>NC_134206.1:279215781-289215781 GCF_965140235.1 Caretta caretta
AGACAGGTACATTATCTCCCATAATTTGTTTCATCCAGTACTTTAATCTTGTCTTAAAATAGGCAGAGTTCTTCAAGGCAGGGACTGTCTCATATACTGTGTTCATACAGCATACTGTGCACAGTGTCCAGTGGGAGCTCAATAGATAATTATGGCTTGGTGTGGATGGCTCAATAGATAATTATTTTCTTTTGTATATATTTATACCCTGGAACAGTTAAACTGTTACCCAGTTATATCTACAGCATCAACAAAAACACAGCTGTAAGAAGCTGCACAAGGAATTACTGTGATGCTGAATGATAGAAATATGACCAGTATATCATTGTTGCTACCACTGTTATACAATCGCAACAAATCTTGTACAAAGAATATCGTGTAAGGAGTCAATGGAAAAATTATGATTTGCTAAGCATGTTGATCCTCTTTATATGCATGATCATCTTCATATCTAAAAAGTTATGAATATTGATTATGTAACTGTAGTTCACCCATGGTTTCCATACTACATAGAAATAGTTCCAGACTCTCATAATGATATAGCATTAAAACGAAAATTTATGAGATTACCAACTGGACGCATTAAATACACCTCGTAAATGTCTCTACAACTTCTAGTGAAACAACTGCTTATAAAACAACTATACAACTGTATACCTGGCCCTGTCACTCATCCAGCTGTTATCTGGGTTCCTGCATTTATGTTTGCCACATTTAAAAGAGAAAGGCTCAGTTTAGTTAGTTTTCAATCCCCACTCCAAAGACAGATCTCAAGAGAGAGCTGGAAAGCTGCTCTCTGGGGAAGAAAGATTAAAGAGCCAAGGCTGGCATTGAAGCTAGGACTCTCCTCACACCAAGTTGTCTTTTATGCTTTTAAACAAAAAGTGAATGTAATGCCAGCATATTTGATAACTGGGATTGGTGGGCAGAGCCCATGGGAACCAAAGGACTGCCTCTTCAGGTGAGAGAGAGGCTAAGCCTGACAGTGAATACACAGCACAGGTACAGGATGGCAGTGTGACAGAATGTACCCGTGTCCGCACCCTACACACTATTGTAATAATCTCTGTACAAGGCATGTCCCGTAAGCATCATCTGAAGACCCATAATTCGCTGGTCGATATTGCCCTAACAAAATATGTGTGGCAACACCATATGTGAAGTTACACAGTTTCCCTGTATGATGTAATTAACACATGTTCCAAACGGTGGTTGGCAAACAGGTCTGTCTCAAACAAAGGAACATACACTCTGTGTAATTTACATTTAAGCAGTAAACAAAGCCATCAAGCAGGAAGGGAGACAAAGGACTGGGAAACAGGTGGGAAAACCAGCAGGGAATATCCTGACATATAGACACTCTGTCTCCTGAATATCAGCTGGAAATGTTTTCCAAGAGGGGGACTCAACGACAGAAAGGAGGACCAAATGCCCCAACGGACCCCCACCCCCTCCTCCTCCCTCTTTCTCTGTCTTTCGATTAACTGCACCAGAAGGGACAAAGGAAGCAGCCATTGAACAGAGAAAGGGGTCCTATCCTAAGTTCCCTGTAAACTGCGCTACCGATGTATTGCATCCGATTAAGTGAGCTGTAGCTCACAAAAGCTTATGCTCAAATAAATTTGTTAGTCTCTAAGGTGCCAGAAGTACTCCTTGTCTTTTTGTATTTCAAATGTGTTTGCTCCTGGGATAATACCCACAAGGTAATTTGCATCCAGTCTAGCCAGCAAATTGTGAAAGGACTATTCAAGTGGATGGCCCACTGAAGAACACTTAACTCTCACAATGGGACATAGAAGAAACCTGTCCCACCACGAAAATGTCTTCCTTCAAGTGGGCAATGACTGCTCCAGTGAGTCATCAAAGCCATGTAATGGCATGTAACTTGTTCATGTGACCCTGGACTCCATCTTATGCCTGTGATTTTCCATGAACTGAGACTCAGAGCTTTGTTTGGGACAGTAAAATTCCATCCACATGGGAGAGGGTATAAAAGACCCTGGAAACATTTCCATTTTGTCTTCATTTCCTGCTTCATGTCTTTGGACTGGCTTTCTAACAAGGACGCTATAAACAAGGACTGATGACCTCCAAGCTGTCTGTGTAATTTCCAGAGAGACTTTTGCAAACTAGCAGTTTATTCCATCACTACTACAAACCTGATATAAGAACTTTGCAATGATTGTATGTAAATGATTAACCATTTTAACTCTATTTCTTTTCCTCTTAAAAATAAAAATTTAAATTGTAACTATTAAATGAGTGGCAACAGCATGATTATTGGGTGACGTTCGAGTTAAATATTGACTTGGGTATGTGGCTGATCTTTTGAGAGCAGAACCCCCCTTTGGTTTGATGAAATTGGTTTTCATTAACCACTCATCATAAAGTCTAGTGTCTGGGTGGTGAAATGGGCGCTGGGATGCCTAAGGAGACTGCATTTTTGATTTTTTGTTAACCAGTGTGGTGAGACAGAAGTTTATTTTTGTTAGTGGCTTGGTATATCTTATAGAGGAATAGCCACCAGTTTGGGGTGAGTCTGCCCTATTTTTCAGCAGTTTGTCCTGAATCTGGTAGTCTGAGCTGTGACTACCTGAGCCATGGTGACAAAATACCTACAGTACATCTTAAAGTTCCAGAGCTGACTCCCTTTCATGGGGCTGCTGTAGAAATTTTTTAAAAAAAATCAGGACAGATACACTGGAAGTCTAATAAAGTAACTCCAGACTTACATCCAGTTAACTGAGAATAGTGTTTATCACATCCCATATTCATTCTCAGTCACAGACCAGCAGAATTTTTTATCGTAGTGGTTGTGAGACTCAGCTCATTAATGTTTATGAGGTACTCAGATATTATACTGCTGAGATTTTACTGTGAATAGGATTGGGAGCAGGTCTTGCAGGGGGACATAAAGTGTGCAGTGTGACATGCTGCTCCATGAGAGATCTCTATGGGATGATCAGGGTGGGCCAAGAAGGTGAAGGGATGGGATGGAGAAGGGGTGGGGCTCATGCTGAATTAGCCACCATTGCAAAGATCCTTCATTCCTTCCCCCTCACATAGTGAGCGATGATCCAATTAACAGTCACAGAACAGATGTTTTTGCTCCACATCCTGGCAGAGAGAGGTGGAGAGGCGGGGATATTTATCCCCTAATATCACAGCAGAGTTCTGCAGAGTTCCTCAGCACCTACTATAGTTATTCTGGCTGGGTGTGGGAGAGAGGATTTTTGTCTTTGTGAACAGGAAGCTTCCTAGTTATGGACTAAATCCACTCACAGATACTAAAATCTATATTTTGTAGGGAGCTAAATGGATTCCCAAGGTCTTTAGCATGAAAGACTGGGAGATTGCCGGATGACTGGCAAGATGATGCAGTTATACTGCTGAAAAGGAAAGATTTGTGGAGCCTACAGTTGCTGTGGACCTACTGGATCTAAGGTTTCTCGAGGGTGGGGGTAGGAATTCACACCAAGGTACTGTCACATCTGTGTCGAGCACTGCAATTTAAGTGAAGATTGTAACAGTTCTTTGAACTGGGAGCAAACCCAGGATGTGTTAATGGGCTCCCTGAATCTTGAGAGTGAATTTGAACAAAAAAAGGACAAAGTGTGAGTATTAGTTCAATAGTTTGCAATTAAGTTCCTTTTATAGTAAGATTTTCAAACTTGAGGGAGGACTTTAAAGTGTATAATACCACACACGGTCACACACACACAAATGTCATAAAAAAACCCAACCCTAACTGACAGAATAGAGTTCTTTGCTTGGCTGAGGTAGGAATCCCACATTTACTCTAGAACAAAAGAAACATACCATAGTTAATGTGGGGTGACCACTTCAGTGGTTTCTGCCTGATAGGCTTGATATGTTGACATTACACATTTTTTTTTTATAGATTGAAAAGCCTACTGTGCCAAAGGAGTGATTTTCTACCTTTCACCACTGACTATTACAATAAAGAAAAAACATTTGCAATCAAAAATATTATTCTTTATTTTAACTTTCTTGGAAAGTGTAGGAGGAAAGTGCTGATAGAGAGGTTTATAATAGGAAACATCACTGGTGTCCTTATTGCATGCTGTAGTGGGTTAGCAGCAGTCCTTCCCACTCTGGCTCAGTGGGAGGCCACTCTGCCTCACTACATCTCTGGGGTGCTGCCCCCTATCAGGGATTAGAGCTCCGGCCCTCAGGTAGGGCAGAGCCAACAAAAAGTCTTAAGGCTCAAATCCTCGGGCAGGGTGGAGCCAACAAAGAGTCTAGGAGCTCAAGCTCTAGGCAGGGCAGAGCAAACAACATATAGTCTGACATCCTGGCTCTGGCAGTGGGCAGACAAACGTAGGCCTCTTGGCCTAAGGTGGGGTGGCTGCTACCCCAGGGGTGGGGTTGGCAGCAGAGGGTAGAGGGACCTGGTCCCATCCTACTCCATTGGGTCCCAGATCAGGGCCAAGCAATGGCGGAGGGTTCCGCCAATGGGTCAACGGGGATTCTACCACAACACACAGACCTGGATTCAGGCAACAACCCAACCAGACTACAGTGTCCCTGGGCTACTTCCTACTCTCCCACCATAATGTACCTGCGGCTCGGGGTCATCCCCCGTCTCTCTGGGATATATGGCAAACGGCTGTCCTGGCAACTCGTCACCTGGGTCAGTCTCCTCCAGGGGCAGGGTGTGGCACAGTGCAGGTTCAGCTTTGGGGATCTGCAGCTGCCTGGAGACATCTGCTTCCGTCTCTGGCTCAGACTCAACTGGGTTAGAGGCTCTGCCTTTTCTATTTCCTGTCCTGCTCCTTAGCTTACTGCAGGAGGGGAAAGCCTGGCCTGGCTCCGGCGGCCAGGGATCAGAGAGTGGCCCCTCCCCCTCTGGCTCAGTGGGAGGATGCTCTGCCTCACTAAACATGCACTACATAAAGATTTGAGATCAGATTGTTTTCTGATTTAGTGATTTAGGGATGATTTAGTTGGGGTTGGTCCTGCTTTGAGCAGGGGGTTGGACTAGATGACCTCCTGAGGTCCCTTCCAACCCTGATATTCTATGATTCTACTTCTTAATGAAGTAAAATGTAAATAAGTTTGTTTTCAATCACTGCTCAGAAAAACTGCATTGTTGTTCATTTACTCCTTCTTTGTGTATTGGCTCTGCTGAGACGCCGCAGGCAAATAGGAATCCAAACACTGTAAGTCTAATATTGTGAACTTCATCTTGTTGTTGGTCATTCTTACCCTAAACACAGGAAAAGCTACGAATATTTAGTGAGAACTATAGAGAACTCATTAAGAGGAATATGAAAATAGTTACCTGAAATAAATATTTCCATGGTTCTAAAACGCCTATCAATACAATTATTCACCTGTGGGATGCAACTGAATTAAGGAATTCAACTTTCTTGCTACCTGCATTCCCAACTGAAATAAGAAAGACCCTCGCAGCTATACAAGCACACCTTTGGAGCAAGACAGCATTTTGCACAAAGACCTGTGTAGGGGGCAGTGCAAAGCTGCCCTTCCCTGCCGGATTACCTGTGCCTCAGAAGGTACATCTCTTCCAGCTCCCCACTGCACTTTGCTCCATCCATTTGAAAGGTGCAGCTTGGTGCCTCCAGTGCACAGGGGCTGTTGCACAAGGAAGAGCAGAGAGAGAGATAGTCATGACCTACTCTGAGGGCTGCCACCTGGATGGATTTTCACCATCATGGTAGGGTTTTGAACTAGTCTGCCAGTTAAAACACGTAATGTGCTGTATTTGGTTGTTGTTGTTGTTTTTTTCACCCCCACATTGGAGACATTAGCGTGCCCTACAATGCACAAGCCTGTAATCTGGACTGCAGCACCACATTAGGATGAGATAACCCGCCCCCCACACACACAAAATACACACATTGTGGGTAATGTGTGTGTGTAAAGTGGTGCGCTAAAATATTTGAGTAATAATTAGTTATAGTCAGCAGCAAGACCTTTTTGTTGGTGGGAAGTGGCCTCTGGGTGGTTTGTCTGTGTGTCAGATGCCAACCCGACCTGCTTCGAGCACCTGTGCGTGTGATTTGCCTTCTGAGAAGCAGTGTTTCCAAACCTCATGATTTTATCAAAAGTCTCATAACACTTGGTGTTATTCTTAAAGACCCAGCTCCTGGAGTCAAGTGATTGGGAGACTGCTTGCACACAAAAACATAATACTTTTCTCACCTCTCTGGGTTGTGGAGATATTTGAAAGAACCCAGTACCTTTTAATCCCATGATTTTTAAAGCCTGACTCATGACTTTTGACTAGCTGGACTTGGCAATCGTGGGGGTGGGGGTGGGGATGAGGTCGAGGCAAGCAGTCCTTGCACACATTTCCATTGTGTGTGGCTTTTCAGAGGAACATAATGGAGTGACTGTGGGAGGTATCCTCATACAGCCTCTCTTCCGCACAGCCACTGAAGGTGTGCTCACAGTCTGCCCCTTGATTTATTAAAGGAGCTATAAGGAACAATAACAGACCCAAGAGAACTTCTAGCAAAGCCTAAAATGGGTTTTCAGAATGTCCTTCCTTTAATTTTCCTGGTGCTACAACTGTGGGAAAAAGCAAAGCTATTGCATAATGATGCTTGGCTCTATAACCTTGATTGTAACACCACACCATCATCCCCAAGCTATTCCTCGCATATAAATATCAGGGTTTCATGGGACATGGCTTCATATGAAGTTTGAAATGAGAAGGAATTTGAAAATGCAAAACAAAAGTGAAAATTTGAATTTTGAGTAAAAAAATTGATCAAAATGTTTGAAATATAATTTATTTAACCATTTATTCAACTCTAAAGCTGGCCAGAAAACATTGTAAACGGTTCATGAAAAATTTTGTCAATGTTTTCTTTAGCTAAATTTAAAATTTCAGCAAAAAATGCAATTAAATTTTAGAAAATTTTGACAGGTTTCAGAGTAGCTTCCGTGTTAGTCTGTATCCACAAAAAGAAAAGGAGGACTTGTGGCACCTTAGAGACTAACAAATTTATTTACTCCTTTTCTTTTTGAGAAAATTTTGACACATTCAATGGGAAATTTATATCATCTGGTCCCGGAGGCAGGGGGAATAGGTGGAGGTAGGAAAGGAAAAAACAAGAAAAAAAGAGCATTAGAAAAAAAGAGCATTTCATTGCTGATAAAAGTACCCAGTAATAAGATTAGTATATATTGCCCGTGATAGAACAACCATAATCATTTTTATATAAGGACTAGCTGTATCCCACCAGTATCTAGCAAGTTGCCTCAAGCCTTTAACACCCGTTTATTTGGCTTATACTTTCCCCATTATGGACAACTATTTATAAAACACTGTGTAGAATATATTGCGTGTAAAAGTAAATACATTAACTGGAAGTGATTCTCGTTTGCATTCTATTCAATTATTGTGGTCAAAGCTTGCTTTGTTTAAAATGGTCAGCATCTTTTTTTCATCAATTAATTTGTTTTCTGCTTTAGTTAAATAGAGTATAAAAAGTTTTCTTGTTGCTATGTTTCCAAAACATCCTGTGGTATGTCTGATCCATTGTATTTTGGGCTGTTTTTCATGTGTGTGTGCTTTTGAATGCTCACCCTCTGTATACTAAAACAATGAAGAGTACTTGTGGCACCTTACAGACTAACAAATTTATTTGGGCATAAGCTTTTGTGGGCTTTTTTGTCCCCCCACTTGGCAAGGCAACTCCCATCTTTTCATCTACTGTTATATATATCTTCCTACTGAATTTTCCACTCCAGACATCTGATGAAATGGGTTTTAGCCCACGAAAGCTTATGCCCAAATGAATTTGTTAGTCTCTAAGGTGCCACAAGTACTTCTTGTTGTTTTTGCTGATTCAGACTAACACGGCTACCATTCTGAAACCTGTATATACTAGCTGACATCAATGTTCTTCATCTCTGTCCTTGGTTTATGGCTTACTAATTCAGCTATGGTACAAATATAAATATTAATTAAACATACATAAAAAGTGTTGTGCACAAATACTACAAAAATATGTACTGCAAATATACATTTGGGGTGCTTCTGCCGCTTGTGTCTACTGTCGATATGTATTCTAGCAAGTTATCTTTATTAGAGGATATTTACAAAAGTTAATTTTGATCAAATGCTTGAATATGTGTCAAAACCAAGTTTAATATATTACATTTTGCCATCAAATTCCTCCTTTACAATTTTCAGTTTGTATTGCTTTGTATCCCGAGCCTGCAAATACATATTCATTTATCTTTACTATCATAAGCAATCCCATTGACCTTAGTAGGACAACTCACAGTAGTAAAGGCAAGCATGTGCATAAGTGTTTGCAGGACTGGGGCCTCAGTCAGTTAAATTAGTCATCCAATCAGGATTTAAAACAATGGAAAAAATAAATATTCACTATAAACTGTTTGTGAACAATCTGTACACCAAGAATTATTCCCTGAAGAAATTCGTGAAGATTTTTGAACAACTCACACATCTGAAAAAAAAGCATGATCTCTTAAATAATTCAGAAAGAGTGAAACACACCACTAGGCAAAGAGCCAGCATCAAACTTAAGTTCAGCTAAGGTCCTCAAAGTAAGGCTTAAAGTGGACATAAGTGGTGTCTGGATCCTCTACATAGTGGTGAATTTTACCCAAATTGACTAAAAAGACAACTTAAGAAAAATATTTGTCAAAATATTTTTCTGGCTCTTGTGATAGGCATGGACATGTTGGATAAAAGATAATGTTTCTGCAGAAAAAATGACATCCACTACAGAGAGCGAGAATCTTATTTTTCTTCTACAGAGGACCGTGCTTACTCTGACATTCTTCTTTCTGTTGTAACAGGCAACTTGTTGCCTTGTGTGTATCTTGGGCATTGTTAGGATAAAGATATTCAGGCCTGTCTGCAAAGGCCTATACTCTAAGAATTTAGGTGTATTCTTATCACTTGGCTAGTTCTAGAGGTATAAAAGAAAGAATCAAAATCACTGTCTGCTGGTGTAAGGGCCTTCTCTTACTGTGACAGTCTGAGGCCCTGTTCTTAGGCTAAGGCCTTTGGCTAAGCAGCAGAGGCAGCCAGAAGCTAGGAAGCGAACAGTCACATCCTCACATTCCAAACTAGTCACCTTGCAATAAGGTGCTATTGGGCTGTTAGGCACTATCAGGACAGGATTGTATTCCTATCACCTCCAGAGAAAGGGAAGTGCCTAGAAAATGTAAAAGGAAACTTAGTTTGATAGCGTCCTGTCTGGCAAGAACTTTCACTTATCAATAGCTGGGATGTGAAATCCTCACTTCTGTATTGTCTCGTCATTATAGTTCCCACATTGCTATTGTTTGTCTGTATAATCTCTGTCTGGTTCTGTGATTGTTCCTGTCTGCTGTATAATTAATTTTGCTGGGTGTAAACTAATTAAGGTGGTGGGATATAATTGGTTACATAATCATGTTACAATATGTTAGGATTGGTTAGTTAAATGTCAGGAAAATGATTGGTTAAGGTATAGCTAAGCAGAACTCAAGTTTTACTATATAATTTGTAGTCAATAAGGAAGTGAGTGGGTGTGGGTGGGAGGGTGTGGGTGTGTGGGGGAGATGGGAACAGGGAATGGGGGTAAGAAAATTGGAATCATGTTTTGTTAAAGGGGGAAATGGGAACAGGGAATGGGAGTAAGGAAGTTGGAATCATGTTTGGCTAAGGGCAGGAATGGGAACAGGGACACAGGTGTAAGGCTCTGTGGTGTCAGAGCTGGAAAGGAGGATACTAAGGAAGGAAACTGGAATCATGATTGCTGGAAGTTCACCCCAATAAACATCGAATTGTTTGCACCTTTGGACTTCGGGTATTGTTGCTCTCTGTTCATGCGAGAAGGACCAGGGAAGTAAGTGGGTGAAGGAATAAGCCCCCTAACAGGCATTTTCTTAGCAACAAATTGCCGAGATGCAGAAGCTGACATTTTGAGACCAGGGCCATAGAAACAGCTTTTCAGAAGCTAGATGGCAACATTACATAAAAAAATAACTTAACAAAGTATTCCTTGATAAAATGTTAAAATAACGTCACTCTCTTAAATGGTTAAATTTCCCAGAATATGGACAGGTTTTTGTTTTATATAAAATCACCTGTCATTTTCTTCAGTTTGTAGGCGTGCATGGTCGACCTCTGCAAATCATGCTATTCTGTGCAGCGCTTGATTTTTGTTCATAGGCCGTGCTGCCAGAACTGAGATGATAGGGTGTATGAATAACACTGTTGGGTCACTGGAATTTTAGCACTGAAAACCTACCAGAAGAGTCAGGCACATTTCCAGCATCCATATAAGGGTGACAAATTAGTGCTCTGTACGAAGGTCCAGACTGTAGCTTTCTTATTTAATTTACATGAAAATGTTAGTCTCCCAACTTTTATGTCAGTTGTAAAATGGTACAATCTCCCCACAGCTCCATTATTCGGTATAACTGCTGGAAAAAAAACCCCAGGGGTAAAGTTTAGTGAAGTCAAGTACATGGGAAATTAAACATTAAGAATAAAAGATTATCTTTTTAGTACAACAGGGTAGCTTCCCTGAGGAGAACTTTGAGCGCTAAGGTCAACCTCTCAGCATTTTTAAGAACACTCAGAGTTGAGAAGTACCATATCAGAATGCAAATGCCGTGATAATGCAGCCCGTGTACATCTAAGGGGTTTTTCCACTAATTGGTAGGCATATTTATGACTTTACATATACATCCTACAATATTAGGGCAGCTTTCTGAATGCATACTGTTTCTTTGTCTTTATAGTGTTCTCTAGCCCCCTCAGGGCCAATAATATGGATTATCAGAGTAAGGAACAGTCACGGTTTAGTTGAAAGCCGGTCAGTACACTGTGGAATAGTAAGCACAGCAATTAGGGCCTGATCCAATGCTCACAGTACATTTCCTAGAAGACAAAGTGCAGTCTCATACTGACTTCCTCAGGAAAGAAGGAAAGAACAAATGGAGCACATGGAAAACATTCTACTCCTTGCAGCTGAAAACATCTATTGCCAGATTGCAGGTGATTCTTTGGTACAATAAAATAGTTATTATGAAAAGCGGAAGAGGGCTGACAAGCCTCTTAATGTTTTGTGTGTCCCTTAACTGAGCAGCTGGAATTCAGTGTGGGTTCTGCAGATTAAAACAATTAGATCTTGCATTTAACAACGGTATTGTTTTGATTTCAAGCATTACAAAGCACAGAAAGCAGGACCTGCACCCCGATCTACGCCTTCCGAAATGGAGAATCAGCTGTGGTCTCTGCAGCCACACCCAGAGCTTTGCACAGTGACAGTCCCTCCACACACATCTCATAATCATTAATAATAAATTACCAGTGAATAAATAATACGTTGCCTTTCTGGAGTTCCTTTCCTCTGAGAATGTCAAACTGCTTTACTAGCAGGGTCTCTGGAAGACTGGTACCAGCAGGCAGGAGGGGGGCAGTCTGGCGTGGTGGTCGGCATGATATTCAGGAACCAGAAGCCAACGGGTCGGTCCAAAGACGAGATCCAAGTTTCAGAGATGAAAGTTGGAGCCAGAGTCACACAGGAAATAGGAACCAAGCCAAGGGTCAGCACTAAGTTGGAAGCTAAAGAGCCAAGGCCTAGGATTTAGAGCCGGAGCAACCAGAAACCAGCGCGACAGAGTTCAGGGACTGGAACGAGGCTGAAGGCAGGAGCCAGGAAAAGGGGAGGGTCAAAGTCATGTTTGAGGCTGGGAGTCAGGTAGCAAACGACAGGATATCTATATCAGAATCCACCTTTTCGCCCAGACAACTTCCTGTGTCTCTTTCAGGCTTACATGGTGTACCCTGCCCAATCAGGGCCTTGGAAGCTCCTCCAGTCAGGTCCCTGTGGTCAGTAACTTTAGTGAAGTGTAAGGCCTTAGGGCTCCCAATTCTCTAGTCACTACTAGAGCTGTCAGGTGGTCTATGGAAGTGGCAGTAACCCCAAAGCCTGCAGGCCTAGATTCAAGATCTTCACATCTACAATCAGTGAGTTTTTCTCCCCACTCCTGACATAGCAGTGGTCATGATAACCCAAAGGGGATTAACCCTCCGGGGTGGATAAATGCAGCAGAAACCAATATGAAGGAGGGAAATTCAGGAGTGCTACAGGGAAATGAGAGCAACAATGGGAATGCTTAGAAGCCCCTACTGAGATTGGCTTTGCTGGCAGGGTTTACCCAACTGTGGTGCCCATCATCTCCCATATATATTCCGAAGAAATAATAATAAAATGCAGTATATCTCCTCAACAAGACAAAGGAAGTTATTTGATTAGAATAGTGTTTTGTTGTTGTTTTGGCTATTGGAGCTGAATCTTTTTACCTGGCCCAGGAGAGTAGTCCTACTAAAATCACCGAAGTAAGATTAGCAGGATTTAACCAGTGGATTATTGGTTATTATTTGTTTTACAGTTTTGCTTGCATGCCCCAGCCAGAACTGGGGCTCCCTTTTGCCAGGTACTGAACATACACATAGTAAGACAGCTCCTGTCCCAGAAAACTTTCAGTCCAGATAGCCAAGACAAACAAAAGGTGAGTGAAAGGAAGAATTACAAACCCCATTTGACACATGAAGAACTGAGGCTCAGAGAGATTAAATGATTTGCCTAAAGTCAGACTCAGAAATCTGTGGTAGAGCTGGGAATTAAACCCAAATCACCTGAGTCCCAGTCCAGCACCTCAAACTCCCTTTCTAGAACTGGACAGTAAGGACCCTAAAATTGCTCTCAACCCCTAGTTTGGTACAAGGCAGTGAATTAAGCTATCACCCAGTCCTGGTGCTAGTTTCATACAGAAATTAAGTGCATGCTGTGAATTATAATCTCACACTTCATGAGTTAGAATGGATTTATTTTGGCTGAACCATATTTGAAACATCTATCGTGAAGATATTTTAATGGAGAAATAACACATCACATGACTTAATCTACCATCTCACAATACATATATTTCATTCAATAAAATTACTTTGTAAAAACATTAATGTTCCTAGGCTAACAAAGCACCTTTGCTGAACCTTATGTACAGTATAACCAAAGAAAAACAAATGAGCAGCCTATAAAACAGCAACATTTCAGTAAGACAGGAGAAGTAAATTAATATTTCTGATAAATTTGTGACAATTAAGTTTGATGGTTGTAAACTAAAATAATCCTTATGAAAAAAAAAAATTCAAAAACCTTTTCATACTGACAGCCTGAAATATCATTTTAATTTCTCAGGCATTTCACTGAAAACCTACCTCCAAGTATATAACTTTCAAGTTCCCATGGAAACAATTTTCAATAAAATAATATTTTAAAATATTTTCCCTGGGAATCCAGTCTGAGCAGTAGTGACTTAAATGGAATTTTAAAATCAATGAAAATTTATGGCTCATATTCTATGTTTATGCGCTCTGGATTGAATTCTTGGTCTGTGCATAAAGTAGGTATTTGTAATGTTTTTTTCTCTTATTTTAACATATAAGGTCATAAATAAGGGACATGCTGCCTTCCAAGGGCTGATAGAGGTGGTGAGTAGGGGGAAGATCACACCATTTATACAAGATAGAATTCAATTCTCAGTCTGATGATGTTTGAGAAGAAATCACTTCGATAGAAGTTGGTTTTTAAAGAATTATGGTCATATCCTGCTTGCCTTATTCGTGAGAATAATCAGACTGAAGTCGACGGGAATTTTGCTGTTGCCTTCAGTGGAAGCAGGCACAGCTTGTGGTGCTTAATATTTTCATTTAAGTTATTCTTAAAAGCACTTAAAATGCCCCTAGTTATTGGTAAAAGACTGAGGAGGAAACAGAAGCAAAAGACTCTGAAGGGTTCAAAGAGACGCTACCTGTAATAAGAAAAAGACAAACAAAATACAGCCCGAAGCTTGCCACAGTGTATTTGAAAAAGATTTCAGTGGCTAAGCCACAGCTCACAGAAACAGATGGACCACTCAGCTTCAATATGGAAAAAAGGAGAAGAGTACACAACTCCCTCTTCTTTACTGAAATCATGGAGATGCTTTGACATAGACACGGTAATCCTATACTTATAGGATAGTCAAGAAGGAGATACACAGAGGATAATAACTGAATTATATTTCCCCTCCTCCACTTATCTTTCTGTCTATTCTCCTGAGTCTCTCTCCACACACACACACCTACCTCTCTACCCATTCATATTAAAGTTGTGTTTGTATAATTCTGAAAAATAAATGGGAAATACTAATGATAAAACAAGATATGCTCAATATATAATATGTTTCTTAATGTTGTTAATTCTACACTAAGATATGTGCCTATATGTGTAATGACGATATAATTGTAATGTCTTATTATATGTAACCCAAAATATCAAGAAATAAAATGAAAAAATACCCCTTCCTTTCTTCACAAATGGAAATATTTACCTTACTACGTACAACAATACATTAATAATCACCTTGTTTTTCTTTAAAAAAAAAAAAAAGCCTTAGGACACAATCCTGCTCACATATAAATCACTTGAATGTTTTGCCCTGGACTTAAATAAGGCAGAGTCAGGCCCGTCCTACATAACCATCCATAATAAAATGCCTCTGATTAATATTCAGCTATGCTTCCAAAGCCTCCCCCTTGAGCTCTTTGCACAGTATGATGCTGTATAACGCTGAAGGTCTGGATTTTTCACTTTTCAGCTACAGATAAACCCCAATTATCTGGAAACATGAGAAAACTTGCTAATCAGCGTTGAATTTTTATTTCTATTTGAATTGCAGTTTTAGGAGATAAAATTGTTTTCAGATCACCTGAAATTTAGATAACAAGGGTTTGGATAACTGAGGTTTATCTGTATTCCTGCAAACTCTCCTGCTTGACCCATATACCTGGAATGCCCATCCAAAAAGCTGTTCTTTCAAATATTTCTTAACCCCTTCTTCCCCTCCCCCATAGTTTTGTCTACAAAGACGAGTATGTTCATACTGAAGCTGGTCAAAAATTTTCATTTGAAAATATTTTTTTAAAAAGAAGCTCAATGAAAGTTTGCTTAATCAAGGACCACAGTGCTGTCAGGCCGAAAGTCATCAGAAAAAAATGTGAAAGGACAGCTGTACAGAAAACAAACAATGAATTCTCTAATGATTTTCTGGCCAGAAAATAATTAGTTAACCTAAACCAGTCTGTGGATAATCTGAATAACACACACTACTAAGTATACTACTTTGGAAAAAAGGTTCTTTCTTCATTATCTTAAATAAATCAAAACTAAGGTTGTGGAGACAAGGGAGGAATTACAATTTTTTGAAAGGGAGATGAGATGGGTGAGGTAATGTCTTTTATGGGACCAACTTCTGTTGGTGAGAGACAAGCTTTCGAGAAACACCGAGCTCTTCTTCAGGTCTGGGCCAGATACTCCCAGCATCAGAGCAAAATGAAAGGTGGAACAGATTGTTTCGCATAAGTAGTTTGCACGTATTGTAAGCTACAACTACACTGCACTGTACAATTTTTTTTTAAAGTTTTTTTATTCAGCACTTTTGGGTGTATGTGTGTATGTTTTTTCTTAATAACATGGTAACAATTTTGTTGAAATCACCACTTTCATGAAGCCATGCCTTTTTATTATAACATTAGCCAGTCAGTTCTTGGTCTACAGTCCAAGAGCTTGAAATTAACAAAATTAAGTTTATATGTCATCTCCTTAATGTCTTCTGAGGTCTGTTCTTTGAGTGATGCATTGGAGAATTGAATGGATAACAACTGACACATTCATCTGAGTAATGTGCAGCTCTTAGTGTGTTTTATACATTCTAACATCTGTGTGTCCTCTTGATGACTTCAGCCTTTTCAAGTTTAACAATTGAATATAGAATTTATAGTTGAGAAACAGCATGGGAGCTTGCACTGTCAGTTTTCATTCATGGCTCTAATAAAAGTAGAGGTAATAAACAATGTAGATTTATAACTGTACATTTTAATTATTGTTTGTGAAGATTTAAATAATCAGAAGAGGTGATCACTGCTTCTTCTGATTTGGAATTGCCTCTTTTGATGCCAGACACTACTGAGTTATTCAATAAGGAGACAACTACTCTTTTCATCCTTGATTTGTGAAAGAGTTGACGGTTTATATGTTAATGCAATTTGAGTTTTCGTCTAACAACCTGATTTGTTAACTTGGTAGATTTATCATGCCTTAGTTTGTTTGATAAATTCCATGTGAAACCCAATACCTTTGCCCTGACAATACCTTTATCAACATGAAAAACATGGTTTGGGTGCAACGACTTTGTTAAAAACTGAGAAGAGTTTGATTCCAATTAAGTTAAGAGTTTGCACTACACATGTAATTTACAAATGTGTAGTGGTTTATTCTGCAGTTATGTTTAAAAGTAGACTACTACCTTTGAACATTCTTAGAGCAGAATTGCACCATCATTGTTTAAACTGCCCACTGAAATAAATGGAGAATTCTGCTTTAGAATTGATGGCACATGCCTTATAGTTAGGAAAATGGAAGTCCCTTACTTATTATGTATTTGCTGTCCTAGTCTGTGATTAATCCTAGGGTAATGACACAAGCCTGAAAGTCTGTAATTGAATGATAAACCTATCAAGCAATCAAAAAGTGCAGTAAAGGATGAAACTATAGATTATATAGTAGTTAAGAAATAATAAATACTAAGTGGAAAATAAATTGATTTCCTGGGTTTAATAGGAAATTGGATTGTAGACTTAAAAATCTCTTCACTTTTGCAATTGGTTTCTAGATTGCTGGGCAATTTAAAAATATTGACCTCCATGCTACTTGCAGGAAGTTCATACTTTCCCATCAGGTGTTTCCAGTGAATTAGTAGATGTTTTTCAACAGTTGATAAAAATGGTGACTTGCTTCATGATAATTGGGGTGCTTTGAAATGTTTTGTCAGTGGGGACATCCCTTGTGGTGTTTGTGTGTGCAGGCTCCAAATATTTTGGCCAGCAATATCTGTGGGGGGCATACCTGTGCCCTGCACATCCGTGTGCATCTCCCCTATCCCACAGGCAAGGTATATAAGGTTGTGCAACCACAATTTCAGTTCCCTTGCTATTCCAGAATCTCAGCAGAGGGCTGGTCTCCGAAGAAGCAGGATGGAGGGTAGGCTGTGAGATCCACACAGACAAGACATCTCAGAACCGCATGTATTGTAAGGTCAGTAACAGTTCCTGCTCCCTTGAGTATTTGTTCATGTGAAGCCACTCAAGGCAATTACAACAAGGACTCCTTGTGGCACCTTAGAGACTAAGTAACAAATTTATTTGGGAAGTGTGTTCTAGCCCACGAAAGCTTATACCCAAATAAATTTTTAGTCTCTAAGGTGACACAAGGACTTCTCATTGTTTTTGCTGATACAGACTAACATGGCTATGACTCTGAATCAAGGCAATTAGCTAGCAGTTCCCTGATAGACTGGAGAGGGCCTGAGGAGTCCTAGCTAAAGAGAAATCGCAGAACTGCTTGCCTGAAGTCAGCATTAGGCCATGAGACCAGGTCCAGGGCATAATGTTTTTTAAGGTGTGGACTGAGCTTCATGTATCTGCTCTACAAATCTTCAGTAGGTGGACATTCCTCAGGCATGCTGATGGAGATGCTTGTGCTCTAGCAGAGTGGGGTCTGATGCCCAAAGAAAGGGACAAGCTTGCTAATTCTTAGTACACTTTAATGTGCTGTCTGCTCTGCTTAGATAATCTTTGAGTAGAAATAGCTTCCGCATAAGCAGGCAATTTCTTGATGCATTTCATCCTATCGTAGGTAATAAAGTTTCCTTGAGACATCTGCGGTATGTAATTTGGGTTTCCCTGGGTTTTAGTGGACTTTGAGAAAGATGATAGCATGATTAATAGGTTGGATTAGGTGGAAATCACACACCACTGTAGAGAGGAATTTGGAATGGGGTTTCAGCCCCACTTCATCCCTATAGGAAACTGTAGAGGGAGAATCTGCCATTAGACCTTGATTCTCACTAACCCTCTTTGTTGAGATAATGGAGAACAGTCTTGAAAGAGCTGGTAGAGGGAGCAATCTTTTAGGTGTTCAAAGTCAGGGGAGGTCCCAGGCATATTGAGATCTCAGGAGGTTCTTGAAATGAGGGGTAAACATGACCTGATCGAACCCCTTAGAAATGTAGTAATAGTGGAGTGTGAAAACACAGTATACACCTGTAGAGAGGGGAGGTATGCAGATATCACAGGCAAATGGACCCTGACTCTGCTGAGCCTGTTTGTTTGTGATAGAAAACATAGCCCAAATTTTGGGAATAGGAGCTTCTAAAGGGTCAAACTTTTTTATTCTCTCCCATTTAATTTTGAAGATGGATCTCATGGAGGTTTCTGCTCTGAATGGGGTGTGACACTGCACTCCATAATGTTTTATGGAACTATGTTCATGAGTGTGAATATAATGTAACTGGAATATGCTTTATGCAAAAGGTATCATTACAAAGTTTATAATCTACTGAGTGTGTTCATCCTATTTGTATATATGTATCATTCTTGTATCTGAAGCTAGAAATATTAAGTATAACTCTGAGGTCCTATTGTAATTATGCAAAGTGTGGGCCATTGATGGTGGTTTAGAATTTGGATGGCTTCCATTGACTAGGACAATTGGTTGTAAATGGCTCTGTTTACTTGCAAACCTTAATGTGTTCCTGTAAGCCAGCTCAGGAAGAATGGTGGAATGCATCTTAAACCTGGTGCTTTTCCATCTAGAAGGAGGGGTGGGGATCCAGAGAGACAAAAGATTCCAACCTTATGCCAACGCTATAAAAGGGGGTAGAAGAGAACAAAGGGGGTCCCAGTCATGAGAGAGTACCTGCTTTTCACCTAAGATGTCTGCTGGAATTAACAAGGACTGTATCAGGGAAGGGATTGGGCCCGGACTAGGAAGGAGTCTAGTCTGCAAAAGAAGCTTACTGGAATATCTCTGAAGGTGAGATTTTACCTGTAAACAGTTTCTAAATGTATTAGGCTTAGACTTGCATGTTTTGTTTTATTTTGCTTGGTGACTTACTTTGTTCTGTCGGTTATTACTTGAAATCACTTAAATCCTACTTTATATACTTAATAAAATCACTTTTGTTTATTAGTAATGCCAGAATAAGTGATTAATACCCGGGGGAGCAAACAGCTGTGCATATCTCTCTATCAGTGTTATAGAGGGTGGACAATTTATGAGTTTACTCTGTATAAGCTTTATACAGAGTAAAATGGATTTATTTGGGGTTCGGATCCCATTGGGAACTGGGTGTCTGGGTGCTGGAAATAGGTGACCTGCTGAGCGGTTTTTGGTTAAAGTCTGCAGGTTTGGGAGCATGGACCAGACCTGAGTCTGTGTTGCAGCAGGCTAGTGTGTCTGGCTCAACAAGGCAGGGTTCTGGAGTCCCAAGGTGGCAGGAAAAACGGGCTCAGAGGTAATTCCAGCACGTCGGGTGACAGTCCCAAGGGGGTCTCTGTGACCGAACCCGTCACATAGGGATATCCTGCACCTCCATTGAATTAGCTGTTCCACTCAACAAGCCAACATCCAGTTGGTCAGGTGTAGAGATATGGGGTTAAGATGTTGAGAATTCATCCCTGATCCTGGGAAATTTGGAAGCAGGATTGGAGGCTGTTCTGATAGGTGTAACAGGTCTGTGGAACAATGCTGACATGCCCATGATAGAGCTATACATATTGTCGTGGCTGCATTCCGTCTGACCTTCCTGATGATTTTGGGAGTCATGGATTCTGGTGGAAAGACATACTGAAGACCTTGTGACCAAGAAAGGAAAAAAGGTATCTTGAATATTGCCCTCTACCCCAGAGAAGGACAATGAGCATTTGTTGTTTTGGTCAGTGGCAAACAGATATATTCGGAGAAAGCCTCAGCTGGAGAATATGGGTTTCAAGACAATTATTTAGATCTCTCTTGGATGATGGCCAAGTAATGTATGCTGAGGTAGTCTGCTAAGTAGTTGCTTACACTTGGAAGGTGACAGAGTTGTTTGGTGTTTCCAGAGTGTGACTGCTTCCTGACACAGAGAGCATGATGACGCCCCTCCCTGGCTGTTGATGTAGTACATAGCAGTGTGTTGTGTGTCATGATCTGAAGAGTGACTCCTTTCAATGAGGAAAGAAAGACTTTACAAGATATCCATATTACACTGAGCTCTAGAACACTTATGGGGATAATGGATTCTTGGGAAGCCCTTGGGCCTTGGGTCTAGTTGTGCTTCCCAACCCAGCATGGATGCATCTGTCACTAATGGCCCTATAGGAAGGGGGGAACAGATGGGCACTCCTTTGCAAACTGTTACTGGATCTCTCCCAGTCCAGGAGGACTGCATCATCATTGAGCTGTGAGATGAATGTCCATGTGATGTCTGCTGGGCTGATACAGAGACCTCAGCCAGCCTTGAGGAAGAGGCAGGTGAAGTCTATAAAGAAGCATCTCATACGTGCACAATGACATGTGTCCTAACAGTTTGACAGATTCTTGGTATTGTGAGAGGATTTCTTTGAAAGTCTGAGATTAACACTGTGATGGATTGGAACCTTGAGTCCAGAACTGCTCCTATGAAATGTACAGACTGGGTTGAAGTTATTATGCATTTCTTGTAGTTCATGTCCACACCCAAGGATTGAGAAAAATTGTGAACTGTATTTAAAGTGTTCAAGATATCTAGTAGGGATATTACCCAGATGAGTAGGGTCTTACCAAATTCACAATCCATTTTGGTCAATTTCACAGTCATAGGATTTTAACAATAGTAAACGTCATGATTTCAGCTATTTAAATATGAAATTTCATGGTGGTGTAATTGTAGGGATCCTGACCCAGAAAGGAGATGGGGTGTGTGTGTGTGAGGTCACAAGGTTATAATGGGGGGGTTGTGGTGCTGCTACCCTTACTTCTATGCTGCTGCAGGTGGTGGCTGCCTTCAGAGCTGGGCAGCTGGAGAGCGGTATCTTCCGGCCAGAATCCCAGTTCTAAAGGCAGAGCTGTGTCAGCAGCAGCGCAGAAGTAAGGATGGCACGGTATGATATTGCCACCTTTGCTTCTACGCTGCTGCCTGCAGAGCTGGGTTCTCAGTCAGCAGCCACCGCTCTCCGGCCACCCAGCTCTGAAGGAAGCAGTGCAGAAGTAAGGATGGAATGGTATGGTATTGCTAACCTTACTTCTGTGCGGCTGCTGGTGGAGTGCTGCCTTCAGAGCTGGGTACCCAGCCAACAGCTGCTGCTCTCTGGCTGCCCAGCTCTGAAGGCAGCACAGAAGTAAGGGTGGCAATACCGCAACCCCTACCTACAATAACCTTTTGACCCCCCTGCAACTCCCTCTTGGGTCAGGACCCCCAATTTGAGAAACTCTGGTCTCCCCTGTAAAATCTGTATAAGATAGGGTAAAAGCACACAAAAGACCAGATTTCATGGGGGTAGACCAGATTTCATGGTCCATGACGTGTTTTTCATGGCTGTGAATTTGGTAGGGCCCTACAGATGAGATAATCCTTGAGGTATGGCTAACTTGATGCTTCCTTTACTGCCAGGCATTTTATAAAGACACCTGGGGTTGTGAAGACAGCAAATGGCAGCACTTTATTGGTAATGACCATCTCACACTGTGAATGTGTGATATGGTCTGTTTGCTGAGTGTATCGCCACATGGTATTAGGTGTGTTGTAGGTCAAGAGACATGAACCAATGCTAAGGATCTAATGAGGCAAGTTGGAAGATAAAATCACCATCCTGAATGAAATTGTGAATTAATTTGTTGAAGATTGAATGCATGCCTCTTTTCTTTTCTGGGATGAGACAATAGTGTGAATGGAATCCCCTGGCCTGTGAACTGTGAACTCCTGTGCAACTTCTTTTATGACTCCTGGCTGAAGTAGGAAATTCACTTCTCTTAGTAAAGTCTTATGTGAAGGGTCCCTGAAGAGGGATGGGTAAGAGTAGGATGGAGTGACTAGGGACTGGAATTGTACAGAATAACCCTTGATGATTCGAGGACTCACTGGTCCAAAGTGAATTCAGCCTGTGCTGCTGAACAGAAGGAAAGGAAATTGGCAAAGGGGTCAGGGGAGAAGATACTGTCTGGCTGTCAGGATCAGTGTATGGCTCTCAAGTGGACTGTCAAACCTCCTGCTTTGAAGAGGAAGCAGGGTAAGTAATGCCAAAAGAATTGGTGCAAGATCTCTGATCTGCCCTAATTTAAGGGTTTAGATGATGGCAAAATACCGGGATCCAGACCAGAACTCATGGTATCTGACTAGGTCATTTTTGGAGACTAAGGACCACTCCCAGAGGGTTTTAGGGATAGACTGTCAGCTCATTGAAGGTAGTATCTGCTCACTTCTTAGAATCTGGCCTATGACTGTTGAAATGTGATGCCATCTTCATAGATTACTCTTAGAGCCAGAGCTTCAACAAGTGCCTCTGGACTGGTGGGTCCTGGTGGCACAGGACCAACATACCAAGCATTGATAGAGAAAGTGGTTCTCCAGAAGACAGATGGACATTTAGTATGCCAGTCAGAAGTGGATATCTGGCAGGCAGAAGACAGACAGGGCTTGAAGTTCAAATATTTTGGCTCCATTATGAAGAACTAAAAATGCTCCGGCATAGGGCATCGACCAGCTGGTCATCTATCCAAGATGAGGAAAAGGGTGGCTGTCCACACAGAAGACAACATAAAAAATATTCAGAGTATCTAATATCTAATCAAAACTAAGTATAACAAAAACTATAAAGTTATAACCTTACTACCTTTTGTTTTGTTTGTGAGGAAAGGTGCTATGAAGTAGCAGACTTATACTGCAGGGTTCTGAGTTCTCATTCACTGCCAAAGGCAGTAAAAGGAAACTGAGATGTTGTTGGGATTGCAATACCTATACATCCTTGAATGGAGGGGCACAAGGTTTTGCAGGATTCAGGTGCAACCCCAATGGACAATACTGGCCAAGACGTTCCATGAATTCACATACAATGCGCATGTGCCCCATCATCCACACAGACAAATAGTGGAAGAAAGACCAGGTATTTCCAGTAGTTCCTGAAGTAGTGTATATGAATGAACATGACACATTGTGCGGCAGTGAAAGGAAAATAGCCATTTTTTCACCGTAATCTTTTCAGTAATAAAACTTGAAAAGATCTCATCACATGTGAGACACTGTTTTCCTAATGGCAGAATCCTTGAAAATGGCCATGATGGGCTTAATGAAATTTCCCCCTCTCCTTGGTGTTCAGGTATCTGAAGCTTAGAAACTGTATTGAGATTGGTCTTCTGATGACCTCTCTGACAGTGAACATCTGACAGAATTCTCATGAAAGAGCTGTTGTTCTAAGAAGCACATTGCCTCTGTCCTTGTCTGCATAGACTACAAAGTGCCTGACTACTGAAAGAACCTGCAAAGTTGATAAGGAGCCCATGAAAATTTATTCAGACCTTGTTTGGGCTAATTCTAGAGATCGTGCCTGCTACTCTGAGTTGGATCAAATGGCCTTTTATATAACAACCAACTATACTTGGCACTTAGTCAGAACTTTACACATTAAAGTTTTCAAAATTAATTATATTTGCAGCATTCATTGTACAGTTTTGATTCCGTTCACACTGAATTGGGCTGGGCAACCTGAATCTAATGTACATTGGCCTTGCTGGGATATTTTTAACACTGGTGTAGTAGTGTTAGCACCAGTCTTGCGTGCAAGACGTTGACTATTTGTGGGTTCCCTGTTTGGGTACATATCTGATGTGTTTCTGGTACTTGGCCTGGAAAAGCAGGACAACCAATTCATCTCTGAAAGGAGTCACATAGAACACTAAAATAACGGTGTTCCAACAGACTAGTTAATTGTGATGTGATCATGAAAACATCATTACATTTCACCAGCGTGACCAGTCAACATATACTGATGCATCATCACTATACAATATCATGATACAACAACAATTATTTTATAGCACAAATTATACTGGACATAATATTGCTTTCTTACCTCCAGCGGCTAGGAGGTGAAGGAAAAGGTTTTCTCACCTCTATTCCTCCTCTCTGGGGAAGGAATCAACCAGCTCATTAGGTTCCTTAGTGCTCCCCATACAGTCTTACATGTGGAATGCTCCATTTTCTCTTCCTCATCCTGCTCTTGAGAGATTCTGAACAATTACAGTTCCCATTAACTTCCATGGGAATTGCATGTGCTCAGCAGCTCTGAGGGGTTGAAACTCCAGGGACCAAGAGGAACGTGAGGAGCTCAGATTAGCTCCATACACCTAATGAGGATAACGTGTTTTGGGAGCCACAGCTTAAATATAAGTAGCCTAACATTAGAACAACCAACACCTTCGCATCTCTCCCAAATGTACAGTGCAAGACAGACTTGGCTTGTTGGAAAGACACCTCTCATTTTAGTTTTTCCTGAATGGCTCAGGAGGGTTTGCCTAATTCATTCATTCAGACATCGTTTGCAGACATACACAGAGCTAAGATTACTTTCTCTCAGCCCTAAAAACACTCTTATGGCTGTCACTGTATTTGGTTCAGTTGTCAAAAACCATTAGCACCAGGCAAGTTTTCCTTTCTTCCCACTCCTACCCAGTCTAACCTCCAGTTCCCACTTTCCTTCTCCCCCTTTCATTTTACTTATTATACTACAGTCTGTTATTTATTTGTCCATTTCTCCTATATATGAGTAATTTAATTAATTGTGTTTTATGCACTGTAACATATTAAACTCGTATGGTGTCGTGCACTGGAAAATTCTAATAAAAGCCACTCAGACTTAAAATAGAAAATTTTCACTCATTAAACATTGACAGTACATCTGCAAGCTTAATGAGGCAACCCACAGAGATAAATACATCAACAAATAAGTTCCCACACATGCAGCCAGTGGCCTCGTCAGCCAAGTACAACTGCCTGGGGAGTTTGGGGAAGATTCAACTTAGTCACAGTTTATACACGGCACATTCAGGACTGATCATGGCCCCTGATACACTCCACTCTGGTGGAACAAAGGGGCCATACAGCTATTCTAAGAGGGCAGCTGAGAATTATCCTTGGGAAAGTCCCCTGGTGGAGTACAGGCAACATGCCTGGCCCTCTGTGACCATCTTTTAGAGGTACAGGCATAACCTGGGGGTATAGTGTGTCAAGAATACTGCACAACACAATAGCTGTCTGGGGACAGTTACCATCTGGCATTAGAGCAGCGCTGAGGCTGTTTAACTTGCATCAGATGTGAACTGGCCCCTGGCAATCTCAGGGAACTGCAAAGGTCATCTTTCCTCCACCCCATTGGGTCCTGTGCCGGTCCACAGCTTGTCTAGACCTCCAGATTGGTTCCTCATTCTCTGTCCTGAAACTATGCTAGTGGAAGACCCAACTGATTGAAGGCCCAGTACTTGGGCATTTAAAATTTAGGTGAGACAAAGATCTACAGAGAACAACTTTGAATGATCAAAAAACCAAACTTAAATCTAATCTCCTAAATTCTGCACTTGGCCCATTTCCTGTAAAACAATCCCCACAGGATTCTTAGGTCAACATAATTTAGGGAATTGTACCCCTAGTAATACAGTCCTGGCCTGAATTCACTTTTGGGAAAAAATACCGGATTTTTTGTTTGAATCAAACAGCATAGAAGGTAAATATGTCTGAATCACAGACCTGATTCAGGCCAGTTTAGTGCTGCTCATGTCAGCCATCGATGGGATTAGAAGATATGTCTCCTAGAGAGGGAGAACGGTCTTGTGGTTAAAGCACTGGACTGAGACTCTTGAAACCAGTTCTCATATCTCCAATTGACTCCCTGTGCAATTGAAGGCAAATCACTTAATCTCTCTGTGCCTCAGTTTCCTAGCTGCAAAAGTACAGATAATAATACTGCCTTTGTCTGACTTTTCTATTTACATTGCAAACTCTTTGGGGCAGAGGCTGTCTCTTATTATGTGTCTATATAGCACCTAGCACAATGTGGTACCAATCAAGATTGAGACCTGTAAGATCTGCTGTAATATATGGATCACTGAAATATATCTTTGCAGCATTCAGGAAGTAAGTAAGTATGGGGTTAAAGTATAATATTTTCTGAGAGAGGCAAAACCTTGGAAGCATGGAAACTTCAAAAGACTAGTATACTGAGATGTGCCAGATGCCATAGGCACCAGGATTAATAATAAACTGTTGTAACTATATGTGTTCTATGTATTTTTGGAAATTAGGGATTGTAGTTTAGCTCCATGGGACAGGGTTACCAAGCTTCCCCCAGGAACTAAGATCAGTGGGGGATAATTACTGCAGATACTCCAGAGAAGTATCACCCACTGGGGAGAATTACATATACTGCTACAGACTGGATGCAAGAGACCCAGGAGACAAAGAAAAAGCTTGTGGTATAAAGGGCCAGCCTGAATGGCAGAGGGGGTCCCTAATTTTGATCCAAACATTGACATGACATTGTAACCACCAGAGTAAAACTCTGCTGGAAGCGTTTGAAGGATTGGAAAGCCATGTGGAAGATGAATGACATCTGGTAAGTTTAGCGTGCGTGCAGACTGTGCATTGTTTTGTGATATGTTTTCTCTGTAATGCTTTTGTCCTAAAAATAAATGTACTGTGTTCTGAAAGCTGGCTCGTCACCCTGTCTTTGTTCCTGAGACAGAGCAAACCATACACAGGTGCTGGATTCAGGTCAGTGCTGCTGGGGTAAACGCAGTGAATTGAAGAACTGCAAGACTAACTTCCTAGTCTGGAGGAAGTGGGACAAGGGTCCTGCCCACAAAGAGGTGGTGGCTGATGCCTGAGACCTAAAGGCGTGCCCCTGAGTAGACCAGAGTGGGGGAAAAGGTGCAGTTAACTGCAACACATTTATCATTACATTTATAGAATACCCTTAATTCTGAAGGCTCCTAGAACATTTTGGCCTGTCTAATATACTAACGTGTAGCTGGTTCTGGGTTGGAATGTAGCAGCCATGTTGTATTAGCAACAATACAAAAGAGCAAAATATCCTTAATAGTATGCACTATCCCAATGGCTCCAAAGCATCATGAATCTGCAGATTACAAGAATGTATCACATGTTTCCCACTCAATAGCCCGTTTTACCTTTTTTTAAAATATATTTTATTGAAATTATGAATAGAAAGTAAAAATAACATTAAAATACTATATTAAACAGTGTGAAAGTCTACAATTATCAAAGCCAAGTAAGGAAATTTTATCTTCAATTTCAGCATAGATTCATCCAGTTGAAACTGAGATTTCCAGAACACCTAACCATGAAATATTAGTCCCACAGAAGTCAATGGTAAAACTTCTGCTGGCTTTACAGAAGCTTAGATTTCACTGACTGAGATGAGTTAACAAGAGTTATCAAGATACAAAACAAGATTAAATTAGCTAAGTGAGACATAAAGGGTAAAAAGAAAACATTCTACAAATGCATTAAAAGCAAGAGGACCACCAAGAACAGGGTAGGCCCATTTCTCAATGTGGGGGGTAAACAATAACACACAATGTGGAAATAGTAGAAGTGTAAATGACATTTTTGTTTCAGTTTTCACCAGTTTTAAGGTTAGTAGCGATTGGACGTCTAACATAGTAAATGCTAGTGAAATGAGGTAGGATCAGAGGTTAAAATAGGGGAAGAACAAGTTAAAAATTACTAAGACAAGTTAGATGTTTTCAAGTTACCAGGGTCTGATGAAAAACATCCTAGAATACCCAAGAAGCTGACTGAGGAGATATCTGAGTCATTAGCCATTATCTTTGAAAAGTCATGGAAGACAGGAGAGATTCCAGAGGATTGGAAAAGGACAAATATATTGCCCATCTATAAAGAGGGAAATAAGGACACCTGGGGAATTAACAGACCAGCCAACTTAACTTCAGTACCCGGAAAGATAATGGAGCAAATTAAGCAATCAAATTGCAAAACCTAGAAGATAAGGTGACAAGTAACAGTCAGGATGGATTTGTCAAGAACAAATTGTGTCAAACCAACCTGATAGATTTCTTTGACAGGCCTTGTGGATGGGGGGAGAGAGGGAGTGGTATTTGTGGTATATCACGACTTTAGTAAGGCTTTTGATACTGTCTTGCATGACCTCATAAACAAACTACGGAAATAAAACCTAGATGGAGCTACAATAGGGTGGGTACATAACTGGTTGGAAAACTGTTCCCAGAGAGTAGTTATCAGTGGCTCACAGTCAAACTGGAAGGGTATATCAAGTGGGGTCCCAAGGGATCAGTTCTGGGTCTGATTCTGTTCAATATCCTCATCAATGATTTAGGTAATGGCACGGAGAGTACACTTATAAAGTTTGTGAATGATACCAAGCTGGGAGGGGTTGCAAGTGCTTTGGAGAATAGGATTAAAATTCAAAATGATCTGGACAAATTGGAGAAATGGTCTGAGGTAAATAGGATGAAATTCAATAAGGACAAAGGCAAAGTACTCCTCTTACAAGGAACCAGTTGCACACCTACGAAATGGGAAATGACTGCCTAGGAAGGAGTACTGAAGAAAGGGATCTGGGGGTCATAGCGGATCACAAGCTAAATAAGCCAATAGTGTAATACTGTTGGGGAAAAAAAGCAAACATCATTCTAAAATGTATTAGCAGGAGTGTTGTAAGCAAGACACAAGAAGTAATTCTTCCACTGTACTCTGTGCTGATTGGGCCTCAACTGGAATATTGTGTCCAGTTCTGGGTGCCACATTTCAGGAAAGATGTGGACAAATTGGAGAGTCCAGGGAAGAGCAACAAAAATGATTAAAGGTCTAGAAAACATGACTTATAAGGGAAGATTGAAAAAACTGGGTTTGTTTAGTCTGAAGAAGAGAAGACTGAGAGGGGACATGGTAACAGTCTTCAAGTACATAAAAGGTTGTTCCAAGGAGGAGGGAGAAAAATTGTTCTCCTTAACCTCTGAGGATAGGACAAGAAGCAACAGGCTTAAATTGCAGTAACGGTGATTTTAGGTTAGACATTAGGAAAAACTTCCTGTCAGGGTGGTTAAGCACTGGAATAAATTGACCACAGAGGCTGTGGAATCTCCATCATTGGGGATTTTTAAAAGCAGGTTAGACAAATACCTGTCAGGGATGGCCTAGATAATACTTAATTCTGCAATGAGTTCAGACCGGACTAGACGACCTCTCGAGGTCCCTTCCAGTTCTATGATTCTAAGAGAATGGGCATGTCCCCATAATTCTGAGCTATACTATCCCATCAGTTTTTAAGATATTACCATCAATAGAGTTCTGCTTTAAAAATAATCTCACAATATGGGTCTCTGAATTTTTCTGGGAAAATCAGATGCTTAACATGACTTTAATAAATTAGACCAGGACATGTTGAAATATAAAATGACTTCAATTTTACTTTGGATATACTTCTCATGATTCATACTTAATGCTTTATTTTTCAAGTAAAAACAAGATGGTTACATAATATATCACTGAAGTACTTAGATAATAACTTAAAATAACAACAAAATAAACATGGGGGTCAAAAGTAACAACAGTATCAGACCTAGAGCAGTGAACTATCTAGCAATTTGCTTCAACTTGAACACACTTCTATTTCTTCAGAGCAACAACTGCATAGCATCTGGGGGATTTCACAGGATCAAATAACTTCACCAGTCCAGACCAGGTAATGTTGTCCTGTAAAATGATACATGATTAAAGCACATAAAAATGTGTTTGACTTAAAAGCTGAGATATGGGAATGGGTCCATATTTTGAAATACAAAACTGCAAAAAAAGGAAACTCTAACTTTTATGCAATACATGAAACAGTTGTGAACTCACAAAATAATGCTTATGAAAAGAAAAACAATCTGTGGTTTAAAGCCTTTAAATTATTTCTTACATATTGTCATGTGGGTCTACCACTCACTGTACAGATCTTTTCTTTTATGAATTACAAGCAGTGAAATTAAAGACAAAATCCTACAAACTTTACTCATTCAAATAGTACCACTGCAGTTAATGAGATTTCTTACATGAGTAAGTTGACTTGGATTTGGCCCTAACACTTTGTATGGTTTCTATAATTTCTATTTCATCTTGTCTAGAAAAATACAATTTGTGAGTCTACTAGTTACTCCTGAGGGAATTCTGCACCAAAAAATTAAAGTATGCACCAAAAAAAAAAATTTCTGTGCACAATATTTTAAAATTCAGCAAATTATATTTGTCAATACATAAATGTGGAGGTTCCAGCATGGCAGTGGGGAGCACAGACCACTGGCTGCATTGAGTAGGAGATCACCCTGTAGTCCCCTCTTCCCTGGGCCAGGTACTCAGTGGTGAGGCTGCACCCGACACTGACCCTGAAACACCCTGGGGCCCTGCCCTCTGCAACAGGTGCACCAGGAGTGGGCAGGCAGGCTCAGCCCAGCAGGATCCATGTATGGGGGATTCAGGTGTCAGCAAGCCGGACGGCACACTCCCTCACTCGGCAGCTCTGTGCTCACAGCAATGGGGAGCAGTGGCACATGACTCCACAATGCCCCCCCCCCAACTATTCTCATGGGCATCCCCAGCCCCAGGGTGACTTATCTCTCCACTGGCTGCTCTGGGCACTGGAATCGACATGCCTGTACTGCTGGGGAGGAGTGCATGACTGCTCTTGCATCTTCCCTTTGCTTCCCTATCATTTTCGGGGGGGGGGGGGGGGCAAAGAAATCTACAGGGAACATGAATTCTGCAGTGTGAAGTAGCGCAGAATTCCCTCAGGAGTAACCAGTGCAAGATTAAATCTATGGGTATATTAAATTTAGAGAAGGTAAATCAGTGCTAACTGCAGAAGGTCTGATTTCCCAGTTTGGGAAATATACAGATCTCTTCATGATTTATAGTTAGCTGGAATTTGGGAAATACATCATTAGATATTTCAGAAATACCTCCCTCTGTAAAAATACCGGTTAGAACAAAACCAAACATTTATTACAACTCATTTGCTCCAAGTGTACTGTAGAAGAGAATTAAACAAAACTTTCCTTATGATAAAACGGAGCTATTAAAATGAAAAGTTTATAGTGGAAAAAAGAGCTGCTCACACAAATGGGTATAATATGAAAAGGTCACAAAACTTTATTTTGAATATAGCCCACAGTAGAAGCTTCAAAGAAACCACTATAACAGTCTTAACAAATTACTATTGGATGGCAAATGTTTTATTGGAACAGCATAAGTATGATAATTACTTTTGAGTTAATTAGGACAAGCTGAGACTTAGTGGTGTAATTCAATGGAAGTCAGTGTAGTTGCACCAACTTACTGTACACCAGATCTGTATTTGGCCAGTTCAGATGTGCTATATGCTAGTCAGGTACAACTCAACTGATTATATAACTGAAAAAAATCTTTTTTTCATTATATATCTTAAGTAAGTAGGTATAAAAATAATCCATGTGCATTTTGGACATGATCCAAAGCCCACAGAAAGACTGCCATTGAGATCAGTGGGCAGCAGATCAGTCCTTACAATATCATTAGTTGAAAGCTCTAGTATACACAGGGTAACGTTTGTTTGGTACTTCCAGCATTACTTTCAATGATTAATATACCAATACTTGGTATGGAATAAGATTTGTAAGGGTTTAAATTTTTTTTTTTACCGTCTACTGACTAGTAATTACCATACAATTAAAAGAACATAAACTTTACTGTTGCAGCTTTGCTTAAAATAATAATAAAAAAACATCTGCTGGGCATATGTTTAGACAAAGATGGAATTAATAGTTAAATTTTTGCAACAATGATGAGAATAGTAAGTCTACAACAGGGACTCTTTGGTACTCAGTAAATAATTTGGTTAAAATAAACAGACTTCAGGTAACATAAAATATGAAGAAAACACACCTTCTCTTTGAGGTAGCAAAGACGATCCAGAAGTAATAAAACTTCTATACAGGGAGCCAGAACAACTTTCAACTGAAAGACAGGTTAGACACGATCATGGCTTTAGGAAAGTAAACCAACATACTACTAAAAAGACAACTCTGTCCCCCAGAAACACTTCTAGGAAGGTGAATCATTTTCTTGAGCAAAACCTTTACAAGTGCCACCTTGCCAGTTCTTCCCTCTCTGACATTTTCAGAAAAATCTAGTAAAGATCAAAAGTCCATGGAATGTTATGAGCAGGGAAAGTATTTTATCTGGCTGGCTCTGAGGCATAATCTAATATGCAAATCATACTATAAGTGGCAGAAAGCTTTTGAATAGGGGAATAATTTTTTAGAATAATTTTTTGTGAAATAACTTCATGGAGACCAATCCAGTTTCAAAAGGAGTCTGACATTTCTTTCTTCTCATTCATAATCCCCCTTGAAAAAGAACCTTCCATGTGTTCTCGTTATTATTTTACTGACACCCAATATAGCTCTGGAATAGGATATCCTCGAAGTAAGACAGTATATCACAATATAAGACGGTCCACCACATAAAATTCGACACGGCTCTATTCTAGACTAGCACATATATACAAGGTAATGTTTTTAATCCTTTGTTTTTACCATATTAAACGCTTCCAGCTCATTCATTCTATGCTTGTATTTTTCATAGTAATCCATTATACAGCTGTCTGGGAGCTGCAACAGGGGGAAAAAAATGGATGACAACAATTAAAGCCATTCCTATTACCTAGCCAAGGCAAATTCTGAAACAATATTATTCTTTCTAATTAAGAGTGATGTCAAATGAACTTTAGTTTTGTTTGTTATAGGAGTACTTTTCTAAGGCTTATAATGAGCCATTTTTCTGTTCTCAATTACCTGAATTCTTCGATCAACTTTAGCCTTTTCCCTAACATGAAATATTCAGATATATTCATTATTCAGAAGCATGAAACCATTCTTAAATGAGCACTATACACTGAAGTGGAAGTAATGTTCCTATTTCTTACAGTGGATATTTCACATCAATTTTTACCAAGAAGTACAAAAGGGCTCACTTATAGAGCCAAGGGGGGGCATATGATATGTCAGAGTAAAAGGAGTAGGAGTCAGGACTCTTGGGTTTTATTCCTGGTTCTGCCACTTACTCGCTGTCAGGCCCTGGAGAAGTCACACACTTTCTCTGTGTTCCAGGTTATCCCTCTGTGAAATAACTATAATACTTCCATATTACTTTTTCTCACTTGTAATTCTCCGCAGCTTCCCTCTCCTTCAGGAGACTGCCTGGTGCAGTGTTGCCAATGCCTGTAATATTGCAGGTGCTGCAGTTTGGGGCTGGTTTTGGTGAGAAGACACAGGCAGCTCTGGAATTTTGCCTGAGACACGTGCAGCTTCCCCCTTTGGCTACTAGAGGCCATTATGCTGCTTGTGTTACAGACAGCAGCCATAGGGAAGCTGGGGCACAACTGGGCTGGCCCCTATTCCAAGTTTGGCAGTAATGGCTTAACATCCCCCACAGTGCAGGAACTGTTCTTTTAGTGCAGGAAGAATGAGTTTATGAAGATAAGCGCTCTGGGGAAGCCCTCCCACTGAAAACTGGAGATGGGGGACAGCTATGGAGAATACCATGGGATTAGGAGAAGAAAAGCAGGTGGCTGCAGGATCCTGCAGGGGAGGAGTGGGACTGGGGGAATGCAGGATCCTACCTAGGGGATCCTCCCAGGATGGAGTGGGGCTGCCTCCCAGCTGGGACCAAGGAGAGCTCTGGGCAGTGAGAGGGGAGGAGTCCGGTCATCTGGGTCCAAATTCTCAAAGGAAGCTCAATACAGCAGCCACAGTTACACATGAGCAAGTTATCATGTGCATTTTTCACATGCACAGGGTCTGATTTACATATGCACATCTAACAGTATTTCTAACTACTTGATTTGTGCACACTACTGTGTTTATTCTACACACGGTTCTCAGAGTTGCAAGTGTAAAAAGTTGTGTGCTCAAAATATGAAAAATATTATATGAATATAGAGACCATATTATTCTGTGATATTTGGACATTATACTCTGAATGCAAATCACCAAAGGAAACAAAGGCCTTGTCTTCACTACAGGGGAAATTCGATCTAAGCAACACAATTTGAGTTACGTGACTAGCGTAACTCAAATCGACGTAGCTTAGACCTACTTATTGCGGGGTCCACACTATGCGATGTCGACGGGAGATGCTCTCCCATCGACTCCCCCTACTCTTCTCAATCTGGTGGAGTACAGGACTCGACGGGAGAGCGATCTGTGGTTGATTTAGCCACGGGTCTTCACTAGACCCGCTAAATCGACCGCTGATGCATCGATCGCCGCTCGTCAATCCCCCGGTTAGTGTAGACAAGCCCAAAGAGTATGCCAGCTGCACTTGCCAATTCTTTCTAAAGTCTCCAATTCTGCAGTGAAAGAACTGGAGTGTGCTCCTAACATTCTCAGGCAATACAGGAAGACTGCACTGTGGCCAGAGTCTCTTCCGTCCTCTCCCTCCACAAATTCACACATTTTAGTTGGTTTTGGGATATATTCATGTTACTTTAAGTTTTAATGCACTATTGAAAATAATGTGATTTTGTACATGTGGTTCTTGCACCCTTCCTCTGAAAAAAGAAAGCCACAGATCTTTAATTTCCCCAGACTGTCAACACCATTATGTAATCCTCCACCATTTCCCTAGAACAGCTGTTGCCAAGGAGACACATCCAGTAGTACTCTGTGGTAGGAGAATGAGCAGGGGATTTTAGATAAACAGAGATGTGCTTTCTTATTTTACTGCCCAGAATACAAAGTCTTAATTCTCAAGTGAGAGAACCATTCACTGTGCACAAATATCCGTACCAAAACCACGATCCCCTTTTCTCTTCCTCTTAAGATAACATGACACAATGTAACAATATGTGCCATTTATTACTGCTTGATATTTTCTTATATGAGTACTGATAAGTTCTAATCAGGGACATGGCGCCATTGTGCCAGGTACTGTACAAATGTCTATGAAGAAACAATCCTGATCCTGAAGATAAATGACACAGAACAATGATACAATCCTATGCATATTCCATATACATACATCTGTATTTACCCCTCAAATCTTATGGTTATAGGTGGATAAATTGCCAACTAACCTCATCTTTATTCCACTCAATCTAGCTATTGGATCATTTCTTATTAGCACTGTGGTCTTGAGGGGAGATTTAAAGGAACGGGTATCAGCATTACAGATTAACTCAAGGTGAGCGTTACACATGTAAGGAACATTGTGGAAGGCAGTATGAAGATGTTTGTGTGAGAAGATGAAAAACAGGCCGATAAGACTCATGTTGTTGGCAGACTGAAGGACATACATTAATAATAATTTCATACTCTCCAATTTTTTTTATACCATGAACAACATTTTAATAGAAGTCATGGATACTTCCTCTTACAGTGAGTGTGGTCCACCTTCCCTCCCATTCACAATCATGTAGTAACTATAGCCATTACATAATTACAAATGTAGTAGTAGGAAAGTAGTTGATATACTTTTAGATTCTTTTAATGCAATGTAGCAACTGGAAACAAGGAGGAGAACAGCTCTCCACGGACCACGGCCAAGTGCTCAAGTGCCACCATTGGTCTAATCTGATTAATTCATTACTCTGCACTACATTTTCTTAAAATGAAACAATCCAATATAAAAACAAATACCCTACAGCTAAATTCCAAGCCCAGCGCTGCTTGTAAAAAAATCCATGACAACTGACAATATTTTGGCATACGTCAGTGGATAGTGAAGTCTGTTTTCTCTTTCTTTAAAAATGTAAGGCAGCGATCAATTTCACAGATTCCATCATCACTGGAATCTAATCTGGGGAAACACAAACAAAGGACAGGGGGCAGGTGCTGAAATGGTAATAAGTTTAAAGTGAGAGTGGGGAAGCACAAAAGTAGTAGGAGCTAGGTATGTAATAGCCTCTCAGGACACATAAGGCTAGGTGGTTAAATGAAAGGCTGCTGAAGTTATGCTGCATTATGACAAAGAAAGTAGCAGCATTAAAAAAAGAAAATCACGAGATGCTATACATTTGTTTTTCAAAGTAAAAAAAAATCATGTTATACATCTTGAGAAATACTCTGCAATCATGTAATTAAAGATTACCATACACTTATAGACAAGGAGAGGGAGAGTAAAGTGTACAGTTGTTATTTTGGCATTTCCTCCCTTGACTGTTTAATTGTATAGGTCATAATGTTCTCAACATAGTTTTTGTCTGGAATTTCCTAATTTTAACATTAAAAACAACCACCCACAAAACTAAGGCATTTAACTTCCAGATTTTTGAAGCTATGTTGGTTTTACAAAAAAATTGGTATCTAAATTACCTAACCAGGAAGTTTTTGGACAGACACTATCAAACATCCTATCCTAAGCATTTTAGGAAAGCTACAGGACAGAATCTAGGTTTCAGAGTAACAGTCATGTTAGTCTGTATTCGCAAAAAGAAAAGGAGTACTTGTGGCACCTTAGAGACTAACCAATTTATTTGAGCATAAGCTTTCGTGAGCTACAGCTCACGAAAGCTTATGCTCAAATAAATTGGTTAGTCTCTAAGGTGCCACAAGTACTCCTTTTCTTTTAGGACAGAATCTCTTTCCCATGAAACTTCATACAAATCATAAAGCAGCCCTTCATAACTCCTTGGTCCTGACAAGCTCCACAGAGTCTGAGGGCTTCTCCCTTTTCCCATGCACATCTTCAGTACGTATTTCACTGTGCAGCTAAGTTTGTCATCGATGCATGCCTAGCACAGCCTGCCTTAGTTACACCCTTTACAAGTTTAATGAAAAACCGCATGCAAAATATCTCACTGCCAATGTGCAACATGCAGTTTTGAAAGGGTCATATATAGTCAAATTAACTGCAAAGGTCATTTGGAACATTCAAGCCATTGTTCTCCAGTGAGTGAAAAATCAGCAGAGAGGACCTTCCAATATGTTGATCTCCCCCTCTCCATGCAGAAGAGATAGGAGGTCAGCTACCTGTATAGCACGATCCCTCTCATTCTTCTGGCATGCTCTCCATAGGTCCAAAGAGTCATGCATGGGAAAGGAGCAGGCCAGCAAGTAAGAGTGACAGATTGTCAGGGGGCAGGGGAGGGAAAGGAGTGTACACATTGTCACTCTGGTGCAACTAGTGAAAAATGCCATATGGAAATTAATGTTGCCAATGGCATTAAAGATTATTTAACATTACATTAATGTTGGTATATGGCTGGAGCACCTGCAAGACACAGGTCAGCATAGAATCATGAAGACAGAGGGCCTCCATCTGGGTGCTCCCCACTGGACTCCAAGGTCCACCGGATGTCAAAGGATCTACTGGGTGTGTGGGCTGGACCCCGATTTCTTCTACAAGAGAACAAACCATGGATGAATTCAGAGGGAAGTCCATGAAGAGAACCTCCCGTAGTTTCCCAGCCCCTATGTAGGCATTTCCATATAGAGACATTATCTGGCCTAATAAATTTAAGGCTGGGATTTTTAAAGAAGCTTATTGGGATTTGGGCACCCAATTCCCTTAGGCTTCTTCATAATTTCCAGCCTTAAATACTTGGTCTTACAATGGCCTTAACATGTAAATCTGTACTTAATACTATAGGAAACGGAACACACTGAAATTAAACTATTTCTTCCTTTTGACACTAATTTAGAAAGGAACATAATTTCCACAGAAACAAATGCATGAAACCACAGTATCAATTATAGAATAAACAATATGCTGATTACTGATACAGGACTGAACCCAGTATCTTTTGAAATATGGACTTATCTGACATGGATCATTGGCTCATGTTAACGAAGTATGAGACTGTTATATCTGGGGTGTAGGTGGCCAGGCCAGCAGTCTGCTGGGTAGGAATTGAAGGCAGGAGTTGAGACAAGTTACCAACCCAAGTCAGGAGATGGGTACCAGGGTCAAGCTGGGCCAGCGTCAAAGGCAGGAGTCAGGACTAGCTACCAAGCTGAGTAAGAAGACAGGTACCAAAGTCAAGCTAGGCTGGGGTTTAAGACAGGAGTCAGGAGCAAGATGTGGCATTAATGATTTGGAGGATGGTGTGGATTGCATCTTCAGCAATTTGCAGATAACACTAGACTGGGAGGAGAGGTAGATATGCTGGAGGGTAGGGATAGGATACAGATGGACCTAGACAAATTGGAGGATTGGGCCAAAAGAAATCTGATTAGGTTCAAGGACTAGTGCAGAGTCCTGCACTTAGGACGGAAGAATCCCGTGCACCGCTACAGACGAGGGACCAAATGACTAGGCAGCAGTTCTGCAGAAAAGGACCTACGGGTTACAGTGGACGAGAAGCTGGATATAAGTCAACAGTGTGCCGTTGTTGCCAAGAAGGCCAATGGCATTTTGGGATGTATAAGTAGGGGCATTGCCAGCAGATCGAGGGACGTGATCGTTCCCCTCTATTCAACATTGGTACGGCTTCATCAGGAGTACTGTGTCCAGTTTTGGGCCCCACGCTACAAGAAGGACGTGGAAAAATTGGAAAACGTCCAGCAGTGGGCAACAAAAATGATTAGGGGCCTGGAACACATGACTTATGAGGAGAGGCTGAGGGAACTGGGATTGTTTAGTCTGCGGAAGAGAAGAATGAGGGGGGATTTGATAGCCGCTTTCAACTACCTGAAAGGGGGTTCCAAAGAGGATGGATCTAGACTATTCTCAGTGGTAGCGGGTGATAGGACAAGGAGTAATGGTCTCAAGTTGCAGTGGGGGAGATTTAGGTTGGATATTAGGAAAAACTTTTTCACTAGGAGGGTGGTGAAATACTGGAATGCGTTACCTAGGGAGGTGGTGGAATCTCCTTCCTTAGAAGTTTTTAAGGTCAGGCTTCACAAAGCCCTGGCTGGGATGATTTAATTGGGGATCGGTCCTGCTTTGAGCAGGGGGTTGGACTAGATGACCTCCTGAGGTCCCTTCCAACCCTGATATTCTATGATTCTATGACTGCCACCAGTTGAGTATTCTGAGGAGCTGCCGGGACTGCTGCCAGTCGAGTACCTTGAGGAGCTGCTGGGACTGCCAGCTGCTGAGTACTCAGAGGAGACTGGGGGCCCATGAGCAATGGGGGCCTATGAAGAGGTACAGGTAGGAAGTAGCCCAGGGAAAACCAGACTTTAGTCTGGTTGTGTTGCTGCAGCTGCCGTCAGTGTGTTTTGGGAGGGTCCCTGCTGACACAGTGGTGGGATCACATGCCACTGGTAGGGCCCTGGGCTGGGATCTGGTGGAGTAGGGTGGACCTGGGTCCCCCTATTCTTCCCCCTTCGCTGCCAACCCCACAGCTAGGTATTGGCTGCATTCTCACTTTAGGCCCTCAGGCCTGTAGACTCTAACTACTGTCTGCCACAGCCAGGAGGTTGTGGCTATAGACTATTTGTTGCTCTTCCCCACCCTGAGGGCCAGAGAATATGCACTGTTCATTATTGTCTGCCCCAGCCAGGAGGCTATAGACTGTGTGTCGCTCTGGTGATGCTGGTAAAAACAAGACACGTATCAACTGTCTAAAAATATGTTCAAGGAAATGATAAAAATTGCTTTGGATACATTTTTGTAAGACAAAATGATAATGAATTCTAATTAACAGAATGATCAACATATTATCTACACAGTATCAGTCATAATCTAGTTAGTTTTACCACTGAAAAATGAAATACTCTGCAATTCACTAAGGCACAATCTTAATGTAGCAAAATTGGAATAGTAATTTTAACTAAGACTAAATATCTTAAAAATTCACTGCAAGACCAATGAACATCAAGTCCCCTTGAGAATACCCATATCCTGACTCAAATTAATGATCATAAAAGAAATGTACCAGTGAAATTATTACAATATAAGCATTCTTTTAAAAATGAATGGCATTCAATTCCTTCAAAGAATGTTAATAAAAATAACAAGCTTGTTTTATTGTACAGATTAAAAGTACTACTGCTCTATATACTGCACAAATGAAGGGCTGTACCAATAAAAAGCATCCCATATCATAAGAATAAGCAGGTTATGCGATGATAAACATTTCTCGTTATGTGCTGCATAAAAAAGCTAAAATAAAATAAAAAAGCATCAGGAGATTCAGAATATTTTTCGTTCTGACTTTCTAGATGCAACATAACAAATATCAGAGCTCTTTAAATTATTTTTAAAGAGAGGAAAATGTCTTTGCTGCAGGGTTATTGTTTCCAGGTATGCAATTTACTGCTGTGCCATTCATTTAAACACCACTAACATATTGTGCAAAACTGAAATGAAAAATTTTAGGCACAGCCAACATTTTTGATGCAGCACTATGGATTTAGAAAATCAATCAAACTTACAGCAATATATACAAACACACACACTCTTAAAATAACACAGACTAAACTGTGGAATTGCTACTGAATCTCCATAGTACATATTTAACTGGATACTTCTGGAGGAGTTGTTAAATTCTGTGTGAAATATTTTGACTACAAGACAAAGTAACCATCCTCAGTGAAAAAGTTAGCTATACCTAATACAGTAGCTTGTATGCTTGGATGTGGTGAAAAGATGGATTCAAGGTGATTATTTAATACCTTTTCTCTGTAGGTGGAATATCAATTGACAAAGCTATCTCTATATAGAATTTATACTTGAATGACTTAACCCTTGCATGAGTTCAGGCTGCCACAAAGAAGCCCTGAAGAGTATAAAAAATAGCAATGGTGCTAAGACATTGGGTGCAAAGAAGGTTGAAAAATGGATTTAAATAAAATTTAATCTTTTTGCATTAATCAGTGTTACTGTATTGATATAAAACAATTAAAGAATAGATATTTTCAATCATTTTCTATAAATAACATGGGGGTACCTACCATTACATTACTACCAAAAGGTTCCAGATTTTCATATTTAGATGTCCATCTAGGACAGAAATACTAGAAACTGAGCTTGTTACTCTCTTTAAACATATTAACTTGGACAATTTAGTGGTAAACCTGGAGTATATATCAGCACTGAACTTGGCCCATTATGTTTTATACACACTAAAACATAGGCTATCATGAGAGAGCTTTAAAAATACATGATACTATAATGACAGATTCATAAAACTAAATTATAAGAAGATCTTGAGAGTTCTGCCATAGCAAGTTTTATTATACTTGAAGCCATTTGCTGTATTCCTTTATATTGGGCTGGGGTGAACATGCTACCTATTTAGGGTAGGAATAGTTTAGCTTAAATAGATTATGAATTGTTAAAAGTAAAAGTAACAACGAAATATATTTGCAAAATAACTAATTTTTAATTTACCTGAGAATGTCCGAGTCCTGTTTCAGGTTTTCTGAGGCATGTACGAACACTTTACTCCTGTGTGAATTCTGTGTCACTGCACGTGTGCAGAATTCATGTTCCCTGCAGATTCCTTTGCTTCCCCGCAGAAAAATTACTTATGACAGGAAAGCAATGGGAAGCGGCAAAAGTGTTCATGAGCCCCTCCCCGGCAGCACAGGCAGGTTGGCTTGAGTGTCCAGAGCAGCCGGTAGAGATGTACATCACTGTCAGGAGGGGTGGGAGAGGGGCTGGGCAGTTGTGCAAGTGTGAGAGAGAGAGAGAGACAGACAGACACTCTCTTCCTCACTATTGCAGCATGCTCAGCATGGAGGGGCAGGGCTTCAAGGTATTTCTGAGGAGGTAGGCATGGAGCAGGCTCTGTCCCCTCCGGCAGAGCAGAATGTAGCAGCCTGCCTGCTTAGTGAATTGTTCTCATTGTCTTTGTGAGTTCCCCGAGGAGTATAAAACAGGTGTAAAAGTTTTAAGACTTCTTCACATTGCCAGAGGGATGTAAAGGACAGTATGGCTTTATAAATGCTTATGGTGCTTTCGTGATTAGAGCTGGTCTAAATTTTTGAACAGAAAGAATTTCCTATCAAAATGTGCTCCAGGAACTGTTTGCTACTGACCTTTCTGGAGATGGTCAGTAGCCAATATAAATTCTGAGTTTGATTCCCCAGCCCTCACTTGCTCTTCAGTTGCCTATGATGTAACACTGAACATACGGCTGCATATATTTGTTGACTAATAACTAGAAATAAAGGGTCAAACCTAGCTACATTACTATTAGACAGAGGGGGTTTCGGGATTCCCTCCAATGCTCCCCACTCCCATTCTTCATCCATTGTATTGTAGTTTAAATAAATTACTGAAAGAATTGAAACCAGAGTGATTATATTGCGTTATTCCCGCAGGAGTAACACTTGTATCCTTGACTGACCTACTGAGGTGGAAGGTCAGCTTTGTAGGCAAAAAACCCATATCCATGCATGCTCAGGAGTAGCAAAGCACCTGCAAATGAGCTGTCTTCCTTCCCTTTTCCAAGTAGCCCTACTCCCTACCCTGCTTTCTGCTGAGGCTGCAGAGGGAGCTTGAATATTTTTTACTGGACAGTGGTAGCAAAACTGGAAAGAGAGAAAAACCCATCCTTTCTGTTTCTTTTTCTTTCTTAAAAGATCAAAGAAGCCTTTAAGTGGAAAGGTGGACACTCCTCTGGAGGAAGGAGCTGGTATAAGCCCCTGCATCAATCACTCAAGGTGTCTCTGTTCTGCATAAATGTGAAAGTAAGAAGTGCTCCCTCATACGATCACAGGTGACAAAGGGTATTTGGTGAATTAGAAAGTAAGAGAGCTTCTGCCAGATAAGGGCTTCCTCTCCTCTTTCTAGCTGACTGCTGGTGCTTTCTTCTTACAAAATTGTGTGTATCTATGTGAATGTGACTAGAACCAGTAACTGTGTAAGGACAAAGAAACCATCTTTGAGAAAAATACTATCCTCACTCCTCCACACCCTCCCTCACTCCACTACTGCCTTTTCCCCTTGTCCTATCCATCATTCTATCAGAACTGCACAAAAAGGTAGGCAAATGTAGTGCCTCCCCTAGGGTTATTTTTTAGCCCCAGGGAAGTGGTAGGCTTGACTGTCCACCAAAGGACGAAATGGATTTAATGCAACAACATTCAAGGCAGAAACAACCATTTAGAAATTTCACAGGGCAATCAGGAGCACATTTTTATCCTAAACTGTACATACAAGCTAGAATTTATAACGAATTTTTTGGGCAGATTCCAAACTATATAGCCATACAGATGACTTTACTAATGTGAGAAAACGGCAAAATGTTCCCGGTCCTCTTTTATAAGTGACTTCTTGGGATTTCCCATTTTTGATCGTCTTCTACTTGGACTCTAGCCACATATAAATCTCTCATATGTAGCCCTTCCTGCTTTGGAATGATAATGGCTAGTATGAAAATGTTCTGTCTCTTACTCCACATCTCTCACAGTAACTTCCTAAGACTGAGAACCAATCCACAAGCATGTTAGATTAGCTAGACACTTCACTTGTTTACAGAGTTTTGAAGATTAACAGATGGTCATTATAGAATCAGAAACACATTAATATATACTTGTTCTCCATGCACAGATTTGTTTAAATATAAGTTTGTAAATGTAATATAACATAGATTTAATCTAAAACTGTACACTCTGTGCATTATTTAATATCCAATTTTAGATCTTTTTACTGCCTCCCTCCATTGTGAGAATTTTTTACACAAACATAATCTGGTTATATAATGAATTAAAGTATAGACAGAACTGGATCTATTCCTCTGGTCTTCTACAGCTGTGGCTAAAATATTTCATTTTAATATTGATAGCAGTATGGTAGTCCAGTGGTAGCACAATTCAGAGCATGAGTTTAGGTCCAAGCTTCCATAGCATGACCAGCTGGAAATGCTCAGGGTAGAGCACACTCATTCCTTGAGCAAAAGGAATGTCTCCTGTTGCTATACCACTGTATCCTCCAATAGAACAAAGACCCTCAAATAAGGGGGATAGGAAAATAAGAGTACGGGAAGCTGAAAATGATGAGGGGTTAATTTATTAAGCAAAAACCACTTATTCTGTTATCTCTGCCGCACTATTCAGCTTTTCTGATCTTCATAACTTTAAATAATAAAGGTGAAATATCTCCATATTTGTGCAGAATAATGGTTCATTTGGAACTATAATGAAGACACAGGAGGCATGCTTATCATACCTGCAGATGAAATAAGAAAGTTATGGAAGGCTGACCAGCATAGTTTCAGCACAGGCAAAAGAATCCACATCCTTGATCTGAAACTCAAGCATGTGGGAGGTGTGTTTATTTATGTTAGATGACAGCGTGTGTAAAATGGGTTTTATATAAGGAGGCATTCAGTCACTATGGTCATGGAGGCCACACTGAGTATCTACATAGAAAGCGGAAAGGAAAGGCTTGATTTATAACAAGTCATCTAAGACCTAAGTCAACACGGCTAAAGGGAAAGCAAGGGAATTACTCTGGTTTTCCTACTGACACTGCCATTCAACTTATTACCCATCTGGCACTGGTCACTGTCAGAAGCTAGGACACTGGTCTTGATAGACCATTGGTCTTAACCAGTATGGCCATTCTTATGTTCTTACCTGCTGTTCTATATCATAGAATCATAGAATATCAGGGGTGGAGGGGACCACAGGAGTTCATCTAGTCCAACCCCCTGCTCAAAGCAGGACCGATCCCCAACTAAATCATCCCAGCCAGGGTTTTGTCAAGCCTGACCTTAAAAACTTCTAGGGAAGGAGATTCCACCACCTTCCTAGGTAACGCATTCCAGTGTTTCACCACCCTCTTAGTGAAAAAGTTTTTCCTAATATCCAACCTAAACCTCCCCCACTGCAACTTGAGACCATTACTCCTTCTTCTGTCATCTGCTCCCACTGAGAACAGTCTAGAGCCATCTTCTTTGGAACCCCCTTTCAGGTAGTTGAAAGCAGCTATCAAATCCCCCCTCATTCTTCTCTTCTGAAGACTAAACATCCCCAGTTCCCTCAGCCTCTCCTCATAAGTCATGTGTTCCAGTCCCCCAATGATTTTTGTTGCCCTCCGCAGGACTCTTTCCAATTTTTCCACATCCTTCTTGTAGTGTGGGGCCCAAAACTGGACACAGTACTCCAGATGAGGCCTCACCAATGTCGAATAGAGGGGAACAATCACGTCCCTCGATCTGCTGGCAATGCCCCTACTTATACATCCCAAAATGCCATTGGCCTTCTTGGCAACAAGGGCACACTGTTGACTCATATCCAACTTCTTGTCCACTGTAACCCGTAGGTCCTTTTCTGCAGAACTGCTGCCGAGCCAATCGGTCCCTAGTCTGTAGCGGTGCATTGGATTCTTCTGTCCTAAGTGCAGGACTCTGCACTTGTCCTTGTTGAACCTCAACAGATTTCTTTTGGCCCAATCCTCCAATTTGTCTAGGTCCCTCTGTATCCTATCCCTACCCTCCAGTGTATCTACCACTCCTCCCAGTTTAGTATCATCTGCAAACTTGCTGAGGGTGCAATCCACACCATCCTCCAGATCATTTATGAAGATATTGAACAAAACCGGCCCCAGGACCGACCCCTGGGGCACTCCACTTGATACCGGCTGCCAACTAGACATGGAGCCATTGATCACTACCCGTTGAGCCCGACAATCTAGCCAGCTTTCTATCCACCTTATAGTCCGTTCATCCAGCCCATACTTCTTTAACTTGCTGGCAAGAATACTGTGGAGACCATGTCAAAAGCTTTGCTAAAGTCAAGGAATAACACGTCCACTGCTTTCCCTTCATCCACAGAGCCAGTTACCTCGTCATAGAAGGCAATTAGATTAGTCAGGCATGCCTTGCCCTTGGTGAATCCATGCTGACTGTTCCTGATCACTTTCCTCTCCTCTAAGTGCTTCAGAATTGATTCCTTGAGGACCTGTTCCATGATTTTTCCAGGGACTGAGGTGAGGCTGACTGGCCTGTAGTTCCCAGGATCCTCCTTCTTCCCCTTTTTAAAGACGGGCACTACATTAGCCTTTTTCCAGTCATCTGGGACCTCCCCCGATCACCATGAGTTTTCAAAGATAATGGCCAATGGCTCTGCAGTCACATCCGCCAACTCCTTTAGCACTCTCGGATGCAACGCATCCGGCCCCATGGACTTGTGCTCGTCCAGCCTTTCTAAATAGTCCCGAACCACTTCTTTCTCCACAGAGGGCTGGTCACCTCCTCCCCATGCTGTGCTGCCCAGTGCAGTAGTCTGGGAGCCGACCTTGTTCGTGAAGACAGAGGCAAAAAAAGCATTGAGTACATTAGCTTTTTGCACATCCTCTGTTACGAGGTTGCCTCCCTCATTCAGTAAGGGGCCCACACTTTCCTTGACTTTCTTCTTGTTGCTAACATACCTGAAGAAACCCTTCTTGTTACTCTTAACATCTCTTGCTAGCTGCAACTCCAGGTGTTATTTGGCCTTTCTGATTTCACTCCTGCAAGCCCGAGCAATATTTTTATACTCATACCTGGTCATTTGTCCAATCTTCCACTTCTTGTAAGCTTCTTTTTTGTATTTAAGAGCAAGGTAAAAGCAAGGATTTCACTGTTTCACTTTCCATAAAAGCAGCAAGGATTTCACTGTTAAGCCAAGGTGGTCGCCTGCCATATTTACTATTCTTTCTACAATCCACCTCCTTCACAGAATCAGATTAGTCCACCTATTTTCCCTGGATTACAAAGGCATCTAGGAGCTTTAACCCTAGCTCTGCCAAACCCTGTACTGAGTCTTTTCATGCTATCAGAACATGGTAAAATTGGAAGGAAAATTGAATGAACCAGGAAGCGTTATCAGCTCATATGAGTAAAGGTCTCAGCTAAGCCTTGTTCCTGGCTTTGATGCTGTATCTACAGTCTAGTACTCATTTTATGATTTTAGGCCACAAAGAGGATGCAAGAGTTATGTGGTGGAGTACCCATCTCCACCACGTATGTCTTGGAGGACAAAGGAGAAGGAAAAGCATATTGTAAATGTATCTGGATAAATAGAGATGTTCATTAATTATAAACACTTAGGCTTTAGAGTGTATTTTCTGGGGGGTTTCAAAAACATTATTTAGACTACTAGTAATCATACAAAAATAAAAATAAAAAGGTATCTCACAAGTCATAAGTTTTAAAATGAAAATGAACGTATTTTAAAGAAAACAAAAGTGGCAGTTAATCCCCAAACTGAATATACAAACTGAAATAATTTGTCTTGGATAAATATTGTTTAATTCACAAAGAGCTGAAGATGCATTGATGTATATTCTAGTAATAATAGCTGCTCACATAATATATACAAATAGCTCCATCAAAATTCTGGCCACTTCTTAGAATTTACATTGGTATGTGAATTGTATGCAATATGAAATCAGCTGCTTACCTTTGACTCATCTAGTTCAAGCTTCTTCAGAGACTTTCTGACATAATCCACAAAAGAGGAAGACTTGGAGAAAATTTTACCAACATGCCGATCACTGCAAATGTAGTATTGAGGTTATTCTTTTAATTTTCTCAGAACACAAAAGTTCCATATTATTGTTTCATAAATCTCAGCTCCATTAAAAACATATACAATAGATATTCTAAGAAGTTAGAATAATAATTTATTTCAATTTTACTTTTTCTTTTATCTAAAAATACATCAAAGCAAGCTAACTAATACCCAAAGAAGTTTTTAGACCAAAAATATTATTACTCATGAATACCTGAAATTATGAATGAGGTGAAGGTGATATTTTTTATTTCCATTCCTCTCCTATCATTGTTTTTATTTTATTGGATCCATTACACAGTGTCCATTTTCAATGCCTCACTTGACAATATTAGCAAGAGTTCAATGTTTATGAAAGCAGAACTTCTTCAATGTCATCTGCTGATCCAGGATCACATAGTAAGTTAAGTGTGATTCTGATCTTATTTATGCCTTGCAGATTTCTCTCCTAGATGTACGTGTAGTATGTGATTCTCATTTAAATTAGGCAATGTTAGAATTTTCCAGATTTACAATTTGGGGTGTCTCTTCAGAAACTTGACCAATATTTGAATTGGTTCAGGCAAAGTGGTAAAGCAATGCACAAAAAGTACCAGAAGGCAAACAGAAGATGCACTCACATTAGCAAATTACATGTAATCTCCGTTTGAAATACCTTAGGAAAAAAATGTATGAATATGTTTTGTCAGAACTCAGTCTGAATTAACGTTCAAAGCCATCACCTACATAACACACAGCTCCAGGTCTCACTGACCTTGGTAGTCTTGTACTGTAAGAATCATAATCCCAAAGACATTAGCTACTCACAAATATTCTCTTCAATGTATTATTTATGAACAAACAGATTTTCCATAAAATATTAATTAGATATTATAACACTGGCAAACCAGGTGCCAATTTCTGCCAAGGTCCCCATGCCTCACTTTGATACTGCCAAACACATAGCTAGAATTAGTCTGGTTCACCTGTGTTTTTACTACTGTTAAAATAAGTATGAGCATTATAAAAGTGTGCTTAGTATTTAGACTTTATTGAATGCTTGTAAGTTGTTGTATGCATTAATCTCCCTTATAACATCTGTATCCCATATTTTAAGATAGTCTTTGAGTCTTTGCGTGGTATGTTTCTGGAACTGTAAATCACCAGACAGGAAAGGGACCTGAATAAGGGCTTGCCTACACTGGCACTTTACAGTGCTGCAACTTTCTCTTTCAGGGGTGTGAAAAAACACCCCCTTGAGCGCTGCAAAGTTCATTGCTGTAATGTGCCAGTGTAGACAGTGCACCAGCGCTGGCAGCCGCATCCCAGGGCTGATAGCTGCGCCCCTCGTGGAGGTGGTTTTTTTAGCTCTCCCAGCGCTGTGCCGTGACTACACAAACTACATTAAAGTGCTGCCGCAGCAGTGCTTTAATGTTGCCAGTGAAGACGTGCTTTTAGTGTGAAACGCTGGCTTCCAAAAGAAAGCATTAGGTCCTGCCCAACACAGAAGGCCGCTTGACACCAGATGAACTACTGTGGAACATCAGAGGACAAAATACTTTGTTGATTGCTCTCCCTGTCTCCCAATCCCTCCCACGAAGAGGAGAAGTGCAAATAAATTCCTCCCATCAGCTGAGCTGGCAGTTTAGAGGAGAAAGGTGAATAAAAATCTCTGATAAGGAGAAACTGTATCTCTGTGCTGCTTGTACTCTCAAGAGCAAGGTTTTCTAGGCATAAGCAAGAGGTCCCCAGTGTTTAGCCTGGGTTACTTCAAGGGACAAATAGAGCTTATAAAAACACTTCTATTACCTTTTGAAACTTAAGACTGTAACTCCTTTGTGTATGTATGTTTACCTGCTTTAACCTTGTAAATAACTCTCTTATTTCCTTTTCCTAATTAACAAATCTTTAGATAGTTTATTATAGAGTTGGCTACAAGCATTGTCTTTGGTGTGATATCTAAGGCGCAACTGACTTGAGGTAAGTGACTGGTCCTTTGGGACTGAGAGCAACCTGAACATTGTTGTGATTTTTAGTGTAAGAGACCATCTATCACAAAAGCAAGCTTGCTTAGGTGACAAGGCAGATTGGCATACCCAAGGGGACTGTCTGTGGCTCCATGGTTAGACTATTATAGTACCTGAGGAGTTTGCACTTGATGCTTGGTTAGTGAAATCTAAGTATAGAACTTAAAGCCAATTTGGGGTTTGTGCCCTGCCTCTTAACAGTCTGTCCTGAATGCATCCAATGAAGTGAGCTGTAGCTCACGAAAGCTTATGCTCCAATAAATTTGTTAGTCTCTAAGGTGCCACAAGTACTCCTTTTCTTTTTGCGAATACAGACTAACGCGGCTGCTACTCTGAAACCTGTCCTGAAGTTGGTACTCATGCTCTTGAATCACTGTAGGACAGCTTGACAGGTATATCTTCTTAAAAACTATTTTACTGGAAACTCATAGAAAGCCTATTCTTTTCAACTGTGAGCTTGATTCAAAGCCTATTGAAGTTGACAGAAAGACTTCCATTGATATCATTGGGTTTGGGGTCAGGCTCCAAGTTCTTTGTGTCAATTAACATTCAATTTTATTTTAATTTAATTTAATTTTATTTTATTTTATTTTTAGGGAAATAGGAAATTCCTGTGACTGTATTTTTTTATTCCAATGCAATAAAACCTCTGGGCAAATGCAGTCTAAAGACTACTTAATGGCTATGCATTTAAAAGATTCTTTGATAAAAATAAGCATTTAGTATATCTGTCCCACAAATCAGAAGCAGCATAGTTGTAACAAGAAAGATATATACTGAATACATGGAGCTCTAAAAAGTCAGAATAGGCTCTTAATGACTCAAGGCATCATAATTCATTCTTTTAATTGTCTTAAACTGCTTTTTAAGTGTTATTGGATAAGGAACCTGACATCTTAAAAACTGCTGAACTGGTCCCACAAGGCTTCACCGAGACAAAGAAAATTCCAGCTACTTCATCAAAACTGGAGACATTTCACATTAGCGAGCTTAAAAACTGGGCCTAAAACTCTTTTAATTTCAAAAGTGCAATCTTTATTACGTCCCCCATGTTACCTTTACTTTAATAGATAACATACACTGGTCTAGCCCATACTTTCAGTTTTTACAACCTAGTTCTCATGTTCTGCTAAATCTTCTTTGTAGTTTTATTATACATAATGTCAAGCAAAGGAAGAAATTCTTCTGTTGGGAGGTTGCCCATCGATGGAAAAAGCTATGCTCCCACCCCAAATGCCAAAGACAATTTGCCAATTGCCCTGGGTGTCCACACTGGCTCTTGGGCTCCCCGCTGCTCAACTCAATGTGCACTGACAGGCCTTCAAGTCAGTAGCTGACTATGAGACCTATGATAAAGAAGCACTCTCAGATGCAGTCTGTATAGCTCAAAGCTGTATTGCTGTGCTCACCACATGGAAGAAGGCAAGAACACATGGTGAGGGTTTAACCAGGCCTCAACTTTACTAGTCAAATTATCTTCAAGGTTACCATTGAGATGGAGTCCCGTGCATTGTTCCTTTGCTAGTTCTTGAGGGTGCTCTCACCACAGGGGGAGTCAATCATCACACTAGGAAGTTCTCTGGGGACCTCCATCCGCCCACGAGCATCTCTCCCACTTTTGGGGGCTGAGGCAAGAGGAGATATTAACCCCCATCCTGCTGCTAGGACTGCTATAAAGGGCATTGGCAGGGTGGTCCCCCCAGGGTAACATTCTAGCCCCTGGTTTGCATTTCTCCCCAAGGGATTAGACATGTTGCTCCCATCTCGTAAGGAGATGTCATTGGGATGCTCATTATTTTACCATTCTTTCTTGAATATGGAGCCTAAATCAGCTAGTTCCTCCACTGGGCACCTGTCAAAAGTTGTGACAACTTAAATGACTCTCACATGTGCCCTCTGTGTGGGAGAATCCCAGCCCTCCGATTGTACAAAAAACTCAACCCCTAGATTTCACTGTGAGGAAGGTGAAAACCCAACCAGCCTCAGTCAGTCTGGTGGTATGGGGAAAAACTCCTTCCCAGCCCCAAAGCAGCAACCTACATAAGGGAGAGAGGGTGAGTCGACCCCTGGACAGATTGGAAAACAGGAAGTGGCCCTGAGCACAGGGCTATTTTTCTGGCTCCAGATCTCATGTCAAATCCAGCAAGACCTCCAGCCCATCCTGGAAGTCCCATGGGGGGCCAGAAATCTTGCAGGACCTGATCCACCCTGTCCTTTATGCCCTCTCCCATCGTGGGAGCCACCAGACTCTCTCCTCACTAGGCTTTTTATTGAATTTGCAACAGTTGCCTACATGTCCAGTGCCAAGGATAGGGCAAATACCTCTGCAATGCTGGAAGGGCAAGAGCTCTTTGTGGATGGTATCCTCTGCATATGGATTCAGAGCAAATGAAAGAGCCCAGTATTATTTACTGACTGCATTCGTAATATAAACAGATACAGACAGAATTTAGGGCCTCATTCTGCAACTCTCATGCTAGTAGTTACAACTTGCAGAATAAGGGAGGAAGAATTAGGCCTTGGTCTCAGAATCTCATACCTTTTGATGACACCGTAACATTCCTCTATAATAACCTGTAGAACAGCTCGATAAAACAATGATTCTGTAGGCAGCTGGAAAAAAGAAAGCAAAGAACATCAGGAATGTAAAGTTGGCATCAAAATCAAGACCAGAGTAACCAGAATGGTGTTGGCTGCCTTACCTAATTACTGGTTTGTATTCTCTCAAACCAGTCTTATTAACCTGGTTGAGAGGACAACTTACTAATTTTCCTGTTTGAAAGTTAAAATGGGTCAGAGGACATCATAACCATAATTGTGAGAAAAAATAAACACAGGAAACTGCAGAGTTTGATAGGAAGTGGGTGGAGGGATAGGGATTAGAGAAAAAGAAAGGAAGATGGGCCAAATTCTGATCTTCATTTGTAAGCCCAGGGAACTCTATTGCAGTTACTGGAGTTATTCCAAAATTGCACCATCAAACTTCAGAGCAGAGCCTGGTCCAATGAATAAAAAAAGAGGCAAAAGGAAAACATACTACCTGTGTCAAAACATTTTCTTATTTATAGCTACTTTATCATGGTTCCCTGAAACACTGATATCCATGCAGAAAGTTCTGCACTTATAAAAACAGTGCAGTACATTTAAAACTTCATACCTTTAGGTATGAAAAATGTGTTTACTTAAGAAAAGTTAATGTTTGTCCGTTAAAAATGTAGTGCCAAATGCATCTCCTGTGTAAACCCACTGAAGTCAATGGGCTTACAATGGGGATAAGTTGGCCTGTAAATCTAGTCTATTAAATACTTGTACAGTTAGTGTGCATACACAAAAAAATGATAAATTACACAATAATGATTTAAAGTTCTCAGAGAACAGAATTTAGACAGGGATTTAAAAAACGAGAGACAAGTGCGATATTCCCGCCAGAAGCAAGCCGCTGCAATAAATCATACAGACATTCTCAATCACAATACTTTCCTGTCTCCTACAACAGTAGTACTAAGTGAAAAAGTTACTGGTCACTACCCTGCAAGATTAGGAAGACATCTGGGGTTTGCCTTTTGTATTTGTGGTTACATGATTGTAAATTACTTATACTATAGTGAAAAATATTATATAGCTTCTGGTTTTATGTTACCCAATATCTGTCCATAAATTATAGCCATATAAAAATACAGTTACAAATACTTTTCAGTGAAAAAAACTACTAAATATTCATACTCATCCTGGTCTTCACATTTCAATTTTCTAACAGCTTATGAGTATGCAATTTAGCATAAAATATTATGTTAATTTGATCTCAGGCTTTTGGAGGTGTCAGGGTTCCTTCCCCACTCTGAACTCTAGGGTACAGATGTGGGGACCCGCATGAAAGACCCCCTAACCTTATTCTTACCAGCTTAGGTTAAGAACTTCCCCAAGGTACAAACTTTGCCTTGTCCTTGAACAGTATGCTGCCACTACCAAGCGTTTTAAACAAAGAACAGGGAAAGAGACCATGTGGAGACATCTTCCCCCCAAAAGATCTCCCCAAGCCCTACACATCCCCGTTCCTGGGGAGGCTTGAGAATAATATCCTAACCAATTGTTACAAAATCATCAAAGACCCAAACCCCTGGATTTTGGAACAATGGAAAAATCAGTCAGGTTCTTAAAAGAAGGATTTTATTAAAAAAAAAAAAGAAAGGTAAAAATCATCTCTGTAAAATCAGGATAGAAAATACTTTACAGGGTATTCAGATTCAAAACACAGAGGATCCCCCTCTGGGCAAAACCTTAAAGTTACAGAAAACAGGAATAAACCTCCCTCTTAACACAGGGAAAATTCACATAAAACAAAAGATAAACTAATCTGCCTTGCCTGGCTTACCTATACTGGTTGCAGTATTGGAGACTTGGGTTAGGATGGGTTGGAGAAGACGGATTTCTGTCTGGCCTCTCTCAGACCCAAGAGAGAACAACCACGTAAACAAAGAGCACAAACAAAAGCCTCCTCCCAAGATTTGAAAGTATCTTGTCCTTTGGGTCAGGTGACAGCCAGGTTAGCTGAGCTTCTTAACCCTTTACAGGTAACAGGATGTTGCCTCTGGCCAGGAGGGATTTTATAGCACTGTATACGGAAAGGTAGTTACCCTTCTCTTAATATTTATGACAGGAGCTCTCAGGCTAGCAGGTATGGTCCACACCAATCATGCTCCTGTGCTGAGTTTGTATCTGCTTTCTGAGAAAATATGGACCCAGCAGTGACAGCTGGGAGGATAAGAGGAATGGCCTACATGGTTTAGGAGTTTTGTCTGCAGTGTGCTGTACCAGATTCAGGAACACAACCAAGTACCAGGTTAGGCTTCTGGTGGAGCAAAACACTGTTAAATTTCTCTAGTTACTAACTGAATTTTAACCATGGAATATGATCCCAGAGAGCCAAGTATGTCAGTAACTGTTTGTTAACTTAATTAAAAGTTGTGTGTTCAAGGCCTTTTACATAGTATTAGGAGCTTTTATAATTTACTTGCTATATAGATAATAAAACATTCTTAAAATACACAGGACTATCTTACACTGTAATTTTTGTTTCAATAAAAAAAATTAGTTTACTGCTGTTTAACTTGTTTTAAAAGTTAGATGTACCTAAAGTTCTGCTCTTCCTCCTTTATTAAAATAAATTTTTAATAAAAATTTGAAAAATAACCTTTTCCATGGTTTCCCATAGTATTTTATGAACAATATTTTTACAGTTTCATATTATTTCCTTGTGGACAAGTTTTTGCCTCAAAAACACCACAAGTGTTGGAAATCTCTGCAGAAATTACCAAAATTTAATGAGTTGGGAAGAGCCTGAACTAACTCCTTACTCCTAGTGACCATGTTGCTAGACCTAAAAACATTGTGGTTCTTCAGAATAAAGGGGTCAGTGAATCCTCTAAAGATGAGCTTCACTGGGCTAGGAGCCTCTGTTGGAGCAGTTCGTGTAAGAAAGCATCCAAAGTTTGGAAAGGTAATTTTATACTTTAAGTTTTGAAAGAAGCACTTTTGGATTTAGTGAAGAATATTAACCAGCATGATTAAGCATAAAGTAGCTTACTATTAAAATAAGGTATTTTCAACTATATTAAAATTGTACTTTCTCTAAAATATATATTAGCTTACTCTTAATTGTCTGAAGAAAATAAGATACGTTAGCATCACTATGTGCAGACAAGGCAATAAAAATGCAATTCTGTGTGCTGAAACATGATATCAATCTGACTTTGATTTATATTCTGTTAATTGTAGTGTTTTAGAACCCAGTAAGTCACAAGTTCAGGAGAAGGTCATGTATTAAAAGTATTCAAAAAGAGAAAACAGTTTTGTCATTAGAAGGGTTAAAATAAACAACATTACTTACCACTTGGCTGACCGCAACTCGTTCCAAAGCCTTTAAAAGTGAAGAAATTAAACAGCTATGTTTATTCTTTATCAGGGCATTTTATAATCACATTGTATAAAGCCTGGTGGAAATGACATTTTACAAGATTAATTATGTGATATAACATGAGCGTGTACACTTACGAGTGTTAAAACCATTAGAGGTTGTTAACCAGTTCACTTCTGTTACTTAGGGTTTATTTATAGGACAAGCAATGATAAAGGAATGCATAGATATAGATAGCTATATATAGCTTCTTCAATTTTTGAGAGCACTAAGGAAAAAACAAATTTATTTTTTCTCGGCTATATTCCTATACAAGTATAAGCATAATAACAGCTCACTTTAGATATTATAACGTATAGTTTAAATAATCTTTTAATTTAATGCACAATACATTAAAATATCTTTTTAAGTCTTTAGCGACTACACAAATGTTCATTTTCAACTCGCAGTACTTAAAGTTAAACAAAATAAAAACTTTAGAGAGACTGCAGTTTAAAATGTCATGTAGATCCTTTAAAATAGATTTTTCAGCCCATGAATCCTGATGGTGTGAGAGTATTTGATTTTTATGATCTAAGGTGACAAAGAATTAAGAAAAAATATGAAATGGGTGGAAGATTTTTCTACAGTTGCTCTGTGTGGCCAAAGGCATCTCCAGCTGGTTGTTTGCCTCTGAAATAGAACATTCTATCCTTGTCAAAAGGCAGCCTGAGCTTACTTCCCCTCTCACTAAATAAGGCTTAATCTACACTAGAAAATTAGGTACGTTTAACTATGTCAGTCAGGGGTGTGAAAAATCCACATCCCCTGAGCGGAGTAAAGGCAACCTAAGTCCCTATGTAGACAATTCTAGGTCAGCCTAGCTACTGCCTGTCGGAGAGGTTGATTACCTACACCAATGGTAGAATCCCTCCCATTGGTATAGGTACTGTCTACCCTGACGCACTAAAATGGCGCAGCTGTGTCACTGTAGTGTTTTCAATGTAGATAAGCCCTAAGAAAGAGTGGGAAATGGAAATTCTATAAGGAAAGGAATGGGCTAATCTGCCATTTGATCTAGGGTATAATGGATATATTACTGGGACAACGGAAGATGGCAAAAACATTTTGGGAGGGCTTACTGAAGGGTTTTAGGGTAACGTACGAAGGTTCTAGAATTTACATTTTGGTCCATATCCTTAACCACTTGAGATGTTTCATGCAGTTTGTTGAGGATGTCACATTTAGGGGTGAAACCATCCTGTATAATTGTCCTGACATGTTTCAGTCTTAAGATCTCTAATGTTAGCTCTGATCTCTTTAACCTTGACATATGGGCCTGAGTTGGTTTTTGGCAGGTATCTGTGTGAGTTAGCAGCTGAAATTGAGGCTAACAGCATCTGTTGTGGTGCATCCTGGGAAAAGGGATTAAAAATCAACAGAAATTAGAGGTGGCGGTTTCCTAATGCCACAGTAGTTGAAGATTTAGGGTCATGCCTTTATCCTCAGATTAAGCATCAATCCATCATCCTGTGCTGATGTAAAATGAGTATACAGGAGCACTCTGTCTCTTGGTGCAATGTTAGATGATTTCCTGGTGTAAAGGCTTGTATAAGTGTGTAGGCCTACTCTGGTTTTGGGGCTAGAAAGGCCTGTTTACGGTCTTGTACAGTTAGGACATTAAGTGTTATGAACAATGAACCTTTTTGGGGAAGTCAGTGATGGTAGAAGAAATACTATCCCTTTTAAATCACTGCCATGACCTATTGCCCTGAGAGATTACTTTGCTTAAATTCAGTTCAACAAGATTGTGGCCTTTTTGGTCATTTTAAAAATATTTTTTGTCTATCTTCATTGTTTCCTGCCCTTCGCAAATATAAAATGTGCAAAGTTGGAAGGTTAATACAATTTTTTTTAACCTATAATTTATCATGCATACAACATTAATGATGTTATCCTGTAGAGTCTGGGATTTAAGTCATAGCTCTAGGATTACAAGCCAAAAATAATGAATTCTATAACATCTGGATAAAACTTCCAGTAGGGAAAAAAAAAAGAAAAAGAAAAAAGAACCATACTAAGCACGCTGACATTCTGGCATTGCGACCACAGCACCAGCCCTCTTCCTTTAAATACCGGCACATGGGAAACCCCCACAATCCCGGAGAGCAATCTGCAGATGAGAGAAAAATAGTGTGTTACTTTATTAAATTCTTCTTCTCTTAAAGTAAATCATCTATTGAGAAAGACAAACAGTAGTTGGAGCATAGGAGCAGCGCTGTGTAACTGTTATTCCTATCCAATAATAGAAAGCATATTAGTGTTATGAAAAAAGATATTTTCTCAACAACAGATGTTTTTGCTTTAGGCTCCATTTTTGAAATCTTCACATTTTCCAAAACTATTCCTCCAAGACCGAACCAAGTGAATTCTCTGCAAAGTCTTTCTTTCTTTCTTTCTTTCTTTCTTTCTTTCTTTCTTTCTTTCTTTCTTTCAACACATTGACAATCATCCCAAGATGCTGAGCTGGCAGCCCATCAATGTAACAGGACGTATGTATCACTTACTGCTGTTTTCTTTTACAGTAAACAATTTTTAAATGGTATTTTGGCAAGTCATTACCGAATGTGTGCTTGTTTACTAAGTGCTGACGGCCTGTTTTGTTGTTAGCCATTATGTTTGTTTTCCAGAAAGGACCAGCTGCAAAGGCTTTTGCTGCTTCTTCAAAACACCAGAGCATTTACATCACAGACTGCGACTGAGTTTGGTTCAGTCTCTTTAACGTTTCAAGTGACAACAATGCTCCTAAATTAATGCTTAATCCTAATGCAACACTGGGACAGCTAAACTGGCAACATTATGAATACTACCTGTGTGTACGAAAAATTCTGCTAGGTTTTCTTTAAAAAACACTTTGATGTCAGCTGACTGTTTAAATCATTCTGAATGTGATTTTAATACTTAAAAATGAAAACAAGTTGGATAGGATCTTGGCATTTCCATTTAGAAAGATGGCTCTAAAATATTTTAAGATTAATCAAGAAGAAGAGGTTAAAAAGAGGCCAGTGGAAATACAATAGTCTTCAGATTTATAAAAAGTTACATGCATTCAAAGAATGGGATACAAACCTGCATGCAGAACTCTTTTCAAAGACCTAGCAGACAGAAAAAGGAGACCAAAATTGAGAAAGGATAAAAAGACTCCAGACCAATGGACTAACAGTGGAAGCTCTAAGAATTAGAGAATGTGGCTAGCGAAGGGCAACCAGGAGAAGAAAAAGAGAAGCTCCCTAAAATATTAAGATGATGTTTCGGGAAAAAAGACCAACAGAAGTCTTTGGCCTACAAGGTATGTCTACACTGCATCTAGGAATTGTGATTCCCAGCAGAGGAAGACAGACTTGTGCCAGCTCTGCTGGAACTAGCATGCTAAAAATAGCAGTGTAGACACTGTGGCGCTGGGGGCAGCTCAGGCTAAGATGGCAGGTGGGCTTGGACTCGTGGTTAGCCTGAGCCCCCAGTGATGCTGCAATATTCACACAAAGAAAAGGAGTACTTGTGGCACCTTAGAGACTAACCAATTTATTTGAGCATGAGCTTTCGTGAGCTACAGCTCACTTCATCGGATGCAAGCTATTCACACAGCTATTTTTAGCATGCTAGCTCAAGCAGAGCTGGCACTAGTCTGTTTACTTGGGCTGGGAATCACACCTCGTAATTCCAGTGTAGATATATCCAATGGAGTCCTATGTACAATAAAGGAGGAGAGAATAGTAGGTTTATGTTTAAGATAATTTATCTGATCTCTAGTCATAATCTTTATTTGCAGTCCTGTTCACAGTGGTCCTAATCTCAGGATAACAGCAAAGGTGTAATCTGTTGTGACATATATTTCCCTGTATTTTTGTCACTACTGAGTGCAGAATGTATCACATCGATCCTCACTCAAATTCTGCTTTTTGTGAATTACTTTAAGTGAAGGGGACTGTAAATGTGTGATTTTATATGGAGGTAAAATTAGGATGTGCTTTTATGACTGTATTAATTTTAAAATTAGTCACTATACCCAATATCCTAATTAGCTTTACAGAAGCATGGTATAGTGAATAAAGCACCTAACTCTGAATCAGGAGATCAAGGCTCCACTCCCAGCTGTGTCACAGAACTGACTGAGTGGCTTGGGTTAAGCCATTCAACCAAAGAAACTTAACAAGATTTGAGGACTGTGGTGGATAATCAGCTGAACATGAGCTTCCAGTGTGATGTTGTGGCTGAAAGGGCTAATGCAATCCTTGGCTGCATAAACAGGGGAATCTCGAGTAGGAGTAGAGAGGTTATTTTATGTCTGTATTTGGCATGTGCAACTGCTGCTGAAAGAGTGTCCAGGTCTGGCGTCCACAAGTCAAGAAGGATGTGGATAAATTGGAAACGGTTCAGAGAAGAGTCATGAGAATGATATAAGGATTAGAAAACCTGTCATATTGTAGATTCAAGGAGCTCAGTCTATTTAGCATAACAAAAGAGAAGGTATGGGGTGACTGATTACAGTCTGTAAATACCTTTATGGGGAACAAATATTTAATAAGGGGCTCTTCAGTCTAGCTGAGAATGGTAGAACACGATCCAATAGCTATAAATTAAAATTCAGACTGGAAATAAGGCGTACATTTTTTAACAGTGAGAGAAATTAACCATTGGAACAATTTACCAAGAGTTGTGGTAGATTCTTCATCACTGACAATTTTTAAACTGTTTGGATGTTTTTCTGAAAGATCTGCTCAAAGAATTATTTTGGGGAAGTGCTATGACCTGAGTTATATAGGAGGTCAGACTAGATTATCACAATAGTCCCTTCTGGCCTTGGAATGTATGAATCTATAATACAGAGATAGTAATATTATTAACCTATCACACAAAAGTGCTCTGAGACTTAATCCATTAATGTACATATCGTGCTTTGAAACTGTCTGATGGATTATGTCATAAAAATAGGAAGAATAACTACCATACCATGAAAATCTATGAACACGGGTGTCTTAGGTAGATATTAAGTTAGGCTCCAGAATAGAATGGAACTGCATGCTGTTTATGTGGGTAAAATTGGGAATTATCCTGAAGTTCAGTACCTTGTGGAAAGGTTTGCTTGGTTACTGGACTGACTGAATTTACCATGACAAAATGAAGGTTCATATATGAGACTATGTCTTTAGAATCCCAGAAAGTATTCACAAAAACAGTTTCAAGACAATATTGTATATAAAATAATTCAGGTCAGTGTAATCACTGCTGTAACTATTGGCTACGTCAGAGAAAAATTTGGCAGATTATTTATGCTAAAGTGATAGTTAATAAGATTCTGTGAAATACATTTATGCAAAGAAAACTGTTACGGTTTTATTGTTTGGTATGCAGTAATAAGACTCTCTATAAATGCATGCATTATAAATATTTTAAACAAAAATTAGCAAGCTCTGAAAAGAAATTGCAGGTTTTAATCATGGAAGTTTTATTTTCTCCTCTACTCTGAGAGTGTCTTCTCATTATCCCACTCCAGAGTCACCCATCACCCATACAAGTTAAAAATGCTACAATCTGAGCTAGGCTAACATTTATCTACTGCACCACTGATAAATTAATCTAAACCATTTCTATTTTCCCTGAACAAAATAATTAGTAAAAGTGCTGTCATCCACTCATGATACGGAAACAAGCAGTGAGGAAAAATAATGCTCTAACACTGTACTTTCTTCTAGCTCTCCCAATATGATTTATTTTGGCAGTATATTTAGAATGTAAGCTACTTGGGGCAGGTTTTAAGTATCTTAACCCATGTCTTGTATACTCCCACGCATACTGTGGGTGTTTAAAACAACAATTCAGCAGATAGATAAGCCTGTATTAAGCAGCTATTTTTATGAGCCACATTTTTAAAACCTGGACACCATTTTTGTGCCTGCCATTATTTGTAGGCACTAGTAACATTACACAATGTCTAATTACCTGATTGCTCACAGGTGAGATTTCTAACCAGCATTATTTTTACCCTTAAAACTGTAGGAGGTAGAAGGGAGACTGAGTTGATTCATATTTAAAAGTCATGTTTACAGTTATTTTAAAAAGACATATTGGGTTTCTTTTAAATATTTTGCAGTGAAATGTCCTTTACAATGAGGATAATTATAGTTTGAATCAGTATGTCTGGTCTCTAAGAAAAAACAAGTTTGGATCTCAGAAACTTCTTTAACAGAATCCTGAATTGGGAGTTCAATAAATATTGATATATAAACCCTGAAAATGTTCAGGAATACTTTGTGGATACATTATGAAAGATTGTATAGCAAATCATTGTACAGCATATAATTGTGAAAGAGCCAGTCTATTGTATATGAAGCAACTAACAAGACATCTTACAATTCATTAAAGGAATGTGGATCACGCAGAACTCCTCTCTCTATACAACTTCACACAAAGTGAGTAATTCTAGGTAATGGGATGAAGCACTGAATAAAAGCTGAAGTGGAGTGTAGACCTATTCACTGTTAATGAAACAGATATATCCTGACATGTAGGCTAATAACTTACAAAGATCCCACAGCACACGTGTAGCAGAAGGAATAGCAAGAAAGAGCATACCAAAAGGAGCTGCTGTCAAAAGAGCTAATGTCTCACAGTCAGGCTCAATTCTGTTATATTCAGGTTTATCGGCTCTTCATAGGCCACTGTGTACTTCTAATACCACTCAATATACAGAGGAAAGGCTCATATGAGGTATAACAGAACTGAAGCAATGCCTTCTCACAACATGAGCACAAGGTTCCCAATTCTGTAAGGTATCTGAACACATGCTTTAAATCCCACTGATTTTAATGGTCCCTACATATGTGCCTAATACTGAACAGAACAATTTGGTAAATCATGACCTAAGCAAATATTAAGGGATGTTCGACTGGTTCCAAGATGCATGTCCCTATTCTCCATGTGTTACAGACAGTGCAATATGCAGAAGACACATATCAGATGTAAATGAGCTAACATCCAGATCAATGGTCCAACAACACAAATCAAGGCATTGATTATGCAAAAATGCACAATGCCAGACCAGGTAAAGCATTCTGATGTACCGTGATGAAAACAACCCCTTCTTATAGCCAAAGAGCATAAGTCCTACTTCTAAACCCAGACAAAATGGAGGTAACATTGGTGTGTTTATGGAGTACTATTTTAAAAGCAATTATTTGATTTAATTATTTCTCCATTCTGTTTATTTCTATAGGCTAGCTAGTTACCACACACAAGGAGAAAAACTATTATCAACTGAACACGGAAAAAAGTCTTTAAGAGTTTTGTAAGAATTAATTTTTTTTGAAGTACGTTGAATTATGTGTTTCCATCTCTTCTGGGAAACCAACTACTAGTTACGTACTTTAATATTATTGCATCTGGATTATTTCATAATGCATTAATTTTTTCATGAAGGTTGTGTGTTTACTGTTATCTGATCTTGATTTTGTAATTTCAGTTTTATGGTCTTTTAGAGGCTAACAATCTGTTTTCAACTACTATTCTGTAAGGTTTTGCAGAGAGTTTTTAACTCCAACTACTCTGCCTACATTTTGGAATGTCCATTTTATATTCTATGTCAGCTTCATTTGTAGTTGATGGAATTCTTTTCCTTTACTTAACTGTTCCCAATGGGGAAAAGGGAAGATGCAAGTGGATGCTGGATTTATAGAAAATGTCACTGATGATTCGATTAAGCAAGACATATTATCCAGAATTTTTTTTTTTTTTTTGGATTTTTGTCAACTACCCCCACCCTCATAATAAATTTTAATTCTTTCAGCATGTTGTAATGAGGGAAAAGAGCTTCACACTCCACCTTGTCAACCACTCCATTCCACTGCATAGGTCCCCCATGCTGATTTGTTTGGTCAGCATTTCATGGCTAAACAAGAGTTGTATAACTAACTAAAACAAATATGTGTGGATAGAAAATAGTGCAACTTATAATCACGTGGCCAGGGTGTGGAACACTAAACATACCCTGCTTCTTTTGGTGCTTATAGAAAAAAAAATATTTGGCAGTATATGTAAGAGCAAAGGATTTTTTTAGTTTGGGAAGTCCTGAGTAACCTTTTCTTGTATTTGTTATTCCATTCATATATGTGGAATAGGCCACAGAAAAATGTTTAAAGAGGATGGGTACCAATGTTGTCAATTTTACCCAGTTCAGTGTATTGTTTGGATCAACGTATAGGAAAACAGTGGGCCTCACTCTTCTGTGTTCTATGCTATACCTGGTATAGAATTTTATACTATGCAGAGTGAGTGTAAAATACTACACTTATAGTCTGGTAACATTTTAAATTAACGTTGCACATGCATAAATGACTCCAAAAGGTGCAAAGCAGTGAAGGATCAAGGCCACTATATTTTACTCCTTTAGCAGAGAAAGTTCCACAGTGTATCTTGTTTATTGCCTGATCCAGTGTTTTTGAAGACTCGTTTGCATTTATTAAAATGTTTTCTTTCTTTTTAGTTCCCAGTGATTCTCAAGTGTTATGCATAGAAACATATTCACAAGTTTTCCTCTGCAACTTCTGAAACAGAATGGTTAATTACTAAGCAAATAGTCCCTAATGCAGTCAATTTTTTTTACAAAACTTTTCTTACAGACTCATTCTAATTTATTTAACACTAAACATTACTCACTATAGCAAACACAATTCATACTGGGTGGCAAGGCAATGACTATCCAAATCACCAACGGTTTATTTTAAAGAGTACAAATCCAATTTCTTGTTTTACTGTTTTCAGTAACATGTAGATGATTTATAAATTCTGGTTTGGAACACTATTCTTTTTCTTCAGATCTATGACAGATAGTCAACACAAATCAGTTATTACACTATGCAACGTACTATAAACATAGAGGATACTGGTTTCATTCAAATTGCTGATGCCCTTTCTCTTCTCATCCTATTGTTAAGGCATTAAGCTATTCCAATACATACATAACTAAAAATAGATGGAGGTGAACTGTGATTTATTTTCTAGTGACTGAGTCCATCAGTTTGTATATAGTATGTGGCAAACAGAAGGCAGAAATAACCTTTTAATGTACAGACCGAACTGCCAACTCTACTCAGGATTGCATTTTGTTTCAGAAATTATACTCTCCAAAGGAAAACAACTGTCATTTATATCATTTTTAACCTTTACCTTGGCTGAGGCAATTTGTTACTGAAGTGTTGTGAAATAGCAGTCTCTTAAAGTGTTTCAGCATGAGTATAACTTGAAGAGAAAGAAAGCTCATTCTAATTTAGCACTGACATAACTATAATATTACTAAACCCAGAGATTGTATAGTCTGGAAGCATTTTAATAGCTTTGAAAGTGACACTGACACTTTAAACTTGGCTTTCTTACCAAGATTGCCATTGAAAGTAATACAATAGAAATCTGATTCTAAATTGGATTTATCTTTCTCCATTTTTGCTACTTGTTTTTATACTGGTCTTGCTATAATAGAGTTAGTGTTGTTGATTCCTCTTGGTACTATCTAGTTCACATGGACCAACATGGTGACATCATCTAGTGTGTTCTGTATGCTTATGAGCATCTTTCCCCTATCATTACTTAAGAAACAGCATTTGGTGAAACTGAATGGCTGCTGTAACTTTATAAATATACAATGCAACAAATATCAACCAACATGCAACGCTACTTTTATGGAATATTGTTTAACGTATGTTGTGTGCATTGTTATTCCTGAAAAGTGGCATTTTAAAAAACTATTTTGATGTTATACCTACATTACAAAACCCACATCTCATGCAAATTTTTTTCTTTTGATATTCAAGCTCCAGAGCTCCTGTCCATTTCATTCCAGTGTCTCAGTTTTCACCAATTCCTTCTACCCCAAATTCTCCATTTGTACTTCCCAATGTATTTATTGAGTCTAAATTCCTAACTTACTCTTCTTCTTCAGTCTAGGACACAGTGTAGAAGCTGGAAACATAAAAACTCTTGGACCAGATTCTTTAAGTTCATGGAAAAAATGGTTACCCCACCTTTTTGTAAATGTTGTTCTTCAAGATGTGCTGCTCATGTCCCTTCCATTCTAGCTGTGCGTGTGCCCACATGTGAGGCCGTTGGAGACTTTTGCCTTAGTGGTACCCACCAGGGCCGGCTGTGGCACCCTCTGAAGTGCCGCGCTCCTGGCATGGTATATCAGGTGCTGCTGGCCCTGCGTGCCCTGTCGGTTCCTTCTTGCCGACAACTCTGACAGCAGGGCAGGAGAGTGGGTAATGGAATGGACATGAGCAACACATCTCAAAGAACAACAATTACAAAAAGGTGGGGTAACCGTTTTTTCTTCTTTGAGTGCTTGCTCACGTTGATTCCACTGTAGCTGACTCACAAGCAGAATCCATGGTGGCGGGTTCAGAGTTCACAGTCTTGCAGATTCGAGTACTGCTCTGCCGAAACCAGCATCAGCCTGAGCCTCTGGGTCAGCACATAGTGTGAAGCAAAGGTGTGGATGGACAACCAGGTCTTGGCGCGGCAAATTTCCTGGATCGGCACCCGAGCAAGGAAGACTGCTGATGATGCTTGTGCTCTAGTTGAATGAGCCATCACAATCACTGGCGGGGGCACCTTCGCCAGCTCATAGCAGTAGCGGATGCAGGCTGTGATCCAGGACGAGATTCTCTGGGTAGACACTGGGCAACCCTTCATCCTGTCAGTGACTGCAACAAACGATTGTGTAGACTTACGGAACAGCTTTGTTCTCTCTATGTAGAAGGCCAGTGCCTGCCCAACATCCAGGGTACACAGCCAGCTTTCCTCATCTGTAGCATGAGGCTTCGGGCAGAAGACAGGAAGATATATCCCGACCAGTATGGAACTGGGAAACGATCTTGGGCAGAAAGGCTGGGTGCAGACGCAGCTGTACCTTGTCCTTATAGAAGACCATATAAGGGGACACCCTATTGGCTGAGGTTATAGCGACCAAAAAGGAAACCTTCCAGGAGAGAAGCAGAAGGGAACAGGAAGGCAGGGGCTCAAAGGAGGGACCACGTGAGCCTGGACTGCACAAGGTTCAGGTCCCAAACATGTGTTTAAAGGTGCTCCAGAACTTTAAGGAACCATGCTATCATGGGATGGGTGAAGACCGACCTGCTGTGAAACAGGGAATGGAAAGCCGAGATGGCCACCAGGTGCACCATGACTGAGGACAGCAACGAGGCGAGATGAAAAGGTGCTGCTGATGCGATCCACCAGGACATTCTTGGCTCCGGGCAGGTGCGCGGCCACCAAATGAATGGCATGTTGCACACAAAAGTCCCAGAGGCTAAGAGCTTCCCCACAAAGGGCCAAAGACCTGGAGCCGCCCTGCCTGTTGATGTAGTACATTGCGGCAGTATTGTCCATCAGGACCTGCACCACCTTGCCTTTCAGGTGTGGGAAGAAAGCCTGACACGCCAGGCAAACAACTCTGAGCTCCTTGACATTGATATGAAGGGACAGGTTGTGTTGCAGCCAATGGCCCTGGGTGTTGAGCTTGCACAGATGGGCTCCCCAGCCCAGGTCTGATGCGTCTGAGACCAAGGTGAGCAAGGGTGAGGGAATCATGAAAGGGACTCCCTGCAGCACCAACCTGGTATCCCACCACCAGTCCAGAGACGAGAGGCCATGGCTCAGCACCGTGACCACTGGGTCCTATCGGTGCCTGCTGGGAATGTAGACCGAGGCCAGCCACACTTGCAGGGGCCTCAGACAAAGCCGGGCATGACTTACCACGTAGTACACGTGGCCATGTGGCCCAACAGTCGCAGGCACGTGTGGGCCATGGTGAGCGGTTGGTTCTGTATGTGGTCAATCGACTCCGACATTGCTTGAAAGCGTGCTTCCAGCAGGAAGGCCCTGGCTTGCATGGAGTTGAGAACTGCTCCGATGAACTCTATGCTTTGAACTGGCGTTAACGTGGATTTTTCTGTGTTTATTAGGAGACCCAAATTGCTGCAGGTGGAGTGCACCAGATCGATGCTCCTCTGGATCTGCTCCAGAGACTTGCCCTTGATGAGCCAATCATCGAGATACGGGAAGATCTGGACCCCTTGAGGCCTCAGGTAAGCCGCTACCAGCATTACACATTTTCTGAACACCCTGGGGGTCGAGAACAAGCCAAAGGGGAAGCTGTAAACTGGAAGTGGCACCCTGCCACTATAAAGTGTAGGGATTGTCTGTGCCCTGGGAAGACTGAGACATGAAAGTAAGTGTCTTTTAAGTCAAGAGCGGCGTACCAGTCCCCCGGATCCAGAGAAGGGATGATGGAGGCCAGTGATACCATGCCGAACTTCGACTTCATGAGAGTCTTCTTGTGGCCCTGCAGGTCCAGAATGGGTCTGAGCACCATTTTTGCCTTCGGGATTATGAAGTAGCGGGAGTAGAATCCTTTTCCTTGCATATTCCGAGGAGCCTCCTTCATGGCCCTCAGATTGAGGAGGTTCTCAACCTCCTGAATGAGGAGCTGCTCGTGAGATGGGTTCCTGAAGAGGGATGGGGAAAGGGGATAGGTGGGAAGAGGGGCGGTCAAAAATGCAGGGGATAGTCCCGAGCCACTATGTCCAGGACCCAATGGTCCGCGATAACCTGCGACCAGGCCGAGCGGTAAGGGAAAAGGCGGTCGAGGAAAGGGTGGGATGGATCTGGGTAGTTGGCTAGTGTGTTGCTCCTCAAAATGAGCACTTCTGGCCCCCCTGGTATTTCGCCGGGCCAATCTGTGCAGGAGATTGGGATGACTAAGGGTGGTGGTGGTTCCACTCTGTGTCCCTTTTCCTCGTAGGCCCCTGCAGAGGCTGCCACTGCCTAGGTGGTGGAGGGGGCCAGAATGGCTGCCTGGACGACTGAAGTGTGTGCATCTTCAGGGAGCAGAGGATTGCCCTCGTGCTCCTTTAGGCCGTGCAGACCCGCATCCGTTTGGTTGGAGAACCGGCCAACCCCAACAAATGGAATGTCCTGGATGGAGGCCTGCATCTCCTGGGACAGGCCGGCGGTTTGGAGCCAGGAACCGTGCCACATGACTACTGCCAAGGCGACCACTTGGACAGCTGAATTGGCTGTGTCCCAGGCCATCTGGAGGGAAGACAGGGCCGCTGGGGTCCTGTCATCCACCAGGGTCACAAACTCCTGGGCCACCTCCTGGGACATGGAGTCCTTCAACTTGGGGAGAGAGTCCCACAAGTTAAAATTGTAGTGACCCAGGAGGGCCTGATGGTTCGCCACCCAAAACTGGAGGCTGGACATAGCATAAATCTTTCAACTGAACAAATCGTCTCTTCACCTGGATTTGTTCTTCGGGGTAAAACTAGTGGGCCCCTGTTTGTCCCATTCATTAGCCCCCAACACAACCAACAACCCCGGTGGAAGATAGGTGGATAAGTACTCAAACCCTTTTGTGGGAATGAAGTATTACTTTTCTGCCCTTTTTGAGGTTGGGGGGGGAGCGGTGGGAGAATGGGGTTTGCCAGATGGTTTTGGCAATATTCAAGACCCCTTCGTATACCGGAAGCACGAGCCGGGCTGGGGCAGACATGGACAGCACATTAATTAATGTGTCCACCTGTTCCTCCATCTCCTCGGCCTTGAGGCCCAAGTTAGCTGCCACCCTGTGGAGCAGTGCCTGATGCTCATGGAAATCGTTCAGTGGGCTAGCCCTAAAAGGCTCTGCCACTGCCTCGTCTGGGGAGGAGGATGATGGTGGATGACCGAGGAGGTCCAGAGGTGTCCTCACCTGCCAGGGAGGGTGGCCTTGGGGTGGGTACCGGCTTCACACCCAAGGCGGTTACTAGGATGCCCTGCACCAGGGCCAGTACTGCAGGTACTGGGGGTGCGCCTGTGGTCTGTCTGACGCAGCAACTGAGGGCTGGCGAGAGTGGGTTACAAGCATGACGGGAACGCCCCATGCATTCCAATATGGCCACTGGGTCAGCCACTGGCTCTTCTGCTAGGCCAGTACTGATGCTGCTGACTCACCCTTTGGAGCCCAATCACATTGTCTGGGTGAGGGGCTGAATTGTGCCTCCAAGCCCAAGAAGTCATCCCCCTCCAGCTACTGGGGCAGGGCTGTGGAGTCTTAGCAACAGCAACCAACAGTGGGACGAAGACATCGGCCTAGGCCCTTTACCGCTCCCTGGAGTTGGTGGTGTGTCCTTACAGGGGAAGGAACTCCCCACGGCCGAGCCCTTAAGCTGTCTGGAGTGGGTGTGAGGACCGAGTGGGGTCCTTTGCCCAGAGCCCCTTGGTTGGGCTTGGCTGGTGCCATCTTCTTAGTCTTCTTCTTCGGCACCAGTGACGGGGATCAGTGCTGGGAGAACCCCGGAGCTGGAGATGCACTATGCACTGAAGTTGAAGTGCTGGGTTCCGGTTTGGGACGTGCTGCCTCCGCAGCTGGGAGCAGGGCAGCCTTCATCAGGAGGGCCCTGAGACATATGTCGTGCTCTCTTTGTGGAGAGTAGGGCATGTACGGGGGCAAAGTCCCCACTGGGACACTACCTAAACACTTAAAGGGTACTTAACAACTATCTAACAATGATTAAGACAATGTACAGGTAGGTAAAGCACAAAGCTAAACTAGATGAGAAACCACTAACCACTTCAGAGTAACAGCCGTGTTAGTCTGTATTCACAAAAAGAAAAGGAGTACAAATCCAGGTTTCCCCCCCCCCACCCCTTCCTCAGACGTTCTTGTTAAACCCTGGATTTGTGCTGGAAATGGCCCACCTTGATTATCATACACACTGTAAGGAGAGTGATCACTTTAGATAAGCTATTACCAACAGGTGAGTGGGTTTGTGTGTGTGTGTGTGGGGGGGGGGATAAAACCTGGATTTGTGCTGGAAATGGCCCACCTTGATTATCATACACATTGTAAGGAGAGTGATCACTTTAGATAAGCTATTACCAACAGGAGAGTGGGTTTGTGGGGGGGGGGTGAAGGGGAGGGGAGAAAACCTGGATTTGTGCTGGAAATGGCCCACCTTGATTATCATACACATTGTAAGGAGAGTGATCACTTTAGATAAGCTATTACCAACCGGAGAGTGGGTTTGTTGGGAGGGGGTGGGAGGGGGAGAAAACCTGGATTCGTGCTGGAAATGGTCCACCTTGATTATCATACACATTGTAAGGAGAGTGATCACTTTACATAACCTATTACCAGCAGGAGAGTGGGGTGGGGGGAGAGAAAACCTTTTGTAGTGATAAACACCCATTTTTTCATGATTTGTGTGTATAAAAACAAACATCTTCTGTACTTTCCACAGTATGCATCCGATGAAGTGAGCTGTAGCTCACGAAAGCTTACGCTCAAATAAATTGGTTAGTCTCTAAGGTGCCACAAGTACTCCTTTTCTTTTCACGAACCACTTGCGAAGCAAGGGAAGAGGTGCTCCGACTGACCACCATGGGCATTAAGAAGGAACTGAGAGGGCGCAGGGCCAGTGGCACCTGATACACTGTGCAATGAGTGCGACACTCCAGAGGTGCCACAGCCAGCCCTATGGGTACCAGTAAGGCAAAAGTCTCCGATGGTCACACACATGGGCAAAAGCACACCTACAATGGAATCGACATGAGCAAGCACTCGAAGAAGAACTATACAAATTGACGTCAGCTGAGTTTCTAGCACCTTAGTGGTTATTTGTAACAATGTTGGGTATATGATTTTCAGATAGAATGTGATTTTTTTGAGTTAACAATGTCCCTTTAAACAACAAGAATCCAAATACTGGCCTTATTTTTGAGGCACCAAATAGAACTCTAATTATTAGCCAGTGTCTCCTCCACCATCCACATTAGCACGCACGGAGTCTATCTAAACCTCTGGCCTTATTTATAAACTAAAAAGTCACAGTGAAATAATAAATTAAGTTATGGTGTGAAATTCTGATCAAAGACAAAGAAAATTGCTATTGTACTTGTTGACCAAACTATGTGCTGGGTCTGGATATTAAAACAGAAAGTCCTACAAAAAGATAATTAGGTATTGTTTTGTTTTTGTCAAAAGCCAGTGAAGACTGACTTAGAGTTGCAGTCATCTTGCAAGACAGAGCTCCCTACCATTGTTTATATATTATTTTGAGATGAAGTGGGTGGGAGGGGAGGGACAGGTGGGGAGATACCTTTCAAAGGATTCGTTGAAACGGATGTTTTCATTTCCTCACATTCAAAGTGTACAGAACCTTGAGATCACTTATTAATTTTGTTTACACTTCAATTGCATTTTTCTACTATACAAATTCAATGTACATGAGCATTTACAATCTCTTTCTTTGGCCACAAAAATAATGAAGTGCAAATAAAAGAAAAAGGAAAAGAAAAAAAAAAAGAAAAAGAAGCAGCAGCAGCAGCAAGAATATTTTAAGACTCCATTTCTAACCATTTCTGGCCAGCTATAAAATACCCCAAGGCAAAAATAAAATAAGTTGAAAGCCTGCAGAAAACACAACAACTGACTGAAGATCAGATACAGCTGTCAGTGTGAGGTAATTGTACAAGGACTGCCAAGCACATCGAAAAAGCTCCGTATTAATCACATACTTATTGGCAGGGATGGCTTTGGGATTCTGGCCAAAGTCACACAGTGAAGAGTAACACGATATAGCACCTAACGCTTGTACACAGCTGAATCCACAAAGCTGGCACTAAGATCTGCTCATCAGCTATTTAATTACAAAGACCAATACCTGGGAGGTAACCACCATAAAAATCATTTTAAAGCTTGGGTGGTTCATGATATATTTAGTGGTTAAGATAAAACCAGCCGTAACAGATGGGGTAAAAATAAACAAATCTATTCCCTGATTCCTATTTTGTTAAAGTTGTTAGAAAAACAGCAAAAGTGTACAACAATTTCATTTCTATCATGTAACAAACTACGTGATTTAAAGAGTCTTGAGATCGTTTCCTTCTGTGTAGCCTGAGCTTTGCTTTCTTTGAAGAAATATGGTCAGCATTCCTAGAAGTATATGATTAAAATACCCTATAGAAACAGCAGCATGAGTCATATGACAATTGAACATAGTATTCTTTTGTTTCCCTTTCCCCTCCCTCATTCCTTTTTCTCTTTCCTTCTGTCTTGTTCTTGCTACTTAGATTCTTTTTGATATTTCTGATTAAAATATTTTCCATATACAAAATGAATTTTGTCCCTGAAACTCGATATCAGTAATACATGACGTCTTTATATATATATATTTATATATATATAATATTGAAAATGAGATAAAAACACTAAAGAAAGTGCTAAGTGAAGGTGTGCTAACACAAAATCAACAGTTTTTATTATATATATATATATATATGTTACAATAAGGTCTATAGGCCCCAATTAAGATTGGGACCCTGTTGCCCTAGGCTCTGTACAAACACAATCCTGAAATATAGTCCCTGACTCAGAAGTTTACAATCCAAATACACAAGACAGAAAAAAGGTGGGAGGGGAAACAAAGTCAATGAAAGATGAAGTGATTTGCCCAAGGTCATACAGAGGTCAATGACAGCCAGGGTGGGGGCGGGGGAGGGGGGAGGAGAGAAGTGGGTATAGAAACCTGGTCTGGGAGTTATGAGGTTTTGGTTTAAATCTTATCTCTGCCATAGGCTTTATGTGTGACGTTGGGCAAGTTACAACTTTTCCCCATGTACAGCATGATGTGCTGTGAGGTTTAACTCATTAACATATGTAAATATTTTGAGAAGAAAATCACTTTATAAATTAAAAATATTTTTCAAAAACATTTTATTACACTGTAATGAGGTCAGATAAAATTGTGTAGCATACTCAAACTTTTATATATTTTTATGACAGTTTCTGTTTTTGTATTCTTTATTTCCAACTTATTTTGCAGTTAAGAAACTTACTCTGTCCATTCTTTATGAGAATGGGGATTTGGCACAATATGTACTTGGTGTCCAGCTTTTTCTTTTTCTCTTTTTTTTTTTTAAGTAGGGAAAATCTTTGTCATTGACTCTTGTTGAAGCTATTGATTTGTTTGTCCTTGACCGTTCTCTCTTTACTTTTTACTGCCTGATTTGCAATTTCAGGTTTCAGAGTATAATGCTGTCTTTACTAGTGAATGTTTTTGCATTCAAGACATTTGTAAATAGACTAGCATTTAATACATCTTCGTATGAGTGAGGCTTTTTTAATACTCGGTATATTGTGGCTATGTCAGAACTAATAGTTGTAGGTGTTTCCAGTTAATGTTAAGAAAGAGTACAGTTGTTGGAGTTATAACAGTGTGCGCCAGGATTAGGAAGTGTTGGTATTAGGAAATTATTACTAATCAGATTTTACCTAAGATTAAGTCACAGTTCTAAAAGATTTTTTTTATATACTTTTAGCAAAGATTTGAGTTCTCACTTTATTAATCTCTCTTATTACAAATATTTAATCCCTTTTCCTTTTGGTAACACTTCCCATATTTGTTCATTGGCTGACAACTCTGATTTATTACACTGCTTGGTCTGAAGATTAAAGCAATGAGTAAGTGTTGTCTCTGTTCACCTCTGCACCTGGGGAACTAGAATATGCAGCATAGTATGATCCATTTTGACAGTGTTGCATATGTGAGACACAAATCAAATTTCTTCTCCAGTAATATTGGGTGATAAATAGAGATTTAAGAATGCTTGTTGACTGATGCAATGCTTGCTGGTGAGGTAGCAAGTTTCGTTGGTTAGGGCACTGGAATGGGAGTCAGAATCTATTTTTCTAAGCTATCTGTTGATATATCTATCAAGCCCCAGCCACTGAAGGTTTCTAGGTAACAGTTCTGTGCTTCAGCTGTAGACTAGCACCATTACAACAATGATATTTTTTTGCTAAATCTCTACAATTGCTTAAAATGTAAAGTAACTTATGTCAAACATTTACATTCAATACAAATATTTTTTAAAATCTGGAATACTATGATTTGAAGAAAACATTTACAAATTATCATTTGAATATACAGTCATCCAACAGGCAGAATACCATTTAACTCAACTATTTCTCCTTAATTTTAACAAAAGAGCACAGTCACATTGTCTTGGCTTGTAGTTCAAATTCTGTAACAAGCCATTTGTCTTGTCTGTAAAGACAAGCTCTGCATTTTCAGCTGGATATGGGATTCTTCTTCACTTACTTCCTAAACACTTATGCAGTGCAGCTGTGTTGCCATTAACCAGAGGTGCATCTAAATCAGAGATGGATGAATTTCAAGTTCAGAAATGACCCCTGTACACTAGGACAGATCCTGCTGTTTTTATTGTGACAGAACTCCTACTGAAGAAGGCAATTGCCTTTTTCTGGGGGGTGTCAGGGTGGGGTGGTAATATGTTTCTGGTAGCGCTCACAATTGGCTGGGTTTTATACAAATAAAGAAAGTATTGTCCCTGCCTGAAAAATATACACTAAAACAGACAAACATGTGAAAGATAGGGGAAAGAGGTACAACAAAAGTAGTGTTCAGTGTAATGAATGACCATATTTATAAAACACCTTTTTCTCATAAATAATATTAGATGTATATTATTATCTCCAGTTTCTCATCAATTCTGCTATTATTAGTTGGCAAATTTTCCATCTCTATCGTAAAATAGATCTTCAGAAACAAATAGGGGAAATTTTTTTAGATTTGGTGCTAGTATAAAAACTACAAATATTTTGTTTGTTTTTCTCTGGTCAAATATGATAAAATATTTATTTGGCTGGTTTGGGATAATAAGAATGTAAAATAATAGGGATAAAAACTGAATTTAAGACATGTTCAGACAACTAAAATCTGTTTTAAAAACGGTAAGACAATAATTTGATTAAACATTTTTCTTATTTCCAAAATATAGTACATTAACACTGACCTACTGTAAAAAAATTTCTATATTGAGCATGTGCAATTAATCATTTTTATAATATTTAAGGTTTCCACAAAGATTCATATAGTAGTTATAATTCTTTACTACTGCTACAGGCATTAGTTCAAAAATCATATACACTGTGCTTTTGACAAACCCAACGGCTATCAGAGTGCACATATTCTGTTTCTTAGGCAGGTCCAGGGAGGATTTACAAACTCTTAGTGTAATAAAAAGATACAGTGACAGTTTGCCTGAACAATACTGTGTAAAATACTAGTCTCAAGACAGAAAAATTACCTTGATCATAAAATAATGCCAGTCTCTGTAACCTTCCTGTCCCCATATGATATATTTCATTACAATTGACCTCAAACCCAGCTGTTATTTTAATATATATGTTGAGTATTTTTCTTCTGTGCTGTGTAATTTTTGTTTCTTCTGAATATTTTGACTTCTAATTTAGAATCTTTGTAATTGTTTACTTAATTTTCAGTCAGCATTCTCAGACTGAGCAGTTATGATTCTTACAATATCTGTTTCATTCCAGAGAATGGATTGTTAAAGAATTCTTTTGAGGTTCTTTCAGGAGAGCACAAACTGTTTGTCTGACATTGCTGGATGCGCTTAGCATAGAACAAAGAGTTGTGAACAGATAATGTTCTTAGGTTATTAGCTGAACTGGCGTAGAAGAATGGGACATGACAGGTAGTGATCCATTTTCATTTCTGTACATATCTAAGGCTGTAGCCTTTTTGGTCCTTCAATATTTTTCTTTGGTAATGATCTACATTTTTCTTTGCGTACGATCTGAAATCTTTTCTAACTCTTGTAGATGTGTGAGAATGCTGACCTATACATTATTTGTTTGAAAATTGGTTGCTGTAGCATAGTTTTTCTGTGGGCTTTGTGTACATCCTTCACTAAACGTCCCTGCCTTTTGAACACACTTACAGGTCATCCTGATAAACAAATGACTTGTTACCGATGAAGCGTGAAAAGAGACTGGTGCACAAGTATACCAAAAAAAAAACAAAACAAAAAACCCCAACAAAAACCCCACCACCACCAACTTGAATCTGACTGAGGCAAAGTAAAGAATGGTAGAAATACTTTACTGGACCAATGAAATTACCTGTTTCAGGTAGTATAGAGCCCTGTGAATCCAGACTACCAGATGAAGTGAGCTGTAGCTCACAAAAGCTTATGCTCAAATAAATTGGTTAGTCTCTAAGGTGCCACAAGTACTCCTTTTCTTTTTACCTTAACATAGAATTTTAGTCTAATGTATCTCAATGTGATTTATTATTATTACGTGTATTACCACAGTATCTAGGAACTCCAATCATGGACCAAGACCCCCTTGTGCTTGGCAGTATACAAACACAGTGTGATGGTCCCTTCTCCAAAGAGCTTACAATCTAGCAATAAGACAAGAGACAACAGATGGATATAGACAGATGGGGGGAGCACAAGGAAACAATGAGACAATATAGGTCAACACAAAAGGCTGTGGTCTCAGCCCACCAGCAGCCTAACTGTTGTCACATTTTTAATAGGCAGTATACCAAAGGAGAGTTTTGAGGAGGGATTTGAAGGAGGATAATGAGATAGCTGTGGATGTTTATGGCAAGCCTTCCCAAGCATCAGGAGCAGCATGGGAGAAAGCATGAAGGTATATGTTTGAAAATGTACTAAGTGGGCAATGGAGGCTGGCATTGGAGTCTACCTCTAGATACTAAATGAGAAATAATTGGTAAAGTGGGTATACATTATGACGGCCCTTGAAAGTGAAGTCGCTTGTGGAGGGATACAGAAAGGGGTGTCATGGTCAAAGTGTCCAGCTGAGAAAATGAGCTTTGCAGCAGCATTCTGAATGGATCTGAGCGGGGCAAGACTGCATTTATCAAGGCCCGAGAAAAGGATATTGCTGTAATTGAGACATGAGCTAAAAGACTAGACAAGGACTGGAAAGGTTGTATCTTAGAGAGGTTATGCAAAAAAAAAAAAAAAAAATGGCAAGATTTACATGTAGCCTAGATATGAGAACCTGTTTTTTATTGAGAGTTGAAGGTGTCACCGAAATTCCAGGTCTGAGTGACAGAACAGGTGGTGTTCACAGAAAGGAGATAGGAAAGAGGGTTTGGGAGATTAAGAGCTCTGTTTAGTTATGTTGATCTTGAGCTTGTGGCTAGACATCCACCAGGAAATGTCAGAGAGACAGGCCAAGATTTTAATTTCTACGGGAGACAGGTCTGGAGTGGAGAGGTAGATATGTGAACCAATAGCATACAGATAATAGTTGAATTTGAAGATGGTATAGGATGGAATTGGAGAGGAACTACAGACAGCAATTGTAAAAACGACATTAAATGAGTTTACAGCTGAAAGGGAGAAGGGGCAGTAATTGGAGAGGCAAGAGGGGTCAAGGGTGGGGGCTTTTAAAAAGAGAGAGCTTACAGCATGCTTGTATTGTGAGGGGGGGGGGAAGCCAGAGGACAGTAAGAGATTAATGACAAGAGTATGGGGGGGGTCAGAGTGGATGAGAGGGAGATCAGGAGTTGGGATGGGATGGGATGGGGTTACTGGGGTAGATAGAGAGGTTAGAAGAGGAGAGCAGATGAGAAACTTCTGAGGCTAAAGAGGACAGAGCTGGTTGTGGGGGGAGAGGAAGGTAAGGCTAGATGAGGAGAGGAGGAAGGTCATGTTGTGTTTTGTCAGTTATATCTCCTTTGCTGATGAGATTAACCAAATTCATACTAGATTGACTGCTTTTATAATAGCAGGTCCATGTTAGAGTAGGCACAAATGCACCATCTTCTCTGGTAGCGTTTTGGTCATTGTCACTCTCTGATGTTCTAGAAGTATGGGGTGAGCTTTAGGCTGGCAAAACCTATTAGGGGATACATAGTCCATTATTGATGCAGGTTGTCAACACATCTCTTTGGAAGGGAAAAGTACCACAATCTTTCAAATAATACAAGAAACCAACTCTTCACATTGAAGGTCTTGCTAATTAACTGCCCTGCCCCTAACACTGTGTGTTAGGAAGACTATTGAGAAGGTTGTGGAAAGACAGATCTGCCATTATCTCAAATGCCAAGAAAGAAGCAAAAACAAGGGAGTACTGAGTGCAGGACCTATTTTGGACAGAACTGGGGTGAGTCTTGTTTATGTATCTGAAACCTAGATTCTGTGGCGAACTGCATACTACATTGGAAACACAAGCAGACAGGCAAGATAAGGAGTAAAAATTTCAAAAGTGCCCAAGTGACTTAAGAGCCCCATTGTGATCTCTAGGCACTGAAAAGTCTAAGCCCCATTGACTTCCAATGAGACTTAGGCTCTTGAGAGAAAATGAAACTTAGGCTTCTAAGTCATTTGGGAACTTCTGAAAATTTTATCCAAGACATGACAAATTATTTCTATGACCATTTTATTTAGTTATGTCATTGGAACTATGCTAGTCTTGTTGGTCAAAAATCTCTTTTCTGTAAAAAACCAAGCCAAGATATCCAAGGTAGTTGCCTTTGAAACTATTCAGAAGTTGTTTTGTTTATGTCTGTGAACCTGGGTGAAGCAGATGGACCTGTGTACAAGTAACTCAAGTCTTTCCTTTTGAAGAGGTTCCCAGGAATGGTATTGGGCAGTTGTGCAATTGTTCTGTGATCATATGTACAAACATACATATAACCCAAACTGGAATTTCTTATCCAGCCTTACATCCAGTAAGACACAGTGCATAACTAAGTCTTCAGGTGTGGTTTAATTTTTAAGTATTAGTGAGATTTACAAACAAGCCAAGTTTAAAGAAAATTAGTGTAGAAGTTTTATCATGAATGTTTAAAGCTGAACAGTCTGGAGTATGAGATAGTTCCAAGTTTAAGATTAAATCCAATGGTGCTACAATGATTTACACCAGCTGAGTATCTGCAACCACAGAAATAGTGAAATTAAGGTTGCTCCATCTTTTTCATCCATTTAAATAACTTTCATTTATATTAAGTGAAATTACAGCAAACCTATATCAAATAGAGTTAAACTTGGATCAAAATGAAAAAGTAGTTAAATATTTATTCTGTAGCCATGAAATCCTAGATATTGCATATTATAAAGGGATACCAGAACTTTGTGTGCTGTTGGTCCTAAACTAAAAACAATGTACTACCATGCTTTTAAAATTGTATAGTCTATCCTATCAGAAGATATGAATGCAAAACTGTGTGCGAGATTTGGTTATGCAAAGTACTTCTTCACATACATGCTTTTTCCCAGGCTAGGAAAATGAACTCCCAGAACAATTTTAAGTAAATGTAAAAAGTTATTTAAAATGGCTACACAACATATACTACAATTGTTTCATAAATCATTTTTATGGTGCTTCCTCACTGTTTGCTGCTAAACAAAGAATCAGCCTTTCATTTAATCTTTTTTTTTTTCACTGAAGTAGTTTCAACAGAAAATATCTTACTTCATTCTTAGGTTGAAAGATGTTTGGGACAGTCTGTCTTTGTGTGTCTGCCTGTTCGTGCATACACGATGCCGGATACATTCTGGACACTACTGAAAGACAAATAACCAGACCTGGTTTTGCCTAACGTTCACGGCATCTGGCAACAGGCCAAATCCTAGTTCTAAGGCTCTGCAGAAAAGGGAGGAACCACTTAAACTGTCACTCTCCCTAGCAACAGCTACAGATTTTAAATTTCAAACAGGTTCTTTGAGTCTGTAGTGTGTTCATCTGAAAAATCTCAAACTATATGTATCCTTTTACTGAAAAAAGTTTATATGAAAATAGATCCCCCCCCCACCCCAATGATTTAAACAGTTGGCATCTTCTTAATCATTTCCAATATTCAACGTAGGCACCGTATGAGTCATCATTTATTGTGGAAACACTGGCTTTCACCAGATATACTCCCTTCCATACTTGACAGAAAGATTTACAAATACAGATTAAACCCAAGATTTGAAATCCTTTTTGTTCTGTTCATTATGAAAAAATAAAATAAAAAAAATACTTAATTTTAAACTGGTCACTTCATGAGGGAGATTGTTGGAGAGTAACAACATTGTCTGTGAAATTTAACAAGACAATGATTTTTAAATGTTCCAAAATATTTCAGATACATTTTGATTAAAAATATCTGTATTTTTTTTTTACAGTCACGTATTAGGTTTCTCACAAATTCAATGAAATATCGCAAATGTGCCCCATGCGGCAATATCGAGAGATGGTCTGGAAAGAAAATCAGGCTCTTTGATCTTTTGCTTGGAATAGTTTTCATGTGTTGCCATGGTCTCAATGATGGCTATTTTAAGACAGTGACCACGTAATATTTTTGAAAATGTAAGCAGATATTTGTAATGTTTAAAAGGCAGCCAAGCAAAATACAAGGCTCCAATCCTATAATACTTCTACAGCAATGATTAATCCTTCTACATTTCAGCAGAATGCAATGGTAAACAGCCATAATGTGCCTGTAGTGTGTTCATCTAAGGTGCCACTCAGTATTGGGGTCCTTTTTGTTCCCTGCATTCAATTTATTTAACACCTTTTTTATTTAAATTACACAAATGTATTGAAAAGCTTAAAATAAAGTATGCCTTCTTTTGCATCCTTTTCATTTTCTTTAATTATGTTTACAAGCTTTTAAAAGTTAGAAGTTAACAAGCGGAGCCAAATTTTATATTTACCTGGATTACGAGTCTCAAGGCTCTTGTTCTTTTGCAGAAAGTTTGTTGCATACATAATCAGTAAATGTGCACTCATTCAGACATGGACTATGCCCATAATTATATGAGATCTGTGCTGCGGCTTTATTTACTCTTTCTGAATGTCTCTCAAAATAAAGAAAAGGTACTCTTCAGAACTTCTAGTAAGCCTTTAAAATTCATCAGTCTGGCATGTATGCCTTTGTTACTAAACTACTATAGACAAATTGCCTCATCTTTCAAACCCTTACTATCAGGACAGTTTTTATTACCTTGAGTAGTCACGCTATTATCAGCAGAGGATTTACGTCCCATTCAAATCTATGGGACTACTCACAATACTACATCTGGAAGTGAGATTTTAGGACAAACCCTCTGCAACCAAACTATGAAATAATTATGAATAATTGCTTCTTTAGCAATATATAGTGTAGTTGTAGCCATGTCAGTCCCAGGATATTAGAGACAAGATAGATAACGGTCCCTTACAATATGAACTAACTACTTATGCTAAACAATCTGTTCCACCTTGCATTTTCCTGTAATGCTGGGAGTTCCTTTCTGAGACCTGAAGAAGAGCTCTGTGTGGCTCAAAAGCTTGTCTCTCTCACCAACAGAAGTTGGTCCAAAAATAGGTATGATCTCATCCACCTTGTCTCTTTAGCGATGGCAGTTTTGGTGCATCTGCTCTCACAATAATGGACATTGTATTTGAGAACTCCAACTCTCTTTTTGACCAACCAGTAAACTTTGTATTTTTGACAGGTAGGCAAAGGGGAGTCCCTTACAATTATATTTAATTCACATTTCCCTTCTTTTATTCACCTCTCTTAGGTCATAATCAAGTGCCCACTGTCCGGCCCATTTACTTCAAGACACATGGCAGTGAGGGGTAGGAAGGCTCCTCAAAAGCCTCAGATCCAAAACTGATGCAAAATTGATTCAGGGAGGTTATTTCAGCCTAATTACCAATAGGAAACAGAAATTTTCCTGATAAATTGCCTTAATGACTTATAAATAGTAAAATCCTACTAAAGAGTAGTCACTGTATATTCTCAGAGTAAGTGACTCAATCACATTCCAAATTTAGTTTTGGAAACAGAGGCAGTATCTAAAAATATTAAAACAATACACTTTGCCAGCAACTGCTGTGCGATCAGGTGAATCTAGAGCACATAGAATCTATAACAGTGAAGGAAAACCCCAAGGGAATCAATTATTCTAATCACTAAGTACATTTATCTGGAGAGAAATCTCTGTATAAATGACCAATTCTACTTAAATGAGGAAGCCAAAGGAAGATTATTTCAAGAGTTGTCAAAATATTTCTTCCGATGGACATGGATATGCCAATGGCTGCTCCTGTGAGTCAGCAAGGACATGTGATATGCTCATGTGATGCTGGACTCCATCTTGTGCCGGTAACTTTCCACAAAACTGAGGCTGTGGCTTTGTTTGAAACAGAAAAATTTCTAGGCGCATGGAAAAGGGTATAAAAGACGCCTGGAATGACACCATTTTGCCTCTTTCCTGCTCTGCTTCTCTGGACTTACAACTAAAAGGAACATATTCAAACTATGGACTGAGGACCTTCCAATCTTTTGGAAGTTACCAAAGACTTTACAAGCCAGCAGCTTATTCCATCGCTGCTGCAAACTTGATATAAGAATACTGCAATGATTGTATGTATATGATCTTAACTATTTTAACTCTCTTCTTCTTTTCTCTTATAAATAAACATTTATATTTTATTTAAAGGATTGGCAGCAGTGTGATTATTGGATAAGATCTGAGTTAAATACTGATCTGACTATGTGGCTGATCTCTTGAGATCAGAAGAACCCTTTGTTTGATGAAACTGGTTTTCAATAGGGCTGTCGATTAATTGCGGTTAACTCACGTGCAGGTAATTAAAAAAGTTAATCGTGATTAAAAAATTAATTGCGATTAATTGCAGTTTTAAATCACACTGTTAAACAATAGAATACCAATTGAAATGTATTAAATATTTTGGATGGTTTTTCTTCATTTTCAGATATATTGTATTCTGTGTTGTAATTGAAATCAAAGTGTATATTATTTATTACAAATATTTGCACTGTAAAAGTGATAAAAGAAATAGTATTTTTCAATTCGCTTCGTAGAAGTACTGTAATGCAATCTCTTGGTCGTGAAAGTGCAATGTACAAATGTAGATTTTTTTTGTTACATAACTGCACTCAAAAACAGAACAATGTAAAACTTCAGAGCCTACAAGTCCACTCACTCCTACTTCTTGTTCAGACAATCACTGAAACAAACAAGTTTGTTTACATTTACAGGAGATAATGCTACCCTCTTCTTATTTACAATGTTACCAGAAGGTGAGAACAGGCATTTGCATGACACTTTTGCAGCCGACACTGCAAGTTATTTACAGGCCAGAAATGCTAAACATCCATATGTCCCTTCATGCTTCAGCAACCATTCCAGAAGACACGCTTCCATGCTGATGACACTTCTTAAAAAATAATGTGTTAATTAAATATGTGACTGAACTCCTTGGGGGAGAATTGTATGTCCCCTGCTCTATTTTACCCACATTCTGCCATATATTTCATGTTATAGCAGTCTCGGATGATGACCCAGCACATGTTGTTCATTTTAAGAACACTTTCACAGCAGATTTGACCAAATTCAAAGAAGGTATCAATGTGAGATTTCTAAGGATAGATACCACACTCAACTCAAGGTTTAAGAATCTGAACTGCTTTCCAAAATCGGAAAGGGACGAGGTGTGGAGAATGCTTTCAGATGTCGTAAGAGCAACACGCCGATGCGGAAACTACAGAAACAGAACCACCAAAAAAGAAAATCAACCTTCTGTTGGTGGCACCTGACTCAGATGATGAAAACGAACATGTGTCGGTCTGCTCTGCTTTGGATCTTTATCGAGCAGAACCCGTCATTAGCATGGATGCACATCTTCTGGAATGGTGGTTGAAGCATGAAGGGACATATGAATCTTTAGTGCATCTGGCACGTAAATATCTTGCGATGCCGGCTACAACAGTGCTATGCAAATGCCTGTTCTCTCTTTCAGGTGACATTGTAAACAAACCATGGGCAGCATTATCTCCTGCAAATTGTAACAAAACTTGTTTGTCTGAGCGATTGGCTGAAGCAGGACTGAGTGGACTTGTAGGTTCCAAAGTTTTACATTGTTTTTATTTTAGAATGCAGTTATTTTTTGTACATAATTCTACATTTGTAAGTTCAACTTTCATGATAAAGAGATTGCACTACAGTACTTGTATTAGGTGAACTGAAACACACTATTTCTTTTGTTTTTTACAGTGCAAATATTTGTAATAAAATATAAAGTGAGCACTGTACACTTTGTATTCTGTGTTGTAATTTAAATGAATATATTTGAAAATGTAGAAAACATCCAAAATATGTAAATGGTATTCTATATGATTAATTGCGATTAATTTTTTTAATTGCTTGACAGCCCTAGTTTTCAATAACCACTCCTCATAAAGTCTAGTGTTTAGGTGGTGAAATAAGAGTTGGAATGCCGAAGGAGACTGAATTTTTGACTTTTTAACCAATATGGTGAGACAAAAGTTTACTTTTGTTACTGGCTTGGTACATCTAATGATACAATAACCACTAGTTTGTGGTAAGGCTGCCCTATTTCTCAGCAGTTTGTCCAGAATCTGGTATTCTCAGCTGTGACCCATTGAGGTAATGTGACATACCCCAAGGTCTTATCTACTCTGGATTTATTTTTTTAATCTTGTTAATGAACTGTCATTCCCCTTTAGAAAAAAGCTTTTGGACAAATTATTTAAATTATAATTTGGCCTGCTTGAAAGGCAGTGCCAAATTGCATTGGCCCACGGAGAGCTGTGGCAGGGATTGTGCTTTGGGCAGAAGGGTAATGGTCTCTTGGAGGTGCAGTCTACACCTGGTCAGTTCCAGAGGCCAGTCCATAACAGGCGTGGAGAAGACCCATGGTCCCATTTCCTCCCCACTCCCTTTGAAACAATTTGTTTTCCTGGGACTGTATGAGTCCCCAAGGAGTCTCTGCATTCCCCTGAGAGCAAGGACTGCAACTGGTCGTAGCCCCTCCACTATACAAGAGAAAGGGACAACCTTGCTTTTTTGTGAAAACCATAGTTTTAGATGCTGTAATAAATATTTCTGCAGTAAAATTTTGAATTTGCTAATTTCCTGAGCATGCTTGGAATAGCTTCAGTGTGGTCTCCGAAGAAAAGAAAAAAAGTGTTTTCCTTTTTCTTTTCATAAGGAGCTCTTCATTAGCGTAACTTACACCCTTCAAGCTGCAAGAAATTAAACTAGAAATTCTAATATACAATCTGGCTTTATTTATACAATTAAAAGAAAAAAGCTGCAAAAGAGCAACATCTCCTATCATTGTGCACCTGCATAACTTTATGTTTCAAGTTACAATAAATATCACACTTGTACTTTTGGTGGCAGTGATGGCAGTGTAGTATTAGTTTCTTAAGGCTTTAAGGGCTGCTCTGGAAAAAGAAGTACACCTACAGAAAGGTCAGGTCATTTTGCCCTCTTTACAATAGGTAATTAACATTTGGGGAAGAAAAACTTGATATCAGGGCTTGTAAAATTCACCTGATTAGCCTGAGGGCTAAGCCTAATTACTAGAGTAAAAATTGTTGTGCATCATTTATTATTTCTATTGAGTATATATCTAAAAATATGGATAGATTTTGTAATATTTTCTTTCCCTTCCTGGTTTCACTTCTCTTTTTTGTTCTTTTATTTCCTGTAAGCAGGACCTCATGTAGAATAAGATTATGAAGGAACTTACATTGATGCATCATAGATTCTTTTTCAGTTGTTGCATAATCATACTCAGGAATCTAAACTTTCATTACAAAAGTAACTCTCACCCTTGTGGTTGTAAATGGAGGAACTGATGTATGCCTGAGTCTGCAGAGAACCTGAAACAATAGCTGAGAGAGATGTAAACTACCCCATTCATCTTATTTTAACATGGTGTTAACATGGGTCGGTCCTGGGGCCAGTTTTGTTCAACATCTTTATTAATGATCTGGATGATGGGATTAATTGCACCTTCAGCAAGTTAGGGTTAGGGTCCAGAGTAATCTAGACAAATTGGAGGATTGGGCCAAAAGAAATCTGATGAGGTTCAACAAGGACAAGTGCAGAGTCCTGCACTTAGGAAGGAAGAATCCCATGCACTGCTACAGGCTGGGGACTGACTGGCTAAGCAGCAGTTCTGCAGAAAAGGACCTGGGGATTACAGTGGATGAGAAGCTGGATATGAGTCAGTAGTGTGCCCTTGTTGCCAAGAAGGCCAATGGCATATTGGGCTGTATTAGTAGGAGCATTGCCAGCAGATCGAGGGAAGTCATTATTCCCCTCTATTCAGCACTGGTGAGGCCACACCTGGAGTACTGCCTCCAGTTTTGGTCCCCCCTCTACAGAAGGAATGTGGACAAATTGGAGAGAGTCCAACAAAGGGCAACAAAAATGATGAGGGGGCTGAGGCACGTGACTTATGAGGAGAGGCTGAGGGAACTGGGATTATTTAGTCTGCAGAAGAGAAGAGTGAGGGGAGAATTTGATAGCAGCCTTCAACTTCCTGAAGGGGGTTCCAAAGAGGATGGAGCTAGGCTGTTCTCAGTGGTGGCAGATGACGAACAAGGAGCAATGGTCTCAAGTTGCAGTGGGGGTGGTCTAGATTGGATATTAAGGAAAACTATTTCACTAGGAGGGTGGTGAAGCACTGGAATGGGTTACCTAGGGAGGTGGTGGAATCTCCATCCTTAAAGGTTTTTAAGGCCTGGCTTGACAAAGCACTGGCTGGGATGATTTAGTTGGTATTGGTCCTGCTTTGAGCAGGGGATTGGACTAGATGACATCCTGAAGTCTCTTTCAACCCTAATATTCTATGACTCTATGATTCAAGCTTGATGACAAATTTAAGTGTTAGCATTAACTACTTCACTGCTGATCCAGTTAGCATTTATCATTTTTAGATGTAGTAGAGGACTCTAGGGTGAAGTACAGCAGGGCAACTACTGTAGTTCTTGTCACAGATTATTGGACTGGGAAAAGAGGAATTCATCTCCTTTCTCACTTTCACAGAAAGCATGTATGTTATATAACAAAGCTTCACTCCAAAGCTTTCCAGCTGCCTCATTTAAATGCAAAATCCAACAATTATTTGCTTACTGAGGTAAATACCCTTTTTCATTTGTCACAAAAATTCTCACATACATTAATCTAACACTTTGGCTAAATTGTTACCAATACCAGTTTTAGAGATCTACATATTTATTTGTTAATATTATCAGCACCAGTTATTTGCTGTGCTTTGTTGAATTTTTTAAAATTCACTTCAGTGTGTAATTCACCATTGTATTTTTGACAGTAACAACGATTATACCACTGCAAGAGTTGAATGGCAGACATTAAAAATAACCAGAATTTTTGTGATAACACAACAGTCCATCAGTTTCACATACTACAGTACACACTGATAAAACTTGTGCAATTACAATCCTCACCTTTTTCTTCTTTGAAGGCTATACTTTACAATTAAATATATCAACCTTTTCCCAGAAATGAAAAAAACTAACACTTGAAGGAAAGCTTTTAATTCAGTGTGAAGATATCCTCAGACAACTTTCAGCTTTGTACTCCAGGAAAATCTGTTATACATGTACTGTTTTACAAACTATCCTGGCAATGGCCCAAAGTGCTACACTCTGATGGGCACTTTTTAAAGCAATTGCTTAAACTCAGAGGGCCAAATTCTACTCTTAGTTATGCATGCACAACCCAAAGTAAATGGAAGTTGTGTGCACACAGCCAAAGGCAAAATCTCGCCCAAAATATTTTAAAAGGATAAAAACATATTGACCAAAAGAATCCACATTTTATGAGTGAAGTAATGGAATAAAAACAGCTGTATTTTTAACCACATAAAAACCTTCTGCATTAATGTGCCTAATTTCAAGAAGAATATTGGAAATGCTGGCATAACAGGAAAGCTACAAGGCATCCAGGAGTGAATGTCTCACAGAATATAATTAAAAACAGTTCTAAATAAACCACTGAAAAAGAATAGACACAAGCAGTGGTGCAAGTAGGGCAGTACGGTCCAGTATGCTGTGCCAGTAAGATATTTATAGCCGTATGGTGTACTGGAAAGACACAGGAGGAGCAGAACATGGGGCCTATCACCACCAGCCCTTCCACACAGCTGTGTGCCTGCATCTCCTGTCCGGGGTTTGCACAGCAGCCCTGCCGGAGGCAGTACAGCCACGCCGGAGGAGCTACCAGCATGGGGCCACCCAGTGGTCCCACGTTCTGCTCCTTTTGTCACTGCAGTTCCCAGGAGAGCCCAGAACCTGCGAAAAGAGCATAACCCTGTGCCGGGAGCTCCTCTGGTGCGGCTGTACCACCCCAGGGCCCAGCCTCGCCCTGTCCTCTGGCGGGGGCTGCTGTACAGACCCCAGACAGGACTCAGGAGATATAGCTGCAAGGAAGGGCTGGGGGCGGGGCTGGAGGCGACACAGCTGTGCCAAAGGAGCTGCCAGTGTGGGGCTCGGTTGCCAGCGTGTCTGGAAAAAAATATTCTCTGCTGTCAGAGGGAGTCGGTTTGAAACTCTTCTGCTGGCAATTCCCAAAGCAGGTGTGACTGTGAACTGGCTGTTGTTCCAGGAGCAAGCCCTCCTCTTCTCTTAGCAGCTCACACAGCACCTGTTGTGCCGTGTCTACCCACTGGGAGCGCTCCCCTCCCAGGTAACATGGGATGGATCATGGAGAGGGGAGGGAGAGAGCGTGGGGCCCTGGGCTGGGTCACGTGAGGGGTCATGTGGGGAGGTCATGTGTCTCCCCCCAACCCTCTCTTTACTTGGTTGGGGGGAAACCGGTAAGAAATGAATTCTACTTGCACCACTGGACACAAGGTAGCTATTAAAAGGTAATTATATTCTCATCTTGCAGACTGGCAACCTGAGTTCAGCAGAATTCCTGTACCTTTTTGGTTTTCAAACTCTTCTGTCAACAGATGGTAGCAGCAGCCCACACTGCAAACTGCCTTGATTTCAGGCTTAGCAGTAAAGATTCGGAGTGTATTCGGAGCAAGATCCCCACACGTATGTAGTCCCACCATTATACAGTCCTAAAAATAAACAGCAACAAACATTTCTTTTCAACTAAAGGAAAGACAAGAACAGCAAAAACAGACAAGCTATAAATGGTTAATTTGCTGTGAGATTTAAATATACAAGCTCATGGAGACTCCTGGTGTCCTGTTCTGGAAATTTATTGAAGAACACCAAAAGCATTTCAGTGCCAACAAAGTGTGAGAACCTTTCCTATAAACAAATGCGTGGAGTGTTCTCTGTATCTTTGTTGGAACTGTGAGGCTACTCTAATTTTTCCTTATTATCCATTCCTTTCCTTGGCAAGGAGCAAGCAGAAGCCCAGGACCATTAACTGAACTTGAGCCACTTGCATGGCAGTGCAGAGACCTATCACCAAATGACCAGCCATTCTCTTTTGACCTTTTTCTTTCCTCTTCTTTTTTTTTTTGTTTTCTTCAAAATTTTCTACCTTACCTTGCATGACTGAATGTACCCACGACACTGCTGCTACTTTTCAATGCCTCAGCAGACAGGGGAATAATTTCCACCTGTGACTGAAAATCAGTGCTGCTTGTGACTGCTGTTTCTCCATCTGTTTTGTTTGCTCTGACTCTGCAGTATCTCTCCTCTCTAAAGAGCCCAACCCAGAGTCCCTGAAGTCAATGGGGGTTTTGTCAATGACTTCAATGTAAGAATGATCAGAGCCTTAGTTATGGATAATATACTCTTCTTCTCTCTCTCCCCATTTCCTGTATTCTTCTTCCTCACTCTCCTTTTGTCCCTTTCTTTTATTTCTCCATCCCAGTTATCCTTTGTCTCACTTCCCACCATGATACTTCTCTCCTTCCTTCCTCCACTATACTGTCCGTTATCCCTTTTTTCCTCTCTTTCACCCTCACTTCTCTCCCTGCTATACTTCTACTCCATTCCAAATCTCTCTGGAATTTTCAGCCTGTAAGAATTAAGTGCCCTCTGTACAATCCTCTTTCCTTAGCAGACTCTATAGTGAAATAAGCACTCTTCAGTACTTCCTCCCTTAATGGTAAAGAGCCTTAGAAGGGCTATGGGGACTAGTAAAGGATGGAAATTCATGCCCCTGCAAGAACAGCATTAAACCTGCAGGCTGGAAAAGTTGAACAAATTCTCCCAAAGGAAAGATGGTGGAAGATGGCCACCAGATGCGAGAGACCTAAAAACCATATTAAATATGAAGATTCTGTTAAAACAGTCCAAAAGCCAATTTTTTTCTGAGTTATACTATTGTGATCTACCTATTTCAATTCCCCTTTTGTAAACGCCATTATTGGTGTAACTGAGAGCAGATTCCGATCCCTTATACAGTGGATCTATCTAACAGAATTCATTAATTCAGCATTAGCTCTGGGCTACACACAAACATATATTCAAACCCTGATACTGTTTTAGCGATTCAAATTAATTTTAAAGTTTTGCCAAATAAATCAATCAACACTGCAGTTTTTCTCCAAACTTTCTCAGTGTTTAGGAATATAGGCAGTCCTCGAACTTATGACACAATTGGTTCCTGAAAATTGTGTCTTAAGTCAAAAATGTCATAACTCAAATTTCCCATAGGAACAATGTTGGATCAAGCATCAGAAAGTCAAAACCAACGTCACAAAGTCGAAACATGATGACAATTTATGAACGCGTAAGTGCTGTTTGTCATAACTCGAATGTCATAAAGTCGAGGACTGCCTGTACTGCAAAATCAGTTGATTGTTTTAAAACAAAGTGTTAATCACTTGTAATGAAGTTTTTAAAAGCCTTTTAATGGTACAATTTATCACATATCCTGCCAGGCAGTACTGTTTACTATTTGTAGCAACCATAGTCTGGCTTTGCTTCTAAAAATGAAAGTAGGGGCCTGATCTCTGTTCATCTCCATCTTTTGCATTTATTTACATAAGTGCAAAGAGAGCACCTGGATGTAAAACACAATCATTCTTACTTGGTAGCATTTTCTTTATGCTCACTTTGTACCAGTGTAAATGATTTCATAAGGTACAGGGAAACTGAGATCAGGCTTCAGTTGTTCAGTCGATTATTAAACTATCATTATCTTTAAGTCCGAAAATCCAAACTGTAAAAAAATGATGCTTATAAATAAAATTATTTGGCAAGTCCATAAAAGGGGTTATTATACTGTACCATATAAAGTATTTCATACCTAAATTTCAATTTCAGGTTACGTACATTTTAATTACTAAATAACAATAATTTCACAAAAGTTGTTTTTAATGCAAAATATATTCTCCTGAATAACGTGTAAATATAAATTACTCTCCTTGTAATTTCATGTGTTATATGTAACTAGAAAAGTAAAGTTACAGGACAGTTGATGAATATCATTGCACAGTTGCTGTTAACTTTGTTTTAAGTGGTAATTTCAGCCACTACATAAGTAGTGCTAAGTAGTGCTTAATTCACCTAGCCAAAAGTAGTCCAGCACATCTTCTGAAATAGGAAAAAAAAATGCATCAGTAAGAAATGATTATGCAAAGTGGGTGTGAAGTGTTACCGAGTCAGAATTCTCCAGTCACACTGCTGACAGCACTCTACACCCAATTGGCGATCACTTTGCACAGGTGAAAATGTATACACAAGGTGCAAAAGCAATGGCAAATCTGACACTGGTACTTCAAAAATAAGAATACTAATAAGTGAAATAACCTCCAGATCCGTAATGATATCACGGAGTTCTGTTTCTGCAGTGACGTATGAGGTCAATGGCAAATAAATGTTTGAGTCATTTGACTTGCTTGCTTTGGCCTTGATGGAAGCCATTTTTCTTTGCTCTTTTTCCTCTTCACAGAGCTCCATGTTACATTTAGATGAAGAAACAGCTTCTACAGCATCAGCAGGTAGAATGTTTAGAAGAGAAAAAGTATTTTCAGAAATTTTGTTCCCGTCAGACTGTGTCTGAGTCACCAAATGAGGTTCAGTTTGTTTGCCAGTTTTCAACATAGCAGAGTCTGTGAAAGCACCAGTAATTTCCAAAGGAACAGAATCTGAGCTAGCCGTCTGGTCTTGACTTAAAAGACTGTTGTTAGTACTTAAAAGCTTTTCATTGATATTTGCTCTACATTTTATTTCATCTTGCACTGCCCTATCCTTTGGCTCTTCCAACACTTGGCCTCTGACATTTGCTCTTGCCCGACTTTGATAAGCTCCCCAGTGTTTCTTCAATTTCCTGTTCCTTTCATTAGCTCCATAAGTGTTGGTGTTTGAGGAATCAATTCCATAAACCTTTAGATTATATTGCATGGATAAAAAGGAGCTTAGGTAGCCTTTTCCAGAGCCCAGGTCAATCACCTATAGTAAAGATAACAGAATGAATTAAAAATAGCATGTACCATATTAATGAACAACAAATAAGACATGTTTCAAACACATGCTAATAAAAAACATTTCCTTAAGAAAAAGAAGTATAGATTTCATAATTTACTTAACTTTTATTTTGCTCAGCTTCTGGTTTTAAAATACAAATATGTTAAAACTGGTTTAGTTCTATCACAGAAACACAGTCAATGAAATAATCATGACTTTCAGCCTCCTGACTTTTCTAAGTCTTTTAATGTACTTTTGTGCAGAATTTCATTTTGTTTAAAAAAAAAGTAAAATCAAAAATTAATGGGCCAAATTCTCAAGTGTAGCCACTTTGAGCCACTGCTGGCAGACCTGGGAAACTAAGTCCGTGTAACCAACCCAAGGAAGATCACTTCAAGGTAAGGGTGATCTTGCATTGACATATTACAGATGCCTTAGGTAGGAGCTTGCATGCCATACACCTTTCCTGATGTCCGCTGATGAGAAGAAAGTTGGAATGCCTAGGTTTTCAGTTTCTTGTAAAAAGAACAGGAGTACTTGTGGCACCTTCGAGACTAACAAATTTATTAGAACATAAGCTTTCGTGGGCTACAGTCCACTTCATCGGATGCATAGAATGGAACATATAGTAAGATATATATATATATATACACATATATACAGATAAGTTGGAAGTTACCATACAAACTGTGAGAGGCTAGTTAGCCTCTCACAGTTTGTATGGTAACTTCCACCTTCTATCTTACCTCCACCATCTTACTATATGTTCCATTCTATGCATCCAATGAAGTGGGCTGTAGCCCACGAAAGCTTATAATAAATTTGTTAGTCTATAAGGTGCCAAAAGTACTCCTGTTCTTTTTGCGGATACAGACTAACACAGCTGCTACTCTGAAGCTTCTTATAACTGTAAGATAGTTCCAACCCATGGCTGAGCCAACATAATGCAGTGAAGCAGTGCACATAATAGCAGCACGAACAGGACAGAAAGTAAGAACTTTACACAACTTTGCACAACCTCGTGTCTTGCACTATGTGAATTTTGATTGTACATGAGGCCCCAGCCCAATGCTTGATTTCGGAGTAGGTAACAGAGAGCCACTTCTTAACAGAATGGAGACTTCACAAAAATTTCCTTTGATCCAATATCTGCTAAGAATTATATGGACTATATAAAAAAACCTTGTGTGTTAGGTATATGCTCCTGAATAGCTTGATCCAAGGATTTTTGGACTCTAATATGTCTCATTTGAACATCTGCTCTGATTTTATGCCAAACCATGTGAACAGGCATAAAAGGTTTCACCCAGGCTTAAGATGAACTGCACATACTTAGTTACCAGGCAGTCAGTACCTTTGAATTCAGCAAGGCTGGAATAAAAAGGACAGTTTTATTTTTTGAAGTCCCGAGGATGCTATAATTTTTATTCAAGCCAAGAAATCCGAGAATTAGTAACCCAGGTATTTTTGGATAAAAGTCAAGGAAGGGACTACACAGAGCAGAGAGTATTTATGATTCGGGTAAAACTAATTATGGACTGAATTTATGATTCAGAGATATTATGCAAGGATTAAGAGTATGTTTTTTTTTTCCTATTGCTTTCTTTCTGTCAGTTTTCTCTATGTTTTCCAACTTAATCCTTAAATTCTTTGGGTGACATGTGTCTACACACACTTTTAGTGGAAGAGAGATGAGATAGACTTTGGCTGTAACTTTTGTAATAATAGTTCACTTGCCACCCTCTCCACCATCACACCAGATGCCTCCCACAAAGATCTAAAAGAAAAACAAGAAAGGAACATGTGGAATGTTTTTGCCAGTTAGTTAAGAAATAATGACAGGATGGAATTCGAAGATAGATAGATATTATTGTAATGCAGAATGTGTCATGATTTTACCCACACCCCAACCTTCAGATAGCATTTGTATTACTATTCCTATGAAAGGAACTAAGTGGACATACATTCAGATTGTGAATTGTTCAGAAACCTATTACCATGACCTCTAGTGGCTGTAAAGATGTACAACTGTTTTGACAAGATATTTTCCTTTATTATCTAGTGAAAAAAACATACAGATAAACACCATACACTTTTAACATTTGTGGTTTTTGTCAAGTGAAAAGAAAATATAGGTTTAAAAATAGGCAGTGATTATATGCTGAAACAAACATATTGGACTAAATTAATCCCTGCTGTAATTCCATATAAGGAAAGACACTCAACACACTATGATATACATGCCAAGCATGAACTTTTATAATGAAATTTCCGTGACATAATAAACTACAAAAGCTCTGTCCATATTGGGCTGGGTACTATGTTTAAACATAGTTCCTGGCCCAATACAGGCATGGACATCATTTTCCAGAAGACTGTGAGCATTTCCCAGCATCAAGCCTTGAATGAAATACATAATGAATGCAGAATTAAATCTTATTTGTTTCATACACTGAATGAATTTGTTGTGCATACTGCATCTTCCAAGGAAAATTTTACAAATATGTGTAAAAGAAAACAAGAATTACACTAGCTTATTTTCAGAATGAAACAAAGACCTTTATATAAAGTTCCATTTGTATGATGTTTCAGTAACAGTGTGTATTAGGAACAATACTAAAATGGGGTAGAAAACTTTTTTTTTAAGTAACAAAACTTTAAAGCTCTTGTAAAATGTTTTAACTCAAACAGTTAACTTGAAAGTGATTACAATAAGCATAACATTTCTGCTTTCATACCCATTTTACTATTTGTTATAATACATAATAAAGCACCACAAGAGAACAATATCCTCTACCACCCATTATACATCATAGATACGGAGGTGAATCTAAGGGCACTTTTCAATCCTTCAGTGATCTGTAATTTCTGAAAGAAACACCCTGAGGACAGCTGTGCTGTTGTAAAACATGTGTTGTGTTTTCATTGCTCTATATTTTTTAATTAAATGTTATATATATTTTGTTCTGTCAGCAGGATTGAAAGAAATCAATAAGGAAAAAACTCTCCTAAAACTTTACAATTCATATTATTTTTTAAAGTTTAAAGGTAACTAAAACAAAAGAGGTTGCTTTTTAATAACTAAAAAGGAGAATTTAAAAAAAATGTAACTGGAAAGCTCTTTTCATATATTAGGGATTTGTAACTGAACAAATAAATACTGTTACAGTATATGACTGAATGATGGAATAAAGTTAACATAAAGCCATCTTTCAGAGTAACAGCCGTGTTAGTCTGTATTCGCAAAAAGAAAAGGAGTACTTGTGGCACCTTAGAGACTAACCAATTTATTTGAGCATGAGCTTTCGTGAGCTACAGCTCACTTCATCGGATGCATACCGTGGAAATTGCAGCAGACTTTATATACACACAGAGATCATGAAACAATACCTCCTCCCACCCCACTGTCCTGCTGGTAATAGCTTATCTAAAGTGATCATCAAGTTGGGCCATTTCCAGCACAAATCCAGGTTTTCTCACCCTCCACCCCCCCACACACAAACTCACTCTCCTGCTTGTAATAGCCCATCCAAAGTGACAACTCTCTACACAATGTGCATGATAATCAAGGTGGGCCATTTCCTGCACAAATCCAGGTTCTCTCACCCCCTCAACCCCCTCCAACAAACACACAGTTGGACCAACAAGGCTCACTCACCAAATGAGTGTTTTGTATCATGGTGGATGGCACTAAAGAGGGGGGAAATTCCAATTCTTTAGTGCAAAAATAGAAAAATTTACATTTAAAACTTGTGAGATACTGTATTCTGTTTTATTTGCTATTTTTATGAGCCTAATGGAATGTAGAGAATGAAGTTCTGCTTCTCTATTCGTTACTGTTCTCGTCTTATCACTACCGTACAAGGAACACAACATTCCTGGCAACATGCAGTGCAGCTTTTAACTGCTCAGCATATAAAATCATGACTATTTTTCATGATTCATAATTGTAATAATAACTGGAGAGGTTATCTGCCTGAAGCTAACAATGGGGTGGGTAAAGAGCCCCTCAGCTTTGCTCTAAGGCTTCCCCTTCAGTCACTATTACTAAAATGAAAAATAAAATCCACATTAAGTATATATCAAAATCTAAGATTTGAACAAGATAGAAAAGATGAGCCAAGTATTTGTAAATTATATGGTAATACACACTGAAAAGTACATTCTTACCTGCTTTATACCACAAAAATTTGCAATGCTGTCTATCAATTCTGACATTTTCTGCACTTCATGAGATTTCTTATTATTCATAAACTCATCTGTTTTGATTTCTGAGAGATCAGAAAAACAGAAATATTAATACAATTCAGACTGTCTGGCCTTCATAGTCCTCAGATGAGTCAACATCTATCCATAAATATATATTTTTAAAAAGTTCATATCTGAATATATCGGTGGTTTTGGACTGCAGCAGTTTTGTTTTCACTGAGAAGTTGTAAGAATGCTCTTATGATTATACTTCTGAATCAGAGATGATTTAGTGAAACTGAACAACATCAGAGCAATACCGGTAATATTGTAAGCAATACTAACAAAACACAGAATAAAATATCTAGTATGACAAAAAATTGCTACTATGAAATGTGATCTCTTATTCCTTCCTCCCCACAGGAATTTAGTTTAGCTCTTTTTCATGTACTTTACTACAACTACATTTACCTATACTCAGAGGAAACATAAAGGCAGTGTTGGGAAACATTCTCACAGCACAGTTTGCTGATTCTGGCACTTTAAAATGATGATCACTCTATTAATTCCGCTTGTTTGCCGATCATCTCACAATAGACACACTTCAAGCCATTATCAGTTATACCGAGGAAATGGAGGCAAGAGAAGCACAATTCTTTACCTGCTCCCCATTTGTTGCAAGGGGTAATAATCCACTACTGATCCTTACCAACAGAGTACTACCCTCACACTGGCTCAGCTGTCCTGAGGGGACAGAGCCAAGGCCCACTCCCTGACCATTTGCTTGGGGGATGGGATAAATAGCAGGCATACAACACCTGCTTATCCCTGCTTGCCCAGACCCAAGGACTAAGAGACTTTGCAGGAGATAGCTGTGTGTATAGAGGGGAAAAAATGATACCTGCAGGCCCACCGGCGGGGGCGGGGCCGGGATACTTGTCTGTGTGGAGTCACACATACAGAGATATAAAATACTTGTGAAGTAAGATATGCAGAACTGAACCCTGAGAGCACACTTACAGAACAGAAAACAAAACATAGGACAGTTAGAGACACTTTTCTGCATAACTAGTCAGATTAATACACCTTCCTCTTTCCTGCATTTCCTGCATTACTGTCTTAATTTGTCCAGAAACTGATAATCAGACAATAACTACGTTCATTCCTTAATCACATCATGCTGGGAACAATGCCCAATGCATTACTTATTTATAAAAGGTTGAACTGAGTTCATGAGAATCCTAGAGTTTTCCCCACTTTCTCCAAGATCCATAGGATCTCTGCATTTTTAAAACATCTGGTTCTGTATAACAAACTATTATGACAATACTTTGAATCTAATATAGAATCTATGAACAAACAAAAGAAAATCATAAACTTTAAAATTAACAAACAAAAGCATATGGGAGAAACCAATGTTTGTCATTTCATTTTTACTGTTTTATTGAGGACTTCTGAAGGTTCTCATTAAATGTAAAAATACTTGTTACGGCCCAGATTCTCCTAAAAAACCCAAAATTGTAACCATTCCAATTGAGAACTTTAGGGTTCTTCCCCCACACGAGCATGGTGCTGACGTAATCTTATGCTGAGAGATGAGATCTTGCAGCTTTTCTACATCTTCAGACAGGTTAGGATCTGAAGTGGGAGGGGGGCAGCAGAGGATCACAGATACCAAAGTATCAGGATCTTCATTTCTGTGATTTTTAGAACTTTTTTCCATTTCAAAGACAACTTTCCCCAAATAATATATATTCTATTTCCCTGTTCAGATAAAATCCTTTGTTGACAAAAATTTAAGTTTTTCCCAAATAAGCGAAATATTGGGCAAATCTTGCTCCAAAACCAGCAATATTGTTATGAAATATACACCATATACTACCCCATGCACTTCAGTATAAATGTCAAAGCCCAGATGGGGGCATTTAAAATATTAAGTGAGCAGAGTCTGAGATCCCAATGCTTAAACTGAATTGAAGTACTTTTGAAAGCAAAGAGACAAATCCTGCAGGTAGGCTGATTTACACCAGCTGAGGTTCCAACTCAAAATTAATGTCTTTTTCTACCTACACATTTACCTGCATGTAAAAAGTGCTTATCATCATAGTTACTAATGGTCCATAAATGTCTTTATGTTCATTCTTCCCACTTTTTCCAGTCTGTCCACTGTGCTTACTCATCAGCATATGACCCAGAACATAGGGGAAAACGTGGAAAATGTAAAATTATTAGTTTAAATATTGGGTTTTTGTAAGGATTTTTAGTGACTGAAGGACTTTTTCCACTTTTCAAACATGCTGTTATAATAACTGATATACTGCAGTCTAATGAAAAAACATACAGATAGAGCCAGTGGAATACTGCAGGGGAAAACTGCAAAGTTTGAGGAAATCTGCAGAGAATTTTCCAGTTTAAAAAATAAAAGTCTTTCTTTAAAACACTTTTGCAATGCACTGTGCTGTTGTTCCCTCAAGATCTTGCTCATAATTACTCACCTAATTTAAGTGGCTATGCTTTTAGTCTCTCTTTAAAATGTGAATAGCTGACTCAAGCAAAAATTAGTAATTTTAGAAACAAAGAACCCTCTTCCTGAAAAAAGCTAAGACTCATTTATTCTCTGAAACATTCTTCCTACAACATGCTAACAACAACCTAAGTGTGATTTGTCTTATTTTGTACTGAAATGTATCTGCTGTACCTCTAGACTGTAAACTCTTTGGGTGTAAGGAGCTGTTATTGGTTTGGAAAACGACATTAATTGTACGATGCAATATACATCTACAACTCCTACCTCAGTAATTAACAGACATATATTATCCCACATATTGGTCAACTGAATTGCATGTTGAAGACAGGACATTTTGTGAAGTTCTCCTTGAAGAGTTTCCTAGGCAGTGTTCTGATAGAGAGCAGGATTTGTGCACCCTCACCTCCTGTGGAAAATGCAGAGGGTTTGACCCTTGAAACCAGCAGTTGTCTATATTCCTAAACGAACTTCAGGATCCACACAGGCTACGTCCATCTACACAGAGGCCATGTTCCTGTATACCAGCTTCTCCTCTTGGTCAGCACAGCTTCTGCAGGAGTCAGGTTGATGATGGAATTCCCTGCTGTACTGGCTGATGAACCAGAACCTCTGCTAAAGAAGGGTTTTGTGGAGATGCATGGAGGGGAAAGGTGGGTAAATTTATATTGACTAGGGCAGCATTAATTTGTGGAGGGTAAAATGACATCTCTGGGTCCATTTCTCCAGCATGCTGCCCTTCCTACATTCAGACCCTAATCTCCTACCAAGAGGAATTCTCCTGTTCCAAATCCCCTCCTCTGGACCAGGATCTTTTACATTCCACACCCTGAGGTCAAGGAAGCTGGAGATCTGATATGGCCCACAATAAGCTATGCCAGGAAGCAACGGAGAACCATGCTAAGACCTGGATTCAGAATTGCACTCCAAATGGCCCTGTCCCCAATATAGCTTTTAAGCCCTATTAAAGATTTAAGGATTGGATTTTCAAAAGCACTTTAATGACCTGGTGTGCTCCTTTTCAAACAACCCACCCTAAAAGTTGTTACTATTATGTGTATCCATATTACAAGGTTTTAAAATTATTTCACAGGTTAGAGAACTCTGGAGGTGTTTCTGTCTCTCAAACATCTTTTTCTCATGACAAGGAACATTACAAAAGACATTGGAACAATAAATGGAATTATGCTGAAGAATAATTTTACATAATATAATTGACATTTTTTCTTTGTATGTAAGGCCCTCTTTAAAGATTCTAATTTGTTTCTGAACATTTCCCATAGGATAGCAAATGTGCATCTTTTCTGAAATACAGGAATAAGTCCAGGAAAGTCTAAAAGAAGATTAAAGATCTCAGTTTTCACAAGAAAAAGTCCCATATTACAAATCTGTAGCTTGGTACTTTGTCTCAACCAGATGACAGGTAATTCATTTAGATTAAGGGGTCTTCACTGACTTGTTGGCAACACTATACAAAGGGCTCCAATTATAGTAAAACAGTTCAATACATGAAATATTTGTAATATTTCCTATAGTATAATAAAGAACAGGATTACAATTACTATATTACAATCACAGAGCTCATTCATAGTGTATAGAAAACAATTATTAAACAATTATTATTCTATCCTTTAATGTAGATGTTTAGCTCTGTACAGACATAAGGAAGAAAGATGCTTGATATATGGGTCAGGAGGACTGGCAAGCTGGTCCAAATGCTGGGGACAGCAGCAAAAAAGGGTACAAAGTCAAGAATGGGAGAAGCAGGAGAAAAAAACATTAATTAGAAAGAATTGAGCATATTGCAGGGCCTGAGAGAGCATGTGTCAAGGTTCCTTCCCCACTCTGAACTCTAGGGTACAGATGTGGGGACCTGCATGAAAACCTCCTAAGCTTACTTTTACCAGCTTAGGTTAAAACTTCCCCAAGGTACAAACTATTTTACCTTTTGCCCTTGGACTTTATCACTGCCACTACCAAACGTCTAACCGGTATTATTATTATTAGGAAAGAGTCCGTTTGGAAACGTCTTTCCCCCCCAAAATCCTCCCAAACGTTACCCCCACTTTCTGGGAAGGTTTGATAAAAATCCTCACCAATTTGCATAGGTGACCACAGACCCAAACCCTGGGATCTTAAGAACAATGAAAAAGCTTTCAGTTTCTTAAAAGAAGAATTTTAATAGAAGTAAAAAGAATCACCTCTGTAAAATCAGGATGGTAAATACCTTACAGGATAATTAGATTCAAAACATAGAGAATCCCTCTAGGCAAAACCTTAAGTTACAAAAAGACACAAAAACAGGAATATCCATTCCCTCCAGCACAGCTTATTTTCTCAGCCATTTAAAGAAATCAGAACCTAATGCATCTCTAGCTAGATTACTTACTAAGTTCTAAGACTCCATTCCTGTTCTGTCCCTGGCAAAAGCATCACACAGACAGAGAGAGAAAGAGAGAAGGAGAGAGAGAGAGAGACTTTGTTTTTCCCTACCCCCCTCCCCCAGCTTTTGAAAGTATCTTGTCTTCTCGTTGGTCATTTTGGTCAGGTGCCAGCGAGGTTATCCTAGCTTCTTAACCCTCTACAGGTGAAAGGGTTTTTCCTCTGGCCAGGAGGGATTTTAAAGGTGTTTACCCTTCCCTTTATATTCATGACAGCATGGAAAAGGAAAAAAGAGCCAAGATGCAAGCAGAAAAAGAGCTGCACATATATAACCATAAAGACAAGGATAAAAGGCTTCAGTTGGATGCAAGGAGGAAGAGAAGCCAGTGAAGGTACTCAGGGAGGGGACTGACACGTTCATAGCACCAGAAGAGGAAGATGATTTTAGCTGTAACATTTTGGATAGTCTGGAGAGATGAAAGACAAGGAATTTGGACGAAAAAAATTACAGCAGTAAATGGAATAAATGGCCAACCCCCATTATTAGGATGGTGAAGAAGAAGCAATTTTAGAGTTTAAATACAATGTACAGAGTGAAGAAGATTAGAAAACAAAGGTAGGAGAGCACTGAGCGCCTGGATGTGAGCAGTTAATGAGAAGTGTCAAAGACAATGCCAAGATTGTGAGCCTTAGGGAGGGAATGGATTTAATAATTTTATTAAGATGATGTTAAAATTAAAAAAAATGGTACAGAGTTTAAGCGTAGAAGTTTCTGGTTATCAGGAAATAAAATACAGATTACCAAGGGGTACGAAGTTCGGTTTACAATCTGATGGCATAAGGAATACATAATCTGTAATATCCCCGATTGGGGGTAAAAGGTTAACGGGTCAAAGTACAGACATTGAGACATGAGGGTATGTTGTTCATATAATGGCTATGTTCACATGTGGAGTATAATGAATGGATACGATGATGAGGATGGATTTACCCGCATTTGGTGAGATTTAATGTTCAGTGAGTTTATGGTTCCAGTTCATATGGTCCAATGGAAAAAGTCTCTCGATCCCTTTCTCATAGTTGATGCAAGATGTCGTTCCGGCTCACACCTCCTGGTACTGTCAGTGGCCGGTGATGTGTTCGACGTAGATGTCCCTGGACCATCGGATGGTGTCCGAGACCATGAGGGGCCGCATGAGCCATACGTAGCGTCAACTGATCCCACAGGTCCACAACACACACTCGTTGCAGGGGTCCCAGGTGCCCAGGGCTCCGACGATCAGGGCATCCATCTGCACCTCGTAGCCCTTCTCTCTCAGGGTGTCGGACAGGGGGGTGTATTTTTCCAGTTCATGAGCTCAGGCTTCGCGGGAGGCCGGGGTCCTGTTCTCAAAGGAGACTGTGACGTCGATGAGGACGATCTTTTTCTGGGCCTCGTCGGTGACTACCACGTCAGGTCGCAACTGGCTGTCAGTACCGGGGATGGCGCAGTTCACGGCGACCTCCCCCAGGCGTGGTGCGATGGCTTTCACCAGGCGGTTCTGGATGGCATTGTGGTGCAGCTGCCAGACTCTGGAGTAGGGCTTGCAGCTGCACAGGACATGGGGCAGGGTCTTGTTGGAGTAGCCGCACTTCCTGCAACGCTTGTCTCGGTTTCCGTGGCGGACGGCTCCATTGAGTGGGACACAATCGAGCCGGGCACAGTGGATGAACTGCCAGTCAGCGAAACGGGTGAAGCTGCCCCCGGTGAGGAAGTGGTTGCTGGCGTCCCACTTGCTGGTCAGTTCGAAGGCTTTACCCTGGTCCGATTTATGCTTCAGGGTTTCCATGTACAGTGAGTGGATGGCTGCCTTCAGGGTCCTCTCCAGCATGCCTCTGGCACTCGGGGTGACGATGGTGTTGTCGTCGGACCTGATCTCCGGCACCAGGACTCCCAGCTCCTGGCACCACTCCCAGTGGCAGCCGATGCACTTCCCCAGGCGACGCGTGGCATACACTTGAAAATGATTGCGATGAAAGGCAAGTAAAGAATAGAGGACAATTTCTGATCTGTTAAACCAAGATAAATCTGGAGTAACTCCAGCGCAAAGAATTCACCTTTCACGCCGCTTTAATTCAATATAAATAACTGCAGTTAGTGGACAGACTCTAGACTTATACCAGCGCACTTGAGATCAGACTCTAGCCCAAGTAGAGAGATGAGGAATAAGGAAGATCAGTTCCTTTTGCGGTGTCAATTCTGTCAATCCTGTCCAATCCAGCAATGCACTTAACCACGTGCTTAACTCTGAGCACAAGAGTAATACCATGTTTTCAAGTTATGTTAAGCCCTGATACACTTAAGCATGTGCCTAACTTTAAGGATGTAGTAGTAGTTACGTGAAAACCAGTCTGACTACTCAGACCCTTAACATTAAGCACATATTTTGTTTGTAGGTATAGACTGTTCCTATATGTCTGATGCTCCTGGACCATCAAAAAGTAGTTGAGCAGAATGCCTCAGAACATACATGCTCAAATGAAATTTTAAAGTAAAAGTTTCTTTGCCACAGGAATACGTGGTTGAGTGTTCAGCATGGGCTCAGTTAATCAAGGGAGACAGTCCAACAGACACTTACATTCTTTCTCATGTACATTGTTATAGTGGCTCCAGGTTTGTCAGTGAAGGCAAGGAGAATGTGCAATTTTCCCCACACTATATATGAAGTTCCAAAATAAGCAAGATTATATTAAGGAGTGCTAAAAAGTCTTAGCAGGTGCCTACTGGGCATGCTATAAAGGGATATTAAATCACTAAATGCTTTTGTTTTTATTCTCATAAGGCCCTACTACAGTAGGGGCTGTACAAACACATAAGAGGACACAGTTCCAGCCCCCCAAAAGCAGTTCACATGCACAATTGTCTGCACCTTCTGGGTTTTCTGTAGAGGTCTCTTATCTGAATAGAGACCTAGACCCATTAGTATCTGCTAAGATGAATGAATCCTTGTAACCATGCGGAATCCTACTGATCTGATGAAAATTCAAAGCCCTTGTCTGATGCTTCAGATAGGAGACGAGATAACAGCTTGAGGTGATATAGCTAAAAGCCATCCTAGTGAAGTCCCCAACAAGAGTAAAAATACCAATCAAAACTTACTTTCCTCAGGGAGAAACAATAAGGGAATAGAACTAGATGTTTGCCAAAGTACTGAACCATGTCTAAGCTCACGAAAGCTTATGCTCAAATAAATCTGTTAGTCTCTAAGGTGCCACAAGTCCTCCTTTTCTTTTTGCAGATACAGACTAACACGGCTGCTACTGTGAAACCTCTAATTCCCTTCTGTCTGCCTTCCTAGCTAGCCCCTTCTAAGGCTGAGTCTTAGAAACATCTACAGGCATGGGAGTGCAGTGACACCTTCTATTCAGATTTCAGGAGGGAAAAATTCATATAAATCTGTGAACTGGAGTAAGTAGCTACTAATAAAAGTAAATTAAGTAGTAAAGCAAGAGACTCATCTAACCTTAGCCATCACAGCACCTGCTGAAAATTTTTGTAAGATAAAATAAATTCCAATATACCACATCTCTCGTGTTGCTTTCCACTCAGTGCTCCAAGCATCTGTTCTAATGGGGTACACACTTCAAGGCTTGGCAAGGAATGATATTTAGCAGCAAGGGCAAAGAACTGCACGTTGACCAGCTTCAGAGAATTTTCACAGAACACGTTGGAAAACTTGCAGTTATCTGTGTGGAAAGTGGAGGGAAAAGTTACATGTTAACAATAATTAACAATGAAAAAAGCTCTTCTACTCTTGAATGAAGAACAATAAACAACAAATAAGAAGTACAAAAGATTATTAATATTTTGCCCTTCAGAATTGGACAACTCATTGGACTTCTTCACATTTAAATTTTCCTTATAGAATTTAGGCCAGATTCTGCACTCAGTTACACTAAGGGTATGTCTACACTACGGAATAAGGTCGAATTGATAGAAGTTGGTTTTTTAGAAATCGGTTTTATATATTCGAATGTGTGTGTCCCCACAGAAAATGCTCTAAGTGCATTAAGTGCATTAACTCGACGGAGTGCTTCCACAGTACCGAGGCAAGCGTCGACTTCCGGAGCGTTGCACTGTGGGTAGCTATCCCACAGTTCCCGCAATCTCCGGAATTGGAGATTGGAATTCTGGGTTGAGATCCCAATGCCTGATGGGGCTAAAGCATTGTCGCGGGTGGTTCTGGGCACATATCGTCAGGCCCCCGTTCCCTCCCTCCCTCCGTGAAAGCAAGGGCAGACAATCGTTTTGCGCCTTTTTTCCTGAGTTACCTGTGCAGACGCCATACCACGGCAAGCATGGAACCCACTCAGGTAACCGTCACCCTATGTCTCCTGGGTGCTGGCAGACGCGGTACTGCATTGCTACACAGTAGCAGCAACCCATTGCCTTCTGGCAGCAGACGGTGCAATATGACTGGTAGCCGTCATCGTCATGTCCGAGGTGCTCCTGGCCACGTCGGCCAGGAGCGTCTGGGCAGACATGAGCGCAGGGACTAAATTTGGAGTGACCTGACCAGGTCATTCTCTTTAGTCCTGCAGTCAGTCCTATTGAACCGTCTTATGGCGAGCAGGCAGATGATACGGATTGCTAGCAGTCGTACTGTACCATCTTCTGCCGGGCAGGCAAGAGATGAGGATGGATAGCAGTCCTTCTGCACCGTCTGCTGCCAGCCAAAGATGTAACAGATAGATGAAGTGGATCAAAACAAGAAATAGACCAGATTTGTTTTGTACTCATTTGCTTCCCCCCCATCTAGGGGACTCATTCCTCTAGGTCACACTGCAGTCACTCACAGAGAAGGTGCAGCAAGCTAAATCTAGCCATGTATCAATCAGAGGCCAGACTAACCTCCTTGTTCCAAAAAGAACAATAACTTAGGTGCAGCATTTCTTACTGGAACCCTCCGTGAAGTCCTGCCTGAAATAGTCCTTGATGTAAAGCCACCCCCTTTGTTGATTTTAGCTCCCTGAAGCCAACCCTGTAAGCCATGTCGTCAGCCGCCCCTCCCTCCGTCAGAGCAACGGCAGACAATCGTTCCACGCCTTTTTTCTGTGCGGACGCCATACCAAGGCAAGCATGGAGGCCACTCAGCTCACTTTGGCAATTAGGAGCACATTAAACACCACATGCATTATCCAGCAGTATATGCAGCACCAGAACCTGGCAGAGCGATACCAGGCAAGGAGGCGATGTCAGCGCGGTCACGTGAGTGATCAGGACATGGACACAGATTTCTCTGAAAGCATGGGCCCTGCCAATGCATGCATCCTGGTGCTAATGGGGCAGGTTCATGCTGTGGAACGCCAATTCTGGGCTCGGAAAACAAGCACAGACTGGTGGGACCGCATAGTGTTGCAGGTCTGGGACGATTCCCAGTGGCTGCGAAACTTTCGCATGCATAAGGGCACTTTCATGGAACTTTGTGACTTGCTTTCCCCTGCCCTGAAGCGCATGAATACCAAGATGAGAGCAGCCCTCACAGTTGAGAAGCGAGTGGTGATAGCCCTGTGGAAGCTTGCAACGCCAGACAGCTACGGGTCAGTTGGGAATCAATTTGGAGTGGGCAAGTCTACTGTGGGGGCTGCTGTGATGCAAGTAGCCCACGCAATCAAAGATCTGCTGATATCAAGGGTAGTGACCCAGGGAAATGTGCAGGTCATAGTGGATGGCTTTGCTGCAATGGGATTCCCTAACTGTGGTGGGGCCATAGACGGAACCCATATCCCTATCTTGGCACCGGAGCACCAAGCCGGCGACCACATAAACCGCAAGGGGTACTTTTCAATAGTGCTGCAAGCCCTGGTGGATCACAAGGGACGTTTCACCAACATCAACGTGGGATGGCCGGGAAAGGTGCATGATGCTCGCATCTTCAGGAACTCTGGTCTGTTTCAAAAGCTGCAGGAAGGGACTTTATTCCCAGACCAGAAAATAACTGTTGGGGATGTTGAAATGCCTATAGTAATCCTTGGGGACCCAGCCTACCTCTTAATGCCATGGCTCATGAAGCCGTACACAGGCAGCCTGGACAGTAATCAGGAGCTGTTCAACTACAGGCTGAGCAAGTGCAGAATGGTGGTAGAATGTGCATTTGGACGTTTAAAGGCGCGCTGGCGCAGTTTACTGACTCGCTTAGACCTCAGCGAAACCAATATTCCCACTGTTATTACTGCTTGCTGTGTGCTCCACAATATCTGTGAGAGTAAGGGGGAGACGTTTATGGCGGGGTGGGAGGTTGAGGCAAATCGTCTGGCTGCTGGTTACACGCAGCCGGACACCAAGGCAGTTAGAAGAGCACAGGAGGGCGCGGTACGCATCAGAGAAGCTTTGAAAACAAGTTTCATGACTGGCCAGGCTACGGTGTGAAAGTTCTCTTTGTTTTTCCTTGATGAAACCCCCCCGCCCCTTGGTTCACTCTACTTCCCTGCAAGCTAACCACCCTCCCCTCCTCCCTTTAATCATTGCTTGCAGAGGCAATAAAGTCATTGTTGCTTCACATTCATGCATTCGTTATTCATTCAACACACAAATAGGGGGATGACTACCAAGGTAGCCCAGGAGGGGTGGTGGAGGAGGGAAGGGAAATGCCACACAGCACTTTAAAAGTTTACAACTTTAAAATTTATTGAATGCCAGCCTTCTTTTTTTTGGGCAATCCTCTGTGGTGGAGTGGCTGGTTGGCCGGTGGCCCCCCCCCCCCCACCGCGTTTTTGGGCGTCTGGGTGTGGAGGCTATGGAACTTGGGGAGGAGGGCAGTTGGTTACACAGGGGCTGCAGTGGCAGTCAGTGCTCCAGCTGCCTTTGCTGCAGCTCAACCATACACTGGAGCATACTGGTTTGGTCCTCCAGCAGCTTTAGCATTGAATCCTACCTCCTCTCATCATGCTGCCGCCACATTTGAGCTTCAGCCCTGTCTTCAGCCCGCCACTTACTCTCTTCAGCCCACCACTTACTCTCTTCAGCCCACCACCTCTCCTCCCGGTCATTTTGTGCTTTCCTGCACTCTGACATTATTTGCCTCCACGCATTCGTCTGTGCTCTGTCAGTGTGGGAGGACAGCATGAGCTCAGAGAACATTTCATCACGAGTGCGTTTTTTTTTTCTTTCTAATATTCACTAGCCTCTGGGAAGGAGAAGATCCTGTGATCATTGAAACACATGCAGCTGGTGGAGAAAAAAAAGGGACAGCGGTATTTAAAAAGACACATTTTATAAAACAGTGGCTACAGTCTTTCAGGGTAAACCTTGCTGTTAACATTACATACATAGCACATGTGCTTTCGTTACAAGGTCATATTTTGCCTCCCCCCACCGCGTGGCTACCCCCTCAACCCTCCCCCCTCCCCATGGCTAACAGCGGGGAACATTTCTGTTCAGCCGCAGGCAAACAGCCCAGCAGGAACGGGCTCCTCTGAATGTCCCCTGAAGAAAAGCACCCTATTTCAACCAGGAGACCATGAATGATAACACAGAGAGATAAAGAACGGATGTTGTTTGAACGCCAGCAAACATACACTGCAATGCTTTGTTGTACAATGATTCCTGAGTACGTGTTACTGGCCTGGAGTGGTAAAGTGTCCTACCATGAAGGACGCAATAAGGCTGCCCTCCCCAGAAACCTTTTGCAAAGGCTTTGGGAATACATCCAGGAGAGCCGCGAATGCCAGGGCAAATTAATCCTTTCACATGCTTGCTTTTAAACCATGTATAGTATTTTAAAAGGTACACTCACCGGAGGTCCCTTATCTGCCTGCCGGGTCCAGCAGGCAGCCTTGGGTGGGTTCGGGGGGTACTGGCTCCAGGTCCAGGGTGAGAAACAGTTCCTGGCTGTCGGGAAAACCGGTTTCTCCGCTTGCTTGCTGTGAACTATCTACAACCAACCTCATCATCATCATCTTCTTCGTCCCCAAAACCTGCTTCCGTGATGCCTCCATCTCCATTGAAGGAGTCAAACAACACGGCTGGGGTAGTGGTGGCTGAACCCCCTAAAATGGCATGCAGCTCATCATAGAAGCGGCATGTTTGGGGCTCTGACCTGGAGCGGCCGTTCGCCCCTCTGGTTTTCTGGTAGGCTTGCCTCAGCTCCTTAAGTTTCAGGCGGCACTGCTTCGGATCCCTGTTATGGCCTCTGTTCTTCATGCCCTGGGAGATTTTGACAAAGGTTTTGGCATTTCGAAAACTGGAACGGAGTTCTGAAAGCACGGATTCCTCTCCCCATACAACGATCAGATCCCGTACCTCCCGTTCAGTCCATGCTGGAGCTCTTTTGCGATTCTGGGACTCCATCATGGTCACCTCTGCTGATGAGCTCTGCATGGTCACCTGCAGCTTGCCACGCTGGCCAAACAGGAAATGAGATTCAAAAGTTGGCAGTTCTTTTCCTGTCTACCTGGCCAGTGCATCTGAGTTGAGAGTGCTGTCCAGAGTGGTCACAATGGAGCACTCTGGGATAGCTCCCAGAGACCAATTCCATCAAATTGTGTCCACAGTACCCCAAATTCGACCCGGCAAGGCCAATTTAAGCGCTAATCCACTTGTCAGGGGTGGAGTACGGAAATCGATTTTAAGACCCCTTTAAGTCGAACTAAAGGGCTTCATCGTGTGGACGGGGCAGGTTTACATCGATTTAACGCTGCTAAATTCGACCTAAAGTCCTAGTGTAGACCAGGGCTAATATAAATCTGGGCTAAATCAACTCACTTCAGCAGAGCTCCTTCAAAGACAGCAGAATTTGGCTAAAGTGTCAAATCTTCTCTCTTGTTTAACCTCTTGCCTGCTGTAAATGACCTCTCTCTCTCTCTCAGCACTGTGTATTACTGAACTCTGAACCCTAATTAAATTTTTCTTCCCAAGTCAATTCCCAGAGACATCTTATATCAGTGAAGAAATATAATCATTAAATTTACAAATTTTACTGACTTACAACCATTACATTTATAAACTTTCTCAGCTGCTGTATAACTCTGAATTTCCAGTAAGAAATACATTCAGCCCAAACTCTAGGTATGATTCTAACTTAGGTTCCCAATTGTCAGTGCACCTGAACAAAGCATTCTGTTTGTTAACAACATCTAATTCATTCAGAGGAGGGCTGAAAAGGTGGCAAATTTTCAAATGATTTTAAAACATGACCTGTAAATAATAACTGACACTGAATTAGAAAATAAATAATAACTGACACTGAATTAGAAAATAAGTAATAACTGACACTGAATTAGAAAATACTGTAGGCTTCAAATTAACCTTCAGAAAAAGAAGTTAAATTTTATTTAAACAAGAAACAGAAGACAGGCAATCTCTCACTTTTTGTTCTGTGTTTGCACATGGCCTAGCACAATGAGATACTGGTCCATGACCAGAGTTTCTAAGCGCTATGATAATACAAATAATTATAATAATAACAAACTATAAAAGTTATTTATAGTGGTCAATGTCTAGAAACAGTACATCTCGCAAAGAAGACAAATAACCAGCTTCCTTCATGATATAACAATCATGGCTCTGAATATCAGCCTGCAGTGATCTGCCCTATGAGTTGTCCCTCTTTTGCCTTAAAAAAAGTCACCTCCAGGACTTTATCAGCCAATGTATTGAGAATTCGAATGCTGTTACACTCAGGTTTTCTATGCAGTAAAGAACAGCTCTTACATTAGGAAAAGTTATTTATGCCCATTCAAATTCTAATTTTAAAAATAAAAGTAGTCTGCTACCATTGATCTAAGTCCTAAAGAATTTTACTACCATTAAAAAAATAGCTACTAAAAGCTCTAGAGCAGTGTTTCTCAAAGCCGGTCCGCCGCTTGTTCAGGGAAAGCACCTGCCGGGCCGGACCGGTTTGTTTACCTGCCACATCCGCAGGTTCGGCCGATCGCGGCTCCCACTGGCCACGGTTCGCCGCTCCAGGCCAATGGGGGCTGCGGGAAGCGGCACGGGCCAAAGGACATGCTGGCCGCCCTTCCCGCAACCCCCACTGGCCTGGAGAGGCGAACCGTGGCCAGTGGGAGATGCGATCGGCCTAACCTGCGGACGCAGCAGTTAAACAAACCGGTCCGGCCCGCCAGAAGCTTTCCCTGAACAAGCGGTGGACCGGCTTTGAGAACCACTGCTCTAGAGAGTCCATTTCATACTGTTTTCTATATTTTTCCAAGATAATTTATGTAGAGAAAAACAGAAAAGAGAATATGAAAGGGGATCTCTAGAACTTGTAGTAGCTATTGTCTTTTATTTATTTTAATGATAACAAAACTCTCTACTTAAATGAATGAACTTCAAATCATAGTCCAAATATACTCCCTTTTCAATAAGGGTGTATGTGAAGAATCCATTTGGGCTCTGATCCAAGCCCTCTGATATCAGCAGTAGTCTTCCCATTGTAAGAGAAAGACATACTGTATGTAGGTGCTGTGCCATTTTTTCTACCTACTGTTGTTAGCACACCTCATGCTGGATGTGCAAATACTGCATAACAGGCAGGGGTGCTAGCACCATATTACGGCTGAATGACGCTTCTCATTACAAGACCCTATTTTCAGTTCCTTATAACTTTGCCAAACTTTAACCGTTTCAGCTGAAATTTTCTGTGCCAGGTGTCTACCTCAGCTGGATATATTTTCATTTTAGCTCAGAAAAATTGCAGCAATTTCAAAGAACAGGGCTAGGGCAAAATGTATTGATATGCTCATATTAAAAAATTCTGGCAACCCTTTTCTTTAAATTAAGCACCCATGCTTTGGATTATGGACTACACATTTTAGATAGCCTTTGTGTCAGGGATATGCCTGTGCCAAGTCACAAACCTATGAAAAAAACTGCAATGTGCACAAGCTCAGTAGAGATTTCCTGCAGCTTAACAGTAAAATCTCCTAAAATTCCATTTACACTGTGCATGCTCCAGTGTCCGACAGCTCTTAGTGATGATCAAACTGTGCATGTGTCATCCCCACAGAGCAACAACATGCTCCAGTCTAGTGTTATGGAGGCTCAGAAAGACTTTCTCTGTAAAGGCCTCTCTCAGCTGCTCTGGGGTGAGGCCAAGCACTGGAACTGACAGTAGGGAATCTCTCTCTCTTGTGCTCTCAATGACTCCTTGCTGGCACCCAGGCAGTGTGGAGTAGGAACTAATCTGATTTGACTTTAGAGGGGACAAAAGCCAGATGAAAGGGGGAGGGGGAGAAGAGTAGACTGGGATAGGGAGTCTGGAAAGACTGGGACTTGGTGGGGGAAGGGAGTAACTGTGACAGGGAGTTGGAAGTAGGGAGATTGGAACTAGTTGAGCAAGGAGATTCGGCACCTGTGGGCAGGGTGAAGGTGGGAGAACTGGGACTAGCAGGACAAAGACCCTTGGAATGGAGAGACAGAACAGACAAGGGGAACTGGAACTGACAGGGCAAGGGGAATCACAGACAACAGTCATGGGACAAGGAAGCAGAGTGGGGAAGACAGTATTGGGAGCATGACAGATTGGTGGGGATGGGGCAGTAGAGGTCAAGCTTGGTGGAAAATGGGAGGAGAGTCTGTGCTCTCTAAGGAACACTCCCCTTCAGTACATGGAGTGGAACACAAGATTCCTGAGCCTCAGCATTTCCCTGTTGTTAACAAATATCTGTGAAAACCATTAGCAAAGTGCGTATCTCATCCCCCTCTAGTGCTGGTCCACATAGAAGACCATAACTTACTATTGCTACCGGTTATTCAATTAACTCAAGTGGCAGAGGTCCATGCTGTAGATCTAAAGGTTCCAACTTTGCTGACGAACCATGTGGGTGTCAATATAATGCCACATGAAGGAATTTCTGTTTCCTCAGTTTGCTTTATTAAAACTGAGGAAATTATACACAAAGAACTGTTAGAAGGTTGCAAAGTTAAGCACTCAAAAGTTAGAAAGTGCCAGAATTAAGGATGCCTGTGCACATCCCACTGTGTATACATATTATTTTTCCTCCGGACTCCGTCCCATTCAGTGTACATGCTGGACCTGCTTTGGGGTTTAATCAAGGTAGTGTAATAAAGGAGAATGCTGTCCATAGAATCCCTGCCCCATTTGTGTCAGAATTTGGAAGGTGTGTAGTGAATAAGAATGAGAACTACAGGAAAAGAAAGGACAGCCTCATTGTTAAAACACTGAATACTGCCCTAGAGAACTGGATTTCATCCTTGCCTTTGCCACAGAGTTCCTGTGTGATGCTAGGCAAGTCACCTAATCAAAAATTTCACAGGTTATTAGTATATGTTCCTTATTTACTGGGTCTCAACTTGATACCTTGGGATCTGATTTGCAGAACTGCTGAGCATTCATAACTGTTAATGGGAGCTGTGCTTTGAATATATAAAGTGCTATATTATGCTAAGTACTCTGAAAAAATCAGGTTCTAGGTGTCTCAAACTGGGCACCCAAACGTAGTCAAAACGTTTGAGTTCAATCTCTCTATGTCTCAAGTCCTCATCTGTAAAACGAGAACTATGCCAACCCCTTTACCTCACAGAGTCATTGGGAATATAAACTGTTTGTGAAGAACTCATATACGAGATAGTGATGAGTAAAGAAAAGCCCATGAGGAAATCAATAATTCTGTCTGCAAAGTAAAGTTTGAATGGTTCCACACACTAAACAATAAGGAGAAACAAAAAATTGATAGCTGCTCATTCAGTGAGCACTATAATCTGTCTATTGAATAAGGTAGGGGTCCTGAGGGAAAAAATATATGTGATCATGAAATTAAGGACTGTACTATAAATTAAGGATACGATTTAGTCAAGGTGGTCAAGGATTCCGTGACTTTACTAGACCTCCATGACTTCTTTGGCTTCAGCTGTCAGTGGCTATAGCTGGGGCTGTGCCCCCTTCTCCCTTGACTGTGGCCAGAGCTGTGTGCCCCCCGTCATGGCTCTGCGTGCCCCCTTGTGGATGCCCCTGGGCCTGTGCCCACCCCTGTGGTAATGGGACTCAGGCAGTCAGTCCACCCATGGAACTCCAGCTGTCATTTCTCCCCCGACTCCTCCCCCAGCCCTCCCTCCTTGGTTATTTTTAGTAAAAGTCACAGACAGTCATGGCTCTCGTGAATTTTTGTTTAGTGCCCACAACCTTTTACTAAAAATAACCATGACAAAATCTTAACTTTAACCATAATTTATACACACAAGACGGCCATATTAAGGTTTCGCAGGCAACCTTCATTCTGGCATTTTCTAACTTTTGAGTGCTTATCTTTGCAAATTTACGAAACTTCCTTTAATGTTGTGTGTGTAATTATATATAGATTCCAATAGCATTCCTCATGAGAAGTTTGTTACAAAGGGACATAAACAAAAGTGCTAAGCAGAAAGATGTATCTAACTTTCTTACCAGTTCCATGATTAAGTGTTTATTTTCAAAAAAGAAAAGGAGTACTTGTGGCACCTTAGAGACTAACCAATTTATTTGAGCATAAGCTTTCGTGAGCTACAGCTCACTTCATTGGATGCGTCCACTTTATGCAACCGATGAAGTGAGCTGTAGCTCACGAAAGCTTATGTTAAAATAAATTGGTTAGTCTCTAAGGTGCCACAAGTACTCCTTTTCTTTTTGCGAATACAGACTAACACGGCTGCTATTCTGAAACCTGTTTATTTTCAAGATTTTATGCAAATATTTTCCCCACACCCACTATCAGTCATTAATTAATGATCCTACAGCACTTTGAAAATGTAACACGCTAAATAAAAGTTAATTATCATAACTAAAAGTTATATTATAAAAAATACATCTATATCATTTTACTAGAAGTTGCATAATAAACAGCACAAGCACTACAAGAAGGGCCAGCACATGTGCACTGTTTGGTGCACATGTGCCTAGAAGTCTTGAGTCTGCTTTGTAACAACATTAGCGGCAAAAAATAGAATTTTGAACAAATCTAAAATAATCTACCAAATTCAAGAGGCAAAAGCTTTAAAGAAAAACTTCAATTATTTGTTACAATCCTGTTATTTTAGAATAGACAAATATCTTTTTAATAAAGGCCAGATTTTTCTACTCTTCTCTCACCCTGAACCGTACCTTACTCTGGACTCAAATGCCATGAGCTTTGAATCTAGGGCAACACATAGTTGTGCTGCTCCTGGAGTTTACTGGAAGGCAGACTGTGAATCTGAAACTCAAACTGCCTTAGGGCTTCCCCCGGGATCTCATGGATAATGCTGGCACAGCGTTTATACCTGACACAGCATTCTTCCCCTGGCACACACTCACCTGCTCCACTCACCTGTACAAGGGGAGGAAGTAGCATTCCTGCAGAGGCTATTCTCCTTACTGAACTGCTACTCACAATCTGTAAGCCCCCTTACCTCTTTGCATGACCGCACAAGTCATGACACAATTTGATCCACTGAAAGCAGTCCCATTGATTTCAGTAGTTTTACTTGGGGAGCAAGGTACTCCCAAGACATGACTACAGGTGGCAATAGGTGGCCCTAGTAAGAATAAATATTCTGACAGGCTATAATCAGACTATCCACTTTTAAATTGTTTCAGTAGCTGTCCTTATAATTTTCATTCTTTATTTTTCTACTTCAAAATTAAAGAGTGCTTTTTGCATTACATACATGACTTTGCTTGTTTTGTATTATTGAGGCAAATCAGTGATCCAATAATTTGCAAATAACAAAACTTTATGCAAGATGCTGATATAGTCTGAAACAAAAAAACAGGAACACGAACATACAGAAATACTGAAACAATGTAAGGAAGAATGTCAAAGGTTCATTACAAAAAAAAAAGTCAATACAAGTTTTTTTTACAGGAAGAAGGGGAAATTAGATTTGTGCACTCTGAAATCACAGAAGGGAAATAAAGAATCCTTCTGATACCTTCAAATCAAACAAAACAGGACAATCTAATATCAGAGAGGTGAAGTAATCAAACGCTTGTTTGCAATGTAATGGATGACTCCTTTACTTCAAAGCTTGGGGAACTATAAAAGGAGCTGGATACCTAAGCACAGACATATTTCTGCTGGGAAGATGTGCTGGGAGAAACAGTCACAGCTTGAGCTGTCGCAGAACTAATACATTTATGTTATGTAAAATCTGAAACTATTGTGTAATTAACTTTAGGCCCAGCATGAAAATACTTTTGCACAGCAACCAGAGCAGCCATGTATTACCTAACAATCCTTTTGTTTGGTGTCTCTCCGTTCTGTAAAATGTCAGTAAATTCTTACTTTAGTTTAAAACCAATTTAGTTAAGATTATTGTTAAAACTGGAGTAGTTATAGTAACTGCTGGAACAAAATAGCAATCTGTACTCAAGGGATGCACAGAAAGATGAAAGGAAGATGGACAAGGGCATGAAGAAGGCTTGAATCTTCCTTTCTGAGCCATGCCACAGACGGATTAGTGGCACCAGAAGTTGGCTCAAGCAGTTCATATGACCAGGAATCAAACACTACACACACAGATACTCTTAAAAGATTATTTTGATTATTCCTCTATGATAAGAATGAAAACATTCATAAACGTAGTGTTCAATATACTAGAGATCCAGCTATAAATGAAAAATTATGTCAGTGTGTTGGACTGAGTGCTACTACACAATACATCATAAATCTACTAGTACAGTATTTACTTTCACTGTGAAATTGCACAATAACAGTTATTTCATATTTTACAAAATAATACACTTTTATATTTTAAAAAAACAAATGTAATTTCTAGGGCTGACAAGCAATTAAAAAATTTTTATTGCATGATTAATCACACTGTTAAACAATAATAGAATACCATTTATTTAAATATTTTTGGATGTTTTCAACATTTCCAAATATATTGATTTCAGTTACAACACAGAATGCAAAATGTACTTTAGATTTATTTTTGATTACAAATATTTGCACTGTAAAAGAACAAAAGAAATAGTATTTTTCAAGTCCCCCATTACAAGTAATGTAGTGCAATCTCTTTATCATGAAAGTTAACTTACAAATGTAGAATTATGTAAAAAAAACCCCACGTATTGAAAAATAAAAGAATGTAAAACTTTAGAGCCTATAAGTCCACTCAGTCCTACTTCATGTTCAACCAATTGCTCAGACAAAAAAGTTTGTTTACATTTGCAGGAGATAACGTTGCCTGCTTCTTGTTTACAACGTCACCTGAAAGTGAGAAAAGGCATTCGCATGGCACCGGCATCACAAGATATTTATGTGCCAGATGTGCTAAAGATTCATATAAGCCTTCATACTTCAACCACTATTCCAGAGGACATGCATTCATGATGATTATATGTTCTGCTCGATAATGATCCAAAACAGTGCGGTGCCAATGCACCAATGATCCAATGCATGTTCATTTTCATCATCTGAGTCAGATGCCACCAGCAGAAGATTGATTTTCTTTTTTGGTGGTTCAGGTTCTATAGTTTCCGCATGGGAGTGTTGCTCTTTTAAGACACTGAAAGCATTCTCCACACCTCGTCCCTCTCAGATTTTGGAAGGTACAAACTTAAACCTTGGGTAAAGTGTTGAATCTATCTTTAGATATCTCATATTGGTACCTTTGCGTTTTGTCAAATCTGCAGTGAAAGTGTTCTTAAAATGAACAATATGTGCTGGATCATCATCCGAGACTGCTATAACATGAAATATATGGCAGAATGTGAGTAAAACAGAGCAGGAGACATACAATTCTCCCCCCAAGGAGTTCAGTCACAAATTTAATTAACGCATTATTTTTTTAAATGAGCATCATCAGCATGGAAGCCTGTCCCCTGGAATGGTGGCCGAAGCATGAAGGGGCATACGAATGTTTAGCATATCTGGCATGTAAATACTTTGCAATGCCAGCTACAAAAGTCCCATGTGAACGTCTGTTCTCACTTTCAGGTGACATTGTAAATAAGAAGCGGGCAGCATTATCGCCTGCAAATGTATACAAACTTGTTTGTCTCAGTGATTGTCTGAACAAGAAGTAGGACTGAGTGGACTTGTAGGCTCTCAAATTTTTCTTTATTTTGTTTTTGAGTGCAGATATGTAACAAAAAAAAAAGTCTACATTTGTAAGTTGTACTTTCACAACAAAGAGATTGCACTAAAGTACTTTTATGAGGCGAACTGAAAAATACAATTTCTTTTGTTTATCATTTTACAGTGCAAATATTTGTAATAAAAATAATAGAAAGTGAGCACTGTATTCTGTGTTGTAATTGAAGTCAATATATTTTAAAATGTAGAAAAACATCCAAAAATATTTAATAAATTTCAGTTATAATTCTATTATTTATCAGTGCGATTAATCACGGTTAATTTTTTTAATTGCAATTAATTTTTTTGAGTTAATCGTGAGTTAACTGCAATTAATCGACAGTGCTAGTAATTTCTCTCTACTTTCTCTCTACACTGTTGGCCAGAAAAAATCAGCCCTAGGTTTGTTTCAAGGAGTGAAACTATACATGATTCTTTTTGTTTCCTTATCAACATTACTGAATAAAAATATGTATTTTTAAAATAAAGGTTTATTCATTTAACTTATTTTCAATTCCCCGGGACTGAATGCAGAATTCCATTAAATTCACACAAATCCACAAAATAAGTATAGCCAAAAGCAATAAAAATTGCATAGAAATCCTTAGGTTTAATACAGTACAGACAACTCACTAATCTGTCAAGCAAGAGATCCAGATTAAAGGTCGGGGGAGTCAACAACCAAGGCTACAGGCCAGCAATTGTTGGGAGTATGACAGAGATTGAGTATTAAATCTCAAACTGCAGAGAGATTTCTCTACTAGCCAGCTGTTCATCAGTGTTGCCAGGAGGAAAAAACTACAACCTGATTTTCCTCTCGGGGAGGAGGTGTTCCAATTTTGTTTCATAGACATTATGATGTTTTAAATGTTACTACTTTATATTGTAAAACTTGTGAAAATTCCAATCCAATCTAATATTATATATATAAATTTATTTATCTTAGAATTAGATTTCTTGCAGACTAACCAACATCCAGTAAATTTCCTTTCAGCATTTTGATAAACCTGGCATATACAATCATGAGTTATAAAGACAAGGATTCCAATAATAGAGTCTTTTTTAGCCATTACTATATTTTTTAAAAAAATATGTTGGTCTCAGGACAATCATAAGAAACCTTTTTCCCACACAATTTATTTCTTCCATTCATTTGCGTATAATAATCCAAAATTAACTAACCATTTTTAAAAAAATATAGATTTTTAAGTCTTTAGGCTATATTTTAAAATACTTCTTTAGCATATGCAAAATGAATAAGAAACAAATATGAATAAACTTTCATCTCTGTAACATATACAGTAACTCCTCAGTTAACGTTGTAGTTATGTTCCTGAAAAATCTGACTTTAAGCAAAACGATGTTAAGCGAATCCAATTTCCCCATAAGAATTAATGTACATAGGGGCAAAAAACTATATTCTATATCTATCTCTCTATCTATATATATATTATATACACACACACACACAGAGTATAAGTTTTAAACAAACAATTTAATACTGTACACAGCAATGATGATTGTAAAGCTTGGTTGAGGTGGTGAACTTAGAGGATGGAAGAGGCTGGGATATTTCCCAGGGAATGCTTTACTACTAAATGATGAACTAGCATTCGGCTGAGCCCTCAAGGGTTAACACATTGTTGTTAATGTAGCCTCACACTCTACAAGGCAGCACGAATGGAGGGAAGGGAGACAGCATGGCAGACAGACACAGAGACACACACCCTGTGCGTGGGACAGGGAGAGAGAGAGATGTGCATTGCCCCTTTAAGTAAGCTGACTCCATTCTAAGTATATTGCCTTTAAAAAAATCAGGAAGTTGAGACAGCAGCTGCAGCCAGCATGCTCTCTCTGTCCTGAGCCCTGTCCTGTCCCCACCCTGCTCTATATGGAGAAGGGGTAAGCGGGAGGCAGAAGTAGGGGGGAGAGGGACACCCTGACATTAGCCCCCCTCTTCCCTTCTCCCCTGCACAGCAAGCAGGAGGCTCCCAGGAGCAGCTCCAAGGCAGAGGGTAGGAGCAGCACATGGCAGCAGGGGGAGGGACAGCTGAACTGTGGCAATTGGTAGCCTGCTGGGCGGCTGCTGCACAGGGAACTTAGGGCAGCGGGGAACTGATAGCGGGGCTGCGGGTCCACCCTGGTTCCAAGCCCCCACCAGCTAGCTGCAACAGGCTACTCTTCCGGCAAGCAGTGGACAAAGCAGGCGGCTGCCAAACAACTTTATAAGGGAGCATTGCACAACTTTAAATGAGCATATTCCCAAATTGATCAGCAACATAACAACGAAACATATAACATATGCTGAAAACACATTTTGGTTTCTGAGTGATTCCTTCTGCAACAAATGGCTAGGTAGAGGTATTCCTTATCTTTTAAATATACTGGATGCTAACATCAGTAAATAAAATTAAAACTTGGGGAAAATATGTCCTTTGTCGTTACAATGGTACTGTTACTCTTTCCTCCCCTCAAACAGGAATAATAGCATAGTTTGAGAAAATAATTTTACTATAATGAATCTATGAAAACAAGAAATTCTTGTTAACTACGGATCTATGCATTTCTTTAACAATGTGATGGGAAAGATCACACTGACTAAAACACATCTGTATTACCATCCTAAACCAAGCATTAGTGACTGAAACATTTTTGTTCTTTCTACTAAGGGCAATTCAGCTGCTGATGAAGATTAGATGAAATATTTGCATTTAATCTGGGGAAGTCAAAACAATTGCAAGTTGTTATCTATAAATAAATAAGGTAAATATATATTGCCCACTTATGCTCAGTGACCTATTTTGTATAGGTTCATCTGGCTTATTTCATAGTAATATGTGAAAACTCTAAATAAATAACTCCAATGTATTGGAAATGCATGCAATGAACTCATTATAGAATTATCTGTAAAATAGTCATGTCCTTATTGTGCCAATGTTAACCTCAAATAGAACTTGTTAAATGCATCCAACTATCCATTTCTGCATCATTTTTACTTAATTAGGCAGAACTATTTGGGGGGGGAAAAGGCTTTTCGATGAATATAGGAATTCACCTCTACCCTGATATAACGCTACCCGATATAACATGAATTCGGACATAATGCGGTAAATCAACGCGGTAAATCAGGGGGGTGGGGCTGCGCGCTCCGGTGGATCAAAAGCAAGTTCGATATAATGTGGTTTCACCTATAACGCGGTAAGATTATTTCCCGAGGACAGCGTTATATCGCGGTAGAGGTATAACAAAATACAACACTCCCTCTGATTTCTGCTTTTGTATTGTTAAAAGGTATGTTTCCAAGTATACACTGAAATAAAAGGAACGAAGAGACTGTAATATTACTTAACTTCGTTGAATACTATTATATCACTAAATAATATCTGCAGGACAACAAACATAAATATTTAGATCATGTAATATTAGCATGCTATCATCTGTATACATAATCCTAACAATTTAAATTGTTATTTAGCTGGCAGCTAAAAACAAAACAAAACCCAATTATATCAAAGACAGCTGAAATGTTTCCTCAAAGTAGAGAATCGTACTGCATGTTGTTTTGAAATGTCACGAAGGTGGGAATTTCTCAAAGCATTTTAACTTTAAGATTACCCACCACATGAAATCTAGAATGCCCATTAACCAGTCAGCTCATGCACCTGTAGCTAGGTCTTCAGGCAAACAATAAACATGCCAAAAAGTTAAAATTATACCATGAGTATTTGAGCAATTTACAGTATAAAAATGCAAAATAATTGGTTACAGACTTTTTAGAAAATCTCTGTCTAACTTTACAGTCATCTAAATCAGTAGTTCCCAACCAGGGGTCCGAGCAGGTTTCCGGGCGGCCTCCAAGCAGGGCCAGCATTAGACTTGCTGGGGCCCAGGGCAGAAAGCCGAAGTCCCACTGCATGGGGCTGAAGCCCAGGTCCCTCAGCCCTGCCACCCTGGGTTGAAGCTGAAGCCTGAGCAAGGTAGCTTCATGGTGGCCCCTGTGGCATGGAGCCCCAGGCAATTGTCCTGCTTGCTACCCCCTAATGCTGCCCTGTTTTTTATATGCAGAAAATCAGTTATTGTGGCACAGGTGGGCTGTGGAGTTTTTATAGCACGTTGCCCAGGGAGGGGTGCTCAGAAAGGAAAAGGTTGAGAACCCCTGATCTAAATCATGGCTAGATAAATGAGATGTAACTTGATAAATGTCAGATCTTAGATGCATGAAAAATAGAGCAGGTATTCTCTATGTCTAAAATTGGATCTGAATTTATGTAAGCTACATGAAATGAGGGTTACACTGTTGTACCAATAAAATAAAAACCAGCAGGATCTTATTAAAGGGAAAAAGGCAAAATACCACATTTATTGTGAATACAGAAAGAATCATAGTAAGCAGTTAGTTCTAGTTATAACATTCCATTCAATCTCATATTTATTCACACATTCATTCATACAAACACACACACACGCACACACACAGGTTCTGCAAGGTTGTTATCATAGTTACCAGCCTTAGAGTTGCTCATGCGAAGCCACTGGCCAGGTGGCCTGGACATGAGGAGGGAGCAGGGCCTTGTCAGATGCTCATCTGATGCTCCTGGAAGTTGGTTTGCAGAATCAGACAGTTCTCACTTTTTAGAGTCTATTTTTATAGGAATTTCTTCCTATGCCAGTCTATGGGAATTGCTTCATCATGCTGTTGCTGAATCAATCAGCAGATAGCACATTCCTGACGGCTCCAAGATGTTATCTTGTTCTTTGGTTCTCCCATTCTTGAGGCTGTTGGGTGGATTCCAGTCTGCCCTCCGGGGGGTCCTCTGGTTATTTCCACTTGATGCCTTCTTCAGCAGATGGACACTGGATTCTTAGGCTGGCATCTCCCTGATCATTCAGTTATTATCCACACCAAGCATCCATCCACATCCATCCTCTATCTCTATTTTAATCACAATTGTTAATACAACAAAAGGGCATGAAAGTCTCTGGGTGCTGTTTCTGTTGTTAGAGTATTGCTTTGAGTCTCTTTCTCTGTGAATTGCTTTGAGAATAGAAAAGGAGTACTTGTGGCACCTCTGTCTTAGAATGTACTAACACAATTAGCAGCTTGCAAGTTTCACACATAGAGGGAGAGAAACAGTACCAAAAACCAAGAGACCTCTTAATTAGTAATACCCTGGAATTTAAACTCTGGGGAATCAAACTCATTTGTGATTTTAATACAGAACTTCTTTACTATGATCCAACAACACACTTTATATGCTCTTTATATGAAAATCTGATCTGTATGGAAATTACATGGGAATGTTTTGTGCCAGTTTTCAAAATTGCAACCTTTTACTTTGCAGAAATATTTGAATTTTTATTAGCAATCTTTACTTGGTGTAGAGAATCCATTTTGCTGAATCCACTCTCAATGTTGCCTTTAAATTTCATTTAGTGTCCCCTTATTATAAGGCAATTTAAATAAAAACAGTGGGTGCATGAATCGTTTTCTACATGCCATTCATCTTATACAATTTGGTGATTCTGTACATATAGTCAGACCTGAACTTCTCATTAACTCTTAGAAGGTGAAGGTTTTGCCATATGTAATGGGAAACCTAATTTTATCCAGATTTGCAATAATGTATTTTGGATATATAACCTCGATGTCACATTCCTTTGCACATTGAAAGTATATCCATTCCCTGAACCAGTACCTCTATAAGTTACAGTATTTTATACACCATAACTTCACAGTTTGTTTCCCAAACTAAATAAGCATAGTCTTTTAAATCTTTCATAATACTGAATAGCTACTATACATACCTTCAATCATTTTCATTTCTCTTCTCCATTCTCTTTTTCTGTTTATCTTGGGTTTGAAATAATATGACCAATACTTAACACATTATTCAAATTGAAACGAACCATCTATTTAAATAAACGCATGACCATATTTTCTGTTTTCTTCTCCATACAACCTTTTATTCACTTAAAAAAACCCAAAAACACTGATACACATTTCACAGATATCTTCACGGAGAAATCCACAATGATGCCTGGATCTTGTACTTGAGAACTTGCCACTGGGCACATCTATTATAAATTGTTTCTTCCAATTCATAATTGTCTACAACTTCATCAACTAATTTTTTTAGACTCAAATGGAGTTCCCAATAGTCCTCCCTAACCTGAAATAATTTTGAATCATCAGCATATATCACCACATAGCTATTACCTCATTTTCCAGATTGATGATATGCTGAACAGCAGTACTGATCTCAGTACTGATGACCAAGTTGCTCTTCTCCCTGCTACAATTCCATCTCCTCCATTTGGCTTTTCCATCCCTCTCTGAGATGCCATTATTTACTATTTTCTGGTTCCTTCTCAGTTTCTTAGCTTGAATGTCTGGCTCTCTTTCTTCAGTCATCTCATCCTTATATTTTCATTATAATGACTGATCAGACCTCACTGCTTCTTGCATCTTTTCATTAACCGGCTGTTTGATTTCTCTCTTTGGACTGATTCCCCCACTCACTCTCTTGACCAGATCATTAAAATATTTTCTGCTCATTTCTTAGCTTTCAAGAGTTTTGAAAGAATTCCATCAGGAGCACTCAGAACTATTAAAGTTGACATTTAACAATCTTGGAATACTTGGGAATTCTCAGGGGCTGGAAATAAAAGCTAATGCACCAATATTTAGACAGGGTAAATGGGATGATCCAGATAACTACAGGGCCAGTTAGATTGACAATGATCCTAGAGAAAATCATGGAAAGGATGATACAGGATGCAATCAGTAAAGAATTAAATGATGATAAAAATAATTCCAATCAACAATGGTTTTACAGAAAATAGGTGTTGTCAACTAAACTTTTTTTTTATGAGAGCATCAGTTTAGTTGAAAAAGGTAACTGTTGACATTATCTATTTAGATTTGTATAAGGCTCGTTACTTAGTACTGCACACCATTATGATAAAAAATTATACATACTCAGTGTAGCATATTAAATGGATTAAAAACTGGCTTACTGATAGATCTCAAACAGTAATTGTAAATGGGGAATCATCATACAACTGGGGCATTTTTTGTGGGATCCCACTAGGATCTGCTCCTGACTCAATCTGTTCCTAGTCTACTATCTTTATCAGTGAGCTGGAAGAAAACATAAAATCATTGGTGGTAAAGTTTTTCATAGGACACAAAAATTGGTGGATGGTAAATAAGGATAGGTAATAGTTATAGAGAGCAATCCAGATCACATTGTAAACTGGGCTCATTTGAACAACACGTGTTTTAACATAGCTAATGCAACATCATACATGTAGGAATCAAAAATACAGGGCACACCATAAGATGGGAAACTATATTGGAATGCAGTAACGATAGGGATTAGTGTGAGCTAACAGAGTGAATACTGTCCTTGAATGTATAAGCAGGGGAATACTCAGTAGATGTAAGAATATCTTATTACCATTGTATATGGCATTAGTGAGACCACTATAGGAATACTGTGTCCTGTTCTGGTTCACACTTTGAAGTGTCCACACTTCGAAAAGGATGTTGACGAATTAAAAAGAGTTCAGAAAAAGCTACAAAAATGGTTCTAGGTCTGGAAAACCTGTCTTGCAGTGAGAGATTAATGAAGCACAATCTATTTAGTTTAACAAAGGGAAGGAAAATTAAGAGGTGACTTGATCACAGTCTAGGATCACAGTTTATATGGGGGAAGATTGTTTGCAGTAGAAGGCTCTTTAATCAAGCAAAGGAAAGAGTAACAAAATTTAGTGGGCTGGAAGAAGTAGTAGAAAAAATAGACTAGAAATAAGGAACTTTTTTTTTAAAAAAAAGCACACTGAGGGTAATTAATAATTGGAACAATTTAGCAGGAAGTGTGGTAGATTCTCCATCACTTGAAGTCTTTGAATCAAGATGATATGTCTTTCAAAAAGACATGCTCTAACTCAACTAGAAGTTCTGGTATTCATGAAGAAATTCCCAAGTGAAATTCTGTGGCCTATGTTATTCTGTGATGGGGCAAATGGCCCACACTGGCCAATAAAGGATTAATAGAGCCCTAGGGAGGTTGCATGAAAAGCAGCCAATAGGAGAGGGGCTGTGAGGAGGGGCAAATCAGGGCCCAGCAGGGCCATATATAAAGAGCTTCAGGGCAGAGCAGTGTCAGTAGTTGTCTGGAGCAGGCGACAACACTGTAGAACCATGAACAGCTTAGTAGAGGCAGGAACCCACAGAGAAGAGAAGGCGCTCTGGACAGGCTGCTAAGACTGAGGAGGATGCTGTGGGGAAATGGCCCAGGGAAAGGCAGCGATAGTAGAGGTGCAGCAGGAGGCTGCAATCCACAAGAACCGTAGGCTGGGACCTGGAGTCGTGGGTGGGCCTGGGTCTCCCCAACTCACCACTGGGGAAGTGGCAGGACAGTTGATGGGAGTCACCACTGGGGAAGTGGCAAGATAGTTGACTGCAGTTGCCACTAGAAAAGTGGCTGGACAGTCACTCATGAAATATAAATCCATTGGGGGTGTTCATATGCTAAGTTTACCATTTGAAGGCCAACCTTACGCTACATTGGTGGATTTTTTTCAAGAAGCAGACAAATGGAGAAAAATTGCCACTGACAATGCGTGCATTTTTACCTGCTATCAGGACGGCAAATTATCAAGCAATGGAATGGCTCGGGGATAATTGAGCGTGTCCAAAACTACTCTCTTCTATCGGACTTGTATGGGTCCTGGAGAATGGACTCATCACACCAGTTATCTGTGAAATACTATGTATTCCCAAATGAATCCTTTGACTAATCAAATGGTCATGTGGAAAAACCAGATGCTTCTCACCCTGTAAACATATGGCCAGCAGCCTGTCTCATACAGAATTGTGCAAGTGTGGTGTGGATAAGAATTAATGTGACAGTGTGTCTAGAAGTGGTGCCAGAGATGGAGACAACTATAATGATTACTTTGTTGAATAAATGTTTTCAGTCCTACATGTCAAGGCTAACTTTCCAAGGATTACAAAAGATCAGTGTCTTTTTTAATATGTAAGCAATGCATCCCTGTTTCAAAGTATAATTTACAAAAAAACATGCTTTTTAAATGTTTTCTTCTAATATAGATCTACACAACTGTTTTAGGTTTGTTGTGTTTAATACCATTGTGTTTGTGGGGAAAAGGAGCTTTCGAATGATACCCAACTCAGCCCATTTCCAGTGACACTGTATTATCCAAATTTCCACCAACCAGGGGCCCGGACCTGGAGGGGGAGGCAGGCCTGGGCAGTGAGTCCCCCTGCCATGCTGCAGAGGATGATACCATTGAAATTATGAGTCTGTAGGTTTTTATGAACCAAAGGACATCTCCCTGACCTTTCTGCCTCTAACTTGCCCACAGAATAAGACTTTACAACATTATGCTCCCGGACTACGTACTGCTGCTGCTTTTAACTTTACCAAGCATAAAGAGAAAGTTACCAAAACTCTGATGAGTTTCACGGATGCTATTCAAAAGATTGTGGGCTGCATACGTGAACCTCACACTGCTGCTGTCTGAGAAAACTACAAGCAGCGGGAGGAACAGGCTTACTGGGTAGGACAACCCGAAAATGGAGAGTGTCAGAGAGTATTTGCAAAGGTCCTGGGGGGATGAGTAGAATAGTGGACAAGACCCGCCCCTAAAGCAGATCTTCTTCCCCAGTGACTATAAGGCTTTGCAGAGCGAAGAGAGAATAAAGGTCATTCTACTTTCCAGAAGCTAGAGAAAATGAGCAAGGCTTCAAATTTTTCAGGTAACTAATGTCTAGAGGCTGATACCAATGATGGCACCACAAGCAGGATCTAGGGTCAGTCCCCTGGAATTCCAGCTCCTGGGTATAGCTAGGAGACTGGGCTTCCCACCAAGATCTCATTTGTGGCCCTTCCCAATCTCTCATAGTTTGGGCTGGAGTTGTAGTATCTTGAAAGCAATTAAAACAAGTTTAAACCTGATACAGAATCAGACAAAGAGCCATTGACTGAATTTGAGAAGGATGACTAGATCTGAGGCACAAGAAAAGAAAATGATTTTACCTAAACAGTGTTGGATGATTTGAAGACAGGAGCAGTCAGGAGGTTGAAAAGGTTACAGTAATCCAGTACAAGACAACAGAGATGTGAATCATCATTTTAACAACTTCAGCATATATAATATCTCATTAAGCCAAAACTTCTGTTTGAGCATCAGCATCATGGATGAAGTCAGCACAACTCCAAGAATAGTGTCAGTTAGTTAACTGCTGCTTCACAGCCAGCATGAAAACTTGTTAACCTTAAGTCCCTTAAAAGTATTATTATTTATCAATTGCTGCACCAGTAAGATGGAGACAAAGAGTTACTGCTATATTCCTGTTCAGCAGCCTAGGCGGCCCTTGGTACATTATCACTACAAGTCTCCTTTATGAATACAAATGTTATCTCTAGAGTCTGTTACTGCATGTCCCATCGTATTTCCAGGAGTTTCCTGATTTACTTTCTTTTCAAACAGCAGCAATCCTGAAAGTACCTGCTGCTTTTGAGGCAATTTGTGATGTTGCATAGCAAGGCGATGAAATTTTGAACATGCTAGTATAACATGGCACTGAAAAACTGTCCAACCATCTTACAATTCATTGAGATTGTCCCTCTTGCTGCGGCAGGTGGGGCAGTGATGTCCCTGCAGCCTGACAACACAGCGTGGGATGTCCATTCCGCAGCCTCACGCTGTGCAGTGCCTCTCCTTTGATGCCGCGGAAGGAGCACTGCCAACCACAAGCGATCAAAAATCATGAGCTTGGCTTAAAAATCACGATCCTTTAAACAATAAATGTGGGGTTCCTCTAAACTTGGCCATCTGGTGTCTGAGCTTTTAGTACATGCAAGTCCCGTGGTCAAACTTTTCTCGCAGTCAGGAGGGCTACAGGCATTTCTTTTAATGGGAAACTGAGCATCTATGGAATCACCTGACTCCAGGATCTGGGGCTTGGAGAAAAACACCCAGCAGGGTGCCCCGGTGGCAACACTATGCCGGCTACCAGGCCTTGACGGCCACCTATCATACCGTCACACTGCCACGAGGAGCAAAGTCAGCCAGAGAGTGACCCCAGCGCCCACCCTGGGACCAGCAGGGCACTAACGCTCCCCGAATGGGGGTTCTGGCACTTACCCCATAGCCCGGCCCTGCCGGTGCCGGCGGCCTCCTCCAGGGGGCGCTGCTGCTGCCGCAGGAGCCCGGCCCCGCCCAACACCTCCAGCACCGTCTCGGGGGATACAGCCACCAGCTGCTCCCACAGCCCTCGCGTGTAAAACTCCACCGTGTGGGCCTGGCACAGCGGCATCGCCCGCCTGAGAAACTGCGCCACGGCCCGCAGCCGGGAGGCCACAGTCTCCGCTGCCGGCTCGGGGGGGAGGGAGCCGAGGGAACGCGACATGCCGAAGGAAGGAAAGTTTCCTCGGTGCTCGATTTGTGACGTCTGTCGGCCGGGCGGCTCGGGCTCGCCCTGCCTCAGGTGGTCAGGCTGGCGAATCGAACACCGAGCAGAGTTCACCATCTATCCGCTAGGAGGCGGGCGCTGTTTGGTGACGTGCGCAGAGCGCGACGACGAGCGTGAGGGACCGGAGGAAGGCTGATGGCACCGGCAGGGAATACGAGGCGTCGGGCTGCCCCAAAGAGAAACACCGCGGCGGCCCAGGGTCCTCGCCGAAAGCGGCAGTGGCGGCCGGACCCACAGCAGAGCTTTCTGGGGAATGTTCGGGAGGGTGAGTGGGGAGAGAGAGCCGCCGCCGCCGCCCGGGCCCCGCGGCTCCTGTGGCGGGGGGAGGAGGGAGCGCCGCCGCAGCGGCCTCGCGCGGGCTCCAACGTTCAGGGGCAGCGCGCGGGGGATAGGGGGAAATCGCGCTTTCCCCCCAACGGCCGTCCCTGCCCCTTGTGCCCAGAGCTCGCGCAGCCCCTCGGGGCCTGTTGCCGTCGTTGCATGTAGTGTCATAAGCCCCGGGCTGCCCGGGGCTCACGGGCTGCAGCTAAGCCTGGCGCTTTTCTGACCGTTATAATGGGGAGGAGTGGGAGGCTCTTGGCAGGTGCTTCCTGTGCTCCAGGCCTCATCCCCGCCCGGTTTCTGGAAGCAGGGTTCCCCCGTGGAATGGTGTCGGGACTCTGGCTCAGTTGGGTCTTCTCCCCTCCTTAGCATTGGTCAGGGAGCGGGGTCTAAGCTAACTCGAGAGCTGTAAATAGGTAAGGCTGGGCATGATCTAACGGGGCCAGCCTTGCAAAGTGGAGTTGCTGGGGTTGTAACTAGTTGGCTCTTGAGGTCCCAGAATGCAGAAGGGCTCCCAAGCTGTCTTTGCTTTGGGTTCAGGTCAGCTCTGTGGTTCGTTGGACATAAAGAAATACATATGTTGCAAATGCATTTTAATTCCTTCATTCGTAGTAGGAGACACATCAGTGATAAAGTGTTTTAGAGAAAATACTGAAGGGTGAGCCAAGCAACTCTCAAATTTTGGCCGTTGAGCAGGAATGATTAAGCTAAATGCTTGTAGGGAAACCACGTGTGCAGTTATCCAAGTGCTCGAATGGTTTAATCCTTCTGTATGGAAAAGAAGACTCCCATTTATGCTTCTAACTGATAAATGGCTATACAAAGTGGAACAACTATTTATTTTTTTTTTTCTTTGGGTGACTTGAGTGAATGTTAATAATAGTCATGTATGTGTTGAGGGTGACATATATTTCTAGGCTTGAGAGAGAGCTCTTCCCTGGACAGTTATAAAAAGCAGGTAAATGAAGAAAGAAAGATATAAGACAATGTTTTCTTTTAAAGTACTTTAAAGCATTGTACTTCTGTAACTGAGACAGTTTTGTTCCAGTTGTACTTAAATATTTCTTGGGCATCCAAGATTATTTTTAGCAACACTTCTTTGAATTCCCTTTGATCTCATACGCAGAGCTGAAAGCAAGAGATTATGAGAAATAAACACTGTTCAAAAATGGATTTGTAAAAGCTGTAAGGAGACCTTATGAATCGTCTGGTGTGTTCATCCAAGTATTTTTAAGTGATTATCACCAGCAAGATACCACACTACCATGTTTTGCAACTACTTTCCTACAGTGGTGCAGCTACAACAGTGCTAGCAGCCTAAGTGCTAATGTTTTGAAGCCTTTTTCAGTTTTCTTGACACAACTTAAAACAGTGAAGCCCTGTCTATAGCAGTGGTTCTCAACCAGGGGTCCGGGGCCCCCTGGGGGGCCGCGAAGCAGGGCCAGCATTAGACTTGCTGTGGCCCAGGATAGAAAGCTGAAGCCCTGCCACATGGGGCTGAAGCCCAGGGCCCTGAGCCCCACCACCTGGGGCTGAAGCCAAAGATTGAGCAATATAGCTTCGGGGGAGTCCCTGTGCATGAGGCCCCAGGCAACTGTCCTGCAACACCGGCCCTGGCTTTTATATGCAGAAAATCAGTTGTTATGGCACAGGTGGGCCATGGAGTTTTTATAGCATATTGTGGGGAGGGGATTCGGGGGGGGGGGTGGGTTTGAGAACCCCTGGTCTATAGTAACAGTTAAGGTGCTAGTTCTGGTTCATGTGATGGAAAAACGAGTGAAAAATGCACTAGCAGACTAAAAGCGTATTATTATTAAGTTACCTTCTTAGATAGTTTGTGTCTAACTCACGCTTTCTAATGGCTTCAGGGCAAGGATTTGCATTTTGGAGAAAGCAAAAGATCCAACGGGAATACAAGAAATTACTAAAAAAGGAGGGAAAGGCACATCCTCAATGGAAAGTTCAATATACAGATTCTTACCCAGAGCACTTGAAGCATCTCTATTTAGCAGAGGAGGAAATGCTTGAGAAACAATCAAAATCTAAAAGAACTGTAGTTTTGTTAGAACAAAAATGCAGCACAACAGTAAAGTAAGTATCATTTTTAAAACAATTTTTCCCCTTCGTTCTTAAGTCACCTGATGCCACAGCTTAGGTCCTATGGTTGGTTTGTTATCTTTAAGTAAAGGTATAGATATGTTTTCTTAACATTAAATATTATTCTGAATTGTTACAAACAACAGCTGTGTGCTTATTTTATCAGAACCAGAAAGCAAAACTGACAATAATTAGGGTTTGCATCTTGTGTTCCCTGTAAGCTATGTGCTTGGGCGGCCGCAGAGGAGAGATTTAAGTGCCGCCTACCTGATAGCAGAGCATGCACAGCCAGTAGCATGTGTTCAGGTGCCCCTCCCCCCTGCATTGCACCATCCTGCAGCTGCTCCCGGGACCCTTCTGCTGGCTGTGCAGAAGGGAGCTGATGTCAGGGTGTTCCCTGGCCCCCGCCACTGTACCCCATCTCCGCAGAGCAGGGCAGGGGGACAGCCTGGTTCAGGAGGACTCGGAGCTGCTGCAGTCTGAATGGTGAGTGTCTGAGGCCTTGACTACACTAAAGGGAAAAGTCGATCTAAGCTACGCAATTTGAGTTACATGAATAGTGTAACTCAAATCAACATAGCTTGGATCTACTTACCGCAAGGTCCCACTACATGATGTCGACATGAGACGCTTTTCTGTTGACTTCCCTTACTCTTCTTGATCCGGTGAAGTACAGGAGTCGATGGGAAAATGATATGCGGTCGATTAAGCGCTAAATCGACCACTGATGCATTGGTCACCATGCGTGAATCCCCCGGTAAAGTAGACAAGCCCCGAACTCTGAGTGCCTTTCTTAAAGAGATGGTGCACTGTTTCTGAAATTTCCCCAGCAGCCAGGTGACACAGTCTGTCTCTCTCTCCCCCTCCCACTACCCATGTACCCCATCTCTGCAGAGCCGGGGAGGGGAGACAGGGCTCAGGACAGAGCAGAAGAGCTTTCAGTGAGTGTCTTAAAGAGACAGCGCCACAGCTTTCCCCAGTGTTACACTAATAAAATAATACCAATAGGATCTTATAAAAGAGAGAAGGTAGAATGCCACGTTTATTGTAAGTAGAACAGTTAGCATATGCTTTTCAGTCACACAACACACACACAAGTCCTGATCTTTTCCTGATGCATGCATTCCTCATTCACACGAACACTCTGTCACAGAAACCTTCAAAGTATACAGAATACATTGTAAATTAAGCCTTGCTAAATATTATAACTAAAACAATTCACATTGGGGCTTCAGGCCCTCAACATTTATTTATTTATTTATCATAGACACAATACAAAATCCTGTCTTTTACTAACTAAACTTTATAACAGGTCCTAATTGTAATGCATATGGGAAACAGGATGCCAGTCTCAGACAGTCATTCCCTTCTGTTATTCAAAAAAGGTGGCTGGCAGAATGAAATCAAGGTTTACATCAATTCTTATAGTACAATTATCAAATTTAGCCCTACGTATTTCCCCTTTTGACTCCTCAAGAACAGTTCTTAAGTGGGTCATATCTAATATAATTGTCTCATAGCCACATATTGAGAGGCGATTTGAGCTTGTGGTTGCAATTTAACAAACAGTCTTTTTATCCAGCAACACATACATATTATTCCAATTAAGCAGATGCAGGATAATACCAGTACAATTAACAGTGGATGAAGCATAATTGACAGTATGCCTTTACAGGTGGGTGACCAGCCCGTAAAAATATTATACCAATGGTAAGCTGTTATCTGTTTTTCTGCAGTGGCAATTCTTAACATGTTTCCAGTCTTGCATATATAATATGAATGTTAGTTTCCCACATTGCCTTTTTGTTTGTTCTAGGAACTGTGTTACCTTTTTACCTTTTAACAGGTGATTGGCATCTTTCTGCCATTCAGTGCTAAGATTGATAGAGAACTTAGCTAAATCAGTGCTTACAGTAAGCCGATTATTGGTAAATACAGTACTTGCATTACATTTACATTTGTCTACTAGTGGGTTGCTTACACTTTTATCTTCCCAAAACACTTTTTTCCAAGAATTAACACATACACATAGCCCATTATACAGTTCTTTGGTCTCATTATTCAATTTATTTCACATACATGATTTTAGTGAAATATCTTTACTACAGAGCTCTGGAGCAACAGGCAAGGACAAGCACACCCACTTTTGAGGAGCCCACTCAGTGCAACCTCTGGTGTCCAATAGCTTCCCTCCCTCCCTCCCCAGTCCACTGGCTCGAGGTCCAGAAGGATTCCATGTGCAATATGGGGAGTGGGCTAACTTTCCATATTTTTGCTTCCAGAGCCTGTTGGTGTGCGATTTTAACAACAATTTATTCAATTAAAATGTCTGGCCTTTCTATGCTAGAAACATATATTAGTATGAATGGATGCAGTATTAGTGATTTTTTTTCTTTTGAAGTGTATTAAAACCTTAGTGTGTTCTGATATTACCCCAAACATTGACAAGACAAAACATAGAACACAAAACACAATTTCTATTGTGACAGTAGATTCATGGATTTCGGGTTGCTTTTCAGCTGGTATCAGCTTTTCCTGATTTTCTGAAAGACAAAAAGAACATGTTTCTACCCCTTTTGGGGTGGCAGATTATTGCTTAAAATATTTCTTTCACAAATATCATTGTTGATTGCAGGCAAAACAGAGGAATTACACCCATACTTTCCTGTGTTTTATTCTATAGGGAGGCCAGGTTTCAATGGCTTCTACCTTTCAAGAGTTATGGGGAAATTATCCCACTGTTTAATCATTAAATCCACGAGGTGCGGTACCTCAGTTTCCCTTCTTATACAGCAGACCAAGTTTATAATGTTTTTCCTGCTGTGATAAGCTTTAAGTTTATTTACAGGTAATAGCTGAGAAGCATCATTACCATGTGACCTTAAAGGATTTTTCCAAAAATCATACACACTATATACATTGTTGCAGGGGTACTTATTAACATTAAATCTGTTACAAGTATCTTGTTATACCATGCCTTTTATTCAGACAATTTGTTTGCTGACCAGGTATGTCCTTTATCTGCAGCTTCTTTGTGCTGCTTTCTTTATCAGTTAGGTAATTTGCATTAACACAGACTGCTTCCTTGCTTGCTTTTGGATCCAAAGCCATCAGCAGCTTAGAGACTCTATCTTAAAAGGGACACAGTTAACTTTTAACAGAGTTTTGATTACGCTTCACTTTTAACTCCTGCTTTCAAAACATACAGCGACCTGAAAAAGAAAACACAACCTATTGTGAGGCTCCCTTTGGAGCCCTAATAGGATTTTAATTAAGTAGCATGGTATGTCTGCATTTCTTTTACAATGTATACTGCACATGTTCTGGGGAAAATGTACATTCCTTCCATAGTTTAACTTCTATAACATTATCCATATCAATTTTTACATAAGGTGTAACTATTTCTTTTTGTGCTTACAGAGTTTTCATGTACCTTTATCAAAGTGACAGTTTGATTACTCAGAGCCATCTTAAGGTTCAGTGTTTCTAACATTGCTTCTTTTGTTTTGTGCACCTCACTCCTGCTGTTGCTTCAGAGGAGCGCTGTCTTTTTTAATTTCTTATTCTTTTACTACAGCTCTTATCTGCTATTTTGTTACCAAAAAAACAAATACAAAAAACGAATCCAGAATCTATTCCTGTTCTCCTGATTTTAACTGCCCTCCTGCAGCCACAACTTAACATTTTAAATTTAGTAAAGCATTGATTTACCTCTTAAGGGTTAAATCCCAAAGCCAAACAACACTAATCACCTGTGTCTAGCAAAAAGTTCTGTCAGTTTTGCAACTTTCAATTAGAGTCAGATGGATTTTTAGTGGCAGTATTTAAAACGGAAACAAAACCAATTGGTCCTTAGAACTTTACATATTTACACACACAGATAGATACGTACACATTTTCTTCTTCTTAACATTCCTGCCACGCTGCTCTGTTTTTTATATCTTACATTCCCTTTATACATTTGTGGCAGTTAAGTTCCAATAGAACCCCCTTATGTTCTTTTAGCAAATTTGATTAAATTGTCCAAATGATTTTAATCAGTTTATTTTTGCCTGGCTAATTTACAGACATTCCTTTGGAAAAGGGCCCATTTTTCCTTCAGAATGGCTGCAAAGAAACCAAGAATTCTTTTCCTCTAACACTTTTTTTCTTTTTAACATTTTCACAAAGTTTAGCTGCTTAATTCCCTCCAGCTTCTGCAGTTAGTTAAATCACTTGCTCATTTTCCAAAAAAACACCTTAATCAACTTAGATTTCACCATTCCAAGTATTGTTTCTGTTCCCCCTGTCTGCACTTACTCCTTTCCTTATTTCTGCCACCATGCCCTCAGGGCTTGTAGCCTGTTTTTCGCTTTCTTTATCTGGGCCCGATCCTGGCGGGAGGGTTTTGGGTTTTTTTGGTGAACTGTCCCTTTCCATGGGCACAAGCTTTGTTCCATTACCAATTTAGCAAGGAGGGTGGGCTTCTCAACTAGCCCCCCCAGGTCCCCCCCACCCCCGCTCCTGGTCCCTTTCCTTAAACATTTTTACAAGCTTATTTTGTTTCCTACGTCACCCCGATATCGCTCAGTGAGTGACACAGCCTAGATTCTCTGATCCATCTACCTCTGATATCATTCAGCGTGTTGCCAGGCCCTTAGGCTCTTGTTACCCCTGATATTTCGGTGAACAATCTGGCTTGGATTCTGTAATCATAGCTTAGAATATTATGAGCTCTTTATGAAGCCTCTACCTTCCAGAGGTCAGCAGGCTTGGTTAACCAATAATAATGTCGTGCTCCTAAGAGCAGGTCGTGTGCACACTAGTTGGTTTTACAATAACCGGGACAAATGCCAGCATTCCCCCTTCCGCAATTTTCCACCAATTAGTGTTACACTAATAAAATAATACCAATAGGATCTTATAAGAGGGATAAGGCAAAGTGCCACGTTTATTGTAAATACAACAGTTAGCATATGCTTTTCAGTCACACAACACATACACAAGTCCTGATAATTTCCTGATGTATGTATTCCTCAGTCATACAAACAGTCTACATTGTAAATTAAGCCTTGCTAAATCTTATAACTAAAACAGTTCACATTGGGGCTTCAGGCCCTCAACATTTCTCTAATCTATTTTTCATAGACACAATACAAAATCCTGTCTTTTACTAACTAAACTTTATAACAGGTCCTAATTGTAATGCATATGGGAAACAGGATGCCAGTCTCAGACAGTCATTCCTTTCCGTTATTCAAAAAAGGTGGCTGGCAGAATGAAATCAAGGTTTACATCAATTCTTATAGTACAATTATCAAATTTAGCCCTACACCAGCAGCCAACACACACAGTCTCTTTCAAACTCACCTCCCAACACCTACTTGTATTATTATTGTTGCTTTTTGGTACTTCCTTCAGTGCACATATTCGCTGTAATTTTATTCTTTCAAAGTGTTATTTTAGTGTTTTGACTGGTCTATGCATTTCATAATTTTTATTTCTCTTACACTTAAAATTAATTCTTTGAGTAGTGAGTTCTAAAATGCCAAACTTGTCCTGGTTCGACTAATTATCCCTATGTAACTTTTTAAAAATATATATTATATCTAGGTTTTTTTGTTTCTACTGGTGGCACACATAGGCACATAACACAATTTATTCAGCACATGATGGAAAAATGAGTGGGAACATTTCTTGAGCCCTCTGAAATAATGAGAATTTTTCCATGGGACTTCAGTGGAAGAATGAAATAATGATTCTGGGCCAAATAATTTACTAATTTCGTCCCCAAATCCTACTAACTGAGATGCCTGCACAGATCCTGTAGCAATAGAGGAATTTAAATTAAAACTACACTGGTTGGAAGAGAATGGTAGTTAAATTTCAGTTTATATTTTATGTTGAGTGTAAATGCAAAAGGCATTTTTCTGTCCTAATTTTCCTACTTTCATGTTAACAGGAAAATGATAGTCTCTATGGAATAAATAGCTTTGAACTTTTATTTGGAAAAATGAACAACTGCTTTTTAATACTGTGTTTAATGTTAAAATTATTATTTAAAAATCCTTATTTTTTTTCCCTTTAAAGGTAAGTTGATTGGTTTCTAAATCTAATAGGGAGAAAATGTTTTTTGCAAACACTCCCTTTGTTGTGCTACAGGTAATTTATTAGGTGGTGATGTTATCAGCCAGTGCCCTCGGATGATGGGGGGATAATGTGCTTCTGAAGATTGTTAGTGTCTTTTTTTTTTGGACTGCAAAGCAAATCTATTTTAGATTTTGTGCTGCTTGTCACAGTGGCCCTGATCTCATTCCTGTTGAAGTCAATGAAAAGATTCCACTAACTTTTAAACAGCTTTTTGCTTACATCTTAAATTGGATAAGGTATTCCTTGTATCTTTTCTAAAGTCATGACAGCTGTTTAAAAATACACATTACATATGTTTTATCCTCCAAATGTGTCTGCACTTCCATGATGAGTACAATTTTTTTTTATATAAATAAAAAAATAGGGGACTATTAGTAGAGCAGTTTGAGGCAAAATGTATTGTAAATGGGGTCCTGCCTGGGCCTTTTTCCATATCATCTCATTGTGCTTCCTCACTGTACATAAATTTCCATAATCCACTTACTCAACATGCCTAAACCAACTGCACCTGAGTCCTGTCACCTTACTTTCAAATAAACTTAATTTTGACCCAGCACCTTTTTAACTACAGTTCAATATTCAGATTAACTGTTCTTCTTACAATACAGAAGTTATCATCTTTCATCTTGTCAATCAGTTCATCACTCACAGTGTCCATGATCCAATTTTAGAACTGTGATAATAGTGTGAAAATAGAAGATACTTTACACACTTACACAGCTTAATTCAAATGTTTAAATTTTCTTAAGCCTTTCTGTGTCTGCAGCCATTCGGGTGATCCAATTTATTTGTATGAATGTTCACAGAAAGTTAATTTCAGTATTTTGTGCTGAAAGTGTTTCCAATCCCAGCTAAGCAATAGAGATTAAATTTAGAACATTTGTAGGCAGCCCATAATAACAATTTGAAAAAAAAAATGTGTTATCTTTCAATTATTTACTTAGGCTAGCTGTATAGTAGGTTTCTACCCACTACATATAATCAAAAGCATCCATTGGATAACTCACCTACTTCATTCTTTAGACTATGGTTCTTACATACTATTTAATTTGGCCATTATAACCTTTGACTCTTCACTTTCCGTTTTCATCGTTGACAGCTGCAGCTTGGACACCATATTGTTCCTGTATGAAGCCTCCAAAGGCTGTTATTTTATCCCACTTGTCTACATCTCTTCACTTGAGTATATCATTTTAAGGCAGTGGTTCTCAAACTTTTGTATTGGTTATCCTTTCATAAAACAAGGCTCTGAGTGTGATTTCCACTTACAAATTAAAAACATATTTTTTTTATATTTAACACTATTATAAGTGCTGGAGGCAAAGCAGGGATTGGGGATGGAGGTTGACAACTTGTGACCCCCACATAATAACCTTGTGATCCCCGGAGGAGTCGCGACCCCAAGTTTGAGAACCCCTGTTTTAAGGTGTTCACATATTCAAGGCGCCCCGATTAGTGGGTGGCGCAGGCCAAAGGATGTACTGGCCGCCACTTCCAGCACCTCCCATTGGCCTGGAGCAGTGAACTGCAGCCACTGGGAGCCGTGATGGGCCGAACCTGCGGACACGGCAAGTAAACAAACCGGCCCGGCCTGCCAGGGGCTTTCCCTGCACAAGCGGCGGAACAAGTTTGGGAACCACTGTACTAGATGATGATACTCTGTGATGGATTATATCACTGATGTCTCTCCAACTATCCCCTTGTCGTGAATCATAATTCTCATGTGGAATGATGAGACTTAAAATTTTGTTCTTAGTAGTTCATATATTGAAGAGAGAATTTCACTGAGGTGTTCTAGTGATAATGTTCACTTCTGAGGATTTTACTGTCATTGGAACTTTGGCCAGAGCTAATTACAAATCTTGTTGCATCTTATTTGTTTTTAAGTATATAAATCTATCACTTTATCTTTAAAAACACTTAATACATTATAGTGCAACAGTGAAATTATTGTACTAATTAATATGGTTGTACAAGTATAGTTTTCAAGTCACTTTGTATTAATGTGTTACAGTTGCTTGAAGTTGAGTCTCCAGAAATTCTTGCTCTTATTGATTGTATGACTGCTGCTGTATTACATGTGCTACATGAATTTGATTCATGACAGTTAATATTAGGGCTGTCAATCGCAGCTAATGCAAGCAATTAATGCAAAACAAATTAACTAGATTAAAAGAAATAGTTGTGATTAATCACACTGTTAATAATAGAATACAATTTCAATTTATTATAAATATTTTTGGATATTTTTCTACATTTTCAAATATGTTACCTGAAAGTGAGAAAGGCACATGACATTTATAAATAAGAAGCAGGCAGCATTATCTCCCATAAATGTAAACAAACTTGTTTTGTCTTAGCAACTGGCTGAACAAGAAGTAGGACTGAGTAGACTTGTAGGCGCTAAAGTTTTACAATGTTTTGCTTTTGAGTGCAGTTATGTTTAAAAAAAAAAAAAAAGATAATTCTACATTTGTATGTTGCACTTTCCAGATAGAGATTACACTACACTACTTGTATGAAGTGATTTGAGAAATACTGTTTATTTTTATCGTTACAGTGTAAATATTTGTAATAAAAATAATATAAAATGAACACTATACACATGTATTCTGTGTTGTAAGTGAAATCAATATATTTGAAAATGTAGAAAAAAATCCAAAAATATTTATAATTTACATAGGTATTCTATTATTGTTTAACAGTGCGATTAAAACTGTGATTGTGACTTTTTTTAAACATTGCGATTAATTGCTATTATTTTTTTAATAGTTTGAATCCTAGTTAATATAGTTTGGGATTATTTGCCACTTTACCACATTCTGTATTAAGGTGTAGGGGATATCAAGTAGAATCTTGTCTATGGTGTTTCTATTCTATTTTTTTTTTTTTTTTTGGCATTTGTCTTTGTATACTGCATTACTATTTAAAATAGTAGCATACTATGAAAATGGTGTGCTCTCAATTTTAGGTGTTAGTACACAGTCTTGCCACATGATGGAGCTGAAAATAAACTGATGACTTGCAGAAAATAAATGTGATACTTTTGAATGTCAGCATGAGTTCTAAGACAGTTCTAAGACAGTATCTTTCCTTTTTTTTCTGACTGAGCCTATATCATGTTTGCTAGATGGCACTGATTAGCTGTCATCTCTGAAATCTATAGAGCATCAAGGAATTTATCCACCTGTTAGTTTGTCTGGCAGAAGTATTTTCATTCAGAAGTATTACCTATTTTCAAAGAGAACCAGTTTAAATGTTGCTAATGGCTTGAGTCCTTATTTACCTATCATGCTATTTAAATAATGTAAAAATTGGGAATCTGAACAAAATCATGAAGGTTGATAACTCTGTTACAAAGAAAAATCCCACAAGGGAGGGGGAGTGTGGTGGCAGGAAACATCTACCCCTGCTAAGCTACATTGCCTCCTGCCAGATTACTACATGGAATTCTCTGCAGTCTGAAGAGGGTGGTGATGTGGGGAGCAGAAATATCCCTAATGCAACCCCTCAGTTCTGTGGGCCATATGCACAGGGCACAAGAGGCACTGTACTACTTAGAACAACTCCCTGCCATTCCTCTTTGTGCACACAGCTCCAGGTAGTTCAGTCGCTGGTATATTAAGAATTTACTGAGAAACTTGATCCCATCATGATTGTGATAAATAAATAATCCACAGGTTTGGATCAGGTAAGCATCATAGAATCCTGTGACTGGAAAGGACCTCGAGAGATCATCTAGTCCTGTCCCCTGCACTCTTGGCAGGACTAAGCGTGCTTTTGGTATAGAAATTTGGTGAGATTTCTAGTATTTGTGTAATCAAGAACACATTGCAGTCCCAGCAGACACAAGAATGAAGAGACAAATGCCTTTTTTGTTGTGAAAAAAGAGGGTATTTTGTGTTTGTTTTTTGTTTTGTTTGTTTTTTTTAATGTAAAGATTCATGGTCTCTTCTTAGAGCCACTTAATTCCTAAATAGTCTATACTAAATCAATCCTGCTTTGTGCTACAGTTATGATTGTGGTAATCTAAAGACCCATGAGCTGATTACATGTACACTTGTCCATTATAGGTCACATACGACTCAAAAGAAGTTTAAAAAGAAAACTTCGAATCAAAAAGCAAAAGAAGAATATGAGAAAATAAAGGCTGAACGCGCCAAGAAGAAAGAGGTGAACACATCTTAAATTGAGATATTTGGGGCAGGATTGTGTCCAGAGGTTAAATTGGAGGGGGGCGGTAAATGATATTCTTTGTCTCCGAAATCAGATTAAACACCACTCACGAATGTACAAGTGTTAAAATATGATTGTTCATGCTCTCCTGTTGTGCACTGCACTGGGTTTCCTGAGTTTTGTTCTCTCTATGAGTTTTAATATACTATGTACTTATCTGGCTAAGCTCATACTTCACAGGAGTTGATGACCCCTGTGCTCTTTGATCTGGCTTCCCTTCAGTGAGGTTTGGCTGTCCTGCTTGGACTTCTTGGACTTGATTTTTTGACTGGGGAAAAATAAGTTGTGACATCTCCCCCGTGCCATCCATTTGTGATGCTAACTGAGATGTCACTCGCTCTGGAAACTGCAAATGTTCATAATGAGATAACAGTGTAATTCAGTTGCACCAAAAAAAAGAAAAAGGGGGCTAATATCATTCTGGAGTGTATTAACAGGATTATCATATGGAAAACTTGGGAGTTAATTGTCACACTGTATACTGCACTGGTGAGGTTTCAGCTCGAGTACCGTGCCCAATTCTGGTTGCCACACTTCTGGAAAGATGTGGATAAACGAGAGAAAGTTCCAGAGGAGAGCAACAAAAATGATAAAAGGATTAGAAAACCTGACCTATGAGGAAAGGTCAAAAACAAAAAAACTGGGCATGTTTAGTCTTGAGAAAAGAGGACTGAAGGGGGATCTGATAAGTCTTCAAATCCATTAAGGGCTGTCATAAAGAGGACTGGGATCAATTATTCTCCATGTTCAGGCAGAACAAGAAGGAAAGGGCTTTGTCTGAAGTAAGGGGAATTTAGGTTAGGTATTAGGAAGAACTTTCTAACTCTAAGGGTAGTTAAGCTCTGCAATAGGCTTCCAAGGGAAGTTGTGGATTCCCCATCATTGAAGGTTTTTAAGAACAGGTTGGACAACACCTGTCGGAGATGATGTAGGTTTTCTTGGTTCTGCCTCAGCACAAGGGCTGAACTTGGTGACCCCTGAGGTGCCTTCCAGAGCTACATTTCTATGATAATAGGATCATTCCTTCCATACTTTGCTTAGCAATGAAACTGTTAACAATATTGAAATTTAAGGCTAGCTCCAAGCTATCTGCAATTCAGACAGTCACTGTCAGTCTACACTCAATTCACATACTGAAAGTTTTTTTTGTAACCATCAATGTTAAGACTCTTTAATGAAACCTAAGTTCCTGGAGAACAAAATGACACCTGAAGTCAGGATGCAGGACTTGTTTATTATGTCTTTCCCTCACTCACCACAGAAGTGAACATGCTAAGCTGTCAGCTGATGGACAACTTGGACCGGACCCTGAATACAGCAGACCAATTTATATGCAGGGATCTAGCGCCCTCCCACTTCACTCCCTGGGGGATATATTTTCATGCAGTTAAATCATAAAGGTGTGAGACTCTTCACCAAGGAAACTTGCCAGAAATCTCTTAGAATGGAGGCTCTGGCTCACAGATAGTTGAATCATCTTTTCTGTGCTTCCCCCTCCTCTTTTGTCACTAGTAAAAGTGATTCAGAAGATGAAGGGGGAAGCAAGTCATCCTAACCTCCTCCGCGCCGCGCGCCCCCCCCTTCTCCTCCCCCCTCCCCGATCAAAAAGGCTTTGGTACTCAGACCTAGTAGTGTGGTCTCAGAGGTCTTCACTCCCACCTATTCTGCAGGCAGGATTTCCATGTCTGTGTCCCCCTTATGCCTGACAGCAGGGCTGTTGAACCACAGGCTCTAAAGAGAGGGGATGCTCCTCCAAAGAGAGGACTCTTAACTTTTCTCAGGTGTTCCACTTATTCAGAGCACGCAAAATCCTCCTAAAGATGCCAAGGAAAAATGACCGCAGAAAACCAAGTTTTTTACAAGATGATGTAAGACCTTCCATCATTGCTGTTTGCACCTAAGTGCTAAATAGTGTTGTAAATCTTGACACATCAAGTTTCTAATAGATCACACAATGATATTAATGTTTTTTAAGACAGCATATCTGTCCATACCACAAGTCAGGTTTATTTCCTTTCCATAGAAACGTGTTTTCTTGTAGTCTTGTCAGTAAGAAGAGCCTCCAAAATGTATACCTGTAGACACAAGCCATCCTGCATATTCCACATGGACAGGGTCATTCTTCCTGCTCCAGAATAATTTGTTTCAAGCCCAATGTCAGCACTGATCTAAAGTAACTTTTCTCTGATGGTTCTTTGTCTGGCCTGCATGAAATGCAATTGATTAGGAGTGTTTGATGTTTGTTTTTGTTCAGTGCCACACATTTTAGTATTTTTTCAGTAATGTTAATTAATAAAATACTCATTTATGGACACTTGGTGTATTTGAAAGAGACTTAGTATTTGCCATTATTTAGATTTTTCAGCTGCTTTGGGATTCCTATTTAGAAATGTTTGTTTGTGTTATTTACATTTAACTCGCTTCATATTTTCATACAACATAAAGCACTATTCCTGCTGAATTATGAAATATTTCTGTTGCATAAAATTGTTTTTCATGTGTTTTTAATGTCTACAAAACACTCTGAAGCCTTTTATGCAATGAAAAGAATATAATATGCATTTTATAAACTAGCATCTCTTGACATGCACACTGCTGCTAAGACATCTGTCTTTGTGGCCTTTATGTGTTGCATTTCAAAGAATAAAATCCCATCAGAGCAGCCATCCAAATAAACTGAAGCAAGCCTTTAGTCTGATTAGTGGCAGCTTCACGTATTTTGATCGGACATGACTTCAGTGTATCAAACTAGTTAGCGTGCTCATTAAAAATATAATTTCCTTTAATAATTTATTCAATGTAAAACAAAATATTGATAGTAGCACCTAAACTGGCCCTAAATGCTGAATAATATTATATAAAGAGTTTTATACCATGCTCGTCACTGTAGTATGTGTGTGCCTTTCAGTTTTTTTTTCTCATTCTCTCCCCAATGGGAGAAGTGTGTGTAGTACAGTGTCTCGTTGTAGTGGGGAGGCTTTTATTTCTTGTTTCAGTTTGTTTTTTTAATATGTATGTTGTAATGTGTTTGTTATAGAAAGCAGGTGAAAAAAAAAATGTGTCTTGCCCTTGGAACAGAAGGTGGTGAGGTTTGTGATTTTCCTTCGTTCCTGTGGGATTTCATTCTACAGCCTCAGCCAGCCCTTTAGAAAGGTCTGTGTGAAAGACAAAAGAGCTTTAGCTTTATGGTAGAGAGTACCATTGTGCCACAGATGTGAAGTTGCCAACGCAGTCTTCATTCCAATGCTTTAGGTGAATGTAACATTTGTTTCTGTTACAATAATATCTGACTCTTCTTCAGTTCTCAAATTTCTTTTAAAAGAGGTGGTGGCCATAAAACCAGTATAGTACCCAACTTCCAATATTTTCACGAAGACGCGTGAATTATTTAAAAATCACGTCTCGGGGTTTGTACTGATTCTGATGTTCTCATGTCAGTTACATTTTTGCTGCTTTTATTTCAGGCAGCAGAGAAAAGGAAACGAGAAAGAGAAGAAGCTCAAAGGCTCTACAAGCAAAAGAAAATGGAAACTTATAAAATATTAAGTAAAAGGACCAAAAAAGGACAGCCAAATCTAAATTTACAAATAGAATTTCTCCTTCAGAAAATACAACAAAAAACATAGACCAGATTATCTTCTCTTTTCAGTGAATTAAATCAATCTACTAAATACATGTAATGACTGGAACTTTTTATTGTAGGTGATTATTTTTTTATGAGAATATATGGCAACTGTTTTTGTTTGTTCTGATTATTGGTCCAGGATTGTGCTGGAGAAAGTCATTGGTCCTGAAAACATTTGTACTGGTCTGAAAATAATATTTCTAGCTCAAGCAGATTGTGGGATATTGAACCTTTACAGTAAATGTTCTAATTAGCACCTTGGTTTATTCTTCAGTTCTATACTTGATTTTTACCAGCCAATATCCCAAATTGCTAGTTTGAGACTTTTTACATTTTTGAGAGCTGGGATTCCATGCTGCTTTTCAGATGGCATAAAGCATTTGTTTTCAGCTCTAGCAGTTCTTGTGTTGTTGGCTGCTGAAATCATGTCTGTTGAATAGAGAGAAACAGGATGGTAAACTATGTGAACGTGATGTCTAATGAACTTGCCAAGCAGTTTGGGATCTGCTGATGGAAACATGCTGTGTAAGAGCTAGGTATTGTATTAATTATGTTTAATTCTGTGGCCAATTCTAAGATACCAGTGGATTTTTAAATAAATAAATCTTTGACCTCATCAATGGAAGTAAGACATTTTGACTACTGCTTGAGAAGTGAAGACAGTCTCATTTGCATCACTGCATTAGAACACTTCCCTTTCCCCTATTAGGATAAGATTTTCCAGAGATTAGTATGCTCTCATCTAGATTTTTTCAGTTGCACAGATAATGTGTTTTGGTCATTCCACATGTTAGCTAAATATCTTTGCATATCTTGTTTATGGCTCTTCTTCTTGTAACGGATCGTCCATAAATACATTTGAACTCTATTTACATCTGTTTAACATTTTTCCGTGCTATCACTTTAAATCTAATAGTAATGGTTCCTTCTACTGAGAATTTTTTCCTCTCTTGAAAACATTCAGGCAAATCTTGTAAATATTACGGGCTTGTTTTTAAGTTGGGCGATGGTGATGTTTACTAATGCTAATGATATTTAGCTCTGGGTGTAGCTATAAAAATGTTAATTTTTGTACACTTGCCTGCAGCCATGGCAGCAGTTAAAATTTTTTTCAGAACAGTATGTTCCCATGTTTCTATCTTCCATAGCATTCAGAAAATCATTTTTAAGGTTGTAATTTTAAATAGCAACAAGCATAGTATGGTCAATATAATGTGGTGCAATACAAAAATGAAGAACCTCACTTCACAAGGGTTTATTACAAAAGTGGTAAATGTTTATAAAACTTTTAACTTATTCCTCCATATATTAAAATGCCATGTTTTGAAGTTTGAACAAAAAGGTGCATTTGAGGTGTAATTGGTCCCCTTTAAGAACTGTGAGGCATTAATTCATATCAAGTTGAAAAAAATTCATCTCATAGTTTAATTTGCAATATATTTTGTGGTATAAACCACATTTGTTTAAAAAGGTATGAAGTTATTTCTTTGATCTTTGAGTATTGCTTTATAAGTTAGATTTATTTTTTTTTTTTTAAGGGGATGGGGTGCTTTGAGAGTATTACTGAAAGGAAACTACCCTCTTAGATTTTCATGTGGAAATTCAGTCCTGTCAGAATTCTCTCTCCCTGCTTTGACAGCCAATAAATAATGTCGGATGAGTCTCTACATCTGATAAAGATTATTCAGACACAAAGGGGAGGAGGGTCTGTTCATCCAGACACTTGGATGAATCTTCAAATTTGATCAGTTGTCAAAGCAAAGGCTGCAAAAATAACTAAGCTGTAGACTCTAGAGGGTCCCCTTCTGCACATCCATATACATAATTAGCAGTGAGGGAACTTGGAATTTCTCATTGATACCATTCCATATAAGGACGAATTGAATGTAATGGAAAGACTTCTTCAGGCCATACGCCGTAAGAAGAACCATCAGATCTGCAGATCAAATTCTAGAGAAATATTTATGCTATTAACAATGTATTGTTATGAGATGTTTAGTATCTTCTGAAATAAAAGAATCCTCTTGCTGTCTTTGTTTTTATTTGAAGTACTCATGTAGAAAACAAACTATAAAATCTGATTGGTTGACTTTAAGCTCCCTCCAGAGTGAAGTAGTTTAGAATTGGGGATAGACAGTTTGTTCTCATTTCTCAGAGCCGTAAGGATTTGCCTCCTACTGCCTCTTCACACAACTTGCCCTCTTGGTTCTGCATCATTGCTGTAATCTCATTCAAGCAGTATACTATAGAATTTGGCAACAGAGTAAGTGAGCTTTTCTCCTAAGAATCTTTTTTAGCAGATGAATGCATTACCTGCAGGAGAGAAAGTAAAGGCTCTTGTATATCTGAATAGTCATCTTTATTATAGAGTCAGCACATCACACTCACCATCACTAATTTTAACAGTATTTCTATCCTACCCCCTTATTTTCAGTTACTTTAACCTTCCATGCTGAAATTTTCCAAGTTTAGTCTCTCAAACTCTTTGCTCATAGAAAGCTGCACTGTGGCAGGAAAATGGTCTTTATTGAGAAGTGCCTTTCAGCATTTTTGCTTCAAGTTGGTTTTGGTGGCTGGAAAACAGATTCATACAGTTTCTGGGGTATGATTTTTAGTACTTCACCTTTCTCAAGCACGGTCTGTATGGATTGCCATTGTTGGGATAAATGCACCAGACCAGTGTTCTAGAGAGCAGCCTCCATCTGGAGGTACTCTCCTGTTTCCACCCTTTCCTCTTGTGCAGAGTTGAAGATATAAATGAGGAGTACCTTCAACTACATTTCCGTTCCTTTTACTTCTGAAAGTACAGTGGGCTTTGAATTTATGCTTGGTGTTCTCTACACTTCCCACATCTACTTTTTCTTCCCTTCAATTTTTTTTTCTTGCATATGGTTAATTAACTCATGAGTTTTTTTCATTTAAAAAATGAATACGATGTAACTTATTCACATGAAATTAATTTAAGTATCCTGGTTGCTTTTCCATCTGTATTCCATCAAACAAACTTTTAAGCTTAATTTAAATGAGTGTGGATGAAATTGAAGAAAGTGGGCTTATGAGCATACAGTAAACTATATACCATTCCATACAATTATGAATGTATATGAATGAAGTACTAACATAATTATAATAATGCTGTTGCACATGATTAAATAGATGGCAGACATTTTCCTGACAGATTTGTGTCTAGTTAATGTTTGGAGGGGCTTGTTTGGATTGTTTTTCCCAAACCCACAGGTATAACTGTTGAACAGATAATTGTCATCATGTTAGTCATCAAAACATTAAGGAGAAATTTCACAAGCCCCAAACCTTTGATTCATTCATTAGGAAATTCTCAGGGGTTATGGATTCTATCACCACTTCAGATAGTGGGATATAAGCTGTCCCTGTAAAACATTTGTCTCTACTCTATTTTACTCTACTAAACATTTCTGGCAGACTCCTATTCTCATTTAAAGATTCAGAATTCTGCCTTCAGTCACTTATTAATTTTCTTTTCAAGATTTTTAATTCAAGTTTTTTCCTGTGTGATTCATTGTATAATGGGCCCATAAACTATAAATCATTAGCCCTTCATTCATCAATTAGTATTCCTGACTACTAAATGTTTTTGGGATGGGTTTATTAAGAATGTCATCCTATTCCTTCTTACCACTGAGGAGTCTTGAATGCTGGCTAGTGGGTCAGAACATGAATTGCTTTCCATCCAGCTGAATGTTCCTGCAGGCTTTTTGCAGCTTGCCTGGTCTCTTCTGTGTTAATTTTAAAGAACTAGAATTGGGGGATGATTGTATCATAGTAGTTTCAGGCTTCTTTTCTCCCCATTCAGAGTACAGATCAGCTGTGTGGCACTATGTCCATCACAATTTTGTTTCAGCAAGCCCCAGCCTTTTTACTTTCCTTTCGCTGTTTTCCCTCTCTTGTTTCTCCACCATTTTTGTTGTTTAATTCTTGCTTAATGATGAAAATGAACTTTAAGTGGTTCTTCCTGTAGCTGGGTATCTTACAGTTTCAGGGTAACTGCACCTGTATTTCCCCCTGCAGTGGTCTGCTCCAGGAGTGCCCTTCCCAGGCAGATGTCCTACCATCACCTGTCTTTGGCCAGGGTCCCTTGTCTTACTCCCTTTTTATGGGGAGGTTTTAAGGCTGCACAACTCTCTGCACTGTGACTGTGTAACTCCTTTACACTGTAGTATCCCCAGTCTGCCTGAAGGCCAGTGCTTTGCTTTCTCTCTGAGGGCTAGGAACAGTATATTGCCAAGTTACAAGTTAGCACACAGGTCTTTGTTTCCCTAAGCAAGCACCTTTATTCTTAATGTAAAACCGTTACAGAGAAAACATAAAAAAGTTCCTACATACATGCTAAAAGCTTAAGTGGGGCCATCCAGCAGTCTTAGGGGGCTCTAGTCGGCCAAAGTCTTTCCAACCACACAGGGTATGTCTGCACAGCCAGTGGCTGCGAGACTCCAATCCCGGTTTGACAGACTCAGGCTCCCACTGCGGTGCCAAAAAAAAAAAGTAGCTGTGTAGACAGTGCCATGAAGTTACTGCTTGGACTCTGAAGCGCTAGGCTCCAACCCAAGCTGCAATGTTTGCACAGCTATTTTTAGTGCCACAGCGGAAGCTCCCTGAGCTCTGTTGACCTGGGCTCAGAAGCTCATTGCCACAGGCTGTGGAGACCTCCCCTAAGAGACTTGTAGGATATCTTGAGCTGCTGCTTGATTGTAGTTCAGCACCTCATCACAGCAGCAACGCTTTCTACTGCTTCTCCTGGTGGTCCCAGTCCCAATCCATAGCAGCAGCAGCAGTTCCTGAAGGGTGGGGAGCAGTGCTTAATTTGTGCCAGGTCTGAGCCCCAGCACCTCTTGGCTTGGCAGTTCCTAGCTCTGGCACCCCTGGGCTTGCTGCGTCAGTTATGAAAGTAAAAATATCGTTTGAGCCCTGGCACCTTTTCCATAACAACTTAAGCACTGGTAGGGAGCAGGCTATTTGGGAGGGGAAGTGGGGGCAAGACCTTTCCGGTGGATTCTCCACACACTTCCTGCAGGACTCCATGCTATTTTGGGAGGAACAGGAAAGGGTGGAGTTATATTTAGTTTTCTTTTTAAGATGCATCTTGTGAAAGGAGCTGCTTGTTGAAAGATGTGAATTTGTCAGTGAAGGATAGGTTAGGTTGAGGATGGCAGGGTGCTATAGTGTGGCAAAATCTAGAGCCTGAGTGGGTTTTATTTGTACCACTGTGGTTTTACCTAACTTCAAGTCCTGAGTCAGCAACTGAGCTTCTGTAGCTGGGTGTATTCAGTAGTACATCCATTCAGTCCAATAGTTTCTGCCTGTCTACAGTACTTATACTGACCCCATCTGTGGTGACCAGATGTCCCAGTTTTATAGGGACAGTCCCGATATTTGGGGCTTTGTTTGATATAGGTGCCAATTACCCCTACCCCCGTCCCAATTTTTCACCCTTGCTATCTGGTCACCCTAACCCCATCACTGTAGTATCTTACACTTAACATATTCATAACCTTACACCTTTTAATGAATTTATCCTCACAACATCCCTGTGAGGTAGGGAAGTGCTACAATCCCCATTTTACAAACGGGGAGCTGAGAGAGAGTAACTGTTCCCAATAATGAGTTGGTGAAAATTTGGGACAACTTGGATATCAGATCTTCTCTCCCTCAGGTTTTTGGTAAATTATGCCAACACCACAAGTTATAAAGTGAATATATAGTTTTGAAAACTGATTAAATTACTATAGCATGTTCTTAGGTTTAGGAGGTAATGTGTCTCTTTCTGCTTTCAGAAAGGCATTTTTAATCTTTTGATCAGAGCTATTAGAAACAGCTTCAACTGGATTGATGGACAAAGGTGTTTAGAAAAAGCTATCTAACAAAAGATAGGGAGGGAAAGACTAAAAGCCTGTTTCTTCGCCAAATAATTTTTGCTAGTGTATCGTTTTTCGAACTTTTTGCTGAACTGTTGGCTCATAACATAATGAGATGTGAAGGCTATGTGAAGGCCTGCTGAAGTCTCTAAATAGAAATTTCAGATCTCCAAATAACACCTTCTTAAGGGAGTGTGAGAAAAAGTATGAAAGGTGTGGCTAATATAAAGGAAGACTTTTATGCGGGCTTTGGGAGCAGACATGCCAAACCTGTGGGGGAAAAACCCCCAGCAATTGGGCTTGTTTGTGGCTTAATTGGCTTGTGAGTTGCTTGTTGCTTCTTTCTTTCTTTCTTTCTTTTGATCAGTTCCCGGCAAGCAGGGACAAGGTGGGGAGAGAGTCTGGAGTGCACAGAGGGTCCACCACAGTCCCAGACTGCACACCGGGGGGATCTAGTCACATAGAGTGTTAGAGTTCTTAGGGATTGGCTTGTTTTGGCCTTGTTTTGAAATGGGATTAGCCTGATTTTTGGTTTATTGTGAAAGTCGGGGTGCTTATTTACTGTGTGAAAGTTGGCAACTGTGTTTGGAAGGAGGTGGGAATGTGGAATCATCCTAGCCTCTTCAGCTAGAGCTTACTCCCCTCCCGCTCTCCCCAGTTGCTGGCAGTGTACAGAGCTGGAGTTTGTTTCTGGTTTTTGCAATAGAAAACAAGAGTCACTCTCATTCTATTTATGTAGCTACTTGTATGGCCCTGTCACTAGAGTCTCTCAGTATCTCTAACAAATCCTCTAACCTCAAAGAAAATGTTTTGCTTTTTCTTTTCCCTTTCTCAAGTGATTGCTTTAACAGCTTTCCCCTCTAGGGATTAGGGCTTAATAATCAAGGAGACTAATTTTTGCCAGTTCAGAGGGCCATTCTGGGAGACTTCCTTCTTCCTTGCATGCTTCCCCATCCCTTTTCCCCGAATGCCAAGAGAAAAATAGATAGTTCTTAATCATTGTTTACTTATCTGTTTTCTAAAAAACTATGTGATAGTCCTTGTCTCTCAACAAAAAAGCGACCTGAGGATTGTCTGCCTCTTTAAAACTATTTTCTGAATAGATCCAGCACACTGTGCATTGTAGAGTGTTATATAGCAACTGGTTTAAGCTTTTGTTAGTGTTGTATAATGAATGGAAGTCCTACATTTAAGCAGAAAACAAAATACTTCTGTCCCCACTTCCTTATACTTACCTTATTTTTATTTCTACTGTGAGTGTGGGAAGAGATAGGGCTTATATCTTGTCAGTACAAAAGAACTCAGTATTTTTATAATTATTTTAATCATTCCATAAATTAAATTAAAATTTATATTAAAACCATATATAAAAATGTATAAAATTGTTATTAAACCAGTGTAGTCCAAGCTTAGGGCTCTCCTGCTGGTGCTAGGATTCATTAATTCATCCATGGCTAATTAATTAATTCATCCAGGGATATTTCTAGAATCTGTGGACCTTCAAGATGTTCATTTACATCTCTCTTGCACCACATCATCACCAACATTGTTGTCACTTTTCTAACAATCAATAGAAGTTTAGAGAATAGCTAACAATAAATACCAGTTCAGATTACTATTTTCTTATTTGCACTCATCTCCCTCCATATTTTCCAAAAATAGGATTATCCCCAAAATCTGAATTAATCAGTTAACAAATCAGTTTCAACTAAGATGAGAAATCCTATGAGTCTCTGTTCAGGACTGGAATTTCAGAAACCCATTTTGCGGGTAAGTCCAATTTGTTTTTAAAGACAGTGGAAATAATTTAATATTTTAAACCTTGTATATCTACTATTTGTTTTTAGTTTCAGATCCTACATCAGATAACAATATTATAACATTAGAATTAGTGTATAAAATGTCTAAATTACTGGTGTATAACATGCTAATTTGGTCATGCTGGTTTTATTGTGTAATTTTTATTAAAGCCTTTTTATTAAAGGACAGTTTGCATTCAGAGAAGAGAATATCGTTTTTAAAGCTACATAAAGAAGAGATGGTCTATGATTTGTGTTCCCAGCATGAGCTGTGTGTATGCCAAAAGCTGAGACTGTGTGGCCAGAATAGTTACAGCTGTGTCTCTGTCAAGGTTCCTTCCCCACTCTGAACTCTAGGGTACAGATGTGGGGACCTGCATGAAAACCCCCTAAGCTTATTTTTACCAGCTTAGGTTAAAACTTCCCCAAGGTACAAATTATTTTCCTTTTTCCCTTGGACTTTATTGCTGCCACCACCAAGTGTCTAACAGATATATAACCGGGAAAGAGCCCGCTTGGAAACTTCTTTCCCCCCAAAATCCTCCCAAACCCTACACCCCCTTTCTTGGGGAAGGCTTGATAAAAATCCTCACCAATTTGCATAGGTGAACACAGACCCAAACCCTTGGATCTTAAGAACAATGAAAAAGTAATCAGGTTCTTAAAAGAAGAATTTTAATAGAAGAAAAAGTAAAAAATCACCTCTGTAAAATCAGGATGGTAAATACCTTACAGGGTAATCAGATTCAAAACATAGAGAATCCCTCTAGGCAAAACCTTAAGTTACAAAAAGACAAAAAACAGGAGTCTACATTCCATTCAGCACAGTTTATTTTCTCAGACATTTAAACAAAACAGAATCTAACGCATCTCTAGCTAGATTACTTACTAAGTTCTCAGACTCCATTCCTGTTCTGTCCCCGGCAAAAGCATCACACAGACAGAGAGAACCTTTGTTTCTCTCACCCCCTCCAGCTTTGAAAGTATCTTGTCTCCTCATTGGTCATTTTGGTCAGGTGCCAGTGAGGTTATCCTAGCTTCTTAACCCTATACAGGTGAAAGGGTTTTTCCTCTGGCTAGGAGGGATTTTAAAGGTGTTTACTCTTCCCTTTATATTTATGACAGTCTCACTTAACTCTGTTTATAGTGGTGTGACAGAAGGCGGAGCTCCCCATTGAAATTTTTGCTATCATGTAGGAGGAGCCCTTTTCCCTTTGAACTGAGGGGAAAACAAACACCTGCATTTCTGACCACTGACAATGCTGATAGTTGGGTGGCTAACAGAGCTTGCTGCTACATTTCACACTTCCTGCCTACAAGTTAAGGATCTGTCACTTCTTTATCAAAATTAACTTGCCTGGAGCATTGACACAGTAGTCTCTTATTTAAATATGTATGTTCCAAATTGCAGTGCAGTACACTGGCATCTTACCACCAGGCCAATACTGAAAACAGAAAATGTTGTCTCTGTAACAATGCCAGACAAACATTTTAACTATTTGATCCATTTTTTTTCCTCACCTAAAAATCACGTAGCTCAGTTTTCACCACTATTACTGGAAACCAGAGTTCTGAAACTGCAGAGCAGAATGTTGCCGGTTGATGCCTTAACATACTGTATTGGTGACAGTGTTTGATTTTCATCAATTTTTCTTTTGTTAAAAGATGACTTGTGGGATTAATAATGGGAACCAGCCTTTCACTTTAGGTCATTGGTTCAAATCCAATCACACCAATTGTGACTGAAGCCTTCAGCTGTTCAATAGCCCATGGGAGATGAGTTGTCTCAGAAAAGTTCCTAGTGGACAAGTGTCCATGCCACAAAAATCCCCCCAGTTGGTGGAGATCCCAAGGATCAGAAGTGCATGGAGACTGAGTCATCCTGTCACCCCTAGAAGTGGTGTTTTTAAGGTCAGGATTCAGGCAGATTGGTAGCGCAGGACAGAGAAGGCACAGAGAAAAGAAATGAATGGTGGCTCCGGGATGTCTAGCCGGTGTTGCAAGATATTTATGTGCTAACGGACTTCACTTTCTAAAATTGTCATTCTAGTAATTCAGAGAAACAATGAAGAAATAAAATTATTGTGGAAATAGATGCAAATGTTCTGAAGGTCAGACCCTAATCCCTCAGCACCTTACATGAACATGCAAGATCAAAATGCAGTTTCTGCTATCTCACCTACAGGAGAGTGCTCACACTCTGGCTTGCACAATAAATGTACTATAGCCCAATCTCCACAGCAGCTTTTAAAGCAAAAGCATAGGTAATTTGGAGCTGGCCAGGGTATATCCAGACACAATGAAAATCCACTGCTTCAAAAACACCTGCTCTTCCTACTCTGATGCATAATCCACAAAAGCTGTTATGGAGTATAGGGGTAGTATGAGTTACATTTATTATTAATATTAGGGTTCTCAAGCAATTAAAAAAATTAATTGCAATTTAAAAAATGGTGATTAGTCACATTGTTAAACAATAATGGAATACCACTTATTTAAATATTTTTCAGTGTTTTCTACATTTTCAAATATATTGATTTCAGTTACAATACAGAATACAAAATGTATAGTGCTCACTTTATATTTATTTTTTATTACAAAATTTTGCACTAAAAACAAAAGATATAATATTTTTCAATTCACCTCATACAAGTACTGTAGTGTAATCTCTTTTTAATGAAAGTTGAACTTACAAATGTAGAATAATGTACAAAAAGTAACTACATTGTTTTATTTTTCAATGTTAAACCTTTGAGCCTACAAGTCCACTTAGTACTAATTCAGCCAATCGCTCAAACAAACAAATTTGGTTTCAATTTGCAGGAGATAATGCTACCTGCTTCTTGTTTACAATGTCACCTGAAAGTGAGAAAAGGCATTCGCATAGCACTGTTGTAGCCGGTGTTGCAAGATATTTATGTGCCAGATGCGCTAAAGATTCATATATTCCTTCATCTTCAACCACCATTCCATAGGACATGCCTCCATGCTGATGATGGGTTCTGCTTGATAACAATCCAAAGCAGAGCGGACCGATCCATGTTCATTTTCATTATCTGAATCAGATGCCACCAATAGAAAATTGATTTTCTTTTTTGGTGGTTCAGGTTCTGTAGTTTCCGCATCGGAGTGTTGCTCTTTTAAGACTTCTGAAAGCATGCTCCGCACCTTGTCCCTCTCAGATTTTGGAAGGCACTTCTGATTTTTAAACCTTGGGTTGAGTGCTTTAGCTATTTTTAGAAATCTCACATTGGTACCTTCCTTGCGTTTTGTCAAATCTGCTGTGAAAGTGTTCTTAAAACAAACGTGCTGGGTCATCATTCGAGACTGCTATAACATGAAATATATGGAAGAATGTGGGTAAAACAGAGCCAAAGACATAGTGTTCTCCCACAAGGAGTTCAGACACAAATGTAATTAACACATTATTTTTTAATGAGCATCATCAGCATGGAAGCCTACCCTCTGGACTGATGGCTGAAGTATGAAGGGGCATAAGAATGTTTAGTATAGCTGGCACATAAATACCTTGCAACACCAGCTACAAAAGTGCCATGTGAAGGCCTGTTCTCACTTTCAGGTGACATTGTAAATAAGAAGAAGGCAACAACATCTCCTAAAAATGTAGACAAACTTGTTTCTCTTAGCCATTAGATGAACAAGTAGTAGGACAGAGTGGACTTGTAGGCTCTAAAGTTTTACTTTTCTTTTTTAGAGCAGTTATGTAAAAAAAAATCTAAATTTGTAAGTTTCACTTTCAAGATAAAAAGATTGAACTACAGTACGTGTATGAGGTGAATTGAAAAATACTGTTCTTTTTATCATTTTTACAGTGCAAATATTTGTAATAAAATAATATAAAGTAAGAACTGTACACTTTGTATTCTGTGTTGTAATATAAATCAATGTGTTTGAAAATGTAGAAAAACATCTGAAAATATTTAATAAATTTCAATTGGTATTCTATTGTTCAACAGGGCTGGGGCTGGAGCTGGGGCTGGGGCTGGGGCTGGGGCTGTAGTTTCTGTCCCTCAATGCCTGAGCACAGTTTGTTACACTGTGTGAAATTGACCTTAAATGTTTTTCAGGAAAATTATACTAAACGATGGTAATCTCACATTATAAGGATTGTCTTTTAGCTCTATAAGTAATATATTTAAATACTGGTGCCTGAATTAATTATCTACCATAGATGGTATGACACTGTATGGAATATGTGGGACACTTTCTGATATCATTGATACCAATATTATAAAATTGCAATGAATCTGACCAAATATGCCATGTAAGATATCTGTGAAAATGTTATGATTTGCCAAGTATGATGATCTTCTTTATATGTTTGTATCACCTTTGTAGTGTGAGTTATAGATATGTGTGGTATATCTATATTTCCAAACTCGTGCTGTGTTTCTGGGGGACATCCCCAGATAGCTTGGCGTCAGCACTGCCTACCCTGTTCGATGGCCCATCAAGGGTCATCAGCGATACAACTGACCCATTGAGAGAAGGCAAGGGATACACCTTATGAGTCAGCAAGGCATGTAGGGGCATGCTGGTGGACAGAGAACTCTAAGGCTTTTCCATGCCATGTACTGTGAAGCTTGCGTTTGGGACACAGGAAGTACAAGCTGCATGGCAAAAGAAATATAAAGGGCAGCTGCATCATCTCCATTTTGTCTTCATTCCTGCTTCTTGTGTCTGGAGTAACTTTTCTACAAATGAAGCTCTGAACAAAGGACTGAATGACCCATCCAAGCTGTGGATGTATTCCAGAGGGACTTTCAAGCCAGCTAAGAACCTGATATATTGACCTTTGAAGTCTCTGTATGTATCTGAGTGCTTTATCATTTAACAACTCTCTTCCTGTTCTTTTTTCTTCTTCTTTATAATAAACTTTTAGTTTGAGACACTAAAGGATTGGCCGGCAGTGTGGTATTTTGGATAAGAGCCAAACTAATATTGACCTGGTAACATGGCTGACCCTTTGGGGTCAGAAGAATATTTTGTATATGTGAGCAGAGTTTTAAATAACTTCTCACTGTCCTGGACATAGGTGCTGATTGGGAGCCAGAGAACTGGAATGTAATAAAGGGGGCTGTGTGATTTATTTTTTTGGGTTCTCGATAACCAGTGTGGGGGCTCAGGAGCACAGTTTGTGAGTGGTTGGTTAGTCTAACCTTAGTATTAACCACCAGTCTGGGAGAATCTGTTCTTTTTCGCAGCCTGCCCTGACCCTGGCATTTTCAGTGAGGGCTGCCCAGGCACACCAGGTCATAGATGGAAACTAAATACCCTACAATTACTGACACACATATATTGTGTTCATCTAAAAGTAAAAGGAACTCTAATTGAAGCTGAGATTCAGTCTCCTCTCTAGCAATGGGAGGATTACAAATTATGTTGTAATTTGCAGTGTGTTTTAGATCCAAGGACTATAAATACCCAGCCTGTATCATGTTTCAAATATGGTGTGGGCCCTCTTAAGGAGACCCAGATGGTAATCCTGTATATTAATAGAATAATGCTAGATTACAGTGAAAGCGTTCACATTTTATCTTCAATCATTGCTAATATTTATGATTAGTTTCCTTCCTCTGCCAGTTAAAGATGAGTTCAAATATGCAATAAAATGGGTAAATATCTTTTGCAAGATAACATCCTATACTGAGAGTTAAGCTTTTTAGTTTATTTTTACAGTTTTAAATACTGATCCAGTTTCTTTTGTGCCAGCAGTGTAGAAATGAATAAGGTGTAGTCAGCTTGGCACTATTTAATGTTCCTTCATGAAATTCCACCTAGACCAGCATTGCACGTCTGATTAAAGCAGTCTGACGGCTGCTGTCATATACATCAGTCATTTACACCGACTGTCTTCACGCTCCGAAATGATGAATTAGTGCCGGGTATATTTTTGCTAACCATGATCCTTTTTGGCTCTGCCTCACCTTTTTTGGAGCTTGCACCCAGACTCATCATGACTACCGGGGAACTACTGCTTTCCTACGTCGCCTCAGAAACATATCACGGATATTTACTAATTGTAAGGTTTTACATCCACTTTACACAAACTTACACATGCAGAGCTGCATACTTATGAAGCAATGCAGTAGAGCATCAAATGCTATATTTTACTGTCCACACTAAGTAATGCGCTTTATTTCATCATGCGGGAGGTACATGTGCCTTAATATAATTTCTGTCTTTTAAGTCAACACATGCCTTTCATTCCGTTTAAGAAACTCTTAAATAAATGCATGCAATGAAAAACGAAAGGCATTTTCATGCTAGTTGTGGCATAAATACTTTTTTGGGTTACCATCTGTAAAAATGTTAAGCTGTACTATAGAGACAAGATGGGTGAGGTAATTTCTTTTATTGGACCAACTTCTGTTGGTGAGAGAGACAAGATCTTGAGCTACACAGAGCTCTTCTTCAGGTCTGCGAAAGGTACTACTGATTTTCAGTGGCAATCACACTGCCAAGGTCCTGGCCACCGCTGCTGGCCTGGGTTACTGGCCGCCAGCCCCCTGCTAGCCGGGGTTCCGTCCACTAGCCCCAGTCAGCCTGCTGCTCGCCCCAGGTCCCGACCACTGGTCTGGGGGGCTCTGCTGCCAGCCTGGGGTCCTGGCCACCGGCCCGGAGCTCTGCAAATGCCCCCAACTGTGGCCCACTGGCCCAAGCCTGGAGCAGTGAGGGGTGCAGACAGGGGCAAGAGGGGGCACAGCTAAGCACCCCCACCTTAAAAATTGTTCCAATGCCACTGTACTGGGATATTTTTAAGTCCTGATTTGCTGCTTACATCACTATCACGCCATGTGGAACAGCACACTGCGTTTGACGTTGAGACTAGAATGTACATGCAAGAACTATAATCAGAATTTTCTGACAGATTTCAAGATTTCCAGAAATTTGGCCTCATGCTTTCTTTTCTAATTAAACCTGAAAAGTTCAACGAAAGTGACTTGGATTTGTCTGTGGTATCTGAGCACCTGGCTGTAGATAACAGATTTCTTGGCTTGTTTGGGATGGTTACTGGATCTGTGAAGGTAGGCGTGGTGATATGTGGGTTTCTTGTATATAGTTGTCTGTAGGGTTCTATTGTTGAAGCTGATTGTGGTGTCCAGGAAGTGGATACTTGTGTGGGAGCATTCTAGAGAAAATTCAGTGGATAGGTGGTGGTGGTTGACATCGTGGTGGAAATCTATGAGAGAGTTTAGATCATCTGTCCAGAGGATGAAAATGTCATTGATGTATCTCAGGTATATCATTAGTGGCGTGATGCATTTGTCCAGACATTCTTTTTGAAGGTAGCCCATGAAGAGGTTGGCATATTGGGGAGCCATCCTAGTACCCATTTGTGACACACTGTATCTCGGGAGAACACCCTGAAACCACATGTTCATCCTTATAATATGATTGTGTGGTATCCAATGCAAAGTTTGTCATGTTGGGTGTCTTTGGAAGGCTCATGATGAACTGAGCATTGTTGTTATAGTAATGTTATAGGTTGTAATTCCATGTATATAGTTATGAGGTTGAAAATGTGTCCTCATGGCTTAAAACAAGCCCAGGCAAAACTCTCCAGGAACAGAGGGGCAATTCACACTTTATCAGGGCATGTATGGGACAAACCCAGCCCAGCCTCACAGTAACAAAGGACACTGGCCTAGGCAGCAACAAAGAATCCATTGGACTCTCGAGTGAGTCACCCCCCTTCCCTTGGTCAGTCAGGGACTAAGATGAGGTAGCTTACCTGACTCTGAAGAGGGGGCAAAGCCAAGAGGGAAGAAAGAACATGATAAAAGGGAGAGACGTTTGCCATGCTCTTCCTCTCTCTTTCACCTCCATCTATACCACCAAGCCACTGAAGCACTGATCAAATGGGAGAGCCTGGCTGCAGGGCAACTAGACAGCCTGTGGTGAGAAACATCTAAGTTTGTAAGGGCACTGAAAGTATTAAGATCGGCTTAGAATGCATTTCATTTGACCAAATCCGACTTGTTATGCTTTGACTCTTAATCACTTAAAATCTATCCATTGCAGTTAATAAATTTGTTTGTTTGTTCTACCTGAAGCAGTGCTTTTGGTTTGAAGCATGTCAGAGACTCCCCTTGGGATAACAAGCCCGATACATATCAATTTCTCTGTTAAATTGATGAACTCATATAAGTTTGCAGCGTCCAGCAGGCATAACTGGGTATTGCAAGATGGAAGTTCCTAGGGTTGTGTCTGGGACTGGAGATGTTGGCTAGTGTCATTCAGTTGTACAGTCCAAGCAGCTTACGTGCCAGAGGCTGTGCGTGAACAGCCCCGGAGTGGGGTTTCACACAGCAGAGCAGGGTAAGTCTGGCTTCCAGAATCGAGGATTGAAGTGACCTAGCAGATCACCAGTCCAGATAACACCAGGGGAATGTCACACCATGGTTGTTCCCAGGGTTTGAAGAAAGTGTTTGTTGTGAACATGAAATAGTTATAGTTAAATTCATAACTTTGCTGGATACTAAAATTCATGGACTGAATAGACACTGGATTTATGGCTTATTAAAACAATGTATAGCCCAGTAGCTCTCCCCCTGCCTCACCCCATGACTGTAGAGATGTTAACTGGCCACTTCACCTTGAAATGTGTGATAACTAGGGCTCTGTGTCTGGCACAGGAAGTCATGGATTCCATGATTTTCTGTAACCTCTGACTTTTGCAGAGGCCATGGGGCTGAGCGAAGGAGGGTGGGTGAAGCAAGGCAAGCCCCCGTACCCCAATCCTGCTCCCTGGCAGGAGTGCTGGATGCAGCTGGGCAAGCCCCTGAACTCCAACCCAGCTCCTTGGCAGGAGTGGTGGGCAGGCAGAGCAGGGAAAGCCCCCACACCCAAACCCTGCTCTCTGGCAGGAGCACCAGACGGGCAGAGCAGGGCAAGACCCTGTGCCCCAGCAGGAGCATCAGGTTGACAGAGGGGGTCAGGACATGGGGGAGCCCATTTTTCTGCCCTTCCCCGCAATTGGCCGGGGACCCTCAACACATGCCCCGTTGGCCCAGTGGCTAATCCACCACTGCAGGAGAGCAGTTATCTGGTAGTGTGCAGGAACCCTGGGACTCCAGCAGCCACAGATCCACAGTGGATTATGTGCTGAATGTTTTCTGGAGTATCAGATTTCTTGAATGTATGGGCAGTGAGAGTGAGACTGGAGCTTAAGGGTGATGGGGAGAAATCACTGTATTTCTCAGTCATCCTTATTATAGAGGAATGCTGAGTGGGGAGCAGAGCATGGTGGGGGCACAGGGAATGGAGGAGAAATTTTTAAAATGTTGGGGTTTGAGTATCCTTTATACTTGCGCAATCCTAAAGTTGTTGAGTGCGTACGTACCCGCACACTACTCTGGATCTGCTGGGAGCAAGGCGAGGGTAAAGAGCTTATTGTTCTCAACTTGCAAGATGTTGGAAGGCAGTCGCGTTTTTATGTTCCCACAGTAGCATCCTAGGCTGCAAACATTATCCTTTCTGAGATCTCCTGGGCTGTGTTGTAAACCCCCTCAAGTTGTTGACTTCCCTTTAGTCCATAGTTTATGTGAATATCCAGACAAAAAAACAACATTAAGGTGAAATAAATTTAAGGGTACTAACACCACTACCTGGGTTTTTCCCCCCGCTCCCCCCCCACACATTCCCCCACCACACCCCACCATTGTAAAGCCAAGAAATTCAGAGTTAAGGTTAAATTTGAAAGAAACCCAAACACAAAAGCATAGAAATTCACATTTTAATTATTATTCCCTTACCTGTCCTGCACAGAGAAGCCAGCCTTTCATCTTACTTTCTTTGTAGGTGGAGTATTGCAAATGTGCTTCTCAGTGAACAAGGACAGACTCACCCGAACCACTGTATGCCTAAGAGTGACATCGTTAATATGAAACTGCAATGAAGGGATAAGGCAGTCTGACATTTTTATTTTCTCAGAACATCATTATGGGGGCAGAGATAAGGTAGTTTGCATACCCTCACTAAGACTTTCCATACAGCTCTGAATTTCTTTGCTTTTAATAGTTTCCTTGGTGCCTTTTGGTAACTACAGTGTTCTTGTAAGGATTTTTGCTATGCACTCTGAACCATCACTACAACTTCAGCCCTGGTCTGTGAATACCACTTCACTTTTGCGAATCCACATTGGATGGAATCTTTCCACTTTGCCAAACTGATCAATATAATGGTAGAATTAGTGCTGGAGAGCCCTTCAATTTTCAGGTAGTGATATCTCTGAAAGTAATGCAACATATTCAGTTTACAACCAGCTACATCACAAAAGTATTGTAAAATAAATTGTAAGTCTCTAAGGTCAAGATTCTGGGCCAGGGAGACAGAAAGGGAAGAAAGTGGAAGTAGAGGAGGTAAGCAGAAGAGAGGAATTAGGATGAAAGATTAGTTCCATTTTGTAAGGGCTGCAAGAAGATTTTCTGCACTGTAAGCAGAAGCAGCTTCACTGATGACATGGAGTTGCACTCACTTACACCAGTAAATTTGTATCACTGGGTTTGAAATAGTCACCAGAGCCCCAAAGAGTTGTATTCATGTTTCTTCCTGTGGCAGAGCAGACTTGCTCCTACCTTCTTTCTAGACCCACAAACAGCTCAGAGACCTTCTTCAGGTAAAGCACCTTGAATGCTTTATTTACACTGTTTTTTTCTACCACCTTTACAGACCATGCTACCACATACCAACAGTAACATGGAGCCCTCAGCTCCTGAGACAAGGAGGGGAGAGATCTCCAGTGGCTAGCTAGTGCTCGCTGTTTCTGATGTCATTGTCTTCTTTCTTCCTTCCTTCTCTTTTTGTGTCATCTGGGCTAATGAGTTAATTAACCTTTTAATTCCCTCCAGACTATCCCAGTCTATCAACTGGGAACACTTCCCTTAGTCAGGTGTGCTCTGGGACAACTAATTGGAGTTGCAGTGATCAGAGTGCTGGCTCAGCTGCCATTACCCCACACTCTGTAATACTTCCCTACACCACACAAGATTAATACAGAGCAGTGGTTTTCAACCTTTTTTCATTTGCAGACCCCTAACAAATTTTGAATGGAGGTGCGGACCCTTTGAATGGAGGTGTGGAAATCTTAGATTTCGTTTGAGAACCCCCAGGGGTCCACGGACCACAGGTTGAAAACCACTGGTATAGCGAATCACTTCAAGCCTGATCCAAAGCCCCTTGAAGTTAGTGAAAGTTTTTTTATTGAGTTTTGGATTGGTCCCTTAGAGACAAGCATACTGCAAGTTAAACTAAAAAACCCCTCAGTTGTTTGGTGTTATGAGAATGTCCCTAATTTACCTTGCATCTGGAAGACAATTCAACAGTTCAGTAATGTTCTGACAGTCAGAATTTCAGGCTGGGAATTATTAGGTGACTGTGTTTATGTTGTGTAAAATTATGTCATGCTTCACTCAATAGGAATTAGAAAAATGGTAGCTACAGAAAATAAAAGAAAAATATTGATATTTAGTGATTTCTTCAGAAGACACATAGAAATGAGCTTAGATTAAAAACCCACATTTGATCCTTGAATGCAAGTTTACACATGAATTTGCAGCTCAAAACCCCATCTGTGGTGGTGTATGTACACCCCATCCCCTGCGGGGGTGGATAGTGGGTGTATGGACATTGTGGTTACTGTCTACCCGACTGTCTTGGACCTCACCACGCTGAGGACCAAGGGTCAGAGTGAAAGTAGCAGCCCTTGTGTTCAGGTCAGCATGGCCTAGTGGCCAGAGTCAATAGAGTGGCCTTCAGATACAGGGCAGTGCAGCCCAGTGGCCAATACCCGAGAGGCCGCTGGGTCAGTGGTGTATCCCACTGAAACATGCTGACCTCATATGGGTGGGAGTTACCATCCCTGGGTTATGTCCTACTGGGCTTCCTGAAGCTGTAATCCATGGGGTATCGGGGTCTCCAGGCTCCTCAGCAAGCATAATTCCCTGGGGCTCCGTTGGCCACAAATCTCCAGTCTGGTTCTTGGGATCTCTGGCTCCCTCAGGAAAGAGCTGTGATGGCTCCTCAGCTGGAGACTTCATCAAAAGTCCTCCTTCTCCGGCAGTCAGTCCAGACTGAGCCTAGCTGCTCTCTTTCATATTGGCATAGCACATGGAGCATGCCCAGTATGGTCTAAAGGGTGGGACTTTCTCCGCCCATAGTGTGGTGTTAAACCCTTCTGGCCCATCATCCTGTCACACCATCTCAGTAATAGATTGACCCTGAATGCCAATTCCAACCAGATTTTGAACCCCTACATTTGTTAGGGATTTGGCTTGCCTCTTTGTAGATCTATGAAGTTTGCACTAGGGCTGTCAAGCGATTTTAAAAAAGTAATCGTGCTTAAATTTTTTTTTCGCAATTAATTGCACGATTAATTGTGTTCTTAATAATGGAATACCATTTATTTAAATATTTTTTGGACGTTTTCTACATTTTCAAATACATTGATTTCAATTAGAACACAGAATATAAAGTGTATAGTACTCAGTTTATATTTATTTTTTATTACAAATATTTGCACTAAAAACAAAAGAAATAGTATTTTTCAATTCACCTCATACAAATACTATAGTGCAATCTCTTTATCATGAAAGTTGAACTTAAAAATGTAGAATTATGTACAAAAAATAACTGCATTGAAAAATAGAACAATGTTAAACCTTTGAGCCTACAAGTCCACTCAGTCCTACTTCAGCCAATTGCTCAGACAACCAAATTTGGTTACAATTTACAGGAGATAATGCTGTCAGCTTCTTGTTTGCAATGTCACCTGAAAAAGAGAACAGGTGTTCACCTGGTACTGTTGTAGCTGGTGTTGCAAGATAATTATGTGCCAGATGCACTAAAGATTCATATGTCCCTTCATCTTCAACCACCATTCCATAGGAGATGCGTCAATTCTGATGATGGGTTCTGCTAGATAACGATCCAAAGCAGTGCGGACTGATGCATGTTCATTTTCATCATCTGAGTCAGATGCCACCAGCAGAAGGTTGATTTTCTTTTCTGGTGGTTCAGGTTCTGTAGTTTCCTCAGCAAGAGTGTTGCTCTTCTAAGACTTCTGAAAGCATGCTTCTCACCTCATCCCTCTCAGATTTTGTAAGGCACTTCTGATACTTAAACCTTGGGGTGAGTGCTGTAGCTATTTTTAGAAATTTCACATTGGTACCTTCTTTGCTTTTTGTCAAATCCGCTCTGAAAGTGTTCTTAAAACAAACATGTACTGGGTCATCATCCGGGACTGCTATAACATGAAATATATGCAAAATGAGGGTAAAACAGAGCCGAAGACATACGGTTCTCCCTCAAGGAATTCAGACACAAATTTAATTAACACATTATTTTTTAACCATCATCATCAGCATGGAAGCATGTCCTCTGGAATAGTTGCCGAAGCATGAAGAGGCATACGAGTGTTTAGCATATCTGGCATGTAAATACCTTGCAACGCTGGCTACAAAAATGCCATGTGAACGTCTGTTCTCACTTTCAGGTGACACTGTAAATAAGAAGCAGGCAGCAGCATTTCCTGTAAATGTAAACAAATTTGTTTGTCTTAGCGATTGGCTGAACAAGAAGTAGGACAGAGTGGACTTGTAGGCTCTAAAGTTTTACATTGTTTTCTTTTTGAGAGCAGTTATGTAACAAAAAGAAATCTGCATTTGTAAGTAACACTTTCAGGATAAAGAGATTGCACTTCAGTACTTGTATGAGGTGAATTGAAAAATACTATTTCTTTTATCATTTTTACAGTGCAAATATTTGTAACAAAAATAATATAAAGTGAGCACTGTACACTGTATTCTGTATTTTAGTAGAAATTAATATATTTGAAAACGTAGAAAAACATACAAAAATATTTAATAAATTTCAATTTGTATTCTATTGTTTAACAGTGCGATTAATTTTTTGAGTTAATCACGTGAGTTAACTGTGATTAATTGACAGCCCTAGTTTGCACCTTTCTCTAAGAGTACATTTTAGTACCATTGCCTTTATTTTTTTACAATAAGTATTTATATCTGTGAACCAGTATTTCTTTTTAATTTATCCATATTTTCAAGGGGAAAAAATCAAGTTTTGGCTGAGACATATGATTGAAATATGTCAGCAGGGCAGTGTGTCACTTAAATTGTCCCTGCCCATAGCTTACTTACTGTAGCCATTAGCAGAGGACTACTATAAATCCAGTACTTTTCAGCACAACGTTCAAATGTTTCTAAGTTTGCTGTTGATTATGTCTCTAAAAGAGTTTAATGAAGACCCTGATCTGCTTTCCTTGACTGGCTTTTCACTTCAGCTTATGGCTAGGTCAACTCATTTCCCAAGCTTTCGGTTAGTTCTATCCTTACAGGCATTAATTTTCACAGACATCTGGTCAAATTTATTATCCAGAATAGGAATCACTGACTGGACTGTATCTGTATTTGTGTCCAAGCCTGTTTTCCAACTTATTTTGCTCATTAGTGCCTAGAGCTGAGCTGGCATTTTTTGTTGAGTTTGGCTTTGAATCCATGTCAACTGCTACTGAACAGTCCGTGGATTTTGTTGATAGTTTCTTAATTACAAAGAATTCTGCCATACAGTGTTCAATATGTACTTTAGGCATTTCTCCAATGTCTAAATTTCCACTTAAATAACTTTTCAGGTTCAAACCAACTTGGACTGCATATAAAATGAAACTGAAATTCCAATTTTTTCTTCACAGAGCTCTGACAAAACGTGTATGTCTCAGCACTCCCATCCCCTCCCTCCTTCTGCCTGACTGCTTCTGGCCCTGTGAAGAAAAGTTTCTGTACAGCGTTATGCTTTTTAAACTCATCAGAAAATATTGTATATACCACAGGAATGCTATATCGGGAAGGGATGAGAAGAGGTGGGGCAGGGGTGGGGCCTCATGGAAGGGGTGGAGTGGTGGCGGGGCAGCGAGGGGGTTGTGCAGCCCTCAGGCCCATGTACAAGTCCTCATGTGGCCCTCGTGGTCATTTGAGTTTGAGACCCCTGCAGTAGAGGCTCATGCACTAAGCTCAAGAGGGAGGTCCCCGGTTTGACCCCACCCACTGACGACCAGGGTCTGTTGGTGTTACACATACATGCTATACGACCTCTCAGCAATGGTGGCTTTATTAATAAATACACACTGGAATTAGCATAAAAATCCAACAAGACAACTGAGATAAGCCATTGTCTTCATGATGCTTTAACAAAACCAGTGCAAACTCTCTATGTAATGCAATGCAAACTCTAGATGTAAATCTCTTGAACTTCAGTTTGTGCATGGCCATCCTTAGACAGTGAAATCAGAGAAAGTTCTTTCATATTAAAATTAATTAACCCATGTTCTAACAAACAAGCTATCCTTCTTACACCTATTTGAGCACCAACATATCCATTTTATGAATCATTAGTAGCTATAAGCGTAAATGATATCGACCCGTTTCTTCAAAATTTGGTTTCATCCCGTTAAGACTGTTATTCCTCCTGTTAGGTTTCTCTGGTTGCTCACCAATATAAATAGCCAACAAAGGTTAGTAGTGTTGAAGGATTTTATAGTAAGTGATGATCTCTTTTATTTGTGCTGTAATTCCTCTCTATAGCTCCAGCATTACACAGACACCAATCTTATTTTTCTGTATTATCTTAGCCACTGTTTTGACCTTGGATCTCTTGGGAGAAACGCATAGTGCTAATCTAACAATGTAGCTGAAGTTTGAGGAATTTAGCTCATCACATATATCTTATAATAAATATCTCTGGGTCACTGGTTTCACTCTGACCTAGGCTGGTAGTTATTACAGCAAGTCAACACAGCTTTGATTGCACAAAAATTTTTTCATTAAAAATAGCCTTTTTTCAAATGGGAAACTTTTCAGGAAAAGTTATCAACATCATCAAAAGCCTTTGAAATTCAAATTTTTCATAGTGCCTATTTGGCTGTTGGACTTCTCATGATTTACTGTGTCTACAGCAACAGCAAATAAATCACAAAGGCCAGTATTAATTGATCAGATCACATATTTGCATTTCTGGTGAATAAATCTAGTAAAATTCTACACTTCAGCAGGTCCATTACATAGAAAAAACACAGATGATGGGAGGAAATAAGCTGATGCAGCTACATTTGTCCTGTTTGTACCTGTTGTGGAACTGCTTTTCAAGGGCCTTTGCTTTTCTTTCTTTACCAAGGAAACCCCACTGGGTGGAGGCATGGAGCTGAATTTCCCCAGTGAAAATCAGTAGTAAGGAAGCAGCAGTTAGAAAAAGATGCAACAGTTCAAGAGATTCAATACTATTTAAGGTCCAACTTCTATTTGCAGTTCTAGCAAAATAAATAAATAAAATTATAAACAACATTATAAAAAGAGCCTAGAAAAATATGTTAAAGTAGCAAATTTTTAAACTATATTTGTTTTTGAAGTTTGAACCTTTAATCTTGTAAATTTATGATAACTAAAGCCGGCCAAGAATTCTACAAGAAGAAACAAATTACTTGTGTGCTATTTATGCAGTCTTTCCCTGATTTGTCTCCCTCTGAGCTGAAAAAAAAAAGAGAGAGAGAATTTATATATAACTTGTGGCATCTTACAAGTTTGCTTTGTCTCATGGTCTTATGGGCAAATGGCACATTTCCAAGTGAAGTCTTTACCAGGAACTTGGTTACATAATTTGACTGACAAATAGCTCAGTGCAGCTATTTATGTACAATGAAAATATTGCTGGGGAAAAAAGGTAATTGAAGGGATGATTCAGTTTCATTGGAGTATGGGAAACTAAAAATGGTCTATTGGCAACAAGCTTTTTACAACAGGAAATCATTTACGTAACATGAAGTATCTGTAGAACGTCTCAGGTAGTTCCAGATAGACTTTAGGTTTTTTAAATGAAATTCTAGTAGATTATAGAATATGAATTTCTGGGTACCGCAATGTTTTAGCACCCATGTTTGGTTGGTTGTGTATAACCTGTAGGCAGGAGCTACACTTAAGAAAAATAAATTAGTGAGAGCGCAATACAGGCAAAGCGGACATTACTGAAAATATGCGCAGCACCTAGAAACAACTGCATCACAAGTGACGATGGGCTAGATTCACAAAGAGACTTAGGTGCCCTGCCACCCCTTGGAATTCACAGCCCTGAGTTAGGCACCTATGCTCCCTATACAATGCCTGGGAAGAGTTAGGAGACTAAGGAAGGGATTTGCAGAAACCAGCAAATTGAGTAGGGAGCTGCCTAAAATAACCAATAGGAAATGCTGAGGAGAAGGGTGGAGCTTAGTCCCTTAGGTGCCTAATACCACGCTGGAGGGAGGTGCCTCCCTGTGCTCAGAATTCTCAACTGTGAACTTGCTCCTGAAGTTTGGCACATAAGCCAGGTCAGCTCTTCCTTGAAAAACAAACACACCAAAAGAGAGACCTCCACTACTGTATAGCCAATTGCACAATGGTTAGGGCATTCACCTGTGATGTGGGAGGCCTGTCTTCAAATCCCCACTCTGCCTGATTTGGAGTAGTGATTGGAACTCTGGGCTCCCTTTTTCCAGTTACCTTAACCCCTGGGCTACTGGGACACACACACACACTGGCCAGCCACAAAGTGCCTGATCTGCTCATCCCCAGATGTTTTTCTGTGTGGGTTAGACATGATCCGAGCATAACTACTGGATCAAGCCCTGCGGGCTAGTTTGTAAATCCACCTGGCTTAGGTAAATGGTAGGAACCAAGCGGCTTGGTACTGTCAGGACTTAGATATTTTGCACATGTTGACTGGCGGAAATGTAGGCATCATGGGGACTTTACCAGCAGAAACTTAGGTGTCTACAGGGTTAGGCAGCAACTGAGCAGGGCTTTGGAGGATCTCCGTGGTGTCCAAATGTTGGATTGGGTGCCGAGAAAGTGGCTATTTGGCACCTAAATCCCTTTGTTGATCTAGCCTAGTGTACATTTTCCCAAGACCTAACTCCTTTATATTCAGATATACAGATTTATCGCACTATTTTAGGGATTCTGTATTTTGGGATTTATTAATTTCATTTTTCAGGGTTTATTTTCAGCAGTTATTGAGTTGTATGTAGATGTCAAAAATCAGGGTTTTTAGAGCTTTCTCTTTGTATGTGCTCTAATGAGTAATATACCTGATGTACATTACTCATTACAGTATCATCTGCTGTCATGAGTGATCTAACGTTCCCTAGTTTTAGACAGCACTACATAAAAGCACACTAGGGGACCTTCAGTGCACACCAGAAGGATCTACACTGACTCTATTAATGTGCAACACGTTAGTATGTTTTAGAAATTGCAGGCCCATAGCCTGCATAACTGCTTCTTGTAGGCAAGCTGTTTGATACATGTTAAAATTTCTGTGATTATTAAACATTCATTTCTTTTTGTATCGGGAGTGTTTATTAGTTAAAAAAATGAAAAATCAAAAGCCCTACACTATCTGTAATCGCATCCTCTGAATCTGAATAATGCCACAGGATCCAGACTGGAGATGGTCAAATTATTAGTTGTGAGTAATATATCTATTTTGAATTTAGCCTTCTTTTTCTCTTATTCATGAATCATTTGCAGACTGATCATATCAGCTTTTTTATATCCTTCCACTGGTTCCTCCTTCTCTCAAATAGAAGCTCCTTGTCTTCACTTTTGTAATTACCACTCTACCCATCATCATTCATCTACTATCAAAATGACAGGTTTCAGAGTAACAGCCGTGTTACTCTGTATTCACAAAAAGAAAAGGAGTACTTGTGGCACCTTAGAGACTAACCAATTTATTTGAGCATGAGCTTTTGTGAGCTACAGCTCGGATGCATACCCGATGAAGTGAGCTGTAGCTCACAAAAGCTCATGCTCAAATAAATTGGTTAGTCTCTAAGGTGCCACAAGTACTCCTTTTCTTTTTACTATCAAAATGAGTCCCACCTCCAGTTAGCCTATGATATCAACCTCCACAACCCACCTTTAAACTTCCAAATAAGCACTTTCATGCTTGGGAGGAGCTCCCTGTGAATAACAGCAAAGCTACCAAATTATCTGCCTTCAAATCTCTCCTTAAGCTCTCCTTTGCCATAATGTCAATGTAAGCAGAGTCAGGATGAGCTCCACCCTGACATCTGGTGGTGAGGTGTGGCAAGTTGTGGAAAAGAACTTCAGGGGCTGATCTCATTTGCATAGGCACACCCACCCCGCCTAGAATGAGGCCATAGCTGCCTGTCATAAATATAAAGGGAAGGGTAAACCCCTTTGAAATCCCTCCTGGCCAGGGGAAAGCTCCTCTCACCTGTAAAGGGTTAAGAAGCTAAAGGTAACCTCGCTGGCACCTGACCAAAATGACCAATGAGGAGACAAGATACTTTCAAAAGCTGGGAGGAGGGAGAGAAACAAAGGGTCTGTGTCTGTCTATATGCTGCTTTTGCCAGGGACAGAACAGGAATGGAGTCTTAGAACTTTTAGTAAGTAATCTAGCTAGGTATGTGTTAGATTATGATTTCTTTAAATGGCTGAGAAAAGAATTGTGCTGAATAGAATAACTATTTCTGTCTGTGTATCTTTTTTGTAACTTAAGGTTTTGCCTAGAGGGGTTCTCTATGTTTTTGAATCTAATTACCCTGTAAGATATCTACCATCCTGATTTTACAGGGGGGATTTCTTTATTTCTATTTACTTCTATTTTTTATTAAAAGTCTTCTTGTAAAAAACTGAATGCTTTTTCATTGTTCTCAGATCCAAGGGTTTGGGTCTGTGGTCACCTATGCAAATTGGTGAGGCTTTTTTATCCAACATTTCCCAGGAAAGGGGGGTGCAAGTGTTGGGAGGATTGTTCATTGTTCTTAAGATCCAAGGGTCTGGGTCTGTAGTCACCTAGGCAAATTGGTGAGGCTTTTTACCAAACCTTGTCCAGGAAGTGGGGTGCAAGGTTTTGGGAAGTATTTTGGGGGGAAGGACGCGTCCAAACAGCTCTTCCCCAGTAACCAGTATTAGTTTGGTGGTGGTAGCGGCCAGTCCAAGGACAATGGGTGGAATATTTTGTACCTTGGGGAAGTTTTGACCTAAGCTGGTAAAGATAAGCTTAGGAGGTTTTTCATGCAGGTCCCCACATCTGTACCCTAGAGTTCAGAGTGGGGGAGGAACCTTGACATGGTGGCATAGTGGTAGGATTAACCTGAAATCATTTTGAGATTTTTTGAACTAGAAATACAGATTTTAAAAAGGAAATTTTTTTTCCTTTGGAAAGGAAGTCCAGAAAGCAGCTGAAACTGAAAGCAGCTTGGTTTTTCTCTGCTTTGTGGCCAAGCAGAGACAAAAGGGGATTATCTTTGTGAATTGCAGGTTTTCTTTGCCTGGAGGCAGGGTACTTAACTCCTGCAGGGAAATTCAGTCTTCCAACCCAGAGTTTTTTTTTTTCTTTTCTTCCTAAAAGTAAATAGGGGGTGTGTGTTCTACCCATTTGCCTGGAGACAAAAGTGGCAGGGTTTTGGTTTTTTTTTAGGATTTTGATTTTTTTGTTTTACAAGGAGCACAGGTTTGAAAAGGAATTTTTTTTTCCTTTGGGTGCTGGTAAGCAGGTTTCCAAGTAGTTGGAGGTTTTTTGCTTTGATTTGGGCCCAGAGCAGAGACAAGGGAATTGTCTTTTTCTGTAGGCTGACAATCACGATCAGAGAATAGGTATTCTATTCCAGCACAGCAAAATTTTACAGCCAAGTTTTGTTTGTTTATTTCTAAACCTTGGGTGTAAAGTTAGTTAAAAACAGAGAGGTTAGAATGACAAAATCCATGACTCGACAAAAGCTGGAATTAGCCAGATTTCAGGCTGCGGAAAAACAAAGGGAACATGAAAGACAGATAGAACTCATGCAGCTGAAAATGGAAGCAAGGGACAAAGAAATGGAAGCAAGGGCCAAAGAACTGGAGGAGAAGGAAAAAGAGAGGAAGCATGTGGAGGAGGTGGAGAAGATAAAGGCTCAGCGGAATATCCCAACAAACCCTAGCAATCCTTCTCCAGGTACCACTTCCCATCCCAGAAATTTCCCCACCTACAAGGCAGGTGATGATACTGAGGCCTTCTTAGAAAACTTCGAAAGGGCCTGCCTTGGGTACAACATCTCTACTGACCAATACATGGTAGAGCTGAGGCCGCAGCTCAGTGGACCCTTAGCTGAGGTGGCAGCTGAAATGCCTAAAGAACACATGAACAAGTATGAACTGTTTAAATCCAAGGCGAGAGTCAGAATGGGGATAACACCCGAGCAGTCTCGTCGGAGGTTCAGAGCCCTAAGGTGGAAACCAGACATGTCATTTACCCGACATGCCTACCACATTGTGAAACATTGGGATGCCTGGATATCAGGAGCAAGTGTTGACTCTCCAGTAAATTTGCCCTTCCTAATGCAAATGGAACAATTCTTAGAGGGTGTTCCTGAGGAAATAGAAAGATACATCCTAGATGGGAAACCCAAAACTGTAATCGAGGCAGGAGAGATTGGAGCCAGATGGGTGGAGGTGGCAGAGAAGAAGAAAACTGGTCGCAGTTGGAGCGGAGACCAGAAGGGACCACCCCAGACCACACCCTATTACCGGGGGCCGCCCAAAGCCCCACCTACCTCCCAAAGAACCCTCCAGACTCCTTATCGTCCCACCACCCCGTTCTCCAGCAACCCTCCTCGCCCCAGTGACCCGTAAGCTGGACGATGTTTTAAATGAAATGAGCTGGGGCATGTAAAGGCCAACTGCCCCAAGAACCCCAACAGATTACAGTTCATTGCACCGGAATCACACCAGAGGTCCACAGGCCCAGATACCTCCCAGATACCCTTGGAGCGGAGGGAAACTGTGAGTGTGGGCGGGAAGAAGGTCACCGCGTGGAGGGACACCGGAGCACAAGTGTCAGCTATCCATGCTTCCTTAGTGGACCCCAATTTAATCAACCCAGAGATCCAAGTGACGATTCAACCCTTCAAGTCCAACTCTTTCAATTTGCCTACAGCCAAGTTGCCTGTCCAGTACAAGGGCTGGTCAGGAATGTGGACTTTTGCAGTCTATGATGATTATCCCATCCCCATGCTGTTGGGGGAAGACTTGGCCAAGCATGTGAAGCAGGCCAAGAGGGTGGGAACGGTCACCTGCAGCCAGGCTAAACAAGCCGTGAGGCCTAGCTCTGTTCTGGAAACTTCTATCAGGACCCGGTCAGAGGTGATGGACCTGGACCCCAGGCCAATGTCTGCAACAGCAGTAGTGGATCCAGTCCCAGAGACCCAGACGGAACCAGTCCCAGAACCGGAACCAGCCGAACAACCAACACCAGACCCCGTGTCAGCACTGAATCCAGTACTTGCAACCTCAACACCAGAGGGCCCCACCGAACCTGAACTGGCAGCAGCCGATAACCCTACACAAGAGGCTCAGCCGGAGCCTGAATCCCAACATAGTGCACCAGCGGAGAGCGGTTCACAGTCAACAGAAACAGCTCCATCCCCTATATCGCTTCCAGAGGGACCAAGCCTAGGTCCACAATCCCATGAGGAACTGATGTCTCCAGCATCAAGGGAACAGTTCCAGACCGAACAGGAAGCAGATGAAAGCCTCCAGAGAGCTTGGACGGCAGCACGGAGCAACCCACCGCCTCTCAGCTCTTCTAATCGATCCAGGTTTGTTATAGAAAGAGGACTTTTATACAAGGAAACTCTTTCTGGTGGACACCAGGAAGACTGGCATCCTCAGAGACAGTTGGTAGTTCCAACTAAGTACCGGGCCAAGCTCTTGAGCTTAGCCCACGATCACCCTAGTGGCCATGCTGGGGTGAACAGGACCAAAGACCGTTTGGGGGGGTCATTCCACTGGGAGGGAATGGGCAAGGATGTTTCTACCTATGTCCAGTCTTGTGAGGTGTGCCAAAGAGTGGGAAAACCCCAAGACCAGGTCAAAGCCCCTCTCCAGCCACTCCCCATCATTGAAGTTCCATTTCAGCGAGTAGCTGTGGATATTCTGGGTCCTTTTCCGAAAAAGACACCCAGAGGAAAGCAGTACATACTGACTTTTATGGATTTTGCCACCCGATGGCCGGAAGCAGTAGCTCTAAGCAACACCAGGGCTAAAAGTGTGTGCCAGGCACTAGCAGACATTTTTGCCAGGGTAGGTTGGCCCTCCGACATCCTCACAGATGCAGGGACTAATTTCCTGGCAGGAACTATGAAAAACCTTTGGGAAGCTCATGGGGTAAATCACTTGGTTGCCACTCCTTACCATCATCAAACAAATGGCATGGTGGAGAAGTTTAATGGAACTTTGGGGGCCATGATACGTAAATTCGTAAATGAGCACTCCAATGATTGGGACCTAGTATTGCAGCAGTTGCTCTTTGCCTACAGAGCTGTACCACATCCCAGTTTAGGGTTTTCCCCATTTGAACTTGTATATGGCCGTGAGGTTAAGGGGCCATTGCAGTTGGTGAAGCAGCAATGGGAGGGATTTACACCTTATCCAGGAACTAACATTCTGGACTTTGTAACCAACCTACAAAACACCCTCCGAACCTCTTTAGCCCTTGCTAGAGAAAACTTACAGGATGCTCAAAAAGAACAAAAAGCCTGGTATGATAAACATGCCAGAGAGCGTTCCTTCAAAGTAGAAGACCAGGTCATGGTCTTAAAGGCACTCCAAGCCCATAAAATGGAAGCATCGTGGGAAGGGCCATTCACGGTCCAGGAGCGCCTGGGAGCTGTTAATTATCTCATAGCATTCCCCACCTCTAACCGAAAGCCTAAGGTGTACCATATTAATTCTCTAAAGCCCTTTTATTCCAGAGAATTAAAGGTTTGTCAGTTTACAGCCCAGGGAGGAGACGATGCTGAGTGGCCCGAAGGTGTCTACTACGAAGGGAAATGTGGTGGTGGTGTGGAAGAGGTGAACCTCTCCATGACCCTTGGGCGTATGCAGCGACAGCAGATCCAGGAGCTGTGCACTAGCTACGCGCCAACGTTCTCAGCCACCCCAGGACTGACTGAACGGGCCTACCACTCCATTGACACAGGTAATGCTCACCCAATTAGGGTCCAACCTTACCGGGTGTCTCCTCAAGCTAAAACTGCTATAGAACGGGAGATCCAGGATATGTTACAGATGGGTGTAATCCGCCCCTCTGAAAGTGCATGGGCATCTCCAGTGGTTCTAGTTCCCAAACCAGATGGGGAAATACGTTTTTGCGTGGACTACCGTAAGCTAAATGCTGTAACTCGCCCAGACAACTATCCAATGCCACGCACAGATGAACTATTAGAGAAACTGGGATGGGCCCAGTTCATCTCTACCTTGGACTTAACCAAGGGGTACTGGCAGGTACCGCTAGATGAATCTGCCAAGGAAAGGTAAGCCTTCATCACACATCTCGGGCTGTATGAATTTAATGTACTCCCTTTCGGGCTGCGAAATGCACCCGCCACTTTCCAAAGACTTGTAGATGGTCTCCTAGCGGGATTAGGAGAATATGCAGTCGCCTACCTTGACGATGTGGCCATATTTTCGGATTCCTGGGCAGACCACCTGGAACATCTACAAAAAGTCCTTGAGCGCATAAGGGAGGCAGGACTAACTGTTAAGGCTAAGAAGTGTCAAATAGGCCTAAACAGAGTGACTTACCTTGGACACCAGGTGGGTCAAGGAACTATCAGCCCCCTACAGGCCAAAGTGGATGCTATCCAAAAGTGGCCTGTCCCAAAGTCAAAGGAACAGGTTCAATCCTTCTTAGGCTTGGCCGGTTATTACAGACGATTTGTACCGCACTACAGCCAAATCGCTGCCCCACTGACAGACCTAACCAAAAAGAAACAGCCAAATGCTGTTCAGTGGACCGGAAAGTGTCAGAAGGCCTTTAACAAGCTTAAAGCGACACTCATGTCTGACCCTGTACTAAGGGCCCCAGACTTTGACAAACCGTTCCTAGTAACCACAGATGCGTCCGAGCCTGGTGTGGGAGCAGTTTTAATGCAGAAAGGACCTGATCAAGAATTCCACCCTGTAGTGTTTCTCAGCAAAAAACTGTCTGAGAGGGAAAGCAACTGGTCAGTCACTGAAAAAGAATGTTACACCATTGTCTAAGCTCTGGAAAAGCTACGCCCATATGTTTGGGGATGGCGTTTCCACCTGCAAACCGACCATGCTGCACTGAAGTGGCTTCACACCGTCAAGGAAACTAACAAAAAACTTCTTCGGTGGAGTTTAGCTCTCCAAGATTTTGATTTTGACATCCAACACATCTCAGGAGCTTCTAACAAAGTGGCTGATGCACTCTCCCGTGAAAGTTTCCCAGAATCAACTGGTTAAAATCGTCCTTGAGATGTGGAAAATATTGTTCGTCTTTATGTACTTGGTAGTATATTTAGAGATGCATGTGTCTTATTAACTCTGTTTTTCCTAGAGCTCCAGGAAGAAATCCCAGCCAGTGTTTCACCCTAGCTGAGATTTGGGGGGCGTGTCATAAATATAAAGGGAAGGGTAAACCCCTTTGAAATCCCTCCTGGCCAGGGGAAAGCTCCTCTCACCTGTAAAGGGTTAAGAAGCTAAAGGTAACCTCGCTGGCACCTGACCAAAATGACCAATGAGGAGACAAGATACTTTCAAAAGCTGGGAGGAGGGAGAGGAACAAAGGGTCTGTGTCTGTCTGTATGCTGCTTTTGCCAGGGACAGAACAGGAATGGAGTCTTAGAACTTTTAGTAAGTAATCTAGCTAGGTATGTGTTAGATTATGATTTCTTTAAATGGCTGAGAAAAGAATTGTGCTGAGTAGAATAACTATTTGTCTGTGTATCTTTTTTGTAACTTAAGGTTTTGCCTAGAGGGGTTCTCTATGTTTTTGAATCTAATTACCCTGTAAGATATCTACCATCCTGATTTTACAGGGGGGATTTCTTTATTTCTATTTACTTCTATTTTTTATTAAAAGTCTTCTTGTAAAAAACTGAATGCTTTTTCATTGTTCTCAGATCCAAGGGTTTGGGTCTGTGGTCACCTATGCAAATTGGTGAGGCTTTTTTATCCAACATTTCCCAGGAAAGGGGGGTGCAAGTGTTGGGAGGATTGTTCATTGTTCTTAAGATCCAAGGGTCTGGGTCTGTAGTCACCTAGGCAAATTGGTGAGGCTTTTTACCAAACCTTGTCCAGGAAGTGGGGTGCAAGGTTTTGGGAAGTATTTTGGGGGGAAGGACGCGTCCAAACAGCTCTTCCCCAGTAACCAGTATTAGTTTGGTGGTGGTAGCGGCCAGTCCAAGGACAATGGGTGGAATATTTTGTACCTTGGGGAAGTTTTGACCTAAGCTGGTAAAGATAAGCTTAGGAGGTTTTTCATGCAGGTCCCCACATCTGTACCCTAGAGTTCAGAGTGGGGGAGGAACCTTGACACTGCCCAAATGGTCACTTTGGCTGCTGTGAGATCCCTAGTGTCTCTGTTATTGGGGCAGGAAGAATAAATTGTTATTACCCTGATTATGGGAACTGTGCTTGGAACTGTACTTGGCCTTTTGTTATGATGGAGGGAGTCACCGTCAACTAAGTAGCACTCGCTAGGCAAGGGACACGGGTTCCAAAACTCTGTGAATTGAGAGAGACTGGGGACAAGTATTAACACTTGGTGGTATGGGCCCCATGGTGAGGGTCTTACATGCTAATTGCACTTCCTCCTCTTTCCACTGTGGAATATCAGAGCTAATTTTGATTCCATTAGGAGTCTAGTTACAGGCTGCTGAGCTGTATGCTTTGGGCTCATGGTGTACCAGCACTGAGGCTTCCCTACTACAAGCTGAATTCACTAAAGAGATGAACTGACTAAGAGCTGAAATCACTGAGTGTTGTGTTAAGTAACGGGGGAGCCTGAAGATATATTGTGGAGCAGTTTGTGGGACGGCTGGAGTGCCTTGTGGGAGGCTGGTGGAGCAGTTCATAGGACGGCGGGAGCTGCTTGTGGGATGCGGAGCAGAGCGGAGCCCTATGGAGCTGTGGGGCAGTCAGCTTCAGATCATGTAAGGTGCCCCTTACCTCTCTTTCCCCCCCCTCCCTGATCTCCACCCACGTTGGGAGGTAAAGCTCTGCAGATAAACTTTCAAACTCTGGGGCTGCCCTGACCAGGGACAGAGACTTTTGGGTCATTGGACTTTTGGGACTTTGGGTGATTTCGGGTTGCTGGACTCAAGAACCAAAGGCAAAGGACACGACCCAATTTGCTTGGGGTGGGTTTTTGCTCATGGGTTGTGTTATAAATCCTGTTGGTGGTGTTTCCCCAGCATAATGCCACATTGTTTCTCTCTGTTATTAAAAGGCTTTTTGCCACACTCAGACTCTGTGCTTGCGAGAGGGGAAGTATTGCCTCTTGAAGGTGCCCAGCGGGAGTGGTATATATTTGTCCCAGGTCACTGGGTGGGTGCTTGAGCCCGTTTTGCATTGTGTTATTGGAATGGATCCCCTAGATATTGAACCCGGCCCTTGTTGCTGCCAACTCTGACGGGCAGAAGGGTTACATCTACAAAACCCTTGGCAATGGTTAAGCTACTGGTGTGCTGATATCACTGTCTATTATACTGACCAGTGATGTTTCCTTGTGCTCCCCTGTCAGTTAGCACCCACAGGGGAAAAAATAGTGGGTGTTTAGCACCCACCAATCACCTATTTGGCAGGCCCCACTGATCAGCTATTCGGTAGGAGACGCTGGGAAGAGGGGAGGCAGAATGGGGGTGGGAAGGGGCAGAGCAAGGGTGGGGCTTTGGAGGGAGGGGCAGAGTGGGGGCAGGGCCTCATGGTGGGATGGGGGTGGAGCATCCACCAGGAAAAATGAAAGTTAGCGCCTGTGTCTAGCACAATAGGGTCCTAGGTCCTGACTGTGACTCTTACTTCACATGGTAATACAAATAATGAACCTGATTTCCACTAATGTATTAACTATTCATCAGAATTCACCAAGGAGTTTGTGCAGACAAATGCCAGCCTGTGGATTGTTCATAAACTGTTCACTTCTTCGATTGATGGTGTACAATAGTAATGAAATCACATGGTATATATTTGCTTCTTGATTGATGTGACACCCTGTCACCCCAATATGCACCACTGTCATGTAATTAGGATATTTTTTGTACAAAGTATGTCTTGTGAGGTATCATTCTGAAAGTCTTGATCTGCTAAACACTAATATCTCATTGGATTGTATGTGTTAAAGTCGTATGTGAAGTTATGAAGTTTGTATGTACTCGTTACTGAAACATGTTGTGAGGTTGAAAACAATCACAAGCAGCTTTTCAGATACAATAGGAGAAAGGCCAAACAATGTTAATGGCTTATTGAGGAAATGCACACAAGCACAAGGATTACCCCAGGAACCGTGTACAATAGAAACCTCTCAAAGATAACACCAGGGGAGCTGGAACAATTTTTATAGTGGGGGGATGCTGAGAGCCATTGAACCAAACCGTAAACCCTGGCTATAATAGAAATCACTTGAAGCCAGGGGGTCCTGCAAGACCCCCTGCACCCCTAGTTCCAGCACCTATGGATAACACTACACAATGGGAACTGTTTGACCCAGGTCACAGGAAAAGAGCTTTTCAAGTGGGAAGAAGATATAAAATAGGGACAATGACATCATTGGGCACCTCACTCTCCTTGCAATAACATGTCTGGAAACACCTGAGGGGGAAAGACTGAACTGTGGGAAGTGATGTTCCCAAGCTAGATGAATCTTTAGCTGGTGTATGAAAACCTGGGAAAGCCAAGGCAACTTGTGCCTTAAGAATCTGCCAGTCTGTTTATCACTCAGGGTGAGAATTTGCTAATTTATATCCTACCTATCTAGTGTATTAAGCTCAGTTTGCGGTTTTTGTTTATTTACTAAAGTAATTTGCTTTGATCTGTTTGCTATCACTTATAATCACTTACAATCTATCCTTTGTAGTTAATAAACTTGTTTTGTTTTCTCGAAACCAGTCTGTGCAATTCATAAGGGCGTGGTAAGTTGTGCATATCTTCCTCCACATTTAGGGAGGGGGCGATTTTCATGAATTTACGCTGTACAGTTCTCTGTGCAGTGCAAGACAATACAATTTTGGGTTTGCACCCCAGAGGGGGTGTACACTTGAGTGCTGGACAATTCCTTAGCTGATTCTTCCCATGCAGAGCTGATTTCAGTGTCTGTGTCATTCTGCAGCTGGGTGTGTCCCTACCTGTATGTGTGCTAGAGTAGGCTTGAGAGCCAAGCATAGCACGACAGAGTGAGGGAGCCCAGGCTGGTGAAAAGGGCGGGCTCAGTGGGACCCCATTACATCAGGTGGCATGCCGGAGTGGGGGGTAACCCATCACAATTGGATTAGTGAAATATTTTAAATAGCAGAATGATTGATGAACAGTAACTAGTAATGACTAATGCATTTCTGGTATACATTTTTGGATTAATACAATTTATTCTAGGACTAGCAGCCCTAGAAAAATACATATTCAACATAGGAGTCTTCAACGTCTTAGAAACAGAACCATTAATGCCACTGAGGGAGGGAAATATTATTATGTGCACATGTCATTTTAAACCTAAACGCATGACTTAATTGGCAAATGTCAAATGTTTCAGTATCTAACTTTGCCCTGGGTCCATAATCTGGTTAATTGGGCCTAACAATTATCAGTTGTAGAGTGGATAAAGTTATTTGTATATAGGGGAAAAAAGTTTTAAAAACAGGAAAGTTGTGAAACTTACTTTACCTTTCAGTCAGCACAACTGAGATATTTTACCTTTTCATTGGCCATTTATTTTTAAGGCTGATATTGATTCTATTGTACTCGGAGTGGAAAGTTCATTTAAAAATGCAATATTTCAATGTTTCATTTCTCTCCCTTTTTGCTTGAAAGTGTTGTGAGCTATATGGTCTCAACCTGAAAGCTAGAGGCAGGGTTGTATGGGCTAGGTGACGTGAAAGTGTTGTGTGGCACCAGAAAAAGTTGACATACAACTTTCAGTGTAGAACTGCTCCACTCTGACCATCATGTACAGAATAAGGCCAAGCATTTCCTTAGCATGTTCTCTAGGGAGAAGCAACCGCCAAACAGAGACCAACTTGCTTCAGCCACAAGGAACACAAAGAGAAACGAACAAACTTAGCTTGATGTCTCGTCTCTGGTAAGTAGCCTAGTTCTCGTGAGTGAATAAAATAGTCTGTCCAGTTCTTTGTGCCTCATGGTCTGGGAGTCACATGGCCATGATGCCTCCCAGGAAACAAGAGAAAAAGCACACCCATCCTCCCTCAGAGACATTCAACTCCTTCTTATTCATATTCCTGTCCCAGTAAACCAAAGTGTAGATCCTTTCTTTCCAGTCAGCAGGATGAACAGTTGGGACAGACACCCTGATTAGTTCCTTTTTTCAGTCAGTCAAACCCACCTTGCTGACATCAATGTGTGGTACATGGCTAGTAGCTTAATAATTATTGGCTAAGGGATGGAGCTGTAGTACAGAAGAGAGCTTAGATAAAAGTCTACCTAAAAGTTTCAGATTGGTAACTTACTGGTATGCAACCTGCTCCCTGCAGACGCTGACTACCACTCATGACTGTCAATTATTTCACAAGCTCTAGTCCTCCACTGCTTGATCCATCAGCACAGATCTTTGTGCTTATATGGAGACCTAAGGGACCATTCCATTTTCTACCATCATAGGAGACTTCAGGAGCAGATCTCAATGCAGGACTGGGGCTTTTGACTTTAATGGGTGGACTGAGCATTACATCCAGTGGTAAAGGGTTGTAGGATCGGGCCCTTATTTAATGCTGTTGTATGTTTATAGAGAATCACAATTTTAATGTTACTCAAAGAGTGACATGAAATCACATGAATTCATTTTCTGTTTTTTTTTTTAGTGCACAGTGTCCATTTAAAAAGATAGTGCCATGTTTTCAAAGTCATTGGAGTCATTCCAAAAATGAAGCCCGCAGAATCAAGGGATTTATTAGTTTGATTTTTTTTAATAAAAGAAAATTAAATTTCTGTCACAGAGAGTTCATTAGCAGTAGAAAAATTATAGAGGTACTTTACTATCTTAAAATAAAAACCCAATTTGGGCCTGGCAACAACACTTAGTGGTAGTAACACGTTAGCTGAGTTCCTGGGGTGAAATCCTGCCCCTCTGAAGTGAATGGGAGTTTTGCCTTTGACTTCCATGGGGACAGGATCTCATCTCTGTTCCAGTCTCTCACTTGCTGATTAGGCAGGGTGTCTGAAAGATTTTGGGAGGCAGAGCTCTGAATCCTATGCCTCCTGGCCTCAAAGACATGCTTTGAGCAGGGGGTTGGACTAGATGACCTTCTGGGGTCCCTTCCAACCCTGATATTCTATGATTCTATGGGCCAAGGAATGAATTTCAATACATAAAAGCAAGCTTGCTAGAACTCTGAACGTAATCTTTTCTCTTCCTCCAAAAAGGAAGGATGGCAGTCCTGATGCAAGAAATCAGGGCTTCAGACCTTATAGTGGAGAAAACAGGCTCCTCAGGACTCAGTCAGGCAAGGAGAAACTAGAATTAATTCATGTTTTAGCCACTGATTTGTCATTTTCTTTTTTTCAGATAACTTGCAATTCCTGTACTCTTCTCTGGTTGGGAATGCCAGGAGTCTGTGTACACAAAGAGCATTATATAATGAGCAGCAGTCACCTTCCCTCTAGTTCTGGAGAACAAGTGCATCACCTCTGCCATGCACACCCAGGGCCATGTCTTTGAAAGGCAAATCTATTTGGTGGAGTGACAATGGTGCAGGAGGGCATATTGTAGACTTTACTGTGGGGTTACACTAATGACCTTTCATAGAGCATGTAAAGTACATCCCAGGGCACTTTAGGATGAAAGCAAAAATCTAACTGTGCTACTTAGCTTTGGTACTTTAAACTCAGTTTAGAGACAAAGTAGTGAAACATTCCTGGGTACACGAGCATGACAAAATGAAATAAAGTAAAACACTCATTGAAATATAATTATCTCAGATTTTATTTGCGAGGCCAAAAACAATATCTGACTTTCCTGAGAGAGCAGAAGTGTTGTTTCAAAGCAAAGTTAATGGATTTGTAGCTGAGTAAATGTGCATCTCTTTGCATTTAATCACCCAGTCAATAATGCATTTACCAGACTGTTGCTGCATGCAGATTTGAAATTTCTTCTAGAGAGTAAGTTTAATGCTTATCTAATTACTAGTTATGCTGTTTTCTGGTCTGTAAATTTATTAGCAAATTTAATACTTTTATAAAAGAAAGTGTCTTACAAGTACTTTCACAATCAAGTGCAAAGAAGAAATTTTCACAGAGTCTATTTATTTAGCTCATATGAACATCATTATTTGTTTATTTCAAAACCATGAGGATGGGGCATTGTGCTGTGTGCTGTACAAATAAGAACTAAAAAGACTGTCCCTACTCCAAAGAGTTTACAAGCTTGGGCCCCAATTCTACAAAGACTTATGCATGTGCAGAACAGTGTGAACAGTCCAATTTAAGTCAATGGCATTATTTACACTGTGTAAAGTTAAGTACAGCCATAAGTCTTTGCAGGATCAGGGCTTTCTTAAGCCTGGGAGGTGGTATGATATATTCAGAGCATTTCTCCTTGCATTTCTTGTTACTACCTGCAAACATTAAACTCCTCTGTTGGAAGTAGCTTGGGCAGAATTGGGATAGTTCATTTTTGATTTTTTTTAAATGGAACTATATATTATCAATCCTGGGCCAGATGCTTAGACCTGACTCAGTCCAGTGCCTTAGCAATGCAAATCAACCACCTTAAAGAGGGGAATTCTCCGCTATCTGACAGGGGGGAACTCTTAGTTGTTGTTGACTCTACTCCACCTGCTTCCCTCCCAGTCTCTTTCCACAGAATGGGTGTGCCAAGGGCAAGAGGAAGTGAATGGAGAGCACAGCACTCCACTGGATCCTTGGCTGAGGGCAACCCCCTTAGAGCAACCTCTAAATTAAGCTAAGTGCTGTGGTCATATATGGATTGCTGTGTTAGCCAAAGATCAGAAAAAGTGCTATCAATTCTACTCTGTCCTGCCATCTACTGTCCCTAGTATTCCCTCCATAAGTCCCTATATGGTAGAGCCTGCTGTGGTACAAAACACCACCAAAGAATTTCTCTGTCTAGGGGGAATCTTTGGCTGCTTTGTGTTGCTGAGTCATCCAGCTCAAAACTGACAGGGCTGAAAATCTGGCCCTATATCAAGAACCACAAGGATGCGAAGCGGGGATGGAGGGGCCGAGCTCAGGGATCTAATAGGTGTTTTTCATCACTGACTATTGTGGTCCTACATTAGGAACTTGGAAATGCAGTTCTTATGTTGCAAGCAATACATTTGCTGCAAAGGAGCATTGTTGTGCTTGCTACACTCGTGAAAAATGTCAAAATAATGTTGTCTTCCTGTCAGAACAAAGACTGTTCAGTACGACTATACCAAGAATGCTAAAGGAACAACAGTGCCATACAAAGATCTAATTAAATCAAGAGGTCCACTTCTGCTGTGACCTCTTAGGACCCAGGAATGACGCACAAGTTGTTTTGTCACCAGGATGCTGACATGGAATTTCTTTGTGTTACAATACTTCAATTTTAAAAAATTTGACTGTTGCCTGTTTACTTTTCATGATCCAGACACTGTTTGCATGGACAGGTTGTCTCTCTTAGACGCCTTTTATATTGTCACCTGCTATGCATATATTTCAAGATCTAAGGAATTATTCCATAGAAGAGGGGCTCTGTTTTCGAAGGCAATAGTACTCTTTCCAAGAGGATAAATAATGGCGCTAAAGACCATGTAATTTTTTTTCCCAGTGAAGGAACCAGAACCCTGGGAAGGAAAAAACCTTCTTTAGTTCCTACCATGTAATAAGGCTGACTATGGCCTTCATTGTGTAAAGACTTATGTACGTGCTTATGTTTTATGCATGTTAAACATGGGTGGTGGGTGAACTCCCCCTTCAGGGAGGCTAGGCCCCTGGTCCCACCCCTTCCGCTTAAGGCCCCATCCTCCCACCTGCTGGAGCCCTGAGCCTGCAGCCAGAGGCTCCCTCCCTGCAACCCAGGCCGGCCCCCAGTCATGCAGGCTGGCCCAACCCCTGGGCCGCTTTGAGCCACCCCTGGCTGCCCCAGCCTCTGACCACCAGCTGGAGCGGAGCCCCCAGTGGCTTCAGGGGAGAGGGTGAGCGAGGACAGGGCCTTAGGGCAAAGCATGGGCAGGGTCACGGCCTGGATTAGGGGAGGCTTAAATACCAGTTGCCCATGAAGTTGAAAGTCCAACGAAGTCAATGGGATGCCTCAGGTGCATAAAGCTAAGCAACTGCATAAATCTTTGCAGGATTGGGGCCTTGATTAGTCAAAAGAAAGCTATTCTTTTTCAGCGAGTGCTGTTCCCTGGCACTAAGTATATGAATCTGTTGTGAAGGGTTCATACTAGTAGTGTAATCAGGGAGTGCGCTGAATCACTCTCTGCTGCTGCAGGGACTACTTACACAGATTTGGTGTTTCAGACATAAAAAGTAAGGTGAAGTTTCTCTCTCACCTTATAAGTATTTTTTTTAAAAAGGAGATCTCAAATTGTGGCAGGTTTTGTTGTCACAGGGAATCAGCCAAAGGAATTTTAATAATTCAAATCCGCTGAGTTTGGGCAGGGGTGGATGGGGTGCAGCCATGGAAAAAGAACTAATAATGTATGGCTCAATAGGCGTTCTTCATAAGAGATGCACTGTTTCCATTGGGTGTGGGGGTCTGTGTGCTCATTTTAATTATTTCTGCTTCAGATTTCATCCATTGCATTATTAATTTTTTCCAGGAGACTAAAAAATACTGTCTGATTTCTCAAGAGGAAACTGCAAACTGACTTAAATAACGAGCTCTTGGACTTATGGAATCGCCTCTTTTGTTGTCATGGAAACTAAATGAAATGAGGCTGATGATAACTCCCACATTTTTCTTATACATTTTGGTACAGTTAATGTTCCTTAACATAGCTTTTTAAATACTTCTGAGCAAAGATTGGAACAATACAGTTATGTGTAAATATGGCAGCAGAGTTCCCTGCATAATTGGGGAATACTAACCCTTTTAAATCAATACCCTATTAGTTAGAGCCAAATCCTATTCCCAATGAAGTCAATGGAAATTTTACTATTTCCATTAATACGAAGAGGATTTGGCCTGAATGAAGATACATTACTGTTCCTTAAATACCTGGAATTTCCTACTAATGGGGATTACAGTCTTCCTAAAGATTAACTGTCAGGTTTTTCTAGGACTGCTACATCCTTCAATTGTTGTCTCTGTTGGTTAGTGTCCAGAACTCTTTTCCAAAACGAGGCTCTCTACTGTATCTCACTGTGTGAATCAACTGAACAATCAAGCATCTGTTTTGTTTGAAAGAGCTGTCTTCTGGCATTAGTCCAACAGAGATCCTTTGGGTCAATAGTGCTAGCCACTTTGAAGCTCTGGTCTTAATTATAGCTAAAATCAGTGTCCAAAAACTTGAGGGTATTCTTACTATATGAGAATGTGTGATTGTTCCCCTACAGCAAGCATCTATATTGACTCTGCTGTAAAATGGGATATCTGTATGTCCATAGGAGTACCAAATTAGCAGTCACTTGGCCTTGTTTACGCTACACAGTTTTGTCGACACAAGTCAGCTTTTGGTGGGCAAACGGTGGAGGTGTACACACTTCAGTGACACTTCTGATGACAAAACTCTTTAGTTCTGGTGACAAAATAAAACCACCTCGAGGAGAGGGCTTTTTGCACAAAAGTTTTGTCGACAAAGTGCCAGTGCAGACACCGTGCTTGATTCTATCGCTTTAATTGGCCTCCAGAAGGTGCCCTACAATGCCCACCCTGACCACGCTGGTCAGCAGTTCCAACTCCAGTGCCCTGCAGCCAGGTAAACAACCATCCGCCATTTCCCCGTTAAAGCCCCAGGAATTTTTGAAATTCCACTTCTTATTTGCGCAGCGTGGAGAGGTCTCATTGCATCTCCCCAGCTGACAAAGGCAGTTTCATGCAGCAGACACTCTTCCACTTGGACCACTGTGGAACTGCTGGATCTCCTCCTGTATTTGGGGAGAGGAGGCTGTGCAGTCACAGCTGCGCTCCAGCCGTAGGAATTTTGCAGGCAGATTTCTTAAGGCTTATGCAAAAAGGGTTACGATCAGGACAGAACAAAGATCAAGGAGCTGAGGCATGTGTACCAGAAGGCAAGGGAGGCAAACCATCACTTGGTGCTGTGCTGAAGACCTGCTGTTTTTATAAGGAGTTGGACACTATCCTCAGCAGTGACCACACCTCTACCACCAAGAACCCCATGGATATTTTGTCAGGGCTGGAGCTGGACCTAGCCAAGAGGATGAAGTCATTGATGAAGAGGTGGAGTTAGATGATGTGGAGCCACGGCGGGGTCGTGTCCATCCAGGAACTGTTCTCTACTCCAGAGGTGTCTAGCCAGTCTCGGCAGTTGCACTCCGGCAAGCAAGAAGCAGGAGAGGAAACCTCTGGTAAGTGGTTTTGCTTTGTGAAGTGTGGAGGTGGGGTGAGGGCATAGAAATGTAGAAGACTGGCTGTGTCTCTGTGAGCTGGACATTTCTCTGTGCAGCTAATCAGTATGGCAGAACAGGGTGTTGATGTACACTGAGATTTTACGGGAATCCTCCAGAGAGATCTCTAGAAAACTTTCTTGGATGTACTTGGCAATCCTCTGCCAAAGGTTCCATGGCAGAGCTGCTTTGTCCCTTTCCCCACTGAAGGAAACGTTCCCTTGCCATTCAGCAATCACTTGTGCAGGGACCAAAGCAGCACAAATGCGAGCAGCAGATGGACCAGGTTAGAAGCTGCAGGTGTGTCATAGATGCACCCTTGCTTACTCTCAGGAGTGAGATATCTGCTGCAATGACCCCAGCCTGTGGAAAGGGGTGGGAAAATTTAGAATATTGTCCCTCAACAACTGCACTGAGACCCTTTCATATTGCTTTTCTCCCCATCTACAATGCCTCCTCCCCAGGGTAAACTCACCTTGCTTGGGGTGTTCACGGGCATGTGCACTTGTCAAGGGTCAGTGTGAAAGTGATTAGTATGTTACTAGAGGTGTATTTTACTGAAATGTTTCAATGTTGTGTGTTTACTTAACAATCATGCTTCTGGGTATTGTTCCTTCTGTTTCCACAGATTTGGCCTTCAGAGGCACTCCCTACACACTGGTGGAGTGCCTCTGCCAGATAAGAAAGCACCCAAGACGAAGCAAAGAAGACACAGGGAGTGGAGGGAAATCGAAAGGCAGGATAGAAAAGAAAATGATGCCTTCATTAAGGGCACTACTGAGAGGATGATTAAAGTTATGAGATAGCAAACTGAGATGCTGAAGTCCCTCATAATGCTCCAGACTGAGCAGGTGCATTCCCACCTTTCTCTTCAGAACATTCAGAATTCTTTCCCATGTCCTCCCCAAACTCCACCCGTGCATTCCTTTCCACTTTCTGGGACTTCTCGCTTTCCTGTTCACTCCACCCCCACAGACACCTTTTCAAAATGATAAATGGAGTTACGCACAGCTTTGAAAGTCAGCCCTCCCCTGGTGCCTCCTCTCCCACCAAGCATGTGTGGGTGTGGGTGTGGTGTTGTTTTCTGTGCAATAAAAGCAAAGTTTTTGAATGATAAATACTCTTTGTTTTCTACAAATTGTGATAGCAGGTGGCGGGAACACATACACAAGTAGTTTAATCATTTGCTTACATGGTATCCTAGGCCATACAAATCACAAGTCTTCCTTACAAAATTTGATTTAATTAAGCATTGCAGTCCTGAGCATAGTAATATCTATTACTGGCTCTTATTTTCAAAGTGTAGCCTCAAAGCCTCCCAGATTTTAATTGCCCCCCAATTGTTCCCCTCTAATAGCCCTGGTATCTGGCTGCTCAAAATCAGTGGCCAGGTGGTCTGCCTCAGCAGTTCACCCCTGAGCCAACTTTTCACCCTTACTTTCACAAATATTGTGCTACAGTAGCGGCTATGACCATGCAAATATTATCCTCGTTGAGGTCTAACCATCCATAAAGGTACCGCTAGGGCACCTTTAATCTGCCAAATGTACATTCCACAATCATCCTGCACCTACTCAGCCTGTTGTTGAACCGCTCCTTACTGCTACCCCGGCAAGGCTTCATGAGCTATGGCGTTAAGGGGTACGCCGGGTCTCCCAGGATCACTATGGGCATTTCAACATCCCCCACCGTAATCTTCTGGTCTGGAAAGAAAGTCCCTGCTTGCAGCTTTCTGTAAAGGCTGGTGTTCCTGAAGATACATGAGTCATGCACCTTTCCAGACCACCCTGCATTAATGTCAGTGAAATGCCTGAGGTGACACACAAGTACCTGCAATACCATGGAGAAGTACCCCCTTCCTATTGATGTACTCCATTGCAAGGTGATCTGGTGCCAGAATTGGAATATGTGTGCCATCTATCGCCCTTCCACAGTTAGGTAAAACCATTTCTGCAAAGTCATTCACTATTTCACGCACATTGCCCAGAGTCATGGTCCTTCGTAGCAGGATGCGATTAATGGCCCTGCACACTTGCATTAATGCAGGCCTAACAGTTGATTTCCCGACTCCAAACTTATTCATGAGCAACTGGTAGCAGTCTGGGGTTGCCAGCTTCCACATTGCGATCGCCCCGCGCTTCTCCACCAAGAGGGCAGCTCTCATTTGGGTCTCCTGGTGTTGCAGGGCTGGGGCAGGCTGTGCACACAGTTCCAGGAAGGTAGTTTTCCTCTTCCGAAAATTCTGTAGCCACTGCTTGTCATCCCAGACCTGCATGATGATGCGATCCCACCACTCCTTGCTAGTTTCCTGAGCCCAAAAGCGACAGTCCACCATATGCAGAGTTCCATGAATGCCAAAACTAATCGAAAGTTACTCCTATCCCTGCCAGACAGCACATCAGGCAACTGAATCCTGTTGAGTTAGGACCTTCATAATTAACTGCACTGCCATTCACGATGTGTTACTGACAGCTAGCAGAGCAGTGCAGGATTCACCCTTTCACACACAGATGGTGGGGTGAACAGCAAACAAGGGCAGTTGAAAAATGCTGCAAACCAAAAATGGAATGCTGGGACAGGAAGCAATGCATAATGGGATGTTGAACCAGGATCCACGATGTGCTGTGATCCACTTCACCTTCCCACAAGACCTAGCGGCAGAATGTGGTGAGCTGAACTGTGGAATAGCTATCCCCAGTGCACTGCTGTCACTGTTGATGCTAGTGCCCCAACTGTGGGCATGCTCTGCTGACAGAGGGAGCGTAATATGAACATGCAATACCGATTTTCTTTTAGTGCTTTTTGATTGTCGACAAAACTTTTGCCAACAAAACTCTGCAGTGTAGACAAGGCCTTGTACCTGAAACATACTGATATTGGCTGGGCATCTAGCCAAATCCGACTCCTCTAATTGAGTTCCTAACTCCTGCTTTGTTTATTTCCCCTATTAATTTGTCAAATGGGTGTTCTCTTGATTACGTACCAGTGCAATTTGGTGACAAATTTATAGCTAGTGGATTTCCCAGCTATTATTTCTTCAACCTAGAGCAAAGATCTGATTAAAGTACCCTCCAGTGTTAGAAGCAAAATATTTAATTGTAACTTATGAAAAGTCATGTTGTGGGTCCAGGTTCTAGCTGGTCATTTTTTTCACATACTAAGTTCTTCTTCTTATTTTTATAGCACTGAAAAATGAATAAAAATATTAAGCCCCATTAAGGTCAGTGTCAAAACTCTCATTGACTTCAATAGGGTTAGGATTTCACACAGGTCTCCATCCGAGCTGGAAACTTTCTCATAGAAAGATAATTTTTTTTTTAAATAGAAAAAAAAAAGAAAGAGAGAGAGGAGGTTTATTTTGTACCATGTGTCAGTTGTTCAGTAATCTCTCTCCCCTTGACCTCTCCCTTCCCACGCCCCCACAGAAAAACCTTTACCTTTTATGAAGTTGTATAACCTCCTTCATATATTAATAGTTCATGTATCTGCCTTCCTTGTATATTTAAAGTCTGTGTTCAAACTTCCTGAACATACTTGTTTGTTTCTTGTTCAAGGCTCATTATATAAGTTTAATGGGAAATTTTCCATTGACTTTTGTTGCGTCTGGATCAGATAGCCCTTAGTTTGCAGAATCCAGGCCTGCACAAAAGTTAATTAATCTCAAAATGTTAGGATCATAATTTAGGCAGTTTCTCTTTAAGCCTCATAATAGGAAATCAGACATTTTATTAATAATCATAGAATAAATACATTTTATTGTTACCTATTTAAAACTGAACAAATACATACAAGACAATAGACATCTGTATAAATAAAGAGAAGAAGAATGGCCTAGTTGTTGGGACACTAGCCTGGGAACCGAGACCCAGGTTCAATCTGCTGCCACAGATTTTCTGTGAGACCTTGGGCAAGTCACTTCGTCTTTCTGTGTCTCAGTTCCTCATCTATAAAATGGGGTAAAACAATACTCCCCTACCTCACAGGAATTTGAAGATAAAATATATTAAAGATTGTGAGGTGTTCAGATATCACAGTAGTGGGGGCCCTCAAAGTGCGATAGATAAAAATATAATATAAAGTTTCACTTGACTTTGAGTCTTCAGCAATCCCAAAACTTTAAAAATCCAGGTAAGTCATTAAAATGTTTCAAAAATAATTAAAAAGGTATACTCTTTGTCCAAGGACCACAGAGAGGGGAATATACAAAGGAAGAAAAAGGGGAGACGAGTTGTTGGAGGAAAAGATAAGGAGCTATGGAAATGGAGAGGAGAAAGTTTATGCTTTTGTATTTCTGGAAGAGACTTAAGTGACCGACCACACCCTCAAATTGGGAATAGTTAAAATGAATAGGTATTGAGTAGCCCATAGGCTGACTTTTTTTGCACAAATTATTCACTAAACACCTACAAGTAACAAATCCGTTTGTAGTAATTGGGATTGGCTCCCACGCAGATAATAGGGTGAAATTTGCAATGAATTATTCAACCAGCTGTAGCTCAGATACCTTTTTTACATATGTCAGACACAAATACACTTGAGGTGTTAGTAGATGGCAAGTCTGATAAACTGGGCATTGCCTTTGCATCAAACGCTATTGATGGCTGAGCTTGGAGAGCTATTGTCTGTGGGAAATGTGGAGTTCTTGAGCTCTTGCCAGTTTCTTGTTGCTGAGCAACAGCATTTGTCCCCTCCAGTTGTGTGTGTGGCATGTACATATGGATTAAAAATAAGAGCTCTCTGGCATGAAAACTACCCTGTACAGTGTCCTTAACTATTTAATGACCATATCAAATATCATGTATGGTTAAAAATGAATCAGACCTGACAGGCAGTATATTTGCTGGCTATTGCTGCATAACCAGACATAAAGCACATGCTGTTGAGGACTAAGTAGTGTCAACCAACTGATAAGAGCAAAAATCCTCTACAAATACTCTGCCTGCTGTATTGTATTGCTCTTATAATCTTGCATTTATAAGTACAAATAAAGATCCTGTAAGAGGGTATTTACTGGAAATTATTCATGTAGGTGTAGCACAAGTCAGGTCATAAAGCACTACGTGCATTTTTTACTTCACAGTATATGTCTTTAGATAGTGCTAGAGCCAATTTTAAAAAAAGGGGGCTGGAGGGATCCCAGCATTTTCATGATCTCCCCTTTTGTTCACCAAAATTTGAAATTTTCAACATTTCATTGAAATATTTCAACCAGCTCTACAGACGGTTAAAAACTGGGATTTAATTTTCATGAACATTTTAAAAGAATTTGTTTCCCTTTTTCATCGAACTTACAAAACCTTTCAACTAGTTGTCCGTTAGGGCCTATGGATCCATTAAGCACCTGTATTTGTGTCTGGGATTGTAAAGTCATGCATTGTCAGCTGATCAATTACAAACTACATCCTACATAATTTCTTAATGGAAATAGAGGTGGAGAAACCCAATGGCATTCAGGTTCAAATGGTTCAGTGCAAAACCAGTTCCAAACAAAACAGTAACCCCTCCTAGTGCTCTCAAGCTAGGGCATTTAATCACACAATTCTTGTGATTTAGTGGCACAATGATGATGATCAACAGCAAACATCATAAATCACATTGTAACAATATCATAGAGTGTTTGGGTTTCACTCCGCAGACCTAAATGTAAATATTTTGGGTAGGGTGGAGTTTTCGCGTGTATTATTCAGCTCTGTCTAATTGGAACCTTACCAGTGTCAAGTGTATAGCTTCTCTCTTCCTTCCAAATTTATTTTGGTAATAGGATGTACGGAGAGTTTCCTATTCTATCTTTTAACTGATCACAGATAACAATTTGGATGACGTTTTAAAGTCTTGAGCCCTGTCGGCACGTCATGGCTATTAAAGATTCTGTAGCACTTTGAATAAAAGTTGGGGTTGGCAGTGATATCCTTGGCCAGAATTTCCCTCTGTTACGCAATGTTCTGTGCACTAAAATCTGACTGGCTGCTGCCATCCACTTAGGAAGTGGTGTTGTATGTATTTAAGACCTGAACCTGCAAACCTGAGATTATCAAGGCAATAGTTATTAAAGTACTTGGGGGTCTTGAGACAAAAGGCAGCAGTTAATAAATAAATATATGCTATTTGTTTATCTCATGAAGATTGCCAGCCTTTCATTTTCACACACCTTCATACCACTCAAATGAAAGGAGAAAAGGGATTTCAGAACTTGCTGATGTGTGTGTATGAATACGGAGGTGATTGCCATGAGCAAAATTGCAAAGCCAGGTGATAAGTGATTTTAGCATGCACATTTGACTGCCTCGCTGCTCTCTGCCTATTAATCCACCTCCCCGTGACTTATTCTAACACCCCAAGGCTTTGAACTGATTCAAACATCTCCCATTAATTTCAAAACATGTTTCCTGAGAGCTAGTTCCTCTTTTCCCCCTAAATGTGGATTTTCCTGTCTTAGCACCAAGAACAGGCAAGAGTCAGCCCTGAACCAGTGACAGCTTTTCTTTGCAGAACAACAAGACAATCTTAAAATTTGATGTCTTTTGGCCCCATAGAAGTTGATACTCTTGGAAGGGGATATTCCCAGCTTCCCAATAGCACCAACCTCTTGCTTCAAACTCTGGAAGATCCTGAGATAATGGCCTTCAAAATAGTACCTTTTTATGTGGAGAAAACCATTGTAGGCTATTTTAGAGGGCTGTATTGTTCCCTTTGAGCCCTCTATAGTTAGATTCATGGCATCCAAGAGAAAAGGATTCAAAATATTTTAAGGGAGTTATTTTTTGTAATTCTCTAAACAGCCTTTAAAATAGTGTTTTCTCTAGCACATGTGGCATATACAGAATAAATGGTGGTGTAACATACGGGTTCAATTAACATCCACTTTGGAATAATTCACTCACGGTTTGCGGTGTTACAGTAGGCAGGGGTTGTGGAGAGCCACTTAAAGTGAGAGAGCATAGCTTAGTCCCTGTCCCTTCTTCCCCCCCGTCTGACCCTCCTTTCCACTCTCAGCCCCGTCCCTCTCTCCCCCCCCCATCAGCCTGGCCTATGAGCCTCTAATTCACCCCCGCCTCCAAATTTGAGAGTGGCATTGGTACATAGCATGTGGGGTCACAGCCCTACTCAGATTTGACCTAGCCAAAAAATGGTCCGGCCAAGCCCAGGTGACCCTTTCAACTCACCGGCCTATGGTAGGCGTGGTAATGGTAAGGTGTGTGCTTGTGAGTGGAGAAATAGAGGGCATCTTCTGTCAAGTGGTATATCTTCACTTGCTTTTATGACTTTGTGTCAGGCGTGTTGTGTGTGTAGCAAACCACCTGCTTCACAATGTTTTGTGTGTATTTATATGCATACATATGAAAGAGAAATGATTCATTTATGTATTACAGACAATTGTTTTATATGGTTTAGCCATAATGCTCTAAGATAATTGTTCCTAGTCTAGTCATATTCATCCCCTGTTGCTATAAATCATTAATAAATCTGAGTCATCAGCAATCAGTCTGCATAAATATAGAATAGAAAGTCTGGAGAACAAAATGATGGAACACGTTAGGGAGTAAGCTCTGGAGGTGAGAGGTTGCATCTCATAGTAACAATGAAACAGTTGCTTCTTTGAGAATGTTGTCAGTGAAACATCAGAAATGCTACTTGTTAAAAATAAATTATGGGCAAAAGGATGATCGTAGAAGATGCAGATTGATATTAAAGCAGAGAGACTTTTGAAAGGCACAGCCATGGGTACTGAATTAATAACAGTGTCTCTAAGGATTTGGTGTGCAGTTTTGTGTATAAGATGAGCCTTATTTAAACAAGCAAATTAAAGATTTAAACAGGTGGGAGAAGGCTTAGCCAATAGTTTTACAGGGAAACCAGGTATGGGCATACAGAGATGAATCACAGGGTCATAACAAATCCTCATTAAATGAAAAATAGGAGCAGCAGCTGCTGCTGCCAGCTTTTCCTGCAGCAATACTGTTGGCATAGCAGAAAGTCAACAGATAAACTCTGTCTTGTGAATCTTCTGGGGCATTGCTGACAGTCTCCAAAAAGAAGGGAACCAGACTCCTGTGGTCATAACAGGTGAAAAGTGTTAGCTACATTATTCCAAGAGAATTGGCATTCTGTCTTGGAGGCATTAAGTTCTTGAGGTCATTCTTTGAGCCAGCTGACTCAAACTTGTTTGCTTCAGCTGCTTCCCAAAATGTGTGCAAACACATGTTGCTTATGCAGATCCCAGGCTTCAATTCAGGAAAATGATTTTACATATGCAAAATGACTCTGTGGGTGTACAAAACAGATAACTGTATGGCTAAGAATGCAGTTTGCTCATGAAAATGTTGTGTGCACACATGGGTGGAGGTACAGGGGATGCATACATATACTTTTGGTGCAGTATCGGCACTCATATTTGAACAGGGCTATATTTTCAAAACAATTTTCATTTATGACCAATGTTGCCAAATGGCTCACCAGAACCCAACCAAACAAGCCTGACACACCAGCATCAGAAAGCTAGCTGGCTCTTTGGCAGTTACATCCAGATTGTAATTCAGGCAGCCAATCAAAGTTTTCAGAGCAAACAACCAAACATTCTCCTGGATGCAGGCTCATTTAATCTGTCCTTAGCCCCAACACCAGTAATTCAGGAACACTCCTGATTGTCTGCAAGGCCCTCTGAGGCTTCTGACCTGATACCTAGTCAAGAAAAATGAAAATTAGTCAATCAGTTATAGCTACCTGATATGGAAAAGAAGTGCTCTGAAATGTCATGGGAAACCCACTGAGTATAGCAGTGCTGTCTATGAGAATCATAGGTAAATCCCAGACTGTTTTTTTCTCATGCTGTTAAAAATAAACTGGCAACAACTCAGAAATCCCTCTCTTGAACCACAGATGTCCTGGCCAAAATTCAAATTCAGGTACTTACACTCTGCCAAGTTAAAAATGTCCTCTGTCATTAAATTGGGGGGGACGGACGTTATTCTTCTATTCCTGTCTTAAAAAACTGTTCTGCTATGAGACTATGGTTTCTTATCATCAGTGCTGGCTGTTTATCAACAGTGGATGAAGTAATGTCTGCATATAGTGCTAGAACCTGGGGCCTGGCTGAATTCTGCATCGTGCAAATTAGTGTAAAGGTGACCTTGGAATCTACTCCTCTAATTCTTACACAGTAGAGTTGTATTGATTCTGCTGCCCAGAGAAGTCTCTATGACCACAGAGGCCTGGGCAGGATTTGCCCCATAAATTTGTGCCATTGTTTTGTTAGGTAAAGAAATTAAACTTACAGGGAGGTAATTACCAGGATCATTCCTCCTTCTTTATTTTTTAAAGGAACTACCTTTCTTTTTTTCTTTTATTCTGTATGTTTACCACATATAGGGCCCGATTCAGCAAAGCAGTTAAACATGTGCTTAAACGGATTTCAGTGGGACTACTTAAATGCTTAAGTGCTTTGCTGAATCAGGGCTATAGTTTTCAGCAGTACAATAATCAGGGGGTAGCCGTGTTAGTCTGTATCCACAAAAACAACAAGGAGTCTGGTGGCACCTGAAAGACTAACAGATTTATTTGAGCATAAGCTTTTGTGGGTAAAACACCACTTCTTTAGATGCATGGAGTGAAAATTACAGATGCAGGCATTATATAATGTCACATGAAGGGAAGGGAGTTGCCTCAGGAGTGGAGAACCAGTGTTGACAGGGCCAATTCGATCAGGGTGGAGGTAGTCCACTCCCAATAATAGATGAGGAGGTGTCAATTCCAGGAGATGCAAAGCTGCTTCTGTAATGAGCCAGCCACTCCCAGTCCCTAATCAAGCCCAAATTAATGGTGTTAAATTTGCAAATGAATTTTAGTTCTGCTGTTTCTCTTTGAAGTCTGTTTCTGAAGTTTTTTTGTTCAAGCATACCTCCTTTCAAATCTGTTATAGAATGTCCAGGAAGATTGAAGTGTTCTCACACTGGCTTTTGTATGTTTACCATTCCAGATGTCCGATAAGTAGTACAATAAGTTTATTATCTAACTTTCTCTATTTTAGGGTACAGATCAGGTGTTCTGTGTATGTTAATATTTTCCAGGACTTGTTCATGCTCAACAATTATGGTTGCTAGGTTTTCCTCATTTCCTAATTATTCCTATTTCTTTACTTTACTTTTTAAAGACTGATTTAAATGGAGTTCAGTAGCTAAGCAATTTGAGTCATTAATTTCATTTGTTAGTGGACCTATTTTCTCTCTATTATTAATAGGACTGTTGATTAATGGCAGTTAACTCACATGATTATCTCAAAAAACTCGCAATTAATCGCAGTTTTAATTGCACCGTTAAACAAACAATAAAATACCAATTGAAATGTATTAAATATTTTGGATGTTTTTCTACATTTTCAAATATATTGTATTCTGTGTAGTAACTGAAATCAAAATTATTTTTATTACAAATATTTGCAGTGTAAAAATGATAAAATAGTATTTTTCAGTTCACCTCATACAAGTACTGTAGTGCAATCTCGTTGTTGCAAAAGTGCAACTTACAAATGTAATTTTTTTTGTTACATAACTGCACTCAAAAACAAAACAATGTAAAACTTCAGAGACTACAAGTCCACTCAGTTCTACTTCTTGTTCAACCAATTGCTAAGACAAACAAGTTTGTTTACATTTATAGGAGATAATGCTGCTCTCTTCTTATTTACAATGTCACCAGAAAGTGAGAATGGGCATTTGCATGTAGCCTGAGAACAGGCATATTTTTATACCCAGCATTGCAAGGTATTTACATATCAGATATTCATATGCCCCTTCATGCTTCGGCCATCATTCCAGAGGACATGCTTCCATGCTGATGATGCTCCTTAAAAAAATAATGCATTAATTAAATTTGTGACTCAACTCCTTGGGGGAGAATTGTATGTCCCCTGCTCTGTTTTACCTGCATTCTGCCATATATTTCATGTTTTAGCAGTCTCAGATGATGACCCAGCACATTGTTCATTTTAAGAACACTTTTACTGCAGATTTCACAAAATGCAAAGAAGGTACTAATGTGAGATTTCTAAAGATAGCTACAGCACTCGACCCAAGGTTTAAGAATCTGAAGTGCCTTCCAAAATCTGAGAGGGATGAGGTGTAGAGCATGCTTCCAGATGTCTTAAAAGAGCAACACTCCAATGCAGAAACTACAGAACCCAAACCACCAAAAAGGAAAATGAACCTTGTGTTGGTGGCATCTGATTCAGATAATGAAAATGAACATGTGTTGGTCCGCACTGCTTTGGATTCTTATCAAGCAGAACGCATCATCAGCATGGATGCATGTCCCCTGTGATGGTGGTTGAGGCATGAAGGGACATTTGAATCTTTAGGGCATCTGGCACGTAAATATCTTGTGATTCTGGCTACAACAGTGCCATGCGAATATCTGTTCTCACTTTCAGGTGACATTGTAAACAAGAACCAGGCAGTATTATCTCCTGCAAATGTAAACAAACTTGTTTGTCTGAGTGATTGGCTTAACAAGAAGTAGGACTGACTCTAAAATTTTACACTGTTTTATTTTTGAATGCAGTTTTTTGTACATAATTCTACATTTGTAAGTTCAACTTTCATGAGAAAGAGTTTGCACTACAGTACTTGTATTAAGTGAATTGAAAAATACTATTTCTGTTGTTTTTTTACAGTGCAAATACTTGTAATAAAAATAAATATAAAGTGAGCACTATACAGTTTGTATTCTGTGTTGTAATTGAAATCAATATATTTGAAAATGTAGAAAACACCCAAAATATTTAAATAAATGTATTCTAGTATTGTTTAACAGTACCATTCATTTTTTAATCGCTTCACAGCCCTAATTATTAATTGTTATGTAACAATGCCCACAAGAAGTTAGTTAACATGTACAGGCTATTTAAAAAGAAGTTTTTATATGCATAAATATTGTTATGAGCTGGGTGCAATCTTGTTATGGGTTGAAGTAAAACCTTGCTGAGATTGATGGGTATGAACTCACCCTTCAATTTACATAACTATAAAGATAAATTAATCACAAGCTCCTACCCAAGACAAAAAGGGTTATGTGAACTCACCCAGGAGTTTTGGGGTGTGTGGGTAAAGGGGCTTTGCTGAGAGATTGAGAGTGAATAAATAGGGAATACACAGAAACTGAGAACAGAGAAGAAAAGGGAGAGAGGCAGAGGCAAGAAGAACAAGAAAGCCGAACATTGGCCTGTGAGGACAGTGTGACCTTGAAAAAGCTAGAGAGAGAGAGCTTTTGGGGCTGAAGTTGGCTCAAGAGGCTTGGGGCTATAAGATAAGTCTTTGCTCCTTTTGTTCTTGGTTTTTCCTGTGCCCAGTGAAGCAGGACTTTGTACATACCTTGTAAATAATGAAAGACTGCATCAAAGAAATACCTGTCACCAATTTCTCCTCCTAACTGGAACTTTGACTAGCTGCTCGGTCAAAAAGGGGCAACAATATAGTAAAGGAACTAACACGTATGTGCTAATTGTCAGCTTGATCACTTTGCTCAAATCCCTACTTTTTACCCCCATCTTTTATCTGTTTTTTGCTTTGGGTTGGGTTTTGTCTTTTAGAGTGCAGGCTCTCCAGAGCAGGGATTGCGTCTTCCTATATGTTGATATAGCACCTAGCATATGTAGGCCCCAGGTCAGCAAATCATTTACGCCCATACTTAAGTTGATCCCCTATTCAGCAAAGCACTGAAGTGTGCTTAACTCTAAGTCAGTGGGAGTTAAGCACACAATTAAAATTAAGCATGAGTGCAGTGTTCTGTTAAATAAGGAAGGACTGTTTAATTGGGGACTTTTGACCCTACTGTAATATATAAAATATATTAAATTAGCATCACATTAACACCACAATGGCTCTTTATAAATAAGGCCCCCACCACAAAGAACTAGAAGTCTTATCTTGCAGTGGGATCTGCTAACTTGGATCCCTCCCTGGCCCTATATGGATTTCCACTGGATTCAACAGGATTTTGCAGAAGCAAAAGGGTCCACTCATGGCTCCTGATGCTAGGTTTGATGCAAGTACTCTTTGCCTCCAATGTATTTGTAAAAGCTCTTATTTTATGGATGGGAATTTACCACTTTCAAATAAATTTGCATTCACTGAATGGCAAACTTTGGCTTTGGATCAAATACATTAATATTTTATGGAGACATCAATATTTGCAGGTGATTACTCTTAAAGTAAAAATCATTCTTTTTTAAAACAACTCTACACCAGTACTGATCCCGCAGTAGACACCTGGAAAATACTCAACTAGTTTGTTTTGAGAGTTTAAATGTTTCTGCCTCAAACAATGAGGCTTGATTTCTTGCCTGTGGAAAAACAACCACATTTATTTATCAGAACTGGAGTTTTATTTGCCTCAAAAGCTTTCCCCCACCCACTGAGACTCAGTATTTTTCCTCTCCTTAAGCCTGGAAAATAAAATAGCATCAGTTTCTATCACAGACCTGTAAAGATGTGACTAACATATCAAAGGAGCACCACTTATGTGTGTGTTCCAGTGTAAAAGGCAGTTTCATGAAGGCAGTTGCTACTTCAGGGGGAGGGGAGAGGACATTTCCATCAGAATCTTCAAAGCAGTGACAATGAATGCCCCGATCTGAGCGCCACAGAAAAGCGGGAGTTGACAGATGCATAAAAAATGCATCAAACGTAAGAGCTGTGGTGAACTATTTGTGTACCGGCACGGGTAGGAGGAAATTCAAAATGACTCTTAACACTACGCTATTCACGATGCCACCACACAGTCAATATCCTGTCTTTAGCATTTCTCCGTGCATGACCAGGTTTTCACATGTCATACTACGTCTTATTGCCATCTGGCACAATGAAATATAACAGTGTCTAGGGGAAGTTGTGTCCTTAATCAGCAAAAGGAAGTCACTGTTGTGACACTGGGAGCCATTTTTCCCCGGTCTTCTGTCTCCGTGGGATGAAAACACAATCTATGTAGTTTCCCAAGCCCTGTCATCCTCTAGAGTGAGAGATAATCTGATTTGTATTACATTTACAAAATATACAGAAAGAAATACCTGAGAAATACCATGTCTCAAAGACATAGATTTTGTGTTATGATTTATACCCTCTGACCTGGATCATTCATAATATGTATTATTAAACTTCTAAATTGCATTACTGGCCGGGGTGAGGCAGAAGTGGGCAGGTGTGACACTGCTGTAGGAACACCTGGAACACAAAAAGTGTGGTGATAAAAGTATGAATTAACCCACTGAGTGGCAAAGATTTCACTCATTTAATCAGCAGTACATTGGTAAGTGGTATGATACATACTAACAACTGCAGTTTATGATGCCAATATTAAAGGTTATTTCAGAAGCATAGCAGAAAGCTCTTGATTACTGCATTTTTAGCAGTGTAACCACATTATGCAAAGAGAGGATTAGACTGCAGTGAAATGTAAAAGAATTAGCTAGTCAAATGGAACTATTATCCTGTTTTAATTTTTGTAGCTTCTCTCCCCCCCACCTCAGATCTTCTTAGGCACAGTTATAATTTATGTGCCATTTGGCACAGGATTTGTTCTGTGACAGCACACATGGGGACATTAGTTATCCCAAAAGGGATGCTGAGGCCATGCCCCATCCTCTCTGGGGAGAAGCGTGCTGTACTCTATGAGGGTGTTCATAGGATTTATGGGAGAAATTGTGCCTTCCTGGAGCTTCTCTGGGGTAGGGTGGCTCTCCACTTCCTTCAATGTGGGCCAGTGCCTGCTGGACACAAGGATAAAGGGCTATATTCTCTGGTGCTGCACCTCCTGCAGAATTTGGCCATCAAGATGACTTAACCAGCCTTAAAAAGACCCTGTTCCATTGCAAGGGGGAGTCCCCGGTGGCCTAGAGCCAGATACAAGCTCATACACCCACTCCTCCCTGCTGCCGAGGTAGCAGAGGAAGGGAGGCACGGCAAAGGAGGCATGGCTAGAACAAGGTGGGGTATGGCCAGAATGTTCCTATGCAATAGCAATCAGGGATGAAGTTTTGATCAGCCTTGCAGCAGTTTGTAGCTGGTGGTGGCCCAGCCCTGCACACAGGATCAAAGCAAGGCAAAAGTGAGCTTTATGCTACTTTTGCATTGCCATCCTCCTGACGTGCACTGTATACGTTTCAATTGGACTCCAGGACCTGGTCCACAGTATAAATAAAATTTCATCAGTTTCTCATTTCAGTAACTAGGCAACAATTCTTACACATAATTGCTCTAAGAGATTATTGTTTCTTTTAAATGGGGAAAGCAGGTGGAAGGCTTTGTGGATATTGTAAGTGACATTCTTGTTCTTATGATGGCTGAAAGAAGAAAGCTTTGTAACATTTCCTTAAAAATAGTCAGACTCTGGATTCACCTACATTTCTTCCAGAATTTTGTTCCATAGCTGGATCCTCTCAATCAAGACAGCTATATCCCCCACTCTCATGCACTTGGTCCTGGGCTTTGTGATCTGTTCAGAGTGTAGGGCCCTACCAAATTCACGGCCATGAAAAACACGTCATGGACCATGAAATCTGGTCTTTTGTGTGCTTTTACCCTACGCTACATAGATTTCACGGGGGAGACCAGCGTTTCTCAAACTGGGGATCCTGACCCAAAAAGGGGTTGTGGGGGTGTGTTCACAAGGTTATTTTTTGTGTGTGGGGGGTGGGGTCACGGGATTGCCACCCTTACTTCTGGGCTGCCTTCAGAGCTGGGCAGCCAGAGGGCGGTGGCTGTTGGCCGGGTGCCCAGCTCTGAAGGCAGCACCAGCAGCAGTGCAGAAGTAAGGGTGGCGATACCTTACCATGTCATCCTTACTTCTGTGCCACTGCTGGCAGCGATGCTGCCTTCAGAGCTGGGCTCCCGGCCACCAGCTTCCATTCTTTGGCTGCCCAGCTCTGAAGGCAGTAGCGCAGAAGTAAGGGCAATAACCTTGTGACTGCCCCTCAGCTCCTTTTTTTGGGTCAGGACCCCTACAATTTTAACCCTGTGAAATTTCAGATTTAAATATCTGAAATCATGAAATTTATGATTTTTTAAATCCTATAACCAAAATGGACTGTGAATTTGGTAGGGCCCTAAGCATGTGAGTAGAAGCTTTTGTTTCAAGTAGGAAGCAGTTACAGACAAACGGGTTATCTAATAAGATCCATACTGAGAGCTTGATTCTCCTCTCTCTCTTACACCAGTAAAAATCAAAAGTAACTCCACTGAGGTCCCTAGGGTAACACCAGTTCTACACAGGTGCAAGTGAGAAAAGGATTGGGTCCTGAGGGATAATCCCCTAGGCAAGCAAGGAGATGCAATATATACCATTCTGCAGGCAGATTTAATGTATAGGAGCAGGGGGTGGCTTTCTTCAAGTTCATTATTATTTTTATTATGGGTTATGCAGAGAGTGTGCTCAGTGCTGTACAATATGCAGAAGAAGAAAAGGGGCCAGATCTTCAGCTGGTGAATATCATCATAGCTCCATTGAAAACCAGAGCAATGCCAAGCTGAGGATATGGTCCACCATCCCTGCCCTCAAGAGTATACAAACTAAAGGCCAAATTTTGCAAGCTACTGAGCTCTTCTGGTAAAGTGCATAGCAACCTGAGCTCTCAGTTCAGCACTTTGCTGGACTGGAGCTGTGAAGGACTCTACTCTAAATTAGTTCTTAATTATTCCATTTCTGTAAGTAGCAGTGAACTAGGGTTTAGTATTGCATCAGCTACAGTCATTTTACACTCAAAAGCATGTTCCTAATCACCTTTGTACAAAATGCTGGTTGCCTGTTTATAACATTACCACCATATTTTCAAGTCTTTCTATTTAACTGTGATAGTTAAGATGTTGGATGCATTTCCCGCAAGTGGGATGAAGTCATCCCCGGGGAAGGAGTGTGGGGGAGGGAGTATGAAGCTAGCTTTGCAACATGCTCATTAGCAGATGTTGCTATGTGATAAACATTGTCCCACAGGGAAAGCCACAGAAAATTGCATATGCATTTAGACAACGCTTTGTGAGAGTCCAGGAGAACCCCTACTGAGCTATAGATCCAATCCAAGCTGCATATCCTTGGTAAAGAATGCTGCTGCTTACAGATAAATATATCATTACTAAGGAACGCAGAGTTGTACTGGTGGCTTAACTTGATATGGTATTGCTGCCAATAAAACAAAAATCACAAATCAACATAATTTTAACAATGTTTGCATTCAAAGCTTTAATTCTATTGTTTCTAAGTGTAAATTCTCAGAAAGCATTTGATGTACTAATGATTAAATATGAGATCTGCTTTAAAAACCTCATGCCATGTGAATCAGCTAGTTTCTAAATAAGAGCAGGTTAGTTCTTAATAAATTACACAGTGAGCTCCACAAAATGAGAAGCCGATTAGTCACTGAAAATACAAGGCAGTTATAACTTTAGCATGCACGTAATGTGGGATCTTGAGAACTGAACAAGAATATGTTTTTCAGAGGGAGAGAAGAGCTTGACTCGATTTTTATATAAGACATTTTGGTTTACATTTGAGTGCGTGTGTATATATTACGGCTGTCAAGCAATTAAAAAAATGAATCGTGATAAATCGCACTGTTAATAAGAGAATACCATTTATTTTAATATTTTTGGATGTTTTCTACATTTTCAAATATATGGATTTCAATTACTACACAGAATACAAATTGTACAGTGCTCACTTTATATTTATTTTTTATTATAAGTATTTGCACTGTAAAAATCCCAAAGAAATAGTATTTTTCAATTCACCTAATACAAGTACTGTAGTGCAATATCTTCATCATGAAAGTTGAACTTACAAATGTAGAATTATGTACAAAAATAACTGCACTCAAAACCAAAACAATGTTTTACAAAACAATGTAAAACTTCAGAGCCTGCAAGTCCACTCAGTCCTACTTCTTGTTCAGCCAATTACTCAGACGAACAAGTTTGTTTACATTTGCAGGAGATAATGCTGCCCGCTTCTTGTTTAGAGTGTCACCTGAAAGTGAGAACAAGTGTTCTCATGGCACTGTTCTAGCTGGCATTGCAAGATAGTTACGTGCCAGATGCGCTAAAGATTCATACGTCCCTTCATGCTTCAATGACCATTCCAGGGGACAGGCGTCCATGCTGATAATGGGTTCTGCTCGATAAGAATCCAAAGCAATGTGAACTGACACATGTTCATTATCTGAGTCAGATGCTGTGACGTTTCCCTAGTGTTATCTGGATCGATGATCTGCTAGGTGACTCCAAACCTCGATTTTGGGAGCCAGCCTTGCCCTGCTTTGCTGTGAGAGTCCCCACTCCTGGGCTGTTCACACACAGCCTCTAGCATGTAAGCTGCTCCCAGTTACATGAGTGAGTACTTTTGGCCAGCTGCTGCTTGGATTGTGCAGCCAAATGACACTAGCCAATATCTCCAGTCCCAGACACAACCCTAGGAACCTCCATCTTGCAGTGTCCAGTTATGCCCGCTGGACGCTGCAAGCTTCTATGAGTTCATCAATTTAACAAAGAAATTGATATGTATTGGGCTTGTTATCCCAAGGGGATCTCTGACATGCTTCAAACCAAATGCACTGCTTCAGGTAGAATAAACAAACAAATTTATTAACTATAAAAGATAGATTATAAATGATTCTAAGTCAAAGCATAACGAGTCAGATTTGGTCAAATGAAACAAAAGCAAAACACATTCTAAGCTGATCTTAACATTTTCCATGCCCTTACAAACTTAGATTTCAGAGTAGCAGCCATGTTAGTCTGTATCTGCAAAAAGAAAAGGAGTTCTTGTGGCACCTTAGAGATTAACAAATTTATTTGAGCATAAGCTTTCGTGAGCTACAGCTCACTTCATCGGATGCATGCAGTAGAAAATACAGTGGGAAGATTTTATATACACAGAACATGAAACAATGGGTGTTACCATACACACTGTAACAAGAGTGATCAGGTAAGGTGAGCCATTACCAGCAGGAGAGCGGGGGAGAAAAAACCTTTTGTAGTGATAATCAAGGTAGATCATTTCCATCAGTTGACAAGAATGTGTGAAGAACAGTGTGTGTCGGGGGGTGAAACATGGGGAAAAAGTTTTACTTTGTGTAATGACACATCCACTCCCAGTCTTTAGTCATGTGCCAGCAATGCCCCTCAGTCATGTACATTGGCCAAACTGGACAGTCTCTACGTAAAAAAATAAATGGACACAAATCAGATGTCAAGAACTATAACATTAAAAAAACAGTCGGAGAACACTTCAATCTCTTTGGTCACTTGATTACAGACCTAAAAGTGGCAATTCTTCAACAAAAAAACTTCAAAAACAGACTCCAACGAGAGACTGCTGAATTGGAATTAATTTGAAAACTGGATAAAATTAACTTAGGTTTGAATAAAGACTGGGAGTGGATGTGTCATTACACGAAGTAAAACTATTTCCCCATGTTTATTCCCTCGCCCCCACAGTTCCTCACACATTCTTGTCAACTGCTGGAAATGGCCCATCTTGATTATCACTACAAAAGGTTCCCCCCCCGCTCTCCTGCTGGTAAAAGCTCACCTTACCTGATCACTCTTGTTACAGTGTGTATGGTAACACCCATTGTTTCATGTTCTCTGTGTATATAAATCTCCCCACTGTATTTTCCACTGCATGCATCCGATGAAGTGAGCTGTAGCTCATGAATGCTTATGCTTAAATAAATTTGTTAGTCTCTAAGGTGCCACAAGTACTCCTTCTCTTCTTACAAACTTAGATGCTTCTCACCACAGGCTAGCTGGTTGCTCTTCAGCCAGGCTCTCCCATGTGATCAGTGCTCCAGTCATTTGGTGTGGTGTCTGTAGATGTAGGTGGGAGAGAAAGAGCATGGCAAATGTCTCTCCCTTTTATCATGTTCTTTTTTCTCTTGGCTTTGCCCCCATCTTCAGAGTCAGGTGAACATTACCTCATCGTAGTCCCAAACTGACCATGGGAAGGTGGGGTGACTCACTTGACAGTTCAACAGATCCTTTGTTGCTGCCTAGGCCAGTGTCCTTTGTTCCTGTGAGGCTGGGCTGGGTTTGTCCTATATGTGCAATGAGCTCTGAACTGTCCCTCTGCTCCTGGAGAGTTTTGCTTAGGCTTGTTTTAAGCCATGAGACACATTTTCAGCCTCATAACTATATACATGGAATTACAACCTATAACAACAATGCTCAGTGCATCATGAGCCTTCCAAAGACACCCGACATGACAAACTTTGCATTGGATACCACACAATCATATTGTAAGGATGAACATGAAGGTGCAGGTTGTTTCCCTGAGGTACAAAGTGTCACAATGCCAGCAGCAGAAGGTTGATTTTATTTTTTGGTGGTTCAGGTTCTGTAGTTTCCAAATCGGAGTGTTGCTTTTTTAAGACACTGAAAGCATCCTCCATACCTTGTCCCTCTCAGATTTTGGAAGGCAGTTCAGATTCTTAGACCTTGGGTTGAGTGCTGTAGCGATCTTTAGAAATCTCACATTGGTACCTTCTTTGTGTATTGTGAAATCTACAGTGAAAGTGTTCTTAAAAAGAACATGTCCTGGGTCATCATCCGAGACTGCTATAACATGAAGTATATGGCAGAATGCAGGTAAAACAGAGCAGGGGACATACAGTTCTCCCCCAAGGAGTTGAGTCACAAATTTAATTAACGCATTTTTTTTAATGACTGTCATCAGCATGGAAGCATGTCCTCTGAAATGGTGGCCGAAGCATGAAAGGGGCATATGAATGTTTAGCATTTCTGGCACGTAAATACCTTGCATTGCCGGCTACAAAAGTGCCATGCAAATGCCTGTTCTCACATTCTGGTGACATTGTAAATAAGAAGAGAGCAGCATTATCTCCTGTAAATGTAAACAAACTTGTTTGTCTTAGCGATTGGCTGAACAAGAAATAGGACTGAGTGGACTTGTAGGCTCTGAAGTTTTACATTGTTTTGTTTTTGAGTGCAGTTATGTAACAAAAAATTTACATTTGTAAGTTGCACTTTTGCAGCAAAGAGATTGCACTACAGTACTTGTATGAGGTGAATTGAAAAAATACTATTTCTTTTATGATTTTTACAGTGCAAATATTTGTAATAAAAATAATATACACTTTGATTTCAATTACAAAACAGAATTCAATATATATGAAAATGTAGAAACACATCCAAAATATTTAATACATTTCAATTGGTATTCCATTGTTTAACAGTGTGATTAAATTTGTGATGAATCGTGATTAATTTTTTTTAATCACAATTAATTTTTTGGAGTTAATCACATGAGTTAACTGTGATTGACAGCCCTAATATATATTATATATTCATGAGCATATTAGTCTGTAGGTGCTGAATTTGGTCTATAAAGCTTTGTATGGGTTGGGCTATAGCTCTGTCTTTCTCACAGGATCTGCCACAGCTTGAACATTTGAGAAAACATATCCTATATTTATGTGTGAAAGTGCCTGGTAATCTGTCAAGGTTCCTTCCCCACTCTGAACTCTAGGGTATAGATGTGGGGACCTGCATGAAAGATCCCCTAAGCTTATTCTTACCAGCTTAGGTTAAAACTTCCCCAAGGTACAAACTTTTATCTTTTGTCCTTGGACCTTATGCTGCCACCACCAAGCCTGTTAAACAAAGAACAGGGAAAGAGCCCACTTGGGGACATCTTCCCCCAAAATATCCCCCCAACCCCTACACCCCCTTTCCTGGAGAAGGTTTGATAAAAATCCTCACCAATTTGCATAGGTGAACACAGACCCAAACCCTTGGATCTTAAGAACAATGAAAAAGCAATCAGGTTCTTAAAAGAAGAATTTTAATTAAAGAAAAAGTAAAAGAATCACCTCTGTAATCAGGATGGTGAATACCTCACAGGGTAATTAGATTCAAAACATAGAGATTCCCTCTAGGCAAAACCTTAAGTTACAAAAAGACACAAAAACAGGAATATACATTCCATTCAGCACAACTTATTTTATCAGCCATTTAAACAAAACAGAATCTAACGCATATCTAACTAGATTGCTAACTCTTTACAGGAGTTCTGATCTGCATTCCTGCTCTGGTCCTGGCAAAAGCATCACACAGACAGGCAAACCCTTTGTTTCCCCCCCCCCCTCCAGCTTTGAAAGTATCTTTTCTCCTCATTGGTCATTTTGGTCATGTGCCAGTGAGGTTATCTTTAGCTTCTTAACCTTTTACAGGTGAAAGGGTTTTGCCTCTGGCCAGGAGGGATTTTATAGTTCTGTATACAGAAAGGTGGTTACCCTTCTCTTTATTTTTATGACATAATCTTATGGGGATTTTTTCTCCTCTAGGTGGTATGATAGTTAATGAATCTGCTAGCTTTCAGGGCATCATGGAAGACCAACTATTTTCTTAAGGCATTGGCTTGAGGAAAAGAAGCTTGATTGTCTGATGAGCCTTGCATTTTGCCTCTGAAAAGTGGTAGATTTATATGTGATATTAAATATGTTAGGTGTAATCTGAGCCAGGTGGAAAGGTATCTTTTCTATAAATCTAAAGAAAAAAAATTAAAAAGATGGACAATGCCAGTTTGAGCTAGGTTAAACACAATCAGTTCACTGTGCCACTTTAAATATAACCAAAATTACTCCTAAATAATAAGCGATATTGTGTTTAATGGACTCTCCTCAAACAAATTTCCCTTCCCTTTATTATAGTTGTAAAATATTCAGCTATTTGTATCTTATCTGCAGCTAATGGGCAGCCCTGCTGTTTCCTTACTGATGAGTCTAGGTCAGCTGGTGTCCTGGGATTTAATGTCTGATTTACCCCAAGGTACGTGAGTTGTTAGGGAAACGGATAGTTTTTCATATCTGGTTCACCTGGGAGCATTGCAATCGGCTGCAACACACTGATGACAACACAGAATGCTTCGTTCCCTTTAATGTATCAAGCTGACCCTTGCCAGCATCCCAAACAGGTTCACAACAGAGCACATTTCACGTACGCACATGGACACGTACGCAACACCAATATTTAAAGATCTATTTTACAGATAGATTTTTCACAACAGCCTCTCCTTGTTCCTTTCATTTAGAAAAGCTGGTAGAAAGCTGGCTAGATTGTCGGGCTCAACGGGTAGTGATCAATGGCTCCATATCTAGTTGGCAGCCGGTATCAAGTGGAGTACCCCAAGGGTCGGTCCTGGGGCCGGTTTTGTTCAATATCTTCATAAATGATCTGGAGGATGGTGTGGATTGCACTCTCAGCAAATTTGCGGATGATACTAAACTGGGAGGAGTGGTAGATATGCTGGAGGGGAGGGATAGGATACAGAAAGACCTAGACAAATTGGAGGATTGGGCCAAAAGAAATCTGATGAGGTTCAATAAGGATAAGTGCAGGGTCCTGCACTTAGGATGGAAGAACCCAATGCACAGCTACAGACTAGGGACCGAATGGCTAGGCAGCAGTTCTGCGGAAAAGGACCTAGGGGTGACAGTGGACGAGAAGCTGGATATGAGTCAGCAGTGTGCCCTTGTTGCCAAGAAGGCCAATGGCATTTTGGGATGTATAAGTAGGGGCATAGCGAGCAGATCGAGGGACGTGATCGTTCCCCTCTATTCGACATTGGTGAGGCCTCATCTGGAGTACTGTGTCCAGTTTTGGGCCCCACACTTCAAGAAGGATGTGGATAAATTGGAGAGAGTCCAGCGAAGGGCAACAAAAATGATTAGGGGACTGGAACACATGAGTTATGAGGAGAGGCTGAGGGAGCTGCGATTGTTTAGCCTGCAGAAGAGAAGAATGAGGGGGGATTTGATAGCTGCTTTCAACTACCTGAAAGGGGGTTCCAAAGAGGATGGCTCTAGACTGTTCTCAATGGTAGCAGATGACAGAACGAGGAGTAATGGTCTCAAGCTGCAGTGGGGGAGGTTTAGATTGGATATTAGGAAAAACTTTTTCACTGTGAGGGTGGTGAAACACTGGAATGCGTTACCTAGGGAGGTGGTAGAATCTCCTTCCTTAGAGGTTTTTAAGGTCAGGCTTGACAAAGCCCTGGCTGGGATGATTTAACTGGGAATTGGTCCTGCTTCGAGCAGGGGGTTGGACTAGATGACCTTCTGGGGTCCCTTCCAACCCTTATATTCTATGATTCTATGATTTTGCTTGGATGTATTTCCTGATTTACTATATTTTAGAGCTGAGTTTTCTCTGCGGGAGCAATTTCACTGTTCAGACATTTTATGCTATTAATTAAGCAATAATGCATATAACTGTGATCAAAACCAGATAAATGCCTCCTACCATTTTCATTATCTAAAGAGACATGCTAAAGAAAGACAGAACTGTTTATTTTAAAGCCAGGAGATTAAACACTTGTCTATTGGCCATACATACAGGCTTTGTATCATTGCTAACAATACCAAATGATGCAGTTAGCAACATGCTGCTGTGAAGATCAAACATGCAAATTGAGAATTTTTAGACTAAACACATGAAGTTGTTCTCTTATTTATTGTGTTTCAGTCCATCAGCTGCTGTGTCATGGTTCTCAATATGCAGTAAGCTTGGTTATTCTTGTGTAGCTGATTTTAGAATGATCTAGTCAGAGCTAAGGAAGAAAGAGGCAGACAACCTCTTGCACCGACAAACCTCCCATCACCTAGCCAAGGAACAAGGTGTGCACTGATTGCTAAAACCACTCTGTATTGCGTCCTTGGCTGTGGCTGAGCATGGGCTTATAATGTTTTGGTAGGCCTGGAAAAAGTTGGTACAGTTTAACTAGGGTTTTTCTTAAGATAGTTATTTTGCTGTAGGTGAGAAGGGGGTGTATATCACCATGGGCCTTATTTCACCTATGACTCAGTAACATAGATGGCAGGTTTTAGGATTTTGGAAAGGGACTGGACATATGGCTCATATGCTGGTTAACCCTACAGTCACCTGCTGGAACCCTGCTTAAAGGAGCAAAGGTATTTCTGCTGACTCTTGCTTGGCAGGCCAGGAGGGGGAAGGGCTGTTAGATCCAAGAGAGTTAGGAGGTGGCAGGGCATTGTTATTTCTCTCTCTCTCTCTCTCTGCTGGGGCTGGAGCATGGGAAAAATGTGAGGATCAGTCCAGGTCAGGGAAAAGTTAAAACTAGGCTTATGTTTTGCTGATTCTTATGTCACTAGTAGCAGTAAATTCCAGGAAGAGGGTACATTTGTGAGCTTGATTCTCCACTGCCTTGCATCTTATGTGGTCACTTATACCTGTGCAAAGTGAGTGCAAAATGGCTGTCAAACACTATCATTCTGATCTGGTAGCATTTTTTACCCATGTCACAGGCTGGCTGGCACTTTAAGGGGACTTGGGCTCAGCCTGACCTGGGCAGATCAGCTACCTCCTCCAGTTGATCCCAGTTGGCTGGGGCCCGGGTAGCACAATTCAAATGTCCCAGCTGGGGAAGGGTTGGGTGATTTCCATAACTAGGACTAGGAGAGCGTAACTGGCAGGTTGTCTTCTGTTCCTGCCCTTGAAGAGAAAGGGTGGTAGGGGAGATGGAGGTTTCTGTGGCAGGCCTGGGAAAAGGTTAACCCCAGGCAGATGGGGAATAAGGATCCAATCTAGGGAGAACGAGACCTGGGGAAGGATTCCAAAAAGAAGCGCTGAGGGTCATTAGCTTGGATAGGAGCCGGACCTCTAGGGAGAAAGTCCTTTGTCACTGAGTTAATGAGACAGAAGGCTAGCTAAGGAAAAGTGAAAGGTTCCCCCCTGAGTGCCAGAACCAGGACCCCACTCCCTGTGCTGTCCCCGAGGCCTCACCCTCATGCCATCCCTTCCCCCAAGGCCCTGCCACGGCTTGCTCGTCTCTGCTCCTCCCCCTGCTGTCACTCATCCTTATATCTGGTAAAAAGTAGGAGGGCCATGGCCCCCTGCCCTCCCTTTTTTGTTTTGTTTCCTTTGAAGTAGAGACTATTAATTGGTAGAGGCTCCCTGAAAGAAGGTAGGCATGTTTCAGGAATAGTGAAGGGACTAGGAGGGAAACAGAGGCAGAATCACTGTTGCATTGTGCCATAGTGGGCTTGTCACATTTTGGGATGCAACCCAGACCAATGAGGTTATATCACCAATTTTGGTGTAATTCTGAGTACCATAAAAAGCTCTACTGCAGCAGCTCCCTGTCCGGAGGCTCCCAGCCAGCATACAAACATGCATGGAGTGTCTGCGTGTGAAGCAGCCCTGGTTCAGCTGTTCTGACTCCATTGCTCCTTTAAAGAGACAAAACCATAGCAGTTTGTTGCTTTAACTCCAATTCAAACATAGCAGTGGGTTGGTTTATTAAAAGTAAAACAATCTTATTAACAAAAAGAGAGGATTTTAAGTGAGTTCAAGTATGAGGGATAATGTCAGAAAGGATTAAAAGCAAGTAAGTGAAAAATGCTTTCTAGCAACTAGGGCTTAACAAAACTACAGGCTTGGTTCAAGGTAAGATTCTTATCACACCTTCCAGCAAGATGGCTGACCATCCTCTTGGTCACAATCTCCCACAAAGTCCAAAGTGCTTAGTTCCTCTGTCATCTTAGGTGAAAGATAACATGGGTTTTTTTGCCCCCCTCTCTTTACTTGTCCAGTGAACTTTTGAAATGTATCCTCTCAAAGTTCTGCACCCCTGCTGTGACAAGAGGTGCTATGGAGTCTGAAGGAGAGAGTTCCATGCTGGTTTCTTCCCTGCTGGTGCTTTCGACAATGCAAAATGATCTGTCTCTGCTGCCTCTGATATGCTAATGAAAGGCCACTTGACTGTGATTACCAGTTTCTGTGATTGCACCTGGACGGAAGCATCAGCCTTTCCTTTGTCTGAAAAAAACCTGTTTACCCACTCCCCAGACCTGTCTGGTTCAAACACATTTTAGTCCTATATTTTCTTCACTTTTGTACAGTTGTCACAAGCATAAGGGTAGCCTAAAATTCCTCCTTACCTGTAAGGGGTTAAGAAGCTCAAATAACCTAGTTGGCACCTGACCAGAGGAACCAATGGGGACAAAAGATACTTTCAAATCTGAGGTGAGGGGAGAGGGTTTGTTTTGGGTTCTTTGTTTCTGTAGCCGTTCTCTCTTGGGACTGAGAGGGGGCAGACAGAAATCCATCTTCTCCAACCCATCCTAATCCAAGTCTCCAATGTTGCAACCAGTATAGGTAAGCCAGGCAAGGCGGATTAGTTTATCTTTTGTTTTGCTTGTGAATTTTCGCTGTGCTAAGAGGGAGGTTTATTCCTGTATTCTGTAACTTTAAGGTTTTGCCCAGAGGAGAATCCTCTGTGTTTTGAATCTGAATATCCTGTAAAGTATTTTCCATCCTAATTTTACAGAGATGATTTCTGACTTTCTGTCTTTCTTTCACCTGACTGATTTTTTCATTGTTCCAAGACCCAGGGGTTTGGGTCTTTGATCATTTTGTAACTAATTGGTTAGGATATTATTCTCAAGCCTCCCCAGGGAAGGGGGTGTAAAGGCTTGGGGGGATTGCTGGGGAGAGAGGAACTCCAAGTCGTCCTTTTCCCTGGTTCTTTGTTAAATCACTTGGTGGTGGCAGCATACCTCAGTCCAAGGACAAATAGAGATTTGTGCCTTGGGGAAGTTTTTAACCTAAGCTGGTAGAAATAAGCTTAGGGGGTCTTTCATGCGGGTCCCCATGTCTGTACCCTAGAGTTCAGAGTGGGGAGGGAACCCTGATTACAGTCTTTTGGGCATTTACAGTACATACAACATGCAAGAATATTAATGATCAGTGTGTTGTTGGTTTTCCAATGATACCTCACATGAGACCCATTAGATACAGATTATGACAAAGTGAATGGGGTACACTGACCTGATCAGGCCAGCTGAAACTCACTACCTGATAGCAGTGAGCTCCTTGCCTTCTGGCACTGGGATACTTTTAGGGTCACAGGGCCTCAAGGGGGTCCAAGGAGGGTATGCTGCAACAACCCACTTTGTACAGATACAAGGACTACACAAGGTGCAAGCTAATAGAAAAGCTGGTACTCTCTGTATATGCTATCTAGGGCCTTGCCTATAGAAAAAAGTTGCACTAGTTTAACTAAAGGTGTGAATTCTAAAAAAACAATTTATTTGAACTGGTTTAAAGGCCTGTATGAAGACTCATAATTTGATTTAGACTAGGGGTTTTTTTTGTTTATTTTACATTGATTAGAATTAATTTAGACTAAACCACTCTCAAACTGAAATGTGTCCACACCTATTAGTCTGATGCCACTGGTTTAACTAAATTGGTTTAAAATAACACCTTTAGTTAAATCACTGCAAGTTTTGTGTGTGTGTACATGCTGTCTGTGCGTATAATGGGAACACCACCTATTTATACTAACCTAATTTGTGACAATACCAATAACCTTTTAAGGGTACTGTCAAATGTTTTCAAAATAGAATAGCTAAAAGTAATCTGAACTAATTGAAACTATGCTAAATTAAAACAAACAAACAACAACAACAATTCTTGGAGCCAATAAATTAACTTGAATTTTTGTGTTAAAATGAATTGGAATTGACTTAAATGATTATACTATTTAAAGGTATGGTCTTATTGCCACATTTTAAACCCACTGTAAGCTAATGCTGTAAAGTAAGTACAGACCTCAAATAAAACCTTATGAAGATATCTTGACCTTATTGTACCGTGAAGCTCTTAATGGGATGTCTAGCCAAAATGCAGAGCCAGTGCATAACAGAATCCTTAATAGGATTTCACTAGGATTGTTAAGTGTTGAAGTTTGCCTGCAAAATGGTTCAGACTTCCCAATTCCCTTGTGCTTTACATGTCTGTTCGTAGTACTTTATGCTGTGCATAGTGTTACTTAAGGGAGTGACTTAATATAGGTCATGTTTGCTTTCCATAAAGCACTATGGGCTCTATTCTGCTTCCTTTGCAAGTCAATTGGAGCTTTACCATAACTTGCATGGAAACAGCCCGATACAAGAGGGGAGGAATACAGAAATGTATGGGTTCCAGAAAAATATCAAACAGGGATCTAAGTTTTTGTTGTACATTTTCCAGCTGCAGTATTTTATCTTCTCAAACTGACATTTTCACTGTTTAGCACATTGGCCCCAATCCTTCAATGAGCTCCGCTAGGGACACACCCCTGCGCCCCCACGTGGCCATGTTGGGACTCTATGAGGTGTGACAGGGTCGGGCTGGATGGCTACAGAAGAGTAATTTTTTTTTGAAGCAAAAAAAGGTGTTTTTTTATTTGCATAACACACTTACAAAACAAAACAACAGCATATGCAATGTGTAACACAGCAACCAATCACAATTGTTTTCTCATTAGCTTCAGGGGAGGGAAGTGTTCAAGCTTGCCTGGGCCCAGAGCGGGGTGCTCCCTCGACTCTCATGGTCTTCCACCCTTCCGAGTTACCTGGTGGTCCAGAGCGAGGGGGCTTCATCGACTCTTAAGATCTGCCACCCCCTCAAGTTACCTGGCACCACACCCGAGTGTCACCAACAATTCCCTCCTCTGAAAGCACCCAACAAAAGGGGCAGGCTGTGGGGTGGACAACCCTGGGGGGGGCCACGTGCACCCACGTGTGAAAGGACTCCTCTAAGGTGGTGGTGACCACAGCAGCAATGGCTGGGGCTGGGGTCCCTTACTCTCTTCCCCAATCAAAGGGTCAAAACAAAGGGAGCCGGACGGGGACACCAAGCAGAGAGCCTCTGACAGCGCCCACCACTCCTCAAAAGCACCAAAGGAATCAGTGGACGCCACCCAGAGGAACTCTGCCCGGATACGTGAACGGACCGAGGATCGGAAAACGGCCCCACAGTCACAGGAAACTCATCGGCCAACCTTCTCTCTCTGGCTTTATAGATGGCTGTTTTAGCCAGGGCCAGGAGGAGGTTAACTAGGAGATCCCGTGACTTTGTGAGGCCACGGATGGGGAGTGCATAAATAAAAAGGTGAGGGGAAAAATGCAACCAAAAACGTAATAAAAGATCTGTGAGGAGCTGGAACAGGGGCTGCAGCCTGGCGCACTCCAAATATACATGCGCCAGGGTTTCCCTCACACCGCAGCACCGCACTTTCCTTGCCCCCTGCCTTCCTTTATAAGGGCCCTTGTGGTCTGGAGAATTTGATCAAAGTCCCCCCATAGCTGAAGAATTTGGGGAGGGCCCACAAGACTGTACTTGTTCTGAGCTGAAGCTGTGATGAACTTGAAACCACAAGGAAACCCCTTGGGTGGTCTGCCCCTGCCACAGCTCATGTTAGGGTTGGGGTGATCTCTGGTAAGCTTATTAGCATGCTTGTAGGTTCTTTTATTGTTTTTAATATGTATTCCCTGTAATGTTTTTACCTTCAGAATAAACTAGTCTTGAACAGGAAGTGCTGTCTAGTAACTTATAACAGTGGGCAGTGACACTATTAACCCCCTGAAGAAAAAGTAAGCAGAATCTTTTGTTGGGATATCACAGTGAAGGCAGGGAACTGTTCAGCCTCGAGATAGCCAGGTCCGAAGGGAGAAAAACTAATGCACTAAGAGAAGAATCTGTCCCTAAATGTGAAAATTTGACCAAACACATGCCTCTTAGCTGACCGAAATAGACCTTTTATTGTTCAAAGGCATGTCCTTTCTTGTTGACAAAATAGATCAAAGAAATATCAGAATGCAATATGTGATATTAACGACCGCCGTGTGCCCAGCATATAACCAGTGCTGGATAACTTGGTTTGGCAGACTTTATGAATTCGTAACTGCCATGTAGGTGAATGGTGGTCTTTGTCATTCAAACAATGACGTTCTCAGCTGGTAGGCACGGGTAGAAGAGCAGCTCTTCTAAAGTCAATGAAGTTATGTTGATTTACACTTGCTGAGAATCTGGCCCACAGGCTGCAGGATTGGGAACCTCAGCCCCCACAACATTTTTGAAAGAATGAGAACTGTTAGCTTGAAATAGCTACCAAAATAGAGAACAAACAGCAGCTTGGCATGAGACGAAACAAAGTAGGAAAGAAAATAACTAAAGATACCTGGATATAATTAGACTGTACTGAAAAGTACAGAGGGGATGACATAGTCACAAATACTATAACTGAACCAGAGTAGATTGTAAAACAAAGATAAATTTAAGTTTAATAAAAAAAAAGATACCAGATTATATTGCAGAACAGCTAACCAGATCAGATGGTGGGGATTAAATGCTCTCAAAGGGGAATAAACGGCCTGTTCATTTCTGCTTCTGTCCTCTCACGTTCTCCAAATAGACCTTACTAAACCAAGAAACGTAGCTGACCTTGCCAACAGAGTTCCAATTATGCATAATGCACATTGGTGCAATTGTTATTAAATATTAATCACTTTAGAATAATTCATATTATGCTTGCATGCTTATGCTATGAAGCAAGCTTTGCTTTTTATTTTTGGTTACATAATAGTTCTGATTATTGAAACTCCAGTCTTACCCTATCGTTACCATGAAGAGGTCCAGGTTAAATAAAAGAGAGATCTCATTAATTCCCAACTGAGTGAACAAAAGTGATATTTCAGGTTTAACAGCAAAGAAACTGCTAATAACTAAGACTCTCTCTTTTGAGCATGTCTGTGTGTGACTTTTTCTAAGCATATAGATTGAAAAAATGTTCCAAAACAGGATGGCATGAAATATATCATACAGTCCCAACTAACCAGGTTGCCTTGGTAGCATGATCCAAGTATCTGCATAGAACCCCATTGAATCCATAAAGAGAAAAGGCCTTTCATCTCACAGCATTTTTAGGTTCTAATCCTACCAGGTGCACTTTGTGGGTGGACATCTGTGCCACAGCTGAGTGCCAGTGAAGTGTTCCACCCACTTGGTGTTCCTTGCAGGATCAGTGTCTTGAACTGGTGCTGCAACCTAAGGGCTTGTCTACACTGGCAAGTTTCTGCACAGTAAAGCAGCTTTTTGCACTCAAACTGCAGACGTGTACGCACTGCCAAGCCACTCTGTGCGCAGAAACTCCTCAGTTGCAGTGCTGCAAAAAACCCACCTCAACAAGAGTCATGAGGCTATTTGTGCAGAGGCTCCAGCGCTCTATTGCCAGTGTGAACACTTGATTGCTTTCTGCGCTGTAATTGGCTTCCGGAGCTGTCCCATAATGCCTCAAGTGACCACTCTGCTCGTTATTTTGAACTCGGCTGCCCTGGAGACAGGTACCCCTCCCCTTTCAAAGCACGGTTTCTGACAGCCGTTGCGTGCTGTGCTGATCTGCTCCAGGACACAAAGCGAACCATTAATGTGAAATGCTTGTGCTGTTGAACACAGAGGCGTGTGTGTGTGTGAGAGAGAGAGAGAGAGAGAAGGAGGCGGGGGCTGATGTTGGGGTTTCCCCCTCAGGACTGGTTGCTTCCTGCCACTGTCTGAACTTACAAGACAGCATGCTGACACACTCTCTGTCCCCCAAAACACACTGTCTCTCTCCCCCCACTCCATACACCCCCCCAACCTCCCGCACTTCAGTTGAAAAGCAGCTGGCAATGTAGTAAGATGCCCATGGAACAATGGGATTGGGAAACTTGCATCATGTGATGCTGTGCCTGCCCCATGAGGCATTGCAAACCCTTCCGAAAGCACCCGGCGGCCAGTTGCACAGTGGGATAGCTACCACAATGCACTGCTGTCTTTGCCGTTGCAAGAGCTGCTAATGTGGATGCGCTCCAGCATCACAGGGAGCACAGTCTGGCCATGCAACAACAGTTTAAGTCCAGAGTTTTAATAAAAGTGGTATAACTTGTGGTGCAGAAACTTGCCGGTGTAGACATACCCTTCAGTGAATTTACTCTGGATTCATACCACTGTAACTGACAGTAGAGTTGGCCCAAGGTGTTCTAAAATTCAGTAAAGATACCTACTTCTAGGCAGCCACATGAAACCAGAGTTAAACACCCCCAATGTTAAAGGAATCTCTTTTTTTTGCTAGGCAGAGGTGAAGGAGATTAAACTATTTTAAGCATGTACACAGATAGGGCTATAACCAGGATCCTGTCTCCTTTTTCCAGCAATCTCATTCATTTGTGTCTGAGCAGATACTAAATCCCTAATCCAGCAAACATATATGCATGGGCTTAATTTTAAGCACCCCAGTTATCCCATTAACTTCTTTCTGCTTGCAGGAGTGGAGCCTAAACATGAGCAATATACACACACACGGCTTTCTGCATTTGTATGCAGGTGACAGCTGCATAGGGAGTATGTTCTCTAAGGGCTTCTGTACATGAGAAAGTTGAAATGGTTTAACTTAAGGTCTGCTTTTAAACCAATTGAATTAAAAACTGATGGAAAGACTGTGTGGACACCTATTGTGGTTTAAACCAGGCTTAATTTAGTTTCAATTTCATTGATTGGAATTGGATTAAGCTAAACTGCAATAAATCACTCTTGAACCAAAATAAGAGGATCCACACAGTATTTAGCATTTTTTAATTAAATTGGTTTTAAATCACACCTTAAATTGAACTTTCCCGAGTGTGTAACTTTCCCATGTAGACCAGGCCTTAGGGCATGGCTACACTGGAAACTTCAAAGCGCGGTCTCAGGAGTGCTCCCATGGCAGCGCTTTGAAGTGCGAGTGTGGTCGCACACGAGCACTGGGAGAGAGCTCTCCCACTGCTCCTGGTAATCCACCTCCACAAGGGGATTAGCTCTGAGTGCTGGGAGCGTGGCTCCCAGTGCTCGAAGCCTGTCTATACTAGCGCTTTAAAGCGCTCAGACTTGCTGTGCTCGGGGGGGGGGGGGCACACCCCTGAGCCAGCAAGTTAGAGCGCTATAAAATGTAAGTGTAGACAAGCTCTTAGTCTACACTTAGCATTTAGGGCTTGGCTACACTTGCAAGTTAGAGCGCATTAAAGCAGCCCCAGGAGCCCTAACTCACAACCTGGCCACACTGGCAAGACACGTAGAGTGCCTGGACTCTGCAGCTGGAGCGCTCCTGGTAATCCACCTCCCCGAGAAGCATAAAGCTTGCTGCTCCCCATCTGAAATGCCTGGGTGTCAGCGTGGATGACGTGTTGCATTACTGCGCTGTGATTGGCCTCCGGAAATGTCCCATAATCCCCTGAAGTCAAGTGGCCACTCTTGTCATTGTTTTGAACTCGGCTGCAGGCATGCAGATATCCCCTTTCAAAGCTCCATTTCTGACAGCCGGCTGCTTATCTGCTCCAGGACAAAGCAACCCATTACTGTGGAATGTTGCTGTTGTGTGTGTGTGAGAGAGAGAGAGAGGTGGGGGGGAGGGGGTCTGCTGATGTCTGAACTTACAAGACAGCCTGCTGACATGCTCTCAGCCCCCCAAAACCCACTCTCTCTCCCCCCACATACACACAACACACTCCCTGTCACACTCCACCCCACCCCGCATTTGAAAAGCACGTTGCAGCCACTTGCATGCTGGGATAGCTACCACAATGCACTGCTCTCTATGCCATTGCAAGAGCTACTAATGTGGCCACGCTAGTGCACTTGAAGCTGTCAGTGTGAACACACTGCAGCGCTTTCTCTACTGCGCTCTCTGAGGGCTGGTTTCACTCACAGTGCTCTACATCCGCAAGTGTAGCCATGCCCTTAGACTGACAGCACTGAGGGGTGTGAAAAAACCTGGGTGCCATAGTTATGCTGACCTGTCAAGTTTCCTTCCCCACTTTGAACTCTAGGGTACAAATGTGGGGACCTGCATGAAAATCTCCTAAGCTTACTTTTACCAGCTTAGGTTAAAACTTCCCCAAGGTACAAACTATTTTACCCTTTGCCCTTGGTTTTCCACTGCCACCACCAGACATTTCTCTGGGTTCCTGAGAAAGCGTTGTTTGGAAACATCTTTCCCTCCAAAAACCCTCCCAACCCTTGCACCCTACTTCTTGGGGAAGGTTTGGTAAAATCCTCACCAATTTGCATAGGTGACCACAGACCCAAGCCCTTGGATCTTAGAACAATGAAAAAAAGCATTCAGTTCTTGAAAAGAAACATTTTAATAGAAGAAACAGTAAAAAGACAAGGATCACCTCTGTAACATCAGGATGGTAAATACCTTACAGGGTAATTAGATTCAAAACATAGAGAATTCCTCTAGGCAAAACCTTAGGTTACAAAAAGACACACAGACAGGAATATTCATTCTATTCAGCACAACTTATTTTCTCAGCCATTTAAAGAAATCATCATCTAACGCATATCTAGCTAGATTACTTACTAAGTTCTAAGACTCCATTCCTGTTCTGTCCTCGGCAAAAGCCTCACACAGACAGACACAGACCCTTTGATGTTCTCCCTCTTCCCAGCTTTTGAAAGTATCTTGTCTCCTCATTGGTCATTTTGGTCAGGTGCCAGTGAGGTTATCCTAGCTTCTTAACCCTTTACAGGTGAGAGGGTTTCTTTTTTCCTCTGGCCAGGAGGGATTTAAAGGTGGTTAGCCTTCCCTTTATATTTATGACATGACCTAAACCCCAGTATAGATGTAGCTAGGTCAATGGAAGAATGCTTCTGCTGACCTAGGTACTATCACTTGGGGAGGTGGTATTCCTACAGTGACAGAAAAAATGCTTCCATCCCCATAGCCTGTACACTAGGGGGTTATGCGAACATAGGTACAGCATTATAGATATGCCACCATAGTCCCCATACTATAGACATGGCTTAAGATGTTACATTTTAGTGAATCAGAGGTATGGATGTACACTTCCTAACACGTGACAAGAAAACACATTTTTTCATGATGATGATGATTAAAATGTTAGCAGCCATGTCATAGTTTATTATAAACTCAGTAAACACTAACTTATGTAATTAGTAGAGCTGGTCACAATTCTGCAAATATTTTCTGTTAAAAATTGCATTTTTCCCAAAATGAATGTTTTGCAAGAATTATTTTGTTCTGAATTTTTTTCAGAGCCCTAAGGCTACTTGGTGTGAAGCTACTGGGCACGTCTGCATTATTCCAGCAGGGCAGCACAGAAGTAATGGCTCTTTTGATGTCTTTCCAAGTGTAAACAGACCTCACAGAGTAGGGTTATTGTGTAATAATTGGAAATACGTCCGAGGGTCACACTGTCCCAAAATCACCAACCAAGATTTAGCAATGGTCCATCACAGTGGTGGTATAATTGATCCAGTTGATGAGATTGACTGTAGCCTAGGTGGAGTTCTGAGGGGAGTGGAGTGTATAAGTGACTGCAGTGCTTGGGGAGGGGGAGGTTTGGGCGGTCTTAGACACGGATTTCAGGGTCTAGGGTGGTTGCTTGGAAGTGACTCACATCTCAAGGAATGGCATCAGGCAAGAGATCTGAGCTCAGGATTATTTTCCTAAGGCCCTAGAACTACAGATGGTGACAAGAGTCTCCTCAGACCCAGTAGGCTTGAAAGCATGTGGGACCCAACAATTGGGTCACTCTTAACAGACCAGCGACGGTACAGTGTGCACTGAGCCAGGCTGTTACAGATTAATCCCCTTCAGTCCTATGGAAGTGTTCAGAGAGCCATATGCCCTTTTATATTCTTATCCAATTCTGTGCTCCATCAGGAAAAGATCAGGAAGGAGTGTCTCAAAATATGAATCTACGAACCCTAACAGAAAAAATATGGTGATTATCAATTATACTTAAGGAAAAGAAGATATAGTATGAAAGGAAGTCTGATTTAATTGAATATTACAAAGATCCACTGCTGGCACCAGCTAATGGAGTTATTTAAGAAAGTTTGGGTTCTACTCCCAGAAGTAACTTCTCATAATTAATTTATTGTGCTGTATTGTTTCTGTAACCAATTAAGGAAGAATGTTATGGAGTAGAAACCTGGATTGTTGGTTATTGAATGGTGCCAAAAATGTTATTCCAAACCACAAAGGAATTTGTAAATGATATCAGATGGGGATCAGGGATGGATTTTGAAATGCTATAGTAAAGACAATCTTTCATACAAAAATAGAAAGATGCGGTAATACCTCTGGAAGAAATATCCTGCCCCTTCTTTGAGTATAATCTTGTGTGTGCATTAACCCTTACTTTACAACTTTCCCTGCCTTATCTGTAATTGTATTTAATATATTATATTACAGCAGATGTGTATTAAACCACACATTATGACTGAAGGGATGCATGCCAATACTGGTGTTTGGCTGGGTATTGTCCAGCTTTTTATTTCTGATTTTTAAAATTTATTTTTCATCACTTTGTGTCCAGTGTTCTGGGACAGGTTCTGCAAATTCTAATAAAAATAAAACCTTTCTAGCCAATGGCACCTGCAGAACCATTTCTTTAAACTTCTGAGCACCCATGAGACATCCTTTCGAGAACTATACCTGAAGTTTCAATATAGTTTCATTAATTTGTTGGTGAATTTTGTGGATTAAGAGCTTTGAAGGTAATTCCAAATATAACTTTCTGAAGTGAGGGCTTGTGAAATGTAGTGAGGATGTTTTTAAGATGAATGTGGAACAGAAATATGTACAGGAAGTCACAGTTTTCACAACAAATGGGTTAAGCAGCAATCAGTGTATCACAGTGACACCTGTGCAATTATCTGGAACAGGAGAAGATTCCAAATAAACTTTTGTGTGGAACTAGGCCCCCAGGCCAGGACCCTTCACAGAACTCAGTGTTCTGTTCTTTTGTCTCCTCGGGTGAAGGATAATTCAGGGGGTCTCTTTCTCTCTCTTTATAGTCTAGTAAACCTTTGTAATGTATTCTCCTATAATGTAGCCCCAGATAAAGTTCCTTTTTCCCGCTGAATGTGGATGCCGGGCTGTCATCTCTTCCACTAGTGATTTTTATAAAGGGAAGGTTCTCTTCCAATAACCTCCAGTACAAATGAATAGCCCATTGTCTATGAGCACACCTGGTTTGAGGTGTTGGCCTCTTTCTTTTGTCTGTAAAATATCTGTTTATCAACTCCCCCTGACATGCCTGGTTTAAACATCTTTTAGGCCATATCTACACTACCACTTTTGTTGGCAAAACCTATGTCACTCAGAGGTGTGAAAAAATACCCCTCTGAGTGGCATAAGTTTTGCCAGCATAAGTGGTAGGGTGCACAGCACTATGTCATCATGGGTGGTTTAATTACGTTGGCAGCAGAGCTCTCTCCCATTGGCATAGAGAAGTTACACAGGAGATCTTCCAGAGGCAGAGCTGCATCAGTACAGCTGTAAGGTCTCTAGTGTAGACAAGGCTTTAGTCACCTATTTCTAGCCCATCTGTAAAAGTCTCTGTGGGTTGGCAGTCCGTACATCATACAAAAATATGAATGATCAGTGAGTTATTATTTTTCCAATATTACATGCCACCTTTTGGGGAGATATCATGCCAACAGTGTGACATCTGGCCTTGGGGTACACTTAAGGTCACAATGCTGAAGAATTTATTTTTAGTTTCCTTAAATCATGTGCTAGCAAAAGATTATTAGATGCCAACAGGAGGGAATTACGATGTTTCTTCAGAAAAACACACATTTGTGATGGTAAATGGATTTCTGCTAGAACAACTGAGCTTTCAGCATAACTATTTATATAGAGATACCAAATATTTCATATTAAAGTTAAAATGATTGAGGCCTTGTCTATACACAAGGTGGCAGTATAACTAATTTTCAGTTAGGGGTATGATTTCTCACTGGTGAAGTAAGGGTATATCTAAACAGCAGGCAGGATCCTGTGGCAGCGAGTCTCAGAGCCCAGGTCTGCAGACTTGGGCTCATGCTATGGTGCTACAAACAACTGGCGGATAAGTTTGGGCTCCAACTGGAGCGCAGGCTCTGAAGCCCAGAGAGTAGGTGGGCTCCAGTGCGTTTACGCAGCTATTTTTATCACTGTAGCACGAGCCCGAATGTGTAGACATGGGGCTCTGAGACTCACTGCCACAGCATCCTCTTCGCTGTGTAGAGGTACCCATAGAGTGATACAAGACCAATTGTGGATACAGATATACCAGTAGGAATGTGCTTCTATAACTTACAGAGAGAGTATGGTTTTTGCTTTTGTTTGTTTACAAATATGCCTCTCTGCTGATCTACAGAGTAGAGGGGCATAGTAGAGCCAGGGCTCTAAGCTCAAGTTATAGCAGCTCATGTTTTCAGCTTAGGAGGTCTCTAGTTCAATTCCAGTTCATGTACCAAGATGACAGCCCCAACGTAGTTTATTCCCAAACAGGAAGGGGAATGGGGTATCCTTCTAGTAGGATAAATACATCTGCACAAGGGCTTATACTATTTCATAATGGAAAGAAATCCTACCCCAATGGAATTCCTTATATTCATACAAAAACGGTGTGTAGAGCACTTTAGTCTCTTTAAATGAATTTCTGATTCCTATGTAATAATTAGATTTGTCATCTCTGATATTTTTAAATCTGTTCTTAATTATTTGTGTGTGTGTGTCTCTTTGCTGCATTATTATGCAACACAAAATATTCTGATTGTTTTATCTCAGTTTAGGGTGTGATTAGGGTTGCTGCTACCCATCCTGGTTTTACCCAGACAGTCCAGTTTTTGGCTTCTATGCCAGGGTGCCATTTAGGGTGGCCAGGCGCTCAGTTTTCAACTGAAAGTCTGGTCGAAAAGGGGACCAGGCAGTGTCTGGTCAGATGTACTGACTGGAAACCAAAATCTGGTTACCACAGGGAGGGGGGAGGCATTGGGTCATTAACCCACACCAGTCCCTGCTCAGCCAGGGCTGCCTCCTATGTGCAGGCAGGCTCCTTGTTAAGCTGCAGCAGCTCCCATTCCAGCCCTGGAGCAGAGGGAGCCCAGCTAGGGTGGAAGGGAGGTGGAGATGATCACCTGATTTATGGGGGGAGGGGGAAGGAGGAGCGAGTGATGGGGAGGAGGAAGAGGTGGAGAAAGGGGAGGGCTCTGGGAGTAGAGGCAAAGAAGACGCAGGGCCTTGGGGAAAGGGGCAGGGCCAGGGCTAGGACTTCGGTGGTCCAGTTACCAGCAATTAGAAAGGTGGCAATCCTAGATGTGGCTTCTTTTATCTCTTACTGTATGTTTCCTTAGCATAAATGTTATGCTGTGGCTTATTGCTTTATCTCTGTTCCCCTTGCCCTTGTTCCACTATGGCCAGATCAAGCCATCCCTGTTTGTGGACTAAGGACAGCTGAACACGTGTAAGAATGGCCCAGATTTTACTGAAACAAGGGAAGGTTGAGTCTGCGCATCATAGTTCCCTTTTTTCACTTCATGCGATCCCTATGTGTTTGTGGCTTGATGGTAAAAAAGTGGCACATCTCAGTAAGGGTGTGCGAAGGAACCAGGACCTGGGGAGAACTGTGTTCTGTGGAATCTTCCCCTATCCATACGTGCCAGGGATTTTCCTGCATAAATTCATGGTAATTAAGGGTCAGACTTACTGTATGTTCCATGCTCTTCACTAGAGCTGGGTGAAAAATTTCAGGCAAATAATTTTTGCTGAAAAATGTAGCTTCAGTCAACCTGGAATTATTTGTGAATCTGACATGAATTCACCCAACATTTTTGGCCAAAACCTTTTTTCAGGCTAGATTTACTAAAGGGCTTTGCTACCCTTCACAAAGCATCTGGAGGAGGCGGCACTGGTGTGGTGCCCCCCTACAACTTTTAGCCCAATACTAAGGTGCTCACCTGGGATGTGAGAGACCCAGGTTCAAATCCCAGAACTTTATTTATATGCAGTAGAACAGCTTCAATAGGGGAGACTGAGACACACCCACCCCAAAAATCCAGTAGTTAGGGCACTTGCCTAGAGGGGAGACCTGACTTCAGATCCCTGTTCCAGAGGTGGGATTTGAACTTGCATTTTTCACAACCTAGGCAAGTGCTTTAAGCACAGAGTTAAAAACTATCAGGGGGCCCTCCTCTAGCTGATGTGTGAAGCTAGTCCTTGAAAAATGCCTGGAAACAAAACACTATGGGTTGGTTGAACTATATGTTTGGTTCAGCACAACTGATTTTTTTTTATTCACTGAAAAAATTCAGATTTCAGTTTGACCCCTTTAATCTAGCTAATCTACTTAGCTATCTGTTGAATAACCAATGAACAGAACAACAAAATTATTAGCTCAGCTCTTCTCTCAGCTCCCTTCTCCTCTGATGTTTTTAGATCAAATATGCTCAGAGAACAACCATACAGTACTTCTGTCATAAATATAAAGGGAAGGGTAAACACCTTTACAATCCCTGCTGGCCAGAGGAAAAACCCTTTCACCTGTAAAGGGTTCAGAAGCTAGGATAACCTCGCTGGCACCTGACCAAAATGACCAATGAGGAGACAAGATACTTTCAAAGCTGGAGTGGGGGAGAAACAAAGGTTTTTCTCTGTTTATGTGATGCTTTTGCCGGGGACAGAACAGGAATGGAGTCTGAGAACTTAGTAAGTAATCTAGCTAGATATGCGTTAGATTCTGTTTTGTTTAAATGGCTGATAAAATAAGCTGTGCTGAATGGAATGTAGATTCCTGATTTTGCGTCTTTTTGTAACTTAAGGTTTTGCCTAGAGGGATTCTCTATGTTTTGAATCTGATTACCCTGTGTTACCATCCTGATTTTACAGAGGTGATTCTTTTTACTTCTATTAAAATTCTTTTTTCAGAAACTGAATGCTTTTTCATTGTTCTTAAGATCCAAGGGTTTGGGTCTGTGTTCACCTATGCAAATTGGTAAGGATTTTTATCAAGCCTTCCCCAGGAAAGTGGGTGTAGGGTTTAGGAGGATTTTGGGGGGGGAAAGACGTTTCCAAGCAGGCTCTTTCCCTGTTATATATTTGTTAGACGCTTGGTGGTGGCAGCAATAAAGTCCAAGGGCAAAAGGTAAAATAGTTTGTACCTTTTGGGGAAGTTTTAACCTAAGCTGGTAAAAATAAGTTTAGGGGGTTTTCATGCAGGTCCCCACATCCGTACCCTAGAGTTCAGAGTGGGGAAGGAACCTTGACAACTTCCAACCCTATGTTTTCTGAAATCATGAGCTAGGTGAAAAATATTTAAAAAATGAACAAAGCATTTGTGTTTCATTTGATTTGTTTTCTGGTTTTTAAGCCTTTAATCTGAAGTTGGGTCACACTTTCAAACTCTTCTCTGCAGCACTGACAGCTAGAAACTTTTTTAAAAATAAAAGCTGCAATTCTCACATTCACATGATTCCAGTATCTGAGGCTTTGAGAAAAACACCAAATACAATGAGACAAATCATTAATGGCAAAACAGCCATGGCTCCTGAGATAGATGGGACACAGAAAACCATGGAATAGCATAGAGATACTAGTATTAATGCTGTATGGATATTAGAGCTGCAGAATTTCCCCATGACTTGTGGGATATATGTTGATTTAGGAGGGCCAAACTATCTGCCTGGATTGTGAGACTGGAATGGTACCGAGCTGAGACACAGGCAATTCCAAGATCTGAAGGCAGTGGTGTTTTCAACTGAACAGGTTGCTTTTACAAGTGATCATGCGATTTAGCTCTATTTCCTGAGGTCAAAATATGAAGTAATGTCAAACCGACTGGCTTCTATTCCCATTGCTGATTAAGTTCAAATACTGTTGGGTTTCTTGACTCAGTATCCTTTCACTAGGATAAAAATTATGTGACTACAGTACTTATCCAGTACTTGAATTGTTTTCCTTCAGATATAAACAGAATGCATCTGTTCCATCCAACACCAGTCACAATGATTTAGTAAGCCAGTCCCCAAACCTCTCCAAGGGTATCCCTGTTGGAAAGCGGAGTAGGCAAAATAGCAATTTTTTTTAAAGAGCTTTACTTCAAAGATAGTTTTCCCCCCTAATAATTTTTTTTAATAGGGTAGAGGGTTAAATGCTAGTGCCATGGTTCTGAAAATAATAAGTATATGGGTTCTCCACTGATGTCAATGGAATCCACTGACAATGTCCATATATCCACTGATGTCAATGGAAAGGCTCCCACTGACTTCAACGAGACTTGGATTGACTCTATACTAGCTGAGCAGATCTCTAATTTAGCCATCAAACTCAAGATTTACCAGGAGACAATAGAAAAGAAGCTCGACCCAAAGCCAGCCAATGGGAAGGATCTGATTCTGAGTTTTAGAAACTAAGGTTAATCTTTTTAAAGGGTTCTTGAGTCATTTAGAAGCTGAAGTCCAAAATTTAGATTCTCAACTGTCCCCCAGCTGCTGTCTAACCCTGTATGTGCCTAAACTCCCTAAGCTTCTCAATTTGCAGAGGTAAAATCCATGCAGTACCTACATATGTGACCTAGCAGTCTCCATTCTGACAAGACTGAGCAGCTCAACACCTACCTCAGGCCTAAGCCCCACAGGGATCCTTGAGCATTTCCCCAACTACCTCGCATGTGAGGTCCAATCTGGTAGGTGTGCTCAGAGGCTGTCCACCAGCTTGGACCCTGCACAGAACACAACCGGTAGTGTTACTGCAACTCTAACTTAGCCTTTAGATCAGTGGTTGGAGCACTCCCCCAGAATATGGGACACCAGGGTTCAGTTCCCCACTCTATTTGATGTGGAGCAGGGATTTGAGCCCACATCTCCCACTACTCAGGTAGGTGCCAGCCTCCATGCTATGAATAGTCTGATGTGGGGCTACTTCAGTCTCTCCTATTGAAGCTGTTCCACTTTGTATAAATAATTAGTCTTTGGAACATGGATTGGAATGTGGGTCTCCCACATCCCCGGGACTGTCTTAACCACTTGGTTATACAGTCATTCTCACTCGTTCTCTGGCTCAATTACTATTTATTTCAGACAATATGAAACCACTTCAACAGGAAAGACTGAGTGCTTCCAGCAGGGATCTGAGAGTCCAGGCAGCTGCAGCGCTTCTGGCAGGGAGCAGGGATCCAAAAGCAGGGATGGGGGGGAAGGCAGCCGTGCTCCTGGCAGGGAGTGGAAACTCCAGGGGGTGGCCAGGCTCCTGGCCAGGAACTGTGTGAGGTGCTGAGAGCACGGGCTCTCAGCCTCCCATACTGTACCTCTTAGTTTTGTGGAAGCGTTCCTGGTGAGGACGTGCATGACTGACAGAAGGGGGGTAGTGTGGACATGAACCTCCACAGTAATTCCTGCAGTGGCTGTTTGTACTAAGTTTGTACTGTAGACATGCCTACAGAGAAGGAATCTTCCCACCTACCTCTGGCCCAGACACAGGCTACATCTAATTCCCTTTGAGGGGTGGGGCTTACATCACACCCCTTTCCTCAGTGTTTCCTATTAGGCAGCTCCCTGTTCAGCTGGTTGACTTTTATTGATCCCAGGCTTAGGCACTTAACGCCCTCCAACATTGTACTGGGAGTTTGGGCACTGAACTCAGTGCTGTGGATTCTACTAGGTGGCAACAAACCTAAATGTGAGGCACTGCAATGCTGACTCTCATGTAATTATTGAGGCTGCTCAGTACTGGAGCACACCAAGCCCCTAAGGTGCCAATAGTGTGCCAGATGTGTCACCACTTAGAGGCAAGCACTGTAGGCGCTCTAGCAGCTAACTTTGTAGGTCCTAGCTCTGGGGGAATCCCAATAACCACTCAGACCCATGACTCAGTGACTGGGTATTTTAGTAGGGCTGGCAGGAAAAGAAAGGGTTGCAAATACCTAGGTACAGAGGCTTAAATGGTTACAGTTTGAGTGAGCAATAGCAGTTCTTGTTTAGGTCCCCTGGGGCAGTCCAGTTGAGAATGAGGGCTCTTCAGTCCTAGTGCTGGAGGAATTCTCTCCCCCCCAGAGTCTGTATTCCAGCGAACAGGTGCTTTGCAGGTTTCCAGGCCAGGCTCAATTAGTGTCTCTCATTAGGGCCTGTCTGCACTGGCTCCCTGCCCAGCTGCTGCTACTCCCTCATAAGCCCCACACAGAGCTGCACCCAGCTGTCATGTCGAGCAGTCACAGCCTTTTCCATATGCTGCTCTGCATTCAGTTTCTGGGGATTCCACTCTACATCTAACTTCTCTGCAGATCCTGCAATAAATGTGGTTGCTGCTTCCCCAATTCCTAAAAGAGCCCAGCCTTCAGGACCTTTTCCCTTACCTGCCCAGGGAAATGGCTGTGCACTGAGGAAGGAGCTATAGTCCCATGCTTAGCAGATTCATCACACTCAGGTGATGTTGTGGATCCAGCTGCTAGTATGATTTTCAAAAGCACGTAGGTGCCTAAATTTTGTTAGAGCTGGGAATGGGTGACAGGGATGGATCACTTGATGATTACCTGTTCTGTTCATTCCCTCTGAAGCACCTGGCATTGGCCTCTGTTAGGAGACAGGATACTGGGCTGGATGTAGAGGTGCTGATTTCCTGAGTTCCTGGGGGGTGAATGACACCCTCACCCCCATTCCACCCCAGGCCCTGCCCCCACTCCACCCCTTCCTCCAAGCCCCCACCCTTTCCACTGCTTCTTCCTGCACCCCACTCCCTCCTTTCCCCCCAGTGCTCCCTGCATGTGGCTAAACAGCTAATGGCAGTGGGTGAGAGATGCTGGGAGGTAAAGAGGGAAAGGGGGCCAGTGATCTGCGAGGCTGCCAGTGGGTGCTGAGCACCCACTATTTTTACCCCCATGGGTGCTCCAGCCCCGGAGTCAGTGCCTATGGTTGCATGGACCATTGGTCTGATCCAGTTCTTATGTTCTTAAATTATTTGGGGTACTTTAAAAAAGTGTTACCCCAAAGCATTATTGTTTGTTTCTCCAAATGCTCTATTCAGCTGGAGGGATGGGTAGGCATGTGTAAAATGAAGATTTATGAGGCACAGGGAGGCCATTTGAGTGAGATTTAACCTGAAATGAAGGTAATATATTTCCCACAGGAAAAATATTCAGGAGGCTACCCACTCTGATTTCTATTTTGCTGCGGTGTTTGAGGTAGCATTGTTGTTAGCACTCGCAGAGGTGTACAGATACATATTCAACATACAGGTGGGGATACCCTTAATGGAAGCATTAGTTAAGTAAGTCCCTATACTGTGACTTGAATGCATGTTGTACAGTTTTCATTTTAAAAGATGTAGACTTTGTAAGATTAGGACCTTTTTTGAAAAAAAGTATGACAAACCTAGGAAGTAGGCAATGATTGATCACTTTAGGAAGATAATCAATGCCTCTTTAGCTTAATTCTACCACAGCTAAATAGGCAATTCAACACAAGTTTTTCTTTACATTCAAAGAACAGAAAGTTTGATTAAAGCAATAGATTTTGTATATAAGGGAGAAACTAATTTCAGCCTCATAAAACCAATATCATAGAAGGAGGCTTCTCTTTTAGGTTTGCAGAAAGCTGTGGTATTTCAGATTTTCTAAATTCCCAATCTGACCAGTCATTGCTATGATACTTCTGCCTGGACACAGGTATTGTCCACTGACATAACTGGGCACGATGTGTCACACAACTAAAAACATGAGCCTTAAGAAAGAAATAGTAATCAGCAGCCTGGGGGACTCCCAAAGTCATAATATCATATGAACCACACTCTGAAAGAGAAAATAAAAATAAATATGTTAGACTGGCTGAGGAATCTGGTTTGTCCTTAGCTACGCAGTCAGGTAGATGTGGAAATATTTATTCCACCACGTATGATACCTGAATTTCTCACAGCATGTTCAATGGGAATAACTATGATCATATTCTACTACCCTTACTCCTTTTGATCTCAAGAGGAGCTGTTGGCTGCTCAGCACTCTTGAAATACAGGCTGGTCCCTAATATAGGTTTGAAAGCCTGAGGTCTGACCCACATACAAAGTCAATGAACTGGTTTAACCAAAGAGGTGTTTTTAAAGCAGTCGGTGTAGTTAGACCAATACAAACCCCCGTGTGAACCTTCTTCAATCAATGTAAACCTGGCTTATCAATTTAGTTTAAATGAGTAAGGAATAAATTTAAAGTAAACGTAATCCTGCTTTAAGTTGATTTAAGAGGGTTCATACAAGGGTTAACTCAATGAAACTTTAAATTGATTTTAATTAAACCAGTGCAGCTTGATGTGCAGACAGAGCCTAACTTTAGGTTTTTACTTTTGGAAATCTTGGCCCTAGGGTGTTAATTTCCTGTACCTTTTCATCTTCTCCCTTGCAGGATCAGGACCTTAAACCAAGTCTTCGATAATCAAGACCTGATATACACTTGAAGGTTTTATCATTATAACTATTTTGAATAGGAATGTGGTACTTTTACCAATCTAGTTATACTGACACAGTCCTTATGTGGATATAGTTATACCAGTATAAAGGTTTTCATAGGAATAAGCTACACTGCTATAAGCACATTCATAACACTGTGACTGGATCTGCGTTGGGGGTGATTCTACCACTTTATTTATACTGGTATTGTTAAAGCAGTGCAGCTGGTATGTGCATAGACAAGTCTTTCTTCAGAAGAGGTGAGGTGGCAGGGAGATTATACCTCTTCCACGTCTTGTCTGCTACAAACAAAATACTAGACATTTTTCTTTGTTGTAGGTCACCCCTTCTCAACCCTCATGGACTTTGCATATTAATGCATATTTAAACACAGTAGGTTGCTACTGTCTCTCATTCAGTCTCATTTTCAGCTCTGGCCATAGAGATTTGCTGTTTAGGCAAACTGGAAAGTACTTGTTCTTCACATTGCTGAAGAAACTCAGAGTAAATTGTCAATAACTATCTTGCTACTGTAATATGCAGCCTTATTGCATTCAGACAGATTTTACCTTTATCTGTTGCATTAGTTGAACAAAGGAAATATTTTGTATTACTGCATAAACGTTGGGTGACCACTGGAGTTGGTTGAAAAACTTTGTTAAATTATTTTTTGATAGAAAATGGGGTTTGTGCGGGGGGAAGAAGGGGTCCTACGTCCCAGCCATGTGACTTGGCACAAACACCAACCCTTCCTCGTGTGTGCGGCGGTAGAGTTAACCTCTGGAACAAGCACCACATTTACCAAAAGAACAGCACTTTTATCTAACCCAGGCAAAGCCGGGAACAGACCCAGGTCAGGATCTCTAGCAGCAATTCCACAGCTTCCCTTGCCCCTCATATAGCATACAACAAAATAGCTCTTCCCCCACTCACATGCCAATGCAATTCACTCCCTACCTTGAGTCTGTCTAGACTGTCTGGTGGAGGTGTGTTGGCTGCCCTCCTTTCTCCCCCTCCTGGCTACTCTGCACAAACCTGATTGGCTGGGGATTGGGAGTGTCACACAGAATCAACTCTGACCCTTGGGAGGGTTTGGGCAAATGAGCAGCCTGAGAAATTTGGAAAACAAAGAAACAGATAAGCCCTGAGCTAGGGCAGTGGAGGAGGAGGAGAAGATTTCTAAGCAGCTCCACATGAGGGTTTTGATTAAATGGAAATTTATGCAAAAATATTTTGGGTTTTTGGAGGCTTTCTTCTCACAAACTCAAAAAAATGTTTTCATCAACTTTTCACAGGGAAAAATATAATTTCCTGACTACCTCTAGTGACCACATATCAAAAGTCCAAGATTAAGATTAAGCTTGATGGAGGAACATTGAATTTCTTGGGCCATATTTACGCAGGCTTTTACAAGCTTGGATCTTGATAGGACAGAAAGTTAATAGGGGATCGGAGGGGGGAATAGAGTCTGTGAAGTTTTGGGGACCAACCAGTCTGGTAAGGATGTTACCTGCACAAAATTCTCTGTTACTCACACACTCTAGGGGCACCCACCTTTACCCAGTTCCTAGGGCTCAAGGAGTAACCCACTTAATTTAGGCACCCACCCTCACCCATCTGTGGGCTCAGGTGTAACCTTTCACTCCAGGACACCCACACTTACCCTGTTCCTAGGGCTCAGGCATAACCCTGTCAATTTAAGTACCCACCTTTACCCAATCCTTAGGGCTCAGGGTGTAATTTTCTGTGGGTTTGCAGAACCTTTTACCAGTGAAAGAGCCTTACACAGTATCCTCTAATATCCTTATCCTCTATTTATTAACAATTACCAAAACAGAATGCACATGCTACACATACAATGCTCACCACTCCCAATAAGACAGATGAACTTTTCTTGATGGCTGTGACGTTATCTGATTAAAATATGACCACACAAATCATTGTTGCTACCACTGTTATATAATTGCAATGAATCTTATATAAAGTGTGATGCATGGCCAGAAAGGGTTACGTATCTTGCGGACTAAATGACCCACAGTCAACCTGTAGAGACATTAAAAAGTATATAAATGGTAATTAGGGCCACTCTGCGTTAGATAGGCTAGAACTTTGAAATGCATACCTGTATTGCTAGAGAATTGGAGGTGATACTAATTGTATGTGTTTAATTATAGCTTGTTAAATGTTAGCCATGTAAACAGACAGTTCCTGTCTGTCACTATAGCTATTGATTCAGAGATAAAAAGGGAATATCAACATTTAGATGAATTCTTGGGTGAAATAATATCATTGTCTATGTCTCTTTAAAGTTTGTGATAGACTGCCTAATGGATAAATTGCCTTATGTTAATCCATATAGCTAATTAACGGTGATGCTTAGGAAATAGGGCTACTTCGAAGTCACCCTGATTGCCTATTTTTTCGTCTAAGGACTTTGACTTGTCAAAGAAGGCCTGAAAACTATATAAAAGGCTCTTGGGACCTGATCCTTTATCTCAGATCTGCTTGATGCTTCATGCAGGGGAAGCTTAAGCCACAAGGCCGAGATCTCCGGTCCTAAGCTGGATTCACCCTGAATATGGACATTGGACTCTAATCTATGAACTAATTCTGAAAAAAACTCTTTGCAGCTACGAAGCTCACCATTTCTATAATGAATCTGATCTCAGAACTGTACTCATGTCTGTATGTATACTGATCTTTTAACCAATGTGCACTCTCTCTCTTTCTTTTCTTTTCTTTTCTTTTCTTTTCTTTTCTTTTCTTTTCTTTTCTTTTCTTTTCTTTTCTTTTCTTTTCTAATAAATTTTAATTTAGTTAATAAAATTGGCTGTAAGCATGTATTTAGGTAAGATCTGAAATATTCATTAACCTGGGAGGTAATGTGTGCGATCCTTTGGGATTGGTAGAACTTTCATATATGATTAATAAGATTTTCAGTAATCCTCATCATATTTTACTTGGGTGTCTGGGTGGAGGCCTATGGCTGGGTTACTTCAAGGGAACTGTGTTGTTGGCTTCTGGGTAACAAGAGAGGTATATTCGAAGCTGTTTTGTGGTGGCTTGGTAAATCTAAGTATTGGAATATCCACCAGCTTTGGGGATTGCCTGGCCCATTCTTTGCAGTTCACCCTAATTGTGTGGCCTCATTTGGCTCCCTGGGACTCCGGTCACAATGGCCAGTCAGGATCAGGTCCATCTGGGGGACTCCAGTTTCTGCACGGTGTCATTGGTAGAGTGTTGAGGTCTGGCAGCTCTGATCTTTGGGGCTGTGTCCTGGAATTCGTTCCCAAAGAATTGCCTTTTGGATCCCAGTTTATACAGTGAAACTTGAGTCCTGTGTAAGGGGACTGTTGCCCTTACTAACAGTCAGTGGGGGTGTTTTGGTTGGCTAGCTCCCAGTACTAAAAGGGGAAGGGTCTATGGGAAACCAGGACCCTGAGACTGACAGTCCCCAGGAACAATGGGGAGAGGCCAGTGTTCCACGTCTGCCTGAATGACAGGGTGGGCAGGCTAATCAGGGAGTCAGGAGGCCAGGGAGGTCCTGTCCTCCATGTGAGCTGGAATCGCCTGGGTCAGACAGAGTGGGGCTGAGCTAAGGAGAAAGCAGGAACCCAAGCTAAGCTGGGGAGCAGAGCTGGGCCAGATCCAGAGAGAGCAGACCCTGTCCTGGGAGGAGAGCTGCAGCCCCAAAGCCAGAGGCACAGCCCACAGAGAGCAGACTTGCCCTGGGAGCAGAGCTGCAGCAACCAGAGCCAGAGGGGCTAGAAAAGCAGCTCAGGAAGCAGGTCAGTGCTGGGAGCAGAGTCACAGAAGCAGCCTGCAGAGCAGACCTGTCCTGGGAGCAGAGCTGCAGCAACCAGAGGCAGAGGGGCCCAAGAAGCAACCCAGGGAGCTGGAGGCAGAGCAGCAGCAGCAGTGCTGAGACAGAGTGGTGGAGCTGGGGCTGGAGCAGTCTGGAGCTGGGTGCAGTGAGCAGCTGGGGAGACCGAGGGGGACCCTGGGCAGCAGGCCCAGCACAGGGAGACACCTCAGCCAAGACGCTCTGCAGGCCAGGCTTGGATCGTAACCCCGACAGGGCGGGGGCGACACTGGGAAGAAGGGTTCTGCCACTTAGCGCCTGAGAGCGTGTGGCCACCACCAGAGCAAGTGTCCAACCCGCAGCATCCCTACAGCACAGCCAGGGCCTGAGGAGGAGGCCTGGGACTTACAAGGAACAGACTGAACTGCCCTGACATTCCAGAGACACTGTTTGTGATGTTCCCTGCCACAGAGTGGGGTGATGTGTTTCCTTTAACCTTTCCCATTTTCCCTTATTCTTTTTAAAATTAATTGTTGATTAAATAACTTGCATTTGCTTTACTGGTATGTAATGATCAGTGGGTCAGAGAAGTGCGCAGTGCAGAGAGAGTACCCTGGAGTGGGGACACCCTAGCCCCTGTCCTAGGTGACCACAGCAGGGTTGGGGGTCGAGCCCCCCAGGAATCCTGGGCCCAGCCTTGTTGAGGTTATGAGGACTCTGCCAGACAGGAGAGTGGAAGGGGAGTCCTCAAGGGCAGGGAGGCCACTGGGTAAAGGAAGTGGGAGCGAGGTCTCAGATCCTTTCGCTAGCCCACTTCACAGGGATAGTGCAGAAGCCAGGAAAGTTCCCCACAAGAGCGGGACTATTCCCCCGTTTACACCTGCTTAGCTATACCTTAACCAATCATTATACTAAAATTTTACTAATCAATCCTGACATATTGCAACAAAATTCTCTAACCAATCCTACCCCACCACCTTAATTAATTTACACATAGCAAAATTAATTATGTAACAGAGAAAAACAATGAAAGAACTAGACAGAGATCATACAGATGAACAATAGGGAAGTGGCGACCAGAAAGATAAAACAATAAAGAAATGAGGATTTCACAACCACAACTATTGATAAGTGATTTCTTGCCAGACAGAATGCTATCAAACTAAGTTTTCTTTAATCATCTTAAAATCTGTTTCTTTATCTGGTGATAGTGGGTGCTATTAGAACAGGATCTCCTTAACAGCCTGATATTACACTGTTTTAATGTAATTTAGATGGATTATGAGAATGTGACTTCCTGCTTCTTAGCTAATGGCTGCTGTACTTTTAATATGGCTGCAGACAAAGGCCTTAGGCTTTAGCCTTACAATATGGCTACAGGAAAAGGCCTTGTCCTTACAAGGGGTTCTGTCACCACCTGCTCTTTAACTTTGGGGGCCTTTGTGCTGTGCAGCTTTGGTTCAGATCCCTGACACCATTAGCCAGCCCACAAGCATAAGGGTCTCATCCTGGCTCTCATCAGTTACTACTCCGCAGGGTGACATCAACAACCCTTCCAGTGTCGAATCTTCTCAAATAAGTCCTCCCCAAGTTCTCAATTACCAGATGCTTGGACTGTTCCCCTCTGGTTGTCATCCCCAAAGGCATGAAACCAGTCCCCCTGACACCATCTTATTTTGGCATAAATGTGCTACACACCAGAAACCTGCTTGGGATAAGTATTTAAAAAAAGTTTATTTAATAGAAAAATCACAGATTCAAAGATGAAATAATAAGGGAAAGCAAACATAGAAACGTTACACAGAAAATAAATGTAAAGATTTAACCACAGGTTTTACACTTTCATGTTAGATAAAAATCCCTTTTCTAATCCAAGTTACCTATTGCCTTAAAACAGTTTCTCAGCACACTATACAAGCATTCACAGACAGCCTCCCACCATAGGTGCTAACTCCGTGGGTGCTCCAGGGCTGGAGCACCCATGGGAAAAAAATTGTGGGTGCTTAGCACCCACCAGCAGCCAAGCTCTCCTCTTCCCGCCCGCACCTCCTGCCCAGAGCAGATCAGCTGTTCCGTGGCGTACAGGGAGGAGCGGGGACAGGGTGAACTCAGGGGAGAGGGAGGAAAGAGGCGGGGTGGGAAGAGGTGGGTGGGACCTTGGGGGAAAGGGTGGAGTGGGGCCGGGGCATGGCATTGAGGCGGGGGGTCAAGTACCCCTGGGTAGAGAGGAAGTCAGCGCCTATGCCTCCCACCACAAGACTGTCCCTCAAATTCTGGATAAAACCCCTCAGTTCTGAGCCTGCTTTTAAAAGGCTTTTTTCTTTTTTTTTCTTTTTTTTCTTTTCTTCTCTCTCAGTCCATGGTGACTGAATAACCACACTCAGAATGAGGAAATTTCCCCTTGACATGAGAGCTGGGATGTTCTTTTCAATTTTGAGCTGTGTCAATGTCTTTCCATTAACTCTAAGGGTCCATTATTGTCTTTTACTGAGCTGGCCCATGGACAGTTACTTGATGTTTCATGTAAACAATTAGCTTGGGAGGCGCCCGACCCCACTTGACTGCTCACCACCCTGTTGTGAGGTGTAGCTGAAGTTGCAGCACAGATCATGGTCACAGTTTTTTATAGACACAAATAGATAAATTCATAACCACCGTCTGCATACATATCTCATAATGACTATCCATATCAGAACATTACAAGCTTTCATAAAACAGTTTAGTCACTATATTTTATTGTACATGAACAATGTACACAATCAGTTGATTTAACTGCTTATTTTGGGGGTATCAACCTTCTGTCCTCCCCTGGGGATATCTGGACTCTGATTGTTAGAAAGAGCCAGCGTGGACGGGAGCTAAGACAGACAGGGCATTATACGAAAATTGTGACACAGAGGCATCCTCACTTTCTGGCTTCAGTCATGTGGTATGGGTCAGGATTACAAAAGATAATATCCCTGATCCAAGATTCCCTTGCCCCTTGCATAGCAGACAACAAAACAGCTCTCTCTCCCCCCTCCCCTTCACTTGGCTAGTCACACATAGACTCTGTGCCCATGCCAGTGCAATCCCCTCCCCTTGCCACACTGATAGGCAGTGAATAACAATTGAAGGTAGATAGCACACTACCTTCCCTAAGTGTGAATCCCTCTTAGGATGGTGAAGGGAAGAGCACTTTGTAACTCCTTGCACCAGCCATAGTGAATGTGGCCTCTAGATTTGTGATTAAAATCTCAGTCTAAACCTCGCATTAGGATACGGTTTCTTTGCACAGCTGTATGTACAATTGAATATATAATCTATGCATTTCAGTAGTAAATGTGCTCTTCTATAGAATCATAGAAATGTTCGTCTGTAAAGGATCTCGAGAGGTTATCAAGTCCAGCCCCCTAGGCTGCGGCAGGACAAAGTATACCTAGGCCATCCCTGATAGGTGTCCTTAAAAATCTCCAGCAATGGGGATTCCACAGACTCCCTTGGAAGCCTATTCCAGATCTTAACTACCCCAATAGGTAGAAAGTTTTTCCGAAGATCTCACTTAAATATCCCTTGCTGCAGATTAAGCCCATTACTTCTTGTCCTGCCTTCCATGAACATGGAGACCAACCTGGATCCCAATAAGATGAACATGGAGACCAATTAATCACTGTCCTCTATAACAGGTCCTAACATATTTGAAGACTATTATCAGGTCCCCCCTCTGTCTTTTCTCAGTACTAAACATGCATTATATACCATAGTGTACATGATATACATATGTTTTCCAAGACATGAATTAAATCCATCATGACACCCAATAGTTAAATTTCATCTAGATAAATATACATTTCACTTACTTCATGTATGTAAAGCAAAGTTTTAAATAGGTTTGTATTTTGGATACATTTTACCACAGGGGAATTCACTGGCTCAGGCTATGATGCACTATTACAAAAGGTGACATAACATAATTCTTTGTGACAAAACAAAGCTTACATGGACAAAAAAAAGGACATTTAATTAATTATCCCAAATGATACATTTTATTTTATCAAAGTCTCTCCCAGATCACTTTAAAAAAATCAGGTAAACCTAAATAAATATTCAAACCGTTGCCTTTGCACTTCTGCAGTGGTTCTCTTCTCTCAATCTATATTTCCTTTAGTATTACAAAGAAAACCTTGTGTGAGAAAGTGTACAATGCATATATTGTAACTATCTAAGAACATGTAATATAAGAACTGTGTGTATATGCACACATAAAAATATATGTAAGAATATTGAACTATAATTCTTTACAAATTCAGTAAAATAATATATCTGAGATTGTCCCAGCAATAGAGACTGAAGCAGCTCTGTCAAATATTTCATTAGTAGCTATAACATTGTTAGGTTAATATAAAGGAAGAATGGCTGGCACCAGTTAATTATAATAGGGTATTATCTGTTCATGACTTCCAGATAGCTACTGTACCCTTCCAGCTAATACTCCTCTGACATGTCATGAATATTTCACCAATCTTAATTAAAGCTAAATCCTTTACCTGTAAATTACACAGAATATTGAACTTATATGTAAATCACTTTGGCATTTGAAAGTTCATCAATATTCATTTTAACTTGGTTGGAATGGTCCCTTCTGCTGTTCCTGCAGGCAAGTAAAGCAATTTAGTCATGCATGGGAATCAGACTGTATTAAAATGAAATAATCTCAGAGGCTGCTATTTACAGGTTTAGTTTTTGTCACAGTTTATGGGGGAATAAATTAATCAAGGGGAATAAAAATAAATGGCTATCACTGCTGCTATTATTGTTGCAACATCGGAGGTGTTTGAAAGAAGGACTAGCTGAATTTTTATTTGCTGAGTTACAGCAAAAGACTTACTAGGCCATCTTGCCAGATGTCATCAATAAAAATTTACAGAATCAATCAACTGTGATCTATTGAATGTTAGAGAAGTTCACAAAATAAATGAAGACTTTTCCTGAAAGACAAATAAGAGATTCCTCCTAGCTCTCCCTCCCCGCTTCTCCCAATATATATACACATATATTTGGCAGTGACTTTATTATTGTCTACTCTGGGCTGTTGTCTAATGTAGTTGAAGGTATGGGGCAAATCCCACAAATTTTCACTCAAAGTTAATAATACTAGCAATAAAGCAACAATTTGTAGTATTTTAGATTTCATGATCATACCAGTTATCTCTTTTTAAATTTTTGTCTAGCTGTTTTGATTTAATTTCAGACAGCTCCACACCTGTCAAGAAGGTGATGTTTCCCAGATTAATTCAGTATTGCATGCAGTACTGAGTTGACTGTTCCACTCTACCTTCAAGTAGATGCCTGTGTAGTTTAGATTCTCCAATTGTCTAAAGAGCTGTGAGGAGGTCTGTTAGGGATACTAATTAACCTCCTTTCAAATGCTTAACTTTCTGACCCAGCAGAAAAACCCCAGCTTGCAAGATGGGATCCATTCAATCTCTTACATCAGCATAGCTCCCTTTCTCAGAGGTGTGAAAAATCCACACCTAACATAATTGTATGTTGTAAACCCAGTACTACTCATCCGGCTTGCTAGATACTAGTATGTCTATGAAAAACTCCTCAACCAGATTGTCTTTAACTGAATACACTTGACTTTTCTGCATATGGGATCTGCAGAATTTTACAAAATGTTTATTTTCCCCACATTTATGACAGCGTTTCCCAAAGGCAACACACTGTTTGGGACCATGCTGTGATCCACACCTTCACATGACCATCTGTACCTAATATTTCTCCTACCAGTGGTTTTCATAGCGAGTGGTTCTGCTCTTTGATTTGACCTATTCTGGCTATATTCTTTTGTACTTAGTACATGGATAACCCCTTCTGGTGAATTCAGCTCTTTGGCTTGTGCTTTCACAGTTTCTGTGCCCTGCATATTTGGAGAGCTTTTTTTAAAAGTTGTCTCCTTCATAGAGCAGTCTCTCTCTTAGGGCATGGCTACACTTGCGAGTTAGAGTGCATTAAATCAGCCCAATGCGCTCTAACTCACAACGTGTCCACACTGGCAAGGCACGTAGAGCGCTCTGACTCTGCAGCTAGAGCGCTCCTAACACACCACCTCGGCGAGTGGAATAACATTTGATACGCCCCCACTGGAGTGCCGCAGCACCAGTGTGGATGCCCTAACCTGTTAATGCGCTCTGATCGCTCCAGAAGTGTCCCACAATGCCTATTCTACCCACTCTGGTCATCACTTTGAACTTTACTGCCCTGCCCTCAGGTGACCAACCATCAAACCCGCCCTTTAAATTCTCTGGGAATTTTGCAAATCCCCTTCCTGTTTGCTCAGCCAGGCGTGGAGTGCGCTCAGCGCATCTTTCCAGATGACCATGCCTCTATGCGCCAGGCGATCCCCAACGGCGAGGTGCTGGACCTCAACACTGTTTGTGTGGAGGAAGCTGTCCAGTCCCAGCTGCGCTCCAGCCGTAGGAATTACGATACTTTTGGGCAGATGTCAAGGGACATGATGGAAAGGGGCCATGACCGGGATGCAGTGCAGGGTTAAAGTGAAGGAGCTGTGGAATGCCTACCGCAAAGCCCGTGAGGCAAACAGCTGCTCCGGTGCTGCCCCCGCAACCTGCCGTTCTTACAAAGAGCAGGACGCGATACTTGGGGACGACCCTACCTCCATGCCGAGTACCACCATGGACACTTCAGAGCACAGTCCAACAAGGCAGGAGGAGGAGGAGCAAAGCGGGAGCAAGGGTGCTGAGGAGGAGGAAGACACCCCGGCATCCCTAGATGCATGCAGCCAGGAGCTGTTCTCAAGCCAGGAGGAAGGTAGCCAGTAGCGGCGGCCGGTGCTTGGGGAAAGACAAACACCAGAGGAGGTTCCCGGTAAGCGGCTTTTATTTTGGGAAGGAAGTTATTCGGTGCAGGCTCTTGGGGCAAGGAGGGTTAGGGCTGCATGCATGCCTAGATGCAGAGTAGGGCATTGATGTGCTCTCTCACATTGTGGTAATTGGCCTCAGTGATCTCTTCAAAGGTCTCACCCAGAACTTGGTCAATGCACTTGTGCAGGTTTTGTAGGAGAGCCACCATGGTCCTTGTCCCAGTCAGGCTAACATGTCCGTGCCACTGTGCCATGAGGGGTGGGGGGACCATTGCTGCACACAGGCAAACTGCGTATGGGCCAGGGTGGAAGCCGCACTGTGGTAGAAGACCCTCCCTTGCTTCCCAGGTCACCCTCAGCAGTGAGATACCTTCCAGGATGAACTCCTGTGGAAAATGTGGGGACAGTGTTCAGTATAGGGGCCCCCTGCAGCTGTTGGCTCTCCCCAAGGCACAAAAACCCAGAGGACAGGACAGCCATGAAAGAATCAGTCCCCCTTGATCCTGTGCTTACTCACCATTTTGGGACTCCCGGGGGTTATATGCGCTCTCTTTGGGACAGGCAAATTATGCGATTGTGTAGACTGTGCTTGCGCTCCTTAAGTAGAGGAGAATCATTGCTCTGTCTGGTGTGAACATGCTGCCTCTGTTAAGTGTTGTATTTTGCCTTTACAGATGCAACCTTGAGATCTCAGCCATCCGTGTTATCACTGGCTGAGAGGCTGCAAAGAATCAGGAAGAGGCCACGCAGAAGCAAAGAGGACATGCTGCATGAAGTCATGCAGCACTCCCTTAATGAAAATCAAAAAGTGCAGGAGTGGCAGGAGAGTGAAAGAAGGGTCCGCCAGCATAATGCGGATTGCTGGGACCAAAGCACAGAGTGGCTGATAAGCATTATGGAGCACCAAGCGGACTCAATCCAGGTGCTCGTAGCCATGCAGGAGGAGCACTACCGTGCCCCCCCCCCAACCCCCTCGCAGCCCTTGTCCCAAAACTCTTTCCCTTGTGCCCCCATGTCACCTCCAACCCACTTTCCCCAACATCCAGGTTCTTATCTCCACCAGCTCCCTCCAATACCAGTAGCTTCACCACCCAGACCTGAAAACTATGACCCTTACCCACTGCATTCAACCCCCATCACCATGCAGCATAGCCTTCCTGAAGTGCAGCACTCATTGCACAGCACTCCAGACGGGAAGGCTGAGTATGATAACAGGACATGCACAAACATGTGATTGTACCGTTCCCCACTCCACCCCCTTGCCCTTTGTGTTTCCCAAGCAGTTGTGTTTCTTTTCAATAAATGCATTTTCTTTTCATTAAATGGATTTTTTTGCTTTGAAAATATTCTTTATTATTGCATAACATAAAATATACCTTAGCCCAGGAAAGCAACAGGCACTGCAAGTCAGTTTATCATACGTAGCAAACACAGATTCCTACTAACATTGGAACCACTGCACTTCACTCCCGTGCAGGGCACCAGACTTTACTGGTAGCTTTCAGCCTCAAATTGCTCCCTCAAGGCATCCGTAATCCTTGCAGCCCTGCTCTGGGCCCCTCTAATAGCCCTGCTCTCTGGCTGTTCAAATTCAGCCTCCAGGTGTTGAACCTCCGAGTTCCATGCCTGAGTGAAACTTTCACCCTTCCCTTCACAAATGTTATGGAGGGTACACCACACGGATATAACTGCAGGGATGCTGTTATCGGCCAGGTCCAGCTTCCCATACAGAGAGCGCCAGCGGCCCTTTAAACGGCCAAAAGCACACTCCACAGTCTTTCTGCACCGGCTTAGCCTGTTGTTGAACCACTCCTTGCTGCTGTCAAGGCTCCCTGTTTAGGGTTTCATGAGCCACAGCATTAAAGGGTAAGTGGGGTCTCCAAGGATCACAATGGGCATTTCGACTTCCACTACAGTGATCTTCTGGTCTGGGAAAAAGTCCCGGCTTGCAGCTTCCTGTACAGGCCAGTGTTCCAAAAGATGCGTGCGTCATGCACCTTTCTGGGCCAGCCTGTGTTAATGTCAATGAAATGCCCACGGTGATCCACAAGCGCCTGGAGAACCATAGAGAAAGCCCTTCTGATTAACGTATTCGGAAGCTAGGTGGGCTGGTGCCAGAATTGGAATATGCGTCCCATTTATTGCCCCTCTGCAGTTAGGGAAACCCATTTGTGCAAAGCCAGCCACAATGTCATGCACGTTACCCGGAGTCACTGTTCTTTTGAGCAGGATGCAATTAATGGCCCTGCAAACTTGCATCAACACGATTCCAACGGTCGACTTCCCCACTCCAAACTGGTTAGCGACTGATCGGTAGCTATTTGGAGTTGCTAGCTTCCAGATTGCAATACCCACCCACTTCTCCACCATCAGGACAGCTCTCAATCTCGTGTCCTTGCACCGCAGGGTGGGGGCGAGCTACTCACATAGTCCCATGAAAGTGGCTTTTCTCATCCGAAAGTTCTGCAGCCACTGCTCGTCATCCCAGACTTGCATGACAGTGTGATCCTATGACTCAGTGCTTGTTTCCCGAGCCCAAAAGTGCCATTCCATGGTGGTGAGCATGTCCAGGAATGCCACAAGCAATCTTGTGTCGTATGCGTTACTCGCGTCGATATCATCGTCGGAATCCTCACTGTCCCTTTGCATCTTAAGGAGTAACTCAACTGCCAACCGTGATGTGCTGGCGAGACTCGTCAGTATATTCCTCAGCAGTTTGGGCTCCATTCCCGGAGACCGAAAGGGAAGACAGAGTGCGCAGTACAAAAAACGTTGAAAGATGGTGCCAAATGTGGATGGAAGCAGAGGGATTGCTGGGATGCGAACTGATGCATCACGGGGCTTTGGGACAGGACCCAGAATGCCCCCACCCCCTTCCCACAAGCCGCAGCACCAGAATGGGAAGAGGTGCTCTGTAGGATAGCTGCCCACAATGCACCGCTCTCAATGCTGCTGCAAATGCCGCAAATGTGGACATGCCAGTGCGCTTGCAGCTGTCAGTGTGGACAGACTGCAGCGCTTTACCTATGAAGGCTGGTTTAACTCAAAGTGCTGTACATTTGCAAGTGTAGCCATGCCTTTAACACATTGTCTTTAATGCCACAAATGATTTTATCTCTGACCAGAGATTCTGTTAGTTCACTAAAGTCGCAGGTTTTACTGAGTTTCCTTAATTCGGTGACACATTGCTCTATGGTGTCATCAGGTTTTTGCATGCATGTTAAAAATTTGTCTCTCAAAGGTTTCATTCCTCTTTGGCATGACATGTTCCTCAAATTTAGTCAGTACTTTACTTAACTTCATGGTTTCACCAAGTTGTTCTCAATATCCAATGCTTCCTCCTCAACAACATGAAAAAAATTGATGATTTCACTTTATCATTTTTCTCCTCTGCCACTATGGCTGCTAAATACAATTCAGATCTCAGTCTGATTGTTTTCCACTTCTCTGCAACATTGCCTGATAGTTGCAGACTGGGTGGAGGTTGCAACACATCCATATTTTACGTTTTGTCCCCCTTCTTAAGCTAGTCAAGCTACTATTGTGCTCACCGAATACATGCAAAAGCCCCTCCCCCCTGCTCCTGGTACTTCTCTGGTGCCTCCCTTTGTCTCTGCTTTCAGTTGCAAACTGCAGTTTTCTTCTCATTCACCACTTCTGACACCATGTAAGGATCTTAGGGTTCATTAAATAACAAACTAATGAATGAGAAAGGAATACAACTTTAATAAAACAAACTAGAGAGCTTCTGTAGTGAGCTGCTACACCCAGCCATGTGGTGTTCCCAACCCCCGCCTCCAGGGCACATCTCCAAATTCCCACACTCACAACACTATCCCTTCTGATGGAGCATTCTCCAAATCACAGTCTTTCATAAACATCTCTCTACACACCCCGTTCTGAATTTAGGTGAATTTGATGTGTTTTAGTTCTACTACAGAGTTTCTATTACATAGTGCTAAACTTTAGCAGATGCTACACAAACATTTACAGTCTCCTCAAGACCCTTGCGACAGATTTTTGTCATCCCTACTTTTTGAGACTTTATCTATAGGGAAGTTTCTTGGTATAATCTAAGGTATGAATATAAACTCATATTCAGTGAAAAAAACCCCACACAGCTAAGGTTGTTGGACGTATGTCATTCCCTTGCAGAACGATGAATTGAGCAAAACTCAAACTTCTGAAAACCAGGAAATATACAGTTAAGGTTGCCCATGTAACCTTTACTCTGCCCTCTGTCAGCAATGCCCCAATATGCTCCATTAACAAACATATCTTGACTCTACTAACCCACAGTTGTGAAAACGTACAAGCTCTTTTTCTCCTTTTACAGTGCATTGAATCTCACCTACAGGATTCTAACTAGGACAAACCCCCAAACCGCTTATGTTATCTTCCTTTTACCCACTTGGAGAAGTGCCTCAATATGCACGTATATTGGCTTTTGGCATTATAAGATTCAGAAGGCTCCAGATCCTGGCATTGACTCACACACTCAGGCTATGTGTACAGTAGCAATTGAACGACAAATCTTTTGTCTTTCAGAGGTGTTAAAAAAAACAACAGCCCTGAAAGACAAAAGTTTTGCCACAACAAGTGCCAGGGTGAACAGCGCGTTATCAGCAGGAGCCCTCTCCTGCCGACAACGCAAACACCGCTCATCGGGGGGAAGAAGTTTTTTTTTGTCGGCAGGAAAGCTGACGAACAGCGGCTACACCGTGCGATTTTTAGCGGCAAGGGCTGTGGCGACACAGCCATGTCACTAAAAGCTGTGTAGTGTAGACATAGCCCAGTCAATTCCCCAGAAAGAATACCACACGTGTATAATGTAAGAACCGCTTCACAGCCTTTTACAGCTCCCTTACGCTTACTCACAGGATACCGTCTCAAACTACACTTTCATTTAATTATGATTATAGCATTTGATCCTTTCCTATTCCACCTCATGACAATATCCTTTGTAATAAAAGCCCTATGCCCTGCTACTGACGTAACCTACACAATTCCGCATAGAAAGGATGCACACTGCTCCCTGGTGGTACACATTACACCCTCTCCCTTGTCTTCGCACACATGAGGGTGTAAAACATAGATGTCTTCATATCACAATCACAGCTCTGTCACACATCTCAAAGTAATCCACAAGTCTCGCAAACACACTTCTATGAAGCAGAGCCAACTATTGACGCCACCATTCAGAGAGACAAAGGCCTTGTCTACACTGCCACTTTACAGCGCTGAACTTTCTCCCTCAGCGGTGTGAAAAAACACCCCCTTGAGCGATGCAAGTTTCAGCGCTGTAAACTGGCAGCATAGACAGTGCACCAGCACGGGGAGCTACTCCCCTCGTGGGGGTGGTTTATTTACAGCACCAGCGGCAGTGAGGTAATATCTTTTATTGGACCAACTTCTGCCGGTGGAAGAGACAAAAGCGTCTGAGTTCAACAAAGCCTCTCCTTCAGGTCTGGAAAAGGTAATCACGGTGTCACAGCTAAATAGAAGGTAGGACAGATTGTTAAACATAAGGTATTAACACATGTTGCAAGAAACCACTTGAAATGAAGTGGGCACTTAACCCCTTTGCAGTCATAGGACAAAGGAGGGTAATAGACACCAGGGTCTGTTCCAAATCCTTGTAATGTCTCTCTTGAGACCATGATTTTCATTCAGAACAGCTACACCAGACAGCAAGCACACACTCACTTTACCTGGAGTGCATATAGATAATAAATGCTTAGACTGCTCACATATCCCAGCTTGCTACTGACAGTATCTTTTGTTATTAACCCCCTCTCCCCACCCCCCCGTGCCCTGCTATTCTGCATAGTAATGATGAATACTGGTACACATGCAGCTATTCCCATTGCTTACACACATTGGAGGGTGCAAACATAGATCTCATATCATAATCACAGCTCTGTCACACACACCTCAAAGTAATTCACACAAATCCTCATATACCAAACACACAAGAAGGCCTAACGACTGCCTCTATTATTTAGGTTTCAGAGGAACAGCCGTGTTAGTCTGTATTCCTTTTCTATTATTTAGCATAGTTACACCCAGTACACTACTGACACTTCACCTGGACCGTATCCAGATAATTCCCATTGACTACTGTTCCCCCTGGAGCTGGCAGAAGGAAGGTGGTGTGGGCAACCTCCATCTCTCCCCTTTTTATCATTTAATGGTGTTAGGGCTTGCTTACACTTGAAATATGACAGTGGCACAGCCCTTTAGCGTAGACACTACCTACACCAACGGGGTTCTCCCGCCAGTGGAGTTAATCCACCTCCTGGAAAGATGGTAGATAAATCAAAGAAGAATTCTTCTATCAATCTAGTACTATGTACACTGGCAGCTAGGTCAGCTTAACTATGCTGCTCAGGGGTGTAGATTTTTCACACGCCTGAGCCATGTAGTTAAGATGACTTAATTTTCTATTGTAGACCAGGCCTGAGGTGGAATTCAGGGGTGAGAGTGAATGGGCTGCAAAAGATAGACAACTGGTGCCTCCCCATACTGGGACACATGACCGCCCCACGTGTCTCCCCTGCCCAGTGACCCCTCCTGCTTTCCACACACCCCAGGGCCACTGCTCTCCCCACCCCATGTTACCTGTCTGTGTGTGTGGGGGCTTTCTGTCCTTCTCTCCCTGCACCTCTCCCCCGGCACATTTGGCAGCTGTCCCTGGCTTCTGGGAGGGGAGTGGGATGGAGCCGTTTCTGCCTGAGGGTATGTCTACACTTACTGGGGATCACTGCTGCAATCGATGCACTGGGGGACTCGATTTAGCAGGTCTAGTGAAGACCCCTCTAAATCGACTGCAGAGCGCTCTCCCGTCGACTCCAGTACTCCACCTGAACGTGAAGCATAAGGTAAGTCGATGGAAGAGCGTCTCCCATCAACCCAGCGCGGTGTAGACACCGCAGTAAGTCGACCTAAGCTCCATCGACTCCAGCTACGTTATTCACATAGCTGCAGTTGTGTAACTTAGGTCGACTTACCCCGGTGGTGTAGACCAGGCCTGAGAGAGCCTTGCTGAGAGGCAGTGGTGGCCCATTCCCTGCCTGGGCTCGGCTGATGCGGGAGGAGGAAGGGGGCTCCAGTTTGCTTGGCCCGACCCCTAACCCTGGCAGATGGGGTGGCAGTGGGCCACCCCCGACATGGGTCCTGCTGCCAGGGACAAGGGTTGAGCGAGCTGTAGCCCCCTTCCTCCCCTTCTACCCCCCAGCAGCCGAGCCCAGGCAGGGAATGGGCCGCCACTGCCTCTCAGCAAGGCTCTCTCAGGGAGAGCAGCTGAACGTGCCAGGGGAGAGGAGCAGGGAGAGAACAGAGCTCCTGTCCCTCCCCGCCCCCTGTTGGCCAATCTGGGGAGGCAATTGATCCCCCATATCCCCTCTATGTGTCACCTCTGGTACTTTTTAGCAACTGTGGGGATGGCAGAGTAAAAGTATGTATGTTCATCTGGCATACTGAGGTATTGCTAAAAGAGAACAGAGTTAATGTTACAGGAGAAACTTTACCTGTGCATTTCCTGGTTTTCAGAAGTTTGAGTTTTGCTCAACTCAGCACTCTGCAAGGGGATGACATACCAACATGTCGCCAAACAACCTTAACAGTTTTTTGCCACTGAATTTCCTAGATTTTTGAACAGGAAAAGATACGTTGTTGATAGGAGTTTGTAGTCATTTAGGCAGTTGTACATATCATGTCCCACAATTTGCATACTCAGTCACCCCCACCAACGCCACATCACCACCCCTCCTTTGGCACAGCTCCCAGGCCATGCCCCTGACACGTTCACTGTTCCCCCCCCCCCCCTCGCCAACTGGCTCCCTCCCCACTATTAATCCCAGGCCTCACCACCACAAGCAGGGAACACATCTCCCTAAAGTCCTTACTCTCTGGTATAAAAACATTTCAATTGCTGTTAATTCACCCCTTCTATAACCCAACTCACATGCAATGCATGGACTGAAGGACAACTATGTTACAGTGGAATGTGTCCCTGGTCATGTTTCAGAATGGTTGGAGGGGAAATGTGGTAGGCCTGGTGAGGGAAATTACAGACAGGGTTTCTGTTCCAAAATAACGACAGTTTTTTCTTTGACACAAAGGTCCTTTGACCCCTGTCCAATAGATGTACTCCATCTCCAAGAAATAGTGAGGTGTTAGAGCTTATAATGACAGGTTTCAGAGGAACAGCCGTGTTAGTCTGTATTCGCAAAAAGAAAAGGAGTACTTGTGGCACCTTAGAGACTAACCAATTTATTTGAGCATGAGCTTTCGTGAGCCACAGCTCACTTCGTCAGATGAAGTGATGAAGTGAGCTGTGGCTCACGAAAGCTCATGCTCAAATAAATTGGTTAGTCTCTAAGGTGCCACAAGTACTCCTTTTCTTTCTTAGAGCTTATAATGTTTTGATGACATATGGTACACATTTTCTGGTCATCCATGAACCCTCCAATTTCCTGATTAATGTTCTTCCAACACTTATTAATAGTCTTCATATTGTCACTGTAGAAATTGTTCAGATGCTCAGCAAATCAGAAAAAACTATCACAGCTCCTGGACACATATCTCTGATGCAGCTCAGCTCTGCTTTCATGCACTGTATGAAGTGTATACCAGGAATAAGGCCCAGTTCATTTCTGCCCGAGTGAATCCTCAGAACATCCACAGGATCAGGAAGTTTTTGGAGAGTGTTGGGGACAACTTCCCTGGTGCAAGTGCTGGAGGAACCAACTAGGGGCCATGCTCCTCTTGGCCTGCTGCTCACAAACAGGGAAGAATTGATAGGGGAAGTAGAATTGGGTGGCAACCCAGGCAGCAGTGACCATAAGATGGTCGAGTTCAGGATCCTGACAAAAGGAAGAAAGGAGAGTAGCAAAATATGGAGCCTGGACGTCAGAAAAGCAGACATTGACTCCCTCAGGGAACTGATGGACAGGATCCCCTGGGAGGCTAATATGAGGGGAAAAGGAGCCCAGGAGAGCTGGCTGTATTTTAAAGAAGCCTTATTGAGGGCACAGGAACAAACCATCCCAATGTGCAGAAAGAATAGCAAATATGGCAGGTGACCAGCTTGGCTTAACAGAGAAATCTTCGGGTGAGCTTAAACACAAAAAGGAAGCTTACAAGAAGTGGAAACTTGGACAGATGACTAGGTAAGAGTATAAAAATATTGTTCAAGCATCCAGAGGTGTAATCAGGAAGGCCAAAGCACAATTGGAGTTGCACCTAGCAAGGGATGTGAAGGGTAATAAGAAGGGCTTCTACATTAGCGACAAGAAGAAGGTCAGGAAAAGTGTGGGATCCTTACTGAATGGGGGAGGCAACCTAGTTACAGATGATGTGGAAAAAGCTGAAGTACTCAATGCTTTTTTTGCCTTGGTCTTCACAGACAAGGTCAGCTCCCAGACTGCTGCACTGGGCAGCACAGTATGTGGAGGATGGGAGCAGCCCTCAGTGGTGAAAGAACAGGTTAAAGACTATTTAAAAAAGCTGGACATGCACAAGTTCATGAGGTCAGATGCAATGAATCCAAGGGTGCTGAAGGAGTTGGCTGATGTGATTGCAGAGCCATTGGCCATTATCTTTGAAAACTTGTGGTGATCGGGGGAGGTCCCGGACAATTGGAAAAAGGCAAATGTAGTGCCCATCTTTTAAAAAGGGAAGAAGGAGAATCTGGGGAACTACAGACTGGTCAGCCTCACCTCAGTCCCTGGAAAAATCATGGAGCAGGTCCTCAAGGAATCCATTTTGAAGCATTTGGAGGAGAAGAAGGTGATCAGGAACAGTCAGCATGGATTCACCAAGGGCAAGTCATGCCTGACGAACCTGATTGCCTTCTCTCTATGATGAGATAACTGGCTCTGTGGACATGGGGAAAGTGGGGGACATGATATACTTTGACTTTAGCAAAGCTTTTGATATGTTCTCCCACAGTATTCTTGCCAGCAAGTTAAAGAAGTATGGATTGGATGAATGGACTATAAGGTGGATAGAAAGCTGGCTAGATCATTGTGCTCAATGAGTAGTGATTAACGGCTTGATGTGTAGTTGGCAGCTGATACCAAGTGGAGTGCCCCAAGGGTTGGTCCTGGGGCCAGTTTTGTTCAACATCTTCATTAATGATCTGGATGATGGGATGGATTGCACCCTCAGCAAGTTTGTGGATGACACTAAGCTAGGGGGAGAGGCAGGGATAGGGTCCAGAGTGACCAAGACAAATTGGAGGATTGGGCCAAAAGAAATCTGATGAGGTTCGACAAGTGCAGAGTCCTGCACTTAGGACGGAAGAATCCCATGCACCGCTACAGACTAGGGACCAAATGGCTCAGCAGCAGTTCTGCAGAAAAGGACGTAGGGGTTACAGTGGACGAGAAGCTGGATATGAGTCAACAGCGTGCCCTTGTTGCCAAGAAGGATAATGGCATATTGGGCTGCATTAGTAGGAGCATTGCTAGCAGATCGAGGGAAGTGATTATTCCCCTTTATTGGGCACTGGTGAGGCCACATCTGGAGTATTGCATCCAGTTTTGGGCCTCCCACTACAGAAGGGATGTGGACAAATTGGAGAGAGTCCAGCGGAGGGCAACGGAAATTATTAGAGGGCTGTGGCACATGACTTATGAGGAGAGGCTGAGGGAACTGGGCTTATTTAGTCTGCAGAAGAGAAGAGTGAGGGGGATTTGATAGCAGCCTTCAACTACCTGAAGGGGGGGGATGGAGCTAGGCTGTTCTCAGTGGTGGAAGATGAGACCATTGCTCCTTGTTCTGTCAAGTTGCAGTGTGGGAGGTCTAGGTTGGATATTAGGAAAAACTGTTTCACTAGAAGGGTGGTGAAGCACTGGATTGGGTTATCTAGGGAGGTGGTGGAATCTCCATCATTAGAGATTTTTAAGGCCTGGCTTGACAAAGCCCTGGCTGGGATGATTTAGTTGGTATTGATCCTGCTTTGAGCAGGGGGTTGGACTAGATGACCTCCTGATGTCTCTTCCAATCCTAATCTTCTATGATTCTATGATCATTGCCTTGTAAGTTACTAGTTAGTCACTGCAGAGTGATGCCAATGCAGGCCATCTCACTCCACCCAGCTGAGCAATCTCCATGTCATGGTGTACTCCTTGCTCTCCTGCAAACTCATGATCCAGGAATCACACAGAATCCACATGTTGGCAACCCTGACAGTGCTTTTTGTTCTCCTCCTCAGTGATCAATGTACCTGCACTGTCAGTTCCAAACCTCCATGCTACATGTCTTTGGCAATATCACATTAATCTACCCCAAGATCAGGAAGCAGACACTCTCATCCCCCATCCCATCTCCACCCCTGGGGCTAATAAAATACAAATTTTCTCAAACAACCAATCCAAGGCTTGCCAACCACCCGTCCTCATTTCCCACCCCCTCTGCAGCTGCAAGCCCTCTCCTTGTCCCTGTTCCCCCAATTTCTCCCTAAAGTCTCCTGGCACCAGATCCTCCCCAGCTCGTATAACAAAAATTGTGGTCAGACTGGCTGCTGACTGTTCTTATAGCAAGCAACAGGAGTTATTAAATCTTTATTGTGCACCTGTGCAAAGGTTCAGACTAGAACCATCAATGATGGAGTGCTCACCAAGGACGCTGGTGTCAGAACAGTCCCTTGAACTACCAAGATCAGCATAAAGTGGTTGCACAGAAAACCTGGTTTTTTCCTTTATTGGTGTGTATGCACTGTAATCCTTCCAGACTGCACATATATGTAATGAAGAAGTGAACATGTTCTTCAATACTGTTCTCAATTTGAGTCCCCCAAAATTTAGTGGGTGCCAGGCACTACCTTGGGTAAAACTCAACAAACTGAGACCATTTTGACCTGCATCACATCAAAAGTTTGATCTCTAGCTCTGTGCAAAACAAACACAAAATAAAAAATAAACCAAAAACCGAGAAACTTTTTGAAAAAAGGCTATTTTCCCCCAGGCTTATATCTCCACAACCCCTAGTTCAATGACCCCAAATTTGGGTCACTAACCCTAACCTGCACTCTCCTGCGGCAATGATATTTAAAAAGAATCTGACCAAGCATATCAATTTTAGAGGACTTAGAAAGATCAACCTCGAAACAGAAGTCATGATGTAATTCTTAACTATAGTGGTACTGCTGCAGCCCTATAATAGTTATACTGATATAACAGCCCGCCCCAGGTACAAAACTGCCTCTTTTTTTTTCAGTTTAGCTTATATCACTTGGAAAGGTCTTTAAGCTAAATTGAAAAAAGACACTCTTATGGTGGAATAAGAGAGTTCACCTGGGGGATTATATAGCTATAACCGTGCTACAAACTGGTTGGGCAGTTAAGGAGAGTTGAGCTAAGCCTCACCTGTGATGGATCAGCTACAGCTTGCTTGCTACCCCCTACCTGATTTTGATGAGCTAGGGGTCAGATATCTTGGGTCAATTATTAGACTCAGCTGGGAAGGTGGCAGTGATTTCCTACAAAGCTGGGAGAGCCCCTGAGGGGAGGGGAGTCTGAAATGAAAGGGTGGCAGGAGAGAAAGAGGTTCCTGTGGCAAGCCCTAGAGAGGCTCAAACCTAGGCAGATGGCTAGGAGGTAGACTGAGAATGAGGATCCAGCCAGTGGGAAAATTGGAATAGGTAGAAGGGTAGCCCAGGAGGGATGGAAGACCCTTTTGTTTTGTCTCTCTTTTGAGTTTAAGTTTACGTTTGTTGTCAATGGCCTGCCTGTGGGTGCTGAGAGAGATGGTTGAGTGTCAAGAGCAGTGGTGAGAAACCTGCAGTCAGTGGTGGGAACGGCGAACCGGGGCCACTGGGAGCTGTGGGCAGCCATGCCTGCGGACGGTCAATGTAAACAAACTGTCTCACAGCACACCAGCGGATTACCCTGACGGGCCATGTGTGGCCCGTGGGCTGCAGGTTGCCCACTACTGATCAAGAGCCTCTCTGAAGGGACAATAGGCCTGAGGCAGAAAGCCTCAAGATAAGATTGATTAAAGAGAGACCTGGAAAGTTCAGGTACAAGGGGATTAAAGATCCCAGAGGAAAGTGAGAAAGGGTGAGTGGTGCCATGGTTGGCTCCTAAGAGGGATGAGCAGTGGAGGTGGATCCTACTACAAAAACTTTCCTGTGTAGACAAAGTCATTGTCTTGATCCCCTCAAGCAAATACTGTAAAATTTGTTGGATGTGAAAAATTGATGTTTTTAAACTTATTTTGCCAATCATCTGGGACAGACTTTCATCAGTCTCTGGAGGGAAAATGAGGTACAAAAAATAAGTACAAGACCTAATCTAATAAAACACTCTAGTGAAATATGTTGTCTTTTGTGTTTTCTAAGGCTATTTCATTTATACAATACTGAAATGCCAGTAATTCTATACCCTTCCCAGCAACAGTTATATTACATTTATTCTGTGCTGCCTAAATCAAGGAGGCTGCCCTTTCTGAAATAGTAATACTTTTCTAAAAAGACAGGCTCTGATTTCAGGAGATAATGCTTCCAGAAATGTCACTCAGCGAGCTGGTTAAAAATGGAAAAATACGTCAAATGTTGAAGGTGTTTCCATTTCACAGGGTTTGTGAAACACATTTTTATTTTTTGTAACGTTTTCATCAAAATAGTGATATGTTTTGTATCTGAAAACCCAGAGAAAATGAGAAATTTCCACTAGCTTCAATTTAAAAAAAAAATCATATGAAAAATGTTGAAAAGGTCAGCAGTTTCGTTTTGAAAAAGGCCATTTGTCAATGAAAATACTTGCCACTCAAAACCTCTCACTTAGCCTGATTTCTGGGCTTGTACTTGGATATTAAGATGTACCCAGTAAGGGCTAGGTTATGGCAGTTACTGCACACATGGGTGCAGGGAGCTGCATGGAATCACTGCACCCTATAAGGAGCACTGGAGAGATTGTACCAAGAACAGTCTCTCCCCACACTGTTTCTTATGCAATCTACTCCATCAATAGCTCTTGCCAAATATACTCCCTGTAAAATATGCTGGTTTCCGCACTGTGATGACTTGTGTATGTTAGTTCATAATACAGTCTAGACCAGAGCTTCTCAATCTATCTGATGTGGGGGACCGGCAATTTTTTTTTCCAGTGTGCGCGCAGACTGGCAGCTGATGGTTCGCGGACCGGCACTGGTCAGCGGACCACCACTGTGAGTAGCACTGGTTTAGAAGACCGTTGTGCTGCTTTTTGTTGAAAGACTTATTTCTCCCATGTATGCACATGAATTACTTCTTTTAATAGTAAAGTTGTTCATCTAAAGTAGCCTCTGAACATTAATTCCCTCTGGAATAATGTAGCTGTTTATTTTCTGGTGCAGTTGCTTTCAGTCGCATCCTCTTGGTTAGTAATATGTGACTTTTTTTTTATGTTGTGTGACTATGCAGTTACATAATGAGAGAGAACAGGCTGCAGGGAATTCCAGCATGGGTTTGCCAATAAACCGCACAGCTAAAATCCACAGTAAATAAATTATTTCCTACTTTCCAGCACACACACACAGATGAATCACTTCCCAGTGGATTGGAATTACATTTAAGACAGTAATATGTAGACTATATATTTTCGAAAACAAGATGGGGGGAGGGATAGCTCAGTGGTTTGAGCATTGGTCTGCTAAACCTAGGGTTGTGAGCTCAATCCTTGAGGAGGCCATTTAGGGATCTGGGGCGAAAATTGGGGATTGGTCCTGCTTTGAGCAGGGGGTTGGACTAGATGACCTCCTGAGGTCCCTTCCAATTCTATGATTCTAAGATAGAATATGATCAAAAAGACTCCAAAAGGAAAAACTCTGCCATTCAATGATTATCTACGCAGTGAACTACAATTTACAAAATCCTTTGCAGAATATTTATGCTTGGTTGAGCCAAAACTGATTATAGCTAATCCTCTGGTAGAACGAGAAATGGAGAAATTGATGCCAATGTAGTGAAGATGCTCAACAAACAGAAAGTACAAACAAATGTAGCTGCACCTGGATTTGTACTGGTTCAGCACTATGTGGAATTCTTTTTTAAAAATTCATCAGGAATACAAACCTCCCCGTTTGTTTACTGCACACATTTGCAGCTGGCTGTGGGGTCCAACAAGTGAGAAGCAGAGAATGAATGAATCCAAATGTAAAACTCTGAATCTAATGTAAAACACTGTGAAACATGCTGTTCATGTTATTTTTATATAGAAAGAGAACTGGTTCAAATCAAATAAAACCAACTCTGTCCAAAATTCTGTCCCATCCCAACAGAACCTTTTTTTGAGTTTTAAAATAAGTTTAGTTAATTTTTAGGTGCTTTTCATTTTCACATGCTTCTGCATTTTCTGGCTTCAGAGGGGTAGCCATGTTAGTCTGGATCTGTAAAAGCAGCAAATATTCCTGTGGCACCTTATAGACTAACAGACGTATTGGAGCATGAGTGGATATTCATCCATGAAAGCTCATGCTCCAATACGTCTGTTAGTCTATAAGGTGCCACAGGACTCTTGGCTGCATTTTCTGGTTGTTCCTGGGAACATCAATGCCAAAAAAACACTGTACTTAATTTTTTCAAAGTAAATTGATTGCTTGTGTCTATTTACATATGGCCCTCAACACCATAGTGTCTGAGAACCTCACCATTAATGGATTTTTATCCTCATGACATTCCTGTTGGATGAAGAATCCCCGATTTTAAATATTGGATATAACGGCACAGGGTAGACCAAGGAACACACAGAAAACTTGTGGCTGGAGGCAGGAGTTAAGCCCAGGTGTCACAGTCCAGTGCCAATCACTAGACCGTTATTCCTGCTCTTGGTTTTCAGCCCTCTAATATCCTCCGATTAGCCACAGAACAGGAACAACAGAGGCAGCAACCGTGCCTATTCTCCAGGCCACAACCCTAGTACAGGGCTTCAAAGATAGTTAAGTTCCAATCACCCTTCAGACTTTCCTTTTCGGTTGGGACTACTGAAAATATCAATGACATGACATGGGACAGCTGTCCATGAGGACATGGTTAGAGACTGTTTCAGTATACAGTACTAGCACTAACCTGCAAAAACCAGTTAACTGTTACTCATTGTCAATCCAGAAACCAAAGTATAAAACGCAGAGGGCAAAAATATCTGCAGGGAATCTAATATACTTCTTGCACACTATAGTGGATGTGAAAAATACACACCGTACCTGCAAAAGGACTTGACCCTGTATTCCAAAAATGCCCACTGAGTTACACCTTCTTCAATCAATACTTAGTTGATCCCACTCAGTTTCCTTGTCTCAAATAAGCCAAAGGAGCTGTTGTTGACTTAATATTGGAAGGTCTGTTATAGATAGTAGTAGTGTCTGTGCCCCGGGCTGATCCAGTATTGTGATATCCCTTACCTGAAGTTAAAGTTTGTGAATCTATGCCATGCTGTGAAAAGAAGAAACTATAAATACTGGCAAAGGAGTGAAAAGCCAGTTTTAAAAATAACATTTCTTGACACTGTTTTCAATATAATTTTCCTTTGCTGTGTCACTTAACTTTTACTGTATGGCAAATGGTGCCTCTTTTGCTCTTTATACAACATACATAATAGGAAGGAATGCACAGTAAGGACCAATTACCATGTTTACTAACCACATGTGGCATGCAAGGCTTACCTACCCCTACACACTGCTGCTCTGGCAGGGTTCTGGTGGCTTCACTTGCTTCTGACACACAGAAGAAAGACAGTGCCAATAGAGGGCTCACGGACTATTTAAAGGGATACTACCCACTTCCTATACACTACAGCAAGAGACTAAAAGAATTAGTATTTGGGGTCTGTTATTTTCTTATCTGCAGTCATTTGACTCCTGATGACTTAGTATGCATACTATTAGGGATATTATAAAAAATCCCCAAGTTCTGTTTCTGATTAATTGAATCACTGAAAAGGACAGAGTGATTTCTTGTTAATATATTTCTCAGCTGACTCCAAGGTTGCGTCCTGCTTACATGTGCATCATTTGCATTACTAGCTACAAGTAAAGCAAAGCTTAATTTCACGGGACAGTTCAGAGGAACTCAAAACACTAATGCTTCACACTAAAGATCATGACAACAAATGTACTACAACACTCGTTTGTTCAGACACTTTGTGACATTTAAATGTATTTGACTAACATGAACAAAGGTACATGCCCACTTCAAAGGCATTTTTCTTTACCATGTCCATCTAGGAGTAATCCAGTTACAAAATGAAATGGAGTAGAGGAAACCTTTGCTAAGACAAAGCCAACAGTAATGTTAAATATTTAACAGCCCCCAGAGAGTCTGTTTAGTTTTTTTTTTCTTTCAAAAAAGTCCAATGTGTGTTGAAAGATTTGTAAACAGAGTGAAAGACGCTGTTATTTTTAATAGAAAAAGCTGAATCTCTATCTTAAAGTCATAACAACTCGTCTTGAAACATTCTCATGAGAAAACCTGGAATTGAACCAATTTACTCCAAAAAAGACTTACAATTGAAGCTGATTCAATGGAAGACAGGTAAGAAGGATGCAGATGCAGCATAAGTAGTCAGAAAATTAAAGGTCTGCTCTTGCCTTTGTGCTGCTTCTTGTTTGACAGGTTTCCAGAAAATGGCAAAGCAGACACCGTGGCACATTCATGAGTACACAATCTGACATGGAACTTACGCTAAATTTAGCATCTTCCAGATAACAACTCAAAGAACAACATTGGCAAAAAACTCAAACAGATTTCTTTTAAAGCTCTCATCAGCAATTTTGTGACAGGAATTCATTTCATCATAATATTGTGTCAGCAGTCCTTGACGTGATCTTTCCGGGGGGTCTTTACTGCTTTTTGACTGGCTTTCTTTGGTTAGCCCTGGGTCAGGGCAGTTCTTGGCTCCTGACCTCTAATTAGGCCTAGTGGCCTGCTTTGATCCTTTTGGACTGTGTTTCTAGAGGCAGCTTGGTGCAGGGATGTTGCCCCTTTGCTGTCTCAGGCGTCTCTAGACCACCACTTTTGGGTCCTCAGCCCATCTTCTTCTGGGTATCTGGAGCTGTCATTCCCTCAATAGCAGGTCCACAAATGGTTTGAACAACCATATAGTCCTCCATGAGGTGGGTGGCCTCAGTTAGGGTTACCGGGCAGAGCCTACAAACCCAGTCTCAGCTGGTGGATGGAAGGATCTGTACAAACTGTTCTAGGTCAATGAATTCAGATATCTAGATTCCCATTTGAGTCTCTGGTTTTAACCAACACCAGCAGAAGACCTTAAACCTTTCAGTGACTGTCCGAGGTTATGCCTTTGGGAGGGGCGGGGTTGCACTTTTGGCAAAAACGCCGGCGGTAGGCTTCTTCGTCTAGGCATAGCCTGTCTAATATGGCTGTCTTCACATGCTCATAGTCTTGGCCTGCAATGTTGTTGAGTTCCTAGTATGCAGCTTGGGCGTCCCCGATGAAAAGTGGGGCGAGGCGGATCGCACCCTGAGCCTGGGGCCAATGTGAAGCTGTGGCTTCCTTTTTGAAGGTTATCAGGAATGATTCTGGGTCATTGTCTGTTGTCATCTTAGGGATCATCAAGACTGGAGTGGTTCCCTGAATTAAGGGTGATGCATTTCCCTTCGGGGCAGAACTCGTGTGGGGGGCGGGGCGTAGCAGTTCGTACTAGCTCTGCTGTCTGTTGTAACTACTGTTGCTGATGGGCTGTCATCTGTTCAAACAGCTGTTATTGCCTCTGTTGTTGGGTTTGTGAGACAGCCTGCCATTGCAGGAGTTTATTCACCCCTATAGTTCTCTGGAATATATGAAAGAAATAATTTTTTTTTGTTATTTTTGTTTTGCTTCCCTTCTCTGTAGGGAAATTCAAGGGCACAAACTCACTTCTGGTACTACATTGTCAGTGGTCCTTGATGTGGTCTGTCAGGGGGTCTCTGCTGTTCCCTGACTGGCTTTCTTTGGTTAACTCCTGGTCAGCGTAGTTCTTGCCCCGACCTCTAATTAGGTCTACTAGTCTGCTTTGATCCCTTTAGGCTGTGTTTCTGGAGTCAGCCTGGAGCATGCATGTTGGGCCTTCACTGTCCCAAACCTTTTTTCCTCCCCTCCTTCTCTGAGCTCTCTCCTTTTATAGCTGGCCTTGTTACCCTTATTGGTTGCAGCTGAGGATGCCTGCCTCCATGATTGGCAGTTGTGACAGCTGAGTGGGGGTGTGGTTATGCTCTTTGCCTGTCGGTAGGAGAGGCTCCCCTCCCCCTTCTGCCTTTACTCAGTGTGTGGTTTGCAGACCCAATTATATGTTGTCACAAATATTTTGGGGGTAGATATGAGGGAGCAGGTTTGGCTGCTGAATTAAGCCTATGTACTCAATATGACAGAATTTGATTGTCAAAATAGAAGAGAAATATGAAAAACTCTACAAGAAAAAATTGTAGACACATGAAAAGCATTGGGCTAAATAATGTTTATGACAATTACCTTATTTGCCTTTCATTTTTTAAACAATGGTGAGATGCGTAGTGTTAGAGAGCTTTTTGGTTAAAATGCTCTTTTCCTTTTCAGAGCTATCATGGTTCAAAATGTCCTGTGATGCAGAATTCTGTCAAAAATGGGTCAAGCATGAACTAAAGGTTCAAAGGGTGTTCTCATACAGAAAATCAAAGATGGCTTTGTGATAGTGGCTGTTTCAAGGTAATAATTGTTTTTACTATCTTCCACAGATATTGTTTTGCTCTTAAAAGGGTTCTGTATGATTAAATGTGAAAATCTTCAATACCAGAAGTTCATTAATCACTGAAACCATTAATTGAGGATCCAAAATGATCGATACATTTTGCAGAACTAATACATTAGCTATTAGATTCACACAAAAGTGGAAATAATCTCTCACACACACAAACAGATTAAATGGTTTGTTAAAGTACATTTAAGATACTTATGTATCTGCACATTTAGGGAATGTCTTCACTACAAAGATATGTCGATTTAAGTTATGTCAACATACAGCCACCACAATAATTAAATTGCATGAGGCATACATTTAAGAACATAAGAACGGCCATACTGGATCAGACCAAACATCTATCTAGACCAATATCAGGTTTCAGAGTAACAGCCGTGTTAGTCTGTATTCGCAAAAAGAAAAGGAGTACTTGTGGCACCTTAGAGACTAACCAATTTATTTGAGCATGAGCTTTCGTGAGCTACAGCTCACTTCATTGGATGCATACCATGGAAACTGCAGCAGACTTTATATACACACAGAGAACATGAAACAATACCTCCTCCCACCCCACTGTCCTGCTGGTAATAGCTTATCTAAAGTGATCATCAAGTTGGGCCATTTCCAGCACAAATCCAGGTTTTCTCACCCTCCACCCCCCGCCCCACAAACTCACTCTCCTGCTGGTAATAGCCCATCCAAAGTGACAACTTTCTACACAATGTGCATGATAATCAAGTTGGGCCATTTCCTGCACAAATCCAGATTCTCTCACCCCCTCACCCCCCTCCAAAAAACACACGCACAAACTCACTATCCTGCTGGTAATAGCTCATCCAAAGTGACCACTCTCCCTACAATGTGCATGATAATCAAGATGGGCCATTTCCAGCACAAATCCAGGTTTTCTCACCTCCCCACCACCATACACACACACAAACTCACTCTCCTGCTGGTAATAGCTCGTCCAAAGTGACCACTCTCCCTACAATGTGCATGGTAATCAAGGTGGGCCATGTCCAGCACAAATCCAGGCTTTCTCACCCCCCCACTTTTTTTCCCCGGGAACACACACACACACACACACACACAAACTCACTCTTCTGCTGGCAATAGCTCATCCAAACTGACCACTCTTCAAGTTTAAATCTGATCCCACTGAGAGTTACCAAAAGCAACTACAGCATTTGCTCAAGAAACTTCCTGAAAAAGCACAAGATCAAATCCACACAGACACACCCCTGGAACCCCGACCTGGGATATTCTATCTACTACCCAAGATCCATAAACCTGGAAATCCTGGGCGCCCCATCATCTCAGGCATTGGCACCCTGACAGCAGGATTGTCTGGCTATGTAGACTCCCTCTTCAGGCCCTACGCTACCAGCACTCCCAGCTACCTTCGAGACACCACTGACTTCCTGAGGAAACTTCAATCCATCGGTGATCTTCCTGATAACACCATCCTGGCCACTATGTAGAAGCCCTCTACACCAACATTCCACACAAAGATGGACTACAAGCCGTCAAGAACACTATCCCCGATAATGTCACGGCTAACCTGGTGGCTGAACTTTGTGACTTTGTCCTTACCCATAACTATTTTACATTTGGGGACAATGTATACCTTCAGATCAGCGGCACTGCTATGGGTACCCTCATGGCCCCACAGTATGCCAACATTTTTATGGCTGATTTAGAACAACGCTTCCTCAGCTCTCGTCCCCTAAAGCCCCTACTCTACTTGCGCTATATTGATGACATCTTCATCATCTGGACCCATGGAAAAGAAGCCCTTGAGGAATTCCACCATGATTTCAACAACTTCCATCCCACCATCAACCTCAGCCTGGTCCAGTCCACACAAGAGATCCACTTCCTGGACACTACAGTGCTAATAAACAATGGTCACGTAAACACCACCCTATACTGGAAACCTACTGACCGCTATTCCTACCTACATGCCTCCAGCTTTCACCCTGACCACACCACACGATCCATCGTCTACAGCCAAGCTCTGCGATACAACCGCATTTGCTCCAACCCCTCAGACAGAGACAAACACCTACAAGATCTCTGTCAAGCTTTCTTACAACTACAGTACCCACCTGCGGAAGTAAAGAAACAGATTGATAGAGCCAGAAGAGTTCCCAGAAGTTACCTACTACAGGACAGGCCTAACAAAGAAAATAACAGAACGCCACTAGCCGTCACCTTCAACCCCCAACTAAAACCCCTCCAACGCATTATTAAGGATCTACAACCTATCCTAAAGGATGACCCAACACTCTCACAAATCTTGGGAGACAGGCCAGTCCTTGCCTACGGACAGCCCCGCAATCTGAAGCAAATACTCACCAACAACCACATACCACACAACAGAACCACTAACCCAGGAACTTATCCTTGCAACAAAGCCCGTTGCCAACTGTGCCCACATATCTATTCAGGGGACACCATCACAGGGCCTAATAACATCAGCCACACTATCAGAGGCTCGTTCACCTGCACATCCACCAATGTGATATATGCCATCATGTGCGAGCAATGCCCCTCTGCCTTTTACATTGGTCAAACTGGACAGTCTCTACGTAAAAGAATAAATGGACACAAATCAGATGTCAAGAATTATAACATTCATAAACCAGTGGGAGAACACTTCAATCTCTCTGGTCACTCAATCACAGACATGAAGGTCGCTATCTTAAAACAAAAAAACTTCAAATCCAGACTCCAGCGAGAAACTGCTGAATTGGAATTCATTTGCAAATTGGATACTATTAATTTAGGCTTAAATAGAGACTGGGAGTGGCTAAGTCATTATGCAAGGTAGCCTATTTCCCCTTGCTTTTTCCTACCCCCCCCCCAGACGTTCTGGTTAAACTTGGATTTAAACTTGGAGAGTGGTCAGTTTGGATGAGCTATTGCCAGCAGGAGAGTGAGTTTGTGTGTGTGTGTGTGTCCCCGGGAAAAAAAACGGGGGGGGGTGAGAAAGCCTGGATTTGTGCTGGACATGGCCCACCTTGATTACCATGCACATTGTAGGGAGAGTGGTCACTTTGGATGAGCTATTACCAGCAGGAGAGTGAGTTTGTGTGTGTATGGTGGTGGGGGGGTGAGAAAACCTGGATTTGTGCTGGAAATGGCCCACCTTGATTATCATGCACATTGTAGGGAGAGTGGTCACTTTGGATGAGCTATTACCAGCAGGATAGTGAGTTTGTGTGTGTGTTTTTTGGAGGGGGGTGAGGGGTGAGAGAACCTGGATTTGTGCAGGAAATGGCCCAACTTGATTATCATGCACATTGTGTAGAAAGTTGTCACTTTGGATGGGCTATTACCAGTAGGACAGTGAGTTTGTGTGTGTGTGGGGGGGTGGAGGGTGAGAAAACCTGGATTTGTGCTGGAAATGGCCCAACTTGATGATCACTTTAGATAAGCTATTACCAGCAGGACAGTGGGGTGGGAGGAGGTATTGTTTCATGTTCTCTGTGTGTATATAAAGTCTGCTGCAGTTTCCATGGTATGCATCCAATGAAGTGAGCTGTAGCTCACGAAAGCTCATGCTCAAATAAATTGGTTAGTCTCTAAGGTGCCACAAGTACTCCTTTTCTTCTAGCCCAATATCCTGTCTTCTGACAATGGTCAATGCTAGGTGCTTTAGAGGGAATGAACAGAACAGGTAATCATCAAGTGATCCATCCCCTGTCGTCCATTGCCAGCTTCTGGCAAACAGAGGCTAGGGACACCAACCCTGCCCATCCTGGCTAATAGCCATTGATGGACCTTTGTAACAGTGAAAGTAAATAACCATTGGAACAATTTACCAAAGGTCATGGGGGATTCTCCATCACTGCCAATTTTTAAATCAAGACTGGATGCTTTTCTAAAAGATGTGCTCTAGGAATTATTTTGGGGAAGTTCTATACCCTGTGTTATACAGGAAATCAGACTAGATGATCACCATGGTTCTTCTTGAGCCTTGGATTCTAGGAATTAGAGCAGTACAAAGCACCTAAAGTGTGCTTGTGAATTTTTTTTTATTAGAAGGCTGTATTAATGACTTGTGTCAGGTGAAGGGGGCAGGGAAAATCTAATCTTTGAGTCTCTTTGCCCTTGTGCTTTCAGGCCTCGCACTGCACTCCTGCCTTAGTTCCTCTGGCATGCCACTTCAATGTGCACCTATGCCTCAAGGAGCCTTTTAAGCACTGATGGCCAAGCAAGTATGCAGCCACATAATCTATAAAGAGCAGTGACAAATAATCTACCAGAGAGAACTCTTGCCATGTGTCCAGATTCTCTCATACCACTGAGTCTCTCATACCACAAACAGTTGAATTGTTGCATGCAAATTAGTTGTAAAGAAAGGGGGGGTGATTGGTTGAGTTACCTCTGACATTACAATAATTCCACTTAAATGACCCAAGAGCTTGTCTATAGCCTAGTATAGTTATTACACATTAAAAAACTATGTTAAATAATGTTATTGAGGTTGGAAAGTCAAGCACTCAAAAGTAGGCAGTGCAAGAATTAAGGTTGCATGTCTTCCTATGATTCTTTACAGAATATTCCATAAAGGTAGAAGAATGAATGAACAAATCCAGATCCTTCCAAAACATATTCCACATGCCTTAAGAAAGTTTAAAATTAGCAAAAGATGAATTTAATAATATGAAAAGCAACAACCAACACAAAGAGTACATTCTATAGCTTCACTACCTCCCAGTGAAATAGTTTTTCCTAATATCCAACCTGGACCTCCCCCACTGCAATTTGAGACCATTGCTCCTTGTTCTGTCATCTGCTACCTCTGAGAACAGGCTAGCTCCATCCTCTTTGGAATCCCCCTTCAGGTAGTTGAAGGTTGCTATCAAATCCCCCCCTCACTCTTCTCTTCTGCAGACTAAATAAGCCCAGTTCCCTCAGCCTCTCCTCATGAGTATGTGCCCAGCCCCTTAATACATAAATGAGACTTTCCAGGACACAGTAGAATGGTCTTACCCCCCGTATGATAGCCTCTGTGCTGTTGAGGAGGATGAAAGTCTCAGGGAAGGAGAACATCCAACTGGAGCAGAGGGAAACGATCCCATAATTGGAACCCTCCTTCCAGATGATGATGTGGTATCCTCTTGCACTGAGGATACCTGTCTGGGGGAGGGAACTCTGGTTATTAGGAAGAGACAGGTATTAGTAATGGGTGATTTGATCATTAGAAACATAGAGCGCTTGGTTTGCAATGACCGGGAGAACTACATGGTGACTTGCCTGGCTGGTGTGAAGGTTGCAGACCTCTCGAGGCAAGTTTTTAAAGTGCTTATATACCAATGCTAGAAGTCTAAATAATAAGAACTAGAGTGCCTTGTATTACATGAGGATATTGATATAATAGGCATCACAGAAACTTGGTGGAATGAGGATAATCAATGGAAGACAGTACACCAGGGTACAAAATATATTGGAAGGACAGAACAGGTTGTGCTGGTTGGCGAGTGGCACCATATGTGAAAGAAAATGTAGAATCAAATGAAGTAAAAATCTTAAATGAACCAAACTGTACCATAGAATCTCTATGCATAGTAATTCCATGCTCTAATAATAAGAATATAGCAGTAGGAATATATTACCGACCACCTGACCAGGACGGTGATAGTGACTGTGAAATGCTCAGGGAGATTAGAGAGGTTATTAAAATAAAAAACTCAATAATAATGGGGTATTTCAAATATCCCCATATTGACTGGGTACATGTCACCTAAGGATGGAATGCAGAGACAAAGTTTCTTGACACCTTAAATGACTGCTTCTTGGAACAGCTGATCCTGGAACCCACAAGAGGAGAGGCAATTCTTGATTTAGTCTTACACGTAGCACATGATCTTGTCCAAGAGATGAATATAGCTGGACCACTTGGTAATAGTGACCATAATATAATAAAATTTAATATCCATGTGGAGGGGTAAACACCACAGCAGCCCAACACGGCAGCAGGGCGACTACACAAAAATGAGGAAGTTAGTTAAACAGAAATTAAAAGGTACATGCAAAAAGTGAAATCTCTGCAAGCTGCATGGAAACTTTTTAAAGACACCATAATAGAGACTAAGCTTAAATGTATTCCCCATATTAAAAAACATAGTAAGAGAACCAAAAAAGTGCCACCGTGGCTAAACTACAAAGTAAAAGAAGCAGTGAGAGGCTAAAAGGCATCCTTTAAAAACTGGAAGTTAAATCCTAGTGAGGAAAATAGAAAGGAGCATAAACTCTGGCAAATTAAGTATAAAAATATAATTAAGAAGGCCAAAAAAGAATTTGAAGGACAGCTAGCCAAAGACTCAAAAAGAAATAGCAAAAAAAAATTTAAGTACATCAGAAGCAGGAAGCCTGCTAAACAACCAGTGGGGCTACTGGATGATCGAGATGCTAAAGGAGTACTCAAAGACAATAAGGCCATTGTGGACAGACTAAATTAATTATTTGCATCGGTCTTCACTGCTAAACGTGTGAGGGAGATTCCCAAATCTGAGCCATTCTTTTTAGATGACAAATCTGAGGAACTGTCCCAGATTGAGGTCTCATTAGAAGAGGCTTTGGAACAAATTGATAAACTAAATAGTAATAAGTCACCAGGACCAGATGGTATTCACCCAAGAGTTCTGAAGGAACTCAAATGTGAAATTGCAGAACTACTAACTGTAGTCTGAACCTATCATTTAAATCAGCTTCTGTACCAAATAACTGGAGGATAGCTAATGTGATGCCAATTTTTAAAAAGGGCTCCAGAAGTGATCCTGGCAATTACAGGCCCGTAAGTGCCTGACTTCAATACCAGGCAAATTGGTTGAAACTATAGTAAAGAACAAAATTGTCAGACATATAGAGGAACATAATTTGTTGGAGAAGAGTCAACATGGTTGACCAGAATTCTTTGAGGGCGTCAACAAGCATGTGGACAAGGGGGATCCAGTGGATATAGTGTGCTTAGATTTTCAGAAAGCCTTTGACAAGGCTTTCACCAGAGGCTCTTAAGCAAGGTAAGCTGTCCTGGGACAACAGGGAAAGTCCTCTCAAGGACTGGTAACTGGTTAAAAGATAGGAAACAAAGGGTAGGAATAAATGGTCAGTTTTAAATAAATAATAAATGGAGAGAAGAATAAATGGAGAGAAGTAAATAGTGGTGTCCCCCAGGGGTCTGTACTGGGCCCCGTCCTATTCAACATATTCATAAATGTTCTGGAAAAAGGGGTAAACAGTGAGGTGGCAAAATTTGTGGATGATACAAAACTACTCAAGATAGTTAAGTCCCAGGGAGGCTGCGAAGAGCTACATGAGCTACATGATCTCTCAAAACTGGGTGACTGGGCAACAAAATGGCAGATGAAATTCAATGTTGATAAATGCAAAGTAATGCACATTGGAAATCATAATCCCAACTATATATATATAAAATGGTGGGGTCTAAATTAGTTGTTACCACTCAAGAAAGAGATCGTGGAGTCATTGTGGATAGTTCTCTGAAAACATCCACTTTATTTGCAGTGGCAGTCAAAAAAGAGAACAGAACGTTGGGAATCATTAAGAAAGGGATAGATAATAAGACAGAAATTATCATATTGCCTCTATATACATTCATGGTATGCCCACATCTTGAATATTGCGTGCAGATGTGGTCGCCCCATCTCAAAAAAGATATATTGGAATTGGAAAAGGTTCAGAAAAGGGCAACAAAATGTTTAGGGGTATGGAACGGCTGCCATCTGAGGAGAGATTAATAAGACTGGGACTTTTCAACTTGGAAAAGAGACAACTTAGGGGGAAAATGATAGAGGTTTATAAAATTATGACTGGTGTGGAGAAAGTAAATAAGAAAGTGTTATTTACTCCTTCTCATAACACAAGAACTAGGGGTCACCAAATGAAATTAATAGGCAGCATATTTAAAACAAACAAAAGGAAGTATTTTTTCACACAACACACAGTCAACCTGTGGAACCCATTGACGGAGGATGTTGTGAAGGCCAAGACTATAACTGAGTTCAAAAAAGAACTAGATAAGTTCATGGAGGATAGGTCTATCAATGGCTATTAGCCAGGATGGGCAGGAATGGTGTCCCTAGCATCTGTTTGCCAGAAGCTGGGAATGGACAACAGGGGATGGATCACTTGATTACGTGTTCTGTTCATTCCCTCTGGGGCACCTGGCATTGGCCACTGTCGGAAGACAAGATGTTGGGCTAGATGGACCTTTGGTCTCACTCAGAATAGGCATTCTTATGTTCTTATGAATCTGAGTCAACAATGTGATTCAGCTGCTAAAAAAACGAATATCATTCCAGGGTGTATTAACAGGAGTGCTGTATGTAAGACATGGGCGGTAACTGTCCCACTCTACTGGGCACTGGTGAAGCCTCAGCTACAGTACCATGTCCAATTCAGGATGCCACAATTTAAGAAACATGTGGACAAGCTGGAGATAGTCCAGAGGAGAGCAACAAAAATGAAGTTTAGAAAACCTGACCTATGAGGAAAGGTTGAAAAAATTGGGTGTGTTTAATCTTGAGAAAAAAAGACTGAGGGGAGAACTGATAACAGTGTTCAGATATGTTACCGGCTGTTCTAAAGACCACAAGGATCAATTGTTTTATATGGCCACTGAAGGTAGGACAAGAAGTAATGGGTATAATCTGCAGCAAAAGAGATTTAGGTTAGATATTAGGAAAAACTTTCTAACTATAGTAGAATAGCTAAGAAGCTCTGGAATAGGCTTTGAAGGGAGGTTGTGGAATTGTCATCATTGGAAGGTTTTAGAAACATGTTGAACAAACTCCTAACAAGGATGGTCTAGGTTTACTAGGTCCTGCCATAGCACTCGGGGCTGGACTTGTTGACCTTTCAAGGTCCCTTGCAGCTCACATTTCTATTATTTCTATTAAACATGATTTTCTTTAGGGTACAGCACACTTTTTTTAGTGGAAGTATTATATATAACAGTCATATACACACACACTTATACATTTTGGAATGTCACTGAAATGTGCCTGAGTATCCATTTTAAAAGACACATCTTGATGTGTCACTGCATTACTGTTCTCCAACTGGGTAAATGGTCTTAGTTTTAACTTTGTGACATAACCCCAAGTATCAGTTTCAGTATAAGTATTTATCACATTTGTGCATGCAATTTGTGGCTCATGTTTTGAACCATCCTCAGGGGACAGGAATATTAGTTTATTACAACACATTTTTGGTTGCTACAGGATTTTGGTTACTTTTTGCTTTTCATTTTGTTTTTTTGAAAAGATGCCACAAGGGCAGCGGCTCATTCTGTAGTGGATTTCTTAGAGCCTGAATTTGTATGTTTCCAATTTCACTGGCTCAACAAATGTCTATGGGTCATTAAAGTTAAATTAGCTTTCTGAAGCAGCCTGTACCTTGCTCAGTCGCTTTGTATTTCCCATACTCTGTTGTACAAGCCTGTCTTTTAATAGTCATACAGTTCTCCAAATTCACGTTTTAGCTTTAAGGTCTAAGCTGATATACACATGCATAAGTTGGTTCATATTCCTTTAATTATGGACATGAAAAAAAAATCTCTTAGAAGCAGCACTTTTCTGTGATTACAAGACAGATTCAGCAATGATTTGGCTGCACATTAATAAGAGTGAGGTCCTGCCTGGGGTCCTGGATGTTGGTTCTAAGTCTACTGCTGCTGCCTGACTTACTGTTTATGGATCATCATTATCACTCTGACTGTCTCTGTGTGCTGGTCATAATAATCAGTAATGCTTTGAGCACACTGTCGGATTATGGTTGGGAACGGGACAGACCTATCTACTGTTGAAGATGGTCTCTGTGCAGTTGCACATCCTCATTGTAGCTCTGTTTATTCTAGCAGAGACTAGAGAGAGTCTGATTCTCTCTCAGTTAATCCAGCCCTACTTTGCAGATCTCTGCAATAAAGGCAGGCAGTTGTGGCCCTTTTGTAGATAAGCAGATTAACCCTTTGATCAATTCCCCAGGGGTGGAGGGTGCACATGCCATCACAGAGCTGAAGAAGCTGTTTCTGTAAATCGTAGGATTTTTCTTATCCCCTGCCAAACCGAGGGTGATACATGGAAACAAAATGTTCACTTTCTGAGGCAAAACAGAGGCATTCTGGGAGCTGACCAGAAAGGCTTAGAAGCTGAATTTACCATTTACTTACCATATTTTGCTCTACAGAACTTGACTTCTGAGGCATTTTGTGTGGACTCTCTCAGAAGGTGTTTAAATCATAGAATCATAGAGTCATAGAATATCAGGGTTGGAAGGGACCTCAGGAGGTCATCTAGTCCAACCCCCTGCTCAAAGCAGGACCAGTCCCCAACTAAGTCATCCCAGCCAGAGCTTTGTCAAGCCTGATCTTAAAAACCTCAAAGGAAGGAGATTCTACCACCTCCCTAAGTAACGCATTCCAGTGTTTCACCACCTCCTAGTGAAAAGTTTTTCCTAATATCCAACCTAAATCTCCCCCACTGCAACTTGAGACCATTACTCCTCGTTCTGTCATCTGTTACCACTGAGAACAGTCTAGATCCATCCTCTTTGGAACCCCCTTTCAGGTAATTGAAGGCTGCTAAGAAATCCTCCCTCATTCTTCTCTTCCGCAGACTAAACAATCCCAGTTCCCTCAGCCTTTCCTCATAAGTCATGTGTTCCAGTTCCCTAATCATTTTTGTTGCCCTCCACTGGATGCTTTCCAATTTTTTCACATCCTTCTTGTAGTGTGGGGCCCGAAACTGGATACAGTACTCCAGATGAAGCCTCACCAATGTCGAATAAAGGGGAATGATCACATCCCTCGATCTGCTGTCAATGCCCCTACTTTTACAGCCCAAAATCCATTGGCCTTCTTGGCAACAAGGGCACACTGTTGACTCATATCCAGCTGCTCATCCACTGTAACCCCTAGGTCCTTTTCCGCAGAACTGCTGCCTAGACATTCGGTCCCTAGTCTGTAGCGGTGCATGGGATTCTTCCGTCCTAAGTGCAGGACTCTGCACTTGTCCTTGTTGAACCTCATCAGATTTCTTTTGGCCCAATCCTCTAATTTGTCTAGGTCCCTCTGTATCCTATCCCTACCTGCCACCGTATCTACCTCTCCTCCCAGTTTAGTATCATCTGCAAACTTGCTGGGGATGCAATCCACGCCATCCTCCAGATCATTAATGAAGATATTGAACAAAACTGGCCCCAGGACTGACCCTTGGGACACTCCACTTGATACCGGCTGCCAACTAGACATGGAGCCATTGATCACTACCCGTTGAGCCTGACAATCTAGCCAGCTTTCTATCCACCTTATAGTCCATTCATCCAGCCCATACTTCTTTAGCTTGCTGACAAGAATACTGTGGGAGACCGTGTCAAAAGCTTTGCTAAAGTCAAGGAATAACACGTCCACTGCTTTCCCCTCATCCACAGAGCCAGTTATCTCATCATAGAAGGCAATTAGATTAGTCAGGCATGACCTTCCCTTGGTGAATCCATGCTGACTGTTTCTGATCACTTTTCTCTCCTCTAAGTGCTTCAGAATTGATTCCTTGAGGACCTGCTCCATGATTTTTCCAGGGACTGAGGTGAGGCTGACCAGTCTGTAGTTCCCCAGATTCTCCTTCTTCCCTTTTTAAAAGATGGGCACTACATTTGCCTTTTTCCAATTGTCCGGGACCTCCCCCGATCACCACAAGTTTTCAAAGATAATGGCCAATGGCTCTGCAATCACATCTGCCAACTCCTTTAGCACTCTCGGATGCAACACATCTGGCCCCATGGACTTGTGCTCGTCCAGCTTTTCTAAATAGTCCCAAACCACTTCTTTCTCCACAGAGGGCTGGTCACCTCCTCCCCATGCTGTGCTGCCCAGTGCAGTAGTCTGGGAGCTGACCTTGTTCGTGAAGACAGAGGCAAAAAAAGCATTGAGTACATTAGCTTTTTCCACATCCTCTATCATTAGGTTGCCTCCCTCATTCAGTAAGGGGCCCACACTTTCCTTGACTTTCTTCTTGTTGCTAACATACCTGAAGAAACCCTTCTTGTTACTCTTAACATCTCTTGCCAGCTGCAACTCCAGGTGTGATTTGGCCTTCCTGATTTCACTCCTGCATGCCCGAGCAATATTTTTATACTCCTCCCTGGTCATTTGTCCAATCTTCCACTTCTTGTAAGCTTCTTTTTTGTGTTTAAGATCAGCAAGGATTTCACTGTTAAGCCAAGCTGTTCGTCTGCCATATTTACTATTCTTTCTACACATCGGGATGGTTTGTCCCTGTAACCTCAATAAGGATTCTTTAAAATACAGTCAGCTCTCCTGGACTCCTTTCCCCCTCATGTTATTCTCCCAGGGAATCCTGCACATCAGTTCCCTGAGGTTGTCAAAGTCAGCTTTTATGAAGTCCAGGGTCCGTATTCTGCTGCTCTCCTTTCTTCCCTGTGTCAGGATCCTGAACTCGACCGTCTCATGTTCACTGCTTCCCAGGTTGCCACCCAATTCTACTTCCCCTATCAATTCTTCCCTGTTTGTGAGCAGCAGGCCAAGAGGAGTATGGCTCCTAGTTGGTTCCTCCAGCACTTGCACCAGGAAATTGTCCCCTGCACTTTCAAAAAACGTCCTGGATAGTCTGTTCACTGCTGTATTGCTCTCCCAGCAGATATCAGGGTGATTGAAGTCTCCCATGAGAACCAGGGCCTGCGATATAGTAACTTCCATGAGTTGCCGGAAGAAAGCCTTGTCCAGCTCATCCCCCTGGTCTGGTGGTCTATAGCAGACTCCCACCATGACATCACCCTGACATCACACTTCTAAACTTAATCCAGAGACTCTCAGGTTTTTCTGCAGTTTCATACCAGAGCTCTGAGCAGTCATACTGCTCTCTTAGGCCTGGTCTACACTGGGGGTGGGGATCGATCTAAGATACGCAACTTCAGCTATGAGAATAGCGTAGCTGAAGTCGACGTATCTTAGATCGACTTAGAATCACTTACTTTGTGTCCTCGCAGCGCGGGATCGACGGCCACTGCTCCCCCGTCGACTCCGCTTCCGCCTCTTGCAGTGGTGGAATTCCGGAGTCAACGGCAGAGCGATCAGGGATTGATTTATCGCGTCTACACTAGACGGGATAAATCGATCCCCAATAGATCGATCACGGCGGGTAGTGTAGACGTGGCCTTACATACAATGCAACTCCCCCACCTTTTCTGCCCTGCCTGTCCTTCCTGAACAGTTTATATCCATCCATGATAGTACTCCAGTCATGTGAGTTATCCCACCAAGTCTCTGTTATTCCAATCACATCATAATTCCTTGACTGTGCCAGGACTTCCAGTTCTCTCTGCTTGTTTCCCAGGCTTCTTGCATTTGTGTGTAGGCACTGGAGATAACCTGCTGTTTGTCCTGCTTTCTAAGTATGAGGCAGGAGCCCTCCCCTCTCGTGCTCTCCTGCTCGTGCTTCCTCCTGGTATCCCACATCCACACTTACCTCAGGGCTTTGGTCTCCTTCCCCCGGTGAAGTTTAAAGACCTAGTTTAAAGCCCTCCTCACTAGGTTAGCCAGCCTGCTTGCGAAGATGCTCTTCCCTCTCTTTGTTAGGTGGAGCCCGTCTCTGCCTAGCACTCCTCCTTCTTGGAACAGCTCCAATAAATTGATATCATCCTCAAAGATTTGTCCACATCTCTGATATACCATAATAACTGAGGGTATGTCTACACCAGCAGGCTTCTGCACTACAAGTTATACCACTTTTATTAAAACGCTGGAATTAAACCGTTGTTGCATGTCCACACTGTGCTCCTTGTGATTCTGGAGCACATCCATATTAGCAGCTTTTGCAAAGGCAAAGACAGCAGTGCATTGTGGTAGCTATCCCACTGTGCAACTGGACACAAGTGCTTTGGGAAGGGTTCGCAATACCACCTGGGGCAGGCAAAAAGTCATATGATGCAGGTTTCCCAATCCCATTGTTTGATGGGCATCCTACTACATTGCCAGCTGTTTTTCAACTGAAGTGGGGCAGGGAGAGTGTGTGACAAGGTGTGAGTGTGAGTGTACAGAATGGGGGAGAGAGACAGTGTGTTTTGGGGGACAGAGAGTGTGTCAGCATGCTGTCTTGTAAGTTCAGACAGTGGCAGGAAGCAACCAGCCCTGAGGCGGAGGGGGGGGGGTAAACCCTGACGTCAGCCCCCGCTTCCCTCCTGGGCTCTCTGCACAGCAATCTCTCTCTCTCACCTGCCCCCACTCCCACACATACACACAGACAGCTGCCTCTGTGTTCAACAGCATGAACATTCCACATTAATGGTTTGCTTTGTGTCCCAGAGCAACTCAGCACAGCAGAAACGGTGTCAGAAAGGGGAGGGGCTCATGTCTCCAGGGCATTCGAAACAATGAGCGGAACGGTCACTTGAGGCATTATGGGACAGCTCCAGAAGCCAGTTACAGCGCAGAAAGCAATTAAGTGTTCACACTGGCAATAGAGCGCTGGAGCCTCTGCACAAATAGCCTCACAACTCTCGTCAAGGTGATTTTTTTGCAGCGCTGCAACTGAGGAGTTTCTGCGCACAGAGTGGCTTGGCAGTGTGTACACATCTGAAGTTTGAGTGCAAAAAGCTGCTTTCCCGTGCAGAAACTTGCCAGTGTAGACAAGCCCTGAGTAATGTAGGTTTTGGGAGAAAGTATACCATAATTGTTCAGGAAGAGGTCTGTTGGTCAGTATCCTGGGGTGTGATCTTTGGCCCCTGTTTACCCGGTGAAAGGGCCAGAATGGCAGAAGGGGACCCTAAAAGCCCTTCATCTAACGAAGGGAGGATTCTGCTGGCTCATTCACTGGGCGGGGAACACAGCCATGAGGCTGTCTCTCGAGGACCTCCCTCACAAACCCAGCACTTCATATAGAAGCTTAATTATTACTAATTTTTGCTTGTGTCTGGGCGTCAATTTGCACCTTATCAAAGTTTCTAGATCTTTACTGTACACCACTTTCTTTTTTTAAAGAAGTGGTGTACTTAAAGATTTGTATGTCAGGGGAATTGAAGCGTTTTTTGAAGACTTTTCTGGACCGAAGTCTATTGGAATAGCTCTTTAGTGAATTTTAGCTGTAGGTATTTTCATAACTGGTAATAAATTGTGTACAACGTTTTGCCTTCTGCAAGATACCTATCCTTGGAGTATTCCTGGTAAGCTTTTAGTGTTGCTTAGAAAGTTTTGGGCCATTTGTTTTCTGGCTCAAAGCTTTTCAAGAAAAAGCATGCCACCATATTAATTTAAATGATTTATATATGTATGTCAGAGACGTTCAGCCCATGTAGCCTTGTGCCTTAAAATAGCAAGTATTGAAGGAAAAATTCTGCAGGATCCCTCAGTCACTAGAAGCCTGTAATGCCTCTGGCATAGATATGACAGATGTTAGGAACAGAATACACTTACTTGTTCTACATTTTGAGAAGATCAAACAGAATTTATTTTATTTATTTTAGATTTTCATACTTTAAAGTAGTCATCAAGTTTCAGAATGACCTAATTTTAAATTTTTCAGCAAATAGATTCCATGTAGAAATCAGTGTATTTTTAAAATAGTGATAACTGGAATGCTGGTTTTAATGTTCTTGCTTTTATGCATTTAATATATGATAAAATACTAGACATAATGTTGGTATTTGCAGATACTGGGTGAAATTCTGACCCCATTGGAATCAATGGGAATTTTACCATTAATTCAGTGGGGCCAGGATTTCACCCACTGCATTTCATTTGCACTCCTTAATTTTTGCTTTTAATTTTCTGTAGCACTAGATAGATATTGTGTATTATTTTGTGTGATTGTTCACATTTTAAGCATATTTATTTGCCTGTGTTCATGCCTTTTTTGAATTTACTTTCTGAAAACATTCTAACAATTCTAAAGTTACTGCTAGGAATGTTCACCAGACCTCTGTTTTATAAAGCCACCATGTAGAATATTCACAGAAAATAAGTTCTAATTTGAAATGGCATTTACATCAACCTGATTTGCACAGCCATGCGGTGGCATCCAGTCACCACAGACTTGTTCCCTGACTACTACAGGCTTTATCACTACATGGTGAAGGTCTTGTCTATATTGTAGAAAGCAAATGATTCAGGGGACAACTATTAATTATTATTATTGTTATTTATTATTATTTCTTATCAGCAAAGGGCAGAAAAGGTCCAGTCAAAACTATAGAAAGTTCTCTGAATGTCCCAAAAGAGGGGGAAGGGTGGCACCATCTGAGCTCGATTTTACCCACACACCCGCAGTGTAGCAGTCCCTGCTTTGGCTGCTCCTGCTGCTTCTGACTAAAGTCTCAGATGGGTAGTAACTGGGTCCTAAGACATAGTTCTGTTTGACACTGTTTGTTTAGACAGACCCTTTGTGTCATCACAGTCTGTATTGTAATTCATGGCACTTTTAGAAGTCACACTTTATATTAAGAGAACACTTATTAATCCTTTATAAACTATTTATAAATAATTAATAGCTGTTATAAGTGTATTACAGACATGAATAGTATGTTATAGATAGCTCTAAGCGCATCAGAAGAAGGAGATACAGAAGGTTATAAGCCATAGTTATAATCAACCTGTTGAACTTTGTAATAATCTGTAGCACTTATTAAAATATCAGATAATCATTTATTAACCCATTATAACCTATCTATACTGTTAATATACAGTAAGAGTTCTCAACTTTTCCAGACTACTGTACCCCTTTCAGGAGTCTGAATTCCGACCCCCACTACCTGGGGCTAAAGCATGTAACTTAGCTTTTTTGGGGCCTCATGTGGGCATGGGGCCCCAGGCAATTGCCCTGCTTGCCACCCCCTTACGCCAGCCCTGCACTTATGACCCCACGAAACCTGTCCCGCAACCTCCCCTGGAGCTCACGACTCCCAGGTTGAGAAACACTAATCTAGATGAGTTGATTTACCCCTGAAAGATCTCTGCATACCCCAACTGGTACTCATACCCCTGGTTGAGAACCAATGATATATAGTATATATAGTAATCTTTTGGGAGGAGTACTGAATATGTAAAAATATATTTTGTTTTTGTAAATCCAAATATTAAAAGCTGTATTTTAATATATCCAACAAGGTTTTGCTTGTGTGAATATTCACTTTCAACTTAACTCAGCTTTGAGAATTGTAATGACACTTTTTATTTTACCATATTAATGGGTTGATGGGGTTTCTTTAATATCTTGTTTTGTAAAGGAAGAAACGACTAGCAAGATGGTTCTAAACATGTTTAAATATTTAAGATGAGATGTTTCTGTATGATTAATAGATCCTCTATAGTTGTAGATTTGTTTTTGCTTTTTCCTACAATGGTAGCGGGGTACAAAATATTATAGTGATATATTTCATAATTACATTTTCATAAGAAACATTTGCTTTTTAATGATTTGGGGAAAAGAACAGAAATGAAGTCAAAGTACATTTTGAAAAAAAATATGATTTGTTTCAGTCTCCAGTGTGCTTCAAACTGTATTTGTAATTTGTTTTCAATTCACTATCAGATGTAAACTAACAAGTTTACACAATTGAAACATGCTGTTATATAGATTTGGGTTATGGGAACAGAGGCATCAGACAAGAGAGTTTGGGGAGAATAGCTGTAGATTCTGTCCTTGGAGGTAGAGGGCTGAGGTTGTTATCTCAAAAACAGATTTAGTATACCCCCAGAATAGCCTACTGATTGTCCCCTCCCAGGTTTATCAAAGGCTCTCTTAAAACAGTCCACCTGTTATGACCACATCAGTCTGTTCTCGTCAAGTATAGGTCTCGAGGGTGGCCAAGGAATATGATGGGCTTGCCAGGGATTCCCTGTTTCAGAAACTCCACAGAACAGCTCAGACCTGTTACTCCTAGGAGACATGGACACAGCCTTCCAATAAATGATTGACACAAGCAGTGTTCCAAAACAAGGCACCCTTTTAATGGTTCAAACAACAATTCCTGACACAATAATAATCTAAACCACAAATCCCTTATAACAAGTTAAAGGGCATTCCAAACCATATTGCTTTATGGTTGAAACAATGTTAAATGGTGCACCCTGCTTCAGATGGTCAGTCTTCCACAAGTCGCTGACAGCAGTTCTTAAGGTCTTACATATATACATTCCTCTTACAATCAACACACACATTCATCTTTATTAACCCCTTCCCCCTCCTCCCCCCAACACATATACACATTAACACTATACTATAGCAGTGGCTATAGCTATAACTTTGTCTGACAGACTTACTCGGATGACTATGCTGCCCTGTCTCTCCTGTGCGTTCTCTCAGAATTCCTTTCTCTCTCTCTCTCTTCTCAGCTGTCTCCTCAACCTGTCTCCTTAATTGTTAGCTGTCAACACACTGATCTTTGTACTGTTTTTCAATTCTATTTTTACATGACATCATCCTACTTGTTTACCTTCTTTTACTAACTGCCAGTTCTATTTTTAGACTAGAAACCGCTATTTAGAAACCTCACAGTGTTATGATCTGAAGCATTGTTGCTTACCACCTTCCCCCCACACCAATTTGGTTTTCCTACAAATTCTATATTTAGCACCATGTGATCTACAGCTTCCAACTAATGGTGGAGTGACTCTGGTTTATTCACAATGGAGACCAAACATACAAAATGGAGTCTGGGGACTTCAAAATGGGTTTTCTCTGTATCAGTGGTGACTGATGTGTTTGGTCTGCCTGTGGTTGTTTAGTTGACTGTTTGTTTGTTCTTTGTGTACTGGCTGCATAGCTGAGCTATGCTAAGAGGGAAGCCTTGGTATAAAAAGCCAGGTAAACTTGAGAGCTGCTAACGGAGGCAGCTAACAAGAGTTCTGGAGGGAGTTTAGAGACTGAGTGAGTGGATTTCCTTCCAGGTTCAGCACTACATGTGATATCATGGTGGCCAGCAATGAAAGAGTGGTGGTGACCTGCAATAGATGTGCCACATTCTTTCCTGAATGAAGCGAGAAGGTATTTTCTGCAAGAAGTGTAAGTTGGTGGCTATGCTGGAGGAAAAGATTTTTGGATTGCAGGTGCAAGTTGAGATGAAACTGAGAATCAGAGAAGCTGAGGAGTTCCAAGACAGCCAGGTTCAGAAAACACCAATACCCCAGGTTTAAGGGAGCCTGGAGCTGGCCACCAAGGAACTCAAGAGAGAGGAAATCAGAGAAGAATCACCAGAGGCAAGAGGTCAGGATAGCTTTCTATACAGCTGAAGCCAGATGAAGATGTGCAGGCTGTGGCTACCAGAGAGAAGAGAAGCAGAAGGAATTCCACACAATTAAAAGTTTCAAATCGATACCAGGTCCTCTGTGTGGAAATTATGGAAGACACTTCTCAAGATCCAGCAGGTCCAAAGGAATGGAGAGATGTACAGGGCACACACTGTGGGTTGCGGCTCAATCCAAGAAACTCAAACTGGCCCTCAAGGAGTTCTCCAAACATCTGAGGAAGAAATAAATGATCCTTGTTGGAGTTTCAATACTCAGAAGAATAGAAAGAACATTCTGCAAGGGACAGGTAAACAATGGGGCGGTGTGCTGCTTCCTTGGAGCCAAGACACTAGATATCACTCTAAGATTGGATAGGCTTCTGACATTGATGGGCCAGGATTCATTGGTGATGATTCACACCAGCACAGTGATATATATATACAGCATCATGGGATATATCACAGAAAACAGATTACTTCAGAGAACTTGGAAGCATGTTGAAGAAGAAAATCCAAGTGATCTTCTCTGAGATCCTTCCTGTCCCATGAGCAAATGAAGACAGAAGGGTATAAGATTCTGGAAGTGAATCAATGCCTAGGTAAGTGATATAGGGTTAAGTGTTTTGGTTCTGTGGAACATTGGTCCACCTTCTATGGAGAAAGGGGGCTGTGTAGTTTGAATGGCCTCCACTTCAGCAGAATGGGAACCAGTCTAACGGGGACAGGCTGGCTAGAGTAGTCAGGAGGTTGTTAAGCTAATAGAAAAAGAGGATGGCAAGAAGAGTGAAGATATGAGCAGTCAGCACAAAGTCAAGATGTTGAGAACAAAATGAATCAAGGAACCAAAGGACACGAAGAGAAAAAATTCTTGAATTGCCTATCCGCTAATGCTCAGATCCAGATAACAAATAAGAGGAATTGGAATTGCTTATTTATGAGCATAAATTCGATTTGGTTGGTATTACTGAAACCTGGTGGGATGAGTTACACTATTTGTCATGGCCGAGTTGTAGGCAGCCAGATCTAGTGGTCAGAGCTGGAGTTGACAGTCATGAGTCAAGAGTCAGTTGGGTCAGCATACAGGGAAATCAAATGCAGCAGACAAACTGGAGATCAGAACCACAAGTCAGTAACCAATCAGGCTGAGTCAGGATGCCAGAGGCAGGAGGCAAACCAGAGGTCAGAACGTCAAGTCAGAGGTCAGGAGGCAAGCCAGATCAGGATGCTAGGAAGTCAAGACAGGGAAGCAGGAGGTATACAGTCCAGAGCAGGGTGGATCCCAGTTGTTCACACAGCTTCCTGTTCCTGTAGCTGGCTTAAGTAGGGCCAGTGGGCCAATCAGCTGATCGGGGGCTCTCCCAGTGGGATGTCAGGGGTGGAGCCTCAAACCTGGGCTGAGCTTCATGGGTCCTGGCCAGCAGTTGTCAGCAGACTTCCAAGTGGCGAGTTGAAGTGTTGGCTGCTCCTCGGGGCCTGGGTTTGAGTCTCATGGGTCATGACATTACTCCCTCCCCTAGGGGCACCCTCTGGGTGACATGGATCCATGTTTCTTGGTTCCTGTGGAAGACCCGAACCAAGGCAGAAGAGTGAACATTCTTTGTTGGCTCCCAAGTGTGCTCCTTTGGGCCATAACCTTCCCAGTAAATCAGGTATCACAATTTACTCTGCTTGACCTTGGAATTAAGGACTTCATGGACAATGTACTCCTTCTGATTTTGTACATGTACTGGTGGGGATGGTGATTGGGCTCTGTGAGGAAATGTGTTCTCAGTGTAGGGTTTTAGGAGTGAGACATGGAATATGGGGTGGACTCTAAGAGATCGAGGGAGCTGCAGCTCAAAGATGACCAGGTTGATTTTTTGCTTATTCTGATATGGTCTAGTTTCTGAGAGGGTCTGACTCTGTGGAGGTGTTCTATACAAAGTCATACCTTTAGTCCTACAGAGTAGGCTGGGCCTTGGTGCCTATGCTTCTCTGCATGCTTTCTGTAGTCCTCCTTTGCCTTCTCAAGGTCCTCCTTTGCCTTCAACTTCTCTTGAGTATGATGGATGTGCTGTAGTATGTCCAAGGCCAATAGGCTGGAGGAGAATGTTGGTTATTGTGACTAAAATTAAATGTGATATCCATAGTTAACAAAGAAGGGGCTGTGATCTGTGGATGCATGGTCTGCATTATTACATGAGAAATCAACATGTGGTAATAGTGCAGAACCATCATTCTTGTGAGGGTTAGTGTAGCTTCATAGGTATTGCTCTAGGATCTAGTTGATTCTTTCTGTTTGACCATTCGACTGAGGATCGTAGGCAGAGGACAGGTGCACAGAGACCCCTAAAAGATGTAAAGCCAGAAGCTGGCAGGTAACTGAGACCCCCAGTCGGAGGTGGCATGATCTGGGAGGCAATTGAAGATGGACTATATTGCTTATCCAGAGCTGGGCAGTTTCCCCTGTGAAGGATAGACCTATGCAAGGAGTGAAATGGGCCATTTTCAAAAAGTGATCCACCACTGTCAGGATGGTCATGAAGGCACTGGATTCTGGTAGTTCTACCTCAAAGTCCAAGGAAATGGTCTCCCAGGGCCGAGATGGGGGTGTCCAGGAGTTGGAGGAGGCCACAGGTTTTCTGGTGTGGGATTTTGGTAAGGGCACACACCTGGGAGGAAGCAACACAGATCTTTATTGTGGGGTGCATACAGGGCCACCAGAAGTATTAGGACATTAATCATTGGGTTTTATATTTCCTCAGTAACCTCCCAAGATGGAGTTATGGCACAACTGAAGAACCGCCACCTTCTCAGGTCTGGGGAGAACATAGATATGGTCCCTTATGGATGTGATCCCCTCCCAGGTATTATGTGGTTCTCGGTTGATAATGTCCATCTCATCGGGGGAACTACAGAAACAGAGGCAGAGTGGATGAGCATGAGCAGGTCCTGCAGTGGGTCACATTGCTGAAGTTATGGGACTTGAGAATGTTGGCTGATTCATGGATCAGAGCTATATCTTCAGGACAAGGTGTCAGCCTTGCCATTTCTAGTTCCATGGAGGTAATGTTGGGAAGCTTTCCCCTAAATGTATGTTTAATGTTGTTAATGTTAGCGCTTATGTTTGAATTAATGTGTTTGCTGGAATGATTAGTATAAAATGAGTTAATTATGGAACAGAAATCAATGGATGCCATGATTCAAGATGGTGTTGTATCATAATGACAACTCAGACTCCATGTTGTTGCTCCTTCTTGTCAGAACTTTCGCACCTTTTCAAACTAGTGGTGGGAAAAGAGCAATGGACTCTTAGGGGGCGGCTAGAACCAGCTCAGACTGCTAGGTTCGCGCCACTGAGCCTATAAAGAGGGCTGCATGCCTGAGCATTCTTGCTGTCCATCAGAGCAGCAGCCAGGTATCATGTTGATTTGTGCAGACATTGAGGATCTACTCAGTGACTCCGGACCCACATCATCGGCCAAGAAGACATCACTTACCATCACTTATGAACTATAACACCTACCTATATCCTGATTCCAGTGACGTCTTTATCTGCAATCCTGGTTCCAGTTGATCTTTGCTGACGATCCTGTGTTCCTCCCTCCCGTAGGCCAAGTCAGGCTGCAAAGCTTTGTTTGAGGTCCAGGATTCGGAACCCACGCTGTCAAGCTACAACAGGACACACCACCATCAGCTGTTTTGTCTTACCTGAAATTGTCTCCTCTGACTCAGAACAGTATTGGGGTAGTTTGTGTTTTCCTTTTGTTTAGTTTAAATATAGCCATAGTTAAGGGTTGTACGGGTCTCCAGGCTTCACGTCCAATTGGGGCAGCCACACTTGCATTTTTATTGGGTTATTTACTCTAGTTATCATTCCCCCATCCCTGCTATTGTCAATTTCCTTAATAAATCTTTGTTAACTGTTTTCGAAGCATACACATCTCTCTGTCTCTTTTCTGTCATACATGAGAGGGGTGGTGGGTGGACTGACAAACTGCTTTCACAGATGATCAGATATTGTATGCCAGCCCAAGTTCCTGCCCCTGTTGGCTAGGTTGAATGTTAACAATAGGTCAAGGTAATGTTGAACCGGGAGAAGAATGGGGTCCACCAAAGCTGTCATTGGTTTATGGCCTTAGCCCTACACGGATACTCCAGATTCTATAAATCAGTAAATACTTGGAGCAGATGCTGGGTCCCTTCCAAAACGTGTCACCATTCTTCAAAGTCAGTCTTGATTGCCAAAACCTCTTTGTCTAAGATTTCAAAGTAAGTTTCCTCAAGTAATAGGTGATGGGGTGCAGTACTTGCTTGGGTCCATGCCGCTGGGAGAGGACTGCCCCAATCGCTGTGCTAGAGGCATTAGCCTCCAAAATGAAAACTTGTATCACGCCTGGGTGGGCCAGTGCTGGAACAGTGGTGAAGGCATAGTTTAGCTGTTCGAATGAGTGCTTGGTCTCAGGCAACCAGTAGAATTAGATGTTCTCCTAGAGCAGGGCAGTGAGTGGCTCAGTTTGTTTTGAAAACTTTCAGATGAACCTCCAGTCAAAATGTGCAAAGTCTAGAAAATGTAGATCACTCACACTGTGGGGAGCTGACAAGTCACAGACAGGCTAGACCTTGCGTGGGTCCATCTTGATTCTTTCCAGGGACAAGATGAAACTCCAGAATTCAGTCTAGGACTGATCAAATGCTCATTTTGTGTGTTTTGTGTAGATACCATGTTGTCACAGTCTCTTCAGAACTGTGCAGACATGAGTGGTGTGTTGGTTCAGATCATTCAAGAAGATCAATATATTATCCAAGTATACTACTACAAACTGGTCCAGTAGGTCATGTAGCACATTGTTAATGATGTGCCGGAATGTTTCTGGGATATTAGTCAATCTGAATGGCATGACTAAATATTCAAAGTGGCCATAGCGAGTTCGAAAGGCAGTCTTCTGCTTGTCCCTCTCTCAGATACAGATGAGATTGTAAACTCCCGGGAGGTCCAGTTTAGTGAATATGTGGGCAGCCCCCACACAGTCCAACAACTTGGGAATTAGGGGTCATTTGTAACAGTTCTGGATTGTCACCTGGTTTAGGATTCAGTAATCAAGGCAGAGCTGGGGGCTGCCATCTGTTTTTTTTTTTACGAAAAGAACTGGGGCATCAATTGCTGAAGTTGACCTGTGAATGAACCCTCAGGCCAGGTTCTCTTGTAGGTATTCCTGCAGTACTGCCAGTTCAGGCTTGAGGTACAAGGTCCAGAGCTGTTGTTCAGACAGCGTCCTTTGCCTGTTGCTGGCCAGTGGACCAATCAGCTGCGGTGGGCTCCACCAATGGCACATCAGTGGCAGAGCCTCAGACTGGGGCTGGACTTCATGGGTCCTGGGACAGCAGTTGTCAGCAGGCTGCCAAGTGAAGGGTTGATGCATGGCTGCTCCTGTAAACCCTATGGACCTGGGTTTGAAGCCTGTAGGTCATGATGAAATCATGGGAATATTTAAATCAAGATTATAATCTATTGAGGAAGGATTGAGTGGGCAAAAAGGGAGGAGGAATAGCACTCTATGTCAAAAATAGCATTACCTGTTTCCAAGTCTCTGATAATTTGGAAGAAAATTATCCTGAATGCTTATTGATCAATGTGCTAACTAATAAATCACAAAATGGGGTACTAAATGGTGTCTGCTACAGACCATCAACCCACACTGGGGAACAGGATGACCAACTCCTTAGGTACCTATATATAATGTGTAGGAAAAAGAGGTGTGTGATCATGGGAGACTTCAATTGAGTGACATATGCTGGAGGTCTCATGCTGCCAGTACTAAAACGTACTTGGAATTTCTAACTCAGGAAGTGTTTTAGCCAACATCGGCAAATTCTATATTAGACATTGTCTAAACCAATAAAGAGGAATGGATCACAAAACTGAAAACTAGGTACCAGTGATCACGTTGATCACATTCATCATGTGCAAGGTCACTAATATATATACTTAGTGCTTTAGTGGGGCCAGTTGCACAAAGCTGAAAACAATTATGAGCCAAATCAATGGGGAGGAAGAATTTAATCAGAAAAATGCGAATGATTATTGTTAAGGAAAAGTTAGCACATGTGACTCCATTTTGGTTTGGGGCCCACCATTGTTTAAATGCCAGCACATCATACACCAGGAGGAGTAATCCTTAGATATTGAATCCCTGTGAAAATCCTCCTCCTTGTCTCCAGCCTGCCTTGTCTCCCAGTATCTGGTTTTTGTCAGTCTCTAACTCCCTGTCTCTTGGCCTTGATGTGAGGCCTCCCATCCTGATAATAAAAGTTACTGATGCATAGCTTTAGGACCATGCTGTGTAATTAACATACTGGTATAGCACGAGGAATGCACCAAGCAGGGATAGGTGGTAGATAAGACAAGGGTTTGTTTATTGGCTAAGGTTTCCGATGCACGAGGGCAACATGCTTTGCTAAAAGGTATATAACCTTTGTATAATTTGCATTCAGGGTCCCCTCCTGGCTAGCAGGGGGGCACCACGCTCGAGCGTAATAAACTTAGTGTCTTTTGGGAACTCTGCAGTTGTGGACTTTGTTTCTGTGCCTCAGCCTAGATTCGAACTGTGCGTGACCTATCAGGTATAATTCGCAGCACTGGTGTGCGTGTCCTATCAGGTATAATTCGCAGCATTTGTGTGCGTGTCCTATCAGGTGTAATTCGTAGCACTTATGTGCGTGTCCTACCAGGTGTAATTCGTAGCACTTATGTGCGTGTCCTACCAGGTGTAATTCGTAGCATTTGTGTGCGTGTCCTACCAGGTGTAATTCGTAGCACTTGTGTGCGTGTCCTACCAGGTGTAATTCGTAACATTATTGGGAATCATTTACGAACACTGTACTAGATGCCCAAAAAGCCACAATCGAGAAAGAAGGGTGGTACTGGTGTAAAAAAAAATGGTTTAGACAGGAAGTGCAGGCAGGCATATATATAAAACAAATGGAAAAAAGGGGAAGTTAATAGCAATAACTATGAATCAGAAGTTAAAAATTGTAGCACATAAAGGGACACAAGGAGAAATCTATGGCCAACAGAGTTAAGGACAATAAGAAGGCATTTTTAAAGTATATTAGGAACTGTAACAGGGTGGCTTGTCACAAGGGCTGGAGAGTCCAGGGCTAAGCCAACATGAATACAGAATGGGTCCCACCTGAGAGGAATCAGGTGATTACTAGGTAAAAGATGTCAGGCTTAAGTAGTGATAAAGCCCAGCTGGGGAAAGAGCTGGAAGGAGGTTCTTATACAGGCTTGAAGCTTGGAGCAGGAAGTGTCAGTGAAGGCGGGCTAGCCCAGGAAATTGCCAATATAGCTGTAGAGATTTCAGGGAGCAAGAAGGCTCCTGCAGGGCCTTGAATTTGCAGGAGAAAAGTTCTCCAGGTAGGGAGACCTGGTATGAAGCTCCGGTATGAAACTGGAGAAAAATCTGAGTGTCTCTGGATTAAGTTTAGAAGTGTGAGCAACAAGAGTGATGTAGTGGTGGGAGTCTGCTATAGACCACCGGACCAGGGGGATGAGGTGGATGAGGCTTTCTTCCGGCAACTCGCAGAAGCTACTAGATTGCACGCCCTGGTTCTCATGGGCGACTTTAATCATCCTGATATCTGCTGGGAGAGCACTACAGCGGTGCATAGACAATCCAGGAAGTTTTTGGAAAATGTAGGGGACAATTTCCTGGTGCAAGTGCTGGAGGAGCCAACTAGGGGGGAAGCTTTTCTTGACCTGCTGCTCACAAACAGGGAAGAATTAGTAGGGGAAGCAAAAGTGGATGGGAATCTGGGAGGCAGTGACCATGAGTTGGTCGAGTTCAGGATCCTGACACAGGGAAGAAAGGTAAGCAGCAGAATACAGACCCTGGACTTCAGGAAAGCAGACTTCGACTCCCTCAGGGAACTGATGGGTAGGATCCCCTGGGGGAATAACATGAGGGGGAAAGGAGTCCAGGAGAGCTGGCTGTATTTCAAGGAATCCCTATTGAGGTTACAGGGACAAACCATCCCGATGTGTCGAAAGAATAGTAAATATGGCAGGCGACCAGCTTGGCTTAATGGTGAATTCCTTGCGGATCTTAAACATAAAAAAGAAGCTTACAAGAAGTGGAAGATTGGACAGATGACTAGGGAAGAGTATAAAAATATTGCTCGGGCATGTAGGAATGAAATCAGGAGGGCCAAATCACACCTGGACCTGCAGCTAGCAAGAGATATTAAGAGTAACAAGAAGGGTTTCTTCAGGTATGTTGGCAACAAGAAGAAAGTCAAGGAAAGTGTGGGCCCCTTACTGAATGAGGGAGGCAACCTAGTGACAGAGGATGTGGAAAAAGCGAATGTACTCAATGCTTTCTTTGCCTCTGTCTTCACGAACAAGGTCAGCTCCCAGACTGCTGCGCTGGGCAACAGAGCATGGGGAGTAGGTGGCCAGCCCTCTGTGGAGAAAGAGGTGGTTCGGGACTATTTAGAAAAGCTGAACGTGCACAAGTCCATGGGGCCGGATGCGTTGCATCCGAGAGTGCTAAAGGAATTGGCGGCTGTGATTGCAGAGCCATTGAACATTATCTTTGAAAACTCGTGGCAAATGGGGGAAATCCCGGATGACTGGAAAAAGGCAAATGTAGTGCCAATCTTTAAAAAAGGGAAGAAGCAGGATCCTGGGAACTACAGGCCAGTCAGCCTCACCTCAGTCCCCGGAAAAATCATGGAGCAGGTCCTCAAGGAATCAATTCTGAAGCACTTAGAGGAGAGAAAAGTGATCAGAAACAGTCAGCATGGATTCACCAAGGGAAGGTCATGCCTGACTAATCTAATCGCCTTCTATGATGAGGTTACTGGTTCTGTGGATGAAGGGAAAGCAGTGGATGTATTGTTTCTTGACTTTAGCAAAGCTTTTGACACGGTCTCCCAGAGTATTCTTGTCAGCAAGCTAAAGAAGTATGGGCTGGATGAATGCACTATAAGGTGGATAGAAAGTTGGCTAGATTGTCGGGCTCAATGGGTAGTGATCAATGGCTCCATGTCTAGTTGGAAGCCAGTATCAAGTGGAGTGCCCCAAGAGTCGGTCCTGGGGCCGGTTTTGTTCAATATCTTCATAAATGATCTGGAGGATGGTGTGGATTGCACTCTCAGCAAATTTGCGGATGATACTAAACTAGGAGGAGTGGTAGATACGGTGGCAGGTAGGGATAGGATACAGAGGGACCTAGACAAATTGGAGGATTGGGCCAAAGAAATCTGATGAGGTTCAACAAGGATAAGTGCAGGGTCCTGCACTTAGGACGGAAGAACCCAATGCACAGCTACAGACTAGGGACCGAATGGCTAGGCAGCAGTTCTGCGGAAAAGGACCTAGGGGTGACAGTGGACGAGAAGCTGGATATGAGTCAACAGTGTGCCCTTGTTGCCAAGAAGGCCAATGGCATTTTGGGCTGTATAAGTAGGGGCATTGACAGCAGATCAAGGGACGTGATCGTTCCCCTCTATTCGACATTGGTGAGGCCTCATCTGGAGTACTGTGTCCAGTTTTGGGCCCCACACTACAAGAAGGTTGTGGATAAATTGGAGAGAGTCCAGCGAAGGGCAACAAAAATGATTAGGGGTCTGGAACACATGACTTATGAGGAAAGGCTGAGGGAACTGGGATTGTTTAGTCTGCAGAAGGGAAGAATGAGGGGGGATTTGATAGCTGCTTTCAACTACCTGAGAGGTGGTTTCAAAGAGGATGGTTCTAGACTATTCTCAGTGGTAGAAGATGACAGGACAAGGAGCAATGGTCTCAAGTTGCAGTGGGGGAGGTTTAGGTTGGATATTAGGAAAAACTTTTTCACTACAAGGGTGGTGAAACACTGGAATGCATTACCTAGGGATGTGGTAGAATCTCCTTCCTTAGAAGTTTTTAGGGTCAGGCTTGACAAAGCCCTGGCTGGGATGATTTAATTGGGGATTGGTCCTGCTTTGAGCAGGGGGTTGGATTAGATGACCTCCTGAGGTCCCTTCCAACCCTGATATTCTATGATTCTATGAGACCTGAGGAGAGACACTGACTAAAAGCAAGGAAGAAACTGGAATAGCTCTCCAGGCAGGAATGCCTCACAGGCACCCTTCTCAAACAGCAAAGAGGCAGAGAGAGTAGGTTTTGTTGTTGTTGTTGTATTAAGACATTTTGGGACTTTTAGTTTTAGTTAATACAACTGTGACCCCAGATGAGGTGGACTAATGATCGTGACTATACTATTTAACTTTTTTTTATCAATACCCTGGAAGAAAATATAAAATCATCACTGATAAAGTTTGCAGATTACACAAAAATTGTGGGAATGGTAAATAATGAAGAGGGCAGGTCACTGATGCAGAGAGATCTGGATCGCTTTGTAAACTGGGCACAAGCAAACAATACATCTTTTAAAATGGCTAAATGTAAACGTATAAATATAGGAACAGAATGGGGGATTCTATCCTGAGAAGCAGTGCCTCTGAAAAAGATTTGGGAGTCCTAGTGGATCATCAGCTGAACATAAACTCCCAGTGTGATGCTGTGTCCAAAAGAACTAATGCAATCCCGGCATGTATAAACAGAGGAGTCTTGAGTAGGAGTATTTGGCACTGGTGTGACCAGTGCTGGAATACTGTGTCCAGTTCTGATGACTACAATTCAAGAAGGATGTTGATAAATTGGAGAGGGGGGAGAGATGAGCCATGAAAATGACTAAAGGATTAGAAAACATGCCTTATAGTCATAGATTCAAACCACTTGATCTATTCAGCTTAACAAAGACAAGTTTAAGGGATGACTTGATTACAGTCTGTTTGCTTTGATACTTGGAAAGATACTGGAACAAATTATTAAACAATCAATTTGTAAGCACCAACACGATAATACGGTTATAGGGAATAGTCAGCATGGACAAGAACAAATCATGCCAAACCAACTTAATTTTCTTCTTTGACAGGCTTACTGGCCAAGTGGATATAGAGGAAAAAGTAGGTGTGATATATCTTGATTTTTAGTAAGGTTTTTGATACAGTCCTACATGATATTCTCATAAGAAAATTAGGGAAATGTGATCTAGATGAAATCACGATAAGGTGAGTGAGGAACAAGTTGAGGGACCATACTCAGAGTGGTTGTCAATGATTCACTGTCAGGGTGGGAGAGTGTATCTAGTGGGGTCCCAGAGGAGTCTGGTACTGTTCAGTGTTTTCATTGATGACTTGGATAGTGGAGTGCAGATGATAATTTGCAAATGACACCAAGTTGGGAGGCATTGCAAGCACTTTGGAGGACAGGATGAGAATTAAAAACAACCTAGACAAATTGGAGAATTGGTCTGAAACCAACAAGATGAAATTCAATAAAGATAAGTGTAAAGTACAACACTTAAGGAAGAAAAATCAATGTACAACTATAAAATGAGGAATAACTGGCTAGCTGGTAGTACTGCAGAAAAGGATCTGGGGTTAAGGTGGATCACAAATTGGATAAGTCAACAATGTGATGCTGCTGCAAAACAGGCTAATATCATTCTGGGGTGTATTAACAGGAGTGTCATATGTAAGACACAGGAGGTAATTGTCCCAATCCATTCAACATTGGGGAGGCTTTAGCTGAGTACTGTTTCCAGTTATGGATGTCTCACTTTAGGAAATGTAGACAAATTGAAGGGAGTCCAGAGAAGAGCAATGAAAATGATAAAAGTTTACAAAATCTGACTTATGAGGAAATGCTAAAAAAAAATTGACATGTTTAGTCTTGAGAAAAGAAGACAGAGAGGGAACCTGATAAGAGTCGTCAAACATATTAAGGGCTGTTCTAAAGAGGACTGAGATTGATTGTTGTCCATGTCCTCTGAAGATAAGACAAGAAGTAAAGGGCTTAATCTGCAGCAAGGAGATTTAGGTTAGATATTAGGAAAAACTTTCCAACTCTCAAGGTAGTTAAACTCTAGAATAGGCTTCCGAGGGATGTTGTGGATTCCCCCTTTATTGCAGGTTTTTAAGAACAGGTTGGACAAACACCTATCAGGGATCGTCAAGGTTTACATGGTTCTGCCACAGCACAGAAAGATGGACTTGATAACCTCTTGAGGTCCCTTCCGGCCAGGAGTGAAAGTAAGTTCAGTGACTTAGTGGTATGCTGGAGCCAGCTCTGGCCCCCAGAAGGGGCAGGGCCTAGAGCGGAATGGGCGCGGTTGAGGGGGTCAGAGCCAACCCCAGCCCACCCCATAAGGTAAGTGCCCCCCCCCGGGTAGCAGTCGCAGCAGCCTGGGGCTCCGGGGGCTATTTAAAGGGCCCGGGGCTCCCCTCTTCTACCTCCCCAGCCCTTTAAAGAGTCGGAGTCCTGCGGAAGCGGTGTGGCTCCAGCGGCTATTTAAAGGACTAGGGTGGCAGAGGCAGCTGGAACCCCAGCCCTTGAAATAGCCTCTGGAGTCTGTCCCCCAACCCTAGGGGTCCAGGGGCTATTTAAAGGGCCTGGAGCTCCCCTGATTCTAGCGCCCCAGCCCTTTAAATAGCCCCTGGAGTAGCGGCGGCGGGGCTCCAGCGGTTATTTAAAGGGCCAGGGAGGTAGAAGCAGAGGAGCCCCGGGCCCTTTAGATAGCCGCTGGAGCCCTGCAGCAGCTGCAGCGGGGCCCTGGAGGCAATTTGAAGGGCCTGGGGCTCCAGCCACTGCTGGGAGCCCCAGGCCCTTTAAATTGCCCCCTGGGGAAGCTGGGCTGCCCCAGTACGGTGCACCGGCTCCTGCTGGTACGCCGTACTGGGGTGTACGGGCTTACTTTCACCTCTGCTTTCAGCCCTACATTTCTATGAATCTATAAGCACCTACCTTGGGAACAAATATTTAAATTGGGCTCTTCAATCCTGAAGAGAAAGGTATAACACGATCCAATGGCTAGAATTTGAAGATGGACAAATTCAGACTGAAAATAAGGTGTAGATTTTTAACGGTGAGAGTGATTAGCCACTAGAACAATTTACCAAGGGTCATGGTGGATTCTTCACCACTGATAATTTTTAAATGAAGATTGGATGTTTTTTTAAATAATATGGTCTAGGAATTATTTTGAGGGAAGTTCTGTGGCCTGTGTTGTACCAGAGGTCAGACTAGATGATCATGGCTGTCCCTTCTGGCTTTGGTATCTATGAATCTATGTGAATGACCTGGAAGTTTATTTCCATTTTATATGCACAATCTGTACCTGAGATGATTTAATTATGCATTTTAATTACATTTCAACTGAATTTAATGACTTTACCATTTGGCATTTCTCTCTCTTGCACCTGTGCGCTCTTTCTCTCTCAGTGCTGGTTGGTTGGGGGGAAAAATAAAAACAAATTGCAATTTTTTGGGGGACAGTTTTTTTCAGTTTGTTTTGAAGTTTTGACAAATCAGACTCCAGGGCATTAAGCTGGGCACCCAGAAGATGAGGAACACACATGGTGATCACCTGTGAAAAGTTTGGTGTAAGAGATGTGCTCACTATCACATAAGAAATCAGCCAGTTCCAGTCTCCCACTTCAGCTCCCAGTCTGTCAGTATGCCAACCCAGTTCCAATTTCCCCCCGTGCTCCAAGTCCAGTTTCTCTCTTCTCTCACTGCTACCCTCCAGTCCCAGTATTCTACCCCTTCTACTCCTCTCCCAACAGCTATGGTCCAGCTCCCATCCCCTCTTCCTTTAAGTTAGGCTCCTTCCTCTTCTATGCTTCCTGGGTTCCAGAAAGGTGGGGAGAGTGTCACTGAGAGCACAGGAAAGACAGGCTCCCTGGCCTGAGCCAGCCAATACCTGCAATTGCAGGGAAAGTCCTGCTGAGGCCTTGTAGCCTTGTGCTGGAACATGCTAAGTTTCTGTGGGGATGGTGCATGTGCACTGTGGTCACATCTTCAAGCATGCTCAGTGCATACAGAATCATCAGGGAACTTAGCAGCTAAACCCTAAGAAGTCTCTTCTGATGGTATGCAAAATTAGAGTTTTCAAAGGCTTATAACTGGGCCAAATTTTCATGGGGTGCAGCAAAAGGCACATTCCTGATAAAAAAGGAACCCCTGTCAAATTTCAAGTCCCTCCCCCCAAAGAATGGGGACACTAGAACTTCTCAACAAAACTGTTTATAAGACTTTTTTTTAACATGGCAACACCCATATTTGTTTCCCAACCTCATTCTTGGAAATGGTTGAAGCTTTTTGACTGAAACTTTCCAAAATAGTTTTGCCTGGGGGCAAACAGCTGGCATGGAAAATTTCAGCCCAGGTAGTTAAAGTTTGGCAAAGTTATAAGCAACAGAAGACTGCATCTTATGATGGAAAGCATCAGGCAGCTTTAACAGGCAGTGCTGCAAACTCAAACTATAATACCGCGGGGCCAGTCCTGCTCCTACTGAAGCTAATGGGAGATACACATTACCTTTATTAGGAGCAGAAACGGACAACATGTGAGGTGCAACGCTGTCTGGCATTGTGCTAATTAGTACTAATAAACTGAATCAAAGTCCTGAACTTTGGAGACACTCTGGAACCTATTCTGAAGCTTGGACCCAGCTTAACAAAAACGACACTGTGGGAACATCTTTGTATTTTTAAAGTGCTTGATTTTGTCTTTGTTTTAATATTCTGCATGCTTGCATGTGTTTGTAAGTAAATACATTAATTAAATCTGTTTTGAATGAATATTTCTAAAGAATATAGACACTTTTCCTGTCATTTAATGGACTCTTGAAGCAGACTCTCTGTACTGCAAAGCCATATGTAGTCATCTTATAATGGAATAAAGCCAGTTAAGAACATACTTTAATTTTCAGGTACATATAAAATATTCATCTTTTAAATACTTTAAAAAATATAATTCATGGGATGGGTGAGAAGGGGACGACATCGGAATGCTTTATTCCCCCTAATATGTCTTAGTAAAAGGCTGCACTTAAAAGTGCCCATATTTATTTCTCAAAGTGGTTTCATAATTCTCTCCCAAGATTAATGAATTACAAATTACACATGCTGGAGTACCTGTAGGGATAACCTAAACTCAGGCAATCTGTGGAGTAATGCCTCAAATAGCTGCAAATTAGTTATTTCAGCTTCTCAAGTGCGAGAAACGCTTTTTCCAAACTAGGCTTCTATATATGATGAAATATATAGAAAATAGTTAATTTTTAAATAAATGAGGATATATTGATCTTAAAACAGAACAGTATTAGCTTTAGATAATGCTCTATTTTTCTCCATGACTTTTAATCATCACAAACACTTTATTTACCTATTTTCTTTAATGTGTTTACACATTCTTATATTTTATCACCATGAGAAAGCCCCACTGATTTTTAACCTTTTAAAAAGCCTTTGTGTATCCATCATTATCTTGAGCTTCCCCCCCCCCTTTAACTGTTAAAAGAAAACAGAAGTGTAATATGTATCTTGGAAAGCAGTGACTCTGTAAAGGAATTAGGAGTCATAGTAGACAAGCAACTGAACATGGGCTCCCAGTGCAATGATCTGGCAAAAAGGGCTAATATAATCTGGCTCACTGCTCCCTTATTCATACAGTATATTCAAGGAGTAGGGAGGTGATTCTAGCTCTGTATGAGGCAGTGGTTTTCAGACTTTTTGAGCTGAACCCCTTTGAGTTACAATTTATGGTCGTTTCCCCGCAACCGAGACGAAAATACACACATACAAAAGTATGCTTGGTGGCCTACTTATAAACCTAACGGATTGACCTTAACAGAATTTTTTAATTAAATGGCCTACACCTGTCAGTTTCAAATACACAGATACTTAACATGAGGGGTGTGCCTCTTTATCTGCAGACAGTTTATCAATTTGTGGTGAGATTTTGAAACAGTTACTCTGAGGTTGTCCTCCACTTCCAGTCTCGGTACTTTGTCTTTAGCACAGCCAGAAAAGAGAATCCAATCTCTCTCAAATAAGATGAACCAAACGGTGAAGAGCTTTGATTGCATATTTTGACAAAGCTAGATATTCTGAGCCAACTTTCAACCAAAAATCCTGCAAACACAGTTTTTTACATTGAATTTCCAGTGTCCTATCACTCTGAAGTTCAGTCAGCTTTTCCTGAATCTCATTTGAGAGATGCGACAAGGTCACTGCTTCAGCTACAAAAGGTTGGATAATCCAGTCATTCAGGGGTGCATTTCCTTTGGGAAAATATTTATCCAAACTGGCTCTGAGAGAAGTCAAGTGATTCTTGATTCTGTTGCTGGCACTCAGTGCCGAGAGGCTAAACAACAGCTTGGGTTGGTTCGCTACCCGGTATGCTACACCCAATAATCACAACGGGGTGGAGAAGCAGAAAAGTTTATTTGCAGCTGCAAAAAGGTACAGGGAGAAAAGAATCTCAAATCCTGTACACAGAGCAGGAAGTTACACAGGCTTTTATACATCCTTTTTCCCAGCATATTTATCCAATAGCAAGCTGCCCTAAGTATCCATATAGCCAGCCAATCCAGTTCCCAGCTAGTTCTCTTGTTCTCTGTATCATTTGTTAAACTATACATTAAGCTGCTTTATTCAGCATTTTTCTTCCATATCTGTCCTGTTTGGCCTCGTTTAGTTTCAGGCAGTCTGACTCTGCAACATATTGTTGCAGATCCTCAGCATAACTGCTGCGAGTGCCTCCAGGCAGGGGGGTGAGGACACTTGGGCCTAGTACGCAGAGCTGCTGCGAGTGCCTCCAGGTGGGAGGGAGCCAAGGACACTTGGGCCTAGTGCGAGGGGGCTTCATCGACACTCGTGGTCTTCCATCCCCTCGAGTTACCTAGTGGCCATGCCCCAGTGTCCCCAACAACTCCCTCCTTTGAGAACACTCAACAACCTTGGCTCTGAGTTTTCTCACTTGGGCTGCTTATTTTTTTACAATAGGACTTTGCATAAGCACGTTGTGATAGCCCTGAAGAGAATGACTTATTAATTTTTGCAAAAGGGCCCTGACACATGATACTGCACAGCATAATACCATTAATACAAGCAATACAGGAAAGAGAAGTTTCAATAACAGGCTAAATAAACCACCAAGCCAAAATGACAAACCCCAGCCTGAAAACGAGGTTTGCAACCAATCGCTCTCTGAGGCAGTATAGGCAACCTGTGCTCCGACTCGGGCATGGGCCTCAGCCTGTACCACCTTTTCATAGATTTCATAACTGCTACCATTTACATATACACAACATCGGGGCCCGACGAGGGCACAAACCCCTCCTTGGGATGCCAAGAGATAGTCCAAAGCCAGCCTGTTTTGGAGGGAAAACGTCTTGAGCTGCTGTACCTCTTTATTTAATGTTTTTACTGCTGACCCTAAATCACTAACCAAGTCCTCTAACTCTAAGGCCACTTTCTCAAGTACCATTTGCAGCCTTACAGTATAGCGGCCTATGTATGCCATGGCTGGCCCGGTAAACAGTGGCACTATTCCCAGTACAGAGCATCCTACAAGCTTCTCGGTTGTGAGGGAATTCTTCATATTGCCCTCCAATGCCGTAGTCAGTCGACGCAGGGTCTTTTCTCGTGACTCAACAGAGGTGTCTCGGGCATTTCTAATCTTTCCTTTGGGCAGTGTGGCAGTTATTGACAGATGAGGAACTCCATGAGCTATATAACAGCTACCTGTCCAGTTGGCTGGCAGCACTTTGTAAGTCTTTCGGCCACATACAAAATAGTGACCCTGTAGGGGCCCAGTAAGGACTGTTTCTTGAGGGGATTCCTGGCATATTTAAGGCTGTTTTTGGCTGTTTTTCCAAACAGTTCATATGCCCCTAAGGGGCGTCCCATCCTCCTGATTGGGTACAAGTGGGGGGCGTTTCTAATTGTGCCGTTCAAATTACACTCGCCATAGGGACCACTACAAACCCACCATTGGCTTGCTACATTGGAGATATTAACTGGACGGCAAGTTATATTTCCAAACCTTTCTTTTGTGGTAAGATTATTTGTAAGAGTTTCCCTAAAAGGGGAGGAACCATTACACCCACACTGCTGGCCTCCCCTTTTGGTCTTTATCCAATACCCATCAGCCCACTGTGTAATAACACAGGAGCTTTTTCCTACAGGACGCCCATAGTGATCAGATTGGTTTCGGGTAAAACATAATACTCCCTCAGTGAGTACTGCAACTGAATACTCCTGGTCCTGATAGGTGGCTTGCTGTAAAGAGGTCTTATTCCAGAACGGCGAGTCCGTTCTTTCCTGCTCTTTGGTGGCGGCTAATTCTGCTAGGGTCAAGGGCAGCATGTCAAGGGGCATTCCCGTTTTGGGGGACAGTGGAGTTGGAGCACATACCCAGCAATCAGTCTGGTTTGTTAAAGTAGCAACATGGTGCGCAAGTGAAACAAAGGAGTTATGCTCCCGATATGCACAGTTTGGAAATCCCAATACAGAGAATAACAATGTTACCAAATTAATTATCACCAGAGTCTTCCCAACCCAGGGTCTCCAGTTCCTGGGTGGGCCCATTTTGGCGTTAAGGTGCCCGCTATTTGTGTCTTTTAAACAGTAGCTTTAGCCCGAGATCGTCACTAGATGAGGAGTCAGCAGGTTGGACGGTTCACTGTTCTGCTGACGTGGGGGCGGGTACTGCCTTCAGACGAGAGTGATGGATCCAGTTCTTGTGTCCCTCGACCTTTGCTGCTGTATGGGAGATCAGCAGGACGGTATAGGGTCCTTTCCACATTTGCTGGAGAGGCTCGTCTTTCCAGGTACGAACAAGCACGGAGTCACCAGGCTGTAAGGAGTGGACGGGAGAGTCCAAGGGGAGAGGCTGGGAATCCTTGGTATACCTGTGAAGAGACAAGAGAACAGCAGACAGGGAACACATATACTGTGACAAAAAACATTACCCAGCTCCCATTCCCCTGACAGAGCCGGGGTGCCATTCATAGGCCATGAATAGGCCATGAATAGGCCATGAATAGGCCTTCCAAACATAATTTCAAAGGGACTAAGCCCTAATCTACTCTTAGGGAGAACACGGATACGAAGTAGGACGAGGGGCAAAGCATCAGGCCATCGCAGTGAGGCTTCTTGGCACACTTTTGAGAGATGCCGTTTAAGGGTCTGATTGGTACGCTCCACTACACCACTGGCTTGCGGTCTCCAGGGCGTATGGAGTTTCCAGGGGATCTGTAAGGCATGTGAGATGCTTTGAATGATTTCTGACATGAAATGTGTCCCGTTGTCAGATTCCATCCACAGGGGGAGTCCAAAGCGAGGAATGAGCTCCTTAACAAACTTGAGTGCCACTGTTCTGGCAGTGCAATTATGGCATGGGAAGGCTTCTGGCCATCCGCTGAACTGATCCACCATGACAAGGAGATATTTGAACCCTTGGGTCCGGGGAAACTCAGTAAAGTCTATTTGCCACACTTGTCTGGGGCCCGGAGTGGGTTCCAGGGCAGCTGATGGCACAGGATGTCCCGGTCGGGGGTTATTCTTTTGGCAGACTAAGCAGTCCGCTTGTACCTGGGCAGCCATGGGTCGGAGTCCGGAAGTGATAAAGTATTTTCCCATTAACTGGATAAGTGCTTCCCTGCCAGTATGAGTGGTTTGATGTAGTTTCTGCAGCACCGGCCGGATCAGGCCCTTTGGTAAGAGGACCTTCCCTTCTGGGGAATGGAGCCATCCCTCCTTTTCCCAGAGACCAAGTTTGTCAGTTAGCTGACTCTCCTCCCCAGAGAACTGAGGGGTTGGAAGCTCCCCTACTGATGGGATAAGGGCATGCATATGGGCGTTCTCAGTCTGAGGGGATGGCAGGGTGGCAGCATGCTTAGCCTCTCTATCTGCCCGGGCGTTACCTCTGGCCACATCTTGATCTTCCCTTTGATGGGCTTTACAGTGTACCACCACCACTTCCGAGGGAAGTTGTACGCCTTCTAGGAGCCGGAGGATTTGGGGCCCGTACTTGACTGGGGAGCCTTGGGCTCTCAGCATTCCCCTTTGCTTCCATAGGCCAGCATGAGTGTGTAGCACCCCAAAAGCATACTTCGAATCGGTAAAAATGTTGACCCGCTTTCCTTTTGACAGTTCAAGTGCACGGGTCAGGGCTATTAGTTTGGCAAGCTGGGCAGAGGTCCCAGCAGGCAAACCTTCAGCTTCCACAGTGTCATGGAGGGTCACAATAGCATAACCCGCCCTCCTTTGCCCATCTATTACAGTACTGCTACCATCAGTGTACCACTCATAATCTGCATTTGGGAGGGGTACATCCTTTAAATCCGGATGGCTGGAGTACTGGGCATCTGTGATCTCTAAACAGTCATGTTTCTGTTCCTCTGTTTCTGTCAAGAGAGTGGCTGGGTTAAGGGAGGGGCAAGGCTGTAAGGTGACTTCAGAGTTCTCTAACAGCTTAGCCTGGTACCGAGCAATCCGAGCCTGGGTGAGCCAAAGCCCTCCCTTTGTATCCAATAAGGCTCGGACCATATGAGGAGTATAGATTTGCATAACCCCTCCCAATGTTAGCTTCTCGGCTTCCTCAAGCACTAGGGCAGTAGCTGCGACCGCCCGTAAACATGCCGGCCAACCCTTTGCAACCTAATCCAGTTGCTTAGAAAAATAAGCCACGGGACATCTCCATGCTCCTAACAGCTGTGTGAGCACTCCTAGGGCCACCCCCTTTCGTTCATGTACATACAACTGAAACGGCTTAGAGAGATCCGGCAGGCCCAGAGGCGGGGCTTCCATCAATTTTCTTTTCAGGATTTTAAATGCCCTGTCAGCCTCTGGGATCCAATAGAAGGGGTCATGATCTGCTCCTTTTACACAGTCGTACAGGGGTTTAGCCCACAGTCCAAACTCTGGGATCCATATCCTGCAAAAGCCTGCCATACCCAAAAATGCCCTGAGCCGCTTATGGTTACTTGGGGTAGAAACTTGACAGATAGCTTCCTTTCTTTCGCTTGAAAGCTGACGCTCCCCTTGCCTTAGCTGTAACCTGATTCCTTTACCTCAGACAACAGAGTTCTTAGGAGGATATTACAGTTGTCTCAATCCGGCTTGTGACTACTGAGGCACCCCTAAAAGACTGAAATAAACCTGCTTGGGTTTGTGGAGAATTCCCCAGCCTGTGTTTTAAAAGCTGCTAAGTCTATTGGATTGAATGGCATATGGGTGTAAATTTGCATAGTGGTAGCCTGACATCCGTCTGCCCCTGGGCAAGCCACAATAGTCTCGGTAATCAAAGGATAGAGTCCCACTGAGGGGGCAATCTCTGTAACCCGAGGCATCCTACCTTTATAAGGTGGGAGTGTGGGGGCCGAAGGGGACACCGGCTCTGCCATTACAGTGGGGGTGGGGGTCTGGGGACTAACATTAGCGACTACCGAACCAGTCAGAGCCAAATTACAGCTCTGCAGAATTACAACTCTATTCTATTTCTTAAAGCCATAAACGCTTGTGCATACAAATGTTCATTCCATTTACCCATTCACTGACAAAACAAAACTAATTGGAGGATCGTGTTGTAATTAATTGACCCTCCTGGTGGCCACCACTCCTGGTCCTCTAGTTGATATTGAGGCCAGTCAACTGTACAGAATCGTTTTAATTGGCTCTTAGTCATCGGATCCGCACCAAATACCTTCCAGTTTGCTAGAATGCATTCTAGGGGCGTACACTGTGCCCTAACCCCCGAGCTCTGTCCCTGTCCCATACCTATAGGATAACTCTGGGCGTCCCAAGGTTACAACAGAGCATACAATCCAGATTTCAAAAGGTTCCTACCTTATCCAAGGGACCGGTTCCTCACCGTTGTCTGCAGCTGCTCCACCCCTATGTCTAAGGGACCGGTTCCTCACCGTTGCCCACAGCTGCTTCTCCACTATATGAGTGCGTTGCACCGTTGTGCCCTCCGGGGTCGATCAAATCGCGTCTCCTCTGAGGCCCCCGATGAACTCACCAGTGCGCGCTGGGTGTCGGTTCTCACCGCAATCCTCGACCTCCAGGAGGGGTCTGGGCAAGGCTAAATTGCAGCCTCGTCGCCCACCCAGGGACGCCAAAAGCAGTTGCCGGCACCCAGTGCCGAGAGGCTAAACAACAGCTTGGGTTGGTTTGCTACCTGGTGTGCTACACCCAATAATCACAATGGGGTGGAGAAGCAGAAAAGTCTATTTGCAGCTGCAAAAAGGTACAGGGAGAATAGAATCTCAAATCCAGTACACAGAGCAGGAAGTTACACAGGCTTTTATACATCCTTTTTCCCAGCATACTTCTCCAATAGCAAGCTGCCCTAAGTATCCATATAGCCAGCCAATCCAGTTCCCAGCTGGTTCCCTTGTTCTCTGTATCATTTGTTAAACTATACATAAAGCTGCTTTATTCAGCATTTTTCTTCCATATCTGCCCTGTTTGGCCTTGTTTAGTTTCAGGCAGTCTGACTCTGCAACATATTGTTGCAGATCCTCAGCATAACTGCTGCGAGTGCCTCCAGGCGGGGGGGCCAAGGACACTTGGGCCTAGTGCGAGGGGGCTTCATTGACACTCGTGGTCTTCCATCCCCTCCAGTTACCTAGTGGCCATGCCCCAGTGTCCCCAACAATTGGCTGCATGACACTCAAATAGTTCAGATTCTGTTTGGTTTAAGCATTGCATTCCCATTGTTAACTGATGCTACCAACAAATCTATGTTTTCCAGAGATCTAGCTTTCTCTTGAATGCAGATATCTTGTTGTGCCTGTCAAAAATAGTACTTTCCTCTCCTTGTAACGAGACATTTAGAGCAGTGGCGGATTAATGATTTTGCCTGCTCCCCCCCAGCTCGCCTCCGCCTCCTCCCCTGAGTGCGCTGCCGGGTCCTGCTTCTCCCCGCTCCCTGCCAGTGCTTGTGTGTGAAACAGGTTCGTGAAGGAGTGGGGAAGAGGGGGAATGCGGTGTGCTTAGGAGAGGAGGTGGGGCTGGGGTGGGGATTTGGGGAAGGGTACCATTAGGGGAGGGGGAGGGGAAGGGGTGGAGTTGGGTGGGGCCAGGGGCAGAGGGCACAAACCGGCACTGGGGGAAGCAGCCTCTGGCTGCTATTATAAATTTGCCGCCCCTGCAAATATGCCGCCCTAGGCCTAGGCCTTGTCGGCCTAGGCGTTAATACGCCGCTGATTTAGAGAATTCAATTTGTCAAAAATATCAGCAAAGTAAGCCAAAAGCACAAGCCAGTGGGGATCACAAAGTGTGTCTGTGTTGCTGAAATTCAAATCCACTAAAAAAAGTTGAACTTCATTTCTTAGTTCATAAATACATTGCAACACTTTGCCCCTGGATAGACACCTGATTTCAGTGTGAAACAACAAAGCAGCATGCTCCACTCCCATTTCTGCGCAAAGTATTGCAAAGAGATGTGCCTTTGTGGGATGCATCTTGATAACGTTCATGATTTTAATGGAACTAAGAACATCAGTAAGTTCGCAATCCATGTTTTGAGTTGCAAAGGCTTCGTGGTGTATCATACGATGAATCCATGATATATGTGGAGCAATTTCAGACACTTCAGCTTTCGAGCCTGCCCTACCTCCAGACATAGAAGGAGCTCCATCTGTGCAGATTCTAATACAGGCTTCCCACTTCAACTCCTGAGAAGTTAGGAAGTCATCAAAAACATTAAACTGTTCAGATCCAATTGCACGCATCTTAACTGGCTAGCAGAACAAAACATCTTCCAATATTGATATTTCATGAGAGTATCAAATGTAAGCAGTTAAATGAGCTTTTTTTGATATATCCATTGTTTCATCCTACTGGATTGCAAATAACTGGATTGCAATCAACAGATCAGCAGTGCTTTTTTATTTTCTGACATGTCAGAGATTTGGCAGCTGAATGTGACAGCGGGATCATTTTTTAACTTCTCTACTGCACTGTCACCAAGCATCATCTTGCAAATGTCAATTGTAGCTGGGAGAATCAGCTTTTTATTCTTTGCAACTTGTGGTTCGCAACTTGATATGATGCTTTTAAAGCACTTGCAGGGGTGGCTACCACATTTTTCATTGTGCTTTTTGTTTATAAATTTTTTGTAGCTTTCATTTGAAAAAAAAATCGCTGTTCTTTCCTACAAGATCGCCATGGTTTGTTTCAAAATGGCATCTTAATTTTGTTGGCTTCAGGCTATTGTTTGCTAAAGTTACTGCACACACTACGCATTGAAGCCTACTTTCTTCATTAACTGCAATGGAAGTGAAACCACAATCCAAATATGCTTCATCATATTTTCTTATTTTTGCAGATTTTTTCTCTGTATCAGCTTTAGCCATTTTAGCTTCTGGCTTTCTTTTTGGAACACTCCTACCTTTTGGCAATAAGTACGAATCAATGTTCCTTCTAATTTTTTATATCCATGTGCAGAATGAATTTTATTATGTGCACCAATATGGAGGCGATATATGTCAGGGGTGAGGCCAAGGGGTTCGGAGTGTGGGAGGGGGCTCAGGTCTGGGGCAGAGGGTTGGGGTGTCAGGATGTGAGGGCTCGGGCTGGGGGGTGTGGGCTTTGGGGTGGGCCTAGGGATGAGGGGGTCAGAGTGTGGGAGGGGGCTTAAGGGTTGGGACAGAGCATTGGGTGCTGGGGAGGAGGGTGGTGAGGACTTCAGCTGGGGGTAAGGCCAGGGATGAGGAGTTTGGGGTGCAGGCTGCCCTGGGGCTGGGGCCAGAGGACTCCCCCCAGACCTCTCTCTGCTGGCAGCAGCAAGCTCCAGGGGAGGGGTAGAGGCCTGCGGCAGCCCTGCATGCCCCAACTTGCTCCCCGTCCCAGTCCCCGCCCACCCCCTACCTCTCTCCTCCCAGGCCCCTGTGGCTGCGTGGCCCTTTATAGCCTGTGGCCGAACACCTTAGAGGGAACTTAGGTACCAATCCATTTTTCACCACAGAATGATATGAAAAAATATCAAAGTCACCAGCAGAATAAACACTGCACAACTGCTTGTGGTAAGGACAGCATATGATACTAAACTGGAAGGCGCAGGGGCGGATTAGGGTTTTTGGGGGCCCCTACCCATCCCTTCTGCCTAAAGTCCCCCCTGATCCCCTCCAGTGCTCTTGCCGGGAAGCAGAATTGGGGCATGGGGGCTTGCTCCATCCACCCAGAGCTCCAGCTGGGTTGTGGGGTCAGGGGCTCATCCTGCTCCACCTCCCTGGAACGTTCCTCCATGCCCCCCAGGGGGGCACACCTCATAGTTTGAAAACCCCTGGTCTAGGGCACAGGTGAGACTGATACTAGAATACACAGTTTTGGTGTTCACATTAAAAAAATGTTTGAAAACTGGAGAGCATGCAGAAAAGAGTCACAACAACGATTCAAGGGCTGGAAGAAATGGCTTATAGTAGGAGAATTCAGAGTTCAATCTGTTTAGCTTATCAAAAAATGAGTGAGGGGTGACTTGATTACAGCGCATTCATGGGCAGAAAATACTGAGCAGCAAATGACTCTTGAAGCTAGCAGAGAAAGGAACAACAAGAACCAGTGGGCTGGAAGCTGTAACTAGATAAATTCAAATTAGAAATGAGGCAAACATTTTTTACATTCTGGGTGATTAACAATTGGAACAAATCATCAAGGGAAGTGATGGATTCTCTGTCTCTTGAAGTCTTCAGATCAAGACTGGATGCCTTTCTGGATGATAAACGTTAGCCAAACACAAGTTATTGGGCTCAGTACATGGGTAATTGAATGAAATGTAATGGCTTGTGATATACAGGAAGCCAGGGCTTGGCTACACTTGCAAGTTAGAGCGCATTAAAGCAGCTCCAGGAGCCCTAACTCACAACCCAGCCACACTGGCAAGACACGTAGAGCGCCTGGATTCTGCAGCTGGAGCGCTCCTGGTAATCCACCTCCCCAAGAAGCATAAAGCTTGCTGCTCCCCATCTGAAACACCTGGGTGTCAGTGTGGACGACGTGTTGCATTACTGTGCTGTGATTGGCCTCCGGAAATGTCCCATAATCCCCTGAAGTCAAGTGGCCACTCTTGTCATTGTTTTGAACTCGGCTGCAGGCATGCAGATATCCCCTTTCAAAGCTCCATTTCTGACAGCCGGCTGCTTATCTGCTCCATGACAAAGCAACCCATTACTGTGGAATGTTGCTGTTGTGAGTGTGTGTGAGAGAGAGAGGTGGGGGGGAGGGGGGTCTGCTGCTGTCTGAACTTACAAGACAGCCTGCTGACACACTCTCTGCCCCCCCAAAACCCACCCTCTCTCCCCCCACATACACCCAACACACTCTTGTCACACTCCACCCCCCCATTTGAAAAGCACGCTGCAGCCACTTGCATGCTGGGATAGCTACCACAATGCACTGCTCTCTGTGGCCTTACAAGAGCTGCTAATATGGCCACGCCTGTGCGCTTGCAGCTGACAGTGTAAACACACAGCAGCGTTTTCCCTGCTGCCATCTCCGAAGGCGGGTTTAACTCCCAGCGCTCTACATCTGCAAGAGTAGCCAAGCCCTTAGATGAGATGATTTAATGGCTCCTTCTGGACTTAAACTTTGTGAATCTTAAACTCTATAACATTTTTCTAATTGCTACATCTATTACATTGCATCACTCTTGCAATGCCACTTGTGGCTATTCTGCCACTCTTACTGCTGTGCAGTGAGAAGGTTTCTGCACACTGATCCCTAACAGAGAAGCACCATGTAAATCACCCCAGCCCTGTACCAGCATCTTTATGGATGGATCAGAACATACAGGAATTGCTGGATGGGATCAGATCAGTGGTCCATCTAGTCCAGTATCCTGCCTCTGTCAGTGGCCAGGAACTTCTGCCTCAGAAAAAAAAATGTGTTCACTGAAGTAGGACAATGACAAAAAAATCTTCAAGTTCATCACTGTCTGAGGTAAAGTTTCCTTCTAACTTCCATAAATGAGAGATTTGTTTGTGCCCTGGATCATGAGGAATCTTCAGACTCGTGGCTACTAAGGCAGGAGAAAAGACTGGGAAGGAAGGAATGAAACAGAATGATTAAGGCAGAGGGAGGGCAAATGGCAATACTGTAGAGTTAGAGCATAGGGAAATAGGTTGAAGGGAAAAGAGAATGGGTCCAGGTGGTGACTGAGCCAGTGGAAACCCAATAACTGTAATAGGTGAAAGGGACAGATCATTTTGGGGCCAAAGAATCATAGTTGGAGCTGAGGTGGGGGTGGGGAGCGGAGAGTCAAAGCAGAGTAAAGGTGGGAAACAGAGCCAGAAGAGAAGAAATAAAAGAGAACGAGCAAATAAATGCACAGAAAGGGGAGAGAGAATGAACAGGGCTGAAAAGTGGGAAATGGAAGCAGAGAGAAGATTTTGAAAGAATGGGGAGGAAAAGAAAAGAGAATACATGCAAAACCATTCACTTCTAAAAGTTAGTAAATTCTCAATATTTATTTTTATGAACAATGCATTTTAGGGTATGTAGGACCTTGAAAACAAGTTTGAATTTTGAAGCATGGCACAATGAAAAGTCAGTGAAATGCCTTGAAAAGGGAGGAATAACAAGGTCAAGCCAATAGGCGGGGAATAATTTTGACAGCAATATTTAGACCATATTAATTTTGAGATCCTTATAGACATATATATTGAGATCAGTATAGACATCCATCTAATAGTGCCAAGGATAGTCAAGCAATGGTGGCTACTCCCCACCATCACAAACTATGTCTGCTGAGAAGGGGGGAATGCTGTTAAATGCAGTAAATTTATGCATGAAAATTCCCAGGATCAAACTCTTGGCATGCTTTAAGTGCTTTTATAGCTGTCTGTGGCTGATCAGATTTTTCACCAGTGTGCATATTCCAGTACTAGAAAATCTGTGAAATCATTGCTGCATATAAAACAGAAGGCACTGCTGGTTCTAGTCAGCAGCCAAATGGACTTGAGGGCTTTATTTAATATTCTGTGTGCATATTCTTAAAACGTCAGTGCATATTTTAGACACTTCACTACACTTCTGTGCGTCACTTCATGTTTTTAGTTTTTGTTCTGAAGTGCAAATACATGAGACACCACTGAAAAAACCTGTGGCTGCCACTGTACTAGTTCTCTAGCTTCTTTTGACTCATCGTAATAGCTCATCATGGCAATTGTTTCTCTATATGCGTATGCATTCACTTTGTGGTGAAGGTTGCTGAGTGAGGCTCATCTTCCCTCAAGGGGAGAGCCACTTCTCTTTTCACCTCCAGCCCCATAGAAAATATGGGTAAACTGCCTTTATACCCAATCTAAATAAGCTTATGACAAGCTGTATAGATTGAGTACAGTTCAAAAGGCTTGCATACTTGGTCTCATTTTATGTCTGTATACACATAGAACTTGAAAGGCAGTATGAAACCATTAGCTATGGGAGACACCCATACAGTGTTCTACCATCTTAGTTAACCACAAAAAGAACAGGAGGACTTGTGGCACATTAGAGACTAACAAATTTATTTGAGCATGAGCTTTCGTGGGCTACAGTCCACTTCATCGGATGCATAGAATGGAACATATTGTAAGAATATATATACACACACACACACACACACAGAGAACAGCAACTTTTTCCATTTCAAAGCAACTTTAGAACAACCTCTATTGGAACTTGTTACAAAACAAGGACACACCCTGTAACTCTGACAATCTCTAAAACACATACACAAGCAGGTATACTTCCTTACATTGGTACTTAATTTCAGAAAGTGGTCAATTGACCGATCTGGGTCATCACCCAAGAGGAAGTCTGTATGTTACTTGTCACCAAATCTTTTCTCAGCAATCAGCTTTCTGCTTAATTAGCACTGACCACAGGAGTTGACCCTGCAAATGTAACCCTGGTGCCTAATAGGGAGATATCTCTTTCAGAGATCTATCTGAGGGGTGATGGGTAGGAGTGAGTTGTGTCTGGGTCATTGTTGCTAGGCAGATGCATCACCTGAACCTATTCTCTTTTTCCTTAGCACACCACATCCAGAAGTTTCTGGAATTGGCTGTGGTAATTTTGGGTATGCTCAATAGGTTTCCTGTAGCTGGACTCAGACTCCATGAAGACAAGCAGTCAGGGCAGCTGCTTTACAAAAGCCACTTGCACTGTGTGAGTTGGGAGAAGCTGAGCCCAAGAGCAGAAAGCAGGCTTTTTCCCTAACTCTGAAACATTTTGCAGCAGGTTAGTGATACTGTTAACCCTCCAGCAGGGAAGCCCTGGCAGTCTTAATTATAGAAAGGGGAAATTGGGAGGGAAAAATAATTTCTTTTAATTGTATACTTCAAATGTTTGATTTTAGCCAGACTGTTTTAATTAAATTGCCTCAACTAGTCTGATTCACCAACTGTTCTTTAAATGTGATAACGGGGAAAGAATAATTTATTTTGCTATTCTCAATTTTGTATTTTTTTTGTAACAGATTTACACACACACACACACACATATATATATATATATATGCAACCTTTACTAGAGGGGCCTCTGAACTTTATTGGGACTGTTCCAGGGAAAAGCTTATGTGTTGCAATCTAGCCTTAGAGACTACAACTCCCATGATGCCTTGGGGAAAGAGGTTCACAATCTGCAACTACAACAACTTGCTAGTCAGGGAATGGAGCCATCCCAATGCACTGGACTTGAACAGATGAAATGTTAAAGTTTGGGACACTTTCTTGATGGGGGGAAGAAGGGGAGGAAATGACACAGTCCAGGAGAAACTCATAAAATATATGCATACCTATCTGTCATTATCTTGCATGTTGAAAAATCCAATAGGGCTTGAACTCTTTAGCCTTGTTACTTTGACATGCCACTTGATCATTTTTGTAAGAACTTACTATATAGAGCATTAGTTCAAATAATCTGTACTCTTATACTGCTCCCTATCTTTCACAATGTATCTTGAACATATCCACTTGTTTTGGTTAACCCTTGCATCTGCAATAAACAGATTATTTAAAAATAAATCTGCAAAAGGTCTATCTATTCATCTACTGTGAATTCCTGTGAAACTCTATTCTTATTTTTATTCTTATTTTAATTAAGAATGAATTATCATACATATTGGAGATGGAAAAAAGCCTATTAGGTTATATGGTCTCTGATCCTACAGAGCTGAAGTCAGTGGCAGTTTTGTCACTGAATCGAACGCTTTCGACAATAGTGAGTACATATTCACATTGCGCTCCATTGGGGGTACTGATGTGAGTGAGTTCTCACTAGTGTGTGAAAGGGTTGCACAATCTAGTCCAATGTGAACAAGATCAAGGCTCCTATCCAGTTCCCTGCTGATGCAAGTGTGTTTTGTACTGTACATTTAGTTCATGCTGAACGTTTGTTTGTTTTTTTTAAGGCACCACAAGAAAATTAGAATGGAATGTTGCTAATACACCAGAGGGTGAAATTCACCGCTGTGCAGAGGGCTAGCATGAAGTCACTTACATGGTGCATAGTCTTTGTGCCACCCCTCTCCATAGGGTTGAAATTCACCATCTAGTGACTAGGTGACGCATTTTAAATGATTGAAGTTTGTGACTTAGCAGACTGTGACAGCATGTTGAAAGCTGGCAGGTGAGCTATCTGATCACTTGGGCACCAGTCAGTTCCTGAAGAAGGCTGACTGGGGATATGCCCCTCATTAGCTGATCAGAGTGGGAGGGCTGATGAATCAATTGGTCATCAGCTGAAGGGTATAAAAGAAGACACAGGAAGGAAATACAGGGGAGGATTTAGGTAAAGTAACCTTAGTATGCACCCAGTTTGTAAAGAGGGGGAGACAACTGTTTCTCCCTAGCCCTGTGGGAAAGGGCTAAAAGGCAAGAAACACTATAAATATTTTGCTACACAAGACTCTATTGATGCTGGTAATGGGCCTATAAATAACTCATATGAAGTTTCAGAGTAATAGTCGTGTTAGTCCGTATTCGCAAAAAGAAAAGGAGTAACTTGTGGCACCTTAGAGACTTGGTTAGTCTCTAAGGTGCCACAAGTTACTCCTTTTCTTCATATGAAGTTACTACTTACTGGACAGAGTCTGAATTGTTTCTGGGGCATCAGAGATGGGGATGAAGTGTACCCTGTTACACAAACCAACCTAAGGACAACACAGTACTATCTGTGCTGCAATCATTACTCCAGTAAGTGAAGTTTAGTGTCTATTGTAATAATTTGCAACGTATTAGTAAATACCTGAAATATTAGGGTTCTGACTTATCTTACGCTATTTGCATCAATACATTTCCCAGTGGTTTGATATGTAAATTGTGGTTTTGCTCCATGGTTACATATACCAAAAGCCCCTAAAATGTTCCTATTTTAAACCCATAAACTACAAAACAAGTTTATCACAGATGCATATTATGAAATCTTATAACACTAGGTCAAGCATTAAGGCCTCATGCTAACCGATTGGAAGCCTTATATCTTGCAAAGCCTACTTCAACTAATCTTATATTTGTTTCCCTTATTTACATTATAGCCTTAATTATATCTACTGTCAGTGTGTTAGCTTTCCCCATCATATAGATTATAGTTTGGTTTTAGATGTCTCCCGAGACCTGATCAGGGATGAAGAGTCCACAGCTCTTAGTTTGCATTCTAACTTGTTAACTGGGGAGAGGGCACCCTTTCTGAATGCACGTTATTGAGTGTTTGGATTAGAAAAGGGTCTGTGACTAAGGTTCAGGTATTATGGGTCCTGCAAAACCTGAACATCTCTTATGAGGTGCAGCATGTGCGCCTTCAATTCAAAGTGAGAACAAATAGCACTTTATGGGATCAGCAAATTTGACTCAGGCCTGACTATGCAAACCCTTACTCATGCAACTAGCCCATTTAATAGAAGGGAACTGCATTATTTGTATGAATAAGGGTTTGGATCAAGCCCTTAAATCCTAGTTTATTTAAAAAACAAACAAAATAACTGTGTACCCAGGATGCCCAATTTTTATAAGCAATCTTCACACCAATGGAAAAATAAAAGAGGCAAGCAATAAACCATTTTTGATAAATGGGGTATCTAATGGAAATGGCAGAAGACTGTTAGGTATGCTATTATCACCCATCGAAATCTAGTCTAAAAAGTCTGTTAGGGTTGCCAACTTTCTAATCTCACAAAGCTGAACACTGTTGCCCCGCCCCTTCCCTGAGTCCTCACCTCCACTCACTCCATCCTCTCCTTCCCTTCATCGCTTGTTCTCTCCCACCCTCACTCACTTTCACTGGGCTGGGGAAGGGGGAGGGAGTTGGGGGCAGGTGGGGGTTCTGACCCAGGGCAAGGGGTTGGGGTGCAGGAGGGGATTTGGGGTGCCTACTCCAGGCAGCTCCCGGAAGTGGACAGCACATCTGGCTCCTAGGCAGAGGGGCCAAGGACTCTGTGCTGCCCAAAGGTGCTGGCCCTGCAGATCCCATTGGCTGTGGCTCCCAGCCAATGGGAGCTGTGGAGCTGGCACTCAGGGCTGCCCCCTGCGCTTAGGAGCCGGACATGCCGGCACTACAAGGAGCCATGCGGAGCCAGGGAAGGCAGGGAGCCCGCCTTAGCCCTGCTGTGCTGCCAACCAGACTTGAGCCGCCAGAGTCCCTTTTCGACCGGGCGTTCCGGTCAAAAACCAACCTTAAGTTCAGTGCCAAGTCTTTTTACACAATAGCTTTCCATGACAGCAACAATTGCTTAAGGCAATGAAAGCATGTTACTGTGAGATGGTGAAGCAGGTCCTGCGCTTATCCTGAGGCCATTAACTCTAGGGAACTGTTAACAGACAAAGGACCAATACATCTGGTATGTGGTTTAGAAGCTCTGTGTGCTACAGTAGAAGAGTATACCTTTATAGTACTTTCCCCCCCTTTCTTTTCTTCTGCTTGGTATGCTTGTATATTTCAAGAATTTACCTCATGTTTACTTGCATAATTTTGGGATTGGATACATATATCTGACAGGGGCTCTCAACCTTTAGAATTTTGCCCCACCTTTGGAATTTTTTTTTTATTGGAGTCCCTCCCAATATTTTTGAGTGAGTTTGGCATTGCAACCTGATGCTTGGCCTGGAATACTTTTACCATAATTACTGAATTATTAGCCTCACTGCAATGCCCCCGTCCCCTGAAAGTTTGACAACGCTCCCTCCCACCACCCGGGTTGAGAACTTCTGATTTATGAAGTCCAGGGTGTATGGCTCAAAGTTTCACTGAGCCTTGACCTGACTTCTAAAACTATAGGCAAAATTTTGTGTTTCCACATCCCAACTGCATTTATTATGCAAAAATTCACTTTTATTGTGTGAATTTCACTTATGTGTACAAATTGGATAGTTATACAATTAGTTTACCTTATTTGTTTGTTGAAAATTTGGCCCTATTTTTGTACACTTCTGCTGCTTTTAACCTACATATGGGAATCTGGGAGGCACTGTGGTTTAGTAAATGGGGAACTGGGCTGCAAGTAGGATTTCTGGGTTATTCTCCTGGCTCAGCACTGACCAACTTGCTCAAGATCACAACAAGCATATTCCACAAGTGCCAGCACAGAGAGTGTATATGCATGTAGCATTAGGGCCCAATCCTGCAATGCACTGAGCCTTTTCTAAGAGATGCACTTAGCAACTTGCAGGATTGAGCCCATACGTATACATGAATTCCAACACACACAATTTTACTGAATTATAACTTTCTAGTAGTTTTACTACACTTATTCACATTCTGATGTATTGAAAGGATCCTTTCATAATAATTAACTTTGCTTTTCATCCATAGATTTCAAAACACGTTACAAATAAAAGTAAGTATTGTCACCCCCCGTTTACACATATGTGCTGGCATTTGTGGAATATGCTGGCAATCTGATTTCAGATAAACACTGTTATTTCAAATTAAAATACGTTACATTAAATAGACATTGCTAATGAATTTTCCATGTAAAATATTCCAAAGCTCTGAACAGTGTAATCCTGACTATCATATATCCTGAAATATTCAATTGCATTCAGAACATATTTTAATATGACATACTCAGAACCACAGTTTTACAAGATTTTTAAAAAACAGGCTTTTGCCTTTGCTGTAAAGAAAATTTTTCAGAACCTGAAATTTGTTTGAAGGTCAATAGTTTCACAATCTAGGAGGAGGCTTGTTGTCCATTGTTAAACAACCTAATACATGATTCAGGTCTCGCTCTTCAGAAGTAGAATAGAGAATGGGCTGGGGTTTACAAATCTCCAGTAGTTCTCAACTAAATAACAAGGGTGTCTGTCAAATAGACAATCAAAATTGAATAACATAAAATTTCAGAACCAATCCATTGTGTGGCAGAATATTGTGAGAATAAAGTATGAATATTAGCAAGGTTATGTGATGTTTCAGCCAACAAGATGCACTGCAGTGTTTCTGAACTGCTTGATGTTGTGTTATAATTACTTTTGGCCAACCCATAAGGACTGAATTATAATGTACTAATTTAAACAAAAGTAAAGCCAGAATTAAACAACAACAACAACAAAAAAAACAGATTACCAAACCAGTGATGCATTTGTCAGATACACAAATCTAGAGCTAAACCAAGCAGAAATGGCAAAGGACAGACTGCACTGTAAATCTTCTTGTAAATCTGAAAGGCTTTTCTTCTCTGCTTGATTTTTCTTCTAATTCAAAAGTGTCTAGATTCCCACTTAGATGTAGGAGGGCAACTGATGAAGTGGTCTGCCTGAATAGCTGCGAATCAGTGAGAACCTTACTGTGAAATCACTTTACAGCAATGAAAATCTTTCCTATGTAATCACAAAATACTAAAAAAAGTAAAATCTTTTTGTCTCTGCCTCATCAACTCAATTTTCAATTCTCATCTGCAAATTTATTCCTTTTCCTTTGCTGTCATGCCCCCATCCACCCAATGTTTTATTTCTCTGGGGTAAATAGCTACAAACTTCCAATATTAATTCTATAAACCATTTTGGGATCTGTTTTGCATGAAAGGTGCAACAAAAAGAGTTTTTGTTAAGTAAGAACCACAGGGCAAAAGAAATGAGGAACTTCTAAACCCATGATGGATTAGAAGAGTTTTACTAATGTTGGGATTGGTACAATTATCTGACAGTGCAGAGTCCCTTTTAAAATACTCCTTTAGGATTGACTTTTGTAGCAGAAATTCAGAGAACTTTAAGATTGACATTGACAAATACTTGGAGCTGCTTTTGAAACACTGCAATGCCATTTTCCTTCTCTTCCTTGTCCCTTGTAACAAAGGAAGAGCAGAGGATTCCTAATAACAGAAAATGATTGCCAGGAGAGAATAACCGTGTTAATTCTCGAGGAAGAAAGCAGGGGAATTGGACTACTGCAGTGTGTGATTGAACAATAGCACAGTCAAATGACTTCAGCAGGTAATTCCCAATTACATTGAGTGTATTCACTGATTTACAAAGTCCAGAGTGCAATGGTAGTGGGGAAACCAAAGATTCATACTTAGAGCCAAAATAAGGAGAGGGAAATGAAACACTGGAGATCTCTTTTAAAACAAAGTTTGATGTCAATTTGCCTCTGGTCCATCATATCTGACCTTAAAAATGTTGTTTATCAGAGAGTGGTTCAGCTGCTTTTGGAAGTTGAGGCCTTGCTGACTGAGAAATTAGAAAGGCTGTACTCTAATCTATTTTGCTGTTGGAGGCCAGCACTGAGCTGTTTGTCAGGTTAAGTATTTTCCATGCCAGGATGCAGCTGACTAGGGAAAAACTGTAAAATTCTCCCACACTTTTCTACAGGCGGGGGTCATTGTAGCAGATCTCTTACTACTGAGGATAAGCAGGGAAGTGAGGGTACGTCTACTACATGCTTGTGGCTTCTGCCCTGCTCCCTATGCTGCTTGCCTATGTGCTGCTTTGGTCCCTGCAGAAGTGATTGCTGAATGGGCGTGGGAAAGTTCCCTACAATGCGGGAAGAAACAAAGCAGCTCTGCCAAGGAACCTTCAGCAGAGGATTGCTGACTACCTCCAGGAAACTTTCCTAAAGATCTCTCTGGAGGATTCCCATGAGATCTCCGTGTGCATCAACACCCTGTTCCAATGCACTGATTAGCTGCACAGGGAAATGTCCAGCCTTGTACATTTTTATAGCCTGAATCCACCTCCGCACTATACAAACCACAGCCACTTACCACGCATCTCCTCTCCTGCTTCTTGCTCACCAGAAAGCAACTGCTGAGACTGGCTAGACACCTGCGGAGTGATGAACAGTTCTTGGCTGCCTGCCCCACTGTGCAACCCCGCCAGGAGCTCCACATAATTGTCTAACTCTACTTCTTTATCAATGACTTCATCCTCCAACTTAGGTCCTCTTTCTGCTGTCTCCAGCCTGCCAAAGTATCCACAGGTTTCTTGGCAGTGTAGGTGGGGTTGCCACAGAGGATAGCATCCAGCTCCTTATAGAACTGGCAGGTCTTAGGTGCAATGCCAGAACAACGGTTTGTCTCCCTCGCCTTATGGTACTCCTGCCTCAGCTCCTTTATCTTCACTCTGCACTGCAGTGTGTCCCGATCATAGCCCTTTTCGCACAAGCCTCGAGAAATCTGCCCATAGGTATCAAAATTCCTATGGCTCATGCACAGCTGGGACTGCACAGTCTCCTCTCCTTATATACTGAGCAAATCCAGCAGTTGTGCAGTGGACCAAGAGGGAGAGTATTTGCTGCGATAAGCCACCATGGTCACCTGGGAAGATACAATGAGACCTCTCAACAGAAAATGGAATTTCAAAAATTTCCAGGGCTTCTAAGGGGGAGGGGTAGATGGTTGTTTACCTGGCTGCAGGGCAGTGGAGTTCAAACTGCTGACCAGAGTGGTCAGGATGGGCATTGTGGGACACCTCCCGGTAGTCAATTAAAGCAATAAAATCAAGCATGGTGTCTACACTGGCACTTTGTTGACAAAAAATTTGAACAAAAAGCCTTATGTGTCTTGTCAGGGTGGTTTTATTTTGTCACCAAAACTGGACATTTTTGCTGCCAAAAATCACATTGCAAGGTGTACACATTCACTGTTTGTTTTGTGGACAAAAGCTGCCTTTTGTTGACAAAACTCTGTAATGTAGACAAGGCCTTACTGGCTAAATCTTTCAGTTAGGATCCCTTCGCCAGTCTAATGCTGCTTCCTTTGTTCTTCAAGTGTTGTGGATGCCATGGGTAGAGAGAAAAAGAGAGCTCATTTGGGGCATCTCCTCTCCCTTCGTGTCTTTGAGAATCATCTCCAGGTGAGGTTCAGGAGACAAAGTCCCTGTCAAGGTTCCTCCCCCACTCTGAACTCTAGGGTACAGATGTGGGGACCTGCATGAAAAACCTCCTAAGCTTATCTTTACCAGCTTAGGTCAAAACTTCCCCAAGGTACAAAATATTCCACCCGTTGTCCTTGGACTGGCCGCTAGTCAATGGTTTGTCAAAGTCTGGGGCCCTTAGTACAGGGTCAGACATGAGTGTCGCTTTAAGCTTGTTAAAGGCCTTCTGACACTTTCCAGTCCACTGAACAGCATTTGGCTGTTTCTTTTTGGTTAGGTCTGTCAGTGGGGCAGCGATTTGGCTGTAGTGCGGTACAAATCGTCTGTAATAACCGGCCAAGCCTAAGAAGGATTGAACCTGTTTCTTTGACTTTGGGACAGGCCACTTTTGGATAGCATCCACTTTGGCCTGTAGGGGGCTGATAGTTCCTTGACCCACCTGGTGTCCAAGGTAAGTCACTCTGTTTAGGCCTATTTGACACTTCTTAGCCTTAACAGTTAGTCCTGCCTCCCTTATGTGCTCAAGGACTTTTTGTAGATGTTCCAGGTGGTCTGCCCAGGAATCCGAAAATATGGCCACATCGTCAAGGTAGGCGACTGCATATTCTCCTAATCCCGCTAGGAGACCATCTACAAGTCTTTGGAAAGTGGCGGGTGCATTTCGCAGCCCGAAAGGGGGTACATTAAATTCATACAGCCCGAGATGTGTGATGAAGGCTGACCTTTCCTTGGCAAATTCATCTAGCGGTACCTGCCAGTACCCCTTGGTTAAGTCCAAGGTAGAGATGAACTGAGCCCGTCCCAGTTTCTCTAATAGTTCATCTGTGCGTGGCATTGGATAGTTGTCTGGGCGAGTTACAGCATTTAGCTTACGGTAGTCCATGCAAAAACGTATTTCCCCATCTGGTTTGGGAACTAGAACCACTGGAGATGCCCATGCACTTTCAGAGGGGCGGATTACACCCATCTGTAACATATCCTGGATCTCCCGTTCTATAGCAGTTTTAGCTTGAGGAGACACCCGGTAAGGTTGGACCCTAATTGGGTGAGCATGACCTGTGTCAATGGAGTGGTATGCCCGTTCAGTCAGTCCTGGGGTGGCTGAGAACGTTGGCGCGTAGCTAGTGCACAGCTCCTGGATCTGCTGTCGCTGCATACGCCCAAGGGTCATGGAGAGGTTCACCTCTTCCACACCACCAGCACATTTCCCTTCGTAGTAGACACCTTCAGGCCACTCAGCGTCGTCTCCTCCCTGGGCTGTAAACTGACAAACCTTTAATTCTCTGGAATAAAAGGGCTTTAGAGAATTAATATGGTACACCTTAGGCTTTCGGTTGGAGGTGGGGAATGCTATGAGATAATTAACAGCTCCCAGGCACTCCTGGACCATGAATGGCCCTTCCCACGATGCTTCCATTTTATGGGCCTGGAGCGCCTTTAAGACCATGACCTGGTCTCCTACTTTGAAGGAACGCTCTCTGGCATGTTTATCATACCAGGCTTTTTGCTCTTTTTGAGCATCCTGTAAGTTTTCTCTAGCAAGGGCTAAAGAGGTTTGGAGGGTGTTTTGTAGGTTGGTTACGAAGTCCAGAATGTTAGTTCCTGGAGAAGGTGTAAATCCCTCCCATTGCTGCTTTACCAACTGCAATGGCCCCTTAACCTCACGGCCATATACAAGTTCAAATGGGGAAAACCCTAAACTGGGATGTGGTACAGCTCTGTAGGCAAAGAGCAACTGCTGCAACACTAGGTCCCAATTATTGGAGTGCTCATTTACGATTTTACGTATCATGGCCCCCAAAGTTCCATTAAACTTCTCCACCATGCCATTTGTTTGATGGTGGTAAGGAGTGGCAACCAAGTGATTTACCCCATGAGCTTCCCAAAGGTTTTTCATAGTTCCTGCCAGGAAATTAGTCCCTGCATCTGTGAGGATGTCGGAGGGCCAACCTACCCTGGCAAAAATGTCTGCTAGTGCCTGGCATACACTTTTAGCCCTGGTGTTGCTTAGAGCTACTGCTTCCGGCCATCGGGTGGCAAAATCCATGAAAGTCAGTATGTACTGCTTTCCTCTGGCTGTCTTTTTCGGAAAAGGACCCAGAATATCCACAGCTACTCGCTGAAATGGAACTTCAATGATGGGGAGTGGCTGGAGAGGGGCTTTGACCTGGTCTTGGGGTTTTCCCACTCTTTGGCACACCTCACAAGACTGGACATAGGTAGAAACATCCTTGCCCATTCCCTCCCAGTGGAATGACCCCCCCAAACGGTCTTTGGTCCTGTTCACCCCAGCATGGCCACTAGGGTGATCATGGGCTAAGCTCAAGAGCTTGGCCCGGTATTTAGTTGGAACTACCAACTGTCTCTGAGGATGCCAGTCTTCCTGGTGTCCCCCAGAAAGAGTTTCCTTGTATAAAAGTCCTCTTTCTACAACAAACCTGGATCGATTAGAAGAGCTGAGAGGTGGTGGGTTGCTCCGTGCCGCCGTCCAAGCTCTCTGGAGGCTTTCATCTGCTTCCTGTTCGGTCTGGAACTGTTCCCTTGATGCTGGAGACATCAGTTCCTCATTGGATTGTGGACCTAGGCTTGGTCCCCCTGGAAGCGATATAGGGGATGGAGCTGTTTCTGTTGACTGTGAACCGCTCTCCGCTGGTGCACTATGTTGGGATTCAGGCTCCGGCTGAGCCTCTTGGGTCGGGTTATCGGCTGCTGCCAGTTCAGGGTCGGTGGGGCCCTCTGGTGTTGAGGTTGCAAGTATTGGATTCAGTGCTGACACTGGGTCTGGTGTTGGTTGTTCGGCTGGTTCCGGTTCTGGGACTGGTTCCGTCTGGGTCTCTGGAACTGGATCCACTACTGCTGTTGCAGACATTGGCCTGGGGTCTGGGTCCATCACCTCTGACTGGGTCCTGATAGAAGTTTCCGGAACAGAGCTAGGCCTCACGGCTTGTTTAGCCTGGCTGCGGGTGACCGTTCCCACCCTCTTGGCCTGCTTCACATGCTTGGCCAAGTCTTCCCCCAACAGCATGGGGATGGGATAATCATCATAGACTGCAAAAGTCCACATTCCTGACCAGCCCTTGTACTGGACAGGCAACTTGGCTGTAGGCAAATTGAAAGAGTTGGACTTGAAGGGTTGAATCGTCACTTGGATCTCTGGGTTGATTAAATTGGGGTCCACTAAGGAAGCATGGATAGCTGACACTTGTGCTCCGGTGTCCCTCCACGCGGTGACCTTCTTCCCGCCCACACTCACAGTTTCCCTCTGCTCCAAGGGTATCTGGGAGGTATCTGGGCCTGTGGACCTCTGGTGTGATTCCGGTGCAATGAACTGTAATCTGTTGGGGTTCTTGGGGCAGTTGGCCTTTACATGCCCCAGCTCGTTACATTTAAAACATCGTCCAGCTGACGGGTCACTGGGGTGAGGAGGGTTGCTGGAGAACGGGGTGGCGGGACGATAAGGGGTCTGGAGGGTTCTTTGGGAGGTAGGTGGGGCCTTGGGTGGCCCCCGGTAATAGGGTGTGGTCTGGGGTGGTCCCTTCTGGTCTCCGCTCCAACTGCGACCAGTTTTCTTCTTCTCTGCCACCTCCACCCATCTGGCTCCAATCTCTCCTGCCTCGATTACAGTTTTGGGTTTCCCATCTAGGATGTATCTTTCTATTTCCTCAGGAACACCCTCTAAGAATTGTTCCATTTGCATTAGGAAGGGCAAATTTTCTGGAGATTCAACACTTGCTCCTGATATCCAGGCATCCCAATGTTTCACAATGTGGTAGGCATGTCAGGTAAATGACATGTCTGGTTTCCACCTTAGGGCTCTGAACCTCCGACGAGACTGCTCGGGTGTTATCCCCATTCTGACTCTCGCCTTGGATTTAAACAGTTCATACTTGTTCATGTGTTCTTTAGGCATTTCAGCTGCCACCTCAGCTAAGGGTCCACTGAGCTGCGGCCTCAGCTCTACCATGTATTGGTCAGTAGAGATGTTGTACCCAAGGCAGGCCCTTTCGAAGTTTTCTAAGAAGGCCTCAGTATCATCACCTGCCTTGTAGGTGGGGAACTTTCTGGGATGGGAAGTGGTACCTGGAGAAAGATTGCTAGGGTTTGTTGGTATATTCTGCCGGGCCTTTATCCTCTCCACCTCCTCCACATGCTTCCTCTCTTTTTCCTTCTCCTCCTCCACATGCTTCCTCCTTCTTCAGCCGCATGAGTTCTATCTGTCTTTCATGTTCCCTTTGTTTTTCCTCAGCCTGAAATTTGGCTAATTCCAGCTGTAGTCGAGCTGCGGATTTGGTCATTCTAACCTCTCTGTTTTTAACTAACTTTACACCCGAGGTTTAGAAATAAACAAACAAAACTTGGCTGTAAAATTTTGCTGTGCTGGAATAGAATACCTATTCTCTGATAGTGATTGTCAGCCTACAGAAAAAGACAATTCCCTTGTCTCTGCTCTGGGCCCAAATTAAAGCAAAAAACCTCCAACTTGGAAACCTGCTTACCCAGCCCAAAGAAAAAGCAAATGGGTAGAACACACACCCCCTATTTACTTTTAGGAAGAAAAGAAAAAAAACCTCTGGGTTGGAAGACTGTGAATTTCCCTGCAGGAGTTAAGTACCCTGCCTCCAGGCAAAGAAAACCTGCAACTCACAAGATAATCCCCTTTTGTCTCTGCTTGGCCACAAAGCAGAGAAAAAACAAGCTGCTTTCAGTTTCAGCTGCTTTCTGGACTTCCTTTCCAAAGGAAAAAAAAATTTCCTTTTTAAAATCTGTATTTCTAGTTCAAAAAATCTCAACTGGATCTCAAAATGATTTCAGGTTAATCCCACCACTATGCCACCATGTCAAGGTTCCTCCCCCACTCTGAACTCTAGGGTACAGATGTGGGGACCTGCATGAAAAACCTCCTAAGCTTATCTTTACCAGCTTAGGTCAAAACTTCCCCAAGGTACAAAATATTACACCCGTTGTCCTTGGACTGGCCGCTACCACCACCAAACTAATACTGGTTACTGGGGAAGAGCTGTTTGGACGCGTCCTTCCCCCCAAAATACTTCCCAAAACCTTGCACCCCACTTCCTGGACAAGGTTTGGTAAAAAGCCTCACCAATTTGCCTAGGTGACTACAGACCCAGCCCCTTGGATCTTAAGAACAATGAACAATCCTCCCAACACTTGCACCCCCCCTTTCCTGGGAAATGTTGGATAAAAAGCCTCACCAATTTGCATAGGTGACCACAGACCCAAACCCTTGGATCTGAGAACAATGAAAAAGCATTCAGTTTCTTACAAGAAGACTTTTAATAAAAATAGAAGTAAATAGAAATGAAGAAATCCCCCCTGTAAAATCAGGATGGTAGATATCTTACAGGGTAATTAGATTCAAAAACATAGAGAACCCCTCTAGGCAAAACCTTAAGTTACAAAAAAGATAGACAGAAATAGTTATTCTATTCAGCACAATTCTTTTCTCAGCCATTTAAAGAAATCATAATCTAACACATACCTAGCTAGATTACTTACTAAAAGTTCTAAGACTCCATTCCTGGTCTATCCCCGGCAGAAAACCCCAGCATATAGACAGACACACAGACCCTTTGTTTCTCTCCCTCCTCCCAGCTTTTGAAAGTATCTTGTCTCCTCATTGGTCATTTTGGTCAGGTGTCAGCGAGGTTACCTTTAGCTTCTTAACCCTTTATAGGTGAGAGGAGCTTTCCCCTGGCCAGGAGGGATTTCAAAGGGGTTTACCCTTTCCTTTATATTTATGACAGTCCCCCTGCTGTCTTTGTCAAGATACAGATTTTCTCCCACATCCTCTTTCCTGCCAAAGAATGGCCAGTTAACCAGATGATAGTCCATTTGATTTTGGTGACACCTAGCTGAGGTGTTGGCTAGCCTTTTTTCTCGTGGGAACTGGTTTGTGACTGTGCTCCAGACTTGGAACATGGCTCAGTAATATCATACAGTATAATCTTATATCTTTACATACAGTGTGGCCACGCACTTTACCAGGACCATAATGATCAGCAAATTGAGTTTTCAAATGATACCTCATAAGGCATACTTTGTATGAAATTTATCATAGTCCTGTAAAAGGGGATACGGACGCTCACACACAGCTCAAAGCTCTTACCCACAGCATTAGCTGTTAGGCCTTGGGAAAGAATAGCACCAGACCTGTGTACGGAACAGGGATATACTGTATACAGTAGCCACTATTTCCTATGACTAACATCTACAAATCTAGGACTTTTCTTGTTCTGGCATTCCAGGACAAGTCTTTTCTTGTTCTGGCATTCCAGAAGAAATGGTTATTGACAATCGACTAAAGTTTGCCATCTCTGAAATCTAAGTTTCTAAGGGCATGACTTTTCAGAAGTATTGAGTACCCCCAACTCGAAAAAGAGTCAGTAAGAGCACCCTTTATAATCAAGCCATTGGTATCTAAAGATGGGCATCCAAAACTAAGGCATCTGAAATTCAAGGCTACTTTTAGAAATCTAACCCTTAGAAAGGTTAAGGGTCAAATTTCCTCCTGTAACATGGGACTGCTTATGTTTACTGACTTATTAACTAAATGTTTGTAAAGTACTACGTAAGTGCAAATATAAGGTTTAAGATTCAGTCAGAGGCACAAATGAAACTAGCACTCAAGGTCTCCTTGCTTTCAGCGTGGAGCTTATTTCACTACAATGGGGTCTTAGTCCATAACGAGAGATCATAGATATTACAGTAATACAAATAGACTGACTTTTGAAGGGCCACCACTTTCGTCTCTTCCTGGAGTAGCTTTTTCAAAATTCTTATGTGTGCTTTGTCACATGATACATACACTAATTTTTATGTGTGCGAAACTTCATATGAAAAGGATCTTTCAAATTTTCAGATGGCTTGTTGATGCTCTATTCTTTTAGGAGTAATCAGTTGTTTTGTGTAAATCATGCAAAAACTGGTGGGGGGAAAATAATTTTGTTTTTCAAAAAAAAGTCCCATTACCACTCTTTCAGGAGCCACAAAATCTTGCTGGGGTTCTACAGGGCCGCCACCAGTGATGGCTTCAGCAGGGATTATTAGCATAAAATAGTTAACTAGCTCGGTGCTAAGTAGTTATGTATTCTGCTGACCTTTAATTAATTGACCCTGGTTATCTGACTCACTTTGTATTTAACCCCAATAGCTAACAAATTGGCACCCCAGATGGGATATGAATAGCCCATATCAATCAAGCCCCTTTACAGAGACTGCAGCTTGGTTAGCAGTAATAGGTGATAGCAGTATAGAGATAAGACTCTGATGGCTAACAGTCTAGGGTGTACAGCATATGCTAGCAGCAAGGCTGTGTAATTGTTTAAAGACCGATTGTAGCAGAACACTTTTATAGGTGAAACCTCTACAATGCTGATAGAAAATAAAGAACCACTCAAGCATTTTTTAAATGTAATATATAATGGAATATGGATGTGCTTCATTTTTGCTGGACACGACACAAAAAGGATCTATGGAGTTATATTTATAAGGGGTATAGGCAAGATAAGACAAAGGTAAGAAAGGAAAGGAGAATCAAAAGCAGTTCAGGGGCTTCCATATGGCCTGCATGGCCCTTAATAATAAGGTAGTACAGATGAGTAAGTAAATAAAAGAATTAAAGGAAAGATTAAAACTAGAAGAACAAAATAAATAATTTTTTAAAAGTATTAAGTGTAAGTACCCTCAAATCTCTTGCTCATAATTTGGAAGAAATAAAAGAGATACTAGGAAGATATCAAAATAGATGTAACCAGGAGAAAGGTGAAAAGTAAGGAAGGCAAAGACAGGCTGAGGACCTATCTTTGCCTGCCTCCCCATCCTCACTACCTCAGTTTTTCCAGCCTTGACCTCCCTCCTCTAATACATTCAATTTTTACAGACCGTTCCAGTCCTTTCTCTGTTTGACCCATCTCTCTTCCTCTCTCTCTCCTGTACCCCCTCACTTGGCTCAATATGCTGAACTTGCTGCTGTGGCTTGTGCATTGTAATGGTTCACTCCTTCTACACTCCCCTTTCTTTTTATCTGTGATTCTGCACGGGTTTGTAACGCCCTTATGGAATTCCTTCCTTTCTGGCATTCTCATAATTTTACTTCTGCAGGCTCCCCACTAGCTTATGCATCCCTACTATTTTATTGTCTTTTTTACCTGTGCCCTCCACTTCCTTCATTTTGAAGGTTAAAAATCATAGTGAAATGGAGCACATTTAGAATGAAAAGTCTGTAGCTCACTCTCTTACTAAACAGGTGCCCAATGGGAGATGGGGAGGCGGCATGATAGACTGTCCTCACATAAGATTCTGAGCACTGCAGAGACCATACCTGATTTGCAAGCACTGCAGAAGCAGAATGCAGTGTTGTCAGAAGCAATAAAACAGGTGCAGGCAGGGAAGGAATTGTCACAGGACTTGCCCTTAAAAACCTTGTAAACCAAAATTAACCTTAGCAAGGGAGAGTTGCTTAGTCACGGATAGAGGGAATAAGGAAGCAGTATGGGTGGTGCCAGAGCAAATTTTGTAAAGATCTGATTTATATTTGGTAAATGATATTCTCTCAGGAGGATATCAAGGGGAACTGATAAAACCATGCAAAAATTGAAAACTAGGCTGGTGGCCGGGTCTAAGAAATGTGAAAGGTACTGTGACAATTGCTTAATCTGTGCAACAAACTAAGTTTCAAAAGGTGAATAAAACGCTTCTGTTAATTCAAAGTGCACAGACTGAAGACACTCCCTTTGCTGTATCTCTACAGATATTGGACCGTGGCACCACCATATTTGATAATTGGGCAGTTGTCCATTCTCTGGGTTATTTGGAAGGAGACCTCTACCAGAACCATCTGGAGCTACCACAACTATTGGTATTTCATCTAGCAATCAGATCTGGAGGACACCACATGTGGCCTGCTGCTCTACAAACGAATATTGGCATATGTGTCAGTGTGACATCCTTGGGCACCACAATTTGTGTCTGGCCATCCTAGCCTGCAATGTGTTGGCACGAGGGGGCTGCAAGCCCTGAATGGATCTTTAATGGCTCCCAGTGGAGCAGATTACTATCATACCAGTGAAAAAGGTCCACAGTAATTAACTTGCATACACTGCAGTTTATTCAAGAAGGAATTACACAAGTGGTAAAGGGTTACATTAAGCACATAACTCCCATGTTAGACATTAAAGAACTATAAATTAAGAGCTATACATTCCTCTTAGTGAGTCTCTCTTTCACAAACATACACAAACAGGTCCTGTGCTAGCCTCACACAGTTCCTGCTTGGCAAACAGAGAAGGTGGTTACCAATTCTATGGATGATTTTTTCTCTCCAGGTCTAGTCTCCTCAACCCTCTGGTCTGTCTCTGATTCCCTTGCGGCAAGGCCTTGACTGCCTGGAAACCCCTCTGGCTCACAGTCCTACTTGAGCAGAGTTTTGGCTACTCTGTCTAGTTGCGATACTTATTTAAGTGTTAATTAAGGAATCTCCCCAACAGTAATTGAATTTGCTTGATTATTATACTCTTTTTCCTCAAAGGAGTCACATGTTTGAAAAGCATGCCCAGTGGGCGTGTGGCTACTAACTTTTACTTAATTAATACTTTAGGAGGAGACTGCAGAGTGGTGCCAACTGAACATTACCCTACATTCACTCCCTTATCAATCTTTCACTTCAGCCGCCTGTGTGATGTCCTTCAACAGGGTCGAGATGCCCTGGTCAGCCCATGCTCCACTCGCGATGTTCTACACAGGTTGTTTGCTTTCAAGTGGACATATTTGCTGACTCAAAGATCAGTATTGATCATACATGCAGCATGGAGCCAGTCAGTTTCACCTCTGCTATCTACCTGATGCTAAGAGAAAGATTTTGCTCCTAGAATCCTCTTTTGCAGTTCAGTCATGTCAAGCCATGTTCTCACCATTCATTCAGTATGGCCACACCAATTCGGCATCATCCCAACAAGATGGCTCAACAAGAAAAGTGAAATAGCTGCTACTGCCTGGTGAAGCTTAGCAAGTGGCGATGCCCAGCAGTAAGGGTGACCTGCAATATAAATGTACAGTAAAATATAGTAACTAATTATAAAAAAGTCACTACTCCAGATTTGTTTCCTCATACATGCAGCATTATGGGTTTAAACCATGATTATGCCCATTCCAATTTACCGCAATTCATTCATTATTCAAAGTAAGCTCAGTCACCAGGATGAAGTTGAGAAATGCATACTAGTTTCTAACTTACACAGTGATCCACTAGCCTTTACATTTTTAAAAAATTATTAGATCTAAAGAACACCCATTCAGATTAGCAATGACCCACACAAAACAAAACAAAAAGTTCTCGATGGCATCAGGCATGACGGTGACTTAGAAATACTTATTTCTAATACATGAATGGAGGTTACTTTTAAGCGTGTGATTGTTTTACACATAGTGTTGATTTTGCTTGTGTTGTCACTTATGCATTTTGCTCAAACAGATGTTGCACTTTGGATGCTTGCATAGAGCTACATACAGTAGATTCTGTTTCATAGCCATACTGATACTAGCAAATTTCACTTAATGGCAACATTTTGCTGGGAACCAGTCCCATCCCATTAACATCAATGGAATGTGCCATGTGGGGCTGCAGCCAGAAAAGCCTGCCTGCAGCCAATGCTCAGTCCATCCTAAATGCTTCAGTCTGGGGCTGCACCCTAGCAAACCTGCCTGCATATTGGAGATAAGGGGCGGGACTGGGAGGGGAGGCTGTGGGCAAGGCAGCAGCAGGGAAGAGGGCTGCAGTCCAGATGTTGGGGCTGCATGGTATCTCTCCCTGCACTCTCCTCGCTGTGCCCTGGTGGAGAACTGCACACAAGGAAGGAAACACTGGGACATGATGAGCCCCAAACTCCCCAGAGCAGGGAGAGGTAAGGTGCAACCCCATAGGCTCACAGCACCCTTGCTTTCCATAGAAAGCCCTGGCATCCAGGCTGCAGTCCTTCCCACTGCTGCCCTGGTTGCAGGCAGGTTTGCAGGGCTGCAGCCAGTGAAGGCATGTCCCAGCACTTCCTTCCCTGGCTGCTGCCTTGCAAACCTGTTTTCCACTTATTAGTAACTGCTAGATAATGACAACTTTTTGCTGGCAACTGAGGGATTGCTAATAAGCTGAATCTGCTGTATATGCATTTTTCACAGGTGCCACCCTGATGCTGTGATCAAGGTGAAAAAGGGGGAACTAGTAGTTAAATTGTCTGTTCTTTGAATACGCAGAATTTGTCAGAAGCAAGATGTATGTTTTGTTTAGATCAACTCACTAGGACAGGGATTCTCAAACTGGGGGTCGGGACCTCTCAGGGGGTCGTGAGGTTATTCCATGGGGGGTTGCAAGCTGTCAGCCTCCACCCCAAACCCTGCTTTGCCACCAGCATTTATAATGGTGTTAAATATATAAAAACATGTTTTTAATTTATGAGGGGGGTTGCACTCAGAGGCTTGCTGCGTGAACGGGGTCACCAGTAAAAAATGTTTGAGAACCACTGCACTAGTACATCAGAGCAAATGGAGCTGATGCGGCAAGTGACCACAATTTGTGTGGCAAGACAGAAGATCAAACTCCAGAAACACTGCTCGAAAAGCATCAAGAAAATTGACAACAAAAGGCTAGCAGACAAAATATTACAGCAGTGATTTTTCAAAATGAATTGATTCCAGGGCTTACATCCACAACAAGAAGTCAACATTAACATGACCTGGCCCTTCCTGTGTCTCAGTATCACAGATGCGGCAATAACTGCAGTTTGGTTTCCAGAGTAACAAATCTATAGTCTGGGTGAGTGAGGATATGTGAAAGAATGGAAACCTGTGACCTCAGAATGGAAAAAGATGTGTGAAAGAAAGGAAAGGATGTGTGAAAGAAAGGAAACCTGTGACCTCAGAGCACCCAAATGCAAAATGGTAAGGGTTTTCCTGGTATGTAACAGTAAAACTCAGCTAGCCTGATTAGCTCATTACACCTCACACACTTTTATTTAAAAGGTGTCATGTAATATATCATTTGAAAACTAATAACACACTGGTCATTAATCACTGTGAAATATCTGTAACAACACTAATGGTGAAGCTATGGATACTCTGCTATATTTTGGAGACTAAACAAAGGAGGCAACATTTTTCCCCAGAGAAAAGGGAAGACAAACACCAGTGTCAATGGCGAACTGAGTCAGGTGTGACCAGAGACATGGACAATGGACTATTCATTTGCAGGAGATTGCAGGAAGGGCATTTGCATTGTAAAATCACAGGAGACTGTGAAATCAATATGGCTTCAGCTCTCTGGGGTACTCAGCAAGAAGAGTGAAGCTGAGCCCCCAAGAGGGCTTCCTGACTCTGAAGTCCAAGATAAACTTTGGGGAATATAAGGAACTGTTTAAAGACTTTGAGGGTATCCATCTCTTAAGTGAACAAAGAAACCAGCATTTTGATGTTGTAAGGGTGGATCCTGGCTGGAACAGCCAGTCAAGCTGGAGAAATTGTTGTGAATAGGGAAACCGTGCTGAACAAGAATAATAGCTGATTAAGTTTTAGTCTTAGGAGAGTGTTTTGCTTTTGTTTAACCATTTCTATCTTTATTCCTTCTTCTTGGTATCACTTAGCCTATGTTTTCCTGTTAATAAACTTGTTTTTACTATAAACTAGTTCAGTGCTGTGCTTTAAATAAGTGTTAAATTGAGCTGAAATGTATTGACTTGTTAAAAGGCGCAGTGAATGTAAATTGATAGGGGCTGTGTACTGCTGAGACACAACTCTGAGGAGCTCGGGGGCTGGAGTTCATTGTTACCTGCAAGGCAAGGTTATGACTTGTAGATTCAAGGAGTTTGCTGGTAAGGAAGACAGACTGGTATATCAGGAAGCTGACAGTCTAATCACCAGCATAGCTCACTCTTGCTGAGGCAGAGAGGTAACACCCAGAGCTGTGAGCCATTGTCCTGAGTAGCATGTGACACCAGCCAAGGCCAATATTTTTTTCAAAAACACCTACAGAAAAAGCAATAGCAAAAAATCTGTATAAAACACAGGACAAAGCAGTAAAAAGCAGTGCAAGAAGAGATGAGGAGAAAAATGGATAAGATCACCAAAGGAGCTGAAGCAGCTGCTGCAAGAGGTAATAGAACTTTGTTGAGTAAATTGCTTTTTATTAACTGGCACGTTTACATCAGCTGGCAAGCCTGTTACAGATAAACAAGAAAAGGCCTTAGTAACAGAATGAATAATGATCCGCAGAGTATTTTCAACACTCCTAGAAACTACTGACTAAATTAGACACACACTACTAGATGTGACATCTCTTATCACAAACAAAAGTGAGAGACACAATAAAGCTAACCTATGAAAGCTGCAGTTGCAAGCCGCTAGGAAAATGTTGAAAGCTTGTGATGAGACCATTGATGTAATCCCCAAACTTTTCAGATTATGGGACCAGGAAGAGCCTCTCGAACAATGAAAAAATGGCATATATCAAAATACCAGAGATGTGACCTAAGCAACTGCAATGAGCTGGGGAGCTGTTACACTCCTTTCAGTACTTGTGGCACCTTAGAGACTAACCAATTTATTTGAGCATAAGCTTTCGTGAGCTACAGCTCACTTCATCGGAAGTGAGCTGTAGCTCACGAAAGCTTATGCTCAAATAAATTGGTTAGTCTCTAAGGTACCACAAGTCCTCCTTTTCTTTTTCCCAATACAGACTAACACGGCTGTTACTCTGGAACTCTTTTCAGTGTTAGGCAAAATCTTCTGCAGTATCATCTTAGCTTTACCTTAAAAGCTTTCTTTATTCTACCTAAGTGAAGAGCAGGCTGAATTTCAACCTGGAAGATCATGTCGAAGAGGTTTTCAACCTAAGCATAATAATCAAAGACAGCATCAAATGCATAAGCGCTGACTCTGTCAGTGCGCCAGGGCTCGAGCACCCACAGAAAAAAATTAGTGGGTACTTAGCACCTAACCGTAACCAGCTCCCTCCCTCCTTTCCAGTGCCCGCTCCTGCAATCAGCTGTTCTGTGGCATGTAGGAGGAGCTGCGAGGAGGGGGAGGAGCACGGATATTTAGGGAGGGGGTGGAACTGAGTAGGAAGAAGTAGAGTAGGGGGCAGGAAGAGGCGGGGTGGGGTGGGGCTTTGGGGAAAGGGGTGGAATGGGGGCAGGGCGTGGGGCTGAGCTGGGGTTGAGCAACCTCAAGGAAAGAAGGAAGCCGACACCTGTGATGAAAGGGCAAAATCTACTCTTCATAATCTTTGTAGATTTTTAAGAAAGCATTTGACAGCCTCCATGATTTATTCTTGATAATCTTGAAGTGTTACGGAATACCAACAAAAATAATCCTCAAGGCTTTATATCTAGGTGCAGCTTGACAATTAACGTAATGCCTACCTGGGCAAATGGTTTAACAAACACTGGTGTCCAAGAAGGATATATTCGCTCACCTCTCCTGTTTGGCATTGCCATTGATTTATGTTAGGAGTATAGATGGCTATAACAGGCATCACAGGGTTTAACAGTATACAAAATTTTTAGATTTGCTGATGACATAGCTCTTCTAAGTGATAGTTCAACGTGCAAGCAAAGACCAAAAAAAAAGATTGTCCAGCATTGCAAAAAAGGGGTTAATAATTAGTTATGAAAAAAACAAATCTAATGAGAACCCAAGCATCTCCTAACTTGAGCATTATGTTAGAAGCAGAGGAATAAAAGAGGTGAGACAATTCACATACTTTAGAAGTAATATGCAAGCTAATGGGGGTTATCTGGAGGGAATAATTTCATGACTTAGAAAGAGACAGGTGCATCCACCACTTAAACAAGATTTAGTAATTGAAAATCTACAACTGAAAGACTAAACAACAAATCTTTTCACTCACTGTTGTTTCCACTTTAATATAGGGATGTGAAAGCTGGAAATCCACCAAATGTATAGACATTTAAATGCCTTCCAAGTATTTAATACAATGAATTTATAATAAATGCCAAGATTCATCAGAGTTCAACAACCCTTGTCTCCAAAGTTATGCAGAAGAGAAAATGGATGTTTCTGGTGTCACACCGACAGACCCCGCTGTCAGTGGGCAAGATTGAATGGGGGCCCTCTGGAGCTTCATGCATGAGCCTCTACCACATGAGCTAAAAGCCAACTGGCTTCTAGCTAAGGCTGTAGAGCAGACTCATATTCTCTCTCTCTCTCTCTCTGCGCCACTAGATGGGACAGAACACCACACCCAGGAGTGTGTAGGTTACACTGGGACATAATAACAAAGCCAGAATGTCTGCCTTGGCAGGCATGCCATTAGGCAGCTGGAGGAACACTGTAAAAGAGGCCAACCAAAAGGATCCTTCAGTTGGATAGTACTTAGAGAAGGAAAACTTATGGGACTTAACAACAGAGAACATGCAAAGAGTGGCCCAGGACAGATAGGGATGGTGAAGCCTTATTCATGCCCTAAGGGACAATTGGTATAGAAAGGATTCAAATACCATACAAAATGTAACTGGGAAGATCATGAACTTACCCTGTCAATCTGACCATTTCTCTCTCTTCTTTGAATCCTACCACTGGCTCTTTCTTCCCCACTGCATCAAGTTCAAACGTTGTCTCCACCTTGAAGGCACTGGATAAATCTACCCCTCCCTATTGATGCAGCCTTTTATAGCATTGTTCCCTTGCACAATCAGTTCTGTCACAACCATCTTCATGATTTCTTCCATATGACTCCTGCAACTGCTTGCACTCTCTCAACCCTCCTAACAGCCTCTCCCAGCTATTTTTATATCCTTCAATTCCTGTCCTTCCTTACTGCCCCTTGGCTTCAGAATATTTTCTTCTGTTCATTAAGGGCTCCAATTCAGCATAATCTTTAAGGATATTCTTAGATTTAATCACATGCTTAAGGTCCGCTGAAGTCAGTGCCCATGTTTCAAAGAGAGTTTAAAATTAAGCATGTGCTTAAGGGCTTTGCTTAATCATGGCCACACACCCTTTCTTATAACACACTTATAGAATGCAGGCCTTCATCTGTGATTTCTCCCAGAATATCTGTACTGCTTCAGAATTGTTCCAGAGTATCGTATCTGAACTACATAGCTTGGAACTACATAGCTACATATGTATCTGAACTACATAGCTGATTGGATCCTGATGCTGCAAACATGCATGTGTGAACTCAACTCAGGTCAATGAAGTTACTGATGTGGATGCGTATTTGGAGGATTGGGTCCTTAGATTGTAAAATCAGAGGGGTAGGAACCAGGCCTTTTTTGTTGTTGTTTTTTTTAACAGAGGTGAGTACACTATGAACTTTCAGTAAGTATAGGACTTCTTGTATTGGCAAAAAGAACATAACATTAGGACAGTTTCCTGGATGCAGCTGTCAAGGCAAAGCAGTATGCAGTTGTCCATCTTGATTAACTCAGTTGCTTCTTAAAGCTTGAGGAAAAGGATGTTTTTGAGATTTTGATATAGTCTGTGGAATTCATCACATGACATGTGGTTTTGTGAGGGACCAGTAGGAAGCAGAAGTCTTTATAGATCTTGGCAACTACAGAAGCTAGTTTTCCCCGCTTTGGTAAAAACGATATTTCCCCCTGCCAATTTATAATAGTAATAATGACATGACATCCATCTGGTGTCAGCACAATTTAAATAGGACTCCACATTTGGCCTGGCTGACTTGAGTTCCGCGGACACCAGCAGTGATAAGTGGCATGTTAGGGTTACTGGTTTCCCGATGATATCTGTACTACTGATTTGTGTCCAACAGCAGAGCTGTGTGATGAAACCAGATGAGGGTCACAATCTTAAAAGTAAGGTTCTCAAAACTGAGTCTGGGCTGGTTTATAGTGAGGAATGTAAGCCATGTGACAGTCAGTGGGTTTTCCTGGATTTGATAAATTCTGTCTGGTTTCATGTCAGTTTTTGTTGAATTTCCTTTGAATTTTTAGTCCCTGAAAAACAAAGTTGGAAAATAAGTTGACATTAAACATGGGCCTCTGCTGTTTGTACACTTCTACTCAATAGTCTAAGACCTGAGGAAATGTGTAGGAAATAACTTTAGTTCCTGTGGTGAGGGCCCATGTTCATTAAATGGATCCCATAGCTTCGTATATGAGCCTGAGATAATCTTGTTTTTTTCCACAGTAGGCTGAGATCCCTTCCACAATCTTTAGGGAGTCAGGAATTAACTCCAGAAATGGTTGCTTTGCTCAGCAATAAACGCTTTTATCTGGGCAGAGGCAAAATCTCAGTGTAAGGGACTGTTTAGGCGCACCTAGGAGGACTCTCAAATACCTTTCTCCATTTCAATGTACTGAGTCTCTCGACTGTCTAGACATACAGATTAATACTCTATAGCCCCATTAAGAGTCCAAACAGCCTGCAATTCCAGTCTCTTAGGCCCAGATCCACAATGGAATTTAGCAGGACTGTAGCATAGCTATAGTGGTGCAGTTGTACCATGGCCCAAGAAGCTATGGGTGCCCAATCAGGAGAGGCCACTCTACCATAGGCACCATTGTAATTATGTTCTAATTTTCCAAGATGGTAAAGATAAGCGAAATTTCCAATTTTTGGGGAAAGGAGCCCCAATCTATTCTTGCTCCAAGGCCCTCTAGGGCCTTGCTAGGTCCTTGGTATTTAAGCTCCTAATTTCCATTGACTTCAACTGAAGTCAGTGGAAGTTAGGAGCCTAAATACCTTGTATGAGTTTGGGCCTTAGTCCTGAAACAGGATACCTTCTGCCCTATGTGGTGCAAGCTTGGACAGGTGAGTATCAGTCTCTGCTGGGTTGCCTGGTGTCCACATCTGCGGTTGCCATGCTGGTCAGGGCTCCTCTGCTGCATCTGGGTTGCTCTTCCAAAGAGGCTGCAAATGTGCCGCAACCTGCTCCCTCTGGCTATTCCCCTAACCCCGGTGATATTCAGGCCTCCTCCAAATGATGGTCTTAAGCACATATCCTTGCGTAAGCTGGATGGCTCCTCTCTCCAGCCTCATTGCCGTGCCAGCCAATTGGCTGAGAACCAACCAGGTGACCTGTAACCACCCTGTCTCCAAGAGCTCTGAAGGGCAGAGTTCTTGCACTGAAGTGGCATTCCAATCCTCTCATGATAAGTGAGCTGGCAGAAAAAAAATTCTTCCCAGTTCATTAGCCATCTGTGGATCTGGGGTCAGCTCCCCGCTCTGCCTGCTTCCTAATCAATCCAAGGCTTGTGGGGATAGGGCTGGTCCTTTGATACTGAGGCCCTGTGCATGCAGGACTCCACAGTTCTGACATCTTACAACTTAGACACTAACACTCCACTTCATTTTGGCTCCAGAAAAACTACCCCCAATAGACAGAATTTCATGGACTGATAGTGAGAGAGAGAGAGAGACACCCCCTCACACCCACATCTGTGGGTAAAGTTGCTTTCAAATACCATGAAGAAAATATTGACAAATCTCCTAACACTTCTCCCATAAGAATTGTTTCTTGCTTGTATGAATATATGGTAATCATTTGGCTGCATGTTGCTATTCCCAGAAGACTGCCCAAATATCTGCCCATTTTAACCTCTTCTCCATCATATCCTGCCCTTTGCACATTCTTTGGGTCACAGTTTCCTTGAGCTGCTTCTCATGTTTGTTGCATGTCTCCTTTTCACTGTTTGTCTTTCCTCCAAAGCAGCAGCAGCAGCTCTTCTGCTGCCGTTTCCTTGGCTTAGAACCAATTCCCATTTCCTGCCAAGTGCCATAGATCCTCCAAAGTGCTTGTTCTGCACTTGTAATTTTGCTACTTAATATAAAAGAGCAGAATTTGCTCTGGAGCTCTTCTATAAATAGAATAGAATTTTTCCAAGGTCTCACACTAATTTGCCAAACTGATTGTATCCCTGTTAATTGACTTGAATCATAAAATGACACTGTCTCCTCTTCTACTAGAACTATAATCTATTAGTTTTTGTATAGTTATTTATATTCTGAAGGGGGAACATATTTTCTTTTTATACACTAACACCCAATATTCTGTTCCCTTCCTCTTATGTTCAAACCTAATTAAAGATGTGAAATAAACCAACAAAAAGTCTGGATACTGGAACTTTAAGCCTGATAGAGCTGACCTTAAATCCTTTTTTAAAAAGGGGAAAAAAAATCTGTTTGTCAGATACCCTCAGAATACCTTAATAAAAACAGAGGTGTGTGTGAACTCTGAACTGTCTAAACAAAATAACTTACTCACTTCTACACTGCTCCCAACACAAATATCCCAAAGAAAGTAATTTAAATTACGGATTAGCGTCCTGAACAATTTTAATCTAACAACAGATCCGTTTTAGATATATAAGTGTGGGAAAATGATAAAGCTTCACATTTAGCAGTAAGGCTTTTAAAAATAATGTAATTTAAGATCTCAACTCACAATACTATAGGGCTGGTAACTGATATGGTAATTTTGCTATTCTGGGAGAAGGTGAGTGGGGAGAGAAAATGTATAAAAATATTTGTTGCAAAAATAGTTGATTGCCATTGTGCTTTAAATAAACGTACTGAAAACTGTGCAGACACCTAGGGTCAGGTTTTCAAAAGGCTTAGTCTCCCTCTTGAAAAATGGTACTTCTGCTTGTAATATTTGCAATTGCATAATTGAATTCTAACTGAAATTTGCACCCCAGACTAAATACATGTACAAATCAGAGTAACTATTTTTAATGACCTATTTTTGTTTGCAGATCTGGTAGATCCTCATTGCTTCAACAACTGCCCTGGATGGTTAAGGCACTAGTCTGTGAGTCAGGAGCCCTGGGTTTGATATGTAGCACTGGCATAGACTTCCTTTGGAACATTAGGTAAGACACTTAGGCTGGAATTTTCAAATGATTAGACATGCTTAAGACAACTGGTGTGCTCTCCAGCTGGGACTTGGCACATGTTTAGGTGCTTAGGTGATTTTTGGAATCTGTCTGCAGTTGTGCTGGGGTCTCACTTGTTTGGGTGCTTGTTTGAGTGAACCAAGAAGACAGGGACAAAAGCTATGCAGGAACTCTGGAGTTAGCATACTTTCCATCAGTGCTTGGCATCCCACAGTGCATTCAATACCTTGGAGAGCTCCTAGGAGAGACAATGCTGCCTTCTGGAGTAGGAAACCCACCCAGGGAGGATGACCGACCCACCCAGGGAGGACGACCGACCAACCTGAGGTTAGTTTAATGGTGTTTGTAGCAAGATTCCCTTGGTTTTGCAATGACTCCTTTGTCCTCTGTAGATCAGCCATACCAATACTGTTCCAAAAAGTAGTCTGGTTTAATATGGAGTGAATAGAAAAGACCATTAATATCCAGACCGTACAGATTTGCACAAGACCACATGTATTCATGACAATGGTAGAAGGCATATCCTAGCTAGTATTTTGCACCTCTCTCAGGAGACATATCTTCTAAAGAACTTGGTTCTTCACTCATCATAAATCTTCTAGCAAGTCTGAGAGCATCCTTATGCAGTGCTTGAACAGTCAGAGAGCATTTGGTCTTCTCAAAAAGAGCTTCAGGAGTCTCTGCATCAGAGTGGGGGCAATATGCCCCCAAAATGTTTAACAAGCTGTTCCTGGTAAGTTGCATGGTTCAATATCTTTTGCTTAGGGAGGCTGGTACTAATGATGATATGAACCCAACAAATCAGAGCGCTCAGGAAAAAGGGAATGAAGGGCCTCAATAGCGAAACACAATGAACAGGATTTAGGAGGTGGTAGTAGACCTGGGGTGAAAAAGTCAGTCACTTTTACTGAGCCTAAGAGAATAGGGTGATAGCAAATGCTTTTTCAGGTAATGATGGGGAAGAAATGAACAGGAAAAATAGTCATATTCTGATAGATAAGATGTTTTAAATGTGCATATGTATTACAATAATAAACTCACAGCAATAGGTGCTGGTATTTTCAAGATGATAATGTTATTTAGAAAATATTGCTGGGAGGGAAGAAGGAGAGTAGGAGGGGGAAGGTATCAAGCCCCCTGATTTGAAAAGGGCTCACTACAGATAAGTAGATATTAAGCATTTTTATACAATTTACACACATGATAAATGCAGAGAGGTCTGGTGGCTTGTCTAAGGTAACACAGCAAGTTAGTAGGACAGCAAGGAGCAGAGCCTCTTCTAAGATTTGGACCACAAAAACTGGGTTCCACCACTGCACAATCTAAACCATAAGGGAAGACTGCTAGCATTATGAACAATGTCTGTAATACTGGTTTAAAAATGTAACCAAATAAACCATGAAAAAATTAAACATATCAGGCCAAACTTTCGGTAGTGTAAATTAGAGCATCAGGGGGTAGCCATGTTAGTCTGTATCCACAAAAACAATAGAGTCCAGTGGCACCTTAAAGACTAACAGATATATTTGAGCATAAGCTTTTGTGGGTAAAAACCCCACTTCTTCAGACTCCATGCATCTGAAGAAGTGGGATTTTTACCCATGAAAGCTTATGCTCAAATAAATCTGTTAGTCTTTAACGTGCCATCGGACTCCTTGTTGTTTAAATTAGAATAGTGTCGTTACCAGCAAACATAAATTGAAGTACCGGACTTCAGAGCAAGTAACTGATGCTTTGAACATTGGAATGAAGTCATTAGAAATACCATGCTGGAATGCAATTTACAATGCCGCTTTTGCAATGTAAGGTGGATAATGTATTAAATGACTAAAGATTTCCATGGCTTATAGAATGGAGATTAATTTTCACTTATAATTATGCATCAAATATGGGCATGAAGAAACATCCCTGATTATTAAACTACTATAAAAAGAATAAATGTTATTGGTGAGTGAGGTTTATGTTAAGAGACTATAGTAGCACTCAGTAACATTTCTCCCTCATCTTCTATGCCCTGGAGATAGAGGTGCCAAAAAGCATATCACCTGCCTCCTGGTGGAGGATATCACCCCTCTTACAGATCCAGTGGAGATCCAGCCCCTTCTCCCTGGATCCAACCAATGCTGACAGCTGCAGGGTCCTGTTGGATGAACTCCCTTTGGTCAGTGCAGGTGACTGGGACTGGTTAGAGCAACCTCTGACTCTGGTGGAATTTTCAGAAGCCCTCCATCTGATGCTTACTAACAAATCTCTGGTCATATGCGAGATGGCTGTGATGTTCTACCGCACATTCTGGGACATGCTTGACCCAGACCTTGCCACTGTCTGGGCCAAGACATTTGCGGGGGCGGGGGGGGGAGCAATGTGCTCCTCCTCTGCTTTCCCTGATGCCTAAAAAGGGAAAATCTCTGTCCTAAGGAATCGGTACCCACTTTCACTCCTCAGCACAGACTACAACGTTATAGCAAAAGCCATCATACTGCAGCTGAAGTCATTGCTTGTGGACATGATCCATCCTGACCAGACCTATACCATCCTGGGCCTGACCATCTTTGATAACCTCTATTTGGTCCAAGATCTACTCCATCTAGTGTGTAGGAATGCTTTTTCACTCATCCTTCTGTCCCTGGACCAGAAAAAGGCATTTTACAGAATGGATTGTGGGTCTCTCATGGGCACTCTGTAGGCGTTTGACTTCAGGCCTGGCTTCATGGGGTTTCTCTAGGTTCTGTATGCCTCTGTGAAGTGTCTGGTCAAGCTCAGCTGGGCCTTGACTGAACCTGTCACCTTCAGTTGAGGGGAACATAAAAGCTGCCTGCTGTCCAGCCAGTTCTATACCATCGCTATCAAGCCCTTTGTCCATCTCCTTGGCAAGAGGAAGACAGGGTTGTTGCTTTGGGAGCTGGACTTGCGGGTGGTCCTGTTGGCATATGCCAATGACATGCTTCTCGTGGGCCAGGTCCTGGGAGACCTGGCATGGGTGGAGGCTTACAAGCCATCTATTTGGCAATCTCCTCTATGCAGGTCAACTGGGTCAAGAGTTCTGGCCTGATGGTTAGGGATAGGTGACAGGCAAGCTCCGTCCCACCTGCATTCTGTGCCAACCAGTAGGGCACAGATTCACTGCTCTATCTGGGTGTGTACCTTTCTGCCATTGATTCCTCCCACTGCAGAATTCGATTTATGTAGAGGACAGGGTGTCTGACTGGCTGCAGAGGTGGATGGGAGAACTCCTGTGCCTTTTCCCTCAGGGTAGGGGGTAGTACTCAACCAGCTGGTCCTGTTTGTGCTCTGTCGCTGGTTCAACACCCCGAACCCACACCTGGGAATTCTGGTCAGCCTCCAGAAGATGATCCTGGACTTTTTCTGGCCAGGACTTCAGTGTGTTTCTATGGGCGTCCTGAGCCTCCTCTGCAGGGTGGATGGGGCCTGGCTTAAATCTACAGTCAGGTCCATGCCTTTGGTCTTTAGCCCTGCATAGACTCCTTTACAGTGAAGTATGCTGGTACACACCTTCCTCTGCTACCTCTGAGGGCTCCAATATGACTGGCAGCTCTTTTGTCTCCACCTGAGAGGCCCCCCCAGAGCTCTTTCTGAGTTGCTGGTCTTTTACCTCAGTACCCTGGAAGCTAGTTTCAGTGACGAGGTCCTTAGCGGCTGCTGAGGGGAGGACATCCTTACAGAACCCTTGCTACACAATGCACACTTTAGTGTGCAGGTGGTGTACACTGCCTTGGTGATCCAGAGGATGATTCTGGCTGGTGCCACCAGAATCGGAGACCTCCTGGACTATGATCAGGGGGACTGAGTGAAGTCTGTGGTGCTCCTGTGTGTCCCCTGTTGTGTGATCCAGGAAGTGTGGGCAGCTTTGCCTCCTGTTTCTCTCACTTTTCTCAAACAAGTCCTGCAGAAGGTGCTCCCTGTCCACTCCTCACTCCAGCCCTCCAGAACTCGTCACTGGGCCTCTGTACTGGGAGCCTCCATCTCCAAACAGCACCCAGAGAACATCTGTACATGCTCATATTTCATACCATGCTCTTCCTCACCCTCATGTCCCACCCCTACATCAAGTAGCAGGACCTGTTGCCATCTAAGGAGGGTGAGAAACCGCAGCAGGCCAATCTGTACTCTACTGTGTTTCCACAGCCTGCCAGGGATATTAGTTGGTGGCTCCTCAATGGAGCCATAAATACAGGCACATGCTTGGCACAGTTCATGAAGTCCCCTGACACCTGTTCCTTTTGTGACAAGAGGGACTCTGTGCATGTCTATGTGGGGTGTGTCAGGTTGAAGCCCCTCTGCTGCCTCCTCCAGAACTTGTTAATAGGGTTCTGACTGTGCTTCTCCCCACACTTCTTCATTGATGCATACCCCAACTGTGGCTTCAGAAAGACCTCCTTCTCAACCTCCTCCTGGCGCTGGCCAAGATGGCCATTCATCATACCTGGAGGAGGAAGCTGGAAAGTGGAGGGGTTGCTCTGCGACCGTGGATCCTATTTCCAGTCTTTCATCACACCTCAGGACAGAGTTCCACTTGGTAGAAGCCACCTACTTCTTAGATGAGCAATGGCAACTGTTGGGGGTTTTCTGCTCAGTGTCCCCCGCTGGATCCCTGGATTAACTTTCACTCCTATCTGTTTTTCATTTGTTGTCCCCAATATTCACTTGTGGCCTAGGTTCAATGGCTCCTCCCCCTTGGTGGAGGGAGATGAGCCTCTAGCATTGGGTAGGCCTCACTCCCTTTGTCTCAGTACCCACAAAGAATACACACCTTCCAACTTCTGCAACAAATGAGGCATGGAGCCTATAGAAAAGAGCTTCCTTCACTACACAACTCTGATTCATCCCCAGAGCAGGTTCATTCTGTGCACTGAATAAGACAAGATTCCTGTGGGAAAATGAGTTTGTGATCATGTAATTAAGGACTGTATCATACTGCACAGACACAAGGAAACTGAACTAAAGTTGCAATAGCAACCGTTTGAGTGCTCATCTTTGCTATCTTAACATTCTTTTAAGGTATTTTTAAATGTAATATCCTATGTTTTTAAAAAAACTTTAAAACTGACATATGATCCAGCTGCAGGTTTGGGACCTTTAGAACCCCAGTACAGTCCTCTACCACTTGAGCTAACAAAGCAACTGGTAGCAATAGAAGGCTGTTATTTTCTATGTGGCCCTGTTGCTAGAGACATTTGCTAGTAGGTTTCACATCTACTTGTTAGACAGCTCAGGAATGTTGAGAATCAGGAATTATGGGTTCAATTCCAGGTTCTGTAGCAAGTACTTACACATTTGCTCTAGTACTTACAGATTTTCTGCCCCAGTTTCTCCTCTTATTCTTCAGCTCCTGCCCCTTTCATCTACCTGAACCCTGCCCATACCCCTAGCCTTACTCCTACCCCAACTCTTATCCTGTTCCCTCCATCCCCCTTCCCCTGCCTATGTTTTGCCACCATTCTTTGGCTCCTGTCCTCCCCTGTTCCCAGCTCCTGCCCCTCTCTCCTACCTAGTTCTTATCCCCCACATCTTCTGTCCCAATGCTCTGGTTATGTAAGAACATAAAGGTGGCCATACTGGGTCAGACCAGTGGTCTACCTAACCCAGTATCCTATTTTCTGACAGTGGCCAATGCCAGATGCTTCTAATGGATTGAACAGAAATGGGGAATCATCAAATGATCCAGTACAGCATTTGGCAGTCATAGGCATAGGGACACCCAAAGCAAGGGATTGCATCCCTTACTTTGTTGGATGATACCCATTGATGGATCTATCCTCTAGGAACTTATATAATTTTTTTTTTTAATCCAGTTATAGTTTCAGCCTTCACAACATTCCCTGGCAATGAGTTCCACAGGTTGACTAGGCATTGGGTGAAGAAATACTTCCTTTTGTTTGTTTTAATCCTGCCACCTATTAATTTCACTGGGTGACCCCAGGTTCTTGTGTTATATGAAGGAGTAAATATTACTTCCTTATTCACTTTCTGCACACCATTCATGACTGAGGGATGGAAGAAATGCAGCTGGCCCGATGTTCAACTCCTGTTGGTTTAAATAAGAGAGGCAACTGTTCAATGTCTCTGAGAATGAGGCCCCATATAACAACCTGATGAGTTTCATTGCATTAGTGAAGGGTTCATGTAGAGTTCATGCACCTGGAAACATTCAGGGCACACCCTGACTGTTGTGTAGGAGCGGTGCACACACTGCTCCGTCCAAGGACATGGACCATGGGAAGTCGCTCAGAGGACATGAACTGTGGGAAGCTTCCTTGGACTGGGCTCAAGGCCTGAGAACAAGGATTGTAGTAGATAGAGGCTGGTAAATAAGAATATTAATCAAAGTCATATTATTTCCTTTGTTGATGCCTTTTGCGGTCGGAGTATGTAATGCGCAGGGGGGAGAGAAATAAAAGAGAGGTGGAAAAGCTGACAGGGGCAATCCCGTCAGCAGACCAGCCTGCTTGCTCGCCTAAAGCCGTGTCCTGTCTTGTATTGAACTGCAACACATTAGCACAAGTGGCCAACCTTACACAGCACTGGCATTAGTATCAACTTCCTAGAAGACAGTTCTTTTGCCCATCCTGCTAGCAAGAGTATTTACAACATAAGCAGCCTTCAAGAACAGACGATTCAGCTGCAAAAGTGGAAAAAATGAGGACAGCACAAAACAAAGGGAGTTAGTTTCTTGACTCTCTCTAAACCAAGTTAGTAGTATGGCCAAGATCCTCAATACAGAACCAGGCAAAGGTCATAATTTGAGAGTTCAAGGGTTACACACCATCTGCAGTGATGGCAGATGCTGTAGCGCTAACTCACTTTCCCTGAACAGAACATCTGTAATAGGTACTGCCCTCTGTTGGATTAATTTAGATGGAATAAATGGGCCAAAGGGGACTACAGCCTAGTCACTCCCCAACATTAAACAATGTAAAACAACATTTGGGGTTTGATAGACAGAGACCTCAGCCTGCTTAGTACCATGGCAAACACATAAACGTCTTTTTTAACCTTTTATTAAAAATACAGACAAGAAGGAAAAGCAATTAGAGCGTTTGAAATGTAAGGTATTAAATAAGACTTTCATTTTAAAAACATCCCTTGTTCCCTTTCACTGGAGAGAGTTTTTAGAAGGAAAAAAAAAACATTGTTTGACAGTCTTTTAGATGATATCAAAGATGGTAGTAATCATCCTTTTTGGGGCAAAGACAGGAGATAACTGAGATGGGCTAGAGCTGTCATTGTTGCTGTTGTTATTAAAGTCTGATCTCGTTTCCTAGAAGATATCACAAAACAAACACACAAAAGGGAAAAGAAAAGAACAGCAAAGATAGAAAATGCAGTTTCTATGTCTCTTGTTGATTTTTACTTGCAACATTACTGCTGGAGAAACAAGTACAGCACACGGTTTTACCAGCCACTCTGAGGCCCGGCAATCTTGTATCAGCATCTACTGATTAGGGCATTGCTTTGAGCTGCCTCTTTCTAGTCACAGGCTTATAACAGTATTGTAAAATATACAGTTTTGGCCAGCTAAGCCAGACTCTTATTAGACAGAAGGAAAAAGGAGAGAGATAGGAAAAAGAAGAAATAAGGTAGAGAAGGAAAAGTACACACTTTGGGGGGAACGGCAGTGGGGGAGGGAGAGAGAGGGAGGGAGAAAAAGTTTTGCATCCTAGATGGTATATGGGATTAAGCTAGAGCTGGCAATATCATATGTGTCCAATCTCCCTAGCCAGGCTGATCAGGACAAATTTCAGGATTAGGATGATGAAGATCTGGGGTCCCAGGAGACAGTGAATGTGGTAGCCATGATGGTGAAGCTCACTCCAGTAGCCATTTCCCCCCCCAAAAAAATCTTTTTAAGTACCCCAAAAGGGAATGATGGGCAGAATAGCCCATCCCCTCATTATTTTGTTTACCAAGCATGATCTTAACACAGTCCTTGAATTATATCACAAGGCCTTTTTGTTTGGACTAATTCAGTTTTTGTCTTCCTTTCCTAACTTGTCCATCAACATTTGTTATTATAGGTTATTATGACATCTTATGACCTGTCATGTACTGGACCTCATAATTAGGGTAAATTTGTAGGCCCAGTTATCACACCTCCCGGCAGGGGGACTGCCCAGCAGCCCAGTCATGGTGTGTGAGAGAGGAAACGTGATGAGGCTCAGCTGCGGCCCACTACTGCATTAGGTGGTTGTAGCATGATGAGTGAGAACTGGAGAAAGAGGGTCAGGTGGCTGGAGGGACCTAGTTTGATGTGACATCAGGGTGCTTAGGTGTGCAACCTGCAGCATATTTCTGCACAGACCTCTCAGCAGGTAATACTGGCCTCTATGAATGGTTAACAAAGATCTTTTTCCTGAAATGCTGCCTGCTTGTTGCACTGCCTGTTGCTAATGAAACAGCTGTTACTCAGGGTCTACTGAGCCTGCTGAAATCAAGCACAAGAGAAGATAGAACATTTAAGTGTTGTCAGCACATATGATTTTATAGTTAGCCTTGCAATATTGGGTGTTTTTCTTTGAGCTCTATAGCCCCCAGCATCATGTGACTGCAGTAAAATCTCAGCTTTGATTTTTTTATAGTAAGGTTCTAGCCCTCCCGGCTGTAGAAAAAAGCTTTAAAATGTGAGCCCTGAATGTTTAAATTCTAGCAGACAAATAAAAAGAACTGTGTAAAATCTCATGATTTTTGAGTGCTCAAGGTTGCTATTGTTCTTTGAGTTTGGAGAGATGTTATAATTAGAACTGCCCTGGAACAAGGGGACAAAGAGGCTTTGAGTACACCTTTTATCTATCTTTATTGTATTCCAATGGCAAGACCCCTGCCCCCGCCCTCTTTTTTCTTTTTTCATTTACCTGTGAAAAAGCAGTGTTTTGGGGTTCTAGCTAGAAAAACCCTGTTTGGATTTGCCCTTTGAACCAGCCACACAAGTTTCCAGTTTGAGGGTGTTTCTCCAGCAATCAGCCCAAACTCCCCTACCTTGTTGAAACCATCACACAAAGCGCACACAAGTGAATTGACAAGAGGCTTCCACTATCCTCATTATTCACTGAGGAGAAGAAAATACAGCCATGTATAAAATGTACATAAACTGTTAGGGTGTAAGCTAAAATGGCCCTCGGCAGCTTTTTTTACTTTCCTTGTTTGCTGATTTATCATACTTTACAAGAAATGTATGTGTTTCAAAGAGCAACTCAGAACACAAAAGATAATTGTTTCCAATTCCTATTGCACCTTCGCCACTCCTTAGTCCTACAATCTGGTGTGTAATGTGGAGGTAGCCATTAATTTATAAGAAAAAAAGTTAGTTAATTGCAAAGACATATAGTCTAGATGCACATGTTAAATTCCATGTTGTTACACAGATGCAAAAAATCACGCACGGAAGGGGCTTTCATGTTTCAAAGGGTTGGTCTATTGCTGTTAAAACCTTAAATTGTCCTTTTACGTTCTCTTTTGGAATAAGCTTTTTTTTCCTCACTGTTCACCAGTTGCCATTATATTGCTATACAAAATGATAGGTGATGAGCTTAAAATGCAATTAACAACATCCCTTGTATTGGTAAAACAAAGCTTTGCAGCCTTTTAATGAATTTTAATGAGATAGACTCCCCCTGGTGCAGTAAAGCATCTAACACTGAACTGTGGGGTTAATATGCACTCCACTAGAAAAAGCTTTTGTCCCCTCTACTTCTGATCTGCTGTGCATTTCCATCTTATCCACTCACACAAATTTGCTGTTCTTATTGGAAGTTGTCATTTATTTTATCAAAATACGGCTTCGAATGTAGCTTTTCATCTCAATGAAAATAATTTCTGGAAGAATAAGCAGGATAAATGAAGAGGAATTCAATTACTCGTTCACAGGCCCATTTAGTGAAGATTCTGCTTTTGTCTCTCACAAAAAAAAAAAAGAAAATTTACACCAACGGAAAGGAGCACACTGCTTTGATAGTAGTACTGCCTCAACCTAGTTGCCAGAGCTGCACATTTCCTAAACGTTACTTTACACAGACCATTTTTTTGAGGGGGAGAAATGAAATAATTATGAGATTTTACTATGAAAACATCCTAAATAATGTGTCCCCCTGAGTGTTCCAAACAGATTATTTTTCAGTTTGTTCATGGCACAAAGATGAAGGGCCAATGAAACTAAGCCAATTTACACATGCTGGGGATCTGGCCCTAGATTAATGGATTAAAAACATTGTAGCAAGGCCCACCAGTTTGTACTGCTTCTAAGAACATTTTACAGGCATAGAATTCTTCAAAGCCTGATGTGCTATTTATTATTTATACTCTAGTCTACTCCTGAGTTTAATAAGATGGTTTAAAAAAATACAAAGAAAAACTGACAGTATGAGTCTTGAGAAAATACGGATAATTTTAGGGCCCTAAAATATTCTATTTCCCAGATTCCATGTTGATTCTTCTTTTGGGTGTGGCATGCCAATCCCCCATTAAAACTTTGTATTTTTATTTTTCTAGGTAGGCGCATTAATGGAAGCAATTTGTTACACGCTAATGTGTGTTTTAGAGTAAGAAATATTATTAAAGTAAGTTATCACTTCTTAAACAACTGCTTATTTTGGAGCAAGCAGGATTATTAAAGTAATTTATCATGAGCTGAACTGCTTATTTTGAAGCAAGAGACATTAAAGTTGGTTTTCATTGTTTAAACTCTTTAAACAATGGGCCATAGAACCCATGGGATAATTTCAAGGAAGTGCTGAACTTGTGTTACCGGTTGTTTGGTTTCTTGGTATTTACATTTTCTTCGCCACAATTCAGAAGTCAGTCAAAAGGCTAACAAACCGGGATTGGTATTCATATTTATCATCATTCTAAGCTGCAGCATTCCTCTTTTTGCTATCTATTTGTACATTGTCCAAGTAAACACACCACATTCCAGGAAAAATGAGCTTTTCTGTCAAAAGCTTAAGTCAGTGCTGCACCTGGAATGGTTGATGGGTTGGGCTGGAAAAGAGTGAGAAAGTACTGTAAGTGCATCCTGTACCGGTAGCATTTCATCTCCTTAATTGGCTGAAAAACAAAATGACCTGTTTTCCCAGCCAGGATATTCTGTACGGCAGCCGATCAGTATCTAATTGCGTACAATGTTGTATAATGAACACTTACATTTAAACAACATAAGAAAAAGAAAGTACCGTGGACTTGCAGTTCTTTGTCATTATTTTGCACATAGAATTATCCGTTGGTGTCCAGGAAGTTGCTGCCTTTAGATTTCATATATAGAAAATTGCAGCCCATAAGCATAGCAAAGCTAGACCTCCTGATAATGTGATTTGTTTTTTTAATGAAAATTTATGTAAACTGTCACATGGTCAGACACAGGAAGTAAGCAATGTAAAGCAAATTCCAGAAAAGTAACAGGATCTATGGTTTTTAAAATGATATTGAAAAAAATATAAAACTTCAGCTCCTTTCATCTTGATGCAAATAGATACAAGATGACAAATGTGTCAAAAGGGTTTTATTTTCTTCTGACAAAACTCTTCCTATCTGGCTCTTGCCTCTGTCCTCTGAGCTATCACATAGACTTATTTTGACCATGTCCAAAATTTTCAAATATATGGGCCTAAATTAGGGACCTAAATCCTTATTTAGGCACCTAAATAAGTGGTCTGAATGTAAGACATGCTGATCATTCATATCTCCCACTGGTACTGTGCGTGCTCAGCACTTTTGAAAATGTTGACCTATGGGCCAGTATCAAGCAATTCCATAGATCTATCAGATTTTAAGGCCAGAAGGAAGAACTATGGTAATCTGACTTGATGAATAACACAGAATTTCACCCAGCAATCGCTAATACTAGAGTGTTTTGGTCCACTAAAGATACCATACTGCAGTCAATGATACTGTGTAGTTGTGGAAATGGGAGGGGCTCTGCCAAGTATGGTTAGAACCACTTAAGTCTCCCGTCTGGTTCCCATTGTCCCTTTATCCTAAATGAAGTAAATGTACAACTATGCTCACAAAGTCTCTAATACCAACAGCTGGTAGCTTCATGTTCAGGCTACTTGATAACATTCCTATCACTTCTACTTCCTACCCCAGATCCTGGTATGGTGGCTCTGATTCTCCTCTCTCACCAGTTTCATAGCAGTTTGCTTCCATTGATTTCAGTGCAGTTATTCTTGACTTATGCCAACGTAAGAGAGGGGAGAATCAAGAGCAGTAGTTCATTAAACACTTAATAATGTTGACTGAAAAAACAAACTGGAACATATTAAATAGAATGGGAACATCACATCTGAAACACCTTGAACTTTGGATCTGAGCTTTCCCACAGTTTGTGGTTCGGGCCCCTGTCTGATGAATTAACTTCTTCAACCTAGTTGTATCATTCCGCAAGTTTTAGATGTACACTTTGGCACTTGTAGTAGGAAGAAAGCCTGAAACATAAGCCCTTGTATTAGAGGCCTGGTATGAGCCCAGAGACCTAAACTAAACTAATGGTCAAAGCTTTGCTGCTATAAAGCAAAGTTAAGTTGTGTGCAGAAGGCAGGGCCTGCTCACAGAATCTGGCAAGAACAGGGCTAATATTGCACAAACACACATTCCTAAGCAGTGCTAGGCACAAGAACACATTCCAGAAGGATGGTACCAAAACACTCTGATACCAGCACACTCCCCAAAGATAACTGGAACACAATGACCCATCTTAAAGATAAGATCAGAATGACAGCATAATGGATAGAGATGTTTTGATCGAACCAACATGTACAAGGTAATGGGTGGCCCCTGGATACGTCAGAGGTTGGCACCTGGCCACCTCAGAGGGACAATATATAACTTGTTTGTGTTGGTGTATAAAGAGGTATCTCAGAGGGAGTGTCTTTGGCCAGCTTAGGGGGGAATGGAAAGTCCCGCCATTCACTGAGCTCCATCCATTGTCACGAGCATACATGTCTTAGTATCCTTGTAGAGTCTGCCAAATGCTATTACCGTGCTTCATCAACAATAAACTTGGCTGGGCACCTTTGTACCTTCACGGATCTTGTGGTCCTTGGGTGGTTCACTCAAGGTCTGCTGTGGCAGCTGTCTGTGCAGAGCTGGGACGGCATGCAGAGGGAACACACACACACAGCCAAACATCTAACAACAGCACTATAGGGTCATTTTGTAACATCTGGCAGCACTACAGCATTAAGGATCTGTCAGCACTTTCTTTTAAATTCTCCTTCTGGAGGGTTCATAATTTACTTGTAATAATTTGCTTCATGATGCTTCTTGCAATATACATTCTTGCCTTAGATACAGATATTGGTCAAAATCTGCTGTAAACCAATCTAGTAACTTTGTGCTAATCAGAGACTCACTATTTTAAAAGTGTTAGCACTGGACAAGTTTGGATTGTCACCTGCCTGCCCTAGGTACATTGTGTTCAGTGCTTAATTAACCATTAATGCAATTGTGAGAGATAGCTGCTAGTTTTAAACAGCTTGCCTTAACAGAGATGTAACTATCTGCTAAATTGTATTTCCCATTTCCTTCACTAATATTTTTACATTCACTTAAAAAAACATACAGCACTTAGATTCAGCCTTTGAGGTACAATGTTGCACAGGCAGAAGCAGAGACAGAGGTCATGGGTAGAATTAAACAAAAATTGGAAAAGGTGACATATTCCAACCTCCCCGCCGTCCTGGGTTTTGTGAGACTCTCCCAGTTTGCCCCCACATCCCCTTATCCTAAATGAAGTGAACATTTCCTGCATACAAGGCTGGGAGGAGAAGGGGCAGTTTGCCCCACCCCACGCCCTTCGTTTGAGAGGATCCCCAAAGTGAGTAGTGTTGCAACCTGGCACATAGGTTTGGACTGTCTGCCACTTTGTCTCCATCTATAGAGGGGCGCATGGGCCAAAGCTTAGTGGCACTTCATTCCACATTAGCCACTTGAAAACTCGGGAGGTATGCTCCTTGTCTTCAGGGGCTGGTCACATTGTGCTACTTATTTAAAGCTAGATTGGAAGGTCATTGCTGAGGGCCTTGCAATGGCTCATTTGCGCAACTGCACTGTGTGGGGCACAGGATCCATTTACTCCTGCTTCTGCTGGGGAAAAACAGGAGGCCAAACAGAGGATAAGGAGTGTAGTGGTTGTGGAGCATCCATTCCATTATCTGTGATGGTCTTTTAGAGTGTCAAGTATATGGGCCCAGTAATGTGACTCCATTCCAGGTTTTGATTTTGACTAGAGAGTGCAGTTAGCTACCAACAGATAAACTGTGTTCTGTGAGCTGCAGGATTAAACCAGGGCTCTGTGGACTTTTGTTTTAAAACTATATACTGCATCTGTGTGATTCATTCCAGAAGTTCCTAATCAGTTAGAGCACAAGAAGGAGGAGCCTGGGTTTGTGGGGGAGCCCTCTGCACGGACTTCTGGAGCAGAGGGTGGTGCACTCTGCAAGGAATCTCCTGTAACCCTAACAGAGAGAGCAGATTGCACACGCTCTCCTCCATGCAGATTAGCTAAAGAGAGATGGAGTTTTCCTGAGGTACAATCTATCTGAGGCTTCTCTTGGGAGGGCGCAAGTCTGCACCACCCCTACGTGGAGCAATGCATCAATGTCACAATCTAACTCCTATTGTATATATCACCCTTGGTCACAGCTGACTGGAAAAGATGTACAACTTCCCTTCCAAGAGAACTTGTCATTTTTATACCTGGTGCAGTAGATGACCATCAGAAAGGATGGGAAAGAAGTAAAAGCTTTATGATAATAACTTGGGCAGGAACCCACTTACAGTGTAGGTCAAATTTCTCCCTCCTCCTGTGCTGAGGAGCATTTGGGAACTGTGCAGTCTGCTTGGAGTATGGTGTCGCAGAGAAGAAAAGAGATCCACCTTCAGTAGCAGCATTGTAGCTGTTACTTGGTTGCCTGGTGCCCCACCCTCTACCACAAAGGCAGAATCTGAGAGTCCATTCCGCTTCCCTCCACTACTATCATATGCAGCAGATGGGGCACTAGCGAGTATTGTTTGGAGACATTTGTTCTCCAGTCCTGGTGGTGGGGGTGGGGTTGGATCCTGTCTGTCTGACTGACAGTTAGGGTCTGGGACCCAAAACTCTGAAACAGCTGTCACCTGGGAAGGACCAGCTGTCTTGATAAATTGTCATAAAATCCCGTGATATGGGTAGGCTATGTTGTCAATTTCTGATTTATTGGCTTTTTACTTTCTAAAAAGAAAGTGTGATATGCTATATCCTTATCCAATGAAGAAACACTTGCAGATTTGGAACTTTATGTACACATGACAAAGTTGTTTGAAAACACTTTGAATATCCATCAAAATGACTTTAAAAATTGTCTAAAGTCATGAAACAATTAAGTCTTCAATGTGGCTTCAAGATTTGTTAAGAAACTCCTATCCAATTCCATTGTAGGATGATTACAAACCAAACTGAACTTTTTCCATCATAAAAGGGTTAAAGCTAGTCTCCTATTTTGTAAGCAAAAATGATTTTATTTTCAGAAGAACTGAGTGCCCCCAAATCCCAATGAATTCATTTGGATTCATAAAGGCACAGCACCTTTGAAAAACCAGGTCAAAACCATAGTAACATTCTCCATTTTAGATTCTGTAGCTGATCAGTGAGCATTTGTGCACCTTTTTAAATTCCAGCAATAAACAACAAAAGTGCAAAGTGCTTTCAGCTGTCACATATTACTGGATTTATAAAACCCACTTCATACATTTCTAATAATTGCTTCAGGCTTTTGCAAATTTCAAGTTTTCTACAGCATGGTCATTCCTTCTTATATGACCTCAGTCACAGAACTCTGTAGCAATCTAATTAGAATTATCATCTAATTATGCAGAGATAGCAGTCACTGTATGTTAAAGTGGGCTTGTCTTTCCAGTGGAAAATCTGATCTAAATGGCTGATTATATTTTCAGAATGAGCTACATGTCCCTGTTAATAATAATAATACCAATTTGCAGGGGTGGATTCTAGGAGTTCATCTTGAGGATAAGGAAGGGGGTGGCAGAGGAAAGGGAATAAGAAATTTTCTAGGCGGTACTAACAAAATGTCCATAGAAAGCAGAAATGTTTATATATAAACTATATACATAATAATTTGTCCGTATTCTTTTCAAGCACTATACAAACGTTGATGGCTGAGCCTTATAACGCTCCTTTGAAGTGTAAGAATAGGCTCATGTAACTAGTATGGTTGACCATACTAATTCTTTCAGGAAGGAAGAATAGCTGTCTGTTGCAACTTTGTGGTTGATAACCCCAAATATACAGACAGATCTAACGGCATGAGGAAGGATGTTTGTCTTTTGTCTATGGGCAAAATATTTCCCCCATAGAATCAGTAAAAACCTTAGCCTGGATTTGTGTCCTGAAAAATAAGGGTTTGAATATGTTTCCATACTCCTAGTGTTTTATAATGTAGATATCAAGAGGTGAAGCAATTTTAATAATCTAGGTCTGGCTATAACTTTAACACCCACTAGAAGATCATGTGCACTCTTTGGAAACTTAATGCTGACCAGGAGTCCATAATTTGAAGAATACACTTTTTACAGTGGTGATTTTTATAATGTGGAACAAAAGGATGAAACACTATACTGGGTGTGACTTCTTGTTGATAGGATGTTAGTTCCTGAGATTTCAGAATCGTTGTTGAGGATTGATAGTTTTGACAGCTGGAATGGAAAATATTTGCACCTATTTCTTGGGTAGTTTGTCAGTGGATCAGATTGTATTTGAATAGATCTTAGACCAGCGATACCCCCCTTATGGCTCTATCCTGTGCATGGACTGAATGCCACCTCATCCAAAACTAACCAAACACCCTTTCTGCTGGGAAAGCAGCAGCTCTTTTAGGAGATAAGCTATAGGGAAGTTTTCAAATATCAGAGGAGTAAAGGCACATATCAATTTGAAGTGGCTCTTTTATGTCACAAGATTGTTGGTACAGAGTAAATATAAGTATTTGTTGACTGTGCAAAGTAATGTGAGAGACTAACTCATTAGCATGTCTTATTCTTTCTGTGCAAACTGTTGTAGCACAGAGACACAAAGGAGACAATCATAGGATATTGGGAAAGGATTATAAAAATATTTTGTGCTAGCACTGTGTGATGTTCTATGTCCTGCTCTTGGTTAAATAAATTCATAGTACAGGATGTTGCAAAAATGACCATTTATTGACAGAAAACAAACATGAATATTCTAATGAACAAATAATCTACAGATAACCTTCAAGAACCACGGAGTTTCACAAACCTGCTGTGCTGTTCAGAAGAGGTAAAGAACAGTTCCTTTCCCTGTTAACTATGGTTCTTTGAGAGGATTGTCTGCATGAATCCTTGTAGTAGGTGATCGGCGTGCCACAGGCATGTAAGGTTAGAACTTTCTGGCCACTTCCTGGCTGTTCCCTGCACATTTAAAGAAATAGTGCATCTATCTTCTTCTTCCACCCTTCCAGTGTCTACTAACATCACTCACCAGTTCTGGCTCACTTAGATTATAAATTCTTCTGGACACAGATCACATCTTCACTTATTAGGTTCCATGCCCATTGATAATGGTTGTAACAGCATTAGCACCCATCTCTCACAGGCACCCCCTTTCTAGTTGGGTGTGAACCTGCTTTTCTTTTTGTTCTTACAATGGGGTGGCACCCACCTCTTGCAAATGCCCCCGGCTGATGGTTCTTTCAGTGACTCAGCCCTCTGGTCAAGTCAGACATGGTGTCCCCCCTTTTGGGGTGTACAGTCTCTAGTTCCTTCTCACAGCCCTGGTATGGAGCCATAGCACCAAGGCTTCCCCCCAGGGGCACTGCCTTCTTTAACAGCCCAACAGGGGCCCATCTCGATACCCTCAGTTGGTGTCCTTTTGGCAACTCTCCCTAGGCTCAGTTTTTAACCAGACCACCAGGGCCCATCACAGTATTCACGCCCCATTTGTCTAGGTTCTGGGCTCAACATGCCCACACTGACCAGTCCATGATCCTGCTGCTCATCCAGGCACCCACTACCCCTTCCTCAACCTCCAAGCAGCAACTGGGTGGTCTGCTGCTGCTGCTTCCTTTTATAGGGCCCTTCTGGCCCCTGATTGGCTGCTTCTGGAGCCCCTCTAATTGGTTGCTCCTCTGCAGCCACTCTAGGCTGCCTGAAGGACTTCTCCTCTGCTCTTTTCTGGGACAGGGTGAGGCAGGGCTCCAAAGCCTCCAGCAGGGGGCCTCCGGACCTAGTCCATACCATCACAGTGATATAAAAATAATATGATGGAAAAAACCTGCACAGGAACTACAATGAATAGATATGAAATTATTAAATTTGGTTTGGTTTTCTAAAGTAAAACTGATATATAGACAAACAAGAATTAATTGTTTTGCTTTTGCACTTTCATACTATAGAATCGTCAAAATATGAGTAAAGTACATAGAGAGAGTAAGCCCTGCCCCCAAAGGCTTACAATCTATATATGATATTTAGATATAATCTATAGATCTACGTGCATACAGCATCTAGCATAAAGGGTCTCTACCCCAATCAGGCCACTGGACACATTAATAAGTATTACATGACTATCTTGTGAGGTTTACAACAACAAGAGGGTAACACCAACAACTGGTGTTCTCAGTTGCTTGTAACTACCCAGGTCACCTTCTGTAGGAATGTAGTGGGATCAAAAGAGGTCTCAGTTCAGAGCCTCCTGCTACAATCTCCTTTCAACTTGTCTTTCTGGTACGTGTTTGTACAGCACCTAGCACAGTGGAGTTCTGATCCGGGCATCGGGCACTAGTATAATGCAAACAATAACTTCAGTGCCCTTTAGCAGCTAGTAGTAAGTAACTGTGTTGATGTAGGCAAACACAGTAGCCATGACAGACTTAGCAACGCTTTATGCACACAGCCTTGGACACTACTGAGAGAGGTAATTCTACACCTTGGGTACTATTATGTTAATTTAGTAGTATCCAGGAAACCAAGTCAAGGATCAGGGCTCTATTGTGGTAAGCACTGTACAAAACAAAGTAACAAAAAAGTCAGTTCCTGCCCCAGAAAGTTTACAATCTGGGTGTCAAAGAGAATATAATGGGCTGATGAAACAGACAAACAGCATAAGGGTGAGTGGGAGGATGAAGTAACAGTAACATAGAAGTCTCATATTTCCTTCTGAAGAATTATTGTCTCTATATATTATAAAGTAGTTTTGACATATGTACAAACTGATAATAGATTCAGTGTATTATGTATGAGTTGGGGAGATTATATTGCTATAGCAAAGGTCATGTGCTACTGTTTAAACTCATCAAACCATGCATCTAGAAGAAAACTAAATTGCTTGCTTAAATGAATCATGTAAAATAATGGAGTAGAAGGAATTCTGTAGGATTGGGGAATCTTATCAGGCATTATGCAGCCTTGCTTGTTTCTGCAACATGGCTCCAGTCTCATTCAAAGAGTTGGATTTCATTTTTTCCTGTTGCACTGTACTTTAAAGGGATACTATCAAGGTTTACAGGCCCAAAATGTGCTCCCATCCCGAAAAAAAAAGACTGTCATGGGCCTCTTTTTTGAAGTACTGATAGTGAAAAACTTGTTAGGGCTTTAAAAATCTTTTGGGGATGGATTGTGATCCTACCCATGCAAATAGGAAAGGGGAAGTAAGGTACTCCATACATCCCTGTGCACACGGCTGGGACCTAGGGTCTGGTTGTGCAGGAGTAAGTACATTCTGCTTGTTCCCGAGCATAATGTGTGGTCAGGGAGTGGGCCAGGAAAGGTGGGGAGTGGATGGAGCCAAGGTTCCACCTCCCCAATGCACTGTACTGCACAGATGAGCTAGTGCAGGGTGTTTTCTAAGTCAAATAGTGTAGGCCAATAGCAAATTACTACCTCTCCAGTCTGGAGTAATAAGGAATCAGAGTGGAATTGTGCTTCAGAGGACAATACCTCCCAGGACTACTCTTCAGGTGATGCTGCTTACACACTGCCTTTTGTTCAGGACAGCCCAAAGATAAAATTTAGCCCTTTAAGGATATCAGAGCAATTGTTCCAGAAGTAATTACAGCTGAAACTACAGTTCCATATAGAATGCTTAATAGAAGGAATTTGTTAATTTAGTGTGGTACATATAGAAAATGAATCCTAATCACATTTAACTTGCACATTAATAATGGTGTCTCACTCTAATTCTCATTTCTTTTGTTTCAGTGTGTAGCGGGCCTGTTCTCCCTCCCCCGTCCCTCCTCACTACTTTGCATCATTCTGAGTTGGAAGCAGAGGTGTAAATAACTAAACAAGGTGAAAGACCATGAGAATCAAGTCTAAAATGATCCTAAGTGTGGAAACTTAAAAAACAGAACTGGTTGGGAATTTTCTATTGAAACATTATTTGAACAGAAAATACTGTTTCTGCAGGAAAAATTTAAATTTTGATTAAAAACAACAAAAAAAATTCATTTCAGGTTCTTCCTGAATTGAAACATTTAATTTTTTAAAACCACTATCAGGTCAGTTTGATATCTGGCTGTGCTGCTGTGTTGCCTCATGAGAGTTGTAGTTCAGGGGCCTAATTTTATGGGCTGTATGTAGGCTGGTTCCCTACCTGGCTGGACTACATTTCACATGAAACATCCCTTTGGTTGAACCACTGTGGTGTATCACGAGAGTCCCATCCAAAAAAGGTACCCAAAGTGTGACTAGATGACACTCAGTGACAGTTTAGATAGACACAATTTAATATCGAACCAAACTGAAACTAATTTCAATTTGGTTCAAAAACCAAAACAAAATGTTTCAACCCAGGAATTTTCATTTTGATTGAAAATGTGAAAGCAAAACATTTTGACATATCTGAATTGAAATCGTTCTGTTCTGAGAAAAATTTAATTATTTCAACCTTTTATATTGATTAGTGATGAAAACAAATGTTGAAATATCATAAATTATCGCTGGACAGAAATTCAAATTTTCAACTATTTCTAGTAATAAGTAAATAATTTTTTCACCTGCAGTTATGAAATAGGAGGTTAAGACCCAATGTGATGTTAAAAGAAGCATTTTATCATTGTGTCATTGTTTCATATTCCTACTGAGCAAACTCCCAGACCAAAGTTACCATGACAATATCCCTAAAGAATCCATAAGTATGTCATTGGAAGAATCAGAATGGTTCCTCTGTTTACATTCTGCCTTATTTGTTTTCTAAAATGTAATCTCAGTGTTTATATTATACCTCACTTCGTTATTGAAGCAAAGGACTATGTAGAAGCCACTGAAAAATTATTTGCTTTTTCTAATAGTTTTCATTTTTTAGGGAATATATTTTTTCCTAAAATTATGATATAAAAATATATTATATGTTTTTGTAAGCTATTTTGGAGTGTTTTTAAAGGAAATTAATAATATTTTATTATTCAGAAGTCTAATTCAGAGAAACCAAAGCATTTCAGAATTAAGAATTCCATTCTTTATTTAATTTCAGCTTAGGCCCCATTTAAGTACTGCTGATGTTTAGATGTATGTGTGATTTTATACCAAGAAATAAAAAAACAAAACAAAAAAATGAATTAAGGATAGACAAGGAGCCTTTAGTTTGATTTTTTTTTTCTTTGAGTAACTTCAGTCTGGGGAGGACCTGCCTGTTATTTTGTGTGTTTAATGGGCATTTTTTTCCATTGTAATTTTTAGCACTGGGGGCAACAGAATGGAATCACAGTAGTATCATTTAGATATCACTGTGAAATGGAATCGACTGTAGTATAGTCAGGATGAAATTGATAGTAATTAGAATTCAGTATTTGCATACTCTCACCTGTATATTTCACCAAAAACTTTCCGAGACAGAAGACAATCAACGTTTTCATTTGTTTTATTAAAACCTGTCTTGTTTTTTTTTCTTCTTAATGTCATGACAAAGTGTAATGAGAATTGTTACAGTTTACAAGTGTCTGCTTCCCAAAGCTTATTTTAAATTGGATGCACTAAGAATGTATTTGCTGCTTTAATGGCAAGTCAGTGCGGTTTTTGAACCTTCCTTTTTTTAGTAGTTTCATATTTTTTCTCTGCACATTCTAATCAGATTTCTAATTACCACTTACAGTTACAGTATTACTTCCTTGACTTTTGAAAACACAGCTTTCTAGAAAGAAACAGTGGGGGTGAAATCCTGGTCCCATTGAAGTCAATGGAATTTTTGCCTTTGACTTCAAGGAAATTAGGATTTCACCCAGTGAGTCTTATACCTGCATATCATTATTGCTGATGGTGGAATGGGTAGCATGGGGATGAAGGGGAAGGGTGGAAGACAGATGTTTCTGAGGTATGTTAGAAACAATGTTTGCAATAACAGCTGCCAACCTACTACTGTGTGCTATGCTCATAGGCGCCAACTCTGGGGCTGGAGCACCCACAGGAAAAAAAATAGTGGGTGCTCAGCATCCACCGGCAGCTCTGTGGATCAGATCCTCCCCCTCAGAGCTCCCCGCCCGCCGGCGGGTCCCAGTCATCACCTCTTCCCCCTCTCTTCCAGCGCCTCCTGTCCGCCGCGATCAGCTGTTCAGCGGCATTCAGGAGGCTCGGGGGGGGGAAGGAGTGGGGTCAGGAGGAGGCGGGGGAGGGGCGGAATGGGGTGGGGGCAGGGTGGGAAGAGGTGGGGAAGGGGTGGAGTGTGAGCAGAGCCTGGGGCGGAGCTGGGATCGAGCACCCCCTGGGAATTGGGGAAGTCAGCACCTCTGGCTACGTGGTCTATTCTTATGAAGACCTCAAAGGAAGTAGCTCTTGAGAATCAAAGTGTAAAATGCTAGCTTCACTGAAATTAGTGGCAAAACTCTTTACTGGGACCAGGGTTTCACCTATAGAGAGCTGTGCTTGGAGCTAAATATCTAATTTGATAGTAAGAAAATAGGTTTGGAAACATGCTTTACTTTGAAAAAGGTAAGAATTTCTTATTCTGATGAAGGAAAGGCATTATAAAACCTAAACAATATGTGTCTTACTTTGTGTGTATACTCATATACAATAAATACAACTGTTCCTAAACAATTTAAGACTATAAATCTATATATTTGAATTAGTCAATATTTGAGCCAGATTGATGGTGCAGATTCATTGACTGTTTGCATGGAATTTACAATGCATACAAAGATGAGTCATTTAAAGGTCCTCCTTGTTTTGAAACATTTCCAAGATGATTGTAGAATATTTTTGAAATGTGCATAAATGTGCAAATGTGTGTTTCCTGAGGGGACATTAGTAAGTTTTGTTTCCATTGTTTTATCTGACAAGCGTGTTCTATTTTTCATGATTTTATCTCCTCTTGATAAAGTGACAGTTTTGAAATTGATTGTTTTCTTTGCAAAAGATGTGGCAAATAAATTATTAGTGAATTTGCACTCTGCACAGTGAGAGAGATGATTGTATTAAAATGGAAACAACTAGGTCCTTGTCCATAACATTTTAAATGCATTTCTTAAACAGAGCAACTGTCTGACTTTCTGCATCAATCAATCTAAAAGAAGACAACTTTCTGAATATTATTATGCTCAGTCAGTTAGATTATAGGAAGAGAATTAGCCTCAAAATAATCCTTATAATTCAAATAAAATTATCTGAAGGGTGAATTTGGTAACTACTGTGTGACAGGGTGTACTGGGCCCTTTGAGGCCTCCTGCTTGTGGCTCCACATTCCTACCACATCCTGGCTCCAAGAAAGAAGCAGCTAAGGTGGGTCCTTCAGGCCTGCCTAGAGAGGCTGCATAGGAGCAAACAATCAGAACCCAGCAGGCTCAGATAAAAGGAGTCGCAGGACCTGAGCAGGTCAGCTCTTGGCTGGGACTAGAGAAGCAAGGAAGGGTGCTTCTTGCTTGTCACAGGAGCTCAAGAAGAGAACCAGAAGATGAGTTCTGGTGGTACTTGCATTCAGCGAGGAGGAAGAGAATCTGAAATTTTCAGCACAAGGTAAGGGTGAAGAGAAAGGGGCTATATGGGAAGAGGGCTAGGGAATAGCAAGAGCAACTGTTGCTGCTGTGTGTAGGATCCATGGACTGGGACCTGCACTGGTGGGCAGGCACAGGTCTCCCCACTGGCCTACTAGTGAAGTGGTTGAAGAAAGGGAAAAGGCTCTGTTGGGAAGCCCAAGTGAAAGGCAGGACTTCAAGGGGCCCAGAGGTGGTGCTGAAAACACTGGTGAGGGGAGACAGCATGTCAAACTATTTGCTACCCTGGAAGGGGTTCATCCATTTTAGACTGTGTGACTTGGCTGGAGGGCTAAGCCACTGAAGACCCATTGAGCAAGATCAACAACTTACAGGGGGCGTCAAGACCAGGAAAGATGGCAGTATCACACCCATTGTATTATTTTGTTATGTTGATTATGCCTTCCTTCACCTAACTCAAAAGAATTGCAGAGTGGCTGTCATATTGAACTATTGTTTTGGATATGTTTGGTATCTCATTAGTGGTCACTTTTTCAGGTACTGCTAAGTTATGGTGCTGTTACAAACTGGACTGATGGGAAAGGCCACCTTGCCATGTACATGGTTTGCTGTGGTGTGACAAAAAAGGCAGCTTTAAACTCCACTTTTGGTTTGGAAGATTTCATATTGTACTATCAATCACAACGTTTCTAATAGATTTTATTGCAAATATACCATACCATTTACTAATAAGAGTAAATTATAATACTGTCTTTCATAACTAGAGATGAATCCCATATCAAAAAACTGGATCCAAACACCCTGGAACTTTGAGAAAGTTTAAATTCAAATCAGATGTTCTGTATAGGTGTCAGAGTAACAGCCATGTTAGTCTATATTCGCGAAAAGAAAAGGATGAAGTGAGCTGTAGCTCACAAAAGCTTATGCTCAAATAAATTGGTTAGTCTCTAAGGTGCCACAAGTACTCCTTGTATAGGTGTCAACTCCAGTAATCACTTTGTAAGTCTTAGTTCTTTTGCACAGAAACACTGCTGGTACATTAGCTCAGCTCACAGAAATGAGCAAGTGAGTTTAGCAAACCACCCAAATTCTTCTTAATGCCAATTTTCTTTCTAGTGCTCTAGAGAGATATGTAAAATGTCAGTGTGCAGTGTAAATATTTTCAATAGTTTGATATTTGTTTTGCTTTTAAAATAGCATCCCACTCTTCTGTCAGTCCTCCTGTTGCACTAAATTATAGTTAATACAAGGGTGGGTCAACTCATATATAAAGTGTAGAAAATAGAGACCCTGGAAGTCTATACAAATTCCTTTATATCTTTTGGAGTAGGATTCCTAAAAGGAGTATTGAAATCATAAGCTCATTTAGTGACTCAGATTATAATGGGAATGGATGTTCAATGTCATGATCTGTTTATATGTCTGAAAAATCTAGTATTTACTACAAGAAAAAGGACAACTATCTCTTTAAAAGTGGATTTATGTTTGTCAAAGTAAGTAATAAAACTCTCACTTATTCTTAATAACACAGAATACACATTTAACTACTTATAATCGTAGAGGGACAAATAATAATCAGCAAATGGCCATTACATTGTTATGCAAAGATTTTATAAAAAAAAAATTATCAGTGCTTTTTCAGAAAAGATCATCTCCAGAAGACCACTTAGATGGGCAGATAGGAAATAGATATCTTAAACCATTTGTCTAGCTGGGACAGTGACAATTGTTTACTGCATACTTTGTCTCCAACAATGTGGGAAGCTTATCCTCACTGCTCAGCTTATTGGTTAAATTCAAACCATGCAGTAAAAATGCTCATCTCTTTGGAGAGCCAACGTACAAACCACTGAACTGAAAGAAAAGCTGAGTGGGTGATGAAGGGAGGATGGAATCTGTCTTGACGTTGAAGGCACAGCTCAGTGATTAAAATCAAGGCACACACAATGCAATTCAGGAGGGATATATGGAAAGGCCCCCTGTGCGATCTCCCAGGCATGCACCCGATCAGTCCCCCAGCAGAACTTAGAGTGCCTGAGGGCAGCTGTAACTTGTATCAGTTGCTTCAGTTGCCTCAAGGGGACAATAGGGTAACAGGATAGAAGTACCTAGACCAGTATGACTGCAGGGAGAGAGGTGGCCTTGGAGCTATCATGTCAGCTCTACACCTTATATTAGGGTGAGCTGCTGGCTTTATGGACTGTTTGTGCCTGTGGGGCAGCACAGCGTGGCCAACACAACATTCAAAATCTGGGCCAAGAAGTGTTTCTTTTGCAAAGCTCGTGTCTGTCTGCAATTAGGGGAATGACTGCACCTTACCTGGAATGTCTCAGACAGTGTAGATCATGTCATGATCAGTGTATCCAGTGGTGGCTCACTGGAAGGCATTCAGGCTTGTACTATGGGAACATGGTGTTGGCTAAAGGAGTAGCCCCTGTGCAGAAACCCTCTGTAGAAGCTGCAAAGCCAGCTATGCTGGCTCTATGCTCTACCTGCTGCAGCAGGTCTCAGCTAATGGGTATGTTGGCTGGGGACAGAAGTGCCTGGGTGTGAAGGTGATTCTGTGCCACTGCAGTGCTTTCATGGCCAGCTTTAAGATCAGATATATGCAGCGTGATTTGGTATTTTCTCTTCATAGGAAGAAGTTAGTGTTGCTTGAAAGGCCTGCTCCTCTATGGTTTGTGTGTGAGATGTCAATAGATCATGCGTCTCCCTTTGGGTGTGCTTTCTTTTAAAATTATCTATCTACAAAAGATAAACTGTGTGTCTCTTCAGGAGAGGACATACACAGCCCCTTTCTTTCTAATTTCAGCCTCCCCCCGCAATGATTGATTAACGAAACAACCTAAATAAATAACTCACTGATACTGGTCCAATATTACCGGAATCTCTGAAAAATGATGGATGGGGTGAAATCGAGGATTCAGTAACTTGAAGGCATTTCACCCATTAATCATTTTTATTCTCATTACTACTTTGAAAGGACGGTGCAAATAAATTCTTAGGAAGTACAAAGCTGCACCTAGCACCCGACTTGCACATTAATAGCTTCACCTCTTCAGTAGGTACTACTGAGGCATATTAAACCACATACTCTGGATTTCAGCCCTGTGCAGTGACCCTTTAAAGAGCCTGTGCACCATTTCAGTCCCACTTGTCTTTTGAACCTCAGAATAGCTAACTCAAAATTTCAAGCACCAGTAAGTTATGAAACCATATCATGTATACTTTTATAAAGACATAGTTTTAACAATCTCTTTAAAACTATGCAACCACAAATTAATCATTAAGGGACAGTCGTGCTGCCCTCACATTTTTAACTTCAGAAGGTCTAAGACATGACTACAGGCTGCAGTATCACTTTAAAATAGCAAATGTCATTTGTCTGAAAATGTTAATTAAAAAAAGAATCATTCCTAGGTTGAGAGGAAGGGAGGGATTCTTGGAGGGATTTTTTCCCCTCGTTAAATAATTATAACAGTGCAAATGTGCCATTATAATATTTTCAAATAATACACGTCAATTTTACATTCAGGATTATTTCAAAAACAATCATACAAAATGCCAAGTTTGAGGAAAAAACCCAAACAGTACATCCATATAAAGATGAGACCATGCCTATAAAAAGAGCCAAAGCAAAGAACAGTTGTCCATTGAAATGGACAGATTAAAGAAGAGAAAGTTAATGCTAAATTTGGACTTCCTATTAATGTTTATGAAACCACACAAGGGAACTGTGAACTAGGGACTGGACCAAATTAATCCTAATTGTGTTTTGTTGTCATTTGACCACTTAAATGGCTAATCCTCCTGTAGCAAGGCTGGGTTTTTTAGATAATGTATATAGCTCAACCATTCTTTTTCTAACTACTAGAATGTTCTGTATGTTTTGGACTGGTTAATGTTTTGTTTGCTTTAGAAAATATTAAGTTACAGTATTCAACTGCAGTCACATAAATGGGATAGACTTATTAGAAATGTTAATCAAAACACAACACCCATCTTGCTTCCTTGTAAATATAACACCAATACTTTGGGCCACGTGTTTTAAAAGGATAAGCCAAAATCCACAAATCACCTCCATTTGTGTGTGCAGATTATTTAAATTCACATGCAAATAGATATTTTCCAACACATATCCAAATGTGGATGCATAGAGACCTGGGCCTCTATATTTCAAAACACTGGCCTTTTGTCTGTTTGCTTATTATATTGATGGTATTATATTGGTCACTGGAGGGCTTCCATGTTGTTCCATGGATGAACAAAAATTGAATTGAGATATCCATAATAAATCCCCCAAAATTCAAATAAAATGAATTCATTACTTCATACTAGCTTGTACCATCACTGAAAATGCCACAAAATTGTATTTAAATTACTCAGTTTTGCTTTAACATAAAAATAAAACTTTTCCTAGCTTTTCAATATGAATTTCTCTATAAATAGGACTACAAAATAGAATTTATATGCAGGCCAATACCATAAAACAGACTGTCTCAAGTTACAGTGCTTGGTATTTCCAGGGGAATATGTAAATTTCCCATCAAGTATGGACCAGAGTAGACAGTCCCTGTTCTTTTCTAACCTTCTGAATCAGTATGGTGATTCGTCTGCACGTGTAGCAAATGTTACCAACACAGGGTAAAAGTTTCTAAAGTTCCTAAGTAGCCTAGGAGTCCAAATCTCATTGACATTCAAGATGCCTTTTAGGTGACTCACTTTCCAAACATTTCTTTAGTCAGTTCTACACCTCTTGAGATGGAGAAGGCGCTACCTTCTTCCATTATTTGCTCCAGGTGAGAGCGAGCTGTAGCAGAAAAGCAACAGCTCAGCTACATACTCACCTGCTGACAGAGGTCTCCCCTCTTCAATGCTGTGTAGTAAAGGGCTACAAATCTATGGGAGTAGAGTATGGTGATATGAGGTTGAGCTGAGACCATGGTGATATGCAAAGAGTTAATTTGATGGAGTATTCTACTACCTAACCCTTGGCTTTCAGAGTGGAAATATGCTTGATAGCTACTGTATCTTAGAGCAGCAACAACTCACTCCCTTTCATCCCTTTTAATTCCCTTTGGAGTTGGGAGAGGCACACCCCAGGACTGGAGTACATGCTTGCCAATGGCAGCTGAGTTGGTAAAGAAGCCAGAAAAGTTGGCAGAGGTCCGTGTCCTACCTACATGGGGATAGCCTGGGATCCAAGGATTTATTTCCTGCATTTACCATAGTCAAGGATCCATGAGATTTGCAGGCCACTCCCATAGCCATCATCAGCCCCCAACCCTTCCTCTCCGACGGGAGAATCCAGATGGAAGTGCAAGTTCAAACATACAGATATTTTGCTGTTTCTACACTCCTGTAGGTTTTTCTACGAGATGGTAACATGTTGTCCATAGGTCTCTGACTGGAGGTAGCTTGGTATCTCAGCTTCCACCTGTCTCCTTTTTAGCTCAGGGAGGGGAGGTGAACATCTTCCATTAGTGTCCAAACTAGAAATCTTTTTCTCCTTATATTTTTGCCTCTGTGGCTACTCTAAACATTTTTTCCCTTTTTGGCAAATATTTGCAGTGAGGGTAAAAAAACCCATTTGCGTTAAAGGAAAGCTCTAGCACTGCCACTGATTGTTCCTTTCAAAAGTGGCATTGAACGATGTATGTCCTTCTATCCCCCTTCATGTATTTGGGTGTTTTCATTCTTTAAATTTATTATTAATATTGTGCAGGGTATTTTAGGTGCCAGTGTTGATCAGTACAAATCCTGGAGGGATGTACATTGGAACTGGCAAAGAAGGAATGACTGGCATCAAGTTTAAATATTTATTGTCAAGGTTGGGTATTTTTGTCATGTCATTCACTGTGAAACTAATTCTAAAAATGCCATCTAACACCTTCAAGGTATGAAAGGTTTGTGACAACATATTTCAAATGCAGATTATCAATAGTCACTAAAAACTTAACATTTTTGCTTTTGATCTGTACAGATTCAACGTAGGAAATAAAACAGTAATTTTTGTGATGGGTCAAATCATGCTGTCTCAACCCAGATAAAACTCCCAAGGAAGTCTCATGGGAGTTTTGCTAAAAAAAGCTTCAGAATTTGGCCCATAGGCGAAGCAACTAGGGCCGGTTTTGCACTGGTTAGTTCTGTAGGGGCTGAAGGAGGTATTTCTTCCATAGCTGCAAAGCACCACCTCTCACAGTATGATTCTCAAAGTCAGAAATCCATCAGTGCTGCATCTTTGCATCACCTACCCCATTTTTTTTTTCTGGAATTGGTCACAGCATGCAGTATAGCATTTTGCCTACCCTCAGCTCCTATGGTAGAGGGACATCAATGATATAAGGTTCCTTCAAGGCCATGGAGGATGGGACAGAATTTGCACTACAGCTGATAAGGTAATGTATGCTATCCCCGTGAAATGTCCTTGAGCACCACATACGTATAATATTTCCTTCTACATATATAGATTTTTCCACAATATTTGCATACCACCTGCTCTCAAGTATATATGGTCAGTTCTCTTTAAAATCATATGTGGCTTGTAAAAAATAAAATAAAAAAATAACACTCTGCTTGATTGACCCTAAATAATCCTCCTGCCATTACTAATGTCTTAATTTTATATATGCTAGTAAGTGAGATGCTAAAGTGCATTGTCTCTGGTTTTAGCAAAGTATTGTCAGTTTGCACACTTTATTCACCCAAGCCATTTTAAATAAACTATTATCTGAATGTTACATGCTTATCCATGAGAGGTTATAAAAAGGGCATTTACATTTTTTTGCCTAATAATGCCTGTCTCTCCTCTATTTTAAGAATTACATTGTTCTGTTTCACTGTGCTCTCATTCAAGTTAAGTTACATGCAGTCCTGCCTTATCTGTATTTAATACATTGTGAGGATATAAAGTATTCGGCAGTGACCCTTAACAGAGGGATGGAGCATAAATTAATGAATGCCTCAGTTTCTGCAGTAAATTCATTCTTTGGTACCCACTGTCTCCTTGATAAGAGAGAGAATTTGAAAGGGAAAATTTTTGAATGACCTTGTGCTTTTGTTCTGGCACACAAGTTATTGGCTGAGTTCCACTGTAAAGAAACAGGTTGTGGTATTCCTACTACCTGACCCCATTAAGTGCTCACTGCAGTTTGGTATAAAGGCTTGTATGGGGAAAGGGGAGCGAGAACAATTTGACAAAATTCAGCATTTATTCATGTAGTCACAGTTAAATTGGTTTAAAATAAAATAGTTGAGTAGAGTGTGGTGCTGCTGAAGAGGGCTGACTTGTCCGTTTTAAGTACCCTCTTTGAAATCAAAGCAAAGTTATTGTGTTTCAGAAATGCACATGTCAGGAGGTTTCCTGTACAAATAGAGTGAGGGAATGGAAGTTGCCTTTCCTAGTAAAAATGATTGGCATAAACAAGTTGCTATTGTAAGGAATCCTGGGGAAGTCAGTGGGTTCTATTTTCCTTTCATTGCCTTAATACTAACTTCTATTAGTACTAATGAATTATCTATTTTAGTGCCTTGCTTCAAATGGCTAATACTTCATGTGAATGGAAGTTAAATGCATAAATCTTTTCTGCACCGAAATAATAGATTGTAAGATCTGTGGGGCAGGAACTGTTTCTTACAGCCTCTAGCAAAGCAGGACTCCAATCCTGATTGGTGCCTCTGAGTGCTACTGTAATATAAATAATAAGGACCAGATTCCAACACCTTTGCTCTCATACTGAGTAGTTTTTTTACTCCACAAGTAATCCTATTGGGTCAGATAGTGCTCTGCCTATGCTGTCATGCAGGAGCACAAAGGGAGTAAGACATACTTCCTTGGGACAGACCTTAGGATTGGGGCAAGGGAGAAAGCAGATTCTGTGTGCCCACTACTCCCATCCCTAGCAAATGAGTGGCAATGGGTGGAGTTTTGGCCCTGTCCCACCTATATGCTGTTCAACATAGGTGAGCTAGTGCAAAGGAGACTAACACAGTCCTGATGTTGGCCACTAGCAGATTAAACACCCCTGGAGCAAACTGGGTGTAGAGACACAATTCTTTCCCTTTTCTGCTCCTGGAATTTATAGAAGACAGACTTCATATGCAAAAGCAATCTCCTGGTTTACAATGAGATTTATTGAACAGTACCTCACTCTGTAAAGTGTTGTAATTTGATCCTGTATAATTAAAAATAATAATAATAATAATAAATTAATTAATGTGCCTTACTGTTGTGCACCTTTACAACACGGTTGGCTGTAATCTTAGAGAAAGGCATTTTATTACATTTGTCATGTTAGATAATAGCAATTTGAAATTTTACTTAAGGATAATTCATTTAATATGCCTATATTATTATCATTTAAAATGTCTAGTTGGCAGCCAGTATCAAGCAGAGTGCCCCAGGGGTCTGTCCTGGGAGTGGTTTTCTTCAACATCTTTATTAATGATCAGGATGATGGGATGGCTTGCACCCTCAGCAAGTTTGCGGATGACACTAAGCTGGGGGGAGAGGTAGATACACTGGAGGGTAGGGATCGGGTCCAGAGTGACCTAGAAAAATTGGAGGACTGGGCCAAAAGAAATCTGATGAAGTTCAACAAGGACAAGTGCAGAGTCCTGCACTTAGGACAGAAGAATCCCATGCACTGCTACAGGCTTGGGACCGACTGGCTAAGCGGCAGTTCTGCAGAAAAGGACCCGGGGATTACAGTGGAGAGGAAGCTGGATATGAGTAAAAGTGTGCCCTTATTGCCAAGAAGGCTAACAGCATATTGGGCTGCATTTGTAGGAGGATTGCCAGCATATCGAGGGAAGTGATTATTCCCCTCTATTTGGCACTGATGAGGCCACATCTGGAGTATTTCGTCCAGTTTTGCATCCAGTCCCTGTGGCCCACGCTGCTTCCCACAGCTCCCATTGGCTGGAAACAGTGAACCGTGGCCACTGGGAGCTGCGGGAGCCCGTGCCTGCAGATGGTCAATGTAAACAAACTGTCTTGCGGCCTGCCAGTGGATTACCATGATGGGCTGCGTGCAGCCCGCGGGTCACAGGTTGCCCACCACTGAGCGAGGCTGTTCTCAGTGGTGGCAGATGACAGAACAAGGAGCAATGTTCTCAAGTTGCAGTGGGGGTGGTCTAGATTGGATATTAAGGAAAACTATTTCACTAGGAGGGTGGTGAAGCACTGGAATGGGTTACCTAGGGAAATGGTGGAATCTCCAAGCTCTGGCTGGGATGATTTAGTTGGTGTTGGTCCTGCTTTGAGCAGGGAGTTCGACTAGATGACCTCCTGAGGTCTCTTCCAACCCTAATCTTCTATGATTCTATTGTAATTATGATTTAATGTAGGTGATTAGCCTAGTGCATTTAAATGATCATTGAAGTTGTTTCTGTTTAAGTAATGCTAAACATTGCAGTGCTCGTCATCATGGGATGTCTGACTGTTCTAGCAGGCTGATGAGTTTGTGCCCTTCAAAAACAGAGACTGGTTGGTAATGTGCTGAGAGAATGATACTAGATTTAATACTGAAATAATGTATATGTGCCTAAGGACATCGTTTTTTTGTTTCATATAGTATCTTATAAGCATAACAGGCAATAGGGTTGTGATTCTAGAATAAACTGTTCTCTCATATACCAACTGTAGTAACGCTGGACAAGAGAGACCCTTAGGAGAGAGTAGACATGTATTTTTATTTATTTTTTCAAATATATCTGTTGCATAACAAACAAAAACCCTATGTTAAAAGATTTTAAGGTGGCAGAACCAAGCACATAGATGTTAGAAAATGCCAGAATTAAGGTTGCCTTAATCGCATGGTCAGCTTCAATTCTGGCATTTCCTAACTTTGAGTGCTTAACTTTGCAACCTTAACATTCTTTTAACATACTTTTTAAAAAGTGTAATTTCCTATTTAAAAAAACCACACACCCCCCACGAAATTCCATCACATGAATATTGACCGCCAACTCAGGTCATCAGCAGGTTTTGAAACTTTAGATCTACAGCACAGACAACTACTGTTTGAGCTAATAGAGTAACTGGTAGCAGTAGTAGGCTGTTATCCTCTCTGTGAAGCAGTCACTAGAAGGAGCTGAGACACACACTTTGCAAGTGAGTTTCACAGATATTTGCTGATAGCAAAGGAATTAGAGACTACATTCCTGAGTTAATTTCTAAGTTCTGGAGGGGAGTGGGCTCTAGTAGTTACAGACCTTTCTTCCCCTGTGCCCCCCAGCTTTTCTTCACCGCTTTCTCCTCTTATCCACCGACCTCATCCTTTGCTCCTATCCACCCCTCCCACGCCAACCTCCCTGGCTCCTGCCCCCTTCTACTTCTCTGCAATGCTTACCCCCTGGGTTCTGCCCCCTCCTCTTCTGTGCCTATCTACCCTCTACCCCACCCCTCAACTACTCTATCAATCTCCCTCTGAATCTATATACTCTTCCAACCACCTCTGCTCCCACTCACCTCCTGGCTCCAAAACCTCTCTCCCCATCTTCTATTCTCCTCCATCCCTCTGCCTTCCTCCTCTTCATCCTTCCTGCCTGGATACCATCAGGGGATGCATTGAGATTACAAGAGAAACTGTATCCTTACTCTCTGTTCCTATATCCGGCACCACAGAGGGCCCTGGCAGCAGGGATGAACAATTGCATAGAAAGTCCTACTAAGCCCTGCAGGTCTGGGCTGAGACATGCTCAATACAGAAGGAATCTTTGGAGAATTTAGCTGCCAAACTCTTCTGAATGTCTTTGAACTGAGATTTTTCAAAGGCTTATAACTTGGTCACATTCAAAGCGATTTTCATAAGGATAGTGAAAAGGCACATTCCTGACTCTAGGAAATTGTCCTGCCAAATTTCAAGTCACCAAAGTATGGGGTCACTACAACTACTCAGTGAAATGGTTGTAAGACATTTTTGAACATAGACAAAACAATCTCATTTCTGGAAATGGCTGAACCATTTTGGCTGAGACTTTCCCACAACTTTCAGCCTGAGGCAGACACCTGGCACGGAAAATTTTCATCCCGAACTGTGAAAGTTTGGCAAATTTATAAGTGACTGAAACAAGAGTGCTTTAATGGAAAGTGTCAGTATGACCCTGGGAGTCCCTCAGTGCCAACTGGAAGAGGGTGCTCTATACCATGACCCACATCAGGCCTGACCCACTCATTGCCCCAACATACTGTTGACATAATCTGTATCTAAAAGGTTTCATGTAAATTATTATATGCAAATTGACAACATGCTGGTCCTGAAAATTATGGTGATGCATGTATAGAATGTGTTCAAAATGTATGCTGGAAAGATCTTAAAATGTATTTGGCAGGCAGTGCATAAAGCCCAGCCAGCCCTAGACAAAGCAATGTGTATTTATTTGGTCACAGAAGACAGTGAAAAGTACATTTACATATAAGGTAAATAAAGTAATCAAGCTAGCAAGTCGTGGAGATAACCACTTAATGATCATGATGGAGTCTGACTCTTGAAACAGAGCTAATGAACCTTCTCTCGATAAATAGAGGCTATGAACTTTGGGGTAATGTAAGGGGGCGCAAAGAGACATTCAAGTCATCCCTCACCTGAGAGATCAAAGAAGCCAGCACTTTGTATCTGTGAAAGATTGGTCCCCCTGCTAAAACAGAATGGAGCATGCTGCCAATTTGATGTGAGTAAGAAAATATGTTAGGCAAAGATATATCTTGCTAAAATTAAATTTTAGACACTAGAAAGTATGTTATTTTTTGTTTTGTTTGTAACCCTTTCCTCTCTCTTTCACTCTTATTTGAAATCATGTAAATCTGTTCTTTGTTAATAAATTTATTCTTAGTTTTACTACAAACCACCTCAGCGCTGTGTATTAAGGTGGAGTTTATACCCTAGCTGAACTAACAAGCTGTTGCATGTGCAGGCTCTTTGGAAGCAGTGAACTTGGTGTTATGTCTCTGAGTATCCAGGGAGAAGGACTGGACACTGGCGGGGAGATGGTTTTGGGGAGACTTGAGACTGGAAAGGTTGTTGGGGGTCATCTGGCAAGGAGTAAGTAGGCTTGTGGAAGCCAGGGAGCTGTGGGGATGCTGCTGGTGTCAAGGCTCTGAACCAAAGCTGCATAGCACAGAGGGATACAAGTCAGGCAGCAACAGAGCCCCTCACTGGTCTAGGTGAACCCCCAAAGTGTCACAGACAACCTTAACTTTAGGCAGCACTACTACCTCTATCTATAGTACACCTAGCAGATCTCTTTGTGCACACACACACTAAAAACATACCTGTTTAAATCTAAAAAGAAATATTAACATTTCTAAAACAATTCCCCATCTATCCTCAAAAAACAAACAAAAAACAAACAGAGCTTTTTACCTACCCTTCCCCCACTTAACCTAGTCCTTCACAAAAAAATATATGGCTGAACTGCTCTTCTTCCTAATCAGTTGTATTAGTATATTTTAAAATATATACTATAGATATATCAATATATTCATTTCTTTGGGAAAGTGATAAGGATTAATCTGTAATCATGTAATCACATTAATGGAGTAATATGCTCAGAATTTTTGTAATGGTGATTGCTTCCTTGCTTGAACTGTTGGCCCCTTAAACAAATGAAAAGATATGAGGTCAACCTATTTGCCTCCCAAAAGTGTACCTCCCACAAATTATAATTGATGTCATGCCACTTTCCTGGAGGCTGATATGTTTCTATTGTATCTTGGGACAAACTAGTTCTAGAACACACAAGAAGAGAGGCTATTCTTGACTATATCATGAAGGCATAGGCTCAAGAAATAACTACAGGTGAGTCACAGGGTAAGAATGAGCACAATATAAATATGTTCAACGTTCTCTAGGGATTGTCCCAAAAACCAATCATTGTGACACCAAACTTCCACAAAATGGGACTTTTTAAAACCTGAATCAAGAATGAGGTGCCACTTAGTCTCCAGTCTGAAACTGAGAAACTCTGGGGCACTGATTACAAAGTTCCCGATCATATTTCTAATTGAAATTTAGAGCACCTAAAATTCCCATTTTATGGAGTATAAAAGTTTTCTTTCGAAGTCCAAGCTTCCCAAATACTGATGAGCTACCCTAACATTCAAATACAGGTATCTCCCAGGTGTCACATTATAATCACAGCATAATGCAAAATAGGCTAAATTAGCCGGCTAGTTTACTTAATGGTAATCCATTATTCTTGTGCCTAATTCAACTTCAGTAACTAAAACATTGTTAGTGTTTGGCATCTTTCAAATGTTTTGCCTGTTGAGCTCTTTGCCTGCCTCGTTTCCCTACCATTGATTTACAGTTATAGAGTAGAAACTCACTAAACAGCACTTTGCTGAACCTGTAAATTGCACAAATACAACAAAAAATGATCTCTCCCTACTTTTCATCAAAGATTTAATAGCTGAGTCCTGTAGTGAGATTTCAAGTAACTAAGAATTCATGCAGAACATTTCCTAGTCTATGATGCATTATTATTAGAAGTAATTTAAATTGCACTTCACAATTAAATGTGCAAAATATTTTGTGCTACATTACTCCTGCTTTATGTCTGTGTATTTGGTAAACTATAAAATTCAATTATTTAAAATAAGTCTTTAATGCAAAATAATGAAATACTACTGCTTTATAAAACACTTCAGGATAATTTACACTCCTGTTTTTCAAAAGTCCTAAATTTCAGAATCCAAACTTCCCTTCTTCAGTACCCTGTACACATAACATTAAGGAAGTTCCATTAGTATAGAAACTATTTGCCAATGTGAAATGAGAGCTCTTCTTTGGAAAAAAACAGTCTGGAAATGCTCCAATAGTTTAATTGACTGAAGATCTATAACAAAATGTGAGCAACATAGTATATTCAAAGTACAACTTCCTGGGTGCCAAGAGAGTGTCTCTAGTTGTTTAAAATCAAGACAAAAGTGTCATTATGTCTTGTTATAAACTGAGATCCTAGATAATTTCTCAAAAGCTGCAAAATTCACCTAAGATCCCATTGTATGTAGAGCTTCTGGCCTATTATACGTTTTGTAGAAATCCTATTGAATGCAAGGGACCTGATTCTCATTTATACTAAAGGTACTTTGGTAATGTGAAGGGGCTGTAAAATGAATGTAAATGTAATTTGTTTAAAGTTTAAAGCCCATTTAGGCTGCCAGAGTTATGTAAAGCTCCTTTAGTGTAAATGAGAATTGGGCTCAAGATCATCAAACTACTTAACCTCCTTTGAATAGTTACTGCATTCCATCTATACCAATTGAATTTCAGCTAATGTTCCATAGCAGAAGAGTTCCAGTCTTTTCCTGTGCATTAACTGATAGCCTATTTAAATCATCATTTTGCCAACATGTATCTTACTATGTGGACATTTCATCAGCTAAGGAATACCACATGCATGAAGTAAATGTGGTAAAATCCTTTAACACGACATTCCTTACTAATTAAATGTCTCTCTTTTATAGGTATTTTATGGAGAGCTTATATACTAAGTCTGTCTATTTCTATGTTTCTAGAGAGACACAAGGTAGGTGAGGTAATATCTTTTATTTGACCAACTTATGCTGGTGGAAGGGACCGACTTCTTATTTTCACAGAGCTCTCCATCAGGTCTGAATTGGAGAAGGTAACCAGAGGGTCTGAGATAAATACAAGATGGGACAGATTGTTAAGTGTAAGGGTTCACCCATGCTGTAGAAGACCACTCAAACTTAAATGGATACTTAAGGGTTAGCACGCAATAGGGAGTGTCCAAATTGTTGTAATGAACCATAAAACCAGAGTGTCTGTTAAGTCCATCAGTTTTAGTGTTCAGTACAGTTATGAATTTAAGTTCCTTGGCTCATCTTTTGAAGGTGTTATACAGCCTTTGAGGATGAAACTGAGATATCAGATATGGTGTGATTGCTTTGTGAAAAGTGTTTTCCCATGGGTAATAGGGTGTTTTTATCTAATCATTTTTCTGTGTAAGTTCATTCGAGAACATAGTGATTGTCTGGTTTCACCCACATAATTGTTGTTGGGGCATTTGATGCACTAAATGAGGTACACCATGTGTTTTGATTTGCATGTGTCGGATTAATGAATCCTGAAAGGTGTGTTGTGTGGGTTTCAATTATTGTAGCAGTGGGGACGTCTCTGCAGGTTTTGCATCTGTTGTTCTGTCAGGGTGTGGTGCTGCTTTAAGTTGGTGTGTCCTGTGGGGAGCTTGCTTCTGATGATGAACTTGGCAAGACATAGACACCTAAATCCCAGTTTTAGACTCAACTGCAATCAACAATAGCCCTGCTTAGCTGCTGTCTAACCCTGTAGTCACCTGCATTCACTCAACACCTCAGTGTTCACTGTGAAAGTTCCCTAGGTCCCTATGTTTCTCCCTCTGGGTATGCGAACTGCTACCTCACTCTAGGCATCTGGATGCCTATCTTGTGTGATCCACGATCAGGGAGAAGATAGGTGCTCCTTCACCTCTCTTGCCTGCAGGCTCCAATCAAGTAGGTGTGTTCAGAGGCTGCCTACCAGATTGGGTCCTGTTCAAAATTTGGATTTGAACAGGGGTCTCCCATACCTCTCAGGAGAGTGCCCTAACCACTAGCTAAGGAATGTTTTGAGGTGGAGCTCTTTCAGTCTCTCCTGTTGAAGCTATTGCACTTATATAAATAGAGTATTTGGAACAGGAGGACTGAACCTTAGGTCATCCACCTCCTAAACTGATGCCTTAGTCACCACAGTCAGTCTCTCTCTCTCTTTCTCCCTCCCTCTGTCATTCCTTCTCCCTCCAACACTTTTTCAGTATTGAATCCAAAGTGGAACAGTTTCAACAGGAGAGACTGAGAGAGCCCCACATCAGACTACCCCATAGCTCGGTGGTTAGAGTTAGCTTCTATAAGGTATGAGAGACCCATTTTAAAATCCTTTCTCCCCCTCAGGCAAAGGGAGGAACTAACCCTGGGTTGCCCACATCCTAGGTGAGTGCTCTTGCACTGGCTAAAAATTATAAGGTCACCACCTCTTCTTCCTTTGGTGGGGAGTGAGACAGACACCTAGTTCATTCTCACAAGAAGTGACTCAGGCACCTAACCCACCTGACTCCTGGAGAAGGGTTCCCAGTTATGGATTGCTAGCAGAGGAAAGCACTTACCCGCAGCCTGGACTTAGGCACCTATCTCTAGGAGAGGAAAGGGGCTTAGGACACATTCCCTGTCATTGGTCTCTCCCATTGGCTAGTTTATGCAGCTCCCCACCTGTGCTGGCTTTTGTGAATCACATCCTAGATGTTTGTGGATTGCAGTGTGGTTCCTGTGATTTTCTAGGCATCTGAAAGCTAGGCGTTATAATGTTCAGTGTTGCTATGCCTAAATCCCTTTGTGCATCAGGCCTCAGTGACCAAAAGTATAGAGAATAAATAGCTTTTTAACAATTTTTCTTAATTTCATCAGCAAGTCCAAACTAGATACAGTAGCAGTAATATAAGTTTTAAACTGAGAATAAGATCTTTCCCCCTCTCCAATACACTTGAGTAGTTGTACAACAAATAAAAATATAATAAAATAACATTAAAACATATATGTATAAAGATGTCCAGTTTCCATGGGAATGGAGAATGCCCACTGCAAAGACTGTCTGGCATGATTGTAGAGGACTGAGAAATCACTCTTCTCCCAGCCCTAATTTGATTACACAGTCTTAGGGTCCAGTACGGTCAAGGGGGAAAAAAGCTAAGTGGGAAGACTGTGTAATTAAATTAGGGCTGGGAGAAGAGTGATTTCTCAGTCCTCTACAATCATGCCAGACAGTCTTTGCAGTGGGCATTCTCCATTCCCATGGAAACTGGACGTCTTTGCTGTGAGTCTGAGCTCAGGACCATCTCTTAGAAAGATCTCCCCAGATTTCTCTGCCTCCATGTAGCACATGGGGCAGATAGTGGGGGTTACTTGGTAGCAGACGTTTCACAGTGTTTTAAATAGATTTTTAATGTCTGTAAGTTTCTTCATTGGCTTTGAAGTTTCTTCTCAAAACTGCTAAACTTATATATGTATTTTGAGAAGGGTTAGCAGGACAGCACCGCTTCTCTCTCAGAAATGGCAGACACAGCCAGCACGTCACAGGAACCCAGCAGCTGGCCAGAATGTAGGTGAATTCCACATGGAGAAATGAGTAGGCCACAAGAACCCAGCTCCCAGCCAGCGTGTGGACAAGGTACAGGCCAAGACAGTTAAACAGGCTGCATGGAAGTTCCCTTCACTGAGACCAGAATCACTAGTATGGAAATAGGAGAAAGTTTTCAAAGCCCCCAACTGGTAGGCATGGGACCTGTATTCCCACAGCTCATAGAGCAACCAGGAAAATTTCACTGGAGCCTGCTGGATCTCAGAGGAAGGCAAGGTCCTCCTGCAGCAACCAGGAGGGAGAAATTCTTGTTCTCATACCAGCACATAGGCAAGGCATATGCTAAGATGGCTGAGAAGGCTACAGTGCACCCCCTCTCCTCAGAAGCTGTTTTATCTGTGAGGCCCCAGCTGCTATGAAAGGTGCCAACTCCTGTGACCGTTCTCATACCAACAAATTATTTGTCTTCAGTGGCTCTGGCTGACTCCTCATTCTGCCCAGTCAGTCCCCATTTAGTCTGGACTCAGCAGTAGGAAGCATGGGGTGAAGTGATTCAGAGCCCTTTCTTGGGAAATGAGCCTACCTCCTTCACTCCTTCCAGCCCCTAGAGGTCCCACGGATGGTCATAAAGAGGCTGTTTTCCTTAGGGAGATGTGCTGAGTACATGCCCACAGGCTGTCCTATTAATTTCCCTGATCACACACTCACCCCCTCACAGGGCCCCTACCCTCTTCTCAGGGGTTTGGCCCAGGGCCTTGTGAAGGAAATTGGTCACAATCAGCTCTTAAAGGGGCTACTCAATGTTTGAAGACCTCTCACATGAGACTCTCCCTCTAGATCCTCTAAACAGAAGGATGCAGCTTTGCTGCTGTAGCGCTTTGGTGAAGATGGTACTGTGCTGAGGGGAGAGCTTCTCCTGTCAGAGTAGTTAATCCACCTGTGCGAGAGGCGGTAGCTAAGGCTACAGGAGAAACTCTACCGTCGACATAGCACTGTCTACACCAAGGCTTAGTCGGTATAACTACGAAGCTCAGGGCTGTGGATTTTTCACACCATTGAGCAATGTAGTTATACTGATACAAATGTGTCGTGTATACCTGGCCTAAAGCTGAGGTATACTCTGGTATGCTCAGACTCTCAGACAAGCTTCCCAGAATTAACCACAAATGTTCTTATGTTTTTAGAAAATGAAACACCAAAAAAACCCAACCAAAACACTCTGCAAAATTGAAGAAGAGCTGTGTAACTCTTCTTCACCAGCTTTAGGAGGGGGTAATTAAGGTGGAATGTGAATTCTCTATCGAGACCTACTTGTACCTAAGGACTAAAGGTTCTTCATCATTCTGCCTATGGTTAAGTCTGCTGCAGCCTCCTTCGTAAAGGACATAGTCACATCAGCTGTGGGACTATTCCTGCCCAACCCAAACAGGAAAATAGGATCATCACTTAGACTAAATCTGGATACAGCAGCCTCAGTGCAATCTCCCATTGTGCAGGTTTATGCATGACTGAAAGGTCATTGTGTGCATGCAAAAACCCACCATCAACAAAAAACCCTGAAAACTAGATTTTTCTGAGCAGCTTTTTCAGGACTAATGCTTCCTCTGACTTTGATATGGCCACAGTGATGATATTCACTTTCTCATTAACCCTCAAGTCTTGGTTCTCAGACCTGATTTAAAAGCAACTGTAATCTCCTCTCAAATTCCCAAAACACACACACAAAAAATATTGTGCAACAATGATCTATCCTAATCCAAAATCCATTGCTGCCTAACCCATCAGCTGGGAAGCTGAGAGGAAGGAACTTTAGTCACTCATTCTGAGAAGGTCATCGCATCTTGGAGGAAATTCTGGACCACGTGAGGTTTAGATATTAGTATTACAAGGGACCAACTGTGATGCTGGCAGACCATGTGCCAGCTCATGCCAAAGCCTCAGGCCTCATTGAATGCTTACAAATGCATAGCCTTTGTACTTTGTACAAGCCTCTGTACTAATACACTTTTGTATTAGTACAGATCAAAGTGACTGTTAAATGTATAAGAGTGCATTTGGTGTTTAAACTTCAAGAAGACTAACGGGATGTTACCTGCATTGTTTTCACTTACCTGTATCCCATTATAATGTAGTAGCAAACATTTACATTGTGTATACACTGTAACTAAATAACCCATCAAAGAAGGAAGAAGCCTTGTGGAATGCAAATGAAGAACTTTAACAGAAAAGTACTAATTTCAAAGCAAGTGGTCATTGTGTGCGATGATCGATGATCGGAGTTCAGAGACTCTAAATGCATTCCTCACTCTCAGTCATCAAAGGAAGAGCCTACGTGGGTAGTGACCCTGTCAGCTTGTTTTAAGTGAGAAGAAGCTATAAGTAGGGATTGATGGAGGAATCTTACTTCTCTGGACTGTTTGAATTCTAACAGAGTGAACCATAGGTGCCAACTTTTCCTGGCACCGGTGGGTGCTCAACCCCCCACGCCCAACCCTGCACCAACTCCACCCCATGCCCCGTCCCCATTCCAGCCCCTTCCCCAAAGTCCCTGCCCCAACTCTGCTCCCTCCCTGCCCCTATTGGACTCCTTCCCCAAATCCCCGCCCGGCCCTGCCTCTTCCCTGAGCACGCCATATTCCCCTTCTTCCCCACTCCCTCCCACCACTTGCCGCCGCAAAACAGCTGTGTTGCGGTGTCAAGCACTGGGAGGGAGCGGAGAACGCGGCACGCTCAGGGGAGGAGGCGGAGTGGAGGAGGAGGTGAGCTGGGGCGGGGAGCTGCTGCACCCACCAATTTTTCCCTGTGGGTGCTCCAGTCCCGGGGCACCCACGGAGTCGGTGTCTATGGGGTGAACATAAGAACAGCCATACTGGCTCCGACTAATGGTCCATTTAGCCTAGTATCCTGTCTTCCAACAGTGGCCAATGCTAGGTGCTTCAGAGGGAATGAATAGAACAGGTAACTGTCAAGTGATTCATCCCTTGTTGCCCATTCCCAGCTTCTGAGAGACTTTTGGTAAACTGGCAGATTACTACATCTCTGCTATCATTTGGAATTATAGGCTATGACTTGCCTGTACATATATTTTACCTGCTTTAACCTTTCAATAACTCTCATTTCCTTTCCTTAGCCAATAAACTTTTAGTCAGTTTACTATAGAATTGGCTGCCAGCATTGTCTTTGGTGTAAATACTAGGGTGCCAATTGCTCTGGGGTAAATGACTGGGCTCTTGGGACTAGGAGCAACCTCATATGGTGTGATTTTTGGTGTAAATGACTTTTTATCGCAAAGTCCAGTTTGTCTGGGTGGCAATATAGCCTGGAGAGTCTAAGGGGTTTGTCTGTGATTTCATGGTAAGACTGGTAGAGCAATCCAGGCATTCACGTTTGTTACAGGCTTGGTGAAATCTAATTCTGGAACACACTACCAATTTGGGGTGTCTGGTCTGTTTTCTGATAGTCTGCCCTGAGATAGACACTCATGGTCGTGAGCCACTTCAGAGAGTGTGACATCAAGATCAGGGCAAATTCAGCTGGAACAAAGGACATTCGAGTATTGTTACAAGATGACCTGACATGGGACTCAAGGCCAATGCTTTTTGGAAAGACAATTCAGCAACTGCAGGCATACTGCACTGTAAGAAGCCCATGCAATTCTCTTATCACCACCATGCACCAGATTCCTGAGTATTACCAGTCCTCTGACAATATGCAGATTCCTGACATGATCTTGATCTGTATACTACAACCTCTCAGTTTCACAGTTAGTAGATCTCTTTGTCTTAACACTGAAAGTATCTTGCCTCCTGCCACCTATTTGTCTAAGGGTGTTTTGGAGTGCTCTTAATGAAACTTGAATTACATGTTCTATCAAACATAGTAGTTCTGTGAACTAACCAGGCCTCGGCTCTCAAAGTCAACACAGTCATTCTCATATAATAGGAAGTGGTCTTGTTATGGTTCTGGATAATAACATCCTAAGAACTGCTCCCTTCACACCCCTTCCCTCACATCAAACTATCCCATATCTCACTGGTTAAGGCACTCACCGGGGAGATGTTAGATCCCAGTTCAAATCCCTCCTCCCCTTTAGGTGGAGAGGTGTCCCACATCCCTTGTGAGTACCATAACCATTGGGCTAAAAGTTATAAGGGAGGCCTCCTCCTCCTCCATCTTTGGCTGGCTTAGGCGAGGAGCAGCCTAGCCTTCTGGTTTTGTTTTTTTGTGTGAATCCCATCCTGAAATACCCATCTCCCCCCATTCATTGTATAGGAAGCCTTGGCTTTGTGAATCCCATTGATTTTCTAGGTGCCTAAAACATAGGTGTGGTGACCCTCAAGTTTTTTTGTGAATCTAGTCCTTAATGTTTTTCAGCTTTGGAAATGATCATTCTGAGGAGTTCTCCCTGGGAATGGGCCTAAGCCCCGGCTCAGAACAAAGATCTGGGCTGACCCAACTTATATGGAGATGGGGAATGTCCACTGTAAAAACTGTCTGACAGGGAGGATATTCGACTGAAAATTCACAAGTAAGAGAGAACTTTCCCTATCTCTCAAAAAATATTGCAAAGTAGGGAAATGTGAATGTCATAGTATTGGGGTATCAGCTTTTGTGGGTCTGATATTGACTAAAATATCCAGCAAGTATCAGAGCAAATTTTAAAAATGAATTTGCTTCTTATGTCTCTTTAATATTCATTTTCCACACACCTTTGGGGTAACACATTTCATTCACACTGTCATAAATAAAGGGAAGGGTAAACCCCTTTGAAATCCCTCCTGGCCAGGGGAAAGCTCCTCTCACCTGTAAAGGGTTAAGAAGCTAAAGGTAACCTCGCTGGCACCTGACCAAAATGACCAATGAGGAGACAAGATACTTTCAAAAGCTGGGAGGAGGGAGAGAAACAAAGGGTCTGTGTGTCTGTCTATATGCTGGGGTTTTCTGCCGGGGATAGACCAGGAATGGAGTCTTAGAACTTTTAGTAAGTAATCTAGCTAGGTATGTGTTAGATTATGATTTCTTTAAATGGCTGAGAAAAGAATTGTGCTGAATAGAATAACTATTTCTGTCTATCTTTTTTGTAACTTAAGGTTTTGCCTAGAGGGGTTCTCTATGTTTTTGAATCTAATTACCCTGTAAGATATCTACCATCCTGATTTTACAGGGGAGATTTCTTTATTTCTATTTACTTCTATTTTTATTAAAAGTCTTCTTGTAAGAAACTGAATGCTTTTTCATTGTTCTCAGATCCAAGGGTTTGGGTCTGTGGTCACCTATGCAAATTGGTGAGGCTTTTTATCCAACATTTCCCAGGAAAGGGGGGGTGCAAGTGTTGGGAGGATTGTCTTGTTCATAAGATCCAAGGGGCTGGGTCTGTAGTCACCTAGGCAAATTGGTGAGGCTTTTTACCAAACCTTGTCCAGGAAGTGGGGTGCAAGGTTTTGGGAAGTATTTTGGGGGGAAAGACGCGTCCAAACAGCTCTTCCCCAGTAACCAGTATTAGTTTGGTGGTGGTAGCGGCCAATCCAAGGACAACGGGTGGAATATTTTGTACCTTGGGGAAGTTTTGACCTAAGCTGGTAAAGATAAGCTTAGGAGGTTTTTCATGCAGGTCCCCACATCTGTACCCTAGAGTTCAGAGTGGGGGAGGAACCTTGACACACACTAATGCTCATGGACAGTGAAGTTTTAGTTTCCACACTAAGGTATTCTAACTGGAAAAGGTACATTTATATGGGATAGAATGTTGCTTGACACAGCAGATAACACTTCTCAAAAACCCTCACCAGAGACCTGTAACAGAAGCAATTTAACAAGCCAGAAAAGGAGCTTGGTCAATATTCATTGCAAAATTCAGGTTAGAAAACAAAGCCGTTTGAATTCTGCCAGCACCTAAACTCTATTTTGTTTTCACTCCTGTAACTTAACATTTTTAAAAAATAAATTTAAAACTCCTCCCCAGGTATGCATTTGTAAGCCCAGTGTAGTTTTACAGCTGCGCTCTAAGCCCATAAAATAGGTGTTTAAATGCTGACATAGCCTTATTCAAGGGCACACAAACAGTGCAACTACAATACTTCACTTAGTAAATGTTGAGTCTACTTGTGTTTTCAGAATAATGTGCATGATCATCTTATACGAATGAAACTGGATCCCAATGTTTTCTTAAAACAAGGGGAACTTTAGTGGGATAAGATCTTCTATTAAAGATGCTTCTAAATGTGCCAGTTAATGTTAAAAGTAAACAGTGGGGCAGTAGCTACAGAATTCTTTGGAATATCTAGAACCTCAGCAGGACCAGAAGTAAACTAATAATGGCTAAGATGAGTTTTGGTGTCAGCTGAAGATAGAATAAGAATTTCAATTTCCATTACGTTCCCAGCTTCTCAGGGAACCTAATCAGCTGTAGCTCATGAACGGTTATGCTCAAATAAATGTGTTAGTCTCTAAGGTGCCACAAGTACTCCTTTTCTTTTTGCGGATACAGACTAACACGGCTTCTACTCTGTAATCTAAGTTTAGCATTGATAAAAGTATCAAAATAACAGATCCCTAGTTTAAATTCTCATATAGGGCAATGCTGTATGGGCATTGTCAAGTGCCTAACTGACTGCTTCGTGGAGCAGTTAGTCCTGGAATCCACAAGGGGGGAGGCAATTCTTGATTAAATCCTAAATGGAGTACAGGATCTGGTCCAAGAAGTGAATATACCCGAAACGCTCAGTAATAGCTACCATAATGTAATTAAATGTAACATCTTTGTAGGGGGTATGTGATGGGGCATGCATGCCCCACGCTGGGACTGCGGGAGATTAATTCCTCTCTTTGGGCTGAGGAGGCAATGCCCCCTTGACTCTGCTGTGCTTGCTCTGGCTGAAGGCCAGGTATAAAAGGGAGCAGCCCAGTTCATTTGTGGCTGACTGCTGGAGAGGAAGGAGGTGTGTTGCAGGCTCCTGCTGAAGGACTGCCAGCATTTCACTATGCGAAGGCCAGCCAGACGGCAGCAACCCCTGACCCCCAGGCTCCAGACGCCACAGAGGGAGGAGAAACAAGGGGAACCACGAGACCACAAGCTGTGGAGAAGCGGATAGGACCTAACCCAGGGAGTCTTTGCGGGGAGATGGTGGGAGAACTGGAGACTTAGCTTTGTGCATTTTGGCTGGATCCCTGCTGAGCTGGTAGCAGGCAACCACAGACAGGGCCCTGGCTTGGGACCCAGTGGAGAGAGAGGGCCCGAGTCCCCCTGTCCTGGCTGCCACCCATCTGGGGGTGGTGGCCTGCCTCACCAGCTCTATTGACTCTGGCCACTAGGCTGCCCTGATCATTCAGGCAGCTCTACTGACTGGCCCCTAGGCCACACAGCCCTGATTGTGAGGGCAACCCTATTGACTCTCTCTATTGACTCTGGTTGCTAGGCTGCACAGCCCTGATAGAGAGGGTGGCAATAGGGACTCTGACTGTCAGACCACCCCACCAGGATAGAGAGGGTGAGTAGACTGACTTTGGCTGTTAGGCCACATTAATCAGAGATCTGGAGGGGTTGTGCAGACTCGCCCATGGGCCTGTGATGACCCATGCCCCATCCCAAAAGGGAACAAGGTGTGCATGATCTGCGACGGGGGAGAAATACCAAAGAAGCCCACCACAGTAGCATTTAACTTCAAAAAGGGGAGCTACACAAAAATGAGTAAGCTAGTTAAATGGAAATTAAAAGGAACTGACACAAGAGTGAAATGCCTGCAAGCTGCATGAAAATGTTTAAAATACACCATAATTAGGGCCCTAACAAATTCATGGCCATGAAAAATGCATCACAGACCATGAAATCTGGTCTTCCCCATGAAATCTGCCCCCACCGCTCCCAGCCATGGGGGAGGGGTCACTATACAGTGAGCAGCTGCCGAGCTTCTTGCAGCTGGGGGAGGTTCACAGAGGTGGGTCTCACCTGGCCCTGGGAGCAGCCCCTGCAAGAGAAGAGGATGTTCCATCCCTCCCTAGGCAATAACATGACTTTCCCACCCCTAACCCTCTTTTGGGTCAGGACCCCCCTGGTTATAACACCCTGAAATTTCAGATGTAAATATCTAAAACTGAAATTGACAATTTTTTAAATCCTATGACCATGCAATTGACCAAAATGGACCTTGAATTTGGTGGGGCCCTAGTCTTTCGTGACTGATTCAACTGAGTTTTCACCACTATCAGCAAATTGCTTAAAGTTAGATTTGGTTTACTATACCCAATTAATCTAATGATCACCTGCTAAAAATGCAGATCCACCCCCATTCTTTGGAAAAAAACCCAGGCTTTCATCTAAAAAACAAAACAAAACTGGAAGTCCAAGATGCAGACCTAGTGTTATTACCTCACTCTTTCTCAATCCATTCATCAGTTTCCACAAGTACTGACACTGTGTTTCCATCTTTATAAAAGAGTTATGCTGTTGAAAAAAGGGGTAGGATTTGGGAGGCTGCATAGAGGCCTCTAAGAATCAGTTTTCATAGAGCAAGTGCCCTCATTAAATTGTATCACTTACACAAACCTTTACAGATGAGGTTAAAAAATAATTATACTAAATGATGGAAATGTTTCCCACATCTTCCATGAGCCAAAAATTCTTTTTCCTGGACCACTTTTTTTCTTGTTTACCTTCCTTTTGAGGATTACCAGTTTTTCCATTCAAAAGCCTCTGTTTTTGTATATAACAACACAATATGGGGACAAGTACGAAAGCAAAGCCAATTGCCGGTTTGCATTATTGTAGAATCCTACAACCTCTATAGCAGGGATCGGCAACCTTTGGCACGTGGCCCATCAGGGAAATCCACTGGCAGGCCGGGACAGTTTGTTTACCTGCAGCGTCCGCAGGTTCGGCTGATAACAGCTCCCACTGGCCATGGTTCGCCGTTCCAGGCCACTGGGGGCTGCGGGAAGCGGCAGCCAGCACATCCCTCAGCCCACGTCACTTCCCACAGCCCTCATTGGCCTGGAACGGCAAACTACGGCCAGCGGGAGCTGTGATCAGCCAAACCGGCGTAAACAAACCGTCCTGGCCGCCAGTGGATTTCCCTGACGGGCCGCATGCCAAAGGTTGCCGATCCCTGCTGTATAGGGACTAGACTCTCTAAAGGGAAGAGTGGTTACTATTCTGTCATAAACATGAAAGCAGAATTGCTTTTCTGCTTGGTTTAGGAGTAGCAGCCGTGTTAGTCTGTATCCATAAAAAGAAAAGGAGGACTTGTGGCACCTTAGAGACTAACAAATTTATTTGAGCATATGCTTTCATGAAAAATAAAAAAAACCAAACCCTTCTGCTCTGTGTTTTCAGGACTCTGATCAATAGTTTTCAAAAAATGGCTGCTTAAAGTTAGTCTTCTAAATCCATATTTAGGCACCCAAATAAATGACTTGATTTTCTAACATACTCAGCACCTGGTGGCTCCCATAGAGGTTAATGTCAACTGCCACGTGCTCAGCATTTTTGAAAATCAGGACACAGACGTAGGTGCCTAAGTGTGGATTTACGGCCTAATATTAGGCAGCCATTTTTTGAAAATTTTGGCCTTTATACCCACTATTGTTGCTTTTGTCTCCGTTTACGTTTAACTCAGACGACTTTCAATTTTACAACTGGTTTTGGTCCATTTTGTATTCATTTAGCTCTTATGATAGTAAGTGAATGCGTATGAACCAAGCTCCAAGGGTGGTCAGACTTTTTGCAGACTTTATCCATGCTCTGTCACTCCAACTCAGTCCTAGACTTCTCTGCCACCAAGACACTAAATCATGTCCAGTTTGTGTGGTGATTGGATGGGGACACGAGCCCGATCTCCAGCTATTTCTTAAATATATGTTCATTTAATATATTTAAATATATCTTAATGTGTTTAACTATCTTTAAAATCTAATAAAATTGTGGTCTTTAAGTGTGCAATTCACAAAGATGCTTAGTCACCTAAACCCAGATTTAGGTGCCTAAATTTGATTTTTAGGTGCCTACGTCCCCACTGCGATCCACAAAACTCTCGCTGAACCCTGTAGGCCTAAACTCACTCAGAGACTGATTTTCAAAGTAAAAATTCTGTAGGCACCTCGGTTTTTGGCTGTGGGCACTAGCATTGCTGCCTCACTCTAGGTGTCCATCTACCATCTACCAAAGTCGCAGAGCGATTCACAAACCAGGGGTTCAGCTGCCTAACTTGTCCAAGACTCAGAGGCCTGATCAGGGAGGCATGGTCAGCAGGAGCCTACTGTACTGGGCCCTATTAATCCAGGAGGAGGAGGTGGTGGTGTGCTAACCTCTGAGCTATGGGATATTCTGATGTGGGGCTCCTTCAGTCTCTCCTGTTTAGGCTGTTGCACTCTGGATAAAGAAAGAGAATGAGATAAAGGAGAGAATGATTGGATTTGCCCTAGGGTCTACTGGCCTGGTGCCCTAACTACTAGACTGCAGAGTTATTCTATCTCTCATGTGCACTCTGCCTCTCTCCTGGGAGGCAGGAGATCCCTGTTCAAATCCTTTCTCTACCTCTGCCAGAGAGGGATGGAAAATTGATCCCAGCTCTCCCACAATCCAAGTCAGAAACTAGCCAGTGGATCAAAATTTATAAGGCGGGCACCACCACCTCTCATTTTCTGCAGAGTGAGGCAGGCACCTAACTCATTCCCACAGAAAACTATGTAGACACTCAAGCTGAAGAGGGGGTTCTCATTCACGGATCGCAAACCTCACTGCAGCTGAGACTTAGATGCCTATCTCTGAGAAGGGGTCGGGTCTTAGTATATTGGTGTCTCCCATTGGCTTACTTAGGCAGGGAGCTGCCTAGCATTCTGGATTTTGTGGATTACATCCTAAAGCTCCTTCCTCTCCCATTCATTTCATAGGGCGCCTCAGCAACTTACTTGCGGATCACAGTGTTGTTGCTGTGATTTTTTTTTTTTTTAGGTTTTTAGTTTGGTGCTGTGTTGCTCAGCATTGCAATGCTCAAATCCTTTCCTGGATTATTCTCTAGGACCCCAGTCCTGCAATGAGAGCCACATGGAAAGGCCCCCTTTGATTTGATTTAATTTAATGTAATCTGTCCCCCTCCTAAAGAATACAGAATCATTGCCTGCTCTGGAGTTTTATCCAGTCTAATTTTAAATATCCCAAGTGATATATGCTACCCAGCTTTAACCTTACCATTTTATCATTCTCCATTCTTAGGAGTAGATTCACGAATAGCCCACTCTGCAGGCTGTTTAACAATATGTGTAAATATAAAATCCTGAGCTAGTTCTGGAAACATGCAGTGTTGCTGCGCTCCCAAATTTTTGCGGTGCAACCATTTCAGTCTATGGCAGAGCAATTATAAACCTATTGTATTATTCTTACACACTTTGTGATGCTGTGTATAAGAAAGGTGACCATTTATATCACCATTATTACCACTGTTACATGATTACCATAAATTTTGTACAAAGTATGAAATTTAGGGTATCAATAGAAAAGTTATGAATGCTAAGTATGATTATCTTTATATGTATGTATCATCTTTGTATCTGAAGTTATGAATATTGGCTATACACTTGAATCTTAAACGTGTTGTATTCCTGGGTAACACTCCCCACCCCACCCCCCCAGATAGATTTATATTAGGGCTAGACAGTTATATGCTGGTAGCCCATGAAGGACACTATACTCTCGCAATAGGCCATTGAAGAATCTCATTTCACCCAGCAGGCCTTTCCTGTGGATGCCTCAGACAGCGAGGAGCCAATGGCCATGCACTGTGAATCAGCAAAACATGTAGGGGCGTATGATATGCTCATGTGACCCTGGACTCCATCTTGGGCCACTAACTTTCCATACACAGGGCTATGGGCTTTGTTTGGGACAGTAAATTTCCATGCACATGGTGAAGGATATAAAACACCAGAGACATCTCCATTTTGCCTCTTTCTTGCTCTAATTCTTTTGACTGTGGATTTACAACTAAAAGGAGTATCTTGCATTATGGACTGAGGACCTGCCAATCATTTGGAAGTTACCGGAAAGACTTTTGCAAGCCAGCAGTCTATTCCATCACTACTACAAACTTAAGACAAACAGTCCTTCAGTTATCAGAGTAGCAGCCGTGTTAGTCTGTATCCACAAAAAGAAAAGGAGTACTTGTGGCACCTTAGAGACTAATAAATTTATTTGAGCATAAGCTTTCGTGAGCTACAGCTCACTTCATTGGATGCATGTAGTGGAAAATACAGAGAGGAGATTTTATATACACAGAGAAGATGAAACAATGGGTGTTACCATACAGACTGTAACAAGAATGATCAGCTAACGTGAGCTATTACCAGCAGGAGAGCTGGGGGTGGGGGGACCTTTTGTAGTGATAATCAAGGTGGGCCATTCCCAGCAGTTGACAAGAACGTGCGAGGAACAGTGGCTTGGGGGCGGAGGGGGAGGGAAATAAACATGGGGAAATAGTTTTACTTTGTGTAATGACACATCCATTCCCAGTCTTTATTCAAGCCTCATTTAATGGTGTCCAGTTTGCAAATTAATTCCAATTCAGCAGTCTCTTGTTGGAGTCTGTTTTTGAAGTTTTTTTTGTTGAACAATTGCCACTTTTAGGTCTGTAATCGAGTGACCAAAGAGATTGAAGTGTTCTCCAACTGGTTTTTGAATGTTATAATTTTTGATGTCTGATTTGTGTCCATTTATTCTTTTATGTAGAGACTGTCCAGTTTGGCCAATGTACATGGCACAGGGGCATTGCTGGTACATGATGGCATATATCACATTGGTATATATCACATATTTAAACTTTAAATATGAGTCTTCACTTAGTTTACTAAGGATTGGCTGACATGGTGTATTTGGGTAAGATTTCAGATACATATTGACCTGAGGATAAATGTCTGATCCTTTGGGATTAGTGAGAACCTCACATACGGTGAAATGGGTTTTCAGTAACCTCTATTAGAGTTGTTTGTCTGGATGGGAGCCAAGGGCTGGAATTCCTATAGGGGACTGTATTTGGCTTCTGGTTAACTGGCATGATACTGTGGAAGCTCTTTTGTTACTGGCTTGGTGAATCTAATTATAGAATAAATCACCCATTCTTAAGGATAGTCTGCCCTGATTCTTGCAGTCTGCTCTGACTGTGGCATTCTCAGTATGGCACCCAGTCACACTTTACACCTGGAAAAATATTCTACCAATCATTATATAGTCTACATACTGCCCAAGAAGTCTATGGCACGGTAAATGTGCAAAAATTATTGGAAAACATTAATATTCCTAATGTCTATCCAAATGAGATTTGCTGTGTCTCCTGAAAATTTCAGACTCTAAACATGCAATAAAAGAAATAAAAATAAGCAATCTGTAATTTCTAAAAGCAAACTAGGTTGAGTTTACAACCTTGTGAAGTGTGTAATTCAGGTTATCTATAAACATTTATTAGCCAGACATCTAGCAGATAAGTTCTTTCTTCTTTCAAAATCTAGCATATATCTTAGATATCTTTTAGCACACAGTCTTTATTCAGATCCTCTGAGAACATTTTAAAGTTTTCTGCTTAGAATGGTGAAAGTGATGAGTTTATTTTGGAAATCTCTTATCTGGCACAGGTCATGGTTTTTGGATCTGGGTCTGGAAATTGATAATGTTTTGATTTGCTCAGATCTAAACTACAGTTATGATCTTGGAAGGGTTTTAAAAGCACAGTGGTATGAAGACTGCCCTGATATGATCCTGCTATGAAAATTAGAGTTAGACAGGGGGAAAAAATCAACTGTTTAATAAATGACTTACTTGGGATCAGACTACTGGTAGCTAAATTCATTAAGAAGTTAGGGGGAAATTAGCCATCTAATAGTAATACCTAGTTTTTAATGAAGGTGTATATATTTAGATCATCTGGCTTTGAAAATTGTTTCACACCTGTAGTTATTTTTAGGACAGGAAGCGAATATCCTGAAAATCACAAGTACACTAAAATTGATTGTTAGCCTAATTTGTCTGAATGAGACTACATCTTTATTGAAAACCTCATCTACCTTGCTTACAGTGCTAAGCTCAGACAAGTAATAAAAATAACCTCCATTTATTCAGCACCTTTTATCTTAAAGGATCCTAGATTTTTGGTAGACTGCTCATATAGGGCCAGATTCTAATATGCTTACCAGTCTTGAACAGTACCTTTGAAGCCCATTTATGGAGTACGGTGCTCCTCAGTATGAGTAAGTGTCTCTGGATCTGGGCCATGTTGATCATTCACCTGTCCCTAGAAAGCAATCCTTCTGGGATGGAACATGGCAATCATTTTGTGCCAACCTCATGGCACAAGAGAGAACCTGAAGAGAAACATCTACATAGCGCTTTGGAGGATAGGATTAAAAAATGATCTGCACAAACTGGAGAAATGAGCTGAAGTAAATTGGATGGAACTCAATAAGGACAAATACAAAGTACTTTACTTAGGAAGGAACAATCAGTTGCACACCCACAAAATGGGAAATGACTGCCTAGGAAGGAGTACTGTAGAAAGGGATCTGGGGGTCATAGTGGATCACAAGCTAAATATGAGTCGACAGTATAATGCTGTTGCAAAAAAAGCAAACATCATCCTGGGATGTATTAGCACGAGTATTGTAAGCACTGTTTAGGCCTCAACTGGAGTATTGTGTCCAGTTCTGGGTGCCACTTTTCAGGAAAGATGTGGAGAATTTGGAGAAAGTCCAGAGAAGAGCAACAAAAATGATTAAAGATCTAGAAAACATGACCTATGAGGGAAGATTGAAAAAACTGGGTTTGTTTAATCTGGAGAAGAGAAGACTGAGAGGGGACATGATAACAGTTTTCAAGTACCTAAAAAGGTTGTTAGAAGGAGGAGGGTGAAAAATTGTTTCCGTTAACCTCTACAGATAGGACAAGAAGCAATGGGCTTAAACTGCAGCAAGAGAGGTTCAGCTTGGACATTAGGACATCATTTTGTGCCAACCTCATGGCACAAGAGAGGACCTGAAGAGAAACATCTACATAGTGCTTTGGAGGATAGGATTAAAATTCAAAATGATCTGGACAAACTGGAGAAATGATCTAAAGTAAACAGGATGAAATTCAATAAGGACAAATGCAAAGTACTACACTTAGGAAGGAACAATCATTTGCGTACATACAAAATGAGAAATGACTGCCCGGAAAGGAGTACTGTGGAAAGGGATCTCGGGATTATAGTGGATCACAAGCTAAATATGAGTCAACAGTGTAAGTAACACTGTTGCAAAAAAAGCGAACATCATTCTGGGATGTATTAGCAGGAGTGTTGTAAGCAAGACACGAGAAGTAATTCTTCTGCTCTACTCTGTGTTGATAAGGCCTCAGTGGAGTATTGTGTCCAGTTCTGGGTGCAACATTTTGGGAAGAATGTGGACAAATTAGAAAGGGTTCAGAGGAGGACAGCAAAAATGATTAAAGGTCTAGAAAAACTTAGGAAAAACTTCCGAACTGTCAGGGTAGTTAAGCACTGGAAAAAACTGCATAGGGAGGTTGTAGAATCTCTGTCACTGGAGATTTTTAAGAACATTCTCTTTTATCATCAGCTTATTTAAAATACCCCCTCTGTGCTCCCTGGTGTGACTGAACATTTGCAGTTGTCTGTGTGGAACATCTTGGAGGATAGGGGCCTAATACATGAAGTGAAGAAGAATCTCATATCCAGTTGAAACTAGAGGCAATCTAGGAATGGTGAATAATACTGAAACTTTTCATACTTCAGTATAAGTGGTCAGAACCTGGACTTTACATCTCATCCAAAAGAATCTAAAATATAGTCAGACTACTGTAGAATTCCAGTGTAGATATTAGACTGTTCTAACATTGCTTCTCAATACTAGAAATAAGAGTACAATTAAATGAATACAAATGTTCTGTTTTCAGAGGCAGTGGCAATGATTTACTGCTCTTCACATAATTCCCCTCTTCTTGGCTCCATACTGAGGTTCTTTGCACTGAAAAGGCTCTGAACAGCTAGTGGAATACCACAAGTCCATCACAGCTGTCGTGGTTGCTGTTCATTGTATTTACATATCGAATAGCCACACACATGGAGGTGACCAGCAGAGAGAAAACATTTTATATATCGTTTTCTGGTCCTGTCAGAACAACAACAAATCTGAAATTGCTAGGCAGGGTGTAAGGCTCGGGGTAAGGCTGAATGTGACAGGGGAACAGTTTCAGAGTTGGTTAAGAACCAGCAAGGTCTGCATTGGCTATTTTCCCCTCAAGATTTATTTGTAATTGATTTTGTTTTTTACAGAGTTGCATGTTCTTTAAACAATTTAATTGCTTGTGTCAATTTTATTGTTTAGGCTACGGATGTTTCATTCAGTGTGCAATCATGGCCAGTAAAGCCAAATAATTCAGAATAATTGGTCATACTATAATTAGATTTGATTGTGTGTTCTTGTGTTTAATAAAATGTTCCAGATACACATTAAGTTTATTTGCTTGATACAAGTAATTGGGATGGGACTGCAGGTGCTTGGGTAAAAGGAAAGAAAGGTTTGTCTGGTTTTATTGCAGACACTGTGGTGTGGTGGTGAGGTACTCATGTGAAGGGCTGGGGACTTAAGATACAGCTACACAGCAAGTGGCAGAGTCTCAGAGCCCCAGTCGACAGACTTGGGCTCAGGGGGCTCATGCTACAGAACTAAAAATAGCGATGTAGATGTTACAGCTTGGGTTCTGAAGCCTAGGGAGGGAGCTGGGCTTCACAGCCTGAGCCACACTTCTACACAGCTGTTTTTAGCACTGTAGCATGAGCCCCAGTCTGTTGACCTGGGCTCTGAGACTTGCTGCTGAAGTCTGTTTAGATGTACCCCTAAGGTCCAGTCCTTCTGGTCCAAAGTTTCCCTAATAATTTGTCCACAGTGGAACAGCTTAAACAGGAGATTTTGAGAGGAACCTTACATCAGAATATACCATAGCTCAGTGGTTAGAGTACTCTCCTGAGAGGTGATAAACCCCTTGTGATGGGGTATACCAGACCCTTTGAGGCCCCCTTTTGGAGGCCTCATGGCCCTGCCACACCCCATTGCAAGGGGTCTATAATCTCTCAGGAGAGTACTCTAACCACTGAGCTATGGGATATTCTGATGTAAGGTTCCCCAGAAAAGGGCAGTGGAGAGGGTCCTTCAAGCTGCCTAGAGTGGCTGTGTGGGACACTGCCTATCAAGGCCCAGCAGCCTAGTATAAGAAGAGTTGCAGGACCATAGGCAGGTCAGTTCCTTACTAGAGTTGGAGGAGTGTGACTGGCTGATGGATGGAGCTGCAGAGCCTCAGACAGGGCAGTGTTGCCAGAAGCTGGGGAAAGCGAGAAGGAGGTGTGAGGTGGTTGCTGGGACTCAATTAGAACAAGGCCCTGGGGTAAGGGTGATGATGATGTGGTGCTTGGGTAAGTCGCCCAAGGAATTAGAGCAGCAGTGTGACACAGATAAAGGGACACAGTGGATGGCTGCTATCTATGGGGTCCCTGGGTTGGGACCTGGATTAGTGGGCAGGCCTAGGTTCCCTCCACCCCCTCATTAGCCACTAGGGGAAGTGACCTGAATGTTGAGGCACCCCAGAGGGGAAACCGAATGGTGGTGGCCCAAATGGAGAGCTGTGACCAGAAAGGATATGACAGGCTGAAGATGTTCCCTTCAGGGAGGGAGCCCTGGGCCACTGCTCTATCCTGGAGCGGGGAAGAGTGCAGGCACATTTACTCAGCCAAGGGGATGCTTGTCAGAAGTGTGTGTGCCCTGTTACACCCCTGTTCTAATCCTTTCTCCAGGCAGCGAGGAGAATTGAACCTGCGTCTCCTGTGTTCCAGCTGAGTGTTCTAACCACTGGGCTAGAAGGAGCACCTGGGTGTCACTACCTCATGCTGGTTTTTTGTTGTTGTTGTGGCATTAGGCAGGTGCCTAACTCATTCCTGAAGAAACAGGTTAGACAACTAAGCAGCCTGACTCCAGGAGAGGGTTCCCATTCGTTGGTCACTAGCAGAGCTAGGTGCCTCCCTGCAGCTGTAGCTTGGGCACCTATCTCTGTGACAATGGAAGGGTTGAGGACACCCTCCCACCCCCCCCCCCCCGTCATTGGCATCTCCCATGCGCTAGCTTAGGTGGCTCCCTGCCTACTGTGCTGGCTTTTGTGGATCACAACCTAAGGCACCTTCTTTCCCTGTTCATTTTACAGGGAGCCTAGGCACCTAACTCAGGCCTTGTGGATCTCAGTGTTGTTCCTGTGATTTTTCTAGACACCTAAAAGTTAAGCACTGCAAAGCTGAGAGGTGCAATGCCTAAGACACTGTGGATCTGAGCCCTGGTGGGATTTTCAAAAGCACCTAGACAGGTGCCTAGCTGCCATTGATTTAAATAGGAGTTAGGCACTCTTGAAAATCTCACTAGGGGCCTATCTGCATCTTTAGGTGCCTAATTACCTTTGAAAATCTGCCCTAGGGTCCCAGTCTTGCAAAGATTGAAATGTGTGCTTAACTTTATTCATATGAGTGACCCCTTTTAAGCCAATAGGACTATTCAAATACATTAAGGTAAGCATGTGTGTAAGTCTTAGCACCATTGTAGCTCAGAGGATCATTGGGTCGCCTAAAAGTTGCTGTCAGTTTAATATGTTCCCTAATTTTAAAACAATATACCTGAGTAAGTGGACACTCCTACCAAAAATAAAATACACCCCCCCTTTCTTCCCACAATTTCTCAAGCAGAGATCAGTGGGGATACTGAATGTGTGTGTGCACACACACACTATTTCACTGGTCAGATATAGGTATTATTTTCACCAATACATTATATGAAAGTCATTTTCTTGTATTGTACTTCAAACAGAAGTTGTTGGGACTTGTACCCCTAGTTTCTGCCAGTTAATTTGAACCCTGCAATGTGTATAGGTAGTACAAATTTCTTATTACCTTGGACTTGTCTACATTGTATTTGAAGGTCCATCACTCTGCTCATTCGACTAGCTTTGTTAGGTCTCTCTAGAATGCCTCATGGTCTTCTCCATTTTGTGAAGCACAGCTGTGGGAGGAATATTCTTTCAGTCTGAAAGGTACATAAGACTGAATCCTGCAGAGACCTCAAATATAGGCAAAGACTGATTTTTGGCATGGAGGTAGAAACATTGTGTAAGTATCCTGCTGAAAAATTCCTGACTTTCTACTGTGAGAAACCCATCATAGTAATTTGGGAAGGACACCTGCTAAGCAACTGGGATTGTATGAAACATCTGTGCTCACTGATTGCCCCTGGCTCCTGGCACTTATTGGGTCTCTACTGTCAGCCAGGGGAAAAGAGATGCACCACTTTACAAAGTGACTCCGATCTATCTGGCTAGCCCCATTATTTTCAAACTATGCCCTCAGTGACAACTGGTGTGATAGGTTGGCTTGGGACTCCAAAAGGGTCCTTTATGGTCTGATAAACCTTAGCCCCAGAATAAAATAAGGTTGTTAAGCCTAAATGGGATGGGATTCAGGGGAAAAGAGGGCCTAACGGTGTTCCTTGCATAGCTCAGAAAACTTGGTTTAGACCTGAATCTCTCTGGGAGTCTGACTCACGACAGCAAAGGCAGCAGTGCTACGTTACCTGTAGAGAGGTTTATAACTAAGAAGGCAGTCTCTAATATCTCTTTTCTTTTCTCTAGGAGGCTTTGGGGAATATGCTTGGCATAGTTAGAATCCCCTTATTGTAAGTTTTTTTTATTTACATTTGGGATTGTTTGTGCAGACAGGAAGCTCTTTGGGGTAATGACTGTCATTTTTTGTTCTGTGTTTATACAGCACCTAGCACAATGAGGTGCAGGTCCATCCCTGGGGCTCATGGGCACTACCACAAATAATAATAATGATAGCAAGTTCTGAGGGACTGAACAGAGAATTTGAATCTGACTGCTTTATTTGAGGTTATCTGAGGCTAATAAATGGGGCCTCTCAAAAGAAGCTTTGATTTTGCTTTCAGCAGAATTGCCTCCGGCTGTTTTTGTTGGACAACTGAAATCGGGGCAAGGCCATACCTATGCAACTTGCTTTCAGCTAATAGGGTCTCCCAAGTGTCACAGAAGACATCATATAAGGAGAAGGGAGTTGTCTTTTTCTGCCAGAGCTTGTACTCTTCTTCAGCTGGAGTGTCCTTGAGCAAAGACCAGTCTGTCCTTTATCTTTCTGGGTTAAGACAACTGGATTTGCCCATGAGCGTCCAACTGAAAACAGATTTCTAGCCCCATCCTAGTTCAGAATCCAAGCTCAGACACTCCAATCCAGCATCTGCTATGATGATGATATGGGGAGATGGTCAGTTGCCCCCTATAAACTTCTTTCCTTCCTTTTTCCTGTCTTCAGCCCATTTCCTTTGCACTGGAGGTTGGGGGAACAAGGTGGAATCTAATGGGGCTTTTCCTTCTCCAAAACACTTTTTTTTTCTGTAGTACACTGTAGCAAAGGACAGGTACAAGAAAGTCCAGTATGCTAGGGTATTTTGTGTAACTTGTAATTAATATTAGCAAAATTGTTAGCTTTGTAAGTGGGCATGATTTTTTTTATATTGAGTTGGAAACTCTATTTGGAAATAGACACTTACATTTTCTTGCAAGGACCAATAACCAGGGTAACTACAGAACTTAGAAGGATTTATCTCCTATAAATAGATGCAGGAAGGAAAGGAGTGGTACTTCACAAGGATGATTCTTATCTATATATTTGGTAAATGGTGATAATTTTGTGATGGTGGAAGGTACCATACTGGCAGCTCTTGAAGACTTGAATCCTACTTATCCTCAGAGTAAATACAGCACAGGGAGTGGCGGAACAAGCTTCCTGCAAACACATTGATCCACCAATGTGCCTAAATCCTGTGCTGCAAAGACTTCCTCTAAGGATGAGAGGTCAAATGAATCCTTTTCTCTCTGCTGAAGTTGCAAACAAGAGGTGATAATTAGTACCAACTCAAGCTGGTAGGGGAAAGTGGTGGGTTTTTTTTTGTTTTTATCCTAGTAAATATATAGAACTATTCCTGTTTTTTTTTCAAAATTAAAAAAAGTCAAATTCAGCTTTATCAAAAATTTTAAGTTGTCCAAAAAAATTGGCCCACTACAGAGCTGGCGGAAAACCCCAAAAATATTTGACCTTTTTTTTTTGTTGGAAATTTTTGTGAATTTTTTTTAATTCAAATTTGATTTTTGCTTCAATGAAAATTTTTGTGGAAACATGGTGCTGCAAAACTGCAGGAAAGCATATACCTTCCCATCTCTGACATTTCCCCCTAGATAAACTATTAAGAGCTGTTGCATCTTTGAGGCTGTAAGTAGAAAAAAAAGTCTACTATTGTCACTGGCACATCTTTATATGCCATCTATTGTATGGTTTGTCAGATCAGTTATACCTGCCTTGTGAAAATGGTGAGCTCTGCAAGACTATTGCGAACAACATGTGACCAGTTTGATACTTAATCAATGTGGAGAAGTGGTGTGCCCTACTGGACAGAGCATTGGACTAGGATTCAGGACACCTTGGTATTATTCCCAGTTCTGCCACTCACCTGCTAGATGACCTGTGGCAAGTCACTTCACCTCTTTGTGCCACAGTTTCCCCATCTGTAAAATGGGGGTCAATGATACTGGTCCCTTTTTATGTGCTTTGACATCTATTAACCCAAAGTGCGATATAAGAGCTAGGTGTTGCTACCTATTAATCTTCATGTTGATATGTTCTCTATTTGTCAAAGTGGGTGGTTCCAAAGAGACCGTCAGCTGCTGTGTAACTACTTTTAAAGTGGATGTTTTTCTCTTTAGGATCCTACTTGCTTTCTGTACATTGACATGTCTCCAGTTTTGCCCATATAAGAATGTCAGGATATAGTTGTGCTAATTTTTTCTTGCTGTCCATGTAGCTAATAAACTTGAGAGCCTGGAATACTTTAAGACTTTTTGCTTTTGCAACTGGCAAGAGGTGGGTGGTCCTATTCTGGCCTCCAGAAATCAAAAGTAAGAATACGCCATTTACTCCCACATGCCTTTCACTACATGCCCACTTACAGGAAGTCAGTGCTACTGCTAACAGCAATCCAAGATGTTGGTGCACCCAAGATGCAAATAGTTATGCTTGAAGTTCTGTTTCTACAAAGAGAAAATAATAAGGTATGTGAGTACCATAAAATGAAGTAATCTCATGTTAAAAATCTACTTCAGGCTATAATTAACAAGACATGTTTCTATAAGATCGACCATATCTTTTTTCATATGATGCTAGTGATTTTTAGGAGGGTTTTATTATTCCAAACAAAATGTAAATTTTGGATTACACTTTAAGATGGAAAATCTACTTTTGAAAAGTAGAAGTTCTGTATGCTGACTCTGCATTGTTGAGTTATTCCAACTGTCTGATTTCCTTTAACAACAAAAAAGGCAACAGACTTGAAATCCAAGGTTGGCGTCTTTGCTAATTCTGGTGTTATCTATTTCTTTCAGTGTATACAATGCACCTACCACCCATTGCTGGTCATACCCAGTTTGAAAAGCTCATGTATGAATAGTTTAAAATGACTATTTTTAACGGAGCTAAATGAATTGCACATGCACACTTAACAAAAAAAACCCCTCTTTTTATTGGACTCACACCTTGAGGAAAAGGTGGAAAATGACTCATGGCAGAAAGCAGTTCTAGATTCAAAGGGCCTTCTACTGAAAATATCATGGCCTCAGTCCCCAGGACCACACCTCTGCTGAGCTTGACTGTCCATTAAGAGTTTTAAAAGTCAAAGTCAGCATCTTGAGTTGCACCTCAATGAACTGGAAGCCAGTGTCGTCTCTAGTATAATGTGTTCCATGTGTGAAATATTACTAAGTGGGGAGACACATCTGACATTAGCTGAAATCTGAATGGTCTTCACATGTGCTCTTAAACTAGGAGAAGATTTTTTGATAACCCAGAGCCCAGTAACATGTATTCCAGCTGCTGGCGGTGGTTTAAACCAATTATGCTTATTACTGAAAGCAGCTAAAAGGAGGACTTTCTGAAACCTTAAAGGAGTGAACATGACCCTATGCCCTCCTGACTTTTGTGTGTGTGTGTGTGTGTGTGTGTGTGTGTGTGTGTGTGTGTGTGTGTGTGTGTGTGTGTGTTTAAGCATGTGGTTTTTGCAAGATTGAAAGTCTGGTAATAGTTAACTATTGCTATACAGCTGGTTAACTGATGGAAAATTCCCTGGCTAACAGGCTGGAAATCTCCACACTTAATTTAGCTTCTGCTTACCAGTGTTGGGGTGTATATGTATTGGGGCTTTTTATGAACAAGCTATGTAATACTAACAAATTGGATGTAAAAAAGGAAGAAATCTGAGCTCGATGGACTCTTGAATGCTTGGACATCTCAAGTTCCCCGGCAGACGGCCGGCTGGCCACTGGACATTTGCAGTTATTCACTTGAGGCCTCCTCAAGACCCTGAGTAAATAGGGATTTTTTTGGGGCGTTTTACTAACCTGTTGTGGACATGTAGAAGTACTTGAGACTACAAGTATAGCTTTAAGTGAGAGCACTCTTGTATCCTACTGTTTGTGCAAGCCATCTATCACGCGGACGGCCATGTCTCCATTAGGGTAGCCAACCCTCCCAGTTTTCCCGGTAGTCTCCTGGAATCGTGCTCTACCTCCTGGAAGCTACTGCAGCCAAGCCAGGAGATTTTAGGAGCTAACAGTCTGGGATGGCAGTGGGGCTAAGGCAGCTTCCCTACCTGCCTTAGCACCACACCGCCCCTGGAAGCAGCTGACACGGCCCCTGAGGGTGGGGGTATGGGGTCTCCACGCACTGCCCATGCTCCAAGTACCGACTCTTCAGCTCCCATTGACCAGGAACTGTGGCTGGTGGGAGCTGCAGGGGCAGTGCCTGTGGGCAGGGACAGCCATGTGTGGAGATGCCTCTGCCCCGCCCCCCCCCCAGGAGCCACTGCCAGAGGAATGTGCCAGTTGCTTTTGGGAGCTACCCTAGGTAAGCACCACCCCCTCTTACTCCCTCCTGCACCCCAGCCCAGAGCCCACAACACCTTTTGCACCCCAACCCCCTGCCCCAGCCTGGTAAAAGTGCGTGAGGGTGGGGGAGAGGAAGTGATGTATGGAGTGAGGGATGGAGTTAGCTAGGGCAGGGCCTTGGAGAAGGGTTGGGACAGTGGTGTGTTCTTGGGGCAGGGCAAGGGTGTTTGGGTTTGTGCAACTAGACAGTTGGCAACCCCTGGTCTCCATTGATTTATTTCGTGACACCAGCTCACACAGAGTAAAGTTACCAAGAACTTTGGGTTTAAAGAACCCCAGGTAACAAGACAAAAATGGAAATAAGCATTTTTGGCTACTGCTGCTGTTTGGGCATCTAGAAGGAACTAGGGCTCTGTTATATCTGGACCTAGCAGAGAAGGGGATGCAGACATAGAAGAGCCCATTTAAGCACAGCTAGCTGTCACGGAAACTTTTGTATTGTTCCTGCAGCAAAACTGAAACAACCCAAAAGTGAGACTTTGTGCTGCGGAGGGGAACAGTGCTCAAACATTTAAAGGGTCAGGACATCACAGGATCCAACAGTAATTCTAGGCTGCAACTTCTTTATCAAAAGGTAATCATCACTCCTCCACCGTCTCCTCTGAATGCTTCTCCAACATTATTTTTCTTTTAAATCTGGATTGAGTTGCAGCCAGCTACTTCTTGGCCAGCCACTGGGAAATCACACAAGTAAGGCCTGATAAAACAGGGAAACTGAGCTGACTATTAGTAGCATGCTAGTGGCATTGGAACTCAGACCCTCACTACAGTGTTATTTATATATTAAATAAGAGGGCTGACAAAATAGAAATACACTTGAGAGAGAGAGACCTCTTGAGTCAGAAGAGCAATTACACAGCACTACCCACTGGGCTCTCTCCAAAAAGAGCAAACTGAACTACCCCATTGCTACTCTATCTGTCTCTGCCAAAGATGGCAGATGTGCCATCTCTGTTCCATGACCAACAACAAAGACAGCTGATAAGTCTAAGATGATCAGCATGGTCATTCAACCTTTTCTCATTATCAGGAAATCATTGTCCAATGAAATTGGCACAGGCACTATCCAATACCTATGTATAAAATCAGATTGAAAGAAGCCATTATTTGTGGATAGTAAGTGGACATAAAGATGTGGGAGGGTGTGCTGCTTGTACCAGACACGTCTCACAAAATAGACCTTCTCTGAATGGCAAGTCTCACATACAGCAAACTTCTGAAGCACATCTTTAAGAGGTGCTTGTTTGGGACAGCTGTCACTTTCCCCTCTTTTGATTAAGAATATGTTGATTGTTGTAACACTAAAAGCGAAGTGTCTTCCCCCCACCCACACACACACACCAAAACAACTTCACTAATTGTATAATTCTGCTTATACAAGACGAATTTGCTTATTAGGATCTTAAATAATAAATTCTGCCTCAATGCATATGGAGTTTTACTATCTGAGTTCACTAAAATCAGGTTCGTCTGTGTTTACCTCTGAAACCTTTTTTTAAAGGTGCAGTTGTCTCAGAAGGTTTCAAGTGAAGTGGAATACGATGGGAGTGCTCCCTTTTCATTGTGCTGCAGTGTAGGGCTTGGTGAATGTTGTTCAGATGTTACTGGAGTATAAGCAACAGAACAAAAATAAAGGAAAGCACAGAATGCTACTCCAAGCCACTTCTATGTTGAAGTTGCAAATGGCCACTTAGAATGTTCCAAATAAATGGCATGACTAATTTTTTTTTTTTTTTTGGTGCATGGTAATCTTCCTTCCCTGGGGACTTGTCTTTGAGGAGATGGGAAGGCTTGTGTTCTACAATGCTGGGATGAATCTTAACTCCTGCTAGGAACACCCAAGCTGGATAGACCAAAGGGTAGGGACTAAATGAGAAGCAGCCCACTGGTGCTTTAAGTAGGGGGTTAAGCAATAGGTCAAGAAGCTTATCTTCAACTCATTACCAGATGCAGCATACTTCCCTGCCCTCATCACTTCCAGTAATCTCCTTTTGTGGTGGGGAGTTGGAGTAATGGAGATTGGCAGGGAGTAAATGGAACCATCTCCACTCTGGCCCTACTCTGCCCACTTGCTCAAAAGAGGCAAGGTGTATTGGGTATGCAGCCACCACTGTTCTCCCTGTATTTGTACTCAAAATCTACTAAGTCCTATGTGGCCTTATGCCCCCTTCCTCCCTTGTGTAGCTGTGTAAAGTCACAATCCAGCTATTTAATTAAATAGGGCATAAATCCAATCCAAGCTATGTAATGATACAGGAAATGAGAAATACTTAGATACAACTCCTGGCACCCTCGCTATTCTAAGCCATGATTTCATGTTCAGAGAGAAATGCTTTCAATATGTTTAGCAGCTCAAAATATTACAGACTTTGATAGCCATTGCTTCTAAATGGCTATTGTTATGACCTATGGTCACAGAATTTTTTTTTCTTGTGCTTTCCTTTACACTTCTACCACAATACTAGGTTTTCCAAAGTTCCCATTTCTCTGGTTAAGGTAACATCTATTGTGTCCAGAGGTTAGTGCACCTTGGAAGTCTGTACAAGTAGTTTCTTTTGATCATTTCAATTAGGAGAACTGTCAGAATAATTCTTTGCACTTAAGGGACTGCGTTTTAACATCATGGCATTTACAACTATTGTACTTAATGTAAACCTCAGTTGCTTTCTGGAGTTTTAATGAAGTCTTTGACCAGAATATGCAACAACGTTTGGGCAAATATTCATTTTCCTAATCTTTATTTGCTGTTTCCTTAACTTTGAATTTTATTGACAACTTGCTATGACCTTGTATAAGGGTGTATTTATTTATTATTATTATTATTTATGATCACTTTAATCTCCACTCTTTTGTTAGCTTCACTTTCAGGGGAAGGGGCAAGTTAGATGTAAAAAACTTGTCTATGTAGTGTTTCATCCCAGTGGATTTTGAAGTGCTTTATAATTGTTGGGTTAAATGAAGCCTGCAGTGAAATGGAATTACATTCAGAGTGGAGGACAACAGTCAGGGATAACGCTACATAACAGAGGTGACAGGAGAAATTATTTACAAGATAGTTTGCTTTTTTAACATTCTTTACTGTAAAGCAAACAAGAATTATTTTAATAGAGATCCTCACTTTATATAAATCAGTATTTCTGATTTAAGAAGCTGGCCTCTTTTCTCCTTGAAATTCTTCCATAGAGTACTTTATTTGTATGCTGTGGAAACATAAAACACTGATTTGATCATGCCTGAATCTGACTTGAATCTGTGTAAGTAGGGATTCTAGGTTTCAAGTCTGAAGTTTATTATAGGTGGAGTAGGTAGTGATGCCTATTAAAGTAGTCCCACACTTTTTTCATTATACTACATGTTTTTGATTTTCTCTAACATTGCCAGATTTTAAGTTTGTGATACATTTTCCATGTCAGGTGTCTGTTCTGGACTGAATTTTTTGGAAACTTTCAGTAAAATGGGTCAGCCATTCCCAAAGACAATCTCTCCTTGCTTGCACTATTCTCATAGCTGGTTCCCAGGCAGAGTGGTGGTGGAGGAGGAGGAATAGGCTTAACTTGAATACAGATGGTAAGGAATAGGAGAGGGGAGGGTGAAGAGATGTAGGGCAGTTGAGAGGATTGGAAGGATAGGAGCATGATCCAGGATCAACAAGGGGAGACAGGAGCAAAGGAAGATGGGGAGATAGGAGCAGGGATGGGGTAAGGCAGGAGATATGTGGGAGGGGAAGATAAGAGCAGAAGGGGGGGAAAACACAGTGACAAGAGCAGGAGCTAGATGTGGACGGCACAGTTACAGGGTGTAACTGTGTGCCTCTGTGGGTCACAACTGAGAATACCAAATTCAGGACAAACTGCTGAGGAATAACACCCCAAAACTGGAGCTTATTCTCCCATGAGATATATCAAACCAGCAACAAAAGTAAACTTCTGTTTCATCACAGAGGCTAACAAGAAGTCATAAAAGCAGTTTCCTTAGGTTTCCAGTCTTTGTAATACCACTGAAAACACTAGACTTATCCCTGGTCTACACTATGCCGTTGGTCTACACTAGGAGTTGAAGTCGAATTTAGCAGCATTAAATCAATTTAAACCACTTTCTTCAAATAAAAGGTTCTTCTGATATCAAAGGACCAGCCACACACCCAAATCAATATACAATTCATATCTTACCCCACAACCATGCTGTTGCCAATCCTTTAGTATCTAAAGCATGGGTCAGCAACCTTTGGCATGCGGTCTGCCAAGGTAAGCCCCATGGCAGGCCAGGCTGGTTTGTTTACCTGCTGCATCCACAGGTTCGGCTGACTGCAGCTCCCACTGGCCGTGGTTCACTGCTCTAGGCCAATGGGGGCTGCGGGAAGTGGCGGCCAGCACATCCCTTGGCCCGCGCCACTTCCTGCAGCCCTCATTGTCCTGGACCAGGCTACATATGTGGGCCTGCAGGTATGAGCTTGCCCTGTGCAGATTTTTCTATACAAGTGCAAGAGTTTTATTTTGGGTTTACCTCCCAAAAGAGGTGTGCACATGAGTGTTGGGGGGGGGGTCTTCTCACACAGAATTGACTTCAGTCTGGGTCTGCAGTGGGGTGTGGCCCTACCTGTGTGTTTGTGTGTGTGTGTGTGTGTGTGTGTGTGCTGCAAGAGGCCGGAAAGCCTAATTCAGCAAAGCAGGGAGAGGAGCCAAGGTTCGTTGAGCAGGAGAGACTCAGTGAAATTCCAGTACTTCAGGTGGCATCCCAGAAGGGGGGCTCAGCCCATCACAGTGTGGTCCTCAAGGAATCTCTCCTGTCATATGGACATCAAAGAGCTAAGGGCTGCCCGCCTCACCTGTCAGGCCGCCTTACCTCATACCAAGGAGTAAAGCCTGTTTGTTTTCACAGACAATGCTTCAATGATGTTTTATTTCAACAGGCAAGGGGAAGCTCACTCTTTCCTGCTTTGTCAGGCAGCAATTCTGCAATGGAACTTTTGCATAGCCAATTCAATCAACCTCAAGGCCTCTTACCTTCCAGGGGTGCAAAATGAGCTAGAAGACTGCCTCAGCAGGTCATTTATGAGTCACCACAAGTGGTCTCTGCAGGCTGCGCTCACAGTGTAGGGCCAATACAGTGAATGTATCAATAACGTCTCCCACACCACTCCCAAGAGAAGGAGGCGGGTGGTGGTGGTCGGGGACTCTCTCCTCAGGGGAACTGAGTCATCTACCTGCCACCCCGACCGGGAAAACCGAGAAGTCTGCTGCTTGCCAGGAGCTAGGATTCACGATGTGATGGAGAGACTGCCGAGACTCATCAAGCCCTCGGATCGCTACCCCTTCCTGCTTCTCCATGTGGGCACCCATGATACTGCCAAGAATGACCTTGAGCGGATCACTGCAGACTACATGGCTCTGGGAAGAAGGATAAAGGACTTTGAGGCGCAAGTGGTGTTCTTGTCCATCCTCCCCGTAGAAGGAAAAGGCCTGGGTAGAGACCGTTGAATCGTGGAAGTCAACGAATGGCTATGCAGGTGGTGTAGGCTTTGGATTCTTTGACCATGGGATGGTGATCCAAGAAGGAGGAGTGCTAGGCAGAGATGGGCTCCACCTAACAAAGACAAGGAAGAGCATCTTCGCAAGCAGGCTGGCTAACCTAGTGAGGAGGGCTTTAAACTAGGTTCACCGGGGGAAGGAGACCAAAGCCCTGAGGTAAGTGGGGAACATGGGATACCGGGAGGAAGCATGAGAAGGAGAGCACGAGAGGGGAGGGTTCCTGCCTCATACTAAGAAAGCAGGACAAACAGGAAGTTATCTCAAGTGCCTATACACAAATGCAAGAAGCCTGGGAAACAAGCAGGGAGAACTGGAAGTCCTGGCACAGTCAAGGAATTATGATGTGATTGGAATAACAGAGACTTGGTGGGATAACTCACATGACTGGAGTACTGTCATGGATGGATATAAACTGTTCAGGAAGGACAGGCAGGGCAGAAAAGGTGGGGGGGTTGCATTGTATGTAAGAGAGCAGTATGACTGCTCAGAGCTCCGGTATGAAACTGCAGAAAAACCTGAGAGTCTCTGGATTAAGTTTAGAAGTGTGAGCAACAAGGGTGATGTCGTGGTGGGAGTCTGCTACAGACCACCAGACCATAGGGATGAGGTGGACGAGGCTTTGTTCTGGCAACTAACGGAAGTTACTAGATCGCAGGCCTTGGTTCTCATGGGAAACTTCAATCACTCTGATATCTGCTGGAAGAGCAATACAGCAGTGCACAGACTATCCAGGAAGTTTTTGGAAAGTGTAGGGGACAATTTCCTGGTGCAAGTGCTGGAGGAACCAGCCAGGGGCAGAGCGCTTCTTGACCTGCTGCTCACAAACCGGGAAGAATTAGTAGGGGAAGCAGAAGTGGATGGGAACCTGGGAGGCAGTGACCATGAGATGGTTGAGTTCAGAATCCTGACACAGGGAAGAAAGGAGAGCAGCAGAATACGGACCCTGGACTTCAGAAAAGCAGACTTTGTCAACCACAGGGAACTGATGGGCAGGATCCCTTGGGAGAATAACATGAGGGGGAAAGGAGTCCATGAGAGCTGGCTGTATTTTAAAGAATCCTGTCAAGGTTCCTCCCCTACTCTGAACTCTAGGGTACAGATGTGGGGACCTGCATGAAAACCTCCTAAGCTTACTTTTACCAGCTTAGGCTAAAACTTCCCCAAGGTACAAATTAATTTTATCCTTTGTCCTTGGAATATCCAGTGCCACCACCAAACTCTAACTGGGTTTACTGGGAAACGCAGTTTGGACACATCTTTCCTCCCAAAATCCTCCCAACCCTTGCACCCCACTTCCTAGGAAAGGTTTGGTAAACATCCTCACCAATTTGCGTAGGTGACCACAGACCCAAACCCTTGGATCTGAGAACAATGAAAAAGCATTCAGTTTTCTTACAAGAAGACTTTTAATAGAAATAGAAGTAGATAGAAGTAAAGGAATCACCCCTGTAAAATCAGGATGGCAGATACCTTACAGGGTAATTAGATTCAAAACCTAGAGAATCTCTCTAGGCAAAACCTTAAGTTACAAAAAAGACACACAGACAGAAATAGTCATTCTATTCAGCACAATTCTTTTCTCAGCCATTTAAAGAAATCATAATCTAACACATACCTAGCTAGATTACTTACTAAAGTTCTAAGACTCCATTCCTGGTGTATCCCCGGCAAAGCAGCAGACCAACAGACACAGACCCTTTGTTTCTCTCCCTCCTCCCAGCTTTTGAAAGTATCTTGTCTCTTCATTGGTCATTTTGGTCAGGTGCCAGCGAGGTTACCTTTAGCTTCTTAACCCTTTACAGGTGAGAGGATTTTTCCTCTGGCCAGGAGGGATTTTAAAGGGGTTTACCCTTCCCTTTACATTTATGACAAATCCTTATTGAGGTTATAGGGGCAAACCATCCCGATGTGTAGAAAGAATGGTAAATATGGCAGGCAACCAGCTTGGCTTAACAGTGAAATCCTTGCTGATCTTAAACACAAAAAAGAAGCTTATAAGAAGTGGAAGATTGGACAAATGACCAGGGAAGAGTATAAAAATATTGCTCGGGCATGCAGGAGTGAAATCAGGAAGGCCAAATAACACCTGGAGTTGCAGCTAGCAAGAGATGTTAAGAGTAACAAGAAGGGTTTCTTCAGGTATGTTAGCAACAAGAAGAAAGTCAAGGAAAGTGTGGGTCCCTTACTGAATGAGGGAGGCAACCTAGTGACAGAGGATGTGGAAAAAGCTAAAGTACTCAATGCTTTTTTTGCCTCTGTCTTCACGAACAAGGTCAGCTCCCAGACTACTGCACTGGGCAGCACAGCATGGGGAGGAGGTGACCAGCCCTCTGTGGAGAAAGAAGTGGTTTGGGACTATTTAGAAAAGCTGGACGAGCACAAGTCCATGGGGCCAGATGCGCTGCATCCGAGAGTGCTAAAGGAGTTGGCGGATGTGATTGCAGAGCCATTGGCCATTATCTTTGAAAACTCATGGTGACTGGGGGAGGTCCCAGACTGGAAAAAGGCTAATGTAGTGCCCATCTTTAAAAAAGGGAAAAATCATGGAGCAGGTCCTCAAGGAATCAATTCTGAAGCACTTAGAGGAGAAGAAAGCGATCAGAAACAGTCAGCATGGATTCACCAAGGGCAAGTCATGCCCAACTAATCTAATTGCCTTCTATGACAAGATAACTGGCTCTGTGGATGAGGGGAAAGCAGTGGACATGTTCCTTGACTTTAGCAAAGCTTTTGACATGGTCTCCCACACTATTCTTGCCAGCAAGTTAAAGAAATATGGGCTGGATGAATGGACTATAAGGTGAATAGAAAACTGGCTAAATTGTTGGGCTCAACAGGTAATGATCAACGGCTCCATGTCTAGTTGGCAGCCGGCATCAAGTGGAGTGCCCCAAGGGTTGGTCCTTGGGCCGGTTTTGTTCAATATCTTCATTAATGATCTGGAGGATGGTGCGGATTGCACCCTCAGCAAGTTTGCACCATGACACTAAACTGGGAGGAGAGGTAGATACACTGTAGGGTAGGGACAGGATACAGAGGGACCCTGACAAATTAGAGGATTGGGCCAAAAGAAATCTGATGAGGTTCAACAAGGACAAGTGCAGAGTCCTGCACGTAGGACAGAAGAATCCCATGCACCGCTGCAGACTCGGGACCGAATGTCTCGGCAGCAGTTCTGCAGAAAACGACCTAGGGGTTACAGTGGACGAGAAGCTGGATATGAGTCAACAGTGTGCTGTTGCCAAGAAAGCCAATGGTATTTTGGGATGTATAAGTAAGGGCATTGCCAGCAGATCGAGGGACGTGATCGTTCCCCTCTATTCGACATTGGTGAGGCCACATCTGGAGTACTGTGTCCAGTTTTGGGCCCCACACTACAAGAGGGATATGGAAAAATTGGAAAGCATCCAGCGGAGGGCAACAAAAATTAGGGGACTGGAACACATGACTTATGAGGAGAGGCTGAGGGAACTGGGATAGTCTGCAGAAGAGAAGAATGAGGGGGGATTTGATAGCTGCTTTCAACTATCTGAAAGGGCGTTCCAAAGTGGATGCATCTAGACTGTTCTCAGTGGTAGCAGATGACAGAACAAGGAATAATGGTCTCAAGTTGCAGTGGGGGAGGTTTAGGTTGGATATTAGGAAAAACTTTTTCACTAGGAGGATGTGAAACACTGAAATGCGTTACTTAGGGAGGTGGTGGAATCTCCTTCCTTTGAAGTTTTTAAGGTCAGGCTTGACAGAGCCCTGGCTGGGATGATTTAGTTGGGGATCGGTCCTGCTTTGAGCAGGGGGTTGGACTAGCTGACCTCCTGAGGTCCCTTCCAACCCTGATATTCTATGATTGGTCAATTGTCTATATATGTAATATGGATGAATAGAGAGTGTCTCCAGAAATCATACTTCCTCTGTTTGTAATAAGGGCTGGGAGGTGTCTTAGCATATGATACTCTTTTGGTGGTTTTCATTAATCATTTCTGAACACAACTGGTTAAGGTCAGAGAACAGATTTTGGTGGAAAATGGTGTGTGTGTGTGTGTGTACTGTTTCCAAATCTTTGGAGTTATCTGGCAAGGAGTTATCTGCTAGCTAGGTTGCCCCACTGTGATTCTGTCTGACCAACAGAGCTTCAGTGTTTATGATTTCATTTCCATAATAAATATTGTTTAAATACTTACTAATGATTCCAGAATTGGATAGCTCGAACCAGGCAGGTAGTAGAAGGAACCTGCAAAGGAGTACTATTGCTTAGGAAGGGAAAGGCCAAGTAGTGCCCACCAGTGTCTCTGCCCAGATGTAGCCAGACACATTTTCCAAAAGTGGGGGACTCCTCACTCCTATTTGCAAACAAGGCCAACATAAATATCATCTGTTTTGCTCCCTACAAGGCCACCGTCACAGCTCAATCACAGATGCTTTCCTGCTACCCTGGTCAAGCATGTTTTACTACGCTTTCTCCTGAGTCCCATTCCTGCACTGAATGCTGGTTCTACTTGATCTTAGCAAGGCTGAGTTATTAATAGTCCCAGAATGGCTTTGCCAATATTGGTTCTCCACTCTTCTGGACCTGGTGGTGGCAACTCCAATTTTACTTTTACACCTGGATTTGATCTCCCAAGATCATGGTCAGCTGCTCTATCCTCTGAGCCCTTCTCTTAACAGCCTGGAAGTTCCATGGCTAAATCCCAGGCAGGAATCTTCCTCGGAGCAAGTTCACCATGTCTTGCTGAATAGTGCAAAGCTTTTCACTGAAGCTGGCTACCTGTCAAAAATGGAGATGTTTTTCTATTTGGGCTCTTCAAACAAGAGTCTCACCAGTGCAGCCCTCTATGCAGCACAGTTTAGTATATCTATTGCACCTAAAACAGCATGGGTTTCTTCTATCAATTTCTTCTATCACAGTCCCACTGGCAGTAATATCAGCTTTCCATCTTCATGTAGATAGCAGTCTGTATTCTCGAATGACATGACAATCAGGTTATGAAGGTCCTGAAAAGGTTAAACCCTTAAATAGAGAACTTATTTCCCTTTGGGACTTGAACCTACTTTTGTCAAAGCTTATGGGACCCTCATTTGAGCCTCTAGCAACATGCTCCTTAGTACACCTTTCTCCAAAGGTGTCTATCCTGCAGGGCCGGCCAACAACATTTTGGCACCTGAGGCAGGGAGCTCAAATGACGCCCCCATGTCCTCTCGCTTGGGCGAAAACTTTGAAAGGTCTCAATTCTGCCTTCTTCCTGTTCTACTCCTCTCATGGTATTGCTCTGCTACCTACCCCAATAAAGGAGAACTAAAAACTTAAATGCCTTGTTCAAACATTTTAAGTAACACTTACCTTTGCTGTTCAGGCATTTGAAAGTTAACTTTTCTTGTCTGCATAATAAACACCGGCATTTTTATCTGTTTGAATAATCAAAGTGGTGCTTTCCATGCCTTCTTGGTTGCAAAGATTTGAACTGATTCCTGAAGGTCAACAGCCTGGGCCAACTCATGCTCTATTGAGATGGTTGCAAGGTCGACCAACCTCTCCTGTGTCATTGTGGAGCGCAGATGTGTTTTTATTAACTTCAGCTTGGAGAAGCTGGATTCTCCACTGGCAACTGTTACAGGAAGTGTTAGAAGTATGTACAGAGCAACAAAAGCAATTGGAAAGAGGGTGGTCATTTTATTTGTGCACATATATTCCAGAACAGCCTTTGGAGTTGATCCTGCTGAAATGTATCTTGAAAGGGCTTTCAGTTCATCACCTAAATCACTCGCATCAATATCACATGTCATGTTTCAACACTGTCTCTAGTGTCCTGCTTTGCTGGTCTAGGTCTTCAGGTATAGTGAGGAGTTTTGGAATATCATACAACATCCCAAATATACTGCTGTGTTCCTTGAGCTGCATGAAACATTCTTCAACTGACGGTATTGCACAATCTAGCACCTGGTTAAAGAATTCAACTTTGAATTGTTGTTTGGGGTCTCTTATGGGTTTATTCCATGCCTCATAATCAAAATGTCATTGTCTTTGGTGACTCTTGTATTCTTGAATGGGTGGGAAAATAGCTTCAGTGTGAAGTTCCTCTGCCAACTTCTGTGCACTCTTCAGAACGTTTTGAAACCCCTCATCTGACCAGTAAGACTGTAGGTATGACTTTGCTTTGTCCAGTTGTTCCATTGCTCCAGATATATCAAGGTCAACACCTTGGAGTCTCTTGCTTACAACATTTATTTCAAACTGTATGTCATGCCACAACACTAAGCCACACAGAAATGTGAAGTTATATATGTTTCTGATTTCTGTAGGATTCATGCAAGGTTCATGCACTTGGCAACATTCAGGGCACACCCGGAGTGTTGTGTAGGAGCAGTGCACACACGGCTCCTCTCAAGGGCATGAACCTTGGAATCTCGCCCAGATGACTTGAACCGTGGGAAGCCTCCCAGGACTGGGCTCAAGGCCCAAGAGCAAGGAATGCAGTAGATAGAAATTGGTAAATAAGAATATTAAACAAAGCCAGTGTATTCCTTTTATCTGTTGGAGTATGTAATGCGCAGGAGGAGGGAGAGAAAAAAAAAAGAGAGGGTGGAAAGCTGACAGGCATACCAGCCCGTCAGCAGACCAGCCTGCTTGCTTGCTTAAAGCCTTGTTCTGTCTTGTATTTGAACCGCAACAGATTCCATTTCCCTCTGCCACTGTTCTCCCATGAACAGTTCCTGTCATAGCCTTATCCTCCATAATAGCAACGATGGCATAATCTATCGTTCCAATTTGGTGTGTGTTAGGCTTTATCACCTCCATTCGACTTTCCCATCATGTGGCACTCAGTGGTTTCAGTGTCAGAGGATGTCCAGATGTTGCTTCAAAATTTGCCATCAATGAGTTGATGCAGAGAAAAATATATAGATGCTTTGAATTACATTAAAAAATTCAGCAGCCTCGCTAAAAGCTGATGCTGCATCATTGACCACCAAGTTCAATGAATGAGAACTTCGTGGAACAAAAAAATCTCGAGGGCTTAACTCTCAGATCCGTGTTTGCACTCCTCTGTTCTTTCCTCTCATGTTGGCACCATTATCGCAGCCCTGACCTCTCATGTCTGCTATTACAATTCCCATATCTTCCAGCTTTTAAAGAAGCACATTTGTCATACCAGCTCCTGTAGTATCATCAATGTCAATAAATTCTAGAAAATGCTCTCTGACAGTCACCATTGCAGGGACATTTTCACTACGTTCTGTTACAAAACGCACCATTAAAGTCATTTGTTCCATATGGCTGATGTCAGGTGTGCAGTCCAGAATAACAGAGTAATATCTTGCTGACTTCAGATCTGCCACAATCTTCTGTTTGACTTTTGTTGCCAGTAACTGTTTGATCTCATTTTGAATTGTTTTTCCAAGATGGTGGTGTGTGTACATTTCTTGGGTGGTGACCCTTCTTAGATGCTCCTGGAGTACAGCATTAAACTCAGCCATCAGCTCCACAATTTTAAGGAAGTTTCCATTTTTTGGCACATACAGCTGATCTGAAGTACAACGCAGTGCTAGGTTTTGGGTAGCAAGCAAGCATTCTCACAATGGCAATGAGCCTTTTCAGAACATTTTGCCAGTAAAGAGACTCTGATGCAATCTTCTCTTGATGCTGATCATCTATGGTTGCATTTAACCTTAATCTCATCTCAAGCTCTTTCCACGTATGGAATGCTCTCTGGTGATTTGCTGCCTTCTCATGGCATACCAGATTTCTAGCCAGATTTTTTCCAGTCCTTTGTTCCTGTAGAACCCAATGTGGCTGGAACATTAGACTGGCAGAGTTTGCAACAAAAACAGTATGCAGCATTCTGGGTTTTTGAGTACATAAACCATGGCCTCTCCACTTTGTCACCATTGGGGATTTCACACCAGTAATGTGTTGGATGGAAACTTCTATTTTCATTGTCTTTGGGGAACATGAAGTTTTTCACTTGCTGTGGCCCATGCAGCACAAGGAAGTCCTTCAGGCTACTGCTCAAGTGGGTCCACAGTCCTGGATCATCTAGACTTAAGGAACTAAACTCAGCAGCAGCTGTTTCTTGTGCCTCCACCACACTCTTCTCTGATCTACACTTTTCTTCAGGAATGAGCATAGTTACATCCATTTGAGATGGAGATATGGATGCTGCAGTAGCTGCCAGGTCACCTGCACTTTCACTAACTGGACGATCAGGCATCTCCTCACCACTCACATCCTCACTGGAGCCGGAAGGCTCACCATGAACATTTGTGTCTGTGTATCTCAGGAGAGCTCCTTCCTGCTTTGATAGAAAAGCTTCCTTTGCTTTCTTTCTTTTTCTAAATGCTGCCCCAGAGGGGAGTTTTCTTCCTTTACTCATGTCAAGGTTCCTCCCCCACTCTGAACTCTAGGGTACAGATGTGGGGACCTGCATGAAAAACCTCCTAAGCTTATCTTTACCAGCTTAGGTCAAAACTTCCCCAAGGTACAAAATATTCCACCCGTTGTCCTTGGACTGGCTGCTACCACCACCAAACTAATACTGGTTACTGGGGAAGAGCTGTTTGGATGCGTCCTTCCCCCAAAATACTTCCCAAAACCTTGCACCCCACTTCCTGGACAAGGTTTGGTAAAAAGCCTCACCAATTTGCCTAGGTGACTACAGACCCAGACCCTTGGATCTTAAGAACAATGAACAATCCTCCCAACACTTGCACCCCCCCTTTCCTGGGAAATGTTGGATAAAAAGCCTCACCAATTTGCATAGGTGACCACAGACCCAAATCCTTGGATCTGAGAACAATGAAAAAGCATTCAGTTTTTTACAAGAAGACTTTTAATAAAAAATAGAAGTAAATAGAAATAAAGAAATCCCCCCTGTAAAATCAGGATGGTAGATATCTTACAGGGTAATTAGATTCAAAAACATAGAGAACCCCTCTAGGCAAAACCTTAAGTTACAAAAAAGATACACAGACAGAAATAGTTATTCTATTCAGCACAATTCTTTTCTCAGCCATTTAAAGAAATCATAATCTAACACATACCTAGCTAGATTACTTACTAAAAGTTCTAAGACTCCATTCCTGGTCTATCCCCGGCAAAGACCCAGCATACAGACAGACACAGACCCTTTGTTTCTCTCCCTCCTCCCAGCTTTTGAAAATATCTTGTCTCCTCATTGGTCATTTTGGTCAGGTGCCAGCGAGGTTACCTTTAGCTTCTTAACCCTTTACAGGTTAGAGGAGCTTTCACCTGGCCAGGAGGAATTTCAAAGGGGTTTACCCTTCCCTTTATATTTATGACACGCCCCCCAAATCTCAGCTAGGGTGAAACACTGGCTGGGGTTTCTTCCTGGAGCTCTAGGAAAAACAGAGTTAATAAGACACATGCATCTCTAAATATACTACCAAGTACATAAAGACTAACAATATTTTCCACATCTCAAGGACGATTTTAACCAGTTGATTCTGGGAAACTTTCACGGGAGAGTGCATCAGCCACTTTGTTAGAAGCTCCTGAGATGTGTTGGATGTCGAAATCAAAATCTTGGAGAGCTAAACTCCATCGAAGAAGTTTTTTGTTAGTTTCCTTGACGGTGTGAAGCCACTTCAGTGCAGCATGGTCGGTTTGCAGGTGGAAACACTATCCCCAAACATATGGGCGTAGCTTTTCCAGAGCATAGACAATGGCGTAACATTCTTTTTCAGTGACTGACCAGTTGCTTTCCCTCTCAGACAGTTTTTTGCTGAGAAACACTACAGGGTGGAATTCTTGATCAGGTCCTTTCTGCATTAAAACTGCTCCCACACCACGCTCGGACGCATCTGTGGTTACTAGGAACGGTTTGTCAAAGTCTGGGGCCCTTAGTACAGGGTCAGACATGAGTGTCGCTTTAAGCTTGTTAAAGGCCTTCTGACACTTTCCGGTCCACTGAACAGCATTTGGCTGTTTCTTTTTGGTTAGGTCTGTCAGCGGGGCAGCGATTTGGCGGTAGTGCGGTACAAATCGTCTGTAATAACCGGCCAAGCCTAAGAAGGATTGAACCTGTTTCTTTGACTTTGGGACAGGCCACTTTTGGATAGCATCCACTTTGGCCTGTAGGGGCTGATAGTTCCTTGACCCACCTGGTGTCCAAGGTAAGTCACTCTGTTTAGGCCTATTTGACACTTCTTAGCCTTAACAGTTAGTCCTGCCTCCCTTATGCGCTCAAGGACTTTTTGTAGATGTTCCAGGTGGTCTGCCCAGGAATCCGAAAATATGGCCACGTCGTCAAGGTAGGCGACTGCATATTCTCCTAATCCCGCTAGGAGACCATCTACAAGTCTTTGGAAAGTGGCGGGTGCATTTCGCAGCCCGAAAGTGAGTACATTAAATTCATACAGCCCGAGATGTGTGGTGAAGGCTGACCTTTCCTTGGCAGATTCATCTAGCGGTACCTGCCAGTACCCCTTGGTTAAGTCCAAGGTAGAGATGAACTGGGCCCGTCCCAGTTTCTCTAATAGTTCATCTGTGCGTGGCATTGGATAGTTGTCTGGACGAGTTACAGCATTTAGCTTACGGTAGTCCACGCAAAAACGTATTTCCCCATCTGGTTTGGGAACTAGAACCACTGGAGATGCCCATGCACTTTCAGAGGGGCGGATTACACCCATCTGTAACATATCCTGGATCTCCCGTTCTATAGCAGTTTTAGCTTGAGGAGACACCCGGTAAGGTTGGACCCTAATTGGGTGAGCATTACCTGTGTCAATGGAGTGGTATGCCCGTTTAGTCAGTCCTGGGGTGGCTGAGAACGTTGGTGCGTAGCTAGTGCACAGCTCCTGGATCTGCTGTCGCTGCATACGCCCAAGGGTCATGGAGAGGTTCACCTCTTCCACACCACCAGCACATTTCCCTTCGTAGTAGACACCTTCAGGCCACTCAGCGTCGTCTCCTTCCTGGGCTGTAAACTGACAAACCTTTAATTCTCTGGAATAAAAGGGCTTTAGAGAATTAATATGGTACACCTTAGGCTTTCGGTTGGAGGTGGGGAATGCTATGAGATAATTAACAGCTCCCAGGCGCTCCTGGACCATGAATGGCCCTTCCCACGATGCTTCCATTTTATGGGCCTGGAGCGCCTTTAAGACCATGACCTGGTCTCCTACTTTGAAGGAACGCTCTCTGGCATGTTTATCATACCAGGCTTTTTGCTCGTTTTGAGCATCCTGTAAGTTTACTCTAGCAAGGGCTAAAGAGGTTCGGAGGGTGTTTTGTAGGTTGGTTACAAAGTCCAGAATGTTAGTTCCTGGAGAAGGTGTAAATCCCTCCCATTGCTGCTTCACCATCTGCAATGGCCCCTTAACCTCATGGCCATATACAAGTTCAAATGGGGAAAACCCTAAACTGGGATGTGGTACAGCTCTGTAGGCAAAGAGCAACTGCTGCAATACTAGGTCACAATCATTGGAGTGCTCATTTACGAATTTACGTATCATGGCCCCCAAAGTTCCATTAAACTTCTCCACCATGCCATTTGTTTGATGATGGTAAGGAGTGGCAACCAAGTGATTTACCCCATGAGCTTCCCAAAGGTTTTTCATAGTTCCTGCCAGGAAATTAGTCCCTGCAACTGTGAGGATGTCGGAGGGCCAACCTACCCTGGCAAAAATGTCTGCTAGTGCCTGGCACACACTTTTAGCCCTGGTGTTGCTTAGAGCTACTGCTTCCAGCCATCGGGTGGCAAAATCCATGAAAGTCAGTATGTACTGCTTTCCTCTGGGTGTCTTTTTCGGAAAAGGACCCAGAATATCCACAGCTACTCGCTGAAATGGAACTTCAATGATGGGGAGTGGTTGTAGAGGGGCTTTGACCTGGTCTTGGGGTTTTCCCACTCTTTGGCACACCTCACAAGACTGGACATAGGTAGAAACATCCTTGCCCATTCCCTCCCAGTGGAATGACCCCCCCAAACGGTCTTTGGTCCTGTTCACCCCAGCATGGCCACTAAGGTGATCGTGGGCTAAGCTCAAGAGCTTGGCCCGGTATTTAGTTGGAACTACCAACTGTCTCTGAGGATGCCAGTCTTCCTGGTGTCCACCAGAAAGAGTTTCCTTGTATAAAAGTCCTCTTTCTATAACAAACCTGGATCGATTAGAAGAGCTGAGAGGCGGTGGGTTGCTCCGTGCCGCCGTCCAAGCTCTCTGGAGGCTTTCGTCTGCTTCCTGTTCGGTCTGGAACTGTTCCCTTGATGCTGGAGACATCAGTTCCTCATGGGATTGTGGACCTAGGCTTGGTCCCTCTGGAAGCGATATAGGGGATGGAGCTGTTTCTGTTGACTGTGAACCGCTCTCCGCTGGTGCACTATGTTGGGATTCAGGCTCCGGCTGAGCCTCTTGGGTCGGGTTATCGGCTGCTGCCAGTTCAGGGTCGGTGGGGCCCTCTGGTGTTGAGGTTGCAAGTATTGGATTCAGTGCTGACACGGGGTCTGGTGTTGGTTGTTCGGCTGGTTCCGGTTCTGGGACTGGTTCCATCTGGGTCTCTGGAACTGGATCCACTACTGCTGTTGCAGACATTGGCCTGGGGTCTGGGTCCATCACCTCTGACTGGGTCCTGATAGAAGTTTCCGGAACAGAGCTAGGCCTCACAGCTTGTTTAGCCTGGCTGCAGGTGACCGTTCCCACCCTCTTGGCCTGCTTCACATGATTGGCCAAGTCTTCCCCCAACAGCATGGGGATGGGATAATCATCATAGACTGCAAAAGTCCACATTCCTGACCAGCCCTTGTACTGGACTGGCAACTTGGCTGTAGGCAAATTGAAAGAGTTGGACTTGAAGGGTTGAATCGTCACTTGGATCTCTGGGTTGATTAAATTGGGGTCCACTAAGGAAGCATGGATAGCTGACACTTGTGCTCCGGTGTCCCTCCATGCGGTGACCTTCTTCCCGCCCACACTCACAGTTTCCCTCCGCTCCAAGGGTATCTGGGAGGTATCTGGGCCTGTGGACCTCTGGTGTGATTCCGGTGCAATGAACTGTAATCTGTTGGGGTTCATGCCCCAGCTCGTTACATTTAAAACATCGTCCAGCTGACGGGTCACTGGGGTGAGGAGGGTTGCTGGAGAACGGGGTGGCGGGACGATAAGGGGTCTGGAGGGTTCTTTGGGAGGTAGGTGGGGCTTTGGGCGGCCCCCGGTAATAGGGTGTGGTCTGGGGTGGTCCCTTCTGGTCTCCGCTCCAACTGCGACCAGTTTTCTTCTTCTCTGCCACCTCCACCCATCTGGCTCCAATCTCTCCTACCACAATTATAGTTTTGGGTTTCCCATCTAGGATGTATCTTTCTATTTCCTCAGGAACACCCTCTAAGAATTGTTCCATTTGCATTAGGAAGGGCAAATTTACTGGAGAGTCAACACTTGCTCCTGATATCCAGGCATCCCAATGTTTCACAATGTGGTAGGCATGTCGGGTAAATGACATGTCTGGTTTCCACCTTAGGGCTCGGAACCTCCGACGAGACTGCTCGGGTGTTATCCCCATTCTGACTCTCGCCTTGGATTTAAACAGTTCATACTTGTTCATGTGTTCTTTAGGCATTTCAGCTGCCACCTCAGCTAAGGGTCCACTGAGCTGCGGCCTCAGCTCTACCATGTATTGGTCAGTAGAGATGTTGTACCCAAGGCAGGCCCTTTCGAAGTTTTCTAAGAAGGCCTCAGTATCATCACCTGCCTTGTAGGTGGGGAACTTTCTGGGATGGGAAGTGGTACTTGGAGAAGGATTGCTAGGGTTTGTTGGGATATTCCGCTGAGCCTTTATCTTCTCCACCTCCTCCACATGCTTCCTCTCTTTTTCCTTCTCCTCCAGTTCTTTGGCCCTTGCTTCCATTTCTTTGTCCCTTGCTTCCATTTTCAGCCGCATGAGTTCTATCTGTCTTTCATGTTCCCTTTGTTTTTCCGCAGCCTGAAATCTGGCTAGTTCCAGTTTTTGTCGAGTCGTGGATTTTGTCATTCTAACCTCTCTGTTTTTAACTAACTTTACACCCAAGGTTTAGAAATAAACAAACAAAACTTGGCTGTAAAATTTTGCTGTGCTGGAATAGAATACCTATTCTCTGATAGTGATTGTCAGCCTACAGAAAAAGACAATTCCCTTGTCTCTGCTCTGGGCCCAAATCAAAGCAAAAAACCTCCAACTACTTGGAAACCTGCTTACCAGCACCCAAAGGAAAAAAAAATTCCTTTTCAAACCTGTGTTCCTTGTAAAACACAAAAAATCAAAATCCTAAAAAAAAAACCCTGCCACTTTTGTCTCCAGGCAAATGGGTAGAACACACACCCCCTATTAACTTTTAGGAAGAAAAGAAAAAAAAAAACCTCTGGGTTGGAAGACTGTGAATTTCCCTGCAGGAGTTAAGTACCCTGCCTCCAGGCAAAGAAAACCTGCAATTCACAAAGATAATCCCCTTTTGTCTCTGCTTGGCCACAAAGCAGAGAAAAACCAAGCTGCTTTCAGTTTCAGCTGCTTTCTGGACTTCCTTTCCAAAGGAAAAAAAAAATTTCCTTTTGTAAAATCTGTATTTCTAGTTCAAAAAATCTCAACTGGATCTCAAAATGATTTCAGGTTAATCCCACCACTATGCCACCATGTCAAGGTTCCTCCCCCACTCTGAACTCTAGGGTACAGATGTGGGGACCTGCATGAAAAACTTCCTAAGCTTATCTTTACCAGCTTAGGTCAAAACTTCCCCAAGGTACAAAATATTCCACCCGTTGTCCTTGGACTGGCCGCTACCACCACCAAACTAATACTGGTTACTGGGGAAGAGCTGTTTGGATGCGTCCTTCCCCCAAAATACTTCCCAAAACCTTGCACCCCACTTCCTGGACAAGGTTTGGTAAAAAGCCTCACCAATTTGCCTAGGTGACTACAGACCCAGCCCCTTGGGTCTTAAGAACAATGAACAATCCTCCCAACACTTGCACCCCCCCTTTCCTGGGAAATGTTGGATAAAAAGCCTCACCAATTTGCATAGGTGACCACAGACCCAAATCCTTGGATCTGAGAACAATGAAAAAGCATTCAGTTTTTTACAAGAAGACTTTTAATAAAAAATAGAAGTAAATAGAAATAAAGAAATCCCCCCTGTAAAATCAGGATGGTAGATATCTTACAGGGTAATTAGATTCAAAAACATAGAGAACCCCTCTAGGCAAAACCTTAAGTTACAAAAAAGATACACAGACAGAAATAGTTATTCTATTCAGCACAATTCTTTTCTCAGCCATTTAAAGAAATCATAATCTAACACATACCTAGCTAGATTACTTACTAAAAGTTCTAAGATTCCATTCCTGGTCTATCCCCGGCAAAGACCCAGCATACAGACAGACACAGACCCTTTATTTCTCTCCCTCCTCCCAGCTTTTGAAAATATCTTGTCTCCTCATTGATCATTTTGGTCAGGTGCCAGCGAGGTTACCTTTAGCTTCTTAACCCTTTACAGGTGAGAGGAGCTTTCCCCTGGCCAGGAGGGATTTCAAAGGGGTTTACCCTTCCCTTTATATTTATGACAACTCATGACTGTTCTGTGCCAGCTTTTGTGGCTCTCAACACTCAATTGAAGGGGACACATAAGCAGACTGGTAGCAGGGCCTGAGTGAGGGAAGATATCAGCGTCTTAAGGGCCTAACTGGCTCCTACTACTTCAGTTGACTGCCTGTTCTCCTCAAATGGGTTCAGGGAAGCAGCAGGAAACAGGAAGCTCCCTGAGAAGCTGGTGTTAATCAGTCCAGGCTCCTGGGGTGCTAGAGAAGTACATTAGAGGCTCCTCCTCCTCTCTCTCCCTGCGGCTCCTGCTTTCTGTTATTCCCTCTCACCTTTTCTCCTGCCTGCCTGTTATGTCCCTTGTACCCTCATTCCTCCAGCATAGCACTCCACCATCTCTGTGCATCTAGAGTAGAGAGAATACATATGCACCAGCAGCAGACCCAATTTTCTACACTCTGGGTCCTAGTGCCCCCCCCCCCCCCACAGTCTGGCATCTGAGGTGGCTGGCTCAGTTCGCCTCATGGTAAGGCCAGCCCTGCTTTCCTGGTGGCTATCACTTCAGCCAGGAGGGTGGCTGACCTGCATACTCTGACATCCAGACCACCTTATACTTTTTTAATGCCCTCATCTAAGATTTCTCTCAAGTGGTATCAAATTTCATATTAACCGGTCAATGTACTCACCTGCATTTCTCTCAAACCCCCACACCAATAGAGAAGAGCAACTGCTTCATACCTTAGATGTTAGAAAGGCAGTGGCTTTCTATACAGATGGGACTAATTTTTTTTTTTTTGGTCAATTCAACTGCTCATGGGTATAGCAGACAGAATAATAGGTCCGTTTCTTCACAAATTTTGTCTTGGATTAACTTCCTGTCTTCATGTTTGTTATGATCTGGCAGGCATTTCCCTGCCAGGCAAACTGACGGCATGTTCCACAAGATCACAAACAGCCTCAGCAGCGTTCCTGGCACAGGAACATATCCAAGACATATGTAGAGCAGCAACCTGGTCTTCAGTTCACACCTTCCCATCTCATTATTCCATCATTCAATATTCTGGAGATATTCTAAATTTGAATGAGTTGAACTCTAATCTGTGTGTATATGAACTCTGATTCCTCTTCCTACATTACTGCACATGAGGCACCATGAGTGCAGTGCATTTGTGCAATCACTCAAAAAAGAAAAAATGGTTCCTAACTTTTTTGTAATTCATCTTTGAGATGTTTTACACATTTCAATTCCATGACCTCCCCTCCATCCATCTGCATTGGAGTCATCTGCCAAGAAGGAACTGAGGGGTCCAGGCTCAGCTGGACCCTTTACACTGGTGCACAGTGACGTGAGGAAGTACAGAGGGCACTCAAGCCACCCCAATGGGTATCACTGAAGGAAAAATTTCTGACGACTGTGCACGTGGTGTGTTCACACCAAGAGTGGATGGACATGTGCAAAACAGCTTGAAGAACAACAGTTACAAAAAGTTAGTAACCATTTTTTATATGGCCACACTTTTAATGCAGGACCCCTGCCTCATTTTTTTTCTTCACTCTTGTCTGCAGGACCCTTGCCTCATCTGCTGCATAAAATTGAAAGGGGGTGCTGAATAAGGCAAGGGCTAGGGTAGTTTTTTTTGGGATGTAACATTTATGTAGTTTAGTCTTACTTTCTGCTGACCAGGATGATGCTGGTCACCTGCAAATGTGACTGTTGCACAATTAATATGACAAACCACCTTATACTTTCAACTGGGTGTCTGCAAACCTGGGAATACAGAAAACAGATTTTTTTCCCCCTCTGTGTATAAGGGCAAGTGACCTACTAATCATTGAGGAGATCAGCATCTGACATAATGACCAAAAATTGAGACAGTCAAGTTAAGGTCCCTGGAATTAGTTTTGGCTCTGATAAATGCCATCAGAACTTGAGTAATGTGTGACAGATTAAGTCAGTGATTTATTAATTATCTGTGTTAGACTGAAAATATTTCATGTAGGATTGTCTCCACACATGTCCTTCAGGAATTATTTTTTCGCAGTTGCTTATTTGTCTTTGCTTATAGGCTGGCTTCAGAAGCATTTACCTTTAAACCTGGGGGGAAACGATGAATTCATGTTTGGCTTTCTCTTGAATAAGATCAAAGCCTATGTACCTTTTTAAAATTTATCTGGCATATTTCTCAGCATTTTGTGCATTAGCTCTTTAGAGGTGAGATCACTTCATGCACAGGAAGAAAAGGAGTACTTGTGGCACCTTAGAGACTAACCAATTTATTTGAGCATGAGCTTTCGTGAGCCACAGCTCACTTCATCAGATGTGTACCATGGAAACTGCAGCAGACTTTATATACACACAGAGAATATGAAACAATACCTCCTCCCACCCCACTGTCCTGCTGGTAATAGCTTATCTAAAGTGATCAACAGGTGGGCCATTTCCAGCACAGACTAACACGGCTGTTCCTCTGAAACCTGTCTTCATGCACAGGAAGAGCCAATTCAAACATACATTTCACACATTAATGGGAGTTACTTTCATAAATTCCCAGTAGGCTGATGAGAGATGAAACCTGTCTATTGCACATCCTGTACAAAGCATTCTTCGAAACATTCATTCAATTCCTTAGGTAATTGCTTCCATTTGTTACCAACCATCTGCATGTACCAATATTTATCCCACAGGAATTCTAACTTCCTGGCACAATGATGAAAGTTAATTTAGTCAATGAACATAATGGATGTACCCTATTAATATATTGCATCATTTTCCAATAGCATGGGATCTGTCTATGCATACAGTATTTTCAAACAACATTAGTCATAGGAAAATATCGTCTAGTGCAGAGGTTCCCATGCTGTGGCCCATGGACCACTGGTGGTCTACCAAACACTTGCTGGTGATCCTTGGAGAGCTGGCTGAGCACATGGTTCTCGCTCTTTCGCCACATTTTCAGTCACAACATTTCATTAAAAGACAGATAAATATATTAAATGCATGGCTAATATTCCTGTTCTCTGTAAGAAACTGCTGTGGCTGCATTATCTGGTCAGTGCAGGAGCAGGAAGTAGGGGCAGGGGCAAAAAGTGGCTTCATGCTCTCATTACGGTCTCCTGCGAATTCTGTGAGGGACTGGGCAGCTGCTCTAAATAATGCCCAACTATCCATGGCCCTACGTGCTGTTCTGGCAGCCAGAGATCTGTCAGAGAGACTCCCTGCCAATACTCACTTATCTGGGTGCTGAGAGGAGAACATGGCACATGACCAGTTATGTGAGACCTATGCCACCTAGAAATTCTAATATACAAGGGGAATCCTTTGGTAGCTGATTAGGCTATCTTTCCGGCTGTGTTGCATTGGTGGAGCAGTTGCTGGAATGGGTCCCAGGATAAGACCCATGTAATTTACATCCATATTTACATTAAAGTGTTAGGAAATATTTCACATATCTAAATGCGGTAAAGCTATCAGGAGAGGTAGTCTTCTGAGTCTCATTGACTTTATCAGGAATAGTTTATTTGGAACTAGCAGAATGAATACATTATAAAAGAGGTCTGTGTGAACTGCCTACAAGCCTTAGCATGCATGTGGCCTGATTTTTCCTCTCATTTACACTGGTTTTACTCCAGTGTAACTCCTTCAAGTTTCTCTTGATTTACATCAGTAGAAGTGAAAGGAGAATTTTAAGTGCACCCACATTGGCTTATAAATTTTGTGCCTTGCCTTTCTGTTGAAAATGAGGTCCCGTCTTTTAAAGACATCTGACATATACATTTTTGTACTGGTAATTTATTTAGTCAGAATTCTCTCACACCTAGCTCAGGCAATTGTACAGAGAGCCTAAGGCCAACTGAATCCTGATAGCTACTAGACATCAGTAAATAACAGAGGCCAGAGGTTTAGGGTGAGTTACTGTAACTGATATATGTATTTACAGGGCTCACTGTAAGGTGAAATGTACATAATTCAATAAGACTTGGGAAGTACTGTAGACTGCAGAAAGGAGGTTATTGCTGAAGTAACATGAGCTATCTGGCTGGAGTCTGGATGAAGTCTCACATCAGTGTCAACATACAAGGATTTAGTGAACACTATAAATGAACACATTCATGGCAGATCATACCCATGCCAATGCTCCAGGATCCAGCCAAGCTGGGACGCACCTGGCCTCCCAGACGGAGGTCTCGACAGGAGGGGATGGACCGGAGGACACCCCCCCCCCGCGTCGCCAGAGTGGAGAACACGACGTTGAGGGTAGGAAGTGACCCAGGGGAAGTTTAGAGACAAGCGGCGTTAAAGCTGCACTGACACTCAGCGTGTTGTGGGCAGATCCCCGCTGAGCTAACTGCGAGGGGGAACCCTGCCAATAGGCAAGCCCGGGGTCAGGACCTGGTGGAGAGGGAGGGCCCAGATCCCCCTACCACTCCGACATTGGGATACACTTCACCGCCTGAGGGGGCGAGTTATATGGACTCTGGCCGCTGGGCCACGCTGCCTGGATATGCTGGGCGAGCATGAGGAAACCGGCCATTGGGCCACATTGGAATGCCCTTAAAGGGACGGGCGTGGGAACTTAAGAGTGGCAAGGCCCCGACACCCCATTCACCCCCGCCAGAAAGCGGCGCTGTGGTGCCGGACCTGTCACAATGCCTCACAACCATATAGAGGTGTGGTTAGCACAACTGCCTGATAGACCTTTAGCTTAGTGCTTATTTTGACACCCTGATCTTTCCAGAGGTAGTGTGGCAACATTCCAAATGCAGAGCTGCCCTTGGCTATGAGATAGTTAATTTCATGATCACTTGCTGCACTCTGCAAAAGTAGGTAACAAAACTTCTCCATGGACTCGAGGAACACTGTCGATCTTAATAGTTGGTGGACATGTGCATACCCTAGCACAGCATGGTACAGTATTTCAGTTTTCTTTAGGTTAATTGTGAAACCAAAATAATTGATTGCACAAGAGAAGTGATCAGTTATAAATTGAATGTCATTGATCAAATGAGCAACTCGTGCACAGTCATCAGCAAATAAAAGTGCCTTAAGTAAATCTGCCACTTCTGTGTGATCACAGAAGCATTGCAGATTAAGCAACTTCCCATTGGTGCAGAACTGAATTAATGCTTCTTGGTCAGTGTTGTGAAATGCATCCATAAGCAGAGCTGAAAGAGTGTGGGAGCCAGCACACAGCCCTATTTGGTGCCATTAGTGACCGGAAAGGGGTCTGATATCTTGCAGTTTCCCACCACTCTGGCCATCATACAATTGTGGCAAGACCGAATGACAGAAATATATTTTGCAGGGCATCCAAAGATCAACACAAGCTTACAGAGTCCCTCATGCTTTAAAGACTCAGAAACCTTGGCTAAACCAACAAACCATATAAAGGCTATGGTTTTGCTCTCAACATTTTCTCTGAAGCTGATGGGCTGTGAAGACCAGGTGTATAGTGCCCCGTCCAGACCAAAATCTACCTTGAGACTTAGGGAAGATGGTTTCCACAAAATAGAGATTAAGTCCATTCAATATAACCCATGCAAGGATTTTTCCAGGAACAGAGAGTAGGGACACAGCACTGTGATTATCACAGTTTGCCCTAATACCCTTACATTTATAAAGTGAACAATGCTAGTATCCTTGAAATCCTGTGGCACCGACTCTTGCTCCTAGATAATGCAGAAGAGCCTTGTAAGATGTCTTGCAATATGGTGGACATACTGCTTGTAAATCTCTGCTGGAATGCTATCCAGTCCAGGTGCTTTCCCTTATGACATCTGCTTGACTGCTGTTGTGGTCTTGTGTAAGGAAGGGGCTAATGCAAGCTCTTTTAGTGAGTGTTGGGGAACAGCACTGATTGCTTCCTCAGAGATGTTCAAAGGGTGGTTGAGAAGCAAACTGAAATGTTCCATCAAGCAAGTATTTCTTTTTTGTTAGTTAAGAGTTGATTGCCATCCTGTATGAATAGTAGGATTATCCTGTTGCACCTGGGGCCATACACAGCACAGAAATCAGCAAAACAGCTTTTAAGGTCTTTGTGGTGTGCTGCCAGTTGTAACTCCACCACTTTCTTTTCCCACCACTGGTTTTTCATTTGCCAAAGTCCGATCTGAACCATCTGTTTTGCTAGATGATATGCAGCCCTCCTAGCTGCCAAATCCTTATCCTCTAAGTAGGCTTGATGGATAGCATGTGGTGAGTTCAAGAGCTGATATCAGCTTTTTTCTCCATTGTCTGTCAGGGCCGTCCTTACCCATACGTAAAGCACATAGCTGCGTAGGGCACCAGGAAATTTGTGCCCTGCGCAGCTGCATTCTGCTCCAGCCCTGCTCCAGCTCTTCCCCAGGGCCCCTGCCCGAGCCCCACCTCTTTCTGCCCCCACTCCCCTGAGCTCTGCAACAGGGCTGGGCCTGCACTCACCAGCAGCGGGAAGTGCAGACCCGGCCCCAGCCATGCTGGGGGGTAGTTTTCCCCGCCCCCTAAGCCAGCCCCTCTGCTCTTCCCCCCCCCACAGAGGCCTGCCCCTCCCCTTCCCCTCTTGCACCCTCGCAGGGGTGCTGCATAGGGCCCCAGAATAGCTAGGTATTGCCCTGCTGTCTGTTACCTGTGTTTGGAGTGGGTGTTTAAGGAGAGAAGGTTTTCTACTGATGGTAGGCACAGAATGGTCTCTTCCCCTGCCCTGTGCTCAGTCCAACAGGTGCTCTAGTGTGATATGTTCTAAACTTCACTCACTTTTATTTGTATTTTGAAATATTGGTTAAAACTTTCTCCTCTCTCCCCAGTGGCTTTTAGTGTTCCCTAGCATTGGGCTGTCAGTGTAATACTAACACCCGTGCTACCTCAGGCTTAACCCCTCTGCCCCTTTACATGCAGTATATTGAATTTCCACAAATTGCAGGGTTCAGCTATTTTTGCCTCTTGAAAAATAAGAGGTCTTTTTCACAGTACTTCTGTGCCATTATTTGACATTCAAATGAAGCTTAATAAACCAAACACAGACTGCAAAGTAACGTTTAAATTCTGTGAATCTGAATTCCCCTTTGCACTTTGGGTGGCTCTGTGTAATCCTGGATTTTTATGCTTTTTGGTATGAACCATTTTGTAGTAAAGGGAATAGGAAAAAATCTTAAATTGCAATGAGAATAGCAAAGAATGCAGGCAGTGCCATTCTATAGGTCTCAGTTTAGCTTTCTTAGTGCTGTTTATATTGATACCATACCTATGTTTGTGTCAGGATTTTAGCATTTTTTACCCATTACCCCATTTTTTCTTCAAGACAAATTTCATTTAGGCCCCAATCCACATGTTTAATTGAATTGCTGGATTGGAGCCAGAGCATTCAGCTGTTTGCAGGATCAATCCCCAACATGTCTCCACTGTAACCAAATTAGGGTTGCAGTTATAATATTGAAGTATTGTTGTTTGATGAAGAGAATTGTTCTTAGAGAACTATTGTTTTAGGTTCACTTTTCTACAAGGCGGCACCTCTGGCCTTTGGTTTTCCTGCTCCTATCTTCTCTGTCCTTGTGGCTGTCACGACCTTGAATCCAATATGCAGCTTCCCATCCTTTAAATATAAAGTAAAAATGGTGCAATGTATTAAAAGCTGTAATCTCCTCAACGGAGCATTTGTTGTTTGGTGATGCCATGCTGTTTACATAGAGAAATGAAATGGCATCTTCCTCATTATCCTCCTTCTCTCACTTATTTTATACCCATTGTTTCATGTTCTCTATGTGTATAAATCTCCCCACTGTATTTTCCACTGAATGCATCTGATGAAGTGGGCTGTAGTTCATGAAAGCTTATGCTCAAATAAATTTGTTAGTCTCTAAGGTGCCACAAGTCCTCCTTTTCTTTTTGCGAATACAGACTAACACAGCTGCTACTCTGAAACCTGTTATTTTATACTTGTTACTATTCATTTTTATTCCAAAAAATAAATAGCAGAAAAGGTGGAAAATTGCTCAGTATTGTGAATGATTCATACATCTATTTATATTAGGCAACATGGTTTCTCTCTCTCTCTAAAGATTCATAACCCTCTTTTCCTATTCTGGCCTCTCTCAATCTCTCAGAGCTATAATCAGTAATTCACCGACAGCTGTGCTGTCTTTTAACTTTCACTTATTATTTAAAATCTTAGTCCTTGACATATTTTTTTTATCTTAACTTACGCTGGCATTTTATCAGTAAAATTTACTATCTAGAGCAACCATAGTGAAGCATTATTGAAAACCACAGACCCACTAATCATGACAGGAAAAAATGGGTTGTGAAACATGTGTTTGAGAGAGACACAACCTACAAGCTTTAGAGTACAGCATGGACCTACATCCATATTCTCTAATAGCCTGGTAAACTCATATATCATGCTTTCTCCCTTGGAATGATGTTTTAAATACCAAACAGATTTAAAGTATTTTGTGGTCTTCTCTGGACACAGACTTTCTGGTGGTTTGGCCCGAAGTCTGTAAGGGGGAAAAAACGGGGGCATAGAGCCATCCACTTTAACTGAGCTATGCAACTTACAGAAGCTGAGGGCTGTACCATACTTAATCACACAACCACCAGGGGTACCTTCCTGCCAGCTTTCAGGTAGGGAAATGAGGTATTAGTTTCAGAGGAACAGCCATGTTAGTCTGTATTCGCAAAAAGAAAAGGAGTACTTGTGGCACCTTAGAGACTAACCAATTTATTTGAGCATGAGCTTTCGTGAGCTACAGCTCACTTCATCAGATGTTTACCGTGGAAACTGCAGCAGACTTTATATACACACAGAGAATATGAAACAATACCTCCTCCCACCCCACTGTCCTGCTGGTAATAGCTTATCTAAAGTGATCAACAGGTGGGCCATTTCCAGCACAAATCCAGGTTTTCTCACCCTCCACCCCCCCACACAAATTCACTCTCCTGCTGGTGCTAGCCCATCCAAAGTGACAACTCTTTACATAGTCAAGTCGGGCTATTTCCTGCATAGATCCAGGTTTAGATCCACCATTAGGGGGCTTAGATAGAGTTGCCAGGAACGCCTGGTCAAAAAGGGACTCTGGTGGCTCTGGTCAGCACTGCTGACCAGCCTGTTAAAAGTCCAGTTGGCGGTGCAGCAGGGCTAAGGCAGGCTCTCTGCCCTGGCTCTACACAGCTCCAGGAAGCAGCCAGCATGTCCCTGCAGCCCCTAGGCACTGGGATGGCCAGGGAGGCTCTGTGCATTGTCCCTGTCCCAAATGCCAGCTCCACAGCTCCCATTGGCCAGGAACCATGGCCAATGGGAGCTGTGGGAGCAGAGCCTGCGTGGACGGGCAGCGCACAGAGCCATCTGGTCACGCCTCCACCTAGGGGCCGCAGGGACATGCTGGTCACTTCCAGGAGCTGCCTAAGATAAGCACTGCCTGGAGCCTGCACCCCAATCCCCTGCCACAGCGCTGAGCCCCCTCACGCACCCTAACTCTCTCCCAGAGAAAAGGAGCACTTGTGGCACCTTAGAGACTAACCAATTTATTTGAGCATGAGCTTTCGTGAGCTACAGCTTACAGACTAACACGGCTGTTACTCTGAAATCTCTCCCAGAGGTTGCACCCCATCCTGCATTCCGAACCCATTGGCTCCACCCCACAGCCCGGAGACCCCTCCTACACCCCAAACCCCTCATCCCCAGCCCCACCCCACCACCCATACCCCCAGCCAGAGCCTTCACCCCGTCCTGCACTTCAACCCTCTGCCTCAGACTTGAGCTCTCTCCCACACTGAAACTCCTTCCCAGAGCCTGCACCCCCACCCATACTCCAAACCCTTCAGCCCGGAGCCTCCTCCTGCATCCCATACTCCTCATCCCTGGCCCCAGCCCAGTGAAAATGAGCGAATGAGTGAGGGTGGTGGAGAGGGAGAGGGATGGAGTGAGCGGGGGCGGAGCCTTGGAGAAGGGGCAGGACGGGGAAGGGCCTCGGGGGAGGGGCAGGAGTGAGACAAGGGTGTTCGGTTTTCTGTAACCAGAAAGTTCGCAACCCTAGCCTTAGAGCAAAGAGGCAGACTGTATAAACAAGAAATAAAGGCAGTCTTGCACCCCCCCTTCTCCTCCTTCTCCATTCACTGTGTTCTAGGTTTCTGTAATCTCTAAAGGGAGGGCAGCAATGTTTCCCTCCTCCCCGCAACTTTGAGACTGTGGCTAAGGGGAGGGGAGGGAGGCCATGAGAGAGAGGCCATGAGAGATCAGTCCCAGCCCCATAAGTGTGTGAAGCAGCAGTAGGCTTTGTACTTCCTCCTCTTCACTTTGTGGGACCTCCCTAATTGCTTATGAGCTAATGTGTGGAGAAGCAGAGACAGTTGAGAGAATTGGATGAAAGAGCCTTGCTCTCCTCCTCCTGGCTCCTCTCACAGGAAGGGGAAGGAAAAATATGTCCCCTCTCTGCCTCCACATCCTCCCCAAGGCCTAAAGTACATGCGAGGAGGCAGAGGAGACCTCTGGAGATAGAAAAGTACTTTTTGAGAGGACCCTTATTTTGGAGAATGCCCCCAAAGGGGACAGGGATGCAGACCACAGATGGGGGTGACAGAGCACTGAGGGCCATGGAGATACAAAACATGGGAGATAATGCAGAACATGGCAGGAAGTAGGACATAGTACTGGGGGAGTGCCACAGAGGGCCCAGAATGTGCTGGGTGGACATGGAGCCCTGGGAAAGACAGAGCCCTATTCAAACACATGAATGTATGCTTCTGTGCATGTGGATGCACTTGTCTGGCATAAATATAGACCATGCTGCTACTAAGGAGCTTTGGGAAGGGGAACTGAGCTCCAGTGTGCAGCCAGTTCTTCATCCCTTGCCATGTTTTGGGCAAAATATGAGTCCACTGGTGTTATTTCTGCCCCCAACATTTTTCTGTGGTTGCCTCTATGGGCCCATACTCTTTTCCCCTCAGCTCCTTATACAGATGCTTGGACCATGTAATATTTTGTCTGAAGAGAACTCTCAGTGAATCACACAATTAATTTTGATAATGGACTATAGTATTTTCCAAAGTATTAACCAATGTGGAATATTTCCAAAAGACAGTTCTCCTGAATTATATGCTAAACCTTTGAAGAAATATTGTTTTTAATAGTATTAGTTGGTAGTAAGTAAGGCTTATAAATAAAATTGAAATATGAATTGCTGATTGCAGTAATGAAAGATTAGAAGCTGTGGGTTATCATTTGATTGACTACTATAAGTGGCAGCCATGAGCCTGTCAAAACACATAGCTTAGATTATTACTTAATTCAATAACTCTAAGGCAGGGTTCCAGAGAAATAATAATACGGGTTATGTAATTACAGACTATTCTAATGCCCTGCCACAAGGGACAGTGTTAAGGCTACAGAAATAAACTTACCTTGATCATTTCCTAACTCTTGAGTGCAATCTTAACATTATTTTAATACCACTTTTAAAATGGAATTTCCTAAGGGTCTTTCAAGCTTCCATACTGGATGAGACCAGTGGTCCATCTAATTGACCATGCTGTCTCCAACAGCAACCAGTTGCTGCAGAGGAAGGAGCAAGAAGCCCCTCAAAAGGCAGTTATGGGATAACAAGAAGCCCCAGGAAAAGATCAGACCTCTTCCAAAACTCAGTCTTTCAGTAGTTTTACATACCTTGTTTAGTCTGCTGAAAGTCTATATCTGTCTAATGAAAATGTTGGAGTTATGGAAGTATGATAAAATAATGCAATATTTGGAACAATAAATAAATATCCTGTTACTTCTCTTTACTAACAGTGCTTTGCATCTGTGGCATTTCAGCCAGATCTACATGACTTTCTGGCAGAACCGATGGAGAACTGTAGTACTGAGATGGATATAGTGAATGCTGAATATGGACTATATTCCATGCTGTTTATAAATTGCATCCTCGTGACTCAAGTCTTCTAACTGAGGATGGATTGACAAATTCTTCTTAAAGAGAAAAATACTATTTTTTCTTCTAAAACATAGTACTTTTAACCATTAGTGAGGGTCTCTTCTATTGGCTGCTATGTGCCAATTTGCCTAACTAGATTATACACTTCCAGTTTATTTTGACCAAAAGAGATCTCAGAATAGATCTGTAATAAAAGAGCAGCACATTTGCAACTTAATGTTATTTGTTCATTTTTACACAGGGAAACTTCTTTAGTCTTCTTAGTTAGTTGTTTTCTATTACTTATTAATAGAATAATAACTTGTTGAAATTAGACTTTTTATGTACAGGGAGGAAGTATATTGCTTAAGTTTTATATTTTACTTAATGAGTCATTACTTTCTTTCCTGAACATAGGCTACAAATTAAAGATCTACAGTATATATTTTACATTCTGTTGGAGATAGATAAGGGTACTGTGGAAAAATAGTATGTGATCATGTAATTAATGTCATCATAATGCATATGCACAAGAAAGCAGAGCTGTGTTGTACAGGCAATCTTAATTCTGGCATTTCCTAACTTTGTGTGTGTTTGCAACCATAATAATCTTCTAAAATACATTGTGTTTGAGTGCATAATTTCCTAGGCTTTTAAAAAAGCAAACAGAAATAACAGACATTCCATCTTGTAGTATCATATGGATACCCACATGAATCATCAGAAGGATTGGAACTTTTGGATCCAATGCACAGAGCTCTGACACTTGAACTAACAAATAGTAGTTATAGCAGTAGTAGGTTGTTATCCTCTGTATGGACCAGCACTAAAAGGGGTGAGACACTGTGTCAGTGGGTTTCACAGATACTTGTTAGCTGCAGAGGAATGGTGAGACTCAGAAATCTTTGGTTGAATTCCAGGTTCTGGCATGGGAGGGGCAGTGTTCTCTAATGAGCACAGACTCTTCTGCCTGTTACCCCTTCTGCCCCTTTCCCTGCAATCCATTCTTGCCCTAGTCCTGCCTCTTTTCCATCCCTGGCTCCTGGTCCTAGTGCCATTCTCCTTGACCATCCAGTCCTAGTCTCACCCCCTAAACTCCTCATCCCAGTCCCCACCTCTCAGTTCCCTTACTCAGCCATTTCAAGTTCACCCCATCCCCCAGTTCCTTGTCCCCAGTTTCCTTGCCCAGCCAGCCCCCAGTTCCCCCTCCTAATTCCTCATCGATTCTCTCTGCCCACCCCCTTGGCCTCCATTTTCCCTCCTCTTCACTCATGTTTCCCAAGGCCACTGGCACACAGTTCCAGTCTCCCACCCTGGGCTCTCTTCCTTGTCCCTCCCCAGACTCAGTCCCTTGTTCAGTCTCTGTGTCCCCCTCCACCAGTTGTCCTATTCTCCTTATTTCACCAGTCCCAGTGTCCCCCTTATGCCTACAACTAGTCCAAGTCGTCTCCTCCCTTGGTTCCTTGTCCCAATCTATTCCCCCATCCTTCACAGGTGTGGCTCTTGTCTCCTTTGCATTCGAATGAAGCAAATTCCTTCTTGCTGCCTGGGCATCAGAAGGGTGGTCACTGAGAGCAAAAGAAACACTCTCCATGCTCTCAGGTCTGGTGCCCCACTTTGGCCCATTCTGTGGCAACCTAGACCTCAGTTGCAGAGAAAGTCTTGGTCAACTGCAGGCTGGATCATGCCTATTGTATATGGAATCTTCAAGGAATTGAGTGTGAAGCTGTGGCAGTCCTCTAGTGAGCATGTATGAGCTGTGATAGTTCAAAGGCTTATGACATGGCCAAGTGTAGGCAGATTTTCACAGAGATGGCAAAAGGTGCATCCCTGGAAAAGAGGACATATTTCAAGTCTCTGCTCCAAGTCATGGAGGTGCTAGAGCTTCTCAAAGAAAAGGTCATGAGAATTTTGTAAGATGGGCAAAAGAATGTATTTTTTCCCTACCTTCAATCTTGGAAATAGCTGGATGGTTTGGATTGAAATTTTTCAAACACTATGGCAGACGCTCGGCATGGAAAATTTCAACCCCTGTGGTTCAAGTTTGGCAAAGTTATAAGCAACTAAAATGGGATCTGATAAAAGGAAGTACAGGGCAACCTTAATCATAGGCAGTGCTACCAGCCCTCCCTATAAATAAGCTTCTAAAGAGTTGTTGTAAAGTTACAGACACACATAACACACAACACACACAATGGGGATTCTCTGCTGGCATAACCCTGTTCGACTTCAGCGGGGTTACACCTGTAGAGAATTTAGCTTATGGTCTCTGGCTCAAATGGTTTACAATCTTAGGGTCTGAAACAGTAAGCACTTGTTACCGGGCATAGTGCTTACTGTGATAGCCCCATTGACTTGAACAAGACTTCTCTTTGTAGTAAGCACTATACTGCACTGTTTGTTTGCAGGATCAGGTCCTAAAGAATACCACCTGGGAGTGTTTCAGCATCAGAATAGTCACTGCTCTGCCATATCACTAATGAGATCTTTCCATTAGTTTTCTTATCAAGAATACCATTCAGTAAGAAGACTATAGCTCCTGGCATTCCTTAAGACATTATAATTCTTAGTCCCAAGTGGGGCAAAGGTAAGTCAAACGGTATGAAATCTAAATGATCTGAGTACGGCTTACATTTGCCTTTTGTCAAGCAACACTGAGCAAATTTAATGTATGTTCATTGTCAGCTAACTGTTCCTTTTTTTCCTCCCAACATGTCTATTATGCCTATTTTGTGTGTGTACCATATTTACACTGATAGCTTGCTTGGATGTGACTATGGAGGATTGCTCCTGCTAAATAAACAAGGCAAAAAAATTACAGTATTGCCTGTCAGAGTTATTTGGCCTACGTTTTATTATAATTGGATGCTGACAGGATGCTGCCAGTAGTGAACCAAATTTGTTGTAAAAAATTAACTTTCATAAGAATATCTGAAATTAACTTGGAGCCATTTAGAGCTATTCAACTTGTCCAACACCTTTTTTTCTCCTGCAAGTGTGACAAAAGTTTGCAGAGGGAAATATCGTGCTCTCATTTTTTTAGGAATTTTTGCCTTTTTCTTGGCAAAATGACATTTTTTCATCTGTCTGAACTGCCTTTGTTTCACAAAGATCAATGGAGAAATTAGAGGCAATATAAAGTATTTGCTAAGGGTGAAAAATCTCTTCAATCAGCCTTCATTGGCTGCCTGTTGTGCACCATAACTGAGACCCAGACTTAGAAGTGATCCTACCAATCTGCTCCTTTCCTATCCACTCCTGAGTTGGCTGAGCCCAAATGAATCAGATTTGGGGCATTCGTACTTGCAGGTGCCATAGCTTGTCTGTCCGTTGGACATATTCTCCATTTGGAATCATGAATGATGGCCAGAAAGGAAGCATTGGTAGCATAATCATTTATATGTTTCACTGTTTCTTGAGTCTTGTATTAAAATAGATAAGATCTTCAGGGCAGGGACTGTTTCTTACTTAGCATTTCTGCAATGCCTAACACAACAGGCCTTAGTCCTGATCTGGGCACTTTTGTAATAGAATTACACCTGGGGAGGGGAAACCCCAATGTTAAAAATGTTCTAGAGGATGCAAGTTAAGCATTCAAAAGTTAGGAAAAGCTAGATTAACAGTTGAACATGCCACCTTAAGTCTGCCCCCTTGTGCAGCTTCTATTTCCCCACCAGCACCGCCCTGGTATTCCCAGTGCAGTTGGTGGTGGTGGTGGTGGCAGTGTTGAGCTTTAGCAGCAAGGTGCACCTGGCCTCGGAATCATCGGCGCCAACTCTGTGGGTTCTCCAGAGCAGGGGCACCCACAGGAAAAAATAGCGGGTACTCAGCCCCCACCAGCCACAGCTGTTTGGTGGGGCGCTGCCAATCTGCATGGGGAGGGCAGAGAGCAGCGAGCGGCAGGTGGCAGGTGCCTCAGGGAGGGGCGGAGCGGCAGTGGGAAGAGGCCCAGTGAGGGCGGAGCCTCAGGGGAAGGGGTGGAGTGGGGGCTGGGGCCTCCGGGCAGAGCAAAGGTGGAGCACCTACAGGGAAAAATAAGTCCATGCCTATGCTCAGAATGTTTAGTGTTTTGGGCGGGCTGTCAAAATTTCTCATGAACACAAATGAGAGAAGGGAAATGGCTGTTTCGACTAGTTCATATCTCAGCTGAAGCTAAATGAAATTTCAGTGGACAAAGAAAAGTTGTTGTAGTCCAAATGGCTTCCTCCTGCTGAATAATCAGACTTGTTGCAAACACTGGAAGTGTGAGAATTCCTCAAAGAAAAGATCACAAGAATCCTTTATAGTGGAAAGTGTTAGGCAATCTAAATATAGGGGTCACTAATATTTAATCACTCCAACTTCCCTTTTTATAAAATAATCTGAGAGCTGGGGGAGACAGAGCGGGGCCTGGTCTACACAGAAAAGTTATATTGGCATAGCTATATCAGTCAGGATGTGAAAAAAGCCACGCCTCTGACTGATGTAGTTATGTCAACATAACCCCCATAGTAGACACAGCTTTGTCAACAGAGCAGGACTTCTGTCAACAGGTAACTTTGTATGGGGAGGTGGTGTTCCTACACTGATGGAAATACTTCTTCTGTTAGTGTACGCTATGCCTACTCTACAAGGATATGCCGACATAGTTATGCCTGTGTAGTCTCTATAGTATATCTATGTCCATATATAGATATAACATATTGAACCAGAAAAGCCTGATGCAGATAGGAGAAAGATATAAATGGATTTGGAGTAGTAAAAACTGGAATCCTGGAATAAAACAACTAAATTAACTAAAACAAAAACACACAACTAAAACACTGATCCACAAAACAATACTGGTGGTTTTAGATTTTAAGAGTACTATGTCTGATTCTGCAACTATGCTGACTGATTTGTGTTCTTTATAAGGTCACCTGAAGATACAGTATGCATACGTTTGTCAATATGATGCCTTGTGAGGACACTGAAATATATGAGTTCACCTTTGTTTCAGACAGAAGGAAGCAATCTGACAATGTTTTAGGTAAGCCCAAATAATTTGAGGAAGACATTAATAATGCATTTCCAACGAACAAAAAACCAGGCATTTGATGCATTCATATTTATTAATGTAACATTAATGGTCAAGCTTTTTATAAATGACGAGTGATTTTCAAGAACTGCTGAGTACCCACCTCCAGAAAATCAGGCACTTTTAAGGAGTCTCAACTTGGGCACCCCAAAATCACAGTACCTAAAGTCACTTGTCATTTTTTTTAAAACCTTGACCCATAGCTACAATTTTTCACCAGGGTTCTCAGAGATTTGGAGACCATAAAGAGGCTCCAAGTTTAGGCTGCTTTAAATCAGTGGTTTTCAAACTGTGGGTTGTGACCCAGTACTGGGTTGCGGAATATACGGCACTGGCTCCGGTCAGCACCGCCAGCCGGGCAGTTAAAAGTCCCATCAGCGGTGCTGCCTGGCTGAGGCAGGCTAGTCCCTACCTGTTCTGACACCACGCTGCGCCCCGGAAGCGGCCAGCAGTAGGTCCGGCTCCTATGCCGGGGGACTCCATGCACTGCCCCCGCCCAAAGCACCAGCTCTGCACTCCCATTGGCTGGGAGCTGGGGAGGGAGGTGTGGTAACTGTCGGCTAGAGCTGCACAGAGCCGTTTGCACACCTCCGTCTAGGAGCCGGACCTGCTGTTGGCCACTTCCGGAGCGTAGTGTGGTCTGCGGTGCCAGGACAGGCGGAAAGCCTGCCTCTGCACCCCGGCTGCACCACTGACTGGGAGCTGCCAGAGGTAGGCCTGCTCCCCAACACCATGCCCCAATCTGCTGCCCCAGGCCTGATCTCCCCTCCTCAAACCCAGAGCCCCTTCCTGCACCCCAAACCTCTCATCGCTTGCCCCACTCCAGCACCTGCACCCCCAGCCCAGAGCCCTCCCAGACCCCCAAACCCCTGCCCCAGCCCTGAGCCCCCCAAACCTGGAGCCCCCTCCTGCACCCCAAACCCCTCATCCCCAGCCCCAGCCCAGAGCCTGCATCCCCGGTCCAGAGCCCTCCCCCCCTCCTGCACCCTAACCCTCTGCCCCAGCCCTGAGCCCTTCCCATACCCCAAACCACTCATCCCCAGCTCCACTGGGTCACGGGCATCAACAATGTTCAACTGGATTGCCAGAAAAAAAGTTTGAAAACCACTGCTTTAAACCTTCAATACTGAATATCCCATATAATGACCACCATCTTATTGGCCATGGCTGACTTGGGAAACTTCGTTGTTGTTGTTTGTAATATCCAGACCTAAATAGAATAGGATTCCTTTTTGAACCAAGTAGTTTACCTCATTATTCAGCCAGAATATTGAATGTATTATTGCAGTCTCCCCTTAGTTGCTTAATACTCTGTCGTTAAGCACTCCCATCCCAGTTTTGCAGTCTGATCTTCAACTGGTATATATCCACATAGCTCCACCTGGTCTCCTCATTCCAACATTTTAAACTCAAAGTGTATAGATAAGTAGCCCATCCCAAATTATTGAATTTGAACTTCAAAATTCATAAGAGTTAACCAGTCACAACTAAGATATAATTCTGTTCCAAACCTGCAAGGGATTATTATGAAAAGGAAGTCCAAAAATCACAATTTGTTAGCAAATACCTTGACCGTTTCCTTCCACGAATGTATGTTCACCAAAACACCATTTTTTGTAGTTTCACTTTGACACCCCATATTTTCACTTTTGTATGAACCTTGGTAGAGTAATGATGATGTCATCTATATGTCAGATGCCTGTGTGGAGTTATACTGTTGCTGTGGTGATGGTTGTTGGAAGCAAACTAGCAGAGGGTGAATGATCATTATTGGTAGAAGTGCTTTTTGTGTCTTCTAGCATGTCTCTGGTGGTTAGCCTCTACAGCTTGCTGAAATAAAACCTGATACCTTTTGTCTGTGTCTTGTGGCTGTTCTTGGATAATGTAGTGGATATTGTATAAGTGAACAGGTGTGAAAGTAAAAATCCTGGGCTTGATTCTGATCTCACGCTGGTTTTATGCCAGTGTAACTCCATTAAGGGAGGTTGGTCTTGTGGTTGATACAATAGATAATAAACAACAATAATAATAATTAACTAAGCATTGGGTTGGAACTCAAATGATCTGGGTTAAATTCCCAGCTTTGACTAGGACTTCCCATATAACCTTGGACAAGTCATTTAATTCTCCTGTGCCTCAGTTTCTCATCTATAAAACAGGAATAATATCTGAGGATAAATTCATTACATTTTGTGAAATGCCTAGATACTACAGCAGAGTAGGTAGATGAGTATGTAGATGGATATACACTTCATAAGTGAGATCAGAATCAAGCCCTTTGTGTGATCTCTCAGATGAAACAACTTAAATGTTGAACATTAATATGATCTTATATAAATGGATACCTGCTAAAGATCTAATAGGTAAAATGGAAATAATCTGGGATATGATGGACTTGGGAAGGGTGGAATTATACCATCATTGCAATATCTTTGTGATGGGTGGCCTCAAACGTTAAAATGGGGATTAGACATACTGTATACATTGATCACTGGTGGAAGAAAAAGGAGAGGCAAATACAGTAGTTTTGAACCCCCTTTTATCAACTGCTGGGATGGTGGCTTGCTTATAGGTGGTAGAGAGGATGAGAAAAGAAACCTAGAAGCCACAGAAAGAAGTTGTCTTTCTTGGCTACACAAGGTCCCCACAGCTGTGTAAATAGATTACATGTTCTGCTATCACATATGCTGAATATTGTAATTGAAAGCTTTACTGGATCTTGTATACATATTGAACTAGATTGTGGCTTTTAAGCCACAGCCCTATGTAGGACCACACTGCTCCAGGAGGAGGTCAGAAGGGCTTAGATAAACACAACCTCTCTGGGCCTGCTTTTGAGCTTGGAGGATGACAAATCTGCTCTCTCCATTAAAATGGAGCAGATTGCTTCCCCTTGGTGCACCAGCCTCACTCTGTGGGAGAATGCAAAGATGAGGGAAATAGGGGATGGTGGGAAATTGGGCCCTGACCCCCTTTCCCTCTTCACAATTCTCCTTTTTCTCTTCTGAGCCCTGTGAAGAGGAGTAGGACCATGCATTCCCCAGAGTACAAGGTTGGTTACTGTGAGCTGCACAGCTGACAAGGAGAAAGGTAGTTGACTTCTTGCTGGTCCAGTGGTTGCTCACAATCTGGGCCATAACTAAGGCAAGTGTAACTCAGAAATCAGGAAGTTTTATTGTCTGTCTTGTGCTGAACAGCAATAGCTGCTTGGTGGCAGAGGACATGGTAGGATCCAATCAACTTTTTTGCTACTGTCAAGAGACCCTGATTAATGACTTTGCTTATTTTCTATAGCTTCTAGGATTTTTTTTCTTCTGTTGACATTCTGTCTCATAGCAAACCTTAATTTTTATCAGATATTTCATTGTGTGAAAAAGGAATGACGTTTCACATTTTCTCAGATTCACTTCAGTGAAGAATATAATTGTGTGATCTTTGTATCAAGGGGACATTTAAAATAATTTTAACTGATCTGAATGAAATAGTTCTCCCAGACATTATTATTATTTATTTAGCAAAGCACTTTTTGCAAAGCAACAAACTGCTATACTGAAGCATAATAAAACATTAAATGGGTATGATCAAAATTGGTAAGATACAAAAATGAACTGATTGAAAAGAGACTAATTTGTTTCAAGTGTCTAGAGCATTAGTTGAGTGTTTAAATAAAAGGGAGCAGTATCTGTCAAAGCCATTTGGTTTGAAAAACCAGCAGCAGTGGTTGTGGTGATTGCTGAACAAGTAACCTCAGCAAATAATATCAACAAATTCAGTCACTTTTTCTCGTTGCAGAATGGCTATGAACAGATCAGGATTTTCTCACATTTATTTAAAACTTACTGTGTTTTGCAAGTTATTTGTAGACAGGGGCCCTGAACGATTTGTATAGTGGGGGTGCTGAGAACCATTGACCCAAACTGTAAACCCTCAGTGATGGAAACCACTTCAAGCCAGGAGCTGCTGCCATATCCCCAATACCCCTAGTTCTAGCACCTATGTTCGTAAAAGGGAAGGAAGAAGGCTTACTCTCTGGGTCAATTTTGATCAGTTTGCTGTAGGTATCTGACGTTCATTATTTGAAATTTGAGCTGTTCTGGTTGGTGGGGGTGATCATGTAAGTCACATGATGTTGTTTCTGTTCTCAGAATGGATAAGCATGATCATGAAGAGCATAATCCTGCCAGTTTTTCCACATGGGCAGACCCTTGCTCCCATAAAAAGTCCTACTGAAGTCCACCTGCATGGAACAACTTTCAGGATCAGAGCCACTATTAAGAGGCAGACTTGAGGAAGCTAAGGAAGATGTAAATATCTCTGAGAGAGGGAGCAGGCTATGGAAATGTAGCAGATAAACAGGTTTAGGGAATTAAAAAACAAACGCTTTTTCCTTGATGGTTCACACAGCCCTTGCCTGAGCAATCTTTTCTAGAAATGGTAGGCTACTGACAGGTTCACTGGCTAGGTACAGAGTTTTAATATACGCTTCATAAACAGGAGTGCCCCCTTTTAATTGCACAAATTTATCCATGATCCATTTAATTGTTCGAAAAATCTATTGTGGGAGTCGTTCTATTGATTTCAATAGGGTTTAGCTCAAGCTTATAATGGAGAGGCTTTCCAAACTCTCTTCTACACCTTTGCAGAATGGGGCAAAGATTGTACAGTAGTCCCAGAAACCTTGAGTCCCATTTGTACTCCCTTTGCCTTCACCATCCCACAGCTCTCTGACAGGTCAGCTTCAGAGGAAACATGCTTCCAGGTAATTCCCAGGCAGCAACTTCTTAACACGGCCTGGGGCCACCTCAGGTTGCATTAACTTTTCAATGAATTTTCCAGAGGCCTTGTAATGAATGATGTGCATCCTTTCTCCATCCTTGCATGCTCCCATTCCTGGTCACAGATCCATATCCCTGCAGAGGGGACATGCCACCATCTCTGCCCTATGGCCTGGCAGGTTGCATTGAGTTTGGTTTCTTTCCATTCACGGTAGTAGAAGTGAGAATATGGCCCTGAATATAATAAGCATTGTAAAAAGCTTTTTCATGTTCGTCTATAAAATGACAAGCTAATGAGAAGATTAAGAAAAAGAAATAAAATATGGTAACAAAGTAAAGAAATCTTTAAAAATATCTTTAGTTATCAGAATTGTTTTATATAGATTGTTAGGACAGCAAACACACCTAAAATAAAACTAGCTATTTTTCCATTGATTTTTTCTTTTAATGGCAAGATTCTGTTAAGTCCCAAGTCTGATTTCTGTACTTCCCAGTTTCTCTCATGGATTATTTTTGGCCACTGCCACCATAGGAGGATACATCATTAAGTATAAACCTGTTTTATTTCCTCCCCTGGATATCATTGGTAAATATTAGCTACACTCACTGAGCTGTAACTGAATTTACTGACAGTGAAATGATTCTTTTTGAAGACATGTTTATGTTAGGTGACAGCTGGAGGGTTAGTAATAAATATTACTGGTTACCAAACACAGTTTATCAGTCAAACCTACCTCATATTTTAAACTGTATTTTATTTTGTTTCCAGATGTTTTGTTTACATTGTCCTGTGTTTCAGAACTATGGCAAATGGACTGAGAGGGCTTGTTCACGGATAGCATCAGAGCTATTACCAGGTAAGAGTGCAAGGTGAACATTTTCAGCATAGTGAAAATCTTCAGGGAATTAAGTGCATTGAGCTTGTTGTAAACGGAAGCTGCTCACTAATGATGAGGGCCCCAATTCAGCACAGCTCTTAAACCATCTGCTTAACTTTAAGCCTGTGCTTAAAGCCCATTGAAGTCAATGCATTGCTTCATAGTTCTTGCTCGTTGCACAGCATCCTCTTTTACCTATAAATGCCAACCCCTTGGAGCATGGGTGGTGGAACCAGGAGAGAATGGGGTCATAACATACCTGCAATGGAAATACTGTGGAGACTCTACCCTTATGTAAACTTGCACATGTGGTGGGAGGGGGCAGAGGTGAGAGCAAGACCCAGGGGGGTTGGAGTGGCCATGGTGGCACCCGGGATCAGATCAGTGAGCAGGTAGGAACCATTGGCTCTCCCCAATCTGAAGCCAGCTCAAATAGCCTCCACCTCAAGTAGCTCTCCTCATTGCCCCTCTTATACTTCTGCCCCACATCCCATTCACAGTGAGCTTCTGCCCCACCCCACCACCCCCCTTGCAAAAGCAAATCCCTGATTCCTCAGACTAAAAATGGTAATAAGCTTTCCCATCCCAGCCCTGTCTCCTATGTTCTGAGATACATTTGCCATCTGTCCAGAAAAGAAAAACTGTTAGTCATTAAGCAATTTTTTTTTAATGACCAAGCCACTCAGCAGTGTCTGGTGAGAGGCAGGTACAACCCAAGATACCCATTAATTTTCCAAAAGAAAGGGGTCAAAGAACTATGTATCCTTCAGAGCTACAAGATTCAGTCTAGCATAATTTTGCAACTGCTTTTCAATATCTACCAGCTGTCTAAATATATGTCCATACAGAGGCAAGCTCAAAGAAGCAGTTATCCTCAAAGATGCACTGTAATTAAAAAAAGGGACAAAATAATTCAGTAAATAGCAGGGTATATCTCATATTTATTCCAAAACAAAAATGACAGAAAATCCATTTAAGGATTCAGAGTCAAAACACTGAACTGACCTGTCAGATCATTAATAAAACACAGTGCTTAAATGCCAGGAAATAAATTCATTACAAAATTTGCATTGTCCTCATAGTAAAAAAGATTATTCTTATAAACTGTAAATAATGCATGTTTCAATATAACCTTAACTCTGACCCAAAATGAACACTATTCTTTCACAAGCAATTTCAAAAGATAAAGGAAACACTAAGCCTTTTTGAATATTACATGTTCAGATTAATGACACACAGAGTATGCTATTATGTCTCCTTAATTTATAAGTATGTTTGGGGGGTGAAAAAAACAGTAAAAGCAATTAACCTTGGAATAAATAACCAAGGGAAGTGGTCATGGCAACATCACCACTGATATTGAAGTCAATGACATTAGTGGGAATGATTTAATGAGCAGCTGTGCAAAATGTAGGTCATTCTACATAGTACAGATGATTGGATTTTTTTAACCCTAGTATCTATGAAGATATGAAACTGAAGGCTTCAGTTTCTATGGCTGTCATTCTGTCACTTTTCACTTCCTGGAAGGACCCTCCTCTGTTGGCCATCTTCCCTGCTTAACGTGGGTGCAGGGCTGTTGCTGCTGCTAAAGGGAGAAGTGTGGATTTCTCTCTCCACCCTACCATGATCTTGCCACCCTGTACTGTCCTTTACTTCATTTTCCCTTCCCTTTTTTATTTGATCTTCTTCTTTTGTTGTTGTAGTTATTTTTTGTGCTGTTTGTCCCTTCTCTGTTATGTTTTTTACTTCCTCCTTTCCCTTCCCTTTTCCAGTCCAGACCTCTCCTTGTCCATCTCCTCTCCCAGTCTCTACCTACAGTGAAGAACGTGGGAGATACTATGTTATTTTTATGAATACCATGTGCACCTCTGTTTGATAGTTGTTGTGCTGTCTGATACACGGGTTCAAAGGGTTAACTCCTGTTGGAGCTCTCACCATGTTCACAGGAAGGCAGCCAATGACTTTAGATAAGTACCAGTTACTGGTACTTAATGGACAATACAGGTGTTCAATTACTTCAATGTTTTGCCTCTGATCAAGCTGAACCTCTAGCTTCTGACAGGGAAGGGGGCCTTTAGGTGGAAAACCTGGACCAAAAACCTAAGCTCATGGGACACAGTGTCTGCAGGAAAGTAGGCGGAATGCCAGTCCCCAGAAGTAGGGGTACCTGGATGAGTTGTGTCTGCCTAACCTTTGAGGGAAGCGCTAAGCTTTAGATAAAAAAAGATGTACATAAGCTTCTTTGTTGTTATGTTCCTTTGGATAACTAAGCAATACTTTGTCTTGAATAAGCTGTTCTTCTGGTCATAGCTCCTGAAAGGAAGTCTCTTGCAGGTGCCAAACCCAGTTGGATCTGCTGAGGAAACATCGTCAGTAGTCATGGATGCTGCATCCTGCAGACCTGATCTGTGAGTGGGAGCATCACAGAATTCATTCTGAGAGGAGTGGAGGTGCAGGGCCTGTCACTTGAAAAGGTGCACTCAGGAAAGACCAGAGATGGGTTGAGGTACAGCTAACTCTCTAACTGTGACATCTGCCTAGGAAGACCTTTTAACCTTTAGAGGACAGGTTGCCCCAATCCCGTCTCCCCTTTTCCTTGTCACATTTATATTTCCATTTCCTCCTTCCCTCTACCCATTTTTGCATATCCCAGAACACGTGTTGTACAATCCCCATCTACGTGCACAGCTCTGGAGGTTCCTTCAGTGCACTGGAGGTTGGTTCTAGTGGGTGTCACCAGTCAGAGAGCTCCTGGACTATAGCTGGCAGGGTTGGGTGGACCCTCCAATGCTCACTGCTCCCCCACATGCTGCTCCCCCACATGTTCCTCTCTGTGTGCTTGAGGAGGTGAAGACTATCCAGTTCCTTGCAGATCCTGGGAAGGAGTCCTCTGAAGCTTGATATTAGGTCCCTATCCTATGAGCTCTCCTAGTTGCTTGCAATGAATTCACATAGGCCAGCTTTCATTCCATGTTGCTTACAAAGTCTGCTTGGGACATAAGTGGGTGACACCTTCACATAGCTGTGAGGATGGGCATATTGTTGGCATGGTTTACAGTCTCCTACCACCTGCCATTTCGGCAGTGACTCGGAGAGGAAACCATGGAGCATGCTTCATTCCTTAAATCACACATGCGGGCAGGGTTCCTTTAAGCATTGTCCACTGATTTCTTAGAGTCTGTCTCCAAACAGTGGGCATTATCCAGGGTTCTCTGCTCGGTGGCCTCCTCTGGTTCCCTCATTCTGACCCTATGACCTGCACTCCTGTTCTCGCATACTTTGCCCCCCATGATTAATTGATCCTTGTTCCTCTATAGCTTGCCTCTCCCTGCCCTTTGTCAAGGGAGGAGCCCCTTTGGCCCCACCCATCCCTACAGGGATCAGATAGTTGGGCAACTTCATGAGCAGTCAGTTCACATTATATTAAAAAAATACAAACAAACAGACAAAAACCCTATTGTTACCAGAATACCAGGATTATCGAGGAGAACGATGTGCCATACTGAAATTACAAATGGATGATTTAGAGCGAGCAGCCTACTTTTACAAAAGAAACCTGTTACATCATATTCATTTATTTTGTAGTTCATGACAATAATCAGTTCTGCACCCTTGTTAGATATGTGACAAAAGCGCTCAAGAAGATGAAAATTACTCTGCAGTTCACCAGCATGAAAAGCCATCTGGGCTAGTTGTCTTCCAGACTATCTTCCTGCTGTGCTAACTCCACCCACAAATTATAACTCACTAATAAGGAACATGGTGGGGCCGTGAAAGTGACTTAAAAAAAAAAAGCCCCATTAATCACAGTAGCAGCCAAGATACATTGAATGTGAAAGTTAAAGTTTAAACCTGTAGGGTCAGATTCTGCCAAGCTACTCACACTGAGTAGTCCCTTACTGCATGAGGAAAGAAATGCAACTTCTCCCAGAGGGAGGTACTACTTAACATGAATAATGGGGGCAGAATCTGGGCCATCCTCAGGTGAATTATATTCTAGTCTGCTGGACGGGTGCCTGTTGGCATGTTTACAAATTGAAATAAATAAACTATAACCAATTAGTTATTAAAAGTGCAGTCAGACTTATCTGATGCCATTTACCTCCTCTATGGCTGTATTGTGACTATTCTGAAGATTAAATAACAGATGTGAAGGAAACATTTAGTTTTTTGCCAGATCATTTTTCAGTAACCAATAATTCCTTACTTTAGTGCTCATTTAATGGTCTCACCTTCTTTTTTTTGTCCAATAAAGTTAATGAATCTCTTATTGCTTTTCTAAATAGCCTTAGCTAAATTATTCATTTTTCCTGTTTGTGAATACATTCTTTACATCCTATAAAAATTAAGAATGCTACAATATTTTGATTGCTGTGACTAAAGAGCTTTGATTTTACTGGCAATTAACTTTAACTGCTTATCACTTGTTCACACTGGTCTTGAAGGTCGGTTCAGTTTTGTGTGGCAGGAAACACTCCTCTTGAATCAACTCTGCTATCACTTTACCATTTAAATGCCTGCTAATGAATGTTGCCAGTTCATTTAACTTCAGTTAACCCTCAAATTTAACCTTTTAAAGAAATTTAATTAAATCTCTTTGTGCACCCCAATTTTTTCCACTGGTTAAAATTGAGAACTGTATTGAACTGTGATCACTATTTCCCAAATCATCCTCACTAGGTGTTTTATTTAGCATATCTTCACTGGCTCATATTTAGTCCAAAATGGCTAGTTGACTCAAAGACATAACTAATTTTAGAAAATAGATTCTCTACAATACAACTTCTATTCTGTTCTTACTGATCTGTGATAAACTTCTAACTGTGACTCCTAGCCTGCTAGGATTAACTATCTTTAGTGTCTCTTATAAGATTTCAGCAGCTTTCTTTAGTAAAGATTTCCTATAAAAACACTTGACCTTTGCCCCTTAATACTTCAATCCAAATTGCCTCAACAATTCCTCTTATTTAAACAACAACAAAAACCCCAAACCACCCCTATCCCTCAGCTGTAATTTATCATCACTATCATAGACTGCAACTTCACCCTCTTCCTCCTGTGTCTCATTAATATTTTCAAATATCTAACCTAACTCTACCCATCATCCACCTAATTTAGTAATTTCTACAGGGTGAAGAAATCCTGCACTGGTACACTAGTAGGAGGAAAGGGTGTAGGTATCCTGGATTCATCCTCAGGAATGAGGTAAAAAAGAGGTGTGCCTTCTAGCGATGTTACTGGGTGACCTCAGTAGCAGTCAGACCTGTAACTGATAGCAGAAATTAACAGCATAGCTTTTGTATTCCCAATCCCAAGGGGATGAATAGAATTAAAAAAAAAAACACTTAAGAATGTTTCTTAATTTTTGGCTTCCACAAATAGTGAAAACTGTATATGGCACTTGAGAGGAAATCACTTACCACCAATTCCCTTCAAAAAGCAAGAAGTCTGCTCTTTCACTTATAATTGCCAGTTAGAGAAAATAAATTGGAGTACAGACAAAACATTTGCTCCAATGAATTACAATAGCATTTGATAGCAGTTACAACCTTCAGATAAGTCAGGTTTGGTCAGGTAGGTCACCTACAGTATATATTTCACAGAGTCTTTTGCCGCAACTGTAAAGTAATTTAATTTATTTTTGAGAGGAAAAAAGCAATTTGATCTATCTAAACTGATATAATCCCTGATGGGAGAAATGCTTAATAGGTTTATCAGTTACCTAGGGTAGCAGATGATGGGGATAGAATAAATAGGAATCACATTTACAGTTGAGTTCACCTTTGGTGCATGTATTTTTGTTTAGTTTATTTAAGTTTTATATATCTTTCTACAGATGTTACGCAATGCAATATAATGAAGAGAAACTCCCTGGCACTGATTGAGTCTCATTTCTTTTAAGGCCCCTTTAAACTGCTAGAGAAGTGTAAATGGATATTAATGAGAATCAGTCCCTTTATCTTAAAATTAAGGGTTTGGTGGGTAGGATTTTTTAAATTTACATTTATAAAGCATATTTCCTGCCAAAATGCTTTTCAGCCTGTATAACACACCACTGCTGAAATACATAACAGCTGGAGAGGAAAACAGGAGACACATGGAGCATAATATAACTTCAGTAAAAGAAGAAAAAGTTTTGGGCAAGGAAACTGGTGTAAACCATTAATCTTAGGAAAGGGCTTATGAGATCTTTGCAATTCACATAGTAAAGACAGGGCTGCAGCTTTAAGGCCTCATAAAAGACCAAAATATATTAAATTGCATGCCAGTTTAGTCTGTCACCTCAGAAGGAGTAAGGGCTAAGTCAGTCCTGTCAGGATTTGAACCTATAGTTCAAGGGAGTGTGGTGATCCTTAGACTGCTGCTTTATCACTTTATATTATGGCTGGATAAATCATTTTATCAGACCAAATAACAAACATTGATATACTCTTGCATCTAAATCCTTAATCATAAAAAGAGTTTTCAGGCAGAGTCCTCAATCGATAGAGGATTTTTTCTTAGAGTGCTGTGTATAAAAAAAGTTCATATTATTGTGTAGCTATCTTTTTGCATATCTACCTTTATATCTATCCATCCATTCATCTGTCCAATTCAGTCCAAATCCTAGTAACTGGGTCAGTTTTTTGCAGTGGCTTCTTGGTGAAGTAGAAAATGAAAAAGCAGACAACATTCTCCCCCCCCCCCCCAAAAAAAAAAAAAACCAAAACAAAACAAAACACAAACCAACCAATGAAACACCATTCAATCATATTTGGTTTCGGTGCATAAATATTTTACTTGGTGAGGGAACTGGGTTTTTCACCAGCTTTCTCAACCTAAAGCATTTTTTAAAATTTTTCATTTTCTCCCATTCACTGGAGGGAATCAAACTGGTTAACCCTAGCATTCCAGTACAAATATAATATAAAAGTTGTCAATATTTTGAATGTATAGATGAATGTGAGCAAACACTTTTATGCTCAGAAATGATGATCAAACAATTAATATTCTAATAAATATATGAGAAATGCTGAAGTCTCTTTCTGCTCTGTACTGTGCCTCAGAAAGGAGAAAGTAATGTTACACTTTTACTTAATCCACACTGGAATAGCTATATGGAAGTGACAGCAGTTCTCTTTGCTTTTGCATTTGCTTTTTAAGGATTTCTTTCATCTATGACATGGCATTAAATTCTTTGGACCAAGAAATATAGGTCCTGATTCTCCATAGCCCTGTACTTTGTGTAGTCATTTACACCAAGGTGAGGTGATTGCACAGTGGATGTAAAATGCTACCAAATCAGAATGGTACCATTTAACACCCATTTTGCCCTGGTGTAAATGTGAGTCAGACCTATAGGAGGCAGAATGTGCCTCAAAATTCTCTTTACAGAGTACCCTAGGAAGCATTCCTCAAGTCGGAGAAGGTTTGGGAGCCTGGAAATTTTGCAGGGAGACAGGCCTTCCAGGCTCAGAGATCCACAAAGTTTATGACAAAGGGACTCCTCAGCTCTGCAAAGGTTAAAGCTATCCTGTATATACTACTGCTCCTTTCAGCTGCCCCCCCCCATCCCTATGGCTCCAGTTTGCTAAGCAACGCTCTAATTGATTGCAGTGGGTCTTACAGAATTGATCAGTAATGTCCACATTTCTAATTTGTTACCATTTCCCTCTCTTAGGGCTCTTTCCTTTGACAACCTAATGAAAGGAAAGCAGTAGCTAGGAGACAATTATAAGCAGCAGCACATTAGGCAAGTCTGCATATTTTCCCCTTTGTGAATAGTATGTTTTGAGTTCACAAATGTTCCCCTCTGACTCCAATACATGTAAATGAGGAATATTGATGACAGTGTAAACCCTTTCCAGCTGAAACTCGCTCCAGCTGAAAAGATATTGATGTGATGCCAAAATTTTAACACATTACCCTTAAATTGTTCTACCTTAATCTGTGATGCTGTTGTTCATCATTGTACTGTGATAATGCCTAGCTGCCCTACTCATGGATCTGGGACACATACTAGGCATAAAAGAAACGTGTAACAAAGAGATCCCACCTTGAAGAGCTTACAATCTAAGTAGCACAATCTGTGACCAGCAATATATATGATATCCCCTCAGTAAAAATACTCTTCCTCTGTCTGTTAAAAAAATACATGCCACTGAGTGGTCAGGTAGGGAGTGGGTCCCCTTTGCTTTTTGCAGGGGGCAGGTCTCCTCTAACTAAAGGTGGTCTACCCTACCTGATGCAGTGTTGCTAACCTTTGAATCACAAGTAATGTGATTTTGGCCCCTTGCTCAAGCCAGTCTCCAGCCATAAAACTCCCACTCTCACACAATTTCCATCCTGGCATGGGGGAAATCCCCCAGGATTGGCTGCCCTCCCCACTTCTCTGCCTCCTGGGTATGACTCAGGCACAGCTCTCATTCCACACATACCCCAAACTCCTCTCTGCTCCTGAAGGGGGGTAGGTAAGGGGGGAAGGGGGAGAGGTCAACATCATTCTCACAAGAGGAGTGGGGGAGGAGGAAAATGTCCGGCAGTTCAGGGTGGCACTGCTCCCTCTTCCCCATCTGTGAAAAATGGCTCAGGAGGACTCCACTCTCTTCTCCTCCCCTTTCCGTTCCTGCACCACAAGGCTTTGGAAGAAGAGGTGAAGAATGCAATGAAATGTATTCCACACAGGCCTGGAAAGGGGTAGAAGAGGACCTTATTGCAGCTGCTCTCTGGGCCTGGAAAGAGGGGAAATGGTCTGGGATGTCCCTCTGCTTTCCCTCTCCCAGATATTGTCTGCTCTCCAACACCATCTTTCTCTCTCCCTCAGTGTCTGCTTCAGTTATTTTCTAGCCTTCCTCTACTATCCCTAGACACAGAGAATGGTGTAAAAGGCCACCCAGACTACCTCCTCTGTCCTTAAAGTCAGCCCTAAAATCTTCTGACATGGGAGGAACTAAGAAACACACCTTGTTGGTCCATTCCCAGACCATTTTAAATAAGCTATCTTTCACTAATATAATGCATTCAGAAATGGGTAGCTGGTCATTAGGGACTAATAGGGCTAAAACCCACTAATAATGTCATGGTAGTATGACTGATGTTCTACAGGGTGCAGAACTGCCCATTTCCATTGGAGGACTACTGGTGCAGCTGGTGAGCCCTTAACCCCACCACTACCCACTGAATAGAATAAACCTGCTCCTCTAGCCTCTTCTCTACCTGAGCCAGGAGAAAGCCTTATCCCATCCCACCCTCTCTCTTCAGTAGTATCGTCATACCCCAAAATATGAGATTTTAAAATAAATCTCATGATTTTGAGACCAATTTGTCCTTTTTTGGGGGGTGGGGTCCTGTCTTTTGATTTTTGAACTCCCTCTGCCCCTCCCAGTGTATGGAGCAGTTACAGTGGTGCCAGCTCTCCCAGATGTAGAGTAAAGTGATTCTCACCCCTGCTGCAGGAGCTCTTACCATGTGCCTGATGGTACAGAGCTTCCAACCTCAAAATTCTAATAATTCTATGCCCCCTTTGGCCCATCTCTCAGCCCAGCAATTAATTATACACCTTCCCAACCCCACTTCTGCAGCTCCAGAGGTTCTTCACCTTCCCAGCCAGCACAAACAGAGGATTGGGCTTATTAGACCCAGTTGGGGAGGATTCCGAGACTGATTAGTTGACTGGGTGGGTGACTCAAAAAGAGGATATAAGTTCAGTCAAATGGGGAGTTGCTTTAAGCCAGGGAGTATCTTAAAACAGGAGGGAACTTTTAGTGTACTGTAGCAGGGTCCATAAGGAGAGTTAGTGCATGCCAGGCTAGTGCAAGGTACATTTACCCCACATCTTGCTGCAAATTAAGTGATTGAGTAGACAAGTCCTGAGAGGAAGAATTCAGCTAGGACACAAGCTGCAAGGAGGAGCGCTATGAAACCCTGAACCCAAGGGGACAGTCTACAGAACAGCCTGGGCAGGACTAGAAACAGAGCCTCAAGAAGGAGTGTGAAACCCCTGAACTGGAAAGAGGCTTGGGAAGTCAAAACTAAAAGCACAAAGCCCCCCAGAAATGAGGGCCATGAAGACCTTGAACTGGTGGGGAGAGTTACAAGCTAGAAAAGCTACAGCTTGAAACATACAGCCCCAGGAAGAGGGCCTGGGAAACCCTAATTCTAAAAAATGCACCCTTTGTGGGCAGAGCTAGTTAATCTGATTAGATTAGCCCCAAGGGAGGGGGCATATTAGTCTTAAAGACTCTGGGTATAAGTGGGCTATTCTCACAATGAATGAGGGAGAGTGAGGCAGGGTTCCTGCCGGGCCATCCCTTGCCATGAGAGGGTGTATGCAATATTCCTACAATATGCTATTTTAGTATTTTATATTATAATTTATATAGGACTGTATGTGTACATAATAAAATCAAAGCCAAATAAAAGCACAAAGGGTTGTGATGATATAAAATCAGTTATGGAATCTGTTTTATAATGAAACTGTGTTATCGGCAGTGCAGGTAGTGACAGCTATAGTTTAGGTTGCATAACACTTTCCATTATAAGACCCTCTTTTTCAGTTGCTTATAATTTTGCCTAACTTTAGACCATTCAGGCTAACGTTTTCCAGGCTACGTCTCTGCCTATGGCTGATTTTTTTAAAGTTCCAGCTTAAAATAGATCAGCCATTTCTCAGAGATTAGTGGGAATATGGTGTTTTGCCCATATTAAAAAAAATACTTACAACTGTTTTGTAGAGATGTTACTGTGCCTCTGTGTTTTAGAGCAAAGGTTTGAAGTTTGGCAGGGGGCACCCTTGTTTCTGGGAATATGCCTGCTACATCTTTGTAAAATTTTTCTTAAATTTGTCTAAGTTATAAGACTCTGAGAAAAACACAGTTTGCACATGCTCAGTAAAGATTTGTTAGTATTTGACAGCTAAAGATTCCATCCCCTCTTGACTACCTTGTGCCAATTGGACTGTTCATATGCCATCCCTGGTGAGTGACTGAGCATGCTCCATCCCAGCACTGCAGGACTGAGCTCCTCCTGGGTACTGCACACCACTGTGGCACCAGAACTGAGAACAAAGAGAGTGTTCTTAATGGTTCCCCTTCTCACATTCAGAAGAAAGAGGGAGAAGCCTTACCTGAATGAAGGATGGAGAGCAAGGGAGTGGGGGGAAGAGATTCAGGGCAGGAGGACAGAGGTAGGAGTTCAGGAAGGAAGAGTGATAGGAGTAGGAGCTGGGATGGGGGAAAAGAAGCAGGAAGCATTGGCAACAAAGGGATAGTTGGGAACAAGTAGGGGGCAGGTGCAGAAGTGGAAAGAGGGGCAGGAGCATGGAAGAATAGGAACAGAGAGGGAAGGGACCGGATGGAAGAGAAGATAAATATAGGAGCAGGGAGTGGTGAGGACAGGATTTGGAGCAGAAGGAGAAACAGGCAGGGAATGGGAACAGGAGCAGAGGGAGGAGGGCAATGGGGGAATAATGGTGTGGGAACAGGGACAGGATCTGGGGAGATAGAAACAGAGGGGACAGTGAGTAGAATCCTGAGGTCTGATTTACAGAAGTGCTGAATAGAAGCTTTGCTTAGGCCCTTAGGGTCTCAAATTGGGCTCCAAATGTAGTACTTTGGTAATTTCTATCTTGATCTATGTGTCTTATTTGCTATGTTGAAATGGAGGTAATATATCATTTTACCTCACAGCCTGATGGTGAAGGTAAATTCATTCAGGTTTTTCAAGACCTAAGTTATGATAGTGAGACCTGCATAGAAAAGCCCATGAGGAAATGAATAATTCCATATGCAGTGCTGGCAGGGCTGATTCTAGAGGCAGATGAGCAGGGTGGCCACCCTAATTGCTAACTTCCAGGTGGCCCCATACCTCTTCACCTTGCTTGACCTCCTCCACACACCTGCAGCCACTCATAGGAGATGGGGTGGAGGCAGCACTGAAAACATTTTCCTCGTCTGGCAAATCAGCTGGGGCTGCTCTTGAGTGCAGGGTTTGGATGGTGCCCAGTAATTATGCATACAGCCATACTTAGAATGATGAGGATAAAAAGAAACATTGAGCTTCCCATTCAGTCAGGACCACCTATCCTATGAACTGAATGAGGCAGGGGTCCTGTGCTAAAAATTGTATGTGATCATGATAAAGAGTATATCACAGTGTATAAAACATAATAGGTCCAATTAAGCAACTTTTGAAAGCTGGATTTTGCCATTTTAATATTTTCTTAATTCATTTTTTGGGGGGTGGAATAGGGATGCAGAATATTGTTACTAAATGCTGCAGTGTTCAAACAACAAGTGTGTGTCCAGCTTTTATTTTTTTTTAAAATAAAACTACTTCCTTTTGGGTCTGGGTCTGTTCCCATTGCAGTCAATGGCAAAACTCCTACTGATTTAAATTAAGCTCTTTATGGGGCTCCCCAGTGCATTGTGGTTTATATGGTTATCAGGACCACCTGATTAAAAATGCAAGTTTTGAATTGTGCTGTTTTCAGTACATTATACCTTATGGAGGGGTTTTTGTTTGTTTGTTTTTACTAGTTATGTCCTTTCTGAATATAAGTGGCAGGTTTTTTCTTTAAAAATATTGTGTTTTGTTATCTTGTACTATGATGATGATCATGCCTATGGCATACTTTGCTGCTTCAGCCTAAAGAAGAAGAAGAAGATTAGAGAAATATTAGCTTGTTTTCTTATTATTTTTCTGAGCATATAAAGCACAATGCTAAATACAGATTTTAAACCATTTATGTTGTCAAATTCAAGTGAATTAATAAAGCTCTCAATTTTTGCTTGTCTGGCTCGTCAATATATTCATGATCCTTCATTGTATGTATAGGTTCACACCCTGATTTTTATGCACATGACTAACTTTAAGCATTCGAACAGTACAATTTACGATACATAAAAAAAGTAAAACATTCAAAGCAAAATGAACTAGTTAGCTGCATCATTAATACCTTTCTAGAGATGCTTATAACTACTGCCAGATATTGTTGTCTGACAAACATTAAACAGAAGAAGTGATGATTAAACCATCCATAAATGTGACACCAAGTCATAATTCAAACAGTCGCACCACGTTGATGGATTGGTTTTTGATGGATTGGTTAGGAGGTTTTTTTTTAATGAAAAGCTAACTTCTTATTGGTATTGCTAGGGCCAAATTTATCCTTGATGTTAGTGGATGAAACTCCACTGAAGCAAATTGCGTTATGACTGATCATGTTGTCCAGTGAATAACAAAAGAAAATTTACTTATAGTTATATTCTAAAGATTAATAAGGGATTATGTATACCGATCTGCACAAGTGCTTACATTTAAGCATATGAATAGTCCCATGGAAGTTACTTACAGAGAGTCAGTCAGAATTTGGCCTAAGTGTTTTCCCTTCTGTATAAAGTGTGTGTTTGTGATTTGGTTGGTAATATGTAAAAGAACAGTAATTTGAGGAGGAATGGAAGCAACCTAATATGACTGCGCTCAAAACATCCTACTATAGCAGTTCTAGACGCTACAGGAGATGACTGTGGAAGTGATATCTCAGTTACACAATATATAACATTATGAAATGTCCTAAAAGGAGGCATGATTAAAAAGGAAACTAAAGCTTTCATAGGAAGTAGAAACATGAATCAAATATGTCAAAGTAAGATGATCACAGAAGCATTAAAGGTCTTAGTGTTCAGCACTGATTTAAGGATTTCTCTGTTGTTACTGACACAGTCATCCCTCCAGCCCCAAATTCAAAGTGAGGGGGTAGAGTTGAGAGCTATCCAGACATATGAAACTGCATGTGCAACTAATACACGTTATTAAAAGCTTGACTCTTTGACATTCTGTTTTCGATTAAATTCATTAAACCAATTCAGTGAAATTCAAAATTCTGATAAATAATTGTTTTACATTTTCTCATTAATTGAAAATGAATAGAAAACCCCCTCATCTACCCGCTTATCTTCTATGAATTTGTCCTGTCATGTTTTCTAGTAAAAAAAGTAAAAATAAAAATCAGTAAGTCATCTCTGACGCAAACTTTGCTATAACAATCTTGCTAACGGTACAAACTATTGCTGCAGTTCTGAGAACATGCTAGCTTTTTAGGTAGATCAACAAACCTTTCCACTCCATGCTGCTTTGATAGGGCTCCTCATCATATTTGAGATCTAGGTAAGAAGAAAAAAACAATGAGAACATAAGAAAGGCCATACTGGATCAGACCAAAGGTCCATACAGCCCAGTATCCTGTCTACCGACAGTGGCCAATGCCAGGTGCCCCAGAGGAAGTGAACCTAACAGGTAATGATCTAGTGATCTCTCTCCTGTCATCCTTCTCCACCCTCTGACAAACAGAGGCTAGGGACACCATTCCTTACCCATCCTGGCTAATAGCCATTAATTGACTTAACCTCCATGAATTTATCCAGTTCTCTTTTAAATCCTGTTATAGTCCTAGCCTTCACAACCTCCTCAGGCAAGGAGTTCCACAGGTTGACTGTGCACTGAGTGAAGAACTTCCTTTTATTTGTTTTAAACTTGCTACCCATTACTTTCATTTGGTGGCCCCTCGTTCTTATATTATGGGAAAAAGTAAATAACTTTTCCTTATTCACGTTCTTCACACCACTCATGATTTTATATACCTCTATCATATCCCCCCTTAGTCTCCTCTTTTCCAAGCTGAAAAGTCCTAGCCTCTTTAATCTCTCTTCATATGGAACCCATTCCAAACCCCTAATCATTTTAGTTGCCCTTCTTTGAACCTTTTCTAATGCCAGTATATCTTTTTTGAGATGAGGAGACCACATCTGTACGCAGCATTCAAGATGTGGGCATACCATGGATTTATATAAGGGAAATAAGATATTCTCCGTTTTATTCTTTATCCCTTTTTTAATGATTCCTAACATCATGTTAGCATTTTTGACTGCGGCTGCACACTGCATGGACATCTTCAGAGAACTATCCACGATGACTCCAAGATCCCTTTTCTGATTAGTTGTAGCTAAATTAGCCCCCAGCATATTGTATGTATAGTTGAGATTATTTTTCCCAATGTGCATTACTTTACATTTATCCATATTAAATTTCATTTGCCATTTTGTTGCCCAATCACTTAGTTTTGTGAGATCTTTTTGAAGTTCTTCACGTCTGCTTTGGTCTTAACTATCTTGAGCAGTTTAGTATCATCTGCAAACTCTGCCACCTCACTGTTTACCCCTTTCTCCAGACTGCTTATGAATAAGTTCAATAGGATTGGTCCTAGGTTGGACCCTTGGGGAATACCACTAGTTACCCCTCTCCATTCTGAAAATTTACCATTTATTCCTACCCTTTGTTCCCTGTCTTTTAACCAGTTCTCAATCCATGAAAAGATCTTCCCTCTTATCCCACGACAACTTAATTTACGTAAGAGCCTTTGGTGAGGGACCTTGTCAAAGGCTTTCTGGAAATCTAAGTACACTATATCCACTGGATCCCCCTTGTCCACATATTTGTTGACCCCCTCAAAGAACTCTAATAGATTAGTAAGACATGATCTCCCTTTACAAAACCTTGTTGACTTTTGTGCAACAATTTATGTTCTCCTATGTGTTTCATAATTTTATTCTTTACTATTGTTTGAACTAATTTGCCCGGTACTGATGTTAGACTTACCGGTCTGTAACGGCCATGATCACCTCTAGAGCCCTTCTTAAATATTGGCGTTACATTAGCTATCTTCCAGTCATTGGGTACAGTAGCTGATTTAAAGGACAGGTTACAAACTATAGTTAATAGTTCTGCAATTTCACATCTGAGTTCTTTCAGAACTTCTGGGTGAATGCCATCTGGTTCCGGTGACTTGTTACTGTTAAGTTCCTCAATTAATTCCAAAACCTCCTCTAGTGACACTTCAATCTGTGACAATTCCTCAGATTTGTCACCTACAAAAGACGTCTCAGGTTTTGGAATTTCCCTAACATCCTCAGTCGTGAAGACTGAAGCAAAGATTTCATTTAGTTTCTCTGCGATGACTTTATCGTCTTTAAGTGCTCCTTTTGTATCTCAATTGTCCAGGGGCCCCACTGGTTGTTTAGTAGGCTTCCTGATTCTGATGTACTTAAAAAAACATTTTGTTATTACCTTTTGAGTTTTTGGCTAGCTGTTCTTCAATCTCCTTTTTGGCTTTTCTTATTACATTTTTACATTTAATTTGGCAGTGTTTATGCTCCTTTCTATTTACCTCACTAGGATTTGACTTCCACTTTTTAAAAGATGCCTTTTTATCTCTCACTGCTTCTTTTACATGGTTGTTAAGCCATGGTGGCTCTTTTTTATTTCTTTTACTGTGTTTTTTAGTTTGGGGTATACATTTAAGGTGAGCCTCTATTATGGTGTCTTTGAAAAGTGCCCATGCAGCTTGCGGGGATTTCACTCTAGTCACTGTACCTTTTAATTTCTGTTTAACTAACCTCCTCATTTTTGCATAGTTCCCCTTTCTGAAATTAAATACCACAGTGTTGGGCTGTTGAAGTGTTCTTCCCACCATAGGAATGTTAAATGTTATTATATTATGGTCACTATTTCCAAGCGGACCTGTTATAGTTAGCTCTTGGACCAGATCCTGTGGTCCACTCAGGACTAGATCGAGAGTTGCCTTTCCCCTTGTGGGTTCCTGTACCAGCTGCTCCAAGAAGCAGTTATTTAAAGTATCGAAAAATTTTGTCTCTGCATTTCATCCTGAGGTGATATGTACCCAGTCAATGTGGGAATAATTGAAATCCCGCACTATTAATGAGTTTTTTATTTTGATAGCCTCTCTAATCTCCCTTAGTATTTCATCTTCACGATCATTATCCTGGTCAGATGGTCGATAATAGATCCCTACTGTTATATTCTTATTAGAGCATGGAATTACTATCCATAGAGATTCTATGGAACATGTGGATTCATTTTAGATTTTTTATTTCATTTGATTCTACATTTTCTTTCACATATAGTGCCACTACACCGCCCCCCCCAAAAATGTTCTGTCCTTCCGATATATTTTGTACCCCTATGGAATTTCTGAGAATGCCACCATAGAGGTCCTGGATTTTAGTCTCTTTCCTAGCAGCCTAAATTTGGCCCCCAGGACGTCTCTCCTACCCTTTCCTCCGTCATTGGTACCTACATGTACCACGACCACCAGCTCCTCCCCAGCACTGCACATAAGTCTATCTAGATGCCTCAAGGGATCTGCAACCTTCGCACCAGGCAGGCAAGTCACTATATGGTTCTCCCGGTCATCACAAACCCAGCTATCTATGTTTCTAATGATCGAATCTCCCATTACTAACACCTGCCTAATAAATGCCTAATTCTATTTTTTTTTAAAGTACAGCTGCTGGGCTGGATTAATGTATTCAAATAAAAAATAACTACCTCTATGGCTGCAGAGGGGAGTTTTTGATTGTGACTTCAACAAGACAAAATAATTCCTAGTGGGAGGGGAATGGAGAGGGATGATACAGGATGTATTCCAAAGCCTATTGAAATCAATGAGATCCTTTCCATTCTCTTCTTTGGCCTTTAGGGTCAGGCACATAAAGGAGCATTTAATCTTCTTCCTCTTGTTTTGTCTATGCAGTATGTACCAAAAATAGTTTACATACGCTGGCCAACTTATGGTAACTGTGACAGAATACACCCCTGTGTTCACGCTCCACATACGACTGTAATAATGTTTGTACAAGGTATTGTGACCCCTCTCGCTTGCCCTGAAAGGGTTAATGTAGATTGAGAAGGGGGTTAATTAATCTGAAAGGCCACAGCAGAGGTAAATCAAATGACTAAGTAATCCCCTGACTGAGTGCGGGAGCCCAGCTGAGGCATAAGAGCCAGGCTGGGTTTATAAAGACAGGAAAGTAGGAGTAAAGAGCAGGAAAGAGTTATTGGGAAAAATCTATAGTTATTCTGTGGGAGAAAGGAGGAGTCTTCTAGCGCTACAGAGCCAAGTTACTTCTTGGAAGGAAGGAGTTGTGAGGCTGGCAAACTCAGAAGGAAAAAAACAATGATAAGGAAAAGGCTTAGGGAAAGGCAGTAAGGTCCAGGAGAGAACTGACCTTAGCTGCTGATTAGAGAGTCCCTGAGCTGGCAGTTGGAGTAAAGAGTAGGCCCAGGTTCCTCTGCTAACCATTGGGGAAATGGCACTGTAGGGTAATGAATGTGAAGCTTGCCTAAGACTGAGGAGGAAAATCCTTTGATCCCTTGGAAGGGGAAAATGTGTATAGTGACTTGGCTGGAGGGCTGAGTCCTGAAGAGGCAGTAGTAACTCATGGAGCAAGGGTGGGCCTGTAGGGGGAGGGAGAAAGATAGTGAGCAACTGTGGAAAAGGGTGTTGACCTCATAAAGCTAATCCCCAGAATGGCTAGGCAGTGGGGCCATCTATCCATGAGTCCAGCACCATTCACAGGTATGACTTGTGAGGTATCATTTAAACTCAAATTACTGATCAATAATATCAGTGCATGTTGTGACATTATGCATATAAGCTGAAATCCTGACTGAAGCATGTTTTCCAGATAAAACTGGGGAGCAACTAAACCAGTTCCTCCAAGACAAAGGGCAAGCTGCTGCCTCAGCCAGGGGTCAATAAGGCTGATATACCATTAGCTGCTAAATTGACGATTTTCAAACTTTTGAGCTGAGCTGCTCCTCTTTAAGTTAAAATTTTTGGTTATGCCCCCAGGTGGGGGATGGGAGTGGTGGCCAGGGGCTCCTGCTATCATCCCCTTTCCCTAGCAGGGACTGGTGGCACTGCTCCAAATGTTCCTACATACCCCCCCCCCGGGAGGGTGTGCCCCACAATTTGAAAATCTCTGCTAAATGGCCATCCTTTGGCAGGGAAAGGAGCTGGAAGAAAAATCTCTATATCTTAGCAAAGAAATAGCATGGCATTTCCTTTCTTCACCAGCCTGCCTTTTGCCTTGCTCCCAGTTGGAAATGCTTCTGAGAGTGGGGACAGGGCTATAAAAAGAAGTGGGTAGACCCTGCCAGCCCCCCCCCCCCATTCTCTGCACCTGAAAAGACAAAAGGCAATATATGTTGGACGTTGGGGGAGGGGTCCTGACCTGAAGAATAACACCATTTCATAACTGAAGAGAGATTACTCATAAATGGGCAAAAACTGATACTTCCCCTAGCCATCTACATCGTAACAGACCCCCCCTCCCCCCAAAAAAGCCATGGCCACAACCATTCATCTGGAAAAAACCCCAATCAAGAAAATCCAAAGGCATGATGAAGCCTATTTAAGAAATTAAATGTAACATGTTACTGATTGCTATATATAAATTTGAGAGAAGCACAGTAGCTTAAGTTGCTCATGATGTAACTGAGTAAACTCTCCATATGCCAAAAATGCTAAAGTATTCATAGAAGATCAGTTGAACGTAAATCTTCTTTTGCAAAGAAATGTGGACCCATAAAGTGCATTGGAGATGTCATGGTTTTGAGAGACAAATACAATGCACTGACTCGTGCAGTGTTTAACTCATCTTTTAAATCCCCTTTAATATAAATAGTTCAAAACAAACAATTTTGTATTCCTGAAGGCTATTGCTGTCCTATATATTTTGAGCACTACCTATTATATCTGTAGGGTCTTGTGCCTCACCTTTCATAATGGTAGTTGAGCTCTGTCTTCTAATTCCTTAATGAACATATGCTTTTTATGGTTAAGCTCCTAAGGGGCTGGTATAAATTACATAGTTTTACTGACTTGGAGGAGGATCTGAGAATCTTCCTGGTTTTCTAGTTCAAAAAATAATTCTCATGCTGAAGAAATATTCAAAAAAGTGCCAAAGTACCACAGTGTGTGAGATTTCAAATGACATTGCAATACCACTCCTTATACTAGGAGAATAAAATATTGATCCAAGATCTACAAAGCTTTAAAAAAAAAAGCACAAATAAAATAAGGGTTTTTACATGATGTGGAGTAGAGAAGAGAAAAATGTGTGCTGACTTTTCAGAGAGCTGAACCAATTTATTTCAATTTTCCTACTTCTCTTTCTTCTACAATTTAAGGTTCTCACCTTGCAATAATCCTCAAAATAGGAGGATCCCAGAGTCCTCCCTCCTATCTGTGTGTTGTTGCCTTTTAGATTCCATAAAGGTGAACTGCGAAGATTAGAGCTAAAAAATTCAAACATCTTAGTAAGATCTCAAAGAGGGGGGAAATTGAATAACACTGCATTATAACAAAATCGGAAAGAATTACAATCTTAGGGAAGGAAGCAATTTTACCCCACCATGCTTTTGTCTAGTGAATATTTCCACAGGAAGAAAAGATGCAGGACTGAGGAGTCTATAGGACTAGAAAGAAAGATGCTGCCAAACAGCTCTCTCACTGAGGTGGGGATCTAATTACAAAGCAACAAGCTCAGAAAATGTCAGCTGAACCAGAAAGCTTGGCACAGAAAGTAGAGGGAAAAGACACCAAGGGAAGATTCCAAACAAAGAGTTAAGTGGACAGATCAGTGGGGTCCCGTGAAAGTGGGGCAGACAACCAGTGAATACCAAAGATTAGTAAGTGCAAGTAGAAGTTTACCATGCCATGTTGTGAGAAATCAGCAGGGAGGCAGCACACCGACATCATAGTTAAGCTTAGACAGGACACCTGGCTGTCACTGAGATTAGACCAGATCTGGTGAAAGAGGAAAAAACAGACCAGACCCCATTCTTAAACAAAGATCTCTCTGCTACAACCCACCCTGGCTGAATAATTATGAATTGGCTGGAAAGTGATCTGAGTAAAGCCAACCCTGACAAAACATAAGCAACTCAGCTGGAGGTCAGGTGGGGGCCCCATATTGGTGAGGTAATTGCTAATGATTTTCTAATGGACTGGTACTTTTTCCAATGATTGTTCAGTGAGATCTACAAGAGATGAACCATCTATAACTTTGGGACCAGTCAGAAGATCAGTGAAGAATATCTATAAATTTTGGTAAATATCTAGGGAAAGACTTGTCAAGTGATTTATTCTGTTTACCTCAGGCTATTTTCCAAATTAAACTGTCTGCTTCAATGGAACTTTTGCTGACGTGTTTCTCTGTATTCTTTGTTTGGCTTCAAGGTGAGAATCATTGCTGTGTGTAGGGAGGGGGTGATCAGGCCACTATTATACGGTTATTTTTTTCACACATGGATAAGAAATGTGACCAGTTTACAGAGAGGGTTAATCCATATTTGAAAGTCAGTGGATAACCTGGAGCAGGAGTTTAACATAACCCACAAAGCACCAAGACATTACCAGGTGTCAAGTGTACATATTTTTGTTAAGAACCAAAGTGAGCTTTTGAAAAATCAAGTAGTGTTGTACAATGAATAGATAGTGGGATTGTCAGAGCTGGCACTGGAAAGAGACATCAGGTTGCTAGATTGTATGATTTCAAAAAACAATCCATTGTGTACATATATCTCTCACAAAGGCCTTCATTCTGCAATGAGATCCATGGCCACGCAGAGTCCCATTAAAGTCAATACAGCTAAATGCTTTCACAAAGATCTGCCTTTTTCAGGCACAAGGTTCTTTCCTAACCATATTAAAAATACAGTGCTTGTTCAGATCTCAGAGTTGGGAGACTGGGGGAGGGGCGGGGGAGTATAGTTAAATTGAAATATTCCACTATCTCAGCTATGAAATCTCTTTGGACCTAGACCACACAATGAAATGAACCTTTGGGCTTTTTGTTGACAGCAGCAAAGGTTGTGTAACAAATGGAGTGTGATGAAAACAGCAGAGAACGGTTAATGAATAGAACGGCAGCAGCAGTGAGACCGAGGGCCTGTCTACATGAGACAGTTGCAGCAGGATAACTTAAGGTGCAACTATAAACGGATGTTTTTAAAACAATGCAGTGTAAACATTCTTAGGTTGATTTGAGAGTAGCTTATTTTGGTTTAAATAATGTCATTAGGAACAGACTTAACTTTAGTGACATAAGTCATTCATTCTGAAATCAGAGCTATTTGCACTGGTTTAGTTATATTGATGATAAAGCCAATGCAAGTTTCTCATTGAGATGAGAAACAAAGGTAAAGCTTTGAAGGGCAAGAAAGAGTTGCTGAGTCAAGGGAGGTGACTGTGTAAACAAGCGGTCTGAACACACCCATTTTTGTAACAGTTTTTCTTAACATTAATCAGTATTATTGGAGTTGCTTAAAATTACTTGGCAATTAGTGATAAAATTCGCTGGTGGCTCTGTGAAAATAATTACCAAAACAATTAGTCTCAACTAGGGCTGTCAAGCAATTAAAACAATTAATTGCCCTGTTAAACAATAATAGACTGCCATTTATTTAAACATTTTTGGATGTTTTCTACATTTTCAAATATATTGATTTCAGTTACAACACGGAACACAAAGTGTACAGTGCTCACTGTATTTTTTATTACAAATATTTGCATTGTAAAAAACAAATATTTTTCAATTCGCCTCATACAAGTACTGTAGTGAAATCTCTTATCATGAAAGTTAAACTTAGAAATATAGAATTATGTATAAAAAAAAACCTGCATTCAAAAATAAAACAATGTAAAACTTTAGTCTACAAGTCCACTCAGTCCTACTTCTTGTTCAGCCAGTCACTCAGACAGACAAGTTTGTTTACATTTGCAGGAGATATTGCTGCCCACTTCTTGTATACAATCTCATCTGAAAGTGAGAACAGGCATTTGCATGGTGCTGTTGTAGCTGACATCACAAGATATTTATGTGCCAGATGCAGTAAAGATTCCTATGTCTCTTCATGCTTCTACAGCCATTTCAGAGGATATGCCTCCATGCTGATGAGGCGTTCTTCTCAATAATGGTCCAAAGCAGTGCGGACCAACGCATGTTGGTTTTCATCATCTGAGTCAGATGTCACTAGTAGAAGGTTGATTTTCTGTTTTGGTGGTTCAGGTTCTGTAATTTCCGCGTCGGAGTGTTGCTTTTTTGAGACTTCTGAAAGCATGCTCCACACCTCATCCCTCTCAGATTTTGGAAGGCACTTTAACCTTGGGTTGAGTGCTGTAGCTACCTTTAGAAATCTCACATTAGTACCCTCTTTGCATTTTGTCAAATCTGCAGTGAAAGTGTTCGTTTTAAGAACATGTGCTGGGTCATTGTTGGAGACTGCTATAACAAATATATATATGGCAGACTGCAGGTAAAACAGCAGACCTACTATTCTCCCCCAAAGAATTCAGTCAAAAATGTAATTAACATTTTATTTTTTAACGAGCATCATCAACATGGAAGCATATCCTCTGGAATGGTGGCCGAAGCATGAAGGGGAGCATACAGATGGTTAGCATATCTGGCACATATCCTTGCAATGCCAGTTACAGAGGTGCCATGTGAATGCCTGTTCTCACTTTCAGGTGACATTGTAAATACAAAGCCAGCAGCATTATCACCCATAAATGTAAACAAAATTGTTTGTCTTAGTGATTGGTTGAACAAGAAATGGGACTGAGTGGACGTGTAGGCTCTAAAGTTTTACATTGTTTTGTTTGAGGGCAGTTATGTAACAAAACAAAAAATCTACATTTGTAAGTTGCACTTTCATGATAAAGAGATTGCACTACAGTACTTGTATAAGGTGAACTGAAAAATACAATTTTTTAAATAATTTTACAGTACAAATATTTGTAATAAAAATAATAAGGTGAGCACTGTGCACTTTGTATTCTGGATTGTAATTGAAATCAATATATTTGAAAATGTAGAAAAAATCCAAAAACATTTAATAAATTTCAATTGGTATTCTATTGTTTAACAGTGCGATTTAAAAGTGCAATTAATCGCGATTAATTTTTTTTAGTTAATCGTGATTAATCGACAGCCCTAGTTTCAACACTTGGTAGTGTGATACAAATCAAAGTTAGGATGACCTTTCTTGAAACATATTTATTAACACTGACCATGTTACTCATGAGCTTTTAACTCTCTAAAAAGGAACTTGAGACAAGAGATCTCAACTCAAAGATGCACAGTTTGTAGTTGTAGATCATGGTTTTCTGAAATCCATTTGATTGAGAGCTGATCTAGGAAAACAGGCGTCTGAGCACACTGTTTTTTTGCACATCTCTCCATTCAAGGGAATGGATAGCAACAACTGAAACTTGTCAGAAGTGGGAAAAGGGAGAAGAAAGGTCCCGTTCCTGGCCCAGGGATCCCAAAAGGGTATGCCTCTGGAGAGGGTGTAACATTCAGTAGCAATCATGAAACTAGAGCTGGGTGACTTTTTTGGCCAAAAATTTTAGCCAAACAGATTCTACTCAAACAAATTTCACAAATTTGTGAAAATTTCAAATTAATTTTCTTTTAAATCTGAAAAAAATAACATTTTGTTCTAACATTTTCTAAATAAAATGTCTTGATTTTTCAATTCAAAATAACTTTGTTTGATATTTACTTCATTTTATACAATTAAAAGGTAAAAATACATAATTAAAAAGTTTCATTTTGGGGGCAAAGAAAGCATTGCTTGGGACCCAAAACAAAATAATTGTATACTTATCAGTTAACCCTAAACTTTTTAAAATTGTGTTGATGTGAATTTTTTGAAAATCAGCAAACCGAAAAGTCCATTATGGCACAGACCAGACCTTACACATCTAAGTAGCTTTGTGGATCTGGGTCTGAGGCTATGTCCACACTACCATGGTAAGTCAACCTACACTACGCAACTCCAGCTACATGAATAACGTAGCTGGAGTCAATGTACCTTAGGTCGAGTTACCGCAGGGTCTACGCTGTGAGGGGTCAACGGGAGAAAATGACCCTCATTCCTTGAGGTAGCCTTTCACAACAGCACTGATTTACACTGATGGGGTTAGGGCAGGAACCATGGTTCTGGGCACAAGTCGGGAGTAAGGATCCATGATGGGACTTCACAATCAGACAGAACTGCAGTTGCCATGGAGATTAGGGAGCAGGAAGGGACATTCATAGGACAAGAGCTACCCCTTGATTCTACCAAGGGGATGAGCAGAAGGAAAAAGAGAAAATGCCTCAGGGCTCTGAGGTGGCAGTGTAGGAGAAGGAAGAGACCTTAGGGCTCAAGGAAGCTGAAGAGGAAGATGCTCTTGGGCATGGGACCAGAAGTCAGGCAGGCAGAATGCAGGTATCTCACATGTTTTGTATGTGGGGGTTATTGACAGGAAGGGATGCTGTGCAGATAAGCAAAATGAATTAACAAGATTCTAATTTAGTGAGGGGGAGGGATGTTTAGAGGGTACATTGCAGTTTCATTTCTTTCCTGCTTCCTAAATAGCAACAGCAGATCAGAACTAAAGCCTTTTTCCTCCCAGAGGAACCCGAAACTTCACCCTGGCTTTCCCTGGGCAGGACCCCTATTGCCATACTTATACACATGCCCCCCCAAAGCCCACTTCTTGATGACAGAGAAAGGGACAAAAAGAGTAATATCATTGTCATTTTTATTTGTGGGATGTGCTCAGCCATGTAAGAAACAAGTGGGGGGCCATGTAAGAAACAAGATAGATATATTTTTGCAGTGAAAAGGATGGATTAGTATACACAGTTCTAAACATCTGGGCAATGCCCCTTCTGATTATGAAACTATGTATAATAGTCACTACAGGTTGAGGAGAAAAATTAAAATGCATTGTACAAGATTTTGCATCAGCATTGCAATTTCTCTCATTTTGCTTGTTTGTCTAAAAACCATGCGTGTGTGTGGGAGGGGCGGGGGGGTTGCTGTTGCAACTCTTTCTCCATCTATCAGAGTAGGATGATAGTAGCATTGAATTCCTATCCTTAACTTGTAGGCTCCCCCTTTTAGACATAATTCTTTTTACTCATTCTAGCTGTTAGGCCCTCATTTTGTAAACTCTTACGTATATACTTAACTTTTACTTTACTACTGTGAGTAGTGTCCGCTCAAAGTCAAGCCTATGTGAAAATGTTCACAGGATCGTAGCCTTTCTGTGTGCATCTAAGCCTTTCTAGGGAGAGTTATATCAGCATTTCAAAAAAGTCAATATATTTGATTTTTCAGATAAGTTTCAGGTAAGCTACAAATCTTGCACAGTAAAGGTGCTGCTTCAGTCTGAGATAAGCTCCTACCCTGCTGCATCAGTCCTCTGCAAAAGGGAAAACAAGGATAAAAAATTTAGGTTATGCATCCTCCTTCTCTTTTTACTTTAAACACCCTCAGCCAGCAACAGACTAAAATTGGTCCTCTGTTATTTACTTGCAACTTCATCTAAATCACTCTGGGAACAGTTAGAACCTCGATGATCAAGATTGTCACTGGGTGTAAGGTGCAGTGCCAAGGTCAGTCAGGGCTCCTCACTTTTCATGAGAGAGAGCTGAAAGCCACAATTAGGATGGTCATAGGTTACATACAGTACCAGACATTTCTGTTAAAACACACACACACACCCTGCACCAAAAAACAGTCCATACATTTATTTTTAAAGCTCTTTTAAATGACTCAGCTCCTGTATTCCATGTAGCTCTTTCTATAGTCCCCCATTACTGTAGTATCTGGTAGCTTCACAATATTCCTGTGAAATAGAGAAGTATTTTGCAGATGGGAAGCTGAGACCCAAAGAGATTAAGGACTGGATCCACAAAGGTACTTTGTTTCCTACTCCCCAGATTTAGGCACCACTACAACCCCCAAAAATCTGCTTGGCTGCTGCCTGACCCTGTAGGCACTTAAACTCACTCCTCACCTAAGTTTTCAGGGTAAAAATTCACCGGATACATAGGTGTGGGAATCAAGGATGCGGGGGGTGCTGCAGTGCCCCCAGGTTTTGCGCAGGGTCACAGCGCTGCCAGACTCAGGCCCGGGGTCCCAGCTGCAGGACCCGTGCCCAGGCCTCTGCTCCCGCCCCCAGCTATGGTCCCAGCCTCAGCTCCCTTACCTCTGTCTTCATCCTCCTCCCCATCCCAGAGCCATGTCCTGGCCCCAGGTCTGGGGAGAGGGGGCACAGAGAGGGATATGGTGAGGTGCAAAGTAAAAAGTTTGGGGACCGCTGGCTTTTAGCATGCCCACTGTAAAAAGTGTTCCAGCACCACTAACTGGATACCCCTATGGTTCAGCCATGCACACACCAGTGCTTCTCTATAAGCAGCTGGATGCTTATCTCCCTCATAAGCCCTAGTGCAGGGGTCTTCAACCTCTAGCGTGCGGCCCGTCAGTAAAATCCACTAGTGGGCTGGGATGCTAAATCCACATCCCTCAGCCAGCGCCGCTTCCCGCTGCCCCCATTGGCCTGGAATGGCGAACCATGGCCTGTGGGAGCCGCGATCAGTCAAACCTGCAGAAGCTGCAGGTAAACAAACCATCCCGGCCTGCCAGTGGATTTCCCTGACGGGCTGCGTGCCAAAGGTTGCCGATCCATGCCCTAGAACAATCCATGAAGTGGGGGAAGTCTGGTATTCCTCGTAACTCACGAGCAGGGCCTGGTCCTATAAGTGTGCTTAGAGGCCACTTAACTCCAGACAAAACAGCTGGAGAGAGGGAACAAGGAGACCCTCCCTTATAATCTTTAGCTCAATAGTTAGGGTACTAAGTTAGGATGTAGGAGACCCCCAGTTCAATTTCTCCCTTCTCCCTGAGGAGGAGTTGGGATCTGAACAATGCTCTGCTACTTCACAGGTGAGTGCCCTGGGCTGTAGGATATCCCTCGACTTCTCCTGTTGAAGTTTTTCCACTTTAAATAAATGAATAATTAAATATTGGAGCAGAGGAAATGTGAGAAACTCTAGCCCAATGGTTAGATCACTCACCTAAGTGGCATATCCCTCTTCAAATCCCTTCCCCTCATTTGGTGTGGGGGGGGAAGGACTTGAATCAGGGGTTTCTCACATTCCATCTGAGTACCCTACTCCCTGGGATAAATGTTACAAGGGAGCACCTTCTCTCAGCCATTTTGTGTGGCATTAAGGGCCTCTCACCCCAGATTAGGCCCTGCATGCAAGTTAAGCAGAGGAACACCTATTTTCCCCCACTTCATTGATAGCTAGCAGACACAGGTTCCTAAGGAGGCACCCATCTCTGCAAGAGGGAAGGGGCTTAAGATACACTCCTCTCATCAGTATCTCCCATTGGCTAGCTTAGGCAGCTCCTTTCCTAGCATGCAGGGTTTTGTGAATCACATTCTAGAATGTCTCTTCCCCTTCATTGTACAGGGGAACTTAGGGTGGCTTATGGATCACAGTGTTGTTCCTGTGATTTTCAAGGCATTGCACCACTCAGCATCACAATGCTTGCTGTGGAGCTGGGCCAACGTGATTAGCCAAAGGTTGCACAAGAAGTTAGTGGTAGAGGTAAGAATTGAAGTCATATCTCCTGTAGCACAAGGCTATCCTTCCTTCCCCTGCTTCTCCACTTCAAGAGGGACAGATTTCAATTATATGACTCAATGATTTTTCATGCCACACAAACATATACACATATTTACCTCTATGGTTAGCTTCACAATCTCATTAATTTGTGCTGTTTTAATTATTAGCTTGTACTAATGCCCCAGTTGTGAAAAGTTGTCATCCTCCTGCAATTGGTCAAACAGATAAAATGCACGTAAAAGACCTTTTGGTGGAAAAATAAACTAAAATAGGACAAATCTGCAAAGCACTCTCTCAACCACAGATCTAACTTGGTATAATAATTTCACATGCTTTGCATGTTGTGCTATGTTTATACTATGCAATCTGTTGTAAAGTTTGCATAAAATATTTAAAATAAAAAGTTTAAGGATTAAAATTGGTATAAGGAAGTAGCTCTTTGCTAATTATTAACTAATATGCACTAAACCCAGAAAAGTAGTATTCACCAGAGTCAGGTAGACATGTGGGCACTTTGGTTAGAATCAATTCAACCCAATTCTTTATCTACCACGGTGTGGTGGGGTGGGTCAAAGCCTGAACACATTGTCTTTGAAGTTAGAGGACGTTAATCTTCAGGCTTAAATTAATGAGCACTAAATTCATTTAAAGAGAAACATGATTTAATGTACAAACAGGGTAATGAGAAACAGGATAAAGAAGCATTGAGCATAAAAATATAAAATCGAATTTAGACAAAAAATATCTGCTGAAGCCGAATACACAAGATATTAGTCAGTGAAGCTCAGGCAATATCATGCCATGTTTACCTCAGGCCTGATGCAACACTCTTTGAAGGTAATGGACCCAGATTTTTTTGACTTCAGTGGAGCTGAATGAGGCCCAAAGAGCCCTCTGGACTTCTTTCATTTCACCATGCAGCTTTCCAAGTAGTTGCATTCACTAAAGGCCCTGTTGGTGGCTGAAAAAGGGACAAATCAGTATGTGTTAAGAGGAGGAGGCTGTGAGGCCCTATGAAATTTCACTTCTCTCCTCTCCTTTCTGAAGATTCCAGCAGGTTGTGGAAAGTCCTTGGGGTTGGTTGAACACTGTTTATGCACTATGAGCCCCTTGTCTGGTATTTTGAAGTCAAGGAAGCTTGGGGAAGGTCAAACTGGGTCCAGAGCTTCTTGGGTACCAGGAAACACGTGAGAAGAGCGTTAATGATATGGTTGAACAGCTATTCAATTTGTAGGGCCACATGCAGGCTTTCCTACTGAAATGTAAGTCCTGAAGTCATTTAGTAATGGCTAAGATTAAGGGACAGATCAATACATTGGAAAAGGAACTTGGCCTCTTGCAGGATAAAAAATCAGTGCGAGCTCTTAAGAGACCAGCAGTTAAGGATGCAACTCCAGCACCTGCATGGGCAGGTTGTGTCTGCAGTGCTCTAGGTGCAGAAGGAGTTTTCAGCTGAACAAAATAGAAAATACCAGACACCCTCTGACTGGGGAGAACTGGTCGTGGTGGTGGCTGACACTCAAGCTCGGAGAGCCATGGCCATAGGAGAGGAGCAATGCTCAGAGTCCCAAATAACTGAACTCAAGGAGGAGCACAGCAATAGCACAAATGGGGAACAACTGAACCACAACAGCAAACTGGTAGGAGAGTTAATCAAGTACAAACTTAAGGGCCAACTTACAGGTGATGGACCTCATCATGCTAAGTACAGAACTTCTTCTTTGGAGGTGAGGATAGCACAGTTTGAATGGCAGTAGGATGTGTAGTCCAAGATGTGCCAGGCAGCCAAGGTGGAAAACAAACTAGTCCTTCTGGACAAATACCCAAGATCTGAAATGGAAAGAGTATGAACAAGCCCTACTATTCCTGATGGAAGGACTCTGGAAAAAGCAGCCAGACAGGATTAAAATAGCTGCCAGACATCATCAACCAGCTGAGACTGAAGGTGCAAGACACCATAGATGGACAGCACATCCTGAAGAAAAAAGGCAGCGCTGCACTGAAGGTTTTGAACAGCAGCTGCACCTGGAGTGTGACTGAGCAGACAAGGTTCAGGAAAGACTGGAGGAGATCCTGAGCAACAGCAAGATCTGGATACCTACCCCTTCCAGGGCTAGTAGCTGAGATCAGAAGTGGAGGTGAAATGGAAGATGGAGAAAGAGGAGAAGAGGCTGCAAAAGGAGCAACTGCAGAGTTTGGAGACAGCAAAGCATACGGAGAACTTTCTGCTTCAGGAAGAGCTGAACAAGCTCTCCAAGAAACTAAAGAAGCAGCAAGAGAGTTGCTTGAGGCTACAGATGGAAAAGCACAGCAGGACTAAAAGTGACGAGATTAAGCAGAGGAAGGATGAGGACCTGAAATCAACAGCCACCCTCTGGAACAAGTTAAGGAATAGAAAGGATTAACAAGGGTGGGCCAGGAGAGGGTTGAGCTGCGTGTCTACAAGCATGTACAGTGAAATGGAGAATAGTCAAAATTTACCAAGGGACTTGCATCCCTGTGTATGGTAAGAGTTAAAGCATCTTGGAGAATTGTGCAAGGAGACAGGTTCACCTCCCAGTGAAAGACTTGATGTTGACTGTCCCAAATACAGGTGCGGTGTCCACAATAGAAGCTGCAATAATGGTGGCAGTCTCTCCAACCTCTAATGGAAATGAGAGTTAGAAGATGGGGTCACATGGCTGACAGGGTCAAGGCAGAAATCATGGCACTGCTCAACACTTACAGGGCCAAAAAGCAGCAGTTTTGCAGGTGTGAGAGGAAATACACTCCTCAAGGGACTGGATCTTTGTGTAAGCCATAAAATGAGGGCAAGAATTGGGCAAGAATTAGCCCATCTGAAGAGGATAGAAGACCAAGAACAGCAGCACTTGCTGTTACAGAAAAGTCTGAGGGTGCAGCAAAACCCACAACAGAAATAGGTAGAAACTAAGGCCACTTATACAGCCCTGAGAGGAGAGGGCATGAGATCCCTGCTCTCTTTGGTTGAGAAGCATCAAATGGAACTTCTGCTTTGCAAGAAGCCAGGCAGCAAGCCCTGAAAGAAAAGTACGAATGCCTGAAAGAGAAGCCAGGGTTCTAGCCTCTAGCCCTCAGTCCAGACTGAGCTCCTGGAGTATATGAGATATATATTTCAAGTGCAGATCCAGGGCATGCAAAAGGAACTCAGAGAGAGATCAGTTACCCTTTGTGAAGAGCCAGCTGAAAGGAGAGTGGAAGAAATTACAGAATGAAAAAAAACAGACTTGAATGAATGAAAAAAACCAGGTACAGTTTGGAGGAAGAAATGAGGCTCCTCTCTCCAACCAAAGATTTGGAAACAGCAGCACAAGACCTTAATTAAAGGAGCATTAAAAAGAAGTCTAACCTAAAGGTAAAGATGATTCCCCTCAGGACAGGAGGATAAAAACAGTTCTCCAATGGATAACATCCCACACACAGTGGTATAGGTCGAAGAGGGTCAGAAATGGGCTCTCATAAGTTCTTTACTCAAGACTTTAGGGGGAAAATGATGTAGTTGATAACACTTAGAAATCATTATGGGGAATTAGGCAAGTGAAAGGATGTGTATGCGAGTGTGGAAGACTGTGCCCAAAGAGACTGAGAGGCAGCCAGATGCAGGTTTGCCAATGGCGAGAGCCCAGCGCTGTCAATCACCTCTGATCTGGTCAGAGGACTAGACTCAGAAGGTATGATTCCTGCAAAGAAGTGGATAGCAATGTCCCTTAAATGTGAAATGAACATCTTTCTCATATAGTTTCTTTATTGCCTTGGGTTTCCAATCTACAGTGATCTTATCAATCTGCTATATTTTCTTTACTATTAATTGTAAGTGGGCAACAAACACTGACTAAATTTGTATGTATTACAGATTGGCATCACCTCTTAGCCATGTTCCCACTTTTTAACCTCTTTAACATTTGCAGGACTCACTGTTGTTGATGATTTTAGAAAAACAATCAGAACTGATCATTGCTAGATAGACGCTTAAAGTTACAGGGTCATGTAGGTACAGATAATCTAGCTGTTATACTGTATGGCCCTGTTGTAATCACTATGGATTCAGTTGACAATTCTGTGAAAACCTAGCAGCTTCTTCTTTCCTTTCATCTGACCCAGCCTACACTGGCTTAAAATGTTTTGTTTCATCTGCCATTAAAATTAATACAAACTGAGAATTATGACTTAAGTATAATTTTCTCATTTCAATAGGGCATATTTCCTGCTGCAGGTTGGTGAAGTCAGTGTATTTTACCATTTCCCTAGCAGCACTGAATTATCAATTGACATCTATAGATTCATACTTGATGTAAGGGTATCAGGTGTCCTTTACTGGTCTTTCTTTCACAGACCTGCAGTGCTTCCTAAAATCATTTAAAGCCAACTCTGAGCCATTCTGCAGCATTATCTGCTTCCAAACTCCATATTAGATAACACAGACACTGTCATCATTATCTTAGATATTGGTATGATACTATCCTACTCTTTGAGGAGTGGTTTGATTTAGGTGTAGGCAGGAAACACAGATCCCCAGGGAGTGGTGCTGATACAGATGCCTGAGGAGTGGTGGTGGCTCTGCGTTTCCCTATGAATGTACCATTCCTCTGTTCATACCCTGAGACCAACAAGAAAATCAAGTTTCCCACATAGGGCAAAATCATACACTAGATTAAATTGTCATTGTTTGAGATAAAAATTGCCGTTAAGCGTTTACAACTTCATGTTAGCCCTGAAGATCCATCTTTTCCAAGGCTTTTCTATCCATAATATTTATATGGCCCCATCACCACAGTATATGAGTACCTCAGTCTTTAATGTGTGTATCCTCACAACACCATTTGACATAGGGAAGTGCTATTATTCTCATTTTACAGATGAGGAACTGAGGCACACAGACACTAAGGCCCAGATTTTTGGCATTTTTCCACTCAATGTGGTAAGAATGAAGTCTCATTTTCAAAAGTGATTTAAGCACTTGGGCCCAGATCCTCAAAAGGTATTTATGCACCATTGATTTAAGACTTGGAGCCTCAATCTCATTGAAAATAAATGGGATTTAAGGCTTGTCTACATGCAGAGCCGACTAGGCATAAGCAGACTAAACAATTGCTTAGGGCCCTGAGCAGCTCAAGTGGCCCCCATTCACTTTTTATTATTAAAATATGGCTGTTTTAGTGTTGTGGTGGCAGGGAGGTCCAAAAATATTCCTACTTAGGGCTCCCAATAGGCTAGAACTGGCTCTGTCTACGTGGTACAATAGTTTGCACTAGAGTGTTGTAAATTCCAGTGCGCACACAAACTGGCCTGTGTGGACCCAGTTGGTGCCACTAAAAGTTCCCCAGTGCGTATTCATGTAGTCCTGTTTTAATGGGCTACATTAATCCACACTAGGGAACTTTTCAGGATCCACACTGCCCACTTAGTATGCGTAACACACTAGTGCACACTGGGATTTCCTAAGAGCCTTTGTCACATTTGAAAATGACTTGGGGCTTACCTACACTGAAAATTTACATCAGCATAGCTACATCTCTCAGAGGTGAGAAAAATCGACACCCATGAGAGGCGTAACTATGCCTATCTAACCCCCAGTGTAGACAGTGCCAGGTCGATGTAAGGATTCCCTCCCATTGCTGTAGTGAGTGTCTACACTGAAGTCTTACAATGGCTCAGTGCAGCTACAGCTGCAATGCTGTAAGTGTAGACATGCCCTCAGGCATTGCAATCCTAAGCAGAGCAACCTCTAGCCATTGGACAATCCTTCCTCCTCTTTGTAGCTTAAGTCCTTTTGTACGCCATAGCTTTACTGCTGTGTCCCAGAAACTAGTTAGTTACCTCATCTTAGCTACCTTATTTTTAAAATAATGTTTCTAAGTTTTGACTTAAACTGTGACTAGATTAAAACATTAAAGCACACCATGCCTTGCCTTTTCCTTTGCTTTCATTAACACAATACATTTAGTGATCCATAGGATTATACTTCTTACCATTTCTCTCTTGGTTTGTCATTTAATCTTTTCTAATCATGATTCATACATTGCAAGATATTAATCAATATTTATGTATATCCTGTGTGTGTCCTTATAAGGAAAGAGAAGAATATTGCCTGCAACAGTTCTGAATCATTCTGTAGGCAAAGGATTTGTAAAATTGTCATATTCCTTTTCAGTCATTTGGAATCCTGATACAAAGGAAATATTTGATTTATTTCATTTGATCTTGGCATTCATTCCACCCACTACAAACAGAATCATTTACTTTATGCTTACCAATAAGCCATAGATAGTTAAAGCCATAGTTTAGCTTTTTGCCTGAGCAACAGAAGCTTTTACATTCAATGTCTGCCAGCTTTTATCTTACAATGACAATGATGTGTCACTAAAGGGGCCTATGCTACAGTTTTGAGGGCTATATAGTACCTGGATAGATCTATTTTATGATATAGACTCCAACTAAAATGTTTTCTACCTTGTTACCTAGCATTATCAGCTTAACAATATACTGAATTGACTAGTCATTTTCTGGATTCCGAATGAAACTGCTAATGGGCATAATGAGCATCTTTCAACCAGTTCATCTCATATACATAGTATATACAGCATGAACTAATTTGTGGATTTAAGTCACTTGAGCTTTTTCCACCTTTACAGCAGCTGTTAAAAATTGCATTTGTTTCAGTTCTTACACTAATAAAATAATAATAATAATAAATACCTGTAGGAACTAATAAAATAATACCCGTAGGATCTTATAAGAGGGATAAGGCAAAATGCTGTGTTTATTGTAAATACATCAGTTAGCATATGCTTTTCAATCTCTCTCTCTCACACACACACACACACACACTATGCACACAGTCCTGCCAGTTAATGTTTATAGTTACCAGTCCAGAGTCTGGATCAATCTAGTGGCCAGCCAGATTGGTCGCAGAGGGGAGCAGAGTTCTGTCAGTCGTAATCCGATGCTCCTGGAGTGTGGCAAGATGAACCCAAAGTCTCATGGCCAAGCACCCTGTTCTTATAATCATTTTCTCTGTTGAAGTCTATGGATTTTGCTGTGTCAGTTTCTGACCTGTTACTCCTTGATTGGTGTTAACATTTCAAAACACCTTTGAGAGGGTCATCCTGTCCTGGTTTTGATTTAATCAATTGTATTTCGGGGTGCCAGCCTTCCCCTCAGGGTCATCAGTCTGCCCTTCCTTCATTATGGATGCCCATTGATGATTTTCTGGTGTCCTTAACTCTCTTCACTCTTTCTTCCTTGACCATCTGGCTATAACAATGGCCTTCACACCTTATCTTTTCCTGATGCATGCATTCCTCATTCACACAGTCTCTCACAGAGAAGACGGAAATTAATCTTCACTAAATCTTGTGGTCAAAAACAGTTTACATTGTGCTCAGGCCTCCAACATTCCTTTAATCTAATTAACATAAAGAAAAGGAGTACTTGTGGCACTTTAGAGACTAACAAATTTATCTGAGCATAAGCTTTCATGAGCTACAGCTCACTTCATCGGATGCAGCAGGAGAGCAGGGGGGAAAAACCTTTTGTAGTGATAATCAAGGTGTGCCATTACCAGCAGTTGACAAGAACGTCTGAGGAACGGTGGGGGGTGGAATAAACATGGGGAAATAGTTTTACTTTGTGTAATGACCCATCCACTCCCAGTCTCTATTCAAGCCTAAGTTAATTGTATCCAGTTTGCAAATTAAGTCCAATTCAGCAGTCTCTTGTTGGAGTCTGTTTCTGAAGTTTTTTTGTTGAAGAATTGCAACTTTTAAGTCTGTAATCAAGTGACCAAAGAGATTGAAGTGTTCTCCAACTGGTTTTGAATGTTGTTATTCTTGACCTCTGATTTGTGTCCATTTATTCTTTTACGTAGAGACTGTCCAGTTTGACCAATGTACATGGCAGAGGGGCACTGCTGGCACATGATGGCAAAAGGTCCCATCGTCCCCCATTCCCCCCAGCTCTCCTTCTGGTAATAGCTCACCTTACCTGATCACTCTTGTTACAGTGTGTATGGTAACACCCATTGTTTCATGTTCTGTGTATATAAAATCTTCCCACTGTATTTTCCACTGAATGCATCCGATGAAGTGAGCTGTAGCTCACGAAAGCTTATGCTCAAATAAATTGGTTAGTCTCTAAGGTGCCACAAGTACTCCTTTTCTTTTTGCGGATACAGACTAACACGGCTGTTACTCTGAAACCTAATTAACATAGACACAATACAAAATTCTGTCTCTTATTAATTAAACTTTGTAACAGGTCCTAATTGTAATGCATATGGGAAAACAGAATCTCATAGTCCCAGAGGGTCATTTCTTTCTGCTATTCAAATGGGGAGCGCTAGCAGGATGAAATCAAGACATACATTAATTCTTATAGTACAAATATAAAATCCTACTCCTACAACTGCAATCACAGAGCATCTGAGACAAGTATTAAATGCATGTAATATTCTCTTCTAGTACTGAGTCCGCATCCTGCTCTGTTTTATCTTGTGACTGTCAAGAGAGAAAACATGTAAGTTGGGGTTTTGAAGCTGTGATAAGCATATTTTGGTTTTGCCCTATGTACTGGCGGTGATACACCCACACAGTTTGGCTCATTACCTTACTCATGACTAATTCTTTTCTGCAGGAAAAAAATGACACAACATAACAAATTAGTTAACTAGAGCTCAGAGTAGCAGTCGTGTTAGTCTGTATTCGCAAAAAGAAAAGGAGTACTTGTGGCACCTTAGGGGCTAACAAATTTATTTGAGCATAAGCTTTCATGAGCATATGCATCCGATGAAGTGAGCTGTAGCTCATGAAAGCTTATGCTCAAATAAATTTGTTAGTCTCTAAGGTGCCACAAGTACTCCTTTTCTTCTTTCAACTAGAGCTGTAACTGAAAGAAAGTATAGCACATTAAAGACTTATTTTCAATGCCAGATAAAGCCACTTGATTCTTACTACTAGCATATGACAAAGTTGGCAAATATTCTGTGGTGTCGTAGAAGCATAAAATATTCACAAGTCTTTGATGCCTTATTTGTCAGAGTAAGTTGTAAAAAATATTGTCTGTTTCAGAGTGGAAAGTAGAACAGTGTGAAACTTGATGGGTTTGTTCATGTGGGTTTGCAACCCCAAATGTTTATTCAGTGAATCCACAAATAAAGTAAAAAGGCTTCAGGTTTCATTATGAAAGTTTTGTGCAGATCAAGTGAAAAGTACCGAGTAACAAACAAAATTATTGAGACAAATGCCTGTTGTTCTTTCCAAACCTTAAAGCTCTTAGGGCTACACTTATGGGTAAATCGGTACTGCTGAGATCTACGTTGAGGGTGTGGAGTTAGCAGGTCTGGTGAAGACCCCGCTAAGTCAATGGCAGAGCGCTCTCCCATTGACTTGGGTATTCCAGGCCCCAAGAAGAGTAAGAGCGTCTCCTGTCAACACAACATGGTGTCAACACCCCAATAAGTCAATCTAAGCTGCATCAACTTCAGTTACTTTATTCACGTAACTGAAGTAGCATAATTTAGGTCAATTTATGGCGGTAATATAAACAAGGCCTAAGAAGTGAATTTGCCCCACTATTTTTAGTCATAATACTTCCTTAAACTAAAATATTTCTGATTTTCTCTCTCTCTCTCTCTTATATATATACACACACAGAGTTCTCAAACTGATCTGTCTCTGCCCATAGAGCTAAGGTCAAGAGAGATGGAAGCTTATTTCCTCCCTTCATTCTAAGTTCAGTTTAATTCCTGTGCAAAGCTGTTTCCAAAAATCCACTCTTGGACCCATATATCCACAAATGAGACAACCATGCCCCCTTTCTCTTCCACCCCTCACCCCACACACTTACTTTCTATCATTCTGTTTCTTCACCAGTAAGTTACATAATTTCCCCATGCAGCAGAATTGTATATAATAAAAGAATAGCTGGACTTGGAAAACTGATTGTATAAAATGGCATCTTCCTCTCAACAGAACTTCAACTTTTGTATATTTGGGGTCTTAACCACTTACTGTGGTGACTTTTCTTTTTTACTTTTGTTAGTCCAGCAGAGTCAAATACAGCTAAAACTGAGCTAGCTGGCTTCTAGGCTTTGTACATGTTCCACAGAATTATTAACTAAGGCTTTTGTTTAACTACAATTTGTCATTAAGTTAACTTAGTTTGCTGGTGCAAACCTTTGTGTGGTCATACTTATATAGGTTTACCACTGCCTTTTATTGATTTATTGCTTTAATTAAAAAAAAAAGTTAGTTAAACCAATGTTCCAATTGCAAAATCTGGTGATAAATGATGAATCAGGAAGAAAACACTGCTTGCCTGTCAGTGCTATGGAAGAATGGGCAGCAGTGGCAGTCAGAACCACTGCCTTTTTTGCATGTGAGCAATGCTTGTTGGATATGGACATCAGTGAGAGAAGATGCTCATGGAGTCCATTATGCCCTTTTAAGGAGGCACTTGTGAGAGGATTGCCACTCTTCAATAATTCATGAACCATTGATTCCATATGGACACCTAGATCAAGCCTTTGTTTGCCCACTGGAACCAGTTTACTTTTGCATTCTGGAATGTCATTTGCCACTCCAGCAAGTAGGTACCTTGCCAGGGCAGTATTACTTTTGACTAACTGACATATTCATGAGAATGTATTAGTTCTATTGTACTTTGAAATAACTACTCTATGTCCATCTTTTCAATCTTGTAGATTCAGTTTTCCCCTTGAGGGAGTTATAGCTAGCTGTATTTTGGACTTTCCAGAAACTGTTTACTCACGCCACAGGTGGATTATGTTAATTTCCTGTGGACCCCCTACCAAATTTTTCTCTGAGTATGAGGTCAGACATGTCTCTAGCCCACTCGACCCAGGAAAATCTAGTAGTCTTAAAAGCCTTCTGCACTTGATGTAGCTTGTTCTATAGGACATTAGGTCTGCTAGGCTTGTCTAGAAGTATTTGTTTCTTTTAAAGATTAGCACCTTTACACCTGCGTCTGACCCAACAGACACTCACTCCATCTCCCTGTTGCTACACTGAGTATCTCACAGTAACAATGTCACACTCCCAAATGATCAAAGCCTGTTACAAAATCTTCCTTTTGTGTAGGCAGAGACTTAAACTGCTCCAGTTTGGTGTCCAGATATTTCATTTATTCTAGGTTGGAGAATATAAAGGAGCCTGAAGATTTCAGTCAGAAAATGATATTTGTTGCTCTCTTCTCCATATGTGAAAAAATGTACCTTATCTGATCATAGATTTTCTTTTAGGGCTACTTTTCTATTAATTAAGTTTCACTTTCTGTTGATTTATTCTGTGGCAAGGTGGTCTGGTGCCAAAATGGGGATATGCATGCCATCTAGCTCCTCATTGCAATTTGGGAACCCCTTTGCTGCAAAACCATCCACTATGTCCTGCACATTGCTATGAAGGACTGTGGCTCTGGGCAGGAGGCGATTAATGGCCCGGCACACTTGCATCACAGCAGCCCCCATGGTGGATTTCCCAACTCCAAATTGATTACTGACTGATCGGTAGCATTCGGGAGTTGCAAGTTTCCACAATGCAATCGCCATTTGCCAACAACCTTGAATTGTTTTTTTCTATGTTCCACAGCAATCTAGCCTCCAAGGAATTTGTCATATTCTCCACAGCGCCTCTTGTGGCTATGCAAACACTGCAGGAACAGGCAGCCCATGCTCGCAACACTCATTGTAATAATGCAGAGTTGTGCAGGATTCATGCTTCTGTCACAGATGGCGGACAGTGAGTTGCATAGGGGGATAGCTACCCATGGTACACTATTCTCTGCATTGATACAAACACTCCTAGTGAGGATGCACACCACCGACATAAGGAGCGTAGTGTGGACACCCACACGCAATGTAATAACTGCAGTGGCTGAACAGTGACATAAGTTAGGTCGGCATAATTCTGTAGTATAGACGTGGCCCCACTTTGTAATGAATTAAGCTAAACAGGAACTTTTGTTGCAAAATAGTAGTGTCCACACCTGGTGTTGTTCAGGAACAGTGATTGCTTTTTAAATGTACACCCTGCCTTAATCCACAGCAACTTTCAAGGACTTGTCCACCTTTGAAACACTGCAGTGGCACAGCTGCAACACAGTGGCATTTCAGTGTAGATACGACCTATGTCAATGGGAGGGATTCTCCTGTCAGTGTATGTAATCCACCTCCCTGAGGGATCAGCTCTTGACCGTTTATAGGAGTTCCATACAGGCACTGATAGACCAGTGGTTTGCTCCAGTATGGCAAATCTTCTGTTCTTATGTGAAAAACTTCTTTAGCCTCTGTGTTCTACATCAGTAAACTATTGCTCTGCTGCTTAAACTTCAGCCTGATATTTTTGTTTGTTTATAATAATTCTCTCAGGATAGCTGGACAGCATTTTATTATGGGAAAATAGAACAGCATTTTCTGTTTTGACCAGGCAATGCTTGAATTTGACATGAATATCAATGTTCACCAACCAGCCCCTACCCACGGGGGGAGGGGGAAGGGGAAGGAAGGTTGGGAGGCAGGGGGAGGGGAGATAAAACAAAAACCTGTTATGAAGAGTTCTGCTACTTAAAAGCTAAATTCTGGTACTCTTACTCACACTGAGTAGTTCATTACTCCACAATTAGATCATGACTTTCAAGCCATGACTAATCACAGATTACCATACTACTCAATGTGAATGAGGGTGTCCAGATCTGACCCTAAAAGTGCCAATGTGGAATACAAGCGCATGTAGATACAATTCAAGACCTGTTGCTGTGAGGTTAAAAAACTAGCTGTGAGATTAACGAATTCTTTGTCCCGCAAAATCTGAATGTGAGGCACTAGGATTTTCCATTGCAGCTGGTGTTATGAGGCAGAAGATAGTTAATTTTGTTTTGAAAAGAGACAATCTTTCATGCAGTATTTGTTGATCAGTTTTGACTACGCTTATTCTTGCTGAGTAGTAATTTATTTCATGAGTAGACCCATTGATTTGAGATCTGGCTATTAATCCTGGATCTAAGGTGGAAAACTGTCTAGGTATTTGTTCTGATTTGGCTTTGAATTATGACAAGGATGTATGAAGAATGATAACTGACGCGTTTTCACAAAGAAGTAGTGATGCCATGTCTGGGTGTTTGGTTTTGTTCCTCTTCCACTAAATGAGAGTCATAGGAACATATTTAGACATTTGAACTCAGAAAACTTTCTTTTTCAACATACCAGAGGAAGTGTTGGTGCTTTAGAATGCTGAACATGTGCCCACAGTGAAGGACACAACAAATTGAGCAGAAACAACTTATTTTAATTGTAACCATGGTTTCATCAGTGAGTACTTCTTTTGTTAGCAGATCATTTTAAAGGGCGGCGGGGGGAGCCTTTCTTTATGATACCAAGATTGATTTGAATCCAACATGACAGAAAGTTGAAGGAAGACATGATACTTAATATAAATACCATAATATACTTCCTTATTTCCAAGAGATTTTTGAATTACTGAAAAATCCACAATTGAAAGCATTAATTGGCGAACTGGCTTATTGTATTCTTTGGTGTAAAACTGAAATTATAAAGAGTGACACATTGTGAAATGCTAAAGTAACATGACATACTGATATTTATCTAGTATAACTCATTAGCTATTAAATTCTTAAGATTGATATCACCTTGAGGTTTTTTGACCTAATGAGTATTTGTGGATGAATTTGATGACTCCACAATAACCTAGACTCTGAAAAGACACTTTAAGTAAATATGAATAAATAAATAGCTTCCCAGATATTTCTCTCTGAGAGCATGACTTACTTGAAATTTTATACAAAATATGGAGAACTACAGATTCTAAGACCCAGAGCTGGCTAACTGCTTTAGATATGTCAATTGTGAGTATTGAGATGACAGAGAATGAAAGATACAAACCAGTGGGGGAAACTTGTCAGAAACCAAATAAATGCAGATTAATTCCAGACCCTTTCCAGAAGGCAGCTTTAGTGGAAGAGAATTTTTTCATAAGCACATCAAATACTCAATACAAGAGAACTAGCATTAGTACGATATTAAGATTCAAGATCAAGCACTCCATAGTTTGTCTTTACATTACGAATTTCTGAAGACACCATATTTACTATTGTACATTTTAGGTGTTTTATGGTATACTTAAAGGAATACCTTATTGTATTGCTATTATCAACCAAAATAAGGAATAGAAATATGAATGTGTGTAATGGGGTCATCTACCAATGTGATATATGCCATCATGTGCAAGCAATACCCCTCTGCCATGTACATTGGTCAAACTGGACAGTCTCTACATAAAAGAATAAATGGACACAAATCAGACGTCAAGAATTATAACATTCAAAAACCAGTTGGAGAACACTTCAATCTCTCTGGTCACTCGATTACAGACCTAAAAGTTGCAATTCTTCAACAAAAAAACTTCAAAAACAGACTCCAACGAGAGACTGCTGAATTGGACTTAATTTGCAAACTGGATACAATTAGCTTAGGCTTGAATACAGACTGGGAGTGAATGGGTCATTACACAAAGTAAAACTATTTCCCCATGTTTATTCCACCCCCCACCGTTCCTCAGACGTTCTTGTCAACTGCTGGTAATGGCCCACCTTGATTATCACTACAAAATGTTTTTTTCCCCCCCCTGCTCTCCTGCTGGTAATAGCTCACCTTAAGTGATCACTCTTGTTACAATGTGTATGGTAACACCCATTGTTTCATGTTCTCTATGTATATAAATCTCCCCACTGTATTTTCCACTGAATGCATCCGATGAAGTGAGCTGTAGCTCAAGAAAGCTTATGCTCAAATAAATTTGTTAGTCTCTAAGGTGCCACAAGTCCTCCTTTTCTTTTTGCTTTGCATATAGTGGCCCAAATTCTGCTCCCAGTTACATAGGAACAATCCTACACTACAGGAGTTGCATTGAAATCAGAAGAAAAGGAGTACTTGTGGCACCTTAGAGACTAACCAATTTATTTGAGCATGAGCTTTGTGAGCCACAGCTCACTTCATCAGATGTGTACCGTGGAAACTGCAGCAGACTTTATATACACACAGAGAATATGAAACAATACCTCCTCCCACCCCACTGTCCTGCTGGTAATAGCTTATCTAAAGTGATCAGCAGGTGGGCCATTTCCAGCACAAATCCAGGTTTTCTCACCCTCCACCCCCCCCACACAAATTCACTCTCCTGCTGGTGCTAGCCCATCCAAAGTGACAACTCTTTACATAATCAAGTCAGGCTATTTCCTGCATAGATCCAGGTTTTCTCACTTCCCCCCCACCCCCATACACGCACAAACTCACTCTCCTGCTGGTAATAGCTCATCTAAACTGACCACTCTCCAAGTTTAAATCCAAGTTAAACCAGAATATCTGGGGGGGGGGGGGTAGGAAAAAACAAGAGGAAACAGGCTACCTTGCATAATGACTTAGCCACTCCCAGTCTCTATTTAAGCCTAAATTAATAGTATCCAATTTGCAAATGAATTCCAATTCAGCAGTTTCTCGCTGGAGTCTGGATTTGAAGTTTTTTTGTTTTAAGATAGCGACCTTCATGTCTGTGATTGCGTGACCAGAGAGATTGAAGTGTTCTCCGACTGGTTTATGAATGTTATAATTCTTGACATCTGATTTGTGTCCCTTTATTCTTTTACGTAGAGACTGTCCAGTTTGACCAATGTACATGGCAGAGGGGCATTGCTGGCTAGTCACCAACTAAAACCCCTCCAACGCATTATTAAGGATCTACAACCTATCCTAAAGGATGACCCAACACTCTCACAAGTCTTGGGAGACAGGCCAGTCCTTGCCTACAGACAGCCCCGCAACCTGAAGCAAATACTCACCAACAACCACATACCACACAACAGAACCACTAACCCAGGAACTTATCCTTGCAACAAAGCCCGTTGCCAATTGTGCCCACATATCTATTCAGGGGACACCATCACAGGGCCTAATAACATCAGCCACACTATCAGAGGCTCGTTCACCTGCACATCCACCAATGTGATATATGCCATCATGTGCCAGCAATACCCCTCTGCCATGTACATTGGTCAAACTGGACAGTCTCTACGTAAAAGAATAAATGGACACAAATCAGATGTCAAGAATTATAACATTCATAAACCAGTCAGAGAACACTTCAATCTCTCTGGTCACGCAATCACAGACATGAAGGTCGCTATCTTAAAACAAAAAAACTTCAAATCCAGACTCCAGCGAGAAACTGCTGAATTGGAATTCATTTGCAAATTGGATACTATTAATTTAGGCTTAAATAGAGACTGGGAGTGGCTAAGTCATTATGCAAGGTAGCCTGTTTCCTCTTGTTTTTTCCTTCCCCCCTCCCTCCCCGATGTTCTGGTTTAACTTGGATTTAAACTTGGAGAGTGATCAGTTTAGATGAGCTATTACCAGCAGGAGAGTGAGTTTGTGTGTATATGGGGGTGGGGGGGATGTGAGAAAACCTGGATCTATGCAGGAAATAGCCCGACTTGATTATGTAAAGAGTTGTCACTTTGGATGGGCTAGCACCAGCAGGAGAGTGAATTTGTGTGGGGGGGTGGAGGGTGAGAAAACCTGGATTTGTGCTGGAAATGGCCCACCTGTTGATCACTTTAGATAAGCTATTACCAGCAGGACAGTGGGGTGGGAGGAGGTATTGTTTCATATTCTCTGTGTGTATATAAAGTCTGCTGCAGTTTCCACGGTATGCATCTGATGAAGTGAGCTGTAGCTCACGAAAGCTCATGCTCAAATAAATTGGTTAGTCTCTAAGGTGCCACAAGTACTCCTTTTCTTTTTGCGAATACAGACTAAGACGGCTGTTCCTCTGAAACCTGAAATCAGAAGGTAACCTAGTAGTTTAGTTTTGTTCTTAGCCAACAATGCAAACCTCCCACAAAAAACAGTCATCCTCAGACACTAAGGGTCAGATCCTCAGCTGCTGTATAGTGTCATCAAATTATGACATCAAATAGGTGTGTTTTTATTGAGGTCCTGCAGAGATCAATTCTTGGCCCTACACTATTTAATATTTTGATCAATAACCTGGAAGAAAACAAAATCATTACTGATAATGTTTGCAGATACCCCCAAAAATGGGGGGAGTGGTTAATAACGAAGAGGACAGATCACTGATACTGGGCTCAAGCAAGTAATATGCATTTTAATATGGGAAAATGAAAACACAACAAAATCTAGGCCACTCTTATAAGATGGGCGACTAGCTTGGTAAGCAGTGACTGAAAAATACTTGGTAGTCACGGTGGCTATTCAGCAGAACATGAGCTCCCAGTGCAATGATGTAGCCAAAGGGGCTAATGCTATCTTTTGGTATTTGGCATTGGTGCAGTTGCTACTGGAATACTGTGTCCAGTTCTGGTGCCCATAATTCAAGAAGAATGTTGATAAATTGAAAAGCATTCAGAGAAGAGCCATGAGAATGATTAAAAGATTGGAAAACATAGCTTATAGTGATTGAGTCTAACAGAGAAAGTTAAGGGTGACTTGATCACAGTTTGTATGTACCTATGTGGGGAACAAATATTTGCAGTCCAGCCTAGCAGACAAAGTTTTATTTAAAATAAATAAATAAATCAGTGGCTGGAAGTTGAAGCGAGAAAAACTGAGACCAGAAATGAGGTGTACATTTTTAACAGTGAAGGTAATTATCCATTGAAAAAGATTTCCAAGGGTTTGTTGGGATTTCCAAGATTGCGAAGGGTTGTAGTGGATTATCCATCACTGGTAATTTTAACATCAAGATTGGATGTTTTTTTTCTGGGAAATATGTTTAATTCAAACAAGAATTAATTCAGGGACCTTCTTCTATGGCCTGTTATGCAGGAGTTCAGACCAGATGACCACAGTGGTCCCTTCTGATTGTAGAATCGATGAATTTATTAAGACAATTGAGCTATGGCAATTTACCCCAGCTGAAGATTTGTGCCAACTGGCAAAATCCTATGCCTGCCTCATCAGCTACACAGGGATAGTGCCTTATTAATATTGTCACCTGATCAGAAACATGCATTTTGATATGATATTCAATCTTACAGAACATATGAAATCTGATGTCTGTTCTATTTGACATGACAAATATAAAAAAAAAACCCTTGAATATAAGTGCCTAAATTTGGATTTTTTTCACTTGCTATCTATAAGAATAGAACTAGAGATGTCATAAACACAGATCTTTCAAAATTTGCATGTGAAGCTGAGACATCTAAGCATAAATACTTACCACAGTAAATATCTAGCATGCTGTCCTGAAATTTAATCTTGCAACTTTTTAAAATTTAATTGGGAATATGGACTATGCTGCTATAGTAAGATATACTAAAATAAATCTGCTCATTTGAAATAATCCATCCTGAGGGACTATTATTTAGGGAGATTGCTAAAAAGGTATAGAGCAGGAATCAGGAACTATACTAAGGGAAGGAGTCAAAGGTAATCAATTTCTATATCAAAATCAACAATGCTTGTTTTCCCCAAGCATAAGAAGAGCCACATCACAAGTGAGCGCAAGGGGCTGTAGGAAGCTATGGGGTTTGATGCCTTTTAGGACTATCCTATGCTTCTTTATATGCCAATCTTTAGATTTGACTAGGAGGCAGAAATTATTTAATCTTGCACTATTGCTTCTTGTGCTGTACTTTTTTGTGGACTAATAGGAATTAGGTTTCTAGGAGGATCAAACCAGCATATTTCACCAACGGTACATCAATAAAAAATGAACAAGGTAAGTGATGGTTCATCTTGGTATGCCATGCCTGTATGAAAGGTATGGCAGCAACCATCCAGCTAATCTGATTATTCAAAAATTGTCTCATCCCTGGAAGGGGATCTGCAGGGAGCCAGGCTGCAGAGACAAACAGATGATTTAAATGAGTCTCAGAATGACTGGTTTGTTGCCAATAATGTGTCTCTTGATTTCAGTAATCGGCCATCCTCTGCATCATGGAGGTGATGTTTAAGAATGCATAGTTGCTTTGCCTTTTGGCTGGATTAGCTGCTGCAGAATTTACTGTTTGGATGGGGAAGACAGGCCAAATGTTTAACTATTTCCCATGCTATTTTTAGGTTTCTTCCAGATTTGTCAGAGTCCCCCTGTTGATTTATAGAAGGTTTCTGTCAATAAATCTTGATTTATCCTACATTCCTCCTTCAGGTTTTCAGAACAAATCTCTTCAGATGGTTTTCCATCACTAAACTTATCTCTGACACTAACTGCTCTTTTTCTCACACAAAACATTAAAAGAACAGGAAAAAACAAATGAAGTGACCTGCCTCTTGAAAAATATTCTCCCACAAACAGCATTATTTTTCTCCTTGTTCTCTCCTCCCTCCCCTTGTAGTCAGCAGGGCTGGATAAGGCATAGGCATCATAAGACCATGTCCCAGGTCCTAGAGTCTTGTGATTGCATCAGAATTTGAATTTACTTTCTTTTAAAGTGTCTACCTGTTACGGTAGCAAAGAAAAGCTTTAAAATGTGACCGTAGCACAGTAGCCTCTTAATGCCTCCCAAGCACACTCTCGTGGCTTGGGTTGCCTCTCTGGCCATCCCACTGCAATTAATCCTTCATTTGGGCCCCCTTTAAGAACTCACTAAGTCTCCAGTGACCTTTTAAACTCAATCCTTTAATATGCTTTTTACCAGTTCTCCTCCAGCTGGCAACAGAGTCTGTCAAAAATAGGACTCAAAAGTCCAGAACAAACAAACATTTTTTCAGATCACCTTCCTTTCTTGAACTCCAACCCACAGGGGTTATCTGGCCAGAGCTCTGCAGGAGCCATATTTGCTCCTCCTAGCTGAGAGGGCAGGGGGGGCCCTCCTGTGTCTGAGGATGGGGCTTACTGCCACTTCAGGTGAGAGATATAGCCCCTGCTGTTGCCTCTGCCTCTGTGGGAGGGTTGGGGCTCTTTGCCACTGCTGATCTAAGCAAGGAGTGGGGCACAGAGGCAGAACCATGGGGGTCCCTTGCTTTAGAATGTGTTGGGCAATGGATTCCCCTAATGCAACCTTGGTCATCCATTGTTTGTTAGAGGTGGCTGAAACACAGGCTTTCCATTTCACAGAAAATTTCAACACTATTAAATCTGGTTTCATTCCAATTCAGACCAAACCAATTTTTTCAAAATTTCCCCATGAACCTCAAATTCCATGATATTTTTATTTTGAAAACACCAATGCACGTTGATTCTAAATGAAATATATTCCCCAGGACTTCAGCAGCTGCTGACTGCCATTCATATGGTTCCCCAGCATCCTGGGGCGCAAGCTGACCCAGGAATTTGGAAGCACTGGGGTCCCCGGCCCTGGGGCGTTTCATATGATGGGGCTGTCCTCCAGCGATAGACCTGGAAGCCCAGGCTCCCAAGCAGCCTGACAGGCAATGTGGAGGGGTTCTGTTGGAACCCCTGTCTGTGATTCAACAAAAATTTATTGAACCCAAGACATTTCTTTAAAAACATGGTATTTTCTAACGAAACTGTTTTGTCAGAAAATTTGTAACCAAATTCTGTAGAAGTCATTTTCTTTGTTATCCATCTAATTTTGATTGTGAGCTCTTTTGGGCAAGGGATTGTATATTCCTACATGTATTTTAAGCAACGTGCATCCCTCTGATGTTAGATAAATAATCACATGGCTTCAGTTTATCATCTTTGTGTTGACAACTTGCAAATATATTTCTTGGCATCTGACCTCTCCCCCTAGGTTCAAACTTGCATCTCTGGCTTGGCCAGTATGATGAACACCAAACTCATCATTCTTCTTCCTCTCTTTTTGTCTCCTCTTTTACTTTTGGCCATTTCACCATCTTCCCTAGCATGATGCAATTTTGGGGTGCTCTCTTACATGATCTTGCCTTGCTCTGCCCTCTCCTCCTCCATGTCCCTTCTGAAATGACTTGTCTTTAGAATTTTAGAAGACAAGAGTCAAGGTTACTGTGACAGAGTGCTGGGCAACAATGTGTTAATGTCCACAGTGAATCTCATAGATTTTAAGACCACATGGGACCATCATAATCATCTAGTCTGACCTTCTTGCATGTTGCAAGTCACAGAACCTCACCCACCCACTCCTGCTGGTCAACAATGGCTGAGCCAGCTCTCTGGTCATGGCAGCTCCAATTAAACACTGCAGAACAGACCTTGTTAAGAAGAGTTGTGCCTAATGGGTGGGTGGAGGAGACCTGGAAGGCTAATTAAACCATAAGGCAGAGGCTACAAAAAGGCAAAGGAAGGAAGTAGGAGGGGGAAAGCAGGCAGTGAGAGGGAGAGAGAGATTGCTCTTTCCTGCTTGCCTCAGGAGCTGAGGGCTCCCTAAGACTGTAGGAGTAGGGCTGTATATTGTACAAGGGTGGTGGAACCAACATTGTAAATAAACTGCACTGTGGGTTTTACCAGCATAAAGGTTTCTGAGAAGTTTGTGGAGTTGAGCAGAAGCTGGAGTGAGAGGCCCCTGCCACAGTTATGTATGGTCTTTTTGGTAGAGACGGGGGAGTCCTGGTGTGTTGCTTGTAAACCAGGTGCCAGCACCTGCCAAGCCTGTAGGTGTCAGCTGAGCAGTGACAAATTCATAGCTGGAAACCCAGCTCACCTATGTGTTACTATTGTTCAGGAGTTGGACTTGTAAGGATTGTTTGGACTCTATAAAATGCTTGTAATTTGCTGCATGCATTAATCTTGTAATGTCTATTCCATGCTACAAGTAAAATATGTTTGTTTTATAATTGTAAAAATACCTTCTCTGAACTTGTGAGCTTAGATGGGAAGAGTGACTCCCCTTTCCCAACCAGGAGTATTATCAAATTTAAGTGGGCCGTTGAAGGACAAAAGCTTTGTTGATTGCCCCATCCACCCATGGAGAAGTGTATGCAAAAGGTCTCATCCCCGCAGTTTGAATGCTGGATGAGGAAAATAAAAATACTTGACAGGAAGATTTTTCCTCTCTTTGCTCTTGCAAGGGCCAGAGCTAAGAAACAAGAAGCAGAGATCCCCTGACTTTGACTTGCGTTAAACCCTGAAAAGATAGTCAATGCTGACAAATTATTATGTTGCTGTCACCTTTTGGAACCATAGACTGAACTCATTTGTGCATACAAATTGCCTGCTCTAACCTGTAAATATCTCTCTCATTTCATTTTCCAAGTTAATGAATCCTTAATTAGTTTACTATAGGATTGGCTTAAGAGATCTAAGGTACAAATTGATCTGGGGTAAGTGACTGGTCTCTCGGAACTGGGGCAATCTGAATTTTTGGTGTAAGTGACCACTTATCCATAAGTCCAGCTTGTCTGGGTGGCAAGATACACTGGAGAGTCTAAGAGGACTGTCTGTGACTCCCTTGTAAGACTGTTACAGTGATCCAAAGGAGTTCATATTTGTTACTGGGTTGGTGAAATCTAACAATAGAATGCACCACCAGTTAGGGGTATCCGACATGCTTTTGGCACTCTGTCATGAACCACCCCAGGCAGTATGACACCTCGAATTTCCAGAAGCCCTGGAATAGTGAAGGTTTGCCTCATTTCTTTAGGTGTGAAATATACACCCCTGCAGAGGCCCTCCCCTGAGCTTTATAGATGGGGGTCAGAGGGCAGAACACTCACGCACTTTATACTCCAACTCCTAAATAAGTTTGTATAGAGGCACACCTTGGAGCCAGGCTGAGCAGGCCAGTTAGGGGGCCAGTGGAAGGAGGGTGCAGTGGAGCTTCATGGACTGTGGAGCGGATTTCATATATTTCCCCAGACAAAGCTCTTTTATTCGTACAATTTACCTTACATGCACCCTCACTTTGAAATAAAGTTATAACCACATAGTCTTCAGTCTCATTTCTTAGCTTCTTTCTCCCTTCTGTGGTTAATTATTTAAAGGATTCAGCTTTTGTGTACAGTCAGTATGGTATTTATTTTTACAAATAATGTGTGTTAAATTGGCAGACAAGTGAGGTTTTAAAATATGGACCATCTGTTAAGTGTTATTTTGTTAGCGGCTATCAAATTCATTTTTCTTACATCATAATCCCACTTTTTATACATATCTAGTACTTCACACAAAAGTGATAAAACTAAGGAGTGAAGGATTTTATTGTGTTTTACAGAGCTGGGAGAGAATGATGATTAACAAATGCTAGTAACTGTAATGTAAGTGTCGAGGTATCCAGATATTGAATCTCATCCAGAAAAGGGAATGCTAAACAATTTTAATGAATGATTCTTAAGGAAGGTTAAACAGGGCAAAATCTCATCCCATTGAAGTCAATGGGAGATTTACCATTGATTTAAATGAGCCCAGGATTTCACCCATAGCTCATGGGCCAACACACGCCATCTATAAACTCCATATTGCTGTATATCTTTATTTAAACAGCACAGGTTCCAGTAAGCTGGAAAATGTACATACTTACTTTTTAATTTGTTATTAAGCTAAGTATCTTATAACCATTTAGATGGCAAATATTTTATTTAAAAGATGTTTAAACCAGAGAGAAAAAATATTTGTCAAATCTTTCCCCCTTCTGTTCAGCTATTTATTGTTCACGTAGACCAGTGGTTCCCAAACTTGTTCTGCCGCTTGTGCAGGGAAAGCCCCTGGCGGGCTGGGCCAGTTTGTTTACCGGCCGCGTCCACAGGTTCAGCCAATCATGGGTCCCAGTGGCCGCAGTTTGCTGCTCCAGGCCAATGGGAGCTGCTGGAAGCGGCGTGGGCTGAGGGACGTACTGGTCGCTGCTTCCAGCAGCTCCCATTGGCCTGGAGCAGCAAACTGCAGCCACTGGGAGCCCCAATCAGCTGAACCTGCGGACGCGGCAGGTAAACAAACCGGCCCAGCCCACCAGGGGCTTTCCTTGTGCAAGCAGCGAAACAAGTTTGGGAACTACTGATGTAGACCATACCTGTTAAATTTGTCCCTTTAAAAAAAAACAAAAAAACAAAAAAATGGTGGTAATGGGGCAGGTTCCTGCCGGGGAATGTCGATTCTGGGCCTGGGAAACAAGCATAGACTGGTGGGACCACATAGTGTTGCAGGTCTGGGATGATTCCCAGTGGCTGCAAAACTTTCACATGTGTAAGGGCACTTTCATGGAACTTTGTGACTTGCTTTCCCCTGCCCTGACGCGCAAGAATACCAAGATGAGAGCAGCCCTCACAGTTGAGAAGGAAGTGGCGATAGCCCTCTGGAAGCTTACAACACCAGACAGCTACTGGTCAGTCGGGAATCAATTTGGAGTGGGTAGATCTACTCTGGGGGCTGCTGTGATCCAAGTAGCCAACGCAATCACTGAACTGCTGCTATCAAGGGGAGTGACTCTGGGAAATGTGCAGGTCATAGTGGATGGCTTTGCTGCAATGAGGTTCCGTAACTGTGGTGGGGTGATAGATGGAACATATCTCCCTATCTTGGGACCGGACCACCTTAGCAGCCAGTATGTAAACCGCAAGGGGTTCTTTTCAATGGTGTTGCAAGCACTGGTGGATCACAAGGGACCTTTCACCCACATCAATGTGGGATGGCCAGGAAAGGTGCATGATGCTTGCATCTTCAGGAACTCTGGTCTGTTTGAACAGCTGCAGGAAGGAACTTACTTCCCAGACCAGAAAATTACCACTAGGGATGTTGAAATGCCTATAGTTATCCTTGGGGACCCAAACCAACCTTAATGCCCTGGCTCATGAAGCTACACACAGGCATCCTGGACAGTAGTCAGGAGCTGTTCAACTATAGGCTGAGCAAGTGCAGAATGGTGGTAGAATGTGCCTTTGGATGTTTAAAAGCTCACTGGTGCTGTTTGCTGACTAGGTCAGACCTCAGCACAACCAACATTCCCATTGTTATTGCTGCTTGCTCCACAATATCTGTGAGAGTAAGGGGGAGACGTTTATGGCGGGGTGGGAAGTTGAGGCAAATCACCTGGCAGACGATTATGCACAGCCAGACACCAGGGCGATTAGAAGAGCACAGCTGGGTGCCCTGCGCATCAGAGAAGCTTTGAAAACTAGTTTCATAACTGGCCAGGCTACGGTGTGACAGTTCTGTTTGTTTCTCCTTGATGAAAACCCGCCCCTTTGGTTGACTCTACTTCTCTGTAAGCCAACCAACCTCCCCCCTTCGATCACCACTTTCAGAGGCAATAAAGTTATTATTGTTTCAAAATCATGCACTTTACTAATTCATCACACAAATAGGGGGAAAACTCGCAAGGTAGCCCAGGAGGGGGGGATAAGGAGGGAAGCACTGGGTGGGGTGGTGGATGAGGGGAGGAGGGAAGGATAAGGCCGCACTACAGTTCAAAACCTATTGAATACCAGCCTTCTGTTGCTTGGGTAATCCTCTGGGGTGGAGTGGCTGGGTGCCTGTAGTGTCGTTGCCCCCCCCACACCCACGTTCTTGGGCGTCTGGGTGAGGAGGATATGGAACTTGCGGAGGAGGGCAGGCAGTTATACAGGGGCTGCAGTGGCGGTCTGTGCTGTTACTGCCTTTCTTGCAGCTCCACCAGACGCCTGAGCATGTCAGTTTGCTCCCCCATTAGCCTCATCATTGAATCCTGCCACCTCTCATCATGCTCCTCCCTCCTCTCATCGTGTTCATTTAACGCTTTCCTGGACTCTGGCATTGTTTGCCTCCATGCATTCTGCTGAGCTCTTTCAGTGCAGGAGGACTGCATGAGCTCTGAGAACGTCATCACGATTGCAGGGTTCTTTTGCCTTCTAATCTGCACTAGCCTCTGGGATGGAGATGATAGGGGGAAAGCAGAAACATTTGCAGCTGCAGGAGGAAAAAAGAGAGAGTAGTATTTAAAAAGATACATTTTAGCGAACAAAGGGAAGACAATTTCACACTGAATCAAGCGATTCACATTACATAGCACATGTGCTTTTAGTACAAGGTCGCATTTTGCCTCTTACATTGAGTGCCTGCCAGTTTGGTGTGAGAGATCACACACGCTCGGTTGGGCAACAGAATTCGGCTTGCAGGCAGCGATGGTAAGGCAAAAGGTTTTGGCTTCTTCAGCCTTCATAACATGTGGGAATGGTTTCAAACAGCAGCGCCCTCCTTTCCCATACCAAGCAAAATCCATTGAGTTAGCCATTTAAAAGGAGGGGCTGTGGCTTTAGGATGCACGTGCAGCACAACCCACCCCCCCCCACCCAATTCTCTAGGATGATCACTTCACCCCTACCTCACTGCATGGCTAGTGTCAGGGAAGATCCCTGTCAGCCAAACGCAAAAAGCTCAGCATGAACAGGCCTCCCCCCACCACGTGGCTAACAGCGGGGATGATTTCTTTTCAGCCAAAGGAAAACAGCCCAGCAGGAACGGGCACCTCTGAATGTCCCCTTGGCATGGTAAAGTGTCCTACCATGGAGGACAGAATAAGGCTGCACTCTCCAGAAACCTTCTGCAAAGGCTTTTAGAGTACCTCCAGGAGAGCTTCATGGAGACGTCCCTGGAAGATTTCTGCTCCATCCCCAGACACGTTAACAGACTTTTCCAGTAGCTGTACTGGCTGCGAATGCATCCCAAGTCTTCAGGGAAAATTACTCATTAAACATGCTTGCTTTTAAATCCTGTATTATATTTACAAAGGTACACTCCCCAGAGGTGCCTTCTCTGGCTTCCTGGTCCGGGAGCCCGCCTTGAGAGGGTTGAGAGGGTATTGGCTCCAGGGTGATGAACAGTTCCTGGCTGTTGGGGAGAAGGGATTCTCCGCTTGCCTGCTGTGCACTATCCTCAACCTCCTCCTCCTCCTCATCTTCCTCATCCACAAAATCCTCATCCCTGTTGCGTGAGACTCCCCCCTTGCAGGTGTCCATGAACAGGGGTGGGGTAGTGGTAAGCCCTTCCCCCCCTCGAATTGCATGCAGCTCATCATAGAAGTGGCATATATGGGGCTCTGACCCGGAGTGACTGTTTGCCTCCTTTGTTTTTTGATAGGCTTGCCTGAGCTGCTTAATTTTCATGCAGCACAGTTATGTGTCCCTGTTGTAGCCTCTGTCCATCATGCCTTTGGAGATTTTGGCATATATATTGGCATTTCGTCTTTTGGAACGGCATTCTGCCTGCATGGATTCTCCTCCCCATACAGCGATCAGATCCAGTACTTCCCATTCGGTCCATGCTGGAGCTCTTTTGCGATTCTGGGACTCCATGGTCACCTGTGCTGATGAGCTCTGCATGGTCACCTCTTCTGATCAGCTCACCATACTGGCCAAACAGGAAATGAAATTCAAAAGTTCCCAGGGCTTTTCCTGTCTACCTGGCCAGTGCATTTAAGTTGAGAGTGCTGTCCAGAGCGGTCACAATGGAGCACTCTGGGATAGCTCCCGGAGGTCAATTTTAGCGCTAAACCCCTTACTGGGGAGGAGTACAAAAATTGATTTTAAGAGCCCTTTAAGTGGACAAAACAGGCTTGGTCATGTGGACCATGTGGGTGCAGGGTTAAATCGACCTAACGCTGCTAAATTCAACCTAAACTCGTAGTGTAGACCAGGGCTCAGATGACTAAAGTCCAGCATGATCCTCAGACCTAATGAAGAGATTTAGGGCAAACAAGTTTGTCCTGCCACCAGGGGTGGAAGCGATAGGTGGGCTCTGAGCATGTCTAACTCCACACAAAATACTCAAGGGAATAGAGGTCTCCATTATAACCTTTAGCCCCCAATGAAAAGGGATTTGCATGGGCAGCATGTGAATCACTGGTTGGGGGAGGCTAGCCCCTAACCCCACCCCTTCCACCTGAGGACCTGCCACACGCCCCAGAGCCCCACCAACTGTGGCTCCCAGCCCCTGTCCCAGGCTGGTTAGTGCCTGAAGTTTCCCCCCTCAGCCTCACAGCACACAGAGGCACTGCTGCAGGCCAGGAACACCATGTAGCGTTGCCAGGTGTCTGGTTTTCGACCAGAACACCCAGTTGAAAAGGGACTCTGGCGGCTCCTATCTATGACCAGGCCATTAAAAGTCCAGTCAGCAGTGCTAGGGGCTAAGGCAGGTTAGTCCCTACCTGTCCTGGCACTGCACTGTGCCCAGGAAGTGGCCAGCAGGTCTGTCTCCTAGGCGGGGGTACCACGGGGCTCTGTGCACTGTCCCCACCCCCAGCACTGGCTCTGCACTCCCATTGGCCAGAAACCATGGCCAATGGGAGCTGGGGTGGTGGTGCCTGTGGGTGAGAGCAGCGCATGTAGCCTCTTGATCCCCCACCCCACTGCCTAGAAGCCGGATCTGCTGGCCACTTCCAGGGTGCAGAGCCAGGACAGGCAGGGAGCCTGCCTTAGCCCCCCTGCGCTGCTGACTGGGAGCCGCCCGAGGTAAGCCCATGCCCCTAACTCCCTGCCCCAGCCCTGAGCCCCTCCATACCCAGAGCCCCCTCCTGCACCTCAACCCCTCATCCCCAGCCCCACCCTAGAGCCTGGACCCCCAGCCTACAGGCCATACCTCCTCCTGCACCCCAATGCCCTGCCTCAACGCACAGCACCCTCCCACACTCTGAATCCCTCAGCCCCAGCCTGAAGCCCCTTCCTGCACCCCAAACCCCTGATCCCCAGTTGGAGGCCTCACCCACACCCCAACTCCCTGCCCCAACCTGGAGTCCCCTCCCATACCCTGAACGCCTCATTCCTGGCCCCATCCCAGAGCCTGCACCCCCAGTTAGAGCCCTCACCCGCTCCTGCTCACCTGCCCCAGCCCAGGGAAAGTGAATGAGGGTGTGGGAGAGTGAGTCCCTGATGGAGGGGGAATGTAGTGCATGGGGTGCGAGGCCTTGGGAAAGGGCAGGGCTAGGGTGTTGTTTTGAGCAATTGGAAAGTTGGCAACCCTAGAGTCAGGAGGGAGAGCACGTGGCAATGCTGCTGCAGCCCTCCCAGCCTCAGAGCCCCAGAGCACCGGGAGGGAGAGCGTGCGGTGGTTGCCACAGCCCCACAACCCTGGAAAGGTGGGCGGCGCGGCCCCAGCCCCTGAAGCCCAGCAGCACCACCGAAGCAGGGCCCTGGGGGTGAAGTGTGGGCGGGGCCATGCCTGGCTGTTTGGGAAGGCACAGCCTCTCCCAGCCTCCCCTCCCCATCGCCCCTGGGGATTTGAATGGGGTACTCTCAGTTCTCAGGTGAGTGCTCTAACTACTGGGCTACTGTTAAGGTTGCACAGGCACTTGATATCACTAAATAAAAGGATAAGCAAAATATAAGGATGCAACAGACAGTAGTATGGAGTATGTTCTATGCCTGCTTATCACTGGCTTGCTTCATAGATTGCTTTGTTATAAAACTATATACCACAAAATATACAATGAGAGTAATAATACTGAGTTAACATTGTCAGTGTAATCTTAGTTTTTTGTATTTCTTCACATTTAGTGATACTTAGGATCTCACAAGTGGCCCCATGGTGAAGGTAGTGGTGTTTCCCAGAACTAGACAAAAATGGGGAAGCCTGACCAGTCTGTGTTGGTGGGGAGCTTGGTGAGGGAAGTACTTGACGGCTGGCATTCCTGTAGGAAACTGTGGGGTATGGTGGTTGTCCTAGTTGTGAAGTCTCTCTCTCTCTCTCTCTGGCTACAAGATAGTAAATGGTGTGTTCTGTTAAATGGCTTAAGTTCTCAATTTCTTGCTTCTGAGGTTTTGTGCCAGGTATATATTATGTGCAGCAGCCTTAACTGATACACAACATAGTGTTTTGTCTATAAATAAACACATGCCTACACTAGCTTTCAAACTAAAGGTGAATGGGTATTTCTGCTGCCCCAGTGCCTGCCCAGCACCATGTACTGTCCCTCAACATGTGCCCTTTTTGTTGGTATGGTTGTAGGTCTGATTGTGAATCCAAGCTTATACCATATAGAGGTATGGTTTATATACCAGAATTCCTGCTTCCCCTTCTCCATCCCCCCCACATTTTTGTTAATTTAGAAGACAACTCTGTAGATACTGGTCACTTTGAAGAATTTTTTCCTTCCCAGTCCTCTTTCCACCAGTCTGTTCTGTGACCATCAATGAAAAGCTCTCTGGAATGAGTAGAATAACTACCCTTCTCTTTAAAAAAGGAGTACTTGTGGCCGGGGCGAAAGGGGGACAACGGGACCTTTTGTAGTGATAATCAAGGTGGGCCATCTCCAGCAGTTGACAAGAACATGTGAGGAACAGTGGCGGCGGGGGAGGGGGAGGGGAATAAACATGGGGAAATAACAGAAACAACAGCCTGGACTTCGACATAGAGTGCTTCCGCCGACGTGCACGGGCTGAAATTGTGGAAGAGCAGCATCACTTGCCCCATAACCTCAGCCGTGCAGAACACAATGCCATCCACAGCCTCAGAAACAACTTTGACATCATAATCAAAAAGGCTGACAAAGGAGGTGCTGTCGTCATCATGAATAGGTCAGAATATGAACAAGAGGCTGTTAGGCAGCTCTCCAACACCACTTTCTACAAGCCATTACCCTCTGATCCCACTGAGGGTCACCAAAAGAAACTACACCTTTTGCTCAAAAAACTCCCTGAAAAAGCACAAGAACAAATCCGCACAGACACACCCCTGGAACCCAGACCTGGGTATTCTATCTGCTACCCAAGATCCATAAACCTGGAAATTCTGGACGCCCCATCATCTCAGGCATTGGCACCCTGACAGCAAGATTGTCTGGCTATGTAGACTCCCTCCTCAGGCCCTACGCTACGAGCATTCCCAACTATCTTCGAGACACCACTGACTTCCTGAGGAAACTATAATCCATCGGTGATCTTCCTGAAAACACCATCCTGGCCACTATGGATGTAGAAGCCCTCTACACCAACATTCCACGCAAAGATGGACTACAAGCCGTCAGGAACAGTATCCCCGATAATGTCATGGCAAACCTGGTGGCCGAACTTTGTGACTTTGTCCTCACCCATAACTATTTCACATTTGGGGACAATGTATACCTTCAAATCAGCGGCACTGCTATGGGTACCCGCATGGCCCCACAGTATGCCAACATTTTTATGGCTGACTTAGAACAACGCTTCCTCAGCTCTCGTCCCCTAATGCCTCTACTCTACTTGCACTACATTGATGACATCTTCATCATCTGGACCCAAGGAAAAGAAGCCCTTGAGGAATTCCACCATGATTTCAACAATTTCCATCCCACCATCAACCTCAGCCTGGACCAGTCCACACAAGAGATCCACTTCCTGGACACTACGGTGCTAATAAGCGATGGACACATAAACATCACCCTATACCAGAAACCTACTGACCGCTATTCCTACCTACATGCCTCCAGCTTTCATCCAGACCACACCACACAATCCATTGTCTACGCCAAGCTCTACAATACAGCTGCATTTGCTCCAACCCCTCAGACAGAGACAAACACCTACAAGATCTCTATCAAGCATTCTTAGAACTACAATATCCACCTGCTGAAGTGAAGAAACAGATTGACAGAGCCAGAAGAGTACCCAGAAGTCACCTACTACAGGACAGGCCCAACAAAGAAAATAACAGAACGCCACTAGCCATCACCTTCAGTCTCCAACTCACACCTCTCCAACGCATCATCAAGGATCTACAACCTATCCTGAAGGACAACCCATCACTCTCACAGATCTTGGGAGACAGGCCAGTCCTTGCTTACAGACAGCCCCCCAACCTGAAGCAAATACTCACCAGCAACCACACAACAGAACCACTAACCCAGGAACCTATTCTTGCAACAAAGCCTGTTGCCAACTGTGTCCACATATCTATTCAGGGGACACCATCATAGGGCCTAATCACATCATCCACACTATCAGAGGCTCGTTCATCTGCACATCTACCAATGTGATATATGCAATCATCTGTCAGCAATGCCCCTCTGCCATGTACATTTGCCAAACTGGACAGTCTCTACATAAAAGAATAAATGGACACAAATCAGAGGTCAAGAATTATAACATTCAAAAACCAGTCGGAGAACACTTCAATCTCTTTGGTCACTCGATTACAGACCTAAAAGTTGCAATTCTTCAATGAAAAAACTTCAAAAACAGACTCCCGCGAGAGATTGCTGAATTGGAATTAATTTGCAAACTGGATAAAATTAACTTAGGCTTAAATAAAGACTGTGAGTGGATGGATCATTACACAAAGTAAAACTATTTCCCCATGTTTATTTCCCCCCCTCTACTGTTCCTCACACGTTCTTATCAACTGCTGGAAATGGTCCACCTTGATTATCACTACAAAAGGTCCCGTTGTCATCCCTTCCCCCCCGGCTCTCCTGCTGGTAATAGCTCACCTTACCTGATCACTCTTGTTACAGTGTGTATGGTAACACCCATTGTTTCATGTTCTCTGTGAATATAAAATCTCCCCACTGTATTTTCCACTGCATGCATCCGATGAAGTGAGCTGTAGCTCACGAAAGCTTATGCTCAAATAAATTTGTTAGTCTTTAAGGTGCCACTAGTACTCCTTTTCTTTTTGCAGATACAGACTAACATGGCTGCTACTCTGAAACCTTCTCTTTAAGACCCTGATCCTACACATCTTACTGTAGGATCAGCTTGAAATGGTCCTATAATTGTTTTTTCTTGTTTCAAGGCTGAATTTTTCTTTTGAAAGATATTAATGCCAGAAGCCCAGCATTCATCTAACACTCCCACCTTCCAAACACACCAGTGTGTGAGTGCAGTGAAGGGGATAAAGAAACAGATTTAAACTTCAAGTCTCCAAGGGATTTATTGTGAAGATTAAGTGGTGGGGAGGGGGTGAAATGTTTTAAATATCATGAGACATTGATTCTTAGTTGCAGTTGCTCACTTCCTCTGTTGGGAGTCTACAGACGCTGCATTGCTTAACCTTCCAGAGAGGGAGCACATGGGTGCTTTATATCCTCATATTGCTCAGTGATGACTACTTTCAATGCTGAAATGTTGACCCCTCTGTCATGTGCTAGATCTGGCTGGACAATATAGGATTTTAGGGTTTTCCTCAGAATGTACAAATATGCTAGCAGGTCAGACCAAGAGTCTACCTATCTTAGTAGCCTGCCTTGAACAAAGGCCAGTACTAGGTGCTTAACAGGAAGGTGCAGGAAACACAAAATGAGCAATTGTTTCATAATTTATCCATATGAGATAGTTTCACCTATCTTCATGCAATTTGTTAGTTACTCTAATACATGACCCTGACCCTTCATTTTTTGTTCTAATTGGAACAGAGTGGAATTCTGTTACTCCTGCTTTGCTGTAGTTTTTAACAGAGTGTCTTAAGAGTAGACTAAATTAAACTTTTCATTCACTTATTACTCCCAGTAGTTACAAGCAACACTAATGAATAATATTAGAGACAGTAACAAAGGAAAGGAACACTTTCAGGCAAACAGAAAACATAGCATTGCAAACTGTACTTGCTGATCACGTAAGAGACACTTCAGTATGCCAACTTTTACATAATGGTGACTCCGGTAACTTGGGACTTTCCAGGAGATACTTGGTGCTCAGAACCTTTAAAATAGGTCTTCAGTAAAAGCACCTTTGAGAAGTTCCACAAGAACCAGAAAATAGATAAACCAGAACTCCCTTAGCTTTTAGTGCTCACTCCCCAGGATTGACTTGCTTGAAATCTTGTCCTCTCCTAGTTCTCCTCCTGTCTAATTGCTCCTTTAGCATGCCATGTGGAGGATTGTGGAGGATTCTTATTCCCCCTTGAATTTTCCTTGGGTTCTATAGGATTCTGTCTCTGATCCCCTCCTCACACTACACTCTCTCTGGGCAATCTTCTTTGCAAACACATATTCAGCTATTATCCCTGTGCTGATGATTCACAGTTACCTCTTCACTACAGATCTGTCTCTTGTACAAACTAAAATCTCAGCCTGTTTTTGATATCTTTGTGGCTATCCAGCTGTCATCTTTAACTCAAAAAGGGCTCTCAATCTTCCTTCCCCCTTCCCCTCCTACTCCTTTCTCGGTTACTGTGGACCACCATCTTTCCTATCACTTAAATCCATAATCTGGGTACCATCTTTGACTCAGCCCTCTACCTAGATGCTCACATCTAGGCTCTCTCTAAATCTTGTTGAAAGTTTGTGTGATATCCAAGATATGGCCTTTCTTATTTATCCAAACAGGATAAATCCTCATCATTTTGAGTACTGTAACAACTTCTTCTCTGGCTCTGGCAAAGGCAATCTTGCCCCACTTACAGCGATTCAAAACACAGCTCCAGAGATCACTTTCCTGGCTCGTTGCTTTGACCATGTGAACCTTCTCTTTGCATCCTTCTGCTGGCTCCCCCTTTTCCGTCACATCAAACATAAATTACATGTCTTTATTTTCAAGTCCCTTCTCGGCTTATCCTCATGCTCCCTATCTCACCTCACACACTGACAATGTCAACTCTCACCTCCACTCTGCCAATAGAGCCAGCCTTCATTGCCCACTTGATTAAATTTTCATACAAGCACCCTTGTGCTTTCTCCCATGCTTACCTTCACACATGGGAGGAGCTCTACCTGTGATGTTTACAAATAACAGTTAGCTAATGTGCTGAAAGCCCTGCTAACATGCTGATCAGTATTGTCTCAGGCTATGTCTACACTACATCATTTACAGCGGTAAAGCTGTACTATTCTGGTGCTTCTGATGAAGGCATTCTAAGTCGACAGGAGCACTTCTCCTCTCTGCACTGGTTCTTAGGTCAGTATAACTTGCATCACTCAGGGGTGTGGATTATTCACACCCCTAAGCAACATAAGTTATACAGAAGTAATTTTGTAGTGTAGATCTAGCCTGAGTGTGTTCTCCTTTGTCTTTCTGTATCCACTTATCTTGTACTTTTAGATTCAAACTTTGAGGAGCAGGGAGCATCTTTTTGCTATGTTCTCCAAAAAAAACACCCCCGTCAACCGACCCCCACAACAGTTATCCAGAGATGAGCCATATACGATAATGCAAGAACATAGAACTTACTTTTGAGGTGAGATTTTTTTGAGTGTTTGATCCTTTTTTCATTGACACTTGGAACGGATTTGGTTTGCATGCTGCAAATTTACATAACTTTGCCACACAAGTGTGCATCTGAGATCTGGTCATTGTGCCTAGACTTAGAATGTGCTCCACACAGGAAAGAATGGCTCAAGGGAATTTGTTAATGGGATACAGTCTTTTTTCCTTTCTGTGTTTTCAGTCAAACTCAGCCCAGGGGAAGCTTGTGTTGCATAGCTAAATGGAGTGTCTCTGTCTTCAGCAACTTTTAAATAAAACCTGTTAATAGTGAAAACTCACACTGTGGAAGTGGTCTTGAGTTTCTGAAGGAGTCCCTGTTAGTGCAGGAAACAATCTTGTGGGATGGCCAAGCAGTACCACTACCTGGGGAGGCTCACGTATACGAGTTTAGCTGGATTCTCCAGAGACCAACAGACAAAAAAAAAGGACTTTTGGATAAATAGCCTGACTTCAATCTGACTGTGGGCCTTCTTTTTTTTTTTTTCTTCGAGGGTGGGGGGCAATCCTTCTTGGGAGGGATTGGAAGGGTTTGGCTTCTGAGGTCCCATAAAACTAGTAAGCTTTAAGCATGCTTATAGGTACTTGTTTTTATATGTTTTTTTCTCTATATTGTTTTCAACTTAAGAATAACTGTGCTTTCTTATAAAGAGCTATGTGGTAACTCATTGTTCATAGCCTTTGAAAAGAAAGCAAAGCACAGCTGTTGACCTATTTAGGCAGTCTGGCTTGCTGGCAGAATCACAGTGTAAGCAGGGATCTGTGCAGTCTTGAAAAACCCTGCTGAGGCGGGAGAGAGATGTAGGTCCCTATCCAAGAGAGGGTTGAGGAGGATGGAGTAGGTGCCCTCATGGGACACAGAGGAATACAGTGCAGTTGCCATGAACTGACACTAAGGGGAAACTTCTTTACTATACAGTAACCTCAGTATCCTAAATTATTCTGAAGCCACTTACTCCTTGGTGAAGTTGGCAGCAGAGATCTGGGGCAGCAAGTCAAGAAGAGCAGTCTCACAAGTAGCAATAATAGTTTTCCACTTTTAAAACAGAAATTCAGCACAGAAAGAGGAGGAGGGAAGGAGGTTGATGGGGTGGAGGGGAGAGAGACTTTATGAATTATTCCACAATATATTTATAAATCATATGAATGGGAAAGAGGGCTGTGTATTGGTTAGAGCATAGGAAAGAATGGCTTGACCTCTCCAAGGGCATGTGAGTCAGCAGGAATTCCATTTTCCTCCTGTGCCTGCAGTTGTTTGCCTCACAGAAGTGTTATAAGGTTTAATTAATATTTAAATACATTGGGACCCTCACATTTAATCCAGTTGCAAAGGACCATTTTATACGATGCTCACTCGCTATTAAGAATTGTAAGTCACAGGATGACTGCTTTCTGTATGGGGAAATGGGGACCCAGCCCCAACTGTGACTAATCAGCTATGTTACAGCTGCGGCTAGGGGTCAGGAGCTAGCTAGAAGAGCACTTAGTTCTTATAAAGGCTGGCAAGAGCTCAGGTGAGCTGGAAAATAGTGGATGGCCTGCTGGTGGAGTTGGGAACTGCAGGGAGCATAAAGTACAAGTATTGAAGGACTCCTGTGGGAATCCCTGGGCCAGGGCATGGACCCAGAAGGGCTGAGAGAGGTGAGGGGAAAGCCTCTCGGGATTATAGCCTATGTTGGTCAGAAGAACTATTCCATCTTGGTATTTTGCATAATCTTTCATTTAAACCAGTAAATTATGCCTCAAGGCAAATGCTGAAACAGATTGGCATGGCATCAATCCTTCCTGCTCACCAGCCCACTGGCTTACAGACTAGTACTTGTCATTTTTTCTTTGTGCCTGTTTTTATAATGGTCTTGTCAGGACCTTCCTTAGCTATTCATATTTCACCGTTCACTTACATATGGGTAGCAATAGAACAAGCAAATGTGGAGGCCAAATCTTCTACTGAATCTCTGAGAACCTTTACTACAGTTCTGAGTCTGGTATAAGAATCTGAATAGAATAGATAGCACTGGCTCAGGGTGCGTTTTGTGCTCCTTCTCACAAAGATGAATGATGTTTCCAAAGAAGCTTAAAAATAAAATTCACTTTCTGAAACGTTTCTTGGCCCCTTGTAAAATGGAAGTTCCCTATTGATGTCAAATGAGCAATCTAGAAATCATGGACCAAGCCTTTTCTTAACTTGATATATGAAAGTTAAACTAAAGCTTGGTCCCCAATTTCTAGATTGCTGGTTAGGCACCAATAGGAGGAACTTAGAAAACCATGATTATAAATCATTTTCAGTAGTGTATTATCCTGCTATTCAATGGTTCCCAACCTCTTATTGTAAGAGCTCCATACCTTCAGGATGGATTAGCACATGGGTGCCCCAAGTTTCTTTGCACCATATCACTCCAGTTTTTCCTCTTATTTTCTGCTATTCTGTTTGTTCTGTTTGTGTGTGTCTCATTTCCCCTGCCCCTGACTTTTCTCCCTCCTGGTAGGTGTAAACCCCCACTCACCAGAAGACTCTGCTTGTGTATGTCAGTGTGGGGTGGGTGGGAGGGAGAGGGCTTCTATTGGTACTCACACCAGAGTTTTGAGACTGGGTAGACAATGTTCATGTTACCTAAAGATCATTTAAAAATATTTTTAGCTGTTCGTATTAAGTAACCCCATAGATTGCTGTGACTGAAAGGCCCAAATCCTTGAAGGTATTTAGGTGCCTAACTCCCAGGGCCAAAAAGACTAAATGGTTTCCCTCCTGTATCCCCGTTCCCCCTCTCCCCTAACTTGTTTATTTTTCACATTTGCCAGTGTTTGGGATAGTCCTGCTAGCATGGTGACCTCACACTCATGTAATTCTGTGCAACTCTGTAGTCGCCCCATGCAATGGACCTTGACAGAGCAATCAGGTTAGTGTGTCCCACTTCAGGAAGCCTGTGAAGGGAACAGAGGTGAAGCCAGAAAGGTTTCTTTCTAACCCCCTGAAGCTGTGATGAGGAGACTCCTCAAACCTCAGAGGGAAGGGGTTGTGGGAGCTGGCTCCTACACACTGAACCTCACTGGGGTTGTGTGGTAAATGAGCCCAGGGTAGTGGGTTAGTCTTTATTCTTGAGGAGGCCACAGGGACTGATGTGCAGATAGAGGTGGAAGCTCCCCTGAGGTTGGGAAGTCACTGAAGGAAGGGGGGTTACCTGTTTCATAAATAGTCTTCACTCAGTTGGCAGAGCCATAAAGGAGGGCAGGAAAAGGGTATGGGAAGAAAGCAGTGGTGAGCATGTTCTGTGTCCCTCTGCAGAGTCAGAGGGCAGCAGAGTCAAGGGAGAGGACTGGCGAGGAGTGATCTCCCTTCTCCAGATCATTCTGCATGAGGGTGCAGAGAAGGTCACACCCTGGACCCCTGCATGAGACCTTGAGCAGGAGGCATCTTCATTGCCTGGGCCTCTGTGTCATAGGGTTAGGAAGGACTGGGAGCTGGTGGAGGGAGGTTAAGGGAAATGGAGTAAAAGAATGATTATTTTATTTAGTTTTATTGCTCTGGGAGCAGTGATGATGGGGAGTGGGGTAGATTTGCTCTGCTGTCGGTGTGGGGAGGGGATGTAGGAAAGAAGAGTCTTTATTAGTTGGACCCTTTTGTGGGACCAAGGAGCAGCAGTTACAGGAAGGAGGGTGACGAGCAGAGACTCTGACTTTGAGTTCCCGGGGAGTGCTTGAGCCCTGCTCCGCCCCTTCCCCCAAGGCCCCACCCTGCCCCACCTCTTCCTGCCCCTTGCTTCTTCTCCTCTCCCCCAGCCTCCTGCCCACTGCTGAATAGCTGATCACTGGAAAGCAGGAGGCACTGGGTAGGAGCTGATTGGTGGGGACCACCGGATGGTGCTGAGCACCCACTATTTTTTGTAGTGGGTGCTCCAGCCCTGGAGCACCCATGGAGTCAGTGCCTATAGTGACAAGGGAGAAGAGCATCACAGCTGCTCTGGGAAATGAAGCCTAGGAGATCCAGGAGAGTGGGAGATCTTCATCTTCTGGACCCATGAGTACTGCCACAGTTGCTCAGGGCAGGGGATGATCACAAGACAAGAATGGCCATACTGGGTCAGCCCAATGGTCCATCCATCTTGGTGTCCTATCTCCCAACAGTGGCCAATGCCAGGTGCTTCAAAGGGAATGAACAGAACAGGCAATCATTGAGTGATCCATCCTCTGTCATCCAGTCCCAGCTTCTGGCAGTGAGAGGCTAAGGACAGCCAGAGCCTGGCTTTGCATCCCTGATGATCTTGGCCAATAGCCTTTGATGGGCCTATCTTCCATGAATGTCTCTAATCCTTTTTTTAACCCAATTATAGTCTTGGCCTTCCCCGGCAATGAGTTTCACAGGTTGACTGTGCGTAGTGTGAAGAAATACTTCCTGTTGTTTGTTGTAAACCTGCTGCCTATTCATTTCATTGGGTGACCTTGCTTTTTGTGTTACGTGAAGGGGTAAATAACACTTCCTTATTCACTTTCTCCTCACCATTCATGATTTTATAGACCTCAGTCATATCCCCCCTCTCCCCCCCCCCCGAGTCCTTTTACTCTCTCCTCATGTGGAAGCTGTCTCATACCCCAGTCATTTTTGTTGCCCTTCTTTGTACTTTTTCCAATTCTAATATAACTTTTTGGAGATGGGACCAAGAGAACTGCACACAGTATTCAAGGTGGGGGCATACCATGGATTTAGTTAGTGGTATTATATTTTCTGTCTTATTATCTATCCCTTTCCTGATGGTTTCTAGCATTCTGTTAGCCTTTTTGACTGCCATGCACTTTGAACAGATGTTTTCAGAGAACTAGCTACAATGACTCCAAGCCCTTTCTTGGGTGGTAACAGCTAATTTAGATCCTAAGGTTTTATATGTACAGAAAGAGGTGGGGCAGCAAAAGGTCCCTGCCTCCCCACACACCTTGGGAGCAGGGACACCCTTAACTAGACAAACAGGGGAGGGCAATCAGGTTAGACTGTCCGACTGAAAGGTGTGTTACAAGATCAGAGGCTGGCATGTTTTAGAAATTCATCCATGTGCAATAGCACAGACCGTAACATCCCGTCAAACTCCTAAACCAGCAGAAGAGACCAAAGGGATAGCCCAGTGGTTTGCGCATTAGCCTGCTAAACCCAGGGTTGTGAGTTCAATCCTTGAGGGGGCCATTTAGGGATCTCCAGCAAAAAATTAGGGATTGGTCCTGCTTGGAGCAAGGGGGTTGGACTAGATGACCTCCTGAGGTCTCTTCCAACCCTGATATTCTATGATTCCCGCTAGCATGGCTTCGCTTCTTTCCTTGCTCTCCCGGGCTCTACACTGTCTCTGTGGATGGGCGGGTGTTGGAGAATTAACACCGTGCGAGCAGCTGCAGCTGGGGACCCGTGTGTGCGTGAGGCAGGGAGAGCAGACGTGATTACTTCAGAATTTATTTAAGGGCTGGTGGAAACCACTGCAGCAGCTTCCAGGGGAAGCCCCAGCTGAGGAGGAAGAGAAAACCACTCCTCCCCCCAGCTCCCTCCTCCTTACCTGGCACCCTGTGTCATCAATGCAGGCGCACCCTGGGGGGGGGGGGGGGCTGTGGGCAACACCCTGCCCTCCCGATTTGGGAAGACGTGGCTTTGGTATAGGTAGTATTTCTGAACACACAATACGGTTTTAATTGCATGGCTGCGCCAGTCAGATCAGACCCGATATTGTCGCTGCTTTGTCCTGGCCGGATTATCGTATCGGATCCATGTTATTACGCTACGGATCCGATTAGAGGAGATGTAGGAGCATGTGCCTGACCTCTCCAAATGATAGCTTAGGGCTTGAACCACAGGCGCCCCTGGAGCCCGGACGCCACCCGCATTTGGGAACAATCCCGCAAGTGTCCGGAGCTCTGGGAGGCGGCGCGCAGAAGGGGCGCCCGCCGCTTCCATTCACAGCTCTGGCCCTCCACCCCCAGCGCACCTGAGCGCCGGGCAGCCCGGCCCCACAGACCGCTATCGGCGTGCGACTCTCGTGCGGGTCCTGAAACGCCCCTTCCCCGGGCGTTTCCTTGGTTCTGCTCCACGGACAGCAGGGCAGCTCCATCGCGGGGACCGCAGCAGTTACTTCTGCTTCACCCCGGCGCCTGGGGGGCTGTAAAGCAGGAGTGGGGCTAGGGCCAGCAAGTTTCTTTCTAATAGGGCGTTTTCTTATTACTTCTCCCCCGTGTGTACTGCCTTAATTACACGCGCGGGGGCTGCTGAGCCTGGGGGAGGGCGGGCTGTGAAGAAATGGGGATTTCAGACCACACTCCGTCAAGTTTTTAATAAAAACAAAAGAGACGTCCCCCCCCCCCATCCTTTCCCCCTAATCCCCGGCCTCCAGCTGTAAAGATGCTGCTGCTGCTTGAAAGGGGCTGCTGGAGCTTTAAGAGCCGCCTCCCCCCTCTTTTCCTCCTAACAATGGTCTGAACCAAGCTCTGCTTCCCAAAGCAAAATTTGTAATATGCCATTTTTCCCATGGACGCTTTCCCTTTTGGCTGCTGACGAAGTGGCCGAAGAAAATGCCGAGGTGCCATGCAGATATTCCTGTCCGGCGACGGGCGCTGGGGCTTCGGTTTTCTCTGAGCAACGCCTGTGTCATCGTTGCTAGGAAGATGCTCCAGGACTGCCCAGCTGTGTGAGCCCCCATCAAAGCCGGGAGAGACTGCGGTTGTCATTGATCAACGGAATAAGCAGACGCCGAAGTAAAAGCCACTAGGTACTGAAACCTGCATATCTGAGCTCCTCCATCCCTCCTTGACCCCAGCCCCCTAAGGCGAGATGTGATACACATGAAAATTCTTCCTCTCTGCTGCTTGCTTCTAGTATGCCTTGTCTTATTTAAATGTGGCTCTGTACTGGTCTTTGGGAGATGGGGGAATTTCATTGTAAAAAACCATGAAGTCAACTTCTTCTTGGGTGGGGGTTGCTGGAGTGATGTCATGCAGAATAGGTGATTGGAACAGGTTATATGTTAATGTACTGTGTTGCTTACCCCTGTGGGTGAAAGGAGTGCGAAATGCTTCTGTTAAAGGTGATTTCACAGTTTGGTGAAGATTCTGGGAGAGAATGAGTTAACTAGGAGGAGGAATATGCATGTAATGCAACTCAGACAATGGCAAGGATTTTCCATATGGAATTACACTGTGCGGGTTAAGTGAGGTGTTGTTGAAAGCATCTGAAAATAAATCATTGCAGTATAGGAACTGGTTGTACTAGTCGCTGTGTCTATTTCTTTTAGTTGTAAACGCAAAATGTAAAAAATGGTTCAGTAAAAGGATGGAGTGTAGGGTAAGTCTTCAAAGCTGATGTCACTGCAGACAGATTCAGATCAGAGCGTTCTGTAGTTGAATTTCTCCTTAGGGTATTGCTAAGGGGAAAAGTAACTTGAAATTGACTCCTAAACCTGGATGCAAAATTAATATCTGGGTATACCAAAGTCAAGGGGTTTAAGACTGAGGTTAGGTACAAAGGTGATGGGATAAAATTAGAAACACTTCCTAGAAGCTGGAAGTCTTCAGGGTGAACTAAATGAATGTTCTTCTAATAAGAGCTTTTGTCAAACTACAGATAGGTATAATTTCTGATTCCCACACCCAAATCCTCCCCAAGTGAAAGGAGTAGTGGTGGCAAACCAAGTCCCAGACCACATGATTTACTCCTGAAGTGAAAATTGTTGTTGTGGTTATACAACTTCTTTTTATAATTGAGACACCAGAGGGACTCAAGTTGGGTGGGGTCGAGTCAGAAGAAAGATGAGAACTTTTTCCTCCCTTACTGCACACATCATATATGTATTTCAAATACCTTGTCTTCTGAGAATCATTCAAAATAAAGCAAATTTTAAATGTGCTCTTACAGTCCAGGTGTGAACGTGATTATCTGCATCTGTGAGCATAAGAAATATAAAAAGAAAAAAAATAATCATAATCGTTATTTGGGGTGATCTTGAAAAAGAGCCTTATATAACTGTACCCACAGGATGGTGATGAACTATACAATTTGTTTCAATTCATGTCCAGTCACTTCATCTGTAATTATAAACTCAGGTCTGCAACCCCAAGACGTCTACGCAACTGTTCTTGGTGAGGACGTGTTGCAGGTAGCTAGGTAGATAACTTGACAGATCTGTAATGCAGTGACACTGAACTGTTTTTAGGAACAGACTACTTTTGAGCAAAGTCTATTTTTAATTGTCAATTACAATCTCTGGTGACCACTGGGGAAAAATGTACAGGATTTCACTTAATATTCCAAGCCTTGGTCAAATAATACTCACTTTGATCTGGCTAATACAGGCTGACATGTCAGATACTTTTTGCTTACACATCCCTGTTTGAAGGTACCTGGTATCAATCTGAAACTTTGCATATTTCAGTGGTTTCTCCTATCATCTTCAAGGAGCCTGATCCAGCAACCACTGAAGTCACTGAAAATATTAGCATTGACTTCAGTGGGGTTTGGATCAGGTTCTAGTCAGATGATGGGAAACCACTGAAATGTGCAAACCTTCAGATTGGCATCATGCTATTTCACCATTCACTATTACAGATAGAAAACATTCCAGTTCAAAACATTAAAAATAGGGTTTTTTTAGTTATTTGCAAGTAAAAAACAGATTGAAATTGAAAACTCCTTTAAAGGAGCCTAGTAGTCAATCAGTTCACATTATAACAGTGACTACAGGTGATTGTTTTACAGGACATGAGGGCTCCTGGCCTGGCCTCCCTTAAAAAAAACCCCTAAAACTTGTGGTACTCTCCCTCCCCTTTATTCTTTCCTCTATCAATTTTTAAGGTACTCACGAGGCACCTACCACCTTCATAGCTAAGCCTTCTGCTCTTGTCTATCCATATTAAATATCCACAATATTAAACAAGCCCAGTGGAAATTAAAGGTGCACCTTAAATCCTCACATGCCACTTGGATGCCGTACCTCAGTTTTCACACTTTGCGTGCCTCCTAGGTTCTCTTGTACCATAACCCTGTGCATGCTCCCTTTTATTCAAATAATATGTCACGCTTAGATCTCTAGTCTGCCTAACTTTTTTTTAACCTTCTTGAAAGAAAAAAGACTGTTCTGTCTCCATCAGACCCCAATTTTTGAGATTGTTTTTGGTGAAGGATTCAAGTCACCAAATAATCCTGCTGATAATCATTCAGGATCTCAATCCTTACTCATTTACTTCAATAGGCATTTTCCTAAGTATTGCTAGCAGAATTGAGGCCTTAGTGGGTTTCACTATCAGGAACCAAGTTGCTGAGTCCACTCTGTGTTCCCCAAGGGAGTTGTTTCCAGAAAAAAAAAACAATGATTGGTTTTTTTCTGGTGAGAATAGAATGAACATTAATCTTTGTTATTCATTAATGCTAAATTAGGAAATTGACAAAGCAGAAAAAACTCACCAGTGGTAGGTTCAGAACTATATATATATTGAAGGATAACTTCCCCAAAGATCTGAATCTCATAGTGCTTTGCAACATGTTTAAAGTTTAATTTTAATCTAGAGTGTCTTTATCACCTATATTCTAAACAATTCAGTGACTATTGTGATTAATGAGAAAGTATTATTGTTTGTTTTTTTTCTTTTGATGATCCCTTCCACAAATCCTAGTAGAGATTGGCTTTGCTAGAAAGACATAGTTATTCAATACGTAGCTTTTCACCAGCCTAGAGTCTTGTTTTAAATTTCTATTGTTACAATTCCTTTGTGTTTGGTGGTAAAGCAATCTTAAATCTTCCTTCACATTTTTCTTTTATGTGAGATTCTTGGAATGACAAGCAAAGCAGGAAAATAACTATCAACATTATACTTTCAGCTATGAAAGGCAGTTCTTAAAAAAATTTAGATTTCAGATGCCCTGTGTGAGAATCCACTTTCTACCAAAAGAGGGTGTAATCCTGGCTTGTTCTTCTGAGGCTCATGTTCTTAAAATGAATAACTGCCTACATTTTCAAAAGTAACCATGTTTTCAGACACAATTGCTCAGCACTTTTATGAAAATCAGGCCCTGTTTAAGTTGTCTCAAATTGAATACTCAGAAATAGAGATGCCCAAAATCACAAGTTGCTTCTGAAAATTTAGCCTCTGTTTTTAATAAACAGTACTTTAAACGCCAAAATATGCTATGAAAAGAGGGTTTTCTTTAGCTTTACTAAAATGCTTCCACAGTGGTTGGTGGTCCAAATCCTTCTGCTTTACTCATGCAACTAGTCCCATGGAAGGCAAAGGGATTACTTGCATGAGTGAAGTGAGTAGTATTTGGCCCACAGCCTTTATTTTTTTTCTTAACTTTCTTTAAATTTCCTTTGAGTTCTGTATCTCTACATTTAAATTCAATTATGGCATCCTATGACCAGTGAGTAGCTCCTTTGAAGTTAATCGATCCTCCTTCTCCACAGGCAGTTGAAAATAATTGTTTAGCTGCAGTTGAGTCTCCTAAGGCATTCGAAAACTGATTTTGATACAGCCCAACTTCACTAGTCTGTCTGGAGATTGGCTGGGAAGGTCTTTTGCCAAGGCAGAATTATTATGGTTTAAGGCGAATCCAGCTGAGGTGTTCTAAGATGATATGAGACTTCAAAAATAAGGGATTTGACACTTTAAAAATGTAGTGGCTGTGTTTTTGGTTTTATGTCTCCTCCCCACGTCCCTTCCAGTTCAAAACCAGCTTCTTAGACAAGTCCTTTCTAAGATGAGTGACTGTTTGGCAGAGGTAGCCATGGGTAATTGCTTCATTACTTAAGGAAGCAATGTCTTAGGATACACAGATCTTAGCACTCCACATAGCACCATGCACACACAGGCCTAGTAGAGACATGGGAATATCTGCATAGACAATTTGTATTTTCAGGTCCACAATCCAGTGTGCACACAGCGCTGTATGAGGAATTGAAGGGTGTTGGTTTAAAAACAATGGAATGGAATGGAGAATTGGTTCTAAGATTTTTATACAGATCCTTGGGTCTATGTAGTTGCACATATTTAATACATGGGATCTGGATTACAAATTAGTATCTGATGCTCCATGTACACCTTAAAAAGCATGTAGTCTTTGGATGTGAACTTATTGACTGCTGAAGTTCCACCAAAAGTTAGCTCTACAGTTTGGGCTTCCTAATTCCTATCTAAGTTATGTTGGGGGCATCTCCAGCCATCAGAGCAGCCCAGGAGCAGGAGAGCACAAAGGTGGCTTAAAGACCATAGGCTCTCCCTCCACCTAGGCGGAGACTTGTTGCACCTCTTAGAAGTTCAGCACAAACTTCACACTGTTTTCTCCCTCTGTCTTTGTGGCCCATAGACTCCTGCACATTTTGTAAGCTCTGTAGGTCTTCTCTTTAGACTTTGGGTCTGATCAAAATCACATTGAAGTCAATGGGAGTCTTTCAATTGACTTTGATGGACTTTGGATTTGGCCTTTTTGTGGGGTCTCTAGGTGTTTCTTTGGCATGGCACTTCAATTTGGGGATTCCATAAGGAATTCTGAACAGTTGGGTTACAGTTTAAAAATGCATAAGGAAATAGAGGAATAAAACTGTTAAACTAGAGGTAAGGTTGTAAATAAGTTACATTCTTAATAACAAGGATAATTAATCATTGGAACAACTTACCTGTGGATGTGGTGGGTTCCCTATCTCTTAAGCCTTTAAGTCAACAGCGGATATCTTTCTGTACAAGATATACAATAGTTCAACTGGAATTTATGGTTTGTGTTAATCAGAAGATCAGACTGGATGGTGATAATAGGTCTTTTTTGTCTTAAAATCTATGAGTCTACAAAATACCTGAGTTAATTATGGTATAGAACCCTTGAGGTTTCTCAGATAGCCAAAAACATGTGGTAAGCTGGAAATTCAAGGTTAAAGCTACCCATTAAAAAGAAAAACAAAAGCAAGTAACAACAAAACACAAAGACCGACCTAAAAATCTTAGAAATGCACTGATGGGTACTTAAATAACCTTTACTCTGCTGCTTCTCATAGCCCCACAAAATCCGAAGAGAACCCTATGACTGAACGCCAGAGACCCTCAACAAAGAAAATACTAGCCAACCTACATGGTAGTGGTCCATAACCAATATTGAGATATTAGTATGTTCCCTGTTTACTCTGCTCACCACTCTACATCTGCTAAGAAGAAACTGAAACTGAAATCTACTAGAGTCTGTGTAAATGCTTAGAATGTAGGCAAGACCAGTTCTCCTGAGAAAGCTGGATCACTGTCCCCAGTAAATCTTTGTGTGTTTGTTTGCAAGAGTGGCTTAGCTGTCTTTACCCCCCTGCCACTTGAAACAACATTGGGCTGACTTTAAGGTAGATGTGGCTGGTACAGAACATTTCAGTCCCTTAAATTCTATTAGGAAAAATATACCAGATTTAAGAAGTCTTAAATCCTTGCCAAAACAGAGAATATGCAGAGCTAATCCAAACAAGTATCGAGAGTGTGAAATGGTGAAGATTTTGTGTGTTGGCAGGCTTGTAATGGAAGTGCCTGAAATTTATATCTTATGTGCAAGGCTTCCAGAAGCTCTAGTCTACACAAGATCTACAGACAAACTGAAAAAACGTTTTAAACCTGCAGCTAGTGACAAACTCCATAGGCACACTGGCTGGTATATAAGACCTCCAAGATTTAGGCTCCAAGACTAATCCTTAGACCCAAATCTAACTTACATCTGCTATATATAAAAGGAATATAATTTAGTAGTGATGGAAGAGCAAAGTTAAGGTTGCTGGTGGCGACCTTATTTGCAGACTTCCATAAAAGTAAATGTTTATGTGGCTTTTGAGAACTGCGATGTCCTGGTTGTTTCTTTGTGTGTTGTACCCAGCATCCACTATCTTAAGGTTCAGGATTCCACATGTGTCTAAATCTAGGTTGTGAGATGGACATGAGAGGCATTTTAGTGGAAATGTTGAGTCAAGTGAGACTAATTGGTTGGATTTTTTTTGTTTTTTTTTCCCCTGAAGCCACTCTTTGTGTGGTGGCCTATGTGAACACATTGGCTTCACGCAATTGTGGCCCTGTTCCTAGTGGCTCAATTTGGACAAAGGATCACAAGGATAGTAATTAGCAGTTAGCCTCTCGTCTTTCACATCTTACTCAGAGAGATTACCTTAAAGTAATTCCCCCGAGGGAAGGAATAACTAGGTAGAAAGATAAATTAACCTTGCATTATTAAGGCAGCATGCTACTAGATCAATGGTCAGTCTGGAGTCTGCTGTAGAAAAGCCTGCAGTAGGACCAAACTCTGCAATTAGTGGCAGCTATTGGCGTCAATACAAACCAGTGGAAAATGATAGCGGGCAAAGGAAAGATAAAACGAACTAAACCAAAAAGAAAAGGAGGACTTGTGGCACCTTAGAGACTAACAAATTTATTTGAGCATAAGCTTTCGTGAGCTACAGCTCACTTCATTGGATGCATCCGATGAAGTGAGCTGTAGCTCACGAAAGCTTATGCTCAAATTTTCCAATGAAGTGAGTGTAGCTCACGAAAGCTTATGCTCAAATAAATTTGTTAGTCTCTAAGGTGCCACAAGTACTCCTTTTCTTTTTGCAAATACAGACTAACATGGCTGCTACTCTGAAACCAAAAAGGAAACTTTTGACATGATTTTTTTGTGCCAAGCCATTAATACGAATTAAATAACTCTTCCCCTTATATAGGAAGTGCATTCAACATTTTTGCAATGTTGAATGATCAGTTACTTTGTCAGCCATGTGACTGGTGAAAAAGTGAAGTTGAGATGTGAATCAATGCAATAATGTGCTAGCAGTTTCTGTGACTATATTAAATTCCTCATATAAAGTTCTCCTAAATGTTTTTCTACCTAAGATTTTTTCCCTTAACTTCTTATTTTAAAGAAATGATGTGTGAAGTGATGCCAACGATAAATGAGGACACCCCAATGAGTCAACGGGGGTCCCAGAGTAGCGGGTCGGACTCGGATTCTCACTTTGAACAACTGATGGTGAACATGCTAGATGAAAGGGACCGCCTCCTTGACACCCTTCGGGAGACTCAGGAAAGTCTGTCGCTTGCACAGCAACGCCTTCAGGATGTCATCTACGACAGAGACTCCCTTCAGCGACAGCTCAATTCAGCCCTGCCACAGGTATGTTGCTTGTAAAAGTCTTTCTTGTAACCTTAACCAGAAAATTGATGAAAGTGATTTTAATATTAATTGACAGCACCTATTTATTCCTTAAGGAACCAGTCCTGTTCTTATTAAGATCTATTGCAAAACTCCCATTAGATTCAATAATATATGGTCTGGCCCTTAAGCCTTGGTATTGTATCATAGAAGAGATTGGGGGTTTTGTTACTGATTTCAAGGAGAACAGGATCAAGGCTCCTAACCGCTCATACTTTTGGCTGTTGCTCTAATGTCCCTGACAATTTAGGGTTTATTGAAATTAAATCTGTGATGGTGGAAGTAGAACAACATATAAACTGAGAGATGGTGATATCACAAGTTCACTACGGTCAAGTCCAGAAAGGCACACTTTGCTGCAGATAGGACTTGCTTTCTAATATTACCACAAGTACAGCTACCATATTAGTTTACAATTAGTGTAAGTAAATTGCCCCACACAATCTGTGTGACGTGATTGAAAATGGAATATAAAAAAATAGGCATTTTACTCTCTCTTTTTTTCCCCTCCTGTTTTTAAAATAAACCTTAATGATTTTTTTTTTTTTTTTTACTCTGACGTTTTTCAAAAACTTAAAACATTGTTTGCTTTGGTTAAAACAAGGTAACATTTGTAATCAATTAAAAAACAAAACAAGTTCAAAAAACCAAAACCAAAACTCACCCTGAGCCAAGATCTACAAATTACATCCTGCCCTGGGGTTTGGAATATGGCACATGGTAAAGATGGGTTTTCTCCATATTCCTTTCTGGTCTCTTAACTTTTGGTTGGCTAAAGATGTGCTTGGAACTTGAGAGTCCGGAGAGCAAAGCTCTGCCCATAATTATTGCTGATGGGTGGGAAGGACGGGCGGCAGAGAGATTTAGATATGAGATTGGGAGAAGAAGGTGGTGTGGATGGGTAAAGGAGAAAGGTAATGAGGAGCCAGTGTTGGCAGCTGTTGAGAATAGTGGGAGAGAGAATTCAGTTCAATGGTGGGTGAAGTTGATTAAGGATGTACTACTGGTGGAGGGGCTTGCAATTACAGACGAGGGCCGTGAAAGTAGGACAGGGACTGTGCAATCAGTTGAAAAGTAGCGTAGGGGGTCTCCAATGTCAGCACCGATCTGGGGGAATAAGAGCTATTCAGATGCTGCTGGTGGCGGTCAAACATTGGAATGGCAGCTGAGGGCCGGAACAGTAATGATGACCACTGCTCCCATTATAGTAGAGGAAGTTCTGTAGTCTAGAGGAAATTAAACTCATCTTCACTCCCACAAGTTATGTCTCCTGATAAAAGCATGTGGAAAGGTGCAGATCAGGGTAGGACCTATACTAGCGGCATATACTCTGTAGCTATGAACCTACAACAGCACTGCAGAGCATTTGGTAAGTAATGCAGGTTAGAGGGGCTGTACGCTATCTTTGTATTAGGTATCGCTACACTGTAGAAGTATTGGGAGAACTTAGTCCTAAAGATCCTGTATTCATGACTCAGTCCTTACCCTTACTGAAGCCTGGCAATCTAAATTATTAGGGAAACAATAGTGAATAGGAAAGTGATATACATCCTACAGGAAACTAAAGTAATATGACACAAATAATCTTTTACCTGATCTTGTGCGTGAAGTGATGCTAATCTCTAGTAACTCCATTATATTAAATGGAAAAAGAAAAGGAGTATTTGTGGCACCTTAGAGACAATGAGGATACAGACTAACACGGCTGCTACTCTGAAACCTGTCATTATATTAAATGTTAATTTTTAATACTTTATTAGATTTATACAAAACATAAAGATATGTATAAGATGACTTGTCAGATCATTTAATCTATTATGTGACAATACAAATGTTGATTCCTGGAAACGCCATATAATCCCCAAAATTCCATAAGAAAGTGTACCATATAATGTATAAGGCACTTTTTTGCTTATATTTTGAAAGAAAACCAGATGGTTTTTCATCAGCTAGGTCATCTAGGTGTTTGTGTATGTAACTAAGTTTTGTGTAGCGAATTACGTTTATAAATATGGAGCACCATGCTATCAGTGTCATTAAAAAGAAGAAAATCCCAAACAAAAGTATACAAAATGTGTTCCATGCTTGTACTATCTAGCTCCCTTTTTTGAAGTTGAAAAATCCTGAGTTGTGTGTTTCTGATGGGTTGTTTGGAGGGATTTTTTTAAATGAATGGCAGGCTAGTATTTTTAACTGTTTGATGTAATCTCATTGTGCATTGGGAGAATCTTGGTTCTTTTAAAGATAGAGAAGAAAATTTATTATAATCTCCAAAATAATTAAGATTTGTATATTGTGTGGCACTTGTGAATCTTGCAAATGTGACATTTGCATAGACCATTCAGTTTTTGAATGATTTGCAACCTATAAAGTACTAACCATATTTTATTTATAATATTTAGTATTTACATAATACTTTCTATCTACAAAGCGCTGTACAACCATTCTTGTACATGTAAAAACTTTTTTTCCAGTTTACCACTTCTGGGCATAAATACATTAGTGAAATCTTGTGTCAAAACAACACCTTCTCCCCCCCCCCCCACAATTTCATCATAAGGATAGACTATATTTCAAAATTTGCCTGATTGGAGACAATAATTGATTTAAAGTAGATTTTAAACTGTTCACTTTGATTTGAAATGTTAAATGATTACATTTAGGATATTGAAATGTATAAATATGAATAGGAGCTACAGTACAGCGCTAAGTGAATGTAACTTATTACTGAACAGTGTATTCTACCACAACTGTTTCTGTCACCTACGAAGTGTATATGTATTATAGCGATTTCACTGTCAGGCTATTTCAAAATATAAGTATAGGAGATGAGATCCCGGCCCTGTTGAGGTCAATAGGCATTTTATCATTGACTTCATTAGGGATAGGATATCACTCAAGATGAGAGAGAGAATTAGGCCTTGTCTACACTATGGGGGTAAAGTGATCTAAGTTAAGCAATTCCAGCTATGAAAATAATGTAGCTGGAGTCAACATAGCTTAGGTCGACTTACTGTGGTGTCTACACCGTGCTGCATTGACGGGAGATGCTGTTCCATCAACTTCCCTTACTCTTCTTGTTCCAGTGGAGTACTGGAGTTGACGGGAGAGCAATCTGCAGTCGATTTAGCGGGTCTTCACTAGACCCACTAAATCAATCTCTGGTGCATGGATCGCCATAGCATCCATCCCCAGTACGTGTAGACGTGTCCTTAGAGGGCTCTGTTGAGAAATGGTTTCTGCAGTCTTAGACCCTGATCTTGCAAACACTCTTCTTATTAATTATTATTATTTATTAAATGTATTTATTATGGTAGTGTCTAAGGGCCAACCAAAAATGGGAGCCCATTGTGCTGGGCACTGCATGCACACACATGGTAGTACACCAGTGGTTCTCAACCAGGGGTATACGTACCCTGGAGGTACACTGAGGTCTTCCAGGAGGTACATCGACTCATCTAGATATTTGCTTAGTTTTACAACAGGCTACAGAAAAAGCATTAGCAAAGTCAGTACAAACTAAAATTTTCATACAGACAATGACTTGTTTATACTGCTCTATATACTACACACTTAAATGTAAGTGTAGTATTTATATTCCAATTGATTTATTTTATAATTATATGGTAGAAATGAGAAAGTAAGTGATTTTTTTCAGTAATAGTGTGCTGTGACACTTTTGTATTTTTATGTCTGTAAGCAAGTAGTTTTTAAGTGAGGTATAACTTGGTAGTATGCAAGACAAATCAGACTCTTGAAAGGGGTACAGTAGTCTGGAAAGGTTGAGAACCACTGTAGTAGATGGTCCTTGCCCCAAAGATCTTACAATCTAAATAGACAAGACAGTCTGGGGGAGGGATAGAATACACAAGCAGATTGAACAATGTGATAGCAACAAATGGCATGCTCCACAATATTTTATTTTATTTTTGGAAGGGGAGGGAGTTAGGAGGGGATGAATTAAATGGAAATAAAAGGGAGATGGGCAGGGGCCAGGGCAGGAGAGAAAAAGGTAAGAAGAGCAGGTGTGGAAGTTGGAGTATGCAGCTGATCAGTACAGGGCAGAGAGAGTCTGTTCAAAACTGCATGAAGTTCTCTGAACGTCCAAAAGTCCCTGCTTTGGCTACTTTTGCTTGTACTGGCTGGAGTCTCTGGCGGGCTCCTCTGCGTTTTCTCCTTATCCTGATCCTGCAAACACTTATACACAATCTTAACTTTACTACCCTGAGTGGTCACGTTAGTTTCAATGGGACTATGCACAGCAATAAGATTGTGTACATGTATGAACACTAAAACAAACAGGATTACTTGAAGTAGTAAACTTAAGCGTGTGTATAAGTATTTGCACAATGGGGCATTAATTTGCAGCCTCCACTGGTCTTCCAATATTCAGAATCCTGCTGAATAGTGGACATGTTTGCTGGGCAAGGAATTCCAGAGGCTGCCTGGAAAGTGCTCGAACTGAACTCTGAGGGAATTGCACTTGGGTCGACACTTGGGCTGTGTGTCACTTATAGCCAGTACTCTGGGTCACAGTGTATGAATCTTTCAGGAAAAAAAAACGTCAGATACAACAGGACTGGACTGTGCCAAGGAGTTAAATTATCTATCTTACAATATTTAATATTCCACTTTTGCTTTGGGATGAATTAAGTTTTTTGCATATAGCTTACTCAGAAAGATCAACAATTATCAAAAGAGTCAAGTTACAAAAGGAAAAGGTTAATAAAGAGTAAATTGCAATTTCTATTCTGAAACTTTTTTTCAGTTATTCCTTTTTGGGCTGAAAGCTTCCAAACTCTTTCTCTATTTAATGATAAATCATTTGGAAATTTGGCCAATATTGTTTAATCTGTGAATGTGAACACTATATACATGGATCCAATTTCAGGATTGGGGTTTCAGTCTTCAACTTTATTGATGTCCATTTGAGTTCCCTCTCTCCACAACCCCCATTTTCTTTCTGATGCATTTTAAGGATTCCCCAGTTAAGCTTCCATCTGTCATATCTGACTATAACACTTGCATGGCAATACATTATTAAAGTTTACACTGGAAATATATTTTTACAATGTGTAAAATGTTTATTAGCACAGAATATTAAAGCAGCTCATTATCAAAAATCTCTGGGCTTCATTGCACACTAGTTATGTATCACAAAGAAGCAGATATGGTAGAGAAAATACATTATTTGACAGTAGCTCAGCTTCCATTTATTATCAAGTTAAATAATAATCCTCAAGACATTTTTTATTACAGCCGATATGATGTTTCTTTGTAGTATCACCAAAGAATATATTGTTGCTCCACTAAAAAAATACAGTAGGGTACCCTGCAAATATCATATAGCTCCGTGAGTGTGAGTGTGTGTTTAAAAAAAATTAATTAATTTTCTGTGTTTATTTAATACATCATGTAGTATAGAAAATAAACAGAGGAATTTACCCAGTAGTCTAGTGGTGCCACACTGTACCGCAACACAACCAAGTTTAAGACTGATCCCAGGCCATCAGCAGCTGGGAATGCTATGAAAACAGTAGAGATTACCTCCCGTCAGCCTGGAAAAATCCCTCTTGCTCAAAAGAGTTATTAATGGACTCCTGGGGGCCGGGGGGCGGGGAGTTGCATCCAACTCTTCTCAATTGGGAAAAGGAACCACCCTCAAAAAAAAAAAGCCTGAGTGTGTGTGGACAGAAAGTAAATTAAGCATTTTTTAGGGAAACAATGAGGATGTGTTAGTGTCTACAATAACCTTCAGAATTGCTGGGCATGTCATTGCTCTACGGTGGGGCATGATTTAACCAAACACACAACTATAATGCACTTTAACCTTAAGACCTCTAAGGTGTTTTTATTTTGAGGGTGATGACGGTGGTACATGAGCTTGTGCAACTCAGCATACTACAAGTGGCAGAAAATACTTCATAATGGATGGATGGGAGAGAAAGGAAACACGCTCGTCTTCCAGCATTTGTAGCCCCCTATTTTTAATTTATTAAATACTTTAAATATCTTTCCTTTTTAAATACTTGGACTTGGTGGCACTCCTGACTTACACTCCTCCACCCACATTGTTTCACAGAACCACTTCCAGGATTAGCTCACCTGATCTAGCATTTTTTCACAGCACGTTAGTTGTAGCTAAACTGGGCAACAGAGAATGCTGCAATAACCAAGTGAAAAGTGGCGATACCAGTTAACCTTCTTAACATGGAGCCACCTTTCTGAAGATTTTAAACTACCTGCCTCATGCTTTTAGTTTCTATTAAACAGCTCCAGTGTAAGTGCTTACACTGACTTCAGTGGGGTTATCCACGACACGAGTATTACTCATCTGCTTCCTTGCAGGCACTGAGACTATTCCCTGTAGCAAGCTCTGCGTTTGGTAACAAATGTTTATATTCAGAGGAAATTACCTCTTAAAAACGGCCCAATCTCTCAGTCAAAGGCCTTTTCCACACACAGTGAAAGGACATGGCCTGGGTTAACACAGGATGTAGGAAACTATAGAACATCTTAAATCTTCAAAATGAGGACCACATATTACTGTAGTAAATGATTATGCTGGTATTTCTATTTCACATCTCTCTCTGAGTTCCCTTTTTATTATACTGCAATGTAATATGCAAGTGACTATGGAGCTTAAATTAGATATTGAATAAGTACAGCAGGCCTCTAAATGAAAGAAGAGATCGTGGCTACACTCCTCATTTAAGAAGATGTCAGAGTTAATAAAAACATCTGTCACATGTTCTAAAAATCACCAAATCTGGACTACAGCACAGCAACATGTGAGTGAATTCCCTGCACAATACCAAAGAGAAACCCCCGACAATGGATTGTGGATTTTTTTTTTAATTTTTTTTGGGGTGGTTTGAAAGTCCAAAAGCTCATGGAGAATTTCTTCTTACTCTTCTCTCACTCTGTGGAAGAAGGGGCTTCTGGTCTGAGCATTCCCTTATCCTCCAGGACTGTTTAAGGAGCTTGGAGGATAAGGGGATGCTCAGACCAGAAGCCCCTTCTTCCACAGAGTGAGAGGAGAAGAAGAAGAAGAAATTCTCCATGAGCTTTTGGACTTTCAAACCACCCAAAAAAAAAAATCCACAATCCGTTGTTGGGGGTTTCTGTTCTGTATTGTGCAGGGGAATTCACTCACATTTTGATGTGCTGTAGTCCAGGTTTGGTGATTTTTTTAGAACATTTGCATTTCAGGGGAAGCCCTGCAGGTCTCCCAAATTTGGCAGCTGTGCTGCTTGTCTGGGCTCAGACACCGTTGCTTACAAGGGTCTTCAAAATGCTAGCCTGAGAGCTTTTATGTGCCAAAAGTGCAAAACAAAAAATGTACAATGAACAGAGTTTTCATGGGATGGGGATTCTGAATATACTTTACTTGGAAACAGTAAACGTTAAATTGACAGTATCCCTTTAATTGAAGCAATGTGTTCCAGTGGATAGGGCACTGACCTGGAAGTCAGGAAGCCAGGCTTAAATTCCTGGCTCTCCCATTGACCTGCTGCCTCATTCACCTCTTCTACCTCTGTCTCTCTGTCACTGGCCCACTGTGGATAAATACTCAAACAGTCATTGAGAGAGAGAGAGACTCTGAAGTCAAGTGGTAGGGCACCCATGTGGGAGGTGGGGCACCCTGGCCCCCAGAGTACAACACCTTTGACAGGAGATTGAGGGAGCCCCACATTGGAATATCATGTAGTTCAGTGGTTACAGCACCCTTTTGAGAGGTGGGAGACCCAAGTTCTAATCTATTCTTCCCCTCTGGCAGAAAGGGGGGAATTGATTATGGGTCTTCCATATCCCAGGCAAGTGTTCTAACCGCTGCGCTAAAAGTTATGAGGTGGGCACCATCACCACCCCGTCCTTTCCCACTCATTGTATAGGGAGCCTAGGCACCTAATTCAGCTTTGTTGATCACTGTATTATTCCTGTGATTTTTTTTTCTAGGCACCTAAAAGTTGGGTGCTTTGATTCTCAGCATTGCAGCAGTAAGTCCTTTCTTGGAGTCCACCGTAACTGCCTGGGAGTTTGGAAGGAATTTCTCAAACAATGCGTTGTAGGATTGCACTGTCCCTTGAAGTGTTTGGTCAAGGATAGACAAAAGGGCAGGATAGACAAAATACTGGACTAGATGGACTACTGGTCTTAGCTGAATACCTGATTCCAGTGTTAATAAGGTTTGTAATAATCTTGGTAAGATACTACATGGCAGATCTTATTTAGCATCATTTTTTCCATATGGTGTGTAAATAACTGATGGATTTTTGAGACACCAATCTTTAATGGATAGAAAAGCTGATGGCCCCTGCTCATATAGTAAGACACTTTCTTTCAAGCAAGTGCATATTGTACATTAGCAATACACTTGCTCCGTGGCTTAATTAGAAATTAATCTCATTTTATATTGCCAGAAACACACACAACACTGGACTAGCCCCTTTGGAGTGCTGGGATGGTAAATTTGAGCAGCACTCCTGAGGGCAGTTTTTAATTTGTGACAGTTGCCAATGGCCCCAAGAGGCTCAGGTGGCTCCCAGGATTGTTAGGGTGCAGGTTTTTCCAACCATACTCCTACCTCTACAGCTGGGAGGGAAAGTGGGTGGCACCAAACCCACTATGCCAGCTATCTGCTACTAGAAAATCCCCATGGTTTGGGGGTGATCTTTCCATGGCTAGCTATAATAGCTTTAGTATTGCTCTGCACTAGTGGTAAGACATAAAATAGCCATGATGTTTGCGGCAAATCTGGTCCTATATTCATAAATATTGTTGACTACTTAAATTTACAGCAACTTTCTATCTTTTAAAAAAAAAAAAAAAAAAAAACACCTGTTAGTCTCTCTTTAAAATAAACATTAAGAAAAAAAAATCTGGCTGAGTAATATACTTCCAGCAGCTTTCTAGGCCCTGATACTGGTATCTTGGCATAGAGAACAGAGTTTAAGTAATTAGCAACATTCTAGCTGTAATCAGTGCTTTTTTTCCCCTTGATGAAAAAAGACAATTCTATATACTCCTAGAACTAAAAAATCAAAAGTGAAACTAATGAATTGCTTCTTTAAACCAGTATTTATTGGCTACTAAAGGGTGTGTTCAGCATAAGGACTCTTGGACTTTTCACTGATAAAAATGAGTAAGATTAGTAAAATAGAATTATTCTGTTAATTGCCTTCAGTTGTCTGTTTAAGGAGACATGTACAATACACAGTAGCCCGGATCCTATATGCCTTGCACAAATATAGAATATTACCTAAAATGGTTGTAAATTATTGCCATCAGGATAAATAAGTGGAGACTTTTAATTTGGCAGCATTTTGCGCTCGCTTTGCTGAGCTGTAAGTGATCACACAGTGTACACAGTCGTAGAGTCTAGTCCAGTAAATGCATGTATAACACTGTCAGTATTACTTTACTAGAAGAAAGCACATTTAGAAAAATCAGACTTAAATTGGACATAGATCTTTAGAGTTGCTGAAAGGGGTCCAAAGATCTATTTCTCTATTATAATATTTATGACATGGTGGAGCATAATTTGGTCTGATTATAAGATTGATGCTAGTTCTAAGATCATATTTACTTATCTAAATGTAACTTTTTTTATGGAAATAAGCTTATACCTGCTATAAAAAGGAAGTGATACAATTCTGAAAAATGCTACTTTCTCATCCTGCACATAGAACTCCATGGGTTCTGTGCAGGTGTCTAGCCACATATTGTAACTCACAGGATTCAGGATCAGGACTACAGACTGCAGTGCCAACTCATCACAATGTTAAAGATCATTCAATCAAAGGAAAGTCACATGCTGGTTTTTTTAACATGACATTTGAGTGCAAACAGTGTGTCTGATGCTGTACAAACATGAAAGAAGCAAGGTTCCGTTCTTCAAGAGACACAGAGATTCCAAATCCTGAAGTACTACAGACTCTTTATTTCTTAAATCAAAGTTATAAAGATTTGTGGAAGAAGTATGTGTTAAGAGTGATTGGGTTAAAGAGGGGCAGAATGTTTGGTGTGAAAGGAAAGGGAGTGAGCTCCTGCCATAAAGGGAGCATGGGAATAGGGCATGAAGACTAAAGTGGTAGGAGAGAAAAAAAGGCCTGTTTAGTTGGGCAGCTGGAACATGTTTCTGGAAAGCTATTTGCATTCTGTAGCTTGTTCTGCTATAGTTAAAGGGAGTAGATCAAATTATTTAAAATGTCTGAAGTGTAGTTCTGTACTTGTAATATGAGAGCAGACTCAGCGTGAGTCTGTGGTGAGGCCCAGTGAAGGCATCTTGAAAGACTTCCCATTGACTACGGTGGGCTTTGGATCAAAGCCCCATCTAGAAAATTGTACAGACCACTCTAAACTTTGAGCAGAACTTTTAAATTGCACCTGTTGCAAGATGAAAATGTGGTCTGACATTTTGTTGTTAGTTATGGCTCTTTCAAGCTTTGGAAAAGTAAAAAGTTTAAGTAAGTTATTAGTGACTGAAAAGATGGCTTCTTAATGGCATTCTGAACACCCCTGAACGCTGATGGAGACTGAAATTTGACTCCAGATCCAGATGGCTGCTTGGGACTGTCTCTAGTTTATAATGGAAGTGTGTTTTTCATCTCCGTCATGTTGTATTTGTTAGTGAGTGCTGTAATATTTTCACTATAGTGAACTGGCTTCGTGCATAAAAATACCTTGCCTAAGATACAGTATTGAGCAAGCTGCTCTTTTGGGATCATGAGTAAGGATGAACACAGATGGGTAAGACCTATCATTATGTTTAAATGATTTAGTTTTGATGCAAACTGATGGCAGAGAATAGAGATGCTGACACAAGTCTGAAAAACCTACCATGACAACTTTGTTTTGGTGTTGTTGTGAAATGAAATATATTACTATTTGAACATGGCAGAATGTGGCCTGCACCTGTTGACTAGAATCTTATTATTTATGTTGCCCTGGTGGTTTCATTGAGACTATTCAAGAAATAAAGATCTATCTTTATCAATATAAATTCATAGATAGTGGAAGTTGTCATAGCTTCATTGACTTCAATAGAGCTATAATTTGCACCAGCTGATGTGTCCCATTGAGCATCAGAATATGCCCCAGAGTATAGAGAATACATGTAGTTGTTCTCACAAATAGATTCATTCAAATAGTCCATGCTCAACACTGGTTCTCATGTGTTCTAGTGTGATGATGTTGGATCTTTGCCATTTGTTTACAAAGGTCTAGATTTTGATCTCAGGATTTTACGCAGTGTAAATCCACTGTCATCAGGATTACTCTGTTTTTTCACTGGTGTAACCAAGATTTGACTCTGCACCAAAGTCTTTCTTTGTTTTACTGTGCACAGATTTTTTAAAATACACTTTAAAAAATTGAACTCAGAATTGACCTCTTCACAGTATAATGGTCAAAAATGATATATTGTAAAGACTTCTGTCTGCCTGACATCACACACCTTGTTTTTCTAGTACTGCAATATTATATCATGGAAGATTATTTTAAAATAATGTCCATTTTTCACGTATAGATACACAAGTTATTTCTAGTGTAGTGGATCACAGTGTTAAAAGGATTATACGCCGGTTTCTCTTCGAATTAGATAAATATTTTGCTATTTACTAGTGCACTTCAAACTTCAGTAATAAATATACTGATAATTGTTAATGCAACTGAAGGAATTTCGTTAATGTCTTATCAGATTAGATAAACTTATTTGGAAATGTTGACTTGTGTAGGGGAGAGAAGGGAAAATTCAGGGCGGGAAAATATAATGGCCTTGCTTTATTGATCAATATTAAACTGTAATAGGGTTCTGTTTAGGGAAGTTTGTTGGTAGCTTTGCAGTTTCTTCCAGTACCAACAAACAGTTAAAGCTTCTCTGATTGGGAATAGGAGGGTATAAAAAGAAAAGGAATGTTAAAGTTAATGATGACGCAAGGTCATACTTTTGAGGGCCTGCCATTCCGCACAAACTCCATCCTCCCTACCCAGCCCTCAGTTTATTGTTGCTAGTTGCAGAACTTGTGCCCTTAATACAATAAAATATATCCCCTAAGAATGGAAAAAGTAAACAGAAGCTCAAAACTAGGAAAGAGCCCCAGCTAGACAGCTTTTCATAGAAGGTTGGAAATCTCCATGGCAGGAATTTCAGGCATAATTGTTTGGAATAGTACAGCACCAAGTTCCATATTGAAAATCACTCTTTGAGATCTTGTGATGAATGCAGATTTATCTTTCACTGAGTATACAGAAGGCAGACAACACCCATGTCCTACTATGCGGTTAAATGGATTACCAGAAATTTTTGAATGGTGAATTGCCACTCTTTTCTCTTGAGAGACAAGCTGAGTGAGGTAATATCTTTTATTGGGCCAACTTCTGTTGGTGAGAGAGACAAGCTTTTGAGCTACACAGAGGTCTTCTGGTGGTCTTACCCACGTTGTGTCTCTAACATCCGGGGGCCAACATGGCTACAACACTGCATAGAACTTTTTTTTTTCTTGTAAGAACACATCAATTTTTAGGATAATAAAATTATAGAATATTAGTTTTCTCTTACACTGATGTGCAACAGGAGGGTTTTCTGTTTCAGTTTCAGAAGATAAAATGGATACATGTGAACTTCTACAAAGCTATTTAAAAATGAATCCCACAAGCTGCTAGGATATCATGTTCCATTTAACTAATCTAAGGTTGAAGGCCAAATCTTTCAATCTTGGGTGCCTATTATTAGACACCATACCCATATCTATTACCTAGAGCTTGATCCAATTCCTATTGAAGTCAATGGGAAGAACTTCCATGGGGTTCAGCGAACACTTATTTGGGCCCCTAAATAGAAGAACTTGATTTTCAGATGTGCTGAGGATGTGCAGCTCCCAGTGAAATCTGTGTTTTACAATAAATAATTTCAGTTGATATTTCTCACGTGTGTCTAATCCCCCCCAACCCCCCCCCCTAAAAAAACCCACCATCTACACGCAAGCCAACCATTGTACAATATTAGGGGCCATACACTGCGTTTGGAGCTAAAGAACTATATATTGCTCTTAAATGATCATCTTCTATTTACTTTTAATAGAGTAAAACAAAGTTAAGTACATTTTTATATAGGTGTGCAGATAGGTTTGCCAACCATCCTGGGTGGGGGAAAGCGAGCAATGGAGGGAGGTGGGATTGAGTGAGTGGGGGGCGTGGCTTTAGAAGGGATGGGGTAGGTGCGTGGCCTTGTTTTAGGGGCGGGGCAGGGGACAGGGCAAGGGTGTTTGGGTTTCTGTAATTAGATGGTTGACAACCCTATGTGCAGACTATAGGAAACCTAGACTGTATGGAAACAAAGGGGGCATGGCTTAAGAGTGGACACTAAAGTATTCTTAACATAGGTTGAAAGTAGGAAATAACAATGAAATTTTGTTTGTGGTCATGCCCGAGGAAATAGAAGGTACAGTAACTGTCAGAAGGAGTAACCTTCTTTATTTTTTTTTCCAGAATCGTATATTCATAGATTTTATTTGCTTTTATATGACACAAGAAAAGTTGGTTGCCCAGTATTAAATATAAACTTGGCTATTGCTAATGTCTCCTGGTTAACATTATCTGTCAAAATGCAGACTAGCTGTAACATTATAATAACTAGGATTATGCTTTATTTTGCTTTCTGTTAGTTTTACTGTCTCTCCTATTGCATGTTCCCAACAGAGAGCTATGACATGTACAGCTGAATTCTTTTAAAGTAATATTATTTTTAAAGCACAAACCCATTGATCTTCTCTCTTCTTTATAATTTTTGGCTATATTTGGTAATTACTGGAAATATTCATAGGCAAAGAAAGCTTTTCTCTTAGAGCCTATCTCTCTTCCTAAAATATTTGATCATGTAAAGCAGTAGTGCTGTGTCTGTGGTATCTTAATCATTTTCTCGATAAAAGACTGATGTCACAAACAGAACTATGGCTCCCTTGCAGCATCTAGCAGAAGAAAATGCTGGGCTGTAAGTAAGAAAGCTTTGAAATATTAATATCTAGGGGAGTAGGATGATCATGTGGTGATTGCCTGAAACCAGCAGTAAGAACTGCATGCATCAGTCTCACTTTCTAATTCTGCTTCATAAACATCACTATCAGTTATTTTAGTTTGAACCAGACACATCAACTGGTACATAAACTATTGATGGTTCATCATCTCAATGCTCATAAAGACACATGACTGAAAATGAGATAAAAATAAATTGGGCTAGTCAATAGAATAGAGATGGAGTCCAAATGCTTACAAAGGAGACCATTGCCACTAAAATTTGTAGACAAAATAACTTTCATATTAGCTATAGCTGGTGGTGAGAAGTGGAAAAAATATAAGCAAGTTTAGAAGGCATAACTGTAAAATCTGATAAATTCTCTGCTTGCTTTAAAGAATCTGAGCGATATAGTTCCACAATCAAAGACGCCACAGGAATATGTCAAGAGAATAATGCAAGGAGATAAAAATCTAACTTACTGACTTAAGTGATGTTGTAGCCATGTCAGTCTCAAGATATTAGAGAGACAAGGCAGGTGAGGTAATATCTTTTATTGGACCAACTTCTGCTAGTGAAAGCTCATCTCTCTCATCAACAGAAGTTGGGCCAAAAAAGATATTACTTCACCCACCTTGTGTCTCTAACTTCTTGAAAACATATAAGCCCTCACTAACTATGGAAAACATTTAGGGACAGCTCTTAAAGAGGCCTCCATCCAGCTTCTATGTTTACACCCACAATCAGTTGTTCATAAGCATAAATAATATTTAGGGCTGGGATTTTCCAAAGCTCTCTTCCTTGACTCAACACTGCTCCTATTGGAGTCCGTAGTAGTTTTGCAATTCACTTTGCCTAACTCTGCTACTAATGCAGAGTGGTTTGCCCCACCTAAATACCTGCCTGCCTCATTGCACCCCGAGACTCCCCTAGATATGGGGAATGTAAGCCAGGTGGTTTTGCACTTCCAGACTGGTACAAAACTTCTGCAGTTTAGCCAAGAATCTGTCTCAAGATTTCAAAAACAATGGGCTGTAAGTTTTAATTGAATCTTTTATCAGTTTTAAACACAATTTTCTGTTTGCATTTCCAGGATCTTGCCAAGATCTCTTAGTTATTTTTTTATTCATGATTTTTCTGAATACTGAATATGTATGAATTTGTTAGGAATCTATAGTCCACTTGGCACTAAGTCACAGAAGAAATCATAGTCCATCTCTCAGAACCTGCAGTCAAAACAGCTAGAAGATTTAAAATAATCTATGAGATTAGAAGAAGGTTCTGTTTTACATGTGCGATAGCATTTTTATTGATGTGGTTTAGTTTGTGGGGTTCCCAGTTGAAGTGAATATTGATGAGGGATTTGAAAGAGGATGGATATCTGGTATGCTGGGATAGGAAGGAAATTCCAGATATAGGAAGGATCAAAAGCAATGAGAAAATGGGACAAAGAAGAAGTGAGGTGGGATTCATTGTGGGGGAAACAGAGGAGCAGTACAAAATGACAATAGTTGTAGGCTGGAGCATGTACATGTATTGTTCTACCATCCTGACCACACCTTAATACCATGATGTGGAAGGTAAAAGGCAGTCCGTGTAGGGATTTAGGACCTGGTCCATTTCCCGATGAAGTCAATTGGATACTGCTATTGTTGTTAGTCATCTTTGATAATGTCCTGATGACCTGAAAGAGAATACATGGCACAATTGTTTGAATGTAAAGGTTCTTCAGTTAACATGAACTGATTTTGAAACTCTCCTACCCACTGGTCCACACACACACACACACCTCGGTTAGTGGACAAAGCACCTGATCCAAAGCCCATGCAAGTCAATGGGACTTGCATCAGGACTTAACTGGGAATAGTCAATGGGCTTTGAATCAGGCTCTAATTGTGGTTGTTAAATATACAAGTCTCCTAGATAAGTGGAAAATTAAAAGTGAAACAGCAGAATGTTTACAGCTCTTGATCAACTAGCTGAATCACTTAACTAAACATTTCCTGCTAAAAAAGGAAATGGCCATCTTTCCTTCCATGTTGTGGGCAAGCTATAAACTGTTATGTTTCGCTGGTAAATTGAGCACTGGTTGGTTTTTCACTATGGGAAGTTGTGACATAATGCAGCTTTATGGTGGCATCTATCAGAAGGATGTTGGGAGATGCATTCTAAAGAAGGGGGGATTATATTTCAAAATGCAAGAAAATATATTTAGAAAGTAGTAATCTATAGGTTTTCATGCCAGGCTCTAGGGAGTATCTTTCCTTTCAATTATATGAAATGCTGTTTGTGCCTCCTGTAAACCAACATAAAAACCCTATGGCAATAAAAATATTAAAACATGCATTAAATAATTTTAACACGGTATGGATGGAAAATTAAATACTACATTTGAAGTGGTTGCACTTTTCCTTTATCTGTTATATGCTTGCCTAAATTCAGTAGGTTTTCTTTTTTTCTCTTATTGAGGCATAATGATAATTTCAAGTGGAACCTGAATTATTTAAACTTTTTGTACTACTACTAGAGAACTGTACAGTTCATCAATTTTGTGTGATGATTCCATTGATACATATTTTGAAAAGCTATTCATATTCACAATAGTGAGTAAGATATGCTATCACGTAATAGTATGTACAGTCTAATACCTCAATATATATTTTTGACCATCTCATTTGTAAATTTACAATATTATACTTCTCAGTGAATGGAAATGTTTTGTTGTTGTCATACGACTATGTAGCTTTTAGGGCCAAGTACTCAACCAGCTTCCATTAATGAACGCAAAATGCTTGTAGGCAACTTGATGTACCTACACAAGCTCACAATTGTGCCTCCATATTGGCATTTCCATGCACAGATCAGGTAACTAGAAATGGAATCACCTGCTTTGCATGTGCAAACATAGGTTCCTTTGCCTACAATAGACTTTCTCAATCTACATCCTCTCCTGACTCCTCCTCTGGGTGTTCCGTGGCTTGGCCCTCTGGTCAAGTCACACAAAGGTCTAAACTCCTTCCCAAGTAGCATGAACAAGTCCATATAAAGATTCAAACAAGTCATCAGATTAATAGCCCTTCTGCTCCTCTCAGGCTTCACTATTGTTCCCTTGTTGTAGCCTGCCTGTTAAGTCCTAGTCCAAGGCTTCTCTCTGTCAGAGACACCTGTCTCTGTAGTCTCTCCCCCTCAACTGAGCTCTGTCTATTTATATGGCTTAGCTGTGCCTTCTCTGTCCAGGAGTCAATTAGTCCCCCCCAGGAGCAGAGCATGACTGAGTCCTTTCGCTTGCTTTGCAAGTGTTGGGCTTTAAGCCCCACCAGACTCCTACACTAGATTCTTTTAGTACAGTATTGGCAGAAAGTAATATTACTGAAGTGCCTTAAGGAGCCAATGCCCATTGAAATCAATGGAAGGACACCAATTAACTCCATTGTGGTTGGATCAGGGCCTATATTTCAAATCTTTGAGTGAGCTTAGATAACTTGGAATATATGTCCTGATGAAATAATATCGTTATGTGCAGGTTTTCTGCTGTCACCCTTTCTTCGTTACTGTATGGTTTCACTGTCTGTTTTCCAGAGTACTTCATGAATCATTATACTACTTGACTAGCTTGAGAGGAAAATATATTATTCATCTTTAAAGAAAAAAAAATCCTTTAAAATAAGTCACCACACAAAAAGAATTCTCTCTCTTCTATGTACGATCAATTCATAGGCTAACAAATGATGATGAGCTTATACTTGTAAAGTGCTGTGGATACATTTTATCAATGCAGGTGGCAAGAGAATAAACTTTATAGAGCGTAACTATCCCTTTTTTCCTAAAAAACCCTTTGTCTTGAAGTAAAGTAGAACGGGAATTAATGTCAGCTATGAACTCTCTGGATCTGTGCCCAGTGAAATGATTTCACAGAAGAATGCTGAAGTTCTCTGTTTGTTTCTTTGGAAAATGGCAGACCTCCTCCGGTGTAGATCTGTTTGACTCATAGCACTGACCTAACCCGAGTTACAGAGCGCACACTCTTGCTGTTCCCAAAATAATAAAGCAGTCCTGTATCAACATGTAACTGGAAGAGTCAGCTAATGGCTCTTTCCTTTCCTCCTCTTTGAACTGCAGCCTAGAGCTAAATCCCTTTGGCAAACAGCTCTACAGGAATTTAGCCTCCAAATTCAATAAATTACATGGTGTAAAAATTTAAACTCGTATCATTTACTTAACAGAATAAAATTCCTTAGTGTAATTTTCTCTTGAAAGGAAAATCTTTTCTGATCTCAAGGAATCCTAGTTGAAAACAGTTTTCCCTTCATAGCCCTGGTCTACACTAGGACTTTAGGTCAAATTTAGCAGCGTTAAATCGATGTAAATCTGCACACGTCCACACGATGAAGCTCTTTTTTTCGACTTAAAGGGCTCTTAAAATCAAATTCCTTACTCCACCCCGACAAGTGGATTAGTGCTTAAATCGGCCTTGCAGGGTCGAATTTGGGGTACTGTGGGCACAATTCGACAGTATTGGCCTCTGGGAGCTATCCCAGGGTGCTCCATTGTGACCGCTCTGGACAGCACTCTCAACTCAGATGCACTGTCCAGGTAGACAGGAAAAGAACCGCGAACTTTTGAATCTCATTTCCGGAGACTGCAGGAACTGTGGGATAGCTACCCACAGTGCAACACTCCGGAAGCCTCAGTATTGTGGAAGCACTTAATGCACTTAGAGCATTTTCTGTGGGGATACACACACTCGAATATATAAAACTGATTTCTAAAAAAACGACTTCTATAAATTCGACCTAATTTTGTAGTGTAGACATACCCATAGTCTTCAAACCCAAGTTTCCCACTTTTAGATTAAACCCGCTTTAGAGTGGAGGATTTTTTAAAAATCTGTTAATTGCAAAACTCTGCCTCTTGCAGGTGAAGAAAAAGACTCATGTCTGAGCACACATTTCCCTTATAGAGATTGGAATCAACTCGCCCACAGCCAGGTGATTAAAGCACTTGGCTACCATAGAGATGTTTTTCCTATCATGATGATGTGCAGTATAAGAATCAGAATGATAGAGCACTTGTTATCTCACTGGCTAAATATTTGTGATTTTGTTGTTGTTGTTGTTCAATGTTTTGCATTTTCTTCTGTTGTAAAGTATGTGGATTGCATTCACTGTCCTCCCATTTTATACCACATTGTCATTCGCCACCCCATTCCCCTTCTCATGAATCATGTGCCCATGCTCATCAGAGGGTGCTCATCTGGTTGCAAGCCTGTATACCATATACTGAGGCAGTTCATAGAGCAGTCCTCCTTGGAGATACTCATCTGCGTCATTGTCTGACGACATTTCAGACACCTTTCTCAATTTTCTGGGGCTGGAGCATGCAAACAATTTCCAATCCATAGATCTTATCTTTTACCAGAACTTCCTGTCTTGACCTTCCTTCTCCTCACTGTTGCTCATGCTGACAGTGGCTGATCACTTGGTATTGGTGGTTTTTGTTTGTTTGTTTTTTAAAACCTGTTTTTCTTGCTCTCCTTCTTAGCCTGCCTCCCAACTGGTGACATCCAGGCTTCCAAAGAAACCCATCCGATATGCAAATGGATAGGCATACCGATATTTGTATATATATATATATATATTTTTACAAATGCCTGTGAACTTCTGCAAATATGCAACTTTCTATGTTAATAGGTTCATTCTCAAAAAAATAAACGAGGCCTCCACAAATATTAGTGTAATTAGATGCTGGTTGTCTAAGTGCTTACAGAAAACTGAATGTAACTAAGTGTACATGTTAGCATATACACTTTGAAAAGGAGAGTGGGTTACATTTATGAGGAAAATGTGTGCAAAATAAGGTTATAACAAAAACAATTCCATTGTTCAGACTCTGAATGCAAAACAAGCCATCTACATCACATTACGTAGGGGCCTTTTGAAATGTTTTTTTTCTCTATAAAACAAGTGTCCTTGAGGAGAAGAATAGTGTTGTTGTTTTTTTCTCTCCCATGAGTCAATAAATGACTCATGAATGGTCATCGTACAGCTTCCTTCAAAGGTGACGTATTTTATTTGGCATGTGTAGTGTTTCTATTTTTGAAGAGCTGCAAGAGAAGTCAAAGTGGGTAAGTTTGGAATACTGACACGCAAGGTCTATTTCAGTGGACTGTTAAATAGCCAGTTTGAAAGAAATTATATGCCAAATGCCAAAGAAAGACCACAAATATTTCTATGCAACATGAAGGATAAATCCCTTTCTAATGGGGTTTTGTGACTGAATGCACCCCTGTATTCACACCCTGCACACTATTGTACTAATCTTTATACAGAATATGACTTGTGCGGTATCATTTGAAAACTAATAACTTGCTGGTCAATAATATCATGGTGGAATGTGTGGCAATGTTCTATGTGAAGTTATGAACATAGGTTAAAATTATGACTGAAATGTCTGGGGAGGGGCAAACCTATTCCTCAACGACAAAGAGCAAGCTGGCACCTCTAGCCAGGTGTCATCAAAGTTGATGGGCAGTCACCTGTCAAGTGGACATTCTTTGGCAGTAAAGGGAGATAGGAACAGATCCATCTGCATTTTAGCAAATAACAGTATGGAACCTCTTTCACCATGAAACTCCATGTCTCCATCCTTACAGTGGGAATCTAGGGGTAACCCTCAGGAATATTCATTTCAAAGGATGACTGAGTATAAAAGTGAGGGGCAAAAACACCCCTGAATCGATCTATCTTTCTCTCTCCCCAGAAGACAAAGGAACAAGCCTTTGGACTTTGGCAGGGGTTCAGACATGAAAATTTGATCTGCCATTTTGCTGGGAACATGTGGAAAGAATATTTTACCTTGAACCAAGGCTAGTTAGGTCTTAGCTGCTAAAAAGCATTTTTATCTTGTAACCATTTCTGACTTTAATACCTTATACTCAAATAGAATCTCTTTGTAGTTAAATAAAATTGTTTTATTTTTAATACAAACTAATCCAGTGTTGTTTAAATTGAGTTGTTTGGTAACTCCTAATAAAGTAGTCACCTGTTGTATATTGACCCCTGACAGGGGCAACAGACTACCAATATCTGAACTGTTCAGGAGAAGGCTGGACAGTGTAGAACACATGTTTTGGGGAAAATTCAGGACTGGAGTGTGTTGGGATCACCCTGCTGGAAGCTAGTGTGCAGCTATTGCGTTGCTGACAGGCTGCTGGGGTCAGAACTGCAGCTATAAACAGACACTCAGACTGTGCCCTGCATGCTAATAGGCTGTTTGTGCGTGGCTCAGGTTGGGAGATACAGCAGCAGAGCATTGTGAGGCACCCAAGGTTGCAGGACACAGTCCCTCACTGGTCTTGACTGCACCCTGGAATGTGACTGATTAGACTCCCATTAGTCACATAAGACACAGAGGTTGGTAATATGGGACTTTTGGTCACCTGGGGCCTGATAATGCTTTCATGCATGCTGGTGTGCATTCATTTCATGCATTAACAATCTATGGAATTATATGCTGTTTAAGATGAAATAATTGAAAGGAAAATTAGGCCCTTTAGGACTGTCTGTCTGTCTAAACTCTGCTTTGAAATTGCAGCTCGGGCTGGTCCTTGGGCTCTGAAGCTTGCGGAGAGGGTTGGGTGTCAGACCCCTGAGCTCCAGCCGAAGCCGCAACTTCAAAGTACTGTCTACGCAGCTACTTTTAGCACACTAGCATGAGCCCCAAGTCTGACAATGCAGGCTGTGAGGCTCATTGACATGGACAGTGTTGACATACCCTTAAGTTTTCCCACTGTCGGTGCCCAGTGCAGTTCTCTCAGTGATAGCACTAGTGCAGACTGGCCAGTAGCTATTTTACTCCTATCATCTGGTCTGAATAACACTGTGGTTAAAATGCCAGTGGCTGCCAGTGTCCTTGCCTATGCTAATTCTCCCACCATTGCTGATGCAGGTGGAGCTGAGCCAGCAGTAGTAATGGTGAAGAAATTTGAAATTTTTCCAAGAAAGACTTCCTTTGTTTTACAACTAACACTAGCGTGAGTGTGGTGGGACCCTAAAGGCCTTATGCTTTGAATAGTACGAGAAATGCTATTATTGAACTGCACTTAGTGAGGTTACTTTCAAAAAATAAAAGGGGAGAGGGGTAGCATCAGGGTTTGAGTCTGTTAGGTTACATGCCAGCACTTGCCTTTCCATGCTTACAAGTGAACCTAATGGCATCATGCCAGCCAATGAGATTCCACCTTTAGCAATGACTTTTAAGAGGAAATGTCATGTGAGCTCTTTCTTTTATGGCATAAAATATGAATGTTCTGAATATGTCGGAATACTTGTATGCACATCTTTCTCCTACCTTAGTAAACAACTTATAGCAATAAGTTTACCTTTAATTAAAAATGTCTCTTACAGATATTTCTCCTCTTCCCACCCCCATCTCCAAAAGGTCTACTGGCTGAAAATGTTGCAAGTTTTGTATGGTTTCGTTTTAGGTATTTTTTATAGTACCCCAAAGTGATGACAATCTGGCAATATCTATTTTGATCCCCTGAAAACAAGTATATCTATACATAGAAAAATATATAATTTATCAGAATGGCCCCAATTCTGTAAAGCACATTAAGTTCAATTAACTTTTAGATCTGAATAGGGATAGAACTGTTCACTTGCTTAAACTTAAGTGCATGATTCTGATGTGGACATGCACACAGCAAACTGATTGATACTTGAATCTTGCTTTATTGAGGAACTGTATGGCTGGGAGGCATGCATGTAATCCTATATTGGCAACTATTTAAGTGCTTATGCTTTGTCCCCTTGGTGCTATTAGTATTACCCATTGAAAGTGGCGGTTCTCTAACTAGCATGTTCCTTGTAAGCCTGCTGGTTTGGAAAGCTGACTGGCATACTTTGCTGCTCTCCAAGGTCAGAGGGTCTAGACTGCAGCTACTTTGAAGCCTATTGCCTTTAGGCCTTTCTCCAGGTGGGGAAAATCTTTTTTACTATGCTTAGAGGTGTAGGCCTTTCACAAGTTATTGTACACCTCTCTGCTAATGTGAAACTGACTTTACTTAAAAATAATAGTAATAAGTCTACACTCCCTACCATCTTTTTCGGGGGGGGAGAGGGGGGGAGGGCGGTTGGGTGTAATTGATTCATCTTTTTTCTCATTTGTTAACCCTGCAGTTGTGCTCAGCACTAGTAGGAACAGAAATGCAGAGTCCCTGTCATGAAATGTTTACAGTTGAAGTACAACAGATCTAGACATGCTGACAATAACATATGGGTTGTTCTCTACTACAAATTCCTGCCTTTGGGCAATTTTGTACATAGTGTAAATTTTGTTAACTAATTTAGGAGAGTTCAGAGGGTCTAAAACGCAGGTTGTCATATTAAACTCAACTTCATGGTATGATTTTGGGTGTAACAACATTCAGTACTTTTGGAGCATGGAAATTAAAATGTGATACTTCCACAGGGTAACTTACTCTGATTTTTCTAAATGGTAAAATGTTTGTCATGATAAAGCATTCACATTTGAAATAACTGCATTCTTCTATTTAGTTGCTCCCAGAGGAAGATTACCAAAGATCTAATATTCCTGTTTTAAGAAAATTATTTTAAAATGACACAACAGATCTTTAAGCCTCCATGAGCCCTTTATCCAAGGATATCAAAGCACTTTGCAAAAATTAATCTGCACTTGCTCAACATCACTGAAGATGACTGAGGCAAGGGGATATCTCACTTCAGCTGAGCTTCTCCCTGATTTGCACATCATCCCCACTGACAGAGGCCAATGTTGTAGTAAAACCTATGGCAGCCTGCAGGGGCTGGAGTTTTGGGGGCACTGATCATAGAATCAGAGGGTTAGAGGGGACCACAAGGATCATCTAGTCTAATCCACAAAACTTTGCTCTGAACTTGAACCTGGGTCTTTCACGTCCCAGGCCAATGCTCTATATACATACCAACATGTCACTTCATGATTAACTACTAACCAGTATAAGTTTTTAAAACCTGCAGGTACTGATGCACTTTCCAAGCCACCCTTCTGCTGTTTCTATACTCGGAGGTTGGGGACCCTGCAGCACAGCATCTTTGCATCGGGGTACCTTATACATCCCAAGGGATATTAATCAAATTTTGACTATCCAGAGTTTTGGCTATTTAGTAAATGGGTTGTAGTATAATCAAAAAGTAGAGCATTGTCGTATGACCTTCCTTTAGTTTAATTTTTTTTAGTTATAGAATTTGTCCTGAGTTTTCTTCTAGTACTTACAATGACAATGCACAGAACCAATTTACCAGAGATGTGCAAAGAAGGAAGGATTTTTAAGCTGGTAGCTGTGATCTTTAATGAGCACTTATTCATGATTTATCATATATCATATCATAGGTAAGTCAGTCTCAGTTAGCTGCATGACTCAACTGAGGCTCCTGAAAAAATTATCTCACCACTGTGAATGCTCAGAGGCTTATTGCAGGTACTGACATAATCAGTTCTATGTTAGCATTACATTGTCTCGTTACTATAGTCACTCCTCCACCGGTAACTTCAATTCTATCCATACAACAGCTTTCATAGTAGTAGAATAAAATTGACGTAACTGAATGTTTCACCACTGCTCAGAATGTTCTGAACAGAAGCAGTGAAACTGTTCATATTTTTGTTAATCTTGTTTGGATCACTTGGTGATTTGCCTGTTCTATTCATTCCCTCTGGGGCACCTCACTGGCCACTGTCGGAAGACAGGATACTGGGCTAAATGGACCTTTGGTCTGACTCAGTATGGCTGTTCTTATGTTCTTAATTTCGTTCTGCTACTTCTTAGCAAAGTAATGAGCAGCAGCAGAGCCACTAGAGCTGTCCACTTGCAGACTCAGGAATGCCACCCTGAATTAGCTCACATTTGGAAAGTTATCTGCAACACTGAGAACTTGAAGCTTAATTTTGTTTGTAAATACAAGCTTGGTTTCAGCAGATATGGATGAGGTAGGCTTTCCTATTCATCACTGATAAGCAGGCAAGAGCCATTTTCAAGTGCTGTGTTCAGTACAATTTAAAAGATTCATTCTATTGTAACAAATGGGGAAAAAATTTAAAGGAGTTTGTTGATAAAGATTCCCAGCTAATCTGACTTTCAGAATGTGATCTGTATCTTTCATAATACAGAGATTAGTGTCGAGATAAAGACATTAAAAATGTACTCTTTAAATCCATCCTGCAGCTGAAGGCATGTGACATGTTTATCATTTCTTTACAGTATTTAATATTGGACAATCTGAAATTTAGCCCATTCATAAAAAAAAACCACCCTCTTTCCAACTCACTTTCCCCTTCCCCTATGAAACCAAAGCCACTATGTCATTTGCATAGGAAGCACTACCCGTGCCAGTGAAGTTACTGGAAATAGACATAAAGTAGGTGTGATGGGTAACTGTTAGGTTGCAACCTTTATTTAAATATTACAGTATCCATTAAACTTGAAATTACTGGGGCTCCACAATATGCCAAACCCTAGGACACCAAATGTGCCTAGTGTACTGTGACTCAGAGGCAAGCCCTTGCAGGTGCATCAGCACCTAGTCCCTGTAGGCGCAGACCCTGCTAGGTCCAATAGCCATGTGTTTGAGTGGTCAAGTGAAAGGTGGGCTGGCGGGAAAGAGAGAGGTTACAGTACCATAGGTTTAGAGGCTTCAACAGTTGTAGTTCAAAGTGAGCGATCATTGTAAATGTCTGAGTTCCTGGGGCAGTCCAGTCGAGTTTCAGAGCTAGTGCCTGGGGTGCCCTCTCCAACCTAGTCTTTATCAAAGCAAATAGGTGCTTACAGGTTTCCAGGCCAGGTTCAGTCAGTGTCTCTCATTGGGGCCCCTCTGCACTGGCTCCCTGCCCAGCTGCTGCTGCTCCCCCATAAGTCCCACACAGACCTCCACCAAGCTGTAATGTCTGGTAGTCACAGCCTGTTCCATACATGGCTCTGCATGTGGTTCCTGCTGAGGTTTCCTGCTTCCAGCTTTCCTGCAGCTCCTTAATGGCCATGTCCTCTTCCCAAACAGAGCCTGCCACTTCCTGGTTTAGGAATTTTCCCCCTACCTGGCCAGGAGGCAGTGGATGTGCAGTGGAGAAGGAGCTGATGGGAGTTGTAATCCTCTGCTTAGCAGATCCATCACAAACTAAAACTGTTGGCCATCAATAAAATTATCTCAAACCCTTTTTTCCAATCATGGCTTAGCTAGCACACACAACAAGGTACTGCCCTGTGCTGCTGCATTTGAGTTCAAACAAGAAATGTCAAAAATCACCCAACTTGCTCTTTAGAAAGTGGAATGCTTTAACCGTGTGTATGACATTGCGCATACCTGCTTTTAGTCACTGTCTCACCCTTGGCGCCGTACTCAGTTTTGGGGTGAAATATGAAGTTCATTTATACAGCAAATTTCAGTGGACTCTGCCAAAGAACACCAGTAATTGGCTTGAAGAGTTCAAGGAAGAAAATGTACCTTGATCCAAAACTGGAAATCTGACCAGAATATTGGACAAGTGAATCCATCCTCCTTAAACAAGATTGAATTACTTTGTAACCTCTCTTTCTTGATGATGATAATCCACCATGCATGCCGATTAAATGCTTGACCATTTCTCCTGACTTACCCTTTTCTGTCACAGTCCATCTGACAGGGCTTCACCATCCTCTGCCATTTTAGACCAAAACTAGATGATATCTGGAAGTAGCGAACGGAGCTGACTAAAAGGTCTATCCCTGTCCATCTTACTAGTTTGTTTCTCTCATTCTAGTTCATTTCCCTTCAAGATTCTTGGAATTTGTAGCAGATTCAGATGCCACTCCATAGAATACAGGGTAAAATGCAGTGGATCCCAGAGCATTCAGCATATGCCATGCCAACAAAGATGCATATTCCTGTTTACTTAAGCCCAAATTGCACACCAGTCCTCCATAGCAGTTACATGCTTCTGTGGTCAGTGGGTGATGCTTTTATCTCATCTCCTGCTCTCCCACCTCTCCCCTTTGAAGAACATTAATCTGTAATGAAAAAAGAATAAAATGTGGACATATGGAGAAGAAAAAAAGAAATCTCTGCTGGCCCATGACACAATACAATCTGATTAAACCCAAGGAACCCTGAATGCCAGCAGCCTGAATTTCCCAGATACCTAAACCAAGCAGAATTACTAAGGCACTCTGTGGGATTTTCAGAGTGTCTATCTGCATGTTGAGGTGCTTAAATGCCTTTAAAAATCTGGCTCCAGAGTGAAGACCCAGCTGGAACAGCCTTATGTGGAAGCAGAGACCAGTTTTACAAATATATGGACACACTCAAAAAGACTACTGACAAGGCTGATCAGTAAAGCACCTATTTGAGCTGATGTATTCCAGAATACACGACAAGGGCTTGAGGGTCTGCATGAAAATGTATACAGCTTTGGCCCTCATCAACCAGTTTGTAGACTACAAAATCTTTGCATCGATCTGGGAAGCCAGCAGAGCACATACAGAAAGGTACAATCATATTATGGAAGAGGACATCTTCTGCTGAAACATGCTAATAAAATGAAAGCATGCACTGAAGTGTCCTGGCTCCACTAGAATGGTGGCAAAACTGTTGGCCGTCTGCTGGCTTCCACTACCAAGGCTAGTAACCTGTCCTGGAAATCAGGCAAAATATAGGCAATTCTGTTAATTCTGTGTATGGGCTTAGCTGTACAATAGCAGGGATGGCATATATGAAAAATGCAGCCATCCATTCCTCGAGCCATTGGTGAGCTTATGTTGTTTGGCTTTAACCTTGTCCATGTCCCTCACTCTTCCCCCACCTACGTATGAGAAACTGCCACTCAGTGCTATAGTACTACTTTTGTAGTATATTTTTCCTTTTATATTTTCTTCTTCCTGAATTTCATTATTCATTATGAAACACCAACTATTTTCATGTACACCACCCAAGCAAAGGGTGCTCATGGCAGGAAACCATGCACATCCACAGGCAAAACCTAAAGGAAAAATCTGGGACAAGCCGGCAGTGCCATCAGAAACAGAGTATGAATTTGATAGGATAACAAGCCCTTCATCGTGTTTGGGCTAGTAGAAGATAAAACACACAATAGAAGAGAAAGGGAGGAAGAAGACACCCATTCCCCTACGTTTTAGCATATCATGCTCATATATGTTAGGACACTTTTTTAGGGAAAAGGGGGAATTCACCTGCAAACTGAATCCCCATGATGCCAAAACTCATTGAAAAATGAGGCCAAAAAGGTCACCAGAGCGTCTGTTTAAATTCACAGGATAAACCCCCAACACACCCCGCACGCCCCCAAGCTTACCAGTGAAATTTATCTAAGTAGAGGTGAAAAAAGTTTTGCTGACCTGAGAAGGAGGTGAAGATATGCTGCTTGGGGTTCCACCCTGTGAGAGCAAGGAAAGCCCTGAATATTGAAGATGAGCTCAAACAACAGAGTCAACAGAGAGAGGTCATGGTCTACAGTTTCTTATTCAGGCCTTCCTGCTTAGGCAAGCAGGGAAAGAATGTCTCCAGATATCCCTTCTTTAGGCCTCTTGCTGAGGAGTTGCAGGTAGGCACCTGAAATGTGGGTGCTGAGGGGGAGGGGAATGAACAGTGTTGTGGCTAAGGCACTGGCCTGGGATTCAGAAAATGTGGGTGTGATGGGTTTGGTCACAGAGACCCCCTTGGGACTGCCACCTGATATGCTGAAATAATCTCTGAGCCCGTTTTCCCTGCCATTTTGGGACTTCCAGAACCCTGTCTTGTTGAGCCAGACATGCTAGCCTGCTGCAACACAGACCCAGGGTCTGGTCCATACTCCCAAAGCTGCAGACTTTAGCCAAAACTGCTTAGCAGGTTTCCTATCTCCAGAACCCAGACACCCAGCTCCCAATGGTATCCAAGCACCAAATAAATTGGTTTTACTCTGTATAAAGCTTATACAGGGTAAATTCATAATTGTCCACCCTCTATAACACTGATAGAGAGAGATGCATAGCTGTTTGCTCCCCGAGGTATTAATCACTTACTCTGGGCAAACAAAAGTGATTTTATTAAGTATGAAAAGTAGGATTTAAGTGGTTTCAATTAATAACAGACAGAACAAAGTAAGTCACCACGCAAAATAAAGCAAAAACACGCAAGTCTAAGCCTAATACATAAAGAAACTGATTCCAGGTAATATCTCACCCTCAGAGATTTTCCAGTAAGCTTCTTTCACAAACTAGACTCCTTCCTAGTCTGGGCCCAATCCTTTCCCTGGTACAGTCTTTGTTAGTTCCAGCAGACATCTCAGGTGGTAAGCAAGGGTTTTCTCATGACTGGAAGCCCCTTTGGCCTGCTCCACCCCCTTTTATAGCTTTGGCACAAGGCAGGAATCTTTTGTCTGTGCTTGTCCCCACCCACTCTTCATCAATGGAAAAGTACCAGGATTAAGATGGATTCTAGTATCACGTGACATGGTCACATGTCACTGTAAGACCCCTAGTCTCCATTCTTCCTGGGTTGGGCCACACATACACAGGGAGGTTTGCAGGTAAATAAACCATTTACAACCAATTGTCCTGGTCAATGGGAGCCATCAAGATTCTAAACCACCATTAATGGTCCACACTTTGGATGACTACAACAGGACCTCAGAGTTATACTTCATATTTCTAGCTTCAGATAGAAGAATGATACATACATACAAATAGGAGGAATATATTCAGTAGGTTATAACCTTTGTTGTGATACCTTACAAGAGACCTTTTGCATAAAGCATATTCCAGTTACATCATATTCACACTCATAAGCATATTTCCATAAAACATGTGGAGTGCAATGCCACAGTGTGAATGATTCTAGGATCTGCCCCTGGCTTCCTTTGTGACCTTGGATCAATTGGCTAATTTTATAATGTCTCAGTTCTCCATCTGTAAATTATGTGTTGGGGGATATTATTTCATTGCATTTTCTTCTCATTGTCCCTTGGAGACTAAGCCTAAGTGTGACAGATGTATAGTTACATTGCTTAATGTGCTCCTGGAAAGGGTCAGATACTATAGTGATGAGCATGGTCTAAGAATCTGAATAGAAGAGTGGTTCCAACTGTGTCAGTTTCCCCTGGAGCTCAGTAAAACATATTTTCTATGTGGGCAGGGGCACATATTACAATAGGCCCCTTTCTTGTGAGATCTTAACACTGAGCTCTATTCATCTGTGGAATAGTGTTCTAAGAGACTAGTAGAAGCTCCATTCACTTGGGACATTTAAAATTGGAGTGGCCAAAGCACTCGAAAAATATACTGTAGGGAATAATTTTGCACTGGCAGTTGGAATGGACTTTGTGGATCTTCTCATCTCAAATATAAATTGTATTCACAAGTACTAAAGTTTTACTTTGAAAGAAATTATTAGAGGGGTTTTAACATTTTTACAGATAAGAGAAGAATGCTGTGAATGGCAGTCTGTGCTAACCGAAACACAAATATATATTTAACTGAACACTCTACAAGACTAAAAGAACGTTCAGTGTCAGTTCTGGGTGACATATGTGAAATTTAATCTCCCAATTTATGCCAGAGGCAAATGAACATTTGTAGGTTTTAGACTCTGGGTTTTACTCATGAGACTGCTCACAAAGTATGATTTGTATCTCATTGCTTCTATTCCAATTCCAGCAGCTGCCTTGGTTTGTTTGTGGAAAATAGATTCCCATATAGAAATTGCATAGCTGAATGTTTTGAAAGATGTACAGTGTATTTTGGAACATTCAGTTTTGTAGTTAAGTATGAATATCTATCTTGCCCAACAGTGATAATCTTCAGGCATTGGAGTTGTGATGTTTGTATTATAGATTGACGTTAAATGTTATAATTTCAGTTCATAATCTGAATCAAGTAAAATGCATTTTACAAATGATTCCAAGTGATGCAATTTAAAAAAAAATTACATAGACATTTTTATGCAATATACAATTTCTAGCTTACACAGTATGGATTCAATTGTGCCCAATACTATGCAGGTTCACACAGACATGGAGGATGGGGCACAATGAGTAGTCACATCTTTTATGTCCCTTCATAGGGCAAGGCAAAATCAGCCTTTGTAGTCTCTTTATAACCTTAGGGTTTCTCAAGCAAATTCTTCTTGTACTGAAATTTTCTCAATTTTTTTTTTTTTTGTAAAGTTTGACTTGGAAGAATTTGTGTCAAGTGTGGGCTATTCATGTATTGGTGGAAGGGCAGAAAAAAGACTCTTTATATGTTCTCTGAAGAAAATGTGTGCCCCTACAACTCAAATAGCTGAATCTAGAAAATTCAAACCTAACTTGTTCTGTAGATCTCATTGAGATTTAAAATAAAGTTGGAAGAAAACTTCAGTTTACTAGTTTTTAAATTTATGAATGTTTGAAAGTGGGGCTTTCACAGGAATACAGTGGAACACTTTTATCCTTCTTTTGTTGAATATTTCTTGATTACATACAAGTAAACTTAAAAATTTATCAGCCACTTTACTTCCTAATTCACCACTCATCAGTTTGGCATGGAAAACTGGGAGAGCATGCAACTCACTTAAAAAAAAAAAAGTCATTTTAAGGATATGCTAGTTGGGCAGACCTGCCAAGTGGAAGGTTTGTCATACATTGCTGCAGAACTAGTAGAAGGTCTGTCTGTGTATAAGATGAGAGGAAGAACACAGACTTTCCACTGCACAATAGCCTAGGGTATTGTGCACTGAACTACAAACCAGGAGAACATGAATTCCAATCCCAATCCTCCACTGTCTCCTGTTAATCCTTATTTTCCAAAGTCTCAGGACTGTGCCTTCGGGGAGGCTCCTATCTTTCATCTATGTATGGATAAGTTAACAGGAGTTTCATGAGATTACTTCAGGCAGAGGCGGAAATAAAATAAATGTTTCTAATGTAACAGCCTCTGATCTCATCCATTTTGCCACCCTGCCTTTCGGATTTAAAATAAATGTCACTGTTTTTCACTTGCCTTTTGACACCTCCCCTCCGCCCTGACGCCTTTGGGGAAATACATGATTGTCTTAGGATCTAGATAAATTCATGGAGGACAGGTCCATCAATGGCTATTAGCCAGGATGGGCAGGGATGTTGTCCACAGTCTCCATTTGCCAGAAGCTGGGAATTGGCAACAAGGGGTGCGTCACTTGATGATTACTTGTTCTGTTCATTCCCTCTGGGGCACCTGGCATTGGCTACTGTTGGAAGACAGGATACTGGGCTAGATGGACCTTTGGTCTGACACAATATGGTCATTCTTGTGATAAAAATTCAACCTTCCAGTTCACTCATTGCTGGGGACTTTACTTACCTTCTCCTGTCCCCTGAGGTGTGGAGCTGTGTGTGTATACATACAGACAGAAAGAACTCTTATTTACTGCATACCAGCAGTAAATCCACTTTTTTTAAGCTAACATTTATGGTGATGTTCAAACTATTTGCAAATATGCACATTGGTTCATACCATTTGTTCAAAATGTCATACATGGAGCCACACCAAATTTGGCAGCTATGGTCAAAGATATATTTGTTAGCTATTTGCCAAACTTTATAAATATATCAGGTAATCTGATTTTAATCTCATTTGCAGTTTTAAATCTTAGAGAGATTTACAAAGCAAGTGAAGCTTGTTTCTGGCACTATTTTTGAGTGTTTATCTATGAATGAGTTAGGTTTAGGCCAGCTATATCATAGTTACTAGGGCCAGATCCTTGTTGAGTTTGGGCCAAATTCCTCCCTATCTTAACTCCACAGGGATGAATTAGGCCCTTCATTCCCAGAGGGGAGGGAGACTTTCGTTTGGGAAACTTTTAGCATAGGCTCAAGATCAAAGAAGTTACAACTTCACTAATCTGCAAACTGATGAGATTAAGATCAAGAATTTAAAGTAGGAGTGGTATTAGATTAATGGGACCTGGATTTCAGGGTCCTCCACAAGATTTCTCTTGAGCATTTTTCGGAGCTATGTCCGGTTAAAAGGAGCTAATGGTGGTCTTAGAGTAGCTGTATGTTCCTTGTGTGGTGACATGTGCAGCTGCAGACATTGCTTTCTCTTTCTGTCTGAATTCCTCAGGATTTAACTACCTGCCTGTCACAACTATTGTCTGCTATATCAGCAAATAGCTTCTTGTTGGCCTCTGCAACATGGGTTGGGTTGCATAACAGACATCTTGTCAATCGCTGTCCCAGTCTACCCACTCGCTGTGCCTGGGGTTTACACATCTAATTTTGTGCCTTGTACATTGCTGAATCATATTTTGGATTCACTCCCTTGCACACGACTAACTTTCATGTGTGGGATTTATTCACAGTGCTTTTTGTGCTTTTACTGTTGAATTTGTCACAACATGCACTTGTGGCACAAAGGACTGTTTTTTTAGATGATGGAAATTAAATGAGAGGCTCGTTGTGTTAAGTTTTAGAGTAGCAGCTGTGTTAGTCTGTATCCGCAAAAAGAAAAGGAGGATTTGTGGCACCTTAGAGACTAACAAATTTATTTGAGCATAAACTTTCGTGAGCTACAGCTCACTTCATCGGATGCATTCCGTGAAAAATACAGTGGGGAGATTTATATACACAGAGAACATGAAACAATGAGTGTTAACATACACACCGTAACCAGAGTGATCAGGTAAGGTGAGCTATTACCAGCAGGAGAGCAAGGTGGGAAAAAACCTTTTGTAGTGATAATCAAGGTGGGCCATTTAACTTAGGCTTGAATAAAGACTGGGAGTGGATGGGTCATTACACAAAGTAAAACTATTTCCCCATGTTTATTCCCTCCCTTGCTCCCCCCACCCGCCACTGTTCCTCAGAGGTTCTTATCAACTGCTGGAAATGGCCCACCTTGATTATCACTACAAAAGGTTCCTTCCCCACTCCCCACCCCGCTCTCCTGCTGGTAATAGCTCACCTTACCTGATCACTCTCATTACAGTGTGTATGGAACAACCCATTGTTTCATGTTCTCTGTATATATAAATCTCCCCACTGTATTTTCCACTGAATGCATCCAATGAAGTGATCTATACCTCACGAAAGCTTATGCGCAAATAAATTTGTTAGTCTCTAAGGTGCCACGAGTACTCCTTTTCATTGTGTTAAGAATGCCTCTTCTGTAATTCTACCATCAGAAATGCCAAAGGATTGTGAATCTGGAACTAAGCACATTCAGGAATTTTGAAGAAGCCCAAAATGCATCAATTAAGCATTTCACCTACACTTACATCATTTTTCAGAGATTAAGTATGTGTAGATGTGACAGTTGAATTTTTCTCTTAAACCTTTTATTGATTATCAGTCAAAATCACATTCATCATGTTCTCTTTGCTCTTCCATGAGGATGAAGTTATTGAGAAAGGTAGACTTTAAAAAAAAAAATCTGGAAGAATCCACCTTTTTAAAAATTAGGTAGCAAACACACAATTTATCCACTTCATACTAAAATGTTGCATAGATATATTTCCCTTTTCTGTTTTAATTTTGTATCTGAACTATAACCATTGCAAGCACTTTGCACATTTTAAATGGTACTTCCTCCTGAGGCCCAATTAAACTGAAAGAAAATTATGGAAATGAATCAGATATGTTCAAGTTATCGCACAAAGGGCATGCATAATAGTCTTTCTGACTAGCAGATCACTGTTAAGGCTGATCATAGAAAAACTGCTATTTTTTTGTCCTTGCAGATTGTAATCACAAAGCTAAATTTAAAACAATTAGTAAAACAGTGGCAGGTCAGTTTCTGAACTGCAGTCATGGTCCTACTGGAGTAGTGGGTTAAAGCAGCCCAGACAATATCTATAATATTTTTGTCTGTTTGCCTCTACATCTATAGTAGCTACTTTGCCTTTCCATTTCCACTGCTACAACTTCGCCTAAATCCCCTTCATATCTCCTCAACTCCTGTAAATTGATAACTTTGACCCTAAGCATATTCAGCCTCTCTTTAGAACCCTTCCCTGGCTTCCCATCACTATCTGCATAAAATCTAACCTCCTCATCCTCGCTTTCTTGGTGTTCCACAACTTAACACCCCAATCTCTCTGCTCTATCGCCTTTCACTCTCCCCTCTCCTGCTCCATAAACTTCACAATTACCCACCCTCTTCATATGCTCCTCTGGCACTCTTCGTGTCTTCTTTCACACAGTCCACTAAATACTGAACCTTCCCTGGCTCTGCTATGCTTGGACCCTGATCAGGTCCCCGATTAAAACAGATTTCTTCCAGGAGCCTATAACGTCAGTTCCCCCATCCAACTCAAAGAAATTCAAAGAAATGTTACAAAAACTGATGGAAAGTAGATCCAGACAAAAACCATGGAACTAACTAGATGCATGCTGAGTTTCGCTGTTCCATCATGGCAATTACTGTTACATCCTATTCCCAACCTACATCTGAACATAATCTAGTCATATTTTTGGGACAGGTACTACTTCTCCTTACTATCTGTAAAACGCTCGCAGTGGAAACACTTGGTGCATTTTTACCATATAATTAGGAGGTGTTGGAGGGGAGGCCAGCATCATAGGTTAGAGGTAAGGGTTTGTATAACATTTTACTGGTATTCAACAAGATCCAAGTCTAAGATTTATATTCTACAGCTGTTCTATACAATAATTTGCTAAATATGTTTATATGGTAGCAGTAGACAGCAATGATTAATGCAACAGCTTTGGGGAGAAATTTACTACTAGAATTGTTACAAAATTATCACATTAATGAATTAACATCATATTAGTAAAGTGTTACATTTGCATGGTGTTTCATTTGATACTTCAAAACTGACACAAAGATGGGCCTTCATAAAACAAGTTGACATGTTTTCCATTATCATGGAATTAATAAAAAGAACAGGAGTACTTGTGGCACCTTAGAGACTACCATTTATTATTTATACTTCTTACTATATGTTCCATTCTATGCATCCAATGAAGTGGGCTGTAGCCCACGAAAGCTTATGCTCTAATACATTTGTTAGTCTCTAAGGTGCCACAAGTACTCCTGTTCTTTTTGTGGATACAGACTAACATGGCTGCTACTCTGAAACATGGAATTAATAGGTCTTCCTGCATTAACTGTTAGTGGCCTTCAATACTTTTTGTGTGTAAGCAAAAAAAAATTAACATTTGAATCTTAACAAGAAATTCCGGTAGAGTCTCACTAACTTGCTCGCTCCAAAGAAATATCCCATGGTCTTAAACAAAGAGTTAATAGCAGAGAGTTTTAGCAAGGTCCTGTAATAAGACATCACTGCTTTTACCAAACAGAGAGCATTACCAGTGTATTATGAAACATTATCATTAATAATTAAAAGTAAGCTTCTTGAAGTTCAGATTTTGCTATGTTTACTTTTTTCACTTAAATAAGTTTTGCAAAGTTTAGTAATTCCGATTTTAATTTAAAAAATAATATCCTCTCCTTGGGTTTATAAACAGTGTGTGACTTTTTTATATTCCTGGATACATAATGTTTTGAGCTATTGCCCAGTAAATTAACAGAAGTCCATTTTTGAAGACAAGTAGGGAGAAGTGTCTTGTGGAATAATACATTATAAAGACTGGAAAAATACCGTATAAAGTGTCCTTTTTACTGAAGTTTAAAGTGTATTTACAATGCTTTAACACACACAAATCTCTCTTTTCTAAACATTTTAACTTGGTGCGATACAGGTTTAAAGTGACTGTGCTAATAATAAAAATGTCACTTCTGAAAATTAATAAAAATTTCCATTTAGAGCTTAGTGATTATGTTTGTTAAGACTGTCTAGCTGATTTAAGTTGTTAAGGTACAGGATGCTATTAAATGGCAACCTCATGCATTTTAATAGCTGTGTAATTCTGAATAATTTGAAGGAGAGTGTTAAACATGTTTATGATATTGTTTAAAGATGCTTTTAACACAGTAGGTACTTCATACTCAATTCATGGAGGTTACCAAATATAAATTGGAAAGCCGAGTATAGGTTAAATCATTTGAGAGGCTTGGTAATTAGCCTAGTTAGCAAGCTCACGAAACAATCACTTCTCCACATCAATGCAGTTAAATAAGCGTATATCTGTAGGGTGAACTCCTGTCCTGGTTGGATGCTTATCCTTTTCGGGGCACTCCCCGTTCCTCAGCAAATGTTATGGATTGAAACTAGGGTTCTGGGTTCTGACTTCAACATAGCTGGACATTATTTTCCCCTCATTTTCTTCATGTTCTGGGCTCTCTACTGTCTCATGACCTCCCTCTAACCCGCCCTCCAGTTTCCTGTTCCCTACATATTTTCAAGATTCTGGGACTTCTGTGCCCTCATAGGGGCCCTACTGGCTCTGTGCTTGGCCTGCTGTGCTGCCTGCTCTTCACTGACCCTTTGGAGCACACTCCAAAGCACCCTGCTTTGGAACAGATTTTGGAGTTTGGCCCAGGACACACTGGGGGAAGAAGGTGAGGCATTTGTTGAAGCCTGGAGGAATGTAGTAGCTATGGAGGAACACTGTAATCCCCGACTCTGACTCGCCTTTGGTGATACATGTCTCTTTAGTTATAGTTATACCTCCGGATTTTCTTTGCAACATATCTCACAAAACATATCCCTCAGAGCTCTCCCTCCTTTTTAGTAGTTAGCTGAAAGTGACTTACCAGCTGCAAAGGCTCCAGAGTAGCACATTCCCCATCCTTGCAAGCTGGTGAAAGGAGGGGTAGGTGTCCCTGATCTGATTTGAAAAATCTGGCCATCCTATGTACTGAGGAAGTTCAGCACACCTTGAGAAATTATAGTTTTGTTTTAATACTTTCATAATAAGGAGTACAATATTGGTATAAAATGTAGATCTCTAGAGTAACATACCATCTGCTATTTTAATATAGAATGGTCAACAGAATGTAACTGGTTGAAAACATGTCCATTCATTTGGCCTCTCAGGCTGCTGAAAACTGATGCTGAACTGCATATAAAAGAGGTCAAGGAAAGACCAAAGTATGTTATGCTGGCTGTTCATCTCCTCTAGGCAGAGTTATGCAAACACACATAACTTTGCATTCTGTTCTGTATGGAGTTATTTCAAGTAGAATTTTTGCCTTTTCTACTGTCTAATTTTGACCTGGCTGGTAGTGTAGATGACTCACTTTGGGGCTAACTGGAATAAAAAATTAAAGTTAAATCACAAGCTAAATTCTGAAGACATTGATCTACAATCAGTATTACATTTTCCTGCTTTTGTGGGCTTGTTGAAATCTTCTCCACAAAAGTGTCTGATAGTAGAGGGCTCTGTAGTCTAGGCAACAAAGACATAATAAAATACAATAGCTGAAAGTTGAAGCTAGGCTCATTTGAACTGGAAATAAGATGGAGTGAATACATTTTTAACAGTGAAAATGATTAACCATGAGAACAACTTACCAAAGGATATAGTGGATTCTTCATCACTTGATGTCAAATGACTTTTTTTTTATCCTAAAAGAGAACTTCAACCTTTTAAGCCTTTTTCAACAGGTATTTTTAGTAAAATTAGAACCTTACTGACTCAAGACATGGGGAAAATAAAGAAACCAGAGAATGGGTCTAGTAAAAATGTGAAATTGTGCATCATCTATGTAGATACGATCTTCCAAATAGAAGATAAGTAATAAGCTGTACTAGGGGGAGAAGACAGATAGAGAAAAGGGAAAGGGGTGGAGGCTTAAGGCACCCCATAGCTAGGAGGATAGGAGAAAAGTGTAAAACCAGTGCCAGAAATGAAAACAGGAATCTTGGACATAAAACAGACATAAGTTGGCATCTGAGGACTGCTCAAATGAGCATTTTTTCCATTAGCCGATATTATCAGTACTTCTGAGGTGGTAAAGAGAGAGACCCAGTGGAGATGTAGAGTCTGGGGGCACTAGGTGGGACAAGGGTAGAGAGAAAATGACTATTAATGTTAGAATTCAGTTCAGTGATTAGGTGCATTTGGCTTCTAATGAAATGGAATTATTGATGTCTGTCATGTAACTTGGAAAGGAATGGGTAGGTGGCAAGTGAATAAAAGAACTAGTTTACCAATCTTGAAGTCAGTCGATACGATCTGCTGTTACATCTTAAAGTACAGTAAAAAATGTTCTCTTGAAAACAATTCCATACAAAATAATGTAATACCAAGTAAAAGTATTCAGCTAGTATCTTAGAAACAGGATCAGTAAAACACATGGTAGCCTTGTAAATGATTCTTTGCTCATTTATGATGCTACCCTGTGGAGCAAAAGTACATGACAAATTTCTGTAGTGTTCACAAAATATAATATACATATCTAGTGCTTCTTAAAATCACAAAACCTTGAACTCTTATGGGTTTTTCATGACTTTTTATGTAACTTGCTCTATAGACGGAAGATCTTTGGAAGGTATTTGTTGCAAGCAGATGTTACAATATTAAGATTAATCATTAACATTTCTCAGCACACAGTGGATCACTAACTTGGTAGGCTGAGATGGGGAAAGGATATGTGGAAACCACAAAGGGAATGGACACCAAAAGGGTTGAATTAGCTCTAATAAAGTCATACTGGTACATAAAAGCACAACATGAAAAATGAAATGTGCAAAATAACTAGTTCCTTTGCAGGTGACAGTTATACATCTGATTACACAAGTTCTAACTGATCTTGCTTTGCACAACTACCTGGTCTGTTAAAGGGTGTCTGGGAGTGTTACACATTCCAACACTGTTGAGCATGTATATTTTTTTCATGTTCTGCTTTTTCTGTTAACCGGTTATGAATCATGTATTTTGGGATAATGACGTAAAAGCCAATTTGGCATTACAGCTTTAGGGACCATATGGGGAACTAGGGTAGCCCTTGATGGGTACATGCATTTGATGGGGAGTGCTGTCTGTAGTGTATTCTGCATGTTCAGTGGATCAACATCTACTAGATGTGGCTAGCCTCATGGGGTTGACATGAACCAAGGCAAAGCAATTGTTTTTGTAAAAACCAACAGGGACAGACTGTAAAATTGAAACCAGTAGCAGTTTTCTGGGGTACTTGAATGGTGTATAGTGAATGCAGCATGTGTGATTGTCTAGCTTGTCTACTCTTGAAATGCTACAGCAGCACAGCTTCAGTGTAGACACTACCTACGCCGACTGGAGGAGATTTTCTATTGACATAAGCAATCCACCTCCCGGGGGGCAGTAGTTAGGCTGACAGAAGAATTCTTGCATTCACATAGCGCTGTCTACAATGGGGATTAGGTTGGTTTAAATATGCTACTCAAGGGTATGGATTTTTCACCTCCTTGAGCAACGTAGTTAAGATGACTTCATATATAAACAGTATGATGGGAAATATTTAGTGTGTATCTATATATGTATCTGTATCTATCTATCTATATAAAATGCTCACAGCAGAATGACTGACCAAGTATTTTTATCAACTACAATTGCTTAATAAGATAGTAAAAGCATCATGATTGGTTAATAACTTAGACTGGTTAATAATTAAATCAAACAGTGTTTTGAAGAGCCACAGGAGACACAGAACAGCCACTTGTAAAGAGCCACTTGCAGCTTGTGAGCCTCAGTCTGAGTATCACTGTGGTAGAGTGTGGCTATGTCTCTATAGTATTCTGGCAGTGTTATACAATAAACCTCCAGAGCTCAGAACAGGCTCATTTTAAAAACTTAAATAAATTTTGGGGCTAGATTGAGCCTTTTGGTTCAGCCCTGCATATGGAGTGAAAAGTAGCTGCTTTACTCCAGGAGACTCAACCAGAGTTGCAAATCCTAGGCACCTATCTTGTACCAAGTAGATATGGAGCTGCTGCAGTCACTGCCTGCCCACTTGCTAATGATCAGTTCTATTACCCTCCACCCCGGCATCATGCCTAGGAATGATCCAAACAAGTCCTGTGAAGTGGTCTGTGTGCTGTCCTGTGCATCCACCCAGAACCAGAGCACAGTGTAGCCTTAAATAGATGAGCCAAAATTGTCCTGTTTAGAAGAGCCATGAAAAGGTCAATTAAAAATGAAATGGTTGGTGATAGTTTAGATATTGTATTTAAAGCATGTGATCTCCTTAGCTGTTACGTTTTTGGCAAATAAAAGGGTCTCCAATACAGCATTGACTCAGTCAATGAAAAACAGCAAAGAAGTGAGTGAAATCAAAGAAATATACAGGTGCTCAAATGAAATTACCTGCCCGGTGATTTATTTTTCAGCCTTACTGTGTCATTTTTTTATTGACCTACTATTTTTGATCCACAGTGCTGTAATGTTGTCATCAGATCCTTATGCACAGCTATATTTGGTCTTTTTTCAAGCCCTCTCAAGGTTTGAGAAAAGGGAAGCAATGGATATTTTCTAGACGTTGAAAACTAGATGATATTTTTGTCTGCGAGACACTTCTTTTCAAAAAGAAAATCAACCTTCTATAAAATAATCATTATGGACTGGTCTAATTTTTAGGGGGGAAAAAAGTCAGCAGTTGGTCATAGACTAAAATAATAGATTCATTAAAATCAGAAGTCAGTGGCCATGGTTTCTGCCCCAAAGTCACTTTTTGTTGTTTACAGTGCACATGTGTGTATTATTATTTATACGATGTTGACATCCAAAGATCCCAATCAGTACTGGGGGTCCTGTACAGTCATGAAAGAAGTCTCCATCCAAAAGAATTTAAAATCCTGATCCAAAGAGGATCCTGCACCCACAGGAGTCTCCTTGATCATGCAGAGTCCACATTAGCACATCTGACTATTGGAGTACAGGGACTGAGACTAAAAAGCACATCAAAGTCAGGAGTAAGTAATAAAACATAACAGCAAGATGTTCAGGGAATGATTGGAACACATTGGGCTATTTCCTTTTTTTAACCATATAGAGTAATAGAAGCTACCCCCAACATGCCTCTGCTAATACTAGCCTGGTAAACCCTAGCCTGTACATCACCACTACTAAACCAGTTAATACGGGGTTTGAGCAGCGTCAAATGGCTTTTGAGTATTGTTTTACCTATTTGCCATTTTCTCCTTCTAACTTCTATGCAACTACATGTCATCCATATAAACTTTAGGCCCTGCAGAATCTCACTCAGTTTGCTTTGGCTGGGCTCACCTCATATGTCGTGTTTGCTCCCTTGTCACATTACTGCCTAAGAAACTGAGTGATCCCAAGAGGTCTTTTTTTGCTTCCTTGTTCCCATGGTAGTATTTTCTTTGCTGCCTCTTGCACCATACTTCCACAGTTTTCTTATTACATGACTTGTATTTTCACTTGCTCAGATTGCCATGCCAGCTGTTCCACACATTCCAGATTTAGCTCAGATATTAACTGTAATTTTTCTAAAACTTCCTCAATGATTTACCTTACATATACCAAAGTCACAATGCCCTCTACTTATAATAGCTTCCACATTTCTCTGGGCCTCTGCACTGTAAGGTTAAAGCATGCCCTGTTTGTGTATTGCAGGCCTTGTGAGAATACTGTGCTTGTCAAACCTCTAAAGAACAAAGACACAGTGATTCTCATGTCCTTCCTTCGTGAAGGCAAGTCACTCATAAATAATTTCAGCTTCTCTCCTTGATGCATAGAATAATGAACTCACCAGTACTTTGCATTCTGTATGTTAAGCTTTGTTGTGATTCGCAATATGGTGACGTGCTCCTTCCACTGCAACCATTTATGGGCTTATTAAACTGAATATCTTGTGCAGAGTTGAATCTGACCTATTTTCCTTCCTCTCATGTATGTTGGTTCAAAATGGGTTAACTCCCCGATGCCACTGTCATGAGACAATGATCAAGAATCATAGAAATAGTCACTTTCTTCGAACAGTGAACAAGGAACTTCATTAGAATAACAAAAACAGTATCCAGGATAATGCTATTCTATATTTCTCTCTCTGCTCCACTGTAGAGCTTCTGCCTGTATAGTCTTCTTTAGCTCCTTTCCTGCCTAGTTTCTTGATACAGATTTAAAGAAATAGAGTGTGAAGTTTTGCGTACTATTTACTTTTCATAATTATGAAAATCTCTTTTACCGTAAAGTCTCCTTTGTCAATGGGAATAAGCTTACTTCCCTCAAATTTAGATTTAAACCTGCCATATCTTTGATGCTCTACATGGCATTCTTTGTAAGATAATACTATCCATCTTGGAGCTCTGTGTCTAGCACATACATGCAGTATTCCAGATGGGATCTAAAAATACTCTGTGTAGTAACCGTATTGCCTCTTTAGTATTTCTTTACAAATTAATACTAATGAGAGAGGTTAAAGCTTTGCAATCAACCTGAGACTTGTGAATTGTTTGTTTATCCCTTTCCAGTGGTAGCTTAAATGTTGATTTTTGTGATGCAGTATTTGAAATGCAGTTCTATAAAAGCAATCACTAAATGTTCAGAACATAGTTAATCAGAAACAGTTTACTGTACCCTTAAATTTCCCTGCAAAGTTCAAACAGATTTTTCAGATGAATGCTATATTATTTTTGGTTTAATAGAAAATATATGTCATATGATAGAGTCCCTAACACTGTCTTGTATACTAAAATACTATCTTGGTACGCAGCTTAACTAGCTCTGTGGCAACAATATCTCTGTATAATGTTAAACTGCTAGGGTTGATGATATAAGGAATGTACAAGGCTAATGGGGTTAAAGAAAAAGAAACCAAAAGTCTTAAACAATATGGTCAATAAACCCTTTCCTGTTTGTGTTTCAAAATTGAGGTCTTTTTGACAAAAGAATCAATAGAAAATAATATTGCATGAACTCATTTATAAGCTGAATAATAAATGTAACACATTTGATACAATTTTAATTTGTCTAAAAGAAAATAATCCTGGAGTTGTTCTTCTTTATCAGTTTAAATTTTCTTGTGTAAAATATTTTAAATCCTTGCAGCAACTGATACGCCAGTTTTCTATAATTCAGGCTGTAGGTAACTGTGTGTGGCTTTAAGTGTTGTAGCAAAGAAGGCAACTTTCATATAAAAAGTAGGTCACACATAACTTCCCTCCATTTCACAATGAAAGAATTGGAAAATGCAGTTTCTGATGGTTATATTAAAGTCGCTCTATAATATGTGCTCTGAGAGTATTGTGCTTGACCGCAACTGAGCGTGGTAAGTTGCTGCATAGTTAATATCTGGTTGTGGAAGTTGAAATTAAGACACATGTAGGACGAAATATGCTGAAACTAAATCACAGGTTCTACAATGCTGCCAACTAATATACAGAAATCTGGTGGAGGAGAGGCTAAAGAAACCTCATCTTAAATGCTTCTGAATCTTAGAACTGTGTGAGGTCTGGATGTTGATAGCATTTTCTGTATCTCCCCATTGTTGTGTGCAACAGGCTACTAGATTTCAGAGCTTTGCACTAAATTAGAATATTTTATGAAGATTTTAACGGTTTGGTACTTTATGGATGTAAAACTAGACAGAGGTTTTTCTCCCACCTCCCCCTCCCCCCCCCCGCCTCCATCTCTGTCTGGAGGTGCTGAACACCTGAAACTCCCTCTGACTTAAACTGAAGATGAATTTTCAGCACCTCTGATAATCAGCCTCTTAACTCTCCACCATCCCTTCAGAACATAAACATAAATAACGTGTGTGTGTGTGTGTAAGAGATAGAGTGAGTGTATAGGCCATTGAAAGTAACCTGCAAAAAATACATTTAAAAAAAAAGAAGCCATGACTGGTCTTCTCTGAAGAAACTCAAGTTTTCCAGACACCATAGAGTCTTTCAGCTGGACAAGTCCTGAATTTTAACAAAGAAGACCACTCATGTTTTTCCTTTTAGGACATAGGACTGAAAGGGACTCCTGGGTCACAGATTCCAACCACCTGCTATCCCAGGCAACCCCATTTTATAAACACATTCAGAAACTTAATATGGGACAGAAATCAATGGGATTTAGGTTCTTAACATGCTTAGGCACTTTTGAATCCCACTAGACATCTTGTCTGCATCTTTAGGCAGTGAAATACCTTTGTAACTCTAGCCCTAAATTCACCCAAATTGAAACTTTTATGTAAGAAGGCTATGCCTTAATCTTTTACAGAGAGTACTGCTTTGCAATGTTTATTTTATCTATCCACTCTGAGCAGGATAGTTTGAAATAGGTAAGAAAGTATTTTATTTGCATATTCTATGTTATCTGTGAATAATCAACTGAAAATGAGCTGCCAGTGTGTCACTGTGGCCAATGTAAGCCTTGGATGTGTAAGCAGGGGAAATGCAAGTAGCAGTAGGGAGTTTATATTACTTCTATTTGTCATTGTGTGACTGATAATGGAATACTGTGTCCACTTCTGGTGTCAACAAGTCAAGAAAGATGTTGATAAATTAGAGAGAGTTCAAAGAAGAGCCATGAGAATGATCAAAGGATTGGAAAGCATGGCTAATAGTGATAGACTCTTGGAGCTCAATCTATTTAGCTTAATAAAGAGAATGTTAAGGGGTTACTTGATCACAGTGTATATGTACCTACATGGGGAACAACATTTTGATAATGGGCTCTTCAATCTAGCAAAAAAAGGTAGAACAAGATCCGATGGCTGAAAGCTGAAGTGTGACAAATTCAGACTGAAAATAAGATCCATGTTTTTTAACAGTGAAGGAACAGTTTACCAAGGGTTGTGGTGGACTCTTCATGGACCATTTTAAAATTAAGACTGGATGTTTTTCTAAAAGAAATGGTCTACTTCAAACAGAAATTGATTCTTGGCTTGTCCAATGCAGGAGGTCAGGCTAGTGTCCCTTCTGTGAAACAAAACTTTATCTTATTAGTTTGTAGATCTGGTATAAGTGTATAAAGCAGGCACCATCTACATTTGCATGAAGTGGAGAATAAAAAAAAAAGGTTACAATTTTGTATGTAGTAATAAATCTTTGAATGCATTTCATATTGAATCCTACTTTGTCTTTAAATAGCAAACATTGTCACCCATAAACATATCAAGAGTTCCAGCAACTGTACACCGCATACTATAAAATGAACAGCACTGTAGATTTATTAGAACAGGCAAAATTTAAATACCTTAGACACTATATTAACCAGAAACTTTATAAAAGAAAAAAATTGAACTATTGTAAAGGAGACCATTTCCTTCCAACAGTCTTTCTCTCTGTTGCAGCTTTCTTCTCTGCTTCCTACTGAGTATTTAGAAAAAGACTCAGATTGGGCCTGATCCTGTCAGATGCTGAGCCCACCTACTGCAAGATACTACATGGTCCTCAGTGCTCTTTCATATAAAGTGAGCTGAGGGTGCACACTCTCAAGATTAGGGCCGATCTGAGGTTTTCACTGAGTGTTTGTGTCTCCTCCTCTCTTTCTCCCATCCCCCACCCCTACCCAAAGGTGGTTTGTTCAGCGTTTACATCTGATTACATGTCTTTTATCCTGATTTTGGCACCAAACAGGATTGTTGTGGCTACCTCTTCTTCAGCCATGAATGTGTTTAATTACGTGTGTGTGTGTGTAGTTTTTTTTTCTCCTAGCCTGGATCAAGAAAACGTACAGTGTGTTCTTTTATTTAACCCAAAGTCTAGCAATATCTGAGTTACACACTTGTTGTTGTTGTTCTTACTATCACAAATGACTAAAGTTCTTTCCCTACTTCTCCAGTAACTTCTTTCTTGGCTGAGGAGAGGAGCAGGGTCAGCAGACTGCGTTCCATGTTTTATGATTCTCAACCCTAAAACAAAAGGCTCAGCATACAGAAGAAAAGGAAACAGATCAAATAGGTCAATACTACTGAGACTGGAGTTTAACAGATTTACTACCTTGTGCTCTGGTGCCACAGAGATTGTAATAAGGCAGTTTAGGGATCAGAAGCGTGTCTTTTCCTCTCCCTGTGAAAATACACCCAAATTTGGCTTACTGATAAGCCTCTGAAAATCAAGTGGTCAGTAGATTTATTAGAGGCTGGCATCAAAATTCTCAGAACATGCCATTTCCAACTAATATGCTTCACAACCTGCCCCTCCCCAGAGGTCCATGCCAGCTACGCTGAGCATATTCTACCCCTTTAGTACTCACTGAGCATCCTCCAGTGCAGAGCTTTCCTGCAACTGCTCCTCTTGGCAACTGGGGACAGCTGTGTCATTGGGCACCAGTGACAGAGAACAGGGAGACTATCTCCGGTGCTCTCAATTCCCACCCCCTGCTGGCATCCAGATAGTGTGGATGATGACAAGGAAACAGTCTAGCTTGAATGGAGAGGGGTCAGGAGCAGAAGAGGAACAGGGATAAGCTGTAGGGGATAGGAGTGAGCAATCGGGAGATGGGGTTAGGTGACTGGACAGAAGGGGGCAGGCACTAGATTCCACTCTTCAGAAGAACATGGATTTGAACCCAGGATTCCTGAGTCACAACATTCTCCTGCTGTCATAAGATAGATGTGAAACCTACTGAGGCAGTGAGTGTATAACTCCCCACTAATGACTCCCCCCCGCAGGATAACAGCTACGACTACCTGTCAGTCTATTAACTCAAGTGATAGAAAAGCTCTGGATCTAAAAGTCCTGACCCAGCAGATGACCCATGTTGGGGTCAGTATGTTTTTTCATGATGGATGTTCTTCAGTTTGCTTTTTTAAAAAATATGGTATTTTGTGCGTCTTTTCCTCTGTTAAAAGAACATATTTGAAATAATATGTGATCACGCAATTCTAATGATAATGCACATATGCTTGAGGACTGAATTAAGTATACACGGGCAGCCTTAATTCTGGCATTTTCTTTCTTTTTTTTTTTTTTTAGTGGTTGCCTATCTCATCAAATGTAGTTGGTTCTTTTATACATAACATAATACATTCAGTGCTTATGACAATGAGACCCCGATCCTTGATTGAGTCCTAGAGGTGCTGCTGTGATCAGAGTAACAGACATTTAGTTTTGAACAATTATCCCATTTTAGAGATAATTTTTCTCAGGTGGGGAGGGACATAAAGAATAGGTTATATGTTGTTCTGAATTTCTCTCTTGGGTTATTACTTGACGTAGTTGCTTGTTTCACACAGGGAAAAAAAATCCACCATCCTCACAATACTCAGATGACACACATTGTAAAATCGCACATTGGCACTTGGGTTATTCTTCTGAAATTAATGCATTGACACAATATTTGCATATGTAATAAAAATCTACAGTAAATAAAGGTTACGTATTTTCTTATGGGCGCTATACTACATTGCAAGGCAGAAAGTTAGGACTTGTGCATTGGAGAGGGAGAGAGGGAGAGAGAGAATGTTCTGCAGTATTTGGACCTAATACTGTGCAATGCTGAGTGCTTTCTTGTAGAGGTACCCTCAGCCCCCATTGGTCTCTTTCTCTACAATACTCCAACCTGTCATAGGTTATCATTCATATTGAAGCTCAGTTTAGCATTGCTCCTCTATCCCTAACACATTATAGACTGGAGAAGCAATGACCTTGGAAATCTACTTTTAATGTAATAATTTTTAAACATGATGTAAATTGACATATAGTGGGAGGGCAGATTATGAATTCCCTGAGTAACAAAAGGTATCCAGAAGTATTTCTTATACAGATGCTTGAATATAAATTTAACTGCCATATTATTCTGCTATCATGGGGACTATATCTGTTGCATATGGGGTGACCTATTTTTTTAATTAAAAGGGTCCTTTTAATGAGTCTGGCAGACTTATATAAAAATTAAGATCACAAAGAACAAATGTATGGTTAGGTTAAACTCCTAATTTATATTATGGCTTAAATGTCAGTCTTGTGGCAAAACGTTATTGAATTGTTTCAAAAGATACTGAGCAGTGTCAGAAGCACAGAGAAGACCAATGGATACGGCACTGGATTGGGGCTCTGGAGGCCTGAATTCCATTCTCAGCTTTCCCACTGGCCCACGGTGTGGCCTTGCTTAAGACACTTCACTTCTCTGTGCTTCCTTCTTTCAGTATCTTTTGAGATCTACAGTTGAAAAGCTCTCTCTAAGAGTCAGGTATTATTATTTGATGATCTTGCCCTGTAAAGGGGATGAGTAACAAACAGTACATCTGCCAAAGTGCAGGCATATATAAGGGGAGTGAAAAGCAACATCTCTTACATTTTCCCAAGCCGGTAGCTGCCCCACAATTCCTGGGGCTCTTAATCTAGCACAGAAAAGCATAACAAGAACCAACATCTGGAAATTAAAATCTGACGAATTTAGGTTAGAAATAAGGCACAGTTATTTAATAGTGAAGGGAGGTGGTGGATTGTCCATTTCTTGGGATCTTTCAGATAAAGACTGGAAGCTTTGGGCTCAGTACAGGAATACGAGGGGTGAAATTCTATGATCTGTGTTATACAGAAAGACAATGTGTCCCTTCTGGCCTTAAATCCATGATTGGCTTTCTGCAGTATCAGGAGGTGTGGCTGAGTGGTGGGGATGTGGAGTAGCAAAGATAGCTCCAGAACCTTACACTACAGTTGCTACAGTTTAGCCCATAAATAGGGCCTTACCAAATTCACGGCCATGAAAAACGCATCACAGACCATGAAATCTGGTCTCCCCTAGTGAAATCTGGTCTTTTGTGTGCTTTTACCCTATACTATACAGATTTCCTGGGGGAGACCAGCGTTTCTCAAATTGGGGATCCTGACCCAAAAGGGAGTTGCAGGGAGTGTGTGTGTCATAATGTTATTTTAGTGGGGGTTGCAGTATTGCCACCCTTACTTCTGTGCTGCCTTCAGAGCTGGGTGGCCAGAGAATGGCGGCTGTTGGCCAGGTGCCCAGCTCTGAAGGCAGCAGCGCAGAAGTAAGAGAGGCAATACCTTTCCAGGCCGCCCTGACTTCTGTGCTGCTGCTGGCAGTGGCTCTGCCTTCAGAGCTGGGCTATTGGCCAGCAGCTGCCGCTCTCCAGCTGCCCAGCTCTGAAAGCAATGCCTCAGCCAGCAGCAGCGCAGAAGTAAAGGTAGCAGTACCGCAACCCACTCTACAATATCCTTGTGACCACACCGCCCAACTCCTTTTTGGCTCAGGACCCTACAATTACAACACCATGAAATTTCAGATTTAAATAGCTGAAATAATGAAATTTACGATATTTAAAATCCTATGACCATGAAATGGACCAAAATGGACTGTGTATTTAGTAGGGCTCTACTCATAAATTAAAATTGGCTGAGTCAGTATTAACATTCAGATCTCTCTGCTCAGCATATTTTTGGCTTCCTTAAATTGCTCTGACAACAACTCCAGAAACCTGTGAGATCCCAGCTGCCTATAATCCTGCTGAATCAGAGCTGGCATAGCAAATTGAACCAGTTATTTGCCATCCCACCTATATGATTTGGCTCCCCCCATCTAGGAGCAATGCTGTTTGCACTGATTTTTTGCCCCACACTAAAGCTTACGGGGATTTTTAGTCCTGGTCATTCCCCATCTCTGGGATGCCAAATCACTTTTGTTAATGTACTCCCAATCTCAACTCAGTTCTATTAATGCAACAGGGAATTGTATTGGATTATGAAATATGTACAGCAATCCCAATAACCCACAGTAACATTGGATTAATCCATAACATTGCAAGATATACTGACTTCCAAGCAGAATTGTTCCACACCTCACTGTGGTCTGCTTCACCAAGTATGTTTTTCGTGACACAGTAATAAACGTACCTTAGCCCTGTCTACACTAAAGGCTTAGTATTTACACAATCACATCATTGCTGCCAAACAGTGACCGTTTGTGATTAGCCCAGCTTCCAAACCTTTCTCCTCTTCCCCCACCTCCCCACTCTTCCTGCCCTCCACTGATATACTATACAAGTCATAAAAGTCTGCCTTAGGCCATTCACATCTTACTTGGCATGGGGTCCTAACATAACCTAGGGCAGTACCTGTCAAATGCTGTACAAAATGGAAGAATACTGACAGATAATGTTAAATCACTCTGTAGAGCTGTGGTCCAAGGAGTTCCTATGGAACATTCATTGCTAATGAACTCTAGGGCATTGAAGATTTGAGTGGCTTTTTCTTCAGGCTGCAACTGACCTGGTCCATTAATATCTGTAAACCTAATTGAGCTTCTCTCTTGGAAAATACTTTATAATGTCTCATTTCTAATATGTGTATGCATGCATTCACTGATTGTCTTATCCCATTTCTCCTGTTTGTTCTATAATTTACTGGTATATCACAACTATATTTTGTACTCTCCTCTCTGCAGTCAGAAAAAAAATGCACTGGCTGCACAATATTTATCCAAGTGTAAGAACAGGCAGATATTAATGTCAGTTTTGCCTAAATATAGGCTTGGACATTAACAGTCTGATGTAATTCCTGTCTTTGGATATACAAATATCAAATAAATATACAAGTCTTCATGTGGAATGGACAGTAGAATAAAGCAAAATCTCTTTGAGGGTGTGTTAAGCTGTCTGGCATACAAAAGAATTCTTGAAACCAATCATTGTCAAATTGCAATACGGGACTTTGTTTTGGGAGGCAGCAAGAATAGTGACATCACATTAAGATTTTTTTTTTTTAAATGGAAGGAAAGGTGCTTATCAGTGAGAAATTCTCCAGGAACAATTCAGCCTCTTAAAAATATCCCCAGTGTTAGTGTCTGCTCCTTAGGCATAACTATAACACATTTCTGCAGCAATGCTTCCCCGTACATTATCTCTTCTATGCCTGAAGCATACTATACCTTTTTGTACATTAGTAATGTGCCTGAAAGCACACCCATCGATATCTCTCACAGAAGTAGTAAAGAGATTGTCAGCATTGTGAATTACTCAATTTAATGTGGGGAGAAGGAGGTTTAGGGGGAGATAGGACAACAAATCTTGCCAGCTGTGGAGGTGACCATTCCTGTTGGGTCTAACCTGACTTGATGCCCACTAGTAACTGAAACTGATTGGTTGCAGTGATGTCCACCTTTTCAAGGTGGGTCACAGCAGCCTAAGGCGGATTTTTCATTTCTATATAATATTCTGCCTGTACTTTTATATCTACATAAACTTTTTAAAATGTATGCCCCCTTCCTGAAAAGTCAAATGGAAAATTATAACCTCTCTGTAGAATTTGGTGGAGAATTCTATAGGTGGCTTCAAAAACCTAAAGAAAGTATATAACTTTCTGATTCTATAAAATTCTATTATTTTCATCCCCATTATTTACATTTTATATGACATTTCCATTAGATTAAAGAAGCATACTTGAAAAGAGTCAATTTCTTTTTAAAGGGCTCATTTTGAACCCAGAAATTTTCCATGATGTAAGCAAGTACATTGCTACAAGCTCAAATGGACACTTCTAGGTCAGGAGGAAGGATAATAACTGTGAGGGGTGACCTGATATCCCAACACATAATGCATTTTCTTAAGGTGCGATTCTCCCCCCCCCTTTATTAAGAAAACAATAAGCAATTCATAGAATGAGCTATACTTCCAAAGACCCATCTAATATCAGTTGAGTGGGCTGGATTTTACATATACTTCTATCCACTGAGTTATTCACAATTTAACCTTACCAAAAAAAAGGGGGGGAAATTAAATCACATGGCAAGGAAAAAAGTGGGGCTGGGAGAGAAGGAAAGGCAGAAAGGAGGACATATTATGGCCATATAGTCTAGAAGAGGATCACAAATATCCTGACATTCGAGGCCCAAAGACCGGCTGTGAGGGGTCTGTGAATATGCTGTGACTTATGGGCGGAAATCACAAGTCTTCAACCCTAGTGACTAGTTTGCATCAGTTACGTTTTCAAGGCTACAGTATCAGGGAAAAAATCTACGCATTTTTCCTTTTCTCTTGAAAACTCAGATTCTCCTACAACATTTCTAAATTCCTCAAATTAGGGGAGGCCCACAGCTGTGAGCTTTGCAAGCCCACAAAGACTAGCTCTGCCCTGGGGGCCCACATAAGCACTAACTGCCCTAGTGTAAATGAGGAAGGGATGGATCAATGCTTCCTCTTCCCTCAACATTTGTCAGCAGAGCTGACTGGTCACACCGCCCTTGTAAGTCCCACAGAATTTAAAAGGGATGAAACTACTATGAATTTACAGAATTTTTATCAGGTTCTATAGAAAGGACACTCAAAACCTTTGGCTCAGCACAGAACTCAGAGCCCAGGAGGTACCACTTCCATGTTTCCTTTAAGATATCTTTAAGCTAGCTTTGAGCCCTTGGGATACTGGGCTACTCTAGATGCTAGAGAGTATCCCAGCGTAATTTAGACAGGAACCCAGGGCCTGAAGGTGGTTGTTCACTGCAAAGTTAACGCAAGGTAAAATATGAATGTTGCCTCTAACCTGACTCCTAATCACACGCACACTGTCTAGCTCAAGTTAAGTGGAGCTTTTAACACTGAACTAGCTGGCCCATCAGGAGTGTGGGTTGAAGCTCAAGCATCAGTAGCATTTAAGCTAGTAATGCTGTGGGGAGTCAGCTACTTGGCACCACTACTACAAACACTCTGTGTTGCTGATGCAATCACTCTGTGCAGCTTGAGTGCTGTTTTGCTCTATCACTTGAGCTACAGAGACAAGGTGGGTGAAGTAATATCTTATACTGGACCAACTTCTGTTGGTGAGAGAGACAACAATCTAAACCCACTAACAACCCCCCACCCCCGCACCCGGCTGCTTCCTTCCCCTTCCTTTCCTCCCTATGACTTGAGGATGTTAACGGCCACTTCACCTTCAGTGGTCCCTTGAAATATGTTAACTGCTTATGCTAAACAATCTGTATTTAGCTGGGACAATCTGACTATGTTTCCCAGACCTGAAGAAGAGCTGGGTGTATGCTCCAAAGCTTGTCTCTCACCAACAGAAGTGAGTCCAACAAAAGATATTACCTCACCCACCTTGTTTCTCTAATATCCTGAGACCAACACTCATAGGTGCCGACTCCATGGGTGCTCAGGGGCTGGAACACCCACAGCAAAAAATAGTGGGTGCTCAGTTATACTGTTGGCTTTCACAACATCCCATGGTAACAAGCTCCACAGGTTGACTCTGCATTGTGTGAGGAAGTACTTCCTCATGTTTGTTTTAAACCTGTTGCTTATTGATTTCATTGAGTGACCCTTAGTTATTGTTGTTTGAAGAGGTAAATAACACATCCCTATTCGCTTTCCCCACACCACACATGACTTTATAGACCCCGATCATATCCCCTCTTAGTCATCTCTTTGTTTAAGCTGAACAGTCCCAGTCTTTCCAATCTCTCCTCATATGGAAGCTGTTCCATACTGCGAATCATTTTTGTTGCTTTTCTCTGTACTACTCCAAAAAGATATGTTAGAATTGGAAATGTGGGTGACCAGAACTGCATGTAGTATTCAAGGTGTGGACATACCATGGATTTATACAGTGGCATTATGATATTTTGTGTCTTATTATCTATCCCTTTCCTAATGATTCCTAACATTGTTAGCTTTTTTGATGCTGCTGTACACTGAGTGGATGTTTTCAGAGAACTATCCACGATGACGCCAAGATCTCTTTCTTGTGGTTACTGAAAATTTAGAACCCATAATTGTAAAAATAGAGTGTAGCCACAGCAGTATGAGTGGTGGGACAAGCTAGCTGCCCTGAGTCTGTACCCATCCAAAACTGTCACTTGGGGCAGGTGGCCCATCCCGCTGTTCATGCTGCTGCAGCTACTCTCTCTTTTTAGCATGCTGGCTTGATAAGAGCTAGTACAGGTATGTCTCCTCTAGGGGATTCACTCCTCCAGATCCAAGTGTAGACATACCCTAAAAAGTCCCAAAACCCCAGGCACAAATACTTTAACAGTTATAAGAAAAGATCAAACCAACAGGTCCAAATCCAGCCCCTAGGGCAGTCCAAAACACTGTCACCCCACCTACAGGCTTCTGCCATGTGTCCTCTTGCTGTGGCTACTGCTTACTACCTCCCAGCAGTAGGGTGCATCTCTTCCCAGCTCTCAGCCTTTCAGTCCCATTTCTTCAGATGTCTGCCATTTGTCCTTCCCTTCACTGCCAGGGGTGCTGGAACAATTTTTACTGTGGAGGTGCTGAGAACGATTGAACCAAACTTTAAACCCTGTGTATGATGGGAACCACTTCAAGCCAGAGGATGTGGCAGCCCCTCCAGCACTTATGTCCACAGTTACTTCCCAAGTGCTGCCTCCAGCTTTCTGTTCCTGCAGCTGTGTAGCCTCCAGCTCTTTCCAAAATCTGGTCTGTTCTGACCTCAGGACATTACTTTCTTTTCATGTAAACTGGGGATTATGGAGCCCTCTACTGGCTGGATGTTGAACTGGGTAACAGCATCCTCTAAGGCTAGACCCCTTCCCTACATCTCAGTTGAGGTGAAGGAAATATACCTAATGGTGAGCCAATAGGTTTATTACAGTACTGCTTCCAGATGTCATTCTCTGTCCATTTTATGTAGGAAGAGAGTGTTCTGTACAACTTGAATTCACAGTCTCCTTATTTGGTGCTGTGTAAAAATCCTGACACTATAGAGAGAGACTGAAATGGGCCAATAGGATGACAAAGAAAACAAAATGATCAATGTACTATGAAAATTCTATTTCTTTATGGAAAAAAAAAATCTTCTGTGCTCTGAATTAATCAGTACATGGCTTTCTACATGACCTCTCATTATTGAATGAGTGGGTTTAATCAGCCACTTCCCTCAGTTAAATGCCTGGCCCCATTTGTGAAAAATCCTCTTGGGGGGGAGGGGTTGCAGTGGCTTGTGTAAGGAGATGATTCAGTGCATCTCTCACGCAGACACCTGTGGAGCCCTGGCTACAAGTTAAAGATGTCCTTCCCTTGAGAACTTCCTGGCAAGAGCAGTAGCGATAACTTTGGAGCACAACCCTCATGTTGTTGTAGAGTTGTTGCATTCCTCTGTGCCTGTGGGACTGAATCAAACCCACTCTCTTCACATTATTATTTATAGGAGTGAGATTCTCACACATGCTCTATCAGTTGCAGACTGTCAAGGGGCTCTAAAAGGCCCAGAGTGGGCTGGGGGGAGAATTCCCCCTGCACAGCAACTGAGGAAGGCAGCCTAAGACTGCCTTCAAAGGATTCCTTTGCAAACCCCAGGGCACAGGTCATGCCAGGGTGGGGCTAGAGGTGGGAGAGGTGGAATTGCAGTGGGAATCACTGTGGCGATTCTGGGTGGCCTGAGACAAGCTGCTGTATTTTAGTTATGCTGAAGGCCACTCTGACCACTGCAGCAGCACTGTATCAGGAAGGTGCAATCATGGCTTACAGCCCTGACAACGCCCTGGGCTGTGCCTCTAGAGGCCTAGTACAGAATTACATCTTGTATTCTGTCCCCTCCACTCTTTGGTACGAATGCTATCGGAGGTAATCTTATGAGTTTTTGAGCACCAGCAACTCCCATTTCGCAATGTCTGCACTGGCTACTAGGGCAGTTGAAGGTGCTCAGCATTTTTAAAACATGGGCATTAAATGGTAGTGGCTCAAAACATGCATTCACTTTGTATCTTAATGTTTTCACATCCCAGAACAAGAGTGTACAAGAGCTGTGTGGAGAAAGACAATTCTGTTTCACAGAGGATTTTGATATTTCATAATTTGGCTTTCATAACCACCAGGAACAAAAATTTAAATTTTCAAAGTTCTCTAGGAAAGGGAATAAAGCCCAGATTCTGAGGCAGTGAACCGTGGAAACCCCTGGATCCCTGGCCCCAGGATAATCCACACACTGTGCTGCCCTGGACATGTAAACCTTGGGAGCCTGGGCTCTCAGTGAGGCAGGTGGGTGAGATGGCAGGAAACCAGGCATCAGGGCACCACCATGAAATCTTTTGATTTCGCCACAATGTTTCATTAGAATTTGTCCAACCAGCCCTTCTGGTTACCCATGACATACCCAAATATAATTAATTTTTTCCCCCAAACAATTTGTTTTGGTAATATACCAATAAGATGAAATCATTTGATCTGTCTTCATTTCTAACATAAATATCTTTTATGGGCCAGTTCTTGTTAACAACTTCACTTCCAGCATCTATTTGCTGAATGTCTAGACACCTCTCCTGCTGTATACGTGGCTTGGTATCTTAGAACTCGCAGTCATTGTGGGGTAATTAAGTCTTTTCTTCTGATTCATTAAAACAAAAGAAATGATCTCCAAAGATCTTCCTAAATAATAGGTATCACAAATCTACATACGTCAGTGTCCAACTAGCTTTCCTTTTTTTTCCTTTTCGGCCTTTTCCAATTTAATAGACTCAGTAAATCACCTCCAGTTTTATTTGCCCCAAAGTGTGAATAAAAGAAAACTGAGTAGACATACATTTTTCTTTTAGTGGACTACATATTTCAGAACAGGTGAAAGTACCTACTGAAAAAAAGCACATTGTATTAGAAGAGCAAAAAGGAGTGGATTATGGAACAAAACTACTTATCTGTGCTATACGTTTTGAGAACTGTGAAAATTGTCATCAGAAGTTACAGCTGACAGAGACCTACCTTATGTTCTCAATTTCTTTTTAACCTAGACAGCTTTTCTTTTATTGAAAATATAAATTGGTATTGTCATCTGTAGAAACAGTTTGTATAGTTGCACTCGGCACTTGATGTGTATGCAGAAAGATCAGTCATGTTTTTTTTCTCTGCAGTATAGTGAAATGTGCTATTGGAAATTTAAAAGCCATACTTGGATGCCATAGATATGTGTTAGGCAAGCATCTGTGAAGTGATGAAGTTGTGCAGAGGAAATGTTAGAACAGTGAAATAGTTGGCAGAGATGTTTGTAATATAAGGAATTCTTAAATTTGATGGAGTGTTTTTAAACTCCTGATGATGGTTATACACTTAATAAATTTGTGTGTGAACTTAGTACTACTAAAAGACTCTCCTCGCTGTCTCAAGCAAGATATAACATAGGAAGGTGCTAATGTGAGGTTCCCTCATAGCTCTGACCATAATTGCCTATTCTATTTCAGTTCTAGCCCTTTCTTGAGATGTGGCTGCCAGTGGTACAAAATTGTGCAGTGTTTTTATATTTTTATGATCTGTAGACTTTCTTATTATTGTAAATGGTCATGATATATGGGTGTCACATGTCATGAAATGGAGATTGAAGGATGGTAAATATCAATTTTGTATGTAAAGTTTCAGTACAACATCCAGTGCTTGTGGGATTTTCCTTTTCGAAAGGTAGCTAGTACATGAAAAATATGAACATGGTGCTAAAATTGGCACATGCACCCTCTCTTCTTCACCCTCACTATCACCCCAAGAGATGGTGGGTTTAATTGTATTGTATCAAAATGTGTGTGCGTATGTATATGAATATTTAATAAAGAAGGATAAAGATGAAAATATATTGTAACATAAACCTGACATGTATAAATAATGGTAAATGGCTTTGACTAGTAAAGGATGGAACCTGGGTCTCTTCAGCTCTTTTAGCGCTAAATCAGACTGACTGCTGTTGGAATATAACACCCTTCTTCAATCCACTGACAGAACACTTCCCTTGGATGGGGATAGGGTTGCCAGGTGTCCGGTTTGCAAACGGAACGCCTGGTCGTAAAGGGATTCTGGCAGCTCCAGTCAGCACCGCCGACCGAGATGTTAAAAGTCTGGCTGGCCGGAGCGGGGCTGGCCGGAGTGGGGCTGGCCGGAGCTGGGGCTGCCCAGCTCCATGCATCCTGGGAAGTGGCTGGCATGTCCCTCCCCACCCTAGGCGGAGGGGCAGCCAGGGAGCTCCATGCGCTGCCTCCACCCGCAGGTGCCACTCCGAGTGCCAGCTCCACAACTCCCATTGGCCAGGATCAGCAGAAGGGGCAGGCAGGGCCAGGGCAAGAGTGTTTGGTTTTCTGCAATTAGAAAGTTGGCAACCCTAGATGGGGAGGAGAGAGGGGTAATTTTCAAAGTGGCATGTCTCTCTTTCTTGGATTCTTTTCCCAAAAAGACATAGCTCCTGGTAGGGAACAGCCGGAAGTAAGTTACTCAAACAGCGTTAAAGTATTTTGCATATAATAAACTCCTTGAGGCAAAATAGCTGTCCTTTTCTGCATCTTGTACAGTGTTAATGCTGGTGTGACTTAGCTAATCATTAGTTACAAAACAAAAGAATCAGGAATCAGAATGAAAGTACAACTAGAAGGAATAGCAATGTTGGATAGTGTGTGTACTCTGTTTGCATTCTTAGATGGGGCAAATATTCTGAATCTGGCCTGCAAATTTAGTTTTAGGGCAACTCGGTTTGCAAGAAGTAAAATATCTGTGTTGCCAGCTTCCTTTTTTTAAGTCCTAACTAATGTGATTACCTCATACATATAGTTCATAAAGTTTAAGATCTTGTTTTTTATGCTGGGTTGACTAACTCAGAGGTGGTATACTAGTATAAATCCAATACATAATAACAGCAGATATTTGAGTTAGTTACTATCTGTTTATTTTTAATATTTTTGAAATCTAAAAATATAATAAACCACAGATTTTAGGACTGTTTAGGATCCAATAGCCTATAGTGATTTTAAGCAAGTTGGCCTTTCAAACACATGTTAGGCTGAATCTACTATGTCAAATTATTGCTTTAGCTCAGGGGAAATGCTGGCCTTTAATGGAAAAAAATGTCATTAACAGAATGCTGGCTTTTTAAACACTGTTCATAACCAATATAAAATCTGCCCCAACCAGAAGAAACATTTGTCTTTAGTGATGTTCTTTTAAAACAGAAAAAAACATTAAAAATGGCTGCTTATTGGCTTTTATTCAGAGCACCTAATTTTCCACTCTATTGCAGCAGCTTTATGCTGTTGTAACAGTGGCATTAGGCCAATGTAAAACTGATATAACAGAAGAGGAGAATCAGGCTTTGAGACTATATTGAACTTACAGGCCTTAAAATACAACAGGAAAATGAAAGCATTGTTGAGTCCAAAGAGTGTTTCACTGAAGCACTGGAATAAGGGGAAGAAAAGATGTCGTGAAGCTTGCACACACTGAATTGTGTGTTGTTTGCTGAATTGGAGAGAGAGAACACTACGAAATAATGCCAGGTCACTGAAGTAAACTGTCAAACATTCTGAAAATGAAGACAATATTTTATTAAGGTTGTCTCCTTCTAAAGATATATATGATTTTCACTTTCTATCATATATCAGATGCCATTATCTCTTTGTGTACTCTGGTAAATCTGGTATTTTCTAGGTAAAGGGAAGATGATTACAAGAAGGCTACAGTTCATAAGCAATGTGGAGGGCTTACAGAGCTTTTCTTCCTTTTCTCTCACTCTGTGTGTGTGCGTGTGTGTGTGTGAGAGAGAGAGAGAGAGAGATCCAAAACACGTAAGATCTACTATACAAAATTATCTGAAAGAAAAGATCAGCCTTCTAAAGCTGCAATCTCTATTAAAAAAAAAAAAGCCAACTCAGAAAGTAACTGGGCCATTTATATTGCCAAGTTAATTAAAACACAAATAGGATTACTGTCTCCTCAACATGCCACCAATCATAGTGTTTATGAAGTTTCAAGTGGAAATATATGAAGTCTCCTGCAGCATACAAGGCCCAGAAGCTTTTGCATCCTGGCTTTTTATTGGCTCAATTTATCCAATGGAACCAAAACAGCTTGCAATGACGGTTATACTTTTTTCTTGGCCTGGAAAAATCATGGAGCAGGTCCTCAAGGAATCCATTTTGAAGCACTTGGAGAAAAGGAAGGTGATCAGGAACAGTCAACATGGATTCACGAAGGGCAAATCATGCCTGACCAACCTGATTGCCTTCTATGATGAGATAACTGGCTCTGTGGATATGGGGACAGCACTGGAAGTGATATACCTTGACTTTAGCAAAGCTTTTGATACGGTCTCCCACACTATTCTTGCCAGCAAGTTAAAGAAGTATGGATTGGATGAATGGATTATAAGGCGGATAGAAAGCTGGCTAGATTGTCGGGATCAACGGCTTGATGTCTAGTTGGCAGCCAGTATCAAGCGGAGTGCCCCAGGGTTCGGTCCTGGGGCCAGTTTTGTTCAACATCTTCATCAATGATCTGGAGGATGGGATGGATTGCACCCTCAGCAAGTTCGCTGATGACGCTAAGCTGGGGAGAGAGGTAGGTATGCTGGGGAGGGGAGGGATAGATCCAGAGTGACCTAGACAAATTGTAGGATTGGACCAAAAGAAATCTGATGAGGTTCAACAAGGACAAGTGCAGAGTCCTGCACTTAGGACGGAAGAATCCCTTGAACTGCTATAGGCTGGGGATTGACTGGCTAAGCAGCAGTTCTGCAGAAAAGGACCCAGGGATTACAGTGGACAAGAAGCTGGATATGAGTCAAGAATGTGCCCTTGTTTCCAAGAAGGCTACAGGCATATTGGGCTGCATTAGTAGGAGTGCTGCCAGCAGATCGAGGGAAGTGATTATTCTCCTCTATTCAGCACTAGTGAGGCCACATCTGGAGTACTGTGTCCAGTTTTGCACCCTCCCCCCCCCACACACACACAAAGGATGTGGACAAATTGGACAGAGTCCAGCGGAGAGCAACAAAAAAAAATTAGGGGGCTGGGGCACATGATTTATGAGAGGCAGAGGGAACTGGGCTTATTTAGTCTGCAGAAGAGAAGAGTGAGGGGAGATTTGATAGCAGCCTTCAACTACCTAAGGGGGGTTCCAAAGAGGATGGAGCTAGGCTGTTCTCAGTGGTGGAAGATGACAGAACAAGGAACAATGGTCTCAAGTTGCAGTGGGGGAGGTTTAGGTTGGATATTAGGTAAAACTATTTCACTAGGAGGGTCGTGAAGCACTGGAATGGGTTACCTAGGAGGTGGTGGAATCTCCATCCTTAGAGGCCCAGCTTGACAAAGCCCTGGTTGGGATGATTTAGTTGGGGTTGATCCTGCTTTGAGCAGGAAGTTGCACTAGATGACCTCCTGAGGTCTCTTCCAACCCTAATCTTCTATGATTCTAGTTTTTACAAGGTATACTCTTCTTTGTACTACTTTAGTTTATTCCAGGGTTTTCTTTTCCTGCTTTCCCTTAGTTTTGCATTTGGTTTCCTTTTTTAAGGAATAAGAAAATCCTATGATAAACAGGCTTGGAAGTTCACACTTTATTGGTATAAGTAGTATAAGGAGGCTTGGAGGAAGGCTGGTCCGGTGGTAGCTAGCCTAGACCTAAGACAACCAGGCTCAATTCCCTGTTTAATTACGGAGTTCCTGTGTGATCTTGGGTACGTCACTTAGTCTCTCTGTGCCCTCAATGGCCCACCTGTAAAATAGGAATAATAGCACTTACCTTCCTTACAGCATTGCTCTTATGACAACTACATTACAGACCATGGTAATTGAGGCCATATAAGTAGGGCACTACCAAATTCATCGCCGTGAAAAAACGTGTCACGGACTGTGAAATCAGACTTCACCCATGAAATCTAGCTATTGGAGGGGAGGGGCAGGGCTGGGGGTGCCCCAGCTGGGGGCTCCTTCCATGTCCCTGGCTCCAGCTGCTAGTCCCCTCTGGGAAGGGGGAGGACGGCACTTTCTCTTCCCCTGCACAGCCGCTCTCAGGGTGGGGGAGATCAGACCCACCTCTGGGTACCTCCAATGGCTGCAGGAAGCTCTGGGGCTGGGCAGCAGCCATGGAGCTTCCTGCAGCTGCAGGAGGTTGCCAGAGGTGGAGGTGGGTCTGATCTCCCGCATGCTGCTGGTAGCACCCTGCAGCCAGGGGAGGTACCAGAGGTGGGTCTGAGCTTCCCCTGCCCCACCTCCAACAGTGGCTGTGCAGAGGAAAAGCAAGTCCTGTCCCTCCCCGGCCCAGACAGGACTCGCAGCTAGGAACCCCTGGTTGGGGCGCTCCCAGAAGCACAGGAGAGATCAGATCCATCTCCACCTCCAGCAACCTCCTGCAGCTGCAGGAAGCTCCAGGCCTTCTGCCTTCATAGCCCATAGCTCTGAAGGCCATGCAGAAGTGAGGGTGGGAATCCCGTGACTCCCGTACAACAGCTTTACAACACCCCCACAACTCCTTTTTGGGTCAAGACATTGATGTTAGGGGAAAGGGATGGCAGTTGGCACCTAGAGGAGATGTTCAGCATCTAGCAAGATCTGGCTTTTCTTCCTCCAGATATTCTTTGGCTGCAGATATTTTTTTACAGACTTTTCTAGCATGATGTCAGCTTATCCGTTTTCAGTGGAATACTTTCATCTTCGCAATGGGAAAGCAAGAAATACATATTGGCCTTTGCTCCCTCCTTCATCTGCTTAGGAATTCTTAATTCAAAATAACTGAAGGGACTATGATCAAACTAAACTAAAAACAATACATTTTGGCTGGAGAGAGCAAATGTGGAAAATTTCAATGACAAATGTGAGTATCTCCCAACATTAGGGCATGTGACAATGTGTGGAGTTGGGAGGAAGGGTGTTTTAATGCGTGCTGGCTGAATACTATTTTTCAGCTACATTATTTGACAAATGGTGCTGGTACTCATTGAATAATTTGAATACCTTTTGGTGTATTTGACCATCTCTATAGCCAGTTGGATGCTATTTGTTAAATAAATTATTCAGTGAATAATGGCAATATATGTTGAATAATTTATTTTACTACTTTTCCAGTATTCCAGTAGTTTTACTTATTTATAAAACCTTTTTATTAAACACCTTAACTGTAGCAGAAGCTACCAATACCCTATCAGAATGCTTAGAATTTATAACTCTTTGTATCTTCAAAGCACTTTACAAGCCTAACTATTCCTCACAATCCCAAGAAGGGAAAGTTAAGTATTATCCTGATTTTACAGAAGAGAAAGTAGGGAGATTAAATGGGCTGACGAAAGCTACACAGTGAGTCATTTTAGACCCAAGGGTACCTTATACTCAGGCCCCTGTTCTAACTACTAAGATTAGAGAGATTTCAGTTAATGAAAACAGGAAGTTATTGTTCCAGGTGTAGTGTTTACTTTGAAATACCACTTGGCACTGCCATCTTCTGGCAGAGGTAAGCAACATGATAGTGCACTGAACTGATGTATGGTAGGGCATAAACAAATATTATATGGAACAGAGAAGCGAGCAATATAATCTGTGAATTAAGAGTAAATAGATTTGGATAGATGGATAATTTAAAAATAACTGCTCTCCTTTAAATGAAGAGTGCGTGTCAGGTCTGCTCTGCTCCATGCCTCTTCTCCCTCTGTGCTGTTGTGTTTGAATTTAATAATAATTTGAGATTGTCATATAATAGGTTTAAATGAAAGCATTTAATCAAAGTTGATCAATCAGAGATTAGTACAGCACTAGACAGAAGTCAGAAAGGATAGATACATTACCACCCTTGCTATAAGGTAAAGAGCTGGCCTCTGTGTCCCTCTCCTCTGTAACTTGGGGGATACTGGCAATTTGCACTCCCAACACAACTTCCAAAACCTCTGCTTTTTTTTTATAGGGTATGAGACAAAGAAACCCCGTTTTGGAAGGAAAAATACTTTCCCATGGTTAAACTTACCATGTTCTGCTTTCCTAATTAGTGATGGAATTGCTTTTATGGTTCTCAGATTACCTACATGATGAGTTAAAAGGGATCTCTAATCCGGTCATTGTTACTAATGACTGTGAAAACCCAACAGTTCTCAGTCAGTTAAAAACATCTTTCAGTAGGTCATTGTTTCATCCATTACAGAACCCACCCATAATAACAATTATTCCTTATTGATCATAGAATCATAGAATATCAGGGTTGGAAGGGACCTCAGAAGGTCATCTAGTCCAACCCCCTACTCAAAGCAGGACCAATCCCCAACTAAATCATCCCAGCCAGGGCTTTGTCAAGCCTGACCTTAAAAATATCTAAGGAAGGAGATTCCACCACTTCCCTAGGTAACGCATTCCAGTGTTTCACCACCCTCCTAGTGAAAAAGTTTTTCCTAATATCCAACCTAAACCTCCCCCACTGCAACTTGAGACCATTACTCCTTGTTCTGTCATCAGCTCCCGCTGAGAACAATCTAGATCCATCCTCTTTGGAACCCCCTTTCAGGTAGTTGAAAGCAGCTGTCAAATCTCCCCTCATTCTTCTCTTCCGCAGACTAAACAATCCCAGTTCCCTCAGCCTCTCCTCATAACTCATGCGTTCCAGTCCCCTAATCATTTTTGTTGCCCTCCGCTGGACTCTTTCCAATTTTTCCACATCCTTCTCGTAGGGTGGGGCCCAAAACTGGACACTGTACTCCAGATGAGGCCTCACCAATGTCGAATCGAGGGGAACGATCACGTCCCTCGATCTGCTGGCAATGCCCCTACTTATACAGCCCAAAATGCCATTGGCCTTCTTGGCAACAAGAGCACACTGTTGACTCATATCCAGCTTCTCATCCACTGTAACCCCTAGGTCCTTTTCTGCAGAACTGCTGCAGAAACTGTGCTCCAGAACTGTGGCATTGATCACCCAGTCCATTACAGAAAACATCTGTCATAACAAATATTCCTTATCAATTACCCAGTTTTGTTTATAACATACTTCTGTAGACACTTTTAATACTTTGAGGGGTTCTTTTCCCTGGACATACACAGACTTGAAGGTGCTGAGGATAATTAGATATAGCCCAACACTCAATCATATAAAATTCAAGAATACAGATCACTCACAGATTAAGAACCAGCGTTGTGGGCCTAAGAATTCAAACATGCTCTTCACTAATAGCATAAAGATTTTGGAAGAATAGTTAATATGTGAATGAATTTAACATATTAATAAAACAGGACTAAAATAATTAATATGTACTAACAGGTATTACAAGTGCCATAGGGCCTACTGGGTTGCTCTGTTATGTAGGACAGGAGATGAATGCTTTGGCTGTTTTTGCCTCTTTCTTCCAGCTGTGCAGAGATGTTTATTTTTGCTCTATGGGATGGAGGAAATTACTTTTTCTTTGGATCAGTTGATGTGCAATTGGCTATCTCTGGTTGGAGCATCCTGCTGGTTGACTGGCAATTCCTTGAATGGAAGAGGGTGATTGCCTGAGTGAAAAACAGTTTATGAGCCAGAGGAAGCTGGTTCTGAAAAGTTTTTAAAACCCTTTTTACCAAGATATCTGAAAGCCCAGGAAGAAAAGGGCCTCGAGGCCCTACTACCTGGACAGAGGGCATGGCTCTGCTCCCCCGTCAAGTGGGGGGCATGGTCAGTGGCATTTCCTCTACCCTCTCCTCAAATATGGACACACGAACACAGGCAAAGGAGGCCTTCCTTCATGTCACCTAGTTCTTAGCTATCTAGACTGGGCCTGCTTGGTTGCAAGGAATTGTGTGGGCTGCTATCGCTCATCTTGAACAGTCAGCATGGATTCACCAAGGGAAGGTCATGCCTGACAAATCTAATCGCCTTCTATGATGAGATTATTGGTTCTGTGGATGAAGGGAAAGCAGTGGATGTATTGTTTCTTGACTTTAGCAAAGCTTTTGACACGGTCTCCCACAGTATTCTTGTCAGCAAGTTAAAGAAGTATGGGCTGGATGAATGCACTATAAGGAGGGTAGAAAGTTGGCTAGATTGTCGGGCTCAACGGGTAGTGATCAATGGCTCCATGTCTAGTTGGCAGTCGGTGTCAAGTGGAGTGCCCCAGGGGTCGGTCCTAGGGCCGGTTTTGTTCAATATCTTCATAAATGATCTGGAGGATGGTGTGGATTGCACTCTCAGCAAATTTGCGGATGATACTAAACTGGGAGGAGTGGTAGATACGCTGGAGGGCAGGGATAGGATACAGAGGGACCTAGACAAATTGGAGGATTGGGCCAAAAGAAATCTGATGAGGTTCACTAAGGATAAGTGCAGGGTCCTGCACTTAGGACGGAAGAACCCAATGCACAGCTACAGACTAGGGACCGAATGGCTAGGCAGCAGTTCTGCGGAAAAGGACCTAGGGGTGACAGTGGACGAGAAGCTGGATATGAGTCAGCAGTGTGCCCTTGTTGCCAAGAAGGCCAATGGCATTTTGGGATGTATAAGTAGGGGCATAGCCAGCAGATCGAGGAACGTGATCGTCCCCCTCTATTTGACATTGGTGAGGCCTCATCTGGAGTACTGTGTCCAGTTTTGGGCCCCACACTACAAGAAGGATGTGGATAAATTGGAGAGAGTCCAGCGAAGGGCAACAAAAATGATTAGGGGTCTGGAACACATGACTTATGAGGAGAGGCTGAGAGAACTGGGATTGTTTAGTCTGCAGAAGAGAAGAATGAGGGGGGATTTGATAGCTGCTTTCAACTATCTGAGAGGTGGTTCCAGAGAGGATGGTTCTAGACTATTCTCAGTGGTAGAAGAGGACAGGATAAGGAGTAATGGTCTCAAGTTGCAGTGGGGGAGGTTTAGGTTGGATATTAGGAAAAAACTTTTTCACTAGGAGGGTGGTGAAACACTGGAATGCGTTACCTAGGGAGGTGGTAGAATCTCCTTCCTTAGAAGTTTTTAAGGTAAGGCTTGACAAAGCCCTTGCTGGGATGATTTAATTGGGGATTGGTCCTGCTTTGAGCAGGGGGTTGGACTAGATGACATCCTGAGGTCCCTTCCAACCCTGATATTCTATGATTCTATGGTCTGTTCATGGTTTCAGGAGGATCCCAGGGCAACTGCTTCTCTTCCTTCGCAGGCAAGTAGAATTCACTGGTGACTAAGAAGAGGAAGAAATACGCCATTAATAGAAGATAGGAATGGTGCATCTGGGGTCCTGGGGTGAGTTGGGGGCTCTTAAAACTGGGACTGGAGAGCTTGCTTTAGGTCTCAGTGGAGCCCAACAGACACAACAGCCAGCCAGGACGTCTGGGTGTGGGGGGCTCAGTGGGGAGGTCTGGGTGCTGGGGAAGTGGGGCTTGATGGGGTGGGGGACCAGGTGCAACTGGTTGGGGATCAGTGGTGTGGGGCTCTGGGTGTGGGGGGCTCATCAGAGTGATCCAGGTGCAAGGGAGGTAGGGCTTGTCAGGGTGAGGGCCTGTTTAATGGGGGAGCCCCAGCTGTGGTGAGGGGTTGCTGCATGCTGGGATCCCACTTCCCCCAGCAATTCTCCTACAGCCTTTTCTTCTCCATCCCTCTCCCCTCACTCCCACATTCCCCTCCCCTGCCCTATTCCACCCCCTTCCTTCCCCACTGCCTTTTTCCCCCATCCCCCCTTACTCAGCCCCACTGCAGGCATTCACTGTTGCACAAAAAACAGGAAGGCTCCCATCACACAGAAGGGGAGTTTGACTGGCACTAAGACCCAGGAGGCGGTGTTCAGCTGCAGAGTCAGTGGAGCCAAGAGACAGCCTCCTTCAGCTGTGTAGCTCTGCACTTGCAGAAATGAGGAGGGGGAAGTGGCATGTAACCCAGTGTGCCCCCTCCTGCCTCATCTCTGTTTGGAGAAGGCAATCACCCACCCCAATCTGTGCCCATGATAGTCATCTCCTGCGCCTTCCCTGCCATTTTCTGTCCAACTCGTAGGTGTTGCTGTTGAACAAATCAAGATTTCCTCTTCCTGGTGGTATGTACAAAATAAATCTTTGCCATACATGTAACACTTCTGTCTTCCGTACATTCTTTCATATAAGGGGCAGAAAATTCCCTAAATCTTTTCATACTCCACCAGGCACGTACTGTAGCAGAAAATTGCACGTCTAGCTACTGAAAACTCTGATTTGCTTCTAGAGTTTCTGAATGTTTGTATGCCTAAAGCAGTATGTGACACTTTTATTTATGTCCACACACACACACAGACACACACACCCTGAGTACCATCTGGGAAATACAATGTTTGGATACTTAAATTAATATGTTGTTGTCTAAAAAGTTATTTTTTAAATATAAATTGTGCCAAGATGTGTGTTTTTTGTTAGCCATTCCTTGGCATAATAGTTGGGACTTCTGCTAAGTTTAGAAGCCTTACATATCTAAAATAGACTTTACTTGTCAAACATATAGTCAGATAACTGTAGATAGTGCTGGTTTGGAATAGACAATTTAATAACATATTTTGCTTGATTTTAAAAATTTTTTTAGTAGAACAACACAATCTCTCTATCACCACCAGAAAGGATTATAATAATTTGAGTGAGTAGCTTAGTTTTCTTTTCTAAATTTAATGTAATTTTTTCATTTGCTACACCTATATAAATGTAATTTTATCTACTCATTTCTATGAATGTCCTTTTCTCCTATGTTTGTTTAGTAACAATTATTTTGCTGTCTCATCATATACTTGTGTACACCTGATTATATTAGATTCTGGTGTTTCACTGTCAGGCTAACATTCTTTATTTTGTTCCTAAAACCTTATTTCTTCCTGAGTAATAGTTTTGCCTTCACTTTTTATTTCTGGAGTCAATTGTTCACAGCTATGTTTCCCTACAGTGTGTATTAATCCTTATAATGGAGTTAATTTCCAGAGCCCAGTTTTCAAATATGGGTACCTTAATAAGATTTTCAGCATCTAAATATGGGATGTAAGGTTAGGAACAAGTCCATTTAGATGCCTGATTTGTATGTATAAGGTGCCTACCCTGTAGAACTTATATCTGAAACATATTTAAGACCATTTTCCCCAAATTTCTGTTTCCATTATCAATGTAGTTGCTTGCTGACCAGATAGGAAATGGTTCTTTCATAAGCAGTTACCAATAAGTATTATTTTTCAATATGAAATATAAATATTTTTAGAAATACGTATAAACCATATGTATTTAATATTTGGGCCTGATTTTAGAGATGCTGAGTTCCTACAGCTCCTGGGAGTTCAGGATGTTTACCCCACATATAAGTTGAAAGGGGTAACGTGCCTGAGAGGCCAATTAACTTGCCTACTTGCACCTGGAGGGGGAGGCCAGGCCTAATTACAAATAAAAGCCCACCTGGGCGAGAGCAGGGTTCATTCCCATAAAGAACTGTATGAGCACAGTTGGCAGGGGAGGAGATACAGAGGAGAGGAGGTGCAGAGAGTTCCCTCTGTCTGGGAAGCAGCCTGAAAGAAGGCTGAGAAGCAGAGCAGAGAGGCTACTCCCAAGATGAGCTGGAAGCCTGTACGGTGACAGGGCCCTGAGGACCTGTAGCCTGCCTGAGCCACTGAGTGAGGGGAGGAGTGTGCTAGCCCTTGGACAGTGGGATTACTGAAAGCACAGGAGCCTGAGAGAAATCATGGGGGGAAACTGTAGTGGATGAGGTGCACTTGTGAGAAAGTGGCAGCCAGCTGAGTCCAGCCAGGCTGATGATTTTGTTTTGTTTCTGTTTCTGTTAGACTTTGGTAAAGGACTCTGTGGCTGAAGGGCCAGAACATGCCCATGGCCAGGGTAGACCAAAGGATAGGAGGGGGAAAGTTAGGCAAAAGTTGCTGCAGCCAGCCTAGAGGGGGTATGTTGAGGTGACTATTTTGCTACACTGAAAATCAATGTCAATGGTAATATTCCCATTGGTTTCAATAGTCTTTTGGATCAGTCCCCTAAACCACCAAAAGAACCAATCCTTAATATATGTACTGTTCCCCTATAAATATTAAAATATGTCATCAAAGGGGGAGCCTAATGCTTGTGAGCTGAGCCTCTCTGAGGTGTGAAAAATAAAGTATATTTGCCTTTTGGTATGCAGAAGATTGGAAATGGTCTACTGTTCCATGTTAGCCAAATAGACAACAAACTAAATTTTATTTTTAAAAGATTTAAATCCCCTCTTAAATGGGGTAAAGTTGGTGACATTTTAAAGGAGAAAGGTAAGCATCAGACTCACTCTTCAGGACATGTCAAAAGGAAAAATTTGAAGTTGTTAGAATATTTGTTGGATTTGTGGATGCCCTGTATCTTTTGGTTTTCTGATATTAATGTGGCTAATGAACTGTTGATTCAGAAGGTGCAGTATCTGGAAGGAGTTTACTGCAAAACCAATATTCTGTGGGGTATATAGTAAACTCTGTAGGAGACAGCAATATTTGAAATCCATTTATATCCCAGTTTCCTGAGAGAGAGAAAAAACCTTTTGGTGTAGCTCATCTAGAATGCAAATGTTTAGGGTCAATTAATAAAGAATATGGTAATGAATATATTTAATTGAGACTATGTAGGTAAGGTAATAACTTTTACTGGACCAACTTCTGTCTTGGGACAGAAGTTGGTCCATTAAAACATATTACCTCTCCTACTTTGTGTGTCTCATATCCTTGGGTCAACACATTTACTACAACACTGCAAACAAGTATTTGATGGAGGTATAATCACTTGGCATTTGTTTGGGACAGTTCATTTTCAAAGATCTGTCTGGGGCTCTATTGGAACCACACAGGTTAGCTCTTCCCCTCTGTCTGGCAATGTCACTCTGATCACAGTACCCCTGGACAACTCTATCAGACTCAAACTGAGGCAGGGGACAGGGCTACTTCTAAGACCAGGGATGACTTTTGTTGTAAGGACAAAGGCTTAATCCAACAATGACAGTCCCAGCAAAGATTTATCCATGACCGAAAACAGATCCAGGTGGTTTAATATCCTTTTCTCAGGATTTGGTTAGTCCTGCTCCCAGTAAAGCCTCTATGAATTCAACAGCCTAGCCCAATGTACAGCTTAGAATGCTTGTTATGTCTGAATGCCTGTGGCATCCTCACTGATATAAACCTGCTAAAGCTCTCTTTTCATTAAAGGGAAATTGGGCAATTCCTTGTAGTAGCAGTAGCATACACTGTAAATGCATTAAACTTTCTATTGCATTGTCTCTTTTACAAAGATCAACTTTGTATATAACATTTGATAGACAGGGCAAGGTCTAGGTGCACTGGTGCTCTAAGGGAAAAAAAGGTTTTGAGGCAGTTTGCATAGGGTATATGTCTCCTTCATCTGAACTCCAGCCTTTCATCTCTGATTAACAACTAATGGTGGTATACAAGATTCAGGACCCAGGTTGCTTCCTCGTTTTCACCCTCTTCTGGTGATGAGCTCTGAAGCATGGTATCTGTGGGGCCTGTAGCTGGGTCCCCCATGGTGGAAGAGACTTTGTGAAAAAGCTGACAGATGCTGGAACTTCATATGCAGGAAGAATAATTTTGGAGTTACTAGTAGTTTGACACTGTAGACAGCCATAGATCTAATTCCCCATTCCCTAAAAGCTATGGTAGGGAATGAGCACCTACAACCAATAGTAGCACTTAAAAAAAGCAATAAAGTGTTTCAGTTTTGATTTATACATAATACAGTACATGTATAATAGATAATACTTAGTCCTGGCATGAGTGTAGGAGACTGGATTAGATGACCTCTCAAGGTCCCTACCAGTCCTATTATTCTAAAGCCTATAGGCACTCTTTCTGGTGCATAAATAAAGTGTTTTTCACGGTATTTTAAGAAGAGAGAGGATTTGGAAGTGTGGAAAAGCAGGAGGGAAGAGATTAGGGATATCACAGAATCTTAGAAATGTAGGGCAGGAAGGGACCTTGAGAAGTCATCAAACCCAGCCCCCTGTGCTGTGCTAGAACCAAGTAAACCTAGACCATCCCTGACAGCTGTCTGTCCAACCAGTTTTTAAAAATTTCCAGTGATGCCTATTCCAGAACATAACTAACTTTATAATTAGATTTTTCCTAATTCTAATTTCAATCTCCCTTGCTGCAGATTACTTCTTGTCTGACCTTCAGTGGACATGAGGACGATAATCAATTGTTCTCCTTTAGAACAGCTCTTAACATAATTGAGTACTGTGTTCAGGTCCACCCTCCCCTCTGTCCTCTTTTCTCAAGACTAAACGGGCCCAGTTTGTTTAACCTTTCCTAAATGGTCAGGTTTTCTAAACCCTTTATCATTTTTGTTGCTCTCCTCTGCACTCTCTCCAGTTTGTCCACATCTTTCCTAAGGCCTCCACCTGAGGCCTCACCAATGCAGAGTAAAGCAGGGCAATGACCTCCCATGTCTGCCATATGACACTCCTGTTAATACACCCCAGAATGAGCCTTTTTCGGTAACTGCATCACATTGTTGACTCATGTTCAATTTGTTATGCCCTATAACCCCAGATCCTGTTCAGCAGTACCTCTGCCTAGCCAGTTATTCCCCATTTTGTAGTTGTGCAAATGATCAAAGGGAGAGGAGGAGGGAAGAGGATGCTAAGTGAGAACCCACTCATGTAAAGATGGATCGTTTTCCTTCACTGACATTGTAGTTAACATACTAATTAATCTGCGTTTAACAGAGTGGGTCACCAACTAAATTGATTCCTGAAACCAGAAAACATAACCCAAGCAGTGGGTTCGGTGAATTACTGGAATTAATTATCCAGTAATCTATTAAAGCATTACAACAGGTATAAATTGTTGTAATTCAAAAAACACATGGCAAAGGCAAGCTAAGTCAACATGCTTCCTATGGTAAAAGCAAGTACATTCACAAAAAATGCAATACATAAATAGCTGTCTTTGTATAACACTGTTTTACATGAAATGACAGTTTGTAGTAACATGTTTGATGTACAAAAAAATAATCCCACTGCCAAGACTTTATTTTTAGGCTGAGATTTGACACTTTAAAAAAATGGCTTTCCCCTTTAGGGTTGATTCTTTTATTCATAGTACTATTTTCTTTTTTTATGTTTCTAGTTACTCTTAAAATAAAGTATCTGCATCCATCAAATAACTAAAACCAAGTTGTATGTATTATTGAGAAGAAAAGAAGTGTTTTACCTCGGGCTTCTACAATGAGTAATTGAGACGTTTGTAAAATCCAACTGGTTTCTTGGCAGCAACTCTAATGCCTGTTGTTCTCCTGGCATAAACATTTTTGGTTTGGGCGTATTATAAACTGTAAAATAAAACCCAAGATGGCATAGGGTATCCATTTCAAAATATCAGTCTATCACTCTTCATGTCCAACAATCTAAAATTGTTCTTTCCTCAGCAGAAAGCAAGCAGAAAAAGCAATCTAGGGCCCAATTCTCCTCGCCTTTACTCTCATTTTGCACTCCAGAACAAATGGCTAAGGAGAATCAGGTCACTGGAGCCATCTCTTTTGATTTTCTTCAGCTGGCATAGTTCTCCTTTTCTATTCAGATTCCCAGTCCTTGTGAAAACTTCAGCAGATACAGGATTTTTTTTTTTTTTTTACAAGTGGAATGGAAAAGAAAAATGAAGGCTGTGAAAAGGTTTGTGTGATAGCATTCCTCCTTGCTGTCAGCAACATCTGGTTAGCCTACCTCCAATTCTGCCCTATGTAAGTGGGGGAATAGTCCCGCTACTGTGGGGAACTTTCCTGGCTTCTGCACTACGCTGGTGAAGTGGGCTAGCGAAAGGATCTGAGTCCTCGCTCCCACTTCCTTTACCCAGTGGCCTCCCTGCCCTTGACAACTCCCCTTCCACACTCCTGTTGGGCAGAGTCCTCATAACCCCAACAAGGATGGGCCCAGGATTCCTGGGGGGCTCGACCCCCAACCCTGCTGTGGTCACCTAGGACAGGGGCTAGGGTGTCCCTGCTCCAGGGTACTCTCTCTGCACTGGGCACTTCTCTGATCCACTGACCATTACATACAATTTAAAGCAAATTCAAATTATTTAATCAACAATTAATTTTAAAAAGAATAAGGAAAAATGGGAAAGGTTAAAGGAAACACATCAACCCGCTCTGTGGCAGGGAACTTCACAAACGTGTCTCTGGAATGTCAGGGCAGTTCAGTCTGTTCCTTAAAAAAAAAAGGAGGACTTTTAGCACCTTAGAGACTAACAAATTTATTTGAGCATCCGATGAAGTGAGCTGTAGCTCACGAAAGCTTATGCTCAAATAAATTTGTTAGTCTCTAAGGTGCCACAAGTCCTCCTTTTCTTTTTGCGGATACAGACTAACACGGCTGCTACTCTGAAACCAGTCTGTTCCTTGTAAGTCCCAGGCCTTCTTCTCAGGCCCTGGCTGTGCTGTAGGGATGCTGTGGGTTGGACACTTGCTCTGGTGGTGGCCACACGCTCTCAGGCTCTAAGTGGTAGGACCCTTCTTCCCAGTGTCTCCCGTGCCCTGTCGGGGTTACGATCCAAGCCTGGCCTGCAGAGCCTCTTGGCTGAGGCGTCTCCCTGTGCTGGGCCCACTGCCCAGGGTCCCCCTCGCTCTCTCCAGCTGCTCACTGCACCCAGCTCCGGACTGCTCCAGACCCAGCTCCACCACTCTGTCTCTGCATTGCTGCTGCTGCTCTGCCTCCAGCTCCCTGAGCTGCTTCTTTGGCCCCTCTGCCTCTGGTTGCTGCAGCTCTGCTCCCAGGACAGGTCTGCTCTGCAGACTGCTTCTGTGACTCTGCTCCCAGCACTGACCTGCTTTGTGGGCTGCTTTTCTGGCCCCTCTGGCTCTGGTTGCTGCAGCTCTGCTCCCAGGACGGGGTCTGCTCTCTCTGGATCTGGCCCAGCTCTGCTCCCCAGCTCAGCTTGGGCCCCTGCTTTCTCCTAAGCTCGGCCCTACTCTGTCTGACCCAGGCAATTCCAGCTCACAGGAAGGACGGACCTCCCTGGCCTCCTGACTCCCTGATTAGCCTGCCCGCCCTGTCATTCAGGCTGACCTGGAGCATTGGCTGCTCCCCATTGTTCCTGGGAACTATCAGTCTCAGGGTCCTGATTTCCCATAGACCCTTCCCCTTTTAGTACTGGGAGCTAGCCAACCGAAACACCCCAACTGAATGTTAGTAAGGGGGCAACAGTCCCCTTACACCTAGATGCTAGCAGGTAAACTGTTCTGAACCTAAAGCTCTTGAAAAGACCACTGCAGAGGAAGGATTACCCCTTTCAGACATTAAAAAATTGAAACAGAGCACAGCTGAAAGCTGTCTTCGAACTGGCTGCCAAGAATGCCATGAGATAGACATGGAAAAGTGACTACACAAGAGTATTAGAACTCTTTAAGCTATGTGCATTGATTAAAACTAACCCACACATATTTATAGCTCTCTTTCAGCAGCTACCTAGAAGAAGATAAGGACAAGATTTAAAATGCAGAATATGCAATTCCCTTTTTATGCATTTGCCACAACATGCTCCCAAGTCTTGGAGACTGGGAGTATAAGGAGCTCAGATCACTGTTATTACTTCCATGTCTCCGAAGGAGAGACATTTCTGTCCCTGAATAGGGGAAGGAATAGGTGGAAACTGCCTGGTTTCCCTCTTTCCCTTATTTTCCTCTGCACATTTTCTACACAAATTTGACAATGAAAATAATTACCAGAGTTGTTGCCTTTTGAATCCATGTTGTTTACATGTGCCAAGACTCAGAGGCTCTTAGCGAGATTAAACAAGGCAATTATTTCAACATAATCTGTCATGCTAAAGTGCGAGAAAGCATTAAGATTTCAACTTGAATTAGAGATGTGGTTAGATTAATCTCATCTGGGTTGCTACTCTATTCAGTATCACAGGGTATGGGGGAAATGCAATACAAGCGCATAACATGAGAATTAAAAGGAAAAGCTGCACACCATGCAGACCGTTGTTGGAGGTAATATGGTCAGAAGGGCACTTTATTGTACATTTTGTAGAATTCTGAGAAATTTTACCCCCAATTGGATACTGGTGACCCATTATGTGAGAGATCACTGAATTATTCCTCATCACTTGGTGCAAGTGAGTTGATTTGCAAAGGTATGAGAAATGCCTGACCCAGTAAAATACCAATTGAACTAACTATTGCTTTTGGCATACTGAGTAATCCTAAAGATCTGGTTGGGACAATCCAGACCTGCCTTCACTACTGAATGGGTTTGATGGGTGTGGCAAAGCACTGAAATGTGGCTGGACTCTGCTTATTTTTCTTGCTCTCCTTTTTTTTTTTTTTTCTTTCTTTACTCTTTCTTATTTTACCATCTGGGTGAAGTTCTCAGTCTCCCATGTGTACTATATGGTAGAAGTAAATACTACAGTACTTTAAAATTGACATTAAGGGCAGCATGAGTTTTGCCAAGTAGGGCCTTCAAGATCGGAGTCAGTGTTTGTGAACAAAAAATGCTCACCATTTGACAGGGGAGAGGGAATAATATAAAGGAGGCTAGTCCTACATTTGTTAAGTCAAGATTACTACTGATTACCTAACACATTTTATAAGGCATGGAAATCATTTATAACAAGATTAAACTCATGAGGGGCTATTTTGTAATGTTTCTTATTGTATTATGTTTGAAAGGTAAATAGGAATAATAGAAATGTAGGTCTGGAAAGGACCTCGAGAAATCAAGTCCTGCCTCCTGCACTGAGGCAGAATAAATTAAACCTAGACTATCCCTGATAGGTGTTTTCCAGCATGTTTTTTAAAACCTCCAATGATGTGAGTTCCACAACTTTCCTTGGAAGCCTGTTCCAAATCTTAACTACCCTTACTGTTGGAAAGTTTTTTTTTCTAATATCTAATCTAGATCTCATTTGCTGCAGATTAATCTTATTACTTCTTGTCCTATCTTCAGTGCACAAGGAGAACAACTGCTCACCTCCTCTTCAGAACAGCCCTTAACATATTAGAAGACTGCTGTCAAGTTCTCCCCTCAGTCATCTTTTCTCAAGATTAAACATACCAAGTTTTTTAACCTTTCCTCATAGGTCAGGTTTTTCTAACCTTTTTACCATTTGTGTTGCTCTCCCCTGGACTCTCTTCAATTTGTCCATATCTTTCCTAAAGATTATGAAGCAGAACTGAAAAGTATGTGTAGAAATGAGATTAAATAATTGACCGTGCAATTTTAACTATCATGTGCTGTGTCTGAAATGCATTATATTTTGTATTATTACCTTTACTTTTTCACACTATTAAATACAGTAAGATAATTGCACTTTTTAAACCATTGGAAGCATAATAATTCAGGGTAGTTAGAAAAACAATGTTAGAGTTAAAAGGAAATATTCAACAAATACAAGGAGGATGGCTAATAAATAGGAAGAACTGGAAGTATCGGAACAACAAAGTAAAAGAAGAGTCAGAGGAAGTTAAATCCTAGTGAGGAAAATAGAAAGGAGCATAGACTCTGGCAAATGAGGTATAAAAATATAATTAGGAAGGCCAAAAAAGAATTTGAAGAACAGCTGGCCAATAACTCGAAAAATAATAGCAAAATTTAAGTACATCAGAAGCAGGAAGCCTGCTAAACAATCAGTGGGGCCACAGGACAATCGAGATGCTAAAGGAGCATTCAAGGACAATAAGGTCATTGCAGAGAATCTAAATGAATTCTTTGCATCGGTCTTCATGGTTGAGGATGTGAGGGAGATTCCCAAACATGAACCTTTCTTTTTAGGTGACAAATCTGAGGAACTGTCCCAGATTGAGGTGTCATTAGAGGAGGTTTTGGACCAAACTGATAAACTAAACAGTAAATAAGTCACCAGGACCAGATGGTATCATAGAATCATAGAATCATAGAATATCAGGGTTGGAAGGGACCCCAGAAGGTCATCTAGTCCAACCCCCTGCTCAAAGCAGGACCAATTCCCAGTTAAATCATCCCAGCCAGGGCTTTGTCAAGCCTGACCTTAAAAACCTCTAAGGAAGGAGATTCTACCACCTCCCTAGGTAACGCATTCCAGTGTTTCACCACCCTCTTAGTGAAAAAGTTTTTCCTAATATCCAATCTAAACCTCCCCCACTGCAACTTGAGACCATTACTCCTCGTTCTGTCATCTGCTACCATTGAGAACAGTCTAGAGCCATCCTCTTTGGAACCCCCTTTCAGGTAGTTGAAAGCAGCTATCAAATCCCCCCTCATTCTTCTCTTCTGCAGGCTAAACAATCCCAGCTCCCTCAGCCTCTCCTCATAACTCATGTGTTCCAGTCCCCTAATCATTTTTGTTGCCCTTCGCTGGACTCTCTCCAATTTATCCACATCCTTCTTGAAGTGTGGGGCCCAAAACTGGACACAGTACTCCAGATGAGGCCTCACCAATGTCGAATAGAGGGGAACGATCACGTTCCTCGATCTGCTCGCTATGCCCCTACTTATACATCCCAAAATGCCATTGGCCTTCTTGGCAACAAGGGCGCACTGCTGACTCATATCCAGCTTCTCGTCCACTGTCACCCCTAGGTCCTTTTCCGCAGAACTGCTGCCTAGCCATTCGGTCCCTAGTCTGTAGCTGTGCATTGGGTTCTTCCGTCCTAAGTGCAGGACCCTGCACTTATCCTTATTGAACCTCATCAGATTTCTTTTGGCCCAATCCTCCAATTTGTCTAGGTCTTTCTGTATCCTATCCCTCCCCTCCAGCGTATCTACCACTCCTCCCAGTTTAGTGTCATCCGCAAATTTGCTGAGAGTGCAATCCACACCATCCTCCAGATCATTTATGAAGATATTGAACAAAACCGGCCCCAGGACCGACCCTTGGGGTACTCCACTTGATACCGGCTGCCAACTAGATATGGAGCCAGTGATCAGTACCCGTTGAGCCCGACAATCTAGCCAGCTTTCTACCCACCTTGTAGTGCATTCATCCAGCCCATACTTCCTTAACTTGCTGACAAGAATACTGTGGGAGACCGTGTCAAAAGCTTTGCTAAAGTCAAGAAACAATACATCCACTGCTTTCCCTTCATCCACAGAACCAGTAATCTCATCATAAAAGGCGATTAGATTAGTCAGGCATGACCTTCCCTTGGTGAATCCATGCTGGCTGTTCCTGATCACTTTCCTCTCATGCAAGTGCTTCAGGATTGATTCTTTGAGGACTTGCTCCATGATTTTTCCAGGGACTGAAGTGAGGCTGACTGGCCTGTAGTTCCCAGGATCCTCCTTCTTCCCTTTTTTAAAGATTGGCACTGTATTAGCCTTTTTCCAGTCATCCGGGACTTCCCCGGTTCGCCACGAGTTTTCAAAGATAATGGCCAATGGCTCTGCAATCACAGCCGCCAATTCCTTCAGCACTCTCGGATGCAACTCGTCCGGCCCCATGGACTTGTGCACGTCCAGCTTTTCTAAATAGTCCCTAACCACCTCTATCTCCACAGAGGGCTGGCCATCTCTTCCCCATTTTGTGATGCCCAGCGTAGCAGTCTGGGAGCTGACCTTGTTAGTGAAAACAGAGGCAAAAAAAGCATTGAGTACATTAGCTTTTTCCACATCCTCTGTCACTAGTTTGCCTCCCTCATTCAGTAAGGGGCCCACACATTCCTTGGCTTTCTTCTTGTTGCCAACATACCTGAAGAAACCCTTCTTGTTACTCTTGACATCTCTTGCTAGCTGCAGCTCCAGGTGCGATTTGGCCCTCCTGATATCATTCCTACATGCCCGAGCAATATTTTTATACTCTTCCCTGGTCATATGTCCAACCTTCCACTTCTTGTAAGCTTCTTTTTTATGTTTAAGATCCGCTAGGATTTCACCATTAAGCCAAGCTGGTCGCCTGCCATATTTACTATTCTTTCGACTCATCGGGATGGTTTGTCCCTGTAACCTCAACAGGGATTCCTTGAAATACAGCCAGCTCTCCTGGACTCCTTTCCCCTTCAAGTTAGTCCCCCAGGGGATCCTGGCCATCCGTTCCCTGAGGGAGTCGAAGTCTGCTTTCCTGAAGTCCAGGGTCCGTATTGTGCTGCTTACCTTTCTTCCCTGTGTCAGGATCCTGAACTCAACCAACTCATGGTCACTGCCTCCCAGATTCCCATCCACTTTTGTTTCCCCCACTAATTCTACCCGGTTTGTGAGCAGCAGGTCAAGAAAAGCGCCCCCCCTAGTTGGCTCCTCTAGCACTTGCGCCAGGAAATTGTCCCCTACATTTTCCAAAAACTTCCTGGATTGTCTATGCACCGCTGTATTGCTCTCCCAGCAGATATCAGGAAAATTAAAGTCACCCATGAGAATCAGGGCATGCGATCTAGTAGCTTCCGTGAGCTGCCGGAAGAAAGCCTCATCTACCTCATCCCCCTGGTCCGGTGGTCTATAGCAGACTCCCACCACTACCTCACTCTTGTTGCACACACTTCTAAACTTAATCCACTTAATCCACTCTTGGTATTCAGCCAAGAGTTCTGAAGGAGCTCAAATGTGAAATTGCAGGACTACTAACTGTGGTCATAACCTAACATTTACATCAGCTTCTGTACTAAATGACTGGAGTATAGCTAATGTGACACCAATTTTTAAAAAGGGATCCAGAGGTGACCCTGGCAATTACAGGCTGGTAAGCCTGACTTCAGTACTAAGCATGCTGGTTGAAACTATAGTAAAGAACAAAATTGTCAGACACATAGATGAACATAATTTGTTGGGTAATAGTCAACATGGTTTTTGTAAAGGGAAATCATGCTTCACTAATACACTAGAATTCTTTGAGGGCATCAACAAGCATGTGGACAAGGGGATCCAGTGGATGTAGTGTACTTAGATTTTCAGAAAGCCTTTGACAAGGTCCCTCACCAAAGGCTCTTAAGCAAAGTAAGCAGTCATGGGTTAAGAGGGAAGGTTCTCTCATGGATTGGTAACTGGTTAAAAGATAGGAAACAAAGGGTAGAAATAAATGGTCTGTTTTCAGAGTGGAGAGAGGTGAACAGTGGTGTCCCGCAGGGGTCTGTACTGGACCCAGTCCTATTTAACACATCCATAAATGATCTGGATAAAGGGGTAAACAGTGGGGTGGCAAAATTTGCAGATGATACAAAATTACTCAAGTTAAGTGCCAGGCAGCCTGCAAAGAGCTACAAGTAGCAGATGAAATTCAGTGTTGATAAATGCAAAGTAATGCACATTGGTAAACATAATCCCAACTATACATATAAAATGTTGGGGGTCTAAATTAGCTGTTACCACTCAAGAAAGAGATCTTGGAGTCATTGTGGGTAGTTCTCTGAAAACATACACTCAATGTGCAGCAGCAGTCAAAAAAGTAAACAGAATGTTGGGAATCATTAAGAAAGGGATAGATAATAAGAAAATATCATATTGCCTTTATATAATCCATGGTACACCCACATCTTGAATACTGTGTGAAGATGTGGTCACCTCATCTTAAAAAAGATATATTAGAATTGGAAAAGATTCAGAAAAGGGCAACAAAAATTATTAGGGGTATGTAATGGCTGTCGTATGAGGAGAGATTAATAAAACTGGGACTTTTCAGCTTGGAAAAGAGATGACTAAGTGGGGATATGACAGAGGTGTGAAATCATGGCTGGTGGGAAGAAAGCAAATAAGGAAGTGTTATTTACTCCTTCTTATAACACCTTCTTATTTACTCCTTCTTATAACTAGGGGCCACCAAATGAAATGAATAGGCAGCAGGTTTAAAACAAATAAAAGGAAGTATTTTTTCACACAACACGCAGTCAACCTGTGGAACTCCTTTCCAGAGGATGTTTTGTTAAGGCCAAGACTATAACAGGGTTCAAAAAAGAACTAGATACATTCGTGGAGGATAGGTCCATCAATGGCTATTAGCCAGGATGGGGAGGGATGGTGTCCCTAGCCTTTGTTTGCCAGAAGCTGGGAATGGGTGACGGGATGGATCACTTGATGGTTACTTGCTCTGTTTATTCTCTCTGGGGCACCTGGCATCAGCCACTGTCGGAAGACAGGATGCTGGGCTAGATGGACTTTTGGTCTGACCCAGTATTGCCGTTCTTCTAAGCTAAATTAATAATTAATTGGCATCACAGAGACTTGGTGGGATAAGTCGCATGCCTGAAATATTGGTATATATTATTCAGGTAGGACAGGCAGAGTAAAAAAGGAGGAAATGTTTCATTATATATTAAGAATATATACATTTGTTCTGAGGTCCAGAAGGAGTGGGAAGCAGACCTGTTGAGAGTCTACGCTACACATAAAATAAAAGGTTTAAAAAATTGAGTGACATCATAATAGGAGTCTACTATAGACCACCAAATCAGAAAGAGAAGGGGAATGAGACATCTCTAGAACAAATAATAGAAATATCCAAAATACAAGACCTGTTGAAAAAGTGATACGGCAAAACCCAAAATTTCCAATAAGTTCTTAGAACATACTGGGGACAACTCTTCCCCCCCCACCATCCCCAAAGTGGAGGAAGTAACCAGAGAACAGCCATTTCAGACTTGATTTTGACCATCAAAGAGTAATTGGTAGTGTATCTGAAGTTGGGAGGCAATTTGAGAGAATGTGATAGATTTCATGATTCTAGGGAAGAGAAGTGAAAGCAGCAGAATTAGGAAAATGGACGTCAAAGAAAGCAGACTTTAACAAACTTAGAGAACTGCTAAGTAAGGTCCCATGTGACGAAAATATAAGGGGAAAAGGAGTTCAGGCAGTTTCTCAAAGGGACAGTATTAAGGGCACAATTGCAAACTATCCCAATGCAACAGAAAGATAAGAATAGTAAGAGGCCAATGTAGCTCCATCAGGAGCTCCTTAATGATCAGAAAAGAATCCCACAGAAAGTGGAAACATGGACAAATTGCTAAGGAGAATTATAAAACAATAGCACAAGCATTTAGGAACAAAATACACTATGAATAAAGAAAGATGAAGGAAAATATAGGTCCTCTACTTAGCAGGGAAAGAGAGATAATAACTGATGACATCAAGAAAGATGAGGTATCTAATGCCTGTTTTGCTTCAGTCTTCACAAAAAGGGTTAATAGTAACCACATACTCAACACAGGTAACAGTAATAGAAAAGAGGAAGGATTGCAAAAAAGAGAGAGAACGCAGGTTAAAGAATATTTAGATAAGTTTGATGTATTCAAGTTATCAGGCCCTGATGAAATTCATCCTAGGATACTTGAATAACTAGCTGAAGCAATCTCAGAACTGTTAGCAATTATCTTTGAGAACTTCTGGAGGATGGGTAAGGTCCCAGAAGACTTGAAGGGCAAACATAATGCCTATCTTTAAGAATTATAGGGAATTATAGTTCAGTCAGCCTAACTTTGGTACCTGGAAAGGTACTGGAACAAATTATTAATCAATCAGTTGGTAAGCACCAGGAGGATAACAGAGTTATAAGCAATAGCCGGAATGGATTTATCATGACATACCAATCTAATTTCCTTCTGTTGTAGGGTTATTGGCATAGTGAATAGGGGGAAGCAGTGGATGTGAGATATCTTGATTTTAGTAAGACTTTTGAAACACACACAACATTCTCATAGGCAATTTAGAGAAATGTAGTTAAGATGGAATTACTATAAGGTGGGTGCACAACTGGTTGAAAGCACATACTCAGAGTAGTTCTCAATGGTTTGCTGTCCAGCTGGGAGGGTGTATCTAGTGGGTCCTGCAAAGATCAGTCTTGGATCCAGTACTTTTCAATATTTTCATTAATGACTTGGATAATAGGATGGAAAGTAGAGGGAGACCGTTACCTCCCATATCTTACATATGGCCCTCCTGTTGACACACCCCAGAATGCTATTAGCCATTTTCTCAGTTACATCGCATTGTTGACTCATTTGATTTTTGATCCACTATAACCCCCAGATCCTTTTCAGCAGTGCTACCACTTTTTATGCTTATAAAATTTGCAGATGACACCAAGCTGGGAGGGGTTGCAAGCACTTTAGAGGATAGGATTAGAATTGAAAACAACCTTGACAAATTGGAGAATTGGTCTGAATGCAACAAGATGAAATTTGATAAAGACAAGTGCAAACTACTTCACTTAGGAAAGAAAAATCAAATGCACAACTACAAAATGGGAAATTACTGGCTAGGAGATAGTACTGTTGAAAAGATCTGACAGTTATTGTGGTTCTCAAACTGAATGAGTCAGCAATGTGATGCAGCTGCAAAAGTATAATATTCTGGGTGTATTAACAGGAATATTGTATGTAAGAGGGAGGAGGTAATTCAAAATCAAAAATTCAAAATTCAAAAAATCGTAGGATTGGAAGGGACCTTGAGAGGTCTTCTTATCCAGTCCCCTGCACTCATGGCAGGACTAAGTATTATCCAGACTATCCCTGACAGGTGTTTGTCTAACCTGCTCTTAAAAATCTCCAATGATGGAGATTCCACGACCTCCCTTGGCAATTTACTCTCCAATGCTTAACCACCCTGACAGTGAAGAAGTTTTTCCTAATGTTCAATCTAAACCATCCTTGCTTCAATTTAAGCCCATTGCTTCTTGTCCTATCCTCAAAGGTTAAGGAGAACAATTTTTCTCACTCCTGCTTGTATAACAACCTGTTATCATGTACACTCTGTCTTCTCTTTTCCAGACTAAACAAACCCAATTTTTTCAATCTTCCCTCATAGGTCATGTTTTCTAGACCTTTAATAATTTTTGTTGCTCTTCTCTGGATTTTTTCCATGTTGTCCACATCTTTTCTGAAATGTGGCACCCAGAACTGGACACAATACTCCAGTTGAGGCCTAATCAGCACGGAGTAGAGTGGAAAAATTACTTCTCGTGTCTTGCTTACAACACTCCTGCTAATACATCCCAGAATGTTTGCTTTTTTTGCAACAGTGTTACACTGATGACTCACATTTAGCTTGTGGTCCACTATGACCCCCAGATGCCTTTCTGCTGTACTCCATCATAAGACTCATTTCCCATTTTGTATGTGTGCAACTGATTGTTCCTTCCTAAGTGGAGTACTTTGCATTTGTCCTTATTGAATTTCATCCTAGTTTCTTCAGACCATTTCTTCAGTTTGTCCAGATCATTCTGAATTTTAATCCTATCTTCCAAAACACTTGCAACCCCTCCTAGCTTGGTATCATCTGTAAACTTTATAAGTGTACTCCCTATGTATTATTTAAATCAGGGATCGGCAACCTTTGGCACACGGCCTGTCAGGGAAATCCGCTGGCGGGCTGGAACGGTTTACCTGCAGTCTCTGCAGGTTCCCCCAATCACAGCTCCCACTGGCAGTGGTTCACCATTCCAATGGGGGCCAATGGGGGCTGCAGGAGGCAGTGGTCAGTATATCCCTCGGCCCCCACCGCTTCCCGCAGCCCCCACTGGCCTGGAACAGCGAATTGTGGCCAGTGGGAGCTGCGATCAGCTGAATCTTGGACATAGGCACTGACTTCTGCTGGCGCCAGTGGGTGCTCAACCCCCCCTCTGCTCCTGGCCCCGCTCTGACTCCGCCCCTTCCCCAACCCCATTTTAAACCTTTCCCCAAAGTCCCTGCCCCAACTCCGCCCCCTCCCTGCCCCTATTCCAACCTCTTCCCCAAATTCCCACCCTGGCCCCGACTCTTCCCCGCCTCCTCCCCGAGCACGCTGTGTTCCTGCTCCTTCCCCTCCCTCCCAGAGCTTGTCACACCACAAAACAGCTGTTTTGCGGTGGCAAGCACTGGTAGAAGAAGCGGGGACGCAGCGCGCTCAGGAGAGGAGACGGAGGTGAGGTGGGGCAGGTTTTGGGGGCAGAGCAGGAAGGGGACCAATTTTTCCCCATGGGTGCTCCAGCCCTGGAGCACCCAAGTTGGCGCCTATATCTGCAGATGCTGCAGGAAACAAACTGTCCTGCCCCACCTTGGGGGAGAATTGTATGTCCCCTGTCTGTTTTACCCGTATTCTGCCATATATTTCATGTTATAGCAGTCTCGGATGATGACCCAGCACATGTTGCTCATTTTAAGAGCACTTTCACTGCAGACTTCACAAAACGCAAAGAAGGTACCAATGTGAGATTTCTAAAGATAGCTACAGCACTCAACCCAAGGTTTATGAATCTGAAGTGCCTTCCACAATCTGAGAGGGATGAGGTGTGGAGCATGCTTTCAGAAGTCTTAAAAGAGCAACACTCTGTTGTGGAAACTATGGAAACCGAACCACCAAAAAAGAAAATCAAGCTTCTGCTGGTGGCATCTGACTCAGATGATGAAAACAAACATGTGTCGGTCTGCACTGCTTTAGATTGTTATCAAGCAGAACCCATCATCAGCATGTACGCTGGAATGGTGGTTGAAGCATGAAGGGGCATTCAGATGTTTAGTGCATCTGGCACATAAATATCTTGCGACGCCGGCTACATCAATGCCATGAGAATGCCTGTTCCCACTTTCAGGTGACACTGTAGACAAGAAGAGGGCAGCATTATCTCCTGCAAATGTAAACAAACTTGTTTGTCTTAGCGATTGGCTGAACATGAAGTAGGACTGAGTGGACTTGCAGGATCAAAAATTTTACTTTGTTTTATTTTTGAATGCAGCTTTTTTGTACATAATTCTACATTTGTAAGTTGAACTTTCATGATAAAGAGATTACACTACAGTACTTGTATTTAGTGAATTGAAAAATACTCTTTCTTTGGGTTTTTTTCATTGCAAAAACTTGTAATCAAAAATATATATAAAGTGATCACTGTACACTTTGTAATTGAAATCAATATATTTGAAAATGAGAAAACATCAAAAAATATATAAATGGTATTCTATTATTAGTGCGATTAATCGCGATTAACAGTGTGATTAATCGCGATTAATTTTTTAATTGCTTGACAGCCCTAATTTTTCTCGCTGACCAGGTCAGTGGAGTCACAGTAATGGGCCACCACAGGGATCTGTGCTAGCACTGATCATGTTTAATAGGTACTCCAGCGACCTTCCCCAGACATTATCAGGCAAATTAGTCTATTCTGATATTGCTCTGACCACACAGGCACAGAATTTACCTACTGTCATCTTTTGAGGTACAATTCAGATCAGTGAAAGGTTATCTCACCATTTGTATTATAACCCTAAATGCCCCAAAATGCCTCTACTACTTTTGGCTCCTTGCCTGGGACATATGCTCAGCCAGCATACACTTTGTGTTCTATATGCTGTACAGCTCTGATTCAACCACGCTGTAATCCAACAACCTGCCAGTAGTTATCACAGGCACGCTTTTTTGTCTTTACCAGACTTGGGTAAGGTGAGCTGGTGACCCCAAACACTCCCAGTCCCAAGCTTCTCCATGTGTTCCGATATGTCCAGCCACTTTGCTTTCAATATTCTTGTGCTCACCCTTTTACATGAGTCCAGTTCCCACCTCCCCCGGTAACTATAGATGACAGAATCACAATTATCTTACATAGGGTCTGCTCAGATCTTCTAATAGAACCATAGAAGATGAGGGTTGGAAGAGACCTCAGGAGGTCATCTAGTCCAACCCCTGTTGGTCAAAGCAGGACCAACAACAACTAAATTCTCAATCAACTAAATCAACTAATACAAGGTAAGCAATGAAGAAAGATGTGCAACTTTAAGTGGGTCTTGTCACCATTGACATTGCGTTGCACCATTGACATTGCATTGCAGCCGAGAGTGCTAAAGGAGTTGGCGGATGTGATTGTAGAGCCATTGGCCATTATCTTTGAAAACTCATGGCGTTCGGGGGAAGTCCCAGACAACTGGAAAAAGGCTAATGTAGTGCCCATCTTTAAAAAAGGGAAGAAGGAGGATCCTGGGAACTACAGGCCAGTCGGCCTCACCTCAGTCCCTGGAAAAATCATAGAGCAGGTCCTCAAGGAATCAATTCTGAAGCACTTAGAGGAGAGGAAAGTGATCAGGAACAGTCAGCATGGATTCACCAAGGGCAAGTCATGCCTGACTAATTTAATTGCCTTCTATGATGAGATAACTGGTTCTGTGGATGAAGGGAAAGCAGTGGACGTGTTGTTCCTTACTTTAGCAAAGCTTTTGACACTGTCTCCCACAGTATTCTTGCCAGCAAGTTAAAGAAGTATGGGCTGGATGAATGGACTATAAGGTGGATAGAAAGCTGTCTAGATTGTCGGGCTCAAAGGGTAGTGATCAATGGCTCCGTGTCTAGTTGGCAGCCGGTATCAAGTGGAGTGCCCCAAGGATCGGTCCTCGGGCCAGTTTTGTTCAATATCTTCATAAATGATCTGGAGGATGGTGTGGATTGCACCCTCAGCAAGTTTGCAGATGACACTAAACTGAGAGGAGTGGTAGATACGCTGGAGGGTAGGGATAGGATACAGAGGGAACCTAGACAAATTGGAGGGTTGGGCCAAAAGAAATCTAATGAGGTTCAACAAGGACAAGTGCAGAGTCCTGCACTTAGGACGGAAGAATCCAATGCACCGCTACAGACTAGGGACCGAATGGCTCGGCAGCAGTTCTGCGGAAAAGGACCTAGGGATTACAGTGGACGAGAAGCTGGATATGAGTCAACAGTGTGCCCTTGCTGCCAAGAAGGCCAATGGCATTTTGGGCAGTATAAGTAGGGGCATTGCCAGCAGATCGAGGGACATGATCGTTCCCCTCGATTCGACATTGGTGAGGCCTCATCTGGAGTACTGTGTCCAGTTTTGGGCCCCACACTACAAGAAGGATGTGGAAAAATTGGAGAGAGTCCAGCGGAGGGCAACAAAAATTATTAGGGGACTGGAACACATGAGTTATGAGGAGAGGCTGAGGGAACTGGGGATGTTTAGTCTATAGAAGAGAAGAATGAGGGGGGATTTGATAGCTGCTTTCAACTACCTGAAAGGGGGTTCCAAAGAGGATGGCTCTAGACTGTTCTCAGTGGTAGCAGATGACAGAACAAGGAGTAATGGTCTCAAGTTGCGGTGGGGGAGATTTAGGTTGGATATTAGGAAAAACTTTTTCACTAGGAGGGTGGTGAAACACTGGAATGCGTTACCTAGGGAGGTGGTGGAATCTCCTTCCTTAGAAGTTTTTAAGGTCAGGCTTGACAAAGGCCCGGCTGGGATGATTTAATTGGGGATCGGTCCTTCTTTGAGCAGGGGGTTGGACTAGATGACCTCCTGAGGTCCCTTCCAACCCTGATATTCTATGATTCTATGATTGAGGGATTTAGGAGCACTATTAGTGCTAAAAATAATTACATAGCTGTTTGGGGAATTAGGGTGTTTCTCAAAGATTCCTCTTTGTTTCTTCACTAACAAGTCACTTTCCTTTATGGTAAAAACAAGCTCACACATCAGTTTTTGTAACTCAGAATTCATAATAGCCCTCTTAAATATTGATATTTTGTATTAGTGCTAGAAAAATCCATTCACTTATCTACTAAGGACAAGCTTTATCTGGCAAACTAAGGGACCTAAGATATGATTATGAAAATTCAAAGCTTTCATTAAAACAATATTTCTAGTAAGGGTAATGTTCTAAATTTGAACTGACGTGTCTTCAGAAAGGGATAGCTCCTGTATCTCTGCAGCAGCTCATAGTATCTCCAAGCAGCATCAGTGAAGTTAACAGGACTCTGGTAACTTTGCTGCTGTTGTTATTCACAAGTAAAATTAGGAACTATATTTCTAAAGCTTTCTACAAATGTTTATACAAATTTGATTGCACTCTGTTTATCTCTCATGTTCACTTTCAACAAACATTCTAGAAAACAAATTACATGGCATGGATGTTGACCAAAATAATTAATTTTAGGCGAAAGTGAATTTCTGAGGATGCATACCAAAAATCATTTTTGAAGAGTTGCACTTATCCAGTCAAGGAACAGAAACACACTATGTAATCTGTGTCTGATCCAAACAGCTTGAAAGTCAACCATTCCAAACAACCTGCTTGCGAAGCATCTAAAGATGGAGAATTACTCTTTGAAATTATTTGGTGACTCATCTTTTGAAAAAAGCAATCAGAAAAAAATTGTGAAATTTGACAGGCTTTTTTTTCAAATGAATTATTCGCCTCGCTCTATTCAGAAGCCTGTGGGAAGCAGAGAAGCTGACAAGGGACATATCAATTTAGCTCTCCTTTTTGGAAAAGCTATGAACTCAGCAAGAGCTATTCATAGAGGAAGACCCAAAAACAGAGGTGGGAGGAGTTGTAGTTTAGCACCCTCTTAGTGCCTCTCTCCCACTCCTTCCCCACATACAGCCACATGAAGCAGCCAAGAGGTTGAGGGAGGAGGAAAGTAGCAAAGAAGTTCCTTCTCCTTCCCCTCTTCCACCACGTCACAACAATTCAACATTATGAGGTAAAGACAGAATAATGGAGAACACCCCCTTCCTTGTAGAGCCTTATAGGTTCTGGTGGGAGAGTAGAGACATATAGAAAGGAGTATTCTTTTACCCTGCCAGAAGCCATGTGGTGTAGGGGGATGGTTTCAAGTTTAATGAACCTCAGAGTCACGAACTGAACAATCAACCACACACCTCATTTGGAACCAGAAGTATGCAATCAGGGAGTAGCAGAGATAATATTTTTTAAAAAAAAGCCAGTGCAGTACTGCGTTAAATGTAAACTACTAAAAGAAGGGGGAAAGCAGCATTTTTCTTCTGCATAGTAAAGTGTCAAAGCCTTATCAAATCAATGTTAAGTTGTAAACTTTTGAATGAACAACCATAATGTTTTGTTCAGAGTTATGAACGTTTCAGAGTTATGAACCTCCATTCCTGAGGTGTTCGTAATTCTGAGGCTCTACTGTACCTACTAACCAGAACCTGATATGAAAGATGGATCAACCCAGACACCATCAAGAGACAGTGCTCCAGTAGCAGTTCCGGCATCCTCCCACCTCCTAGCAGTTGGAGATAGGGTGTGCTTCTCAAGTCATAACCTGAACCCTTGAACTTTTGTATCAGGTTTTCTCTACGAGGTCAAGACATCCAGCTAGTCGGTATCTGAAGTTTTCTCAAGCTCTGTTTATATCCTACTGATCAGCTTTTGAAAGCTCATTGTAGAAAACTCAAAGCTAAAGTTAAAGCTTTCAGTGCTTTCTTTAGTGTAAAGCAAAGATTTGGGGAAAGGCACCAAAGATTGTTAGGCACCCAGTTCCCATCGAATGAAAGTTGGGTGCCTAACTCACCTGTGAAAATTTCCTCCTTTATTATTAAATTTCCTCCTTTTACTATTACCCTGTTCTAAACCTATCTTGTAAAAATAGTTGATTTTTATTTAAGGAGATATTTTCTGGTGCTTTTAAAAATAATCTTCCTATGTTGTCTTTTTAGGGCTTCTAGAAGCAGAATTGCTTAAATGATTTGGTTAAAAAAACCACCTAATTTTATTGCATCCACAGTTCAGTTTTATTGCATTAATTTTATTGCATCCACTTTTTTTTCCCCCGTCTTCAAAAGTGCCACTTCTGCAAAGATGTAAATTCTCTATGACAAAACTTGTTTGATAAGGTTCCATTCAGTTCAAGGAATGCAGTTTTAAAGCCATTAACATACCATACCTTCTGGGGTGGATAAGAAGGGTCTTAGATTAAAAAAAAAAGGCAATTATAGTTTTCACCATATGCAGTACATGGACAGAGTTTAAATGTGTGAGCAGATGTGCATGAAAATCAAGTATGCACATAAATTAATATCCATGTTTACTGACTAACACAGGAAACACTAATGGCTATAAATCTCTAGAGGTTTGGAGAAGCCCTCCTAAATTTAGAATCTTATCTGAACATTATTTTACACATATACTGTAATGATCCCAGGTCAGCTACATACACAGACACATTTGTCAGCGAGACCAACACACAATGTTGGGAAAAGGGTGGATTGATTTAAGTCTAGGTGAGCTGATTCACTGACTAGATTCTTCCCTGCATTTTGTGTCACTGCAATGGTGGGAAATGGTCCTAAAACTGCTGTAACTAACCAGGGCTGGCCTTACCATTAGGCGAACTGAGGCGGCTGCCTCAGCTGCCAGACTGTGGGGGATGAGGGGGCGCCACTAGGACCCAGAGTGTAGAAAATTGTGTCTGCTGGTGGTGCATATGTATTCTTTCTGCTCTAGATGCACAGAGATGCTGTGCTGGAGGAAGGAGGGCACAAGAGACATAACAGACAGGCAGGAGAAAAGGTGAGAGGGAATAACAGAAAGCAGCAGGAGCTGCAGGGAGAGAGAGGAGGAGGAGCCTCTTAGATACCTCTCTAGCACCCCCAGGAGCCTGGACTGATTAACACCAGCTTCTCAGGGAGCTTCCTGTTTCCTGCTGCTTCCCTGAACCCATTTGAGGAGAACAGGCAGTCAACTGAAGTAGTAGGAGCCAGTTAGGCCCTTAAGACACCGATATCTTCCCTCACTCTGCTACCAGTCTGCTTATTTATCCCATTCAATTAAGTGTTGAGAGCCACAAAAGCTGACACAGAACAACAGTCATGAATGAAAGAAGAAAACACCCCTCTGGGGCAGCATTCAGAAAAAGAAAGAAAGCAAAGGAAGCTTTTCTATCTAAGCAGGAAGGAGCTCTCCTGAGATACATAGACACAAATGTTCATGGTGAGCCTTCCGGCCCCAGTGAGGATGTGAGTGGTGAGGAGATGCCTGATCGTCCAGTTAGAGTGCAGGTGACCTGGCAGCTACTGCAGCATCCATATCTCCATCTCAAATGGATGTAACTATGCCCATTCCTGAAGAAATGTGTAGATCAGAGAAGAGTGTAGTGGAGGCGCAAGAAACAGCTGCTGCTGAGTTTAGTTCCTTAAGTCTAGATGATCCAGGACTGTGGACCCACTTGAGCAGTAGCCTGAGGGACTTCCTTGTACTGCATGGGCCACAGCAAGTAAAAAACTTCATTCCCCAAAGACAATGAAAATAGAAGTTTCCATCCAACACATTACTGGCATGAAATCCCCAATGGTGACAAAGTGGAGATGCCATGGCTTATGTACTCAAAAACCCCAGAATACTGCATACTGTTTTTGTTGCAAACTCTGCCAGTCTAATGTTCCAGCCACATTGGGTTCAAAGGACTGGAAAAATCTAGCATGCCATGAGAAGGCAGCAAATCACCAGAGAGCATTCCATAGGTGGAAAGAGCTTGAGATGAGACTAAGGGTAAAGGCCACCTTTGATGATCAGCATCAAGAGAAGATTGCATCAGAGTCTCTTTACTGGCAAAATGTTCTGAAAAGGCTCATTGCCATTGTGAGAATGCTTGCTTGCTACCCAAAACCTAGCATTGCGTGGTACTTCAGATCAGCTGTATGTGCCAAAAAATGGAAACTTCCTTAAAATTGTGGAGCTGATGGCTGAGTTTGATACTGTACTCCAGGAGCATCTAAGAAGAGTCACCAACCAAGAAATGTACACACACCACTACCTTGGAAAAACCATTCAAAATGAGATCATACAGTTACTGGCAACAAAAGTCAAACAGAAGATTGTGGCAGATCTGAAGTCAGCAAGATATTACTCTGTTATTCTGGACTGCACACCTGACATCCTCCATATGGAACAAATGACTTTAATGGTGCATTTTGTAACAACAACAGAAGCTAGTGAAAATGTCCCTGCAATGGTGACTGTCAGAGAGCATTTTCTTTAATTTATTGACATTGATGATACTACAGGAGCTGGTATGACAAATGTGCTTCTTTAAAAGTTGGAAGATATGGGAATTGCGATAGCGGACATGAGAGGTCAGGGCTACGATAATGGGGCCAACATGAGAGGAAAGAACAGAGGAGTGCAGACACGGATCTGAGAGTTAAACCCTCGATCTTTTTTTGTCCCATGCAGTTCTCATTCATTGAACTTGGTGGTCAGTGATGCAGCATCAGCTTCTAGTGAGGCTGCTGAATTTTTTAATGTAATTCAAAGCATCTATGCATCTATAACTCTGCATCAACTCATCGATGGCAAATTTTGAAGCAACATCTGGGAATATCCTCTCTGACACTGAAACCACTGAGTGCCACACGATGGGAAAGTCGAGTGGAGGCGATAAAGCCTATCAAACAGCAAATTGGGACAATAGATGATGCCATAGTTGCCATTATGGAGGATAATGCTATGACAGAAACTGTTCGTGGGAGAACAGTGGCAGAGGAAAATGGAATCACCAGAAACATACATAACTTCACATTTCTGTGTGGCTTAGTGTTGTGGCATGACATATTGTTTGAAATAAATGTTGTAAGCATTTCAAGGTGCTCCAAGGTGTTGACCTTGATATATCTGGAGCAATGGAACAACTGGATAAAGCAAAGTCATACCTATAGTCTTGCCGGTCAGATGAGGGGTTTCAAAACGTTCTGAAGAGTGCACAGAAGTTGGCAGAGGAACTTCACACTGAAGCTATTTTCCCATCCATTCAAGAATACAAGAGTCACCGAAGAAGACAACATTTTGATTACGAGGCACGGGATAAACCCATAAGAGACCCCAAACAACAATTCAAAGTTGAATTCTTTAACCAGATGCTAGATTGTGCAATACAGTCAGTTGAAGAACATTTCATGCAGCTCAAGGAACACAGCAGTATATTTGGGATGTTGTATGATATTCCGAAACTCCTCACTGTACCTGAAGAAGACCCACACCATCAATGCAGGGCACTAGAGACAGTGTTGACACATGATGACATGCGTGATATTGATGCGAGTGATTTAGGTGATGAACTGAAAGCCCTTTGAAGATACATTTCAGCAGGATCAACTCCAAAGGCTGTTCTGGAATATATGTGCACAAATAAGATGACCACCCTCTTTCCAAATGCTTTTGATGCTCTGTGCATACTTCTAACACTTCCTGTAACAGCTGCCAGTGGAGAACGCAGCTTCTCCAAGCTGAAGTTAATAAAAACACATCTGCGCTCCACAATGACACAGGAGAGGCTGGTCGGCCTTGCAACCATCTCAATAGAGCATGAGCTGGCCCAGGCTGTGGACCTTCAGGAAACAGTTCAAATCTTTGCAACCAAGAAGGCATGGAAAGCACCACTTTGATTATTCAAACAGATAAAAATGCCGGTGTTTACTATGCAGACAAGAAAAGTTATATTTGCTGTTCAGGTGCTTGAAAGTTAAGTGTTACTTAAAAGTTTTTGAACAAGGCATTTTAAGTTGTTAGTTCTCCTTTATTGGGGTAGGTAGCAGAGCAGTACCATGAGAGGAGTAGAACAGGAAGAAGGCAGAATTGAGACCTTTCAAAGTTTTGGCCCAAGTGAGGGGACATGGGGGCGTCATTTGAGCTCCCAGCCTCAGGTGCCAAAATGTTGTGGGCTGGCCCTGCAACTAACCACTGGAAGATCACCCAGCATAAGAGGATCTTTGTGTGCCATAGCATTTATTTAATGATTCCTATGCTTCCCTGCAGTGATCTCCAACTACTATCACCATCCTTTGGGATACTAGCAGCTGGTACAAGTTAGAGCAGTCTTTAGGAAAACAGGAAACCAAACTGGCACATAGCAGTCCCAGGATATGGGGGAGTAGAGATGTGGCCTATGACCACCTTTGCAGCTCAATCCTGAGCTGTTCTGCAAGCATATTAGACCTTCATGTGCTCCTCAGCCAAAGCCAAAGAGTTGGACCACAGGTTTTAATCACAGTTTTAAATAGTTAAACTAATTAAATCTATTAATTGCATATTTTTAGGCTTTAGTTTCTCCAGGAAAGATTTGTTCTCATAGGATGGTGATGGAGTCCAAATAATATATCTATTGGATGTAATAAAGCATAGGCTCCTTACCAGTCTAATAATACTTTTTGATAATAAGTTTTTGCATTATTCAAGACAATGGCTTGATTTAAGAAATTACGTTTCTTCAAAATCTTCATTTGAATGTTCATTTAAGAAACAGAGAATGCTTTCTAGTTCATCAGAAACATAAAAGTCCTCAATAATCATCCCTTTCCCTGCCATGCAGCTTCCTGGTAAGAGTTGGATACACATTTCCCTCTGAACAGAAATGAAAATTCATTTCTACTGGCACATGACCTATTACAGCCTTATAGAATCTTGATCTATGCATAAACATATTTATATGGACATCTCCACTATAGTCACGGAGCACATAATTTAATACAAACAATTTGAAATTATTTGAGAAAGGGCTAACATGACCTTTTTGCAAAAACAATTCTATTTCTAAATCAAAAAAATTAAGAACGGCTTAAAGCCTGCTGATATCTGCAGTTAACAATTAAGTTGTTAGCTGTAAGTCCAGAACAAGCCATGTTACTAAAAAATCGTTCGCAACTATGAAATATTATAATGTTTCTCTAGAAAAAGGCGTTAGATGACTTTGTTTACTCTCTTATTTCTGTTTTTTACTTGTAAAGTGTTCTGCATTATATGTTAGTTAGGCTTTCCTGCTTAAGCCAAAATCTTTTAAAACTTTCTTAAAGTTGTTATGGCTGCCAATTTATTGCAGTTAACTTACACTGTTAACTCAAAAAATTAATCATGATTAAAAAAATTAATTGCGATTAATCACAGTTTGCACTATTAAACAATAGAATACCAATTGAAATGTATTAAATACTTTTGGTTGCTTTTCTACATTTTCAAATATATTGATTTCAATTACAACACAGAATATAAAGTGTACAGAGCTCACTTTATATTATTATTTTTATTACATATATTTTCACTGTAAAAATGATAAACAAAAGTAATAGTATTTTTCATTGCACCTCATACAAGTGCTGCAGTGCAATCTCTTTATCATGAAAGTGCAACTTACAAATGTGGATTTTTTGTTGTTGTTACATAACTGCATTCAAAGCCAAAACAAGGTAAAACTTCAGAGCCTACAAGTTCTACTTCTTGTTCAGCCAATTGCTAAGACAAACAAATTTGTTTACATTTACAGGAGATAATGCTGCCCTCTTATTTACAATGTCACCAGAAAGTGAGAACAGGCATTTGCATGGCACTTTTGTAGCCAGCATTGCAAGGTATTTATGTGCCAGATATGCTAAACACTTGTATGCCCCTTCATGTTTCGACCACCATTCCAGGAGACATGCTTCCATACTGATGACACTCGTTTTAAAAAAAGATGCATTAATTAAATTTGTGACTGATCTCCTTGGGGGAGAATTGTATGTCCCCTGCTCTGTTTTACCCACATTCTGCCATACATTTCATGTTATAGGAGTCTCGGATGATGACCCAGCACATGTTGTATTTTAAGAACACTTTCACTGCAGATTTGACAAAACACAAAGAAGGTACGAATGTGAGATTTCTAAAGACAGCCACAGCGCTCGACCCAAGATTTAAGAATCGGAAGTGCCTTCCACAATCTGAGAGGTACGAGGTGTGGAGCATGCTTTCAGAAGTCTTAAAAGAGCAACACTCCGATGTGGAAACTATGGAAACCAAACCACCAAAAAAGAAAATCAACCTTTTGCTGGTGGCATCTAAGTCAGATGATGAAAATGAACATGTGTTGGTTTGCACTGCTTTGGATCATTACTGAGTGGAACCCGTCATCAGCATGGACACATATCCTCTGTAATGGTGGTTGAAGCATGAAAGGACATATGATTCTTTAGTACATCTGGCATGTAAATATCTTGCGATGCCGGCTACAACAGTGCATTGTAAATGTCTGTTCTCACTTTCAGGTGACATTGTAAACAAGAAGAGGGCAGTATTATCTCCTGAAAATGTAAACACACTTGTTTTTCTGAGTGATTGGCTGAACAAGTAGTAGGACTGAGTGGACTTGTAGGCTCTAAAGTTGTACACTGTTTTATTTTTGAATGCAGTTATATTTTGTACATAATCCTACATTTGTAAGTAACTTTCACGATAAAGAGATTGCACTACAATACTTGTATTAGGTGAATTGAAAAATACTATTTCTTTTGTTTTTTACAGTGCAAATATTTGTAACCAAAATAAATATAAGTGAGCACTGTACACTTTGCATTCTGTGTTGTAATTGAAATTAATATATTTGAAAATGTAGAAAACACCCAAAAATATTTAAATGATATTCTGTTATTATTTAAAAGCATGATTAATTGTGATTAATTTTTAAAATCACTTGACAACCCTAATTATTATCCCGGGAGGATGAAGATAAAATTCATTCCTAAAGCACGATTGCACATTGCTATAAATGGAAGATAAGACTGTGTCTGTAGGTTATAGGCCCAAGTTGGGGGACAATGCACAGCTACACTGCTGCAAGGAGAGAAGCAGGAGGTATTGTGTGTTAGGTGGGACAATAAGAGCTATCCACCAAGCAATGGAAATGTATATGTTGCACTATGCCTTAAAAGGAGGCCACAGTCTGTTTCAGGAGGGGAGGCAGAGCAATTGTTCTGCCTTTTTACAGTCTATCCCCTTTGGAATGGCCAACATGAGGTGTTCTTTAAGGGAGCAGTCATTGTCGTAAGGAGAGCACAGGAACTGCATTTCTGCTAGCCCCTATGTAGGCTACTTTTAATGAATTCGTAAAATGTCTCGTAATACTTCTTTTTATACAGTTTTAAATTGCATAGTAATGGCCATATAGAACCCTCTGTCTGTCCATTGTTAGTGGGGATTTGTGCAAGTGGAACAGTGGCTATGAGCATCTCTGGGGAATTCTCAATATAACTGCTTAGATTTTTTTTGACATTTTAATCATCATAGGCTCATTGCTGCTTTGCTGCCTTATAACGTCTGTGAATTGGATTATAAATACATCTCATCCAATTCACTGTTTGTACTGGATTTTTTTTTCCTGTATCAGAGTTGTATTTCTTTAATTGAAATGGGAACCAAGTTGCACAATGATGTAAGATACTTTTTTTCTCCTCACTGCTTCTATTGTGCAATGTAGAGTGAGTGAATTAAATTAGTTAAGGTTTTCTAAATGTAGAGAACATTACTGGTTAGGTCACAAGTGATTTTTTTTGGACAGTTGTGTGCTTAACATGACTTTAAAATAAGGATTGTGTGTCAACACAATATTTTTCTGAAATTTAACTCTTAATGGACTTTCACATAACTGGCTATCAGAGTATTTACCTAGAATGTGTATGGTTTATACCATGTCCAGAGAAAGACTGTATACCTATCCTTGTCCTAATATAATTTAAAAGCTTTTAAATGTAACCTCAGCACAGGGTGTAACTGATTTGGATAATATGCTTGTGTGTAAACTGCTAATTGATAAAGAATTAGTTTATCAGTAGATGTGGCAATCTTTTAAGGATTCGTTCCTTATTACTATAGTAATGCGGTAAAAGAAGTATCCACCAGATTCTTATGGTAAACAATACCTTACTCCATGAGTAGTCCCATTCAAGTCAATGTGACTACATATAGAATAAGATGCTACTAAACTGGCAATTAACTAGTGATTTTTGAAGGCCTCAAGTTTTGAGTGCCCTAGTTGAGACTACCTAAAAGGGGTCTGATTTTCAGAAAGTGCTGAACACCTTCCCGTAGAAAACCAGGCCATACAAGATTTATCAAGCGGGGCATCCAAAATTATCTGTCACTTTTGAAAATTTAGGCTTAGGCCAGTTGTATTTCGCTGGCTAAATCTAGACTTTGTTGCCTAATAATATGCATGCAAGTTAGAAATTTTGGCTTTAAATTCTGTGATATAAATCGTGTGCTTGTGATATAAGGAACAAAGTAGTCAAGAAATTAAAAATGAATCAACGTTTGACATTAATATTAAATACCCCTAATAACTGTCACATTACAGTATTTATTTAAACTTTTCCCCTATCTTAACATGTTTCTTTGGTTTGCAAAAATGTGTACATGGCATATGTCTTTTCTATTTACCTTTTTTTCTGAAACAGTTTTAGCAGAGAGCACTCTATAAGTAGTGACTATTATTAATCTTGGCATTATTCTGAAATCATTTGTTAAACCCACTCATCTACATTTTGCATGGTGATTATATTGAAAGTCAATGAAGTGTACAGTTTTGCAACAGACAAAGTGGAAGCTTTTGCAATTCTATATATTTTTGCTTCCAGATTCTTTGTTTTAATCTATACAATGCTGAAATTTACTTCATTTTTAAGACCAAGAGTATGTTGCTCTATTCAAGTGAAATTCCTCGGGACTACAAAACGTAGTTTTCACTTATTATACAGACTTATCCCACAGGGAGATTAAATAGTGTATAGACAAATAATAATTTGGATCATTTAATATTCCAAATGCTTTACAAACATCCATCTAATGCTCACAATACTCCTTGGAAATAGGTAAGTAAGTACTGGCAAGTATCCCATTTTAAGATGGAGAAACTGAGAGAACAATGGTTAAGTGACTTGCCAAGGTCACTTATGGAGTCAGTGGCAGAGCCATGATTAGAACTCAGGCATTATTGTAATCGTACAACCATGCAATGCTCTTCTGTCCCTCTCTAGTTAATACTCATCTCAGTCTTTTTCCAGAATTCTATGAAGCCCCAACATATCCATAATCTAACCATGCACAGATATGTAATGGAAGTCATTTTTAAAGGTAGTTAAACTCAACACTGAATTAATGGCAGTACATTCCTTTTAATGACAGGAGTATAAGTGCCAAACAACAACTATTTCAATGTTCTCAGCTGGGAATCGTGCCCTCAGCACCCATGCTTGACGTACAAACATGGTCTCTTGGCTGCCTACATTTTTGCCCATCTGTTTGGGTGGCCTGGTGCCTGTTCACAAATAGGTCAACACCTCGCCATGGGGTATGTATGCCAGACAACAATGGGTCTAGATGAAGAGACTGCATAACTGTGAAAGTTGCTTCTCTTCTACAGGAAGTCCCTCCTTTAGCACTGCATTGAATCATTGGTTCCTCAAGTCTGTATATACATCTTCAGATACCACAAAACCATACCTGAACAAAGGGCAAAGTGGCCTAGTGTTATGGGAATGCAGGCAGGGAGGGAGAGATCTTTCATGCTTTCACTGTCTCACATGCACTCTGATTATTTGTACAGAATTCTTACCACTGTAATTTGAGGGATTCCATGGAACCTGTGAAAGGATGTACTAGAACTTATGGTACCAGAGCGGAAGTGGGTAGAAAAAAAAGGATTCTAGGCCACAAAAGAAAAATACATGAGGCTGTGGAGGGGTTAAGGAGTGGGCTATTGCAATGCTTAGTTACCTATTACCCCAAGAAGACCATGCACTGCAAGTGAGTTTTGGTAGGAAGGGAAACCCTTTTAAAATTTTAAATTCAAGGAACGAATAAAATTTTGTAAATTCTTATTTTAACGGAATTGGTTAATCCAGCCCTGACAGCAATCTAATTTATACTAGATGTGTAAAAAGGAAATGTGTGTGTGTGTGTATTTTTATGGAGCCTGATACATTTTAAATAAATCCTCAAGCCATGCCTGTTTTCTTATATGTCTTGCAAAGTATAAGTTTGAAATATTACATTTATATTATTTCTTAGTACAGATGTATTTATTCCTTCCCTTTATTCAATTCAGGAATTCTTTGGTTTGACTAATGTTTTACTTGCTGAACTTAGTATTCTGCTTGAGTGTATTTAACGAATCAATTTAAAGATAATTGAAATGCAATCATTTTTACTGTCATTTCAACCAGTTTAACTGTCCTACCAATAATAAATACACAAATAGTGAAAACTGATGGTCAGATTCTCAGCTGATATAAATCAACATCGCTATATTGATTTCCAGAGTGCTATGTAGTTTTACATCAGCTGAGGATTTGGTCTGAAATTTTCTTTCTATAGTTAATCTATTGCAGAGGTATCTCATATAGACTAGAATCCCATTGTTTGAATTTGTTCATAGAGAATATCCAAATGAACTTACTCAGTTGACTGCAAGCAAACAGGAAAAGACTTATAACTGCTAGAGTTCAGACACTGAAGAAAACTGTACGTATGTTACATTGTACTATTCCCACAAAACAAATGATAGAATAAGTGCCATCTAGTGTACAAAGCCTAGGAATGCCTATTCCTTAAAATGTATGAAGAATTCTGCTACATTCTTGTTTCAGAAAGTATATTATTAGGCAGATTTATTTTAGAGTGTTGAAGGTCATTGATGTAGCGTTTATGCCAACACAGTATCATGGTTTATTATTTAATTGTAAAAACTCAGGATACTTTAATCAGTAACATTTGTATTACATTTGGTTTGTATGCTATTAAAATGGCAGATAGTAATGAACTTTGAAGAGAGATTTTACAGTTTTTTACAATATGCATGAAGCAGACATTGAAAATCATGGCTACCACTATACAAAGTAAATATATATATATATCGGTAGCACTATGGATTATGTGCCAATCAGTCAGTGAATTATCAGAAACAAAATGTTAATCATGTGGCCAGTATTGCATTATAGGCTAAAATGGGAAAGTGCAGGGGGTCTTGATGACTCCTGCATTTCTCAATGGGATATGTCATTGCTGGCAATATACTGTCATTGTTTTCATTTTCATTGTATCCATTAGTGCTCAAAATGGGCCAACCACTTTCAAACAAAAGGTGTATTCTCTACCCTGAAGAGTTTGTGTTCTAGCCAACACAAAACAGAGGCAGAGGGTAGAGAAAAGGAGAACGAAAGGTTCTCTGCTAGTGATTGGTCACATCCTAATGTATTGTACTTTTAAGAAAAGTATATAGCTAATTCCAGATTACTCTACAGACAGATCATTATAATATCATTATACCTCAAGGTAGAGGTCCATCTTCAGGAAAAATGGAATGAAATTGAGGTGGGCCAGCTTGAGAAGGCTGTTCCATGAGGAACATGTACAGTGGCCTTCGGAGACCAAGAGGCAGGTGTTCCGCATGAAATATAGTCTGGTTTTGGACAAATAGTTTCAATTCTGGTTCTTCCTGCCAAAGGTGAATGGTGGGAGCCAGGGCGCACGCAGCAGAGCCTGAGCTGAAGTTCACATTTGGCTCAGGCACGCATTCAGAAGTCATTCAGGTATGTTGGCAACAAGAAGAAAGCCAAGGAATGTGTGGGCCCCTTACTGAATGAGGGAGGCAAACTAGTGACAGAGGATGTGGAAAAAGCTAATGTACTCAATGCTTTTTTTGCCTCTGTTTTCACTAACAAGGTCAGCTCCCAGACTGCTACGCTGGGCATCACAAAATGGGGAAGAGATGGCCAACCCTCTGTGGAGATAGAGGTGGTTAGGGACTTTTTAGAAAAACTGGACGTGCACAAGTCCATGGGGCCGGACGAGTTGCATCCGAGAGTGCTGAAGGAACTGGCGGCTGTGATTGCAGAGCCATTGGCCATTATCTTTGAAAACTCGTGGCGAACCGGGGAAGTCCCGGATGACTGGAAAAAGGCTAATGTAGTGCCAATCTTTAAAAAAGGGAAGAAGGAGGATCCTGGGAACTACAGGCCAGTCAGCCTCACTTCAGTCCCTGGAAAAATCATGGAGCAGGTCCTCAAAGAATCAATCCTGAAGCACTTGCATGAGAGGAAAGTGATCAGGAACAGCCAGCATGGATTCACCAAGGGAAGGTCATGCCTGACTAATCTAATCACCTTTTATGATGAGATTACTGGTTCTGTGGATGAAGGGAAAGCAGTGGATGTATTGTTTCTTGACTTTAGCAAAGCTTTTGACACGGTCTCCCACAGTATTCTTGTCAGCAAGTTAAGGAAGTATGGGCTGGATGAATGCACTACAAGGTGGGTAGAAAGCTGGCTAGATTGTCGGGCTCAACGGGTAGTGATCAATGGCTCCATGTCTAGTTGGCAGCCGGTATCAAGTGGTGTGCCCCAAGGGTCGGTCCTGGGGCCGGTTTTGTTCAATATCTTCATAAATGATCTGGAGGATGGTGTGGATTGCACTCTCAGCAAATTTGCGGATGATACTAAACTGGGAGGAGTGGTAGATACGCTGGAGGGGAGGGATAGGATACAGAAGGACCTAGACAAATTGGAGGATTGGGCCAAAAGAAATCTGATGAGGTTCAATAAGGATAAGTGCAGGGTCCTGCACTTAGGACGGAAGAACCCAATGCACAGCTACAGACTAGGGACCGAATGGCTAGGCAGCAGTTCTGCGGAAAAGGACCTAGGGGTGACAGTGGACGAGAAGCTGAATATGAGTCAGCAGTGTGCCCTTGTTGCCAAGAAGGCCAATGGCATTTTGGGATGTATAAGTAGGGGCATAGCGAGCAGATCGAGGGACGTGATCGTTCCCCTCTATTCGACATTGGTGAGGCCTCATCTGGAGTACTGTGTCCAGTTTTGGGCCCCACACTTCAAGAAGGATGTGGATAAATTGGAGAGAGTCCAGCGAAGGGCAACAAAAATGATTAGGGGTCTGGAACATATGAGTTATGAGGAGAGGCTGAGGGAGCTGGGATTGTTTAGCCTGCAGAAGAGAAGAATGAGGGGGGATTTGATAGCTGTTTTCAACTACCTGAAAGGGGGTTCCAAAGAGGATGGCTCTAGACTGTTCTCAATGGTATCAGATGACAGAACGAGGAGTAATGGTCTCAAGTTACAGTGGGGGAGGTTTAGATTGGATATTAGGAAAAACTTTTTCACTATGAGGGTGGTGAAACACTGGAATGCGTTACCTAGGGAGGTGGTAGAATCTCCTTCCTTAGAGGTTTTTAAGGTCAGGCTTGACAAAGCCCTGGCTGGGATGATTTAACTGGGAATTGGTCCTGCTTTGAGCAGGGGGTTGGACTAGATGACCTTCTGGGGTCCCTTCCAACCCTTATATTCTATGATTCTATGATTCTATGATCCAGAGCAGATGTATGCGGAGAAGCTCAGGGGTCCTGGAAGGAACTAACCCAGCAGCAATCCTTAGTCCTACTTTTGAAATGAGCAGTTCATGCTGCTTCATATGCCTCCTGCCAGATACCAGTATGCATGCCTTTGTGGGGTGGGCCACATAATCAACCCAGCCAATCACATCCCTTGGAGCAGAGTTTCACCAGCAGGCACATTTGATGGCTCCAAAGTCTAATGGTCCAGGGAGAAGTCGGTGTCGACTTAACCTTCAAATGGGTAAAATGGCTTTGGACAAAAGTGCCTGCCAGAGGTCCTTTACTGTTAGATCTCTGCTTCAGAGCATTGCACAAAACAGTGCTTAAAAAGATGGGTGTTTTAGAAGTGAAAAAAGGGGTTCAGTGGCCAAAAAATTCCACACATTCTGCACACCTCTGGGACAGCTTCTACTAGTTGAGGTCTGGCACAGTTTAGCAGCCAGAATTGCCCCTCAGAGAATGAGCAGGAGAAAGTTAAAAAGGACGGAAAAAACCTGAAGAAGCCTTTGGGCAAGGAATGTCAGTGGTAGACATGTGCGTGGCCCACAAAATTGTCTTATATATGGAAGGCTTTGTTATCAATGTGCTGGTTAAGTCACTATGGTAGAGTATGCAAAGGGGTATAAGTAGTGTCTGAAAATGTAATGCGAAGGCAAGAGATAAACTCTTGCGTGTGAACTCCATGTGGAAGGTCTGTTCACACTAGCTGACAAACTAATGTGTTACAATGTGTTGAGCACACCTGAGGCAATTCCAGAGAACAAACTTCTTGCCAAGCTTGGAGATTCACTTGTAGCATCTGAATGGTCCTAGATACACTTAAAAAGAGTTGAGAGAGAGAATGCTAGAACTTTATGAAAGGTTGTTTTACCCTTTACAGAAGTGACATCCCACTTCCTAGGCAGGACAGCAAATGCAGTATTGGTGCTAGTCCACAACAAAGAAACAGTAAGGGTAACAAACTTTTCACCCAAGAAGGCTTAATTGCTATATACAACAAAACCATGGAAATCTCAGGGATAACAAGAGAGAACCCCAAATAATACCATTGTCCACAGGAGCCATAAAATACCTTTCATTGTGCGACACAGGATTAAGGACACCTATCACCTACTTGAAAAGTAAGAGTTATAACCATTATTGACTGGCTCACAGACTAGGTTAATAGGAAATATGATGTAATGTGTTTGTTCCACAGCAACTGAATTCAACAGTACATGGCCTGCACCAGCATTACATGTCACAGGATGCTGTGAGATATATAGCAAACAAGTTTCAGAGGAACAGCCGTGTTAGTCTGTATTCGCAAAAAGAAAAGGAGTACTTGTGGCACCTTAGAGACTAACCAATTTATTTGAGCATGAGCTTTCGTGAGCTACAGCTCAGTCTCTAAGGTGCCACAAATATAGCAAACAAGCGGCAACAGAGGCCAATTAGCCATAAGTTGCACCAGCTGGGGGAGCTAAGGGGTCAATGATACTAATTGAGAATATCACTCACCTGGGCAGGAACAGGCAGGGCTTCTATAAAGCCTAGGAGCTGAGGATGGAGGGGACTGCAGTAAGGTAAACCTGTTGTCATGTTCCCTGATATAAGGGGGAGAGCCTGAAAAGAGAATCATAGAATCATAGAATATCAGGGTTGGAAGGGACCCCTGAAGGTCATCTAGTTCAACCCCCTGCTCGAAGCAGGACCAATTCCCAGTTAATCATCCCAGCCAGGGCTTTGTCAAGCCTGACCTTAAAAACCTCTAAGGAAGGAGATTCTACCACCTCCCTAGGTAACGCATTCCAGTGTTTCACCACCCTCTTAGTGAAAAAGTTTTTCCTAATATCCAATCTAAACCTCCCCCACTGCAACTTGAGACCATTACTCCTCGTTCTGTCATCTGCTACCATTGAGAACAGTCTAGAGCCATCCTCTTTGGAACCCCCTTTCAGGTAGTTGAAAGCAGCTATCAAATCCCCCCTCATTCTTCTCTTCTGCAGGCTAAACAATCCCAGCTCCCTCAGCCTCTCCTCATAACTCATGTGTTCTAGACCCCTAATCATTTTTGTTGCCCTTCGCTGGACTCTCTCCAATTTATCCACATCCTTCTTGTAGTGTGGGGCCCAAAACTGGACACAGTACTCCAGATGAGGCCTCACCAATGTCGAATAGAGGGGAACGATCACGTTCCTAGATCTGCTCGCTATGCCCCTACTTATACATCCCAAAATGCCATTGGCCTTCTTGGCAACGAGGGCACACTGCTGACTCATATCCAGCTTCTCGTCCACTGTCACCCCTAGGTCCTTTTCCGCAGAACTGCTGCCTAGCCATTCGGTCCCTAGTCTGTAGCGGTGCATTGGATGCTTCCATCCTAAGTGCAGGACCCTGCACTTATCCTTATTGAACCTCATCAGATTTCTTTTGGCCCAATCCTCCAATTTGTCTAGGTCCTTCTGTATCCTATCCCTGCCCTCCAGCGTATCTACCACTCCTCCCAGTTTAGTATCATCCGCAAATTTGCTGAGAGTGTAATCCACACCATCCTCCAGATCATTTATGAAGATATTGAACAAAACCGGCCCCAGGACCGACCCTTGGGGCACTCCACTTGATACCGGCTGCCAACTAGACATGGAGCCATTGATCACTACCCGTTGAGCCCGACAATCTAGCCAGCTTTCTACCCACCTCTTCCCCATTTTGTGATGCCCAGCGCAGCAGTCTGGGAGCTGACCTTGTTAGTGAAAACAGAGGCAAAAAAAGCATTGAGTACATTAGCTTTTTCCACATCCTCTGTCACTAGTTTGCCTCCCTCATTCAGTAAGGGGCCCACACTTTCCTTGGCTTTCTTCTTGTTGCCAACATACCTGAAGAAACCCTTCTTGTTACTCTTGACATCTCTTGCTAGCTGCAGCTCCAGGTGCGATTTGGCCCTCCTGATATCATTCCTACATGCCCGAGCAATATTTTTATACTCTTCCCTGGTCATATGTCCAACCTTCCACTTCTTGTAAGCTTCTTTTTTATGTTTAAGATCCGCTAGGATTTCACCATTAAGCCAAGCTGGTCGCCTGCCATATTTACTATTCTTTCGACTCATCGGGATGGTTTGTCCCTGTAACCTCAACAGGGATTCCTTGAAATACAGCCAGCTCTCCTGGACTCCTTTCCCCTTCAAGTTAGTCCCCCAGGGGATCCTGGCCATCCGTTCCCTGAGGGAGTCGAAGTCTGCTTTCCTGAAGTCCAGGGTCCGTATTGTGCTGCTTACCTTTCTTCCCTGCGTCAGGATCCTGAACTCAACCAACTCATGGTCACTGCCTCCCAGATTCCCATCCACTTTTGCTTCCCCCACTAATTCTACCCGGTTTGTGAGCAGCAGGTCAAGAAAAGCGCCCCCCCTAGTTGGCTCCTCTAGCACTTGCGCCAGGAAATTGTCCCCTACGTTTTCCAAAAACTTCCTGGATTGTCTATGCACCGCTGTATTGCTCTCCCAGCAGATATCAGGAAAATTAAAGTCACCCATGAGAATCAGGGCATGCGATCTAGTAGCTTCCGTGAGCTGCTGGAAGAAAGCCTCATCTACCTCATCCCCCTGGTCCGGTGGTCTATAGCAGACTCCCACCACTACATCACTTGTTGCACACACTTCTAAACTTAATCCAGAGACACTCAGGTTTTTCTACAGTTTCGTACCGGAGCTCTGAGCAGTCATACTGCTCCCTTACATACAGTGCTACTCCCCCACCTTTTCTGCCCTGCCTGTCCTTCCTGAACAGTTTATAACCATCCATGACAGTACTCCAGTCATGTGAGTTATCCCACCAAGTCTCTGTTATTCCGATCACGTCATAGTTCTTTGACATCACCAGGACCTCCAGTTCTCCCTGTTTGTTACCAAGGCTTTGTGCATTTGTATATAAGCACTTGAGATAACCTGTTGATCGCCCCTCATTCCCAGTATGAGGCAGGAGCCCTCCCCTCACAGACATTCCTGCCTGTGCTTCCTCCCGGTATCCCGCTTTCCCACTTACCTCAGGGCTTTGGTCTCCTTCCCCCGGTGAACCTAGTTTAAAGCCCTCCTCACTAGGTTAGCCAGCCTGCTGGCAAAGATGCTCTTCCCTCTCTTCGTAAGACGGAGCCCGTCTCTGCCCAGCACTCCTCCTTCATGGAACACCATCCCATGGTCAAAGAATCCAAAGCCTTCTCTCCGACACCACCTGCGTAGCCATTCGTTGACTTCCACGATTCGACGGTCCCTACCCAGGCCTTTTCCTTCCACGGGGAGGATGGACGAGAACACCACTTGCGCCTCCAACTCCTTTATCCTTCTTCCCAGAGCCACGTAGTCTGCAGTGATCCGCTCAAGGTCATTCTTGGCAGTATCATTGGTGCCCACGTGGAGAAGCAGGAAGGGGTAGCGATCCGAGGGCTTGATGAGTCTCGGCAGTCTCTCCGTCACATCGCGAATCTTAGCCCCTGGCAAGCAGCAGACTTCTCGGTTTTCCCGGTCACGGCGGCAGATAGATGACTCAGTCCCCCGGAGGAGAGAGTCCCCAACCACCACCACCCGCCTTCTCCTCTTGGGAGTGGTGGTCGTGGAACCCCCAACCTCAGGACATCGCATCTCATGCCTTCCAACCAGCGGAGTCTCCTTCTGCTTTCTCGCCCCAGACATATCATCTGGTCCACTCTCCGCAACGGTACCTGTGGAGAGAACATGAAAGTGGTTAGTTACCTGTGTCTGTGTTACTGGAACCCGGACATTCTGCTTACCTTTTCTGGAGGTCACATGTTGCCAAGCTTCTTCACTGGCCTCTTGGCTCCTCTGTGCAACCTGCTCTATATCTTTAGAGCTTTGTGCCCCTAGAAGCCTATCCTGAGTTTTGTCCAGAAAATCCTCAGTTTCTCGTATGCAACGCAGGGTCGTTATCTGTTGCTCCAGACCTTCAATCTTCTCTTCCAATATGGAGACCAGCTTGCACTTTGTACAGACAAAGTCGCTTCTGTCCTGTGGAAGAAAGACAAACATGGCACATCCAGTGCAGGTCACAGCAGCTGAACCCCCCCCTTCCATATCACCTTCCTACTATGAGCTTCCTCAGAGCAGTTTGCAAGACGTAAGCCTCACTGGGCTCACTCCAGGCGAACTCCCAGGCAAACTCCTGCTGTGTGCTGCTCTGCTGTCCCCCGCTGCTCAGCTGGTTCGCGAAGCTCTGGCTATTTTTAAACAGCCAGGCTTCCCTGACGCAAACAAACAGACACCCTAATGCCCGCCCCCTGCAGGCTAGCAGCCAATCAGACACTCACTCAGGCTCTCACACTGCCCTCCCAGCAAACACACGCTCGGATACTTCCTCAGCAAGCAAACAAACACACACTCGGATACTTACCAGTCCCAGGCAAACTCCTGCTGTGTGCTGCTCTGCTGTCCCCCGCTGCTCAGCTGGTTCGCCGCCTCTCAGCTGGAAGGGAGGGAGCAGTAAAGTCAGAGAGTATAGACCTGAACTGCTGGTTTGAGGGTCCCTGGACTGGAACATGGAATAAAGGGCAGGCCCACGTTCCACTACTTGACATTGCAGGAATGGTGCAGCTGGCGCAGTGGATCTGGAGAGTGCCTGAGACTGAGGATGCTTGTGACTTGGCTGCTAAGCCATGAAGGAGAGGTGCTGCAGCTCCTGACTAGCAAGAGAGGGGCCACAGAGGGAGTGACTGAGGCAACAGGCTGAGCAACCGCAAGAGGAGGTGCAGACATTAGAATCGTAGAATATCAGGGTTGGAAGGGACCTCAGGAGGTCATCTAGTCCAACCCCCTGCTCAAAGAAGGACCAATCCCCAACTAAATCATCTCTTCTGCAGACTAAACAATCCCAGTTCCCTCAGCCTCTCCTCATAAGTCATGTATTTCAGTCCCCTAATCATTTTTGTTGCCCTCCGCTGGACGCTTTCCAATATTTTCACATCCTTCTTGTAGTGGGCCCAAAACTGGACACAGTACTCCAGATGAGGCCTCACCAATGTCGAATAGAGGGGAACGATCACGTCCCTCGATCTGCTGGCAATGCCCCTACTTATACTGCCCAAAATGGCATTGGCCGCCTTGGCAACAAGGGCACACTGTTGACTCATATCCAACTTCTCATCCACTGTAACTCTTAGGTCCTTTTCTGCAGAACTGCTGCCTAGCCATTCGGTCCCTAGTCTGTAGCAATGCATAGGATTCTTCCGTCCGAAGTGCAGGACTCTGCACTTGTCCTTGTTGAACCTCATCAGATTTCTTTTGGCCCAATCCTCTAATTTTTCTAGTTCCCTCTGTATCCTATCCCTACCCTCCAGTGTATCTACCTCTCCTGCCAGTTTAGTGTCATCTGCAAACTTGTCATCTGGATCTCCACACCATCCTCCAGATCATTAATGAAGATATTGAACAAAAACGTTCCCATGACCAACCCTTGGGGCCAGGTCCGGCTCTAGGTTTTTTGCCACCACAAGCAAAAAATTTGCCGCCCCAAGCTCCGAAACCACAACTGCCCAAGCCAAAAAAAAAAAAAAAAAGGCTGGCCGGAATGCCGCCCCTGGAATTGTGCCACCCCAAGCACGTGCTTGCTTTGCTGGTGCCTAGAGCCGGTCCTGCTTTGGGCACTCCACTTGATACCGGCTGCCAACTAGACATGGAGCCATTGATCGCTACCCGTTGAGCCCGACAATCTAGCCAGCTTTCTATCCACCTTATAGTCCATTCATCCAGCCCCATACTTCTTTAACTTGCTGGCAAGAATATTGTGGGAGACCGTGTCCAAACCTTTGCTAAAGTCAAGGAACAGCACATCCACTGCTTTCCCCTAAACCACAGAGTCAGTTATCTCATCATAGAAGGAAATTAGATGAATCAGGCATGACTTGCCGTTGGTGAATCCATGCGGACTGTTCCTGATCACTTTCCTCTCCTCTAAGTACTTCAGAATTGATTCCTTGAGGACCTGCTCCATGATTTTTCCAGAGACTGAGGTGAGGCTGACTGGCCTGTAGTTCCCCAGATCCTCTTCTTTCCCTTTTTTAAAGATGGGCACTACATCAGCCTTTTTCCAGTCATCCGGGACCTCCCCCGGTCGCCATTGGTAAGCTAATTCCCCAGATGAGCCATGAGGAGGCACCACTGAGTGTGAGTCGCAGATCCTATTACGCTCTTTAATGGCTTTTCCAAGAAAATGGATGCACAGAGCATATGGCCTAACTTGTGCCACATTGTGCTGAATAGTATTTCCCTCCAACAGAAATACCACTGAAATCAATGCAGCTACTTGCAGAATAAGGCACTCTACTCAAAGGCACAGACTGCAACTTAGGTGCACAACTCCCATTGAAAGTCAATGGGAGCTGGGTGCCTCCCTGCCTTTTGTTCCTCTGGAAATCTCCCTCAAGATCAATAAGGCTGGCAAAATTTGGCCCTCTACTTTAAAAAAAAAACACTGAACACGTTTGTGAGATTTCATCCACTGCATTCATAGTTCGTACATAGCATTGCCAAGAAAAATATTATCTCCATAACAATAATGCATTTGATTCTGTCAGGCCATAATATCCAATGAATTACAACTATATAGAAGACAATTCAGAGCCAAAAATCCCAAGTTATGTTCAGACACCAATTATAACAAGAAAAGAGTTTGGATTTTTCTGTTTTTCTTTTTGTGGGAGGGATAACTATTACTGGTTTACTATTATGGCAGTATTGCATTCAATATTGAAATAAAGGTTATACTAATATAACTCAAGCTTGTGATGTGCAGGAAAGGCAAGTTTTAATTTAAATGCATTATTAAAGATAATTTAATAAGAGTAATGGATAAAGTAGTAGAATTATTTGCTCTTGAATTAAAAGTTGTTTTCACTGGATGTTGAATTTCATAATGAAATATGGATATGGCTCACTTTGAGGTGAAACAACACCTCTGAAGAAACTTGAAAATATCTGCCAATGAGTCATTTATGATGATACAGGTTATTGTAGATAACTGACAAGAGGATGATTGTTCTTTTGTTGCAGAGGAAAATGATGGTCCTGTCCTGACATGTTTATCACTGTCAGGCTGAATCACCCTGGATTCATTGTATGGCTAATGATAAACCTGCTAGACTGTTACCTAAATCTCATGAAACTCATGCAAGTCAGGTTATTGGAGCTGTAAATCCAAAGGACATGGCATATGGTGTCTGGCTTTCCTTGACTAGCAGACTAAGTTCATTAGTGATGTATGTTAAAGGTCAGATGCAAGTTTGTCAGAAAATTGTTCTAAGGGGCGCAGTAACTTGCACTGTCAGTATACAACAGGTGAGTAATGTGAGTAACCTTCATGTTGAGGGGACAACAGGAAGGCCTAAGAAAATCAACTGAGAGCAATGTGTAAATTAAAACATGTCCTCCTTCTTAATCTTGAATGCTTCTGTTAGTTGGCTTTCGTTGTAAACCCCCTGGAGCTGTATATTATTTCAATTTTGCACACAAGGTGAATCCCAATTTCCCAATACACCACTTTACTATATACACCCATTTGCAAACCAGTTTACATCACTCCTCAATTTGAAACAGTGTCTGCAAATTGGTATTCTGTTCATTAATCCTCCTGCCTGAAAGGTCAAATGTTATGTGATTTTAGCCCCTGTTAAGGGCCATAAAGTAGCAGTTCTAGTCACTATCCTGATATGGATGAGTTTGCATCTGTCAGATCTTCTCTTCTAAACCATGTAAAGTGTGTGTGTGTTTTCTATCTTCCTAGAGGCATTTTAGCAGTTAAATCAAGTAGTTTCAGGTGTGTTTTCTTAATTTGTAAACTATCTAGATTCCTAGATTAAGGCCAGATGGGACTACTATGTTTGAGTCTGACCTCCTTTATAACATAGGACATCACATGTCACCCAGAGATTCCTGTATTTACCTTGTGATTGAGCTAGAGCAGTGGTGGGCAACCTGCGGTGCACGGACCGCATGTGGCCCTTCAGGGTAATCTGCTGACAGGCCACCAGACAGTTTGTTTACTTTTGCACAGCCGCCCACAGCTCCCAGTGGCCACGGTTCGCCATTCCCAGCCAATGGGAGCTGCAGGAAGGTGCGGGCATCCGCCCGTAGATTACCATGATGGGCCACAGGTTGCCCACCACTGAGTTAGAGCCTATCCTATACAAAGACATCCAATCTTGATTTTTAAGACTTCTTGTGACAGAAAATGTACTACATTCCTGGGTAATCTATTTCAGGGATTAATTCTCATCACTGTTTAAAAATCTGAATCTTTTTTCTAGCCTTAAATGGGTTGCAGGGTGCAACATTTCTAATATCTAATCTGGTGCACCCAGGCTTTGTGGCACCAAGGACCATATTAACAAGGTGCCTGTGTACTTCAGTTTATTTGCATGTACATTTTACATAATTTGTACAAAAATAAATACATATGTCCACAATACTTTCTATTGTTCTTATATGTACCTTGATAGATGCACAGAAACTGAGTTAAGTTCCCTTAGTGATAAGGGGGGAAAAAAAGTCAAGGCATTTGCAGAGTCATCAGAGAGCACAAACAGGTTCAGATTTCCAGCCATTAGTCTCCATGAGTCTTGCTGCTATTTCTAAAATACAGGGAAACAAGGGATGACTATTTATTTATTTGTCAGACAGAATAGCACTTAGCAAACAAATAAAATGGTAGTATTCTGTCTCAGAGGGCTTACAGTTGAAATGAATGACAACGAATGGCATTAAACAATGAGAAGGGGACTGGATACAGAATGATAATTGCTGCAGAAGTGAAAGATCAGGAGATGTGCTTAACATTATAGACACACTTTTTTTTTGCATTTTTAATCTACATTAATTAAAAGTATTATGTTTACGTCGAGGCCCAGCAGGAAGAGGTCAGTGATGGTAGAGTGACCAAAAGCAGGAAGTCTTGAAGAAGAATTTGAAGGCAGTTTCATAGGATCAGTGAGGATGATCCAGGCTAGTGGATGTCATTAGAAAAGGCACAGAGTTTCTTTTGGGGAAAGGAAACAAGGTATACTGTGTCAGCAGACTGTAGGTCATGACTCATGAATGGTTGGAGACAGATAGGAGCTAATAAGCAGGGCAGAGCAGTGAATCACTTTGAAAGTGGGGAGTTTGTGATACAGAAGGAGATCAGAGAAGGCTTTAAGAGTTCCATTGTTGAAATTCAAGAGCCACACTTCTGAGGACTGTATTTGATTGTGGGGGATGTACTTTTGGGCATCATTTTGATCTGGTACTTCATGTTCATCCACATTTGACATTTTGTTGAACACCAACACTTATAATCTTCCAGTTTTGAACAATGCATAAAATTCTACTTTTCAAATATCCCCTTTTAAATAGGGCTGTCGATTAATCGCAGTTAACTCACGCGAATAACTCAAAAAAATTAATCACGATTAAAAAATTAATCGTGGTTAATCACAGTTTTAATCGCACTGTGTAACAATAGAATACCAATTTAAATTTTTTAGATATTTTTGATGTTTTTCCATATTTTTAAATATATTGATTTCAATTACAACACAGAATACAAAGTGTACTTTATATATACTTTTATATATAAAGTGCTCACTTTATATGATTTTTTATTACAAATATTTGCACTGTAAAAATGATAAACAAGAGAAACAGTATTTTTCAATTCAACTCATCCAAGTACTGTAGTACAATCTCTTTATCGTGTAAATGCAATTTACAAATGTAGATTTTTCTTGTTACATAACTGCACTCAAAAACAAAACAATGTAAAACTTTAGAGTTTACAAATCCACTCAGTCCTACTTCTTGTTCATCCAATCGTTAAGACAAACACGTTTCTTTACATTTCAAAAGCTAATGCTGCCCGCTTCTTATTTACAATGTAATCTGAAAATGAGAACAGGCATTCGCATGGCATTTTGTAACTGGCATTGCAAGGTATTTATGTGCCAGATACGCTAAAGATTTGTATGCATCTTCATGCTTCGGCCACCATTCCAGAGGGTATGCTTCCATGCTGATGATGTTTTTTTAATTGTGCGATTAATTGCAATTAATTTTTTTAATCACTTGACAGGCCTAATTTTAAATTAAATTTATGGAATGATTCATTTATTAAGTGATCTGCCTCACAGAAGTTCTAATTTTCTTCAAACTTGTTGTGACTTTATAGCAATAGAAGTAAATGGAAAACAAATGCCTTTCTAAAGGCATTATTGATTATTGCTGTTGGCAGTTTTCCAACAGTCCTGTAATGTACACCGCGACATGCTTATCAAAAAGCAGTAACTCTGTGACAAACTCAAATCTTTTCATAACATTTCCATTTTTAACACATATTATGAATTACTGTAATTCTTTTTCTGCCAATGCTTGTTCAAGATTTTAAACAAATTTGCATGGTTGTATATTCTTCCCACAAAACTTCTAGTAAATGAGTTTATTAGCAGGAATGTTAATTGAAGCTGGGAATTTTAAGCAAATATGGCTTATTTGTGAATAGAGAATTTTGTAATCATTGTGAACACAGATAAGAAATTGGATTCTAAGTTATGTTAGAAGGTGTCAGTAATCCCATAATCTGTTCCCCTCAAAGAGTCATGCATCCAGCAGTACAACTGCCCATGAGCGCAGAGACTGTGTGTATATTGCATCCATCCACACATATTGTGCTCATAAAAACAACTCTGGCCCAACATATCCACACTGACTTTTTTTGAACCATCAGCTGTTTCTTCTACTTGGAAGGCTCTCACATATAGGGTCCCACAGAAGTCAATTTTATCATCTTTCCTGATCCACAGTGCATAGAAGGGCTAATGAGGAGACATGAGCTACAGTCTCTTGAGCATGCTGACAACAACCAATTTTAAGTCTCCATTCTGACCTGGCCAGTTCAAGTGGAATGAATGGCCCAGTAGTCATTGATACTGGCACATGGGTGTGAGCTAGGTAGCTGCGGAAATATTCAGAGTGATCTAAATGAGCACTGGTTAAAAATGCAAGTGGCTAATCTATTCTAGCACTCTCAACATTACTAGCACTAATAGAGAGAGTTTTACTGGTGAGAGATTACCCCCAAAACTGTAAGTGTAGGTAAGGCTTTTTTCGCACTAGTGGTTTTTCAATAATATTTTGTAGAGCACAAATAGCATGGATTGTAGATGGACCTATGCAGAAACCACACTACTTGTCTCTCATTTTTGGGCTGAGACAGTATTTCAGTCATAAGAACATAAGAACGGCCGTCCTGGGTCAGACCAGTGGTCCACGTAGCCCAGTATCCTGTCTTCCAAAAGTGGTGGGTGCCAAATGCTTTAGAGGGAATGAACAGAACAGGGCAATTAACGAGCGGTCCATCCCCCGTCATCCAGTCCAGCTTGTGGCAGTCAGAGGTTTAGAGAAATGCAGAGCATAGGGTTGAACCCCTGACCATCTTGGCTATTAGCCGTTGACAGACCTATGCTCCATGAATTTATTCAATTCTATTTTTGAACCCTGTCATGGGGCAAGTGCACCCCGTCCCTTCGTGGGACGGGGTGGGGGTAATGATGGCCCCACGGCTGAGTCTATACAATCATCCCTTGTCTTGGAATAGCTTGGCCTAGGGGTAAAAGTCAATATGGTTGCCCTCTCTCAGGGCTTTGTGGCCTCACGGTCAGAGCCAATAGGACTGACCTGTTCAGCAGAGCTGTGTGGTCTAGTGGCCTAAGTCCGTAAGGTTGCCCTGTTCAGCAAGGCTGTGTGTCAGTAGGGCTCCCCTGTTCAGCAGGGCTTCGTGGCCCAGTGGCCCGAATCAGTATAATGGCCGAGTCAGTAGGGCTGTTTGGCCTGGCAGCCAGTAAGGGAAGTGGGCCATCACCTGTGTGTGTGTGTGTGGGGGGGGGGGACCCAGGCCCTCCCTGCTCCACCGGGTCCCAGCTCAGGGGCCTGTCAGTGGCAAGTATGCCTGCCATTGGGTCAGCAAGGAACAAGTATGCCTGCCACTGGGTCAGCAGGGAATCTGCCTGAAACACACAGACCCCACGTGGCACAATACTTCCTACCCTGAGCTACTTCCTACCCTGTTCCTGATGCAGCAGCCCCGGCGTCTCCGGGGTCTCTGGGCTCCTCGGTTAGCGCAGCTCCCAGCAGCTCCAACATTTCTTGGGCATCCTCTGGAGACTCAGCATCCCTGGCTTCCGCCGTCTGTGGCTTGGGCAGTTCCCAGGCTGGAGCCTGCAGTGTGAAAGAATAAGCCAATCTGTTCCCTTTTATATCAAGTCTCCAGCTGGAGCATGCCCAGCAGTGCCGCAGGGGCATGGCCTCCTTGGCCCAGAGGGTAGAGTTAACTTTTGTGGTACTAGTGTCAGGCAAGTGTGCCCCATCACAAACCCACTTAACTCTTTGGCCTTCACAACATTCCTGCCTATGAGATCCATAGGTTGACTATGCGTTGCCTGAAGTACTTCCTTTTTGTTTTGTTTTGTTAAATCCACTGCCTATTAATTTCATTGGGTGACCTCTGGTTCCTACGCTACGTGAAGTGCTATGTAACACTTCCCTATTCACTCTCTCCACACCATTCATGATTTTATAGACCTCCATCATATCCCCGCCCCCTTTGTTGTCTCTTTTCCAAGCTGAATCATACCAGTCTTTTTAATCTCCCCTCATAGGGAAGCTGTTCCATGCCCCTAATCATTTTTGTTGCCCTTCTTTTTCCCAATTCGAATGTCTTTTGTGAGATGAGGTGACTAGAAATGTATGCCCACACACTCCAAGATCTCTTTCTTGAGTAGTAACAGCTATTTTAGATATACATATAAAATGATGGTAATTTGGGATTATGTTTTCCAACGTGCTTGACTTTACATTTAACAACAGTGAATTTCATCTGCCATTCTGTTGCCCATTCACTCACCCAATTCTGTAAGATTCCTTTGTAACTCTTTGCAGACAGCTCTTAACTACATTGAGTAATTTTGTAGTATCTGAAAACTTTTCTGTCTCACTGTTTACCCTTTTCCAGATCATTTAGGAATATGTTGAACAGCACTGGTCCCAATACAGAACCTTGGAGGACCCCACTATATTTACCTCTCTCCACTGTGAAGACTGACCCTTTATTCCTACCCTTTTCAGAGTAGCATGCAGAAGAAGATATAATTTTACAGTAGGTTTATAGAACTGAGATTGAAGGAAGTAGAGCATGAGGCCAACAATGAATGAGGTTGGAAGATATAATTTTGAGGGATTTAAGAAGCTTAAATCCTCTCATAGTGACTCTTGCAGAAGGAAAAAGACTTGCAATGGATCGCTGCAGGTGGAAGTCCATTCTACGCCACCACAGCTGCATCATAACCATTTGATGCTCAGTTTTGTTTGTTTGTTTGTTTTTTAAAGGAAAGACTTGGAGTCTGGATCTTCTTGACTGGGCAGTTATTTTCTGTTCTTTTTGCTTGCTTGCAGTTTAGATTCTTATTTTTGTGTATTTAATGTTTTGTACAACACCTACCGCTATGGACTGGTGCTCAATAAATCTAAATAAATATTTAACAAAATTGAATAAAAAATGTTTAACAAGAAATATGAAATAATACTGTCCATACAATATTAACTATGCAAACAGCTACTTGTATTAAGAGCCAAAACATTTCACACTAAATGCCATTTCTCTTTAGCATGGATCACAGACTCTCCCAATATGATCATCATTTCAATTTTCTGCTATGAACATATTTTAGTTCAACTTTGGAAAATCCTCTGGCACCCACTTAAGGCAGAGTCTCTGCAATTTTGCTGCAGATTTAAAGCAGAAATCGCCAGATATTTCCTATTTGCATGGTGAAAACAATCTTTCTAAGCAAATAATTGAAAAGCTTTTGGTAGACCCTCTGGTCTCATATTTATTTAAATTTTGTAGATATTAGTAGCTTTACTATCCTGATTCTCTAAAACTTGTGGCACATTTTAACCACATTTCAACCACTACTCTATTTATAACTTAAATGGTGGTACAATATCTACCACCATTTAAGTTATAAATAGAGTAGTGGTTGAAAAGGGAAAATATGCAATAAGAAAAAAAGTTTATCAGCTTTTCCCTCCTACTTCCTTGCTCTTCTCCTTGTGCACGCAGCAAGGGAAAAGCGCAGAAATCACAGCTCTCTCTCTGTTCTGATATTTGTCAGTTACACTCTGCTGTTACTCACACAGGGAGCAGAGTAGCAGAGGAGGTGACCACAGAGAACACATCAGTGGTATGAAGCCAGAGAGAGCAAAGCAGTCAGGGAAACCCAATCAGTAAGTAGTTTGGGAGGAAAGGGAGAATCAACTAACCATAGATCAAGAAGAGGGAATATGAAGCACAAAAATGGGTAACAGAGAACAAGGAACAAAAGAGAAAAGGGAGTGAATTTAAAAAAAAACAACACAGGAGAGAAAAAGGAAATCTTGTGATCAGAGAATGAGACGAAACTAATGCCACATACACCAGGCTTTTATTATCTCAAGGATAACGTGCACTATATAATACCCCATTACGCACCATAGGCCATATACTGTAGGGAAGTCTGAAAATGAATGTAAATTTCAAAGCCATCAGATCAGCAGCACATCAGAAAGGGTATTGCCTCCCACTGCCTCTGCTGATGGAGCAGATGAGGCCATGATTAGTGTCCTCTTGCTGACGGCATATGTGACTATTTAAAAGGAAATGGCGACTATGGAGGGTAGGAGTGGAACATTTTGTGTCACGCCGTGGGTGTGGCAGAGGCAGCTATCGTTTAGTTTTATTTCAGATGGGCTGTAGGTGTATATCCTGGCATTTCAAGAGTTAGAAGTTAGTATCTGGAGGTGGGTTCTGTTGTGTGCTATGTTTTTCTTTTACTCCTGCTGCACTGTCCTTTTTTGTGTTATTGGGAGTTTGATGTCGTGAGAGAAACCTTCTGTTCAACTGCAAGCTCAGTTGGCTGCTTCTCAAAAAGTAAAGAACTCTGCACTGAGAGGAAAAGACCACAAGGCCATTTGTTGGGGGGAAGACCCACTCTAGGAGAGAGAGAGAGGCTGTACCACTGCAAGTATGCAGATGATGGGCTGTGCCTTGAACTATAGCTGGACAAACTTGTTTACTCAAACTGTGTGTGTCTGTGTTTTGTTTGTTTTAGGTTCTCAGACTGTGGTCTGTGGGCTCCATTCAGGGGGTCTGCGGATAGTTCCCTCTAAGGTGCATGCCTGAGTGGCTGCACACGAGAGAATGAAGGGCCACCCACGTAATTAGTAGAGACGCCCAGGTGTGGCTCCACTAATTACGTGCCTGGACCCTGGAGAAGATGCACATGTAAGGTGAGGTGGTGGCCTTTGGGGAATAGGGGGTAGATGGGAGGGGACAGTAGGGTGAGAAGAGGGTGTGGGGGGAATTTGGGACTTGCTGGGCTGCGGCGGCCAGAGAAAGAGGCGACTTCCCCAGCTCCAGGGCTGCAGCTTCTAGGGAGAGATGGCCGTCCTTCCCAGCCTCAGATCTGTGGCTGCTGTGGTGGGGGAGGGACCCCCCTCCTTCCCAGACCCAGCTCAGGGGCTGTCGTGGCAGGGGGGAGAGGGCACATCCATCGCATTAGAGAGGTAAGACTACTGATATTAAAACATGAGATTTGTGCTTTTATTTGTAGAACAAAAAATGTTAATTATTAAGATTTTTTTATATAGCACTTTTATCCAAAGCACTTTACAATAGTTAGCTAATGGTACAAACAACATTTGGAAAGATCATTAAGTGGCCCGCCGAGACCCTCAGCAATTTTCAAGTGGTCCATGAAAAAAAAAGTTTGAGAACCACTGTTTTAGGTTTTGGGGGGGGGGTGTTTCTTTGTTGATTTTTTACAAACAAGGATGTAATGAAAACAAGTTTCCATAGTAAATGTCTGTTTTCAACTTTTTGTGGGGCCCAGTCCCACCTCACAGTTTGAAAACCACTGTGACTCACTGTGTTATCTTGGAAAAGTCACTTACCTTCTCTATACTTCAGTTTGCCCATATGTACAATGGCTATATCCAGATACCTTTTAAGGTATTTTGAGAGCTTCAGTTTCTACAAAAAGTGCAAATTTAACAAGTCTGTTTTTTTTATTGAACATGAAGGGAGATTTGAACAGGTACAATGAATTTACAGAAAATAAGGTTATTAATCCATAATTGTTCTAGAATACATGTTTTATCATAAAAATTGAACTGCACACACCCTAGGATTAGTAATCAAACAAAAGCATAAAGCTTAGAATTTAACTATTGGTTCACACAAACAAATACCACAGAGAGGATATCAAATGCTCTTGCAAAACACATAATAAGCTAGAAAACAGAAGGTACGTACGACACCAGTATTGTATTTGAATACACTGAGCTGGATTTTTTTCTACCAAACCTAAATCCAAAAGTTCTACATTTTAATTATACTTTTAAAATAAGTCTTATGTGCCTCATGGATTTCCTTTTGTTAAATAATCAGATAAATACTAATGAATTTATTACTGTGGCAGTAGCTAATGAAGATACATTGTAATGTTGTTCTTTACAATTTTTATTTGTAGAACAAAAGGTCGAATTCTTTATATTTAGTCTTCGGTGAAGCTACTCACATAAGTCATGTTTGATTCGAACCTCTCTGCTCTTCTGTAGTGACAGAGTGGCTTGCACTTGGAGTTCAAGTAGGATTTGTAAGAAAGAGCACCACCTTGTGGCCATATAGGCTGATTGTCAGATGTGCTGATCATACAGATCTCTGAAGTCAATATGAGCTGGGTCTATGCAGCATCTCTGAAAATCTGACCAGTAATCTGTACTGTTGTAGTTTTAACACTGAGTCAGTGAAGTAAAATTAAAAGAGGAAGATGAGGAACATTTCTTATGTTTTATGATTAGTGCACATGGAGACTGACATTTAAATCACAACAAAAATGCAGAAAGTTCCCTGATTAGTCAAAACTGGCCTATACAATAGGGATATTTTTATATACTACTTTCTGTGATAAAAATAGAGGCTAGATTTGAGACTGGCCTTGCATAAATGTGGAAGAGAGACAGAGAGCAAGAAACCCTCCAACCTGCCTTTGTAGTTCTGCACAGAGAGTAGCTGGAGAATGGGCTTTGAGCTTCCTGAAGCTAGCGCCACCAAGAGAGAGGCAGTAATCTCCCCATGGAAGACAACCTGGGGCAAAAGCTACTGCCATTTCTCTGCTTACCCAATATGGTAGAGCCAGCCTGCAAAGTCCATGATGTGCTCTTTTACAGAGTATAACAGGAGGCACTCTGGCTTGCAGTCCAAGAAGTACTGTAAGCCATAACTGAGTTATGTTAACACCTTTCATCCATATATTGCATCTATATTAATACAACAGTACTGTGCCCTGTGTGAGGCATAATCTCTTTAGAAACTCCAGTCAAGGGTGGTTTGCCTCTGCACTCATTCTTCCCAGCCATACTTTTGCCCACAATAGTCAACTTCCAGTGTTGATATACTCAGGCTCATCATTCTGATTTAAAAACAAAAAGAAAAGAAAGAAACATAAAATATCAGGTATGTGACCAATTTTTTGCTAGCTAATCAATTGTTGTATGCCCCTTACTAAAAATAAAATTCCCTTAAAAAGTCAACTATTCAAAAGCCAGCTTGTTTGTAAGAGCATCTTAGCTTTTTAAAGTCCTTTATTTTTATGGATAAACTGAAGCATGGTTGATGGCATATGCAGGAGGCCTTATTGTGGAGCCGAATAGAACTGTTACTTAAAATAGACCTTGTATTGTGTGCCGCACTCAACAGTGAGCAATTGTCACAGTAGTACTGCAGCATCCATCAGGCAATCTCATGGCATCAACATCAGTCATTCTGGTATAATAACAATAAAGCCACTGTCACAGGAGCAATGCTTTGAAAATAAACTCAGATTTGTTTCTGAATTTACCTAACAACAAGAAGCTGTGACAATGTTCCATTCCGCTGACATCTGTTAATGATGTAACCCTTCTGGCAGGTGTGGTCATTCAGTTTTCTAGGGATTTCCCTAAAGACTTAACACTGGGTTGAGAAATCTGGGAAACTATAAATACCTCCATGGGTACCCAAATGAGTAAATCTTCCCCACTTGTAAGCACTAAGTCCAGGAGTGACAACAAAGAGAACTTTATTTGGTGGGAGGGGTTGGAAGACAACAGAATTAATTTGGGGAAAAACCGTAATTAACCAGTTAAATGAGGTGAGGTCATCTGTGAGGTCTTCGCAGGACCACTCCCCGTCCTCCTTAGGCCCTTGTATGTGGCTGATGTATTCTGGCCACTTCATTCCTCCCCCGTTCCTCTCTCATCGTTTGCTCTCCTGGACTGAGGAAGTCCCACAATTCTAGCAGGCCAGTCTCCCTGGGCTGCTCTGGAGCTTCTACTGCCTAACTCAGCTGGAGTAATTGCGGCTTTAATTGCTGGGTAGGGAGCCCTGGGCTAGAGACCCTTGGGTAGGCAGCTGCTCTCTGCCATTTCAGCTGTTTCCTAGCTCTGCCGCTGCCTTGCACCCTCTGGCTGCTGGAAGGTGCCGCTGGCACCATTCTGTGCCATCCGTTGCCTTGGCACTGCTGCCACTGCTGCTCTTTCTGTCCACCGCCAACAACCCGCTGCAGCTGCCTTGGAACTGCCAGCCGTTGGCACTGTCCACGTCAGTGGTCTCAGCTCAGCTCCTAGGAAGGGATCGGTGCTATATAGGACCCTTGACAGCGTCCTCCCCACCAAAGAGGCACTCTCATAGAATATCAGGGTTAGAAGGGACCTCAGGAGGTCATATAGTCCAATGTCCTGCTCAAAGCAGGACCAATCCCCAATATTTGCCCCAGATCCCTAAATGGCCCCCTCAAGGATTGAACTCACAACCCTGGGTTTAGCAGGTCAATGCTCAAACCACTGAGCTATCCCTCCCCACCAACAAATGGCAGGAGCCTCACTCCCCCACTCCCTTTCTTCCTCCCTTAGGTCTGTCGAGGAGCAACTGTGCCTGAGAGCAGCCTTGGTCAGGGTGACTCCAGAACATTTCCTGTCTTGCATTGCCCAACCCGATCCATTGCCCCAAAACTCAACATTTAAGTGAATTTTAATCAAAATTTCCCAAGCCATCATAGAACAGAAATGTAAATGAAGTCTTGTTGTCAAGGTTCCTCCCCCACTCTGAACTCTAGGGTACAGATGTGGGGACCTGCATGAAAAACCTCCTAAGCTTATCTTTACCAGCTTAGGTCAAAACTTCCCCAAGGTACAAAATATTACACCCGTTATCCTTGGAATGGCCGCTACCACCACCAAACTAATACTGGTTACTGGGGAAGAGCTGTTTGGATGCGTCTTTCCCCCCAAAATACTTCCCAAAACCTTGCACCCCACTTCCTGGACAAGGTTTGGTAAAAAGCCTCACCAATTTGCCTAGGTGACTATAGACCCAGACCCTTGGATCTTAAGAACAATGAACAATCCTCCCAACACTTGCACCCCCCCTTTCCTGGGAAATGTTGGATAAAAAGCCTCACCAATTTGCATAGGTGACCACAGACCCAAACCCTTGGATCTGAGAACAATGAAAAAGCATTCAGTTTTTACAAGAAGACTTTTAATAAAAAATAGAAGTAAATAGAAATAAAGAAATCCCCCCTGTAAAATCAGGATGGTAGATATCTTACAGGGTAATTAGATTCAAAAACATAGAGAACCCCTCTAGGCAAAACCTTAAGTTACAAAAAAGATATACAGACAGAAATAGTTATTCTATTCAGCACAATTCTTTTCTCAGCCATTTAAAGAAATCATAATCTAACACATACCTAGCTAGATTACTTACTAAAAGTTCTAAGCCTCCATTCCTGTTCTGTCCCTGGCCAAGACGACTACAGACAGACACAGACCCCTTTGTTTCTCTCCCTCCTCCCAGCTTTTGAAAGTATCTTGTCTCCTCATTGGTCATTTTGGTCAGGTGCCAGCGAGGTTACCTTTAGCTTCTTAACCCTTTACAGGTGAGAGGAGCTTTCCCCTGGCCAGGAGGGATTTCAAAGGGGTTTACCCTTCCCTTTATATTTATGACACTTGTACACTGTCATCTCCTTTTTTTTCTCCAAAAGATGTGGGCAGAGGTCCCTCCCCAGTGGACCCCTGCCCATCTGTGCTGCTCTTCTCCCATTTCACCAACAGATGGCAGCAGTGAGGTCCCTTTTCTCTAATGCTTCAGGCCACAGGGCTTACAATTAATGAAGAATTGTTCTCTCAGAGTTCACTTATAGGAAAATTGAACTGAGTTGGACTTCGTGCTCCTAATTCTCATGTATACTAATGCTAATATGGCAGTATAAAGAAGACTTAAAGTGGGAGTACATATAACCACTTTAAGGCTCCTTTTATACTTCCAGAGTTGCGTAGAGTGGCCTTAGCATATGTCTACACAGCAAAAGCTCTGCATAGACTAACCTCCCCAAACTGACTTGATATGACCCATTGGTGTGTATATATATAAATCAGTGGTTTTGAATTAGCATATTAATCCCTTATACTAATATTAACACCAACTACTCGCATGACTAAAGTTACTTACAGGTGTAAGTGTTTGCAGGATTAGTTGCTTAGAGCTTTATGACTGAATAACAGAGCTTTTCTCCAAATCTATATTACATTATCCAGGGTTTAACAAAAGAATAATCCAAAATGAATTCCTATGTGCTTCTTGCTCTGAACTTGTTGGCAAACATTTTTATGAGTGTGTTAAAGATTGTTTACACCTTACTTTACTGCCTTTACAAAGCAATGCCTTGAACAAAATGTATAACACATTTAGTTTTGGTAACTACTGTTTTGTTAATCTCAGACTACCACTGATTTTTACTCCCTTTCCTACTGTCTTGAATTTCTGTTAGAAATGCTTTTATTTTTAAACAACAAAGAATACAAAGTTTATATTTAATTTTAGAAAATGCTGTAGGGGTCAATCCTTCAGTCTTTTTGTGGGCAAACTAAATTGACTTGAAGCAGAATTTTCATCACATCAGGACCCTGCGGGCATTGTAAGGCAGAACTGTAACATTAATATAGGTCTTCGAAAAGAAAAGAATAATGGGTATAGAACTCAATATTTTGTTTTATTTATTTTTTACAATAAAGACAAAACATTTTAACAAAGATGTCTACAGAATTAATACCAATATATTTCTGTAAGAAAATTGTTAAACTATCTAGTATGTATTTGTAAAGTATTATGCTTGCTAGAGTTACCACTATTTGACTTTTAGTTAATAATTATCCAAAAAGAGGCCAACAGTGAGTAAACTGAGGCTTAAATATAATATAAAACTGTGCTTATTGGTGTTAAACCTTGGGCAAATTTACACATCTTTTCCTTGACTTGCAATTATGGGTTGAATCCTTCTGCTAAGAGTTCTATTACAGATGCAAGTGAATGCCTGAAAAATTGTTTGATTTCTTTGCCAAGCAAGGAAATATTTACCTGGGGAATAAAAAATATATGTTGGAAGAGAAATTTCATCATTATTGTTACAGAAGCCCTTCTTGGCCTTCAGATGGTCCTGATAGTGCTTTCTTATAGGAATGCCCAGTTCTTACCAAAGAGTATTTCAGGGAAAACACATTCAGAGTAATTGGGGAGAAATGCAACAACTGTGTATTTGAAACAGCCCAGCATCAGCATGTTAGAATGTATTCACAGAAAAAAACAAAACAAAAAAAGTATGATTTTTATTTTTGCTGTTCTAATTTCATATTTTTGCCTCTAGATGGCAGTCATTGAAAATGATTTGCACAAAGGCATAGGAGCTATTCCAATGTTGCATATTTTTGCGTTCATTACAACAAGCACAGTAATATTTAAGGGAAGACCTCTATGTGTATATGTATATTTTTGTAATGAACACAAATACACACACACACACACGCACATTTGCATAGATGTATAATAAAAGGTTAACAGAGTTATTTCATTTTTGTTACGGAGACCTTTGAAATGACAGGCAGGTATTCCCCAAAGAATAATGTACCAACAGGGGTATTTGTCCTTGGAAAATATACTGTTTTCATCTGTAATGATGATCTGGACATGGATTTCTGTGCTTAACTTCAGGAAGTCGTGCTTGAAAATCTTGGCCCAAGGCCCTAATACATAAACTGTTAATCTGGGAGTTTTAATCAATGGGACTTTTCACAGGAGTACAGTTATGCATGGGAGTCACTGCAGTATAATTATTCATGAAGTTCAACTTTACATTTTCTTATATCAAGACTTTAGCATTTATGATGCACAACCTGTAAGAACAAACTCTAGACTTCTCCATGTGTAGCACTTGTTTTCCCCTTTTGAATGGATTCCAATCATGTGTAAATTATTCACTGCAATAATCAATTAATCCACCATGAGACAATGTGACTCAAACTCACCATGAGTTACACTCTGTCTTGCATTAGGATCCATATTGTGTCACTGTGGGATTTTTTAATTACTTGTTTTGTTGATTAGTCAAATTCTCCTTTGACTTTAATATATAGTAGTTCTGTATAAAAATCAGCTGTACAATATGGCTGCTCTGATGATAAACTTTGCTCTATAAAAATAGATGTAGATCTCTAAAAACCTGCTACAAAAACTCTAAATAACTTAAGAAAAAATATTATATTTTACCAATTTAATTTGGCAACTTTAAAGGGAAAACCAGGCCTGTGTATCAGAATTAATTGATGTCCAACTCATGTCAAAGTACTATTTAAGTTTGTACAGTTACATTTAGATATTAATAGATCAAGTTTCCTCTTGACATTTAATGAGTAACTCCAGTTAGGATTCAGAGAATTTATATATGTAAATCTTTTCTCCCCCAGGCATTAAAAGGAGAATAGGTTTCTAGAGCATCAATCTCAATGCAGCTATTCTAACTTCTAAAGATTTGGTGCCAGATTCTAAATTTAAATCTCTCAAAACATCCGCTAATGCACACACACTGCATGACTATATATTTTTAGATGTATATTAGCTGTGTGCTGCATGTCTGAGATTAGAAAGTGGGCTTAACGTTTTAAATAGGATATGGATATACTTAAAGAAAAGCCTGCTTAATGAGTATGGCCACTTTCTAATCTCAGTGATATGGTATGCTCTGCCTATTTACTATAGGTGGAAAAGTGTGATACTGATGAGAAAATAGTCAGGCCTTAAATCCAGCTTTCACCAGTAAATTGCGAATACAGTGATAAATATTTTAAAATCACCAGTTGAAAATTAGTGGTTTTGTTCAAGTATGCTGTTTAAAATCTTTATTTAAAATTTAAAACCCAATATATACACTCTTAATTGGCCTTCTGTAGGATGGTTCACAGATTATTTTTGCAAGAATAATAGGATAACCAGATTTGCTCTCTTTGTACTTGCAATTGTAAATCCAGTGGGGGATAATTAATTTTGTTTAAGTAAGATCCATAATGTAATGATCAGGCTGTATCTTTGAATAAAGTGTATTCCTTTCAAAATGTTGCCTGTGTTTCTTCACTAGAGAGTTTTTAAAGCCTCTTTGGCACGACATTTTCATCAGCGAGAGGAGAGATTTAAAAATGCCTGAGGTGGTGACAACCTAAATAAGGAATATGTAACATACACAGTCATATGTAAGTAATCTTTAGATTATTTGTGACACACAATTATACCAGCAATACAATATAAAGATAAGCCTGACACTCTCAGGCCATGTCTACCCTGCAAAATCGTGTCGACCTATCAGGTTGGCATACAGTTGCAGCAGTTATTAAATCACTTGTGTGTGTGTGCACATGTGTGTGCGTGCGCGCACACATACTTGGCTCTTTGTGTCGGCAGCGCAAGTCCTCACCAGGAGCGCTTGTATCGATGCAGAATGCAGTGCACCAGGCTCTGGCGCATCTAGTGGCGCCACTTAGAGATTAATGAGTCTGCCATAGCCTTAACTAAGAGCCACGTGGCTTTTAGCTCATGCAATAGAGGCTCATACACTAAGCTTCAGAAGTCCCAGGTTCGATCCCACCTGCCAACGACGGGGGTCTGTCGATGTTACACTTGCAATGTCTGATGAGGCTGACACGAGTTGTGCAGGGGGGTGACTGAGAGCATGGGATCAACTTCCCTTAATACCTGGTACCAAGTATCAGGGGGTAGCCGTGTTAGTCTGTATCCACAAAAACAAGGAGTCCGGTGGCACCTTAAAGACTAACAGATTTATTTGGGCATAAGCTTTCATGTATAAAAAACCCACTTCTTCATGCGTGCATGCATCTGGAGAAGTGGGGTTTTTATCCATGAAAGCTTATACTCAAATAAATCTGTTAGTCTTTAAGATGCCACTGGACTCCTCGTTGTTTCCCTTAATACAGTGTTCTCCATCCCATAATTTCATCTGCAGCCCATAATATTTTGTGCCTTCCTGTCAAAGTCCCATAAATCCACTTGTCCCTCTTGGCTGTCCGCCATCTATGACAGAAGCCTATGCAGCTCTGCACTATTGTCATGAGTATTGCAAGCACAAGAACCGGATCCTGTAGTATTTGCAGAGCCACAAGAGGAGCCATGCAGAACATGACAATTCCTTGGAGGCTACATTGCTGTAGGACATAGAAAGAAACAATTCCAGGTTGTTGGTGGTGTTAATGAAATAGTTGGAGATGGTGGAGCACAGGTGATGGGCTGGAGAAACAAGCATTGACTGGTGGGATCACATTGTAACACAGGTTTGGGATGACAAGAAGTGGCTTCAGAGCTTTCGGAGGCTCAAGGCCACATTTCTGGATCTGTGTGCCAACCTGCCCCTGCCCTCCAGTGTAGGGACATCAAAATGAGAGCTGCACTGACAGTTGAGAAGCGAATGGCGATTGCTCTGTGGAAACTTGCAAAGCCAGACTGTTACTGGGCGGTCAGGAATAATTTTGGAGTCAGGAAATCCATTGCAGGGGCCATTGTCATGCAAGTATGTAGGGCCATTAATCACCTCCTGCTGCACAGGAATGTGACTCTGGGTAATGTGCAAGACATACTGGATGATTTTGCAGCAATGGAGCTCCCAAACTGCAGTGAGGCAATAGACGGCACCACAACTCACTGGGAGTTTGAACTTTGAACACACAAAGTGCTATATAATGCTACATGCTCTGAAAAATCAGTTCTCAGCTGTCTGACCAAAAATTAGTGGATACTTTTGAGCATAGTGTGTCTGTGCCTTAGGTCCCATCTGTAAAATAGGGATAGTATCTCCCCCCCCCCCATTTCATGTGTGTTGTGAAAATAATTTCTCTAATATTTATGAAGGACTAAGATATTATGTTGGTGATTTCCATAGAAAAGCCCACTGGAAATTAATAATTCTGTCTTCAGAGCAGTGTTTGATCAGTGTGAAGTAAATAGGGCATACGGCCACACATTGAACAATGAGCGTGATGGGTAGTTTTTCAATAATGTTGGGCTTTTTTGTTCTTTTTTTTAAGTGAGCACCATCCATCCCGTGCACTGAATGAGGCTGGAGTTCTGTGGACAAAATAGTATGTGGTCATTAAATTAAAGCACCATATCATAATGCATTTGCCCTTGGGAGCCAAATGGAGATTACACAGACAATTGTAATTCTTTCATTTCCTAACATTCGAGTGCTTGACTTTGCACTTAACATTTTTAATGTAGTTATTTATATGTAATATATAAAAATGTTGACAATATCTAAAAACATTTTCTAGGGACAATATCCAAGCTGGGACTCTAAGAGGAACTATGCCCCAAACACTGGAGTAGTTCACTCTGATGAATTTGGGTAACTTAAAATGTTTATCATCAGGGCCTCAAAACTTTTATACAGCTTACAAGATGTTCTTAAAGCTCTCTCCTACCAAGAGAGTGGCCTGATCCAAGTTCCACTCAGCCACTGGTAATCTTTCCAGAATTAGTTGGCTTGAGCCCGCAAAAGTCCATGATTTCTCCATATATTACATCATGACATTGTTGGGATTCTCTCTGAGACCTACCTGCGGATGATTAATCTATAAATGATTGACTTTTGACAATTGTCACAATGATAGAATGTTTCAAAAGTTTAAGAGTATTTAAGAAACAAATAAAACCATTGATAGGAGAGCCCCAAAGACTTCGATTTCAGAAAAGTATCCAGAAGTTCATATGTATATCTGAAACTATGGAAGTTCCTAAACTTTAATCATTCAACCAACCTTTGTCCCAAATTATATTTCTAGTGACAAACATATTCTGAAAGGTATCATTAAGAATCAGACTATGCCAAACAGTGTTTTGAATGTACACGTTGGAGCTTTTTGTATACAAAAGAATCTGCTAAAACCATGCTAACACATGTAGTTCACTGTTTAATTTGTCACTGCTGAATTCTCAGCAAACATTTAATTCCTTTGTGGAATTTAATTCCAAGTACAAATGTTCTTCTTCAACTTGTTGGACTCAATATGAAATCTGAGTCTATCATCTGTCTTTCCACTCCCTCTCCCACAATGTTTTTTGTACTCTGTGAATAATACTATCTGCTGTCTTCCTCTGATATCTTGTTAAGTCTTGTGGAACACCGTAGATTTTATAACTACTATCTTGTCCCATAACTGTGTCTGTATGTCACCACAAAACAACCCTTTCATGTAAACATATCTTCATATGATGCAATTTAGTGTGCTTACATCTAGTTCAGGTTTTTTATCAGAGTCACTCTTTATGGAATGCACCCTTTAAACTCCCTTTTAGCTAGGCCATGCACTTCACCTGTGCATAATTCCTCAGTGAAGATTTTATTGTTTTGTCTTTGCATCTCAGTGACTGTTCACACTTTCTCAGGAGTGAAATTTGCACTCACTGTAAGATTTCAATTTCACCTTTGAGCTTTGTATTTCCTATGAACCAGTTTATTTCAGTATCTATTGTTAATACATTCACTTCTGATCCTGTCTCGTAGGTCATTTGTGCGTATTTTTATTAGCCAGGCTTTTGCACGTCTCTCTTTATGGTGTTTGTGAATAGCTCTTCCCCTTCACTTGAAGAATCTCTGCATTCTATTTATAACTCATAGATTTTACTGCTTTGTCTGCACATTGTTGCAAAATAGTTGGCTTTATTGTTGTCTACATATATGCTTGAATGCTGGATATTTTCTGTGCTCCAGCTAGTTCCTGTTGTTCTTTGTTTTGTAGGATTTTTTCCTTTTACATTTTTATTTTCTGTAGTTTTTTTCCTTACTTGAAAATACCACACAATTAAACATTACATCCTCTGTATCCAGAGGTGTAGTTTGACTTACATATTTTGCGGGAGGAGGGGAGTTCCAGCCAGGCCAACATGGCCGTGGGAGGGGGCAAATTCCGTGCCTGTCCAAGGCTTGTCGTTTGGGGGGGTAACAACTCCCCATTCCTCCCCAAACTACTCCCTATATGTACCTTACTGTCTTGCATTGCTATTTGTTCTGCTGCATGGCATATGAACATTACTTTTCAGGTGTCAGGTCCATGTCCCTGAGTATCCTTTCACATAACTTTTTCATTGCTCCAGGGAGTCTCTCTTTGAATAGTCCCAATTCATGGAATGGCATTTTTCATAGATTTCAAGGTCAGAAAAGATCTTTGTGATGATCTAGTCTGACCTGTTGTCTAAAATAGGACCTATGTCACTTTCCTCAAAGGTTCCTTTGAGGAACTTTTCTCAAAATAATTCCTGAAGCATATCTAATTTGAAGTCTTTGACACTTTTGTTTCACCTTCTTTCTGGATCCTTATTTGGAAAATATATTTTTCATAATTAACATTTTTTCTAGGATGCTATTCCTCAAAACTTTTCATTGCTTCCTTACTGCTTTCTTCCCCTTTCTTTCTCCTCTCCCAATGTATGAAGGACATTGTATATATCTAGTGATTCTGAGCAGCCATTAAAAAGATTAAATTACCATTAAAAAGAAATGCAATTTTTGGCTCATCTTTCATTCCATTAGCCCCCATGGCTTTCATATAGAGTTCAAATTGCTGTTTAATCTATTTCAAAGTATCCTAAGCATTCCCCATAATTTGTACAGCTGGTAGGGGATTTATATATTGCAGATACACAGCCTTCACAGCAGCCATTTCCATTTTATGTTTTTCCTTGTTTTCAGCACTTTTCAACAAGCATTGCAATATTGTTGTTCCTTTTGTGTGATCTCCAGAACACTGCCTTCCACTCCTTGTATAATGTATTATTTTAATATTAGCTGAAGTATAGCTCTGAGTAAGCTCAAAAGTTTGTGTCTTTCACCAACAGAAGTTGGTCCAGTAAAAGATATTACCTAATTCATCTTATCGCTCAAATATCCTGGGACCAAGCCGGCAACAACAGTACTGCATACAATAATATCTAAAGCAGGTTAAAGGATTATTTACTAATTTAAAACAGCAACAATCGGGGAAAACACCATAAACAGTATCGATACTCTTCAGTCTAGCCTGATTGTATTCTCTCACTGCCTGCAACTGGTTACTCTGTTTGAAGCCTTGTTTAGATGAGGGCCTGGTCTACACTAGGGAATTACGTTGCTATAACAATGTCACTGAGGGATGTGAACAATCTTCACCCCTGGGGAATGTAGTTAAACTGACATAACCCTCAGAGTAGACAGCGCTAAGTCAACAGGAGAATTCTCCCGTCCACATACCTACTGCCCCTCTCCGGGAGGTGGAGAATCTACAGGTGTGAGAACCCCTTCCAACAGGCTAGGTAGTGTCTTCACTGATGTGCTACAGGGGTGCAGCTGTGCCTCTGTAGTGTTTTAGGTGAAGATAAATCCTAGGAGTCAAGGTGCTGTTTGTCTATTGAGTTAGCTAGTATAACTTGATTGAAAACCCCACTTAACACCAATGTAAACACAGCTTAACTTTAACTCAATCAGTTTAGTACATGCAAGTACAATTGTTTTGTCTTGAACAGAGTTGTAGAAGGCGTTAATTAGATTGAGTTAGGTAACTTCTATCACACCTTTAAATCTCAATCTAAACAATACCAAGTGTGACCAGAAGTATAGCACTACCTGTCCTGCAGTGTGTGTCATCATTTTCAATCTCCTGCTGAAGTCTAGCTCTTTTTAGCCCACTGACATTTCACCCCAGGGTGTCTCACCTTCCACTCTAACTCTGCTACTTGTGTCAGACCTTTTCTACTCATCCTTGTCTCCTACTCTGAGGTCCCCACCCCACCCCCTATGGCTTTTCTCTCTCTACTGCTAAGGTGTCAGAAGTAGCTGATATTAAGGATGGTAGTGGGACAGACTGAGGCCACCGGCAGAGGTGGTTGTCTCTGCCTATGGAAACTATCATGAGAAACGATGAAGAATATCAGCTGAGAAGGAAACCTATGCCACTCTCGTCAGCATCAAAATAAGTGTCCCAGAGTGGCAAGAGGAGAGAATTACAGCCAGTTTCCTTCTCATTCAAACCTATTCAGAACTTAGGGCAGAAATCCAGTGGCAAGTATGATATGCTTACAAAACTGGCACAAATTCATTGATGAATAAAATTGCAAATTGCGCTGTTATTGACAGCTGTGATTCTGACCTTCACAATTGTTAAGAAGTCCATGACTATTTTTCTCAGACTTTTAATATTTTTATATCTGGTAAAGGTAGATTGTTATATCTGAAATATCTCTTTGCTATTTGTGATTTTTAGGGAAATTATTAATAACAAAAACATGATTTTATATTTGTGAAGGTTTTTATAAAGCTTTGTTGCAGCTCACTGGTTAATATGTGAACACTTCAAAGACACTTGAACCAATAAAATACTTTGTTTGACTTAAATAGAAACCATGTTCATCTGTTCAGATTGTATTCTAAAGCAGTGAGTCTGTCATGAAAAATAATCAGAGATGAGTCATTGTACATGTTTATTAAATTCACAAGTTTTATTTTAAATTGCTGACTCATCTATGACTTACTGGCTTTGTATGTAGGTTTGACTATATTTTGCCAATGAATACACAATCTCTTCCTCCTTCCCAATAAATTTCTATCTAACCTATCTAACCAATCTTATCTGTTTTTTAACTTAACCAGTGTTTAAAAGATTTGAGCTATGTCTCTATTACATCTAAATTTGCATGTTACACCTGAGTGCTCAGAGGTGCAGTATAGTTCCCTACTAACAAAACCACAGAATACCACAGATACCTCTATCTACCACTCTAGGAGATTTGGGATTCTTAGTAAGTGGATGAGAGGGCTACCTAGCTGGATGTGCTGAAGAAGAAACAAGCAAATTCTCTCTATGCCAAGATGAAGGGGTTTAGAGATTGGGAATGGAAATGATTTAGACGCAAAAAGGGGAGATCTTGAGAGGATTGAGGTGCTGTTTAATTTAGAGGAGAGACAAATGATTATGGAAATGTATATAAAATAATGAATAGTATAGAGAAGTTAGAGGAGGTGCTCCTGTTTATTCTCTCAAAATACAAAGGCTTGTCAATGAAAGTGAAAGACAACAAATTTAAAATGGATGCAAGAAACAGATTTTTACACAATGCATATTTGGTCTGTGGATCTTTTCGCCACAAGGCATTGTGGAGCATTGCTAAGACTGAGAACTTAGTAGGAATCAGAAAAGGACTGGACATTTATAGAAATAATAAGAATAAACAGAGTTACAGCAGAGAGGATAAAAATTGGCACAAATCAACTGCTAACTGACCAGGGTTAGGGAGCAACTCTCCTTATGCATAGGTTATTTCATAATTCTCCACTAGGAAAATCATGAAATTCTCCATCCCTAACTAAGAAGGGTCATAATTGTACTTCGATTGCTATATGCCAGTTATGCATATATCATTCCTCACTAAAACTAAGAGTAATCCCGTCATCTCATGATTCCAACAGCCAGTGAAGGCATGAATTGCTCTACAGTTAGTTCAGCACTATCTATGAGTATAAGCCAAGCCATTAATATTGCCAGTACCTGACAGTAAGCAAAATCCCAAGCTTCTTGGTATGGTAGTTATCTGGCTATTTAATATTCAGCACTTGTCTGTGTTTATATAGAAATAATATAGATCGTATGTGTGTGTTGTCTGCTACATGAACTGAGCACAGGACTGGGTTTTAGAACTAGAGACTTCCCTGCTGTGACATGGACTTGCTCGGTGGCCTTGAAGAGGTCTGTTCATTTGTTGGTGTTTCAGTCTCTGCAGTTATAAAACAGATATAGTAATGCCGGCTTCACAGCAGTGGTGTCAGGTTATGTTAGTTTCTTATTCTCACATCTGCCTGTTGCAATCTAGGATATTAATCTTGTGAATGATTATAATGGAAGATTTAAAATGCTGAAGCAAATTTATTATTATGGATGTGCCTCGTCGCTTCATTTGTTTTAGGCAAATGCAAAATTTTGTTTAAGCCTTGCATTTCAGTTGGGTTGTTTGTTTGAGGGCTTTTTTTTTTTTCTTTATTGAAAACTGTACTGCAACTCATTTTCTTATTTGTTTTACAGAATCAGTGGGATGGCTATTTCAATGAATACATTGTCCTGTATGCTCAATAATGTATCCCTTTCATTTTGTCTTAGATTATAACATTATCTTCTCTTTTTATGGCTTATTTTTGAGAGCTTGTTTACCTGTTGTAGTTCAAACTTTCGGGTGCTGATGCTAGTCCCTGTATGGATCCTTGCAATGCTTCAATTGCACAGAGGCTAGAAAGCTGTCCTAGGTGAGTAACTAAGTATTGTCCCAGTGTAGAAGGATCTTTGTTTGGTGTAGATCCAGATATGCTGGTGTGAGAGAGGATGTGGCTGGCATAATTTAAAGCAGCCCTGAGGCTATTCAAAAGTACATTGAGGACAGCATTGGTGGAAAATTAGTCTCAGGGTCATCAACCATAAATATCTCCATTACAGCTCCCCTCACCCCTAGTCCTCGTACTTCAGAAATAACCACAATCTTTATCCCTCTCATTGGCAGATGCATTGCTCATAAGTGTCCATAAAATATTATCCCACGCCTAGGGTCTGATATTGAGACTGCCTCAATATCATGAACCTCTTCTTCCCCTTGAGTATTTTTATGGGTGTTGACTGCAGTCCTTCCACTCTTTTTTAACACTAGGGTTTGACCTAGTTATCTGGGCCAGTGCAGACCTGAATTACTTGGGCCTGAGATGCCAATGAACCCCCATGAAAGAAAGGGCCAGGATTTGGTCCACTCTTGAGAGCAATTCCATACCAGTATCACAGTATGTAGGTTTGACTATATTTTGCCCATGAGCCATTTATGCTGACATTAAGTTCAAGTGGATTTTCAAGTGCCATGACCTCCAATAAAAGGTCTTTGTAGAGCAGAGTTACATTCCTGTCTTTCTACCAGGCTGTTACAATTGATATTTTAACACTTACTAGAACATGAGAAACATTTAGTAGGTATTGATCTGTGTTAGTTTCCATTCTGTATCTAGGGAATGAGATTGAACCATCTGTTTGTTCAATTGTAAGACTGTTCAAGAATGTACATTTTCCACCTGTATATGTGAATGGCATTTTTTGTAGTAAGATGGTTAGAGGATAATGATGCTCAGTCACTCATGCTGTGCATATCGAAGAAAAAATAGTCTTCCTTTTATTAATCCAGACAAAATGCTGAATGAAATGGAATGAAAATCAAAACGTTATCTTAAAATATCCCATAATTACTCCTTTTACATGGTTAAAAAAGAACAAAGGCAACTATTGTGTGAACTAAGCCTTACAAAATGGACAGCTAAAAAATCTTTTCTCTATGTATATTTTCATTGAGTCACGTTTTGAAGTGATTCTATCCAATAGTTAGGAAAATTAGTGAGGTTTTTTGGTTTGTTTTGGGATTTTTTTTGGCCCTGGCTTACAGGTCTTCTGTCAATATTCCCTCAAAGACCTTAAAAAAGGATCATTGACAATCAGTACTGGGGGGGGGGGGTGAGGAAATGGCACAACATATTAGAATCTAGAATACTTAGAATATTTAGGTTCCTTTTCAATTCCCAACTTCCAGCTCAGAAAAAATTAACTTCCTACTATACTTGTGTCATAATTTCCTCCCCAGAAAAATATAACATTTACTGGCTCTGCTGCATAATAGTTATACATTGGGTTGGCTAGTTCTGTATTTTTATAAGCACTTGTAAGGGAAAATGAAAGTCTGCTGAGTCAAGAGCTGGAACAGCCATTTGCCCTGGGGAGAGCTTTGCCTGTACTTGTCATAGAATCCCATATCTTTGTGGTGTTGGAGGAAAAATGATTTTACAGAATATTAGTACACAAACACTTTCGCTGCAGTTTTGAAAGGGAGAGTGATATTGAAAGGTTAAGGACAACCAGTGAGTAAATAGGATACTTTCTGAAGGTACGGTACATCAGTTCTTCATGACTGCTAACCATTTCTTTAACATTGTGTACACCATGGAAAATGGGATCATTTACTAGATAATATATAAATATTACTTTATACTAAAAAAAAATGTACTGATGGGTTGATTGCTTATCTCAACCCTAAATATTAAATTGTAATGCAAGTTTTTGTAGTTTTGCATTGTCTTTAAAAGGGTAAGTGTATTAAGAATGACAAGTCTGAGATTTTTCAAAACTGGTCAATAATTATAGGTGCTTCATTTATTTTATTGAGACCCCTTGAGGCCTAATTTTCAAAGCTGCTGAGCATACGACTCCTACATAAACCAGTGGTAGGTACAGGTGCTGTGCAGCTCAGAAAATTAGATGCAAACCATCTCCGGTTATACATGCAAAAAATGAAGGCACCCAAAATTAATGAGCACTTTTGAAAGGTTGGCAGTAAATTATATATATATTTTTTAATCTTTTATCTCTTCGTTTTTAACAGTCTTGTGTCAGGTTCCAATTGCTACAAAAACAATAATTATACCCAAATTCAGAATTATTGCTCTAATTATCTACTCAGCTGGTTTCATGCAGTAAAAGCTACTAGAGTAAATCTACTTTTCAGATTTTTATTAGACCATTAGTAGTATTCAGCTTCTTGAGCAATGTGAAGCAGAACATAATTATCCAGTTTTACAAGTTGTTATCCTGGAAATTCATGTTTCTCCAAATTATATTCACTTCTATGTAAATATGATTACCCAGTGTACTTGTCATTATCAAAAACATTTTATGAATTCTTACTCAAATAAGAAAACAAACAGGCTTTCTCTTTCAAAGGTTGACTCATATTCGTAGTCCTTACTCAAGTGAGTACTTCCAGCTTGTCACTGGGATTACTCACATGAGTAAAGGTTCACGGGATTGTATCCAAAGTTGAAATGAATCAGAGGACAACAAAATGCCAGGTAGCAACCTTCACTGCTCATATTTTAATAATAGCTATCTTCCAGATGGAGCAGAGCGAGAAGAGAAATGACTAAGACAATTGTCCTTGCACGAGCCTTCCTGCCAGTGTGTACCTCAGAGGCTTACTTTTGCTTCCCTTACTCACGCTGAATAGTAATTTCAACTATTCTGTAAATATTTCTACTGAAGTTAGTGGAAATATTTGTGGAACAAGATACTCCTCACCATAAGAAAGGGTGGCAGAACTATGCCCTTTTTAATACTGTTATCTGGGGTTCTTTCCTGTTGAATGAGAGAAACCTTTTGCAAGGAAGGGGTCAAAAATTTTGGGGGCAAATGAAAATGTTCATTTTCAAATCTATGCCCAGTTTTCCCCTTGCCTTCATCAACCTTTCTGTTGCCCCTGTTATTCTACGGACATTGTTCAAATTGGCAGTTCAGTGCATTGTCTTGGTGCTTCTCATGTCTCCTACCCTAAATAACTCTGCTCCTTTTCTCAGGTCATTGTTCCTGAAAGATTCACTATGATTTGGTGGGCCAAGAAAACTCATTCACCTTCAGATCCCTCCTTTAACCTTACTTGTTTCTGTCAACCTTCCATTGCTGGCCTCTGCTCTTGCACTTTTTCCAAACATCATGTACAAAATATTGCAACATATTAACTTATCTTTCTTTAAATCAACTAACTAGATAGATGGGCAACAACCATCTTCTTTCAATGTCTTTCACTGTTCCTCAGCCTTCCTCTCATCCTTGGTTTATTGTAATCCCTTGCAGTGTTATGTGTAATTTAGATTCTAGAGTCCTTGGGCAAGTTGTCATTTTGAATTTGCCTATAAAGTGCCAGGCACATCAGTGCCACGGTGTATATTATAAATAATAATTATAATAGTAATTTAAAAGATGTAAATATCATGTAAAACACATCTAAGTGATATGATGCAGGGTGAGATAGCAAGCTGACTGGTTTTATTACTTTTTCACTACCATCTGGGAAGACAGTATTTTATCTTTCTACTGGCTTTGATCCACCAACATTTAATTTAAAGATGACTATAATTTTATTGTGGGTAGTAGTAAATGTATGTTTGTTTCAAAACTTAATTTAGTTTACAAATACTCAGATTTTACACTTATTTGTGCTTTTTCATCCTAGAGGATCTTAGGGTTCTTCAGAAAATATATGTCTAGGCACCATAGAAATGCAATCACTTCTGCTGTCAAATGTGACAGCCAGTAGACAAATTGAAAATGCCCATCTTATACAACCCTCTTCAACTTAGTATGTGTGTTCTGGATAACTGAAGCCCAACAGTGGGAATGAAGGAAAATTAGATATATTTTAAAACTAGGTAGATATTAGACTAGACTGTTGACTAGATGAGAGATACATCTCTAATTTATCACATCCCTCTCCCCTTCTATCCACTTCCTTCTTCCAGTCTCATATTCAGTCCTACTTCTTTTCTACCCCCTATGCCCGAACTCCCCTTCCCTCCATATTCCCATCCATCTTCTTTTAATTCTCTTGAAAACATTTACAGCATTAGAGGCTCTGTGAATAACTGAAAGACACTAATCCTTACTCATAACTCTGCTGAAAAAATATTTAGGATTTTTTCTGTATAGGTGTTATTTAGTGCATTAATATCAAATGGCCTTCATACTACTTTCATAACTATGTTGGGGGTTTTTTAACAGTCACTCACTGAGTTGCCATCACCATCCAACATCTCCAGAATATGATACAAATAGTAACACCATCTTCTCAGTCTCCTAGTGAGTTTCAGTGTGCAATTTTGGTTTATTTAGGACCAAATTGTGCTTAGGAGATGGGTATCCATGTTGGAATTAGTTAGGAACTGCAATATCCCATGGTGAGCACAGCTGTTGGAATGCTTTGTATGGTCCACTCTAGCCAGCCAACTGTCCTGGCCAGTGTAGAGAAGACAAAAGACATAGCCCCATCTACTTCTCAAGTCCTTACTCACAGTTCTGGGCAGGCTAGCCCCCAGAGAAGCATTAGCATAGAGCTGTCCCAGTTGTGTCTGGCTGCCAGCTACAGAGTGGCACAAAAAGAGGAGATTTCTTGTGTCCATCTTCCTCTTGAGCACCTATACAAGAGCCAAACAGAGCTCTGAAGGGTAGGAATCTTGTATTTCCTTTAAACTTGTCAATGTCACATCAAACTTCAGTTTGAATTTTTAAGCTCAAGTGGGATATATGTTGAATTTATTTGCTTCCATACTGTGTCTGATTCTTGTCAATTGAGGAACTATACACTAGCTAGGCTCTGCAAATTGATATTTAGGTCAGTTCCTGCATTCATAAACTCATTCATGTATTTGAATTGGTGATTCTAAACTTGTTAATTTATGGTGGGGTTTTTGTTGTGCCAAGATTCTGTTTAGTGTAAGAAAAATGGATTGTGGCCATTGCCATCTAGAATGTGTATTAAATGGGTATCATGAAAGCTTGAATTTGATGGGCTGATGAAGGCTCTGACTGCGTGGGTATTCGGAATAATTGCAACAGTTAATGAAATGAAGCACATGTTTCATAAAGCACTAAGAATAAGCAATTATTCTCAGTACACTCACTTTCAAGGTGTTTGAAGGCATGGACTTGCGAGTCTTTATGCTTCAAAGTGCAGCTAACATACAGTATGCAAGGATCTGATATAACTGCACATTTTGTCCAGCTATTACAACTGGATTTATTTTTGTAATCCAATTGTCTTCAGAGTTACACAGATACTTAGTTTCAGTTATCTATGAGTGGGTCAAAATAGGGTTTACAATGGAATGCCAGCTTCACGGTGTATTGTGGAGGTACCAGCACTTCCTTGTAATATAAAGAGCCATACAGCAACATTTAACTACAGCGGTATAAAAACATTTTAAATTGCCGAAATAAAGGAGTTTATCTAATGGAAAATATCCATGGCCATTTAGACCATGGATGCTAGCTCATGGCTGACATATTGAGAAGGCTGACATGTCCAGAAGAAGAGCTGGCCTGTTTCATAGGGTCCTTGCTTCTAAAAAAAAATCCTTGCACACCTGGAAATGGCAGAGTTGCTTGGTGGAAAGGAGCAAATGACTCCCCTAGGCCGAATCACATTTTTCTAGATCTCTTCTTGTCCCTTCACCTCGTTGGGGTTTGTGAAAGTTCCTACAACCTTGGGCCTGGAATAACCTCATGCAGGAAAGAACAGATCTTGGGCCCAAGTGTGTGTTAAATACTTTTAATATATTCAGTGGGGGTGCATTTCTTATCTCTGATGAGAAAATTCAGCAGCTCTACACCTCATTGCCATTATTTGGAAAATACAACATATCCCCTGGCTGGTGTGATGGAGAAATAGAAATGTTTGTCTTGTTGGATCTTCTTATTTCTGGTCTCCATTTTTTAGAATGGTCACTCAAGTAGACTTTATCATCGGAGCAAACAGCCTCTTTCAAATACTTTCCTGGGCTATTGGGTATTTAATCACCTACATCAGTGCATCCTCAATATCTATCCCGTGAGGTTGATTTCCATAGAGTGCAGGGCAATTGAATAAACCATGCTTCTGGGAATAGGGGACGGTCACATAATCCCTGTACTGCTACTGAGGGAAAAATACTCCTTTGCAAAAGTGTACAGTTTAATTGCAGATCTTCCATAAAGCAGCTAGGGATATAAATTTGGGCTAGGAAGAACCCACATTTCTTTTCAAAAAATCCACCAAAATAGTTATGAAAATACTCTAATATCAAGGCCATTTGATATTAATGCACTAAATAACACCTATACAAAAAAAATCTAAATATTTTTTTCAGCAGAATTGTGAATAAGGATTACTGTCTTTCAATTATTCATGGTCACAGCCTCTAGCTCTCTAAATGTTTTAGAGACTTTAGTTTTTGTAGCACTCACAGTTAATATCAGTGTTTTGAGAATACTTAAATGAATAAAGGTGCATTTTAAAGCAGTGCATGGAGATTAGGCACACAATTCACTCTTAACATTGACAGGAGTCTCTGCGCATCTTTCTTGAAGGTGTGCTTACAGAATGCTAGATTTTAAAAAGATGATCTTGAAAGGGTTTTTCACAACTTCACAAAGCAGAAGTGATGTGGTTAATGTTTAACATGGAAGCTATCTGGAAAATGTGTAATGAGTCTCACCATTTCACTGCCTTTGGTAAAAGAAACAAATGTGTTGTGTGGATTGTGAACCTTGGAAAGCACGGGGATGAAAAGACAAAAGAAATTTAAATATTTGGAGAAAATATTGATAACATAATGGCTCATATCAACTATGCATGCAAATTGATACTTTGGAGTTGATCCTGCTACCATTGGCTTGGATGATACTTGGCTTGGGTTCGTATAGTTTAAAAAAAATGGATTGCTTTTTCAAAGTTCCTCAGCTTGACAGGTAAATTCACACCAGTCCTCCATTACTTTGATGTTAATTATTTGCCTTGTTGGCCTTTCACCCCTGACGTGATCTTGGAACTCCTTACATAAAGGCTTTTGTATTAACATTTGTATGATAGGATAAGATAAGTTGCTTAAGGAAACACTACTATACAAGTACATAAGAATGGCCATACTGGGTCAGACCAAAGGTCCATCCAGCCCAGTATCCTGTGTACCAACTGTGGCCAATGCCAGGTACCCCAGAGGGAGTGAACCTAACAGGTAATGATCAAGTGATCTCTCTCCTGCCATCCATCTCCACCCTCTGACAAACAGAGGCTAGGGACACCATTCCTTACCCATCCTGGCTAATAGCCATTAATGGACTTAACCTCCATGAATTTATCCAGTTCTCTTTTAAACCCTGTTATAGTCCTAGCCTTCACAACCTCCTCAGGCAAGGAGTTCCACAGGTTGACTGTGCGCAATGTGAAGAAGAACTTCCTTTTATTTGTTTTAAATCTGCTGCCCATTAATTTCATTTGGTGACCCCTAGTTCTTATATTATGGGAACAAGTAAATAGCTTTTCCTTATTCACTTTCTCCACACCACTCATGATTTTATATACCTCTATCATAGCCCCCTTAGTCTCCTCTTTTCCAAGCTGAAAAGTCCTAGCCTCTTTAATCTCTCCTCATATGGGACCCGTTCCAAACCCCTAATCATTTTAGTTGCCCTTCTTTGAACCTTTTCTAATGCCAGTATATCTTTTTTGAGATGAGGAGACCACATCTGTACGCAATATTCAAGATGTGGGCATACCATGGATTTATATAAGGGCAATAAGATATTCTCCGTCTTATTCTCTATCCCTTTTTTAACATACTGATTCCTAACATCATGTTAGCATTTTTGACTGCAGCTGCACACTGCATGGACATCTTCACAGAACTATCCACGATGACTCCAAGATCTCTTTCCTGATTAGTTGTAGCTAAATTAGCCTCCAGCATATTGTATGTATAGTTGAGATTATTTTTTCCAATGTGCATTACTTTACATTTATCCACATTAAATTTCATTTGCCATTTTGTTGCCCAATCACTTAGTTTTGTGAGATCTTTTTGAAGTTCTTCACGTCTGCTTTGGTCTTAACTATCTTGAGCAGTTTAGTATCATCTGCAAACTTTGCCACCTCACTGTTTACCCCTTTCTCCAGATCATTTATGAATAAGTTGAATAGGATTGGTCCCAGCACTGACCCTTGGGGAACACCACTAGTTACCCCTCTCATTCTGAAAATTTACCATTTATTCCTACCCTTTGTTCCCTGTCTTTTAACCAGTTCTCAATCCATGAAAAGATCTTCCCTCTTATCCCATGACAACTTAATTTAAGTAGGGGAAATAGTTGTTTAAAATATTTTTGGAAATAGACTTGGCTATAAGCAAGAGGCCTAGTGAGGCCTGGCAGTTAGCATGGCCATTATTATAAGGTAGGATGAGTGTTTGACTTAGGTAATAAGGTTATAAGGGCTTTTTGCAATGTGTGCAGTGGGGATAAACACATAAGCTACAAAAGAACAAAATATGGTTGAAATAGGGGATTTTTGGAATTTGTAACCATGAGGTTAACTGCATTAGCGTGTTGGAAATATTGGGAAATGTATTGATGCAAACAGCCTATGTCAGCAATAAGGCCCAAGTTATGGTTCCACAAAATGCCACGCATGGACAGTGGGCCAGGAGGTAATTCAAATATAGTCACTAGACAGGTGTGGGTATAAAATAAGGTGTATGTCTAACTGCTAGCGGGTTCATCAGGATGATAAGATAGAGACAGCCTAGATCATCACATCCCATTTATGATGATCCCTGCTTACAGTTTCCTTCTATCTTTGTTTCCAACAGTCTCCATGGTGTTGTGAGTGTGCTAGTATTGGGGACTGTTACTTTCTGTATATCTATTGTCTGTATGCTAATGCTTATGTTTGGAATTATTTGGATGTTAATTACAGTTTTTAAGTTTCTGTGTGTGGCTCAACAATCTCATACTTCATAATAAATTTTACATTGCTGCCTGGTAAAGAACCTGTTATCAGTAACTTGTGCAATTTGCACTCCAAATTAATCAAAGGCTACAAAATGTATGAAATAAATACTTAGAAAATTAAAGGGTGTGCATATGCAAAAATGTAAGGCATCAATGGAGAAGCTTTTTTATTAATTGCCAAATGTGGGTAGCTTGTTAAACATGTTAGCTCTTGTATGGCATATTCCTTGCCAGAATAGGTAGAGAACAGCAATGGAAAAACAGATGTTTTGAGTTAAGATTTAAATCACTAGTTTTTTATCAAATTAGACCTGTAATTATCCAGAAACATGCACTTTGTATCACATGTTGCTATCATTTTAACCCTTAGCATAGGAAACCATTTAGAAGAAACTGCCTTTTGTCGATAAAAACAATGTTCTTTGTTTTATTCTTTGTCTAATGCATAGTCCTGTGTTTCATTGCAAAATGGTGTTTTGAAGATGAGGTTTTCTTTAACATAAAAATTAAGTTGCAGTTAAATCTAGTGTGACATATACTCATAGCAATGCACAAAATGAGGTATTATTTTGGACCCTTAAAAAGGCCATTACTGTCCTTTTGCCAGCCTGGGACTAAGATGCTGCAGCTTCGAGACTGATCAGGGGAGATCTGGATGGACAACCCTGACTGATCAGTGCAGTGGGGAACAATCTCCATCATAGTCAACTGAAATTCATCAGAGTGGGAAATAAGCAGGGGTCCCCAGGTTTTGGTTAGAGGAAGAAAGGGATAAGTCAGGCAGCTTTCTAGGCCATGAGGAATAGGTGGTAACAAGGGGAAGCTTCAGGAATCCAGCCTTCGGAGGGGAAGACCTAAGTTAGACTTGCAGACTGTCAATGTAGATACAGGAGTCCCAACAAGAAAAGTCCTTAGAGGCTTTCTTGCAGCATCCTCTGAGAAACGTGTTAAGAGTCAGGAGGAGCCAGGGACCTGACTTAGGACTTGTTTAGATTGTCCAAAGGTGAAAAGCTTCAGCTTCAGCCCAGAAACCAGGGAGGAAAAGACTCTTGGCATGGGCATAAAAATTCTGTGGAAGAAAGCTATTGACGTTACCTCAATTTTCCACTTCTGGGGGAGGGCCTTTCTCCAAAATGTTTTGCTGGCTGGAAAGATAAACAGCAGAGGAGACAGAGAGTAGAGTTTGAATCGGCTTTGCACGACAGTGCTCAGTACTCTCCACATATGCCAGCCGATTAGTGGGAGGGTGATATTTCAGTGAACTCTCTGAAGTCTGCTCTAGCACAGTATAGAAGCCAGTCAAAGGAAGAATGCCAGCAAGACACTAAAGTAAGCATTGTGGAGGTGACTTTGACTTTCTTGTTTGTTTTTAAGGGGTTACAAGAAAGAATGTTTTTGACTGTACTGAAAGAAGCTGACCCTCTGGAGCTGTGGGGAATGTTTCTGTCTCTCCCCCACCCCTAACCTTCAGTGCAAAATTATCCCACTGCCCTAAAGTTTAATGGTGCTTGTAATGGTAGGGTTTGAACCCAAGGAGCTCCAACTCTCAGAATTGGGAGGATGATCATCAGTGGAGAGACACTTGATCTCAACAGATATGGCCTATAAAGGAAGAGTTTATAGTCTGTGAAGGACTTCTGTTATTAGAGTGTGCTCCCTCCAGAGGACTTGATTGACCAATGGTGTTCAAGCGGGTCTAGGTCTCAAAAAGGTTACCTCACTATTTGCCAGAAATGTCGTAAGTGTTATTTGCCTAACCATTGTTTAGTGCATCTTTTATTGAATTCCACGACCTGCTAATTTGGATTTTTTTTACTTTATCTTTGTCAGACCACAAATGAAAATTCCTTTTCTTTTAATGACATTTGCATGTGAGATCCATTCCCGGCCAGATCCAATAAGATATGAGGGCTGGTATTCAGCGTTTGTCAGGCCCACAAAGGAATGCTGCTACTTAAAGAATGTTACTGTTCTAAAGGTTTGGGATGTCATAGCCCTGGCTACCAAATTTCAGTGCACCAGTATTTGCTGAGGAGTAGCTTTTTAAACTTTGGCTTGGTTTATGAAAAAGTGATGTAGATTTGCAAAGTGTAGTTCAAAAAGTGGTCAACAAAATAAACGATTCATATAAACTAGCCTGAGACAAAATAGTAGTTATTTTTTAAAGCTGAGTTTTGAAACATGCATTTTGTTCTGTCAGGGAGATCCTGGGTGGAGATCAAACTTAGGTTTTTTCCTGCTGAGATTGGGGTGAGGGGATGGAATATATAGCCCTTTGGTACCCCTCTGGCACAGTTAGAGTTTTGGAAATCTATTTAGACTTCGATAAGGCATTTGACTGAGTACTGCATAGCATTCTGATTTTAAAAAATAGCATCATAAAAATCAAAGTAGCACATCTTAAATGGATTCAAAACTGGCTAATTGATTGAGCTCAAAAAGTAGTTGTAAATGAAGAATTATCTACCATAGGGGTGTTTCCAGTGGCATCCCTCTGTTCAATATAACAGTTATCTGGAAGAAACGATAAAATCATTACTGTTAATATTTGCAGATGAAACAAAGATTACTGGAGTAGTAGATATGAAGGACAGATCAGTTCTACAGAGTTATCTGGCTGACTTTGTAAGGTGGGCTCATTTGAACAACACTTTAAAATACTCAAATGCAATCTCATACATCCAGGTACAAAGAATGTAGGTCACACTTAAAGGGTGAGGGACTGTATTTTAGAAAAGCAATGATGCTAGGAAAGCAAGGTCATGCGGGTTATGGTAGATAACCAGCTGAAAATAAGCTCCCAGTGCAATGTTGTAGCTAAGAGAGCAAATACGATCCTTGGATTTACAAACAGGGAAATACTGAACAGAAGTAGGGCAGTGCCAAGACCACTGGATAGGGCATTAGTGAAACTGCTACTAGAGCACTGTGTTTGATTCTCATGCCCAGACTTTAAAAGGATGTTGACAAATTGATCAAGGTTCAGAAATGAGCTACAAGAATTACTTGGAGTCTGAAAACCTGCCTCACAGTCAAAGACTAAAGTAACTCAATCTATTTAGTTGCTCCAAGGGAAATTTGAGAGGTGAGTGGATCATGGTATAGAAGTAGCTTGGTGGGAAGAAGATCTCTGATAGTAAAGGGAGCTTTACTGTAGCAGAAATACGCATAATGAGATCCAGTGGCTGGAAACTGACACTCTACAAATTCAGACTAGAAATAAAATGCAATTTATTTAAGAGTGGGGATAATTATCCATTGGAACAATTTATCAACAGGATGCGGTCTTGAAGTATTTAAATCAAGATTGTGGATGTCTCTCTAAAAGGTATGCTCTATCTTAAACAGAAGATATAGACTTTTGGAATTACTAGGTGAAATTCTATGGCCTATGTATGCAGGAGGTCAGATTTAGACAATCATACTAGTCCCTTTAGTCTTCAAATCTACACAAAATGCTGTTTATTCATGAAACTGTGGGGAAATAGCAGCAGATGTTTGTTTGGATGATTATAAAGCAACAAAATAGTAGCTCAGAATGAAAGTTTCCCTACTGAGATTACCAAAGATCTGGAGTTTCTACTTTTGCCAGCTGAGTGACCCAAATGCATAACCCCATGCCTAGTCCTTCTTTCCAAAATAAAGGGGGAAAAATAGACTGTACAGCTTCTATACTCTATTTCTTAAGCAAAGACTTATGAGTAGCTTTTGCAAGCTTCAGTACAAGAATGGGTCAAAATAACAATTCTAGATTAATTATGGCCACTTCTGAGTAGAGTTAAAAGGGAGTGGTTGGAAAGACTTGGAACAAAGGGGGAATTTGGTTTACAAAATATCGTTATGGGACACATCATACCATAATGTGGACAGCAGCAGAGGTCAGCATGCAAATTTAAAGAAAAGGGCATCTGTGTATATGTGGGAATATATGCCCTCTATTAACCATTATAAAAGCAGAGGAACTATATTATATTGAGTTGCTTTAAAACATTAAGATTATTCAGAATGAAATGCAGAAAGAGAATAAGAACCAAGCTGGCAGCCTGGCAGCTTCTTAGTTTTTTGACAAATTCCATTTTTAAATTTGTATTTCTTAAGCTCTTTCTCATTTTTAAAATTTTGTATAAAGGTAACATGCTTGATAGAACATAAAGGCTCTATCTTTCTAGCTGTGTTCTATTTTCCATCCTTTCCTCAAACCCCACCTTTGAATTATGTGTAAATGGAACATTTCTTTTTTCTGTTAAAAGGTGCCAGGTCATTTGAATATAATCTTTTATGCCTTCCTGTCGCCTGAACAATCGGTGTGTGAACAAGTAACATAATGAATCCTTGTTGCCTGTTCAGCATAGATGTTTGCAAGTATCATTTTGTGATCTTAAAAAAAAGGAATGGATTTATTCTTAAGAAATATCTCCAAGAAATGTCTATACAGTGTATGTTCACCTGTAGATCAGTTTTACAATCAATAGTTTGTGTTATGAATTATGAAAATGAGATGTCGTGGTTTCTGTAGAACGGCTTTGAGAAAAACATGAAGACTGAGGAAAAATTTAAAATAATTTCACCCTTATAATTAGTATTGCTTTTGAAGCCATTTCTAAAGATAAGGGACAAATAATGGGAAAAGAAGTCTGTGTTGCATTAACCGTTAATTAAACTGACTTTATTTCTGTATCCCTGTCTTTCATTATGTTCTCAGTCTATAGGAGATAAGCCACAAATTTGTTTGGACATTTTTTTTTTTCATATGAAGAGCAACACGTTTTTTTTTCCAGCTGGGTAAAAAGACAATGCAAAAATCATATATAAATGTTTAAAATAAAACAATGGTCAGCAAAAGTAAGAATTAATATGGTTGTTAATAACTGAAATGATAAAATAATCACTGTTATCAAACATAGCTATAAACAGAATCTCAGACATGCTCCAGGTTAGTCAGAAGAGGTCCTCTGCATTACACTGTGCTTGCTTGCTTGAAATGAAACGGTGTTATTGGTTAACTGGGATGCTTAGCATAATCACTTTGCTAGGCTGTGGTGGAGGGAGGTGATTATCACTGGGAACAGATGGGCAGGTCCAAAGCATTGCCAGATTCTGCCCAAGCTCCGTTTACTGTAGTTCTAGCTTTCGTTTCTTCAACAATTCTAATTTTTATTCGTCCTGCATGTTCTAAAGAACTAGCTGCACTCAAAGGTCAGTGACTGAAGACCTTACAGTACAGCTCACAAATGTAGGAGTGGGGAATTCAAAATGCTGTCACTCTGTATGTGAATGGATGAAGCAGATTTCATTTCATACAGTTGCCTCCCTAAATATATGAAGGATTTATCTGTAAGCTTAGCACTCTACTCTGCGTCTGTATCTCCTTGTGGATGGTATTGTGTCTGTGATCAGAAATGATTTTCTCAGATATGAACACTGTCTCTGGCTCCCCTAAGGTGCATCCTCCTAATGGGACCCGATTTTATACTTTTCAGGTAAGTGTATTTAATAACATCGGTTATCTGGAAGTTAAAATGTAGGTAAACTTTGAATAAGAGTAAGCTAAATAGGATAAGAAACCTGTGTGTTAATTGCTGTTTATTTGGGGAAGAAGAGATGTAAGAAATTAGTATTGTCACAAATCAGTTTACTTACTTTGTCTGTAATTGAAGGTGGAGTTGCATTGGGTATGTTTTTATTATTGAATATTTTCAGTAATATTATCCTTCTCAGGTTCAGTGGATTTTGTAATTTCGTAGCCAGAGCTGCATTAGTGTTCGCATTTAGTAAAGAATAGACACTTTCTTGGCATCATCACAAATTTCAAATTGTAAAATTCAAAAGTATTTTTGAAACTTTATGTAATGTACCCATCTTGATAGAGACATGTTTTTAATATTCTAAATGTAGGTTAATGCTGTCTGGCCTTCAATGTGATTCATTTGGAGAGTAGTAATATGTGAGCAATAGACAGCGCTGCAGGAATCTATTGTTAGGACTATTAAGGGTTTCAGTGTGCAGCCAACTTTCACCTTATGCAGGTGAATAGTCTTCTGTGCTATAGCTAAAGGTAAGAAATTACTGACAAAACTGTGATATGTTTGATGTAAAAATCTCTTATCCCTAACCTATTTCAAAAAAATGAAATCTTTAATGCCTTCAATCTAGAAAACTAGGTAATCCCACATTAAGGCTTGACAAAAGTGCACCCTACAGCACTCTGGCCCTGAATAACAATTCAAACCCATCATGACTTAAACTGACTATCTCTTTCAGCTCAGCTTTAAAACAAATATCTCCATGCTTAAATATGTGTATCAGTCTTCATTTGGCAATTACTATACAGGATTCGAGAATAGCACCTTAAATGTATAACAAACTGAGTACATTCCCAGAACAATCAATATGATGATACAAAGTTTATACTAAAATACTTAGCACCCGATGCATTTATTACATCTATTGAACTTGAAAGAACTTCTGTATACATTTTTTAGTTCATATTCCTTTCCTCTATTAAGCTATTATTTTTAATCATGCCATCCTTACACTGATATCTACTGATAGTTGAGGGCTGTGCTGAAACAGTGTGTGTCTACCTCACAGCAGATATCTGCTGATCCTGGCAATGATTCAGAGACATGAGTGCCCCAGGGCTGTTTTTCTGCAGAATGACTACTTTTTCCACACACTGAGATCTAAACATTCTTTACAGTCTCCTGCAGCTGGGATCTTTTACACAACTCTTGGCATCAGGTATTCTTTCTGAGCCTCTTAAACTGAAAGGGTCAGTATAGTCAACATGCTCAGTCATGGCTGTTTCATCATGTGTTATTTTTTGACCATAGAGCCTCTGATAGCAACTTGATAGAAGGCTGTTTTATGTAGGTTTATGTTATGGTTAGAATAAATACCCAGGCTATAGCATTCATTTTCACATGAACAAAAATGTCTCTCAAGAACTACTTTATTTATCCATAGGATTTTGGGGTGAGATTGCATAATCTAAAGGAAGAAATTAACTAATTAGGGATGCTAAGTGAGCAATATAACACTGACTGATCTTGGAAAATGAAGCTGCTATTAACAGGATAGGTTGTCTGTGTACTAATGCATCTGGGTGCCATTGGGAGACCATTTTTTTAAAAAAAGACCCCAAATTATATCTTTCTTCCTATAGTGTTATATTTTCTTGCTGTGTGCTTTGAACCTGATGTTATATAGTGAAAACAATATGTATAGTTTTAAAAAGTAAATAAAAAAATAAAGTATATGTAAAGCACCCCCCTCTCTTCTTCAAATCTCACCTCAGAGCCCACGCACTTCTTTCGCTTTGGTTCTAGCTTTGACTTCCATTCCTGTGCTGTCTACTCTTTTCCTCCTGTCCTACTTCAACCTGTATTTTAAAAAGATAAGAATTGGTAAGATCTGCTTAATAATGAATCTGTGTTTGTTTAATCCCTAGTCCCACCTTTTGTTACCTTCTCTTTTTTCCCCCCTGTTAGCTACATATTTTTATACTTGTCTAATTTAGATAGTAAAGTCTTTGAGACCATCTCTTATTGTAATATTTGTAAAGTGCCATACAAAGTTAAGGCACTATATAAGGGCCCTAGAAACTCGTATACATGTACTTAGTTTTAGGCACATGAATAGTACTGCTGAAGGCACTGGGATTACAGACATGCTTAAAGTTAAACCCACGAGGAAAGGTTTGCAGCATCAGTCCTAAACTGTGGTTATTAATAACAGAACTGTTAAAATAGCTTCACTGACTCAGAATCTCAGCATGTAATATTATCCGTATATTCCTACAACTGTATTTAAAGAAACGAAGCCTGTGCACAAATCATATATTTGTTAAATACTTTTAAACTGAAATTCTTAGGAAATAAGACATATTTAGACACTGCAGGCCAATGAGTCATAGTTGCCTTGTATAAATGTAGCTAGCATAGCTCAGCCATTGGGCAGAGCCAAAACCACTAGAGATCTGTGTAAAAGATTTTGGGGAAAACATTTACCAGATTTTTAATTAAATGCTATGAATGATCAACTTAATTTAATATGGGTTAAAATACAGAGGGCTGAGTTATGCTTTTTCTTCATTTAATACTCAGATGTCTTTCAATTTTTGCTAAAATAGCACTTCAGGAAAGATGAAGGATAAGACTTGGAATCAACTTCTCCTCAACAACTGAAATGTTTAAATACGCATCAAAGGAGAGGAGATTATGAAGTGTGCCATAAGTATGCAAATTCACATAAATTTTTTGCATGATTTATTTTAAGCAGGTTATGCTAATGTAGACATTTTCTCTCAAATGAATTGCAGTGTTTATGAAATTAAATTTCCATATGTAACATGAACTGGAATGAACAAACTTAGCCTTTAATTATTTATTTATTTCAAAAAAGTCATATTTATGGCATATCATACACTTGATGTCCTGGTCACCCAGTGTTCAGGAAAAGTATTACACAGGTATTAGAAAACAGTATTTAGACATCCATGGACTCTTTAGAGACCCTGAAAATATCGGTCACTATATTCTTCAACTCAGGAGAATTATCTTGAACTTCTGATAGTGTTAAATTTTGATCTGGGCTGCTGTATTTGCTGAACTGCTTGTTATCATCAAAACAAGTCTCTGGGCTTTGATCCTTAGAGTATACTCGATCAAAGCAATTAAAACAGAAGACTACTCTGAGATGAGGTTATATAAAGGAGTTACATGCTGTATGACAGTAACAATTAATTGGGAATTATACCATTTTAATAAAGATTTATTTTAATAAAAACAAATAAAATGCAGATTTTTAGGCTTCTATATATCAATGAATCATTATTTCACCTTATTTGCGTGGGCATGAATATATTTAGCTTCTTTTATGTAAAACTTGGTATACTTGTGTAGCTGTGTAAAACAAGGCAGATATTCCTTTTTCTTTTCTTTTTAATTTTTCTTTTGCCTTGTATAGGAAGATACCATTGCTGCTGCTGTACATGGATGATTTAATTTGCCATCAGTCCTTGAAATAAGAATTTATCTTTAATGTAACTTATAAATGTCAAAGTCCAAATATTACTAACATTAAATTCCTCTTTGGCTGGTATATGTATTCCACTGTCTGCACAATGTATTGAATTTCATTGTAATACAATGATTATGTGCATAATGTGATGATGGGGGTCAGCATGGCTTAAGCAAGGTAGTATTTCTAACTATGTTTTTCATCATGCAATAGGATGCACCTTATGAGATGCAAAATTATATTTTACCCAAGTTTTAAAAAATATTCTGGAGGGATATCTCAAAAGTAGCTGAACTTTCAAACTTCAAATTTGCTTTGTAAATAGGGCACAAAGCTTCTGTGCTTTGCTAAGCTGAGAAAACACTGGTTGTAAAAAATGTATGTATATGTCAATGTATATTCACTGTATGCAGTCAAAATTCTTGCCTTTTTGTGAAATCGGAAGTCTTTGCTAAGAAATTGTCCAATCTAAATTTTCATAACTTTAAAACTATGGAATCTTTTATCTTCGGACTTGTCTTGAAGTTTGTCTCAACAAAATCTATCAACAAACCAAATATGAGATCTTTATGTTTGGTATCTTTGCATAAGAAAAATGATTTCCATAATGATGGTACCATCAGAAATACTTATTAAAAATTGTCTTGTAATTTTCAGTTATTAAGGTAATATCATGTCCTGTTAAGTACAATTCTGAGTGGTGGCCAGAGAGTATTTGAACCACCCCAAGTGGAACTTACGAAATAATTCTGCACTAGAGAGAGAAACCTTCCTTGAGTTCTCCAGTGCACAGAGCTATGCATGTCTGCTAGATACATCTAGGTCCTTAGCCTTCAAATCAATACTGTGTAGCAATGAATTATTAACACATTAAAACTATCTCATGAAATGAAGAACTTAGTTTTTATTTTTATTTTATTTGTATGTGAAGTGTTATGGTGACAAAAAAGTCATAATACTTATTAGAAAACAATACTTATATATAACCTATCACTAAAATCCTATTGTGCTTTTATAGTCTGAACTAAAAACAAGTAAGCAAGAATGACAAAAATATATTGGTAGATACTGTGGACATGTGGCTAAGGTTATATGAAAAATATTATTATTTAAGGAATGGTATGTGATTTCTAGATGGCAATAGCTGAAGTGAGGAAAGTTAAAGCCGTATATTTATCCTGACATTACATTTCATTTTTATTATCATTATTAATTATTCTTCTTATTATCATTATGAGTGCTTCACTCACCATCCTTAAAGTTCTCCTTAATACAGATTTTTTGTGTGGAAAAAGTAGTAAATGACTCAAAATGCTCTTTCTGTAACAGAGGACTTACCTATCTTTGAGCAGGAGGTTCCTGCTTTGAGCAGGGGGTTAGACAAGATGACCTCTTGAGGTCCCTTCCAACCCTGATATTCTATGATTCTATGATCTTATTAAAATTTGTAATGGCTTTCACTTACTATGAACCACTTTTCACCTTAGGTTATATGTGTGTGTGTGTGTATGTGTATACATACACACATATATAACCTAAGGTTGTATTCAAAATATATTTATTAAACCCTCAGTTTTCTTTTATTACTTAAAGTACTTATATAAATGCCTTACACAATCACTTGACATCAGAGGCAAGGTCTTGAAACATTTTTAGTACCATTGTAAAATCCTCTGTGTTTGCATAGTATGTTGTATTGTAGTGATAGGGCCTCATTCTCCTTTGCCCTGCACATTGTATCATTTGTCAAAGTGCGTTTAAAATGCTACTAAATCTGATTGGTAGTGTTTTGCACTCTTTACATAGACTTTGTGAAAATGTGAATAACTACACAATGTGCAAGACATGAGAAAATCAGAGGATGTTGTCTACTCTGAGGTGTCCATGGACTGGTCTACAGAAGGTTTCTAGAGCTGATTTCCCTCTGCTCCTTTGTGTACTACCCTTGACCTGAATGTACAGGCAGTTCCTCCAGGGAGTCTGTTCTTCTCTGAATGTTATACCTTGTCATAAATATAAAGGGAAGGGTAAACCCCTTTAAAATCCCTCCTGGCCAGAGGAAAAATCCTCTCACCTGTAAAGGGTTAAGAAGCTAAAGGTAACCTCGCTGGCACCTGACCAAAATGACCAATGAGGAGACAAGATACTTTCAAAAGCTGGGAGGAATGGAGAAAAACAAAGGGTCTGGGTCTGTCTGTGTGATGCTTTTGCCGGGGACAGAACAGGAATGGAGTCTTAGAACTTAGTAAGTAATCTAGCTAGGAATGTGTTAGATTATGATTTCTTTAAATGGCTGAGAAAATAGCTGTGCTGAATAGAATGAATATTTCTGTCTGTGTGTCTTTTTTGTAACTTAAGGTTTTGCCAAAACATTCTCTATGTTTTGAATCTAATTACCCTGTAAGGTATTCACCATCCTGATTTTACAGAGGTGATTCTTTTTTACTTCTATTAAAAGTCTTCTTGTAAGGAAACTGAATGCTTTTTCATTGTTCTCAGATCCAAGGGTTTGGGTCTGTGGTCACCTATGCAAATTGATAAGGATTTTTACCAAACCTTCCCCAGGAAGTGGGGTGCAAGGGTTGGGAGGATTTTGGGGGGGAAAGATGTTTCCAAACTACATTTTTTCAGGAACCCAGATAAAGTTTGGTGGTGGCAGTGGAAGTCCAAGGGCAAAGGGTAAAATAGTTTGTACCTTGGGGAAGTTTTAACCTAAGCTGGTAAAAGTAAGCTTAGGAGGTTTTCATGCAGGTCCCCACATCTGTACCCTAGAGTTCAGAGTGGGGAAGGAACCTTGACATACCTAAATAAATATCTTCCTTATTACTGAACCCTGGATCATTTCTCCTTACTGATACAACAATGCTCTTAATTTATTTGACAAGTTCAGTCATATTTGTGATTTTCATGTTGTGCATTAAAATCCTAAGGGCATGTTCAATGTGAAAGTCACAAGTCCATAGCATCCTGGTGACTGTTGGATAGCTTAGTGCTCTTAAATATGAAATAAAAGTCCTGTTGTACCAAGTGCCAAGGGAGTGACTGCTTTGGTTTGCAGAAGTTTGTGGTGCAGATGAGTGGGGCTCCTACTGGACTTGAAAACTGCCTGAAACCCAGTTAGTAAATGCAAGCAGTACCAGTGGCAGCAAACCTGCTGCATAGCTGTGGGGCATTTTCAAAGAGATACAGCATTTGAACTATGTCAAGGAGAGGATAACAGTGATGGACTAGTCAGAATTTAAGTTATATCCTGAAGCTGAATGTAGCAAAGTAATTTAGAAATCTGGGCAGAGTCACAGCAAGGACACAATCATGAAGTGATTTGCCTTGTAATTAAAATGCAAATATTCAATAGCAATATAAGTGGCTTTTGTATGACCTGGAAGGTAGAAGATTTATGGTGGGGCAAATATGTTTGCAGGCTTTTTTTTTAACCCACAACAGCTGACAAATAGTTGGGGGTGGAAGACTGTTTCAAGTTATAATTCTTAAAGGATGCCCCTTGCAGTCATTTATCACTTCCTTTTGTGGTCTGTATTCTTTTTTATTATTCTTCTGCAGAGAACAAAAGCCAGACATTTCTGCTGAAATAAGGACATGTTAAACACAGTGTTGTCATGCTTATATATAATTTCTCCCCATGTGAGTCTCCCTGGAAAAGAAGATAGAAATAAAGTGTTTTCTGCATACAAACAATTACGCAAACGGAGACAAAACCATATAGAATTCTGAATGAATAATGTATAAACGTTTTTATACATTGAAACAAAGTATGAAAAAGAAACTTAGACTGTTAGCAGAAGTTTGGTTTTCTTCACAATGGGCCAGATCCTCAGCTGTTGTAAATCACTGATATCAAAGCAGCTGTGCCATTTTATACAAGCTGAGGATCAGGCACTTTGATTCCAATAAGAATAATCAATGTTGGCTTGAACCCAGTGAGATTTTATTAGTATTTTTAACAATACCATAGAATTAGTATAATAATACAGTGGTATTGAAGGCTATAGTTAGTTAACCCTCAAATTTCTTTACCATTTTTTCAGTGGAGCTGCTTTGCCCCCTGCAGAACTTGTAGAAGACATGGCACTCAGACCAAGCATTCCTCTGAGGTCCGTGACATATAGTCACAGAGGATAGCCATGAAAAAGTCCTGTGCCTGTACCCTGGTTTTTGGCTCTCTTCTTGCTTCTTGTCAAGAATGGTGCAGCCAGAATCTGCCTCTTCAGCTGCTGCTCCCACTCCCTACTCCTCCCATTCTATTTAAAAATCAATGGCACTATCTGGCTACAAATTATCATTGTATCTTTTCCAGTCATTCAATAAAATGGTCTAAATCTTTTTATGGGACTTGCTGCTCTGTATGCAATGCACTAGGAAACTTGACTGACTAACAGACCGAAGAATGCTGAACATTCAGTGATATATACTGATTACTTTGGACAATCCAAGAGAATAGCTAATGTATGATCAATTATAGATCAAATTTGCATATTCCTATGGGCTGAAACATATACCCCTAGCAAGGAAGAAACAGCAAGCATCATGATTCTAAACTAATGAGATGATTTTATGGTTAAGAATGGAGACTGGAAAACACAGTAGTATTTTTGCTTTAGTAAGTAGTTAAAAGGCACATGTGTGTATGGAAATCTCCCAGTTGAAGGGATTTATTCTATTAGATTGTTTTATATCTTTCATCCTTAGATTGCTTTATCTTAAATCCCACTATGTACTTTGGCAGCAAGAAACAGTAAGAAAGAAAGGTGTGCAAGGATTATCAGCTCTGAAATTCAGTCAGAGGAGACGGATCGTTTTGAGTCGGAATTCAATAGCCAAACAAACTTTACATTTTGTTTTTGCTTATTTTGCCAGAATAGCTTTATCCACACACCACAACACTTTTCAAGCTGAGTAGTAACCAACAGGAGCTGTCAGTGTAGTTTCCTGCAGATAATTGCTGGGATCCAAACAGAGAGACTGTTACGGCCAGGTTGTCGCCCACTCTGCATGCCTGCGCTGGGGCATAAGGAGACATAAAGCACCCCCTTATTCCTCTGCCCCAGCAGCACAAGGAGGAAAGCAGGCTTTGCAGAGCTATTACTCTCTCCTCCCAGGCAGGTGGGGCAAGAGGGGGAAGTGAGCAGTAGGAGGAGCCTTGGCATTGTCTCCATTCCTCCTAACATGTTAGGCCCTGCATCTGCGCCAGGGTGCATACATGGTTCCAGATGTTGGGCTATAGTTAAGGTACATCCCTCCTGAAGTTAGCTGGCAACTGGGAGGCTAACTGTGACTTGAAATGGGCATTTGTTTTCATTTATGAGAATTTGAGGAAGGAAAGAAAGAAAGAGACCTGGAGCAAGGGAGTGCTAATGTTCTGCAGAAAACATTGGGACTTGAATGTGGCAGTACTGTCCCAATTTGTGTCATTTTGGTGTATTCCAGTGGTGTGGGAACCAGGGCAGGACTTGGGTAATAAACCATCCTTATGGGAGAAAATTAGAGAGCACATGGAGGAGAAATATAGGCTCAGTGTAATGTTTGTTAAAGGGCAAAGCATAACCCATTGGAGTGAGAAATGCAGATCAGATGAGTTTCTATGGATCTCGGCACTGAATGTCTCATGTAAATTGTCAGGATAATTTGTGGGGAAGTAGCTCCTCTTCCTTGATGGATAATTTTAGCCATCTTGCTATGAATGCTATTGAACCTTTTCCCTCACCATCTAGAGGAAGAATACTAAAGGAGAATTAACATTACTATTCCTTTGTATGTTTCATATGTCTTGAACACTTGCCTCAACTCTGCGGTGTGCTACTGCTTCTCCAGACTATATTTCAGCCTGGAGCAAATGGAGGCCAGTACCATCTCTTGGGATCTCTGGTAGAGCTTTTTGGGTTGGTATGAATTTGGTTTAGAAGACTTTGTCCAAGTGCAAGCTGCAGAATTTTTTCCACAGAGCCCCAGTTTAAGAATTTTTTTTCAGCAAGGTGATTGTGATGAGAGAACATGGTTCTATTGTCTGGTAATCTTGAGGAATCAACTGTAAAGACTTAAATGGGATGCTAGAATCACTAATTCTGTTCCTCACTAGTGGGAATACTGAATCTCCATATACTTGAAGAAAAATAGTGTTCTGGTGTCCAGTCTAGAGGATAAAACAAACATATACAAAACACTCCTAACCATGCATTTTAAAAAAAAAGGCACATGGAATTTACATGTACTCACTTTGCTTATATAATGCTCTTTTCTGTCTCGTGTATGTAGGCTGAAAGCTGTTCAGGTCAGAGGGACAGTTTCTTACTTGGGCATTTGTACAGCATCAAGCACAATGAGGCCTTGATAGCCTGTGATCCTCTATGCATTACAATAATAATAATGATAACTGGAGTTGTGTGATGTATTTTTAGGTAGAGCTGGTGGAAACTCAGAATTTCTGGTTCCTGGAAAATTTCAAAATTTGGGTTTGGTCTAAACTGGAACAGAAACAGATATTTTTGAAATTTCCCACAAATCAGAATTACTGAAAAAAATAGTTTTGGATTTCTGAAATCTTATTTTGAATTTTATTTTTTCATTTTTTCATTTTTTCATTTTTCATTCATTCATAACTTGTCAGCGGTAGAAGTAGTGCATATTATATGTCTAAATATAATATAATAGATGAAATATTTCTCCTCTTTTTATTTTAAAACTGTGAAGGGCAGCTGCTAGTTAGTACTGTGAAAGATTATTTAGAAAGTGTTATATTTTCTAGATCAGTGTCTGTGTTGTAAACCCAGTTTGATACTTTGACATAAAATAATAGACTATCTTAACTATTATGAAATGTAAAAATATAAAAATGAAAATAAAAATATTGACACAATTTGGGAATTCTGAAAAACAATTATTTTTTATTTTAATTTTCTTCCCTGGTAGAATGTTTGTCAAAATTACATATTTTCTGAAATGTTTGAATTTGTCAAAAGCAGCATTTTTCATCAATAAGTGTTTTGACAAAAAAAATTAAACTCTAATCTTGAGGCATAACAGAAATGTATCCTTTTTCTTTTAGCTGTTTCAGGGAGAGGTTTGCTATCCAGAGATCTCTCTAACTGGAACAGAAATTGAGCACATGCAGAGTGGTTTCCAGAAACCTTTAAATGTTTGGTGGTTGTTCACCTGTCTGGTGATGAAAAAGAAGTCTTGTAATGAGTGATTCACGTCTTCTGAATTGCCTTAGTTCAGATTTAAATACTGGGTTTTTTCACTGGTGGTTGGTTTGTGGATGTGTTGGTTTTTAGTAATTTGTGTTTGTAGAAAAATTTATAGGTTTCATTAAAGGCTACATGTTTCTCAAATAGTGGGATGGTGTTTTCATATTTGCAGATTATAATATTCAAAATAGACACTTTAATGAATATAGTAAATTCTCTTCTTTTTCATCTGTTCTTGTCTAATTCAATATCAGGTGGGTAGTTATTTTAAAGAATGTTAGTGGAGGGTTTATGGGGATGTGATGCTTTTGAAACATTCAGTTGGTATTGTGATTTGCTAAAATATGCAAATAAATGAGAAAAATGGATTCACTATTTCCACTTGAGAAAATAGAATTATTAATTCATGGATATCAAAGCTATCTGCTTTTAGTTGTACACTAAAATGAATTGTACAGAATCAAGTAAAAAAGACTTCTGCTCCCATGAAATTTACTTCTTTCAAGTGATAAATCGAATAAAGGATGAGCGAAATATGACTGTTTCTTGTAAAAGAAAATATTTTAACTCTAGGTACTTTGTACCTATTGCAATGTCACAGTATAAAACATTGAATTTAGTCACAATTTCAGGTACTGTGAAGATGCTTCTGCTTTGTGTTACTATGGAACAAAGTCAATAATTATGAAGTGTCCATGGTACTGAAAATGTACTGTTGATGCAGAGTTAGCTCAGTAAACTATTCAACAACAACAAAAATGTAAATACAAAGTGAAGATGTCATGTCCGACAGTATCTGAAACACCAGCAGTATATTGTGTATGTAAGAAGTGTGTGACTTGCAGTTTGGCTCATTGATCATTTTAATAAGAAATTATTCCCAAAGTATTTTTAAACCTTGTATGTGAAAATGTTATCTATTTTTGGCAGCCTCTCTGGTTTTAGGATTAAGCAAATAGGGAAGTGCTAATAAGCATGAGCTAAATGAGGAAGCAAAATAAAAATGGTTCATTTATACTTGGTAATGTTTGTAACTCCTTGCTTTTCATTGAGTCACTGAAATGCCTTGTCTCCACCACTGTCACTCATACAATGAGTAGGCAGACAGGCAATTATTTAAGATTAATAACTGAATGCCTGCTTCACCTTGCTTAAATCTAGAATCTCAGATTGGCTCAGTGGACAGTTTTGGTTTATCTCATTAGATCAGAAGGTACACACTGCTTCTATAGGCCGAAAGCCTTGGACAGCTTGGCTGGCACTGTCATGATCTGTGGTAACACATACACAGACACCTGGTAAACTATAGGTAGTATAGAGAATAAAATCCATGACTTTCTTTAAAAGTACTTGAACAAAAGGAACAACTTCAGTAGCTGTCAACAGTAACATCCCATGAGTCTTCGATGAAGGCCTGACTGCAGTAGTAGCTTGAGGACAAGAATATTGTAATTCAGTCTGGGGACACACAGTTTCAGATGGTGTGTAATACAGATTCAGTCATGTTCTGGGTAAAATGAGCTAAAGAGATAATATTAAACTAAGACTTTGCCGCCTCCACCAGCTCCCCATTTGCTATCAGATAGGAATCTCTCTTTCCTGTAACTATCACAGAAGCTATGATCATTTGGTACATATGGCCAACAGATCCCAGATATAAATATGAGGTAGCTGGGGAAAAGCGTTGATCCACAAGAAAATCAGAATTAATTCTATTTTCACCAGCTTCAGATCATGGTATAAAACTCACTATCTTTGAAGCAATTCCTCAAAGAAAGAAAACCTGAAGCAGAAGAGCACACGTCAAAGGACTCCAAAGCAGAAGCCAATAACTAAACCAAAGTGTTTATCCATTGTGGATAGATCTTGCAGGGGAACATAATTTGCTCCTCCTTTTATTTTTACTGGTACTGTCTTTCCATGCCCATGCCAAGCTTCTCGAAGGATGGAGAGGAATCCTAGAGGTTAGTGAGAATTCCTAGTGTCATGATGTTAGCCTCATCACTCAGAAGGTTGAATTCCTTCTAAAGTCTGGATTACTAGATGGGAGTGTGATGAGTTCCCCCCGGGGTGTCACCTGGAAATGGGGTACCACTGAGCCCCACTGACCCACCAGCCTGGGCTCCCTTTCACACTGTATTGCTGTGACAAGCTACAAAGCCTTCCATTCTGCACTTTCACCAGCATACATACAGGTAGGGACACAGCCAGCTGCAGTTACAAGTAGGCTCTCTGACCAGCCCCTGAATGGCAAAGCTACTCCCAGCTCCTTAGGCATAGAATCATAGAATCATAGAATATAAGGGTTGGAAGGGACCCCAGAAGGTCATCTAGTCCAACCCCCTGCTCGAAGCAGGACCAAATCCCAGTTAAATCATCCCAGCCAGGGCTTTGTCAAGCCTGACCTTAAAAACCTCTAAGGAAGGAGATTCTACCACCTCCCTAGGTAACGCATTCTAGTGTTTCACCACCCTCTTAGTGAAAAAGTTTTTCCTAATATCCAATCTAAACCTCCCCCACTGCAACTTGAGACCATTACTCCTCGTTCTGTCATCTGCTACCATTGAGAACAGTCTAGGGCCATCCTCTTTGGAACCCCCTTTCAGGTAGTTGAAAGCAGCTATCAAATCCCCCCTCATTCTTCTCTTCTGCAGGCTAAACAATCCCAGCTCCCTCAGCCTCTCCTCATAAGTCATGTGTTCCAGACCCCTAATCATTTTTGTTGCCCTTCGCTGGACTCTCTCCAATTTATCCACATCCTTCTTGAAGTGTGGGGCCCAAAACTGGACACAGTACTCCAGATGAGGCCTCACCAATGTCGAATAGAGGGGAACGATCACGTCCCTCGATCTGCTCGCTATGCCCCTACTTATACAGCCCAAAATGCCATTGGCCTTCTTGGCAACAAGGGCACACTGCTGACTCATATCCAGCTTCTCGTCCACTGTCACCCCTAGGTCCTTTTCCGCAGAACTGCTGCCTAGCCATTCGGTCCCTAGTCTGTAGCTGTGCATTGGGTTCTTCCGTCCTAAGTGCAGGACCCTGCACTTATCCTTATTGAACCTCATCAGATTTCTTTTGGCCCAATCCTCCAATTTGTCTAGGTCCTTCTGTATCCTATCCCTCCCCTCCAGCGTATCTACCACTCCTCCCAGTTTAGTATCATCCGCAAATTTGCTGAGAGTGCAATCCACACCATCCTCCAGATCATTTATGAAGATATTGAACAAAACCGGCCCCAGAACCGACCCTTGGGGCACTCCACTTGATACCGGCTGCCAACTAGACATGGAGCCATTGATAACTACCCGTTGAGCCCAACAATCTAGCCAGCTTTCTACCCACCTTGTAGTGCATTCATCCAGCCCATACTTCCTTAACTTGCTGACAAGAATACTGTGGGAGACCGTGTCAAAAGCTTTGCTAAAGTCAAGAAACAATACATCCACTGCTTTCCCTTCATCCACAGAACCAGTAATCTCATCATAAAAGGCGATTAGATTAGTCAGGCATGACCTTCCCTTGGTGAATCCATGCTGGCTGTTCCTGATCACTTTCCTCTCATGCAAGTGCTTCAGGATTGATTCTTTGAGGACCTGCTCCATGATTTTTCCAGGGACTGAGGTGAGGCTGACTGGCCTGTAGTTCCCAGGATCCTCCTTCTTCTCTTTTTTAAAGATTGGCACTACATTAGCCTTTTTCCAGTCATCCGGGACTTCCCCGGTTCGCCACGAGTTTTCAAAGATAATGGCCAATGGCTCTGCAATCACAGCCGCCAATTCCTTCAGCACTCTCGGATGCAACTCGTCCGGCCCCATGGACTTGTGCACGTCCAGCTTTTCTAAATAGTCCCTAACCACCTCTATCTCCACAGAGGGCTGGCCATCTCTTCCCCATTTTGCGATGCCCAGCGCAGCAGTCTGGGAGCTGACCTTGTTAGTGAAAACAGAGGCAAAAAAAGCATTGAGTACATTAGCTTTTTCCACATCCTCTGTCACTAGGTTGCCTCCCTCATTCAGTAAGGGGCCCACACTTTCCTTGGCTTTCTTCTTGTTGCCAACATACCTGAAGAAACCCTTCTTGTTACTCTTGACATCTCTGGCTAGCTGCAGCTCCAGGTGCGATTTGGCCCTCCTGATATCATTCCTACATGCCCGAGCAATATTTTTATACTCTTCCCTGGTCATATGTCCAACCTTCCACTTCTTGTAAGCTTCTTTTTTATGTTTAAGATCCGCTAGGATTTCACCATTAAGCCAAGCTGGTCGCCTGCCATATTTACTATTCTTTCGACTCATCGGGATGGTTTGTCCCTGTAACCTCAACAGGGATTCCTTGAGGCATGCCCCCCCTCTGGAGTATAAACCCAAAATTATACCGTCTTGTGCTGCACAGGAATCTGTGTTTAACAGATCCAGTTGTAGGATCTAGAGCTCCTTTTGTTTGTGTGGATCTCTCATGTTATAAATTAAAAAAAAAGAGGAAAAATGGAAGTTAAAACCATAAAAATGTGTTTCACCTGCACATGAAACAGCTTTTAGCTAGTTTTGTTTTGTTTTTTTAAACTGACTAAATTTCAAGTTGTATGCAGTGGTGTTGTAGCCATGTTGGTCCTAGGATATTAGAGACATAAGATGAATCCGCTCCAGACCTGAAGCAGAGCTCTGTGTGAGCATGAAAGCTTGTCTCTCTGACCAACAAAAGTTGGTTCAATGAAAGATATTACCTCAGCCTCCTTGTCTCTCTAAATTTCAGATTAACAATTTCCCTTTAGATCATTTATCTTAAATTCTGAAGAATCATCAATTCATAGTTTTTCAACCAATAGTCCTGTATCACAGGTCAACAAAACTTGTGTTTTATTGCCAGTTGGAAGTGGTCCATGAATCTGTTTATGGCTAATTATTAGTGTACTTTAACATCTGTAGGGGAGGGCAAACTCAGAAGGGCACAATAAATTCTGTACTGAAAAGATTGCATCTCTGTTTAGTAGTTTTTTTATTAAAGTCTCAAGGGAGAGATTTCAAAGGCACAAAGGACAGTGAGGCACTGATCCTCCCTGGAAATTGTGCCATTGAAAAGCTATACCTTAATTATACTAATTAAGGTCCCAATCCTGCAGAAATTTAAATGGATGGTTAACTTCACTCCCTGTGACAACTCCAATTGCCTTCAGCACCTGTTCAACTGGGGCCTATGTGCGTTCTAGAGTTGCCTACTATGTACATAGGTTGTAGTAAAAATGACATGCCAACATGTTTTTTGTTGTTAAATGATCTGAGAAGCAGTTGGCATTTTATCAACTGTAGAGTCTCATTTTGTTAAGAGAAGTCAAGTGGCTCTTGTGAGCATATCTGTAGCTCTGAAAAATAGTGTACCTAGCAGCATACTGTAGCATCATAGTTATCTAAAAGACTTTTCTGCTTTCATTAGTGTTTAGGATGCTAAGCTAATTGATTTTTTGAAGTATCATACAGATAATATGAAACTAAACTATGGGTGCTTTCGAACTTTTTCAGTTTCAATGGAGGATTAATCCAAATATATGCAGTTGCTCTGAAGGGCATTTGATGTTGTGCATAACTTGTCTTTTATACTTAAAGGTAAATCATATGAAATAAATGAGAACTGTTATCACATAAAATATGAATAGATAGTTTAGAAAATGTTCTGACATTTATTTCTGAAATATTTCACTTCTTGATAAGGTTTCATCCACCAAAATTTGAGGTGAGGTGGGGCTGCCAGGGCCCAAAGTAGCTCTTTAACCTCTTCCTTTCCAGTGCAGGGTTGTGTACCCCTTTACAGTATTACAACATGGAAAATAGCAATGTAGAGTTTGGTGTAAATGGCTGAAAATGTTCTTGAAGAATATACCAGTTTTTTTCAGTAGTTGTTATGACTATTTTTGTATAGTTAACAAGGTAAGTTGCATCTTTGATCTCACCTATTTGTCTTGCACAACATCTGAAAAGATGAGAGAGCTATCTCAGACATTTTCCCCACTACATTCACATGTTTTACAAGTAAGCTCAGCATTTGAAGTTGCTTAATAGATTCTGAAGGACACAGCCCTGGAGACTTGTATATTTTCAAAGCAAAAGTTCTTAAGTACTTGTATTGAAAGGGTAACAATTTTCTGGAAATGAAAGTGTTTTCTGTTGAAGAATTATCAATTAGAGTAAACCAGACTTTTTGTTTTAAATAAAACTTCTCAAATGAAAATGATTGTCGAAAATTTAATGACATTTAATTGTAACAGATTTCAAGAATGAGGATGCTGGACTATATATACTTTTCTGATAAAGCACCAGCTCTCTGATGTGTGGGTCATCATGAGTCCACGGAAAGACCAATTAATTGGTTTTTATTAATTGATTTAATTGGCTGCTATACAGTTCCTTCTAATGGCACTTTAGTTATGTATTTAAAATGTTGAATGAGTAAATTTTCTTATGGTGTTTTAATTTTCAAAGAATTTTGGGCAGCTTGGTTTCTGTTGAAAATCCTGTAGCAAGTTTGAGATGAAACAGGTATACATAACAGACCTAATCACTCTGGTAGTTTAATAACCCAGCTTGCCATTAGGAATTTCTTCTGTAATGATACTATTTCTTCAAGAAAAATAAGTCAGAAAAAGCAGAAGAAATTGTAGCTCATGATGGAAATATTACCCTCCCCTGCGCAAAATACATAAATAAATAAACAAACAAACAAAATTTCCTGAGAAGGGAACTTCTAGTGAAATTTCCCAAATTAATTCTGAATTCTAGAAAAAGGAAAGAAAGTGTTAAAAAACCTGGTCAGAGAGAGAAATTGTGAAAATTGAGACTTCTGCCTATAAAGCAAATCCAACAACTTTATGTAGAAAGATATCTAATGACCCTAAATTGGTTTGCTGAAATGCTAGAAGCGCCTGCTAAAATATGCTGTATAAAAGGTTATTAGTGAGAAAAATATTGAAAAATAGATTAAATACAGCTTTCCAGGGCATTAAAGATGTTGATTCTGTCCTCTCAATGAACTGAGTGAAAGCGAAAAAGGAGTTGCCCATCCTTACAAAGAAGCAAATAATTTTTTCAGATGTCTAACTGAAATATCACAGAGTGGGGGCTATTAGGAAAGATCTAGTTAGTGTCTTCTACAGGTAGAACTCTACCTTCACTAATCTTATGCATTTTAGAAAAGCTGAGTGGACAAGAAAGTTGCAAATCCATTGACAGCAGTGGAAGTTAGCTCACTTATGCAAGAGGTGAATTTGGCACTATGCTTGTTAAACACTTCTGGTTTTGGAATATGACCCAGATATTTTAAATATTGGTCCAGAGGAATCAAGTTTTGAATTTTCAGGTGAGAAGCGGCATACGTTTGGAACAACAAACAAAAAGTTTTGCAGCCTAAAGGGAGAATGAAGGAAAATAAAACTTAATGTGGTTTCCACTTTTCGCCTTTAATGCGCACAAATTCAGTGTTCTAAGAAAAATATTTTTATTTTTAGTAGTTACAGATAGTGGTAGTTTGTGAAATAGGAATTTTTAAGCCAGAAATTAAGTTTGAAGGGTTCATAGAAAACAGAATTATGGTGCCCTTTTCCAGAAAGATCTCAAAACACTTCAGTAAAGTGCTGGGAGCACTGGCTTCTTCATTAGGCTCTGAAGAAGGGTAACCCCCAGGCAAGAGGACTGAGGAGGCTGACTGGCTAGCTTGCTCCTGTCATTGGCCCTGGAAGAAGGGAGACTTCCACAGGGAAAAAGCCATGAGAGTCCACACTCTGTAAGAGAGTGGGAAAGAACTGGAAGCTGAGTGCAAGAGGACTAAAGATTCTTGCAGAAGAGAAGAGAGCCTGAGCAGAGGGTGACATCCAACTAAAGACTGGAACAGATGGCCCCTCTTTTGAGTCTGGGTTAGAATTTTGATGCCGCAAAGGCATAGTGTGAACTGGCCAGAGGGCCAAGTCACCAGCATGCCAGAACACCCAAGTCCCAAGGAGGAGAGTGAGTCACTGAAACATTGTGTGATGCCTCAACGGGGTGCTCCAGGACAAGTTTATGATAGGACCCCTTCAGCTTTAAAAGTACTAGAAAGTCAGAAAATTGTGCATAATGGAGAGTTGGGGGATCTCCGATTTTTATAGGATAGTGGTTGTTTTGTCAATTAACAAAAAAAGGGTTTGTGTGTGTGGAATATTAGAGGTATTTGTCAACTGAATCCTTATGTAAAACAGCCGACAGAGAACATGGCTTGTGTCATATATTTCCATTCTCCAGTGTAGTATGACAAAGACTTGTTGAATATTTTAGAAGAGGTATTCTTTTTGTTATATGCCATTAGTGATGTTCCCACACCAGAAATTTGGGGGGTAACATGGGAAATAATTTCACAGAAATGTTGTGTGTCAGTGAAAGTTCGTTTACAGAAAGTAAAAAGCAAGGAAATGAAAAGATAAGGCAACCAACAGAATGTTCTCTGAACTCCTTCACCCAGAGTCTCACACTTCATTAACAGCCACACCCAAGGCATCACTGAGAATGCACAGCAACCTTAACTCAGCCCCAGTCTTTCAGCATCCTCTTTTTTCAACTCCGAGTGTATGAGGTTTCACAGAACTGTGCTGAAAGGATTGTGGGGAGGTCTGGCACATTTGGGTGGAGGAAAAGAGTGGAGTGGATGTTGCTGCCTGGAAGAGGTCCTATCAGCACAAAGAAAGAATTAGTCAATGCATTAACTTCAGTCTCTGTGAGAATGTGGCAGCTGCTTAGATGTCTTTGCTGGGGAAGGCAGAGTTTTTACGCTCTCCCGTTGATTCACCTTGCGCTTCTTGTTGAGGTGGAGTACCCGTAGTTGACGCTAGAGCAATTGGCAGTCGATTTATCGTGTCTATACTAAACATGATAAATCGACCCCTGCTGGATCGATCACTGCCCATTGATCCTGCAGGTAGTGTAGGCAAGCCCTTTTCATTTGCACTTGGTTTACACTACCCTTCAATTCATAAACAATAAGCATTTTAAAACTGTTGTATATGAACAATAAAATAGTTTACCAACATCCTTGCCATATTGTACGGTTGTATGGATTATCTACTTATCCATATAACTGAACAGTATGTAAATATATAGAGAACATATATTACATTAAACACAGGGCCAGAATTTTAAAGCTGCAGGTAAGTACTTAGTGGGATTTCCAAAAGCTCTTAGGTAACTAACTTTCATTGGTTTCTATGGGAGTTAAGCACCTTAGTGCTTAGTGAGATTTTTTTCAAGAACACCTATCTGCATCTTTTGGCATCTAAATAGCTTAAAAATCCGGCCCACAATGTTTTGTTATATATAGGATGAGTGTTGCAACTTACAGAGCATACTCCCAAGCCTGGCTGCAAATCATACCCTGGATAGATGTAATTGCCTAAAAGCAGTGCTGCCTGATCTTGTCTGATTTCACAAGCTAAATGGGGTCAGGTCTGGTCAGTGCTGGGAACAGAGACCTCAAGGAAGTTCCAGAATACCATAATAAATGGTGTGGGCGATACAGGAGGTTGGCATTCTTCCCTTTGAGCAGTATTGAACGAACAGTTTAGCACTGTGTTCTCCAATAGGGGAGGAATATCAAATCACTTATTTGATGTGCTATGAAAGTTCTGTGTCAAAACAAAAAATGCAACTTGTTTGCCCAGCACATTTCTGTTGACAGATAACATAACAGCCTATGCCTAGGCCAGGGGCAAGGACCTGTGGGAAAAGATACAGGACATGTTCTTCAAACTGTGTCACCAGTTGGAAGCTTCACAGCAGGGTCCCTTTGCCAGCTGTTTCTGATATTGTTGTGTAGGCCATCAGTGGAAAGAGAGGCATTCTTGAGTTTCTAGACCATTTCTGTACCTCCTTTTCCCTTCCAGTACTTTATATTAAAAAAAAAACTGGCAAAAATTATGGCCATAGAGATGCCTCTTGGTCCTTCTCCCTTTATCATCCAGGCCATGTTTTCCCTTGATAATAGAGTATCTGCTAATCTTTGTCCTGGGTCCTGGGGAAGCTGGGAAAAGAGACCCCACAAATAGAAATTGAGAATTCCCGTGTGAAGATTCCCCTTGTCAGAGAATCCTTCCAAAACCAAGGATTTCAGAAAAAGACTATTAGACTCCTACTTTCAGTTTGAGAGAGGGGGTGGGGGGCGGAAGGCTACTAATCAATCATCCATCAAAGTCTGAGCTGTGTTCTTGAGCTAAATCAGAACCAAGAGGGGAAAGGTTCACTTTCAAGGGCTAGATCCCTAATCAGTGAATAGACAAAAGGGTTGCATTAGGCAGGTCTACTGTCAGCACTGAGATCTGATACACCAGGCTTAGCTTTTCCTTTTTTCCTTCATGTAACCAAACCAAAGGAATATGGCATGCTGGTGAAGGCTGTCTCCCTTCTAAACCCATCAAGACCAAATATATTTCCTTTCTGCATTCCAGTGTTTGTTAAACCATCATTGATAGTTCCTTCTTCAGCCTAAGAAATTACACATCCCTTAACACATCTGCTAGCTTTTTGCTGGTCAGATAAAAGGTCAGAGCTAGGCATTTTGAAGACCAACAACCTTTGAATGAGGAAAAAAATCAAAGAGCAATTAATTTGGCTCGCTGGAGAGTGGATATTAAACAAGAAGTACTGTTTCCCCCTTCTGTTCTAGATCATCTTGGACAAGAAAGATCTAAAGAGATATTGAAAACTCTTGTGATGGAAGTACTGGTAGAGATATCTTTTTGTGGCAACTGTAAATCCTGAATAACCAGTGTCAGATCCAAGTCAAATATTGGATTACATCTCATTTAAAAAAAAATCAGATGTAGAAGTTTCCAAGTTTGTGACCCTCATTCAGAGGGAAAGCTGCTCCAGTTCCAATTAGCAATTCTTCTGATTATAGTCACAATTCTTTCTGCAGCCCACTTAAAAAGTACAAGAGAGATTCCCCAGATGACAATTGATTTTGAGTCTCAGGTACCATATTATAATAAGGTGTTACTTCCTAAAGAAATATAGTGTGGCTTTATTTCCTGAATTATAACCGATTACCTTTTGACTTTGAGAATGGGCAATTCCGTTTGTTTGAGTAGATTAGACCATTAGGACTAATTTCTGCCCTCAAATTTGTGGAAATTCAGTGTGAGGAGGAGTTTTCCCTTCTGTTTTTTCTAAATAACTGGGTTACATTCCTCCTTCACAAGTGGAATAAATGGCCTTTTGGATTTTTCCACAATTCGTCTTCAAAAGACCTAACTGTGGCCTTATCTGACCTACTGAAAGCTAACTGAAATGCTAACTTGGCAGCTAAATCTGTTATGCTGGACAAAGTGTGTACATATGAGTGTGCACATACACTATGTGTGCATTTATGGTTCCTATCCTTACATAAATGTACCTGTTACTTATGAAGTGAAGGTAGGCTTCCACTTTTTTTCTTTTCCCTTAGAGAGGGTTTCTTAGAGAAGGACCCAAAATTTGGATTAGAAGTCTGTGACCATAAGAGTCCCTTTATGCCAACTAGCAAAGGGTACACCCAACACTGTTAAAATATTTAGCCAAACAGTATTTTGTCATGTGATAATTGGATGACACACTGGTCATTAATATTATTGCTTGATGTATGTATGGTTAGTGTGTAAAGGGTTATGTGTATACTGATAACATGTTCCTAAAATATGGCCAGACCAACCAATCTGAGTAAAGTGGTTAAACAGGTTTGTCTTAGATAAAGGAATGTGGATTTGCCAGTCTGCCAGGGTTAAGATGTGTAAGCCAGAGATAATGGAAGTACATTTGCATCTAAGTTAAACCAGATAATCAAACAACTAGAAAGAGCTAATTCAGAAGAGGACAAGGAAGACATCATAGCATCTGAACACCAGCAGAGGAGCTTTATTTGGGTTTACTTTTCAAATAATATATTTTCAAGGTGTTTCTGGACTATAAAAAGAAGTGAGAGAACTCCATAGTTATCCATCACTTAAGGGACAGAAGATGCCAGCAGTCTTAGAATCTGTGAAAGGTGGATCCTTCAGCCATGTTGCTGAAGATGATGCTGAGAACATCAAGATGATGCTGTAGGTGAGAAATTGCCAGGATTGTAAATTGTTACCTTTTTAAGACATTGGAAAGTGTATGTTTACTTTTGTTTTCTTTGTAACCATATTAGTCTCTCATTCTCTTGCTTAGTATCATATAAATCTGTTAATTATTAATAAACATATGCTTAGTTTTATTATAAGCCATCTCCATGCTGTGTATTAAGTTAATGAGTGTGTCCTCAGTGAGCCAAGAGACTGATATGAGTATTGTCTCTTTGGAGACAGCAGACATGATTTCTGTGAGTATCCCATGAGAGGGCCTGGGCGCTACAGACTGATATCTCTGTCGAACTCGGGAATTGGGGTTCACTGAGTGTTATCTGCAGAGAAGGGTTTTGACTGGCAGAGTCTTGAGGAGTTGGCTGGTAAGGCAGACAGACTGGTATGGCAGGGAACCCTCAGTTTCAACTCCAGCAAAATTCTTGCTTGCTAAAACAGAGAGGTAAAACAGGCATAGGGTTTTGGGCTCTCTAAGGAAAGTGTCACAAAGCCAGACTAATATATAAATTTATTCTATTTCTAGTATACAGTGGTGTCTTCTCTGAGGATTACTCTGGCCAATATGTGCTTTAAACTTGGACCTTCAGTGTTGGAAGGTTGTTAGCTACAAGAGAACTTGAATGGCAGCATATTTAATTGCTGTTTGTTTCATGTTTTTATCATCTAGAGAAGTCTGTTCTTGCTGAATATTTAGTAAATGTTTTTGATTAGTTATTTATGAAAGGGATTTTTCAAGGAGGAGAGAATATTTTAAAAATGTATGTTCTGGGAATGACTTGTTATCTGGTTCAAAAACAGGGGTAGGTGAGCCTTATTGATATGGTACTCCAATGGCAAGGTTTGAAGTGATAATCTGCTCTCTTTCACTGAACATATTGGAGGGTAAGATGAATACTCTGAGGTGGAAAAAATGACTTTGCTCTTCTCAAATAACAAAGTTGCCTGTTCTAAATATCAAATGTTATTTGTTTAATCTAAATGAGATTGAGGAGGCCCATGAAAGGTAACAAATGTAGTAATTTAGTCTTTTAAATCTATATTTCTTTAAGGAATACGTCTAAAAATATAATTTACTCATTTTAATTTGTAGCATAACTGTCTGTGCTTCCAAATGTGATCATTACTTCTGAGAGAGCAATTTTTTGTTATGATTCTCTGTTTCTTGTATTGCTAAAGGAGATTTCTGACTGTCTGTTCAATATTCCAGATCATTTTGATGTATTCCTATCTGACAAAAAATTGAGACCCATAGAGCCAACTAGAATGAATTAGAGTCAAAACCTACACATCAGAAGATTAATCTTGACATAATAAACTAAGAATAGTATAGTATTTTGCTAGGAACCATGTGTGACAGCTATGGCAGTTTCCTGCAATATCCTTGAAAGACCTTATTGTATTAATTTTGTGTATGATTGCGGGCCAGGATTGTATGTAACCTCTCTAGGAGGAAAATGTGACCGATATTACAATACCATGCAACATCTTAGGAATCCTTGGTTTTAAATCAGGGATCGGCAACCTTTGGCACACGGCTAGTCAGGAAAATCCGCTGGCGGGACAGAACAGTTTGTTTATCTGCAGTGTCCACAGGTACAGCCAATCGCAGCTCCCAGGGGCCGCACTTCACTGTTCCAGGCCAATGGGGGCTGTGGGAAGTGGCGCGGGCTGAGGGACGTGCTGGCCGCCACTTTCCACAGCTCCCATTGGCCTGGAACGTGGAACCTGTGACGCTGAAGGTAAACAAACCATCCCAACCCGCCAGCGGATTTCCCTGACGGGCTGCATGCCAAAGGTTGCCAATCCCTATTTTAAATGAATGATTTATGTAGGAACTAATAGCAGTGAGTGATGATGAGAGCATGGCTGCTGGAGGGCCCACACTCAAACTGCTCAATCAAGGCAAACTGCAAAGAATAGGCAGATGATCCCCCAAAATTGGTGGTTTACTCTCATAATTAGCTTCACCAAGTCAGTCACAAACCAGCTTCCGTAATACCTTCCTGGTTACCAAGAAGCCAAAAATACAGCTCCCCTAAATCAATCCAGCCTTGGGCTCCCACCCAGAAAGCCAAGTCAAATGGAAGGTTACTTAAAATGTTATTCACCATATATAAAGTTCTACCAATCCAAAGAGATCGGATACGTTACCCACCAGGTCAATGAACATTTCAGATTTTACCCAAATACAGGCCTACGGCCAATCTTTATTAACTAATCAAAGCTTTATTTAGAAAAGAAAAGAACGGAAAGAGTTACCGTGGTTAAAAAATCGTTATACATACAGGTATGAATAAAGTTCTTAGGTCAATTTCATAAGAGGTGGTAAGGATGCTGATTTATAAAAGTCCTTCCAGAATCAATTCAATAGGTTATAGTCCAATAGGCAGTCCAGGTGTAGAGTTTGTTCAAATTCTTCCATGAGAATTTGCAGGGATATTCCAGCATAGGCCTGGAGACCACAGGTTATGGCTTGAACTTCCTCTGACAAAGTTTAAGCAGATCTGAGATACCAAGGATCAGGCCTGAAGCTTCCTTTATAGTCCTCTAGGAAGCTAATAGCCTCTTGACAGCAGACATCACAGCAGGGGCCTTCCTGGATGAAGACTAGGCAGTGTATATTGTTGCTTTGAAGTAAATCTCCTTTTCCTAGGCACACACCAGTAACTAGTTGCATTCATTAGTATAAGGTAATTAACCATTCAAGCAGTTCATAGGTAGTTTATGCCAAACTTCAAAGAGAAATATAGGCAATGATATTGTTACACCACAAGTTTCATTTAAATGTTAATATTCCTTTTTGATCTCTGAATCAATAGAATATAGGAACAGAAGTTTATCAGAAGTTTATCATCTACAAGCTAATTAGGTCACATTGCTAAACTTCTAATAGATGTAGGTTAACACAGTCAAATACAATTAGTATCTATTTCTAATTCTCTGACAATACAGGTTTACATTTCAAAGAATTTAGTCTACTTATTATGGCTTTGATAACTATCTACATTTCAATAATTCTGTAATATGTTCTTCAAAGTTGATTTTGGGTCACTTAGCCTGCTGGTTGCGTAACCCTTACTGGTTCAGTGTCAAAGGTGATTAAAGCAAATCAGTCAGGTTGTTGTAATCCGTCGGGGAAGAACTACTGCCTGGACAGGCTCACATATACTACTTCAAACTGGATTCTCTAGAGACTACCCAGCCAAGAAAGGACCTTTTAATAGATAGCCTGAGTTTAAACTGACTCAGGGCCGCCTTTCCAATCTAGGAAACAGATACGACCTTCTGTGCGGAGCTAAAGGAAGAAGGAGGCATGCCTGGGGACCTACTTCACCATGGGATGTTTGCTACTTCCCACCACCCAACACAGATGTAATGAGGTTAAGTGGTGTCCGTATAAAATAAGTAAGAACTACTAATTATTTCTCAAGAAAGGCTTTTAATGATTTTCGACTATAATAACAGCATAAACAAAACAAGAAAAGGAAAACCAAAGACCAGCACTGAATAAGAATTAATACAAAAGGCAGATTATATTGAAGACAAGCGCAAGTACATGTAATATTGTGGACCATTTGTGAGTTTCTGAACAGTCACTCTACATATGCTGGTCCTGGTAGGTCATAATAAAAGCCCAGAAGACAAGCATAAGTAAAACTATTATTCACCAGCTCTATATTATTGGTGACAAACTATGTCAAAGGCAACATAAAGCTGATGCACAACAGCACTACATGCATCCGCTCGGACTACTTAAAAGACAAGCACAAATATATGCAAAGCTATTATGCAGCAGCTACTATTGATTTTATGCTACAGTACCAATAAAACTATGATCAATTCAGCTCAAGTGACCAGACTTCTTTACTCCATAGACTTACCCTGCGTTCGTCCAAAAATACGTTACGCTTCAGTCGGCCGCTTTCCGCACTGGCCAGGTACAGACAGTCGAGAAGTGCACGTCCCTTTGGTTCAGGGGGTGTGGGTCAGGTTTATCGAAACACACACACACACACAGTCCCGTGCCTTCGTTCTTTTTATCTGGTCTGACGGCCGTGTTTTAGAACAGACCAACCAATCAGGGTGGGCCACATTGTTTATGTGGTTGCTCTAGTTGTATAATTGATGCATATTTAATTTTTATCTTCAATTGTTAGTTGTTCGTATAATTTAGGCCTATTCATTTTCTGTAGCCAGTTAGATCTTGAATGTGCGTAATTTGGGGTTGATAAGTACATAGTAGTCAGCATAAATTGTTATCTGGTTGCAGCGCATCCCTGACCACAAGCCACAAGCTTAAGCTTTGTTTTTGCAAGGCTTACATTTTGAAGTATACAGACGTTTGAGGCCTAACATTTGCAATACTTCTATTTTGTTCAAGCTTGACAAGACAGTCAATTTATTTACATCATCCCGAGGCCTACATTTCCGGCTTGGGTACAATAACATTCACTTGTGTATATCCCGCTATAACAGGGGGTAGATAGCAAATACAAGCAACCAGTGAGACCCCAACAATAACTTTGGCAACTCAAGCTAATAATCCCAAAAGAATATGTGGCCCCACTCCTCAACAGTATGTAACAATCTTTCAGTCAATCACCTGGTGTGCCGCTTCTTTTGCAACTTGCCTAATTAGGCAGACAAATTTTCCTATCCCTTCCAACCATGGAATTATAACTGAATTTTCAGATTTTGAGAAGAGGGAGGAATTACAAGGGTTAGTTCCTCGTGACGGTTTTGTGAGACATTAAGGAGTGCCGACATAACATTGCCCAGTTGAATTATTACTAAGTCATTTTCAGAGAATTTTTTGAACAATCTTTTCTAATTTGGACACCCATAGGAGCGTAGGCAGGTGCACCTAAAGCTTGACAGAGTCTCGTGCACCAAGGACCCATGTAGAGTTGATGATGGTGCCTAATTGGAAGTGATAACAGTAAGACCGATTGGTGCAAACTATGCTTTTGGTTGGCTGAAATACAACTGACTGACTGCGCATTGAGCATATAGTTGATAACTACAAAAATGATGTTTCAGTGAATTTTTGTGGAATACCCACACACCTATCTTCTATTATTGCTTCCTCAGAATAGGTGTTGTTAACGAAAGATTTTTTAAGGTGGAGCTATCCCTCACGCATCATACATTTTACTTGAGCAGTACAATGTTTTTTAATACTTACAGGGCCACAAATGGCACTGAATAATGGTCCTTTTCTAAAAGCTTCTTCCCAAGCAGAAGCATTTCTGCAAGGGTCCTTTTTAACAGCAATAGATAAAACAAGATCAATATTTGTTTTTCACTATAGAATTCCAGGGTGTATTATGGACCCTTTCAGAATTAATGAGGTCAGAGCTTTGGGCCCCCAAACACCCCTTATAAAGGTAAGAACTGTCTACACCAATGTACCAATTCTCTCCTCCATGATTTAGTTGTGCATGGGATAAGGAGAATGCCAATGCCTCGACCTCGGCCAGTTGAGCCGAAGGATTCATTTGAAGTCTATGAGTTTTCATTGAGGCACATTTTAGGCAGTTATACCCAACTGCCCCTCCATGCTGTGGTGTGCCATCGATCCATAACCATACTTTTCCCATGTTATATTCTGGAATACACAATTGTTTTTGTAAAAACTGGTGATTGCTTCAGATCCATTTTACAGGCAGTGGACAAAACTGGGTTTCTAGAGACAATGCCATTTTTATTACTGCCTCTGGCATGTCCTGATGCATCCACTGAAACTCAGAACCTACTGAAAAAGGATTATATGAAAACACAGACCAAGTGAACAGGTTTACCACAAATCTCTGAAGAATGGGGTAAATCTGACTAAGAATAGTTAATGTTTTGTCTGTGGAGGACTGGGCGTACTGATAAGAATGAAAGGTACCAATGGTAAAGGAAGAATGCTTTTCTTGTTTGAATTCCACCCACCAATATTCATGCCCAGTATTTACATACACCTACACCCTTTTGGAAGTGTCTAGGTAGGTAAGAGAAGGTTCGTTAAAGAAGTGGACCTTCCATTTTTGCCATATTGTTTGTATAAGCGACCAATCAGGGTTTTTTCCCCTACTTAGAAGGTAGACCTGCTTGAAAAAGGTATTCCAGGAGGGAGACCAGAGGCTAGTTTGAACCACTAATCCAGCAGCCCTTTGGAAGTCCTTTCAGGAACGGATAGAAGTAAGTTTGTCTATTGCTTCCATTACATCTGAATTCAAGGTAATATCTATGGCACCTCATATACACCCCAAAAATGTTTGCCTAAGGGCGGGGTCCTTTACCTTCTCCTTTTTGATTTACCAACCCTGATTTGTAAGATGTTGCAGCAAGGCATTTAACACAATACTGCAATTTTTTGGGGTGGAATCAAAGACCAAGATATCATCCAAATAACTAACTCAATTATCATAATTGAAGGAGGCCATTGATTGTGCCATCATTTGTGTAGCCCATGCAGGGGAATTACAAAATCCCTGAGGGGCAACTTGGAATTTATATTTTTTCCCATTCCACATGAAGGCAGTCAGTCCCTGAGGATCTAGGATTGGAATTTGAAAGAACATACCTTTAATGACAGGTTTCAGAGTAGCAGCCGTGTTAGTCTGTATTCGCAAAAAGAAAAGGAGTACTTGTGGCACCTTAGAGACTAACCAATTTATTTGAGCATAAGTTTTCGTGAGCTACAGCTCACTTCATCGGATGCATTCTTTTCTTCCAGGGGTTGTCGTGCAATTTAGCAAGAAGGTTAAATTGAATTTCAGTTCGATTGGCAATAACCCCTTTTTCTGTTTGAACAGCAGCATTAATTCATCTATAATCTATTACCAATCACCCTTTTCCGGGTTCCTTTTTAGCCACAATCCAAACAGGTGATGCATATGGTGAGACTGTCTCCTCAATCCACCCATTAGTTAAAGTTTGGTCAACTAATTCATTACCCAAGGTTATTTGCTGACACAACAATGGGTACCGCTTTTGAGGTTCCACCTGTACATTTGGTTTCAACTGGACTACAGAGGGAGTCTGTTCTAGCATGGGGAGTGTAATGTAGGTAGTCAAAAAAGATTTAGCAGGAGGAATTTTTCCAATATTATCATTTCCTAAAATATGAAAGGAGTTACATTCCATAGGTACTAGGATAATAGGACAACTACTACCTTCTATTGAAAGATTTGAGACAAAACCTTTTTTAGTTCCCCTGATTCTCTGTAACCAAACTTCAGGAAGGCCCTTTTTGTTAATGGTTTTGACAAAATAAACAGATTTTTCAGCACCCGTATCGAGTAACCAATTTTCCTGCTTTCCATTGGTATCTAATTTTAACACAGAGAGACTTTTGTTAAGATTTGTTGAAATGACTTTGCTCGTCTCCCTGTTCGAGCCAGCATTTCCCTATTCATTTTTCTTTTTACCCTGCACAACAAATCCGTGGTGTTCAGCCAATTTTACTAGCTCAGGATCAGGCAGCCAGGCCTCTGGAAGCTTATTCAGGTTTCATAAAAAGGCAAAGGCTGCCCTTGCAACCCCAGAGTGCTCCTGTCTAAGGTTTATGGAGGGATTTGATTTTAAAGGTTTGGGGTGATTAGTTACATTTTCTTGGTCCCATTGAATTTGGTGGGAGGACAGAGCCTCCAAGGTGAGTCCACCTAACCCTAAAACAACAGATTCCAGCCACAGATTTTTGCGCTTAATTTTGTCTGACAGATAGTTAGCCACACGTCAAGTGGTAGCTGGAGTCACTACCCTGGCTTGTGTTTCTATAAAAGTGTCATTTCGCCACCCAGTGGTACCGTCAACGTTATCTCTTATACTGAGAAGTGTATTTAAAAAAATGTACCCATACATTGACTCTCAGTCTCGGATTTCCTCCGGGTTTGGCTTAGTTCTCTTTCCCTGGGTATTAGTCCAAGCCATTGCCAAGGCCATGACAGGAACCGAGGTTGGTTTCTGGCCTACTTTTACTCTCCAGTTGCCTCCGGTTAGTCCCCCAGTGGACTGGTAAGTCAACACCAAGGGGGCATCCAGTATAGTGAGAAAATCATCACTATGTTCCTTATATAATCACATTATCCATTTCCAAATAGGTTCACCACCTTTCCTAGACACTCTGGCCCGCAAGTCTCTGAGCTCAACAGGAGTGAAGGTCCTACATTCAGTGATTATAGTGGTCTGTTGACCATCATTTTTGGATTTGGTAGCAATTACAGGATATAGAGGTACATGTGGAGCAGAGGGAACTGCCTCGGCGAACTGTAGGGAGGAGGTGGACTCCTTCCTCAAACTTGACAGGAGGAGGGGACAGGGCACAATGAGGTTGAAGCAGCAAGTGAATGGTTTTTCGCTGTTTAATTATAGTGGAACTTAAACACGCCAAGCAGTCCAACACAGACTGACATAATCCCTTCTTTTTTATTTTATTTTTATCCCACAATAATTCTTTTAGGACCAATGGTTGAAGAAGTTGGTCCATACATTGAAGATTCTCAGGGACAGTTGCCTTTACTTTGCAAACCTTCCCTAGACCTTCCAATAGCATGTGGGCAGAACCATCGGCAGGAATTTTACCTTGTTCATTAAAATTAACACAGGTGGTAGGGCGAATTTCCCAGGGTGCCAAGGTTCCTGTCTTATGCAAGCAATTAAGCCTCATGTTGGAAGTTTGACCCTCCATTGCTACAGTTTCTCGAGGAATTTTGGTAAGATCAAAATTACAGTCAATTTGAATATTTATTTGTATATTTCCATGATTTTCATTGTAATGGAAAGCAATATGTTCCACTAAAAGCCCAGTTGGGGTGTTTGCTGTATTCATAACCTACCCATGTACGGGCATTGCCTATCAGGGCCTGCAGGGACCGATAATGCATCTCCTTTATGGGCTTTATCCATTTTTACTGGAGGAAAATTACTGTCCTTCTATGGTGAAATTGGTTAATTTGTGTGGAATATAAATTCTCAAATTTGGAGGCAAAGACTTCTACAAGGAGCGATAGGGGTACTGGATCTGGAGAACCTAGGTATTTTTGGATTTGTTCCCTTCCGGATCTGGGAGGGGGAAGTTCCTAGCAATATCCCGCAATATAAGTTAATATAGGATGGTCTCCTATGAATGCTCACTTACCAGTATTACGATATAATGTTACCAAGCAATAATTCGGCATTTATACCGCCATCCTCTCAAAGGCAGGAGTTTGACCTTCTGAGGTTAGTTCTACTAATGGAAGAACCAGATCGTCAAGTTGCCTATGAGGATACTCTCTCTACCGGGAACCAAAACAGTGCTTAAGAAGACAACAAATTACTCAAACAAAAAACAAAAACCAGAGAAGAAACAGGCAGCAATAATTCCTGGGTCAGATCCTGAACTCAATTAGAGAATGTGGATTCACAGTGAAAAGACCAGTCTCACCACAAGACAATTCTTATAACCCATGGGAACACTGTCATTATCACCATAAATCAAAGAGAAGAATACCAATGCACAGTGACAAGATCAACCCCAGCACAAGACAATTTTTATAACCTGTACTGACGCTAACATTTTCACCGTAGATTAAAAGAGACGGCACAGTAAATTATGACACTGGAGGGGTGAAATCCTTCTTAATGAAGTAGCAAGAAGGTATGGTAGTAGCACCAAGAAGGTGCTGTCAGGTAGAAGGTGTGAGGTAGAAATACAAGAGGTTTGCTAACTGTGACCTGGGGGTTTAAAACAGATGAGTTGACAACGTAAAAAGAACCAGACTGACAGAACCACATGTTTGGAAACATTGACTGCTGTCTTTTGCTTTTGAGATCAAGGCCCAGTACCGAAATTTAAAATGTGAACCACGTCCTTGTATCCTGTAGTGTGTATCACCGGAGTCTTTTACTGCAGCTTGGCAGACAAGTATCTGACAGGGCACCCGAATAAAAAATATACCGCAGAGTCTTTAGAGGCTTAAGGGTCTCAGGGCAGATGGGTTAAGTGTCTGACTGCATCCCCTTATCCCAAAAATATACTGCAGTCTTTAGAGGCTTACGGGTCTCAGGGCAGACCGTTTAAGTGTCTGACTGCATCCCCTTATCCCAGATTTTATCATCCCACTGCTGACACCATGCGGAGATAAAGGAAGAAGGAGGCACGCCTCGGGGCCCTATTTCACCCTGGGGTGTTCACTACTTCCCAGCACAGATGTAATGTGGATAAGTGGTGTCCATATAAAATAAGTAAGAACTACTAATTATTCTCAAGAAAGGCTTTTAATGATTTTTGACTATAATAACAGCATAAACAAAACAAGAAAAGGAAAACCAAATACCAGCACTGAGTAAGAATGAATACAAAAGACAGATTATATTAAAGACAAGCGCAAATACATGCAAAGCTATTATGCAGCAGCCATCTACTATTGATTTTATGCTACAGTATTGATACAACTATGATCAATTCAGCTTGAGCGACCAGACTTCTTTACTCCATAGACTTACCCTGCATTCGTCCGAAAATACGTTACCCGTCAGTCGGCCGCTTTCCGCACTGGCCAGGTACAGACAGTCGAGAAGTGCACGTCCCTTCGGTTCAGGGGGTATGGGTCAGGTTTACCGAAACGCACACACACACACACAGTCCCGTGCCTTCGTTCTTTTTATCTGGTCTGACGGCCGTGTTTTAGAACAGACCAACCAATCAGGGTGGGCCACATTGTTTACGTGGTTGCCCTAGTTGTATAATTGATGCATATTTCATTTTTATGTCCAGTTGTTAGTTGTTCATATAATTTAGGCCTATTTATTTTCTGTAGCCAATTAGATCTTGAATGTGAGTAATTTGGGGTTGATAAGTACATAGTAGTCAGCATAAATTGTTATCTGGTTGCAGCGCATCCCTGACCACAAGCCACAAGCTTAAGCTTTGTTTTTGCAAAGCTTACATTTTGAAGCATATGGACGTTTGAGGCCTAACATTTGCAATACTTCTATTTTGTTCAAGCTTGACAAGACAGTTGCTCAATTTATTCACTCTGTCCAATTCATGAGGGACCCAATCCTTAAGGATGGATTGGAAGGACTTGACCTGCTAGAGGCCCCTATGACTGTTGGGTGACCCTTGGAAGGCTTTTTAGCGTAAGTGTAGATTTTTATTGTTTTTAGTATGTTTTTCTGTAATGCTTTCACATTGAGAAATAAATATGTTTGCTTAGAAGGAGCTGTGTGTGGGCAATACATTGGTCATAGCCTTCAGAGAGAAAGCAAAGTAGAGGCACTGGCCTGCTTAGTCAGTCTGGCTTGCTGGGGATATCGCAGTGTAACCCAGAGAGCTGTGCTGCAGCCTTAAAATCTCAGTCAGGTGGGACAAAAAGACAGGTCTTTGCCCAAGAGAGGTGATGGCTGAGGAGCTGGGAGCCTAAAGTGGGATGCTCTCAGTGGATCACTGAGGAAGAATACAAGTTCATTTACCCAGAACTGTGACACCATGTATTGAACTTAAGTCTGTCCTATGAATTGTACTCAATATAATTATTTGGTCAAAAATCCAGGTAATACAGAGGTAAATTTTAATAAGTTTAGAGATTTCAGTGGCTATGGGGAAATTGATTTAATTTTTCTGGGTTTTGTGTAATTAATGTTGACAGGAGACATGGACTTCAGGTTAAAAGGGGCTTTCTGCTTGGTTTGAGGAACAGATCTTACACATAATGTTGCTAATGTATAATGACATTCTTAGCATCCACAGATTATACAGAAAGGTACATCTTTAGAATTCAGTTCATGCTTTATGGAATAAAATGATAATACAGAAGGGATTGTATTTTTCTAGTGTATGATGTACTGTAGAAAGATATACGAAAACTGGGCAATATATATATAAAATTCAAAACTATAACAATAACTATCATTAATTGAACATACAATATCACGTATATCAGGTTGAATGTTCCTGAATCTGCTTGACGACAGCTACTTGTCTCTGTGACTCTGATATGATATTGAAGCTTGATATAAGAGGATGCTGATAAATTCCACAAAGTGTTTATCAGTTAAAATCAAAATGTAAATCGGGTCTGATAAGTTGTGTGTCAATTTTCATTTCAAATTCTTATTCTGGGATTATGAGTCCAACAAAAAGTCGGTTTATGGCTGAACAGGAAGTAGAATGAGCATATAAAATATATTATTTTAAACTTTTTTGAGGCATGAGTGAAGGATGTAAGGCTGATCTGTAATTCATTAATACTGTATGTGACCTGGTTATTAAGATAATTGCTGTGTAGCTATATGGGGGTTTTAGAATGTTTACGGCATGCATATGTTGATTTAGTTTACCAGGAAGACTACTAGGAAACTAGCAGAAAGGCAATACAATAGCTCTATATAAATACCCTCCTGGTAAACATTTGAAGGGGGCTTAGAAACAATGCCTGAGCTATTTTAAACTGTAGATATACTACTTCCAGGAGCCAGCAAAGTAACAAGATTCATTTTGCTAAGGCTGGGAACTAACAGCTCTAAAAGGACACTAAACAGTTAAAAGGTTTCTCTAGCCGAATGGGGGTGGCGGAGTGGGACAGGGACTGCTGGGTATCAGACTGACACCCAGGCTCCAGAGGTAAGGAGTCTGGACTGATATCTTGCTCATCTCAAAGGAGGTGGCCTTTGTGGTTGGCGGAGACAGAGAGCGGTGAAAGTAATCAGCTAAAAGGAAGAGGAATGTTTGAAAAATAGAACGGAAAACATTTATAAAACTGAAGGGAATTGGTTTACTACAGCTTTGTGTAGATGATAGCTGGAAGAAATTTCAGAAATATAATGTGACACTAGGACTGTGAAGTTCTTTAAAATCTTGTATATTTCTCCTTTGAGGAAGGTAGCATTTTTTTCTTTTTTTGCAAACAGATTATTTAGGATTAAATCCAGCTCAAATTTACCTACACAAATGCTGCTTCCCAGAGGGTTTGAGCCTCCTAAATCATGAAGCCATTTGATGATGCAGCTGTACCATAAAAGGGTGTTTTCCCACATAAGCAATGCAAGTCCCATGATCTCAAATTTAGGTGTTATATTCAGCTGTGCTCCTCCCCTAAAACCTGACTTTTGTGTGTTGCAACTGGACTCCTGGGGGAGTGATATTAGGGTGCTCAATGCATTCCCTGACTTCCTATCAGGGGAGTGGGTTTTTCCCCTGCTGACTGTCTCAACCAAGAAGGATATTTCAAAGGGACAGTATAGTCTGTAGAGATGCTTCTCTGACTGACAGTTCCATTCTGGCTAGGAAGAAGTGTCCAAGTTAGCTAACAATTCCAGTTCTCATTCTCTCTACTTGATTGTTCAGAAAACCATTGCTCAGTGCTCCTTTCTGATTAACAGAATAGGTGGTTCTCCAGGCCACCTCAACACCAGGCAATAAATAAATAAGCATTGTTGTATGTTCCCATCACTTTGGCTTGGGTCTTATGTAGGGAGAATAGTCTTCTGCAGACCAAAGTAACTCTCATGAGAAGAGGCCACAGCAGAGGGAATAGAAGGCCAAATCAGGAGAGGAAATTGTCTTGGGCAGGAGGCAAAGAATTCATTTACTTGACCTTTTCTCCAACTACTAAACCAATTTTTAATTCCTGGGTGAAAAGGCAGCTTCATTCCACTTCCCTCACTGCCCCCTCACTCCCAGCCCTTTTGATCTTGTACAACAGGCCTTCCTGTCTCATCCATAGGCATGATAAGGCTTTTTATTAATTGGCTGGACAACTTGATGAACAACAACCTATATCAACCTTTGCAAGCTAGTAGAGTATGTCCATTTCCTCAGTGGAGTTTTCAAAGAAATAAAAGAAAATTGTTTTGAAATTAAACATTAACGCTAGACAACTGAACTCAAGTAAAATGCAATTATGATCTGTACTAGCAAAGCAGGTATTGAAGTAGAAAGAGTTTGACCATAGAGCTGCTAATTCAACAAACATTATTTCTTGGAGCCTCTGGCAAAACAGATAGAACTACATGCATGTCAAGTTACTAATTAAACACCATTGCAATTTTTGATTCATATTTGCTTCTGTTTGGCCTTCTCTTTCTTCGTTCAGCACAGTGATACGTAATTTTCTCTCGCTTCCTCACCTCCATTTTCTATGCAAAATTCATTCCTTGCGGAAAGGCTAGGGTTTTCTACAATAAGTGGTTCTGAGGTATTCTGCTGGTGTGAGGAACTTCACTTTACCCAAGCTGTAGAATGGCAGCTGAGCTCACTGCACTATTTGGAGTTCTACACTCCGTAACCGGACTATCTCTGTTGGAGAGAGGATTGGATGATGCAGACCCTGGCAGTCCTCTTGCAGCCTGTCAATGCTTTCCCACACAGTCCGCCCACTGCTGTGCAGTGCCTGCAGAACTCACTAAGAATAATCCCAAATATAAAACAAGAAAACATATTTCTACAGGCAGTTGAGAAGAGTGTGTAAGAAGATCCCTTCGGCCTTCCAATAATTCCTCTATATAAAACCTAACCCTAGAACCACATCAGTATCTTCAGTGAATACAGTTTATTATGAATTATTGCTTTTGGGATCAACATTAATTGCACAGAGAAAATATTCATTTTCTGATATGTGATTGAGTCTCCTCCCTTTCCCTTTTCCTAATTGCTGTCAGCTGTGATAAAAAACTGTTAAAGGTGCATGAATTGGTGAAAATTCTAGTACTATAACTTTTTCCATGGATGGCTTTTTCACATGTCAATTTGTGAGATGTTTGCACATACTTTTGATTCAAGGTTTGAATAATTAACAACAAAAAAATAAGGATCTATCCCAAACAGAAACTATATACTACAGCTTCTTGTGCTTTATTTTGTTTCCTTTCAGATTGTTGGACTAGAATATTTACATATTTAAGATAGACAGAATAAATGTATGGTTTCTCTTTATTTCTGTAACCCAAATGGCTCTTACTCTCATTAATGGAAAAAGAGGTTGGAGAAGATTATTTCCAGGGTTGATGGATTGAGGATTATCTTTGTTTAGTAAGGTATAAAAAATACACTGGTTTCTGGTGTGCACAAATGTTGCATTAGAATTTAACTGCAATATTACTTTATGTATTCACTTCAAATATTGAATATGCTGCATTCTTTTCATGCTTTGGATAAGTGATTTCCAGTCTGTTATATTCACAGTGTTCAAAAAACAATCAACAGAGAATTGCACCATTTTAAATTATTTTAAATCTGAAGCTAAGTAGTTTCCTTTCTCTGAGCATGAGGACAACTTAAGACCATGGTGTCGGGGTGGGGGTAGGGGGAGAGGTAGAAAGAGAGAGATGCATTTATTTATCGGAAGATATGTGATGGGCTCTCCCTGCAGTCTAGTTCCCACCTTACACCTTGCCAAAGGATGACATCACTAAAAGGAGAGAGCTTTATAAACAATAATCCATAGACATCTATCAATGAAGCTTGGCTTTCTCTGTTCTTAACACGTACAAAATAATATACAGACGGAAAAGAAGAATTTACAAATCCCTGTCATATTTTATTATGAATGTAAAAAATCTCATAGATTTTTCAGCTGCCATCTTTTTTTCCCCTTTAAAGCATGCCTTATCAACAAACTACATCACATCCTCTTTATGGGCTACCTGTGACCTGAAGTATCAGAAACAACATCCCTTTTTTTTGTCATAGAAATTGAAACAGATAAAATACCCAACTGAAGACATAAAAAAAACCCTTCGTTTTCTATAATGGTAAACCTGCAGAATTGGAGTTAAGAATAATTTGAGAGTAGAGAACCATCCAGGGAGATATTCAGGCTACAATATACCCTTTGTTTGTTGCTTTCCCCTTCCTCCCCCCTCCCAACCGCCAAATCAGCATGGGTGGATGTAGCAATAGAATTCTTTGAGTGTATTACAATGAACAAGAAGAAGGAACTATCTTTTCCTCTCTTGCTGCATGCCACTGATAGTAGAATATTTTTGTCCAAAAATGAAAACTGCCTTTGGTTAAATGAGTTTTTCAAAACATATTTTTGTACTTACATATCAAATTAAGGACCTATCTTGAGGATGAGCTGATCAGCTAACAGATAAGGTAGGTTATTTGTGATATGATTTTATTGGCACTGCTTATCAGTTTACACATGGTAGAAAAATATATTATTATCTCTGTAGTGCCTAGGAGCCCTAGTCTTTGTTGTATGGAACCTGATTTCAATATACTGGATGTTTGGAGCAGCAAAAGGACATAGGTGGTTAAATGTGGTACATTTTGACAGACAAGGTGGGTGAGGTATTATCTTTGATTGGACCAACTTCTGTTGGTGAGAGAGTTCTTCTTCAGGTCTGGGAAATGTACTCTGAGCATCACAGCAAAATGTAAAGTGGAACAGATCGTTTAGCATAAGTAGTTAGCACATATTGTAAGGGACCATTCAAGGCAGGGTGGCCAGTTAACACCTTTGCAGTCATAGAGCAAACAAAGGGGGGTTAGGGGGTAGTAGATGGTTGTAATAAGCCATAAATCCAGTGTCTCTGTTCAGTCCACATTTTTTAGTGCCTAGCAGAGTTATGAATTTAAGCTCCCAGGCTTGTCTTTTGAAAGTATTGTGCAGTTTCCTTTGTCTCTCTAATGTCCTAGGATCAACACACCTACAACTACATTGCATGCAACAAGCTAAATGTTGACAGTGCAACAGAGAGTTTAGCTTTACGTCTATATTGAAGTGTGGACAGTACAACTGATACTTTTTAAGGTACATCTACACTTACAGCAGCCTATAGAGTACAGACACTACATGCCAGTTATAAATAGTAGTGTAGATGATGATACACATGACTTTGGCAAGTAGAGTGCCCTACACACCTGAACCTGAGAATATACCCTCCACAGCTCTCTATATGCCCAAGCAGTACCTCCCACGTCTGCACTGCTATTTAGTACTCACTAATAATAGCAGTGTAGTGTCATGGCTGTGTGTCCTGCAGCCCTGCCGTGAGCCTGGGAGCAGCCAGAGGCATGGCCTGCCAGCTCAGCACTGGGACACGTTTACCAGGTCTCTGCATCGCTGTGCGCTGGGCCTGTTTTTCCAGCAGGGAGGCTGCATGGATGAGCCAGCGCGCTGATCTTCTATGATTCTATGCTGTCTCCCTACTGCCAGAGCCTTTCCCCACGCCCAGAGAAAGGCTCCAGCAGCAGGGAAAGGCTCTGGCCGCAGAGAGACAGCAGGGAAAGAAGCTGCCGGAGCCTTTCCCTACTGCCACATGCAGCTACTCATCACAGTGACAAAGGTGTATGAAGCCTGTCTTTCACATGTAGGGCTTGTACTCTACATGCCACTATCATTCCAGACAAAGCCTTAGTTATTTCTATCGTAAAAGAGTGCTGTGACAAGTCAGCCTCTTGTTGAGGAGATGCAGTACATACCACAACATTTGAAAATATAAAAATCTTCCAGCCTCCTCTTCAGTTAACTTGTTGAACAAATTCTTCCATTTGTTCCACATTTGAGGCACTCAAGATCTATAGTGATTGGAGGGATATAAGAACTTAGTTGTTGTCATGATGGATTTGGCATGTTTGCAGCATCCCATTTCAGGAGAGGATACAGATCATCCATTTCTGTTCTATCATTGCTAAGGATACTGATGCACACATTTGGTCTTTCAGTACTTTGTTGATCTTATATAGGATTGTGGCTAGATGGCCAGTGGATTAAGACTGGAGTTTTCAAAAGATCCTAAGGGAGTTAAACGCCCAAATCCTAACTCCCATGTGTGCCTTTTGAAAATCATCCTATAATATATTAGGCGTTTATTTATGGATACTATGGCTCAAATGTGCTTTAGGTCACAATTGAAAGGAATTTCATAGCTTCACTCTGTCCAGATGAATTGGAGAGGTGAGCCATTCTTGAGCAGTATTGTAATAGGGGAGACACTGGAAGGTTTTATGGCCTAATCTGAAACTCATTCAAGTCAATGGGAGTTTTTCTATTGACTATAATGGGCTTTGGCTCAGGCTCTTAATTATCTTTCCAGAGCAATACTGAATATGGAAAGCCAGCTATATGTCTTACTTTTAAAATAGTGTACTTGAAAATGTACTCATAAATGTGTACATATTAATAGGACTTGTGTTTCTGTTGGGTACTAATTTCCTTCACTTCAAAAATCCAGATCAGGTTTTTTCAAAGAAATTTGAAAAAAATTGTTAATTAGTGGTAGGTTTCAGAGTAACAGCCGTGTTAGTCTGTATTCACAAAAAGAAAAGGAGTACTTGTGGCATCTTAGAGACTAACCAATTTATTTGAGCATGAGCTTTCGTGAGCTACAGCTCACTTCATCAGATGCATACCGTGGAAACTGCAGCAGACTTTATATACACACAGAGAATATGAAACAATACCTCCTCCCACCCCACTGTCCTGCTGGTAATAGCTTATCTAAAGTGATCATCAGGTTGGGCCATTTCCAATACAAATCCAGGTTTTCTCACCCTCCACCCCCCCACACAAATTCACTCTCCTGCTGGTGATAGCCCATCCAAAGTGACAACTCTTTACACAATGTGCATGATAATCAAGTTGAGCCATTTCCTGCACAAATCCAGGTTCTCTCACCCCCTCACCCCCCTCCCAAAAACCACACACACAAACTCACTCTCCTGCTGGTAATAGCTCATCCAAACTGACCACTCTCCAAGTTTAAATCCAAGTTAAACCAGAACATCTGGGGGGGGGGGGGTAGGAAAAAACAAGGGGAAATAGGCTACCTTGCATAATGACTTAGCCACTCCCAGTCTCTATTTAAGCCTAAATTAATAGTATCCAATTTGCAAATGAATTCCAATTCAGCAGTTTCTCGCTGGAGTCTGGATTTGAAGTTTTTTTGTTTTAAGATAGCGACCTTCATGTCTGTGATTGCGTGACCAGAGAGATTGAAGTGTTCTCCGACTGGTTTATGAATGTTATAATTCTTGACATCTGATTTGTGTCCATTTATTCTTTTACGTAGAGACTGTCCAGTTTGACCAATGTACATGGCAGAGGGGCATTGCTGGCACATGATGGCATATATCACATTGGTGGATGTGCAGGTGAACGAGCCTCTGATAGTGTGGCTGATGTTATTAGGCCCTGTGATGGTGTCCCCTGAATAGATATGTGGGCACAATTGGCAACGGGCTTTGTTGCAAGGATAAGTTCCTGGGTTAGTGGTTCTGTTGTGTGGTATGTGGTTGTTGGTGAGTATTTGCTTCAGGTTGGGGGGCTGTCTGTAGGCAAGGACTGGCCTGTCTCCCAAGATTTGTGAGAGTGTTGGGTCATCCTTTAGGATAGGTTGTAGATCCTTAATAATGCGTTGGAGGGGTTTTAGTTGGGGGCTGAAGGTGACGGCTAGTGGCGTTCTGTTATTTTCTTTGTTAGGCCTGTCCTGTAGTAGGTAACTTCTGGGAACTCTTCTGGCTCTATCAATCTGTTTCTTTACTTCCGCAAGTGAGTATTGTAGTTGTCAGAAAGCTTGACAGAGATCTTGTAGGTGCTTGTCTCTGTCTGAGGGGTTGGAGCAAATGCGGTTGTATCGCAGAACTTGGCTGTAGACGATGGATCGTGTGGTGTGGTCAGGGTGAAAGCTGGAGGCATGCAGGTAGGAATAGCGGTCAGTAGGTTTCTGGTATAGGGTGGTGTTTATGTGACCATTGTTTATTAGCACTGTAGTGTCCAGGAAGTGGATCTCTCGTGTGGACTGGACCAGGCTGAGGTTGGTGGTGGGATGGAAATTGTTGAAATCATGGTGGAATTCCTCAAGGGCTTCTTTTCCATGGGTCCAGATGATGAAGATGTCATCAATATAGCGCAAGTAGAGTAGGGGCTTTAGGGGACGAGAGCTGAGGAAGCGTTGTTCTAAATCACCCATAAAAATGTTGGCATACTGTGGGGCCATGCGGGTACCCATAGCAGTGCCGCTGATCTGAAGATATACATTGTCCCCAAATGTGAAATAGTTATGGGTAAGGACAAAGTCACAAAGTTCAGCCACCAGGTTAGCCGTGACATTATCGGGGATAGTGTTCCTGACGGCTTGTAGTCCATCTTTGTGTGGAATGTTGGTGTAGAGGGCTTCTACATCCATAGTGGCCAGGATGGTGTTATCAGGAAGATCACCGATGGATTGAAGTTTCCTCAGGAAGTCAGTGGTGTCTCGAAGGTAGCTGGGAGTGCTGGTAGCGTAGGGCCTGAGGAGGGAGTCTACATAGCCAGACAATCCTGCTGTCAGGGTGCCAATGCCTGAGATGATGGGGCGCCCAGGATTTCCAGGTTTATGGATCTTGGGTAGTAGATAGAATCTCCCAGGTCGGGGTTCCAGGGGTGTGTCTGTGCGGATTTGATCTTGTGCTTTTTCAGGAAGTTTCTTGAGCAAATGCTGTAGTTGCTTTTGGTAACTCTCAGTGGGATCATAGGGTAATGGCTTGTAGAAACTCGTGTTGGAGAGCTGCCGAGCAGCCTCTTGTTCATATTCCGACCTATTCATGATGACAACAGCACCTCCTTTGTCAGCCTTTTTGATTATGATGTCAGAGTTGTTTCTGAGGCTGTGGATGGCATTGCGTTCTGCATGGCTGAGATTATGGGGCAAGTGATGCTGCTTTTCCACAATTTCAGCCTGTGCACGTCGGCGGAAGCACTCTATGTAGAAGTCCAGTCTGCTGTTTCGACCTTCAGGAGGAGTCCACCTAGAATCCCTCTTTCTGTAGTGTTGGTAGGGAGACCTCTGTGGATTAGTATGTTGTTCAGAGGTATTTTGGAAATATTCCTTGAGTCGGAGACGTCGAAAATAGGATTCTAGGTCACCACAGAACTGTATCATGTTCGTGGGGGTGGAGGGGCAGAAGGAGAGGCCCCGAGATAGAACAGCTGCTTCTGCTGGGCTGAGAGTATAGTTGGATAGGTTAACAATATTGCATCCGATGAAGTGAGCTGTAGCTCACGAAAGCTCATGCTCAAATAAATTGGTTAGTCTCTAAGGTGCCACAAGTACTCCTTTTCTTTTTGCGAATACAGACTAACACGGCTGTTACTCTGAAACCTGTCATTATGCAAGGCACTGCATTTAGCCGTATGGAGTGGAAATCTATCAATTGCATGAAAAAACTTGTACAGATACAGACAGACATCATCTTCCTTTCCAAATGCAAACAGATGGACATCGTACCAAAAGGACTGAAGGTAAAAAATCCATTACAATCTACATACCACACAGATTATGCTGACAGCTTGTGCCACACGCTCTCAAAGAAACTGCGGAATCACCTGATCAACATCCTCTACAGCAAACAGGGAAAGATTAAGAATGAGCTCTCAAAAATGGATACTCATAAAAAACCAACCTTCCACACAAACTTCCTCGTGGCTGGATTTTACTAAAACTAGACAAGCCATTTACAACGCACACTTTGCTTCTCTACAAAAGAAAAAGGACACTAAACTTTCTAAACTACTACATGCTACAAGGGGCCACAGCAATGGTTCCCTCAACCCACCTAGCAATATTGTTAACCTATCCAACTATACTCTCAGCCCAGCAGAAGCAGATGTTGGAACCTTTTTAAGGTCTCAACAGGATCCAGCAACATAAGCTTGGCAGAGATTTTTTTGTCTGGCACTTGACATTGCAGTTAAATTAAAAATTGAATGAGGACGGGGTAGAAAAGACTAGGTGATGTTTTAAAGAAGCTGAATTTACTCCACATTTTGAATCCAAAATCTAGGTGGATAGGGTTCCTTCCCGTTAAAACAGGTTTGAAAAACGGAAACACTGTGGAATCATTTTAGAGAAGGGATAGTGTCTCAGGCATAATTCCATCATTTTGGGCAGTAACCTGCTTCTGGCAGATTACTATTCCCCCCACCGTCACCCACTGGCTCAACTACGCTGGCCAACATGCTGGGAAATTGCAAGGCTCTGGCCATTCCCTGTCCCTCTCTGACCATTTGCACCTGCTTGAATGAGGAAGAAGTAGTGGGTTGGGTGTTCAGCACTGTTTACCCTCTACATGTGGACCCAAAGCCTACAGGGACTTCTCCTCCCGTACCCCAATACTCCTGTATGGACGTTGTCCCAGCTACACTTTGGTCCCTTTTACTGCACATTAGCAGTGCTGTACATGAATGCCATATAGGCAAGAAGCAAGAGTTCCTGGCATAAGAATCTTATAGCTGAAATGCTTCAGACAACAGATTAGACGTGCTGAGTCCAGTGTGGAATTACACCAGAGGTGAATTTGGTTCACACTGCGTTTCACTAGAAGGCCAGATGACTGTCTTATTATAAAAAGTTGTGCTGTTTCTAAAAGTATCCATTTATTTGGAGGCTACTCTCCCTATCACTTCTGTCTGTCACTTCCCAGTGCCTGACTTGGCATTTACTGAGATACCACCTCGGGCCTGATTTAAAGTCCATTTATGTCAAAGGAAAGATCCCCATTGATTACAATGAGTTTTGCACCAGGCCCCTACTGCTGTGACTGAAAAGAGGCACTTGTTTGAAAAGGACAGTCTTTCTGCCTCTCCCCATGCCTATTTGTTCTTGCATTTCTTTCTCCTTCACTTTCTGGACCTCTCTCTCTTCACCCATTCCCCTCCCCTCCCAGATTCTCTCTATTGGCTACTATTGCAGTAATTTAAATATGAGATATTTTGTTGGCTTTGCCATTTTTGATTACACTGCACTATTTGATAACTGATAAAGAGAGAGGCTCAGTGTTCAGGTCAAAATTTTAATGTATGTGAATACATTCAAACACGGCTTTGAGTATGATTGATGAGCCAGATAGGGCAGTTATCAACACACTAATGCTGTTAACGTTTTCTTCCATCTCTGTTACCTGGAAGAATGATTATAATATGAAATTATTTTAAGTAACTTTAAAACTTATAAAACACACCATTCTCCTGGAATGCTACTGTACATTATTATTTCATGTGGCAATGTTTAAGTCACTAATGATTTTTGTTAGTTATGTTCTGCTGGTTAGTAAGCCTGAAGTATATAATAGTAAAATTAAACAGTACTAACACGTAACACACATAGAGTCTTATGGTTTTTGAGGCAGTGTAAAAAAAATCATTAATAATAAAGGGCAAAACCTTAGGTACTTACTTAGACAAACTGCCATTAACTTCAAGGATGGGTTTGTGATTAAGACAGTGGATTGGGATTCTGAAGATCTGGGTTCAGTTCGTGGTTGCTCTGTGTGACCTTGGGTAAATCACTTAACCTCTTTCTCTCCCCTTTCTTTATCTTGTCTATTTGGATTGCAAATGCTTTGGGGCCAGGTCTTATAGCTTGTGGACTTCTCAATAGGTTTTAAGGTCTTTGTTTTGACCTATAAATCCCTAAATGGCTTGGGATAAGCCTCCCTGAGAAACCTCTTCTCCCTCTGTAATGCCATGCCACAGCTGCAGTCAGCAGAGGTGCACACGGTAGATCCCTCATCAGCTGGCAGGGTATTCTTGTGACTGTTCTTAGGGTACTCGGGATTGTGAATCACCCTGCTACCCCCAGCCTCCAGTGTGAGGTGGTCTTGCTCTGTAACACTACCAAACTGTTAGCCACTCAAGCACTCTCATCTGGGCGATGCCAACCCTTTCTTTCTAACAATAGGTGCACCCTTGTCCCTGGCTTTCTTTTGAGACCTCACATGACATTCTTTGGTGAACGAGGATGTACATGAAATTTCTGTAACCCTTTGCCAGTTGCCATTAAGTGGTTCTTGGGTCACAGTTTTCAATAGGCCCCAGGGCTCTGGAGTGCCCTTCTGCCTCTGGTCCAAAGTAGCCTGGATTTGATGACTTTTAGGACAAAATGCAGGGCTGGTTTGTTTCACCAGCTCTTGGAAGAAGATGGAGGTTTTGTCCAATGTATGGGGGTGGTATATTTGAGCTGCTGCTGCAGTTGGGATGATATGATTGTAATGCATTTTATTTAGTAATTTTAAATAGTGTCCGGGTGCTCAAAGTTTGTGGACGAAGGGCGTTTGTTTATTATAAATCGAAATAAATGTGCTTGTGCAGTGTCTACCACTATGGATCCTCAATCTCATTTGGGGCCCCTAGGCACTGTCACAATAAAAATAACAATCATAGTTTGCCTAAATATTGAATAACATTAAATAGGGTCTTCTGGACTTGGTCCAATGGACAGCTTTTATATTATTTAGGAAGGAAGTTTTAAATTCAAGATAAGAAAGTTTTAAAGTGAGTCTAGACAAAGTTAGTCTTTGGATATGCAAATCTACCTGTTTGAGTTTTAAGAAGTTTCTTTCTTATATTATACAACACCATAGGAGCATTAGCGGGGTTTGGTGCTTTATAAATAAAATTTTATTAATGTTATTTCCTTAAATTGTGTCCCTGGATATTCGTTTGAAACATGGGGAAGGGGGGAAGGAACCAGAAAACTTGACATGTTTCTAGCATCTAAGCATATGTGATTTGACATGTGAAGCAGTATATCTGATATGTCTCCTGAGTTGACAAATTGTCAATGGAATCAGTCTAATAAAAATCATGAATGTAATGGCTTTGGGGATAATTAACTGGAGGAATGTTAAAACAAAAATCTGTTTTTGGCAGTCTTAGGATATCGGGGTTTAGGGTATGGCTTACTTTCCCCTGGGCGTTCATTAATTGTTCTATCCATGTAATACTTGTCTACTATGCAAGAACAGCTGTCCCTGTGGAATCTTTCCTCTAGGAAGGCAAAGCTTACCATTGTGTAGGCTGCTGTCAAGGGTGATGTATGGATCAGTGTGAAAGAGGTGTGTTTTAAATGATGAATTATCATACCACCACTCCAATTACCTGGAGTAGACTGTCTGAGAATGCTTATGAACTTGGGTTTCCTGTATAAGAACAAAATGTTCTATTACCTCTCCAGCTCTGATTGTTTAAGTTGCAAATTCACTAACTTACTTTTAAAAATTTGCATGCAGAATTATAAAGAAAATCAAACTAGCAAATGAGTGCCTATCACTTTGTTACTACTTGTCACATGACATTTCATCAGGGGTATCTTATTTTACTATAGCCTTGCTCTGTTGCATTCTATATCCCTGTGCATGTCTCTTTAGAGATGTTTTTTTGACAGCATGTCACATCACGCAAAGACTTATCAGATTCATACCAGTTACGTTTACGGGGATATTTAGTTTTACCTTTTCACCACCAAATTATACATGTAATAAGGGGGTGAAGACATGTAATGAGATCTACAGAGAGACAAGTGATTCCATGCAAATACATTGGTTTATTTGTTGAAAACCTGTTTCTGCTAAGACATTTCTTGCTTAGTAGAGATAAATTTAATAAGTATGATGAGCATCAGCTTTAAGAGTCTGAAACTGGACCAACAGAATAATCCTATGATTACTCTGAGATAATTATTAATCCTTTTTGTGGAATTTAATTTTTGCTGTTTTTCTTTCTCAAGAGCAATAGAGTTAAGTTTATAAATGGGAGTTAATAGTTTTTTCTGAAAAGTTATGTTGCAAATGTACCATTGTTATGAAATAGGATATTACATAAACAGAGTAATATAATATTTCTCTGAATTCTGCAATTGTTTTACAAAGGCAGCATATAGTCAGTTACACCAGTAGTGCCATTTATCATTAACTCACTGCTTGTGAAGTCAAGGATATAAATAATAGAGAATAATTAAGACTGTCAAAGGGATGCTATCAATCCTTTAAATCTATAAAGCCATCACTATAAAATGCAAATCTCATTCTGTGCTCAGTTAAAAACTGATGCTTTATTTTTGTTCTTCAAATTTGGTGTGCATTAATGTACTTAAAGGCACTGATAGTGTTCATATAGTGTAGACAAGTGCTGTGCAAGCTTCCCCGGTCAGTATTACCAAGGCCACCTTATTTTTTATCTGTAACACCCTAGTACCCAGTCGCGAGCACCAGGGAATTGGTTTTCATCTAGTCCCTTCTCTTTGACTTGTCTGACTTGTGTGACGTCTACCAGGAGTTAAAACTCTCAGGATCACTGGAACACAAAAGTCTTCCCACTGCATCAAGGTACAGTCCCCAGGGAAGGAGAGCCCAGTATTTATACCAGATTATATGGTCGGGTTTTAATGTGAGTAAATATCCAGAAAGAATTCATACTAAAATGCTCCTTTTTGTAGGAAGAAAAGGAGTACTTGTAGCACCTTAGAGACTAACCAATTTATTTGAGCATGAGCTTTCGTGAGCTCACGAAAGCTCATGCTCAAATAAATTGGTTAGTCTCTAAGGTGCTACAAGTACTCCTTTTCTTTTTGCGAATACAGACTAACACGGCTGTTACTCTGAAACCTGCCTTTTTGTAGGATTCATTTGGGAACCTGGCCCAGATGAGTGCAACCTGGCATGGGAGAAGAAATGCAAAGTTCTTTTTTGAGGTTTCCTCAATATATTATTGATTGTGAGAGGTGCCTTCATTGCTGGTGAGCTTTAGGTTGATGCAGACAAAGGCCTATTCTTACACTGCATAGGAACGGGACCATGACCTAAGACTAGATTGGATGGTCTATCTCATAATGCCTGCATCATCAGGAGGGGCTGGAGCTAATTATGTTTTTCCTTTCTGACAAGAGCTTAAAAGGCTTTGCATGAGAAACAACTCTGTGGGGAATGATCATCTCCAAAGTACCTGAGAGACGTACCTGAGTGAAAGAAGACCATAGGGCACAAAATTGGAAGGTCTTGAAATGTAAAGGGTGTTTGTGGTAAACAAACTACTGTACTCAAAATTATCTGAACTATCCATATTTAAAACCACAGTAACTAGCTAAGAGATTTGGTTTAAGAAAACATAACCAAGTGGAGAATTATTCCAGCAAAGGTTCCTACTCCCGCAGCTAGTTGTGTAAATTGAGGGAGTTGATGGATGCATGTCCTCTTATAACTTTGGTTCCACGTGGTCACTTTCTTGAGAGAGCAGCTGTGTAGTCCCAACAGCAACGGCTTTTCTCAAAGGTACTTGAAATTCAGCAGTGGCCGAGAGGAAGCATCCCACACTCTTGACGTACAATTACTAGTAAGAAGTCTGTCTTTTCCTCTGCACTCTCCTCTCTCTCCATGGAAATGTCATCTGGTATGAGGTCAGAGGCTGCTCAAAACAATCTGCTGTCCAAGACAGAACATCAGCATGCCTCTGCCTTCCTACTACCCATTTATAGCAGCTTGCTCCCCCATCGATAGGCTTCCCTGGAAGGACTCCCACTGAGCTCCAAGAAGTCAGCAGCCCACCCCCACCCCACATTAGGGGTCTATACTCAAGAGCACCATAAACTGGGACTCAAGGCTAGGGACTTCATCTGCCCCCCATTTGGGCTCTGTTGCCCCATCCCAAGCAGGCACCCTGGGTTGCAGGGGGAGCTGCACCAGTACAGAGGGGTGGGGGCATGGCCCCCAACTTCATCTGTTCCCGCGGTGTGTTAAACCCCTTCTCTGTCCCCAGCCTCATCCCCTGCTCCGCCTCTTTGTGCCCCTTCCCCCTGCCTCTTCTTGCTCCTGCTCATCCCCCTCCCCACCAGCACCTCCTGCCCGCGTAGAACAGCTGATCATGGCATTGGGAGGGACGGGGAGAAGCTGATTGGCGGGGCTGCCGGTGGATGCTGAGCACCCACTTTTTTTTTCTGTGGATGCTCCAGCCCCAGAGCACTCAGCGTCAGTGCCTATGGGTGGGGGTCCCTGACATGAGGCTGCAGGAGTTATGCAATACATGGGTGGAACGGGTGTGGGGGGGAATAATACAGAAGTACTGGAGTCTGGATCTGTGGTAGGGATGGAGGTCAGGACCTGGGGGGAGATGGGGTGGGGTTCAGGATGCAGTAGGTGGCAAATGGGGTGGGGGCGGACTAGGACATTGTGGAGCAGATGGGTGGGTGGGCTAGGAAAAAAGGGCACAAGGAGAAGACTATGGGGCAGGATGCTGGAGAAGGGTGCTGATGGCAGTGGACTCCAGGGGCAGATGCGGGGTAGGACACAGTGGGACAGACTGTGGTGGGTAATAGGGTTGAGGAGGAGGTCAGACCCTGGGGAGGGTCTGGGGGCAGATGAGGTGGGAGGATGATGGGATAGGACAATGTGGGGAGATGGGGACAGGAAGGCGAGGGCGGGAGGTTAGGACACAGAAGGAAATGGATGCCAAGACGCTGTAGAAGCAGAAGGGCTAGGATACAGGGAGATGGGGGAAAGGTAGAGGAGGTATATAGGGATTGGGGGTCAGGAGCAGATGGGGTGGCAGGGGATGCTAACTTACCTAGTCACCGCCTACCATTAGGACCCCTTGTCCTCAGGCTTGTCCAGGGAGAGGTTGCCAGACCCTGGACCAGGCTGTTTGGCCCTCCAGCCATATGATTCACATCAAGGCCTCTACCTGTGTGTAAATGCGCGCAGGGTATATGCCGTGTACACCCCACTGAAGCACATTAGCAGTTCATTAACACGCTTTGATATAGTCCCATTTGAGAGAAGACTAGATCAAAGTGCATTAATGAACTGTTAATGTGTGTCAGGGTGCGTGCACACACTTAGTCCATGGCAGGCTAGCATGGAGTAGATTCCCACTCCAAACTAACTGTTCATATAGAAATCCGCTTTCCTAGGATGCTGTGCTTAGCTTATCTAGAGCAATCTCTACATGAGATTGTAAGCAGAGTAAATCAGCATGCCTTGTGGCTGGGAAAGGTTCACGAAACTTTGTCTTTGCATAAACATTGTATGGTTCGATGCTGGTTGGAAATTTTTGAATTAGGAAACTTCTACAATATTTTTCTCAAAATGTCGTCCTAAATATGAATAAAAATGCGTTAAAATCCTGTCCTGTTTTTCAGAGTGCGTTATGGCTCATGCAAAAAAATCAAAATTTGAATTTTTTGTTAAAACTATCCAGTTTTGATAAGGGAAATAGTTCTTCCTTCAAATTTCATCCTATTTTCCACAAAGCTCTATTTAGTACTTTTCCATAAGGAATAAGGGTACCTGTGAAGTTTTTCTGTAAGCTGATACTAGCAAGCTAGTAGTGAATTTCAAGGTGTTTGAGTCTCCAACAAATTGCTCCAGATTTGGACAATGTCTTGCAAGTTGAGCAGGCAAGGTTTAGGGAGGACACAGCACCTGTAATCAGGTTTTGGCTTTGACCACCTTTATTGAAAATGGTATTCAACAAAATCTAAAGATGAGAGCCGTCATCTTGTATTTGACTGCCTCCCGTGACACAGTCTGGCACAGAGGCCTTTTGTTTAAACTCTCTCAAGTTGCTCCGCATTGGGTGGTCAAAGTAGTAGAGCTCTTTCTCCAGAACAAGTGGTTTAGCGTACACATGGGCAACTGCTGTAGCTCTTGGAAGAGTCAGATCAAGGACTTCCCTCGAGACTCAGTTATTTCTCCCATACTGTTCAATGTGTACATCAACGACCTTCCAGCTACACTGTCATGCAAGTTTATCTATGCTGATGAAATCTGCTGCAGCTCCAAGCTGTCCTTCTCAGAAATTGACAAGGTCTTGAACAAAGATATGAAGCTCATGGCAGACCATTGTAGTCGATGACACCTGCAGCCAAGCTTTTCTAAGACTGTTTCTAGTGTATTCCATCCATATAATGCAAGCACAAGCGACAATTAAGTGTTTTCCTCAATGGCCAACACCTGCAGCATGATCCAAACTCAGTTCACCTCAGTGTGACATTGGCTAGGTCATTAATGTACCACAACCACTTGAGGAAGACTCAACTTCAGACTATGTCGCATATCATTGTTGAGTGCTCACCAATTTATTTCGGTGAGATACTGGCTCTCCATCTGGCTTATGATGACACCATTAAATGGCTGGGCACATTGTGCATACACCGATGATGATGATGACTAGCAAGCTCATTTTCATTTCATGACTTCACACTGCACTCACTCAGACAGATGAATGAAGTGAGTGACGCCGGATTCACTCAGCATTTCCTGCATGTAGATCATGCCCTGTACATTTATGATAATTAAGGTGGATTTTTTTACATTACAGAATTAAATGACTAAATCCAATGTTGTGTTGCTAATCAGGAATTTAATTTAAAAGGCCATTTTAGGCCTAAGGGAGTTGGCAGTGACCAATTAAATGAAAAGCATGTCTAATACTAAATGGCTAACAAAACCAGAAACATAATTAGCATGGATAACTGGAAATAACAGGATTAGGAATGAAACACGATCCTACAGTTCACTGTACACACATTCTGTGGTGGGCTCACACATAGTGAATTGCAGGAGTGGGGCCTGAAAAAAGAACGGGTAAGCTTGGGCAGAGGGTGGGGGTCTGCTATGTAATTAAACACCGATCTCTTTTTTAGTCTTAAAGGTATTTCTGAAAAATCATCTACTGATCTTTATTTTATTTTTAAAATTCAGCTAGGATTTTTTCTACTTTGTGATTGCTTATCCTAAGAAAGAACAACATGAAATTATACAATATCTAGCTTCCTTATCTGATTACAGATAACAAAAGCTTAATGTAATCATTGGCAACTTTACACAATGTGGGTCGTTTATTAGTATAATACCAATAATAAAAATAGGGTGATTTACCGCTGTGGGGGGAGGAGGGAGGTAACGAGAAATGTATGCTTATACTTTCCGAAATGAAATGTGTATATTTTAAATAGGCATATTTATGGTTTGTTTGAGTCCCATATTTTTACCTTTTGAAGTATTTAAGTTTCTGTTCTAATAGTTTACCTAAAACTACTGTAGGAGCGAGTGTAAATTTTCTTAGGGCCCAATCCTTCTCTGCGTACTCAGGGGAAACTGCTTTTGAAGTCATCATACGGATTGTAGGATCAGGTCCAATACATTTACTTACTTCCTGCATGGCCATAATTAAATCTTAATCCTGCAGGGCTTCTCTGCAGGTCAGAATTTATTATAGTGTTAAAAAATGCATAGTGGTTATCAGCTTATAGAATCAGTATACTTCAGACATCAAAGAACTTGGTCTAAGAATTTGTATTCTCAAGGATATTTTACTACTAAAATCACATACATGGTGTGCTTAGGTTTTTGTGGTTGTGTTGTTCTTTTGGCTAGTGCAAAATATATGAAAAGTATTTGTGATTAAACAGAACCCTTCTCTTTCATGATCAGACCTCTCTTCATGTTCTCCCAGCTGTTACCATCTCAGACACAGAACTGTTGTGATCATACCCGCCATAACAGATGTAATCTGACACATACAGTAGGTAGGATGGTGATTTATGTGTCAAGAATATAGCTACCAAATCAAGCTGTCTGATTCTTATTGTTCAGAGTTGTAGTAAGCTCTCTATTTTATTAACTTAATTTTAGGGCTATGGAAATAAAATGAGACATACTTGGAGTTCAGAATTCACTCAGAGAAATATTCCTTTTGAAAAGCTTCTTTGTTCCTTGAACATGGCATCGCATTCTTGTCAGTCACAACACACCACAATAGTACAATTAAGAACTGCAGCAGCAAGCCCTCCCGCCCCCTCAACATAGTGCCTTCAACAATCCAATGATGTGGAAAAAGTTACTGCATTCAAGAAAGAACACCAGGAAGTTCAGAGAGACAGGATCCTGGAAGAACGGGGATTGACAAAGCTATGGAAGCTCACATGAGTCCTGATACTGCACCGTAGGTCAGTCGGAGTTTTGCTACTGACTTCAATGAGAGCAGGATCAAGCCCATGGAGCAGTTGTCAGGAGTAACAGCAACTCTTGTGTGACGAAGTGGGACTGTTCTTAATGTTTCCTCTGAACATTGTGGGGGTGCCTCAGTTTCCCCTATGCAGTTCTTAAGTATCTAGGTGGTGGGATAAGGGTGTATGATCGTTGCAGAGCCCTAGAGGGCAGGTGTGTGCAGGGGTCTGGACACAGAGAATGGCCAACACCCTGTTTCCTGGCAACTGATGGCCTGGGCCCTTCCCCCCTACAAGGTGAGAGCTAAAGGGTTGGAGAACAAACGATTCAGGTGACCTCCTGGCCCGGGAAAGGGACAAAGCCCAGAGGAGGAGGGGCTGGAGAGAGTTTTCAGTTTGGGGCTGGTTGGGGACATGGAGTGAAGTGTAGACATGGTTGTCTGGCTCACTGCCCCCCAAAATGGACCCAGCTGAGGGGTCCTGTTCTCTGCGCCTACAAGCTCTGGTTTAGACCATGTTCCTGTCATCTAATAAATTTTCTGTTTTACTGGCTGGCTGAGAGTCACGTCTGACTGCGAAGTTGGGGTGCAGGACCCTCTGGCTTCCCCAGGAGCCCGCCGGGGCGGACTCGCTGTGGGAAGCACACGGAGGGGCAGAGGATGCTGAACGCACCGAGGTCAGACCCAGGAAGGTGGAAGTTGTGTGAGCTGTGTGTCCTGAAGACAGTCTGCCCACAGAAAGGAGACTTCCCCAGAGTCCTGACTGGCTTCGTGGGGAGCAGTTCCAGAGCATCGCCCAGGGACTCCGTGACACCTTGAAAGTGGAATTAGGTGTAGTCTGGAGAGAGACAGCCATTAGAGTAGTGCTGTGGGATCCATCAAACGTTTCCAGATCAATCCAGGAAGAAGTCTTGGATCTTGTTCTTGTTGTTTGTTGTTTCTGTTAGTTCTTCCCATGGCACAGATGAGAACTCATTTTCTGAGGGAAAAGTCTCCTTTAGTTTGTCTCTCAAGGCTTCACACAGCAGCCTTCTCTGTCCTAGAAAAGTCCACTGTGCTGTTTCCTTCATGAAAACTTATTCACGGCTTGGAATCCTTAAAACCTTTGTTCAAGCCCCACGCTCAATATCACTTCTGCACAAAACATACTTTTCTTCAAGGAGGCTTATAAGCATTAGTCCTTTCTTAAATTACACTTAATATGTGCACATCACTCATAGTATTTGCATAGATAAGTATTTGCACTGGCTTTACCCCTTCCCTTCACTTGTTCATTTCCTCTCCATGACATCCTGAGTAGGGAGGCTTTCCTGAACTGGGGCCCATATTTGTTATCTCCTTCTGTTATTTTTGTCTTTATGTATATTGTATGCACTTCTGGGCAGAGTTTCCATTTTTCTTTGTTTTCTAATGTGCTGTGTCCATTTATAGTGCTATATAAATAACAAATAATAGTGATTATCTCTGCCACAAGGCTCTTAGAGCTGAGAACACTCTCTGACATCCCAATAATGCACATCACACACAGAGAAAACTAGTCCTTAGTACAGATTCTGCATTGTTTCCAAAACAACATAATTTCTTGTGAGCAGTGAATAAAATTATTCCTCCGTCATTCTGTTAAAAAAAGGAGTGAGACTACTACGTAGTTCCAAAATATGAGATGAAAAGAAATAATAAATATGGGCTTGTTTTTTATTTGCCTTCTAGTTTCTGAGTTTCCGAGAAACTTATTTTAATATTGGTAACTATTTACTGTAAATTTGCATGCTATCCAGACCAGACAAACCCGATTTAATTGCAGCAGGACTAACCTGAGCCCAATACAGCACACCTATTTGTAGGTGCATTTCTACCAGAATATTACTGTTTGACTAATATATATGGCAGTGCTCCCAAACATAGTACGACACTGATGCTTGGGAAGTTTTCTTGGAATCCACCATGTAATCAAAGGAGACAGAGGTGGTATCTATTTGTGGGAGAATTCATCCCTCCGTTGACACCCAACATAAGGAGGCCTCAAAAAGAGGATTTAAGGGGTTCATAGCCATTCTGCTGGTCCTCTGCACAGAGACGAATCATTTGCATTTGGTATAGGGATCATTTCCTGATGAGCCACAGTGTTTTGAGTGGTCTGAGGCAGAGGTGTTGCTTGAAGTATCGACTGCTGTGTCTTTCAGGGACTGCAGCTGCCACTAAAGAGGAAGAATATAGCTGTAATCCAATTTACAACCCCACTTCTGCTAAATTTAAATGGAAAGTTCTTTATGGCTTTGGTAATATAGTTTTATCAGGCAATGTTTTACTTTATCTAAATATGTTAAAGAAGACTAAAAGGTAGCAAAAGACAAGGGAACAGTTGCAAAAAAAAGTATAATGCAAGATTGAGGGAAGAATTATTTGCAGGATAAATTAACATTCTCATAATATCTGTATAATCTGGGTAGCTGTCATGGTTACAGGGCAAACCTTACCACCTCTAATCTCCCCCTCCCCCCCCCCAAAAAAAACACAAAAAAACTGGGAAGCAACTAATTAATTACAATACAGAAGGGGCTGACACCATCTCCCCTTAAAGAAGCCAGTCACCCTGTGACACTTGGCTTCCTGCACCTCACTCTGGACAGAACCACTGATCCCAACCACACTGAGATGGGATCTCTGGGCTGTAGCCCCCCTTTTTCCCATCTGTGTTAACCTGGCAGGCCCAACTACGTTTGGCACCTTATAAGCCCTCTCAGTCCAGGGACTTGTGGCCAGTGAGCTGATTAAAGTGGCTCAAAAACAAATTCTTCACATCATTGTCTATTCATTTCCCCCATAGAGCAAAGGGAAAAACAATAAAAGGCTTATATTCATAGGTTTGTATTTCTTTCCTTAATCTTTCCTTGGCGACTTTCATAAATTTCCCTCAGCCTAGCTAACCCCATTTCTGGTTGAGGGAAATATACGGTTCTGCTCGCAGAATGCTCTCTCTGTGTTTCTCCTTGCCAGTCTGTCAGCTCTTGCTTACACTCCCTGAGAAGCCTCTGGCCATGCACTCAACCCCCGTGCTTTTGTAGGCCCAGAGTCTTCTAATGTTTGTTGTCCTTTTTTTAATCCTGTTAGCCTTGGGAAAACAGCCATGTCACCTGGGTTGGGGCTGAGGAGTCACCTCTTCATGGCTATATACCTGGCTATTGTGTTTGAGTGTCAGGATGCTTCTAATCTAGGGCATTGTTTTATCTTTCTTGCTTGGTTTCCCTAACAACCCCTTTTGATCTAACTCCACAGTGAGTAACCCATCATAACAAATATTTAAACTGTAAAAATGATAAACAAAAGAAATCGTATTTTTCAATTCACCTCATACAAGTACTGTAGTGCAATCTTTTTGTCGTGAAAGGGCAACTTACAAATGTAGATTTTTTTTTGTTACATAACTGCACTCAAAAACAAATCAATGTAAAACTTCAGAGCCTACAAGTCCACTCAGTCCTACTTCCTGTTCAGCCAATCGCTAAGACAAACAAGTTTGTTAACATTTACAGGAGAAATGCTGCCCTCTTCTTATTTACAGTGTCACCAGAAAGTGAGAACAGGCGTTCGCATAGCACTTTTGTAGCCAGCGTTGCAAGGGATTTACATGCCAGATATGCTAAACATTCATATGCCCCTTCATGCTTTGGCCACCATTCAAGAGGACATGCTTTCATGCTGATGACGCTTGTTAAAAAAATAATGCGTGAATTAAATGTGTGACACAATTCTCTCCCAAGGAATTCAATGTCTCCTGCTCTGTTTTACCCGCATTCTGCCATATATTTCATGTTATAGCAGCCTCGGATGATGACCCAGCACATGTTGTTCATTTTAAGAACAGTTTCACTGCAGATTTCACAAAACGCAAAGAAGGTACCAATATGAGATTTCTAAAGGTAGCTACAGCATTCGACCCAAGGTTTATGAATCTGAAGTGCCTTCCAAAATCTGAGAGGGATGGGGTATGGAGCATGCTTTCAGAAGTCTTAAAAGAGCAACACTCCAGTGCAGAAACTACAGAACCCAAATCACCAAAAAAAGAAAATCAACCTTCTGCTTGTGGCATCTGACTCAGATAATGAAAATGAACATGCGTTGGTCCGCACTCTTTTGGATTGTTATCGAGCAGAACCAGTCATTAGCATGGACACATGTTCTCTGGATGGTGGTTGAAGCATGAAGAGACATATGAATCTTTAGTGCATCTGGCACGTAAATATCTTGCGACGCTGGATACAACAGTGCTATGAGAATGCCTGTTCTCACTTTCAGGTAACACTGTAAACAAGAAGCGGGCAGTATTATCTCCTGGAAATGTAAACAAACTTGTTTGTCTGAGCAATTGGCTGAACAAGAAGTAGGACTGAGTGGACTTGCAGGCTCTAAAATTTTACATTGTTTTATTTTTGAATGCAGGTTTTGCTTTGTTTTTTACACAATTCTACATTTGTAAGTTCAACTTTCATGATAAAGAGATTGCACTGTAGTACCTGTATTAGGTGAATTGAAAAAATATTATTTCTTTTGTTTTTTTATAGTGCTAATACTTGTAAACAAAAATAAATATAAAGTGAGCACTGTACACTTTGTATTCTGTGTTGTAATTGAAATCAATATATTTGAAAATGTAGAAAACATCCAAAAATATTTAAATAAATGGTATTCTATTATTGTTTAACAGTGCGATTAATCGCGGTTAACTTTTTTAATCGCTTGACAGCCCTATTTATTATTTATGACCCATTTCAAACTTCTCATTGTGCAGTTAGAAATGGATCGGGTTTTTTTAAATCAGCGAATATATGGTATAAATTCTTCAAAGCACTTAGTCACGTGCTTGTCTTTATGAACCTGAGGAGTCCCATGGAAGTCAGTGGGATTATCCTCATCCTTGAATTAAGCATGTGTTCTAGTGATTTGCAGAATCAGGGACAGGGGGTTCAGCACCTTGCAGGATTGAGTCCACAAAAAGTGCCCGAAGAGGAATGAGTCTAATTTGTTCTACATTATTGGAAACATTCTGAACCATTCTATCTTGAGAAATAATACCTTTTATATTCTGATAGCTTAGAATACCCTCAACTAAGTTTAGACATGTATGTAATTGACATAATAGTTTTTTTTCTGTTTAGGTTTTGCCTGAGGTATTTAGAACTATTTAACTGTTAAATTCACTTCAGTACACAAAAGAAAGGAAATTCTGATTGTGAGAAATAAAGACAGAAATAAACACAAGAAACTTTGGATAGACATAAGGATTGATATAGAGGAAAATGAAATTAACACATATAAAATAAGAGATTAGAATAAATCAAATAAATGAAAGATTAAAAATTCACAAGTTGTACTTTACTGTTTATTTCTAATGAAATAGCTAAAAGGAAGCAAAGACTGTTACTCCACACATGTTGTCCAGCTTTGCATAGCCCTTAGAGTCTACATTTGCCTTTCAAATCCATATTTAGCACTTAGAGCAGAGGTGGGCAAACTACAGCCCGCGGGCCACATCCGGCCCACAGGACCGTCCTGCCCGGCCCTAGAGCTCCTGGCTGAGGAAGCTAGCCCCCGACCCCTGCTCTGCTGTCCCCCACTCGTCCCCATCCCCCACCCCACACAGCCTCAGCTCACTGCGCCGCCGGTGCTCTGGCCCACTGCTCCTGCCGAGTAGTGCAGCGGCGTGGCTGGCTCCGGCCAGGCAGTGGGACTGCGAGCTCCTGCTGCTCTGAACTTCATGGTAAGGGGGTGGGGAGCGGGGGGTTGGATAAGGGGCAGGGGGTCCTGGGGAGCATAGGGATAGGGAACAGGGGGCAGTTGGATAGGCATGGGGGGCCTGTCAGGGGGCAGGGGTGTGGATAGGGGGCGGGGCAGTTAGGGGACAGGGAGCGGGGGGGGGGTTGATGGGTCAGGGGTTCTGAGGGGGGCAGTCAGGGAACGGGAAGTGGGAGGGGGCAGATAGGGAGCCGGGGCCAGGCTGTTTGGGGAGGCACAGCCTTCCCTACCCAGCCCTCCATACAGTTTCAAAACCCGGATGTGACCCTCGGGCCAAAAAGTTTGGCCACCCTATCTTAGAGTCTACATCTTATAAGCCCTTCCCTCTACCCAGGGGCACAATTCTGATCCCTGAGAAAAACCTCCACACCTCTACTTGGGATTAGAGTAGATCTGGGGTTTTTGGGTCTTGTTGAGGACATTGTGCTAGTTACCTTTTTGGAACTGGAAGAAAATTTTCCCTCACTGCCACATTGGCCAAGGCAATGTGGGTTTTGACATCAGTGGGAGCTAAGCACTTGATGCTGATGAAAATCCCACCAGGCACATATCTGCATCTTCAGGCACCTACATACTTTTGAGAATCTAGTCCTTAGAGGCTTTTAATACGTCTCTGAAGCCTCTATGTGTTAAACAGCCCAGTGGTCTGATAAGCATTTTACTTTTCTTACTGGAAGAATAGAGTATAATTATTTTGAGTAAAATAAAAAAAAAAATCTTGTTTACCTTTGGACAGTAAGATTATCTTTATCTATGGTAGGATAGTGCTTTGAATGAGCTTTTTGCTGCTTGTGATGAGGTTTCTAAGCCCCAAGTCTTTAAACCTACTGTGTGATGAGATTCAGTGGGGATTTTTAGGTTGACTAAACTGATTATTACCACAGTGAGCAAGTCACAAACAATTGAAAAGGTTAGATATGTGCTTCAGACAAATACACTTCAGGTTATCTTGATTTGAAAGCTGCGCTGAGCAGAATGGTTATGAAAAACTATGAAGAAAGTGATAACAAAAAACTTCCTTTATAGCTTAACCAGGAGTTTAACTAAAATGTAAGGTATTAAATTTAATCTAATTATCCACTGTAAACAGCCCTTTTCACTTAATACCCATGGATTTTCCATAGTCACCCAACTGATTGCAATAAAATTGTTACTATATTTTATTATAATGATGGGTGATATTAATCTAGTAACTCCTAAATGATTGGGATTATTTTGTAATGAAAATTTCCCCTCAAATATAGAAATAAATCATCTACAAATTTAAAATAAATACTGACAACATTACACTGTTGTACTGTAAAAATAGTCTTTGTGAACATTAGGAAGATTGTCATAGAATCACATTGTAAAACCCTAATTTAATTTTAAATTAGATGTAATATTGAGCTTTATTGTAAATTTGTTGGCCGATACCATTACAAGATAAATATAACCATCCATAGTACTTTGTTCAGACCTTGTAGTATTCTACCGGGTTTTTTTTTTTCCCCTTAAATTTTGGTAGGGTTTGGATTTAGATTAGCAGTTCTTTAGTGATGACCCTTGTCCAAAATGCGATTATATTTTCTGGAGAACAGGGGAAGATATGGAAGTGCAAACCAGTACTTACACAGATGTAAAGCCTTCTCTCACACAACCCAAAAGAACAGATCTGTTTCGCAATTCAAGAGAAAATCCTCCTGCCACAGTGGAAAAATAAATATATCTGTTTTTCCTGCTGAGCTTTTAAAGGAGCTGAAATAAACACTACTGTGTTTATCCTGGACAGCTTCACTGCAGATCATCAGTTTTTTATTTCATTTTTTTTTTTTGAATACTCAGAACTTCATTTCAGGACACAGAGTCAGCCAAACTAACAAGAAATAGGGAACAATATAAGGCTGCCCCCAATGAGGCCTTCTCAACATGCCACTACCTGTACACAGTCAGTCAGTAGGGAATATCTAACAATTAAGGTATGTTATCCAAGCTATATTTATAATTAATATGGTTCTTTTGTGGGTGTAGTGGTTACACAGAAAATAGCTATGAAATGAATGCCTCTCCCAAAAAGCACACCTGATTAGAAGCACTCAGCTTCACCTACAGTAGACTGCAAAAACAGTGCCAGATTAATGACATTTGGGGGCCATGTGTGCTATGGAAAATGGGGGGCTTCCTACCTTCCCTGTCCCATGCTCACCCTGAAATGGCTCCTGTCCTGCAGGGATGGCCCAGCTCCCCACTCCAGCCCACTGGCTCCTGCCACAGCATGCAGGAGGGGCCCTCCCTCTAACCCCATCCAGGCCCTGGGTTGTTTTTGTGTGGGGGTTATTCTGACCCCTGTGGTTGGGGGACCCACATGAGATGGGTACCCTGTGTAAGTGCACCAAGTGCATATTTGTTAATCCAGGCCTGAGAAACTGAACAACATATCTGCATGTGGTCAGTATCTAGTGTTGCAGGGCCAATATAGGGGACATGACCTGGGGAAAACTGGGTACCTTCTACCCACAAATCAGTGCTGCAGTTGCTAACCTCCAAATCCACTTTAAATACTTTCCTACTGCCAGGTGTTCAATTTACTAAGCAACATGCCAGAGCAATCTGTGGCCTTGCTTCTCTGTTGCACTGAGTTTCTGCTCAGCGCAATGTGGCAAGGGACTGCCAAGGAGCTGATTGAGACTCCATGATTCTCTGGGTTGATTTGTGCCATGGTGTGGACTAGAGAAGCCTGGAGGCCACCACTCTAGCCAACATCAGCTGGCAATGGTCCCCAGGATTAGGACACAGGATGGTCCGGTCATGTTCCTCATATGGCCTTCCCTGCAGGTGGTATGCCCCTATATTAGGGCAGAGCTTTATAAAGGGGCCAGAAAGCAAAAGAAACTGGCCCACTGTCTCTCCCTGGCTGGCCTTTTGATGTCTGTGACAAAACACCTCTTTCTGGGTGGGAATGGGTTTGCAAACTCCTGGGGATGAAGAGGACTCACTTCTATTTTCTATTGAGTAAAATAATCATAGATTGCCTGTGTAGGCAAAAAAATGTTTTTATACTTAATATGCAGAGCAATTCATTGCTGATGCTTTGGGAATAATTTAAAAATACATTGTGTAATTGTTAGGATATAGATATTCAGGCCTGTCTGTAAAGGCCTATACTCTAAGAATTTAGGTGTATTCTTATCACTTGGCTAGTGATAGAGGTATAAAAGAAAGAATCAAAACCACTGTCTGCCAGTGTAAGGGCCTTCTCTTACTGTGACAGTTTGTGGCCCTGTGCTTAGGCTCAGGCCTTTGGCTAAGCAGCAGAGGCAGCCATAAGCTGGGAAGCGAACGGTCACATCCTTACATTCCAAACTAGTCACATTGAAATAAGGTGCTATTGGGCTGTTAGGCACTATCAGGACAGGATTGTATTCCTATCACCTCCAGAGAAAGGGAAGTGCCTAGAAAATGTAAAAGGAAACTTAGTTTGATAGCATCCTGTCTGGCAAGAACTCACTTATCAATAGCTGGGATGTGAAATCCTCACTTCTGTATTGTTTTGTCATTATAGTTCCCACTTTGCTGTTGTTTGTCTGTATAATCTCTGTCTGGTTCTGTGATTGTTCCTGTCTGCTGTATAATTAATTTTGCTGGGTGTAAACTAATTGAGGTGGTGGGATATAATTGGTTACATAATCATGTTACAATATGTTAGGATTGGTTAGTTAAATTTCAGGAAAATGATTGGTTAAGGTATAGCTAAGCAGAACTCAAGTTTTACTATATAATCTGTAGTCAATGAGGAAGTGACTGGGTGTGGGTGGGGGTGGGCATGTGGGTGTGTGAGATGGGAACAGGGAATGGGGGTAAGAAAATTGGAATCATGTTTTGCTAAAGGAGGAAATGGGAACAGGGAATGGGAGTAAGGAAGTTGGAATCATGTTTGGCTAAGGGTAGGAATGGGAACAGGGACACAGGCGTAAGGCTCTGTGGTGTCAGAGCTGGGAAGGAGGATACTAAGGAAGGAAACTGGAATCATGCTTGCTGGAAGTTCACCCCAATAAACATCGAATTGTTTGCACCTTTGGACTTCGGGTATTGTTGCTCTCTGTTCATGCGAGAAGGACCAGGGAAGTAAGTGGGTGAAGGAATAAGCCCCCTAACAGTAATATCTAGACTTTTTCCTGCAAAGTGGACAGCGACCATGCTTTTATGCTACTAGGTAATTCAATCATCAGGGTGAACTCTTTTTGCGAAGGAATGATGAAAAGGTAGTACACAGCAGCCAGCACTTCATTTTTTTATTCAGCAATCTGTCTGCCTCTGAAGCCTAAATATACAGAGCTATTCATGCAAAACCCTCTCATAATCATATTTTATTAATATCAAAAGAAAAACTTTGAACTGATCATAGAAGCCTTTGCACTGCTGTGTGTACTTTAGAAGTCGCCTCTGATAGATGATGCACAATGTTGGGATACGACAAATGCAAACCGTCATGTTTACTGTGATTTTAAGTGATTGTATCTTTGTAAAGTAAGTTCCTTTGGTCAAGTATGGGTATGGCTGGTAAAATCCAAAAGAAAGTTGTCCAGTAACATCTGTTTTTCAATTTGTATCCCTTTTAGCATTGACTAGTGAAAACCTAATGTTTGTTAAATGTCACAGAAGGCCCCCTGGGTCTCGAGGAGACATGCCAGATTGGGCAAGAGCCGAAACCCAGGAGCAGCTGCTCAACGTCATGGGCTTCCTATGTGAATTGTTAATCTTTCTAGCAGAAAGCCATAGTAGAATTAATTTGGTTCCTACCCCCTTCATAGAGTTAATGGCAACCACAGCTCCTACTGCCAGAGTGAAGGGTGATGTAAAGAGTAGCTCAGAGAGGCAGGCCCTTCCCATTAATGATCCATAATCTACAGGATTGAGAAGAGTATTCCTGTAGATATTTATGCTCTGCAGGGTTTTCATGCACCTTCTGTGAGATCATAAACCATCTCCCCACAAGGGGAGAATGAATTGCTAACTGCACACGTTCAGTCTTGTGAAGTTCTTCAGTACTCTTCTCCCCCTATTAACTTTTCGTGGCGTTGTGATAATGAGCCTAAATGGTGCAAACAAAAAGACAGGTTAAAAATAAATAAATAACTAAATTAAAAAAGGCAGAGAAAAGGAAAATGGATAAGTACAGAGATGTGGTTCTACAGCTACCCTTTGCATCTTTCTGTTTTCCTCTGCACCCTACCTATCCATTCCATTTTGAAAGATATCACCAACTTCAGAGTTATTCCCCTTCTTAAATATAGGGATTTTTTTATTTCAAAGTGGTGGATATTATGAAATGGAAGACATTACATAAATTTCTGGAGGGAGGTGTGGCTGTTGAACATGCATACCTAGTTAAAATTAAAAAGTCAATAGTTACAAATGGTTCCCACAACATGGTATCTGAGAGATCCCCACTATTTCCCTATAGCTATACCTCAGTAGCGGATATTTATGAACTGTGTTATGATGACTCAAAGAAGCCCCTAGAAGAAAAAAATGTCTTTCTTGGAGACCGTCTGCATCCATTTGGTTTAAGAGGAAGGGTCTTTAGCTATACAATGGCATACAAGCAATTGGGGGGCCTATTACAGGAGTGGGTTGGGGAGGTTCTGGTGCCTGCAATGTCTAGGAGGTCAGACTAGTTGAGCATGATGCTCCCTTCTGGCCTTAAAGTCTAGGAGTCTATGAGAAGTGCACTTTTAGAGGTCAGTTCTGCAAAGTGCCAAGAACTCTGACCCAAATTTAGTAAAACATTTTCACACACGCTTAATTTTAAGTATGTGAATAGTCCCATTGAAGTCAAGTGTTTTGCTGGGCCAGGGCCACAGTGTTCAGCATCTTGCAAGAGCACATGAAGGTAAGGCTGTTTTTCTAAAATATTCTGGAATAGGGTTATTTCAATCAAATTCAAATAGGGACGGTTTGGCCAATTGTCTCTCAGTGATGGTTAGAGCTCGAGAAGAAAGATTGCAGACTTCAGTGGGGGTAATTTTTGCCTGGAAATAATAGTATATCAATGGGAATCTTCAATTCAAATTGCCATATGACAAAGGGGTTCTGTGGGCACCAGAGACTGAGGTATTCTAGCCATTTTGCCAGTTTTGTCTTTACTATGGCTTGGATTTTATCCCTACAATATTTAAAACTGAATCCCTGCATATAGCACAAATTTGGTCATTGGCATTTTTAATGAAATAATATGACAATTTAACATGCATTTTTTATTTAATCTTTTGTATTCTTACATTCCTATTACTCTCTGAAGTTTATAACTTCCAATCAAGATAGATTCTTGAACTTCTACACTTTATGAACTGTGCAACATATCTAATTCCAACAACATCCCAGAAGGTAGTTGTAACAGGAATTTTGATTAAGTTAATGCATCATGATTAGCTTTTATGAATGATACTCTTTAAAACTTTAAGATAATTGTGAACATAAATTACATTTAGAAAGAGCACATAGCCTCTGATAGTGAAATGAATAATATGTTTACTTGTCCTGAAGCTTTCTTACAGTGCACTGACATAAAGACAGTTTCTAATAGGTTTAATACTGTTAGTCTTTTAATTCTTACAACCGTGTTCCACAGTTTTTTTTCCATGGTAAATCTCCTTTAAGGCTGGAGATTAATAAGAGCCTCTTAGGCACCTCTTGATATAATGAAATAATCTTTCTGCTTAAATCGCTATTAAAGATTAATGTGATAATATAATCATGCTTTTGACCTTCATCTTATCAAACGTACATATAATAGATATTTTGTTTGCCACCATTTAAGTGTATCAGTTTTTTCTAGGGTGAGATAGTTACTTGCACTCCTGTAGTTTGCTGCTTGCTTTGGGTAGAGACTCATCAGTGGCGACTGGAAGATGATGGTGTAAGCACCAAATCAGTTCAGTTACTGTGTATAGTGCTACAGCATCGCGAGTGGCTTAAAAAAAAAGTCCAATTCTTGAGCCACAATCCTTGCCACAGATAACACGGGTATAAAACACAAGGCCAGAAGATAAAGCTGGCATACTACTAGCACTTGAGGCCTTGTTCGCTTTCCTCGTCACTCTCATCACTTCTTCTCTCTTAACCATGTCTTTGGCATCCTGGTCAACACAGCCCTCCAGTGTAGCCTGTTGTTAGCTGCATCTTCCAGACTTGTGGTATCACGGTTGAAACTTTTTAAATCCTTCTTGCAAATGTCCTTAAACTTGAGCCTACATCTGCCATATGGGCTTGGAGCATTTGCAGGTTCTGCACACAGGAGATCTTATGGAACGCATCTATCATCCATCCGGTACAGATGACCATGCTAAAGGAGATACCCCAGTATCAAAGTAAACATTAATATTACCTAAAAATGTTGTCATTGGAAATACACAGGGTGTATTAGCTAAACCAAAGAAGAAAAATTTTGGTTAAAGGTAAAATTCAGTTAGAAATCTATTCATATGAAACAAGCAAACAAAAGATAAATAATGTTATTGGCATAAAATTCAAAATGAAGATGACCTCCATCCTGAACTCATCCCATTTTGCTTGTGTTGATATCACAAAAGGTACATACATATATGTGCTTGGAACCCTTGGTTGGCACAGATTTTTAATTTCTATACTTTTGTTAGTCTGGAACACACACTTTACATTATTTGAATGTAACTTTTGGTGGTATTTTTATAAATGGCACATGCTATTGCGTACTTTAGAGCTCCTGATCTTGAATGGTTACTTTGCAATGTATTGTATAGTGTGATGGGTTGGACCTCCTGGGATGTCACCTGGTGTGCTGGCATGCCACTGAGTCAGACTATTCTGCCAGCCTGGGCCCCCTTTTACCTGGTCTTACTGGGCTCGGCTCCTCAGCCTTTTCCAGCCAAGCACACAGGCAGGGCTACATCGAGCTGCACAGAGAGACAGAGATCCGCTCTGGGAAGGCTCAACTTAAGGGGTTTGCCACAGCACCCAGATGTCCACCTGTCCTTGGATTACAAACTCAAAATTATATGAAATTCGCCTCTTCCCTCAATGTGGTTGAGGATATGCACAATTTCTCCCCCACCCACCCAGTTAGAAATCACATAAGCTGGGTTAGATTGTAAGCCAGAAATAAATGTATTAACTATAACAGGTGCATTTTAAGTAGTTAAGGAGGTAGCAGATAGAACAAGGCAGATTACTAAGAAAATAAAACAGAGCACGCAAAGTAAGCTTAATACACTAAAGAAATTGGTTACATGTAAGTCTTACCCTAAATGTGGTTCTAATAATCTTCTTCACAGGCCAGACGCCCTTTCAGCCTGGGTCCAGTTCTTTCCCCCAGTTCAGTGTTAGTTGTTTCCAGCAGTCATCTTGGGTGGGATAGCAGGGGAGAACTGAAGACCTGGATTACCTCACTGCCCACCCTTAAATAGGATTTGCATAAGGTGGGAGTCTTTTGTTTCCTAGTTTGACCCCCCCCCAAAGCTTTTTGTGGAAAAGTACAGAATTCAAGATGGGTTCCAGTATCAGGTGACATGGTCACATGCCTCTGTAGGGCTCCTGTAGCCATTCGTCACAGGCTGACCCACAGGTTCACAAGAAGACTAAGCTCTTTTACAGTTCATTGTCTCTTGCTGATGGGCCATCAGCACTGTTGGGCTTTTTCATAGTTGTACCTCAAGTGTTAGCAGGGGGTGTCATCCAAAGTAACATAGTTGATATATAGATACATAGTCAATATTCCTATTTTCAGATACAGAAATGATACATGCATACAAATAGGATAATCATATTCAGTAAATTATAACCTTTCCAATGATACCTTACAAGAGTTATCTTGCATAAAGCATATCTTAGTTATGTCATATTCCTACCACAAGCATATTTTCATAAAGAATATGGAGTATAATGTCACACTATAGTACATCTGTTTTTTTCTTTTGAGTTATTTTATTGTAAGCAAAAAAATCCTTTGTTTGCTACATGTACATTATTTGTATGTCTGTGCAGAGTTTTCTGAGTTAATGAGTTAGGAACCTAAACAAATCTTGAACCATTTTTGTAAACCTACTGGAATCTTACCAGTTTGCTAAGCCCATGGTGCAAAGTCCTACAGGCTGAGTTCTTTGACTGGGTTTTATGTCCTAGCTATAGGTTTATGGAAAACCATAATAATTGATTTGCTGACACTAATGTAATTCTAGTGGCTTAGTGGGAAGATGCTATAATTGGTAAGCACAAAGTCAGATTTTATTTACTCTTGTAAAAACATACTTGTCTTAGTCTATTAATACGTGCCATGTCTGTGCCAGTTACATAACAATCTAAACGGTCTGATATTTGTCAACTTTTTTGGAGATATAGAGGAAGATAAGGTCACAGTGGTTGGAGATTTGTTCAGTTATATGATGGCTCCAAGTATGACTGAGGAGAGAAGATGAAGTGCTACTCTTCCTCCTCCCTTATGTGCAGTGACACATGAAGCAGCTACAGTTTGGAGGCTTGTACTTTGGGAGTGCAAGGCAAGGTCAGCTACCAGTGCCTCCAGGTCTTATTACGCCACAGAATATGGTGGCAAAGCTGTGTTAGTGTGTGCACAGCATACCTGTATAACACACAGATGCAGTCCTGCTGTGCCACCACCCAGATAGGTTCCCTCTGGTGGGGTTATACAGCTGCAGTGAGAGCTGATGACCAGTGCCTTCCCTAGCACTCAAGAGACATTGTATCTTCAGACCTGCCACCTTTGAGAACTTGTACCAGTATAATAACCTCAAAGTAAAATGCATATGCTCCAATACATCTGTTAGTCTATAAGGTGCCCCAGGACTCTTAACCTCAAAGTAGTTACTCCTGTGCAAATTCTAATGTAGACATACTTCACTGTACCCGTGTGACTTACCAGATTGTTGCACCAGTATAATGCCTACTTGCACCAATGTACATGCCAGTTCATTAGTTATTTGCATTGGGGTAATCACTTTGATTTAATTACAGTAGGGGAAATATTCCAAAATTTGAACCAATGTAAAGAGTTGTGTAGACTGGCATGTTTCCTCCCTTTGCAGCACTTGGCAACTGAAAATACTCTCCCTTCCCTTGCACTCCCGGGTACAAGTTGTATGTAATCATTTATATTATGTCTATCTCACTTTAATTAGTATAGAATACTCATTGCTAGAAAGATCATGCTATGGAAACTAAAGAAAGAAAGACACTTATTTGTTTGTACTATTTCATCTTAATAACCTTATTACTACTGTAGCCAAATATTAGGCTAGTGATTTTAACTTCTCCCTTATTTCAACTGCTGTGTTACTAATGTACTAATGGAATAGTTACTGTTTAGTTATGATCTAGCCTGAAAGCAACAGTTATGGGCAAGCTGATTTCAAAAGTATTTTTTAAAAGAGGAGAATATATTTAAACAAGTATATGTAAATTAATAGGTATCCAACAGTTTTTCTTCACTTTGTTTACACACACAATGTGGCCAAACTAAAGCTTAGAAGTCCCAGAGATTTGGTACTGCTTCCTAAGAGGCTCAAGATAGAATGTCGATGTGGAGCTCTGAGTAGCCCAGCCTGGACTGAAGATCCATTTGGACTGTGTAGCAATGTAAGAGGGTTTTCTTTTTTCTTTTTACTTCCTGTACACCTTTGCATGTACGTGCAGTCCAACTCAGAATCTAGCTTTTAATTATGAATGTAGGCATTATGCAATTAGAGGCCAACTATGAGTTGTGACATGCAGGTGTCATGATGAACCTGTAAAGAACTTGGTTTGGTCGTGGTACTCTTTCGTTGATGCTTACTAGCTAGTTCAGAGACATCATTTACTTCCATCCATGAAGAAAGTAAAAAAAAAAAAAAAAAAGGATAGGAATCTAGGATAATAAAGAAAGGGTTGGAACTGTGTACACATGAGGGTAATAATAGAATTATCATAGCAGTTCTCTTCCTGTGACAGGGGTGTATGAGTGTGTATATATAGATTAAATCTCCCAAATGGATATATCTGGGTTGAAACAGATGGGAGAGTGGGCACTCTGTACCAGCTGTATGGAGGCAGGCATGATGCAGCCAGCTTGTAGCTCAGCTTTTATTTGTTCATCTTGTTCCCCCAAGGAAAAGCTACCTTTCTTATCCATGTATTTGTAAATTGCCATCTGTGGCCAATAGCTACTTTTCACAAAGATTTTCTTTACATTTTCATTGTTATGGATCCTGTAGTGGTATGGTGGTTGTCCCTCCCTCTTTGGGTCAGAGGGAGGCCACACTGCCTCACTACGCCATTGTGGTCTTTGCCTAGTATGAGGGGAATTAGCATTAGGCATTAGCATCCCAACCGGTCTAACAGGCTAAGCAGTCAACCGTCTATAGCCCTCAGGCCCTTCAAGCCGAGGCTGCGTGCACCTTAGTCTATGGTCTCTGGGCCCTTGTGGCAGGGGCAGAGGCAACACAGGCATCAAGTAGCTCCAGGCCCGTCAGCTGGGGGGCGAGGGGGGGGGGCAAACACAGTAGTTGATTAGCTCTGGCCTCTGGAGGTAAAGGCAGAGCAAAACCCACAATCAATTAGCTCTGGGCTCTAGTTGCAGGGCAAGAGCACACCCAGGAGTCAATCTGCTCTGGTCTCTGGGTGCAGAGACGGGGCAAAGCCAGGAGTCAATTAGCCCTGATCTCTTGATGCAGAGACTGAGCAAATTACAGTAGTTAATGAGCTCCGGTCTCTGGTTGCAAAGACAGAGCAAACCCCAGGGGTCAGGCATCCCAGCTCCGGTGGACAACTGATGACCCCAGGCCACTGAACCTGGCGAGGGGAGGCTGCCACCCAGGTTGTGTGGGAGGCAGATGAGGCCCAGGCCCACTCTACTACCCCAACCCAGGGCCCTTACTGTGGTGGAGTGGTCCGCCACTGGGTCAGCGGGGATCCCAACTGCAACACATGGACTGTGGCTCAGGCAGAGCTACAGCTAGACTGAGTCCAGCTGTCCCTGGGCCACTTCCTCCCCTGCCCTCAGGGTGTACCTGGATCAGCGGGGAGTTCTCCATCTCCTCTGGGTAGGTAGCCAGTGGCAGGTTCATGGCAGAAGCCGGTTCCCTGGCAGGCAGAGAGCTGCTGGGCTCAGCAGCAGGGTCAGTGGCCGGGAGCGAGCAGGATCTGTTTGCCTCCCTCAGTATCACAGCCCCAATTGAGCAGGAGGCCCCGCCCTTTATGCTTCCTGTCCCAGTGATGTACTTCTGGCAGGAGGGGCGAGGCAGACCTCAGGGGGAGGCCACACCGCCTCACTACAGATCCATAATAGACAAGTGCATTATTCTGTTGTTCAACTCCATCCACAGTACTCACTACAAATGAGTAAAAATAATATACAAAATAAGGTTAAATTTACAATCCAGAATGTCTGCAATGTTTAATAAACTTGGTGCCAGATTTTGACGCCTTCCCATCCCTTGCATAGGTTCTTCAGGGGGAGTAGCAAAAAGGCAGGATGGGACAAGTAGGGGGGGCTGGATGGTTGTAGAAGAGAGCTCATACTGCATTTCTCCCAGTGCGATAGAGCTGCCAGTGCAGAATGTACTCCCAAAGAGCCTGACTGAATTGTACAGAATTGCTCTTGGTACCCTTGCTGGAGTCTTCAACATGTTACAGTGTGTCTTTAATGCACAATATAACCCTTGACTAATACTTATTCAGAGCACACACACGCACACACTGTTCAAGATGTGGGGGGAGGGATAGCTCAGTGGTTTGACCATTGGCCTGCTGAACCCAGGGTTGTGAGTTCAATCCTTGAGGGGGCCATTTAGGGATCTGGGGCAGAAATTGGGGATTGGTCTTGCTTTGAGCAGTGGGTTGCACGAGATGACCTCCTGAGGTCCCTTCCAACTCTGATATTCTATGATAATATACAAATTCATCTCTGTCTTCAAGGATCTTTTTGATGTGTGTTTGGGTTTGAAGGCTCCTTCAAACAGCCTAGAGCCATGGCAAGAAGAGTTCACATAATAACAATTCAGTAAAGCATCATTCTTATACAGAAACTTCATCCTGTACTAGGGTTGGGGGAAGTAGTAGTGACCTCTGTATTAAACTCGCTGAACTATTTTCCATTATATGGTTTTTTCTAAATATTTCTCTTTTTCAAGAACTCTGCCAGGTTTTGCATAAAACTTGACATATGTCAGGAATTTTAGATTTGACTGAGTCCTAAACAGCTAAATATTGTCATTTCCCATCTGTGTAGTGCTCAGTAGAGCTTCTTAGAGGCTTGTTGCTAAAATCTCCCAACAATAAATCACCGCTGTCCTGGCATCTCACCTAAGCATGCCACACAAAGTTGAAAATTGGACATGACACAGACAAATAGGATTCTCTTGGTGGCAACAGCTGCTGCTGCTTTTCCCCACCAAAATACTCTTTGCCAAAGATAAAAGTGCAGTGGGCCGTGAACCAGGAAACTGTAAAATCTCACTTCTTCTACTGGCTGGTGTTAATTCTCTCCTCTGTTCCTTACAGCCCTTGTTACAGGGTAAGGCCTCACACCCACTGAGAGTTATGGTGACTGAGAATAGAAGCCATACTTCTGATATAGCAGGCCCAATTCTTAGCCACTCAGCAACACTGCCACTAAGAAGGAATCAGCACAGCAATCTGTTTGACTATGCTGTCTGCAAAATCCATATGTAACCCACTGCTTTAGTGTGTTATGCATCTTCCTTTTGAGGTACAGCAAACGAGCAAGCAGTACTGCTGGTGTTGAGAGGGAATGAAAGATCAGAGATATGATTCGGTATCAAAACTCAGAATGCATGCATTAAGCCTGTGATCCATAGTGTTTCTGATGTTTTCACCTGCAGTAGTGTAGTCTGCGTGGGATTTATTGCAACATGTCCTCAGTCCCAACAGACTAACATGCAGAATAGCGTAGGATGATATGACTCAGCTTGCCTGATCTCTTGCTAGAGATCTTTCCCTAGAACCTGATGTGTGCACGCTTAACACTAGCAAAATTGCAGATGTTCGTAAGCTGTTAATTAACAGTAAAATTGATCCCCTGGTGCTCAAGCTAATCATCACAGCACTTCCCCTCTCCCTGGGATCTATCATTGGACAGAATTGGATAAATCTAAACTCTGAGTGTCTGAGTGAGTGCTTTTCCTCTGTAAATGCTGGTACTATGTTCAAATGAAGGATTTTTAATAAATATATAGCCAGATCATTTTTATCCAAGTACATTATGTTGCTGTAAAGGATTATTAGCATCAATGGTCTCATTAGGTTTATGACATGTGAATTTCACAAACGATATACCAGTACCACAGGGGATGCTCTGGTCTTAAGAGGAGACAGCTTGAACCAAACTTAATATTGACTGACTTTCATCTTTGACATATTTCTTACACTAAGTATTGCCAAACTTTCTATGTAAATAGACTTGTCAGAATTCAGTTTTTATTTTTTTGATAACGTTGGCAGATAATTGTTTATTTTAAGCATTTTTTATTTTTATTGATTTAAATTTTAACAGTTGTAGGAAATTATGGGGAAGCGTGAGACAATAATTATTTAATTACAATAGACATTGATTCAGAAAGCTAAAGCTTTAGAATCGTTAAAGCACAAATTGTCAACATTATATCTCAAAATATACAAAGGAAATATCCTTAAACCCAACTCCAAGTCCTCAAGCAGCATTTTTATCATTTTACCTATTTGTAAATTTTAGTTATTATTGGTGGAAATATTTTTTTTCATCTGTTGTGTGTGTTTTTGTATGGTGAAATAGACATTTATCAATATATATCTAATTCTTCCAACTCTACATAAATATTGGTTTATTCTCTTTCAAGTAACAAGCATTTATTGCGCTGTGTATCTCTTTATGTGGGGATGAGAAAAGGAATCATCCCCCACTTGAGGAGCTCCTCTGCAAAAGTTACTCTAGTTCAACAGCAGAGCAGCCCTCTGCAGTCCTCTCCCACAGCTGGTCAGGACCAGAGCTGGATTAAGGCATAAGCACTGTAGAATCCATCTCCTACAGTCACATGATGATGCCAATCTAAGCTTTCCACTGTACAGAAAAAGTGTTTCTAGCCCTTATTGCTTCAAAGAAAAGTTTGAAAGCATAATCTGGGTGTTATGATGAAGGGAATGTCTGAACAGAGCCAAAAGCAACACCTCAAGCAGGGATTGTTCCATTCATCTGAATGAGATGTTAACTCTAAAAACCATGCACTGGAGGATCCCTACCAACACTCTCCCTGCACAGGGCTCTATGATGGAGGCCCTCTTTGTCAACAACCCATCATGGCTCTGTTGTGGTGCTTCCCTGTTCCTATGGGTGGGGGCTGAGTCCTCCCTCTTATGGCATGGACTTCAGCAAACCTGAAGAACAGGGAGTGGTGGTCCAGATGAAGATACTGTCTGACCAAGAAAAATCTTCAACTTGTCATGCATTTGACAGCTCTGTTACAGATTTTCGCAGCCCAACTGAGATGTCATGGTTTACAATTGCTACTGCAAGCTGCAGGAGAAGCAACCATGAAACTCCAGTCTTGCCACTTACAGCAGTAGTGGCAAGAGCAGCAGCAAGAGCAAGTGGAGACAGTGGGGAAAGAGGTAAGGGACCCAACACTGGCCTTGGGCCCCCCCACAGCTAAATCCCAGCTTCTCTTGGTTCCAGTCAATTGTACCTTGTCCCCAGATACCAATCCTGCTCTCCCCAGACACTCCCACCCATTGTCCAGGTACACCCACTACTCTAGGATCCTTCAGCACTCACCTCTCTACCTTGAATACCCAAAATATATCAGAGGGATAAATACCAGGGAGGGAGAGGAATTATTTAAGCTCAGTACCAATGTGGACACAAGAACAAATGGATATAAACTGGCCATCAGGAAGTTTAGACTTGAAATTAGACGAAGGTTTCTAACCATCAGAGGAGTGAAGTTCTGGAACAGCCTTCAAAGGGAAGCAGTGGGGGCAAAAGACCTATCTAGCTTCAAGATTAAGCGCAATAAGTTTTCTGGAGGAGATGGTATGATGGGATAACATGATTTTGGCAATTAATTGATCTTTAACTATTCATGGTAAATAGGCCCAATGGCCTGTGATGGGATGTTACATGGAGTGAGATCTGAGTTACTACAGAGAATTCTTTCCTGGGTATCTGGCTGGTGAATCTTGCCACATGCTCAGGGTTCAGCTGATCACCATATTTGGGGTCAGGAAGGAATTTTCCTCCAGAGTAGATTGGAAGAGGCCCTGGGGTTTTTTTGCCTTCCTCTGCAGCCTGGGGCACGGGTCACTTGCTGGAGGATTCTCTGCACCTTGAAGTCTTTAAACCATGATTTGAGGACTTCAATAGCTCAGACATAGGTGAGAGGTTTATTGAAGGAGTGGGTGGGTGAGATTCTGTGGCCTGCACTGTGCAGGAGGTCAGACTAGATGATCATAATGGTCCCTTCTGACCTTAATATCTATGAAAAATCTATGAAAATTAGCTAACAAAAGATGGAATACATGTGATGCTTCATTGAGAGGGACAAGATGCCAGTAAATCTTGATGATGTAGAGTTAAAGTCTGTGCCACAATTTAAATACCTCAGTTCAGTGTTGAACCTTGATGATAATTGTTAGGGGGCTTATTCCTTCACCCACTTACTTCCCTGGTCCTTCTCGCATGAACAGAGAGCAACAATACCCGAAGTCCAAAGGTGCAAACAATTCAATGTTTATTGGGGTGAACTTCCAGCAAGCATGTTTCCAGTTTCCTTCCTTAGTATCCTCCTTCCCAGCTCTGACACCACAGAGCCTTACACCTGTGTCCATGTTCCCATTCCTACCCTTAGCCAAACATGATTCCAACTTCCTTACTCCCATTCCCTGTTCCCATTTCCCCTCTTTAGCAAAACATGATTCCAATTTCTGCACCCCCATTCCCTGTTCCCATCTCCCCCACCCGCCCACCCACTCACTTCCTCATTGACTACAGATTATATAGTAAAACTTGAGTTCTGCTTAGCTATACCTTAACCAATCATTTTCCTGAAATTTAACTAACCAATCCTAACATATTGTAACATGATTATGTAACCAGTTATATCCCACCACCTTAATTAGTTTACACCCAGCAAAATTAATTATACAGCACATAGGAACAATCACAGAACCAGAGAGATTATACAAACAAACAATAGCAAAGTGGGAACTATAATGACAAAACAATACAGAAGTGAGGATTTCACATCCCAGTATTGATAAGTGAGTTCTTGCCAGACAGGATGCTATCAAACTAAGTTTCCTTTTACATTTTCTAGGCACTTCCCTTTCTCTGGAGGTGATAGGCACTATCAGGACAGGATTGTATTCCTAACAGCCCAATAGCATCGTATTTCAATGTGACTAGTTTGGAATGTGAGGATGTGACCGGTCGCTTCCTAGCTTATGGCTGCCTCTGCTGCTCAGCCAAAGGCCTTAGCCTAAGAACAGGGCCTCGGACTGTGACAGTAAGAGAAGGCCCTTACACCAGCAGACAGTGATTTTGATTCTTTCTTTTATACCTCTAGAACTAGCCAAGTGATAAGAATACACCTAAATTCTTAAAGTACAGGCCTTTGCAGACAGGCCTGAATATCTATATCCTAACAATAATGTGGATGCAAATGGTAGGAGCCATCTGACGAGTACTTGGTGTAAATGGAGGGATTTGGCAGGAATTTTCTATGATAAGAATATGCAAAGTAAACTAAGAAGCAACATGTATAAGCACTATTATTAGGCCAGCCAGGATGTATGGATTAGCATGCTGGCCAATGAAGAAGAGAGAACTACTACTTCACACTGCCAAAATGAGATTGCTCAAGTGGAAGCTGGGTAAGATGAGAGCTGATAAGCTATGCAGTGAAATGGTACGAGCCAGGATGCAGATAGCCCCCATCATGGAAAAGCTGAGTGAGTATTGATTGAGATGGCTGAGTCATGTGAGATGGCAAGACATGGAATATGTTGGCCAGAGAGAACAAGAGCTAGCTGTCATGGGATAAAGACCACAAGGAAGACCTAGACAAAGATGGTTTGAGACACTGAAAGAGGACATGAAGAAGGTTGGTGGAAGCTTGGAAGATGCACTTGAGAAGAACCCTTGGAGACTAACAAGAGCCTCTGACACTGATTGACAGGACAAGGCAAATGCAAAGAAGATGATGATATGGTATTAAAATACAGGGAATGATCAGGTTTATTGCTCCCATTTTTTTCAGCATACAGAGGGATTCTCTGCACAGGTATCCTTTCCCAATGTGGAGAAATGGGATAAGCTGTTGCCCCAGCACTGTTTCCCCCCTACCCTCTGAGACTCTGGGTAGAGCCCTTCTCCAGCCAAAGGATATTTGGTGGGGAGAAGAGAGTAAGAGGGAATTGTAGGGCAGAGTGATGCACATTTCTCCATTAGATACTCACAGAAGAATTGTTGGAAAGTTAATGCAGCCTGAGTAGTGGCGTCCCAGGGTGGCATCAGTTTGCGGAAGTCTTGCCAGTATAGCTCCTATGGAAGTTCAGGCAGCTCGGATGGAGGAACCCAGAGAGAGCACCATCTGTTCCACCATGCAAATGGCTTTGGTTTCCTGCAGAACTATGGGGTGGAATTGTTGCCTATTCTGTAGCGTGGAAACCCCCCCTCCCATAATTAGAAGGATTGAGGGGAAGTTCTATTGTTGGAATTTTGGGAAGGGAGATGAAAGGGGCCAATAGGAACAGTGTATTATTAACTAACCTTAGTTTGACATAGCCATAATTTTGGATCTGGAATAATGATTACATTTACAATTGAAAATGACCAATTCAAAGTGTTGCTGCTCAGAAAAGGGATTGTGTGAAATGGCAACTTCCAACTCACCCAAGTAGCTCCAGTGGACACTCTGAGTCACTTATATATACCTTAGTGTCAAAAATGTTTTGTTTTTCAATTTTTCATTACTCTTTAGAGCTATAGAGACAACTGGGCTCTGGGGAAGAAAGGGTGGATTGTATTGCAGCTGGCATATAATCAACATTATTATTAACTAAACTCTAGTTGCAAATTCTTTATTGTTGTTCCTTGACCCAGTAGTAATCCAGCTTGACTTTTAGATTCTGGTTTCATTCTGAAGGACTGGAAGCTAGAAAAGTTATGGAAACTGAGCAGATGTGATGTGGATGTCACCGAGAAACAATAAACCCTACGATTCTCTTTTTTTTAATCAAAGCATTTTAAAGTAGATTCACATTTAAGTATATTTTAATGCTAGTTATGGTAAAAACTGTTGTCGTGGTATTGTATAGATTTTTATTTATCATGTGTCTTCATTAATTAGAAGTCACTCTAGGGAAAATGCCAGTATCCAAAGTTTTTGAAGAAAACAGCATTTAAAGTAGCTTCTATAAGCTACTCTTTGCTGGCAGTATCATAGCTGTTAGTTTCTCTCTTAACTGGTTTTCATGTGTAATGTGAATGAAGCTTATGAAAATGCTACTTGGTTACAACAGGTAAGATCTGGAAAAGTGTCAAACATACAATGTATATTGCCTAATTTAATTGATTTGAGTAATTCTCAGCATTTTATAAGCTTTGCAACTGGGACTGAAAATGTTTTATTTAATGCTGATATAGTTTCACAATCAATGCAGAACTATCTTTAGAAAAAACCCATTTATAATAATTGTTCTTTCAAATATTAAAACAGTAACGGAAACATACTAGGCTTTAATCTAGTTTTTCTAACCGTTTACTGGTTTTATGGAACAGCTGAGAGAGAGAGAATCTGATAACATGGTCTTTCCATTATTTTAGTATTTTAGCTGGTATTTGAATCTCTATTAATATATTTTCTAGTGTGGTCAAAATAAAATTGGGTAAAAAAATGAAGGAAGATTTTCCCTGGTAGTCCTTGGTCACACTCTTATTTTGTTTGTTTGTTGATAGAGATATTAAATTTGTATTTCTTAGTAGCTCATCCCTTAAAATCTGATGGAATTGAAAGACTTAAGTGGTTACCAAAGAAGGATGGTGGGATAATACATTGTTATTAAATATCAAAACCTAAATCTGTGTCATTTGGTATCAGCCTAAGAGGGTTAAGTAGGTTGCCAGTAGCACTATTCAATTAAAAAATGGCTTATATGCTGTAGGTCTATTGTTGAAGTCTCCTTGTCTGACTTAATTCCTCACTATTCTATTACAAATTCTTGTAGCAGCATCTGGACATGGTTTTATGTTAGTCAAGCAGATGCACACAGAATTCTAATATGTGCATAGAGATACCCTTTTAACAATATAAAGACTTAACCTATATTTACAACTGGGATTTTCATGACTGTTTATTCAGTGAGGTATTAATGACCACCATTTTGCTATATTCCTAATTATTTTATTTGTTCTCCATATTTCTTCAAGAAAACTAAAAGTACAACAATAGAGTTAATGTGCCAGAGATACCTATCTCTTTAGATTAGTAAATATATTATGAACCCCAGCTCAAACACAAACTCTGGACAAGTACTCTGAATGATTTCTCGTTTAGCACACTCCGTTACTCTCGAGTTTTTTGTCTGATGCAATTGTCTCAGGATTGCACTAAGAAATCAGCAAACTACTAGAATGAGATGCTTTTAAAAAAATTGGGAAAATAAGTGAAAGTTGATTATCAAGATGGCTTTCTCATCCCTTTGAAATGGTACAAAGGATGGGAGACAGAGGCCAGGAACTGGCTCATGGTATTCTACAGATACCATTATTATTCCTTATCATTTGTATTTGGGTAACATCTGCAGGGGTTCAGACCCCGTTGTGTTAGGTATCGTACGCCAACATAATGAAGGGAGGGTCCCATAGCATTTATGATCTAAGAATGAGAGGAAGCTGGTGGAGGCAATAAACAGCTGAGGGGAGAACAGGGTAACACAACAGCATAATAAGCAATCGTCACCGCCACAAGCTGCCTAGGCATTGCCATTTTATGTGTGAGTTTTAAAAGAAATTTGATAATGGACAATGTATAGTGCAGGGGTGGGCAAACTTTTTGGCCATAGGGCACATCGGGTACAGAAACTGTACCCCCTGGAACTCCCACCCCCATCCAATCCCCCCCCCGCTCCCCACCCCTGACTGCCCCCTGGGACTCCTGCATCCTATCCAAACACCCCTGCTCTCTGCCCCTGACCATCCCCCCGGAACACCTGTCCCTTATCCAATCCCCCCTGCTCCCCACCCCCGGAATCCTGCCCCATCCAATCTCCCCTGCTCCCCAACCTTGACCGCCCCCCTGGGGTTCCCCAGTCCCCTATCCAACCATCCCTGCTCTCCCCACTCCACATTACCTGTGGGGTGGGGGAAGGGGGGCTCAGTCCTTTCCCTGTGTGTTTCCCCTGCTCGTTTGGTTGCTCTCCCTGGCGGTCGGGCAGGGCTCGCTCCCTGTCTGGGCTTGGCTGCTGGGGACAGGGGCCAAGCATGCTAGAGGTGGAGGGGGGGCCTGGCTTGCTCTGCCCCTGTCCCCAGAAGCAGGGCCCAGGCCCCTTGACTGTCCCCCCTGCAACCCCCCCTGCTCCTCACCTTCCCCCCCCCGAACTCCCCCTGACCACGCCACCCTGGAGCACCAGGTCTGGCCTATAGCCGTGCCACCCAGCCAGAGCTGCAGCCACGCTGCCCAAGTGCTGGGAGAACTGTGACTGCGAGGGAGGGAGGCAGGGAGGGAAGGGAGCAGAAGGGGAGGGGCCGGGGCTAGCCTCCTCTGCAAGCCTGTCCTGACTCTGCTCCGTGGGAGGAGCTCGGGGGCCAGAGGAAAGGGTCCTGTGGGCCGTACGTGGCCTGCGGGCCGTAGTTTGTCCCCCTTTGGTATAGCTGCTTTGCAGATGTGTATGATGAACTTCTCCCACACGTAAGAGGTAGCATGGGAAAAAGCATGAAGGTTTATACAGGAAAGTTGGATTGACAGTTGATGACAGTTGACATTGTTGTCAGTATGAGAAAGAGGCAGAGGGAGATACCATGATAATAAATCAAGAGTATGGGTGCTACATGAATACCTAGCTAAATAGGTCCCACACTAGATGTGGGAAAAATGCCCCTTTGCTGGTGGATATTCTTGTTGAATTTTGGAACCCAATGTGGCAGTAACTTCTGGACTCAAGAACTGAGGGGAAAGGAGTGGTCCTGACGCTTGGGGTGGTGTCACCATTTGTCCTGGTGCTGTGTACACATCAAATCATAGGGATGCTGTTGGGTTAAAATGACAGTTTAGTTTTAAAAACAAATTTCCTTATCAATGTTATTAATACCTTAAAAATCTAATTTAATGTTTATACCATTTATACTGTTTACTCTTTGCTTTTCTCTAAGTTTGAAAAAGTGAAAACAAATCAGCCAGCTTCTGGTCACTTCCAGTTTTTGGTTCTCATGTCTTAGCATAATGCAGTGCTTGGATTGCAGAAGCACTACTTTTGAAGTACTTTTAAATCTGTTTAAATTTTTGGAGGGGCAAAGGGTGGGAAACAGGCATGAATGTTCTTTATTTCCCCGTTTGTTATTCAGACATGGGTTGTACAATGAATATTTGGAATGATATGATTTTCCATTGGATTCTCCAGGTGATTCCATATTGACAAGGTGGGTGAGGTAATACCGTTTATTGGTCCAACTTCTGTTGGTGAAAGAGAGAAGCTTTGAAGCCTATAAAAGCTCTTCTTCCAGTCTGCAGAAGAAGAGTTCTGTGTAAGCTAAAAAGCTGGTCTCTTTCACCAGCATAAGTTGATCCAATAAAAGATACTACCTCTCCTGCCTTGTTTTCCTGTTGAGTGTTGTTGACGCTTTCCCTCATTTGATACTCGCAGTGGATTTCCCTGACGGGCTGCGTGCCAAAGGTGCCGATCCCTGGTCTAGATAATACTTAGTCCTGCCTTGAGCGCAGGGAACTGGACTAGATGACCTCTCGAGGTCCCTTCCAGTCCTATGAGTCTATGATTCTACTATAACAGGCAGCTGGCCAGCTATAATCACCTGTGTTCAGAACCTGCCCCCTGCTGCTCTGCTTCTGCATCACGATTCTATGGAGCTCTATTCCAACGGACCTTGCCTTAATCCGTCTGCTTTTGTTTTTAAGGCTTTATTATGAGGTTATACCAGCTATAAAGATCTTGTACTTCCTGTGGTAGTTGTAACGTAATTCTCAATACACACATCACTATGGCACATGCAGTTGCTGTCCTCCATGGAATTTTTTTGTAATCCCTTTTACATAGGGATTGTTCTGTACTATATGTAAAATACGTTACTATTGTAGAACCTAGGGATACTTAGGGTTAGGGTCACAGATTAAGGCGCCATTGTTCTAGGCACCACATAAACTTTCACTAAAAAGACACCCTTTGACACCAGGACTATGTCTATGCTACATCTGGGAGCAAGCCTCCCAGCCTAGGTAAATAGACTTGCACTAGCTCAGCTTGAGAGTTTCCTCTTAGTTTTTAGGAAAAGATAAAGTGGCAGTCGTGTCTAATTGTTCTCATGCTAAAATGTCTATCTATGGCATGATTGCAGGTCACATAAAGGCTATGATTAGACTAGAAATTAATAGGTCTGAAAGTAGTTGATGACAGTTTTCCATTTGCCTGAGCTGAATTATGTTGCTGAATGTACTGCTTCTGTCTCAGTTTAGATACTACAGTGTGTTGATCTACGGTACATATTGTTATTGAAGGCTTATTCTGAGTCTTTTTGACACTCCTGCTCCATCAGTTTTGGCAGGTGTTTTTCAAAAGAATCTCTCAAAACTCTTCTACCTGAGCTTCTCTTTGTATCTTGTTCATCAATGCACTTGAGACAACTTATTTTATACTCAACAATTTTATACTCAACATCAGATTTCAGGGTTCAGACATTTAGGAGAAGGTAAAGTGTATAAAGGTAATTACTAATCAATGCTAACTAGAAAGCCTACGTTTGGGCTGTCTGGCTGCAAAAGTGGAGATAAAGATTAATGGAAGAGGGGACATCACGTTATGATAAAAGCTGGTAATTCACCTTAAACTATTAAGGGTCTTCGTATTTCAGTGCTCAGAACTATTGTTATCTATCTTCATGCTGATCCTGGGTGTCATAAATATAAAGGGAAGGGTAAACCCCTTTGAAATCCCTCCTGGCCAGGGGAAAGCTCCTCTCACCTGTAAAGGGTTAAGAAGCTAAAGGTAACCTCGCTGGCACCTGACCAAAATGACCAATGAGGAGACAAGATACTTTCAAAAGCTGGGAGGAGGGAGAGAAACAAAGGGTCTGTGTCTGTCTGCATGCTGGGTCTTTGCCGGGGATAGACCAGGAATGGAGTCTTAGAACTTTTAGTAAGTAATCTAGCTAGGTATGTGTTAGATTATGATTTCTTTAAATGGCTGAGAAAAGAATTGTGCTGAATAGAATAACTATTTCTGTCTGTGTATCTTTGTTGTAACTTAAGGTTTTGCCTAGAGGGGTTCTCTATGTTTTTGAATCTAATTACCCTGTAAGATATCTACCATCCTGATTTTACAGGGGGGATTTCTTTATTTCTATTTACTTCTATTTTTTATTAAAAGTCTTCTTGTAAAAAACTGAATGCTTTTTCATTGTTCTCAGATCCAAGGGTTTGGGTCTGTGGTCACCTATGCAAATTGGTGAGGCTTTTTATCCAACATTTCCCAGGAAAGGGGGGGTGCAAGTGTTGGGAGGATTGTTCATTGTTCTTAAGATCCAAGGGTCTGGGTCTGTAGTCACCAAGGCAAATTGGTGAGGCTTTTTACCAAACCTTGTCCAGGAAGTGGGGTGCAAGGTTTTGGGAAGTATTTTGGGGGGAAGGACGCGTCCAAACAGCTCTTCCCCAGTAACCAGTATTAGTTTGGTGGTGGTAGCGGCCAGTCCAAGGACAACGGGTGGAATATTTTGTACCTTGGGGAAGTTTTGACCTAAGCTGGTAAAGATAAGCTTAGGAGGTTTTTCATGCAGGTCCCCACATCTGTACCCTAGAGTTCAGAGTGGGGGAGGAACCTTGACACTGGGTATTCAGAATGAGTGGGATTTTGTTGATTGTGGAGATTTATGTTGATTTTGTTTTTCTAATGATAATCCTAGAAGTCCTGTTTACTATGGATATTTTTTCTAGTTTCTAAAGATTTATTTTGTAGCACTTCCAAAACTTTACCTTTAACACTAAACTTGTATTTGATGTAACTAAAGTATTATGGTTCATAAGTAAGCAGCACGGCTTTGAGAGCTTTTAGCGTGCATCTTACACTTTTTAATGTGGTTCAGGTACTTGATTCACTTTAACTTTAAAGTGGTTGGCCTGATTGCCTTATTCACATTTTCAGTTGGGTGCATTTTGAGGGCATTTTGTTAAGCAAGTGAAGAGAAGGGAGATTGTTTTATTTCACACAATGTGCAGGGGGCTAGTGTTCGTTTCTCATGTAGCTTCGGGGCGCAGAGATATTTTTATATGCATGGAATTTTTTGTATTAAAATGTGTATGTTCTTCCCATTGCTGTATGATATGGAACACTGGTGAACCATCTGGGCATCTTCAACACTTAAATTCAACCAGACCTTGATCAGTTTAAATAGTTAACAATAATATTAGACCATATTGATGGAAAGTATTGTTAATCTGGATCTCTGATTGGATTAGCTGCCAAATTTTATACTTGTAATCTTTTTGATTATGTGGGCTGTAGTTAATTTTACCACAAACGTATCTCAAAGGCAACACTGGAAATATTAGGGAACAAAAGCTCTCAACTAGACCCCCAGGGATTCTGGGACCATGGAACTCACTGCAAAATTATGCTCCAGAATTTCAGCTTTCATTTTTTAAAAAGTTATTCTTTTAGCCTTTATAATTGTGATGGTAACTCTGAGAATGTGAGCCAGTGCCAATCTGAGCCTGCAAAGAGTTTGAAACAATGGATATGAGGTGTGAACTGCCCCATCTATGTAATTCAGGGCCTGCAATTGTGCAGCTGTGGAAACTGGAAATTTTCTAAAATGCCACAGAATTCCCTGCTCTGCTGAGATCTACCTACATATGCCTCTTGCTACTCATCTTTTTCTACAGGGTGAATTAATTGGATTAATGTGTGTGCTCCTTTCACCATTCTTTAGAACTAGATGTGAGAGGAGATCAGAGAGCCACGGCTGGAGTCCAGTTTTCAGCAGGGAGTGGAGGAGAGCCAGAAGTGGAGGCCGATTAGTTAAGCTATCTTCAGAATAGGGTAGCAGCTGAAGCATGGGGAGCAGCTGAGAAGATGAACTGCTGGAGCTCATTACAAGCACCCCACTTCCCTGGCAAATGCAATCTGTGCCCTAAAAAGATCAAAATATACTGACCTCTGTATATTTAGAGCTTGGTGGTTTTATTAATTATTATTGTTGTTGTTATACTTTATGAGCAAGATGTGGGTTAATCGAACTCATTAATCTGGAAACAGTTACTTAGCCATCCCAACTATCTTACTTGGACTAACACATCTGATATTACATGCTTACCACTCAGCCCTCTCATGACTCTTACAAATAGATGGGTGAAGAACATCTCATATCGACTCACTTCGACCAGTTCTTTCAAATTACAGACATAAAATCATTTAAACAAGTGACCTAACAATACAAACTTGAAAAGTCAGATTTTCATCACTATCTCCAGCTGCAATACCATCTCCACACAAGATCTAGTTGAGAAAATATACGTGAGCTGAAGACCAAATTTGAAGCTAAATTGATACAGCTTAGACAAAATGGAAGAGCTAACAGATTTCTAAGTTTCACAGGGCAGGGTGAGGCAGGAAGAGCTGAGGGTCTGGTTACCCTGTTCTAATTTATTCAGGTTCTTATACCATGCCCATCACTGTGGTATCTGAGTATCCAAACTACTCCAAAGCTTTACAGGACAGATGAATCAAGGAGCCTGAAATGGAAGGAACTTGCAGGAGCACAAGAGATCCACAGGTCTGGTGAATGGGAACCAAGGAGTTTGTGAACCTACGGAATTCCACAGCCCCACAGAGAAGTATGAGCTTGGACTAGCTGGGGCCTTCCAGAGCTATGAAGCTTCTCCAGGCTCTGCAAGGCAGGCAGAGAGATGCTGATGGGAACCAAGTCCCAAGTTGGCTCTATATTTGTTTCTTTAAAAAGGAAACTGAGAAACAAACAACACCCCCCCCCAATTATTATCTTTGATTTATCAACACTGCAGCAGTTAACATTAAAGTTGAAATGTATGTAAATCTTGGAACATTATATTTTAAAAAAATCTCTAAGCATTTAAAAATCTGGAAACAAAGGGAAGAGAGATAAGCATTTGAATGTCCTCATAGCTGATAAATATCACACTGCATACTCTATTTCATAAGTGTGATCACTTTCATCCTCAAGCCCTATATTTCAAATGGAGGTGCGGACCTGTTTGGAAATTCAACCTGTGGTCCACAGACTCCTACCATAGAAGTCTTAGATGGAAAAACTGACTGAACTGTTACTCGCAAAAATCTAGGGCACCCCGCCTATACCCTACCGAGGGCTGAAGTTGTGATCTGGTTATTTTAGGAACCCCCCCTTTCCCTACCGAAGGCTCAGGGTATAAAGCACAAAACCTTACCACAGAGCTCAGGGAAAAACCTCGTCAATTTAAGTACGTGCCCTTTCCCAGGGCTCTATGGCTCTGCAGAACTTTTTCCCAGTGAAAGAGCCTTACACAACTGTCCTCTAAACATCTATTTATTTAGCAACACACACAGGATATATATACCAAGCAAATCTATTATGCTCACCACTCCCAATATACAGACAAACTTCACCTGATGGCCAGTCAGGATCCACTCATCTGGTGGTTCTGGTGATGCCCCTGCATGTCACGGTCTTGGAGAAGGGCCAGAGTTCTAGCAGCTGGATGCTGAACTGCAGCCCAGAAATGGTTCCCAAAGAGCACTGTTTTTCATTTACGTTATATAGATTAAAACTAGCTACCTCCTTTAACATCACTAAACCTATCACATTATCCCACATCCCTAGGTAACAAAATTTAACCAATCACGCACTGGTACCTATGTGTAAAGGGACTGTTGCCCCCTTACTAACATTCAGTGGGGGTGTTTTGGTTGGCTAGCTCCCAGTACTAAAAGGGGAAGGGTCTATGGGAAACCAGGACCCTGAGACTGACAGTCCCCAGGAACAATGGGGAGAGGCCAGTGTTCCACCTCTGCCTGAATGACAGGGTGGGCAGGCTAATCAGGGAGTCAGGAGGCCAGGGAGGTCCTGTCCTCCATGTGAGCTGGAATCGCCTGGGTCAGACAGAGTGGGGCTGAGCTAAGGAGAAAGCAGGGACCCAAGCTAAGCTGGGGAGCAGAGCTGGGCCAGATCCAGAGAGAGCAGACCCTGTCCTGGGAGCAGAGCTGCAGCCCCAATGCCAGAGGCACAGCCCACAGAGAGCAGACTTGCCCTGGGAGCAGAGCTGCAGCAACCAGAGCCAGAGGGGCTAGAAAAGCAGCCCAGGAAGCAGGTCAGTGCTGGGAGCAGAGTCACAGAAGCAGCCTGCAGAGCAGACCTGTCCTGGGAGCAGAGCTGCAGCAACCAGAGGCAGAGGGGCCCAAGAAGCAACCCAGGGAGCTGGAGGCAGAGCAGCAGCAGCAGTGCTGAGACAGAGTGGTGGAGCTGGGGCTGGAGCAGTCTGGAGCTGGGTGCGGTGAGCAGCTGGGGAGACCGAGGGGGACCCTGGGCAGCAGGCCCAGCACAGGGAGACACCTCAGCCAAGACGCTCTGCAGGCCAGGCTTGGATCGTAACCCCGACAGGGCGGGGGCGACACTGGGAAGAAGGGTTCTGCCACTTAGCGCCTGAGAGCGTGTGGCCACCACCAGAGCAAGTGTCCAACCCGCAGCATCCCTACAGCACAGCCAGGGCCTGAGGAGGAGGCCTGGGACTTACAAGGAACAGACTGAACTGCCCTGACATTCCAGAGACACTGTTTGTGATGTTCCCTGCCACAGAGTGCGGTGATGTGTTTCCTTTAACCTTTCCCATTTTCCCTTATTCTTTTTAAAATTAATTGTTGATTAAATAACTTGCATTTGCTTTAACTTGTATGTAATGGTCAGTGAGTCAGAGAAGTGCCCAGTGCAGAGAGACTACCCCAGAGTGGGGACACCCTAGCTCCTGTCCTAGGTGACCACAGCAGGGTTGGGGGTTGAGCCCCCGAGGAATCCTGGGCCTAGCCTTGTTGGGGTTACGAGGACTCTGCCAGACAGGAGAGTGGAAGGGAAGTCCTCAAGGGCAGGGAGGCCACTGGGTAAAGGAAGTGGGAGCGAGGACTCAGATCCTTTTGCTAGCCCACTTCACCAGGGTAGTGCAGAAGCCAGGAAGGTTCCCCATAATAGCGGGACTATTCCCCCACTTACATATGTTTCCTCCTCCCTGCTCAAGTCTTTCTTATATTTTATATCTCATGCCCAAATTGTAACTTATTTATGACCTTCTTTGTTTGTGCAGTTGGTCAGCATAAATTCACTCTTCGGAGCTTATCTTATCTATTTTATCATTTACTGGGGCTTTCTGTATCCTCCCTAAACTTCCCAGTGCCTGGCTGTCTCTCCGTTACAACCCTTGCTGTTATAACTCTTGGTAGGCACATTCCTGAGGTGGGGGTGCCTTAGCAGCTGAGCATTTTTTTTTATTAATTTTAGTGGTGACATCTCTGAGTTTCACCTCAGGCTAACCAAGGCTAGTTTAGTATGGGGCTGAGCTAAGTCCCAGGCCTACAGAACAGAATTCACCTATAAATGTTGCATGTGCTCGGCCCAGCATGTGATGCGGTGTGAGAAAGGGCACTAAACTGTGGGCTTATACGGTAATGGCATCAATTCTGGCTTTTGACCGGTAGCTGGGGATATTTACACACTTTTGATCAGAAAAAACGGAATGCCTTTTCTGGGATCTGAAAATTTATTTTCAGTCACCTTTTGCAAACCCTTTAGACATAGTCTGTGGACCCCCAGGCATCCCCAGCCCACAGGCTGAAAACCACTGCTTTAGGAGAAATGGGTTGAGGAGAAGAAAAATCTAACGCTTTGATGAACACAGGGATAAATGCACGAGGCAGAAACATAATATCTTAACCCTTTCTTGAAAGAGAATGACCCTGAAAAACCAACACATTTGAGATTTTTCCCTTGCATTCCAGTATCATGGGAAAATTTTGTTATTGCTTTTTATTATGCACACTATTTAATTTTGCAGTGTCCGACAGAATCAAGATATTTGAAAAACAGGATAAATGAAAAAATAATTTGCTAGACAATACCCCACATCTATGCTGGCTTGTTCTATAAATCCATGTGAGCACACAAGATTGTTTCACATTGAAAAACACATTAGAACTGACTAAATGGGTCTGACTTTGATCTTAGTATCTCTACTTTTACATTGGCACAACTCCATTGACTTCAAAGGAGTTATTTCTGATTTTTACCAGTGAAACTGAGAAAAAAATCAGGTCCCATTTCTTCATAACCTTATATCTTCTGTAGCTCTAAAGTAATCTGATCAAAATGACAATGTAAAAGCCCAATCGTACAAAATCCTAATTAGGTGAGAAGTTTGTACTCATGCAAAAAGTGCCATTCACTTCTTTGGAACTGTTTGTGTGAGGAAGCGTTTTGAGGATTGAGCCCCACACAAAGACAGCGTTTTTTCTTTATTTTAATTATGAAGGACATTGTGAAACTATAGTATTGCAATATTGTAGGTAATCTGGATCTTATACTGAACTCTTCTAAATGTATGTTCCAAAGAATGCAAGTGAAAATGAATGTGATGCAAACCCACAGTTAATTGGGTCAGCTCCTTTCACACAAATTTGATCACATGATATTGAGATTTCAGCTTTGAGTTATGATCTATAATAAGAGATGTTTAAAAAATTCTAATAAACACTTGTTAAAACAAGAGTGCTTAATTACTGGAAATTAATTTACCAGATAATGGGAACTTGCAGGTAACCTGATGTTGTTGTCTCAACACAAGATACAGTATTCCTCATCCTGATTTTAATAATATAAAAATCAGGTTGGTTATGACCTCTCATATAAATAGGTCTCATATAAAATTATTTATTAGAATATAGAGAAATTATAAATTTCAGTCATCAGAAAGTTACCTGAAATATTCATAACGTGCACACTTTCGGATCAGATAGATGTTCAACAACAAATGTTAGTTATATTAATGATAAAAACTGCCAAGTTTCTGATTTGTAAATTATTAGCCATGTGTTCCACCAGTGTTAATTATGTATTCCTCTGATGTGCACATATGCATATGTTACTAAAGTTCACCATATCTAGGGAGAATGTGAATAAATATACATATGGTAATATTCTTCATAGGCTTAAAACACTTGTTTTATGTGGATCGTTTGCTAATATTGTAGTAAGAGAATATATCATATTTACAAATATTATTTTGTCAGTATTCCATTCTGTGGATAATATAGGAAGGGTGATCTTTTTGGTAGTCAGGTTTATCTGGATTTTTCTTTTGTGACATTCTGTGACAATTTAAAGTGTTCCTAATTCGAAAATAGTGTTCATGAATATTTATTTATCTTAATTAATATCCAAAGTGCAGGTGATTCTGCACTTTTTTAAAAAAAAATGTCATATGTAACCAGTTTCAGTTTTTTTATTGCATACTGGTAAATGTACTATCTCTCCCTCTCTCTCTCTCATGTACTCACACTCACACAAACACAGTAGCATATATGGTTAGGGCAGTAGTCCTGCAAAACTGTACACTCCTGAGGGAACCTTAGTCACATAAAATGTTCCATTGTAGTTAACTCTGTAGGTTAAAATCAGTGGGACTACTCTCATGAGTAAGACTTTGCAGGATTTGTACTTATTCAACCTTTAAAAGCGTTCATCATCTTGTCTCTGATGGAGTGGCAAGTCCCTTCAGAGTCACTTGAATATGTCACTTAATCTCTTTGCCTCAATTTTTCCTAGTGGAGAAATGGGAATGACAATACTTACCTACTTTGCAGGCATCTTCTGAGGATTGAGTGATATATTTAATCATTTTTTGAACTTGAATTACATTTAAAATAAATAGCAACAATTAAGTATAGGGACAATAATTTATCAATCATATTTTGCCAACACGTTTTTTGTGGGGCCTAACCAGTTTATTTTAACATTATTTAAAGATGAAAAGTGCTACATAGATACTAATGATTATTAATTGTTTGAAATCTTACCAGTTTGGGCTGTAATGCTTTCAGATCTCAGATCCTGAGAGGGCCAAGACTGCTTTATAGTACTGCAAAACAAATACATTATGTTGCAGGAAGTGGTGATTTTATAGGTGGTACTTGTATCTGAGTCAGTTCCAAGTGCTGGGGAATGCATTGTCTGTGGGATTCTCCATTTTTTAACTGAGAAATAAACTCAAGGTACTGACCCCTTTGCAATATCCCATGGCACTTTACACAAGAGCAACAATGTCTTCAACTGATGTCCTGGCAAAATTCTAGTTTGAGTTCTTAGATTCTCCAGTGTAAGTTGCAGAATAAAAACAATAATGCTTAGCATTTAGGGCTTTTCATCTACAGATTTCAAAGTGCTTTGCCAAGGTGTATATAATTATTAGAGCTGGGGATTTCAATTTAGCAGGAAATTTCGATATTTCAAAGCTTGGTTTTGTTCCAAGTTGGAATGAAACCAAATTTTTTTAAAGTTCTTATGAACTGGAAATCCTCAAAAATTATAATTTCAGAAACACTGATACATGGTGTTTCTGACATGAAATGTGCTCTCCAGGACCTGACAGCTGCTAATTGAAATTGGCATTTTTGCCATTTTCACTCCTGCTGTTCATTCTACATCTGCCACTCCCAGGGTGGTATTCAGTAGCAATGGTGAAACTGACAAGAATGTCAATTTCAGTCAGCAGCTGCCAGGACTCCCAGGATCTGTGGCTCCAAGGCAGCTCTGCCATGCAGACTGCCCCAGGACTAGGGACATTAGGGCTTCCAAATTCCTGGGCCAGCCACACAATTGGGCAACTGTGGTGCCACCTGGTCAGGGAGTCTGGAAGAAATGGCTGGGGTTCCCAGCCGGGGCAGTCTGCATAGCAGTGCTAAGCCAGAGCCACTGACCCTGAAAACCCATGCTAGAACCTCCATGTTCCCAGCTGTGTACCAAGGAGCCTGGTATGGCCGGGCTGCCCCAGAACCATGGGGTAGTCAACATAAGAAGGCTGCTGCCCTAGATCCATGGACCACTGAAGCCTGGGCTCCCCGGCAGCATTCCAGGCAAGTTTTCATCGGAACACTGCTGGTGATTCAACAAAAGTTTGCTGAACCCAAACCTTTTTTGTGATGCGTTTCAGGCTCAATGAACTGGCATTTTAAATTTCTGACCAGCTTTAATCATTAGTCCCATTTTATAGACTGGGAAACTGAGTTGCAAAGAATATAAGTGATATGCTGTAAGTCTCGAGGCAATTTGATGGAAGAGTCTAGAACCTGGGTCTGCTGATGTAACGCCGTCAGACCCCGGTCATCAGCGGGCAGGATCAAACCTGGCAGCTAAATGCGTGAGCCTCTATCACATGAGCTAAAAAAACACATGGCAGTTAGCTTAGGCTGTAGCAGACTCATTCATCTCTAAGTGGTCTTGGTGCTACTAGATGGGACAGAGCACCACACCCAGGAGGTGTGTGGGTTACATACTTTCCCTAGCTGAGAAAGTGTGTCCCAAGCTTCAGAGACTTCCCAGTTGATATCCCGGACAATCCCCAACTTGTAATGCCGACAGACCCCAGTCATCGGTGGGTAGGATCGAATGTGGGACCTCTGGAGCAAAATGCATGAGTCTCTGCTGAATGAGCTAAACGCCACATGCCTATTAGCTAAAGCTGTAGCAGACTTATTAATCTCGAAGTGGTCTCGGTGCCACTAGATGGGACAGAGCACCATATCCAGAAGATGTGTGTGTTACACTGGCTCGCAGCTTGGATCCTAATTGCTAGATCATACTGACTTCCTCTTCATTTCATTGTCTAAAGTACTGATTGATATGTCATGTTTCATGCCAGAGTGAGCTGCATCTGAACTGGGGATGAACTAATCCCTTAGTATAATAGTACTTAAATATCAGCTGGTAAAGGGCATTATAACCTTTTCTGTTTGATGAGGACCAGTTAAGTCAAAGCTGAGGACTCCTGCAAAGCCATTTAATTGTACTCCTGATTCAACTTGTAATCTCCTTTCTCTCTCATCATCCCCAACACTTTCCCCCAAACTATTTCTGTCGTACCTTTTGGGGATGTTTGGTCCCATGGAGGGAGAGGTAATAGGGAATATATCCAGACATGGTGTTCATTTCATGTTTCTGTAGAGAACTAGGGGAATAATGAATGGCAGTTTCCTGTTAAACAGAACAAAGGGAAGAACATGCAATGTGTTTCTTTGTCAGGGCCATGATGAAGGGGGAGCTATCCCAATTCCCTGTGGACTCAAACTATCATCACAGAGCTGTGTCAGAGCACAGCATCTATTTGTGCTGTGGAGCCTGAATAACAAATATCAGACTAGCATTTCTCCTGTCTCTGTTGGGGACATTGGGACTCAGTGTCCTAAGGTTCTCCAGGTTGCAGATCTGGCAACTCTTTCATGTTATGCAGAAATTGCAAATACATTATTTTCTCTTTTCCAATGTACACAAATCATTTCCTGAAAATAAGTTCTTGATTTGAGAATATATCTGATTAAAAAATAATGGCTCTGAATTGCATTTCAGTGGCAGATATATTAACCATCATGTTACATATTCTTCTAATACTTAGAATAGCACCAGTAAGTAACACCAATAATGGATAGTGCCCTTTCAGGTTTCTAAATCATTGTGAATCAGTGTCTTGTTTTAATCTGGCATCAGGGATGATGCAGTCTGTACTAAATTTAGTACTTCCACTTCCATTTGCAGTTGAAATATGGCCAAGTCCCATGTTAATGCTGGACAGGGAAAAAAAATTGCTTCCAAGCATTCTAGGATAACATGGCTACACTAAAAAGCACAAGCATAAATACTAATTATTGTCATTAATACTATGCGTTATGTTTTCTGTTCAAATTATTACTAATGTACTAATGCTAATGTGGTATTGGAATTTTTAAAGCCTTTGTGTGGTGCAGCTGTATTTCTTTTTCTATTCCAAGAGTGATATTATCCATTTAAAGCATATTAAATTTAGGAAAACATTACAGTAGGTTAAAAGAGGCATTCCTTTCTTATTTAAATTGTTGTCAGATCCTCATGGAGTGATTTTCTATTCCTAGTCTAATCACCATAATATTTTATTTTGCAGAGCAGGTTCTGGATTCACTTATATGCTTTTGTTTATGTCCACAATTTATGAAGTATTCAAAAAAGATTGTATGTATCTGAAGGGTTTTATGCAGCACGTCATGTTGCTGTGTGGGTGAACAGAATCCTGATTCTACGGGGGAAAATAATATAGCCAGTGTTTTACCCGTTAGCACTCTTTGTTGCTGATTCTTTGGATGCTTAGATAAGTGTTGCTATGGAAATGCTTTAAATTCCCAGTGTATTTTTTTCCATAGCAGCCAGTGAAATTTGTTAGGTTCAATTTTTGGATGTTAGTTGACAACTATGCCGTATTTTTTAGTTTATATTGATAAAGTCTACTTAGGGCCAAACCATAACCAGGGATAGCCCATGTAATTTGGCTGTGCGCCAAGGTCTGCTGCAGGCACTGGGGTAAAGAATCCTCCTGCACCCAAACCAATCTGTGGCCAGTACTACAATCCCCAGGCTTCAGCCGTCTCCAGAGACCCTGTGCTATACCACAGGGAGAAAGCTAGATGGACTTGCCTGGTTAGTTTTCCCTCTTTTCCTCTGTGCATAATTTTTTTTTTTTGTTTTTTTTGTTTTTTGTTTTTTAATTGACTTCCTGCTGAGGCACAAGCACTTCACCCTGTTTGTGCAACAGCCCCAAGATATCACAGACCTTTCAGAGGGACACAACCATTCCTTCTCACTCTTGTTAAAGAGATATCACGATGGATAAAAATAATGGACACAGCCTGCTTTGTCCACCAGTCTGAGTCTGGAAAAGTTATTATTCAAAGAGTCAAGGGTCTATTACACCTAGAGATGGGTCTGACTTGTATAGAGACATTTGAGGGATATGGGAGCTTGTCTCACCCTACTAGGGAGGAGCAAAATGCACGTTCCAGATCCAAATTTTCCCAAAGTCTTTGGGTTTTGCACCTATGATTGCAGCTCACCCTATCGCTGGTGATAAACTGGTGCATATACTTATTAAAAACTAGGATAAAAATAAATAACACATTTTTATCTCTGTACACTTTGGTTTGATTAGGAAAGCCTGGAGAAAGGCAATCCTGAGCCTTCTGTCATTCTCCAGAAATATTTAATTGTTCATTTATATAAATCCAAACACTTCAGCTATTTTCATTACAATTTTTATTTTATTACTTTAGTTCCATTAACAACAGTTTTAATAAAAACTCTTGTATACAACAGCCAGATTATGAACTTGTACTACCTGACTCTGTTATTGCAGGACTTGATCTTACAAACAGTTCTTTGGGTGGACCCTGAGCCTGCACAGACATGATTAGATGATTGTGTATCCTACTTAGTAGTGTATGATTATGGAACAGGTTAAACCAAAGGCCTCCCATGTTTGTCTTTTCCTTTCTCACTTTCTTGTGGCTATCAAGTTACCATTATACTGTATATTCGGTTTTTCTCTCTGGCCACAATAATGGTTCCTTTTGGATCCTCTTGCTTCAAGCCATCCATGCTTTGAGAGTTTCTGCTCTAAAAAGTTTGTAAAAAGAAGAGGAGTACTTGTGGCACCTTAGAGACCAACCAATTTATTTGAGCATAAGCTCTTGTTCTTGTTAACTGCTGGAAATGGCCCACCTTGATTATCACTACAAAAGGTTTTCTTCCCCCTCTCCCCGCCCCCGATAACACCCATTTTTTCATGTTCTGTGTGTATATAAATCTCCTCACTGTATTTTCCAATGAATGCATCAGATGAAGTGAGCTGTAGCTCACGACAAATAAATTGGTTAGTCTCTAAGGTGCCACAAGTACTCCTTTTCTTTTTGTGAATACAGACTAATATGGCTGCTACTCTGAAACCTAAAAAGTTTGTGTATCTTTTACTGGTCTGGGGCCTAGAATCCTGATGTACTCTTCTGAAATTGAATCTTCTAGTTTGCCAGCAACACATGACTGTCATTTTGTATGAGTAATGGTTTTCTTGGTTTTGATGGCAAAACAATATACCTTGAAATTTCCCAAGCTGAGCAGATACTTTCCTACCAAACCTAGAGAAGAGGATTAAAATTTACCTTTTTGAAAATGAGAAAGTATATTTAGAGAGAAGATATTCCATTTGAGATTAAAGATAATTTTATAGAATAGTTTGGCTGCTGTGTTGCAACCTATTTGATTTTATATACATGTTTAAATAGAAAGGAAGAAAACTTTAATTTAATAGAAAATGCTGTCATTTTTTCTTTAAGAAGAGTTTAAGATAAGTCTCACTTTTCTTTAGTGAGACTATCCAGAATAGTCCTCCTTAGTAGCTTTACATATGATTAAAATGTGACTTTCAGTGAAGTGCATTGCAATCTTTTACCACTGATGATTGACAGAAAATAATATAGCTTTAGTCTTGGTTTTCTTTATCAGCAATGCTCTTTGGGGATCCTGTATGTATTTTTGCCGAACATCTGTCATAGCTGGTGTTTTAATTTATTACAAATGGAAAGATTTGTTTACATTTGAGAAACTGAATGCTCTTTTTAAGCAGAGTAAATGTACATGTTGATGTGACTGCGGCCCTTAGATGTTCTTTAAAAAGAAATGAGAGCTTTTTAGCTGCTCTTCCGTATCGCGGGTGCATATGTTCTTTCAATGGATCTTTTCTGTGGCACACTATAGGGGAAAATAGCAGCCCAATTCCCCCATCAAAGCTGATTTAAAGAGGGATCATCTTCTTTCTAGTACTAAAATTATGCTCTGTGTTATAGTCTTCTGGAAAGGAAACGAGAGAGACGAGGGTTCTGGGGCTGCTTCCCCGCACTCACAGCATGCTGCTTCTTGTAAGGGAAGAAGTGCTTGCTGCTCTGCTCCTCCCACTGCTTCTGGTTTTGGGTAGTCTCCTCTCTAGGTGTGCCTCTCTAGCTGCTGCTTACAGCTTTCTCAAGCCACATGAGTGTGAACTCGGAGTGATTCTTGACATCTGGCGCTTGCCCAAAGGATTCCGAATATCAGCGAAGAACCTGACCGAAGTCTTGTCAGGTTCACGCTGTGGCTGCTTGGCAGAACCACGAGCAACAGCAGTTGCGAGAACTGTCTGTGGCATCACAAGCACAACATTGCATCTTTTTATAGTCCCTTCACATTTGGAAGGTTATTTCTGCAACGATAAGCCCTAGGAATTTTTAAGTCAAATTTTAATTCTACAGAACTCAGGAAAAGGGAGTGAGGCGAGGTACTGAGACTTGGTGGTTCCTATCTGCTCCCAGCCCATCCCCACCTCTCTGGGTCCCCTGCTCCCATCTCCTCGGCCCCATCCTTTGCTCCAACACCTCTGGGTCCCATTCTTGCCTCTGCACTTCCCTGCCGGGCATGTGCTAGTTTGGGGAGCAGGAGGCAGAGCTTCCACAGTATGTCCCTGTGGGGGCACTAGTCCCTCTCTCCCCCGTTCCTCCTCCCTGACAGAAATAAGTGGCTTAGGCTCCTATACTCATCAGGGAAAGTGAGTAGATTATCAATTGTGTGTGTGTGTGTCTCTGTGTGTGTATATCTATATATATCTATTAGGGCTGTCAAGCGATTAAAAAAATTAATTGCGATTAATCGCACTGTTACACAATTATGGAATACCATTTATTTGAATATTTTTGGATGTTTTCTACATTTCCAAATATATTGATTTCAATTACAACACAGAATACAAAGTGTACAGTGCTCACTTTATATTTATTTTTATTACAATTATTTGCACTGTAAAAAACTGAAGAAATAGTATTTTTCAATTCACCTAATACAAGTACTGTAGTGCAAACTCTCTTTATCATGAAAGTTGAACTTACAAATGTAGAATTATGTACCAAAAAATAACTGCATTCAAAAAGAAATCAATGTAAAACTTTAGAGCCTACAAGTCCACTCAGTCCTACATGTTGTTCAGCCAATCGCTAGGACAAACAAGATTGTTTACATTTCCAGGAGATAATGCTGCCTGCTTCTTGTTTACAATGTCACCTAAACGTGAGAACAGGCGTTCACATGGCACTGTTGTAGCCAGTGTTGCAAGATACTTAGTGCCAGATGCGCTAAAGATTCATGTCCCTTCATGCTTCAGTCACCATTCCAGAAGACGTGTCAATTCTGATGATGGGTTCTGCTAGATAACGATCCAAAGCAGTGCGGACTGACACATGTTCATTTTCATCATCTCAATCAGATGCCACCTTCAGAAGATTGATTTTCTCTTTTGGTGGTTCAGGTTCTGTAGTTTCTGCATCAGAGTGTTAGTCTTTTAAGACTTTTGGAAGCATGCTCCACACATTGACCTTCTCAGATTTTGGAAGGGACTTCAGATTCTTAAACCCTTGGGTTCAGTGCTGTAGCTATCTTTAGAAATCACACTTGGTACGTTCTTTGTTTTGTCAAATCTGCAGTGAAAGTGTTCTTAAAATGAGCAACATGTGCTGGGTCATCATCCGAGACTGCTATAACATGAAATATATGGCAGGCTGTGGGTAAAACAAAGCAGGAGACTTACAATTCTTCCCCAAGGAGTTCAGTCACTAATTTAATTAACACATTATTTTTTTTAATGAGCATCATCAGCATAGAAGCATGTCCTCTGGAATAGTGGCCAAAGCACGAAGGGGCATATGAATGTTTAGCATATCTGGCATGTAAATACCTTGCACTTTTGTAGCTGGCATTGCCATTGAAATGCATGTTCTCACTTTCAGGTGACATTGTAAATAAGAAGCAGGCAGCATTATCTCCTGTAAATGTAAACAAACTTGTGTCTCTTAGCGAGACTGAATAAGTAGGACTAAGTGGACTTGTAGGCTCTAAAGTTTTACATTGTTTTGGTTTTGAGTTCAGTTATGTAACAACCAAAATCTACATTTGCAAGTTGCACTTTCACCATAAAGAGAACACACCACAGTACTTGTATGAGGTGAATTGAAAAACACTATTTCTTTTGTTTATCATTTTTACAGTGCAAATATTTGTAATAATAATATAAAGTGGCATTGTCAACTTCGCATACTGTGTTGTAATCAAAATGAATATACTTTAAAATGTAGAAAAACATCCAAAATATTTAATACATTTCAATTTGTATTCTAATGTTGAACACTGTGACTAAGCTGCGATTAATCGCGATTATTTTTTTCGAGTTAATCACATGAGTTAACTGTGATTCATTGACAGCCCTAATATCTCTATCTAGATATATGCACTTTCCAGACGCAGTAACCTGTTAGTTGCTATCCTTCAATGTAATGCTGTGCAGCAAGGATATGCCACTGGGGATGGAATAAGGACATACCGTTACTATACACACGTTCCTTCGCCTACTGTCCTCCTTCCACCTCCCCACCCCCAAATAAAAATCAAATAGAACTACATATCTATGTTTGTACAGTGCACAGCCAACATAATGGAGCCTAGTCCTGGGAAGTAGCATAATGTAAATAATTACTACCAATAGTAATCGCTATAGGAAAATAGCCAAGAACATAACAATCCTCCTGAATATCAAGGATCTGGGAATTCTGAAGCACACTCATGACAATTTCTTCCAACAAGATTAAGAGAATTTTGTTAGCGTTTCTTGTTATTTTTCCAACAATATTTTTCTGTAGAATCCATTTGTTGGTTGCAGAATTCTAAAAACTCTGAACCTGCTACCTGTGTATGTACCTGTATAATTTTATTATAATAAAACACAACATACACACACAGACCCAATTAGAATCTGCTGTTAACTTCTCTGCCCTCTCCCATCATCCTATATTGTCCTCCTAGATTTTGCGGTTTGTGAGAGGTCACAGTACCGAAGAAAAGAAAAGTCAAAGTGGAAGCACTTCCCTCTCTCTTCTCCTGGTTATCTGAGGAGTTCAAGAACCTAAGTTACAGGAAAGGTTATGGGTCTAGGAGCATGAGGCAGCTGGAGCTGATTCCATCAGGACCAGCTGTTTTATACACGAAGGAGAAGGGAAAGAGGCTACCTTGATCACAGGAGAAAACAAGCTGGGTTGTTCAGAAGCCTAGAGTTTAGAGGTTTTCTGTTTGTTTTAAAAACTATAGTTTATATCAAAAAATAGCTTGATTTTAGGACTTTGTGGAGCAGTTGTGTGCCCCTGTGATACGCTTATACCAATATTTCTGCACAGTATCAGATTTCAGGTTTGCATCTCAAAAGCATGGAATTACTGTTGTTTGGACTTATTAGCCATTGGCATTAGAGAGAACTTTGATTGGATTTGCTTAGGAGGAGGAAATTGACTCGTAAAAAAAGAAAACAAAAATCAAGATTTCTAGTCACTGGTGAGCTTCTCAAAGGACCCTATCCTTCACCACATATAACATTTTGTCAATTGTTCAGCAGTACTCCTGGATTCATCTCCGATGCTGAGCACTCACATAGCAGCTTCTACAACTAACACTTTCTGCCAGCTGTGGTTGGCTAGGAGACTCCTTCCCATCCTGGTGGATGATGACCTTGTTTTGGTTATACATGCCTTTGTCACCTCCTGCCTGGACTACAGCAATGCAATATACAGGGCATGAAGCCAAGAGCCTCTCGGAATCTCCAACAAATACAGAGCAGTGGAGCATGTCTCCTCAGTAATATGGGCTTTCACGAGCACATTGTACCTGTTCCCTGATATCTGTGCTGACTTCCCATAGGATATAGACTCATATTTAAGATCTTCATCCTTATCTGCAAGGTACTCAGTGCTTAGACCGAGCAAATCTAAGAGATCTCCTAGATCTCTGGAATGAAGAGAGTGGCTGACCACCCTATTCCTCCGGCACAATGGAGCTTTGCCATAAAGGTGAATCTCATCTGGGCAGGAGACAGAGCTTTCTTGGGAGCCAGTCCAAGACTGTGGAATGAACTCCCTCAGGAACCAAGGACTGTCAACAGACCTCGCCATCTTTTGTTCCAAGGGCAAGATGCACTTCTTCAACCTTGCCTTGTCTAACAGAAACACACAACAGCATGTACATTTAAATAAAAACCCGACCAAAATAAAACACTATGGAGTACACACAATTCACTCACTGGGGAAAGGATGAGGGATAGAAAAAGCCATCTGTGATGCATGCTAATCATGTCATATATTGCACGACTGTAAAGTACTCAAATACTGCAGTGATGAGTGGTATGCAAATCAGTGTAGAATTGAATATGAAATTCATTTTGCTGTATCTAGTGTTTAGGTCAGTGAAATCAGCAAATTTTGTTGCTACCATCTTTAATCAAAGTCCTTATTTCACTTGGGTCATCAGGCAATGAAATGGTGGACATACTAACTATTCTTTTCTCTTCCAATTTCCTTCTTCTCTGTAGCATCAAAGTTTTAAATGAGACTTTTCCCTGCCTCTCTCACCCAAACTAAGAAACAAGGTCAGGATTAGATTCTGTTCTTCATGACTACTCAAAGTTAATAAGAATGTCACAGGAGAACTCAAATGAGTAGATTTATTTTTTTGTAAGGGACGCAATTGATTTATATATCTATGCTCAGGAAAAGGTGGGGACGTATCTCTAATGTGGATTAAATCCTTCTTGCCCAATATATTGCTGAAAAATCAACATTTTCCATCTGTGCAAAAATACCACCCTTGCAGTGCTGTCAGGGTCACAGAGACCTAGGATTTTATCTGCTGATGAAGTGGTAATTGTACATGTCAAAGCTACACTAGGGCAGTTTAAAACAATGCTCCCAATTTTTGCAAGATTTTTTTTTAACATGGACGTTCCAGTGTTGGATGTGTTTATGCCTTACACACCTGTCAAGTTTCTAAGATATTTGCCTAAAGTGTGTTTTTTCCACAAGCCCTGTGTATGGGGCAGTACGTAACTGTGTTGCCCTGGAAGTAGACTGGGAAGCAGATTTTGACTCCATTTCCCCCTGCTCCAGGTGGGAACATATTCTGCTTCAGCCCTATACCTGCAGAGCTGTGCTGCCCAATGCATTGTGGGAGAGGAAGAGTCAAAGCTCCATCCATTGCCTGCCTTTTTCCAATCACATGCACAGCTGGTGAGGAGTTGATCTCCTCTAGGTGCTGCTACTGCTACCCATGGAAATGAGTTTGAGTATGGAGAGGTGTTTTATGCTCAGACCCCTTTGCAAGGGCATAGGCTAGGCCACACTATGGCTTCAAATGATGAGATGCAATAAAAGATTTTAGTAATTTTGAATCAAAAAGTTAGACAGCATTACTTTGACATTGAGTCATATTTCCCATGACTGTAAAGGCAAGACAGAAGTGCAGAGGAAAGTAAGATTGTCAATTAAATGTCTGTGCACCCCCTTAGAATTATTTCAGTAAAATAACCAGCTATTTCTTTTATATTTATAGGTTACTCCTGTAGTTAATTGTAGCTGGATTATTAATGTTTATTATTTGTAATAGGATAGTGATGGGAATCCAAACAGCCATGAGGCTTTTGTTTTGCTAGGTTCTGTACAAAATGTTGTAGATGTGGTCTGTGTCCCAAAGAGCTTCAGAGGGTTTTTTTGAGTCAAGGAAGAGATCCAGGCTAGAGGAGTACATCATTTTCTTCTGCGATAAGAGTAATACAGGTAGTTTATGTCATATATGTATACTTTTCAACTCTACCATCTACATAGGGTTTTCGTTATTGGGGAATTTCTTTCCACTCTCCTATAGGCTTTCTCTTACCTCCCCTAAGAAGGGCTACTGCTCCATAACAAAATTTCAAAGAGAAACTTAGGCCTTTTTTACATTGGGGATTTGCCACAATTTCAGCCATTAGCATAATTGCACTGGTGCAAGCCACAAACGGAGGCAAACAAGACATGAGTTGCACTGGCGAAGTTTATTCTGGATTAAAACAGGGGTATTGTTTCATACTTGAGTGGAATGTAGAAAACACATGAAGACTAGTAGGTGCTTTTACAGGTGGTGTGTAATGGAATCTTATGTTCAAGGACTGAGTGACAGGGAAATTTGTGGGATTTGGGATTTGTAGAGTGCAGTAAACTGTGAAGTGATATGATTTGTTAAGGGTGGAGTTACAAATTAGAGGAAATGGGGTTTGATGAGTATATTTATTATAAGGCATTAGCATCCTACTCTGCCTGAAGGGGAGTTTAGGACTATCCAGAAATGACTCTTATCAATGCATACCCCTACTTTACTAGTCAGTTCCTCTCATTAACCATTTGTGTCAGGTGGAGCGGGCATTCTGAACGTTGGAGTGACGGAGTAATAGCAGTAAGTACAGTAGCTCTTTCAGACTGGAAGGCCAATGACAAGGGGTGAAGAAAGAGAGAGATTAACAAGATTGCAGTTGGGTGAAGAAAAGCAGGAGGATAAATCAGACTCTCCATCCAAATCTGTACATATATCTCTCAAGCCTCTTGAACCTGACAGCTTTGTATTATGTGAAGATATCCTTTATTGCTTGTACTGCACATGAAAATTAGTTTGTTCATGGGTTATACAGTATTGCATGATTTCTAAATAAATGTATTATGAAAGAAAGAAAACTCACTACTCTGTATATATCTGCTGGTATGCATGGTGACGTTTTGATTCCATTGAGTAGAGAGCTAGCTAACCATTTCACTGTACTTTATTTCCTCTAAGTGGTTAATGCAAGAGAAATGGAGAGGCTGAAAATACTCAGTTTAAAATAGAAAACTCTATTGAGCTCTAAATTAATGGAGGTTATTTTGTTATATCATAATGGTCTTTATTTTGAAGATTGAGGATAAATTAATGTGAGATTAAAGCTATTACTAAAATTTAGCCATCTGTGATTAAAGATATAATGAAAAAAATAAGAAACTGATGTGGACAATCTTGCATATTTAATTATTTTCAGATTTTTTAAATTTGCAGATTGTCAAAGCAGTGTATTGTAATTTTAGCTCATTTTCAAATACTTTGAGTGAGAATCATTGTATTGATTCATATACAATTCAATTATAATAGATGATATAGCTGCAGTTCAGTTACGTAAGAGTATTTTCTTTATATGTATTTTTAAATTATGTTAAGGGAAAACAGAGCATATGTATAGGCTTCCTTTTTAGAGTGTATAAATCCAAATAAATATACAAACCAGAAACATTTATTTTCTCCAAAATAGGAATTAGTTTTAAGAGTAAATTAGCTTGCTCTGGAGAGCAACATTTACATATTTTTAGAAGTGACATTTAACTATTTTCTATTTAATTCTGTGCAAGAAGTGAATATCTTGCTCTCAAGGAGCACGTTTCTGTAAAATAGTCTTAGATAATGGCATAAAACCTTCCTGTTTCCTGTATGATTGGAAGCTTTACATAAGCATGGTCCCGATAGTAAATTCTGAGGTGTTTATTGATCTCACACGGTCATGGGACTTGATCATTCTGATGATTGTGACACTATAGTAGCCTCATACTCTGGCATAATTGAACAGTATGCTAACAAGCATATTTAAATGCAGTAGCAGATGTTAAATTTAGATAGGCTGTACACGCAAGTCACTATTCAGAATCTTAGGTAAAGTTCTAATTGTTATGCTTCACTGTACCTCCAGTCCTTTGCTACAGTGATTTAGTCATGAAGCCAGACAGCATATCACTTAATAATGAAATATGAATAGTGTTTGACATCCTCTGAAAGAAAGAAAGAGAAATCCATGATAACAGATAGCAATTACTTTTAACCTGTAAAATCCTTAACAATTGTCTTTCTAGTTCTTGGAAACATTTAACTTGCTTTGTGCATTGTTTTTAGTTTTGAAGTTACTGGAAACATATATAAAAGGCCTAATTTAGGTATTTTGCCACATTTCCCCTGAAACTTCATGCAAAATGACGCTGTAAAAACATCATTGTGAGTTCATATCCTCCTTATTTGCAGCCCCATGTGCAGCTTAGTCCCACCAGTCAATGTCAAATGGATCAGGGAGTGCACATGCAAAATGGCTACGTCCCTTAACACAGGACAACCTACTTTGCCTTCTGGCCAGCTTTACTTCTGCTTTCCCATAAGAGCTCACTTGTGCCTTCCTGGAGCTCTTCAACAACACAGGGAACACACCTGCTGCTGCACAGGGTATAACCTTTTTTCCTCCAGTGTTCCCATTCTGGTACTCAGGCCAGTGCATGGTGGGCTTGGCCCCACCTCCCCTCCATTCCCTTGAGAGTACTGTACACCCTTGCATAGTAAGGAGGGAGCAGGCCTTGCACTCCTTCACGAAGGTATGCTCAGCAGTTTCTGCCTCCTCTCCCACCCTCATCCTTCTTGCAGCAGACCAGTGAGCAGTTTGTCACACAACATGCAGCTGCTCTTCTGCTCTGCTGAAAGAAACTATGGTAAGTTCAAGCATGCTTAGAGACAATCCAGATTTAACATTTTATTATAAAATAAACAAAACAGACATTTCATTTATTCTTCCTACACTGGGATTCATTATTACCTGATGATACAAAGAAAAAATTAGAAGTAATGTATTAGTCTAAGATATGGTAAAGAGGGAGACCATTTGAAATTTAAACAGGGCCTTCTTCGCTTTATTGCAGTATGCTGGCTGATGCGTATTTAGTTCACCCGGACGATTTAAACATAGCCTTTGTGGCTTTGTTCTCTGAACTAATAGTGTAATTTTGGACAAAAATTATAGGAAGAAAGCTCCATGTCCTAGTGCAAAAGACTCACTAGATGTTTTGTTAAATGAGAGCGTTCAGAGTCCTCTCTTCTGATTGTCTTCACGAGAGAACAGTCACATTCTACCTGAGCCATGTTCTCTTCTTGGGCTTGTTCTCCTTCGCCAGGTCCACCAGAAGGCTCGCAAAGTCAATAAAGGACTCCAGAGCATGACATATTCACCCTCCATTTTTTTTGAAGGACAACTAGAGATCCTCTCTTAAGTGTAGACTCAGATGCAAGTTCATTATGCAGAGTTACAGTGTGGATTGGAACTGAGAAAATGGGTTTGTGTATATTTGGTTGAGGCACTGAAAAAGTGTTTAGTGTGATTTCTACAAGTCCAGATTTGCAAATGAATGAACATAACATTTTAAATGTTCCCACCATTTCCAATTTTCCTCACATGTTATCACATGAGTTTTTGCTTTGTTTCTACATTTTTTACTGGAAAGTTCTTGTAGTTTGTAAAGGCTTTGTTTTATTATAAATTTTGGCAGTTTCTTGTTTCTTCCTTACCGAGCAAAAAGTAACATTGCTTTGCAGACTAGCAGCATATTCAGAATACATTATTTTAAAACCATTAATGTTTTTATTACTTCATTAGTCAGGGAAATATATTCTTAAATTTATATTTGGGATCATCACAGATAGAAATCTTGGGCTATTTTAAAGGATATATCAACTTAAATGGTGCTATTGTAATTATTCAGCTAAGACTTGATTTGCTATAAATTAGATATATTTGTTAATGAAGTAATCACAAAATATTCTGCTGTGTAACTATGAAATATTGTTTTAATTATGGTTCCCAACATTTATATTATAAAGTATTTCCAAAATGATTAATCAGGTCAAGCTCTGTTAATATGACAATTTAAAAAGTATTACTAAGACATATTTTAAATGCTTACTTAACCAAGTATAACCTCAGAATATATTATGACATAACTGAAGTGATACTGTAGCAAGAGTTTTGCTTATAGTACGGTATCTATCTACCTACCTACTTCAGTAGGCATACAGCCCCAATCCTGCGGACACATATGCACGTGCATAATTCTATGCAGATGAGTAGTTGAATTTCACTTAGTGGGAAGACTCACATGTCTGAAGTCAAGCATGTGCAGAAATGCTAGTGCTCCATCACTGAAATATTTGAGTGCCTATGTATTTAAAGAAAGACCCAAAAAATGGTGGTTTTGCTGCTTATCATTAGCATCCAAGTATATAAGTATAATTAATTTAAATAGAATTATATTTTCTTTTAATTCTGGTAATTAAATGAGATTTCCATAGCTTTAATTTACATGGAATAAAGAATTTTTAGATACTGCTGACATGGTAACACAAAGCTCACACTATGGGATCAGTCATTCATTAGCCCTATTTACTATGCAGTTTGACTAGACTAAGTGTTAATTGGATGATAAATTATGATAGAAAAAAACAATCATTCTATTAATGATTTATTTGTGGAGAAAAGAGAAATAAAAATGATTTCTATTTGGTTTAATGATATAACAACAGAAATCAAAGTATGCACAGAACCAGCTGACAACTACAGATAAGATGCCTCTCACAAAGGCAACTTTGATATACTAAGGTCAGTCAGTAGGAAGATACAGCAATATAAATCACTTGATTCAGTGAATGAAGGTTATTTCTGATCTTTTGTGCATGTAATAATAAAACCCTCCAAAATATCAGACAGCTTCAAATTTGGATTCTAGCATAATTGCCAATGAAATATAGATAATATTCCATTAATTAGATGGCATCAGTGACTTAGTAAGTGGGCCAAATTCTGTCCTCCAATATATTTGTGCCTCTCCATTAAAATATAAGGGACTGAGGTGGGATTGTGTATATTTTACTGAGAGCAGAATTTATCATATCATTTATGTGTTGAATTTCATGGCAAGGACAGAATTTGGGCCACAGTTTTACTATATACACCAGAAGTACAATTTACTGAGATCTGAATGTGAATTATGAAATATTCACCAATTTATTTTGCATTGTAAGCTTGAGAAAATCATGAAGGTGTATAATTTGCTAAGTTGTACAATGGATATGTACCAACGTGCTGGGTTTAGTTTAAAAAACACAGTAAATACTAACATTTTCCTTCATCTGATGCACTTGAGGAGGGGGAATGGGTTCGGGGTCCCCTTCAACAGGCAAAGGAGAGGAGGTGCCTTCAACACGACTGTTCCCACTGAGTCTGTAGGATGAATGTGAACGAAGAAGAATCATGTATATGGTCTTATGTATGGCACCAGATTGGAAGTTGGGAGATCGGAGATCAGTTCTTGGCTCTGTCACCAGACTTCCTCTGTTGTATAGGTCAAGTCACATAGGCACCTATCCTTCAAACACTTAGACATGCACTTAACTTTAAGCCTGCAAATACTCCCATTGACTTAGTGGGACTACTCTCCCGCTTAAAGTTAAGCATGTACATAACTGTAGGGCCTTAATCTCTGAGTTTCAGTTGCTCACCTGGGGATGCTGATACTTACTTTCTGTGTGCTTTGTGTATCTTCTGTAGTTTGTAAAATCTTCAGGGAAGGGGCCCCCTCTCTCTCTCTCTCTCCCCCCTACTATATGTATGTACAGAATATAGCATAGTGGAACCTTGATTTTGGTTGGCGCTTTTGGGTGCTACTGTAATACAAATAATGATAACTAATATTTACTCCGAACAGTTCTTTTATCAAACAGAACACACCGGTAAAATAACTTCTACAGAAAAGTATTTGCCCAGTGGGTTTGTGAACTGCAGACTTTAAACATAGTCATCCTCAGAGGACTCTGTATTGGTATCTGAGTATCACATTTCCCTTAGGTTTAGAATAGACAGTAAGTGCCTTTTTTAAGATGTCACTGTGTAATAACCATTGGTAGGTGCTGAATTTTTATGATTGAAATTAGTATACTAGGAATATCACAGGTTTCTGCTAAATCTATAGAAGCATGGCCTTCAGTTTTACTAAGGAATAACCTATTTTATTCCATTGTGTCCAGTCAATGATTCACTTTTTAAGACTGTCTTGACCTCTCATTTGTGTATCTATATGCACATGTGTGCACATGCATGTATAATTTCACCCACACATTTTTCTCATCACAGACACACTGTACAAATCAAAGTTCTCAGTTCCATTGCTTAACAGACCCCAGTAAGCAAAAACCAATTTGTGCCCACAAAGTCATTTGTAGACCTAAGTGTATGTCTACACTACAGTGTAAGCCTGGGCTCAGGCTCAAGCCAAACCCCCCCCCCCCACTTCTATCTATACACAATTCTGTCTGACTCAGGCCCACAGGTCTTCTGGGCCGGACCCATGACCTGGCAAGGGCAGGGGGGTTCCAAGGCTGAGTCATACTGGGACTTGGGACCAAACTCCATCATATTGCTGTGTGTGGAAGTAGCTCGGGCCTGGGTTCCCCAGGCTCAGGTCTGGACAGCCTGCCAGTGCTATCCCACAATCCCCTGGACTGGTGTTCATTCCAAGACTAGCCAATCGACTCCCAGTGAATGGAAGCAACCCCCCCCATCCCCCTAGTTCAGTACAACTTCTTGATGTTTAACCCTTCCATTTTATTCTGACCATTGAGCTGCAAACAGAGTGAGCCTACTCATGAATTTGCAATGGCCACCAACAAGAAGTCCCCAGCCAAGTGCACTGCTATCTGGGTCACAGAATCACAAGCAGATTTTGGTAAATCTCTGGTGCAAGGCAAGCAAAACATTCAAATTCAGTAAAAATGCCAGGAGTGACCATGCATACTAGGAAATAGCAAAGGAGCTGGCTGCGTTGGGGATTCACCAGTCTGGTGACCAGTGCAGGGAGAAGATTTAATAGGCTCAATAGCAACTGTTGTAAAGCCAGGGATGAGAACCGCACCTCTGAGAACTTTGGCATCATCCTGCCTCTTTTATGAAGAGTTTCACTGGGTGTTGGGTACTGTGTCGAGCATTGAGCCACCAATGGTTCATGACAGCCTGCTCAGCCATGATGTCAACCTGCTGACCCCTGAATCTAATATCAGACTGGAGAGGATCCAACAGGCACCAGATCAAGCTAGTGAAGTAACTTGGGTGCTCACACCAGTCCTTGAGGAGGCTTTGCTGCCGGAGCATGTCCTGGGTCTATACTCTGAGGAGCTGTAGATGACTCCCTTGAGGAGCAGCAGAAGTAGAAGAGGCAGAAGAAACCCCAGAACTTGGTGTTTGGCTCCATGTTTGTTTGTTGTTAATATATGAATTGGAGGGATTTCTGGTTTATAAACCAATACAATTGTTATTATAAGCCACGGGTAGCAGCATGAATCTCTTAATGGTGGAATGCATGCCAGCACCTTGGCATCACCCCTTCACCTGCACCAAACCATGTGAAATTCAAAATGGATCCTGGGAAGCACAAACAAAAGTTAAACAAACATTTACATTTAATTTTTTACTTGCTACTTGCTCATTCTAACGTAAATGTGCTGGGGCGTTAAAAGTAAGAATCTTATATTGCTTTTCCTTTAGTACACTGCTCCATACAAATTGGCCATGCCACAGCATAATGAGCTATCTGTAAACGGTAAACAATACAGGGAAGGAAGAATGAAATGTAATCCATGGGTGACTAAATCAATGTCCAAAATGTGGCTGGGGGTTGTATGCAGTTCAGAAATATTCCAGGTGAGGGGGAGTGGCTGTGTAGTTCTTTGGGAGTCTGTATTATCATGTGTGTTTGCATGGAGTCCATAGATAGATATAGTCAGACCAGGCAGTATCGGAAACTGTAGGAACGCAGTAATCTGTGTGGACACCAACACAGTGCCCTGTTGATTCTACAATGAATTTTCATCCAGTCCCAGGTGCTGATAGCTGTGAAATTTTTCCCATAGTAGAAACTCCAGATAGGCAGGCACATTTTGGGGAAGTGTGTGTTTTTCAGGCCCACTTCTGTAGGCCACCAGCCCACTCCACTCAGATGTTGCTCAGTTACCAAGTACATTTTAACTCACCATTGTTTGTGCTCTCTTTTCACTCTGATTAATTCAGTTGTGTCCACAGAGCTTCTGTGATCTGAAGCTTTCCTCTTACAGTATATTGAAGCACAGTTTTAGAAAGTAGTTTTTGGCCTTGAGATTTCACAAAGCACATTTCTCTGGAGAGGCATTAAACCTTTGTTGAAGTACTGAGACAATCGTCTCTCTCTCGCTAATGGCCACTAGAGTACAGGCTCCTGCTTTACCCACTCCATGTCCTGATCCCTCCATGGTCATGTACTGCAGACCAGGAACAATTTGCACAGTTCCACAGTTGGGTGGCCCATGCATCCAGGACCTACAAATAGCTGGACAGGGCAAAGGTACCCCCTTGGCCTCCACCTCTGTGCAGCAGCATCAAGTGCGTGCTACATATGGAAAAAGGGGAAAGGAGAACAGGGGGTCCAGGGACAGGCAAAAGGAGGTGATTTATTTGTTGGTACTGGTTTCACTGCTGATACTACTCAATGTGTGTGTTTTGCACTTTCTTTTATTACTGGTTTTATTGACAGTTTATTACTCGTGGTTTGATGTTCTAATGGCCACTGGGTTGCCCAGCAATGCTTTAATATTATGTTTTGTAATATAACCTTGTTCACAAATTAACGGCTTTTATTTTATTTGAACTTTCCTTAAGAAAGTTTTTATTTGTTTATTAAGGAAGTAATAAACTGCATCACATCATATTATGAGTATTTTGAATACTGAAGATAAACATACAGCGAGGAAGTTTTTCTCCAAACATAATTTTGCAGGATATCTGTTTACATCAATCCATAATGAAAATCCACAGTTCTTGCCACACAGTGCACTGCCCCTTACCCCCACTTCATAAGCAGTCATGTCATCCATAACTAAAATCCCCCCATTCATTGTGTACAGTGACTACCTCATTTTGTGTTAACATTTCTGTACAAACCCATTCATAAACATACTATTCTCCCTCTTCCATTGGGCTATGCAAGTCCCTAATGTGAGAACACAGAGCATCCCTGATTTGTGTTGCCTGGGGGCATCTTCTACCAGCTGTGACAGGTGCACTTTCTGGCTGAGTGTACCTGTTCAGCAATCCATTACTGTCATTCAGGGCCAAAAGGCTCACCTTTGGGGTCTCAAAGATTGTGAAGAGCTCAGTAAGCCACAATAATGTGGACAGCATTTATGACACTGAAATCCAAATGTGTCTGTATCAGCACCCGTGGGATTTCAATCTGCCAAACGCATATTCAACCACCATTCTACACCTACTGAGAGTTTAATTAAAATGTCCTCTGCCAGGGCCTCTGAGATCAGGTTACGGTTTCATAAGCCAAGGCCAAAGGAGGTGTGTGTGTGTGGGGGGGGTCTCCTAGAATAATAGTGGGGACAATAATTCCATTTATGACAATGTCATTTGGTGAGAATAGTGTCTTGACCTGACCATGAGGGTAGACCCTTGATCAGCAGAAAATCCTGGCATCTTGATTTTTTTCAGCACAGCCCACATTGGGATCCATAAATCAGCTTCTGTAATCCAGGGACTGCTTTACAGTTGAGTAGTATCTTTTGCAGTTTATGCACTCATGCTTCTTGAGGAGGGCAAACAAGGGCACGTGAGACCCATCAGTGGTGCCAATGCAGTTTAGAAACACCAATCTCCCAAAACAAGCAGTTACTTCAGGGATATTGTTTATGGCCACCTACTTTTGGGTAAATCACTTTCCTGATTTCACCTCCACCACCACTTTACTCTCAGTTAACTTTCCAACACTAAACTGGTTAACAATGGACATGTAGCAGTCTTGGGTAGCCATGATGCTGGAGGGTTGAGGCAAACTGCTGGAGCCACTGCTGTTCATCCCAGGTCCTCATGATGATGGATCCCACCAGTCTATGCTTGTAGCCTTGCTCCAAAGGCTCAGGTCTATGAAAGGTGCATCAGTGGCTACACCAAGAGTCATGAGCGGCATCAGCCAGTTCAAGTCTGCCATGTCTGTTTTATCATCCTCCTCCTCCTCCTCTGTAAGGTGCCTTTGGGAGGTCAGAAAAACTGCCAAAATGTCCACCAATGTCTCATGGATGCTCTACCTGTTTCCTGAAACAAGAGTGAAAGCCCAAGCAAGGCAAGTTCTTCAAACGGTGATTCCTCCCTGTCGCTGGCTCCGGCTGCCGAGAGCATGCAGACCCAAAAGATGGTTTGGCAGGTTGTGTTGGCAGGCTGTGACAACTTCCTGCAATGTGGGGTTGGCAAGCAAGTTTTCCCACATTGCACCACAAACAAAGGGCTAGATTGGCTACAGTTGGAGAGGGCACTAGGAAGTCTGGCTTGACTCGAGTCTGCATAAGGCACTGCAGATGCCTGAGCACTGGTGTGAGACCTTGGTTCAGAAATTCTAAACTTAGGACATTCAAGCCAGGCCTTGCAAACACTGAGCTAGTGAGCTAGAGTTCCAGTGACCCTGGGTTTACATTGCAGTATAGACACACCCTAAGAGGCAGTCAGCCAAACATCAACATGTGTGTGTTGGGACTGCAAAGCAAGGACTTGTTTCCATAGCTGTGCATGTATCTATTTGCCTTTTCTTTTATCCCAGATTTCTCCTGTTGAAGACTGATTCCTTCATGAGTTTGAATCAGTTTCAGTTAGTGATGTGACTATGCTGGTTGCATCATTTCTTCAATGTAGGAGGTGTCATGTTCCAAAAATGGGTATAATGGAAATATCACTTCCTTTTGTGCGAGTCCTGGGATAGGGTTAAAATGGGAATATTGTGGTAAATAGAGGCCATGCCACTGCACTTCAGATTTTGAATGAGCAGAAGCAGTGGAAATTACTTTCTAAACCAGGCCACCTGTAACACAGAGTTCTTGAAATTTTATGCTGTAGCTGTTGTGGGAGGGGGGAAAAAACACGATTGGCCTTCACTGAAGTGTTTACAAAGTATCTGCCATCTGGAACAGTTCCAAAAGGTAGTCAGTTGGTCTGTCTCTTTTGGGATGTGGAGTGTTTCTTGCTCTGAAGAGTTTTCTGTTAGTTTATCAGATATGAACTGGATTAGCAGTCTCTGGGATCTGTGATCCATGACAAATGTAGGTGAAACAGCAAACACAAGGCCTTCTGTTTGGGTTTTGACCAAATCCACTTACTAATTGGCAGTCTTTGGGGAGCTTTGGGGTATGAACTATGATTTAGTACCTATATCCCTCTTGGTTACCAAAACCCTTATCAGGAAACATCAGGTCTTCTATTTGGTGGAGATTTTCATCATTTCATCAAGATTCTGCCATCATTTTAACAACTGATTGGTAGGCTCTGAGTTCCTGAGTCCTCAGATTCTACACTGGTTTCATAGATTCATAGATTCATAGATATTTAGGCCAGAAGGGACCATTATGATCATCTAGTCTGACCTCCTGCACAATGCAGGCCACAGAATTTCACCCACCACTCCTAAAAAAGACCTCACATCTATATCTGTGCTATTGAAGTCCCCAAATTGTAGTTTGAAGACCTCAAGGAGCAGAGAATCCTCCAGTATTAAGTGTCTATATTGATTCTTTTAGAACTGTCAGCAGACTTTGATGCCACTGACCGTGAAAACTGTCTTTTTTGTGGATAGAGATTGGTGGAGTTGAATTTGGATGAGTCCATACCTTCCTTTAGAACAGGACCTTGAATTAGTTACTGTATGACTCCTTATATAGTAAGTAGGACTAGAGGCTTCTATTCTGTCACCACTCCTTCAACAGAGAGATGGTAAAGTGAGTCGGACTGTAGAGCCACTCATATGTGATGATATTGCTCTCTGTTTCATCTGATCTAAATAATGTGGTTGCTCAACTTTCCTAGTATCAAACAGGTGTAGGGGCTGGAACAAAAACACAGATAAAAGTCTAGTGGAAAAAAACACAGGAAATTGTGGAAGTGATAGCTACCAACTCAGGGAACAATCCTGCTGATTGTTTCTATAGTTTGCAACCTAGGGGACCTGTTGGCTCTTCAGCTGCTTCCGGTAGTCCAGATTGCAGCATTAGCCAGGAACATTTATTTACACCAGCACTTATATAGCAGGTTTGAAAGCACTCTTATCTGATATGCTGAGCACAGTCCTCCATGCAATTTGTTACCTCAGATCAGTTGTCTGTACTGCACTCTACTATACCTGGGGCAACACTGAGAAGAACAATTAGAAATTTCAGAAAGTGCAGAATATGGCCATCTATTTAATTGTAGGGTTTTTCACAAATGGAAATTCTTTCACTTGTGCTGTAAAGTCTGCCCTACCCTACAATTAATATCTACTTTCAAGTCAAATTGTGGTTTTGATACATAAACTGCTTTATAATTTGGAGCCTGGATTAACTTAGTGTGGATGTGGTTCACAGTTCATGTTTGGAATCTGACAGTCCCAGTATTTTTATGCGTTGGGGCTTCATCTCTGAAATCACTTCTCCAAATTGAACCTGTTGTCCTTTTTTGTCATTTTGCAGTGCCTGTTCATTTATTGCTTTTTCTGAGGAGGTGAATCAAAGTGTAATAGATTTCAATAGTAATAGGAAGTGTTGTGAATATTAGTCATAATAGGTACCACTAAGTACTTGCTATAATATTAAATATGTGGTAAAAAGGTTTTATCAGCATGAGTTTGGTAGGGCTGTGTTACTTATTAAATCCATGAATGTGTTATGCAGGGTATCTAAAATGATAGCCAGCAAAATCTTTATGCCAGATCAATATGTATTTTATAGATCCCACTTATTTTACAAAAATTTGGAAATATTTTTAAGTTTTAAAATATGTATTGGATTTTGTTTTTCATTTCTGTCCTAAAACTTGGCAATGACCATGAGACCAGCTGCTCAGGAAATTACCAGGGATAGAAGCAAGTGCCTTATAGCATTGAAAAATCAGTGGTCACTTATTTACAATTATGTAAAGTTTTCCATGCTATCCCTGAAGCGTCCGAAGATATTAAATCTTAAACCTGCCACAGGTTAGAACTGACTATACATATCCCACACAATGTTCTTTGGGCTATAAAATTCACATTTTGGAAGGGGAAAAATGGGAAAAAAACTCAAAGGCTCTTTAAAACAAATGTGTCTGAAGCTCATCAGAGGTAAGAACTATCAGAATTCTACATCCCAGAGATGACAGCTTAGTGGGCCAAAGGGCAGATGCAGCAGTCAAAAGTGTATGGTAAACCCAGCTTTTCACAAGATATCACCATCACGTCTATAGAGTGCATATATATAACTATGAATAAATGCATACATACAAATATATATACAATCTCTCAGGTTCAGGATTTTCAATAATTGTATTTTGCTTTATTTTAGATATTTATGTGTAAACACTGAAGCTCATTTTTTAAATAGGAATTGGACTAATTTTTTAAGCAAGCTCTGAAAGTGGTGATATTATATAAAGCATTCATTCATTGTTTAAATTGTATGTTTCCTTGTGTTGAGATACTGCTATTTAAAGCCTATATCATGCTGATATCATATAGACTGTGTTTTTCTTTTAAAATTCCAGAATAGTGGTTTTGTTAAAGAACCACCTACACATTACCTGTGAATTGATTGTGAACTTGTTATGCACAGAAACATTCTTGTTGAATGTAGCTAATTTATATCTAGAGACATTCTGTAAATTTCTAAACAAAAACCAACCAAACTAAAAGAAATTTGACCAAAGCACTGTAAACATTTCTTGGAATAATGTATCAATTTAGAAAGAAACAATAAATAACAAGAATCTGAAGAATGGAAATCTCATAGAAGTAAACAATAGTCTTTTCAGTGTGTGTGAACAGATTCTGTTTGCGTGGAGATCCAAGTTTTAAATGTTGTTTCCGTCAGTAGCATAATCCTTTTAAGAAATAAAAAAACTAAAAATCTTTTAAGTCTTTTTATATTATTACAAAGCACATTTGAAGTGCATTGACAATATTTTGATAATAGGTGAAAATGCATAAAAGCATAACCTGTGCATATGCCTGGTTACTACTTGACTAAACTATTGAAAAGCATGAATTCAATTCCTCATTCCATAAATAATAAAGTAGTTATAAAACTAATGTTGACAGATAGTGCAGGTGTATCTTTCCTACTTTCTTGTTATGCTATAGATAAATACTGTAGCAAGAAAATATAGACGTTTGTTGATATGAACACCAGCTTTACAGAGTGAGAGGTAAACACTGGCTTAATTAAGTTAGGTCAGTATTTATTTCAAGAGACAAAAAATTTTGACCATAATAAACATGAAATCAGTATACTGTGTGTATTGTTACATATAGGATCAACATTTGATCAAACATTTGGAAATCTTTACTTTATGGTGATACTTTCTCAATGTATAATTTTTTTCTTTTAAATTAACATTCAGTACTGATGAAACCAAAAATTTAAAAACACAAGCTATTTATTTCCTCTGATGTATTTATTAAGGTCCGAAGGAATGTCAGCCAGTCAGATTGCCATTCAGAGTTTCTCCGAAGAAAAATATTTTATGCATCAACTACTGCTGAAAGAGAAACATACAGTTATGAAAAATAGTCACAAAATGACCACTATTTCTAAAGATATTCTTCATATATAGACTATGCATGAGATTTCAATGAGTTTTAACTATATAAGAAGTTAAAGACTCCATTATTAAGATCATTCAAGGCAATAGAAAGGTGTGAGATAGAATGCTAAATTTCTTAATGGAAAAAATTAATTAATTTTTACCGTCAATTTTTCAGAAAAAATCTCTAAAGTCAGAGAATGTGTTTTAATTTTGGGGAGGATATCCTGCATTCAGATATAACAAAGAGGTTGAATTCTTACTTTAAGTGGAAAACTCAACTTATCCCTAACCATAGAGCTGTGACTGGCACCTCCATAATTAACTGTTTGACACTGCTTCAGACTTTTGCATTCATTTCTGTGGAGGTAAATAATAGAAACTTGCTGACTCATCACAAGACTGCTTTTAGCCAGCCATGATTTTCACACTGTATGTAACAATACTTTCGATTTTTTTGCAAGTTTTGGTTGAACCCGATTAACATTGCATTAGGTCATCTTGTATGAATGAAAATTTAAAATATTCATCTGTTTAGCATGGTATAATTTGAATATACTGTACACTTCAAAAATTCTATTCAATTGAGTGGACTCTCTGTTGCCCCCTTTTTCAGATGACGGTTGCTGCTGGTACGAGCATTGAGAATAACATTCAAAGGACCATATCCTGCCCTAATGTATGTTCCACATATCTTGGATTTGTGTGTAATTTCAATGCAAAACCTCATTACATGAATTTGATATTTTGCCTTCCACAAGAATCTCATGTATCTCAGGGTCACCACATATTATACTACAAGTGGAGGTTTCAGCCTATCAAAATGATGAATTCCTGTCATTTTTTCCTGTATGATTTGACAGCTCAGCTAAATAAAGACTAGGATGATATATTCACAGCTCCTTCCAAGTTTACCTTGCTTCTCTCCCATCTGAATATTCCTGTCAGATGAAATCAGTAAAATAGCAATTAGCAAAATGAGAAAAGTAAGATGAGGGCACTTTTATTCTATTTTACATTGTACTGTATTGGACTTCAAAAATATCTCATACTAAATTTGGAAGGAAACTTTATTTTCTCTGTATTGTGTGACTTAAAATGAAGGTGAGGGAGGAGTCACTATTGATGGAAGGATAGAATAAGAAACCTATGTTTTTGTTAAAAAGAAACTATTGATTCACTTGTAGTATAATAGCTAATTTATCTTTTGCAAAAAGCCTGTTCTATAAGTGGGAACTCAGTGGCCCAAAGCCTGTCCTCTGATATGCAGAACATTAGTGGGAATTCAGCACATACTCTAAGGGCAGACTTTGGCTCTGGGTCCTACATTATGTCTTGAATACCTTGTATATTGAGCATTACTTTCTCTTGATAAAGATCACATTTTTTGTGGGGGAGGAGGCTATTGATCCTGAAATTCAAGACTTATTATTGCATAAAATGTAATCCAGGTAAGTATGATCGAGTTAGACCATACTGATAATTAAGCATCAAATGATTATTATTATTACTATTTTTGATATTGTCAAGATGAAACAGCACGGGGATACTGAACCATTCCCATCTCTCAAAAAACAAACAAACACAAACCCAAAACCTAGTTTACTGCAGAAACTTTCCATTTTTCAAGGAGCATAGAAGTTTCCAGTTTTCTGTAATGGATGAAACTGATTGGTATCCTGCTTCTAGCTATTTGGATGGATCACAAGTATGTATTTCTGGGCATCTATTTCAATGGGCCAGTGAAAACACTGCTTGATTAAGAACTGCTCTCTTGAATTCTAGTTACAGTTTTATCTGATGAGGCTAAAGACCATTTCAGGGTATGAAATATCCATGTAGAGGTTAGTCAGGAGGAATGGGAGAAGATGCCATGGATATACAATGCAAGATTGATTTCCAAATGGGGGATCCTCTCTCCATAACCAACCTGACTTTAACTCCTTCAAGGCAAGATCAGTCTGCTGATTTGAAGAGGTAATCACTTTCCCATCATTCAGATGTCATCTATAGATAAATCTTGAATTAGAGGACTTGAACCACAGGCTTGGCAGTGTACAATAATGTTTCAAACTCATACATAAAGACTAGTACTATCACTTCAAAGAAGCATAGGAAGGGTAATTTAAACATTAAAAATAATTGATAAAGAGGTCTTTAAAACTTAGGAGGACTTAAAGTATACTTCCTCCAGAAAGAAGTCAAAGATACAGGCCATCCTACAGCAACCTTGTACTCTTTGGGTGAAATCCTGCACTAATGAAAGCAATGGGAGTTCTTTTATTGTCTTCAGTGGGTTTAGAATCCTCAAGAAAGGATGAGAGGCCTCAATGATAAGCCAAAATCACAAATTCACCCCACTCCTCATTTTCTGTCTTCTCTGACAGCAAATTTTTCTCCTCCAAAAAGAAACAAAAAGGAAGTTTATGAATCCTCAGAAGACACTGAGGTTCAAACATAAGAATTGTATATACCCAAATATTTAAGGAATTGGAATATTCTCATAACTCAGTGAATAAGAAGAATTTTAGTGACTATTTCCCAAAGGTGAAATAGAGGACAAAGTATTTCTTATTACAATAACACTAATAAATCTTACAACAGGGTTGGAAGACTCTGGGCTTTAATAATCGCTTCTGAAGTCTCTTCACAAGTTAGAAAGAATTCCCAAGTCTAGTTTTCAAGAAAGAGAGCTAGTGCCCATTGTGGATTCCATCTTTATTGTAAACCTATAAAAAAGTCTTTCATATTGAAAGTTAATGTTTAGAACACAGATCCCATGGATAGAAAATAATCACACATGCACTCTCACAAGGTATAAAACTTCCAGCTTACGTTCTTAATGTGATGATTCACTCATGCCTTACTTCTGGACTCACTGTAAAGTGGCTTTAAGATCTAATTTTAGATTCTGACTATAGAAAGAAGTACAGTAAATCCAAAATTCCTGTAGACCTAATTGTCTGCTGACTTTCACTCTTTCAGTGCTGATGCAGCTACATATGCTCTTTATGGTCCTATTTAGAATGTCACTTTAATGAGTAGGTGGAAATGCCCTGTGGTTCAAATTCTGGTCAGGTGATTTTGCCTGTAACTTAAATTAAATGGCTCTTCTCTTCAAGGTACCATAAGCTTTTAAAAGATAATTTGGATGCTACCATAAAAGGGATTAATGCAAAGACAGTTGTTCTCTTTGACAGATACCTCAAAATAGGGAAGAAATACCTAATGAAAGAACCCCATATAGGTTCTGTGGTATGACAAGATATACAAATCAAGTCTATTCCAGAATTTCTCCTGCTTGATAGAACCAAGGCAGAGTAACTTCCACATAAGTTTAGAGAAAATTGCTTTTATTTCTAATGGTCTTTTCCCATTAAAACTACCTTTAGGGATCTGACACTCTTCCTGTGTCACAGAATAGGAATAAATCAGCGAAGACAAAATTATTATATTTACACCTCTACTCCTATAGAACGCGACCCGATATAACACGAATTTGGATATAACGCGGTAAAGTAGCGCTTCGGGGGGGCGGGTCTGCGTGCTCCGGTGGATCAAAGCAAGTTTGATATAACACGGTTTTACCTATAACGTGGTTAGATTTTTTGGCTCCCAAGGACAGCGTTATATCAGGGTAAAGGTGTATTATCTCAAATAGTTGCTACTTAGAATGTTGGAAGATTGCTTCTATCTAGACTTAGCAAAATAATATCTCATATCTCAAAAATTGGTAAACATATAATAAATCTTTTAGCGCTTGATCCTGCAAATATATATATATTTGAGCAACGTCAAATATATATATACTTATATATTTGAGCAACGTCAATATATATATACTTATATATTTGAGCAACTTCATTCACATGAACAGTCATACTGAACTCCATGAGGAAAGTTACTGGGGACAAAGGACCAGATACACAGTCATGTCAAGAAATATATTCTATATTTCATAGTTTACTGGAAATCAGGATGGGGTTTTGACCAGTTATTGACTTCAGATAGCTAAAAATTCCTAGAATACAAAATAATCTCACTTCTGTTGACAATTAAGATGCATATCTGCTTATACTATACCTACTGTCTAGCTGAAAGCCATCAATACTTCACTATGTTTGTTGTAGGAAATTGACATTGTCATGATTCACATTACCTTTTGGTCTAGCCTAGCTCCATGATGTATTATAAAAGTGATTCTCCCAGATCCACAGAATTATAAAAGTAAAGTTTCCATCTAATTTCTTATAAAGATAAACTAATAAAAGCTATTTCTTTCTGTATCTGTTCAAGAAGTGAATCTAGTAGTCTCCACTTCATCAAATATAGGTGTTTTAGTGAATTTAGAACTCCCTAACTCCCTCCCTGTAGCTCTGTGATTAGGCACTTAATTTAACACAAAAAGATATCCCTTGTTTCCTAGTCAATAAAGGATAAACTGATCTTTATAATCTGATCTTTCCAAAACTAACGTAAAACTTCATCAGATGATGTTCTTCACCTAAATTATGATATCATGCCTATGGACAAAATTGCACACTCGTCCTCTGATATATATCAGGGCTCAATAGCCTTAGCATCTGGAATTTCTTGGCCCATAAGAAAGATTAAACATCATGCTAACCAATTACTGCCATGATGCCTGGTCACCAAGAACTTGATAAAACTGATATAATCCAAAACTGTCCACATCCACCTAATAATGGCTTTGAGAAATGCATTATCAACATCTGTCCACTATGAAGAGCAGCCATTTACTACAATTGTTTTTGTCCCAGGAAAGAGTCAGTTTTTAATTTGCCTTTTATCTTTAGTTTTTTCTTTAATATTACTATTTATAACAGATCTCATTTTAAATTTTATTTTTAGAAATCCTAATTAATTATCATGTATTAATTGGTTTGTCTTTATCTAGTATTCTGTTAATTTTTCAAAAACAATCTAGCAGGTTAACGAGGCATGACATTCTCTCTATGTGTTAGTCTACCTTTAATTACACATTTGGTCAGTTTCCTCAGACTGAGGTGAGGTTCACTGGTCTGAAATTCTTCTGATCACTTCACGTTCCTTTTCTGGAGATTTGCACTGTGTGAATAATTTTCCAGTCAGGAACAGGTTTTGTTTTTGTTTTTTTCCTTCTTGTTAGTATCTCTGCTATTTCACACTTCCTTGAGAACTCATGGATGAATTTCATCCAGTTCTGATGATTTACTGCACTAAAGATTTTCAGAATTCTTCATAAATTCTTCCAGGGAAGCTTCAGATTTTAGAACTTATATTTAACAAAAAGTCCTGGCATTTCCAAAACAAGCCCACAGATGCACAGATACAAAATAATATTAACCAACACTTAAATGTCTCTAAAGTTTACAAGATCTAGAACAAGGAGGAGGTTTTAACGCTGGCACAAATCTCCCCAAAGAAAGATTAGACCTTTTGTTTTGGAAGGACCTCTTTTGTGATAAGTAGTACTCCTTGGGTCAAGGTAATGTACCAATAATGGCGATTACAAAAGCAGACCCAGCCCCAATTTTGAGTACTTTTTGCAGCTCAATCCAAGCCAAAAACTTTGCACATCTCTGTCCCATACACAGAAGGTTACCTAACAGTTGGTACTTACTTTCTATCAATACCAACCTGAGGTGAATATAAGCTAGAGAAGTGGAAAGTCTGCAGTGCATGCTGTCAACACATAAACCATCCCGTCTCCTGATAATTACGAAATTTTCAGTGCCAACAATTTTTATACAGGTGTATATACAAAAAAGAAAAAATATCCAAGCCACACATTTTGTATTGTATTTAACTCCAAACCCAAAACCAGCATACACTGTGAAATATTTAGAACTCCAAATTAAGTATTAATGATTGGTTTAAGATTGCTGACCCTAAGTTTAATTATCTGGTACCTTTTCATATAGTGACAGGACTACATTAATCTGAAATTCTCTCTAGTTTCTTCTAAATGCTGTGGGAAGCACAGGTTTACACGTTTGGTCCCAGGAGAATTGAAAACGGTGTATGAGTGCTTTAATATTTTTATTTGCTCTATCGTGATCCATCTTCCTCAATAGGATGCCCTCCAAAACTTGAAATTTCAAGTAGTTAAGAATACATTAGCTCAGCATTTTAATTACTTTAAATTAATTAAATATATTTCTCCAGGGCTTATATTCTTGGTAAGATAGAGCCATAGTATACTTTAGTTTACTCTTCTGACCCCTAACCTGATATTTAAAAATATTAAAGAGCGATTAAAATATGTGGATAGGATAGGTTGAGTATTATCAAACTACACAAAAACACTTTTACAGACTAAACTGAATACAGTAGACAGTGCATGTGATGTATTAAGTTTTGCTAATGTAAACATGTAAATAGAGCTCTTTTTGACCTTCAACACTACCTGAGTATTATATTGCTATTAGTAACAAATGTAAGAGGATATTTTAAATATAAAAGGTAATAGTACATTGACTGCAACACATGCAAAACTTAACATAAAACTGAAAATCATAAAGGAACGTTGCCATCTGTTCTCACTTCAAGTGCTCAGAAATGATGTTTAATATCATGGTGAAGTTACCAACATTACATGCACAAAAGGTAAAATCTAGATTGTATGTAGATAATTGGTCTTTGAAGTATGCATCTTCACCGTCTTCCATTACAGTCCCCAATTTACCTTTTGTCTCACACAGAGTTACTGTTCTCTTTTTCATTATTGTAAATAATTACATCAGAGAAGTTGAATTAATAAATTGATATTATAAATAATAAAATGCTATTTATAACTTGTACACTCCCCCTCAATCAGTGTTGAACATCTACCCAAGTAGGATAAGTGTTGTTATGCTGCCTTTCATATGAAAGGTAAAACCAAGGCCTCGTTCATTTATTTTTGCAAGAATAGTGTGCTAGCCTGTCTGTTTGGCTAAAGCCCAACTGAGTAATTACATTTTGCCTACCTAAAATTCCTTTCTAGTTTCATTTGCATACAGCATTCTTTCCACCCTGAATTGCTGGGAAGAGTTTCTGTACACAGTTCAAAAGTTGTTGTTTTCTGACCCACAGGAGGATGAATGTCTGTGATGGATAAAGTGATCTCTGTGTGCGTGTGTGTATATATATATATATATATATATATATATATATATATATATATATATATATATACACTGTGTATAGTTGCCAAGAGTTTTGGCATGCTTGGATAAACGTACACATTTTAAATTAATACTGGTAAATATACAATGCATTGAGACTGAACACTCTATTCTACTTTGCAAACGATCATCTATATATAGTTGTTCAGATGCTAGGATAGCAGTGTGATCTAGTAGTCAGAATGGGCTGAGAGTCAGTGATCTAGGTCCTATTTCAGACTCTGTCATTAATCTGCTGTGTGACCCTGAGCCTTTGCAAATTGGGATATTAACACTCATTTTTATAGCTCTTTGATATTCTCAAATAAAGATTGCTATATAGATACAAAGTATTAATTTTTGGTGTCTTCCTGTAAAAAATAACTTCTTTTTTAAATCACAAAAGTCATAAACTATTATATAAATTGCAGATTTGTTTATGGTGAAATGGGTGACAAGTATTCCAAACAATATTAATAATTGCCATATTTCTTTGCTTAGTGGGAATTTTGATAACTCATTCCAGTTCATTGTTATTTTTTTCAAATACAAACCCCTTCTTATTTTCTTCAAAATATATATTATAAGAACAGCAGGTTGAAATGAAATTATGAAAACTATCAAGAATAATGGATAACAGATTATCCACATTTCTTTTACCTAGAGGGATTTCCTCAGCAATATATTGTAAACCTCACATTTTATACCAGCAGAGCTGGAAATACAGGTTCACATATCAGCATAGTAGGTCAGTTCTTCATCCTTCTCAGGAAGATACATTTAGTAGTATGCAGTGAAGTCCATTTTATTCCTTTGGACATACAGTCCATATAATAATTCTGTAATAAAGTAGCAAATTGCTCATACGTTCTTGAGCAAAACTTCCCTTGTGTCCTTTAAAACACTTAACTGCCACTTTCTGGCCCATAGGTAATTGTACTGTATGGTGTTTGTGAAACACTTTGGGATCCTTTAGGAAGATTATAATATGAGAGAGAGAAAAAAAATTGGTTTGGCAAAATTCTGGCACCTCCAGATATGGTGGTACTTGGTTTTCCTTGACTAAGATTGATAATTTAATACCCATGTTTCCTTGATTTCTTTTTCTAGGCCAAATCCTGTAACTCCCACTGACTTTTGTGAGGTTGCTCATGTGAATAAAGTGAGCAGGACTTGAGCCAAAATGTATCTACATTTATTTTCGAACTATTTTGAAGCGCTTGGAGTTCTGACTTTTGTTAGGAAATAGATGAGGGCGTATGTGATAGAGTGATAGCGAACTATGCCGTAAACAAATAAAATAACATCTGATGGGCTCATTCTAACTGGCATTAAGAAAGCTGTCTGAAGGTAAAGGAACTGGAAAAAAATAATATATTAAAAGCTGCTTTGTTATTCATGGCAGTTTGGCCTGTCACTACTCTCTTTAGTGGGCTTTTCAACTGCATTTCAGCAAAATATTTTGTCTTGGTTCAGAGGACAAAGTACTTCTATATTTTTCTCTGGGTAGGGATATGTAATTGTATGAAGGTCATTGCTCACAACTTGTTTAAAACCTCTGCAAGGTCAGCACAGTACATATTGTTAACAAATGTACACAATTCTCTTTATCCCCGCATAGTTGTATTCCTTTTTGCGGGGGGGAGAGGGGAGAGGTTCAGCTCATTTGGCACAGATTTCAGTTTCATGACTTCAAAATATCACAGTTGCATTGATAGGAAAGTCACATTCATGGTGTAAAAATAAATGTGAATATATAAACAACATTAACCAGAAAACGATAAAAAGGATGCAGAGAATGTGACGGAGATTCTGTTACTTATAATTTTGTAGAAAATTTTGAAGTTAGACTACTTGTGAGGCGTTCTGTAATGAGCTATCTAACATTCCTCTGAATATTGGAGAATTCATGTTTTTTGCCATTTTAGCTACAAAAAGTAGTTGTTTCTATTTCTCTGCAACAAAATAAATGCTGTTTTAAAATGTATTTCCAGACAGTATTGAATAATTTGATCTATACTGAGAGTAGGATTGTGGTTTGTCTGGGGAAAGTGAGAAGAAAGAATTTGATATGGGACAGCGGGCAGCCATTTTGTGCCAAGAATGGAAGATGTTTCCTAACCTATAGTCCTGGGTCTTAGTTTTGGGAATATGTGTATATTTTGCTGCAAAAATAATATATTATTAGCCTTGAAAAGTTTTGTCAGATAGGTGAACAGGTTAAAGGCTTTCTCCCAGTGTTCAGATTATGATTGCAGCTGAAGGCTTAATTGTCTGGCACAGATGAGTCTTGAGTGTGATTGGTCTGGTTTCTCAAGCATTTCTGGGATATATGATTTATACCTTAGGCCTTTTTTGGTCTGGTTGTAAAGGGCATATTTAAATAAGTAAACTCATCTTCAGTTTCTTTCACAGAACTACAATAAACCTATAAGCATTATTATGCCATGTTCTGTTTAACAAACTAAAAGGGAATTTTTTTTTTATTAAAACTCCAATTATGTCCTCTTGCTAAGGAGAACATGTCCATTATTGGACCCAGTGTTGCTATTTGCTGAGAGCCCTCAGCTCCCATTTAGGCCATGATCCAGCATAGCACTTACGTCTGTCCATAAGATTGGGAGGTACAGGGAGGTTTTGTTCTGCAGTTCAGGCCGCATATCAAATAATTGAAGGCAAATGTTACTATGTAACACAAATGGAAAAAAAGATTTAGTCTTTTGTGTAGCCCATAGGTCACTTCATGACATTCTTGAGATTAATTTTCATAAGTAATTTGTGATTTAACATTTCCCTTTACAGTTTATTCATGTATTTTGTAATTTATTTGGGAATTTTAGTTCCCAAACATATGTTGTTTCATTAAGAGTAGTCTGTTTGTAAAATGCATGTGAATTTTTAACAGACAATAAAGTCAATATATTTTGGGGGTCAGTCTTCAGTTTTGGCCTAACTCTGCTCCATGCAGGACCTGCAGCTGGTGTGGCAAAGATGGCTATACATCTCTTTCATTCCTCACCTCCCGGTCCTGGGGCCAGGTGAAGGCTAGTTTAGCCCTGATACAATTTAGGGCAGCCTCAGAGTTTCTGGAAGTTATGCGCATCTGCAATGGCTCTAAAGGGTACAAAAGTCCTTTGGCAACACCGTTCCCCCCAACATGATCTCTGTACTGAGGCAGGTGTTGTGAGGCAGGTGACATAGGGACAGTTACACTAGCTCTATGCAACTAGTGGATTTAGCTAAGCTAGAGGCTAAGCGGACCACTTAAGTCTGTTTAGAGTTTGGTTTCCACTGTCAGAGCAGCACAAAGCAGAATTAACAAGGGACAGACTCTGGTCTTATTTTTGAAATTATTTATTTATTGAAAAAATATCATTATAATAGCCAATTTGTCCTCGTGAAACTTTTTTTATCCTAATAAAAATTAATCAGTAATACACACAAAGTATGTGTGTGAGAGATTGTGTATGTATAGGATATATTTCTCTCACACACACTCACACACAAAATGTAAATCTGCAAGAAGATTTCAAATGGGAATACATTCCCATTTTTGTCATCTGTACAGTAAACCAAAAATAAGAGTGCTATATTTCCTTTAGTAAATTGCCAAGTCCAATTATAAAAAAAATCATTTTGTGTGGTGATGAATCATGTGATAGTATCTGGGGAATCTTTGAACTAGCAATGGGCATCTCATCAAGGCTCTCGGAAAGTAATAGTTCTTTTAACTAGAATGACCTAAATAATACCATTTTTTGAGATCAGGTATTGAAGACCAACAGAGAAGAGTATAAACTATAGAAAATCCTTATAAATATGATTGAACTACAAAAGATTGCTCTGTTGTTCTGGAAGCTATCTTTTTATATGTAGTAGTTTTAGTGGAAAGTAGATATCAGGATGCATCTGTGAGTTTTGTTGTACAGTTAGTTATATCGATGTGTGAGTATTTGTGGAAGAGAAACATGAAGAAAAGTCTTGAGAATCCTTGAACTCCCAATACCTACAGAATATAAAGAGCACACAATGAGCAAATGGAATGACATTGGACCCCTTTGTATGTTTGTTTTTTATTAAAATCTAAATCAATATTTTCAAAATGTAGAAGAACAGAAAATTACTAATTTGTCTACACACAAAAACTAGTTCACTGCAGACTATTTAGTTTGATAGGCTTGATTTTTTTTAACAAAACCTATTATTTTTTGAAAATAAAGATTTTCCTTTAAAAGATTGCTCCAACACAAACTGACGTCTGGCATATAAGTGGACTTGTTGATCACATTGTAATGAAAATGTGTTTAACTACTGACAAGGGCCATTATTGAATTTATGATAGACATAATATTTTATGCAGAAGAACACTTGTAAGCACGGTTCATTTCCCAACTTTCTAGCAAACCCACACTGTCTTCTTTGGGTTGTATACAGATATTTATAATCAGATCATATAAAATTCATCTAATTCTCTGTGCTGATAAATTTCAGAATTGAAATCAATTTGAACAGTAACTCACGATATGGTATCCTGCATCTACCAGTTGTATTACTAAACAGTTCAAAAGGAATGAAAGTTCAGAGTGAGAATCATATCTGCTATTGTTACGTGCCTTTTAATTTGGGGTTTATTGTGCACAGCCAACACTCATTGTATAGTAGGGTTAGTTCTGTTATTACTACAAATTATTCAAAGTTTATTCCAGGCAACTTCTAAGAGGTACCAACTCAAAAAGCAGTGTGCTAACAAAGAATCATAATCTTGACTTGTAAGAATATTTTTAGCCATTTAGATGAAGATAAGGATAGTCAAGCTATTACCATGTTTCATTCTGCATATGAAACATTAATTGTACTAATGAGTAAATAGAATAGTCTGAACTAAAAATAACTTAAAGGTATACGACACAACCTCTATTTGGACCGAAAGGAAGAAAAGCTTACTTTGTTCTTAAAAAACAATATCAACCATGGTCCTCTATGGGTCCAACCTTTAACTGAACTCTTTGGGCCTTTTGCCTGAGTAAAGATTCCAAAATTTGCATATGTGTTAATTTTTCTGTGGTCTGTACTTGATACTCAGAAAGAGAAAGGACCAAATTCTGCCCCAACTTACCCTCTATGAAACCCAATTGAAATCCAGTACAAAAGCCACTCAAACATTTGGCACTCTGTCTACATGCACAAATGGCCCTCTGTAGATTATATCCTGACAGACATCACAAATCTAAAGGAGTTGGCGAATGTGATTGCAGAGCCATTGGCCATTATCTTTGAAAACTCATGGCGATCCAGGGAAGTCCCAGACGACTGGAAAAAGGCTAATGTAGTGCCCATCTTTAAAAAAGGGAAGAAGGAGGATCCTGGGAACTACAGGCCAGTCAGCCTCACCTCAGTCCCTGAAAAAATCATGGAGCAGGTCCTCAAGGGATCAATTCTGAAGCACTTAGAGGAGAAGAAAGTGATCAGGAACAGCCAGCATGGATTCACCAAGGGCAAGTCGTGCCTGACTAATCTAATTGCCTTCTATGATCAGATAACTGGCTCTGTGGATGAGGGGAAAGCGGTGGATGTGTTGTTCCTTGACTTTAGCAAAGCTTTTGACATGGTCTCCCACAGTATTCTTGCCAGCAAGTTAAAGAAGTATGGGCTGGATGAATGCATTATAAGGTGGGTAGAAAGCTGGCTAGATTGTCGGGCTCAACGGGTAGTGATCAATGGCTCCATGTCTAATTGGCAGCCGGTATCAAGTGGAGTGCCCCAAGGGTCGGTCCTGGGGCCGGTTTTGTTCAATATCTTCATAAATGATCTGGAGGATGGTGTGTATTGCACCCTCAGCAAGTTTGCAGATGACACTAAACTGGGAGGAGAGGTAGATACGCTGGAGGGTAGGGATAGGATACAGAGGGCCCTAGACAAATTAGAGGATTGGGCCAAAAGAAATCTGATGAGGTTCAACAAGGACAAGTGCAGAGTCCTGCACTTAGGTCGGAAGAATCCCATGCACCGCTACAGACTAGGGACCAAATGGCTAGGCAGCAGTTCTGCAGAAAAGGACCTAGGGGTTACAGTGGACGAGAAGTTGGATATGAGTCAACAGTGTGCCCTTGTTGCCAAGAAGGTGATTGGCATTTTGGGATTTATAGGGGCATTTCCAGCAGATCGAGGGACGTGATCGTTCCCCTCTATTTGACATTGGTGAGGCCTCATCTGGAGTACTGTGTCCATTTTTGGGCCCCACACTACAAGAAGGATGTGGAAAAATTGGAAAGAGTCCAGCGGAGGGCAACAAAAATGATTAGGGGACTGGAACACATGAGTTATGAGGAGAGGCTGAGGGAACTGGGATTGTTTAGTCTACAGAAGAGAAGAGAATGAGGGGGGATTTGATAGCTGCTTTCAACTACCTGAAAGGGGGTTCCAAAGAGGATGGATCTAGACTGTTCTCAGTGGTAGCTAATGACAGAACAAGGAGTAATGGTCTCAAGTTACAGTGGGGGAGGTTTAGGTTGGATATTAGGAAAAACTTTTTCACTAGGAGGGTGGTGAAACACTGGAATGTGTTACCTAGGGAGGTGGTGGAATCTCCTTCCTTAGATATTTTTAAGGTCAGGCTTGACAAAGCCCTGGCTGGGATGATTTAATTGGGGATTGGTCCTGCTTTGAGCAGGGAGTTGGACTAGATGACCTCCTGAGGTCCCTTCCAACCCTGATATTCTATGATTCTATGATTTTTCCACAAGACCTGTGCCTCTTTCTAAATGAGTCCTGTGGACAAAATAGTATGTGATCATTAATTAAAGGCTATACCATAATGCATGTGCACAAGGAAGCTGAATTAAGGTTGCACAGCCAACCTTAATTCTGGCATTTCCTAACTTGAGTGCTTGACTTTGCAACGTTAATAATATTCTTTTAACATAGTTTTATATATATGTGAATGTATATATATATATATATATGTATGTGTGTGTGTGTGCATATACATATTGAAATTAGAGTACTGGGATGTAAGATTAAGCTTTAACACCCAATAATTTAGGTTTGCTGAATTACCAATAATTGTGCCACACCAAAAAAAAACAAAAAAAAAAAAACCAACAGTCACAGAAGGGATGATTCTAGATGTCAGTATTTCTTCAGTATATGATGAAAGCTTTTTTTTCAAATTAGAGTAAGCAGAAATAATTTGAAAGCATTTCAGTGTTTGCAAGTGAAATTTTAGAGAAAATGCACGTGCAAAAGATTGTTTTAATTTCCTTAATTTCCTTCTCAAGAATGTTTTTGGCATGCAAATACATAATGCTTTATAAAACAGTGATCACATTCAATCCAAGGACAGGAATTAAACTCAATTTCTGTTTCCCAAAGGAAATTCATCCTTTCAAATAGAGACTCTATACTGCAAGAATACTGTATTGTATATCTCCTAAGTAAACAATATTAGTTTTAAACTGATCTGATTAGCTGTGTTGATGGCCCCCTTCTGTTAATAAAAATACTGTACTGCCAGTCTTGATAATACATTGTGAAGTAGTTTACACTTAAAAACAAAGAATTGCAGACACTGAACTTGAAGGGGGAAAGAACCATGAGTCAAAGACAAGATGAGGGCAAATATTGCGGGAACTAAGGCTTTGACTTTTGTTGTGTTTTGGTTTTTTTAATGGGATCTGTGTGCCGACAAGCAAATAAAGCAACCTAAGAACAAAGCAATAGACAAAATCTAAGGACTGGTGGAGTCCCTGATGGAAAAGATTTCATTAAACTAGTGCAATTTGTACAAGGAAAAACTCTTGCCCTACCTGGGTTTCAAGTCAACAAAGATCTTGCATGTGGAAGCATGCTACTGATTTCCATCAAAACATAATAAAGTATGTATTGCTAATGAAGCATGGGGTGTCTACTTTTACTGATACATGGGCTGTGGAAAGAATTCTTGTGACAGCCCAGAAATAGAAAAGATTGTTACGGATGAATGTGTTTTTGTTTCATCTGTTTCTGCCTACCCTCTGAGTAGTGAATGATAATTAGACATAGCTGTTCTGAGTAGTGTGACCTCTGTTCAAAAACTCCTGGGAAAGATTACTGAGAGAAAAAAAGAAAACTAGATGCAAACTCTGAAAATGAACCATCTATGAAAGACAAAGCTGACTGATGTGCTCCTTCTTCTTAATTCTTGATTTATGATCTGTTTAGTAATTGCCCATATAAGTATTTAATCTTTCTGTGAAACACACATTGCTCTCTCTGATCATGCCATCCATGTCACAAATGGTGTTTAGATTTTATCACCCTGACTTCCTGATTTTTATGTATACTACCGTTTTCTACTGTTCTGGTAAAGGACATTTCAGGTCTGATCCAGCAAAGCATTTAAGTATTTGTTCAGTTTTAAGCACATGCTGAATGCCTCAATACAGGAAAACATTCTTATCTAAAAAGACACTTATGGATGCTCCAATTTTATGTAGTTAAAGAACTCTTCTGGACTAGAGGGTTCCTTTCTGAATTTATATTTTGAAAGTAATATAACATTAATTTAGAAAAATGAATAGCAAGAGCTTACAGGAAGTGGAATGTAAAGATTTTACTTGAAGTTTAAAATAAAACATTTCCCTTTTTTGATGATATACCATTACTACTGCATGCACAAACACTTTCTGTATTTCTGATTGACTTTATTGCCATTCTGATTTGGTCATCCTATTCCTGGGTCCTCAGAAACTCAAAACCTAGTATGAGACCGAAAGGTCTTGGTAATTTTTTCAAACATAAATTCAAAGAATTTTCAAAAATGTAGATTTGCCTTTAAAATGTGTTTGATCTTTTTGCAGCACATGTAACAGTCAGCCTGTCTGTGACAAATATTTTCTCAGATGGTTTAGAAACAAATAATACAATATTTTATATAGAATCACAACTTTCATCTGAAATGTTTCATCACAAAACATTTTATACCAGAAATGGGCAACAGGCAGCCTGGGGGCTGCATCCATCCTGCCAGATCATTTTATTTGACCTGCCCACAGGCAGGGTCACAGCTACAGAATTTTTTAAAAAAGGAAAAGATTTAGTCACACCCTTGAGGGGCGCAGAATTTGGTAAAGCTGCTGCTGCCTCATATTGTTCTGCTCGGCTTCACTTTGCCCAGGCTCTGACTCCACCCAACTCCAGTTCCTGCCTGCCCATTGGTTGATTGTTTGGAAGCTGAGAACCAATCAGGTTCTGGCCAGCACCCCTCCATCATTGGGCAGGAGCAGGGCACAATTCTGCCAGTGGGGAGGGAGTAACCACAACTGGGTGGTGTAATGGTGGAGCCCTTTCCCTACTAGCATGATAGAAAGGTCGCTGGGACAAATCTGAGTGGTGTTGTGACCAGCCCATGGGCTCCTGGTTCTTGGTTCTGCCCCACGTGGCAGAACCTGTGTCCACGGGGGAGCAGAGCGACGGCCGAGACAGGGAACAGCAGAGAAAAAAATTAAGAAACAATGTTATGATATTTTCATTTATTAATCTCCTGCTCTTTTGCACACTGAAAAAAAAGGTTAGTGAAAGATTTATGTTTAAACTGTTTATTATTAATTATTATTATATCACTATTTTTAAATAAGTGACATTTGTATTTAAGAACACTTTATTTTTGCACTATCAATACACAAATAATTGTATGTTAACATGGTGTATTGTAGCAAACATTTCTGAGTTTATGGCTCTGCTCTGACAAATATTATGAGACACACCACAGTGGGGACTCATTGTAGTGGGATTCTCCTCTTGGACTCCTCAGCATGTGTTATCTGGGGAGGACAAATTGTATCTCTGTGGCGTATAGGGGAAGGCCTTTTATCTTTTATTTATGATTTAGTTGTTGTTGGTCCTGCTTTGAGCAGGGGGTTGGACTAGATGACCTCCTGAGGTCTCTTCCAACCCTAATCTTCTATGATTCTAAGATGAATGTTAAAAAATTGTGTTTAAAGTTTAACAGGGCAAAACTCTCTCCCTTTTTTCCATACTGCCTCCTAGCCCACCTGTGCACCCTCACCACTCCTTCCTTTCCTTTTTTTCCCTACCGTGGGCGGTCCTCCCTCCACCTCAAACATGAACAATCCTTTTATCTTCTCCTGGTCATCTGCATGGCCTTCAACTCCCTCACCCTTTTCTCCTAACCCCACCTTTGCTTTCTCTTTATGAACTCCTTTCCTATGAAGCTTCTTTAGTGCCCAAAGTTCCTCTGTAGTTCTACCCACTGTTCCTCTCTCCTGGACTCCATTGTCCACTGCACCAGGTATTTATTCCCCACTTCCTCCTGTTCCCTCCAGTACCCTGTCCTGTTGTACATTTAAGTGTTATGAACAATCTTTTCAGGGACCCAAAATAAAGTTTGCCCTGAAAAATATAAATATTGCATCGTTCTTTAGGATGACTCCTTCTATACTCTGAAAATTATTTTGGTCAGCATGGTCACACAAAGGTGAATGTGTATTATTCCTGAGCTGGTGTTGTAGGCAGGGAATTTGACTAGATGCAAGATGAATTAGGACTTGCTGTTGTGTTGGATTGATAGGGTGTATGGAAAGGAGTTGGTGGGGAAAATCAGGAATTATGGGAAGTTCTGTGATAGTATCTAGTTGTGGGAAGAACTGGAATTTGTATCAGGAGGGAAAGCAAAGATAGTAAAATTGATAGAGAGGTTTTTGGAATGGAATAACATGACACAAACAGAACAACTGGCATTTCACAAACATATGTGAGAAGATGTAACAAGTTGCATAAATTGTGGGAAAAAAAAACTTCACTTGATTTCAAAATGGATTGAAGTTATAAGAATGGCCTAATTCTCTGCAGATGTAAATGAACTCCTCTCCATTGACTGTGAAGTTTTTGCCTATTTGCACCAAGAGAAAATTTGACCCTTGATCTCTTTAAACTGCTACTTTTGAAAAAGTGAAGAAAAATAGTAGTTGTTTAAAGCATTTGCCCCACACTCCTTTGATAGGTCTCTCTCTTCTTACCCCCATTCAAAAGCAATTTGAAATTTCTCATAAGCTTAAACAATTGTGCTGTTCAGTCCAATATAATTATTGAAGCTTTATTAGGAATTGTTACTGTTGTTAAATTAGTTTTCCTTTTCATGAGCAAATATCTTCACATTGTATGCTACAGTTTTTTATTTAAGCAATAAACAGTGCCGCTTACATTCAATATATAAATAGACAAAGATCTAGAAAGAGTAAATTACTTTCTCAGCTGGTTTAATTTTAAAATGTTAAGTTTTGGCAAGAATAAATATTTAGTTTGATTAAGAGAATTCAGCATCTGTTTTGAGATAGTACGGTTACACGGTTAAAGTATTTCTTCTGAAAAGATAGTAAATGACGTTTGTGTTTTTCAAGGTTGATGGTTTGATTCGTATGTCTGGGCATTTATCTCTTGGTCCTATTTTGAGTTCATGTGTGACATTTTTCGTGTCAGATTTTCAAATAATATAAACAAAAATGTAGCATGATGTATCATAAACTATATGAAATGGTAGTCTCTCATTAATTTTCTCTACTCAACCCCGTACATTGGTTTTATCTCAAAAACCATCCCCAAATAGGATGAGAAAGCAGAAAAAGATTAGGACTAGGGATACCACATTGTATTTATTTATTATTTCTAAATATAGATAAACAATGGGACGTGTATGTCGTAGCACTCACCACATTGTTTAAACAAGCACAGCTGCACTCACATAGATCATATTAGGCCACACTGACACCATTTCTGCTTACGCAGGAATAAACTACATGGGGACTGGAAACCACAGTGAGTTTCAACTTGCTGTTTCCTGTGAATTCTTCAATCAATAGGATGGGAGAGGTGGGTTCATCTCCCAAACAGTGTCATTATTTTATTCTTCTCTTGAATCTATTGATAACTGAGATCCACTGGAAGTGAAGGACCACTTCACAGGGCCCTTTATGTCAGATGACTGGAACATGGGCAATCATGCCAAGTAGTTGGACCAGGAGTCAGGCCTAGTGATTAGAACAGGAGTCAGGAATCTGAGCCCAGGGTCAGAGGTCAAATACCAAAGCCAAGGGTCAAAGTCAAAATCAGAGGTTAGGAACCAGTGTCAAAGGTGAGAACTGGGTTACCTAGATTGAGGTGAAGCAGGAGCAAGGCAGGGGCAGGGCTGAGAACAAGCAAGTACAGGCCACATGCTTTGAACAACTGCATAAATTGCTGCTGCTGCTGCTGGGTTTAAGAGCCAGTCTGCTGATTCTTCCAGCCAATCAGGTGGCATAGCCAACCAGGCAGCCCACTGCAGGCCAGCTGTACTCTTTAGGTGGCCTGCAGACTGGCTCTACTACAGGGCCTGCCTCCTGACACGTACTTCCACACTACTGTCTGGCTCCATTAGCTCCTCTTCAAAGACAGCATAGCTCCCCCAGTCACCTTTGATCCCTTGCAGGAGGACAATGGGAGTCCAAACTGTGCAGGGGGCAGCAGTGTAAGTAAATGCAAACATCTGCAGTAACTTGCTTTGACCTGCAGTTCATTTATGGAGAGTCTGGCAGACACCCTCCTTGTCCTTTCAATCTCTGCAGAGTTGGGACCTTGCAGAGATTCTGTGGAACTATGTTTGTGAGGAAAGGGAGAGTAATAATGAAGGTGGCTTTCCTTCCAATTTCAACAATTCCCCCTCACATCCCAGCTGTGCCAAATTCCACTGTGGGCCAGTCTCAGAGGTAAGGTGGGGGGCAAAGGCAGTATTTTAAGTAAAATATTTTCATAATGATTAACTATTCTTGAACAATTTCTCCAGTGTATTAGTCACTGACCTATTTTTCTTCCATGTCAGTTACCTATCTTTCTGTCAACATATACAGATGTTGAGCAGTGGAAGGAAAATTCCACTATTAATTCAAATCAGAGTTCTCTGTCTGTATTTGTGTCCCAGAAGCATAATGAAGTTTTAATATCTTGTTTCACACTCTCACACCGTGTTAATATGAATTCTGGTGGTTAGAGCCTACCTGATGTTAACGTTCTTAAGACCAGTTTTCACAAGAGTGAAATCCAAAATTTTAACAAGTGTATACTGTTACTTAATTGTTCAAAACAAGAAGCGTGACACACAACCACAGGTCCAAGGAACCCACAGACAAGTAAACACATACAAGAACAAAAGAAAAATAAAGAGAAGGGAGAGGGGAAAAGGATGAGGGGGTGTGATGTAGTAGTTTTTCAAACCAAATCTATCTCAAATCCTCCCTGTTGACTTAATCTTGTGAAATCAGTGAGAGGTAAAGTGTTCAGCAGTTGGGCCTTGTTCTAAATATCTAACATTCTCATTCCATAGACTTACCTGACACTCATCTGACCAGGGAGTCCAAGAATTATCATACTCCCAACCATTTCGTATTTCTAAACTTGTTGGAGGTAGTCTCTATCTCCTCTAGATGGTAGTTTAAAGCTATACCTTTCTTCTGACTTACGAGCAATGTTCCTTCTAATTTTTGACAGGCCGTGTGTGCAAAAAATTTCTTCTGTGCAAATTGTTGTGCTTCTTTGCAAATTTTTGTGCGTGCGGTGTTTTACCATGTGCGCAGGGTTTAGGATCTGTGCGCACGCACATGCTCACAGCTTAGTGGGAACAGTGCTTACCAGTCCCTCCTGCTTATTCCTCCTGAAGAATTTGTAAGGGAGCAACTCTCTATAATGGAAAGAATGAGGAAATGCCACTTAGATTGCTTTGCACAATAATCTTGCATGACTAATCTCTAGTATAACAAGGCAATATACCAGATGGAGCATGACTGGTAAAACACACACACACACGGAGAATATAAAAACAAGGAAAGCAAAAGGATTGTGCTAGTGTGTTCTGGCATGAGTCTGTACTTACTCCTAGTCTTTAACATCAGTGGAAATCATCTTTCTGCTATCCATTTAGAAGGTGTGAAAAATTTGTTAGCAAAAAAATCTCAGATCGGCCAGGATCACCATAAATGGCCCCAGAGGGCCTCTATAACATGGTCCATTTTTATTTCTTGAGCAGGCAAGAACATGGAGTTGGATGCTTTCCTACTGCATTATAGAAAAGGGCAAGTAGATGCTTGTCTGCCATATGCTATAAACCCCCAAATCTTGAGAAAGGTATGACAAATCAGGAGATTTTAGTTGCACTAGATGAGTCACTCAACTATGGTATTCACAGCTGCTAGCTTTGTCCATGCAGCCTTTCCCATTAGTGCCAGATCTCAACTCAAAAGGAGGGCAGAATTCCCTATCTCGGTATTGTGTGTCTTCTCTTGAAAGTTCTAATACACCTTGTAATTTTTCAGAAAGTTAAGGAAAGAACTTGGAGTCCAGAAAGCCTTCTGTTAGCAAGACATGCTTTAAAATTGCAACATTTTCTTCATCTAATAATAAACTCACTCCTCAGTTACAAGGTTCCTAATAACCTTATATTTATTGCACCACTTTGCCAAACTAAACTCTTGGAACTTGGATTATAGTCTTACCAGTTTGATGGATCTGTGCCTCAGGAGAATGTCCTTTATATTGTTTTTCCCCCGCTCTTGTAGAAGCCTCCTTGACGCATGTAACATTGGCCACCAGGACCTACTGACTCCTATGGCTGATCTAAAATTGAATTACACAAAGAATATAGTGATTTTTAAAAAGTAATTTCATCCCAGTATTTAGAAGGGTTAAGGGAAAAGCTTGCTGCAAAATCTTTGTTGCTATTAGAAATGTGTCTAATGTTAAAATATATCAAGTTGCCACTTGGAACTTCATTTGCACCTTCACTAATCATTATTTTCTTGATTCTGGAACTAGGTCAGATGCTCAGTTCAACACAGTCCTTCTTCATTTCCTGTTTTAATTACACACTCATTATCCCCCTTCTGGGTTGTAAAACTGCTGATTAGTCTCCTGTAGGGGGTCTCTACAGAGGCAAATTATGATGAAGAAAGGAAACTTACTTACTAGTATTGGAGTTTTCTAAATATATTGCCTCTGCAGATCCACACGGGCCTCTTTTTTTTTTCCTTCAGAGTTCACTGAGTGAAGCTTTGGGGTGGAGAGAAACTGAAGATAGGTAGCAGAATGTGGCCTTTTATAATCTGTGTTTCTGGAATGTTTGGGTCCCAGAGATCCCCAAAGTCCCCCAAACAGTTGTATTATTTCTAACAGTTCCATGGCTTTAGAGTGTGGCATAATGTGGCTCAGAGAAAATGCCTTCAGACAATTTAAATTACTTATAACTAAGCATCCTCTCTAGAATGTGGCCTTAGGCCATATTAATAGATCATAGAAACATAGAATATCAAGGTTGGAAGGGACCTCAGGAAGTCATCTAGTCTAACCCCCTGCTCAAAGCAGGACCGATCCCCAATTAAATCATCCCAGCCAGGGCTTTGTCAAGCCTGACCTTAAAAGCTTCTAAGGAAGGAGATTCCACCACCTCCCTAGGTAACACATTCCAGTGTTTCACCACCCTCCTAGTGAAAAAGTTTTTCCTGATATCCAACCTAAATTTTCCCCACTGCAACTTGAGACCATTACTCCTTGTCCTGTCATCCGCTACCACTGAGAATAGTCTAGATCCATCCTCTTTGGAACCCCCTTTCATGTAGTTGAAAGCAGCTATCAAATCCCCCCTCATTCTTCTCTTCTGTAGACTAAACAATCCCAGTTCCCTCAGCCTCTCCTCATAAGTCATGTGTTCCAGTCCCCTAATCATTTCTGTTGCCCTCTGGTGGACTCTCTCCAATTTTTCCACATCCTTCTTGTAGTGTGGGGCCCAAAACTGCACACAGTACTCCAGATGAGGCCTCACCAATGTCAAATAGAGGGGAACGATCATGTCCCTCGATCTGCTGGAAATGCCCCTACTTATACATCCCAAAATGCCATTGGCCTTCTTGGCAACAAGGGCACACTGTTGACTCATATCTAGCTTCTCGTCCACTGTAACCCCTAGGTCCTTTTCTGCACAACTGCTTCCTAGCCATTCAGTCCCTAGTCTGTAGCGGTGCATTGGATTCTTCTGTCCTAAGTGCAGGACTCTGCACTTGTCCTTGTTGAACCTCAGATTTCTTTTGGCCCAATCTTCCAATTTGTCTAGGTCCCTCTGTATCCTATCCCTATCCTCCAGTGTATCTACCACTCCTCCCAGTTTAGTGTCGTCTGCAAACTTGCTGAGGGTGCAATCCACACCTCCTCCAGATCATTTATGAAGATATTGAACAAAACCGGCCCGATGACTAACCCTTGGGGCACTCCGCTTGATACTGGCTGCCAACTAGACATGGAGCCATTGATCACTACTTGTTGTGCCCGACAATCTAGCCAACTTTCTACCCACCTTATAATGCATTCATCCAGCACATACTACTTTAACTTGCTGGCAAGAATACTGTGGGAGACAGTGTGAAGAGCTTTGCTAAAGTCAAGGAACAACACGTCCACTGCTTTTCCCTCATCCACGGAGCCAGTTATCTCATCATAGAAGGCAATTAGATTAGTCAGGCATGACTTGCCCTTGGTGAATCCATGCTGACTGTTCCTGATCACTTCTTCTCCTCTAAGTGCTTCAGAATTGATTCTTTGAGGACCTGCTCCATGATTTTTCCAAGGACTGAGGTGAGGCTGACTGGCCTGTAATTCCCAGGATCCTCCTTCCCTTTTTTAAGGATGGGCACTTCCTTTTAAGGAAGGTCCGGGACTTCCCCGAATTGCCATGAGTTTTCAAAGATAATGCATAGATTCTAAGGAAAGAGTGGATCATTGTGATCTATCTAGTCTGACTGCCTGTATAGCCCAGGTCATAGAACTTCTCCAAAGTAATTCCTAGAGCAGATCTTTCAGAAAAATCCAATCTTGATTTAAAAATAGTCAATGATGGAGAATCCACAATGACACTTGGTAAATTCTTCCAATGGTTAATTACTCACCATTAGAAATGTATGCCTTATTTCCAGTCTCAATTTATCAAGTTTCAACTTCTGGCCATTGGAACGTCTTATACCTTTCTCTGCTAGATTGAAGAGCCCATTATTAAATATGTGTTAATTATGTCTATAAAACTGTAATCAAGTCACCCCGTAACCTTCTCTTTATTAAGGTAAATAGATTGAGCGCCTTCAGTCTGTCTCTAAGGCATGTTTTCTAATTCTTTAGACATGCTTGTGATTCTTCTCATAAACCTCTCCAATTTATCAACATGCTCCTTTAATTGTGGGCACCCAAACCGGACACAGTATTCCAGCAGTGGTAGCACCAGTGCCAAGTATAGAAGTAAAATAATTTCTCTACTCCTACTCAAGATTCTCCTGTTTATGCATGCTAGGATCACACTGAGAGTTCATGTTCAGCTGATTATCAATCGCGACAACCAAATCTTTTTCCAAGTGACTACTTCCCTAGATTGAGTCCCCCAACCTGTAAGTATGGCCTACATTTGTTTTTCCTAGATGTATAAACTTACATTCAGCCATATTAAAACACATATTGTTTGCTTGCACCCAGTTTAGCAACCGATCCAGATGACTCTGAATCAGTAAACTCTCCTCTTCCTTATTTACAACATGTCCAGTCTTTGTGCCATCTGAAAACTTTATCAGTTCTAATTTTATGCTTTCTTCCAGGTCATTGATAAAAATGTTAAATAGCATAGATCCAAGAACCAGTCTCTGAGGACCCCAATGGAAACAGACCCTCTCAATGAGAATTCCCCATTTACAATTACATGAAGACGTATCAGTTACCTAGCTTTTAATTCATGTAATCCGTGCCATGTTAATTTTATATTCTATTTTTTTAATCAAAATGTTACGTGGCATCAAGCCAAATGCCTTAGAGAAGTGTAAGTATATTACATCAACACTATTACCTTTATCAACCAAACTTGTACTCTTATAAAAAAAAATCAAATGAAGTTAGTTTGACGGGATCTATTTTCCATAAACTCATGTTGATTCCCATTAGTTACATTACTCTCCTTTAGCTCACTATTAATTGAGTCCCGTGTCAGTCACTCCATTATCTTGTCGGGGATTGATGTCAGGCTCACAGATCTATAATTACCTGCATCATCCTGTCTACCCTTTTTTAAAAATGGCACAACATTAGCGTCTTTCTAGACTTCTGGAACTTCCCCCATGCTCCAAGACTTATTGAAAATCAACATTAATGGTCCAGCAGGTTTATCAGCTTGCTCTTTTAAAACTCTTGGATGGAAGTTACCTGGACCTGTTGATTTAAAAATGTTTAACTGTTTCCCTTGTGTAATTTGGTGGTCTGTAGCAGACACCAACCAGTACCCCATCATGTGCTTTATCTGTTAGGACATTGAACCATAAGTATTCAGTATCATTATTTTCCAAGTTATCAGTGACACAGAAACAAGTAATACCATTTTTGAAAGACTGCCACTCCCTGCCCCCCATTTTGCCCACTTGATCCTTCCTAAATAGGTAGTAACCATTGCTTTTAATAGTGACAGGTTTCAGAGTAGAGCCATGTTAGTCTGTATCTGCAAAAAGAACAGAAATACTTGTGGCACCTTAGAGACTGACAAATTTATTAGAGCATAAGCTTTTGTGGGCTACAGCCCACTTCATCGGATGCATAGAATGGAACCTATAGTAAGATATATACATTATATATACACATACATACAGATAAGTTGGAAGTTACCATACAAACTGTGAGAGGCTAATTAGTTAATATCAGCAGGAGAAAAAAGCTTTTGTAGTGATAATCAAGATGGCCCATTTAGACAGTTGACAAGGTGTGAGGATACTTAACTTAAGGAAATAGATGCAATATGTGTAATGACCCATCCACTCCCAGTCTCTATTCAAACCCAAGTTAATGGTATCTAGTTTGCATATTAATTCAAGCTCAGCAGTTTCTTGTTGGAGTCTGTTTTTGAAGCTTTTCTGTTGCAAAATTGCCACCCTTAAATCTTTTACTGAGTGGCCAGAGAGGTTGCAGTGTTCTCCTACCGGTTTTTGAATGTTATGAGTCCTGATTTCAGATTTGTGTCCATTTATTCTTTTGCGTAAAGACTGTCCGGTTAGGCCAATGTACATGGCAGAGGGCATTGCTGGCACATGATGGCATATATCACATTGGTAGCTCTGGACCCATGGAAAAGCAGCCGTATATGAATTCCACCATGATTTCAACAATTTCCATCCCACCATCAACCTCAGTCTAGACCAGTTCACACAAGTGGTCCATTTCCTGGACACTACTGTGCTAATAAGCGATGGTCACATAAACATCACCCTATACCAGAAACCTACTGACCGCTATACTTACCTACATGCCTCCAGCTTCCATCCAGGATACACCACACGATCCATTTGTCTACAGCCAAGTTCTAAGATACAACTGCATTTTCTCCAATCCCTCAAACAGAGACAAACACCTACAAGATCTCTATCAAGCATTCTTAGAACTACAATACCCAGCTGCGGAAGTGAAAAAACAGATTGACAGAGCCAGAAGAGTACCCAGAATTCACCTACTACAGGACAGGCCCAACAAAGAAAATAACAGAACGCCACCAGCTGTCACCTTCAGCCCCCAACTAAAACCTCTCCAGCACATCAAAGATTTACAACCTATCCTGAAAAATGATCCCTCACTCACAGATCTTGGGAGACCAGTCCTCTCTTACAAACTGCCCCTCAACCTGAAGCAAATACTCACCAGCAACCACACAACAAAAACACTAACCCAGGAACCTATCCTTGCAACAAAGCCCGATGCCAACTCTGTCCACATATTTATTCATTCAAGTGACACCATCATAGGACCTAATCACATTAGTCACACCATCAGGGGCTCGTTCACCTGCACATCTACCAATGTGATATATGTGATTGGAGCTTTGTGGGTAAGCTTGATTTTAGTACAGGTTGGGCTGAGCTGCCATCTGCACATGTGGACTGTACATCTCTCCCTTCCATTGGGCCTACTGGATCTTGAGAGGTATCTTCCATAGTTTACACATTGAGAATCTGATGTCAATTTGAAACTTCTAGCTGTGTGGAATTCTTCCTCCTTCTCTTCTCTCTCGTGGTCACAATCTTCCTATTCTCATCTGTCTCCAACCTCTTACCTCTGGTGATTATGAACTGCCAGGCCTCCTCTCCGACTTTCTCACTGATTCCTTTGTGGTTTGCTCCATTTTTCGTTTAGTCTGGGGTACTGGTGTTTCCCCAATCTGGTTGCCGAGGTATTCAGCTTGCAGTAGCATCTCAACTTGCTCTTCCAATCTAAGAATCTTTTCATCCAGCACAGCCACCACTTCATGCATGGGAAATCCCTTTGGTCTTCAGGCAGGAAGGAGAACATGGCACATCCATGTCGGGTACCACTACTGTTCCATCTTGGGCCTGGTCTACGCTGGGGGGGGGATCTATCTAAGTTACTCAACTTCAGCTACGTGAATAACATAGCTGAAGTCGACATACTTAGATCTATTCACCACAGTATCTTCACTATAGTGAGTCGACTGCTGACACTCCCCCGTTGACTCTGCCTGTGCCTCTCGCTCCGGTGGAGTACAGGAGTCGAAGGGAGAGCGCTCAGGGTGCGGGGGGTGGGGGGGGGCTAGACTAGACACAATAAATCGACCCCACTGGATCGATTGCTGCCCACCGATCCGGCAGGTAGTATAAACATACCCTTGATATCACATGTAGTGCTAAACCTAGAAGGAATGCTGCTCTCGCTCCATTTCCAAATTCCCTCTGAAACCCCCTTATTAACGGCTCTAGAATTCACCTATCAAGTAACTTTTTATACCAAATCTTCTCTGCTTAGCTCAGCTCTGCACCTTATCATGGAATGATTAGCCACTCAGACTTCAAACAGCTGGGCTGATCAAAGCTCCCAGGGCTAGAGCCTCATGGCCTTTAGCAACGCACCAATCAAAGCTCCAAGGGTTTACTCAGGGGCCCAAGGTCCAGCTATGCAGCCTCTACACTGAGAGCAAACACACCACTCACCAAGTCCTGCTACCTCCAAGTACAGAGTCTATAGCTGGAACTAATTTCTCTGAAACTCCTTTGTGTTTTGCCTCTGTTCATGGCTCTTGAGTTTGCCTAGCAAGGTATATAAAGGTATTTAGGCACCTAAAAATGCAGATAGGCACCTTATAGGATTCACAAAAGTGCCTAATCAGGTTAGGCACCTAATTCATGTAGGTACTTCTGCTTATTGCACCTACACTCCTTTATAAATCTGTCCCCTTGTGCCTTTTGCTTGCAGGATTGAGCTCTAACAATAATTGTTTCTTTCAAGTGTATAGTAAACCTGTGCAGTGAAATGTCCTTTGGAAATTGTTTTGTCACTAAAATTTGAAAACATACAAATGGTAGCAATAATTCTAATTAATTAAAAACATGGTTTTGTACTATCTGCATTGCTGGGATTGATAAGATTGTACTGGTTATAGTAAAGTAACTGCTAAATCTGATTCTCACTCCAGGTAACTGTTAGATTGTTCTGCAACAGGATGAAATATATTTATTTTTCTTTAGAAAAATTCAAATACAGTGTGCCTGAGTGAGTCACCACTGCTTTGCACTAGTTTTATGGCTGTGTAACTCTATGGATCTCACCTACATGGAGGTTTGAACTGTGAAAACAGGGGAAATTAATAGGAAAAGAAGCAAGTTGATGGGAGATGTAAAAAACAAAAACACAAAGCTGATAAGAAGTGTGGCTTGATTGGTAGAAAACCAAGGCAACAGATTAGCCTGATGGGTCTTTCTATTTCTTTGATATTTGATCCATGTTTCTCAACATAATTGCCTCAAGAATAAATGCAAGAAATGAACTGAAAGAGAGGAATTTATGCAATCACTTCTGTTCTCACTTTCTGTACTCACAAAGAACAATCAGTCAGAGGCTCATTTCAGTCGGCATGACTGGCATTAGTGATATGGTTGGCAGGCGTCTGGTTTTCGATCAGAATGCCTAGTTGACAAGGGATCCTGGTGGCTCTGGTCAGCAGCACTGACTAGACCATTAAAAGTCCAGTTGGTGGTACAGTGGGGCTAAGGCAGGCTCCCTGCCTGCCCTGGCTCTGCAAAGCTCCCAGAAATGGCCAGCATGTCCCTGCAGCCCCTTGGCGCGGGGATAGCTAGGGAGACTCCATGTGCTGCCCCCATCCTGAGCCGTGGAGGTGGTCCTATGGACGGGGGCAGCGAAATGCAGAGATCCCTGGCTGCCCCTGCACCTAGAGGCCGCACGGAGATACTGGCCACTTCTGGAGGCTGCCTGAGGTAAGTGCTGCCCGGAGCCCATACCTCCTCCTGCACCCCAACCCACTATCCCAACCCTGAGCCCCCTCCTGCACCCAAACTCCCTCCCAGAGTCCAAACCCCGCACCCTCTCATAGAATCATAGAATATCAGGGTTGGAAGGGACCTCAGGAGGTCATCTAGTCCAACCCCCTGCTCAAAAGCAGGACCAATCCCCAATTAAATCATCCCAGCCAGGGCTTTGTCAAGCCTGACCTTAAAAACATCTAAGAAAGGAGATTCTACCACCTCCCTAGGTAACGCATTCCAGTGTTTCACCACCTTCCTAGTGAAAAAGTTTTTCCTAATATCCAACCTAAACCTTCCCCACTGCAACTTGAGACCATTACTCCTTGTGTTGTCCTCATCTACCACTGAGAATAGTCTAGAACCATCCTCTCTGGAACCACCTCTCAGGTAGTTGAAAGCAGCTATCAAATCCCCCCTCATTCTTCTCTTCTGCAGACTAAACAATCTCAGTTCCCTCAGCCTCTCCTCATAAGTCATGTGTTCCAGACCCCTAATCATTTTTGTTGCCCTTCGCTAGACTCTCTCCCACACTCCAATCCGCTGCCCCAGTCCTGAGCCCCCTCCCACACCCAAACTCCCTCTCAGAGCCCACACCCTCTCCTATACCTCACCCGAGAGCCTGTACCTCCAGCTAGAGCCCTCACCCCAACCACCTGCCCCAGCTCAATGAAAATGAGCGAGTGAGCAGGGGTGGGGGAGAGTGAGCGATGGGGGGTGGGAAATGGAGTGAGCAGGGGCGGTCAGAAAGGGGGCAGGGCAGGGACTGAGTAAAGGGTGTTCAGTTTTCTGCAATCAGAAAGTTGGCAACCCTAATTGGTGATACAAATTTGGTGGGCTCCAGGGAGAATGCAGTACTGTTGCCAAGCTGTTCATTTTTAACATGAGAAATCAGAACTGTTAGTATATATTCTCCCGATTATCAGGGAACCCATACACCAATGGATATTATACTCTGCTTCAGACATTCTTCATTGCTATGCTTTTATGACATATATTACAGTCTTCCCTTACTTACTTGTTTCATATAGAATCATAGAAATGTAGTAAAGGAAGGGACCTCAATAGGCCATCTAGTCCAGTCCCCTGCACTTAGGCAGGACTAGGTGTTCTCTAGATCAGGGGTTCTTACAACAAATTTTTTGGTGGCCTCAGAGTGCGGCCACCAACTCTTGCTGGAGGCCTCACTGACAACTTTTCCTAAAATAATTAACTTTAGGAAAAATAAATATGCACATATACATGGCCAAATCATTGTAATTTATTGATGTAGGGCTTTTTTAGACTAAGTAATACAAATAATATACAGTGGTCTCTATTCTTTACTGTACCTAAAGAGACTAGAAATACAAATACAGTGTTTTGCATGTTCTTGTCTTTTGGTTGTTGTTGCTGCTTTTGCTTTTTTGGTTGCTTTTTTTTAAAAAAACTTGTTAGCTAGTAAATGTGCTGCTGTGAAAAGTGATATTTGTATGTGTGTTAATATCACTTTTCATAGCACATATACTCAGCCCCAGCAAGCCCTGGGACAAATTAAGCCCTGGATGGGGAGGTATGCAGGGAGGCCATGAGGACCAAGGATGATGGAGTGAGTGATGAGCCTGGAACCAGAGCCTGCTATCGTGTGGATGGAGTCTGAAGCCCCATGGCCAAAGCCTGCCTACCCACCCTCAGGAAAGTGGGGCATGGCCAAACCATGGCCAAACCCCCACTGGTGGCCCTGGGAGAGGGGCCACTTCTTCTTTCCCCCTCCCGCAATCAGCCCAGGAGGATATGGCCGCAAGAAAAGCCCATGGTGGCCACATTTGAGAAATGCGGATCTAGATCATCCCCGTGTTTGTCTAACCCAGTGCTCTACCTTTCCAGAATATGGTACCCCTTTCAGAAGTAAGATTTATCTTGTGTATCCCAAGTTTCACCTCACTTAAAAACTACTTGCTTACAAAATCAGTCATAAAAATACAAAAGTATCACAGCACGCTATTACTGGAAAATCACTTACTTTCTCATGTTTACCATACAATTATAAAATTAATTGATTGGAATATAAATATTGTGCTTACATTTCAGTATGATACTTGAGGCTGTTTTTCCACTTGTGAACCTTGTCTGAAGCCCAAGCCCCCGACCTGGGGCTGAAGCATAACTTAACTTTGCATGGCCCCTGTGGTATAGAGCCTTGGGCAATTGCCCTGCTTGCCCCCCTAATGCCGACCCTGAACTTGCAATCTCCTTAAACCCATTCCAGGACCCCCCCACCAGGGGCTGCAACCCCCAGGTTGAGAAACAATCTTCATCATGAGTTGAGTACCCCCTGGAAGACCTCTGAGTACCCTCAGGGATACACTTACCCCTGGTTGAGAACCATTGGTCTAACCTGTTAAAAATCTCCAGATATGCAGATATCTAGGTAATTTGTTCCAATGCTTAGCTACCCTTACAGTTAGCAAGTTTTTTCCTAATGTATAACCTAAATCTCACTTGCTGTAGTTTAAGTCCTTTATGTCTTGTCCTGTCCTCAGTGGATAAGGAGAACAATTTATCACCCTCCTTTTTATAACAGTCTTGTGTGTATTGAAGACTGTTATCATGTCCCGCCTCAGTCTTCTGTTCTTCAGACTAAACCTCTAAAGCTCTTTTATGTTTGGGAGGGATGCACTCAGCTTGGTGATGCATTTTCCAAGAGAGTCACGAAGGACAGGACCATACTTCAAAATCTCCTTTAGCAGATTCTGGGGGTTCAGGTTTCAGTCCCCTGAAAAGGAGTCTCCTTGCCTAAATGGCTGTTCATCAGTTCACGAGTCTCAGATAGAAGCCTAAATCAGCTCAGGTTAGGCCTATGAGGACATCTAGAAAGGATCTGATCATATGGGTTCCTCCAGCGGCTAACGAGCTGCAGTCTTGAGATGGTGCTGAAGGGAGAACCTCCCATGATTTAAAGGGTTCGAGGAATCAACACAGGAAGAAGGATAAAGAGGCACTTGGCAAGGGATTCAGCCATTGGATCCAATAGATCCTACAATTAGGTGGTGATCTTGGATTTTAGGATTCTTCAAAAAAGAAAGGGTCACCGTACATTACAGGCTGATCCAATCACTTTTTTGCATTGGGGTACATTTCAGATCCACCTGGCCATGCCACCAAGTCCCCTAAAAAGTCAGAAGGAGGAAGTGTTTGATTATTTGCATCTGTCCTCCATGCCTTGCATGGATTATTCCCTGACTGGATTAAGGAGGTAGGTTCTATAGGCATTTTCCCCTGCATCTTTAATCCCAGTGTCATGAGAGTCTCTATTCTGAGATTAGCTGGTATCATCGCTGTATCCATAGAGTTTTCTATTCAAACTGGAGCCAAATTCAGTTCTGTGGAGTTCCTGAAGTTAAAAAAAACAAAACAAAACACCACACCATTTCTACCCTTTTCACATGCTGCTTTTCCTAAGGGGCCTGACAGTGCTGCTGGGTATTTTTTGAGCTTAGTTGTGTTCTTGGACAAATCCCTTGGTCTCTTTTGAAAATCCCAGTCTGTATCTCATTTGGAGGGTTGGCCCTCTAGTTATCTCCCTCTACCCTTCAAGTATCTCCAATAAACATTGGTGATAAGAAACATATATCACTAGCTCCTATGATATAGGATCCCAATAAGGATACTCAGCTACCCCTGGAGGAGGGAGGGCAGGGCCTGAAGTGTCTCCCCACTCAGGTCCATGTCTTCCGCCTCCAGGCCCTGCAGAGGCTCCTTTATGGTGCAGGTAGTCCGGCATGGAGCATATTGGCGCACGCCTTCCTGTGCCGCTTCCAAGGGCTCCGATATGACCGGCAGCTCCTTTATCTCCATCCAAGGGGTCTTCCGCGAGACCTCTCCGGGCTGCCGGTCTTCTACCAGGACCTCCTCCGAACCTGGAAACTGTTCACAGTGACCAGGTCCATGGTGGCCTCCATGGGGGAAGATCTCCTCGCAGAGCCCCTGCTACACAACCCCCAGCTCCGTGTGCAGGTGGCGGAGTCCCCCTCGGTGCACCAGAGGTTGGTCCTGGCAGAAGTCACCAGAGTCGGAGACCTCCTGGACTACGACCGGGGAGACTGGCTGGATCCCCTGATGCTCGCTCAGGGCATGGAGCTCTCCAGACCTCGTACTGCCCTGCACGTACTTCAGGAGGTGAGGACCGCTTTGCCGCCCGCTGCTCGGGTTTACCTCAACCGGATCCTGCGAGAGGGCGCACCCCGCCCACCCTCCACCCCAGGCCCTCCGGACCTTCTCATCGGGCCCTTGCCCCGTGGACCCGACCGACCCCCCCACCCCTTCACTGTGAGCCGGCTACGCGAGCTGCAGCCGGTCCGGTTCCAGACCACGCCAAAACAACATCTCTATACACTCATGCTCCACACCCTTCATGTCCTCACCCTCGCGTCCCGCCCTGACACAAAGTGGCGGGACCTCCTGCCACCTCTAGAGGGTGAGGAGCCCCGGTGGGCCAGCCTCTATTCCACCTTAGTCCCGAGGCCTGCCGGGGATATCAGTTGGCAGCTCCTTCACGGGGCCGTGAGCACGGGCGTGTACTTGGCGCGGTTCACCCCAATCCCGAACACCTGCCCCTTTTGCGGCGTGAGGGAAACCCTGGCGCACGTCTATCTGGAGTGCGCCAGGTTGCAGCCCCTATTCCAGCTCCTCACGAATATTTTGTTAAGGTTTTGGTTGCACTTTTCTTCTCACCTCCTTATCTATGCACTCCCTGTCCGTGGCCCCACTAAGTCGCGGGACCTCCTGATCAACCTCCTCCTGGACCTGGCTAAAGTGGCCATCTATAAAACCAGGGTGAGGAGGTTGGCCGATGGAGTCTCCTACAACTGCGGGGCCTATTTCCGATCCTCTGTCCGTTCACGCCTCCGGGCAGAGTTCCTCTGGGCAGCGTCCACTGACTCCCTTGATGCCTTTGAGGAGTGGTGGGCACTGTCCGGGGTTCTCTGCTCTGTGTCCCCATCCAGTTCCCTTCGTTTGACCCTTTGACCACACTCCCGTCCCTGTTGTTCATTAGTTGTCCCCCATAATTATTTGGTTTCCCAGGTCCTGTGGATCCCCACCTTAGACTGGGGGGGATCCTTTAGCAATGGGCGAGCCTCGCCAGCCCACTTCCTGGATCCCAATAAGGGCTACTCTGCTACCCCTGGAGGAGGGAGGGCAGGGCCTGAAGTGTCTCCGCACTCAGGTCCATGTCTTCCGCCTTCAGGCCCTGCAGAGGCTCCTTTATGGTGCAGGTAGTCCGGCATGGAGCATATTGGCGCACGCCTTCCTGTGCCGCTTCCGAGGGCTCCGATATGACCGGCAGCTCCTTTATCGCCATCCAAGAGGTCTTCCGCGAGACCTCTCCGGGCTGCCAGTCTTCTGCCAGGACCTCCTCCGGACCTGGAAACTGTTCACAGTGACCAGATCCGTGGCGGCCTCCGTGGGGGAAGATCTCCTCGTGGAGCCCCTGCTACACAACCCCCAGCTCCGTGTGCAGGTGGTGGAGTCCCCCTCGGTGCGCCAGAGGTTGGTCCTGGCAGAAGTCACCGGAGTCGGAGACCTCCTGGACTACGACCGGGGAGACTGGCTGGATCCCCTGACGCTCGCTTAGCGCATGGGGCTCTCCAGACCTCGCACTCCCCTGCGTATACTTCAGGAGGTGAGGGCCGCTTTGCCGCCCGCTGCTCGGGTTTACCTCGACCGGGTCCTGCGAGTGGGCTTCGCCCGCCCACTTCCTGGATCCCAATAGGGCTACTCTGCTGTACCCAATTGGCCTGGATCAATCACAATATGTAAAAATTAAAATATATATTTAAAAGTATGTAAAGTTTTAATGGAGGCACATGGGTCTTGTGTCAAAGGCTGGAAAATATTTAGTACATATGGTATGGTTTTACAGGTACTGTGTAATAACAGGCAAATAAAATTTCTTGAATCTCAGCATGATCTTTAGAAGAAAAACAAATCAAATTGAATGGACTCCCTAAGGCAAAAGAGAACATGTAAATTTATGTAAAGCTCAGCATGATAAGGAAAAGAAAATATTTTTAGATATTTTTTATTTGAGCAGTTATAGGATGTTTTTGTGATGCAAAGTAGAGGACTGCTCTTTTTCCCCTCCCTTTTACTTTTGCAAAATGACTTAGTTCAGCTTTTACAGTATTTGACTCTTTCCTTTTCAGAACATCTTTGGTTATGATTGTAATGGAAAAATATACTACTGTCTTCCAAAAGGTCTAAAGTTGGGATATGAACACAGTCAATGTTGTCATACTGTTTAACTTGTTTAATTCAGTTATTGTTGGCCTTGGAGACAGATTGGAATCAACAACAGTTTTAACCACGAGTTGTACCACTTTCTAATGCCATTTGCTGTTGTGATATGAGCATTTGCATCAATACTCATGAAATTATCGAAACTCAGAGGATTGTTCTCACAGTCATTATTTCGTGTAACATGTTTAAAATGTGAACAACTGAAGATTCCAAATCTTAAGAGTAGATAATACATGTAGCTGTACACAGCATTAAAAATACATCAAATTCAGAATACAATACATACTACTTAGAGTTCTTATATAGTCAGGAAATCTGATGCTCTCAGGACCTCAAAACTTAGGTGGAGTGTTTAGTTTACAAGGTTAATTTCATCCATAAACCCTCCCCATATCCATTTATTTCAATTAATAAAGCTGTTTATTTGAAAGGGGCAGATAGTCATTTAATAGAACTCTTAATATAAATCTCTTCTACTATTCCTCACTTTCACTTCTATTGTCCAAGCTTCTTACATTTTTGTGCAACAAAACACAAAAATCCCTTTGTTAAAGAACATAAACAGCAATGTTAAGTAAGAGTGATGATTACCTGTACAGATATCTCTAAAATATTTAGTAAATTAATATGTGATGGCTACATACCTTACTTACTCTAAGCACTCAGCTTCTCTTGTTGTGAGAGAGAGTCATGTTTGCAGATCAAGGTACTGCATGGCTCTAAATATATGAAAAAATATAAATACTGTGAATGCAATACAGATTATCTTTCAGGACTTGCAAATCAAATTGTTCACTAACCAGGAGCAAACAGAAAACATTTTCTAATGAGTAGGGAGACCCTAACAGATCAATTTCTTCAGAATATAAGTTCTCATGTACAAAAATACTTTCTAGCTCTTATGATTGTGAAGTTAACCTTCCATATATGAGTTCAGTGTGACAATGCAATGCTGTCCTCCATGTCTATAGGCAAAGGGTAATATTTTTCAAAAGTGTCTGTGTCCCATTGACTTTCAAAGTCGTAAAATCAACGGAATTTAGGAACCTAAGTCATTTAGGCACGTTTGAAAATTTTACCCAGACAGCTTTAGTTACTCTGGTAACTTTCTGCTGTAAATTTTCCCCAGCAGTTGCAAAGTGAAATTAACAAAACTGTTGTTAGTTTCATGCCCACTGTTGAGAAATAACTATGTCAATTTCCATCTGCAACTGCTTGGGAAAGTATAAGAACCCTGTCCCCAAAATGGAATTTCCAGAACTGTACAGAAAAGTAAGAGGAATTCATTTAATTTGTGGTGGTAATGATGGGAAGCTTGGGAAAGAGAGTTCTAGAAGACTACAATTCCTACAGAGGTAGAGTAAAAACTGTAGTGTTTTTGTGGGTGTATGGTGGTGGTTCTAGTGATGAGACGTGTGTGTAAGTGGAAGAGAAAAGGATATGGATTATTAAGTTTCATTTTCCTTGGGTTTGTTTTAGGTATGTTTGTAACAGACCTACCTCAACTGACACACGAGGTAATTTTTGTGTGTGTATTAATAGCTCACAAATTTAGAAACACCATTGGTTTTTACTCAGTCACTGTGAAAATATAAGGGCTGTTCATTAGCTCTCAAGTTGTCATGTGTTGCATTTCATGTAGTGTCCTTGTGGCTGCAATATGAAATATCGATGGACCAGGTCACTTTTAAGAACTGTGAACTGACTTTCTAATAAATAGCCAGATTCTTCCCTCATTTACACTGGCGAAATTCCAATTCATTTCAATTAGAGGAGTACCAGCGCAAATAAGGACAGAATTTGGTCATAAGCTTTGAATGTGGTTTGAACTATTCAACATATCAGCTGTTTGTTCTTGACCCATGGGCTTTGAACATCTCCAAGTTCATCATAAGTGCCCAAATTTCCGCACATTTCTGACTGCATACTGTGATTTCCGCTTTGCGTTAGCATCACAAATATAAGTATCCAATTTAGGAGAAATAGGATGTTGTCTCATTTAGCAACATTAAATGATAGTAAAATAGTTATAGAGACAATCTGGAAAAGATTTATGTTGCTGGTGGTGATGCATTTCACACTGGTTAGCAATTATGGGTTGCAGAGACAGGTGTTTGCATTTATGCTAGATTTCTGATGTTTGGATTTGTTTGGATGTTTGCATGTAATTTTCAGAAACACCTGTTTCTAGAAATATCCTGTTAGGAAATATGCTCAGTAGAAGAATTAACATAAAAAACACACTTGGAGCTTTTGCTCGGTTGTTTTTATATTTCCTGAATATCATTGTGTATACTATATGGGGGTGAGGTGGGATTAGGAATATGCAAAGCATTGCTTAACATTTTATAATAAAATAAAAATAAGAGATGAAAGCTTGTTCAGTATTTCTATATCATGAATCGGATGTGCGTCTATTGGCACATGGGAGGAAAATTAGTGTCTATGCGTTTAACAAAATAGAGTTAAAACAAATAGGCTTTGTTTGTGGGAAATGGTAGTATTATTGTGTTTTCCATGCCCATCTGCTATTGACCACTGTAAATGTTAGGTAATATAGAAGGTCTGTTCTGAAATTATAGTGCAAGTCAAGCAACTAATGGTATCTAAGTAGAATAGTTAAAAGCATATTCACAGTGTGTATATATATATATATATATATATATACACATGTATGTTTTTCCCTAAAAAGTTCCTTTGGGGAAAATCTGATTTCCCAGCTCTTCTCTTTGTGTGTCCCTGTTTGACCTGGTGGGACCTGAATCTGGTTCTGAAATCAGATTTCCTTAGTGACCAAGCAATGTAATTCCACTAGGCCACCAAATATGCACTGTTTTGCTAACCATTACTGTACACACACATATATAATTATAATTATTTGGAATGGATATATAAAATAAGACAGATGTAATATGGAATTGATAGTATTGTACTTGCCTGGTGAATTTCAGGCAAAGACCCTGTGTTCCTCAATGGTTTGGAGGCAGCCGGGGCCTGTTTGAAGTTGAACTTTCACTTAGAAAGCTAAATAAGGATCAACAGAGCTCCTGGTTTAGCTTTGTACATGAAAGTTAAGCTTCAAATAGTCCTGGACATCTCTGAAGTGCAGTTGAGGGGGCAGCTGGAATTACTTCCAGAGGAGAGTTGGGAAGGAGGAGAAGAATCTTCAGACTTCTTGCATCTCTGTGGTTAAAAACTGTCATATGTCATTTTAAACATAATTGAAAGTAGTGAGAAAATGTATTTGCTATCTTCAATCCCACAATTTCATTTTTATCCATTTTATTAATATATTTGAAATATGGGCAGTGCTAATAGCATGCTATATAGGTACCTAATAAAATTAATGTCATGGGGATATAGTAATCTATAAAATAGTGTTCATTGGTAGTTTACACCTTGGTAGGCTGCAAATATTAGAGGATGACATGATCACACATACACACTTGAGAGCAGTGCTGTCATAGCATTCAACAGAAGACAAGGGTGCACGTACACTGCATAGATAGTCACATAGGTAGCATTATTTTACATATTATTATATAGATACTGGAGGTCTTATTTTCATGTAAATTTCCCGTTTGTTGAGTGTCATCACCTTGGCACTGCAGAGCTCTTGATAAGCAGTAATTTGTTTCCTGTAAATTGAACTACTTCTCATAGTCAGTGAATGCTGGATGTGTGGTAGGTATAATTTATTACTTATTGTCTACTTGCATCATTTATATATCAAAGAGGTTCTTTTATAGAAAATCCTGATTTAGTGTCCAAGTCAACTTCCATTGAAATTAGTGGGAATTTTTCCATTAGTTTTTGGTGGATTAAAATAAAATCCTTTTAGATTACAGACCATGTCATTAATTAAAATTAACATAAACTGCAAAACTATTTTTATCTTTCTTCTCAAAGGAAAAGTTACTACCTTTAATTCATTACACTCTCAGGGTTGGAAGATTAATTGTTTTATTATAGCTATTTAGCATTCTTATTACAAGTTTTGAAAAACTTTAATAATTTTACTACATGGCTGACTTTGAAACCAGAGTATGTCAAACTTTTAGTGCTCTGTAGTAGGTCCATACAGTCAGATACTGAATGGCAAGCTACTGCACTGTATTTTCAGACACTGGTTTATTGCACACTAACTCGCAGTGTAGACAAGCCCTTTGTTTTTTATTGGATTCTGATGTAATTGAAAAGTGTTTATTCCCATTTCTCTACATTTAATTTTTGGTGTATATCAGTGGTGGGCAACCTGCGGCCCGTCCGTATAATCCACTGGTGGGCTGCCAGATCATTTGTTTACATTTGTATGGCCGCCCGCAGCTCCCAGTTCACCGTTCCCGGCCAATGGGAGCTGTAGCATGTGACAATTTTAACCCTGGACTTCCTCTTTCAAATAAGCTACTTTGGTAGTTGGCAGATACTAAACTGACAATATAGAATAACTAACAGAAAAGTCAAAAGACCAAATCAATAGTAAAAGTTATATACAGTAAAATCAGTTTGAGTTACATACAAGTATTGATATAAACATTTGTACAGACAGACAGTTCATATCTTTTATTTCTCATCAAATAAAAAGTAAATCAAGGCTTCTGAATTAGCTACAAATTTAGATGACTAGAAATAGATATATGGAAATAGAGTAATAAATACATGAATATATGAATGCAGACATATAAATTAATATTCATCTCTAATAAGAAGAAACTAAAAAATCACATCAGTGAATTTCTACATATGGACAACATCTTAGAAATTTTTAGCTAAAAGTTTAACTCTTTACTTCCTTCAACCAACTTTTGTTAATTAGCCCCAGAACCAGAAACACTTCCTTACTCAGGCAGCACAGGGCATGGATCAGCATTCACCTTGCACTCCTGTCAGTGCATGGCCCGGGCTGGGCAAGCTAATGATCCAACCAGCAGGTCAAATTCGGTGAGGAATCCTGGTCATGTGCCACCTAAGGCACATTGTGCATATGCTAAGAAGACTCAGACAACTGTGAGGACTGTGTCAGAGTAAAGGTGAAATCCTGCTCACCCTAGTCATACAGGAAAATCTCCACTGAAGGTGTGGTCTGGTCTTATGTGCGAGGTCAGTTTAGGTGGTGTTAATAGTACAGTTTGAAAATTTTCATTGGAAACTTTTTTCTGATGAAAAATGGTCTTGTTTGGAAAAAACTATTTAGACAAAGATTGTAATTTGTCACAATTCAGTTTTAGTTATTGGAAAAGAGTGTTTTGTTTTGTTTTGAACCATACCTGTCTCCTTCTCCTGCTTAGTATCACTTAAATCTCCGTTCTTTTTTAATAAAGTTATTCTTAGTTTTCCTATAAACCATCTAATACGTGTTATATTGAAGTATGGGTCTTCAGCTAACCTAACAGGCTGGTGTGTGCACTGTCCTTTGGAGACAGCAAATTTAATAATTTCTGTGAGTGTCCAGTGAGAGGGACTAGAAGTTGCAGAGAGAGGTCTCTGGGGAGCTCCAAGACTGGGGTTCACTGACTGTTACCTGCTAGGCAAGGTTAAGACTGGCAGAGTCTTGAGGAGTTTGCTGGTGAGATGGACAGACTGGTGTGGCAGAGAGCAGACACATGGTTTAAACCCCAGCAAACCTCTTTCATGCTGAGGCAGGGAAGTAATATAGTGGCTTACCGTTCTGGGTGTCCTGACCAAAGCATTGTGGAGGTTAAAGAGAAGAATAAGGAGAAGAAGAGAGTGGGTATGAGACACATCAGGAGATGGGATGGTGTGACTGAGGCAAGAGGAGGGTTTACTGGTGGAGAGCAGATAAGAACCTCTGCATCTGTGATCAGGGAGAAGGAGAAGTAAATTTTTGGAGGGTAAGCCAAAGGATGGTGGAAAGTCAGGATGCAGAGAGAGAGGTGAGCAAGGGAGAGTTTGAGGAGTGAGTCAAGGGTGGCAAAAAGGCCCTTGGGATTGTGGATGTGAATTATGATGGGTTGAGTGTGAGTTGGGCCTTAGTTGAGTTGTACATTCCTAGGATTAGGTCCATTGTGGCTTGCAGTCTCTCTCCACACACCCTGTATTTCAGGATACATTTTAGTTAATTCCTCAGGGCCGTGTACTGTCCTAAATCTACATGTGTAATGAGAGTTGCATATGTGCACTGAAGGCAATATGTGTCCCTGCAATCTGTGAAGGTCTTTCCAGTGCTGCACTGTATGGTAGAGATAGATCTATATTTATCCTCTATTTAGGTCTTGCTTTTATTTTCTTTTTGTAAGACTGTGGTAGCTGATAAACTTAAAATTCTATTTTCTGATTAACATTTTAGGTTAATTTTTGTTGCCTCTTGTTAATCCAGTTCAGCATTTTATTGTTTGTGTTCTTTGTATGCTGTTTTATGATCATTTCATGTCTTGAATAATACACTAGTCAGTTAGAATGAAGTTAATCCCCTTTTAAATTTGTCCACATTCCCTCTTAGATTCTCTTCTTTAATAAAGCATACATAATCTCTAGTCTGAAACTGTATCTGCCAGCCTTTCCGTGTAGTATATTTGCCTTTTAATTTTCCATAATTAGAGATATTTTCTGCTATGTTTAAATACAAAAGTACTATTCTTTTCATTGAGAGAGCCATGCAAGGATCAATGCCAGGATACGATCCTTAGCAATATCTACAGAAATAGTTTTTCAGTCTTCTAGTATCTGCCAAATGATTATGAAAAGTAGTTTTGTGTCGTATACGAACAGAGCATAGGCATTTTTTTCTGCTTATCGGTAAGCAGTTGGTGACAGAAGTTTGATATATTCACTCAGGTTTACCTTTGTTGTATAGTTCTTTTACTACCTCTCTTGAATGAATGACCAGCAGTGTATGATTCTCCACAATCCAAGTCACCAACAATTTAACCTCATTTCTCAACAGCGTGCCGCAGTGATGTCAGTTATTAATATTTCTGCAAAGTATAGTGTACTGTGCTTACTGGAAAATTATGAAGTATTATAAATCAGTAAAATACATAAAGTCATGTCATACAGCATCTATAATGTTATGTTTACTTCAAAATTCCCCGCATTTTGATTCACAAAATGTTCTGCTCTATTACATTTGTAATGTTAACCAGATTGATGTTTTATCATATTTCAATATTGGTGCTAGGGACATTTAACCTGTGATTTCATTTCATTTTTATACCTTTGTGCCTCAGTCTTCCAATCTGTACAATTGAGTAAGGATACTTACTTGTAAAGGCTTAAGGACTAAATTATGTTATTGTTAATAGCTACTGTAGTAACCCTGCATTACGTACATGAAAGATAATTATGTTGTTCTACATAGAAGTATCTAAAATACAATGAACCCTGGTTAACATGAACAAATTAACACAAGATAATGTGCAATCTTCAGAATATTCATTTTAAAAAAGAAACCTTATTTGCATTTAATTAAATGAATTGCAAAGGAGAACTTTAGTTTATTATAATTGGAATTGCCAGGTCATAATCATCCAAAAAGAAATAAAATGTGTAGGTTGTTTTGAGAACCTTTAACATTTACTTTCTTGCGGATGGAGGCTGTCAAATCCTTTGAAGGCTTAAGCTTTATAGCTTGACATTAATGATGACAAATAAGGAACATTTATTTATAGTGTCTTACTGCCTTGTGTTTTAGGTAATTTGTTCAAGCTTTTGTGCCTTGTGTCCCTACATCTGCTATCATAATATGAAAATGTTTTGTTTTAGTAGATTCAGTCTACTTTTAATATGTGATTCTTCAAAGTTGCAATTCTTCAACAAAAAACCTTCAAAAACAGACTCCAACGAGAGACTGCTGAATTGGAATTAATTTGCAAACTGGATACAGTTAACTTAGGCTTGAATAAAGACTGAGTGGATGGGTCATTACACAAAGTAAAACTATTCCCCTCCTCCCCCACTGTTCCTCAGACGTTCTTGTCAACTGCTGGAAATGGCCCACCTTGATTATCACTACAAAAGGTTCCCCCCACCCACTCTCCTGCTGGTAATAGCTCATCTTAAGTGATCACTCTCATTACAGTGTGTATGGTAACACCCATTGTTTCATGTTCTCTATGTATATAAATCTCCCCACTGTATTTTCCACTGAATGCATCTGATGAAGTGAGCTGTAGCTCACGAAAGCTTATGCTCAAATAAATTTGTTAGTCTCTAAGGTGCCACAAGTACTCCTTTTCTTTTTGCGGATACAGACTAATGCAGCTGCTACTCTGAAACCTGTCACAGAACTTAAACGATTTTAGAAACAAGTTAAAAGCATGAGGCCAATCATATCTTGCCCATTTTCTCCACCCCTTTGTCTCTCTCATCAATTTGAATGTGCAATTTCCATTAGTTTTAATGAAATAAGTGCTTATTGAGAGGACATTATGCTTCAGAATGTATTGGTTGTGATTAATGGTGGATATCCAACATCTGATGTATTGCCACAGTGTTAGATTATTTAAAAATCAAGGCAAGTGGGAAAAATTATAAAGACAGCAGTTGGGATAAATCTTTAGTAATTTTCCATAAACGGTCAGTTGTCAGAAAATGGGACAAACATGTCCATTTTTAATATTGGTGAAGCTTTCTCTAGCTAATATCCCTCATATTAGCATTCTCATTATAACCATCTCTTTTTATGAGTTTATAGTTCAGCTGTCAGAAGTAAAAACTCATTACTTCTGACAGCTGAGCTATAAACTCATAAAAAGGGGTGTTTAGCTGGAAATTGTAGTGCTTAGCTCATGTTCTCAAAGATATGCTGAGCTGAAATTTACATACAGTACACCGTCTAATCCCTGGAATACTTTTGTTTAAAAAAAAAAACCAAAAAATAAAACCAAACAGAACAAATTTCAAGAAATTCTTCCATTTGTTTGTACTGGATACAGATGAGGATTATTGGATTATGGATGAAAATAAATAGTTTTATAATATTGGGGGGTTGCTGTACCAAAGATAAGTTCAGTATTTAGAATACAATTTTGCTGTCTAGTTAGAATGTAATAAAATGCATTGTAATGACTCAACGGACAGCGAGTATGTGTTCTAATGCTCCCTAGTGAATAGAAATCAGATCTGTTTAAGTGTTTATGATTATACTGTTCCTTAAGAACTGGTCCACAGAAGATGTAAATTAAACAAATACTTTTACTGCAATTGGTTGAAGTGAAATCCACCCTGGCAGTTTGCGCTTGTGTCTTCTGAACAGAAGGTCCCAGGTTCTCTCCCCACAGATGAGTATGAAGTCCTATGAGACAAGAAAATAAGAGCAATAAATTGAATCATTATAACAAGTTTGAAAAACAGATGCTGTCAGGGTGAAATTCCCTTTATCTGCATAAAGCTTGAGGAATTGGGGTTCATGTGGTTAAAGTGTGTGTGTAGTAGGTTGGAGGAGGGGGGCATTGGGGTGGCAAAACTCACCTCAACCTGTTATTAAAGTATGAGGCTGCAGTAATGATGCCAACTCCTTTGAACTTCCCTGCTGTACTAGCCTATGGGCTAAACATGATCATAACCATCTGCACCACAGGTTAGGATCTCTAGATTGTGTGCTCCCTCCCCATACTACCCACCTATGTGCTGGCTTTTGTGAGGCCACTGTAGAAATCCTTCAACAGCTGGTGCGTCGCACAGATTTTCCTAAACTAAGCCCTGGTCTACACTAGGACTTTAGGTCGAATTTAGCAGCGTGTGGACGGGTGCAGGTTTACATCGATTTAATGCTGCACACTTCAAGGAAATCGATTTTAAGAGCCCTTACTCCACCCCTGACAAGTGGATTAGCGCTTAAATCGGCCTTGCTGGGTCAAATTTGGGGTACTGTGGACACAATTCGACGGTATTGGCCTCCAGGAGCTATCCCAGAGTGCTCCATTGTGACCAATCTGGACAGCACTCTCAACTCAGATGCACTGGCCAGGTAGACAGGAAAAGAACCGCGAACTTTTGAATCTCATTTGCTCTAGAAAAAAGGCGCGAAACAATTGTCTGCTGCTGCTTTCACGGAGGGAGGGAGGGAGGGAACGGGGGCCTGACGATATGTACCCAGAACCACCCAAGACAATGTTTTAGCCCCATCAGGCATTGGGATCTCAACCCAGAATTCCAATGGGCAGCGGAGACTGCGGGAATTGTGGGATAGCTACCCACAGTTCAACACTCCGGAAGTCGACGCTTGCCTCGGTACTGTGGAAGCACTCTGCCGAGTTAATGCACTTAGAACATTTTCTGTGGGGACACACACACTCGAATATATAAAAACAATTTCTAAAAAAACGACTTCTATAAATTCGACCTAATTTCGTAGCGTAGACATACCCTAAGTAAAAAGAAAAGGAGTACCTGTGGCACCTTAGAGACTAACCAATTTATTTGAGCATAAGCTTTTGTGAGCTACAGCTCACTTCATCGGATGCATACTGTGGAAAATACAGAAGATGTTCTTATACATACAAACCATGAAAAAATGGGTGTTTACCACTACAAAAGGTTTTCTCTCCCCCCACCCCACTCTCCTGCTGGTAATAGCTTATCTAAAGTGATCACTCTCCTTACAATGTGTATGATAATCAAGGTGGGCCATTTCCAGCACAAATCCAGGGTTTAAACAAGAACGGGGGGGGGGGGGGGGGAGGAAAAAACAAGGGGAAATAGGTTACCTTGCATAATGACTTAGGCTTGAATACAGACTGGGAGTGGCTAAGTTAATTGTATCCAATTTGCAAATGAATTCCAATTCAACAGTCTCTCGCTGGAGTCTGGTTTTGAAGTTTTTCTGTTGTAATATCGCAACTTTCATGTCTGTAATCGCGAATACAGACTAACACAGCTGTTACTCTGAAACCTAAACTAAGTAGTTACTCTGCTGTCAGCCCTCAAGGGGCTTAATTGTGGAGGATCTTGCGTGGTCCCCCTTCACACTTGTTTGAATTTCACTCATTCTGCATGGTTTTATTTCCTGTTTTTAAAAAATGGATATCCCTGGTAACATTGTAATCTCTCCATTCTCACAAAAGAACACAAGTTTGATTGTACATGTCCAGCACTGCAATATCTTACTATATGGTCAAATATACATAGTTATTCTTGTATTAGTAATTAGAATACCATCTTGTAAGACATCAAGGACTACAGTGAGAAGCTTCATAGAGGGAAGCTTTAATCTTTAAAGTTTGTCAGTATAATAATATTACCAGAAGCTGATGTCATTTTAAAAAGCAAACAAACCCCCAAACCATACAAAACAAAAACTGAAACACTGTTAATGAATTCAGGTGTTTCAAAGGTCAACAATGCACTGATCTTTCTGAATGCAGAAAGACTGTTGGTAAATGGGGTTATTAATCTCTGCTTTAGAGGAGTTTTTGAAGAATTTTGAGCAGTGCTAGAGAGACACTTGAGGCACGTGAAGCATAAACATAGGAAACATTTATGTTTTCCAATATTAGGCCATAGGTGATGTTTTGAGAGGTATTTACATGGTTTCTCCTTTTGCATCTGTTGGAAAATACAAAAGAATGTCAAAATCTTTTTAAAGATTTTATTCTCCATGACTTTTAAAAAACATAATTTTGAGGGTTTGGGACCCCTTTATTTAATTTATTTATTTATTTAACAAAAACAACAGTTAACAAATCACTCCAATATTGAAATGACAAAACGGTTTAAATGAAGCCATGCCCTTCGTGCGAATGAAATAAACCCAAATTATACGCACCTAAACGCAATGGAGGTTCTCCATGATGTTAGTTGTATATATAGTCCCAGTTCCACCCTCTTCTGTTTTGTTGTTGTCTTGGGCAACAGCGTACTGAATGATACCCAAACCCAAGTTATTCTTGTGTTATGTGAAGAAGTAAATCACTTCCCTATTCATTTTCCCCACAACATTCATGATTTTATAGACCTCTATCATCCCCTCTTAGTCATCTCTTTTTCAAGCTGAACTGTCCCAGGCTTTTTAATCTCTCCTCATATGGAAGCTGTTCCATACCCCTAATAATTTTTGTTGCCCTTCTCTGTACCTTTTCCAATATTTTTAAGCTGGGGTGACCAGAACTGCATGCAGTATTCAAGGTGTGGGCGTACCATGGATCTCAGTTAATACATGAAGGTATTAATGCCTATTCTCTTAAACTGCTGGAATTTGGGAAGAACCTAAATACATGAGATCAGAAAAAGATTGACATTTTCACTATTTAAGGGATCAATTGATACCATATCAGTATAAAAATGTAACTAAATACCAAATCTTGAATCAAGAGAAATTTTCATTTGGTAAAATAGTATCCCACCGACCTTGAGCATTGACAAGATTGAAACATTTCATTTCCATGTTGATCCTTTTAAACATTTGTCTTTTTTTAAACATTTTGAAATGAAAAGTCATTTCAAAGTGAAAAATGGTGATGTGGTGACATTTTATGAATTTACGTACGTTTTGCCAAATTGATCGTTTCTAAAAAAAAAAAACCAAAAATTTTTTAAAAAATCGAAACATTGTTTCAGCATTTTTTTAGAACAATACATTTTAATTATTCAGATTGAAATGACTTGCCATTTCAATTTTTAAAAAAAAAATCAAATGTTTAAAAATGATCATAATGGAAATTAAATGCTTCAATCTTGTCACAACAAATACTTTTTTTTGACTCAAAACAATTTTTTTTCAGCTTGTCAAAGTTGTCATTTAACCAAAAAATCCATTATTTGGATTTGACTATTTTTTCAGTCACATTGTGTCTGTTGGCAGAAAGAAAAGGAGTACTAGTGTCACCTTAGAAACTAACCAATTTATTTGAGCATAAGCTTTCGTGAGCTACAGCTCACTTCATCGAATGCATTATTATATAATCGGATGTCTGTTATTTCTCAAGTGAGCTATTGGGAGCGGGGAAATATTCAGCAGAGTAAATAGACTAATAACCTCCTGCAGTATGTTTATTCAGACTTCAAAATAATTGCAGTTTCTTATATTTTAAGTCATTAGCAATTTTTCTTTATTAGTCTTTTCATATTATAATAGAAAAATAGTGCAAACATCCGAGTAATTTCCATATAGTTTTAATCCTGTTTAGTTCTTAATCGGCTTCAGAGCCCAACAACTTCTGTATCAACTTTAAGAGTGCAGTTGTGCTTGTCAAATTGTATTAGTTATGCGGCAGATTCTACCTTCCGGGGTCCTAAACTATGACTGACCATGCAACATTTCTGCTTCAAACAGTAATTTTAGATGACAGTATTCTTTTGGTTCCTGTACATCTAGGAGGCAAATGTAAGAGGAGAGGTCATTGGCATCACATGCTATTACATAACTGGGTAAAACAAAAACATGTATTTCTTTGCTTTCAACTTGAGCTTTCATACTCTGGAGATATTTACATGTACATTACTCAGACGACATCACAGACTTAATGATACACTTTAAAAGAATTTCAGCATTTACGCATGTTTTTCTGAAGCATGAATTCACAAGCAGCTTGTTGTGAAGTTTTAGGTGTTGTTAAGTTACCAATCAAAAACCAAATATGACAAAAATAATTTGATTGTAAAGACCAAAATCAAATTCACTGTTACAGTGAGACGTTCTCTGTAGAGGTCTTAGAAGGATTTTCTTCTTGGAATTTACATAGTGTCACCTTTCAATTCAGAGAAGTCAAAGCTCTTGACAATTGGGTGCTATCTATTTCAGATAAAAAGGAAACTTGACCACTGAATGTTCTTCAGCTCTTAATGAACAAAGAGGTAACTGCCTTTTGTAAATATCAGAACCACAAAGATATCAACAACAACAAAACCAAAATAATTAAGGGGCTTGAACGTATGGACTTCTGGAAAAGATCTAGAAAGCTGTATATAGATATCTTGGCCCAATGAGGACTACTCAGTACTATGAATATAGTCTATAGCTTTTTGATGGCTGTAAATGACGACGTGTAAGCAGGGGTGGAAGTAATATTAAACACTTACTGGTAGGGGGTCTGCCTCTGGGGCCCCAGAAAGGGGGGGCCGGGCTGGGGTCAGCCTCCCCAAGCCAGCCCATCTGCGCCGCCTGGCCTGCACCGCCCAGGGCTCCAGCAGTGATTTGAAAGGGCCCAGGGCTCTGGCCGCTTTTGCGATAGCATGTGGGAGCCCCAGGCCCTTTTAAATCGCCAGCCCTAGGGCAGCTGCTCCTTTTGCCCACCCCTGTCAGGGAGGGTGGGGGCAAAAGGGGCAACGATGTTAAAGTGCTGCTCTGGGTGCATGGGCCGGTACCGGCTTCTTACTGGTACGCTGTACCGGCCTACTTTCACCTTGGCGTGTAAGATAATTCTGGTGATCCCTAGACATATAACTGAGGGCTAGCCTACACTGGCAACACTAAAGTGCTGCCATGGCAGCGCTTTAAGATGGCTTTTGTAGTCACAGCAGAGAGCTCTCCCAACGCTCTAAAAAAAAAAAAAACCACCTGCCACGCAGGGTGTGGCTCCCAGCGCTGGTGCACTGTTTACACTGGCACTGAAACTTGCTGCAGTCAGGGGGGTGTTTTTTCACACCCCTGAGTGAGAAAGTTGCAGCGCTGTATATTGCCAGTGTAGTCAACCCCTTAGAGTAATGACTTGAAATTAAGCAATGGGAAACTTAGGCTGATGACCAGGGTAAGTTCTGTAAAATCATAAGAGCGTCTCCCAAATGAAGTAGTGGAAACTCTGTTGCATAATTATTCAAAACTGGACAGCCAGAGCACTGGGGACATAGTGCAGGGACAGTCTTGCATTTGGTATAGTGATGAACAGATTACCTGATAAGTCCATATCTAACTGATACATATAGACATTAAATCTAAAGAACAAAAAGTTTATCAGACTGTATCTCTGCCTTACTGTAGCTAATCCCTATGAATCCTCCTAAATCATTAGGTGACACGTGTAATCCTTGACATCAGCTGACACCCTTCCCAGCATCCAAGCATATGCCAACAGCCTAAAGCATTTAAGTTCCAAACAAAAAGAGCTTACATCTGGTTATTAATAAAGCTGAGTTTTCTGAACCATAGTACAGCCCCCAAGTCAGCAATAACTACAGGATTTTAGATGGCAGTCACTTGACTTATTTGTTCATTAAAGACTATCTAGGAATTGGAGGATGGAAAATGAAATATGCTAAAATATTACCTTTAACATCTATTCATGAGTTTTTGAAAGCATAACATTTATAGCTAAAATAGATAAATCTATCAGAACATTAGAATATAGTTAGAAATCTCTCATGCACTGTGATATGAGTACACAAAATATATAGCAAGGCTATCAGTAGGATTTGAGATTGGAGGACTGTAACTTATTTTCCAGAAGCAGGTATAGAAAGAGCATATATGTGTTTCGAGTATCTAATTTAAACTGACTTATTTCTTTATATTAATGTTAAATATAATATTATCCCTTGGAAAATGGTTTAAATGACATCACTTAAATATATGCAGTGTTGTTGTTGGACCCACGATATTAGAGACACAAGGTGGGTGAGATAATATCTTTTATTGGATCAACTTCAACTGGTGAGAGAGAGAAACTTTTGAGCTTACACAGAGCTCTTCTTCAGGTCTGGAAAACACACTCACTACTAAATACAAGGTGGAACAGATTGTTTAGTGTTAAGTAGGTAAATATTTCAAGGGACCATTCAAGGTGAAGTGCCCCATTAACACACCTCCTCTCCCTTGCCTCCATATGACTGGAGGGAACAGCTGGGGAGGGTTAGTGGGTTACAGATTGTTGTAATAAGTCATAAATTCAGTGTCTCTTTTTAGTTCATGCTTTTTAGTGTCTACCAAAGTTATGAATTTAAGCTTCCAGGCTCGTCTTTTGAAAGTGTTATGCAGGTTTCCTTTGAGGATGAGGACTGACAGGTCAGATAAAATGATTGCTTTGTGAAAAGTGTTCACCCACAGGTGATGTGATGTTTTTGTCTTTTATCATTTTCCTGTGTATAAGAGAGCTCTAGTCAGATTGTCATTGTCCGATAGTATATCAAACCTACAATAAGCTGCATAGACAAAAGTATAACACTTTTTAAGCACTGTGGCCAAATTTTAAAAAGCAACATAGTCACTTAAGCGCTTAAATTCCACTTTCAAAAGTAACTTAGGAGCTTAAGTCTCATAGTCCATCTATTGATAGATTATAAATACTATATAAAATATACCAAAAGAGCTTAAACTTCTGAAATCAGAATAGAAAAAAGACAATGTTCATGAAACAGTCTATAGAAAAATGTGTTTGAATAGTGTTTGAAATTAACTTCTTTGCATTTCACCTCGTCTGAATTACAAAGCTGAAGAATTCATGGGATGCCTTACAATATGGTTTCTGAAAGCTGTTTATTTACCACAGAAATATTGGAAGGCCATAGAAATTACAGAGACTGGAGTGTTTTGTTATTTTATTTTTGTTGTAAATCCCACTAATTCCTTTGTTCCTCTTTGCTTCAAAAAAGAGCCTTTCCCTATTGCATAATATGCTGATATAACTACACAGCAGCAATAGTAGCAGCATAACTAGGGCCATTTATCACTGCGTGAAGTAATTAATGTAAAGAACAAAAGAGACTACAACATGATAATTCAATTAAACACAGAAAGCGTTAAAATACTACCTCTGAGGCATATGCCTACTAAATCCAAGAACCCTTTTTATCTTTCTTGTACTGCACATAGCATATTGACTGCCTTGAGAAGAATCCTATACATCTACATATTCAGTTTGGTTACTGGGAATGACAATATTGCAATAAAATGAATGCACCATTTAATGTGTACAGTATGTACATATCTGGCACTGGTTTAGAATAACAGACTAATGGTCAATCCCAGAGAGTTCAATGGGACTTTTGTCAGAATGACAACTGGAGACTCCTCTATTAGACTGTTACTCTTTGAGAATTTTTAGAAAATGGTATTATATGAAAGGCTTCTGTCAGGGGGTACCCACATCCCATCCGTCTCTGGGGGAGGATTGGGGAATCAGAGTTGTGATACCTCTGCGGTTGCAGTCTACCAGATAGTTCTTAGACTGACAGCAGTACAGCCTGTGGGTCAGAGTCAATATGGCTGCCCTTGGGGTTCAGGGCTGTATGGCCTAATGGCCAAAGTCAATATGGCTGCCTTTGACATTCAGGGCCTGATGTACAGATACAGGGTCAAACACCAAAGGGGGAGTGGTGGCCAGGGTAGGGGAACCCGGGCCCACCCAACTCCACCGGTTCCCGGCCCAGAGCCCTGTCAGCGGCGAGTGCGTTGGCCACCCAATCAGTGGGGATCCTACTGCAACACGCTGAGCTTACATGGGTGGGAGATACAACTCACTCTGCCTCCCTGGGCCACTTCCTACTGTGTCTTCTGAACCTATAGGCCAGATATTATTGGGATCTCTAGGTTCCCTGGTGCAGGTAGCTCACTGGAACTCTAACTACTCCCGCCAGCAAACTGTAGGTAGCAGGTATCTGGATTGGTCCCTGGGATCTCTCATTCCTGCAGTCAGGGGCTGTAGCAGCGCCTTGCCTGGGGCCTCCAGCAAGCGTGCTTCCTCCTCAGTGGCCAGCCCAGATTGAGCTGAGCTGCTCTCCTTTATTGTAGCACAGCAGTTGGAGCATGCCCAGCACGGTCTGAGGGGTAGGACTTGCTCCGCCCATAGTGTGGGGTATGCACACCCCGTCACAGCTTCACATATGATATAGTCTAAATCCAGTTTTACCTTCAGTCTTGATTTCAGTGGGAGTCCTTTATGACTAAAGACTGGCCCCAAAATAATACTCTGCTGACATGCTGATGATTTAATTTGAACCGAAAATGTCAAATAGAAATATTAAAGCTTTTAGTATTACACAACATGTGTAACATGTGACAATAAGACACTAATACATACATGCCTTTCTCCCATGCTGTAAGCTACAGTTGCCATAAGCAGAGGTTCATGAGTTTCATACTTCATATTTCATAGAGGGGGCCTGTCAACAAGATGTTTTTGGTAGGGGTCTAGTCATTGAAATTCATTCCCTTTATTGGTCCAAGTGTGTTTACCTTCACAGGAAGGGTGTTGGGCAGGGGTGAAAGTAACTTAAAAGGACTTACCAGTACTCCGGAGTACTGAGCCAAGATTTAAAGGTCCCAGGGCTGCGGCTGGAAGCCCCCGGGCCTTTAAATCACCCCTGGAGCTACCAGCTGCAGACACAGCTGGGAGCTCAGGAGCTATTTAAAGGGCTCCGGGCTCCGGCCGCCGCTACCACCGCAGAGCTCCAGGACCTTTAAATCACTGCCGGAGCCCTGCTGCCGCTACCCCAGGGGCTCCGGCAGTGGGACTCAGGTAGCCCTTTACAGGGCCCAGGGCTCCCCACAGTGACGGGAGCCCCGGGCCCTTTAAAGCATTGCTGGAGCCTTGCCGCCGCTACCCCAGGGGCTCTGGCAGCAGGGCTCGGGTGGTGCTTTAAAGGGCCCAGGGCTCCACCCGCTGCGGGGAGCCCGGGGCCCTTTAAAGCACCAGCCCGGGGAAGCCGGTCCGGTCTGACATGGCCTACTGGCTCTTGCCAGTACGCTGTACCGGACCGTACCAGCTTACTTTCACTTCTGGTGTTGGGGGTGTTATAAGCTTGTATATGAGGGTAGAGGACTTCAGTTTAGTGTGGGGGTGCTTGGGTGGTGATGGTGGCCTTTGGTATACAGGAGGTCAGACTAGGTGATCGAGGGGTCCCTCAGAGCCATAAACTCTAGGACTCTTATCACTTTTTTTGTTTTAGTTCATAGTTGCTGGAACTGCAGCACTCCCTGACTTGAAGTGGTTTCCATTATATACAGGGTTTACAGTTTGGTTCAATGCCTCTCAGCACCCCACTATAAAAATTCTTCCAGCACCCCTGTTTTAGTTGGTAATTTCAGGTTTGAAGGTAAAAAAGATACTGTCAGCTTCACTGATTGGCAATTGTAATTTTAACCATGTCTCAGTGTTCTGAATGGGTGCTTTTCATCAGCTGTGGCCAGGGTTTTTGTAGAAAAAGTGTCTGTGGTATTTTTATTGTTTTTTTTTAAATCAGTTAAAACCTAAACAAATCAAAAGTAGAATATTACCAACCTCACAGGAAAGTTATGCACCTTAGGCTCTGATTCTGGAAAGCACTTTAGTGTACACTTAAGTTCATTTCTTTTTATGTCAGTTTTTAATCACCTGCTTAACTTAAAGCACCTGCTAAAGTCCTATTAATTCAATGGGACTTTAGCTGGTACTTAAAGTTAAATAAATGCTTAAATACTGTCCTGAATAGGATGCTTTCTTGAACTGGTACCTTAAAATGCTAATATGGTAGAGCTTTTTGAGATCATTGGATGGACAGTGCTATAGAAGCAGCTTATTGTTGTTATTAATTTGCTTCCCAATCTCTAATCAAAATAATTTGATGTGTTCAGAAATAATTTGCTAAACTGTAGGCCAGATCCTCAGCTATTTCAACTGGCCAAGCTCTGAAGCTGACTTTGACCCTATGACTTTCTAGAATCCTTTAGTTACACATAGTTATGAATTATGTGCCAGTAACCCCAAATACATATTATTATAGACGATAATACTTATCTATGCTATTTTAATCTTTAAAAGTCCAGAAAGGCTGCAGTATAAAGTTACTTAAATATTAAATCCTAAATGTTACAATGCAGATTAATTTTGGGAATACACTACAAAATGTACATTTAAAATAATCTTTGTATTTATTTCCTTTTTATAGGAATTTGCTGCACTGACAAAAGAGTTAAATGTGTGTAGGGAGCAACTGCTTGAAAAAGAAGAAGAGATTTCAGAACTGAAGGCTGAAAGAAACAACACAAGAGTAAGTATATAGTAGAATTTTTATACGTGTATGCTTTTAGGACTAACTTTGTATGAAGCAGAAGGAATACAACTGTGTGCCTACACCTGTTAATTTCCTTTAATAATAATCATAATCCTGACATAAGCATATCAAGTTTGTAAGAACTTGTTTATTTTGTGTAACAAGATAAGTTTACTACAATTCTTCTACAAGAAAGTGTGATGTATTTTATGTGAGGGAAACAAACCATTATAATTTTGACCATAATGTGCTTAATACACTTTAACCTGATATTGTGGCCCCATGAAGTTTATGGACGTTTTGCTGTTGACTTCAGCAAGGCCAGGATTTCACAGTCCTGTAAAACTTGAGGGCCACATTCTCCTCATACTTACTTGAATGCAGAATTTGACTGATAGTGTACATTGGTTTGTATTGTAATCAGGTTTGAAAACGTAAAGAAATCACCCGTTTAGATCTAAAATACTGTAGCTCTTGAATAATTAGTGCCAATTTTAAATGGGGGCATATCTGTAATATGTAGATAGGTGCATATATATTCATATCCATTAAAAATGCTGCGTGCTGATGCATATGGTGAATTTGATGCTGTTCATAAGTTTCTAATGGAAAGAATCACTCAAGAAAAGCTAAATGGTCAATAATAGGCATTTACTAAATGAGAAATGCCATCTTCAGGGCACAGCAGGAGCTAAATCAAGCTCTGACATTGACACCACTTTTGCAAACCATGAAACTTAGGCAATCTGTTCCTGTGCTAGGTGAAGAGAAATCAACAAGAGATTTATTAGGGCAACTAATACCAGTGAATAAAGGTTATAGAACGTGATGGCCTTGCTAAAGGGTACATTTGAAATCCTGGCAGCTAAAGTTAATAAACTTACCAATGTGTTATGGAATGGAGAAGCAGTTAGACATGGAAGATGAAGACCTAAGAGATGGGGAAAATACACTATATAGTAAATGCAGATAAACTAATGTACTCATCCAAACCAAGGCTATGGAAAGAAGAATGGAACAACTTGATAATCAAGTCAGAGACACAAGGTGGGTGAGGTAATATCTTTTATTGGACCAACTGAACTTTTCACCCATATTGTCTCTCTAATATCATGGGACCAACACAACTGCAACTGCAGACATTCAAGAATGTTTGAGATACCTGCAACTGTGAAACAAACAAGTCTTATCCTGATGAATCTGCATTAGAATTACAGTAACTTTAACTCCCATAAACCTAAACATCGAAGTGTACTTTTTAGCACTATTGTGCATGTGCTATAAGTGACTTTGTAAAAATGACATTTGTTACATATTTATTTCCTCTCCATGATCTTGGTACCATATTAATTGAATTCAGTTTTTATTTTTTTATGTCAGCATTGCAAGGTCAACCTGGTATCTGCAAGAACAATCAGTGTTGAGAGTTCTTTGTTGAATAAATAATGCGTGTCACAAACTGGCTGGTACCATACTGTACAGTCACCAATCTTTTGCAAGTGGACCCATGTGCTTCCAAGGCCACTGGGCTTGGGTAGAGTCTAGTCACTCTTTCTAGTGCTAGGAGTATAGGGCAGACTCATACCTCTTGTTAGACATACTTCTTTGGGATGTGGAGTACCACCACTCAGCTCCCCTTTATCCTGAAATTAGTGTCTGAGACCTCCTGAGCCACTTTCCCTCTCCCCCTGTCGCATATACAAACTCCCCAAGAGCTCTGCCTAGGCTCTGGGCACTCTGAGCTTCTAGTTTAGTCCCTGTAGGGACAAAGAGGCAGGAAAGCAAAGAACACAGGCTTATCAAAAGAATTTCTTAACCACAGAATCTTTACTCTTAAAGCACTCAAGAGTTACAGATCTTTGAAAATAAAACCAAAGACCTGAGAAACACCCTTCATTGGTCTGATCTCACCCCTTCTGTGACTCTGAGGTTTGTCAGTGTTTCAGGCTAGGTAGAGACCCTCCTGTTCTAACCTTCCTGCAAGACCTCCCTAAAGGTGAGGATGGTCAGCCCTCTCACCCAGAGAAGCACTGCGCCCTTAAGTAAACTCTCTGTCTCTTAGCCATGTGCTTCACTGGGATGCTACAGCCCACTCCCCCAGTCATGCTTACCTTACCTGCAGGCCTCTGCATAGAAAAAATATTGTTCCACGTGGATGAGAGACAATCAAAGTTGCTGGCTCCAGATCAGTCTTGGTGCCCTCAATGAAGTTTCAAACACCTTTCTGGACAGGGTACTGTCTGTAATTCAGTACAATAAGCCACCCTCAGGCAAGTTTACAGATGTGTTCAGCATGTTACTCCAAAATAGAATTCACAATCTGATACAGACATATGTTGTTCTCAGAATATAATGCTGCGAAAACAGCCTCCTAAACAAACAAAAGTATTCTAATAAACTAATAATATAGCAAGAGCCAAGATATAGTGTGGCATTCGGAAGAGGAAACCAAGCCAAAATAAGTGAGACCAACCCAGCCCCCTCACTACATTTGATACAACCATAGGCAGGCTTACCTAGCTTCTCCAGATGCTTTCGCTCTCAGAAGTCTTTATGCCCATGACAGATATTGCAACCACATGCAGTATCTTTATGGACCATATTGTATTAAGCGTATGAATGGTGGTCCAGGGATTGTATGCAGTTCCAGGGCGGGGAGATTGCCACAGCTCCTCCAGGCAGTAAGAACAGTGGATGAGAGGGTGAATTATAGGTTATAACCACTTCCAGAGAGGTGCCACCCCTGGGAGAGGTTTGCATATACTGGTTCAAACTGGATTTTCCAGAGACCAACAGACAAAGAAAGGGCTTTTGGTATAAAAAGACTGTATTTAAACTGACTCAGGGTCTTCTTTCTGATCCAGCAAACAGGCAGGATCTTCTGTCCAAGGGGGGCAACCTTTGCGGAAGGGTTGGAAAGACTTTGGCCTGCCAGGGCCCCATAAGACTGATGGGTGACTCCTGGTATGTTTAGTATGGCGTTTTATATCTGTATATGATTTTTGTTATGTTTTCTCTGGAGTGCTTTTACCTTAGGAATAAATGTGCTTACTGAAAAAGGGCTGTGTGGTAACTTATAACTGCTGGCAGTACACTGTTCACAGAGAAAGCAAAGCACGGGCTCTGTCCTTTAGTCATACTGGCTTTCTGGGGATGTCTCAGTGTAGCCAGAGAGCTGTGCAGCCTTAAAACTCTGGACAGGATGGGGAGAGGCAAGGATCTCCACCGGGGAGAGGTAATGGTTGCAAGCTAGAAACCTTAAGTGTGTGCCCGCAATGCACCATAGAGGAGGAATACAGGTGCAGTTATCCTGAAACTGTGACAATCTCTTCCTCTTTTGAAGAATAGAGCCTCTTAAAATGCCCTGATACTCTGATTTTCAGAAACAAGTCTAGCCCAAATTCTTCACATGCTGCTGAGAGAAAAGGAAGGAGGAACTCCTGCCCGTATGCTCATTGGCATTCCATTCTATGGAAACCTTAAACTTAGGCACAAAGAAAGCAGGGTCTCAGCTCCCTGCCTCAGCCAGAGCCTCCCAGGAAAATGTCTATTCCTTCTCACAGTGTTTCTTAAGTGCAGCCCTGCAGTGGGTTTCTTCCCTGGGAAGAGATACTCACCTTTGGCCTTATCCATGTGTTTTCTGTTTCTTACATTATCATAAGATACAATAGAAATTAGGGCTGTCAATTGCAGTTCATGCCCGTGATTAACTGAAAGTAAAATTAATGTGTAATTTTCTTTAATGTGTTAATTGCATACCTGGGGGGGGAGGGGGTAGGGAGACATAGATAGGGGGCTAAAGCCTCAGCCCATACCTAGATGCAGGGTGGGGCTGGAGCAGCCCAGTTCCAGAGGTGGCAGTAGGAGATGTGTGTGTGTGCGGGTGGGGGGGGGGCAGGGGTTGGAGGAGCCCCAGCCAGCAGCTTCCCGGGGAGGCACGGGGGGGCTGGAGCCGCACACCCCAAACCCCGAGAGGGGCTAGATCCCTAAGCCCCATGCTGGGCTGAAGCTCAAAGCCCAAAGGGGCTAAAGCCCCATTCCAGGCTGAAGCCCAGAGCCCCACACCCCAAGAGGTGCTGAAACCCACACAATGCACCCTGAGCGGGGCTGAAGCCCCATGCCGGACTGAAGCCCCGAGCCCAATGCCCTGAGGGGGGCTGAAGCCCGGAGCCCCCAGCCCTCATCCTATATTTGAAAATATAGAAAACCCCCAAAATATTTAAATAAATGGTATTTTAATATTGTTTAACAGTGCAATCAAAAGTGCAATTAATTGTGATTAATTTTTTAATCACTTGACAGCCCTAGTAGAATTATCTTTCATTTCAGAACATAGTTTGCAATTCTTTCAAATGTGAGGCAAAATAGAACAGTACTGGACCACCTGTATCTATATTGCCTGGCTCTGCACTGATCACAGCAAGACAAATGTGTTTTTGACAGTAAAATCATTTCATGTGACTTTGAAAAAGTAGAAAGAGTAGAAATTTCTATAGTAACTTTTGTATTGAGCAGAGGCGCTGACTTTCTAATGTGCCAGGGGGTGCTTGACCCCCCCCCCCAAGCTGTGCCCCAGGCCCTGCCCCCATTCCTCCCTGCCACTGCCCTGATCCCACTCCACTCCAGCCCCTCCTGTACCCCATTCTGCCCCCTCCCATGAGTGCATCTCACTCTCATTCCTTCCCCTCCCCACAGTGTGTCCTGCATGCCACGGAACAGCTGGTGTGCGGCGGGCGGGAAACACTGGGAGAGAGGGGGAGGCACTGATCAGTGGAGCTGTTGGTGGGCAGAAGGTGCTGGGAGTTGGAGGAGGAGAGCTGGCTGCTGGTGCATGCTCAGCAACCACCATTTTTTCCCCATGGGTGTTCCAGCCCCAGAGCACCCAAGGAATAGGTGCCTATGCTACTGTCTAATTTCAGTTTTGAAAGAATAACCAGCCCTACAGTATATGGAAAGGTATTCTAGGATCTCTTCTAGAGCTGGAACACAGACCAATGTGGTACATTAATTGTGATAATCTCAAATATCAGGGAATATCAAAGGAGGCCAAAACTAAAAATGAACATATATATGTTATGTTAAAATGAGGACATTCTTTTCTTTTCTGACCTGAGCCAGTTGATAATTCTTAGTTAAAGTATCCCTTCTTTTCCCAACAAAGTTGCAGTTTGTAATCAGAATGAATGTAAATGCAGGTGGGGGTAAGGATACAGTAAAGTATCTGCCTAAATTAACAGTTCAGTAAGCAAACTTTTTATATTGTTTCTGAAAACTGCTGAAGAATATACTGTAGGAAACTTGATAACATTTTTTAGTTACTTAATGCTAAAGGGTAAGGTCCTTGTTTAAAATAGAAATTAAAAGTAAAATTCCATTTGTCTTCTTCTATATTCTGTAAATATAATTGTTTGGAGGAGAAAAGCAAGACTCAGAAGTCCAAGGTAATAGATTTAAGAGAGAAAACACATTTCATGTGAGTTCAGTGTTTTGGAAAGTGCTGGTTGACAGCTCTGGAGAACGATGGTCCCTGTACATAGAACATTTGCAGAACAAGAAGTGACAGTGTAAGCTTCCTCAAACTGACCTGCTGATCTGGAGGACCAGCCAGAGCAAGAGGATAGCTCAATCTCTTTGCCTGTTTAATCTTTTGAGGCTGTGAACAAAGGTACCAGTTACTGTGAAATGTGGTGGCTTTTTTGTGATTTAGATGGGAACTAGACATCAAGCACGTCATAGAAGGCACTAAACATCCATTAGATGGTAACACACTTCTGTCACTAGTGATCTAGCTGGATATTTGCTAGCACTCTAGAGGTGAAAGGCTATATGTTTCTTTACAGATCCTTCCACCTACCTAGTTACCCAGAAGTCATACATATTTAAGGGAAAACAATTTGAAATATCTCTGAAATATCTTTAGAAAATTGAAAACGCCTGCCCTAATGTACTCGCATGCTTGAGAATACTGTTGTACTGAGCCTAAACTATGCTTTATCAATGCAGACATTATGTTTAAGCACTGTATAATACTCTGGTCTTAATTTTTTAGGGAATTGCTATTCAGAATTTACAAATAATTAAAATATTAAAAATGGATTATAAACCATGAAAAATGTGCTTTCCTATTGAAACACATTTCTTTGTCATATGTAAAAAGTACAAAATGTATATTATATGAGTATATTTATAAAACATATATTTTGTTATTTTACAATGAATAAGTTAGCTCTACATTAAGCTACACAAATAGAATTGAAAGCTACTCTAAAATTCCAGTAATTAGCATGTTACAAATCATGAAGCAGCTTGTTTTGAGATAATTCTTTGTTCATCCACAATGTATAAAAACAAAACCAAGCATTCCTTCCATCTCTCCAGAGGAAGGTGAAGGAAATTATGTATTGGAACAATTCAGGGAGGCTTTAATTACTAATTAGTTAGAACAGTAGAAACAAAAAAAATAAACAGGAACATTTGCTCTTTCATAACTGTGTAACCCAGCATCATACATGTTGAATCTTCCATACATTTATTGCATCATTTAAAAAGTACACTGTAAGCTAGATGCTCACTTAGTGTAAGTTTGAGTAACTATCTTTGATTTCAGTGGAAATAAACCATTCTACTCACATTCTACACCAATTGAGGATCTGACCCTAAGATCTAGATCCAAAATTAGTGGTATAAAAACAAGCATCCTACAACAAAAGAATAAAATGATTAGGTTTTTTTTTTTTAAACTTTAACTGACAATGTAGTACATTTGGATTTAGTCATTCTCTTGCATTGTGTTAGTGCAGGAATGCCTGAAAGTAAACCCTATTAGAAACTGACCCATTACTCCTTATGGTGCACTCTCTGTGCAATACTAGATCTAATTTTAAGATCCTGATCTTCAAGATCCTCACTAGACAGGCTGTGTCAGGGGCCATCTCTCTTTATGATCATGAACTTCTTGACAACACCAGTCATCAGGAGCTTATGGAGTCAACAGCACTGAAATGGGAGGCTCTTAGGAGCAGGAGGCTGGACCACAGTGATGTTTGGCCTGGGTCTGATAATCTCCCTTTCTCTAGATATTAGTAAAATCATGGATCTCACTATGTGCAGTTTTCAGAGTAGCAGCCATGTTAGTCGGTATCCGCAAAAAAGAAAAGGAGTACTTGTGGCACTTTAGAGACTAACAGATTTGAGCATAAGCTTTTGTGAGCTACAGCTCACTTCATCAGATTTGTCACAATCCACAAAGTATGTATTTAAGGGAGGAATGGAGAATGCAGTCTTTTAGGCCGTGTAATTATGTAATCTTCATTAACCCTCAAACACAAATGATGGATGCATTATAAACTTGTACATGTAGCACCAGGTTAAGAAGGCCTCCTGTCATAAATATAAAGGGAAGGGTAAACCCCTTTAAAATCCCTCCTGGCCAGAGGAAAAATCCTCTCACCTGTAAAGGGTTAAGAAGCTAAAGGTAACCTCGCTGGCACCTGACCAAAATGACCAATGAGGAGACAAGATACTTTCAAAAGCTGGGAGGAGAGAGAGAAACAAAGGGTCTGTGTCTGTCTATATGGTGCTTTTGCTGGGGATAGACCAGGAATGGAGTCTTAGAACTTTTAGTAAGTAATCTAGCTAAGTATGCATTAGATTATGATTTCTTTAAATGGCTGAGAAAAGAATTGTGCTGAATAGAATGACTATTTCTGTCTGTGTGTCTTTTTTGTAACTTAAGGTTTTGCCTAGAGGGATTCTCTAGGTTTTGAATCTAATTACCCTGTAAGGTACCTACCATACTGATTTTACAGGGGTGATTCCTATACTCCTATTTACTTCTATTTCTATTAAAAGTCTTCTTGTAAGAAAACTGAATGCTTTTTCATTGTTCTCAGATCCAAGGGTTTGGGTCTGTGGTCACCTATGCAAATTGGTGAGGATTTTTACCAAACCTTCCCCAGGAAGTGGGGTGCAAGGGTTGGGAGGATTTTGGGGGGAAAGACGTGTCCAAACTATGTTTCCCAGTAAACCCAGTTAGAGTTTGGTGATGGCAGTGGTTATTCCAAGGACAAAGGATAAAATTAATTTGTACCTTGGGGAAGTTTTAACCTAAGCTGGTAAAAGTAAGCTTAGGAGGTTTTCATGCAGGTCCCCACATCTGTACCCTAGAGTTCAGAGTGGGGGAGGAACCTTGACACCTTCATTGAAAGGAGAAGAGGAGGGGGCGTTGGTTGCTCATCTTGTGTCTACCTGCCACTACTATGATCCCTGCAGCCCGTGGCAGGTGGAGATGGTCTTTTGTCCCATATAATGAGATTGGAAGCACCTCTGTGACTGCTTGACATTATGATTTTATAGTGAGCTCAGCAGCCTCATTGCTTGGCCAGCCACACATGCTGCGCTCTTGCTGTTTTCTGCCTCTTGTTTGCAAATCACACTAATGTGATCAGTATAATGGGATGTGTGAGATAATGACTATATACTACATAACAGAGAACTATATTAAACTAAAACACAAGAGGAAAGAGACAATCAAGCAGTCCCAGACCTCAAAATCCCTTAGTAACCACCCTTTGGTGGTGGTTCTTTTTCCCCCTGTTCTACTACCAAAAGTAAGAATCTGTGTTACATATCACAGACTGACAATAGATATTCAGGGGTCTGTTAATAAAATTAGCCCAGATGCTCTAGAGGCAATCCCATCAATTAGAGGCCAGTAGGCTTAATTTCAGTACCAGGTAAACTGGTGGAAACTATAGTAAAGAAAAGAATTATCAATATATAGATGAACGTGATTTGTGTGGGGAAGAGTCAACATGGTTTTTGTAAAGGAAAATCATGCTTCACCAATCTACTAGACTTCTTTGAGGGGGTCAACAAGCATGTGGACAAAGGGATCCAGTGGATATGGTGTACTTAGATTTTCAGAAAGCCTTTGACAAGGTCTCTCACCAAAGGCTCTTAAGCAGAGTAAACTGTCATCGGATAAAGGAAGGTCCTCTCATGGATCAGTAACTGGTTAAAAGATAGGAATTAAATGGTCAGTTTTCAGAATAGAGAGAGGTAAACACTGGAGTCCTCCAAGGTCTGTACTGGGATGGGACCAGTACAGTTCAGAATGTTCATAAATGATCTGAAAAAAGGGATAAACAGTGAGGTGGCAAAACTTGCAGATACAAAACTACTCAAGATAGTTCAGTCCAAAGCAGCCTGCGAAGAGTTACAAAGGGATCTCCCAAAACTGGGTGTCTGGGCAACAAAATGGCAGATGAAATTCAATATTGAGATATGCAAAGTAATGCACATAATCCCAACTATACATATAAAATGATGGGGTCTAAATTAGCTGTTATCACTCAAGAAAGAGATCTTGGAGTCATTGTGGATCGTTCTCTGAAAACATCCACTCAATCTGCAGCGGCAGTCAAAAAAAGCTAACAGAATGTTAGGATCAATTAGGAAAGGAATAGATAATAAGACAGAAAAGGTCATAATGCCACTATATAAATCCAGGATACTCCCACATCTTGAATACTGCGTGCAGATGTGGTTTTCCCATCTCAAAAAAGATATATTGGAATAGGTAAAGGTACAGAAAAGGGCAAGAAAAATTATTAGGAGGTTGGAACAGCTTCCATAAACTGAGAGATTATTAAGAGTGGGAGGAGAAGCTCAGAGTTCCTGATTTAGATCTTATCTACATTTCATTTTTGTATCATTGGTCTGGAAGTATTTCTTCACCCAACGCAAGTCACCCTGTGGAACTCTGCCAGAGGATGTTATGAAGGCCAAGACTAGAACAGGGTTAAAAAAGAACTAGATAAATTCATGGAGGATAGGTCCATCAACAGCTATTAAACAGTATGAGCAGGGATGATGTCCCTAGCCTCTGTTTGCCAGCTGAGAATGGGCGGCAGGGGTTGGATCACTTGATGATTACCTGTTCTGTTCAATCCCTCTGGGGCACCTGGCATTGGCCACTGTTGGAAGACACAATACTGGACTAGATGGACCTTTGTTCTGACTCAGTATGGCTGTTCTTCTTGTAACTTATTTTTAAGATTAGGTTGTTACAAACTTGTTTGCATCTTTTCTGAATATTAAGATATAGCTACAAGTATGTTATAGCCAGGTGTTTGAGAATATAATATAGCTGTGGACATTTTAGTTGTGTTATAAAATGTTCAGCCTGGTTAAAGAAATTGTGTGAGGTTTCTGTTTTCTGTCACCAAGGTCAAGAAAACGTCAGGAAGATAAACCCTCTTTAGTCATAATACCATGTTTATTATCCCTAAAGGTGTGTTATACAAACTCAGATAAGCTGCATTTTAAACTTTACCTTGTTTTAACTTTATACTATTTCACAGAATCGTAGAATATCAGGGTTGGAAGGGACCTCAGGAGGTCATCTAGTCCAACCCCCTGCTCAAAGCAGGACCAATCCCCAACTAAATCATCCCAGCCAGGGCTTTGTCAAGCCTGACCTTAAAAACTTCTACGGAAGGAGATTCCACCACCTCCCTAGGTAACGAATTCCAGTGTTTCACCACCCTCCTAGTGAAAGTTTTTCTTAATATCCAACCTAAATCTCCCCCACTGCAACTTGAGACCATTACTCCTCGTTCTATCATCTGCTACCACTGAGAACAGTCTAGAGCCATCCTCTTTGGAACCCCCTTTCAGGTAGTTGAAAGCAGCTATCAAATCCCCCTTCATTCTTCTCTTCCACAGACGAAACAATCCTGTTCACTCAGCCTCTCCTCATAAGTCATGTGTTCCAGGCCCCTAATCATTTTTGTTGCCCTTCGCTGGACTCTCTCCAATTTATCCACATCCTTCTTGAAGTGTGGGGCCCAAAACTGGACACAGTACTCCAGATGAGGCCTCACCAATGTCGAATCGAGGGGAACGATCACGTCCCTCGATCTGCTGGCAATGCCCCTACTTATACATCCCCAAATGCCATTGGCCTTCTTGTTGACTGTTGACTCATATCCAGCTTCTCATCCACTGTAACCCCTAGGTCCTTTTCTGTACAACTGCTGCCTAGCCATTCGGTCCCTAGTCTGTAGCGGTGCATGGGATTCTTCTGTCCTAAGTGCAGGATGCTGCACTTGTCCTTATTGAACCTCATCAGATTTCTTTTGGCCCAATCCTCTAATTTGTCTAGGGCCCTCTGTATCCTATCCCTACTCTCCAGTGTATCTACCTCTCCTCCCAGTTTAGTGTCATCTGCAAACTTGCTGAGGGTGCAATCCACACCATCCTCCAGATCATTTATGAAGATATTGAAGAAAACCGGCCCAAGGACCGACCCCTGGGGCACTCCACTTGATACTGGCTGCCAACTAGACATGGAGCCATTGATCACTACTCGTTGAGCTCAACAATGTAGCTAGCTTTCTATTCACCTTATAGTCCATTCATTCAGCCCATACTTCTTTAACTTGCTGGCATTAATACTGTAGGAGACCGTGTCAAAAGCTTTGCTAACGTCAAGTAACACCACGTCCACTGCTTTTCCCTCATCCACAGAGCCAGTTATCTTGTCATAGAAGGCAATTAGATAGGTATGACTTGCCCTTCGTGAATCCATGCTGACTGTTCCTGATCACTTTCTTCTCCTCTAAGTGCTTCAGAATTGATCCCTTGAGGACCTGCTCCATGATTTTTTCAGGGACTGAGATGAGGCTAACTGGCCTGTAGTTCCCAGGATCCTCCTTCTTCCCTTTTTAAAAGATGGGCACTACATTAGCCTTTTTCCAGTCGTCCAGGACCTCCCCCGATCGCCATGAGTTTTCAAAGATAATGGCCAATGGCTCTGCAATCACATCTGCCAACTCCTTTAGCACTCTCGGATGCAGCGCATCCAGCCCCATGGACTTGTGCTTGTCCAGCTTTTCTAAATAATCCCGAACCACTTCTTTCTCCACCGAGGGCTGGTCACCTCCTCCCCATGCTGTGCTGCCCAGTGCAGTAGTCTGGGAGCTGACCTTGTTCGTGAAGACAGAGGCAAAAAAAGCATTGAGTACTTCAGCTTTTTCCACATCCTGTGTCATTAGGTGGCCTCCCTCATTCAGTAAGGGGCGCACACTTTCCTTGACTTTCTTCTTGTTGCTAACATACCTGAAGAAACCCTTCTTGTTACTCTCTTGCTAGCTGCAACTCCAGGTGTTATTTGGCCTTCCTGATTTTGCTTGGGCATGCCCGAGCAATATTTTTACACTCTTCCCTGGTCATTTGTCCAATCTTCCACTTCTTGTAAGCTTCTTTTTTGTGTTTAAGATCAGCAAGGTTTTCACTGTTAAGCCAAGCTGGTCGCCTGCCATATTTACTATTCTTTCTACACATCGGGATGGTTTGTCCCTGTAACCTCAATAAGGATTCTTTAAAATACAGCCAGCTCTCCTGGACTCCTTTCCCCCTCCTGTTTTTTTCCCAGGGGATCCTGCCCATCAATTCCCTGTGGTTGTCAAAGTCTGCTTTTCTGAAGTCCAGGGTCCGTATTCTGCTGCTCTCCTTTCTTCCCTGTGTCAGGATCCTGAACTTGACCATCTCATGGTCACTGCCTCCCAGGTTCCCATCCACTTCTGCTTCCCCTACTAATCCTTCCCGGTTTGTGAGCAGCAGGTCAAGAAGAGCTCTGCCCCTAGCTGGTTCCTCCAGCACTTGCACCAGGAAATTGTCCCCTACACTTTCCAAAAACTTCCTGGATTCTCTGTGCACTGCTGTATTGCTCTCCCAGCAGATATCAGGGTGATTGAAGTCCCCCAAGAGAACCAGGGCCTGTGATCTAGTAACTTCCATTAGTTGCTGGAAGAAAGCTTCGTCCAGCTCATCCCTCTGGTCCGGTGGTCTATAGCAGACTCCCACCATGACATCACCCTTGTTGCTCACACTTCTAAACTTAATCCAGAGACTCTCAGGTTTTTCTGCAGTTTCATACCGGAGCTCTGAGCAGTCATATTGCTCTCTTATACACAATGCAACTCCACCTTTTCTGCCCTGCCTGTCCTTCCTGAACAGTTTATATCCATCCATGACAGTACTCCAGTCATGTGAGTTATGCCACCAAGTCTCTGTTATTCCAATCACATCATAATTCCTTGACTGTGCCAGGACTTCCAGTTCTCCCTGCTTGTTTCCCAGGCTTCTTGCATTTGTGTATAGGCACTTGAGATAACTTCCTGTTTGTCCTGCTTTCTTAGTATGAGGCAGGAACCCTCCCCTCTCGCGCTCTCCTGCTCATGCTTCCTCCCAGTATCCCACGTCTCCACTTGCCTCAGGGCTTTGGTCTCCTTCCCCCGGTGAACCTAGTTGTTTAAAGCCCTCCTCACTAGGTTAGCCAGCCTGCTTGAAGAGAGGGAAAAGCATCTTCGTGTTAGGTGGAACCCTTCTCTGCCTAGCGCTCCTCCTTGTTGGAACACCATCCCATGGTCAAAGAATCCAAAGCTTTCTCTCAGACACCACCTGCGTAACCATATGTTGACTTCCACGATTCGACGGTCTCTACCCAGGCCTTTTCCTTCCACGGGGAGGATGGATGAGAACACCACTTGTGCCTCAAACTCCTTTATCCATCTTCCCAAAGCCACATAGCATGCTCAAGGTCATTCTTGGCAGTATCATTGGTGCCCACGTGGGGAAGCAGGAAGGGGTAGCGATCCGAGGGCTTGATAAGTCTCAGCAGCCTCTCCGTCACATCATGAATCCTAGCTCCTGGCAAGCAACGGACTTCTCGGTTTTCCCAGTCAGGGCGGCAGGAGTTGTAGTGACTACTCAGAGAAGCCGGCAAGATGTAAGCCTCAGTGGGCACTCCCCAGGCAAACTCTCTCTGTTAGCCTCTCTGCTGTTCGCCACTCAGCTGGTTTGCAGCTGACTGGCTTTTTATAACAGTCAGGCCCACTCAAGGCCCACTCACCTGGAACAAAGAACTCCCAATTCACACTTTTCAAACAACCACTCAAGCACACGGTCAAACTGTCTCCACAACAGACACTCAGATACTCACCAACACAGCCTCCCTAATGCAGCCCTTAGCATACCTCCTCTCAGACAGATCCCAGGCAAACTCCCTCTGTTAGTCTCTCTGCTGTTTGCCGCTCAGCTGGTTCACATTTCCTTCTGTGCTATGTTTAAAATATGGATTGGTTATTGAAATTTGTGCTTTGGAATCAAAGTTAATTTCTATGGCAGACAGATGATAACTCTAAGGATCTTGGGTCAAGAGACAAACCCATAAGGACAGTGGGGTGGGAGGAGGTATTGTTTCATATTCTCTGTGTATATATAAAGTCTGCTGCAGTTTCCACGGTATGCATCTGATGAAGTGAGCTGTAGCTCATGAAAGCTCATGCTCAAATAAATTGATTAGTCTCTAAGGTGCCACAAGTACTCCTTTTCTTTTTGCGAAACCCATAAGAATGTCTTTTCTAGACCAGAACACCTCCCTCATGTATAAATACCAGATACAGATTACCTTATCTCAAAAAGACACACCATTTAAAACATTCATGTTTTTAAGAGACTTGACTGTGAAAATGAATATAGTGTTGTGTTTTCAGAGCAATAAATCTAAGTAAACCCACACAAAGAATCCATTTCACAGGTATTGTCCCAAAAGACCATTCTTGTCTGCCACATTGTTCAATATAGTCTTTTAGACATCCTGATCCACAATAATTTATACATTACATTTAATACAATGGACTCCAAAGATACCTTAACTTAATTCAATTTTTTTCAAGGTTATAGCAGGAAATTGCCATATCTATCACAGTAGTATTCCTTGGTAAACTTTGTAATGTGTTGGTCTTCCATCCTAATAGGTTTGTACCAAGAAAGCCACCGAAACCAAACCAGTACTAATAGGGGTGGTTGTTGGCTTCCACTATGAATTCCACTATGAATATCATTGCTGATCTTGTCTTGTCACCTAATATGGAGCAATTGACGAAGATAATTGAAAATGTCAGTTTTCCACTTTTCAGCCTCTCTCAGCACCCATGTTTCACTGCCCATATTACAGATCTTCACAGAGGAGACAGAAGGGCTCAAAACATTGCACAGTTGCCTGCTATATGAGCGTCTACATCTTTTGAGCATCTTCCAGGACTGCCTAGGACGCTTCCCAAGTATTTGAAAATTGCCATGTACACAACATCAATAGATACATGGCATGGTTTCCTATTTCCACATGAGTTTGGCCAGGCTGTGTTCTGTCACCATCGTTGAATATTGGCATTGATCGGCTGATGGAAAAGCTTCAGGGGGCAGCTGGTGGTGGTGTTTAGCAGAACACCATTCTGCTTCAATATCTCCAATATGCAGATGACATTGTCTAGTTGGCTCTGTTTAGTGCATGGCTGATGGCCAATCTGGTCTGATTATGAATCCATATACAACTATCTCCCTGGTCATTGCCGTCAACAAGCCTGCAACTCCAGACTACAACCAGCTTAGTATTAACCTGCCCAGAAGGGACATCAATGAGATGGTAACTAATTTATATACTATACTACAACAATAAGATCAGAACTCATTGTATTAGCTTTTTATGATGCTTTCAAAGAGTATATATCTCAGTATCTTTAGGTTAATGGTCTTTCCTGGCCAATATCAAACAAGTAGTCATCTGCAACTAAAGATTAAGGGCTGGTATTTTCATAAAAAAAACTTTTGCTATATGTTAGGCCTTTGTGATTTACTATAAAATAATCATATTTAGGACAATTTCAGTAGGATTCAGATATTTAGAAAATGCTGGGACACACATTGATAAAATGATTATTTGAATATAAATGTAACAACATAGGGTAGGAAGTACCTAAGTGATTCAGAAGAGCAAGTCTCATTGACTAACTTTCAATAGGAATTGCACTCCTAAATCACGAAGTTGCTTTTGAAAATCTGGTCCCACCCATATTAAACACATTTGCCAAATCAAATAAAAAAGCAAGATGCATGAGGAGTTGCTTCAGGCAGAGAGTGTGTGTTTTAGTGCTATTTAATCTAACCAATTACATAGCTGCCAGCTTTTCAGAACAAAAGCTGTTGAAAATATACGTGAAATGCTTTGTACAATTCTTCTTGAGCAGAAGGATGGGGAAATGTACTCTTTCCTGATTTAATGTGAATAGTTAAACAAGTATTAGATCATTGCTTTGAAACAATCAACCAACCTCACTTTCTAATAAAATCAATTAATAAAATAAATAAATAACTTTATTTTTTCTTTCTTTCCCTGAACTCTACTTTCTCTTGAGATATCTTTCCTTCTGTCTTATTCAGGATCCATGTTTCTTCAAAGTGTATTTTTTCATCCTCTCTTCACCCCATCCATTTTCCTCCACCACTATTTTTTTCCCTACATTTCCTTTACTTCTAGTTTTCTATACCTCTGCCCACTTTCCCCCCAGTTTTTCTCTCTTGATTTCCCCCTTGAGTCCTCCGTCTCTCATCCCGTTGCTCAAAGTGTGTATTATTCTGTTGCTGTTTTGACAATTTTCTAAAATGGCCTATTGGAATTAAAGAGAAATATTCTGTAAATAAATATTAGAGAGATTTTTTTAATTTACTAAAGCCCAGCTCCTGCAAAGCCTACAACCTGTGAGTAACCCCATTGATTTTAGTGTACTGACTAAAGCCTCAAACCTTCAAAACACATTCACGTGTTCAAATTTACGCAGTTAATGGGCCAGCTCATAATGCATAAAACAACTGTACATTTGGCTAAACTCAGTCCACTTGTCATTGCTGACATATGTAAATGAGTAGGTTTCCTGGTTAAGGCCCTAATTCAGCTAACTTTACGCATGTATTTCTGTTCCATGAAAATCGAGCACATGCATCAGTGCCTTGCTGATATAGTGTCTTAATTGTCTACACAATATATGAAGAAAATTATGGAAATCCTAGAAATGCCCTCTCCATACATGTGGCTTTTGTTTTTATTAAACTTTTTAAAAGGTGTTCAATTCATTCTTAAACAGGTGGGGTTGGGATTTGTTTGTTTTTTAAAAACAGCGAAGACATCTTTTCACTTTGTGGTCACCAGAACTCAGGATTTCTAAACACACCATGGTAATTCAACTTGCTTGCTAACACTGTGGGGTTTAAAGTGTAGCTCTACCAGCAATAGATAATAATGAATTCCATCCTGGGGATCTTATGACACACAAATCATAAGAGTACAGTTCATTTGTACATTTTTTAATTCATTATAATGCATTGGAAAAAAATTGTTTTTCCAATAGAAAAATCTTAGCAACAATTTGATACTTTGCCTGGATAAATTCAGACCGCTTGCTGCAGAACTCTGTTTTCTTTCCTTTTTTTTTTTTTTTTGGCCATGCAGCTATCCCAATGGCAGTTCTAATGTCGGCGCAGCATGACACAGTGTGAAAGAGCAGGCTGTCTGCAGCACCTCATGACACTGATTAAAGTGAACCATTAATTATCATTTTTAAAAAATTCAAAAGCTGTTCTTAACAGACCTGGTATGCTGTGATTCTAAGACCACCTCTTTTGCAAAACCGTTGTGACATCAAATTTTACTGGATTCTGCCGACATGTGCTTCAGGAATGTAATCGTATAGATCTTCATGTATGGTATTGTTTGAATGAAGTAACAAGATATCTAGGGTTGCCAACTTTCTACTCGCACAAAACCAAACACCCTTGCCCCGCCTCTGCCCTGCTCCTCCGTGGCCCCGCCCATGCCATGCCCCTTATCAGAGGCCCCGCCCCCACTCACTCCATCCCCCCCTATTCCTCTGTCGCTCGCTCTCCTCACCTTCCCTCATTTTAATTAGGCTGGCTAAGGGGGTTGAGGGCTCCAGCTGAGGGCACATGCTCTGGGTTAGGGCCAGGGATGATGGGTTTGGAGTGCAAGACGGGGCCCTGGACTGGGAGTGGGGGTGGAGCTGAGGTGTGTTTGGAGTATGGGAGGGGGCTCTGGGCTGAGGCTGGGGGTTGGGTTGTGGGAGGGGGTACAGGCACTGGGCTGGGGGTGCCATTTCTGGCATGGAGCTGTAAAAGTGGGGTTCAGGGTGTGGGAGGGCACTCTGGGCTGGGGCTGAGGGGTTTGGGCATGGGAAAGGGTGAGGGGTGCAGGCTCCAGGCAGCGCTAACCTCAAGCAGCTCCCAGAAGCAGCAGCATGTCCCCCTTCTGGCTCCTCTGCGGCAACATGGCCACCTGGTTCTCTGCACTGCCTCATTGCAGGCACCGCCCCTGCACTTCCCATTGGTTCCCTGGCTGCACCTATGCATTGGAGCCGGAGTGGGGACATGCCACTGCTTCCGGGAGCTATGCGGAGCCATGGCAGACAGGGAAGCTACCTTAGCCTTGCTGCGCTGCTGACCACACTTTTTACCTCCCAGACAGCAGTGCTGACCGGAGCTGCCAGGCTCCCTTTTCAACTGGGTGTTCCAGCTGAAAACCGGACACCCAGCAACCCTACAGGTATCATTGTGCACAATGGAACATGGGATAAATTTTCCTGAGCCTTCATTGGTTCACAATAAAATGTGTTACAGATATGGCATGTTTTCTGGTTAAGGAGACATCTGGGGAAGATACGATGTGGTTAACTGGTTTGATTCTCACCACACACTAATATTGAAAATATTATTAGAAACAAAAGGCTTCTGTTCACATTGTTGTATATTTCTGCTTTGATAATTGATTATACTTAGTTGAAAATTTGTGGCCACGTTTTCAAAAGACCTCAGAAAACAGCTTACATCATCAAGTAATCAAGAGCTGTCCTTCCATTTAGGTTCCTACATGAAGTGGCCTGCTCCATGGTTGGTGGCAGACCATTTTTAAAATGGGCACGTCATGCAGCTGCCTAAGTTGGAGCTGAGCTTTCTTAAAAATGTGGCCTCCAGTTGTGGGCACTGAGCTCTTTTGAAAATGTGGCCTTTGATTTTAAGCTTTTTGTTAATGGATTAACATTTTTTGTTTTTACTGCCATACAAATGTTCACATGAAATAAAACAAAACACTGAATGCTTGTTTACTTCCTAAAGCTACAAGAAAGGGAAAAAATGGATATGGAGAAAAAATTAAGCTTTTACATTTGCTCGACAGTATTCTCAGGGAAAACTCAGACAAGCTGATGGGTTCACCCCCCCCCCCACTAGTTTTCGTTCCTATTATCAAATATGGCTAATAATCATATGAAAGTTCAGCTTTTTGAAGTGTTAGAAGAGTGAACAATATTAAAGATGGTTGACATTTTGAATTGTTGAATGTACTTGAAATGGAACTCGTATAATTGGTTTGATTACAAATCTGAATATCCACTTTAACAGCCATGGAAAAAACGCTGCAGTCTGAGCTCTGAACCAGGAAGTATATAATTCTTATACATTAGACTCTATTTTTGCAATTTAGGGCCATTATAAAAGATTTTAAGCAGAGGATCATTAACATGACAATTTGCTACACCTCTGCTGCCTACCTGGATATGTAGCAGTTGGTTCAAAACATATTCCTTAAGAAGAAATGATCAACAAGTAGCCATTTATAAATGTAAATGGAGCTTCAGATTTGTCTCTAACTGAAAATCAAAAGACAAAAACACCTGATATATTGAAGGAAAAGAAAAGTGGTCAAGAAACAATGTAGAGCTCGCACTCCAGTTTAGATTCTCTCTTCACTTGTTCAGGTGACTATAGGTTTCTAGTGGAACAACAGAGGTTCACAACACAGGAAGAAGTGGGCCAGCTGGCTGAAGATTAGTATTGGAATTTTTCAGGAATATAAACTTAGAGGTGAAAAATCTAGGCCCACTGTGAAATTTAGCCATGTGGTCATGCTGGAACACTTTGCAGAACCACCCTACCCCAGAAAAAGCTGAGGCGCATTCTTGTGCCTAGGGATAAATAGAACAGGCAATCCTTACAGTATCCTGAAGACAAATACTATAATTTACCTCCCCTAATCATACCCTAAATATCCCTTGCCCCCCATGAACATCTACAATATCTATCTTAGGTAGATATGTGGTCCCTATTGCCATGGTATCTGAGCACTTTGCACTCCTTTTCAATATTTATATTCACATCCCCTTTTTTACAGATAGGAAACTGAGGCACTAAGCTGCTAAATGACTTGCCCAGGGCCACACAGGAAGTCTGTAGTGGAGCAGAAAATTGAACCCCCATTCTACCCATGGTCCAGGCTAGTACTCTAACCATTGGATGATCCTTTGGGGGTGTCATTTAATAAGGCCTTCAAGTCAGTCAACTTAACCCTGCCATAATCATCATCTTCATAGATTGTGCGAGGGGGGGAAATATGGGACTCTCAGTAGGGAGTCGATTTCTATTGAAAAGCATAATTAAACTCCCTGTTAAGCCACCAGAGAATGTGCACATGTCCTCTTGAGCATTCATGTGACTAGCAGTCTGGAAAATGGCAGTGTTCAGAGTGAATTTCCAGAAAAATGAACAACTATTAGCTGAAACCCTTCCATAAGCAATGCAGTAAGAACAGATGTTGAATGTTTGCAAGGAGTATATAATTCCCCATGGTTCTGTCAACACTTGCCTATGATGTCAGTTTATTTCTCTTTATATGAGAAAATATGCAAAAGAATATTTTTCACAGGTACATTAATTTAACAGATTTTATGATTAAGTGTGAGGGTATTTGAATAGTTATCGGTCTCTTAAATGTCATTTTCTATTCAAATACTAGGGGGTTGGGTTGTTGTTTTTGGTTTTTTACTATTATACATATTTAATCTTTAATGTTACCTTTAAGTTAAGGTTCTAGTTAACTAAATATTTGTGTAATAACTGTGAAATGTAGGGTCTGCCTGACCAACCCGATTGCCTTCTATGATGAGATAACTGGTTCTGTGGTTATGGGGAAAGCGGTGGATGGGATATATCGTGACCTTAGCAAAGCTTTTGATATGGTCTCCCACAGTATTCTTGCCAGCAAGTTAAAAAGGTATGGATTGGATGTATGGACTATAAAGGTGGATCGAAAGCTGGCTAGATTGTCAGGCTTGATGTCTAGTTAGCAACTGGTATCAAGCGGAGTGTCCTAGGGGTCGGTCCTGGGGCTGGTTTTGTTCAAAATCTTTATCAAGGATTTGGATGATGGGATGAATTGCACCCTCAGCAAGTTCGCAGATGACACAAAGCTCGGGGGAGAGGCAGAGACACCTGGAGTATTGCGTCTCATTTTGGTCTGCCCCCCACAGAAAAGACAAATTGGAGAGAGTCCAGCGGACGGCAACGAAAATGATTAGGGGGTTGGGGCACATGACTTACGCGGAGAAGCTGAGGGAACTGGGGTTATTTAGTCTGCATAAGAAAAGAGTGAGGGGGTGATTTGATAGCAGCCTTCAACTACCTGAAGGGGGGTTCCAAAGAGGAACTAGGCTGTTCTCAGTGGTGGAGCTAGGCTGTCCTCAGTGATGGCAGATGACAGAATAAGGAATAATGGTCTCAAGTTGCAGTGGGGGCGGGGGGGATATCTAGGTTGGATATTAGGAAACAATTTCACTAGGAGGGTGGTGAAGCACTGGAATGGGTTACCTAGGGAGGTGGTAGATCTCCATCCGTAAAGGTTTTTTAAGGCCCTTGCTTGACAAAGCCCTGGCTGGGATGATTTAGTTGGGGTTGGTCCTGCTTTGAGCAGGAGGTTGGACTAGATACCTCCTGAGGTCTCTTCCAATCCTAATCTTCTATGATTGGGTCAGATTGTTGAGACTCCAGTAAAGTGGTGCAGCAATTAAGAGTCACTGGCCTAGGAAGAAGCATGGCCTGGAGATGCTCTAATTTAGGCCCACATTTAAGAAAGCAGTGCTTTAGCGTGGCCCCTCATCAACCTTTGCTGGGTGGGGCTCCAAACCCATTTGCACCTTAAAGCTGCTTGCCAAAGCTGTCACAAAAAGCCTGCATTTGCCTTCCCTCAACTTGTGTTACATCAGCCAGGGACTCAGTAGAGCAGTGGTGGGCAACCTGTGGTCTGTCAGGGTAATTCGCTTGTGGGCCGTGAGACAGTTTGTTTACATTGACCATCAGCAGGCACAGGTGCCTGTAGCTCCCAGTGGCTGTGGTTCGCCATTTCCAGTCAATGGGAGCTGTGGGAAGCGGTGGCCAGCACCTCCCTGCGACCTGCACTGCTTTCTGCGGAGCCCATTGGCTGGGAACAGTGAACCACAGCCACTGGGAGCTGTGGGCGGCCATGCCTTCAGACAGTCAATGTAAACAAACTGTCTTGTGGCCCACCAGCGAATTAGCCTGATGGGCTGCGTGCGGCCCGCAGGTTGCCCACCATTGCAGTGGAACAAGCTCATGCACGTCTTTTCATGTGGATTGCTTTTGTTAATCTGCTTTCTTAATTCCAGAATGGCAAAACATGTTCTTTTTCTTCAGCTGTGTGGTATTGCTAAAGTTCTTTATATATTAACCTCATGTAATCTTACATATGTGTTTGGTAAATGGTTGTAAACTACTGGCAGGATGCAAGCAGGACGTGTTTTTAAAGTACAGTAATGGTAAACATGAGTCATTCCCCTTTTATTAAGGATACCATAAATTCAGTATAGTTACATTGCCATTATAGTTCAATTATGCTTATGAGTTAGTGATAACAGGTATGACAAAAGCATAAGACTGCAAAGTTAACTACATGACTGAGAATAAATATATGCAAACATATATGTAGTAAATAGATGTGTTCTAATAGTAGATGTATAAAGAACCACATCAAAGGAGTAATAAGTAAATCAGTCATGTAACTTTTAAGCTTTCAGTTATATGAATTAGATATAATTGCATATTGAAAAGGAATACTATTGTGATTACTGTAATTAAAGTATTCTTATTATACAGTATGACTCTTGAAGGTAGCCACTCTCTTTTAATATAAATAAAACTAACCGCTTGCATGCTCAGATCCTACTGCGATAACACTGATATACCTTATATTGAAAATCTATTTTTAAATCACCAAAAAGAGGTCTGTAAAAATATTATTCTAGTATTTTCTTCAGCTGAATGTAGGCTAGAAATCAAAGAATGTATTTAGCAACATTTGTGGACATTTCACATTCCATAACTAAACAGTGAATATTTTAGAGCTTGCCATATTAACATGCACCATTAGCTATGCAACATGCATTTAGAATAAATACAGTGTTTTAAAACTTTAATGAAAATACATTGCTTGTTTTTGCATTCTCTGTTAATGCAGTTTTAGTAGAAATGAAACAAATTACAATTAGGTGACTGATTTTCAGGCATTAATTATAGACTGCACTAGTTGGTTAGCTATATTAGTTGTTTTTGTTATTAACATTCCATTAATTACTGTGACTAAAAAAAATTAAATACATTAAGTGGATTTTAGACAGGCAACAATAAATCTAAGTAGAGCAATTTTGTTGTTTTCAAATGTGCACAGCAGTTTAAGAAGATCTGAATAAAATTCATTTTCTTTTGTGTTCTGACTTGGAGTCAGGGAATGCTGGCAGTATCTTTAAGAGAGTCCTCAGCTAGGGAGGTTGCCAAGGCCATGTCATTTGGTAGTGTGCAGTTTGTAATTGTAATGCTTCTGACCTTTAGGTACAAATGAATGATGTCCCTTTATGTTTAAACCCAACAGCTGTTACTGGAGCATTTGGAGTGCCTTGTTTCAAGACATGAAAGGTCTCTGAGGATGACGGTAGTGAAACGGCAAGCACAGTCCCCCTCAGGAGTTTCAAGTGAAGTTGAAGTTCTCAAAGCACTGAAATCTTTGTTTGAGCACCATAAGGCTTTGGATGAAAAGGTACAGTATGGAAAGAAGCTTACTCAGCAGGTTATCTCCTTGCTTTACCACACTTACGATACAGCAGAGCAGCAGTATTGTTTCTCAGTTCTTGGAGTGTACTGTACATACTGAGAGTAGCATATCCAAAGAAAATCTTTGACAAGGCATGACTAACAACTGAAACGTTCATATTTCATTTCTTAGCTTCATTCTGGGGGCGGTTAGTAAGGATTTTACATAAAAATTAGATCATAACTTATTTGTGGCCACTAGTAATTTGTTATAAAACAGTCCATGAAAGTTACATCACTGGCATAAACACCTCTCTCCATTTAGCATGAAGCAAACATCTCTCTCACACATGGAGATGCTAGTCTGTGTTGTGTATTTCAAGAAGCAAGTGATTGCTGAGAAAATATGGGCATCTCAAATTGCAATTCCCTGCAGCGGAATTGTGAATAAAGAGGTAGCAACATCAGTTCTCTCTCCTAACTAGACATTAGTACTTGACTTTTTAAAAAAAGCTTACTATGTGTAATAAAGGTTTTGATCTGGAATGTAGCACTCTGAATGCCAGGGAATTTTTATAGTATTCATTGTACAGATTTCTTAAATGTAATTGTACACCTGTTTTTGTGTAAGTCCCGCAAGAGTTTGAAAATACTCACCACAAATTAATATTTGAGGAGCAGTAGTCCACACAACTTTATGAATACATTAGTTATATTCAAAGAATAGAATGTTTTTTCATTGTTATTAGAAGTGTCGAACATTGCAGGTTAGGTCTCTTCATATTGGATTTGACTAGCAGGTGTTATGTTACGTGAAAGTCACCTGCACATATTTAAAGTCTAGCCTAAAGTGTATCTGTGTTTAGCTAGCAAGGAGTGATATTTTATTAAGGTAAACATTATTAACATGAATTTTAAGGAAGTTTATGTAGATGTATTGGTGTATGTATGTATATCAATATGTAGTAGCTTCTCTTAGCTGTTAGGTTTAGTGAGCTTTTGACTAGCATAATTTGCATAAACAAGTATTGTCAGTAATATCCTTTGGAGATTAGTAGGGTTTATGATATTTAAAAGGCTGAAAAAAATATAAGCAGAGGATTTCTGCCACACAGTAGTTTTTAGCATTTAGTTGAATAAACAAGTCCTGAGAACTGCCATAGTTTACCACCATATATACTATTTACAGAAATTCAGCAAACATATGTCAGAGATTTTATGAGGTTAATATATAAAGAGCTTTAACAATATGATGCAACTGAAGAAAAAAAGGGGGGGCTTATTTTGGGTTTAAATTGCAGCAAGGGTGGTGTCAAGATTCCTTCCCCACTCTGAACTCTAGGGTACAAATGTGGGGACCTGCATGAAAACCTCCTAAACTTACTTTTACCAGCTTAGGTTAAAAACTTCCCCAAGGTACAAACTATTTTTTACCCTCTGCCCTTGGACTTCCACTGTCACCACCAAACTTCATCTGGGTTCCTGAGAAAACATAGTTTGGACACGTCTTTCCCCCCAAAATCCTCCCAACCCTTGCACCCCACTTCCTGGGGAAGGTTTGGTAAAAATCCTCACCAATTTGTATAGGTGACCACAGACCCAAACCCTTGGATCTTAGAACAATGAAAAAGCATTCAGTTTCCTTACAAGACGACTTTTAATAGAAGTAAAAAAGAATCATCTCTGTAAAATCAGGATGGTAAATACCTTACAGGGTAATTAGATTCAAAACATAGAGAATCCCTCAAAGCAAAACCTTAAGTTACAAAAAAGACACACAGACAGGAATAGTCATTCTATTCAGCACAGCTATTTTCTCAGCCATTTAAAGAAATCATAATCTAACACATACCTAGCTAGATTACTTACTAAGTTCTAAGACTCCATTCCTATTCTGTCCCTGGCAAAAGCATCACACAGACAGACTCTTTGTTTTTCTCCCTCCTCCCAGCTTTTGAAAGTATCTTGTCTCCTCATTGGTCATTTTGGTCAGGTGCCAGCAAGGTTACCTTTAGCTTCTTAACCATTTACAGGTGAGAGGATTTTTCCTCTGGCCAGGAGGGATTTTAAAGGGGTTTACCCTTCCCTTTATTTTTATGGCAGGTGGTTTAAGTTGGACATTAGGAAAAACTTCCTAACTGTCAGAGTAGGATAAGCACTGGAATAAATTGCCTAGGGAGGTTGTGGAATCTCTATTGTTGGAGATTTTTAAGAGCAGGTTAGACAAACACCCATCTGGGGTGGTCTAGATAACACTTAGTCCTGCGTTTAGTGCAAGGAACTGGACTAGAAGACTTCTCAAGGGCTCTTCCAGTCCTACAATTCTATGATTCCAGACCTTATCCCTAGAAGCTAGAACTATCCCCTTTCCAAGGGTATAATGCTTCTAATTCCACCTAGTCAGGGCTGCAAGTTACCTGAATTTAAGGTCATGGCATTTTAATGTATAGAAAAGGCGTGACTTGCCTATAGCTGAATCTTACCAATTTTGGGCCTTGGACAGGTCTAACTGGGGGTGGAGGGGAGAATTTCACATTTGGGGTAGAGAAAAAGGAAAGTTTTGTAACAGACTTTTTTTATTATTATTATTTTTTTAAAAAGAATGGTGGCTGCTTGAAGCTATTCAGAGCAGAGTTATGGAACATTCGGATTTGTCTACATGGGACATTAGTGTGTGGTAACCCAGAGTGTAAATCTACACCGTGTAAATCTACAGCCCACTAGCTTGCCATGCAATAACATCCTGTGTTGACCCTGCTATAGTGCACTAACAGTTTGACAGCACACTGTGATATACTCCCATTTCAGAAGTCCTGCAGAACGTTTAGTGCACTGTAGCAGGGTTTACTGGGTGAGTTAGTGTGCAGCAAACTAGTGATCTGTAAATTCAAACCCTGATTTGCCACACATTAACTTGCCTTTTAGAGAAGCCCTTAGAATAGTTTAGGAGAGAACAGATTGAAAAATGGTATTACTGTACTGTGGGAAATTCTGATATTTTGACAGTTGTTTTAATCCCAAATAGGATGAAAAGTTGAAATATCAAAACTTTTCACAGAATGAAAACGTCAGAAAAATTCACTTTGGAACTGTTTCATTTCAACATCAAAAACAAAACATTTAAACATTCTTAAAAATGAAACGTTTCATTTCAGTTTGTTGACCTAAGATGAAATTTTTTGTCCCGTGATGAACCATGGTTGCTCAGCCACAGATTGAGATTGTGGTGAATCATTGGAGATTTAGTCCGGCTCAGAAGCTGGGTCCATAAGAGAGAATGGTGGCATGAGGTTTCCTCAGTTACAACTCCCATGGGGCACTATTGTAGCTCAGAGGGATGCATAATGTTAACCTGAAACAAAGGTTTCATTTTGTTTTTCCTGGCAGAAAATTCTGCTGAAAGCTGTCTTTTCCCATGGAAAATTCAGATTTAGATAAAACCTTATTTTACAATTTACAGCAGCTCTGATTAGGAGGAGGTAGATTAGAAGGTAAAGAGGCAGTGAGGGAGCCAAAGGTATATGAAAAATGGTTCACATGGGTATTACCTCCATATATGTTGGTTGTATGTGCAGGTCTCTATCTATAGATATAGACAGATATAAAATACCAAGCCAGTTTCTCTGGTTTGGCCAAGGTATGCTTGGTAAAACATTAAAGGGAGAGTATAAAGGTGACAATAAGCTACTTCTACCATGTGCCCCATATCCTGTATTGTCCTATTACCATATTTCTTGCCAAAGAAAGTTAGAGCTGAAGGCCATTCTGTCTTCCACTGGCTGCCCACAGCTCCAAATGGCTTTTACAACACTTAGATGTGTGTAACATCCCAGCTCAAGTAATCTGTGATTGAACCTGTACACCTGTATCTAAAATCATGAGCCTCTATCGTTTGAGGTGAAGGGCTAAGCTAATTATTTCTAAGGCAATAGGAGACCTATAAACCTCCATCTGTGTTCTAACCACTAGCAGAGTTTTGTTATGGGTTACAGAGGGACGGACCAGCCATACCCTTTTTTCCCCATCCACACTCCCTGCAATGGAGCAACACAAACCAGCTGGGCAATACCAGTGAATATGGCCCAGTCTCACCTCTTCAATATATAGTCTTGTGCAACAGAGGGGAGAATCTGACCTTTGGACATTCAAATTGGTTTTATTTTGCAGGGAGAATGTTGGCCAGAAAACACAAAGTTATTCCAAATGCTTTTGAGAAAGTATGACAGGGTCTTTGCCCAAGGAGACTGGCCTTAGTTTTCTGACCAAAAATCCTAACCAGATGTGTGTATTCTGCCTAATTGAAAATTTTCCTTTGTAATATCAACTCTCACACTAATTTACAACACTAAAATACTGTTGTATCGTGTTTCAACAGATTCTGTCACAGTAGTGTGGTTGTGTTTCACTGGTGGTGGCAATGATTCCTACCTACACAGTGTAACAGCCACTGCAGTGGAGTCATTGCTGTAATGGGATTTGATGCAAAGCCACACAGTATTTTAAGAAGGGAAAGGGGGGGGGGGGGAGACAATTAAAATTGAAAAAGGAGATTTTTTTTCCAGCTAGACATACTATAAATATCTAAGTAGAAATTCTGGGTCGGGCATCAAGGCTGATAACACCCTTTTGTGGAAGTTGCCTTGGGATAACTACAAGTGGTCAGGGTCTGAGTTTTGCTTGTCATCTCAGAGGCGGCAGTTGCAACAACACAGTATCCCTATGCATCATGCTGGGGCTTTAACTTCAGAGAGAACAATGCTAATGCCATTGTCATTGCTACTGACCATGTCCCCAAGAACGGCTGACGCAGCATCTGGCTATTACTTCGAGGGTCTCCATTCCACGTAGTGTACTCACTAAAGGCCTGATACTGCTATACTGAACTCAATAAGCAAATCCTAGTAGCTATAATGGGAGCAAGATTTGGCTCTAATGCCTACTCTGCTGGGCTTTTTAGATCCGACAAGGTTTAGACAAAAAAAGATCAGTCAGTTTGACCACATTATAAAACAGATGAGAAGAACATGCAAGAGTGGGGATCTAATCGCTGTCATTGAAAATTACCTTGTTTAAGTGCTTTATAAAAAATACCACTCATGGGGAAAATGGATTATGTGAGTCTTAAATTATTGGTCACACATACATTATATTAATAACATTATTCAAAAGTCTTCTGTAGTCCTGATGTATTTTCTGGGAAGCCTAAGTACATCACATCTTTAAGCATTTCTGTGGGTGAGTTAGTTGAAGACGACTTTGCAACAAACTCCATTTGCACTATATACAAAAAAATTATTGTTTCTCTTTGTTTTGTCACGGCATATATCAATTTTCTTTCCCTTCTCTATATATCTAACTGTGTTATAATTGTTAAATTTTAGGTTCTTAACCTAAAAGTTGGAGTTTTACTGCCAATTCTGGATTCTCTTGGTGTCAAAAGCTACACAATGTCCTCAGTGCAGTCAAAATACCACAGAATCCTTGTTCTTCCACAGAAACAACCATGAAGAGCTTGTTGATTTAATAGAATGTTTACACATCTCATTTTTTGTAAAGAAGAGATCCCGAAGTGTTTTACAATAAGGTGTTACATACTATTCATTCTGTGACCTTTTGAGCAAAGATGTCCTCTGAAAACCTGGGGCTAGTTTATCATTTTCCCATGCAGGACCTGCAGAAGAGGAAAATTTTGTCACAAAAATCGACTGGTTTTGGGCTGCATATATTCTTGCATTACAAGCCCTGTATAGAGACAGAACAGTAAAAGGGTAGATAGGCCATGGCGGTTTTTTTAGCCCTGTAGGTCACCAATCAGACAAAGAGTTGAAGTGACTCTAAATGCCCTCCATTCCCCAATGGCAGCTTGACATGTTCATGAGCTCTGCTGCCAGTTAGGTCCCAAACATGGGTTCTCACTTCTGTGTTCTCAGCAGGGATTTCTGTGTCATGGGAAGGGAGTAACATTAGTCACAACAATAGTCATGCCTTGAAGCTACATTCCTAGGAATCATGCAGTTTACAGAGGATATTCCTCAGCCTACCCATTCCACTTCAGAAATGCTAACCTGACTACATTTATCACATCCTTTGGGAGATTTTGCTTTCAAAGATTACCTTCTGGGATTACCAGTGCACCTGAAATTTTCCAAAGGAAGATGGCAAAACACAAATGGAGTTGTAGTCTTAGTGGATGATATTATGATGTATGGGTTTTCCATGGAAGAAACCCTCAATGAAGGTCTAATCTTAGTCAGTCAGTCTGGACTGAAGCTACAAGAAAAACGTGCATTTTCTGCTTATCCCAAAATCAAGTTTTTGTGACAGACAGTAAACAAAGACAGAATCAGTCCTAGCCCTGAGAAGGTAAAAGCAATTTGAGAATTGAATACATCAATGAATGTACTAGAACTGAGACACCTGCTGGGGATGGTAAATGGCCTTGATTGATCCAAGACCTTTCTATAGTGACAAAACCACTGAGTGAACTATTAAAGTCTGACAGAAATTGCCTTCAAAAAAGGTAAAAGAAATTATCTCATCTCAGTACCTCCAGTTCTCAAGTACTATGATGTGAACAAACCCACAACGGTCAGTGCAGATGCAAGCAGCTAGAGGTGGTGTGTGTATGGGGGGGGGGGAGGGAAATACAGGGTCATGTGCCCACCCCCCACCACTTTGCTTGTACTCAGCATGCTCACAGTGACTTAGCATGCTCAGAAACACTGCTGAAGCCGCCTGCCCTCACTATACCCCTCCCTCCCACTCTCAGCAGGCACAGGTCATTTCTTCAAGCAGCTATGGCCTGTGTGATTTATTACTGTAGCAACATGGAACTCAGTGGAAGCCAGTTGCATTTTGCTCTCACATTCACAGAAGCAGAAAGACATGCACAGATTGAAAAGGAGTACCTGAAAATATATCCACAGATATCTTTGTGGACTGGATTAGTTTATGCTGAATACAGACCATAATCTGTTTGTAACCCTCATCAACTGAAAAGACAAGGATCAAGCATTGCTGATATGCAGTCATCCATTGATAAGGTTAGTAATTGAACCCAATTGCTAAATTCCTGGAAAAAAATCGGATAGTAGCAGACACTCTGTCTTGGAGCCCAAGCCCATCACACTCAACTATCCATGAGTTCCAAATGAGTAAATGGATGCTATGAACACATACAGACCAGTGCCAGAAAAGACTACACCAGCTACAACAAGCAACCTTAACAGACACACAACTTCAAGAAGTTCTAAGTTATGTGAGGGCCAGCTGCCCAGAGTATCTAAAAGGACACCAAGGAAGCGATAAGAGACTACTTTGCAGTATGTGGACAATTAAGCAAGTCAAATGGACTCATGATTAAAAGGCAATTGCATCGTAATTCCAAACTAAATAAGAGGAGAAATCCTAAACCTCATCCATGAAGGACATCAAGGACTAACTAAATGCCAACCAGTCAGTGTTGTGGCCAGGCATCGGCAAGGATATAAAGAATATGCTATCTGCATGTGAAGATTGCAGAATTAACAGACTGACACAACACAAAGACCCTTTAATAACACCTTTACCAGACAGACCTTGGAAAAGACAAGCTGCTGATTTATGTGAATTCAAGGGACATCGTTACCTGGTTGTAGTGGACTATTTTTCCAGGTATACAGAAATAATTTACTTGAAAGACATAACCTGTTGTAGCGTTATCAAGAAACGGAAGTGCACTTTTGCACGTTTTGGTAATCCTTAACAACTAGTGACGGACAATGGACCACAATTCACAGCAGTGGACTTTAAGACACTCCAAATGAGATATGATTTTGATCATATTACTAGCAGCACACATTATCCACAAATGAACAGGGAGGCTGATAGAGCTCTACAGATAGCCAAGAAAATCCTACAGCAGGATGATCCATTCCTTGCTCTTCTGAGCTACAGATCAACATTGATAACAGCTACTGGATATAGTCCAGCACAGTTCCTGGTGGGAAAACTCAGGACTACAGTTCTGACTTCGGAAAAGGACCTCTCTCTAAAGTGGCCATCCATGAGGAGAGTAGCCAAATCAGATTAAAAAAAAAAGCAAAAAAGAGTTTACAAATCTTTTTACAAGAGATGTCACTAGTTAGAGAACTTCTGGGTTTATGACCTGGTGACCATGTTTGCATCAAACTGGATGGGGGAAAGAAGGATGGAAAACTCCAGATGTTGTAATGAAAAAAAAAAAATTGCTCATGTCATGTGCTCGAAACCAGCAGAGAGTTCAACAGAAACCCTCAACATCTACAGTTTGTTCGTCAAAAAAAAAAAAACCAACAGAGCAAACTTTACAGATGGCAGACAGAACATCTTCAGAACATAAGAATGGGCATACTGGGTCAGACCAATGGCTCATCTAGCCCAGTAGCCCGTCTTCTCAAAGTCAGGTGCTTTAGAGGGAATGAACAGAACAGGCAATAATCGAGTGATCCATCCCCTGCCATCCATTCCCAGCTTCTGGCAGTTGGAGGCTAGGGACACCTAGATCATGGGGTTGCATCCCTGACCATATTGGCTAATAACTTCATGTAGGATAGGTCCATTGATGGCTATCTAATTCTTTTTTGAACTTCAGCGTTTTGGCCTTCACATCTGCTAGCAATGAGTTCTACAGTTTGATTGTGCAGTGTCTGAATAAGTACTAACTTTCATTTGTTTTAAACCTGCTGCCTATTAATTTCATTGGGTGATCTCTGGTTTGTGTTGTGAGAAGGCGTAAACACTTCCTTATTCACTTTTTTCATGCCGTTCCCAATTTTATAGACCTTTCTCAGGTCCACCGTAGTTGTCTCTTTACTAAGATGAAAAGTCTCAGTCTTTTTAATCTCTCTCCTCATACGGAAGCTGTTCCATACCCTACCCCTTCATCATTTTTGCCCTTCTCTGTACCTTTTCCAGTTCTATTGTATCTCTTTTGAGATGGGGCAATCAGAACTCTATAGAGTATTCAAGGTGTGGGCATACCATGGATTTATATAGTGGCATTATGGTATTTTCTGTCTTATCTATTCCTCTCCTAACTGATCCTAACGTTGTTAGCTTTTTTGACTGCCACTGCATATTGAACAGATGTTTTCAGAGAACTGTCCACAGAGACTCCAAAAAAATCGTTCTTTTAAGTGGTAACAGCTAATTTAGATCCCATTATTTTGTATGTACAGTTGGGATTATATTTTCCAAGATGCATTACTTTGCATTTATCACCACTGCATGCCATCTGCCATTTTCTAGCCCAGTCATCCAGTTTTGCGAGATCCTTTTCTAACTCTTCATAGTCAGTTTTGTATTTAATTATCCTGAGTAATTTTGTTTCATCTGCAAACTTTGCCCCTCACCATTTACTCCTTTCCCCAGATTTATGAATATGTTGAACAGCACTGGTCCCAGTACAGATTCATAGGGGACCCCACTATTTACTTCTCTCAACTGAAAAGTGACCATTTATTCCTGCCCTTTGCTTCCCATCTTTTAAACCAGTTACTGATCCATTAAAGACCCTCCCTTTCATCCCATGACTGCCTAGTTTGCTTAAGAGCCTTTGGTGAGGGATCCTTGTGAAAGCTTACTGAAAATCCAAGTACACTGAATGCACTGGATCTCCCTTGTCCCCATTTTTTTTGGCCCCCTCAGAATTCTAGTGGATTGGTGAGGCATGATTTCCCTTTACAAAAGCTGTGTTGATTCTTCAACACATTGTGTTCATCTAGGTATCTGATAATTCTGTTCTTCACTGTAGTTTCAACCAACCAATTTGCCTAGTACCAAAGTAAGGCTCACTGCCCTGCAATTGCCAGGATCACATTTGGAGCCTTTTTTTAAAAAAAATGGCATTACATTAGCTTGTCCCCCAGTTATCTGGCACAGAGGCTGATTTAAGTGATTTACTTACAACAGTTAGTAGTTCTGCAGTTCCATATTTGAGCTCCTTCAGAACTCTTGGGTGAATACCATCTGGTTGTGGTGACTTATTGTTTAATTTTTCAGTTTGTTCCAAAACCTCCTCTATGGACACCTCAATCTGGGATAGTTCCTCAGATTTGTCATATAAAAAGAATGATGGGCAATCTCCCTCACAACACCTATGCAAATAATTCATTTAGCTTCTCCACAACAGCCTTGTCTTCCTTGAGCATTCCTTTAGCACCTCAATCATCCAGTGGCTGCACTGATTGTTTGGCAGGCTTTCCGCTTCCAATACAGGTTCAAATATTTGCTGTTAATTTTTGTCTTTAGTAGTTGCTTTTCAAATTCTTTTTTGGCCTGCCCAATTAGGCCTGTCTTTACACTTGACTTGCCAGAGTTTGTTCTTTTCTATATTGCTCAATAGCATTTGAGTTCCAATTTTTAAAATAGGTCTTTTTGTTTCTAACAGCCTCTTTTACTCTGTTAACTAGTCTGGGTGGCACTTTTTGGTCCTCTTACTGTTTTTTTTCTTTGGGGCAGTGCGGGGGAAGGAGGATACATAGAATGAGCATCTATTATGGTATTTTAAAAAAAAATTCCATGCAGTTTTCAGGCATTTTACTCTTGTGACTGTTCCTCTTAATTTCAATAATAATAAGACGACGACTCCAATATTCCAAAACTGACCAGAGACCATTGTTGTAACAACTTGGCTGTCTGGCGGTCCACTAGGTACATGTTTGGGTCGTGTAATGATAAAACCAGTATGATTCAGAAACACTTAGCAGACTGGTATGTAGTGAACTTTAAGCATAGCATGATTTTGTAAATGTTGGCAATGTAAAACAAAGGAAGAGATGTAATAGAATGCTAAACTGTATTATACTATTCAGCCACTAGGTGGCAGCATGTGTAATGTACCTGACCTGAGCTGGCAATAACTACAGGAATGTAAAAAGAAAAGGAGTACTAGTGGCACCTTAGAGACTAACTAATTTGTTTGAGCATGAGCTTTCGTGAGCTACAGTCCACTTCATCGGATGCATTCAGTGGAAAATACAGTGAGGAGATTCATATACACACAGAAAATGAAAAAATGGGTGTTATCATATACACTGTAAGGAGAGTGATCACTTAAGATGAGCTATTACCAGCAGGAGAGCGGGGGGAGGGGTGGGGAGAAAACCTTTTGTAGTGATAACAAGGTGGGCCATTTCCAGCAGTTAACAGGAACGTCCCAGGAGCGGTGGGGGGAAATAGACATGGGGAAATAGTTTTACTTTGTGTAATGACATATTCACTCCCAGTCTCTATTCAAGCCCAAGATTGATTGTATCCAGTTTGCAAATTAATTCCAATTCAGCAGTCTCTCGTTGGAGTCTGTTTTTGAAGTCTTTTTGTTGTAATATTGCGACCTTTAGGTCTGTAATTGAGTGACCAGAGAGATTGAAGTCTTCTCTGACTATGTTTATGTATGTTATAATTCTTGACATCTGATTTGTGTCCATTTATTCTTTTACGTAGAGACTGTCTAGTTTGACCAATGTACATGGCAGAGGGACATTGCTGGCACATATCACATTGGTAGATGTGCAGGTGAACGAGCCTCTGATAGTGTGGCTGATGTGATTAGGCCCTATGATGGTGTCCCCTGAATAGATATGTGGGCACAGTTGGCAACGGGCTTTGTTGCAAGGATAAGTTCCTGGGGGCTGAAGGTGATGGCTAGTGGCGTTCTGTTATTTTCTTTGTTGGGCCTGTCCTGTAGTAGGTGACTTCTGGGTACTCTTCTGGCTCTGTCAATTTGTTTCTTCACTTCAGCAGGTGGGTATTGTAGTTGTAAGAATGCTTGATAGAGATCTTGTAGGGGTTTGTCTCTGTCTGAGGGGTTGGAGCAAATGTGGTTGTATCGTAGAGCTTGGCTGTAGACGATGGATTGTGTGGTGTGGTCTGGGTGAAAGCTGGAGGCATGTAGCATGTTTATTCCTTCCCCCACAACTCCTTGGAGGTTCCTGTTAACTGGTGGAAATGGCCCACCTTGATTATCACTACAAAAGGTTTTCTCCCCACCCCTCCCCCTGCTGGTAATTGCTCATCTTAAGTGATCACTCTCCTTACAGTGTGTATGATAACACCCATTTTTTCATTTTCTGTGTGTATATGAATCTCCTCACTGTATTTTTCCACTGAATGCATCCGATGAAGTGGACTGTAGCTCACGAAAGCTCGTGCTCAAATAAATTGGTTAGTCTCCAAGGTGCCACTAGTACTTCTTTTCTTTTTGCAAATACAGACTAACATGGCCGCTACTCTGAAACCTGTCATACAGGAGTGTATTAACATGTCTTAAAAAATCCACATCTCCTGTCTCTCTCTGGGGTAGAAGTTCTGTAACCAGTCCATATCTGGTACATGATACCTATCGGCTTGAAAAATGTGCTGTCTGAGCTTTAACATCCACCCAAATATCCAGACTCTAACATTTCATCTGAAGGATGACATTGGTAGTGCAGCACCTTGCTAAATACAGCACTGGATTGTTAGAACCTAGTACAGATCCAGTCCTGAAGTCAGATTTGACTCTACTTCCACCTGGCTCAGAGGAGAGCAATACTTATAGAATTATTCTGATGCTTCAAACCACACCTAACACATCCAAAGAATGGGAGTAATTTAAGATGTCTTTTCATATTAAGAAGCAAAATGTTTAGCTTGTTTAATTCTGAATAAATCCTGAATCCAAAACATGGTGCTATAGGAGTCTCAAGATTTATATTGTCTCTTGCAGACAAACAAATCATACATAACTTCTCAAGCAGAAAGGTCTGAGCTCTTGTGTGGTGGTCTAGAAGGAAGTGATATTTCAAGCTACTTTCCAATCTATTGTATATCATGTCAAAGTGTAGTCTGTGTTATTTTATGTATACGTATAAAATGAAAATCAGGAATAGCTAGAAATAAAAATAGAAAATGGGCAAAAATCATGAAACCAGTGCATATATTTGAGCAACCTCAAAATTAGTTCTTAGCCATATCAGATGATGTCAGTGACTATTGAGATTTTTTTTTTTTTTTTACGAACACCAGGTAGCAAGACAAACAGTAATTTGTGTAGATAACTGGAATAAAACACTAACCCAAGACAGAGCATGTTTTTTATCTGTCTTGACTGTCTTTTCTTTTAAACATATCTCAGTTTGTGATAAAGAAATAAAATTCTATGTTAATCTGTTACAGTATTTTCCTGTAGTCTGCACACAGATCAGCAGCCACCAGTTACCTATCTGGGAGTCTTGCTTGCACTATGGAATGGTAGTATCAGCTTCATAGTCAAGGTTGAAGTTAGCTTCCCATTATAAGTCACCATAAAATTCCCACAAAAGAAATCAAATTTCAAATGCCACATCTTATCTCTGGAGAGAACTTCAGACAGTTTGGAAAAATCTGAAAAGGAGTATTTAAAGTTATAATGTTGCCCTAACTTGAATCTGAATCAGCCCCCAAGATTCAGGGATGGGAAGGTAAAGGAAAGTTGCCTATGCTTCCACCCTCTCAGAGGTGTCAGAGCATTTAAAATTTTCTCTTGTTGTCTCTGAAAAAAAATTCCTCATTTTTTGTCTGATTGTATCTCCAAATCGGTTGGTAAAAAAACTCCAGATTTTTTGGGTTGGCCTTATTGAGAAATGCCTTTTAGTGTTTTTGGGGAGGTCAAGAAAGGCAGGAACTAAGCAAATTACAAACATATGTGGAGTACTAGAGGCTATAAAACAGTTAGAAAGAGGAGATACAGGAAGGCCATGGGAGGGCCACTGAGAGGAAGAGGAAGTGCTGTCTCTCCCTTCAGTAATCCCTGCAAGGAAATGGCTTCTGGAAGAAGCTCCCAGACTGGGAAGTAACAAAGAAATTAACAATCTTGTTCATGCAGAAGGACTTTGCTGTTTAGTGACATAATAAGATCTGTCAAAGCAAGTTTCCCCTCCTGCAGGCTTTATGTAGCAACTGGATTTAAACTTTTGGTACTAATTTTTTTTAAAAAGTAAATTTAAAAGGAAAAGAAAGGTTTTAAACCTTAACTTTTTAAAGAAAGTTTTCTGACTTAATTTTGAGGTAAAGTTGCCCCATAAACAAGAACAGCAACAGAAGTTTTTATGGTCTCAATTACGGTTGTCAGAGATTATTAATTCCCTTAACATAAGTGCTGGGCAGATACAACAGAAAAGTATATGTAGATATTCTTGCAGATTAAAAGAACCAATTTTCTTCAACACGAGTTACAATCTTTTAATTAAGAAACAGGCAGGTAAGTGGAGTTTTAGTCACACAAATATTCATAGAAAAAACATCACAAATACTATCATGAATAAATGATTTTAAAGCTCTTTGTGGGCTGGGAATTAGAAAGGGAAGAAGGGAGGATTTGGCAGAAGAGGGGAAATAAGTGAGAAGCAGTTACCAGGAGATACAGTAGGATAGGCAGTGTGTAATCACCTACAGGAATGTGCGACAGGGTTGAGACTCACCACCACAGCACCTCCTGTTGTTCACTCTGGGAATTAGCTCAGTTCATGCAGCACACCCTCTGCCAGGGTGTCCCATCCATCTCTCGCCCTAGATTGGCATCTCAACCCATGTTGCTCCCAGCTTGCGGCATCCTCTTCAGGACACTGCCCTCCAGCAGTGCCCACTGCTCCAGTCTCACCCCCTTCCAGGGGTTTGGTGTTATCAGCAGTCCTTGTCTTCATCCCAGCCACAATGGTCAACCACACCCCAAAGTCTAACCCCCTTTTGGCAGGGGCCTGGTGCAGTCTGTGATGGCCACTCCCAATGGCCAGGGGAAGTACAATGCAGGGGGGTAAGCCCACCCTCTACTCTGCATCCCAACCCAGGGACCCTTTGGCAGCAGCCTCCCTGCCTGCCATCCTTCTCTCCCTTCATCCATCTTTCTCCCTGGGCTATTTCCCCTTTGTACCGGCTAGGCCCTTTTTCTCAGGGCCTGCAGCCCAGCAGATACCAGGCAGGAGTTACCTTCTGCTCCCCCGCACCACACGTTAGTCTCCTCACACAGAGGAGCAGACCTTCACCCACTGAAGGCCTGGAAGAGTCTGCCTACTCTCTTCCTGGGCAGCCTTTATATAGGGCCTAGCCTAGCCCTGATTGGCTGGCTGTCATACTGGCCCTGACTGGCTCTCTAACAGGCCCTCCCTGATTGGCTGCCGCCTTGCACAGCTGCTCTGGCCTGTTGTAGCCCAATCTGGCATGGGTGTGGGGCACCTCTCCACCACAGAATGCCAGCAAGAGATTAACCATGTGACACTGAAAGATCAATGATGAGCCTGGTTCTTTTTGTGGCACTTCAAAGCCAGTGGTGTGGCTGGTCATCTGGCTCTGTGGTTGTGCAGTCAGGAAGAAAGGAAACGGAATACCTTTTCTGCACCATTTGTGGCATTGCATAGGAGAAGTGTCGCCTAGAGGTGTATCCTCTGCTATGTTCTGATTGGCCACCACACATTACAAGGACTAGTCTTAATTCTCTGTACTTCACAAACCTTATTTAGTGAAGCCTCACACCAGTGCCCTAGAAAGTGGGCAAGTATTGTTACAGTTTACAGACTGGACAGCAGAGGCACATTTCTGATATTTCACAAAACCCTGTGGTTCTTCTCCAGAATATTGCTTGACATTTCTGTGCTTGGCTGCACCATATATAAATGGGACTGATATAATGTGAAGCCCTTTGAGGTCTAGAGATGAGAAAGCATTATGATAGTGCCAGTTATCCGTATTATGCACATTTACCAGATGTAAAAATTAAAAACCATATAAAAATAGACGAGGTAAGAATATCCTGAGTCTTTGTCCACTCATTTGTCTCCTAACAAGATGACACTTAGAATGCCAATCTTTCTAGACCATTCAGAAACTAGATTAGGGTGTGCTTTTGTTGTTGTTTTTTATTTTTTCTTTGTTTTTCAAATAAATTTGGGGGGATGCCAACATAGGATTTATTATAAGAAGTTTGTTGTAAACTTTTTAGGTGGCTCTGGCCATTGTCCCATATGTAAACGGGGGAATAGTCCCGCTATTGTGGGGAACTTTCTTGGCTTCTGCACTACCCTGCTGAAGTGGGCTAGCAAAAGGATCTGAGTCCTCGCTCCCACTTCCTTTACCCAGTGGCCTCCCGGCCCTTGAGGACTCCCCTTCCACTCTCCTGTCTGGCAGAGTCCTCATAACCCCAACAAGGCTGGACCCAGGATTCCTGGGGAGCTCGACCCCCAACCCTGCTGCGCTCACCTAGGACAGGAGCTAGGGTGTCCCCACTCTGGGGTACTCTCTCTGCACTGGGCACTTCTCTGACCCACTGACCATTACATACAAGTTAAAGCAAATGCAAGTTATTTAATCAACAATTAATTTTAAAAAGAATAAGGGAAAATGGGAAAGGTTAAGGAAACACATCACCCCATTCTGTGGCAGGGAACATCACAAACAGTGTCTCTGGAATGTCCGGGCAGTTCACAGTTTGTTCCCTGTAAGTCCCAGGCCTTCTTCTCAGGCCCTGGCTGTGCTGTAGGGATGCTGTGGGTTGGACACTTGCTCTGGTGGTGGCCACACGCTCTCAGGCGCTAAGTGGTAGGACCCTTCTTCTCAGTGTCGCCCCCGACCTGTTGGGGTTACGATCCAAGCCTGGCCTGCAGAGCCTCATGGCTGAGGTGTCTCCCTGTGCTGGGCCTGCTGCCCAGGGTCCCTCTCGCTCTCCCCAGCTGCTCACCGCACCCAGCTCCGGACTGCTCCAGCCCCAGCTCCACCACTCTGTCTCTGCACTGCTGCTGCTGCTCTGCCTCCAGCTCCCTGGGCTGCTTCTTGGGCCCCTGGTTGCTACAGCTCTGCTCCCAGGACAGGTCTGCTCTGCAGGCTGCTTCTGTGACTCTGCTCCCAGCACTGACCTGCTTCCTGGGCTGCTTTTCTGACCCCTCTGGCTCTGGTTGCTGCAGCTCTCCTCCCAGGGCAAGTCTGCTCTCTGTGGGCTGTGCCTCTGGCTTTGAGGCTGCAGCTCTGCTCCCAGGACAGGGTCTGCTCTCTCTGGATCTGGCCCAGCTCTGCTCCCCAGCTCAGCTTGGGCCCCTGCTTTCTCCTTAGCTCGGCCCCACTCTGTCTGACCCAGGCAAATCCAGCTCACACGGAGGACAGGACCTCCCTGGCCTCCTGACTCCCTGATTAGCCTGCCCACCCTGTCACTGAGGCTGACTTGGAGCATTGGCTTCTCCCCATTGTTCCTGGGGACTGTCAGTCTCAGGGTCCTGATTCCTCATCAACCCTTCCCCCTTTTTAGTATTGGGAACTAGCAACTAAAACACCCCCACTGAATGTTAGTAAGGGGGCAACAGTCCCATTACACATAGTTAGACTTTAATGTTTGTTCTGCATAATTTATAGGTTTCAGGGAAACATCACTAAATGGGCTAAATATTGTTTATGATAGAAGCTTACTGTTGAGTTTCTATATAGAATATACCAGTGTGCTATTTATCGTCAGAGCACATCAGCACAACACTGTCCTTCCTCAATTTTCCATTGAAATCAGTGGAAGGTTGACTAAGGAAGGAATACAAACTGAGTCAGGAAATAACCAAGATTAGTAGGTTAAACTTTTATCCTGTTGGTCTAGAGCCAGATCTGGGGACTGCAGCTTCTATGACACACAACATTCAGGAGCTCTGAGCATCATAACTGCATCAGAGACTAGTTTGCATTTTGAAAGGGAAGTTTCTCTCAATTCAAGACATCTGTGCAATGTTTTCATGGCTGCCCAAGGTTCTCCCTCCTCTCACTGTTGGAGTCACAGACTACTGGCAGCCTAACTGGCTGACATGTATTGGCAGTTCCACGTAGGGGAATGATTATAACATCGGAATTGGGGGTGGAGAGTGGGATTATCCCTGGGCAGTTTAGCAAGCAGGTATAGAAAGAATGAATAGGCTTTTCTGTTGAAACAGAACTGTCCTCAGTCAATGTAATGGTTGCTTAGGTTGGGAGAACAAACTAGAGCCAGGAGGCTTAAGATTCTGGAGTGGGTCAGAAAGACAGTGGACCGACCCTATACTCTTTGGGGATTATCTATTGATTGATTGATTGATTTATGGAAGGAAGGAAATGAAACCCTTTTCAGTTTAATTACTCTCCCTCCAACTGACAGCCCTACCTTTGCTACTGCCATATGGTTTAGGGTGAGAAACTGGCATGTGAACAGAGTGGCTCATAGAGTGGCATGTAGCTTATTCATGCTAATTCCCTGCCTTCTCTCACTGGGTGGCTGTGCTCTCACAAACCATGTGGTTCCTCACATTCCTCCATTGAGCCCAGGGCCTACTATCCCCAGGATTAGTCAGCCTAGTGTGCAGCAACATATGTGGCTTTCTGGGCTTTATTATGCCTCACAGTTCCATATAAACAAGGGTCAGGATTGGGTACTATAGTATTGCACTGTACAGAATTTAAGAGGTAAATTTTCAGATTCCAGCTGTGTATGTGGCCCAAGCGGGTTTTGTACATTCAAATTCTAACACTATTCAAAATTAACATGCAACTGTTAGAATTTTGTTAAAGCATACAAACAGGTGTTTACACCTGTAGAATGATTGTGCTTGTATGTGTTTTAATTTTGTGTTTCTGTGAGTGGCAGTCCTATGAAGTCTTATGAAAACGTACACCTAAATATGAATAATATTTAGAAGTTACTACTGTAGATATTTTAGGTCATTTGAATAAATTATATGACGATACATAGCATGTTCTTACTGCAATTAAACTTGTTCTTGCTTTTTACTAAAACAGTATGCTAATATATATTTTATTCAAATTAACTAAAACAAATAGTGTTGTGCAAGCAACAACTGGTTTAAGATATACACTAGGCTTACATGATCTTTTATTTAATCTAAGCCAGAGTAAATTGCTTTCTTTCTTCCAGAAGGTTTTCTTTACCTGTCAATTAATATAATTTGAATAACTTTCCATGATGCTATTATTTTCTGCAAGTGTATTTGCTGTCTTGACTAAGTTAATTTCAAAATTTGATTTAAAGAAGAATAAGACAAAATAAGTGTACACATTGCAGCATAGTGTTGGACATAAGTAACTTCAATAGTGTACTAATATGTACAGTTTGAAGTGTTAGCTATTTGTTATTAGTTCTTGTGAATGCTGTTGTGTTAGGTATGTATTATAAGCATTTGCAAAATTCCACTTTCATCAGTAAGGACAGCAAGAGTCAAAAGACAATTATTTTCCCCAAAGTTCTTAATTGATTAGCATTTCTTTCATCATTACCTTTGGATATGAACTAAGTGTTCAAACAAGTAGAAGTTTATATGCCTTCAGTTTTATAGAATAAGATACATCACTTTCTTGTTTACACTATGACCTTTTATGTGTAATATAGACAGTATTAAGGGAAGCCCAGAAAATAGATAATAATGTCTTCTCTCATATATAATAAACTCTCATTTATTACAAACACAGCATTAGATTTTTGTGTATAGGAAATATATCTTGTAGATTCTTAAAAACTTTTTGCAAAGATAAAATAAAGTGAATGACTTTATTAACAAAGATTAACTTGGTCAGTTACAAATAGTGCTGCACATAACTTTTTCAATGAATTTGGTAAATTAAATTAGTATTAGCAGTTATTCTTCACACAATGGACTTGAATGTGTTTTCAGGAGTTCTTTTCCATACCTTTCCTCTGGAACTGTTCCAATAAATTCTTATATTTAGTGTCTTGTGTACTTGTAGAAGGTTGCATTTACTGTACATTTCATAGATTAAAAGGAAATTCTATAGTAGCAACGTTAGGCTTTAAAGATTATAACCTAATGCTCACATATGTGGCTTCACTCTTCTCAGAGTCAGGTTTAAAAGGCCTTCTTAGTTAATGTCTCTTTCATGAGTGTTCAGGACACAATACACATACCTGCAAACAGACCTGCAGATTGTATTGTAGTGTTTATGGCAGATTATATAAACCTGAAAGACTCATAGAAATCACGTTACTGCACATATTTTGGTTTTTCTTCTAGGTAAGGGAACGACTGAGGGTTTCTTTAGAAAGAGTCTCTGCACTGGAAGAAGAACTAGCTGCTGCTAACCAGGAGGTAACATAAAACACTTTCTCCTCGTATGAGGTGCAATTTTTCTAACATTCTGTCCCTTGTGTTTCCCATCACTATTATTGAAACTGTCACAAAACAATAAATTACATTCTGTATAGGCCTATTGTAAGCGGTTGTCATATTCATAAAATCTTCTGATTTCTGCTTTATTCAGATCTGTCGTGAGCAGACTAAAAAAACAAGGGCTAGTGACAGGTGCAAAACTTTTCTTTCCTTTACTAGATATGGAAAAGCCATGAGGCAATAGATATGTGTCAGACATTGTAAGCAATATAACAACACAGTTGCTAAATTGGAGTTCATATCAGATATTGCTATATAACTAGGGACCTGCAAACTCAACAGTAAGTACAATATTATAATTTAAATATACCCTGGGAATGGCTTACAGAGAGAAAACTTAAAGCCGCTACATAACCTATCATAATAGGATATTTTCTCTGTGTACGCATGAACATATAGGGGTTTTTTATACCTAATCCTGTGCTTATTACTCAAGAATGAGGATTGCAGGCTTGGCTCAGATCTTGTACAATCCTTAGTTAATAATTAATATTGATATGTATAGGTCCTCATCCAAATCCATAAAGTTCAATAGAAGTCTTTCTGTTGACATCTACTGTCTTAGGACCAGGCCTGTAGTTAATCATCTCAGTATCTAGTTGTTTTGGGGAGATTAGTTATACTCTGTGTTTGCCAGTCAGACACAAGGGAATTCTATTGAAATGATAGCTTGGAAGCCTAAGAAAAAGCACTGTAGTTCTTGGTTTGCCTTCCGAGCCTGGTAAATATGCAAAATAACATATGTACTTGTAATTGTTCTTGCTTTACAATCTACAAATCAGTAATAAGTATATTAAATACAATAGAATTTTAGCTATTTGGACAGCAAGTATCCAAACCTTTCTAACGAGTTGCAGCTCTGTTTCCCATGTTTTGACTCCATTCTTTCTCACTGAATCCTGCTTATATGAATTATTCGAACAATTTTGGTGTCACCCATTATCATCATATCTCTGACTTCATCACACTAGCATCTGGACACCTTACAAGGTGTTTACATTTACACATTCAAGTTTACATTTAAACATTCAAGAGTTTGGTGAGAGAGACCAAACATAGAGCTCCCTGGATGCTTGTGGCTTTATTTTTCAGCTAGCACACCAGAACTGAATCAATGTAGAAGGCATAGGCAAACAAGGGGGGTTCCAAAGAGGATGGAGCCAGGCTGTTTTCAGAGGTGGCAGATGACAGAAGAAGGAGCAACCATCTCAAGTTGCAGTGAGGGAGGTCTTGATTGGATATTAGGAAAAACTGTTTCACTAATTAGATGGTGAAGCACTGGAATGGATTACCTAGGGAGGTGGTGGAATCTCCATTGTTAGAGGTGTTTAAGGCCCAGCTTGACAAAGCCCTGGCTGGGATGATTTAGTTGGGATTGGTCCTGCTTTGAGCAGGGGGTTGGACTAGATGACCTCCTGAGGTCTCTTCCAACTCTAATCTTCTATGATTCTAAGTACATCTTGCAGCTCTTTCTAACAGTGGCCAGGTTTGTACTTAATTATCTTTCCACAAGAGGTAAATTACAGACACGCTTGGGTTTGCTACTGAGAATGATCTTCAGTCATAGTGCCAGCCAGCTGGATAATTGTGATCCACTGTAAAGGACAAAATACAGAATCAGTTGCTTCTGATACTTATTTATACCTTGGCCAATAAACACTCTACTGTACCAAGAAGGTGGCTCTTACATCTCTGGACAAAATCAGTTTCAGGGCTAGAGTATAAGCAACTGACCATCCAGTAGTGAAATTTCATCTGGGCAGTTCTTAGAAACCTCTCTTCTAAAGCAAGATCAGTCTGAGCAGTAATAGGCATCAGATGGGGATGGGGAAGGAAAAAGAATGCTGGGATAATAAACATACAGATTAAAATGAATTGAAAGTGAGGATATCTGGAGTACTGTGTCCAGTTTTGAGCCCCACACTACAAGAAGGATGTGGAAAAATTGGAAAGAGTCAAGCGGAGGGTAACAAAAATGATTAGGGGTCTGGAACACATGACTTATGAGGAGAGGCTGAGGGAACTCGGATTGTTTAGTCTGCGGAAGAGGAGAATGAGGGGGGATTTGATAGCTGCTTTGGAACCTGAAAGGGGGTTCCAAAGAGGATGGATCTAGACTGTTCTCAGTGGTAACTGATGACAGAACAAGGAGTAATGGTCTCAAGTTGCAGTGGGGGAGGTTTAGGTTGGATATTAGGAAAAAACTTTTTCACTAGGAGGGTGGTGAAACACTGGAATGTGTTACCTAGGGAGGTGGTGGAATCTCCTTCCTTAGATATTTTTAAGGTCAGGCTTGACAAAGCCCTGGCTGGGATGATTTAGTTGGGGATTGGTCCTGCTTTGAGCAGGGGGTTGGACTAGACGACCTCCTGAGGTCCCTTCCAACCCTGATATTCTATTCTATATTGGAAAGGCTTTCTTGCCTGCCATCCTTAGAAATGTTATACAAACTTACTGTGTTAATAATGCTGAAAACATTTAGAAGGACATTAATCAACAAAGCCTGTCAAGATCATTTACACAACATGAATATTGGTATTTCAGTTTCTGCCTGCTGTAGCTCAAAACTGAAAATGTATTAAAAAGAACTTGGCAAGGAGATATACAGAAGGGAATTGATGAATTACATTCAAAAAATCAGTGCATTTTGAACAGGAGTTCAGCTAATGTTCACAATTATTTAATTAAGCCCAAAAATGGATTAGACATCATCATTATATAGGGGCTGATTTAACACCAAGATCTCCAGTGAATGTACCCAGTCAGTGTTCATCTGAAAGACATAAATTGGATGTAGTGTATGTGAAAAGAAATGGGGCAAGTTTCCAAGGCAATTGGGTTCAGGGATTTCAGTTATTTCTATATTGCTGTCACTCTGTGTCTGTTCTTCTAAAACACTCACTACTAACGGGCAATGTTCCTCCCTTGATAATTCGTATTATTTTTCTCCATATCCATGTTGTTTTCATTGTAGCAACACACTCCATAGTCAGGACTAATATAGATACCTAAATGATGGCAATAGGTTGATACCCTGATTAAAATGTTGTATCACTAGGGGAAAGACACACAGAAGATCCAGGTTTAGTAAACCACAGGAATACGTTGATATCTGCCTAGGTCATGGCTGCCCTGACAAAAGTGCCCAAACCTAACTTCAAGGAATCACATAAGAAATTCAGAGAGGTTAGGCACTTAATGAGACAGATACTCCAAACAATAAACACCTACAGACTTACACTGGGAAAAGATAAATAAGAGCCTGTACTCCTAAATGGGCCTTGTAGCCTAATTCCTAAATAACCAGCATTAATAAACATAATGACAGATGTGAGAAATGTAGATAACATTCCTCTGAAACCTGTAGATAACATTGTGAACACAGGCAAAACCTGTTTGGTTTCAGCTTTGGTTATAAACCAGAAACTTATGCAATAATTTAAAGCTGGCAGCAAACAAAAACCTGTAAAGATGAAACTGCAGGGAGAGTTGAGATAGGCAAAATATAATTACCCAAATTGGAATTTGATCCAAGCTTTCACCTCTCAGGGGCAACTTCTTTTACTGGGGGGAGATAAAGCTAAAAAATAAAATAATAGCCATTGAATAACACCTTAATGAATAGTTTTGTACCACAACTAAATTTGTCCACATAATAAAGTGAGATAAACAAAATTCTGTTTCAAAATCAGTGTTTCGTATATTTGTTAATGGAAACCCTAATTTTTGGGGTTCTAATGTCCCCTAAAACCCAGTTGTCGACATCCACACTACTTTTCCAGAAAAAGCTGTGGGCGCACAAGTGGCCTTAAGCCTCCTTTATGTCACCAGAATGCTGGAATAGTGACCTATGGAGAAGAATCTCCCCTACTAAATCAGAAACATCACTTCCTACTGAGCCTGTGTTTTTCTTGGTCTACTGCCTGGACACTATCTAATTAGATCGCTACTTGTGATATTTCCCTAACTGGGTTTGACTTTACATATTCTGATGGTAAAGACAGTATTTTAATTCTTAGATGCCCGAGGAAAAGTGCTCAGCTGTACTTTTCAAAACCACGTATATCCTCAAATGGTACATTACTATTCTGTTTCCTCAGAGTTAGGAGTTCCTAAAAAGAGCAAATGTATGATTTCTTTGCCTTATCCTCAAATGAATGTACTATAGAAATGATGCAGGTTTTATAAAATGAAGAAATTTTTGAAGGTTTAAAAAGGAAAATCAAAGTAGGGTTTTTTGTTTGTTTTGTGTTATTTTTTAAATCAAGAAAGATATAACGTACCTTAAATTATCACACGACCCACCATATTAAATATAATATGCCTAGTGAAGAATTTCCCAAACTAGGTTACATTAGCTGTCGTGTTCACTGAGCAGTCCACCTTTCATATTCTTTATGACTTGCATTTTATATCGTCCATATTCGCACCTATGATGCTTAAGTTTCATATTCACTTTCTATTGAAGCGTTGTTTACAAACAATAAAAATTAAGTTTTAAAGACTCAATCCTACAAGGGGTTGAGCAACTCCAATATGTTCTGAATGCCTTCAACTCCCTTACAAATCAGTGGGTGCACTCACCACCTTACAAAATCAAGGCCTAACAACACTTTGGGGAACTGCCTTGTTTTTGGCAACTAGAAACAAGATGGTGGCGAAAGTCGCTGAGGGGCAGCATTCTTAATTCCTGTTAATTTCCCCATGAAGAATATTACTGCAATAGGTTTTTAAATTTGAGTTCAGCTATTGTATGTAATCCAACAATTACATACAATAGCCACCATTAAAATGCTAGCATTTTCCTACAATTATCATACAGTTGTATCTGGGTTACCACATTTTTCTTTAATGTTTATAATAGGAGATATATGTGCTCACATTTGGCAAGTGTTGACTTTTCATATTTTTTTCTGTAGCTGTTACATATATGCTAGCTTTTTGCAATAGTTGGCGAGGGGGTTTGGTCATAATAGTTAAAAGTACTGTGCATACTCACATAGGTATTAATTTACACACCACACCACTCAAGTGTGTCAGTGGTGTTGCATTTCCAGGAGCCACACTTCTACCTATTCCAAAGGCCCCAGATGTGATTAAAGAACTGTGTGGGAGATGATTGTAATTAGCAATTGATTTCTGCTGCTAGTCCTCCAGCTCACAATAGGTGGTGCATCCAACACTGAAGTTTGGTAGTCTACTAATCTCTGCCTGGGAACATTTGTCAGATAGGATAGAAACTTGTTCAAATACCAGCCAGTTCCTGACAGCCACACCCCTTGCCCACTAATCTGAGTGGGACTTGCCCTTTTTTCTTTTTTTATTTTTTGATAAGAGCTGGAATATAAAATTGCCTGCCTGTCTCTCTGTTCTGTAGCATTCTGAGCTGTATTATTGAGACTGCTGGCAGGGCAGCCTGCCCTCATAACCCCCACCTTTTGATGTACTGTTACTAATATTATGAAATTCAGACTTCATTAAGAGCTTGATTAAATTATGGACATCTCCAGCATACTGAAACAGATGCTTAATTAAGCTCTATTTATCTCAGAGAAAAAGGCAGGCGGTGAACACTTGGCCCTACGTGCTTGCTGTCCACGTTAGAAAATCTCGGGGAGCCAGATCAGACTTGGGGCATATTTAAGAGACTCCAGCAGCCTCTGAAGGATGCAAATTCAGAGTGCCTGGAAACATGATGCAGCTTCATGTGGTTGTAACATGCTTCTCACATCCCCTTCTTGCACCACTGCTCCATGGAAAGGACAATTCTTGTCACTTCCATCAAATTAGAGTTCACTTCATCCCAGAACTATCTGAAGTCTCAACAAGCACTATTTCATCTAGAAACTACCTCTAAACCCTTTCCCCTACTCTTGTCCTTACCACCAAGCCTGGTAATTCACTGGCTCAGTATACTGGAATCAACCCTGGTTGTGGAATTTGTTGCTTACTTGCAAGATGTGGAACACAAATTCCCCCCGCCCCTTCCTGGCTGTGTTACACCATAAGCGTTCCACATCTGTAAAAGCCCACATATTGGCAACATCATATGGGGCCCTCCAAGACCCTTTTATTTTAGTTCAAAAACAAGCACTTACATTTTCCTGGATCAAATGAGTAGAAAACCACATAGAGATCATTCAGATTTCATAGAATGTTTTATCTCAGAGGAAAGATCATTCTTCTTGGGGAACACTAATGAGACCCCTGTGACCTCTGTAGAACATTGATACAAGTGCATCACAAGAGAGAGCATAGGTTCATCAGTCACTGCACCTCCAAACCCTTTATCTCAGCATTTGTTCCAAATGCCAAACACTAATGCATTATCTCCATTAACTGAGAGTCTGCTTTGACCTGGGTATCTTTAAAGTCCCTATCAGTACTGTTCCTGTTCAAGGTAATTTTTAATGGACACTTGTGATTGTCTCCAAAATTGGAGCCTTACATTTCCTGTGTCTTTTCCAGGCACTCCATCCTCCTCTGCTGAATTCTACTCATCCTTTCCAAGATAAAATTAAGAAGCAGGGTTATTCATCTCCCACTCCCAGAGCTCTCAGTGAAGTTGCAAGAAGGCTGGACCATAGGCATTTACTTCATACAACCGCATGCTTGTGTGACCTCTGTCCTCCTCTTTGGCCTTTGCTAAATGGACATCAGTAAATGTCTAATATTTGCTGGAATTCACTTTAAATTAAAACACACAGTAAAAGTTACAAAAATACATTACTGAACTCCTCTTTCTTACAGGTGGGATTAGCCTTCACCATTAGGAGTTTATATAGAGAGAGGAAGATAAAAATTGCTATAATGGATCAAACCTGAGGTCCATCTATTCTGACATGCTGTAGGTGGCCAATACCAGGTGCTTCAAAGGAATGTGCAAGAAACCATTTTGTCAACACTTCCTAAAGAAAAGTTTTCTCTTAATCCAGAGTGGTTAGTGATGAGCTTATGATGCATCCCTTATTTATCTTATAGTTAATCATTATTATAGCACCCATGGAATCAGTCATCAGTAATTTTAGCACTTAATTTTAGAGATCACAGTAAAAGGTTGATTTGGGGTTTGATTCTTTTTAGCCTATTCCATGAACTCCAGAAAATGCAGTCACTTGGTGTTAGCTCACCTATGCAGTCACAAAGGGCCAAAACCACAAATGAAATTCTTTGTTTCTTCTGTACAAGGTGGGCCAAGAAATGGAGAAATCATATGGGGACATTCTGCAATTATGGAAAATTTTGGCCCCACTTATTAAGGATAATGCAGCACAGCATAGTCTATGCAAGTATTATTACCTGTAAATATTTAATTTAGTATGTATTTTTAAAAGGATAACCTTATCCATCTATAGAGTGTTGTGTTTACACATAGTTCTACATACGTATATTCAAAGCTACATGTTTGAAAGGTTCACAACAGCTTGGCGTATAAACGCAGTTAGTTGCATTATTCTCTTGATAACATGGGGCTTGTGCATTAACGCACCATGGAAAATACACTCCATAATGCAAAACGATTGTTTTGGGTAAGAATATTATTTGGATAAACAGTTTTGCTAAGAAACATGTTTATTAGTTGAACATGTGTTATATGTGATACTTATTTCAAACCCAACCTGAAACAAAGATAATAAACGGGAATCTCTAGGTGAAATTCAGTGGCTTGTGTCATGCAAAAGGCCAGGCTAGATGATCATAATGGTCCCTTCCAGCCTTAAAATGTATTAACTCTATAAGGAACATTTTGGTGTAAAAACCATAATATCCTTTACATATAAATATTACTCATCCCATTGTCTTTTCTCTGGATGATGAAAAAAGAAGTTACTGTCTCATATAGTCTCCATTATGTGTTATATTTATCCATTGTTTTAAAAATTCTAAAATCATGGGTTATACAATTATAATTCCGGAGAGAGCTCCTCCACAGTTAAGGTTGTGTTCTGTGTCCATTACAAAGCACTTTTGTCCATTACGATGTCTACTACTAGCACCACCATTACACCTGTAAAGAGATCTATCATCTTTCACCATGATTTCCATAACTTTCTACTATAAGCAATTAACATTTCTCAGAGAAACATTATGAGAGGGAAAAAAAGCCATATGCCTTTCTCAGTGGTGGCAAATACAGGTTTCTGAACATTCTTTCAGTGTGCAGAACCATGGTACAAAATTTCATTGAGACATCTTATCTCTTCTATTGACTTCCCAGAATACATTGAGCCTGTTTCTGTGGCTGACCGCAAAATATTGCTGACAAGATTGTGGCATCTGGCAGAAGTAAATGGGTTATTCAGCGACTCCACTCTTTCTTTTCTGAACAGTTCAGAGTGGTATTGTGTAGTTGCTCAGCTACCCTGTTGGTCTGCTCTCACTTGGAGTCCAGCAAGGTTCTACTCTGTCACCCCTACTCTTCAGAGCATGGCCACTTGTGACATATTTTGAAAGCTTTAAGGCTACAGTGCCATCAGTTCTCTGGTAACATTGAAATCTACATCACTTTCTCATCAGAGCTGAACAGCCTCCTAAGTATTTAAAAATAGGAATAACAATAGCAATCCTGCTTTCTGCCTAGTCTGCAGGAGAAATTGCTTGGGGTGGGGGTTAGGATGAGAGAGAATGGATGTGTGGCATGCTTGTGTGTGTGTGTGTGTGTGTGTGTGTGTGTAACTTGCTTTTGGGGAAACCTTAGCTGAAGAGATGGGGTTTACATTTCATTATGAATGCAATGAGATTAATAGTCATTCTTACTTCTTCTGGTAGCATTTGTGTTTTCTGTTGTAGGCATGTCAGCATCTTGTGCTTATTTTGTTATGCAATCAGATTCCACACAGGCAGACAAATAAAAATATCATTAAACAAATAAATATTCCAAGATACAATTTTTAAATTGATCAGCCTGCTCCAAGACATTTCTAGCTACTGTTTTGGTCATTAAGAGAAGCAATCAGTTTCTGTGAACTAAGTTATGCCTTAAATCCTCTATGAATATCCCTGTTTGTCCAATGCCAACATTTTTCTTATTTCTTGGGGTCATCTCTCTGATATTTCCACTCCATTCTACCTACTTTTGAACCTATATTTTCTAATAGATTTTATTGTTTAAAAGATTTGTAAGGAGTTTGAATCATCCTGGCACTGATTTATTTTTGAAGAGCAGAAGATATTTACTTAGCTTCACTGCTGCTGTTTACAAAACAGCATGAGATCTCCTATTAAAACTCTAGATTTTCTGCTATCATGGCTCTGTATGTACCAATGAGCAGACATAAGTTGCTCTTAAGGTATTATCAGTAGAATTTTTGTTTCCCATGGCACTGTTAATTGCACCTTTTTAACAAAAGGAAATACAAGAATCTTAAGACACACATGAAGAAAGGAAACAAAGAGCAAAAAGCCATAAAAAATTGCTGTTTGCTAGTTCTACTATTTTTTTTTTTTTACCATTCCCACAAACCTGCTGTGCAACCAGGAAGCAACTGTTATAAAAGATATATTAAAATGGCTCCCTGCTGAGTTTTAGATGTTTGACATCTATTTTGCAAATCTCTTCAATCTACCTCTATTCTGTTTGGCTGAAACATTTGTCTTGATGAAACCTTGATCCCCCATGAGTAGAAACATTTTTAATGCCTTGCTTTTGTCTCTGTATTCATGATAACTGCAGGTTAAAAATTGCCAAGTTTTCCTACCCTCTTTCTCTGTTAACACAAGGATTACCACTGAAACAGGCACTTTGATCAAAAAAGAGCATAAACCTGACCCATTATTTTTTCTTACAAAAGTGTGTTCAAACATTTCCTAGGGCTCACTATTTGCTGGTTTAAACAATCCACATGCCAGTATTTCAATGTAATAGATAGATTATATCTTTCTTTTGTTCTCTGATCCATGTGCATATTTTAGGAAACATGTGCGTGCCAAATTATCGATTGCTTGACAATCATATATGGCTTCTCCCCCTCAAGGATTTACGGTATCACTATATATACAAAGATCATCTGCCTCCCTTGTTGCTCTGACCATGTCCTCTCCCCCTTCCTCTCCCATTTGAATCCCTCCACTGGCTACCTCCTCATCAGGCACAAGGTTCTTGTTTAATTTTTATGGCTCTTTGCAACTTAGCCTTCACCCCTAGTAAATTAGTGTGACATCGACCCCAATCTTATCTCTGTCACTGTTCCATCAATCAGTCAGCTTCTCACTCAAACACATCTCTGTTTTTCCCCACACTGCCTCTTATGCCAGGGAAAACTCCCCAATAAAATCTGTATAGAGACACTACCTTATCTTCCTTCAGATCCCTCCTTAAAATTCATCTCTATCATGATGCCTATAAAATCCTGCCTGCTGATCATAGTAAGGCCGGTGAGGAGATCTGACTGTTCCTTCTCCTCTGACCTTTCCTTACTCCCTACTTCTGTCCCAATTTGAAAAGGAAAACACATAAACAGCATAAGTAATCAACAAAGCTGTGCCAGTTCTTCACCGTATTAATTTGCCTGTATGTTATATACTCATCAGCCTTGCTCTGTTTGTGTGCTTTAGATTCTAAGTCCTTGGAGGGAAGAATTGTCCCTTTTCCACATTTGTTCAGCAGAGCCCAGGACAGTGGGGACCTGATCCTGACTGTGGTCTTTGAGTGCTGCAGTGACAGAAATATTTACTGCTCCCTCTAATAATAATCTGTTTCCACATTGATATTTAAGTAAATTTAAACCAGGACTTGAGTTGTGCTGGAATACTCCAGAATGCCATTCTGGCACCTTTTTGGGAGCCAGAAATGTGTTCGGGCACTTTCGATGCTATCATTTCTGATAGGGGGGCCTGGATCACAGGCTGGATGGTTTATGCTGGTGCCCTCTGCCATTCCCCTCCCCGCCAGCCCAGAGCTCCCTGCTTTGGTACAGTCCCCGCTAATTGCAAGCACAGCTGAGCTGGGAAGTATGCTGGGGGTGAGCGTCGCTCCCTTCACCCCACGCTTAGCTGGGGGAAAGGGAGGCTGCTCTGCCCAGTGTCAGGATGTGCCAGGGATTTGTCTGGAGAGCTGCACCGCTGATGGATCAGCCAGCACTAGCAAGGAGGCTCTGGCGGTGTCGGAGCACGGCATAGCCCCTGGCAGCAGTTCCAAGGCACACAGTAAAAGGAGGTACAGTGTGGAACCTGCTGCCATGGGACTTACACGTCTCTCCAGACCCATGGGAAGCTGCCCCAGTTTGCATTACCATCACTTCTGAGCGATAGTGCCAGAAGTATGTTTTGGCATGTCTTTTTTTAGGACTCAAGCACTGACCTGAACTACTTTTTTGTTACACAGTGATTGCCCTTTAATTGTGAATCTTGTGACTAGCAATTTCCTGCAATAGCTAAGCATGTATATTACTGTGGGTTAGGGATTGTATGTAATTCAGTGTGGGAGGGTGACCACAGCTCCTCCAGAATTAAGAACAGTGCAGGGTGATTAGGCAAATTCACTCAGGTTGTAACACTTTCAGAGTCTTGGTGCCCCCACCTGGAGAGGCTCACATTTATGGGTTCAAACTGGATTCCCCAGACAAAGAAAGGACTTTTGGATAAAATGCCTGAGTTTAAACTGACTCAGGGTCATCTTTCTGACCCAGCAAACAGACAGAACCTTCTGTCCAAGGGGGGTCGCCAAAGCATAGGGAACTGTTGGAAGGACTGACACCAGCCAGAGTCTGAGATTACAACTGGGGTGATCTCTGGTAAGCTTTCTAGCATGTGTGTATCATTTTTAATATGTTTTCTCTGTAATGCTTTCACTTAAGAATACGTGTGCTTGCTTAGAAAGAGCTATGTGGAAACTCATAACTGCTGGGAATTACGTTGTTCATAGAATTTGAAAAGTAAGCAAATTGCAGATGCTGGCCTGGCTAAGCAGTCCAGCTTGCTGAAAGTATCAATATCAGCAGAGATCTGTGCAGCCTGGAAATGCCCCAGCTAGGAGGGAGAGAGACATGGGTCTCCATCTAAGAAAGGTGATGCCTAGGGAGCCGGAAGCCTGGGGTGGGGTGGGAGAGGATCCTCTATTTTTAATTTGCAGGAATGAAAAGAAATTGGCTATCTGAGGTGCTTGCAATATATTGTGGTATTATTTATCAAAAATTTTATTTAAAAATGGCTAAACAATTCTGGCATTATTTAATGTTATAATGTATGTGATCATGCAAAAAATCATTGATGCTGATCATCTACTGAGAAGACCTACTGCTGCCAAGTGATAACCCAGTTTTTAATTAATTTAACAAGAATGTAGTACTGGGATTTTTATGACCATGATTGTTAATTATTAATATTTTAGTCTACATATAAATTGTATGTGTTGCATTTGAGTAAAAGGTTTAAGCCAGTGGTTTATCAATATTAAATAAGCAAAAGCAACCTTAATTTTTAATAGGCTCACATATAATAATAGGTGTTGTAATTAAGCTGTGAGCCATCTGATTTGTATTTTCATATTATGAAAATATTCTTTAAACTTTAACTTTATACTTTAACTTAATAAGACTTGGATTTCCATTGATCTGCAGAAATACCAGCTTGTTTTCTGGTTTATGACCTGTGGCTGTGAAGCCTTGCGTAATTTCCCCCCACATTTTTGTGTCAGGAGTTTGTGTCCTATTGTAATAATTGGGATTACAAATTTACTCTCATTGTAATCTCAACTGTAAAAAGTATGTAAAAGTTTGTAAGATGATAGAATAACCTATAATAACAAATGTTGATGGAAAGAGGTCAAGTTGTTTTCAATAATGAATGTTATAAATAGGTGCAAGAGAACCAGACAGAGACTAAATTACTACAAACAAACAAAAAAAAGGCCATGTTGATATGATTCAAGGACTATGTTAAAATCATGTTTGGTAAAAACAGAAAATGTGGAGCCATAAATTAATGAACCAACATTGGTGTGTTGGATATTAGGCCTAATTGGTGGACAAAATAATGAGGATATGGGGTATTCCACTCCTCACTCCCTTTTTGATTCCTTTAAAAAAGAGATTTGGGGAAGAAAAGAGGGAAGAACAGATGGAGGCTACTGAAGCAAGCTTCACCAACATGGTTGTCACTCCCACCATCTCCTGGGATCCTGGACCTTCTTTGTTCTGATCCTGAGAGTTGTCTTGACCTAGCTGGGCGAAAGAGAGGGATCCAGATGACATTGCCATACCTAGCAGCTCCAGCTGAATTCCATACACCACTTGGGCAGAAATAGGATTGGACTTCAACAACAGTATCAACAAGAGCTGCAGCCCATTTCAACTAACTTTTTCTCTTTCCCCCCAAAAATACAGTTATTACCGTCTTTCATACCATCTAAAAAACTGTCAACTAAGGAGACTTTTTTCCAAAACTTTCTCCTGCTAAAGGGAAGAAGGGATGTTGTTAAAGTGAAAGCCTTATCAGTGCTTTACATTTCAAATGTTTTAACTGTTTCTCCTTCCTTTCTGTGTCTTTAATAAAAGGCTAAAAAGGATTTTTAATTATGTGCTTTCCATGGTACTAAGCAGACTGATGTCTCTGTATATCAAACCCTGAACCTTGTTTGCAAGTGTTTAATGTTGGGCAGTGACTGGGTTATGTTAACACCTTTGGCTCATTTATTCCATGTAAATTAATACAACAGTCTCCTCCAGCCTCTTTCTCCTACCCATATATGGACATGTCTATACCACAAACTTAAGTTGACTTAAGTTATGTCAATGTACAGTCACCGCTGTATTTAAACCGCTGGTGTATGTCCACACTACGCTTCTTGTGTCAGTGAAGCACGTCCACATCGCATTGATACAGAGAGCAGTGCACCATGGGTAGCTATCCATTGTGCAACTGGCCACCATCTGCCACAGGATGTTCTGGGAAGGGTTTGCAATAAATACCTTATGGGGGCAGGCTCAGTTTCCCATGATGCAGCTTTCTCTGTCCCATCATTCCATGGGCTTCCTAGTACGTTTCGTGCTGCTTTTCAACAGTCCCTGAAAACTGCCTGCCTGCCTGCCGTCTCTGTCAGAAAGTATGAATCCTGCACTGCTCTCCAGTATTGTGATGAGTGTTATGAACACAACACGCCCGACCCTGCAATATTTCATGAGCTGTGACGACGATGATGATGATGATATGGTGTCTGCCCAGCTGTATGCCATGGACAGAAACAATTCAAGATTACTGTTGGCATTCATAGAGCAGCTGCACACAGTGGCCCATCAGTTCTGGGCTCCAGAAACAAGCACTGAGTGATGGGATTGCATTATTATGCAGGTAGGGGATGACAACCAGCGGCTGCAGAACTTTCGGATGTGAAGGCCACATTCCTGGAACTGTGTGGGGAGCTTGCCGCCAGCCCTCCGGCACACGGGCACCGAAATGAGAGCTGCCCTAATGGTGGAGAAGCAAGAGGTGGTGGCTGTGTGGAAGCTGGCAACGACAGATTGCTACCGGTCAGTTGTGAATCTGTTTGGAGTGGGGAAATCCACCATGGGGGCTGCAGTGATGCAAGTGTGCAGGGCCAATAATCACCTCCTGCTATAAAGGACTGTGACTCTGGGCAATATGCGTAAAATAGTGGATGGGTTTGCAGCAATGGGATTCCCTAACTGTGGTGGGGTGATAGTTAGCATGCATCTCCCCATTTTGGCCCCAAACCACCTTACAACAGAGTAAATCGGCAGAAAGGGCTACTTTTCTATGGTATTGCAAACGCTAGTGGACGATTGTGGTCATTTCACCACCATCAATGCGGGCTGGTCAGGGAAGGTACATGACACATGTATCTTTAGGAACACAGACATGTACAGAACGCTGCAATCAGGGTCTTTCTTTCAAGACCAGAGGATTACCACGGCAGATGAGGAAATGCCAATAGTGATCCTGGGAAACCCAGCCTACTTCTGTGTCTCATGCAATCTTACACCGGCCACCTTGACAGCAGGAAGGAGCACTTCAACAATAGGCTCAGCAGGTGCAGAATGACGGTTGAATGTGCCTTTAAAGGGGCACTGTCTCCTCAGCAGGTTAGACCTCAGTGAGGAAAATATTCCTATAGTTATAGCTGCCTGCTGTGCCCTCCATAATATATGTGAATCAAAGGGGGAGAAATTTTCCCAGGGGTGGAGCGAGGAAGTGGAGCAGCTGTCTTCTATTTTTTAAGCAGGGCTGTAAGAAAGGCTCAATGGGGAGCCATTTGGTCAGGGAGGCTTTGAAGGAGGATTTTAACAATGGGCCACTGTAATGTGTGTTGCTGTAATGTGTTTAGCCAGGCTTTTTTGTGTGTGTGTGTACCATGGCATGAACCTTTTAATGATTACTATGTGTGTGCTACTATAACACTGCAAATGCACCTATTGGTACCGTCTCTGAATGTTAGCAGTAGTCGCCATATATTAGAGAATAATAAGATTGACTTTCCATAAGTACATTTTTATTCCACATCCATGCAGATATATTTATGTATTGGTAACCTAAACTTCATACATACAGAGAAAAGTATCTTTAAAGGGGAAGCACATTTGCAACTGAGGCTCTCAGAGCTGGATGTATGTCCAGCTATTGTTCTACAAATTGTCCCACGGGATGGAGTGTCCGGGATAATGCAGACGCCCCTGAGCAAATGAGGAATGTGGGCAGGGGCAGTGAGGGGAGGTGCAGGAAGACAGTTCCGTATGGACTGCAGGGGGAAGCATGCATGGATGTGTTCAGCCTGAAGTTCAGTCAGGAACCACAATATGTCTGTTTACTCCCTGAGCAGCGCTATTATCTGTTCCTGCCCCTGTTTCCTATCCTGACTATCCCGGCACAATCTGTCACTGACTACCTCCCTCCATGCTGTCTGCTCACAATCCAAAGCACCAGACGACTGCAGCACCTCCTTGAGCATGTCTGCTTTACTCCTCCAGTTCCTTTTCCTTATCTGAGTGAGGTGCTCCACCAGTGTGCAGGAGATGGTCAAGGGCTCATCTGCATCTGCTAAAGAAACAATAGACAGAGATATCATTGTCAGTGAGCTTACACCCTTGATCCAACCAAGTGTCAAGCACATCTATCTCAGTTTCCCTTGGCACTCACACAGTGTGGTGGTATCCCCAGCCATGGTGAGTATGGCTCGGGAGGCAAGGAGGTGAGTTGAGACAAAGCAGGGGGTAGCCATGGGGTATCAGTACCAGTGCATAGGGCTACTGTACTGAATACTGGCACCATTTTCCACAGGCAGGGGTGATTGCAGCTGATATCTCACTCCTGAGGTTAACCGAGGCTGCAAGGGTCCAGCTCCTGCATGTGTGTGGCTGAAGACAGGGACCATGTGCTACTGGCTTGTGTGCTGATATGGTGCCTGCTGAAGTAATTGCTGAGTGGTGTGGCAAAGTTTCCTACCACAGGCAAAGAAACAAAGCAGCCCTTCCAAGAAAAATCCTTCGGTAGAGGATTGTGGAGTACCTCCAGGAAAGGTTCCTAGAGATCTCTCTGGAGGATTCACAGGACATCCCAGTGTGCATAAACAAACTTTTCCGCAAGGCCCTCTCTGCCTGGCTGTACAGGGGAATGAGAAGCAGATAGAAACTGTTCCTGCATTGGTTATTTCACTATTTCTTGTAGCCTGATTAAAAAAAGCAGTACATGACCAGAGGTGTCCCTGCAGTATTGATGCAGAGTAATTATCAGAGGTTCCCTCCTCTGCATCATGCTTGCCAGAGCTGGACTGCTGGAACTGGCTGGACTGCTCAGGAGTCAAAAAGAGGTCCTGGCTCACCACACAACCAGACCTCCCTGTCACCTGTCCCCCATCCTCCTCTGCCTCCTCTTCCTCATCCAGCATGTCATCTTCTAGGTTTATTTCAGTGGCCAGTGACCCCAGCTCCTCCCAAATATCCACAGGGCTCTTGACAGTAGAAGTGGGGTCACTGCTGAAGATGGTGGCTCCTTGTAACTCCTTGTAGAAGCGGCACGTCTGCAGCTTTGCACCAGAACAGCTATTTGCCTCCCTTGACTTCTGATACGCCTGCCTCAGCTCCTTGATTTTTACACAGCATTGCTATGTGTCCCTGTCATAGCCCTTCTCTACCATGCTGTGAGTGATCTGGCCATTGATATGAAAGTTCATGTGGCTGGGGCAGAGCGGTGACTGCACAACCTCCTCTCCCCACAGATCCAGGAGATCCACCACCTCCCATGTACTCCAGGCAGGAGGACATTTGCTGCATGGATCTGGCGTGGTCAGCTGGGCAGTTGCTCTCCACGCCAAGCAAAGAGGAAGAGCAATTTCAAAATTTCCCAGGGCTTCAGAGGAGGAGGGCCGTTCACCTGTGTATCTGGCTGCAGGGCAGTGGAGTTCAAAACTGTGACCAGAGTGGTCACGGTGGGCATTGTGGGACAGCTCCTGGAGTCCACTTAGGGTGACATAAGCACCCTACACTGACACTGCATCACTCTAATTCCATCGCAGAAAGCTCTATGCCTCTTGTCCAGACGGTTTTATTAGGTCAGTGTAGCAGGTGAGTTAAAGCATTGCAGTGTGTACACTTCCATAGTTAGGTTGGCGTAAGCTGCCTTACTTCAACTTAACTTTGCAGTGTAGACTTGCCCTAAAATACTGTAAGTCTGACCCCCAAAACTCTCATTATCCCAGCAGATCTCAGAGTATTCCTTGGATTCACATTTACAACGATTCGGCAAGGTGCTTAACATGCATAAATTGACTTCACTGGGACTACTTGTGTTCCTAAAGTTACACACATTTAAATACCTTGCTGAATCAGGGCCTGAAATACCAAAGCCCATTTGTCATAAATATAAAGGGAAGGGTAAACCCCTTTGAAATCCCTCCTGGCCAGGGGAAAGCTCCTCTCACCTGTAAAGGGTTAAGAAGCTAAAGGTAACCTCGCTGGCACCTGACCAAAATGACCAATGAGGAGACAAGATACTTTCAAAAGCTGGGAGGAGGGAGAGAAACAAAGGGTCTGTGTCTGTCTGTATGCTGCTTCTTGCCAGGGACAGAACAGGAATGGAGTCTTAGAACTTTTAGTAAGTAATCTAGCTAGGTATGTGTTAGATTATGATTTCTTTAAATGTCTGAGAAAAGCATTGTGCTGAATAGAATAACTATTTCTGTCTGTGTATCTTTTTTGTAACTTAAGGTTTTGCCTAGAGGGGTTCTCTATGTTTTGGAATCTAATTACCCTGTAAGATATCTACCATCCTGATTTTACAGGGGGGATTTCTTTATTTCTATTTACTTCTATTTTTTATTAAAAGTCTTCTTGTAAAAACTGAATGCTTTTTCATTGTTCTCAGATCCAAGGGTTTGGGTCTGTAGTCACCTAGGCAAATTGGTGAGGCTTTTTACCAAACCTTGTCCAGGAAGTGGGGTGCAAGGTTTTGGGAAGTATTTTGGGGGGAAGGACGCGTCCAAACAGCTCTTCCCCAGTAACCAGTATTAGTTTGGTGGTGGTAGCGGCCATTCCAAGGATAACGGGTGTAATATTTTGTACCTTGGGGAAGTTTTGACCTAAGCTGGTAAAGATAAGCTTAGGAGGTTTTTCATGCAGGTCCCCACATCTGTACCCTAGAGTTCAGAGTGGGGGAGGAACCTTGACACCATTAGAAGATAGAAGTGCATGGCCATCTATAGAGAAGCACTGTGTCTCTGAAGTGACTGTTAAGCACTATGCTGCTCTCACCAGGATTGTGCTTCCCTAATTAGTAATCCTTTCTGGCTTTGTCAAAAAGTTAGGAAAGTCTCAGTTCATATTAACTTGTAAGTCGATTTACCACTGGGTGCCAGGGAAAACAATGTACATGAGCGCTCCACTGGTCCATCTAGAGGCGCTGACCCTCTACTTCCACATGTGTAGGGCAAGATCCATGTGTCACACTGGTCTGGAATGGCTCACGAACGTGAGTGCCAACCTCAGGGCAGACTGTTCAGGAACAGGGCGCAAATCCCATACTGGTTGTGTGTTCTATTATTAGAGTTCACCAACCTTGTAAGAAGTGCAAACTCCTAAAGCAATATAACAGCCTTAACAAGGAGTCACAGACAGCACCCCCTTGGGTATTCCAGTCTATCTTGCCACCCACGCAAGCTTGTCTTTGTGATAGATGGTTCCTTATACCAAAAATCACAACACTATTCAGGTTACTCCCAGTCCCAAAGAACCAGTCACTTATCCCAGGTCAAGCACACCCCAGATCTCTCACCAAAGACAACACTTGTAGTCAATAAATTAACTAATGGTTTATTAACTAAGAAAAGAAATAAGTTATTTACAAGCTTAAAGCAGATAAACATACACAAATGAGGTACCATCTTAAGTTCAAAAGGTAATAGACGCTTCTATAATAAGCAAGCTTTTATGTCCTTTAGGGCTAACCCAAGCTCAGAAACTTGGGAATCTCTTGCTTATGTTTAGGAATATTTGCCTCTCAGAGTCCACACAGCCAAAAAAAAATCTCCTAAAAAGGCATTGCTAGTTCTTTCTAGTCCTCTCCTTGTTAGTGCACTGAACACTGGCACCGTTTTTCCACAGTATAAGCTGCCTTGTGTGGACCTAACAATGTAATGTAGAGCAGGCCTTAGATGCATGAATTTTCTACTCTCTCTGATTCAAGATGTGATGAGATGAACTTGTGCATGTACCCTCTTCAAGGGCATGAGGGAAGTAATCAACAAAGTCTTTTGTCCACAATGGCTTGTGTGATGTCTGTGGACCATGTGTTGGGGGGGAGATAACATCTCTTGTGGTAAACTAGCATGTCACACGTGGTAATGCTTCTCCCTTACTGCAGGAGATTTACAGTTTTAGGCCAGGTCTACACTACCCACCTATATCAGTAAAACTACATAACTCAGGGGTGTGAAAAACCCAAATCCCCGAGTGATGTAGTTATATTGACCTAACTCCCTGTGCGGCCAGTGCTGTCAACGGGAGATAGCTACCTTGGGAAGGTGGATTAACTATGCCAACAGGAGAAGCTCTCCCATCAGTGTAGGAGCATCTGCACTAAAGCATTAGAGTGCACAGCTGTACTGGGGCAGTTGTCCCGATGCAGCATTTTAAATGTATCCCTGCCCTTAGCAAACATTTTTTAGCTACAGAGCAAACATTTAAACATTACCTTATAATATACATGGGATATAGATATTATAAATTGGATTAATACATGAAACATCCTACAAGCATTCCATAAAGTTTAAAAATGAAACACATTCTTATAATTTTAATATCTATTTTAAAAATACTAACACAGAGGTAAGCCATACTGGTTTCCAGCTATTCATTTGTCAATATTCTGTGAGGCCTGGGGCCTTGGCATGAGCTGGCACTGAGATTGCCAGCTTCACACTGTGCATGGGTTGTCTTCGTGCAAGATGGGATTAGTACCTCAATAGACAGAGAAGAGGAAATGACTGGCACACTCCTACTGATTTTTAATAAGGAAATAAAATGGATTTATCTCATAAATATTTGTTTGTTTCTTTGTTGGTGGTAGGATTGTTAAAAGTTAAATATAAAGCGAGTATAAAGTGTCCCTATTAGGGTTGCCAACTTTCTAATTGCAGAAAACTGAACACCCTTGCCCCGCCTCCTACCCTACCCCTTCCCCAGGTCTCACCCCTTTTCCGAAGCCCCACTCCCCCACTCACTCCATCCTCCCTCCCTCCATTGCTAGCTCTCCCCCACCCTCACTCACTCACTCATTTTCACCGGGCTGGGGTAGGGTGCTGGGGGGAGGGGTGTGAGGGCTCCGGCTGGAGGTGCAGGCTCTGGGATGGGGCCAGGGATGATAGGTTTGAGGTGCAGGAGGGGGTTCCAGGTTGGGGCAGGGGGTTGGGGTGAGGGGGAGGGCAGGGGGTTGGAGTGTGGGAGGGAGTTTGGATTCGGGAGGGGGTTCTGGGCTGGGGCAGGGGATGGGGCATGGGAGGGAGTTTGGGGTGTGGGCTCCGGGCGGCGCTGATCTCGGGTGGCGCTGACCTCAGGTGGCATATCCCTATGGCTCCTACGCAGAGGGGAGGCCAGGGGGCTCCACGTGCTGCTCCTGCCCGCAGGTGCCACCCCTGCAGCTTCCATTGGCCATGGTTCCTGGCCAGAGGGAGCTACAGAAATAGCTCTAGGAGTGGCGCCTGTGGGCGGGGGCAACAGGCTGATCCCCCCTGGCTGTCCCTCCACCTAGAAGCCAGAGGGACATGTTGCTGCTTCCCGGGAACTGCACGGAGCTGGCCATGGAGCCTGCCTGCCCTGCTGGTGCTGCAGCTAACCGGACTTTGGAGCCGTCAGGGTCCCTTTTCGATGCCTGGCAACCCTAGTCCCTTTTAGCTTTCTTTACAAAATTTTAGAAGTTTTAGAAGCTTTAGAAGCTTTCATTCATTGTACACTCCAAAGTGCCTCTCATTTCAGTAGGAATTTTGGGTGTTCAAGGAATGCAAAATCAGGTTCTTAAATGAGTAAAAAGGTGTGATTTGCAGTTGTCATTAAGGCAGCCTATATGAGTTATTAATTAGATGAAGCATTCATGTCAGCAGATTTTAAAACCAAGTTTCACTTTTTTATCATACTGGCTCATACCATATGTTTTGGGGTGGGGAGGGGGAAAAAGAATAAATTCATTATCTATATCACTTTAGCTTGTGTCAAGAAACCTAGTAAGATTTGTTTTTAGGTTTGATGTGTGCAAAAATAGATTTGACTTGGAACCACATTTATTATCCTAAGTGACATTTTGTTTAAGAAAGTAATTATTGAGAATTGTTTATTAATCTTTATTAATTAACGTATTGTATATTATATTGAATAATTGCAGTTTCTGCAGTATAGAAGTTTGTGCAAGCTTGTTCAACTTTTGTTCAGTACAAGCCATAGCAGTTGATCTAGCTTCTTTAGTCTTGCATCTGCAGAGCTGATTTTGGGCTATTTTAATTGATTCAGACCCATGGTTACAAAAGAAAAAAAAATATAGTCACAAAAATGTTTATCCTTCCTTTGCAGCAGCAAAGTAGCATTGCATTAAAAGAGACTTTTAGGAATAATAGCACAATATAAACACTGTTGTTGTTTTTAAAAAAAATCCACTTAAAAAGCCTTATTTATCTTTAAAAATATATGTAAAATGAAACCCCTACGATCACAACTTTTTCCTTTGTTTTCAGTGGGGAAATATCTATCTTTGTGAACTAGGATTGGGACCTAAAATAGTTGTGCTGAAAAATATGAAGGATCTGACTAACAGCAAAAAATGAGATTTAGTTTTAAGGTTGGGATATAACCTTTAATTCACTCCACTGTGCCTTGATTTTGACATGTTATACGTCAAAAGGTTAAGAAGAGAGTCCTTGATTTTGTGCATGTAAGTCAGAGCTTTGATATTCTTTAACTGTAGTTTTAGGGTAAGGTTCATTTCCTCTCAGGATTTTCACCCTGTTATACCATATCTCATTCTTAATATGATGTCTTTTAATGTATTGTAACCATTCATATCAAAGATGATGATTTTAATACAGATATGGTATATTGAAAAATGTAATGAGAAAAATATCCCTGCACATGTGGAGTAGTTGGTTTTCAGAAATAATGATGTGCAGTTAAAACAAATTAAAATATGAGCTCTAGGGTACATTATGCATAGAAGAACTAAAAATTCTATTTTTAAAAGGAAAGTCATTTTTTCATTGGAAAAAGTGCTAAAAACATCAGAGACAAAAATGGAGGATGTATACCTTTAAAAAGCCAATATTTTTAGCCTATTGGGTATTTTAAAGCAAAAATCTATACCTCTAAAAGGATAATTATAAATAAAATGCTTACACATAGCTAAGAGCTGTATATAGTGCTAACGGCACATCATTTTAACATGGAAATCCAGTTTACTTGGCATGGCAGATATTCTTTACTTAAATAACTCATATATTGTAGAACATTCCAGCCAATAATAATGTTTCTGTAACAGGTATTTCATTGACTATTAGAAGGGCAAAGTCATCTACCGTGCCACCAAGTACTGTCTCTGCACCATGACCTCTATGAAAGGCACCCAGGACAATTAACAGGTCATATCAGAGACTGATTTTGCCACCATCTTATTTATCTTGTTAAGAAAAGGGAGGGTGTATATTTGTCTGTCTAAATCTCCACCATCATGCAACAATTTCCTTAGTATTTGTTGTTATTATTATGTTATCATCATCCATATTACCATAGAACTTAGAAGCCCTAGTCATAGACTAGGACCCCCTTGTGCTAGGTGCTACAGAAACACAGAATAAAAAGACAGGTTTCAGAGTAACAGCCGTGTTAGTCTGTATTCGCAAAAAGAAAAGGAGTACTTGTGGCACCTTAGAGACTAACCAATTTATTTGAGCATGAGCTTTCGTGAGCTACAGCTCACTTCATCAGATGCATACCGTGGAAACTGCAGCAGACTTTATATATACACAGAGAATATGAAACAATACCTCCTCCCACCCCACTGTCCTGCTGGTAATAGCTTATCTAAAGTGATCATCAGGTGGGCCATTTCCAGCACAAATCCAGGTTTTCTCACCCTCCACCCCCCCACACAAATTCACTCTCCTGCTGGTGCTAGCCCATCCAAAGTGACAACTCTTTACATAATCAAGTCGGGCTATTTCCTGCATAAATCCAGGTTTTCTCACATCCCTCCCACCCCCATACACACACAAACTCACTCTCCTGCTAGTAATAGCTCATCTAAACTGACCACTCTCCAAGTTTAAATCCAAGTTAAACCAGAACATCTGGGGGGGGGGTAGGAAAAAACAAGAGGAAACAGGCTACCTTGCATAATGACTTAGCCACTCCCAGTCTCTATTTAAGCCTAAATTAATAGTATCCAATTTGCAAATGAATTCCAATTCAGCAGTTTCTCGCTGGAGTCTGGATTTGAAGTTTTTTTGTTTTAAGATAGCGACCTTCATGTCTGTGATTGCGTGACCAGAGAGATTGAAGTGTTCTCCGACTGGTGTATGAATGTGATAATTCTTGACATCTGATTTGTGTCCATTTATTCTTTTACGTAGAGACTGTCCAGTTTGACCAATGTACATGGCAGAGGGGCATTGCTGGCACATGATGGCATATATCACATTGGTGGATGTGCAGGTGAACGAGCCTCTGATAGTGTGGCTGATGTTATTAGGCCCTGTGATGGTGTCCCCTGAATAGATATGTGGGCACAATTGGCAACGGGCTTTGTTGCAAGGATAAGTTCCTGGGTTAGTGGTTCTGTTGTGTGGTATGTGGTTGTTGGTGAGTATTTGCTTCAGGTTGCGGGGCTGTCTGTAGGCAAGGACTGGCCTGTCTCCCAAGACTTGTGAGAGTGTTGGGTCATCCTTTAGGATAGGTTGTAGATCCTTAATAATGCGTTGGAGGGGTTTTAGTTGGGGGCTGAAGGTGACCGCTAGTGGCGTTCTGTCCTATCCTAAAGGATATCACAGACATGAAGGTCGCTATCTTAAAACAAAAAAACTTCAAATCCAGACTCCAGCGAGAAACTGCTGAATTGGAATTCATTTGCAAATTGGATACTATTAATTTAGGCTTAAATAGAGACTGGGAGTGGCTAAGTCATTATGCAAGGTAGCCTGTTTCCTCTTGTTTTTTCCTACCCCCCCCCCCCAGATGTTCTGGTTTAACTTGGATTTAAACTTGGAGAGTGGTCAGTTTAGATGAGCTATTACCAGCAGGAGAGTGAGTTTGTGTGTGTATGGGGGTGGGAGGGATGTGAGAAAACCTGGATTTATGCAGGAAATAGCCCGACTTGATTATGTAAAGAGTTGTCACTTTGGATGGGCTAGCACCAGCAGGAGAGTGAATTTGTGTGGGGGGGGTGGAGGGTGAGAAAACCTGGATTTGTGCTGGAAATGGCCCACCTGATGATCACTTTAGATAAGCTATTACCAGCAGGACAGTGGGGTGGGAGGAGGTATTGTTTCATATTCTCTGTGTATATATAAAGTCTGCTGCAGTTTCCACGGTATGCATCTGATGAAGTGAGCTGTAGCTCACGAAAGCTCATGCTCAAATAAATTGGTTAGTCTCTAAGGTGCCACAAGTACTCCTTTTCTTTTTACAGAATAAAAAGACGGTCCCTGCGCCAAAGATTTTACAGTCCAAGTATGAGATAAGAGACACCTGGTGGATAGAGACAGACACGGGAGGACAAGGAAACAGTGAGACCATATTGGTCAACATGATAGGCAGTGGTTTCAGCACACCAATGGCCAAATTGTTGTCAAGTTTTTTGGGGGGCATCTTGGCAAAGAAGAATTGTAAGAATAATTTGAAGAAGGATAATGAAGTAGCTTTGTATGTTTTAGAATGGGTGGAAGATTCCTCTAGTCAAGACAGTTGACCATCTTTGCTAGTAGAGATCCCAAGTAGCATCTGCTCTGTTACCAACCAGGCAGGACAAGGGTGAGATTGGCTCTGTTTGCAGTCAGTTCTTCTTTGTATCCAATTGTGTTGTAGGACTGAATTCTTCAAGGAGACTGTTGTGTTTCTGGTCCTTCTGTCAACTTGTTGATTTTGGTGGCCTATAACATAATTTTAGATGTAGGTGACCTTCTCTGTGATAGTAATAAATGCCTCAGCATAAGTTTATTTCCAGCTCATACAGTAAGATGTATTTATCAATTGGGTCACTGGGAAACTGCCCTTTACTTACCTTATAAACAATTGCATTAGGGGGTCTTTTGGTAATAACAAAGAGATCTCATTTGAACAAAACCAAAAACCCTTCCTGAATGCTCTGTTGAAGATTACATATAAAATATCAGTGTTGGGACTGGATGATTGGTTGTCAACAACTAAATCTTGGGACCTGTTGTAATTTTAGTTGTCTATAGAATGGAGTTAGTCAAGAAGATATTGGATAAAGGTTTATTTCAAGGGAGGGAGCTAATAGAAGAAAAAACATTAAAATAGGGCTCCAAAACTGAAGATGAAGTCAGTTGTTTTGCAATCGGAGAGCAAAACTAGTTATACAGTGTGATGCAGTTTCATCTGTTTTACAAACCAGGCAAAGAGTCAGAATATTAATATTATATATATATATATATATATATATATATATATATATATATATATATATATAGTATATTTTATTATACTAGTTAGCAGTTGGACAAAATTTGCATATTTTTGTTTACTTTGCTCAAGTCTTTTGAACCCATAAATATATATTTAAAAGCAGCCTTGCAAACATTTTTGAAAATACTGACAGATATTCCTTTCCACATTAGTAACTGCCCTTTACTTTCCACATTACTTTAACTGACTCTGTTCCATTTACAAGGTGTTACTGGTGTATTGTAGAAATAAACGGTGCACATTGTAGACTGCATTCTCTTTTGTACAGTGACATTTTAATTCTGGATCAGAGCTCATAATAAAGGGTGGTAGATTAATAAAGCTCTTTGCCCTATTACCAGTTGAAACTGTAAAGCATACAATTAAGTTATGAAATAAAGAAATTGCTACATTCAGGACCTGTAAGGCATTTGCAGTTTAAAAGAATAGGCTGACTGAGAGGTTTTAATAATAACACAGCATGTCACTATAGTATGTGTCAATCTGACTCCTTTTTTTAGCTCTGTGGACCAGCAGAGGCTGGTTAGTGTGCTCAGCCCCTGGGGATATGGAGCACAGTAACACTGTCACCGCTAGACGCGACTTTCAAATTAACATAACAGAACATTGATTTACAATATTTGTCAATAGCTATCATTAGAGAAAGTCACAAAAGGGAAAAAATCACAAAAATCCATTAATTTTTTTTGTTTTTATTGATATTTTTTTTCTACAGAGGAGTTCTGACCAGCTCCACTTTTCATTGCCATTATCATTCATTATTTGTATTACATAGTACCTAGGGACCCCAACCAAGGTCATGGCCCCATTGTACTGGGCACTGCACAAATACAGAATACAAGACAGTCCATATACTGAAGAGTTTATAATCTAAATAGACAAGGCAGACAAAGGAAGTATTTTTATCTCCATTTCACAGATGGAGAACTGATGTCAGAATGAGAGAGTAGCTTGCTCAGGCAACACAAGAATTCTGAGGTAGAGGCAGGAATTGAATCCTTGTATTCTGAGTACCAGGCAAGGGCATTAAGCACAAGACAACCTTTTCTCTCCAAGCCATCCTTCTTCTGTCATGTCCATGTGATCATGTTGGTGTTCTTGAGACAGCACTGCTGTATCTTAACTGAAGACCTTTGGAGAGTCTGAATGTGTATCCTCTTTCTTCACGAGCTAACAAATACTAGTATCATAGTAATAAGGCGCCTCCTGCTGGCTATTCAGGACGGACGTTAGCTAGAGTCTAAGCTCAATTCAGTTAAACTAGGTGGAGATGAAATACCTATAACACAACTGTCAATTATTTAGTTTCACTGTGCCCACCTCCACCTATTCCTCCAATGTTTCTACAAAAGGCCCCCCCCCCACCCGGGGCTGGTAATAGATCACTCTTGTTACAGTCTGTATAGTAACACCCATTGTTTCATATTCTCTGAGTATATAAAATCTCCCCACTGTATTTTCCACTACATGCGTCCGATGAAGTGAGCTGTAGCTCACGAAAGCTCATGCTCAAATAAATTGGTTAGTCTCTAAGGTGCCACAAGTACTCCTTTTCTTTTTGCGAATACAGACTAACACGGCTGCTACTCTGAATCCTCCAGTGTTGTTACCTAAGTTCTCCCCAATTAGGGGGATTTCAGACTGATGTGAATTTTGCCAGAAGTAGTAGAGGTAAACAGCAATACAAATATATGGTCAAGAACATCAAACAGTGGAAGAGAAAAAAGTATATATGACATATGCAAATGGTAAAAATATATATTATTTTCTCATTACTTTTATAGTCTGTTTTCTAAACTTGTATCAATAGTATTTGCATAAAGTAGATTTTTGACGTGGTATTTTCAGGATTGATTTGAAGGGGCATCCATTAAATTCAGTTAAGTAAATCTTTCTGTAAAGAACACTGACCTAATATCAAATCAGTCAGTATACTGGTGAAAACATAATATTCCACAGGGTGTCATAGATAGCCTCATGAAGAACAGTCCTTGCTAGAGCTGGCAATCATTATTTTGTCTTATTTTAAACGGATTTTTTCAAAATACCCCTGAAAGATCCCTTCCTCTGAACTGTTTGCTTTGGGGGCATGGGGTTTGAGCAGTTGAAAAAGAAGAGAAGACAAGCCGTTAGGAAAAATGCTCTTTATTCTTCCTCAATAGAGCCCAAAATGAATTGTTATGGTGAGGACAGCATTCCTCATATTCCAAAGCTTTTTTTTGTCAGTCTGAAAGGGCTTTTTTTCTTCTTACCTTTTGTTCTGTTAGGTGCTGCTAGTGACACTCACAATGCTGTACAATCCATAGTTATTGTAACTTCTACCTGTGGTGAAAATATTTTGATAGCTTTTTCAAAGCTCAGAGTCCATATTTTTCATAATAAATATAACATCTTGAAAAGGTCAGAATCTGCACTGCTGAATGGGAAGACTGGGGCATTTCAGCATTAAAGCCATCTTCAGATAGATTAGTTTCAATCCGTTGTATTTTGGAAGATTTGAGTAGTGAGAGTGGAATTATGGTATGTTTGGATTCTTAAATCAGAATGTTCATTCTAAATAGTTTGGGGTGCCTTGCAGTAGCTGCCCTATTACAATCAAATAGCACGCAGATTGTCAGGTATCATTAACACAGCATCAGTTTGCATTACAGTCATGGAGGCACTTAGGGGTTTTAGTTTATTTTTGTTAAAGACCTGGAAGGGAAGATTTTAGTGTGCAGTTAGCCTGGTGTTTTTCACCTTTTCTTAAGCTTCAGGCATTGGTCAGTTTCAGAGTCAAAACTATTATGAGGCAGAAGAGTCCCAGAGCCCAGGCTCCAGCCTAGGGTTGCCAGGTGTCCAGTTTTCAACTGGAACACTGGTTGAAAAGAGACTGTGGCGACTCTGGTCAGCACTGCTGACCGGGCCATTAAAAGTCTGGTTGGCGTGGGGCTGGAAGACTCCCTATCCGGCTTCACATGGATCCCAGGAAGCGGCCAGCATGGTCCTCCAGCTCCTAGGCACAGGGGTGGCCTTGGGGGCTCTGTGCGGTGCCCCCGCCCCAAGCACTGGCTCTGCAGTTCCCATTGGCCAGGAACCGCAGCCAGTGGGAGCTGTGGGGATGGTGCCTGTGGGCAGGGGCAGTGCACAGAGCCCCCTGGCTGCCTAGGAAGTGGAGGGACATAATGCCACTTCCTGGAAGCCGCCTGAGGTAAGTGCCACCCAGAGCCTCTACCCTCACCCCATCCCGCACCCCAAACCCCTGCCCCAGCCTGGAGCTCCCTCCTGCACTCCGAACCCCTTGGCCCCACCCTCCAGTCTGGAGCCCCTTCCTGCACCCCAAATACCTTATCCCAGGCCCCAAACCAGAGCCCGCACCCGCAGCCAGAGCCTCACCCCCCTACTGCACCCCAACCTCCTGCCCTAGCCAAGAGCCTCCTCCCACATGCTGAACCATTTGTTTCTGGCCACAGCCCGCACCCCTAGTCAGAGCCCAACCCTCTGCCCCAATGCAGTGAAAATGAGTGAGTGAGTGAGGGTGGGGGAGAGTGAGCAACGGAGGGAAGAGTGATGGAACGACCAGGGGAGGGGCCTCAGAGAAGGGGTGGGGCTTCAGAGAAGGGGTGGAGCAGTGGCGGGGCCTCGGGGAAGGGGCAGGGCAAGGGTGTTCAATTTTCTGCAATTACAAGGTTGGCAACCCTACTCCAGCCTGAGCCGGAATGTCTGCACTGCAGTTAAACGCCCCTGCAGCCCGAGCCCTGCACACCCAAGACAGCTAACACAGGCCAACTGTGGGTGTCTAACTGCAGTGTAGACATATCCTGGGTGACTTCTGCCCAGTCCCAAGCTCTTTGCAACTTTGCTCTTGCCCTTTGTGGTCCTTCTTAAGTTTCTCTGGCTTACTGGGAGTTCACTGTACTCTCCATTGGGTCAGGATCAATGGCTCCTGGCTGGGAGTTCTCTGTGTGGCTCCAGGAGACCCTCCAACAGTCTCCTGTGAAGGGCACTTCTGCTCCTTTCTCCCCCAGCTGACTGCATTTTCTTCCTTTTTAAAGGTCTCCTCCCTACCATCTATGACTAATGGGTAGGGATATCCCTGCCCCCAGGGCCTCTCTGGAACCTTCCTCTCCAGTGTGGGCTCTATAGACCCCATTATAAAAATCCATTCATACATTTTTGAGAAATGCAAGGTGGGAAAAAACGGTTTTACTTGAAAAAATCTTTTAAGACCCTCTCTGTGAATTCATAACAAAGAACTGCCTGAACTTTACAAGAATAGCTACTGCTGAGGAGTACTCTCTAAGCTAATTAGAAAGAGAAATATAACATTGCATGCATATATAATATTTTAACCAACATCCATGATGAGAAAAATCAGTTTTGTATATGTGCAGTATGAAATGTATGCTGTCTAAAATTATATAGCCAGCTATATCTATCTAGATCTAGATCTATATATATATATACATATATATATGGGTAACTATATATGTTATAAAAAGAAAAGGAGTACTTGTGGCACCTTAGAGACTAACAAATTTATTAGAGCATAAGCTTTTGTGAGCTATAGCTCACTTAATCGGATGCAGTGAGCTGTAGCTCACGAAAGCTTATGCTCTAATAAATTTGTTAGTCTCTAAATTGCCACAAATACCCCTTTTCTTTTTACGGATACAGACTAACGCGGCTGCTACTCTGAAACCTGTATATATGTTATATATAACTATATATGTTACTAAGTCAATATATAACACAACTGTTTTGATCCATGCTCAAAATTTAAGGGACTGTCACATGGTGAATCTTAAAGGTTCTGTTCTTTCTCAAAAACTAAAATCCATCATTTTAAGTCCTTTTTATGTTTTCTAAGATTATTTCACTAATCTTTCAAAAAATGTAATTCTATTAGCATCAATTTTTGATTAATTGAACATATTTGAACTTGATTTGAGACAATCTCTTCTAACAGAAATAGACTTGAGTTAGAAGATCAGAATTTCAGCAGAAACACAAGTTCAAATGTATAACAGCAAACTAGATGTGTTGATAGATTTTCTCCTTTTTGCGTAATATATACTCATGACTAATCAGATATGAAAAGAGTAAAATCACACTAGAGGATAAAAATAATTATTAATCAGTAGACCTTAATATGAATTGTTCCAAAAACACAAAATTTACAACCAAAATAGATTTTCAGTTCCATTTGTGATGCATAATTTTGACCTTTTGAGTTTTTTATTTTAATGTTTAATGTTTTTGATAGCAGGAGTTAATTGTTATCCTGATCCATCAAATGGAGATAATAATACTTCCTATCTCCCACCTTTTGTCTTATTTATTTATATTGTAAACTCTTTGGGGCAAAAACGATTTCTTATAATGTATTTTTACAGTGCCTAGCATGATAGGGCCCTGATCTTGATCATGGCCTCTAGGTGCTACTGGAAAATAAATAACAATATCTGATTATTCAACTTCAACTTCAAATAACAAGTGCCCACCCATCATTCACTGTTGTTCTATAGGGTACAAGTGACTTTAAATACAGTAAGAAGAAGGATGGTGTAGTTAAGACACTGAAATGAACTCAGGAAATCTGGGTTAATGTCCAGCTTTGCAGTAGACTTTGTGCATGATTTTGGAGTCTCTGTGCCTCAGTTCTTCATCTGTGAAATGGGGATGATAATACTTCTCTACCACATAGGGGCAAATCATTAAAGATTGTAGCCTGATCTGGCTCTGTGATAATACAGGCCATAAAAATGCCTATATAGGTAAAGAGAGAAAGGGTTTAAATTAAGAAAGTACTAATAATTTGCCAAAACTGATTGTATTTCAAATTGTCATTAAATTTGACATTGAACCAAAGTATAATCTTGTTTGTACATATTGGACATAAAGATGGCAGCTTCCTTCACAGGTAATTAAGTGACAGTCTAGGCTGGTTACAATACAAAAGTCTGAATGATGTCCTCTGGCCTGCCAATGAGTTTGTACGGCCTTTTAGGATCCTTCTGGATCGGACGAGTTGTGTACATTTTCTGCTGGTAATTATCATTAATGCAAAGAAAGTCACTGTTTCTAGAATTATGTTCATGTTACATGATAGCTGTATAGAAATATGATTGTGTTTATTATACTTGTAGTAGAAGAGATTGGATCAGCCACTGTTTGCATATAATTCTCAAATTCTTATTAGCATTTAATTACTGTATTGATTAGGAAATTTGTGCACTCATCATTCTTATTGAATGCAAGTAAATAAAACAGAACTGTACCGCTAGACCATCTGATTTGCTCCCAAACTCAATATACTTGGAGCAGAGTTCTGCTGGTGACTAAAAATTTGACTGGACAAGTTGAAATTAAAGTGTATCCTGAAGGCCAGCTGAAAAGAATTCTAGGCAAAACCCATGAGGACGGTGGAGGAGTGTTTAATATCTGTATGTGTCTGTTCCCTGCTACAATTTGATGATTTTTGACAGAGGAAGCAAGAGGGAAGATAATTGGTGTTCTTGTGGTAGAAGTCTGGCATCAAAGATGACTGAACTTTAAAAGAAAAATATTTGATGGCCTTATGTTGTAGGTGTGCAAAGACAAAGAGAAAACTCTTTTCAGAGTAGCAGCCGTATTAGTCTGTATTCACAAAAAGAAAAGGAGTACTTGTGGCACCTTAGAGACTAACAAATTTATTTAAGCATAAGCTTTCATGAGCTACAGCACTTCATCGGATGCATCAAGTACTCCTTTTCTTTTTGAGAAAACTCTTTGTCTCCATCATGGCATCTGCATGCCAAATGGCGGATTTCTCTCAAACAGCAGGTTTATTTCAAATAGTGAATAGTCTGCTTAATTCAGACTGTCTTCTGCCAAGGGCTGATTTAAGTGAAATGTAAAACTGTCTTGTTTGACTGGGAAAATACTCAGATGTAGGGCTTGTGTAGGTGAGCAGTTACTGTTGAGGTGCAAGTCGACAGAATGCTAAAGTGCTGTGCATTAACTAGTTGTCCATGTGAACCCTGCTCCTGTGCACCAAAATTTCCTTAGTGGGGCTTGAGTAGGTCAATGTGCACAAGGGACCTTTTAATGTGTATTAGCAGGGTCCATGTGCACAGTTAGAGCGCTAATGCACTGTAGAGGTATATCCCAGCTTCTTGTGCACTAATTGTTCATCTAACCAAGCCCAAAGGTGAAGCTTTTACATCCATGGAAGTGAAGTAGGAACCTGAGGGGATGAGAACTATAATTTCTCTGCAGGTGGTGTTTGCTGTGATTCTGTATGTGGTAGGAGAACTTTGTTCTACAACCTGTGCTTTGAACTTTGTCCCTCATTCTGGTGAAGGCTAATAGGGAATACTAGATCCTTTGCTGATGGAGATTGTCAATACTTTCTTTAAGAAAGGCAGACATGCCCTGTACAAGTCTGGGGAAAGCACATGGAAGAATATGGTAAGGACTGTATCAGCCTGTTTGGTAGAAGAGGTGTGTCTCCTATTTATCAGACATATTAGCTGTTTAGGCATCTTGCTAGACTCTCAATTGCTGCTGTTTAATATAGCAGCAGTCTTATTTTTCCACTTGCTTCTGGTCTGCAGTTTGTGACCCTTTCTCTTCGATACGTCTCTCTTTATTATCAGATGCCTTTGTTACTTCAAGCTTAGACTCTTGCAGTGAAACTGAAGCTGGTTGATGGCGTGCTTACTAGATTGTTTCAGAGTAGCAGCCGTGTTAGACTGTATTCGCAAAAAGAAAAGGAGTACTTCTGGTACCTTAGAGACTAACAAATTTATTAGAGCATAAGCTTTCGTGAGCTACAGCTCACTTCATCTGAATGCATCCGATTAAGTGAGCTGTAGCTCACGAAAGCTTATGCTCAAATAAATTTGTTAGTCTCTAAGGTGCCACAAGTCCTCCTTTTCTTTTTACTAGATTGTGTATCTCAGCAGAGGTATGTGACTTCATTTGTTGGTTCCCAGGTGGAATTTAAGGTGATGATTGTGTGGTGTAAGTATCTTGAGACCTGCCTACCTGAGAGAGCACCTTTCACCCCATGCAGTATTGCTGCGGATGAGATCAGCAGCACTGCTTGAACCGGAGCTCGCTTGGTATAAAAGAGGGAGCTGCCGGAAAGAAAGCACCCTTGACTTTAGAATTCCCTCTCCACACCTCCATCATCCTAAAGAACCCAAGTTTGTTGGTCTTTCAGGAATGCTGCAAAGCCCATCTACCCGAATAGGCATTTGGGGAGGGTTGAGGTTTGGCAGGGTTTTATTTGGCAAGATTAAGGTTTTGTGAGAGCTGAGATGGAAAAATATCAGTGTGGTGGCCAGGCTTCACTTATGCAGAGAATAGTTGTTGGTTTGCTATTGCTGTTTGTATGGGTTTGGATGCTTTGATGGGTTTCATTTTTAATGTTTGTCAAGGGCAGCTAACACATGGGATAGGCATTATTTTATGGTTTTAGATATTGAAATTCAAATACGTGTGTGTGTGTGTGTGTTAGATATAGCTGAAAATATTACTTCTCATTTCACATTTGCTTAGATGCTAAGTAAAATTAGATTTTATGTGTTTATTAGCAACACTTTGTTAAAGAGGGAATTTGTCCGGGGAAGCAGTTTTTATGCTAAAAATGGCTAATCTCCATGCCAGAATAAATTAAAAATCTTCATTAATTTATTTGTCTTTAGGCAAAATTTCATCACTCACTCACTCAAAAATTTTGCCATTATGCTGCAAAAATGGAACAAATTTTTGCCATACAAGTTTATGGTTTTAGTGGCTGCTTAAAGCCATTGCATTATAAAGGCTTCATGGAGTGCAACGCCCTGGACAGTCTGTAGTACAAATTAATCAGTAATTTACACGGTGATGTGAATGGATTAGAAAATGGATGCAGGTAAGGGTGTAAGTGGTAAAACACTGTAATTGCACCAATTTGGCATTCATTGGATGTGTGAAATAAGTGGCATTTAGCCACAGAACAGAAGAGGGGTGTAAACAGGAAACGGAATAGATGTGTGTGTCGCCAGATAACAGACCTACTAGTTACTTTTTCAGCTAAATTTTTTCTCTCTTCGGTATGCATATTATACACATTTTGAATACCCACTGAATTCCAGATTGACATAGAATTAAGTTACCATTCACACCAAAATGTAATTCATGATGAATTTGGTCCCAAGTATTTTGTTGAGACAGATGAATTCCTTTGAAAGTCAAAGTAGTCAAATGCATCCTGCATAGGTTTGCCTGCCTGCTGATAATTTTTATATTTATGAGAAAACTGATCAATGGCTTTGTGCTTTTCAGTGTTCAGAAAGGAGAGAAATAATAGGAGTTTGTTTGGCTGTTTTAATGTTGGTGGTCTTTTGTAACTGTATGCAACCCTGTATTGGCAAGAAAATGGCTCTCTCTTACCCACCCAGTCCTGAGTGAACCCATAGAACAGCTGTAGTTTGAGTTCTCACATCTATAGCTAAAATGTATCCAAACACATCTATAGTGTAGCTAATCTGAGATTTGGATTTAGAAGAGGCTCCGAATCAAAGCAGAATCTTATTTAACCTGCAAGAAACTCATGTTTAAAATGACATTAAAACACAGATGATTTGTTGTAGTCACTTAGTCCCTCTTATAAGGAGCTTTCAGTGGACTTCATAGGTGGACCCCGCATCTCAGTGGAAGAAAATTCCTAGAAGAAGAATCGTCTAGTGGTTAGGTACTAGCCTGTGACTTGAGAGACCTCCATTACAGTTCCTGCTTTGCCAGATTTCCTCTGTGACCTTGGGCAAGTTACTTAGCCTCTCTGTGCCTCATCTCCACATCAGTAACATGGGAATAATTGTACAGCCCTACTTCACAGGGGTGTTGTGAGGATAAATACATTAATGCCTATGAAATGCTCAGATACTATGATAATGGGCCCCATAAAGGTAATATAGATATGTAAAGCACACCCTGCGGGATTAGGGCTATAGTTGGCATTGAGGTACTGTATTGAAGTAACTGCAGACTGATTCTTTGAACCACAAGTCACAAAATATAACAAACTCTTAGGAGCATAATGCTGAAATTGAGTCTGGTTGGGTAAGTCTGATTCCTAGAATTGTTCATTGCAATGAAACAAAAAGACTGCCAGTGGGATTCTAATTACATATTGAAGGCCTCTTTTGAATGGAATGTATGAGAGGCTGCCTCTTACTCCGGGAAAAAGAGAAGACAAAGAAAATGAACACCTGCTATTATTTTATTTATTTAAGCCCTGTTTCTGCAATTTACAATATGCAGATGGGCTGCTGCACACAAGCTGTGCCCCACTGAATTCAAATGACTTTAACACCCACTGTATGGTAGGTGCTTTCTAAACCCTGCCCTGAAGAGCATATAAATCTTACATATTTTGTGTTCTATTTCGGTCTGGTATAATATTAAGGGTTTCAAAACATGAAAGTTGCTTGGGTTTTTGTTTTTTTTTTTAGGGGGGAGGTTGGTTGTTTTTTGTTTGCAATGCTTCTTGAAGTGCTGGTCTGTATAAAAATAGAACAAATATTTCCATAGAATCATAGAATATCAGGGTTGGAAGGGACCTAAGGAGGTCATCTAGTCCAACCCCCTGCTCAAAGCATTTTTCCATGTGCCTGAGATCAGAGATTTCTAGCAAGAAGTGTCCATTGGTCCGCATATGTACAGCTGTTCTGCTTATGCTCTGAACTGAGGACTGGACTGATGCCTCTCCAGTTCCTTCTTACCGCTACATGGCCTGAGTTGGAATCCTCTGTGTCCACAACTTCCTTCATCCTTTTTCACTCTGTAAATATATACATTGTAAGTAGTTCTTAGTATTTTTAGTAGCTCATATTGGTATTTTAGTATTTAGTATAATTAGTATAGTTTAGTTTTTCCCCATCTTGGGGAGTTTTTGCCCCACAGACAATGACTATGCCCAGAGTCCAAGGTTCACGAATTACATCTCCTGCCCCCAGTCCTTCTCAGTGACCGATGAACACCAGAGCTGCCTTTACTGCCTTGGCAAGACTCACGTCTCCGCTAGGTGCAGGATCCTTGCCTCCCCAAACTTTTGAGAGTCGAGAGCTCTGACTAAGAAAGCATCTCATGGAGACATACAAGAGTCAGATCAGGGCCCTGTACACTGGACTCAGTTGATGGGCAGTGCCCCTCTAAGCATGAGCTCAGGAGCTGAGACTACAAGTACTGAGCCCAAAGAAGGCCTTCCCAGGTTTTACACAAGAGCAAAGGTGTTGGTCATATCTTCCTCCTCCTCTTCCTCATTATCATCATCACCATCAGTGGGTGTCATCCTGGCATCTCCCAAGACACACAGGTCAGGCAACATCTTTTATAAAATGTTACACTGATGCCCACTAGGGTTCATACATATTTATGAAGGTTTCAACTCTTTGTCTTTATTTGAACTTCCACACATTTTTGGAGTGTCCCATTTTTCGTAGGCTGACTTGTTTGTTTCCCTTATGCTCATTAACATTCACATCACTCAGTCACCATAACAACATTGCTGACACCTATGTCTGCAAAATTCCCAGAAATACTCTAACCACGTTTAACTGACACCTTGCAAAATATATTTCCCTAAATATCAGCAAACACCTCTTCTACTATCACTGTTTCATCTTGTGACATAGGATCACTCATTGGTTAGCTACTCATGTCAGTCCATCTTTACGTCTGAGGCTTTGTTTGGCTAAGCTAAATATATTACAGGCCTGAGGCCTGTAGGCTCTGTGTTACAACATTAATGAATACTTATTTCGCCTCTTTTTCCTAACTATGCCTGATGTCTTTTATTGACTACAAGGAGCACGCTCACAAGCACAAGGACAGATCCTCTTCAAAACCTGGTCCTAGAAGATAAGAGCCCTCGCCTACTCTCTCCAAGTTGGGTGAGTCCTCACACATGGTCCTAAGGATGTAGGCTTGCTTAAACCTCCTCAGCTTGAGGATGGCATGAAGGAGTACAGATCCATCAGTACTGATTTCAGTTCCAATGCATAAACCAAGGGATCAGCATCTACTGGCACAGTCTAAGAGCTCCAGACTAGACTCTGTGCTGGTTGCAACCCATCCCCAAAAGTAACTGATGTACACCATAATCAGGGAAGTGCTGGCTTCACTGGTCCCAACCACCAGTACATCTCACACTCTGGGACAGTCTGAGACCTACATTTCCCTAGAGGTTATTTTCACCCTGCGCTATCCCCAATCTCCTCTCCTTTGGGGTACAGTCTTATTCAGGAATATCAACACACTGGAAGGGGGAACTAACTCGAAGACACAGGGTTGTTCCCCAATTCCCTCTACAGGCCAGACCTCTTGACCACTGGTACCAATGGCTCTGCAGGTCAAACAGAAGGCTGCCTTCTCATTAACTGAGTTGGAGAATCCAGATGAATCACCACCTCCATGTAAGGAGGCTAGTCCAGGCAGAAGCTCTAGAATATCTGGGTTTTGTCCTCCACCCAGATATGTCTATCCAGGAGAGTGATATTACCCAATGCCATGGGGTTCTCTCTCCACCAATTGACACTACCTTTTGGCATTATTGGGGTCCCTGGGATCCCTGTGCTAGACACCCCGGATCCATGTATGAATCCTGCCTACCCTCTCCTAGACAACACCAACAAGCTCTGTCAGAGTATGAGAGATAAGAAATTGAGGACCAATGGTTCCAATAAGTGTCTCCCCCTCCTTGCAATATGAAGCAATTGTCCCATCTTCACCTTCCCCACCTGATGACCACAGACAGTATCCTACAGAGGATGCTGATTGAACTCCAGATCCAACCTGAGGAGGAAAAGGATTCCTAGCAAAGGCTTCTGGACATTCTGTAGCCTTCATTGTAGATCCACCTTGCAGCAATCAGTTCCTTCCATCCTCCAGTTGAGGACTATCCTGTTTTTACTCATCCAACAGTTTTTTTAAAGGGCTTCATTAGGACTTACTCACTGGTGGTGAAACCAATGCCACAATGTATTTACTAGACCGCCCTTTGAATCACTTGCCACCTGCTCCATATCCTACATCTATTTGGATATCACCTTTCTAGTCACCATCACATCAGCTAGAAGGGTGAATGAACTGGGAGCACTCCTGGCAGATCCGCCATATCTCCTTATGAGGAATAGAATGGTTTTCCTTTGCCTCCACCTGAAATTCATCCCTAAGGTAATTTCTGAATGTGACTTGAATCGATCTATCCACTTATTGGTATTCTTCCCAAAGCTTCACGCTTCCAATGGAGAAAGAATACTTCACTCTCTCGATGTCCCATGGGCAATTAGAAAGATGCCTATTTGTTGCTTTTGTGGAGCAACCAAAAGGACAAACACTATTTGCTCAGAGACTCTCTAAGTGGATCTCTGGCTGCATCGTTCTTTGTTATCAACTGGCATATATTCCTCCCCAAGGTGGGATAAGAACCCACTCCACTAGAGCACAAGCAGCTTCTACAGCATCTCTTCAAGGTGTGTCTATACTGGACGTAGGCAGGGTGGCTATTTGGAGCTCTATCCATGCTTTTATGAAATATTATGCACTAGTCCAGATCTCTTCTGCAGATACAGCCATGGAGACAGTAGAAGTATAGACATCTGTACCAAGTGAATCCCTGTACCACCTTCCTGTTTAACTACTGCTTACCAATCACCTGCATGTGGAATACACATAGGGACCAGCACTCAAAGGAGAAATGGAGGTTACTTAGCTGTAACTGGAGGTTCTTTGAGATGTGTGGTTCCTATCTGTCTTCCACTACATACCCTTCATCCCCTCTGCAGCAGATCATGACTGGATTTGCAGTAAGAAGTTGCTGGAGAGGCATCGGTCTGCACTGCCCTTACACCCTCAGTTTGGAGCACAAGGAGAAATGTGCAGGTTTGGCCCAATGGACCTGCTAGAAATTGCCGATCTCAGGAGCACAGTGCGCACGCATACCCACTTGTATAATACAGATAGAGACCACATGTCTTCAAGAACCTCCAATTACAAGTAACCTCTATTTTTGACTCTGATTACCAAAAGAACAGATTTGTTTTTTCAATCAGAGTTTTTGCAGGTATGTATGCCAAGATGTGTTTTTGCTCAAAAACAAACAAACAGAAAGCTAGTGCATTGTTATGACATGTTATTGTATAATGATTGCAAGGACTGTTACTTGGAAACTTGTTACATAAAGAGAAGTATGTACACGTTGCAAGCCCTAAGTCTAAAACAGAACATTTATCAGATAAATTATTTAGTACTGATATGTATTTACAAGTTAATTTTTTGCAACATAAGTGAAACATCTGCAAGAACCTAGAACCATTAAACAAATGTATATTGTCCAAATAATGGATCTAGGAAGGCCTTGGCAAGATATAAATTAAATAGAGTGTTCATGGACTGAGCCCATGTGTGTTGATATTTTCTAAATAAAAGGGAATTCTACTACCAAAAGGTATATTTATGTTTTGATAAAGGTCTAAACCCAAAATCAAAATCAGGAGGAAATTAACTGAATCCTCAAAGGCCCGTTACTCACTCTTGCCGCTAAAGTATGTGTCATATAATGCTAGACACAGTTTAAAGATTCATATTGTGGCTAGCCACAGCAGAATGAAGGAGGGCACAGAACGTCCACTGGAAATCTTAATTCTGTTTTTCAGCAGATTTAAATCAGACCTTTAACACTACTTAAATATACTCTATTGTATTTGAATAGAACAGTATGGCATCTATGCCAAATCTCCCTGCTCTCTGAAAGACACAATTTGTCTCAACAAGGTTTGGCTACAAAGTGCAGGATGCAAAACTGACACAGTATAATCACAACAAATTTTATTTAGCATGAGCATCTGTGTAGAAGGAAACACTTTGTTGCTAATGAGGGATAAAAAAAGAAAAGTCTGACTTAGAATTGTTAATTGCAATGAAATAAAAATAAACTTGTCAGTGGGATTCTAATTAGATGTTGAGGGTCTCTATTTAAATGTTGAGGATATGATGATTTGTTAGAGAAACAGGTGGAGTGGTTAAAAGTGGGGGGATTTTGAAAAAAAAAAGGAAGGGTTACTTCAATAGCTTTATGGCAGAAAGCAATTGTATTACACTAAAACAATAAAATCTTGCAGTGATCCTGTTTCTTAACAGTTTTCGGAGACCAGCTGGCATAATACATTTGTGTTTAGAGCCTTTGTTTAAAAACTAAACATATACTTGCATTGTTTCAAAAATTGCTGTGAGTAAAAGGTTAATTTAATAAATGCAAAATAGAAAAAATAAAAAAGGTCAAGTCTAAAAGGCTTCTCTAATGCTTTAAATATTTGACAAACTCCTCTGAGGATAGAACTTGACCTCTTTATATTTTTAGTATGCTGTGCTTATTACTTTAATTAAATTTCTTCTGTACACTGTATGCATCTAATTTAATGGAAAGCAAATTTGAATCTAGATCATTAGACTGATTAAATGTAATACTTTACTGTAGATTATTTTAAATGTAATTTAAATTGCAGGAACATTAAGGAAAGTCAGTAGAAAAATGAATGCCATAGCTATTTTACTAATTACAGTAGCACTTGATTTAGCCTAGGTAGAAGGCTAAATATGATAATCAGCACATACCATTTTTGAAGTCAAATCATAATGCGGACATTGAATATGCACTGCATAGCTATTCAATTTGTCTAAATGGGATTTGTTTGATTTCTGTTCTATAAAATAAATATATGACAAAAAGAAACTGTTGGTTTTATAATGAGAAAAAAAGTGAAAATGTGAGGATGCTGAATATATTCAGTGCCAAAATTTAAAGAATATTTTACAAAAAGGTAACTTTGGAACCGATTTTCATGTCATATTCCCAGAAACTTATGCACATGACAGTCTATGGGAAGGTGCCTACCAGAATCTGAGTTTGTTTTAATGTTGCTTGTACAGCACATTGCTTGTCCTGTTCTGTAGGGATTTGTGCCTCTTTTCCACTGAGACAGAATTTGGCCCATTATTGTCAATACATTAAATTACAATGCAGAAATAATGCCTCAAGAGTCAAGATTTCAAATCAAGATTGTGTGTGAGGGTGGGGAGGGTAATCAGAAGACCATATTTATAATTTACAGTAGCTGAATGATATACAGTAGTAATAAAAATGATTATACTTTGCACTTATAAAACAGTTTACATCTGAGAATGTAAAAAAAAAATTATAACACCCCTGTGATGGGCATGGAAGTAGTATTCCCAGCCTACAGGTATACAGTCTGTGATTTACCCAATGTGGCAGCATCAGTAAATACATTAAGATCTCCTAACTCTGTCTCCTCTGCTTTAGCCTCAAAATATACTTCTCTTTTAGGTCTGTACAGTACAATCCTGTAGTACCAATGGACCAATATTTGTCACAATTTCTATTACTCCCCACCCCCACCCTGATTTTTCACACTTGCTATATGGTCACCCTAGTTGTGGGGGACCAATATTTGTCACAATTTCTATTTTAATTTTTTTACTCCCCCACAACTAGGGTGACCATATAGCAAGTGTGAAAAATCAGGATGGGGGTGGGGAGTAATAGGCACCTATATAAGACAAACCATGAATATCAGGACTGTCCCTATAAAATCAGGATATCAGGTCATCCTACCCGCAACCCAGAGGGGTTTCTCCTGAACATTATTTGAACAGGTATCACAATTGACCGTCCTGCACCTTAAGGCAGGGGTGTGTTTGGCTGGCTGGCCAGTGCTTTATGGCTGGAGGGGAAGGGGGAAGATGAAAACAGCTGCAAAAAGGGGCAACGTGGTTGCTAACTCATCCCCTGGGAATGCAGGGTTTAAAAAGGGAAGCTTGATGCCTCAAGCCTTCCTTTTGTCACTGACCAAGGCTGAATCAAAACCCACCTTTCTTCCCTTTTAGGTGGTAAAATATCAGGTTTGGTCAACACCTACTGTGGGCATTACACTAGCCTCTCCTTTTTTAGGGGGGCTGGGAAGGAATTTTTCCCTTACCACCACATTGGCTTGAGTGCAGTTGGGGTTTTTTTTGCCTCCCCCACAGCCGGTTTTAGGAAGGGCTTTGTTCATGCATGGCATGATGGGCGGTAGACCATATGTCTCAACTCATTATTTAACTATAGGGCAGATGTTCAGTGCAGGTACTCCATTGGAAAGGTATACAGAGACCCGATAAACGGCTTGGAAAAGGACTTAAAAAGAGGTGTTCATTAAAGGAACGCACAGGGGATGGTTGGGGATTCCTATGATTGGTGCTGTAGGGAGCCAACGCCCCATCCTTATAGCCCACCTTAACCCTCCTCTGAGGTGGTGGGGGTGGTGATTAAGGTCCCGGCAACAGACTTGTTGGAAGGACCTGGATGGAAAAAGAGTGGGAGCTGGTGGAAGCCCCCAACCCCAGGTGTGGTAAGGTCCCGGCAATGGATTTACTGGAGGGACCTGGATGGAAAAAAAGGGGGAGCTGGTAAAAGCCCCCTGGGTAATTATGGAATAAAAATGGGATTACTTGCACTGTACACTGTTATCTGCCAGGTAGTCCCAGACATCTAACAATAAAGTTGCAGCCTGATTAAACCTATGTCAAATGTCTCCTGTCCTTTCAGGATAGCCAGACAATGTGATATGTGCTAAAACTCTGGCGGATTTCTTTGGTATTATGTTGCTTCTGTACTATTGTCTTAACAGATTTGTAGTTAACTTTGTCAGTAAAATAAGAAATTAGGATCAGTTTTGTACTTTTGCCTTGGGGTATAAGATGCCAGTTGTCTTTTGTTTAGCACATTCGCTCAGAGAAAACACAACATTTAGACACAAAGCGAAAATCAGCCAAAGTGTCACATATCTCCTTGGGCAAAACTATCATAAGTTCAAGAATGCTGGTGCTCTGACTGAAGGTCTGGCTGTAAGCCAATCACTATTCATATGAAATCTAATAAAAGACATACTGTAGACACTCAGACATGTTTACAGCAGTGAAGAGACAAGACCAAAGTACTGTAGATGTAAGAAAGCTTTTTTAATGACATTAAGCTGTATGGTCTAATAATTGCATATTTAAAAATAGGTCTAAATAGGTAGCTATTCATAAGGAAGGGTAATAAACCAGGAATATGTGTATTTAGTCCGAATTTCCTGGTGTGTTTGCCTTCTGTAACATTGCTGTTATAGTACAGTGTATTATGTATTCATAATACAGCTAGTATCTGAAGCTTAAAACCATAATGAGTTAACAAAGAGCCACATAGAATCATAGAATCATAGAATATCAGGGTTGGAAGGGTCCCCAGAAGGTCATCTAGTCCAACCCCCTGCTCAAAGCAGGACCAATTCCCAGTTAAATCATCCCAGCCAGGGCTTTGTCAAGCCTGACCTTAAAAACCTCTAAGGAAGGAGATTCTACCACCTCCCTAGGTAACGCATTCCAGTGTTTCACCACCCTCTTAGTGAAAAAGTTTTTCCTAATATCCAATCGAAACCTCCCCCACTGCAACTTGAGACCATTACTCCTCGTTCTGTCATCTGCTACCATTGAGAACAGTCTAGAGCCATCCTCTTTGGAACCCCCTTTCAGGTAGTTGAAAGCAGCTATCAAATCCCCCCTCATTCTTCTCTTCTGCAGGCTAAACAATCCCAGCTCCCTCAGCCTCTCCTCATAACTCATGTGTTCCAGTCCCCTAATCATTTTTGTTGCCCTTCGCTGGACTCTCTCCAATTTATCCACATCCTTCTTGAAGTGTGGGGCCCAAAACTGGACACAGTACTCCAGATGAGGCCTCACCAATGTCGAATAGAGGGGAACGATCACGTCCCTCGATCTGCTCGCTATGCCCCTACTTATACATCCCAAAATGCCATTGGCCTTCTTGGCAACAAGGGCACACTGCTGACTCATATCCAGCTTGTCGTCCACTGTCACCCCTAGGTCCTTTTCCGCAGAACTGCTGCCTAGCCATTCGGTCCCTAGTCTGTAGCTGTGCATTGGGTTCTTCCGTCCTAAGTGCAGGACCCTGCACTTATCCTTGTTGAACCTCATCAGATTTCTTTTGGCCCAATCCTCCAATTTGTCTAGATCCTTCTGTATCCTATCCCTCCCCTCCAGCGTATCTACCACTCCTCCCAGTTTAGTATCATCCGCAAATTTGCTGAGAGTGCAATCCACACCATCCTCCAGATCATTTATGAAGATATTGAACAAAACCGGCCCCAGGACCGACCCTTGGGGTACTCCACTTGATACCGGCTGCCAACTAGATATGGAGCCATTGATCACTACCCGTTGAGCCCGACAATCTAGCCAGCTTTCTACCCACCTTGTAGTGCATTCATCCAGCCCATACTTCCTTAACTTGCTGACAAGAATACTGTTGGAGACCGTGTCAAAAGCTTTGCTAAAGTCAAGAAACAATACATCCACTGCTTTCCCTTCATCCACAGAACCAGTAATCTCATCATAAAAGGCGATTAGATTAGTCAGGCATGACCTTCCCTTGGTGAATCCATGCTGGCTGTTCCTGATCACTTTCCTCTCATGCAAGTGCTTCAGGATTGATTCTTTGAGGACCTGCTCCATGATTTTTCCAGGGACTGAAGTGAGGCTGACTGGCCTGTAGTTCCCAGGATCCTCCTTCTTCCCTTTTTTAAAGATTGGCACTACATTAGCCTTTTTCCAGTCATCCGGGACTTCCCCGGTTCGCCACGAGTTTTCAAAGATAATGGCCAATGGCTCTGCAATCACAGCCGCCAATTCCTTCAGCACTCTCGGATTCAACTCGTCCGGCCCCATGGACTTGTGCACGTCCAGCTTTTCTAAATAGTCCCTAACCACCTCTATCTCCACTGAGGGCTGGCCATCTCTTCCCCATTTTGCGATGCCCAGCGTAGCAGTCTGGGAGCTGACCTTGTTAGTGAAAACAGAGGCAAAAAAAGCATTGAGTACATTAGCTTTTTCCACATCCTCTGTCACTAGTTTGCCTCCCTCATTCAGTAAGGGGCCCACACATTCCTTGGCTTTCTTCTTGTTGCCAACATACCTGAAGAAACCCTTCTTGTTACTCTTGACATCTCTGGCTAGCTGCAGCTCCAGGTGCATGAATTGGTGAAAACAGAAGAGAGCTGATTAAATTAGTGTGGTTTAGAATTAGTGCAGATATTGTAGCTGCGTTTGCTCTTCCATCTCTACACAAATTTTTATTTGTCAGTGCTGTAAGAGAAAACAGAGAATATACATACTTGATTGAAAATGTTATTTCCTCCTTAAAATTACTGTGTTTTACAATCAGGTAAAAGAAGGGACATGTGCTATGTTATTGTGCCAGTAGTTTGTGCAAGCTCACTTGGTTTTCATCCTTTTCAATCTGCACAATATAAATGTTACCATTCCTTTGTGCTGATTATTCCTTTTCCTTATTAAAGTCATCCAGCACAGTTAGGAAGCCCTTGTTAGTATATTGTAAATCTATTGTTTGTTTAAATTTATTTCTGTAGAGTTGTGGGTTTTGGTGTCCTTGTATGGAGGACATATCTGGATAATCATGAGATTAACTACTTTTCCTGATAAATAGATGGAAATTATGCTTTTGTTCACCGTTTCACAGTCTAGCATAATTTTTGCTCTGTCTTCTTGTAATGAGACTGCTGCTGTCTTGTCATACTGTCAACATCCTTTCCTACAGTGCTGTTTTATACATTGAAGTGAACCCTTTGCCTGTGTAATAGTCTTTGAAAGTTCTTGTGGTCATTCTGTAATGACGTATTCATGGAATGAGACTTGAGGATTAAAAACTAAATGAATATGATCAATCCATAGTAATCTAAAATGTAATCTTCTTGAAAACTGGTGTAACTTGATGGGTATGTCCTCTTCATTCCAAATGTATATTTGGACCTGTATTCAGATATATTTCCTGGTTCATTATGCAAACATAAAACAGCTGCAAATTTTGGATCTGGATATGAATTTCTTCAAACTGCAAGGTTATCTAAATCTGTAGTTAAGGTTCAGGCCCATCCAGTATACAATATAATATAGTTTCATATAACGTATTTAATACAAAAGTGTCATAATGCTTCATGACTGATTACAATCTGTAAGAAGACCAAGGTTCTGAAAATCAGAAATTGAATTGGGTGAATAATTTATACCAAATGAGTTATCTGATGAATTTTATTCATTTTTCCCTTTATGGTTTATCTACAGACTGGGTTTTTTTTAAATTTATTTGTTCAAAATTATTCACTGAATAATTTCTGCGAATAATTCTTGGTGTAAAAAAAAATTATGAGCAGTTCCTTGTGAGTATTTGCACTAATTGGACACATAATTAGATAAGCATATTATTTTGTGCATTTCCACTCTCAAATTTCAAATGAGTTTTCCTTCATTATTCTGCAGATTTTGTAAAATTTAACATTTGTGGACATTCCTGCCAGATATTTGAACAAAAGAGGGAGGATTGTGGGTAGGAAACTTCATTGGTGAAATCCTGGCCTCATTGAAGTCAGTGGGAGTTTTGCATTGACATCCATGGAGCCAGGATTTCACTCAGTGTATTTAACTAAACAAAGACAACAAATAAACTTGAAGTTAAACTTGAAGCCTGTCATCATCTGATCTCATTACTTGTTTGTTGCATCCCTTTGTCTTTTCTTCAAACTGCAAGTCTTTGTCTCTTTTGGATTGTATGCTCTTTCAGGGCAGAGACTGTTGGACATTACTGCAATAGAAATAATAATAACAGTAAACCCCGTCCCTAAAATATACATGTCAAAGGAACTATATTAAAATATATTCATAGAAAATGTTTTGTGATAATCACCCATCTCTAATTTGCAGTCATATTTGGTACTGGATTCTGAAGTGGACAAATAGCCAGTTCAGATTTTGGAGTGAATGTATAGGGTAAGGGGGGGCATGATGGGGCTGTGTTCCTGATTCAGAAGATAGCTATATGTGACATTCTTAGAAAACCCCCTGAACCAGTGAGGGCTTCTGTCACTGCCTGCCCTCTAACTTTGGGGGGCCTTTATGCTGTGCAGCTATGGTTTAGAGATCTGACCCTAGTAGTGAACCCACAAGCATAAGCTCTCACCAACCTTGTTACTCCTTGCAGCATGACACCAACAACCCTTCCAGTCCAGAGTCTCCCCACATCTTTCTTCAATTCTTAGATACTCAGACTTTTCCCCTCTGGTTTGTCACCACCAAAGGTGTGAAACCAGCCCCCCAGACATCAGCTTGCTTTGGCACATACACACTCCATACAGTTACATAAAAACCACAGATTGAAAGATGAAACAGTAAGGGGGAAACAAACTTATACAAACTACATGGAAAATAAACATAAAAACACAACCTAAGGTTTTACACTTTCATTTTCAATAAAATCCCTTTTCTAATACAAGTTATCTATTGCTTTAACACAGTTTCTCTGCATACTCCCTAGCTATAGGAGGGATCCAGTGTTCATGGACATCTTCCTGCTATGACACTGTCCCTCAAGGTCTGGATAAAAAAATCTCAGTCCCAAACCCAAAGGTTATTTCCCTTTTTCTCTCTCTTAGTCCATGGTGACTCAGTTTATTCAGAGTGGGAAAATTCCCTCTTGACTTGATAGCTTGGATGTTTCATTGTCTTCCCATTAACTCCATGGTCCATCATTGTCTTTTCCAGGGCTGCACAATGGATAATAGAATATCAGGATTGGAAGGGACCTCAGGAGGTCATCTAGTCCAACCGCCTGCCCAAAGCAGGACTAATCCCCAATTTTTGCCCCAGATCCCTAAATGGCCCTCTCAAGGATTGAACTCACAACCCTGGGTTTAGTAGGCTAATGCTCAAACCACTGAGCTATCTCTCCCCCTATTGGTGTAGCACTATCTGTGGTGTTTAATGTGTCATAGTCAGAGAGCGTACAATGCTTACTTGAAGCCAGTTTTGCGTAAACACCTGGTTTGGGGAAGTGCCTCTCCCCACTTAACTGCTCACCATCCTGCTGTGAGCTGGAGTTGAAATTGCAGTGTAGATTATGAGCACGGTTTTCGATATACACAGATAACCCAAACTCATAACCACAGTCTGTATGTGTATCTCATAATGACAATCAAGTTCAGAACATTACAAGCTTTCATAAAAGGCCTTACTCGATATATTTTTATAATACAATAATACAGTATGCAACCATTTGGTTTAACTACTCATTCTGGGGATTTAAACAGTCTGTTCTCTCCTTGGGGTGTCTGAACCCTGATTGTCACACTATCACAATTTATAGTGGTTGAAATTTAGAAGGTTGGGCCTTAGGGAAACCATAAAGAAGGGACTTTATAGCCAAAACAAGGAAATTGAAGCATGAATAAGGATATTTTCAGAAGAGCGGTTGAGATAGAGCAATGTTTTTGAGATTGTAGGGTTTGCATATGTAGAGCCCTGTAAATCTGGGGATATCTGCTTTATATCTGCAGATATCTGCAGAACATGTTTGCGGATCGCGGATGGATGAGGATCCAAATTCTATATCTAGAGCCCTACAAATCTCTGGATATCTGCTTTGTGTCCACGGACTATGCCTGTGGATTACGGATCGGATGCGGATACATATTTTGCATCCCCACAGGGCTCTATGCCTGTGTACAGACCTGTCAGATAGGGGAGGCAAAAGCAAAATTCCCAGCAGCTTCGAAGTGAATGTCTAAGTTGAGCAGAAGTCAAAGCTCTCAAGTTCTGTTTATTTGCAAATTTCCAGGATACTTAGTTTGGGTATATTGTACTGAATGGACTTATGTCATAGTGAGGAATTACAAAGTTGAGACAGCTAAAAAATTAGAGTGAAGTTGATCTATACAACATCTGCATAAAAATGTGACACAAGGCAGAATTCAGAGGGGAAATAACAAATATAGAATGAAGTACAAGGGGAAAGAAGGGGGCCAAAGGAGGAGGCCTAATACTAAACCTTGATGGGACACCGTATTGGTGTGAACACCTTAGAGTTCCAATGTTAGAAAATTGTCCATTGTAAGTCACAAATAAGAGTCTGCCCATGTGAGAGAGAAACTTGGAGATCAAGATGCCTGAGTCATCAGACATTGTGTCAATGTGATCCTAAGAGCCCCTCAGTGCCTACTGGCAAAGGGCTCACTGTCAGGTAACAGCAATTTCTATCAGGCGTGATAAACTCACTACACTTAACACATGGCTGCCAGAGAATTTATTTATAAAAAAAAACATTGTGTAAGAAGTCAAATGAAAGCTTATATCATACTGGTCATCATAAGCATTGCAAGATGTATTTATGGGCATTATTCAAGAGTATGTACATACTAAAAATATGTTTAAACTATGTAAGCAGACAAAGGAATGTTGATTTACCTGTCTGCCTAGTCTCTGATGTAAATCAGCATTGTGTAAGTCAACACATAGCAAACTTCATTTGCATATTAACTCCACAGGAAAGGCAAGGTAACCAAAGAATGAGAGAGACAATGTGGCATCAGCATGCTGAAGGATAAAGCAGGGGAGAAGAACTTTGGGGGTACACTTCAAAGGGATATATTTCAAAGGTTTTCTAGGCTGTGAGGAGGAGGAAAGGGAACCCTATGGTAGACCATCACCGAGGGAGCAAAAAGGACAGTGCTTTTTATACCCATGAAAGCTGGATCCTGGCCAGAGGGCTGGAGACACTGGGAGGTTGTTTTATGTGAGAAACTTAACTTAGACAAAGATTTCAGCCCTGCTAAAGTTATGTTTAGTCTCCTAGAAGCATGTTATACTTTTGTTTTGTTTGTAACTACATCTGTTTTGATTACCCTCATTCAGTATCACTTGAATCTCTGTATTAATAAACTTTGCTTTGTTTTATCATAAGCAGATTTCAATGTTGTAACATTAACCAGTGTGAATTATTTGTTGAATCAAGTAAGCTGGTGTCTTTGGAGATAGTGGACTTGATAATTATTCTGAGACAATGACAATGTTCAGTGACAGGGGCTGGATACCACAGCCCCTTCAATGGGGCACGGAAACAGAGGTGCATCAAGTGTTACCTGCAAAGCAAAATAATGGGTGATAGAGTCCTGAGAAGTTTGTCTGGGGGCTAACAGACTGGGGTGACAGGGAGCTATCACTCAGTTTAGCTTCAGCATTTCTCTCTTTTCCTAAGGCACAGTGGTAACGAGATCACCCACAGTTCTGGGTGCCCCAAGAAAATGTCCTAGTCAAGATAGCAAATATATAAAGGAAATGTATTTAATTTTTGAACACTTGTATTTCCCCAAACCTTGCCTGTCTGATTTGCTACAAACTTTCCAGAAAATTTCTACCCTGATATAGGATCACATCTGTGACATTTCAGGTAGATTGATTTAGTTTGGCAAAGTTGGTTGGGAGCCAATCTTGGGCATGTGTTGGAAAGCTATCTTCAACCCTAACCATGAGGAGACTAGCAGTTCTATAACTTTACATTCAGAATTAGAGTCACACTGAAATATCTAGCTATGACCTAGGTTGAAAGCTTTATGAGTGTGCTAAGGAGGAAACTAATGTCAGCAAGAGCAACTCAGGGAAAGAGTTTGAGAGCTAGACTTCTAATCTGTAGCTCAGAAGATAGGGAGAGAGAGAGAGAAAAAAAGACACCTATGGATTTTATGTCCCAAATATTTTATTTAATTTATTTATCTTTTTAAAGAGAGAGTTCAGTGGGAAGAATACTATTAATTCTTTCAGTCAGAAGTACTTTTCAAGGCTAACTTGTATGTAGGTGAAATAAAATGTAGCTAATCTCCATTGTTAATGTAGTTATATATTTGTTCAATTGGGTATCATAAATCGAAAAGCACAAATATAAAGACATAAACATGCTCTTCCTTTTCTATATGTTTCATAGAATCATAGAATCTCAGGGTGGAAGGGACCCCTGAAGGTCATCTAGTCCAACCCCCTGCTCGAAGCAGGACCAATTCCCAGTTAAATCATCCCAGCCAGGGCTTTGTCAAGCCTGACCTTAAAAACCTCTAAGGAAGGAGATTCTACCACCTCCCTAGGTAACGCATTCCAGTGTTTCACCACCCTCTTAGTGAAAAAGTTTTTCCTAATATCCAATCTAAACCTCCCCCACTGCAACTTGAGACCATTACTCCTCGTTCTGTCATCTGCTACCATTGAGAACAGTCTAGAGCCATCCTCTTTGGAACCCCCTTTCAGGTAGTTGAAAGCAGCTATCAAATCCCCCCTCATTCTTCTCTTCTGCAGGCTAAACAATCCCAGCTCCCTCAGCCTCTCCTCATAAGTCATGTGTTCTAGACCCCTAATCATTTTTGTTGCCCTTCGCTGGACTCTCTCCAATTTATCCACATCCTTCTTGTAGTGTGGGGCCCAAAACTGGACACAGTACTCCAGATGAGGCCTCACCAATGTCAAATAGAGGGGAACGATCATGACCCTCGATCTGCTCGCTATACCCCTACTTATACATCCCAAAATGCCATTGGCCTTCTTGGCAACAAGGGCACACTGCTGACTCATATCCAGCTTCTCGTCCACTGTCACCCCTAGGTCCTTTTCCGCAGAACTGCTGCCTAGCCATTCGGTCCCTAGTCTGTAGCGGTGCATTGGATTCTTCCATCCTAAGTGCAGGACCCTGCACTTATCCTTGTTGAACCTCATCAGATTTCTTTTGGCCCAATCCTCCAATTTGTCTAGATCCTTCTGTATCCTATCCCTCCCCTCCAGCGTATCTACCACTTCTCCCAGTTTAGTATCATCCGCAGATTTCCTGAGAGTGCAATCCACACCATCCTCCAGATCATTTATGAAGATATTGAACAAAACCGGCCCCAGGACCGACCCTTGGGGCACTCCACTTGATACCGGCTGCCAACTAGACATGGAGCCATTGATCACTACCCGTTGAGCCCGACAATCTAGCCAGCTTTCTACCCACCTTATAGTGCATTCATCCAGCCCGTACTTCCTTAACTTGCTGACAAGAATACTGTGGGAGACCGTGTCAAAAGCTTTGCTAAAGTCATCCACTGCTTTCCCTTCATCCACAGAACCAGTAATCTCATCATAAAAGGCGATTAGATTAGTCAGGCATGACCTTCCCTTGGTGAATCCATGCTGGCTGTTCCTGATCACTTTCCTCTCATGCAAGTGCATCAGGATTGATTCTTTGAGGACCTGCTCCATGATTTTTCCAGGGACTGAGGTGAGGCTGACTGGCCTGTAGTTCCCAGGATCCTCCTTCTTCCCTTTTTTAAAGATTGGCACTACATTAGCCTTTTTCCAGTCATCCGGGACTTCCCCGGTTCGCCACGAGTTTTCAAAGATAATGGCCAATGGCTCTGCAATCACAGCCGCCAATTCCTTCAGCACTCTCGGATGCAACTCGTCCGGCCCCATGGACTTGTGCACGTCCAGCTTTTCTAAATAGTCCCTAACCACCTCTATCTCCACAGAGGGCTGGCCATCTCTTCCCCATTTTGTGATGCCCAGCGCAGCAGTCTGGGAGCTGACCTTGTTAGTGAAGACAGAGGCAAAAAAATATTTCATATTCAGTGTTACGAGAATGAATTTGATCTACAATAGACAGTGAATGACTAATTTAAATTCTTGCTCTTATCAGTTGCTGTTTCTGTGGTGACCATTGTACTTTGAGAAGAATGGACTCAATGTACTTCATCTTCACCTTATTTGAACAGATCCTGTAGTGGCCATATACTGTTGCAACCAAAGACGCCCCCAGAAATTTTTGACATGCTACATCCTGTCAATCCCTGTGATGCCATCCCCACTGCAGCCACTGGCCCCACCACTTCACCTGCCAACTCTGCGCCATGCTGAGCCCTCACTTTCCAGCCTGCCCCACCCAGGTGCAGAGTCACTCCATATCCCTGAGAAGGGGGAACATGGGCCGTTCAAAGCGAGGCGAGACTGGGTAGGCCACTGGGGTGGGGGTGGGGGTGGGGGGAAACGTAGTGCAGGAACCAGTCCCACGGCAGCAGCAAGGAGGAGCAATGCTGGCTGCCAGAGCATCCACTCAAGTTTGGCCCCATGGCCCCTCATCATACACCTTCCCCAGCTGTCCACCATGGAACTGCCCAGGAAAAGTTCCCTGGAAAACTTTTTCAGCCAGTATGCTGCTCTTCTCAGGTCTCTCCATTACTGAGAACAGGTTGCTTCTTATAGCTCCCTTCAGACCTGGTTCTCAAGCAGCAATACCACTCACTCAATTTTGGCCCTGCTACCTCCCCTCTGTCATTATGACAGAGTGATCTGGGGGCCAAACCTGAGTGGTGCTGCAACCCCTCCCCATGCACCAGGTTACAATGCCACTCGCTCAGTTTTGGCCCCAACACTCCCTGTCACACCAGTGAGCCGTTGGGACCAAAACTGAGTGGACAGTGGGATGACCAGCACTGTTCCTCATGGCCATTGCCAATGGTACACACCGTGCGTAACGTATGTATGGCTGCAGGTACCACTGGTTGCAGCTACATGTGTGAAATTGTATGCAGATTATTTAGAATTAATTAGCATATTTGCAAATAATTTGCATATAACTGGTTTTCAAAAGAAATTGTGTAGATTTAGTGGTGCTGAATGGCTTTGGTTTGACAGCCCTGGTACATGAAGTCCTCTGTTAACATACAAGGCAGCAGCAGAACATGATTCCCAGGTACTCTGCTCTGCGAGTGTGTGTGAACCCTGATGTGGGAGAGTGACGGGGTGAGGGTGGGTTTCCAATAGGAATAATAGTTTTCATGTCCCATTAAGTTACTGGCCTCTTTCTGAGCCTGCCAATTAGTGATGGTGTATGTGATGTAGGAACTGGAACTGAAACCCATCAGACTCATCTTATAGTGGGCCACCAAAACATGCATTAGAGGAGAATAATTTTTAATTCCTGTTGATCTGGGCTAGATTCAAACTGATGTATAGGTGTTAAGCTCTGTACTTGATATATCAGTGCCCTGAGGCTTCCAATAAATGCTAATGTTACAAGTCCAAGAATTAGGCTTGTTTACTTGTATGGTGAGTTTCTTAAATCACATTCTGTCCATCTTGGAGCTTGCACAAGGTAGGATCCTCCACTGTCTATATTATGTAGACTTAACTTTTTATAATATATATAGATATAGCTAGCAAAGTCCTGCAAAAACTAAACTCTGGTGTGTGCCACAGCAGAGAGGTAAGATACGGTACAGAAAAGGGGAAAGAAACATAACATTAGTATAGTGCTTTCTCTAAGCTTATTATATTGGCACACCATGATACTCCCTTTACAGAGTCATATTTACAGTAGAACCATAGTTATATTTTCATGTCCCTTTATATAAATAAGAATTTTACCTTCTACATTTTAGAAAGTTGGGGGAGGGGGAAAATGAACAGGATAAAAACTCATTTCTGCTAATACTAAGAGCATGTGCAGAGTACAATAAGGAAGCTGCAGGAATTCTCTGTATTTTTCACATGTATTTTTAATAACTACTGTACTTCTTCTGTTGATAATTCTGTCTCACTTTGTAAGCCCCTGTATAACCACGAGGAGGAATCCCAATTTCCAGCATAGTTAAAATGGTAAAACTTTTAAATATAGACAGTTATATTGGTTCAAAAGAGTTTTTACTAGTATAGCTTTTCCTGTTCAACCAAGCTGAACAATCCAAACTGGTACAAAGCGCTGTATACCATCTTTTACCAGCATAACTATATTGATAAAAACCTACTTCTGAATGGTTCCTGCTGCAGCACAGGGAGCCCTCTGTAGCCCCACTGTCATGGGTATGAATGGGTGGGGCCAAAGCAGAGGGCCTGGGCGAGGACTGCAAGGAGGATGAGGAGAATGGGACACCAGCCCTGGGGGAGGCCACCACACTGGCCAGTGGCTCTTCCTCCTCCTCGCAGTTCTGGCCTGGGGTTTCTTCTCTATTATTCAAGTCCACACATTATCCAAATCCCTTCCTTTTCCAGCAGCACGAAATACATATTACCTCACCTCCTTACATTATACTTTATATTTTCATATAAGTACTTTGAGTCAAAATCTGCATTTCAGTTTGTCTTTGTACTGAAATCAATGAGTCACACCAAAAGCCATAATTTGGAACTCAGTATGTAGTGAATCCATTTGGCTCATAACCCAAAAGTGTGACTTTCCCTATAAAATTTATATTTGAGATTAATTATTTAAACTGTTGTCTGTTTGAGCCCTTCATGTGTGTTATGCTGATTCTGAAGTTACCACATGCACTCGGAAGGTAATTGTAGCTTAAAAAATGAAAGTTAGAAAATTATGCTTTAAGATTGAAGTGTGGTTCTGTCCTGTAAAACACTCTGTAAAAGTAACAGTGTCTGGTCCCAAAGTGTACCTTCTCTCAGTGATTTTCAGATCCAATGTGTTCAATTTACAAATAAATAGATTACTTTTTCTAGTTTCCATTCACATAACTTTAACCTGGAATCTGAAAGTTTTAAGTGTGAAAGGGGGTCAATTATGAATTTGCCAGGGTGCCAGTTAGATTTTAAAGCTGAAATCTAAAAAAGTAGTTTTGCCAATATATAATAGAATCCAAAGGATAACCCATTTTTATTGAGTCCAGGGAGCATTTGTTTACTAGTTTAATGCTGGGTTCTTTTAGATAGATAGGTAAAAATCAACAGTTCACCACTCAAAGGTAGACAACCAACTGTGACTACTATAAACACACAACAGACTTGCAATAATTATCACAGGCTAGAGCTGAGGCTTAGCCGTTATATCAAAGAACAGTGCAAGTTACTAAGATTTCTTATTACATTTATTTGTGATCAGCAATTCTCAATTCTTTAGGACCCAGCATATTTATCACACTTAGAAGGGTGCACTTGTCTTTACACCGCTTTGAAGAGTGCAGTTATATCTCTAACTAGTTTGGTCCAAAAGGGACAAGTTTAGAATATTAAAAGCAATTGCTTAAAACAATTCTTTTCAATCTCTCTTAGGCCAGTTTGCTTGGACTTATGAAGGAGTTAAAATCTAAAATATGATTATTGGAGGTCTCACTGGATGGTAAAGAGGACAAGGAGTACTTGTGGCACCTTAGAGACTAATTTATTTGGGCATTTTGGGCATAATTTATTTAATTTATTTTGGGCATAAGCTTTCATGGGCTAAAACCCACTTCAGCGGATGCATGCAGTGGAAAATACAGTAGGAAGATATATATACACACAGAGAACATGAAAAAAATGGGTGTTGCCATACCAACTATAAGGAGACTAATCTATTAAGTTGGGCTATTATCAGCAGGAGAAAAAACACTTTTGTAGTGATAATCAGGATGGCCCATTTCCAACAGTTGACAAGAAGGTGTGAGTAACAGTAGGGGAAAAATTAGCTTGGGGAAGTAGTTTTTACTTTATGTAATGACCCATCCACTCCCAATCTTTATTCAAGCCTAAATTAATGGTGTCCAGTTTGCAAATTAATTCCAATTCAGCAGTCTCTTGTTGGAGTCTGTTTTTGAAGTCTTTTTGTTGTAATATTGCCACTTTTAGGTCTGTAATCGAGTGATCAAAGAGATTGAAGTGTTCTCCAACTGGTTTTTGAATGTTATAATTCTTGACCTCTGATTTGTGTCCATTTATTCTTTTATGTAGAGACTGTCCAGTTTGGCCAATGTACATGGCAGATGGGTATTGCTGGCACATGATGGCATATATCACATTGGTAGATGTGCAGATGAACGAGCCTCTGATAGTGTGGCTGATGTGATTAGGCCCTATGATGGTGTCCCCTGAATAGATACGTGGACACAGTTGGCAATGGGCTTTGTTGCAAGGATAGGTTCCTGGTTAGTGGTTTTGTTGTGTGGTTGCTGGTGAGTATTTGCTTCAGGTTGGGGGGCTGTCTGTAAGCAAGGACTGGCCTGTCTCCCAAGATCTGTGAAAGTGAGGGATCGTCCTTCAGGATAGGTTGTAGATCCTTGATGCGCTGGAGAGGTTTTAGTTGGGGACTGAAGGTGACGGCTGTTGGCGTTCTGTTACTTTTTGTTAGGCCTGTCCTGGAGTAGATGACTTCTGGGTATTATTCTGGCTCTGTCAATCTGTTTCTTCACTTCAGCAGGTGGGTATTGTAGTTTTAAGAAAGCTTGATAGAGATCTTATAGGTGTTTGTCTCTGTCTGACGGATTGGAGCGGTTGTATCTTAGAGCTTGGCTGTAGACAATGGATCGTGTGATGTGGTCTGGATGAAAGCTGGAGGCATGTAGGCAAGTATAGCGGTCAGTAGATTTCCGGTATAGGGTGGTGTTTATGTGACCATCGCTCATTAGTACTGTAGTGTCCAGGAAGTGGATCTCTTGTGTAGACGGGCAACCACACACCACACAACAAAAACACCCAAATAAATTTGTTAGTCTCTAAGGTTCCACAAGTACGCCTCCTCCTCTTTTTTTTTTGCTGATACAGACTAACACGGCTACCACTCTGAAACCTGTCACTGGACAGTGTAGATTCATCAAGATAACCTACAGTTATTTATATTAAAGAATAGATGGGGAAATACAATCTGAAGAAGTGGAGTTTTTACCCATGAAAGCTTATGCCCAAATAAATCTGTTAGTCTTTAAGGTGCCACCAGACTCCTTGTTGTTTTTTTTCAGAGTAGTAGCCGTGTTAGTCTGTATTCGCAAAAAAGGAAAGGAGTACTAGTGGCACCTTAGAGACTATTTATTTGAGCTCAAATAAATTGGTTAGTCTAAGGTGCCACTAGTACTCCTTTTCTTGTTGTTTTTGTGGATACAGACTAATACGGCTACCCCCTGAATCTTTTAAATGAAATCTCACCACTTCTTATCACTTACTCTGGGATGGGGAAAGTCCTTTCCACATGGCTAGTCCAGGCTTTGGTAGCACTTGCCAGTCATCAGCCAGCCCCTGTTCACTGGGGAAGACTGCAGTGTAATGGCCACTCATCACAGGCAAGGGGGAAGGACCTGCTGTCTTTGCTTATCCCCAGGCTGCCCCTCTGCAGGCCTTCACCAAGGCCTGCAACCTGGGGGCTTATCAGGCTGGAGCTTCCCAGCTCCCTTTGCCCTTCCCTAGCGCTGCTCTACTCAGGCACCCTGTTCCCAGACAGCTAGCCATTCCCACTCCAGGCCTAGAGTGGGACTCCTCAGCTTCTGGCCCACAGCCCTCTTATAAGGGCCAGCTGGGCCCTAATTGAGTGGGCCACAGCTGTGGCTGCTTCCCCACAGCTTCCCACAGCTGTTCTCACTCCATTTCCCAGCCACAGCCCTCTCCAGGGCAGCTTTTAACCCCTGTTCTGTGGGAGTGGGGCCCCACTAAAGGCTGTTTTAAAGAGGACTGTATTTATTGTTTTCCATGTCTGCTGAAAGTAGGCAAGAAGTAATGAGCTTAATCTGCAGCCAGGGAGATTTAGGTTAGATATTAGGGAAATCTTTCAAGCTTTCAGGATAGTTAAGTACCGGAATGGGCTTCCAAGGGAGGCTGTGGAATCCCCATTGTTTTTAATAAATGATTAGAAAAACACCTGAAAAGTCGGTCTTGCTTCATGTCCTACATTTCTATGATTCTATGATTATCTTCAGTAACAAAGATTCTGTAAGTGGAACTTAATTAACAATTCTGATGACCATATGCAAGCCAGAAGGGAATCCAGCTTCCTCTCAAAAAACTGTGTTTGCCTTTGAGTCCTAACAAGAGTTGAAATAGGCTAAAAATAAAAACAATTAAAAGACAAGCAAATGTAATTTAACTAGGAAAGTAATGAATTCAAACAGGATGCATATTTGTTGAGTAAGATGTTGCCATTTTTTGCATAGTTGATTTTCTCATCATAAACTACACTTTACAAATATATGTCATAATGGCTGAATGTTATGAAATTCACACTTAGAACGGACACTTTATTTTACATAATGGCTTGTTTCTTCTTGGCCTTTTGGCCAGGTTTTCCTGTAGTGTCAGCTTTATATTTGTTGTTTCCTTTACGAAGGATTGTATCCTGTCCATGTAGGGAAGTGAACTCAGTGACCTATTAGATCTTTCAGATTTCTAACCAATTATAAATGAAAAATGCCCCATCACTAGGTGAGGTTAAATATGAGTGAGCAAGCCTTAAAATTGCATTTGTTACTATTTATTGATTTATGTCATATGTTCAATATTATTTAAACATCATTTTTATAAGTTTGTGCCCTAATAATTTTTATGATTTATTAATGATGTTAGTATTTTTATAAATCCCTTACAAATGTATGCCCCAAATCCACAGTTGAAGCCAAGTAGATGACTCCTTGTGTCTGCAAGGATTGGATCAAGACCTTAATACATTTCATGCTAACCTGCTTAGTGATTTCTATGATGTAAACCATTTATTTCTCTTCTCATTCGCAGATTGTAGCTTTACGTGAACAAAATGCACACATTCAAAGGAAAATGGCATCTGGAGAAGGGCCTGCTGAATCAGAACATATTGAAGGAATGGAGCCAGGGCAAAAGGTTCATGAAAAGGTATAAAACAATAGTTTTTTTTCCCCAGTAAGTCAAGGTAAAGAGAAATATTGAAACTAAAACTAACATAATAATCAGATTCAGATACTGGGCCCAGTTCTGGTCCATCAAGCAAACCCAGGTTGTTGGACCATAGCTGTAGAAAGTCCCCACCAGATGCCAGAGAAGGCTGGCACATCCCAGAACATGAACAGAACACTTGGGCCTCCTCCAGTGTGACTTTTATGTAGTCCTATCTGGAAATCAAAGTTTTTCCCTATAAGTGGAAACTCGGGGAAGGACAATGATGGTAAATGACAGGTTTCAGAGTAACAGCCGTGTTAGTCTGTATTCGCAAAAAGAAAAGGAGGACTTGTGGCACCTTAGAGACTAACCAATTGAGCTCATGCTCAAATAAATTGGTTAGTCTCTAAGGTGCCACAAGTACTCCTTTTCTTTTAATGATGGTAAAGTACACCATGAATCACTCTCTACTGGAAATTGCAGAAGACTCCATTAAAATCATTAAATGGGTCTCTGGGAGAACCAGTAGATCTATGAACTAGTAAATCAATAGACCCATTGCTCTGTTCCAGAATCTCATTTTTTCCTGCAGCTAATAGGAAGAAATGTGTAAAATGTGTGCGGATCTTCTCCTGCTTCAGACTTTCTGTTGGAATGCTTGCCTTACTTTCCACTTTCAAACCTTCCCTTATTACTTTCAAATGATGCACACTATCACCCCAAAAAACTACTAAATAATACCAGTAGTGCTTAGCACTGTCTCATGTTTTACATGTTCAAAATGCTTTATAAACAGTAAATTAATTCCCATGACATGCATGGGAAGTCAGTAGGTATGCATTACTGTTCTCATGTCTCAGATGGAGAAATTGGTGCAGTTAAAGTGAGTGTTTTGCCCAATGCCTCACAGGTGGCTTATATGAAAGCCAGTTTAGATCTTACGTTCTCAGTCCTTTGCTCAGGCCACCGGTGCTTGCCTCTCTCTGATGCTAAGTGAAGTCTTCTCAAAATTCTGTTTATTATATAGAGATTGATATTTAAAAGGAACTCATCAAATCTCCATTTTTGTGATTGTCCACAGGACTTAGACGTCTAGACACCTAATTGTGGTTGCAAGTATTGGTCTTAGAAAAATTAGAGGCTGCTTGTCAATATAAGGACTGCAGTCTTAAGGCATATTTGAATTCACTATTTAATGACTGGCTGAGTTGAGTCCTCAAAGCCCTATGACAGTTCCCACAGCAACTGTAATTCCTTTGTAGACCGTGAAATACAATCTCACATAATAGTTTCTGATAAACACATACTATAGTCCATTATGATTCCAATTATTCATTATTGTTTCGTAATTATAATTACATGAGAGGATCTCACCCTCTAAGTTGTAATGCCTAGTTGAGTTACCAGCAGATTTCTGTAGGATTATGAGACTATCATCATTCCTCAGTAACACCAGTAGTGCCCCTGGGAACCTGTCCTTGATAATTCTATCGCTAAATTGAAGGGAAGTTTGTGGTGATTTGAGTTCTCTGCTTCTGGTGGAGTTCACCCCTCTACGCAATCTATGCCTGAGAACACACATTCTGGGCCTCGTAAACACAGTTGTGAAGAGTACATTTTTTTCCTTTGCACCAAGCATTATTAATTTTCAAAATAATTTCTGAGGGACATCCTAGGACTCCTCTAAAAGATATTTATCCTCCTCTGATCCTCGTCCATATCAATTATGCAAACTGAAGACCATTCTAGTCTATCCATTTACAAAGAACAAGGTATAAGATTTTGCAGTTTGTGCACACTATATAAGATTATCTACCTAAAAGCTATAGTTATGAGAAAATATTTTTGTTTAAATGGAAAACAGATGAATAGTTCCTCTGCTTTTTTGAAAGTACAGCCGGTGCGGTGCATAGGATATTGCACAGGAGGAGGGTGGGAGGCAGAGTTTGTCGTAAGCCTGTTCTGGTATTGTTGGTACATCATTATTGACTGTATACTTACCAGAGGTTCCTTCCCGTGCATCAGGCTCGCCTGTGCTCAACTGTCAGGTCTGGCTGGACTGCGCTAAAGTCAAACATATCCTGGCTTGCTAAGCAGCTGGATCCCCCAGTCACCTGTCTCTATACTCCTCCTCGTCTTCCTCGTCCACCTCCTCCTCCTCACTGTTCATGTTGGGAGCCTGTGACTTGGGCTCCTCTATTCACTCTTGAGGTTGTGGGGGAATCTCTGGCAAGGATGGCATGCCACTTTTTGTAAAAGCAGGAGGTCTGCGGCTCCACACAAGATCGATTGTTGGCCTCCATTGCCTTCTGGTCCACCTGCCACAGCTTCTGGGCTTTCACACGGCACGCTGCTGATGCCTCTTGTAGCCCTTCTCCCGAGCAATCTGCTAGTAGATGTCAATGTTTCTACAGCTGGGTCTACACAGCCTCTTCTCCCCACACTCCCAGGAGATCCAACACCTCCTATGTACTCCAGGCTGGAGCGCCTCTGCAGTGTGTAGTCAGCATGGTCTGCTGGGCAATTGCACACAACAGTGTAGAGCTGCTAGGTGTGCTTGCCAAGCCGGCAACCAGGAAAAGGAATTTCAAAAATGTGCAGTGTTTTAAAGGGGAGGGGAGGCTTCCTGTACACCTGGCCTCTAGGCAGTGGAGTTCACAACAGTGACCAGAGCAGTCCCTATGGGACATTGTGGGACAATTCCTGGAGGCCAGCAACAGTCAATATGAGTAACGTACCATCTATGCTGATGGACTACATCGATCTAACTACATCAACCTTGACTCTACACTTCTTGGGGAGGTGGTGTTATTAAGTCAGTGTAGCTGGGCCATTACATAGGTGGGAGTTAAATTTAAGTGTAGACGCATCCACAGCTAGGTCAATGTAAGCTGCCTTGTGTCACCCTAACTGTGTAGTGTGGACCAGGCCTTAGTGAGATCACAACTGGAATACTATGTCCAGTTCTCATGTCCACACTTTAAAAAGGATGTTGAAATATTGGAAAGGATTCAGAAAAGACCTACAAGAATGATTTGAGGTCTGGAAAAAAAGCCTTATACTGAGAGCCTTAAGAAGCTCAGTCTATTTAGTTTATCCAGAAGAAGGTTTAGGTTTATCCAATTACAGTCTACAGGTACCTATTTGGGAAATAGATTTCTGATAGTAGATGACTCTTTAATCTAATAGAAAAAGACATAACTAGATCCACTGGTTGGTAGCTCAAGCTAGACATATTCAGACTAGAAACATATTTTAACAGTGAGGGCAATTAACCTCTGGAGCAACTTACCCAAAGATATGCTGAATTCTCCATCACTTGACATTTTTAAAGCAAGATTGGATATTTTTCTAAAAGATATATAATAGCTCAAGCAAAAATAACAGGCTTGATGCAAAGTGCATGAGATTCTTTGGCTTGTGTTATGTATGAGGTCAGACTAGATGATCATTATGGTCACTTCTGGCCTGAAAGTCTATAAATCTATATACTCCTACTCAATAAATAGCCAAACTATGATTTTCAAGTTTTGTAGGCAATGGGTATTATAACTAGGGCTGTTAATTGCACTGTTAAACAATAATAGAATACATTTATTTAAATATTTTTGGATATTTTCTACATTTTCAAATATATTGATTTCAGTTATAACACAAAATACAAAAAGTACTTTAGATTTATTTTTATTACAAATATTTACACTGTAAAAAAAACAAAAGAAATAGTATTTTTCAATTCCCCCATTACAAGTACTGTAGTGCAATCTCTTTATCATGAAAGTTGAACTTACAAATGTAGAATTATGTACAAAAAAACGCTGCATTCAAAAATAAAACAATGTAAACCTTTAGAGCCTACAAGTCCACTCAGTCCTACTTCATGTTCAGCCAATCACTTAGACAAACAAGTTTGTTTACATTTGCAGGAGATAATGCTGCCTGCTTCTTGTTTACAATGTCACCTGAAAGTGAGAACTGGTGTTCGCATGGCACTGCCTTCACAAGATATTTATGTGCCAGATGTGCTAAAGATTCATCTGTCCCTTCATGCTTCAACCACCATTGCAGAGGACATGTGTCCATGATGATGATAGGTTCTGCTTGATAATGATCCAAAACACTGCGGACCAATTCATGTTCATTTTCATCATCTGAGTCAAATGCCACCAGCAGAAGGTTGATTTTCTTTTTTGGTGGTTCAGGTTCTGTAGTTTCCGTATTGGAGTGTTGCTCTTTTAAGACACCTGAAAGCATGCTCCACACCTCATCCCTCTCAGCTTTTGGAAGGCACTTCAGATTCTTAAACCTTATGTCAAGTGCTGTATCTATCTTTAGAAATCTCACATTGGTACCTTCTTTGCGTTTTGTTAAATCTGCAGTGAAAGTGTTCTTAAGATGAACAACGTGCTTGGTCATCATCCGAAACTGCTATAACATGAAATATATGGCAGAATGTGGGTAAAATAGAGCAGGAAGCATACAATTCTCTCCCTTCCCCCCCCCCCCCAAGGAGTTCAGTCACGAATTTAATTAAAGCATTATTTTTTTTAATGCGCATCATCAGCATGGAACCTCTGGAATGGTGGCCGAAACATGAAGGGGCATACAAATATTTACCATATCTGGCACGTAAATACCTTGCAATGCAGGCTACAAAAGTGACATGTGAACGTCTGTTCTCACTTTCAGATGACATTGTAAATAAGAAGCAGGCAGCATTATCTCCAGTAAATGTAAACAAATGTGTTTGTCTTAGCAGTTGGCCGAACAAGAAGTAGGACTGAGTGGACTTGTAGGTGCTAAAGTTTTATGTTGTTTTATTATTGAATGCAGTTATGTAACAAAAAAAAATCTACACTTGTAAGTTGCACTTTCACGAAAAGAGATTTCACTACAGTACTTGTATGAGGTGAATTGAAAAATAATGTTTCTTTTGTTTATCGCTTTTACAGTGTAAATATTTGTAATAAAAAGAATAATATAAAGTGAGCACTGGACACTTGGTATTCTGTGTTGTAATTGAAGTCAATATATTTGAAAATGTAGAAAAACATCTAAAAATATTTTTAAAATTTCAATTGAGATTCTATTGTTTAACAGAGCGATTAATCGCAATTAATTTTTTTATCACGACTAATTTTTTTGAGTTAATCGCATGAGTTAACTGCGATTTGTCAACAGCCCTAATTATAATTATTCAGAGCAGTTGGTCCTTAGGATGGGACTTAGAAGTATTTTAGTTATCCTTTATCATAGATCCAGCCACCACAGCAGTTGGCAAGAATAACAATTAAATAAATATTTTGAAGCTTAACATGAATACTGGATTGCTTGACATAAAAACAAAGGAAAAACACTTAGAGATATAGTTGGAATTTTGTGTAATCAGATTACAAATATAGGAACATGTATAGTATGGTGCAGGGATCGGCAACCTTTGGCAAGCGGCCTGTCAGGAAAGCTGCTGGCGGGCCGGGCCAGTTTGTTTACCTGCAGCGTCCGCAGGTTCGGCCGATCGCAACTCCCACTGTCCGAGGTTCACCGTTCCAGGACAATGGGGGCTGCGGAAAGTGGCGCGGGCTGAGGGATATGCTGGCCACTGCTTCCCACAGCCCCCATAGGCCTGGAACAGTGAACCACGGCCAGTGGGAGCTGCAATTGATCGAACCAGAGGATGCTGCAGATAAACAAACCATCCCGGCCTGCCAGCAGCTTTCCCTGACGGGTCACGTGCCAAAGGTTGCCGGTCCTTGGTATAGTGCATGATTTTCAACTGCAGAACAACCTGTGGAGTAACAGTAACTGGCTGTAACAGTAGTTTTACAAGAGTATAAAACACTCTATCTGTCCTATTTACTGACAACTAGATCTGCAATTCATATGTGTTAAGCCCAAACTGATTCTGGAAAACTTCAAAGTGCAACAAGAGATCAATGTCTAACTTGCAGAACTAACAAAGGAAGAACATTTTGAAATGGTGAAGATGCGCTTCATTGATAGAAGAGCATGTGCTTGTCAACATAATTAGTTCACCTCAACGAGAGACAGAAGCTATGGTGGTGGGAGAGCGGTTCCCGCCACGATAGCATGGTGTAGAATCATAGCATCATAGAATATTAGGGTTGGAAGTGACCTCAGGAGGTCATCTAGTCCAACCCCCTGCTCAAAGCAGGACCAACACAAACTAAATCATCCCAGCCAAGGCTTAGTCAAGCCAGGCCTTAAGGCTTAGTCAAGCCAGGCCTTAAAAACCTCTAAAGATGGAGATTCCACCACCTCCCTAGGTAATCCATTCCAGTGCTTCACCACCCTCCGAGGGAAATAGTGTTTCCTAATATCCAGTCTAGACCTCCCCCACTGCAACTTGAGACCATTGCTTCTTGTTCTGTCATCTGCCACCACTGAGAACAGCCTAGCTCCATCCTCTTTGGAACCCCCCTTCAGGTAATTGAAGGCTGCTACTAAATTCCCCCTCACTCTTCTCTTTTGCAGACTAAATAACCACAGTTCCCTCAGCCTCTCCTTGTATGTCATGTGCCCCAGCCCCCTAATCATTTTTGTTGCCCTCTGCTGGACTCTCTCCAATTTGTCCACATCCCTTCTGTAGTGGGGGGACCAAAAGTGGATGCAGTACTCCAGATGTGGCCTCACTAGTGCCGAATAGAGGGGAATAAATCACTTCCCTCAATCTGCTGGCAATGCTCCTACTAATACAGTCCACTATAGAATCATAGAATATCAGGGTTGGAAGGGACCTCAGGAGGTCATCTAGTCCAACCCCCTGCTCAAAGCAGGACCAATCCCCAACTAAATCATCCCAGTCAGGGCTTTGTCAAGCCTGACCTTAAAAACTTCTATGGAAGGAGATTCCACCACCTCCCTAGGTAACACATTCCAGTGTTTCACCACCCTCCTAGTGAAAAAGTTTTTCCTAATAACCAACCTAAACCTCCCCCACTGCAACTTGAGACCATTACTCCTCGTTCTATCATCTGCTACCACTGAGAACAGTCTAGATCCATCCTCTTTGGAACCCCCTTTCAGGTAGTTGAAATCAGCTGTCAAATCCCCCCTCATTCTTCTCTTCCGCAGACTAAACAATCCCAGTTCCCTCAGCCTCTCCTCATAACTCATGTATGCCAGGCCCCGAATAATTTTTGTTGCCCTCCACTGGACTCTTTCGAGTTTTTTCACATCCTTCTTGTAGTGTGGGGCCCAAAACTGGACACGGTACTCCAGATGAAGCCTCACGAATGTCGAATAGAGGGGAACGATCACGTCCCTCGATCTGCTGGCAATGCCCCTACTTATACATCCCCAAATGCCATTGGCCTTCTTGGCAACAAGGGCACACTGTTAACTCATATCCAGTTTCTCGTCCACTTTAACCCCTAGGTCATTTTCTGCACAACTGCTGCCTAGCCATTCGGTCCCTATTCTGTAGCAATGCATGGGATTCTTCTGTCCTAAGTGCAGGACCCTACACTTGTCCTTGTTGAACCTCATCAGATTTCTTTTTGGCCCAATCCTCTAATTTGTCTAGGGCCCTCTGTATCCTATCCCTCCCTCCATCTTATCTACCTCTCCTCCCAGTTTAGTGTCCTCTGCAAACTTGCTGAGGGTGCAATCCACACCATCCTCTGGATCTTAATGAAGATATTGAACAAAACCGGCCCAAGGACTAACCTCTGGGGTACTCCACTTGATACTGGCTGCCAACTAGACATGGAGCCATTGATCACTACCCGTTGAGCCCGACAATGTAGTCAGCTTTCTATTCACCTTATGGCCCATTCATCCAGCCCATACTTCTTTAACTTGCTGTCATTAATACTGTGGGAGACCGTGTCAAAAGCTTTGCTAAAGTCAAGGAACAACATGTCCACTGCTTTCCCCTCATCCACAGAGCCAGTTATCTCGTCATAGAAGGCAATTAGATGAGTCAGGCATGACTTGCCCTTGGTGAATCCATGCTGACTGTTCCTGATCACTTTCCTCTCCTCTAAGTGCTTCAGAATGGATTCCTTGAGGACCTGCTCCATGATTTTTCCAGGGACTGAGGTGAGGCTGACTGGCCTGTAGTTCCCAGGATTCTCCTTCTCTTTTTTAAAGATGGGCACTGCATTAGCCTTTTTCCAGTCGTCTGGGACCTCCCCCGATTGCCATGAGTTTTCAAAGATAATGGCCAATGGCTCTGCAATCACATCTGCCAACTCCTTTAGCCCTCTCAGATGCAGCGCGTCCGGCCCCATGGACCTGTGGTCGTCCAGCTTTTCTAAATAATCCCGAACCACTTCTTTCTCCACAGAGGGCTGGTCACCTCCCCGCCGTGCTGTGCTGCCCAGTGCAGTAGTCTGGGAGCTGACCTTGTTTGTGAAGACAGAGGCAAAAAAAGCATTGAGTACTTCAGCTTTTTCCACATCCTCTGTCACTAGGTTGCCTCCCACATTCAGTAAGGGGCCCACACTTTCCTTGACTTTCTTCTTGTTGCTAACATACCTGAAGAAACCCTTCTTGTTACTCTTAACACCTCTTGCTAGCTGCAACTCCACGTGTGATTTGGCCTTCCTGATTTCACTCCTGCATGCCCGAGCAATATTTTTTTACTGTTCCCTGGTCATTTGTCCAATCTTCCACTTCTTGTAAGCTTCTTTTTTGTGTTTAAGATCAGCAAGGATTTCACTGTTAAGCCAAGCTGGTCGCCTGCCATATTTACTATTCTTTCTACACATCGGGATGGTTTGTCCCTGTAACCTCAATAAGGATTCTTTAAAATACAGCCAGCTCTCCTGGACTCTTTCCCCCCTCGTGTTATTCTCCCAGGGGATCCTGCCCATCAGTTCCCTGAGGTTGTCAAAGTCTGCTTTTCTGAAGTCCAGGGTCCGTAGGCTCTCCTTTCTTCCCTGTGTCAAGATCCTGAACTCGACCATCTCATGGTCACTGCCTCCCAGGTTCCCATCCACTTTTGCTTCCCCTACTAATTCTTCCCAGTTTGTGAGCAGCAGGTCAAGAAGAGCTCTGCCCCTAGTTGGGTCCTCCAGCACTTGCACCAGGAAATTGTCCCCTACACTTTCCAAAAACTTCCTGGATTGTCTGTGCACCGCTGTGTTGCTCTCCCAGCAGATATCAGGGTGATTGAAGTCTCCCATGAGAACCAGGGCCTGCGATCTGGTAACTTCTGTCAGTTGCTGGAAGAAAGCCTCGTCCACCTCATCCCCCTGGTCTGGTGGTCTATAGCAGACTCCCACCACAGCATCACACTTGTTGCTCACACTTCTAAACTTAATCCAGAGACTCTCAGGTTTTTCTGCAGTTTCATACCGGAGCTCTGAGCAGTCATACTGCTCCCTTACATACAATGCAACTCCCCCACCTTTTCTGCCCTGCCTGTCCTTCCTGAACAGTTTTTTTCCATCCATGACAGTACTCCAGTCACGTGAGTTATCCCACCAAGTCTCTGTTATTCCAATTCACTATACCATTGGCCTTCTTGGCAACAAGGGCACGCTGATGACTCATATCCAGCTTCTCATCCACTGTAATTCCCAGGTCCTTTTGTGCAGAACTGCTGCTTAGACAAGTCAGTCCCCAGCCTGTAGCAGTGCATGGGATTCTTCCTTCCTAAGTGCAGAACCTCATCAGATGGTCCTTGTTGAACCTCATCAGATTTCTTTTGGCCCAATCCTCCAGTTTGTTTAGGTCACTCTGGACCCTATCCCTACCCTCCATCATATCTACCTCTCCCCCCCAGGTTAGTGTCATCTGCAAACTTGATGAGGTGCAATTAATCCCATCATCCAAAGCATTGATAAAGTTGTTGAACAAAACCAGCCCCAGAACCGACCCCTGGGGCACTCTGCTTGATATTGGCTGCCAACTAGACAATGAGCCATTGCTCACTACCCGTTTAGCCCGACAATCTAGCCAGCTTTCTATCCACCTTATAGTCCATTCATCCAATCCACACTTTTTTAATTTGCTGGCAAGAATACCATGGGAGACCATATCAGAAGCTTTGCTAAAGTCAAGATATATCACATCCACCACTTTCCTCATATCAATAGAGCCAGTTATCTCATCATAGAAGGCAATCAGGTTGTTCAGGCATGACTTAGAATATCAGGGTTGGAAGGGACTTTAGGAAGTCATCTCGTCTGACCCCCTGCTCAAAGCAGGACCAATCCCCAATTTTTGCCCCAAATGGCCTCCTCAAGGATTGAACTCACAACCCTGGGTTTAGCAGACTAATGCTCAAACCGCTGAGCTATCCCTCCCCGCTTGGTGAATCCACGTTGACTGTTCCTGATCACCTTCCTCTCCTTCAAGTGCTTCAAAATGGATTCCTTGAAGACCTGCTCCATGATTTTGCCAGGGACTGAAGTGAGGCTGACAGGTCTGTAGTTCTCTGGGTTCTCTGTTTTCCCTTTTTAAAATATGGGCACTATATTTGCCTTTTTTCCAGTCATCCAGGACCTCCCCTGGTCGCCATGAATTTTCAAAAGATAATGGCCAATGGCTCTGAAATCACATCAGCCAACTCCCTCAGCATCCTTGGATACATTAGATCTGGACCCATGGACTTGTGCATGTCCAGCTTTTCTAAATAGTCTTTAACCTGTTATTTCACAACTGAGGGCTGCTCACCTGTTCCCCATACTGTGCTGCCCAGTGCAGCAGTCTGGGAGCTGCCTTTGCTTAACTTTAAGGTTTTATTTAAGTGCCATTGAAGTCAATGGGAGTCAAACTAGTGGAAACTTAATCATGTGCTAAGTACTATGCTGAATCAGGGCCTTTGTTCCCAGAAGATGCACTGCTTTTATTTTAACACTTTATTGCTTGAGGTCTTGTCCACTTCTGAGCACTAATGCAATATGAAACTTGAACATCAGTGCCAGTGAGCTAAATATTACCATTTCATACATTAGTATGTATCCACAGCCTTCTAACCAGCAGGCCTGTTCTATAAGGGCATGTCTACTATAAGGGCAAGGTGCCGCTGCAGCATGTCTGGTGAAGACACTCTATGCCGATGGGAGAGAACTCTCTCGTTGGCATAATGAAACCACCTTCGCGAATGGCAGAAGTGATATCAGTGGAAAAAGTTCTCCCGCTGACATAGCGTTGTGCACACAAGTGCTTATGTCGGCATAACTTATGTCACTCAGTGGGATGGTTTATTCACACCAGTGAGTGACAAATTGTGCCAACATAAGATTCCTGAAGGGAAACAAGCTATTCTAGTATAATCACAGTTATACCAGTGTAGCTTAATGCACGCTAGGGACTTGTACAACTATTACTACAGTGGGATAGTTAAAGCGCTATAACTTCTTTATGTAGACAAGCCCTATTCACCTGAGATAAACAGTATGCCAACTTTTTCCGACCAAATCAGTGCTGTAGATAATTTTTGTATTCACTGAACAACTATGGACAAATGCTTACTCAAAGTATATCTGGTGTTCACATTTAATTTAAGTTGAGGAGTAGAATTTTTCCCTTTAGCCAGACATCCCCACATTTCAGCAGTTTAATCAGCGGCAAATAACATCTGCATTTCAAAATCAGTGAGAAAACTGTCCAGCTGCTTATGGACTCTTATACCTTATTCCAAGTATATTAATCCTAGTAAAAAAAAACATGTTCTTTCATAGCAGTGGGAATAAAATATGTTTTGCCAAAACAAACTCAAGGAGTGGACTAACAATGCTCTCAGTATTTGTATATCAAATAAAATTAAAAGGAATTTTTGGATTAATATAATAAATTCAAGAGCTTTCTTTAACATGTTGACAGCAGCATCTGCCTTATTTTTGGACTTTCCTAACACCACTTGTGTTGCTCCTGGCTACCACGTGGTTTTGATTCCACATGGGGATTCTACTGCTCGGAAAACTACATTAAGGTCATGTTTACACTAGGACTTATGTCAACAAAAGTTTTGTCGTTCAGGACTGTGAATAAAACACCACCCTCAGTGACATACGTTTTGCCGGCATAAGTGCTTGTGTGCACAACGCTATGTCAGTGGGAGGCTCACTCTCCCACCAACATGACTACCGCCACTCGTTGAGCTGCTTTTATTATATCAACAGGAGAGCTCTCTCCCATTGGCACAATGTGGTTACACTAGCACTGTTACAGCCGCACAGCTGTAAGCTTGTAAGTGTAGACATGGCCTAAGAATTCTTTGTCGCCACATTTTAGTCAGCCAACTTATTTCATATCTGCTCCTTTGCTGTGTGTTGCCAGCTATGGTGTTTTGACTTCAGCTAGCAGCATAACAGAATAGCAGAGAATGGAGTGAAAGCAGGGCATATGGAGTCCTTATCTGGAGGACAAGAAGAGCAGTTCATGAAGGGGACATATAGGGAGTTACCACTGACCTTCAAGGGTTGATTGTAACTTGGAGAAAGTTTGCTTCGAGGTGTTTTGTCATTATTTTGCTATTTATTGAGTGCAATCAGTACGCTTGATGTATAAAACATAGTGGGAGGCATGAACCTTGCCTCAAAGAGTTCACATTCTAAATTAGACAGATAATACACTTCAGACACAAAATAGAGTTGATAATCAGATGGAGGGTTCGTCTCAAAGCAGTGCAGATGTCTTTTTGAATTTTAAAATTAACTACTTCCTTTGGTGGATTCATACTGGTAAGCTTCATTGTAGAAGTATGTGTCTGAGGAGGATTTAAATGGCGAGACTGATTGTTTGGCACACATGTAGAGGTAAGGAGTTCCAAGTGTAAAGGAAGAAGGCTACAGAAGCGAAACCAATAATTCTTGGCCAGTCCTCAAAATTCTACCTTAAAGAATCTTTCGTAAGATATCATGTGTGTGTTTTAGTGAAGGGTAGGGACTATGTGTGTATGTATGGTGTATATTTGATGGTGTGGTTATGGAGGTTTTTATTGGCAAGAGATTGGGATGGACGTATTACTCACAAGTGGCGCATTCACTATATAAATAAACTTTTCAGTCAAATCCCTTTTGTTTCCCAAGAAATCAACTCTTTCCCCCATCTCTTTCCCCTTTCCCTATCCCACAGAAATCTATATATACTGTATACCCCACACCCCAGTAACATAATGTCTCTTTCTTACTATCTGGGCTAGGGAGCCTGGAGTTTAGATTTCAAACTAAATGATGGCTAACAGCTTGGATAGCTGAGCTTCACTGGATGATATGGTGCAAGAGAGAGGCCCTAAGCTTATTACTTCTCTTGCTGAACTGGTGAGACTACTAGAGAGGAGCAGTTGGTCAGAGCAGGTAGGTTTTGTTGCTTGTGGGACTTTGTTTTGTGAGTTGAGCAGCTCTTGCTTTGGGGAATCAGAAGGTGCTGTTCTATCTCTTCTGAATAAGCTTTCAGAAATGACTTCAACACATAGCCAGTAGTGAGAGGGGGAGAAGTACTCTGGTGAAGGTAAGCAGTCTGGGAGTGGGATGGAATAGTCTGGTCCAGTAGCTCAAAGATGGGACCAGCAATGAGGGAAAATGCCCATCTATCAAGCAACCCATTTTATTTCTGAAAGGAGCATTTAGGAGCATAGTAAGGCGGAAGCTCACAGGTATCAGAAGGAAAAACAGCAGATTGGAGCTGAGAGGTGGACAGAGGTAGTTACCTGAAGCCTTGAAGGTGAGGATAAAAAACTTGAGCTTAATATAGAAGGTGAGAGGAAAATAAAGGAGTGGTTTGAAGAGAGAAGTGAAACAGAGTATTGGGAAAGGAAGATGATTTTAGCAACAGTGTTTGTGATCTTGAAAGAAAAGAAAAAGGTTCAGATAGAAGAAGGTTCATTTGTCAGAATGTGAATAGATTATTGAAGTTGTGAGAGAATTCTTAGAAACTGGAGAGAGGAGGAGAACTGTTGCTGAATGCGGTTCCAGTACAGTGAAGACAGAAGGCTTCCATTCATAAGAAGACGAACAGTCTCCAAGAAGTGTTTGAGACACATCAGGTATAGTGCTACTATTTTGGGGTATAGTCTTTTTCAAAGTTCTGTTTTATACTGCGATTTACTGGTTCTGCTCTTATTGTTTTTGTCCACAGTACAGTTATCACTTCCATTTGCGCTGCTATATTGCCTATACTTTGCAGCTGTTCATCTGGATTAACATCATATACTTCTTTTTAGATCTGTCTTTCTTGTGCTTCAGATACTCAGGCTGATTAAGGACTCCAGCATTCCGTACTACAATTAGAATGGCGGTTATACAATGGTCTTGAAAAGATGGTGTGATGGTAAAGCACAAGGGTGGGAGTCAGGAGACTTGTGTTCTATTCCATCTTTGCCACAGACTTCCAGTATGATATTGTGTAAGTCTCCTAGGCTCAATTTTTTAAAAATGAGCTCTAATTTTGGGCTTCCTTATTTGAACCCCTAGGGACTGACTTTTAGAGGTGCTGAGAGCCCACAGCTCCAGTTGAATTCAGTGGGACTTCCAGATGCTCATTCTCAGTACCCCTGAAAAACAAAAATAAAAACAAAGTAGGTATATCCATTTGGGCACCCAAAAATTGAAATACCCACAAATACATGCAGGGCTTTGGCGCGGAGCCTGGAGCTGGAACGCGGAGCAATGGAGCTGCAGGTTTTTGCCCGGAGCTGGAGCGGAACCAGAGCACAGAAAACCTTGACTGCTCCACTGCTCCAGTTTTTTTTTTCATTTTCAATCCAAAATGAATGATATTTAGCAAGAAAGTCCTAAAGGTGCCAAAAAGTTTCAGATTGTATAACGATTGATATTAGCATCTACTTTACCACTTTTATTCTCGCTTCTGCCAAAATCAAGATTTAATGTACAGATACAAAATTACAAAGTTTTTTGGAGATATGTTTTATTAAAGAATCAGATAATTATCAGACATCCGGCAACACTGCTGACTGCTCCCACCCTTGTGCCAAGGTTAGGCAAGTACGTGCTCGCGTAAGTTAGTTAGATAGTTAGATTAGTATGTGTTGATACTTCTTTTGTAAGGGTTGATCAACAAGACACGCTGAGTGCTGTGATTACGGAAAAGTGTGATGCAAGATGCAACATTTAAGATATCACAAACAGGAATATTGAAAAAAATAATGTTTTTGTTTATTGATATATTAAGATATCCCAAGAGATATTAACCAATTAAGTTCATTTCTCACACAGGCTGCCGTTACCGGTACATTTGTTCATTTGTACATGCTCTCGTATCACTCTGGTGGACTTATTTTATATGTCATCTGTTCAACGGTCTTTTGGTATCATTGTTTGTAATTTTAAATTTACTGAAAAAGTCGTGTGTACCAGGCATATAAATATACAGTAAACATTTTTGCATAAATTAGGAGTGATTTTTGTGATATATCCAGAGTGATTGGAAAATGTCCAACACAACTTTGGGGGTGAATTCTTAGGTCATTTTAAGAAAAAACATTTCTGTGAACATGTGTCCTAAAATTCTTCCTAAGGGAACTACAGTCCCTTCAAGGAGGTGATGAAAAGTTAATTTCTGATTAATATCTCAAAACCGTTTTAATATAAAATAATGAAATTCTGTCTGTGTCTTAGCGTTAGTATGTGCTACCATATTACATTATCCAAAATTATTTAAACCATAGGTGCCCTGAACTGGTGGCTGGTCATTTTTATTTCATATTTCAAGAAAGGCTTGTTGTCGACTGCCCCTGGCTACGAGCGGTAATATTATGTTCCCTAATAAGTTAATAATTATGGTTATTATTTATTATTACATTTAAAATTTATGGTTCCAAAGTTGAAAAATAAGTAATAAGTAAAATTGTTTGTATCATTCTAAGAATCTAAGCAGATTAAAATTTTTAAATAGTTTTCTCGGAAACGGTTAATTATACAAAATAAATTAAGAGTACCATCTTAATGCATGTTTTAGCATTAAATCATATTCCAGGGTTGTATCTGTTAAATAGTCGAAGATTTAAAAAATATTAAATAAAATTGGCCCAGTCCCCCCAGTTCACAATGCCTGTAGTTTAAATAATTTTATTTGAATGATGTTGTATGATAGAACGTTGGAAATAAACTTTAACGGGAAAGCAGATTAAAATTGCAAGCACAGTCCTTTTAGTAAAGAGAGCAAATTTTCGGAAATGTGTTTTTCCTACATCAGGCTGGAAACATTATACAAGATAGAACCTGTTTTTTGCTCTATCTTGTATAATCTATTCAAGCTGATGAAGCAAAAACATATTTCTGAAAATTTGCTCTCTTTACTAAAAGGACTGTGCTTGCAATTTGAATCTGCTTTCCCGTTAAAGTTTATTTTCAACCTTGTAATGTGTAGCCTCGTTACTTCCCAACAGTTAATGTTGTAGAACAGCAATAGCACATACTGACGCTACGGCATATACCAAATGTCATTGATATATCTATATTACAGCGTTTTTGAGATATTAATTAAAAACTTGGAAAATATTTCGAATATTTTTACAGCAAAATTTCATAAGAAAAACTAACTTGAAATTTATAAACAAAAATTTATATTAATTATGTATATTAAAATACTTCTTACTTCATTAAAACTGCAAGAAACATGTTAAAATATTAATATATACTTTAATAATAATTTTGTGTAAAAAGAAAATGTGATCATTTTTGTCCAGAAAATCCAAAATAAATTCGAAGTACCTTAAGTGGTTAAGATATCACAAGCAGGTACATTATAAAAAATGTAATGCTTTTGTTCACTGCTTTTCGAAGTTCATAACAAGAAACATTTGGACGCCGTAGCAGCACAAGAAGATTTGGCCATGGCTTCAACAAAAAAATCAAATCTTTCCCCCATGATTGATAGCTGATTTATGGAAAGGATCTCAACAACGTCTTTACTTTTGAATTTGAAAAGCCCAAAATTTGGGCTTTTGGGAAAAGCAAAGAAGAAATCGGCAATGTGCGAGGTGGAAAAGGAAGTGAATGGCGAGCTCAAACCATGCAACTTCAAGACAAGTGAAGCAAGTGCCATGAAAAGTTTCAACATTTGGCGGCATGTAAAACGTAACCATCCTGAAAACTATGCAGCTCTGGTTACAAAAAAGGACCAGGAAGTTGAGGCAAAACACAAAGCTAATGCGGCTAAATGACGTTCATCTGGCTCTTTGAAAACTCCTGGAGAAAAGATTTTTTGCGGAGCGTCATCTGAAAAGAAACCCAAAATTGAGCAAACAAAACTTGACTCATATTTGAAGTCCTCAAAGGTTAGAGTCACCATGGATACCAATACTTTCTGTGAAGGGCTGATGGAAATGGTTTGCTTCAGTTCAACACCGCTCACTACCTTCAGGTTAAAGAACAAAGAATTCCAAAAAAATGCAGGTGAAATGGGTCGGCAGCTTGACGTTTCGATGGGGCACGATGCGATTCATCATTTAGTTGTCAGCACAGCGGATTCTGGTCGTGAAGAGCTCAAGAAAGCTTTGGAGCAAAAATTGTGCTACCTAAAAATGGATGCAGCAACCCGTGGAAACAGAAATTTCCTTGCAATCAATGCTCAGTACTACAAAGAAGGAAAAGATAAAGCTGTGGTAAAAATCTTGGACATAATTGACACTGAAGGGCATCACAATTCTTCGTACGTGAAAAGTCAAGTAAAAGTTATTTTAGAAAAAATTGGGATCAGTGAAATGCAAGTGCTGAGCATCTGCATTGACAATGCAGCAAACGTGATGTGTGCCATCAAAAATTTCAGTGAGGACAAAGAAACCATTTCTACCTCTGAGAACAGGGATGTGAACAGAACTGAAGCTATTTTGCCTGATGAAGGAACTAAAGGAATGGATGAAATCGAACTCAACATGGATGCTGCTGCGCAATGGGTTAATGACCCTACCCTCATACTTCCAACATGGCTTCATGAGGACCACTCAAAAGTCCAGCTGATACGGTGTGGTATTCACACTCTTCAGTTGGCAATCTGGGATGGACTGAACAAAGAACATGCGAAAAAATTTCTGGCAAAAATTTGACAAGTCATTGTCAAACTACGAACCTCAAGTATTCAAAGTGTTCTGCTTGATCTACATGGGGTAACTCAATCATTGGATACTGTGACTCGCTGGGGTTCAATATTTGCGATGATTGATCAGCTTCTCATTTTTCAATCTTACTGTGAACAAGTGGCTGCTGCTGGAACAAGAGAACTCAAGTTAACAAAAGCTGAATGGGATGAAGTGAAGAACCTGCGAGACCTCTTTGCAAAGCCAGACCAAACAACAATGAATCTTCAAGCTGTTGATGTAACCCTGGGAGTTTTAATGAAGGAATGGCGAAAACTGTCAAAATTCTTGCAAGAAAATGGTGGACAAATTGCGGAAGGAATTCTATCCTCCATGCAGAAACGCAACAAGAAGCTTTTTGACAATATTCATTTCCTTGCTGGAGTTTATATTGACCCACGATATCAGATTCAAAGGCAAAGGAAGGGCTCCTTGATATTGCTCAACGACTCAAAAAACAAAATCTGTTGCTACATTTGAACTCAGTGAAAGAGGTTGAAGAAAACAAAACACAACAAAAGGAGTCATCAACAATCAAATTTGCAGTTTCGGAAAGTTCACATCCTTCAGAAATAGCAGGCTGTTCTCAAACTTCCGTCTCCACTCTGAACTTGTTCGAGCATCCATCCCTGAGATGTCTTCAACCATCACAGGGAAATGGAGATAATTCAAGAACCAATTCTTCAGAAGATGACGCCTTCAAAAAGGAATTAGATAAACAAGAAAGACGGCGGCGAGTTTCTGCAATTCATAATTGCAATGAAGCATTATTTGAGAGAAACTTTTGAGAAGATTGTGAGGCAATGGAGTCTATTGGTAGGCTAAAAGTTAAGTCTGTTTTTGAGGCCATTCACAGCTACCCACACTGCATTCAGGCTGCCTATAGAATTGCTTCGAGCATGCCAACAACTCAAGCTAGTGTAGATCGACTGTTTTCAGTTTTAAAGTTAATTTTAAATGATTTGCGGCAGGCTATGAAATACGACTTGATTTCTGCAATAATTTTTTACAGAATGAATTATGAATGATTCTAGTTTGTATCATTGTTGATGACATTTAAATTGTTTTAAAAGTCTGAATAAAAATAATGTTTTTTTCAAAATTACAGTATGCACTTTTTTATGTAGTTAAAAATTAATTTGAGTTGGAGTGCGGAGCGGAGTTGGAGCGGAGCTGGAGCAGTGACTATTGGTGCCAGAGTGGAGCTGGAGTGGAGCAATTCAAAAATTTGATTGCTCCAAATCTCTGAATACGTGACACTTTGAAAACTTGGGCATTAACTTCTCTGTGCTTCATATTCACCATAGTTTCTTCCTGTAAAATGGGGTTTATTAATCTATGTCACATGGAGCTTGTGAGGTTTGTTTAATTAATGCTTGTAACATGCTTTGTGGTTCTTAGCTTGTGCTATATAAGTAAAATTCATCATTATTATTTATTTTGCCCTTGATTTCCTAAACGGCTCCTGCTATGTTCTTATTAAGGAAGAGTGTCATTGTACACTCCTCTGAGTGTATTGATCAGTCTGTTTTAAAGCTATAATTGTGTGATCTTTACTATTTGTGTAGCAACCATCTCACAAGGTTCATTGCTGAAAGCTAAATATCTGTCATGTATGCTTTATCCTGTTTGTGATTGCTTTATTGATCAAGGGCTGGATTTTTCCTTTTTAAAAAAAAAAACATACTGTGAGCTTGGCCCAAAGCACTGGGTGGTGTTATCAGAATTTTTTTTTTCTGATTTAGGAGTTAATTTGCTCTATTGTGATGAAAGCAGTGAAGTGATGTTTAACACCTCATTTGGTGGCACATTTTCTAATTCTCCTATGCCTTCTTTTCACAAAACGGATGTTTTCATTAGGACTCTCTAATATATATGTTTTCCTTCAAACAGACAGGGCAGTGGCCATTAATTTAGTCCACCACTTTGACCACACTAGTAACTATCAACTTTGTTATTTTGTGAGGCAATATTAAATTTTACCTTTGCCAATTTCATCCTACACTTAGGGTACGTCTTCACTACCCGCTGAGGCGGTGGGTAGTGATCGATCTATCGGGGATCTATTTATCGCGTCTCGTCTAGACGCCATAAATCGATTCCCAAATCGATGCCTGTACTCCACCTCGGCAGGAGGAGTAAGCGGAGTCGACGGGGAGTCGCCGTGGTCAACTTGCTGCTGTGAGGACAGCCAAGTAACTCAAACTAAGATCCTTCGACTTCAGCTACGTGAATAGCGTAGCGGAAGTTGCATATCTTAGTTCAACACCCCACCACCAGTGTAGCCCAGGCCTTAGTCTAAAGAGAGGTGATTGGCATAATATGACCTCATCTGATAGTATTTATTTCATTTCCCTTCAGATACCTGTACTGAATAATTAAGAGTGGTTCCTTTGTTGTATGATGACCTGGGAAGTATGTCTCTTTTGGCTTTCCTTGTAAGTTCTGTTGGTGATGTTCTGACTTTTTTGATCACTCTTCAGGTAGAAGGGATCATCTGTGTAATGAGGGTAATTTGTGTTTTTTCTTAAGACTAAGGCCAACATTTTCAAACTCCAGTGCCTAAAATTAGTTATTTTAGGGACATTTTCCCCAACTCTTCTGGAACGTTTTACCTTCCCACCCTACCCCTCTGCTTCATTTTTTACATTTGCACACTGGATAGAAGTATGAGTCTCAAATATGTGATAGGTTTTGTAATGAGTTCTAATGAGCACATCATTACTTCCACAATAAATGTTTGGGAACTCCTCTGCAGAAGGCAAGCACAATGTAAGATACACACTGAAGAGGATGATTGTTACACCTCAGCAGTCATAGTCAGCAGCTCTCTGAAAGGCTGACCTAAATGGCACTTTCACTCTCATTTTAAATAGCAGTAACTACCACCTTTTTTGAGGATAATCAACTATGGAGGAAGAGTTTTGCTTCATTGAATAGTGCAATCCTGTTGCCCTGGGTCAAGATGTTACCCCTGAAGGATGAGGAATGGAGGCAGGACATTCTTGGGCTCAGCCAGCTAGAGCCAGATGTTCCTAGTATGAGTCACAGATCTCTAGCCTCCCTGATCTACTGCAGCAACAGTAGTTTCGAGATCATGCCCCATGCTCCTTATTGCTGCGCTGCCTTTTCCCCTCCTGTTATTTCTTTGTTCCAGTCTGAATCCCTCTATTTTTCCTTAGTGAAAACTAAACCCTAGGATGTGTATTGCCAGAGATGGGCTGTGAGCCTATCACCTGCACTGGCACATTGAACAGTCACTAACCGTTCACTGCCCTAGGTAGCACCTTTTCTGTTATGACAGGACAGCAGACTGTTTTCCTAACTGAAACGCCCCAGCTGTTCGGAATGGTGCTGGTGACACATCCCTGAAAATTGACACGACTGGCAAATGTTACCGCTCCCTCCTGGTCAGCAGTATCTTTATTTCCATTGTTACTAGATTGTTGTTTACAGCCATGTTCCTCCACCACCAAAAAATCCTCAGGAACAACAAGTGGGTATTCTGTAACCATAGAAGGTAGAAGAGTTAAAGAATTCATGAAGTTCACTAGAGACATTGTTTTACCAATCTACTTAATTTTAAAGCCCCTCAGAGACTATGTTCATGGGTGTTAGTATAAAACCCTAGGATTAGAATCATAGAATCATAGAATATCAGAGTTGGAAGGGACCCCAGAAGGTCATCTAGTCCAACCCCCTGCTCGAAGCAGGACCAATTCCCAGTTAAATCATCCCAGCCAGGGCTTTGTCAAGCCTGACCTTAAAAACCTCTAAGGAAGGAGATTCTACCACCTCCCTAGGTAACGCATTCCAGTGTTTCACCACCCTCTTAGTGAAAAAGTTTTTCCTAATATCCAATCTAAACCTCCCCCACTGCAACTTGAGACCATTACTCCTCGTTCTGTCATCTGCTACCATTGAGAACAGTCTAGAGCCATCCTCTTTGGAACCCCCTTTCAGGTAGTTGAAAGCAGCTATCAAATCCCCCCTCATTCTCCTCTTCTGCAGGCTAAACAATCCCAGCTCCCTCAGCCTCTCCTCATAACTCATGTGTTCCAGACCCCTAATAATTTTTGTTGCCCTTCGCTGGACTCTCTCCAATTTATCCACATCCTTCTTGTAGTGTGGGGCCCAAAACTGGACACAGTACTCCAGATGAGGCCTCACCAATGTCGAATAGAGGGGAACGATCACGTCCCTCGATCTGCTCGCTATGCCCCTACTTATACATCCCAAAATGCCATTGGCCTTCTTGGCAACAAGGGCACACTGCTGACTCATATCCAGCTTCTCGTCCACTGTCACCCCTAGGTCCTTTTCCGCAGAACTGCTGCCTAGCCATTCGGTCCCTAGTCTGTAGCGGTGCATGGGATTCTTCCGTCCTAAGTGCAGGACCCAGCACTTATCCTTATTGAACCTCATCAGATTTCTTTTGGCCCAATTCTCCAATTTGTCTAGGTCCTTCTGTATCCTATCCCTGCCCTCCAGCGTATCTACCACTCCTCCCAGTTTAGTATCATCCGCAAATTTGCTGAGAGTGCAATCCACACCATCCTCCAGATCATTTATGAAGATATTGAACAAAACCGGCCCCAGGACCGACCCTTGGGGCACTCCACTTGATACCAGCAGCCAACTAGACATGGAGCCATTGATCACTACCCGTTGAGCCCGACAATCTAGCCAGCTTTCTACCCACCCACCTTCATCCAGCCCATACTTCCTTAACTTGCTGACAAGAATACTGTGGGAGACCATGTCAAAAGCTTTGCTAAAGTCAAGAAACAATACATCCACTGCTTTCCCTTCATCCACAGAACCAGTAATCTCATCATAAAAGGCGATTAGATTAGTCAGGCATGACCTTCCCTTGGTGAATCCATGCTGGCTGTTCCTGATCACTTTCCTCTCATGCAAGTGCTTCAGGATTGATTCTTTGAGGACCTGCTCCATGATTTTTCCAGGGACTGAGGTGAGGCTGACTGGCCTGTAGTTCCCAGGATCCTCCTTCTTTCCTTTTTTAAAGATTGGCACTACATTAGCCTTTTTCCAGTCATCCAGGACTTCCCCGGTTCGCCACGAGTTTTCAAAGATAATGGCCAATGGCTTTGCAATCACAGCCGCCAATTCCTTCAGCACTCTCGGATGCAACTCGTCCGGCCCCATGGACTTGTGCACGTCCAGCTTTTCTAAATAGTCCCTAACCACCTCTATCTCCACAGAGGGCTGGCCATCTCTTCCCCATTTTGTGATGCCCAGCGCAGCAGTCTGGGAGCTGACCTTGTTAGTGAAAACAGGGTCAGCTCCCAGACATTAGAAAATGTTTCTACGAATCTGCTCATCTACGATCCAGCTCTCAGATCTGGTGGTAATGTATGGCTATTAGTGACTTATTTCTGTCTAATTTCATGTATGACTGAATTTCCTTGACCTTTTTTCTCATATTATTTTATAGTGCTTTATGATTTTAGTGCACGTTCTCATCCATGATATATAACAATGCATATTTCTTTAATATTTTATTTCATAATTTTGGTGAATCTTTTAAATTTGAAACAACTTGGTTGAAATTATTTACAGTATTTTATTCATTTCAAAAGGCCGTGCCATTTACTTTGCTATCCAGTACTTCTCTACTTTCTCTTCAGTTGAGAAGTCACAAAACCCAGAGGCCAAGCTTTGGAATATGCTATTCTAGCAGCAACATCTGGCTCTTTGGCAGTCTCTCTTAGGCAGTAGTTTTTTCTGCTTTGGAGATGCTTCTGGGTTTGTCATATATGTCAATAGCAAAAGGGCTGCCAGGGCTTTCTTCACATATTATTTCCTTTTCTTTGGCCTGCTGTCCTATTTGGACAAAAATAAATGTTTTAACCTTTCCTGAATAAATCCGTGAATGTTTCCATAATTGATTTCCTGATGAACCCAAGTCTGTTACCATGTTCTCATTTCTTCTGCACTTGTGCCCACCTTTCTGCTGGCAAAAAGCTCCCAAACTGACATTTCTCTGGGGTCTTCTTGTAACCGTGTCAGTCCCAGGATATTAGAGAGACAGGTTGTGTGAGGTAATATAGTTTATTAGACCTCATCCATCTATTTCTCTGGGGATTGCATACGTTTCATTTGTGTTTCTTGTTCATGTGTGTCCACATAAAGCATTTTCTGTAAAATTGACATTCCCATAGCAAACAACTGGAGCTCGCTTTTTTTTCCATAAACTTCTGAATGGTCACCTTCATATTGGATTATACGTGGCAAGTCAAGAAAAAGCTGTTGTATCAGTACCTGTAAATTCATTAGCACAGATGTATAAATATTTACTACAAATCTTTGAAGCAGGTACATTAATAAATGTCTGACCCGTGCATCCTTAATATCAGTGTGACTCTGATATAACTCTAGTATAAAAATGCATCGGTTATTTTCTGGTTGTAAGCTATAGGTTGGATATAGTCAGCATAATTAGCATAGATATTGGTTCAACCATTAGGATGCCTCTTTGGGAAAAATTTGTCCCCAAGAACCAAGATGGTATAATGTAACCAGAGAAAATAGCAATGACTTTATTTTAGATTTATTGGTGAAGAGTGTCCTCAGGTTCAGCCCCCTGTGTTGAGGCAGGACCGCATCAATCTAGACAGTCCCTGACAGGTGTTTGTCCAATCTGTTCTTAAAAACCTCCAATAATGGGGCTTCTACAACCTCCCTTGGAAGCCTATTCTTTAGTTAGAAAGTTTTCCCTAATTTCTGAACAAAATCTCCCTTGTTGCAGGTGAAACCTGTTTTTTCTTGTCCTACCTTCAGAAGACATGGAGAAGAGTTGATCACAGTGCTCTTTAAAACAGCCCTTAACATATTTTAGCACTGTTAACAGGTTCCCCTTCAGTCTTATTTTCTCGAGACAAAACATGCCCAGTTTTTTTTAACTTTCCTCAAAGGTCAAGTTTTCTAACCCTTTTATCATTTTTGTGGCTCTCCTCTGCACTCTCTCCAGTTTGTCCACATCTTTCCTAAAGTGTGGTGCCCAGAATTTGACTCAATACTCCAGCTGAGGCCTCACCAGTGCCTAGTAGAGCGGGACAATTACCTCCCTTGTCTTACATACAACACTCCTATCAATACATCCCCAAATGATATTTGCCTTTTTCACAACTGCATCACATTGTTGACTCATATTCAATTTATGATCCAGCATAACCCCCAGTTTTTTTTCAACAATACTACCACGTAGCCAGTTATTTCCCATTTTGTAGTTGTGCATTTGATGTTTTCCTTCCTAAGTGAAGCACTTTGTCTTCACTTATGAAGTGAAGGCTTGTGAAGCCTAGCAAAAACAAGGCTGTCCGAAAACAACATGGTGAAGAGCTGTGGAAGCTGAGCTGAAAAACTTGGGGCACAGCTGGTAAACCATTGAAAGACTTGCCAGAAACAGACAGGAGCGGAGGAGCTTCGTCACTGCCCTAAACACCAGAGGCGTAATGGGAACATGATGATGATGATGATGATGAAGAAGAAGTGAAGTACTTTGCACTTGTCTTCATTGAATTTCATCTTGTTGATTGCAGACCAATTCTCCAATTTGTCAAGATCCTTTTGAATTCTAATCCAGTCCTCCAAAGGGCTTGCAACCCCTCCCAGCTTAGTGTCATCTGGAAATTTTATAAGCATATTCTTCTCTCCATTATCCAAGTCATTAATAAAAATATTGAATAGTACCAGACCCAGGACTGATCCCTGACGGACCTCACTAGATATGCCCTCCCAGTTTGGCAGCAAATCATAAACCACCTTATAGTAATTTCGTCTAGACTGCATTTCCCTAGTTTGTGTGTGAGAATACCATGTGGGACTGTGTCAAAAGGCTTATTAAAATCAAGATATATTACATCTACTGCTTCCCCCCATCCTGGAGGCAGTAACCATGTCAAGGAAGGTTTCAGAGTAGCAGCCGTGTTAGTCTGTATCCTCAAAAAGAACAGTACTCCTGTTCTTCATGTCAAGGAAGGAAATTAGGTTGGTTTGGCATGATTTGTTTTTGACAAATCCATGCTGGGTATTTGTCATCCGATGAAGTTGGCTGTAGCCCACAAAAGCTTATGCTCAAATAAATTTGTTAGTCTCTAAGGTGCCACAAGTACTCCTGTTCTTCTTACAACCCTATTATCCTCTAGGTGCTTACAAATTGATTGTTTAATAGTTTGTTCCAGTGTCTTTCCAGATAGCAAAGTTAGGCTGACTGATATATAATTCCCCAGGTCCTGTTTGTTCCCCTTTTTAAAGATAGGTACTTTGTTTGCCCTTTTCCAGTCCTCTGGGACCTAACCCGTTCTTCAGGAGTTCTCAAAGATAATTGCTAATGGTTCTGAGATTGCTTCAGCTAGTTCCTTAAGTACCCTAGGGTGAATTTCATCAGGCCCTGCCGATTTGAATACTTCTAATTTATCTAAATATTTTTTAGCCTGTTCTTTCCCTATTTTGGCTTGTGTTCCTTCCCCCTTGTTGTTAGTATTAATTGTGTTGAGTATCTGGTCACCATTAACTTTTTTAGTGAAACTGAAGCAAAATAGGCATAAAGCACTTCAGCATTCGTCACGGTGAAACGTGTTTTCCTCATATTTCTGTGTTTTCCTCATATCTTGTCTTTTACAAAATTAAAAAGGAATACGTTCACCATCACTAACTTGGACAATTTTATATTTAATTTGGTAACTACTGTAGTCTGCAAAAAGAAAAGGAGTACTTGTGGCACCTTAGAGACTAACCAATTTATCTGAGCATAAGCTTTCGTGAGCTACAGCTCACTTCATCGGATGCATACTGTGGAAAGTTTAGAAGATCTTATTATATACACACAAAGCATGAAAAAATACCTCCTCCCACCCCACTCTCCTGCTGGTAATAGCTTATCTAAAGTGATCACTCTCCTTACAATGTGTATGATAATCAAGTTGGGCCATTTCCAGCACAAATCCAGGTTTTCTCACTCCCCCTCCCCCCACACACACAAACTCACTCTCCTGCTGGTAATAGCTTATCCAAAGTGACCACTCTCCTTACATTGTGTATGATAATCAAGGTGGGCCATTTCCAACACAAATCCAGGTTTTCTCACACACCCCCCCACACACACACAAACTCACTCTCCTGCTGGTAATAGCTTATCCAAAGTGACCACTCTCCTTACATTATGTATGATAATCAAGGTGGGCCATTTCCAGCACAAATCCAGGGTTTAACAAGAACGTCTGGGGGGGTATAGGAAAAAACAAGGGGAAATAGGCTACCTTGCATAATGACTAAGCCACTCCCAGTCTCTATTCAAGCCTAAGTTAATTGTATCCAATTTGCAAATGAATTCCAATTCAGCAGTTTCTCGCTGGAGTCTGGATTTGAAGTTTTTTTTGTTATAAAATAGCAACCTTGGCCCACCTTGATTATCATACACAATGTAAGGAGAGTGGTCACTTTGGATAAGCTATTACCAGCAGGAGAGTGAGTTTTGGGGGGGTGGGGGTGAGAAAACCTGGATTTGTGTTGGAAATGGCCCAACTTGATTATCATACACATTGTAAGGAGAGTGATCACTTTAGATAAGCTATTACCAGCAGGAGAGTGGGGTGGGAGGAGGTATTTTTTCATGCTTTGTGTGATATAATAAGATCTTCTAAACTTTCCACAGTATGCATCCGATGAAGTGACCTGTAGCTCACGAAAGCTTATGCTCAAATAAATTGGTTAGTCTCTAAGGTGCCACAAGTACTCCTTTTCTTTTTGCGAATACAGACTAACACGGCTGTTACTCTGAATACTGTAGTCTGCTGTCCTTACTGTTGTTTTAAGTTGTTACATTGTGCCATCTCTGTAACACAGCTTTCCCTTCAGCAGTACTATTGGATTAGACTGAAGTGTGGATATGAAACGTATTGAAAGAGGTTAAGGTATTCAGTGTGGGTCTTGTCTTGTACCTATTCCTGGTCTTGCTTTTATCTTCATTCCTCCCTTCTAATAGCCCAGTAGGCAGATACTTTTCTCATGCTGTTGTGGGGGGGGGAGGGACGGTATGAGGGAATTTTACTGTGGTTCCATGTGTTTATCCTCCTTCCCACTGCTGAATTTGTTATATATTTGTTATATATGCTGCCTATACAAACAGCAGATTGCATTGCTGCTGTGCTTTTGATCTAGAGAGAGAGAGAAAAAAATCCCACACTAATGATGTTGGTTTTCTTTTCATGCTATTCAGCTTTAGGGAATATGGGCATTACATTCCCCTCCTCCTCCTCCCATACACCACTAGCAATTTGAAGATATTTTCTCTGGATCTTTTTTCTTGTTTAATCCCTGTTGCCCTCCATGGCACTTGCTCCCACAGGGTATTTTTGAACTTTGATTTTCTCTGTGGTATGCCTCGTCTGTTGTAACTAATACTATCTCTGCCATCAGATTTGCTTGATAATTCTTTCATCTCTGTTCTGTTTCTCCTCCTGGCTACTATTGCTATATTTGGACAGCTATAAAAGCTTTTTTTGTGAGGAGACACTATCTCTGCACCACTTTATATGGAGTGTGATTTTGGTTTCTCAGTCACTGCCATGAGTTTGCTTTTGCTTTTTTTATTTTTAATATAATGATGTTAAATTAACTTTTGCTGATTCTCTTTGTCCCTGTGGTCCTATAATACTATGTAATATGAAGTGAATATCATTAACTTATGGCTGCCAAGCCCAATTTGAGAGAGACTCAGCTTTTTACAAATTCCATAGATCCATGTATTATCTGAGTTGGAAATGAAGATTACAGGGCTGCTTTCTTCTTTCTCACTTTGTTTCCATCCTCTGAATCAAAGCTGCTTCATGTTGAGCTGCACCCAGTGCCCGATGTTTCCTCCAGATTGGATGGGATTCTGTGCACTCCACTCAGCTTTCTACGTTGATGTTGAACAACTTCATATCATGTTTACACATACTTTGGTACTGCCATAAAGGGTGACCTCGCTTTCTGGAGCTGTCACGAATCTCTCTGTATAAATATTTTTGGGGATACGGTCTCCTCCCGTTCTTCTGACATGACCAAGCTATCGCAAATCTCCCCTTCTTAATAGTGATTTCTAAATGTGTCAGTCCTGTGCACTCCAGCACCTCTGTGTTTGGTATTTTGTCTTTGCACTTTATTTTCAGGACCTTATGCAGGCATCTCATATGGAAGGTGTTCAGTCTGCTGAAGTGCCTAGCATATGTAGTCCACATTTCTGAAACATAAAGCAGGGATGACAGCACACAAGTCTTGCAGATTCACATTTTCACCTTAGTCAACAGTTTGCTGTTATTCCATGCACATTTCTGTAATGGCCTGAAATTCTGATTCTGTTAGACAGTTCAATCTGAAGGTCAAGCTTCCTGCTGATCATAGAACCCAAGAAGCAAAAGCTGTCAATGACACCAAAAGATTTACCCTCCAGAGTAATGGGAGGCATTGGTTCTTCCACCCTTTGGTACATGATCACAGTCTTCTTGAAGCTAATTGTCTACCAAAACCTGTTAAATGATGCAGAAAAACTGCCCAAGAGATTTTGCTGAGAAGATTTACTGTGGGCAACTGTAGAGAGGTTAGCTGGGGCTAGTCTCTCTCTGGAGTGGCAGGGACCCCCCACTGTCTCACTAAGTTCAGGAGGAGGCCTGTCAGTGAATTAGTCTGGCCGCAGGGTCTTCCTCTGTGAGGGAAGAAATAAACACAGTTAGTCATAAGCCCAGGCCCTAGGTCAGGGCGGGGCAATGGTGAGTCAGGTGCTGAGGCCCTCAGGGGCTGAGCAATAACAGTATATAAACAGTGAGCCCAGGCCCTACGTCTGAAGGCCTGTGAGAGGGGGAGATTGCCACCTGCAAGTTGGGTGGCAGGGGGGACGCAGGCACTCCCACTCCACTGCGTCCCAGTCCGGGGCCCTAGCAGCAACAGAAGACCCTCTGCTGTGTCGGGGGGATCTTGGCCGCAACACACTGACATGGGTTCTGGCAGTGTCGCAGCCAGACTAGGGTCAGCTGCCCCCAGGCTACTTCCGGACTCCCCCTCTTGAGGTACCTGGATCAGAGTGGTGTCCTCAGGGGGGTCCCATGGGTTCCTCAGGATAGGTGGCACAGGGCAGGCTCGGCAACTTTCCGGGTAGCTGGCCTGGGACAGGCTCGGCAACTCCTCCAGGTAGTTGGCCTGGGACAGACTCGGCCAGCCCTTGGGTCCACCGCAGGTCGCTGGGGTTTCCCAACCAGGAGGTAGGCTGGAGACGTCTGGCCTCCCCAGTGGCTGCTCTCCCACTGAGCTCTGGGGTTGGGTCTTTATACTTCCTGTGCCACACCTGACCGTCTGGTGGGCGGGTCAGGGCTTCCTGGCTCCTCTGGTGTCACACTCTGGTGTCCGGAGGGGCTCGTCTCTCCCTGGGGCAGCAGAGACCCACATTACCTCACTACAGCAACCATGGCTGCATCAGGCACAAATAGGAAATCTCTCAAAACCCAGCTCTTTCACCTTGGTTTTCACTCTAAACCTTGTGATGTAAACCATCTAGCAGGGAATTAGTCCGGTTCGAAGATAATGCCATCATTACTGTCTTTAAATGCATGAAGAATCAGGAAAGAAAAGTAGATGTTAAAGAGCACAGGGGCCTATGATACACCCCTGTTTAACATCATTATAAATGCTGGAGGCAAAGTGGGGTTTGGGGTGGAGGCTGATAGCTCATGACCCCCTATGCAATAACCTTACAACCCCCTGAGGGGTCCCGACCCCCAGTTTGAGAGCCCCTGCTGCATACAATACATATAATTTGAAGTACAAAAGGTTTTCAGGACCTAAAATACATTTTAAAACAGAGGTTCTCAAACTTTAGCAACCTGAGGACTCCCAGTTTGATTTAAAATTTTTGTGGACCCCCAAGCCCCACTGCTCAACCCTTGCCCCGCCCCTTCCCGAGGCCATGCCCCTAGTCCACCCCCTTCCCTGATGCCACGCCCCCACTCACTCCATCCCCCCTCCTTCCATCTCCCCCACCCTCACTCACTTTCACCAGGCTGGGGCAGGGGGTTGGGTTGCAGGAGGGGGTGCGGGCTCTGGGAGGGAGTTTGGGTGCAGGAGGGGGTGAAGGGTATGGGCTCTGGGAGGGAATTTGGGTGTGGGAGGGGGTGTGGGGTGAGGGCTCTGGGCTGGGAGTTTGGGTGTTGGAGGGATTTTGGGTGCTTGAGGGGGCTCACGGCTGGGGCAGGAGGAAGGGGTGCAGCTGTGGGAGGGAGTTTGGGTGCAGGAGGGGGTGCGGGCTCTGAGAGGGAGTTAGGGTGCAGGCTCTGGGCTGGGGTTTGGGGTGCGGGAGAGGGTGAGGGGGGTGGTGCTACGTTGGGCGGCTCCCAAAAGCGACCGGCACATCCCTCTGGCAGCGGCTCCTAGGCAGTGGGCCAGGGGTCTCCGTGCACTGCTCTCGACCAATGGCTGCAGTTCGCAGCCAATGGGAGCTGCAGAGTTGGCGCTTGGGCCTGGGGCAGCGCATGGAGACCCTCCGGCCCTGCCCCCGGCCTCAGGAACATGCTGACCGCTTCCGGGACTGGCGCGGACCCAGGGTCCCCACTCCTCCCCCTCTCTCAGATTCCCAGAGTGGGAATCTGGGAGGCAGTGACCATGAGTTGGTTGAGTTCAGGATCCTGACACAGGGAAGAAAGGTAAGCAGCACGATACAGACCCTGGACTTCAGGAAAGCAGACTTCGACTCCCTCAGGGAACAGATGGCCAGGATCCCCTGGGGGACTAACTTGAAGGGGAAAGGAGTCCAGGAGAGCTGGCTGTATTTCAAGGAATCCCTGTTGAGGTTACAGGGACAAACCATCCCGATGAGTCGAAAGAATAGTAAATATGGCAGGCGACCAGCTTGGCTTAATGGTGAAATCTTAGCAGATCTTAAACATAAAAAAGAAGCTTATAAGAAGTGGAAGGTTGGACATATGACCAGGGAAGAGTATAAAAATATTGCTCGGGCATGTAGGAATGTTATCAGGAGGGCCAAATCGCACCTGGAGCTGCAGCTAGCCAGAGATGTCAAGAGTAACAAGAAGGGTTTCTTCAGGTATGTTGGCAACAAGAAGAAAGCCAAGGAATGTGTGGGCCCCTTACTGAATGAGGGAGGCAAACTAGTGACAGAGGATGTGGAAAAAGCTAATGTACTCAATGCACTAACAAGGTCAGCTCCCAGACTGCTACGCTGGGCATCACAAAATGGGGAAGAGATGGCCAGCCCTCTGTGGAGATAAAGGTGGTTAGGGACTATTTAGAAAAGCTGGACGTGCACAAGTCCATGGGGCCGGATGAGTTGCATCCGAGAGTGCTGAAGGAATTGGCGGCTGTGATTGCAGAGCCATTGGCCATTATCTTTGAAAACTCGTGGCGAACCGGGGAAGTCCCGGATGACTGGAAAAAGGCTAATGTAGTGCCAATCTTTAAAAAAGGGAAGAAGGAGGATCCTGGGAACTACAGGCCAGTCAGCCTCACTTCAGTCCCTGGAAAAATCATGGAGCAGGTCCTCAAAGAATCAATCCTGAAGCACTTGCATGAGAGGAAAGTGATCAGGAACAGCCAGCATGGATTCACCAAGGGAAGGTCATGCCTGACTAATCTAATCGCCTTTTATGATGAGATTACTGGTTCTGTGGATGAAGGGAAAGCAGTGGATGTATTGTTTCTTGACTTTAGCAAAGCTTTTGACACGGTCTCCCACAGTATTCTTGTCAGCAAGTTAAGGAAGTATGGGCTGGATGAATGCACTACAAGGTGGGTAGAAAGCTGGCTAGATTGTCGGGCTCAACGGGTAGTGATCAATGGCTCCATATCTAGTTGGCAGCCGGTATCAAGTGGAGTACCCCAAGGGTCGGTCCTGGGGCCGGTTTTGTTCAATATCTTCATAAATGATCTGGAGGATGGTGTGGATTGCACTCTCAGCAAATTTGCGGATGATACTAAACTGGGAGGAGTGGTAGATACGCTGGAGGGGAGGGATAGGATACAGAAGGATCTAGACAAATTGGAGGATTGGGCCAAAAGAAATCTGATGAGGTTCAATAAGGATAAGTGCTGGGTCCTGCACTTAGGACGGAAGAACCCAATGCACAGCTACAGACTAGGGACCGAATGGCTAGGCAGCAGTTCTGCGGAAAAGGACCTAGGGGTGACAGTGGACGAGAAGCTGGATATGAGTCAGCAGTGTGTCCTTGTTGCCAAGAAGGCCAATGGCATTTTGGGATGTATAGGTAGGGGCATAGCGAGCAGATCGAGGGACGTGATCGTTCCCCTCTATTCGACATTGGTGAGGCCTCATCTGGAGTACTGTGTCCAGTTTTGGGCCCCACACTTCAAGAAGGATGTGGATAAATTGGAGAGAGTCCAGCGAAGGGCAACAAAAATTATTAGGGGTCTGGAACACATGAGTTATGAGGAGAGGCTGAGGGAGCTGGGATTGTTTAGCCTGCAGAAGAGAAGAATGAGGGGGGATTTGATAGCTGCTTTCAACTACCTGAAAGGGGGTTCCAAAGAGGATGGCTCTAGACTGTTCTCAATGGTAGCAGATGACAGAACGAGGAGTAATGGTCTCAAGTTGCAGTGGGGGAGGTTTAGATTGGATATTAGGAAAAACTTTTTCACTAAGAGGGTGGTGAAACACTGGAATGCGTTACCTAGGGAGGTGGTAGAATCTCCTTCCTTAGAGGTTTTTAAGGTCAGGCTTGACAAAGCCCTGGCTGGGATGATTTAACTGGGAATTGGTCCTGCTTTGAGCAGGGGGTTGGACTAGATGACCTTCTGGGGTCCCTTCCAACCCTGATATTCTATGATTCTATGATTCTCCCAGCACCTCCTTCACGCTGGGGCACAGCTGGTGTGAAGGAGGCACTGGGAGGGAGGGGGAGGATGGAGATGAGGTAGGGAGGGGGAAGGAGTTAATCAGTGGGGCTCGCAGCCCCTCTGGAGTACACTGGGGGACCCCCAAGGATCTACTTACCTCAGTTTGAGAAATGCTGTTTTAAAATATTATTTAAAATAACTTTCCTGGAACCTGCACCTCTGCTCAGGATGGAAACAGAGTCTTTGGAGATTTCTTTTGGCTCTCTTTCCATTTTTCCCTACCTTGCACCTCCTATTTGCCTGTCTGTCTGTTTCATGTTCATCATGTCCTCTGAGCTCATAGCTCCTATCCTCTCTTGATTTGATCTCAGTTTCCTTTTGCTCTCACACCTCAGATTTCACCTGGTTTCTGTGTTTGGCTTTCAGTCTTTCCTTTGTTAATCTCTACTAACATCACTTCTGCTATTCTGTTTCCTCCCATCTCCACAATGACCTATGGATCTTCATATCTGAGCCAATAGTGAAGAAAAATATTAAGAAGTCTGACTCACTTGTTCTGGGATCCAAGACAGAAGTCTTCCATTGACTTCAATGGGTGCTGGATCAAACCCTACAAAGGTCCTAAAATATCTGGTCACTGGTCATTGGCTCTCTTCTCTTCTCTTGGTTGACTTGACAACCAAATGTTGCTCTCCTTTGGGTGAGGGACAGAGTGAAACTACAGTGTGTTCTAAGTCTCTTGTAAATGACAGATGGCTTGAAATGTACTGGTACATAGCAATCAAAATGTTCCTTTAACACATTCCAGTTGTACGGTCAAGTTAATGAAAAATACCTTATTGAAACTGCCATAAAACTGATCTAGGTACATGTTACACCACTCAAACTAGACATGATTTATTCATATTGGTATTAAGAAAGGTATTGATTTTTAGCCAAGAGAGACCCTCCTCCCCATGTGTGTGTGTTGTTGTTGTTGTTCTTGTTGTCTGGATGATAGTGGAGAGAGAACCAGAGGGATGGAGAACATGTAGCATGGTGAGAGGGGAAAGTAAATACCCATTCCTGTTATTTCAGTGTTGCATGTGGTTTCTAAAAGAAAACAATGATTAATGGCACTAGATGTGTTTCTTTGAATGTCAACTTATTGAAATAAAAGAGAACATGAATATGTTGGTTTTCGACTAACTGCATTCAGCAAATTCTTACCAGAGCTGAACAACAGGAAAAAGTATCTTGCAAGCCAGTTTTGATCAAGACATATAACCTTTTACGATGATGACTCAACTTAACCATGAAATATCTGGGAGTTATCAATGGGGTTTAGGCACTTACCTACCTTTAAAAATCTATCCCTTAGTCATCTACTTCAACATTTTTAGATCATTGATTTCTTTATTTCTATTTTTAAAATTATTGTAATCTCTCAAAGAAAAATGGTGCAATTATTCTTTTCACTTTCACAATTATTTTTCACAGAAACTGCTGGTGAATGTACACTTGTTAGTAATTAAAGTTTACTGATGATGAAGTTGTTATGTTTTTGGTCACGTAAATCAAGTGACCGGATGGTGTTCATGTTTCATATTAGATGGTTGCTTAGTTATATTTTAGCTTCAATTCATATGAATCCATTTAGGGAATAATATGGCAAGGTAAACACATGATAAAGTTTGTCCATCTGTCTATGACTTACTCCATCTGTCAAAATTGCTGAAATTACTGAATAAAAAATAAGGCCCTAAAAGTAACATTATAATAACTATGAGTGGAGAAATTACTTAAAGTTCATACACTGGAACAAAGGACAGTGGTAATGTGTTTAATATTGTGGCCAGGTAGTATTTTTATTTTCATATGCAGGTTGCGGCATATGAATTGGTAATCGTATGCAAACGCTGTAATTAAAATCATTCTGTCCAACAAAATCAAATGGAAATAAGATTTTCAACTTCTACGATTGTCATTCGTCAGTAGTATCCCAAAGTAGATCAACTGTGTTTCAGTAATTAACATACAGTTTAAGCATTACACAAATCACTAGGAAAGTAATTTTGGAGCTGAGCTGTTTTAATCTAATGAATCTTTAGTGTAAAATAATCTTATTCAGTCATCCACAGAAATGCAGATGGTCTTAGTATAACTATATGGTCTGGGTTTATTTGATAGCTGAGTTGAGCAAGAATATAATTAAAATCATTAAACAAAGTGATTTTCTTTGAATTTGTAAATAGACACAACTGTATAAATATGTAGTGATGCTGGTAATGCAGAAGCAGCAATGGGCAGAAGTATGGATTCTATCCAGGGCAGAGCCAGACATACACCATGTATGCAGTAGTGTACACTTGGCTCTTCAGTGGACAATGGACAACATCCTTGAAGACCAACACCACTGTGCTCCACTCGGACAGCATGGGACAATGTAAAGTGGCTTTTATAGCGCTGCTCTATTGAACTCCAGCAACTTGCAGCAACCCATTAGCTGTTTCTCTCCCCCACTTCTCTTTGTGGAGACACTTAGCAGCTACTTCATTGTTTCCCTTCCCACTGAAGCTGGGTTGCAGAAATATGAAGCAGCCAACCCTAGCTGGGTAGAGGAGTGGAAAGAGATGCTGAATAGAGACTTCAAGGAAGATGAACACTGAGGAGGAAGAGACACTGGGAGTGAGACTTCAAGAGAGGACAAAAAGTAGCAGAATCAGCCTGCAGAATGATATTTCTCAACTCCACCCAAACATAATAGATATCTGTCCACCATAAGCATACCATTCTGTTAGGGGTTGGAGATTAGGGAGATGATTCTTGGGAGCCATCCCAAACTTCATTGATTAATTTTATATACAGGGTGGAGCCTTGTTGTTTGTTCTGTGCATACTTTCAACATTACAGTTGTCCAGACAAACGGGCCGTTGGAGGGCTGCTGTGCATCTGCAGATTTTGTGTGCTCTCTGGTGAATTTTAGCAATGTGATCTGGCTGACTGAGTAGAGGGTTGGGAGGCAGGGACTTCAGAGATCTGAAGTTCCACATGTCCTTCAGGTGTCAGTGCCACACAGTTGATCATTCATGTTTACATTTCTTCCCTTATCATTTGTATATACAAGACTAAAGTCTTAACATTCCATCTCTCCTGATGGAGATTCCTTGCTCTGAAGGTTGAATTCTATTGAATAGCGCCAATTTCCTCTAAAAAGACCCAGTACATAAATAACCACAATTTATACACCCAGTTACTCCAAAACACAACTAATGCACAGTTTAACAGGGCACATATCTTCCATTTCCTTTGTTTACTAGCATCCCTGAATCTCATGTTATTTACACTTAAAATGCCTGTAATATTTTGTCTTTTAATTGCTGACAGATTTGTTTAAAAAAATGCTTCAGGCAGTTTCTACATTATATGATAAATAATGGATGAATACTGTTGTTTCTCTCCCTGCAGCGCCTATCAAATGGCTCTATAGACTCAAACGATGAAGCCAGTCAAGTTGTGGAACTACAGGAACTGCTCGAGAAGCAAAATTATGAAATGGCACAAATGAAGGAACGTTTGGCTGCACTATCTTCCCGAGTGGGGGAGGTAGAGCAGGAAGCAGAGACTGCCAGGAAGGATCTAATTAAAACAGAAGAAATGAACAGTAAATATCAAAGGGACATTAGAGAGGTAAGATGGTTCACCACACGTTCACCTCAAACTTTTCAACAAGCTGTGCATAGGGTATTTGACGTGAGCCAAGCTGGGTAACTCAACATGGCAATCAAGATTAGCACTGACAGAAATCTTGGAAGTATGTTACACAAAGTTTAATCTTTAAAAAACAAAAAGCACCCAAAATTATTACAAATCTTTTTACAAAATATCATTCACAAAAACAGAAGTGTGTGTCTCCTCTCAATAAATCTGTTTCCTCCTCTACAAATTCCCATACATGTCGGACATCACCGCCACTGAAATATTCGTCCCTGCTCCTTATCTCCTCTCCTCATATATTTGTGACCCTCTCTTTTATAGCCTTCCAGATGATATCATGTCTCCAGGCTCAGATTTGCACTGAATCTGCTGCGTATCTTCTCAAAAATATACAAAAAGGAAAAATCACTTTACTTCCCAAGTACTACCCGCAAGCACGTACAACTGTCTGTCCATTCAATTCAGAATCTGTCAAAATTGCCTTCTCTGTTTTCAAAATCCTTCATGGAATTTTCTTCCTATCTCATAGTCCTTTTCTCTCTCTTTCCCCACATGTTCTTGCCACTCTTCATACAAGAGACTGCTCCTTTGCATCTCCAGCTCCATGACACAGCCTTTCTGTGTTTCTCAATCTCTATTAAAATCTCAAATTAAAACATGTTTTATACAGTTTAAGAAATTATATTGTCTCATTATGCCACACTGATATCTCCCTATGTCCTTGTCCCCAACTGCTTCCTTTCCTCATCTGTGCTCTCTGACATTCCCTTTCTCAACTTCTTTCTCCCCTCTCCAGTGAAACATTCATGGTCTTCCGGACATCTTGAGTCCCATCTGCCAGCTTCCTTTCTAGCTGTAACAATGTGCCAATGTTCAAACACACATGCTTCAACCTACAGCTGTCCTTTTTACTCTAAAACCCAAACATTAATTTACAGAAATAGAATCAAATTGGACTAAACTATCAAAAGCCAACTTTGCTAATATATATTTTTTCCAAACAGATATAAAGGTAACTGCTTGTGTGATCTAATTGGACAGCAGAAGAAACACTTTCCAATGCAGTGACTGAAGTATGCAGTGATAAATAGAGTAGACTGGTTTGTTACACTTAGGATAAGGGTTTTTTCCTCTCTTCCACCTATGTGGAAAGTAGAAATATCAAAAGATGTTTTAATTAAATTCATTATTTATGTAAGAAAAAAATATAACTTTATTTTCTTCTAACAATCAAGAAAAGGATATTCTAGTTGTTTGGTTTAACCTTTGTTTTAGGTCCAGATTATGCCACCTTTATTTAGGTTGCATAGTACCTTACACTTTAAGTAATCCCACTTATTTCAGTGAGACAACTTAGAAAGTAAAGTATACACAACATGAAGAGTAGCAGAATATATTTATTAATAAGTAATCTCAATGTGCCAAGATAATGCATCAACATTTAAATGCTTCTAAAAACCAGACAAGATTTTGAAGCTAAAACAATTCTCTGCAGGCAGTGAAATTCATTGACATATATTTCTGAGTCTAATAGAAACCTTAAAATGAAATCCTGACCAAACAGAAATCAATGGCAAACCCCCATTGACTTTAATGGGGTCAAGATTTCACCCTTAGTCTTCCAATAATTATGCGTATTGCATATTAATTATATATTGCATAATCTTCCAGTTATATATATATTACATTGAGAGGAGACTATACCACAACTTATCAGTGTATTTAGGACTTATTTTTTATTCCTGATTCATACATGTTAATTCTGTACAGTTAGTCATTTTCTGGGTAGTTCATCGTACTTGTGGCTCGCCATTTCACTTTGAAATAGGGAGAGATAAACTCCAAGGTAACATGTTAAAATGTTTCTGTCGTTTCACAGTAGCACAGAATCTGTTGTATGTCACCATTGTACTCCTCTGATTGAGTAACATATGGGGCCAAATCCTAAAGTGTTTACTCATTTTGACTCCGTCCTTAGTCAGGCCAAAACTCTCATTAACCTCAGATGGAATTTTGCCTGAGTAAGGCCTGAATAAAACATTGATAAGAGCTTCAGAATTTGACCATTTAGATCCCCGATACTCTGTTTACTGATGCAATTATCATATATCGGGGGTAGCCATGTTAGTCTGTATCCATAAAAACAACAAGGAGTCCGGTGGCACCTTAAAGACTTAACAGATTTATTTGGGCATAAGCTTTTGTGGTTAAAAAACCACTTCTTCAGATGCATCCCTGGGGTCAGCCACATTGGCCACTGCAGAAGTCACGAAGGTCGTGGAAAGTCACGGAATCCATGACTTGCGTGACCTTTGTGTCAGACATGGAGCCCTAATTATTATGCATACACACAAAGCGGGGGGAAGCAAATGGAGGTTGTATATGCAACCTGAATTCTGTCATTTCCTAGCTTTTGAGTGCCTGACTTTGCAACCTTGATAATGTTTTAATTTGGGGATTTTGTGTAAATAATTCTTGTAAACATTTATCCATTGCGATGACAATGTGAGTAACAATGTATTGTAAGAAACTATTCTCACCAGAGTCTCTAATGGACCGCTTCCTAGTCAAAGCTTAGAACCAGTACTCCATCCTCATCCTCCTTGACACATCAGCCACTTTGACACAGTCAATCATGCTCTCCTTCTTGTCCTCATGTGGCTTCCATGATTCTGTCCTCTTCTGGTTCTCTTCGTACCTCTCTAATTGCTTCTTAAATATGTCCTCCAGAGGATCCTTCTCATGTCCCCTGTTCAACTTTCTGTGGGGTTCCATAGGGCTCCACCCTTGGACATCTAGCTCTCAGCTCAAACTCAATATGGCTAAAACAGAATTCTTAATTTTTTCACCCCAGCTCCCATAATGCCCCACGCTTAGGAGGAGCTCCCCGTAAACATCCACAAAGCTATCTCATTATCCTCCTTGAAATCGTTCCTTAACACTTTTCTTTGCCATGATGCCTACAAAATATTTGTCAACCATCAGGCTGCTGATGTTCTGTGACCAAAGCTTATCATTCTGACAAGTGTTGTTTCATTGTTTCCTTGTACTCCCCATCTATCTGTCTGTATCCATCTGTTGTCTTCTGTCTCAAGGCTGTCCCTTTGTTCTTTGGGTTCTTGGTCTGTGATTTGGGCTCCTAGGCACGACTGTAGTATAAATAATAATAATAATAATAATAAATAATAATAAGATACAGGTAATGCAGTCACAATCCGAAGAAAAAATTAAAAAGTGCTACATCTGGAAGTTTCTTATTGGAAAATCTTGCATCTCATGCTGGTGAATTCACTATTGGCATAACCAAGAGAGATAAGAGCCATGTGGTTTGAGAGACATTTTCCCATTCACTGTAAATTACAGGATTTTTTATACTTCAAGTCGGTATGTAAGAAAACTACTGGAACATATATATATATATATATATATATATATATATATTTCATTTTAGTGTATCCAAGGTATACACAGGCCTTCTCCCTGTGATATAATTGAACCTTTCTATTGTTTCCTTCCTTTTCTGATTGCTGTTTACTGTGAGTATTTATAGAAACTGTTTTAGCATTCATAGTTGACAGAGAGAAGCTGTTTCTTTTTGACTTTTGAACATCTAGCATAAATGTAGACGTTGTACCTGCAGCTTGAAAATCAGTTCTGTTATGTGAATCAGTGAAGCCAATGAATAAAAGGCAAAATCAAATATCAAGGGATTCCACTCTTTAGTGGTCAACATATTTTGCTTCAAAGGGAATAACTGTTTTGAAATACAAAATGTGGAACATTATTACTCTATCCCACTACTTCCTGCATCAGCATTGCCCTTCTCACCCTGTATTATCCGTTTGCTCCTCTCTTTAGATGACAAAAAAGCAATCTCTTCACAGGCCCCTTTATGCTTTGCTTCGAAAATGCTATCAGTTGTCAGTGGGTAGTAAGAGAAAGGAAGCAGCTGTCAGAGGTGCCTTAAAGAAGTGCTCAGTGTGAGGGTTGGCATGAGCGGGCAACATCCCAGTGAACCTGCAGGGAAAATGATTTCAGCAGCAGCTTTTTCCTTCTTGCAAGGCTTCTCTTCCAGTATTGCCAACCCTGAGCATTTAAAACTCTTGAGTCAGCCTCCCCAAAATCATCAGACTGACTTAGAAATCATGGTATTTTAAAAAAATTTTGTACAGCTTGGTTCTTTTTATTTGTCGTCTTGTTTTTCCCTGCTTTTATGCTTCATATTTTCATGTTTTTCTCAGCAAACATAAGGACTAGAAACTTATTTTTTAAAAAAACCTTCAGATTCTCAAGTATTTACACAACTGCAATAGCTGGGACTTGAGGAAAAAAACAAATATCACAAAGATATCAATAAAATCAGAATTGTTGACATCTGAGTCTTCTGCCCTAACTGGGTTCCCCACAACAGGTCCCTTTGTCTCCCCAGGATATTCCTGGCAAACACAATAGCCCTGTTAGAGTTGGTCAAAATGTTTGAATCAGAAAAACAGTTCATGGTACAACAACTATATTTACAACTAAATTAAATTTTGGTGAAATATGATGTTTTGTCAAAGTCAAAACCTTGCATGAAATGAGCTAGAGCAATGGCTAGGGTGCTGGCCCACGATGTGGGCGACCCAGTTTCAAGGCTCCCTCATTCAAAGCAATCTGAGATTAAAACTCTCTTCTACCTAATTTACAGCAGAGTTTTCCATTCCCACTCAGGCAAAGAAGGGACTTCAACTTGTCACTCCCACATCCCATGCCGGTTCCCTAATGGCCACCCACATACACACCCAAATGCAGAACAAAAACAAATTTCAAAACCACAAAATTTGCCACAAAATGGAATTGTCATCTTCTAGTCAGCTCTAGTCCTGACTCCCTTCTGCTCCTTTCCTTTCTATGTCCCCTCCACACTTCCCCATCTTTGAGGAGGAGCATCAGAGGCTATTTTTTCTCCACCCAAATGGCTCTTTAAGGAAGTCACCTGCTACAGACTACTGCCTATTCAAACCTGAAAGGATCTTCGCAAGAGTACAGTGTACTCCCGACTTTCTGAATAGCATGTGGGGGGGGGCACGCTGATTTTGTTCCAATAATCAAGAGGGTGGGAGCCGTTCAATTGGTAGGATGGCCGTCCCTGCTGCCGGGGGGCTCCTCCTCGCAGACCTGTCCAGGAGTCTCTGCTCTGCCAACTCACTCTCTCTCTTGTGACAGCGGGACTGCAGAGGGCTCCTAGGGCTGCTGCAGGGCCAGTGACACCTGATCTCAGCAGATGCAAGGTGCTGGTGGGACGCTGCAGGCCTGGTGGGGCAGAGCAGAGTCTTGGCCAGCAGTCTGTGCTCCGGGGACAAGGAAGGAATTCAGATAATGCAGAGGTCTGGATAATAGGGTTTTGGATAAACGGGAGTGTACTGTATTATTTATTTATTTGTTTATTCAGTTATTATTTCACTTACATTGCAGTTTCACCTAGATACCTTAGCCAGGGTCGGTGCTCCATTGTGCTAGGCACTGTATAATACAGTAAGTTATAGTCCATGTCCCAAAGATTTTACAGTACATGCATCAGAAAGCAGCTGAAATAGCAAACATCCTGGTTTAGCTACCAGCCATTGGCTTTACTGAGTACAGGAGATGAGTCTACCTTAATCACTGTGGTTACAGAACAATAGCTACACAGATCCTGAGGTTTTCTTGTAACTGCATGTTAGGGTTTGTGGCATGTTTCTCATTCCTTGTGCTCAATCACACCTCTTTTTTTTTAATAATCGCAGTTGTTTGGTATGTGTGGGCTGCAGCCTGTCTTTCAGAAGACCTTTTTAGGAGTGCCCCCCCGGCAAGGAAATTGTTGTAGTCCTGGCTCCAGGCCCCTTCTGCTGGACTCTGATTGTGGGAGGCTCACTGGGATGGTATATTCCCTACCTTCCCTTTCTCTGTATACATCAGAGAGGAGACAAGGAGACAAGCCTGTGGGTGGGAGATGTGTTTCGTGGTAGAAAGAGCTTGACTATAGAAGAAATGAGGTTCCATTTGGAGATTTGAATTCATTCAACTCAAACCTTCATGTAAATAGGCAGGGATTAGCTCAATGCCAGCCTTTATGAACTTAATCTACAGGACTCCATTTCCAAACAATATCTCTACTGATTCGGAAGGGTTCATGCAGCCTTAGTATTTCTGACCTCCCACCCACACTCTTCTCCTGGCAAATTAAAGAATTAGGTTTGATTGATAACACTAAATACTCACAGTAGGAAAGGGTTTGGATTCACAGTGAGTCAAGTTAGCCAGTTCTGGATCCCGGTGCTGTGCATTTCAGTATTGGCCTTTATCACCTCCTCTTGTAATAGATTTACAATATATTAAAGCACATAAGCTTTCTTGATCAGCGGCATATAACTTTTATAGTACTGATATAGATGTTAAGATTTGATATATGAAGTGGATTCTTTTCCTTTGTCTTCATGTCTGCAGTTATTTAAAAAGTAAGCAAGCTGATGTTGGGTTCTTTGTTATATGTATCACACATACCAAAATGCAGATAACTAGGGAAAAAAAGACAAGTTGAGAAATCTTCAGTTTTCCCTGAATGTTTTTCTGAACTATATATTTAACTATGTTATTGGGTGGCATTAAATTCTGCTATAGACATTTTTAGGTGGTTTATTTATATGAAGACATATTAATCCATAGGGGAAAAAATGCTCCCTACAGAAAATTGGAAAATCACTTCCTCTGCATATTTTTTGCAGCTCGGTCTACTGTTAACATGAACATTAAGCAGACATTTAAACTAAATGACATTTGAAATACATGTTTTTTTCATTTTAGGCTATGGCACAGAAAGAAGATATGGAAGAAAGAATCACTACCCTTGAGAAGCGGTATCTCAGTGCACAGAGGGAATCCACCTCCATACATGACATGAATGATAAACTGGAAAATGAACTGGCAAATAAGGAGGCCATTTTGCGTCAGGTTCAGTATCTGCCAAGCAGCTCTCTTCATGCAGATTTAAAGTTAACATGAAAGAAAAAAAAATGAGTCCTGAAGTTGTGGTAGGAGGTTTCTATTAAAGTAGGCCAAGTTTCTCATTCTAAATCAACCATAACAGAGCATGGACAAAATTGCCTTTAAGAAAATCAGTCAGGTCAAAGTCTGTAAGGTTCACATTAGCTACCAGAATCGTAAATATATTGTCCACTCAGCTCCAATTTGTCCAATTTGTCCACTCAGCTCTGTGAGGTATCTGTGCTGAGTTATGTATCCCTGTGGTGTCTGCACCAGTGCACATCAAATCACATGAGCTAAGCAAACAATGATCAGTTTGTTCCCCATTTTTTCTTGGATATCGTTGGTCACATAAATGTGAATAAAAATGATATATTTTAAAAGAAAGATTATTCCACCAAATACTGGTCATTTGCAGAACATGGGTTTTAATAAATGAAAATATTTTAATAATGCATGAATTACACAGATAATTGTGTCATCCATGTATCTTCTTTTTAAAAGGGTTTACAAGGATGAGATAGTTTTCTTTTATGTCATATTTTCTTTCTGCGATTGTTGCAAAACCTCAAGTCCACAGTTGAAATAGGGGACTCCAAAGCCCATCATTTAGAACTTATTCAAATTTATGGATTCTAGAGCTAAAAAAAAGCTTTTAGAATCCTTAGGGTTTGTTTATCCTATAGGAAGGGAAGTTTTCTAGTAGTTCAGTCAGGAGACTGGAAGTCAGAACTTACAGGTTCTATTCCTGATTCTTTCTCTGGCTCAGTACAACCTTGAGTTAGTTGGTTTTAACCTCACAGGCACAGGATTTAAATTTCTGTAAAATTTGTGTAGATACCTCACTGGGGTGCTGTGAGGCATTATTAATTATTATATTTCAATATTTGTTGTCATCAGGTGCTATACAGGAGAGTGGGCACAAGTACTTTTGAGTACCAGAACCCTCAAATTGCTTCTAGTTGTAGTCTGTCAAACTCAAAGTGATTTGAGTTTGACAGAATAATCCTAGTTATGTGCCAACTAGGTCATTTGTGATTAAGTTTGTGAAACAACAAAACTTTGGCTCTGATTCTCCTTTGTGGCTGAAATACACACTGCATAGGGTGGTTGGGAAGGGGTGGGGGCAAAAATGGCATTGCCTTCCAGTATAAATTAGAGCAGCCTCAGAGTTGCTCTTACATATGCTTCAGCAGATGAAAGTCAGTTGGTGCAGTGAAGCTCTGCCCCAACCCTTGTTCTCCTGGGAATTCCCAGCACATCAGATTCTGTAATGGTGGCTGGCTTAGAATCACAGAGGGTTAGGGTTGGAAGGGACCTCAGGAGGTCATCTAGTCCAACCCCCTGCTTGAAGCAGGGCCAATCCCCAATTTTTGCCCCAGATCCCTAAATGGCCCCCTCAAGGATTGAACTCACAACCCTGGTTTAGCAGGCCAATGCTCAAACCACTGAGCTATCTCTCCCCCAGAACTATTCAACTAGCCATGCTAGGTTGGGAAATGAGGTACAAGAGAGATCTGCTACCTTTAAGGCACATTTACACAGCCGTAGTGCTATAAACGGGCCATAGGGCAACAGAGAATCAAGTCCTTTGTCTGACCAATGGATCAGGTGAATGGAGGACATTGCTTATAGTTTCAGGTAAGGATTACAATATGGATAGAAAACTGTAATGCAGAACTATGTATATTGTTTAAATTTTGGAGAAGTGAGTTTCTTTCTCTCCGTTAATAGACAACAAAGGTTTATTCTTTAATTTTTCAAATGTCTTATCTGTAAACAGTATATAATGCAAAAGAAAAAAAAGAGCTCCCCCCATCATAAGGCACTTTGAGAATACCTTGATAACTGAATTGTCCTCTAATTGAGTGAAACCCCATTAAAATAAAAATATTTATGTTAATTAATGAGAATGAAAAGATCAAAACAAAAACTTTTTGGGTTCTATTTTGAAAGTTGTTTGAAGACTGTCATTAATTTTCCTCTTTAACCGTAACAACAATAGATGAAAGCGCAAGATACCTATATCAGCTGTTAGTTTTTTATTAGCAATTTAAGTAGTTTTACAATATGCATAAATTGCCTACAGAGAATAGTAAGTACTGATAATTGTGCTACATAAAAGCAGGCTTAGAATACATTTGCAGCATTGCAACATCAACAAAATACATTTTAAACCTTATTACCAGTCAGAGGATTAAAATACCACTACAAAAGATTACAGTATTTACAGCATGCTCTTGTTAGTCCCACCCTAAATTCATTGGAAGGGGACAATTAATACTAAGTGAAATCATATTCATTTTGTATGTTTCATAGGGCAGGAAATGCCCTACTTATCAAAAGAAAACTGAAAGGCCCACCCTTTTTTTCCCTCTCTGTACTTCTCTTTCATTGATTATCAAAGGTTCAGTAATTCCATTTACATAAAACAAGATTTAACTGTAAATTCACAACAAAAAATTAACTGTGCAGCATTAAGCAAATAGCTGACAGGAACTAATAATAGATGTCCTTGGATGAGTTACCAGTGCTGATTTCATCATCACACTAGTGGTATGTTATTGGCATCAATTTGTTTCAACAATTTTTTAGCAAATGTATCCTTCTAAAACATGTATTTCTCCCCAATCTCTTACGCTCTCAGTTTTGCAGTAGAGACGATGTTTGTATCTGTGGCTTTCAAAACTCTGATTTTACTGGCACAAGCGCTGTCTGTTTTCCCTTGGCTGGCACTGATAGCGCACAGATCAGAGGGAAAGGAATGTTTCTTCATCTTCATACTTTACAGATTGCAACTTCTTTACTTGGCCTTGATATGATATCCTTAGTCCTCATATCAGTCATAGAGTAAAAGGCCCACACAGTTCCATACTTGGATTAATCCTTTTCACAAACTCTCTTGCAAGCTGGAGAGTATCTGTGTCTGAACCCAGTTGGAGTGCCCGCCTCAGAAAGTCCCCCAAGAATTGCAGTCATTTCTTAATTCTGCCTTTTTATATTTTCTGTTTTCATCTCTGGGTTTCAGATGGAAGAAAAAAACAGACAGCTGCAAGAACGTCTTGAGCTCGCTGAACAGAAGCTGCAACAGACAATGCGGAAGGCTGAGACCTTGCCTGAAGTGGAGGCTGAACTGGCTCAGAGAATTGCAGCACTGACGAAGGTACTGCACTGAGAAATAGGTTCATTTCAGAAATGTTTGGTTTAACTTTGGTTTAATACATTCTGTATTCCTCCCTACAACAACCATAACAAAAAAGGACTTCATTTCAACCTCATAAGAAATGCGGGGAAAATATGCTGTGTAGATGCACGGTAAGCAAATGTTAATTATGTAACATAAGTAATATTACCCTGGCTTTATTAATGCCATTGATATAATTTGATATACCACATGCGTTGACTGTATTTCTCACAGTCTTTATTGGCAGGTGCAGAAACTACTCTTACTTTAGATTACATTATATTTAAAAAGATGTCATGGATTTCCAACAAATTTGTTAACCCAGTTAGCTTTCAAATAAATAAACATTTCCCCTTTAACTCAAAAAAATCAAGCTAGTAAATCATTTTTCCATAATGTTATTTACACCACATTAATTAGGAGAGACACAATAATCATTTTCACCACAATAAATGACACAAAATTACAAAAAAATTCTTACTGGCTTTTGGGATTAGTGGTGTGTGACATAAACAAAGCCATCTTGAATATTGATTTTCTTTAATTGATTCTTTGTGGACTACAACTGATAAATCACAAGGAAAAATATAAAGCCCTAAAGGGACCAAAGACACTCTGGTTTCTCTGTTAACAATTTATTGTACAACAGCTTTCGTGAAGAAAAACAATAAGACAAAAGTATGTTTTAAATTATGCAAAATTCATGTATTGCTCTCTACCACATTTTGCAGATGTGCATGCAGTTAATGCTATAGTGTAATTCAAAGTATTTTCAACTTCATTAGGACATGTTGTAATTCTCATAAAATCTTTAATCCTTCATATTTATAGTCAGATGAAAATGAAAAACTCCATACAGCATAGTATGTTACACATCATTTTGATTTATTTGAATTTTCCTTTCTCTGTCACTACAGAACACTGTACTAATTTTATTTGGCAACTAATTTTCATATTTTAACAGAATTCTAAAAAGGACTTTTTATTTGTCCCTTTTTATCGGGTCTTTATCAGGTTTTGTTCAACCTGATATCTTCATAAATGATCTGGAGGATGGTGTGGATTGCACCCTCAGCAAGTTTGCAGATGACACTAAACTGGCAGGACAGGTAGATAAGCTGGAGGGTAGGGATAGGATACAGAGGGACCTAGACAAATTGGAGGATTGGGCCAAAAGAAATCTGATGAGGTTCAACAAGGACAAGTGCAGAGTCCTGCACTTAGGACAGAAGAATCCAATGCACCGCTACAGATTAGGGACCGAATGGTTCGGCAGCAGTTCTGCAGAAAAGAACCTAGGGGTTACAGTGGACGAGAAGCTGGATATGAGTTAACAGTGTGCCCTTGTTGCCAAGAAGGCCAATGGCATTTTGGGATGTATAAGTAGGGGCATTGCCAGCAGATCGAGGAACGTGATCGTTCCCCTCGATTCGCCATTGGTGAGGCCTCATCTGGAGTACTGTGTCCAGTTTTGGGCCCCACACTACAAGAAGGATGTGGAAAAATTGGAAAGAGTCCAGCAGAGGGCAACAAAAATGATTAGGGGACTGGAACACATGACTTATGAGGAAAGGCTGAGGGAACTGGGGATGTTTAGTCTACGGAAGAGAAGAATGAGGGGGGATTTAATAGCTGCTTTCAACTACCTGAAAGGGGGTTCCAAAGAGGATGCTCTAGACTGTTCTCAGTGGTGGCAGATGACAGAACAAGGAGTAATGGTCTCAAGTTGCAGTGGGGGAGATTTAGGTTGGATATTAGGAAAAAACTTTTTCACTAGGAGGGTGGTGAAACACTGGAATGCGTTACTTAGGGAGGTGGTGGAATCTCCTTCCTTAGAAGTTTTTAAGATCAGGCTTGACAAAGCCCTGGCTGGGATGATTTAGTTGGGGATCGGTCCTGCTTTGAGAACGGGGTTGGACTAGATGACCTCCTGAGGTCCCTTCCAACCCTAATATTCTATGATTCTGTGATTCAGTGCCTGGGTGGCTTATAGGGTTACCCTGACCGTTGTGTAATTTAGTCAAGAAGGAAATAGAATACAATTTCTTTTACCTCATTAAGACAAAATCAGTATTCAATAATCAAGATTTTGTGCTGTCCACTTTAGGCATATGGTTTGGGAATCTGAAAGAGAACTGGGAAATGCTGGAAAAAAAGAAGATTCAACTAAAAGGAAGCTGTGTAAAATAACGAACAAACGTCACAGCATTTTGTAAAAATTATGGTGCACGTGACCGAGGCACCCTTCCCCACTTTAAGTTTTCCGCCTGTGATTTATTCGGCAGATGACCTGACATTTTAATGCCCTTAGCAGAATATTGCTTTATATTTAAGATGAAATTTTCTTTTATAAATTCTCCAGTATTTTAGACATCAGTAGTTTTTCTTCATCCGCAAGCATGTCTTTTGTTGCTACCATTTTTTTTCCTGAACAAACACTTAATGTTGTGAGAAGAATATCTCATCTCAGTCATGCAGGATACTCAATATACTTCAGTACAATATAGTCATTATTCTGATCATAAACATACTAAGACATACATTTTTGTGTGCCTTTTTCACAATTTTTTATTTGGTGTGATTAGAGGACCATGAACAGAATGGATGTTTCATCCAAAATGGCCTTCATCCAAGTTTTTTGTCCAGAGAGAAACTCTTCAAAGATATTTGGACTAAGTAATCTAAATAAGAGTTTCACTGTTCCAGGGGCTTGATCGTGGCCATCATTCTGTTGTATCGAACACTGGCAATGCATGAAGTTGGAGAAATTGCAGGCCGGTAAGCTGCAAGTAGGATGATGAGCAAAGTCAGATTGATAGTCCACTACCGGCCAGGGGTCAGAGTGCAGGCAGATATCAAGTTAGATCACAGGAATAGGTGCCCAGGGCAGTGGTGGATTTAGAGTTAGTGGATCCCTGTGCAGAGCTTCATTTTTGCCCTCCTTCCTCCCCCGTAAGGACCCAGCCAAGAAAAAGAACATTCTCTCTTATCTCTCCCACCCCCACATTTTTCATTCTTTTTTTCCTTCATCCTCCTCCTATATTATAAGTAATAGGAAGAGATATCATTGCTCTCTATAAATATATCAGAGGGATAAATACCAGGGAGGGAGAGGAATTATTTAAGCTCAGTACCAATGTGGACACAAGAACAAATGGATATAAACTGGCTAGCAGGAAGTTTAGACTTGAAATTAGGCAAAGATTTCTAACCATCAGAGGAGTGAAGTTCTGGAACAGCCTTCCAAGGGGAGCAGTGGGGGCAAAAGACTTATCTGGCTTCAAGACTAAGCTCGATAAGTTTATGGAGGGGATGGTATGTGGGATAGCCTAATTTTGGCAATTAATTGATCCTTGACTATTAGTGGTAAATATGGCCAATGGCCTGTGATGGGATGTTAGACAGGGTGGGATCTGAGTTACTACAGAGAATTCTTTCCTGGGTGTTTGGTTGGTGAATCATAGAATCATAGAATATCAGGGTTGGAAGGGACCTCAGGAGGTCATCTAGTCCAACCCCCTGCTCAAAGCAGGACCGATCCCCAATTAAATCATCCCAGCCAGGGCTTTGTCAAGCCTGACCTTAAAAACTTCTAAGGAAGGAGATTCCACCACCTCCCTAGGTAACACATTCCAGTGTTTCACCACCCTCCTAGTGAAAAAGATTTTCCTAATATCCAACCTAAATCTCCCCCACTGCAACTTGAGACCATTACTCCTTGTTCTGTCATCTGCTACCACTGAGAACAGTCTAGAGCCATTCTCTTTGGAACCCCCTTTCAGGTAGTTGAAAGCAGCTATCAAATCCCCCCTCATTCTTCTCTTCCGTAGACTATACATCCCCAGTTCCCTCAGCCTCTCCTCATAAGTCATGTGTTCCAGTCCCCTAATCATTTTTGTTGCCCTCTGCTGGACTCTTTCCAATTTTTCCACATCCTTCTTGTAGTGTGGGGCCCAAAACTGGACACAGTACTCCAGATGAGGCCTCACCAATGGCGAATCGAGGGGAACGATCACGTCCTCGATCTGCTGGCAATGCCGCTACTTATAAATCCCAAAATGCCATTGGCCTTCTTGGCAACAAGGGCACACTGTTAACTCATTTCCAGCTTCTCGTCCACTGTAACCCCTAGGTCCTTTTCTGCAGAACTGCTGCCCAGCCATTCGGTCCCTAATCTGTAGCGGTGCATTGGATTCTTCCGTCCTAAGTGCAGGACTCTGCACTTGTCCTTGTTGAACTTCATCAGATTTATTTTGGCCCAATCCTCCAATTTGTCTAGGTCCCTCTGTATCCTATCCCTACCCTCCAGCGTATTTACCTGTCCTCCCAGTTTAGTGTCATCTGCAAACTTGCTGAGGGTGCAATCCATACCATCCTCCAGATCATTTATGAAGATATTGAACAAAACCGGCCCCAGGACCGACCCTTGGGGTACTCCACTTGATACCGGCTGCCAACTAGACATGGAGCCATTGATCACTACCCATTGAGCCCGACAATCTAGCCAGCTTTCTATCCACCTTATAGTCCATTCATCCAGCCCATACTTCTTTAACTTGCTGGCAAGAATACTGTGGGAGACAGTGTCAAAAGCTTTGCTAAAGTCAAGGAACAACACGTCCACTGCTTTCCCTTCATCCACAGAGCCAGTTTTCTCATCATAAAAGGCAATTAGATTAGTCAGGCATGACTTGCCCTTGGTGAATCCATGCTGACTGTTCCTGATCACTTTCCTCTCCTCTAAGTGCTTCAGAATGGATTCCTTGAGGACCTGCTCCATGATTTTTCCAGGGACTGAGGTGAGGCTGACTGGCCTGTAGTTCCCAGGATTCTCCTTCTTCCCTTTTTTAAAGATGGGCACTACATTACAGTTCCTGGCCAATAGGAGCTGCAGAGTCGGCGCTCGGGGCAGGGCCAGCCCGCAGAGACACACACACACCCAGGAGCCGCAGGGACATGTTTGCTGCTTCCAGGAGCGGCACGCAGGGAGGGAGGCAGAGCGGACAGGGAGCTGCCTTAGCCCTGCTGCTGGCACGTCTCTGTGAGCCTCTTGCGGGGAAAGGGGCAGCAGGTCTCCATGTGCTGCCCAGGGTGTGCGGAGACGTGCCAGCAGCTGGCTGCTTCCAGCAGTGGCATGGGGCCACCGGCCATGAAATGCAGGCAACTTGCCTGTCTGAGCCCTGCTGTGCCACCAGCCGGGACTCAGGGGCAGGTTGTCAGATGAGATTTGTCCTGCATTTTGGGGGCCACTGCATTGTTTGTTTCACGGTAAATCCGCTCCTGGCCCAGGGGCCTTCTGGGATGGATTGGAGGACCATCATATCTCAGTTGTTGTGATTTCCTTTTTTCACTGCAGTTATCTCAGGGTAGCCACATGTGTTAACAACTGTCTCAGGATCTGCCCTATGGGAAAAATCTATGATAGACCCCAAGTTAAATCTGCTGTGAAGACAAAACTTTAGTCTCTTGAATATCTGCACAAACCTTTATAGAAGACTCCATGATCCTCCCCTCCAACATGATCCCTTCTTCCCTATATGTGATATTTATTTTTTGGAGGTGATGCAGGCTGACTGGAATTCAACATCTTCAAGGGAGTAGTCTGTCAGATATGTTTCCCTCTCTGGTATTTTCAGGGAGTGGTCTGGGGATCCCAATCTTAATCCAGTCTGGGATAGTCATCATCCCCGTTCCTCCACCCAGCCACATCAGGCGGTAATGTATTGTATTGAGGCAGCAGTTGTAAACAGCATACTCAATGAGTTGAGAGATGAAGAAAAATAAAGTGAAAGTTACAGGGACAGGTGAGAACAAAGTTTTTAATGGATGTGAGAAATTAGTATGCATTAAGAAGAGAAAGAGCCTGAAGAGAGTGAAAGGCTGAGGAAAAGAGTGAAGGAGAGGACAAGGGAGGCAGGAGGAGAGAGGTCACTGAGGCAGGGGGATGGTTTAGAGTACAAGAGAAATATCACTGTTTGGGACAGGAGAGGAGGTGGAGGGAGAAGGGGAGATCAGGTTAGATTTAATCAACTTTATTTTTGAAGAGCTTGACAAGATCCTCTGTGAAGAGAGAGAGGTGCGGGAGCTTAGGTGGTTTTATGGCAAAAGACAGTTGGGATCAATATTTGTGGAGTAGTAGTTCAGCTTGATGAAGAAAATGGCAGAACTGAAAGAGAGAAGGAATTTGGATGTCTGTGTGGTCATGGGACTTTCAGCAGAGGCACTTAGCAGAGAATATAAAAGTTGGGGATAAGGCTAGGATTGGGAGTTGTTGGTAGAGACCTTGTGGTGGGAGAAATAGATGAAAAAGGCAGACCTGAGAGAGAAAGCAGAGTGGAGAGAGTCACTGGCTGAGTGAATGGAAGAGGAATTTGGAGAATGAGAATGGTTGAAAAGACCCCCCCACACACACATGTCCCTCTCTGCCACCCCCCCACAGCCCCACCACCACAACTGCACTGCATCCCAACACACACAGACCTCCCCCACTGCCCAGCACCTCCCCATAGGCCCCTCCACTGCCTAGCAACCTAAAACACACAAACCTCCCACACTGCCGAGCGCCTCCTGTCCCCTCAAGGCTGAGTGCCCCCCCACGACCCCGTAGAGACCTACTCCCCCATGCCCTGCCCCCGGCCACACTAGGTGGCCCCACTGGGAGGTGATTGTGTCTGCTGGGCTGAGCCGGCACCACAGCCAGAGCTGGCCCCAGGGTGGGGATCACTCCGGCCCCTTGGGAGCAGTGCAATCAGTTAGGCTGGAGCAGGAGTGGGGTCTGCTCAGGGTGGGCTCCCTGAGGACCCACAAGCCTGGCAGGATCTGGCCAAGACCCCTGTGTTGCTCCCTTCCCCACACCCCAACTGGCTGAGACCAGCCCGACCTCTGCACCGGTCCCAGGCAGCTCAGCCCCTGGGAACAGGCAGGGCCCCGCAGGTGGTGGGCAGCAGACACCGCTCGGAGCTGGAGCCATGCTGGGGAGCAGGGCAGATCCCTGGGATGCAACCCTTGAGAGCCTGCCAGACCCGGCTGCACTCACTGGCCCCGCAGCCAGCAACCCTGCCCAGCCCACATGGCAGAGCCCAGCTTCTGGGTGGCACCGGCGAGCCCCCAACAAGCGAGCAGAACCTGCTGGCTGGGAGCTGATGACGCAGCAAGGCCTGGGTGCTGGACTGCCCCAGGCAAGGAGCCAGACCCGGCTGTGTGGATAGGTTAGGGGGAGTCTGTAATAGGCCCCTTCCCAGTGTGAGCCTGGCGCCATTGGCACCATTGTAAACCCAGTACTGAGTTGCTTAACAAATCTATTTATACCCCAGTATTCTGGATACATATTTTCAATAATTGTCGCTGAATACCGCTCCAGGTATTTTACTGAGCCTCCTGAAGAGAATAACAGAAAATAATTACTTATGTCTTTTATGCAAAATATCTAGACTTCTGTGTCAAGGGTTGCACTGGAGTGTGCTGAAATTTCATGAGCTGTTCAACACTATTCATAGTACATTCTTTTTAAATTTAGCCACTGTTTATGTTAGGACTTAACCCATGATCAACTATGGAACATGCATGTGGTGTTCAAAATTCAACCACATTATTGTGATCAACATTTTTTACTTGCTACCCTGAGAAAACTTTAAAAGTTTGGCATTTGATTATGATTTGGCATTTGATTATTTGATGTCGTATTTGAGCAAAGTCAATACAAAATAGCAGCCAAAAAATTAGCGTAATCCCTTTGGTTGCTAGTATGTTTTCCGATGCACTTTTAAATCTTAAAAGTTGCACTTTTAAAGCATGTTTAAATCTCAGTTGGACTGGAGACATTTATTGCAATATCACTAGAGCTTTAAGTCTCCTTAGTTGAATTATAGGTCTGCAAATAAACAATGTACACAGTACACATCCTCATCTCGAATTTATTAATTCTGCCTCTGCTTTAACCAGACCCGCAACAGAAGTTAGTTTCCAATGTCCCAAATAGAATATAATTAAAGGAGCAAAATTTGAGGAACAGAAAGAGCCAAAAAGAAGTTGAAAGAGAACCAATATGCCTGAACATTAAAATATATACATATATATTTGGAACTATGACATTGGTCTTTATTCTCATTTACATTAAATTATGTTCATTTTAGACTACTAGAGCAGTGTAAAGAGGCTATGGCGTAAATGAAAATCAGGCTCATTGCCTTTTATAACAGAAAATATCATATTAAATACCTTGATGACTGGAGCTCAGGTTATTTAAGCAAGTATATAACTTTAAGCATATGAGTAATCTCACTGAAATGAATATGTCTGCTTACACCTATGCTTAAGTACCTTGCTGAATCAGAGGTGTGGATTCTAACATGCATGATAGTCATCATAGGGACTGGATAATCAGATACTTATAAAGAGGCTGTGTGCATTTTGGTCAGAAATATTAATAGAGTTTTTCCTATAATAATAAATACTTTTATATTCTACCCTGTTTGTTTTATTAGTGCCTCAGACCAATTGTGCAGTTAAAGAATGATCCATTGTATGATTTTGTATGAAAATCCTTCCTAAAATTTAAAATATAGATGTGAGCAGCACATTTGAATGAAACAGCTGCCCAGACTTCTCTATCAAGAGTGTGCTATACAAGGCAGAACCACTTATCAGAAGTCTTGAGTGAGGTGCTCTTCAAAGCTAGAAGTAATGTGCCTAAACATATAAGGATCTTGCATGTGCATACAATTATTTATGTGAAAGTATTTAGAAAAATTAAATTTAACTTTGCACTCAGCCATTAAACCTCACAGTAGTTTAATTTTCTAGGAATGATGCTTCCAGGAAGTTCTCTGTGACCCTGAAAGTAAAAGGTTTAAATAATCTGTAATTCCCTAATCCTGTGTTTCTGCTACCCCTCAATCAGTGATTCAGAGCTCTGAGAACTTTTTTCAAGTCCTATTACTGAGTCATATTCATCCAATAACGGAAGAGAAACTATATCATATGACTTACGTGATGAAATACAACTAACTTATAAAGCTCAAATTTATAACATTGAGTACTGAATACTCAATATCAAACTGATTGTGATTGTCCATATAGTAATAAATAAAAATATTTATTACTAGTTTCAAATAATGACTAATCCAAAGAAATCACAATCTGTTTGCAGATAATCCACAATCAGAAAAAGAGGCTAAATTAATCAAAGAATTATCCAGGACATTTACATTTAGGCTTTACATTTTACAAGTGAATAAACTTCATAAATACTTTGCAGTTGAAAATGATGTTAACTAAATAACATTGTATTCAAAAAACCCAGTGGTTAGGTATAAAACTTCATATATCAGTGTATGTGTATATTCATACTGTTTATAATAGGAATGAATCCATACTGACAGTTGCAATTTATATTTATAAAACTGAACATCAGTCTAATTTTGTGTCAATGACTCTTTAGTTCTGATAATACCATTGAAGTGATTTTAAATTATGGTGTACTAATGGTAATTACTTTGATAGGTATACTTAACTGTTATTTTGCTAAATCATTTGTAGATGACAATTTCACTAACCAAGTATTACTTTATTAATAATGTTAGATGTGTTGAGAGTTTGCTCATCTGGTGATCCAGAGTTCACCTCTTGAGAGAATGGCTACTCAGAGCATTTGGCAATTAGGAGCTCACAAAGACCAGGCATTGGTAGCACCATGCTATCTGTGCTCCTTATGCATGTCTCTTGTTTCCATAGCAACATATTCAACATAACATTCAGTTTTACAATGATACCGTAGACTTCCTTGGTAAGAGGGAACATGGAGACCCATATTTTAGAACAAATGACTTATTCAGCTGTTCTTTCAGAAAAGCGTTGAATCTTTGGATGGACTACCGTATTTCATCTTCAGTACCTATCCTGTTTTAAATTACTTTTTATCAAATTAATGCATTTTTATTTATAGGTTCTTCTCTTAACTATGACCTTGATCTTGCAAAGGGATCACCTTTGAAAAGTTTGGGAACTATATTGTTTTACTAGAATAAAAAGGGGTTACTTGATCTATTCTAAAATAGAATCCTAAAACTTGAGCCTTATTTTATATGGTTAATTCTTCGTGTTTTGTAGTAATGATGGAATCTGGCATAATATTGCACAGTTACTGTAAATGACTAATCCATTAATTTAGTATATTCTACAACATATGTGCATTGTTTTCATTCCTATAAAGTGGTAGCAAGAATTTTAAAGAACTTTCTGACATTGGCCTCTCAACATCATATTCTGGTGTTTAGTTCACCATAATTCCAACTACTACATTAGACCGTATTAGCCAGAGTTGCTTTGATTTCACTCTGTAGTAACCTTTCATCAGCCAGCCATCACTAACCTTGAACTTCCATATCTAGGTTGATAGCTTTTTTAGCATTCCATTATTTTTAGTTGATCCACATCAACTGCATCACATCCACCAACTATCAGTGTAGTTTATTCCACATAAAATTCAAAGTATTAAATTTTCAGTCACACTTTTTGTTTAAGCATTCTGTGCTGTGTTCTTTTCAGTGTCAGTGTCTTTAGTTCTGATTTTTCAATTTTGTCCCTCTCCTTTTCCTTAACTTGTTAGTCTGATCCAACCTCTTCTACCTCATCTGATGATTATCAATATGTTATGGAAGCTAAGCTACAAGAAATGATCTCCATACGTAGGAAGGTAGTCCTACTGGACTTTACTTTCTATTGCTAAATAGAATCCATCTGATTTGTTTTCATTTTTTTTTATTATTATTATTTTATTGATAATCAACCATCGTGCAGTTTAGTGCTTCAGGAGCTTACAATTTTACGATGGCAGGTTTGTGTTCAAACCATGCACAGTCTGCATGTTACATTTGGCTGATTTCATTGCTCATAAATAACTCCAATATTTTGCTGATGCTTGGATGTAACAGGCCTTTGTAGCTGACACATTTCAAGCAATGCTGTTCAGCTGCCTGTTTAAATAAAGTTTATTTTTTGAAAACTAAGTTTGCAGTTAGTAGTAGCTTGCTTTATATTTTGTTTAAACTTTGCTGACATAAAGATTTGCAAAGCAATTTAAATTTCAGACCGAGTCTTCGTATTTTTTTTACAGGCCGAAGAAAGACATGGTAACATTGAAGAACGTATGAGACACTTGGAAGCTCAACTTGAAGAAAAGAATCAGGAACTGCAAAGAGTATGTGTATTGCAGACACTTTATTTTCTGTGCTTAGCATTTGAAATATAGGGCCAAATTCTGCCCTCAGTTACATGCCTACAACTTCATTAATTGAAGAATAATGCTTTTGTGAGTCTGAGAGCAGAATCTGTGCTGTATTTTTTCATCAACTTAGTCAACTGATTTAAATTTCGTTTTAGTTGGCTATAAACAGTCTGCTGATACAGAAGTTTCTAATAAACCTTGATCAGGAGTTAATGTGTATTGATCAATAGATGAACTTAAAGTATAATTTCTTCTGTTGCTGGATATTTTAATGAACATGTCTTCAATCACCATAAAATCTGCGCATTTTAATAGGGCATTAATTAACCTGGAAACTTATTATTGTGTTTCCTTTGTTCTATACTGAAGGCAAGACAAAGAGAGAAAATGAATGAGGAGCACAACAAAAGATTATCAGATACTGTAGACAGACTTTTGACAGAATCCAACGAGCGCCTGCAACTACACTTAAAAGAGAGAATGGCAGCACTTGAGGAAAAGGTAAAGTGTAAAGGGCAGTATAAACTTAAACTGAATAAGGTTACTACTGGTATATATTTTATCTGGATATAAATGTGATGCTGATTCTATGATGCACAGGCAAATGTGAACCTAATAGCTACAAATCTAATCAAATATTTAGCATCAAGCAAAATATTAGATATTTGTACCGTGGTAGAGTTTCTATAATACTGTGGATAATATATAACTTATACAGCTTTTACATGTTCAAATCAAGGTACATACTTTTGTGAAAGAACCCTCCAAATGCCATTGTGAGGTGGATATTATCTCAATTTTTACTGATGGGGAACTAGAGGTGGAGGGCTCACCCAAGCTTGCCCACAGCCACAACATGAGGCAGTGGCAGAACCCGGGTTAAAATTCAGGAGTTCCCAAGCCCTAGATCTGTTCTCATTCCTGAATTGCATCCTGCCTCTTCTGTGCAGTTAAAAGTTTACATAACAGATATATGCTCATTTATTCCCAGATAAATGTTTTGTTCAGGGTAGGAGTGAGATGTATAGGTAAATCAGTGACCAGAGAAAGAATCAATTATGGCAGTTCATAGAATCATAGAATATCAGGGTTGGAAGGGACCTCAGGAGGTCATCTAGTCCAACCCCCTGCTCAAAGCAGGACCAATCCCCAATTAAATCATCCCAGCCAGGGCTTTATCAAGCCTGACCTTAAAAACTTCTAAGGAAGGAGATTCTACCACCTCCCTAGGTAACGCATTCCAGTGTTTCACCACCCTCCTAGTGAAAAAGTTTTTCCTAATATCCAACCTAAACCTCCCCCACTGCAACTTGAGACCATTACTCCTTGTCCTGTCATCTTCTACCAGTCTAGAACCATCCTCTTTGGAACCACCTCTCAGGTCGTTGAAAGCAGCTATCAAATCCCCCCTCATTCTTCTCTTCTGAAGACTAAACAATCCCAGTTCCCTCAGCCTCTCCTCATAAGTCATGTGTTCCAGACCCTTAATCATTTTTGTTGCTCTTCGCTGGACTCTCTCCAGTTTTTCCACATCCTTCTTGTAGTGTGGGGCCCAAAACTGGACACAGTATTCCAGATGAGGCCTCACCAATGGCGAATCGAGGGGAACAATCACGTCCCTCGATCTGCTGGCAATGCCGCTACTTATAAATCCCCAAATGCCATTGGCCTTCTTGGCAACAAGGGCACACTGTTAACTCATATCCAGCTTCTCGTCCACTGTCACCCCTAGGTCCTTTTCCGCAGAACTGCTGCCTAGCCATTCGGTCCCTAGTCTGTAGCGGTGCATTGGATTCTTCCATCCTAAGTGCAATACTCTGCACTTGTCCTTGTTGAACCTCATCAGATTTCTTTTGGCCCAATCCTCCAATTTGTCTAGGTCCCTCTTCCTACCTGCCACCGTACCTACTACTCCTCCTAGTTTGGTGTCATCTGCAAATTTGCTGAGGGTGCAATCCACACCATCCTCCAGATCATTTATGAAGATATTGAACAAACTCCACTTGATACCGGCTGCCATCTAGACATGGAGCCATTGATCACTACCCGTTGAGCCCGACAATCTAGCCAACTTTCTACCCACCTTATAGTGCATTCATCCAGCCCATACTTCTTTAACTTGCTGACAAGAATACTGTGGGAGACCGTGTCAAAAGCTTTGCTAAAGTCAAGAAACAATACATCCACTGCTTTCCCTTCATCCACAGAACCAGTAATCTCACCATAGAAGGCGATTAGATTAGTCAGGCATGACCTTCCCTTGGATCCATGCTGACTGTTCCTGATCACTTTCCTCTCGTGTAAGTGCTTCAGGATTGATTCCTTGAGGACCTGCTCCATGATTTTTCCGGGGACTGAGGTGAGGCTGACTGGCCTGTAGTTCCCAGGATCCTCCTTCTTCCCTTTTTTAAAGATGGGCACTACATTAGCCTTTTTCCAGTCGTCCGGGACTTCCCCCGATCGCCATGAGTTTTCAAAGATAATGGCCAATGGCTCTGCAATCACAGCCGCCAACTCCTTTAGCACTCTCGGATGCAACGCATCCGGCCCTATGGACTTGTGCAGGTCCAGCTTTTCTAAATAGTCCCTAACCAGTTGTTCTTCAGTGGATTCCACTAATCCCTTCCTTATCTTAAAGAGAAATAAAAAATAGGTGTGTTTAACACTTGCTTGAGGAGGGAAGGCTGGAAGATGATTAATGTGATGATATTGTAGACTCAGCTTGAGGATTTGTGACACAAACATTCAGAAACATTCTCCATTTGCTCCTGTCTTATCTATTGCTTGGCTCTGAATGCATCCTTGAGATGTTTCCTGGGATTATTGGGGAGCAAATCCATGTTTGGCCCTCTGAATTTGAGTAATTCCACTTTAGCCATCCCAATTCCACTCTTCTTCATACATAGACAAAGACTGAAATGTATTTCACTCACACAAAGCCACTGGCTCAGGGACTCTTTCTGAAGTCCCAAGTTCCCCCTGCATCATTGATATGCTGGTTTCTGGGTCCCCATCGCTTCCATCCCATAACATGACAATGGGGTTTACATTGTGCAAAGTTGCTCTGGCCCTCGACACCATGAGGAATTTCACTCTAAACATCAGATTCCTTTGTGTAAGAGAAAACTCACTAAAGTCTCCTTAAATAGTTGAAGAAAATGATCTATTCCTTGGAAATCCTCATTCAAATACACCTCCAGCCAAATTTCTCCAAGGCGACATGTACACCTGCAGATTTTTGCTGCTCCTGAGGCAGAATACTGTAGAAAGTAGAGAATATGCCCATCACAGAGAGAACCTGTGGGGAAAAGAAAGTGTAAAATCTCAGATTAAGATATTAGAAAAGTGTCTTCTGTCCTTGAAAGAAAATATATGGATTGTTTGTAGGGTTCTTGATCTGACCTCTACACATTCCAAAAGTATTAACAGATTCATATTGAAAATTCTGTGGAGAACAAGGTAGATCAGTTCACTTAATTTAGTTAACTTGATCAGATGGCAGCTTCTGGTACTGGATGTTTCCTCCTGTTTTATTTACATTTCAAATGTCTTTTTCTCTCCTAGAACGTTCTAATTCAGGAATCTGAAAGTTTCAGGAAGAACCTGGAAGAATCTTTACATGACAAGGTACTATATAACTCTCCTATTTTATCTGTAATCTCATTGTTTTACTTTAGAAAAATCATTCGATATTATTTGAATATGAGAAAATATGTTTGTAGTGTACTTAACTTCTCAAACTGGCATCTGGAAATTGATCAAATAGCAGTAAAACACTCCCAAGGATCCTGGAGTAGATGGTTCTTTACCCACCCAGTTGCTTAAGCTAGAAATTGATGCTATATAAAAATGCTCCTAGAAATATAGTTTATGGTTGAAATCCTGGCCCCACTGAAGTGAATTGACTTCAGTGAGGTCAGGATTTCACCATACAAATTGTAGTTCTTAAAAAGACAGGTTTAACAGAGATTTTCATGTAAATGGTTATACGTCTTTAGTTAAGAATATAATTATTTCATTTGATGCATTTACTCTAACAGGTGCAGTGAAATTATACTAACCATAGCTGAAAGGTGCCTTTTTGAGTTCAGGGCAATTTAACCACAAAACATTGATTTAGTGAATCAGTCAAATTAATTATAAATGTTTATTCCAAACACAAGTTTTTAGTTTTATTTTAAAGATATACTTGCCTTAAAGGCAGTAGAACACAAAAATACATCCATCTTTAGATTTATACATAAAGCATTTTTGCAGTGTGTCCAATTAAATTAAAATACATAGTGTAGAATGGAAAAAAATACAGCTGCACTTGTTCCTAAGGGGAAAGTAACTATTACCATATGACACTCAAAACAAACATGAAGTGAGGAAAATGGCAAGAGAAAATATCTGTTTAAATCTGTTGTTATTTTACTCATCCATAAAGTAATTTTGTAGAGAGGAAGGGAGGTGTTGTGGTTAAGGCACTGAACTAGAGCTCAAGAGATTGTGATTCAATTCCTGACTGCTACAGATTTGCTGTGTGACCTTGGGCAAGTACTTAATGTTTCTGTGCTTCAGTTCCCGATGTGTAAAATTGAGATAATAAACCTTGCTTTCAGCCACTATTTGTACTGTCCAGACTGTGAGCTCTTTGGAGAAAGAACTGTTTATTACGTATGTGTACAGCTCCTTGCAAAATGGGGCCACTAGGTACTAGCATAATGTAAATAATAATGATATTATTACCTCTATATGTAATACACTACTACAAAAATATGTAAAATAGCGGTTGTCACTTAATTTTGGGCTAGGAATGTGGCAGCTGTATAGGAATCACTTCTTGGATTTTCAAATAAATCAAACTTCTCCTTCCCATTACCCCAAATGTAAAATTGCACCTATTTTGGTGAAATTGGGACTATAATTTAGTCTGGGTTAAATTACAGTAAAATGTCAGAGGTCCTCTCAGGGGCACATGAAAGGTCTTAGTGTTGCTACCACTGGTGCAGCTGAACTGATGGTGTATTTTATGGGTCCCATTTTTTTGCCAGTATAGGCAAGCTGTAATTGTGCCAATGTTATCCCAAGTTGAACTGCATTGGCTTAATAAAGTCATGTTAGAGATGAATATGGGTAATTCTTTTTCAGTTTGGGTTCTAGCCTGAATATTCATATTACTTATTGATATATATGAACAATCAGTTATATATTCTGAAATTAACTTTTTACAAATCTGCTTGAAGATTTGAAAAAAATTATGTATTTATTTATGTATTTATTCTGAGGGAATGTGGGAGGAATAGGGAAGAAAAGAGGAAAAAAGAGAGATTCTTAGTTCAGTGGGTAAGCCCCACAGCAAAGCTCAGTGCATTTACCATAGAAGTGTTCCCTTCACAAATGATCACATTTTTATTTCTTACTTTCTAAACTACAAAATAAAATTCCTTGAATGATTTATTTAATTTTGGCAAAAGAAATGCTAATACATTTACAGTGGTCAAGTAAATTTAGTCTAATAGACATGGCATTAATTAAATGCAGTTATTAAGAATTAATTAGCAAGTGATCTACATCACCAAATCACTTCTATATTTCTCTTCAATTTAAAAAATACTACTAAAAGAGTTATTGGATGTCTCGTAGCAGAAGTCCCTTTCCTTCTCCTTTCAGGAAACATTTTGAAACATTGAAAATGACAGTGTTAATTATATTTCCTTGCTTTGTTTTTGTTTTTGTTTTTTTATATTTACAATTTTTATTAATTTTCCAATTCCTTGCTTTGTTTTGATTATTTTTAGAAATCCATTATTATGACAGAAGAAAGCTGAATTGTTTTGTGTTAAAAAAACCAAAACTATACAAACCTACCTCTTTTATCTAGCAACTGTTGTAACTAGGGTGTGTTCAAAAATTGGCCCTTAATATCCCAGTTTTGAGAGGTGCAAAATGGTGATTAGCATCCTTCATGTCTGCTGGCATCGCTGGAAACGGAGGTTTCTGAGCACCTCCTAGGAGGTCTCATCAGCTCACAAGATTGAGCCTTAAGACCCCCATTCAGCAAGGCACTTAAACATCTGCCTATCTTTAAAGAAGCGTAAAGCTAGGCAGGTACTTAGGTATGTACTCGCTGAATTGGAGCCATAAGTCAGTGGGACTTAACTACGTGCTTAAAGTTAAGTACTTAAGGGCTAAAGAGAGATGGACTTAAGATGGGTTTGAGTACTTTCCTGAATCATGGTCTTACCTGGTTTTCAAGTTATTCATTACTTACTTAGTTGGTAATAGTCATTTCTAGCAATGGCAGCATCATCTGCCACCATTCCACATTTTTTTGGGGAAGTTCATTCCTCAGCATTTTTTCTTATCAGCCTAATTTTGCTATTAGTGCTTCTTTCATGTCATCACCCATGGTAAATGGTGTTTACTTTGCCTTTTCAGCCCTAAACTACTTGTTTTTTAGTTTCTTCTTCTTTCTAACACAATTTGCATGAAAAAAATGTAATTTTCAGACATGAGCCCTTCACAAAGTCCCTTCCAGCTTATGAGGAAATAGTAAGGAGTAGTAAGCAGCCTTCTCTCAATGCACATACATTATTAACAGTAATGGCATTTACATGGGTTCATCAAAAGGAGACTATGCCTGAATTTACTTCCTATTTTAGAAGTCAGTAACTAATTTTTTTACAGTTTTATAGTCAGTACATCTCCTCTCAAAAACATTTCTCCTTTTTTCAGGAAAGATTGTCAGAAGAAATTGACAAACTGAGATCTGAACTTGACCAGTTGAAAATGAGGGCTGGCTCTCTGATTGAACCTACATTGTCAAGGTAACTTAAAAAAGATCATAAGATAATTGAACTTCAAGATAACATGTAAAGATTGTTCAAGACTTTATAACAAGGTTGTGTTTTCAATAGACATTAAAAACATTGTTTTTAAAAGTTAGCTATTCAATGGTTACTATTGTCCCTTTTGATTGTTTTTCATAGTATAGCTGGGGACTTACATAAGTGAGTATGTATTACCATATTTCTAAGGTCAGAATCAAGTATTCTGTTTTAAACTATGTTATACTTCTAAAATTATACTAAAATACTTTAATAATTTCCAGGAAAGCCTAAAAATAGAATTCCAGTTTCCAAGTTTCACACCAGAATTGATTAACAAATTTAGAGTCATACTCCAACAATTATATCTAACTGTTATTTTTCCCTTAAGTGAGAGTTAACAAGGTTTTGCTTAGTGCATAGAGTAAGGCTCCGATCCATCAGCTTATTGTGCAGGAAAAGTTCAGCAAGGTTCCTCACAGGCACAATGATCTGTCTGCCAAAGTTTGTTGAAGGATCAGGAACTAACTAATAATGAGACTTGAGCTTTTTGAATACAAATCTTGTCTGCTACAGATAGCTGAAGATAAATTATTTGGGAAAGCTGTTGCAATGGTTATAGAATAATAGAACAATTTTCCTTTCTGTCCAACGATGTCCTTTAAAATAAAATTCACACCTCTGTTTTTCCTGCCTTCATTTCATGACTAGCAAGCTTAATATGTTAAAGTTTAGGATTTGTCAACCAAAACACATGGTACAAAACTAAACTGAGAAAACTCTAATCTGAATCAAGTTCTTTTTCCTTGAATGCTGTTATACTTGCCTGAATAAGCTACTATACACCCTCATGTTTCTGAGAGAGATTGCTCAATGCTTGTTTAAAACTCTTTTTTAAAATTTTCTTATACCTTTTATTTTATATTATTTGTGCTGTGTTTGTTTGAGAAATATAAATTAATGTACTGGACTCAAGCTTGTTAACTGTTATAATGGCTTCTCACTTTGTTCTTTTGAAACTTGAGTTATATGGACACACACACAGACACGCACACGTTTTATATAGCGCCTTTCTCATGAGGATCTCGGAGTGCTTTATAGACATTAAACCATAATTCAGCATAGAAACACCCCTATGAAACTGGTAAGTATAACCCCCATTTCAGAGATGGGGAAACTGCTACACAAGCAGTGTAGAACAGAGCAACAGTGTTTAATTGCAACATAAGCTCTGTGTCAAGCTGTATGAAGCACTTCATTGTGACACTGATGCTTTTTCTAGAGTGAAGACCACATATCTGCTTAAATGGAGAGAACTGCTGGACAGATCTCAGCACCTGGCACAATGGTTACTTCCCCGGGTGTAGCTGCTTACCTGCCACCTCTCACCATCATGGAGGAATAGCAGTCTTATTTTCTTGTCATTCACTGCCTCGCTTTCTTCTCTGAACACATCCTCATAACCTGTGCTTAGGTGCTGTTTGAGCTCCATGAGCTGCCTTACAGCTGTGCCCTGGGAATTCAGCCAAGCACTCTAAAATTGTTTACATCCCGATCCCTATTCCCACACTTACAAAGCTGCTGCTGCTGGAATTCTTCACTGAGTGTGAGTAATACAGTGAATTCCTGATGCTGAGGAATTCATCCTGATGCCACTTGTACTTGAATTCCTCCACCTCTCAGGAATGGAGGGAGGAGAACTCATCCCAAAACTACCTCTCCATTATAAGAGTCTGGTCTTTCAACAAGGAGGATACAGCATGGGCTTATGTGGCATTATGAGGCTGGGCAGTAGATGAATGTCTACTGGCTGGAGACTGGAATCTGGGCTGCCTCCCACTGTCTGCCATCCCACTGCAGAGCTGGCAGGCATTGTGTATACTCCCTGACCTAATTCAGAACGGGTTTCACATTTTTCAGACACATACACCGAACGGATGCAGTCACATCCCACTACTGTAAGTCATGCACTCAGGCTTAATTTAGAGGGTCCTAATTGTGCACGTGTCTTCCAGGCGCAAGTTTTCCATCAAACCATAAGGATTTTCAAGATCCTCCAAAAAGAGACTACACAAAAATTCACCCTGAATACCCTGATGGGTGTGTGCAAAACAGCCCACAGTATGTTTGCAGTGTATTATCTTGAATTTTTCAATTTACATTAGGAATATGAAGCTTTTGAAATTAACAATTACTATTTGTAGTTTGTACTCCGGAAGAATTAATAAGTCATTCTTATAGTTTGTAATCAGTACTTTTATTTCAAAGTTGTATGCTCAATTCAAATTTAATTTTAAACATAAATATGTTTGGGAAATGGAATGCAAATCACATCATTGATTTAATTTTCAAATTTTCCTTGCATTATGTTTAGAATAACCATTTCTGGCTTAACACACTAAGAAGTTAAAGTTAGCTCATTTAAAGCTAAAATCAAAATAACAAGGATTTTTTATTATAAGAATATCCACACAGGTTATAACATAGCTTTTCCAGGTTGTCACTAATATTTACCAGCTCAAGCACAAAATCTACTTGCCCACCCTTCACAATTATGATTTATGAAGGAAAAAAATAAGAGACTTGGCATTTATGACTATAGGGATCTGACATACGCTGTACCTAGGAACTAAACCCTAAGACATATTTTCTAACATATGTCTCTGGAATTGTTTATGTCTCTGATCTCATACTTCAGAGTATATGGTATCTGTCTTCCTTTTTGTTTTGCTGTATAGTATTTATTGTTGGTTAAAGGTACCATATTGGCAACTTTGGACAATAAAACCTTGATTTGTTGTTCACAGAATTGGCACAGTACATGTAATAAATGGCACTATCACTCTTTACAGAACATGGTGTATGTGCCGATGAGTTCTTTGATAGCTGCTGAGTTCGATGCACGAGTAACAGTCCTGTCCACAGGTAGGGCACACTCACACATTAGCAGTGCTCTGAATCCAAGCAGCAGATTCTTTCCTCCTCAGATGCCGGTCATCACAAATCTTGATCCAGTCTGCCTTGCAACACTTCACTCCATCTACAAGCAGTCTCCGCCAACCAGAGCGGCATTCTGCACTCCTTTCCCAATCATTCAGAGAGATTCCAAAGGATACGTAAGTCATCTTTACAAGCATCCCAAAATCTACGCAGTGCTCTGCCTCTTTCTAGATCCTTCGTGAGCTTCTGAGTACAACACACTCTTCAGGAGCCTGTAATCTGGCATTCACTTGACATGTCCAAGCCACCTGAGTCTTTTCTTACTAATCAATGTTCCCATGAATGACATATCAGCACGATTTAACACTTCCACATTTGTTACCTTGTCTTGCCATCTTATTCGAAGAATTTTACACAAGCATCTGGTATAAAAGCTGTTTAATCTTTTGGTATGCGTGGCATAAGTCATCCATGTTTCTGAGCCATATAGAAGAGTGGATAAAACACATCTCTCATAAATATGGATTTTCACTTTAGTTGACAATTTGTTATTGTTCCAGGCTCTGTCTTGCAAAGTTCCTGGCTGATTTGCCAATTCTACTAGTGAGCTCAGCAAGAAGATCTACATTGCTGGTAACAGTAGAGCTAAGGTAGCAAAATTGGTCAATGCCATCCAAACAAATACCATCTAAGATGATATCTGGAACTGGTTTTGAAGAGCCTTGGTGCATGATAACAGTCTTCTTCAAGCTTATTGCTAGCCCAAAGATTTTGCATGAATCAGAGAACTTGGTAATAAAATGTTGTAGGGCATCAACACTGAGCCACAAGGGCTGCATCATCTACAAACAACAGGTCTCCTTCACCTTTGCCTTGGCTCTGAACCTTGCAGTGCTAAACAAACCTCCATCATGTCTCATGCTAAGACAGACACCCTGTGGAACATCACAGGATGCATGTTGAAGCTGGCATGAGAAGTAAATATTAAACAATGTAGGAGCCAGTACGCAACCCTGCTTCACTCCATTGTTGATGTTAAATAAGTCCAGCTCTTGGTTTTCATACATTATAGTTGCCTTCATGCCATCGTGTAAGGATTTCACAAGGTTTAGCAATGTATGTGGAGGACCAAGCTTCTTCAGACCAACTAACCGTGTCAAAGGCTTTTGTTAAATCTATAAAAGTTGTGTACAGTGGAATATGCTTCTCTCTGCACTTTTCCTGCAGTTGTCTTCCATAGAAGACCATGTCTATGCTGGACCTTCGCGAGCAGAGGCCACATTGGCTCTCAGGATAGATTTTTCTCAGCTAAAGTTTGAAGTCTAGGTAAAAGAATACAGCTTAAGATTTTTCTCACAATGTTAAGAAGAGATATAGCTCTGTGGCTTTTACAGTCACTTCTGTCTCCTTTGTTTTTGTAGAGTTGGATGAAACAAGCATCTTTAAAATCTTGAGGAACAGTTTCTTCCTTCCAACAGAGTAGTAATACCTCGTGCAATCTTAGCCTTGTAGCAAACAAGCTTCCGCACATCACACAGCCAATGTGCCTTTTTCCTGCTAGAGAAGGACCTGTCTCTAAATGTAAGAGGACAGTCCTGTGTCCATGTCAGTCCTGTCTCTTATCTCTCTGGAGAAACTGCTAATAACTGCAGTTGTGTTTTTTGTGGTGAGGGCAGCTACCTACTAGGAATTCCAACTGAGATCACCCAGACTCTGATTCTGCACTCCATGCACACTGGAGATGCAGTTAAAGGTCTTATGTCACTGAATAGCCATCAGGTGGCTACATTTTAACAATACCAATTGCTCTCACTTTCCTACGAATGTGGTGTTGCTAAAATTTAGGCTCATGCCTCATTCTTCTATGCAACAATTTATTTTAGTTCAAAATAAGTGATCCTGTGTTGAAAATGAACATCTGTTGAAATCTATTTATAGAATACATAGATGGAATGGGGAAGGGGGATTGCATTAATATTCTTCTGATAGTATTACATATTTTAGCATAAATGTGATTTTCTAAATGATTGCCTTCATTTTGGAAATCAGTTATACCTTTACTTAGACAGCTTTCATCTCTAAAGATTAAAGCCATTATTTTCTTGGGCAACATTCTTCCACTGAGCTGAAGCGAATATTTTTAGGGATAAAAATCCTATTTTGTTTCTTGAAAACTGATTATTAACCTTGCTGTGAACCTTTTAAGCAAGATGGTCAGAAGCTGATTGTAAGCTTTTTTTTTCCAGTTTGAAAGGAATTAAAACTTAAATATGGAGGCATATTTTTCATGTGCATTCTAGATAGAATAACTTTCTTGACTACTACAGAAATGCAAGTAGTCAGATAACATTCTCCTTTCACTGTTGTTATTTATAACAGATATATTATTTTTTAAAAAAATCCTTCTGTGTAGGAGTAACAACTTACTTTTCTTAACCATTCTCTTTTTTCCATTCAAGTTAGTACAGTGAGAGATGACAGATGCAACAATATATTTACCACATGCTAAAACAAACACAAAGATGATCTACCCTTTCCCCCTAACTACTGTGTGTCTTGTCTGTGTGTCAGTCTTCAGACTGCCAGTTCCAGAGAGCACAGACCATTTCTTCCTGTCTGCCTGGAAGGCTACTAGCACAACTTTAGGACAACCAAACAAGTAATAATGTGTGGTACTTTGATACTGATGAAGTATCATCACTACAATATTTGTAACATTACATTTCATTTCTCTAATGTTATCATGCCAAGTGCATCCTTTTGCTAAGGTCAAAATGTGGCCAAATCTTCATGACTGTTCAAGAATACTCAGAGAGTACATGGAAGCCTTCACTCCCCTTATTTCCCACCAGGAGCAGCAACTGTGATGGGTCTGGGAGATACAAGCACTGCCCTAGGTTAGTTCCGTCATGGGCACTAACCTCCTGAAAGGAATCAAGGATGGGGAACATAGTCTTTGTCCTCCCCCCGCCAGTCACTCACTCACCCACCAACCAGCAAAACTGATGTGCGGCAGGAAGGGAATGCTGCATTGCTTCAATGAGTGGCAGTGTTCCCATGTTAGCATGCGCGCACCCCGAGAAAAACTAGGAAGAATTCTGACTGTCAGTCACAATTCTTCCACTGTCATCCTGGAGCTTAGCCCATCCTCATCTCCAGCCCTGCAATGCAGCCAATGGTTTAAAAGCCAGAGTCATGCCCCAAACACACTAGTGGAAGCCAAGGTTCTTAGACTGTATCAGTTGTATTAGTTTAATCTATTAACATAGTACCAGATATGTAGCATTCCAATCATAACCGTAAATCATTGGGAAGTTGACTAACATTATCATAATGTAGAGCATGTCTTAATAAGCAGATTGATTCATCTTCCTTTTCATTCATGATCACATAACATTGTTATGGCAACAATTGCTTACATAGAAAAGTAATACTACAAAAGCGTTTAGGGTGGGATATGCAAAAATGCTTAATGTTGACCCGACTCTGCTGATGGACTTCATTGGAGCTCTGCCAATTCACACCAGCTGCGGATCTGGCCTGTTGTGGTTTGTTATTTAATTTTTTAATATAAAAAGGATCAAGATTCATTTCCTTTATTACTCCACAATATGTTTAGAAAATGTTCACTAAATTGTATCCCCAATGTAATTTCTCTTGCAAGGCTTAATGAATTAATGTCAGTAAAGCTCTGAGACCCTAGAATGAAAGGCACTGTATTATCATTCCTGTTATTTGAATTTACCTACTCTCTGTGCCTCAATCCTTTTTCAGATCTCACCTTGACACATCAGCAGAACTGAGGTATTCTGTGGGTTCCTTGGTTGATAGCCAATCCGACTACAGATCAACTAAAGTGATAAGGCGACCCAGAAGAGGTCGTATGGAGGTCCGGAGAGATGAACCAAAGGTTAGCCATTTAATTGTTTTCACTTGTGCAACACTGCAAGCTTTTTTGCATGCAGTATTACAATGTGTTCCTAAACAATGACAGCATTAAACACTGGCATACATACTGCACCCCAAAAGTGCTTTAACTAACTAGTTTGCAGACAGCTTATAGGATATCTTCTTTTCATTGCACGTGGTATTAATAGCTCATGTTAACAATTAAATCCCCATACTGGGATATGACAGTGTACCTCAGTGTTTTGTAGAAGATACTCGATGGGGTTACAAATTGTGTAGTTTTCTCAGCAAACAATGGGATTTTTCCATACCAATCTACAAGTACATCCACTGCTGTATAGCAGCCAACACTAATAGCACAGAGGGAGATATTCAAGTTCAGTGGGAGTTGGAAACCTAACTAGACACCTTTGAAAATCTCTTCCTTAGTTAATGCTGAACTGCAGTAGAAACCATAGGAAAGAACTTTACAGCATCTTTATTCCTATCAAATAAATCTATTATTCTTAATGTTGTTACAAATAAGAAAGGGATTAATAATCACAGAGCCAGTATTTTAAAATGTTAACGCTTCATCTTTTCCATTTTCCAGCAAGATAATTTTGAAATAGTTTCTCAGACAGCACGATATGCATTTTGTAAATTCTTGCTTAGGTGAAATCTCTTGGGGATCATGAGTGGAACAGAACTCAGCAGATTGGAGTCTTGAGCAGCCACCCATTTGAAAGTGACACCGAAATGTCTGATATTGATGACGATGATAGAGAAACTATTTTTAGCTCCATGGATCTTCTGTCACCAAGTGGGCATTCAGATGCCCAGACTCTGGCCATGATGCTTCAGGAGCAACTAGATGCAATCAACAAAGAAATAAGGTACCTAATATCAACCAACTGCAATGTGTTTTCTGGTCATAGATCAATCTTCCCCATGGTGCTCAGGATCAGTTTCCACAGACTGCAGTCGGAGCCCCACTCATGCATTCCAGGGCAGTAACTGGGGAATGTACGTGTTTATGTATAAGAATATGTACTATAGTGGAAGTAATGATAACAATTTCCTTTCTTAAACATGGAGCTTGTGAAGAACATTCCAGGGGGAAGAGAAATAGCTAGCTCTTTAGAAGAAGCTATGTTAGGGAACACTAAGACAGGGAAGCTCTCTGATTGACCTTTATTCATAGGCCTTCTTTTCAAGATTTTTACGTGCCCATCCTACATAACTCCATTCTACCATTAATTAACTGTTATCCTGAAGATTTGAATTCAGTGATGTGCATGGTTCCTGCTGTTAGTAACATCTGTAATATACCTCATGTGGGTCTGGGTTACAAAGAATGGTATGAAAGCAGGAAGGAATTCAGTCTGAGGTTCATATCCCAAACTGAGTTATGAGTCTCGAAGACAAGGAAAAAGAAACCTCAGTCTATTAAACTGCACTAATTTCATCTGGAATTATTGAGAGGCAATAAACCACTGAACCCAAGGATGCTATTTTAATAGCCACTTTTCGTAGCAGAACCACAGTTTACCTGTTTTGTCAAAAAAGGTAGGTTTAAAAAGATTGTGTGATAAATATATCATGTTTTCTTTAGAACATCCATTTATTACCTCCCAGTTCCAAGGAAATAGATGAAAGAGATGTCATTAGTGCATCAATGTCCAGGTCATACCCATAGGTACTGTGCTATTTAGTAATCAGATGGAGAATAGTTTGAAATATCTCGTTTACCTTGTGCTAGTTTTTCCTCAAGTCTTTCTCTTTGTGTAAGGTAGCCTAGTGTAAGATATACTCTTGAGCATGTTTTAAAATGACATTACAAACTTTTCCATTCTGGGGTGGGTTGAGACCACTTATTTTTCACTGTAGATTTATAACTGAGTATTTGGGACTCCCAACATATATCCATTTGATTCATAGGGAATTTTGCTACAATTTTCTAAAATCTGTTTCACAGCAGTTCTGTCAAGATAAAAGGCCAAAGGAAAATTTTGCGATTGGACGCTTTAATCTTGCTAAAATAGCATATTCCGAACATAGGGAAAACAAGGAATTTTATTCATGTTTTCTTTTATTACAAGGAATAAGGACCCTGACTATTCAGAAGGTTATAGGTTAAACAAATATCTTTATTTTAAAAAAATTAAAATGTTGACCTTTTAAGATATCTGATATAGTGGGGGTTTGGAGAAGAGAACATATCTGTAGGTAATGTAGATAGATAGGATTTATGTCATGCTGAATCAGATCATTGATCCATCTAGTGTAGCATCTTGCCTCTGGCAATAACTAGTACCTGATGCTTTAGAGGAAAGCAAAAAAGAGAGAAAAAAACATAACACATTTAGTTATTTTTACAGTATTGTAGATTGACTGAGAGAAGAAAATTCTTTATTCTCCCCTCCGCCCCAACACACACATACAGATTATCAGCCGATAACCTGAAGCATAAATGACTCTCATCAAAAATTTGGTTTGTAAAGATACCCATATAACTAATGGTCACATTAGTTACTTTCATATTCCCTTTTGTAAATTTCAGGGAAAGTTATTCAGTCAGGAGAGTCCACCAAGAAATGATCACCCTCTTAAGAACATAAGAATGGCCATACTGGGTCAGACCAAGGGTCCATCTAGCCCAGTATCCTGTCTTCTGACAGTGGCCAGTGCCAGGTGCCCCAGAGGAAATGAACAGAACAGGTAATCATCAAGTGATCCATTTCCTGTCGCTCATTCCCAGCTTCTGGCAAACAGAGCTAGGGACACCATTCCTGCCCATCCTGGCTAATAGCCATTGGTGGACTTATCCTCCATGAATTTATCTAGTTCTTTTTTGAACCCTGTTATGGTCTTAGCCTTCGCAACATCCTCTGGCAAGGAGTTCCACAAGTTGACTGTGTGTTGTGTGAAGAAATACTTCCTTTTATTTGTTTTAAACCTGCTGCCTATTCATTTCATTTCATGACCCCTAGTTCTTGTGTTATGAGAAGTAATAAACAACACTTCCTTATCTACTTTCTCTATGCCAGTCATGATTTTAGACATGATTCTCAATCCTATCTCCCCTTAGCTGTCTCTTTTCCAAGCTCAAAAGTCCCAGTCTTATTAATCTCCCCTCATACGGAAGCCGTTCCATACTCCTAATCATTTTTGTTGCCCTTTTCTGAACGTTTTCCAATTCCAATATATCTTTTTTGAGATGGGGTGACCACATCTGCACACAGTATTCAAGATGTGGGAGTACCATGGATTTATATAGCAGCAACATGATATTTTCTGTCCTATTATCTATTCCTTTCTTAATTATTCCCAACATTCTGTTTGCTTTTTTGACAGCCACTGCACAATGAGTGAATGTTTTCAGAGAACTATCCACAATGACTCCAAGATCTCTTTCTTGAGTGGTAACAGCTAATTTAGACCCCATCATTTTATATGTATAGTTGGGATTATGCTTTCCAATGTGCATGACTTTGCATTTATCAACATTAAATTTCATCTGCCATTTTGTTGCCCAGTCACCCAGTTTTGAGAGATCTTTTGTAGCTCTTTGCAGTCTGCCTGGGTCTTAACTGTCTTTAATAATTTTGTATCATCTGCAAATTTTGCCACCTGACTGTTTACCCTTTTTTCCAGATCATTTATGAATATGTTGAATAGGACTGGTCCCAGAACAGACCCCTGGGGGACACCATTATTTACTTCTCTCCACTCTGAAAACTGACCATTTATACCTACCCTTTGTTTCCTATCTTTTAACCAGTTACTAATCCATGAGAGCACCTTCCCTTTTATCCCGTGGCAGCTTACTTTGCATAAGAGTTTTTGGTGAGGGACCTTATCAAAGGCTTTCTTAAAATCTAAGCACACTACATCCACTGAATCCCCTTGGTCCACGTGCTTGTTGACCCCCTCAAAGAATTCTAGTAGATTGGTGAGGCATGATTTCCCTTTACTAAAACCATGTTGACTGTTTCTCAACAAATTATTTTCATCTATATGTCTGACAATATTGTTCTTTATTATAGTTTCAACCAGTTTGCTCGGTACTGAAGTCAGGCTTACAGGTCTGTAATTACCAGGATCACCTCTGGAGCCCTTTTTAAAAATTGGCATCACATTAGCTATCCTCCAGTCATCTGGTACAGAAGCTGATTTAAATGATAGGTTACAGACTACAGTTAGTAGTTCTGCAATTTCACATTTGAGTTCCTTCAGAACTCTTGGGTGAATACCATCTGGTCCTGGGGACTTATTGCTCTTTAATTTATCAATTTGTTCCAAAACCTCCTTTAATGAGACCTCAATCTGGGACAGTTCCTCAGATCTGTCACCTAAAAAGAATGGCTCAGGTTTGGGAGTCTCCCTCACATCCCCAGCCGTGAAGACCGATGCAAAGAATTAATTTAGTTTCTCCTCAATGGCCTTATTGTCCTTGACTGCTCCTTTAGCACCGCGATCAGCCAGTGGCCCCACTGGTTGTTTAGCAGGCTTCCTGCTTTTGATATACTTTAAAAAAAAACTGCTATTACTTTTTGAGTCTTTGGCTAACTGTTCCTCAAATTCTTTTTTGGCCTTCCTAATTGTATTTTTACACTTCATTTGCCAGTGTTTATGCTCCTTTCTATTTTCCTCACTAGGGTCTAACTTCCACTTTTTAAAGTATGCCTTTTTGCCTCTCATTGCTTCTTTTACTTTGTTGTTTAGCCACGGTGGCTCTTTTTTGGTTCTCTTACTATGTTTTTTAATTTGGGGTATACATTTAAGTTGAGCCTCTATTATGGTGTCTTTAAAAAGTTTCCATGCAGCTTGCAGATATTTCACTTTTGGCACTGTACCCTTTAATTTCTGTTTAACTAACCTCATTTTTGTGTAGTTCCCCTTTCTGAAATTAAATGCTACAGTGTTGGGCTGCTGTGGTGTTTTTCCTGCCACAGGGATATTAAATTTAATTATATTATGGTCACTATTACCAAGCGGTCCAGCTATATTCACCTCTTGGACCAGATCCTGTGCTCCACTTAGGACTAAATCAAGAATTGCCTCTCCTCTGGTGGGTCCAGGACCAGCTGCTCCAAGAAACAGTCTTTTAAGATGTCAAGAAACTTTATCTCTGCATCCCATCCTGAGGTGACATGTACCCAGTCAATATGGGGATAATTTAAATCCCCCATTATTATTATTGAGTTTTTTATTTTAACAGTCTCTCTAATCTCCCTGAGCATTTCACAATCACTATCACCATCCTGGTCAGGTGGTCAGTAATATATCCCTACCGCTATATTCTTAGATAAGATGTTTTCTATTCATGCAATATGTCTTATGTAAGAGGGTGATCATCTGTTTTATCCAAACTGATCTAAAATTTAGATTTATTAAGAACATGAAAAAGATTATTTTAATTCCCAGCATATGATCTATATTCAATCTTTCATCAGATCTCAGTTCAGAAAATACTGTAGACCTTTTATGGCAATTCTTAAATGGATTTTAGGCAAGAAGATTGATCTCAGCAAGGGACCTTTTAGCTTCTTTTATACTTTAGGCATTATGGCTCCTTTCATTATAATGTCTCTATTTTCACATTTGACTCCAAATCCTCAGCCCCACATCTTTCAGATTCCCATATTACTGCAATTCAGAACTTGATATTTTTCACCCTGTGAATATATATTTATGGGTCATAGGAAAGTAAATGGAAGCAATATGTAGTTTTAAAACTATGATTAAAGAACACAGTGGACGCAACGTAGGGCAGTGTTTGGGCCTTGTTCATGAACATCAGATTGGTTGACAGGAAGAGAGTCATTTTACCATGAGAATGAGTAAATGCCACATCCCATTTTCAGGTGAAACTAAATGCAACAGCTTTCATAGATAAATATTTCTTACTCAGTAGTTTGTGGGGCTAAAACAGACAATTTGGTTTGCATGTTTCCTCCTGTTCCATTAGTATGGATTATTTTTAAAAGACCTTTCTAAAGGTCCTATGGATTCATTTGGGTTCAAATTCATATTCATACCTTTGCCACAGAAAATCAGATAGAGCCATACATTTCCTATTATGTGGTGGAAGAAGCCACTGCATAGTTAAGGATGACGCTAGTTTCTCATTATAAATTCAATTTTTCAAGAATCCCTGGCCTATCTTTCCCATAAAGAAACCAACCCTCCTAAAATTTCACAAACCATAACTTATGCCAGGGTAGGTGTTTTTTTCCCTGACTAGTTTTAGGGGGAACGGGGGGAATAGAAATGTGAGTTTTATAATTCTGGTGATTAAAAAGGTTCTTTGTCAGATGTTTTTGGGAAATAATTTTCAAATTTATTTTTGGCTTGACTTACAAACTGCACATTTGTTTTGTTTCATTGGCCACATTTGAGGGAAAGTACCCCTTAGTTTTGGTTTTCTGGAGAGGGAGAGCAAATGAAGGAATTACAAGGACATATCAAATACAGATCCAGTGAATGGGCATACTTATGCCCCACTAAGGTAGGCAGCAAAGGGATTAAATGGGGGCTCAGAGTAAGGATGTAAAGGAGAGGCAATGGGGAGGAAGCTCCCTCTTTTCCTCTCTTCCCAGCCCAGGGAGGAAATAGGCATAGGAAGCTCCCAGGCTCAGACAAGGAACACTGGAACAGAGAAACTGACAGTCTTGTTCACACAGAGTAACTATTCCATTTTCAAGAGACATCATAAATGGATGTTTGACTTTCCCTCCACCTGAAACCAGCCATTCCTTTGTCTGTCTCTTTTTATGGACAAGGCTGCGATAGGCCCTCTCTCTGATTGGCCAGAGCGAGGAACACTGTGCAGAGGCGTTTATGCCTTAAAGTGGCAGGACACAGTATTTTGTTTCTTGGTTGCATTGTGTTATACTACAACATTACTGTTGGATGATGTGGGACTTAACATGTTTGCTGATAGACACAATAATTAATGTAGTCAAAAAGACAAGCTGGCAAACTTACATAAGCCTAAATACAGTGGGCTCAGTTCTCCACTGTGCCCAGCATGCGCTCAGATGCAATGCAGAAGAGGGATGAGAGGAGCTGATCTTAGTTTTCTGGCCACATTGTAAATTTTAAAATATTGGTGGGGGAGCTTTAATGTAAGCTGCTGGCAGAAGATCTTTCAATAACAGAGCATCATGCTTTGCCATGCTTCCTCTCCTCCCTTCTGGAGACATGGTCCCCTCCCTTCTCCTGACTCAGGCCCTGCCTCCCCTACCTATCTCATGCGCTCCCCCTTCCCCCTACTCTTTTCTAAGCAACACTAAATGAATTTGGCAGACAAGAGACTCCAGCCCAACGTAACCAACACATTTCATAACACCACTGGGGATTTACTTACATCTACTTACCACGATGAGACAAATTGATAGAACTTTAATATAATTTAATGTACCATGGGACTATGTTCCTTTTGAAGTCTCTTCAACAGGTGTAGTAAATGACATGAAAAACAACTATGTAGATGTAACAGCAAAGTTTCCTCACAAATGAACACAAAGAGGGCAAAGTTCAGTTTGGGTGGGTGTATAAGTTGGGATAGAGTTATGATGAGAGATGAAAGATTGTGTGATAGCAGGAAATTGTGATGGCAGGGATCCATTAACTGGTTATTTGCAGATTTTTTTTATTTCTCCTTTTTTCCCATAAAAGTTATAGATTTTTAAGACATATAATGTAGTTTTGAGTGTCTACACTTTTTATTCCCCCTGTGTCTGGTGAAATGAGTTTGATGATAAAAGAGAGAGAGAGAAAGAGAATTTTTGTTTGAAATTTCTCAGGTTTTCTTTTAGTGGCAAATTCTTATCCCATGTAGAAGGTAAAATAGTACAACAGACGTTCAACAGTGTGTGCTTCTTTTTCTATTAGCTCCTTTTCGTGTTCTCTACTGATACAGTATCCCTGAAGTCTTGACATGATTTTACATTTTACCCAAAAATACAATGTCTCTCCAAATTCCATGGATTATTTTGAGTTATATCTGGAGACCATTCACTTAGCACACATGAAGTGGAACTGCATTAGATGTGTTCTACACAATAAAACAAAACAAGTAGGGTAAATTTTAGGGTTGTCAATTAGTTGCTGTTAACTCATGCGATTAACTCAAAAAATTAATCACAATTTTAAAAATTAATCATGATTAATCGCACTGTTAAACAATAAAATACCAATTTAAATTTATTAAATAATGTTGGATGTTTATTCTACTTTTTTCAAATATATTGATTTCTATTACAACACAGAATACAAAGTGTACAGTGCTCACTTTATATTATTATTTTGGATTACAAATATTTGCACTGCAAAAATGATAAACAAAATAAATAGTATTTTTCAGTTCATCTCATACAAGTACTGTAGTGCAATCTCTTTATCGCAAAAGTGTAACTGTCAAATGTAGATTGTTTTTGTTACATAACTGCAGTCAAAAACAAAACAATGTAAAACTTTAGAGCCTACAAGTCCACTCAGTCCTACTTCTTGTTCAGCCAGTCGCTAAGACAAACAAGTTTGTTTAGATTTACGGGAGATACTGCTGACTGCTTCTTATTTACAATGTCACCTGAAAGTGAGAACAGGCATTCGCAAGGCAGTTTTGTAGCTGGCATTGCAAGGTATTTATGTGCCAGAAATGCTAAACATTCATATGGCCCTTTGTGCTTCGGCCACCATTCCAGAGGACATGCTTCCATGCTGATGATGCTCGTTAAAAAAATAATGCTTTAATTAAATTTGTGACGGAACTCCTTGGGGGAGAACACTATGTCTCCTGTTTTACCCACATTCTGCCATGTATTTCATGTTATAGCAGTCTCAGATGATGACCCAGCACATGTTTGTTTTAAGAACACTTTCACAGCAGTTTTGACAAAACGCAAAGAAGGTACCAATGTGAGATTTCTAAACATAGCTACAGCACTCGACCCAAGGTTTAAGAATCTGAAGTTGTCATAAATATAAAGGGAAGGGTAAACCCCTTTGAAATCCCTCCTGGCCAGGGGAAAGCTCCTCTCACCTGTAAAGGGTTAAGAAGCTAAAGGTAACCTCGCTGGCACCTGACCAAAATGACCAATGAGGAGACAAGATACTTTCAAAAGCTGGGAGGAGGGAGAGAAACAAAGGGTCTGTGTCTGTCTGTAGTCGTCTTGGCCGGGGATAGACCAGGAATGGAGTCTTAGAACTTTTAGTAAGTAATCTAGCTAGGTATGTGTTAGATTATGATTTCTTTAAATGGCTGAGAAAAGCATTGTGCTGAATAGAATAACTATTTCTGTCTGTGTATCTTTTTTGTAACTTAAGGTTTTGCCTAGAGGGGTTCTCTATGTTTTTGAATCTAATTACCCTGTAAGATACCTATCATCCTGATTTTACAGGGGGGATTTCTTTATTTCTATTTACTTCTATTTTTTATTAAAAGTCTTCTTGTAAAAAACTGAATGCTTTTTCATTGTTCTCAGATCCAAGGGTTTGGGTCTGTGGTCACCTATGCAAATTGGTGAGGCTTTTTATCCAACATTTCCCAGGAAAGGGGGGGTGCAAGTGTTGGGAGGATTGTTCATTGTTCTTAAGATCCAAGGGTCTGGGTCTGTAGTCACCTAGGCAAATTGGTGAGGCTTTTTACCAAACCTTGTCCAGGAAGTGGGGTGCAGGGTTTTGGGAAGTATTTTAGGGGGAAAGACGCGTAACCAGGAAGTGGGGTGCAGGGTTTTGGGAAGTATTTTAGGGGGAAAGACGCGTCCAAACAGCTCTTCCCCAGTAACCAGTATTAGTTTGGTGGTGGTAGCGGCCAGTCCAAGGACAACGGGGGGAATATTTTGTACCTTGGGGAAGTTTTGACCTAAGCTGGTAAAGATAAGCTTAGGAGGTTTTTTTCATGCAGGTCCCCACATCTGTACCCCAGAGTTCAGAGTGGGTGAGGAACCTTGACATGGTGGCATAGTGGTGGGATTAACCTAAAATCATTTTGAGATCCAGTTGAGATTTTTTGAACTAGAAATACAGATTTTAAAAAGGAATTTTTTTTTCCTTTGGAAAGGAAGTCCAGAAAGCAGTTGAAACTGAAAGCAGCTTGGTTTTTCTCTGCTTTGTGGCCAAGCAGAGACAAAAGGGGATTATCTTTGTGAATTGCAGGTTTTCTTTGCCTGGAGGCAGGGTACTTAACTCCTGCAGGGAAATTCACAGTCTTCCAACCCAGAGTTTTTTTTCTTTTCTTCCTAAAAGTAAATAGGGGGGGGTGTGCTCTACCCATTTGCCTGGAGACAAAAGTGGCAGGGTTGTTTTTTTTAGGATTTTGATTTTTTTGTTTTACAAGGAGCACAGGTTTGAAAAGGATTTTTTTTTCCTTTGGGCTGGGTAAGCAGGTTTCCAAGTAGTTGGAGGTTTTTTGCTTTAATTTGGGCCCAGAGCAGAGACAAAGGAATTGTCTTTTTCTGTAGGCTGACAATCACTATCAGAGAATAGGTATTCTATTCCAGCACAGCAAAATTTTACAGCCAAGTTTTGTTTGTTTATTTCTAAACCTCGGGTGTAAAGTTAGTTAAAAACAGAGAGGTTAGAATGGCAAAATCCACGGCTCGACTACAGCTCGAATTAGCCAAATTTCAGGCTGAGGAAAGACAAAGGGAACATGAAAGACAGATAGAACTCATGCGGCTGAAGAAGGAACAAGAAAGGGAGGCAGAACAACACCAAGCGGCTGCTCACAGGAGAGCTATGGAAGCGAGGGACAAAGAACTGGAGGAGAAGGAAAAAGAGAGGAAGTATGTGGAGGAGATGGAGAAGATAAAGGCTCAGCAGAATATCCCAACAAACCCTAGTAATCCTTCTCCAAGTACCACTTCCCATCCCAGAAAGTTCCCCACCTACAAGGCAGGCGATGATACTGAGGCCTTCCTAGAAAACTTCGAAAGGGCCTGCCTTGGGTACAACATCTCTACTGACCAATACATGGTAGAGCTGAGGCCGCAGCTCAGTGGACCCTTAGCTGAGGTGGCAGCTGAAATGCCTAAAGAACACATGAACAAGTATGAACTGTTTAAATCCAAGGCGAGAGTCAGAATGGGGATAACACCCGAGCAGTCTCGTCGGAGGTTCAGAGCCCTAAGGTGGAAACCAGACATGTCATTTACCCGACATGCCTACCACATTGTGAAACATTGGGATGCCTGGATATCAGGAGCAAGTGTTGAATCTCCAGTAAATTTGCCCTTCCTAATGCAAATGGAACAATTCTTAGAGGGTGTTCCTGAGGAAATAGAAAGATACATCCTAGATGGGAAACCCAAAACTGTAATTGAGGCAGGAGAGATTGGAGCCAGATGGGTGGAGGTGGCAGAGAAGAAGAAAACTGGTCGCAGTTGGAGCGGAGACCAGAAGGGACCACCCCAGACCACACCCTATTACCGGGGGCCGCCCAAAGCCCCACCTACCTCCCAAAGAACCCTCCAGACCCCTTATCGTCCCACCACCCCGTTCTCCAGCAACCCTCCTCGCCCCAGTGACCCGTCAGCTGGACGATGTTTTAAGTGTAACGAGCTGGGGCATGTAAAGGCCAACTGCCCCAAGAACCCCAACAGATTACAGTTCATTGCACCGGAATCACACCAGAGGTCCACAGGCCCAGATACCTCCCAGATACCCTTGGAGCGGAGGGAAACTGTGAGTGTGGGCGGGAAGAAGGTCACCGCGTGGAGGGACACCGGAGCACAAGTGTCAGCTATCCATGCTTCCTTAGTGGACCCCAATTTAATCAACCCAGAGATCCAAGTGACGATTCAACCCTTCAAGTCCAACTCTTTCAATTTGCCTACAGCCAAGTTGCCTGTCCAGTACAAGGGCTGGTCAGGAATGTGGACTTTTGCAGTCTATGATGATTATCCCATCCCCATGCTGTTGGGGGAAGACTTGGCCAATCATGTGAAGCAGGCCAAGAGGGTGGGAATGGTCACCCGCAGCCAGGCTAAACAAGCCGTGAGGCCTAGCTCTGTTCCGGAAACTTCTATCAGGACCCAGTCAGAGGTGATGGACCCGGACCCCAGGCCAATGTCTGCAACAGCAGTAGTGGATCCAGTCCCAGAGACCCAGACGGAACCAGTCCCAGAACCGGAACCAGCCAAACAACCAACACCAGACCCCGTGCCAGCACTGAATCCAGTACTTGCAACCTCACCACCAGAGGGCCCCACTGAACCTGAACTGGCAGCAGCCGATAACCCTACACAAGAGGCTCAGCCGGAGCCTGAATCCCAACATAGTGCACCAGCGGAGAGCGGTTCACAGTCAACAGAAACAGATCCATCCCCTATATCGCTTCCAGAGGGACCAAGCCTAGGTCCACAATCCAATGAGGAACTGATGTCCCCAGCATCAAGGGAACAGTTCCAGACCGAACAGGAAGCAGATGAAAGCCTCCAGAGAGCTTGGACGGCGGCACGGAGCAACCCACCGCCTCTCAGCTCTTCTAATCGATCCAGGTTTGTTGTAGAAAGAGGACTTTTATACAAGGAAACTCTTTCTGGTGGACACCAGGAAGACTGGCATCCTCAGAGACAGTTGGTAGTTCCAACTAAATACCGGGCCAAGCTCTTGAGCTTAGCCTATGATCACCCTAGTGGCCATGCTGGGGTGAACAGGACCAAAGACCGTTTGGGGGGATCATTCCACTGGGAGGGAATGGGCAAGGATGTTTCTACCTATGTCCAGTCTTGTGAGGTGTGCCAAAGAGTGGGAAAACCCCAAGACCAGGTCAAAGCCCCTCTCCAGCCACTCCCCATCATTGAAGTTCCATTTCAGCGAGTAGCTGTGGATATTCTGGGTCCTTTTCCGAAAAAGACACCCAGAGGAAAGCAGTACATACTAACTTTCATGGATTTTGCCACCCGATGGCCGGAAGCAGTAGCTCTAAGCAACACCAGGGCTAAAAGTGTGTGCCAGGCACTAGCAGACATTTTTGCCAGGGTAGGTTGGCCCTCCGACATCCTCACAGATGCAGGGACTAATTTCCTGGCAGGAACTATGAAAAACCTTTGGGAAGCTCATGGGGTAAATCACTTGGTTGCCACTCCTTACCACCATCAAACAAATGGTATGGTGGAGAAGTTTAATGGAACTTTGGGGGCCATGATACGTAAATTTGTAAATGAGCACTCCAATGATTGGGACCTAGTGTTGCAGCAGTTGCTCTTTGCCTACAGAGCTGTACCACATCCCAGTTTAGGGTTTTCCCCATTTGAACTTGTATATGGCCGTGAGGTTAAGGGGCCATTGCAGTTGGTGAAGCAGCAATGGGAGGGATTTACACCTTCTCCAGGAACTAACATTCTGGACTTTGTAACCAACCTACAAAACACCCTCCGAACCTCTTTAGCCCTTGCTAGAGAAAACTTACAGGATGCTCAAAAAGAGCAAAAAGCCTGGTATGATAAACATGCCAGAGAGCGTTCCTTCAAAGTAGGAGACCAGGTCATGGTCTTAAGGGCGCTCCAGGCCCATAAAATGGAAGCATCGTGGGAAGGGCCATTCACGGTCCAGGAGCGCCTGGGAGCTGTTAATTATCTCATAGCATTCCCCACCTCCAACCGGAAGCCTAAGGTGTACCATATTAATTCTCTAAAGCCCTTTTATTCCAGAGAATTAAAGGTTTGTCAGTTTACAGCCCAGGGAGGAGACGACGCTGAGTGGCCTGAAGGTGTCTACTACGAAGGGAAATGTGGTGGTGGTGTGGAAGAGGTGAACCTCTCCATGACCCTTGGGCGTATGCAGCGACAGCAGATCCAGGAGCTGTGCACTAGCTACGCGCCAACGTTCTCAGCCACCCCAGGACTGACTGAACGGGCATACCACTCCATTGACACAGGTAATGCTCACCCAATTAGGGTCCAACCTTACCGGGTGTCTCCTCAAGCTAAAACTGCTATAGAACGGGAGATCCAGGATATGTTACAGATGGGTGTAATCCGCCCCTCTGAAAGTGCATGGGCATCTCCAGTGGTTCTAGTTCCCAAACCAGATGGGGAAATACGTTTTTGCATGGACTACCGTAAGCTAAATGCTGTAACTCGCCCAGACAACTATCCAATGCCACGCACAGATGAACTATTAGAGAAACTGGGACGGGCCCAGTTCATCTCTACCTTGGACTTAACCAAGGGGTACTGGCAGGTACCGCTAGATTGAATCTGCCAAGGAAAGGTCAGCCTTCATCACACATCTCGGGCTGTATGAATTTAATGTACTCCCTTTCGGGCTGCGAAATGCACCCGCCACTTTCCAAAGACTTGTAGATGGTCTCCAAGCGGGATTAGGAGAATATGCAGTCGCCTACCTTGATGACGTGGCCATATTTTCGGATTCCTGGGCAGACCACCTGGAACATCTACAAAAAGTCCTTGAGCGCATAAGGGAGGCAGGACTAACTGTTAAGGCTAAGAAGTGTCAAATAGGCCTAAACAGAGTGACTTACCTTGGACACCAGGTGGGTCAAGGAACTATCAGCCCCCTACAGGCCAAAGTGGATGCTATCCAAAAGTGGCCTGTCCCAAAGTCAAAGAAACAGGTTCAATCCTTCTTAGGCTTGGCCGGTTATTACAGACGATTTGTACCGCACTACAGCCAAATCGCTGCCCCACTGACAGACCTAACGAAAAAGAAACAGCCAAATGCTGTTCAGTGGACCGAAAAGTGTCAGAAGGCCTTTAACAAGCTTAAAGCGACACTCATGTCTGACCCTGTACTAAGGGCCCCAGACTTTGACAAACTGTTCCTAGTAACCACAGATGCGTCCGAGCGTGGTGTGGGAGCAGTTTTAATGCAGAAAGGCCCTGATCAAGAATTCCACCCTGTAGTGTTTCTCAGCAAAAAACTGTCTGAGAGGGAAAGCAACTGGTCAGTCACTGAAAAAGAATGTTACACCATTGTCTATGCTCTGGAAAAGCTACGCCCATATGTTTGGGGACGGCGTTTCAACCTGCAAACCGACCATGCTGCACTGAAGTGGCTTCACACCGTCAAGGAAACTAACAAAAAACTTCTTCGGTGGAGTTTAGCTCTCCAAGATTTTGATTTCGACATCCAACACATCTCAGGAGCTTCTAACAAAGTGGCTGATGCACTCTCCCGTGAAAGTTTCCCAGAGTCAACTGGTTAAAATCGTCCTTGAGATGTGGAAAATATTGTTAGTCTTTATGTACTTGGTAGTATATTTAGAGATGCATATGTCTTATTAACTCTGTTTTTCCTAGAGCTCCAGGAAGAAATCCCAGCCAGTGTTTCACCTTAGCTGAGATTTGGGGGGCGTGTCATAAATATAAAGGGAAGGGTAAACCCCTTTGAAATCCCTCCTGGCCAGGGGAAAGCTCCCCTCACCTGTAAAGGGTTAAGAAGCTAAAGGTAACCTCGCTGGCACCTGACCAAAATGACCAATGAGGAGACAAGATACTTTCAAAAGCTGGGAGGAGGGAGAGAAGCAAAGGGTCTGTGTCTGTCTGTAGTCGTCTTGGCCGGGGATAGACCAGGAATGGAGTCTTAGAACTTTTAGTAAGTAATCTAGCTAGGTATGTGTTAGATTATGATTTCTTTAAATGGCTGAGAAAAGCATTGTGCTGAATAGAATAACTATTTCTGTCTGTGTATCCTTTTTGTAACTTAAGGTTTTGCCTAGAGGGGTTCTCTATGTTTTTGAATCTAATTACCCTGTAAGATACCTACCATCCTGATTTTACAGGGGGGATTTCTTTATTTCTATTTACTTCTATTTTTTATTAAAAGTCTTCTTGTAAAAAACTGAATGCTTTTTCATTGTTCTCAGATCCAAGGGTTTGGGTCTGTGGTCACCTATGCAAATTGGTGAGGCTTTTTATCCAACATTTCCCAGGAAAGGGGGGGTGCAAGTGTTGGGAGGATTGTTCATTGTTCTTAAGATCCAAGGGTCTGGGTCTGTAGTCACCTAGGCAAATTGGTGAGGCTTTTTACCAAACCTTGTCCAGGAAGTGGGGTGCAGGGTTTTGGGAAGTATTTTGGGGGGAAAGACGCGTCCAAACAGCTCTTCCCCAGTAACCAGTATTAGTTTGGTGGTGGTAGCGGCCAGTCCAAGGACAACGGGGGGAATATTTTGTACCTTGGGGAAGTTTTGACCTAAGCTGGTAAAGATAAGCTTAGGAGGTTTTTTTTCATGCAGGTCCCCACATCTGTACCCTAGAGTTCAGAGTGGGGGAGGAACCTTGACAGAAGTTCTGTCCAAAATCTGAGAGGGACAAGGTGTGGAGCATGCTTTCAGAAGTCTTAAAAGAGCAACACTCCAGTGAGGAAACTACAGAACCTTAACCACCAAAAAAAGAAAATCAACCTTCTGCTGGTGGCATCTGACTCAGATGATGAAAATGAACATGAGTCGGTACATTCTGCTTTGGATTGTTATCGAGCAGAACCCATCATAAACATGGACACATGTCCCCTGGAATGGTGGTTGAAGCATGAAGGGACATACGAATCTTTAGTGCATCTGATACATAAATATCTTGTGACGCCAGCTACAACAGTGCCATACAAATGCCTGTTCTCACTTTGAGGTGACACTGTCAACAAGAAGTGGGCAGCATTATCTCCTACAAATGTAGGAGTGATTGGCTGAAGTAGGACTGAGTGGACTTGTAGGCTCTAAAGTTTTACATTGTTTTGTTTTTGATTGTAGTTTTTTTGTACATAATTCTACATTTGTAAGTTCAAATTTCGTTATGAAGAGATTGCAGTACGGTACTTGTATTAGTTGAATTGAAAAATACTATTTCTTTTGTTTTTTACAATGCAAATATTTATAATAAAAATAAATATAAAGTGAGCACTGTACACTTTGTATTCTGTGTTGTAACTCATGTGATTAATCACGATTAATTTATTTAATCACTTGACAGCCCTAGTAAATTTGCTTTTTAAATATCAAATAAAGGATTTCCTTTCAGAAGATTCTGACAATAGCTTTTGCATTTTGGAGATAGCTAGTTACTGTATAGATCATCCAAAAAAGATTGTTTCCCATTTCCAAATAAGACATGTCCAGTAAAGCATTATTACTAACATGCACAAGAGAAGGGAAGACCACACTGTAGACATCTGTGAGGCAGCATGTTTGTTTCTATTTCAAAACTTAAGGAGCTGCTACTGACTTATTTGATCCCACCTTTGTATCTTGCACAATTATTTCATCTGCTCTTTCTGCCTCTAGATATACTAATACCTCTTCCTTTCCTCATTTATGAAAATATGTAATTGTTTTGACCATGTGTGACTGAGAAGGCAGATGAGGATGAAGAAAGGACAAAGTACTCATAAATGAGTGCCTTTTTGTACATTATATAGTAAAATTCATTCAGAAACAGATGGGCCCTGTAGCGAGTCATCTCCTTTTTTATACACTGTCCAGAGAAAACGTAGTCTCTGGGACAGTTACTGTCCCCTGCTCTGGATGCTTTGTGACTTTCTGGTGTCACACAGAAGCTGTACAGTTGACAGATCTAGTTCTCTGAGGATTCTCCTGCCTAGAGAAAACCTTGGGTGCATAGAGTCACTAAGCCCACTGCAAGGTCCTATCTGGGGATCTCTTGTCTGACAGAATAGCCTCTTGGGTCCTAGTTAGTTGACCATCAGCCTCAGAGCTGCTCTAATTTACCCTGGGGATGAGATTGAGGGATCTGTTGGGAGTTCATGTGGGTGCAGGCCACATGCTAGCACATTTATTTATTAGATCAGGGCCTCCAGTACAGCAATTTGGATTTGTTTGGAGCATCTGCCCTGATAATACTGAGGAAATCATTTTGGTGGGAAGGAGATGGCATTAAATACAAGAAAGTAACCAAACCACTCTGAGGAAATAAGTAAAGAAGCTTTTCTGAGAATGTTAAGTGAAACACAATGGTGAATGCTAAGTTGTGTCTCCCATTTATTCTTTGTCATGTTTCTCTGCTGGTGAGGACTATCTGCCTTCCTGCCTTACAGTTCTTTTGATCTTACTCCCTGACAGCAGGCAAAGTTATCCTCAAGAGCCATGATGAAGTTCTTTGGGATCCCTTTGAGTGGAAACTAGTGGAAATTGTCAGAGGTCCTGCACATTGCAGATTGAGGTCTATATGGAATAGCACAGTAATAGGAGTGACAGCTCTCTTGTTCTTTTTACTCAACATAGTGTGACAGGGTCAGGCCAGATGGCTACAGGAGCATGATAGAAGGCAGATATATTAGCCCCAGGTTAAGTAGGTTCCTTTTCCCTGGGTAAGGTAACAGGGAAGGTTTCAGAACAATCAGGAACTTTCTGGAAACAATTAAGGCATTCAGGCTGATTAGAACACCTGCAGCCAATCAAGAAGCTGCTAGAATCAATTAAGGCAGGCTAATCAGGGCACCTGGGTTTAAAAAGGAGCTCACTTCAGTTTGTGGTGTGTGCGAGGAGCTGGGAGCAAGAGGCGCAAGAAGCTGAGAGTGAGAAGGCATAGTATGGGAAGACTGAGAAGTACAAGCATTGTCAGACATCAGGAGGGAGGTCCTGTGGTGAGAATAAAGAAAGTGTTGGGAGGAGGCCATGGGGAAGTAGCCCAGAGCATTGTAGCTGTCACGCAGCTGTTACAGGAGCCACTGTAGACAGCTACAATCCACAGGGCCCTGTGCTGGAACCCAGAGTAGAGGGCAGGCCAGTGTTCCTCCCATCCCTCCATCCCCCCAACTCCCTACTTGATACCGGAGGAGTTGAACTGGATTGTGAGTTCCACGAGAGGGGAAGGTCTCTGGCCTGTTCCCCGATCCACTAGGTGGATCGGCACAGTCTGTGGGGACTGTTCTTCTTCCTTTCCCCATGCTGGCCAGTGATGAGGCTAACTGAGTGAACAGCAGATTTGAGCCACGAAAGTGGCCAAATTGAGGGCTGCCGTGAACTTCTGAGGCGAGAAAATTCACCAATAAGTGCAGGACCCACTAAGGCAGAGGAAGAACTTTGTCACAATAGTTAAAGAAACACTAGACATATAGTGCTACTGACATACAAGATAGCCAATGTATGTTGCCTTCGGCAACTCACGCCACAAGAAAGGCCATAGGGTATCCTTAGCAGGGTGGAATCCAGAATTAGCACTAAAAGTTCATTATAATGTTATGAATTAGTCATATTGGTTTTAGAATATCCATGGGAAAATGCTACCAACTATAGACAGTAGAAGCAGTATAAATAACAGAACATAAATCCTAAAATATAAAGCTTAAATATATAAAACAAGTTAGTGTTAGATGCAGTGGTGGTAAATTCACACATCCTCGTTTGATTTTCTGTTGGAGCAGCACCCAGATTCATAGATATTTAGGACTTCCTGCACAACGCAGGCCACAGAATTTCACCCACCACTCCTGCAAAAAACCTCACACCTATATCTGTGCTATTGAAGTCCTCAAATCATAGTTTAAAGGCTTCAAGGAGCAGAGAATCCTCCAGCAAGTGACCCGTGCCCCATGCTACAGAGGAAGGAGAAAAACCTCCAGGGCCTCTTCCAATCTGCCCTGGAGGAAAATTCCTTCCCGACCCCAAATATGGCGATCAGCTAAACCCTGAGCATATGGGCAAGATTCATCAGCCAGATACTACAGAAAATTCTTTCCTGGGTAACTCAGATCCCACCCCATCTAATATCCCATCACAGGCCATTTACCATGAATATTTAGATACCAAAACCATGTTATCCCATCATACCATCTCCTCCATAAACTTATCGAGCTTAATCTTAAAGCAAGATAGATCTTTTGCCCCCACTGCTTCCCTTGGAAGGCTATTCCAAAACTTCACTACTCTGATAGAATATGGGCCCAATAGATTTTGCAGGTGCGGATTCTAATACTTGCAAATGTTAGAGTTTATCAAGTCTGCACATATTTTTGTACCTGCAAAGTGTATGCAGAAGTATGGGTGCCTGTATTTTGCAAACTCACTAATGGTGCTGTAGTAGGGGACCTTCTGAAATTTTACCCAAACTGTTTTTATAGTTAAATTGTTGTATATATTAGCAGCCTCAACTATGAATGGATAGTTATGAGGCAGTATTCTTAATACAGTTTTGTTCCTCTAACATTTATCAAACTTTTTGGGGTTTACCCACATCTATGCACATAAGACTTCTGCAAAGGCAAGTTCATACTCAACTATTCAAAGAAGCGAAGTTGCTGTTAGAGCCAGAAACACACCTTATGTAGCTGACAATTATCAGAATATTATCATATGCTTTCTTCACTCCATAAGGTTAATCCAAGAAGAAAAAGAATCAACAGAACTGCGTGCTGAAGAAATAGAGAACAGAGTTGCCAGCGTCAGTCTAGAAGGCTTGAATCTGGCTAGAGTTCACCCAGGTACATCTATCACTGGATCAGTGACAGCTTCATCACTTGCAAGCTCTTCTCCTCCCAGTGGGCACTCAACCCCTAAACTCACACCTCGCAGTCCAGCCAGAGAAATGGATCGCATGGGGGTCATGACACTGGTAAGGAAATGTGTGATGGCAGTTTTGAGCATGATATTTATTAAAATAAACTGATCAAATTGTTATCACTGTTTGCCTAGCCCTTACCAAGCTTCGCCTACTCCCCGTAGAATTTGTTTGTCCATATTTTGTTGTCTCTCTATGTGCACAAGAGCAAATTATGCCAAGCCATAGAAAAGATAGGGAGTATAATAAAAAGACCTGGTGGCTTAACCACGATCTTCAATGACCTGAAACTCAAAAAAGGGTCATACAAAAAAGAGGAAACTAGATCAAATTACAAAGGATATATATACAAAACCCACAAGGACAATATTACAAAGGCCAAGGCACAAAACAAGATTAAACAACCTAGGAACATAAAGGTAACAAGAAAACATTTTACAAATACATTGGCAGCAAGAGGAAGACCAAGAACAGGGTAGGGCCATTACTCAATGAGACGGGAAAGACAATAACAGAAAACATCATATTGGCCTAAGTGTTAAATGTCTTTTTTGTTTCAGTTGTCACCAAAAAGGTTAGCAGTGATCAGACAACTAACATAGTGAACATCAGTGTAAATGGGGTAGGATCTGAGGCTAAAATAGGAAAAGAACAAGTTAAGAATTACTTGGACAAGGAAGATGTCTTCAAATCAGCAGGGCCTGATGAAATACATCCTTAAAGAATTGGGTGAAGAGATCTCTAAGCCATTAGTGATTATCTTTGAGAACTTGTGGAGGATGGAACAGATCCCAGAAAGCTGGAAAAGGGCAAGTGTAGTACCTATCTAAGATGGGGGAATAAGGACAACCAAGGGAATTACAGACCAGTCAGCTTAACTTCAATACCCAAAAAGATAATGGAGCAAATAATCAATCAATTTGCAAGCACCCAGAAGAAAATAAGGTGATAAGTAACAATCAGCATGGATTTGTCAAGAACAAATCATGTCAAACCAACCTAATATCCTCCTCTGACAGGGTAACAAGCCTTGTGGATAGGAGGGTAGCAAGAAATATGATATATACACCTCTACCCTGATATAACATGGTCATCGGGAGCCAAAAAATCTTACTGCGTTATAGGTGAAACTGCGTTATATCAACCTTGCTTTGGCCTCGAGCATTTCCATTATTAATAGTCAGCAGGCACCCCGGGACTCCCACGCCGTATCCAATGCCCCCATTCCCTGTCCCCTGACCACCCCGCCCCCAGAACCTCCAAACCATCCAACCCCCCTGCTCCCTGTCCCCTGACCGCCCCCTGAGACGCTCTGCCCCTTATCCAACCCCTTGGCCCCGGCCCGGCACCTTTAACACGCCACTCAGAGCAGGATGTCGGAGCCAGACACGCAGATGCACTGATCCTCCGGAGTGCACAGCCCCGACCCCTGGAGTGCTGCTTTACCGTGTTATATCTGAATTCATGTTATATCGGGTCGCGTTATATTGGGGTAGAGGTGTATATCAATGTTAGTAAGGCTTTTGATACTGTCTCACATGAACTTCTCATAAACAAACTAGGAAAACATAGCCAAGACAAACCTACTGTAAGGTGGGTACACAACTGGTTGGAGAACTGTACTCAGAGAGTAGTCATCAATGGTTCACAGTGAAGATGGAAAAGCATATTGAGTGGAGTCCTCAGGCATCTGTCCTGGGTATGGTTCTGTGCAGTATCTTCATTAAAGATTTCAATAATGGCATAGAGAGAACACATAAAGTTTTTCAGATGATACTAAGCTGGGAGGGGTTGCAAGTGTTTTGGAGGACAGGATTAAAATAATCTTGACAAACTGGAGAAATGATCTGAAATAAATAGGATGAAATTCAGGAAGGACAAATGCAAAGTACTTAGGAAGGAATGATCAATTACAAAACTGAAAATGGCTGCCTAGGAAGGAATACTGCAGAAGAATACTGGGGGCTTATATTGGATCACAGGCTGAATATGAGTCAACAATGTAATACTGTTGCAAAAAAGCAAACGTCATTCTGGGATGTATTAGCAAGAGTGTTGTAAGCAAGTCACAAAATAATTCTTCCACTCTACTCAGCACTGATTAGGACTCAGCTGGAGTACTGTGTCCAGTTCTGGGCCCCACACTTCAGGAAAGATCTGGACAGATTGGAGAAAGTCCAGAGAAGAGCAACAAAAATGATTAAAGGTCTAGAAAACATGACCTATGAGGAAAGATTGAAAAAATTGGGTTTGTTTAGTCTGGAAAAGAGAAGACTGATGGGGGACATAACAGTCTTCAAGTACATGAAAGGTTGGTATAACAAGGAGGGTGATAAATTGTTCTCCTGATCCACTGAGGACAGGACAAGAAGTAATGGGCTTAAATTGCAGCAAGGGAGATTTAGGTTAGATGCTAGGAAAAACTACTTAACTGTCAGGGTAGTTAGGCACTGGAACAAATTACCTAAGAAGGTTGTGGAATCTCCATCATTGGAGGTTTTTAAGAACAGGCTAGACAAACATCTCTCAGGGATCATCTAAATAATACTTTGTCCTGCCTCAGTGCAGGGGACTGGACTAGATGACCTATTGATCTCCCTTCCAATCCTTTGTTTCTATGATTTTATATATGGGTTGTAAGGTTTTTGGAGGAAAGACTAAGTTGTGTTGGGTTTTTATTGTCTCTGTACAGTGCCTAGCAGAGTGGGGCCCTTTTCTCTGATTAGGGCCATTGAGTAACAATGTAATAGAAATAATAATTAATAACAATTACTAAAAAGTATTAGAAACCAATTTACATGGGATTTTTATTATAAGTAATGAAGTTTCAAATAATCCATTTAATAAAACATAACTTGAGGCAGAGTTGAAGGCTGTTAATCCTAGGTCAGATTTAAATCTCGAGCAAATGCCTTACAAGGGCATTATTGATAGTAAAACCTTTTAAAACTTATTTTTAAAGGTGTTTAGGTGATCTTTTTCTGTTTTATACAAGTGGCACATTGTGTTTCTCTGTATATGCTTTTCAAGGCCAGTTGTATGGGATGACTTGTTTTCCCACATTCCATTGAACCTGTATTATTTTTAAACTGCATATCATGTGTCTGAATATTCCTTAAACCACCTGTATTCCACCAATGAGCATGAAATTGATATTGAACATTTCAAAACATTTATTTTGAAACTAAACTAAATGAGTGGGGAAAGTGCTCTGAAAAGGGTTGTCCAAAAGATTCACATTTCGGTTCTAATGAAACCTGCAAACAAAAGTCCAGCAGACAAAGGAGCAGAAGCATTTCCATCCTACAAGACTTAGCCAGGTAATTATGGAATCCACTGGAAGTCTCTAGCAAATAATACACTGAGCATTTTACAATGCTACTGCCCCTGCTCTCAATATATAATTATTTCAGCAGGTATGGTTTGCCTGTTCCTGCTGCCTGGGGATGGACAGGACAGACTGACAAACTCTCTTTGGGTGGAAGGGTTAATTTGGGAGATCCTCTTGGAAGTTTAGATTCTATAGTACACAAACTTCCAAATAAACCTATCGGGATTGGCTAGATGCCAATAACTGCAGCCAGATTTCACAGGACAGGTCCATGTAAACTTGGAAAAAACAAACTCTGCAGGATTTGTTGTGCTCTAGCTGTATATCACAGAGTGACACATTTGTCTAAAGTAGAAGTGTTAAGTGGTTGAACAATGTATGTTCTAGTAGACTTCCACTGTGACATAATGCCTGCGGTAAAGAGGATTGGCGTTTTTGATGAATTGTTGAAAATATCAGGTATACAAAAATATTCATTCAGATTATCGTAACAGGAGGGAAATTTCCCTCTACTGCAGTTTGGGTGATGTTTTGCTCTCATATCTGTTTTTCAGTAAAATGTTTAAAAAGTTTGAAACACTAGAGAGTTGCAAGAAAGCATTATCCTTTTATTATTGATGATTCCTTTGGGAGGATTTATGGAATATATGGGGGGAAAGGATCTAAAAATGAAAATTTTATATCATGTCTGAAAACTTTATATGAAAATGAAAGGGACTTGTGGGACTGGCAAATTATTTGCAGGAAAGCAGGGCTTTGTGGTGGGTTCTCTAAATTACTGCACTCAGAAGGTATTTCTAAGTTATGCCAAGGGCATCTGGAGAATATGAATGGCTATCTTTGTCATTATTTCTATAAGTCAGGATAAATATATATGTGAAGTCTGAGTTTTCTTTGGTCAAATAAAGTTTACTAATCATTCTTTTTTGTTGTGGCTTTTTTCATCAACCGAAGCCAAGTGATCTAAGGAAACATCGACGAAAGGTATGACGCTTGATATGTTAATGGTACAATAGCTGTATTAAACATGTTTTTTTTCATTTCTTCATGCCTTTTACTTATGAAACTTGTATGTCGTTTTTATCTAAACAATTGAAAAAATGCATTTTCATTTTTATTCCAACTTGAAAAAGCTTGTGAGTGAAAATCTACAATTAATTCAGTGTTAGGAGTTACGTTTCTCAGGTGACTTCATCTGGTAATACATCCTTTAGTGCAACCATTAAGAAACACACCATCATAAACCAAGCTTAGTTATATTCTGAGTACTTTCACAGAACATTCTGTTCACTCTTCTTATTGATGGAGCAGCCATAAACTTTAAGGTTGAGTTTTGTCTGTGCTGGCACAATGTGCAGTTATGCATATAACTGGGACAGAATGTCATAATTCTGTTGGTATGAGAGAGATTAGCAAAGCCATCAAAAACTGTGACAAAATTCCATTTCCTTCACACTTATTATCTAGAAATTTGACCCCTTCATAAACAAGCTGTGGAAACAATTGGCTTGATCCTGCACAGTCTTAACTCATGAGTATCAGGAATCAGGGTTTGCAGCAGAGCTAGTCTCCAGGCAGCCTCACAAGTATAGCTGGCCTGTCTGATTAGCCACGCTGCCTGATTGGCTGCAGAGGTCAGCAGGCTGGCTCTTACACCAACAGCAGCAACAGCTCACTGGCTTCACAATGCTCATGCCCACCACTGTGACTAGTCTTGTGTTACCATGTTCCTACTGCTCCTGCCTTGCACTCAGCTTTGGTCCTGCCTAATGATGAGCTGCCAAAATCTTAACAACCGGTTCCCTATAAAAAGTTCTGATTTAAGGGATGTGCCCCAGTATGTATTTTTTGTACCAACAGGGTTACCATACGTTCGTATTTTCCCGGGAGGAATTTTTAAAATTTAAAAATTCCTCCCAGACAGCGATTTAAGAACCAAAAAGCCTGACCTGTTCATGAAAATACGGATGTATGTGAACCCTGCCTAAAGTTCTTTTTTAAAAAGATGGGCCTGAACTAGAAATGAGCTCCGTTTCACATGTGTGGGTCCCCGCCACTCCCTGGGGCTGTGCTAGGGTGACCAGATGTCCTGATTTTATAGGGACAGTCCAGATTTTGGGGTCTTTTTCTTATATAGGCTCCTATTACTCCCCACCCCCTGTCCAGATTTTTCACACTTGCTGTCTGGTCACCCTAGGGTGTGCACATGTGTGGGTCCCAGCTGCTCCCTGCCCCCGTCATTGAAGCAGGTGTGCAGGGTTACTGCCCTGGGAACTGCAGGGCACCAGTGGACGTGGGGCCAGCTGCAGACAGGGGTGTGGGGCAGGGCTAGCTGGAGGCAGGGGGTGCAGGGCTGGCTGAGGGCAGGGCAGGGGGTGCAGAACTGGCTGGAGACAGGAGGGTGCGGGGTTGGCTGGAGGCAAGGGGGTGTGGGGCTGGCTGGAGACAGAGCAGGGGCTGACTGGAAGTAGGGGCTGGCTGCAGGCAGGGCAGGGGGCGTGCAGGGCTGGCTGGAGGCAGGGGCTGGCTGCGGGCAGGGGGTGCGGGGGTGGCTGGAGACAGGAGCTGACTGTGGGCAAGGTGGTGGGTACTCATGGGGAGAGTGGCTCGGAGCAGCCCGAGCAGCAGGACGCAGCCCAGGCCCAGCAGAGCAGCCGGGGACCCACCAGGCAGCATCGGGAGCCCCAGGGCCAGGGGAGCAGCAGCAGCAACAGGGCTCGTGCGCAGGGCCAGGCGGCAGCCCACATGGCTCCCGCAGCACAGCGCCCCCGGCGGCCGGAGGAGGAATTACATCACTTCCCGGCCGGAGCCCATCAAAGCCTCAGTGCCCCTTGTGGGGAAGCGGGTTAACAACTGGTTCTAAAACTGCTTCAAAATTTAACAACCGGTTCGCGCGAACCGGTGCAAACCGGCTCCAGCTCACCACTGGTCCTGCCCTTGCCTTGAACCCCTCCTCACCTGATACCCAGCTCGCTCTAAATCCTGTCCTCTGGCTTGACCCTGGGCACTGGTATCCAGTTCCTGCCTTCGAGTTTGACCCTTGGCTTTGACTCCTGACTATGGCTCTGACCCTAGCCACTAGGCCTGATGCCTGCTCCAACCACTAGGCATGACACCTGCTCTGTCCACTAGGCTAGACCAAACTTGTGAACGAGAATCAGAAATACATTTGAATACATGAGTAGTCCCATTGAGTTCAATTGGACTACTTGTGCGTAAACTTATTTGTACGCTGAGGTCTTTACAGGATCAAGCCTATTCTGCATAATAGGAACAGTCAGCTTCTCTAAGTATGATTTCTTTCATTTATAATATAAATTTTAAGTTGGCACAGTTAGAACATTTGGTCTGTTTCCTCGGATTTTCATGGGTTTTTTACATAATCCTAACATTTGTTCATTTGCTCAGATAATTTCAGTTGATTCCAAACCTGATCATTTGACAAATACTTGAAATACTTGCTGAAATTTCCAGAAGTCTTGAAAAGCTGATGCATACTCTCACTTATATATTTGACTGGTAGATTGCAGTGGTAGAAGAAGATGGACGTGAAGATAAAGCCACAATAAAATGTGAAACCTCTCCTCCTCCAACACCCAGAGCCATCAGGATGACTCATACCCTTCCTTCTTCATACCACAATGATGCCAGAAGGTAAGAAGCTCATAACATGAGTCAGAAATTCACAAATTGACCACGTTATATCCTTCTGAAATTATATGATTCTTCTGATTTTCCTGTACATCCTGACTTTTTTTTTGAGATTGTATGTCCTGCAACTCAGAAAATGTCCTTTTCTTTGTCTTTTCTACAATTCCAAGCACTACACCAGTGCTAAAAAACAAATAATAATAGGGTCTGTTTCTCTCTTATGTCATGTCTTTGGTCTAACTTTAAGTTATAACTACTTTAGAACAGGAACCTTAATATTCACCTGAAAGAGTGCTGTTAAATGATGATAATCCTGATGAATGGAGAAGACAAGGACAAGGGGAATTCAGGGCAAGAAGTGCCTCTGAATAAATGAATCCTGTATTTTGCAGGAGGCCAAGAGACAGCACTGATGTGGATATAGGGGATGGGAATCTCTGAGAATCCAGAGAAGAGGGGCGAGTAGATTCATTAAGACCAGGTCAACGCACTAGAAACTTTTACCAGTGTTGTAATATCAGCTGGGGTCTGATTTTTAATAACATTTTTGTGCTAGGCAAAAGCCCTAATGTAGATACAGTTATACCAGCATAAACATTTTGCCAGAATAGTTTATTTAACTTGGGGAAGCAATATAAGCCATACCAGTAAAAGCACTTTTTTTGCCAGTATACATTGTGTCCATACTAGGATTTGGAACCATATAACTGTATCAGCAAACTTTTTCTAGTGTAAACCTGACCTAAGAAAGAGAAAATATTTCAGGACTGGAAATATTTGCTGTAAATTAATTTTCCCTAGGTTCACCCGTTTGAAAAAAATAGTGAAAATGAATTTTGAAACAATCATTTCTAGTGATAGCTATGCAGCATTGCTCCCTAACATGAAAGATATAAGTATGTGACCAGCATGTCTTGCACTGGTTGTACAGTAATTATACAAGAAAAAAATACATATTCAAAGAGGTAAAATAAAATCACTGAAAGAGGAGAAACAGCTGTGAAAAGAGAAGAAATAAGGGAACACAAAAAGAATCACAGAATATGATTTTAAAAAATGGAAAGGTGCCACTAGGTAAACACAGAAAGCAGGTACAAAGTTTTAAGAACTCAAAAATATAGGTGAAAAGAAAAAGACACAAGGAGAAAAACTGGGAGAGAGATTTTTAAAGGGGTATTTTATTCATAATAATTTGTTAATTTCATTAGTTGATGAAACAAGACCCCATTTTACATTCATTAACAAAGTGATATTGCACATGTTGGAGATTGTTTTCATATATTTTCACTGTGAGGGATCAGAGAAACTGACATCAGGCACAGCAGGGGTTAAAGAAAACCACACCACTATACCTGCAGCTAGGGTGAGCAGATGTCCTGATTTTATAGGGACAGTCCTGATTTTTGGATCTTGTTCTTATATAGGCTCTTATTACCCCCCCACCCCCGTCCCGATTTTTCACATTTGCTGTCTGGTCACCCTACCTGCAGCCAATCCCAGGCCTAGAGGGGGATTAAAGAAGGGAGCCTGGCTCAGTTAGGAATCATCATAGAATCATAGAATCATAGAATATAAGGGTTGGAAGGGACCCCAGAAGGTCATCTAGTCCAACCCCCTGCTCGAAGCAGGACCAAATCCCAGTTAAATCATCCCAGCCAGGGCTTTGTCAAGCCTGACCTTAAAAACCTCTAAGGAAGGAGATTCTACCACCTCCCTAGGTAACGCATTCCAGTGTTTCACCACCCTCTTAGTGAAAAAGTTTTTCCTAATATCCAATCTAAACCTCCCCCACTGCAACTTGAGACCATTACTCCTCGTTCTGTCATCTGCTACCATTGAGAACAGTCTAGAGCCATCCTCTTTGGAACCCCCTTTCAGGTAGTTGAAAGCAGCTATCAAATCCCCCCTCATTCTTCTCTTCTGCAGGCTAAACAATCCCAGCTCCCTCAGCCTCTCCTCATAAGTCATGTGTTCCAGACCCCTAATCATTTTTGTTGCCCTTCGCTGGACTCTCTCCAATTTATCCACATCCTTCTTGAAGTGTGGGGCCCAAAACTGGACACAGTACTCCAGATGAGGCCTCACCAATGTCGAATAGAGGGGAACGATCACGTCCCTCGATCTGCTCGCTATGCCCCTACTTATACATCCCAAAATGCCATTGGCCTTCTTGGCAACAGGGGCACACTGCTGACTCATATCCAGCTTCTCATCCACTGTCACCCCTAGGTCCTTTTCCGCAGAACTGCTGCCTAGCCATTCGGTCCCTAGTCTGTAGCTGTGCATGGGATTCTTCTGTCCTAAGTGCAGGACCCTGCACTTATCCTTATTGAACCTCATCAGATTTCTTTTGGCCCAATCCTCCAATTTGTCTAGATCCTTCTGTATCCTATCCCTCCCCTCCAGCGTATCTACCACTCCTCCCAGTTTAGTATCTTCTGCAAATTTGCTGAGAGTGCAATCCACACCATCCTCCAGATCATTTATGAAGATATTGAACAAAACCGGCCCCAGGACCGACCCTTGGGGCACTCCACTTGATACCGGCTGCCAACTAGACATGGAACCATTGATCACTACCCGTTGAGCCCGACAATCTAGCCAGCTTTCTACCCACCTTATAGTGCATTCTTCCAGCCCATACTTCCTTAACTTGCTGACAAGAATACTGTGGGAGACCGTGTCAAAAGCTTTGCTAAAGTCAAGAAACAATACATCCACTGCTTTCCCTTCATCCACAGAACCAGTAATCTCATCATAAAAGGCGATTAGATTAGTCAGGCATGACCTTCCCTTGGTGAATCCATGCTGGCTGTTCCTGATCACTTTCCTCTCATGCAAGTGCTTCAGGATTGATTCTTTGAGGACCTGCTCCATGATTTTTCCAGGGACTGAGGTGAGGCTGATTGGCCTGTAGTTCCCAGGATCCTCCTTCTTCCCTTTTTTAAAGATTGGCACTACATTAGCCTTTTTCCAGTCATCCGGGACTTCCCCCGTTCGCCACGAGTTTTCAAAGATAATGGCCAATGGCTCTGCAATCACAGCCGCCAATTCCTTCAGCACTCTCGGATGCAACTCATCCGGCCCCATGGACTTGTGCACGTCCAGCTTTTCTAAATAGTCCCTAACCACCTCTATCTCCACAGAGGAGTTGACTGGCGAGGAGGCAGGAGCTCTCTGCCTGCCTGCCTGAAGGGATGGAGCAACGACCTGCCAGCCAGTGCAGCCACTTGAGGCAAGTAAGGGCTCCCCTGCCTAGGGGAGGCTGCAGATAAGCCCCAGAACCTGGGACAACTGACTAGGCAAGCCCCCAATAAACTGGACTAGCGGCGTCATGTCCCAAACTGAAGAGCCTTGTAGGAAGTAGCCCAGGAAAGCTGGTCTTGACTCCCTACCAGGAGGGAGACCCATCTCCCCTGTTTAGGGTGATCTTCACAGGGCCCTGGGCTGGGATCTGGTAGAGAGGGAAGGCCCGGGTCCCCCTACCATCCGCTCTGGCCTTACAGACCAAAGACCAGTGATCTAGCCACTAGGCAGCCTGGCCACGGAAGACCCGATTACAGTTACACAGTGCCTACTCAAGATGGTGAGAGATGGGGCTCAGCATGAGTGATAGAATTTTCACATGGAGGGAGATTGAAGTTTTGCCACTGAGTTCAGTGGGACCAGAATTTCACCCAGAAAAATAAAATTAAATAATCCAATCCATTTTCCTACCAGTGCAAGATTGTTGTTTCCTATCATACATTCACTAGTGTTTGTCCAGTCTAACTTCAAATGTACCAAATTTTGAGGATTCCAAAAGTGCTCTCAGGAGATTTTATAATTTTTTCCTGATACACAGCATATATTTTTCTATTCTTAATTTTATCCCTATCAAAATTAATTATAAAATCACCTGTGCCACTAACTACTTCTTCCCCTTGGTGTTTACATCCTTGAAATGTAGATAGTTGTATCATCCTGACTGTTGTGTTCTACTTAGAAGCTGACCAATGTTATTTGATACAAACCCTAATTAATTATAGTGGATTATTCAAGGATGACAGATAACCAACTCTTTTACTCACATGCCTGTGTCTTGGCCAAGTGGAATGCGGTTAGTCATTGAAGGGTGTAATAAATATATAATATACAGTACACACCATTTAAAATGCAAATAGTTGTCAACTATTATTACACTGTGTAATCCAAAGCTGGGCACAGGAAATAACTGCATTATCTGAGATAATACTGAATGGCAATTACTGGTAAATGTGGACTCCCAGTAGCAAATGCTGAATACAGTATATCCATATAGAATATATAGTAATCTGTTTTGCCAAAATTCCTTTTTAAAGTTAAATCCATGAAGTAGCCTGTAATGTCAATATGTCTGCTTTAGAGTTTTATAAATGCTCAAAATCTTAATTGCTTTGATTTAAATATATAGTCAATAATGTATGCTGTATTTGGTTAATGAGTGAAACAAACAGAAATAATCTGATTGAAGTTTACTTTCTGTAATTGTCTAATTACACAATGTAAATGAGATAAAAACTTTGTCATTGATATATTTTTCTTTACAAATAACTCTTCAAATTTCAGTTGGGAAACCATATATTGCTGTGGTTCATACATTTTCCTGGCATCATTTTTGGCAAAACAAATTTAAAAGACTCTTTACGTTTTATTTCCTCTTTGCCATTTTTCGTGGGTTTGCTTCAGCTTGATTGAGACGAGAACATTAGACATTGTACTATTCTATATGTTGCTAAGCTGTACAGGAGAGAAAACATCAATAATTTTATTAATTGTTCTAATTATGAAGAGGCTCTTATTAGATTCTAGATAATCTGTTTGCACAGCTGCTCAGGAGAAAATGAAACCTAGCCAGGAGAATAATATGTTGCCTATCTCTTCTTTTCTATTTTACAGTAGTTTGCCTGCTTCACTAGAGGCAGAAAGTATTGGTCTCGGCAGTGCCAGTAGCAGCCAGGACTCCCTACACAAAGCTCCCAAGAAGAAAGGAATCAAGTCTTCAATAGGACGTTTGTTCGGTAAAAAAGAGAAGGCTCGACTTGGACAGCTCAGTAAGCAATTAGTTATACCAGGCCTAGGTCATTGGTCCACTGTCATTATTGTGTATATGTTTTTGCTTCTTTTTTGTTTTCCAAATGGCATATTCCTCTTTTGCACTGGCAGAACCTTTCCATTAAATTTCACTATAGTAATGAGCATATTTATCAGGAATTTGGTATAATCTAAATGATAGGAAATCTATTACGCTAACAAGCTTCATTTTTTCCTGAGAGTTAGCATCTTCAATGGGACTACTCACATGTTTAAAATTAAGGACATGCTTAAATACTTTGTTATATTAGGGCAAAATTGCTAACAACATACCCTTAACTAATGAAAATAGAAGGGTAATAGTTTCTGTTCCTACAGTAAGGAGCTTGTCTTAATAATGCAATCTGGGAGTTTCTCAAAACTCAATGTAACAACCCTTCAGTTTTCCAGTCTCTCACTGGATAGCAGTTCCTGGCTGTTTTGGTCATACCTTGGCTGTCCTCTTGCTGTTGGTCACATTTCCCACTGAAACTCCCCGTTCTCTTTCTACAGTTCATGCATTTTTCCTCAGCTCTGATCTTCATTTAATTCATTTAATGGTTCTAAATCTGCCTCTAAGTCTGACTGGCTTCCATTATGCTTCTTAGCGGACAAACTTTACAGAGCAGAAACAGAGAAAAAACAGTGTTTTCAGAAAATAGGTACTTCAGTCCAGATTGACACTAATTTGACACTAATTTGAAAAAATCTTATTATAATGTCCTTTAGGCTACTGCTCAGATGACATATCAGTGAGAATGTGATGTTATATAGCATCCAGATAGCTATGAGAGCCTAAAAGAGATGTGATAGTTTGACGTGGTTCCTGTTGCAACATACAGCAGTGGTAGAGTCATAACAACCATTATAATTCATATTAAAAAGCTTCCTATTATTGTCAGTTTACGTTACACTAGTTCAGGATATATTTTCAGGTGTAACTTCATACTCACCATTTTGCTATAGCTGAGGATATAATCATGAAATCTTTAGTCATTTAAAATCTTATTGACATCCATTTGAGTTTTGTCTTGGTAAGGACTTCATAAGATCTTTTGTCCAAGTTATAACTTAGAAAATATCACTCTTCTTTAGATGGTATCACTTATGTTTAGGGAGGAAGGATGGTCTAGTGGTAAGGGCCCTATCTTAGCACATATAAGACCTAGGTTCAATTCCCTGCTCTATCACAGGCTTCCTGTGTGACCTTAGGCAAGTTACTCAGCCTTTTTGTGCCTCAGTTCCCTATAGGTAAAATAGGGATAATAGCACTTTCCTATCTCTCAGGGGGTTGTGAGCATAAGTGCGTTAAAGATTGTGAAGTATTCAGAAACTACAATAATGGGAACCAGACAAGTCCATGAGAGAGATTTTAAAACGGTTCACCAATTTGAAATGTATCTGGCTAACTTGAGTGCCTGACGTTAGAAGCCTAAATCCATATTGAAATCTGCTCCTGATATATCACAATCAACAATCACAGAACTAAGGTTCCACATAAGAAAATAGGTTGATATTAGGGTCAATCCATCAGTATAAAATCAAAGAATTCAGAATTTTTGTTCTATATCCCTCTCGTTATGGACACCTATCTTCCACTCTTTGCCTGCTAAAACCCTGTGTTCTTGAAAAAGGACTGATTTTTAATCATAATTTAGGCTTCACTTGCTTTATCACTGGGGAAGAATGAAAATCTGATTTATTCAATCATCTGTAGTTTAGTACATTTCAAAATCAATTAAATGGGTCTCTCAAGTCAATCTGCATGTTCCCATCTGCACTGATTGAGAAATTTATATCTTTCGACTGGGTTCTTAATTCCCATTTACATTCCATGAGACAAATTTTATTGATACTGGCAAACCATATATAATATTGTATTAATTTACAGTAACTCAGAGCCCAGAGGAGAAAGATAAAATAAATGTATAAAATAAACGGTGTTCCATGCTGCTTTTTACAGCGCAGAATGGAAAATTCCTATAAAGATTGTCTCAGAAGCAACAGAAGATGACAGTAAATTACTATCTTAATGATACCTAAAAATGTTAATGCTATATATGCGTAATCTGATCAAACACATTTATAATCCCCAAGCACCAACTCATGAAGTTTAGTGAATATTTGCAACAAATGATTATCTGGCTATGCCAGAAGGAGAGCAGGAGACACTGGATGTGGTTTTAATTAGGCTGCAACTTTATTCTTAAAATATGTGGATGTACCCCGCAAACAAAATTGTACAGTGTAGGTAGTTCCAGTCTCATTTCCCTATGTTTGGGGGCTGCCGTCATCCTTCTCCTTTTCCATCCTGGTCTAGCCATCCTGCTGCTGGGACCCCCAACATGTCCTTTCTATGAGGTTTAAAGGAGAGAGGGTTGACTCTCTGCTGTACAATTTGTGTTTGCTCGAACCCCCTTTTTCACTCCTTTAAAGTATGCCTCCTTTAAATCCTTTACCAATCCACTTTTATCTGATCCGTATCCCCTGACATCCATCACAGGTTTACATAATGAGTTGGGACATTATAACCTAACCACCGTTTCCTAACCTAATAGATCCCCAACTCACTGTGGGGAAGGCGAAAAACATACATTTTAAATAAACATAGCCAGGATCAATGAAACATACTATTACATATGGTAACCAAAAACAAGAAGCAAAAACATTTTTAGAAGCTATTAAGGGTGATCACTGTGCTACTGAAATACAGAGCAGTTTGTTTCCTCTTTAATTTGTAACCAAGGCAGATAAAAGAAGGAAATGAAGTCTTTTGTGGCAGGCAGCTTTTATATGCTTATGCTGATATAGAGCTAGTATTTTAAAGGTGATACAAGATAGTAACAAAAACACACAAAAAGTACAAATTTTTACAGTATTGGTTGAATTAGCTCCATAATAACTATAATTATATAGTTATAACTGTATTACAAGTTACATTAACATTAGGATGCTATGTCGTGAGACTTATACATCATTGTACCTCTGATGGCTAAAATCAGATTTTTAATGTGTTGTCACAAATTAACTTGACAAAAGGGAATAAAATAAGTCCTTATTTAACTTCTTTCTTCCAGGTTTCACTAATGTTGATGTGACCTGTGCAAGTACAAATTTACTGTTACAAATATTCATTTTTTCCTGTTATTTAGAAGATACTTTCCCTTTTCTTCAATAAACAACAGACAGCGATAAATAGATCTAATTGACTAGCCTCAGCAAAAAAGTTGATTCTTTTTTATATATTTGTGCGTGCAGTCATAAGCATGTGTGTGCGCGTACACATATGCAAACAGCATATGTGTACGCGCACACACATGCTTATGACTGCATGCTTATGACAGAGTCTCACAATCTCTCATTTGAGTTATGTTGATAAAAAACAATATTGGAACATCAGGAGTTTTACCACTGAATTTAATTGGGCCAAGATTTCACCTAGATAATTTCCTTGTACCAAATTTCTTGTATGTATGCAAGAGTACTGGTTTTCCAGTGCTAAATCTGTTACTCTTGTGAGTTATTATTCTTTCAATGTCTGCTAAATTATTTGCATTACTATCCAAAGTCTAACACATTCCTTAACATATTTATACTTCTTTAAAGATTTTGGGGGGGACTTCGCATCTTTTGTTAACTCATCTGACTTTATCATCTTGTGCATCTTCTCACATTTTTTTGGAATATCATGCTAAACTTTCTTTTTGTGTTTCTTCTCCTGTTATATTTTAGCTATATCTGTCCCTAATACAAACCATACATTACAGTGATTTTTAGATCCCGATTATATAAGCTGATCTGTGTGTGTGCAAGTGTGTGGATCAGTTTGCAAGACTGGAGTGTTATAAAGCACTTATCTCATTCACATATACATTTAAGACTATGGCTGCCATAAACCCAGGTTTGCCATCCTTTCTTGGTTATTCAAACAGCACAACTGTATTTTGTAAAAATATATTATACTAAGAATGTTTTTCATTCTGTAAAAGTTACTATACTCACACTACCTATATCTAAAGCAACTTAATCCGCACAAAGGAGTGTAAGTGATATCTTTACAAGGGTCAGAAGGAAACATATGATAAAGTATTCTATAAAACGTCTATCAAAGGACACTAACAATAAAGCAATGTATAAGGTGATTTTTGTGTGTATGTGTGATCAGATGCATGGCTGCCATCTTGGAAGTTATGTGGCTAATGCCCTGTTTACAATACTGACAATGTAACCTTGCCCTGTAGACAGTTATAACAGTAGAATGATTTATATTTTAAAAGGAAGACTTTTAAAAGGTACTTGTTCTTCAACACCAGCAAACTGATGCACAATAGATTTTTGCTCTCACTTGACTGAGCTGCATGTAAAAGTGGCTTGCAGATTTGAGGGTTATATTTCCTCTATGTGATACCCTATATCCATTTGTTTCTGATTTTTTTTAGAAAAATTAGTTGCTTAAAGTAACTAATATTGTAAATTCTATTATGTTGTCCGAGATAATGCCAGTGTCTAATATGTACTAATTCAGGGCCATACTGTGACTACAGTCTTGCACTAGGGAGTCGCCATGGAGCAGTAGTTCTCAACCAGGGGTTCGTGTACCCCTGGGGGTACTCAGAGGTCTTCCAGGGGGTACATCAACTCATCTAGATATTTGCCCAGTTTTACAACAGGCTACATAAAAAGCACTAGCAAAGTCAGTACAAACTAAAATTTCATACAGACAATGATTTGCTTATACTGCTCTATTTACTATACACTGAAATGTAAGTACAATATTTATATTCCAATTGATTTATTTTATAATGATATGGTAAAAATGAGACAGTGAGTAATTTTTCAGTAATAGCATGCTGTGACACTTTTGTATTTTTATGTCTGATTTTGTAAGCAAGTAGGTTTTAAGAGAGGTGAAACTTGGGGGTACACACGACCAATCAGACTCCTGAAAAGGGTACAGTAGTCTGGAAAGGTTGAGAACCACTGCCATAGAGTAGCAGATGTAAGGTGTCCTCTTCCTCCTTTGCCCCATTTACCTACATCATGGGCAGTAGCGTGGGAGGGGAAGCAGTCTCCACAGAGCTACTACATCCACCTCCCCACATGCAGGTGAGAAGTGAGCAGAGACAGCAGGTTGGGCACTATATACTGCTGTTCACTCTCTTCCCTGAGCAGCAGGGAAAATAAGCAGAGTCACAGTATCCCTCCTCAGATGCTCTTGGAACACCACAACAACATACTTCCCTTTTTCAGGGCAGATCATATAGTCACAGTCTAGCCCTCAGTTTTTAATATGGTTTGACATGAGATAGATAGATAGACATAAGAACGGCCATACTGGGTCAGACCAAAGGTTCATCAAGCCCAGTATCCTGTCCTCTGGCAGCGGCCAATGGTAGGTGTCCAAAGGGAATGAATAGACAGGTTATCATCAAGTGATCCATGCCCTGTCACCCAGTCCCAGCTTCTGGCAAAAAGAGGCTAGGGACACCATTTCTGCCCATCCTGGCTAATAGCCACTGATGGACCTATCTTCCATTAATCTATCTAGCTCTTTTTTGAACCCCAATATAGTATTGGCCTTCACAACACCCTCTAGCAAGGAGTTCTAGAGGCTGACACTGCATTGCATGAAAAAATATTTTCTTGTGTTTGTTTTAAACCTGCTACCTATTAACTTAATTTGGTGGCCCCTTGTTCTTGTATTATGAGAAGGAGTAAATAACACTTCCTTATTTACTTTCTCTGTACCACTCATGATTTTATAGACCTCTATCATATCTCCCCTTAGTCACCTCTTTTCCAAGCTGAAAAGTCCCAGTCTTATTAATCTCTCCTCATACAGAAGCCGTTCTATACCCCTAATCATTTTTGTTGCTCTTTTCTGAACCTTTTCCAATTCCAATATATCTTTTTTGAGATGGGGTGACCACAGTATTCAAGCTGTGGGCATACCATGGATTTATATAGAGGCAATGTGATATTTTCTGTCTTATTATCTATCCCTTTCTTAATGATTCCCAATATTCTGTTTGCTTTTTTGGCTGCCGCTACACATTGAGTGGATGATTTCAGACAACTATCCACAATGACTCCAAGATCTCTTTCTTGAGTGGTAACAACGAATTTAGACCCCATCATTGTATATGTATAGTTAGGATTATGTTTTCCAATGTGCATTACTTTGCATTTGTCAACATTAAATTTCATTGGCCATTTTGTTGCCCAGTCACACAGTTCTGAGAGATCCTTTTGTAACTCTTTGCAGTCTGCCTGGGACTTAACTATCTTGAGTAGTTTTGTATCATCTGCAAATTTTGCCACCTCACTGTTTACCCCTTTTTCCAGATTGTTTCTGAATAAGTTAAGTAGGACTGGACCCAGTACAGATCCCTGATCTGTCTGTCTATCTGTCAGTCACAGTTAATGCATGTGATTAATGCAAAACAAATTAACTAAATTTTAAAAGTTGTGATGTTTTCATTGCATCATTAAACAATAATAGAATAGCAATTTAAATTTATTATAAATATTTTTGGATGTTTTTCTACATTTTCAAATATATTGATTTCAATTACAACATAGAATACAAAGTGTACAGAGCTCACTTTATATTATTTTGATTACAAATATTCACACTGTAAAACAGATAAAACAAAAGTAATAGTATTTTTCAATGCACCTAATATAATTCCACTGCATCCTACTTCTTGTTCACTCAGACAAACAAGTTTGTTTACATTTACAGGAGATAATGCTGCCTGCTTTTTATTTATAATGTCATCTGAAATTGAGTACAGTACAGGCATCCGCATGGCACTGTTGTAGCTGGCGTTGCAAGGACTTTACATGCTGGATAAGTTAAACATTCATATGCCCCTTCCTGCTTTGACTTGTAGGCTCTGAAGTTTTACACTGTTTTGTTTTTGAGTGAAGTTATGTAAAAAAAAAACAATCTACATTTGGAAGTTGTGCTTTCATGGTAAAGAGACTGCACTACAGTACTTACTTGTGTGAGGTGACTAGAAAAAGTGCTATTTCTCTTATTTTATCCTTTTTACAGTGCAAATATTTCTGATAAAAATAATATAAAGTGAGCTCTGTACACTTTGTATTCTGTGTTGTAATTGAAATCAATATATTTGAAAATGTAGAAAAACATCCAAAAATATGTATAATACGTTTAAATCAGTATTCTATTATTGTTTAACAGTATGATTAAAATTGTGATTAATCACAACTATTTTTTTAATCTCACAATTATTTTTTTAATAATTTGACAGCCCTACTAGCTATCTATCCTCAAGAAAGGATGGTTGGTCCAGTGGCTCAGGTACTAAACTGGGACTTACAAGACTCAGGTTGAGTTCCCTGCTTCACCACAGGCTTCCTTTGCAACCTGGGGCAAGTCACTAAGGATATGTCTGCACTTTGAGCGGGAGGGGTAATTTCCAGCTCAAGGAGACACACCTGTGCTATCTTGCATATGTACCTAGTATCTTGCATATGTATCTTGTATCTTGGTCAAGTACATACTTGGGGAGGGGAAAGGGCCTCCATGGCCACAGTGAGCTGTAGCTCACGAAAACTTATGCTCAATTAAATTAGTTAGTCTCTAAGGTGCCACAAGTACTCCTTTATTGTTTTTAGTGTGATAGCTAAATGAAAGCTAGCACGGGTATGTCTTCTTGAGCTAGGGCCTGTCCTGTCAAACATATTCATGAGTGAACTGGAAAAAAGAGGTGAATAGTGAATTGGCAAAGATTGCGGACAATACAAAATCATTCAAGATAGTGAAGGCCAAAGCAGACTGTGAGGAGTTACAGAGGGATCTCTCAAAACTGGGTGGCTGCGCAACAAAATGGCAGATGAAATTCAACATTGATAAGTGCAAAGTAACGGACATTGGAAAAAATAATCCCAACCATACATATCTAATGATTGGTTCTAAATTGAAATTGAAATTCTAAGAGATCTTGAAGTCACTTTGATAGTTCTCTGTAAACTTCTGCTCAATGTGCACCAGTTGTCAAAAAAGCTAACAGTACTTTCTGAACTATTAAGAAAGGGATAGAAAATAAGACAGAAAATATCATAATGCCACTATATAAATACATGGACCAATGCATTGAATACTGTGCCCAGTCCTGGTTGGCCCATCTCAAAAGGACATAGTAGAACTGGAAAAGGTTCAGAGAAGGGCAACAAGGATGATCACGGGTGTGGAACAGATTCCATATGAGGAGAGACTAAAAAGATTAGGGCTGTTCATCTTAGAAAAGAGATGACTTAGCGGGGATATGATAGAGGTCTATAAAATCATGAATGGCATAGAAAAAGTGAATAAAGAAGGGTTATTTACTCTTTCACATAATATAAAAACTGTGAATTATCCAGTGAAATTAATAGGCCTCAGGTTTAATGCAAACAGGAGGAAGTACTTTTTCACATAGCTAACCTATTGAATTCATTGCCATGGTATGTTGTGATGGCCCTATATATATATATATATAAAGTGGATACGACGTTCAAGTAGGATAGGTTCTTCAATGACTATTAGCCAAGGTGGTCAGGGATGCAACACCAGGATCAGGGTGATCCTCAACCTCTGACTACCCGAAGCTGGGAGAGGAAGACAGGACTGGATCATTCCATAACTGCCCTGTTATGTACATTCCTCCTGAAGCTCTGGTTCAGGCCACTGTCAGAGACAGGATACCAGGCAAGATGGACCATGGTCTGAGCCAGTCTCGCAGCTCTTATGTTCTTAATTACACCTCCAGCTCGAAGTACTGACACACCTGTATTCTCCCTTTGCCTCGGTCCCCCGTCTGTGAAATGGGAATAATAGTATTTCCCTCACAGACAGGGGTGTTTTGAGGTTAAAAAGCATTACTCAGACCTTTCCAGGTAGTGAGAAGGATATATAAAGACTTTGTCAAGTTTTGGTCAGATTTGTTCCTTAATTCTCTCATTATAAATGGGTAGTAGGTACCTATTTGTCAGCAACCAGTAGACTTAAACAGAGAAAAATAAATAAGTAAAATAAAAATTGGGTTGGGTTGAGGAGGGGAATAATCAGAAAAGATCTATGAGGAAATATGTTCCTTTTTGCTTACTGTTTCAACACAGGAGGTTTTATGGAAACAGAGGCTGCTGCCCAGGACTCTCTGGGGTTAGGCAAACTGGGAACTCAAGCAGAAAAAGACCGAAGACTAAAGAAAAAGTAGGTTATTTGTTCATTTTATTTTCATCACACCTTGTTCATATTTTGATTTTGTGTGTTGTCTTAGGTGTGCACATAATTGAAAGCATGACCAAACAAATGACTGTATTTGTCTGACACTGTAGCAGTTGACCATTATGTGAGTTTTCCCAGGATTATTGTTTTTAAAAACTCCACATAAAATAACAGAAATATGTGGTAATAAAGTACACTTTATAAAGGTAGAATAAGTTATCATTCACAAAAAAACCATGAGTTTAAAAGAAAGGAACATTTTTTAGTTTGACATTACAGTTTAATTACTATGTCTTGTGCTAATTGCAGTTTTTAAAACTACTCATGAAATTAAAGAAACATCTTACCAGCTCTTTTTGCATGGATTATCCAAAAGATAAAGAAGAGGCAAGACTGTTTGCATTATCCATTGAGCATATAATTATTTCAATCTATTATAAAATAGGATTCCCCAGAGACATTGGTAACTTTGGTTTCTCTTACATCTGTCAGAAAATGACAACCTAGCTTTTTGTTCACATAAATTATAAAATAATTACATGCCTTCCCCCACTGCACTTAGTTGTAAAACTGATACACTCTGAGTCATAACAGCTGCAAGAAAGTAGGTAGGCCCATTTGAACCCCCCCCCCCCCCCGCTCCTCCCTGCAATCTATTCAGTCTCATAATTCCAGTGTTATTTGAGGACATCTGAGGAGAAAAAGGACAATCACTCTTTGAAAACATTTTTTTTAAAACAAGCTTATTCCTGTTCTTTAATTACTGTTTGAGTGTCAATATTTTACTTTCTAAGACTCTTTTTGATCTTTCATATTTACAGTATGCTCATGTATCTCAGTCTTCTGCTGATCTTTTACATAGTTTGATGGATCCTTTGCATAGTATTCTGTCCTTCTGATGAGGAAATTCCAGGGATGTTTTTCAGCCTTGCTGAGTGGTTTTATGTATAGTATGTATTTTAACTATATACTTTTTACCACATGCAGTCATGGTACATGCGATCATTATCGTTAATGTACAAATATGAGTGTTCAGTTTAAATGGGTCCTAATTTTACAATCTGTGAATAAGGTAAAGAAGCATTCCTTCAGCATCCTCTCCCAACAGACAAGAGACCTTGGTCACCAAACTAAGGATACTGTTCTTAAGAATACTACAACAGATCAATCTTTCCTCTGCATCTGGAATTTTTTATCTCTAAATCAATTATCAATCACCATTCTGTTATATATTTTATGGAAATTAAACACTTTTTATGGAATTATATTGTAAAAATATCAATAGTTTATCCTTAATTCTACAAAATTTCTTAAGAGCTGTTGAACCCACCACTGGGAACAGACCATATTGGGTGCCATTAGAAATTCAGCATTCACCATGCTACTCATGTATCTTCCAATACTGCGAATAGAAGATACCACAATACTGCAACCAGTATTGGTTGAAATGGCAAATGTTGATATTTTAAAGGCTACCACAGTGCCCAAAAAAATATTTCAAAATATGTCAACTTCTCTAATTCTGTTAGGTTAGTATTTATTAACAGAATGTAAAAGTTTTAATGTATATACAATGGACAACACAGAAAATTCAGCTTTACATGTTAATTGCATCACACAAATACAATACCTGGAAAAGTCTTGGATTCGGATACAATGGAGAATATACAAAATAATCTATTCCCAGACCTCTTAGTCTAATCTCCCACAGCCAGACTTTCTCGTGCTGTTAGCGTTTCAAAGTTTTCTCTTCTTCTGTGTCTGTCCTTGGCTTCCTGTGGAGTAGACATAACCAAATCATGCCCTTACATGGTCTCATTTAGGAATCTTTTCTTTGTGATTATGACTCATCCACTTAGAGTATAATCTTGGGATAGTATTTCAGGTGCATATTTTTCCAGATAGTCCAAGATATTAGAATATAAAAGTGGCAATTGTATGCACTTACCCTTAATCAGACAAAAGTATTGTCTGTAGCCTGAAGGCCTTTGCTCCATCACTTTAGACCTTTAAGAATGGTCAATCTTTGTAGCTTTTGGTTTCTGAACTGTTAAAAGTAGTGTTCAGAATACCCCTCGGTTACTTGCAGAGACAAGTTTGGATGTGCTTTGAGTTGGTTCTTTCACTGAGGTCCTTAATTCATTCAATATATAATTGTATGTCTAAGACTAATACAGAAAATTAAGAATGTAGGTCACAGGTATTTATGCAATTATGGACATTACTGGGATAGGGACCTGTGAAATGGATGGTACAAAATTCACATGTCATCAGATCTGCTTTAGAAAGATTAAGGCTTTTAATGTGACTGAGACCTTGAAGTGTATTAGAAGTTAAAATGGTCCAATACTTCATTTTCAAAGCTTTAAGCAGAAAGGTTTGTCTCAGTATGTCAGACACCTTTCTTGCCCCCATTTAATAATGCATATCTCCCTCCTTGCATAAATGGAGAGAGGTCTTCTTAGCTGAGAGATGAATACCAATTTTGGTAATATAAGTGAGAGAGAGATTTAGTGTCTCACATTAATGATAGTAGAAACATACTGTACTGACAGGACCTTGTCCATAAACAATGAGGTATCTTTATAAAAGGTAACTGAGAGAGTTTAACTTTATTAGACTGTCTTGTTTTCTAGTGGCACAGCAACTAAGTTTGAGATCAAGCCTTTTGCTTGACTCCTTGCTTCTGTTGATCAGGGTCTGTGAACACTGCAAAGAAAGCAAGCTCAGACCCTGAAGGGGAAGAAGCTTTGTAGTGATCCCTGCCACTTAGCTGGAAGGTCAGATATGAGAAAAAAGGCAAAGAAGCATTGTCTAGTAATTACCATACAGGACTGGGAGTAGGAGATCTGGATTCTATGCTGTCTTTGCCACAAACTTGCTATGTGACCTTAGACAAGTCACCTAAATGATCTGTGCCCCAGTTTCCCCTTCAATAAAATGGGAATAAAATGCTTTAATGAACAGGTGACTTTAATGAAGAAGAATATGGACCACCGCCTTCTACTGGATGACATCAGATCTGCTCATTCTTAAGCCCTACCAATATATTGCTTGCAGCTCAGACACTGCTCCTTCAACTCAGGTGGCAGGAGACTGTGGTTTTAGAGTGGGAGAATATGTTTTCTCCATGATGTTGCAGCAAAGTTATAAGTAGCCAAAGTGTGACCACAGATTGGTTACAATATGAGTTAGCTTTGAGATAATGATAATAATTATTTTAAATTATTTAAACTTAAGCCACAATATTTCAGAGGAACACTCTCTCAGGGGAAAAATGCCTTAAATTTAGAACTCTTACACATTTTACATTCTGGATTATAATTCTAATTAAATTTACATTACGCTATTTTAGCTCTCTAGCCCTGACTATTTGCATATGCAAAATAAATTTTTGAACAATATCTTTTGCTCTAAGTTTCCTGAGAGAGTGCTACACTTCTACATTTCAAATACCACTCTTGTGATTATAGTGTAATCAACATATTATTGCACTTCAAAGTTTGCCTACTTCCTGCTTAGAGGATTCTATTTGGCTATTAATGATATATTTCTATGTATTTTAATTAACTACTTACACACCATTAAAGTGAAATGAAAACCCTTACTCAGTGATAGGCAAGACTTTTGTAGGCCTCCCTAAAGAGCCAATTTTCATCCTAGGAATTTAGTTATTACAGTTAGTCATCAGCTGTGAATCCTCATCCTAAAACTTCAAGGACACAGGAAACTAGCTCTTCAGAATTTGTTAATTTGATCTCACCATGATGCTAAAATTGATCCAATAATACAGCCGTTAGTTAGCTGAATCATCTACACATTCATAAAGTTATGTATGTTTTCAGTGAAGCCTGACCACAAAAGACACATGATGTAATAAGACACATTAATTTAAGTATTTTAGAGGTGTATTATTTGTAACTTAAATGTGGTCTAGTGTTCAGAGCATGGAAGTGAATTTCAGGACTCCTCTGGGTTTATTCTTATTCTACCAGGGATTTACTGTGCAGTTTTTGCAAATCTATCTCTTACACCTAATTATAACCTTAAAAATCTGTCACAAGGATTAATAAATGTATGTAGAGAGCTTTAAGAACTTGTGATGAAAGGTACTATAGAACTGCAAACTGTTATTATCTAAAAGAAACTTGATTAAGAATAAAGAAATAGGTTTATTCTTACATTTGTTAAGATTTGTTTGCATTGGTATTGTAGCCATGTTGGTCCCAGGATATGAGAGAGACAAGGTAGGTGAGGTAATATCTTTTATAGGACCAACTTCTGTTGGCAGAATCTACAAGCTTCCGAGCTACACTGAGCTCTTTATCAGGTCTGGGGAAGGAAGCAGAGTGTTTGAACTAAATACAAGTTGGGACAGATTGTTAAGCAGAAAGAGTAACACAGTTTGGAGGCTGGCACTTGAAGTGAAGTGGGCAATTAGGGGTTAGATTGTTATGCTTAAAAGATTTGAAGTGGGCAATTAAGGTCAGCAGGCAGTGTGGTGTGTTACAGATTGTTGTAATGAGCCATAAAAGCAGTGTCCCTGTTAAGTCCATGGTTTTTGGTGTCAAGCAAAGTTATGAATTTAAGTTTCCAGGTTTGCTTTTTAAAGGTGTTGTGTGGGTTTCCTTTTGAGGACAAGTATTGAAAAATCAGCTGTAGAGAGATCACTTTATGAAAAGCGTTTCTCCACACGGGATACGGTGTTTTTGTTTTTTATCATTTTTCTCTGTGAATTCATTCAAGATTATCTGGTTTCACGTGAATAGTTGTTACTGGGGCATTTGTTGCACTGGATGAAATACACCAGATGTTGTGAAAAGCATGTGTAGAACCCATAAATCTTGAAAGGTATGTTGTGGGGGTATTGATCATCATAGCAGTGGAGATTTGTCTACAGATTTTGCATCTGTTCTGGCAGGGCCTGGTGCTGCTTTGAGTTGGCCTGTCCTGGTCTGTGGGAAGCTTGCTTCTGATGATGAGCTTGTTCAGGCTGGAGGATTGTTTGAAGGTCAGAAGAGGGGATTCAGGAAAGATTTCTTGCAGGATGTAGTCCCCATCAAATATGGGTTGTAACTGTTTGATGATACCTCACATGGATTCCATGGGGTGGTAGGTGACAACTAGAGGTGTGTGGTCAGGGTTTTTTTTTTTTCCTGTACTGAAGCAGGTTCTCCCAGATATTTGGATGGCCCTTTACATGATGGGATCTACTTCTCTGGTGGAGTGTCCTTGTTTAGTGAAGGCATTTTTAAGTGTGTTTAGGTGTGTATCCAGGACTTTCTGTTCAGAGCAAATTCTGTGGTATGTGAGTTGTAAATAACAGATCTTTTGGTGTGTCTGGGGTGGTCACTGGATCTGTGGAGGTAAGTTTGGTGATTGGTGGGTTTCTCATATATAGTTGTTTGTAGGGTTCCATTTTTAAGCTAATTGTGATATCCATGAAGTTGATGCTAGTGTTGGGTATTCTGTAGAGATTTTGATGAATGAGTGTGGTTATTGAAATTCTGATGGAAATCTGTGGGGGAGTTTAGATCTTCTGTCCAGACTCCAGAGGATGAAAACATCATCAGTGTATCTCAGGCATATCACTCGTTTTGTTAAGACTGTGAATTCTTACATTTTGTCTGATATATGGTATAGAGAAGATAAACAATGCTGAAATATGGCCTAGAGAATTGCATTATTTGCTATCAATATAAACTAGCCTGATAACCCACGTTAGCTTATCACACACAAAACTTGCCAACACTTATTTTTCTCAGGCTTCCCTCTTCCTCCCAGCCTGTTTACTTTGCACCTAAGCTGTTGAAGGAGGGTGTAGCCAATGTGTTGCAGTCCTTAAAGAACATATCTAGCAGTATAATTCAGCAGACATGAGTGTCCCAGTAGCTGACACATCTTTTCATAGCATTTAATGCCAGAAGGGTACGTTAAATCATCTAGTCTGACATCCTGTTAATCACCAGTCATTACAATTCACCCCGTGTCCATGTACTGAGTCAAATAACTTGTGTTTGGCTAAATAAGGTGACCAGATAGCAGTGTGAAAAATCAGGACAGGGGGTGGGTGGTTATTGGCGACTATATAAGAAAAAAACCCAAATATTAGGACTGTCCCTATAAAATCGGGACATTTGGTCACCCTATGGCTAAAGAATATATTTCCAGAAAGGCATCCATTCTTGCTTTGAAGGCATCGAGAAAGGGAGACTCCATGACTTCATTAGATAGTTTGTTGCAATGGTTAGTCACCCTCACTGGTAAAAATGTATGATTAATTTCTAATTTGAATTTATCTCGCTTAGGTTTTAGCCATTGGATCTTATTATGCCTTTTTCTGCTAGATTAAAGAACTCCTAGTACCTGGTATATTTTCTCTGTGAAGGTACACTGTTATCCAGTCACCTCTCAACCTTGTTTGTTTTTGTTTTTTGTTATCAACTAAACATCAGTTTAAAAGTCATCTAATAAATTCTCCTTGAAGATTTCCCAATGTTTATTCACATATTTCAGCCTAATATTTTTCTCCCAGTCACTCATAATTTCCTCATCTTAAGAAAATTAGCCCTTTTGAAACACCATGTGTGTATATTACTGGTTAGGACTACTCTCTGCCTATATTGAATCTAATCAGGTCATGATCACTGGTCCCTAGGCAACTATCAACTTCCAGTCCAGTGATTTTATATTTATCCATCATAATGGAGTCCAAAATAGAGTTACCTCATGTTGCGTATAATATCATTTGTCTAAATATTATCTTTCATTTTGTTGGTTTAACTACTGCCTGCATGAAACTTCAGGCATATGTCTCCCAAACTGAAGTCCGCCATGATAACACAACTTTTTTTGTCTACATGTTGCAGACAGGTGCTTAAGAAGTAACTCATTTTCTTCCAGTTTGATTTCGTGATCGACCACCCCCACCCCAATGGTATCACTTCCTGGGCTTTGTTTGTTAGTACATTGATCCATATGCATTCAAGATCCTGCACTTCTGAGTTATCAACAACTCTAAAACAGGTTGTGGTGTCTTTAATGTAGAGAGCACCCTCTTCCTTCTCCCCCACCCAACATACCTTTTTTACCTATCTTCCGTAAAAGATTATAAACAGATTTTAGCATTGCAATCACACAAATTATCCCACCAGGCAGGTCCATCCCTAGGCGGGTGTGGGGGCCAGGACATTAGAAACTCGGTGCCTATCTGCTATGGGGTGCTCCACCCTGCCTCTGCTCAGGCCCCGCCCCCACTCCACCCCTTCCCCCAAGGCCCCACCCCCACTCTGCCTCTTCCCACCCCGCCTCTTCCTGGCTCAGTTCCTCCCCCTCCCCCAAGCATTCTGCACCCTTGCTCCTCCCCCTCCCCTAGCACCTTCTGACGCTGCGAAACATCTGATCTGTGGCAGGCAGTAGGTGCTGAGAGGGAGCAGGAGGTTCTGCCTGCCCGCCTGCCGCTCGCCTTGCCATTAGCCTCCTCAGCCTGCTTGCCCACCCACCTCACCTGTCCACCTGTGGGACCCCCCCCCCAAAGCATGGAGCCCGGGGCAGTCACCCCAATTCACGTACTCAAAGGACGACTCTGCCACCAGGTTTCAGTAATGACAATTATATTGAATTAATCCTACAGTCATCTACGGTCAAATTTCACATGTTGCCACTTTATCTGCATTTCCACAATATGGCATTACAAAAAACAAATAACTATCTATTTTCATGCACCAACTGGTGTAAACGTGTAAGCAGTCAACCATTATCTACATGTATCTGGCAGGCACATTAGTGCACAACATTTCTTCCAAACACAAATTAGAGACTTAACTTTGGAAATGTATATTTTAAAATAGAAAAACCTGTCAAATATAAAGTAGTATTACAATTCTTGTTGAAATGTATAATTAGCTATAAAAATAAAAAACTTGTTAAAGTAAAAAAAAGTTCCTCCACCTACACTGACTTGTAACTCCATGCTTCCAACTTATCTGTGCGCTCTCTAGTGCATAAAGAGCCATTTAATTTGCCCCTGTGGAGAGGGCTAGCATAAGGCATGATTTAAGTAGGCTGATCTTCCATACTGAGGTGGATGTCAGCTCATATGCACTGCTATCATAGCCTCAAACAGTCTCATCTGTTACTCCTTCAGCAGATCCTATGGCTGAATTATTCCCCACATTACCAAAGTTGTCTGTATAAATCAACCACCTCTTCCGCAGAGCGCACTGATAGGATTCCAACTCTGAAGATCACAAATTTCTTGTGCTCTGTGCTGCATCTGTCAATATCAGTCTTAGGATAGAAGCCACAATATTACCTGCAGGCAGAGGTGTCCTCACAACAATCAGTTCACCCTAACTAAATTTTGTTGTACTGTCCTAGTCCTTAGTCTAACAAGAACACCAGGGTGAGTCAAGGTCAGAGCTGACAGCTTTAACTTTTCCTCTGCTTTTGTTTGGCTTGAATCTGAATGACAATATTCTTGTTCTGATTTTTTTAATTGTTTTTTAAACAGTAATCTAAACCTTCAGTCTATACACCATGTCCCCAAAATAGGCAAGAACATTAAAGTTCAGATTTACCAAGGAGAATGGATATAGAAAATATTCCATACTGTGGATGTGTTTTTGGAACCCTTATTCTAGTTAATTACACAAACCACAATTTTGCTTTGTAGTTGCAAAATGCAAGTTTCTGCTTTTAATGCAGGAAGCCAAAAAAAGAAAATAAAAGCCTTGATCATGCAGAGACTTATGCACATGTTTACACATATGCATAAGTGCTTGCAAGATCAAGGACTGACTGGTCCACCCTACAAAACTCCCTATATTCAGAGAAACTCTGTGTTTGCTATATCAGATACCTATATCTGTTCATAAATCTTCATTATTTCACTCACAATTTTTTAGCTTTTAATCTAGAAGTGCTGCTTGGTTGAGTCTAGAAAAAAACTAATCATAATTTATTACAGAAATAAACATGTCAAGACAGAACAATTCCCATGTTAAATAGAAGGGAGACTTTTGTTATTTAGCTTCATTTTTCTTTGCCTAGTTACATTCCTAATAGTGCTATGTTCCTTTACTTTCCTTTTGCTGATTTTACTCTTGTTTAATTTCTTGAAAAATTGGGAGAGGATGTAGAAAAGAACCACAGAAATGATTTCAGGGCTGGAGAAAATGCCTTGCACTAAGACACTTAAGGAGCTCAAAAAGAAGATGGAGAAGTGAGTTGATTACAGTGTATAAGTGCCGTGATGAGGAAAAATACTGGGTACTAAAGGTCTCTGTAATCTTGTGGAGGAAGGCACAACCAGAGCAAATAGCTAGGCGCTGAAACCAGACTAATTCAAATTAGAATTAAGGTAAAAAATGTTAACAGAGACAGTGACTAACCATAGGAACAAACTACCAACAGAAGTAGTGGATTCTCCATTTCTTGAGGTCTTCAGATGAAGACTAGATGCCTTTCTGGAAGTTATGCTTTAATCAACCACAAGGCATTGGGCTCAAAACAGAGGTAACTGGGTGAAAATAAATTGCCTTTGATATACAAGAGGTCAGACTAGATGATCTGTTGCTCTCAGCTATACACATATACAACTCCTGTAACTTCAGTGGGGTTTTATATGTGTGACTGAGAGGAGAATTTGATTTAGTACATTCTTAAGTAGAAAAACTTTGCCCGCTGCAGTATAAAAGTGCCTTTTCCTAATGATGTTGTTAATTACATGCATTTTTTTAAATTAATCAAAATTGCCGTAATTAAGCTCTTCGTAATTGCCATCCATCTAACTGTTCTCATATTTGTAACATTTATAAAAACCTGTTATCCTCTAAGTGTGCGTTCTTGTTGTACATTAGTCCTTAAGAATAATTTTTATCTCATGCCGTATTATTTTTAATTGCCCTTCATTTAATTTCTTTCCTTTGTATCTGCACTCATGACGAATCATTTGATGTAAGAGCTCCCAAGGCTTTTTTTCCCTTTTAGCAAACAAAAGATGCATTCAGTATGTCTTGTTGCCATAAAAAAGTGCATTCTGTGTCCCCAGTCTGACTAGGACGGGGTGGACAAACTTTTTGGCCCAAGGGCCACTAGGTATGGAAATTCTATGATGGGCCATGAATGCTCATGAAATCGGGGGTGGGGTGTGGGGGGGAGAGGGAGAGGGTTCTGGCTGGGGGTGTGGACTCCGGGGAGGGACCAGAAATTAGGAGTTCAGGGTGGGGGAGGGGGTTCCAGGCTGGCGTGGGGAGCTGGGGAGGTGCGGGCTTTGGGATAGGGCTGGGGATGAGGTGTTTGGGGTATAGGAGGGTGCTCTGGGCTCGGACCAAGGGGTTCAGAGGGCAGGAGGGAGATCAGGGCAGGGGGTTTGGGCATGGGGGGGTGAGGGCTCCAGTTGGGGGTGCAGGCTCTGGGGTGGGGCAGGGGATGAGGGGTTTAAGGTACAGGAGGGTGCTCTGGGTAGGGGATGAGGGGGTTGGAGGGCAGCAGGGGGATCAGAGCTGGGACAGGGGGTTGGGGCATGGGGGTTTGGCTCAGGGTTCAGGCTCCAGACCATACTTACCTCATGCGGTAAGAAGCAGCAGCATGTCCCCCGTGACAGATTTATGTTACCAATTTGCCTGGGGCGTCAGGTGATCAGGCTGAGACCGCAGGATCTTTAGGGAGGAGATGACGGAACACACCACATAACTGAGCTTTAAAGCTTTATTGATAAAATAATAAAATAACAGCAGAGAGTGATGGATGCTTCCCACGTTACTTAGAGGAAGGAAGAAAGTGTTAGTGCCTCAAGCCCTAACCCACTTTCATACTCACACACGCTTTACCCGAGGCTGGCCAACCCTGGGTGTAACATAAGCAGAAGAGGGGGAAGGGTGGACAGGAGTTCTGTCCTAGGCCCAGGTTGTCCAGGGTCCGCAACAATCTCCGAATTACTCCAACTCTCAGGAGGGTTTTAAGGTCTGGGTTTCTTTGGGGGTGTTCCATTCTGCAACCTCTGTTCCTGGTGTTCTTTGTGCCAGTCCAAAGAGGCTTTCTGTGGATTTCTTCACTTTTCCAAAACACAATGGCTCCAAGGATGCAAAGCTCTGCTCCCTGCCCCTCGTTGTCTTGGCTGTGTTCTTTGTCTTTGCAGCCCTGGTTTTTTCATGGCTGGTTGTGGCTGGGTGAGAGATAAACTTCTTGTCTAGTGCTGTGACCTTGGACTGGGGCCAGCGTCTTATCATTGGACTGAGCTTGCTAGCTGCAGTTTTGAGTTAACTCATTCTCTGCTCTCTTTCTCCTTCCCCCTTTGGCCTCTTGCAGCCTGCAAAAGAATTTTTCACTCTTCACTTACACCTTTGACCCTCCCCAAAATGCTTTGCAATCCTTGCAACAGTGTTAGCAACATGCAGTGCTGATTTGCCTTCCCCAGAAGAACCCCTGAGGTTGTGACACTCCCTCAGACTCCCACGCGGAGGCATGGCCAGGCGGCTCTGCTGCGCTGTGCCCCTGCAGCTCCCATTGGCTGTGAGGATGGGGCAGTGTGCAGAGCAGAGCCCTCTGACTGGCCCTACACGTAGGAGCCTGAGCAGGGACTTGGCGCTGCTTCCGGGAGCTGCACGGAGCTGCACCTTGCTGCCCGGCTGGAGCGAGGTAGCGGGGCAAGCAGCAGACCTCACTCCCCAGCGGGAGCTCAAGGGCCAGATTAAAACAGCTGGTGGGCCAGATGCGGCCCGCCGGCTATAGTTTGCCCACGCCTGGGCTAGGAGAACCCCAAGTCAGTGGGGCATTGCATTCATGAACCCATACTGTTCTCCTTGTAGGATCAGGGCCTAATTTTTGTTTTGTGTAAATAAGAACTGCTTTTTCCTTTCAAGTTAATTCCATTGCAAAACATATTTTCTCTCCATTTATTGAAGTATCTTTCTGAAACACTCAGTAAAGGCCTCTACCAATATTTCCCCTTAATTTTGTTAATATGTGATGCTACTAAATTAGATATTGGGGGGGGACCATCTCTCTCCTGTACCCAAAATAGTAACTGGGGGGGAGGGATAGCTCAGAGGTTTGAGCATTGGCCTCTAAACCCAGGGTTGTGAGTTCAATCCTTGAGGGGGCCATTTAGGGATCTGGGGCAAAAACTGAGGCTTGGTCCTGCTTTGAGCAGGGGGGTTGGACTAGATGACCTCCTGAGGTCCCTTCCAACCCTGATATTCTATGATTCTATGAATTGCTTTCATTAAGATACTGTACACTTAAAAATGTAATGATATTGAAGAGAGACTATGGGTGAAGTAATATCTTTTATTGGACCAGCTTCTGTTGGTTACAGGGACAAGCTTTCAAACTTACACAGAGCTCCTCTTCAGGTCTTGGAAATGTGTCAGAGGGAATGTCTACACGGCAATTAAAATCCCGCAGCTGGCCCAAGCCAGCTGACTCAGGATCAGGGGGCTCGGGCTAAGAGTCTGTTTAATTGCAATGTAGATGTTCAGATTGAGCTGCAGCCCAAGCTCTGGGACTCTCCCACCTCACAGGGTTCTGCAGCCTGGGTTCCAATCCGAGCCCAAATGTCGACATCACAATTAAACAGTCCTTTAGCCCTAGCCCATGAGCCTGAGTCAGCTGGGACAGGACGGCCGTGGATTTTTTAATTGCAGTGTAGATGTACCCAGAGTGCAGGGCTGTGACCAGAGCAGGATGAACGGAGCAGCCACCCAGGGCGCAAAGCCGTGGGTGGCGGGAAAATGGGGTGCAGTGGGGGTTGGTGGGGCCAGCCCCATGCAGAGACTAGGGAGAGGGGCATGCAGGGTTATTGCCTCCCACCAACACAAAATTGTGTACTGGTCCCAGTGCTCCAGTGCCTATCAGAATCACTCCCCCCTCGGCAGCGATGCATATGGGATCTGCCCGCCAAAGCTGAGTCCACTCAGAGCACGGTGGGAGGGGAGAGCAGTCAAGTTCTATATTCCTGTCAAATTCCAATGAAAGAGTACATAATTTCATTCTTCCTATGTATGGAAAACTGTTTCCCTTTGATTTTAAATACAGGGTTTGTGAAAAATAAACATGGGACCCAGAGATTCCTCTTTCCAAATGTTTGAATCCTTTCTCCCTATACAGTATAAGGAGGCTTACCTCACCTAACAGGTTTCAGAGTAGCAGCTGTGTTAGTCTGTATCCGCAAAAAGAAAAGGAGGACTTGTGACACCTTAGAGATTAACAAATTTGTTAGTCTCTAAGGTGCCACAAGTACTCCTTTTCTCAACTAACAGCTAATTCTGAGCCAGACACAAGTAGGAAAAGCAAAACAAGGCCTCAACCCTGCAATCTGATCTCTGCTGATAGGGCTTTGCACTCATGCAGCATCCCAATGATTTCAGTGGAAAGACCCTCATGGATGTAAGTATGTACTCGTGGATCCAACTGTGTCTTAAATCCTGATTCTGCAATCAATGTGACACCATACAGACACAAAGGTCCGGCCATGTCAGTCCCTTTATAGGATGGGAGCCTATGGGAATAAGGAAGATAGAGACAAAAGACAGCAGGAAACAACCCTCCCCCACCCAAAAAAATCAGATGATATTTCCAACAAGCTGAAATATGATCAAGGAAGATCCTTGTCTTCCTTCTGTGATCGTTCCCCTCTATTTGACATTGGTGAGGCCTCATCTGGAGTACTGTGTCCAGTTTTGGGCCCCACACTACAAGAAGGATGTGGAAAAATTGGAAAGAGTCCAGCAGAGGGTAACAAAAATTATTAGGGGACTGGAACACATGACTTTTGAGGAGAGGCTGAGGGAACTGGGATTGTTTAGTCTACGGAAGAGAAGAATGAGGGGGGATTTGATAGCTGCTTTCAACTACCTGAAAGGGGGTTCCAAAGAGGATGGATCTAGACTGTTCTCAGTGGTAGCTCATGACAGAACAAGGAGTAATGGTCTCAAGTTGCAGCGGGGGAGGTTTAGGTTGGATATTAGGAAAAACTTTTTCACTAAGAGGGTGGTGAAACACTGGAATGCGTTACCTAGGGAGGTGGTGGAATCTCCTTCCTTAGATATTTTTAAGGTCAGGCTTGACAAAGCCCTGGCTGGGATTATTTCGTTGGGGATTGGTCCTGTTTTGAGCAGGCAGTTGGACTAGATGACCTCCTGAGGTCCCTTCCACCCCTGATATTCTATGATTCATTAAAATGGGGATAAAAAGTTTTTTTAGGAAAATTAGAGAGCTAAAATTTAAGGACCCAGAGTTTCTGTAGAGTAGGATGGCATGAGAAAGCCAATTTATCTTTCTTTATTCTCCGTCTGGCTCAGGGGGCAGGTTAGAGCAGCCTGACACTCGTCTTGCCTCCCCTAGCATAGGGAATGTGCTATGCTGACTTTGGATGCTGGGAACTTCACCCCTGTAGGGTTATCTCCAGCTAGAGATTTAAGGTCAGTCCTCACAGAGTAGATCAATGCAGAAAATCTTCTCCCAAATGTTACAATTCATGACTCTACTTTCAAGTCTAATGGTGTGTCCATTAATTTAAGAGTTGTACAAATATGTATTTATTTCTCTATTTCCGTCACCCACTTTATTCCTCCTCCCCATCTGTCTGTCCTCTGGCCCCAAAACTCTCCATACCTCACTCTTTTGTCATTTACTCCCACTTTCTTCCCATTTTTCTCCTTCTCTTGCCCATCCTCTCTCTCCACCACACACACACACACACACACTGGAAACAAAAACTTTATTTCTTGGCCTCTTCCCCCTTCCTGATTACTGTGTGTTTTGTCCGACCTCATCGCCAGCTGCCCAGGCTCAATCAGAGCACGGGTTCATCAGGCCAGACTTTTCTTCACTTATATTTTCCAAGCAGTTTTACAGCACACCTTTCTTTTGACCCGTGTAAGGATTTTTTCGAAATACAGTATTGTAAGATTGCTTAGATGTTATTCAGGCATGTGACACGGGATCTCTCTTTCTTTACTGAATGACAATCATAAGATACAGATGGTACGCTGGGGAAATTATATTACCAATGGTGGCATCCTGACTCTGTAATAGACACCTTTAGAAATTATGTTGGCGGCACATGGTTAGCTCCTGGGTTTTCTGCATGTTTAGCAGACTTATTGGCTAGTGGGCAATGTCATTCATCCAGAAACTATTTTTATTACCCTGCTTTTAATTCTGTGTAACTTTAAACGCTTGTGTCAACAGGAAAATAAACTCAAATTTCTGGTGTGATTGGTGAACAGTCCTTTTAGTGATATTTCTCTGTCCATGTTTTTTGAAGAATCGTAGCTGTTTTACAACCATACACAACTCAGCAAGCTCTTTTATATAGTGTCGTTATGAACTGGAAGTAAAATTCCATTACCTTAGTAAGGGGTCAGGTGCTGCTATCCTTACACTGAGTAACACCTTACATAGAATGCAAAACTGCTTAAATCAGTATGACAACTCGTCTCACACCAATCAGACTAGTCACAGAGTTACATACTACTCAGCATGAGTAAGGATAGCACAATCCAGCCCTAAGTGATGCTGACATTTCCTGTAATGTTTCAGAAAACACAACTTAGGCCATTTTATTTTGGGGGCTTTTTGATGTAATAGGCAAGAAAGCAAATCCTGGTTCACCCTTTGCTGTGTATTTTCTGTGTGTGTGGTTGGAGATTCTTCCCTGGTAATTTGCTTAGTGGCTAAATCCACATTGTTTGTATATAAATGTGTTTGTGTGAAAAACACTAATCAAAATATACATAACATTCCATTGCACAAAAGGTTATGAATGATGAAAGCTGGGACAACTTGCATTTGTTTGTGAATAGTATCCAACATGTGCTGTGTTGTCAGACCTTCTGGCTCTAACATTTATTGTAGGTCTGTTGTGCTAAGAGGTTTCTAATAAGTAACAGACGCCAATTTAATTATAACCTGCTATTATCTCAGTTTAAAAATCATACAGGAGCGTGTATCTTTTTAAATAAATTAGTGGAAGGTCTGTTTCATAGTGAGATTTGCCATATTTGTGATTGTGCTCTTATTTTATCTGTCCTGATTTTTTTAATGGATTGACATATATTCATTAATGTTTGTATGCTTTTCTTTTCCATCCATCTCTCTTCATCTCATGAAAAGCACATCTGGGTAAGTTAAATCACATTGGCTGCTGAACATGTTCATTTTCAGCACCATGTTTTCTTTTCTTTTTTTCTTTTCCTTTTTCAATTATATAACCAGACCTATGCAGAGCACTAACCCCAAGGCAAATGTTCAGGGTATTCTAAAACTTTATAATAATTGAACGCACAATATTTCTCTTTTCTTCACAAATTCAGGACTTGATCCTGAAGCCCTTACTCTTATGAGTCTACACTGGGGATAATGCCAGTCAGTTCTTAAAATAGATTCGCTTCTTGGGTCTACATGCTCTGTATATAGAACAACAATATTTTCATTTTATGCTTATCGAATTTCATGCTTATTTTTCTTTTTCACCAATTCATTTGTTTTAAAAGTACGGAAATTTGTTTTAATTGGCTTTCCTGATTTAAGCTTTAAAATCCTCATCTCCTCCTCTTGGATCAATTGAACAAGTTTTTTGCTTTTCCTGAAACAAACTATTTATGATGCTTATAAAAGAAAATTCTATGCAGAGTACACAAACTCTTAAATATGTAGGAACTATGGCTCTTTTAAGATTGGAAGACCAGAAATAAACTTGTAGCGGACAGGAGTTACAATTTTAATTTAAAATGTATTACTATGAAATGCTGCTACAAAACCTGATTTCATAAAATTTAATTAACCTGGAAGCTCCAAGGGTCCCTAATAATATCTAGTAAACTTTATACTAGATTGCAAGGTGATCTATTAGGCAAGTCTGTTTGGTTCATTACTGTTTTTATTATATTTTAATAGTAATGCTCTGCTGCTCTAATTTAAAGTTATCGTCTTTATTTTTTATGGCTATTCAGCATTCCAGAATATGCCTCTGTTTGCATAATGTATGCTTTCAGAAAAGCAACAATGCCCTTCTGCTTCCAGAACATGCACTAATATACAGCAATTACAGCAATATTTAAAAATTCTGTCCATAACTATGTTACTTATGCTCATATTAAATGAATAATAAAACTTCCCTTGCCTTTTGTATTTAAACCCTTTTTATTTATTGCTTCAATCATTACTTACATTTACCTGTTTCAATATTTCAATTATTCTCCCCTGAAAACTCTTTTAAAGTTAACTGGAAAAAGTTTTGCAAAGACATGAAGAATTAACCTTGCCCACCATTCCCAGTCCACCTATTATATAAAGTAATACATATATATATGCATATACATAGAAAAGATGACTACATTATTTAAAGTCAGGGTCAGCCTAAGGGCAAGAGTTTGAAGAACTAACTTAATTTTTAATTAAGGATTGTATTTAAAACACATACAGACCCTTTTAAAAGAGATTATATATGTATATGGCAATGACAAGTTTGCTTCTAGTTCCTTTTAAATCAATAGTGGCTAAGAAATACCAATACAGAGAAATGAAAAATTCCTTCTGCTAATAGCATCTGTCCAAAGCCTTACGAGTTCAATGGAAAGACTCTTGCCTGATTCCAAAGGGCTTTGAATCCAAGACACTAGTTCCTGGACATTTGTCTGTTTCAATTATTTGAATATTATTTTTCCATAGAGAATCAATTGTGTTTACACCTTGGTTTGAAGTCCTCAAGTTGCCTACATTGAATGGCATCTTCTATCTATCTTAATTTACAGAAATCTAGTATGTATAAAGGCTGGTTGTAATTTGGGAAATATTTCTACTTAAAAAATACAATAATTAACCATTCCATTTACATTACTTAGTGTTAAATAATAATAAAGGAAATAATGACAATAAAGGGAATCTGTTGCATTTTGTCTTCAACGTAACATTTTGACTTGCAGGCAATATCTTTATTAGAAAACTTTTATGCACAACATTTCATGGGAATTAGCTTCTCTGTCTACAAGCCAGCGTTTCTAAGTGAGAACTACTAGTACCATACTATTAAAATGTTGTTACTTCTTATTGTAACATGCCTCGTTATGAACTTGCCTCACATTTGCTATTGAATTTTAATTAAGAGCCATTATAATTGGTATTACTGAGAACTGTACATGTGAAATCAACTGGAACTATCTAATCACACTATTATTTTACAGAAGTATGGAGCTGTGTGTTGAAATTCAAGCTTCATCATGGAAGTGTTTAGACTATGTATTATAGTTCCTGCACATGAAGTTAGGTGTCAGTCATTTTGAGCAGCTATTTATTGTTCACCTCATTAGGTGAGCCTCGCTTTTGTGACAGTTGTAAACAAGATCAAGCTAGAGATTTTGTTTTTAATCCAGATTTTAGTATTTTCCTACAGAGAGGTAGTGATTCTCAACCTTTTTTCATTTTTGGTTCCTAAAAAAATTTAAATGGAGTTGTGGATCCCTTTGGAAATCTTAGACTTAGTCTGCTGACCCCCTAGGAGACTGCAGACCACAGGGTGAAGAGCACTGTTATTTGGCAACAACAACCTTTTGTGGACCCCCTCTATGGACCAGAGGTTGAAAACCACTGCCATAACTCTCAGGTTGTCCAGAACATTCATAGTCAGCACTGATCTCTTCGGTTTTATCTCTCCCCTGACAGCACAACTCCCATATTGTCCACTCTGGCCACCGCTCCCTTTAGAGGAGTTTCAAAGTGCTGAATGTCAACCCTAATATAATGATGTTGAGTGGGTTACCATAATCGTATGCTAAACAGTCCCACGGGGCTTTGGGGAGGATCAGTATAGGGAGAACAGCCCAGCACAATAGTGCCCCTCTGAACTAGTTTCCTTGGGATTAGGGAAGAGAGGTCAATGTTGGAGGGAACCAGCACTTCCATGTCACCACCATTCTGTGCCAGCCAGCCCAGACACACCTGACTGTGCCCCTCTCTAATTGCACCAATGGTGAGGATACCCAGTTGTATCATGTCCTCTTTCTAAACTGTTAGATTAACAGAAGAGTCATCCTAGCTTTGGACAGAGGCTAACTAAAGTCCACTTTCATATAATTTCCTTAGCTTGCAACGCCTATCTAGGGCAGTAGAAGATAGTTAACGATGCAATAATAAAATATTTGGATAATGGCAAAGAGGGCACACTTATAAATTTGTGGACAATATCAACTTGAAAGGGTTGGAAGAGCTTTGGAGGACAGGATTAGAATTCAAAATTATCTTGACAAACTGTCAAAATGGTCTGAAATACATAGGGTGAAATTCAGTAAGGACAAATGCAAAGAACTACACTTAGGAAGGAATAATCAGCTGCACAAATACAAAATGGGAAATGACTACCTAGGAAGGAGTACTGCTGAAGGGGATCTGGGGTTGTAGTGGATCACAAATTAAATATAGTCAGCAGTGTAATACAGTTGCAAAACAACAAATGTCCTTCTGTGATGTATTCATAGGGGTGTTGTAAGCAAGACATGAGAAGTAGTTCTTCCGCTTTGCTCAGCATTGATAAGCCTCAACTGGCATACTGTGTCCTTTGGGAAAGATGTGGACAAATTTGAGTAGGTCCAGAGGAGAGCAATAAACATGGATTAAAGGCCTAGAAAAAATGACCTACAAGGAAAGATTGAAAAAACTGGGTTTGTTTTGTGTGAAGAAGAGAAGACTGAGAGGGGACATGATAACAGTCTTCAAATACATAAAAGGATGTTATAAAGAGCAGGGTGATAAATTGTTCTCCTTATCCACTGAGGACAGGAAGTAATGGGCATAAATTGCAGCAAGGGAGATTTAGGTTAGATACTAGGAAAAACTACCCAACCATAAGGCTCATTAAGCACGGGAACAAATTACCTAAGGAGGTTGTGGAAATCTTTGTCATTTGGAGGTTTTTAAGAGCAGGTTAGACAAACTCTTCTCAGCAATGCTGTAACTAATACTTAGTCCTTTGTCAGTGCAGGGGACTGGACTAGATGACCTGTCAAGGTCCCAGTCCTATATTCATATTACAGTTACTCCCACAGTTACTCCCTTAAATAAAGGGGATTTTATTCTTAAATAATATCTAAAAATATTGATTCATTTTGTAATCATTCCAGTGCTTGCAAACCCTTTTAGAGAATATCTGCAAACTACCTCTTACAGTAAAGTCTAATTAATGTCAATTCTCCTTACCATATTGGTTGCATATGTTGCCAAAAATTAGATAGGAAAGCAAGGAAAGTCCTGTATCTGCCTAAAGATACAAACGAAGTGATACAGTGTATAGTGCTTTCTCTGACATCTGCCAGCTCCTCCCCAGCTTTCAGGTTAGGGAGGGGAACACTACATTTCGCCCCACCAACTGTAAGCCCCAGCAGAGGGAAACAGTCTGAGGCTGTTATTAATGCAGCTGAGCACACTCTCTGCTCCTCCCCTAATGATCAGTCTCTTAGCTAGGCAGGGAGGAGGCAGCTGCAGTTGTAGCTTCCTGTAACCAGGGTCCTCTCTGTCCATCTGCGTAGCAAGCAGTAGGCTACCCCCTGGAGCCACAGGCCCCTTCCTCTCAGTCACTAATTTGGGGGTTTTACTTAGGATAACTTCATGGCCTCATAAACTACTTTGATGAAGTGTAGTGGATAATTTTTTCTCCAAAAATGGCTTCGAAATTTATAGCTGTTATTACCCTGGTGTTAGGAAAACTACACACAATTTTAGCCATTTCCACATTGCTGTAATGAAAAATTACAGATTCATTTGAAAATTATCTGATTCTTTTTGCAAGGAGTTTATACTGTAAAATAAACTAGCATATTCTCCAGTGAAAACCCCTTTAATGAGATTCAGAGATTGTAAAGCCATCAGCTAGTGTGACCTCCTGTAAAACACAATTTTGGTTCTAGCATCTTGATTTTGATTTTTTTAAAACTTGACTTTGAAATAGCCAAGGAATTTTCGTTTGAAAATTTGTTGCAGACCTTACAATCACAGCAGAAGAGTCATATTATTCATAAGTACTGGAAGTTGCTATTTTAGTCATATTAACTTTATTCATTATATTTACTTTTTATCAAAATTATACATAGTTTATTAATTAACTTGCTTCATACATACATTTTTGTAATCCATTCTAACAAAGTGTGGATCTTTGTCCCCCTCTAGTGGCTGATTCATATAATAGGATAAAAGTCTGCTACAGCTATCACCTAAGAAATTACTGCCTTTAGATGGAGTAATAGAGGCTCTGTTTTTAGTTCTGCAGATCCAAGGTTCAAGCTCTGTGACATAATTTATGATTTCATATTATATAATATAAAATCATATATATTTTTAAACTACAGGTTTTTGTTTTTTTTTAAATGGGAAATTCAACTTAAATAAAATTTGCACTTCATGATTTGTAGGCAAAACTATAACGGAAAAGGAAATTATTATGTGAGCTTTTAAATATAAATTTAAATCCTTCTAAAAAATTAAATAAATAAAAATCTCTTTAAGATCCCAAATCATTAAGTGAGGCTTTGGTCTTGTGCTGACACTCTGCCCAAGGATTAATTTCACCCTAGTACAATATTTGACTGAATAATAGATTTTAAAATTACAATTAAAATTATTTATAATAATTTTCCTCCCTCACCTGCTGTGCCTTCCAAGAACCTCAGGATTATGTGTGATGTCACTGATAGCAGTAGCCAGCAGTAAGAGAAATTCATGTTTTGGCCTGTTCTGTTCAGCCAAAAGCAGCGTCCAGAGCTGCTCTCCCATAAGTACTGCCACGAGTCTGGCTGACCATGCAACTATAGAGGCTCTTCACTACTCCAAGGGAGAACATCTCCCTCAGAAGCAGCAGCATAATGCTCAGCTAAGAGCCCAAACCTGACTCCAGTCTGATTACCGTATGGCAACTGAGCTCATGGGAATCACACCAGAGATATACTGAACATGCTCAATACTTTCTCTGATATTCCAGGCTGGAGGAAGTCAGTTGTTCAGGGGAAAGGCATTGTAAAGGGGCTCTGGAGCCTAAAGATTATGTCTCCTTTGCTGGCACTTCAATTCCAGAGTTCAGCCATGGGTTTGAAAAGAGATCTAACAAGCCCAAATTTGCCTCCTGGACCGAAGTTCCCCCCAACTCACATACCGCTGAGCACTGAGGAAGCTCACACTGATGATGGGGAGATGGGTGGTTGAGTGATCTCATACTCCAATTACTGGGTAGAACCTGTGCAACAGCAGTGTGGTAGAGAGGGGCACTCCATCCTCTTTGGGCAATTGGAGCAGGAAACCCTTACTAACACCATCCTTACACACCAAGCAGTTAACTGACTTTTTTACTGATAGTTTTGGACTCCTTGGCCCAGCTCCCCAGGTCTTCTTGGCCTAGCTGGGATTCAGGAAGAGGACATGGATAGCAAGTGGCAGTTATATAACCAGTTTCCTACGAGCAGCTGCAAAACTCCCTGCAGCAGGGGATAGTGTGTGTGCTGAGAGGGAAGCTTAGATGATTTTGGTTGAAAAGTGTTGTCAGATGTCAGTGTGTTAACTACAGATATAGGAGAAATACAGAAACCTGAGGCAGTTGTAGGGCCAGATTTTCAAAAATGGACTCTTCTTATGGATGCAAAATAATTTAGGGAATTTAGGTATCTAAGCGGCTGATTTCACCTATAAACTCTGACCTTTGGGTATCTAAAAATCTTGCATTGTACCTGAAAGTTGTCATTTAGGAAATTAAACAGTTCCATAGAACTGAAGGTATAAATTTGGAAAGGACTGTGGCATAAGTAGTTTGTGTTCTTCACTGCTGGACAACTTGATTCAAATCAAAATTAGATTATCAGGACAAAGGGGTGTGCAGGTCTTAATCAGTCTTTCTCCTCTTCTACTAGAGCCAAATCCTGAAACTCTCACTCACTAGCATCTAACTGCAAGAGTGGTCTCATTGATTACAGTGGAGCAGTTTACAGAGTAAGAGAATACTCACTAGGAGCACAAGTAACAGAATCGGACCCTTCATGGTTTGGGAACCCCAAGTTTATTTCTTTAAAAAAACAGAGTAATTCTCTCGCCTTTATCTCTGCTTCATTGTGCCACAGTTTTTCAAGATCACTATGTGAAGGGCTCCTAAGGCAAAGAAGTGTTGTTGAGGGATCTCTGAATCACATAGGCAGCCGAGAATAAAGGACAAGGAAGCAAAATCAATATTATAACTCTACATTGCCTTTCTTATGAGGTGTTGTCAGCAAATTTTAATGTTACATTAACATAGTCCTCATCTATTTGTTTCCGTTACTGCTGAGAACCTGCCTTCTGTGCTCCTCTCAGTGGGAGGCAGACAGAAATACTTTGGTTAATAAGAAACTGGTTTTAGAGGGGCTACGTGATCAATTCTGTGCCCCTGAAATATCCTGTCATTCCTCTCGCCTGTGCAAAAGGATTTTTTCGTGTGCTTGATCAAATTATTTAATATGGGTGAAATGTAAAGCTAGCATTTTCCGGGTATTTTAATCAATTTAAAATGTATATAATCTGTACGATATTCAATACCGTTATATTAAATGTGATGTTACACTCTTTGTTTTAAAAGCTGCAAAAGCCAAATTCTTACTGTGGATTGACGTGGTCCACAGTCTTTGAAGTCCAGGGGAGATGGCAGGTGCAGAATTTGGATCTATAGCTGGCCAACTTTGTAATGATTCAGATATCGTCTATAAATTATCACAATGCCTATCCAATGAATTGTGTCAAAACATGTAACAACATTGTGTAATAGATGTCTGCTCTATGGTTTATTTCTATATGCAATCCAGAAATGTTGAAAATTAAAATACAAAAGTATTTCCTTTACATGTTAGGCATTATCAAAGGAGTCCTGGAACAGAAAGAGAAAAAAGTTTGGGATAGAGAAAGGAATATGTTCAAAAAAGGAAAGGAATTGCTTTTACTTAGGCTTAAATACTTTAACGAGGTTATCGGTATAAATGAGGAGAGTTATTGTGCTGCATTAGACTTGGAAGTATAAGTGCATCTCTGCTGTCCCAGGTACTGCCACCTACTTAACACTGTATGATGCATTTTTAGGCATGAACTTCTGGAAGAAGCTCGGAGAAAGGGATTGCCTTTTGCACAGTGGGACGGGCCTACAGTGGTTGCGTGGCTGGAGGTAAGTGTTAAGAGGAGAACTTGGAAACATGGATCTTATTCACAGAACTTCTGTATTTATGTTACCCTCCCAAACTCTGAGAGACAGTACTTGGAAAGAACGTTTGAATGTTTCCTTTTCTTACTTTCTATTAGCTGTAGCATCGTTGCCAGCTGCAGGTGGGTAAAGTGTGAGGGGCTGAGACAGAAGCTGCTGAGAGGGAGATAGAGGCAAGATGGAAAGAATGGGGGCAAAAAAGGTTTATTACCTCTGGAGAATGCTACCCTAGAGAAACTGCAGTTGAACACTGGGTTCCTGAGTCTCAATATTCCTCTGCTGTCAGCGAATGTCTAGGAAACCCACTGGATGAGTGTGTCTGTCTCTCTTATTTCCCCCAGTGGCAGACATGTGTAGACTGTAGAGGATCATACCCTCACAAATAGTATGTGGTCATATAATTTAAAGACTTTTCATAATGCATAAGTACAAGGAGGGCAAATTAAGGCAACCTTAATATTGGCATTTCCTAAATTTTCATTGCTTGACTGTCATCTTAGTGTTCTTTAAACATAGCTATTTGGTGTGTAATTTTTTTATGTATAGCTTGGATAAATCTTAAGAACTGTGAGGTTCCTTAACCAATGCTTAACCAAGTGTCTCAATCTTGATCTGCATGTTCCTTGCTTGGAACAAAGCGGTATAGGCTTCTCAGAGATGCTATTTGTGTCACACTAAGTGGTTGTTTCTGATGTAGATAAATGTCTGCTACAGAGCTGATTAAGACCTGCACACTCCTTTTTACCCATTAATATAAGTTAAATTTGAATCAAGTTGCACAGAAGTAAACAACTCGAACTTGGGCCACTCTCCTTTCCAAATTGCTGTCTTCTGTTCTAAGGAACTGTTTAAGTTCAAACTAAGTGGAGTGTTTGGCTTGGAGAGAGTCTGAAAAGGAGAAAAATCTAATTTATTTAAAGATTACATGTATAGAAAACATGAGAGAAGATGCATTATGAAGCTATGCATAATTTTTTCATAGTCCTTTGGCTAAGATCAGTTGTGTTGGCAGTTCTATATCTGGGGCCTGGACTCAATCTGCGTACATGTCCCTATTAAACTACACATGGCAATTTAATCTGGGTTTAGACAGTGCTTTAAGACTCAGTCCTGTATGTGTGGTGTGGGGGACTTCAAGGCAGGGACTGTGCATCAAAATGAGACCCCCGTCTCTCCCTAAGCTTCTTGATATACCATATTTCAGCACAGCCTGCTCCCCGCAGTGCTCTTTCGTAGACCAGTGTATGGTGGAGAGACAGGGATCCATTTCCTCCCAGACTCTCCCCATCCTCTTTGTAGCACTCTATTCCTTAGGGGACATATGGAGGATCTGACTGAACTCCCTGGGGCACTGGAACTGTGATGGTAGCTGCCCATTATGTGGGCCATCTGAGGTATGAGCTATTTGCCCTCCCCCCACCCTCTGTGTACCTGTTCCAATCTGTCTCTTCAGAATGTCTTCATTTTAAAAAACAATGAGTCATATGGCTTTTTCAAATCACTGAACTGCAGCCAGAAGTGTTAGTACTCTTGAAGTGTGGTTTAGGCCTCCATATTGCTGAGAATTTTTATTAATCCTCAACAAGGTTTAGTGCTACGTAACTGGTCCCCTGACAGACTATGATGATGAGCAAGTTACAGTGGTACCAGTGACGAGCCATCATAAAATTTCACTCCTACTGCGGAAAAGGACAGTATGAAACTCAGTGACATCCAAGAGTAAAGTCTGTGACTGTCTATTTTTGTGCAAAATTTCCAGTTTTTACTTGTTGATTTTTAATATGGTAAAAATAAGAGCTTTCATAAGATTTGAGAACAGTTCGGTGATATTTTCATTCGTTTTGAAAAATCCTGCATTAGTGGATGTTGTGATGCTTGACAGAATATCATATTAGGTCTACATCTGAAGCAAATACTGGAGGCAGAGGAGGAATCTTGCCATTTTGCTTTTTCATATCGCCTATTCTAATGGAACATGCCAAGTAATCCTTACAGATAGCTGCCTCCCTGGATCATCCTTTGAAGCATCAGCAGTTTTAGTGGCATATAGGTATTGTAGTTCAGTGCACTACAGATTGGTACCAGGGACAACGCTGCCCAAAAGGATGCAAAAGGGCACTCCATCAGCCTCAGGGAGTTGGAGGAAATTCCAAAAGGATAAGATGTTGTACCCAAGTCTGCACCTATGGAAAAATAAGTTCTCTCCATACTGAGCATTTTTTAACTCTTTGTAGATCCTGGGGTTCCCCCATCGTATGAAATTTATCACACGGTACACATTTCCAACTTGATGATTTAGGTCTAATGTTGAGTATTTCATCGCACTGTAGAAGATTGTTAAATCAGACACACTTCTACCTGTCCAGGTGCATGTGGATTAACCAATGCCATGTTTTAAAAAGTTTCCATGCCTACAATTTCTCTCTTGGTAAAACAGCTTCTAATACCCAAAGACACTGGAGAGGATTTAGACTTACATTTTCAAAATTATATGTTAATTTTGAATGTTCAACTAGAGACACATAGAACATGATTTTTCAGAGGTATGGAGCCTGTGAAGCTCCCATTTACGTGAGATAGAGCTGCAGAGGCTTAGCACCTGTGAAAATGTTTCTAGTTCAAACAGGAATTGTTCTAGGGCAAACAGGAATTATTTTAGGGAAGTTCTATGGCCTGTGTTAGGCAAGAGATCAGACTAATTCACTGTGGACACTTCTGGCCTTGGAATCTATTAATCTATGAAAAATCAAGACCTGGTATCCTGAACTGGACACCCGAAATTAGTGAACACTCTTGAAAATGTAAGCCTTAATTGGTACGGTATTATGGGTGCTCAGCAGGCGTTCAGTTCCATGCTGATGGGTGTGGTATAGGAAACAGAATAAAAAATAATGTTTGTACACTACCAGTAGCTAACTCTTTAATTTGACATGTGCTTTCTGACACCTTATATTTGAAAAGTACATCATATTTCATTTTAATATAGAAAAGTGTACTAAATATCTATCATGAAATGTGTGTGTGTACACACATTTGTAGAAGTAAAAAGCCCCTGAATGTCCTATAAGGCAATAAACAAAGCATAGTTGTCAGGTTTTAGTTGTTGTTTTGTTAAACTTTGGGACAAATTTGGAAACATGGGAGTCTATGACTAGACTGGAAAATATGTGCATGCAAAATATGTTGCCTATGGAATACCTGATTTTGGACATGCAAAAGGGCCTTTGCACACATGAATTGGTGAGTATTTGTAGCCTCTTACGAATTATGTGCTATGGAAAGTTAAGCTCATGCATATTTTTAGGACCAGGGCTTTAGGGTGTGTATAATTTCTGTGGCATAATTTAGGTATTTTTCAAAATTTGGCCTTTCAGTTCATTTCTGAAAACACATGCAAAATGCAAACTAGATACCATTAACTTGGGTTTGAATAGAGACTGGGAGTAGCTGGGTCATTCCACATATTGAATCTATTTCCTTAAGTTAAGTATCCTCACACCTTCTTGTCAACTGTCTAAATGGGCCATCTTGATTATCACTACAAAAGTTTTTTTCTCCTGATGATAAGAGCTCATCTTAACTAATTAGCCTCTCACAGTTTGTATGGTAACTTCCAACTTATCTGTATGTGTATATATATATCTTACTATATGTTCCATTCTATGCATCCGATGAAGTGGGCTGTAGCCCATGAAAGCTTATACTCTAATAAATTTGTTAGTCTCTAAGGTACCACAAGTACTCCTGTTCTTCATGCAATAACAGGGACTTTAATGAACAATGGCTGTCATTAGCCTTCAATAATTAATCATATGGTATTTGGGGGGGGGGTGTTTATAGAAATGATGTAAAACATTAGAAAAGAAAACATTTGACCAATTGAAAACAAACCATGCCCCCATTATAAAAAGCTATAGTGGGCCTCAATTTTTAGATGTCCAACTTGTGACACCTTAATGAGGCCTGATTTTCAGAAAGTGCTGAGCATCTGTGCTCTGCAATCAGGCCCCTTTAACTTTCTCAAGTTGGGCACCCAAAATCACTAATCACTTCTGAAAATGTTGGCGAGTTATGTCTTTTGGTCCTGCTTCTGCACATTTCATTAGAATTGAATGTATTGCATACTGTGACGAGGAGCTGCCGGGTTCAGGGGGAGTTGGAGAGACAGTGTTTTGGGGCGTTCACATATGTATATATTGCAGATGGAATTCTTTCCTGTGGATGAGAAGATCTGGGTGTTCTTGCAATCATAATAAGGTGACACAGCAGGCACTGTGTTTTTGCGTACCTAGAAGAATGCAAAACAGTTGAGCACAGTTCAGTCATATGGTCAGTCTGTGCTCATAAGAGGGTCAGGAAAAGAATAGTAGGAGTGTTGCAGGCAGGGATTGTGAGTGGCTCTGAAAACGCTTTGCGTATGTCTACACTCCGAGCTGGAGGTGTAAATTGCAGCTCAAGGAAACATACCTGTGCTCGCACTCATTGATCTACCACACTCAAAACAGGGTGTAGCAGCCACGGCTCAAGGGGCTAGCCACCCTGAGCACAACCCATCCAAGATGCTCGGTAAGTCCTCAGGGCAGCTAGCCCCATCCATGGCTCACGCTGTTGTGGGTATACTCAATGTAAAAGCACACTAGCTCTCATTGAGCTACGGCAGGTTTGTCTCCTCGAGCTGGAAGTGTAGACATACCCTAAGAAACATGCCTGTGTTCGACATTCCTGTTATGGTTATGGAACACTAGAGCACTAACGTGACATCTCCAGTCGTGCCCAGAGCCAGCATTCCGAAGCCATTTCACAACGTCAAAATCACTTGTCGATCACACGTATTGCCTGTGCAATGCCTGAATCTGCATGCACAGAAGGGCCTTTCACAAACTGGTGATTTGAGTGCTTGAGCATTACCATAGTAATTCACATGGCAGATGTCTTAATAACTAAACCATGTATGAAATCTCAGAAATTGAGTTCTAGTGTCTTAAACTGGTGACTTTTTTCTCAACAGCTGTGGTTGGGAATGCCTGCGTGGTATGTTGCTGCTTGCCGTGCAAATGTGAAGAGTGGAGCCATAATGTCTGCTTTGTCTGATACTGAGATTCAAAGAGAAATTGGAATCAGCAACCCTCTCCATCGCTTAAAGCTCCGACTAGCAATCCAGGAGATGGTATCACTTACAAGTCCATCAGCTCCTCCCACTTCTAGAACAGTGAGTCACATTCAGCTAACTTTCTTTCTCACACTTAACACCATGTCAGAATCCAGAGAAAAAGTTGTGTAGTGCAAACCAAATCAAAATCAGTCTGAATTGTCCTGAAGAGAGTGGAAGTGCCTTTCATTGCTTGTTGATCACTGATAATTTTCTGTAATAAATACATTTTTTTAACATTGTGCTTCTGATTAACCTTGAAATTACCTCAGTGATCGATATGAGAAGGGCAAACCTCAAAATGCATACTATGTAATGCAAACCTCAAATGTACTATGCATAGATACCTAATGTTTGGAAACTTACTTGTACTTTTGCAGGTATTTTATTTCCCCCCTTTCTCCAAGTCACATCCTTGCCCCAAATGAACCAGATACTTTTCCTGCCCTGGCTCTTTCCTCCCACAGAACTCTCTTGACACTCCCTCTTTCTACCTTTTTCAGTTAGCCCCCAGCCTGGATCTGCTGTATCCTCCTGCTTATCTTTCCTCCCTAAGAGAAGCAGCAAGAGCATGTGGCTATGTAGTGAGAAGAGGGAAGAGAATAGAGAGTGTTTTATTTTCTGTGTATAATGGTGTGGGTGATGGGAGGAGAGAGAGAAGGCAGGAGAAGAGTGCATCTAGGAGAGAGAATGAAAGTGATGGGAAGAAGCATGTATGAAAGAGAACAAAGGCGAGAAGTGGAAGTGTATTTGAGAGGGTGAGAATCCTGTGTGTGTTATGGTAAGAGTGCGTGTGGAGGTTGGGAGACAGAGAACAAAGGGGCCATGCTGGTGAGGAAAGAAATAAAGAGTGGGAGTTAGGAAGGGAGAGAATCATGAGACAGATGGTGAAGGCTAAGAAATAGATGACTGGAAGTAAGGTGAGAAAGCTGGGCCTAGAAAGAGATATTGGAGGTCAGAGAAAGAGAAAAGGGGCTTGGACAGATGGGAATTGTGCAGAAGAGGTGAAGGGAAAAGTCTGAGAAGTGGAGACCCTGAAGGAAAAAAGGGTAGAAAGAAAGTCAAGAGAGGAAAACAGTAGGCAGCAGGAAAAAGAGATGAAGCAAATGAATCAAAGTGAGACAAAAGGAGAGAACAGAAAGAAGTGGAAAAGAAATGGAAAAATCTAAGACAACGCTCAAATTTAAGGATAGTACATTATATTAAGAGTGGTTATCTCCCTATGTTGTGTAGTATTGTCCTGTCAGAAAAGGAGAAGCTGATTGAAAATGAAGGAGCCCCGGGGCAGCATGCTGCCTGGGAAGGGGGGACATTAGAATACTAACACTTTCACTTTTCCATTTGGGTACTGAGCCTTGGTTTGGATCAGCATCCAAAAGTCTGGATGCTTATTCAAACCCCTGTATACAAACCTCTTGAGTCTGCAAAGTAAGTTTTGACATTTCTAGAGACTAAGCTATTTTGTAGCCTCCGGTACATGTTAATTTTAGTGAGATGCAAATCCAAGCACAGGTTTTTTTATCTAAAATGTTTCAGGTCTATAAGTGGAAGCTGGGCTGAAATATGGGGATAGAGTTAAGGTGATTTTTAAATGTGCAGTGTAATATATTACACTTGTTCTTTCACTGAAGAGATTGTTTGAACAGTGAGGATATTTGAATATTTCTCTACCTTCTCTTAACTTCCATATTCTTAACTTCTTAATTTCCATATTTTAAATGCTCAATGATAATGAACCGTGTTGCACATAAATTTTAAATGTATTGCTGAGTAACATAATATAAGGAAACAATGGCAGACACAGATCTGAGCAGATGAATTTTATCTGTCATAGTGAAATGTATCTTGAACAAACAATAGTTGTAAGTCGCTGCATGATCAGGTGGCTATAAGACTATTTACAGCACTGTTCAAGTTGGTGCTGTCATGAGGTCATATACAATTCTGCACCACTTGATCTGTACAATCAGTTTTTCTACAGTGTGCCCATCCTGGTGATTTTTCATCCCTATGATCTAATGTTTAAACATCTTTTAGAGCTTTATGTATGCATTCAAAATATGTCAGCTCTTTCAGTAACTGCTAAGGGCCAAATTCTGTTACTTTTACTTTGAGGAGGACCTTATTCCTCCAGTGAGCTGATTTCTGCTACTCAAAGTGCTCCTCCTGGAAGTGGTACTACCGAAGGTACTACTATCAGTAACCTGGCCCTAAGAATCTGGCATATGTTCTCAAAATCTGATGGCTTTCCTCATTTAAGGATGAATCTTGCTCTCATTGAAGACAATAGCCAAAAAACATAATGACTTAGGGTAAATATTCAAACAAACACACCTAAGTACCATTTTCAAAAGTGGCTTAGGCACTGAGAAGTCTGAGTTTCATTGAAAGTCAAATTTTACCCTAAACATCTCAGTTTCTCTATTCCCATTGCTGAGGCACCTTTAAAAGCTATAGTTACACAGCTCAAGAAAAGCATTGACGTTTACCAGATGAGCTGTCACATATTCAGGCTAGAAATATTAGGATAGATTGTGCCTTTTGCACTTAGCCCTGAGGGATGGGTGGCATGCAGCTGCACCATGAGTCATAAGTCCCCTGTCCTCTCTCTTTCTCAAGAAGGAAGTTAATTTACTGCAGCCTTTTCCCTTGTGTGCTCAGCCAGCTCTTGCACCCCCTTACTTCCCTGGTTGGTCACCCGGGGCAAGTCAGAATCTAACCCTTATTAAAAACAATGGAATGAGGGGGAAAAGAGAACATTTTTAAAAGAAATTCTTCAAGAATGTTTGACATACAGAACTGTGGGAAAAGGGATCTTATGTTATATTACAATGCAACTACAGTATGTGTGCAGAATTTTTAGGCTGGAAATTCATCACCAAATGAGAACTCTCCTGGGGATTCAGTTACCACTTAAAAGCTTACATTCACTCTTTGTGTGATATACTTGCTTTAACTAAAAAGAAAAGGAGTACTTGTAGCACCTTAGAGGCTAACCAATTTATTTGAGCATAAGCTTTCGTGAGCTACAGCTCACTTCATCGGATGAAGTGAGCTGTAGCTCACGAAAGCTTATGCTCAAATAAATTGGTTAGTCTCTAAGGTGCCACAAGTACTCCTTTTCTTTTTGCGAATACAGACTAACACGGCTGTTACTCTGAAACTTGCTTTAACTGTTATTCTTTCCTTTGTAATGGTATTCAGAGAATTTCCACCACATTAGGAGTAAGACATTTCATCCACCAGTTCTGGTTAATAAACAGGCATCTGTTAAGATCTTAGTGAAGAAAGATGTAAAGCAAGTTGTCTAAAGTTTTCTCTAGTTGCAGCTCAATTGAGGCAAGAACATGGTTGTGCTGATTGTGATGCTATACGCTGTTAACTTACAGTGGTGCTGCCTTTCTTCTTTAACACTGCTTACCTAATGTGGATTCTACCTGCTTCCCTGTGGGCCTTGTTAACAGCCCTCAGGCAATGTTTGGGTGACCCATGAAGAAATGGAAAATCTTGCAGCTCCAGCCAAAACGGTTAGTCTTTCCAATTTTATTTAAACAACAATGATATTTGTTTTAATGCCAAGAACACAACTGAAGTATATGTAGTTGTTACAATTGTTGCATCACCTGTAGACTGTTTCTGAAATATACAATTAGAAAAAACGTGATAACAGTTCCCTAAAAAATAAAATATCAAATGTATTACAGTCACAGAGACTATATTAACTTGCATACAGTACTGAAGTTTCACTGTACAGCTGTAGTTCTGTTTTCTGAAACATTAATTTAAATAGAAGGACTTGTGGCACCTTAGACAACAATGCAAAATGTTGCATCCGATGAAGTGGGCTGTAGCTCACAAAAGCTTATGCTCAAATAAATTGGTTAGTCTCTAAGGTGCCACAAGTCCTCCTGTTCTTTTTGTGGATGCAGACTAACACGGCTGCTACTCTGAAACCCGTCATTAATTTGAATGTCACACTGTGTTGAATATGAAGGAAGAGTGTTTAATGTAAAGGAAACTGTCAATTTGAAATCTAGTCTGTGAAAAATGAGTCTATAGCAGTTTCAGTACTGCACCTGCCCATAAGCCTCCTTGCAAGCATCACTTTAAATAGAAGTTTGCGATAATGATGACACTGAGAGATGTTAATCTAGAGGAAGCCTAAAGAGTATGTAACTGGGACAAAAATGCTTTAGCCAGAATTCTCTCTTTGAAAACCAGACCAAGCTGTTCACATTTCTGGGACTTAGGGTGGCTATTGTGCCATTGTGTTTTTGGCAAACATCTTACTGATTTTCGTAGAGACTTAAAATATATAGCAATATGTATCCCCCAGTCAATGGCTCAGATTTTTTTCATTCCTCCAAACCTCAGGGTTAGAATTATATTTTTGTTTTCAAAGGTAAGGTTTTTCTATGCCAGCATGAGACCATGCTTGTAAGCCATTAACTAAGCTTAAAAAAAAGATGTATGAAACCTTATCCTCAGTTCAGAATAATTTATGGTTAGCCCAGCCCATAAATGGCAAGGGAGGTGCTAAATCTACAGTTTAATGCAGCAAAGGTGGATTTGCTATACATTTTCATTTGCTATAATGTTTTACATATTCACTATAAATTTCAGGGAGCAATTTCTTTGCCAATTATTTTTTACAACCGAGCTGCCTCTGAGCTTTATCATTATTGGTAAAGAAAACACTAACACAATAAAAACACCTTTAGCACCAACAAATAGAGCTAGCCCTGGAAAACTGACCAGGAAAAAACAACATACTTTTTGTACAAGAAAGTGGGTAGCTTTATTGCAATGTGTTGTACGAAATGTTACTGTTAACAGAATTGAATGAAACTGTTACCTTGCCCTTTGAGAATGTGCAAATCAAAGGGCAAAGCTTTACAAGTATATAATGAATCAGGGCAAAATTTCAACCATTCTGCCTGTAAACATAGCTTTACATTATGAATGTTTTGAGACTTTGCTGGACAAAACAGTGGGTTACCCCTAATTTACAATATTTTGAGGCAAAATGGCAACATTTTTACTTTAATAGCTGCTTTTGAGAAAACCACCAAGGGAGTTTGAGATGAACTTGTAAAATTTCACAAAACTATGAAGATTTTTTCATATCTTTAATATTTTCTTGATTTGTCAGCACTAAGAAGTTTTTTTATTCAACCTTAATTACAATGGTGTCACTTTTGTAGCATAGCTAAGCAGTTTGCCATTGACACTAGGTCAAATGCATTATCAGCATATTAAGTTGTACATTTTTCTTTGTACTAGAATTATTAACATTTGCATTATAATCACCTTTTGCTTCTTGACTTGTGTTTGTTGTATTTTTTACCTGCTTTTCTAATGGCTCCTTCCTGATAATACAGAAAGAATCTGAGGAAGGCAGCTGGGCCCAGGTATGAATCTTTTGACTTTATACTTTTGGGGTGGAAGACTACTAATAATTTAATTAACATAGTAATAGAAAACCTTGTAACATTTTATCAGCTATTGTATGAGTCTAATGCTGTGATTTCCTCCTGCTGATTTAAGTCTAATGAATATCTTTTACATTTTTAATTCAAAAAGAATCTTTTCTAGACAGGTTTGTTACATAAAACATAAATACCATATTTGTAGCAAATATTTTCCTTTATATAAATTGCTACAATCTTTTGTAACCAGATATTTTAAGGAGACTCAACACAATCCTTTATTTTGTGCATATACACTTTGCACACCTATCCATTATATGCACTAGTATGATTTGCTTTTGCCCTTTGGGATGATGAGGAAGTAAAACACAACACACTCGTAAGTAGATTAATGGCAGTGGCTGCAAATGCCTTGTTACCCTGCAGTCCCTAATGCTTATAAAGAATGAGGGTGTCTGCTATATGACTTCGACACCAGCAAGATGCAGCTCCCAACCATACTGGTATTGGTTTGAGACATGTTTGCTCACGAGGGATGGGGGATGTACATGCAGGCCCGCTGACGGGGGAGGGCAAAGGGGGCAATTGCCCAGCAACCCTGGTAGTGGTGGCCAGGAGCCCCGGGCCTTGTTAAGTTGCCTGGGCATGCGCAGGATGGTACCAGCAGTGGCGAAGGCAGCCAGGCGGGCATGTGGAAGCCCTGGCCGTGCCGGAAGAACGTGCTCAGCAACTCACTGGGCACCAGCAGTGCAATCGGCAGCTCAGGACCATTACGCGTTCTGCCTTGGGGCCCGGAATTGCTGTCGGTGGGCCTGTGTACACGTTCTCAGTAGTAAGGCCCTGTATGCCTCATGTCCTTCCCACACTGTCCTTAGCATAACTTTTCCTAAACACATGCCCAAGTTTGGGGCAATTAGGTCACAACAAGCTGTGTTTATGTGCTGCTTATCTAGATGGGATATTAATGTCAGGCTACAGTGAAGGGTCCAGGCATGGTCCCTATTCCTACTGGCAATGTCTTTCAAACCCTGCCAGCACAGAAAAGAGACCTCTCTTGTTCTAGCCACCACTGTCCACCATAGTGGAAGGTCATCTAAGTCACAGAAATGGCATGCTCCCCCTTCATGATGAAACAAGCAGGGGACTATGGGGGAGAAAGGGTGATAGGTCAGCTGGAGACATCCTGATACCATCCTGTGGTTGGTTCATAGTAAACTTGGATCCTCATTTATATGTCTGTGCAGCAGGGGTAACTGAAGGTACAATCAAGTCCCTGCACAATTTTTGTATACATTTTTGGAGGCTCTTTGTGAGTTGTCGTTTATAGAATAGGGGATCAGATTTTTAAAGGTATTTAGGCACCTAACTCCCATTGATTTCAATGGGAGTTTGGTGCCTAAATATCTCTAAAAATCTGGACCTAGATGCTCTGCATATAAAGTCTACATCAGGGATCGGCAACCTTTGGCACACAGCCCATCAGGGAAATCTGCTGGTTGGCCACAACAGTTTGTTTACCTGCAGCGTCCACAGGTTTGGCCAATCGCAGCTCCCACTGGCTGCAGTGCACCGTTCCAGGCCAATGGGGGCTGCAGGAAGCGGCGCGCGCCGAGGGATGACACAGCTATCAAGGAAATTGTGCTAGTTCTTGGAGCTGAACCATTAATGTAGAAACTTTTCAGTATATGACACAGTTTCAAAGATTTTTATTATTATTACTATTATTTTCTTTGAAAACCACACCATATGCTACTGAGTCCTTTTAAATCATTGATCACCATATTGTGGGACTGGAAGGGACCTCAGTAGGTCATCTAGTCCAGTCTCCTGCGCTGAGGAAGGACTAAGTATTAGCTAGGTCATCCCTGACAGTTGTTTGTCTGCTCTGTTCTTAAAAATCTCCAAGGACAGTGATTCCACAACCTCCCTAAGTGACTTGTTCCAGTGCATAACTGCCCATATATTCAGGAAATTTTTCCTAATGTCTGAACTAAATCTCCCTTCCTTCAGTTTAAGCCCATTACTTCTTGTCGTGTCCTCAGTGGATAAGGAGGACAATTTATAACCCTCCTCTTTTTATAATAACATTACATACTTGAAGACTGTTATCATGTCCCTTCTCAGTCTTCTCTTCTCCAGACTAAACAAATGTAGTCTTCCTTCATTGGTCATGTTTTCTAGACCTTTAATATTTTTTGTTGTTCCCGTCTGGGTTTTCTCCAATTTGTCCACATCTTTCCCAAAGTGTGGTGCCCAGAACTGGACTCAATACTCCAGTTGAGGCCTTATCAGTACTGAGTGGAAGAATTACTTCTCATGTCTTACTTACACAGTGGTGCAAGTAGATTTTAATTCTTATCGGTACACATAGGTAACTCATGGGAGGGACACAAAGGGGGACAATAGCTAACGGGGGGCATGTGACCTCCCATGCTCTCTCTATCCCCTCGCCATCCCATGTTACCTGAGGGGGACTTCGTTCTCCCACTACACTGGATATAGATATCTGAACTGCAGGGATCCCGGGAACCGCAGGGCAAAAGAAGCACATGTGGGCCCACACTGGCAGCTCTTCCAGCGCAGCTATACCGCCCCCGGCCCCAGCTCTGACCACCAGCGGGGATGTACAGACCCCAGACAGGTGACCCAGCTGCTTGGAAGGGCTGCTGGCAGTACATTTGCACCGCAGGAGCTGCCAGTGTGGGACCACCCATGCTCCTTTCGCCACTGTGGTTCCCAGGAGCCTTGCAGTTCTAAAAATGGGTCTTTCTGGTACAACATACCAGCTATAAATATCATAATGGTATGGTGTACCTGACCATACCTGCTTACTTTCACCACTGTACTTAAAACACACCTGCTAATACATCCCGAAGGATATTCATTTTTTTCAACAGTGTTATACAGTTGACATAGTCAGTCTGTGATCCACTATAACCCAAGTTTCTTCTCTGCAGTACTTCTTCCTAGGCAGTTGTTTCCCATTTTGTATTTGTGCAATTGATTATTCCTTCCGAAGAGGGGTACTTTGTGTTTGTCCTTATTGAATTTCATCCTGTTTACTTCAAATTATTTCTTCGGTTTGTCCAGATCATTTTGAATTCTAATCCTGTCCCCCAGCGTGCTTTCAATCCCTTCTAGCTTGGTATTGCCTACAAGCTTTCTAAATGTACTCTCTCTACCATTATCCAAATCATTTATGAAGAGATTCAATAGAACTGGATCCACTTTTAGCTAACAGACCTCTTAAGACCTGGCTGCAGTATGCTTACCAGACTCCAAAGGGGGAAATCATCACACATACACACACACACTCACACAAAATAACAGGATTATTATTATTAGAAGGTTTATTATTATTTAGTTGGGGATTTGTCCTGCTTTGAACAGGGGGTTGGACTAGATGACCTCCTGAGGTCCCTTCCAACCCTGATATTCTATGATTAGAAAATGGAGAGAAAATCCAAGGTAAAATGATATAAATCACAGATTTTAATCTACAAGCAGCCTTGCCTAGTTAGGGCACAAGCTTCAGAGAATCAAATATTTATATTCTTAGACTTCTGTGTCTGTCCAGCTGCTGTCAGGTCTCTCTCTCCCTTTTGGCATCCCTTTTTCTCTCAGCATCTGACACATCCCTTCCTATATACCCAGTTCACTGTTATGATTAGGTATCAGCCCCTGCATCATCATTTTAGCTATTATACCTATGAACTTTAGGGGCCAAACTGAAAAAATTAGTGGTACTCTTTCAAACTATACTTACAAACCAAGCTCTACTCACTTGATATGGCACAGATCTTCATAATATACTAGTCCTTCTCCTTTCATACCCAGAATCAGCCATGAGATAATTATTAAAATATTGCTATTGTGAACTATCATTTTGCATCTGCATAATCACCCTCTGTGGCAGGCATCAACTCACTGGCACGGCGCCTCCTGCTGGTCATCTCAGGAATTAGTTCTTTCCAGCCCAGAGCGCCCTCTGCAGGCCAGAGTCTTGCCCCCGCTGGCCCCCATGTCCCTCCCGGACCCCGGTGCCCTCCTCACCAGGGATCTGCCCCAGCAGTAACCCACAATCTGGGTCTCCCCACCGAGGGGATCCCGCAACCCTCTACCCCGACCTTGCCTCTGTGGCCACTGCCAGTCACCATCTAGCCCCTGCTCCCTGCGGCAGACTGCAGCCTATGCACCACTCATCATCAGCAAGGGGGGTTGGACCAGCTGCCTCTGCCTATCGCTGGGGTGCCCCTCTGCAGCCCCAGTACCCTTTCATAGGACTTTAACTAAGCCTGCAGCCTGGGGTTTTGCTAGGCTGGAGCTCCCCAGCTCCCTCTGCCCTTCCGCAGCACTTCTCCACCCTAGGTATCCATCTCAGCTCCCTGGCAGCCAGGTCTTTCTCTCTGAAGAAGCTAAAGAGAGACCCTTGCTTCTGGCCCACAGCCCTCTTATAAGGATCAGCTGGACCCTGATTAAACTGACCCTGATTAAGCTTTCTCAATCAGCCTGCTTTTCCCATTTACAGCCCTTTCCCAGGCTGCTTTAACCCCTTCAGGGCAGGAGCGGAGTAGTCACCCTGCTACACCCTCATTGAAATTAATACCATAGTTCAGAGCTATTGTTCCAGGCTGGTTGCAGACTGGTTGCAAACGTTCATACATCATTTACACTTGGGTTACATTTTGCAGGTTTTCTTCATAAATGAAATGTCTAGAGACTTTCTTAAAAGAAGCTGAGACTCTAGAGAACAAGATCACAGCTCCGGGAAGCTGTGTGTATATTGGACTGCCACATATCCTCTCCCAAATTCAAACATGATCAGCAGCTTGTCAATGAGAATTGTTCATGTCCAGTATTTTGAAATTATCATGGTCTCTGCTCTATTGTTTAATATCCATTAATTGTTTTCCAATCAACTCCAGGTACTTAACACCTTGATAAAGGGTACTCTGGACACTTCCTAAATACTTACACCAGGCTACAAAATTTGTGGTTTACAATTAGCCTGAGAAGCAATTGACTCAAGGTGAAAAAAAACTCTAGTGAGGACAAGCCCTTGATGTGCCCATAATTATATCTGTATACTGTGATGGGTTGGACCTCCCCTTCCAGGGTATCACCTGACGTGCTGGGGTCCCACTGAGCCCCCCCATTCCACCAGCCTGGGCTCCCTCACCCTGTTCCGCTGTGCCAGGCCCTCAAGCCTTCTCCAGCACACACAGGTAGGAACACACCCAGCTGCAAATGGTCACAGAGACACTGAGATCAGCTCTGTGTCAGAAGAATCAGCTCGGGGACCTCTCAAGTGCACACCTCCTTTGGGATACAAACCCAAAATGATACTGTCTTGCGCTGTATTGACATCTATATAGCCAAGCTCATAAATTCGCCCCCTCCCTCAAAGTGGAGGAAGATATGCACAGCCTTTTGCTCCCCCCAACCCCTGTTATGAGTTCCACAAACTGGGTTTTAGAAAACAAAAACAAGTTTATTAACTACAAACGGTAAATGTTAAATGACTATAAGAGATAGCAAACAGAAAAAAGCAGATTACTGAGCAAATTAAAAAAAAACACGCAAACTAGGCTGCATACATTGAAGAAATTGGCTACAAATTGTAATTTCTCACCCTAAATGTTTCAAAGAGATTGCAGAGATTTTTGAAGGTAAACTGCACTGCTTGCAGCTTAGATCTCCAGGAATTCCTCTTACAGGCTGATCTGTCTCACGTGGACTCAGTCCCCTGCCCTCCCATCTTAGCCTTTGTTTCTTCAGGTGTTTTCAGCAGACTTCCTTCTTGGGCGGAGAGGCAGTGGAGAAGCGCCTAGATTAACTCCCTCCCCAATCTTGAATAGGATTTACATATGGCAGGAATCTTTTGTTTCCTAGTCCATGCCCTTCCAGTGGAAAAATACCAGCTCAAGATGGGACCCTGTACCAGGTGACATGATCACATGACCTTGTAGTGTCAAAGCAGCATCCCAGGAAGCTTCTCAGGAAGGTCGGAGATTAGTATCTTCAAAGTTCTTTTGTCCTTCTTAATGTCCTATCCAGGCTGATTGCCTACTGTCTGGCAGGCATTCCCCCAAGTATACACACAGGTATATTGACTATGTAGCAATTACAACTAACTTCAGATACAGAAATGATACATGCATACAAATTGGATAATCACATTCAGTAAATCGTAGCCTTTCCAATGATACCTCACATGACCGATCTTGCGTAAAATATATATAGTTATGCCATATTCATATAATAATTTCTACGAAGAATATGGGGCATAATGTCACATATACAACTTGGTTAGGAAGTCTTTTTCCACGTGTGTAACTGTTCAAGTCCCCCTCTGTCTTCTTAACCCAAGGTTAGGTTAGCATTCTCTCCCTATGCCAAAGGATTAGCTTCCTTGTTTTAAAATATTTTTGAATTCTAATTAAGCTCTCACTGTCCTGAGTTCAAGTGTTAAACCAAATGTGATATTCAATAACTCCCACTTACTAATTAATTAAATACAGGGCTTTTTTCTTTGATGATAACTGACAGATGCTAATTCGACATTCCCTTCTCCCCATCCCAAGGTTCATAGAATACATATACATTTTGATCCCATGCCACCACCTCCAGTTCACTCCTTTACATACAAGCCATTTGGGAGCAGCACAGAGCCTTTCCCCATGTCATGCAAGAGGTGCAAAGACAACACACAGCATGACTGCTCCCCCTGCATGCCCACTCCCCCATAGAGTGGGGCAGAAGGCTTTGCATCAGACCTCTACACCAGAGGTGAACGTGCAGCTTCCCTGAGCAAGCTCAGCATGGATACACCCTTCATTATATTTTACACTTGAAAGAGCAACCGCTTTACATTTACAGGAAATTCAATTAACTTTTTCCAAGGTAATGGTGTAAATAAAGCAGCTAGAGGCAAAGGAAATGTTTCCATTTGATTCATGTGAATGTGTGGATTTCAGAGAAAAAAACTGTCCAACTATAAAGAGGGTGACAGCAAAGTACTGCTGTAGATGTCAGCAGCTAAGGGAAGACTATTTATATGGAAAGGTATACATATATATACACACACATACTGTGTAATAGCAAGAAACACAGTGTTCCACTGTACATCCATGTTTGTTTTTAGGTGTTTACTTTGTGCACATTAGACTCTTTTGAGAAACAAATATTGTTGTTTGAATATTCTTCACTTGAGTGAAGCTAAAATTGGGTTTCAAAGTTTACAACTACATTGCCCACTGAGCGAAACTGTAACGTCATATGGCTGTTCTACCAATTTGATAATAACATCAAAAGTTAAATCATCTTGATTGCTTGTGGTTTTTCTCAAGGATAAACAAGCCTGGCATTTTAAACTAAACAGTTGCATTGTTGTGCAAAAATTGCCATTTGAATGTGTAGCTCACAACTAGATGCCAAGCACATAGATAATGTAAGCTGTGAAGTAAATCATTTCTACAGTTATATTTGTCAGAATCCAATTTTGTGCCATATAATTTTAATGTACATGAGTGCTAAACTTCTAAGTTGTATATTCATTACTAATTATGTGTATTGTGATTATCCATTACAGATATTTTATAAGCAGTATTTTATAGGCAGACTTTTTTTTTTATTTTCTTGCTGTGTATAGTTTCCAGTTCTGAAAACCAACACACTTTACAAAACAAGGGGAACACACACAAAAAGAAACAATATACCTGCATGCCTTTTGCAGACTAATCTTTATTTGGCTGTACAAGACATGCAATTTTATCCATTAATACATATGTAGGCATCATTTCTACCTCTAATAAAAATTAGCCAAAATATCATTTCAGTATTTGAAGGAACAGAGCTTTTAACACCTAATTCCTCTAATTCAGTTTTATCAATAGCCTTCTGTTAGCTATAACAATAATATTGCTAATAAAGAACAAGTGCAGGGAATTATTTTTTCCAAATTCTAGTTTCTTGTAGTAGGCTTCTGTAAGCCCATTTCTGCTCTTCACAACTCCAGATGATTGATTTATTATTTGTTTATATTGAAATAGTGACTAGTCACCCCAGTCAGGGATCACAGCCCTCTTTTGTTCTTCACTATATACACATAACTAAAAGACAGTTTCTGACCCAAAAAGTTTGTTACCATCTAAATATAAGACAAGAAACTATTGCACCACAAGCAATGGTCACAAAAATGTGTTTTATTATGAGAAGTGAGAGATTCTAAAAAAATAATAAAATAAAAATGTCCTGCAATTTTTAGGTTAACTTCAATGGGATTGCACAGAGCATTAGTACAGGCAGAATCTCTCTCTTTCTAAAATATAGATTGTATACTTCAGATAAACCATACAAAAGTAGTTCAATGTGTATTTACATTACAGTCTGTAATGGCGTTCACTCACCACTGTGGCACCTCCTGCTGGCTGTCCTGGGGATTAGCTCAGTTCACTAGTGCGCCCTCCTCTGGTGGTGCCTCCCCGCCACCACTCCTGCTCTAGGACCCACATCTCTCCAAGGACCACAGTGTCCTCATGGCCCCAGCATCCTCTTTGCTTCAGGGCCTCAGCCTGAAAACCCAGCAGCAGCATTGCTCTGTCCAGGGTCCTGGCAGTTCTCTCAGCCCTCCAGGGACACAGTCCTTCCTCCGTGAGCTCCCAGCAGAGAACTGCCTTCCTCTGTCCTGAAGCTCCCTTTTTATATAGGCCTGCTTGGCTGCCTCCTGCACAGCCTCCCGAGGGCTCTGTTAAACCCTTAGAGCTCAGTATGGGGCAGGCACCTCATTACACAAACACACTTTTGTTTTCTACTAGAATCTCACAACACAGAAAGTATTCCTGGATTGTAGTGTTTTTTTGGAATTCTCCAAAGATTGTTTTTTCTTTTTAGTCAAGGATTCACGTATTGATAGTCCCACAAGGTGCATTTCATTTGTGCTGGTCAAACTTTAAAACATCTTGTTAGCCAAATGCACTACTTGCTGTTACTGGTGCTGGAAGCAGAGGCAGGCATGCAGGCTTGGCCAAGAACCATTTAAAAATAACCACTGTTTCAGAGGGACTACAAATGTATAATGCTAATTGCTTGTTGAAATAAGATGTAGAAAGCTGTGGATTAAATCCTGGCCCCACTGAAACAACAACAGAACTTCCATTCACTTTAATGCTGCCTGGATTTCACCCTAAAGGTTTATTTTATCGCTTGTGTTAATTCACGGAAGGATTTTTAAAAGCACATAGGTGCATTAGGAGAACAAATCCCTTTGAAATTCAATAGGATTGTTCTCCTAACTCACGTAGGTGCTTGTAAAAAAATTTCCCTCAATCTAAGTGTCTGATTTTCTTGATTTTGCTATGATGTGAACTTTCAAATGCATTATTTCTTATTGCAATTAGAATTTCCATTTCAAAAAGGTGGTAGACATGATATTGATAGATCATATTTGTATTTAACAAAAATATTTTATGTATACAGAGAGCCAATAGTGTTTTAGTTACATATTTGAGGCCCAAATGGTAGTATTGTCAGAATTACTATGGAAAGCAGTGTGAATTTCCTAGACGGTGAACTCCTATTTGAAATGGCACAGCAGATGGATAGGCTGCCTTCATTCTGGGGCATTGACACAAATAGGTTAAAATGTGAAGTCTCCTATTTTTCTATAGACCCTTGCTTATGGTGATATGAACCATGAATGGATTGGTAATGAATGGCTCCCCAGTCTGGGTTTACCTCAGTACCGAAGTTACTTTATGGAGTGCCTGGTAGACGCAAGGATGTTAGATCATCTGACGAAGAAAGATCTCCGCGTACATTTAAAAATGGTGGATAGCTTTCATCGGTATGTTTGTACAAAGGCTGCTCAAAATGAGCACATGGATGTAATATTATGCTCAGTGCAGCATAAGCTAACAAAGCTTTAGTTTTAAGGTTGTTCCAACTTTAGACAACCACATGAAAATATAAACAATCAGCACCAATAAACTATGTGAAAATGAAAGAGGTTCCTTTTGACATAGTAACTGTAAGCGTGATTAGTTATGGAATGCAATTCCATGGTGCACAGAGTAGCCTTAATATATAAATGTAACTGTAACAATACATAAATTGTAAAAAAATATATTAAAAGGCACAGCATCAGAAGATGGTAGACAAGAAACATGATGATAAAGAAAATGTTTAAACTCCTTCAGATTACAGTGGAAAAAACAAGTGGGCAGTAGGTTCATCTACCAAAGGAGGCAGCCATTCCTGCAAGGATGCATTCTTTACTGTCTGATTTGACAATAAACACCTCTTCCTGCCTACATCCTGATTCAATAAAGTACTTAAGTTCACATAGTTTGTTGGCCTGTTTTGGATACATTTTTAACGTTAAATGTATTTCTGCTAGATAACTTAGTTAAACCCCATTCATTTTTGTTTGTGCCCATTTCATTTTTTAGTCTGTTACGTTTTTTGGCTCTTTGCCCCTATGATTTGATACATGAGCATACTGAACTACCATTTATAAAATGTAGTAAATACTTCAAATACATTCACATCCACAATGCTATTTTCGTTTAAATGTCTTATGTTAATCTGTAAATGTTTCTCTCTCAAATAACAGAACAAGTTTGCAGTACGGTATCATGTGCTTAAAGAGGCTGAATTATGACAGAAAAGAACTGGAAAGAAGAAGAGAAGTGAGTCAGCATGAAATAAAAGGTAAGTGTCAGGGAATGGGTATTGTGATTTTTTTTTTCTTTGTGAGACTTCAAACTATAGGTTTCAATTCAACAAAGGATTTAAGCATGTGCTTAACTTTAAGCATAAATTTGAGTCCATGCCTATTCAGCAAAGCACTTAAGCATTTGCTTACAGTTAAGCACATGCTTGAGTACTTTGTTGAACTGAAGCCTATACTCTGAAGTCTCATTCCTGAGTGGTTGTTGCAAGTATATGTTGGTGTGTTTGTGTTTGGCCAAATTGGATTGTAAGCTCTTCGGGGCATGCAGCAGGGTGGCGACTCAACCCTGCAGCGCCACCTGCTGGTCATCTTGGGAAATAGCTCACCAGCTGTCGGAGTGCTCTCCGCAGGCCGCTGGTCCCTGTGTCCCTCCCGGACCCCGGTGCCCCTTTCCTCGGGGTTCTGCCCCCTTGCAGTGCCCCGCAGTCTCTCTGGGTCTCCCCTCCCCGGGGAACCCCCAACTCCCTATCCCCACCGTGCCTCAGTATATGACTACTGCCAGTCACCATCTAGCCCCTGTTCACTGGAGCGGACTGCAGTATAATTGCCACTCATCAGCAGCAAGGAGGGTTTGGACCTTCTGCCTCCGCCTACCCTTGGGCTGCCCCCTGCAATCCCAGTACTTGTTTGGCCTTACACTAGGCCTGCAGCCTGTGGGGTTTCCAGGCCGGAGCTCCCCAGCTCCTCTGGTCTTCCCCCAGCCCTGCTCCAGTCTAGGTACCCTACTCAGCTCACAGCAGCCAGGTCCCTCCCTCTTAAAAGGCTACAGAGAGAGAGTCTCTGTGCCCCTTGCCTACTGCCCTCTTATAAGGGCCAGCTGGGCCTGATTGGGGCGTGGCCCCAGCTGTGCCTTTTTCCACATGGGCTGCTTGCCCCAGCCACAGCCATCCCCTGGGCTGTTTTTAAGCCCTTCAGGGCAGGAGCAGGTGACCATCCCGCTACAGGGCAGGGACTGTGGGCCAGATCCCACTACAGTCCCTTTGCACCAGTCTGCCAATAGAAACTGGCCATAAAACTGGATAGTCCAACTGCCTGAGAATGTCACCAGTGCTGGTCAATGGGAGCTGTTGGGTGCAGCACGTTTGAAAATCTGGCCAATACCTAAGCATGAATTTAGGAGCCTAACTTCAGCCTTTAGAAAATCATTGCTTTTGTTTCCTAATTTTAAAGCAGCTCATATTTAAATAAAATTATATGGATGGATTTCCATCAAGTCAGTTCTTTAAGATCTGAAAAGGCAACTGTTTCAGTTTACAACTTGCCGTTTCACTTTGTGTCAGGCCTTGATCCATAATGTTAGTTCCCAAAGAACAAGGTTTATTGTATGATGTAATAGCTAGTTAAACAGTATTTTCCTACATAAGGCTTCCTAGAGAGCATGCAAGCTCAAGGTATAGGTCTTGTACTTAAGAGTGAGACTTTCTTTCCTGTTATCAGAAGTGAATCCTTTGATTCCTTTAAGCATTGCCTAGTATTAAAGGAAACTAGAACATTTTCAGTTAACTCTTTTCAAGTGCAACTTTCTTTGGAAGAATTGACAACACAAGAACTAGTGGGACAGAATTAATTGTAATATCTGAATTGTGCTCGCCTCAGCAGAGATGGTGGCATACTCTAGTGCAAAAGACTTACATTGGTAATGAGGACTTACGGTCAAATTCCCTGCTGTGCCCAGTATTTGCTGGGTGTACCTGGAGAAGCACATGAAGTAACTGGTTACTGGTGCTGGTTCTGTGCTAGTCCCGACCCCATCATAGGTTACAGCAGGCTCAGGCTGTTCCAATCTGTGCTGGTTGGACATACTCCCCAATGGAACGTTTTACAGCCAAGGATGGCTGGAACACTGTATTTCAGTCACTCCCCCATCCAAACCCTGGAATGCTCCCAGTGGCAGGGACTGCAGGATGGGTAGTGAGGGGAAAAAATGGTTACTAACCTTTCTGTAACTTGCTCTTCGAGGTGTGTTGCATATTTCCATTCCAGTGTAGGTGTGCACGCCTACCGGAATTTTTTCCCCTAGTGGTATCCGTTGTGTCAGCTTCAATACCTTCTGGTGCCCTGTGCTCATAGCACCAGTATAAAGGGCCCTGCCGACGCTGCTCCCCTTCTGTTTCTTCTTACTAACTGCCTCCGATAATAGGGGATGGAGGGTGGGTTTTGGAATGGACATATGCAACACATCTTGAAGGAAAACAGTTACAGAGAGGTTAGTAACTGTTTTTTCTTCTCTGAGTGCTTGCACATGTCCAGTCCAATGTAGGTGACTAACAAGTAGTTGTACAGGAAGTGAGTTCGGAGTTCAAGCACAGGCTGGCTGCAAGACTGTGTAGCCAAAGTTGGCATCGTCTCTAGCCTGTTGGGTGATGACACAGTGTGTTGAGAACATGTGCACCAACGACCAGGTTGCTGCTCTGCAGATATCCTGAATAGCAATTTGCGCTAGGAAGGTGGCTGATGAGGCATGAGATGTTGTACAGTGAGCAGTCAGATTAGCTGCGGGGCGAGATGCCCATGAGTTCATAGCACGCTCGGATACATGAAGTCAACTAGGATGAAATTCTCCAAGCAGAGGTAGGTAGGTCCTTCATTCTCTCCGCTACCACTGTGAACGGCTAAGTAGCTCTGCAGAATGATATGGTCCTCTATATGTAGAAAGCCAGGGCCTGTCTAACATCCAGTGTAGGCATGTACGGTGGATCCGTAAGCTTTGACAAGACAAGATTCAGATCCCAGGGAGGAATGGGTTCTCTGACCTGGGAATACACCCTATCCAGGCCTTTGAGAAAACTGATCACCATCTTGTGTGAAAAAACAGATTGGTTGTCAATCTTGGGAGGGAAAGTTGAGATAGCCGCTAGGTGAACCGGGACTGAAGAGAGGGCCAGACCTTGTTGTTTCAGCAGAAGAAGGTACGCAGGGAGGACTGTGTAGGTGGAATTCCCCATTGGGAGGACCAGATGGAGAACCACTTCCATTTTGCAAGGTAGGTGGCCCTGGTGGAGGACTTTCTACTGCCCAGTAGGACTCTATGGACCTGCTCCAAGCAAGTTGCTCCTCAGGATTCAGCCTGGAGCTTCCAGGCTGACAGATTAAAAGAACTGAGGTTCAGGTGGAGCAGCCAACCATGGTCTCAGGAGTCTGGGTGTACCGGAAGGCATAGTGGGGCCTCCACCAAAAGGCTTAAGAGGTTGGTGAACCAATGTTGCCTGGGCCACAACAAGGCTATGAGAATGACCCACTCTCAGTCCTGCTTGATCTTCATCAGAACCTTGTGAATCAGTCATGCAGGAGGAAATGTATACTACAGGTAATTTGTCCAAGACAACAGAAATGCATCTGTGGAAGACCCCGGGCTGGAGCCTCACAGGGAGCAGAACTGATGGCATTTCCTGTTGTTGTGGGTAGCAAACAGGTCTATAAGGGAAGTCCCCCACCGTTGGAAGATATCCCTTGTGATGTCTGGTTGAAGGGACCACTCATGGTGAGAGGAGAAAGACCTGCTGAGGTGATCTGCCAGCTGGTTCTGCATTCCTGGAAGATAGTACACTTCTAGACTGATGGAATGAGCAATGGAGAGCTCCCATAGTCAGATTGCTTCCTGACTCGGGGGTAGAACACTCACTGCCCTGTCTGTTCATGTAGAATATGGCCATCTTATTGTCTGTGAGACCCAAAACAACCTTGTTTGTAATAGCAGGTAGAAATGCCTGGCAGGATAGGCGGACTGTCCTGAGCTCTGGAGGTAAGGCTCTTCTTGGGACCAGAGGCCTGAGGGCCCCTTGGTGGACTCCCCAGCCAAGGGCTGATGCATCAGATACTAGAGACATCAACAGTTTTGGATGCCTCTGCGCTTCATTAGTGGTGTCATCCACCTCCCAGTGCCAGGGCATGCCTTGGTCACTGGGCTTCACGCCCTGCACTTCCTGTGGTAAGTCTGTGCCTTTGAGTGACCCGCACTCGAGTTGTCTCAAGTGACTGGGGGAATCGCAAGGAAAGACCATTGCCAAATCTGCAGGGACTTCAAACACCGCACCAAAAAGGACCGCAAAGCGAGACTGAAGGTCTTCCTCATGGAGGCAGCCTTAAGACCTACCTCAGAGCCACAACTGGACTCAACACCGAGCATCTCAGCCTAGTTATTAAAAAACTACCCACCAACTACCAAATTACAGTAACTAAAGAAGTAGAAAAGCCACTAGTAGAAAACTGCCTGAGCAATGAAGCGTTCCAGCAACCTTCACAGGCGGTAAAAAGGAACTGAAGGGAAGCGGGGTCAGCAGGGCTCTTTATACCAGTGCTATGGGCATGCGGCCCCGGAGAGTGCTGGAGCCAACCCAACAGATACCACTGGGGAAAAAATTCCAGAAATCGTGCTTGGGGCACGCACACACCTTCCTGGGAAGGTGCAAGCACTCGAAGAACAATTACACTGGCCTAAACCAGCGGAGGATCCCTCCTCACAGAAGAATTCCAGACGAGCAGTTTTCCAGCCTCCTTGTGCTGGCGGTGCAACAAACAGAGGCAGGAGCCAGGGAGGGAATCTGGTCTTTTTGCTTTCCGTTTAAATTAACTTTATGGCTGTTTGATGACTTCATTGGCTCATGGTTATTTACACCTGAGACTTAAGATGTTAAGGAGATCATTAAAAAGCAGTCTTCGATTTGTGTTTGATTAGAGATGCAAAACATCACACATGCCAGTAAAATAATAAATATTAAGAACGTGGGACAAATAGCTCTCTTTCTAATGTGGAGGGTTTTTTGACTCAGTCCTCAAATAAGACCTCCTCTCTCTTTTACTTGTCCATAGCTTTCTAATTAGCACAGATCTTAATGGATCAGCTTTCAGAAGTGAGAAGAGCTGGTTACTAAAAATGTCAACACAAGCCTCTGGCCCATTAGAAAACTACAGATTTTGACCTCTATGTACAGGTCTCACTCTAAAAATGGTCACTTCAGCTGATGTTTAATCCCACTCCACCTTCCCTTGAGGTTGAACCTCAGGGGACTGATTTTATTTCTCCCAGGAATCTGTAAAATCTTTTCTCAAAATTGTAAAGCCCTTTGCTGACACTACTGTGTTTGCTGAGGGTTGTCATGTGGTATGTTTATACAAGTGGGAATGGAGACACCAGTAATCAACTTTCTGGACTCTGTATCAACGACGAAACCACTGAGGTTATTTTAATCATGTTTTAGTATTCCTTGTATGGAAAGTGGTGTGGTAGGTTAACTGCCATATAGATACATGTATCTGTATGCTTATGAAAGTTCAATTAACAATAAGCTGATACTATATTGTGTGTGTTTGTAGATGTATTGGTCTGGAGCAATGAGCGAGTCATACGCTGGATACAGGCTATTGGACTACGAGAATATGCAAATAACGTCTTAGAAAGTGGCGTACACGGGTCACTTATAGCCCTGGATGAAAACTTTGATTACAGCAGTTTAGCTTTATTATTACAGATTCCAACACAAAACACCCAGGCAAGTCCTTTCCTGACTTTTACTTTGTCTGGATTTTATTTTTGCTCGTTTTCAATTATTTTAATTATTTAATTTGCTATATATAGGCACGGCAAATCCTTGAGAGAGAATACAACAATCTTTTAGCACTAGGAACTGAGAGACGACTTGATGAAGTAAGTAATTTAATTTATGTGTTTACAAAATTGAAAGCCACACACTAAGTTCAGGAGGACACGGCCACACGCACACAATTAAAAGAATGTTATTAAGGCTATGAAGTCAAACAGTCAAAAATTAGGAAATGCCAAAATTAAGGTTGCCTGTGCAACCTTCCTGCTGCCCATTGTGTATATGCATTATGATAGTTAATTAGATGACCACATAACTATATTTTCCCCACAGGACTCCTGCCTCAGGCTGTACAATGCTCAGAGAATGAGGCAACAGTTCAATATTTCTTTTCATCATCAATGAGAGCATTGTCCCATACTTAGACTGCACACCATCCAAATCCTGCATTAAACAGGCAATTATTAAGTTCCTTATAGGCTTTTCCTATGGCACTTGTAACCAGAGTAGGAGTGTACCTCACACACACACTAATGAATTTATCTTCACCATGGTCCTGTAAGATAGGGAGGCTTTTTTAAAGATGGAGCTGTAAGAAACAGAGAGATTCAGGTCTTAACGTTTCCTTCACCTTTCTTTCTTGTACTAGCAGAGAAAGGCTAAGATGACACAATTAGCAGGGCAAAGGGAGCTGGAGCCCCCACGTAGGAGGCAAATAATTGAGTGGAGTGGGTCGGCCAGGGCCAATAGGGCCCTACCAAATTCACGGTCCATTTTGGTCAATTTCACAGCCATAAGATTTTTAAAACTGTAACTTTCAGGGTTTTAGATATTTAAATCTGAAATTTCATGGTGTTGTAACTGTGGGGGGTCCTGACCCAAAAGGTGCCGGGGTGCTCACAAGGGTATTGTCAGGGAGTCATGGTATTGCCACCCTCACTTCTGCGCTGCTGCTGGTGGCTGCATTGCCATCAGAGCTGGGAACCCAGCCAGCAGCCACAGAGCTTCCTGCAGCCAGGAGAGCTTCCTGGAGGCAGCTCTGATCTGTCCCCAAGAGTGGCCCGTGCAGGGAAAGAGGAAGGCCTGTACTTCCCCAGCCTGTCCAGGACTAGCAGCCGGAGTCCGGCACACAATAGGAACCCCAAGCCGGGGCGTCCCCAGCCCTGACCCTCCCCAGCTCCAAGAGTTAAAGGGCCCTTGGGTTGGCTGTGTGTGTGTGTGTGAGGGGTGACCACGGCAGCCCCTTGACTATGTGATCCTGGGCAGTCACCCATTTGCCCCCCCATAAGGCCAGCCCTGCCCCCCCCAAAAGCGATGACCATGCCACCTTCACTTCTGAGCTGGGCCCACAGTCCACTCCTGGGCCCACAGTCGCCGCTCTCCAACTACCCAGCTCTGTGAAATCTGGTCTCCCCTACAGTAGCCAGATTTCACAGTCCCTGACATGTTTTTCATGACCATGAATTTGGTTGGGCCCTAGTTATATACCATCTCTGACTGACAGATCTTTGCCTCCTGATCAGGGAAGACAAAACTCCACTTGATAGACTAAAAGCAGTAGGATGTATGAAAAATACTTTCAGAACCATACTTTGTTCCTTAAAGCAAGTTGTGAGAAAATACTGATAGTTGAACTGGTTTAGAACTGGATTTCACTATTCATTTTTTACCCAATATTAATCTATTCAAGAACCACTTATTGAAATTTCGTAAGTTGTTTATAAATTGCTGACTTAATATAGCTCTCTCTAGCTTTGGTACACATATGTTGTTTTCATTAATATTAATGCAAATTGGCACAGATACACTAAGAGAAGAACCCACACTATTAGTTTTTTCTTTTATCAGACTCAGTATTTCTAGCAAGGATTTTCTGCATGTGGTTACAAACACATGGTACAAATTTTCACATAAACTGAAATTATTTAAAAATAAATTCCAGTATATGACAGGTGACTGGAATTTATGTTGAAAAATAAATTTCATGTCTGATTTCACTGTTTAGGAGTTTGGAGTTACATATATATAACTGACCACAGAAGAACTGAATGATTGGATTTAAAAACTTTTATTCCTCCTCATCTGATTAATCTATTACTTTATCTCCTGCCTTTGAATTCAATAGAGAGCCTAGGTGGAGATACTTTATCCCTCATTGATTTTTCAGAATGTGCTACATCAGCAGACAACAAAAAGAACTGACAGTGTATCATGCAAAAGATTCAAGAAAAAACCCTCTAATCCAGTATTTCCAAGTTTCTAAAGCAGTTGCTCTTATAAGAATGTCTCACATACACTTCCTTCTTATTGGATGACATGAAACATGTAGTAATCTATTTTCTAGAAAATAAACTTAACAGGTGGAGAAGAAGCACCCATCCAGAGAACTAATCATGAATTTAATTTAGTTTTATCAAACACAAACATTTGTATTGGCAGAGCGATGACAAGAACTTCAGACGTGGCCCTTCCTGGCGAAGACAGTTTCCTCCACGTGAGGTCCATGGAATCAGCATGATGCCTGGCTCTTCAGAAACACTTCCAGCTGGATTCAGATTAACTACAACATCAGGGCAGTCACGAAAAATGACAACAGATGGTATGAAGTGCTTTGGTACTTAACTTGAACTTGGGCAATTAGCACTAAGCCTGGAACTGAACAAGTTTAGTACAGTCACAGGTACAATAGAGGTTTAATTAGGGCTCAAACGGGGAAGGGAAATGCAGTGACATGGTAACCCCCATCTTTTTCAAGCTGTGTTCCAGAATGTCAGTTTTCAGTATTTCTTTTATTTTCAAATCTGACCCCTCGGCTTAACGACGAACTAACCGTGGCTGCTAGCAGTTAAATATCAAGACCCTGGGTAGGTAGTGTAAACAGAAGTCAAAGGCCACATTGCAGGTATTGACAATGTTATCGCGTACCAGTCTTAATTTTCCCTCTAACCCTTCTACACAGAAGAAGAAACACTGTGCACTCATTTCACCACAGAATAGTATTTCATTCTTGATAGAAGCATTATCAAACACTAATAGTCTCAGTCTTCAAAATAATTGGTATATTGGTGGTAGTTATTTTTTGCAGCTGTTTAAAGAATTTGGTATAAAAATATATCCCTCTACATTCCATGTATGAGAAGCTTATCTTTTTTAAAAACATCTTATATCGTAGCACAAATGGCATACGTTACTAACCACATCACTAATTCCATTGACTGCACTGCTCATATTCATGCTTTTTTCTCTATTCTATACTTTTTAGCAATAGTGCAAAGTCATAGGGCAGGCGGGATCAATTTCAAAGGTGGTTTCCAGCTATGAATAAAGGTACTATCTAAGTAGGTACTTACATAACCCTAATCACCACTGGATCTGAACACCGCACCATCGTTAATGGATTTTATCCTCCTAGAACTACTGTGAGGTTGGAAAGTATTATTCCCATTTTACAGCTAGGGAACTAAAGCACAGAGTAGATTAAGTGACTTCCCAAGTCACATAGGGCAGCGTGTCTGTTGCTGACATGACAGTTGAGCTCAGGGCTACCTGACGCACAATTCTGTGTCCATTAAGCCAGGCTCTGGGACCATACTTCCCACCTTCCTGTGATATGAACATTAAAGTGTAATGCACACCTGTGATGCTGTATTAACAACAATAATGGCATCAGTAAGTTGGAAAACCTCTTCTTTTTCCTGAAGCAGTCAGATTTTCAACAGTGTCTCAGACATCTAGCAACTCTAAATGAGCTTTATAGACCAGACCAAACCCAGAAGGTTGGACAGAATGAGCTACACAGTAATTTAACAGTCACACTTTCAGGGAGGGGAAAATATATTAATTTTCTTCGTTATTCTAAAGAGGGTTTTTTTCCAATTTGCAGTTGCTTCATCACGATTGCAGAGGTTAGACAGCTCTACAGTTCGCACATACTCATGTTGACAAGGCTAGCAAAGAAGCCAGCACTGAATTGCTGTGAGTATTCACAAAAAGCCATCATGGAGGCTGTATAAATGTACACTATACCCCGTATTCACTGACATTACTGAAATGAAAGCCAAGATGAGGTCCATTCCCCCAGGCAGGTCTAGTTTATCAAAGTGAGTGGGGCTCAGTCTGGGGGAGGCCAGCCTCTTACTCCACCTCCCATCTCAAACAGCAACTTCTTCCTCTCTTTCATGGGCAACTCTTCTAATAAACTGGTCAAACCCGCGAAGAGATAAGGATGCTGTTTAAGACGGATAGCTTGTGATGATGCTGACCAAGAAAATGTGTTGAGACATCGAGGTGAATTTCTAGTGAGAGCTCAGGAGGAACCTGTGGTCATGGTACATATTAGTACCAGTGACATAGGGAAGGGAAGGGTCTTGGAACCTACATTCAGCTAATTAGGAGAAAGGAACAGTCAGGCCTTGACGATAGCTTTCTCTAATATGCTTCTGGTTCTCAAAGAAGAGAAAGTTTGACAGAGGAATTTCAGGGTCTTGCTGTATGGATGAGATGATGGTGTAAAAAGGAGGAATTTACATGCATATATGACACTGGGGAACTTCACTTTAGAGAAGAGCCTAATGAAAGAGAACAGTTACACTAGATTTACTTAAGAAAAAGAAGTCAGAGCTATAAACCTGCTTTAGGACATCATTTGGGTGGTGGTTGGCATGAGTTAGAACAAATCATCTCCCGTGGATAAGGTCTTCCAACATTATCCGTTATGAAAGTTCTTACACATTCTGCAAAGCACCTGATATTCATCACAGGCAAAGACAGGATACTGGACTAGATATACACAGGGGTCAGGTCGGATGTAGTGGTTCTTATTACTTAAATATCTCATCATTTGTCATCTACACACGTACTAGTTGTACAAATACACTTTTGAACAAAATACAGCCGTGTGAAAATATATAGTTTGTTACCAAATCATCCCTCTTACAAAAATAAGAACATGATGAGCACTTCCATTAATATGCCACCATTTCATGCTAATTTTACTTAAATAACAGTTTTCCTTTCCATTTTAAGTTTCAGCAGATAATCATAGGCATTTATAAAGCACCTGTCACCACAGTATTCAGCTGCCTCTTTCTATTTTCATGTATAGCAAGAGAGAGAGAGAGAGAGAGAGAGAGAATAAAAATACACAATCGTGTATTAAACCATGAGTTTGGATTACAGCATTACTCACAAATGAGATGCATAGGTTTCCCCAAATGAGTTCAAAAGAAACTTTATACCACACAACCATTGTTTTATATATGCCATGTGTGTCACTGAAACATTAAGAATTTTTTTGTAGCCCTTCACCTGTAAAGCCAGGTGATGTAGAATCATAGAATCATAGAATATAAGGGTTGGAAGGGACCACAGAAGGTCATCTAGTCCAACCCCCTGCTCAAAGCAGGACCAATTCCCAGTTAAATCATCCCAGCCAGGGCTTTGTCAAGCCTGACCTTAAAAACCTCTAAGGAAGGAGATTCTACCACCTCCCTAGGTAACGCATTCCAGTGTTTCACCACCCTCATAGTGAAAAAGTTTTTCCTAATATCCAATCTAAACCTCCCCCACTGCAGCTTGTAGGTACCTGAATATTTTTGAGGAGCTGGGCTGAACTCTCACTGATTTCAATAGGAGTTAGGCAAATTCTGGGTCCCTTAGAGAAGCTGAAAATCTCCCCTTTCCAATGGTATAAAGCTTTCTTTTCTAGCCATGCAGGGTAGTAAAATAAAATTCACATCATTTTTATATAAAGAAAAACCGTTTCAGCTTCAGCAGTGAGTCTGGCACATCCTGCACCTCAGGCAGGTAAATAGTTATATGGAGGATGAGAAGGAAGCATTTCTGTCAGGTTGATTTTTTTTAAAATGGCAATTGAAGGGCTTAGAATGTTGTAAGTCCAGGGAAATCATGAGCAGTCCACTACCAAAGGAAGGGGCAGATTCTCTATCTCTTGATGTGTTTAGATCAAGACTTTCTTTTTTGGCTTTAGCCAAACACATCTTGGGGCTTAATACAGGGGGAACTGGATGAAACTTAATGGCCAGAGACATAGAGGAGATCAACCTACCTGTTCCCTGCTGGACTCAGATCTGAATTTTCCTTAAGTGATTCAGAGTTTGGCTTTCAAACCTTGTGACATAGCTGGTGAATAGTTTCTGGCACAATTGGCTGCTACTGGCTCATGACCCTGGAAAGAGGACAATACAGCCCATCTCTACCCAGAGAACAATGTCTGAGTCATTTAGGGCCCAGTGCTACCTCATGACAAAACTCTCAATCAGTTCAATGGGAGTGGGCATTAATAATGTATTGCTTTGAGCTTGAAAGGCATAATGTAGAAAGCAAAAATCATAATTTAAAAAATGTTGCAATGGCATGCAACTAAATTACCCAAATATTGTGAGCCTCCCATGGATGTAATTTCAGTGACATTCCCCAAAGAGTTTCTTTCAAGTTACAATGAATACATGAATGGCAGGGATTGCAAATACTGAAAAATATGTTAATTTACAATTATCCAATTGGTCTGTTACTGCTGGAGCGCTGTTATTGCCCAAGAACCCAAAAGCTAAACACAGATAAGCAGCAGCAAAAAATTACTGGAGCTGTACTGTGTTGTATTTTAAACAAAATACATTTATAGAATGGTATAAAAATATGTTTAATATACTCTACAGGAATATTACTACTACCTTGAGTATGAGTGATGTCTATTGGGTCCAAGCCTTTGACCAGTCTTTTGCAATTACATCTTTATTACAAGTCATCTTTCCAGTGAGAAGAATCAATCATTTCTTCCTTTAATTTCCAGTTGCCCATCCCTAACATGTGAATGACTAAAATGTTATTAATGTAATACTGGTTTTATTAATTTCCAGTCCACTTTTTATAGCGGGAATATGCTACAGTAATTATTCAGATGGTCTCCCTCACTGTTTTTATATGCAACTGCAAAAATTTCAAGGAAGCTAGAAAATTATCTTAATAAACATTTATACAAAAGCAAATGTGATAACTACAAACAAGCTATATAAAACAAAAGGCAATGATTCGGTTGCACCATACTGTTTGCTAGTTAGTAGTATATTTATCTTGTAAGGTTAATTAGTCTACATAAAAGGGGTGACATCCACAGTTGTACTGACCCAGCAGAGTACCCGAATCCAAGCTAATCATATCTGAGGTGATATACAGTTGGTTCAAAGAGGGTAGAAATGAGAGTTCCAGCAACATGAGGAAAATGGGAACACTATACTCGGGTGAACCAAGCTTCCTTTGGACCAAAGAGTTTCCTCAAGGGAAGGGGATGAGTGCCATTTGGACAAAAGGAAAGACTTCAGCAACTCCAGATGAAGGAGAGACCTGGAAACTAGATTCTCAGAGACTCCAAAGAATAAGCTTGACTAGGTCAGGATCTTTTTTCTCAAGTAATCCACAATTCTGGATTCTTGGAATATTTTTTCTCTTTGGTCCCAAAAGAGAAGGAACTTGAATTAGGGGAAGAAGCACTGAGGTGCAGGCTTTACGCTTCCAGGCACAATGAGGCAAAAGAACTGTAGGTTCTGCAGTGGATGGACAAAGACTCCATACATAACAGCTTTTGCTTATTTACTTCCTGGTACAAGTAGGTGGCGCCCTAATGCGGTCTGTCCTTGATGATCTACAGGATGGAGGGCATAAAAAGTAGTGGACGAAGAGTAAAGATTTGAAATGTACACAACTCTTTTATACTGGAAGGCCTCCTATGGCCTTCAAAATTATAATATGCTAAAGCTATAACTTATTGTAATATTTGCTTGAATTTCAGTATTTGAAAAATAATTTCTACATGTTAGTAAACGATTAAACAATGTAAAGAATTACAGCTACATTCCATTCACATACACAGAAAGAAAGAGATGTAAGATTTACAATAAATGAAAGTTTACTCTCTCTCTCTCTCTCTCAAGTTCAAGTTTTAGCAAAACATGAAATATAGTATGAAGTGTTATGATATTTCCAGTGGTCTCACTATAAAGCAGGTCTGGGTAAAAAGGATATAAATCAAGAATCTTGCTAATTAATGTTTTTTATTTTTGTCTTTAGATATCATCTCTTTCTTCTACTTTACCTGAAGTGCACTACCACTATTTTGGGGAAAAGGAGCAGTAAAGGTCTCTTCAAGAACAGGGTAATAGGGAAGAGAACACAAAGTTTTATCAAGCTAAAAAAATGTGATGTTCTTTTCATGTATTAAGTTATTGGTTAGTTTAATACAAGAGTAATAAAATACCTAAATCATTTTAAAAACAAAAAAACCAAAGCATCTCTCTCATCATAAATTTGGCAGTAGTGCACAACCAAGGGTTTTATCCAGTGGAGCCACTCATTTTTACATTGTTCATCAGTTTTATTGTAATATACCAGCCATCTACGTATTTACTGTGTATTTCTTTTAAAATGTGTATGTAAAGGGATATAAATATGATTTTTTTAAAATAAAATCTATGGTACATGGGGTCTCAGTGCAGACACTTGACAACACAGTGTCAACAATACTGTTTGTATCTTTCCATTCCACCATTTTTACAGTTTTTTGATTGTAACAGTCAAATTAATATGTTTAGCAGAGTTAGACGCTTCAACCCGTTCCTACTTAAAGATCTGTCAATATTTAAAGCTGAACACCTGCCTCTGATGATGTATAAAAGGATGATTTAAACTGGAACTGGAGCCAAAATGGACCTATAAAGTCAAGGAGAAACATCAGATACTTGTAATACCTGTAGAAAAGCACTGTGATGGCTCTCCTTTTAAAAACAAAAACAAAACTGTTTACAAGAGTCAAAAGCAATTACCGAAAAATTATGTATTAAAAAAAAACAAACGTTCTCCTGTGTTACCTGTGGAACAAGAGCCATCTTTTTGTTCCAAGATCTTCAGATGCCAGCCAGCGTGGGATGTAAAAATCTGAACACTGCAAAGAATCTGATGTTCAAGTTTTCTATTAAAAAATGCCAAACTCCACCATTTCTTCATTGTAACAGGGCATTAGACAAATTCCTGTCTAACGTTATGCTTTTAGCCAAGATGGCCTTGCTGAGACTTCTTGGAAGTCAGTTTTATCAGAGGAAATAACTGAAAGACAGAATGGTAATATATAGTGTATAAAAGTTTAGAAGAGCAATTATTACCTACTGTGGCTTTATTTGGTGGTGTTAGTGTTGTTTATTCTCTGTTTATATGGGAAGTTTCAAAGTAAGACCAATTTAATAATGTCATTGACCTATTTGCTAATTTTCTGCTGCTTGATACTATCTCAAGATCTGTCTTTTAGTTATTTCTTTTAGCATTTTGATCTGCAATGTTTGCACGTACCTAAACATTTGTTTTATTGTCTATTTTCATTTGACAGATTTCAGTCAATCAAATGGTGACAGATTTTTCTCCCCCCTTGTCAATAAAAATGTTCAGTGCTATTTGTGTTTAATATCTATAAGGCTGGATATATGGTAGCATGGAAAAGCAGTTTGGATGACTGGCACATCTCAAAGCATAAGAAATTTTTCCCAGGCAGAGACTGTTATCAACATGAGCTTAATATTGAGTTTGCCACTAGAGGGAGAACTACACTTGCTTATTTGTAGGATATGGTGAATTTGATCAAATGTCAAGACAATAAAGCTAAAGACATTACTTCAAATTCCTCAGGCTTAACTAGCTTTCATGTTAATGTTTTCCCCCCTTTTGATTGTTTTAGTGAAAAAATGTAAATAAGTAAAAACAGTGCAAACTCCAACATTTTCAGTAGTTCTTGTCTCTTTTGAGCAAACCCCTCATTACGTTCCAGTCCAGTATTTATTGTTTTGTTTGCAGTTTTCACATAGTCTCAGCCCAAACCAGGAGCAACACAAAGGAGAAATCCCTGTGAACTGAACAAGAAGTTACATGCCTGTAGAAGACAGACTAACCCCTAAATCTCTTATTTCTACTCTGGAAGATCAGAGAAGGAAAAACCTATAAATGCTTAAAGCTGGATGTGAAAAGTTCTGTTCCAGAGCCTCTGTCTAATTATTTCCCCCTGCTCCTGAGTTAGATTGCCATTCTCAACAAAAGAAAAACATGCAATTGTGGTAGCCATTCAAACCCATTCTCAGGTATCCTTACCAAGTGTCCAGGGTTTTAGGGAGTTCTTTGGCTGGTATGCTGTTAAAATTCACAAAGATGTGTCTACCTTCTGTATGATTTAGATTCTGGAACATTTATCTCAGCCAACCTAAGATGGCCATGGTTGATGTCACAACATCATTTTACACTCCTTTAGCACACAGACAAAACACTATAGTGGGCTCAAACATACCAGCTTTCAAAGTTTTGTTCAAGTCTATTCACATTCTTAAAAAAAAACACCAGTTAAAATCACTGCTTTCCTATTTTCAGGGTACTTAAACTCTTGATAAATTGGTTATTAGCCAGCAGCCATGCTGTGCAAGAAGCGACATTGTGCTTGGAGGAGGACATTACCCCTATACAAAGGGCCATCATAAGGCCTGAGTGACATGCATGGTTGTGCATTTCATAGACCACCAAACAGTACCATAAATAAAATACAGTCTGAAATCATAACTTCATGGCCAAACAATTACTTTTGCCTTTTGTATCACCAGTAAAACCCCAGAAACACATTTATACACAATTTAATTTTTTAACGCACTAGTGAAAATTATCAGTTTGGCATCTCTGATCTCCTATTTATCTCTACACTAATTCACCACCAAGGGTAGTGGTGCAAGTATAACGCATATGAACCTTGGCCTAAAAGGAACATCCAAATAGAAGGAATTTCATTTAAAGGGCCCATTCCATTCTCAGATATACCAACTGTAACAGTGGTTTGTGTCATTAAAGACTCTTTTCAATGCAGAATTATAACCCCAGCTCTATTCACATAGGACACTACAAATCTAGATAATGACTTTTGGTCAGTAGAAACCTGAGCAATAGTTGAACTAAAAAACAAAACAAAGACAAAAAATCCTTTTAGCACTTTCTGGAGCCATCTAGTCCTGTTTAATAAAGAAAGCTCTTCAACTACTAGGAAGTCTACAAAGATGGTTTCATTCAGTTCTAAGTGCTGTACATACCCATGTTAAGAGACAGTCCTACTTGAAAAAGCATAAAATAGTCACAACAGACAAAGACTGGGGTGTATTATCCTATTTTAGAGGTGTGGAAACAGGCACAGAGAGAGCTTGTGACTTGCCCAAGGTCATGAAGCAAGTCTCTAGAGGCCTAGGCTAGTGCCTTAACCCCAAGGCATCTTCCTCTCTATAATTACTTTTTCCCTTCATGGACATTTTTATGGCATTCTATTTACAAAGGAAAAAAGAGTAACCCAAAAGACTATAATTTACTTTTAAATGTTCATCAATTTTATTACATAGGAAAGCAGCTAGCATACAACTCTACAGTCCACAGGATAAGACACCTGCATCCAAACTAATGCCTCATAAAGTAGTTCTGGTTTGAGTAAAGTACAAAGAAAACTAGCTTGCTATACTGAATTTTTCATATTCACAAAAAATATTTGACATCTGATTTGGTATCATTTTCCACACCGATCTAAACAAAATGCAAGGCAGTGGTGAATAAGGCTCTTGGTTTATATTTACAGCTGCCATATCTGTTGTTATTTAGCTTTTCTGCAATTTTATATCTCAGAGCTTAACACTACTCTTCAGAGGGGGAAAATTCTGAAGTTGGAGCTTTTGATTCACTCCATATTAGGCAGTACACTTTAAGTTAACATTAGTTAGCTAACAAAGCGAAGTAGACAGACAGCATTGCAGCATTCATAGGGACATCTCAGTCTTCCCTCCAAAGCTACACATACATGCATAGAGATCATCTTAGATGCCTACAAAGAGACAGCAAATGCAGTAGAAGGAGAACGTTGCAAAAATGTCATTTTTATAGCCAAACTGAGGAAATTAAGGAGCTGATCCTGCAAACAGATAGGTGAGTAACTTTACTGAATTCAACAGTACTACTCGCATGAGCAAACTTACTCACATCCCTAAGTGTCTTACGAGAGAAAATTTAAAACCTGTGCAGAGAGCCTATCCCCTATGTAAGTCCCCCTCAACCCTTATTTTGAGGTCTTAAGTAGTGGCTAGTCCTGCTGCTGGGCCATGCCATTCAATTCATGCACCTGAATTGAACAGGAGAACAGGATCGTTAATTTATTCATCCTGGTGGGTAAAGCATAAAATTAACTAAGGACTCAATTATTATGTAACTCTACTCATTCTATCTGATAGTGTAGTGGTTTCTTCCATCATATTTGGTTCCAGTCTCACTATTTCATTGCTTCGGTCCCAGGTTTTCAGTGCAAGGCAAGAACTTTCTGGAATATTTTACAGTTACCAGCTATGGCTCCAGTCCTGCAAACTGTTCTGCAAAGGCAGAGCTCCACACTCACCCAGAACAGTTTGCAGGAGCCGGGCCCAAGAGAGCATTCAAATGGGAGTCACCTTTATTTTTTTTAATATATGTGTGTATATATATATATCTATAACACCCTCCCAGCCATTATGATCAGTCTGCTGTTTTATCTGGTTCCAGTACTGTGTCACTTAACAGCCTCCTACCTTTACTCATTAGTTGATGGCTATCCTCCTGGATGTCTTCTTTTTTTAAGGAGATACTGCCCATAGCAAAAAATAAGGCATAGTCTTATAAATCCCTATAGATACTCTTAGGGTATCTATAAATCCCTATAGAAACAAAATATATCCCTCAGGTATGGACCGATCTGGAAAAATAACTGGAGATCCCTAAACTATCTTCACTAAGGGGCTCTCCCATAGCACAGCTTCACTAAGTGAGTCTCTCATTCATTATAGCAACTTTTATTGCTTCGTGTCATTTCCTATGGCAGGAAATGCTGACTTTGTTTTGAATTTGTTTGTTTTTTAAGATCTGTTGTACGAATTTTGTGAATACTTATTTAAAAATAACAAAGACTATTAATTTCATTATGCACTAAAAACTACCATTTGAAACCTAGAACACACTCAAATGTACAGGCTCTCTCCTGTGACTGGCTTGGCAGCTGCAGCCTCCAATGACCTCATAAAGGCATAGGGGTGCTCAAACAACTCTCTGGGATATTTAGCACCTTGCGAGAATGACTGCACCACAACTAAGGTGGGGCAGAGTTTGTCTGAGGCTTACCCAGGAAAGACAGCTCTGCTTTATGGTGGGTGGGAGGGGGCGGAGGGGAGGAAGGAGGTCAGAAACAGCTGTTAAAAAGGTGCTCAGTGGCTCTTTGTTTGTCATCAATTAGCCAGTGATGGTCAGCCATAATCAGATGTTCACAGATTTTAAGGCTGGAAGGGACTATTATGATTATCTACAGTCACCTCCTGCATAACACAGACCATAGAACCTCACCCAGTAATTTCTGCATCAATCCCATAATTTTTGTAGGAGCTAGAGATATATTTTAGAAAGATATCCAGTCCTAATTTAGTCTTTGTCTTTCCTTCCTTCTTTTCCCTCTATTTGTGACATTACTTTAAAGTAAAGATACACATGAAAAGCATCAGGCAAATTAGCATGCTCCACCACCAAGACAATGGCCAAAAAGCCATAAGTCCACAATAAAGGAAGATAAAAACTTTGGCTAAAAGCTCATCCTAGTTCAGTGGCAAAGCGAAGGCAGCAATTAGGAATAAAAAAATCAGCATACAACAAATGGAAAAAGGGAAGGAATAGCAATTGATATAAATAAGAATGTGTGAAGTGTAGAAAATGGATAAGGGAAGCTAAACACATCAGGGGAAATCCCTGGCTGCTAGGGCTAAGGATAATAAGAAGGAATTTTTAAAGTATATTAGGAATAAAAGAAATCCTAGCAATGGTATAGGCCCATTACTAGGCAGAGATGGTAAAATTGTTAATACTGCTGAAGAAAAGGCAGAAGTTTTCAATAAAGATCTGCATTTTATATTTGAACTGAAGCAAGATTATACGCTTGTATTGTCCAGTCCATTAGTAACCAAGAGGATGTTAAGCAACATCTACTAGTGATTAACATTTTCAATTCAGTAGGCCTGGATAACTTTCAAAAAACTTCCAGAAGAGTGGAGAAATGTGCCAATATTCAAGAAGGACAAGTGAGATGACCTGGGTAAATATAGGCCAGGTAGCCAGAAATCAATGCTGGGTGAACTAAAGGAAAAGCTGCCACCGGATTCAACAGATAAAGAATTGAAGGATAGGAATGTAATTAATGTTAGGCAACATGGTTTATGAAATTAGGTCTTGCCAAACAAACCTGATTTCATTTTGAAAAGCTTACAAGTTTGGTTGACAAACGTAACAGCACAGATGTAATATACATATTTGTAAGTGATTTTGACAAAGTATCACACAACATTCTGATTAAAAGAATTAGCAGTATACGATTATCAATAAAGCACAGTGAAACGAATTAAGAACTGGCTAAAAAATGTCTGTCAAAAAGTAATTGCCAATGGGGAATAAGCATCGAATGGAGATATTTCTAGTGGGAATCCACTGGGATTGGTATGACGCTTGATGCAATTCAACATTTTCATCAGTGAACTGAACGTAAATATAAAAATCACTAGGGATCCAATTTGCAGATGACATAGATTGCCCAGTCCTCATCATTATTTACCATTTCACCAGTCATGCAGAGCAATCTGGATAATTTGGTAACCGGGGACTATGCAAACAAAATGCATCCAAATACAGGCAAATGCAAAGTTATACATCTAAAAACAAGTACTCCTGGGGGAATTCTGTGCTACTGTGTGCGCACATATTTAATGAGCCCCACAGATTTCTAATTTTTCAAGCAGAAAAAGCTTCTGCCAAAATACTGCTGCAGTTCATAGAATCATAGAATATAAGGGTTGGAAGGGACCCCAGAAGGTCATCTAGTCCAACCCCCTGCTCGAAGCAGGACCAATTCCCAGTTAAATCATCCCAGCCAGGGCTTTGTCAAGCCTGACCTTAAAAACCTCTAAGGAAGGAGATTCTACCACCTCCCTAGGTAACGCATTCCAGTGTTTCACCACCCTCTTAGTGAAAAAGTTTTTCCTAATATCCAATCTAAACCTCCCCCACTGCAGCTTGAGACCATTACTCCTCGTTCTGTCATCTGCTACCATTGAGAACAGTCTAGAGCCATCCTCTTTGGAACCCCCTTTCAGGTAGTTGAAAGCAGCTATCAAATCCCCCCTCATTCTTCTCTTCTGCAGGCTAAACAATCCCAGCTCCCTCAGCCTCTCCTCATAAGTCATGTGTTCCAGACCCCTAATCATTTTTGTTGCCCTTCGCTGGACTCTCTCCAATTTATCCACATCCTTCTTGAAGTGTGGGGCCCAAAACTGGACTGTTCTGTTTTGTAGGTATGATTTTTTTGTAGGTATGAAACAGTTCTGCCGTTTGCCCACCAAAGTTGCAGGGAGAGGCAGACAGGGGCTCATAAGGGCTAGGGGGAGGACTGGGGCAGGGGCTGAATGGGAGTGGAGGCATGGGGCCATGGCAGGAGAGAGGTGCAGAGCCATATGGCGACAAGGGGAGGTGGAGCAGAGCTACATAGTGATGGGGAGTGGCTGGATGAGGGCGGGAGACTCATGGAGACAGGGGTCCATGTGCCTGACTGAATGGGAGAGGCTAGGAGTAAGCCAGGGTCTGCATGGGGGAAGCTCCTTAACAATCCCTCCCTGCCCCCTCCCAAAAATACCTGTTCCATACTTTACTCACCCATACCAAACAGCCCTCCAAGTTCACACCCAGCCTCCTTCCCAGCAATTTACCTCCCTCTCCCTCAGCTCCTCAGTTACCCCTGACTCCCCCAAGCCTTTGCTCTGCTTCTGAGGGATACGGGAAATACAGTTCTGTATTGTAGTTTAAATGAATTATTACTCAGAGTTCTGCATTAATATGCCTAGTAAGGAATCTATTTGTCATAAAACATTTCCTGAATCTTTTTTTGTTGTCTGTATTGTTACAGACATACTTGCTGACAGGTATTTTGAAATAAATGATCAAAAATAATTGAAACTGGTGTGATTATATTGTGTTATTTTGACAAATAAAATATGCAGAATTTTGCAGAATTTTAAAATATTGTGCGTAGAATTTTAATTTTTTTGGCACAGAATTCCACCAGGAGTAGAACAAGGAACACGGGCCATACCTACAGAATGGGAGGCTGTATCCTGGAAAGGATTTAGGGTTCACAGTAGAGCAAATCAACATAAGCTCCCAGTGCGATGCTGTGGCAAAAGGTGCTAATGCGATCTTTGTTACTAGGTAAAATTAAAAACCCGTGTAATATGGTAGTCAGACTATATGATCTGACGGTCCCCTCTGGCCTTGAACTCTATGAATTTATGAACCCTCTTTACAGGGCTCTGTTAAAACTCTCTACTGTAAGTATCTACTTCTTATCTGTCTAAACCTCCAGTATAATACAAATGACAAACACTGCCAAAACTCAGAATGTTTCGCTGTCCATGATGATGACGACATGACAGAGAAAGCAGCAACAGTTCTGTAGTAATAAAATTAGCGCCAGGTTATTTCAGACATCTAAAATATGTTCTATAACTGCGTTACCAAATAGAAAATTTCTTCATGTATTCCGGACGTTTGGAAGTTTACTGTTAAAAGACACTGTCTGATGGATAAAAATCACATTATTTTTTTTTTCTTCAGTTCTTCTTCTAAGTGTTTAAACACATCAGGATCCTCAACAGTTGGAGTTATCTGAGAGGGAAGAACATACATAAACATATGATAGAGAACTGCCATATACCACATACAGTAAGGAGCAATCGGTTCAATAACTCCTCTAATGCTAATTTTTCTAAAGTAATCAAGAAGAAAGCATTTATAAAGACTGTGAAGATAAAATATACCAGGCAAAAATAAAATGACATTACAATATCAGATATTGTGAACCAATAGCAAAATACATTAAAGAAACAAAAGATAAAGTCACTTCTGCTGATGTGCTAGCATCCCTTGTTAAAGAGCACCTAGAGCTTACCTGATATGGTTTGCCATTGACAAGAGCAGAAAGAGCAGAACGTGGTATTTTGCCGGAACGTGTCTTTGGTATCTGTTTCACAAATACCGCCTTTCGGAAAGCTGCCACTGGGCCAATGCTTTCTCGAACGTACTTAACAATTTCTTCCAAAACTTTCTCCTCCTCTATCTTTATACCTGGTGAGGAATTTCAGATGCTGTAACTACTTTACAACATTATACAAATCTTAGGGACACAATACACGAGTCTATGAACAGTAATGAGCTCTCACCATTTCTTAATACACATAGCGCTAATGGGACAAGACCTTTTAAGGCATCCTCTTGGCCAACAACAGCACAATCAGCCACAGCTCCATGGGAAAGAACAGACTGAGGGAAAAAACAAAACAAAACCTCAAATAGCTGAGTATATATACTACTGTAATTAATATGCAGGTTGCATTGACAATCTAGTGTTTGGATGGAAATAAGAACAACCCCTAGGTAACACAACATACAATTGAAAAGATAATAAAATGTCCTCTTTATAGCAATATTAAAATGACAATTTTAACACATTCCACAAGATCTTAGCTGGAAAAATGTTATGTTAATATAATATTATGATCGATGTTTCACACAGTTATGCAGGGAGGAAAGAGCAAGTGAGTGCTGGTACATTCTTGGGTGTCTGATCTATCACAATTCAGATATGTAATCTACCTGTAATCTTTTCAATCATACGGAAAGCAGGGACTTGAAACTAAAGAGCCTCTTCAACCATAACTATGAAAAAAACTGTATAATGAAACTCTATGAACCCTGATTGTTCCAGAAGGAGGAAGTGCTATTGGTGGGTGGGGGAGCAGAGAGAAGGGAAGAGAGCAACGGGGGGGGGGGTGCGCGCGTGCGTGTCCGTCCAGACAGAAGGGCTGCAGCAAGCAGGCCCTCACAGAGTGAAACAGTCAATAACCTGTCTGAAGCCTGGGAGGGGACAGAGCGGCTGATCGGTGACGCCCCAGAACAGGAGCCAGGGGGAGCACTGTGCCAGGGAGGAATCGCCTGAGGAGGACAGACCAGAGCTAGATCCAGTATCACTGCTGCCCAAAGCTGCATCGGGCTGTGGGCCTTATAAAACTTTGCACTGGAAATAATGAGGGAGGCTGTTAGCTAGTTAAGTGAGGAGGCGGTCACTCTGTGTGGCTTTGCAGAGAGAGGCAGAAGGCAGCACGGGAAGGGGGGGGAAGTTTACTGGTGCCAAAGAAGACCAGGAGCACCCAAGACTCACCATTGGACTGGAACTTTGCCCAGGACTCCTGAACTCTGTGTGCAGACACATTGCTCGGTGTCTCTCCTTTCAGACTATGGTACTAATAGGCCTGTGGGGCCTTGAGTTGAATGCAACCCTGTTTTATCACTCCCCCTCTATTTCCCCGTTGTTTTTTTCCTTTCATTCCCTTTCTTATATTCATTGTACTTTGTGTGTGTGTGTGTGTGTGTGTGTGTGTGTGTGTAAACGTACGTACGTACATACTCTGGGGGGTATGGAACAGGTGCCTCTGGGTGGAAGGGACTTTCCCTGCTGCACTCCTGCACGCTTCTCTTGGCCAGAGCTGCCTGCAGAGCAGACACCATCTTGGCCACGAGGGGGCTAAAGTTACATAAGTAATTTATCTGAAATTTTACTTTCTGCCAATCCAAACCAGCAACAATAAACCCACAAGTTATTACTGCTTCACATTTGTCTGTCAGGTTGAAGTATCAAATTAACATATACAAAAATGTGTCTCTTTCCCTCCTAGTCACATCTCCTGCTTAGGGAACTTTCCTAACCGTACAAAAGAAAACATCACGATGGCCTGTATAATTTCCCCATTATTCATTGGTGACCTCTTAAAGAGGAAAAAGGGAGACTGAAATTGAGGAGAAGAGTCCTCATTGGTGGATCACAATCAGAGAAAAATTAATCTGCCATCTTTAGGGACTTTTAGGTGGATGAAGACTGTTTGCGGGTGTACTAGGTGCTGTGCAAACACATATGAAGGCAAAATTCCTGCCTCAAAAAGCCTGCATGGAGCAACACTATGGAGTGCTGTAAGAATTCGCTCACGAGCACAAACCTACACATGCATATTGCAACTGAAGGAAGCTGAAATGAATGAATGGACAGACCTTCATCTACTATCTTTCAGATATCTCTGAGACTCCTCTCCCTTTCCTCTCATAATGTAGTCAAAACCCAGGTAAAATGAGACCTCAGTTTACCTGGGCAAGAAACACTTCAGCTTTGCAAAATAGATATCCTGACTATTGCCCTTTAGATACTCTGTTTTGCTCTTCATATATAATTAGGGATCCAGGTGTCCAACATGATTATAAAAACTATAGGATAGGCATCCTTGATTTCCCTCCTAAGAAACTCTTTGGATCCACAGGTGTTAGTGGTCCAACTCTTAATCAAACCCTTCCTGTAGGAATTATAGTAGTGATAATATCCATTAATACTCTCCCCATTGGCTGATAAAATAGTATGCAAAACGTACCCAAAATTCACCATGAGTTAACATTGTCCCAAGCCACTGGTTTTTTTTTTTTTTTTTACAAAGAGTTAAAGTAACAAGGCCAAAAGGATAAGTCATTAGCATGAGCCAACACTTCCTTAAAGAAATAGCCTATTGCAAAAACAAAGTTTCACTCCCACGCTATTGACGGACAGTAATCTAAATCCAATAATACATGCCTCAGGTTGCAGGGCAACTGTCATAAAGCATGTGAAACCTCCTCATACAAATCCACTGATCATTTCTTTGCTTCCTAGTTTGTATGTTCAATTGACACTGTTTTTGCAGCACACATGTACATGATATCAATATGCTGAAGCAGTCTATACTTTTAAGGTAGCTGTGATTATATATGCATATTTTGCCCTAACTGGCACAGAATTAAGATAATTATCCTGTTATTAATGGAATTAAGTTATTTACAATAATATGAAAAGCAGAGTGCAGAGAAGATACAGTAAGTTTCAGTTTTTAAATAACCTCACAAGCACAATGTACCATGTAATATTTTGTTATTGAAAACTTTATCTGTTAAACCTTCAAAACGTATACTGTTTGGTTCTTTATGAGGGAAGAAATTATTTGCAGGCTAAGCAAATTGCTCTGCTCTGTAACATTTATGTGATCTGAACAATCCACAGGAGTCCATAGATCTGGAATCAAGCCAGTTGAATGCCCCAACCCTTTGTGGATGCATTGGTGACTAACATCTGAATGGGAAATATTGGAGTCAAAGGCACCCGCAACAGACATTGCTTGGTTCTAGCCACCAATGAAGGGATGATCATTCTGTGGATGTTTGGATGGTAAACTGACCTGATCCAGGACTGAAGAGGTCTCATCCTCAGTCTGGCAAAGGGTGTGATATGAGTACTTGAGACCAATCTCAGGCTTGAAAATAAATATGCGAGATAAATTCTGGAACTTCTCCTGAGGCAGGTATGTATGCCAAGGAATTGTATGGACTGAGATTGAACTTCAGAACCAAGTTTAAGAACAGATGTAGATTCGAACTTACTGAGTCTGAGATCTGTTGAGTTGATCCTCCCTGATTAGAGGTGCTAAGATCAAGAGACAGGTAAACATAAATCCCTCAATGATGAAGATGGGTGGATACTAACAATAGACATTTTGTAAACACTTGCAATGCAGTTGAGAGTCTGAACGGAAAGGCCTGGAATTGATGACGATCACCTAGAACTTGGAAACGAAAACATTTCTTGTGCAAGTGATGTATTGCAACATGAAAACATGCATCTTGCAAATCGAGTGCACTGAACCAATCCATGGGATATAAAGAAGGTATGATGGATGTGAGAGTCACCATGCAGAATTCTGTGTTGGTGATGACAGTGTTGAGGAGCCTGAGGTCTACTATGGAGCACCTAGTCTCGTATACCTTTTTGGTATAAGAAAGTATGGGGAATAAAATCCCTTTCCCCCAAAGGCTAAAGGAACCAACAACATTTCCACTAACTCCAGTAGTGACAGTTTTTCTTGATGCATGAGACTTGTCCCCAAAAAGGTATGAGGAAGGTGCATGAGGGGAAAATGGTATGGAATTGGAGGGTGTATCCTGTCTGGATGACCCAAAAATGCAATGTTATTGAAGTCCAAGCACTCTTGAAAAAAGAAAGGCAGTTATCAAAAGGGGGAAGGGAAGGGTACCAATCCACACAGTCTAGTGCAGTAACCTCCACTGAAGTATCAAAATTGTTGCTTCTGAGAATGAGATGGTTGAGTAGAGAATGAAGAAGACAGTCTTCTCTTTTAGAATCTCTGTCTCTTTTTAAACTGATCTTGCTGCTTCTGATAATAAAATTAGGATAAAACAAAATACATGGTTGAGATCTCTGCCTTGAAGAGAACAGTCACTTATATTGCTTTCCTCTTAAAACATGAGGTGTGAAGCCTCAGTAATCTGAGTGTGGCTCTAGAATCCTTTACAGAATGTAATGTTTCAGGTTGAATATATCCTTTCCCTGGATGGGTAAGTCTTGAACTGCCTTTTTAACCTCATTAGGCAGTTAGGCAGTGATGCAGATAAAGGTGAGTGTCCCTTCTCATGGAAATTCCAGTGAAGACTGATCTAGCTCCTGTGTCTGCAGAGTCTAAAATTGCTTGCAAAGCGCTTTCTGCAATAAATCAATTTAATTTCATCCTTCAGATGTGGAGGTAACTCTTTAAAAAAATCTGCAATTTTGTCCCATTGTATATAACTGTATTTGGCTAGCATAGCTAAGTAGTTTGCAATCCTGACCTGAAGAGATATCACTGAATAATTCTTACGACCAAACAGATCCAATTTCTTTGCCTCTTTTTCTCATGAGGTGGTCTTCATTAGCTGCAGTACCTACTAGAGATGATGGTGCCAAGGTAAGTGACATAATATCTTTTATCAGACCAACTTTTGTTGGTGAAAGGTACAGGCTTTCGAACAACACACAGCTCTTCTTCCGGGCTGGGGAAGGAAGGAGAGATGATGGCGGCAGATGCGAATAAAAATACTCTAACCCTTTAAGGGGACCTTAATTCTTTTGTTCAGTTCTCTTTCAGATTGCTGAGATGCTGGAGTAGTCTATAATTCCTTTTGCAGGTTTAAGAATTCCCTCATTAAAAGGAAGGGCTATTCTGCCCTGACTGTTGGGTTCCAAAATGTCAAATTTCCATTAATGGAAGTCTTTGTCTATCATTTAATGGCACCCCTGAAGATTCCTTTGCCTGCTCAGTCAGGAGTGTTAGTTGACATAGCTGCTTTTTGTATATATCAAGGAAAATACAAGTAAATGGATAAAGAATAGAATAGAATAGACATAACTTGAGACAACCACTACAAAAGTGAACACACACAAAAGGAAAAGGTAAAATCTTAATTAAACCCTTGGGAGTAGGATATAAAAATAAAGTCAAAGCACAGGAAAAATCATGAAAAATTCAGTGCACCTCAGAAAAACATAAACACACCGATACAACATAGGGAAACCATACAAAAAAACACAGTTGTAACCCTGCCCTTGACGTTGTGGTCCCAGCTCCTGCCGAAGGTTCAGAGTAAACAGTTACCTTTCCTTAAGTTCTCAGCTTCCCATTTTTTGCCTATGGACTAAGGCCTTCTAAAGCCACTGCTTCCAGTGCAGTCTTTCAGGCCCCTCACCTGACATTGGACCAGGTACCCTCCGTGGAGTTCCAAAAGTTTATAGATAATTCTGAATAAGAGTGAAGGGTTCCATATTCATAAGAACCAGACAAGAGCTTTAAAAAATGGTAGAACGTTTTAAAAAAATAAAATAAAAGTTTAACAAGCGTGCAAAATAGAAATATAGAAAATAGAAACAGCCAAAAGTAATTGAAAAACTGTAAAAATAAGAAACAAGAAAAAATATTTAAAAAGAGGCAGTGTTTCTAGAATGGTAGTTACTGAAACAGGATGTATTCCTGTTTTCTACAGCAGCAGCAGCCGCCAGACAGTCAGGAGGGGACTAGTCATGCTAAATCCCTGTAGTATTAATCCCTTGCTTCAGAGAAAAGGCAAGCAATTCCAGCTGAAACACACACACCACAAGATGGAAGATGAAATTAACACAAATACGTAACAACTACTCATTGAGCGACAGGATAAATGGTAACTTCTGTAGCTTCACAGAGCCCTGATGATACTTATAGGAAACCCTGGTGAAATAAACAACTCTTATTGGAACATGATGAAGTTGAAATTTATAGTCAAAATCTGCAGAAAAACTTGCTAAACGACATGTAGCTATAATGGAAATGGAGATAAATATGCATACTTGACAAGGTGACTGTCATTTAATTAAAGGAAGATTCACTGAGCTTCTAATTCTGTATTTACTGATCTTACTGAAGACTTAATTGTGTTGTTGTTAATGTTTGCTCATTTAAATAGCAGTTTGCTCTGTAAACTACTTACAGTCTAGCTTTTTTTAGCTTGGTTTAAAAGGTGAATTGAAAAACTAAACATTTTCTTGTGATTAAGTGTATATTGTTTTCAGGGGAACAAAATTACAAAACAGTAGGGGAGAAGACTGAGAAAAACAAGTGACTTAAATTAAAGAAAAGAAGAAAGCTCACATGGTACACAGAGATAAAGTAGTACAATACTAAACATTGGGTAATTCACAACACCAGCCATTTTATCAGCTTCAGATCCAGCCTGAAAGATAAGGAACAATGCCTGAATAATTTGTTTAACGATACAGAAGTAAAAGACCAGTGGCAAGATTTTGTGCTGTATATATTCAAGTCATCTTTGTGCCTCCTAATCCTGGGTTGCTTTAGGGGCCAGTGTGGTCCCTTGAATAACTTAACATTGAGGGACAGCCTAAGTTAGCACAATCCCTGAAGTGCTATGCTGTTGCACCTCCCCCCACTGCCTCCTGGTTTAGACATACCCCCTATGCCAGGGGCTTGAGGCATGGGTCTCATATGGCAGCATAAATTACCTTGTGCAAAGTCCATATCGGGGGACGGGGGGTGTTGATTAGATCCTCCCCACCTAAATCTGGTGTTGTGACAGCCCTTTCACTAAAGGGCCACACCGGAGGGAAGAATCCCTTCCCAGGTGGTGTGCTCATTACAGGATGGTGGGGTGGGAGGGGAAGGTGGCTTTACATGACATTTACATTCTCCCAATTCTGAGCCAATGTACACTAGTCTACCACTCTTACATTAGAGTAGCTCTAATTTAAAACAGATTATTCATAGGCCTAAAAGGACATTCCAGTATTTTGGGAGCACCAGGGAGCAGGGATCCCCTAGTAATGTCCCTGGAGGATGAGATGACATGGTGCAAAGCTGTTAATACCACTGTACTCCACCCAGAGATTCCCCTTATATAATGCAAATGCTTAGGAAGGTGGATCCATGGGGTTTATGTGCTGCTTTTGTGCAACCCAAATGGCTTCTGCAGCCAGAGAGACCAAAAATCTGTCCTCTGGCTTTTTTCCAAGTTTTCTACTCTTTAAAATCCAAAATGTTATATAAAATATGCAGGTCAACCCACAGATTGCAAACAGATATTTTGTAAAGCAAAATATTGCAAAATTAGTTCTCCTTTGACTTAACTGCTAAGTTCAGAGTCTAGAGAAAAGTACAGCAACATGCCTAATACCAAATAAGGAGGATTTTCTTGTACTCCCTGCATGGCTTCCTTTACTTGCAAGATCTTCAGGGAAATCCAAGATCTTCTGGCAATTACAGTAGATCTGGACAGGTCAGTGAATCAGGAAATGAGTCTAAAATGCTATTTTAAAATGCATAGTTTTAACTTGTGGAGTTACCTGTATATTACATTCGTGAGCTAGGATGTGAGGGTGGAGTTTTCGGAGCGTTTAGAGTTGGCTTAGCTCTGCTCTGACTGAAGCCAATAATAAAACTCCTAATGATTTCAACGGGAGCAGAGTTTAAGCCAACACTGAGCCCTTTTTGAAATCCACCCTAAAACTACTTTTAAAAAACTTTCCAAAAGTTTTAATCTTAGAAACATCTGCACCCCCAAAGAATCAAAACCAACACGTACACAACTGAGAAAAAAATAAAACGTATTTTATGTCTCTGTGAACACATCTACATAGCGAGCAGCAGCCTGTGGCAGTGAGTCTTAGAGCCTGGCTTGACACACTTAGGCTCAACAGGGCTTGTGCTCCGTCACTAAAAACAGTTGTGTAGGCTCGTGCTGGACCTTGGGCTCTGAAGCCCACCCCCATCTTCGGCTTCAGAGCCCGAGTCACAATCTCTGCATAGTTATTTTAAGCACCTTAGTGTGAGCCCAGCAAACCTGAGTCTGTCAACCTGGGCTCCAAGACTCACTTCCACAGGCTCCCACTCAATGTGTGGACATACCCTGTGATGCCAGCTTTCTTTGTACCCATTTTCACGGTTAAGTTTGTGCTCACCTCCTCAATTGCACCTGCAGAAATTCTATGACCTGCAACATTGATCACGTCGTCAACTCGAGACATGACATATAAGTAGCCATCTTCGTCCACGTACCCAGCATCCATGGTATCATAGTATCCCTGAAAATAAAACCACAAGAAATAAATTGATATTAATACTAGGGTCATCAGCTCAGCAATGTTCTACCAGCAAAATGGATGAGTGACTCACTCAAAATGAAAAAAGTTACTGGCCTGTTTAATATAGTCACCTCCCACCTAAAGTTTATGAGTGTGGTGTAAAAATAGGATCACATCAACTTTACAGCTGAAAAATCTTTATAAACTGCAGTTCCTTCTTTTCCCAATTATAATTTTTTCATTATATGGATTTTATTCTGAAACACTTTATTCACTGTTCTGATTTCATAATACAGATTGGGTTCCCCTCCCCAAGCGAGCTTGGTGGGGTCAGCAGGAACAGCATATGCCCTGCAAGTCCACTCACACCTTTTCAGCCTGTTCTCCGCTCACTCAGAACCCCTGGAAGATGGGGCTCTCCTGAGCCCAGGGGAAGAGCAGCGTTGTCTCTAAAGGTTGGGGCAGCAAAACTGAACTCAAATTCTCATGATATTCCTGTTTCTATTGGAAATATCTTGACCCAGAAGCATGATAGCAACACCTTGCCAGACCACAGAATGACAACTTGTCCACACATAAATCTGTTCCCTCCGCTATTTCCACCCTTGGACCGAATCTTCCTTCTTGGTCATGCATAGGAAACACACACACACACACACACACACACACACACCCCTCCCTGTGTATGGAGGAGATCAGCTTATGTACAATCTCTTCCATATATGGATCTGATGTGGGAAACATAATTTATTCACCTATGTACAGATTCCCCTCCCTAAAGTCATGCTCCACTCCTGCATATGTTACTCCACACAGAAGACAAACTGTATTTTTTAGATTTTCTTTAAGAGTGACTACATTCTAATATTATGCACAATGAAAGGTTTAACTTTAAAAGTTTTTAATCTTACACAGAGATACATATCAAAGCTCTCTCATCAAAAGAAGAAATGACAGAATCCAAACTACTAACTAAGGTCATTCAATGCCACAGCATTACTGGTAGTTTATATAGTTCCTTTTGCAATTCTTACTTGAAATTTTTGGAAATATAACTCCTTGAATATTTCCTGATTTTTCCAGAGACCCGAGAAGGCTCCAGGAGGCAAAGGCAACCTTACATTAAAAAGGAAAAAAGTGCAGTAGTTAGAATAATAAGATACAAACTCAACAACTTCAATGATGCATAGTATAATAGATAATCACAATGTGATAGAACTGAATTCATATCTCAGAGTCAGGTAAGCATATGAGGATTATGCAATTGGAAGCCTGTTCCCTTAACACCTATATTACTTAGTGACAGATGATTCTGAAAATTATGTATTTCATAAACTACTGATAAATCACATTCATATAATTCTAAACTTGAAGATACAGCTAGCGGATACATTCTATAGAAAACTAGGGCCTCCAACTTTTAGTAAAATAAAGTTTGCCGTAGTAAATGTGAAAGAAGTGCTATATATATCTGTCATCATCATTCAGTTTAAAAGATTGCCCAAGATAAAGCAACTGGCACAAATACATCTAGACTATATGGACTATAAGGTGGATAGAAAGCTGGCTAGATCATCAGGCTCAACAGGTAGTGACCAATGGCTCCATGTCTAGCTGGCAGCCGGTATCAAGCAGAGTGCCCCAAGGTTCGGTCCTGGGGTCGGTTTTGTTCAATATCTTCATTAATGATCTGGGAGGATGGCGTGGATTACACCCTCAGCAAGTTTGCAGATGACACTAAACTGGGAGGAGTGGTAGATACACCGGAAGGTAGGGATAGGATACAGAGGGACCTAGACAAATTAGAGGATTGGGCCAAAAGAAATCTGATGAGGTTCAACAAGGACAAGTGCAGAGTCCTGCACTTAGGACGGAAGAATCCCATGCACTGCTACAGACTAGGGACCGAATGGCTAGGCAGCAGTTCTGCAGAAAAGGACCTAAGGGTTACAGTGGACGAGAAGCTGGATATGAGTCAACAGTGTGCCCTTGTTGCCAAGAAGGCCAATGGCATTTGGGGCTGTATAAGTAGGAGCATTGCCAGCAGACCGAGGGACGTGATCATTCCCCTCTATTCGGCATTGGTGAGGCCTCATCTGGAGTACTGTGTCCAGTTTTGGGCTCCACACTACAAGAAGGATGTGGAAAATTTGGAAAACGTCCAGCGGAGGGCAACAAAAATGATTAGGGGGCTGGAGCACATGATTTATGAGGAGAGGTTGAGGGAACTGGGATTATTTAGTCTGCGGAAGAGAAGAATGAAGGGGCATTTGATAGCTGCTTTCAACTACCTGAAAGGGGGTTCCAAAGAGGATGGATCTAGACTGTTCTCAGTGGTAGCAGATGACAGAACAAGGAATAATGGTCTTAAGTTGCAATCAGGGAGGTTTAGGTTGGTTATTAGGAAAAACTTTTTCACTAGGAGGGTGGTGAAGCACTGGAATGGGTTATCTAGGGAGGTGGTGGGATCTCCTTCCTTTGAGGTTTTTAAGGTCAGGCTTGATAAAGTCTTGGCTGGGATGATTTAGTTGGGGATTGGTCCTGCTTTGAGCAGGGGGTTGGACTAGATGACCTCCTGAGGTCCCTTCCAACCCTGATATTCTATGATTCTATATTCTGCATGGATACAGACATTTTGTAATACATAAATACACACAAGATCAGACCCTCAGTTTGTGTAAATTGTCCTAGCACCATTGACTTCAAAGTCATGAGGATCTGGATCACAGCATTTTCAGGTGGTTATACTTATTTTAATTGTAGAAAAATGAAGTGAAATTATGCAGATTAAACTGCAATAATTATTGGGGGGGAGGAAGGTAGAAAAAGGTAAAAACCTATATTTTCAAATATAAAATAAGTTGGGTTTAATTCATAGAAGAAAATAGAAATGACAAAAGTTGAAATGCACCATCAGCTGAGTTCTCAATATGTGCTCCTTTCTGCCACTTTAGTCAGCACCTGAATGTGATGAAGATGGGAGAAGGAGCATTCCACATACATAATACCTGTCAGATGGGAAGAAGCTGCAAAGCTTCCTGGGCTGACACCGGTGATTTTAATTCCACAGTGTTGACTGTCAATAAAAAGTTCAAGAAAACTGAGTTTAACCGTAAAAGATATAATTTCAAAGGGGGATGAACTGGGATTCTATAAAGGTTAACTCTGAATGCAGGGTGGGGGAGAGAGAGAGAGAGAGCGCAAGAGGAGAGAGACAGCGTGCATGCATATATTAGATCAATTCAATAATGTGCCATAAAAGGTCTCCTGGTATGAATTTGGGATGAATGTATTACTCCCAAGTAATGCCTCATACATGAGATCTTCACTTTCACCCTGGCAGTCACCAAATACTGACAAACGCCACTATGATTCATAACACTATGCAAAGGACAACACCTCCAGCACTGAAACATTCCCCAGTAGCGTAGCAGTGTCCATACAGATAAAATATAAACTGTATGTGGGACTTCAGCCCACAGGAAATGGTGTTAGCAAGTCAACCACATCTACACTACAAGATTTACTTTTATCAACACAAAAGGACAATTTTTCTTTTTTCTATAGAAAGTATTAACAGAATAAGCCATGGCAAAACAAGCTAAATCATCACTGTTCTTCCTAAGTTGATGGGCCTCTCAGGGTCAGACTCAGCTATCCTCCACGTGATTCACTTTAAGAGGACCAGAAGGATGTATTTGGCAACAGAATGTGGTCAGAGTTTCAGCTGATGGGACACTTCCCAGTAAAGTGTATGAACATCCATGGGGTATCTAGCCACTCCCCATATCGCCCATTTTTATGGGTTTATTGGACAGCTTTAGGTGCATATCCGACCTGCTTGTCATAGGGCCATGGTTGGAACCAGGTGGAGCAGGGAGGGACCAGGGTTCCCCTACCGCTGACCCTAAAGACTCTCACCATCAGGTGATACAGCCACAGACTCTTGCCACTAAGCAATACAGCTGGATGCAGACCCAACCCCCCACCAACAGAAGTTCAAACTGCAACAACAGAGGATAGCGTACTGGTATTCTACCAGGAATTACACGATACAAAAAGTATGCAGATTCCCCACCCCGGCCTTCTCCACCAACTCATCCAACTGCAGCAAAAGTCAAGATGGGGGTTGGGAGGACAGAATAAAAACCCACAATACAAATACCCTTACAATCTTTAAAGCTCTTTAAAAAGGGAAACTTGTTAAGAAAGCTCACTGTTGGCTTTACCAAGCCAGGCAACGACACTTTAAAAGGTCCCCTACAGTATAGGCATTAATGACAAGAACCTAGAATAAAAGATGATACAGGATACAGAAATAGCTATACATGAATATATAACAAATATAGTTCAGCTTAACTGCCACAAAATCACCAAATTCACCAATGAGTACTCTTCCTCTTCCACTTTTGGGGCAAACAGTCAAGTGCTTCAAAATATTTTGTTGAGTGCTGATATTTGGAAAAAAACGGTTACTAACCTGTTCAGTAACTGTTGTTCTGGACATGTTGCACATGTCCAATTCAACCTTGGTGCCTGTCTACCCAGCGCATAGCCATTGGAAACTTTTCCCCTCAGTAGTACCCACTGAGTAGCTTGAGTTCCTCCTGCTGACACACACTACTGCATGCAGGTATAAAGGACAGAGCGGCTCCCTGTTCCCCCTCAGTTTCATCTTGCCAGATCTCCGACATAGAGGGTTAGGAGGACAGGTCATGATTGGAGAACAACTTGCTCAACCCTAGCATTGTCTCTCGAGTCCTGAACAACACCACAATGGGAAGCAAATGTGTTGATTGAGGACCAGGTTGTCAATCTACAAATGTGGCTTCAGGCAGAATGCAGGTAAGTACATTGGCTGGCTGATATGGAAAGATGATACCACCTTTGGGAAAACCTCAGATGAGGCTGCAAGTAAACCTTTTTCTTAAAGAAGACTGTATAGAGAAGCCCATCCATTAAGTCAAGCAGCTCTCCTATTCTTCTGGCCAAGGTGATGGCAACCAAAAATGCCATTTTCATTCATTGATGTAGCCAAAGGCTCAAACAGAGGGACCCATAAGTCTTAAAGGTGCTAAATTTAGATTGCTTGGGAGAAGGTGGTCTTGCAACCAAGGATACAATTTGACTAGCCCTTTCAAAAACCCTATAAACATGTTGTTAGAGAAAACAGACCAATTATCTACTTTGGGGTGGAATGCTTACTCCTGGGGGAGTTCTGCACCACTGTGCAATGCAGAATTTGCACAGAAGTAATGTTCTGCACAGAATTTCATTTCTTCCCACAGAACTGGTGCTGCAGAGCTGCTGCTAGGGACTGCTGGACCTGACAAAGCCCGCCTCCCCAAATCGCAATGCACCACTGCAAGAGGCGTAGGCGGGCTGCAGTTCCCAGCATGCCCTGAACAAAGGAGATGGCATGTGGGCCAGGGCTGCACAATAAGCAGAGTGCCCGGAACACAGGGTCACGTGCCCCCCCAGATTTCTGCCAGAGTTTGCTGACCCTGCTCAGTCACATGGAGTGTTCAGGTCCCCTCCCTGAGCAACAGCTGCTGGAGCTGGCAAGCTGCACCCTTCAGGGAGAGGCAGAAGCAACAGCTGAAAGCTGCAGGGAGGGGCCACTGCTTTCCAGGAGGGTTAAGGGGGGGCCCCTTCCCAGAAGGGGGCGTGACTCGACCTGTTCCAGGAGGCAACCAAATCTTTAAATTTTGCCTCCCCCATGAGCAGATACAGGTCATTTCTGCCCAGTAGGACAATAACAAAAGCTGTGTGGAGTGGTGCCTGAACCTGGGCTCTGGAGGGAGGGGGTGCGGGTGTCTGGCCCCACAGCTGAACTCTGGGGGGGAAAAGGGGGTGCAGGTGTCTGGGCTGGGGGGCCCTGTGAAGCCAACTCCAGCACCCCCCAAATATCCCCTTCAGCATCCCTCAAATGTACTCCTGCACCTCCCTCTCACCCCGGCAGCGTTCTCTATTTGGGAACTTGAAATATAGTAATCTACGGGGACACGGTGAAAAAAAACAGAATTGACTAAAAGACTGGAGGGGCAGAGTTTTCCCCGAAGATGTGCCCAGCTGGCATGTGTGAAACACCTAGACTGAGGTGCCCGACAAAAGCATAACAGAGAAACAGGAACTGGGTTGTCATAAGGGTTTCTTTAATTTTCTACTCATGGGGGAATCTTTTTGTTCTCTGTATTGTTACAGACATACTTGCTGACAGGTATTTTGAAATAAATTACCAAAATAATTGAAACTGGCACGATTGTATTGTGTTATTTTGACAAATAAAATATTCAGAATTTTGCAGCATTTTAAAATATTGTACGCAGAGTTTTTAATTTTTTTGGTGCCAAATTTTTTATTTTTTGGCACAGAATTCCCTCAGGAGTAAATGCTGGAAAGCTGCCTGATATACCTTCACAGAACTAGCAGTCAAACCTCAGTGTTTTAGGTACAATAAGCTATCTAGTAGCTGTTGAACTGAAGAAAGGAACGGTGATGCTGCCTGCCTGATCACAGTAGTAAGAATGCGTTGTTCAGGGAACCCAGGCTGTGATCTTGTAGGGAACAGAACTGCTGATACTTTCTGTTGATCCTTCTCGCAAATAGGTTTATTTGCGGAAACCCCCACCAATGGAAGATGTATCTGACTAGATGTGGACAACGAGACCAATTGTGGTGTCTTGTAAATGATCTGCTCAGGTGATCTGCCAGATTGTTTTGGACCCTGGTAGATAAGAAGCTTCTAGACCTATTGAGTTGGCAGTGCAAAGCTCACAAAGCAGCGTAGCCTCTTGACAGAGCGGGCTACTCCCTGCTTGCTGAGATAGAACATTGCTGCTGTGTTCTCTGTGAGGACTAAAAGGATGTTTCCCTTGATCTGTAGCAGAAAAACTTGACAGGCCAATCTAACAGTTTTCAACTTTCTGACATTGATGTGGAAAGCCAAGTCCTCTGCGGACCTAAACTCTGAGTCTGCAGAGAACCCAGATGGGTCCTCCAGCCAAAGGCAGACACATTGATCACGAACATGAGCATCATCTGCAGGGAGGCAAAAGGACTCCTACACATACATTAGCTGGAATTGTCCATCAAGCTAGGGAGGTGAGGGCATCAGAGGGCACCTTCACTACCGAGTCCAGATGGTGACAGCACGCTGAGTAGCCAACCCTGTAGAATTATGAGGTGCAGTCTGGCATATTGAACCACATAGGTGCACAAGGCCACATGCCCCAGGAGCCTCAAACAGTTTCATGCAGTTGTGACTGGGTGAGCTTTGCAATCTAAAACAATAGACAGTCATCTGAAACCCCAAGTTCAGATCATATCTGTCTTCTGCTATGCCACAATGGTGCCACTTTGGCACCAGAGAGGGCATCATCAAGTCCAGCACCAGGAGTCTTCTGTACTGATTTAGGAGAAATGCTTGGATTTCAGATGTACTCTACTCAAATCTTTCTCACCCCTCTTTTCAGGTTTTGAGGGTGGATATCTTCCCCTGGTTGGCGCCTCTTTGTTGCTAGGCACAAGTGAAGGAGATGAGTGCTGGGACTCTGACAACGTTGGAGACGTACTTTCACTAAAGCTGCAGCACTCAGCACTAAGTTGGAGCAGGTCACCTCAAGCATAGTCCGAGTGCCACCTCCATCAGCAGGAACTTCAGCCTAGCCTTCCTATCCTTGTTTGTTTTAGGCTTCAATTTACAGCAAATCTGGCACCGGTCTTTCACATGTGCTTTGCCCTGGCACTTAAGACAACTACTGTGCAGGTCACTCACTAGCATAGGTTTTGAGCAACAAGAGGCATTCCTCAGTGCTGGGGGTAGAACCCCAAAACATGGAAAACAATAAAAAAAATGGAACATAAATAAATTTATTAACCAACTACAATTATACTTTGTACACAGAGCAGAGAGAAAACTTCTGGTAATGAACAGGGGTTCCAATGACTGTTGTGGGAGTTAAGAAGGAACTGAAAGGGGCGTGGGAACAGCTCTGCCCTTTATACCTGCATGCAGCAGTGATCAGAGCAGAAGATGCTCAAGCCACCCAATGGGTACCGTTAAGGGAAAAAGTTTCTGATGGCCATGTGTCAAAAAGTGTCCATTTTCTGACTGAAATTGAGCTTTTAAATGTATGGGAGGAAAAGAGGTAGGAAGTTAGGGCACTGGCTTGGGATTTGGGAGAGCCAGGTTCAAGTGTTTGCTCTGCATGAACCAAAGTGGAGTTTTTCCATCCCAGATCACACATAATCAGGGAGAACAGGGACTTGAACCTGGCTCTCCCACATCTCCAGCCAAATGTCCTAACCACCCAGTTACGGTCTCAGTCAGTCATGCTTTCCTTCCCCTCCTCTCCAGATTTCCCAACAAAAACTTAGTTGAAACAGATATGTCTGCACAAAACATTTTGACTTTGAGCACATCTCAAAGAAATTTAATTTAGCCAAAAATGTTCCAACCAGTTCTAATGCAGACCAATGTTAAACTTCCAGTATGTTACTTACCAGCCCTCCAAAGGATATTTTTGACCTAGCTCTGCTCTCCTAGCTTGTAAGTCAGAAAGGGGTACCTGGCTGACCAAAAGGACAGTAACCCCAAGTATTTCCTGTAAAACAGCCAAGAAATGCAACAGGCATGTGCCATGGGAGCAGACACAATGGAAACTGAAGATGATGAGAAAGCAGAAAACAAGATAAGAGAAAAGCAGTCAATATTTAGAGTGGCTTTAAGCTGAGGTCCCTGTATCTAAAATCTCCTTTGGGGAGTGGAGTGGAGTGGAAGGTATAAAAAAGGGTGTGCATTTTAAAGTGACTTTTAGTGTTTATGAAACACTGAAGAGACAAAGGAGTTTGCTGTCAAGTGTTATCAAAGAGAAGACACAGCAAGAAAAACAACAATGATTCTCTTGCCTATGGAGTCTTTCAATACATGTTCCTCATCTGAGCTGTGGCCATTCTGGGACAGAATCCAAGGGTATGTCTACACTATGAAATTAGGTCGAATTTATAGAAGCCGGTTTTGTAGAAAGCGGTTTTATACAGTTGATTGTGTGTGTCCCCACACAAGAGCTCTAAGTGCATGTAGTTGGCGGAGTGTATCCACAGTACCGAGGCAACTGTCGACTTCCGGAGTGTTGCACCGTGGGTGGCTATCCCACAGTTCCCGCAGTCTCCGCTGCCCATCTGAATTCTGGGTAGAAATCCCAGTGCCTGATGGGGCTAAAACATAGTCGCGGGTGGTTCTGGGTACATATCGTCAGGCCCCCATTCCCTCCCTCCCTCCGTGAAAGCAGGGGCAGACAATCGTTTTGCGCCTTTTTTCTTGAGTTACCTGTGCAGACGCCATACCACGGCAAGCATGGAGCCTGCTCAGCAAACCGTCACTGTATGTCTCCTGGGTGCTGGCAGATGTGGTACTGCATTGCTACACAGCAGCAGTTAATTGCCTTTTGGCAGCAGACAGTGCAGTATGACTGGTAGCCGTCATCGATGTAGTCCCGGGTACTCTTTTAATCGGGCGCCTGGGCAAACATGGGAGTGACTCAGCCAGGTCATTTCCCTTTTAAGTTTTGTCTCATGGCGATTCAGTCCTACCGGCAGTGCACTGTCTTTTAACCTCCAGCCAGCAGAAGATGGCGGCTAGTCGTCATACTGCACCGTTTTCTGCTGAGCACCCAGGAGATGACGACGGCTAGCGGTCGTACTGCACAGTCTGCTGCCAGCAAGATGTATAAAGATAGATGAAGTGGCTCAAAACAAGAAATAGACCAGATTTGTTTTGTATTCATTTTCTCCTCCTTCCCTCTGTGAAATCAATGGCCTGCCAAACCCAGTTTTGAGTTCTATCCTTGAGGTTTTGAGTTCTATCCTTGAGGGGGCCATTCAGTTTCTCGCAAAGCCACCCCCTTTGTTGATTTTAATTCCCTGTAAGCCATATCGTCAGTTGCCCCTCCCTCCATCAGGGCAACGGCAGACAATCGTTCCGCGCCTTTTTTCTGTGCAGACGCGATACCATGGCAAGCATGGAGCCCGCTCAGATCACTTTGGCAATTAGGAGCACATTAAACACTACGCGCATTATCCAGCAGTATATGCAGCACCGGAACCTAGCAAAGCGATACTGGGCGAGTAGGCGACATCGGCGCGGTAATGTGAGTGATGAGGACATGGACACATACTTCTCTCAAAGCAGGGGCCCTGGCAATGTGGGCATCATGGTGCTAATGGGCCAAGTTCATGCAGTGGAACACCAATTCTGGGCTCCGGAAACAAGCACAGACTGGTGGGACCGCATAGTGTTGCGGGTCTGGGACGATTCCCAGTGGTTGCGAAACTTTCGCATGCGTAAGGGCACTTTTATGGAACTGTGTGACTTGCTTTCCCCTGCCCTGAGGCACAAGAATACCAAGATGAAAGCAGCCCTCACAGTTGAGAAGCGAGTGGCGATAGCCCTGTGGAAGCTTGCAATGCCAGACAGCTATCGGTCAGTCGGGAATCAATTTGGAGTGGGCACATCTACTGTGGGGGCTGCTGTGATGCAAGTAGCCAAACACAATCAAAGATCTGCTGATATCAAGGGTAGTGACCCTGGGAAATGTGCAGGTCATAGTGGATGGCTTTGCTGCAATGGGATTCCCTAACTGTGGTGGGGCCATAGACGGAACCCATATCCCTATCTTGGCACCGGAGCACCAAGCCGGCGAGTACATAAACCGCAAGGGGTACTTTTCAATAGTGCTGCAAGCACTGGTGGATCACAAGGGACGTTTCACCAACATCAACGTGGGATGGCCAGGAAAGGTACATGACGCTCGCATCTTCAGGAACTCTGGACTGTTTCAAAAGCTGCAAGAAGGGACTTTATTCCCAGACCAGAAAATAACCGTTGGGGACGTTGAAATGCCTATATGTAACCTTGGGGACCCAGCCTACCCCTTAATGCCATGGCTCATGAAGCCATACACAGGCAGCCTGGACAGTATTCAGGAGCTGTTCAACTACAGGCTGAGCAAGTGAAGAATGGTGGCAGAATGTGCATTTGGACATTTAAAAGCGCGCTGGCGCAGTTTACTGACTCGCTTAGACCTCAGCGAAACCAATATTCCCACTGTTATTACTGCTTGCTGTGCGCTCCACAATATGTGTGAGAGTAAGGGGGAGACATTTATGATGGGGTGGGAGGTTGAGGCAAATCGCCTGGCTGCTGGTTTTGCACAGCCAGACACCAGGGTGGTTAGAAGAGCACAGGAGGGCGCGGTGCGCATCAGAGAAGCTTTGAAAACCAGTTTCATGACTGGACAGGCTATGGTGTGAAAGTTCTGTTTGTTTCTCCATGATGAAACCCACCGCCCCTTGGTTCACTCTACTTCCCTGTAAGCTAACCACCCTCCCCTCCTCCCTTCAATCAACGCTGTCAGAGGCAATAAAGTCATTGTTGCTTCACATTCATGCATTCTTTATTCATTCATCACACAAATAGGGGGATAACTACTAAGGTAGCCCGGGAGGGGTGGTGGAGAAGAGAAGCAGCAGGAGGGGTGATGGAGGAGGGAAGGACAAGGCCACACAGCACTTTAAAAGTTTAAAACTTTAAAAACTTATTGAATGCCAGCCTTCTGTTGCTTGGGCAATCCTCTGGGGTGGAGTGGCTGGGTGGCCGGAGGCCCCCCCACCGCGTTCTTGGGTGAGGAGGCTATGGAACTTGGGAAGGAGGGCGGTTGGTTACACAGGGGCTGTAGCAGCGGTCTGTGCTCCTGCTGCCTTTCCTGCAGCTCAACCATACGCTGGAGCATATTGGTTTGATCCTCCAGCAGCCTCAGCATTGAATCCTGCCTCCTCTCATCGCGCTGCTGCCACATTTGAGCTTCAGCCCTCTCTTCAGCCCGCCACTTACTCTCTTCAGCCCGCCACCTCTCCTCCCAGTCATACTGTGCTTTCCTGCACTCTGACATTGTCTGCCTCCACGCAGTAGTCTGTGCCATGTCAGTGTGGGAGGACACAATGAGCTCAGAGAACATTTCATCACGAGTGCGTTTTTTTCGCCTTCTAATCTTCACTAGCCTCTGGGAAGGAGAAGATCCTGTGATCATTGAAACACATGCAGCTGGTGGAGAAAAAAAAAAAAAAGAGGCTGTGGTATTTAAAAAGACACATTTTCTAAAACAATGGCTACACTCTTTCATGGTAAACCTTGCTGTTAACATTACATACACAGCACATGTGCTTTCGTTCCAAGGTCGCATTTTGCCTCCCCCCAGCACGTGGCTAGCCCCTCACAAGCTAACAGCAGGGAACATTTCTGTTCAGCCACAGGCAAACAGTCCAGCAGGAACGGGCACCTCTGCATGTCCCCTTAAGAAAAGCACCCTATTTCAACCAGGTGACCACGAATGATATCACTCTCCTGAGGATAACACAGAGAGATAAAGAACGGATATTGTTTGAATGCCAGCAAACATACACTGCAATGCTTTGTTATACAATGATTCCCGAGTATGTGTTACTGGCCTGGTTTGGTAAAGTGTCCTACCATGGTGGGTGGAATAAGGCTGCCCTCCCCAGAAACCTTTTGCAAAGGCTTTGGGAGTACATCCAGGAGAGCTGCAAATGCCAGGGCAAATTAATCATTAAACATGTTTGCTTTTAAACCATGTAGAGTATTTTAAAAGGTACACTCACCAGAGGTCCCTTCTCCGCCTGGCGGGTCCGGGAGGCAGCCTTGGGTGGGTCCGGGGGGGACTGCCTCCAGGTCCAGGGCAAGAAACAGTTCCTGGCTGTCGGGAAAACCGGTTTCTCTGCTTGCTTGCTGTGAGCTATCTACATCTTCACCATCATCATCTTCCTCGTCCCCAAAACCTGCTTCTGTGTTGCCTCCATCTCCACTGAAGGAGTCAAACAACACGGCTGGGGTCATGGTGGCTGAACCCCCTAAAATGGCATGCAGCTCATCATAGAAGTGGCATGTTTGGGGCTCTGACCCAGAGTGGCCATTTGCCTCTCTGGGTTTCTGGTAGGCTTGCCTCAGCTCCTTAAGTTTCATGCGGCATTGCTTCGGGTCCCTGTTATGGCCTCTGTCCTTCATGCCCTGGGAGATTTTGACAAATGTTTTGGCATTTCGAAAACTGCAAAGGAGTTCTGATAGCACGGATTCCTCTCCCCACACAGCAATCAGATCCCGTACCTCCCGTTCGGTCCATGCTGGAGCTCTTTTGCGATTCTGGGACTCCATCATGGTCACCTCTGCTGATGAGCTCTGGCCAGCGTGGCAAGCTGCAGGTGACCATGCAAACAGGAAATTAAAATTCAAAAGTTCGCGGGCCTTTTCCTGTCTACCTGGCCAGTGCATCTAAGTTGAGAGTGCTGTCCAGAGCGGTCACAATAGCGCACTCTGGGATAGCTCCCGGAGGCCAATACCAGCTAATTGCATCCACAGTACCCCAAATTCAACCCGGCAAGGCCGATTTAAGCGCTAATCTACTTGTCAGAGGTGGATTAAGGAAATCGATTTTAAGAGCCCTTTAAGTCGAAAAAAAGGGCTTCACCGTGTGGACGGGTGCAGGTTTATATCGATTTAACGCTGCTAAATTCGACCTAAACTCCTAGTGTAGACCAGGGCTAAGTAACCTTTTCCATACAAACCACACTTTCAGATAACAGAAGGGCTCTTGCTTTAGTAGGATGAGGAAACAATCATTCTAAACCTAACAATTTGCAAATGCTGCTTTAGGTTGAGCCAGCTAGACAATGAAGCAGCAAGCAGTCATTGCTTTATCCTCCTAGAAATCAAGCATGTAATTCTGTGACGCTGAAGACCTCCACGGAATCAGGAGGAAGTCGGAGACATGGCAGTGTTCTCTTGCATCACAGGAATTAGACTTGTTCTTATGCTGGCAAATAAGAAACATGGCAAAGAAGGCTGCCATTAAGGAAAAAAAGCAGTATAGAGGTTTTTTTTAAGCCTTTTGTACCAGGTGAGTTGAGTGCTCCCATATTAGTGTTGCAGGGTAAAGTGAGAGATTCCTAAAAATCAACATCAGAGACAGCCATGCTCTTCTACTCTCATCTTCCTTACTTTATGTGCCACTGCTATTTAGGTCTTTCCCAAAAAATAATAGTTTGCCCTTCTCAACAGTTTTCATGGAAGGCAGCTCCCCTTAATTATAAGACACCTTGTAAGTTTTGACTTGCTTACTTTACCACAATATTTCCTAAAGTCTTGGCCTTCACTGGTTGCTTGTTGTCATCCAGAACCATCACTGCAAAGTAAAGAAAGAGATCATTTTTTCCCTTGCAAATGGTACTTTTCAGATGGACAAGGACAATTTCTAAAAAGCTTGTCTACCTGGGGAGTTAGTGCAAGGCAAGCCAGGGTGAGAATCTACAATGCACTAACCAGCTAGGTAGACCCTGATACAGAGCACTATGGAACATCTAGTGTGCAGTAACAGGGTCTACACAGGAAGCTAGTACGTAGTAGATTCATACCCTGGCTTGCAGCACACTAATTCACTCAGTCTATAAACCTTAATTTGATGAATGCCCACTTATGTCACACTCAGTTTCGAGCAGGAACAGACAACAAAAGGAATTATAGAATTTCTGGGTACCAAAATAGAGGAGTTAAAGATTGCTATTGGCATCCCCACCACAAATACCCTACGCCTTAAACTAACGACACACAAACTGAGAGGGAGAAGCACCTGGTTTGAATGAAAAAGAACCAACCCCAAACTAAAAATTAAAAGAAAAAAAATCTCCAGACAGCGAAATCTGAATCTTCAGTTAAGAAAAGCCCTTTCAGAAGTAGGGCAGTGAGCCCACGAAAAAGAGCCCACAAGAAATATTAGTAAGTGATAACTAAGATTATTAGAGATTGACCTAAAACTCTCTGTTTTTCAAATGCACAAGATCTGTCTCTGATTTGTCAGACTCTGCATAGTGAAACCACCATCCCAACAGGGAAGGATTGTGTTTTTCATACTTAGAGAGGTGAGGTGAAGTGAAGTGACTTCTGATTTGCCCAAACTCACACAGTGGCATAGCTGGGAACAGAATCCAGAGACCAACTCCAGTGCCCTTTTCAATGGTCCACACAACCTTTGTTACAATCTTCAGTAATTCGGTTATATTTCAATAGAGGAAATTTAGGTTTCAATGGACAGAGCCTGGCATCTCCTCTTGGATACAGTCTTTATCTTGGAAATCTATTAGAATCAAATCCTTGCTGCCTGGGAACAAAGGAAGGATGACAAATAACTTGTTGTCCAGGGCTGTGGTACCCTTATCTGTACTAACTACTCAGAGGCATGGCTTATAATAGCTAGAGATACCTCATTAAGAATGGTTGATGCATGTGAACAGCAAGTGGAGGTAGGGAGGAGAGGCATAGTAAGCCTTTTAAATCATAAGCTTTTTGAGTGTGGCCAAGCAGAGGAGGTAACTAACAGATACGGCAATTTCCTGCAATATCCTTAAAAAACCTGATTGAATTAAGTTTATTTGGAGTCCATTATATTAAACACAAAGGTAATGTATTATTGTGAGCCCTGGGAAATGTTATGAACTTCAAAGGACAATGGGCCAGACAAGAATGGACTTTTGGACAGTGTCAAGTGGTTTGCCTGGGGAATCTCAAAGGGGAGGTTGAATGCAGCCTTTCGAAGCAATGCCATGAGGAGGAAATCATTGTCTACTGCTTACCCACTCCCAGAATCTGAAGATCAAAGATCCAAGATATCTAAAGAAAGGACTCACCATTTTATGGGGATGCTTGTTCTGAACTACAGGTGTTTTAACCACAGGAAAATCCCTTGGCGGGGTTTGAAGGACTGACTCCTACCAGTCTTTGCTGAAGTTGGGGTGATCTCTGTCAAGCTTATTAGCATGCGTGTAGACTCTTTATTGTTTTTAATGTTTTCTCTGTAATGCTTTTCACTTGAATAAATGTGCTTGATTAGGAAGAGCTGTGCAGTAATTTATACATATGGGCAATTATGATGTTTACGGCCTCTGAAAAGAAAGCAAAGAGTAAACGCTGGCCTATTTAGGCAGTCTGGCTTGCCAGGAATAACACAATGTAGGTAGGGAACTATGCAGCCTGGAAAACCCTGACCACGACTGGAGGGAACAAGATGTGGGTCTCTGCCCAAGAGAGGTGACAGCTGAGGAACAGGGAGCCTAAAAGCGGGTGCCCTTGCTGGAGCCCGTAGGGGAATACAAGGTTGACCTGACCTGCAACAGTAACATCCAGCTAGGTCTATCCTGCTACAACAACCTTGGACAATATGAAAGAAAGTTGAGGTGAGAGAGGAGATACCCACATCTGCCAACAGACCTCTGAAGTATCATTGGGCTTACCTAATACACAGACTCCAGGACTGCTGCAATTTGATCTTTGCTGACTGAAACCACTCCTTCAGAAAGGACAGTGATTTTAACACCTGCATAGCCTGTCACAGACAATGGGTCAGAGGCTTGGCATCAGGACAGATACAGACCCAAGAATTCGAAGGGTTAATTAGACAGTCAAAAGGTAAGCTCAGAAAGGTTCTGGGAAGGATGAATAGGAACTCAGAAGTCATCCTGTGCCCTCTATTTGAGGGAGGACAAGTTTGGGATGCTAACAAGAAGCTTCCATTCTCCTGGGCAATGACTACAAATTCTGTAAACACTATTTGTTTCTTGTACCTGTTCAAGTAACGTAAGAAAATCCATCAAGCTAGACTTGGAGAACTTGGACTCATATAGTAGGAGGAGATAGTCTTACTCATACCACAATTTCAACAACTTACTTTTTTTTTTGATACATTAGAGTCCTCAGTTTAATATAATTTGTTTATCAAGGCGCTAACATCAGTTTTTCATATTAGATTTTGTTTCCTGAAAGCTATGTACTTAGGTTTCCAAGATTTTTAGATTTTTTTTTTTAAAAAGAACAGTAGTTTAGGGGTATTCCTGAATTACATGGCTACCAACCTATATTCAGGGTATTTACCGCCCTCAAATCCAGGACTTGCTGTATTTTGTCTTGGATCAATAACAAACAAACTTATAGACTAAGGGACCAATACCAAATAGCAGGTCAGATCTCAGAAAATGTCAGAGCTAGAAATGAATGAGGTATATTATTAAAAAATTAATTCAGGTTTTAAATTAGTTTTCCAGTAGTATGCAGCATTCATAGCCTGGCCTCGTCACCCAACACTGAATCTTGAATCGTTTACCCCAATGTAAAGCTGGAGTCACTTCACACAATTTACTTTACTCTGTATTTACAATGGTATAACAGGAAAGAATTTGGCCATTTGGGGGGAAAAGGCATTTCTTCCAATTTTACTTCCCCAAATCCAATTTAAATGTATCATGACTTCAGCAACCATTGTCCAGAGAACTACTAATGCAATTTTATACCATCAAAAAGCACACAGCCCATCTTTTAAATGGCATAAAACATTTATCTCAAACTAGTAGCTAAAGTAGCAGCAGCTAGAGTCATAACACAACTGAAGTGAGGAAAAGTGAGATAGTAATCAGAAGTGATTTCAAGGTCCTGTATTTCATTAATAGCAGGGTTACAGGATTTGTAAACTTTTCCAGTAAGTGGTCCTGAACCATTTGTTAGAAAGGAAATGTGACTGTTCCCTTACAGAATATACCTGAACGTGTGATCATTTTGTCGTCCATTTTAAAGTACAGTAGAACCTCAGAGTTACGAACATCTCAGAAATGGAGGTTGTTCACAACTCTGAACAAAACGTTATGGTTGTTCTTTTAAAAGTTTACAACTGAATATTGACTTAATGCAGCTTTGAAACTTTCCTATGCAGAAGCAATATGCTGCTTTCCCTTTATTTGTTTTTAGTAGTTTACATTTAACGTAGTACTGTGCTGTATTTGGGTTTTTTTGGTTTTCTGGTTTGGGTCTCTGCTGCTGCCTGATTGCATACTTCCAGTTCCAAATGAGGTGTCTGGTTAACTGATCAGTTCGTAACTCTGATATTCGTAAGTCTGAGGTTCTACTGTAATTCCCTCTGATCCATTTAGAACAAAGCTTTTAAATACTCTAACATCAGGTTTTGCAGAGTTCATTTAAAATCTCTGTATATGTGCTTCCCACATATTCTTGCTAAGCCTGACTACCAGAGCTTTATGAACAGGTTTCATGCAATTAAATTCTGCAATTGTTCCCTGATTATTAGAGCTGTGGTCAAACTTTAAGCCTTTTCTCTAACTTCCTCTTTCATTCATTGTTTGTCTTCATACAATAACTACTAGTGCCAAAGTCTAGGGCAGCTGAAAAGGTTTTTTTTATGTTCATATTCACTTCTACTTGTTAGAAGAAAAGTCAGCCAACGGCTCCTTCCCAAGAATGTGAGCACTCCTCCTGTAGATGGCTTGACCTAAAAAAAAAATCTAATTATGTGTCCTTCTTGAAGTAATTCCTGAACACTCTGGGTCATAATCAGAGGTATAAATCCCATGTATAAAAATATTTTAGAATTCTTAATCTCATGGCTGCGCACTCTGCATGCAAACACCTTCCAAATAACAAAAGCTCTCACTTTTTATGCCCTATGCTGGTTCACAGCCTACAGTTTTGTACAGCTAGAAATAAAAATGCTACACAAGTACTGTTAGGATATAATGACAGGTTTCAGAGTAGCAGCCGTAAAAAGAAAAGGAGTACTTGTGGCACCTTAGAGACTAACAAATTTATTAGAGCATAAGCTTTCATGAGCTATCTGATAAAATGAGCTGTAGCTCACGAAAGTTTATGCTCTAATGAATTTGTTAGTCTCTAAGGTACCACAAGTACTCCTTTTCTTGTTAGGATATAGATATTCAGGCCTGCCTGTAAAGGCCTATACTCTAAGAATTTAGGTGTATTCTTATCACTTAGCTAGTTACGGAGATATAAAAGAAAGAATCAAAATCACTGTCTGCCAGTGTAAAAGCCTTCTCTCACTGTGACAGTCTGAGGCCCTGTTCTTAGGCTAAGATCTTTGGCTAAGCAGGAGAAGCAGCCATAAGCTATTGGGCTGTTAGGAATACAATCCTGTCCCGATAATGACTATCACCTCCAGAGAAAGGGAAGTGCCTAGAAAATGTAAAAGGAAACTTAGTTTGATAGCATCCTGTCTGGCAAGAACTCACTTATCGATAGCTGGGATGTGAAATCCTCATTTCTGTGTTGTTCTATCATTGTAGTCCCCATTTCCCTATTGTTTGTCTGTATAATCTCTGTCTGGTTCTGTGATTGTTTCTGTCTGCTGTATAATTAATTTTGCTGCGTGTAAACTAATTAAGGTGGTGGGATATAATTTGTTAAATAATCATGTTACAATATATTAGGATTGGTTAGTCAAATTTCAGGAAAATGATTGGTTAAGGTATAGCTAAGCAGAACTCAAGTTTTACTATATAGTCTGCAGTCAGTCAGGAAGTAAGGGGGGCGATGGGAACAGGGAATGGGGGTGGGGAAATTGGAATCATGTTTTGCTAAGCGGGGGAATGGGAACAAGGACACAGGTAAGGCTCTGTGGTGTCAGAGCTGGGAAGGAGGACACTGTGGTAGGAAACTGGAATCATGCTTGTTTGAAGTTCACCCCAATAAACATTGAATTTTTTGCAAAATTTGGACTTCGGGTATTGTTGCTCTCTGTTCATGCGAGAAGGACCAGGGAAGTAAGCGGGTGAAGGAATAAGCCCCCTAACAAGTACGGAAACATAACGTGTTTAACAACTCTCTCAAATATGAGCCCCTGTACAAGTCTGAACACAAACACTGTCTTCTTTGATAAAACGAATGGGGATGTGAGGCAGGTACAAATAGCCAGGATTTATACCCTTACTGTGTTGCTTTTTAGTTCATCATTACATATTTGTAGAGGTCACAGACTTCACAGGAAGAATCATCTTTATACACTTAAAATCAGGTGAGTTTTTATATTGAATTGTTGTGGAGAAAAAGATCAGATCAGTGTGTTTCTCAAACATATATGTACAATGTATATGCCCAACAAGCAAAACCATTTAGCCTCTGAACAACACATGAAGTCATAGATGTAAGCTACAGGTATGATAATACATTCTTAAAGCACTATTTAGCTACATAGTCTAGCTACTATTCCCTCTCCACCAATTATAAAGATGATCACTATTAACACTATTTTTCCTAACCACTAAAAAACAATGTCACTGCTGGTTATGATTTAACACGAGATTACTGCAGATTATGGTTTGAAGCTCTGAGCATTTCATAATATCCATTGCTCGTTTGTATGCAGGCATTCCAAACCTTCAGACTCAACAGTACAATGACAACTGCAGTAGCCAATTCCTTGTGCACTTTCAAATCTCACTGTATGCCAGAGAAATTTTGGGTGCACAAGGAATGCGTCAGACTAACAACTGAAAGATGGAAAGGAATTTTTGCTAACAGGGCAGACTGCTAAGGATCTGACCTTGTGAGTTTTTGAGCACTTCCTGAAAATTCAAGCATCTTCAAGGGATACAGGATAAATTAAAACCCACATGATTAAATGGTTGCTGTAATTTTAATTGTACTGGATACTGGAGCCTGATTGTAAGAACTGATGCCTCTGCACCTGACATGGGTCAAAAAGTTGCATGTGTGCATGTGAGAGAGAGAGAGAAAATGGCTTTAAGTCAATCCTGAGGGCACTGGGCTGGTTCCAGGGGGCAACATGGAATAGCATCAGGTCTGCTCTAAACTGTGCCAATTGGTAACATACACAATTGAATCTCCTGGATGTGTCAGCTCCGAAATCATGTTTTCTTCCCCAGCCAAACTGGAGAGGAAGGAAAAATAAAGAAATGTTGGTGAGGAACTACTATGTTGACCCAACGTCACATGGACATTCACCCAGTTAAGTAGCCAGTTAAGCCAGAGAGGTGCAAAACTGATGGAGGAGAGGCCAATTTTGGCCCTAGATAACTGCAATCTTAAGGCCCGATCTTGTGAGGTGCTGAGCTCTCACTCAGAAGTGCAAGCAACCTCCTCTCCTATTGATATACACTGCACACTCTTACCATTGTATCCTGGCACTGGTTTTCCTGCCTGTCCTGGTGGAGGAGTTGTTGAGTTTCCCAAACCAATGCAGGAAGCAGTAATTGCAGACCCAGTTTCTGTTATGTAATAGAAGGAAAATTTGTCAGTTAAGGCTTGTACTTAGTGACATTAAGTACTTAGTGGTGCCAAGCTTTGTTTCTAGTTCAGCACATCAAAAATACATTCCCAGATGAGCAATGAAAGAAAGATTCATATAGAATATGGAATGAATGCAAATTTTCGCCACAGAAATCAGAGTGTACCAAAAGGCCACATTTCCATTCAATAACAGATAATGAAAAAAAAAATCTGTATTGCACTAAGAAAAAAGGAACCTGGAGCTTATTCTGCTGTGGACCTAGGAGAGTCAGAGAACAATAAATTACACATTTGCAAGAAACCTATAGACGATAGGACTGCTACATAAGATTATTTTATATATGTATTTTAAGAGTTGTCCCATCAACCAGAATCAAGAGGAACAATCTCTAGAAAACACACCAGCCTTGTCTTATTATTATTCTTCCTCTCTGTTTAGACTGTCCTAGTGCTTTCTGTGTAAGGTGGTTGCACGTAGCTTTAGTAGGCCAAGCTGACCACACATACCGGCATTCCTCCATTTCACTCCATGAGCTCCCAGGGTGCCATCCTCCCATCCCCCTTTATTTCAGGGATTCCCTGTAACTTACCCCACCCACTCCCTCATGCCTGGTGCTCTATGTGTCCCCATCCCTCCCTCCCCTCCATGCAAATGGCTCTGTGAGCCCTCATCCCCCATCCATGTCAGAAACTCTGTGATCCCCCCACCCATTTCCCCTCATGGCAGGGACTCTGTGTACACCCTCATTTCCCCTATACCAGGGTCCCCCAAATTACCTCCCACCATGGATTCGGTTTCATTCCCTCCCTTATACCAGTATTCTTCCATTCCAAGAGCTCCCATCCCTCATTTCCTTTTCCTCATCATTTTTATTTCCATCTTTGAGATAAGTAATTCAGGGTGTCAACATGTTAAACTACTGGAAGGATGAGCAGAAATGAGATGGGATGGGATATTGTTATACTGGAAGATATTAATGGGTGCCTTCAACCAGTTTGATTTATAGACAGTTGTAGAGAAAGTGGAAGCTGCTGTTGTCCTAAACAGATGGCAGGGGCTCTATGTTCCCCATTTTCCTCCTTTCAGTTTTCCAATTTCCCTTGTATATCAGTACACTGATGCCTAGAATATTCCCTGGAATTGGTCAGATGTGGTATTTAAAATTTATGGTGTTACATACAGACAGAGGAATGCAGTTTTGCAAAGCCTTCGCAAGGTCAACAGAATTCTATTTTGGGGCTGAGAAATTCTATCCCTTGAGATGCTCAGAAAGCAGACAAATGCAATATTTCCCAATTTCATAATGCTGGGCAGGAAGACCAGAGAGTAGTCTCTTATGAAGCAATGGATCACTACTTTATCTGGAACAACTGCAAATAGTTCAGGAATATCTATTTTATAACTCCTGGGGTTCTCATGGAGATACCAGTTTGGGAACTATTTGCAGCTACACAGTGAAGAGGAAAGGAAAAATAAAGTAATATAAAGAACGCCGTAGTAGTAGTATAAAGTAAGTATGACTGTGCTGCAGTCATGAGGTTCTAGATTAAAGCTAGCTCAGTTACATTCACACAAGTTGCAATCAAATCCCATGTTTCAATGTAGACGTACCTTAAGTTTCTGAAGTTACTAGAAAGAAACTTCCTGGGAGTGCTGCGAGCAGGGGAGTCATTCATTCAGTATTGCCAGCCCCAAGCATTCAACAAATCATGAGTCAAACCCCCAAAAGCATGAGATTTGACAAGCAACACACTGAGGTGTTTTTTCTTTTTACTTGCTTTCTGGCTTGTGAATCTTTAGTGCTCAGATATTCAAGCTTATCTCCACACCCCGGATGGCTAGGAATTTACTTTCACTAAAATGAAAGCTGAGGTTCTGATGTGCTCATATAACTCCAGGGTTTGTGAGGAGGGTTAATGAAAATAATTACAATATTCACAATAAAACTGTGAGGGTTGTCTGTGTTTATAGGAGTATTGCTCTACAGCAGCCTTACTTCCTTCTGGAAGGAAGCTAAGTCTGTATTCTTGCTACAGAGGCTTTTCATGTTGGCAGATTCTTACAAGAGTTAACCAGTCAGTGGTGACAATACAGAAAATTTAATAGGGTCCTTATTCAGTCTACTGGCTTTACCAAGTACGCAGGGCCCAAAATGGGCTGGTGTGTAGTAGTTTTGGCCAGTGACACTGATGGCCTTACTGGAATTTCAACTCATCCATTTTTCAAGCTAAGCAAGCCAGTGCAGAACCAGACATGGCCCTTGAACTTGCCCAGCAAGAGAAGCATGCCAAGTTACGAAAAAAATCCCACCTTAAGGCAGCCGGTCTCAGATGCTGGCTGCAGGAGGCAGATAAGAGCTACGCTTAGAAGAGCCACAGAGGTCACAGATAGAACAGGGGAAAGGCAGTGGACGCAGCTGCTGGCAGCTTGAACTGGAACCTCAGGGATCTCCAGTGGGAGGAGGCTGAAATTGGCCAGACCAGGAGCCTTGAGGGTTAAAGGGAAAGTAGAAAAGAGAAAAACAAATGGAGACAACTAACTGAGGGAGAAGAGATTGGGAGAAAGTAAGACTGAGGGTTGCACCTAGGCTGAGAGAAAATCTGTGTGGGGGCGGGGCAGGCACAGATTCACAGTAGAAAACAGAAAGGGGGGAGAAAATGGTTCAGAGTTATAATGACAAAAGGAGGAAAGAAAGAGTAGAATAAATGATGTGTGAAAACTAGAAAAAACAATAAGGATACAGTTTCAGAGTAACAGCCATGTTAGTCTGTATTCGCAAAAAGAAAAGGAGTACTTGTGGCACCTTAGAGACTAGCCAATTTATTTGAGCATAAGCTTTCGTGAGCTACAGCTCACTTCATCGGATGCATACCGTGGAAAATGAAGTGAAGTGAGCTGTAGCTCACGAAAGCTTATGCTCAAATAAATTCCACAGTATGCATCCGATGAAGTGAGCTGTAGCTCACGAAAGCTTATGCTCAAATAAATTGGTTAGTCTCTAAGGTGCCACAAGTACTCCTTTTCTTTTTAAGGATACAGTGTTGCTGTACCTCTGAGCCATAGATTAGATAAAAAAGTGAGGGTTATGGCAAAGATTAATAACATCACAATATGGGCCTATTTCCTTCAGAGAGAGAGAGAGACTCTTATTTTGCAGGCAGAAAAAGGGCAAGGGGTTCCTGCTTCCCTATGATGTAAAAGAAAGGAGCCGCGTCCCATTTAACAACACGTGTGAGGATATTTGCCAGGGTTCTCTTGTAGTAGAAGCAGGGAGGCAGTAGCAGAAGGTAACGGAGCTACAGAAAAAGAAACCCTGAAAGATGTTATTCAGCAGGTTTGAAACTGAATTTTCCCCAAAACACTGATATCGGGCTATTATGGACCCTGACCTTTTCTTCCCCATTCATTTTTTTTAAACAGAATGAAGTTATATTGAAAATGAAGGGCAGATACACTTAAATACACCAAATTTCTACATAGTCTGCATTTCCATGGGGTGGGGGGGGAAGGAATCAGAAAGCAAGGGGGAGGGGAGAATCTTCCAGCTGATTGCAGGAGTTGCAGGGAGGAGGCTGCCAAACCTACTGCAACAGGTCTGTTGAGAAAGGACTGGTCTACACTACTAAATTATGCCAGCATAACCATGTCATGTAGGAGTGTGAAAAAATTCACACCTTCTAGGCCAGTAGTGGGCCTGCGGACAGTCAATGTAAACAAAAAGAAAAGGAGGACTTGTGGCACCTTAGAGACTAACCAATTTATTTGAGCATGAGCTGTAGCTCACGAAAGCTTATGCTCAAATAAATTGGTTAGTCTCTCAGGTGCCACAAGTACTCCTGTTCTTTTTGTGAATACAGACTAACATGGCTGCTACTTTGAAACCTGTCAATGTAAACATTGTCTCGCAGCCCGCCAGCAGATTACCCTGATGGGCCACAGGTTGCCCGCCACTGCTGTAGGCAGTCTAGCTATGCCAGCGGAATGGAGTAGTGTAGAGGCAACTAGGCCGACCGAAGAGCCTGTCTGTTAGCTTAGCTAAAATCATTCAGAGTTGATGTGCTGCTACTGCAGCGGCAGAACTCCTTCAGTCAGCACGAGCACTGTCTACACTAGCAGTCTATGCCAGCATAGCTTTACTGAAATAGACTCTTGCAGTGCAGACATGGCCAAAAGTGGTATGTGGCTTTGGCTTTGAGATCAGAGCTGAGAAGAGGAAATCATAGGCCACGGTCAGTCTCCTTTCAGATGACCTGGACTGATCATTTGTTTGTGGACATCACTTGTCAGTGTATTTAAAATTTAAACTTCTGACAAGCTGATGCCCAACTACCTGCTGCTGCAGTAGGTGGTACTGAGGAAAAAGCTCCCCTTCCAAACACCACTCTTCAGCCTGTTAACATTCTCCCTGTGAGGTCCTCCAGCTTATCCTCTCTGCTTCAGTATACTCCGAACAACTGCTACTGTATACAGTTCCTTTCTCTCGTGCCTCCTGTTCCCTTAGATGAGGTCACATTCACTGCTGAGGAGTCAGGTGCAACTCCATTAACTTCAGCTTAGACCAGTGATGGATATAGGCCCAGGCACCAAACAAATGTGGGGGGGGGGGGAGAGATGACACAGGAGGGAGGTAGGAGGATAGCCATAGGCAGCTAGGAACTTAGGGCTGGGAAATCCAGGGCCCAAGACAGTATCCCACCCTTATAACACAACAGCCATCACAAATCTCCTCTTAGGGCAACCTGGGCCTCCTCCATTCCCCCGCATCTTCAGGAAACCTGGGGTTTGTTCCAGAAGAGAGGATTCAGCATTTACCCACCTAAGCAAAGGACTTTGTGGGAGTCAGATTAGCTCTGCTGACATCATCCCAATGCAGCCAAGAGAGCCACAAACAATGACCCCTGCTATGATAATGGTGGAAAACCTCCCCACACCCATGTTGGATTCTCAAATCAGGGAGGACATGTAGGACTGGTCTAGGTTGCAGGAAGAATATACTCAGTGTCAGGTCTGGGACTGGGAAGCGGGGAAGAGTCTGGTCATGGAGATTCTGGAAAATTCTTGATTTTAGAACTTATTTTGTCTTTATTCTACTCCTAGAAGTTGGCATGAGACTGCTAAACTCAGTTCACATGGGCTGCAAAGTAGCTGTGTCACTGAAAATTGTTATGGTACCTATCAACCTAAGCCACATTTGAACTTGTAACAATCAGACATCGCCAGAAGGCTGCATGTCTCATTATGAGTTTCATGAAACCATCCAATACATGATTTTATCGCTGTTTTAATGCAATGTTCTGGATGTGACAGTCTGTAACTCAGCAAACCAATTTATATTTCTTACTCACAACACTGTCAAGTACAGAAATATTAATAAATTCTATCATTAGTATCATTGTAGACAGCAGTTTGTGAACTCCAGCCAATTTCTGTTTATACACAAGTTGACAGGAATAGGGAATGCCTTTGACGAGGCAAATTACTACAGCTGCAAAGCAATGATTCTGTCAAAAAAATGGAATGAGCATAGAACATTACAGTAACCTAATCCACAGATATGATTAGTGTGCACTAGGAACTGACATAAATTTGTCACTGCAGTCCTCCTGTTCAAAGGTCTTGGAGAGAGGGGAGATTTGTGAAGTCTTCAAGGATAAGTTAGGATCCACTTGGTGCTTTTTATGCACTATCTACAGAACTAACAATGTGAACTAAAAGTGAACCATGCTATTATATTGATTTATATTTCTGCACTTACTTGCTACACAATAAAAAATATAAAAAGACTGAACTGTGTTCCATCTCTTCTAAATAAGGAATATATATTTCTAATACAGAAAATATGCAATTTCAGTAGCAGCTAATTTGTGATACTGTCTTGATAGTTACAACCATGAATGTAACATTTTTAGTATCTACCCTATCATAGAGTCAAATGCTGGTCTCTGATGTGCATACATGGTTCACATGAGACAGTGGGAACCTAACAAACAGCCCTGTATCTTGGCCCAATTAGCCCTGTATCCTGTCTTTCAACGGTGGCCAGTGCCAAAGGGAATGAAGACAACAGCAAGTTTGCACACGACACTAAACTGGGAGGAGAGATAGATAAGATGGAGGGTAGGGATAGGATACAGAGGGACCTAGACAGATTAGAGGATTGGGCCAAAACAAATCTGATGAGGTTCAACAAGGACAAGTGCAGAGTCCTGCACTTAGGATGGAAGAATCCCATGCACTGCTACAGACTAGGGACCGAATGGCTAGGCAGCAGTTCTGCAGAAAAGGACCTAAGGGTTACAGTGGACGAGAAGCTGGATATGAGTCAACAGTGTGCCCTTGTTGCCAAGAAGGCCAATGGCATTTGGGGCTGTATAAGTAGGGACATTGCCAGCAGATCAAGGGACGTGATCATTCCCCTCTATTCGACATTGGTGAGGCCTCATCTGGAGTACTGTGTCCAGTTTTGGGCCCCACACTTCAAGGAGGATGTGGAAAAATTGGAAAGCATCCAGCAGAGGGCAACAAAAATTAGGCGACTGGAATACATGATTTATGAGGAGAGGCTGAGGGAACTGGGATTGTTTAGTCTGTGGAAGAGAAGAATGAGGGGGGATTTGGTAGCTGCTTTCAACTACCTGAAAGGGGGTTCCAAAGAGGATGGATCTAGACTGTTCTCAATGGTACCAGACGACAGAGCAAGGAATAATGGTCTCAAGTTGCAGTGCAGGAGGTTTAGATTTGATATTAGGAAAAACTTTTTCACCAGGAGGGTGGTGAAGCACTGGAATGCGTTACCTAGGGAGATGGTGGAATCTCCTTCCTTTGAGGTTTTTAAGATCAGGCTTCACAAAGCCCTGGTTGGGATGATTTAGTTGGGGATTGGTTCTGCTTTGTGCAGGGGGTTGGACTAGATGACCTCCTGAGGTCCCTTCCAACCCTGATATTCTATGATTCTAGGGCAACTATTATCCAGTCCCAGCTTCTAGAAGTCAGAGGTTTAAAAAGACAGACCATGAGGCTGTTTTCCTTGACTATCTTGGCTAATAGCCATTGATGGACCTAACCCCCATAAACCTATCTACTTTTTTGAACCCAGTTATACTTTTGGCCTTCACAACATCCCCTCGCAACTAGTTTCATGGATTGCCTGTGTATTGTGTAAAGAACTTTCTTTGTGTTTGTTTTAAACCTGCTGGCTATTAAATTAATTGGGTGACATCTGGTTCTTGTGTTATGTTAAGGGATAAACAACACGTCTGTATTCACTGTCTCGACATCATTCATGATTATACACCCCTATAACCTCCCCCCTTAATTATATCTTTCCTAAAATGAATAGCCCCAGTCTTTTTAATCTCTCCTCATGAGGAAGCTGTTTCATACCCCTCATCATTTTTGTTATCTTTCTCTGCACCTTTTCCAATTCTAACATATCTTTTTTGAGATGGAACAACCAGATCTCCACACAGTATTCAAGGTGTGGGCGTAACATGCATTTATATAGTGATATTGCGATAGTTACAGTCTTATTATCTATCCCTTTCCTAATGGTACCTCACATTATTAGCTTTTTTGACGGCTGCCGCACATTGAGATGTTTTCAGAGAATTATCCACAGTGACTCCAAGATCTCTTTCTTGAGTGGTAGCAGCTGATTTAGACCCCATCATTTTGTATGTGTAACTGAGATTATTTTTTCCAATATACATAACTTTTGTATTCATCAACATTGAATTACACCTGCCATTTTTTTGCCCTCTCACACAATTTTGTGAGATATCTTTGTCACTTCTCACAGTCAGCTTTGGACTTATCTTGACTACTGTTGTATCATTTGCAAATGTTGCTACCTCACAGTTTACCCCTTTTTCCAGAGAACTGATGAATATAGTGAATGGCACAGGTTCCAATACAGATCCTTGGGCAACCTCAGTATTTACCACTTTCCACTGTTCCTTTATTCCTACTCTTTGTTTCCTTTTAACCAGTTATTGATCCATGAGAGGACTTTCCCTCTTATCCCATGATTGCCTACTTTCCTTATGAGCTTTTGGTGAGGGACCTTGTCAAAGGCTTTCTGAAAGTACACTATACCCAATGGATCACTCTTGTCCACATGCTTGCTGACATTCTTAAAGAATTCTAATACATTGGGGAGGCATGATTTCCCTTTACAAAAACTGTACTGACTCTTTCCCACCATATTGTGTTCATGTGTTCATGTGTTCATATTGTGTTCATGTGTGATAATTCTGTTCTTTATTATAATTTCAACCAATTTGCCTTGTACTAAAATTAGGGTTACTGGCCTATATAATTGCCAGGATCACCTCTGTAGGCTTTAAAAAAAAAAACCATCAGTGTTACATTAGCTATCCTCATTAGCTATTAGTCATCTACTACAGAGGCTGATTTAAGTGACAGGTTACATACCACAGTTTGTAGTTCTGTAATTTCATATTTGAGTATCTTCAGAATTCTTGAGTGAATACCATCTGGTCCTAGGGACTTATTACAGTTTAATTTATCAATCTGTTCCAAAACCAATTTTTTCACACAACGTAAAGTCAACCTGTGGAACTCCTTGCCAGAGGATGTTGTGAAGGCCAAGACTATAACAGGGTTGAAAAAATAACTAGGTAAGTTCATGAAAGACATGTCCATCAATGGCTATTAGCCAGGATTGGCAGGGATGGTTTTCCTAGCCTCTGTTTGCCAGAAACTGGGAATGGGCGACAGGAGATGGATCACCTGTCTATTCATTCCCTTTCGGGCACCTGGCATACTGGCGGACAGGATACTGGGCTAGACAGACCTTTGGTCTGACCCAGTATGGCCATTCTTACGTTAACCTCCTCTATTGACACTTCAATCTTGCACAGTTCCTCAGACCTGTCACCTAAAAGAATGGTTCAGGTGTGGGAATCTCCCTCACATCCTCTGCAGTGACAACCGATGCAAAGTATTCATGTAGAGCTTGTCTACACTATCACTTTTGTCAGTACAACTTATGTCACACAGGAGTGTGAAAAAACACACACTTGTACAACGTAAGTTACACCAACGGAAGCACCGGGGTGGACAGCGCTATGTCAGTGGGAGATCTTCTCCTGCCAACATAGCTACCGCTGCTCATGGAGGAGGTTTTATTATGTGAAAAGGAGAGCTCTCTCACATCGGCATAGAGAGGCTACATGAGCGACCTTACACAGCACAGCTGCATTGGTACAGCTGTGCCACTGTTAGTTCACTAGTGTAGACATGGCCTTAGCTTCCCCATAACAGTTTTGTCTTCCTTCAGTGCTCCTTTAGCACCTTGACTGCACTGTGGCCCCACTGATTGTTTGGCAGGCTTCCTGCATCTGATGCACTTTAAAAAAAAAAATTGCTGTTTGTATGTTTTGTTGGTTGCTCTTCAAATTCTTTTTTGACCTGCCTTATTATGCTTTTACACTTGCCAGAATTTATGTTCATTTTCATTTTCCTCTATAGGGTTTGACTTCCAATTTTTAAAGGATGCCTTTCTCCCCTCTAAACACCTCTTTTACTCTGCTGTTTAGTCATAGTGGGAGTTTTTTGCAGTTTTCAAATAGTTTCCATGCAGCTTGCAGGCATTTCAGTTGTGAAAGGGGAGGGAAAATTAGGGAAACAGTAACAAAGACATACATTCATATAGGTCATCTACTAACCTGTGACTAGCCACTTTACCACCAGGAAAACAGCTAGTGAACAATTACACTTAGGAAAAGTTATTTACAGTTTGGTGCCTACCACTGTGAGAAGTTCTTCATCTCATCCTCTGCCCCTCCTCACACTGCTCAGTGGGTCAGCAAATGAAGTAAAATTTACTGGCAAAGATTCAATTTTCTGAAAGGCTAAACTCCATCCTAGCATACTGAACAGGGTGTTGCCGCAAGGAAGACCAACAAGATTAAGTGCAGCAAGAGAGAAACAAACACAGAAGAATTTGGAGGAACATAACACCTTGAAAGATCCTTTTCCTGTCAGAAAGCCAGTCTGGAATTAAACACAATTTACTCATTAGACACTATTAAAGGAGGTGAGGACATACTTTCATTCTTACCTCTGAATTTCTTTTCTATTTATGTTTCTTTGAACTATGATAATTGTGTCAAAGGCAATTTTATATTTAATTCCAGACTATTTATGAGATTTGGTATACACAGATCAAAGGATTTTGAAAGCTGCTAGTTATATCCTTTTTTCTCCACCTATGTCCTCTTATTTATTAGATATGCAAAGTGCCAACATGGTGCTAGGTGCCAATGGTCTGCCAAAATAGGATTACATCCACTACAAAGTCAGAAAGAGTAAGCAGCAAGATTCTGACCTTATAGGAAGAGTCACCATAAATACTACATTTAAGGCAATACTCAAGTTGATTGTTCATTTGATTTTAAATCATCTTTCTGATGGAGACTCCTTTCATTAGTTTGTCGTGATTTTTAAAATTTCTTTAAAAAGAAATATCATAAAGGTAGGACAAAGTTTTTCCAACATACACAGAATATCCAGCAGTGAGACTAAAACCCAACCAGAAAAAGATAGCCCTTTTCCCCTTTCTGCTCTGGTATCCTGTAGTCAGTGAAAGAGAGACTGCCATACACTAAGTGATTTTGTCTGAAGACAACCTGGAAAACTTTTGATAGTGAGAATTATTTGACTCTTGCCAAGTAGAGAGTCTGCATTCACCATGCTGCCCATTATTCAGAATGGATCTACTTGCCAGAGAAATAGAACAGAAATGTTGTCATCTTCAGGCTGGATTATGGCAATGCACTCTACTTTGGACTATGTTTGAAAGGCACCATGAAGTTTCAGCTATGTACAATGTGGATGACTGGCTTTTAAGTGGGTTAGGCTAAGAGGAGCACACAACTCTTGTGCTCCGCCCTGATTTCCTATCTATTTCCAGGTGCACTTCAAGGAGATGATTCTCTATAAACCAGCAAAGGAATAGGATAACTTGGTCACCTCAGTCCAGACTGTTGCAATGTACCTGCCCTAGTACTACCTTTAAAGAACCCTAGGAAGGTTCAGCTAGTGCAGAATGTGGCCACATGGCATTTAAGTAGCTTAGGTTGACATGACACCAGATCTCTATGCTAAGGCTCTACCAGGGCTCCACACTGTTTTTTATCCTACCTTGAGTCTACAAAGAAAAGTGAAAAACCTTTACAGAAGCACAGCATTAGGCTCATGAACAGAAGTTTTGATCATTCCAAGTTTTTTCCCACACAAAACTGAAACTTTTAGAGTAACAGCCGTGTTAGTCTGTATTCGCAAAAAGAAAAGGAATACTTGTGGCACCTTAGAGACTAACCAATTTATTTGAGCATGAGCTTTCGTGAGCTGCAGCTCACGAAAGCTCATGCTCAAAAAAATTGGTTAGTCTCTAAGGTGCCACAAGTACTCCTTTTCTTTTTGCAAAACTGAAACTGGAATTTGATCTGCCTTCATTGGGATGAACTGTATGTGACACCTTAAAAGGCACCCAATTTATTTGCAAAGATTATCCCGATTATCGCCATTCAGAAACTGAAACATAGAAATTTTAACCTATAAAACAAAGAAAAGATGCAGAGGAAAGGTGATGTATAACGTAGAATGGAAAAGAGGAAAGATACAAAACAAGAACGAGCAGAAACAACAAACAATGCAGGGGCTAAAGACAGAGAAACTGGAAAGTCTTCAGTACCAAAGAGATTCCTTGATACAAATACACTCTCACAGTACAGTACAGTCCCCTGCACAAAGTCTGTGTGTAATATTCCTGCTGGCTATGGCCACATTTGCTGTTCATTGTCCACTCCTACTCAGAGCTCTGTAGTATCATTATTAATTTGTATCATGGTAGCATGCAGAGGTCTTAGTAAGAATCAGCTCCACCTCCCCCTTGTGCTAGTTGCTGTACAGTCACAGAGTAAGAGCTTACATCCTAAAAAAATACTTAAAAATAAGACAGATGGGACAAAGGGATTGTGACATGACATAACCCATACGGGTGGCTGCCACTGTTTCCTTTATAAGAGTAAGGATGACCTTGAAGTTAAAGTGCTAAATTGGAACCTTCTGTCACAGATTCCCAGTGTGATCTTCAAGCCTTAGTTAAGATGAGGATACTATTACTTCCTCTTTCCCAATTTTGGTTCATCTAGTCTATTTAGTCCCATTAAGGAAAGCACTTAACTTATAAGCCCTGTGTTTAAATCTTACTGAAGTCAATCGGACTTAAGCACATGCTTAAGTGCTTTCCTGAACAGAGATGCTTTTCTGAATCAGAACCTCAGATTGCAAACTCCCTGAGACACAAGCTGTCTTTCTGAACTCATCTATACACAGTTTTTGTACTGATTTAACTATATCTGTTTCTAAACCAATAGTTAAACTCAGTATAACCCCCTAGTGGGTACGCAATTATTTGAATATGAGAGTATTTATAGCATCATTGTTTAGTTTGGTAAATAAGCTACACCAATACAAGCACTTATAAATTGGTATAACTGCACCCACACTGGGAGATGCACCGATTTAACTATAATAACTTTTAAACCAATATACTTAAACCAGTACAAACGCTGTAGACAAACAAGCCCTTATTATGTGCTTTTACAATACGTAGTACAAAGGGGCCTCAGTTTGACTATGGCTTCCTGGTACTACCTTAATAAAAATAAACTTGATCTTGGACTCTGGAGCCACAACCAGCGTTTCTGTAACAACTGGTAACCCTGATAACACTACTTCTGTCACTTCTTGCAAGTATACAAAATCCAGAGGAAGTCACAAGACCAGTTAAAATATTTAAAAGATGATTTTGTCTGGAGAAACAGTGCTGGTTTCTTTATAAAATTATAAAAACTCAAGTCCATTCAGAGAATTTGTGTTTCTTTTTTAAATGTAGTTACATAAGAAAACAACTCCTTTTTCTTCCTATCGCCTCAGTAGTCACCGCACACCTGCTTTCATGAACATCTGTTTCATTTGTAAAAACCACTCTCTCATGGTAATATAGTTGTTCTATTCAATTCAATCATAAAAATACATAATTCAAGATCTTTGTCCAACTCTCTCAGTCTAGTGTGTAAACAGTATAATGTAAAAGCTTTGTTATCGGCATGTTGGGGGGAATGAGGGGTGCCAGTTAATCAAAAATTCTGGTTAACTAAGAGTTATACTTACCAATGGAATACCAAATTTCAAAGAATTAGAATACAATAAAATGAATAAAGTATAAAATAGTAAACAGGTACTCACCAATCCAGTAGTAGCACTGCACTGCAGAGCGGTTGGTTTCTTGAAACACTTATGTGTATACAGGTAAAAGTTTTCTACACAGTAGGTTATCTTATGACACTACATATCGCTATGGGCAGTGCATGGCCTACACCCAGATCACTAAAAATACACTTAACACTAAAACTATACTGAACATAATTCAGAAGGCACTTCAGGATCTTGTAGTGCCTCAGGGTCATCATTACCTACATCAATTATCACTGTAGATGTAGAAGGTGGTGTAGGAGATAGGGTCATTACAGATTCAGCCCAATGACACCCTGGAAGCTGCTTTTTTGAATAAATCCCTGATACGAGCTTGCTTACTTGTCTTTTGCCTCAAGGGCAGAATGTGCAATTGCATAACCTCCTGGGCATTATACTAGTCCTGATTACTAGACTGAAGATTTATATTAGGAGATATCAGAAATGCCAGTTAACAGAGCTTTCTGGTTGATAAAGTGTCGGATAACACAGCTTTTTCTGTATATTTATACACTGTATTGTGCACAACATACACACACACCTGCCCGCCTCTGGGGTTTCAAAGAACACCCAAACCTGGCAAACTTCGGAAGTGTGGCTGCAATTAACTGAACTTATTGGGAAACACTCATTAGCTTAACTGGAATTTGGTTGCCTATGACAAGGGTTGAAATGGAAGTCCAGTGATCTTGTAGTGCTCCAAGTCAGCCACAGTGCAGCTGAAGTTTATAGAGGGAATTTGCAAGTGTACCACTTTCCTCTGCCTCAGAGTATTAGTTGATATAGTATATTTGTTAAATAGACAAGAGCAGAGTGATTACTGAGATATTCAGACATAAGGAGTAGGCAATGCTTTCGGTCTTAGTTTGAAGATTTCAGATACTAGGACTAAAGATTTAAAGAGGCATAAAATAATGCAATGCATACGTATTTTCATGCTTTAATTGAAACCCATTTTTTTATTCTCTTCTGGTTGTAATACTATAACTGATACATGATGAAATACTTAATAGACAGAAATGGATGTGATAAAAAGTAATTACACATCTCAGTGCTAACCATTTACTGTTTAATCATTCTGAGAAAGCTTTATACATTTTACGCAGAGTTATACTGTAACGATGGAAGAGGATGATTAGATTATTACTGTGTAATTTAGGCAAATGTATCTGCAGCAGGGATTAACATTTTATAAATTGTTTCTCTCCCTCTCTCTCTCTTCAGGAAAATCTTCATCAAGGCTGCCTTAAATCTTGCAAAGGGTTACTCTTCCCATAAACTAGATTCACAGAGCTTAACTCTGGAATTGCTATTCTCAAATCATCAGTAAAATTGTCTACTTGACACTAATGAGGACTCTGTTCTATGAACTGGGGGGGGGGTGGAAACAGTTGCCAAGCAACAAGAATGACATCAGCAACCTGTAACATTTTCACACAAATATACAAACTGGGGGCGCTGTCACAGCCGCTTTCACTCACACAGCTGAGACTGCATTAGACTTAACTCACTGTTTCTTACACAAACGCCCCCCTCCTGCCCCTAAATTCTCCTATCTAATGCATGCTAAAAATAGCTCAGAGATGAGCTCCATGACTGAAGATCATTTTACAATTCCTTTGTTTCCAACCATCAAAACTGCATAAAGGAAATTTTAAAAGGGGTGGACATTTATAATGCTTTATTCTTACTACTGTAGGTCCCTTCACTGCATGTGGAATAACAGCTGGAAATTACTTAGATTAACAGAGAAACTAAAATCAGACCGAAACAAAAAAGCTTAAAATATGCTAAACTGATATAGAATGTCAGGATAGGTGACAAACTGGATACAATAAATTAGAATGCAGAATTATAGAGAAGCGGAGGTGACCACTGTAAGGAAACCAGTAAACCTGTGCAATTTAGAGAGCACACGCTGTTTGTGCTTTAATTTACTGGAGCAGACCCTAATACTGGCTCTCTGAACCCATAGGCAAACCTTTATCATTTCTAAAAATAAAAACAAAGGGATTAGAAGCTTTTTCAAGACACAGCTTTCCTTCCCTCGGTCACAGAACCTGCACCATCTTTGCTGCCTGGAGCACTTCCCATGATGCAGAGGAGGACTGATCATCTGTCAAATGCATATTTGAAGTAATTCATATGGGATCACCTCGGAGGAAAATATAGAAGCCAAATCCAGCAAGATGATGAGATGGATCAGAGTGAGTAGCACTGAACAGCTACCCAGGGCAAATTTAGGTAGCTGTAACAATTTTATTCCAACTAAGATGATCGTTTTAAAGAACAAACATAATTAAAGCAAACATTCTTGAGTGCCCACTGCAGAATGTGGAAATGAATTAAAATTTTTCTACAGGAAAATAATCCTCAAATCTGAGTACATTAATGAAGCAGATGCCAGCTAAGTGTCTGGATTAGAATCTTCTGCATCCGGAGAAAAGCCTCAGAAATCCCATGAGGATACAAGATTAGAGTAGGAATGTAGACGATGGTGACTCCGAATGACTACAGGTAGCAGAAAGATCAGGCCTAGTGGCCAGTTTAAGTAAAGCACATCACCAGCCAAAATGTGAAGGATATGCTAGACTTCATTAATAAGGTGATAGATATACTATTACCATTATATAAATCAATGGTTACCATACAATAAAAATTACAAGGGCTATCAATCCTTAGACCTCAGGGGAAAAACTGGTCACCAGATGGAATCAGGAAGAGCTCCCCAGTCACGACACAATGTTTGCATAAATAGATAGGAAAAAAACCAAAAATTTTAAAAGTTACAGTGTTCCTTTCTCTGAAATATTTTGATTGGCCACAGTAGAGGATGGGATACCCAGCTAGCCAGACTATTAGTTAGATACGGTCATGGCAATGACTATTGTCCCTATGAAAAACTGCTTAAAGTAAAGAGGCCACAGATAATGTTGTGTACTTCTAAGTGGATGAGGTTAGACTACTAACCCCTTCAAAAATAACTTCTTAAGTAAGATAGTAACTTACCTGTCCTATCCCCTATATGAAAGTCGGAGACAAGTCCAGATTTTGCAAAACATGAAGTTCAGTGACCCAAGCATTTCACTGCTATGGTATTTTCTGCAGAATTCACCCCCTTCTTCCAGAGTTTTGCTGCAGAATCTCAGCTTCCAATTTAAAAAGAAAAGCCTTTTTTGCTGCAGAGAAAAATCTCAAAAGTATGAATAGACTGTAAACTGAAACAATAGCTCTGAGACATGTGTCTTGCTTCACTCATCGCAGTCAGGACCCTGTAGGCTTCATAATTTCACAACTGCATAATTTGGCATTTTCTGAAGATTCTATGAAATTCACAATTTTACTGCAATCAGAAACCCAACATTATTTTGTCTCCCTGTCCTGATGGGACCTGTTGTCAGCTGCCTCTTGCTCTTCAAGAGAGGGAATTAATTGGATTACAATGCACACTCCCTGTACTGTTCAATGGATCTAGGTAGCAGTGGTTGGAAAGAGAGAACTGGAATCCAATGCCATCATCCCTGACACATATGGAGAGAAGACGGATCTGAGACAGGTCACATGGGCATTATGGGAGTTGAAGCCTATGGAGTATGTATAGGGTATGTATGGAAAATAGGGCTGTCAAGTGATTTAAAAAATTAATCATGATTAATCGCACGGCTAAACAATATAATACCATTTATTTAAATATTCTGGATGTTTTCTACATTTTCAAATATATTGTTTTCAATTACACCACAGAATACAAAGTGTACAGTGCTCAATTTATATTACAAATATTTGTACTGTAAAAACCAAAAGAAATACTATTTTTCAATTCAACTAACATAAGGACTGTAGTGCAATCTCTTTATCATGAAAGTTGAACTTACAAATGCAGAATTTTGTACATGTGACAGGGTGCGACTCTGTTCATGGGCCCATGTCATTCCCAGGACCGCAGCATCCTCTTCATGACATTGCCCTCCAGCCGGGCCACACTCCATGTTCCCCTCTTCTGGGGGAACTGCAGTCCACTGTCCGGCCACTTCCTTCAGTCGCAAGCGCAGTCTACTCTTTAGCCGCTTCCTGAATGGCGAGGAGCAGGGGAGAGGGACCCGGGCCCACCCACTACTCTGGGTCCTGGCTCAGGGACCTTATAGATAGCAGCCACTGCATCCCCTCTGACTCCTCCGTGGATCTCCCTGGGCCACTTCTCCAAGGCCCCAGCACCTTCTTTGCCCTAGCCTCAGGGCCTCAGCCTGCAGCACCAGCCTATAGCACTGCTATGTCCAGGGTACTTGCTGTCCTCAGCCTGCAAGGTAGCCAGTCTACCTCTCTCCTCAAGCTGCAGGGAAAGACACCCTCTGCTCTGCCCTACAGCTCTTCTTATATGAGCCTGCTGGGCCATGGCTGGCTGCTCCTCTCAGACCCTTTCTAATTGGCTGCCTCCGGCACAGCCTCCCTATGGCTGCTTTTAACCCCTTTTCTGCTAGTGTGGGGCAGCTGCCCCATCACAGTACAAAAAAAACTGCATTAAAAAACAAAACAATGTAAAACTTTGGAGCCTACAAGTCCACTCAGTCCTACTTATTGTTCAGCCAATCACTCAAACAAGTTTGTTTACATTTTCAGGAGATAATACTGCCCGCTTCTTGTTTACAAGGTCACCTGAAAGTATGAACAGGCGTTTGCATGGCACTGTTGTAGCCGGTGTCTCAAGATATTTACATGCGCTAAAGATTCATATGTCCCTTCATGTTTCAACCACCACTCCAAAGGACATGCATCCATGCGGATGACAGATTCTGCTCAATAACTATCCAAAGCAGTGCAGACTGATGCATGTTCATTTTCATCAACTGAGTCAGATGCCACCACATCGGAGTGTTACTCTTTTAAAGACTTCTGAAAGCATGCTCCACACCTCGCCCCTCTCAGATTTTGGAAGGCACTTCTGATTCTTAAACCTTGGGTTGAGTGCTGTAGGTATCTTTATCTCACATTAGTACCTTCTTTGTGTTTTGTCAAATCTGCAGTGAAAGTGTTCTTAAAATGACAGGTTTCAGAGTAGCAGCTGTGTTAGTCTGTATTCGCAAAAAGAAAAGGAGTAAGTGTTCTTGTTCTTAAAATGAACAATATGTGCTGGATCATCATCCAAGACCGCTGTAACATGAAATATATGGCAGAATGCAGGTAAAACAGAGCAAGGGACATACAATTCTCTCCCAAGAAGTTCAGCCATAAATTTAATTAACAATTTTTTTTTTAAACGAGCATCATCAGCCTGGAAGCATGTCCTCTGGAATGGTGGCTGAAGCATGAAGGGCCATACGAATGTTTAGCATATCTGGCACGTAAATACCTTGCAATGTCAGCTACAAAAGTGCCATGCCAACACCGGTTCTCACTTTCTGGTGACATTGTAAATAAGAAGTGGGCAGCATTTATTTCCCATAAATATAAACAAACTTGTTTGTCTTAGCGATTGGCTGAACAAGAAGTTGGACTGAGTGGATTTGTAGGCTCTAAAGTTTTACACTTTTGTTTTTGAGTGCAGTTATGTAACAACAAAAAAATCTACATTTGTAAATTGCACTTTCATAATAAAGAGATTTCACGACAGTACTTGTATGAGGTGAACTGAAAAATACAATTTCTTTTATCATTTTTCAGTGCAAATATTTGTAATAAAAAATAATATAAAGAGAGCATTGTACACCTTGTATTCTGTGTTGTAATCAATATATTTGAAAATGCAGAAAAACATCCAAAAATATTTAATAAATTCAATTGGTATTCTATGGTTTAACAGTGCAAACTGCGATTAATCGCAATTAATTTTTTGAGTTAGTCGTGTGAGTTAACTGCAATTAATTGACAGCCACAATGGAGAACATAATAAAAACGTATCCTCTCAAATTATCAGAGCCAAAAACACTCAGTAACAATTTTTGTATCAATGAGTACTGTCAGCTATGAACGATAGCCCAGATTGCCAAGCTCTTTGGGACAGTCTCTTTGTTATATATTTATACAGTGCCTAGGACAATGGGGTCCTGGTCCACAACTAGGGATCCTAGGTACTACCACAATACAAATAATAAACAACAATAGTAATTATAATAATAGTTATCTGTGTTTGAGAGAAGACAGGGAGGGGAATGAAGAATGTTTCATGGTGACAGAGTAAATTAAATTTTGCCATGGCATTTATCGGGTTGCTGACAGTGAATTTGGTCTCATGTTACAGAGTACTCAAGACCCTGATTATGTTATACAAACAGCCACCTTTTGAGCAGCCATACTGTGCCAAACACCATGGTATCTATCTTGATACCTAATGCTCAAGCTGCTTTTACATACTCCATTTATGGCAGCTTATTTCCACAAAAGCTCAGTTAAAGGATTTGTACAATTCTCTTTCAAAGTATGACTAAGTGACTTTCAAAGTAACTAAGTTGCAGACACCCCAGAGCAGACATCACATTTGTAGTTAGAGAGATTTCTTTAAGAGACTGTATCACAGAACTGGAAGGGACCTCGAGAGGTCATCTAGTCCAGTCCCCTGCACTCAAGGCAGGACTAAGTATTATCTAGACCATCCCTGACAGGCGTTTGTCCAACCTGCTCTTAAAAATCCATAATGATGGAAATTCCAAAACCTCCCTGGGCAATTTATTCCAGTGCTTAACCACTCTGACAGTGAGGATTTTTTTCCTAATGTCCAACCTAAACCGCCCTTGCTGCAATTTAAACCCATGGCTTCTTGTTCTATCCTCAGAAGTTAAGAACAACAATTTTTCTCCCTCCTTCTTGCAGCCACCATTTATGTACTTGAAAACTTATGTCCCCTCTCAGTCTTCTCTTCTCCAGACTAAACAAACCCAATTTTTTCAATCTTCCCTCATAAGTCATGTTTTCGAGACCTTTAATCATTTTTGTTGCCCTTCTCTGGACTTTCTCCGATTTGTCCACATCTTTCCTGAAATATGGTGCCCAGAACTGGAAACAATACTCCAGCTGAGGCCTAATCAGCATGGAATAGAGCGGAAGAATTACTTCTCATTTCTTGCTTACAATACTCCTGCTAATACATCCCAGAATGATGTTTGCTTTTTTTGCAACAGCATTACACTGTTGACTCATATTTAGCTTGTGATCCACTATGACCCCCAAATCCCTTTCCGCAGTTCTCCCTACTAGCCAGTCATTTCCCATTTTGTGTGTGCGCAACTGGCTGTTCCTTCCTAAGTGGAGTACTTATTGAATTTCATCCTATTTACTTCAGACCATTTCTCCAGTTTGTCCAGAACATTTTGAATTTTAATCCTATCTTTCAAACCACTTGCAACCCCTCCAAGCTTGGTATCATCCACAAACGTTATAAGTGTACTCTCTATGCCATTATCTAAATTATTGATGAAGATATTGAACAGAACTGGACCCAGAACCGATCCCTGCAAGACCCCATTCATTATGCCCTTCCAGCATGACGGTGAACCACTGATAACTACTCTCTGGGAACGATTTTCCAACCAGTTATGCATCCACCTTATAGTAGCTCCATCTAGGTTGTATTTCCCTATTTCGTTTATGAGAAGGTCATGCAAGACAGTATTAAAAGCCTTACTAAAGTCAAGATATACCACATCTACTGCTTTCCCCCATCCACAAGACTTGTTACACTGTCAGAGAAAGCTATCGGGTTGGTTTGACATGACTTGTTCTTGACAAAGCCATGCTGACTTATTTATCACCTTATTATCTTTGAGGTGTTTGCAAACTGATTGCTTAATTATTTGCTCCATTGTCTTTCCGGGTACAGAAGTTAAGCCGACTGGTCTGTAATTCCCCGGATTGTCCTTATTTCCCTTTTTATAGATGGGCACTATATATGCCCTTTTCCAGTCTTCTGGAATGTCTCCCCTCTTCCATGACTTTTCAAAGATAGTGGCTCATATATCTCCTCAGTCAGATATCTCCTGGTCTTGTATCTACAAGACAAATGAGCCTTACTTCTTACACTTAATAGAAAGTGAAGGAAATCTTATTTGTTAACCTTTTTTTGAAGACAGAAAAAATTATTGGACAATTTCACTTCATATCTTTGTTCTACAAGCATTGAACAGCTAAACGCATAGGAAGCTCTCTAATGCAAACTTTCACAACCATCACCTCTTCAATTACAGCAATGAAGAGGTGATGGGGTGACAATAGTATTTCTCTACTAAAATCCAAGTTCCAGTTCTAATAGGAGTAATCCATTCTCAATATTTCCTCATGTATCCATACTAAAGAAAATGGGGACCTCCTTGGAAAACTGGACACACCAAGTATAATCCCTGAATTTTAAAAGATTTAGGATACTTTTGTCAAAGTACCTCACATGATATTTATTTGGAATGCTTAACTAGAAAAACCTGGCAGAGGCAAATTATATTCCCTTAAAACACCAATGCGCACACACAATGGCTAACCCTAAACATATTTTTGTATTACCCATCACTCACTCACACACACAGAGCAAAACCATATGTAAGCATGACAGGAAACTTTTTTCTTTGAGCACAGGAACTTAGAGTTCTAACCATGAATCTGTAATGACTTGCTGTGTGGCTTGGGACAAGTCATCTCTCTTCCTCAATTTCCACATCTGTGAAAGTGGGATAACACTTTACCTATCTCATAGGCGTGTTATGAGAATTAATTAGCTCACGTTTGAACAACCATTTTGAAGATGAAAAGTGCTATTTAAATGCAAAGTATTATTTTTCTATAAATATGCAAAAACCAAGCACCTGCACTAATATATGCATAAAACCAAAACAAAATTATCCCTTCTCTATACACAGATGAACACAATGTTCAGATGCACTACTCCCATCCATAGGCAGGTCTCTCAAACCTCCCCTACTCCAAACACATACAATCATGTCTTCTAAGATATGCAAACTATATATTTAATGTTTGTGTTTATAAAACGTGTATATATTTTGTCATAAGACTTTCTATAAAAGAAATTAAAACAAAAAATGTATTATTGATTAAATGACCCTACCCCTAGATATCATCTTCCCTGGCTCCATTCTAATAGGTCATCATGGTTTACAGGTGAGCAGACAAAAATAAAGTGAGAGGAAAAGATGTCTAGAGTACCAAATGACAGAAGTAGGCTTGATCTGACCAATAGCACTCCAACAATTTTAGAGCCTTTTTGCAGTGGCTGTGCATGAGGCAAACAGGCGTTTATTTTTTAGCATTGGCTTACTCCTGATCAGCAGAGTTGTTTCAAGTAATGGACAGCTTTGGTTATTCCAACTGAAGTGAGTACCTCCCATTGCGAGGAAATTGCATGTTACTTTGAAGAGAAAATTGATTGGCCTGAAATATCCACTTCAGCAGATGCAGAGCCATTAAGACTTTCTGGCCTTTATTTGTTTAGGACAATGATGCTCCCTGAGATACTAGAGTCTTTTTGCGAATACAGACTAACACAGCTGCTACTCTAGAGACGTTAGGAATATTTTGTGCTACAATCCACGCTTTGCAACCAAGTGCTTCTTTTCTGAGCAAGGCAAGCCGGGAAGAACAGCATCCCCAGCTGTTGGAGACTGCCAATGACCTAGGTAGGACAGGTTGCTGATTTCTGTAAAGGAAGTTGTTGTGAGGCCATCACTTGATGCTGATGATAATAGCCAGATTTTTCCCAAGATTGCAATTTTCCATTTTTGGTTAAGGTTACTATTGCAAAACAATTCTCAGAACATTTTGACATACAAAATCTTCCTGACCCCTGTCCATCTGGGTACAGACTGTGGAGTATTCTGGGTGCCTTGCTAGATGATCTGCTGATAAAGATCAAGTGTCCATATTAATACTGAAGACTAACAGACTGGGCATAAGCTTTCTTGGGTCAAAAAACACTTCGACCCACGAAAGCTCATGCTCAAATAAATCTGTTAGTCTTTAAGGTGCCACCAGATTCCTTGTTGTTTTTGTGGATACAGACTAACACAGCTACCCCTCTGATACATATGTCAGATCTATCGGCTCTCGTAAATACCACTGGCCATAAAGCACTGTTGACTTGCCCTATTTCCTTCCATTAGGGTTCACAGGCTTCATTCCTATCTTCTAAAGAGCTTTCAGATAGTCATCACTGGCAAGAATTATAGCTGGCCATACAATTGAGAGTGTGTTTCTCTATCATTTATTACTCAAGTTTGCAGTCTATGGGTACTGATGTAACCCCAAGTGCTGTTAGATGATCACACAGCGGTGGTAGTCAGGACAACATTTTTTCATCTGCATCTGGCCCGGAAGGCATAACTAGTTCTTTCAGATGCGGCCTTGCTATTACGGTATCACGTTGTCACTTTAATATTATACTACAGCAATGTGCTGTACACGGAACTTCACCTTAAATCATCTGGGAAACTAAAGTTAGTGCAGAATGTGAGAGCTGTGAGCACGCCATACTTACAGGATTGGGTATTCTATCCTGGGAAGTAGTGACACTGGAAAAAAATGTGAGAATCTTGGTGGATAATTAGTTGAATATGAGCTCCTAGAGTGATAATGTGGTCAAAAGAACTAATGTGACCCTGGCACATGTAAACAGGGGAATATTGAGTAGGAGTAAAGAAGTAATTTTACCTCTCTATTTTGCACTGGTGTGACTGATGCTGGAATACAGTGTCCAGTTTGGTGCCCACAATTCAAGAAGGATGTTAATAAACTGGAGAGGGTTCAGAAAAGAGCCACAACAACGATTAAAGGATTAGAAACACACAGCTTATAGTAACAGACTCAAAGACCTCAATCTATTTAGTTAACAAAGAGAAGGTTGAGAGGTAACTTGATTATAGTCTATAAGTACCTACATGGGGGACAAATATTTGATAATGGGCTCTTCATTAGAAAGGTACAATTGCAATCCAATGGCTGGAAGCTAAAACTAGACAAATTCAGACTGGAAATAAAAGCCGTACACTCTTAATAGTTAGTAATTAATCATTGGATGAATTTACTAAGGGTTATAGTAGATTCTCCATCGCTGCATTTTAAAATCAAGATTGGACGTATTTTTCTAAAAGGTATGCACTCGGAATTATTTTGGGGAAGTTCCCTGGCCTGTGTCATACAGGAAATCAGACTAGATGATCACAATGGTTCCTTCTGGCCTTTGAATCTGTGACTCTGCTCTGATCTGCGTGTTGGTTTGCAGGTAGAGAGCAAGGCTTTGGTATCGACCTGTGAAGCCCTAATTGGCTGGGGACATGCCTCTGAGAGATTTCCTCTCGCTCTATGCCAGATTGTCAGTAATTCATAACTATTAAATTCTGTACCTCTGTAATACTTTTATAAAATGTACTTTGATTCACAGGACCAAAAGAACTGTCTTAACACCTGCTTAAATTACAGCAGTCATCCAGCATTACCTAGCATGAACTGTCTTGCTCCAAAGCTCAAAATTTTCAGATGTAATTGAATGGATCTCTACAGGGTAGGTACAATTTAATGCACTGAAGACTTATTTAGTATATGAATCAGTAATCTTTCACAACAATGGAAATCCACTTAATAAAATGTTCCTCAAAGTGAAAACAGACCACATAGGATCATCACAAGATTTCTCTACATTAAAAAAAAAAAAAACACATATGAAACACAGTCTCTTCCTAGGATTGACATATGTTTGTTCTCAGACATCAGGGAGCCTTTTCGTTAAGCCTGGGTGCCCGAGCTGCACCGAACAGCGCAAGTTATATTCAAACCTATCAGAAGTGAAAATGGATTATATTATTTATGAATCTATCCTTCAGTATTACTAAAGTTGCAGTATTACTAGGAGGAAAAAACAGGTTCTCTCTCCATGTTGTAACACTTTTATTTTTATCAACTAATAGACACAAGGATTAAGTAACAGGCAACACCACTATCTTACGAATATCTCACACAAGTGCTGAAATGTCTATACAGATAAGCCGCACTTTAAGCCTACTAGACTGATTTTAGTGCATATGGTAAATCAGATCAGATCAGAACTATGGAAGCTCCTCTATTCCAGGCAATTGTATCCTTAAACCACATTTTTCTGCCTCATGTCCATTCCATATGCCACCCATCATGGAGCAGGCAGAAGACATTCTGCCTCATACAAAGATCTGTGAAATTCTATAATCAAACAGTGATGCACAGAAACTGAAAGGAATATTCTTGGCACAAAGAGATCCAAAAAAAAAACCCCAAGCATAAGGCTTCTCCAATGTGATTAGTTTATGTAACACATGAAGCCCATTCTGATATAAGTTCCTCCTCTACCTTGGTGGGTCTTGCGCTTATTGCCAGATTTGCTCGCCTCAGAGATTCACAGCAGCCCTGTTTGGCCCTTTTAGTGAATCCACAGTCCAGGTCAACTCCTCCTGTGTCTGATCAGGAGTTGGGAGGTTTGGGGGGAACCGGGGCCAGGCCCACCCTCTACTCTGGGTTCTAGCCCAGGGCCCTGTGGAATGCAGCTGTCTAGAGTGCCTCCTGGAACAGCTGTGTGACAGCAACAACTCCCCGGGCTACTTCCCCATGGCCTCCTCCCAACACCTTCTTTATCCTCACCACAGGATCTTCCTCCTGGTGTCTGATAATGCTTGCACTCCTCAGTTCTCCCAGCAGTACGCCTTCTCACTCTCAGCTCTTAGTGCCTCTTGCTCCCAGATCCTCACACGCACACCACAAATTGAAGTTAGCTCCTTTTTAAACCCAGGTACCCTGATTAGCCTGCCTCTCTTAATTTATTCTAGCAGCTTCTTGATTGGCTGCAGGTGTTCTAATCAGCCTGTCTGCCTTAATTGTTTCCAGAAAGTTCCGGATTGTTCTGGAACCTTCCCTGTTACTTAACCTGGAGCTAATATATCTGCCTTCTATCACTTTCCTGTAGCCATCTGGCCTGACCCGTCACAATTTTACATACATACACATTATATATATACACACACACACACACAGTATACACACACACACACACACACACAGAGTATATATATATAGAGAGACAGAGAGATAAAAAAACTGAGACACCCACATCATTCAGAATTATGGTAAAGAGCTGTTCAGTCTAACTGCCAGAAGCAAGCTGTCTGTCACCAGAATTTGTGACACACAGTTACACACACACTGGTGCTTTTGATTCTCCCAGTGTGATCTAAGGGCTCGATCCAGCTCCCATTGAAGTCAATGGTAGTCATTTAATGGGTGCTGGATCAAGTCCAAATGGAACATAACCAAAAACTGAGGAGCCTATTGTGTGCCATATTTTTTCATACATAAAATACACTGAAGAGTGTATAAAATAAATCTAAAAGCTTCTCTAATAGATCAAGATTTGTGTGAGGTGATAACACATGTACATATATAATATTGTTACAGATGGAAATATAGTGATGATAATAATGATGTTAAATCTTTTAAATGCAGGTATCAGAAAACACTATATTGTGTTTCCCACATTATTTTAAACACACAGTTTGCTAAACACATACTGCTTTCCGTCCCCAGGCAAACATAAATAGGAAGTCACATGGATGGAAGAATCCACCTGTAGTGATTGCTTTGCAGAAAACAGGAATCAAGTCTGTAAAGCTTGGTGAGAGGGAGAATTTCAAACAATATTGCAAAGTGCTCACCAGTTTGCCACCAGTGATCCAACACTGGGACCTTGAAGACTTTTTTGGACCATTCTAATGTCTCCACATCACAGCGTTCACCAGCTACAAATAATGTTCGGAACCTAAATAAAATGGTAAAAATTTTAGATGTTAATGCTTGATAAGGAAAGGTAAAACAGAAAAGGAATATATTTCTCTATAAACTTTAGAAACGTGTGTTCTATGTCCAAGATGTTGAAGGATGGAAAGTGTGTCTCTGTTCCAGCCTACTGAATGGAAATTGCACACCTATGGATATTAATGTATACTTCTTAATACAATATTTAAAAATAGCCTCCTTTTTAAAATGTGATGGCCTTGGGACACCAAGACTAGCTCAACAATTCAAGAAGAGTAAACAAATATAAAAATGTATTACATTTAAAAACAGGTACAGTATAGTGTGTACAGTGTCAATACCTACAAAACGAATACAATCTACCAGAAAGGAGCTCTCATTGTGAGCCCAGACATTGCTGAGGTTTTCATAAGGGTAGAAAGAAGAGGAGACCGATGGATGGTAGAATGTTGAAGATAGAGAGTAGGCCTGTGTGTGTTAGATCAGCATATGCTACTAAACAAGGTAGAACTATGCAAGAGACGGAGAGCTTTAGAAATGATCTGGCAGAGTTAGTGGTCATGGTTGAGAGTAACTCCTTGTTAGTGGTGACTAAAACTGCCATGCAGGTGAAGGGTGCCCAGCAGACGAGTGGTGGGTAAACCTGGCTTTGGTAAAAGAAAGGCAGAAGGAAAGAAATGCGTTGAGCACTGTTTGTTTAATGGGTTCTCAGTGGCGAATACATGGTTCAAAAAAGAGAATCCCACCTGATGACATGCTACAGTGGAAAAAGCATGCCTCGGGTAGACTGTATTTTGATAAGAAGAGAACATATGAAAATGGTGCAAGACAAAAAAGGTTATACTGAGAGATTATGTGGCAGAACAACAAAGTATTAACAGCTAAAAGAATTGCAGCCTGAGAAACCAGGAAAAAAAGATGATGCTGAGGAAGCAGTTGCATTGGTGGTTATATAAATAGAGATATGGGGAGGAGGGGAGAGAAAGTTCACTTTTCCTCCACTTTTATGGGGGGGGGGAAGGAAGGCTTTCATACTTTGCCACGAACAATGAAGTCAGTGGAGGGAGAATGGAGGAATTTTAAAGAATGTTTCATCAAAGCAGCAGAGGTAACATGTGGCAGAACGAGTGGTAAGATGGGGTGCTTTCAGAGAGAACAAGCTGGTGGTGGAAGTCTGATGTAAAAGAGAAGTTAAAAAGAAAGAATGAATAATTCAGAGTTTGAGGAAGCAGCTAGTGATCATGAGAATAAAAAATGCAAGCAAAAATTGAGGCTAAAAAGGCAGTTGAGGTAAGAATGGAGGCAGAAGAGGAATGATACTGAAAGCTGAAGGAAGATGGTGGAAGGAAATTGGTTTTGCGGCTGGCCAAATAGAGAAACAATGAAGCATGAGATATGAAGAATTCTTTATGTGAGAAGAATAGGAATTGTGTGGTGAGCAACTCTACGGAGATGGTAGAGGTATGGAAAACATATTTTCATAGGCTGTTCCATTTGCAGCTTTCGCTTATCATTTAAGCACCAACAATTATGGGGAAGTCTCAAAAGATACTGATCTCTACAGAGGAGGCAGAAGCAGCACTGAATAAGAGAAAGATTGGTAAAGCAATTGGTGAACATAAAAATTGTTGATATGATCAAGGTCACTGGAGATACTGGACTAACATGGTTTCACAGGTATGTGATTTATTAGACCAAGGTAGGATACCAGATGACTGAAGAATGGGATTGATTGTGCCTCTCTGAAAGGATAAGGATGATACAAATTATCCAAACACCTACTGGGGCATCATCCTGTTAAGTCAGCTTCTCAAAGCCCTTGAGAGAATTCTGGAAGCAAAGACTGAGATGCAAGGTATAGAAAACTATAGAAACGGAGCAACATGGTGTTAGGAAGGGAAGGAGTACTATAAACACAATATCTGCCATGAGACTGAAATCTGAAAGAATGATAAATGGAGGATTTAATTGCTATGCAGTACTGACTAATCCTGAGAAAAGCATATGTCTTGGTTCCTTGGGAGCTGGTGTTTGGAATATTGAGACGGATAGGAAAGGGACTTCAAGAAGCGGAGATGACAAAGGAGCTGTACCAAGGATCATGAGCTAAGGTGGTAACTATACATGGAATTTCAGAGAGTTCTGAGGTGATGTGGGAGACAAAGCAGTGTGCTGAGTCCACTTCTCTTCCAGTTATGAAGTTCATTAGTAGAAGCAGCAAGACTGCAGAGCCACAGAGAAAACTAACGTGTGCTGTCCCTTTTGGCTGATAGCTAAGGGCATTAATTCACTACCCGCCACATCGGCAGGTAGTGATCGCTCTATCGGAGATTGATTTATCGCGTCTCATCTAAACATGATAAATCGATTCCTGAATCGACGCCTGACTCCCACCTCAGCAGGAGGAGTAAGCGGAGTCGATGGGGGAACCGCCACGGTCGACTCGCCACTATGAGGACGGCCAGGTAAGTCGAACTGAGATACTTCGACTTCAGCTACGCTAATAGCGTAGCTGAAGTTGCGTATCTTAGTTCAAAAGCCCCCCCCCACCCCTGTGTAGCCCAGGCCAAAGAGGAATTGGTAAATATGGTATCAGAGTGGGCATCTGTATTTGAAGGCAAACACAAAGAACACTGAAGTTATGCAAGTAGGGAAGGTGGAAGCAGAGCAGTTGACTGAGTGGTTGACAGAGTGGTTGACATTCCAGGAGAAAAACAATCAGAAGAAAGAATTTGTGTACTTGGGAAGTACATTTAGTGCCTTCGGAGAAAGAACTGGAGAAGTGAAAACAAGAAACTAATGTGCATGGGCGGCTGTGAAAACGGTGACAGAAGTACTGTGGGATGGGCAACTAAGTAACTAACTGAAACCAACAGTGTATGCTGCGTGTTTGTCCCACCTACTGTATGGTTTGGAAATGGTGGGTCTTACAGAGATGGAAGAAAAGGAGATATACGTAGTAGACAATAATATACTGAGGTGAATAGCTAGCATGCAGAGGGTAGACAGAGTGTACAGGGAAGAAAGCAGGAGGAAGATTAACTTGGGACACTCAGTGACAGACAGGCTGGCTCGTTTGAGGTGAGCTGGACATGTGATAAGAATGGGAGCATGACGACAAGCAAAGAAAAAATGGGAGGAAGTGAACAGCAAGAAAGGAAGACAGGATATGATGGAAAGACCCTGTCAAGAGAAGCCTGAAGAGAAAAGGCCTGGACCGCCAAGCTTACAAACCTGTACCATGGACTGCAAGGAATGGCAAAGAAACGTGGGCACCTCTGACCCTGTGTAAACAGGAAAAGGAGTCAAGAAATGATGGGAAGATACCGAAAAGGAGCAGAAAAAAGTATCAGACAATAAAACAAATTACACAGAAATTAAGATGTTTTATGGCAAGACCAGTAGTCTCTCTCTAGTTAAAGCTGTAAACAGTGTTCCATTTTAAGGTTGATTTTCAATAGTTTTCTAACCTTAACTGAACCGTCATTTGAAAATGGGATTTCTAGCAACTACTGAAGCTAACCCCTTTCCCAGAAGTACAACCAACGTACATGAATAATCTTAAAGCAAATATTCTAAGTCATATATGAAATAAAAATAATACTTTGAAAATTTGTAAATTCTGAGAGACATAGGGGGGAGAGAGAGAGATTGCCCGAAAAGCAACCTGTAAATTTCAGAGGCAAACAACAACAGAGATGATATATATAGCATTTGAAACCCTGTTGAAGATTTCATACTCTAAGAGTTTACAAATCATTTAGATTTCCAAATAGTACAATAAAGGTAGCACATTTATTATAGCCACCTCTTTGCTGAACAATATGCTGCGTGCACATTAAACACTCAATTGATGCTGTATATACTTGGTATCATAGCATGTGTTAGAATTCTATTCATCTGGAGGGATGTTCTCTAGCAAACTGCAGCAGAAACAGAGGCATCTTTTGGCAGCAGCAATAGGTGCAATTTGCATTTGTATTATTAATTATTATTATTATTATTAAATTAAATAGTGCTATATAACCACGTATTAAACCCACAAAATCTTTTAACATCATCTTTTATCATATGCTTTGTCACAAGTTGTCATGAAGCACTACAAATGCATTTCATTCCCCCTTTGGTATGGTAAGGTCTTGAAGGTGAACTGAAGTGCTTTTTAAGTAGGCCCCTACAACACAAAAATATTATTTAGGATCTAGAACTCAGAACATACTAGCAGACTACAGGTCTTATGCAAACTCTTACACAGTAACTTTACTCACATGAGTAGTCCCACTGTTATATCACATACATTTCTCATTTCCGAATAATTTACACACCACTTTCCATATGCCTGTTTTTATACCCTGTACCTGCCCATAGACACTTAGGAGGAGGACGGAGTCAATAAGAAAAAGATCTCAATATAAAAGCATGGTAATTGAAAGAAGAATAATCCACCACTATCCATTTCATCCATGTCCAGGAAAAAATAATAAATAATAAGCAACCCTTTTTGAGGAGCAACAGAAAACTTTGAACTTGGGTCCAATGAGAGATACATAACTATACTTACATGAGTAGCCACATTGACCTCAATAGGATATTTGTGTGAATAAAATTACACACATACATGTGTGCAGGACTGGGCCCATAAACATTACAAATACATATAAAATATTTGAAAGTTTGTTTATCTTTTACTAATTTGGTGAACGTGCATTCAGGGTTCTCCATTTCTCCTGAAAAAATTTTGGCTGATTGTTTTTTTTTTTGAGGGAGTGAGCAAGAGAGTGTGTGATGTTCATCATGCATGATCCTCTGATGTAGAGTATTATAATCAAATAATGAAGTCACATGAACATTATGCTTCATGTTTGAAGAATATGGTTTTGTGTCAAACAATGTACTATTTTCATAGACATTCCCTTACAAAAAATTGAGAAATAATTATATAAATTAATGAGCACTAAGTTTGTTTGGCATTATAATTCTTTATTAGTCATCGTTCAGTGAGTTTCACTGTAACACACAGGACAAAATGTCTTGTGTATGGCAACCCTTCCATTATTGTCAATGATAACAACCCAAGAGAGAAAGGAGGTTGAGATGATTCATAATAGTATTCCTTTCTCTGCAGCATTAGCAGGATCCTGCTGTGAGGAAGCTTATAGCAATGTTCCATCCGAATAGATTTAGAATAAAAACTTAATTCCTTCACAAATTAAACTGAGCTCACCAAATGAGATGTTATTCTTCAATATTTTTTTATTCCAGTTCAGTGGAGCACTCTAATTGTTTGCAAAAGGAAACATCTCAGGAGGCAAGATTCCAAAGAATAACCAAAGCTGTATTAACTAAAACAATTAATCTTAATTGTATTAATACTATTGGCAGTAACTGTGATTTCCTCTCCATGGACATGACTCTTTGGCGCCATTCACAGCACAGCTCTATATGCTAGGCAATTTTCTAGTAGTAGCCAAAAGTTAATAGGATGGGAGAAAACAAAACAAAACAAAAACAGCTTGTGCAGTTTTAAAGAGATCACTGATTATCAATTAGGGGTCAGTAAATTAGGATCAGAGTCCATCCTCTGAATTAACAATGACTTGAGAGAGTACTTCACATAGCAGTTCAAGATAGAGAACGATGACTACAACTGCCACAAGGATAAGAGTCAAGTCCAGTGTATATACCGTATATCATTTTGCTGCCACGAAAAAAGCAACCTTTGGCAAGCCGAAGCAGGCAAACAGAGGACAGATAAGGAAGTTTCTAAGTTTGTTCAAAAGAGGCAAGCAATACAAGACAGCATGAATGGGTTAGAGTAGAAACAGACCAAATATTTCAAACTTGGAAACCTATAGTTAGGCACCTAACTCTATATTTTGGTACTCAAGAGCTAAGGAGAGGTGCAGAGTCACATCACCTCTGAAACCTAAACATGGGCACCTAAATTTATCACCTAAATCCAGCCTGCATTTATTCTGTCTAACTTCATCCATGCACCTTGGGGGGTTTATAATGAATTAAAACAAATCTCACAGTGAAAACATTAAAAATAATATTAAACTGTGAAACTGTGAAAACATTAAAAAAACTAAGGGCTTGTTCACCTGAGCTAGCCCACCTTGAATTAGAGTAGTGGTTTTCAACAAGTGGTCCACGGACCCCTGGGGGTCCATAGATTATGTCTAAGTGGTCCATGAAAGGCTGTCATTACCACAGAACAGTGGTTTTCAACCTGTGATCTGTGGATCCCTTGGGGTCTGCAGACCACATCTAAGATTTCCAAAGAGGTCCACACCTCCATTTGAAATTTTTTAGGGGTCCACAAATGAAAAAAAAAGTTTAAAACCCCTGAATTAGATCGACCACACTCAAACTAAAGCAGACTGATTTGATTAGCAGCACAGAGCGATTCAATTAGCAGCTGATGATTTGTTATAACTCTAACTGCTGTATAACCGGAGACTCAAGCATTCCCACCCAACCCCTTGCATCCTTCCCTGAATGGGCCAGATAGCTTGAACTTAAAACACCACATAGCTTGAGCTAGAGACTTGTGTGTGTGTGCACGGGAGTCAGGTTACGGGCAAAACTCAAGTTATAGCTTGAGCTAACAATGCAGTGAGGACAAGCTCTTAAGTGTCACATAATTATCCCCATTTTACAGATCAGGACATAAATGCACAGAGAAAACTTTAAAAAGACTTACCTAAAGTTAGAGGGACAAGGTGAGTGAGGTATCTTTTACTGTACCAACTTTTGTTGGTGAGAGAGACAAGCTTTAGAGCTACACAGAGCTCTTCTTCATGTCTGGGAAAAGTACTAAGTGTCACAGCTAAATAGACTAACAAGCAAAAGAAATATGGAATTAATTATTTTCTCCTCCTGAAGAGTAAATCAATAGAGAGGTGTGTAAGTGACACAGAACACTATATATGTATAGATATGAAAAAAAGTCCTGGTATGAACAATTTAATATTTTGAATCGCACTGAAAACTTAATGGTTACAATCTGTCAATGCATTTATCACTGCAGTCCTGCTCCTTGAACTTGATGTTCATGAAATCTTGTGACCTGTGTGTTACGTGAACATGTCCTAAACTGTTGTCTCTGAAACCTGGATTCCTGACATTATAAATCAATGTAATTAAGCTTTTAGGATTTCAATCCAAAATGCACTGAAGAAGAATTAAGCTACATAAAGCTTTGGATCAGTGCATGTAGGATCCAATCTTGGAAGACAGATACATGAGTAAGTATAATGCCAAAAAAGTACATGCTGTAAGTACAGTGCCAGTACAAAAGAAAACATACCTCTCTAGGGGTGTATCGGGAAGGGCCATATGGAAACAGTTGAACACATCAGCCATTACATCCCCAGCTCACTGCAGGAGACTTCACAAGAACCCTTATAAATTGAGGCAAAGGATTCTAATGGGAACAGAGCTATGTGATGTACAATTGCACAGATCTAGTAGGGCATAGGAACTGCCATACTGGATCAGATCAGCTGTCCATTATATTTGAATCTTGGTAAATTCGTGGCCTCAATGACTTCCTGTAGCAGTGAGTTACACAGTCTAATTCCATGGTGTTTGGAAAAGTATTTACCCTTATTAGTCTGAATTTGCCATTTTTTAAACACCAGATCAGTAACTTCTATTCTTCCTGTCTCATAACACAAGAGCATCATTTTATATATTTCTATATACCCCTCATCTTTGTCTCTCATCAAAGGTAAATAACGCCTAACACCTCTATATAACGTGGGTATATTTAGGGTGACCAGATGTCCCAATTTTATAGGGACAGTCCCGATATTCAGGGCTTTGTCTTATATAGGTGCCTATTACCCCCAACTCTCATCCCGATTTTTCACACTTGCTAGCTGGTCACCCTACTAGTATTCCATGCCCACAGCCTGACACAGGGGCTGTGTTGCAGCTCCATGTCTCATACCTCAAGTTGTCAGGGTAGATTTCCCCTGCACAAAGCCACAATAACTTGAACTTTATGCAGATAAAATTAAATTTCACTGTGCGCTCCCTGAAGTTATATTTAAAATAGATCATTCTATGGTCCAATAGCCCTGTAGTTATCATACTGTTCAGAAGCATCAGTTTACAGGCCAGAGTACCACCAGGGAGAAGTAATAATCTTTATATTACCTCTAAACCTTACTGCTGACCAATATATGCAGGCTAGCATATATATTAATAATATATATTATTTGCACCATAAATTTTATAATATATACATTAGTATGCATTAAGTACAAATATTACTCCTTTTCTATAATCCTAAATTGGCCTACTCCTTTTCTATAATCCTATACCAAATATCCCATAACATCTTGCATTAGCTGAAGTAAGTTTTGGATTAAGTAGATAGGAAAGGTGTCAGGATCAGGATTTATGAGTATTTTACCATAGCAACAGGTAGGGAGTTATTCTCACAAGCCAGTACTGGAATATCCCAAAGGAAGAAGACAATATATATGATTGTTCTACCATGGTACAAACCTAGAAGGTACCTTCACAGTCCAATACCAGGAATGCTAGTATTCAGAACAAAGATAAGGAAAGGAACAGAACAACAAGGAAAGGAACTGGGACAAACTGATGGGTTTGATGACATGTAAAGAAATGTGTAACTTGCAAAATCATCATATTACCAATTGAAATGTGTAACTTTGGGAGTACACCTTCTGCACGAGGTGAATGTAACATCGCTACGCAAGATGGCTTCCCAGAGACGAGTATCCTATAGATCCCTTTTCCTGAATTATATTATTATTGGATTGTAGCAATAAACCTGACTGACATTGATTATGTGGTCTCTTGAGTATATTTCATAACAAACCAAAGCTTGGTTAAGCAACTGACTATACGATTTATCATCATCAAACACTATCTTGACAACTGAAAGACAGTGCCTTGACTAGCTCCGAGTGATTTCCCCCTCTCCCCTTCCAATGAAGACAGATTTAAAAAAAAAAAAAATCCAGGTGACCATCTCTTGAAGGCATCATGACATCTGTGAGATGGCATGAGTCGTATTTGCTGAGGAGAAGGAGATGTATAGCTCTTCCAAAAGGTGTCTCATACACGTTCAGAGATTCTGCTCTTGATCACATATCATCAGCCAAACTGTTAGCTAGGTTCCAGATGCACAATCTTTATTATTGCTGATGTCAGAGCCAGAAAGAACAGGTTGACCATCACATTCCAGAGGGAATTTTTAGGACTGGAACTTAAAGGCTTTGTCTCTATTTGTGAGCTGACCAAATCTGATGCAGAAGTCACAGAGATAATCATAGATTGGCAACATCCAGATTCCAATTTTACAGTTATATTTTACTGTTTAACTGCACTTTAATCAAAAAGACTTAAATATCTCTTCGCTAAAAATAAATTATACATATGTTATAGGCGGGGCAGGTTGCACTGCCTATTAAGATTGCCCAACACTTCTCATTAAAAGACATTGTTTTCACTTGCTTATAATTTATCAAACTGTAACTAATTCGGTTGTGATTTTTTACACCAGCTGTCTGCCTCAGACTGATTTTTAAGTTTCAAACAAAACCGTTCAGCCCTTTCCAAGAACAAGGCTAGAGAAAAATTCATTGTTTCTGCACATTACAAAATTCTGGCAACTTTTTCTTTGGAAAACTCTAGTTCCCCCTATGCTTTCTAGCAGGGACTTGAAATTTGGCAGGGTGTGGCCTTTGTAACAGGGATGTGCCTTTTGCCATCCCAGTGAAAATCCAGTCAAATTTGGCCAAGTTCTAAGTCTTTGAAAAAAAATCACTATTTGCACATACTCAGTAGAGACTCCGATTTTACCAGCTAAAATCTCCAGAATCCATCTTCACTGAGCATGCTCATCCCTCTCACAGTTCTTAATGCTCACCAGACTCTGCATGCCATCCCCACAGAGCAACTGAGCATACTCCATCCCCTCACATCTCCCATGTGTGAATGCACTGTGCATGCACCATCCCCACAGAACAACAGAACATGCTTCAGTCGAAGGTGACGGGGCAAAACCAGATTTTCCCTGTAATTGTTGCTTCTAGCTGCTCCAGGACGGGGGGGGGGGGGGGGGGGGACGGACGGACGGCAAGCACTGGAACTGAGAGCAGAGAGCCTGTCTCTCATGTGCTCTCAATGATCCACCTGCTGGCACCCAGGCAGGCTGGAGGAGGAAGCCCCCTAATTCAAATGCTGAAGGGACAAAAGCTGGGCCGGGGAAAGGAATGGAGCAGATCAGGACAAAGACTAGAGAGACCAAGAGAATTGGAAGGGGGTGGAATGGGACTGGGTAGCGTGGAGACAGAGGCAGGTAGGCTGGGACTGGCTGAGCAGTGAGGCTGGAACTTGCTGGGCAAGGACACTGGGACTGGGGACACAGATCACATGAGGAGCTGGACAACAGGGAGATTGCAAGTAGTGGGTAAGGAGACTGGGACTAGGAACCAGTGGATGGAAGAGAAAGCTGACAAGGAACTGGGATGCATACAGAGAAATGGGAGGAGTCTTGTGAGGGAGACTGGGAGTCAGTTGAGGGAGGAAGGAGAGAGAGAGTTAGGATGAGTAGCTGGAAGGAGGACACTAGGACTGGCTGAGCGAGGAGACTGAAATTGGATGAGGGAATGGAATTCTGGGACTGGAGTAGATTGGTATTCAAACATGAGCACAGAGTGGAAGATTAGGACTGGGATCAGAAGTCTGAGGAATAGAGAGTTGAAAAGCAAAAAGCAAGGAGAATGCAACTGGGACAAGGAGTCAAGGGTGAGGAGACAGGACTGGGACGGTTAGGAAATACCAGAATTAAGGTTGCATAAATAACCTTAATTTGCCCTCTTGTGCGTATGCATTATGATACAATCTTTAATTACATGATCACATACAATTTTTTCATAGGTTTCAGAGTAACAGCCGTGTTAGTCTGTATTCGCAAAAAGAAAAGGAGTACTTGTGGCACCTTAGAGACTAGCCAATTTATTTGAGCATAAGCTTTCGTGAGCTAGAGCTCACTTCATCGGATGCATACTGTGGAAACTGCAGAAGACATTATATACACAGAGACCATGAAACAATACCTCCTCCCACCCCACTCTCCTGCTGGTAATAGCCCATCCAAAGTGACCACTCTCTCTACAATGTGTATAATAATCAAGGTGGGCCATTTCCAGCACAAATCCAGGTTTTCTCACCCCCCACCCCCACCCCCATACACACACAAACTCATTCTCCTGCTGGTAATAGTTCATCCAAAGTGACCACTCTCCCTACAATGTGCATGATAATCAAGTTGGACCATTTCCAGCACAAATCCAGGTTTTCTCAGCCCCCCCCCCCCCCCGCAAAACACACACACACAAACTCACTCTCCTGCTGGTAATAGTTCATCCAAAGTGACCACTCTCCCTACAATGTGCATGATAATCAAGGTGGGCCATTTCCAGCACAAATCCAGGTTTTCTCACCCCCGCCCCCCCCCCCCCCATACACACACAAACTCACTCTCCTGCTGGCAATAGCTCATCCAAACTGACCACTCTCCTTACAATGTGTATGATAATCAAGGTGGGCCATTTCCAGCATAAATCCAAGTTAAACCAGAACATCGGGGGGGGGAGGTAGGAAAAAACAAGGGGAAATAGGCTACCTTGCATAATGACTTAGCCACTCCCAGTCTCTATTTAAGCCTAAATTAATAGTATCCAATTTGCAAATGAATTCCAATTCAGCAGTTTCTCGCTGGAGTCTGGATTTGAAGTCTTTTTGTTTTAAGATAGCGACCTTCATGTCTGTAATTGCGTGACCAGAGAGATTGAAGTGTTCTCCGACTGGTTTATGAATGTTATAATTCTTGACATCTGATTTGTGTCCATTTATTCTTTTACGTAGAGACTGTCCAGTTTGACCAATGTACATGACAGAGGGGCATTGCTGGCACATGATGGCATATATCACATTGGTGGATGTGTAGGTGAACGAGCCTCTGATAGTGTGGCTGATGTTCGCCCCTACTCTACTTGCGCTATATTGATGACATCTTCATCATCTAGACCCATGGAAAAGAAGCCCTTGAGGAATTCCACCATGATTTCAACAATTTCCATCCCACCATCAACCTCAGCCTGGTCCAGTCCACACAAGAGATCCACTTCCTGGACACTACAGTGCTAATAAACAATGGTCACATAAACACCACCCTATACCAGAAACCTACTGACCGCTATTCCTACCTACATGCCTCCAGCTTTCACCCTGACCACACCACACTATCCATCGTCTACAGCCAAGCTCTGTGATACAACCGCATTTGCTCCAACCCCTCAGACAGAGACAAACACCTACAAGATCTCTATCAAGCATTCTTACCACTACAATACCCACCTGCGGAAGTGAAGAAACAGATTGATAGAGCCAGAAGAGTTCCCAGAAGTCACCTACTACAGGACAGGCCTAACAAAGAAAATAACAGAACGCCACTAGCCGTCACCTTCAGCCCCCAACTAAAACCCCTCCAACGCATTATTAAGGATCTACAACCTATCCTGAAGGATGACCCAACACTCTCTCAAATCCTGGGAGACAGGCCAGTCCTTGCCTACAGACAGCCCCCCCAACTTGAAGCAAATACTCACCAACAACCACATACCACACAACAGAACCACTAACCCAGGAACCTATCCTTGCAACAAAGCCCGTTGCCAACTGTGCCCACATATCTATTCAGGGGACACCATCACAGGGCCTAATAACATCAGCCACACTATCAGAGGCTCGTTCACCTGCACATCCACCAATGTGATATATGTCATCATGTGCCAGCAATGCCCCTCTGTCATGTACATTGGTCAAACTGGACAGTCTCTACATAAAAGAATAAATGGACACAAATCAGATGTCAAGAATTATAACATTCATAAACCAGTCGGAGAACACTTCAATCTCTCTGGTCACGCAATTACAGACATGAAGGTCGCTATCTTAAAACAAAAAGACTTCAAATCCAGACTCCAGCGAGAAACTGCTGAATTGGAATTCATTTGCAAATTGGATACTATTAATTTAGGCTTAAATAGAGACTGGGAGTGGCTAAGTCATTATGCAAGGTAGCCTATTTCCCCTTGTTTTTTCCTACCTCCCCCCCCCGATGTTCTGGTTTAACTTGGATTTATGCTGGAAATGGCCCACCTTGATTATCATACACATTGTAAGGAGAGTGGTCAGTTTGGATGAGCTATTGCCAGCAGGAGAGTGAGTTTGTGTGTGTATGGGGGGGGGGCGGGGGTGAGAAAACCTGGATTTGTGCTGGAAATGGCCCACCTTGATTATCATGCACATTGTAGGGAGAGTGGTCACTTTGGATGGGCTATTACCAGCAGGAGAATGAGTTGGGGGGGGGGGGGGGGGCGGAGGGTGAGAAAACCTGGATTTGTGCTGGAAATGGCCCAACTTGATTATCATACACATTGTAAGGAGAGTGATCACTTTAGATAAGCTATTACCAGCAGGAGAGTGGGGTGGGAGGAGGTATTGTTTCATGGTCTCTGTGTATATAATGTCTTCTGCAGTTTCCACAGTATGCATCCGATGAAGTGAGCTCTAGCTCACGAAAGCTTATGCTCAAATAAATTGGTTAGTCTCTAAGGTGCCACAAGTACTCCTTTTCTTTTTGCGAATTTTTTCATAGGAGCCCTGCTTCACTAAGTGCACAAGATGGACTGTGCTCTCTAGGGATCAATCAAGGCTGTGTAGTAAAGGAAACTTGTCAGTAGGACCCCTGCTTCATTGGTTGCAGAAGTTGGAAGGTTACCTATAAGTAAGGCTACGTTTATGTCACAGAGGTCTTGGAAGTCACGGAATCTGTGATATTTTCTGCTTCGGCCCCGGGGCTGTGGGACTCTGGAGCTGGCAGCCAGTGGGGCCCTGGCAGGGTTCCAGGGACAGGAGCGACAGGCAACAGGGGGCCCCCTGCAAGGTTACAGCAACAGGTGACAGACTCCTGAGGGGGCCCTCCTCGGGGTTCCAGTGACGGGCGACAGCCTTGTGCGGATAATGGGGGGGGGGAACATGGGAGGGGAAGAGGGATGCCTCAGGTGAGAGGCTGGGAGTGTCCTGTTTTCTCTTTGGGAAATATGGTCACCTTGCAGCTCCCAACCGCTATGAGGGGGGGGGGGGGGCTGCAGCTTCCAGCTGCTGAGGGGGAACGGGCCCCACAGCTCCCAGCCACCACGGTGGTGTGAGAAACCAGGGAGCCGCAGCAGCAAAAGTCACAGGCAGGTCACGGCTTCTGTGAATTTTTTTTTTTTATTGCCTGTCCATGACTTTTGCTAAAAATAACCACAACAAAGTCTTAGCCTTACCTATAAGTGAATGAGGAAGAGGATTGGAGGAAGAGAAAGGAAAGTCTCATGGTTAAGGCATGGTTAATGTTTTTCTGGAGAACTAGATTCCATCCCTGCCTCTGCCACAGAGTTCCTATATGGTGTTAGGCAAGTTACGTAAAACAAAGTTTTCACAGGTGGTCATAACTGTGTTTTCCTTAATTTCTGGGTGCCCAACTTGAGACTTCAATTTGAAGAAGTTCTGCGCACTCACAGCTGCAACTGAATTCAGTGCGAGCTGTACTTTGAACATGAGAGCTCCATATAATGCTAAGAATGCTGAAAAATCAGGTTTCAGGTTGCTCAGATTGTGCACCCAAAATTAGGGTAAACTTTTGACTTTAATCTCTCTGTATCTTAGCTCCCCAACTGTAAAATGGGAAAAGTATCACCTCCTCACTGCACAGAGATCATGTGAAGATACTTAGCATCTGCATGAATCACAAACGCTATACTAATGAGCACCACAGAAAAGCCCATGGGGAAATTAATAATTCTGTCTTTAGAGCAGGCTTTGAATAGTGTGGAGTAAATAAGGCCTAGGACAACACAATGAACACAAGGACAAAACAACACACTGAATAGCTGCTCATTAAGTGAGCACTGTCCATGCTGTGCACTAAATGATGCCAGGGTCTTCTGGAAAAAACAGTATGTGATGACATAAATAAAGACCAGGAGGTTGCACAGGCAACTTTGAGGCATTCCTTATTTTTTTGAGTGCCTAACTTTGCAACCTTAATATTATTTTAATGTAGATTTTGTGTAATATATGTAGATTATTATATAAACACACACACACTTTCACACATGCTCTATATACATTTACACATATATAAATAAAATACAGTTGGTATTTTATATATTTATGTTCTACTGCTTAAGTGTTCAAAGCTCTAGACATTATACTCTCCTCAGTCTATCAAGTTTATTTCTATAACAAACGATTTCCAATTTATCCTTAGTTCACCTTGTCAAACAGTACTGCTTTCCCAAATCTGCCTCAGGGTCCTGCTGACGGATTGCTCTAATTGCAGTTGGTGCAGTAAAAAAGGCAGCCACTCCATGCTCTGCTAGCACACGGAAGTAAGCACCAGCATCTGGCGTTCCCACAGGCTTCCCCTATGGAGAGATTAATATAAAATGTCATAGGATAAAAATATTTCATAATTCCTTGACAGCTCACAACTTGAACACATAACAATAGCAATCAACACATCAACAACTGTATTTCAAAAACACTTTTGAAATACCTTTGTCGATATACAATGAGATTATTCATTTGCTATACCATTAATATCACAAGCTGGAGTCTTGTTTCAGAGTAAACTCAAAAGCTTCTGAGCTCAATCTCCAACTGTGCCCAATAAGTGCTAGCTACAGCTAGGAAAAGTTGGGGGAGGGATGTGTGTTAAAAGAAGAGCCGCAAAAGAGCGGTTTCTACACTGGAGACAGAGAGTCAATTCTGCACCAACCCTGGTCCTGGAACAGTGTAGAACAGCTTCAGAGTCCTAACGGGCTGCATGGGTGGCACGTAATGGAGGCTGGGGGAGGCTAAGCCACCTCAAACCTCTGCTAATGCTCCCCACTACAACCCCAGCCACGTTGGGGGCTTGGGGCTCCTCTGGCCCCAGAGGGCAAGAGCAGGGGGTGGAGTGGGGGCAGGACCTCAGACCGAAGGAGCGGGGCCTTGGGCAGAAGGGGTGGGGCAGGGGACTAGCCTCCCCAAACTGGGGGTTCACATGCCGCCCATGATGGACTGGTTCAGCACTCCAGCCACATTCCCTTTCTCCAAATTACATTGTCAGTGCAGAGGCACAGAAGGTGGTTGTGATATTTTGGGGTTCACCCAGAGCAGTAAGGGGTTCTGCGACTGCCTACCCAGTCACTTTGGGGTGTCTTAATGCTGTCCTGCTATGGCTCAGATATGACACCAGCAGCCTGCCCACAAGCACAAGGCCATACCCTGACCTCCATCAACCTAGTTACTCCTTGCAGGGTGATACCAACAGCCTTCAAGTCCCAAGTCTCCCCAAACTGTCCTCCCCAAATTCTGAAGTACCAGACACTAGGACTGTTCCCCTCTGGTTTGTCACCCCAAAGGCATGAAACTAGCCCCCCAGTTATCAGTTCACTGTTGCACTCACATGTCACATCGTTTGCACAACAGAGACCCACTAGGGGTAAAAGGTGTATTTAACAGAAAAACCACAGATTTAAAGATAAAATAGTAAGGAAAAGCAAACATAGACAAGTTCCACAGAAAATATACAAAGACACCTTCAGGCTTTGCACTTCCACATTCGATAAAATCTCTTTTCTAGAATAAGTTACCTTTTCTCTTTGAAAAGTTTCCCAGCATGTCCCTAGCCATAGTGGGGAATCCAGCGTTGACAGACAGCCTCCTGCCTTTGAGGCTATCCTTCAAATTCAAGATGGATTTCACTTCAGATCAGGGGTGGTCAATAGACAGACCATGGGCAAAATCTGGACAGTCAGATGCTTTTGGACCCAAAAAATCTTTTTATTTACTTAGTATTATCGTTACTGGTATTATTTTCTCTGGAGTCTGGACCTTGACTATACCTTGACCAAGAAATTTGGACTTTGACAAAAAAAAATAGTTGACTACCCCTGCTTCAAACCCCTTCCATTTTAAAAGGGTTGGCAGGTTTTTTTCCCTTTCAGTCACTACTGCTATACAAAGTGGGGAAATACCCAATTGTATCAATGTCTTTCCATTAACATTAATGGTCTACTATTGTCGTTTCCTAGGCTGGACAATTCATCGCCACTTGAGACTGGTTTTGGGTAAAGAACTGGCTTGGGTTCTCTCCCATCTTGGCTGCTCCTCCGCCCCATTGTGAGGCGATGATAAAACTGCAGTACCGATCAGGAGCACAGTTTTCTCTGTACTTAAACACCTAGATTCATAACCACAGTCTGTATACATAGCTCATAGTGACCAAGTCCAGAACATGACAAGCTTTCAAAAAAGACCCCACTCAATTCACTTTTATAGTACAACTATACAGTATGTAACCAGTTGGTTCCAACTGCTCATTTTGGAGGTTCAAACCTTCTGTTTTCCCCCTGGGGTGTCTGGACATAGATTGTCACAGTGGTAACGTAGAATTCCATTATGCTGGCTCTTTGCTACCCAGGATTCCCCTCACCTTGCAAAAATCCCCAGCTGGCTGCTCATACTGGCTTTCTGGCCCCTTCATGCCCCTACAGCAGCACAAAAAAAGCTGGAGAGGGGGGCAAGAATCTGGCCCTTTGTATTTTGGTGTGTTACAATAGCAGCTTTTTCCTAAGCACTGACTTTCCATATCTCAAAACATGCCAGGGGAATAGTAAACAACAGTAACCAGATGTGACAGATTGCCCGGCATGGCTAGGGATAAAAAGCAGCAATCATTTTCTACAGTGCTGTAAATAAGGAAACTGGGTGGCAAGCGATCTTCTAATAAATATTTTATTGCTCCTGATTGCTGCAGTGAGTGAAGGTCACCATACCTGTTTATTTTAAATGATAAAGAGATTAAGTAAAAACAGCGGGACTTTTAGGCAAAGCTCTACAGGCTATTGCCAGGGCCTTTTCACTAGAAAGATCACATTTAGAAGATGAACTTTCTGTATTACACAGGGTTTATAGCCAAGTCAGGATACAGCTTTCATACTGAAAATGCCACTAGCATAAACATTGGACAAGGAGCCACAAGCCCAGAGCAAGCGTTTCGTAGTTGCAAATGTCACCATATTGCTGCACTACAGCACTCAAACAAATGCACATTACAAACTCAAATCTCCACCATCTGGTATAAATGAGAATTTAGAGTGTGTTACATATATGTGTACACATTGTGATTGCATTTATGTAGACGATCAAGTCAACTGTGTTAGTCTAAGTGTCTTAACCATTCAACAGCTGAGAGAAGAGCATTATGCAAGTCTATGATGAAGTCCAAGCAGTCCTTGTTAATGGATGCAGGCTACAAATGTGACTTACATCTTTTAACTGGCCACAGAAGCAAAGGGGAAGTCACAAGGACCCCACTTACAGTCATTAGCAGCACATCTGATTACTCTACATCTGAAGTGATTGAGTTTTACCCAGAGATAATGTGGAAGGTCAAAACCAGGGGGCTGGACTGTTGGATCGTTCATGAGATAAGAACAAGTTTCAAACATGCCTGTCACCTAGTATGCCACCCGAAGAGGATATCAAGATTCTTAGGGGAACTGTCCAAACAGGATGTGTGTGAGCTGTGACTGTGGGCTTGGTTGACTAAACACATCTTTAAACAAGGGTAGAAGTGGCGCACCTTACAGTGCATATTCTGCAAAGCGACTTATTGCCCCATGTCAGGAGGGTTGAGGCTGAACATGACTGGAAGCCAGGACAGGTCAGTCAGTTTCATGGTATCTGTTATTAAACACTTGGTTCCATTTAACTGAGTGTCTACCAATCCCATGTGAGAAGAGCTAAGCCACACCAGGGAGCAACACTATTACAGAATAGCACAAGGCAAGCCCAGAGTTTCTTCATTGCCTCCCCAGGAACCAGCTAGTTTGCTGATCAGGTTGTTTCTTGTCTTTCATTTACAGTGTGATCTTAGCAGGTTTTGCTTGAAAACTCAAGTTACGGTCCAGTGTAACAGCTAGATACACAGACTGAGTCATGGTCTAGCCTGTGTCCACTCATGAAGACGTTAAGCTGTTTGTTGGCCTTTGTGTGGTGTAGATGCAAGCAGCTAGAAACTGTTCTTTTTCTTTTAGTCCTAGGTGTGACACTCTGCACCCCATAGTCATCATAGTAGTATGATTAATGATATGATGACATAATTCTGTGTCATGTGAGGTGTCACTGGAAAAGTTATGATTTGCTGAATATAATTATCCTACTTGTATGCATGTACCATTTTTGTATCTGGAGTTATGAATACTGACTATGTATCTGTATTTCAAATGTGGTTGCACCTGGCTGACACCCACAAACCAAGATGCTTCCAGTCTAGACAGCCAATTGTGAAGAGTCTATTCAAGATAATGGGCCATTAAGGAAAACAATGGGCCTCACGAGAAGCTTGTCCCCCACCTTACCGGGGAGTGCTTCAGTCTGCCTATGAATAACGGCTGCTATGACTCAGTGAAGCATGCAAGGGCATGTGACTAGACCATATGATACTGAACTCCATTTTGGTACCTATATTTTTCCACAAACTCGGCTGGCAACTTGGCTTGGAACAAAGGTGTTCCCTCCATAGGGAAGAAACTATAAAAGGGGGAAGTGACTTCACCAATCGGCCTCACTCAACACCTGGAAACACTTTAGAAACAACGACTGAACTGACGGCAGTGCTCGCCCCAGGTTGGTAGAGAGGATTCCTGCCTGTGTATAAAACATCGACAAACTGATTTTACTATCTAACAGGGTCAGACCCTGTTTGATTCAAATCCTGTGTAGTGCATAAGATTTAGATTGTGTTTTGTTTATTTCTTAAGTAATCCTCTTTGATCTGTTTGCTATCACTTATCACTTAAAATCTATCTTTATGTACTTAATAAATCTATTATATTCTTTACCTAAAACAGTGTGGTTTGAGTGAAGTGAAAAATATCAGCTCAGTTAACAAAGGCTTTGTGCATGTCCTCTCCACATCAAGAGAGGGGCGGACTGAGAAATAAATTCATACTGGTTGAGCTTCTGACCATAGCAGGACAGTACAGCTCTGGGGTCATAGGCTGCGGGTATTATGTCTGGAGCCTCTCTATTGTTGGTTCATGCAGTGACTGGCCAGAGCATTCGTGAACACAGCTGGGTATGGTCCCTGCCTGTGGATGTTGGTCAGAGTGCAAGCTTGGAGGGGTTTGCAGCTTGTCACAATGTCACTGTGTGAGAGGGAACCCAGACTGGTAAGGCAGGGAGATCAGTGGTACCCCAGTTCTAGTTTGCACCCTGGGGGAGGACCCCTCACATCAGGTTTATGTCTCTACTTTTTACAATAATGAGTCACCTCTTTCATATCTGCACTCAGACAGGAGCGCTGGAATCTATGTAAAAGGGTGGGGGGGCCTCAGCGCTGGCACAGTGGCCCCAACTCTCCCCTGAGGTCCCACTCCTCCTCTTACCCCTGAGGCTCTGTCCCCTGGCCAGGCCAGAAACTGGAACCAGGCTGTAGTAAGAGCTGCCTACCAAGGGCATCCGGGCTGCTGTGAGGAGCCCCAGACCCTTCACCTGCCCTTGGTAGGGAGCCAGGGGGCCCAAGAGCAGACCCTGGCCCATGTCCCTACCTCCACGTCCCCACCAGCCCAGAGCAGATGGAGGGCCCGGGGCTCCCCACAGTGGCTTGGGTTCCCTGGGTGGCTCTTACCAGGGCCTGGCTCCCAGCCTGACCAGGGCCTCAGGGGGAAGAGGAGAAGCGGGGGCAGAGCCCCATGATGATTGGGGGCTCAGGCCCACCTCAGCACCTCCCCCCCTCCCCCACACACACACACCAGAAGACACTGGGGCTGCCGTAAAGCACAGCCCCTGAAAAGTGAGGGAGCCATGGCCCTCCTAACTCCCCCCTGGTTCTGGCACCCCTGCATTCAGAACTTCTAGGTGACAAATCCTGGTCCTGTACTGACAAGCAGATGACACCTGTGTAATTAAAACAACTGGCACTAGTATTAGGAAGTTGTAGGATAAATATAAAATTAAAGAATAAAAATTAGCTTATTGGTTAAGGAACTATATATGTGTTTAAAGAAAGGCCCTGACTAGCAAGTAGAAGGAAGGCCATGAAAATAATGAGTTATAAGGCCAAAAGGAATGAAGTAGGGAGAATGTCTGATTTAAAGATTAAATAATGAGATAAGGGGAAGTTTCTAAAAAGAAGACCTCTAACCGATGTGGGTGACTGCAGATGGTTTTAAATCAAATAAAGAGAATCTGTCTTAAAATGAGCTAACACAGATCTTACCACCCCACATACCTGTCTTATCCCCTATGTGAACCCAGGTGCAATGGGAAAATAGTTGAACAGCAAGAAGGAAGGGAGGAAAGTGCTAGACAGGGGATACCGGTCTAACACTCAGCTCTTGCCACACAGTCTGATAGCTTTTCAGGCAAGATGCCACCGAATTTCCTCTGGGAACTCCCCACTATCCGTTCTTTTCCATCTTATCAATTTCTCTATATCAGTATCTTCCTGCTGACCTCTTCTGTCTCTCTGAGCATGAGGACCCTGCTCTCTTCTGTTTCCCTTCCCCAAGTGCCACTCCCTCCTTGGGCATTCCCTCCAAAAATGGTCAGGGCTATCAGAATGCCAGCATCCATCCGCTTCCTCACTTTGATCCTACATCCATCATGATCTGGGCTGATATTTCCATGGTAACTTGCACTGGGCCTGAATCTTCACAGCCTCCTTAAAATGATCCACTTCACCCCATAATTCTAACACTCCCCACACTGTCTACATGACCCATGACTCATACAATGAGGTCTTGTCCCCACTTCTCTTCTTCCAGAGAATGGATATACATCCTAGCACCAGTACCTTGAAAACTAAAACTTCCAGTCTCCTCACCAGTTCCATCTCTATAGATGGCCTGATAGTTTCATCTAATCTTTGGGACGTCCCCATCCAGAGCCGTAGTTGCATCTCCCCACTAAAAGCGTTTAACTGACTAACTGATCTCAAGCTAGAGCATCTTGCATCTCAGAGCCTGTTTATGGTAAAGTGTTCACAACCACTTTCCTCTGGCTTCTTCCCATAGTTGAGGAAAGCTGCCCAATCTCAGTCAGTGCATGCTGTAGGCTCCATAGAATGTGTAAGGGCATCTGTTAGACACTTATAGGCCTGTCAAACCTTACTGCTAAATCCTCATCCTCCCTGTCTTTCCCTATGAGCAACAGGCTCAGGAACTTCAGCTTACTGGACTCAGCTCACTCATTAAGACTGGTTGCCATTTTGAACTGTGCATGCCAATCACTCCACTTTTGTTGCTCTCCACTATAAGGGGTTGGGTTAAATACAAGCCATGCTGCCCTTCTTGGAGGTGGCATAGAATCATACAAGATTAGGGTTGGAAGAGACCTCAGGAGGTCATCTAATCCGACCCCTTGCTAAAAGCAGGACCAACACCAACAAAATCATCCCAGCCAGGGCTTTGTCAAGCCAGGCCTTAAAAACTTCTAAGGATGGAAATTCCACCACCTCCCTAGGTAACCCATTCCACTGCTTCACCACCCTCCTAGTGAAATAATTTTTCCTAACATCCAACCTAGACCTCCTCAAGTGCAACTTGAGACCATTTCTCCTTGTTCTGTCATCTTTCACCACTGAGAACAGCCTAGCTACATCCCCTTTGGAACTCCCCTTCAGATACTTGAAGACTTATCAAATCCCCCCTCACTCTTCTCTTCTGCAGACTAAAGAAGACCAGTTCCCGCAGCCTCTCCTCAAAAGTCATGTGCCCCAGCCCCCTAATCATTTTCATTACCCTCGCTGGACTCTCTCCAATTTGTCCAAATCCTTTCTGTAGTGGGGGGCTCAAAACTGGATGCAATACTCCAGATGTGGCCTCACCAGTGTCGAATAGAGAGGAATAATCACTTCCCTCAATCTGCTGGCAATGCTCCTACTAACGCATATTTGACCCTTCCACCAGGAGTACCCCCTCCTTCCCAGTCACTCATTTTCTTCCCTTCAAATGCTAACAAAAAGAAACCTCTCTACAATTAACAACAGTTTATCTTTTAAATAATGGCCCAGATTGCAGACTTCCATTTGCCTCACTTGCGGGATAATCACCACAATCCAACTGTGGCATCAATTTGTGCTAACCACCCCATACTTTGTGCTGCACACAGGTGCTGGTTGATGTCCTAGGGTAGGAACATCTTCATAAATTTGTTTAGGGATGAAATGACAACCTGCTTGTGGTCTCTCCTCCTATGTGTGTAAGCACAACAAATGTCATTAAATTGATGATCAAATGTCCCGAAAAGGCCTACAAGTCAGCAAAGCAATGGCAAAAATGGCACCTTCCAAGTCAAACCAGACAATGGCCCCTCACTGCATATAATGCAGTTAAATATCAAGGGTTTATCCAGCACAAAATGCAACTACCTCACAAAGATCCTATGAACTGAGAAAACTGACCGGAGGAAATGTAAATTGAGTGAAAAAGTCATCGCTCCAAGATCAACAGATAGATCCCTATCTTAGCAGTCTTCCATCCAAAACAAGGCCTGGTAACCTATACCAAAGATGATGTGAAGAACTCTATACAGCTACTCCCTAACACAACCCCTAATTCCATCGCCATCCAGGTCATCAACTTGACGGTAGTGAATGTCGATAAACCCCTGTCAAGGTTCCTTCCCCACTCTGAACTCTAGGGTACAGATGTGGGGACCTGCATGAAAGACCCCCTTAAGTTTATTCTTACAGCTTAGGTTAAAAACTTCCTCCAAGGTACAAACTTTGCCTTGTCCTTGAACAGTATACTGCCACCACCAAGCGCTTTAAATAAAGAACAGGGAAAGAGACCTTTGGAGATCTCTTCCCCCAAAATATCCCCCCAAGCCCTACACTCCCTTTCCTGGGGAAGGCTTGATAAAAATCCTCACCAATTTGTACAGGTGAACATAGACCCAAACCCTTGGATCTTAAGAATAATGAAAAATCAATCAGGTTCTTAAAAGAAGAATTTTAATTGAAGAAAAAGTAAAAGAATCGCCTCTGTAAAATCAGGATGGTAAATACCTTACCTTACAGATTCAAAACATAGAGAATCCCCCCAGGCAAAACCTAAGTTACAAAAAGACACAAAAACAGGAATATACATTCCCTCCAGCACAGCTTATTTTACCAGCCATTAAACAAAAGGAAATCAAACGCATTTTCTAGCTAGATTACTTACTAACTTAACAGGAGTTGGAAGGCTGCAGATCTGATCTGTTCCCGGCAAAAACAACACACAGACAGAACCCTTTATTCCCGCCCCCCCTCTTCCAGATTTGAAAGTATCTTGTCCCCTCATTGGTCATTTTGGGTCATGTGCCAGCGAGGTTACCTTAGCTTCTTAACCCTTTAGAGGTGAAAGGGTTTTGCCTCTGGCCAGGAGGCATTTTATAGCCCTGTATACAGAAAGGTGGTTACCCTTCCCTTTATATTTATGACAACTCCCATTAACGAACTTGCCCTCTCGCAGTGCTGCCACCTTCAAGCCACCCCACCATCACGTAGGCGACTTCAACAACCACCACAATTTGTGGGGCTATGATACCAACGATTGCGCGGGAGAAAAACTGTCATCACGGGCAGTGGCAGAAGACCTTTGTCTGCTCTACAACACTAAGGAGCATGGCACTTTTAGCACACTGACAAAAATGCTATACGCCTGACCTTTGCTTTGTAAGAGAACAGCAGCCACCTTTTGCCATCAACAAGGATAGTATTTGACAACTTTCCCAAAAGCCAACACAGACCCCTGGTAATTCAGGTCAGTCTCCAGATCCTGCTATTTCGAAGCCTCAGTGGAACTTTTGGAAAGCTGTATCCCTCCGACCTCTGCCAATTATCATCACCACATTAGCCTAATAACAGCTGCCAAAGCCAATATTCCCAGGTGATACAGAAAGGCTTTCACCACCTGCTGGACACTAGACAGCAAAGAACTGCTTTGGCAGTATAAGGCAAAAGGAAAACTGGATACAGCAAAAGCCTTGGGCCTTTCCCTGCAGCCATATTAGCAGCCATGAGCTGAGAAGCAGAAAGTCACATCATCACATTCCTTCTAAAGTATACCAAAACAAGGTAATATCGGGCTGGTAAGAAGGCACCCCTCCTAATAGTGCCCACCATCACCAGATAAGCAAGGAATCTCTTAAGATGTTTAAAGAAAACTTTGCTTGAGAGCATTCTGTCTGGCAAGGAATCACTTATCAATAGTTCTGATTATAAAACCCAAACTTCCATTGTTTTGCCTTTATGGTCCCTACTTTTCTATTGTTTATCTGTATGGTCTCTGTCTGGTTCTTTGATTGTTTCCATCTGTTGTATAATTAATTTTGCTCGGTATAAATCTACTATGGTGGTGGGGTATGATTAGTTAAATAATTGTTTCATAATGGGCTAGGATTGTTGAAAATTACCTTTTTATTGTACTTTGGTTAAGGTACAGCTAAGCAGGACTCAAGTTTCACTATATAAAACTGGGATCCAAAAGGAAGTTCTTTGGAACCAACTCCAGGACACAGCCCCAAGATCAGAGCTGCCAGACTTCAACACTCTGCCAATCACATCGTGCAGAGTCCTCGGATGACCCGATCCTGACTGGCCAGCAGGAAAAGCTCATATACCTTATTGGGAGTAGTGAGCATTGTATGCTTAGCGTGTGCATTCTGTTTTGGTGATTGTTAATAAATAGACGTTAAGGATATTACTGTGTAAGTCTCTTTCACTGGTAAAAACATCCTGCAAACCCACAGAAGAGTACGCCCTGGGCCCTAGGAATTGGGTATGGGTAGGTGCCTTTCCCCTAGAGCCCTAGGAACTGGGAAAGGGTGGGGGTGCCTAAGTCAACCAGGTGCCTTGAGCCCTAGGAACTGGGTAAAAGTGGGTGCCCTGGAGTGCGTGGGTATCAGTGTCTGATTTTAATAAGGGAACAACTTTTACCACATACTAAGCCTACATGTAGCTAATGTTTGGCAGAAGAAGATGATGGTTTTAACACAGTTAAATATAACATGAAGAAACGTAAATAATGTGATGATAGTTACATTATATTTGAATTTTCATGTCTCCGTATTACTGAGGAAAGTCCATAGCCAAAACATGTCACTTGTTTTCAGGTGTTAGTAAATGAAAGCATGAGGCCAGGGAAACTAGAGAGACATTTAACACCCAGAATTCGAAAAACAAGAGCAGCAATTTTTCTTTTGGAAACAAGAATTAAAGCTTGGGGGAGCAGCAGGAGTGAGAGAAGTTATGTGTAAAGAAGCAACTCTTCCTCAAAAATGCTTTAAATGATCTTGTGTTGTGGCCTTTTGAATTGCAAAAGGTAAACCTGCACACACCATTTACCAGACAATTCAAATTCCAGAAGCAATAGACGTGTAGAATTATGACTGGGGAATAAGTAGCCATGGTACCGATAACCATTTTTATGTCAAATAATACCATCCATCGACACAATGGTTATCTTGCAGAAAACATCCAGAAGCAGTTGACAAAACAAGTTAAGAGGCAATATTGTGCACTGCAGCTTGATGAATTCAAACATAGCCAACATGGCTCAGCTTCTGTCACACATGAGACTTGTCAAAGCGGGTATAACAGCTGAAGACTTATTTTGCAAAGAAATCCTAAACTGAACAACTACGGAGGAAATTTTCAAGATCCTTGATTAATTCATACTTGTTGAAGGTCTTAACTAGGCTATGTGTGCTGGGCCGTGCACTGATGGGGCAGGACCATGATCCGAAAGAAGAGTGGGATATGCAGAACAAGTAAACCATCTGAACTATAGTGTCCTGAACTCTTGAATCTAGTATCCTAAGTCAATTAAAGAAAAAAAAATAAACATTGTACTTGGTTGTAGAGACCACCAAGTTTTAAACCATCTGTATGGGAGCCATAGCACTAAAAAGTTTGGGAACCACAGTGTTAAACAACCAGAGCCAATCCTCCATTATCTCCATGGTTACAAAAGTGTTTCCTCCAAAGCAGTCATTCTTTGCTGGCCCAAGATAACAAAAATCCCAAATTTCTTCCCAAAACGTATGTTTATTTCATGATAGCGCACTATTGCCCATGATCATGCAAAGACCCACAAGCATGTAACTTTAATGCAAAAACATATGTATTTAACTTTATACATGTATGTAGTCCTGTTGCCTTCAATGGAGTTACGTATACCAGTGTTTCTCAAACTGGGGTCCGTGGAGGTCCCAGATGGTATCCAGGGGGTCCGCAGACCCCGCTGATCAACTCCTCTCCCTCCCTCCCAGTGCTTCCTTCATGCTGGGGAACACCTACTGTGTCTCTTTCAATCATTTACCTCATACAAAACAGTTGTATTCCCATGCAGGAGAGGTGCATAACAAACGTAGGAATGGCCAACTACCCAGCCTAAGTCAGAAGCTGCCCACCACACCTAAAATAAAATAAAAATTAAATTCAGTTAAAAAAAAGTTCCAAAAAGTTTTAATACATGCAACTAAAATTTAAATAGCACTTACCTCTCCAGGTCTGAGTCCATATATAGTGGACATTGTCCAGTTCAACATAACCGCATAGCCACCTGTTGGTCTAACAACACCCTAAGTGAGAAGTAATTTAAAATTAAGATCACTTAAAAGGCAAACACACATTAAATCTCCTTCTATTAAAAAAATCTCATTGCTATAAATTAGCTAGAATATTTAAAGTTGTCTAACTTGAACTTTGACATCCCTGCCATATCAGAATAATATAACAGCCCAATCCTATAAATATTTGCTCATACAAGTAGTCCCATTGAAGAAAGGCCAAGTACGGATTAAAATTAACTTTTGCATTATTACCTGGAGAATTAGTTCAAAAAAGATAGAACAAAATATTAGATCTGCTGCCAATTATTTACAGAACATAACCATCACCCAGCTAAAATCCTCTATTCAAAATCAGTTTTCCACACATTTACAAACAAAAAAGTTATAAAACATTTAATTCAAGTATGTACAGAAATTAATCCTCTCCTTCTCTTCAGTAACAGAAACATAAGCACCATGCTATGGAATAATATATATTTATTTTGCTGTCAACAGCATCTTGCACAGTCAGTTATGTTGAGAACTAGAGCTGATTGAGAATTTTCCGACCAAACAGGCTTTCACTGGAAAACGCTGATTCGTTGAGCCCAGAATGTTTCACAAAAACATACAGAGTCTGACTAGCTAGCTGCTATTTCACCAGTGTTGTACAGTATAGGGCGGAAGAATCACAATCAATTTCATACACTAGTGGCAGAGTCCTGGAGAGCCGATTTCATTTTGGAAACATCATGTACTGAAGTTTCCAAAGTAAAAATTTTAAATAGAATGTGTGGGTTGCAGGAAATTTTGAAAAACAAGGGTTTTATTCCGGTCTGAATCAGAACTAAATCAAATTTCAAAAAGTGGAGATTACAAGTTTTGGCCAACTCTATTGACATCTAAAAGTTGCTTCTGGGATGCAGTTAGCACAACAGTCGCTAGAAATTTTGGAAGAGTTGGGATCACAGGACCTATGTGCACCTACTTATGTAAGCTTAGCTGTAATACCCCACAATAACTTTGTTATTTCATCTAAGTACTTTATTAGAGTTCTCAAAAGAAGCAACATGCGTTTGACTCCTCTGTGCTTTGATTAACTGGATTGCTATTTGTTTGTGAAAAGCTCCTTCTCACTGAGGATAGGTAGGGTTCCTAGCCCTTTTAATTGGATTTCACCTCAAGATGAATAGGCACCTGGGAATCCCTTTCCCTTCTCTCAGCCTATGTCCTTTCATGCCAGTCATTGCCTCTATTTTAAGATTTTCTGTTCTGTTCTCTGCCCCCATTTCTCCCTCTTATTTGGTTTTCTTCTTGTTGTGCAATTGTATTTTTAGCTATTTATCTCGGGTTCTGCTCACTCAGTATTTTCCTCCACCTACTAGGCCATCCATTACATATTCCACTGACCTCACCCAGCCACCAGCACTATACAGCTCTCTTTCCAGCTTGTTAAGATATAGAGAAGATCCTTCCAGTGCCAGAAGGAGGCAAATGAAAGGGATGGAAAAGCATATAGCTGGTGCCTCTGGACCCAGATTTCTCACTGACATGCCCTTACCCTACTTCCACCCATCTCGCACTCCCTAGAGTCAGTAAACCAAAAACAATTTAGAGTTAAGTGTTAGGATATTAAGCATCTGTTTTCCACAAAGATATAATGGGCTTTCCACTGAGACAGACAGTCTTTTTAGATGCTTCCTCCACCCTCCCCGTGAACCTCTGTGGGCTCTCCCACGAACCCTTGTGAGGGGAGACCTATTCACTGTGTTTGAGAAGACACTTAAATCTGCATCATATGTGATTAAATGGAGTATTGCTTCAGATATTTTATTGAAGAAATACTCCTTTCCTTTGCGGTAAGGAAGTTCTAACACAAACCCTATGGGCTACTGCTTTAGCAGTGTACAGTTTTAGACTGATTTGAGCAATAGTCAGCCAATGGGCAAAGGTGAAACAGGTTTGACATTTAATCTTAAAATAATGAGGGAAAGCAGACAAAATGTAACATTTTCATTAATGTCTTAGATATCTTAAGTTTTTGACTAAAGTTCCTTGGGCTTGCGGGGGGAGGAGAGTTGGAAAAATATACAAATTAACACAAGAAAAAAATGTTACTATAGCAATAAAACTAGCCCAAGAAAGAAGTTTGGGGCATTCTGTGTTCTACTCAGCATATCAGAATTCTTCTAAAGATATATAACTGACTGAATTTGAAAAGCTAAAGTCTTCAAAGCATCTGCTGCCTTAGTTGTCTAACCTTATTCAATCTCAGCTTCCATCTTTATATGCTTTTTTTTTTTAAATGAAGGAACTATTCAACATTACACCCAGATTCCAGTTAAAATTCATGGAGTATTATCTGATCCTCCTTTATTCAGTATAAAACAAACAAACAAGTGATCACAAAGTAAACACTGTTGACCAACCTATCACTAAATTATTATACAACATATCACACTGCTAATATAGAATGTGCATACATAGAGAAGAAATATGTCCCTTCTCCTAAAGAATTTATATTAAACAAACGTTTAGATTAGAATTCAGTTTATTTTATGTCATTCACATTCAGATCCACTATTATGATTTATTGGAAGACAATGAACTTTAAATCTTAAAAAGTTAAAGTAATGAAATGCGAGCAAATGAAATCAAAGCAGTTTTAACAATGCTTATCATTCATTGCAGTGAGCTTTGGCAAATATTTTCAGCCTTTTAATTAAATGCTCTCTGATATGGAACGGAAAATAGTTTGGTCACAGATATTTATACTAAAGATAGTACCCTACCTTGGGCAAGCCAGTCGTTCCTGATGTATAAAGAATGTAAAGTGGATGATCTGAACGAACAGCAACACAATCATGAGGCTTGGCTTTTGCTATTTCTTCATCCCAATCAAGGTCACGACCTGAGACTAGAGGAACAGTTCCCTATACACCAAGAAACAGAAATATTCAATGAAATTTAACCAGATGGAATAAAAGACACTGGCTCAAGAGATATGCAGCATCCAGTCTCCCATATGGATACCTTGAACAAAGCTAGTATACCTAATCTCTCAGACACAGAAGCTCTACTAGCTAATTAAAAGTTATTTAAATCTCATGACACGAAAGATCTCAATTAAAATGCACAGCAAAACATATGTGATTAAAAAAGAAAAAAAAAGAAGATACATAAAAAGTTAATAAACAAGAACAACTATAAATTTACCAAGTGAGGTCGACTGTATATGAGAACTTTCTGAGGTTGGTGCTGTATCATTTCCAGTGCTCTTTCTAGAAGCGGCATGTATTCCACTCTCCTTCCTGGTTCTATCCCAAAAGTTGCAGTTACAACAAGTTTGGGCTAAAGTAAAGAGGATCATAGTACATTAAAAAATGTTTGCCATAAAATTATTCAGTAAATAAAGCCCTTACACACAAATACACACATTTACTTCATTTCTAAGAGAACATTGTACTCTTCACACACAAGTTTCTGTACTTTTTTAAATGATTGTTTGGATGACATCCTCCTCATTTGCACTGGAAGTGAGAACATTAGACTGCCCAATTTAAAGTCAGGGCACCTGTTTAATTTAAAGTCAAGGCAACAATATACAAAATGTTTTGACATAACTTCCAAGACCCTGCCTTCAAAAATTAAGTAAACCAAATTTCTATTAGTCCTATTCCAAGAAGTAAAAATCAACTAATAGTCAGACTCATCTTATTTAGAACAGAACCAATCTTCTCTCCTCTGCAAAACTGCAAGCACAACAAGAGTGCTCTTAGTTTATTTTGTACAATCTCACAATCTGACCAAGCTAGTTTGTTAATTGTGTATATTACCAGAAATCTCATGATGGAGGCAGTGGCCTTTAAGAGCTCCCCTTGCAATCCTGCCTCAGTGAGCAGTGGAGCAAAAGCAGCAGTACCATAGGGAACTGTTCAAGTAGAGACTCATCTCCGCAGCCCAGACCCAATGTCCCCAACATGCAAGACCTCTTCCTCCTCTAGCCTCTCCATGCATTCCTGCTCTCTCTCCTCTACACCAACACTGCCACAACCCCTGGACCTCCTACATGCCCAAAGAACCCTCTTCCCTCTGAAATCCCCATTCACTACCTTCAGCATAGGCTACACACATTCCTGCTTGTCCCCAATGCATCCCATCTTGCCTTCCTGCTGTCCAATTTGACTCTGGACTTTCACAGATAATCAAGATTTTAAAAACTGAATAAGATCAATTTTCTTACAAAAAGTCAAAATTTGAAAGTTTCATATCCTTCAAGCTTACCTATATGCTGATACTTTAATTTTTTTAAATATGTAGGCAATGTGTCATGTATGTGTTTGTAACATATATTACACAAACGGCAGTGTTCAGACAGACAGGGCATCAGCAGACACCAGTGCTTTAACCATCCTGTCATCCATATCTTCTCTCAGCCAGATGAAATTAAACAAACAATGATTGAAGTCCAGCATCTGTTCTACCATATTTCAAAGGCTTCAATTTTCTTCTTGTCCGCAGCATTAGTTTCCCAGAATTCACATCCATAAAGTGCTATGAAAAAAATAAAAAGCTTATTTTTTCATAACAACTTATGGATGGGATTCCTGGGAAATAATGCTGCTGACAAGCAGAAAACTGAAGCCTTTAAGATATGGTCCTAACAAAGACACTTGTGTATCTCCTGGATGGAAGAGAACAAATGCTTGTTTTTGAAATATTGCTGAAGAGAAGTTGAATCTGATCTCAGAAATCAACAGGCACAAACTTATGAACTTTGGTCACATCAGGCATAGAAATAGAAAGAATGCAAGGAAGTTATTATGGAAGGAATGGTGGTAGGTCATCGCAGTAGGGGATGACCAGCAAGGAGATGGATGGATGGAAGGATGGATGGATGGTGTGTGGCAGATCATTGGGAAGTCAACTGCTGAGAGTGCAGTTAGAATGCCTTAAGAAGGCTTCTGAAAATTCTATGATGTCACCAGTATTCAGACATAAATAAATGGACTTTACAACTGCTTCTACTATCTGAGCTACACTAAGTACTTTAAGCATTGCAAACTCTTATGATTTTATCACAAGACTTGTGATTATTTGTTGTTCTGGAGTAAAGTGGTCACATGAGTATGTCAGCTTTAATTTTTTTTAGTAAGTTTCTAGCCCTCATGGATGTAGAGAACAGCATGAAAACATGAACGGAGCACGATCTAAAGGATTAGAAAACAGAACACCAATGAACAGAACCCTCACATTAAGAAGCTCATGATTTTGTGGATCTGACTTGTAATTTGAGACTGGCAATACTACATGCCCTCTGTTGCTTCTGCTAGTGGAGAGGCATTGGTGGTAGTGCAATGGCAACAAATTTTAAGGGCTGCAGGGGGCAGGAGGGAAGACTAATGTTTACATAGTTTTACTAGCCGGACTAGCTGCCACTGTGTGGGCATATAATCCATATGAGATTGCAACTCCTCTTTAGTTCTGTCAGGTATTCTGTAACATTCTACATAAAAGCAGATAAATCATACTTAAGGCTATGATTTTGTCACGGAGATTGCAGAAGTCACAGAATCCGTAACTTCCAGAGATCTCCATGACTTCAGCCCATGGCTGCTGGGAGCTGCAGGGTCCCCTCCACCACCGGTGGTGGCCGGGAGTTGTGAGGTACCACACTGCCTGAGGTGGTGGGGGCCCCCTGCATCTCCAAGCCACCACAGGCAACAGGGACCCGCCCGACAGCTCCTGGCTGCCGCAGGCAGCATGGGGACCCCACAGCTCCCAGCCACCATGGGTGGTGGGGGTATCCCAGAGTTCCCGGCCACCGCGAGTGGTGGGGACCTCCTGGAGCTCCGAGCCAGGGCCCCTGCAGCTGCCCAGCAGCTGCAGGCAGTGTGGAGACTCTGTACCTCCCCACTTTGTCACGGATGTTTTTAGTAAGAGTCACAGACAGGCCACAGGCTTCAATTAATTTTTCTTTATTGCCCATGACCTGTCTGGACTTTTACTAAAAATATCCATGACAAAATCTTAGCCTTAATCATACTGTAAGAGTGGTTAATAAAGCTGTATTCAGTTGCTTTTTAAATCTATGGAAGAGTTGACTTTTTAAAAAAACATGTATTACAAAAATAAATAGTTCTTTAAACATAAGATTGGACTGCCATTATTCTGAGGCAACCATGTCTCTTAAGTTCCAGGCTCATCATCTTAGTGTCTAATCACACAAATGGTCCGATCGTTTCATGATAATAATCAGGAGTAGCCAATTATAGACGTATCTGTGTGCAAGAACAGTATCTTATTCAGAATAAATCGGGCACCTTATTTTTGTTTTTTCCCCCACCAAAAACCTCTGAAAAATGTCTGGGTTTTGAAAAATCCAATATCTGTATTTTTCCCGGTTTCTACTCAGACTTTGTCCCTGCTTGAATTCTCTGGACGCAGCTCTCTGCTCAGAGACCCCACAGACCTCCTCAGCGTGCCTGCGCAGGGAAGGTTAAATTGCCCCGTTGGTGGCTGCTGCCGCTGCACAGTGAGGGAGTGAGACAGGCAGGGAGCCTGCTAAGACAATCAACTGCTGCACAGATAGGCTACAGGGAACAAGAGGCTGCACTCAGGAGTACTGGCCCCCCTCCTGACCAGCTCCCCCAAGAATGTAAGGCACCTCCCTCCCCCAAGATAAAAACAGCCATACTGGGTCAGACCAAAGGTCCATCTAGCCCAGTATCCAGTCTTCTGATAAGGGCCAATGCCAGATGCTTCAGAGGAAATGAATGGAAGAGGCAATTACCTACTGATCCATGCCGAGTCATCCACTCCCAGCTTCTGGCAGTCAGAGGCTAGGGACACCTAAAGCATGGGGTTGCATCCTTGACCATTTTGGCTAATAACCATTGATGGCCCTATCCTCCACTAACTTATCTAATGCTTTTTTTAACCTTGTTATAGTGGCTAGCAACAAGTTCCACAGTTTGATTGTGCATTATGTGAAGAAGTAAATTGCCTTTGTTTATTTTAGACCATAAGTGCCCCTGTGAATAGCTGGGCCTGGAAACCCCCTCCCCGTGCCTGCTCCTTCCCATGACTGCCCAGGCACTCCCTTTCCCTGTAATAGCCCTTGTGAGTAGGTAGGCCCGGGAATGCATCACCACCTGGAGGGGAGCCCCAGGCCACAGAATCTCTTCCACTTCACTTGCCAGACAGAGCCTGCTCCTGCCCAGAAACAGGTTACTCCAATCCCCCTGTGGCCTGGTGGAGCAGAGCTGAGGAGCTCATGATGCAAGGAGGAGAGTAGTGGCAGCCCCCCCGCTGCTGATAGGTGGGTGTATCAGTGTCAGGCAACCAGCAGGAGGGCAGTACTAGCCTGGTGGTTGGAAAAAGTTTCAGGCCTAGTGGTCAGGCATCAGGACCAATGTTAGAACCTGAGGGTCAGAGGCAGAGGCTGGAGCCACGTGTCAAACCAGAGGTCAGGAGCTGGAGGAAGCAGGAGAGCAGGTAAAGAAGGGTTCAAGGTAGTGGCAGGACAGAGGCAAGGCTGAATGCAAGGCAGGAAGATAATACAGAAGCAGTCACATGGGCAGACATGAGCACTGAGCAGCCAGCAAACTGCTAGTGGCCTAAAAGCTAGCCTACTGGCCTCTCCAACCAATAAGGAAATGGGGCCAGTCAGGCAGCCTGCTGCAGCCCAGCTGTACTGATGAGGTTGCCTAGAGACTATCTCTGCTGCAGGCCCTGATTGCTGACATTCAGTGACTGGGATCTGCTCTCTACTGGCACCCAGCCCCTGTGCCCCCAGCTGTGACAGGAATGATGATGATTTTGGGATAGAGGTTTTGTTCAAGTACTATTTTTGGTCTGTTCTTTCTGGTGTTCATCAGGTGATAGCAACCCATTTTCGGGGGAAGCTTCTCAGACACAGTTAAGATCCCATTTCATGCTAAAATTTGTTGAAAATGAAAAACTGCATCTGAATGTCTACACTGCAATTAAACAGTCTCTTAGTCTGAGTCAGCTGACACAGGCTATATTGCAACGTAGACATACCTCAAGAGGCTTCAGTGACTTAAAGAACAACATCTGTAAACTGCACATCCGACCACGTCATATTTGAAGTGTCCTTGCAGTTTTCCTTTTAAATTTTTCGAAGTATTAAAATAAGATGCCTAAACAAATTGTGTTTCGATCTAACAGTCATTTAATGGACATTAGAAAAAAGTATCTGTTACTTCAGCGTAGTGAACTATATATATATGCTCCACTTCAAGTGAGATGAGGTTACAAAAAATGCCTGTATTCCCATTCCATATCACTTCATCTCAATTCACTTATGTATATAGCACAGTCAATACCTGAGAAGACTAACAATCATCATGGTCTATACAGCATTCCCAGAGCTATTTAAAATTCAAGACAAATTAAGGCAAACTGGTATTATATTCATACTTTTCTATATCCAATAGAAAGTTCTTGTTATTACTTATATTTGGGGTCTTTTGACAAGAGCTAAATTGTGACCTTTCTTCCAAAAGAACTTCTCACAGTTTGATCTCTCTGTTCCAAAGATGCAACTCTTTCTAGCATATCATACCAACATCAGGTTTGGTACCTCAATGTTCAATAAACACAAATTATAGTACTAACTGGGGCAATTGCTAAAGAATATCTTACTAACTTTGAGTTCAGCACAGTGCCATCAATTACACAATTATTTAAATGTATATGCTTTAAAATAGTCCTAATATAATTTGTATTACATTTTTAAAAAGCTGTACAGAGCTCTGAAATCTGGTCAAATCTTGAAATTTCAGTATAAATGTGGCTCACCTCGTCTTGCCTCTCATTTCATTACACACCACTTTGTTCAATATGCAAGCTAGCTAAAGCATTCATCAAGAGAATAAAACATAGTTCAATTAGATTCACCTTTCAAATTTAAAACAAATGACAGCATAATCTAGCACAAAACCCAGGGAATGCAGCTCCTAGTTCTATGCCTGATTTGCCACAGACTTGCTGTGTGGCCTTGGATAAACCACTTAACCTCCCTTTCTGTGTTTTCTCCTCTGTAAACAGGGATAATTATATACGGTGTTCTCTTTCTGTCTCTGAGAGAAGGACCATTAGGATTAATTATCTAATATTTGGAAACTACTATGAAAATGAAAAATGCTAGCTCTGTGCTATTATGTAAATTGACCTTAAGGTTTTGCACTCTTACTTGGTTCTTTTCACCACATGATTTTGCTAATCAGTAGCATCTGAGGCTTAAAATTCATTCCTCTAGCTTGCTGAAAAAGCAGAAATAAAATTTCAAGAAATTGCTGTGATTTCCCTTTCTCTTTTCCAACTGTAATTCCCACAAAATAAATCATCAGAATTTAAAAAACATTTTGAGCAGCACTATTCATTTCTAATAGAAATTGCTAGGTATTACTTACAGTATATAGTGTCAGACATGCATAATACTTTATAAACACACAGTGTACTTGAACATAAGTGAGCTGAATAGCTCACAGCATAATATGCGCAGATGGAAAACAAACAAAAAGGAGAGTACAAGGCCAGTTTGTAGAATCTTAGACAATTAAGGGAAGGCTAGATGAAAAGTGGGTTTCAAGCCAAGATGTTGGAGCAGAGAATGGTTGCCACACAGGAGGATGTTTGTTCTAAGCATAGAGAGCAGCATGACAAAAAGTCATACATTTATAGGTCAAAAAGTTAAAACTCAATATCTGTTATAAAAATATAACACTCTGCATAAGGATCTGTCTGCGTTTTGATACTACGTACAGTCAACAAAACAGGGCTATTTACCATAAAAGGGGAAATATAACAATCACTGGAAAAAGCAATTTATCAATTATTTTTTATAATTTACCATGGGCTTTGTTTTTCTAAAGGTTTACCTTTGCATGATCAATGCGACTAGAAAGCTCTTTAGATGCAAATCCACCAAAAATGAGGCTATGTATGGCTCCTATTCTTGCGCATGCCAGCATGGTATATACTGTCTGTGGAATCATGGGCATGTAGATGACAACACAATCTCCTTTCTTCACACCGTATTTCACCATAACATCAGCTAACTTGGAGACCTGTATAAGCAACGTTTTCAAGTTAACGATAAAGAAATGTATAAAGCAAGCACCTCAATAAACAGATAAATTGGAAAAGCAATTAAGGTGGCATCTCACAAAAAAGAACACCGTCAATATCTAGACAATAACTGGACAACATACTTGACCATTTTATCATTGATCTTGACATAAATTAGTGGTACAGTTAACTTAAAAATTAATGCTGCTTTTCACTTTAAGCCACAGGAATGCTACACAAAATTAAAGATCCAGTATAAGGTCAATGAATTTAGTCCAGATGAGAAGAAAAATAGAGAATACAGCATGATCTTCTGTAAAGATGAAAAAAAATGATCAAAATATATTGGCATTTTGGCTTTACAAAGTAGAGAAACCAAGAGAAAAGATTTTTTCAAATACTCGAGCCATTTCATTTAATTAGCTGCTCATATTGCTAGTACAATTAACTAAAAAAATTCTATGTAAGACATACAAAATAAGAACATTTGCAGGCCAGGTTTATTTTACTAAACTAAACAAATATGAAAAAAGCCAGGAAAGTATCCGAATTGTTCATAATCCAAGTTTCATTAAAACATAGCAAAGTGGGGCACAAGTCAATAGAGAAGATACTAAATATTTTCCCAATTTTCTGTATTCTCTAATTTCTAAGTCCTCTGGGTAAGAGTTCTTCCACATTGTGCCTGCCCAAACGTCCTTGTGATCCATTTAATTTCAGAGATTACTTTCTCCTCCCACCTCCAGATTATTTAGGCATGTAGACAGGTTTAACGGACTGAGCATGAGACTGAAACTCATGCCCTCCTGAAATCTAATTCTGACCCTGCCAATGACTTGTATGGTCATGAGCAAATTATTTACCCTCGTGAGGCACACAGTTAGTACAGAGAGGTTATAGTAAGGATTTATTAATGTTTACACAATTCTTTGTATAAAAACCCCCACTAAGTGCTAGGTATTCATATCCCCAGGTACAAAGATCATTGAAGATATGTATGCCAAAAACTCTCATGATCACCTATCAGTGCCATTACCAAGTTCCTAATTAATATAATATGCTAACCAGGAACAGGTAGGTATCTTTATCTTGGTTTATTGATTTTTATTTTATTTTTTTGGTTAACTTCAGTGGTTAATCTTGAAAGGAATGTCTCCATCATTCTAGAAATAACTAACTCCACACCATTAATACACTGTGAAAATCTGAGATGCACTACTGAAGAGCAATGCAGTCGTTGGCACTGATAAATGTATGACAACTGGTAAGAACATAATGGCCATATTGGGTCAGACCAATGGTCCATCTAGCCCAGTATCTTGTTTTCCGATCAGAGCCAGTGCCTGATGCTTCAAACAGAACAGAGCAATTATCTAATGATTCATCCCCTGTCATCCAGTCCCAGCAGTCAGAGGTTTAGGGACAGCCACAGCATGAGGCTGAGTCCCCTAATCATCGTGGCTAATAAGTTCATGGAGGATAGAGCCATTTATGGACCTATCTAATTCTTTTTGGAAACCAGTTATACTTTCGGCCTTCACAATATCCCCTGTGATGAGTACTACAGGTTGACTGTGTATTGTGTGAAATACTTCCTTTTTGTTTTAAACCTGCTGCCTATTAATTTCACTGGCTGATCCTTGGTTCTTGAGCCTTGCAAAGGGATAAATATCACTACCCTATTCACTTTCTCTACAGCATTCATGATTGTATAGACCTCTATCATATTCTCCCCACCCCTGCCTTAGTCATCTCTTTTCAAAGTTGAACAGTCCCAGCCTCTTTTTTAATCTCTCCTCATGGAAGTGGTTACATACCCCTAATCATTTTTATTGCCCTTCTTTGTACCTTTTCCAATTCTAATATTTTTTTGAGGTGGGGAGACCAGAACTGCCTGCAGTATTCAAGGTGTGGATGTACCATAGATTTACATAGAGGTCTTAAATATTTTTCTGTCTTATTATCGATCCCTCTCCTAATGATTCCTAACACTAGCAGCTTTTTTTGACTGCTACCACACATTTTCAGAGAACTACCCATGATGACTCCAAGATCCTTCTTGAGTGGTAACTGCTAATTTAGTTGTGATTATGTTTTCTAATGTGCAGTATTTTGCATTTACCAACTCTGAATTTCACCTGCCATTTTGCTAGCAAAATAATCTAGTATTCACAGAAGATTTTAGGTGGGACTCATGGGAAAAGTAATTATAGGTGGAGTTGTCTAATACTTTCCATTACCTATAGTGTTTTCAGTTGCTTACAACTCTGCCAAACAAGGATAATACCACCAACTCACCTCACAGGAGTTTTGTGAAGATTAATCCTTGTCATCAACCCCAGAGAAGCACTCATTCTCTGGGAATGAGCACTATAAAGCAGCCCAAGAGGCAATTAATGACATTTAATTAATAATTCTGTATTCAAGGCGGGGTTTGGTGGTGTGGCCATACATAAATATGGGGCTACACGCTGAATGAGAGGTTTCAGAGTAGCAGCCGTGTTAATCTCTATTCGCAAAAAGAAAAGGAGTACTAGTGGCACCTTAGAGACTAACCAATTTATTTGAGCATAAATTGTATCCGATGAAGTGAGCTGTAGCTCAGGAAAGCTTATGCTCAAATAAATTGGTTAGTCTCTAAGGTGCCACTAGTACTCCTTTTCTTTTTACACTGAATGAGAAGAATAAAGAAAAAAAGTCAGCTAATTATCCATTCAGTAAGCACAACGCATCCTGAAGTATGGATTCTGTGCACAATAAAGCCTGTGATCTTGTCATTAAATACTACTGTAATGCACACACAACCTTAATTCCAGCATTTCCTACCTTCTGAGTGCTTGACTTTTCAAGCTTATAAGTCTTCCAAAATAGATTTTTATGTGTAAAAAAATTACAATCTAGGTGGTTTGGGACCTTTATTGGAGCATTGTAAAGCACAAACCTATCATGAGGAGAAGGGGGCATGTTGTAGCAGGAATCCCACCATATTTGCTACATGTACCCAGTTATGTCTGTTCTGCACCCTCCGGAGAGAGGACTGTCACTGAAGGCAGTAGACTAGTATAGTACCTGTATGCCTCAGCCATACTATGGCTGGTCCCTGAGCTGGTGCACAGTAGCACAACTGCGAGGACACTCTTTGCACCCTCTCTCTCATCCCCCACAAACACAGCCAGAATTTAGGTCACAATATCCACAGAAGCATTTTACTTGATTGCAGAAGCCTAGAAAAATGCAGAATACTATGGAGAAGGCTTATTTGGCTCTGAAGATTGATACGGCAATCCTGAAACATTCAAGCAATCACTCTTTTATACAGAAAAAAATAACTGGGTAAAATGACATTCACTTGTTAAAAGTTCTGAAGTTTTCCCTTATGGTACAGTATTTTGTCATTTATGGTTTATATTAAGTCAGTATACTTATCACTCCAAATTTTATAGCTACTATTTTCCTCCCTCCACCCTATTTATCTGCTTTTCTTAGGATTTTAAGATTGATCTACTGCTTTAATGCATTTGACATTTTACTAATAAAAATAACTGGGGACTAAGGATGCAATCCAGGTAGGTGCCATAAGTACCTAATCCCCATTTTTAGGCACGACTGTGATCCACAAATCTTCTGCCTCAGCTGCCACCTGACCCTGTAGGCACCTAAACTCACAGGGTACCTAAGTTTTTTCCTCTGGCCATTTGTACTGCAGCCTCACTCTAGTCACCCAGCCACCTAAAACATGCCTGAGCATGCACATTACAGCCTCATGATAAGAATCTGGGCACCTATTGCCTGACTAAGCTTCATAGTAATTCACAACCTGGGAAAAATAGGCATTCATCCTCTGACATTATCTGATTAAAATGTGACCATGCAAAAGCATTGTTGCTACCACTGTTATATAATTGCAACGAATCTTATACAAAGTGTGATGGGTGGCCAGAAAGGGTTAAGCATCCTGCAGGATAAATGACCCAGATTCAACCTTTAGAGACACATTAGAAAAGTATGTAAATGGTAATTAGTGCCAGTCTATGGTAGATAGGCAAGAACTTTGAAGTGCAAACATGTATTGTTAGAGAATTAGAGGTGATACTAATTGTATGTGTTTACTTATATCTTGTTAGATAGTAGCCATGTAAAAGACAGTTCCTGTCTGTCACTATAGCTATTGATTCAGAGATCAAAAGGGAATATTAATATTTAGATTAATCTTGTGTGCAATAATGTCATTGTCTGTATGTCTCTTTAAAGTTTGTGACAGACTGCCTAATGCAGGGGTGGGCAAAGTTTTTGGCTTGAGGGCCACATCCAGGAATAGAAATTGTATGGCAGGCCAGGAAAGCTCACAAAATTGGGGTTGGGGTATTGGAGGGGGTGAGGGCTCTGGTTTGGGGTGTGGGCTCTGGGGTGGGGATGAGGCATTTGGGGTACAGGAGGGTGCTCTGGGCTGGGATCAAGGTGTTTGGGAAAAAAGGGGGGGGGAAAGAGGCTCAGGTGTGCAGGCTCCAAGCAGCACTTACCTCAAGTGGCTCCCGGAAGCAGTGGCATGTCCCTTCTCTGGCTCCTACAGAGAGGCGGGGCCAGGCAGCTCTGCACACTGCCCAATCTGCAGGCACTGCCCCTGCAGCTCCCATTGGAGCACCGGAGGGGGCCATTGAAGCACATAGGAGCCGGAGCTGGGCCATGCCATGGCTTCCAAGAGCCGCGTGGTGCAGCCCCTGACCCAGCGCCAGAGCAGGGAAAACCCCAGACCCCGCTCCCAAGTAGGAGCTCGTGGGCAAATTTGATCCGGACCATAGGCCCTAGTTTGCCCATCCCAGGCCTAATGGATAAATTGCCTTAAGTTAATTTGTGTAACTAATTACCAGTGATGCTTAGGAAATAGGTCTACTTCAAAATCTCCATAATTGCCTATTGTTCGCCAAAGGACTCCAACCTGTCAAAGGAAGCCTGGAACTGTATAAAGATGCTCCCCGTCCTTTTTATCTCAGATTTGTTTGCTGCTCGAAGCAAGGGAAGCTTAAATTGTAAGAATGAGATCTCTGGTCCTAATCCAGATTCACCCTGAATATGAACATTGGACTATAACGTATGGACCAATTCTGAAAACTCTTAGCAACTACAAAGCTCACCATCTCTATTATGAATCTAATCTTAGAACTGTACTCATATCTGTATGTATACTGATCTTTTAACCAATACTCACTTTTCTTTTTTAATAAATTTTAGCTTAGTTAATAAAAATTGGCTGTAAGTATATATTTCGGTAAGATCTGAAATATTCATTAACCTGGGAAGTAATGTGTCCAATTCTTTGGGATTGGTAGAACCTTCTTATACAATGAATAAGATGTTCAGTAATCCTAGTCATATTTGACTTGGGTGTCTGGTTGGAGGCCTAAGGCTGGGTTACTTTAAGGGAACTATGTTGTTGGCTTCTGGGTAACCAAAGAGGTATTCTAGAAGTGGTTTTGTGCTCATTTAGAAAATCTAAGTATTGGAATATCCACCAGCTTTGGGGATTGTCTGCCCCATTCTTTGCAGTTCACCCTCATTGAGTGACCTCAGTTGACTCCCCAGGACTCCGGTCACACCCTCCTGGAAGTGGTGAAATACTGGTTTTGTCAGGATCCTCTGTGGGCTAGTCGCTCCTTTCTTGGGGGGCGGAGTGGGGGGGCTGGGAAGGAATTTTTCCCTCACTGCCAGATTGGCCAAGGCAAAGTTGGAGTTTTATGCCTTCCCCACAGTGGATTCTGGGGGCCTTAATGAGGTGAACATGAAATTGAAATTAGGCTATGATGTTGCAACCCATGGTGGATATTCAGAGCAGGTACACCATAGGGAAGGCACAGAGTGATCAGATAAAATGGACTGGTAAAGGATTTAAAGGCAGTATTCTTTAAAGGAGCAGAAACAGGGAGGAGGGGGCTGAGGGTTACCATGACTGGTATTTCAGGGGACCAATCCCCCTGAACCCTCATTTGAGTTGGGAGGGGAGAGATTGTGAGGCCACAGCAGCAGGTTGGCTTGGGGCCAGGGCTCAGGGAAGCCCCCGGGTATATATTTAAATTATGGAATTACCTGCAACTTATTTGCTGGGTACACTCAGACATTTAAAAATAAAGTTGGGACCTAATTAAAACCACATCCAATCTCTCCTGTCCTTCAGGCATAGCCAGACAGACAATGGAGTTCAGATGATGTCCTAAGATTAGGAAATAAAACCTGAACAGAGGCAGCAAGTTTTACATTTCTTAAAGGCCATCACTCGATTTTTACATCAAGACAGCAACACTATGAATAAGGCCAGTTTCTAGTGGCACTTTTATCTCTCCCTTATTTTTTTTTCTCCTTACATCTTCCTATCAGTACCTTAATACTGGGCAGATATTTTTGACTTAGCTTCCAACACCCATGAGATAAAGCTTCTTGTCTTCATTTCCTTCTAATCTTTCCTTCATTTCCATCCCTCACTCTTTTTGATTCGAGATTCTCAATCTCAGTACAAAAATATTCTACTGTTTAATTCATTAATCTTTCCATAGTGAGGCTCTTACCAAATCTTTTTACTAGACTCTAAAATCTTTAGTCTATGGTGCTGGCATCTCTCACTTTAACGACAAGTCACCTTCCAAAATAGGCTTTAAGGGGCTTCCACAGGTTACTACATCTTGCTACTGCTTGGCTGAGACTGAGCTACGCTGTTCCACCTTGTTTTATTAGTTGAAGCTCACCTGCATCACACCAGTAATTGTACTGCTCTTTGTTTTTTGTTTTGCACTACCATTACAATAATAAAAAGTGTCCACAAGCAGATGATCTGCTGGTTTTGAGACTGCTTTAACAGCATCCTTCACTGCAAGATGTGCAATATGGGAAACACAAGGCAGAAAGTACACAGACAAGTGTTGGAAATAGAGGTGCTGGCACACACCCTGGCTTGAAGTGGTTTCCATTATATACAATGTTTACTGTTTGGTTCAGTGGCTCTCATCACCCCCACTATAAGAATTGTTCTAGCACCCCTATACATGGAACTTGACTGCTGTTTTATCCAACTTTAAAACAGTGTTTTTTTTCCTATCATGAAAAGGTCAGAAGATTACAAATGCTGACTTATTTTTTTGCCAAGCCATTTCAGAATATGGATTACCAATTGCATTTGAAGATCATTTAAAAAAAAACAAAACCCATAACACACAACCACCACTCATCAACCTGGTGTTTCCCAATTCAAACATTGCAAAAGAATTTCCCAGTGGGTGAACAAAAGCCACTACAATAATAAAAGCACTTTCCAGCCACCATTCCGAATCAGTTGGGGAAAACAAGCCCGAACACTTTAATCGTAAATGACAGTAATGATGTTTGCAATGACAAAGAGGTTTGCATTAAACAAGGTACTCTTCATCAGACTCTTAAAGTTGTGAAAACAGACCTCTTGGCCATGGAAATATCTAACATAGTAAATGCAGAAAACCTGTTAAGTGCAATAAATTCTGGTTTTTTGCTAACCACCACATTCCATGGGAGAATGTTACTGGTTTCTCTTCTGACTATGCCAATGTCATGATAGGAAAAAACTCTGTTTTAAGTCAGATAAAACAGCAGTGGTAATTTTTTCATATAACTTAACAGATAATATTCTTCAGGCATTGGGACTGCTACACCTGCCTAAATAACTGGATTATGATGAAGACACAATTCTTAATCTACTGACATGATTTCCATCTGCAATGAAATCTGAGGGTGAAAAACAAACAATTGTGTATGAGTGGAACCAGTATCAGGTAGGTTCTGAACTGCCTGATTTTCAGCCAGAGGTCACAAAACTGAATGAATGGAAGGGGCGGGGAGCAAGTCCTGGATCTTAACAAAATGGGGACACAAGAAAAGTGGTATCCAACTCTTTCGAAATTGATTGCTACGCTTCTGATTCTTCCTTATGATCAGGCTAGCATGGAGTGTGTTTTCTCCCTAACGCAGAGAAACCACCATTTTTTATCTAGAATGTGGAGCAAAGTCTTATCTATTTTACCTGTAACAAAAACAAATGTTCTGGCCTGCTATGAACTGAAACCTTCCCTACAACTACCGGAAATTGCTAAACACACAGCACTCCAGCAGATGTCGTCATCCCAATTGCTGTCATCGTAACCTTAAACTGAGAAGCATAGCAACATAGTGATGATAACAGGTAGGATTTTTTTCAAGTTTTCAAGGCATTTTCAGATGCAGTAATATTGTTTTTGTAACGAGCTCTGACCTGTTAGAAATTAAATAAGCACCTAATGAGGTTTATAAGATGTGTGTGTGTGTGTGTGTGTGTGTGCGCGCGCGCACCCACCCACATACACACACAGGACCCTCGCTAGAACACGTGCCTATATAGCGCAAATTTGCATATAACACGGCCATGAATCCCAAATTTAATTACTTTAATTGGAATTCATTTTACACGCGGTCCCCATGTTAACCCGGTACCAAGCATGGATCCCAAATCCTGCGTCCTAGCGAGGGTCCGGTGTATATTTATGATTTATATACCAAATCTCTTGATTTTTAAGACAGTGAGGTTGGTAACACTGCATAATGGGTTAAAATGGGGAAAGGATTTGTTTTCCATTATAAGTTTGTTATGAAGATATTGTCCTTTGTAAGAAATGTAACAGGAGTAAAATATAATGTAAAATTAAACAAAAAAACAAAAAGATATCATGCATAAAACAGAATATTTCAGGGAAATCAGGCAATATATAACACCCAACTCAACAGCTTCACAAGGCTTAGCAGTAGACTTTAATATACCACAGTTTATAAATACACTTAATCTGACATTCTCTCCTTCACATGATAGAAGAGCATGAAAATGTGTAAATCAGAACACATGCATGAGCTGTACGGAATCCAAAGACAGTATTTAGACAGGACTCTACTACAGGTAGCATTCCATGACCTGCTGACTTCAGAGTGAGTTTGGTTACATACTCTGACTGGTTAACTAGTGCTCCCTGTTAACTGGGTTTGTTAGAAAAAGAGGAGACAATGTGGGGAGAGGATGTTTAAGTTAATTTGTGCAGCTCTCTAATTCTTTAAAACACTCTTTTTCTCGCCCAAAGCTATAATTAGACCTGGACAGAATACACAGCCACAAACCTAGGAAACTGAACATCTATTTCAGGTTCAAAAAGGTAAAGAGCTGCATTTCAAATGATTTTTCAAAGTAAATTACTGCAAAGGGGGGCACTGGACAGGATTTACACAGGGATATTACATCGTTAAGATAGCTATTTAAACACAAACTAGACATACTTTATCAATAAATGTTGAAGTACATGAATAGCTATGTCACAACACTATAGTTAACCTTTAAATCCTCTGTTGGCTGAAAGTTCTTGAAAGTCAATCAATAAAAATGAAGGGTTTCTGTAGATCTCATAACAGCGTTAGAGAAGTGCTGTGATGTGTATCAATGTTTGCAACTACACGGTTTTTCCTTTCCTAAAGCCAGTAACACAAAACTCAAACTGGACTATTTTAATGCGAGTACATTACACATTTGTAAACATATTCACACATTTCAGAACACTACACACAATTATGCTGTAAATATCTTTTTTTCCCCATGGAACAATTTCACTATAACAGTGACCTGAATTGCATCTTGGACACTGCAATCATTAAAGACAATGTGGGAGTCTCATTCTACCTCAATGAAGTTTACTTTAGAGTTCAGTACAGGTAAAGATAATTGAACAAAACAAAATGGCTAAAACTAGTACTGGTACAAGAAATCCAGTTTGATTACCAACTGCCGTATAAAAATCTGCTACAGAATTTATTAGACACTAGCATCCACACTGTCGAAGTGTTTTACTCACTTAAATAAATGTACCATAATATTTAAAACCCTTACAATAGAGGTTTTATCAGAGGCTGATTGGCCAAGGCCAGGATGCTATGCTACAGATACAGGCCACAGTGGACATGAATCCTCCCAAATATCCTCCCTTCAGATCCTCAACCAGCCTCTTTTCTAGGGTAGACACAGCCTTTTCTCACTATCTGGTAAGTGGGCTGTATTTTTAATAAAGAGAGAATTCAAATTTGTTCCCAGCTAGGCAAAAATATAGGCCACTTGTTAGACAGGTCAGGATTCTTTCAGCACTCCAAGCACTCACAGGCCATCCATCTCAGGTTCAAAAACAAACACACACCTTTTTAAAAACAGAAAGAACCTACTGCCACAGTACAAGCTAGAGATTACTCATACCTACTATGATGAATTGGAGTTATGTCTGTAAACTTATAAATTCGGATAATATTGTGAAGGTGTTGTCGAGCTGTCTGGAGTGGCTCACGACTGTGATTGCCAACCTCAGGGCAGATAGTCAAGAAGCAGGGCACAAACCCCAAATCGGTTGTGAGTTCTATACTTAGAGCTCACCAAGTAACAAGTGTTAACTCAAGCACTATAGCTGCCTAACCATGGAGTCATAACGTTGGGTGCTCCAGTCTATCTTGCCATGGCAAGCTTGCTTTTGTGATAGGTGGTCCCTTATACCAAAAAAAAAGAAAAAAAGAAGAGTTCAGGTTACTCCCAGTCCGAAAGGGCAGTCACTTACCCCATGTCAATTTCACCTTAGACCTCACACTAAAGACAACACTTGTAGCCAATCCTATAATAGAGTTATTTACAAGGTTGAAGCAGATAAACATTAACTCATTTATGTGTATCAGTCTTAGGTTTCAAACAGTAATAGAAACTGCTGTAATATGCAAGCTCTATTTGTTCTTTAGGGCTAATCTAAGCTAAGCAGCTTGGGGATCCCTTGCTTATGCTAAGAAACATTATCCTCTCCAAATTTCAAGAAGCATATGGATACAGATCCTTCAGATCAGGGATTTTTATTCCCTTTCCCCAGTGTTCAAACTGTGATGGAATAAGAGGTTGTGTCCATTCCCTCTTCATGGATGCGTGGGGAGCAATCAACAAAGTCTGATGTTCCGTAATGATTTGTGCAGTGTCTGTGGGCCTTCTGTTTTGGGCAGGAGATGACACCTCCAGCAGTAAACTAGCATTTCACACTTGTTAATGCTTCTCTGACTGTGGGGGTTTCCAGTTTCCTAGCAACCACTTTTATAGTTACAAAGCAAATACTTACATATTACCTTATAATACAATACAGATAGTACAAGTGAGATTAATGTATGCAGCAACTCACAAGGATTTCATAAAATGCAAATAGTAAAAAATACTCTATAAATCTAATACCCATTTTAACAATAGCAACACACAGGTGAGCCACACTGGTTTCCAGCTATGCATTTGTCAGTGTTCAGTGAGGCCTAGGGCCCTTGGCATGAGCTAGCACCTGGTCTGCCAGTGTCAGTTGTTTTATGAAAAACACCTGAGTCATGAGTGCTATATTTATATATATATATATATATATATATATATATATACACACACACACACACACACATCCCGTTGCTGACAGGCCCTGTAGCTGTAGCTGGTATGCAGCAGACAGATACAATGTTCACTGATTTACTAGGTAAACACATTAGAAAACCTTCACACTTCCATGATGATCTAGAATTTGGTGGATGAGGCACATATTTTAGGAGTTCTGTCCTTTTAATATTTAAAATCTAATTATGATGTTTTGTTGGTGTATTGGTCAAGATATATGCTTTTCTTTTCATAAGCTTATTGCTAGCCCTACTAGAAGAGTAGTTTTGTTGATGACAGTAAGTTACTTTAAAGAAATTTACCAATACCGTTTTTCTTTTTCAAGATGGACTATGGAAGTGGGTGGGGAGAAGGAAATCTAAGACATTGACAAAAAAGGACAGCAGCTGTTTTGCCTAAATAACCAGTGCAGGAGAGAAACAATGCACTATTAGGTACAATTAGTGAGGTTTATAAATCAGAACATAACACAACAAAAAGAATAAAATGCAGTTGGAAAGGCAAGATAATCATATGGCTAGGTTATTTCTAATTCACACATTTCTGTAACATCCGCATGCCACGTAATGGGACATTATTTCCTATCTGTTTGTACAAAACAGGATTCTATCATCAATTATACCTGTTCAAGAACTTCTCTGTAAGTGATAGCCTGTTTAGTGTTTGTCACAGGACTATCATAGATAACAGCAATCTTGTCTGCATGTCCACTCTCAACATGACGATCTACAGCATTATAACAAATATTCAGCTCTCCATCCACAAACCTGAAAGAGAAAAAGTACAATGTTAGATAACGGTCTTTCCAAAGTAACTAGACTAATTTCTGGGGAGAAGAGATAACATTCAGTCAGATAACTGATGAAACATTGTCTTCAAATCAGAAGGCCCCTGCTTCTGAAGTTCTGATTACTTCTATTGCCAACTTATGTTGGTATAACTATGTTTCTCAGGGGTGTGGAAAATCCACACCACGAGCAACATAGTTATACCAACCTAACCCCCAGTGTTGACAGCATGTGTTGGTGGGAGGTCGTCTCCCATCGAAATAGCTTCCGCCGCTCAGGGAACAGGAGTATCTACGCTGACGGGAGCTCTCCTGTTGGCGTAGGTAGCATCTTCTCCAGGCGCTACAGCAGCAGCTCTGTAAGTGTAGACAAGCCCCAAGTCAAAAAGGATTTGCTCAAAAATGGGTAAATAAGCCTATTCACTGTACTTTAACTGCATAAAGACCAGAAATCTGCAAAATGAGAGTTATGATCTCTTCAATAGCCAGATATTTACAGAGAACTGTTGATTAAAAACAGTTTCACAGACTTGGAATTTGTTTTTGTTGTAATTTTATATAGAGATTATTCAAATCTAGTATAATGCTGAAATACAAAACTATACAAAAGTGTGTATTCAAAAAGGACACTTAAGTTGAAAAATAGACAATATAAAAAAAAAGTGTACTTCAAAAGAGGAGCTTTGAATTTCAGTCCTATTCCCCTGCCTGCCATCTCCCCAGCCATGGTCCCCTTTGTGGGACTTGGCTTGTATATCCCTCTCCCAATCTGTGCATATACCCCAATACAAGAGTGAAAGACGAACAGCTAAACCGAGCAGAAGGAAAGCATTTATGAACCCTGTGATCCCAGGAGGATGCTCTAAACAGTACCAGGGTGAAACTGCCCCATAGGAAGAGAGAGGCTTAAAGTGGCATACTTTTACCACAACACCCTTGGCTGGGTACTGCACTGGACACAACTCAAACTCAACAATTAGGTCCATTTTGAGCAAGGGGCGGGGGGGGACAAGTAAATAAATAAATAAATAAAATAAAATAAAGATTAGGGTCCCTTTTTTCATCTCAATAAAGAGACTGATTTAAATATTTGCATGTATGTAGCATCTTTCATCACAGGTTCACAACTATTAAACCTAATCTGGTTGGTAATGACCTGGAGTTACCACCTAAGGGCTGTTCAGTTCCCTACCTGAAACAAGTTTGATTTTAATTTTGTTCCTTATGCATTCCACAGAAAAGCAGCATCAGAATTGGCACCCTATTCTATTCCTGGCAAATTCAATAAGGAAAAAAGGACAGAGTGGGTATAGAGACTGAAATACCATTTCTAGGGGTAAAGGGTTCCTCCAAATTAGCATAAATGTTGTTACCAGAGTAATGTCAGGTAGTCTGTGAATAATGGACTTCTGTCTCCAGATTTATCAGACCAACAGCTTTCACACATATAAACTAACCCCTCCTTAGTCCTAAACGAGTCTGCCTTTCCATCTGCAAGACAAGCCATCTAGTTTTTAGGACTGCAGATGTTCTTAACCCAATTCTAATGTATCATCTTACAATAAGGGTACATTTTTAAACACAATATTAAATGAGAGTTAAAGCTAAAGCTAAAATAAACAAAAATATGTTTGTACCCTTTTTTAAAAGGCTGTTTTTTCTGATGTGATTATATTACAAGAGATTGAATCCAGACTTGGAGCTCCAACTTCCCAGCTCTCAACTGATGTTTAACCTGACTGTTGACAACTTTCCTTGTTGCTTTTGATAAGAGTTTAAGTTATACCAAACAGCTGAGAGCAAAGCAAACAAGATACTTTCACTTTCTGCTCCTTTTGCATCAGCACAATGATACAGTGTATGGATTTTAAACCCTGAAGAAATGTTTACTTACAAATAATGTTAGTTCATTTTTTAAAATTTCACAAAAAAATTTCTAATTAAAGTTGTGGAAAGCCTTTTATTTAAAAATTTTAAAACCCTTTGTTTTAGAACTAGCCAGCTTCTATTCAAATTTATCTACTTTAATACATTTACTTCTTAAAAAAATGTATATATTATATACATCTGTTCTGATTCTTGACGAGTTCAGCACAAACTTAAGCTATGTCTACACTACAGACCTTACAGTGGCATACCTGTATCGCTGCAACTGCACCACTCCTATGGAATCCCTGTCATTCCCTCCCCTGGAAGCCTATTCCAGTGCTTAACTATCCTTTTAGTTAGAAAGTTTCTTCCTAATATCTAACCTATATCTCCCTTGCTGCAAATTAAGCTGATTACTTCTTGTACTACCTTCAGTAGACCTGGAGAACAAATTTATCACTGTCCTCTTTATAACAGCCCTTAATATATTTAAAGACTCTCATCAGATATCCCCAGAATCTTTTTTCCCTGAAGATTAAAAATGCCTGGTTTGGTTTTGTTTTGTAAACCTTGCCACATAGGTCAGATTCTCTAAACCTTTTATCATTTTTGTTGCTCTCCTCTAGACTCTCTCTAGTTTGTCCACATCTTTCTTAAAGTGTGGCTCCCCATATCCCACAGTATTCCAGCTAAGGCCTCAGCAGTGCTAAGTAGAGCAGGTCATGTGTAGTTAGGAACAATTGCTCTGAAGTTTTCAAGCAAGCATCTTCCTCATCCTCCAACATATCCTTTGATGTCCCATGTAGTTACTGCTAGATTCTTTTTTGGCAATTGCCACTACACCATATTTTTTCTCCCTATCTTTTCCCACAATAGTGAAAAAATCAAGTGTTCTTCCGAGTTTCTTAAAAGTTGTTTAAGAGAAGCCGTACTTCATGATTAGGGTTCCGTGTTGGTCATGGAAGTCGCGCAAGTCACAGATTCCATGATCTCTACGACTTCTGCAGAGGCCAGTGTGGCTGACGCCAGGGCCAGCTGCACCAGCCGCTGCTGGAGCTGCCCCAAGCAGCTGGCCCTGGGGACCACTTGAGCAGTGGCCCATGTGGCTGGCCCTGAGGACCGCCCGAGCAGCGGTGACTAAATGGTAGCCTTAGTCATGGTGTACAATTATTACTAATTTTAGAAACTCATGACCCTATGAATCATTCATGCATCAAGATCTAAAATTCTCACCAACTAATGTAACAATAGTATTATTCAACATGATTTAATACCCAGCTCAGGAGTTGACCACTTGTATATATAAAATTTTAAAAATAATAAAAAGAAGCTCCAATAAAGAGCAGTTTCTCTTGGGGCAACTAACTCTTTTAGAGCATATGAACAACTAATAACTCAAATTAAAAGCTATGTCTGAACTGTTGTATTTCCTCTTGCACTGAAATGTCTGTAAGCTTTATGTAAGAGGTTTTTTTGGCATCATTAAACTTAGGTGTTATTCACTCATTTAATGTTTTTGGCTTCTGTCATAAATATAAAGGGAAGGGTAATCACCTTTCTGTATACAGAACTATAAAATCCCTCCTGGCCAGAGGCAAAACCCTTTCACCTGTAAAGCGTTAAGAAGCTAGGATAACCTCGCTGGCACCTGACCAAAGTGACCAATGAGGAGACAAGTTACTTTCAAAGCTGGAAGTGAGGAGGAAAACAAAGGGTCTGTCTGTCTGTCTGTGTGATGCTTTTGCTGGGACCAGGTCACGAATGCTCTTCAGAACTTCTGTTAAGTTAGTAAGTAATCTAGCTAGAAATGTGTTCGATTTCCTTTTGTTTAAATGGCTGGTAAATAAGCTGTGCTGAATGGAATGTATATTCCTGTTCTTGTGTCTTTTTGTAACTTAAGGTTTTGCCTAGAGGGAGTCTCTATGTTTTGAATCTGATTACCCTGTAAGGTATTTACCATATTGATTTTACAGAGGCGATTCTTTTACCTTTTCTTTAATTAAAATTCTTCTTTTAAGATCCTGATTGCTTTTTCATTGTTCTTAAGATCCCAGGGTTTGGGTCTGTGTTCACCTATGCAAATTGGGGAGGATTTTTATCAAGCCTTCCCCAGGAAAGGGGGTGTAGGGCTTAGACGTCTCCAAGCGAGCTCTTTCCCTGTTCTTTGTTTAACACGCTTGGTAGTGGCAGCATACAGTTCAAGGACAAGGCAAAGTTTGTACCTTGGAGGAAGTTTTTAACCTAAGCTGGTAAGAATAAGCTTAGGGGGTCTTTCATGCAGGTCCCCACATCTGTACCCTAGAGTTCAGAGTGGGGAAGGAACCTTGACAGCTTCTGTGAAAGCTTTCTGAAAGAAATACTTCCCAATCTGGTCTTCTGTTTTTGCTAGGTTATGAAAACTTCTTTAAATTTTAAACTAATGATGCCCTTCTTCTCAAGTAGGTTCACTGTGATCATTTCAAAAAAACCTTTACGCTTGATGAAACAAAAAAGAAAAAAAAGAAAAAAATTTTATTTCGTGCAAGTCTAAATTCCATTTTCTAAATAAAATATTGAAGAGAAGGTAATGGTTTCCCATCCATAAGTCCATTACACTAAGCAGCTCTTCTGTGAGAAAAGAGCAAGTCCCATTAGACTTTTCACTTTATCAGACAGAGGCTGCTGTCAGCATCTGAGAGAGATAAGGACTGACTTTGCTTGCTCTCAGTAATTTTCAGTACATCAAATCAGAGTATCTTCAGACTTCTAGAGAAGCTGACCCACTTATCAAGCTCCAGAGGCTATTTCATTCAAAACTTCCAGAATGAAAACCTCACTGAATGCTGATTTGTTACCATTCACGATGATTCTTTCATCCTTTGCATGATGGTATATTAAGCTTTTTAAATGGCTAATTGTTGTGTATTTGGTTGTTGTGGTAATAGCACCTTGTTGTTGCTATGGCAACTGAGTTACATTATTAGGGGCTAGCCCAGCCAGTTTTGGCTGGTTTGATTAGTTCAATGTGTGAAAATAAATGGCTGCTTTCATGGCTCACAGCTCTCTGTGTCTCAAGTGATTTTCTTTCTAAAACTGCTGCCCCCAAGGATGCAACAAAGTGGCGACGAGGATGGGATCCCTGTGGTGCCCCAGCAACAGAAGGAAGTAGAAGTCAAGGTAAAAGAAAAAGAAAAAACCTACCAAAACCTTTTAGCTTTTGGAAGGGGGTGAGAACTGGTTTGTTTGCACTGACTGTAAAACCTGAAACTAAAACCATGGCTACACTTACAGGGCCACTGGAATCTTTTGAGGAGAATATAGTGCAATGGCATGTGTATACTGAGCGTTTTGAGCTTTTTGTTATTGCAAATGACATTACAGACGAGAAGAAGGTGCCAATATTCTTAAGTGTTGTGGGGGCTAAAACCTACTCCCTGCTACGCAGCTTACTACACCCTGTTAAGCCCGAGACCAAATCTTACAGTGACATTGTGGAAATCCTGGGGTCCCACTTTTCCCAAAAAACACTCGTAATTGCTGAAACATATAGGTTCCACAAAAGAGACCAAAAAGAAGATGAAACAGTTGTACAATTTGTGGCAATTTTAAAAAGGCTACGAGAACACTGAATTTAAGGAGATACTAAATGATGCCCTGCGTGACAGGTTAGCGTGCGGCCTGTACAGTGAAGCTATATGGAAGCACCTATTGACAGAGGCTCAGCTTACGTTACAGAAAGCTGTTGATATTGCAGTCTCCATGGAACCGGCTACAAAGGAGGCCCAATACATCAGTGCATCCCCTAGGGAGCATAAAGTGTCACAAGAACCTACCCACAAAACTGTGCAGAGTCAGGAATATTACAGTTGTGGTAAGCCGGGTCACCAGGCATCAGAATGCTGGTGTAAGGACCTGGTGTGTTGACACTGTGGCAAAAACAGACACATTGAGTGTGCCTGTAAACAAAAGAAAGAGAGACCTGTGGTCTGGCCGACTAAAATGGGGAGCCTGCCCTAGAGCAGGCTCAGGATGACCAAGGTGACACCTCATCGCAAGAAGAAGTGCCACTGGACTTTTTGTCTTTGGCCGTGGGCTCACATGAATACTGGGTAACCCCGTTGGTGGATGGCAAACCTATACGCGTGGAACTGGACACCGGTGCAGCCATCTCGCTGGTCTCAGAGACTGTGTATAAAGAAAAGCTACAGCATCTTCCACTTAAGACAACAAAACCTGTTCTGAAGACGTACACAGGAGAAGCTGTGCCCATGTTGGGCACTACTGATGTTAAAGTGGAGCTCAATGGACAGGCTGCTAAATTGCCACTGTTCGTGGTGAGAGGTAATTACCCAGCCTTAATGGATAGGTCTTGGCTTGGGAAGATTCAGCTGAACTGCGCAGAAGTGCACTGAATGACTAAAGAAGAAACCAGTCTGACCGCTATACTAAGGAAACATGCTGCTGTTTTTGGAGAGGATGTGGGAAGTATGAAGGGAATCACTGACATTGAACATTAAACCTGACAGTCAACCAAAATATCTGAAAGCCCGAACTGTGCCATATGCCATCAGCCCAAAAGTTGAAGCAGACCTGGAGCGTCTGGTCACCAATGGAGTCCTAATACCAGTTACCCATAGCCCATGGGCCACTCCTATCGTTCCAGCAGGAAAGAAAGATGGCTCCCTCCGGATTTGGGGTGATTTTAAAGTCACTGTCAACATGGTGTTGTATGCAGAACAATACCCACTTCCCCGCATCGATGACCTCTTCGTGGGCCTGGCTGGGGGACAAAAGTTCAGTAAGATTGATCTGAGTCAAGCGTATTTACAGATGCACATCCATGAAAAGTCCCAAGAGTTGTTAACCATTGTGACTCATAAGGGGCTTTATCGATACTGTCGCCTATCCTTTGGAAGGACATCTGCTCCGGCCCTGTTCCAGAGGGCTATGGACCAGATTTTGTGTGGCTTGCCAGGAATTCAGTGCTATCTGGACGACATCCTGGTCACTGGAAGGATTGAAGAGAATAACTTAAAGAATTTAGAGGCTACCCTACAAAGACTGGAAGAGTATGGCCTACGAGTCCGCAAAGACAAGTGTGAATTCTTCCAGCCCTCTGTTGAATATTTGGGACACATCATTGATGCTGTGGGTCTTCATAAGGCCCCTGAAAAAAAGTTAAGGCTATTGTGGAGGCTCCTCCACCTCGAAATGTTAGCCACCTGCGCTCATTTCTAGGACTACTGAACTATTATGGAAAGTTCATCTCAGTTAGCCACACTGCTAAAACCACTTCACGAACTTCTTGGGCAGAACAAGACCTGGAAGTGTTCTGAAGCCTGTAATGTTGCATTTAACAAAACTAAGGATGCACGGCTAAATTCTGAAGTTCTAACGCACTTTGATCCATCCTTACCCCTACAGTTGACCTGCGATGCGAGTGGGAGCAGTTGTGTCACACATTATGCCTTCGGGAGAAGAGAGACCTATTGCTTTTGCTTCAGGCACTCTAAGCAAAGCAGAAACTATGCCCAAATCGAACGTGAGGCATTGGGAATCGTTTTTGGAATTCGGAAGTTTCATCAGTACCTGTTTGGGTGGAAGTTTACTCTTCTTACAGACCATCAACCTCTGACGTCAATTTTTGGACCATACACAGGTATTCCCCTATTAACTGCTAATTGTATGCAACGTTGGGCATTGTTACTTTCAGCGCACACATATGAAATCAGATATCAGAAATCCATTCTGCATGGCAATGCAGATGGTCTCGCAAGGTTGCCTTTGCCAGTCAAACATCAAGATACTTCCCAAAAGGAAATCTTCTAATTTGAACACAGAGAATACACCCATCACTGCTATTCAGATAAAGAAGACAACTCGCATTGACCCAGTATTGTCCCAAGTTATGGACCTGGTGATGCAAAAAATCTCGACGAACCTCTCCAGTCTCACCCGACCTGGTTACCTACATGTCCAGGAGGACGGAGTTATCAATCCAATCTGATTGTTTGTTGTGGGGGAGACGTCATTATCCCACCACCACTGAGATCACAGATGTTAGAACAGCTACATTCTGGTCACTGTGGAATAGTGCGCATGAAGGAAATTGCGCGAAGCTATTTTTCATGGCCTGGATTGGACAGTGCTATTGAAAAGAAGGCAAGAGCTTGTATGTCATGTCAGGAATGCACCCCAGTGGGTGCCCCTACACCCATGGGACTGGCCTGAAAGCTCCCAGACTGCTACGCTGGGCATCACAAAATGGGGAAGAGATGGCCAGCCCTCTGTGGAGATAGAGGTGGTTAGGGACTATTTAGAAAAGCTGGACGTGCACAAGTCCATGGGGCCAGACGAGTTGCATCCGAGAGTGCTGAAGGAATTGGCGGCTGTGATTGCAGAGCCATTGGCCATTATCTTTGAAAACTCGTGGCGAACCGGGGAAGTCCCGGATGACTGGAAAAAGGCTAATGTAGTGCCAATCTTTAAAAAAGGGAAGAAGGAGGATCCTGGGAACTACAGGCCAGTCAGCCTCACTTCAGTCCCTGGAAAAATCATGGAGCAGGTCCTCAAAGAATCAATCCTGAAGCACTTGCATGAGAGGAAAGTGATCAGGAACAGCCAGCATGGATTCACCAAGGGAAGGTCATGCCTGACTAATCTAATCGCCTTTTATGATGAGATTACTGGTTCTGTGGATGAAGGGAAAGCAGTGGATGTATTGTTTCTTGACTTTAGCAAAGCTTTTGACACGGTCTCCCACAGTATTCTTGTCAGCAAGTTAAGGAAGTATGGGCTGGATGAATGCACTACAAGGTGGGTAGAAAGCTGGCTAGATTGTCGGGCTCAACGGGTAGTGATCAATGGCTCCATATCTAGTTGGCAGCCGGTATCAAGTGGAGTACCCCAAGGGTCGGTCCTGGGGCCGGTTTTGTTCAATATCTTCATAAATGATCTGGAGGATGGTGTGGATTGCACTCTCAGCAAATTTGCGGATGATACTAAACTGGGAGGAGTGGTAGATACGCTGGAGGGGAGGGATAGGATACAGAAAGACCTAGACAAATTGGAAGATTGGGCCAAAAGAAATCTGATGAGGTTCAATAAGGATAAGTGCAGGGTCCTGCACTTAGGACGGAAGAACCCAATGCACAGCTACAGACTAGGGACCGAATGGCTAGGCAGCAGTTCTGCGGAAAAGGACCTAGGGGTGACAGTGGACGAGAAGCTGGATATGAGTCAGCAGTGTGCCCTTGTTGCCAAGAAGGCCAATGGCATTTTGGGATGTATAGGTAGGGGCATAGCGAGCAGATCGAGGGACGTGATCGTTCCCCTCTATTCGACATTGGTGAGGCCTCATCTGGAGTACTGTGTCCAGTTTTGGGCCCCACACTTCAAGAAGGATGTGGATAAATTGGAGAGAGTCCAGCGAAGGGCAACAAAAATGATTAGGGGACTGGAACACATGAGTTATGAGGAGAGGCTGAGGGAGCTGGGATTGTTTAGTCTGTGGAAGAGAAGAATGAGGGGGGATTTGATAGCTGCTTTCAACTATCTGAAAGGGGGTTCCAAAGAGGATGGCTCTAGACTGTTCTCAATGGTAGCAGATGACAGAACGAGGAGTAATGGTCTCAAGTTGCAGTGGGGGAGGTTTAGATTGGATATTAGGAAAAACTTTTTCACTAAGAGGGTAGTGAAACACTGGAATGCGTTACCTAGGGAGGTGGTAGAATCTCCTTCCTTAGAGGTTTTTAAGGTCAGGCTTGACAAAGCCCTGGCTGGGATGATTTAACTGGGAATTGGTCCTGCTTTGAGCAGGGGGTTGGACTAGATGACCTTCTGGGGTCCCTTCCAACCCTGATATTCTATGATTAAAACACATGGCAATGTATTCACGTTGACTTCGCTGGCCCCCTTGAAGGGAGCATGTTCTTGGTGGTGGTAGATGCCCATTCTAAATGGCCAGAAGTCTCTATAATGCAGTCCACTACTGCAGAGAGTACTATCTAAAAAACTACAGGAACTCTTTAGTTGTTTCGGTCTGCCAGAACAACTTGCGAGCGACAACAGACCGCAGTTAATCTCTCAGGAGTTTCAAAATTTTATGAAGGCAAATGGGATACAACACATCACTTCAGCACCATATCATCCATCCACCAATGGATTAGCTGAAAGATTTGTGCAGACAATGAAACAAGTTTTGAAATCAGCAAGGGGACAACACTCCATTCAAAAGCATCTGGACACCTTCTTACTTTCCTACAGAAACACACCTCATGCTACGACCAAGGCATCCCCAGCCTTTCCAATGATGGGACGACAGCTGCGCACTTGCTTTGATCTGCTGAAACCTTCTGAACCCAGACAAATTGTGCAATGTCAGCAGCAATATCAAGTCAGCAGACGTGCATCCAGAGCAAAAGACCGAACCTTTAGCTCGGGACAGCTAGTTTTGGCTCGGAATTATACTTCTGGAGCTAAATGGGTCACTGCCACAATCATCGCACGAACAGGACCTGTTTTTTTGCAGAGAATCTCACTTGGTGGCGACACGTAGATCAGCTGTTGCCAGTTCATGCCAGTCCTCAGGACACATCTTCAGTCAATTTGTCTGACTTCACCTCTTCTGGCAAGACACCGAATCAAGAATCACCTGTTCCTGACTGTTCTCCTCCATTACTGCCAGCAGCTGAGATAACCCCTTCCCCGGAACAAGCTGATACCACCTCCTCACCCGTTCACGCTACGAACCCTGAGCCCATTGTTAGGCCTGCGCCCAAGGTACTTTCAGGTGCAACACCACCCAAAGTTCGCCATAATCCACCTAGAGACAGAAGACCTCCTCAATGGCTGGATCTTTAGCTAGGGCGAACCCACGGTTATGGGGCAAAATAATCCCCAGGGTTTAGCCGGGAATGGAGGCAGTCTACCCTCCTTCTCTAGTTTAGTGTTTGTTTTATTTAGGGAATGTTCTTATTAAGGGGGGAGGAATATGTTGTGTATCTTGTTGTTGCTATGGCAACTCAGTTACATTATTAGGGGATAGCCCAGCCAATTTTGGCTGGTTTGGTTAGTTCAGTGTGTGAAAATAAATGGCTGCTTTCATGGCTCTCAGGACTCTGTCTCAAGTGATTTCTTCCTAAAACTGCTGCCCCCCAGGATACAGCACTAATGACTGCCTTTCACTGCATCAGCAAGAAAGTTAATGGTTGCTGCAAGTAAGTTTAAAAAAAAAAATTGTTTACCAGTAGCCTATCTCAGAAATATTCTGCAATTCTAGTATCTTTTAGGAAGAGGAGGTTACTTACATGTAACTGGAGGTTCTTCAAGAAGTGTGGTCCTATCTGTATTAGTCACTCCCCCAAAGAGTTCCTGTTAGGATATAGATATTCAGGCCTGTCTGTAAAGGCTTATACTCTAAGAATTTAGGTGTATTCTTATCACTTGGCTAATTATAGAGGTATAAAAGAAAGAATCAAAATCACTATCTGCTGGTGTAAGGGCCTTCTCTTACTGTGACAGTCTGAGGCCCTGTTCTTAGGCTAAGGCCTTTGGCTAAGCAGCAGAGGCAGCCATGAGCTGGGAAGCGAACAGTCACATCCCAAACTAGTCACATTGAAATAAGGTGCTATTGGGCTGTTAGGCACTATCAGGACAGGATTGTATTCCTATCACCTCCAGAGAAAGGGAAGTGCCTAGAAAATGTAAAAGGAAACTTCGTTTGATAGCATCCTGTCTGGCAAGAACTCACTTATCAATAGCTGGGATGTGAAATCCTCAATTCTGTATTGTCTTGTCATTATAGTTCCCACTTTGCTATTGTTTGTCTGTATTATCTCTGTCTGGTTCTGTGATTGTTCCTGTCTGCTGTATAATTAATTTTGCTGGGTGTAAACTAATTAAGGTGGTGGGATATAATTGGTTACATAATCATGTTACAATATGTTAGGATTGGTTAGTTAAATTTCAGGAAAATGATTGGTTAAGGTATAATTAAGCAGAACTCAAGTTTTACTATATAATCTGTAGTCAGTGAGGAAGTGAGTGGGTGTGGGTGGGTGGGAGGGAGATGGGAACAGGGAATGGGGGTAAGAAAATTGGAATCATGTTTGGCTAAGGGTAGGAATGGGAACAGGGACACAGGTGTAAGGCTCTGTGGTGTCAGAGCTGGGAAGGAGGATACTAAGGAAGGAAACTGGAATCATGCTTGCTGGAAGTTCACCCCAATAAACATCGAATTGTTTGCACCTTTGGACTTCGGGTATTGTTGCTCTCTGTTCATACGAGAAGGACCAGGGAAGTAAGTGGGTGAAGGAATAAGCCCCCTAACAGTTCCCTTCTACCTCTGCTCTTGATCATGGTGGACAACCCCACCATCTTACCAGATCTGACACTCTGACCCATAACCTGAGCATCACCTTTGACTCAGCCCTTTCTCTAGATCCTTGCATCCAGGCTGTCATAAATATAAAGGGAAGGGTACCCACCTTTCTGTATACCGTACTATAAAATCCCTCCTGGCCAGAGGCAACATCTGTTACCTGAAAAGGGTTAAGAAGCTCAGCTAACCTGGCTGGCACGTGACCCAAAGAACCAATAAGGGGACAGGATACTTTCAAATCTTGGGGGAAGGAAGGCTTTTGTTTTGTGCTCTTTGTTTACGTGATTGTTCTCTCTGGGGACTGAGAGAGGCCAATCAGAAATCCATCTTCTCCAACCCATCCTAATCCAAGTCTCCAATATTGCAACCAATATAGATAATCCAGGCAAGGCAGATTCGTTTATCTTTTGTTTTATGTGAATTTTCCCTGTGTTAAGAGGGAGGTTTATTCCTGTTTTCTGTAACTTTAAGGTTTTGCCCAGAGGGGGATCCTCTGTGTTTTGAATCTGAACACCCTGTATTTTCCATCCTGATTTTACAGAGATGATTTTTACCCCTCTCTCTTTTAATAACATCCTTCTTTTAAGAACCTGACGGATTTTTCCATGGTTCCAAGATCCAGGGGTTTGGGTCTTTGATGATTTTGTAACCAATTGGTTAGGATATTATTCTCAAGCCTCCCCAGAAAAAGAGGTGTGTACGGCTTGGGGGGGGATATTTGGTGGGGGAAGACGTCTCCACATGGTCTCTTTCCCTGTTCTTTGTTTAAAACGCTTGGTGGGGGCAGCATACTGTTCAATGACAAGGCAAAGTTTGTACCTTGGGGAAGTTTTAACCTAAGCTGGTAAGAATAAGGTTAGGGGGTCTTTCATGTGGGTCCCGACATCTGTACCCTAGAGTTCAGAGTGGGGAAGGAACCCTGACACAGGCTATGTCTGTCTAAGTTTTGCCAAATTCTCTCTGCATAATATCCATCCACAAAGCTAAAACTCCTGCCATTTCGCATGTCGATTATTGCAACATCTTTTGTTTACCTTATAAGACAAATACAATCTTGCCACACTCTTATCCATTCAGAATGCTGCTGCACAGATCCATTGCTTTGATCACATTATTCCTCTTTGTAGCCCTCCATTGTCCCCCTCCCCCCCCCCCACTTCTTTATCAGATCAAATACAAGCTACTTGTCTTCACTTTCAAAGGCCTTTCACTGCCTATCATCTCCCTATCATCACTACTGAAATGTTGACTCCTGCTTTTGATCTACCAATGGCACCAGCCTCCATTGCTTACTTGTTAAATTTTCAAACAAGCACTTCTCTGCTTTCTCCCATGCTACCCCTCATGGAAGAGTGCCCCATAAACATCTTCAAAGCTACCTCATGTAAACAATCTACTAGGGATAAATGTTTTTAAATAAGCAGGCCTGGATAACTTACACCTAAGAGTCCTAAAACAGATAGCTAAGGAGATCTGTCATACACTGATATTAATTTTTAATAAATCTTGGAATACGGGGGAAGTTTCAGAAGACTGAAAGAATACTAATGTCATGCCAGTGTTAAAAAAGAGCAAGTAGAACGGGGTGGGCAAACTTTTTGGCTCGAGGGCCACATTGGGGTGCGAAACTGTAGGGAGGACTGGGTAGGGAAGGCTGTGCCCCCCAAACAGCCTGGCCCCCGCCCCCTATCTGACCCATCCCACTGACTGCCCCCCTCAGAATATCTCACCCCCATCCACCACCCCCCTGTTCCCTGACTGCCCTAACCCCATCAACCTGCCCCCCCTCCCGAACCTCTGCCCTATCCAACTGTCCCCTGATTGCCCCCCGGGACCCCTTGCCCCATATCCAGCCCTCCGGCTCCAGCCCCCTTACCATGCCGCTCAGAGCAGCATGTCTGGAGCCGTGCCGCCCGGCTGGAGCCAGATGCGCTGCCCTGCATGAGCGCACAGCCGCGCCTCCCAGAGCGCGGGAATCTTTTCTGGGAATCTTTTGTTTAACATCCTCCTTAGTTATTTTATTACAGTGGAGAGATGCAGAACAAATAATGCTTATATTGTCACGACAAATTATTGTATTACAGCTAAATTAGTGGAAATGATTTAGAACTCTGACAGATCACATGCTTGATCATAATTTTTAAACTAAAGTCTCTAAACAGTGAGTTTAATTGAAGTTCCCTTATGAAAGCCAAAAAAAGACATTGGGCATAGACTTACTAAACACACAGCTGGGACACTGCTCCAGTGGTTTTTTGATGTATATTGTACTCAGTTTTTCTAGGGGAAAGCAATGGAAATGCTTGTTCTAATATCCTGCCCCCACAGTACCAAAAAAAGGATGTTCAATAGTGAAGCCATCTTTAGAAAGGCATTGAATATAACAAATTATCTTGCAATTTACTTTAACTGACTGATATCAATTATGTTGCTGCATTAATCTATGGCCAAAATATAAAACTTTTGGTCAAAAGTCACCATAATAAAATAGGTCTTCTTTCCAGAGTACAAACTTTTCACAAACTGCATATCAATTTAGCAGACTAATGTATTCTCTTTTAGAACATATAATAATAATAAATAAATGTAACAAGATTTTAATGTATCTAAAATCTCTTGCAGTAATTGGATTTTAGTTTAGTGTAAGTAGCATGCACTCTCTCAGTGAACGGTGCGATGTTTTACCTGTAATCTCATGTTATATACATCCTCTGCCATAAACTGTATAGCAAACATTTATTCTTTACACTGTGATCTACTTTTGCTGTGATGCTACAGAAACAGCCAACAGAACACACATCGATTCGGCTTCCTTATCCATATTTTAATACTGATGAAACGTGCCCATTTTCCCACTTAAAAGGGTCCATATCCTCTAGTCAAAACAGAGACATTTGTTATGGCAGGTATACCAGGCATGCTCCTGGTGAAGATCCAGGAAAGAAGAACACCAGTGAACACCAGAACTCAAAGAAGATGTGCACCAGTGACCCTATTAAAGGCTGAGGGCATGTTCTCCCTCCAACACACCTGACCCGCCTTATGCATTAGAGGCATTCTCTTCTCCTCCCCACCACCACACACAAGTCAACCCCTGTCCCTTACTATAGGCTAGAGACACTGCTTCTCCCACACTCAATCCCCATGAAAGGTTTGGGACATTCCCTGCTCCTCCTCCTCTCCACACACCCGACCCTCTCTTGCGTCCCTCCAGCCCCCCGCTGCAGGCTGGGAGGGACACTGGGCTTCCTCCCGCTGTCTCTAGCCCTTCTCTGCTCGACCGCCGCCCTGTCACCCACTGCTCCGAGGGCGCCCCCGGAGGCGGGGTGTCGCTCACCAGGAGGCGACCAGCGGGTTGCTCCTGTCCACGATTTTCACCCAGGGCTTGTGCCACTGGATGCGCCCGGCGGCTTCTCCCCACAACTTCTCGGGCTCCGCCACGGCAGCCCTGAACGCTTGCTCGTACGCGCCCTCGGGGGGGGCCTGGCCGGCGCAGAAGCAGCGCCGGGCGGCGGGAGCGCTCGCTGCGCCGCGCGGGGCTGCCCCGCTCAGCCAGCCCTTGCCCCAGACCCGGCTGCAGGCGAGGAGCCGTATCGCCCTGCGCTGGAGGTCCATGGTGGTGCCGCTCAGCTGACCGGTCCCGTCCCGTGCGGCTGGGGAGCGGCTCCCTCTAGCCCGACTGAAGGGCCACGTGGAAGCCGCTCGAAAAAGCCGAGCTGGATCCCCTGCCTGCTGCAGGCGCCGCTCTCTGCTGCGGAGCGCTTCCCGGGCAACAGGTCTGCAGGCGCTAAAGTGCCGAGTCCAGCCCGGGCTTTGCGCCTGCCGCTTGGCCGCCCTTGTTGATGGCTGGGGGCCAGGGGAGTTCGATTGCACAAGCTTGACCGCCCCGATTTCGGCCACGGTCCCTGCGCCGCGCAGCTCGGGGTGTGGGCCAGGCAAAACAGACTTTCCTGCTTATACGGCAGTGGTAATAGAGCCCTACGCGGCTACACATTTGTATCCGCGCAGCCGGGGTGCTAACTGTTGGCACAGCTCCTCTTAAGACGCCCTTACCCATAGCACCTGAAGGCATTTGACATAGATTCGAGCAGCCAACGCGTCCCTCAAAGCAGGGAGCATGCATCCAATGCGTGCAACCCCTTTTACCTCCAACACCTAAGGCCCACAGGGGAGGCTCCACCCAGCACAACCAACAGCCTGGGCTTCCAAAGCCTGGGGTTAGCCAGACCTGCCAACTTTGTGAGAACACAAGGCAGAGGAATACACCAATCTACATCTGCACCAATGTACCTCTCCCCGCCGCCCACCCCACCATTACTTTCAATAAATCACAAATATTCCCTCTCCCCCCCCCCCAAAAAAAAAGAATAATCAAAACCTACTGTTCAACTGTATAGGCTTATTATGAGGATTAAGAAGAATGAATTAAGTGGGTGCACAGGGAGCAAACTGAAAAAAGGAAGAGGAGGGTTATAACCTTATTGTAGGGTTATTTTTAACACTTACATGATTTGTATAAGTACTGGGTGTTTGGTTGCACTTATACCATACTTCCCAACATTTTTAGCAGCTAACGCAGGGCAGGTCCTGTCCCTGGAGGGGCAAGGTTGTGTGCTGTCACTGGGGTTGGGAGGTGGGTGCTGCCCCCACAAAGGGGGGAGTTGCAGAGTGACCCTGTACTCATCCCACAGCAGTAGTTCCCGTCACTTATGGCAGGCTGGGCTCGGCCCCCCACTCTGGGCTTAGTGACTTGGCACCTTGGGCATGGGCTCACTGCATCACTCAGGTTTGACCTGGGCCCCTGATGGGAGAGTTGTGGGCAGCCAGGCTAAAGGTGAATGCATTAATTCCAATTTGAATCAGTCCTTTCCCCTTATCTGGCTAGAAGGAAGGGGATGTGCAGTGGGGAAAGTCTTGAACCAGAAAGTGGACACTGCCATGCTCTGTTCAGTAAAGCCAGAGCTGCATGGCTAGCCAGGAGCTACAGTGAAGCTAGAGCCTAAAAAGATTCCCAGAAACCATATACAGAGCCCCACATGGAAAAGGCTGTGACTGCTGGACATCACAGCTGGGTGCAGGCCTATATGGCACTTACAGAGAAGCAACAGCAGGCGGGCAGAGAGGCAGTGCAAAGAAGCCCCAAACTGGGACACTGAGCCTGGTTTGGAAACTTATACATTCCTATTTGCTTGGAATAGAGCTACATTGGAGAGGGTACCCCAGGAACTATCCCTGAAGATCCCTAATTCTCAACTGGACTGCTCCAGGGACCCAAACATTTACAGCTATGGCTCACTTTGAACTGTAAAAGTTTAAGCCTCTGAACCTAAGATATGTGCAACCTTTCCCTTTCCTACCAGCCCTAGTAAAATACCTTTTCTTGTAGCCACATGTCTGACTGGTTACTGGCACCTACCAAGGCCAGCACCCTGAAGACCTTGCTTCTGAAGCACCAACAGTACTTGCCTTTGAGCCGTGGTATGCTACTGGCACATTATGGGTTTGGTGTACTCCATTACTGAGCAGCTGCAGTAATTACAAACTAAAAACATCTCCCCCACCCCTTGTTTTGAAAGATTCTACTGGTTTGAGAGATATTCCCATGCCTAAAATGAGGACTACCACTAGTATCAGCAAGGCCTCTGAGAATGGAAGAAATGTCTTAAGCTCAGCTACTTCACAGTGTTTTGAATTTCTTTTTACATCTCTGGCCATGCCAGAGGACTTTTCTAAGTTTCAGAGGGTCCTTTTTAGAGTACTATAAAATGTGAACCTGCTCAAAGAATATGCTAGACTCCTGAATTTTGCAGAGGTATATATCCTTTATGGAATCAGTTATTTTACTGTTCTAATGGCTCTATCTATAATGTTAAAAAAAGAAAAAAAAAGGAGGAGGGGAGATTGTTCATAGAGTCACATTATAAAAAGACATTATATAAGAGACAGCAGCAAAATGTAATTTTCTGTGACTGTGAAGCGGCTGGGATGAGAATCAGCACCTCCAAATTGGAGGTCATGGTCCTCTCTCAGAGGAAAGTGGATTGTTCTCTCTAGGTGAAGGGGGAGCAGCTGCCCTTAGTGAAAGAGTTCAAGTATCTAGGGGTCTTGTTCACAAGTTGGCAAGTGGGAGCAGGAGATTGACCAGTGGATTGGTGTGGCGGTAACAGTGATGTGGGTGCTGTATCAATCTGTGGTGGTGAAGCAGGTTCCTCACCTATGGTCATGAACTTTGGGAAATGACCAAAAGGACAAAACTGTGGGTACAAGCGGCAGAAATGAGGTTTCTCCACAGCGTGGCTGGGTGTACTCTCCAAAATAGTGGGAGGGGCTCGGCTATTCAGGGGAGCCTTGAAGGAGAACTGCTACTCCTCTGGATCAAGAGGAGCCAGCCGAGGTGGTTTGGGCACCTGATAAGAATGCCCTCTGGGAGGCTTCCTTTGAAACTCTACCAGGCATGTCCCACTGGGAGGAGACCCCGAGGCCGACCCGGGACACTCTGGAGAAATTATATCTCCCACCTGGCCTGGGAAGGCTTGGGAATCCCTCAGGAGGAGCTGGAACCTGTTGCAGAGGAAAAGGAGGTCTGTTCCACTCTACTGTCCATACTGTCACCATGATCCTCACCAGAAACAGTGGCATAAAGGAAATAGAACAAGAAGAAAAAAATTACAACTCAAAGTAAGTATATCTGTGTGTCAACAAATCAGAATAGCCACAAATATTGTAACATTCACTGTTAACTTGGGGGTTATGCTAGGTGACTATTATTGATATGTTCCAAGTTTAGTCATTCAACAAGTTACATAACCGGTAAATGACTAAACTGATCAAAGGAAATAGTCTATTTACCCACTACAAGAGGAAAAACATTAACTCAAATTCTCAGTCAGGACCGAATAAGGTGAGCAGGATTTGACCAATAAATGGTCTCATTTTGGCCCAACCCCCTCTCACTTTATCCCATCCTCCTCCCCCAAAAACAACTACCACTCTTCAGACATCAAGAATGGTGGCTTCTATTTCTGAGACAAACAAAACCACATTATCATGAGTAATGCCAAGAGGCCCCAATATGCTAGGCCCCATATATAACAAAGAAGCTTACAATGCAAGTAAAGATTGTTCGGTAGACATTCTAAAAGAACTACACACATTTAAGGTCCCGCCCTGTAGCCTGTGAAAGGACTGGAGAATGCCACCAAAGCAAAGGAATCAGAATGGCATTTCTGAGACACCAAGAGGCTGCCCCTTGGAATGCTGTGCCACCTGCACCATGTTGCTGATACTCTTTCTCAGCTATGGAGAGGGGGGCTGAAGAAATAGGCAGGGATGGAAGGATTGTCTGTACAGATCCTCTGGCCAATATGCTTCAAGGAAGAGGAGCAAAGGGGTTGTGAATATGACTGCAGTCCTGAGATTGGTATAGCATTTATGGATTTGCTCGTGGTGCATCAGAGGAAGAATTCCATTTCCTCCCAGTGTCCACGGAGAGTGCTTGCACACAGCCAGTATACTCAGTTGGGGCCTGATCTTGCTCCCTTTTAAGACAACAGGAATTTTGTTATTGATTTCAATGAGAACAGGATTGGGCCAGTAAACAAATTTGGTTCTCAGGCACCAAGGAAAGCTTTTGAGTTGGCTGGGCATAGCACTGTTAGTACATAGGTATGTGTACAGACAGCTTAAACGCTCATCCATGCTCTCTTCATCTCACTTCTCAATTTCTGCAACATCCTTTTCTCTGGCTTTGACAAATGCTTTCTTGCACCACTGGCATCCATTCAGAATGCTGCTGCAAAGATCATTTTCCTAGCATGTCACTTTGATCATGTCACCCTCTCCTTTGAATCCCCTCATGGCTCCCTCTTCTCTATCATATGAATCTATTTGTCTTCACTTTCAAGACCCTTCACAACGTATCCCTACTTTACCTGTTGTCTCTACATTCTCATCAAAAGGTCAACTCCCATCCCTGATCAGCCCATGACACCAGCTTCCATCGCCCCCGAATTAAATTTTCAAACAAAGCACTTTTGTGCTTTCTCCCAAGCTGCCCCTCATGCTTGGGAAAAGCTCCCCATAAACACCCACAAAACTAACTTACTATCCTCATTCAAACCCTCCTTCAAATATCCTTTGCTGTGAAGGCCACAAAAAAATTGACAACAGTTAGGCTGCTCGTGTGCTCAGACCACTGCCTAACAAGCTGACCAGTGTTGTCTCATTCCCTTGTACTCTCTCATCTTTCTGTATTCGTCTGTTGTCTCTTGTCTTATACTTAGATTGCAAGCCCTTTGGGACAGGAACGGTCTTTTTGTTCTGTTTGTACAGCACCTGACATAGTGGGGTCCTGTTCCATGACTAGGGCTCTAAGGTGCTATGGTAATACAAATAATAAATAATCATAACAAATAATAATATATTTGTACATGCACAGTCTCAGATAAGCATGAACAGGAACCGTCTTCTGTGTTTGTATAGCACATAGCATAATAGGATCTTGGTCTATGACTGGGGCTCCTCAGTGCTACAATAATAATTAATAATAAATCACAGGTTGTCTTGAACACAAGCATGTGATATGTGGGCAGCACAGTTGAGTTCTGCAAGTTCACTTTTGGAGAAGTCTCTCTGAGGGCCTGTCTGCCCCAGAGAATTTAAGTATTGCTACAGACAGATGAGATGCCTGAAACACTTGTTACCTCATGTTCACACAAAAAATTGCTCTTTGTGTTACATAATCATTGCTAGTACTATAGCAGTTGCCCTTCCTGTGGGCAATTCTTGACAATGCTTTCAGTCTACACCAGTTTACTGCACGTTGCTACCATACCAACATGGATGAGAACCACAGGCTTTATATCTGTGCTGTTTAAGATTGTTCTCCCCACTCAGACTACAATGGTCTTGTACATAATTCAGTGACAGTTTTGCACCCTATCCACTAATTATTCATCTTCAAAGCACTTAAAGATTTATTCATTTTAATCCGTGTTTTAAAAAAAAATAATGCCATGTTTACTATGAAAAACACAGTATTATGCTTCAGGGACATCATTATTCATTTTTTCCTTGATATTATGCACATTCAGGCTAAAAGAAAGCAGTTAATGGCTTTTAAATTGAATTTAGCAATACAGTCTTAAATCTGCCTGTCCTGCTCTCTGAAAAGATAGATATTAAATGCAATGGACAAACTTTCATATGTTTATTTTGATTAAGTTTGACAGCTCCTGACAATGTGTGAACAGACCAGATCAAGACTACGTTGCCAGAGCAGATGATTTATCAGACTCAAACGAAGATTTATTTTAAAGTTCTATAAGATTGGAAGGTTAGACTATTGGAATAGATATAATTCAATGGCAAAGAACTATGTGAACTCAGAGTTAAGGTTGCTTGGTGGTATGTCATTCCCTTGAAGATTGTTGAGGAAAACTCAAAATTCTAAAAACCAGGAAACACACAGTTAATGCTGCCCGTGCGACCTTAACTCTGCCTGCTTTCAGCAATGCCCAAACATACCCCATTAACACATATACCTTTAGTCTGCCAACCCCACAGTTGCTGAAATGTACAAGCTCTTCACCTCCTTTTACAGCCCTCTCACTCACAGGATTCTGTCCAGTGCTATTGCATGGCTACACTGCTATTTATACTCACATTAGCTTGATGAGAGCTAGTGTAAGTATGAGTACCTGAGCAGGGGAATCACACCCCTAGATTCAGAGTATAGACATAAACCCAGTGTCCCACCTCTCACTCCCTACGCCTCCCGCACCTGAGCCCTCAGTCTCTCTCCCCTCCCCTACCATGCATCCCCATTTAACCCCTTCCCCATAACCTCCCTTCCCTTTCTAAAGCCCCATGCCCTTCTCATCCTATTCCCCCATTCCACCGCCCCCTAATATCTCTCCCATCCCAAGAAGCATTCACATGTCTAATTTTTCTCCAAATACTTTGATTACATTTCTCCAAAAATAAAACTGCCCCCCCACACGCCATGCATAGGTGCTGACTCCATGAGTACTCCAGTCCTGGAGCACCCATGGAAAAATAATTGTGGGTGCTCAGCACCCACCGGCAGACCTCCCAGTCAGATCCTCCCCCCAGTGCCTCTCACCTGCCCCACGGACCTCACTGATCAGCTCCTCCCCCTCCCTCCCAATGCCTTCCGCCTGCCAGTGATCAGCTGTTCAGTGGCATGCAGGAGGCATTGGGGGGAGGGAGCCAGAAGAGGCGGAGACGGTACTAAGGTGGGGGCTTGAGGGAAGGAGTGGAGTGGAGCTTGGGGCAGAGCAGGGGTCGAGCACCCTCTGGCAACTAAGAAAGATGGCATCTATGCCCATGACTCACAAATTTTATCAGCCTCCACCTCCTCCATCCAAACTCCTTTTGTTTTAGGAGGGCCTGTGATTAACTTGTTTCAAGCTCCTTGAAATCTTATTATGGGGTGAGTTAAAATGCCATTGAGATTGGTAAGTGAAAATTTACCACTAAGTTAATATATCTGTAAGCATAATATCCCAGCTAAGACAAACAGAGTGTGTGAACTTGCCCAGGAGCTTTTGGCTTAGTATTGTTTTGGACAGGAGAGAGACAAAAGACTGAAAAAAACAAGAACAAAGAGAGAGGCAGAGGCAAAAAGCAAGAAGGCCAAGCAGTAGCCTATGATCACAGTGTGACCCTGGGGAAAAGCTAGAGAGAAGCTTTTAAGTTGTTGGCTAAAGAGATTTGGGGCTGTAAACTAAGAAACTGCTCCTTTTGTTCTTGTTCATCCTCCATTTAGACAAGGGGGACTAAGTATATTACTTGTAAATAAACAAGATTGTATCAAAGAAAATACCAGACTCCATCAGTTTCTTCAGCTGGGCCCCAATCTTTGGCTAGTCACTTGGGTCAAAAAGGAGCAACATTATCCTTAGTTATGTTAATTGAAGGATGACTTCACAGCTGTCAGTCTCAACAAGGGCTTTGATTCATCCACTCATTAGTACCTCTCAGGGCATGTCTACGCTCTGAAATTAGGATTTTATAAAAGTTGATCTTTGGACAGCGATTTTATACAGTCGATTGTGTATGTCCCCACTAAGCGCAGTAGGTCAGCGGAGTACATCCTCAACACCCTGGCTAGCATCGACTCACGGAGTGGTGCACAGTGGGTAGCTATCCCACAGTCCCCGCTGCCCATTGGAATTCTGGGTTAAGCTCCCAGTGCTGATGGGGCAAAAATATTATCGCGAGTGGTTTTGGGTACATGTCGTCATTCTCTCCTCCCTCCCTCCTTGAAAGCAACAGCAAACAATCATTTTGCGCCTTTTTTCCTGGGTCATCCATGCCGACACCATAGAATGGCAAGCATGGAGCTGCTCAGCTGTGCACTGCTGTTGTGAGCATTGTAAACACCTCGTGTATTATCCTGCAGTATGTGCAAAGCCTGGCTAGGAGCTGCCAGCATGAAGACGATTGTGAGGAGGACATGGACACAGACAATCCTGAAAGCATGGGATGTGGCAATTGGGATATCATGGTGGCATTGGGGCAGGTTGATACAGTGGAATACCGTTTCTGGGCCCGAAAAACAAGCACAGACCGGTGGGACCGCATAGTGTTGTAGGTATGGGATGATTCCCAATGGCTGTGAAACTTTTTCATGCGTATGGCCGCTTTCATGGAACTTTGTGAGTTGCTTTCCCCGGCCCTGAAGCAGAGGAATACCAAGGTGAAACCTGCCCTGACAGTTGAGAAGCAAGTGGGGATAGCCCTGTGGAAGCTTGCAATGCCTGACTGCTACCGGTCACTTGGGAATCAGTTCAGAGTGGGCAAACTTACTGTGGGGAGCTGCTCTGATCCAAGTAGCCAAGGCAATCAATAACCTTCTGCTAACAAGGATAGCGACTCTGGGAAATGTGCAGATCATAGTGGATGGCTTTGCTGCAATGGGGTTCCCTAACTGTGGTGAGGCGATAGATGGAACACATATCCCTATCTTCGCACCGGACAACCTTGCCAAACACACAAGGGGTACTTCTCAATGGTGCTGCAAGCACTGGTGGACCACAAGGGACGTTTCACCGACATCAACGTGGGATGGTCGGGATGACTCTCTCATCTTTCGGAACTCCGGGCTGTTGGAAAAGCTGCAAGAAGGGACTTTCTTCCCAGACCAGAAAATTACCGTTGGGGATGTTGAAATGCCAATCGTTATCCTTGGGGACGCAGCCTACCCATGGCAAAGCCGTACACAGGCAGCCTGGATAGTAGTAAGGAGCAGTTCAATTATAGGCTGAGCAAGTGCAGAAAGGTGGTAGAATGTGCCTTTGGATGTTTAAAAGCTCACTGGTGCTGTTTGCTGAGTAGGTTAGACCTCAGCGCAGCCAATATTCCCATTGTTATTGCTGGTTGCTGTGTGCTCCATAATATCTGAGAGATTAAGGGGGAGACGTTTATGGCGGGTTGGGAGGTTGAGGCAAATCGCCTGGCAGCCAATTTTGAACAGCCAGACGTCAGGGCGATTAGAAAAGCACAGCTAGGCCTGCTGCGCATCAGGGAGGCTTTGAAAAACAGTTTCATGATCAAGCTACAGTGTGACAGTTGAGTGTGTTTGTCCTTGATGCAAAACTGCCCCCTTTGTTGAATGTACTTCCCTGTAAGCCAGTTCCCCTCCCCCCTTTGACCACAGCTGGCAAAGGAAATAAAGTCCCTATTGTTTTGAATCCATTCATTATTTATTTTTTTAAAAATTGAGATCACTGACAAGCTAGCCTGAATGGGATGGGGGAGGAGGAAAGGACAAGGCCACATTGCTTATTGTAGCCACACTACAAATCAAAGCTGTTTGAATGACAGCCTTCCGTTGCTTGGGCCATCCTCTGGAGTGGAGTGGCTGGGTGCCCAGAGCCTCTCTCCCTGCATCCTTGGGCGTCTGGGTGAAGAGGATATGGAACTTGGCGAGGAGGGCAGGCGTTTATACAATGGATGCAGTGGGTGTCTGTGCTCTAGTTGCCTTTCCTGCAACTCCACCAGATGCCTAATCATGTCCGTTTGCCCCCCCATTAGCCTCAGCATCTCCTCCTGCGTGTTCTGATCATGCTCCCTGAATGCTTTCCTGGCCTCTGCCACCGAATGCCTCCACACATTCAGCTGTGTCCTATCAGTGTGGGAGGACTGCATGAGCTTGGAAAACATGTCATCGTGAGAGTGTTTTTTTCACCTTCTAATGTGCGATAACCTCAGGGACGGAGTTGATACGGGAAGCATAGAAACATTTGCACCTGCAGGCAGGATAAAAAGGGAGAGTACAATTTAAGAAGATACATTTCTGAGAACAAAAGGGAGATTCTTTCACAGTGAATCAAGCAATTCACAGCAGACAGCACATGTGTTTTAGGTACAAGGTCGCATTTTGCCTTTTATATTGAGCGCCTGCTGGTAGGGTGACACATCACACACAGCTGGGCAACAGAATTTAGTTTCCAGGCAGCCATGGTAAGCCAAAGGGTACGTGGGGTTGGCTTCTTCCGCCTTCATAACATGTGGGAATGGTTTCAAACTGCAGCGCCCTTCTTTCCCATAGCAAGCAATAGTGGTTGGGTTTGCCGTTTAAAAGGAGGGGCTGTGGTTTTGGGGTGGATGTGCAGCACATCCCTCCCCGCACCGCATGGCTATTCACTGGGATGGTCCCTTTTAGCCAAGCACAAACAGCCCAGCGTGAACGGGGTCCTTTTACTGTTCCCTTACAAAAATTCCCCTATTTCAACCAGGTGACAATGAATGACATCACTCTCCTGATGTTGACACAGAAAGATAAAGACCTAATGTTGAATGAATGCGACCAAAACCCAGGACCATTTGCTGCCATGCTTTGTGCTGCAGTGATTCCAGAATACTTTCCACTGGCTTCGTGTGGTAAAGTGTCCTACCGTGGAGGATGAAATAAGGCAGCCCTCCCCAGAAACCTTCTGCAAAGGCTTTCAGACTACCTCCAGGCGAACTTCATGGAGATGTCCCTAGAGGATTCCCGCTCCATCCCCAGACACGTTAACAGACTTTTCCAGTAGCTATACTGGCCACAAATGCATCCCAATTCACAGAAAATCAAATATTAAACACAATTGCTTTTAACCCCTCTAGCGTAGTTACAAATGTGCACTCACCAGAGATGCCTTCTCCACCTTCAGGGTCCAGGAACCCGCCTTGGGAGGGTATTGGCTCCAGGGTGATGAGAAGGTCCTGGCTACCGGAGAGAACGGATTCTCCGCTTCCCTGCTGCGCATTCTCCTCCTCCTCCTCCTTATCCACAAAATCCCTAGAAGCAGCATGTATGGGGCTCTGACCTGGAGCAACCATTTGCATCCTTTTGTCTTTTGGTAGGCTTTCCTGAGCTCCTTAACTTTCACGCGGCACTTCTGTGTGTCCCTGGTGTAGCCTCCCTCCAACATGCTCTGTGTGATTTTGGCATATATATCAGCATTTCTTCTGCTGGTTTGGAGCTCTGCCTGCACAGATTCTTCTCCTCATACAGCAATCAGATCCAGTGTCCCCCGTTCGCTCCATGCTGGAGCTCGTTTGAGATTCTGGGACTGCATGGTGACCTGTTCTGTTGAGCTCTCCTTGCTGACCAAACAGGAAATGAAATTCAAAAGTTCCCAGGGCTTTTCCTGTGTATCTGGCTAGTGCATCGGAGTTGAAAGTGCTGTGCAGAGCGGTCACATTGGAGCACTCTGGGCTAGCTCCCAGAGGCCAATACCATCAAATTGCACAACGCTGTGTCTGCACTACCCCAAATTCGACCCAGGAAGGTTGATTTTAGTACTACTCCCCTCATTGAGGAGGAGTACAGCAGTCGATTTTAAGAACCCTTTAGGTTAGCAGAATGGGGTTGGTTGTGTAGCTGAATTGCTTATAAAATTGACCTAACGCAGCTAAATTCAACCTAACCTCACAGGGTAGACCAGACCTCAGTGTAACAGTCCAAGACAGTAGAAGTAAACCATTTTGGGTGGGAGGCTGTCACTTGGAAACTCCTTGGTCAAATGACACCACATTTGGATCACTAATGCTACCCCATACCTCCAGGATGCATGTCAAATTTCAAAGCAATCCAAATAAACATTTGGATTTTAGCACACTTAGAAGAATCAAGCTTAAATGGCAGGAATAGAAACCCTGTAGCCACTTTTCTGTATTGGCTCATGCACACTCTAAAAAAAAGGTACATTTTCTTAAATACTATTCTAAGTATGAGTCCCCCTAAAGTTTAGTGGGTGACATGCACTATCATGGGTAAAACCCAACAGATTGTGACTTCCGACCCACAGCACATCAACAGTTTAATTTCTACCTCTGCACAAGAAAAGAGCCTCACCTAGAAACTTTTTGAAAAATGGCTATTTTCTTCCGATCATATATCTCTGCAACCCCCATCTCATATTACCCCAACCTTGGGTCACTCAGCCTACCCTGACCCTCCTGAGGACAGGTACATCAAGTTTCAAAGGAATCCAACTAAGCATAACTATTTCAGATTACTTAGAAAGTTTGACCTTCAAAGAGAAGTTGTGACACAAGCATAACTATAGTGGTGCTGCCATACCTGCATAGGGGCATAGACTCATCCTCTACATAGTGTATTTCTCCTTTGTGTGTTTTTTTCAAGGCAGTAATGCTTTGTTGCATCATGTGACAATTACTGACATGATGTGGCTATTCTTTTTCTTACATCGTTCTATATGGTGCTTTGATTTAAATTACTTTGAAAAGGAGATGTGACTCTTCTATCTCCTCGCTCTTCCCTTGTACTCTGTTTTTGGTGGTCTCTTTCTCCAGTGGAGGATTTTCTAAAAAGATATTGTGGAGATTTCAAAGTAACTGAATCTGTTTTACAGGTTTGGGCTTTTGTGTGTGTGTTTTTCTTCCTGACTTTTGCCTTTGATTTCATATTTATTATGTTGAATGGAAATATTTAGTCCTCAGACAAAGTTTTGGGGAAACAGTCTTAGTTGATGCACCTGCGTAGTTAATGCAAAACAATATATTTACTGAGAGGCTGTGACCTCTTCTTATACCAAGATTGCAATCAACTTCCATTGTAAAACCATGTTTTTAACTCCCTGTGACACTGGCATGAAAAATAGGTTACTACTGAGAGGTTATTTTAAAAACTTGTTGGGGATAACTGGAGGCCCATTTGTGCTACCCCTCCCACTGATTTCAGTGGGCATTATGAATCCCAGCCTGTTCTCATTTATGTCAATGACCTATTTTGCCATTGACTTCACTAGCAGTAGGAAAGAGCGTGTGAGCACACTGCCCTCCAATAAATCTGGTAGCATTTCCCATGTCATTTGTTTAACTTTTTTTTTATTATTATTATTATTATTAAAGGCCCAGGTGTTCTTCCTTCCCTGTGCATCAGCAAACAGAGCTAGCTGACTGTGGAGAAAAAAAAATTGTGACACTCTCGCTATTCCCCCTCTGTATTCGTGAACTTTAGGAGGCAACACTTCTTACAGTCAATCCTGAGCCAGAGAAGTTATGCACTGCCCCCTACCATAGGTTTGTGCCTTAATGACACAATCTGGTCCTAAAACAATCAAAGCTTCAGTTCGGTAGCCAAAAAATACCAGAACATTTAAACACCAACATTCTGTAATTAACAAATTGTGCAGTCTTATGCACTGACAATGTACATGGCAGAGGGGCATTGCTGGCACATGATGGCATATATCACATTGGTGGATGTGCAGGTGAGCGAGCCTCTGATAGTGTGGCTGATGTTATTAGGCCCTGTGATGGTGTCCCCTGAATAGATATGTGGGCACAGTCGGCAATGGGCTTTGTTGCAAGGATAGGTTCCTGGGTTAGTGGTTCTTTTGTGTGTATGTGGTTGCTGGTGAGTATATGCCAGCATGTGCCAGCAATGCCCCTCTGCCATGTTCATTGGTCAAACTGGACAGTCTCTATGTAAAAGAATAAATGGACACAAATCAGATGTCAAGAATTATAACATTCATAAACCAGTCGGAGAACACTTCAATCTCTCTGGTCACGCAATCACAGACATGAAGGTCGCTATCTTAAAACAAAAAAACTTCAAATCCAGACTCCAGCGAGAAACTGCTGAATTGGAATTCATTTGCAAATTGGATACAATTAACTTAGGCTTGAATAGAGACTGGGAGTGGCTAAGTCATTATGCAAGGTAACCTATTTCCCCTTGTTTTTTCCTCCCCCCCCCCCCCCCCAGACGTTCTTGTTAAACCCTGGATTTGTGCTGGAAATGGCCCAACTTGATTATCATACACATTGTAAGGAGAGTGGTCACTTTAGATAAGCTGTTACCAGCAGGAGAGTGGGGTGGGGGGAGGTATTTTTTCATGCTTTGTATGTATTTAAAAAGATCTTCTACACTTTCCACAGTATGCATCTGATGAAGTGAGCTGTAGCTCACGAAAGCTTATGCTCAAATAAATTGGTTAGTCTCTAAGGTGCCACAGGCACTCAAGAAAGATCTTGGAGTCATTGTGGATAGTTCTCTGAAAACATCTGCTCAATGTGCAGCAGCAGTCAAAAAAAGCTAACAGAATGTTGGGAATCATTAAGAAAGGGATAGATAATAAGACAGAAAATATCATATTGCCTCTATATAAATCCATAGTACACCCACATCTTGAATAGTCCATGCAGATGTGGTGACCCCATCTCAAAAAAGATATATTGGAATTGGAAAAGGTTCAGAAAAGGGGAACAAAAAATATTAGGGATATGGAATGGCTTCCATATGAAGAAAGATTAATAAGACTGGGACTTTTCAGCTTGGAAAAGAGATGACTAAGGGGGGTATATGACAGAGGTCTATAAAATCATGACTGGTGTGGAGAAAGTAAAGTATTATTTACTCCTCATAACACAAGAACTAGGGGTCATCAAATGAAATAGGCAGCAGGTTTAAAACAAACAAAAGGAAGTATTTTTTCACACAATGCACAGTCAAACTGTGGAACTCCTTGCCAAAGGATGTTGTGAAGACCAAAACTATAACAAGCTTCAAAAAAGAACTAGATAAATTCATGGAGGATAGGTCCATCAATGGCTATTAGCCAGAATGGCCAGGGATGGTGTCCCTAGCCTCTGTTTGCTAGAAGCTGTGAATGGGTTACAGGAGATGGATAACTTGATGATTACCCGTTCTGTTCATTCCTCTGGGGCACCTGGCACTGGCCACTGTTGGAAGACCCAGTATGGTCTGACCCAATATGGCCATTCTTATGTTCTTATGACACGGAGTATCATGGGGCTTGAAAAGCCCCGGTAGGTGTTTAATTTGCTGAGGCTCCTTAGAGTCTGGAAGAACACTTCTGGGCCTGCTTCTCATGTGATCACTCCACTCTGCCTATAGTACCAGCAGAACAGTGAAATAATCAATTGTCAGAATGAGCAGCACTTCAGGAGTGAACCTCACCGTACTAGGTTCTGAATGGACATCCTCTTACAAATGGTACAGTGGAGATGGAGGAGAAGCTCAGAGTATCACAGGAAAATGAGACCGATCACTATACTATAGAGTGGAAGCAAATTAAATTCCTACTTTAGCTACAGTCCTAAAATCTGTTTCCTAAAGGAATGTTGGTAATGAGTAACTATGGAAGATCATATTCATTAAACAAACTGCTTGCAGCCCATACTGATATCTCAAGGGGTAGGGGTTAAAACCATTAACTTGAGCTTAATTTACAAAACACCATCAGAGATGATTCCTCGGTTGCTGAAATTTATCTCTAAAGATTTTTTCCAGCAAGATTTGAAAGACAAAACTAATGAGTTTAACATTTCCATTTTATTTCCTGAAATTCACACATGATGGAGGATTTTCAAATAATGTGGACTGGGTGTGTTCAGAAATTCTCATCTTAGCTATAGATTCCATTAAAATACACACATGCACACTCAAGGCTTTATAACTTGGCAAAGAACAACAAACTATGTTAAATTATTGTCTAAAGTTAGGCTTCAAATAATATTGTTTTTTTCAAACAATAGAAAACATTTTCCTCCAACATTTTCCTTTAACATAAAAAAGGGAAAGAAAAATTCACACCTTTGAAAAAAGTTTAAAAAATATTCTTATTTTGTAATTTTTTGTTACTCTTTTTACAACTTTAAATAAAATATTGTAAAGTTTATTTTGCCGCCTCCTATTCTTGGAATTTTCTAATCCCGATTTGCCAGGTACCCATATCTCCTAATTCAAATCACTTCTGAAGACTCACTTCTGCCACAAAGCCCACTACTGAAACAAAAATAACCTTGCTTTGATTCTACCAGTGCATCCTGTCTTTCTTGGTCTGACTTGTAGATTGACAGCTCATTAGGGCAGGTACAGTCTTACATAGTGCTGGGCATACTATCAGTGATAGACAAATAATAGTAATACGTTTGAGTTCAGTGGGTGGTAGTCCATGTAATCCAGTGAAGTTTCTGTCAGAACCTGACTATCCCTTGTTCCTGGTAGTTCACCTTGAGACTTGAAGTACATGGACATTAGCTTTTATGGATCAGTTCCATAGTTAAAGTTGCAACCATTCTAAACTCTATTTTCAACCCTCTCCTTCAATAATAAAACAGCAAAACTCCCTTTTGCCTGAGCATTTCCACACTTACTCTAGGTTTAAAGAATAGGCTTTAACCCCAGTGTTTAGGGGTTTGTGTGAGGATTATTCATTATGTTAGCATTATAAAAAATTATAATATAATTAAGTAAAAAAATTTACATTTCAGATTTTTGGAAACAATACCAATACCTACAGACTAATCCTGTACTGCTTTCATACACACAGCTCCCTTTGTCTTTTCGGAGAGTTTTGGGTGCACAAGAATTGCAGGATGAGACACCTAATATTTTAGGAGTACCTGTAATTCTTACATGATGTCAAGTATCAGGGGGTAGCAGTGTTAGTCTGTATCCACAAAAACAACAAGGAGTCTGGTGGCACCTTAAAGATGAACAGATTTATTTGGGCATAAGCTTTGGTGGGTAAAACAAACTGTTAGTCTTTAAGGTGCCACCAGACTCCTTGTTGTTTTTGTAATTCTTAGTTTGGTGTATGTCACCATAGCTCTGCCAAAGTTAGTGGAGCTATGCCAAATGAAGCCAGCTGAGCACCTGGCCCTCAGAACATTATCCTTCCTGTTCTCCAAAACGTTTCAGGAGAAAGTCCGTCTTAAAATTAATATGTTATTTTGCTGGCTTACTGGTTACAAATGTGACTGTGGTGATGAAATATAAGAGTGATTCAGCAGTGAGCTGGTTTAGATATCAGCTTCCATTTCTTAAATAGCCTTTTTCCTTCTTAAATTACCCTTCAAAATATAAACTACTTGATGAGGCTGCGACAACAACAACAACCAGCTTTTTCTAATAATCTGTTCTTGCTGCTCCCCCAGAGTTACACCCTTGCTACCTACTCCTTTCCAAGCCACTGCTGAATGGAGTTCCTACTGGTAGCAGGTGTCTTCACCACCTCCACCCCACTCTATCACGACATACAATGTTGAGCTGACATTCAGACATTGAAGCAGGTGGCATCATCATGCACAATTTTATTTCATTTGCAGAATTATCTACCAAGTTTTAAATTCAAAATTCTTCTGATTTTCAGATGAATTCTTCAGCTGCAGGATAATTTTTTTTTAAATTTCAATGAAAGCTCCGCCATGTGGTGAAGACATCTCTATATATGTGCATAGTTTGGTCCTTAGCTCCTCAGGCCAGAAGGGAGCAATATGACAGCACAATGTTCAGTCTGAGGGGCAAAAGAATCACGTCACTAAATTGACCCTTTCTGACAGTCCCAATAGCATCACTCTCAAGCCCTGAAAGTAGCTGTGCCCAGTCCTGTTCAAGAATTTTCCCCCAGGCCAGATTGGCTGAGACCCTGGGGATTTTTCACCTTCCTCTGCAGCATGGGGTCACTGGCAGGTTTAAACGAGTATAAATGGTGAATAACTTGAAGTCCTTAAACCATGATATGAGGATTTCAGTAATTCAGCCAGAGGTTACGGGGTCCTATTCAGGAATGAGCGAGTAGCCTGTAATGTGCAGGAAGTCAGACTAGATGATCACGATGGTCCCTTCTGACCTTCAAGTCTATGAGCCTGAAGGTAAGCTTGTCACATAGACCTCTTCAGATGTAAAGGGGAAAAATGGGTGTGGATTACAAAAGACACTCAAATAATTTCAGAATGTGCAATTCCTTAAGGCTACGTCTACACTATGAGCTAGGAGTATGATTGCACAGATATGCTTGTGTTAACTCTTATCTGAGCTAGCAAGCTAAAAATAGCCATGCAGCCATTAGTAGCATAGGCAGTGGCAGCACATGCTAGGCACCCCAAGTATGAACCTGTGGGTTTCCACTAGGGGTAGCTAGCACAGTGCTGTTGCACGTGATACCACAGCTACACTATTATTTTCAGTGTGCTAGCTCACATGAGAGCTAGCACAAGTAAGTCTACATGAGCTGGGAACTACAGCCCTAGCTCACAGTGGAGATGTAGCCCTACATGGTTAAGAAAAATTAGCACCAGTCTTTCATAGACTATCAGGGTTGGAAAGGACCTCAGGAGGTCATCTAGTCCAACCCCCTGCTCAAAGCAGGACTAGACCCCAACGAAATCATCCCAGCCAGGGCATTGTCAAGCCTGACCTTAAAAACTTCTAAAGAAGGAGATTCCACCACCTCCCTAGGTAATGCATTCCAGTTTTTCACCACCCTCCTAGTGAAAAAGTTTTTCCTAGTAGCCAACCTAAACCTCTCCCACTGCAACTTGAGACCATTACTCCTCGTTCTGTCATCTGCTACCACTGAGAACAGTCTAGATCCATCCTCTTTGGAACCCCCTTTCAGGTAGTTGAAAGCAGCTATCAAATCCCCCCTCATTCTTCTCTTCTGCAGACTAAACAAGCCCAGTTCCCTCAGCCTCTCCTCATAAATCATGTGTTCCAGCCCCCTAATCATTTTTGTTGCCCTTCGCTGGACGTTTTCCAATTTTTCCACATCCTTCTTGTAGTGTGGGGCCCAAAACTGGACACAGTACTCCAGATGAGGCCTCACCAAATAGAGGGGAACGATCACGTCCCTTGATCTGCTGGCAGTGCCCCTACTTATACATCCCAAAATGCCATTGGCCTTCTTGGCAACAAGGGCACACTGTTGACTCATATCCAGCTTCTCGTCCACTGTAACCCCTAGGTCCTTTTCTGCAGAACTGCTGCCCAGCCATTCGGTCCCTAATCTGTAGCGGTGAATGGGATTCTTCTGTCCTAAGTGCAGGACTCTGCACTTGTCTTTGTTGAACCTCATCAGGTTTCTTTTGGCCCAATCCTCTAATTTGTCTAGGGTCCTCTATATCCTATCCCTACCCTCCAGCGTATCTACCCCTTCTCCCAGTTTAGTGGCATCTGCAAACTTGCTGAGGGTGAAATCTATGCCATCCTCCAGATCATTTATGAAGATATTGAACAAAACGGGCCCCAGGACCGACCCTTGGGGCACTCCATGTCTAGTTGGCAGCCTGTATCAAGTGGAGTCATTGATCACTACCTGTTGAGCCCGACAATCTAGCCAGCTTTCTATCCACCTTATAGTCCATTCATCCAGCCCATACTTCTTTAACTTGCTGGCAAGAATACTGTGGGAGACCATGTCAAAAGGTTTGCTAAAGTCAAGGAACAACATGTCCACTGCTTTCCCCTCATCCACAGAGCCAGTTATCTAGTCATAGAAGGCAATTAGATTAGTCAGGCATGACTTGCCCTTGGTGAATCCATGCTGACTGTTCCTGATCACTTTCCTCTCCTCTAAGTGCTTCAGAATTGATTCCTTGAGGACCGGCTCCATGATTTTTCCAGGGACTGAGGTGAGGCTGTTTGGCCTGTAGTTCCCAGGATCCTCCTTCTTCCCTTTTTAAAAGGATGGGCACTACATTAGCCTTTTTCCAGTTGTCCGGGACCTCCCCCAATCACCATGAGTTTTCAAAGTTAATGGCCAATGGCTCTGCAATCACATCCGCCAACTCCTTTAGCACTCTCGAATGCAGCACATCCGGCCTCATGGACTTGTGCACGTCCAGCTTTTCTAAATAATCCCGAACCATTCCTTTCTCCACCGAGGGCTGGTCACCTCATCCCCATGCTGTGCTGCCCAGTGCAGTAGTCTGGGAGCTGACCTTGTTCGTGAAGACAGAGGCAAAAAAAGCATTGAGTACATTAGCTTTTTCCACATCCTGTGTCATTAGGTGGCCTCCCTCATTCAGTAAGGGGCCCACACTTTCCTTGAATTTCTTCTTGTTGCTAACATACCTGAAGAAACCCTTCTTGTTAGTTACTCTTAACATCTCTTGCTAGCTGCAACTCCAGGTGTGATTTGGCCTTCCTGATTTCACTCCTGCATGCCCAAGCAATATTTAACTCTCAAAGTGTTAAAATTACTCTGTTTTATATAGAGATGAGCTGGAAGCCAAAGCATATGTCCAGATACCCTCAAACTTGAGATAAATGCAGATCAATACAAATTTCCATGGCTCAGACTTCTTCTGTGGATCTGAATTAGAATGTCAGGTCACTAAACTTTAATCTGAGGAAAGCATGGTTCCAGAACCAAATTTCATGGATCAGGACCCTGATATATAGGGTGAAGTTGTTATACCAATAAATTAAAAATCAGCAGGATCTTATTAAAGGGGAAAAGGCAAAATACCACATTTATTGTGAATACAGAAAGAATCATAGTAAGCAGTTAGTTATAGTTATAACATTCCATTCAATCTCATATTTATTCATTCATTCATACAAACACACACACACACACAGGTTCTGCAAGGTTGTTATCATAGTTACCAGCCTTAGAGTTGCTAATGCCAAGGCACTGGCCAGGTGGCCTAAACATGAGGAGGGAGCAGGGCCTTGTCAGATGCTCATCTGATGCTCCTGGAAGTTGGTTTGCAGAATCAGACCCCAGAGTTCTCACTTTTCAGAGTCTATTTTTATAGGAATTTCTTCCTATGCCAGTCTATGGGAATTGCTTCATCATGCTGTTGCTGAATCAATCAGCAGATAGCACATTCCTGACAGCTCCGTGCTGCTAGATGTTACCTTGTTCTTTGGTTCTCCCATTCTTGAGGCTGTTGGGTGGATTCCAGTCTGCCCTCCGGGGGTCCTCTGGTTATTTCCACTTGACGCCTTCTTCAGCCGATGGACACTGGATTCTTAGGCTGGCACCTCCCTGATCATTCAGTTATTATCCACACCAAGCATCCATCCACATACATCCTCTATCTCTATTTTAATCACAATTGTTAATACAACAAAAGGGCAGGGAGTCTCTGGGTGCTGTTTCTGTTGTTAGAGTATTGCTTTGAGTCTCTCTCTGTGTGAATTGCTTTGAGAACAGACTCTGTCTTAGAATGTACTAACACAATTAGCAGCTTGCAAGTTTCACACACAGAGGGAGAGAAACAGTACCAAAAACCAAGAGACCTCTTAATTAGTAATACCCTGGAATTTAAACTATGGGGAATCAAACTCATTTGTGATTTTAATACAGAACTTCTTTAATATGATCCAACATAATCCTGGTCCCATTGAAGTCAATGGGAGTTTTGTCATGGACTTCCATGGAGTCAGGATTTCACCTATAGGCTTAGGGCTGTATTCTGTGCTGGTTTGATTTTCATTGGACCAGGATTTCACCCTATCTATCAGGGTCCTGATCCATGAAATTTGGTTCTGGAACCATGCTTTCCTCAGATTAAAGTTTAGGGACCTGACATTCTAATTCAGATCCACAGGAGAAGTCCGAGCCATGGAAATTTGTATTTATAACAAAGAAAAATGTATGCAATGTGTTACCAAAACAGAATGATAGCATCTTACACTCACTTTGCATACGTGCAAAGACTGCACAAAGTACAAGGTAGTGCCCTTCAACTTAATTCTCTGGAACTGAGAAAAAAAAGCCGAGAGTCAATTCCTGTCAACTCAGTGTCATAGCAGTAGCACTGGATTTGGCAGAAATCCATATCCAGCACCTGCTCATTTGCCTTATCACAGATATCCTACTTTATCCTTTGCTGAGCACTCTGGACCTTGGTCAAAGTAATTACACTACTTTGTTCAAATAATGACTGATCATACCTAGTGCACATTTTTATACTCGCATTCTATTTTTAGTCTAAAATGGTGGATGTCTTCTAGGTACATGTTTCAGATTATGTTTGCAATTTACTAGGCCTTCAGGATTCATGCTGGCTGCTAGTGGTACGAGTGCTCCTGAAACAGCAGCAATTATAATACATTTAACAGACATTCATTTGACTTTTGCTCAGAGGTCCATCATATGTAATTGGAAAGATAAGTGCAAATTAAATTTTACTGTTTAGTTTAATAGTTTGTCTCATTCAGATACTGGAGAAGGCTGTAGCAGAAACAGAACTTCTAAAAGTTTGGACCATTTCAGCTTGTTTAGTGGATTCTTCAGTAGCCATATCGTTGTTATTCTGGTCTTTATGCTGAATGTATTCATGCCTTTTTTGTAGCGTTTGGTGGTATATCTATTTTGACTGTGTGAGAATTTCTTGGTCTTGGTTTAGTTCTGTAGATAAAAGTTAATTACAGACCCTTGTAATAATTGGCATTAATTCTCAGATGCACATAATTCCTTGAATGATATTCAAAAAGAAAAAGAAATGCTTTTTTTCTGAGGGCAACCACACCAAAGTCATATGAAGAAACATTCTACGATATGTCAAAGCAAAAATACATACCGAATAGTCTCTCTTGTGACAAAGTAGAAATGCCAGATGGCATCTTCTATGAACTACAGTCCCCAAAGAAGAAGACACATTTTCCTCAGATAACATTTGAAGAAGAAAAAAAATGAACTTGATGGGCTCTATTTTCCCAGCACCCATATTTGCTCACTTTTTATACCATGTCTTGGCTTCTTCGTCTCTTATTCATCTTGGATTTTAGTTTACTTTAGTATAGATAAATCTGAAATGTAAAAGATAAATGCCGTCTCCTCTCATTTTCATAGCAACATAGAAGTGATAGGGTTGCCAGGCCCCCGGTTTTCAATCGGAACGCCCGGTTGAAAAGGGACCCTGATGCCTCCAGGCAGCACCACTGACTGGGCCATTAAAAGTCTGGTCAGCGGTGCTGTGGGTCTAAGGCAGGCTTGTCCCTTCCTGTCCTGGCACCAGGCTGTGCCCTGGAAGTGGCCAGCGGGTCTCACTCCTAGGCGGGGTGGGGGCACGGGGCTCTGTGCACGACCCCCACCCCAAGCACCAGCTCCGCACTCCCATTGGCCAGGACCCAGGGCCAATATGAGCTGGGGGGCAGTGCCTGCAGGCGAGAGTAGCACGCAGAGCCATCTGCCCGCTCCCCCCGGCCTAGGAGCTGGGCCTGCTGGCCGCTTCCGGGGTACAGCCCAGAGCCAGGACAAGCAGGTAACCTTCCTTAGTCCCACTGCACTGCTGATCAAGAGCTGCCCAAGGTAAGCCCGTGCCCCGACCCCCTGACTTAACCCGCAGCCCCCTCCCGCTCTCCAAATCCCTCAGCCCCAGCCTGGAGCCCCTTCCTGCACCCCAAATCCCTCATCCCCAACCCCACCCCAGAGACCATACCCCCAGTTAGAGCCCTCACCCCCTCCCCAAGCCCAGTGAAAGTGAGTTAGGGTTGGGGACAGCAAGCCACCGGAGGGATGGGGAATGCTGGGGGGGGGCGCCTCGGGGAAGGGGTGGGGCTATGGTGTTCATTTTTGTGCGATTTGAAAGTTGGCAACCCTAAGAAGCAGATAAACTAACAGGAATAAAATAAAAAACATGCAAATCTCAGCCTCACTACAACCACCACTACTACATTCTACTACTCCTCCCCTCCCCAGACTATAAGCCAGCTTCACCATAGTCAAATTTCAAAAGGCTCAGTGTGAATAACTAACTATGAAGGCCCCACCAGGCCATGCACAACCTGAGCTGGTGTTATCTTCCTTTGGGAAAGGACTGGTTGTGAAGCATAGAGTTATTATTGCAAATTGGTCAACCTAAAGGCTGGCCAGCTGGTATCTTTCACCGCTTTCATCTTTTGCCCTTAAAAGTTAAAGAACCCACATTTCTTATTGAAAGAAATGATCAACACATAAGTCAACTTTCCTTCAAAAGAAGTTATGAGAAGTCTGTGGACTATCAGTAAGTGGGTCACAGAGGAGCCTTTGTTGGTGACCCCAGTATTCCTCTGAGTCCAGACCCTGACATCTGGGGAAGAATAGCAGACCCACACAAGTTTATAGTTTTATATTTTATTAACTAAAAACTGTTAAGCAAAAGCACAGAATAAACTACATATAAAAACATCCCCCAAAAGGTTGTTATAAAATCAAATGTAATCAGGTGGATTAAACAATATCAATAAACCAACCCTCCTCATAAGATCTATGTAATAATTTAGAAAGACAGCAGTCTTGTTTAACTATCAACCTGTAAAGTGATAGGGCATTGTCAATCTCAATGAACAGCAACAGACTTATGTTCCCTCCAAATGGCTGATAAAGTGAGGGTCAAATTACTTCCAGATTGAAGCTAAAAATTGTGATTACAGCTCTGATACCAATTAAGGCAACCAGCCTGCCCAAGTTATTGGTGGTTATATAATAACCTATCTCCCCATCCCCGAACATAGGGTAACATGAAACATTCCAACTTGATTGAAGAGAACACAGCTGGTTACACTAAATATTCAAATGGAAAATATGGGTTAAAATAATGATTTCCTAGGATTACACAAAACACGTCTAAGCCATAAAATGTGTGTCATAGAGCAGCCTCATCTGAGGCATCCCCCTGCAGTAAGCCACCGCATGACAGGCACAACACAGGCACCCTGCCTCAGTTTCCCCTCTCAGATAACCAAATAAGTTTGATTCAGGTTCTTCTCTCTCAATATTACACCTCCTCCTTGGGGCTGGTTTATTATTAAAACCTTGTACAAAATAGTTCACAACAAGAGTCCCAACATAAAATCAATTCATTACCACAAATGCAAATAGTAATTAAGATCACCCAATATCTCACCCCTGATACTACACATACCACACCCCAGCACCCTTTGACCATGCCTGGACTCTCTGCCCATCCTCTTCTGTCCCTCTGGCCCTAGATAACCACCCCAGCCCTTCCAACTGGCATAAAACCCCACTCTTCCCAATGGGAACACACAGCTGGGAGCATCCCTGCCAGTTGGGCATTCCTTGCTCCCTCTGGCCCTCTCAGTTCCTCTGGGTCCAGCTCTCCACTGCTCCCCTCCCTTCAGCTCTCTCCAGCCCTTAGCTTAGGGTGACCAGAAGTCCCAATATTAGGGTCTCTCTTACATATGCAAACATACTCCTCCCCGACAAAAAACGTGTCTCGATTTTTCACATTTGCTATCTGGTCACCCCACCTTGGCTCCCTCCAGCTGTCCAGCTAAAAGCCAACAGACAATTCCCTCTTCTGCTCCCTGGCCATCAGCCCTGGCTCTCTGGTTTGGGGACTCCAACCAGCAAACCTCTCTTGCTGCTTTCCTGTCTCCAGCCTTCACCCCAGGACCACCTATGACTCCTGACTTTGGCACCTCTCACATCCTGCCCTTTTTCTGACTGATCCAGGCTTTAACTCACTGGGTCTTGCCTCCCCGAGGCCCAGGTGCCCACTGTTAAGCCCAATTAATTGGCCAAATTGGAGTGTACTGATAAGGCCCGGGTGCACTGACACTATTCCCTTTCAAAGGGTCAACATCACCCTGTAACAATATGCAAGCATGATCTTTTAGACAGTAAGTTGCTTAACCTAGGGCTATTTTAAGGTATTTGGGGAGCTATTTTATAGATGCCGTTCTCCAATAAACTCTGTGGGTTCCACACACACACTTCTGCTCTCACTCACTACCAATTATCTACTGGAATTAAAAAAATGTGCAAGAATGCTAGAGTAGAGAAGTGCCTCTATCACTAAAAATTGAAGAGGTTGATACTTATGCAGGAATTTTGCCACAACTCCTATTTCATCCAGGTTTAGGAAGCTGGTATGTCACTGAAAAGATTAGCCAGTCGTATTATGAGCTCATATGTTTTAACATTGATGGTATTACTGGCCAGCTAGAAGTTACTCACTTGTAGGACGTTGCAAGGGCAAGTCTATACTACAGTGCTATATAGGCGCAGCTGGAGCCAAAGACGTGCTATGCCGTCAGGAGGAGCTCTCCTGTTGGCAGAATTACTCCACCTCGGCAAGAAGCGGTGTTGGTGTGGACAGCACAAAACTTGCGTTGCTCAGGAGGAGACCTTTTTCACACCCTGAAGTACATAAGTTATATCGACTTAGGCTGTAGTATAGACCTGCCCTCAGTTACTTGCTAAGGCCTAGTCTAGACTACAAAGTTAGATCAATGTAAGTTGTCTTGCATCAACTTGTTTGTGCATGTAGCTACACTCAAATTTGTGTCTGGCTGATATAAGAGCTCCATTATGGCGAAGTAGTAAAACTTCCTCCCTCATGGTCAACCTACACAGTTCAATGCAGTTAAAGTGTAGACACTGCATGACCTGTGTCGACCCTAACCGTCCTCCTGCAGCTGTCCCAAAATGCCCCATTCCCTGCAACAATGACCACTCGTGTCACAATTGTAAACTCCACTGCCAGTGGTCACAGAGACTGGAAGCCACTTAACGTCCTCTCCTCCCCTCTCCCAAGTGTTTTTGGGATACCTTTTCCTGATTGCGCCCACCTTGGCGTGCACACCTAGCATAGCCCCACCTTGGTGTGCACAGCCTGCAACTGCCCAGCCAACTCTACCAGCTCCCCACACTAGATGTGCTCCTGCCTGGAGTAGACAGGAGGTATTAGTCTCCTGGCCCTGTGGGGAGAAGGGGTTGTACAAGCCCAACTACAGGCAGAAACCTGGACATCTATAAACAGATGGCATGGGGATGCAAGCAAGAGAGTGTGACAGAACAGCAACAATGCCGCGTGAGAGTGAAGCGGGAATACCACAAGGCCAACAATTGATCGGGTGCTGAGCTGCAGACCTGCTACTTTTACAATGAGCTGCATGCCATACTTGGCAGAACCCCCAGCCCCCTGTGGACCACCGTGGACACCACAGAGGAGCACAAGACAGAGACTCCTGCCATGAACAGCAAGGAGGAAGGGAAAGATGCAGTGTGAAGGCCGCAGCCATGCCACGAGCCAGAACCTGTTTAAGTTTCCATCACAGTCTAGCCAGTCCCACTAGCCGAGCATGAATGAGCCCAATGCAGGTGTCAAGGTTCCTCCCCGACTCTGAACGCTAGGGTACAGATGTGGGGACCTGCATGAAAACCTCCTAAGCTTATCTTTACCAGCTTAGGTCAAAAAGTTCCCCAAGGTACAAAATATTCCACCCTTTGTCCTTGGATTGGCCGCTACCACCACCAAACAAATACTGGTTACTGGGGAAGAGCTGTTTGGAAACGTCTTTCCCCCCAGATACTTCCCAAAACCTTGCACCCCACTTCCTGGACAAGGTTTGGTAAAAAGCCTCACCAATTTGCCTAGGTGACTACAGACCCAAACCCTTGGATCTGAGAACAATGAAAAAGCATTCAGTTTTCTTACAAGACGACTTTTAATAGAAATAGGAGTAAATAGAAGTAAAGAAATCCCCTCTGTAAAATCAGGATAGTAGATACCTTACAGGGTAATTAGATTCAAAACATAGAGAATCCCTCTAGGCAAAAACTTAAGTTACAAAAAAGATACACAGACAGAAATAGTTATTCTATTCAGCACAATTCTTTTCTCAGCCATTTAAAGAAATCATAATCTAACATGTACCTAGCTAGATTACTTACTAAAAGTTCTAAGACTCCATTCCTGGTCTATCCCTGGCAAAGGCAGCATAAAGACAGACCCACAGATCCTTTGTTTCTCTCCCTCCTCCCAGCTTTTGAAAGTATCTTGTCTCCTCATTGGTCATTTTGGTCAGGTGCCAGCGAGGTTACCTTTAGCTTCTTAACCCTTTACAGGTGAGAGGAGTTTTCCTCTGGCCAGGAGGGATTTTAAAGATCCCTTTATATTTATGACAGCAGGGGAAAAAAACTTGGGTAAGCATGTGCATGCATTTTTCCTTGCCTTGTTTAAATTTAAAGATGGCACCCACCCCATCCCCAAGTAAACAAAACACAGGGATAGCTTTTTTTTTCATTTTTTTTACTCATACGAGAAGAGATAGCAGTACAACAAAGAGAGGAAGAGTTAGCATCTGCTTTTCATTCACTTGTTGGGTTAGGTAAGGGCCAGAGGGCATGCCTAGCAGTTTGCTTATGTACACAGGGATGTCCCTTGTATCCTCCTAAGAGATCTCAATTAAACTTTCATGAAAATGCTCTGTAATCCTCTCCTGACAGTTTCTAGGCACAGCAGCCTTTCTTTGTGGTAGGACTCTTTTCCATTCCACTACAGAGTGAGTTCAGTAGGCACCATTGCAGTAAACAGACTAGCAGCATAGGGACCTGGGTGGTTTCGGGATGCCAATAGCAACTGTGCTTTCTGTGCCTTTCTTATGCTAAGGAATGAGATATCAGCTAAAACCACCATCACAGGTGGAAAATAGTGCCAATATTCAGTGCCATCAGCCCATACTCATGCCCACAGAATAGGGACCAACATTTTATTGTTTCATACAAATGAAATTCTGCCCTCCACACACTTCATTCCTGGTGGGCCAACCATCATGAAACCAAAGATTTCTATGCTACTTTGAAAGTCATATGTGATCCTACTGTGCCTTTGAATAGTGTGGATGGCCTAACACTGATAAAGAAGAAATCCTTCAACGGTGGTGACAGCATTTCAGCAATCTCCTGAACACACTGTCCCATGTCAGAGATGCGGCACTAATGAGAGTGGTGGATCAGCCAACTTGTAATGACTACATAGACACAGCTCCGTCCCTCAGCAAAGTCAGCCTGCAATGAGTGCCATGAAGAACAGCAGAAATATTCAAGTATGGAGGCGAAACCTTGCTGAGGTGACTGCATGGACTCCTTCTCAATATATGGCATACTGGAGGTGTACTGCAAGACTTCAAAAATACCACCACTGTCTTCATACACAAGAGGAAGGGTGAAGAGTTCAACTGTGGCAACTATCATGGTATCTCATTACTCTACATCAGTGGTTTTCAAACTGCGGGTCACGACCCAGTACTGGGTCGCGGAATGTAGGGCACTGGGTCACAGCGGCTCTGGTCAGCACCGCCGACTGGGCCATTAAAAGTCCCATCGGTGGTGCTGCTCGGCTAAGGCAGGCTAGTCCCTACTTGTTCTGACACCGCGCTGCCCCCCAGAAGCGGCCAGCAGCAGGTCCAGCTCCTGGGGGGCGGGAGGGCACAGGGCTCCACATGCTGTTCCCACCCCAAGCACCGGCTCTGCACTCCCATTGGCCAGTTCCTGGCCAATGGGAACTGGGTGGGGCAATGCCTGCGGGCGAGAGCCACGCAGAGCCGCTTGTACGCTTCTGCCTAGGAGCCAGACCTGCTGCTGGCTGCTTCTGGGGCGCAACGCGGTCCGCAGTGCCACTATAGGCAGGAAGCCTGCCTTAGCACCCCCGCTGTGCCGCTGACCGGGAACCACCTGAAGTAAGCCTGTGCCCCAATCCCCTGCCCCAGCCCTGAGCCCCCCACAAACCCAGCATCCCCCCTGCACCCCAAACCCCTCATCCCCACCCCAGAGCCTGCACCCCAAACCCAGAGCCCCTCCCACACCCCAACCCCCTGCCCTAGCCCAGAACCCCATCCCACACTGAACCCCTCATTTCTGGCCCCACCGCGCAGCCCTCAGCCCCACACCCCAACCCTCTGCCCCAACCCTGAGCCCCTCCCACACCCCAAACCCATCATCTCCAGCTCCGTTAGGTCACGGGCATCAACAATTTTCTTCAACTGGGTTGCCAGAAGAAAAGTTTGTAAACCACTGCTCTACATCACTGGACAGGTTCTAGCCAGAGTACTCTTAGATTGTCTGCTATGCAATATCACTAATCACATGCTATTAGAGTCACTATGTGGTTTCAGGCCAACACAAGGAATGGCAGACATTATATCACAGCTCGTCAGATGCAGGAGAAATGCACAGAACAGTAATGGGTCCTTTACACTGTCTTCATCAACCTGACTAAAGCAGTTGACACCATCAGTAGACCGGGACTTTGGTTGTCCAGAAAAATTCACCAACATTCTGAGGCTACTTCACGATGGAATGCTCAAACAAGTCATTGTAGATGGTGTTCTGTCTGACTCATTTCCTATCACTAATGGTATTAAGCAACTAATTGGTCCAATCCTGTTCAATTTCTTTTATGCAGCAGTGCTCAATGATGCTACAAGAGACCTGAGTGCCATTATCAGGATACATTTCTGATCCTCTGGAAAATTAGTCAACCTGAACAGACTATGATCTAAGGTCTTTGAGGCAATTGTACATGAGCTACTGTATGCTGGTGACTGTGCTCTACAGGCATCATGAAGGGGTATAATTGATTACGGAGAGATTCAAAGAGTATGCAAAAAGGTTCAGGCTGACAATAAATCTGAAAAAGACAGAAATCATGTCTCAACCTGCACCAGGAAAACCCTATACAAAATCACGAGTCACCATCAGCAACACACAGCTGGATGCTATTACAAACTTCTGCTATCTTACCAGCACATTGTCAAATGATGCAACTATAGACAAGGAGCTGACAAGTTGCATCAACAAAAGCAGTTCATCATTCGGCAGACTCACAGGCAGAATCTGGCAGCAAGATGATATTAAGCTTTAAACCAAGCTACAAGTTTATAAAGCAGTTGTGCTATCCAGTTCGTTGTAGAGGTGCAAGACCTGAATCTGCTACAAGCATCACATCAAGCTTCTAGATAATTTATCACATCTGTGTGCCATACTCCACATCATAGCAAGATAAAGTTACCACTTATGAGTTCTGGAACGCAGCCACACCACAGGAATTGAAGCCAAGCTCATTGCATAACAGTTATGCTGGACTGGTCATGTGGTGGGGATGAATGATTCCAGAACACCCAAACGGTTGCTGTATAGTGAGGTGAAAGTGGGTAATTGCACACACAGCTGCCAGAAGAAGCGCTTCAAAGACACACTGAAGCATAACTTGAAACAGTGCAACATTGACTGCTGCTTGCCAGCATGATCTTGCTGTTGCTGATGACTCCCAGCTGTCAATGTCAATGATGAGGTTACTCAGTTAGAGATTAATTACCATATGGATCTTTAGGCGCAGAGGCTGAGCTGTAAATAGCGGCAGATTCAGCAAGCACAGTCTGTAATCCCTTCCTCAATACTGAGTTACATATGCACTCCATGCGGAAAGAGCTACCACTAGCAAATCAGCATTTTTAGCCTGTCACATTTACAAGATGTAATACCATTGCCAGTGTCATCTTTGGTCATAAAGGACAACAAGTAATGCGGCATTGCAAGCTTCCAGAGTGTGATGAACACTCACTTCTCCACTGTCAATGCAGCTCTCATTTTGGTGTCCTTGAGCTGGAAGGCTGGGGTGAGCTCAGCAAACAGATCCAGGAACATGGTCTTTCACATCCGAAAGTTTTGCAGCCGCTGCTCATCCTCCCAAATCTGCATTATGATCTGATCTCACTAGTCAGTGCTTGTTTCTCAGGCCCAGAAGCAGCACTTCACTATCTGCAGCTGCTCCGTGAATGCCGCCAATCATCTTGAATAGTTTTTCACTATGTCCTTCAGTAAACTGTCCAAGAAATTGTCATGTCGCCCTTTGTTGCTCTACTTCCTGCAAGTCTGCAAATACGGGAGAATTGTGTGTCCATTATTTGCAGTGTTCATGACAATAGTGTGCAGAGCTCTGTGGGCTCTATGCTCTTGTCAGAGATGGTAGACACTGAAAACTGTGTGGATTTGTGGGATTTTTTTTAAAAAAAGGATCAAAAATTATGGGATATGGATAGTATCATGGGATGGAGTAAGTTGCATGCTGGGAACTTGAACCCTATCTCCCAGAGATCCCTACATGACTCATTTCTACCCCACGCACATTGCAAAAAGTTCCCAAAAGGCATCACCCAGGATGTCAGAGTGTGGCACATGGGGATACCTACCTGTAGTTCACCACACTTTGCAATGACACAAGCTTTCATAGTGTGTATGCACAGTGCCAACACGAGCAGCCAAGTACACCCGTACATGAGTGATATCAACTTTAGCAGCTGTATGCCAGTGCAGTTTGCATCAATCAAAGTTTTTAGTGTAGACACGGCCTCAGAATGATGTTCATAAGTTGGAGAGGGTTCAGAGAAGAGCCATGAGAATAATTAAAAGATTAGAAAATATTCCTTACAGTGATAGACTCAAGGAGATCAAATTTATTTAGCTTACCAAAAAGAAGGTTAAGGGTGACTTGATTACAGCCTATAAATATCTACATGGGGAACAAATATTTGATAATGGGCTCTTCAATCTAGCAGACAAAAGTATAATAAGATCAAATCATTGGCAGTTGAAACTAGACAAGTTCACACTAGAAATAAGGCATAAAATTCTAACAGTGAGGGTAATTAACCATTTGAACAGTTTACCAAAGTTTGTGGTGGATTCTCCATCACTGACAATTTTAAAAATCTAGACTTTTTTTAAAGATATGCTTTAGTTCAAATAGGAATTATTGTGGGGGAAGTTCCATGGCTTGTTTTACAAAGGAAGTCAGCCTAGATGATCACAGTGGTCCCTCCTGGCCTGTAAATCTGTGCAAGGTGTTGAATCTTAGATGCTGTTTGTTGCTGGACTCCTAGCCCTTGGTGACCAGCCAGAAGAGCGGAGGGAGTGAAGGCCTCTTTTGTCAGGCATGGTTGCATCACATGTCCAAAGGCCAGAAACCAGCAGCTGCAGTAGCAGCCATGACAGCAGCAAACAATGGATTTAAACCAATGGCCAGAAGCAAGCAAACTTGCTTCTTCTTTTCCTTCAGTTGTTGAAGAGGGTGGCCTGGCTGGTTCCTCCCCCTTGGAACTGCACGTTAGGAGTCTTTTGGCAAATCATACATAATATTCCTTCCAAAGTCACTGGCCTCACTCAGTCAGTTCAACCTTTATGCACCATTCCAGCAATCTGAAGCACAAAAAGTCCATGGATCCAAAATTATATCCAGTCAATCAGTCAGCAGGTCCATAGGTATTTTGAGACATTTGAGGTCCTGGATCAGTCCACAGCCATTATTTCAACCATCCAACGAAAGCAATTTTAAAAATGCAAATTTAGCAAAGAGATGAAGTGGAAAGCATAGGAAGTCACCAACCATACATTTCATTGTACCATGCACATAAGGAACAATTCCTTATGTTTCATCACATAGATGCCTACAAATTCACTTTTATACTTTAGTATTCAGTTGCTCAACTTTGAACAGTATTTTTGACACACAAGTCTCTAACTCAGAATAAAAAGTCTTTTCCTGCTCCTTTTTCTCCCCCAAACACTATATCAGGGTGCAACACAGAGCCACTCCTGACCACTATCCATTATTTCTGAATGGTTCAGAGAGTGTACAGAAAATGAATCTACTTCCTCTGAGTCAAAATGGCTGTTGCTAACACAATTGATCAAATTGCTCATTCATTCAGGGAACTGGAACCAATACCATCCGACTTTGGTGATCAACTAAAATCAGCCAACTCAGTTCAAAATCAGAGACAGTAACTCAAAACAATTGAAAAAGAAATTGGTGATATTCTCCAGGGTACAGTATGGACTGTTGAACAGCTGTGTCCCCTCAGTTTTCCACCCTGGGGTGCCTTTTACACTGCTTCTCTGTGAGAGCAACCACTCCTGGCTGGCTCACAGACAGCCTCCAGCATGTAAATTATCCCCCACCTACATTGCAAGAGTGCTTCAGCCAACCAGCCTGTCACCCTTGAATTACACTGCAGAGTGATACCAGCAAATTCCCAGTCCCAGACTTGTCCCCAGAAATATGAGTCTTGTACTGCCCAGTAGTCCCCTGGACAATACAAGCTCATAGAAAGTCTGTCATTTCAATAATAGAAAATAATATGAACAAACCCTGTTATCTCAAATGAAGTTTCCCAAACACTTCAGTCCAAACACACTGGCTTAGATAAAATGATAAAACAAGCATATTAACTACAGAAAGATAGATTTAATTGATTACAAGTAATGAGGCATAAAAGTCAGTATTGGTTACAAAGAAATAAAAGGTAAGATGCAAACTAATACCTAACTTAACAAGCTAAATAAATTCAAAGCAAAGGTTTGTCTCACCACATGCTTTTACTGGCTGAACTCCTTCAGTCAGGCTCCCTCCCCCAGTTCAGCATTCCTTCAGGTATCACTGATGCTGTGAACAGGAAGGAAGGAGAGAGGTGATTTAGAGCCTCTGTTCCTCATTTTTATATCTTTTCCATCTCTTTGAGAATCATCTCCAGCTGGGGTTCTGGTGACAGCCAGTCTGTTTACATGGGAACCCTGAACTGTTCCATTGCCAATATGTAAAATTCTCACTCACATCCTTCTTCCTACCAAAGAATGGCCACTTAACCAGGTGATAGTCCATTTGATTTTGTTGACACCTGGCTGAGGTGTTGGAAAGCCTTTTGTCTCTGGGGAATTGGTCTTAAGCTGTTTCCTCAGACTTGAAACATGCCTTATAGAGTATAATCTTATAACTTTACATACAATGCTGCCACACATATTTTATGAGGACAATAATATTCAGCAGGTAAAGAGTTTTCAAAGGATACCTCACATGGCATACTTGGTACAAAATTTATCATAGTTTTGTAAAAAGGTTGAACATAACAGTACAGATGGTCACTCACCCCCTCTTCACAGAAATATGTTTTACATGCATTTTCAAAGAATTTAGAATTATTGAAAAATTGCCTGCAGTTTTGGAACATTTTGCAAACATGAAAGGAGGTTTATTTCAATGGAGAAAAATTGTTACTAATGTTTTGTCCAGCTTCAATGAAGATGTGAAATCATAAAAAGCAGTTCTGTTCTTGCCATGTCAGCTTTTTAATGAGAGGAAGAATTCTTACGTTATTATAAGACTTCATAAACAGTCATAAACCAATCATGGTTTCCTCAGTTATGTCTTTATGTCATAATGATCAGCTAGTGTCAGACAATTATAAAAAAAATGGCTGCACCATTGTGCCCTACTACAGCTTCAATTTTTCTTTTGTACTAAGAAGCTATCCAAACTCTGTTACATTTCATGTCAAAGGTTTGGCAATGAAAGCAAAGAGATGTTCATTCCACTTCCTATATCACTCACATCTCTGAAGTCCATCCATCCCCAAATTCCAGAAAATAGCATTGTTTATGAACAAACTTTTTCTAGTCAGTTAGTCAAAAGGTTGATTCTGATCATTAATATGGCCGTCTGTTTCCCTAGTTATCTGGTCTTCTCTTCTGAAATAAGCATTTATTTTGGTATTGTTTTCCAGCGATTAGATAGGTTTTTGAACATCTAAAGACTGTCTGATTGGTTTTCATTAAACTTGTGTTTATACTATTCTTTAGGGTGTTTCAATGGTCAGGTCTAATCCGTTTTTGCCTTTTAAGCTTGATTGCAGGCAATTGCAGTTTCTGAGTTGGGGGGTTATTTTTTGGAGCTCCTTTTCTTGCTAGAGTGTAAATTATCATTTTTGTTCAGAGACAGATTAAAAGCCTTGGTATTTTTCTCTGTATTTCACTTTCCATGAGTTCTGAATTAATTGCACATTTGACATGCCAGAGTATTGTTAGGTGACTTGTAGATGTCTTGATTGCCAAGTTCTTCCTATATAATAACTTGTACTTAGAATGCCTTCCATCTGAGGACTCTGAACAACTCTACAAATGTATTTATCCTCACAATACCACCGTGAGACAGGTATTAGGTATTAGAACCGCATTTTACAGATGAGGAAACTGAAGCACAAAATGGTGGAAGCCTTTGGGTTTGTCTACACAGACAGTTGGTGTGCGATACGTGGGGTGTAAATCCACAGTGCATTTGCTTGACACACTACTGTCTGTGTAGACACTGCTATCATGCACTAAAAGTTCCCTAGTGTGCTTTGATCTACTCGCATTTCAAACTGCAGTAGGTCAAAATACACTACAGAACTTTTAGTGCACAGTAGAAGGGTTCACGCTGCAGGCTACTCCACTGTAGAGTTACACCCCAGCTTGCGCTGCACTACTATACGTATAGACAATTAATCCCACTGGAGTAATTCCTATTTACACCATTGTAAATGAAAGCAGAATCAGGCCCTCTGTGCTTTGGTCAAGGTCAAACAGGAAGTCTGTGGAAGATCCAGCAATAGAACCAAAGCTTCTCAGGACTGTCCTCTAACACTAGTATAATAACTCCACTGATGTCAGTGGAGTTACTCCTGATTTAAACAAGCGCGAGGAGAGAGTCTGGCTCCCAGCCATTTATTTAAAACAACACGTCTATGATTTGTGTCTGATCCTTCATTGTCTTGCACCTAATGTAGTCATTTAGATTCTAATTCAGAAAAATACCTTAGCAGCAACATTCAGTCAATGGGACTAATTGCCCAACTTTAAAAAAGGGAAGAAGGAGAATCCGGGGAACTACAGACCGGTCAGCCTCACCTCAGTCCCCGGAAAAATCATGGAGCAGATCCTCAAGGAATCCATTTTGAAGCACTTGGAGGAGAGGAAGGTGATCAGGAACAGTCAACATGGATTCACGAAGGGCAAGTCATGCCTGACCAACCTGACTGCCTTCTATGGTGAGATACCTGGCTCTGTGGATATGGGGAAAGTTGTGGACATAATAGATCTTGACTGTAGCAAAACTTTTGATACGGTCTCCCACAGTATTCTTGCCAGTAAGTTAAAGAAGTATGGGCTGGATGAATGGACTATAAGGTGAATAGAAACCTGGCTAGATCAACAGGCTCAATGGCTAGTGATCAACAGCTCCATGTCTAGTTGGCAGCCAGTATCAAGCTGCCAACCAGGGTCAGTCCTGGGGCCGGTTTTGTTCGACATCTTCATTAATGATCTGGTTGATGGGATGGATTGCACCCTCAGCAAATTCGTGGATGACACTAAGCTTGGGGGAGAGGCAGATACACTGGAGGGTAGGGATAGGGTCCAGAGTGACCTAGACAAATTGGAGGATGGGCCAAAAGAAATCTGATGAGGTTCAACAAGGACAAGTGCAGAGTCCTGCACGTAGGACGGAAGAATCCCATGCACTGCTACAGGCTGGGGACCGACTGACTAAGCGGCAGTTCTGCAGAAACGGACCTGGGGATTACAGTGGACAAGAAGCTGGATATGAGTCAACAGTGAAGGATAACGGCATACTGGGCTGCATGAATAGCAGTATTGCCAGTGGATCAAGGGAAGTGATTATGCCCCTCTATCCGGCACTGGTGAAGCCACATCTGGAGTACTGCATCCAGTTTTGGGCCCCCCACTACAGAAAGGTTGTGGACAAATTGGAGAGAGTCCAGCGGAAGGCAACGGAAATTGTTAGGGGGCTGGGGCTCATAACTTATGAGGAGAGTCTGAGGGAACTGGGCTTATTTAGTCTGCAGAAGAGAAGAGTGAGGTGGGATTTGATAGCAGCCTTCAACTACCCGAAGGGGGGTTCCAAAGAGGATGGAGCTAGGCTCAGTGGTGGCAGATGACAGAACAAGGAGCAATGGTCTCAAGTTGCAGTGGGGGAGGTCTATGTTGGATATTAGGAAAAACTATTTCACTAGGAGGGTAGTGAAGCACTGGAATGGGTTACCTTGGGAGGTGGTGGAATCTCCATCCTTAGAGGTTTTTAAAGCCCAGATTGACAAAGCCCTGATTTAGTTGGGGTTGGTCCTGCTTTGAACAGGTGGTTGGATTAGATGACCTCCTGAGGTCTCTTCCAACCCTAATCTTCTGTGATTCTATGTGTGCCTAAGTACGCTGCTGAATAGAGGTGGCCCTAGGCACATGCTGAGATACTTTACTGAATTGAGGGGTCTAACAGCCAGTGGCTTGCTGTGACATTTCTGGTCAGGCATGCAATTCTACACTTACATGCAAAATGGCATTCCCCCATGTGGCGTGACCTCACATGTACAGTGCATGCAATGTCATGCTGTGCAGAGGATTCCATTTTGTTCTGTTACATGGCGTCTTCCATGTGTGTTCAGAGGCTGGATAGAATTGTCCTGTGGGCACAGCCAGTCATGGGGCATGCAATGCATGCTTGCATACACAGATGGCATGCAATGCCTACAGCTTTGTAAAACTGTATCAGTTCAGAATTTCCCCCTCATGTACACATATATTAGCATTTGACATTGCACAAGTGTATATGTTTAAATAAAGTGCAAGGCAGTGGAGAATCAAACCCCTTAAATTTATAGTTGCCTCCCTCTTAAGGACAGTGAGGTAGAGCTGAAATATTCAATAGCCCATTACCCACCAATTGAGTTATCTATTTTCACTGAACTCTAAGATGTTTTAGAGTTAGAGTCTAATAAACACTATACAAGAGAAACACATATTCTTTGTCAAAATTGTGAGTTTCACTTTAGGGGTCATTTGTGCTCTGTAGGTGTTTTTTTGAATTGTATATTAATTTCATACTTCTTGTAACAGATACTTGCGTATTTATATCAACATTCTGCTTACCCCTTAGATTATTCATGCCTGAGTGGATAGTCTGCTCCAGGGACACAAGGCTTAATGAGTGCCAAGGGGATAACATAGCAGAAACAGGAAAAAATATAAAAACAAACACCTGAATACTAACACAAGCCACTTGCTAAAACCTGTCTCCTCAGTTTATGATGGTAGATGGTCCCTCCCCCATATGCTTCAGTTTTAAATCAGAATACTTTTATTCCCAACTATGCTATAATTCTGTTGGGGACACTGGGCATGGCCACTAGGTAACTCGAGGGGATGGAAGACCATGAGTGTCGATGAAGCCCCCTCGCACTAGGCCCAAGTGTCCTTGGCCCCCCCTGCCTGGAGGCACTCACAGCAGTTATGCTGAGGATCTGCAACAATATGTTGCAGAGTCAGACTGCCTGAAACTAAACAAGGCCAAACAGGGCAGATATGGAAGAACAATGCTGAATAAAGCAGCTTTATGTATAGTTTAACAAATGATACAGAGAACAAGGGAACTAGCTGGTAACTGGATTGGCTGGCTATATGGATACTTAGGGCAGCTTGCTATTGGATAAGTATGCTGAAAAAAGGATGTATAAAAGCCTGTGTAACTTCTTGCTCTGTGTACAGGATTTAAGATTCTAATCTCCCTGTACCTTTTTGAAGCTTCAGATAAACTTTTCTGCTTCTCCACCCCGTTGTGATTATTGAGTGAATCACACCAGGTAATGAACCCCTGCTGTTGTGTTGCCTCTCGGCACTGGGTGCCGGCAACAGCTTTTGGTGTCCCTGGGTGGGCGACGAGGCTGCTATTTAGCCTTGCCCGGACCCCTCCTGGAGGTCGAGGATTGCGGCGAGAACCGACGCCCAGCGCGCACCGGTGAGTTCGTCGCGGGCCTCGGAGGAGACGCGATTTGATCGACCCCGGAGGGCACAATGGTGCAACGCACTCATATAGTGGAGAAGCAGCTGTGGGCGACGGTGAGGAACCGGTCCCTTGGACATAGGGGAGGAGCAGCTGCAGGCGACGGTGAGGAACCGGTCCCTTGGATAAGGTAGGAACCTTTTGAAATCCGGATTGTATGCTCTGTTGGAACCTGGGGACACCCAGAGTTACCCTGTAGGTATGGGACAGGGACAGAGCTCAGGAGTTAGGGCACAGTGTGCGCCCCTAGACTGCATTCTAGCAAACTGGAAGGTATTTGGTGCAGATCCAATGACTAAGAGTCAATTAAAACGATTCTGTAAAGTTGACTGGCCTCAATATCAACTAGAGGACCAGGAGTGGTGGCCACCAGGAGGGTCAATTAATTGCAACATGATCCTCCAATTAGTTTTGTTTTGTCAGTGAATGGGTAAATGGAATAAACATTTGTATGCACAAGCATTTATGGCTTTAAGAGACAGAACAGAGCTGTAATTCTGCAGAACTGTAATTTGACCCTGACTGGTTCAGTAGTAGCTAATGTTAGTCCCCAGATCCCCACCCCCCCTGTAATGGCAGAGCCGGTGTCCCCTTCGGCAACAACACCCCCACCTTATAAGGGTAGGATGCCTCAGGTTACAGAGATTGCCCCCTCGGTGGGACTCTATCCTTTGATTACCGAGACTGTTGTGGCTTGCCCGGGGCAGACGGATGTCAGGCTACCACCATGAAAATTTACACCCATGTGCCATTCAATCCAATAGACTTAGCAGCTTTTAAAACACAGGCTGGGGAATTCTCCACGAACCCAAGCTGGTTTATTTCAGTCTTTGAGGGGTGCCTCAATAGTCACAAGCCGGATTGGGACAACTGTAATATCCTCCCGAGAACTCTGTTGTCTGAGGTAGAGCGGAATCAGGTTACAGCTAAGGCAAGGGGAGCGTCAGCTTTCAAACGAAAGAAAGGAAGCTATCTGTCAAGTCCCTACCCCAAGCACTCGTAAGCAGCTCAGGGCATTTCTGGGTATGGCAGGCTTTTGCAGGATATGGATCCCAGAGTTTGGACTGTGGGCTAAACCCCTGTACAACTGTGTAAAAGGAGCAGATCATGACCCCTTCTATTGGACCCCAGAGGCTACAGGGCATTTAAAATCCTGAAAAGGAAGTTGATGGAAGCCCCGGCTCTGGGTCTGCCGGATCTCTCTAAGCCGTTTCAGTTGTATGTACATGAACGAAATGGGGTGGTCCTAGGAGTGCTCACACAGCTGTTAGGAGCATGGAAACGTCCCGTGGCTTATTTTTCTAAGCAACTGGATCAGGTTGCAAAGGGTTGGCCGGCATGTTTACGGGCGGTCGCAGCTACTGCCCTAGTGTTTAAGGAAGCTGAGAAGCTAACATTGAGAGGGGTATGCAAATCTATACTCCCCATATGGTCCGAGCCTTATTGGATGTAAAGAGAGGGCTTTGGCTCACCCAGGCTCGGATTGCTCGGTATCAGGCTAAGCTGTTAGAGAACTCTGAAGTCACCTTACAGCCTTGCCCCTCCCTTAACCCAGCCACCCTCTTGCCAGAAACAGAGGAACAGAAACATGACTGTTTAGAGATCATAGATGCCCAGTACTCCAGCCGTCCGGATTTAAAGGATGTACCCCTCCCAAATGCAGATTATGAGTGGTACACTGATGGTAGCAGTACTGTAATAGATGGGCAAAGGAGGGCGGGTTATGCTGTTGTGACCCTCCATGACACTGTGGAAGTTGAAGATTTGCCTGCTGGGACCTCTGCCCAGCTTGCCGAACTAATAGCCCTGACCCGTGCACTTGAACTGTCAAAAGGAAAGCGGATCAACATTTTTACTGATTCAAAGTATGCTTTTGGGGTGCTACACACTCATGCTGGCCTATGGAAGCAAAGGGGAATGTTGACAGCCCAAGGCTCCCCAGTCAAGTATGGGCCCCAAATCCTCCGGCTCCTAGAAGCCGTACAACTTCCCTAGGAAGTGGCGGAGGTACACTGTAAAGCCCATCAAAAGGAGGATCAAGATGTGGCCAGAGGTAATGCCCGGGCAGATAGAGAGGCTAAGCATGCTGCCACCCTGCCATCCCCTCAGACTGAGAACGCCCATATGCATGCCCTTATCCCATCAGTAGGGGAACTTCCAACCCCTCAGTACTCTGGGGAGGAGAGACAGCTAACTGACAAACTCGGTCTCCAGGAAAAGGAGGGATGGCTCCATTCCCCAGAAGGGAAGGTCCTCCTACCTAAGGACCTGATCCGGCCGGTGCTGCAGAAACTACATCAAACCACTCATGCTGGCAGGGAAGCACTTATCCAGCTAATGGGAAAATACTTTATCACTTCCGGACTCCAACCCCTGGCTGCCCAGGTACAAGCGGACTGCTTAGTCTGCCAAAAGAATAACCCCCGACCGGGACACCCTGTGCCACCAGCTGCCCTGGAACCCACTCCGGGCCCCGGCTAAGTGTGGCAAATAGACTTTACTGAGTTTCCCCGGACCCAAGGGTTCAAATATCTCCTCGTCTTAGTGAGTCAGTTCAGCGGATGGCCAGAAGCCTTCCCATGCCATAATTGCACTGCCAGAACAGTGGCCCTTAAGTTTGTTAAGGAGATCATTCCTCGCTTTGGACTCCCCCTGTGGATGGAATCTGACAACGGGACACATTTCACGTCAAAAATCATTCAAGGCATCTCACATGCCTCACAGATCCCCTGGAAACTCCATACGCCCTGGAGACCGCAAGCCAGTGGTGTAGTGGAGCGTACCAATCAGACCCTTAAATGGCATCTCTCAAAAGTGTGCCAAGAAGCCTCACTGCGATGGCCTGATGCTTTGCCCCTCATCCTACTCCGTATCTGCGTTCTCCCAAAGGGTAGATTAGGGCTTAGTCCCTTTGAAATTATGTTTGGAAGGGCATAGCCTATGAATGTCACCCCGGTTCTGTCAGGGGAATGGGAGTTGGGTAGTGGTTTTTTGTCACAGTATATGTGCTCCCTGTCTGCTGTTCTCTTGTCTCTTCACAGGTATACCAAGGATTCCCAGCCTCTCCCCTTGGACTCTCCCGTCCACTCCTTACAGCCCGGTGACTCCGTGCTTGTTCGCACCTGGAAAGACGAGCCTCTCCAGGAAATGTGGAAAGGACCCTATACCGTCGTGCTGATCTCCCATACAGCGGCAAAGGTCGAGGGACACAAGAACTGGATCCATCACTCTCGTCTGAAGGCAGTACCCGCCCCCTCGTCAGCAGAACAGTGAACCGTCCAACCTGCTGACTCCTCATCTAGTGACGATCTCGGGCTAAAGCTACTGTTTAAAAGACACAAATAGCGGGCACCTTAACGCCAAAATGGGCCCACCCAGGTACTGGAGACCCTGGGTTGGGAAGACTCTGGTGATAATTAATTGGGTAACATTGTTATTCTCTGTATTGGTATTTCCAAACTGTGCATATCGGGAGCATAACTCCTTTGTTTCGCTTGCGCACCGTGTTGCTACTTTAACAAACCAGACTGATTGCTGGGTATGTGCTCCAACTCCACTGTCCCCCAAAACGGGAATGCCCCTTGACATGCTGCCCTTGACCCTAGCAGAATTAGCCGCCACCAAAGAGCAGGAAAGAACGGACTCGCCGTTCTGGAATAAGACCTCTTTACAGCAAGCCACCTATCAGGACCAGGAGTATTCAGTTGCAGTACTCACTGAGGGAGTATTATGTTTTACCCGAAACCAGTCTGATCACTATGGGCATCCTGTGGGAAAAAGCTCCTGTTATTACACAGTGGGCTGATGGGTATTGGATAAAGACCAAAAGGGGAGGCCAGCAGTGTGGGTGTAATGGTTCCTCCCCTTTTAGGGAAACTCTTACAAATAATCTTACCACAAAAGAAAGGTTTGGAAATATAACTTGCCGTCCAGTTAATATCTCCAATGTAGCAAGCCAATGGTGGGTTTGTAGTGGTCCCTATGGCAAGTGTAATTTGAACGGCACAACTAGAAATGCCCCCACTTGTACCCAATCAGGAGGATGGGATGCCCCCTTAGGGGCATATGAACTGTTCAGAAAAACAGCCAAAGCAGCCTTAAATATCCCAAGAATCCCCTTAAGAAACAGTCCTTACTGGGCCCTACAGGGTCACTATTTTGTATGTCGCCGAAAGGCTTACAAGGTGCTGCCAGCCAACTGGACAGGTAGCTATTATATAGCTCATGGAGTTCCTCATCTGTCAGTAACTGCCACACTGCCCAAAGAAAAGATTAGAAATGCCCAAGACACCTCTGTTGAGTCACGAGAAAAAACCCTGCTGCGACTGACTACGGCATTGGAGGGCAATATGAAGAATTCCCTCACAACCGAGAAGCTTGTAGGGTGCTCTGCACTGGAAATAGCGCCACTGTTTACCGGGCCAGCCATGGCATGCATAGGCCGCTATACTGTAAGGCTGCAAATGGTACTTGAGAAAGTTGCCTTAGAGTTAGAGGACTCAGTTAGCGATTTAGGGTCAGCAGTAAAAACATTAAATAAAGAGGTACAGCAGCTCAGGATGTTTTCCCTCCAAAACAGGCTGGCTTTGGACTATCTCTTGACATCCCAAGGAGGGGTTTGTGCCCTCGTCGGGCCCCGATGTTGTGTATATGTAAATGATAGCAGTTATGAAATCTATGAAAAGGTGGTACAGGCTGAGGCCCATGCCCAAGTCAGAGCACAGGTTGCCTATACTGCCTCAGAGAGCGATTGGTTGCAAACCTTGTTTTCAGGCTGGGGTTTGTCATTTTGGCTTGGTGGTTTATTTAGCCTGTTATTGAAATTTCTCTTTCCTGTATTGCTTGAATTAATGGTATTATGCTGTGCAGTATCATGTGTCAGGGCTCTTTTGCAAAAGTTAATAAGTCATTCTCTTCAGGGCTATCACAAAGTGCTTATGCAAAGTCCTATTGTAAAGAAATAAGTAGCCCAAGTGAGAAAACTCAGAGCCAAGGCTGTTGAGTGTTCTCAAAGGAGGGAGTTGTTGGGGACACTGGGCATGGCCACTAGGTAACTCAAGGGGATGGAAGACCACGAGTGTCGATGAAGTCCCCTTGCACTAGGCCCAAGTGTCCTTGCCCCCCCCCCCGCCGCCTGGAGGCACTCACAGCAGTTATGCTGAGGATCTGCAACAATATGTTGCAGAGTCAGACTGCCTGAAACTAAACAAGGCCAAACAGGGCAGATATGGAAGAACAATGCTGAATAAAGCAGCTTTATGTATAGTTTAACAAATGATACAGAGAACAAGGGAACTAGCTGATAACTGGATTGGCTGGCTATATGGATACTTAGGGCAGCTTGCTATTGGATAAGTATGCTGAAAAAAGGATGTATAAAAGCCTGTGTAACTTCCTGCTCTGTGTACAGGATTTGAGATTCTAATCTCCCTGTACCTTTTTGAAGCTTCAGATAAACTTTTCTGCTTCTCCACCCCATTGTGATTATTGAGTGAAGCATACCGGGTAACGAACCCCTGCTGTTGTTTTGCCTCTCAGCACTGGGTGCCAGCAACAATTCCTTATATATTTTTTCTCTCCAAATGCATTTCACTGTCACAAAACATTTAAGTTAAGCATGCTCTGGAAAAGATAGAGGTTAGACTGTACTGAACTCAGTATTGTGTAACATCTGCATGAGTTATGTCACATTACAGCTCTGTCAGAATGCAGATGTTTTTGCCATTATGATTGTTTTTATAAGGGAAATGTACCACTCTGAAAATTCAATATCTCCCTGTATGTGCTTCCTCCACTCCTGCAGCACTGAATGTCTCTAGAAAAAAAAAACCCTGTAAGGGAAGGGTTATTTTGACTTCCTCTACTGTTAATTTGTTCTCTCGTCCTTTGATTCTGCCATCTACCTTGTTGTTGCAGGTTTACTTCCCCCCTATTTAACTGATTTCTTTGTCAATATATACAACTACTATTACCAACTAATATTAATAATAATTCTAAGGAAGCAGTTACTCTGAAAAAGCATGAGGCTCTTGAGTAATTAATGGTTCATTTTACAGACACTATTTCCAAATTAGAAGACCTTCCACTTGGTGAAATTTTCTATTCATAGAAAGGAGCCTTTTTGCAGTGAGCTGAAGGGGCAGTTTAGAATTGGGGCTCTGGCCCAGTCAGAAAAATGGGGGGGTGGGGGAAAGCCAACTGTAAAAATAAATATTCCTCCATCGCAAATCTATGTGTCACCCACAGCTGGTGGTTTAATAGAAACAGTGTCATAGAAATGTAAGGGTGGAAAGGACTTCAAGAGGCCAGCTAGTCCATTCCCCTGCACTGAGGCAGGATTAAGTACACCGAGTCCATCCCTGACAGGTGTTTGTCTAACCTGTTCTTGAAAATCTCCAAGGGATTTCCACAGCCTTCCTAGGTAACCTGTTCCAGTGCTTACCTATCCTAATAGTTAGAAAACTTTAACACCAAATATGCAACCTAAATCTCCCTGGCTGCAAACTGAGCTGATTACCTCATGTCTTACCACTGGTAGATGTGGAGAACAATTAATCCCCTTCCTCTTGATAAAAGCTGTTGTGCTTTTAACATTGTCTCTTTTAGAAACTTGCAGCTCTCCGGAGCTACTTTTCCCTTAGATATCCTTCCCATAGGATCATATCTATGAAGTCTTTGAGTTTGCTGAAGTCTGTTTTTTTTTAAAGTCTTTATTCTGCTGCTCTCACTTCTTCTTTCCTTAGAATCATTAGTTTAACACCTTCATTCCGAACATTTTTGTCCATGTCTTAGGGGGAGATCAGTGAAAGTTCAGAGGTAGGTTCAGGTGTGTCTTTGATGTATGATTGGGCAGGTAGTGATAAAGAGGCAATCCAGAGACAACTGTGGAACTGGAGAAACATTTGTGAGGAAGCAGGAAGACGAGAGGAGGAAGCACTAGCTCCTAGCTGTGAGGCACATACAGGATGGGGTGTGCAACTTTTGCTGTCTCATTCCCGCCTTCTCCCACCCTACAACAGCTCTCCAAGGGCTCGTGGATTCATGCGTTCGGAGGGGGCTGGGGCAGACACTTTTTTCACAGCATTTGCATACCAACCCTGCAGAAATTCCTCTCAAAAGTTACTATAAAGAAATTCAGTCAGTTATCTTTTTGAATCCTTGTACACTCTGTGAAATCTGCTGCCCTCTGCACCCTTCCTTGAAATTCTAGGGAAGTTCCTGATGCCATATAGACAGAGGGAGCAGAGGCCCCAGAGACATAGTTTAGCAGCAGAAAAGCACCGCATGGATGACCCTGTTCACCATCTCATCCACTGGAGGTCCAGATGGATCTTGGGGGAACCATGTAACTTGTGAGCAGGAAACCTATTCTGTTATACGATGATCCACCCCCGAAATGCCTCCTGAAACAATCTAGGGAATTTCAATGAGAAGAAGCTTGGAAAGAGGCAGAGGAAGGAACAAAGAATTCCTCATGGAATTTCATCCCATAATGCCATTGCAGGACTGTACGATTTGGCATCTGCAAACTGTGATGCAGGGCTCACCCACAAGGTCCACTCATCCCAGGGGATTGCTAGGAGACTAAAGCCATCCATACAGAAATCCTATGTCTCTACAATGGCTTTGTACTCCTGAGCCCCCCATTGCTTCCAAGGAACAGTCTTGGGGGAGGGGGTAGTTCCTGCACTGCAGATGTGTCCTGCAAAATAGGTGTTAAAAACTCAGGGGCAACTACTGTTCCTGGGAAGTCTTGATGGGACCAGTGGGAGAATGATGTGTGTTCCCCACAGATGCCTCTTACTCCCTAGTCTCAGTCCACATCCCTCCTTCCTTTGTGGATCCTGTGGAAAGCCCTTCAAAGGTTTCTGAGGAAGAGGAGATGTTAAGGTAGAGATTTGGGCCCCACACTACAAGAAGGATGTGGATAAATTGGAGAGAGTCCAACGAAGGGCAACAAAAATGATTAGGGGTCTAGAACACATGACTTATGAGGAGAGGCGGAGGGAGCTGGTATTGTTTAGCCTGCAGAAGAGAAGAATGAGGGGGGATTTGATAGCTGCTTTCAACTACCTGAAAGGGGGTTCCAAAGAGGATGGCTCTAGACTGTTCTCAATGGTAGCAGATGACAGAACGAGGAGTAATGGTCTCAAGTTGCAGTGGGGGAGGTTTAGGTTGGATATTAGGAAAAACTTTTTCACTAAGAGGGTGGTGAAACACTGGAATGCGTTACCTAGGGAGGTGGTAGAATCTCCTTCCTTAGAGGTTTTTAAGGTCAGGCTTGACAAAGCCCTGGCTGGGATGATTTAGTTGGGGATTGGTCCTACTTCAAGCAGGGGGTTGGACTACATGACCTTCAGGGGTCCCTTCCAACCCTGATATTCTATGATTCTATGATTCTATGACTGGAAGACTGTCAATCTACACATGAGCACAGAGATGCTCACACCGAGGGTCTCCTCTGCACATGGATCTTGGAGCATGATCTGGCCCAGTGTTTCCTGTCTGCTCTTCTATGCAGGTTTTTCCCTAGGTAGGGAATGAGCTTCTCCCTTGTAATTAAGGCTTGGTAGAACAAATGCAAGTCTATAATTAAGTCATTCAACACCTCTCTCACTTCTCTGGTCTTGATTTTAATGCCAATTTTAAATTCCCAATGCTTTCTTATTGTTTGCACCTGCATATGTTGCTATATCAAACTGTTCTGCATGTTATTATAAAGTAACGTTATGGCATCACCAAGAAGGAATGGGCTTTCAGTTGACATATTAACTAATATTTTGCTGATTTATATACTGAATTATGAATGCAATCAACAAATAACTTATGTTACAGATATACAATTGTAAGCCGGGGGCAGATTCACCAGCCAGGCTAATTCAACTAAAGCTCAAACTTTTGAGTCAAGTTTCATGTCCTTTTTCTGTTAAATGACAGAAAATGCAAAAGGCTCAATAATACAATATTCACAACTGAGACATTCCTGATTTCCACAACTTTGGAGGACCAATCCTCTTCTGCTAGGCAGCCATTCCTGGCTTCTATAGAGAGCTCCTCCCAGGTTCTTCCCTGACACTGGGGGTCTCCTATGTAGGAGGCAGGAAATCTTATTCTGGTTTCCTACAGATCACATGAATGCTCCTACTTATGTGCCCCATGACTACAGCAGACTGTTTTAAAGAGGCCACAGGCTATAACAGGTGCACAGGTACGTACACATGGACCCCAGGCACCAGTGACCTGTTATAGCAGTATCTATGGCTAAATATATTTGGGGCAATAATGACACTTAATTGTTGGCTAAGTAAATATATCAGTGTTGTGTTATAGAATACAAATAAGTTTCCCCCTCCCCCACCAATAAAAATGGGATAGCTCAATCAATGTGGGGATGACATTAGAGGGGCCTGGAAAACTAGGGATACACAAAAAGTAGGAGAAACTATCTTTTACAAGGCAACACAGGTACTAAGTAAACTGATAATATCTCAGTAATTATGTTTCAACTTGAACAATCACGTGTATGTGCAGACACAGATTTAACATGAATTTATCCATTGCAACTGTTGAAACATTCTCAAAATTCCTTTAGAATAATTTTAGAGATTTGCTCTACCTATGTAATCACTCATTTCTTAATTTGTGCAGCCTTCAAAGAAATCTTTTCTATCACAGCACACACAGTTCTGAAAGTTTGATAAGGAACCCTATTTGTTAATACAAGTCTGAAGGAGGATTAAAACAAAGATACCGTTTCTTTGGCTGAAATACTAAAGTGCATTCCTTTTGTTCCTCCCAAGAGTGGCTAGGTGACAGCTAAAGCTACCTTGGCAGTTTTCAAAAAGTAAAGGAGACTCCTGATGTCCTACTCGGTATTCCCTCTCTTCATAAAAGAATGGATATAATGTTCAAGAGCTATTGTTAAGCACATCACTGGCCAGATTGGTGCAGGGGCTGGGCACAATGTGCCAGGTGGAGATAGGGGCACTGAAGATATAATTTAAGTGGTTAAATGTACTAATACCAAGTTGTTTTCTGAATGTCCTTTCTAGTAGTAGACAAGAGACATAAAAGCTACTTATCCTATTTTTGAATGTGAAAGGTGAGACCATGTCCTCTCTATTTGTAGGGTTTTCTATTGTTCCTTTTTCAATTAATATAAAACAAAGAATAAATATTAGCCTATTTAACTACTAATGTAGGAGCACTATAAAAGGAACTTGAGAACAAATAAGAGATTTCTTCCCTAATATTAACATATCATTCACTTATCTCATGTTTGCTAATACTATGCAGCCTTCATAGCAACAGGCTATGGGAAACAGAGAATTTGACAGCAACCTCATTACTGATATCTTTCGGGGGAGGAGGAATTTTATTTTAATAGTGGAAAAGTCAGCTGGAGAGGTAAAGACTGAAACAAAGGTAAGTTATACACTGCTAATTTTAACAGAGGAAGAAAAGAAAGTAGCAGATAGATGCTGAAGAGAGGAACTGCAATGTTTTCTCTGAAAACTTAGGCAGCTAAGCCTGAGAATTCAATAATTTAGGGAAAGAGCAAGTGAACAGATTATCAGACCAGCGTCCACAGAAGTAGTAGGCAAAATGGGGGTCCTAGCATCAGGAAACATAGGACATCTCTGGGTCCTGCTGCTACAGTCAGAACTAGCATTTCCAAAGCAGATGGGACCAGAGCTCTCTCCCTCCCATCCCTGCCCCTACTGCCCCTCAGAACTCGCTGCCAAGTGGATACTGTACATTCACCAAAAGGTGCTATAACATCTACTCTCCTCAGAATTATTGCTCACAATGCATCCTAGCTCTCCAGGAGGCATTGTGCTGGCGTTCAGCTAGATATCTATATGCCACATTCCACCCCAACATTTGCCTATACAGTCATGGTACCAATAGCATCTGATATATTTGTGACATGGCATTCCATATGCTTTATGAAAATATGCTAATGATATGAATGACATAATTGAGATATACTTTATGCCAGATGGCTCATGTGAGATATCATTGGAAAGGTTATGATTTATTGAATGTGATTATCCAATTTTGTAGGCCTGTATCATTTCTGTATTTGAAGTTAGGAATATTGACTCTGTAGCTGTATTTCAACTATGCTACGTTGGGTGAGGCCTACTGCTAACAAGTCAGGTACAACAATAGAAAAGCCAGACAGAAGGGATGGCCCATCAGCAAGTACAATGGATTGTGAAAAGCTTGGCCTTCCTGTGGCCGCTCCATACTGCCCCTGACTCATGGACATTGTAATCCTATACAGTCAGGTGGTCTTGTCACCCAATACTAAAACATTACCTGGGACTTCTTGTAACTTTCCACTGTAAGGGAATGGGGGATCAAACTAGGGAAACAAAGAACTCCCACCTTATGCAAATCCTATTTAAGGGTAGGGAATGAGATAATCCAGGTCATCAGTTCTCCGCTGCTACCCCACCCAAGATGACTGCTGGAAACAACTAAGACTGAACAGTGGGAAAGAACTGGGCCCTGGTTGGAAGGGTGTCTGGCCTGTGAAGAAGATTATTAGAACCACATTTAGGGTGAGAACTCACATGTAACCAGTTTCTTTAGTGTATTAAGCTTAGTGTCTGTGCTCTGTTTTCTTTTCTTAGTAATCTGCCTTGTTCTGTCTGCTACCTCCTTAAACTACTTAAAATACACCTGTTAGAGTTAATAAATTTATTTCTGGTTTATAATACAACCCAGTTTATGTGATTTCTAATGGGGGGGGAGAAATTGTGCATACCCTCTTCCACAGAGGGAAGAGGTGAATATATTTTGGGTCTGTACTCCATGGGGGCCATCTGAGTGCTGGAGCAAGTCTCTTAAGATGAGTCTTCCCAGAGGTGATCCGCAGCTGGGTATGGCCCTGCCTGCGTGCTTGGCTGGAAAAGGCTGGGGAGCCTAGCCCAACAAGACCAGGTAAAAGGGGCCCAGGCTGGCAGAATAGTCTGACTCTGTGGCTTCCCAGCACACCAGGTGACATCCCAGGTCCAGCCCATCATAGTGGCATAGTCAAGCAGGATAATGAGCCCAGCTTATTGCCCTGAAACACTGGTGGTGCTTTTAAGTGAGTTTTAAGTGTGGTGGCTAGAGAATAGACAAAGTGGTTACTAGTTTGTTATTTTGGTTGCTTATTTCGGGAAAGGGAAGTAGGGACAGAAAAGTAGGAAAATGAGTGAAAGTGAAGCTACCAAAAAGTTGGAGTTCCACAGGCTGCAAGTAAAAGAAAATGAGAGGATACATAAGAGATAGATGGAATTAAAACATAAGCAGCCAGGCAGAAGTTAACTCACGAGAGAGTGATGGAACTGAGACAGCTAGAGGCTGGGGAAGCCCAAGAATGGAAAAAGCTGGAGGCTGACAAAGAAATGGAGGCACAAGCAGCCAGACAAAAAGCAGACCACGAGAGGGCCATGGAGATCCATAGGCTAGCCTTTGAGGAGAAGGAAAAAGAGACAACATGAACTGACTGTAATGGAGTGAAGGAGACAGAACCCCACACACACCAGGGGGCTCCACCTCTCCAAAAACCCACAAGTAGGAGAGGTTGTGCCGACCACATTGCCAAATATGTCATCACCTTTAAGAGACTGTGTATGCTCCATGCAATTCCTGAGGATGAAAAGATGACTACTTTGGTTGCCAAATTGACTGGGAGAGCTCTGGATATATTCAATAAGATGCCCACGGGTGATGCTTCCAATTATGGTAAATTTAAGGACTTGGTTTTGAAACAGTTTCAGATAACACCTGAAATTTATGGAGTAAAATTTAGAAGCCTTAAGAGAGGAGCTGGGTTAAGTAATGTGGCTTATGTGAACCAAATGAGAGATTTACTGGGTAAGTGGGTGAGGGGAAAAGGTAATACAAGCTTTGAAGGAATGTGTGATTTGGTTGCTCAGGAACAGTTCCTGAATATGTCTAGTGGTGATGTGAAACAGTGTTTATGGGATAAGAGGATAGAAACAGCTGATGAACTTGCTTCTTATGCTGACAAATTTGAGCAATCCCAAACACCTAGTAGGAATAAGTCACAGGCAGAGGCGTTAAAGTTTGGTGGGAAGCAAGGTCCCCATTTTACCCCTGGAAAGAAGGAGGATGGATGCGAGGCAGGACTTCACCTTCCCAAGTTCACTCCTCCAGTCCTTGTCCCGAATTCCTGTAAAAACAGAAGAGCTCAGATGGTGCTACCATTGTAATTCCACTCAGGAGGAATAAATGAGGAATAAATGCCCTGTGCTGAGTGGGAACAGGCAGCCGGCAACTCATGGAAATGCTGCTACCCAGAGCACAGAGAAACCTCAGGCAGTTAGAAAAGGAGTACTTGTGGCACCTTAGAGACTAACCAATTTATTTGAGCATGAGCTTTCGTGAGCTACAGCTCACTTCATCGGATGCATACCGTGGAAACTGCAGCAGACTTTATATATACACAGAGAATATGAAACAATACCTCCTCCCACCCCACTGTCCTGCTGGTAATAGCTTATCTAAAGTGATCATCAGGTGGGCCATTTCCAGCACAAATCCAGGTTTTCTCACCCTCCACCCCCCGACACAAATTCACTCTCCTGCTGGTGCTAGCCCATCCAAAGTGACAACTCTTTACATAATCAAGTTGGGCTATTTCCTGCACAAATCCAGGTTTCTAACACGGCTGTTACTCTGAAACCTGTCATTATCCTCAGGCAGTTGCCACTTATCACACAGGATTTGTAAAGGTTGTCACAGCACAGCCAGGCAGTAAGCACATGGGCTGTCAGAGTAATTGGCAGAGAATTCCCTGCATGGAGGGATACTGGTGCAGAAATTTCTGTGGTCAGGAGAGAGACATCCTGCCAGGACAGATGGCAGAGTTTTTAATAGAATCTGAGAATATCAGGGTTGGAAGGGATCTCAGGAGGTCATCTAGTCCAACTGCTGCTCAAAGCAGGACCAACACCAACTAAATCATCCCAGCCAGGGCTTTATCAAGCTTGACCTTAAAAACCTCTAAGGAAGGAGATTCCACCACCTCCCTAGGTAACCCATTCCAGTGCTTCACCACCCTCCTAGTGAAAAAGTTTTTCCTAATATCCAACCTAAACCTCCCCCACTGCAAATTGAGACCATTACTCCTTGTTCTGTCATCTGCCACCACTGAGAACAGTCTAGAGCCATCCTCTTTGAAACCCCTTTTCAGGTAGTTGAAGGCTGCTATCAAATCCCCCATCATTCTTCTCTTCTGCAGACTAAACAATCCCAGTTCCCTCAGCCTCTCCTCATAAGTCATGTGCTCCAGCCCCCTAATCATTTTTGTTGCCCTCTGCTGGATGTTTTCCAATTTTTCCACATCCTTCTTGTAGTGTGGAGCCCAAAACTGGACACAGTACTCCAGATGAGGCCTCACCAATGGTGAATAGAGGAGAATGAGCATGTCCCTCGATCTGCTGGCAATGCTCCTACTTATACAGCCCAAAATGCTGTTAGCCTTCTTGGCAACAAGGGCACACTGTTGGCTCATATCCAGCTTCTTGTCCACTGTAACCCCTAGTCCTTTTCCTTTTGTTAGTAGGGGGTCACAAAGTCCTTGTGCCTTTTGTTAAGCTGCACATAGAAACTGAGGATTTTCAAGCTGAGCTGACTGTGGTGGCTGTCCCACAGAATCCCACACAAATTAGTTTGGGCAATGACTTTTTTGATGTGGATAGGCCTGTCCCTGGGTCTGTCAGCAGTTAGGAGAAGCCTTGTGCTGAAGCCCCAGTGGGAAGGAGCAAAGCTACAGAACTGCTGAGGAAATTGGAGAGTGTCTCTTTAATTCTTCTCCAGGAGTGCAAAGCAATTTGCCACAAGGGGTGGGGGTGGATAAAACCAGCTTCTGTCCTGTGGTCATCCTCTCAGGGGAGAGGGATATTTTGCCTGATGGTAGGGAGTCTGCCCAGATTGCTGGCTGCTAGGAAGTTGCAGCTAAGCAAGGGGAAATGTGTCTTGGAGGGGGGCCTTCAGGTGGAAGTTGGGGTCTGAGAAACTGCTGCAGGGGATGAGGATTCAATGGGCTCTGTGACTGGGAGCCAGCCCAATTCAAAGAGGAAGAAGGTACAGAGCTCACCAGGGAAGGATCTGTCATGGCTGGGAGCCTACAGTTGAACAGGGGACAGGTTACCCTGATGGGAGCCCTGAAAAAGAAGTTAAGAAGGAATGTGGGGGAGTACAGGAGTGTCTCCCCACTCATTACCGGGAAGAGTTTCCCCAGGAGAAAGTTGCTGGATCTGCATCTGTAATCCCGGGCACCTCAACGGTGGCTCAGGTTTTAAGCGGGAGCTGTGTATCTGACCCCCCCCCGGAGGGGAGCAGCCACACAGCTGACCTCTTGGGGACAGAGGGAGGGGCAACAGAGGGTATCCCCATCCAGGACCCACGTTTGCAAAATGTTTTTCCTGCTGTACTTGGGGAAACTAACTATCTCTTTAAGGCAGGGAGGGGATTCTTCCAATCATCCTGGTTTCTGTGAACATACTAATGAACCACCTGAGGAAGGGGCAGCAACAGCCACTTCCTGGGCAGGTAAACTCTTTCCCACACCTGAGCTTCAGACACTGAGTGATGGGGGTTATCAACACAAAGGGATCTCAGGAGAGGGGGTAGATTCTTTGCATGGGCTTAACCCTGGAGAGGAAATGCAACTCCACAGTGGGTGGGTCAGTAACATACAAGGTCTCCTTACATCCTTTCCATGCCAAAACCCCATAGAAATACCTGAAGCAAGAACCTTTACTGAGGGGATGAGAAATGCAGTAAATACTAAACAAACTGAACTGTTTACACAGAAGGCATGGTACGATAATCGTACTTGGAAATACCTCCCTGTCATGAATTTGCTGGCAATTTTATGTCTCTTACTACACACTCTGTGAGTTAAAACAAAGAATTGGATACTGGTGGTAAATAGTTTAAAAATATGTAACATGTATGATTTTTGGAAAAAACTTTGGTACAGACTGGGAGTGGTAACAAGAAAGTCCTATAAGAGTAAATGTGTACTAGCTCATTTTAAAACAAAATGTCTTATGTGTAGCTCACCTTTTAAATATTTATGGTTTACAAACTTTTTCAAACATTAGTATATGAAACTTCATAATGGAAGAGGAGGAAAAAGAGGGACTTTTTCTCTCTTTTTTTTGTTTTATATGGAAATACCTTACTGAAGTGTATGCAAATAAAAACAAATATAATCAAAATGCTCCCTACAATAAAATGAAGAGTTATCACAAATACCACACATTAAGATTTCCATTAAAAAACCCACAAACCCAAACTTTCAAATGAGACGTGTCAAATGAAAATCTAAAGTTGTGTGGTTTGTTATTTGCATTTTAAAGGCATGGAAATTTTGGAGATACTATGTTTCTAATTTTAAATTCATACAGCTTTTTAAAGAATTGAGTGGCCTGCTGCTTTGATATTGCTGCTATTTAGTAAAAAATTATCTTGACAAGAGAGTCGACTCCTTGAAACTCATGGTTTTGTATTTTCTGAAATTAACGGTATAATTATATTTTTGAAAGAGATTTCAAATTTTCTTTGATGTAACAAAAAAATCTTTCAGCTTAAGATAGTGTAAAAGTGAAATAATCTATAAAGAGGAAAAAAGACCTTGTTTAATTCAACAAGTGTCCTGCATTATCTGTAAAAGCGGCAAAGAGTCCTGTTGCACCTTATAGACTAACAGACGTATTGGAGCATAAGTTTTCGTGGGTGAATACCCACTTTGTCGGATGCATTATCTGGGAAGGGTTATACCAAGAAAAATAATATGACATAGAAATGTGTTCTAGTGTTTCAAATCATTATGGGGGGAGGGATGGACATCAATGGAAACTGGGTTAATTTTGCTTAAACAGTAGGACAGAAGTTTAAGCAAATTTTACTTCATGCTCCTGTGCATTATATTTTTCTGCTGCTAACCTGTTCATCCTAAATATACATTTTTCCCAGGCCCCACCCTGCCCACATTCCTTCCCTGAGATGAATGCATCCCAGAAAAGCTAAGTTACATAAGTGATCAATATTAGAACAATCAGGTACACTGCCAACAGGTAGCCTGGTAAGCATTTGAAGTGGTGCCTCCTCCAAGTGAAAGATTCGAATCACTTATGTTCACTGTCAGGTCTTATCTGATGCCTAAGAGACACTGTCAACCTCTGAATGGACCATGCAGCTGTAGTACAGACACAATGTTTGCCTAGCTGGTAGTTTGAAACATACGTAGGCAAGACTGCATAGATCTGAGAGTTTTAGAAAAACATGGATGAGAGAAGTTAAGTTGATTTGTGATTTTCTGACTGAATTAATATGCCTTTTACTTTTGTGGGGATATGTAAGCAACAACAAAAGTTGACTCGCCTGATTGCTGCTAGACTCAGTTCCCGGTCGTGTAACTCTATTGCACCGAGTCTGAGTAGCTGTTCTGGCAAAATGTGTGATATTTTTATTATGAAAAAAACTATAAAATAAAACACAGGAAACAATCAATATTTTGCTATTTGTCTTCTCTTCATTAAATATGCAGATTTTAACATACAAGTAGCTAAACCTTGTTATCACTTACTGTACTAAATTTATACGTAATTCTAGTTTGTACCCTGTTTATTAATTTTGATGATTTTACAAGGAATCTGTTTAACATATAAATTGTCCCCAGGGGAGAAGAGTTGGGAGAGGGAAGATGCCACAAGAATTTCCCCAACAACATTCTGGCAGGAAGGATTTGCAACTCTGCAGAACGACCCACAGGTCTGCCTCAGAATCCATTAATCTGATGAGTTCTGCAGAAGGTCAGGACAATCCTTCCAGAAGACCTGTGCTGCTGTGCCAATTTGGAGATCCTAGTGCCCCCTTCTGCTCCCTGGTAGGATGGGTACAATGGCACTGGGCTATCAATCAGGGCCTTGGCTTGCCACTACCACATTTCCTCAGATGGGTGGGCAGTATTCTAAGCACAGGAGGATGCTGTATTATCTTTCCTTGGGAAATACTACAGGTCCATCGTCAACTACCAACCCATGGGCCTACCCACTCCACCTGCATGGATCCTAGCATTACAGAAGGCTTCCTCTGGCCTTTCAAAAAGGGGACATAATATTGCCTCCATAGTGTCTGACTGTCTCTCTTCCATGTGGTAAAAAATCCATTTGGGGGAGGGAAAGGAGGTCCTCTTAGCATGTGGATCTGAGGGCGATGAGCTCAGTCCATTTTATTATATGATACTTATGACCAATGCTTCTACTGTATTAGACTGAAAACTGCAAAGCTTTGTACTGTCTGTTTTTTCTTTTCCTTTAATGACACAGAAGTAAAACTAAAATAAAATACTCAACTGAAGAAGGAAAGAATTCTCATTCTCTCTGAATCTTGAGCTACAGTAAGTTTCTTCCCTTTTTCGGTTTATTTTAGTTATGCCCAGAGGCTCAGACAAGATTAATTTTGGGATTGTGCTGACCAGGAGAAGCACATGTGAATTGCCTACTGAGTGCAAAAGTGGCAGATCTCGTGAGACAACTAAATAGACTTATGTGCACTGGTGGTGAGGATCCGGTGGTCATTGTACATGTAGGTACCAATTACATAGGGAAAAGTAGGACAGAAGTTCTGGAGCCCCAATTTAGGTTGCTAGGGAAGAGATTAAAGTCCAGGACCTCTACGGTAGCATTCTCAGAAATGACTCCTAGACTTTAAGGCTAAAAGGGACCATCAAGTTCATCTAGTCTGACTTCCTGCACACTGCAGGCCACTGAACCTCACCTACCTACCTCCTGTAATAGACCCATAACCTCTGGCTGAGTTACTGAACTCCTCAAATTATGGTTTAAAGGCTTCAAGTTACAGAGAATCCATCATTTATTCTAGTTTAAACCAGCAAGCGACCCATACCCCCATGCTTCAGGGGAACATGAAAAACACCCCAGGTCTCTGCCAATCTGATATGTGGAAAAATTCCTTCCCAACCCAAAATTTGGTGTTGGACTCTGAGCATGTTGGCAAGACTCACCAGTCAGATACCTGGGAAAGAATTCTTTGTAGTAGCTCAGAGTCCTCCCCATCAAGTGCCCCATTTCAAGCTGTTGGGAATATCTGCTGTTAGCAGTCGCAGATGGGCCACATGCCATTGTAGGCAGTCTCATCATTCCATCCCCCCCATAAACTCATCAATTTCAGTCTTGAAATCAGTTAGGTTTTTGCCTACACTGAATCCTTTAGAAGGCTATTCCAGAACCTCACTCCTCTGATTGTTAGGAATCTTTGTCTAATTTCAAATCTAAACTTGATGGCCAGTTTATATCCATTTGTTCTTGCGCCAACATTGGTGCTTAACTTAAATAATTCTTCTCCCTCCTGGGTATTTCTCTCTCTGATATATTTATAGAGAGCAATCATATATCCCCTCAGTCTGTGTTTGTTTAGGCTAAACAAGCCAAACTTCTTGAGTCTCCTCTTGCAAATTAGGTTTTCCATTCCTCTGATCATCCCAATAGCCCGTCTCTGCACCTGTTTCAGGTTGAATTAATCTTTCTTAAACAAGGGACACGAGAATTGCACACACTATTTGAAAAGAGGTCTCACCTGTACCTTATATAACAGCAATAACACTTCCCTATCTCGCCTCACCTGATGCATCCTAGGATTGCAGAAGCCTGTTTTATGGCTGCATCACATTGGCAGCTCAGTCATCCTGTGATCAGTTAATACACCCAGGTCTTCCTCCTCCTCTGTCACTGACCTTGCACTTTTCACTATTACATTTCACCCCCTTTCTATTTCTCAAGTATTCAGGGTCCTCCAGATTTTCGGTCCTGATATTCCAGTCCTCCTCCATATTGGCAATGCCTCTCAATTTTGTGTCATCCACAAATTTTATTAACACACTCCCACTTTTTATGCTAAGGTCATGAATGAAAATGTTAAATAAGATTGGTCCCAAGCCTGATTCCTGAGGAATTCCATTCATACCCTCCCTTCAGCCTGAAAGTTCACCCTTCAGAATGATCTGCTGTAGTTTCCCCTTTAATCAGTTCCTCGTCCACTTGTCAATTCTCATATTAATCCCCCGTCTTCTCCAATTTAACTAATAATTTCCCATATGGAACTGTATCAAATGCTTTACTGAAATCCAGGTAGATGAGAACTGATTTTTTAGACAAAGGAAATGCAGTTTATCTCCTCAAAGAAAGAGATCAGATTGGTCTATCTACTTTTGTAAAACCATTTTGTATTTTATTCCAATTAACATTTATCTCTACATTCTCAACTTCTTTCTCTTTCAAAATGTGTTCCAAGATCTCGCATACAATTGAGTTAAACTAATAGGCCTAAAAGGTAGTTTCCTTTCTTAAAAATAGGTACCATATTAGCAATTCTTCAGTCATAGGGTATGACCCCCCACGTTTATGGATTCATTAAAAATCCTTGCTATTGGTCTTATAATTTCTTATAACTGAGGCAAAGTATTTATTTAGGTGTTGGGCCCTGCGTACATTATCTTTCATCTCCATCCCATCCTCGGTGCTTAGCAGTCCCACTTCTTTCCTTTTTTTTTGTTTTTCTTTATAGGTCTATAGAACGTCTTACTATTGGTTTTAATTTCCTTTGCAAGGTCCAACTCTGCTTTGCTTTTCGCGTTTCTCACTTTTCCCCTATACTTTCTGACATCTAAGAGGTAGCTTTCCTTGCTGATCCATCCCTTCTTCCATTCCTTGTAGGCTTTCTGCTTTCTCTTAATAACCTGTTTGAAATGCTTGCTCATCCAGTTTGGTTTGCAACCCTTCCCTACAAATTTTTTCCCCTTTCTTGGGTTGCAGGCTTTGGATAGCTTCTGCATCTTTCACTTAAAGTAATTCCAAGCCTCTTCCACATTCAGATCTTTGAGTTCTTCAGCCCAGTCCACTTCCCTAACTAATTCCCTTAATTTTTTTAAATTTGCCCTTTTGAAATCAAGGACCCTAGTTGTAAACCTATTCTTGTTTATCCTTCCCTTTAGTTGAAACTGAATTAGCTCATGATCACTCGAACCAAGGCTGTCCTCTACAAACAGTAATTCTATGAGGTCCTCACTACTTACCAATACAAAATCTAAAATGGCATCACCTTTTGTTGGTTCGGTGACTATTTGGTGAAGAAATCTGTCAGCTATCACATCCAGGAATATCTACCTACCATTATTAGTAGCACTTGTCCACCAATTAAAGTCTGGGAAATTAAAGTCTTTGTCATGGGATTCACACACCGCTAACACCTCCTGCTGGCCATCCTGGAAATTAGCTCTACCAGGCTTGCACTCCCTCTCTAGTGGTGTCTTCCCCTGTCCTGTCTTGCTCTGCAGCCCTGGTCACTCTTGGATCTGCAGTCTTCTCTACATGACTTGGCCTTCTTGCCAGGTCACTAAGGTCCTCCTCCTCTGGGGAATTCAAAGTCCTTCCAGACCCGCTGTCTGGCTGGCATCTACACTGGGTTCCAGCCCAGGGACCCTTTAACAAGCAGCAACAGTCTCTGCTCAGTCTGACCCCCTTGCTGCTGTTTCCCTGGGCTTCTTCCTATTCATCTGGCTTCCCCACTCTTTGGGCTTGCCAGCCTCCTAACTCCCCTCACTCAGGGAGTAACTGTGGCCTACTTCCCTGCCTTGCTGCTCACTGCTCCTGGGCTTCCTGTTCCTGCCCGGCTGAGCCTACTTCTAATTAGTGGCATTCTCCCTGGTTCCTCCTCCAGGTGTAGCTGGTGGAATTAACTGGTCTGTCTGGCCACCTTAACCCCTTTCAACTTTGTGTGGGGTGAACGCCCCATCACATAGACTCCCCCTCAAGTCTATAACCCTTGGGGTGTGGATTTCTCCTGCCCTACATTTGCTGTAATTGAGCCCTCAGGTCACCTCTCTGCTGTTCTGCTTCCTCCACCAGGAGATGCAAATTATGCTGGTCCTCCATGGCATCCCTAAGCTTTATCCTTTTGGAACTCCAGGTCTTCTTCAGCTATTTGCAGGGCTTGCTCTGCTGCTACTAGCTTCCCCTGGTGCTCCTTCACTTGCTCCACAGGATCCCCCAGCTCCCTTTCCCACAGGGTGAGTTCCCACCACTATCCAATTCCCTTCAGTGTTCATACCTCAGTCTCACTGTGCATTTTCTGTTGCAGTTGTTTTATATGCTAGCCACTGCTGGATGCATGTGTTAATTCCCTGCCAGTTCCATGATCATCACTGCCACATCTACCCTGGTGGTCTCTGGCATATTCCAGTCCCCAGACACCCCGCCCTTTTTTTCCTACCTCTCTGGGGCCGGTCCTTTCCCCTTTGCTACCCTGCTCTTTCTTTCGCAGCACCCGAAACAAACCCATTGTCTTCTCATTTCAGTAGGCCGCACTTCAGCCTGCTCTTCTTTGGTCACCCCTCCTGGGTTAGCTTTCACTCTGCAGCTCATATATGGGCATCTTCTTGTTAGGTGTGTAGGCTCACTGCAGGTAAAACACTGCCTCTCCTGTTCTCCCTGCAGGATGGACTCTTTTGGGCTTCCTTCTTTTTCTGCCTTCTGGGTGAGGCTTCTTGTCCCTGTACAGGTAGGGGCACTCTCTTTTTAGGAGTGACTGTCACCTCCAGTCATAGCACTCCCTTTGTTGGGTCTCTGGCCCTGGTACCTATCTTCCCCTCTTATTCTTTGCAGCCTCTGCCAGTTTCCTCCCATAGGAGCTTAAATAAATACTGTTGCTGTTCAGCCAGCTGTATCAAATAATTTTGCAGGTACACCTGGGCCTCCCCTTGTCTCTGCTGGTTCTCCAGCACCTGCCTCAGCAGAGCCTGGATCCATTCCTGCTGTTTGTCAGTCCCCTTCTGCAGGGGTGCCAACTCTGGAGACCAGCCTGGGAGGATATATAAGTGCCCTCTGCAAATAAAGCTTCCGCATACTGTGGCTCCATTGTCTCTCTACCTTTTTTTCTGCCCAGCTGTGGCCTTTTTGCACTCCCCTTGTATAAGGGTGACCACCTTATGCTGTCCTTTTTTCTTAAACTCCCCTTGTATCAGGGCAACCACATGCCCATGCTCTCCACCAATTTTCACGGGGTTCAGTCACTGTTCGCAGTACCTTCTGCCGGCTGTCTTCTAAAGTCTATAATATCTGGTTTCATTTCCTGTACCAGTATTTTTAGTTCCTCCCTTTTGTTACCCACACTCCTTGCATTGGTTTACAAACATCTTAGTTGATTCTGCTTGGCTTCATCCAGATTCCTTGCCTGATTAGGTACTGTCATTCTACTGTCAGTATTGCCTACCTGGCTGTAATTAGTATGATTGATACTGGCACTTTCTTCTACTCTCTGTTGTTCCTTTCTCCATTGCTGAATACTCTCTTACTTGATTTTCCTCCAGCTCAATGTTAAAATCAGGCATGGAGACTACATGAGTATTTCCCAACCGCCTACCCTGAATTCCTAGTTTAAAGCTCTTTTAATCAGTTGTGCCAACCTCCATACCAAAAGTCTACTTCCCTCCCTATTCAGGTGGAGTCCATCCCGTGAGACCAGTCCTCTGTCCGTGAATGCCTCCCAGTGGTTCCACTTTCCAGGAGACAGGCAGAAATGCAGGGTCTCAATGCACGGATGAGACAATGATATTTGGAAGAGGGATTTAGGTTTATTAGGGAAAGGAGGACCCTATGCAGGTAGGATGGGCTCCACCTAAACCAAAATGGAACCAAATTGTTGGCATGTAAAATTAAAAAGGTCTTAGAAGAGTTTTTAAACTAAGGGTTGGGGAAAAGCTGACATGTGCAGAGGAGCACACAGTTCAGACAGACACATCCCTTAGCGGATGATTTTTTAAAGGGGATTCTCTATATCCCAGTAGAGAGAAGAGATAGAAGTTGATAAAGTGCAGGTAGGAACAGAAGAGAAACAGTCAAATGCAAAAGAGTTCCATTCAATTACATCACCAAAAGACAACTAAATATTGACCAATTTTATAAGTGCTGGTATACAAATTCAAGAAGTCTAAATACTAAGATGGGTGAACTTGAGTATTATATGGTATTATATGAGGATATTTATATAATAGGCATCACATAAACTTGGTGGAATGAAGATAATCAGACACAGTAATATCAGGGTAGAAAATATAGAGGAATGATGGAGGTGGTCATGTTGGTAGGGGAGCGGCACTATATGTGAAAGAAAGTATAGTACCAAATATAGTAAAAATACTGAATGACTCAAACTGTACCATAGAATCTCTATGGATAGCAATTCCATGCTTGAATAATAAGAGTATAGCAGTAGGAATATACTACCCTACCACCTGACCAGGATGGTGACAATGATTGTGAAATGCTCAGGGTGATTAGAGAGGCTACAGAAGTAGAAAATCAAACAATAAAGGGGGTTTCAACTATCTCCATATTGACTGGGAACATGTCACCTCAGGATGTGATGCAGAGATAAGATTTCTAGACAGCATTAATGACTACTTCTTAGAACAGCTAGTCCTGGAACCCACAAGAGGAGAGGCAATTCTTGATTTAGCCCAAAGTGGCACACAGGATCTGGTCCAAAAAGTGAATATAGCTGAACCGATTGGTAATAGCGACCATACGTAATTATATTTGTAGGGTGGGAAATACTAAAGAAACTTACCACAGTAGCATTTAACTTCAAAAAGGGGAACTATACAAAAATGAGGAGGCTAGTTAAACAAAAATTAAAAGGAACAGTCACAAGGGTGAAATACCTGCAAGCTGTATGGAAATTTTGTTAAAATACCATAATAGAGACTCAAACTAAATAAAGGGTCTGTTTTCACCATGGAGAGAGGTAAACTGTGGGATCCCCTACAGATCTGTACTGGGACCAGCGCTGTTCAACATATTCATAAATGATCTGGAAAAAGGGGTAAACCGTGAGGTGACCAAGTTTGCCGACAATACACAGTTACTCAAGATAGTTAAGACCAAATCTGACTGCAAAGAGTTATAAAGGGATCTGTCAAGGGGTTCTCACTCACCACAGGTAGCACCTCCTCCTGGCTGCTTTGTGGAATAGCCCTTTGTGATGGTGCACACTCATTTCTTATGAGCACCTCCTGTCAGCTGAGCGCAATCCTACACTCTTTCCCTTCTCTGCTCCCAGCACCCCCTGTCAACTCTTGTCCTAATCAGGTGGGTCTTCAGCGGCTCCATCTTCCAGTTAAGTCACTCAGTTAATAGGTGAACGGATGGATGAACCCCTTCAAAGGTCAAGTGTCCACCAGGGCCTCTCCCTGTGCCCCTCTTAGTGTCTTTAGTCCTGTCTCTTGGCTCAGTTCTCAGATCCTTCTGGGCAAGCTTTAAGTCCATGCCTGCCCTGATACAGAGCAGTGCCCCCAGGGCTTTCTCACTGGAGATTCTTTGCTTTTATCAGTTCTTATTGCCCCACCTCTCCAGCCAGCTCACTCATTCAAGTTCAGTCCCCTTCCGGAACAAAGTCCAACAAATGGTTGACCCTCTGCAGGGTCTTCAACCCCGAGTCCTTTAAATTCCAGCCCTGTGCTTGAGCTTCTAAATTAAACTTGTCCCCTTCTTGGGGCTTTAGCCAATTTTCCAGTGGGGGGATCGTGGTCCAGCCACTGTGGTCCAGCCCTGAAATTCCTAACCCAGGGACCCTACAAATAGCCGCCGCATGCTGCTTCCTTTAATAGCTCCTGCTGCATTCCCTGGGTCATTTCCCCTGTAGCTCCTTCTCTTCACCCTGATCTCAGGCTGAAGTTCTCAAATCTTCTTCCTCCTTGCTGAATACAAGTACCTCCAGAATCTTCCTTCTGGTTCTCTTCTTGAGCTCCTGTGACCAGCGATGAGCACCCATCCTTGCTCCTCTGGTCCCAGCCCGGAACTGATTAACTGAACCGGCTGAGCTCTGATTGGCTGCTTTTCAAGCAGGCTTGGAGGACCCACCTTCACTGCTCCTTTCCCAGGGCAGGGTGTGGTAGGACTCTGAGGCCTCCTTCACACTCTTCCAGGTCCTGCCATCTCTCCACCTGTTGTCCTCTCTCTCACTCTGCAGCCCCTCTCTGCTGCTTCTGTTTGTGACTCAGCCCTCTGGCCAGCTCATTTTGTGGTTTCCCCTTCCAGGTCCAGAGTCTCACTGGACCTGATGTCAAGGCAATGCCACTCCATTAGTGGCTGGTAGGGGAACCCGGGCCCAGCCATTACTTTGGATTCCAGCTCAGGGACCTTACAACACGCAGCCAAGGTCTGTTCAGTTACCAACCTTGCTGCTTACTGCCTTTGCTGCTTCCTACTTACCTCCCACTGGCCTCCTCTCTTTGGGCTACGCTCTTCCCTCAGGGACAGAGTCCCAGGGTCCTGCTCTTTTCCTGGGTTCCCGCCTTCCCTCTCTAATGCACTGAGGATGGCTGCAGACTTCCTCACTGCAGCCCTTCCTGTTGCCGGCTTCATACTAGTACAGCCCATCTTGCTCAGGTGAACTTCATCTTCCTGTTGGGAGTTACTCCTACAACCTAATCCCCTCATGTGGGGGTCTAATTGACTAATTGACTCTTTCTGAGCTTCTTTAACCCTTTCAGAATTGTAGGCTGAACACCCCATCAAAGATCTCACAAAACTAGGTGACTGGGCAACAAAATGGTAGATGAAATTCAATGTTGATGAATGCTTGAGTAATGCATATTGGAAAACAAAATTACAACTATACATATAAAATGAGGGGGGTATAAATTAGCTATTACTACTCAAGAGAGATCTTGGAGTCATTGTGGATAGCTCTCTGAAAACATCTGCTCAATGTGCAGCAGCAGTCAAAAATGCTAACCGAATGTTAGGAACCATTAGGAAAGAGATAGATAAGAAGACAGAAAATATCATATTGCCACTAAATACATCCATCGTACGTCCACACCTTGAATACTGTGTGCAGTTCTGGTCACCCCACCTCAAAAAGGATATATTAGAATTGGAACAGGTACGGAGAAGGGCAACAAAAATGATTAAGGGTATGGAACAGCTTTGATGTGAGGAAAGATTAAATAAAGCTGAGGGGATATGACTAAATGGCGGGGGGAGAGGAATATGATAGAGGTGTATAAAGTCATTCATGGTGTGGAGAAAGTGAAAGTTATTTACACAAGAACAAGGAGTCACCCAATGAAATTAATAGGCAGCGGATTTAAAACAAACTTAAGGAAGTGCTTTTTCACCCAACGCACAGTCAACCTGTGGAATTCATAGTCAAGAGATGTTGTGTAGGCCAAAAGTATAACTGGGTTCAAAAAAATTAGATAAGTGCCTGGAGGATAAGTCCATCAATGGCTATTAGCCAAGATGGTCAGGGATGCAACCCCATGTTCTGGGTGTCTCTAAATCTCTGAGTGCCAGAAGCTGGGACTGGATGACAGGGGATGGATCACTTGATAAATTACCCTGTTCTGTTCATTCCCTCGGAAGCATCTGTCACTAGCCACTGCTGGAAGAGAGGATACTGGGCTAGATGCAAGAGTGCAATTAGGAGGTTCAGGGGAGGGCCGAAGTCGTCACCCCACCGAGTTTCATACAGGAGATGTGCAAGCTTCCAGGTGGAGCTCTTAACTACATCCCAGCATTAGTGTGAAATGTAAGTTCTGCAGAGGAGACGTGCCCCTGGGGCAGGGAGTCAGTATTATTAGCCTGTAAAAGAGGAATCCCTCTGTGGAGCGGGAGAGGGAGGAGGGGTTGTTTTAGAGAGAAGGGGCTGGGGTGGGGGGACTCAGAAAAAATACAGCAAAGCACTGAACCTAGGTTACATTCAGAAAAGGGGGAGGTTTGGGGGCATAGGTGAAAAGAAGGGGTCAAACCCAGGGAAGGGCTAGCAGTGTATAGAGAAGTTCCCACTCTCTGTGGTATTTATGTGGCCCCATCACCACGGTATCTGAGGTTGCACCTATTTCTTCTCCCAGCCCTTCGGTGAGGTAGAGCAATGCTGTTATCCCCATTGTACAGATAGGGCACTGAGCACACACAGACTAAAGGCCAGATTTTCAAAGGTTTTTAGGCACCTAGTGAGATTTTCAAATGCACTTAGAATGTTTGGTGCTTTGTAAACCCAACTAGATATCTAGCTGCATCTTTGGGTGCCTAAAAACCTTTGAAATTCTGTCCTTAAAACACTGACCTGGGGTCAGACAGGAAGTCCATGAAGGGAGTAGAACCCAGGTCTTTTAGAGCTAGCTCCCTATCCAGCACACCAGCCATTCTCTCTCTGCTGGATGCTGCAAAAAAAGAGGACTCTGATAGATGGGAGCATGGTCACTGTGATGTTTATATCTGTAAGTGGAGGCACTGATGGCAATAGAAGTTTTAGTTGATTAAGGACTACAAGATTTGACCCTCCAACTTTCTTTCAAAAGGAAGAGCTGACAAGAGCTCCGTGTTTGTTTATTTTCCTTTCCTGCCTGCAGTGGCCCTGATATACCTCAGAAGTCTCCGTTTTTTTCTCAGCTTTAAAAAATAGAATTTTCTTGGTGTTTGGTTTTAAATAGTCTTCCGTCAGAACTGCAACTCAACCGCTGTGCTGTTGTGTTTAAGAGCCTTCTGGAAAGTAACTAGCCTTTAAACAGAAGTAAAAGCAGTGTTGCCAACTCTTAGGATTTTGTCATGAGTCTCATGATAATTGTTTTCCTTAAAGCCCCAGCTCCTGGAATAAAGTGGATAGGTGATGATTTCACCCTTCATTCTTAAAGAAAAATGAAGTTTCTAGTCCTTGTTCTTGTGGCTGTGGAGAAAGCTTCAAAATGTGACCCCAGTGCACCCTAAAGGCTCAAAAAGCAGAAGGCAAATAAAAAGAAACCCCAATCTGTTATTTTTACATAATCTTGTGATTTTAAAGCAATCTCATGATTTTTCGTGAGCGTGATTCATGATTTTTGAACATTTGGGATTGGCACTACTGTGAAAGTGACTTGAAATTGTCAGTTTCATTCCTGTTTAAAGTTAGTTTCTAGTCTATTATTCCTAGTGAGGTAACAGCTGTAGACCCCAGGCAGGTGCAGTATAAACTTATGGGGCCTTGCCTTAGTAGGATGTTTCCAAAGGTAAATGATCTATTCCAGGTGTGGTGAACTGCAAAATTGTGATAGAAAGTAATCTAGATTTTTCTACATTTGTTTCAATTGTTGTATTCAAGAGTTAGTAACAAAGAATATACATTAAAATCTTAAACCTAACCAGTGTTACTTAAGTGACTTGACACAAGATGTGAGAACATGTTAGTATTAGAGCTGAGTGGGTCTAATATTTATTAAATCCTCTTTTTTATATAGGAATTAGATACAGTACTCCTATCAACTAATTTCTAAGTTATCTGCAAAAAACCCCCTAGAGTTTTCAGGTGCCTAAGTGGCCCTTCGAATCACGGTTAAAGTTGTCCCCCACCCTCCACCAAAATCTGAAATGGCGCCCCTGGCTAGATGGACCATTGGCCTGACCCAGTATGGCCATTCTTATGGTCTTATGTTAATTTGTCTTTAAATGAGCAATTGAGGTGCAAAAGTTGTTTCTTTGGTTTTAGTTCTTCCTATAGTTTTCTTATTTAGCTTGACACTGTAGCAAATACATTAATGAGGCACTGAATACTTTCAATTCGGCACAATACAAGGGCTATGTCAGCAAATGGAAAAGTTAATGAAAGATTTTTTTTTTTTAGTGACTTATGTGGTGCTGCCTAAGTGGTAAACATTATAGATACTGAGTTATTCTGGTTAGTCAAGATGAGAGAAAACAGAGGAACACTTTACTAGATAACCTGGTAGTATAATGACAGATGAAATTCAGTGTTGTTGGATGCAAGGTAACGTAGCCTGAATGGAAAAAAATCTGAACCATTCATAAACTGCGGGGTTCTAACTGATCTGTAATCACTTAGAAGAGACACCTGAGCAAAGCAAACAAAATGTTAGGATATATTTTTTGAAAAGACAGAACATATTATGCCATTATATAAACCTACAAGTACTTCCTCATCTGGAATACTGGGATGGATTAAGAAACAGGCAACAAAAATGATAAGAAGTGTAGAGAGACTTCCAAGCTATGAAAGACTGAAAATAATGAGACTGTGTAGTTTAGACTGGAGAAAAATAAGAGAGGACATTTTAAAGATATAAAAATGAAAGATATGGAGAAGGTAAATCCAGGAACTCCTATTTATCTTCTCCCAACACAAGAACAAGGAGACAGTGATGAAATCAAAAGGAGAAACCTTTTATAATTTTTAAATGAAGTAATTAACTGTAAGCTCTTCGGGGCATGGAAGACCTTATATTTTCATAAGTGGGGCCAAACCCAATGCCGTTAAAGAGCATCCCACCCTGCAACAGACAGATCATTTCATAATCATACACTATGGACTTTTCTATTTTCCTCTGATCATCTGGTATTGGCCACTGTCAGAAAAAGGATACCAGACTCAATGGATCATTAGTCTGATACGGAAACATTATTCCTATGTTCCTATGGCACCTGTATGTCAGTCTCAGCACCTGCTATCCAGCTGCAGAATTCCAGGATTCTTGGATTTTCAGAATTCCATGAGTACTGAATGATTTACAGCTCATGGTTATATAGGTTACCCCTTCAGCATATTTAAATATACCAGATAGGTAGACTGTAGAGCCAGGAATACAGTATTAGAAAAATAATGTAATTACAATACAATAAGAGTGCTCATTATGAAGTAATTACAGTACTGGGCCTTTATAAGAAGAATAGTCAGCCCAGTGTTTCTGCTGTATTATGGGTGTGAACCTGGGCAGAGGCCTGTGAGGCACTGATACATGCAACGTTCTGCTGTCGTTCAGTACTAGCTATTCTGTAAAGCTATTTTAGTACAAAGGAGGCTGACAACATTCGTGTTGACTCCAGAAAGGCTTCTACAAGCAAATGCTGAACTCTGCTCTCTGCGAATATTCAGATTCACATCTTCTTGCGTCAGTTACAAAAATAACTTTTTTACTTCCATGTGTGCTGCAGAGCCAATGTAGCCATAAGGCAGTGAGTCGGATTATATTCCATTTTGTGCATTATCAACACAAAAGTTTACTTAATTCTAATCACTTACATCTGTGCAATGTTGACTGCAATGGCTTTGCACAGGAGTCATTGAAACTATAAACTGAGGACAATGATGTTTCATTAGTCTAACTGATGGCATAATTGGCCAGCAGAATCTTTATTACTGGTGATAATGTTTGAGAAAGAAAGTCCTCAGGACCCAGATGGAGTTTGCAGGGCAGGCATTTAGAAAGGCCATCTTTTTGTTTGTATAGTGTGTACTTTTGACATGGAAACTGAGACAATAAATATGCAGCTTCACAATGTTTCTCTTACAGAGTCACTTTTCAGAGTACTTCACACTTTTGGGTTATATGCAAACACTTGGGGACATGGAGGATGGGAGGTCTCCAGATAATTTTTTCTGTCCTGTTTCTATCCTGTTCTGGACTCATTTCATTCTTGCTCCCTTCCTCAGAACCATGACTTTGTTATTGTTGCATTTCTTTAAAGGTGAATATATCCAGTTCTGCAGTATTTTGCAGAAGTCAGTTTCTTACAGCTTCATCCTCACGATGCACATTGATATACCAATAAACCAGCACTAGCTGTACAATTGCAAGGAAGGCGTGAATAGCAAAAGTGCGACAGCAGTGAAAGCTGTCGCAGCAGAAGAATCCCTTTGATCAGCTCCTGTGTTTCTTGAAACATTTGAAAATTGCCTGTTCTGGTGCACAGCTATTCAGGGGGCTAGTCAATTCATTGAAATTAGCTTCACACTCATGCACAATATACCATTCCTTAGGTGACTATTTATAATCTTTGCTTAAAAAAATAAGTAGGGAGGGAGCCGGGGGTCTGATTCAGCCACTGTGTTCACATTGGGATAGTACTACTCTACAAGTAGTCCCATTGAATCCAAAGTATTGGAAGAATTTTTTGTATAAATGGGGTTAATATTGTTCACCCTCTCTTTTCTGACTCAAAAATACATGAGCGGAATCTAGTCAAAGCTGCTGAAAGATTCACCTTTGCACAGAGACAAGCCCTGGAACATTTCATCCCAAAAGGCTAATGTTTCACCAAGCTATGATAATCAGTGTTTGTAGTGGAAACTGTTTGGCAACCGTACCATCACAGTTGCTGCCTCAATAATACACAAAAAAGCACTTCTTACTGGGAGTTATTAAAATACAACACACAAGGGAAAAATAGGGCAAGACTAGCTTTAAATCTGAGTGCCTAGAACACCATAAGCAAGAGTTCTGTTTACAAGCCACCAATGTTCAGAGTTGGAGTACAAGAAAATGTGATTGTAATAGAAATTTTCTATCCTTAAAACACAGTTATTCATAGTTCATATTTATGGGTTTTTCCCATGAATCACTTTGAAGATACTTAAACAAGTGTATGTCTAACACAGTGTCCATGAAAGAGGAATAGCTGAGAAAGAGCTATATGTATTGGATGGCAGCAAAAGGATGGTGATGTGCGCTCAGATTAGTAAAAGAGAGGTCTGCAGGAATCACAGAAACAGACACAATGATTAACACAACCCCTGCTTTTCTGCCCTTCAGTTCTCTATTATTAAATCATAACACATGTTTATTGTGTGCAGAGAACACATGCTTTTATAGGAGATGGTGAAGCTATCATTGTGGACTATTAAATAATAACATCTAGCTCTTTTCATCAACAGATCTCTAAGTGCTTTACCAAGGAGCTCTTTGTATCATTTTCCCCATTTTACAGATTGGGAAACTTGCCCAAGATCACACAGTGAGCCAGTGGCAGAACAGGGAATAAAACCTTATCTCAATCCAGGGCTTTGCCCACTAGACCACGCTGCCTTTCATCTGAACTGCCCAGCTCACAGAGGACTCATGAATGAAAACTACTCACTCACCTGTGAGCAGGGTCTCTCACATTCTGCAAGTCTCAAATTTCCTCAGTAAATGCCTCCCCGGTGCAAGAGTCTCTCATACCACTAACCGTACAGGGTGCACCCTGATTTCCACTCAGCCTCCACCAATCTCAGGAGTCAATTGCAGCTGCCAATGCATTGCCAGCAGTGACTAAAGTCTTGATTTTCTCCCACCCTCTCTCCCTCTGACAAAAGTCTTAACCCTCAGCCTTTGCACCTGACAAACCATGTGGATTTCTTCTCCATCCCCGAAGTTGACAGCTACTACAATGTGCTAGTGTAGGTGTAAATCAAGGAATATGATAAAATCCACTCACTGGATTGTCTTAAATTTAAATAACGATTTTGTTCAAAGTCTGAGGCTTAGCATTAGGGAATTGAACCTGCACTAGAAACTGATTCACAAGACACACAGCTTCCTGTGGGAGACGCTAACAGTGAAACACAGAAGATTGTCTCTCCGAGAAACACTACAGCTGTCAAAGTTGGCATTGATATGTATATAATGGAAGACACTGCACAGCTTGTTGCACACAGCATCACGTGATGAGCGTGGGCAGATGTGTAGTAAGGAGAGAAAAACTAGGTTTGCTACACAATGTGAAAATTTTGCAGCCAAACTTCCAAAAGCAACCTTTTCAAAATGGGTCCCCAATTTTGTACAGGCAAAGCTACTCACTTCAGCACACTTCAATCTCTCTGGTCACGCAATCACAGACATGAAGGTCACTATCTTACAACAAAAAACCTTCAAATCCAGACTCCAGCGAGAAACTGCTGAATTGGAATTCATTTGCAAATTGGATACTATTAATTTAGGCTTAAATAGAGACTGGGAGTGGCTAAGTCATTATGCAAGGTAGCCTATTTCCCCTTGCTTTTTCCTACTCCCCCCAGACGTTCTGGTTAAACTTGGATTTAAACTTGGAGAGTGGTCAGTTTGGATGAGCTATTGCCAGCAGGAGAGTGAGTTTATGTGTGTGTGTTCCCGGGGGGGGGGGGGTGAGAAAGCCTGGATCTGTGCTGGAAATGACCCACCTTGATTACCATGCACATTGTAGGGAGAGTGGTCACTTTGGATGAGCTATTACCAGCAGGAGAGTGAGTTTGTGTGTGTATGGGGGTGGGGGGGGGGTGAGAAAACCTGGATTTATGCTGGAAATGGCCCACCTTGATTATCATGCACATTGTAGGGAGAGTGGTCACTTTGGATAAGCTATTACCAGCAGGAGATTGAGTTTGTGTGTGTGGTTTTTGGACGGGGGTGAGGGGGTGAGAGAACCTGGATTTGTGCTGGAAATGACCCACCTTGATTATCATACACATTGTGAAGAGAGTGGTCACTTTGGATGGGCTATTACCAGCAGGAGAGTGAGTTTGTGGGGGGGGGACGGAGGGTGAGAAAACCTGGATTTGTGCTGGAAATGGCCCAACTTGATGATCACTTTAGATAAGCTAGTACCAGCAGGACAGTGGGGTGGGAGGGGGTATTGTTTCATGGTCTCTGTGCGTATATAATGTCTACTGCAGTTTCCACGGTATGCATCCGATGAAGTGAGCTGTAGCTCACGAAAGCTTATGCTCAAATAAATTGGTTAGTCTCTAAGGTGCCACAAGTACTCCTTTTCTTTTTGCAAAGACAGACTAACACGGCTGTTACTCTGAAACCTGAGTACTGAAGATGTGATGCTGCCTGGGTTTACTCAGGGTCGTTACCACCTGCCCTTACTGTGAGGAAGCTTTGTTTGTGCCTGCTGTGGGTGGGTCAGCTCCCCAACTCCTGTGGCCAAGGGCCACACAAGCACTTCCTTCTAGACCTATGCAGGCTCCACTTGCTCTCTATGGGTTAACGATAGCCACACTCATAGGCACAGACTCCGTGGGTGTCCAGGGCTGCCCCCCAACCAGCTCCCCCCAATCAGCTCCTCCCCCTCCCTCCCAGTGCCTTCCGCCCACCACGGATCAGCTGTTCCACAGCATGCAGGAGGTGTTGGGGGGAGGGGAAGGAGAAAGGGTGAGGTGCACTCGGGGGAGGGGGCAGAACAGGGCTAGAAGAGGTGGGGTGGAGGCAGAGCGGGGATGGAGTGGAGCGTGGTGGAGGCACAGCAGGGGTGGGATCTTGGGGGAAGGGGTGGAGTCGGGGCAGGGCTTGGGGCAGAGGTAGGGGTCGAGCACCCCCCGGCACATTAGCAAGTTGGCACTTCTGGCCACACTCCAACGCCCGAGTGTCTCCCTGGAGCGTTCAGCAGCCATTCACAGATTCGTTGCTCCCATAGAAGCACTACACACCAGCTTACCAGTTACAATTGGATCACTGCTCCGCTTGGCACACAGCACTTAGATGTGTGTACAATGAAAACAAGTAAAAGTTTATTTAACAAAGTGTAGAGAATTAAGAGCTAGCAAGTAGAAGTATTGGAAAGAAATGGTTACATATAAAATCAAATCGTAACACACATTCTTGAACATAAGATTTCTTATCTAGATACTTTCATGTCTTTAGAGCAATGTTCACCCAAAATTCTTTGAGCACTTTACAGCCAGTCTCAGCCATGATCGTCCATTCATAAGGCAAGTCATGTCTGCTTGCTTCCTCAGCAAAAGATCCCGGGTGTTTCTTGGTACCCTTAGATTTTTCAGGACAATCCTTTGGGGTTTTTGTCCCCATAAACAGGACACTCTTTGCTGATTGTATTTTTTTTTCCCCTGCGGCTTCCCTATCTTGTTGATTTTGCAACCTTTTGGTTAGCATCAAGCTCAATATGCAAATAGACCTCCACTGTGAAATATACAGTATACATATGGCCAGACAGGGACATATGCATCTGTTATCACCTGCCTGAAAGGAACATTCCTAAAATATTCCTCCTGCAGACCCACCCTAATCCCAAGTATTGAATTTTCAGTATAGCTACATAACTTCTTAATTATTTATCTATACATACATTTCACAATGATTATGATGAACAACTGGCTACTGGCTCTCAGTAGAGTCCTTACATGCCACCTTTTGGGGAACTATTATGCATATATCTGACCCTGTGAACCCCTGCAAAGTCCTCTGCCAGTTAGCTCCAAGAGGTCCCTGGTCACAATATCTGTTCAGCTAAACTCTTTGTGCTCAGAAAACTGGAGGTGAAAAGTTACAGGCAGAAATTTAGAGGCTCCCCTTTGAAAATTTGGCTCATAAGGTTTAGCTCTGCTGAGATAAGAAAACCTCTTTCGTTGTTTCCATTATTCAAGCTTCCTCCTTTTCCCATGACCCTAGTTTAGGCCCGTCTTCTATATCATCCCTCAACAGCTCACAACTCCCTCTCTTTGACCAGCCCATAGCACTCCTCCAACCCCATCCTGGATATGTTTCTAAGGAGTCCGGCAGGTACAGCAGCTTTGCCCTGGAAACTACTGCCTTGAAATTTCATGCAATTTAGTATGGAATATGCTCTGGACTGAAGTACCTCTGACCAGGGAAGAAGTTGTACTGTAGACAATTAGAAAGCAATGATCCTCAAATAAAATGCTTTCATAGTTTTTTCAATGAAAAGAAAATTGTGGGAAGAAGTCATGAGAATGGGTGAAGGGACACATGGGACTGATGGAACATCATGGAAAGGGAAACAGTTTGGGTGAATTTTACAAATTAATAGTTGAGGAGCCTGTTTGATGTCACAGGAACAGAACTGGAGGCAGGATATCTGAATCATTCCAGGTGATCTACCATTGTGAGTTCTTCAGGGCAGAGACGCCATCTTCATCTGTTGATCAAAATGCCATTTACATCTGTGACACTACAAGTAGTTTTGTTTTTTCCAAACAAAAATACTCAAATCTATATATCTGCTATATTGTACATTTTTGGAAATGTTGCAATGTACACAGTGGTTATGTGCCTCTTCTTATTGTTTATGACTTTGAGTACCATATAATTGCAAGATTATTATCAACCAGACTCAATCATTAAGAATATATCTAATTCTCACCTTTATTAATGTAAGTGATTTTAAAAAGCATGCACACATCACTTTTCTGAACAACCTGGAATAGACCTGAGATCCTAATTTCCCCTCATTAGTGTCACTGCAGAGGGCTTTCAAAGCCCTTTGTGCAGAAATGGTCAGATAAGGCCTTATACTGTTTAGATTTACCTAAAAATATTCAATAGTATTTTCACACTGTGGGAAAAAAGGACCCAGTTTTGTCTTAGAAATCAATATAGTCATGTCAGACTATAGTGTCTGCTAGGGAAAGAGACACTATTTAAAGGTGGCATTATTCTTCTGAGAATCAATGCCAGAATATAAATGATTACTATTTCAACTACTAGTTTTTCACTTTTCAGTTATTAGATTTGCCATAACATTGTAAAAACAAGGATTGGAACTCTACTTCACAAAATGTAAAAGTCATAATCTTTGAATCCTCTTCTGTGTTGACCTTCCAAATCTACTCATTACTCTAAGAATCTAGAGTCTGCTATTATCCTCATTTACATATGATTCAAGCACAAGGTGGAGGGACTATTTGTATAAAATGCAGGGTGAGTGGGATTTGTACAGACTTTCTCTTCAGTCCATAATAATGTTCTGGTACTCCAGACATTAGAGTTCTTTCCATCAAAAACACAATAAGTGCAGTGTTACATGAATATTCTGATATTTGAATATTCTGTCAGATTAGCCTACTTATAATTCAAATATTTGAATTTCTTAAATATTGTATGCAATGATAAGGACCATGTTAAAGGCTCAGATTTTTACAGTATCAAACTGCTAGGAGGTTATCCTAGCAGACTGCTAAGGAGAGCAAGTTTATGTTAAAAACACGCTTAAATTCATATTCATTCTCTTAAAACAGAAATTTCAAACAGAATAATATCTGTGAAAGAGAATCTCAGTCCTTTCCCAGAAGGCAATATGCTGTGGAAATTTTATCAAGAGTGCTGGAAAAAGACATTGACTGAAAAATGACATTTATTCATCTTGAAATTAAAAGATAATGAAACCCTTTCTTCCCAAAGATCAGTATTTCAATGTCAAGCATCTGCAATTACCATAAAATCTTCTTTTAAAGAACTCAAAGTCTGCTTCTCATGATGTAAACCTACAAGATTTTATAACTCTATTAGGGCCCTTCTGTTCTGTCAAGAAAGGAAAATAGGTGTGGAATGCATTAAAATGAGGGATGTCCTCAATGAGGGGTGGTTGAAAAGGTGTGGCAATTTCAGAATTGTGTTGCTACCAGCAAAGCTTCCTGTTGTGATCTTTGGAAAACTTTCAGACTGCAACCAATGCTTAATATGCAGACTCACTCTTGTCCATGTTTGGCCTCTGCTATACTGAGTTATTATAATTCATTGTTGACTGGTCTTTTGTGTTCTTTCTAAATTGCCTCTAGCTTCTGCAGAAGTCTGTAGCCAGAATTTTATTAATAAGAACTAAACTATGTGGCAAGGCACCTCCTTCACCTCACCAGACACAGCGCTTCCCCCTCTGGCACTGGGTGGAGGAGGGTTGGCTGGGAGTAAATCAGTTCCATTCCAGAGAGATTTTTTTCCTCACTCAGGTTTTATTTTTCACTGTTTAAAAGGTGGGCTTCAGCATAGACCCAAGCAGCACTCTTCAGCCACACCAAAGAAACCAATTCATAACACCAAAAGGAAACACCTTTCCCTGTCCCCTCTCTGGGGCTGTTGCCTTCTTATGCTGGCTCCAGGGTGCCAGTCCTTCCCCAAACAGGCAGTTAGCTCAATTGCTTCCCCTATATGGTGGGGAGCAGCCTTTCACCCAGAAAAAGAAGACTTTTCTCCCTGCTTCCGCAAGCCCTGCTGCAGCTTGTCTCTCCTCCATCTCTCTTGTCAGAAGAGGGATTTTTGAAGGTCACAGGCAGCCCTTAATTGGACTCAGGTGTCCCTAGTTGACCTGAGGTGACCTCTTTTCAGATCATAGGGAAAAGGGCCTTTAACATTCTAGGCTGGCATACCTGCCTTCCTCCACTTTCTTACATACCCGGGCAGAGTTCCTCTGAGCGGCAGCTGCTAGCTCCCTTGACACCTTCAAGGAGCAGTGGGTGCTGTCCAGGGTTCTCTGCTTGGTGTCCCCTTCAGATTCCCTATTTTTGACCCTTTGACCCTTACACCTGTCCTTGTTATTTTTTCTGTTGTCCCCCATACTTATTTGTGTCCTGAGCTCAGTGGATCCATCCCATAGGCTGGGGGAGGGTCCTGTAGCCATGGGTGGGCTTACACCAGCCCACTTCCCAGAACCCAACAGGTCTACCCTCTTACAGCTGTGCGATCTGACTTTGTCACACCTGTCTCATCATATCATACTGAATGTATATAGAAGAGCTCTCATACCTTGTTACTTAGTAACATGTAAATTTACCTCAAATGATTCAACACTTAAGTTTGGCTTCATTTTTTAACATCCTTGGGCAAGAATATAATCTCTAGTGCTTTATCATTTAGCTAGCATGCTTCTACTGTTGAATGCAGAATATTTTGCTCTTGTGCATCAGATATCTAGGACGCTTTGGCTGCTTTTAAGAATAGAATTTACAACTTTGGCTTTTCCTACAATTATTTTTATTGGTTTCATGCAGTACTGTAAAATGCCTGAAGTGCCATCAGAAAATGCTGTCGGTCTATATTTTCTTACTTTTCACTGGCTTTTGAGTCACTTATGCTGCATAAAAGCTGCTTTCATTTGATCGCTGTGAGTGAGCATGTGGACCTCATTTGAAACTCTGTTTTGATGCTATTTTCTAGAGCCGTCTGTGTATTTCTCATCCAATTTGTCTTTTGGATGTGTCCTTGTCATCCAGTTGCAAAAGAGGCAGCTAAGCAAAGGTTTGCAGCACTCCAGATTCTTAGAGCAGAATTAGTGATGTGTCAATGATCCACTAACTCTATCCATTTTAAATTCACACTTTTGATAGAACTTTGGACTATCATAGAAACTCCATACCAGATCAGAGGTGCTTCTGAGACACTGCAAGATTTACTAATAAATCAACTATTTATCAATCTCTGAAAAACTTAAATTATTTAAGCTGTAGTTCATTGCTCTTTCAGCTTTTTGCTAGAGTGTTGTTTTGTGTCTTATATCCCACAGCCCACATTGGTAGCAATAAGGGATACATGTGGGCCACATAGCAATGGAAATCTCTGCAAGCATTCTGGATGATTCAGCTAGAATTCCTCTGTGAGCATGCACATTGGAGTAGGAATATCCACATCTGGTGAGAAAATGACAATGTAACCTAGTGTTAGATTTCTATCATTGTTGTGCTCAAGAAGCCAAGAACTGAGACTGGCTAGCCACTGCAAAGCAGTATAAGTTTATGGGATGCCATCCATCCTGATCTTCCTACGGTATATACATGAGGACATGTGCCTGTTTCCCACAAAGAAAATTCAGCTGACAGTAGAGAAGTATACAGAGGCTCTCCTTGTGGGAGTGGTGGCTTCTCTTGCCTATCCCATGGTCTTGGGCCATGACTGGCAGTTCTTTGGCAAACTCTTGCAAGTGTGGAAGAAAGACCTGGCGAGGGCGGATGACTAGGCTTCTGAGACCAGAGAAGAAGCCGGGTCCATGGAACTGGCTGACACAGGTGTGCGAAAAGATCTGGGGGAGGGTACTTCACAGCTTGCACAAGGGCCCCTGAAAGACTAGCAGAACCAACAAACTCAAAGCCCCATGGGTACAGAATGGTTGACCCAGCACAAGAATTTCATAGGGGAAGAGAAGAGAGATCCCACCTTGAGCTGGGCATATGAACAGCTGGCTGCTGTCAAGGGGAGGTAGTCAACCCACAGAGGGTAAGGTAGTGGTCACACTTTGAGCTGGGAGAGGAGTGCCTCTACTGGCTGGTATGGGGTACCCCCAGATCAACAAAATCCAGGCCCAACTCCTGGTACCCCAGCCCTTTTGGAAGGAATTATTCCAGCTTGAACACTCAGTACCATGTGCCAGCCACCTGGGGAGGGAGAAAATCCTGGAGAGAATTACCTGCCAGTTCTATTAGCCAGACATCCATAAGAAGGGATTACTGCATGTCCTGCCTCGTGGGTCAGCTGAAAGGACCAAGAACAATCCAAGGTCCCCTTCCCCCAATACCCATACTGATAGTAGACACCCCCTTTGAAAGAATAGGTATGGATTTGATGGGGCTCCTAGAGAAGAGCACGAACACACATTGATGATTGTAAATTATGCAACGCAGTACCCCAAGGCAATTCCTCTTCCGACAACCAAAGCAGCGACCATAGCTATGGAAGCCATGAAGATCTTCATGAGGGTGGGGATCCCCAAGGAAATAATAACAGAACAGAGGATGAACTCCATGTCACAACTGATGAAGAATTTGTGTGAGCTGCTGAAAATCAAACCTCTGAAAACCTCTGGCTACCACCCTAACTAGATGAGCTAGTCAAACCCTTCAATGGAACCCTAAGGGGTGCTAAGAAAGTTCATGGCTGAAGACCCTCACCACTGGAATCGCGTGTTACTGACCCTCCTATCTGTAGTGTGCAAGGTTTCCCAGGCCTCGACAGGGTTCTCCCCCTTCAAGTTGTTGTATGGGAAGCAACTCCAGAGCGTGCTAGACCTAGTGTGGGAAACCTAGAGGAACAAGAGCCCAGAGGCATCACGGTAGTACAGTATGTTCTCCAGCTATCAGAGGACCTGAAGATAATAGGAGCTTTTGCAAAGGAAAACGTCTTAAGGGCCCAAGAATGTCACAAGCAAGCCTATGAAAATGGTGCCCATCTATGTGAATTCCACCCCAGTGACAGAGTACTGCTGCTACTGCCTGGCTTGGAGTTAGTGGCTAGATGCCGAGGGCCCCTTGAGGTATGCTGGGTCGGAGCAGCGGATTATGAGATTTGACAACCCAGGAAGAGGAAGGAGACCCAGATTTATCACATAATCCTTCTTAAGGCCTGGTGGGACTGTGACAGCGTGTTCATAGCACCCTTCCCAACTCCCCCAATTCCCCAGGCTCCATTATCCCAGGACTCAGACACAATTCCCCCAGGGGAAAGTCTGCATCTGGCCCAACAGGGTCAGAACCATGGCTGATTTGTCACTACAAGAGAGCCCTGGAGCAAGGTCCATGAAAGCCACCATCCCCTGCCCAGGCAATACATCATACATCAGTAGCTACAGGTTATGTTGAGCCTGGGGGTGGTAGAGGAATCTCACAGCAGGTGGTGGAGTTCCATTGTCCTGGTGCTCAAGATAGATGGGATGACTTGGATTTGTATCCACTTTAGGAAGGGGAATGCAATATGGTGTTCAAGAACCAGGTGATGGAAGAACCCAGGTTCTCCTACCTCCGTACCTTCAAGCAGGGCTTCTGCCACAGAGTCTAACCACTAGATAGGGCTCCTGCCACAGACTCTGACTGCTAGGCAAGGAGGCTTACCCCACACACAGGGGGATATGAGACCAGCTGTAGCAGGGCAGCACAGCTGCATGGTTCCTGTGGCGTGCATGTTTGCATGGGGACTGGGTGGGCAGGAAACTCGTAGCATTTCACCAAACACATCAAGGGCACTGAACTCTTATCTAGCGAGATCAATGGGATTGAGCTGGTGTGTGTGTGTGTGTGAATGCCTTCTCATTTGCACAAGATGGAAGACAAGCAGAGAGAGGGGAGTGTGACAGGGTCCCTGGTGTGCAGCCTGGAACTGGGGTACCGCTGAGCACTCTGTCCCACCAACCTGGGCTCCCTCTCAGACTGTGATGATGTGACAAGCTGTCAACCTCTGGTAGGTACTGCACTTACACAGACATCCACAGGTAGGAACACACCCAACTGAGTTACATGAATGCTTCTCTCAGCCACTCATGAACTACCAATAGGGAGGCTCCAGCCAATTCCTCCCAGATCCCCAGCCTTGCACCCCAGAGCTGGACTGTCTTGCCCTGGCCAGAAGCCTCACCAGTGTAAGTTTATTACCCAGTATGCCCCTCCCTCAATATGGAGAGAACATGCACAAGCCTTTGTAACTGAGCTGAGATTTTCCAAGCACTTCAACCAAAACACACTGTTTTATGTAAAGTATAAAACAGATTTATTAACTACAGAAAGATAGATTTTTAATCATTATAAGGGTAGGCAAAAAAGAAAAGTTACCAAAGAAAATAAAAGAAAAACACACAATCTAAATCTTAAACCTTTTTAAACTAGGTGGTATTTAGATCAGCAATTTTCTCACCCCACTGGATGTTACAGTTCTTAATACACAGGCTTCCCCTTAAGCCTGGACCAGTCTCCTCAAGTGAAGTTGTCATCTTCTCAGCATTCCTGCAGCTTCCAGCATAGGTGGGGGAGGAGAAAAGCCAAGACATGCTGCGACTGTTCCTTATTTTATACCCTAAGTCCATGTGCCTAGAAGACACTTGCCCAGACATATCGTGGTGGGCATTGCTGAGTCACAGTGATCGACTAAACCCTTATTGTGTGGACTTGGGCAACTGTCATTGAATTGTAAATCCCTTGATCACAACTCCTCTGCTGATTAATGGTCATGGAGCACCCTCTTGAGTGTGGGTCCTTTGTATGTCATTAGCAAACTTACAGTATATTTTAATAACAATCATACAGCAAAATCTCATAACTTTATACACACTAATTATATACATATTTAGATAGAACAACGGGTTTCAGCAGATCATGACCTGTCATATGCTACTTTACATGGCATGCTTTGTATGAAATATCACAATCAGATGTGAATGATGAATATGGGGATTACAGGGAGCCATTCTGCAGAAGACGTGGGTGTGGCACCATGAATGAAAATGGAGAGAGGCTTGTTGATTTCTGTAATATGAATGACCTAGTAATCGGCAGAACCCTATTTCAACATCGTGAAATTCACAAGCTGACATGGTGTTTTCCAAATGGCAGAGATAAGAACCAGGTTGACCATATCATGATCAATATCAAATGGTGACGCTCACTGACAGATGGGAAAGTGAGAAGGGGTGCAAATGTTGGCAGTGACCACCAACTTGTGACAGCCTCCATCAAGCCAAAACTGAGAAGTGTGGATCCACCAAAAAAGGGACATAGACATTATGACATGGATAAGCTAAAGTCCCCTGAAATACAGAAAGCCTTCATTCTGCAGGTAAAGAATAGGTTTCAAGCACTTGCAGACCTTGATGAAGAGGAGGGGAATGCAGATGAGGAGATCAACAAGAAGTGGACAAAGTAACAGTAATTTATAAACAGAGCAGTGAAGCCTGTCTAGGCTACAGGCAGAAAAGAAGGAAGGAGTGGATTGCACTCAGCACATGGAATGCCATAGAAACCAGACAAGCTCCAAAGAGAAAGGTTTTAGACACAAAATCCCAGAAGCTAAGGGACAAATACCGTGAGCAATATAGCAAGGCACACCAGGAGTCAAACGCCTTGTGAGAGCAGACACACAACATTATATTGATAATCTGGCAAAACAAGCAGAGGATGCAGCAGCTCGTGGTGAACAAGGAACCATCTACAAAATGACGCGGCTTATCAGTGGTAAATGGCAGACACCAACAAACACTCATCAGGGACAAACAAGGCCACCTACTAACAACCAAAAAAGAACAAGAAATGCTCTGGACAGAGCATTTCAAAGAATTGCTGAACAGGGAGCCACCTAAAGAGGAAACAAACATACAGGAGGCAGAAGAAAATCTTGATATCAACAGACAGACACCCCAACTAAGGAAGAAATCATTCAAGACATCAAACCCTTAAAATATGGGAAAGCTCCTGGCAAGGATAACTTGAATGCAGAATTGTTCAAGGTAAATCTTGAGTTAGCAGCATCTGTCCTGGCCCCTCTATTTACATCAGTCTGGGAAAGGGGAAAAGTGCCAGATGAGTGGACCATTGGGATTATAGTGAAGATACCAAAGAAAGGAACTCTCAGTGATTGTAATAACTGGCCTGGATCACACTTTTATCTGTGCCAAGCAAAGTATTGTGTAAGATCATAGTCCAGCATATATCAGAGGCAGTCGATAGAGTTCTCAGAAAAGAGCAAGCTTGTTTTCAGAAAGGGTGTGGATGCACAGACCAGATCTTCACTCTATGAAACATAATAGAAGAATGCTTAGAATGGCAACAGCAACTCTACATAAATTTCAAAGACTTTGAGAAGGCTTTTCATAGCATTCACAGGACCAGTCTATGGCACATTCTGCGGGCATATGGAATCCCTTTCTGTATAATCAACATCATCAAAAGCTTTTATTTCGACATTACATGCAGTGTTGATCACAGTGAGCTCAGTTTTGAAATTAAAATAGGAGTACGTCAGGGGCGTGTCATGTCTGCAATCCTCATCAGCATTGCCATCAACTGTGTAATGCAGCATACAACAGAAGACATGCCAAAAAGCATTAAATGGACACCCTTCTCATCTCTTGAAAACCTGGACTTCGCAGATGATCTTGCTCTCCTATCACATTCCCAACACCATATACAAGAAAAAACAACTTGACTCAATGCATTCAGCCAGCAAATTGGACTGAAAATTAACTGCAATAAGACAGATATCATGACCATCACCAGTACAGATAGAGGATTATGTTCTCATCAATGTAGAAATATTCACATACTTGGCAGCACCATCAGCCAGGATGGTAGAATAAGCCAAGACATCCAGAACAAAATCAATAAAGCCAGGAACACCTTCAGGAGCTTAAATACAGTCTGGACATCATCAACATACAAAACCAAACCAAACTCAAGATTTATCAGAGGTGTGTACTTTCAACATTACTTTATAGTGCAGAATTCTGGGGAATGAGAAAGTATGACATGACTATTTTCAATCCGTACAACCTGCCTCAGAAAAATCCTTCGTATCTTTTGGCCCAGAACAATCTGAAACCAAGATCTCTTGACACAGTGCAGCCAAGAGGATATGAGCACCATCACTGCCAGGAGACACTGGAGACTGATCAGCCATGTGCTTCGGAGGGAAACTGAATCCATCACCAGAGTAGCAATAAGATGGACATCTGAAGGCAAGCGAAAACAAGGCTGCCTGAAAACAACATGGCGAAGAGCTGTGGAAGCCGAGCTGAAAAACTGGGGCACAGCTGGGGAACCATTAAAAGACTTGCCAGAAACAGACAGGAGTGGAGGAGCTTCATCACTGCCCTAAACACCAGAGGCATAATGGGAACATGATGATGATTCTGAGGTACAGTGTGTCACAGGGAGCAAACACCATGCTCCCCAGATGGAAGGATAAGGAAACTCTCCAAATGGAAACTCACATTGTTCTTTTTGCCTGTGTGTTTTCTTTCTCTATTGTTTTTACATGGTCCATGATTAGGGCTGTGATTTTATCATGGAGTTCAACCTGAAATCGGGTAGGAAGGTACTATTCAACCTGAGTAAGGGTGCCAGAATCTAGCATTCAGTAAGAATAACCTGAGCATCCGATGAAGTGAGCTGTAGCTCACGAAAGCTTATGCTCAAATAAATTGGTTAGTCTCTAAGGTGCCACTAGTACTCCTTTTCTTTTTGCGAATACAGAGTAACACAGCTGCTACTCTGAAACCTGAGAAAGAGAATAACAAAAAGAGCCACACATGAGTAATTACATTGTTATAGGCAGTTGTTGTGTAGTCAATCATACTCTTCACATGATTTTGTTGTTTTTAAACTTGGTGAAGGAAAAATCCCTCATCAACCCAGATAAATTTAATGTGGTGGTTTGTTTTGTTTGGGGGGAAGGGGGGCGCAATAGTGGCAAAGCAGCATTTTTGATGAGCTCCTGCTGGGTGTTAGCCTCCTGTACTGCTTATATTTTAAATTGGTGGCTCTGTGTTCTCAATTAGATTCAGTTGTTCACCTTCCCAGCCACCCACCCACCCAAACAGGGAAATCCCAAAATATCAGAAATCATGATTATGAATCAAAATCATGACTTGAAAGTCATGGAATCTGTCACTCCAGAACAAAAGAGCAGCTCTACTTGCATGGTTATATATTTTCCTTTTACTGCTCAGTGTTGCTCTATTAAGTAAATATTAACTATGATCTTTGGCTTAGAAATGCTTCATTTTACATTATCCAGGATTCACCAAATTATCCTTGGATCTGCAATGAAGAGGAATATATTTATGCAGGGTTCCATTTATTCATAGTGTTTAACAGATATATTCTACATATTGACACAGATCAGGAATCTGGATTATTAAATTATGGCCCATCAATGAAGGTCTTTGAAAGAGCACAACGGGGTTAAATTTTTTTTATTTTTCTTACTATGCCAATTTCACTCTCAGGGTATTGCAGGGGCTGGTGCTGATCAACATCACTGCTGTTAATCACTGGGTGTTGTGCTCATCCCATAAAGCAGTACCAAAGCCCACACTAGACATGAAGACCACTTCTGACAAACTGGTCTGTCTGACAAACTGCTTAGTATTATTTTGTATTTCTAGACTAATACAAATAGATTGCCATTTTTAAAGGCTCCCTATTTCTCTGAACCAATCTGTCAGTCATGCAGCACTCACTAAGACCATGCTTAATATTCACCTCATATTTAAGGAGGCAGTTTTAATGTTCGGTAGTATTAGGGTTCTAAATTTTGTATGGGCTACGTACTACGGTGCTTGTGACACAGCCCCCCTGTGCTCATAGGATATGTCTACACGGCAAAGAAAAACCTGCTGCTGGCCCATGCCAGCTGACTTGGGATATGGGCTGTTTCATTGCTGTGTAGACTTCTGTTCTCGGGCTGGAGCCCAAGCTCTGGGATCCTCCCACCCTGCAGTTTTGCAGTTTACCTCACTTTATGAAATGAGAAACGAAATATGGAAGAGGGATCTTTATGGTGAACTCTGCTATGAAAATCTACAATGTCATGACAAATCTTTCATTTGGACTGAAATCATCTACATGGATAAACATTGTATAACCCGTCAGATGTCTTGCTCTTTACAGTTTGCATATTTAAAAAATGCAATTAAAAACAGAGATTGTCAGTTAAAGGGCATGACTTGGTCTAAATGCGCCAGCTTGGTAGTGCTCTCAGGCTCTGCTAATCAAGGGAGTGAAGGGCAGACTCTGGGATCAAACTGAGCTTCTTATACAGCAGCCCAGAGAATCACTGGTAAGCAAGAGCCTTGAAAAACCTGTTCAGAAAAGGTTTGATGAGATTTACATTTCCTCTGCACAAAGGAGTGAATTCTAGCATCATGCATGATGGACTAGATATGTAAATCTCTTTAATAACAAAGATTGATAGATGTCTCATTCAGTATGCACAGTGCAGCAAAATTATCTCACAATGACTGCTTGGTGTGTCACTGACTACTAGGCGCCATGATGACTTGAGCGAAATACACCATCTTCTAGTTATAGCTAAAGGTTAGATGACAAATCAATTAATTAGATGGCTGTGTGAAGAATATACTTTTTATTATAAATATTATGATGTGACAAGTTCATCGTCCTCTCCTGACTTTATTTGTGGTTTTAACTTGGTTCAAAAGAAAGTAACACTGCACCAGACATCATGTATTTCCCCCCTACCATTATTCTCCTATGTAAATGACATATAAATGCCCTTTGAAACTCTCTGTTATTCAGGGGTTCTCAAACTTCATTGCACTGTGACCCCCGTTCTGACAACAAACATTACTATGCAACCCCAGGAGGGGGGACCGAAGCCTGAACCCTCCTGAGCTCCACCGCCCCAGGCAGGGGGTGCAAAGCCAAAGCCTGAGGGCTTCAGCCCTAGGCAGAGGGCCTGTAACCTGAGCCCTGCCGCCCAGAGCTGAAGTCAAATCCTGAGCCCCGCTACCCATGGCTGAAGCCCTCACGCTTGGGCCTCAGGTGGTGGGGCTCGGGCTTTGGCCTCATCCCCCAGCAAGTCTAAGCCAGCCCTGGAAACCCCATTAAAACAAGGTTGTGACCCACTCTGGGGTCTCAACCCACAGTTTGAGAACCGCTGCTCTACATGTTAAATCAAAAGGCACTTAAGCAGTTAATTTTTAGCTACTGTTATTGACTGTAGACCTTGTTCAGATTGACCTTTTCCTCTAAAAGTCTTCAGTACATCACTTTTTAAATTTTTTGCAGTGTTTGGCAAAAACATCAATACTCCTCCCTCGGTGCCCGATGCCACAAGGCCTGTTGAAGACTCCCTGTCAGTGTCAGAGCAGTTGCCTCATATATTCTAAAATCAGGATTGCAACATTTTAATCTTATTTTGGCCAACACAAGCTCTACTGCTGAGAACTCCATTTGGTTGTTTAAGTTGGAAGATACTTTAAGCAGAAAGAGAAACTGCAGGCCATTGATCCCTGCTAATTGTAATTTTCTAGTGAATCTGCATCTTACAGGTTGCCTGCTGCCTAGGAATTATGGGCCAGATTTTCAAATATGCTCAGCACTCCAGGACTCACTCAAGGAGATGAAAGTAGCCAACGGGTGCTGAACTCTCCCTCCGCTCCCTGCATCTGCTCCTATGACTGGGAAAATGCCTCGTTTAAAATTTGTGAAGCAAACATGCAAAATGCAAAACTACAAGAAAATATTGTTTAATTAGATAAAAAACAATTGTGAAACAATTGGATGCTTTAAACATGATATTCACCTGGTACAGAGCATCTATGCAAAGCCCTCTGCCTCCCTTAAGTTCCAGGTAATAAGGTTTTATTTCTGCCTGGGTGTGAACTTCACCTAAGGACCCAACCAATTCCCAGAACTTTCAATTTCAGTGAGAACTGATTAGGCCCTAAAACCACAAGTGCTCTCCTGAAATCACACAGAGTCCTGTTAACTCTTTGTGGGTTCTGCACAGGTGCAGGGATCCACCTAATACAGTTCACAGGTTCCTTCCCATCACTCATTAATAGCAACACAGGAATTGAACATAAGAATGGCCATACTGGGTAAGGCCAATGGTCCATCTAGCACAGTATCCTGTCTTCCAACAGGGGCCAATGCCATGTGCTTCAGAAAGAATGAACTGGCAATCACCAAATGATACGTCCCCCATTGTCCGTTCCCAGCCCAGTCAGAGGCTAGGGACAGCCAGAGCATGGGATTGTATCCCTGGCCATCTTTGCTAATAGTCACTGATGGACCTATCCTCCATGAACCCATCTAGGTCTTTTTTGAACTCTGTCAGTTTTGGGATTCACAACATTCCCTGGCAATGATTTTCACAGGTTGACTGCTCCTTGTGTTTGTTTTACTGCTGACTATTAATTTCATTGGGTAACCTTAGTTCTTATGTTATATGAAGGAGTAAATAACACTACCTTGTTCACTTTCTCCAAACCAGTCATGATTTTATAGACCTCTATCATATCCCCCCTTAGACATCTTTTTTCCAAGCTGAAAAGTCCCAGTCTTTTGAATCTCTCCTCATATGGAAGCTGTTCCATACCCTTAATCATTTTTGTTGTCCTTCTCTGTACCTTTTCCAATTCTAATATATCTTTGTTGAGATGAGAGTACCAGAATTGCATGCAGTATTCAAGGTGTGGACGTATCGTGGGTTTATATAGTGGCATTATGATATTTGTCTTCTTATCCCTTTCCTAATGGTTCCTAACATTCTTTTAGCTTTTTTTTACTGCCACTCCACATTGATCGGATGTTTTCAGAGAACTATCCACAATGACTCCAAGATCTCTTTCTTGAGTGGTAACAGCTAATTTGTTATTTTCTCTGTTTGTTCTTTGTTACCCTTGGAAAATTCTTTTAAAGTCTTTGCTGAATAATTCATCATTATATTTTTTAGTGTAGTCAGACACCTTTACACTGCCACTCTGAAGTCACCTGACAGGTGTCTATGGTCCTTGCAACAACTTTCTTATCTTGAAAAGTAACTTTATGTTTCTATCCTTTGATCTTGGAAGACACACACACACACGTAACATTTTTCCTGACTCTCCTTTTTTTCTTTATTTCTATTTTCTCATGACGTTTTTCATACTGGATTTCAAAATTTCATAAAGGATTTTATTCATCCTCCACTGATGACCAAGCCTCCTCAAACATGTCCTTTCTCCAGCCACACCTTTCTCATTTTTTGCCTGGTGTTCTTGAAAGTAGAGAAGCAGGCGTGCAAGAGGCATGAGACATTTTTCCATTCAGTGCAGAGGACCATGCCTAATACATAACCGTACTTGAGTCTACATATAGCCTCTTCTCACACATGCACTATTCCATGAAACAATGCTTCATTCCTTGCTGTGCACCAAGGCAGGAGTTGGAGGATAAAGGTGTAAACAAACAAGTACAACATGTATTCCTCTTGGGTACACGGAAAGCAGTAGCCTTTTCTGTGAAGTGCTAGCAAAGGATGCTGGTTCTATCATCTTCCTTGCTCAAGAGCTACAAGCTTCTGACCAATCATGAGTTGCTAACAACTTTTGGACACTTCCAACCTGGTTTGGACAGGAACTGATGGCGCAGAGGTGAGAAATTATATTCCATTATTAGCCCACTCCACTGTCCAGTTTCCTAAGGCAAATATTTTTAGAACTGAATATAAAAGAGTTGCATGTATTTCAGCTTAGAACTACGCAAATATTGCATGTATAATTATATCTTGTATCTTGCTGTCTATGGTTTTCAGCTGTTATTTTGTTTCTTTTGCTGAGATTTGTTTATAGGAATAAAGAATTAATATGTTTGACTATGATAATTTACTTGTCAATTTAGTTATATTGATTTTTAGAATGTGTAAGATTACTTTTGTTTTTGTCCTCTTAATTGCCTGTAATCAATCAGAAAACTATCTCCGTATGTTTGTTATTTTGTTTTGATTATATTTCTAATAAAACCCCTAATTTTTCAGCAGTAGAAATGAAATATGTTAGGAAAAGGTAGGGATAGGGCTGGATTCAAGCTTAAGCAGATGCATCATCCAGAAGCTCTCTGCCATGGGTTCCTTAATCTTTAAAATTCAACTAATTGCAGATAATCTTTTGACAAGGGGAAAAAAAACACCTAGAGAAACAAATAAAAAAATCCAAGAGTTGACAACCTGATACACTTGGGATTAAAAAACATAAGAACATAAGTATAATGCTATGGCATGGATAGGAATGATAAACAAAACTTCATTGCATGATGTAGTATCATTTCTTGGAACAAAATTGTGACATTTTGTTTATGTACAAAGGATGAGAACTTCACAGTTTGTCATAATTTGGAGGAACCTATAAACCACTCAATTGTCATGACAAGTGATAAGCTATCTACATTGAAATCCTCCATTTCCACCACTGAGAACAAATTGAAGAGAATAATTTGAACTCTACAGTTTGTCTTACTGAAAGCTGCTACTGGGGTGGGTCAAAGCCTGAGTCCCACTGTGACTTGTGTCCAAGCCCTGTCGTTTTGCAGTGTGGATGCAGCTCAAGCCTCAGACCTGAGTCAGAAGTTCTGCGTAGTGTAGTATGGATGTGTTAGAATGGCTGTGAGACCCATGTCCAGCAATTGTAAGCCCAGGTTTACAATGCAGTGTAGGCTTGGAAACACTGAGTCTACCAGTCTGGGTCCCACAGATCTGGGTTTACAATGCAGTGTAGACAGAACCCAAGAGGCCCAGTTATTCCTCTATGCAAGAGATTTAGATACACAGAAAAGGGCGGCACTCTAAATTTCATTAGCAGATATCCATAACTAAGACAGGATTTTACACGTGATCACATTAAAAATATCAAACAAAATGGTTCTAAGCTATTATTCTTTTTTGATGGTGGTACAAATATATAATTAAATAGAAAAGAATTAAATACACTGGAACCTTGATTTTGCAACCACCAATCTTATGACCAACAAGTGTCCCATTCTTTCACATTCTGATGCCTTCCGTGCACTGGCCTGCATTCACTGCTTTGCAGTTGTTTGAAGGATGCAGTGCACCCTACTGCAACTCAGGCACCGTATCTATTGTAATTCTGAGATGTTCAATCCTTAATCCCCAATTAGTTTGTAAAATAAGGCTTTTACAGTAAAACAATCCTTTCTATTGAACGTAGAAACAATTTTGCTATACCCTGCGAAACTGTGGGACATGGAATCAGCTTTGAACCTTTCTGGGAGAGAGTATGTGTGGCAGGGAATCAAAGAAACCCAGGTTGAGAATTCTCATCTGGAAACTGATGAGCGGGAGGACATTTTTAAGAAAACATGAAAGGGAGCATGGTTTTCATTTATTCTAAGGCAATTTATATCTTTATACTAATTCTGGCAGTGTAAATGGGCCTTAATGTGGATGTAAATCATAGACTTATAGAAATGTAGGGCTGGAAGGAACACTGAGAGTATGTCTACACTGCAATGTAAGATCAGGGTTAGTGGCACTCAAGTCAGCTGACCCATGTTAGGGAATCCTGGGCTTGAGCATCTACATTGTATTTTAACCCAAGGTTAAGAATTTTCCGGCCCCTACTCAATCCTAGGGCTCTGGCATCCACACTGCAGTGTGCAGACCCAAGTCAAAGTAAGTATATCCCAGAGTCTTTAGTGCACCCCCCACCAAAATGTGGCCTCTCTAGCCCTAGGAACGTGGTGCACTATGGGAAAACTTTACTGCCTGCCCTGCACATGACCAGGAAGTAGCTTTTCAAAAGACTCGATGGTTTGCTCTCCACTGCAAACCCAGCAGGTTTTTCTGACAGCATGCTTGCAGATTGGTGATCAGAACAGAATGATGGATTGATGCTGACCTGAGCTGCTGCCGTTTGCCAAGGGAGGGTGGCTTCTGTTTTCAGTAGAATGGATTGCAGATTGTTGGGATAGAGAGGACTAAAGAAGTTGTCCCATGGAATTGTAGGATACTTCCAGTTGACTCCTGGGACCTGAATCAAGTGGGGTGTGGTTACACTGCAAAGCAATAGGGCTCAGACCCTGGGTCCTGGCTTGACTTGAGCTCAGACCCTCCAGCCCTGCAGGGTCCTGGGACTGTGGTTCCAAACCATGGGTTAGTGCAATTGCAGTGTAAACGCAAGGAGCTGGGGTAGCCTTGAGCCTGGGCTCAAGCATGGACTTACATTGCAGTACAAGCATACCCCAAGAGATCATCTAGTCCATATCCTAGCACCCGCACTAAGGGACAATTCCTGATGGGTGTTTGTCTAAACTGTTCTTAAAAACCGCTAATGATGGGATTCCACAACCTTTCTTGGAAGCCTATTGCAGTGCTAAACTATCATTATAGATAGAAAGCTTTTCCTAATATCTGACCTAAATTTTCCTTGCTGTAGATTAAGCCCATTACATCTTGCCCTATCTTCAGTGGACATGGAGAACAATTGAGCACTGTCCTCTTTGTAACAGTCTTCACATATGTTAAGGGTGTTATCTGGTCTCCTTTCAGTCTTCTTTTCTTAAGACTAAACGTGCCCAGTTTTCTTAACTTTTCCTCATAGGTCAGATTTTCCAAACTGTTTATCATTTTTGTTGCTCTCCTCTGGCCTTTCCAGTTTGTCCACATCTTTCTTAATGTGTGGCTCCCAAAACTGGACATGGTACTCCAGATCAGACCTCACCAGTACCGAGTAGAGCAGGACAATTTCCTCCCATGCCTGACATATTACACTCCTGTTAAAACATCCTAGAATTACATTACCCTTTTTTGCAACAGCATCACATTGTTGACTCATATTCAATTTGTTATCCATTATAACTCCCAGATCCTTTTCAGCAGTACTACTGCATAGCTAATTATTCCCCATTTTGTAGTTGTGCATTTGATTCTTCTTTTGTAAGTGTAGTACATTACACTTGTTGGTTTCAGACCAATTCTCCAATTTATCAAGGTCATTTTGAATTCTAATTCTGTTTTCCAAAGTGCTTGCAATCCCTCCCAGCTTAGTGTCATCCACACTTTTTATAAGCATATTCTCCACTCCATTATTCAGGTCAGTCATGAAAATATTAAAGAATACCAGACCCAAGACAGACCTCTGTGGGACCCCATTAAATACATCTTCCCAGTTTGACAGTGAACCATTGATAACTACTCTGAGTATGGTTTTTCAACCAGTTGTGCATCCTCCTTATAGTAATTTAATCAAGACCCTATTTCCCTAGTTTGCTTTATGAGAGTGTAATGTGGGACTATGTCAAAAGCCTTATGAAAAATCTAGATATATTATGCCTACTGCTTCCCCCACTACGTCAGTAACCCTGTCAAAGAAGAAAACTAGGTTGGTGTATGTGGCATGATTTGTGCTTGTTAAATCCATGTTGGCTATTACTTATAACCTATTATATTCTAAGTGCTTACAAACTGCTTGTTTCCTGTTCTAATATCCTTCCAAGTATCAAAGTTAGGCTGACTGGGGTCTATAATTCCCTAGGTCCCCTTTTAAAAAAAATTAATTGGTACTATATTTGCCCTTCTGCTATCTTCTGGGCTCTCAACCATCCTCCACAAGTTCTCAAAGATAATTGCTAATGGTTCCAAGATTGCTTCAGCTAGTTCCTGAAGTACCCTAAGGTAAATTTCATCAGGCTTGCTGACTTGAATACATCTAACTTATCTAAATATTCTTTAACCTGTTATTTCCCTATTCTGGCCTGTGTTTCTTCCCCTTGTTGTTAAAATTAATTGTTTTAAGCCTCTGGTCACAATTTACCTTTTTAGTGAAGACTGAAGCAAAATAGATATTAAACAATTCAGCCCTCTTAGTATCATCCATTATTAGCTCTCCTTCCCTGCTAAGTAGAGGACCTAAACTTTCCTTTGTCTGTCTCTTGTGCCTAATGTGTTTATAGAACCTCTTCTTATTTCCTTTTATGTTCCTTGCTAGGTGTAACTCATTTTGTAACTCATTACCTGTAAGTCCCATTTAAAGTGTCAGAGCAGTGTAAAGCCTAAATGAGAATCAGGACCAGAGTCTTTAGATAGATCAGTACAGGATCTGGCCGACTGAAAGTCAGTATCACTCCCATCGGTGGAGTTACACCAGTTTACACCTCCTGAAGATCTGGCTCATTGAGCATAACTCATAATTTACTGTATTTAGTATTAAATTCCCTTCTGCAGCAAACCCTCCCCTTTCTCCCCACAGCCTGAGTAGCCAGGCTTGGCAGGTATGGATAAAAGGTATCCACCTAATAGATACCCTCACCTTGACACAGTGACGACAAAGGCTTTCTTCACTTGAATTATGTTGCTTTATTTTTTAAGTATCCACGTTGGTATGAAATTCATAAAAACTGATCTCCTGAGAAACAATTTACAAACAGGAAAAGGGACTAAATTTGATGTATAAATTGCATGAAATTAATAATTTGGCCACTTCTACTCATTATGTCATCCTCAGCCAATGGAAGGGTAATCACGTGTCACTGCATCAGTGCAGAGCAATTACTAAAGGATTTGGGACATGTAGTGCCATACTCCTAGACTGCACCTCAATAACCAAAAGGCAGATAGCTTAATTTATCCGCAGTGCAACTCTCTGGAAGCCAACAGATTTGCACCAAGGATGAATTTCATCTGAAGAATAGGAATGTAGCTCTCAGTAGTATTTCTGTAGCTGCATACTGCACTATGGGTATATCTGATTGCCCTCCCCATTACTAGTTAGCTCAAAGAACTTTGGACCTGTTAATTACAGCAGACTGGAGAAGGGACTGGGACTAGCGCAGATTCCTTAGCAAAACAACTCCTCTTCTACTGTGACTTCAAGTGCCAAAATCTACTGGAGTATACCAATGACTGGAGTGCTTGGCACTGAGTGGGAAACAGACTTGGAGCTTGTCTTAGGCCAAAGTGAGACATTTGTGTGGTTGGCAGGGAAGAGGATGACTACCTCACAGAAGTACATGGATGGATGGGCAGGTTGCAATGGGAGAGTCCAATTCTCTGTGTGTTACCTGTGTGTTAGGTAATAAGAGGAAAGGTGGAAACTACATCTGTAGATAGATGGATGGGCAGGATCATGGGGTGGGGGGGAGGTCAGACTGAGAGGATGGATGGCTTTATGCTTCAAGGGGAATCTCTCCACACATAAGATGGCAGGTTATCAACATGGGAAAACTTGTGATCAGGAGCTGGGAAAATTCTATTGTTTAGGGACTCAGATTTTGACTGGGGGAATAGAAGGAGAGTGAGACTTTAGAAGGGCAAATGGTTGAGGAAAAGGGGAGGAATTGTAGCATCCTGGAGTTAAAAAGAAGAAACATATGGCTTCAGTTTGAATGGCTATGAAAAATGAAAATAACATATTTAAATAATGAGGGGGGAGGCGCAGTGTCATAAGCAGTGCAAGTGTGACAAAGCCCTTTGCTATCACTTATAATTGATTAGGATGGAGAAGCTGTGTTGATACAAGAGCAAATTAAAATTGGGTGGAGTGGCAAACATCCTTTCCCTGGAAAATTTTGAAACATCCTGCATTTTAGAAGATTTTAGGTCATTTCAGAAGAGATACTCTATGTACAATCTTCATCTTTTATCTGGCTTTTCCCCAGAGGAGACAAAGTAGTAGCCCTCTCTCCCTGCAGTCAGCTCTCCTTCCCTCTCCCGCAGGTATTGTTCTTTGGAGCAGGCTGTGAGGCGAGAGGCAGAAAGGCCAGCTCTCCTACAGTGACAGAAGATAAGGCAACATGAGAGACAATTACTGTTACCCGGGGTTCTTTCAACCCAAAGCTCTTGGTAATATTTACTCTGTGCAAGGTAGTGTCAGGAAATAAATCAGGGGAGACACGGCCATCCAACTGATAGATGGCTAGCACAAACAGGACAATGCAAAAGTGCTTTCACTTAAAGCTAAACTTTACTTAGTCTCAAGCACTTACACACATCCACAAGAGGTTAGTAAAACACCCCCAACCCTTGATAATTACCAAAGCTGAGTCTGGCTCTCGAGTGGCACAGCGGCAGGCTTCCGGTGGCCAAATCTTCCGTCTGCCGATGGGGACTGCAAGATGTATCCAAAGGGAGAGTCCAAAAAGAGTCCAGCTACCTCACACTTTCCCCCCCTTACTTATACATTAGACATGTCCCTTAAAGCAAACTTGTTACAAGCAGTTTCAGTGGTCCAGCAAAAGGTTCCTTCTGGTTATTGATTAACCAGGTGTGGGTTTTTCCAGAGTTTGCAGCCTTGAGGCCCCAATAGACATTCCTGGGGCACATCCTGCTCTTCTAAAATGCATGTCTCAGCCACTTCAACACAATTCTTATCAGGAAGGACGCAGGGTCAAGCTGCCCTCTCTGTGGCACCCAAAGACCCCCCTCCCCTCCTGCCTTGGTTAAGCTAAGCCTGCTGACTTGGCTGCTTTTAGCAATAAGCCATAGTGGTTTCAGGCACTTTACTGGTTTGCCAAAGTCTCCCCGTACATGACCACCACCATTTCCCCAGAAAATTCTTGGATCCTGCCAAATTCCAAGACACTAATAAAACAACAACAAAACAAACAAAAAACTCCCCAATCATGACACTAAGGAGACTATAAATCAGGGAAACATTCCAATTGCTCCCCAACTCACGCTATAGACACCTATCACCGAAATGTGTCCCCTTCTAACCCATTGCACACATGGATTCCCATGGTTGTCCGACAACTTGCAACAGAAAAAGCAGAAAAGAAGAAAACCCCAACACATCAGCAATGGAAAACACAGTCTGAAACAGACAGGCTCAGACACAAAGAACTTCTACAAATCTATGGCAGTGTCATGAAGGAGGTAATGAGATCCTACTATTGTGCAATAGAGGTAGAGGCAAATTCACTACACCGTAATGTATGGGCTATAAATTGTAGTTAAAAAGAAGTGCTTTTTCCTCACTGATGACACCCATGGCAAATAGTCCAGTTCTTAATTCAGTCATGAACCAGAGAGTTTTTAAGACTGGGAGACTGGCCTGACTCCAACAATTTTAGCCCATTCCATCTGTTAACTGCCATTATCCTGCACCCCTGCCAGTCACGCTTCAGAGACCAAGGAGACCCAGGTTCAATTCCCTGCCCCACAACAGACTTCCTGTGCCAGTCACTTAATCTCTCTGTGCCTCAATTCCTCATCTGTACAGAAAAGGGCTGACTGCAGTTCCCAGCCTCACACGGGTGCTGTGAATGAAAACATATTAGATTATGAAGCACTGAGATTCTACAGTAATGGGCCATATAATAGTCTCCTGTGTCTCTCTGGAGTGCAGGAGCCAAGTTCAGAAGCAGAATAACACCCCCATTGGTTTAGCTCAGTAGCTTTGTTTACTGCTAATATGTAAACTGAGGTAAAACCTCATTCCTTTGTCCAGGACAGACCTGTTTATCATCTTTACCTAGGGCCGGCTGTCTTGTCTTAAACATGTCCTAGTAACATCATACAGAGGGAAGTCATAACTTCACATATAACGTTAACACATGCATTTTACAATGATATTAATAACCTTCATGTTATTAGCTTTCATACTGTACCACACAAGTCATATTTTGCACAAATATTACTGCAGTAGACTGTAAAGTATGAATATGGGATGCTTTGGCTCACAACATCTCACAAAAAGTATTGATAAGTTTCAAGCTTTCAGTAAAAAGAAAAGGAGTACTTGTGGCACCTTAGAGACTAACCAATTTATTTGAGCATGAGCTTTCGTGAGCTACAGCTCACGATGAAGTGAGCTGTAGCTCACGAAAGCTCATGCTCAAATAAATTGGTTAGTCTCTAAGGTGCCACAAGTACTCCTTTTCTTTTTGCGAATACAGACTAACACGGCTGTTCCTCTGAAACCTGTCATCAAGCTTTCAGTAGAGACCTCACATGCTATCCTTTCTGGCTAAATACTATGACACTGATTTATTGGGTGTAGTGAGTTTGTCAGGTCTGAGACAGGAGTTGCTTGTAATGAACAGTGAATTCTTTGCCATTTGGCACAAATGGGCCTGTGTCATTGGGACACACTCCAGTACTGTAGTGGTGGAATAAGAAGACAGATAGGCCTGGCTTGTCATAAATGAGGATGACATCCAAGAGAGCCAGTTTAAGTCCCAGAGTCCTAAATAATTTGGGATTTTTCCTCCCCTTCTGGATTTGCTGGTGGTGTAATTTTTTAAAAAGCTGCTCTGTTTACAGTTATATAGGAAGGCTATGTCCTTACCCTCCCGTGCATTTTTGAAGCCATACTTTTATTGTTTTTTTTTTATGAATCTCGAGAGTTGTATTAGACCCAAAATTGCAGAAAAGCACAGACAAGTGTAAAGATGCCGTCTGGCCTAGATGCTGACCAGTCCAAAGAAGCAGGCTGATGTTCATCATTACTCAAATCTCTGGCCACCTGCTCTCTGTGGCTGTATGATATTTATATTCTGTACATGGTCTAAATCACAAGGCTAGCTTTACTTGTCAGATAATCCCACTCCCGGAAATGGCCTCATTCATATTCACAGAATCATAGAATATCAGGGTTGGAAGGGACCTCAGGAGGTCATCTAGTCCAATCCCCTGCTCAAAGCAGGACCAATCCCCAACTAAATCATCCCAGCCAGGGCTTTGTCAAGACTGACCTTAAAAACCTCAAAGGAAGGAGATTCCACCACCTCCCTAGGTAACGCATTCCAGTGCTTCACAACCCTCCTAGTGAAAAAGTTTTTCCTAATATCCAACCTAAACCTTCCCCACTGCAACTTGAGACCATTACTCCTTGTTCTGTCATCTGCTACCACTGAGAACAGTCTAGATCCATCCTCTTTGGAACCCCCTTTCAGGTAGTTGAAAGCAGCTATCAAATCCCCCCCCCCTCATTCTTCTCTTCTGCAGACTAAACAATCCCAGTTCCCTCAGCCTCTCCTCATAAGTCATGTGTTCCAGCCCCCTAATCATTTTTGTTGCCCTTCGTTGGACGTTTTCCAATTTTTCCACATCCTTCTTGTAGTGTGGGGCCCAAAACTGGACACAGAACAACAAGTGAGACCTCACCAATGTCGAATAGAGGGGAACGATCACATCCCTCAATCTGCTGGCAATGACCCGACTTATACAGCCCAAAATGCCATTAGCCTTCTTGGCAACAAGGGCACACTGTTGACTCATATCCAGCTTCTCGTCCACTCTAACCCCTAGGTCCTTTTCTGCAGAACTGCTGCCTAGCCATTCGGTCCCTAGTCTGTAGCAGTGCATATTATGAAATGCCTTTATAGTAAAAATAAATAAAACCAAAACAGAAAAGCCTTTCCTTTTCTAAGTGTTAACCTTCTAAAAATTTGTTCACTCTTTGTTATGCTGTTCTTTATGCTTTAAAATAAGACACCAGTAAATACAGTTTAGTGACAGCTGCATCCTGAAATCACACACTCCATTGGTGGGAAATATTTAGATTCCCATTTTAAGATCAACTGATGCTTGACTCAAATGGCCCCAGTTATTGCCAAATTGTATTTTTATTGACTTAGGTATGAAAGAAATAATTATTCTTTCATAACGTTTCTAACTCTCAATGAGGCAAAACTAAAAGTGCCTGTTAGTACCAGGGATATTTTGCTTTTGTGCTGGTGAAAAATGAAGCAGTGTCTTTAGAATGCTTCACAGCTGGTGATTAGGGCCCCATCCAGGGAGATTCTGAATACCTGCAACTCTGCTCAGCCCCTCCCAGGATCAAGCCCCAAGATTGCTAAAAAGCCATGCAGTTTTGAACAGCTAGTCACAATAGTTTCTATATTCAAATATTTACCAAACCATTGGTTTTACAAACACATCCTCTTTTCCCCAATTCTCTTGTATTTCCTCAGTTCTTTTCCCATTCCTGAGACTTTAATAGCCTAAGGCATTAGTAATAACAGGGGCAACATCAGCTCTATAATCTGTTGAAGGTAATAATAAATAAATAAATTATGTCCTCACTTCCTAGAGAGTACCTGCAATGTTAGGATTAAAAGATAGGGTTAATTTCTTGATAAATAATATTTCAACTAGCTAGCCTGTAAAATAATTGCTTTAGTGTTTACTTTAACCACATTGCACCAATCTGTATTTTCCCCCAGAAAAAAAAAGTGACTTTACATGATGTTGGTTTGAAACTCTGGGATTCAGTCCTATAAAATGCTGAGTGTTCTCAATGCCCACTCAACTTCAGAAGGAGTCGGAAGTGCCCAGCATCCTGCAGAACTGGACTCTTACTTTTTACCTGCTAACACTTCTCAGTATAACTCACTTGGAAAGTGCATGTGCAGTTCACTTAATGTTAACATTTCTGTTCAAATTGCACGGCAGTTTTGCTATTTTAATCCTGATAATTATAACTGAAAAGTGTTTCTAGACCTACTTTCTTGGGATTTGAATCCTAAATGCCACACATACATTGCTAGACAGCATTTTTCCCTTAGTAATTAACAACAAAAATCCTCTTTATAGACCAAACTTGCAGCTCTTTCACAAATACTCCATTGAAACCAGTAAAAGAGACAGTAACAAGTAGCAATAGGATTGTGCATATAACCAATAAGGGCTACAGTATCTGGCCCAGTAGGTGCATGGAATGCAGAATTTTATTTGTACTTGCTTCACTTATGTTCCTTGAGAAATAATGTAATGGCCACCAAGGAAATTGGAAAAAACATCACAGAATTATATAGTTAGCAGTAGCAGATAAAGTGTTACAATGATAAACAGTCAGACTTAATACAGTGAGGCAAATGACATTAATTTTTGTCACAAATAAATAAATTACAAAAATGAGTTGTTTTATTCAAAGCCTTCATTTTTAATCTAGACTAATCTAGATTTTAATTAGAACATCCTGCCTCTTCACACTCCAGGCTGCATTTCTAAGGGTATGTCTACACAGCAACTAGGGGCCCGCAGCTGGCCTGTGCTAGCTGACTTGGGCTCACGGGGCTTGGGCTGCTGCGGGGCTGTTTCATTGCTGTGTAGACATTCAGGCTCATGCTGGAGCCTGGGCTCTAGGACCCTGCAGGGTGAGAGGGTACCAGAGCCTAGGCTCCAGCCAGAACGCTGAACTCTACACAGCAATGAAACAGCCGTGCAGCCCAAGCCCCGTGAGCCCAAGTCAGCTAGCACAGGCCAGCTGCAGGTTTTATTTTGATCAGTAGACATACCTTGAGAAGCTAAGGAGCCTCTGATGATTAATCTGAGCACTGCCACTTAACTCTTTTTTCTCCCACCCTAGAGACCAGTGCCTTTAACTTAGCCGGGCTTCTGTCTGTTCCAAATCCCTAAAAGATAGTAGACTCTTTCAAAGGTAAACATCTTAGATATCCAAGTTTAGATGCTTAAAAAGTGAAACAAAGTACTACAAACGACAGGAGAATATATCTGCTGAATAGTGTCGGTTCAAAACTAGGTATTTTATGATGGCAATCTTATGTGAAATGAGCAGCGTTAGAATGTAATGCAGTTTAGCCATCTGTGCTAGAGGGGAAGGAATCACCATTTGAAACAAACCATAATATACTCATTTAGTATTTATCTTGTTTAAGCAGCAGAAACATTTCTGCTTTTGTCACAATGCAGTTCCATTAGAATTTCATTTCTCCAGCACAGAGCGAGTGCTATTCTTTAGTTAAAAAGTTGATTTTAACCCTTTTGTGCTAAACTAGAACTAAGTAGCCAGTAACTAACATAACTGGGAAGTCAGCAATTCAGAGCATATGCAGCTTGCCTCTGTGGCAGCTTGGAATGGACCCTGTACATCCTCCAGGTACATTGGCTGGTATGCAGCTGGGGAATGTGAAAGCATCCTGCAAGTGCATTGTGGCAACTGTGTTTTGTCCACCAGATATGATGTGTGGTACCCAAACAGCTAATATTAGCAGAAAAAGGTTAACTGCTGATGGAAACTGCCAATGGAAATGATGGAAAAGGCTAACTGCTGATGGAAAGTTGGAAAGGGATTACATAGGGAGAACTCCGCATTTTGGTTTTAGGACATCTCCTGTTCATTACATATGTATATATCATTCAATGTATGATACAAAGACATCCTTCAGCCTGATAGACAAAGATATACAAATATATTGTAAATAAGGCCCTGAGCTTTACTCCATTTAATTCAGGTGAGCAGGAAGGGCATTTAGCTCTCCAGTGGGACTGAAGTGTATAGTATGAAAATTAGGAAGATGAAGGTAGGTTAAACTAAAAAGATTGAGTACATTTGGCCAGATGGCTGTTTCCTATTCAAAAGATTTTTCTTCTGCCTGTGAATTCACTTGATAATTGGAGAATGCAGCAAAGCAGCATGGCAAGAAGCTAAGGGAGGCAAATGACAGTAATTGAATCGGCAAAACTTAAATGCAAATAGGTCTGTGGGAGTCTCCTGTGTATTTGGAGGAAACTTAGAAAGAGTTTTCAGGTGTGGCGGAAAGTTTAAGAACTGATTCAACATCAATAGAAACTGCATGAAAATATCACAGAAATCACTTGGAAAATGTAAGAATGAGGGCCTGCTTGTAAATTTAGAGCTGTGCCTTCTGATGGAAGAGGTACCACTCAGCCATTATTCCCCCTGCCAATTACGGGGAAGCCAACAGTGCACTGGCAGCTCCACCCGACATGGGATAACAAGTGACTTATACTCCTCATTGTGACCAGCCAGAAAAGGAGTACCCACAGAGGCAGACAGCAGGAAGCAGAGGCTGCACTTCCCTAGGGGGCTTTGTCCCATACAGGGGTACAAGGGAAGGAGACTTCTTGCGTCCTTTCCCCCTTGTATACTCAAACAGAGCAGAATACAGTTCAATATATAATGTGTTAACCTATTGGAGAGGGAAGTCTCTGCATATTCAACGTCCATTTCAATAGTTAACAAATTGGGGTATTTTCATCTACAACAGCAGCAGAGATAAACTTGGAGGCTCAGTGTTTGATTACAGTTGTTAATATAATCAGACTGCTGTGTCAGTGAGCCCAGCTCATCATCAACCCCAACAATGGCAGGTGAAAATCAAACACCTTCAGAAGAGCTGTATGAACGAGTCTGACTCCCAGCAATGTTTAGATCTGTTTAGGAAAAGCCTTCAACGGAGAAAAACTGTTGACATCATTAGAGCAGAAAGAAAATTGAGAATTTGTTCTTTACCCTGGAACAGAATATGGGTCAACTTGAAGGCAAATTTGATGGCTTTGACTATGAGTGCAGAGCAGATTTACCAGAATGGTGTCATCTGAGGGCCCTGAGCAGATGGATGACAGCAGGTGCTGGAGAGTGTTGTTAATTTAATGCCAAGAGAAAATGTTCTTTTAAAATGTAAAAATAAGTTATCAGAAAAATCACTTGTAAAGCTGGTCATTGCAGGCTTCTCAGAAGGCCTAGACAATGAGAATATTATGTTTTTTTCCAGGACTGTCAATTAATCGCAGTTAACTCATGCGATTAACTTTTTACAAATTAACTCAGTTACAAAAATTAGTCATGATTAATCGCAGTTTTAATTGCACTGTTAATAATAGAACACCAATTTAAATTTATTATAAATATTTTTGGATGTTTTTCTTCATTTTCAAATATATTGATTTCAATTACAATACAAAATACAAGTGTACAGTGCTCAATTTATATTATTATTTTTATTACAAATATTTGCATTGTAAAAAAGATAAACAAAGGAAATAGTGTTTTTCAATTCACCTCATACACGTGCTGTAATGCAATCTCTTTACTGTGAAAGTGCAACTTACAAATGTAGATTTTTTGTTGTTGTTACATAACTGCACTCTAAAACAAAATAATGTAAAACTTTAGAGCCTACAAGTCCACTCAGGCCTACTTCTTGTTCAGACAATTGCTAAGACAAACATTTTTACAGTTTGCATTTACGGGAGATAATGCTGCCTGCTTCTTATTTACAATGTCACCTGAAAGTGAGAACAGGCGAAGCTGATGACACTCGTTTAAAAAAAGGTGTTAATTGAATTTGTGGCTGAACTCCTTGAGGGAGAATTGTATGTCTCCTGCTCCATAGTTTTACCCACATTCTGCCATATATTTCATATTTTGGCAGTCTCGGATGCTGTCTCAGCATATGTTGTTCAGTTTAAGAACACTTTCATTGCAGATCTGACAAAATGCAAAGAATATACCAATATGTGATTTCTAAAGATAGCTACAGCACTCAACCCAAAGTTTAAGAATCTGAAGTGCCTTCCAACATCAGAGAGGGATGAGGTGTGGAATATGCTGTCAGACTTCTTAAAAGTGCAACACTCTGATTCAGAAACTACAGAACTTGAACCACCAAAAAAAAAAATCAACCTTCTGTTGGTGGCATCTGACTCTGTCAAGCTTCCTCCCCCACTCTGAACTCTAGGGTACAGATGTGGGGACCTGCATGAAAAACCTCCTAAGCTTATCTTTACCAGCTTAGGTCAAAACTTCCCCAAGGTACAAAATATTCCACCCGTTGTCCTTGGACTGGCCGCTACCACCACCAAACTAATACTGGTTACTGGGGAAGAGCTGTTTGGACGCGTCTTTCCCCCCCAAAATACTTCCCAAAACCTTGCACCCCACTTCCTGGACAAGGTTTGGTAAAAAGCCTCACCAATTTGCCTAGGTGACTACAGACCCAGACCCTTGGATCTTAAGAACAATGAACAATCCTCCCAACACTTGCACCCCCCATTTCCTGGGAAATGTTGGATAAAAAGCCTCACCAATTTGCATAGGTGACCATAGACCCAAACCCTTGGATCTGAGAACAATGAAAAAGCATTCAGTTTTCTTACAAGAAGACTTTTAATAAAAATAGAAGTAAATAGAAATAAAGAAATCCCCCCTGTAAAATCAGGATGGTAGATATCTTACAGGGTAATTAGATTCAAAAACATAGAGAATCCCTCTGGGCAAAACCTTAAGTTACAAAAAAGATACACAGACAGAAATAGTTATTCTATTCAGCACAATTCTTTTCTCAGCCATTTAAAGAAATCATAATCTAACATGTACCTAGCTAGATTACTTACTAAAAGTTCTAAGACTCCATTCCTGGTCTATCCCCGACAAAGACAGACTATAGACAGACACACAGACCCTTTGTTTCTCTCCCTCCTCCCAGCTTTTGAAAGTATCTTGTCTCCTCATTGGTCATTTTGGTCAGGTGCCAGCGAGGTTACCTTTAGCTTCTTAACCCTTTACAGGTGAGAGGAGCTTTCCCCTGGCCAGGAGGGATTTCAAAGGGGTTTACCCTTCCCTTTATATTTATGACAGACTCAGATGATGAAAATGAACACGTGTCGGTCTGCACTGCTTTGGATTGTTATTGAGCAGAACCCCACAGCAGAATGGAAGCATGTCCTCTGGAATGGTGGTCAAAACATGTAGGGGCATATGTTTAGCATATCTGGCAGGTAAATACCTTGCAACGCCGGCTACAACAGTTTCATACGATTCTCACTTTCACATGACATTGTAAATAAGAAGCGGGCAGCATTGTCTCCCGTAAATATAAGTTACACTTTCACAAAAAAGAGATTGCACTACAGTATTTGTATGAGGTGAACTGAAAAATACTATTTCTTTTGTTTATCTTTTTTAGTGTAAATATTAGTAATCAAAAATAATAATATAAATTGAGCACTGTACACTTTGTATTCTGTATTGTAATTGAAATCAATATATTTGAAAATTTAGAAAACATCCAAAAATATTTAAATAAATGGTATTCTATTATTAACAGTGCAATTAAAACTATGATTAATCGTGATTTTTTTTATCTCATGATTAATCAGGATTATTTTTTTAATTGTTTGACAGCCCTGGTCTTTTCATATAATTTTAATTAGATAATGAACTAATTCAGACATTAATCTTGAAAACACGTACGCATGTGCCTTTTGCTCACAGGAGTAGCTCCATGGAGGTCAGAGGGAATACCGTGTGAATAAAGTTAGTATGTGCCTAGGTGTTTGTAGGATCGGAGTCTAAAAGACTCTCAGGCCCATAAAAAGTAGGACTTCAAACTCTGCCTCCAGACAAATGAGTTCCCCAAATGATTGCACCCATGAGTATCCTTACAGATCTGGAACTCATACGCACACTTTTTCTAGAATACTTTAAAGAACGGTCTTGCCATTAGGACACATGAGGAAATAGAATACCTTGGCAAATAAGGAACCTGATCTGCGCTGTAGTGGCCAGATGTCATTTGATTGATCACACTGGCACACAGGTTAGCACTGAAATGATGTAGGCCTGTAGTACAGCAGTGACCATTGAACTGTTTCTCAAGAGCAAGATAACTCAAATACATTCCCTCTTGGTTCTCTTTCCCTGTGAAGACAAAGTATTACTTAGAACAAACCTCATTAGTAGATCTGACATTCTGATCTCCTTCAGTGCTTTAATATTTGTGAGCATATGGCTGGAAAACACAGAACAGTCTCACTACCATCATAAGCCATCTTTTGAAAACTAAAATAAACTTGTTTCTTAATTTATAGAAATTAGGGCTAGGACAAATACACTGCTAAATTTGAGTTCAATCACATCATTGCTTTGTTGCTGTTTTTTAAAACTCAAACTAGGAAACTAAGTTATTTGTGTGAATTCATTATGTATTTGATAATTTCAGTTAATACTGACAGCCTACTTCTACATCTGGGTCTGTAATCAAATCAGGCTTTGCAAACTGCTTGCCCTTGCTCACATCCCAATCAAAAACTACAAAAGCATTCAAGATTACAATAGCAATTTGATCATATTCTCATTTTTACTGATCAGGAAAAAAAGAATTCATAGCATACACTAAAATTAGAATCAACTACAGTAACTTCTTGAAATCAGGTTTCTACCCATTTGAGCAGGCACCCTGCAAGTTACTAATAGCCACATAACCTGTTTTCCCTCCCCCTTCGCCCCATCTGTATATAGATGCAGTAAATACAAGGCCAATAGTGAGCAATGTCTTTTGTAGCTCACAAATTATGATACAACAATTTAGTTAATGGTAGCATAAGAGTGGCCACACTGGGCAGACCAATGATCCATCTAGTCCAGTATTTGGTCTTCTGACAGTGGCCAGAGCCAGATGCTTCAGAAGGAATGAACAGACCAGGGAATATTATTGATCTTAGTGATTAATATTAGTGATCCATCCTGGTGTCAAGTCCGAACTTCTGGCAGTCAGAGGCTTAGGGTCACCCATAGCATGCAGCTGAATCCCTGATCAACTTGGCAAATAGCCACCAATGAACCTATCCTCCATGAACTTATCTAATTCTTTTTTGAACCAACTTACAATTTTGACCTTCACAACATCCCCTGGCAATAAGTTCTACAGGTTGACAATGCATTGTTTGAAGAAGTACTTCCTTACGTTTGTTTTAAACTTGCTATTAATTTCATTGGGTAACCTTGGTTCTTATGTTATATGAAGGAGTAAATAACACTACCTTATTCACTTTCTCCACACCATTCACGATTTTATAGACATCTATCTTGTCCCCCCAGTCGTCTCTTTTCCAAACTGAATCATACCAGTCTTTTTTAATCTCTCCTCATGTGGAAGCTGTTCCATACTCCTAATCATTTTTGTTGCCCTTCTCTGTAGCTTTTCCGATTCTAATATATCTTTGTTGAGATGGGGTGACTGTAGCTGCTTGCAGTATTCAAGGTATGGGTGTACCATGAATTTATGTAGTGGCATTATGATATTTGCTGTCTTATTATCTATCCCTTTATTAAAGATTCCAAACATTCTGTTAACTTTTTTTGACTAGTACAACACATTGATCAGATGTTTTCAAAGAACTATCCACAATCACTCCAAAAATCTCTTTCTTGAGTGGTAACAGATAATTTAGATGCATCATTTGTATGTATAGTTGAGATTATTTTTTCCAATGTGCATTATTTTGCCCTTATCAACATTGAATTTCATCTGCCCTTTTGTTGCCCAGTCACCCAGTTTTGTAAGATTCTTTTGTCACTATTCGCCATCTTCTTTGGATTTAACTATCTTGCATAATTTTGTATCATTTGCAAACTTTGCTACCTCCTTATTAACTTCCTTTTCCAGATCATTTATAAATATGTTGAACATCACTGGTCCCAATACAGATCCTTGGGGACTCCACTATTTACCTCTTTCCATTCTGAAAACTTGACTATTTATTCCTACCCTTTGTTTCCTATCTGTTAACCAGTTACTGATCCATGAGAGGACCTTCCCTCTTATCCCATGACTGCTTACTTTGCTTAAGAACCTTTGGTGAGAGACCTTGTCAAAGGCTTTCTGAAAGTCCAAGTACACAATATCCACTGGATCATCCTCGCCCACACGCTTGTTGATAACCTCAAGAATTCTAATAGATTGATGAAGCATGATTTCCCTTTACAAAAGTCATATTGATTCTTCCCCTAAGTATCATATTCATCTATGTGTCTCATAATTCTGTTCTTTATTATAGTTTCAACCAATTTGCTGAGTAGAGTAGTTAGACTTACCACCTTGTAGTTGCCAGGATTGCCTCTGGATCTTTCTTAAAAAATCAGCATTACATTAAGTATCCTCCAGTCATCTGGTACAGAGACTGATTTAAGTGACAGGTGACATTCCTCAGTTAGCAGTTCTGCAATTTCATATCTGAGTTACTTCAGAACTCTTGAGTGAACACCATCCTGGTCCTGGTACCTTAATTTATCAATTTGTTCTAAAACCTCCCCTACTAACACCTCAGTCTGGCACAGTGCGTCAGATTTGTCACATAAAAAGAATGGCCCACGTGTGGGAATTTTCCTCACAACGTCTGCAGTGAAGACTGATGCAAAGAATTCAACATCAATGGCTTCCTTGAGTGCTCCTTTAGCACCTCGATTGTCCAGAGGCCTCACTGATTGTTTGGCAGGCTTCTGATGTACTTAAAAAAAATTTGCTGTTAGCTTTTGTGTCTTTTGCTAGTTGCTCTTCAAATTCTTTTTTGGCCTGCCTAATTACACTTTTACACTTGACTTACCAAAGTTTATGCTCCTTTCTATTTTCCTCACTAGGATTTGACTTCTAATTTATAAAGGATGCCTTTTTGCCTTTAAACAACCTCTTTTACTGTGTTGTTTAGTCATGGTGGCATTTTTTTGCTCTTCTTACTGTTTTTATTTCATTTGGGATATATGTTTATTTTGAGCCTCTATTATGGTGTTTTAAATAGTTTCCATGCAGCTTGCAGGTATTTCACTCATGTGACCATTCCTTTTAATTTCTGTTTAACTATCTTACTCATTTTTGTATAGTTCCCCTTTTTTAACTTAAATGCTACCATGGTGGGTTTCTTTGGTATTTTCCCCCTATAAGGATGTTAAATTTAATTACATTACGGATGCCATTTCTGAGGGGTTCCGCTTTATTCACCTATTGGACAAGATCCTGTGTTCCACTTAGGACTAAATCAAGAATTGCCTCTCCCCTTGTGAGTTCAAGGACTAACTGATCCAAGAAGCAATCATTTATGGTTTCTAGAAATTTTATCTCCACATCCCATCCTTATACATACACAGTCAATATGGGCATAGTTGAGAGCTCGCCACATTATTATTGGGTTTTCTGGTTTTGTAGCCTCTCTAATCTCCCTGAGCATTTCACAATCACCATCAACCATCCTAGTCAGGTGGTTGGTGTATATTTCTACTGCTATCTTCTTATTATTCAAGCATGAAATTTCTATCCATAAAGATTCTATGGTACAGTTTGAGTCATTCAACATTTTTACTATATTTGTCTCTGTGCTTTCTTTCACATATAGGGCCACTCCCTCACTAGCACAACCTACTTTGTCATTCCTATATATTTTGTATGCTGCTATTACCAGGTCCCGTCGATTATCATCATTCCACCAAGTTTCTGTGATGCCTATTATATCAATGTCTTCACTTAATACCAGGCACTCAAGTTCACCCATCTTAGTAATTTAGACTTCTTGTATTGGTATACAAGCACTTATAAAATCTGTCAGTATTTAGTTGTCTGCCTTCATGTGTTGTAGTTGAATGGGACTCTTTTTCATTTGACTTTTTCTCTTCAGTTCCTGAGTCAACTGTAGTTTTAATATTTTTAAAAGTAAGGTGGTATAGACTGTGTGCACAAATTGTACACCCTATGCTTGAAACAGTCATAAAAATAACTAATTCAACATAACTACTTTCAAAAATGTCAGTATTTCAGCTGATATACAACATATCCAAAGTTGACAATATAACATTATGGATTAAGGGCTTGCTCCCACACCTGAACTGAAGTCAACAGTAAAGCTCCCAGAGCACAAGAGCTCAGTCCTATTCTCACTGTAGCCAATGGGAATTTAGCATTAAAAAAGCACCATTTGTTAAGTTGAAGCTGGTTTGGAGCTTTTAGAAGAACAGTTTTTTGAAATTATGTCATATGTTTTGCAATATTAGAACATAAAAGTGGCCCCAAATTGTAACAATTGTAGCACCAGCGCAGCTGTCGAGCACTACCTCCCCAGTTCCCAATCCATCTGAAATATTGCTTAACAGTGGATGGCTGTCCTGGAGCAGAATGCGCTGCACATGCTGGTAATATAATATATGGTGTATATAATTATTACCAAAAGCACCAAGTTGTATCTTGTTATTTTAGAATCCTAAAAAAATCCCGCTGGAAGAAGGACGCAATTCTCTGCCTAATAAGCAAATTGTGCCATAAACCATCGGATATCCAAATTCCAAGTCCTTTATAGAAACACCAAGGAGTTGCTCTGACTGATTAAATAAAGAGAAAGAGGGCCCTTTCCCCTACTCAAACTATATACCAGAATTCATTCCAAAGCAAATTTTAATGATCAGGTTATAAAGAAGAAAGAAATTAACAGGCCCTTCATTATAATTGTGCTAGCATCTTTGCTTATATTTGCATTGAAATACTATGGTGGGTTGTGACTGAAACCAATATCAGCAAGAAAATGTAAAGCAAAGGCAGATAATGCGCTTTTAATCCCAAAGGATCCATTTTACAAACTCCACACATGATCTTGCAAACCCCTGTGTGCACAGAACTTCCACTGAAGCTAATAGGAGTTCCATGCAGAGCCTAGTGCTAGCATGACGAGGCTCCAATGAAGAGAAGCCACCACTACAGCTGACCCTGCTGTAAATATACAGTGAATTTCAGTCTCCAGAGCTGTCAAGTTGTTACCGTTTGAGAGCACTGGAAGCACACAGAACATTTTCTTTGTTTTATAAAAAGAAGAAGAGGAGATTAAAGCCTGTGTTATATTGTGAAACAATCAATTTATCCATAGCTGAAATTCCTGGGATGGAACACATGGTAATATTACAGAACATGGCATGAAATGAAGAGTACAATAGCCAACTGAAACTACATGGGGAATTTAGGTAGGCAGAATGTAACAGCCCAAAGCAAAGTTTGTTCAGAAATAGGACACTAAATCTAAAGGTGAGGATGTCATCTAGTGCCTCAGCAACAACACTCCCTACGGGAAAGCCAAGATCTGTGGACATCTCCATTCAAGTACTGATCAGGCTTAATCCTGCATGGCATGGGACATCTGACCTGTTCATCCAGCAACAGACATAAAAGGGCACTCAACCAGGCACAAAGTTGGCCTACTGATTTTTCCCATAGAAAGCACCTCTCCCCTAATATGCAAAAAGAAAAGGAGTACTTGTGGCACCTTAGAGACTAACCGATTTATTTGAGCATAAGCTTTCGTGAGCTACAGCTCACTTCATCGGATGCATACTGTGGAAAATACAGAAGATGTTTTTATACACACAGACCATCGAAAAATGGGTGTTTATCACTACAAAAGGTTTTCTCTCCCCCCACCCCACTCTCCTGCTGGTAATAGCTTATCTAAAGTGATCTTCTGTATTTTCCACAGTATGCATCCGATGAAGTGAGCTGTAGCTCACGAAAGCTTATGCTCAAATAAATTGGTTAGTCTCTAAGGTGCCACAAGTACTCCTTTTCTTTTTGCGAATACAGACTAACACGGCTGTTAATCTGAAATCTCCCCTAATATGGTTGCTCTTAAACCTGAGGACTACTACTATTTATTTGAAGAGCTGGATCTTAATAACTTACCCATGTGGCATGTCTATTACACATTTATAAACAGGCCACCTAATGTTATATTTGTTTTTTGTTTAAAAAATGTCTGTTTTTAATTTGTCAGTTTAAAAAAGAGTCTGAAGAATTCTGAAAACCTACAAGAAAAACAACTTGATTACTTAATTAGCTTGGCAGTGTGCTTTTAATATTATTTAAACATACTTCCCATAATAGGTTTTTTAAAAGTGTCATAACAGTTTGAGAGTTGTCACATTAGGCTGCTATAGCTCCAAATGTGTACATTCTTTTCAATTTAAGACTATGAATCCCATATATAATAATGTGACTGCTTAAAAGGAGATGTTACACTTTATGTCAATCCAGCTGCTATGCAAATACATACAATCTACATAATAAAAAACCTTATGTTAATTTAGGTTAAGATAATTGACTGCCTGCCAGTAACTGATTTTTAAATTTCAGCATTTTAGCCAATTAAAACATTTTCTTGTCAACACAGCCAAACTGATTTAACTACTGTGTTTACTACTCAGAAGAGGACTTTTAGTTTTTAACTCATCTTTCTGAGGATAAAATGTGTCTTAAATTTATTCTCCTACACTCACCTAATTATAAAACACACCAAATGGTGGTAAAAATATTCCAGTAATAGTTTCTTTATTGCTCCAATTGTGGATTCAGTTTTTCATGCTTGAGCTCATAACACTTTACTTTGCAACTGTAACTTTGTTGTAACACAATTTCTTTTGTATAGCATTTCCTATATATTTTAAAGGGAAAATGTAGGAACAGAAATTCCACTATGTTTAAGTACGTACCGGACAACAGCAAAATGCACATATTGCACAGAAGAGCCTTGCCTCATTTCATGCAAACCTTTCTCCGCCTCATCTTTCATAGGTCAGGCTGCAGCAGTACTTTGGCTCTCTGTCATCACCCATATACACCTTCACTCCTCAGAAGGAAGGTGGCTGGACTCCCTTTGGTTTACCTAGTATATGCATGCACAGAACTGTTAGGAAGCCATTAAGCGATCACAATAGAAATATCCATGAGCCTGCACTGTCCTCTTTACAAATCTTTCCAACTTTCACAAATCACAGCCAAACATCCTCAGATGACCAAAAGGCACATCTATGACTTGGGGACACTCTCGCTGCCAAATGCCCAACATCTACCTCAAGCCACTGAGGCATGAAGGGTGATTTTTTTTAAAAAAAAGTTGCCAAACATTTTTTATATTGTAAGAGAATGGCTGAACCCTTTGTATTCAAAGATTTCAAAAATGTGTACTCTGGGACTGACATCTAACCTGGCAAACTTCAGTCCAGTGGGTAAAAACTGCAAAAGGATAACCTGCTGAAAGTGACCACTGAGAATGAAAATGCCTGTGCAGCCAAACTAAGGATAGGCTTGTGTGTAGAGCACTGGACTAGGACTCAGGAGACCTTGCTTTTTTTCCTGCTTTGTGAACAACCTCCATGTGACCTTCAGCATGTTATTCTCTGTGCCTTAGTTCCCCATTTTACAGATAAGGATGGTGCTGAAGCCACACAAGTACCCGTTAAAAAAATACACCCCTTCCCTGCCTCTGTAGCAACCTATCTCCTCCTTCTCTGCGGGACAGAGGGTAGGACGATCCGCTTTTTTAAACAAACCAGACACACGAAGGGTTTCAGAGTAGCAGCCGCGTTAGTCTGTATTCGCAAAAAGAAAAGGAGGACTGGTGGCACCTTAGAGACTAACCTATTTGAGCATAAGCTTTCGCATCCGATGAAGTGAGCTGTAGCTCACGAAAGCTTATGCTCAAATAAATTGGTTAGTCTCTAAGGTGCCACAAGTACTCCTTTTCTTTTTGCAGACACACGAAGTTCACACCCAGTCACACTCTCCCCACCCCTTGGCCTCCCCCCACAGACGCAGGACAACCAGCTGCAGAGTCCTTGCCCAACAGCCCCCCCACACACTTCGTTGCTGACGTCAGAGGGTGGCAGAAGAGGAAGGCTACATTTCGGGCAGCAGCTGGAAGCTGCTGCCCCCTCCCCCACCCCTTAGCCCCGGCTGCAGTTGGCGTTTCTTCCCTCCCGGGGGCTGGAACCTGGCTCCCCCTCCCCCGCCATTGCCACATCTCCAGCAAGTCGCTGTTTCCTCCGGGGCTCCCCATGCCCAGGCTGTGCAATGCAATGATAGCTCAGTGGTTTGAGCATTGGCCTGCTCATGTGAGTTCAATCCTTGAGGGGGCCATTTAGGGATCTGGGGCAAAAACTGGGGACTGGTCCTGCTTTGAGCAGGGGGTTGGACTAGATGACCTCCTGAGGGCCCTTCCAACCCTGATATTCTATGATAAAGCTAGGGAAGGTCCCGGTGGGCTCCCCGCAGGCACCGGCCCCCGCCGGAGAGCCCCAGGCCGGCCGGAGGACGCGGCCCACGCCAGGCGGCGCTGCGCGCATCTGGAAGCCACAGGCAGGGCGCCCGGGGGAGCCAGCGGCGGCTCACGCACCTCCCTGGCGCCCGGCCAGCGCGGAGTTAGCCCCGCCTGCCTACATGTGGCTAGCGCTCCTCCGCGCCACAGAGCAGCATCCCCGGCCAACTGCTCGCCCCTGTCCCTTCCCCGCCGGAGCCTCCTCCCCAGCGCCGCCCACCTCCCTGTCTCCTCCTCCGCCTCGTCTCCCTGCACGCCGCTCCTGGAGCCCAGCGTCACTCCCGCTGCAGCCGCAGACATGGCGACGCTGACAGCGGTCCAGCCGCTCACACTGGACAGAGGTAAGCGCAGCTGCTGCGCCCCTAGCCCGCTCCAGGGCAGCGGCTCAGGCAGGGACTTCAGGCGCCCCTGGGTGCGGGGAGTCACCACAGTAGGCTGCAGAGAAGAGGCTGGTGTCCCCTGGAGACGCATCCCCGGCACATCCTGCTGCTTCTGGCTGCCGCGGAGTTGCCCCTGCCTGTATCCCACCCTGGTCCTGGGGAGGGGCCCCCAAAGCCGCAGGAGCCCCCTGGCCGTACCTGTGCTGGCTGCTGAAGCTGCACCTGCATGCTTGGAGCCTGTTGCCGGAGAACAGGGCAGTGGGCAGGCTGCGGGACTGGGGGGGACGCTGCCCCCCAGGGCAGTTCGGACTGCAGGTGGCTGTAAGGTGAAAGGGGAAGGAGGGAGGAAAGCAAAGAGACCAAACTTTCTTCGAGGAGGAGAAGCGTTTTGGAGGCTGGGGTAGGGCTGGCATCCTGAGGAGATAGCCGGGGCATGGATCCCCACAGTACCAGGGGGAAGGGGATTGTATATTACAAATCTAGGGTAGTGCTGGCTAGTGTATTGCACTCTCTATGTAGTGTATTAATCTCTCTATGTAGCTCTACGATCTTGCTTTGCATCTTTTCTGCACTCGCTTTTCTCTGCTAACTTGCTATCTGGTACAGCATCTTGCCCTACTAGCATCTCTAGTGCATTGATTTTGAGTATGTCCCTATACTGGCATCTCAAGTATAGTGGCAGAGTTGCTGCTTGGCATATAGATGCATTTCTAGTTATTAGCTTTGTGGTAGCTTCACTTTCTCCATAGCTAACTCCTCTAAGAAAAGGGCTCAGACATAAGCAAAGGAAAGTCAGCCATGCGAAAAATCTGAATTTGGGGGAGTAAAGGAGAATGGGAGGGAGCTGCAATTTGCCATATTTGCTATAATTAATACTGCTTCCATATAGAAGACAGCTATATTCCTGAAGACACCTAGTTGCCCCTGGCATTGACGACAACACTGATAAATTTTTTCCACCCTCGAGACTGTGACAACAGCACCTTTTTATCCTTCTCTTTGTACAGTCCATTACAAAAGAGATAAAGAGGGGGTGCAGAAAGCTTGAGACTATGCTAAATTTAAACTTCTGCCACAAGGCTGTAAAATTAGATCTCCCAACCCAACCTGATTAGGCGACAATAAGAAATGATTTCTAAACTGATACCATTGAAAGTACATTTGTAATCCTAATAAGGTACCCAGAAATATTTGGTTATTACAGAGGGGGAAATAACTTGATTTATTATTTGTTTGGCTTTTTCTTAGTTATGAAATCAAACAAGCTCCCTGGATAGGACTCTTAAGTGTTAGGTCAATTTTTTTTAATCTGCATCCTGTGTGTCTGAGCCGCTGAGCAATTTGTAAATCCTTTACTTTGTAGAGAATGATTTAGGCCAGTGCCTTGGTTTTAAAAATACTCTTTCTAGAAGATTAAGATGGACTCGAAACAAGAGGCACAGAGCTTCCTGCTGTAAATTCAATGGAAAAGAAACCTGATGAACTCAGTTTGAGATTTTAATTTAGAGGACACTAGGGTTACTTTGCTGGAACCTAATTGAGGGCATAGCAGCTGTTGTGGTCCCATCACAACTTTACTGTGCATTAGGTGGGTTGTTTTAATAAGATATTCAGACAAAAGAAAGAACAAAATGAATTTATTACTGAAATAAAGTACTGGCATGCAGAAAGAAGGAGAATACGTGTTTGTCCAAAGTGCTTAGAAATCTACTGTGTAATGTGTAGTTTCATCCCAATATTGTTTGCATTAACAGGACAAATCTATTTCTCGGTAAAGTGTTGAACAGATGGCAATCCATTAAAATGCATGGCTTTTCAAAGAGAATTATTAGTATTTCAATATTATGATACCATAGCATTCCTGTTCGTTATTGAAACTATGTTTTTTTTAAACACTCTCTCTCTCAATAGTCATAAGTAAGATTCCACTAGATATGGGCCAGGGTGTGCCTGGCACTTTCACAGAGGTGGAAGTTGAGGGCCAAAATGCCCTCCTCTCACCTGGTGGCTGAAGTAGGTGAAAATAGGAGAAGGAATTCATCAATCCCAGTGACTCCTAAGAGGACTCACTGTTAATGTAGTTGAGATGCAGAGTTGCATCAGCACAAGGTGATTGCATGCAGCAAGGAAAAAAAATATATACAACGTGTTCATTTCCAAAAGAAGGCAACTTCTTCAGTGGGACGCAATCGCCTTTCAGGGGGTGCTGCTGCTCCAGTTGTTGAGAAGGCTGAGAGCCCCAGAGACATCTCACCTAGGCCCAGTGCCTCCAGGTGTTTTCACTTGAGTCCTCCCCTTACCACCAGGGAAGAGGGGAATCTCTGGGGCAGCAGATTTCTCAAATCAAGGAAGAGAAGCTCTCCCTTTGCTTTTATCAAAATAGAAAGAGCTGGGCTCCTCCTGAGTCTGCCTCAGCCCTGCTAAGGTCAAGACACAGTCCACTCTGGAAAATACCATAGACCTGCACTGGCTCCATGCTCTCCCACAGAGAAGTCAGTGCAGCAAGGAGAGTAAAGTGCATTCCTTGAAGGCATGTAGTAGTTCAAGTGATCGTGGTGAGGGAATTATCATGGTGGGGTCCATGGGGGCAGTGTGCCTCTGCACTGCCCCCTCCTCTGGGCAGTGTCTAAATGGTGAAATCTAGCCCTATGTGAATAATATACAGATGTAAAACCTTTATTACTGTCCTGGAATGTGTCATCATAACAAACTTTATATGCAGTTTTATTTTTCAAACCCCGTCACAGATAAATGAGAAATATGTAAGTTAAAATAAAACAACATTTAAAGGTGACTGTCATTTTTGTGTGCATGATTGGAAGCCTGATTAGAATTAACTTCTTTAATTCCTGTCAGCATGTCTCTCTCTACCTGCACAACCATCTGTGTCTGCAGGACTATAATATGTAGAGCAACTTTCCAATATAATGGAAATTTTAATCACAGTTTCATCTCACAGACATCTCCCTTTAATCTGAGACTGTACAGGGCTGGAAGGGAGACAGCGTACGTCCTGGGGTGGGAATGTGATGTGATTCAGCTACTAGGGCAGGTGCAGCTGTGGGGGTTTCTACAGAGCAGTGGTTCTCAACCAGGAGTACGTGTATCTCTGGGGAGTACTCAGAGGTCTTCCAGGGGGTACATCAACTCGTCTAGATATTTGCCTAGTTTTACAACAAGCTACATAACAAGCACCAGTGAAGTCAGTACAAACTAAAATATCATACAGATAATGACTTGTTTATACAGTAACGCCTCATTAGTTATGTTCCTGAAAAATGCGACTTTAAGCGAAACGATGTTAAGCTAATCCAATTTCCACATAAGAATTAATGTAAATGGGGGGGGGGTTAGGTTCCAGGGAAATTTTTTTTTTGCCAGACAAAAGACTATATATATATACACACACACACATACAGTATAAGTTTTAAACAAATAATTTAATACTGTACACAGCAATGATGATCGTGAAGCTTGGATGAGGTAGTGAAGTCAGAGGGTGGGATATTTCCCAGGGAATGCCTTACTGCTAAATGATGAACTAGCACTTGGCTGAACCCTCAAAGGTTAACTCATTGTTAATGTCGCCTCACACTCTACAAGGCAGCAGGAATGGAGGGAGGGGAGACAGCATGGCAGACAGCGACATACACACTGTGTGTGTGTGTGTGAGAGAGAGAGAGAGAGGAATGCCCATTTCCCCTTTAAGTACGCTGCCTCACTACCCTTAACACTGCCTTGTTAAGTTAATCAGCAAGCTGAGACCACATCTGCTGCCATGAAGCTCCCTCCATCTTGAGCCCTGTCGTGTGTGTCCCCTGCTCTATGGAGATGGGGTAAGCAGGGTGCAGGAGCAAGGGGGAACGGGACACCCTGACATTAGCCCCCTCCGCACAGCAAGCAGGAGGCTCCTGGGAGCAGCTCCGAGGCAGAGGGCAGGAGCAGCACATGGCAGTGGAGGGAGGGACAGCTGGACTGCTGGCAATTGATAGCCTGCTGGGCGGCTGCTGCACAGGGAACTTAGGGGAGTGGGGAGCTGATAGTGGGGCTGCTGGTCCACCCTGGTTCCAAGCCCCCACCAGCTAGCTGCAATGGGCTGCTCTTCCTGCAAGCAGTGGACAAAGCAGGCGGCTGCCAAACGACGTTAGAAGGGAGCATTGCACAACTTTAAACAAGCATGTTCCCTAATTGATCAGCAAAGTAACAACGAAACAACGTTAACTGGGACGACTTTAAGTGAGGAGTTACTGTACTGCTCTATATACTATACACTGAAATGTAAGTAAAATATTTATATTCCAGTGATTTATTTTATAATTATATGAAAATGAGAACATAAGCTATTTTTCAATAATAGAGTGCAGTGACAGTTTTGTATTTTTATGTCTGATTTTATAAGCAAGTAGTTTTTAAATGAGGTGAAACTTGGGGGTACACAAGACAAATCAGACTCCTGAAAGGGGTACAGTAGTCTGGAAAGGTTGAGAGCCACTGCTATAGGGGAGGCTGAAGTTGGGGGCAGGGTTACAAGTGTTCAAGAGATTTGGGAGGGGAAAAAGCCTGTGATGCATAACGGAATGCGGTGGACATAATATACCTGGAATTTGCAAGGCTTTTGACACAGTCCCACATGACATTCTCATAAGTAAGCTGGAGAAATGTGGACTCAGTAGAACTACCCTTAAGTGGATACATAGTTTGTTAAATAGCCACAAACAAAGAGTAATATTAATGGAATGATGTCAGATTAGAAGGAGGTCTCAAGTGGGGTCCATAGGGATCTGTTCTGGGTCCAGTGTTATTTAACATCTTTATTAATTACCTGGATGTAGGAACAGAGAGCATATTGATTAAATTTGCGAATGACACAAAGCTATGGGAAGTGGTAAACACTTTGGAGGATAGACCTAAAATGCAAAGGTATCTTGATAAATTGGAGAACTGGGCTATAGACAACAAAATGAAATTCAACAAAGACAAATGTAAGGTGCTAAACTTAGGGAAGAAAAACCAAATGCACAAAGACAGAATGGGGGATAACTGGCTTGGCAACATCACTGCAGAGAAGGATCTGGGAGTTGTGGTGGATCACAATCTCAACATGAGTCAATAATGCAATGCTTTTGCAAAAATAGCAAATGCAGTTTTGGATTGCATTAACAGAAGCATAGCATGCAAGTCACAAGAGGTGATAGTACCGCTCTATTTGCTGCTGGTTAGGCCTCAGCTAGAGTACTGTGTCAAATTTTGGTCAGCGCTGTATAGAAAGGATGTAAAGAAACTGGAAAGGATCCAGAGGAGAGCAACAAAGATGATCAAAGGGATGGAATGAAAGCCATATGAGTAAAGGCTGAAGGAACTGGATATGTTTAGTTTGGAAAAGAGGAAATTATGGGGGCACATGATAGCTATCTTCAGATACCTGAAAGCCTGTCATAAAAAAGATGGAGAAAAATTGTTCTCTTTTGCCAGAGAGGGCAGGACAAGAGGCAATGGGTTCAAAATATAGCATCACAGATTTAGATTGAATCTCAGGAATAACTTCCTAATTGTACGAATAGTAGGACAATGAAACAAACCGCCTAGGGAAGTTGTAGAAGCTCCTTCACTAGAGGTTTTCAAAAAGAGACTGGATAGCCATCTGTCTTGGATGGTTTAGATACAATAAATGATGAATCTTGGCATGGGGTTAAACTAGATAACCCTGGCGGTCCCTTCTAGCTCTGTGATTCTGCAGTGACTTACAGAGAGTCAGAGGTTGAGGGTTGGGAGACACAGAGAACATGGGAGAAGCACTGTTTGGAGATAACCATGAAGGGGGCTAAGGGCAACAGTTAAAATTTAATCTTCTAAAGTTTGATCATTCTGCAATCTTTCTTGAGTCTGGACTGTAAGAATGTGCTACTGAGATGTGGGGTTGGGGAGCAGACTTACTCCCCAGTGCCTCACGGCTACAGCCCTGTGACACTATGACCTAACGTCCCCTACTTGCAGAGCCCTACTCTCCACCTGCCTCCACTCCCTGTCATGATCACCTCAAACCCAGGCCTTCCCAAAAGAACCCTGTTTTCCCATGACCTCTTCTACCAGAGACCTGTTGCTTCCATGGTTCTTTTCCTGCTCCACCATGCCTCCTGCTACAGTGCAGATCCACCCAATGCCCCCTCCCCATGCCTCCACCAGACTTCCACTCAGCTCACCAGTAAAGCCCTCTTTGCTAGGGATCCCTAAGGCTTGTCTCTAAAATGCATGGGCTCCCCAGCTCCATGCCCGTGGATCCCCATAAGGCAATTGCACCTTCCAAATAGACTTCTACTTAGGACTTCTCATGTATCCTTAGAGTCTTTAGGGTGGCATTCACCTCTTTTTCTCCAATTGTCTGCTGGTGGGGGAGGACCAGACTGAACTCTCCCACCCCCATCTTCTTTCTTTGGGGGGACATCAAGAAGGATTTTTGCCCTCCACAAGTCAATGGATGGTCCCCAAAATCTACAGAGGAAGGACTACTGCTTTTCTGCCACTATCAAACTGTGGCCAACCTGAGTGTCTGGGCCTGTCTGTTACAGGCCAGAGTTTCCCTGTGGTAGAGTATCCTCATAGAACATATGTAAGGACTTCCCAACATAGAGAAATCCTGCTTGTCAGAGGATGGGTTTTCCAAGACCCAGATGTCTCAGCATCCTCATGTCACTCTCCCCACCATACTTCCCCTACCAGTTACCCAAGAAGCCTATGCCTCCCAAACCATATGCCCCTCAGATTAAACACTTCCCCTCTCCCTACTGCACCAACCTTACATCCCCAACTCAGTACCACTTATGTCATTCTATCAGTCATCCTCACTGGCCATAGAAGTGGGATGGAAACCGTTTTTCCATCCCAGGGAAACTTTCAAGAGATGTAAAAAGACATTGGTCTGAAAGTTAATGTTTATTGATTGCATTGAGAGAAAATTAATTTAAACAACCTTCATTTTAAGCTAAAACATGTGGGCATTTTATTACTCTCTCTCTCAAATATTTCTGGTCAGGGCCATTGTATTGTCTGAGATTTCACATGGGGTCCCTCACTTATAGGCAGACATCACTGTATCTGTCAATAATAGAAGATGGATTTTCACCTTTCACTTTATCTGAACCTTTATCTTTACTGAACATTTTAAAATACTATTTTTCAAAAAGCTTAACTTATTTGAAATGTTATTTGTACTCTTCACTCTGAAGCTGAACTTAGTCTGCTGTGGCCACTGTTTACTCAGAACATTGCACCAGCATGTTCCCTGATCTTCTTCATTGTGGGTTTTGCACAGGACAAGCAAATGGCAAGTTAGGAAAGATCACTTTTCAAGAGACCATCTTGATTTCTAGTCAATTAGATATTTAAATTGTTTTGAACTGACTCATGGTTAAGAGCTAGATTGTCATGGAAAATATATTTCCAGGTCCCACTAGCCGATGTCTACATCTATCCTTCCACCCCATATCCTGATTACTTTTTTATTTGCATATAGTCAGTATTCACATCCTTGGGGTGAACACTTCCTTAAGTGCTTGCAGATTGAAGGAAAGACTGCTGAATTCTTTGCACAGAAAGAACTGATACCACAGTTGTTTATGAAGCTTCACCCAGGGTCATAACTGCTGGCTGTGCAGTAGGTCAATGGGGAACAGTCTGGGATGGATTTAATTTAAAATCATTCAGGCATTAATATATGTGAACATAACCTTAAAATAACCTAAACTTATTGACAGCCTAATTTCTACTGCTCTCAGATCTATGCTAGGAAACTGGAAAGACCTCTTGCTGTTAAGCTACACTGCGTAACTAAACTCCATTTATTCTCTATTAATTCAAACAATTAACTTTCAAATGAAATGGATGTGCCAAAACACATTGGGAAAGTTGTCCTATACAGCACTTTATTTAGAAGAGATAAAGATAAAGATAAGATAAAGATAAATAAGAAAAGATTGGAAATTAGTATTAGAGCTTCTAATATAAGCAGCTATGGCAGTGTTCTGTTGATAGTTATAAAATAAACTTCCATTCCAGCCAGATAGAACACCGTTCTTTTATAGGTCTGTGTACATCCTTCTCTATGTTATTTTTCTGTTCATCCTTCTCTTTTGATAGCCTACTTAAGTGGGTTTGGTTCCCCCCCCACCTCACACACATCCGTGTGTGGTAAGTACATATCATTGATATAATTTTCATGGAAATTGGAAACATGCCATTATTCTGGACTGTAAGTCTTACTATAATGTATATTTGTTCTGAAAATAATATAATTAATACAAAGTCTAATTCATAAGGTAGGACCTTGACCCTACTACAGAGACCCAGCATCACTTAAATCCCACTTAAGCCCTCAGAATAGGGTTGGAGTGATTGTACTGTCCCTCTGCATAGGCATGAGTATCACCTAATATCTATCAAATATATCTGTCCATCTCAGAGATTTTATAGCACCCGTCATTGTAGGATCTGAGAGCAATGAAAATACTTTAAGTGCCACAAATTTGCAGCTGGATATCCTTTATGGCGATGATATACAAAATAATGATATATTAAAAATAAAAATCACTCATTCCATTAAGATAAAAAAAATCAGAGGGCTTGGTCTGTATTTGATTATGTAGTACTGGAACAGAAAGACGTAGTCAGAGACTGAAATAATTTGTTTTATGTCACTGTGTTTGATTTTTTTTTTACTGGATGTTTTTCTGAAGAGATGGATTTAGGGTAAGCCGCTTGGTTTAGTGCATTTTGGATTATAAATGAGTATGTTTTTTACAGATCTATGCAACTGAAGCATTCATGCAGCATTGATAACAAATTTCTTTAATTATGCACATAGTTTAGTAATGCTTCCTAAAGTCTTATGGCTCCTATATTTATACCTTTAATATGGTAGCTTGGATTTTTATAAGAAATGTCAAAATAATGTTACTATTTTAAAAAGTTAAATGCACATGAGGAACTCAACTGCATCTGTTAGGCACAGCCCTGAATTGTGGGTAGGTATGGAGATCCACTTCCCCAGGGGAACTCTGAAAGGAACTGGATCTGCCTGAGGAGTCTGTGTTCCAATCTGCAGTCAACCAGTTTCACTGGATCATGGTCCTGCTTCCTTCTCTCTCTCTCCTGTCCTTGTTGAGGTGGCTTCTGCCCTGAGGCCTCTAGGAGAGAGCAATCCCTGATACCTCAGGGGTTGTAAATGGGCCTGGCCACTGTACAATGATCAGAAAGGAGCAACAGCTCCTTCTCTCAACTTTGTACTTGTGCATCAGACTTGCATCTAGGCACAATGTGGCCTTAAATATGAAGTCCTTCATAAATGTGTGTCTATATGTAACACTCCACGAACACACAGAGTTTTGGTGGAATTTGGTGTAAGTCACTTCTGTGACTTGGAAAGGGATATCTTAAATCCCCAGTCAAGTGTAATTTTTGAACACAAGATTAGTCTTGCCACATTGTTCTTCAGTGGCTTTGTTCATGTTAAGAAAAAGTTTGTTGAGCACGTTAGGCATATAATTGCCAAAACAAGATGGACAATGTTCAGAGCAAACACTTATTACTGCAAGGATTTTGCCTTACTCCTGGTCTGTAAACACCTAACACACTGTTGGTACTGCAGCAATTTAATAATAATACCTAGACATAATTTTAGTTTACAGACACTCCCCGGTTTACGCAAGACCCGACTTACGCATATCCGCACTTACGGAAAAAGCTCCGTAAGCTAGAAATAGGAGGGGGTTTTGTTGTTGTTGTTGTTTTTTTTTGCATAATGGTCAGGAATACATTTCCGACTTATGCAAAACTCGAGTTACGTAAGGCGTTCCGGAACGGAATGATTGCGTAAGTCGGGGAGCATCTGTATTTGAGTTTATGCTGGAAGATCCTGAATCTGAACAGAATTTAGGTTACCAATAATGTATTCTACTCCTCATTTGTTACATTGTTCTGGATCCTGAAACTTGTTGATCCTCAATAGGGATGTAAAATGCTTATTGGTTAATCGGTTATCCAGTTAACATCAGTCTTATCGGTAAGGTATTCTGGTTAACATTTAAACTCTGCTGCGGGACCCTGCTGCCGGCCCTGCACCACGGGTCCCAGCTGCCATGCCCCCGAGCTCCTGGCTGCTGATCCCCTTCCCCCCACCCCATCCCAGCTGCTGGCTGGGGTCCTGGTTGCTGGTGGCCCCCATGCCCAGGGCTTTGCGCGCGGCAGCAGCAGAACCCCCTGCGTGTGGTGGCGGCTGGGACCCCAGGCGCGGGGGGCCTGCTGGCAGCCGGGACCCTGGGTGCGCAGGGTGGCAGTAGAGCCTAACAGTTAAACATTTAACCAGTAAAATTTTAGTCGTTTGAACATTTACTTTTTTAAAATGTTATTTTCATCCCTAATCCCCAATGGGGCTCTGAGCAGGTACAGGAGTCCATCACATACAACAAGGATTACAGGATTTGTGTGCTAATGTTTAGGAAACACAAGGCAGGCTATATTATATATTCCTTCCCTTTTGACAATGTGTTTTATAGGGTATGTCTACACTACGGAATAAGGTCGAATTTATAGAAGTCGGTTTTTTAGAAATCGGTTTTATATATTCGAGTGTGTGTGTCCCCACAGAAAATGCTCTAAGTGCATTAAGTGCATTAACTCGGCGGAGCGCTTCCACAGTACCGAGGCTAGAGTCGACTTCCGGAGCGTTGCACTGTGGGTAGTTATCCCACAGTTCCCGCAGTCTCCGCTGCCCATTGGAATTCTGGGTTGAGATCCCAATGCCTGATGGGGCTAAAACATTGTCGCGGGTGGTTCTGGGTACATATCGTCAGGCCCCCGTTCCCTCCCTCCCTCCGTGAAAGCAAGGGCAGACAATCATTTCGCGCCTTTTTTCCTGAGTTACCTGTGCAGACGCCATACCACGGCAAGCATGGAGCCCGCTCAGGTAACCGTCACCCTATGTCTCCTGGGTGCTGGCAGACGCGGTACGGCTTTGCTGCACAGTAGCAGCAACCCATTGCCTTCTGGCAGCAGACGGTGCAATACGACTGGTAGTCGTCCTCGTCGTGTCCGAGGTGCTCCTGGCCACGTCGGCTGGGAGCGCCTGGGCAGACATGGGCGCAGGGACTAAATTTGGAGTGACTTGACCAGGTCATTCTCTTTAGTCCTGCAGTCAGTCCTATTGAACCGTCTTATGGTGAGCGGGCAGGCGATACGGACTGCTAGCAGTCGTACTGTACCATCTTCTGCCAGGCAGGCAAGAGATGAGGATTGCTAGCAGTCGTATTGTATCATCTTCTGCCAGGCAGGCAAGAGATGAAGATGGCTAGCAGTCGTACTGTACCATCTTCTGCCGAGCAGCCATGAGATGTGGATGGCATGCAGTCCTTCTGCACCGTCTGCTGCCAGCCAAAGATGTAAAAGATAGATGGAGTGGCTCAGAACAAGAAATAGACCAGATTTGTTTTGTACTCATTTGCCTCCTCCCCTGTCTAGGGGACTCATTCCTCTAGATCACACTGCAGTCACTCACAGAGAAGGTGCAGCGAGGTAAATCTAGCCATGTATCAATCAGAGGCCAGGCTAACCTCCTTGTTCCAATAAGAACGATAACTTAGGTGCACCATTTCTTATTGGAACCCTCCGTGCAGTCCTGCCTGAAATACTCCTTGATGTACAGGCACCCCCTTTGTTGATTTTAGCTCCCTGAAGCCAACCCTGTAAGCCGTGTCGTCAGTCGCCCCTCCCTCCGTCAGAGCAACGGCAGACAATCGTTCCGCGCCTTTTTTCTGTGCGGACGCCATACCAAGGCAAGCATGGAGGCCGCTCAGCTCACTTTGGCAATTAGGAGCACATTAAACACCACACACATTATCCAGCAGTATATGCAGCACCAGAACCTGGCAAAGCGATACCGGGCGAGGAGGCGACGTCAGCGCGGTCACGTGAGTGATCAGGACATGGACACAGATTTCTCTGAAAGCATGGGCCCTGCCAATGCATGCATCATGGTGCTAATGGGGCAGGTTCATGCTGTGGAACGCCGATTCTGGGCTTGGGAAACAAGCACAGACTGGTGGGACCGCATAGTGTTGCAGGTCTGGGACGATTCCCAGTGGCTGCAAAACTTTCGCATGCGTAAGGGCACTTTCATGGAACTTTGTGACTTGCTTTCCCCTGCCCTGAGGCGCATGAATACCAAGATGAGAGCAGCCCTCACAGTTGAGAAGCGAGTGGCGATAGCCCTGTGGAAGCTTGCAACGCCAGACAGCTACCGGTCAGTTGGGAATCAATTTGGAGTGGGCAAATCTACTGTGGGGGCTGCTGTGATGCAAGTAGCCCACGCAATCAAAGATCTGCTGATATCAAGGGTAGTGACCCTGGGAAATGTGCAGGTCATAGTGGATGGCTTTGCTGCAATGGGATTCCCTAACTGTGGTGGGGCTATAGACGGAACCCATATCCCTATCTTGGCACCGGAGCACCAAGCCGCCGAGTACATAAACCGCAAGGGGTACTTTTCGATAGTGCTGCAAGCTCTGGTGGATCACAAGGGACGTTTCACCAACATCAACGTGGGATGGCCGGGAAAGGTGCATGATGCTCGCATCTTCAGGAACTCTGGTCTGTTTCAAAAGCTGCAGGAAGGGACTTTATTCCCAGACCAGAAAATAACTGTTGGGGATGTTGAAATGCCTATTTGTATCCTTGGGGACCCAGCCTACCCCTTAATGCCATGGCTCATGAAGCCGTACACAGGCAGCCTGGACAGTAGTCAGGAGCTGTTCAACTACAGGCTGAGCAAGTGCAGAATGGTGGTAGAATGTGCATTTGGACGTTTAAAGGCGCGCTGGCGCAGTTTACTGACTCGCTTAGACCTCAGCGAAACCAATATTCCCACTGTTATTACTGCTTGCTGTGTGCTCCACAATATCTGTGAGAGTAAGGGGGAGACGTTTATGGCGGGGTGGGAGGTTGAGGCAAATCGCCTGGCTGCTGGTTACGCGCAGCCAGACACCAGGGCGGTTAGAAGAGCACAGGAGGGCGCGGTACGCATCAGAGAAGCTTTGAAAACCAGTTTCATGACTGGCCAGGCTACGGTGTGAAAGTTCTGTTTGTTTCTCCTTGATGAAACCCCCCGCCCCTTGGTTCACTCTACTTCCCTGTAAGCTAACCACCCGCCCCTCCTCCCTTCAATCACCGCTTGCAGAGGCAATAAAGTCATTGTTGCTTCACATTCATGCATTCTTTATTCATTCATCACACAAATAGGGGGATGACTACCAAGGTAGCCCAGGAGGGGTGGTGGAGGAGGGAAGGAAAATGCCACACAGCACTTTAAGCACAGCACTTTAAAAGTTTACAACTTTAAAATGTATTGAATGACAGCCTTCTTTTTTTTGGGCAATCCTCTGTGGTGGAGTGGCTGGTTGGCCGGAGGCCCCCCCACCGCGTTCTTGGGCGTCTGGGTGTGGAGGCTATGGAACTTGGGGAGGAGGGCGGTTGGTTACAGAGGGGCAGCAGTGGCAGTCTGTGCTCGAGCTGCCTTTGCTGCAGCTCAACCATACACTGGAGCATACTGGTTTGGTCCTGCAGCAGCCTCAGCATTGAATCCTGCCTCCTCTCATCATGCTGCCGCCACATTTGAGCTTGAGCCCTGTCTTCAGCCCGCCACTTACTCTCTTCAGCCCGCCACTTACTCTCTTCAGCCCGCCACCTCTCCTCCCGGTCATTTTGTGCTTTCCTGCACTCTGACATTATTTGCCTCCACGCATTCGTCTGTGCTCTGTCAGTGTGGGAGGACAGCATGAGCTCGGAGAACATTTCATCGCGAGTGCGTTTTTTTTTCTTTCTAAGCTTCACTAGCCTCTGGGAAGGAGAAGATCCTGTGATCATTGAAACACATGCAGCTGGTGGAGAAAAAAAAAGGGACAGCGGTATTTAAAAAGACACATTTTATAAAACAGTGGCTACACTCTTTCAGGGTAAACCTTGCTGTTAACATTACATACATAGCACATGTGCTTTTGTTACAAGGTCGCATTTTGCCTCCTCCCACCGCGTGACTACCCCCTCAACCTTCCCCCCTCCCTGTGGCTAACAGCGGGGAACATTTCTGTTTAGCCACAGGCAAACAGCCCAGCAGGAATGGGCTCCTCTGAGTGTCCCTTGAAGAAAAGCACTCTATTTCAACCAGGTGACCATGAATTATATCTCACTCTCCTGGGGATAACACAGAGAGATAAAGAACGGATGTTGTTTGAATGCCAGCAAACATACACTGCAATGCTTTGTTCTACAATGATTCCCGAGTACGTGTTACTGGCCTGGAGTGGTAAAGTGTCCTACCATGAAGGACGCAATAAGGCTGCCCTCCCCAGAAACCTTTTGCAAAGGCTTTAGGACTACATCTAGGAGAACCGCAAATGCCAGGACAAAGTAATCCTTTCACATGCTTGCTTTTAAACCATGTATAGTATTTTAAAAGGTACACTCACCAGAGGTCCCTTCTCCGCCTGCTGGGTCCAGGAGGCAGCCTTGGGTGGGTTCGGGGGGTACTGGCTCCAGGTCTAGGGTGAGAAACAGTTCCTGGCTGTCGGGAAAACCGGTTTCTCCGCTTGCTTGCTGTGAGCTATCTACAACCTCCTCCTCATCATCATCTTCTTCGTCCCCAAAACCTGCTTCCGTATTGCCTCCATCTCCATTGAAGGAGTCAAACAACACGGCTGGGGTAGTGGTGGCTGAACCCCCTAAAATGGCATGCAGCTCATCATAGAAGCGGCATGTTTGGGGCTCTGACCCAGAGCGGCTGTTCGCCTCTCTGGTTTTCTGGTAGGCTTGCCTCAGCTCCTTCAGTTTCACGCGGCACTGCTTCGGGTCCCTGTTATGGCCTCTGTCCTTCATGCCCTGGGAGATTTTCACAAAGGTTTTGGCATTTCGAAAACTGGAACGGAGTTCTGATAGCACGGATTCCTCTCCCCAAACAGCGATCAGATCCCGTACCTCCCGTTCGGTCCATGCTGGAGCTCTTTTGCGATTCTGGGACTCCATCATGGTCACCTGTGCTGATGAGCTCTGCATGGTCACCTGCAGCTTGCCACGCTGGCCAAACAGGAAATGAGATTCAAAAGTTTGCGGTTCTTTTCCTGTCTACCTGGCCAGTGCATCTGAGTTGAGAGTGCTGTCCAGAGCGGTCACAATGGAGCACTCTGGGATAGCTCCCGGAGGCCAATACCATCGAATTGTGTCCACAGTACCCCAAATTCGAGCTGGCAACGTCGATTTAAGCGCTAATCCACTTGTCAGGGGTGGAGTAAGGAAATCGATTTTAAGAGCCCTTTAAGTCGAAATAAAGGGCTTCATTGTGTGGACGGGTGCAGGTTTACATCGATTTAACGCTGCTAAATTCGACCTAAAGTCCTAGTGTAGACCAGGGCATAGACAAATCCCTATGCCCAATCCTAGTATCCTACATGCCTCATTCACTCTAAAGTTAGTGGGTCTTTTGCCTGAGTAAAGAGGGCAGGATCAGGTACTTAATGAAATATCAATTAAATTATTTGTTTGAATATATGTCTTCTCTTTTCAGCTTATGTGTGCTACTGGGCTGGGCACTCCTCTAATGAAATAATCAGTGGAAATAAGAAATGTGATGGATAATAAAGTCTTTGGCTTTGTGCAGATATGTTCTTTTAATTAACCATCAGAAAAATACATATAAGCATAGCTCTCTTTAACAGTTATGATACTTATGCAAGTACACAAAGATACACACTTTTAGTTGAGCTATGCTAGTCAAATGTAAAGATGCTCTTGGCAGATAAAAAGGCAACGATTTGAAATATTAATAAAATGTGAAGCCACCAATTAAAGTCATTACATAGAACCATCATTAATTGTTGATGAAAAGTCAAGAGAAAAAGCAAGTGAAAGCAGATAGTGTTTTGACCCCACTTAAGTGGCAATTCCTAAATTTATCTATCTTCTCTAAAGTACAGATAATTTGTGTTGCATGAGAGACTTCAAACATATTTGGTACTTTTAAAATACTAACATACTTTAAAATACACAAACATTTACAAAGAAAGTTAATCTGAGCTGATTTAATCTTCTTTTACCTAGAGTTGTAGTCAGACATTTGCTAGAGATTCAGACTGTGGATAAGAAGATCATAAGAACCAATTCAGGAAAGAATACTTATTCAGAAAAACACTTTAAGCATGTACTGAAATCCCAAACATGTGCTTTAAATTAAGCATATACTTAAGTGCTGTCCTAAACAGGGATGGATTTAAATACATGCCGAAAAGCTTTCCTGAATTGAGTCTCTAACAAATAGTGAGACAAAACAACTACCCAGGAATAATGCTACCAAGTAACCAAGAAGTGGAAATTGCTTCTCATAAAGTGTTACCCTATGCCCCTTTATGTGATAATACTAAATAAAGGGGATAAATTGTCATCCAGAAACTGAATGGCCAGAAGAGGCTGGGGAAGGAATGCTCCAAAACAAATGGAATGTTCTTAATTATTTAAAAGATGGAAAAAGTAAGTTTTCATGAGCATATCAGGCAACAAATCCAAAGAGTTAAATAACTGTGTTGACAGTACACAAAAATTACTCACAACAATGTAAATGGCATGCAGTATCATCATCAGAGTGGGTGTGGGTTGGGAAGGAGTAGCTCAGAGAATAAGATTTTTTAAAATGTCACACACAAACACAGAGTATTGTATCTGGACCAGCATTTCTCAAATGGGCATTCTCTTTATTTCTGCTGAATCAAAGTTGCTTCACCTTTACTGTGGAAGCTCGTTTTGATAAATCCCTCAGGGTAAGCGTTTATCCTTCAGGACCCTGACTCTTTCATTATCTTCCTCAATCATATCATGTAAAAAAAAAAACGAAGAAGAAACGTTATTTATATTTTAAGGTATCAGTCCTGCACATTGGCCTGTATGGAGTCCTCTGCAATCAATGAGCTACAGCACTGGCACAGACGTCACATGCAAAAATCAGATAGCTGTTTGGGGCATATATTAGTCCTTTGGCAGCAGTCTTAACCTTCTGAAATCCATCATCTATTCATGCTTTCAAAACAAATTGAAAATGTGCTGTCGTCAAACAAGTTATTTGGAGGAATACAGGAGTAACTGGATGGAATTTTATGGCCTGTGGTTTGCAGGAGGTCAGACTAGGTGATCTGGCCCTAAAAATCTATGATCCTACAAAGAATAGTAGTTGGGAAGAGAGTAAGTTGTGCATCCCTGCCCCATCACCATTTCCTGCCATGCTGCCAGTTTTGTATCATAATAGCAATGGCTATGGAGTTCATAGTGTATACCTCACCTTTTGCTTCCTAACAATGAAACCATGCCACAATATCTCAGGTTTTGTTTTTTCCACATCTCATAAATGATGTCCTGTTAAATCAGGCTATAATTTGAAATAAATTGTACCCCCACACTTCCACTTCCAAAATCTATCAGAATCAAGCAAACCACACAGCTGTAGTTTATACTGTCTTTACCTATATTCTCTGTACAACAGGAAGGGAGCTTTTCATTTCAAAGTTTGTTTTCAGCTTGCAGGAGCAATTCCGGAAAGTCATCGCTCTATCCTATGATCGTACTAATGCACAAAGAACCCTAGTTCCATTCATTTTGTTGTTTGGAAAGTCATAGGCTTGGAAATTAAAAGTAAAAAAGTGGTATATTTGGCCATGTCAATCACTAGTATACTAGAACTGCCTGCAATGTCTAGTTACACTGGGGTATATTAACAAGGAATGTTGCTTCCATTACACTAATCTTGCCATTACAATATTTCTCATATATACTTTCTGAAAATTGTGTTTCTCTCTGAAGCTGTATCTCCCTAGTCAGCTGCCACAGGAAATTAGTCTACAAAGTTCAGCGCTGGAGTCAACTAAAATGAAAAAAGGTGACTTCAGAAAGACAGAAGTTTAACAAAGTTTCTCATTACTTCTTCCAACAGAGAAACAGTGCCATTATGTATTCATGCGTAATGACTTATTGCATCATTTGTCATACATAATAAAGTCATCTGATCTCTGCTGCCTCTGTGGGGAGGAGGCTTATGGAACAGCCAGTGAAGAAATTAAAATCATAATGCTAGAAATAATGTGAAGCTGTTTATGTCCACTGTTGGCCCACTGCCATCTCTTCCTCCCTTTTCTGGTATGAACAATAAAAGATCAAGATTAGTTGAAGAGATAAGAACTAAGGAGCAGACAGCAGGAGACTCTAATAATGACACACCAGCAGAGAAGAAACCAAGAGTAGTGGCTCTAGCTCAAACACAGAGCCTGTTGTGAAGGAGAATTAGTATCTGTGAACTAATCTCACCTCCCTTTGTGAAACACCTGTTGGTGGTTCATTTCCTTCCTTTTTCCCCATTCCCCAAGAAAAATCTGTCTGACAATAGCTAAAAAACACACTATTGAATACCAGTGTGGCAACATGCACAGTTATATTGTATGTGCTACTTTTTTGTGATCTAGATGCAGGACGTATCACTTGTTATGTCCTTTACTTAGCAGGTTAGGTGGGTAATGGAGTGGAATTCCGCTGAAAAAAAGATACATCACAATTAGAAATAATGGTTTTCTTCTTACTGCTTGTCTTGGTACAGACATGTTCTCTCTCCACACACACACACCCCTCGACCCTCCCTCCCCCCGCACTGCTCTAGTTTTCTTTAATTCCTCCATGGGTTTTAATGGGTTTCACCATAGGTTCAAATTTCATAAGGCAATTTTTGTTTTATTAAGCAAGCAGAGAGTTATGGGTGGGTTAATGCACCAGCCTTTTATCTGGATTAAAATCCTGCTCAGCTAACACATGAAAGTGTCTCAGTTTGTTGACTTCAGCCTAGTCTCTAGTGTGGTTTTGTCCAGTTTCCAGTGCAGACTCTGCTTAAGACAGACTCTAAACTACAATAGCAAATGGCACTCCAGGTCATAAATCAGCTGAATTACAAGGACTGCAGGGAAACTGGCACAGCAGTTTACTATTTCCTCAGTTTTATGAGCTCCAAATTATAAAACTATATTTAAATATAAAGTCAGTTTATTCACTTGAGTTTCTCAGGTTTATACAGCTGTTTTAAGTTCCCTGCCCCACTCATCTCATGGTCTTAAAGGTCAAATCAGAAAAACGATAACTCTTGAGGCATATTTCCTGCAAAACAGGGGTAAAAGCCTTTGGGCCCATTGCTGTTCCTGGGAAGTCTTCATAGGACCAGTGGGAGAATGATGCGTGTTCCCCGTGGATGCCTCTTACTCCCTAGCCTCAGTCCACATTCCACCTCTTTGATAATATCATCCACCCCAACCCAAACCAGATGGGACCCAACTACAAGTGATGGGTTTGGGTCAGGTGTAATTTGTATAGCGCACATCGGGGCTTGGCTCGGATTGAATAGTCTTTTATCACTCAGTGTGCCAACTATGTTATTCACAATGAGGGAGGTGTATACTGGGTGATGGGGTTGAAGCAGAGGGAGATGGGAGAAAGATCGGGGCAGACTCCCCACAGAGCCTATCCGGTCCCCATCTCCTCCTACCTGTGCCTGGCTCCTATTCTCTGCAGGGGGCTCTATGGTCCAGACAGCCCCGCTTCCCAGCTCTTGACATTTCCTATGTCCAGCTGTGCCCCAGGCTCCCAGCAGCTCTGATCCCCACACTTCCCTGCGCAGTCATGGGTGCAGTATTCCCGGCTCCCTCTGTGCTGAGCTGCTGCCAAGTGCCCCCCAACCGGACGTAGTATTGGCACCTGCTGGCTCAGAGGATGCTCTGCAGTCAGGAGGGGAAGAGGCCCCACTTGCTCGATTCCTACTCCATAGCTCAATCCTAGATGCCATAGTGGCTGCTCCGGCCCTTCCAGGTCACACTCTTGCCTCCAGACCCCTGCTCATGAAGTACAGGGGCAGAAATGTACATCAGTGCCCTCATTGTATCTATCCAGGGCGTTGGGCCAGGCTTTAAAATTAGGCCCAAGCAGACCTCTAGTTCAGACCCTTTGTTAACATCTTGGCATGCAGGAATATGCCATCACGGGGTGCCAAAACTGTCCAGCGCAGGCAGTGACGGTACAAAGGATCAAAACCATTTCACCAATGAAGGGGGACCTGCTGCAGCCAGAAGGATGGAGAAACTGCAAAGGAGATGGCCAGCAATCAGAGAAAGCAGGTGCTGGAGTATGGGATCTATCGGCCCTGGAGACAGGTACTTCTGTGAGGATCCAGCCATTAGAGAGACACTAAAGGAGTAATGAGGGGTGCAGTGGCAACCAGATCATAGAAGGTGATTACACAAGAGGGAAAAGTGATCTGAAGGAACAGGAGACACGAGCCAGCAGACAACACCCAGCCAGAAACTACAGAGATCATCACAGAATGGAGACACAGAGAACCATCTAGAAGCCAACCCCACGGGGAGGGAGGCAACTCCGCAGAGAGAGTTTGCTAGATTATGGTGACAGGGAGACGGAGATCAGTTACTTCTGGTGTGGTCACTTGTTGAGGAGACCAAGCTGTCTCAAAGAAATATGTAACTAGCTGAATCTGTGGTTAAAATGAGACTCCAACTTGGCTCTGTTGGAGGGCAGAAGGGACACGGAGCAGGAGTTTGGGTGTCAATTATTTGTTTATATCAACATTGTATGTTAAAATGTTTGTAAAATAATGAAGAAATATCATGATCAGTTGAACTGGAGTCAGAGGCTCATGTTTCTTCCCTGGAGGGACTGTTATTGATGGGACACCAGGAAAACAGAGAATGGGGAGAGAGACTAGAAGCAACTCAACCACAAAGACAGAGCAGAACACATGGTTTAACAAAGTTTCACTTGTTCAACTTAACCTGCATTCAGCTTTACTCTTTGCAAATGAAACACTGCAGCACCCAGCCTGGGAAGAGGCAGATGTTAGGGTTAGAGCTTCTGCAATGGGAGCCCACAATCACCTTACTAACACATCTGGGAGAGTGAGCAACATTAATGTCACATGCTGGGCCCGGGCAGGGGGAATTCAAAATCAAAAGACAGACCAAAATCCCCAATATAGACTTAAAAAAAATCTCATTATATTTGGGGTTCAGCTCATGAGTGCTGATCTCTTGAGATTGGCAATATTGTAACTGTCACATGACCCCAAAAAGGTTAAACTGCAAAACAGCAGTACCCATGAGGCTGGAGTTCTGGGGAGGGTGTGCTTAAATTACTGGCTTAGAAACCTGTAGGATCCAGTGTATGGATCCAAACACAGCAGCCTGATGAGCATCCAGCAGAAGGAGCTTGACCCCGGCTGTGATAGAAAGCACATAGGAAGTCCACCAACACACTTACAAGTTCATTTACCACTATAATAGGCCAAGTGAGACAGATACAGCACATCCAACTCTATTGCGTGGTTGGATTTTTTCATACGTTAGGAAAAGAGAGACTTAAACATTTGCTAAACTGCTTGCTTAAAATTATTTATTTTAAGCAGCTTCAGGGTATGTCTACAATGCAAATCACTTGCAACGGAGTATAAGGTGTGTAGCTACATGCTGCAGTGAAAAACTGGCTGCTCCCACACCATAGTGCATTGCTACACATGGAGCCTTTCTGCATTTCAGGGAGCTGCCAGAACCTTTCCCTGCTGTTCCCCTGCTGCCAGAGACTTTCCCCATTGCAAGAGCTTCCCCCTGCAGCAGGGAAAGACTCTAGCAGTAGGAAGGCAGTGGGGGAGGCCCCCTGACACTGGGGGAGGCCCCCCTGAAACCTGCTCGAGGGCCCCAGTCCCCTGTTTGAGAACGACTGGTGTAGGGTATATACTGTGACAATTAGGGTCCAGACCCCTCCTCCTCCCCCCCTCGGGGAGAAAAGGGGCTCTTAACCCCAAAGAGTAAGCATTTGAATCAGCTGGTTGTATACAATGTTGTGTATAAAAATATGTGGAGTAAGGTCTTTTATGAAAGCATGTAATGTTTTGAACTTGATGGCCATTACGAGATATGTATGCAGACTGTGGTTATGTATTTATATCAGAAGTGGGCAAACTGAGCTCCTGTCTGGGGAGGCTCACCCCCGGACCCTCCCCCACTGTCCCCCCTTCCCCACAGCTACACCGCCGCACGGGCAGAAGGGCTGCGAGCTCCTGCTTCTCTGAGCAAAATGGTAAGGGGGTGGCGGCACGTGCACGCGGCGGTGAGGGGTTGGGTAGGGAGTCCCAGGGGATAGTCAGGGAGCAGGGGGTAGTTGGATGGGGCGGAGGTTCTGGGGCAGTCAGGGGTCGGGGAACAGGGGACGGTTGAATAGGGCAAGGGAGTCCCAGGGGGCCTGTGGGGGGGTGGATAGGTTGGGACAGTCAGGGGGCAAGGAGCAGAGGGGTTGGTTGGGTCGGGGGTTCTGAGGGGAACAGTCAGCGGGTGGGAAATGGGAAGGGGCAATAGGGGGCGGGGCCAGGCTGTTTGGGGGGCACAGCATTCCCTACCTGGCCCTCAATACAGTTTCGCAACCCGATGTGGCCCTCGGGCCAAAAAGTTTGCCCACCCCCAACTATATAGAATACTATGCCTATGACCTAAGCTACAATTTCAAATATACCTCACTGCAGGGAGGAGTGCATTCCAAGCTAGGTGTTTACACAAAACCACATGCAAGTAATGATCCATGTTTCAACCCAGGAAAAGACAAATAATTACAGTTAATGGGAAGACCCTGAGACACCCCAGCTACCAAGTCAAGAGGGAATTTTCCCCATTATGAGTAATGATGAATCATCATAGTTGACAGAAGGGGGTGGGGGGACAAAAACCATGCAAATCCTTAAAAAAGAAGGGCTTTGAAGTGAAGGCTTTATAGAAACTGATGGGCAGCTTCTAAACAGGACACTGTCCCTGAAATGCTTTATCCCATCTATGACAGGGCACACTGGAACCCTGTTCAAACAGAATAGGTAACTTGTATATGGAAAGAGAATTTACCCAATATGTAAGTGTAAAGCCTGAAGTTGCGTCTTTATGTTTATTTTCTGTAACTTGTATGTGTTTGTTTTTTCTTACTATTTCTTCTCTGAATTTGTGATTTTTCTTTTAAACAAACTTTTTGTTTATTTTTATCCAATGCAGGTCTCCAATGTGCAAGCTTTATGGTGTGTGCGCCAAAGTGAAACTGATAACTGGGGGCAGTTTTCACATGTTTGGGGTGACGAACCAGAGGGGAAAGGTCTGAGTGTCTTGTAGTTAAGAATTTGGGGAGATTTACATAGAAAGCTATACATATAAAATGATGGGGTCTAAATTAGCTGTTACCACTCGAGAAAGAGATCTTGGAGTCATTGTGGATAGTTCTCTGAAAATATCTGCTCAATGTGCAGCAGCTAGGGTTGCCAGTTTTGGGTGGACATATTCCTGGAGGTTTCATCACAGCACACTCCTTAATTAAAAATTAATCTTTAATTCCTGGAGACTCCAGGACAATCCTGGAGGCTTGGCAACTCTTGAAGCAGCAGTCAAAAAAAGCTAACAATGTTAGGAACCATTAGGAAAGGGATAGATAATAAGACAGTAAATATCGTAATGCCACTTTATAAATCCATGGTGCACCCACCCCTTGAATACTGCATGCAGTTCCCTCTTCCCCTTTCAAAAAAGATATGTTTGAAATGGAAAAAAGTACAGAGAAGGGCAACAAAAGTGATTAAGGATATGGAATAGCTTCCATATGAGGAGAGATTAAAAACACTAGGACCGTTCAGCTTGGAAAAAAGACAACTAAGGGGGGGGATATGATAGAGGTCTATAAAATGAATGATGTGGAGAAAGTGAATAAGGAAGTGGTTTTTACCCCATCTCTTAACACAAAAACCAGTGAAAATTAATAGGCAGCTGGTTTAAAACAAACAAAAGGAAGTACTTCTTCACACAGTGCACAGTCAACCTGTGAAACTCATTGCTATGAGATGTTTTAAAGGCCAAAATTATAGGGGGGTTCAAAAAAGAATTAGATAAGTTCATGGAGGATAGGTCGATCAGTGGTATTAGCCAAGATGGTCACGGATGCAACCCCACACTCTGTCTCTCTAAGCCTCTGATTGCCAGATGCTGGGACTGGATAACGGAATGGATCACTTGATAATGCCATGTTCTGTTCATTCCCTTTGAAACATCTGGCATTGGCCCCTGTTGGAAGAACTGGAAACTGGGCTGGATGGACTATTGGTCTCATCCAGTACGGGCATTCTTACGTTTTTATGTTGGGATCACCCTGAAGGGAGTAACTAGGCTGGTGGAGGCGAGGATGAGACTTTTGTGCTTGTGAGCTGGTGTCAGGACTCTGAGCCATAGCAGCATAGAATTAAGGCACCCAAAGCTACAAGACAGGCAGTGACAGACCCCCTTATTGATCTGCATGATACTCAAAATGTCACGCATAGCCACAGGGTTCAAGGTTATGCTACTCACCTATGCAGTGTCTCAGTGTCCACACTGCTGTTTATACTCATATTAGGGGAGCATGCTGTGTAGACATACCTTTAATTTTTAAAAGTGATGTCCTACCTGCTAATAATGAAGTTCTTGTCACATATGGGTATTGTCATGTATGGTGGGGCCAGTGGCCGTTTACCTAGACCAATTGAAAAAGATATGCATGAGTGATTTGGTATTTATCTGAACAGTAGAAGTTCTATATGATTCATTCTTTCTTATGTTTGAGTAGCCGTAGCAATATTCAGTTGTTGGAATGTAAAAGTGCTCTTGAATTAGACCTGTAATGATTACCAGATCATTTATTTAAACCAAAATAATAGAACATTAACATTGTTTTTAATTATAGTTATTTTGAGAAGACTTCAAAGATATGCTTATATATTATAGATGCAGTATAAAAATGTACCATAAAGGCCTGGATAACATTAGGGGGGAGGGATAGCTCAGTGGTTTGAGCATTGGCCTGCTAAACCCAGGGTTGTGAGTTCAATCCCTGAGGGGGCCATTTAGGGATCTGGGGCAGAAATTGGGGATTGGTCCTGCTTTGAGCAGGGGGTTGGACTAGATGACCTTCTGAGGTCCCTTCCAACCCTGATATTCTATGATGCTACTGGATTTTAACTGATTAAATTGCTGCTCCCTGCACACCATTATGCCCAATTTACGATAGTGAGGTATACCTCTCAGGCCTTGTCTATACTACAAAATTAGGTCGAATTTACAGAAGTCGGTTTTGTAGAAAGCGTTTTTATACAGTCGATTGTGTGTGTCCCCACACAAATGCTCTAAGTGCATGTAGTCGGCGGAGTGTGTCCACAGTACCAAGGCAACGGTCGACTTCTGGAGTGTTGCACTGTGGGTAGCTATCCCATAGTTCCCGCAGTCTCCGCCACCCATTTGAATTCTGGGTAGAAATCCAAGTGCCTGATGGGGCTAAAACATTGTTGCGGGTAGTTCTGGGTACATTTGCGCCTTTTTCTTGAGTTACCTGTGCAGACGTCATAGCACGGCAGGCATGGAACCCGCTCAGCTAACCATCACCATATGTCTTCTGGGTGCTGGCAGACGCGGTACTGCATTGCTACACAGCAACAGTTTATTGTCTTTTGGCAGCAGAAAGTGCAGTATGACTGGTAGCCGTCATCGACATAGTCCAGGGTGCTCTTTTAACCGACCTCGATGAGGTCAGGGGTGCCTGGGCAAACATGGGAGTGACTCAGCCAGGTCATTTCCCTTTTAAGTTTCATCTCATGGCGATTCAGTCCTACCGGCAGTGCACTGTCTTTTAATCTGCAGCCAGCAGAAGACGATGGCCACCAGTCATACTGCACCGTCTTCTGCCAAGCACCCAGATGATGACGATGGCTAGCGGTCGTACTGCACAGTCTGCTGCCAGCAAGATGTATAAAGATAGATGAAATGGATCAAAACAAGAAATAGACCAGATTTGTTTTGTATTCATTTTCTCCTCCCTCCCTTGGTGAAATCAACGGCCTGCTAAACCCAGTTTTGAGTTCTATCCTTGAGGTTTTGAGTTCTATCCTTGAGGGGGCCATTCTGTTTCTCGCAAAGCCACCCCCTTTGTTGATTTTAATTCCCTGTAAGCCAACCCTGTAAGCCATGTTGTCAGTTGCCCCTCCCTCCACCAGAGCAACGGCAAACAATCATTTTGCGCCCTTTTCCCTGGTTTGCCCAAGCAGGAGCAGACGCCATAGCTCAGCAAGCATGGAGCCTGTTCAGCACACCACAGCAGTTATGACCATTGTAAACACCTCGTGCATTAGCGTGCAGTGTATGCAGAACCAGCACCTGGAAAACCAGGCAAGGAGGCGACGGCAGCGCAGTGTTGAGGACATGAACACACTTTTCTCTAAAACCGCGGTCCCCAGCAATTTGGAGATCATGGTGTTAATGGGGCAGGCTCATGACGTGGAACGCCGATTCTGGGCCTGGGAAAGTCCATGCTGGAGCTCTTTTTCGATTCTGGGTCTGCAAGGTCACCTGTGCTGATGAGCTCTGCATGGTCACCTGTGCTGATGAGCTCGCCTGGCCAAACAGAAAATGAGATTCAGAAGTACCCGGGGCTTTTCCTGTACACCTGGCCAGTGCATCCGAGTTCAGAGTGCTTTCCAGAGTGGTCACAATGGTGCACTGTGGGATAGTTCCTGGAGGCCAATACCTTCAAATTGCGTCCACACTAACCCTAATTCGAAACCGCAATGTCAATTTCAGCGCTAATCCCCTCGTTGGGGAGGAGTACAGAAATCGGTTTTAAGAGCCCTTTAGGTCGAAAAAATGGCTTCGTTGTGTGGACTGGTACAGGGTTAATTCGAATTTCATGCTGCTAAATCTGACATAAACTCGTAATGTAGACCAGGCCTCAGATGACTAGTTAGCATGAAATTTTGTACAACTTAAAAAACAAACAAAAATGGCACAAAAAGACTCCCCACTTTCTCAATTCTTCTAAACTCTCCATTTTAATCAGTAAATTAAAGAGAATTACTGGAACAGGAGAGAACACTGGTCTGTGAGTAAGTAAGGAACTACACACAAGAATGAAAGCAAATTGGGCTGTCTGGTGTATGACATCATGGAAGGAAGTGTAATGGAATACAAAGTAGCAAGTGCCATCAGTATTCTACTAATACCGAGGATTTTCAGAAGTATACACTGAAATTCATCCAAAACTGAATATTACAGAAATAACTACACTTAATTAGAAGAGTAGGAGATCCAGATGAACTGTGAAGTTGTACAAAGATTTATTTCATTGAAACTCTTCACCTTCTGCCTAGATAAAATCTTTAGACACACTTGAATGAGGAAGAATGACATGCCCAAGTCTCCTCAGATTTTCAAACGACATATTAGCTGAAACTCTCCCGTTTACACTGCCCTGGGTATATTTCTACTCTGCCCTGATGAGCTTTTTAAATAACTGTTTTGTGAAATGTCAGAGACAAACTGTGTATTTTTACTATTAATTGCAATGACATCCCAGATGGCATTTTGTGTTTATAGTGTATATTTCCTCTTTCTGATAAATAATACAGTTTCACCTTCAATTAACTTTGTCATAGCTGGAGTGTGGCAGTAGAAGGATAAAATGTGTCTTAGAAAGGTGGGAAGTCTACTATCCAAAACCTTTTTAGTCTACAAGAAATTTTTATATTTCCTTATTGCGATCAGTCCAGCAAGATGATTCCAGACCAGCTGGTGAAAAAACAGCCATATATTGCCTATGTAAGCAATTACTGCTTGAACCAAAACTAACTTCACAGAACACTGTCATTACTAGTCAAAAAGAGTCTGTTATGCCAATGGTTAAAAATTGTTCAGGGGGCTGCAGATTATAACAGTACGATTTCCAGATAAGCACAGGAGTGGAAGACCATACGTTAATTAATGTAGTACAGCTCTTACCTCCGGTGTACATAGTGGATCTGAGTATCTTGCATTCCAAAAGTTACTGAAATTTTGTATCACTAAACACTGACAGTTATAGTGACTCTTGAACACAAAATGATTCAGAATGCTAAAATCAAATATCCTGGCATTTCTATGAATTGCTGGATTTCCTGGATCTCCTGAGTTAGAATTAAGACAAACCTTGCCAAATTCTGCCATCAGTTACAGCTGTTATACATACTCCAATGAAAGCTAGAATTTACCTTACAAACTGGTAACAGAACTGTGACATGTCTATCAGTGTTGGAGTACCTAGGATCTTTATTTCTCATAGTATCTGCATTTGGTTGTTGTTTTGGGGCTACAGTTATCTGAAATGCAAAATATTGGAAATAATATTTATGTTTAAAATAAACAGATTAATTTCAGGCAGATCTATATAAATTGTGTTTAATGAAATCAGTTTTGAATAAAGAGACAGCAAGGGAGAATGACATATAATAATACCATTTGAAAGAAGTGAGACTAAACATAGGGATTGAAGGACAGTGATAAACAAGCAAGATGACCTGCCTTTACAACTGTGTTATTCTACATGGCTATGTCTACACAATTCTGCTTCATTTAATACTGCATGGTAATGTTCCAGTTTTTAATCACAGTATGAAATCATACTAGCTCCATGTTCTAGTGATTTCTCCCTCTTTCTTTACCTCTGTACAGTAACATAATAGCCTGCTTATGGTCCCCAGGAATGCAAACGAAACTACATTCAAATGAAAAAATATAAAAATATTACATGAGATGAGAATTTTTCTGAAAACAATGTTCCTTTTCGATGCACACTGTTGATATAATGTGTTCCATCTGCAGCCACCTCACCATTATCTGTGTTTCACTGATAATGTGACCCACCATGCTGAAACATTATTTCCTCAAGTGCTGCATGTGAGTTCAATGATGAGAAGAGTGGAGAAGTGAACAGAATGTTAAATAGAATGGGGGGAAGAGTAGAGATCATTGCTTAAATAGAAGAGAGAAGTATAAAGAGGTGTTGGTAAAAATAAAAATGTAAGATGAGCATTAGGTCCAAAAGGGAAAGAATAAGCAGATGTTCCTTTTCTGGTATATTCAACATAAAATATCAAGTAATCATTCACTCCCAGTCTTCAAACAAAATTCCCATTGATCTCAATGGAAGATGAGTGAGTGGAAGAAGATAAATCCATGCTAATTTGATTGCAATCTAAATTTCAATCAAATAAAATTGTGATCAAAGGGATTATTATTGGAAGGCTTTTGTTTAAACAAAATAATCTGTTTCCTTGACTGATGAAAGGGATGAATTAGAAATAGTAAAGAGAAAAGATTGAGTTTAATTTCCTTTATTATATAATATAAATGTAGCTTTAAACTGTTTTTAAAATAGTTTCACAATTTCAATGGATTTTTAATTAATTCATTAATTTACACTTTCTACTAATAGATGAGAAAACGTGAGAACACTTTCTTGCGCATTCTTCATAACAAACAGAACTAATTCCTTAGAGTAATTACATAGCAAAAGGAGGATTTTGGTCAAGAAAAGAACCCCAAAGGGAAATCCTGGCCCTATTGAAAGCAAGAGGAGTGTTTTCATTAAGTTCAATAGAGGCAGGATTTCACCACATATTTTAACTTCTCACAAGTGACTTTGAAATCTTCATAGCTGCCAGTCACATCACTTCTTTTTCCTCACTCCTTGGAACAATTATTCACATTTTAACTCCGCCCTAAAGCAGTTATTCCATGTTGGGTGAAATTCTCCCTGTCCAGAAGGCCAGCACAAAGCTGACGCTCCACTTAAGTCCTTATGCAGGGATGAATTTTACGCTTGTTGAACCTACTTTAGAGTAGCTATTTACCCAAGCCTCACCTCAACAGGCATATCACTGGAAAGCAGTACAACATTTCAAACCCTCATGAGGTAATATTTTACCTTCATGCCTATATTTTACAGTGTGTGTTGAAACTGTGTGTTTTATGGTGTGTGTTGAAGCTTGTTTTGTCTTGTGAAACAAGAATAAAGCTCATGACAAAGGTGTCTGCTTGGAACAAACATATGGCCGTGAGCACATTCCTCATTTTCACTTTGGGGTTTTATCCTCCTCCAAAGCTATTTATTGCTTCATATATTCTTCTGCCATGAACATTATCCCTAAAGTCACTAGCAAATGGAGTCCGAGCACTGGGCCCAGCAGTGATAAGGGAAGGGAAGCACATTGTTAAGAAATATGATAGAGAGATAATACATCAAAGCAACAGCTTGGATCACTACATCTATTTTACATTATTGGGTGAATTTGGGAACATGGAAAGTTATATAATTTTTAAAAAAATGTCTTTGTAATAGGCACCTTGATAGTCTCATTATATTTTCTGAGCACTGGGATTTCCTTATGTTACCTGCAAATGGAAACTCCCAGTGCTATATTACTTTCTGGTGTCAGAAACAATAAATTAAATAGTATCATTTATTTACTTGCTGCTAGTCTTGGGAAATCTTCCAACTCCTGGGGCCAAAAGGTAAACAATTTACTGTTTTCAGCGTCCCAAAACCCCAGACAATCATGCTTCAACTTTTACTGTAACTTACGACAGCGTCTAAGACTTTGAGTTTAATCTTGTGAAATAAGTATATACCTGTATATGTATTTCTTAGACTTCATTTTAGAAAAACAAATAGTGTGCAATACTGCTTATATAGTTAAAAATTGCATTTGCTCAACTAGTGAACATCTTGAGTTTTAAAGTATGAGAAATAAAATATTGAAATAAAAGTATATGTGTTATCAGCAGAAAGGTTTACTTTGGGTTTCAGTGGCAGGGTTTACAATTCTGAGAAATTGCTAGGCAGGAAGTATCCTGCCTTCAGGATCACTGATCAGCGATGGACAATTTTGTTCTGATAAAGTAATGCTTAGAACTTAATATCCTTGATAGAGATGGTTATATGACTGGGGGTCTGTGAAAATCATTCTGAACTTGTTCTCTGCAGCTTAGATTAGAGTCTGGGGTCCTATTCTCTCACCGCAGAGCCTGTGTAACTCCCAGCAAAGTCAATACCTTCTAAGAAATATTCCTAGCCTATCTCACAGTGGGAGAATAAAGCCCTAGCTCTCCTGCTCCTGCAGTTGAATTACATTTCTTAAGAAAGCTTATACTGTCTTTCTAATTTGCATCTGGATTCTTTATTACTACAAACACAACTGTAAGTACCTGCAAGGTGAAGGTCTGACTCAAAAAAACCATGTATAGTGGCTATGGTTTGAAAACCCGCACAGGAGCACCATCTACATACACATACTATATTATACACACCTCATAAAGCATGGAGAAAGTAAAGTACTCATAACTTTTGTTATGGTAAGCAAGACAGTGAAAAGTCATGCCTCCCACAATATACATAATGGAGTCGTGGCCCATGACTGGGACTCCTAGGTGCTACGATAATACAAATAATATGCAACATATCATCAACTGGTAAAGTTACTACTGTTGGTAGTTTTCGTTGTTTAGTTTAAGAACAATCACAAGCTTTGCTTTATTAGTGCTTTATTATGAGTGCTGCCTGAATTTTTGTTTTTTCATGTGCAACTACTCTATCAGAAAATGGGAGATGCTCACTTCAGCAAATGACAACTTGGCACTCAGTTTTGCCTAGGAATTTATGCACTCACCTCCTGTTGATTTCACATCAGAGAGCATGCATTTATCATTTGTACTACTATGTTCCTCTCTTTGCAATATATCGCAATACTAAATGCAAACTTTTCCTACTTCTAAATGCAATTAATCATACTGTGAATGATCCAGGCACCAATTCAGGAAGGCACTTAAGCACATGCTTATCTTTAAGCATATACTTAAAACCCATTGATTTCAACAGGACAATGACATGGCTAGAGTTAATTAAGCATATGCTTTAAGAATAGGGTTACTTTCACGAATCAGGGTGCCAAAGAACACTGATGTCAGTAGGAGACTTTCCACTGAATTTAATAGGTTTTGGATCAGGACCATAGTGAACATGGGGAGAAGCAGAGAATCCACAAAAATAGAGGTAGAACAGCTAGGTGAGAATAAAATAGTGGTGGACCAGCCAGCAGCTGCACTGTGCTTCTGCTCAGTATAGTTTGGGAGGAGAGCTAGGAAGGAAGCTCTAAACTGAGCTAACCAGGGTAAAAAAAAACAAACCCAAAAAACCAAAACCCCTTTTAATTTAAAGCAGCTGAAGGGCTTTTCTAAGCTATGGCCACTGCAGAGGTCCAATCAAAACTGCTCTGCTAACAGAGCAGTGGGCAATTCTCAGATGCAGTCCTTCATCTGCTTTGTACTGTCTGCACAGAGCAGAGCAGGTGAAGCTGGGGACAAGGACTGGAAGTCTAAAAATGAACTAACTGTGAACCTCTCAGTTTGAATGGGAAATGTCAAAATTATGAATCTGGTAAATACCCATTTTTGGAGGTATTTCATTGTGAGAAAGATACTTTTGCTATTTGTTCTTTACATTTTTAACTATTATTATGAATATTTAAAAATATACTTTAAACCACGCATCTGAAGCCATTCTTTCCCCATTTCTAAATAGCTTCTCATGTCTATGCGAGATAGGACAGCTGCTCAGAAGAGCTGAACTGCAAGATGAGGATTCTAAGAATTGTTTCAATTAGTGTAATCTCCCAGTCACAAACACTACAATCTTTATCATGGGGAAGGAGGGTTATTTAAGGTAATTTCCATTCATTATAAAGATTTTATTTTTAAACACAGCTAAATCACATTTAAAATGCCTCAAATATTTTGCATGAATGTAGTATTGTATATTCCCTGAGTCACTATATGACTACACTATGATATTTTTTCTGGTATAATTGGCTAGTGATGTCATGGGTAGAAATGAAAATGAGTCTACATTAGAGGCAATGGGAATGACCACACAATCAAGAAGACATCATTACAATGTTGCCAGACTTCATCTACTTCAGCAAGTTTTGTAGCTGTAATTCACCTCCAATGCAGCTCCTGCAGCAGAAGTTGTAACGTAGGCTTACATGACATGGTAGTAAAAATGTCTGAGCCCTGCCTATGGTACAGCTTCCACAATTGCTACCACTGGTTAGGATCCACCCCTTTCAGCTCAGCTGCTTGTTTCAGTTAATTCTTGCAAAGAAACGTATTTTAACTAAGTGGACTGACTCAGCTCCCTCACTTGACCAGTGGATAGCCTCCATCAAGTAATACATGGAACAAATCACTTATCTATCATGCTTATATGGCCCCCATCACCACGTTATTTGAACATCTCACAATCTTTAATATATTTATCCTCACAACATCCTTGTGAGGTAGGGAAGTGCTTTTATCCCCATTTTACAGATGAGGAACCAAGGCAGAGAGACTGAGTGACTTTCCCACAGTCATCCAGGAAGTACATGGCAGAACAGGTAATTGAACTTGGCTCTTCAGAGCCCTGGGCAAGTGCTCTAATCACTAGAGAAGCCTTCTCCTAGCAAGAGGAAAAACAATTCTTGAAGAAAATATTAGTGTATAGTTCCAGGTTTGTACAAAGAAAAGATTAAATTCTTTCCTTATCCATTATCATGCCAGATGGACTTATATAAGGACTTATTTTAAATTAGACTCTTTGAAAGCACCTCTTGCTGTTCTCTTTAATGCAGAAGGAAGCAGTTATGTATTTCTAACTGTTTTAAGCATGCTACTGTATATTATCTGCTTACACTGGTATCTGTGTTTTTAGAAATGAGTACTTGTAATTGATAAATATGCATGTAATGTCAGTACTGAAGGACTCAGATTTCTGAACAGCAGTGTCTACACATATATTAGTTTAAGGTAATGTGTACATTTCAAGTGGTTTACCTGCAGAAAAGACTTATAAACAGAAAAACAAATAAATTAAGCATTGCTAAAGCCGATTGTGCATGAAAATATTGCTCATCATCACTGTACCACTTATTTGGAACATTAATCATTCTTACATGTCAAATCTCTGCTTTTCTGAGCTTTATTCCTATTTTTACCCATTCAGATGTTGCAAGAGCAATTGAATTATTGGAGAAACTACAAGAGTCCGGAGAAGTACCAGTACACAAGCTGCAATCCCTAAAGAAAGTACTGCAGAGTGAGTTTTGTACAGCTATCAGAGAGGTACGGAAATGAAGGTCATTTCTTAGCGTAGCCTTATTCCTATAAATGTTGAGGGAGCAGGAGCACCTTGTCCACTACAGCAAAGGATATGTGATTTGAAGTCATAATGCTTCCAGAGGCAATGTGGGGCTAATCCAAAATCCACTAATGTTAAGGGGACCCCTTCAGGGGACCTCAGTGGGCATTGGATCGGGCCTGTAGAGAGGCGTGAGGTCATGCTGTATGTGTTAGAAAGTTGTAGCCACTTGCAGTGCTGAGGACTGGGATCATTACCCTGCCATCTGTGCGAAAAGGCCCTCCTTGCACTCTCCAGCAGTCAATGATAAATTATGGCTGCCTCCCACACAGGTACACAGAGGGAGAAGGAGCTCCTTGCGCTCTCATCTCTCCTTGACCTCCAACATATCCACACAGACACAGTTAGGATGTCTCTAAAGCAGTGAACTATGTTCTGGGCTCACAGTAGTGAGACCATAGTTAAGGCTGCTTTAGAATTTTTCTTTTACAGAGTCGGTTCCTTTCTGGAACCCTCTTTCATAAGCATACCATGGGGAATGTGAACCAAATTTCATATATGTAACTGATAATGGTTTTCTTTCAGTTTACAATTTCTTGGACAGAAGATACAAATGAAGCTAATCAGTTCAATAGGATTCCTAAATGTTTAGGATTATTTTCCTACTAAACTAAACTTTATTTGTATGCCTGACTGAAGTGATTGGAAATATCCTTATGGAGTCAGCAGTTTACAGCTTGCACCCAGCAAGCCTCTCATCTATTTAATGCCTAACAGTAGTCCTCCTTCAGTGACATCAATGTGAGTTCTATCATATACTTCAATAATAGCAGGATTGCACTCTTTGGTATTGAGGCAGCAGAAGTGCATTGATTGTGATTTTTTTTTTCATGAATGGCTAGAAGGAAGAGAAAAGGGAAGGTACATTAGTTTATCGGCAACGTGCAACACACCCTTATTTTACTGAATATATTCTGCATTGCGAGAAACAGAGTGCCACTTAAATAGCCCACAGTTTTAAAGACTTTTTAGGGCAATGCTGTTCCAAGACTGTAAATAATGGCACTCTCTATTCTGAGATGCTGATATCCTGGCTAGTCTTTTCATTTAACTAGCTAAATGTTTCCTTAATTGACAGGAAGCATTGAAGATTTATTTATTTATTTTTAAAATATAGCACAGTTTGGCACCCAAGTTATGAAGGGGAGCTTTGCTATCTCTACAATACCACCAATGAAATCCTAGCAGATTTATATTCATCAGCAGAAAATATTCTCAAAAGCAATAAACATGTAGCTTTTTGAAGAGGTATGGAGCATAGGAAGCTGGGAAATGGCCTAGACTGTAATGCACTATCAGTTCAGTGAACTAAAAATACCTAAGAAGAACTTGACAGGATCATCTATAAGGCATAGAAAGTACTTTTATGGGCTATTGGGTAAAACCATCCTGTACTAAACTGATTTTTCTTTTACGGTTTTACACTAGTAAGTAAATAATATTCACTTTAGGATATTTATAATTATTTATTTACACAACAGTTGACCAACTCCAAATAAGAGGTCAGGTCAATTGTGCCAACTGTCATAAATGACATTTATTTTTTCTCTCTCTTCTTGAAATATCACTGTGAAAAAAAGGTACACAATGGGGTCATGCAGGGTGGGCACCCTCATGAACTGGCTGAACACCGCAGAGTCCACCAGTCCCTCTGACCATAGGCCAGGAGGTCTCAGATTCTGATGGTGCCAGCCAGGCTCAACCTTTGGTGCACCAAGGGGGACTCCACCATCTGTGCACATAGATGGGGGTTATATAGCACGAGGAGAACCCTTCCTCTCAGAGGCTGCTATAGACCTGGTCGCTGAAGCTAGAGTTCAGGTCCTGAGGAGGTTCTTGTAAAAGACTGGTAACTCAAAGAGGTTTCAAGAGACCTCTCAGGTGGAGATAAGAGAACTATTGTTTGTATCGTGGTGGAGGAAGACGTGTGCCAGCACACTCCGTGCCGGGCTACCTGCACTATAAAGGAGGGCAGGGCCTGAAGGCAGAAGGTGTGGATCTGGCTAGAGATATACCAGGCACTGTCTTCCTTCCCCCAGAGGGAAGCTCAGGATACCTGCAGAGACCCAGTGCAGCCCCAGCCAGAAAAAATTCATCATGTATCTTAGACAAGCATTATTTAGTGGAGAAAATTCCACTTTGGGGTTGAGGTTGAAGAAGAAAACATTTTTCTGGAAAGAAGATCTTGAAAAACAGTGGCCAATTGAAACTACTCAGGGGTTGGGATATTACAACATGTGCCAGGAAATAGATTATTGGGAAGAATGCAGGTTAGGTAATTAGTCTCTGTTAGGGATGATCATTTTATTTTAAAAATGACCTTGATTGTAGTTGTTAATTATGAATTTGATTTAAATTACAGGGTTTTATAAGACGGTTGTAAGGTTATAAGATGCCATGTCAAGAATCGGTAATTAATGTAAAAAGAGCTAACAGAAAATAATTGACTGGCATGCTCACTTAGCTGAATATTAGAACCACTTGGAGGTATTTGTCTCAAATTGGCAAGACATTTTTATTGGCTCTGGAAATAATGAATGGCGATTTGAAATATATAATTATGTTTTAATTCCTTTTGAAAATGGAAGCACCAATTTTCAGTCCATTGGCATGGTACATGGTTTCCACAGCTAAGCTCCCTTAGGCCTACCATGAAGTCTAGTCCATAATTTTTTATAATGGCCAGACAAACTCATTTTGGACTAATCACATTAAAAATCCTGTGTAAGATTTATTTGGTTAACACAGTTCAAGTTCTTTAGATACAGGGAAAGGTATAGGGTTACTACCTTGTTGCCTGGAAAAAGCTAGGTTCTTCTTCAGTCCTGCCCATCATACAACAACCCAATTCTTAAGGCATGTACCTTTTCTATTATTACTTTAGATCAAAACTGTCATTATGCTCTACTCTCCTGGTTGCTGAGGAACAAGTATAGGTGAGGTATTAGACTGCAAGGCAGAATGAGACAGTTCATCTGCTGAAAAGATGAACTTAGATATGAAAATATAAGTTAATGTACATTTATGGTTTGATTATAATTGGGGTAAGGCAAAAAAATAAATGAAATTATGTAGAATTGTAAATGAAATTAATGCCTAGTCTGGCTATTAGAGCAAGGCAAAATATTTCAGTTGACATTTCTTTCCCATTGGAAAATGCGGGTTTGGGTCAACTGAAACATTTTGTGATGTTGTGTCAAATTTGCCAAATTGTTTCAGTAAAAAATAACCTGAAAAAAATCAAAGTTTTGTTTTGACATTTTTAAACACATCATTTCAATTTTGATTCAAAGTAATGTTTTCTTTTGAAATTTATTTCAGTTTAATGAAAAAATAAAATGTTTAAGAAAGCTCAGAAACAAAATGAAGTGTTTTGTTTTGGGTGAGACAAAATAATATTTAGTTTCACATGAAATTTTTTTTCTGCTTCAGTTGACCAGAAACTGAAATTTTCTCACTGAAACTATTTTGGGTGAGGAGGGGGGGAAATTTTTTGGAATGGCTAGTGAACCAAAAAAATCAGCACTTTGCAAAGCTTTATTATCAATACATTTTAGACAGCTATATACAGAAAGTGTTAGAATACATTGCTGAACCAAAAGAATAACAAATCATCAGCAAAAGATGTGGCACAACTTAATAAATAAAATGCACATACATTGCTATTGCCTTTTGGTATTCAGTAGTGGAAGGTAATACATATCAACAGAGCCTTATTTTTCCTTGAGTATGAGGTTGTCCTTTAAGAAGTTGCATATTAAAAGGTTCTGGAAATGAAGATTTTTGTTCACCTGTAGGTTAAACAACTATATTTATTAAGATATCAGTGCCTCACGACCACCATACCAAATAACTAAATATATGATAATAAAATTCAGCACCACTGGGACCAGTTTTCTTTGTGAATGTTATTTAAAATAAAATTTGATTGGTAATGGCCTACATCAGTGATATGGATGAATTTATTACATAAATTAATCTCGTGTACAATAGGATTGGGAAAACTAAATAAAAGTCTGTCTAGTTATAAACCAGAGAAGCTAAAATATGCATTGTCTTATTGCTTTATTATATTTACATTTCTACCCAAATATCTGGTCATCATCTGGTGCTATTTTTGCAAGATTGTCAACAGTTTTTAAAAGAGAGAAGCAGACATGGTTTAAGAAAGGTGACTCTATAGCTGAGTACTTTGTATGGGATTATCTGGTGGAACAGTATTTGTTTTGAGTAAGGGTCAATATAAATACTTCATTGATTTAAAATACGCTTTTTATCTGTGTATTAGAGTACTTTCTGGAGAAAACTTAATAAAACTAGTAAAGTGAGATCCTGGCTAAGTTGAAGTCAGTGGCAAAACTCTCATTGACCTTAATGGGGCCAGGATTTCGCCCCTGGTGCTTTTGAAATATTTTTGGTTATATTATATTATAATCAAAACTGGGGTTCATTACCAGGATATTAGGTTATAATTCAGTGAGAAACGTTTATCCCCACCTTTAAAAGGTTTCTTACAAGCCCATGTTCTGTCACTATTCCTGGATATGGTACGTGTGAGTGATTGTGCTTCATTAATAATGGATGATAATTTTCATGCCTCGGTGATTTAAGCACTAGAATCCCACACGGCCCTACATGCGGATATATTATTTTCTCCAGCTGGCTTACAGTGCCTTAATAAAATGTTACTTTCACACTTCACATGTTTTCGCAAACATCAGGGAGAAACGCTAAGGTTGGGTGGGTAGTATAAGTTGGGTGCAGTGATATTGAGCAACGAAGAATTGCCTGACAGCAGGGATCTGGCCAGATTCCTTCAACTATTCACCTTAGTTCTAGCATTCAGGGTTTATCATTCTAATATTTGGGATTTCTTTTTAAAAAGCTATACTCAGTGCAATGTTTTTGGGGTGTTTGTTAGACTCAACTCACACTTCCTCCACCTTAACTTTCTTATAAGAAAGATCTTTATTTAGAAATTTAAAGTGTGGTTCCAGAAATCATCAGACTGTCCCAGGTTTTTCTGTGTTTGAAGGGTTCCAAGATCAACTTTTGCTCAGTTTACAAGGACAATATTATTTCTCTCTCACTGCCAGTCCTAGATTCTGAAAGTTCAGTTGCACGCTTTCTGCCTGCTGAATTGCTCACCCCACCTTTAAAAAAAAAAAAAGGATTCTGCAGGCCAGATTCTACAGTCTAACAGCTGAGCAACCCCAGTGTTCAAATTCTGCTCTCCATTGCACCGGTGTAACTGCTTTTTTGTCCCCCAATCACTAAAGGCAAAATTTTAGTTATTTTTGTAGCTGGTGGATGAGCAGAAATAGAATCCTGTTCTCTCTATGTAACCCTACAGAGCCAACGTGTGTACAAATGTATTCAAATAAAGCCACTAAAATATGACTTTGAATACACACAGGGAGAAGATCCATGGATGAAGATGATAGAATTTTCAGGATAGAACTGTCCTTTAACTTCAGTATGAAACCCCAAATTTAAGGTCCAGTTCTGCTCTTTTTACCCTTTGAAATTAAGGGACTACACTACTCAACATGAGTAAAAGTGGAAGAATTGGCCCTTTAGTACGTCAGCTGGTGGCCAAGGAGGCTACCCATCTGAATAAGGCAAACAAAATTTATCATTTAAATTACAGGTTATATAAAATATACCAAGTAAAACTGTAGATTAAAAATAGTCTCAGAACACATTCTTGTTAATTTAGCAGGAACAGTCTTACAGCACTGAATATGGAATTGTCCCAGATATAGTATGCAGCTGTGCAGAACATAATCATATGCAGTGTTGTTGTAACCGTAATGGTCCCAGGATATCAGAGAGACAAGATGAGGTGAGGTAATATCTATTATTGGACCAACTTTTGCTGGTGAGAGACAAGCTTCGAGCTTACACAGAGCTCTTACTGAAGAAGAGCTCTTTGTAAGTGCAGAAGCTTGTCTCTCTCACCAGAATAAATTGGTCCAATAAAAGATATTAACTCACCCACCTTGTCCCCCAGAACATAATTGACTTTTAAATCTTGTATAAACAAGGTTTTAAATCTCTTAAAGAAATCTCTATGCTTGCAAAATTCTTTGTGAAGTTGTGTTCTTGGCAGTTCATATTGTAATTTCAATTCATATGTTTAACAGGTAAAGAGAGGGCAAATGTGATAGTTTAAAACTGGTAATGTAGTTTTCATTCCAAACTAACAGATCTTGGAAACAGTTTAAAGCTTGACTTTGGGCCAAGTTCAGTGAGATTTTTTGTCATGCTTACACTAGAGCTACATTTGCATTTGTGTTAAAATTGCTTTTATTTGATGTTAAATCTGCAATTTCAACATTTGGTTTTGAAATATTGAGTCAGATCCTGGCCATATTCTCAGTTAAACTCGTACAGTTCTCCTGATATCTGTGAAGTTGCACCGATGTAAAAAGGTATGATCCTGTTTCCATTGGAGTCCATGATAACAACCCCCTGGACTTCCATGGGTTCAGGATCAGGCCTCTAGCGAGAGCAGAATTTTGCCCCTTTTAACCTCTCTAGCCTTTTATGGTTGTATCTCATAATGATAAGAGCTACAAAGGGTGAAACTCAGAGTTGTCTGACCTTATTAATGTATATAGTTCTGTGGGGGGCATGATACTTTGTAGACATGAGATGTTTGGTGTTAAGATTTTCAATGAAATACTATACAGAAATAAGTGATAAAAAAGTAATAATTCTACCAAGACATCGTATTTGTCCCTCCGGGGAAAGGGCATTATTTAATTTTGTTTAGCAGTGACTTCTGAATGATTAAGGATTAGTGTTACGAGGCTCTACTGTGAGTTTTATCCTCCTATCTTTGGTTAAAAAGGTTATGTCTGTGATGAGGAATTTTGAGTATTTGTCAGGGGCATGTTTAGAAATTAGGACAGGGAATGACTGGTCAAATCTCACTAAACAACCTGCCTCTTTCCCCATTCCCACATAATGTATAAGGTATTTAGAAAGTTCAGAAACTGGAATAACTTGGGGTTTAAATAAGCAGAGATTGTGTTTCCTGTATAAGTTCACCTTGTTAGATGCATCCATTTCCTGTAGTTATCAGGAACTTTCACCCAGAATTACACCAAATGACACATAATGTCCTGCTGTGAAGGAAAGAGTACTTTCATGTCACCATCTTACAAACATAGGTGAAGTATCCTTACTTTGTTTCCTGAAAACACTGTATTGCCTGAATGAACTTTTGGAATGATTACCTTGTCACTAGGCAGATGGCCCTCATTAATGGCAATTATATATGAATATACCAGGCAGAACAAACAGTATCTGAGAGGAGACATTATTAAGCCTCTGTGCAATTACAAGATCCCCATGACTTCACTAGAGGAGATTTAAAACAGCTGCTGTTGTCGCTTTTTAAAAAGCAGCTTAGAGCTAAATACTTTGATATCACAGATGTAATACTCTAGAATCTGGGGCCATATCATACCATTGATCTTTACTGAGTACTCCCCTTTGGCTTCAATGGAGAGTTCTGATTGAAACCAATGAGAAGTACTGATTAAAGATCAATTGTTGAGGATGACTGCTGGCTATATAACTACTTGCATTTGTGCTTGGCTTGCTTAGCTGTGCCCCAGAAAAAAAAAATCAATATTCACAAAAAGCCTGCAAACACCCAATAGTAAAATAATGCTGTATTTCTCTCATGTCAGTGTTTAGCTAGGTTACTGCTGCATAATTGTTAGAATTCTAATAAACTGTCCTAATTTGATTTAGCTAATTCTGTACAGAGCTTGCTGCAGTTACTTATTTCATGGAAGATTGTTCTAATACAACATTGGATACGCAAATCAGCAACCTATTTGATTTCCCTACATTATCATTTTTGTTTAGTGTCACAGTATCATATTTGATTATATAAAACTCTGGAGGATAACAATAACCTTTACTGCAGTTCATCTCAAGCCTGCTTCTTCATTATCGGAGAAATCTGCAGCCAGGTGAACTGATGAGAAAAATATTTATTCTGGCAGTCCACTGGAGTGGACCAGTGCAGTTTTACTACAGACTTGCATTCCTGCCTTGTTACAGCTCCCAACGGTTCCCTACTCCCACCCAACAAAGTCTTTTAGGAAATTCTTGAGAAGTGTCTTTCAATCTATACTTCTGGGTTACTCCGTCGGAGGGGGAAAAAGCTTGCCTAATTCTAAGTCTACCTCTAGGAACCCCATGTTATCTGTTTGCTTCCTAAGTGTCTAAAAATAGAAACAAATAGTCTCATTCTCTCTCTCTCACTTCCATTCCAGCCAGGTAGAACAAACACTTGGGAATGCACTCAGATAAAAGGATGATGTGCTCAGCTTTAGCCAGCTGCTGATTTTTGGCGAGGCACTGAGAAAGCTTTTTATGTTTGGTGTAGAGCTGCTGTGATCTGCAGCCCATACAGACTCACCGATAAAGTGAAGGGAGTGTGGGTTATTGAAGGCTCAGATACTTCTCCAAACCGGAATAGGCAAGGAGTTGAGAGATGGGGTTACTAAATTATTGTCTGTGGATTATAAGCGGTCTTCTGGGAGCTGGTTGCTCCCTTCCTCATTTCCAGCTACTATAAATTGTCGTAAAAGCCGCTAAAGATACACCGAGGCCAGTATTTTCAAAAAAGGCCACTGATTTTGGGTGCCCAAACTTGAGACATCTTGAGCCTTTTCTGTCGAGGTGCTGAACAGCAACACTTCCCCTTTATTTCAAATGGAATGGGGAGTGCTCAGTGCTTCCTAGAAGTCTGTCTTGGGAACAGGGAAATATGCCAAATGACCTAATAGGTATTTTCAGTGTCTAATTTATATTAATCTTATTAGAATGTAAATTAAGTTCAGTTGACTAATCTGGCTTTTTCAGTAGGAAATCACATTGCAGGAGGGAAGGGAGGGCATGCAGAGATGCCCTGCCCTACCATCAGTACCAAGAGCATTCTGTCTGACTCATCCAATACATATCAGAGCACACACTGTGGAATACATGACAGCATGCATGCTACGTGCATCTGTTATGTTCTCGTGGCCAACACAGAAGGGAGTGAGACCATGGCCCCACTTCATCCTATGCCCTGGGGGTCATTCACTGTGACTTTCAGCACAGGACAGTCAGAGTCCTCACATGGCAGAAATTCAAGGACCAAGACTGCGTCCAGCCCTTGCACAAAAGCCCAGAAAGAGGGGGTAAGACTCTCCTTGTCCCCATCCTTCCCAGCATACAGAAAACCTAGTCCCAAAACTAGAGCAAGATGCTAATCCAACCAATTCTATCTGTTTATTACAGCTGCCAGTTTTACAAAGCATATGTAACTACAGTAAGAGATGTGAAGGCAGATGGAAAAGGGCACTAGCAGCTAACGGGTGATTGAAATGAAAGCTGAAATGTAGCAACCGATAGTATTGATAAAAATTAATGGGAGAGGTCATCTGATAACTCAAAGACTAAACTAAGTATTTATATGGCCCCGTCAGCGTGGTATCTAAGTATCTATCAAGTATTTTTTAAAAAGCAACAGAAAACAACAAGATAAAAAGATCTTTTGGAGCAAAACAAATTTTTAGGCTCTAACTGGATCCTATAGAAAGTGTGGTATCTTAAATTAAAACTTTTCCCCTTACATTGGTTAAACTTCAATTATTTTGGAGGATATTTCAACCCCATAGCAGATTTTTTTCACTGCCTAAGGATAGTTTAATAAGGTGTCAAGAGTCAGAGCATTTTTCACTTTGGTAAAACTGACCTAGTTTCTTTTTTTTCCCCCTGAAAGAAATGTTTTAAAAAAATATCCTCATATTCCAAATGTTAGCTTTTACATTTTCATATATTTCTTTCATACATTCTGTAATTAAAACTGTCATATCGCCTCAGGAAGTTAAATGAGATCTAGTTCATTTGCAGGTTTCGGCTTTTTAATAAGTTATCCTCTGTGCTGCATAAGGCAAAATGACACACTGTGGCTGCACTGTAGGGGATTGTTCTGACAGCTGTGATAATGATGCAGATGTTTGTCTCTGAGGGTAGCTGCTAACAGATTTCCTGATGCAAACACAAAACTACTTACAGACTAATGAAAGATTACCATACCAAAATGTTCAAAATGCTTGCAGCCTAAATGACCACCTTATATTTATTTGATCTCATACAAATAGCTAATTCTTACAGTGCCAGCTAATATAAAAAATACAGCTTTTCTGTAAATTGTCAAAGTTCAGTAGCTACAGGAAACAACGTCTGTAATATAGATTTTTTTTTTTATTTCTTGTAAACTCATAATGTCACAAATGTCTCCCCGCAGGGATTTCATTTTTCAGCAGTTTTCATTTCACTGTGCTCACAGGTGTGTGTTTGTTTTGTCCGTTTTAAAAAGAGGTCTTTTGTCAGGGTGCTTCAGACTGCAAAATTGAAAATACTTTTGATCTTATACAATGTATGTACATCTGTGCATGTATTGTATGTATACAGACACTCACAAAATCTCAGTGCCTAATTCTGGTTCTATCCAGAATTATTTGCCCACGCATTGCATGCCATGCAATCCTAACACCAGTCCTCCATTTACTCATATGATAGGGAATTGTGCTTGTGGAAAAGGAGCGAAGTTCCAAGAGGATAGGATATGCAACATAGCGACAGCCATGATGTTTTTAGATGGGCACAGATTTGTTAGCAGCAGAGGTTCTTAAAGTCTTCCACAGTGGGAACCACCATTTAGAGAGACTGCCCCATGCAATACTCCCTCTCCTATTCTGAGTCATGCAAAATATCCCCCATCCCAGTTCTTGACCGCAAAACAGCCCTATGGTAACTATCACTATGGGAAAGCAATTTGGAAAATAGCATCTGTATAGCTGTACTTTAACTCTATTTGGCAGCTGTAAAGGAAGAAGAGGAAGAGCCAGAACCCATGACCTACAACTCTCCATACTACTGGTTTATGGACCGTAGGTGTTCAACTGATGTGTTACAGTATCTTAATTATAATTTGTAACTGAGGTAGAAAATATATTATCATTCTTTTATTATCCAGTACTTAGCTCTCCTGAGCCTATTTACCTCATGAGATCATCTAAAATTAGCACACAAGAAAAACAGAAGTATGTGAAATTGCATGTGGTGGGAGTGGGGGACACAACAGGTAGCCCATCTATGGCGAGTCTGTTTACTCGCATTGACCTAGTACACCATTACCTAACTAGCAGGGTGGAAGTGCCAGGCTAGACTAATCCGAGGGCGGGATGAAGGAACAGCGAGGAGGGAAACATCGCATCAGTGGGTATGGAGAAAGCTACAGAACTCTGGATCCACCCTTGCCTCAATCCACATTTATACAACCACAGTTGCATTTGGCATCATATAAGTTCTTCGAGTGCTTGCTCATGTGGTATTCCACAGTAGGTGTGCGTGCTGACCACATGCACCAGTGCGGAAGTTTTTCCCTTAGCAGTACCCGTAGGGGGAGCGCTGCTGCGACCCCTGGAGTGGCACCTCTATAGCACACTACAAGGGGAGCCACGTAATCCCCCCACCCTCAGTTCCTTCTTGCTGCCAGTGAGGGTGCGTCGGAACTACTTGCTCCAGCTTCGCTTCACTGCAGCTCGTCCCAGAACTCGTCGTTCGTTGTTAGTGGTACCTGTGTCAGTTAGTTCAACACGTTTCAGTTCAGTTAGTTAGTGTTCGGGCCGGGGCATGCCCCATACCCCAGGGTTTAAATCATGCGACTCTTGCAGGCGTTTGATGCCCAGAAGTGACCCGCACGCTGACTGTCTCCGCTGCTTGGGACAATCCCACATTAGTGATCGCTGTAAGATCTGCAGGTCCTTCAAACCTAGAACCAAAAAGGAAAGAGACATTAGACTTCGGGCCCTTCTCATGGAGTTGGCACTGGTCCCAACCCCAGTGCGCCGAGTGGATTCGGCACCGGGCACCTCGTCTTCGGTGCGCAGTGATCCCCCGGCATCTTCCAGTGGCCGGCACCGCTCCCTTTCTAAGAAACAGAGAAAGGCCCGGTTTTCTCAGCGGCATCGAGAGAAAGCAACGGGAGAGGCTATACCCGTGTCGGGCAGCCCCAGTTCCGCCCCCCACCCCAGAGCTCCGACTCTTGTCGAGCGGAGCATTCCAGTTGCATTGACTCAGGCCTCTCAGAATGTCCGGATGCCTTCGACGCCAGAAGCCCTGCAAGCGGCCCGAGACATTATGACTCTGCAGGTCCCCGGGGCACCACCAGCATCTGGGCCCCACTCTAGAGGCAAGCCACCACTGGGCTCTAGGCAGTCAACCCCGACCCAACCCAGATCCCAGTCAGGGAACTGCTCTCGGGCCCTCTCGCTGCTCAGCATCCTGTCAGGGCACTGTCTCCGGCCTCCGCTTTCATCACCCACTAGGTTGTCTGGTCAGGTGCTGTCAGATCGGAGTTCCAGGCACCGCTCCACGCCGAACAGAGAGTATCAACGGGACAGGCACAGGCATCGTAGGCGCTCCCCTTCTTGTCAGAGCTACCGTAGCCGCTCCCGACGTGGGTGCCGTCGCCGTTCGCGCGCCAGCTCTCTCTCCTCGAGGTACCGTGCCCATGACTCCCAGTGGGGGATCGCCAGCTCCACGTCGTCACAGATCTAGGCGTCGCAGCATCTCAAGACGTAGTAGTTGAGGCAGCACCATTCCTCAACATCGGAGTCTCGGTCCCATGGCAGATGTCGTTCTCTGCACCATCGATAGTACCGCTCCCATGGTACCGATAGGTCATTGGTAACCACAACCTTGACCCACAAGTGGACCCTTATGTCCCAGCCCAGCCAACCCGACCAGCTGGTGCCGCCGGTGCTGCAGCACGGTCAGTGGCAAGGGCCCCCATGGCAGGGCCAGGGGTGCCAGTGGACTCCCTGCCCCCCCCGGCCTCCGTGCATGCCCAGCCAGGGGCTTGTTCAGTAGCAGGGGCATCGGAGGCTCCCTCCACCTCACTATCCAGGCCTCCAAGGGATAGATTGGCTGGTCATAGAATCATAAAATCATAGAATATCAGGGTTGGAAGGGACCTCAGGAGGTCATCTAGTCCAACCCCCTGCTCAAAGCAGGGCCAATCCCCAATTTTTGTCCCAGATCCCTAAATGGCCCCCTCAAGGATTGAACTCACAACCCTAGGTTTAGCAGGCCAATGCTCAAACCACTGAGTTATCCCACCCCCCCTCCCTCAGCACCGCATGTGGAGTCCGACCAAGGGGTGTATCCCACGGCGCTGGCCAACGTGCAACGCTCCATACCTGCCTCCTCCCCCGTGCCAGATGACAAGGTTGCAGCCCCACCCCCCCTCCACACTGCAGGAGGACTTCAGGGCTCACCAGGAGCTACTGAAGCGAGTAGCGTAGAGCCTCAAACTCCAAGCTGAGGAGATGGAGGGACCCTCAGACTCGCTCTTCAATGTCCTCTCCTCTTCGGTACCGGTACCCAATCGGTGCAAGAAGGGGTGGCTAACATTTCCAATGCCCTCTGGCAAATGCCAGCCTCCCTTGCGCCAATATGGATTCACCAAGCATGGATTCATCAAGGGAAGGTCATGCCTGACTAATCTAATCGCCTTTTATGATGAGATTACTGGTTCTGTGGATGAAGGGAAAGCAGTGGATGTATTGTTTCTTGACTTTAGCAAAGCTTTTGACACGGTCTCCCACAGTATTCTTGTCAGCAAGTTAAGGAAGTATGGGCTGGATGAATGCACTATAAGGTGGGTAGAAAGTTGGCTAGATTGTCGGGCTCAACGGGTAGTGATCAATGGCTCCATGTCTAGTTGGCAGCCGGTATCAAGTGGAGTGCCCCAAGGGTCGGTCCTGGGGCCGGTTTTGTTCAATATCTTCATAAATGATCTGGAGGATGGTGTGGATTGCACTCTCAGCAAATTTGCGGATGATACTAAACTGGGAGGAGTGGTAGATACGCTGGAGGGGAGGGATAGGATACAGAAGGACCTAGACAAATTGGAGGATTGGGCCAAAAGAAATCTGATGAGGTTCAATAAGGATAAGTGCAGGGTCCTGCACTTAGGACGGAAGAACCCAATGCACAGCTACAGACTAGGGACCGAATGGCTAGGCAGCAGTTCTGCGGAAAAGGACCTAGGGGTGACAGTGGACGAGAAGCTGGATATGAGTCAGCAGTGTGCCCTTGTTGCCAAGAAGGCCAATGGCATTTTGGGATGTATAAGTAGGGGCATAGCGAGCAGATCGAGGGACGTGATCGTTCCCCTCTATTCGACATTGGTGAGGCCTCATCTGGAGTACTGTGTCCAGTTTTGGGCCCCACACTTCAAGAAGGATGTGGATAAATTGGAGAGAGTCCAGCGAAGGGCAACAAAAATGATTAGGGGTCTGGAACACATGACTTATGAGGAGAGGCGGAGGGAGCTGGGATTGTTTAGCCTGCAGAAGAGAAGAATGAGGGGGGATTTGATAGCTGCTTTCAACTACCTGAAAGGGGGTTCCAAAGAGGATGGCTCTAGACTGTTCTCAATGGTAGCAGATGACAGAACGAGGAGTAATGGTCTCAAGTTGCAGTGGGGGAGGTTTAGATTGGATATTAGGAAAAACTTTTTCACTAAGAGGGTGGTGAAACACTGGAATGCGTTACCTAGAGAGGTGGTAGAATCTCCTTCCTTAGAGGTTTTTAAGGTCAGGCTTGACAAAGCCCTGGCTGGGATGATTTAACTGGGAATTGGTCCTGCTTCGAGCAGGGGGTTGGACTAGATGACCTTCTGGGGTCCCTTCCAACCCTGATATTCTATGATTCTATGATAATATCAAAGAAGGCAGAGTGCAAATATTTTGTGCCCACAAAAGGGCATGAGTATCTCTATACCCACCCGGCCCCCAACTCCCTAGTGGTGGAGTCTGTAAATCATAGGGAGAGAAAGGGTCAACCAGGACCCACACCCAAGAATAAGGACTCTAGAAGGCTGGACTCGTTTGGTAGGAAGCTTTATTCGTCGTCCAGTTTCCAGCTCCTGGTGGCCAACCACCAAGTCCTTCTCAGCCGTTATGAATTTAACTTGTGGGGGTCACTGCCCAAATTCGAACCCTCCCTTCTGGAGCATGAAAGGAAGGAATTTAAGCTGCTTGTGGAGGAGGGTGCCGCTGCAGCAAAGGCTGCTCTGCAGGCAGCATCGGATGCAGCTGACACAGCTGCTCAGTCCATGGCCTCGGCGGTGTCCATGCGGAGGGCGTCAGGGCTACTGCTGTCTGGGCTCTCCATGGAGGCACAGTCTGTGATGCAGAATCTTCCCTTCGATGGCAAGGACCTGTTCACGGAACAAACAAACATGAAACTTCATGGCATGAAGGACTCACGTACTACCCTGCAAACCTTTGGGCTTTACGTCCCGCCTGCCAAGGACAAGTCTAAACTGCAGGCTCCCACCCCGGCTCCCCAGCCAAGATATGAGCCAGCCTATAAGAGGTCCAAGACCCGGAAGAGGCGACCTCAGAAGCAGTCTCTCTCTGCCCCGCAGCCTGGGCCCTCAAGGGGCAAGCAGCAGGGCAAGAGGCATTTTTGACTGGTTGCAGGAGGGTACCCGGGTGCCTCCCGAGAGGACTCTCCTACCAATAAAGTTTGCCTTCAGCAACCGCTTGTGCACATTCCTTGCGGAATGGTCCCGAATAACATTGGACCGTTGGGTCCTCAACACCATTTCCCAGGGCTACATGCTACAGTTTGTCTCACCCCCACCCTCCTACCCCCCTCCCTGGGACGGCATGGGGGACCCATCACATGTACCTCTGCTAGAGCAGGAAGTGCATTGGCTCCTCAGCTTGGAAGCTGTGGCAAAACTTCCAAGGGAGTTCCAGGGAAAAGGGTTTTACTCCTGTTACTTCCTTATCCTGAAGGCAAAATGGGGGCTCAGGCCTATCCTGGATTTGCGAGACCTCAATCAGTTCATGGCCAAATGCCGGTTCGGCATGGTCTCTCTGGCATGTATCATACCCTCTCTGGAACCTGGCGATTGGTATGCGGCCCTGGACCTTCAGGACGCATACTTCCATATCCATATATTCGAGAGGCACAGACGCTTCCTTTGTTTCTTGGTGGGACAGGACCACTACCAGTTTATGGTCCTCCCATTTGGCCTGTCCACCGTGCCCAAGGTATTCACAAAGTGTATAGTGGTTGTGGCGGCCTACCTCAGACGCCGAGGGGTCCGGATATTTCCCTACCTCAACGATTTGCTTCTCAAGGGCAGCTCGCGGTCTCAGGTACAGGACCATGTGGAGCTGCTCTTGGCTACATGTGCCAATGTAGGCCTCCTAGTAAACGAGGCCAAGTCAACATTGGTTCCGATGCAGCGCACAGAATACATAGGCGCTCTCCTAGATGCCTCCAAGCCCACAGCCTCCCTTCCCCTGGGCAAGTTCCAGCCCTTAAGGGGCTCATAGCCTCGGTCATGGCCAGGGCATGCCTCCAGCTCCTGGTCCACATGGCAGTGTGCACGTACGTGGTCTGCCACGCCAGACTTCGGATGAGACCCCTTCAACTCTGGCTGGCCTCAGAGTTCTCCCAGGCCCGGGACAGGCTGGACAAAGTCCTCACGGTACCGGCACCGGTGATCGCCTCACTACAATGGTGGTCCTGCCTGATCAATATGCTCCAGGGGATTCACTTCCGGGATCCAACCCCATTGCTAGACCTAGTGTCCGATGTGTCAGACTTGGGCTGGGGGGGCTCACATAAGGAACTCACAGACCCAACGGATGTGGTCGGCCTCGGAGTTGTCCCTTCACATAAATGTCAGGGAGCTCAGGGCAATACGCTTAGCCTGTGTGGCGTTCAGCCCACAACTGCGTGGCAAGGTGGTCAGAGTACTCACGGACAACACCGCCCGCAATGTTTTACATCAACAGGCAAGGCAGGGCGAGGTCCTTGGCCCTCTGCCAGGAAGCCCTCAGGCTCTGGGAGTTTTGTATAGCCCATGACATCTCCCTGAAGGCTTTCCACCTGCCAGGTGTCAAGAACACACAGGCCGATCACCTGAGCAGGGTTTTCTCCTCCCAACATGAGTGGTCTCTCCACTTGGAGGTCACTCACCAGCTCTTCCGAGCGTGGGGCACTCCTCAAGTAGACCTGTTTGCAACCTGACAGAACCAGCGTTGCCACTGGTTCTGTTCCACGGGGGAGTGGGAAGGAACGCCATCTCATATGCGTTCCTCCTGTCATGGTCAGGTCAACTCCTCTACGCCTTTCCCCCATTCCCCCTCTTCGGCAAGGTCCTGGAGAAAATGAAAATGGACAAGGCACACGTCCTCCTGATCGCCCCAGCAGCATTGGTACGGGACCCACCTGGGCTTGCTGGTGGCCCCTCTGCAGCCGTTGCTGCTCCGCCTGGACCTACTCTCTCAGGACCAGGGACATCTCCTCCACCCCAACCTGGCCACCCTCCATTTGACAGCATGGCTGCTCAGTGGCTAGATGCGGAGGAGAGAAGGTGTTCAGAAAGGGTCAGGCGTGTCCTCCTAGAAAGTAAGAAGCCATCCACGTTCCGAGCCTACCTGGCGAAGTGGTCCAGGGTCTCCAGGTGGGCGGGTGAGTGGAGTACTTCCCCAGGGTCTGCCCCACTCCAACTTATCTTTGAGTACCTCCTTCATCTTAGAACTCAGGGTCTGGTACCCTCCTCCATCAGAGTGCACCTGGTGGCTATATCGGCATTCCATCTTCCGGTCCAGGGCTGCTCGGTTTTCTTCCATGCCATGACCGGGTGTTTCCTCAAGGGGCTAGACCAGTTCTTTCCATATGCTAGATTCCCCCGTTCCTCAGTGGGATCTAAACTTGGTGTTATCCCGCCTCACGGGCCCCCCGTTCGAGCCCCTGGCCACATGCTCCTGGTCTCACCTATCACGGAAGGCATCCTTCCTTGTGGCTATCATGTCAGCCTGGCAGGTTTCGGAACTCAGGGCCCTGACTTGTGACCCCCCCTCCCCCGCCGCGGTCTTTCACAAGGACAAGGTTCAGCTCTGCCCACACCTTGCATTCCTCCCTAAAGTGGTCTCCACCTTCCACATGAGCCAGGACATCTTCCTGCCTGTCCTCTGCCCCAAACCTCATGCCTCTAATGAGGAACGCCGCCTCCATACACTCGATGTGCGTAGGGCACTGGCTTTTTATCTGGATCGGACTAAGCCATTCCACAGGTCTTCACAACAATTTGTTGCTTCAGCCAACCACATGAAGAGTCAACCGATCTCCACCCAGAGGCTTTCCCGGTGGATTACATAGTGCATCTACACATGCTACGACCTAGCAGGGGTTCCCTCACCACCTATCATGAGGGCGCACTCGACAAGGGCTCAGGTTCACCTCACACTACGCGATTGTCTCCCATGCTAGGGATGACACTGGTTTCGGCAGAGCTGTGCTTCTGTGAACTCCTACCCACCTCCATCAGACATAGCTTGGAATCACCTACTGTGGAATACACATGAGCAAGCACTTGAAGAAGAAAGGACAGTTACCTGTTCAGTAACTGGTGTTCTTCGAGATGTGTTGCTCTTGTCTATTCCACATCCCGCCCTCCTTCCCCTCTGTCAGAGTTGGTCCAGCAAGAAGGAACCGAGGGTGGGGAGAGCGCGTGGCTCTCCTTATAGCGCGCTATAGAGGCTCCACTCCTGGGGTCGCAGCAGTGCTCCCCCTACAGGTACCTAAGGGAAAAACTTCCAGCACTGGTGCATGTGGTGTGCATGCACACCTACTGTGAAATAGACATGAGCAACATCTCAAGAATACCAGTTACGGAACAAGTAACTGTCCTTTTCCTACCTTCCTTTTTCTTTAAATAAAAATAACTTATCTGTGACTTGCTAACTTTATAGATTAGTCTCTGATTTGGTTTTGGCATGGAGTCCTTAATTTTTCCATATGATCTAAAATATCTACATAAATATTTATAATTGGCAGAGATAACCTTTTATGCTCATTGAGTTGGTGACTTCTGTAAAGGACCTTTTTTTGTGTCTTGAATCATTTCTTTAACAGATGCTGTTACTTTTGCATATTCTCATTTACTGGCACTCTTGTGTAAGTGCAGAAATAGTTGTAATCAATAACCTATCCCTGTTTTTATTACTTGAAAGTAGAAATTAAAAGAGAGTGTTCATAGGCTAAACATTCCTGGGGAAGAGAAGCCTGGCACAAGGACAGTCAGATAACCTGTAACATAAAACATGTCCCCAAGCAGGAGACTTGTAAGAGTAGATAAAAGAAAAAAAATGTACTGTCTTAACTCAGCAGCACCCATACTGTGGTCCATGGTCCACCAATGACAGTCCTTGGAGCACTTGTTGGTTTTCCACAGAGAGCTATCTGGTTACATGGCATCTACTGTCTTTGTTTCTAATTGCCCCTAGAGACGTGCAAGGCTCTTTATTATGAAGAGGTGACTAGAGGCCTAAAAAACAATAATGGGGGAAGGGGAGGGAGTGCAGCTTAGCTACCTTCATAAGAGCCTGGTGCCACATAGTAGCTGGAGGAGAGAAGCAAGAGTCAACCCAGAGACTGGAGTCTTCAGGGTAGTTATGTCCAGGGGTTAGAGGATCATATAGCCAAATAGCACATACATAGGAGCAAAAGAAATAGGGAACTAAGCAGCACGGAAGCATATGAAAGTGGAGAGGTTAAAGAACAGATAGTAGAAAAAAAGACTAGAGTAGAAGGGGGACAGGTAGAGAGAGAGCGCAAGGAGATAAAATGATGAGCAAGAGGAGGAGATGTTGCCATTAACTTTTTTCCCAAAAAGGGAAAAAAACACTTATACTAGTCAGGTAAAAATACATGACTACTCTTCTTCCGTCCAAGCAATTGCTGTAGTTGCCATAGGAATGTCATTTAATTGCAAACAAGGAGGAAAGTCCATATTATGAATCCTGTTCTAATCAATTTAATTTTATTGGGACCAATATTTCAACAGTCAAGATCACCTTCTTTCTCAGATCACCTGTTAGTGTTGTTAAATATATACTCTATTTTGCTGTTGAGTTTTAATGTTCGTTTTGGTGTAGCTCTGTAGAAAAGATTATTTTCACAGGATATGAGCAGTGACATGTATACACCATATTAATCTTGAGGGCCTATCTGTTCCATTTCTTGGGGATATGTTTTTCATTCACCTCAATCCAGAGAGGTAAAAACTGAATTGTGTGTTACACAAATATTGTTGGTCTTGAGAACCTAATCTATTAAAAAACACTATAAAAGAGTTTAAGCTGTGGAGACAACTCAAAGTGTGTCTAGAGCATATATGGACAAAGCAGACTGTGAAGAAGTTCAAAAAGATCTCACAAAACTAAGTGATTGAGCAACAAAATGGCAAATGAAATTTAATGTGGATAAATGTAAAGTAATGCACATTGGAAAAAATAACCCCAACTATACAGACAATATGATTGGGGCTAATTTAGCTACAACTAATCCGGAGAAAGATCTTGGAGTCATCGTGGATAGTTCTCTGAAGATGTCCACGCAGTGTGCAGTAGCAGTCAAAAAAGCAAACAAAAAAGCAATCATTAAAAAAGGGATAGCAAATAAGATGGAGAATATCTTACGGCCCTTATATAAATCCATGGTGTGCCCACATCTTGAATATTGCGTATAGATGTGGTCCCCTCATCTCAAGAAAGATATACTGGCATTAGAAAAGGTTCAGAAAGGGGCAACTAAAATGATTAGGGGTTTGAAACGGGTCCCATATGAGGGGAGATTAAAGAGGCTAAGAATTTTCAGCTTGGAAAAGAGGAGACTAAGGGGGGATATGATATAGGTATATAAAATCATGAGTGGTGTGGAGAAAGTAAATAAGGAAAAGATATTTACTTGTTCCCATAGTATAAGAACTAGGGGCCACCAAATGAAATTAATGGGTAACAGGTTTAAAACAAATAAAAGGAAATTCTTCTTCACGCAGTGCACAGTCAACCTGTAGAACTCCTTGCCTGAGGAGGTTGTGAAGGCTAGGACTATAAAAGGGTTTAAAAGAGAACAGGATAAATTCATGGAGGTTAAGTCCATTAAGGGCTATTAGCCAGGATGGGTAAGGAATGGTGTCCCTAGCCTCTGTTTGTCAGGAGAGAGCTCACTTGATCATCACCTTTTAAGTTCACTCCCTCTGGGGCACCTGGCATTGGCCAGTGTCAGTAGACAGGATACTGGGCTGGATGGACCTTTGGTCTGACCCAGTATGGCCATTCTTATGTTCTTTTGGATGCTAGAGAGAAAAGTCTACAGAAATAGTGCTGTACAGCTCAGCTCCTGCCTACTGGTCTGCCATCATCTGTTTTTGTGGCATGAAGGAATGTGTGAACACTCCACAACTAACTGCCTCATTTCTGTCCTCCTCCCATTCAACTCCTGGTGCTCTCTGCATCTGAAACTCTTCCCCAGCACTGTCTAGCATGTCTAGCTCTCATTAAAACACACTTTTTTTCAAAAGTTCTAAAACTCCCTGGACTTCCCCTCACTGAAGCATTAAAGTCAAAGTCTAGTAAAACCTAAACCAAGTCCTGGCAGCAATGAAACAGGTGCTAAACCTCACTGCTCAGTCACTTTGCTTTTGTTGCATTCTATCCTCCATCCTTCATTTCTGTTTCTCTTTAGTTTGTGATCTCCATGGAGCAAGGATCTTGTGTTTCTGTTTATAAAGCACCTAACATGATTTGGATACTATAGAAATAAGTGACCATCCATTAGTAGTCCTCAAGTACTCTTATATTTACAGATGTATTTTAAATAGCTTGCTGCTTTCTTTAGAATCCTTAAGAACTTCATCTGGGCCTGTAGTTTGCCACTCTCAATTTCTTTATAATTTGTCCTAGTTTGTCCTCTAATTCTATAAATACATCTTTTTTTCTCCCCTCCAAAATTTTGTTTCTGTTTCTTGCCTTTTTTTTTCCTTTGGCCTTCATTTTTCAGACTGAAGCAATCTAAAGTCCTCTGAATGTGCTGTTATTGCTATGAATAGGGTGGAACCCATATTGGTAACATTTCACCACTGGAAGAAACACCCGCCTTTTAAAGGGGTTAACTGAGCGAAGTCTCTATTTAAATTGTAACTTCTAGGACTCAAGCAGTAAACACACTGCCACACAGGCTATTACAGAATGGTTCTGATCGTGTCCCTCATGCAACAGAGCTTTGACTGCATTACACTTTCTAAGGGTCTTCCCACAGCTTCACCAGGACTTCAGTAGGCCAGTCTGCATTCTCAGTCCACATTACACTGTTTTGTGCAGTAGCTTCTGTCACCAAGCTATCCTCTAGTGCTTGTAGGCCAGAGGAAGAAAGAATGTGATGTAACAGAAGGCTGTGAGGCTAGTGGACAGAGCACTGGACTGAGACTGGGGCCACCTATGTTCTATTCCTGGCTCTGCCATTGGCCTGCTGAGGATCTTGGGAAAGTCACATCTACTGACTGTGCCTTGGTTTCCCTGTCTGAAAACAGGGGATAATGATCCTGACCTCCTTTGTAAAATGCTATGAGAGCTACTGATCCAAAGCACTATGTAAGATCTAGGTACTTATTATTATAATGTACACCTCTTTGTGACAGCTAAAGCTCCTGCGCCACAATGGGGATTCACCGCAAAGAACAGCATGCATTGCTAGGACTTCCCTCCCTCGGTTTCTGCCAAGTCCTGTGAGGGAGCAGCTTTAGCTTATTATAGCTAAAGCTCCTACCTAGTTTATTATAGCTAAGGCTCCTAACTGTACAAGCTACATAAATGGTGGCTGAATACTATATTCATGCTATCTGGAGTGCTTCTCGATAAGAGTGTTGTACTGTGTGTGGCATATGAAAGTGGAACACAAAGCTGGGTATTTCTGGCTCCATACCACAAATTAGAGCTGCATGAATAAAAAATAAATACCTACATACATCACATTTTTGCTTCATGAACGTTCACATGTGGGAGTTGACATTCTTCCTAGAAATCTTTTTTTTTCCCCCAAAGAAAAGGTGAAATGTCACCATTTAACCTACAATTGCAGCTCTTTGTTGTTCACCTGCAGCTCCATCTTTATTAATTGCTTGTGGGGATGGCTTCCCCAGTTTCTTTTGTGGTCTTTTCCCATCCTCTCAGTTGCTACTACAATTGTATTCTCTAGTGCCCTTCCAACCCTGTGCCTCCAAAACAGCCTTTGCAGCTTCAGTGACATTCATTTTCAGTATTTTAGATTAAGAACTAAATATTGCACAGTAAATACCTGGCTTTAGAAGCTTTTCTTGAAACAGACAGCACAATGAATGTTAAAGAGTAACCATTTTTACTTTCCTTCATGTTAAAATGAAGGTTTCCGTGTAGTGCATCTACTACAGTGGACAGTACCAGTCAATGAAGCTCTTACGCATCCTGGTCTTCAGTAGTTATTTATTTACCAGTATCCATCAAGAATTTTAGGCACTTTAAACTTTTAAAAACTAGCTATAAGATACTTGCTTCATCATCAGCCTGAGGAATTATCAGCCATACCAAATTAGTCTGTAGGCCTTGGCTTTGGGCTCCATTTATTGTCTGAATGTCCACAAACTCCTAAAAGGAAAACGGAGACTGTCAGCTGGGGCTTACTAGCCAGCCGCAAGTCCCAGGACTTACCACATGGAGCCTGCCTTCCTTGTACAGGGGCTCCTGAAGGACCCTGCCCCTTCCTGCAGCGTCTCCCTGCCCTTCCCCCTCAAATGAGCCACTTGCTGGCTTTTATAATCACTCACTCCCTTTCCAGTAGGTCTGAAAACTGACCAGGCCCCAGGCCCTTTAAGGAACAGGCCACCATTGCACCAACCATACACACAAGTACTTTGCAATCTAGTAATGTTCATGCTACTTCCTCATGTCTCAGTGCCTCATCTTATTGATGATACTTTATTATAGTTTAAAGTTCACTTTGGTGGCAAGGAAAACCTCTTGGCTATAACCCTGCAATATTATTTGGAAAACATAGGGATTTTTCTTTTTATATGGATAGTTAGATTGGCAAACATCTTTAAATTAAATTGAACATTTGACTTCTTCTTGGTTTGTATATTCACATTATTTTTGTTGGAGAAAAAAAGATTAAAATGAAAGCAATTATAGTCTGTTTGCTTTTCCACTGAAATGAGAAAAAAGACATGGCACATTAAACTGGATCCCACATGGTCTTTCGAGATGATTGGTGTTTCATGGGCACCATAGGACATCATTTTCAAAGACCTCTTTAATAAATATCCCTAAAGATTAATTCAGACACTTGTAATTATGGTACTGTACCTTTGTCATCATCTTTGATTTGCCATGAGTGATGTTTTAGCTGAGTAAATCTTTGGTGAGTCTTCTAAAAAATTCTGTTATATTTATGAGAATTGCAGTTTGTTAAGAAATCTTTCATTGGATGTATTGCTCATGTTGGAATTGGCAATAAGATTTTTAAAACTATTTCTGGTCCTTGACATATAATGTGTGTTGGAAAAAAAAAAAAAGTCATGTTCCCTTCTGAGAATAAAAATGATCTTCTTTACCTTGAGAACAAAGAACATTTTTAGTGTATCTGTACACATAGGATAGGCAACAGAATGGATTGCTTATGTCCATTTCTCTGTGCATAATACAATCTAAATGTCTGAGGTGATACTGAGATAATTTAGATAAAAGAGATATTGTGGCTACAGACATTTGATAGTTATTTATGGAGCTCTATATGCTTTGTATATGATGTTACAACAAGTAATCTGTAACATACTAAAAGCCTCAAGGGCTTGTTGGAACAGGTATAGTTAATCCTTTTATTGTTTTGTTTAACTTAATAATGTGAAAGTAATTTAGATGTATATTTTATCTCTCTTAATCTCAAATTATATTAAGCATTATGTGACAATCACATAGGGTAACTGGATTTGCTTGTTTCATCAAGCTGATATTCAAGGGTAATAGCATCAACTGTTTGTAGTGAAAGGGTTTTAAATTACAAGAGAAATTCCTGTCCGAATAGAACTATATTAGAGATGTTATGGTCACCATGGTGATACTGACAATTCTTTAGAGAACACCATCTTAAATTTGCTAATTTAAAAAAATTTTCATTGAATGGAAAGATTTGAAGTTCTTGCTTTTGCATGTCTGATTGCAGAAAGACAGACAGAAAGACAAACATTACATTGACTCAATGCATTCTAAAAGCCTCGTTCTCTCATCAGCATTCACTTAAGTTTCCTATGTACCTCTGCCTCAACCTGCCATATACACGTTGATAAGAATACCCACCACCCCTTGGCTTCTCCAAGCTACATAATCAATGTCGCAAATAACTTCTTAGGATTTAGCTTGATAGAATGCTGTGGTTAATTCTCAACACAATTCACTGTCATCATAGATCTTTAAGTCAGCCAAATATTGTTAATTTGTGGTCTGCAACATTTGTAGTTGTGCAAGCAATGATAGTAAGGGTAATCAGATCTCATGCTTCTAGATAAAACAGATATGAGAGTATGAAGAACATACAGCATTGTGTAATTGGCTCAGTGCATTATTGGTTTTGAAGCAACAGTACACACTGGACGCTGGATGCCTGAAGCGGGGTAGTAATTTGATCTGATATGGTAAATCCTATACAGTAGAACCTCAGAGTTATGAACTGACCAGTCAACCACATGCCTCATTTGGAACTGGAACAGGCAGCAGCAGAGACAAAAAAGCAAATACAGTACAGTACTGTGTTAAATGTAAACTACTTTAAAAGGGGGGGGGAGCAGCATTTTTCTTTTGCATAATAAAGTTTCAAAGCTATATTGAGTCAATGTTCAGTTATAAACTTTTGAAAGAACAACCATAATGTTTTGTTCAGAGTTATGAACATTTCAGAGTTACGAACAACCCCCATTCCCGACGTGTTCGTAACTCTAAGGTTCTACTGTATTCCTACAGCTTAATATTTAGAAGCACTAAACTGAGCTACCTAAAGCAATGCTAATTATGTACTTTTAACCCCTGTTCCACCCAATGTAAACAAAAAAGGAAGTTTCAAAATGATTACTGAGTCAGTGATCTCAGTACTCTGTTATTGTTATTTATTTATTTATTTTTAAGTTTTAGGGTGATATCTTGGCCCTACTGAAGTCAATGTACATTTGTACTTTTCAACAGGGTCAGAATGTCACCCTAACAAGAGATGGGCAAAAGATTTCATCCTGTTCTCTTAATCTGTCATTAGACACTACTGTTCAGAATTTAGCCCTAGTATGATTTCTATGCTGGTGATAATCAAAGAGTTCTCCACTCTGTAGGAAAGTGCCTACCACATTTGGATGCTATAAACAATTTCAATTATCTATTGGATAGCCCCTTCCCTTGTTTTGCCATTCCCTTGATATCCACCTACCTGCACATTGCATTCTCCCCTCTTCATTGGGGCAGCTTCTACTCTCATATTAAAAAAATAAATAAACAAATAAATAAACAAAAACAAACAAACAAACAAAAAGAATCCTGCTCCATCCCAAAACTTAGCCATTGCATCCTTCTTCCTCTCTCTCCCACCACATCTGCACATGCTACCTGTGTGGTACAGTGTAACTGCAAATGTAAAATTTATTCCACATTTATACATACAAATTAATCTGTGCAATATGAAACTGTATAAACAATGCTATAGAAAAATACTGAATTGTATATCAGATACAGAAAGGGCATTCTGTAGATTTTTCCCAGTACAGCTGGAAATACTTAGGGGGCCAACTGATTTTTTCAGAACAGGCAAGCCACAAGAGATACTAATTGTCTGTCCAAGTTTCCACAGAAATAAGACACTCCTTTTGAATTTTATTACTCTTGCTCAAGACAAATTACAAGAACTGGCAAAACCTCTGGCTTTGTAAGAGAACAGCTAACGGAGGAATTACATGTGGTTAATGAATATTTCCTTGTAAACATTACACAGAAGGTTATCAAAAAAAGAAAAGGAGTACTTGTGGCACCTTAGAGACTAACCAATTTATTTGAGCATAAGCTTTCGTGAGCTACAGCTCACTTCATCAGATGCATACTGTGGAAAATACAGAAGATGTTCTTATACATACAAACCATGAAAAAATGGGTGTTTACCACTACAAAAGGTTTTCTCTCCCCCCTCCCCACTCTCCTGTTGGTAATAGCTTATCTAAAGTGATCACTCTCCTTACAGTGTGTATGATAATCAAGTTGAGCCATTTCCAGCACAGGGATTCTAACCGTACCTTTCAGATGTTAGGCATTATGTGGGATGTTCCACAATTCAAATTTTTTTTTTCAAATTCAATTTTTTCCTAGCAGTGTTCTGTCCTGCCAGGCTGCCTGTGAATCCCAACATCTGTTGCCTAAAGATGGCAGCTACCTAGGTAGAACAGACTATCCTCTCTAACCCACACTGATGAGTTGTGCATGTGGTTTGAGCTACCAGGGGGGATGAGGGAAGGGGGTAGTGCAACTGGCACCCAGGCTCTGTTTCTTCTGTTGCTGCCTGAGCCTTTACTGCCTCTGCTTATCTACAGCTCCCAACAGCCACTCACCGACTATCTAGTTTTTTTAAAAAAATAAAATAAAAAGGGTGTTCATCACCAGGGCAGGGTATCAGAACTCCATCACCTCCACTCTGCACCCATTCCGAGGGACCCAGGATAACGCCATGAGAGAAGATGCCATCTCCGTATTCTTTAAGAGAGAAGATTTAAGTGGGAAGGATGAAAAGGGAGGGTTGGGGCAAGAGAAAGAGGAGCAAGGAAGAGAACATTGTGCAGAAAGTTACAGCTATTGGGATTCTTCACCTTATACAACTTCTGTGGCAACATAGGATCCCAATCCATAAAGGGCCATCCCCAATGTTAACCATTCCTAACCTACTGCCCAGATTGCCATCCCTTATTCCCCACCATTTGTCATGACAGATTAATGACAGTAGGTTACAGCGAAGATTAAATTCAACACCACCCCAACTTAGACAGCGAAGGTCTGTAGCACTGAGCGACGATGCCCACATTGTACAATTAAATTCCCTGAGATTTAATTTGGACTTCCCTCCACAGACCCTACGAGGAAAGTGGATTGGGGTTTTTTTGTTTGTTTGTTTTACTTCCGCCTCCTGACTTCCCAATTCTTGAGGGGGTTCAGAGGTCACAGAAACTCAACAAGTTTCTGTCAGAGACAATGGACACAGTCCAAGGCAGACATGGCCAGAAGGTGGCCACTGATGGAATAGGGATTGGCTCTATAAAATTGTGGACCCATAGATGGGGAGAGAGCAGTTTTGGGAGGCTTAGAGGGAGGATTGCAAAGATTGTCTTCAAGGAAACTAAATGTACAGCTAGGGCAACAAACACAGGATTCTCTAATTGTATTAATGGAACATCAATGAAGCCATCTTATGATGGAAAGAGTATCCTGGATAGGGTAAAATAAATTAAGGTTTTGTTCCTATAATTAATTCCTCTTTGTTTCCATGAACATTTTAGGTATATCAATATATGCATGAAACCATAACTGTTAATGGCTGCCCAGAATTCCGTGCCAGGGCCACTGCAAAGGTAAGACCTGTGCAACTATTGAAGTACCTGTTACCAAAGTGACCTAGTAATTGACTGTGTGCGTGTGTGTTTCAGGTATTCGTGTGTGCTCTGTAAGAAAATTTAGACATCAGTGGCAGCCCAGAGTCTAGAACCAGTGCTACTTCCCAGGTAACAATCCTAATGGCAAATTTAACCTTTGTGCTGCTTCTGTAGCTTAAGAAAAGAGAATGATATCATGGGATTTGGTGGTTTATTGAAAAATCAGTTTGCAAAAGCAAATCTACTGGTTCATTCTGTAGAATTAAACCTGGAATATCAATATTTTCATGACAAATTCTCCTATAGGGCTCATCCCAAGTAGCAGGTGGTCTAGCCTCCAATCAATGCATGTAGGATTTTCAGAGGTGCTGAGCACAGAAGACTCCAATTGAAGTCAATGGGAGCTGTGGGTGCCCATCACTTCTGAAAAACAGGGCCCAAGTATGTAAGTCTGATAAAAGTGAGTGGTAACGATGTGTGAATTCCCCTGTATCAATGGAAGAATCCCTATTGTACCCAATATGTAATATGCTTTGTGTTTTCAGTGCATGAACAAAAATAATTGCTTCCAACAGGGCTTCATCATGGAATTAACTCCCTGTGCACCAAATGGTAAAAGAAGATTACCTACCACTTGGTAAACAGGTTATGTACATATCGTGCAGTAAGTGTATTCTAGGAAAGCCATGGTATTTTTTCAGGAAAATAATTCATTAAGACCTAATCCTTCCCCCAGGGAAGTCAATGGCAAAATTTCACTAGCTTTAGTGTGATTACACCCTTGTAAATCTACACTAGGGGAAAAGAAGCAAACACCCCCCCCCCCGACAATAGTAAAAACAGACAAATCAGAAATATGTATAAAAGACACCTACAGGATCTCAGCAGGATCTCAGAAAAATGTTCCCTATGGTAACCAGTACGTTTAAAATAATTAGCCTACCGTACAGTAAGCAACATATTTTCCTACATTTGATTTTTTATTTTATTTTTGTTATATTGAGTTCGGCTTTTTCTTACAAGTTAACCTTTTTCTTGAAACTTCAAATGAACAATGTAGATTTGTAAAGGTTCTACTACTGAATGTAGAAAATTATGTTAGATTATGATTTTTTTTTACACCGTAGGCAAACACAAAAATGATTGATACATGGTATAATAAAGGGTGAAAAATTCTGAATAGTGTTTGCCATTCTCATTTCTTATTCATATAGAACAGCAGGGTTACAGAGCAATGTTTGAATATCGCAATACTTCCTGGTTATTTCTGGGCTGTCTGCATTGCATTTTCCTAGTGCATTCATGTCTGACATTTAAATGTACGCATGATGACAAGGTTTGCATGAGCAAGTACATATAACTGAGAATGATCCATTATATTCACATTATCTACTAGCTTCAATTAAAGCATAAACATTATTAGAATGCTGAACAAGCTTTAACATAATGTAGAATGACTGCAGTAATTTTAAATCTGAGGATATGTTGAAAAGTAAAAATAATTATTTTTTAATGTTTACTTAATGCTTTACCAGGGTCTACAATTAAAAAAAAGAGACAATTGCTAGTGGAAGACTGAATAAAGAATGTTTTTCTTTTCTTCATACAAGATTTACAATACCTTACATATTTGTAATTTTTCTATAGTGAGAATAGTCATTTAGTTTTAATTCATTTTATATTTTCATGATCTGAAGATTATGTAGCATTACTTTTCAAGACCTATTTATATAAAGTGCAGTTACAATATAAAAGCTCATGCCCCTGTCATAAAAGTTATTAATCTATCAGCGCTTCTTTCAAGAGGAGGATTTTATTGAGGCTATTTAATAAAATAGTTGAAAATATCCTTCTTCAGGATTTTTTTGGGGCAAAGAATAAACCAAATAATCAGTCCCATACAAATTGGGGGGGGGGAGGAGGGAACAATTAACTTTATCCAAGTTACATAAATTAGAAGTACAGCAAAAGGTTATATCGGTGTGTTGCACAGCAGTAAGGAAAGAAGTGAGTGACAAAGCAACTTTAAAAAGAGAAGTAATGTGTTACAGAGTTAGAACAGATGACTAGCAATCCGGCCTTTTAGGATCTATTTCTGGGTGACATTGGGCAAGTCATTAACTTCTCTTAGTGCCTGTTTCCCCAGCTATTTCAAAGGAGTGATTTGAGACTTAACGTTTGTAAAGTGCTTTCAAATCTTTGATAGCATTTCAAAATATTTTCATGTGAACGAATTCTTTCTGCAAAACAAACAACAGGGCTTAACAGTGATCTCATTACATGACCAAATAACTGTCTTTTCTTCCAGGCAACAGTTGCTGCTTTTGCAGCAAGTGAAGGCCACTCACACCCTCGAGTGGTGGAGCTGCCAAAGACTGATGAAGGTCTTGGCTTTAACGTGATGGGAGGAAAGGAACAAAACTCTCCTATATATATTTCTCGTATCATTCCTGGAGGGGTGGCAGAAAGACATGGAGGACTCAAGCGAGGAGACCAGCTGCTTTCTGTTAACGGAGTGGTAAGTGAAAAGTTTAGAATGATTTCCTTTTTCATGTGAGTTTTTATTTTTCCAAATGAAGGTTTAAAATGCTGGCACACCATAAAGAAGATTAGCTCTGCAGTAAGAGACCAGAGATAGTACATTTGCGGTGAACTAAACAACTTTGTGCCACTACATCTTTGTTACAATATTGGTTGTTAGAGCTTCATCTTCCAGTGTGGCTCAGCTCTGAAAAGTGACTCTAAAAATGTCCTTATGGATTTCCATTGTTTATTGTCTTGATTTCTGCATAAAATATATGCAATTTACAAGTTAAAAAGATATCTTCAGTCATTGCCAGTGCGTCAATTGGAGAGTCAAACTGAGCTTTTTTCTTCTTGTATTTCATAGCCAGTAACAGTCCTACAGGCCAGATTAGGCCCTTTGTGTCATTTGTGCAGTCTTGTGGGCTTCAGTGGCTTTGTACAACTATAATTAAAAAGGAACTAAATAAACAATTTTGTTGATGATTCACAATGAAGAATAAAATCCAGCTCATTCTCTTTTATTTGTGTTGTTCTGTGTGTTATTTTTGTCACTAAAATAAGCTAATATCAGTAAATACCAGAGTGGATAAAAAAATCAATGTGTTTTAAAAAATATATTTTAAAAAAGTCGGATTTTATTTAAATAGGTTTTTTTTCCTCAAAAAGCATTTTATCAAAAAAATCCGATCTAGAGATAGTTTTAATTAAGATATATCTTTGCGCTATAATGTCTCATCATGGAATAGGGATTATAAATTCTAATTCTGTAGTAGGAGACAATATATTCATGTAATGTTTAACAAAAGTTTTGTAAATGAGTTCCAATAGTTCATGGACTAGGGACCCCATCTTATGGGGTCCCAGGGTCTTCTGTATCTATTATTTAAGTTAGTCTTTCTATCTACCCAATGGGTCTCAGTGCTCAGTCTAGAAGATACCATCAGAGATGTTTAGTTTTGAAGTTCTCGAACTCTGGATTTGTGTCTCCATAGGTAACATGCTTGTTAACAGCAAAAATGTTTTTAAATACATTAATATATAGAGGTGAGAAATAACAGACCTCAACCCTATTGCCCCTCTGCAAATTTGTGTACATAGAGTCAATCCCTTACCGCTCTCTAAAAGTGCAAAGTTTCAAAAAGTTCAATGAATAGACGATTGTTGGCAGCAGAATAGATCTGGACAAGGAGAAGTCTGGAGATAAATGTGAGAAGAGAGGGACCGACAATAGAAACAAAACTGAAACTGTTTGAGCAGCATATTCCAGAAGTCTTGAGGTCTTTCTGAGCGTAGACTTCATTGATTTGAGATCTATCATACCATTCTCTCACTAGAAGGGAAAACCTATAATGGCAGCAGGCCATAAAAGAGACCCAGTCTGGGAATATTTTAATGAAGTTCCTCTACCTGTGGGTAAGACAGGCATGCATGCAAAATGCAAACAGTGCAACAAAGAAATGCAAGGCCTGGTTACCCAAATGAAACAACATCATGAGAAGTCTTCCTTATCAGGCGGAAGCTGCATTGAAGATGATGAAAGGAACATGTCTGAACATGCAGGATCTTCAGGTTGGTAAACTTTTTTATTTCATACTTCTTTCTTAAGGACTGCCTGTCTTCCTTCTGGGCTATTCTTGAATTCTTATGTTTGAGCAAAAAAAATATAGTTGTTACTCTACGGTACAATCATTTTAGATGCAGTTGTGATAAAAAAATAAATAGGCATATCTTCCTTTTACAATTTCACCTTTGAAGTGGTACTGAGTGTCAGTGAATGCAATGGAATAATACTAAATGAACAGTATGGTAATAATGAAATAACTGCATTGACTTATTTTGTTCAGGAGAATCCATCCTCAACCTACAGGATTCTGAAGACTATCCACCTTCAAAATCACCATCATTTTCTATAGTTTCAGAGTTATCTGCCAATGATAGTGTTTCAGTCACATCATGTATGTCACATAGCCACAGTATATCATCACCTGTAGCAAAAAGAAAAAAAAAACATCCAGAAACAACCATAGATAAGTTTGTGATAAGAACCAGCAAACTACAAAAAGAGGTAATTGATGAAAAAATTGCCCAGTTTGTTTATGCAACAAACTCTCCTTTCCGTATGACTTAGAACCCACATTTCATTAACATGATTCAGTCATTAAGACCAGGATACAGTCCACCTGACAGAGCAAATGTAGCAGGCAAATTGTTGGATAAAGTGTATGAAAGAGAAATTGAGCAGTGTGCAAAAGGTCTAGAGGGTAAAATTGTTAACCTGCGTCTTGATAGGTGAAGCAATGTCCACAACGATCCTGTTAAGGGAATGTCTTCCTTACAGAAACAATTGATATATCAGGAAATTGACACACACAGCAGAATACTTACAAGAAGTGCCTGTGAAAAAAATTTAAATGTCTAGTATGCAGCTCGGTCACAGACAATGCTGCAAATTTATCCAAGAAGAGAGAGTGAAGAGAGTCCCAAGCTAATAACATACTGTTGCAGTGCTCATTTGATGCACCTTCTAGCCAAAGACTTAAGTGTTCCAGAAATAAAGGCCAATGTTGTTGAAAGTGCAAAATACTTCCAGAACAACCACTTTGCAGCAGCTGCTCTGAAAAAAGTGGGAGGAACCAAGCTAGCTCTCCCACAAGACATGTGATGGAACTCAGTAGTGGACTGTTTTGAGCACTATATCAGGAACTGGCCTAATCTGACGACAGTTTGTGAACAAAACCGTGAGAAAATAGATGGCATTGTCACAGCAAAAGTTTTCAACATTGGGCTTAAGAGAAATGTTGAACACATGCTGAGTACCCTGAAGCCTATTTCTGTCGCCTTGAACAAAATGCAGGGAAATAGCTGTTTTATTGCTGTCGCTGTTGAAATTTGGAAGGAACGGAGTGAGATCTTAAAAAGAGAAATATGCAATGACAGAGTTAAATTATAAGCATTTAAAAAAACAGTGGGACAAACCACTATCTCCAGCTCATTTTCTTGCAAATATTCTCAATATTCAGTACCAGGGTCAAACCTTAACTGCTGAAGAGGAGGAGTTGGCGATGACATGGACATCCAGCAATCATCCCTCCATAATTCCAACTATAATAAACTTCAGAGCTAAGGGTGAACCATTCAAGAAATATATGTTTGTTGATGATGTTTAAAGAAAGTCACACCAGTGAACTGGGGAAAGTTACTTAAGTATTTGGATTCGGAGACTGTTGAAGTGATAATCTCACTTTTAAACAGCAGTAGCTTCTTCTGCCGGTGTAGAAAGAATATTTTCTTTCTTTGGACTAATTCATTCCAAATTGAGAAATCGTTGGGACCTTAAAAAACAGGAAAGCTTGTTTTTCTTTTCCACATTATGAACAAACAGGAAAATGAAGGTGAAGACGACTGAGTTAGCTGCAGTAGCCAGTATTTTAAGTTTCTCATGTTGACCAGGCTGACATAGTTGATTTAATTTTTGTTTTTTAAAAAAATATTTAACAATTTCAATTAAAAACAATTTTAACAAAAACAAACCTGATTTTAAAAAACTGTAATGTTTAACTAAATTCAAAATTAATATGCTTGTTTTGTTAAAATATTATATGTTTGCTGTTGAAGAAAAAAATCCAGAATACATAACATTGTTGTTTTAGTTAAATAAAACAATTCAAATGTCTGTCTGGTGATGTTCTCCTCCTAATACAGCATGGCAAGAAAATCCTCCAAATATTAATGATTAACCTGTTGAATTGGAGATAGTTCACCTCCCAATGACTTCATAAATAATCTGCTTCAGTTACCTTTGGTAAATGAAATACCCAAACAATCATTCATTTTCTGATATAGCTGTAAAACTAATCTGAAAAGTTTTCAAAATAAATCACTTTAAAAAAATATAGTGCGTACCTTCTGAAAATGAAACCTACATCTATTAATACATATGAAGAATATGTATTAAGGTTATAACAACCAACAGGAATGCACTTTTATGTAGAAATCCATGATTAAATCGAGTCTTCCTGACTAGTGATTTAAATCATGATTTAAATGAATTTGATTAAAATGGTAAATACATACAGGGATGCGTAAAGTAAAAAGGTGTCATTTTACATAGTTACTGTACTTTTCAGTCACTTTCAGACTGACTGATCTGCAATAGTTTCACTCCAAACCGGGGAACTGGAATAGAGAGGAGAAGAATCAGGCCTAAGTGTCTTTGGGACAAGTTCTGCCCTCAGATCTTCCTATAACTTCTTATCACATATTTGTTGCACCTCTCCTGTGTGTGGTATACCAGGAGATGAATAAAAGTATTGCACTGCAGTTTTTCAGAGTGACAACATTGAGTCCCTGGGCAGAATGTATCCCTTTTAAAAGAATTTTCTAACAGTCTGAAGACTTAATGATGAGTTAGGATTACACTATTTCTTATTCTTCTTACAATTGCCTCATAAATATTACAGTGTGTTTTCTTTGTGTTATAATCTTTGTCCTCAGAATAGGGCACATTTTCAGTGTGATAGTCAACTCATCATAAAATGTGAAGTCATTGTGGCATAAAGCTAAGTATTCTGTTCCTTCCTTGCCCTTTGCACAGCCCCATTAAAATCCATGAGGCAGAGGTGAAATGTCAGTAAGTAGATTTTGTAAAATATTAAAATAGTATGGCACACTCCAATAGCATGTGTCTGCCTAAAAACACTGTACAAAAGACTGTAATCCTGTATTCCTTATGCACCCAAAACTTCCACCCTAATCTCCCATTGACCATCACCACCCTATGAAAGGGACATAGGATCACACCCCAAAATGATTCATAATAGGCTTGAAATAGAAGAATGTTCAGCTTAATTTTCTGTTCATGGCAAGACTTTTGTCAGGAAGGTTTCTCAAGTCAAGGATGGGAATTTCTAGTTTAAAAAAACAGCAAACAAGAGAATAGCCAATAGCCTTAGGGGTATGACACCAGGTGGTATGTGGGAAATCCAGATTCAAGTCTTGGCTCTGTCTGATTTGGAACAGAAACTTGAACCCTGATCTCCGACATCCCAGGTGAGTGTCCTAACCACCAGGCTATGCTAGGGGTGTGTGTGTGTGTGTGTGTGTGTGTGTGTGTGTGTGTGTGTGTGTGTGTGTGTGTGTGTGTGTCTCTCTCTGCCCCGCCCCCATGTTTTTGTGTGTGAAAGTGTCTAAAGGCCTCAGTTTTGTCCCCATGCAGAATAGGAAATTTTGGGAAATTGTGAAAAATTTGCTGACCATCCCTATGCACTAAGGGGGAAAAAGTATGATTCCTTAAAAAAAAGAAGAGTTACTATAGAGATCAATCAACTTCACAAGTTCCGGTTGAATACTTAACCAAATAAGTTACTTGAACTTCACAGGTTGGAGGTAAATCAAATAATCTCATTGGTATTTAGCATCACTGCCAACCGATAAAGGGAAAAATACAGGTTAAAAAGAAATTAAGTATTTTAATTGACCAACAGACTTAACTGGAAAGATTTTTTTATTTCAGTTACAGCTGGACAAATGCAGTAAAAATAGGTGAACTGTCAAATTTTAAAATTCATTTGCTTTAACTATATTCTCACCTCTTTGTGAGCAGCCTACAGAAGTTTACTTTCAGGAATGTGCACTGGAACAAATATTAAGCTAATATTGCAGAAAACAGATGTTAAATTCACCATTTCAAGTATGCACACGAGAAACATGAATCTAAGAGTTATGCTCATCAGGAGAGGTGAGACAAACGTATCTGTGATCCATGTCTAATGAAAAAACCCCTCTATTTTGAATTATAAATGTTGAAAACTTGAAACAATACCTGTTGCTAACAATTCACAAGCCATCCAGAGGCGAATTATACCCACACAAAACATTTCTAGAATAGTTTCAAAACAAAAAAAAATATGGAAGTAGTGATCTTTTCACAGACAACTTGAGAATAGAAGAAAAAAGAGCTAAGTTTTGCTAACCTATTGTTCACTATGAACAGGTCACCTGCATCTGAGAAAAAGCAAATAATATACAGCAGGTGCAGTATAACAGATGGATCAGCAGTGGTACATGAGATGAAAATGAAATATCAGCAGCTTGCTTATGCTCATATGTTGGTGGTTATCCAACTTTATAATTATCAACATAAAGCTAGGGCTAAGTAATTCAGAACCTGTATTACTTATCCTAGCATGAGCGGTTGGTGTCGCTTAAATTGTCTCACCAGAAGTTTAAAAGAAATACCCGATCAGTGTGCAGGGGAGTAAAGTACCTTGTATGCAGTAAGCCCCGCAGATGGCTCAGCCAGGACACAGAGGTAGCTGTCCATATTTGGCACTGGTTATGCTTTTATTGCATAGCTACTGTTAGTCAGATATTGCAGGGGATACAGCATAAATATACAAGAACTAATTCTCATCCAACATCTGTACTTACAGACCTCAAATAGCAATACTATTCTCACTTTGCCTGTTGCCCTGTAATCAGATTCCTTTTCCTTGTCTGCAATTGAGTAGGGGATTTTTGACTATAATTATACGCACCTGGGTATAGTAATGACAGTGCTTTCTTGTATAATATCTGCAATTCCTTTACCTATTGTTATCTCTACATTAGGTATTTTATTTTTATTCTGCTTGATAGCACCTGCCAATGCTACAAGATTAAAAAAAATTGTGTGTGTATTCTGAATATCTTTCTCTTTGCTGTTCTTAGGTTGTTAAACAAAGAGGGAGGAAGCCAAGTTGGGTGTTAAATAGTATCACAACCTTTTATTCTGCAAGCAGCACTGGCATCTGGTCTTCTTTATTAGAGGGGGTGTTAGTGAGCAGTCCCCCAGATAACACTCAGCATACAAACACGTTATGCTTTAGTTAAACAGAGGTTATTAGGCTTGATACAGGGGTCACTGAGTAATATTTAATTGCCTGGGTATACAGGAGATCAGACTAGATGATCTAATGGTCTCTTCTGGCCAAACTCTTATGAATTTAAGAGTGACAGCGGGAACAGATGCATTAAAACTAAGTGCAGTAATGGTGTTGGATGCAGCCGAACTCACCTTTAAATTAGCTTTGGTTGATAATACCTGAACTCAGGTCTGTGATGGGATCAAGATCCATATTTAGTAGCATAATCGTTTACTTTGCCTTTTGTAGTTTCACCCTCCTTGTTTTGTTTGAAAGCTTAAGTCTTTATCCTGCACCATTCAAGTCAATGGGAGTTTTTCCATTGACTTGAATGGGAGCAGGGTCAAGCCCTTCATTACTAACTAGAAGAAGATGGTGTTAAGCTGGAGGACTTTATACAAATGGGGAGGGGACCGGGGTGAAGTCCCAAAAATGAGCAGCTATGAATTGCGATCAAGTTTAAGTGGTTTGAGAAGTGGATGTACACAATCTTGTTGAGTCCTTTACACAGGCACAACCACAATTGCGTACAGCACTGTCTGTAGTCATCCATCCCCTTTAAAAAAACAAAATAAAATGTTTTATACTTAAATAATTGCATGCAAATTCAAATATGCTACTTGCCATGTGCTTTACTGCCTATTATAAATAACAGCAGTGAAGTAAATATATGCTGCTCAGTAAATATAGACAGTGTTAATTGCTATGGGTGCCCAACGCTGATGCCGATTCATATTGACCAGAATTCGTCAGTGTTAGGATATAGATATTCAGGAATGTCTGCAAAGGCCTGTACTTTAAGAATTTAGGTGTATTCTCATCGCTTGGCTAGCTTTAGAGGTATAAAAGAAAGAAATCACTGTCTGCCGGTGTAAGGGCCTTCTCTTACTGTGACAGCAGTTTGTAGCCCTGTGCTTAGGCTCAGGCCTTTGGCTAAGCAGCAGAGACAGCCATAAGCTGGGAAGTGAACGGTCACATCCTCACATTCCAAACTAGTCACATTGAAATAAGGTGCTATTGGGCTGTTAGGCACTATCAGGACAGGATTGTATTCCTATCACCTCCAGAGAAAGGGAAGTGCCTAGAAAATGTAAAAGGAAACTTTGTTTGATAGCATCCTGTCTGGCAAGAACTCACTTATCAATAGCTGGGATGTGAAACCCTCACTTCTGTATTGTCTTGTCATTATAGTTTCCACTTTGCTATTGTTTGTCTGTATAATCTCTGTCTGGTTCTGTGATTGTTCCTGCCTGCTGTATAATTAATTTTGCTGGGTGTAAACTAATTGAGGTGGTGGGATATAATTGGTTACATAATCATGTTACAATATGTTAGGATTGGTTAGTTAAATTTCAGGAAAATGATTGGTTAAGGTATAGCTAAGCAGAACTCAAGTTTTACTATATAATCTGTAGTCAATGAGGAAGTGAGTGGGTGGGGGTGGGCATGGGCATGGGCATGTGGGTAAGGGAGATGGGAACAGGGAATGGGGGTAAGAAAATTGGAATCATGTTTTGCTAAAGGGGAAAATGGGAACAGGGAATGGGAGTAAGGAAGTTGGAATCATGTTTGGCTAAGGGTAGGAATGGGAACAGGAACACAGGTGTAAGGCTCTGTGGTGTCAGAGCTGGGAAGGAGGATACTAAGGAAGGAAACTGGAATCATACTTGCTGGAAGTTCACCCCAATAAACATTGAATTGTTTGCACCTTTGGACTTCGGGTATTGTTGCTCTCTGTTCATGCGAGAAGGACCAGGGAAGTAAGTGGGTGAAGGAATAAGCCCCCTAACAGTTAGGAAGAAAGTGATATGCAGAAGGATGCAGAGCTGCATGTGGTTAGTTTCAAGAACAGAAGTCACTTTAAAGTGATCAATGTGACCATGTCACATATTAATGATTTATTATATAGCTAGCACAGTAAGCACTGAGTACATTCTCTTCTGATGGAATTCAGTACATCCTATGGGTTTATTAAAATAGATTGATTTTGAAAAAAAATCAAACCACAACTCCTAAGCAAATTTTTAGTTTGTACATGCAAATTATCTTTCAAATAAATTTTTAAATACCCTATTCATGTATTGTTTTCCATTTGAGCTCTGATCATTTTGTGCATTAGACATATTCTCACCTAAAATTTTTTCAAGTATTTATAGTGGAATTCTATTTTCTGCAAATTACTTTCATTTAGCTCTGGAAGTTCAGCAGATTTGTATCATCATAATCACAACAACTAAAAAAAAGTGTACTCTGTCACATAACTTTAATACTATTTTAAGATCTTGCAGTGGGAGGGTTATGGAAGAGATTTAGAAAATCTGTACTTCAGAAACCATATGGTCATGCATCTGAAGCTACATGGAAGGGAGTTAGTTAGTTAGTTGAAGGTTCCTTCTCACTCTGGCTGCCAAATACAGAATGGCCTGCAGAGGTGAAAGTAAGCTGGTACGGTACGGTATAGCATAGCATACCAGCAAGAAAGTGCCGACTGTACTGGCAGGGCTGCTGACGGGTGCGGGGAGGGGAGGGCAAAAGGGGTAGTTGCCCCAGGGCCCATATTGGGGCCCTGCGTACCGATAAGTCATTTAAGTTACTTTTACCCCTGGGCCTACCTCATCATTTTAGCACCTGAAATGATAATTATCATTCCCCCAACTTTGAATATAAATATAATGCTTTCTGAAGCATGTTCACATTTCTGAAATACTTATGTCCCATCAGTTAATCTTAAAAGTTTATTCCTTGCTTGCGACAGTATTTTCCAAATATGTTGTTGATGTATCTCTTGTGTTTGCTGCCAGCAAGAGGTTAAAGGACAAACAGTATTGATTGTGTTACACATTTAATTGAAGTCAAGTCATGTCATGTGCCTGCTTTTGGCATCTTCTGCCTTGAAAGTTCTCTCTCATGGTGTGCCACAGCAGAAGTAATTCATATTTGTTCTGCCCTGTTCACACAGTATTCACAATCTATTAGAAGTGACAAAAATAAGCAAAATTTTCTCTAATTCCTGACATTCCTAAAATGATGCCAACGTATTCTTGCAATATTGGACTTTTATTAGTGCTGCTTCTTCTCTTTGGAAATGTGTGGCATATGGGCATAGTTTCCTTTTAAATAGCATGATACACAATTGCTTCAAGATCCTGTGTGGCAAAGCTTTGATTTCTTTTCTTTTATGAAAAAAACATTCATTTAAAAATGGTCTACAATCCACATGAAGATCTTGGTTGTAGGGTTTTTGCACTGAGACACTTTTGTTTGTTGGAATGTATATGACAATCATCTGTCATTATAGAATTCCACCATTCCACCTAATGTGTGGAACAATTTGTACTCCTGAAATGCACTTCAGTCAAGCAATTTAGTGGGGAAAAAATGAAAAACCTCTTTCAGAGAAATCACCTCTGCTTTTGAAGACCTACGATTTAAAAACAATGTAAGCATACAAATCAGAAATTAAGCACATTTGGGAGTATGTTTCTTTTCACAGCAGATTCAAAAAATGACTTGCATTAAGTGTGAGAAAGGGTATGTACTGATCGGACAAGAGAATTTTGCCCTTAATCAGGGCCCTGAGATCTGTCAGTTGTTAGTGTGTTTTCTCCCTCATTCCTTTCTTTTCCTCTGTACTCTACCACAAGTAAAGTTAGATAAAGTACCACTTTTGAGGGACTATATCAAACCTCATTGACAGAAGACCTTGCTTTCTCTCACAAATAGGCATTATCACTCACTTGTTCCAAGGACTGAATATCACTTCTTGTGAGGATTGGAAATCTAGAATTCAGAACTGAAAGAAAGAGAAGGAAAGGGGCGTTTGGGGAAAAGAGAGATAAGGAATTATAGAAAATTGAAAAGGAATAGATAGTTACATGTTGAGAAGCAGTCAGTAAAGAGGATTTACTCTGCTCAAACCTACGTTCCAAGGAAGCTAGTGGGAAATGAGATACTGGAAGCTGCTTTTTAAAGTTGACTTCAGTGGTAGGTTGGTCAGGGGATGAAAATTTGGTTAGTCTCCTTTTGTGGGTAATTCTATATAGAAAAAATGTCAACAAAATTGCTATTTTTTTTAAGCTTAGAAATTTCAGTAATGTCTCATCTCCTGTTTTTTTCTGAAGAATCCAGAGATGTGGTTTCTTGGCTCTTAATTGAAGGAGGTCTTCAATCTTTAGCAAAAGAGCTTTCCTCTGAATTGTTTGTTGTCTATTTGAGTTAAATGGGTGTTAACAAAAACAATAGTTTTAAATAGTCTGAATAACAACAAACAAACAAAAAGCCCCACACTTCTCTCAGTTATGTTTCAATTCATAGATATCAGAGTTCTCCACTTACCCTTATGGCTTTCCAGGAAACCAGGGTAAAATTCCCAACTGAATAGTAACAAAAAAGCCACCTTCATACATCATAAAAAGTCAGAAAGCTCTCTTTCACTTGCATGCCATATTTTAAATGTTTGGATTTCACAAACCATGAACTTGTCTCACCTACACTTGTGCCACCTCCTCCCCACTGTGGCGACACGCCTTTTTATTTTTTTCCCAATATCAACACCCACAAACCACCACGCTCAAAGCCAGTCTGGTACTGCAGAGTTTAGCTAGAACTGCAGTATTTTTAAAACTAAATTCAAATTCTGTTTTCAGACACAGTTAAGTCCTGCATAAATATGGCTTAGCAACAAGGGTATATTTACACTGATAAAAAAAAAAAAAAAACCTGAAGTACCCAGTGTCAGAGCCCAGGGCAGCTGATTTCGGCTTGTGGGTCTAGAGCTTCAGGGTTATAAAATTGCAGTGCAGACATTCGGGGTGGGACTGGAACCTGCGCTCTGAAACCCTGTGATGGGGGAGGATGTGACCTTTTGGGTAGGCTAGTTTATGATCTTGCAAACATTTAAATATGTGCATCACTCTGTACTCACGTGAGCAAGACTTACAGAGTTCAAAGTGACTACTTGCATGAGGAGGATTATGTACATGCTCATGTGTTAGGATTATGAAAAGTAAGGTCCTGGTTCATCACTCACCCCTTGGCCTCCTGGTTTACTCTTGAAGATGCAGTAAGTGCCCATTGCAGTACATATGCCTGTCTGTACTAACTGGATGGAGAGCACCAGCTCATTTCGCGTAGGCTACCAAACAGTCACTACAGGAAGGGGTCTGCACTTGTGATACTAACGCCCATTCAGCAAAGGATGCAGTTATGCATATGAGCAGTCCCATTAACTTCTCAACACAAGTAATCTCTGAAGTTAGTGGGCTTGCTCACATATTTGAAATTAAGTAGGGGCTTATATATTGCATTGAGCTCCATGCAGTCTCAGTGCCTGACAAATGAAAGGCTGTTGAGCCATTCCCAAAGGCCCAACCTGCTCGGTTCTCACCTATGTTAAGCTTTCACACTCACTGCATTCCACTTTCTTATCTGGTAGCCACAGGAAAGGTTTGACATGCTTTTCTTAAATTCAGTTGTTTTTGCATTATTTTGGCTTGTATATTTGCAAAACTCTCCCCACCCCCAGTTTTTGTATGAATCAGAAATTATGCTCATTTTCATATTTCAGATGCAACCTAAAAATGATTCAGGCGTCATATTTAAAATGCAAAGAGAGATAATCCATCAACCTTGCATACATCTATTTACATGTACCCCTCCCCCCCCATGACCATTTGAAAAGTCTAAAATACGGAAACAGCTTAAACCACTGACATCCTTTCTGTGACAGCAAGTACTAGAAGAGGGCAGGACTCTGGATAAAACCAGCATCTTTAGAATGCTCTCTGTTCTCCTTGCTTGCAGAGTGTGGAAGGAGAGCACCATGAAAAAGCCGTGGAGCTCCTGAAGGCTGCTAAAGATAGTGTCAAGTTGGTCGTGCGCTACACTCCCAAAGTGCTGGAAGAGATGGAGGCTCGTTTTGAAAAACTGAGGACAGCACGACGCCGGCAACAGCAGCAACTACTAATTCAGCAGCAGCAACAGCAGCAGAATACACAGCAAAATCATATGTCGTAGGTGAGACTATTCATTGCTCATGCTTTTGGCTCAAACCTGTGAAGGGTTGAGCATCTCTTACCAGCTGCTGGGCATTGACCGCAACGGGAGCGGAGAGTGCTTACCGCTTGGTAGACTTCAGTGTGCCCTACCCCAAGAAAAATGCACTTTGCAAGTAGGGGATTTGCCACATTTTGATGTGGAGCTATTTTTCCAAGTCTGAATCTAGAAATCAATGCCTGGCATACAAGTCTGGCAGGGAATACAAGGAAGAGTCTGAGCAGTAAGTTAGTATTCTTTCTGGGCACCCTCTCATACTATATTTTACTCCCATCAGCCAAAAAATAGAGTTCTTGTAAAAAGTAAGAATTTTTTGCTACCAGTTTTAGCTTAATATACCAATCCCTTACTACTACGCTGAATAGCATCTACACATATGAGGGGAAGTTTTCCCAGCCTTTTCACAGCTACAAAAAGCCAAAATGCACAAGAGCCACTGTAGTTCCATTGCATAATGTGGTGGAAAGGTGCTTAGCTGCACATCCTACCTCCACTGTGGTAGGGAATATTCCATTCACCGCTTTCGTACCTATATGGCCAAAATTACTGTAGTAGCTGAGTGCCTTACAATCTTTAATGTATCCTCACAACACCCCTGTGAGATAGCACTTCCTTCTATCACTCCCACTTTCCAGATGGAGAACTGAGAAGCTAAGTGATTTATCCAATGTCATCCAGGAAGTTTTTGCGAATACAGACTAACACAGCTGCTACTCTGAAATCTGGTGAAGCAGGGACTTGAACCCAGCTCTTCCAAGTTGTAAGCTAGTATCTTGCTTTGGTCCCCTAAACAAGAGTCTTTTGCTGAGGTTTTGCATGAGAGATCAGAATTTTGCTTGATGGATCCTTATTCTGTGAGTCTTAGTCAAAATTCCTATTTTCCGCTCTTAATGTTACAGATATAAATGGTTATGTTTTGTGTAATAAATTGTGTTTTTCTACCTTAAACTGGACTGTTTCAGGAACCATTAAACATTAAAATGCAAAATTTCAAAGGTTTTAAATAAAGTTTAGACAATCTCACCCCAACTTATAATACTTAAAAGTATTATAGTGCTCGTTGATGTTATTCTTAGTTGGGGAGAAAGGAAGGGAAATATGAGTGATCTAATCCCCCAATTCTTTTTGTTAGCTCTGAGAAATGTTTTTGTTTGTTTAATTCTAGGTTATTCTCAAGAATAAAATCTAGATCAAGAATTCAGTAACCAAGCAATTGGAGCTGTGCTTCAGTATTCCAACCTACAGCTATAAGAAAACAGAGAGAACACAATAACTGAATTTATCAAGAAGTTATGAACAAGTGGAGTAAGAATAAATTAGTAAGAACCACAACACACCTGGTACCTTCTTTATCAGGCTTTTCAGTACAGTGCAGTTTCAGATACAAGATTTCTATGACTTTATTCCTAATGAGCAGTATGGTAAGTAAACACTATGAAATGTAGAGAAGTTTGGGGATTCTGAATAAATCTTTATAAGGTCCAATCTTGCACTCCTTATTCTAACAAAACTCTGGCCTATTGGTTCACTGAGGTCATTGAGGATTTTATCTAAGGAGGCCAAGATCGGCTGCTAGTGAGGGTGAAGTCTTTCTCTGCAGTTATTTCCAGAAATGAACAACTTGTAGTCCATCAACCAAACTGCATCTGTTCAAAATTTTGGCCACAAACATAAAACAAACTCCCACATCACATTCCATAACCCCTTTTTACTATATATTGTAGAGTTGTTTTAATCTGACTTCCAGTTTATAATAATTTTCAATTTTTTCCCTGAAAATAGCAAGTTACTATATTTATACGTATTCAGTTGTAAAAGCAATTGGCTTTTTACTCTTGATGTTTCCATATATTTTATTATGCATCAATAGAGTGAGGCAGTTTTAGATTTACTTTAATTTTATTAGTAGTAAGGCTAGAGAATCCTAGAACGTATTTTTAAATATAGGTATTGCTTGTATCCACTATAGCTATTATTCTGAAATCTATAACTTAATATACTGTATATTTATTCCATAAAATATATATTATCAGAATGTACTTGTTACAGAAATAGGATCTTTGCTTACCATGAATTACAAATGTAGTAAGATAATGTTAGCAAAAGACCAAGCTTTGTTTGCCACGTATTCATGTGATAAATAGAACCCAGCTATCTTAGCTTTTCTGTATTTTTAAATTTATTTTGTATTTCATTGCTCATATATTTAGGAGGAGAAGTGTAAATTGTTCCTGGCATATTTTCTTGTAACTCAGTTTGATCTTAAAGTTTAGAACTTTATCAAATCAAATTGGAATGTAAAAGCAAAATATATAAGAACCTTTTTAAGTTTACATTTACTTTTCCAAAGACTAATGAACAGTCACAGCCAAAGCTGGAAGGCTAAAAATATCATCTACCTTAGAAGTGAAAAAAACCTCAAATCCTGACCAATTTATTGTCATTTAAAAATATCTGCTATATAGAGAAGAAGGAGGCAAAGCACTGTCAAACGGAGGGAAGTTCTGCAATTCTTGCATACTGAAAACTCCAGTTGATTTCACTTGGAGTTTGGGGACACAAGGAACTCTGAACTATTCTGAATCAATGCTCTGGTTGCAGCCTTGTAACAAAAAAGCCAAAACATGTTACATCTTTTCTTTGCAAATACTCACATCATTGATTCCCTTCACTTCAGTATAAGATCTAATCAAATACAGAGCAGACAGCCACAGCAGGGGGAAATTGATATACCATAGTAGCATAGGTTTAAAAAAAAGAATACCTACCAGCCACCAGCTTTGACAGTGTTCCTTTACTATAATTAACTGCTGAAAGTAATCATGCTTTTAAAACCAAATTATATTAAAACACCAGATGAACAATACAATACCTAGAAATAATTCCATCCAGTGGTGCTGGTGACAACATGAATTAAACAGTGTAGCTTGAGTGTGCCACCAGAAGTTAAAGATAGAATATTCTTTTATTATGTTGTGCAAGGATTTTGTTTCAGCTTTTTTGTTTCATTTTTTAACTTAATAAGATTGTGATGTACCCTTTTGAAATATCTATTTTAAAGCTATATTTTTTAAAAACATAAGTATTGATAGTATATGAACTATTACTGCATATGACTGTATTATATATCACATGACTACTGCTCTGTAAGTTTTCAGAGACCAAATATTACACAGTGTGATTAGTGGGACCACTGTATTACATTCTTTCTGAACTCTCCCCTGATCCTGCCTGCCCCTCATCACAATAGCTAGATTTTAGTGGAATGGACAGTTAGTATAGTTAATTGGAAAAAAAATAGAATGTCATTAATGTCTTTATATAGAGAAGCATATCTAATCATTTGCATATGTTATTGTTCAATAAATTATTTATACATATTAATATTAACATCTCAGTCTCTACCAACATTTAAAAATAAGAGGAGAGTATAATACAGTACCAATAAATCAGATATTCTAAGGGGAAACAGAAGGGGCAAAAAATCATTGGGGTTAGATTAGATGACCCTTGCAGTCCCTTCTAACCCTATGTTTATGGGGTCAATTTCAATGATCATACCTGCACTGTGGATCTGTAAAGATGTAGCAAGTTAATCACTGGAGCCGCTGACAGCATCCTCTACATACTGCCAATAATCGGTCATCCTCTAAAAACTGAACCTTCAATTATGGATGTTTTCTGCATTTTTCACATAAAATTTACAGCTTTGATTCAGCATAGCACTTAAACACATGCTTGTGTACTTAACTAGAACCTAAAAATGTGCACACGGCTCTCTCTCTCTCATTCATGCATTCCCACTGCTATAGCTAATTGTTTGCCTTTTTATTTATTGCTGTTACCGTATGAAACTGGTTTATCTGCCGTCACTTTAGTAAGTTTAAGGTCTCATTGATTTTGGCAGGAATAACTTCAGCCCCCTCAGATACATTTCCTTGTATTGACAGTGAATTGAACTAGAACAGTGGTTTTCAACCCTTGATCTGTGGACCTCTGGGGGTCTGCAGACTATGTCTAAGATTTCCAAAGGGGTCTCCACCTCCATTCAAAATTTTTTAAGGATCCACAAATGAAAAAAGGTTGAAAATCCCTGAAGTACAAGATCCACTAAATCTTTTCTGTCTCTAACTTGATATGTATAAAGGATACCATTCTTTGGGTCAGTGGCCCAGAGCTAGCCTGACTGTCCGATTAGCCTGGCCTGCTGCACCTAAGAAAGAATTGGAATTTAATTAGCTGACCCTCATATAAAGAGGCCAGCAAGAAGGGGTTTAGCGGGGAGAGAGGAACTGCAACATCCTGGAGGAAGTTGAGAGGCCAGAAGTGGTTCCCTGATGGCCCACTACTGAAGTTATTGCTAAGAGGAACTGCTTCAGGAATGCCAAATGTTCAAAAAGGGAGATTGGTGGGAGATCTGTATTACTGAGGCTCTGAGGTAAGAGCCAGGAAATCTGGTTAGTGGAATTATTGGTGCGAGAGGCTAATTTGGGGGGAAAGGACTGCTATGCATGCACAGAGTTGGAAGAAAGAATCTGCAAGAGTTTGATTATGTTTTATTAAGAAGGCTCAATTAAAGAACCTACCTCAGCTGAGAAGTAGCTTCCCTGGATTCCTTGAGAAAGCTCAGTCAAATTAACCTCAGAGAGTGTGAACTGACCTAGCAGGACACAGTTTAGTCCAACAAGAGGAGGGGGCTATCAAATAGACCTAATCCTTCTACAACATGATAATCGAGAGGGAGCTGTCTGGCTTTGAGTTTCACTATCTTTCCACCACGCCAAAGATCCAAAGACAAGATCCAAATCTGTCTATGAACACTAGATTTTTGACTCTCCCTGCATAAATCCCACAAACGTATTATGCTAATCCAGGCAGGGTCTTTTTTCTGTCTGTGACAGATAAAAAAATTGATCGTTTTTTGTAAAAGTGTTTCAGAATACCACACAGAGAATTCTACAGAAAGGAAGCTTGGGGGACAGGTGAGAGAATTTCATGGCATGCTTCTTAATACAGTGAAAGTTATGTGTAATGTTGGCTTCTCAGGTGCAGCTTACACAGTGGTAAGCGTAAAGATGAAAAGCCAGCGAGTGCACATGCTTTTCACTTGAATGAACGAAATGACATACAGTTCTGCAGTCTCCCATTGAAAACAAGTGTTGCAATGCATATTGGTCCACTATATTATATACTCCTGGGGGAATTCTGCACCAAAAATTTAAAATTCTGCACACAATCTTTGAAAATTCCACACATTTTGTCAAAATAACACAATATAATCATGCCAGTTACAGTTTTGGTAATTTATTTCAAAATATCTGTCAGCAAGTACGTCTGCAACAACACAGATCAAAAAAAAAAAAAAAGATTCTGGTAATTTTTTTTGACAAATAGATTCCTTATGAAGCATATTAATACAGAACTTTGTGTAATTCATTTAAATTACAATACAGAACTGTATTTCCTGCACTTGTCAGAAGCAGTGCAAAGGCTTGGGGGAGTTGGGGGTAACAGAAGAGCTGAGGGAAAGAGAAGAAGCCTAGGAGTGAACCTGGAGGGTGTTGAGTATGGGTGGGTGGGGGATTGTTAGGGTGTCTGGAAGCCTCCCCCATGCAGACCCTGGCTGACTCCAAGCTTCTTCCATTCAGTCAGGCACATCTGCCCCTGTCCCCTCACCCCACTAGCTCCTGAGCCCATGCTCTAGTCTTTCCCCTCACTAGCTATTCTGAACCCTAGTCTGTGACCCCTCAGCAGCCCCGTGTGCCCCACTCTGTCCTAACCTGGCTCCACTGGACATAGAATTTTGTATTTTCCTGCATAAAGTACATTTTGCACAAGAAAGTGCTACAGTTCTGCCTTTTGCCCACCAGAGGCTGCTGTGGTACTAGAACAGCTGGCATGAATGCAGCTGGCTGTTTTGGCACCACAGCGGCCTCTGGTGGCCAAAAGGCAGAACTTCAGCACTTAGGCAAAACGTATTTTATGTGGGAAAATACAAAATTATGCAAGACAAGACAAATTAATTCTGCGCATCCGCAGATGCACGGAATTCCCCCAGGAGTAATTATGCTATTCCTACAGTGTATAATGGGGGCCCCAGTTATACCGGGGACCTTTGAGAGCTACCGCAATAGGAACAAAAAAAGTAGGTCACACTGACAGATGGGGACAGTATTTCAGAAATCAGTGACTGGAAATGACATAGGAGTCATGGTGGATAACCAGCCAAACATGTGCTCCCTGTGAGATGCTGTAGCTAAAGCTCTAACATGATCTTTGGACGTATAAGCTAGGGAAGATCAAGTAAGAATAGGGAGGTAGTATTATCTCTGTATACAGCATCAGCATACTGTGCCTGGTTCTCATCAGTGGTGCCAATTCAAATATTTCTTGCGGGGGAGGAAAGACAAATTCTGGGCCACCTTAGGCCACATAAAAGACCCTGTTCCAGTCCCCATTCATTCTTCCCCCTCCTCCACCCAGGGATCCCAGGTCTCCCTTGGCTGGTGAATCTTCCCTTTCTCTTACCCACACAGTGCATGAGCCAGTGCCACCAGGGTCAAATTTTTGGCAGACTCCCCTGAGCTCCACCCCCTGTGTGCCAGTCTGTAATATCGATTTGTCCTGGCCTGGCCAAATTTCAATGGCATTGAAACCTTGCAGCTAGAGCAATGCTCCAGTCTGCTCTGGCAGCAGCCACACTGACTTAGTACGGAAACACTGCTTAAAAGTGGTCGGACAGTGCCTCCCCACATCCCCCAGCTTCAGAGCCCATGGAACTTTGAGCAAGTGCAAAAACCTTGTCGAGAGACATTAACTCACCAGCAGTTTCCCCTAAATGCTGCCACTGGTTCTGGAGTTCACACTTGAAAAAGGACATTGGAAAATTGGAAAGGATTCAGAAGAGCTATAGGAATGATTTGAGGTCTGTACACTGGTCTTCCAGTGAGAAATGAAAGATGCTCAATCTATTAAGTTTACCCAAGAGGAGGTTAAGAGGTAACCTGATCATGGTCTATAACAGGGATCGGCAACCTTTAGCACGGTAATCTGCTGGCAGGCCACGATATAATTTGTTTACGTTGACCATCCACAGGCACAATTCCTGCAGCTCCCATTGGCCGTGAATGGCAAACTGCGGCCACTGGGAGCTGCGGGGGCCGTGCCTGTGGACGGTCAACGTAAACAAAATGTCTTGCGACCTGCCAGCAGATTACCCTGATGGGCCCATGCCAAAGGTTGCCGACCCCTGGTCTATAACTTAGTATCTACATGGGAAAGAGTTTTCTGATAGAAGAGGGCCCTGTAATCCAACACAAAAAGGAACAGATTCAAAGATTGGAAGCCAAAGCTAGACAAGTTTATAGTAAAAATGAAGCACAATTTTTTTTAATAGTGAGAGAAATAAATCATTGGATCAACTTACGGAGTGATATGGTGGATTCTCCCATCATTTAAGGTTTATAAATGAAAACTGGATGTCTTTTTAAGAGCTATTAGTACTGCTTTTGACTGGAGCAGTTACCCAATACTTGGAGTCTTGCAGGTTCTTTCCTTTAAGAGGAGAAATTGATGATTGAAGCAGCTGTTTCTTTGATGCAATCTTGTTTCATTACAAGGAATGTACATAAACTCCTGTTTCCCAGGACACAGGAAGGATCAAACAGCAGACATGGGACTGTGAACAACACCTAAGTCTCTTTAAAGCCAGCACTCTCCTCAAAATCTCTCTCTGCTTTTTTCTCAGGGTCACTCATTCCTTACTACGTTTTCTGTCTAGTTCCATGTTGTTTTCTGCTGCTTCTCTCTCACACAGCTCCCTCAAACAATACCCAACCCTCTATATTTGCATTCAGCTCCAGTCAAATCCTTCTGCCCAAATAGCTCAGATTCTTACCTGACCTTGTATATGCCTCTGTTTTGGGTGGTGGCGCCTATTCTTTCAGCTATCTGTTCTATTAAGGAGCTTGATTACACTGATTCTGCCGGAAAGGCGGCTGTTTTGCACACCAATTTCAATGTGGTTTCATCAAATCCCTGGTATAACAAAATGCTATAGCTCAAACAGAAGTTATGGGTTTGATGTAGGGCTTGAAAACCTGTGGCCTTGCTTATGCAGGAGGTCAGACTATATGTTCATAATGATCCTTTCTGATCTTAGTCTATAAATACTACTGCCTCCACCTACTACTTATGTATTTTGTGACAGTCAAAATGTTTGGACAAATATTCAGAATGACCACATACTTTATGGGTCTGACCTGACCAGTATGAATTTCTTGACTTTGCAAAATTGAGCTGGAAATCTCACGTAGACTGAACTTCTCACACACTTACCCCTACTCCTGCTTCTGGTTGTGCAAGGAAAGCCACAGCAATAGCCTCTTTCACTGTATTTCTGCACTTCTGATTCTACCCAGAGTTAGCAATTACAGAAATGCATGAAAATTAAAGTTATCCAAACCTAAAAAAAAAAAAAAAAGTAATATACATTTGATACTAAAGAATGTGGTGAAACCTGAGTATTACTGAAGTTCAGAGGTCTGCAACTATTCAGGAGCTAACAAAGGTCTCCAAGACAGAAGGATTGTATCTATATTGAAAATCCAGCATTCCCTCCACAATTTAAATCCTTGAGCTGACCTTCATTTTATTTACATGTTGCTAGTTCTTTATTTTTTTCTCATTTTGTATTGTTAAATGTGTTCAATTGTTAAATGGGATGTTTCTTTAATTACTTTCATAACTGTTAGAATTTTACATAGAGATATTTTATGCTGAGACATTTCATACTTAACATGGTGATCTACGCTAAAAAAAGACAAGATCATGGCCTCATTAACATCCTTATTGTTAAAACAAACTCAAGCACATAGCTGATCAACAAATTGCCTGTTCTATATTTGCAACCGACTTCACCTTTTGAAGTATTAAACTTCTAAAAAGAGACAAGGTGATGAGGTGATAGGTTTTATTGGGCTATTGGTGAGAGAGAACTTACACAGAGTTCTTCTTCAGGTCTGGGAAACTTAGGTCTCGTCTACACTGGCAACACTTTAACGTTGCTTGTGAGGTCGCGGCGCAGCACAGGGAGAGAGCTCTCCCAGCGCTCTAAAAAAAGAAACCACCTCCATGAGGGGCGTAGCTCCCAGCGCTGGTGCACTGTCTATACTGTTGCTCGACAGCGCTGAAACTTGCTGTGCTCAGGGGGGTGTTTTTTCACACCCTTGAGCAAGAAAGTTGCAGCGCTGTAAATTGCCAGTGTAGACATGCCCTTAGTCAGGGCTTGTCTTCATGTATAGTGCTATAGCATGCTGCTGTAGTGCTTGATGCTGCTACGCCAACAGGAGAGCTTCTCCCATCAGCATAGTCAGTCCACCTCCCCAAGAGGCAGTAGCTATGTTGGTTGGAGAAGCACTCCTGTTGACCTAGTGCTGACTACATAGGGATTAGGTAGATATGGAAGTTTCACACCCCCGAGCAACATAGTTACACTGATATAGGTCTATAGTGTAGACCTGGCCTCATAGTATCACTGCTAAATACAAGATGGAACAGATTGTTAAACATACGTAGTTAACATATATTTGAAGGCACCATTCAAGGTGAAGTGTCCAGTTAACCACCCTCCAGTCATAGGGAGGAAAGGAAGTTGGGGAGGAAGGAAATCTGGGTTTTCTGAGGGGTTGTTAGTGGGTTATAGATTGTTGTATTAAGCCATAAATCCAGTGTCTCTGTTCAGTGCATGATTTTTAGTGTCTAGCAAAGTTAAGAATTTAATCTCCCAGGCTCATCTTTTGAAAGTGTTTCCTTTGAACCACCATCCCTCACAATAGTGGCATAGCTGCCTGCTTCAAATATTTACAAGATGATGGACAATCCTCAGATAGCCACCCCAAACACATCACCAAAACTCATCCATTTCATCCTCACCCATAAGAATTTTACATTCAACAACAAACACTTTGTTCAAATCATTGGGAACAGCTATGACCTCATAGGATGACTCCAATATGCCAACCTCATCATGTGTCCCCTTGAAGAAGAATTTCTGGACAAATGCACCATGAAACTAATTATATACCTGAGATACATCAGTGATATTTTCATCCTCTGGACAGATGACAAACTCCCTCAGATTTCTACCACAGTTTCAACAAGCACCCACCTATCCATTAAACTCTCTCTGGAACACTCGCACACCAGCAAAAACTTCCTGGAAACCACAGTCAGCTTCAGCAACGGAACCCAATAAACACCCATATATAAGAAACCCACAGATCATCATACCTTCCTTCAGAGATCCAGTAACCACCCCAAACACAAGAAATCTGTTACCTATAGCCATGCACTCAGATACCACAGAATATACTCCAAGGAGAAAGTCTGGGATACACACCCTTAACGCACTCAAAGCCACCTTCACCAAACCTCCACTAGAGAAGTAGATTGCACCATGGAATGGGCCACCCTAATACCCCAACAAAACTTCAATTTAGAAATAAAATGAAATAGAAATAGAAATGCTTCAATTTAGAAATAAAACCCTTAGTTGTCACCTACCACCCCACACTGGAACCCATATGGGGTATCAAACAACTACAACCCATACTCTATGGGAACCCCATCCTGGAAGAAATCTTTCCTGAATCCCCTCTTCTTGTCTTCAAACAACCCCGCAACCCCTCCAAGCTCATCAGAAGCAATTCCCCACCAGAACACACAAACTCAAAGTGACATATCTCCATTGCTACAATGAGCAACACCCCCATAACACACTTTTCAAGATCCATAGATCCTACACACGCCTATCTCATCCAGTGCACTAAATGTCCCAATAGCAACTATTTGGGTGAAACCGGAAAAATCGCTGCACTCTCGAATGAACTCGTACAGGAAAATGATAGAAGACAAAAAACACCACGTCACCTCTGGGTGAACAATTTTTTTTTCACAAAGCGATCACTCTGTGTCAAGGTTCCTCCCCCACTCTGAACTCTAGGGTACAGATGTGGGGACCTGCATGAAAAACCTCCTAAGCTTATCTTTACCAGCTTAGGTCAAAACTTCCCCAAGGTACAAAATATTCCACCCGTTGTCCTTGGATTGGCCGCTACCACCACCAAACTAATACTGGTTACTGGGGAAGAGCTGTTTGGACGCGTCTTTCCCCCAAAAATACTTCCCAAAACCTTGCACCCCACTTCCTGGACAAGGTTTGATAAAAAGCCTCACCAATTTGCATAGGTGACCACAGACCCAAACCCTTGGATCTGAGAACAATGAAAAAACATTCAGTTTCTTACAAGAAGACTTTTAATAAAAATAGAAGTAAATAGAAATAAAGAAATCTCCCCTGTAAAATCAGGATGGTAGATATCTTACAGGGTAATTAGATTCAAAAACCATAGAGAACCCCTCTAGGCAAAACCTTAAGTTACAAAAAAGATACACAGACAGAAATAGTTATTCTATTCAGCACAATCCTTTTCTCAGCCATTTAAAGAAATCATAATCTAACACATACCTAGCTAGATTACTTACTAAAAGTTCTAAGACTCCATTCCTGGTCTATCCCCGGCAGAAAACCCCAGCATATAGACAGACACACAGACCCTTTGTTTCTCTCCCTCCTCCCAGCTTTTGAAAGTATCTTGTCTCCTCATTGGTCATTTTGGTCAGGTGCCAGCGAGGTTACCTTTAGCTTCTTAACCCTTTACAGGTGAGGGGAGCTTTCCCCTGGCCAGGAGGGATTTCAAAGGGGTTTACCTTTCCCTTTATATTTATGACACTCTGTTTGACCTCATCCTCGAAGAAAACCTGCACAACACTTTCAAAAGATGAGCCCTGAAAGCTGAAATTCATAACTTTGCTATATACTAAAAGTCGTGGACTGAAGAGAGGCACTGGATTTATGGCTTATTACAACAATTTATAACCCACTAACAACCACCCTCAGCTGCCTTCTCTCCCCCCACATTCCTTTTCTCCCTCTGACTGGAGGACTTCACCTTGAATGGTCCCTTGAAATATATATTAACTACTTATGCAAAGCAATCTGTTCCACCTTGTCTTTAGCTGTGACACTAAGGGCAGATCTACACTTAAAACTCTGCGCCGCTGTAGCACTTTAGCAAAAGCCAGGGGTGAAAGTAAGGGGGCACGGGCTGGTACGGCGTACTGGTAAAAGGTAGCCGCCAGGACTGGCCCATACCGCTGACTTTAAAACACTGCTTAGAGCACTGCTGCAGCAGCGCTTTAACGTCACTTCCCCTTTTGCGCCCCCGCCGCATCTCTACCAGCAGGGTTGCCAATGGGGGGGGTGCAAAAGGGGCAACGACGACCTTGCTGGGGGGCGCAAAAAGGGCAGCGATGTTAAAAAGCTACTGCGGCAGCGCTTTAATATCACTGCCCCTTTTGCCCCCACCACCACCCCCGGCCGCTGATGGGGGGGAGGGGCAAAAGAAGTAGCTGCCTCGGGGCCACGGTTTAAAAGGGCCCAGGGCTCCGGCCACCTCTGCTGCTACCGCGGCTGGGCCAACCGGAGCCCTGGGCCCTTTAAATCGCCGCTGGAGCCATGGGCGGCACAGCTCAGGGAGCACAGACAGACTGGCTGGGGGATGCTGACCCCCAGTCCCACCCCTTCTGCCTGAGGCCATGCCCCTTTTGGGGGCGGGAGGCAGAGCGGCCCTGTACTGGTAAGATCTTCATTTTACTTTCACCCCTGGTAAAAACGCTCCTACACTGATGTGAGAACTCAGCACAGTTAATCCACCACCGCGAGAGGTGGTAGCTATGTTGACAGGAGAAGCTCGCCCACTGACATAGCGCTGTGTACACAGGGGTTAGGTCACTTTAACTACATATCTCAGCGTTGTGGATTTGTCACACCCCTGAGCAATGTAGTTATACAAATAGGAGTCTATAGTGTAGACCTGGTTTAAGTTTCCCAGAGTTGAAGAAGAACTGAGTAAGCTCAAAAGCGTGTCTTTCTCACCACCAGACATTGGTCTAATAACAGATATTACCTCACCCACCTGTCTCTCTAATATCTTTGGACCATCACAGCTACACCACTGCATTGAACTTCTTCAAGTCAGATTTCAAAAGCACTAAGTGATCCTTAGGTGTCTAAAATACCTTGAACAAGTCTGGCCTTAAGCACCATATAAATTTTGGATTATATAATGCCAACAGAGGCCCTGAAGGAAAAGAGAAAGGGTTTGATAGCCAAATTTTTAAGCCCTAACTGGCTATAAAAGATGAAATCACTTCTATGTAAGAAAAGCCGTATAAATTTAATGCATAGAGGGGGAAAAAAACAAAATTACATATCTGAAGTTGTTATATCTGTATGTTTGATTCTGAAGGTGAATGATAACCATACACCACCAAGAGAAAAGTTTATATAACTACTTTTATGCATCACTTAAATAGTAACGTGCCAGTTCGTCTTTGAGGCCTCAGTCCTGCAAAGATGTATGCTCATGCTTAACTTCACTGTGTGTGTTGTTAGTCACGGACTGCATGGATGCAATGCATCATACACTTAGCTGGGACTACTCACAGTATGCAAAGTACACGCATAACTATCTGCAGGATCAGTGCCTACATGTGTGTTAATGCAAACACAATGTTATATATGGACTCTTGTTAGTCTTCACCTCTTTTGTAGGAGCATTTGTTCTGGTATCACCATTTTGTCTTTGGCTAACTTTTTCTAGGCCACATAACATTTGTTTTACTTGTCTGCATTCTAACCATTCCTTTCTCAAAAAATTATCTAATTATGCCTGTATTTGTTTGGGTATGTATATTCATGCATGTTGTCCTTTTCACTGAACAGCCACTTATAATGAAGAGCTCTCCATGGTCTGTCTCTATTATAAATAAAGTAAGAGAGACATCTAGTGCTTAAAGATGTGGATAGCGCCCTAAAACTAACAAGTCCACCACTTATTACTGTAGCTTTATTCTACCTGGCTAAAAGCACAAATACGTACAAATTTTAGGTCATAATATTTATATACAGTTCACAGAGTGAACAGTTCAGAAAAGTTTCCTTTTAGCATTAAGTAGGTTTTTGAACTGTGAGCAAGTATTCCCTATAATTTGAATGGGGAATAACAGTAGTACGGTTAATACCTTGCCCCACAGAAACACGAAATCTACTGTTAATGTAAGCATTACTTAAATCGATCTGTGCGTCGCACACAGTCATGAGACTTAACATGTCTAAACCGGCCACTGCTGTCTAATATCAGATCAGTGATGATGATGAGACAACTGAAAGCAAATAGGACCTAATTTAGCAAAGCACTTAAGCATTGCTTAAGTCTCACTGAAGCTAATGGGACATTAAGTGCTTTTCTAAATGGGGACCACCTAGAGCAGGTGAGGCAGCAGCTATTTGGTGAAGTGCTGCAGTTGCTCTGCTGTCACAGCAAGGGAGGCACTTGGCCCAAAACAGTGCTCTGAAACGAGGTAGGTTTCCCTGCACTTGTAGCCGCTTCATGGCTGCCACTCCTGGGTAGCACTGTTTTGATCCCTAATGTTATCCCTCAAAGGCTTCATAAGCCAAAACCCCACATAAAGGGGCACTAAAACTATCACTGCTCATAGGCAATAGCTGTACCTGTGGACAAGATATACAGATACCTCACACTCTCTTTCCTAGCTGGAGGGGAGGACATCATCCTGCATGACCCCTGCACAACTCTCCTATGTAAACCCCTTTTCCCCTGGGTCCCACGTGTGGATCATGGATTTGGCATTCAGTCTTTGAGAAAAGATGTTAGAGAAGATTTCTTTCCGAGGAACAACAAGTTAATATTTATTCTTCCTGCATATTAGTTCTTCTCCAACAGCTTCCTCTGTCAGAGAACAACCTGAAGTTCACGGTTGGGAGAGCACCAGGCTTGGTAGACTGGCACTGCTGTTTGGGAAAGGAAGCATGCCTCCCGAACTGTGGGGCTAAGACAGAGAAGGCAGCCATTATCAGAGAGGGAGAAGGGTAGAGTCAGAGCACTGATCCCCCCTTGACTTACACCATGCTCCTGTGGAACATAGGGGGAGCAGATTTGGTTGAAGAGCAGTGGGGAGAAATGGAGATATGAGGGAAGCAAAGGTCATGCCTCCTATACTGGCCCCCACTGTCTAGGAAAGGTGTTCACTCCCTAACAGGAGTGCTACAGCCACAAGCTACCTCATTCCATTAGAACACCTCTCCCTCTGACAAGAGCTACAATCTTTGTCATTAGGGGATGTAGCCAGGTATGCTACACCATTGTTGGCTTGCCAATATTTAACCAAGTAATGGCTAAATGAAGCAAATAAGATGCCTTAAGTGGTCAGAAGCTTCAGTTACTAGTAAGATGCCCACTCCTAAGTCCTTCATCAGATCTCTCATTCAGGTCTATGGGAGTTTCCCCTGAGTAAAGGCCAAGTCTAGAATGCTTATCTTGAGTCTGAAAGGAGCATACATACTGGGGTGAAATGGCTGAGCAGCTGGCTCTAATGGTGAGACGTATTTTTCATGAGCTACTGATGGCATGTCTACACTTACCTCCGGAGCAATCGATCCAGCAGGGGTTGATTTATTGTGTCTAGTGAAGACGCAATAAATCGACCACCGAGTGCTGTCCCATTGACTCCAGTACTCCACCGGAGCGAGAAGCGTAGGTAGAGTCGATGGGGGAGAGTCAGCAGTCAACCCACCGCACTGAAGACACCACAGTAAGTAGCTCTAAGTACGTCGACTTCAGCTACACTATTTTCATTGCTGAAGTTGTGTAACTTAGACCAACTTAGCTCACCTCCTTCCCCCCGAGTGTAGACCAGGCCTGAGTAGTTTTCAGTAGGCTCATGTTGAACTAACGGACCTTGAGTTGCTCTCTACATAACAGCCAGCACATCTCAGCCACATTAACCTACAAGGAGATACATTCATCTTATTAGTAAATTCTGCAACTCAGCAGTAAATGTTGGTTTATGTCTTAATAAGGAGATGAGCAGTGGGATTTCTGAAACCTATTTGTTGATGTCACCCCATGGCAACTTCTCCTCCAAACTATTGGCCAAGTACAGGTATATGATGCCACACCCAGTCTTTCAAGCAGGTTTATTCTCTTAATACGGGTGAGTAAACAAACGGAAAAATCTTAACTCATTTTTTCCCCCTCAGACTTCAGGGCCACACACCCCACCCCCGCCAGGGGTCTCTGTACACCTGCTCTTGGCAGCTTCCCAGTTCAAGCCAACTCTCCTACCTCCCTGGAACACCTGTCCCCTTGTTCCATGGACTCACCCACTCCTCTGTCGCTTCCCTTCCCCAGGCACAGCCTACTCCAATCTCTCCTTCCCTTGCCTGATATCTAGCAGCCCTTTATAGGCCAAGGATAATCAAGCCTCTTTTATTTGATTGGACTGGACTCACCTGCTATGACTCAGGGAAGCTGGGCCCAGTCTATTCACGGGAACCAGCTACCCTACACACAATCATAGCCAGAAGTTACCCAGAAGCTGTGGCTCACCAGCTGTTCTCCACAGGACTGTATAAACTGAAGTACAGCCCCCCCCTCCCTTTTTTTAAGGTCTATTGTTTGTGATGCTGCGGAGCAAAGTAAAATCAAGATGATTGCAGAGTCATCTGTCCAAGGACCCAATAGCACACAATAGCACTCAATGTTCAACTGTACAACCAAGTCCTGAAGGCCGCTGAGAGGGCAAATTTGAACCCTAGATAAAATTAATTATTTTTTGATTGTTCCAATTCCCCTTTAATTAAGGGAACATACTCCCAGTAACCAACTGCACACAGAAAATGTCTGACTATGTCCGCAAAGAATAAAAAATAATTTCAGGGGCATGCCTCATAGACAGCAAGAAATGGCTGAAGTGTCATAAGCAATTCTGTAGAATAACTACCAATCAAAGAACTACGTACCGCAGCAACTGGTTGCTAAGATCCCACACAAGAGCTTTTAAGGGGCCTTACAAATGTGCCATTCTCTTCCTTGTTAAGTATATCATCTGACTAACCACATGTCACTTTACAGCAACAAAAGTAACTTTTTAAAATGCTATTATCAATTAGTTGGGTTGAGGTAGCACCTAGGAGCTCCGGCCGTGGACCAAGGCCCCATTGTGCTAGGCGCTGTACCAACACAGAGCAAAAATACGGTCCCTAGGCCTCAAAGTATAACCACGTTGCTAGATTTATGGTGCATGCCTTTGACTTCAGTTGGGACTCCTGACTTAAAGCCAGGCATGTGCTGAAATACCTTGCTAAATTGGGACCTTGGGGCAGATTTTTAAAGGTATTTAGGTGCCTACAAATGCAGACAGGGATTTTCAAAAGAATATAGACCCATAACTCCTATTGATTTCAACATCTTAAATAATCCAATTGGTTTCAAAAGGATTTAGGTACCTAAGCACTTCTGGAAAAAAAAAATCACGCTAGGCACCTAGCTTCATCGTTAGGTACCTAACGATCTTTGAAAATCTGGCCCTTGATCCTTGAGGCAGTTTAAAAAAAAAAATGGTCCTCCACTTGCTACTTTGGCTAATCTCCCACTGAACTCAATGGGATTCTTGCCATGGTGGGAAATGCATGACCAGGCCCACAAGCAGATTAATCACCCCCAGAAAAGACCTGCAAGATAGAGGAGTCTGATAGTGACACATTACCGGAAGTAATGTTAAAATAATGGCTTTTCTGACACACGCAGCTTTAGAATATGAAAAATCTTACTGAGAAGAGTTCCACGCTTTTCATACTGAGATCATCAACCTGAGAGAGGGACAGCCTCTGCAACGCACATTGACTTCCACCGGAGACCAGGGGGCAGGCTCACACCCTTCAGAAAGAGTCCCTATAAAAGGAGATCTTCTGAGAGCAGGCATCTAACTTCTATTGAAGCTAAAAGGAAATAAAGAGCACACATGATCAGAGTTCATTGAATTGGGCCTGTTCTTTTATGCATAGCTACTGTATGCGGTCAGTTGGACCAGTGATAATACCCATACAAACACCGGTTTTTAGGCTACAAAGTCTGAGTCACACTGGCTGGGGCCTGTGGTTTACATTTTCAGTCCAGATGTGATTGTCTTTTCTTCACCAACAATTCCTTCAGTTTGTTTAACAGAATCTGAGAATGACAATGTCAAAACAAATCCACTGATGTTTCCCTCGCTCCCTGACCTAAATTAGGGCCCGGTCCTGCAGTTCTCCTACTCACAGAACTACACTGAAATCAATCCAGGACCAGCCTCCAAAAAAAATCTTCTATTTGGAAAATAAAACTTGAAGTCTATCCACCCAGCTATTTATAAAGCCCCTAACCACCGTGCTACCCAAGCAGAGCATCCTAATGGACTTAATCCCCTTCAGTGGGATTAACCCTTCTGAAACTGACTGACCAAAGAGTGGTAATTTATTGGAAATTGCAGGGGTGATCAGGACCTAGTGTTTTCAAAGACACTACCATAGTTTTCACAGTTGTTCAAAAGAGCTGTGTTTTTGCAAAGTACACATTTACAGATATATGTACATAGCTATTTAGAATAATTTGCTGTATGAAGCAGTTCTAATCTCACAGCTCAACAGCTTCCAGATTGCAATATCATCAGATACAAGGGTTGACATTAGACTTACTGGGGCCCAGGGCAGAAACAAGGAGTGGGCCCCCACCCTGCCCCCTGGGGCCGAAGCCCGAGCCGCCTGGTGTTGCCGTTCGGGGCCGAAGCCCAAGCCGCCTGGTGTCACCACTTCCCCCCTGCCAAACATTCCTCTGTGCCACCCTAAGGAGCATGCCCCATAGTTTGAAAACCTCTGCTTTAGAGTGATTTATTTCCACTTTTACAGATTAAATGACTGTAATGCTTACACTACATTTACCCACAGTGACTCTGTAGATATGATGTAACTTAGCTGTGCAGGGCCCCAGGCAATTGCCCTGCTTGCTACCCTCTAATGCAGGCCTTCTCAGTGACTTGGCCAAGCCATCAGGATTGTTACAGTTAAAGCAGCTCATCTGCGTAGTTCTGACATTTATCAAATGCAGGGAGTCTTGAGGACCAAATTTACCAATGGGTTCCAAATCGCTGTTTTTCATTGGAAAACAAGCAAGAACAGAAGCAAGGAACACTCACTGCACAAAAAATTATAGCAAAATATTTAATAACCATGTGATTTTACTGTACAGTAAGAGCACTAAGTAGGATTGCCCCAATGGCTTTTGTTGGGGTCACCTTCAAGGTCAAATGACAGGACTACTCATGTGAGTAAGACAAGCAGAATTTCACCCATTTTTAATATAGTCTATCACAGACAACGCCTCTAACTTTTCCAGTGAGGCTTTGGAGCCTTCAGAAACAAACGCCTGCAGCAACATGATCAATGCTGCTTCTGTGGAAAGTTTTGGTCGAGAGAGACATTTGCGTCCAACATTCCAGGATTAATTTATAATGAAAATATGAATCTAGGGCTTCCAACATTCCAGGATTAATTTATAATGAAAAAATGAATCTAGGGCAGAAGAGTAGGTCACACTTACGAAGATAGATTTCCAGACCATCAGCTTAAATAAACAAACACATAATACTTACAACTTATACAGTGTTTTCCATCCTCCTCACAGATCACTTCAGTTGTAAGGAGAGATCTCATCCTCCTTATTGATTAAGGCCCTGATCCTACATGCCTGTATGCACATACTTAACTTTACACACATGAATACTTCCTTTGGCTCCAAAGGGAGTACTCAGGTGCATAAAGTTAAGTATGTGTTTAAGTCTTAGGTCACAATCCTACAGGTACTTAAAGATCCTCGCCCACCTACTTCCCCAAATTTTGTTTTGAAAAGTAAGCAAGAAAAACAAACGTAATTATCAAACACTTCACCCTGGTTTTATTGAATATTGATGTTTACTATAAAGATGAAGGCTAAGATTTTCAAAAATAGGAGCCTCAAGTTAGACTCTAAATAAATGATCTTCCAGAGTGCCTTGCACCCAGTATCAACCATGGAAAGCAACAGAAGTTATTAGGCGCTCAGCAGTTTTGCAAAATCAGGTCACTTATTTAGGAGCCTCTGAATTTTACTTTTTCTCTACAGATTGTTTAGTAAGACTGTGATTGGATTATTTAGGACAGTGTATCATTTGGGGTGGGAACTGTTTTAATGAAAAATGCTATGCACAATTGTTGTGATTGTAGAATTAATGTTCTTGATATAATGAATCACACAGCTTGTAACTTTAAACAGCTCAGTTCCTGAAAGGTAGGGCCTGTGCACTGCTATTGATCTCTCTCTCACACACACACACACGCAATCATTTCATCCATGAAATACCAAGTCAAAATTACCTCTCTGTTCTATTTGGCAAAATAAAATCTTGGCCACCCAATAGAACACAAAGATGATTTCTACATCACGGTCAGTTGAAAGATGCCTACTAATCAACATGGGCTTTGGATCAGGCACGTGATCCATGAGGTACCCTAATAGAAGTTATAATACCCTCTATTAGAACCCTTCAACTGGCCTCTTTTGATATCTACTGGGGAAGCCATAGCCCAGTTGCTTTGTTCCAAAACTTTGCCAAATGGAACCAGCTGGAATTTTCAACTGATTTCTACTAAGCTAGTCTGAATTAAATCCATGGAAGAGTCTCTCCCCCTCTCCTTTTATTATATTGTGCTTTTTATATATGTTTATATAAAGGAAATTGATTTTTAAAGAAGGATGAGCTGAGGTAGAGATGTTCAGATTCACACCTGCCTCTACATAACATCAAACTGAGGAATAGAATTCAGCTTTTTTCACTTCCACACCAGGAGCAGTTTGTATCCATTTCTATGGCTCTCATCATTGTATCCAAGCACCCATCTGACTGCTGAGCCAGAACAGCAACAGGCTGATGAGAACTGTCTCTCTAGACTAAAAATTCTTCCTCTGAAGTTGGAGCAAATTTAAAAAACAGAAAACAACCAAAAACAACCCTTAAATTTTCAAATATAAATGAATTACAGAATAAGTTACTCCTTTAGCCACCAAAACACTAAAGAATTTCACTAAAATATAAAAAAGATGTTTTATGTTTACTAAAAACACTCTTGTGTCCAATCTCCAACCCTTTTTTACTCTCCAAAAAGTTTGTGGGCGAAAGTTTATTTGGATTTACACCTCACAAGGGGGGGATGGGGTGTGATAGAGTGCTCTGAATTCTGAGCAGTAGGTAGGTGTTAATGCAGAATTCTGTTCAGTGACTCTTGACTCTAGAAACACAAGGATAATAAGTCACGATTGGATCATAGGCAAAAAAGCATCATCTGTATACCTGCAGATGTATCATTATTATTCTGTATTTATATTCCAGGTTCTCTGAAAGGCCACAGTGAGGATTAGGGCCCCCATTATGCTAGTCACTGGTCAAGCAGAGATAGAGACCTCACCCTATGGTCTATGGACTGTGTCATGGTTACTGTGAGAATAGCACCTTGGATCCCCTTTAGTGTCTCTCCGGTGCTCCCCTCAGGTGACAGGCCTGGCTTCCTGCAACACACTCTGGGTGGAACCACTCATTGTAGCCACGCAGACTGGGTCTCTGGGCTGCAGCCCCCTTTTCCCAGTTGTATTGACTTGACCAGCCAGCCAATTGCATTTGGCACCCATAAGCCCTCTCACTCTGGGGACCTATGACCAACAAGGTGGTTAAACCAACTCAAAACCAGCATTTTCAAGACAAAGTATTATGAATTCATTCCCCCGAAGGTACAAAGCACATAATCAAAGGGTAAGAACAATAAAAGGCCTATTGCCTGGCTCTGTGTTACAGCTTAATCTTCCCTTGGCAGCTTTCATAAATTTCCCTCAGCCCAGCTAACCCACATCTTTAACTTGGGAAGCAGACTGTCCAGCTTGCAGCATGCTGTTTCTGTGTTTCTTCTTGCCACCCGTCAGCTCTAGCTGACAGTCGCTGGACAACTTCCGACCATGCACTCAACCCCCATGCTTTCCTAGGTCTGGGGTCCTCTAATGTTTTCTATCCTCCTTTTGATCCTAGCCTTAACAACAGTAAACTGTTCTTGGCCTGGTCAGAGCCAGCTAGTGATATTCCCCAATAAACAGTTTTTCCACTGTTTTCTCTGGGCCTCTTATGTGTGTCATTGTTTTACCCCTTTCCTGCTTGGTTCCCCTAACAATCCTTTTGATCTAACCCCATAGCAAGGAACCCATCATAAACATACCCGGGTATGTACCATAGTCTTAAAAAAATCAATACAGATATTTCCCAGTTTGTCACACTGTCTGATGGTCTTTACACAAGCCATTGACAAGGATAGTTTGGGCAAGTCTGCCTAGCCATTCAAGTTGTACTCCTTCATTTTGATTCTGAGCTGTGCCTGTCAGGATGCACAGCTTAGGAGGGTCGGGGTGGGAAATAGTGGTGGTAAATATGACTGCAAACCTTCTTCTGAATTTTGGGCTTGGCTAGAGCCCTTCCCAGCTCCCATCACCTGGGGCTGCTCTAATTTATGCTGGCTTCCCCCAGACACCACATGCTATTCTGCAGCCCAGAGCACAGAGTGCTCCAGCAAAACCCTACCCCACCCCAGGTGCTGTGAGGTGTGGAGGGGAGGTGGCATAGGATTGGACTGGCCCAAGGAACCCTGTTGGAGTCCAGCAGTTTTCCGTCTTCTTTACCCCACAAAAGTAGCATAGAAGGGCAGCCCAGAATGAGAGTCACTGACTCAGGATATAACTTCTATTCCTCCCGACACCTCCCCAGCCCCATCTGCTCTAAACTCCTCACACACCAGCCTAGAAGGGGTTTATTCTCACCAGGGTGGGAGAAACACTACATATGTCTAGAAATAGTGTGTGGTTCTGTGGAGGAAAGAGTGACTGTAGGTTGCCTGTTACACAGAAGGAGGAGATGAACCTTCAGTATGCCCCAGTCTGGATTGTGATGAAAATCTGAGCTCCCTGGAGCATGAGAATGTGTCAGTAGAACACCACAGAGCTGTGGTGTTTTCAATGAACCTCACACTAACATTTCACCTCCTGGTCCTCTTGACCTGGAGTCTCCCTGTGGCTGCAGGTTTAACCGCATTTTTGAACTGGCTGGGGCCATTTTAGTCAGTGAGAATTTTGCCAAGTTCAGGATCTGGTCCCTGAACTAGAAAGATGAGAAGAGGATCCTAAATCTTTGCAATCAGAGAACTGTGTTCCCCTCCATTACATGGCCAGAAAGGCAGCAGAGAAGTAGGAATTAGGACACAAAGTGCCCTAAGTCCACAGGAAGGTGGAGTGTTTTCCCCAACCCTACACACTCCCCTCTGTGCCTAGTCTGCACATTCATAGCTCCACAGATTTGGGGGGGTGGAGCAGCTGGTCCCCAAGGGGTGCTGTAATAGAGCCCTGTGGCTTTCTGAGCAGAAAAAATCCAATCCATAGCTCCTGGTACAGTAGGAGGATTCAGAGGCCAAATGTCTCCTTAGGGTGCTGTACCTCCATTGGGAAAAGGAGACACACAAGGAAGTGCACTGGTGCAAGCCCTCTGTGTTGAAGTTCTGAGATCCGTGGGCTTGGCCCTTGGTATTCATCAGTATCCTGGGGCTCTGTGGAGTTGTGGGACAGACATCCACCCATATTTGTGGCAATGATAATGCCTCCCCACTTCTAAAAGGAGGGAACAGTTCCAGATACCACAAGCATTGGGGCTATTAATATTTTATCTTAGGTCAGCTTTCAATCATCATAAATATCACCTTACTGCTTTGCACATATATAGTCCATTTGTGTAGCATGAGAAAAGTCAATATACTGTAACTGTACTCTAGACATTGCCAGCTGAATTTTCCTGGGTACAACTGCATTAAATTCAAAGGGTTAGGTATACAGGGCCAGATTTATCCCTGGTATAGATTTGGTCTAACTACCACTATGTTTTATTTTTAAAAAAGAACAGAGTTGATGTAAAGGAACAGATATATTAAACTCCATTTGCAGCTCATAACGTAGGTATTATAGATATTTTCATACATACACATGTAGCAAAAGTCTTCAGTTTGCCATTGCAAAAATAGAAAACCCATGTTTACACACAGATTAATTTCACAGAATAAAGAGCAGTAGTAAAAATAGAGCTCTTTCTTTCACAGAAGTTATATGATGGAGTAAGGTATCACGAAGTTGCATAACATATTAAAGCAAGGGGAGGCATAAAAATATATAAACTCCTTTTCAGTGTCCTCAACTTTCATAGTAAATGGATCATGTGAAATTTTCAATGGCTAAACTCCAGAGCATGGCTCATTTAAGTAGAGCATGAGTTCTACATATGAGAGACTTCATGGATTTTTTCTAGCGCTTTAAAAAATCTCCTTGTATAGTTTGTAATAACATAAAAAAATGTTTTTACAGAACTTAGGGTATTGCCAGATGAAGGATTTCAGGATTTAGCCTGAGAAGTTTAAAGAAGTCCCTTACTTACAAGACAAGGTATAGCACCATTAAACCTTGAAATAAATCCTACTCATTGTCATAAATCCCAGTCCTACTCCATGTCCCAAATGTGGCATTTGAGTATCTGCTACAGCAGAGTTGGGTAAGTGGGTTTGATAAACCTTCCCCCTTTATAGGAGGCGTTTTTCCACCAATTGCTAGAACTAGATCTGTGGTTTCCTACTCCATACCTGGCGCTAGGTGTATACACTTTTATTGGGGGACGTTTTCTCTCATTTGGTTAGTAGCTGTAGTTACTAAATGCTTGAAAGGAAACCTACTAAATCAAACATGAAAACAATGCATACACTCCCCCAACGCCTCCCACATACTATGGTGACAGGCGCTACAGAAAAGTCATGGGTAGACTGAACAAATACTATTAATATTTGGGAAAAGGTCTCTTTTCCATGGCTAATTGGAATAAGCTGCTCCAGAGAATCCTTGGTCATTTTCTTTTTGGGTCACATATTACAGCACATTTTCACACATTTGTAAGTTTATTTGAGAGCCAGGTTGTTTGTAAAGTAAACACTGCTCCTTAGAAGACATAATCATATTAAGTTTCATGTGTTGAAGGTCAGCCACTTTTGAATTTTACCCTGGTGATAAACAAATGAGACATTTTTTTCCACTGTGAAAAATGTGCATTTCAGGCTGTGGGAGGGTACAGCTGTCTCTGGCTTTGTTTACTCACAGTTTCTCTCCTTCTTAATGCTTAGCATGAGGATCTTCAGTTATCAAACTCCTTCCCAGCTCTCTCACCCATGAATCCTGCATCTCTTGCCTTCTTTTGAGCTGCCCCTTCTAGGGCATGTGGCTACTCTCCTCCCATTTCTGTCCCCCACTTCCTTTTACTGTCCAAGCTGCACCACCATTTAAAGAGACAGTAACTTTCCCAGAGGCATGGGGTTAACCAGGTTACATTTCCACTAATCAAATATGTTAGTATTATTCACATTTTAACTTATATTTCCCAGGATACTATATTGGACTCCCAGACATTTGCATAACAGTCAGCCTAGGTGTATGGCAAGGGTTTTGACATACACAATCTCCATCGACAATATTCCTCTTTTTCTGCTACCCGTCAGATGGCATGTAGAGGCATGTCAGGGCATCTAACTCTCTGGTATGCAACTTGCAGGTACATGTGGCTCACTGAGGTGTTTCTTGCACTCTGTTGGTGCCACAGTCAATGTAGCTAACTTTTACAATTTTCTCATGAGTCTCACAGTGTTTCTTAAAGCCCAGGTCCACAAAGTCATGTGGTGACTAGAGAGGTTTGGAAACATTCTGACAAAATAGGGTTTCATCTGAAAATGTTGATTTGCCAAGCGTGAAATGTTTCACAGAGACATAACGGGTTTGACGAACTTCCAAACTTCCACCAAAAATCTTCATGGTTTCCTGCCAGCTCACCTGGTGGGCTGCAAGGGAGCCTGTGCTTCCAGGGTCCACAGCTCTGGGGCAGCCGCATGACACAAACTGGCAAGGGTCAGGAACCCCAGGGCCTCCAGGATCCCCGCTTGGAGGCAGGAAGTCTGAAAGTGCTGGAAGCCTTGAAAGCCTAGGCTTGAGCCTGTGCTCTCAGGGCTTCCAGGATCCCCCTGAATGGCTGGAGTTGGGGTTTCCAGGCTCCTTTCTCCATGGTGAGGGACTCCCTGGGCTGATCTCAACTCTGGAGGACTCTCCTGGAATCAGGAGCAGCCCAAGAAGTCTCTGGCTGTCAGGACAGAGAGGAGTTCCTGGGAGGCAGGGCAGCCAGCTGCTCTGTTTCATTTTGAAAAGAATCAGACTGAAACAATTCAATTTTGCTTAAACAAAAACTTTCAGAATTTCCTTGCAATGAAAAATGTCAGCATTTTAAGTTCTCATTCTGGATTGGAACGAAAACTTCTTTGAAATATCAGAATTTCCCAAAGAACAGAAATTCTGAGTTTCAACCAGCTCGAGGGGTGACTTCCGAATCTCAGCTTTCCAGGGGAGTGGAGGGAGAGTGAGTTTCCAGTCTTCGTGGTTGCAGAGAAAAGCTTGAAAATGTGAACTCTAAAGACTCACAAAACAATAGGCAAATAAAAACATTATTATCATTAAAATCACATGATTTTTGGTCACTCTCATGATTTTGGGGGGCTTGACTCTGATTTCGACCGCCTGTGGTTGGCAATACTGCAGTTTCCATAGGCAATGAAATTGGAGTGCTGCAGCCTTTCTGAACATACAAGGCTCCTGTAAACTTTTGTGGTAAGATGAGGCCCTGAAACATAAACCCTTGTGTCAAAGGCCCGGTATGAAACTTAAGGCCTGAACTCAAGTAATGGTCAAGACTTTGCTAACATAAAGCAAAGTTAAGCTATGAGCCTGAGGGAGGCCCTGCTCACAGGAGCTGGCAAGAAGAATGCTGATGTTGCAAATATACACATATCTAAAAGGTACTAAGCCCTAGTAATATAAACATGTGCCAGGATGATACCAGAACATTCCAGTATTAGCACATTCCACATAGATAACAAGGAACATACTGACCCATCCTAAAGACAGGGGGAGGAGGGTAATATGATGGATAGAGTTGTTTTGTTCGAACCAAAATGTGCAAGGTGAGAAGCGGCACCCTAACATGTAGAGGGGTTGCACCTCTATACGTCGGGAGTGATGTGTAACTTGTTTGTACCTGTGTATAAAAATGTACCCCTGAAGGGTTGTCTTTGTCTGGCCTAGGGGGCCGTGGAGAATCCAGCCACGGACTGAGCCAGTCCATTGTCGGGGGCACATATTCGTAGTATGTTCTGTAGAGTCTGCGGGAAACTATTACTGTGCTTTGTTTGACAATAAACCTGGCCAGGTGCCTTCGTACCTTATCGGAGTCTGTGGTCATTGGGTGTTCTCTCAGGGTCCGCTGTGTCAGCGATCTGCGCAGAGCCAGGGCAGCACACAGAGGGAACACATGCACGCAGCCAACTGTTATCAACATTGAACAGAGCAGAGCACCATGGTGGCATCTGGTGACAACAATGATTTAGTGGGTAAAATTTTCGAAAGTACCTAAAGGATTTATAAGCCTAACTCTCACTGAAAGTCAATGGGACTTAGATTCTTAAAAGTCTAAATCACTTTTGAAAATGAGATTTATTCTCCTAAATTACTAAGGAACTTTTGAAAATTTTACCCACCGTTTTCATGGCCTGAGACAATCCAGTCAAAATCATGGTATTATATCAATATATAGACACTTCAAAATTGCAACTCGGTCAAAAGAACTACCCCTCAAACTGAAACATTATTTCAATAGAGATTCATTCAAATCTACAGGGAACAAAGAGGGAGTTCGGGAACATGAGTCATGTAAAAACTACATATACTACATAGAAAAACTTACTTCAACCACCTACAACAGATTCAGAAAAGTTAAATGGGGTAATAGAGGATCATTGTTGATATCAAGTGGAGTAGGAGTGTTTCTAATACCCGGTAAGTGAAAAAACGATAAGAGTAGTGGTATTTCACCAGCAGCCCGGAGGCCTCCCACTTATTCTACACCTCTCATGTCTCTTCACAGTGCCAGACTAGAGTCAAGCTCAAGAGGGTCTTCTTTCCCCGCTGATTCTGCCAAGCCCGTTCCCTTGGCTGTGGTTTCGCTAGATAGTAGGTAGGGGCAGTGGGAATCTCATTCATCCATTCATGCGCATTACTAATTAGATGACAAGGCATTTGGCTATTTTACAAACCCATGCGGGTTTCTTTTCCAGGTTATTCGGGGTGTTCCAAACCCCAGGTGGCCCGTCCAACCAGTGTAAAGTTCGGTGACAGCGAGCGTGATTAATATAATCATTACGAGAATCCCTTGGAGGCGGGCGGGTAGATAGATTGGTCAAGAACAGTAGGAAAATGGAGAAAGACATCGCATGAGGGAAAGGACCTCATGGAACAGTGGTCATCAGAACCTTCCCAGGCAACAGAGTTCGGAAACTTAGCTAATCTTTTCAGGGTCTGGAGTTTCCCGGTTTCCAACCCTTTACATTCGAAGAGCAACTGTCGCCGCCCGCTCTGGCGAGTATGTGGGCGTAGGTGGTAGTTCAAGAGAACCCCACAATTCTCTACGCAATGGAGGGTGGTTTGCTGCGAACCCGGAGGCTCGGCCATCATATTGTTTTTCAACACCGAAGTGTTGGCTTCTGCCACAGGGTGTTTTCCAGCCCAGTCACCCTGTGGGGCAGGGCAGCAGATCCTCTTGGCCACCACCATATAGGTGGCGATCGGCGGGCACTGTGGGAAGGTTAAAGATCTGTTATTCTTGCTGCCCCAGTAACTAGACCAGAGTAGGAGGATCAGTGGCGAACCATGTCTTTTTCCCCTAAACGGTGCAGACTAGTGAGAGAATCAGCGAACCTCAAGAGGAGAGGTGCAACCTCCTTATCCAGCCAGAGCCCCACCGCTCAGGAGGAGACAACCCCCCTCCTCAGAGAAGCTGCTTCTTCCTGCCTCAAGAGCCCAACTCCCCAAAGTAGAACACTTTAAGAGAGTCATAGTTACTTAGGAGAGTCATAGTTACTCCTGCCGTTTACCCATGCTTCATTGAATTTCTTCACTTTGATATTCAGAGCACTGGGCAGAAATAACATCGCGTCAACACTCACCGTGGGCCTTCGCGATGCTTTGTTTTAATTAAACAGTCGGATTCCCCTGGTCCGCACCAGTTCTAGGTCAGCTGCTAGGCGCCGGCCAAGGCAGAACGCCGGCCTCCCCCATCCCCGCAGAGGGGGTGAGGCGATCAGTGCCCGCCACAGCTGGGGCGATCCACAGGAAGGGCCCGACTCACGTCCAGAGTCGCCGCCGCCCCCCCGGGAGAGGGCAGCGCCTCGTCCAGCCGCGGCTCGCGCCCAGCCCCGCTTCGCGCCCCAGCCCGACCGACCCAGCCCTTAGAGCCAATCCTTATCCTGAAGTTACGGATCCGGCTTGCTGACTTCCCTTACCTACATTGTTCTAACATGCCAGAGGCTGTTCACCTTGGAGACCTGCTGCGGATATAGATATGTAATATGGATATTACACTTGAATCTGGCCCCCTAGTGGAACATCTGTTTATTTGCTGGTGCGTGCTTTACACTCAGGTAGGCACAGATGTGTCTAATGTAGAAATAATTTGTTGAATATGATTTAAGAACTTATTCTTAGTTTAGTATTTATGAAATAATGTGTAATCACATCATTAAAGGCAGTGCGCCAAATTAATCCCTGGTATAATCCATGATTTGGTTCTTTATCATAATGCAGACACACAAGCACACCATGCTCCAGCTTAACTTTTGCACTTCCTGATTTTAAAGTGTTTCATAGTAGAACCTTAACAGTCTCTTAGCATAGTTGTTTGCAGGGATTCCTTTTCCTTAATAGAAAACAAAATGAAGGCAAAACATATGCATGTTAATGGAAAAAGATTAACAAAACAAAGAGCAACCCCACAAAGTAAGAGCGGCAGTCTAGCAGGCCTAAACAGTCTGATGCCTTTGACTCACTAGGTTGTCATCACGCACCCTGGTGACATGCCAAGGGAATCACCCAGGGCAGTATAGTAGTGTTCCTTTCACAGAGAGTCAGAGCCCCAGCTCCTGAAGTCATGTCCTTTCATTAGAATTTCAGCTTTCATTTAAATAAAATATGTCCAGCCCTCCAGCTTGTGAAGAAAACATAAACTGAGTATAACTGATGCAGAAGCATCTTCCTGATTCTGAAGACAACTTTACACCTCTGAGAGGTGCAACATAAGAACATCAGAGTTAAGCCCAAGAGTTACTGCTCTGGGTTGTCCCACCAACACCACTCCAACATATCTCTGTGTGGCAGGAAGAGAAGAGTGCAATGAACCCAGACCACCAACTCAGACGGATAAACCCCAGGTGTTGGAGTAAGTACTGCTCCAAAGGGGGCCCCGCTGCCCCTGGGGCGGGGTGAGGAGGGAAGGGCTGCCATGCCACTGCCCTGGGCTCTCTGGGTGGTAGCCCAGAGGGAAAAGAGGTTCTTCACAGAGCAATATGTATGGTGTATGTTGTGGTGTGCCTAGGGCCCCAGATTCCAGTCTTGTGGAGTGATCCATAGTGATCTTCTGTGTATACTGAGGCGAATAGTTCCACCCTGTGTATCAAATGAGCACTGAACTACCACCCATCAAACCACTGACGCTAGCATTCACAAACTTGTCTTCTTTTGTAGACCTGATTGAGACCTAAACATTAAGCCTTCTTTGAGGACAATCAGTCCAAGCCTTCTAAAGTTCTGATGGCTTAAAGCCAGCATGTTTGCATCAAAAGTGGTCATTGCTCACAAAAACTTTCTTTGGCTCACGTGCACATTTCCTAATACGCATAACTTTGCTGTTCGATAGCCAAATTCTTTGCAGCATAGCAAAGCACAAACTACTCACGAGGAAGTAATGACATACTGGGTTTTGTGTTTCAAAGTTTTGCCACTTTTAAGCTTTACCCTTGTTGGCAGGGGACAAGGGGGGGAGGGGAGTGATTTTTTTTTTCAAGGTGAAAAATGTGTATTTTCATACACATAATTCCTAAAAAGTTAAACAGTTTTTTCTCTCACTTTCCGCCAAGCATGGAAAATGTCAACTCAAATGATCAAAGTTTAAGAAAGTTACGAGTGATTGAAAACATGCTGATGAAAATTATTTTTCAACCTTAACTAAAGCAAGCACCACAAGTGCTCGCTAGAGTACACACACCCAAATTTGTACACCACATAGATGGAAATTCCCAGAAATACAGCCCTAGAAGAGGCAGTATTTCCTAGAACTAAGACATATAAGACCCATTTAGCAACTTTTCTGACAGGGGCCAGTTAGTTTCAGGAAGTATAAATTTTTAGAACAGTACTTCCAACACTCTCATCACACCAGTGAAGGCAAATGATCCATATACCACGACCTTCTTGTAAAGAACTGCTTCTCACACTAATCCTAAATATTAATTTGAAATGGACAGTAACTACAGGTGTTGATACATCACAGTGTAGAACTTGTGCTCTCTTGTGTAGTATTTACCAGTCATGTCACAAATCAGAGCATGGCTGTCATGTTCCATATGTTAGTTTTGTCATTTCTGCAGTGAGTGTTTGGATCTGCTCTGGACTAGGAACTGAACTAAGATCAGAGAATTCATTTTCACTGGAGAACTCTGATAGGCTTTGAATCAGTAGTCCAGAGGTAAAAGAAGTTATTCACAGAGCAACATGCACAGCTGCTTAAATTCTTCTGAACACTGCTTAACACAAAGTAAGAACAAAAGATGAATTTTAGTCCTAAACAAACAACCTTTGTTTAAAAAGACTTGAAGCAGAAAGTTTGTTTCAGCGAGGTCCAGCTAATACCCAAATACAATATTATTTATTTTTTACAAAAATATGACAGGATCATGCCCTTCAATATATTGGATGAAGGTCACGAAAACTGCAGAAATACAGCAAAACATGCTCACATTTTGTCTTCGTTTGAGATGAAATGACATCCACAGGGCAAATGGGTGAGATGAAGACATTGTATGCCTGTGCGGCTTTGGAGTTTTGCACGCCTTAAGAGATAATGTCATGGGGTAGGGAGGGTTGGTTGGAGCTCAGGGAGTGTTGTTTTCCACAGTAACATGTACCTCCAAACCTGTGGGGATATCCTTGTGTAAAATAATGGGGACGCTGTCAGTATGATTGTACAGGGAGTTCAATGCCTTGCTTTCAATCCCTTGCCTCTTTGAATGCTCATAATTTGGTCTTCACAACAAAACTCCTAAGGGACCAATAATTCTAAATCTTGTTCCCACCCATCCCACAGGCTCTAGGAATGGCTTCAGATCTAGTGACATGCACTCCTTTTTACTGGACTAACTTCTGCTGGTGGGAGAGACAAGCTTTTGAGCTTACACAGAGCTCTTTCTAACCTCAAAAGCTTGTCTCTCTCACCAACAGAAATTGATCCAATAAAGTATATTACCCCACCCACCTTGTCTCTCTAATATCCTGGGACCAACATGACTACAACAACATCAAAAAAACAATGAGGAGTCCTTATGGCACCTTAGAGACTAACAAATTTATTTGGGTATAAGCTTTTGTGGGCTAGAACCCACTTCATCAGATGCATGGAGTGGAAAATACAGTAGCAGGTATAAATGCACAGCAAATGAAAACATGGGAGTTGCCTTACCAAGTGGGAGGTCAGTCTAAGGAGACAATTCAATTAACAGCAAGATACCAAGGGAGGAAAAATCACTTTTGTAGTGATAATGAGAGTGGCCCATTTCAAACAGTTGACAAGAAGGTGTGAGTAACAATAGGGGAAAATTAGGTTTTGTAATGACCCAACTGCTACCAGTATTTATTCAGGCCTAATTTGATGGTGTCCAGTTTGCAAACTAATTCCAGTTCTGCAGTTCCATATTGGAGTCTGTTTTTGAAGTTTTTTTGTGGAAGAATTGCCACTTTTAGGTCTGTTATTGAGAGACTAGGGAGATTGAAGTGTTCTCCGACTGGTTTTTGAAAGTTATAATTCCTGATGTCAGATTTGTGTCCATTTATTCTTTTTCATAGAGACTGTCTGGTTTGGCCAATGTACATGGCAGAGGGGCATTGCTGGCACAACATACTCCTTTTTACATCAGATATCAAAGTTCCCGCTAACCTGTGCGCTGCACAACAGCCGATTAAGCACTGTGCAAGTGCTCAGGGCTGCGGCGGCGAGAGAGCGTCCTCTCCCCCAGCTCCGGATCCAACCCAGCCCAGCCACAGACCTGCCGCGGGCGTGGGAGACGAGACCCACCTCCAGCCCCAAGCCAGCCCCGGCCTGGATCTGCTGTGGCCGTGGGAGAGACGCCTCTCCCGCAGCCCCAGTCCAGCTCTGACATGGACCTGCCGCGGCCCTGGGAGAGGCACCCCTCCCCTGGTCCCAACCCAGCCCCGACATGTGGGAGAGAAGTCTCTCCTGCTGCCCCAGCCCCAGAGTTGCCCTGGCAGGGAGAGGCACCCCTTCCCACCAGCCCAGGTGCTGCTGTGGGGAGAAAGAGCTGGGGAGAGTCCTCTCTTCCCCACCATAGCCCCAGGGCAGCCTTCACCCCAAACCCCTCATCCCCTGCCCCACCCCAGAGTCTTCACCCCCAGCCGGAGCCCTCACACCCCTGCACCCCAACCCTCTGCCCCAGCCCTGAGCCCCTCATCCCTGGCCCCACCCCAGAGCCGGTATCTGCAGCCGGAGCCCTCACTTACCCCCACACACCCCAACCCTCTGCCCCAGCCCTGAGCCCCCTCCCACACCCCAAACCCCTTGGTCTCACCCCCACCACATGAATTATTTTTGTGAACCATTATGGAGGTGATGTGTCACACATCACCTTCACATTGATGCACTTAACAAAATTCATTCTGCACATGGGTGGGGAAAATTAGAACACTGTCAGATATCCAAGGATTATACATTATGGACTCATAACCATTTTGTTTAGAAGCCTGCTAAACTCTGCATCTGGATCTCCTAAACTTCATAAAATGCCCCTCCAATTGTAGTCTAGCATGTTACTGCTGTTAAGGATATTAACAAATGTACGGCACGCTGTATACTTTTACACATTCAATAAGTGAAGAGCTAGTTCTCAAAGGTGTTGACCTTTATTGTCACTCTTAAAATGTCTGCTAGCCAAAGAGAGGTGTATATTACGAACATGTGATTTGTCAGTGTTGCACGGCATACTTGAAAGAAGGTCACTTGCCAAGGTCAGTAAAGTGCAGAAGTAAAAGAGTATGTTCTATAGCTTATCTAATTGTTTAATCATCATGTTAAATGATCAGCAGAACACTAGAACTACCTTTCACCTAAATATTTTCATTTGGCCTCAATAATCTGCATAGCAAAGTAACAACAGGCGTGTACGGGGATACCCTCCTAGAGAAGTGTTCTTATAAATAAAAACATTGACTTTCCTGTTTTTCTGAATGTATTTCACTGAATGTACAGAGAGGAAGTGATCATACATTAACCCTAAATTTTAAATGTATATTAAGAAAAGTTTGCATATGATTGAAAACATTTACCTGGTACTGAAAGAGTTTAAGGATTGGAATGTTCATAATGATATTACAGGGTATTAACACTTTGTACTGCTGTATCCCCTTTTGTCTAAGGCTTTGAAAGCACTTTTACACATAATTACTTAAACTCACAACTTCCCTGGGTAGTACTTGTGCATTATTATCCCCACCTAAGGAGGGGCAAACTGAGGCCCAGAGAAGAGAAATGACATACACCAAAGTCACACAGTGAGGGCCCAGTCCTGTAAACCAAAATTAACTTGAGGTCAGTGACAGCTCTGCACACAGAGTACTTGCCAGATCATGCCCCATGTCAGTAGTGCAGCTGTCCCCGCTCTATCCTACCAAACTTGAACAGGATAGTTAAGTAAAGTCAGTCCACACACATTTACTCATTAGCATTTTAGTTGAAACAGCCAGTTAGTGCCATGTGTGATGGTAGTTTTTATGGTGAGGAGGTATCTCCAAAGGGAAATAGACTGAGTTCACCAGCTCACTTCAGAGAAGATGCAAAACAGCAATCAAGTGATAATTTTTGGTCACACTTTCTACCAACCTGGGCTGAATTCCACCAAAGCCGAACAGGACATCACCCTGTCCCGAGTACAAGATTGGGAAAAAGGAGATGCTTTTCCAGGCAAGTGGAGGAAACCCAAATATCTATGGCAAGGGGGTTTTGTGATGGCTGGTGATTGAACAGTATATCCTGAGTGAAGAAGTTGAGTGAGATACCAGGGCAGTCAGAGCAAGTTTGCCCTGCCAAGGAATCTGTCTGACAAGCTGCAGTACCTTATATAAAAAACATTTTCAAGCATCACCTTCCAGGAGTGGAAGAAAATTAAGGTGATTATTAACAGCATACTGTGTTAGGCTGCTGAGAATTGCCATCAGCAGAGTTCTCCCCCGGCTCCCCCATCCTCACATCCCCCCCCTGCCTGTAATGGACAGGTTGCTGCAAATGGACAGAGCAAGAGAGACAGACACTGAGGATAAAAGAACCTTTGTCACATCTTGTGGCCCCTGGGATTTATAATCTATCCTGTCTCCTATAGGACAAAGATGTGGGACAATGGTTTGATAGGCTAGGTATAAACGTATATAATCAGATTGGTGTGACTGGGTTACTAAAGAGCAATATATTTATAAATATGTGTTCATGTTTGCCAGACCTGCAGTCCTTTAAATAGTTTGCTAACATTTACTACAACAATACTCTGAAATAGCTACTAATGATGTGTGTAATTTTCCCGCCACCACACATCCATGTGACTGGAGGCAGGGACAGACAGAGGAAAGGGGGGTTATGGGAATGTCATCGTTTACCCCCTCAATCAAAGCTAAACACAACCTACTAGCATGCAATATCCTCCATAACAATAATTTTATTGGTCATAACCAAGAAATCCCTCCTTTTTAAGACTATAATTTCCTACAACACTAACAAAGATAGTGGGCAGCACTTACCACGCACAGATCTGACCCCTGGCTGTGTACCACTCCCTCTCCAGGCTGTTTCACAGATCTTTCCCCAAACAGGCCCTCAGATAATTGCCTCAGTATGGCCATTTGCCTGTCTGCCCACATGGGCTTACTCTAAACTTCCAGTTTCATACCGGCTCCACTGGGCTCTCCTCCACTGCTATTCCCTCTTCCTTCACTTTGTAAACAAGACCTCCCTCATGCAAGATGGTGACCTCTGTGCTCAGGGTGGTGGCAAGTGGGTCCAGCTTATCACAGAAAGAGTAACTTGTCAGCTCAGTGTCCAACCTGCTGCTCCCTTCCTTGGCTTTTAATCCAGCTGCTTAAGGTGCTTGATACACTCCCAGTCTTACACACCAGGCTGGTGGGTGCCCAGCTCTGCCTGCCTCTTTGAGATGGTCTCATAGAGGTGGATGTTGCTGGAGCTGTGGATGAAATCATGATCTTTGGAGTACTCACACCAACAGTTAACTAGAACCCTAGGGTGCTCCTCCATCTAGCTAGCGGCATGCTCTGTGGTGGGCCTTTTGCTGTTTGGCAGAGCTGGACTGAGCTGTGCAGAAACTGAATTAAACTGCATGGGAAAAGACAGGTTAAATGCCATGTAGCTGTCAGTGCACAGAGGGCAAGTGAGAAGTGAGTAGGTAGAAGGGCAAGAAGATACAAGTTCAGGGAATTGTGGCAATGGCTGTGTAGGATTATGTTGGCTCAAGGCCAGGTGGTACCCCCTTTGCTATCAGCACACTGTAAAGTGGGAAAGTAGGTAAGAATGGGTCACTGGTCAACATGTGTTCTGCTCCACACTCCCCTGAATGAGTGTCTGAGGGCTTTGGGGGTTTGGGCAAAGGTGCAGGAGATAACACACAGCCTGCCTGCAGTGTAGATAAGTCCCTAGACATGAAAGGCTCTGTATCCCATTACTAGTGCTCTGAGCCATCCATTGCTAACAATAACATGAATATGCCAAATATATCCATAAGCCCATGCTAGTAAAGCTTACACACCTTTCGTCCATGAGACCTGACACTGAGAGGATAATTTCTCATGCTAGATACTCTTGAGCGCTATTGAAAGAATCCATCTTTCTTTTCTGGACGTTACTGTGAAGACATTCTTAGATTATAGCTAGAGCATTACTAATGGCTGGAATCTTTTCATCGTAGAACATGTTCACTGAAGCGACCTAGTAAATGAAAGGAAATTTTTTTTTTTAAAAGATCATAATTTTGCAAACGCTGCCTGGTGATTTCTAGTGCCGTGTGATTCTGTTGCCATCTGTGAATTATGCATGCATTTCCGTCATATGAGGTGGAACAAAGAAAATGTGGGCAAAATAATGTGTTTTGTGAACCTTGTGAACTGTAGTTTGGGCATTGCAAGAAAAAAGGGATAGTTTGGAATTTGTTTTTATCAATGCTTCCCACTTCTACTCTGTTACATTGGTAGTCCTTTGCCACAGACAGTACAATTCTGCCCAGGGGTGCTGGAATAATTTATATAGTGGGATTGCTGAGAGCCATTGAACCAAACTGTAAACCCAGTATATAATGAAAACCACTTCAAGACAGGGGCAGTACAATACAGTACCACCCCCAGCACCCCTAGTTCCCCCATCTATGAGTCTGCCTACAATATAAGAGCCAAATCATGCAGTTGACACATGGTAAACTGACAATGTAGTATTAAGGCCAAATCCTGTAATTTTTACTGCACCCTTACTCCCACAGAAATAAATGGGAGGCGGGGGTCTGCCAGAATAAGGACTGCAGAGGTGGGGCCCAGTTCTGCTCCCATTGCAATTAATGTCAATAGGAGCAAATCTCTGCTATTAATGTGCAATCTAAAGGCCTGTCCTGCAAACCCCTGCTTACTGAGTAGTCCTATGGACATCCCTACTTGCATGAGGAAGAGCCACTCACATAGGGAATGCTGCATTGTACCTTTATGCTCTAGTCCTGCAAACATGTATGCAGGTGCTTTGAGTAGTGCCACCAAACTCAAAGGGACTATTCACAGGCTTAAAGTTAAACGTGAGCCTAACTTTTTGCAGGCCCAAGGCTTTAGTTTGTAAAAGGGTCTGGGATTCCTCTAGATTAAATGTGCAATGTGCGATCCCATTATTAGCCTGGTGAATTCAAAGATCTGGTAAGCATATGAAAGAGCTACCAATCATAAAAAAGTGGCTAGAGTCCTGAATATTTGGAACTGATTTAAAGAACCACAAAAGGAACTACTTCTGTAATAACACATTTGATTTATAGCAGGATTTTTCAGAATACCATGTATTCCCAGCCCTTGACAATTTCAGTTGCTTTTATTTTGAGAACACCCCCCCCAGAAATACTGACGTGCTTACAACAAAAAGCATCCCATGCATGGAAATAACAAAATATACAGCAGTAGGCAACAATGTTGTCTGTGTATTTCATACATTTGTATCTGATGAGAGGAACGTGTTTAATATTGTTTGCAAGTGAGCTCTCCCTTGCTTTGCTGTTTCAGGTGGAATGAAAGTGCCTCCTCGCCCCAAGAAAGTTAAGAAATACCAGTATGAAAATATAATGTCAGCATCGCTATAAAAACTTTGCAGGAAGCCGCTTCTGTTTACTGAGTAGTGTTTACCCTCGCCAAAAAGTTAGCCCGGTAACAATATCATAAAAGTCAGACAAGTACTAAAATGTGTCAAGAATGCTTTAGTTAAATACGTCTCGTGGCAACATTATTCACAAATGTACAGTTTAAAAAGCTTCTCCTTTATATCCACAGGTTGAACCGCCTGGATTCCACGTGCATAGCTCGTTCGCCGAGAGGCGCGGCTGTTCCTGGGGTGAGTGCCTTTCTCCCCACATAAAAGCAGTGGAGGGAGTTGGTTTCAAGTCTCAGCGCTCATAATACGTGATAGATGAGCCTGGAATGAGGAGGGGTCCTAGGGGTGCCCGGCTGGGACTCTAGGCTGGCGTTTGCAGGGAGGGAGGCGGTGTCCCCAAGCGGCAACGCCGCTTGATCGGAGGGGGAGGAGATACGATCCACGATGCTGGATAAACAGTCCAAGCTGGACAGGGTAGTGCTTTTGTCTGGGGAACAGAGTAAGGCGAAAGTAATCGGTAAATACTTACATGCATCAAGAAACGTGGATTAACTCACTAATGAGCTAGGATTTAATTTCCAACCCAGGTACATAGCCCCACCCAGCCCTGGGGAGTCCGGGCGCCGACACGCAACACACACCATCCCTTGTAAATATCCCTGGCTGGCACAGAGCTCGGGAGTGTGAAAACTCATGGCAGATGTTGCCTCTCGAGCTACATCGAGGCCACCTTACCCAGGGCGCAGCTGCGCTACTAAGCTGGCCCGGGAAGCGTGTTCAGTCTTACCGGTGTGAAGGTCCGGGCAATAGACAGCGTCAAAACTGCCGCTCCGCCGGGGCCAGGCCGGGCTGGTGCATTCAGCCTGCAAGAGACAAGAAATGAGCGCACGGAACCCGGGGGGGCGACTTTGCCCGCTGACTTCCAACGCCCTGAGCCGGGGGGGGGCACCCTAAAACCCCACCGCGCCTTCGCGCTTCCCCGGCACCTCGGCTTACTTGAGCTCAGGTCCCAGCGGCTCTGTGGCTGAGGGGCAGCGTGGCAAAAGGCGAGCCCGCCCGCAATGGGCGCCGCGTTAGCCATGCAGAATGGCTTGGTAGCCGGAGGAAGGCGCAGCGAGTCAGGAAGAGGACACTTTCCCAGAGCGAGAGCACATTACAACCTGGCACCGGTGGAGCAAACGCGCTCGGGAAAAAACGCATCAACAGCTCCTCTGGGCCAGGCTTCAGCTGGGTGGGTTCCCCTCTTGCCCTCTAGTTTTGTCATGAAGACTGTAAAGTTACTGGGGGGTCGGGGGGGGGGGGAGCAAAGGCTTCACTCCCTAGTCTCAGTTCTCCGCCTTCCCTGCGGTGTTTCGTGACAGCTCGGCTACAAACCACGAAGGAGAATTGACGAGCGTTGAATGGTGAACGCTGTGATCCCTAACCAGGAGCTTGGTTTCTAGTTAGCTTCATCCCCTGCAGGGCAACAAAGCTGCCCCCTTTGCACATATGGAGTCCCCCACCCCACAGCACCGCAAGGCTGTCTGCGTGCAGAACACCGTGTGAATTACATCCTGGAAAGGGACCGTTTCCTAAGCGCACTTAGTGTTTCCGTGGGATCTTAATAAAGGCATCCCCTTTTCACTCTTCTGCCTTTAGACCACAAAGCAGTCACGGAGTAACCTGCCTGTGTCGGCACCTTCACAACCTAAAGAGTGAGCGAAACGTCCGCCTCTTACCATCCCGTCCGAGTAGCTGGAAGTTGGGCTGGTGGGTTCAGAGCAGCTCTGTCCTGGCAAGCTGTAGTAGTTTTCGACCTGCTCTCTCAAGAGCTCCTGCAGGCTTTCGATGTACCGGATGGCGTTTCTGAGGATCTCCACTTTGGGGAGCCTTTGGTTGGGGTTGGCCGTGGTGCACCTTTTCAGCGTGTCAAAAGCCTGGTTCACTTTCTTCAGTCGCCTCCTCTCGCGCATGGTCGCTGCCTTCCTCCGGTCCATGGTAGTGGACTTCCTCTTGCAGGCTTTGCAAGCCCACATGAGGCAGTGCCCGGCTTGATGATGCCCTGTGGGGGCTCTGACATGCTCCTCTTCGTCAGACCATGGGCCGTCTGTTTTGTGGGCTCCAAACGCAGCCAGTCCCCGTTCAAAATCCTCCCCGAACTCGCCTTCAGGGGAAGAGATGCAGGAGCTGTCATAGAAGAACTCGGATGGAGAAAACTGGCAACTGTCCATCACCTCCATCTTTACAGCCCCTAATACAGAGCGATGCTTGGTCTGGACTGCAGCGAGCCAGGCTCAGCAAGTCACACTGCAGTTTTCTTGGGCAAGTTCCTAAGTAAGGATGGATGCGAGACAAAGTGTCCTTTCTCTGGGGCACGGGGCTCTTTATATACACATGTTGTTATGGGAGGCTGGTCCAGAGAGGCTAGTCTTTATTAGCATATCCCTCCACAACCCCTACTGGGGCTGTCTGGGCAAACCCCCTCCAATCCCCAGGAGACAGCTTGCTGTGCACCGCTCCTTTTGACTGTCTGATGAGTTTATTACATTTTAACTTGCATAGACTTTTTCGAAGTAGTGACTCAAAAGTTAGAATAAAGTAGGAGATTCGCAATTTGGTGTGAAAAATAAAGAGCAGGAACGGAGGGAAAGAAACCCTAATACGTGACATTTCCTGCATATAAGCCTCTTCCAACACAGCATGGAGTAAATAGGATACCGTCTCACCTTATTCGTCATATTCACGGGAATTAAATGGTGAACGCTTTTAATCGTTTGATTTTTCTCACAATCAATGCTACACTTCGAACCAGACGGGCTCACTTTGTTTGGATAGGTGTGATCCGTTTTCTTCATTTTGCTGGGGGATGTTTTGCCCTTTGGTTCGATTATTTATATAGTTTTTTTTTAAAAAAGACAAAGCTAGAAAATCATTCCTGCGTAACAATAATATTGTCAGTTAACAATGAAAGGGGGCATTTCAGGTAAATGTCAGGTTTTAGTGCTCCCTGATCATGTCAGAAACGGTACTCACAGAAGACAATTGTATTTGTTTGCCTAAGAAAATCTCTCTTCCACCCTTTGCTCTCTTCCCTGTGGCCTGCTGGTGCTGGAGGCACTAGAAGAGCCGTGCTTTGGGTTTGCTAATTTTCTGCCTTCAGACAAACTTGTACCGTTACAGATGCGTCCCAGCTGTCAGTGCAACAAACCCCTCCTGGAAGTGTAAAATTTCTAACCCCACAATCCCCGAGTAACTTTACACAAGTCGGTGACAAAAGCCTTCCAGAGACCTAGTAGCAGATCATTGAAACTGTTAAAGGGCCATTAAAGTGGTAATGAAGCCATTTAACAGGCTTTTGCCAAAGCGCAGGAACCCTTTGGCCACATTCAGCTGGCTTTTATATGTTAGGAAAATGTGTTATCTGGGTTAAATAAAACGGTTTCCAAACGACCCCTCAGAAATTCCCATGCGCTGCCAGTTATGCTCAGTACCCTGCAGAAATATTTTTGACTAACCGCGCTGAAGGAGCAGCTGACATAGCCAGTGAGTTTACTTCTTGGTCTAGTGATTTTATTCAAACCCCCTTTAAGTAAAGGAGCCTGGCAGGGGATTCTGTGTCAGCAAGGTGATTAAACTACTGCCTTGATGCAGGCTGTGAACCGCGAACACTTTTGAAAAGGAGAGATTGGGCGTCAGTTTGGAGCAGGTAGCCGGAAAAGCCACGTCTCTCTTTGTACCGTGTACCCCAAGCTCCATGCCACCCAGAGGAGAATCCATCTGACAACTGATCGATAACTGTTCACTTCCCTTGGGGGGATGTTATTATTGCTTTAAGGTGAAAACCGATTTTAAAATATATCAGAGGAAGAAATAGAAGGTTGAATAAATAAAACCCTGCCCACACCCTTTCAAAAAGTTGGAACATAATTATCTCAGCAGTTGGAAAGGCTACATCTGTCCTGTTCCAGTTTATTTAGGGCCATAAACGGGCAGCGAGCCCCCTTTGAAATGAATACTGTATTAAAGCCATAGGGCTGATAAAGGACTAGAGTTACAGAAAAGGAAAGCTCTGAATTTCAGCTCTCTCCATTGAAGTCCGGGTTGACATTCAGCTGACCACGATTGAAACGTTGCAGTTCTCAGTGGTTCTGAAAGAAATCATCAGCCAGATAAGGCGGTTCTGGTCAGCCGTAACTTGAAGACTTTCTTGGAGTGTAGCACACGGGTATTTTAATGTAGCATGTTCAGGCTGGCTAAAATAGACCTGCTTACAGATTTATGCTTTGCGCACAAATAAACTTGGTCTTTAAAGTGCTAGTTACACTGGTCTGATCAGCTTTCGGTGGTTTCTCTCCAAGGGTGTACAAGATACTTTGTAGTAACAATGCCAACCCCCTCTGGCGTGCCTTACACAATATTATCTGTGTCTCTCCTTGCATTCGAATCTGTAGCGCCTTATTCAGACTGTTTGCGGTTGTTTGGAAATGGGCCCTTCCCAAAAGTCTCAGGGGAATTCTGAAGGTTGTTTCTCTTCTTCCTGAATCTTTGGAAAAAAGATGCTGTCACTCAGGAAAATCTGTAATTAGTATCCCTTAGAGGTGCCAGCTTCCTTTTGGAAAGCGATCTCAAAACAAATTTGCAAACGTGCAGCAAAGCCGGCGAGTAAAACTAAAAGAAGCAGGAAAAAACATAAACTACAAGGTTGGTTAATGAGGCTGCTGCGAGGGGGTCGGAGGGGTGGTGGGGTTTTGAGATTGAATCTCAGATCTGGGGATTGAAGTGCCGAGAATGGGACAACACAACTTTTAAACTCTTGTTAAAACAAAGAAAAGAATAGAGAGAGATTTTTTTTTAATAGCAAGAAATCTTCACAGAAGAAAAGAACACAGCATTTCAAAGGCGTCCCTCAGCCAGTAGGAATCGCACTTTTAAATATTATAACACATTTTTGACTCGTTTACGATTATTTTTTTCCCACTATAAAAGAAGGAATAGGTTTTTTTTAAAGAGCAAAATTACTGAACATCAGATTTTATTTCATGACCTTTCTCCCCTCTTCTGAAATGGCTTAACTTTACTTCGAAAAACAGAACAAAACAATGAAACACCAAACCAAACAAGGGAAGTGTTACATAGTTCAATTTGACAACATGTGCGTAAAACATGTAGGAATGAAATGTAAATATGAGTGTGTGAAAATATTATCACATACTGCTACCATCTTTACAGATATGACCCGAAGTTTAACTACTGGGGCGTGAGAAGTGAAGAGATTGTGTGCCAATGTGTGTGGGGTACTGATTGCAGAACACAATTTCCCTTGTTGGGGCTGTGTTAATGTTGTACTTTAAAAGCACCAGATCTTATATATAATTAATTGTAACGACAGCTGAAGCCAAGAGGCAGTTACTGTAGTCCTCACTTTAAGCAAAACTCCCATTGAATTTGTCTGAGAAAACTCAGGGGTCAGGACTACAAATATTTAACAGCTGAGTCTAAACTTATTGAGGTTTTATTTTGGGGGCATCCTTTATTAAAAATACACATTACAATCCCAGCCAAGAAAATACAGAGGAAATTAGCTGTTCTCGAAAATTCAGGCAAAATCCCAATTGGGGTCGGTGGAACTTTTGCCTGAGCGTAGACTGCAGGAGGAGGATTTGTCCCAGTGTATATCACTAATGGTGTGCAAGATTCATTTTGTGACGTGTTATTCCTTTAGTTCAAATTGCTTTTAGGAATGCTAAACCGGTGGAAGTTTTAGCTCCTGGATAGATAGCCATGTCAGTAATAACCGTGCCAGCCGAGGTCCCCTTCAGCAATCCGCCTCCAGAACTAACTAGGAGCAAAAACTCTTTCCCAGTTGGACCTGTATTAAGAGGATTCCAACAACGTGCTAAACTTTTGGTTCCATCAAGCTCTGGGAACTGCGCGCACCTAAGTAAACACATTAGTACCTGCCAGAGCTGCGGGAAGGATTTGTATAAAAGCCAGCTGAAGAAGACATTGGCCTCTGCTTGCATTCTGGGACTCCCAAGAGAGATCAAAGGGACACGAGGGTTTTTAGCAGCCTTGAGAATGGGAAAAGTTGCTAGTCCCCGCTGCTACAGAAGGGGAAACCCAAGCGAGCACATGGCTGAGTGATTCAAGCCCTCTCACACACCTCCAGCTCTCTCTCTCTCCTCCCGGTGAAAACAGCCACACTTGCCATAAAAGGGCAAAGCTCTGGCGAAATGCTAGCCTGGGTCCCCACAGCCACATAACGATCCTACCAAGTGCTCCTTATGAATGTTCGTTCAAACTTTTCCCTTTGCATATAGCTGCATCGCACCAGTGTGCCGTGGTCTTCTCGGATTTCATCAACAACTCCGGAGCCAATCGCGGCTCTGCTCCTCTGCCCCTGAAGTTGGTGACAGTTTTACCCCAAAGAGAAGCGGGCCCACTCTCTGTTAATCTGAATATATTTCATTTCGTTTCATCCTTTCACTTAGGAAGAGAACATTACATTTGTCCGTCAGTAGTTAGTGGGGATTTAAACCCAGTCTCATCTACTTTTATCTTTCCCCACCACCATTGTACCCACATTTCATCTGTTCCACCAGGGTATTCTAGTCCCCAGGGGAACCTCAACTGCAGTGACTGTCTATAGTGCGTCAAGTGAATGATCGCACTGTTTCATTCCATAGTATATTACAATAGCTGTTGGATCATGAAATGAATGGGCCCCTCTCCACTACTCTCAATATAAATAAATACACAAGCTATGAGTTATGCAATACAGGTGAAGCTGCAGGAGCCAGGCCTTAAAAGGGACATCTGGGGAGTCATGTTCCAGGAGCTTTGCTCCACATTTAATAAAATGTAGGCAGAAAATCACTTTCATTAGTTTAAACCTGATAACTTTGCGCCCAACCCCCTCTGGAAAGAGGCTAGATTAAATCACAAACTGCTTATCTTTACCGAGTTATTACCTCTTGATTTTGTGCTTCCAGGGCCCTGTTTGCTTTGGCTTTAGACTTAGGTAAAGATTACCGTTATTAATATCAAACAAAAACATTTTAATTGCAAACACACTGAGGACTTTCATTGGGAAGCCTTGCATGTCAGCGACAGCCATTGAGGTCACAGGGAGTCTCTTTGGGAAATATTTTCTTTATTTAATGAAAAACCTTCTTTACTCAAACTTATTCCAAACAATTTCTCATGTTACCCCGTTGCTGGAAACGACACGGATTTCGGGGTCCAAACACAGCCGGACTATATCGTCTCTTGACGTCAATATTAGGATGTGAATAAAACCTACCCGTTAGCGAGAGGAAGAAAAAGAGCTCCCCCCCCCACCCCCAAGGTGTGCATGAGATGCTCATGAAATTCTCCTTTTGAGGAGAGTTACAATTTAAGGCCAGATCCGACCCTCTGTACTCAGGAAAAGTAAAGCTAGTGAGAGTTTTGCTTGAGTGGTACTAGATGGGGACCCTCCTCTTACATGCTTAGGCATTGAACTAGATTATTAAGAACAGTAACAGCTTCTGGCGGGGGTTAAAAGCTTCTTTGTATATTTCTGATCGAGCTAAAAGCTCTGCATGAGAGCCAGGACAACAGTCAGCCTCTCTTACCAAAAGCAATCGATTTTTGTGTGGAAAACCATATTCTTTGGAAGTGTAGATTTCCAAAGGTCCTGCCCGCTGTTATTTCTATACAGCAGACAGTTTATTTCAGACGTGACGGGGGTGTGTGTGGGAGGGGAAATACTATTATTTACCATTGCTTGAGACACACAGATCCCAGCATTCAACCACTGGAAATGCCCTTGTTTAAGTGGCAGACTTAAAAAATAAAAACCACCACCACTCACCCAAATAACGTGGGCACTGGCGAGCTGTTATAGCCGGCGACGAGGCCAGCATAGGAAGGGAGGAATAGCAAATAGTTTTGTAATGGAGAGTTTCTGGCTGCAGCTGAGTGAGAGCTTTGTCTTTCGCCATCCATTACTCCCCCCATGCCGGCTAAGAAGGGACATGGGAGTGACCCTGTATTTTTAAATCTAAAGGATTCAAGTTAGAGCGGGGGTGAGAAAGGGACATTTTAACTGCTCGGCAATGGGACGTTTCCTCTTGTTAGTTACCATGAAGTGGTGGGGAGCTGGGGGGAGAAACTCAGCGCTTTAGTTTCTTGGTGGTCGCCCCTTCCCGAGATTATAAACAAATCTGTTACGAGCCCTAAAGTCCTCACTGGGAGTAGCTCCTGCTTTTCCACCCTCAACTCTAGGGTTTGTTTTTCTACAGCACTGACTGAAAGGCTTCACGTGTTGTTTTTCCTCCTCGGCCCCACTTTCAGCCACTTAACTCTTTCCGCCCCCGGGGGCCCTAAGCTCCCCCTGCAGGGGAGGAGAAGGCGGTAGGAGTCACCTTTCTTCGAAAGAAGTCTCTGCCCCCTCGACCCCACGGGAGCTGGCTCCTGTCACAGCCCTTTGCTGTCCATTAGGAAACCAGCCAGGCCCATAAATTCTGCTGCAAACAGGGGTTGGGTGCAAGTCCTCCAGCCCCCAAAAAAATTCAGAGAAGAATTCAGGAGACAGGGAGCTGGTCAATTAAACACGGGAGTCTGACTGACCCTCTCCCAGACATTGCTTGGTATAACAGGCTTCCCCCTTCCAGGCTCCTCCAAGCATGTGCAGCTCAGCGGGTCAAACATGCGGGGTAAATATAGCCCCGAGTCAGTCAGGAGCCGAGTGGAAGCGCTTTCCCCAGCGATATAATGAAACGACTGTAGAGCCACTGCGTTTTCCACCGAGGGAGACCGAAGGGAGGCACTGGCCTGGGTGAAGGTAGGCCGCCTACAATCCTACACCCAGCAGCACTCACAAATCTCAGCTGTGGAAGGCTTCTAATGCAAAATAAGAGGAACTGCATTAAGGCATTCTGTGCTGTTCTGAGTAGAAGAGAAACTGTTTAGACAGTTAAAGAGACGCTGCCCTGGATGGAAATATTTGCAACCTCTTAATTTAAACACTTTTTATTTGGATTGACCGAACTGGGTCCTGATCTCGCTGAAGTCAATGGCAAAATGTCATTCTAATGGGAGCAGGATCGGGCCCACAATTTAAAGTAACAATGGGTCGCGGGGCTGGGAACTTTGTAACACAAAGAACTTTATTTTACATACCCATGAAATCTGGTCGTTCTTATATACAATATCACATTCCACAATTTAAATATATATCTATGGATCCGGTTTACATAAAAAAGTACTAAAATTATGTACAAAAACACAACCTAAGAACTCTTTAAATAATACTAACAGGAAATCCAAACAACAGCTTCACTCAGACAGGAATGAACTTTTTGTTGAGTATTATACAAAGTGGATCACCAGAAAACAAGTAAATATATTAAATAAAAAAGGAGTGGTCTATACAACATAGAAAGAAAGAAAGAAAGAAAGAAAGAAAGAAAGAAAGAAAGAAAGAAAGAAAGAAAGAAAGAAAGAAAGAAAGAAAGAAAGAAAGAAAGAAGAGCTAGATTGTACAATTATTTGAGGAACATGTCTTTTTAAGAAGATTCAATTTTATCTGCCTACCAGTGCCTTTAATAAGGCCCCTGTCTGGGATTGCTAAAATATTAAATTAATTCATTATTTCATTTATAGGGTGTGGGGTGAGTTCCTCGTTATCTGCTTTCAAAATACTACCAGGCCAAATGCAGATCTACTTCTCTACCACTTCTTCCACGCTGGGAAGTTTGGGATCTTCTGAAGAAATACTGTCCACTATCGAAGAAAGACAACGAAGGCTGCTAGAAGCTGAAGATTCAACGATGGAGGCTCCTAGTCAATAAATAATAAATAAATAATGATAATAAATACTTCAAAAAGTAATAAAGATAAATAGAGTGTTTGGTTTAGTTTTGTTAAACAGGGATCGATAGACCGCAGGAAATGACAGAAAGGAACATAGCCCTAAGAAAGAGAAGATCTAACAAGGACCGATATTCAAATATTAGGAAAAGGAAACAACACCTGTGAGCAAAATTACAATAGCTATATAGCAGCGTACTATACAGTAACAGTGTTCATTTTTCTTAGCACTGTCAGTAAGAGGTTTTTTTCCACTAACGGAATAGATCTCTTTCTCTCTCTCTCTCTCACACACACAAACACACGGATAAATACATTGCCCACACGTAAAGAGAATCCTGAAGTTTACCTTCTTTGGCGTTGATTGTTAGCACTCTGGAATGATCAGAAACATTTTGCCAGTCGGAGCTGCAGGTGCTCAGGAAATCTGAACTTGGGATCTGAGGTAAACATGCAGAGCGCAGAGGAAAGAAAGAGAGAGAGAGAGAACATGTATTAGCAAAGAGGATCGCTGCTCCTCGGGGCAGCCTGGGTGCCTGCTGGACTTCTCAACGACGACTTATGTACTTCCCTCGCGAAGTCTGCTAAATGCTCGTTAGCTTGCCCGGCGCTCTGGATTGACAGACTGCATTAAGGAAGGGGAAGGGGGGAGAAAAAAAAGCGGAAGAAGGTTTCGCAGCTGACTTTCGGGGGCAGGAGGGGACTGAGTACAATCGCTGTGCTTACATTTCCCTGCTTGGGGCTGAAGCTAAAAGGGTCTCCCCCAATCTCCTGCATTTTCTCCTGCTGATCCAGCCTGTGCAGGAGATCCTGCAGCTTCTCTATGTAGCTGATGGCACTCCTCAGGATCTCCACCTTGGGCAGCCGCTGGTTGGGGTTTGCCACAGTCCTCCTTTTCAGAGCCTCGAAGGCTTCATTGATCTTCTTCAGCCGCCTCCTCTCCCTCAGGGTGGCTGCTTTCCTCCTGTCGGTGGGGGCCGATTTCCTCTTGCAGGTCTTACAAGCCCAGATCAAACACTGGCCGGGGCAATGAGGGGGTTGTAGGCCCGGGGGCGCCAGCACATGCTCCTCTCCACTGCTGTCACTCCCAGCCTCTGGGGGCATTTGGTCCTGACAGGGGGACAAAGTGCCATCGCTGCCCGGGTACAGAGGGGACCCCTCTGCCATCTCCAGCTGCTGTAGAGCTCCATGTTCTCCGTCCAAGTAGAAGAAATAGGAGCTAGTTTCAAAAAGGTCCATCATCATGCTCTCCCCTTGGCCTCTCTGCCTGCTGGAGTTGGGTGATAGGCTCAAAAAACCCCAGAGAAGCCACCCAGATGGAATTTAATTAGTGCAGTGACATAAGTCCCCCTGCTTTATATATAGTAGCTGCTGAAACTCTACCCAACTTTTAGCTGTCGCGGTGCATCACCCTCCAAATCCGATCCCAACCAGTCTCCTGGGCTCCGCCTGGGGAACATCTCCTGTGGGGGGGGGGGGGGAATAAAAATCGCAAACCAGCTCGTGAACGCGGGATGAAGTGGAAAAGCAAAGGTGGATTTGGGGGAATAATTCCAAAGGGCAGCGGCCACCCCTCTCTGTGCGAATCTGCCCTGTTCAGATGGGGGGGGGGGCATTTTAGGGCAAACAGCGGAGCTTAAAACGGAAACCTCTTCTCCTTCCCTCCTCTGGTGCTAAATATAGGTGTATAGAGCGAGGTTTCAAAGGCAACGGTTACTCTCCAAATAGACAAGTTAATATTTTCAGAAGAGTCCATGCTATTTTTTCCCCCTCTTCGAAACATGCCATTCCTGTGACCCAAACCAGTAGCGCCAGCCCAAGGTTATAAGTGGTACACACTCTTCTGCAACGTACACTTGCAGGAAGGCTGTCAAGGCATAGCTCAGCTTGGACGACCAGGCAACCTCTCTTCCACGGATCATTATATGTTCTTGGCACCGTTACTAAGTTAAGCATTGTACTTACACCCATTGTAAGTTTCAGTGTCTGGTGATCACAGTTATCGATCCTAGGGCAAACTGGGGCGCTCTATATCCTAAAAAGTGATACACCCAGCTGTCCTGGAGAAGGGATATATCAGGAGCAAAGCACAATCTTATCCTGTATCTGCCACTCATCCCCCTGAGTCTCAGCCCACCAGATGCAAAATCATGTGTAATTTCTTTCCTTGTCTGATTACAGTTTGCAGATATTAACAACAACAAATGTAAAAATAAAGAACTAAGCCCATGAAATATCACCAGCTCTATCCACCTGTCCTTCAAACTCAGTCCTTTGGGAAGGGATCCATTATCCTGCTGCTAAGTTCCTCGAATTATAATGGAATTGATCATTGGATCGACTGATCCTCAGAAACTGATTTTGAACTGATACTTCCATTGACATTAGGGGCTCATGAATCAATGGGATTTTGGTTCTGACTAAGTAAATACTGCAGGATCATGCCCCATGTCCCTCTTCATAAATCATGGCAATGTCTGGTTTTAAATGGATCCACAAAAGTTCAACAAGCTCAGTTAAACTACTAGTTTCAATACAAAAGAGTACAGTATTTAGAATGTAAGCTCTTTGGGCCAAGGACTCTTTCCCATGTGTTGTACAGTGCTTCGCACAAAGGGGCCCCAATCTCTATTATGTCTGCTAGCTGCAACTGTAATATACGTAATAAATCATAACATGCTCTATAGAGATAGATACAGATAGATACAGAAGCTGGGAATGAGCAACAGAGGATGATTACCTATTCGGTTCATTCCCTCTGGGGCACCTGGCATTGGCCACTGTTGGAAGACAGGATACTGAGCTAGATAGACCCATGGTCTGACCCAGTAGGGCCAGTCTTATGTTCATATTGTTTCAAAGGATGCTTCAAAACAAATGTAATTACATTTTGATTCCTGACCAATGGAATCAACTCTAAGTCTGATTGTGTTTAGCTATCGAAGGCTATATTTAATAAATAGTACATACGTTAAACCTGTTGTAAATATATGTGGGTTTCCCCCATTTTTCTTATTTCCTTCCTTGCTTCATCAGAGGGAATGCTGGGGGTTGGCACTGCAGAAGAAAAAAAATAGAAGTGTCCCAAACTAAAACGTCCTGGAAAAAAATCCAAACAAACCGTGATGCAAAAGGAAACATAAAAATAAATGAAATGGAAAGTAATTGATATTAAATAGAGCACTGAGGTGGGAAGTTGGCTTTCAGTTGCGTTGAACATGTTAATGTGACCAACAATATTTCATTCGACTGACAGCAAACTAGTGAATATTACCTTAATAGCTTGAAATTTGTTGTCCCAACTCTCTCTCTCTCCACATCAAACATCTGTATATGAGAAATGATACAAGAGTGCTCTACAAAACAGATATACCTGTATATATGTTGACAAAGTTAGAAAGATTGCCAATAGGTAACATTGTCTATAAGTTAGGAGGGTCAATAAAGTTGTGCACTTCAAATGGCTTCTCCAATATGTACTAGAAACTCATATTTTTTGTGATTCCTTTTGCTCCAGAACAACTGTCTCTCTTTTATACCACAGTTGGTGTCACACACCTACTGCTATGTTCTGATGGCCCTGACCTCACTAGCTGCATCTACTTACATTATTACAACCGACACCAACATGATTGCACCAGTTCAAGATGCAGTGGTGCATTGCAGCTACACTAGGCATCCTATTTCAGGTCCACACACAGCCATTCCCTTTTTAAGTTGTAGGTCCTGTGGACTGTTGCACCTGTCTCAACATCCATGGCAAAATTCCTTGGAACAAGTAAATAACATCGATTTGTACCCTTGAACTGTTTGGTTTGGCTGAGCATCATGTGGAGGTGAATGAATTTTCTTGAGCTTTTGGGGGTTGAATATATCATTATTGTCTTACTTTTAGCTAATAGCTCTTGATCTGTCTTGTCTCTAATAAGTCACCAGGACCAGATGGTATTCATTCAAGAGCTCTGAAGGAACTCAAGTATGAAATTGCAGAACTCCTAATTGTGGTATGTAACTTATTGCTTAAATCAGCCTCTGTACCAGATGACTGAAGGGTAGCTAAAGTAACACCAATTTTTAAAAAAGGTTCCCTTGGTGATCCTGGCAATTACAGGCCAGTAAGCCTAACTTCAGTACCAGGCAAATTGATTGAAACTATAATACAGAACAGAATTATCAGACACATAGACAAACATGATACTTTGGGGAAGACTCAATACAGCTATTGTAAAAGGAAATCGTGCCTCACCAATTTTTAGAATTATTTGAGGGTGTCAACAAGCATGTGGACAAGGATGATCCAGTGGATATAGTGTACTTGGACTTTCAGAGAGCATTTGACAAAAGTCCCACTGCAGAGGGTCTTAAGCAATGTAAACAGTCATGGGATAAGAGGGAAGGTCCTCTCATGGTTAAAAAGATAGGAAACAAAAGGTAGGAGAAAATGGTTAGTTTTCACAATGGAGAGAGGAAAAAGCAGGGTCTGCCAAGGATCTGTTATAGGGTCTTTGCTGTTCAATATATTCATAAATGATCTGGAAAAGGGGGTGAACAGTAGGGTGGCAAAATTTGCAGACAATACAAAATCATGCAACATAGTTAAGTCCAAAGTCCAAAGCTGCCAAGAGTTACTAAGGGATCTCAAAAAGAAAAGGAGTACTTGTGGCACCTTAGAGACTAACCAATTTATTTGAGCATAAGCTTTCGTGAGCTACAGCTCACTTCATCGGATGCATCCAACGAAGTGAGCTGTAGCTCACAAAAGCTTATGCTCAAATAAATTGGTTAGTCTCTAAGGTGCCACAAGTACTCCTTTTCTTTTTGCGAATACAGACTAACACAGCTGCTACTCTGAAACCTGTCATAAGGGATCTCACTAAATTGGGTGATTGAGAAACAAAAATTTAATGTTGGTAAGTGCAAAGTAATTTCCATGGAAAACATAATCCCAACTATGCATACCAAATAAAGTTACCTTTCAAGAAAGATCTTGGAATCATCATGGATAGCTCTCCGAAAACATCTGCCCAATGTGCAGTGGCAGTCAAAAAAGCTAAAAGAATGTTAGGAACCATTAGGAAAGGGATAGATAGTAAGACAGTAAATATCATAATGCCACTATATAAATCCATGCTACATCCACCTCTTGAATGCTGAGTGCAGTTCTGGTCGTCCTATCTCAAAAAAGATATATTAGAATAGTATAGGTACAGAGAAGAGCAACAAAATGACTAGGAGTATGGGGCTGCTTCCATATGAGGAGAAATTCAAAAGACTGAGATTGTTCAGCTTAGAAAAGAGATAACTAAGAGGGGATATGATAGAGGTCTATAAAATCATGAATGGTGTGAAGAAAGTGAATAGGGATGTCTTATTTACCCCTTCACATAACACAAGAGCTAGGGATCATCAAATGAAATTAACAGGCAGCAGGTTTAAATAAACATGAGGAAGTACCTCTTCATACACACAGAGTCAGCCTGTGGAACTAATTGCCAGGGGAGGTCGTGAAGGCGAAAAATAGAACTGTGTTAAAAATGAATTAGACAGGTTCATGGAGGATAGGTCCATTAATGACTATTAGCCAAGACAGTCATGGACACAACCCTATGCTCTGGGTGTCTCTAAACCTCTGACTGCCAGAAGTTGGGACTGGATGACAGGGATGGATCACTCAGTAAAGTGCCCTGTTCAGTTCACTCCCTCTGAAACATCTGGCCACTGTTGGAAGACAGGATACTGGGCTAGAGGGGCCATACATTTGACCCAGTAGGGCCATTCATATTCTTATGTGTTTTTCAGATCTCAGAGAGGTAGAAAGCTGCTGAGACAGCACCCAGACTACTGTGGCAATCTTCCACAGAGTAAGTACATTGGTGGCTTATTGTATGTTTATGATGTGGCTGCTGACTAGCAAGTGATTTTTGTCTTCTTTTTTTTTTTTTTAAGGTAAAAAGAGGGATGACCTTGCAGTTCAGGCATGAATTGGAACTCAGGAGCTCTGGAGCCAATTCTCTGCTCTGCCACACATTTCCTGGGTGACCTTGGGTAAGTCACTGAGGTCCAGATCCTCAAAGGTAGTTAGGCACCTAACTCACATTGAAATCAGTGGCAGTTTGGCACCTAAATACCTTTAAGAATTTGTGCCTTGATCTCTCTACAGGGGTGCTGGAACAGAGGGGTCCAGGGGGCCAAGGCTTAAACTCCCTCATAGATTTCCACTGCAACTTCAACAACCACCACCCATCCACTAAACTCTCTTTAGAACACTCTCACACCAGCATCAACTTCCTGGACACCACAATCAGCTTCAGCTATGGAACCCTACAGACACCCATATACAAGAAACCCCAGGATCACCACAGTCACCTTCATAGAGCCAGTAACCACCCCAACTGCACCAAGAAATCTATGATCTGCAGCCAAATGCTCAGATACCACAGAATATACTCTGAGGAGAAAGTCTGGGATATACACCTTAACACACTTAAAAACACTTTCACCAAACAAGGACACTCCACCAGAGAAGTAGATAGCATCATGGAATGGGCCACCCAAATACCCCGAGACAAGCTGCTTTAATACAGAAATAAAACCCCCTTCGACTGCACACCCCTAGTTGTCACCTACCACCCCACACTGGAACCCATATGGGGTATCATCAACCAACTATAACTCATACTCAATGGGAACCTTATCCTGAAAGAAATCTTTCCTGAACCCCCACCCAGATTTACAATTTATCTCCAGCACACATAAGGTATACATAGATAGATTAGATAAAACAGACTAGCTAGGCCAGCAGACAGACAACAGACACCAAGGGGACCCTGAGTAAAGGTCAGAGCCCTGATGTCTCTGTCGCTGTATGGAGAGGCCTAGCCTCCACAAGTTTCCTGAGGTCTGTTGGTATTGGAGGCTAAACTCCCTGTTTGCTCTGCTAGGGGACAAACCCTGTCTATGCCATGGAACAACCATGGGAAAAATGCACAAGGAGAACTTCACTTACATATAGGGTAGAATAATTCCCCCAACTGCAGGAATGCCTGGATGAAATCTATGGCCTGTATTATGCAGGAAGTCAGACTAGATCATTTTAGTAGTCCCTTCTGGCCTTAAAATCTATGAACTCCCCCAGCAATCTATAGGGGGCGACCTGGCCCAGAATTGGTGCTAGAGTGACCAGACAGCAAGTGTGAAAAATCAGGACAGGGGTGGGGGATAATAGGAACCTATATAAGAAAAAGACCCCAAAATTGGGACTGTCCCTATAAAATTGGGACTTCTGGTCACCCTAATTGGTGCATGATTTACATTTGCAAATTCTGTAGTTAGATGTCCAACTGATTTTGCTTGCACAAAGCTTGCTTACAGGCACAAATATTTACATGTACCTAACTACTTTCTTTGGGCAGGCAAATCCTGCTTGTGTGCATAGATTACATTATTTGTACATGCAAATTGTCATGTATGCAAAACTACGTGCTTGAGCAACACATACAAGCTCTGATTCTGCACCTTAACCCTGCACCTGGATGGAGCCCAGCTGAAACCAATCAGCTCAATTCAAACACAGAGGTCTGCCCACACAGAAGGCGATGCAGGAGATGGGCCTTACTCAATAATTAGGTGAAGGTGAGTGTAGCCTGCATGCATGTGTTTGTGAATAAATATATCAATAGCCAAGTGACAGCACAAGTATAGTTGTTGTTTCAGAGAACTGAAATTTAGGTGGAAGCAATAATCCCTCTAACTCAGCCTGGCAAATGTTCATATGCTTTGGGACAATTTCAATGATAGTCTAGGAATGGGAGTGGAAAATGCACATTCAAATAGCAGCAGTCTGAAAAGTTAACCTATTTTTTTGAATTATTTGGGGGAAATTTAAAAAATTGTCTTAATTGAGGCCTTTGCTGAATGGCTGTTTCTAATTATGGTTGTTTTCCTTTGATTTGATATGGAGTTTGGTGCTCAGATCAGTTACATGTCTGATAGTTGTCTAGAGGCGCAATCTTGCTAACTAAACAGACATTTCTAGTTCGGGATAGGAAGGGAGGATTTTATTACAGCTCTCATGTTGGGTGGTTATGACACATAGTTCTAAATGGCAGATGCTTTAATGCCTGTGTCAGGGTTTACAGTGACAAATAGCCACCACTGCACAAACACATTTATTCTACTACAAGGCGTTTTATTGGGGGGAAAACTGCCCAATCAGAAACAGAATGCTCACTGCACTGTTACCGAGTGGAACAGGCACCATTAGCTGTGCAATCCACATATGACATTGTAGGTGGTAAGTGATATGAGGGTAATTACAGATATTTTTCTTTTTGTGATTTAAGATTGGGGTCATGGGTTTATATAAAATGTAGCATGCATATCGGACATTTTGCATACTAGAGTCTTAAAATCACATATTTATCTCTCAGCTTAGATGGTAACCTCTTTGGAGTAAGGACTGTATTTTCATTGTCTGTGTGAGCAGTGCTATTAGCACAAGGCCCTGGTCCTTGATGGGTGTTCTCTCAACACTATCACAGTGCAAATAAATATGGCCTTCATCCCCTTAGTATTTGTGAACATACTTACACTGTAGACTAGGAGTGATGCTTTGTATACTGCTGGGCAAAGCTGTTATAGTTTAGCACTTGCCCTTGGTTTCATTAATAAACATGAGGTTTGTGGGACTTATAGATTTCAGTTCACAATGGACTAAAACATAGTATTCAGGTTCTTTGCCTATCTCTGCAGAAAAATTGATTTGACCCAGTTTACACAACTGTGATTTCCAGATACACAAATAATGTAAAAATCTCAGTGTTCAACCATCTTTTATTTGCACAGCAAATGAGTTTGGAAACCTTTGGTATTTTTTGATGGGGATGCGGGTGGGGAGGGGAGGAACAAATCTTGCAATGGTATGGTCTTTGGAGTGAATGTAATACATTTCCCATTCAAGGTATGTATAAGCAGTGTGTTGTTGAACTTAGGAAACTGCACAAAATTTCACACACGCAGAAGTAAAAGTAAATAAAAGAATATTTCACACATGCAGAAGTAAACGAGTATTGTACAAGGAACTCTAGCAGGCCAGTAGATGGACTTTTTCTCCCCATCCACTGGTCAGCCACAGGGCTGTAGGACAGCCCTTCTGTGACTTGATGAAATAGTGGCATGGCCTTTGTGAGAGTCCGGGGCACAAGCTACATACACATGTATTCTATGGACCCTCTCCCAGCAAATTTACCCCAATGACACTCTTTGTGTCAGCCTATTCAGAGCCCATCTTTGCAGCTGCTCTGTCCAGAGAGGTACACTGGGGGAAAATGCAGTGGGGAGGGCTTTTTGGAGACCTCAGTATTGGTGTGAATTTCACCTTCTGTGCATAAAATCCTGTTAGTGAATGAACTCATTTCAGTGATCTTTGTGCAGTAGGATTTCACATCACAGGCAAGTCCATCCATATGGTCATACAGTGGTAAACAAGTTAATTTCAGATTGCTAGCTAGCAATGGCCTGATATAAACTGGTCAAAGCAAAATCTCACTGAAGCTGCCATTTCCTCCTTGCCTCATTCCTTATGTTCCCACACTGGGTGATGTCTTATTTACCATATTGTGTTACAATACCTAGGCACAAAGGGTTGAGCCAGAAAAGAAAGATTTATATGTGAAGGGGTTTCTTTGCAGGAAGGTTTTCATTGCAGTGGATTGGCAGTGAATATAATGGTCAGTGGCATTACAGCATAAAAATCATCCAGTTGACAGGAACACCCCAGCCAGCTCCGGCATTGATTGTTAGCGATCTCTACATCTCTCAGAATGTCTTCACCCACTCCTTAGGTAGAGGGAGAACTGTGCTATTGGAAAGCTACAGAATAGAATAATCTGGTAATAAATGTTAAATTATACTAAAAGATTTTCTTCTCAGCTGACTGGTTAGTCACCAGTTTCACAAGTGCTGAAATACTTAGTCATGAATGGTCTGATCATGAAATATTTCACCTCCAGCAGCACTGTCTAAATGCGTAGCTGTCAACTCATAGTGACTAAATATTTAGCTGTCAAAAACATGGAGACAAATGAGACTGGATGATGATACATGGACAGGGAAAGTCTATTTAGAGCCAGCAAAGGCGAATGAACATCCTAGTCAGTGGGGGTGCCTGGCTGGGGGGATTTTCAGAGCATGTTGGCATGAAGCAGGTGCTTACAGATGGAAGGTTAATTTGACAAGTCTCCAGGTGCACAGGAAGCCTGCAAGAGCTGCAGTTACAGTAAGACCCCTTTGGGCAGAGCAGTTATCTATGTATAGCTTAAGGCGGGACATTGGGGCAGAAGGGTGCCTCCCTGAGAAGCCCCTGGTTTTCAGAAATCTACACAAATTACATTACATTAATTTTTACATGATAGACAGGTATCCATCTATTGCCATTCAGTTCAGATAGTATCAGAACACTGAGAAAGACATTGAGCATTACACCTAATCCCTCTGGAAAAGAGAAACCTCAGCAGCTATCACACATTAATTAAAAGAATATTCATTTTTAATTTAACAAACTGATCTGAAATGTACAGAGAAAAAATACTTTTTCTCTCCACTCCTATTACTCACCCACTGTTCCCCTGCTGGGAATACAGAGTGTTATAAATATGATCACAATATCACAAATGGCGGCGAAGAGGAAAGTAAAAGGGAAATGACTCCCTCCTCCACTCGCCCCCGCAGTCTGACACTGGGCCCAGTCATATCTCTGAGATCCACGTGCAGAGAGAGGCCTTAATGCACAGAAGGTGGTGGGGAAACCAGCCAGCTATATAACTATATTCTGCCCCCCATCCCCCGGCTCCATGGAGGAGACTCTGCAGATCTGTGGAGGGAAGGAGAGGCAGTGCAGGATGGGTAGATGCACCTGATGATTACCTGTTCTGTTCATTCCCTCTGAAGCATCCGGCATTGGCCTCTGTCAGAAGACAGGATGCTGGGCTAGATTGACATCGGTCTAACTCACTATGGCCGTTCTTATAGTCTCCCTCCAGCCCTGTAAAGATTGTCATCCTTTGATCATGGCTCATATTTGGTTGTGATGCTATGTGCCCTGTATTCACACCCTACACACAACTGTGATAATATTTGTACAAAACATGCCTTGTGAGGTATCATGTGAAAGCTAATAACATTCTGGTTATTAATATCATTGTAAAATGCATGTGTTAACATTACGTGTGAAGTTATGAGTTCCCTTTGTATGATGTTATTAGAACATGTCTCAGACCAGACAGCCTAGTCTAGGTAAAGATGATAAACAGGTCTGTCCTAGACAAAGGAATGCGGGTTTACCTCAATTTACATATTACCAGTAACTAAATTTATCAAGCTAAATCAGCTAGGGTTATCCTGCTCTTGAACTTGAGACAGAGAATTAGCATGTCTCTTGCACTCGAGAAAGAGACAGGAGGCTAAATCCCCAGGAGGCCTTCCTGACAAAAAGCAATCCTTTTAGGAATATAAGGTACAGAGAGTAAGACTCCAACTTTATCCTTCCTGAGGAGATAAAGAAACCATGCAATTTGATTTCAGTGATGGGTCCTGGCCAGTAAAAAGCTAGAAAGGAGACTGAGTGTAAAAACAAAACAAAACACTCTCCCCCCACCCCGCACCACCACAACAAAACCAAAACCAACCACCCTATCTTGAATAAAGACTGTATCTGGCTAGATTAAGTTTTAGACTTTTAGGTGTTTGTTTTCACTTTTAGTTGCTTGTAACCATCTCAAACTTTCTCTCTTTCATTTGGTATCTCTTAAACAATGCTTTTTTGTTAATAAACTTGTTTTACTTTCACTAGAAACCAATTAAGTGCTGTGTTTGAAGTGACAGGTGTATTTACCCTAGTTCAATTAATAAGTTGTGATGTACTGACTCTTTAACAGAGGACCAAAGTTAATATCTCCTCTGAATGCACAGTGTTGGGTGCTGTGTATTGTATCTGAGGAGCTCAGGGGCTGGAGTTCATTGATTGGTTCCTGCTAGGCAAGGTTTGGGCTCTGAGAGACCCTGAGGAGTTTGCTGGTAGGGAAGACAGACTGGTAATCATGTATTTACACATTTCTTTTGTATAAACTCTGCTAGTGATTTTCTAAATCATAGGATTCCTCCTTGGTTGTGACTGCTAAATACAGATCTTCTTTTGCTTTTTTGAACCAGCTCTTCATTATATGAACCCTCCACTCAATGAATGCAGTTGCTTGAGTGTATCTAGATGATTAAGAAGAAATTCATAAGTTTTAGCATAGTCCTGCAATTCTTTATTTTTGGGCTGTAGCCTGTTGCCCATTATAATTGTCCTCAGAATTCTGTGATGTGCAAACCTGGATTTAAAGTGCTAGAACACAGCAGAAGTTGTGGTACCCTGATGTGTCACTACTTTTGGCAAGCTGCTAGGATTGTCCATTATGATCAGATGGTCTTATTTGTTCTGGAGAAACATATCAATTCTGTCTTTGTGCCATGGACTTGTAGGTTGCAGGTTCTGCCTGCTGTCCATTTCTGTGATTTGGGCAACTCCACACTTACTCAATTTCATTAATGCCATTGTTCATCTGCAGACAGAGTACAGTTTCTCCAGCTCTTGATTTTCGAGAAGTGTTGATTTTTCCATCTATGACTTGTAGTTTGTGTTCTTGCTTGCAGCATATCATTCTTAGCCCTTTGCTTTCCAGTTCGTCTCATAATCCTGCTAGTCTAGCACATGCTGCTTTTGTCATATTCACATGTATTGATCTGGGTTGCCAGAGAATATCTGGTTGTGTCACCAAGAATAGAATACCAACTTGACAGCATGTTGCAATTATTAGGCACTGTCCTGCTTTTGTACTTACAGAAGCAATTGCTGTAACCTCAGTGGTCCTTCTCCTTTCTTGAGTTTTGCATTTAGTGATGTATAATGAGTCTATAAGTCACATGTAGGCCTTTCATGCATATGTTTATATTAGCTTGGCTTATATGTTTCTTCATTGCGCTTAAAAAGAACTCTTCCCCTCATTTGCAGAATCCTTATAATTTAGCTTTCGCCCATGTTTTTCCAGATTTCTCTGCACATTTCCCCAAGAGGCCTATTGCATTTATTATATTTTTGCCCCAAAGCTGGACATTTTCTAACCTCTTGCTAGCTGTAACATTGCTGATATCACCCCTTTTTTTTTGGCATGTTTCTTTCCTTTGCCTTTTAAATTTCTGTTAACAATTTCCTTCCTTGTTTAACTAATGTGTTTGCATCGTGTGCGTGGTGCTGCTTGGCATATGAATATTGATTTTCCAAGTGTAAAATCCATTTCCTTGAGTAGCTTTTCACAAAGCTTTTGAATGTTGCTCCCCAAAACTATGCTCTTTAATAAGGGAGTTTTTTAATATTAAAAAAAAATCAGTGTTCATTCTGGACAAACTCCTCAGTTGTTTTCCCTTCTTTCTGAGTCTTTATCCAGAAAACATAGCTTCCACAGACCTGGTCACATTTTTTCCCCTCAAACATTTTCATTATCTCTTCCAAGATTTTTTCACTTTCCTCAGCTTTATCCTCAGTATGGAATGAATGCAATGTTGTGGAGATCTTGGGGGTCTTTTTCTGTCAGCATCCCCCCAACCCAGCACATACCCAGAGCCTCCAGCACATGTTGAACTTCCATGAGCTGGGCCTATTGAAAGAAAAGTTTGGTGATCCAACCTCACCCTGGTGACAAGCAACCCACTTTTCCTTCCAGATGGGAAAAAACCTTTTATCTCCCCACCCACCATATTGAGAAAGAGCCCCAAACCCTCACAGATTTGGTACAAAACAATTTCCACACATTGTTAGAACAGTGGTCTGTCCAATGCACTATTCCATCTCTGAAAGTGACCGGTAGGAGATGTTTCAGAAGAAGGTACAAGAAACCCTGAAGAGGTTTCCCATAGGGTAGCTGAGGTTTCCTCCTAGCTCCCTCAGTTAAATTGGTGTATGCCCTTAAGCATGAGGGTTTATATCCCTTCCAAACTTTTTATTATCCTATGTAACATAACCAGATGTGGTGCAAATGTGCCTGAAGAGAGACTCCTACACATCCTACTCTGAAAAGCACTTCATAATGAAACTAGCTCTTCCTCAAGTAAAATGGACACCTTTGAACAAGGTGTTCCTAGGAAGAAGTTTGTTCTGTGTTAAGAAGCAGTAATGACCTCGAACCTGACCTACATTATGCCATGTTATCAGACTGTCTTGCATAGCTGAGAACCTGTTTTGAAGTTGTCAAGTCACCATGCTGCTGTATGTTACTCTGAATATAAAGCTCTGCAACTGAGGTTACTCCAGATTAGCCTGTCAAAAATTATAGCTGCTACTTTAAGCAGGGGTGCCTTCATTTCTCTGCTCCCTTTCACACAACTTCACTCAATACCCTTTTACAGTCTTAAGTTCTCAGCTACTTGAGAGCTCTTTGGGTCTCAGAAATGTGACCTTCAAACTATACTGGAATACAGATGCTGTAAAATGGCTGCCCACAGCATACACATGGGAAATTGGGAGACTATGGATATTTACACAATTGTAGTTTTAAAGCTTCCAATGTAAATGGCCTAAGCAGGGGTCTCAAACGCAAATGACCACGAGGGCCACAAGAGGACTAGTACATTAGCCCGAGGGCCGCACCACTGACCACCCACCCCACTGCCCTGGCCCCACCCCCACTCCACCCCTTCTGTGAGGCCCTGCCCCGCCTCTTCCCACCCCTTCCCTGCCCCCATTCCAACCCCTTCCCTGAAATCCCCACCCCAACTCCCCACCCCTGTATCCTGAGTGACTACCCATAGGCACTCAGGATATGGGGTGAGGGGAGTTAGAGACCTGGCCATAGTGTGGTCAAGGGGCCCAACGAGTTGTACAACTCCACCTACAAATGCAATGAAGCGTGCTACCCTCTGGTATCCTTAAGAGATTATAACTTAACTCTATGGATCTGCAAGAAATTAAGAAAGCTTCTTACCTGCTTCCAGGATCCAATCCAGACACCCTGAGAAGTCCTAATGAAGAACAGAAGGCAAGCAGGCGGCTACATGCATATAAGAGATGAGATCCTGTAACTCATTTATAGAAAACATTTCAGAAAAACTGCATTGACCATAGGATGTCAGCTCTCCAGTTTGACTGAAGAATCAACAGAAAAAGGGCTCCCAGGGTGCTAGGATTCTTGGTTAAAATAATATTCGGGTAATGTGGGCTAGTCTGAAAATTGGGAGTACCAGACAGGGCAAAAGTTTTCTGTTGGTTGCAAGAACAGTGGTCCCTCTCTCCATGTCTCAGCATGCTCCCTCTTTGTGACTTACCCTCTGGTCAGGTCACTATATAGTCACCCCCGCTTCCGGAGTAACCAAGTCTGACTGGACAAACTGTCCATATGCTGTCTTAGGCAGTCTTGTGTTCCAAATACAGATCCTGTGCCACTTTGCTGGTAGGGGAACCTGGGCACCTGCCTGCTACTCTGGGTTTCAGCCCAGGAACCCTATGATTAGCAACCTCGGTCTGCTCAGACTCAAACCTACTTGCCATTTCCCTGGGCTCCTTCCTACCCCACCTTTCCATTTGCTTGCTTACCTCTGGGTTTACCCCAGAGCTTCCTCTACTTCTTGTGGGCTACTTCATGCTTTTCAGTCTCTTATCAAACCCCCTAATCCAGGATAAGGGCCCAGAGCTTTCTCTTCCCCTCCTTGTCCCTACCCAACTCTCTTTCTTCTAGAGCATGACTACAGGCCCTTTCCTGCTCTTACTTCCTAGCTTTATACTTCTAGCCCGGCTGGGCTTCATCTGCAATTAGTGTTTATCAATCCCTGGCTTCCCTCCAGGTGCAGCATATAAGGTTAATAATTGGCCCATTCTGGCCCACATTAACCTGCTCAGGGCTTGTGTAAGAATGGCCATACTGGTCCATCTTTGCCTGTATCCTGTCTTCCGACTGGCCAATACCAGGTGCTTCAGAGGGAATGGACAGAATTCATTGAGTGATCCATCCCATCGTCCACTCCCAGCTTCTGGCAATCAGAGGCTCAGGAGACCCAGAGCATTGGGTTGCATCCATGACTATCTTGGCTAATAGCCATTGATGGACCTATCCTCCATGATCTTATCTGTTACCCGGGGTTATCTGAACCCGACACTCTGGTAACTAATCTCTGTCTTCCAGGCGGTGTCATGAATTAAATCAGTGGAGACACAGCTACATCGTCTGATAAATGATTGGTACAAACAAGAGTGCTTTCACTCAAAGCTCCTTCTTTATTCACATACGCATGTGCAATAGCAGTAGTCTAAGCATCCCAGATTTAGTTACCCAAAGTCTGAGGTGGTGTCGAGTGTTCAGCAGCAGGTTTCCAGTGATCAGCCGTCTTTCCAGCTGCTGGGGAGTAAGACGTCAATCTGCTAGCTCTTAGAAATCCTCCTCAAACTGCTCCAAATTGCACATTCTCAACTAATCTTTTATAAGTTACTCAAAACAGAGTGCATACGCGTAACTTATAGTAACCTCTAATAGGCTAACAATTTCCCTAGAAACAGCAACAAAACTTATAATGCTACTTATCAGCAAAGCAACTCCTAGTCATAACAGTATGACACATAGATCTAAGATCAGTTATCCACGCTCATTATTTATTCTAATAAATCTGTACAAAGCTGCAGCTGTGCAGCCATTTGTCCACTTTACTTAGACAAAGGCCAAATTATTTCTAATTATTTGGTGTTCTCATTTTCAGCTAATGGTGGCTGAATACATAAAATGGCTGCAGTTGTGTCAAGTCCAGTTCTCTCGTAACATTATCTAGTTCTGTTTTTTTTAACCGTGTTATAGTTTTGGCCTTCCACAGCATCCCCTGGGAAGGAGTTCCACAAGTTCACTGTGCATTGTGAAAAAGTACATCCTTTTGTTTGCTTTAAAACTGCTGCCTATTAATTTCATTGGGTGATCCTTGGTTCTTGTGTTATGTGAAGAAGTAAAAAACACTTTCTTACTCACTTTCTGCACACGAGTCATGATTTTATAGATTTCTATCGTATCTCCTTAGCTGTCTCTTTTCCAGGCTGAAAAGTCCCAGTCTTTTTAATCTCTCTTCTTATGGAAGTTGTTCCATACCCTTAATCATTTTTGTTGCCCTTCTCTGCACCTTTTCCAATTCTAGTATATCTTTTTTGAGATGGGATGACCAGAACTTCATGCAGTATTCAAGCTGTGGGCATACTGTGGATTTATATGGGGGCATTATGATATTTTCTGTCTGTGACTTCCTAATGGTTCCTAACATTGTTAGCTTTTTCGACTGCCACTGCATATTGAGTGAGTGTTTTCAGAGAACTATTACACTTGGTAAGAAAACACCTCATTACACGTAGTTATAAGAGATACAGTGGTTAACTTCTAGGCAAATTCTTAGCAGAAGCAATCTCATAAGAATATATTTCTGACTAGCTAAAGAAAAATTCTGGCAGAACAGTTTTAAATGAGAATTGTGCACCTGGTAGATAACTTACATCTATGTTTATGCTTAGAGAAAATATCAGGAGACTATTTTAATCATGATGTGTGAAACAGCCGGTTTACAGTACAGTCTGCTGGCCCTTAATGTTACTATATTTAAACGCACTTACGGCAGGTTAGACTATTCATAGCTTTTCATAGATTCATGGAGTCCAAGGCCAGAAGGAACTATTATGATCACCTAGTCTCTCCTCCTATATAACACAATCCATATAACTTCCCCAAAATGATTCCTAGAGGAGATCTTTTAGATAAGCATCCAATCATCGCTTATAAATTATCTTTGATGGTGAATCCACCATGACTCTTGGTAAATTCTTCCAAATGGGTAATTACTTGCGCTATTAAAAATGTATGCCTTATATCTAATGGGAATTTATCTAGCTTCAACTTCTAGCCTTTGGATTGTGTTATATATTTCTCAGCTAGAGTGAAGAGCCCATTATTAAATATTTGTTCCCATTCAGATACTTGTAAACTGCAATCAAGTCACCCTTTAACCATCTCTTTGTTAAACTAAATAGATTGAGCTCCTTAGTCTATCACTATGAGGCATATTTTCTAATCCTTTTATCATTCTTACAACTCTTCTCTGAACCCCCTCCAATTTATTAATATCCTTCTTGAATTGTAGACACCAGAACTGGATGCAGTATTCTAGCAGTTATCACAACAGTGCCAAATATAGAGCTAAAATAATCTCTCTACTCCTACTTTGAGATTCCCCTGTATATGCATCTCAGGACCACATTAGCTTTTTTGGCCACAGAATCAAACTGGGAGACCATGTTAATTTGATTATCCACCATGACCCCCAAATCTTTGTCAGAGTCACTGCTTCCCAGGATAGAGTCCCTCATCCTGTAAGTATGGCCTACATTCTTTGTTCCTAGAATTATGTTTACATTTAGTCATATTAAAATGCATATTGTTTGCTTGCAGCCAGATTACCAGGTGATCTAGATTGTTCTGTATCAGTGACCCCTCCTTTTCATTTTTTACTTCTTCTCCAATTTTTGTGTCAGCTGCAAACTTTATCAGTGACGATTTTATGTTTTCTTCCAGGTAATTGATAAAAATGTTAAATAGCATAGGGCCAAGAACAGACCCCACAGGAACCCACTGGAAACAGATCTGCTCAGTGACAATTCCCTGTTAACCATTATATTTTGAGACCTAAGAGTCAGCCAGTTTTTATGTTCACTTTATATTGTTCTAGTTTTTTAATCAATAGGTGGTGAGGTACCAAGTCAAACACCTTATAGAAATCTAGTATTTTACTTCAGCACTATTACCTTTATCATCCGAATGTGTAATCTGATCAAAAAGATATAAATCTAGTTAACTTAACAGGCTCTATTCTTCATAAACCAAGGTTGATTTGCATTAATTACGTTACACTCCTTTAGTTAACTGAGTCTCAGATTAGCCACTCCATTATCTTACCCAGGATCAATGTCAGGCTAAAAGATGTATAATTAGCCGGGTCAGGCCCTTGATCCTTTTTTAAAACTGGCATATTAGTTTTATTCCAGTCTTCTAGAACTTCCCCAGTGCTCTAAGACTTATTGAAAATCAACATTAACTGTCCAGTGAACGCCTCGCTCCTACTAGAGATCTGCGGTTGAAAAGTGCTATGTAAGTGCCAATTATTATCATTATTATTAGTGGATTGCTATTGATTAACCCTTTCTTTGCCTTTCTATATTTCTTTTACTTTAACAACTTTAAAGCAGCCAAAAATCACTGTGCATCATGAATGACAAACAGAAGCTGTTCAAGTGCTGACACCTAATTAACTAACTTAACATCAACCAATTCACTTTGTCTCAGTAAATGACTTGACAAAATTTTCAAACATAGTGGCCTAAAGTTAGGTTCCTAAATCCATAGTTAGGCACCTTGAGGCCAATGGAAGCTACTGAGTTCTCAGCACATCTGTAAATCAGGCAGGTGCGTAAATACAGATTACCTTACCTCATCGGAAGAGGTTCTTCTGTCTAGACTGCACAGTTGACCTAGGATATATCTTTGGTGGCAAACTTCCTCTGGAAAAAAAATAGCTAAAAAGGGGAGGAATTAAGGAAGATGGGTTCAGAACATTACAAGATAGATTCACAAAAGGACTTAGGCACCTAAATCCCAGAATCAGGTTTAACTGGGCCCCTCTGGGATTCTCAAAAGCCCCATTCAGCTGCTGCCGAATGCTGTATGTACCTAATCTCACGTGGCCTCTCAATTATTACCGTAAAGGTTCCCTAAACACTGTTGGTTATGTCTAGACTGCAATGTAAGCCCAAGGTTCAAACTCAAGCCTAACCCTCCTTCCACATACACACAAATCATGCTACCCAAGTGCTCGGACCCAGGGTCCCAGGACCCCTATTGCTTTGCAATGTAGACACAGCTCCCTTGGACTCTGGGAGTTCACCAAATATATCTCACAATCCCACATGCTAATTTTCTTTGTCCTCTGGACAGGCAAGTTTTCCCACAATGCACCAGGAACAAAGGACTAGAGCAGCCACACCTTGGGAGGGAAGTCTGGGTTATGGTTGATTGGACTCAGGCCTACATAATGCAGTGTAGACAGCGGAGCCCCAGGGTTCAACAATTTCTAACTTTGGTTCCAAAAGAGTGTAGATGCTCAAACCCTAGCTTAATAAACCCAGAGTCTACTAAGTCAAGTTCTACTGACCCGGGGTTTACATTGCGGTGTAGCCCTACTCCATGTTTCTGCCTGAATGCATGCGTACTGCAGCCCCAGGCGAGGCATCGGGACATGTAAGCTCCAGTGCTATGCATAATTTGGGAGATGACAGCCATTGCTCCATTTAACTCACTTGTAGGGCCTGATCCAATGAGCATGCCTAGATGTTGCCTACAGAATCACTCTCCCCTCATAGGCCAGCTCCCACAAAATGGTGTATGGGAGGGGAAGAAACAGCTCCATCATAATATTTAGCCCATTGGGTGGAGTACTTACCTGGGATGTGGGAGGCCCCCCCTCCCACCTGAGGGGGAGAAAGGATTTGAACAGTGATTTACCCCAGCCACTGGGCTATGGGCTAGTCTGATGTGCGGCTTCCTCAGGCTCTCTTGTTAAAGCTGTTCCATTGTGGATAAGTAATCAAAATAATTGGGTCCAAGAGAGTGAGAGAGGGCATGCACAAGACAAGCATGAGAACGACTCTGTAGCCTTGTAGTTAGAGCAGGGGTCGGCAACCTTTGAGAAGTGGTGTGCCAAGTCTTCATTTATTTACTGTAATTTAAGGGTTTGCGTGCCAGGGGCTGGCGGTTGGAACCCCAGGCTGGCAGCAGGCTGAGCGGGGCCAGCGGCCGGGACTCTGGCTGGCAGGGGCCCGCGGTCGGAACCCCAGACCAGCAGCGGACTGAGCCGCTCAGCCCACTGCTGGTCTGGGGTTCCGGCTGCCGGCCCCTTGCCAGCTGGGGTCCTGGCTGCTGGCTCCGCTCAGCCCGCTGCCAGCCTGAGGTTCTGTACATCCAGACAGGCAGCGGGCTGAGCGGGGCCGGTGGCCGTGATCCTGGCTGGCAGCAGAGTGCCACTAAAAATCAGCTCGCATGCTCCCTTTGGCATGCGTGCTGCAGGTTGTCAACCCCTGAGTTAGAGCATTCATGTAGCAGACCCAGCATCCAATCCCCTTGCTCCAATGACTATTAAAATTATTTATCCATGGGTCAAGTCCTAATGTGACTATGGAAAGTTCATAATCAAGCTGCAAGGGATTGCTAGCTGCTACACTATGTACTGAACCCAGAGCATCAACCTGCTTTATTTGGCTTATTGTATCTTGTCCGTTTGCTGCTCTCATCTCTGCTGGAAATGAATTACTCCCAAGCTGGCCCCAGGCCTGAGAGCTACCCTCCTTCAGCGATCAGACTGGGTGCTGCTGAGGATTTAGGCCTAATTGTGGCAGCTCTCTTAGATTGTCCTATGACTTGGTAGAGAAGGCTCAGGCCTATATTCATGCTATTGAAAAAGCACAGACCAGCTTCACCTGAAAAACTGGAACAAAATGAGAGCCTGCAATAGCAAAATACTACTGTTTTGAAGATACTGAGCTAATCATTTCCAAAGGGTTGCAAGATTACCTCTTCTGGGGCCTTTTCTGAAGGAAGGAAAGATGGGCTTGTTCTGTTTTATTCCATTCTGGTTTTTATATCACACTCATCACGATAGTATCTAAGCGCCTTGTGGTTAGGGCACTGGCAAAAGACTCAGGAGACCTAGGTTCAACTCTATGCTCTGACACAGACTTCTTGTGTGATCTTGGGTGAGTCACTTAAGCCCAGCGCCTCAAAGGTATTGAGCTTCCCAATGTGCATTGATTTCAGTGGGCATCAGGAGCCTCAGTACCTTTGAGGATCTTGGCCTTAGTCTCTCTGTTTCCCTTTTGTAAAATGTGGATAATGCTCACCTGCGTCAGGGGATGTTGTGAGGATAAATGAATGATGCTAAGGTGCTATGATACCTATGAATAAGTAGAGTAAAAGAGCAGTCAGGTGTCATGATTTAACAATCAAAATGGAACGTTATCTTTAATATGAAATATTATTTCTTTTTTACTATGTTATTTATAATATGTTGTTTAAGCAGGAAACACTGAAGATCTCATTAAACTAATATTTTAAAACAAGCTATAAACACGTTTACTATTAGAACACCAAAGAGGAGCCATATGGTCCCAGGAAGTGATTGATATACATCATTAGAAACTTGCCAAATGAATTGCATCAGCAAAATGGAGTTATTTTATTAGCCAGAGAATGCAGTTCCCTTCTCCCTGTTACACACTTAGGGCACAAGACAACGCTTGTTGAAGTCATTCCCTAACTCCCTCCTCTGCCGCCAAAACTCAGGTGGCAGGATAGGGTGAAACTGTGTCATGTAGCAAATCAGACAAGATGGTGTGTAATGGAAAGAGGGTTACAGAATGTGAGGTAGAAAATGTCAAACAATTTATTCTTATATTTCCTCCCTGAGCCTATGGCTTTCATCTGTGGCTGCCAGTCTCATGGGACGTAATGTATTTGAAAATGTACTACATGGGCTCTCAGAAAAAAGCGACACAAGAAACCACAGTGGACTGACTGGCTTTGGCATCCCTTTTCATTTCAGTTTTCATCCTTTGTTATGAATGAAACTTCAAGGATTTTGTAACGGATTTTTCCTCTGAGGTTCAGCACTGCAGCTGAGGCCAGAATTGAGTTTGGAATTTGTTTTTCAGGAAAAAGAAGAACACATCATATGTTGTGGAGAGCAATGGAATAAGGCACTTACATGGTCTGTTAATACACCATTCTTTTCTGTTAAGCACTTTAATACAGACTGTGACAAGCATGATGTTTATGATGGACTTTTATTAAGTATGGGGTTCTTTTCCTACAGACAGTGAATGGTCTGTTTACACGGGCTCTTCAAGTTTATATCTAACTTTCAAATCCTTCTGGAATTGACACCAACTGTCCATTTTGACACTGGTTCATTATTTTTATGTCAATGGAACTATTCTCCTGCTTTCAGCTGTTGTAGCAATTTTATGTTTTATCAAGTTGCCTTATAAGACCCTGCAGGACATTCTTTCTGTGTTTAGAGAACCATATAACACGAGAGCCTGCCTTAAAGTATTTCACAGTTCCACTAGAGCAGCCTGCCCCTTGTTCCACCGTACACATCACAAAATGGGGCTTCAGCCTGACCCCTTGAAAAGTTTTTTAAAAAGCAAACTCAATTAGTTCTGTAGATCAAAACTAAATGGTCATGACGACAGTAAATCCAAGTCGTACTTCCTTCCCCAACCTACAGCCAGCCACACCTGACCTGAGTGACTGAAACATCTCTCTCTGTTGCTTTGGGGGAGGGAAGGAGTGGGTTAGAGAAGGGATATGTGAGAGTGCTCATGCCATAAAGTTAGACTGGAAGTTAGAAAAATGTTGAGATCATAAACAAAATAATGCTTTGTTAATTTGGTGGTGTTTGAAATATAGGGCCAGATTCTGAAGCCCTCCTTCAATTTTTACTCAGTGCCCACTAAGGCAAAACTCCTGTTGTTGTCAAAGGGATTTTGACTGAGTAAAGACTGAATAAAAACTGAGGGGCCATTTGTAGCCAGCCCAGTGTACTTGCATGAGGTGGAGAAGAGAGGTCAAGGAGCCTTTCCCATCTCATGCCCCCCTGCAGGGGCTGGGCTTAGCAGCTCTGGGGCTCCCTCAAGACACCCACTGGGAGTTTTGCCAAGAAGGGAATAGAGCTGTAGCCTAAACTGCCCAGTCTAAAGCTCCCTCTGCACAGTAGGACCCTCTGTCTCCACCTTCACAGTAGGTCCTGGGGCAGTCTCTATTGCCCCGCACTACCATGGAGTTGGGAGAGCTACTGGGGATCCCACAGGTAGAATCATAGAAGATTAGGGTTGGAAGAGACCTCAGGAGGTCATCTAGTCCAATCCCCTGCTCAAAGCAGGACTAACACTAACTAAATCATCCCAGCCAGAGTTTTGTGAAGCTAGGCATCGAGCCATTGATCACAACCCGTTGAGCCCGACGATCTAGCCACCTTTCTATCTACCTTATAGTTCATTCATCCAATCCATACTTCTTTAACTTGCTGGCAAGAATAGTGTGGGAGACCATATCAAAAGCTTTGCTAAAGTCAAGGTATAGCACATCCACCGCTTTCACCATATCAACAGAGCCAGTTATCTCATCATAGAAAGCAAGCAGGTTGGTCAGGCATGATTTGCCTTTGATGAATCCACTTTCCTCTCCTCCAAGTGCTTCAAAATGGATTCCTTGAGGATCTGCTCCATTATTTTTCCGGGGACTGAGGTGAGGCTGACTGGTCTGTAGTTCCCCGGATTCTCCTTCTTCCCCTTTTTAAAGATGGGCACTATATTTGTCTTTTTCCAATCATCCGGGACCTCCCACAATCGCCATGAGTTTTCAAACATAATGGCCAGTGGCTCTGCAATCACATCAGCCAACTGCCTCAGCACCATCGGATGCATTGCATCTGGCCTCATGGACTTGTGCATGTCCAGCTTTTCTGAATAGTCCTTCACCTGTTCTTTTACCACTGAGAGCTGTTCACCTCCTCTCCGCACTGTGCTGCCCAGTGCAATAGTCTGGGAGCTGACCTTGTCAAAAAAAAAAAAAAAAGCATTGAGTACTTCAGCTTTTTCCACATCCTCTGTCACTAGGTTGCCTCCCCCATTCAGTAAGGGTCCCACACTTTCCCTGACCTTCTTGTTGTTACTAATGTACCTTCTTGTTACCCTTCACATCCCTTGCTAGCTGCAACTCCAATTGTGCTTTGGCCTTCCTGATTACACCCCTGGATGCTTGAGCAATATTTTTATACTCTTACCTAGTCATCTGTCCAAGTTTCCACTTCTTGTAAGTTTTCTGTTTATGTTTAAGCTCACCAAAGATTTTTCTATTAAGCCAAGCTAGTCGCCTGCCATATTTGCTATTCTTTCTGCACATCAGGATGGTTTGTTCCTGCGCCCTCAGTAAGGTTTCTTTAAAATACAGCCAGCTCTCCTGGACTCCTTTCCCCCTCAGGTAGCACATGGCCCTGACTTGCAGAGGTTCTTGGGCATTCACTGCCTCTTTTTGTATGTGGCTGTCGGAGTGGAGGGAGACAAAACAGTGTTCTGGCCACATTACAATTCAGATGATTACACTCCACCTTCAGAAATTCCCTTGCAGCTTTTGTTAGACTATATGTTCTCCCCTCCCACCCCCTTTCTTCTTAATCTACCCTATACTGCGGCTTTTGGCACTGTTAATGGATTTCCATGTTTCTCCTCAGAAGTCTAGAAAGTTTAATAGGGATCCAAATACCAAACTGTATCTCCTTTACTTAACTCACTGCAGTGTTGTGAGGATTAGTATTATTACCACTAATATTCATTAATGTTTATTAAGCACTTTCAGATCTTGGGATATAAAAGTGCTAAAGGCTAAAGACAGCATTGGTAGTGACAGGTACAACATTGGCGGTGAGCGAAGAAAATCATGTGTGTGCATGCACACACACTTAGCTACGGCATTTCACATAAGTATTATGTTAATTTATCTGGAGCCATCCAAATCTGCAAAGCTCACATTAGTTTTGGCCTGTTAATCTGGAATAATTTGAACTAATCCTAGAATTTATTATGTCATCTTTTCTTGTTTTTTTTTTCTAGACAGTTCTTATTGAAAGGCCTTGGTAAAGTTTATTTGATCTCCAAGGTCTTTTAGTTAATCGACCTATTATTAATAATTTCTGTATTACAGTATTGCTTCGAGGCCCCAACCCAGCTAAGGACCACTTTGTTTTAGGTGATGTGCAAAGACATAGTAAGAGAAAGTTCCTGCCCTAAAGAGCATAACCAGACAAGAAAGACAAAAGGAGATTCAATGTGCCCATTTTTCAGAAGGTGAACTGAGGCACAGAGAAATTAAATGACTTGCCTAGGTCATCCAGAAGTGTGTGGCAAAATTTGGAACAGATTTTCTCCCAGTCCAGTGCCTTAAGCACAAGGCCACTCCCTCTCTCTATCAATTAGTACATATTCTGCTCTCAGTTGCATCAGTGCATCCCCTCTGACTTCAGTGAGCATGCACCAACATAAGTGAAGTCAAAATTTTACTCTTGTTGCCAGTTATTCTCAAATGACTTCCACCAACCCAGCAGGAGCCTGTACTGTGTTCCAAGTACTAACAACAGGGGAGGAAGAATTGAAATCTCAAGAACTGAAATATTAAATTCCCTTCTTGACAGTTCAATTTTAGGCCCAATTCTACAGTACATTTTATGGACCTGTTCTTACAATAACACCTCCCCATAGAAAATGAGTTTAATCTAAAAGAAATATCGGAACATTAAAATTCTTACAGGACATTTTTGTCAGGGCATACAGATAAAAGCTTGGTATTTTGTCTTCTAAGACAGCATCTCCTTATGCTGTAAAGGATAGCCAAAAGAGAGGGGGAAAGTGTCTCTTATCTTTTAGTGAGAATCATGAAAAGGCTTATTTGACCTGGGCCGGTTTAGAATACTATTAAATGAACTCCCAAGAAAACTGGAGGGAGCGTTGATTAGTGTGATCATGGACCTGAGCTCCTGCAACCCTCACTCCTTCACTCAGGGCTTTGAACACATGACTCTGATTGATTGCTGCTATTTATTTGCACACGTCATATTGTTCCTTTGGAGGCCCGATGACGATCGCTCACACAGCCAGCCAAGATAGCAGGCTCCTCCTCCCCTTTAGAAATTCTCTTCCAATGGCACTTGCAGCCTGGCTTTTCTGCTTACATTATGAACAACCAGGCTCTGTGCGTTTGAGGTATTACGCACAACGAGATGAATCGCAGAAGACTCTGTTACAATAGCATGACTTAAGAGAGCAAAGGCAATGGCATTCAGAGTCAGGCAATCCCTTTTCCACCGTGCCCTCTACAGCAGTGCCGCTCGGTCCACGAGCCATCGGCTGCCCGTCTGCGCGCACATTGGGGAAAAAATTGCCAGTCCCCCACATCAGACAGCTTGAGAAGCACTGCTCTACAGTACTAGGCATGGCAGGAATTTCAGACCGGGAGGGTATTGGCCAACATACGCTTATCTAGCTAGACACAGAAGGGGGAGTAAAGGAAGCTGTGACAGCCTTACCTCTGGATTTCCTTGACTTGGTTTGTTTACAGGAGAGCTGAGTTCAAACTAAACACCCAGATCCAAATGCCCGTGAGCTTGGGGAAAGTTTCCAATCCAAATTCTGCAACTCAGATGCCACTCTAGTTTATGCTACATCATGCCATTAGTCCTATTGTTAAAAGACTACTTATCACTTGTTATTAGTACAGTTCATTTCTTCTACTTCGCACCACACAGAATCATCTGAATAAAAAGTCTCTGTGTTGACAAACTTACAACCTGTTTGCCTAGCTGGGATGAGGCTACAGTGACAAATGCCTACCTTGTTCCCCGACTGGGACGAGACTGTACAGGGGTGGGCAGGTCTCCTTTGCAGGTGCTTCACTGGCTCCCTGCTGCAGTGTATCCTCTCTTCCGACTATCAGACCTTATTTAACAATTCTGGGAACAATGTGAGAGTCCCAGATTCACTCTCTCACTGTTGCATTGACTCCGCAGAGCTAACAAACAAGTAGTAAAACAGGCAGATATGAGGGTCTGCATATACACATGGAGCAAATCTATCGAGTCAGAAGGGGACATTTTTACACAGTTAAATTTCTGATCATACTTGCATTTTAAAAGACAATCCTCCTCACACATAAGTAGTTAGCTTCATTTTCTACAATCCTTTTCTTGCCTAAAACTATGGGAAATAAATGTAAGTTGGATGAAAAATGCAGCAAGAGCTCAGGAATCATACCAAAACTTTCCAATGATTAATTGTAAGTTGCTGTAAGGCACACTGCATGGATATAGTTCTGTGTCAATAATTCATTTCAGGCTATTTGAGAACAGTCCCAGGGAAAAAATACAAAAAATACGCAATTAGAAAATAAAGCAAACCCATTTAACTTCAAAAACTAGTTAGAAAGACATTTTTGTCCAACATCTAATTCACTCTGAGTCAATAGTAATAATATTTGCAGTTTGTTCTTCACTGGATGAAATGTGTTTCCAAAAATCTCTTTTCATCATCATAATGCAAAGAAGACATTACTGCTGCTTGCATGAGTAAGCTGCTATTTTTCTAGATATAAAATAACTACCACAGTTTTGAACTGAACAAATTCAAGTAGCAATTGTTCAGTGAGCCTGAGTTTATCAGGTTAGATCAGAAAACAGAAGTTTCACATAAGTTCGTTCAGTTAGCTTTAAACAGAACTCTGTCCCAGTAGAGTGCAGGGACAGGGTCCATCTCTGAATAAGAGAGCAATAGAAATCAGAGATGGAAAACAGTCATCAAGAGAGTCAGATCCACCTTCTCATCAGTACAGAATTGTCCCCTACAGATGGTTAGTTTTCTGATTGTTTTCCCCCGACTATCTGTTCCAAGCAGATTTATCTTGAAATTGTCTCATGAAATTTGGGAACAAAAAAACTCAACAACAAACCAACAAATTTCTTCAGATCAGATAGATGCACATTCCCAACGTAGCCTAAAGTAAGTCTTGGATCCAATCCCATAGATGCTGAACACCTTCAACATGCACAGATTTCAATAGGAGCTGAGATCAAACCCCTCTCCTACAATAGGCTTAATAACTGTAGGTTCCTGATCTTAGCCGCTTTCTTGAGCAAAAGTTCACTCTTAAGCATAGGAAAAGCACGGGATCAATTTTCCTTTTTGGTTCCGTAGCACCAGCTTGAATCAGGGAGACCATGTCAGTGGTCATAACATTCATTTTCAGTGCAAAGTGGTCAATGTTACATTTTTAGCTCCCATTTTACATGTAGCTGCTACAATTTTTAAGAGATCTGGAGAAGTTTTGCAGTGACATTTATCATAATGTTTTTCTGGACTGGGACCAGAAAGCTCAGCACCTTGGAGGACTTCCAAATCCCAACTCTGCCACCTCATGTCCCCTCAATCAGCACCTAAAAACCTGCTGTCAGTTTCCCCAAACAACACTCTTCTAACCCAGGCAAAGCCTGGGAGAACCCGTGGATGGTGCAAGGTGTCATGAAAGCCACTGAATTCATGCTCTGATGACCCTAGGATGGAAGCAAATTCCACAGCTAAGGGCTCTCACTGAGAAGGTATGGTTGCCAGCCCCTGCCTATTTGTACGGAGATGGGACTGTAACAGGGTTCCCATTATTGTACCCTGCAATTAACTCTGATAACGTTGAAGAAACTAAACAAAAACCAAATCTGAACCATCTTGAACAACATTCATTACACTCTTCTCAACTATCAACCAGTCTTCTATGATTCATTCCCTTTTTGCTTTCATCTGGCTGAGCTTTCAATAGCTTTCTAAATTTGAAAAGTTCATGCTCCTCAGGCCCAAGAAGCCGATTAGCATGCTATTATAGGAAAAGTTAAACTAATCACTGTTATCAAGTATCTGAGATCCTTATCTGCTTATTTAACATCAGAGCAATCTAGGCATTCAAGAATACAGGTCCTACCTGGCCTAGAAATAGTCAACTCCCAAAGGACAACTGGAGTGCTATGACACATTCCGATGCAGCATGCCTCATGGAATGAAACTGGGACTGTTAAATCTTCAGAGGAATATTTGGTTTCCACTTATCGAAGTATTCTTTTTTTATGCCATACAGAACCCCCACCTCCCACAAAATATTTCAGGAATATCATATAAAAGCTCCTTCATTTCACTGCTGATTATAAAGAGCAGTGGAGTGGTTTATTCATAATAGCAGCTAGCAGGTTGCAGCCGTCATCCTACAAAGGGTCAGCATGCAGAAACTGTCTGAGTTTGGTCTTTAAACTAAAATTCAGAGGCACAACATCTTGTCAAAACCTACTCAGTGAACAAGGTCTGTGAAATACACCATGCAAGCTGTGTGCATTGATGAAAAGTTATGGGATTCATGTTCTATGTTTTCCTTGTCATTGCACTGTGGGGTCTCAGTCAGGACCTCCATTGAAAAGGAACTAGTAGAACACTGTTAAAGTAAGTAATTTGTTCACTATAGATAGGGTGAGGTCAGAGGTGAACGGCAGATTTATCATGAATCATTAGAGCCCTCCTTTCATCTTGAACACATCAATCATCATCAAAACCTATAGCAGCAACATCTCTTGGATGGGAAGTATGCATTCCCTCTTACTTTTAAGAATGTATTGCACTGAGAAGACATACAATTGATATCACAGGTCAGCTCTTAGTTGAGCCCCAGTTTGGTGCCTCATAACTATATCGAGTGTGACAGGGTCAGGCCAGATGGCTACAGGAAAGTGCTAGAAGGCAGATCTATTAGTCCCAGATTAAGCAGGTCCATTTTCCCTGGGTAAGGTAACAGGGGCAGTTCCAGAACAAGAAGGAACTTGCTGGAACAAATTCAGTCGGGCAGGCTAATTAGGACACCTGGAGCCAATGAAGAAGCTGCTAGAATCAATTAAGGCAGGCTAATCAGGGCACCTGAGTTTAAAAAGGACCTCACTTCAGTTTGTGGCATGCATGTGAGGAGCTGGGAACAAGAGGCACTAGGAGCTGACAGTGAGATGGTGTACGGCTGGAGGACTGAGGAGTACAAGCATTATCAGACACCAGGAGGAAGATCCTGTGGTGAGGAGAAAGAACTTGTTGGGAGGAGGCCATGGGGAAGTAGCCCAGGGAGTTGTAGCAGTCGTACAGCTGTTCCAGGAGGCACTCTAGACAGCTGCATTCCACAGGGCCCTGGGCTGGAACCCGGAGTAGAGGGCGGGCCCGGGTTCCCCCCAAACCTCCCAACTCCTGATCAGACATAGAAGGAGTTGACCTGGACTGTGGGTTCCACCAGAGGGGAGGTCTCTGGGCTGTTCCCCAACCCACATGGTGGATCAGCAGAGACTGCAGGGATTGTTCTCCTTCCTTTTTGCCATGCTGGCCAGTGATGAGGTTAGCTGAGTGAACAGCAGGTTTGAGCCACTAGCAAAAGGGGCCAAACTGCGGGCTGCTGTGAATCTCTGAGGTGAGCAAATCCACCAATAAGCGCAGGACCCACCAAGGCAGAGGAGGAACTTTGTCACACCAGATAGAAGAAAGAATTGTGATCTGGGGAAGAGCCAGTGCAACAGGCTCAGCTAGTGTTCCCTGCTGTCAGCTGCAAGTCATTCCAGAGAGGAAGGACAGACAGCAGCTTAGGAATAAAACTATTGTACAGTTGGTCTGGGAATGATGTTTGTATCTAGTACTAGTTCCAGAAGATTTTTAACCCTGTGTATTGAATTAATACAGTGTATGGATTCCAATGGTCCCCATGACCATGTACTGTTTACACATTCTTCTTTTACATAGTCAGGTACAGACTATGGTTTCACACAAAGGTAGTCATATATTCCTTAAAGCAAAGAGCAATAACTGGATATTTTCTATAATTCTTAAAATTAAGAACTGAATTTGGGTTCGGGAATGTTAGTTTATTTCCATGTGCAAAATTTGCCCCTATCCAATGCACTAGGCATATGTATGATACACTCTCTAAAATACTTTTTTTTTAAGTTTAAAAGTTCAAGTTGACCTGCTGTCAACATTCCCAAGTGAGCTGCTTTCCACTCAGCCCCCTCCTCTTGTTTGCATTGTGCCCTGAATCTCAGCAATCTCAGGCTGTGTCAGAGTGGGGTCACATGTGGATGTACGTTCCAGAGTTTAGAGTCCTCCATTGAGACTGTCTTGCTCCAAGCTTCACACACGTAAGTACTGTAAGTTCAAGTGGTCAAGTTGATTTCAACTGGATGGTTTAGGCACAACGAATCCTGCATCTTGGTGTGGGGTTAGACTAGATGACTTTTGGTTCTATGATTTTATGATTGCTGCACGTAAGTGGTTTATTTAGTATAAGGCCTGGTAATGTAGAGATGTTATATCTCTTGGGCTAAGAAATTTGCAATCTTCACTTTTTGCTATAACTAACGTAAATTAAAGACAAAACTACCACAGTTACACTGCTCTAAAACCAGTTTTGGTTCCAAGAGTACTGAACTGTAAATATGAATTACTTAAATAAAAAGGAACTGTCAAAGGTAAGCACTGGCATTGTGGTACCCACAGGTGGATTTCTTCACAGAAAAGGCAATGAAGGCATGCAACTGTCAGATATTTCATGTTTGGAAAGACTTTTTTTAATACCTTCCCAAAGCAAACGGAAGAGGGGCTTTTTTTTTTCCAAATTGCTTCGACATTTTTGAATCTAATCCAAATCTGAGCAGCTTTGTACTTTTCTGCTTATAACTGGGGGAAAAGGCTCACTGTCATGGGTGACCTTGGTAAGAAATATGGCAGGCTCAAAGCTATATTTGCCGCTTTTTTAACAATTGTATAGGACCATACCATTTATATTGGAACTTAATACCTAGATGTTCTACATTATAATCTTTCACACAGTATTATGAAACTAAATTACTGTGTAGCTTGATGTAACTAGTGAAAGTGCAAGGTTACAAGTGCTGATTATTTTTCTTACTAGGTCCTTGTCTTGTAATGTCACAGCAAATTATAACAGCAATTTAAAAAATACATATAACCCAAATTTAAAACTGATTTTGGTATTCAATTGTTTTTGTTGTAAAATCCTTTCATCTAGAAGACCAATGCAAGAATAGTAGCCATCCAGATTTCAGTTTCTTGCTTTACTTCATCATGTGAAAAGGAAGTAGGAGGACACCTTCCTTTGCTAAGCAGCAACACCATTTTGCAAATATGTTAATGGTGAGAAAATGTTTGTAATTCTCAGAGAACTCTGTGTTATGAGTACAGTTCTACCTTTATTGCACACACACTTTCTACAATAAAGGAGACTGGGGCACTTCTAACAAACATTTGAAATCCTCTCTTGAATTATCCTCATATAGTCTACATGTCCTAAAGTGGGGCAGGATTTATTTTTGTTATTCATTTTTAAAGTGTCAGTGAGCAGATGCATACTTTAAAACTTAGCCATCTGTGGGTTTCTTTCACTCTGGATCCCTTTTCACTATTTTGTACTCTCTAGAGATAAAACACAAATGGATTCAACATAGACAGCACCTCTAGGGGCAAGAAGTGGCCACTGTCTATGAGCTGTTTCTACATTTAAAGGAACAGACATCTGTTCTACCCTCACACATGATAAACTCCTGAGTATGTAAAGGAAACTGTCCTGACACCTGTCAGAGGGTGAACTTGACTGTTCTAAAAGCCAGAGGCTGAGTTGCCTTAATGATGGTTTTAAAGTAGAAGATGGATTGATGTGTGAGTGAGAGGAGCAATTTGGGAGGACATCAACAGTAGATATCAGCCCAGAGGCCTCATTTACAAACAACTTAGCATATCTCTTTCCCTCTCTTTCTCCCCCTCCGCCCACCCCAAATTTATATTGACTTCCCCTTCAATGTCCCTTCTGAAGATGTCCTACAGAATTTAATAGAAATTAAACAAATAGGTTCTTTGAAATAGGTTTCTATAGAAATTACCTGTATAATTGATAAAGCTTAATATCCTTTCACTAGCTTTTTTTTTTTTTAAACCATTATAGCGCGGCTATACTTTTCTACTCATAGAATATTAGGGTTGGAAGAGACCTCAGGAGGTCATCTAGTCCTATCCCCTGCTCAAAGCAGGACCAACACCAACTAAATCATCCCAACCAGCGCTTTGTCAAGCCAGGCCTTAAAACCCTCTAAGGATGGAGATTCCACCACTTCCTTAGGTAACCCATTCCAGTGCTTCACCACCCTCCTAGTGAAACAGTGTTTCCTAATATCCAACCTAAACCTCCCCCACTGCAACTTGAGACCATTGCCTCTTGCTGTCATCTGCCACTGAGAACAGCAGAGCTCCACACTCTTTGGAACCCCCCTTCAGGTAGTTGAAGACTATCAAATCCCCCCTCTTCTCTTCTGCAGACTAAATAACCCCAGTTCCCTCAGCCTCTCCTCGTAAATCATGTGCCCCGGCCCCCTAATAATTTTCGTTGTCTTCCGCTGGACTCTCTCCCATTTGTCCACATCCCTTCTGTAGAGGGGGGACCAAAACTGGACACACTACTCCAGCTGTGGCCTCACCAGTGCTGAATAGAGGGGAATAATCACTTCCCTCGATCTGCTGGCTCCTGCTAATACAGCCTAATATGCCGTTGGCCTTCTTGGCAATGGGGGCACACTGCTGACTCATATCCAGCTTCTCATCCACTGTTAATCCCCAGGTTTTTTTCTGCAGAACTGCTGCTTAGCCTGTTGGTCTCCAGCCTGTAGTGGTGCATGGGATTCTTCCTTCCTAGGTGCAGGACATCAGATAGAATGGGTAAAACACCTCAAGAGAAGTTATCACTATCTATTAAATTCTAGAGGACTATTCCAGAAGGGTAGGTTTACTTTCATAGGTTGGTTGGTTTGAGTTCTGTTTTTGATGCAGTAGGTTAATATGATAACATCTTTTCTCAAATACTATCCGAAGAGTCAGTAAAACATCATCTGAGAAATTAAAAATAAAAATGCTATGTTGTGAAATAGAAAGACATGCTGGGTGAGGTAATATCTGTTATTGCATCCACTTTTGTTGGTGAGAGACAAGATCTTCTAAGAGCTCCATGTAAGCTAGAAAGCTTGTCTTTCTCATCAACAGAAGTCGGTCCAATAAAAGATTTTACCTCACCCACCTTGTCTCTTACTACCCTGGCACTGACTCAGCTACAACAACACTGCATACGGCAATGCTGCAAAATAGCTATTTATTCACAAAATGGCCAAATTCTGACCTTGCCCCCATGGTTCCCCTGGCAAAAGATGGGGATGGGAGGGCAGAATTTGTGGGGTGATGTGGGAATTCCTTGTCAACCTATGGAGAGAGGGTATATTGTGTCAAGCATGGCATTCATGGGTGGGTCTGGAGGATCTACTGTGACATGGACATCTTCCCTTCCTCATTCCCCACGGATGGGTACATATAAAGGTTCATGGATTACTGCAGTACAGATAGCAGAGCAGCTACTTCTCAGCAATTTCCTTCCATGTGCAGAAGTCCTGTGAGCTGTGCCCAGATTGGGTTGGCTACTGGCTGTCCCTGCGTGAAGAGAACATTGAAATCTCCAAAGGTAGATTATCAGATTGCCTACATAAAACTGTACAATGAAATATTTAAAACATTTTAAAGTTTTTTGGCTTTAACAAAGTAATCACAGGAACATGAGTAGTGTTGTACTGGATGGTCAGAGCAGTGTTCCTTTAAATTCAGTCATTGGCAGCAACTGATTCCAGATGCTTTAAAGAAAGATGCAAGAATCTCCATAGGAGTCATTTTGATAAAATACAAAAAATTATAATCATTTTTTGAGCATTGGAGAGTTCACCTTGAAGCTGCACAGGACTAATTAGCTCTTGCAAAACATTTAATTATAGAAATAACAAACATACTTTTAGTCTAGCACTGTGGTTACAAGACTATGGCTGAATAATAAGTTATTTTATCACAGGTTTCAGAGTAGCAGCCGTGTTAGTCTGTATTCGCAAAAAGGAGTACTTGTGGCACCTTAGAGACTAACAAATTTATTTGAGCATAAGCTTTCATGAGCTACAGCTCACTTCAACGGATGCATTCAGTGGAAAATACAGTGCGGAGATTTATATACATAGAGAACATGAAACAATGGGTGTTACCATACACACTGTAACGAGAGTGATCACTTAAGGTGAGCTATTACCAGCAGGAGAGCGGGGGGGGGGGGGGGGGAAAGGGGAACGACCTTTTGTAGTGATACTCAAGGTGGGCTATTTCCAGCACTTGACAATAACGTCTGAGGAACACTGGTTATCACAGGGTTACACATACTGCTACCAAGTACAAATACAATCATGAAAAACATCTGTAAGACCCTTATAAGCAATTTGTCAAAATACTTTAAAACATATGTATAATAAATGAAGACCACATGTTTCATATGAACCAAATGAAACTAGAGCTGTACAGAATGGTTTGCCAGAGATCTGAACAGCTGCGGACATCACCTCTCCTTCTGTCCAGCTTTAAAAGGCATTGTTTTTCCTTTAGGTTGACAGGTGACATTGCAATACTGTCAGTCTTCCTGAAAGAGAGTTTCCCAAAAATACTTCTCTAAAATGCCCTCGAACCCTCTTCCCCTCCCTCAGTGCTGCTTTTGATGGTCATCTGAGGTACTTGACACACACTGCCTATTTACAAAAGATCTCTTCTAATTTACAATCTGTACCAAACCCATCAGATTGTAAAAAGAAACCAGCCCTTACTGAAGTTTACTCCTGCATAAATATCAATTTATGTACCGTACAACACTGTCTGTTTGGTATATGAAATAGATAAGAGTCCAGTTAACTTCCTGTTACATACAGATCATGTACATACTCACACTATATATCTTCCTTGCTGGTGTCCCAAGTGCAGAGGGATTGGCCTGATTTATCTGAGGCTCCTCAGAGTTCAAAATTTGAACCACTTGTCCCCTCCACAAGGCTGGAAGCTCCTTCTCCCCAATGCAAACATGAGCTGGGTGCTCTACAAGGAGAACCTTCTATAGTTTCCTTACTGTTTTTTGCACTCAAGCAGGTTTCTCCTTGAGTACTTAGGCCACAATTTGATAGTATTATTGGTTTGTAGTAGAACATTTTATGTTTCCTCACATAATATTTTTAAAAATGTATCAATGCAAAGCTATGAGAATGTCTATAAAGCACTGGGCTTCCTAGTAAAATCCAAGGGTATGGTAAAATTAGTTTCCTATGGCCCTCTAATTATCAGTCTATACTTTGCTACTTGATTGAGAGCCTCCTGACTCTTCCATTCCATCTTTGGATCTACCCTTGATGATGCAGCAATAGGAGCTGAGGATTTGGATTTTATTAATCAGTGCTCTCTGGAATTGTGCCAGCACAAAATATTATCAGCCATGCATTTCAAAGGCTTCAGTGACTTATTTTATGCCAATGTGAAAGCAACAAAGTTTGATTTTATACACCTGAACAATAAAATATTTTAATATTGAATTTCTGAGTATTCCTTATGAAGATACTGTATAAGACTGTGTTCAGGTCATTTGAATGAAGGTATACAGTACTTAAATCAGTCTACCATACTTTATAATATGTAATAAATTTAAAACTTTATTTTCTTTTCCTTTCAGTTTTACAAAAGTAGCAGGAATGTGAGATCCTTTCTTCATCATCAAGCATGTGCAATCACTAGCAACATTTAACAACAACAACCGGGTGATCACAAGTTAGCTTAAATAGCTCCAAGTATCCCTGAAGAGCTACTGTGTGCTGTGTAAAAGCTGAATAATCCTCGCAGTGTCAGGGGGTGACTCTTCAGCTGTTCAGGATCATGAGATGATATCCTAGCACTCGTAAAACAGCAGATTTAAAACACAAGAACATACATTTAGGTAAAGATCATTGTGACAGTATTGGAAGTAATCCACAAGAATTGTCAACACCCTGGAGGCCAAACTAACATTACTGAGTCAAAGAATTCAAGCTTTTACTCAAAAACAAACAAAAGAATACAGCAAATTCACACTGAATTATGCACGCTAGGAATATGAACATTTTCCTTCACATTTGGCTCATTTTTAAGCTTTTACAAGATAACTGGGAAAAAGGGGCATTTGTTGAGAGCACACTTTCAATTTAAATACATACTGAGTTATTTATATAACAACAGAACTGCAATCTGGGCAAAAGTATTGCTGATCTTTATTGCCTAGTGATTTGCATAAAATAATTTATCACATTTATGAAGGCACATTGATAGAAAAGGAATCATTTCAACGTTTAAAAAAATGATTGTTTTTAATTCATTATAAGAAGGGGAGTTGTTTTGGCCCCTGAGTTTAGAAAAATACCATTTGGTTTTCAAGACCTAATAATCTTTGTTTTAAATATTTACATGGTAGTTTCTTCCCATTCAAGTTCCACATCACCTACAACAGAAACAAATACATTAAATTAAACTGCTTTTAAAATGAACATTAAACAATTACTGATAACTCTTAGTATGTATTTGAAAGAATTTCTGTTGAACAATGTAAATAGCTTGAGCAATGACTGATACCAGAATCTGGGTTAAAGGACAGCAGAAAGCCATAACTTTGCTCTTATCAAGCTTCCAAGTGCTTGTCAAAGTATGCTTATTAGTATGAACAAATCAATGCACCTGCTAGGAAAAAATAACTTTGGAACAATCTGTATCTACTTACCTTCCATGGCATCCAAAGAGTCCATCTTTTGCAGTGCTGAATAATTTACAAAACATATGGATTGACTGCTTCCCTTGCTTGTCAATAGGTCCAAAACACACTGATGCAAAAAAATATATTGTGCCTGTAAGATGTAAAAGTTAGACGTTACTTACATGATTTTATGATGGAAAATTTGCTTTTTTAATAACAAAATATTTTAAAGTAATATTGAATTAAAACATATAGATGTTCTGAAAGTAATTCTAGTTTAGCAACTTATTCCAACCCTTTGATAATGTCTTATGTCTGACCCAATTTTGATAATTATGAATGATCAATTATTAGTCTATAGGCATGTTAATTACTATGCTCAAATATACAAACATTATTCCAAACATAACTGAAGATAATAGACTGCACCACACCATTCCCTCAAAGCTAGTTATACATTAAAAAAATGTGTTCAGCTTGTTTTTCCAACATTTGATTCAGAATGAAGAAGCTGAACCACATACATCAAACACTTAAATGAAGAAACTTTCCTCCCTCCTGAAAGCCAGCAGGGTGCAGTCAAATCCAAAAAATCCACTAAATTCCATTCACTTGATACATGGCCTGTTCATGAGGGAAAAAACAAATAGCTTCTAAAGATAGATGCCTGTTGTAGAGGTCATTTTGAGAACCAGCTAAGAAATAAAAATGTTGACTTTCTTGGCTTTTGTGCATTGGGGTAAAACTCTTAATCATTCAAACTGTTTCTAACACATAATGAGAGTTTCATTTAGATGGTTATGTCTCTGGATTCAGTAATTCTCAAGCCACAGATAACTGAAACAATAAACTTTCAGAGCTGCTTCAGTATACAGTAGCAATACATATTGTTTGCATATATCAATCCTGAAATCTTTATTGACATGATAGGGTGCGATTGCTTCAAAATACCCATTGTAGTAAAGCCTTTTTTGGGGAAGATTTCTTGCTCTGTAATGGATCAAATATGAGCAGGCAAATATGAGCTGTGACCTGAGAGACTGAAGTTACTACAACATAAATTGTTTAAATAGTTTGTAATGTTATGATTTTGAACCCCAAAAGCTATAAAGTCTGTTGTGCCAAAGCAGCTCCCACCTGTATGCACTAAAAATCTTTCTGAAATTCCCATTGGGGCAGGAAAATGGATGAAGGGGAGCACATGATGTGTCAAAAACCTTTTTGTAGGGTCTTTTCCTGGAAAAAAAATCACTTTCATTAGGGACTAGACTGCATTTTACATACAGTAGAACCTCAGAGTTAAGAACACCAGAGTTGGGAACTGATCGGTCAACCACACACCTCATTTGGAACGGGAAGTATGCAATCAGGCAGTAGCAGAGGGCAAAAAAGCAAATAGAGTAGAGTGTTGTGTTAAACATAAACTACTAAAAAAAAGGGGAACTTTAAAAAAAAGTTTTGACAAGGTAAGGAAACTGTTTCTGTGCTTGTTTCATTTAAATTAAGATGGCTAGAAGCAGAATTTTTCTTCTGAATAGTAAAGTTTCAAAGCTATATTAAGTCAATGTTTCGTTGTAAACTTTTGAAAGAACAACCATAATGCTTTGTTCAGAATTACAACATTTCAGCGTTATGAACAACTTCCATTCTCCGTTCGTAACTTTGAGGTTCTACTGTATAGCCCAGAATAAGGGGCCCTGTGTAGCTGAAACACCCCTGAGGGGTCCACATGGTGGCGTGTAGAGTACAGATGCTGCACACCCAGCTAGCACAGGTATAGATGCCAGTGTAGATGGTGAGCCATGGCTTAGGCAAGTAGTGTAGAGTGCCCTACATTCCTGAATCCGAGGATATATATCCTGTACAGCTCTCTACACGCTCAAGCAGGGGGAAGGCATGTCTACACTGCTACTTTTAGCAGAGCCTTTCCCTGCAACAATGAAAGACTTGAGCAGTGGGAAAAAGGTTCCAGCAGCCAAGAGCCTTCTCTTCTATTCCCACTGCTGGAGGCTTTCGCTGCTGCATGTATGTACCCACTGTACTATGGTCACTACAGCATGTAGTGACATGTACCCTACACACCTTCACAAGTGCAGGCAGTTGCAGACAAGGTCTCGGAGAGACACAGTACCTCCCAGAGTGCCTTGGTTGTACTGGAGGGGAAAAAGGGAGTGATTTTCTACAATCCTTTTTAGGGTACAGCTTACTCCTCAACCAGTACTTTCTAAGCCAACTTTCTAATTGCACAAAACGGAACACCCTTGCCCTGCCCCCTGCTCTGCCCCTGCTCACTCCATTCCTGTTGCTCGCTCTCCTCCACCCTCACTCACTTTCACTGGGCTGGGGCAGGGGGTTGGGGTGCAGGAGGGGGTGAGAGCTCCTGCTGGGGGTTCAGGCTCTGGGGTGGGACCAGAAATGAGGGGCTCAGGAGGAGGGAGAGGGCTCTGGGCTGCAGCCAATGGGTTTGGACTGTGGGAGGGGGCTTAGGCTAGGGCAGGGTGTTCAGATGCAGGAGGGGCTATGGGCTCAAGATGGGAGTGTGGGGTCTGGTGGGGATGAGGGGTTAGGGATGCAGGAGAGGGCTCAGGGCTGGGGCAGGAGGTTGGGGTGTGGGAGGGAGTGCAGGCTCCAGGAGGGAGTTTGGGTGCAGGAGGGGCTCAGGGCTGGACAAGGGGTTGAAGTGCAGGAGGGTTTCGAGGTACAGGCTCCAGGAGGGAGTTAGGGTATGGGAGGGGGCTCTAAAGCAGGGCAGGAGGTTGGGGTGTGGGAGGGGGTTTGGGGTGCAGGCTCTGGCAAGGTGGCACTTACCTCAGACGGCTCCTGGAAGTGGACGGCATGTCTGGCTCCTAGGCAGAGGGGTTGGGGGGCTCTGTGGGCTGCCTGTGCCTGCAGGCACCACCTCTGCATCTTCCATTGGCCATGGTTCCCAGCCAATGGGAGCTGCAGAGCCGGTGCTCAGGGCAAGGGCAGCAGGCGGAGCCTCCCTAGCTGCCCCTGCACCTAGGAGCAGGAGGGACATGCCACCTGCTTCCAGGAACTTTGCAGAGACAGGCCAGGCAGGGAGCCTGCCTTAGTCCTGCTGCACCATTGCTTGGACTTTTAATGGCCCCGTCAGCACTCCTGACTGTAGCCGCCAAGATCCCTTTTCGACCAGGCATTCTGGTCTAAAACCGGATGCCTGGCAACCCTATACTGCTGGCTGACACAAAGTGTTGTGTGTAGGAGGGGAACAAGGGAGTTGAGTCATGACCTAACCTAGTCCCTGCCCTTCCCTGGGGATAGTGTCTTATGCACAGCCCCTGTACTCTCCCAGCACCGAGAGCTAAGATTCAGGTAGACGAGCTGGCAAGGAGGGAGTCCCTACTCCCCTTCCTATTTCCCTGCACAGCTATGTTAGGCTTATTCTTAATCTAGCCCTGTACCAGCAGTTCAAAATTGCAACACAATGGTCTGCAAAAGTAAAACAATTTCAATGTTATAAATATGGAAAGGAAGGGTGATATTTATTTTATTCCTACAATTTAAAGAGAGGGTGATTTTTTATTTTTATTTTTTAATTGGAGGTGGGAGGGAATTGCTTTTGTCTTGGTACCTTCTCTATGCTGACAATTTAAAACCCAAATTAGAGACCGTTATGAGGTGTTTTATAATGGAAATGTCAGAATAGCCTGTACTGCTAAAACCTTGCTTTGTTTAGGGAAACAATGGATAACCCTCAAAAACTAATAAGAATCAGTTCTGTTTGGATCAGTCTCAATGGTGACATGGAGTATTGCACCTCTTGGTTCTGCAGAACTGTGCTGGAAATGACTTGGAGAAGAACAAGCTCTCTCCTGACACTGCCAATATTATACCAAAGTAACAATGACAATACTTCCTGCCTTTGATCAGGTTGGAAATAAGTATTAAGAGAACAGCTTCTCGTATTACAGATTCTAGCAGAGGCCAAAAAGTAAGCCCAGATGTAAGCAAGAGTGACAAACATATGTTTTTTAAATAAGCCTTGACCTTATCTGTTGTCTTTTTTATTTGTAATGCTTTGGTTCTGTGAGGCCTCCACTGAATGGCCTCCCACTGAGGCTATTTAGATTATTTGATTTGCAATGAAGGATGTAAGACTACCGGTTCCAGTGCTCCTCACCACAGTAAAATCCCAGTGATAGGAGTCCTGTTATTTTCTCACCTAGCTACATGTGCTACATTTAAACCTACCTGTGATGGTCCTCACTCTGGGATTGGTTGGTCAGGTAGTGTCACCTAGTGGTCAGGGTTAAGGCCTGTGACCTGCAGGGGTGTTGTTGGTAGGGGAACCTGGGCCCTCCCACTCCACTGGGCTCTGAACCAGGGTCCTTTGAGGGCTATCAGGGATGTGACAGCCGAGGCTGTTTAAGGCTGCCCTCTCTGGGACTCTTCCCGTCTCCCCTCCTGCAACTGTCCCAAAGTCACACTCTGGGTTAAGGCAGTGTGAAGGGTGCCTGCTCACCACAAGGCACCTTCTGATCACTGTTCCCTCTAAGCTGTGCGTGTGTGCGCATGCACACAGATCCTAAACCCCACGCACATGGCAAAACACGGTGCACACACAAAAAATGGCACAGAAGCACAACAATTTGCACAGAAGAAATTTTTTGCGCACACGGCCTATCAAAAATTAGAGGGAACATTGCTTCTGATGATGGCATGCCACATGGTAGCTCTCTTTCTCAGGTGCCACCTGCCTCCACCCACGATATGGCCACCCTCCTGGGCCAGCTCAGTCCTAGGGCTTTCCTCTGCTGGGATAGTCCAAACAAAAAATAAAGGGGATTACCAAAGTCCAGAGATCATATGAGGGGGAGAGGGGAATGCTTCCCTCTCCAGCTGTCTCTGCAACAGGTCCTCCTTTCCGTCAGGGAGGGACCTTTGGGCAATTGTCTTAGGGAGAGATTTCCACCTTCCCTCCATTCTCCTCTGCTTGAGCTGCAGGTCTGCTCTCTTCGCTGGTCTGCTACTGCCACCAAATGAGCTGTTTTCCTGCCTTTTAACTCCTCCTACAATAGGGAAATTTCCAGTGTGGCGGGGTGGCACTGGTTGGGCCCAGAGCAGCGCCCTTTCCCCTTGTTGTCCAGTGTGGGGTTTGTACACCCCATCATATTACCAAACTGATGTTTGCTAGAGAACAAACAGAACAGAATGGATGTTTTTTCAACTCCCTACTGCCATCTATTGTAACTAGAGAACTCTACATTCTGATGCCAACAGTTAATAAACAGAATAAAGAAGGGAAAAAATCCCAAACGATAAACAACCAGACAACAATATTTTCCAGGTGACATTGTACCATAGTCTCAATTTTCAACCTAAGATCCCAAAATCTCAGATGTATAGGATCAACTGCTAGAAAGGACAGACTAGCTTTACACATCACCTTCATCTCACTTCCCATATTCTCCAATCCAATATGGATAGCAGGAATGCTTCCCAAACTGAATAAGCCTCCTTTTGCAGGGCATGTTTACATAAACACTCATTGCACAACAAGCTGGAGGTAAATCTACAGTGCTGCACACTAACTGCCTATGTAGACCCTGGTAGTGAGCATTAAAAGTTCCCTAGTGCACTTTGCTGTACTGCTCTTTCAAACCGTGGTTGGTCAATGCAGACTAGAGAACACCTAGTGCACATCAGCAGGGTCCACATGGACAGTTATTGTGTGGCACACTGTAACTCTGTAGATTAACATCCCAGCTTGCCACAAATTAAGTATTTGTATAGACATGCCCACAAATAGCTTTGAAACCCTCAGGCTTGTACTCAGCAGAATGCCAGCATGAGACTTACATCTCAATATAAAGAGTTAATAAGCTTGTAAGTCGTATCTTAGACAAAGAGGTTCAAATTAATACCACACTCTCCGCTGGCAAGGAAGAGTATGCGATGAACTAGCAACTGGGTCAAGAGTGACCTGTCCAAAGGGTCTGAACCTGCACCCATTGAAGTCTGACCCCAACAACAGGAACACACCCCTTCTTAGCTCAGTCTAAGACCTGTAGTTCTTACAGCTAAGCACCCTTAATTGTAGTGGTTGAGTTAGATCAAGGATCTCAAACTTCTTCATACTGTTACTGCATCTTAATACAGATGTTATCTCATAGCCATTTCCTTTTCCATTCGTGGGTGAAATCTAGACCTTAACGTCAGTGGGAGTTTAGCCACTGACTTCAATGGAACCAGAGTTTCACCTCATGATTATATAACAACCCTGAGGTAACTACAGCAATTGCTTACCGTTTAACTGCTAGAAATAAACAAGAAGAGTCAGCACCATGTTATCAGCCTGGTCTCCAGGGAGTACTGGTGGTTCTCAGACCACAGTTTAAGAGCCTCTGAATTAGATAATACTATTAAACCTACAGGAATTAATACAAGGAGACCCTGGGCACTGCAGCAGGATTACCACTAATTGGGGCATTAAGGGCAGCTTTAAAGTCCACTAAGGTTCCATGGAAACCAGCATGTACCGAGATCTCTAAGCCTAGGATAGTCCTTTTTCTAGCAGTTCAATTATTTTTCTCTTAATAACTTATACTCACCTTGCATATGATTGCTAAATAAAAATGTATCTTGTTTTAGGTCCAGAGAAGGCTCTTCAAACACTTATCTTACAAATACTGAAGAGTGCATATAACTTAACTCACTTCTGTAACCTTATTTAAGTCAATTTAAAATAAGTCAGTCAATGGGACTATTGGTATGGGTAAAGTTAAGCACATGTTTACATTTTTGGAGGATGGAGCCCTATATTTGTATAAACTTACTTATCAGAAGAGTTAATAAAGTCAAATATAATAAGATGTTGGCAAATCACTTTGGGTCTAAAAAAAATTACCTGAACCTTCACACAAAATTCAAAATAAACCTTTTCACAAAGTCTGAGAAGGTTTGGTTTACTTTTTAAAAACATTACCTTTCATCTTTGCACTCCTTGGCTGGGAGACAAGCGTCTAAAGACCTCAAGAAAGTGTACTGGTATAATGCTTCCAATCCAACCGGGAAGTACTAGAAAACTTACAATAAGGCTGATTTTCATAAGTTTCGCTGCTCATTTTTGCAGTACTTCAGAGAACAAAATGATTTCTTAACATAGGATGCATATAAATTCTATATATCTTACCAGGTTCTGTACCATACACATTCTCTCACTTCTCAGCTCGGCTACAAGTCCATAGATGTCCACAAAATCATGATAATTTATATGCTGTGTTAAGTGATCTAGTGCAATATAAACCCCTGTTCTTCCAACCCCAGCGCTGTAAAGAATAAATAAATAATAAATAAATGAAATAAAATATAGTTTATACACTAATTATTTTAATATATATCACTGCAAATCTTCAGTATAGCAGATCCAGTGGCTGGAAGTTGAATCTAGACAAATTCAGACTGAAAATAAGGCTTACATTTTTAATGGTGAGAGTAATTACCCATTGGAACAATTCTGCAAGGGTAGTCGTGGATTCTCCATTACTGACAATTTTAAAATCAAGATTGGATGTCTTTCTAATAGGTATACTCTAGGAATAATTTTGGGGCAGTTCTATGACCTATGCCTTACAGGAGATAAGACTAGGTAATCACCATGGTCCCACCTGGCCTTTGAATCTATGAATTTAAAACCTCGAAAAATAAATTTATTATTAAAAGAAAATTGGGCCAAAACTAGAACTTTTACCCACCCTCTCACTCTGGTACCTTTATTGGTTGGGATAAAATGGAATCTAGAAGTGAATTATGACCTGGCTTTGGTTGTGCAAAGCCAAAGCCTGACTCATGAAGTGCAGCTAAATCAAAACTACGCTGTTTAGTAAATTGTAGGACTGGGAAGGAGCCAAAAAGCTTTTATATGAATCCCGACAAACCTTGCTGGTTTGAATGCAACAAAACTGCAATCACGAGGTTCTGCAAAACTGAAATGTGGTGCATTTCTATTAAAAACTAAACAAAACAAAGAGGACTTCTATACAGTGAATTGCTCTACAAGAAAAAACTTTTGAAAAAAGGTGGGAATGGATAGCAAGGCTGAAGTGGCAAGTCCAACACTCTTGTGGCTAGGGGTATTCTTCTTAATTAAGGGGTCTGAAAATTAACAGGGTTACCTTAAAATCATTCCCACACTCATAAGCGAGCAGTGCAAAAAATGCTGGGCAGGAATAACATGATTATGTTTGCTCACCAAGTGTGTGACTGCATTCTGTAAAAGCTGCAACATGTGAGAAGCTCTGCTAAGTGGTATGACAATACATGAATCCTGTGGTTATGAGGACATGTGTTGCTGCTGCAAGGTCCTAGTGACATAAGCAAGGGAACATCCTTAGTATGGGCTGGGGGCCAAATTCTTTGTCCCCTTTGCACCTCTCTGCAGTGCAAAGGGGATGGAATCTGGCCCTATCTCCCATTTGGGGACAACCACCAGCATGGGGGAGTCCTCAGAAGCATAGAGCCAGTGTAGCTGCCTTTTCCACTAGCCTCTAGTGTAGGGGTTGCGTTGGGAGCAGGGAATAGGAGTAGCAGGAAAGCATTATGTTCCAGCAGTGGACATTTGGTGGATGGTCCCTTAGTGACACTGACAGCTGAAGCAAGTTAGAGCAGTCCCAAAGCATTATAGGCTGAATACAGATGAGGGATGGAGCAGACAACTGAGAGCTGAAACCAAATCGCTCAGTGTCCCCTCACACTGAGCGCACCAGAGAATCTGGAACAGGGTTCTTAGCCTGAATCACTACTTCAGAATGTGCCCACTGAGTCAGTGGGGACACTAAGAGACCATCTGAAAATGTGGAAAGAACTGTATAAAATCTAGACCATTTTACTGAAGGATTAGCCTTGCTCAGACACTGACTCTTTGAAATGATAGTGTAATGGTGTAGTAGAGAATGAAATCAATCGGAGCTATGAGAGCTGAACTTGTCTCACAACCAGACCACTTATTTAGCTCCCCAACATATAGATTTGGGCATCTATTTTTAGGATCCAAGTTTGAAATCTGGCCTTTGAATGTGAAAGAGATTCTAGATACAACCTTCTATTCCAAGTCTCCATTCTTTGCAGGTTCCCATGTAGTTTCTGTCTTCTGATAATATATGATATGTAGATTTTAAATAAACTTTTCAATACTTCTTCCTTAAAGAAAGCTATAATTATAGTAGAAGTCATTACAAAGTCAACATTTGTCAACTGTTACCCCACACATATCTCCTATTTTAAGTAAATAGGAAATCTGAAGTGAACTTTAATGTGCCTGTATGGTAAATACCAGAATAACACTTTCACTGACATCGTATCAGTTGGATTGCATGGCGTGGAAGGGAAAGCACAAACTGGTCTTCTACCTCCAGAAAGAGTTGAGGAACATTGCTTGGAAACTTGCCCTGCTGCCAGGGTTATACTCTGAATAAAAGAACAGCCTTTTTACCCCACTGCTTTCAATCTGGCAACTTTCCTGTATACTAATATTCACTTAAATGGTATTACACTTTAAACCAATTTCATGTATGTACTTAATTCTCTGCTTACCTGCAGTGAACAATCATAGGTGTGTTATCATGTGCTCGACTTGCACGGATCAGCTTGACAAAATGGATTAATGGTGCTGTAGTTTCAGGGACCCCATGTTCAGGCCAGGCAGTAAAGTTACACTGACGTACCATCATACAATCCCCATGCTGGCAAGCACAAATCAGATACAAGTTCTGTATTAGAATTTTGAAACAGACCCACATTAGATCTAGAAGTGAACTGCACTGTAACACTTAAGTTTTCCTAGCACATTCTTCTCAATAACCTTACCTAAAGAGGAAAGTTTGAGACTTACAGTGTTGTCAAATGTACTAGCATCAGGAGAAAACTGATTTAATGGGTTTAATGACTGTTGTTTATGGGAAGCTGGCAGTAGTCCACCCATGGGAAAGTGTTAATGACCTCAGCCAGTAAGAGGCTCAGTAACTCTCCCTTTGACTTTACAAGCCAGATAGGACCTGGGTCCAATTTGCAGATTACAAGCTGAAGTGTCCCCAGGTCTTCTAGTAGCTCAATGAGCAAAGGTGGCTGAAACTCAATCAGAGAAGGTGTTCCATCTGACCCTTCCCTACACTGACTTGCTACTGTCAAGGCAGCCAACTGGTCCAATGCCAATTACTCTTGGCCAGAAAGCAAGTGGAAAGTATGTGAGCGACTACCCCACTATAGCATTATGTATGATAATACATAAAAGCAGCAAGTGACTACTTGACTTAACTACCGTATAATTATTATGCATAAGGACAATTTGGATCTATGTTAGTAAAGTAGGATGCGCTGAGGGGGATTATGGATGCAAAATGTACATGTTGACTTGCATGGAAAAAACCTTAGATAAATAAACAACTCATCCATTTTTGGGTTTAAAACGAAGAGCAAAGTTAAAAGACAAAAATACAGGATACTTAATCGGCATACTGATAAATGGCACAATTTAAGGTGTAATGTATTTTAGTGACTGCATACGGAACACTTAGAGAGCATGACTTATATTTTTTGAAAGCCTCATATTGGTTAACAGATATGAATTTGTGTTTTGCCAGCATACATTTCTGGCTGTAGAGTCCCCTTTTACTCTGGTTGCTTCTGTGTTCTGTATTAGCTACAAAACAAATTTATCATATCTCACAATCTTGTTTTTAAATGTTTCATTGCTCTGTACTATGTACACAATGTATTCCTAAGAGTCTGATAATTGGGATGTTGCCTACTTGTTTCCACTAGTGTGTGTCAAGAAAAGATTAACGCATCTTTACATTTGGACATGTAGGGTCAGATCCTAGGGTCTGGCAGAATTGCACACTATATATGTCAGTGCTGGAGGTCCAAAGGAGGCATGGTCTTCGTTACCGTAAGCAGGACAGATTCCTGAGCCTAAGTGCTCTTCTGATTTATACTGGTTGCTAATGGTTCCAAAAGCCTGAAACCACAGCTGTGGATCACAACAGCATTGGTGCCTCCAAGCCACTTCTCCTATGCCAGTACAGAAAGTGCAACTGGTAGTTAAGACCCCAAGAGCCACTTGTATTGAGGTGAATCTCCCAGGACTGGTCATGCCAGCTCTATAGTTCACTACTGCTGCTGATGCAATACAAAGCAGCTGCACTGTTCCAGAGAATCTCGCCCTTGGTTGCTTTATCTGGGAAGGATGCATTAGAAGGGGTTTTTATAATTACTCCCTTCCAGAAAAGATATTGAGATAGTCAGGTAGAAACTCTGAATCCCAGCAGATTAGAGACTCAGTACTCCTGATATTCCACTTCCTATCATCTGGGTTTCACATATCAGTTCCATGAGACAGAAACTGGAGACAACATTCAAAAAGCTCTAAAATCAAGGCCACTATTAAAAATATTCAGAAAAACCAGACAATGCAATGTATACAAATTTGAGATTAAAAGAAGAACTTTTAGGGACAGCTGAGTGGGATGGAACACATTTGATGTTCACTGGGGCTTTAAGAGTATATTTTTATAAAAGCATTTTTCAGTTTTCCCTTACCCTTTCAATTTTTAGATCCCTGATAGTCCAGTCTATGTGAATATCTTCCACTAATTTGGTAATCACTATATCTCCAAACACAGTCACTGGTTTGTTGTCTTCTGGCCAGTACTGGTGACATCTTACCTGCAGTCAGAGGACACTGCTTATTAACAATGAACATCTATAATCCTGATAGAATATATATAATTTCCAGTTATTGCATGCATTGTTAACTGATATGCCAGTAACTTACCCGTCCTTTTTCAAAACATTGCGTAAGCATCACGAGTGTTTTTGCTCTAGTCTCCCACACCATTCTCCAGAAATCACCCACTGTTCCTGGTAATGGTCCCTGAGTAGCAATAAACTCATTTGGACACAAGTAGCCCTACAATGAAAATATTTAATATATATGGATATACACAAACAAAAAGTGTGCATGTGTATGACTCATAATTATGCCTGCAGCCATATTACCAGAGGTTGTGAATTTGTCAGATACACGAAATTAAACAGGGATAGGCCTGGCAAGTTGTTGAATGGAAAACCTCCAAGGAAAGCCTAAGTGATGTGGATAATTCAATAGGTGATATTCCTTCCATTGAGTAAGTCTGTTCTCAGCCACCGCCCAAATATGTTAGAGGACCTGTGCTACTGGAAGTGGCATCTTTTAAAAAGATGTCAAATTGAAGTCACGGCCACTTACAGTAATTAAAAATATGCCAAGGTTACAGCCTATGGCTGTATTACCTTTACTGCAGAGTTTCACCCATGATCCTGGGGCAGCTGTGGCTGGGGGCATGGTTGTGCAACTCTATTAATGCAAAACTGCTATGGATCCAGAGCTGGTGGGGAGCCCACATAGGTTGCCTTGTCCTCCAATTGATCAGCCCAGGTTCAGAGGTGGCCTTTTTCCTGCCAGTGGGTTGGGGGAACCTCAGCCCTGAAAAGTGATGTTCTAAGTCTCTCTCTGAGAGAGATTCCCTGAGGTCACCCTGTGGGTTTTTCCATGGAAGGGATGATTGTGGTTTCTGTTTTTGTACATAATTCTAAAAATGGATTAAAAGCATGAGAGCAGTTTTTTCAAGCAGAGACTTCAGTACATGTTTCCCCTGGCTGTCCTTCCACAGGATGGAACCAGTTTTCTTAAAGGGGCCATTGGTACACCAGAAGCTCTATGTATTATATAAAATTAAAAAAAATAAATGTTACATTACAGAGCTGATAGTCCATTATGGAGTTCTGGTAATTAAACAGAACAAACAGCGCAGAAGTTTATTAGCATCATCAAAACTACTCAATGGAATTACAGCCCTATAATTCACAGCTGCCTGTTATTTATTTGATATATAATATACATAACAGGTGGCGGTGGGAAACTACACTAATCCTCCCTAGTTGAACAGTGAAGTGAGGAGCTATAACTCAGGGATGCAAAGCTCGGAGTTAATTATTTGCTTTCTCCCTTCATGGGTAAACCAGTAAAAATAAAAGTAGCATTCCAATTTCCACTTGTTATATAGTAGATACAGGGTGTTTCTCTCTCTCTCTCTCTGTATATATACATACACACATATATATATACACACACACACACACTCACTCACTGCTAAGAGTTCTCCCACGTTGGCATTTTTGTTTGCTTCTGAGTAATTCAGGCATAATGCCTTTTGTCACCTCTGATAGCATATTGCAGCTGCTAAGGCCACCAATTCTCAGAGCTACAACTTTTCACTTTATATAGATATCTCTCTCTCTCTGTGTACATATATAAACACAGAGAGAGAGAGAGAGAGGGAGAGACAGGGCAAAGTGGTAGCTATGAGAATTGGTGACCTTAGCAGCTGCAATATGCTATCAGTAGTGACAAAAGGCATTATGCCTGCATTAGTCAGAAGCAAGTAAAAATGACTACATGGGAGAACTTTTAGCAGTAGCAATTTCTGCAGCCTTTTTGAAGGTGCTATGTGAGCTTCCCAGCATCAGTTTTTGAGTGCTAGCCAGTGATGGGAAGACCTATCTATCCTCCCCTCTACCCAGATCCCCACCTCAGAGGCCATGAGCCTGGCAAACAGCACTACAGCTGTGTAACAGGATTTGTAACAGGGTGGAAGGTCTCTTCTGCTGTTGACCCACCCTGTTAGGGCTCTGTATAAAGTGATGAGTAAGCTTTGCTGACTAGTAGAAAGGAAGGATGATGTTTAAGACAATGGGTGGGAGTCAGGGCTCAGGAGATCAGTGTTCAATACCCAGCTCTGCTACAGACTTCCTGTATGACCTTGGGCAAGTCTCAGTGCCTCAGTTCCCTGTCTGTAAAATGGAGATAATACTATTTTCTTTCACCTACTCTTTGCTGTCTCTTCTATTTATATGGTAAGACCTGCATGGCACAAATTGTCTCTTATTTTGTTTGCACAGTGTGTAGTGCAATGGGGTTTTGACCTCAGTTGGGGCCACTGTAATAAAAACAATAAATAATTATAATAATCATTGCAACAGGAATAGCTTGATTGTTTTACCAGGATGCAAGAAGGGGCATTACCATGGTTCAGGGAAATAAGGGCAGACACAGGGAGATCCTGCAGAAAACCCTGATAAACAAATAAGTCTGGGGAGAAATGTTCTGCTATTATTACTTGATTTACCAATAAAGCCAGACTCCAGGGAAGGCATTATTTGGAGCAGGGTGGGAATGTCATCTATTCTATTCCGCAGAAGGATTGGAGGAAAAAGACACTGTGCTCTCTCCCCCACATCAACAGAGTATTTTAATGACCTATTTTGTCTATGTTCAAACACATCAGCTTATTCAACTGTTTTAAAATATTTTGGTACCAGTTATGTCATTGAACAATCAGCTACTGTGTTGTTGACATTTTTCCTCATCATAATTAGCATGAAATAATAAGGGCCACCATAAAAGCATGTTATCTATTCTTACAGGAATATTTAGTTCAGTTCTATTTATTTTTACATAGCATCTTTTATACAATACCCCAAAATCTTTAACTAAGAAATACAAAATAGCGCCATATCCGGCACCACTGACTTGAATGGGATTTTCAAAATTGGCTTCAATGAGAACAGGATGAGATAATTTCCAGAAATGAATTAGCTGACTACAGTTGTTTTACTATTAATAAACACAACCGAACAATAAAAATGCACAAATTAAATTAAATGTTTTAAAACTAATTATGTTCAGTGATACACTTGGACACATGAATTCATAGTGCTAGAAGTGACAGTATGGCCACAGCAGCTGCAGTGGATGGAAAAAACATTAGACGCATGTTCTGATATAAAATATATTCCCTTTTAAGTCACTTGTAAAAGAAAATAAAAATAGAAAAAATGTGATGAGCATCATGAGAGACTTCCAACTTACAGACACATAGCTGGCATTGATGTAATCAGATCCTGGAATGCCAGCATCAGCTATCAGCTTTACTCTGTTGTTATTATCTATAGCAGAAATAAAGTCTATTTAATTGAGATGTTTACTTGTAAACTACAGTGACATGCATCAGATGTTGCTATGATGCTGAGAATTCAAAATTAATGTTTACATTTGTTTAGCTAATTTTATTAAATCTACATTGGCAAAATGGTACAGTAATTGCAACTCACAAGAACTATTTATCCGTCCTGTTTTATTGTATAATGACTCTCCTTCCTTGCTCTTTACATTTCAGTGCGTTTTTCTCATGATGATTATTTCTAATGCAGATGTCTAAGGCCCCAATCCTACAATCTGAGGTGTGCAGACAGACCTGTTGTGCCTTTGCAGAGCCAATTGACTTTGACGAGGTGGTGCAATGGTGTTGCGGTCTTCTGTGTGGATCAGACTACAAGACTGGGCCTAATCATTTGTATTTGTTTGTTCTGTTATATTTTACCACCATCAGGCCACATCCTAGATGTCCTTATTGAACTTTAACTCATTCTTTAGCAAGGCAAACCCCTATTATAGGAAGTCAGCGTAAGTGAGAACTGAGTAGAAAATGAGGAAGGACCTCAGAATTTGTCCCATTATAAGTATACAGAAGCGATGAAAAATAGGAAGGATGTCGTGTGTGAAAAAGATTCCGAATAGGTACATGCTGAAATCAATTATCCATTTCCTGACATTTGCTTTTGCAAAACAGTAAAAAGAAAGGATATCATAAAACGAAAGATTTCTGAAGCATTTCTGACAATGTTGTTGGGTAACATGAATATCAGTTTTTAGCAATTGTAAATTAGAGCACAGAATATGTGTTGAACCAGGCAGCAGATAACAGGAACAGCTGTTCTGTAAAGTTAATAGCACAGAATGTAGCTACATTAACAGAGGAATGCCATGCCCCCCATCTCACATCACAGTTAATGCTTAAAATAATAATGGCATTTCTTGTTTTATTAACTGAAAAATGAAGCAGTGTTGAGTAGAGAGACAGACTCCTGTCTCCTGTGATAAAATCTAGCCTTGGCTTATAAGTTATCATACAGTCACTCTGATCTTCAATGGAATCTTGCAGCATATTTGCAAGTAGCCGCAAGAAAGCATCACCAGGCTCCCAGGGAAAACAAATGCATAAACATGTGGATTTTACACTTAACTTACTTTTTAACTAAGGGGAAAAGTCCAGGAAGAATGCTACCTGGGTTAAATTACAAAGCTAAGAAACTATTTGGGCTACAATTTCTTGCACCTGCATGTTAAAGCTTGTGAGAGCAAGTTGAAAGCCATTTACAAATAACCCTTACTCAAACAAGGGAACAAAAACAGACTAGTTGATAGTAAATTGTAATATAACATGTACATTATTATAGTAACATATCAGACAGACCAAATGAAAAATTCAGATGCATTCCAAACATACACTGTACTTCTACAGTTAGAGAGTAAAAAAGAGAGACCAGTTAGTAAAGACATACATGGCTTTATGTTTGGAAAGCGATTCTTAGACCTGTTCCAAGGCAGATCAGCATCAGTTGAAGCAAGGTCTTGAAGAAACTTGGGAAGTTCCTGTAAGATAATGTATATTTGTTAGAAAGCCTTTACATTTGCTTTGTGCTCAGTATTACGAATAGATCAATAATATAATTTCCCCTCATCTGGTCACTCCAGTAAAAGGAAGGACTTTTCAGTTCTATGATATGTTACACTTCTAAGGGCAGCTGGAAACATTGCAGAAGCATTTCACCTCACCGTCAACCCTAGTTACATCAACAGTGTCAGATGCAGAGCTGCAGAAAACACTGTCAAGTTGAACAATTTAAGCTTACATGAACTTTCACCTTTAAAAGTCTGGATAAAGTCAGACCATCACCTTTTGTGTTTTTTCCTGCCTTTTCATGATGCCATATAATGTGGTAACAATGTCTTATGTGTTTCAGAGTAACAGCCGTGTTAGTCTGTATTCGCAAAAAGAAAAGGAGTACTTGTGGCACCTTAGAGACTAACCAATTTATTTGAGCATAAGCTTTCGTGAGCTACAGCTCACTTCATTGGATGCATACTGTGGAAAGTTTAGAAGATCTTATTATATACATACAAAGCATGAAAAAATACCTCCTCCCACCCCACTCTCCTGCTGGTAATAGCTTATCTAAAGTGATCACAGTTTCCACGGTATGCATCCGATGAAGTGAGCTGTAGCTCACGAAAGCTCATGCTCAAATAAATTGGTTAGTCTCTAAGGTGCCACAAGTACTCCTTTTCTTTTTGCGAATACAGACTAACACAGCTGTTACTCTGAAACCTCTCCTTACAATGTGTATGATAATCAAGTTGGGCCATTTCCAGCACAAATCCAGGTTTTCTCACCCCCCCACCCCTCCCCACACACACAAACTCACTCTCCTGCTGGTAATAGCTTATCTAAAGTGACTACTCTCCTTACAATGTGTATGATAATCAAGGTGGGCCATTTCCAACACAAATCCAGGTTTTCTCACACACACCCCTCATACACACAAACTCACTCTCCTGCTGGTAATAGCTTATCCAAAGTGACCACTCTCCTTACATTGTGTATGATTCAGCCTTACTTTTGAGTAATGCCTTTTCCTAATGCCTGTAGCTTGGGAGAGCTCTTGCCACAGCATAAGAACAAGTGAGCATTTAATCAAATAGAGACAACTGGCAATTAGTTATTGCTTACTGACCTGTTCCTGAGGGGGTTGGACAGAGTTATTTGGGTTCAGTAGCACAGTTTCATAACTGTTCATGAATTCTATTACTCAGGGGCAGAGATGGGTGAATCATTTGCAGGGAAGAACTTATTTGATCAAATTATATTATATATAAAAGCAGAACCTAAAAGGGTGAAGAGGAAAATATTCCATGAAGTCTGCTATGGGCCATCAAATGGAGACAAAATTTATGTGTGATTATTAATTTACCATGGTGATGGGCAATACAGACAGAATTTACCCACTTCCTTCCATTTGAAAATTATCCACAACCAGACTAACTTTCATATTTTTGTTCATTATTTGATGAATGGTTTACATAAGTATATTTCAACCTATGGATTGCTCACAAATGATTAGCTGTACCTATTGTTTTAACTATTTGTTATTTATAATTTGCCATTTGTGCTGTGTAATTGATCATGTCTTTCACTTAATATTATTTCTGCTCCCTGGCTGAATTATCCCCAAAGCCAGAAGAGCTTTCAAGATAGCTGTGCAAACAACCTGACGTGAATTCTTGTCAAATGCAAATCTGCATGAGGTTTCATGATAGTTTTCCCTTCTGTGAATATTCTTGTGACCAGAATTTCATGTACAGTTATTCACAAACAGCAAATAATATAAATAAAAAATAATGTCAAAGAGCAATGGTGTTTGTTATTTAAATAATTTTTCACAAATACTCATTTTAAGCATTCACCCAGACCTACTTGGTGTCTTCAGTTATAGAGGACAACATAATTTACTGTACTTCATTTTCTTATTAGATTTTATTAATATTTATAATAAAATAAAACAATTGCCATAATGAAACAAGCCACCCAACAATAAGCAAATTAGTCCATCTAGTCCAGTATTGTACGTCCAACAATTGTTAACATCTGATGCTCAGACGAGGGTTCAAAACCATCACAGTGCATCATATGCTGTACAATTATATTCAATGGGAAATGTCATCCTCCTTCCAGCTAATGAGAAGTCTATGCCCTGAAACAACAAGGCTGGATGGCCTTTATAATTTTATCCTTGATAGTACAACTGCAGGTGCTATTCTTCTAGAAAGAAAGGATGGTCTTATGGTTAAGGCACAGGATTCAGCGTTAGGAGACCAGGGTTCTATTCTTAGTGGTGCCATGCTCTTCTCATGAAATCACACAGGAGGAGATTTGCAAAGAGCAATTAGATGCTCATCTTCCATTGAAAATCAACGAGAATTGTTTCAGAGTAGCAGCCGTGTTAGTCTGTATTCGCAAAAAGAAAAGAAGTACTTGTGGCACCTTAGAGACTAACAAATTTATTTGAGCATAAGCTTTCATGAGCTACAGCTCATGACTCACTCCCATTTGTGCCTTTGAAAATCTCTCCCTTAATCTCCATAGGCCCATATGCCTCTATACAACTCAGTGATTTTATTCGCCCTCTTTCCACAGAAAAGGTTAGCAATTCACCCTCTAAATTTACAAATCCCCTTACATATAATAGTTGACATTATTAAACTTACCTCAATGTATGTTAAAGGATTAAACAACATGGTTACCAGACACAAAGTTAATACAAAACTAAAGAAAATGCTATCACATATTACAGAACACGCATGTTAAGAAAGAATAGATTTAGCTACGGTTTCATCTCCTAATTAATACGGTCTCTTGTAAATCTTGCCCTGGATTAAACCTGTGGCCATTCCCAAAATTGATTCTTTCTTCACAGTTAATTGTGTTTCTCTCTTTTGTAAATAACATTTTAATTTATAAAACAGTAATGCCCTGATCTTGCAACTGGGAGGACCCCTGCACCCAGGTAGAGCCCAGTTGATTTCTAGGAGTTGAAATCAGGATGCAATAATGGCAGGAAAGTAAAGCTGGAAATGGACAAGTTATAATTTCCTGTATTCATAAAAAGAAAAGGAGTACTTGTGGCACCTTAGAGACTAACCAATTTATTTGAGCATAAGCTTGCATCTGATGTAGTGAGCTGTAGCTCACGAAAGCTTATGCTCAAATAAATTGGTTAGTCTCTAAGGTGCCACAAGTATTCCTTTTCTTTTTCCAATGTAGTGAGCTGTAGCTCACGAAAGCTTATGCTCAAATAAATTGGTTAGTCTCTAAGGTGCCACAAGTACTCCTTTTCTTTTTGCGAATACAGACTAACACGGCTGCTACTCTGAAACTTGTATTCATAAAGGGTAACATTCTCCTTTCTTCACACAAAGCTTCTGTAATTGGCTTTTGTGCGGGAAGGTAAGCAGGGGTGTTAGGAGGAGGCATTCTCCTAAGGTCTCTGGCTATTTGCAGGAGTTTGGGCCATTATTTCCATGTGAAGTGCACCGTAAGCCTGACTTTAACTTGCTAATTTGAGTCTGCAGCAGAGAGCTCTCTGCAGTGTGGAGCCACCCTGTGTTGCTGCTCTAACGACGCCCACTTGCCTTGATCTGCCCTATCACGGCTCTTAACTGGTGCTAATGGCCTTATGCCAGCTCTCTGCACCAGGATGAATTTCACCCCAACTGATTATTTTAACACAGGATAAAGACTATTTGGAGTCTCAAATTCAATGATGATTTGTTACAGAAGGAATTTTTCTCTGTAGGCTTATAAACTTTACAGATAGTTCATTTATGCTGTATATATTAGATAACTTTTATGGGAATATGGGGACTTTTGTTGGAAATTATATTTGGAGGTAGTTGATGTGCTTATTCATTAATAGCACTTAGAAAATATATTGTCAAATACTCACCATAACAGTATCAAATACTACATAAGCCTGATTTTGCATAGGTCTCAGGAGACATGCCAAACCTTTAGAAAACTGAGGGTTCAGAAAATGGGTGAAGCTGGCCCACCACCAGTTAGCATGGCTCCTTACAGCCTTCTTGTCTGCACAGTTGACTGATATGCCCTCCATCAGGAGCACAACCTGCCCCTGAGTGCTGGATGGCCTCGGATAATCCATCTGGCAGATCTTTGCTACATTTTGGACTTGGGGAAGCTGACGTACATTATAAACCCAAGGGGCACATAACAATTTTGAGTATGTCTACACTGTATTCTAAGCCTGGGCTCTGACTCAGATTTGAGCCGAAGTCTTGCTTCTGTTCACACATAAATCTGTCTGATTTGAATTAACAAGCACTCAGGACCTGGGTCCTAGGATCATACTAGGGAGTGTGTCAGAGCCCAAGTCCTGCTGGGACTTGGGCGCAATCCCTGTCATTTTGCAGTATATTTGAGTCATGAGATCTGCATGGTGCAGTATGGACACGTTAGCATGGCTGAGAGATCTGCATCCAGCAACTCTAAGCCCAGATTTACAATGCAGCGTGGATGCTCAAGTGTGGGCTTGGAAACACTGATTTCATAAGCCTAGGTCCCACTAACCTGGGTTTACAATGCAGTGCAGACATACCCTTGGTTAACTAAGAGTTCAGTCAATAATTTGGTTAAATTATTCTCTAAGTATTTGTCTAAGTTTTAAAAAATGCTCATATTACTACTACTTGAGAGAACATTACGATTTATGTTAGATTTTCAGTCATTTCAATGCTGTAACCTTTAACCCTATAATTGTTGTGAAACTTTAATGTGTAAAAGGTAACGTTAGAAACTTTCCAGTGATGAACTTTAAAATGTGAAAATGTCATTGCTAGGAAAACTTTTCATCTGCTCAGTCATGCATAATATAATTATAATCGCTCCTGTTCTAGTGAAATAACACTTCTACTCCTGAAAAAAAAGAGCTTCCTCTGCATTACTGCTCAGAAGAATTTTATGGTGCTTTTTTATTATTATTAAATCCAGTCCAATAAGACTTAAGGAGCATAGCCAAAAAGCTGTAGGAAATACCATTAATCTTTTCACACTTTTGTTGTTGTTCCCTGAGAAACTGAAATATTATAATCTAGTAGTATAAAAGTCTATTGTTTGATTCTTCATTTTTATAAATCCAAATAGTAAGCAATTCATGACAAATCTATAAATCCAAAATGGTAAAGTCACTGGAGATTGACAAATTATTTTTGTAACGGCAAATAACTGCATGTGTTAGACATGATGATGATAAAGATTCTGAAATAACAAAAAGAGCAGATAAAGTGTAAAAAATAATTTAAATGTGATAGCCATAAAAGAGAAGTTACTTAAGAAAACAGTGAAAAGTTTAGTTGAGGTTTAAATGTAGTTTTGAAATTGTATATTTATTATATAGCTGTCATGTGTGCTTTGAAAACTAATCATTTTTCAACAGGAGTCAGATGACTTGCAGAGTTACTGGCTCAAATGCTGCTGGCCATAGTCACATGAGCAGTTCCAGTCCCACTGAGGCTCTTCATAAGAGCAAGACAAGTAGGATTTGGCCTATTATTTCTAAAGAAATGAAAGTGTATTGCCCAGTCTTGCTCCCATTGAAGTCAATAACAAAATTCCCATTGACTTTTATGGGAATATGATCGGGCCTTGAACTTTTCACAAAATAAATGTCAGCTATGTATATTGGGCTTTTATTCTTAGAGCAAATGATGTTGCTTAAAGTGCTTAGGTATATCTGAATGAAACCTGTATACGATCAGTTACAATCCAATACATGTCTTATCCTGATCTAAGCATAAAGATCTGATAAATATTTTTTTTCAAAATTGAACAATATCGTGATACGTAAAGCAAAAACAAAAAAAATAGCTGAAAACAAAATATTCTCAAACTACATGAAATATTGCTACAATTTTTTAGATTTATCACTTTAATGTCACAATCTAGCTAACTACTGAGGATGGTGTCATGGCAGGAAGAGCTAAAGAAGATCATCTTTTGCTGACACACTAAGGTGAATAATTCTGATCAGGTTGCAATGAAGACTGCACAACCTAAATCAGTGTAATATTACTTTCTAAACAATCAACCTAGTAATTGGGTATTGATTATCAAGGCCAGAGTCCTTCATGGCCTTGCATGCTTAAAATGGACATGAAATGTGACACATGAAACGACTGGAGGTCTTGCAATGTTGTGACAACTGCTAGTAACATACCGAAAATTCTTCTTGAAACTTTAGGTTGTTATCTGTGCAAAGTTCTTCAACATGTTGTAGGAAGGATTTCTTGCTTATTGGCCTAGAAGTAATGACAGAGGAGTTAGACGCATGTGAAAGTTGGGTTTTGGTTTGTTTGATTTTCATTTAACCACTGGCTTATCAAAAGAAATTGTTATCCAGTTTAATAATAATTGATACTTACAGAGATAAAATAACATTATATAAATCACTAACAGTGTGATTATTTGATTTGTTTAGAGCATTTCAAAATAAGCGCATCTTCTCGCTCAATTACTCCTTCTGATCTAGTTTTTGGCTTTAACGTCAAAAGTTTAGGGGAGTGGGATTGTTTTTTAATAAATTTAGCATTCCAATGCAGAGGTTTGATATTATGAAGTTTGTAAGGTTATCATTGTATTCTAAAGTACATAATATCTCTTTGTTGCACAGAAAACATTGCAAGGTTTTAGACGTATAAAATATTGCAGTGACCTCATTCTCATAATGACATGGTTTTTAAACCCCAAGGAGTTTAAATATCCCTGTATTACTTCCCAAGCTAAAACACAGACATGCAGGCTTCACCCCAGAGAGAGAGAAAGCATTTCTCCAGTTACCATGCAATTAGTCATGCTTTTATGATTTATACGCAGCTTGGAGTTTTTTCTAATAAACATAGAAGAAGGAACCACACATTCACACTCATCAAACTAGTGAACTGATAGCCATAATAGAAAAATCTTTAATCAACTTACTTGATGGATTTTCTATAACTAAGTAACCTGTAACAGAGATTGTGTTAAATGCAGTAAGTCAGAGAATAAGAGTGCATTCTGATAAGGCTTTAGATGCAAAATTTAAATAACTAAAGAATCAGAGCTAAACTGATTTCTTCCATGGATTGGGATAATATTGTATTTTAGATATCTTGGATAACTGTGTTATTGAGCTCTTACTTTATGTATTTATAAGTATAGCTGATACAGTTTCAGCCTATTATTCTCTTCAGATCATTTTACCAATGTTCTGTGGTAAAAATGCTCACTGGCCCAAGAAATCCATACATCAGGTACACTGCTTTACTTACATTGGTCATCCCATTGTTTTGCATTAAGGATATAGTATAAAATGAAATGTGTTAATGTCATTCTTTTAGGGGCAAATTCAGAGACTCACTGTCAAGCCCAAGTAGCGCAGATGAGCATTTGGGTGATAAAGGAAACCTGCCTCCCAGACCACATAGCAGCTCTGGGGATGCTCAAGAAGGCTACTGAGGGCAAAAAGCCCTTTGTAGCTCCAACATGTGCCCATCTTTCAAATCTGTGAGTTTTATGACTATATAGAAGTTAAATGGCTAAAGCCAAGATTTTCAAAAACCGATGAGTAGGTTCCCAACTCCATATTTAAGCCCCTATATAAGTGGACTAACTTCAATGTGAGTTTCTGAGTGCTCAGTAAATTTGAAAATCAGGCTACATATTTAGGCTCCAAAGGCCGATCCTAGAAGGCTATTTCATATTGAGGCACACTGCAGGATCAGGGCCTACATGTTCTATTTTCTTCTGTATAGGTTCTTATACTGTGCTTATCACCATTGTATCTGAGCACCTTCCATAGGTGCATCAAGCACTATCAATTTAGGGCCCTAATCTCTAGCAAAGAAATTCAAAATGAAAAATTTTGGTCCTTCAAAAATTTATACCTTTAACATTTTTCTCTCTAAAATCGCATAAGCTTGGAAATTAAACCAATTAAAATGTATTCAACATATTTACCTCTGGAATACTTTAAGTAGTGTAAATAATCATATGGCTTTCCTTTAATAATCTTATTAAGAATTTGGTTTTGAGAAGCTATACTTTAACATTTTTTAGAAAATCACTGTCTCCTATCCTTTGTAATAAATATATTTTAGAAAAAAGACAAATGGAAATATGAATGAGAAACAAAAACAATATTAAAACAACTGAAGAGCCATATACTATTAAATTATCTGCATAACACTATAGAAATTAATGTCAAGGCTATACTATATGTGCACTGGCGACACATGTTGTGTTGATATGGTCATTTTCTCAAAACAATGTAAAATGGCTAGTGCAACCAAATTACAGGAAATCCCTATCCAAAATAAGGCTTATAAAGAACTTGATTTCTATCCCATTGGAGTTAAAGGGAATTTTGGAACTGACTTCAGTAGGAGCAGGATTACACCCAAAGTGCCCAACGAGGACAGTTAAGGCAGAGGTACAAATCCCGAATGGGCAGAAAAAGGGAGTGAAGAATGATAAAGCATTGACACCTTCTGCATGAACACAGAACTTCCCTTTGGAGTCTGTTCACAAGTTTCACTAGCACTTATTGCGTTCTGGTCTTACTTTATGGCCGAGCCAGCATTTACTTGGCACATAAACCTTGGCAGCTTCACAGAGCTAAAGTTTTCTCAAGGAGAGTCTATTCTTAACTAATTACGCCAATGTATCGGGCACAGATATGCTAGCCTTTGAACGTCAGGCACTCCTCCCTCTTTATAATTTTATTGGACAAAATTCTTAGCAGATTCTGCAAAAAATGCTGCTTGCTCTTCCTTTTTGTTTGAATCCCCTGTCTTCCCTTTGGAGCAATGGAATAAAAGTCACGTCCCAATCGACATCCCAATAATTTCTGAGATTCTGTTGTCTTCAGTCCCCTGAAATTGCTTGTGATTAGTAACTTACTGCACTGGTAGTTCTGTTGTTTGGGAATTGACATTCAATTTACACATCACATGACCAACCAGAATATGACATTTAGCGCCTTTGTACTCAAGATATAGTGGACCCTACAGCCAAGAACATTGAGACGGGACCATCACCAACATCCTTGGCACTCTCATTGGCTGTGCAACAAGGGAAGTCAAGCACTGAATAGGCATGGAGACAAAACGTGCTTCCTTCTAGTTCACATATGCGTTGCTAACCAGAAGATTTCTATGTTCAGTGGTGGTCATCTGGCACCTTTCATAAGCACTAAATGTTTTTTAAGTAGTTGGGCCAATTGGGTGCCTCAAGTTTGACACTTACCTCCATAATTAGACACCTACATGAAGGATCTGATTTTCAGAAGTACTAAGCTTTCACAACTCTCTGTGGAGCTAGTGGGGGGATACAGAGAGGCTCAGCACCTGTGAAAATCAGGCCATTTAGTACCCATATGTGCATTTAGATGTGCGATCTGCGGCTTCTGAAACCTTGTTGTATAAGGAACTTTACAATGAGTGAACTGTGCCATGATGAGGGTTCTCATCCAAAATAGCTCAATGGAGTTTTGCATAGCACAATTATGCTTGGTTGTAAACTTTCAGGGGTTTAAAAAGGCAGCTTATTTTTCTCAATATTTCTAAAATGAAACATTGTGATAAGAGGTAATAGTTTCATCTTCTTACAGTATTTTTAATGCACAAACACTAGTCTGCTAACAGCGCAGCTTCACTCACTTTCCAGTCTCCTGTATGAAACATCATGATGCAAATATCATCAGATCATGAAAAGTACAACTCATACTCAGACTATAAAGTGACAACTTCCCCGATTTCAACAGGATAATTTAACATTTCCATTTACTCTGCATTTAATGGGGGGAAGTAAAGCATTCTCTAAGCTAAAGAATACTTTGTTGCCTTAAATCTGATTTTCTTTTTAAACAGTGTATTGTTTCACATATGGGAGTTTTTGAAGTCTATCAAAAATCTGAATCCCACTCAGATTACTTCTGATAGACTTAGAAAGAAGCCATTTATTTGTGTTGGCAATGGTAACTGAAGACCATATAGTGACACAGACTCGGCTTTCTCTCTGGGTCAATCAGTTGAAATCTATAGGGAATTAAAACTTTGTCCAAATGGAAAACCACAGAAATGAATATGTAGACTAAAGGCTTAACTCATAAGCACCACTGACACTTGCTTGGAATAACTGAAGAATTAATTTTTAACAAGTTAATTGAGACCTACATAGGGCTTAACCCTTCACGAGTGATCAAGGGCAACGGGGAGAGGATACCAGGCCCATTCCCTTCAACTGCACAGTGGCTAGGCAAAATCCTGGTCCTTGGTACACTAAACTGAGGGAATCTAGCCCTGACAGTTGCACTAAAACCTTTATAAGGGGCATGCAGGGGCAATGATATCACCGTGTCCTCTACCCCGCAACCCCATCCACAGAAGAGCTGGGCTGACATGGGCAAAGGGAGAGTGTGCCCCGTATGTTTTAAAGGATGTAACAGATGCTGTTGTTGTATGCATGTCCCCCCATCACTTCACAAAGCATTGTATCTGCCTCAGGCACAATGCATCCAGGAGCTGCTGCTAATATGAAGCCCCTCCTGTCTTATGCACAAATCCGTGCAGACAGGGACTTAAAACCATAACCTACTCCTGTCAATCCAAACTGTCTGGGTTAATGTCAGCCAGGTAGGTGGAGAAATGGCCTTTTTTTGTGGGTGGAGAAATGGCCTTTTGTTGCATATCTGTAGTCCCTTGGTCATTCTGTGTGAGTTGTGTGCCAATGTCAGTTGTGGCAGGGTAGCTGCCACACATAAGCTAGCTATCATATGAGGCATTGTTGGGTAGAATGTTCCTTGAACATGCAATGTTCATAGAGTACTTTCAGCGGATGCCTCACCAGATCTCATAGCCCTGATGCTCACATTCCTCTTACATATGGTTTGCATGGATGGTGGGTGCAGTTAAAATATTTTGTTTTTATCTTTTTACTGGTAGATAAAGAAGATTTTATTGGTTTAAGTAGGTAATCCCTACATGTATAATGGAGAGTGCTGCCAGAACCAGTAATATCTTATCTACTGGTCAACAAATAAAAGAATTCTTTGTAGGCCAGATTCTCTGTTCCTGTGCAGAAATGGAGGAGTAAGGATGAGACAATGGTGGCTTTAAGCTACCTCTGGATCTTCTCTATTCTTGACTGTGCCTCATGAGTACTCTAATTTACACTCAGTTGTAACAGCCTCTCAGGGCCCTTCTGCAACCAAGAATAGCTACAGCACAGTATTCTCAGGCCACGTCCTCTCCTTTCCTCAGAAAATCCCTGGCATACCTCTATGCCAGGAGGTGCAAGGGATGGCAGTCAACTTTATGCCATCCAGGAATATCCCCGTGCAGGCGTATTCCCTAAGGCCCATTTTCACCATGTTTACAGCCCCTTTACATCAGAGACATGTGAAGGGACTGTAATAGAAGAGAGAATCTGTCCCTTTAACTGGACTGTAGATCATGACAGTGTTGATTATGAACAAATGCTGCATGGTCTGTGCGATAAATTGGGGATATGTCTGTGTCAAATTGTGAATGCCATTTTGTTTTGTGAATGCCATTTTGCTCCCTGGGCTCCTCCTGAGAAGCTGGTACAGAGAAATCTAGTGCCATCAATTCTAAATGTCGCTCCACTACCAAATCCATGCACAAGAAAAATGAACTCTCTGCACAGGAACTTGGATGGGAGCTGGGGTGGAGTTTCTCAGCCTGAATAAATGACCAAAAGGGTCAGAGATTATATTTAAGTGGGACTTCAAGTACTTCCAAGAGTAAAATGCCTGTGGTTATGAAATATCTTTGCTAAGTCTGCATTCCTTGCTTGCCTGCCATGTTGTCCCTGAAGGGGTTAATCAAGAAGTTCAAAGCACCCACAATAAAGTGGAACACTGAGGGAGTGTGTATAAGCAATTGGGGGCTCAGGAGGGCTGGGACACTCATTTTGGTGTCTAAGGCAGCTGGACTAGAGAGAGTCCCACAGCCCAAGTAGGGTGTCAGACACTGGGTCTGCTCCTGACAGACCCAGAACTATGAACAATGACCAGTCACTAGCCAGACCCATGGAGTTTAAAAGCACATAGGATCTGGAGCTTGATTCCACTCACCACAGATTGGGATCCACCCAGAGAAGTGGATTGGACCAGGTTGTGAGAGGCTGCAATAATCAGGAATTGATATAATCACATGTATACATATGCTTGGTATGCTTGATGAATCCATTCAATGTTTCTACCTAGATAGATTGGCTGGATTTGATTTAAACAATCCTTGATCTGTTCAGTTCTTGCCTGTCTCCTATCACTTAAGGAGATTAACATGTCGCCACTACTCTCTCATGTTAGTATTTTAGGAATTATTCCCTTCCAGCACATTGCAAGAATCTGGCACATATGTATCAGATATTAGTGTGTCTGTGTTAGAGCTAGTCGGGAACTTTTCTGAGGCAACGTTTTTTGTTTTGTTTTTTTTGCTGAAAAATGCTTATTCGTCTAAACCTGAACTGTTCATTGAAAAGGGTTGGTTTTTTGTTGTTGTCTTTTTGTTTGTTTGAAACAACTTTGTTATGAAATTTAACGTAATTAATATTAAAAATGTTTTTGAAAAGGTTGAAAATGAAATGAAATACTTTGATTGGCCCAAACCAAATTTTTTTCAGTTTGTTGGTTCACAATTTTATTTGATTTTTTTGAGATTTTGAGTTTTTGGCTCAATTCTGGGTGGGGAAAAAGTTTTGAAATCTTGGAAATTTTCACAAGATGGGACAACTACTTTCCACCCTGTCCTACTCATTGTATGGACCTGTTCCGCATGTTCCTGACTATCCGAGCCAAATAATCTTCTATGCTAAGATCCGCTGCTGGGAATAGGAGAATGTGTGGGTATGTTGGAAGGTTTTTAGGGTTTCAGTTCTCTGATTCCAACCTACGCCACCTCAGTTCTCGGATTCCAACCTATGCCACCTCAGCTCCAAGGCTGCTCTAACTTACATCAAATGATGTACGGTAAGCCAGATGACAACTGGCAGAGCACTGTGTTGTGCAACACCCCGCTTGGGATAGGTGGGTGGTGCAGGAACTGGCTGTGCTGGCTGTACATCAACTAAGATTTCCCCCATGGTGAGGGGATACTTAGCTGGCCAGTTACAGAACACTGTTTTCAGTGCTTCACATTATATAGGACAAGCAGGAAATGATACATATGGACAGATTCCTTCCCCAACCTGGCTCATTTATGCTGGTTAGATGGCACAAATGAGTGAGAATCTGGCAGTGATTTGCTAACTATCCCCTCACTATTTGAAAAGCTATGGCTGAGCAATTGACTATGTTCATGTAATAATTCAACCAACTCGTGACAGTGAGGAAGTGCAGAAATAGGGAACTAGTACCATATTCTGAATGTTCAATTCATTTGCGATGGTCTCAGTGCAATCATCAGCACGAAGCATTAGAACTTAACATGCTAACATGGCACCTTTACATTCCATATCACTCTTATTATATCAGAGCCAGAAAATGAAAGTGCCTCAAAATAAAGTAATTGGTAAGGTAAGGAAAAATGCTGAATTACTGCTCAGTAAAGTCTCTGCTGTGCATACATCACTTAACAAACTGCACATAAATATGAAATATTACAATTTTGTCCTAACCTGCAGGGTTTGACATTGTATAAATCCAAATTGGACATAACTTAGACAGAGCAGTGGTAAAGTGGAATTCTCCCATGTAACATGGGATTTGATCCCCTGGAATTTTTGCTGAGATCTTAATGGGATGCTTTCTGGTAGCATGGACAGTACAACAAGCAGCTGAGGAGAAACAAAAGGATTTCTCCTGAATATGCAAATTCTAATGCTTGAAGAAAAGTGTAAGGCCCAGTTTTGAACTCACAGTGGTATATGAACTCTAATTGTGCTGTCTACTTTTTGTATGTCTGCTGAGGTTAGTCTGACATAATTTCTGTTAAAAATTGCTCTAGTTTATTTTAGAATATTTGCAGAATTATAGTGTCTTAACATTAATCACTGAGATCAAAGATGATATGTTGACAAATTCAATCATTTGTCATTAGCATTACCATATAATGGTATAGTATAGTATAGGTTGCTAATACTAATTTCATTTTCATTACCAAGAACACATTTTGGAAAATTATTTACTTTGGACAAAGATCAACAACGTATAGTAACACACAAGTCACACAACATTATGGAAACCACAACATGTCTCTTCAACAGTGCAATAACTTACTGGATGACAAATATCTCCTTGCGTCTAAAGAAAAATGAGGAGTATCTGGAAGTAAAATCCATTAATAATTTAGTACACAAACAAAAACGATATTGTTCTTATTTTGCTAGCAATTTTCAAATGTATACCTTGTAGGAAACGTCTCAAATTAATGATCTTTTTTGATCCATCAAGGACATTTATCTGGTTTACAGCTACAAAGGTGCAAAGGGTTGTGTCCGTCTGTTGAAACTGAACATCTCCACTACTGCTAACGGGTATTAGACTATATTATCTAAACAAAATGTTGCACAATGCCCACACCAGGTGCATTGCATTCATTAGCACCAGAGGACTCCCAGTATGTTTGACCATGTGCTGCAAGTGGCACACATTTGAACAGCTTTATAATGCAATAATACTTTTTTGCACCATACACGTAGCCATAAAACATTCAAAACAAACAGGTCAAGAGCTATAGGTTTTCATCTTCAAGCTACCCGTAGTCTGCAACAGTAGGATGATTAACTCCTAGGGCAAGGTAATCTTAGGCTTCCAATCTTTAAGGAGATTGCCTGCCACAGTGCTTTCCATTCTATGTACTGTGTGACACAGTAGGGAAAATACAGCCATGTCAATAACATTTATCCAACATTTGCTAATTCAGTCATAGCACACTGCTTCGAATGTTCATGATATCTATCTGTGTAATAATGTGGCAATTTCTGACTACCAAAAGGAACACAGTACAGTTTCCCCTCCAAACAATACATGGGGCAAGAATCTCTGTCACTTTGTGAAAACCCAGGAAATCTGGCCAGGTGAGTGACCTAGGGCTACTACATGTTTCTCCAGGCTCTGGGTGTATAGATGTGGCCAGAGTGTTTTCTAGTTCCAGAGAAACTCAGCTGCAAAATTGGTCCCCTTGTGCAAAAACATTTCCTAAATGTCAATTAAACAATGATTATGTTACTGGTTGAGCTGAAAAAGACACAATTTAAGGGTTTGGATCTTTTGGGATGTTTATAAGTTTGCAATCCACAGAAAATAGTGAGCCATCAAAATACTGAACAATTTTCCATGTTTAAAAAATGCATCTCCTTTTGCCATCAGAATTAAAGGATGATTTGCACTTAGGTCTTTATATTTTTATAACTTAGATCTTTATCTTATTGTAAAAGATGTGAAGATTAAGTAATATTCTACTAGTCAGAAGCGTCTGGAGGATGGAGGGCACCCTTTGAAAGAGGATCTTAGTGACCTGTGTAAATAAGAACACCACAAACACTTCCAAACAAGCAAAGGTCAGAAAGGGGTCATGGCTACAGATCCTTTGGACTCCGGCTTTGCCTAAGGGGTATGCTTACCGAGTAAATCTCTCATCCTTCAGTTCCAGGTTTGCCACTGTGATCAACTGATCCAGCTTGAATTTAGTGTCAATAATTTCTGCATCCCGTGGGGAGTAGGTGCCTCCCTCTTTTTGCTTTTGTCGGATTCTAAACCAAAGATCATAACAAAGTTGAGAGTGAATGAGAAAGAATATTCAAATGATTTATTAATTACACATGAATTAGCAGGATAGATTCAGCCTTTCATAGAACTAGGAGTAGAGAAACTCTAGAAAAACAATGATACTTCCAGTTTTCATTCTGTGATGAGCATAGCAAAACCAGTAGCAATTTTACCCATCTCTTTGAACATTTTTGTCAGCAAGCATTTTAGCCACATTTTACTGGCAAAATTTTGACAATGGAGAAAGTCTTTCTCAGAAATTGTTACTACTTGGACCTGATTTTCCTCTCATTTTCACTAGTGTAAATCAGAAGTAATTCAACTGAATGCAATGGAGTTATACTAGTGTAAAACTTGTGTGAAAAGAGAATCAAGTCCTTATACTTCTTAACTCCTGTGTAAACTCTTGACCTCCATTTCTTATTTTCCTTCAATGCCCTGGTGAACTAGTAGTGGCAGAATAGCACCTGTGGCTACTGAGCGAATGAATGTCATTCATGCAGCAGTTTGACTACTTCTTCAACTAGGCATCTATGCATGCTATAGGTTACCTCACCTAGGGTCAAATTTCTGATTTCTCAAATACAGGTGTAATTCCAGATTAGACCCACTGACTTCAGTGGAGCTACTCTGGAATTTCACCAGTGTGACTGAGAACAGACTTTAACTTGCTGACTTCAAATCAAGCTACTCATCCTCTGTAATGGATGACAGAAGTTTCTATATGATAAAAAATGGTATTAAAATGCAACATAATTTAAGATACCAGGCTGGTTATATATGGTTCTAAGTATAGGATTTATTTCTTCTATATGTAAAGACATATTTGCATATAGATGAAAAAGAATGTGTAGTATTGTATATACAAAGAAGTCTTACCTTGCAAAAGCATAGATTGCCACCACAAGAAGAATTATGGAAAGTATACACAAAGTGACTGCAAGTATTATTTCTACAGCTCTTTCTGACAGTCCCTCACCTGCAACAGAAAGTGGGCAATACTGGGACTGAACATTTGAAGAACAAATATCTGAAGACTGGATCGTTCTTTGACTACTTCTGCAAACAAAAGGGAATTGAATCCAGCACATTTCTCGGGGGGGGGGGGGGGAGCGTGGGAGGGGGGAGTGGGATGAGGGAGCCCTGTGCTCCCTTTTTCCTGGCAGTGAGTAGGAGCTCTTCTGCCAAAGCTCAGCAGTTTCTGGGCATCACAGGATTTTTGAAGTGGGACCAAGAGTGGGTTGAGCAGAGGACCAGCTGCAACCTCACCAGCTGCTGAAACCATGCTTTTCCTCATGTAAATCCAAGGGGCATTAACTACCGCTGGGTCCTCTTCTGCAGCTGCCACCATGCACCTTGTGACAACACAACAGATCACTGCACAAGGCCATGCCTAAAGGGTAGGCCAGTAAAGTAGCATGGATGAGTCTGTTCTGTCTTCTCCGTGGAAACACTCCGCTTTCATGGGCATAGGCCTTCCCTTACCTGTGGAGCCCCAGGATCCACGAGACTGGGAAGCAGCGCTCCTTGTCTACTCTACAAACCTTCGCAACCTATCGATTACCTAGAAACTTGGGGAGACCAATCTCACTGAGCTTCATGATCCCTCTGCCTTCATCCCATGGGCCTCTCAAAGAAAATGAAATTCCAGGTATTTCATTCTGAAGACTTAGTAAAATAGGAGGCATTTACGGCAATGAAGCCACGTCCATTTACACCCAGAGAGGATGTGGCTTGTTGAATATTTGAAACTAACCCAGCAACACTTTATATGAAACTTCCCAGATATTAGTGGTCTTAGATACACAATATTAAGACATTCACAGAATGTTAAATAGACACCATGGTTTATTAAAAACTTCTTGAGGATTAACATCTACTGTACATAAAACAGCATACCAGTAACTGCATCACGTGCAAAGTTCAGCTGATATTTTACAAGACCATAGCAATTTTAATAAATCTAAATGATCAAATCTAAATGAGCATTGGGGTTCTCATCACTTTAAATAGTGTGGAACCGAAAAATGTATTAGAAAAATTGTGTTTGTGGCTCATTTCCACACCCATTTGTAATTCCACAGCCACCTCTCCTCCTATTTTCAATCATGTAAGAAGCTACCAACAATTGCTTACATGGAAAATTAATATGAGGAGAAAATTAATGTAATTTTAGCTTCCTTTTAATGCAATTTAGTAGTTGAAAACAAAGAACTAGCACCATGGAACCAGCCAGCTCCTGCAGATTATGACCCACAGGTTGGCAACTTCTTCTGTAATGCAGATCAAAAGTTATTATTTAGTATATCTGGTTGTATTTAACTGATGGTCACTGCACAGGGAATATTATCTTCTTGAGATAAACATGCAGTTCTCCTTCATAGTACCAGTTATGGAGATTGGGTGAAACCTCATTGATGCTGGTGGGTTTGACAGATGCCCTTCATTCAGGATAAATGTAAGCAACAGTTTAGCTTCTTCTTGGAGCAAGATGAAACAACAGGAGTCTCTGGCCAAAACACAGGCCCAAGTATGGCCAGTCAGAAGCTGAGCTATGTGGGCTGATGGGGTTAGCTAGGAATTGAATGTACAGGTAGCTAGCACTGTTTGGTGGAGGGCTGTGTGTAAAAGCTGAAACAATCAGAAGTACTGAGGAACAGTAAGAGAACAAGCAGAGAGAAGCAGCCAGAAAGCCAGGAAAACAGCAAGAAAAGCACTTGCAGCATGACTCTGTGGGTATGTCTGTACAGCAACTAGACAACCAACTCGGGCTCACAGTCCATGGGCTGCATGGCTGTTTCACTGCTGTGTAAATGTCTGGGCTTGGGCTGAAGCCCGAGCTCTAGGACCCTGGAGGGTGGGAGCCCAGAAGTTTACACAGCAATGAAAAGGCCCAGCAGGCCAAACCCTGTGAGCCTGAGTCAGCTGGTAGACATCCCTCAGAGAAAACCAAGAGAGGGCTTTTTGAACAGTGTGCTGGCTGGAAAGAGGCTTGGAACTGTGAGCAAAGAAACTGCCTCCTGTTGTTCAATTCCTACTGTATTCACAGAAACAGGATTTCGTACATTCTTTGTAAATTAACAGGATTGCATCACAGAAATACCCAAATCCATCCTCTAATTCTCCTTCAACTGGAAACAATCTGCAAAACCCTGAAAAGCGGTGAATCTCTTGGGTCAAAAGGGTATCAGGTCCCACACCAAAGTTTTGGAACAGTAATATCAAATCTGTTTTGCATCTGGCATTTGCTTATTTATATCACTAATAAAAATACTGTAAAGCAGTAATACTAAACCTTTGGTTCTCCAGCCACAGGTGCAGTTCTTCACACGTGCTCTTTAGGTTTGTCTGCACTAGACTTTACCTTAAGCTAATTGATTGTTAATTAACTTGAGATAATTAATACCTTTGTAAAGGCTCGTGTAGATGCTACCAGCATTGGCTGAACCCTCAGGTAAACTACAAACATGAGTAGCCTGGAACAAATGATTGGGGAATGTCCAGAGTAGAGCTGTGTGAATAAAACAGATTTTTTTGGCTCGCTGGCCAGACTGAAAAATAAAAAAAGGACAAAAAATATTTCAGATCAATGAAATTTGTTCAAAATTTTCAGTGAACCAAAAACTCATGAAAAAATTGTTCTGTTGAAACTGAAAGAAATGTTTTGTTTCATTTTCAAATTTTTTAAAATGTTTTCCAATTTTTTAAATAAAATTGAAGAACATTTTGAAAGGAAAATGTTTTTGAATTGAAAAATTCTAAATGATTTAATTCAGAAATGTTGAAATGAAACATTTCAATTAACCTGACAAACAATTTCCAACTTTGACACGAATTCACAAAATGTTAACTGTCGACCCAGAGCTGCATTTTTCATTAAAAAAATATTTTGGCCAAAAAATTCCACACAGCTCTAGTCCAAACTAGCTTTCACAAAGATCTTGATTATCTTGAGTTAGTTGCCAATCAATTAATTCAAAGTAAAAATCAAAAATATCTGGTCAAGAAAGTGCAAACAGAGGTGCTGGTGAGTACTAAGTAAATGAATTAGAGTTGCCAGAATCCTGTCTCGCTCTTTCACAACCCTCCAACAGAGGAGAAACTTTCTTTCTCCTAGCAACCAGGAAGAGGTTTGGAGCAGGGGAGAGGATGTGGAGGTGGGGAGGTAGTGGGAGAGGGACAAAATAGAGAGATAGAGACAAATGACATTGTGTTGCAAAATGATTTTGATCTGCTGTCACATCAATACATAATAAGAAAAGGAGTACTTGTGGTACCTTAGAGACTGACCAATTTATTTGAGCATGAGCTTTCGTGAGCTACAGCTCATAATGATACTGATCCACAAAGGGCCAATAGGATAATGCAAATGTCACATTGTGATAGTTTCATCTCTCTGTGGCCTTGACGTCACTAGGAAAAAGTGTTTTTGCTTTGTTTTGTTTTTACCAAGCATAAGGTAACACATGGTAACAAACATGTTAAAAATCTGGTGTGGACAAGGCAGTTTGTAATTTTCATATGTGTTAGCAGGTGGAGGTAAACCCTAGGATCCCCCCAATTGTTTACTGCCACCTGCTAACAGGTGAAAATTACAAACTGCCTTTACCACAATGGTCACCATGTGTTAGCTAAAACATAGTAAAAACCCCACCTTTCTTCCTAGTGTGGATACATCCTTTGTGGCCTAGCCATGACTAAATGACTTCCAAGCTCTTCCAGATTAGAATAGTGGTATTCACAAAATGGTTGAGAGGAGAATATACACTAAAATCTATTGTGCAGTTTTGCGTAAGTGAGGCACTCCTGCCCAAAACTAATTATTATGCTTGCTTTATCTGGCCAGGCAAGAGCCAGCTGTGATGCCATCATTCCCATGGAACCTTGGCACAAGGTAGTATTGGTACTGAAAAAGAGATCAGGAAACCCTAGGACTTGGAGAATTTACAGTGCTGTTTTTTGACTTCATGTCATAGTAAAGGCAACCATGTCTTGTCCAATTGTGGCACATGCCAGAGGAGCAAGTGGTGCAATTTTCAATAGTGTAAGTACAGTAGGGACTATAATTAACTACAGTATTTGCCTGTAAAGCATTTCATTCTGTGCTTGCCTGGATGGTTTCTTTAAGCCATTCAGGGGATTTCTGGTGCACAGGTACCTTGAAGGGGAAGGAAGGGGTTGCAATCACAACTCCTTTCATACTGCCCTGTCATGCTGGCCCTTCAGGGTATTTGCTTCAATGACTTTGAGTGTCAGAGATTTCTAAGGCAGAAAGCAGCATTTGTAATTTCTTTTTTTCCTGAGCATTCAGGGTCAGGGAAATAGACCATTCAGGTTGAGCACTAGCATTTGGGTACTTCCAATATGTGACACTTCATTTTCTAAGACAGATCAGGTGGGCTGGGGAGCTCAGAGGGCACAAGATGAGTGCACAGAGGAGGAAATATGTCCAGCAGCAGCCCTCTGCTATTATCTAGGGACTTCTACAGCTTGCTCGGGTTCCCTTTTCCAAGGGATGGTAGTTTCCTAAGTATCGGTTTACTATTTTGTTGAAGAAACCTATCAATTTCAAGGGATCTGCCCAAAGAAGTTTGAATCTCACTCCCTCAGGATCAGTGCAGCTGCTGCAGCAGGTCTGTGTGGTTTGGGGTCCAACAACAATTTTGCCATTGGCCAGTGACATCCAGAATTGTCTAGATTCTATGTTAGAACACCACTGGTTTAAGCAGAGCCTTGCCAATCTGTTTATGATTGATAAAAGTTGTTTATTTTTGTTTGAACCTGAAGGGTCAAGGGATCATGTCCACAGGATGGCTGCCAATTGAAGGAATGGATCACAGCTGAGACTCATCAAGAAGATCATGCAACTACTGTGGCATGACTTTGCAGGGCATCCTCTGGGATGAATGGATTTCCGGACTGTGCACTCTTGAGGTTAAGCTAGGCCCACCAAAAGTTGTGGTTATTAACTTAAAAGTGAATGATCTTGTAAAAAGGAGAGAGAGCAATTTCATAACTTATCAGATGCTTTTGAAATATTAAAATGTCTTTAATAAATTACGTTCTCCTTACCTAAAGTTTTGACAGGGTCAGAATAGTCTGAATCTGTAAACTGGCCTTTAACATTTGTTGCTCTGAACTTAAATCTGTAAAATAATTAAATAAATTCAGGAATCAAGTATTTACATACAAGTATTAAAATCATTCATTCAGTGAAGAACTAGTAATTATTCTTCATTCTGGGGAAAAATAACATGCAATCAGTATACTCCATATAATTTAAGAATCCTAATGTCAGCATGTTAAAAGTATACTGCAGATGCGTGAAATGGATAGTACTTATCTTGCACTTAGACTTGCTGAATTCAGGAAGAACAATCTTATGTTACTAAAACAAAAAAACTACCTCTCAGTTGTCTCACTTCTACAGTCCAGTAAAAAAAAATTAAGTATATGAAAATTTAAAACCACTTCATACAGAAAGTCCCAGTGTGCTTATGGCTTCTTGTGAAATCACTTTAGACCTCGCCTTTTCTTAAATATAACAATATATCTTAACAATATATCACCTTTGCATTTTGTCTGATTGTCACTCATATAAATGCATATTTTTGTTTAAACATTTTTTTTACTTAAACATTGACATACAACTTGAATTGTATACTTACAAGTACTGCTTTCTTGGTTTTAGGGGGCCGTTGCAGATTTTATCTTCACTCCCAGGTATCATGCATGTAGTATCAGCACCTATAACATACATATCTTCTTTGCCACTCAGTACTTCCTTTCCTTCTGTACAGGGTGGGTTTGGAAAGCCTTCATTTGTAAAATATGGCCTTGGTTTTTTGAAGTAGGCATCATACCACTTAGTAACATTTCCATCATGCTGAACTATTGTCAGAAGAAATTAATTATAAATCATTTCAATTCTAAACAGATTGCAGTTAAAGAAGGTAAACCAATGGTTGTATTTTCAGAAGCGCTTAGCACTCAATAGCTCCCATTTAAATACCTCAATAAGTGACCATTTTTCAAAAGTATGAATGGTATACACTAGTCCCATGGGACTACTCATATGAGCAAATGTTCATCAGCAAAAGCTCATCAGTTCACAATCTGACCCGTACTACACAAAATAAATTTACATGACTCCTTCCTGCTGTAAAAGAGAAATGTTATCTCGGCTGCATTCTTCTAACAGCAAAAAAATGGCTAAAGGAGGAAAAACTGCTAAATGGAACCTTCAGATATTTTAATTTCAGAGATACAGCATGTGTTATTTTTTAAAGGAAGTCATGAACAAAGAAACGGATAAACCCTGAAAAAGATAATGAGAAATAGTGTATGAGTGACTTCAACAACCAACAGCTACTATTTGTCAGCTGAAAAGGGTGAATGCCTTGGATAGGTTCCCTGAATCCAGTCTACAGCACACAGACAATGCTTCAGCTTTGGAGCAAGGAATGGTAGCAGAGAGGTACCACATGAATGACTTCTGGGAGTATTACAATTGCTGCAGTAACTGGTCAAATGTCTCCCAACATTAATTCTGCATCACCCAATAAAGGCAATAAGGGAACAGAGTAATAGGTCAAATGCAAGAAACTAAAAGGTACGAACAATTAGCAAAAGAATATAATAGCTTTCTCTACCTCCTGCTTCTGCAACAAGAACTTGTATTTTCTTGATAGGTCCATGATCATCATTATAGTAGCATACTGGCATTCTGATAGTAATTGTTGTAGCAGTAACAAGTAGCATCCCACTAGTATCAAAAACTGGTGTTGGTTTCTTATTAGGTCTTGGTGGCTCTGTTTTTAAACAAAAACAAGCCAAAATGTTTTGCTTTCTAATTTATTAATTGAAATCACTTAGTTCAAGCATGTAATTGTGTTATAAGATATAATCCTCTTATTTGGGACATTTTGGTGGACAGGCTAATGTCCTAATTAAGACGCCTATCCTGCAACGGGATACTTGAGAGGGTGAAAGTCTGCCCTCACAGATTTCCCCCTTTGCAGGATCAGAGTACAAGTGACAGGTTTGACTAAGAAAGAACACTGTTTAAAAAAAAATCTTAGCCTTAATTTTTCTATCTGTGAAATGGGGACAATGATTTTATTTGCTTCTCATGGATGTGGTAAGGTATAAGTACAGATGGTTCTATAGTCTATTTCTAAATGTCATGGTGAGGCATAACTAAATAATATTTGTAAAATGGTAAATTCGGATAACCTTTTTCACACTGAGTAGTACCTTATTCCATAAGTAGTCCCACTGTTTTATTGGTACTAATTATGGTATATGGTACAATTCAACTATCAGCAAGGTACTATATAAGTATCAAATATTATTAATCTGTAGCAGAGGCAGGAATAGAGCTCAGGCATTCAAGGCTCTCAGACTTATGCTCATTCTTCTAGGCAATGGACAGGAGGGAAACCCATATGCATGCACAAATTTACAGTAATTTTTTTTAGAGCTTATAGGGAACTCAGCAAAAAAGCATTTTATTATGCATACCTTTAATATCCATAGTTATTTTTAGTTGGATTTTTGGCCCTGCACCAGCACCATTTATTGCATACACCTTAAAAAGAAATGAACACTTTATTTTATTGAAAATCTGTGTTAAACTTAAATCAGCAAAAGCTAAATGTATGCTTTTTAAAGGAATAATGAATCCTGCAATTTTATAATATACATAACATGACAAGACTGAAGGGTTTCAGTGATAACATAAACCTTGGGATTGTTATTTACTTTATTCACGTGACCAGAATACACGATGGAACTAGAACCTTAATTTATGTATATATGGAGCAACATTATTTAAAATACGTATTAAAATTTCCCTACTAATTTAATCTCTAACTCCATTCGCTTGTACTCTCGGGAACACACTATTACACTTGCATGTCTCTCTACCTCTAACTCATTCCCTGACTTTTTTTAAATCCAATTTCAAGACCTAGCTCATCTTCCTAGCCTACCATGAAATCCTATTGCCTGAGCCTCTTAGTTTCTCTCCTGTTATATGGTCTTTATATCCCTCTTGACTCCTGTCCCTCTGCATATATAGATGCTACCTGTATGATAAATTATGATTAAAATAATCTATCTGCGTGTAAAGCTTGAAAGCACTCATGAAGCATTTTGTAGTACTTTTGTATGAAAGACAATATACAAAAGTAAATTGGATACTATTATCTGATTCTCCTACATTTTTTAAACTACATACCAGTGGACCAAATTCTGCCTTCAGTTATACCTGAGATTCTCTGGATTTACACCAGTGCAACTGAAGGAAGAATTTGGCCCAATTTGTTTATTCTTCCAAACTCCTTTGATATTTGCGAAATCAGAAAGAGAGTAGATTTACACTATAAAAAAAATTTCCAGAGGGACTCTCTCCAGTACTTTCCTAGGTCATTCTTTGAGCCATTTACTCCACTCATCTCTAAAATCATAAGGAAAACAATATTTCAGACCCTGGTATAACATAGTTAAAACAAGGGGTGGGGGTGGAACAAATCCAACCTTCAAACAATTATTTCCAGGAGGATTTTTACTCTTGCTTCTCCTTCCTCCTGTCCTAATCCCTGATTGCTTTAATGGTGTGACTACAAGCAGTAATAAAGATTCATCTGTAGTCACTGCTTGTAGGATTGGGCCCAGAGACTGAAACAAAAAAAAAAATACAAAACAGAAGACCACCTTGGGGATCAAAAGACAGAACAAAATTTTGTAGTTGAAAGGGATGTGCCAAAGACTGGCTTGGTGATCTAGGATCTAGTCCTACAAGGTGCTAGCTACCACCAGTGAGATGCTAAGAGTCCTCAGTTACTACTGATTTTCCCCATACACTTTATATCTTTGGTTACAATGCCAGGGAACAAAATCATATTCTGGGTTTAGGCCTTCACTCCTTAATCAAGCAAATCTGTTGACATCAAAGACAGAGAGAGAACTGTATTAAGCCTTACAGTGACGTTATACGTATGTCCTCCTTTTAGCCCCTCTATCACTGCAGTGACCGATTTATTTGTTTTGTCAATGACACTTAGATTATGAATCTGGACAACTGCAGGGTCATCTTCTTTGTAAATCATGGCTTGATATACTTGAATCTTTCCATTGGGTTCAGATGGTGGCACAAACATCACTTGGAATTTTGTTACTTCATCTGGTATCTTCTGAAATGTTACGTTGTTAGGTGGGTCTTTAGGCACTAAAGGAAACATTTCAGAAATTCACTTTAAATTGGAATGTATTACTGTTATTATTTATTTATAGATTAAAATACAGAAAGGTTTCAGAAAAAAAATAATCTTTTGGACACCAGGATTATACCACTGCTATTTAATTTGATTAATTAAAAACTATTATCCCAACACTAAGTGCCTGTGCAAATATTATAATATTAATCTCACAGATAGCAAACCTAATGACTAGAAGCCCACCATAATTAGCATCAGATCATAAGCCACCACCCTCATCTCTAACTACTTTGCTTCCTGGACAGCCCCATGAAAAGCATGAGCTTTTAAGTATGCTCTGAATATAACAAATCCGTGTTTTATTAGACCATGGGGAGACGTGTCAGAGTTGGAGACCCCTTTCTGAAAACACTCTGTCAGCAGCAACCACCCTCACTACTTTTAAACCAGGGGACTGACACAGCATTGCCCAAGGAGACTCAGTCTTTCCATTAACTAATGCCCAAACATACTTGGACCATGTCTACACTACAAAGTTAAGTTGACTTTATGTAAGTTGACATTGAGCCTCTGATTTAAGCAAGTCAATCTTGCGTGTCCACACTACGCTCATTGTGTCAGCGGAGTGCATCCTCACTAGCAGGGCTTGCATTGACACATGGAGCTATCCCACAGTGCATGTAGCTGAGCGGAATTTTGGGTTGGGCTTGCAATGCCTTATGGGACCAAAACATTGGTGCAGGTGGTTATGGGAACATGGCATTAGCTTCCCATGATGCACTTACCTCCCTCCCTCCCTGAAATCAATGGCAAACAAACCAAGCCTTTTTCGCGCCTTTTTTCATAAGCCTGGGTTACTCGCACAGACGCCATGGCACGATAAGCATGGACCCCGCTCAGCTGCACACTGTTGTTGTGAGCATTACAAACACCTCATGCCTTATCCTGCAATATTTACACAGCTGATACAGGAGCCGCCGTGTGGAACAATGTGATGCCACGCTAGCAGCTAGGGTGACCCAATGTCCCGATTTCATAGGGACAGTCCCAATATTTGGGGCTTTTTTCTTATTTAGGCTCCTATTCCCCCTCATCCCCATCCTGATTTTTCACATTTGCTGTCTGGTCACCCTACTAGCAGCCCTGCTGGAAGTCATAGACAGAGCAATTCACAGTTGCTGGTGACAGTCACGTATCACCTTGACACATTTCTAGGTCCGGGAAACAAGCACTGACTGGTGGGATTGCATCGTTATGCAGCTATGGGATGATGAGCAGTGGCTGCAGAACTTTACAATGCATAAGGCCACTTTCCAGGAACTGTGTGAAGAGCTTTCCCCACCCCTGAAGTGCGGCAATACTAAAATGAGAGCTGCTCTGACAGTGGAGAAGTGAGTGGTTATAGCTCTGTGGAAGCTTGCAACACCAGACTGCTACCGGTCAGTGGGGCATCAATTTGGAGTGGGTAAATCTACTGTGGGATCTGTTCTGATCCAAGTTTACAGGGCCATTAACAGATTTTTGCTAAGCAGGGTAGTGATTCTGGGCAACGTGCAGGACATAGTGGATGGTTTTGCTGCAATGGGGTTCCCTAACTGCGGTGGGGCGAATCCTTATCATGGCACCAGACTACCTTGCCAAAGAGTACATAAACATAAAGGGGTACTTCTCAATGGTGTTGCAAGTGCTGATGGATCACAGGGGCCATTTCACCGACATCAACATGGGCTGGTCGGGAAAGGTGAATGCATCTTTCGGAACACAGGTCTGTTCAGAAATCTGCAAGCAGAGACTTTCTTTCCAGACTGAAAAAGTAACCGTTGGTGATGTTGAAATGCCAATCATGACCCTGGGAGACGCAGCCTACCCCTTGCTCCCATGGCTCATGAAGCCATACGCAGGCAGCCTGGACAGCAGAAAGGACCGGTTCAATCATAGGCTGAACAAGTGCAGAATGGTGGTGGAATGTGCCTTTGGATGTTTAAAAGGTCACTGGCAGTTTGCTTACTAGGTTAGACCTCAACGAAAGCAAAATCCCCATTGTTATTGCTGCGTGCTCCATAATATCTGTGAAACAAAGGGAGAAAAGTTTCCTCTGTGGGGGAGGGATCACAGCCAATTTTGAGCAGCCAGACACCAGGGCAATAAGAAGAGCACATTGAGGGGCTCTGCATCTCCGTGAGGCTATCAAAACCAGTTTCAGCAATAAGCCAAAGTAATACGACACTTATCTTGGGATCTGTGGTGTTCTTTACCAAACTGTCCCCTCCTTTGCATTTTCTCCTCTGTAAATTCCACCCCCACCAACCATGGTGTGTTGGATGAATAAAGAGCCTTTTCTCCTCAATCCGTTAAGTTTTATTATGCACACGAACACACAGAGACAGCAAAGAAAAGTAAGATAACCTGGGGCAAAAGGGCTGATAACACTGTGGAGGGAGAAACAAGGAAAGCTTGCTTACAGTTGTACTGCAATAACAATCAAAGGTGTGGGAATAGGTGCCTTCTGGTCCTTGTACCCTCCTCTGGTGTTGAGTGCCAGGGATACCAACCCCGCTTGTCTCATAGGACATTTAGGGGAGGAGGATGTAGAACTGGGCAATGATGGCAGCAGGTTCAGCATAAGCTGTAGAGGGACTCTAGCATCCAGCTGCATTTCTTGAACCTCAACCAGATGCCTCAGCATGTCTGATTGCTCTTTCAGAATCTGCAGCATTTCTTCCTGAGTGGCACACTCTTTTTCCCTGCATGTTCTCCTATCCTCCCTTCCATGTCCAGGTTCTTGGACAGTATAATCCTCCATGCTCTGAGCTCCATCTTGTCACTCTCAAAGGTGTGTGTTAACTCATTGAACATGTCCTCCTGAGTGCTCTTTTTCTGCCTTCTAATCTGGTAAAGTCTCTGTCCTGGTGTGGAGGATGTGCCAATGGACAAGGTTTCAGCTGCAAGGAATGCAAAGCACAAGGGTAGCATTGACAGCACATACATTGTTTCTGGTGCAAGGTTAATTTTTTTAATAAAAAAATCACCCCTCAATACACTTCACTGCAAGCCACAACGTAATCACAACCACTGGCTATTGCCAGAGTCGGTCTGTTGCTCCAGCCATGGTGAATAAGGCCATGAGGCATGGATGAGGGGTCTTATGCCTCTGCTTTTGTGAAGACATCCTTGGGATCACAGGTTGGAACTTGAGAAAAGCCCCTTTTCCCCTAGCAACTTAGATGGTGCTTGAGAACAGGCAGCAGTGTAAAGCCCCCCAAATAGTTTATTTGTTACAAAAGCAGCATCAGGTTGGGGAGGAAGGGAGACAAACAGGAAGCCGTCACCCCATCTTATTTTTGTAATGCTTGCAATACACGGTGATCCCTTCCAACCAGAACCACAGCCATTTGGGAAAGCATGGTTGTGTGACCCATATTTCACCAAACGGGGGGTAGATTACTTGTTGAATTGTTTGTGGTTTAAGGGCTAGCATTGAAACCTTCTCCCGTTTCCCCTAGGTGACCCTATGCAATATCACTCTCCTGAGGGTAACAGAGGCGGCAAGGGAGCAGATTTTGCAAGTGTCTGGGTACAGACCTGGTCCCTGCCGTGTGCTGCAATGATGCCAGAAGAGTTAATACTGGAGTGGCGCAGGAAAGCGTCCCACCGTGGTGGACGAAATAAAGGAGCCCTTCCCAGAAACCTTCTGCAAAGGATTCCAGAGTACGTCCATGAAAACTTCTTAGAGATTTCCACGGAGGATTTCTGGGCCAACCCGGGGCTCATAAACAGTCTTTTTCAGAGAGCACCCTCTGGATAGCTGGAGTAGCCACCAGTAACCACTACACCTACTTTTTGGTTCAGATTAAACATAAAAAATAATAGCATATAACCCCTACAGTTTGATTGGAAATGTGTACTCACCAGCGGTCCCTTCCCTGGCATCACACTCTCCCACCAACTGGTCCTGTGAAGGGATGGGCTCTGGGGTTAAAAACGGTTCTTGCCTGCCTCACATCCTCCTCTTCCTTGTCAACAATGTCCTCCTCGTTGTTGCTCTCGGTCACCTAGGGCTCCTGGGACGTATCCATGAAGCATTTTGGGGTAGTGGAGGGGTCACTGCCAAGAATCGCATGCAGCTCCCCATAAAAGTGGCATGTCTGTGGGGCAGAACCAGAATGACTGTTCGCCTCTCTTGTCTTCTGGTACGCTTGCCGAAGCTCCTTTATTTTCATGCAGCACTGCTGTGTGTCCCTGGTGTGTCCCTGGTGTAGCCCTTTTCCTCCATGCACCGCATGATCTTGGCATGGATGTCAGCATTTCTTCTGCTGGATCAGAGCTCTGCCTGCAGATTCTTCTCCCCACACAGCAATAAGATCCACCACCTCCTGTGTACTTCATGCTGGAGCACATTTGCGGCCTTGAGTCTCCACGATCAGCTGTGCTGTTGAGCTCTCCACACTGAGCAAACAGGAAATGAAAATTCAAATGTTCCCAGGGCTTTAACAGGGGAGCGTCTGTTTCCTGTGTACCTGGCTCATATGCAGTGGAGTTGAAAGTGCTCTCCAGAGTAGTCACAGCGGAGCACTGTGGGACACCTCCTGAAGGCCAATCATTCAAATTACACACCGCAGTATCTACACTATCCCCATGTCGACCCATGGATGTCGAATCAAGCGCTATGCCTCTCGTGGAGGTGGAGTACAGAAGCCAACATTACAGGCCACTTAGATTGGCAGAAAGGACTCAGCAGTGTAGACACATACGTTATTAGATTGACTTAACCCAGTTTATGTCGATCTAAGATTGTAGTGTAGACCAGGCCTTAGTGTTTTATAGTGAAACCAGCACTTTAAATTCCATCCAGAAATTTACTGGTAGCCAAAGCAGATCTCAGAGCACATTTATCATGCTCTTTCCCAATGATCCTAAGGTAGCCCTTTATAAAACACATTTATTCAAGTAGTTTATTCTCAAGGTGCAAAAGCAAAAATCATTTTACCAACAGCTCTGTCTAAAAGAAAAGGCTGTACCTCTCTTTCCAGGCACAGATAGAGAAGAAGTTGTTTTGCCTACTCATGCCTCCTGAGCAGCCAGGGATATAACATGACCCCAAATTGTGAACCCAAGTAACCAAAGGCAAGCACACTTCCTCAATCCAGGGGTCTGATATAATCCCTGCTTGCTTCCCAGCCCACAGATATCAGTTCAGTCTTCTCTGGATTGAGCCTATGTCAGCTAGCCCTCCTCCAAGCCTTAACCTCACTCAGATACCACATAAAAAGCTTGAGTGTGAAAATCCAGTGGCAGCATTTGGCCTTGTTATGAAGCTAATCACGCTAATTCTTATTCCTGGACTATTATTCTATCATTAATTTAGGTGTAATATCACAAAAAAGTAAATGTTTAAATTAACCTTTTGATTCCTGCACATAATTGCTAACTGTGCCATGCCTGCTCTACTGTGCGCCATTCATTTGAACAGAACACAACAATGTTCAAAATAGGTCCATAAATCAATATAGGTTTCCCTTCATTAGAAAAGAAGAGATTAAGAACTGTAACATTTACAGTACATAAATGATCATAATAAACACAGCATACATGCTTGAGAAAAAAAACAAGATATTTTTAAAAGTGAGATTACAGTCAAGAAGTTGACTCTGAAAATTTGGAAATTTAGAGACCTATCTTCATGGTCGATGGCTTGTCTGCTGAGGCAGTCTGTTCCTTACGTCAGAGTATCCCTTTAAAGTGTACAGTACTGCCTTGACATTAGATTGATTTCTGCCCATTACAGCCTCCTTCCGGCCTCCTTGTTTAGCTGTGCATCACTCTTACTCAGATGTTAAGCAGGCATAATGATCACCCACCTCCGTAAAGCACTTTGAGATCGATGGATGATATGTGCTAAATATTAGCAGCATTTATTTTTACTGTCTCTTGTTGTCTATAACCACACTTTAACATCAAGGGTAATTCACACCGCTTTACTGTGAGAGCAAAATCTAAAGATGTATTGAAAGTTTAGCTGGTATTTACGATTTATGTTTTCTTTACTGTACAAGTATCAAGAAAAAACCAACAGTGATTTTTAAGTTAAAAAACACAAACACTTACCTGCCTCAAATGTGGAGACAATTACGGAAGTACTAGACTTGCCTTCAATACGTGCAGCACTTACATCTCCTGTAAAAGCGGTGACTACTACAGAATATCTTGTGAATGATTTTAAATCTGAAATTTCCAGGGTTTTACCCTCGTAATTTGTCTTGAGAAATGAAGCTTTATAATCGTCACTATCTACCTACAAAATAGATAAATACAATACTACAAAAATAGTACATTAAATTCACAAGATCATGTTACTTATATAGTGTATTTTATTTACATTTACCTACATACACACAGAAATATACAAGGACCCCAATTAGCAAGACTGAATTGCAGCACAAGGGAGTAGGCAGAATAAGAAACAGACATCCCTTCCCACCCATGTGAAACCACATTATCATTCCCCTCATCACAACTCCAGGCCCGGGGCAGAGGAAATGGATGCATGTCAGTTGCTCTCCTCTACCAAGCAAGCATGTGGGGAGGGGATGTAAGAACATTGATCTGGGGAGCTATGCTGGAGGGAAGAGGAAATTCAGCTGAACCTAGTAAAGGGCTAAACTAGTTACTTTGCCTAGTGAGCAAGAAAGGAGCTCAGAGAGCCACAGTTCTTTTCCAGGGCTCCTTCGAGGGCAGGGCAGCTAGACATCCTGTCTTAGCCTAAAAACTTAATCAAGTGTCAAATGTGAATGCATTAGCAGGACAGCCAAATCCCACATCTGGATAGTCAGCTGGGCACATTTAAACAAAAAATGACACTTCACTTGTATATATGCCAATTTTTAAAAGCCCAATCCTGTACAGCCGTATGTTCATGATTAAGTTTGCTCATAGAGACCCAGAAGGTGGAGTATCATGAGCCTTGTGATGGGCAGTGCACAGGATCACTGCTCCAGGAGCAGACGAGGGACTGAACTGTGACTCAAAGAATCACAATTTGGTCCTAGATTTCCTTTTGCTTTGCAAGTGTGCCAGCCTGCCTGCGGCAGCTTACTTCTCTCTCTGTGCCAGCTCAGCTGACATGTTGAAGGGACAGAGTCAAGGCTCCACCAATTCCTGCCCATGCCCACCTGTACAAGAGGGGGAGTAGCAACTCCATAGAGACTGTTCTCCCCTGTGCACTGGGACTTGCAACTTGGGTAGCTTAGGCAGAGAAATAAGAAGACTACCTTATGCCCCTTTGCTCCCTTGTGTAGGCACAAACCACAGGTCATCATTAGGCCCACAAATAGTCCCACTGAAGTCAATGGGACTTCTCATGTGTGTAAATGTATTCATATGAACAAGTATTTGCTGGATCATTCCCTAAGAATCAATACATAGCTTGTTTCACAAAACTGGTATTGGTACATAAAAGCACAAATCTATTTAATTATATTTAGCTGTGAAATTTTAATTAAAACATCATGAAATTCATTAAGGAGTTACTCATTGGTTAATAGCTTCTTTCGAATAGTGGTGGCAACCTGATGGCTTGATACTTTTATAAATAAAATGGACAAAACATTCATTCTGGCAGAGAGCTGGGCCAGATGGCCTCGTAAGTCTTTTTTAACTTTATGAAAAAGTAGATAAGTGGAAAAGGAAGCTCTTCTAGTCGATGATCAAACAACATTTTATTACGCCCCTTCCTTATGGTCTATTCCCACTATTATAACATTTTAAAATGATGTTTTCATTATTGTTTCTTCAATGTGTAATTTGAAGGATAATTAGGTAGCTGTACAGTAGTTTTCCCACTGGGTGAAATTTGTATTAAATGCAGCTGCTAAAACGTTAGGATCATTCAAGCACACTTTTTCTTTGACAGATGTGCCTCTATCCCCACTGAGGGTTAACCTTAACTAAAGTTTCTGATGCACTAAACAGACATTCATTTCCTGGGATGACCATGAAGAGATGAGGTACTTTTTTATATCTTACTATCAGTTATATGGCATTTAAATATTTACAAGAGAGCTGTAAATACAATTATTTTGATACAGAATCATTAAACTTTTCTTTATTTTTACTCTCCCCAAAACCCTGGTCCAATTTTGTCTCCTTTACTGATTCCGGGTAGTCCTTTACTCCACAAATACTGCTAATGGGAAAAAAAAAAATGAGAAAAGGTATAGTATGATTTATTTTGGGCTAATGGTGGCAGAATGATTTTCTTATTACTGTTCTGTAAAGCTGAAAAAATTGGCAATTTAAAGAGAAACCTTGACTTTCAATACATGGATGGAAAGTATTACTTTTTTAAAATTATGATGTGACAGAGAAGGGATCTGAGTTTATTATGTCCTGTGAAAATATTTTACAAATCCTTAAGGAGCCTGATCTGAGAACTAAAATACTAAAATGTATGTAATGTTGTAAAATACAAAATGTTTGTGGAATTTGGAATCTAAATACATAATTTTCCCAGAGGGCCACCAAAATTTATGGCAGTATTTTCACTGCAGACAGACTATGTCAGTTTTATTGGACTTTAAGCAGCAGTGGACCTGCCTGTATAATGCTATTCACTATGGAGATGACACCTGTAGCTACTGATCATTGATTAGACAGTACCTGATTACAAGCAATCTCTAAAATTAAATCTATAAACTTGAAACATTCTGAATGTGAACATGTCTTTAAAATCATGTTTGATTACTGACTGAATATTCAAAACAGCATTTTAAATTCCTGCTGAATATTTACCAACACGTTTGAGAAATCCAGTAATTCATTATAACTTATTGGGTACCTTATTATAAATTATAGGTATAAGTATCAGATCAATATATCATGGTCTAGGACATGACTGCATCCCGCTAATAATTTAGGAACCACATATTACAGAGGCAGAAGGGAAAACTGTGTGAACAGAACTTGGTGGAATGCTTCACACAAACAAAATATTTGAATTTGGGGGTTTGGTGCTTCTGCAAAAAGGTGAAAGAAATCACTTTGGTGCAATTTTATGACAGTGTGTCATAAATGACAGGAGGGTTTCACAAGTAAAATGTCTTTTCGTTTGTTGAAATCAGAATTGTCAAGAACTGCGCTCCAGCTCTTCTCTAGTCTCTTCTAATGACCTGCTCAAGATTTTGCTGAAGGAAGGAAGAGTTGTTTTTCTTTTAACACATCCCTTGTTATTGTAAGTCCTGCCATTGCACTGCTGCTGTGATAGATGGTCTACTACCTGCATAGTGCATTGGGCCAGTTAGAGCAACAGCAGGGAACTGAGAAGCAGAAAGGGTAGAAGCACGTGAGCCCCATGTTGCCATTTCTATTTTATTGTGACTCTTGAAATATTTGATGCTTTTCTTGAAGCCCCAGACATTGATTACCCAGGAATCTCAGCTTTAATTTGTTAGGCTTACAAGCAATATAATACCATAGTATTTTGTCTAAGACTTAAAGGAACATCTAACCTTTTAACAAAGCTAGTTTCCCTAAAGTTTCCCATTAGCACACTATCAATATTTTCAATATCAAAGATTTGCTCATTCTTAAACAAGAAAATCACCATTTTCGCAAGCTACATTTTTATTTCTTATGTCCTAGATTCCTCCGTGCAAAAGACAGTGGATGTTTTGGACATTCTGGCTTTCATTCCTGTCCTGTTTATGTGTCTTGCAATTTCTATAAAACGTCTATATTTGTGTTATTCCAGATACAATCAAACATCTGTATCATTATCAACCAACAAGTAAAAATGAGAACTGCCTTACTGAGGTAACGTCTATGAGGTAGAATGTTGGTCCAGTAATAATGTCCGGTTCACTCCAACTGATGTTAATACTGTGAGGAGATGTAACTACTACAGTTACATTTTCTGGTGGACCATCTGGAGCTATGGAAAAAATGATACATATGTGAATCAGAGTTAGTTCATAACAAATAACACAGTATCTTGAGTCACCATGAAATAAGATTCACTTACCATTTGAAAATGAAACTTTTGTAATTGTATTATTATATTTGCCAAGCTGTTTAAAGAATTACAGACATTTTTGGTTCTGATTCATAAAGCTTTCTATGGGATTTAGACACATCTTTTATTAAAATTCCATATCCTTAATGGAAGATGTGTCTAAAACTCCTAAACAGCTTTGCAAATCTACACCATAGTATCTGTTAATTAATAGGCCCTCTTTTACATGGCACATACAATTTCCACATGGGAGATGGAGTATGTTTGATGCACCAGAATAAAGAACAACAACAAAAAAATACTATCACAAGTTCATATGCATGTCAACAGGACTGGAAAATTTTAAAGTTTTTATAGAGTACTGTTTTCTCAAAGGAATATTTGGTTTCTAGTTTATTTTTATCGTTCTTTTTTTCTTAACATATTGTGAAATACAGAAAAATAAAGAGGCGAAAGGAGCTGTAGGACTTCCAGATTGAATAATGAATATTTTTCAACAGTTTCCACATCACGCGGTGGGTTCACCTGGTTTCCTATTATAAAGTACAGGAAAATTCGGTACTCTTCCTACAACATGGCAATACTTGGTACTGGGCATATTGACTTTTTAAACAGTGAACATGGTAAGAATGGGGAAAAATAGGATTTGTGAGTGCAAGAGACACCTAGATTGCACATAATTTGAGAACTTGGCTCCATTGCACCATTTTGTGCCTGCTACAAAAAGAACAGCAAAACTGCGATCTATACAAATCTCAATAAATAGTAAAATAGTAAAGAAGTACTCTCTATTCCTACCTTTGATTTCTGCATAAAATTGCTTTAATACATTTTTCTCCTTCATGAATCATTAGATCACTACCTACTATCCAGTGGATTACTGCTAGGAAATAAGAAAGTTTGGGTGGTAATTAGGTTTGTTCGTTAGTGGATTGGCTGAGCACTTGAGTGGAGTGGGAGGTTTAGACTACTCAGAGGAGGGTGATCACAGGAGAGAGAGAATTTAAAGCCAATGTACTCATCTGCAGTAGCTCAGTTATATCTAGTAAAGATGTATATTTTTAATTGAGCTATAACTCATTTTTATGTTAGTTCACTCCATAGTTTTTCATCAAAGTTTCCTTTGGTGCAAAAAATGCTTGCAGTACCCATTGCTGCATTACTAAAAGAGGATTATGCCTTTATCTATTTTTGTGCATAGTGAAGTCTCTGAAAGAACTGTAAAATGCCGTATAAATGTTCAGTTAACAGAACCCTAGAACTGTGAACTTATGAAGATGATTTTTCATTATTTATAGTACTAGCAAGAAATGGAGCATATTTTATCTTTTAAAATTAGTCAAGGAAGCAATTTAGATTTACTAGTTAGATAAAGGAAGGATTGTAGATACTACAATTCACTTTTAAGCACATTTATATGTAATCCACGTATTTTCACTTAAAATCCGAATGTAATTTACCACATTATCCAGCTTAATTTAGAGATGCAGTATCCCCTATTTGATAACAACATTTTCAATTTGTTAAATTTTTAGATTTCTATCAGGAAACTTTTTATATATTTAAGGTATTTACATAAAGTGCATCTAAACATCATTATCTGTTTTATTTTCACCATAATCAGAAAACAATCAATTGACACTTACTTAACAGTAATGAAAAATTAGGAATAGCTACTGACAATAATCCGTAAAATGAAAAAGGAGACTGGACACTGGAAATGTGCTAGTTCAAAAACACTTGGTGTTTTATAATAAACATTTAAAAAAACCTGGTTGTCTCAGCGGTAACTGTCACATTCTGATTTAGGATTTTTTGTGAAATGAGTCTAGTCAGTAATGGGTAAGATATCACTATACCCTTTCTCTTATAAATCACAGCAATTTACTCAGTAGAAATGACCTAGTCTTATTCTCTCATTCCCCTATAATCCAATCACTTCCTCTCATAAGCAGTTTTCGCCTGGTTTTCGCAATAATGCATTTTCTGTAACTAACAACCATCATTTCCTGATTATCATGCTTCTATCCTGCCACAGGAATGTGGGTCTTATGGAGGTCAGGGTCATCTTTCCCATCCATCTGTGTCCTGATGCTGTGGCAGCAGTTAAGTGTGTTTGCTAGAAGGTAAGTCTGGATAGCCCATCATTTAGCATAGTCCTCAAAAACAAGACTGAATACCCTAACCTTCTCATGGAAGTTCATGCTTGCCAGTTTGGATGAGAACTGCCTTTTTCATTATTATTTTTTTAAGAAAAAAAAGTCTTATATTCAGTTATATCTTATTAACTTGATCTAGATTTCCCCCCAAATTTTTGGATATTTAGGCATTAGACAGATATAGGGACCAATCTTTTCCCCATAAAGAGAATGAACAGAACAAAGAATCCCCTGCGCATTCAAGGCAAACATTGTCTGAAGAGGGGGTATACAAGCATGGCAGTATCACTCCTCTCACTTTGACCCAGAAAAGCAAGAACTCCAGACACTAGAGTTTGGGACGGAAGGTGCTGGGAAGTAGTCAAGGCTCAATTTCTGTAGTCTCATCTACCTGGAAACTCGTGGTGATTTCCCTGTGTAATACAATGCTGACCCTGTCAGTATTATGTTACATAAATTCACATTGCACACATTTCAAATACCTTGGGTCAGGTACAAGAAGAACAGAATGAACCATCCTGCCATAAAAGATGTAGGGTTTGGGGGGCACTTCAGAGTTCTGGCCCTCTACACATATGCCCCAGGCTTTCAGAGATGCCCCAAGAACTTCGCCACATCTCAGCACATCTATGCACGAGGAGTCCCTTCAGCTCGCAAAAAATACCAGTTCCCAAGTTCCCTAACTACACCACAATGCGGAATTAATTCTGTGGCCTCAGTACCATCCATTTCCCACCTAACTTTGGCTCTCCAAAATGATATTATCTGAGAAAAGATGATATGGACTATAAAATGTAATATTTTACTTGTTATGAATGCAAAAGTGAAGATCAGAATGGGTGCAGGTGCAAGATAACTAAGTTTCTCTTGCTATGGAAAATGTTCCCTTTTCTTCCCCTTATTGTGCCACAACACTGTGAACTAATGTACTGGTGTTTGTACACACTTAGATCATGTTGAAAATATTTCATCTTGCAAAACAGAGTTAGCTCTTTGCACAATCCATCAGCTAAGCAATAACAGTGCCATCAAACTATTTTATGAGACAGTGAGACTATTCCTATGAGGATAATCTACAAAACAGAAGGAATAGTTGATCTGGATGGGAGAGCTGGATTAATCCTGAGTAATACACTACAGTGTACTCCAATATACAACATTATTGCGATTATGGCTACAAATATGTACACAGGTCCAAGAATTTAAATAGGAATTCCTGCAGTTTTAAAGGCAAACAGAATACATATTAACTTTGGAGTAAAAGGTACTGCAATGATGGTAATGGTAGTGAGACTCTCCATTTAATTACCCACAGTATATTCAGATGATTAAACATTTGTCTGTTAGATACTGCTGCACTAGTACAAATATTCACAAAATTCACATTTTACTATAACAATGGATAGATACAAAGAAATTGAATTGAGAATTTAGAATGCATTTTATGTAAATTCTTTTATGAATATTACATCTCTATAAACTTCGAGAACTATTAGGTCCAGAGTTTGTGTGTAAATATTGTAAATAGTGCTTGGGTCTGAGAATAATGACTATCATGTTTTGTCTGAGCCTGAGAGAAATAAAAATTACTGCAAATCAAATTATGCGCAAAGAAAGATCCTTTGAGTGTTATTTCACAACCAAGGTTACTTTACATTCCCAAAGGACACATCTAATAGAGCTATTGCTTGAAAACCAGAAACACTGGGTTAAATTCTGCCCTCAGGTGAGCCCATTCAACTCTAATTGATTTCTATGTGCAAAATCTTCAGCTATTTTACATAGCAGTAAGAAGCCCTTACACTCCAAAAAGCTGTTTAACATGGCTGTGCATCAGCAGACTCACCCAGAGGATGTTTGATTTAGTCCAATAGGGGAAGAAGAGGAGATCTATACCTGTTCTGTGCAGAGTTTCCCTGAATAGTCTTATGGTGCACCCTGAACCTCTCTCTTGCTGCTGGTACATGGGGACTCCTAATAGCATTATTATATACCTAGGACTGCAGTAACCCCGGCAAAGGAGAGATAGTGGAACGGGGGAAAGGTTCCTCAAACATTTTTTAAGTACAAAAAATGCCCAGCTGGCCAGAGCTGTAAGAGTTGATTGAGGTCGCAGGAGACAGGTCTCTTCCACAGATCCATGATTGCCAAGGAGGGATCTTAGCTCTGATGGGACATGTCTCAGCTTCCAGATGGATAACCGTCTTTGACATGGCCCGTTCATTTTCTCCTCAGATCATTACCATTAAGCCATGGAAAACTCCAACCCTTGCTAGGATGGCAGAAAGACATTGCTCTTGCTCAGTAATTTCATTGCCCATGTAAAAAGAAAAGGAGTACTTGTGGCACCTTAGAGACTAACCAATTTATTTGAGCATGAGCTTTCGTGAGCTACAGCTCTAACACGGCTGTTCCTCTGAAACCTGTCATTGCCCATGTAATCATAGTCCTATATGGAAGTCAGACTGGATGGGGCCACAGACCCTGTCCTTGGAGTGGGGTAGGGCAGTTACCTAAATGTGGCTGACCATCTCAGAGGAGGTTCTTCCCACCCCTGTCAGTATGTGGCTGCTATAACTGCAGAGCACTGGCCAACCACAGCTTTGTACTGAGAAGGGCTAGTGGAAATTTTACAAATTTTTGAAAATGTTCAGGTAGGTTTGTTGCTGCTTTTAACCAGCTATAGAATTTCCAAATTTTGACTGATTGAATTGATTTTGGTGGATTTTTTTCCCTTTGTTTTTCTATTGGCTCTAGTTCCAAGGAAGCTACTGGGCCTAGGACAACAGTTGTGTGTTTTATTACACTGTTCCACTTTTTGGTTTAAATGAGAATATTAATTATTTGAATGTGCTACACTGACTACTTTGTTCTTTTGAAAGCACAAGCATCCAGTTTTTCCAGACAATAGTTTAGAAATGGCTATATCTTCTATTCTATGTATAAGGCATGGCAACATAGTTTACTATTGTAGAGGCAGAAAAGAATCATGCCAGGTCATCTGTACAGATAAAATAAAAAGACATTCATTATCCCTACACAGAATATTCTGTTTATACCCTATTTTATTTGTAGGCTAACTAGCATACCAAGTTAGTTACACAACACCCACTGTCCATTATTACAGCTGAATGGGGGTAAGTGACATCAGCATCTGGCCCCATATTTCTACGTTGTATAATTTTTTTTAAAACTTACACTTCATAATCAGGCTTTCTGATCGTAGCTTACTGCACAGGTTGCAAAAGCCCGTCTGAAAATTCCACAGGTAACTACATTTGTTCAGCACCAGTTCAGAATGTTGACAGCTCTCAGTGAATATTATACTTGTTTAATTGGGTTATAAGTGTGAAATACCTGCCAATGGTTTCCAAAAACTTGTACAATTAAATCTCATATTGTTGAATTCATTACTGTATACTAGATTTTACTATTTACTCCAGGTATCAGACAAATAGATTTATACATTTAAAATTATGAAAGGCAAATATTCTATGTGTAGAAATCTGACATAACTTTAAAAAGAAAAATGGAGGCTACATCTTAAGAAATATGTCTCATTTGTTAGATGTATTTGGGTATGGAACAGACCTGCAGAGAAGTTTTTGAAACTCCATTGCTTAGCACTTTTAAAACTAGACTAGATAAAAGAAGGAGAATCTACTGCTGGGAACAGTATTTGAATTGAAGTGCAAATTGACTGGCAAGTCCAGCAAGTCTTTTCTTCCATCTATAAGTTCCATGATAACCACACTACCTGGAACTGTTTAGAAACTTAACCCTTTCTTAAATCATTGAACACTGTTACTGAGGAAATCTAAAAGATATTTTCTCCAGTGCTTTTATTTTAAATCCTCTTCCCCACCCCACAATTTGAAAGTAAAAGAGCCCTAAACTCAGCAGCTGTTTTAGGAAACTGGAACTTGCATTTCTCAGCAGGCAGACAGCAGCTGAGATCTATAAGTGAGAAATCTTCTTCAGAGTTGTTAGCTACCAGCAGTTTTTCCTACTCAGTTTCTGCAGAAACATAGGCTGTAGGTTTGTTTTTTTAAAAAGCTTTAATCTCTTTATCTTGGACTATATCATGCCATCAATTTATAGGCAGAATTTCCCATTAAAATCAATAGTGAGTTCTACTTAAAAAATCAATGCAAAATATGATTCTATTTTTGCCGATCTGGTTTCTGTGGAAACAGGAGAAGGTATGGGAAACAGAAGCCAACAGCTGAAATATTATAAATATAATATGCCACTGTCATTGCTTTGCTCTGTGTGTGTGTGTGTGTATGTGTAAACAATTGCATATAGGCTCTGATCTTGCAAACTTGTTTAACTTGTATACTTGCTTAACTTTACGAATGCAAAGGAGAGGAAGGATGGTGGTTCCGGTGCTTATCTGAGATGTAGGAGACTTTGGTTAATTTTCTACTCCTCCATAGATTTCCTGTGAAACCTCAAGCAAGTCGCTTAGTCTCTCTGTGCCTCAGCTCCCCATCTATAAAATGGGGATGATGGGATTTCCTTACATCACAGCTGTGTAAATTCACTGGTGTATGTGAGGGTGCAGAAGTATTACCTAATGAGCACCATATAAAAGTCCTCTGCATTCAGATACCATGACAATGTTCATGCTATAAAGATATGACTAGAATAGATACAGTGGTGACTGAGCAATCCACTTTCCATGGCCAGTTAAGTACTTGGCACCTCTGCTAAGACTTCTAATTCTGGTATTGTTTTGTGATGTAGACAGATCATTAAAAACAGTGCTGAAATCAACTCATTTCACACAGACCAAAAAACAGCTATCAAAATTGTACTACTGACCTGAGCTGGATCTAAATCAGTGAACCAGATGTGCAAGGGCACATATCCCAATACCAGTCCTCTGAAACATTCATACCTTGTGTAGCGGGGCAGTTACCCTGCTCCTGAGGGAAAAGGCTAGGCTGATTGGGGAAGCAGCTGCAGCTGGGGCCAAGCCCCCATCAGGCCACAGCTAGCCCTATAAAAGGGCTGCTAGGCAGGCACTAGATCATTCTCTCCAGTGGGAGGGAGATGGACCTGGCTGCTTGGGGGCAGGGGCAGGTTGAGCTGGCGAGCTCAGACCTGGCGAGCTCCCAGGCTGCGGCCTGATAGAAAGGCCAAAGCAGGTACTGGGCTGCAGGGAAAGGCAGCAGCTCCAAACCCTCCTTGCTGATGATGAGTGGTTTACAGACTGCAGTCTGCCCCAGTGAGCAGGGGCTAGATGGTGACTGGCAGTAGCCACGGAGGCAAGATGGGGGTAGAGGGTGGGGGTCCCCTGGGTGGGGAGACCCAGATTGTGGGTTACTGCTCGGGCAGAACCCCAAGGTAAGGGGCACTGGGGTCCGGGAGGGACACGGGGGCCAGCGGCAGGTGAGACACTGCCCTGCAGAGGGCCCTCTGGGCTGGAAGAGCTAATTCCCAGGACAACCAGCAGGAGGTACCATGCCGGTGAGCATCACCTCACTACACCTTGCTCCACCAAAAATACCTGTCTTTTTTTTTTTTTTATTAATAATGTTGTTTTATAAGCATAGCTGTCTGCACAAACTAGTTGTATCCTAAAATCTGCAGGTGCATCTTGTACAGCAGCACTTAAGAGCTCTTCCATGAAATTTAAAGCATATGATATTGACAAGAAATCTAGCTCCTTAGCTGGTGGCTGCTCTTTATGCTCCCCTAATAGAGAAAGTGTTTCACTAGTCTAATGTGTTTCATCAGTCTAACAGCAAAGTTTTAAATTAGTGATGGTTTTTAGAGCATGTGTGTTTTAATTGACCCCACACCACTTACCTAGAAATGGAAACTGCAGAAATCTGACTTGTGAATTTCAGCAGAGGACTCTGGCTGAGAAATTAAATTGCCATTTTGTAAATAGTAAGATGGAATCTAGCATCGAACAGGCTCTTCCTTTTTGAATTACTTTAACTATGAATAAGTAATATTTTAAAATAGGGGAAATATATTAAAGTTGCAAAATTACAACAAATTCTTCTTTGCTTCACAATTGCTATAGCTTTATGAAGAAACATTATAACCTCTGACTACGTTTGCATATCTAGCTAGACTCAATTTCAGTATAGAAATACGAGGTATGACAGTCATCCTTACTTACAGCCAGGCAGAGTTTGTGTAGAAATCCAAGGCGAAGTGTTGCCATAACCAGCATTTGTACTAGCAGCAACTTTAAACCTATACCATCTGAATTTTTTTAGTTCACGTACTATCTCCTCCATATAGTCATCAACACCAGTTTCATAGGAATATTGATCCTTCTCATATTCAATACATTCATTGTTTTCCCAGTCACTGCAGTGGATGGACCGCAGCTGTGTAGTAATCTTGTAGTTTTGAAAGTAGCCAAGGATAGTATGTGGGGTTCTCCATGCCAAAGTCACACTTGTTGATTGGATGTTGGAAAAAGCAACGTCTCTGGGAGCACTGGGGACTAGAAATTAAAACACATTTTCAATTTAACATATAGTATCTTAACTTGAATGACAAGTAGTTTTAACTACCTTCCATTTATTCATAGTTAAAAAAACTATTTTTAATAAGTATGTCTAATGATAAAGAATACAATTTCATATGATCAATTGAGAGTCTGTCTAGTCTCTTGCTAAATATACTACACATTATCAGCCTGATTCTCCTCTGACTTACATTGTTGTAAATAAGGAGTAATTCCACCAATATAAACGCAGTCACACACATCAGTGAAAGTGAGAGGAAAACCAGGCCCTATATATACCTACATATGGCACACACTTAGTATAGCTTTTGGGTTAAAGAAAAATACTTCTGACTGAGGCATGCAAGGGCAGCTAGGAGGAGAGGTAACATTGCTGTTGCTATACTCGGAACCATGCCTCGTCTTGGGGAAGGAATATTAAGCAAAGTTATTTTTGCCCTAACCTCAGCATCTTTTACTGCTGTTGCTAACTGGGATTCCTCTCCTCTCACTCTGAAATCTTGAATTGCCTCCCACGGTCTTGGTAATGCATGCAATCTTCAGGCAAAATTTCAAGGATTCATAAGCATTTTGTTTTACTTTCAGTACATAAACACCTACTGTGTGTGTGTATATATATATATACACACACACACAAGCAGCTCAGTTTTCCAACATTTGGTGCTGTTCAGCAAACAAGAAATAACTGCAATTAAAAACAAAAATTCAGGAACAAGAAAAAGCAATGTAAAAAAGAAACTCCCAACTTTGTGTGTTCCTTTTATCTATAGACACATATATGTGAACACACATGTAGATATATAAATGTGCATGTACACAACAGCATGCCACATCTATATTAAGCCAACAGTGTACTTGTCAGATCTCTCAAACTGGATATGTGACATATGGTTTTGTACAGGATCATATAGTCACACACCAAGCTAATATTATCTCAAAGATTCTCTGTAAGATTATACTACCATTCTCTGGTAGCAGAAACTGCCACAAGAAATCTCCTCAAAAATCCTTCCATGTACCTGCCTTACGTGTTTTGAAATCTTCAGGGGAAAAAACATTATTGGTAAAACAAAAATCCATTATCTATCCTAATACTGATAACTAAGCAGCATGGATACTTAAATAAGGAACAAAAAATCCCAGGATATTCATTCTGGAACAAAAATGTTCCCAATGGCTTTTGAAGACTTCTGGGAATATCTGAACCTTTGATTCTGTCTAACAGTTCACCTTTCAACAATATAACATCCTAATGTTACAAACCTTTGTCTCCCCCATAAATATGAATACTTTGGAATGACTGACTTGTAAGAATAAAATCTTGACAGAATGGGAGAGGAGTAGCAGCTCAAGAAAACAAAGGAATGAATACCAGCAAAGTGCAAACAGCAATTGTCTGGCTATACTGAAAGGACAAGAGACATTTGACATGAGTTTAATCAGGCCGAAACTTTATTATTAGATGTCTGGGGCTACCCAGCAGATAAAAATGTACAGTGCAGGTAACCCTATGTTTATTCTGTAATTACCGGTGGGTCTTTTACCATCCACGCCCCCCATGTAAGAGGGTTAAGGTGGGCTATAAGAATGGGGGGTTGGCTTCCTGCTGTACCAATCATAGGAGTCCCCAACTGCCCCCATTCGTTCCTTTTCCAAGCCATTTATCTGGTCACTGTATACCTCACCTATGGAGTATCTGCACTGGACATCCACCTTACACTTAAATAATGAGTTGCAACATACAGCCTACCGCCCTTCATGTCATGCATGAACAAAGCTCTTCCTGAACCCGCTGTGGGGAAGGCAAATAAACCCCAACTGCACCCACACCAATATGGTGGTAGGGGGAAAATTCCTTCCCAGCCCCCCTAAAAAAGGGGCAGCTAACATAATGCCCACAGCAGGTCTTGACCAAACCTGGTATTTTACCATCTAGAGGGCAGGGAGGGTGGGTCATGCCTCAGCCTGCTCCTTTTAAAAGGGAAGCTACAGCCGCAGAGCTGCCCCTTTTAAACCCTGCATTCCTAGGGGATGAGTCAGCGACCATGCTGACCCATTGCAGTAGTTTTCATCTCCCCACCCCTGCCATAAAGCACTCTTCCCTTCATTCAGCCAGCCAGCCAAATACCCCCTGCTTAAAGTGCAGTGCAGTCATTCAAGCCAACAAGCATTTAAACAAAAATCATTTTCTGGCCATGGTAATTTTCTTATTTAATCTTTTTACCTGTATAATTTAGTGCTATTGTCAAAATCCTGGCCCCACTGAATCATGTGGCAGCAGGCAACAATATCAGTCCCTGCATTTCTAACGAGGAGGGGAGAGGCAAAGAAGAAGGTATGGCCCCGCCCAACCCCCCTATATTCCAGCCAGCAGATCTGACTGGCCTTGCAGGGGAGAGCATGCTGCACCCCCTGAAGGGTGCAGGGTGATGCCCTGAAAGCATAATTAAGTCCAATAATATAGCAGTAATAATGAAAAAGACATTTCATGGTTTGAGTAAACTGCAAATTAAATATATTTCAAGGAAGATAATACCCTTGACCTAAAACACTAGATCAAAATTGCCTCTTTGATGGAATAAATCTTTTCAGATACCCAGGGTGATAGGCACCTTAGATATACACTGCAGTAGATAGATATTTTATACTGTAACACAGTATCTTTCATTTTTATTTCATCTTATTTCCAATTTACCAAGGGCCTGTTTCAGTAGAAAATTTGTCTAGTTTCTGCCCTGCAAAATAAAGTGTAAGACAGTGGAAAACACAGAAAATTAATTTTCTGCCGCAATGCCTAAACAGTCGATTAAAATGGAATTGGATCCTTAAATGTTAGTTAAAAAGTCTAATTCATTTTAATCTCATCGAATACACTGAAATGGGCAAATCACATATAAATGTCATTTTCGCTTAGAATAAATGAAAAGATGCTGAGTCCTGAGCACATCAAAAAGAGAATGCAGGTACTCGAAGGGCAATTACTAGTGATCAGCAGCGACACTCCAGGGTACAGTACCTTCTGCTTTGATGAATTGCACATTCAACTAGACAACTTCAAGACAACTACACTATTGGGTTACAGATACAAACAGGATTATAGTTACTTTAGCATGGAGAATCAGATTTTCATTCTTCAAGAATGACTAAAATTCCCCAAACTTTTTCAATCCACAGATGGTACTAATTTGAACAAACCATTCCATGCCTCCTAAAGTAATCATTCAGCTTGTTTAAATTTTCTAAACATGATTCAACTATGAAGTGATCAACGTTCACAGTAAAATTATTTCAGATAACAAATTGCATTATTCAGGAATTATCCTTTATGATCTGATGCTTTCACTGGAGATGCAACAAAGGTCTGCATATATACCCCCATAGACATGTTTCTGTTTTAATACACATCTAAATGTAATTGTATTAACCTTCACTAGCCTCCAGAAAGCCACTATATAAATAAAAAGCAAGAAAAGGATGTTAGTTTTGGTATACATTGGGACATTAACTGTCCAGAGTTGTGTTCTGACCAGCTGGTTAGACCTTTGATGCTAATCTCATGTTTAAATCCCCCAAGACATCACAAGCCTCATTATAACGTGATCAATCTATTTAAGTATTTGCCTAATAAAAATATTCTTTCCTGATTATATTTTTTTCATTATAACACAATAAGGAGTATGGAGCAGTCTAAAATATAAAGGATTTGTTTTCATTCTATTTAGCTTTTGAATTCATAACCATGAAACAGAGGACAGGGGTGCTGGAACAATTGTTATACTGGGGTGCTGACAGCCATTGAACCAAACTGTGAACTCTGTATATAAGGGAAACCACTTACCATCTATCAGCACCCCCACCATCCCTAGTTTCAATAACTATGTCAGAGGAGCTTGCTGACTGTGAACTCAGCATCTGCACTGGTGCAGGGATGAGGAATTTCTAAGCAGTGTTTAAAGGTGGCCAAACTTCAAAGCCAAGCACCAAGTCCCCTAAACTCCCTACTCTCACCTGGCTGTGATGCTAATCAGGAGCCCCAAAGCCTATGGACTGCTTTCAGGTTAAGCTTTTATTTAAGAACCTAAGTCGAAGCAAATTCCAGATGCAACAAGCACCTGAATGTGAATCAAACATTCACAGAGTGAGGGAGGCAAAGGAACTGGGCTCATGGATATGGTATACAAAGCTAGGCCAAACTGAAGAGACAGGCAGGTGAGTTTTGCAGCAAAAATTCTATTCATCATGCTGACACAAGGGCAGTAAAGGACAAAAAAAAAATCCAATCTGCTGAGAAAGGAAAGAAGATGGGTCTGACTGTAGAGGTTGCTGAAAAGGATGGGGAAAGAAAAAAAAGTAATGTGATATGCCTAGTTCCTAACTAAATTAATGAAAAGAAATCTGCCTTCAGAACAGCTGCCTTTAGCAGGGAGTTTGCAGTAAAAGAATAATGGTGGCCTATAAATCTGCTGCATGGTATTAAGAGCATCAAAAGAAGTGAAGTGAAGAACCTGGAATAGATACATACTGGAATATAACAAAAAAGGAAATTAAGAAAATAAATATTTGGAGGACTTTGTATTCATAAAATTATATTTCATGGAGAATTCTTAAGGGCCAAACTGTGATACTCCTGCTTACACTGAGTAGTACTTTTCTCTACAGGTAGTTCTACTGAGGTCACTGGGATTACTCATGGTATAAGGTACCATTCAGTGTGAGTAAGGCATTGCAATCTGGCCCTAAACGGTGATATCTTCTTTTTTTTTTTTTTTGGACTGGATGCTAATTTGCGGACATAAAAATATAAAAAAAAAAGTTAGCTTTTATTTTTTCCCATGATTTTGTCGCTGATCTGATATTATGGACCAGATTTTTAAGAGTTCAACCCTCATGGCTAAGGTCAGATTTTGAAAAGACCTCAACACATTGGCTGATAAGCTCTTTTGAAAATCTAGTCCTTGTTTAGCTGCCTAAGTGAGAGCTGAACTCTTAGGAAAATCTGTCCCCAATTGTGGATTCTGAGCACTTGAAAATTTAGGCCTACAGGCCTAATAATATTTCCACTGAAATCAATTGGAATATATCATAGGAGAAGGATCATACCCTTCATTTAATATGCTCACTCAAGAATACAGTATGAAAGGTTTGAGAATTACATACAGAGGAGGAATGGATTTCCTGAACTGTAAAACACACACAGTGGATCTAGTCCTGTAAAAATGGTTATTGCCCTCAACACTCATTTATTTCAATGGGTATTGAGAATGCTCATCATTTCAAAGGGTTGGGCCATTATAGTAAGCAACATATGTTGGACACTTACTTTTAAACAAGTAATGCATGCGAACTTTTGCAAACTTTTTCTAATTTAGCTCTGCACACATTTTGTCACCATTTTTCACCCAGTTAATCCAGCACTGAGGGTGTGTGTGTGTGTGTGAGATTATTTTTTTTTAAAGATAAAGCTTCTTTATTTGACTTGTGCTATGGAATTCCCTAGTAAGTAGAAATAGTAGAAATCCCTGAAGAGTAATTGGTATTGTAAAATTCCCTACTGGTTTTGATTTATCTGCTTAAAGGAAAAGAATCAATGAAATTTATTTTGACCTTCCATAATAAAGAAAAAATCTAAAGCTGTAGCAGCAAAGAATTCACCATGTTTGTTAGGTCAGGTGAACAAGCAACTGAGAACCCATTAACTTTATCTTGTAGTTAGACACATCTGATAATGGGTGAATCACAAATTAATACATAATAATAATGTACTGAGCACATGTAAGTATGGGAACCAAATGAACTTCTGTAACAGAAGGAACTCTTCAGAAATCATTGTCATGATCTCACTCTGCAATTATTTGAATGCGTTATATTTTAAGAAAATCATGGAAGCTACCAGATTGCCAGCAGTGAGTGATTAAGTCTTTTTTTCCATTATGGGACAAACCCTGCTCTTGTTTAAAGTGGCAGCAAGGGAAAAAGAAGCCCCTTCATCTCACATGTGGGTGCGCTACACCAGGCTGACATATCACATAATACTTTTTTCATTCCACTAGTATCTCAGGATGGTGTTAAACAGCAGCTACTAAAGCTAGACATTTTTAATCAGCAGATCCAGATAATTTACATCAAGTGTTTTAAAGGAGCTGGCTGAGGAGCTCACTGGACTGCTAATGTTGACTTTCAATACATCTTGGAATACTGGGGAAGTTCCAGGAGACTGGAAGAAAATTAATGATGTGCAAATATTTTAAAAGGGTAAATGGGATGACATGTGTAATTATAGGCCTGTCAGTCTGACATTGATCCCAGTCAAGATAATGGAGCACCTGATATGGGATTTGATTAATAAAGAATTAAATGAGGGTAATATAATTAATACCAATCACCATGGGTTTATGGAAACAAGATCCTGTTAAACTAACTTGAGTTTTTTATGAGATTACAAGTTTGATAAAGGTAATAGTGTTGACGTATACTAAGATTCTGTGAAGCATTTGACTTGGTACTGCATGACATTTTGATTTAAAAAGCTAGAAAAGATATAAAATTAACATGGCACATATAAAATGGAGTAAAATCTAGCTAACTGATAGGTCTCAAAATGTCATTGTAAACAGGATATCTCATTGAATGATATATTTCTAGTTGGGTCTTGCAAGGATCAATTGCTTGGTAAGATGGGCTCATGCAAACAATGTGTGTTTTAATATGGCTAAATATAAATGTATAATCTAGGAACAAAGAAAGTAAACCACACTTACAGGATGGGCGACTCTATCCTGGGAAGCAGTGACTCTGAAAAAGACTTAAGGGTTGTGATGGATAATCAGCTGAATATGACCTCCCAGTGCAACAATGTGGAGAAAAGGGCTAATGTAAACCTGGGATGCACACAAATGGGAATCACAGGTAGGAGCAGAGAGGCTATTTTACCTCTGCATTTGGCACTGGTATGACCACTGCTAGAATACTGTGTCCAGTTCTGGTATCCACACTTCAAGAACGATGTTTATAATTTGGAGAGGGTTGAGAGAAGAGCCAAGAGAATGATTAAAGGGTTAGAAAACATGCCTTATAGAGATAGACTCAAGGATTTCAATCTATTTAGCTTAACAAAAAGAAGGTTAAGGGGTGGTTAAGGTTAAGTCTGTAAGTACCTACAGGGGAAAACAAATATTTAATAATGGGCTCTTCAATCTAGCAGATAAAGATTTAACATGATCCAATTGCTGAAAGTTGAAGTTAGATATATTCAGAATGGAAATAAGGCATAAATTTTTAATGGTGGCAATAATTAACTTACCCAGGGTCCATGGTGGATTCTCCAACACTGAATTTTGAAATAAAGAGTGGATGCTTTTCTTAAAATATTCTGTAGGAACTATTTTGGGGAAGTTCTATTGTCTGTGTTATACAGGACATCAGATTAAATGATCACAATGGTCCCTTTTGGCCTTTGAAACTATGAATCTATGAAGAAGAAAGAATAGGATCTCTTGGGGGCAGGGGCTGTCATTTACTATATATGTATGAACAGCACCTAGCATAATAGGATCCTGACCTGGTTGATGACCCTACATGCTAACGCAATATAAATATTAAATAATACTAGGAGACAGTAAGGAAAATTACACCGTGCACCACAACACTGAAAATAGAGCCTGGCAAACTAACTTGATATTTTTTCTTCATGCTGAAAATAGTATGTTTAATTTAGTGTGTGTGTGTGTGTGTCTAAGAAACAGTGAGCATGGACTGAGTAAAATATAAAATTTACAAATGAAACATAATAGCAGTTTCTATTTTTAATTGTTCAACATTTTGGAATTAAAAATGGTACTTTAATATACTTAATTTTTATTTGCAAATGACTATTAAATTTATCCTAGACGCTAGAGTTTGGTAAACTTGGACAGGTTTAAAATAGAGAGTCTTTTAGAGAACATTTTCTTACCAGTTTAAGGCAGTTTTTGTCCTCTGAAAATTCACCCAACCCTAATGAAATCCCATTATAATATGTATCTTTCCTTGGATATAATCTAAGGATAGTTATTCAGTCCTAAAATCTTGCTATATTATCTTTCATATCCTATATAAAATATTTAAACACAAAGTAATGTAACTACCACAGAGTTCATCATTTTTTGTGGGTCATAACATACTCTACCCTGGTACAAGTGGTTTACCATGACAGCAGAGCTAGATTAGACACCAAACATTAATCTCCCCATAAATTTAATCTTCATGATCCATGTTTAGTAATACCCAGATATGAACAAGTTTACGTAAAATAAAATAAAATAGTCTTTGCAAGGAATGTAAAGGTCAGACACTATGCAATGAGACACTGAACCAAATTTGATTTCACTTTATGTCAAAAATAAATGCATTGTCAGTGACTCAGTGCTGGCTATGTATTCTGTAACTAATCTTAGACCACCATAAATAAGAAGCTGACAACAGCTATAAAACTGTTTCCATTCCCTACCATGAATCTTCGATTCCTAGTAGCCACTCATCAGAAAACAATTCCTGTGAACACACAGTTAAGAAGATATTGTCCTAATAACCAGTTTGTTGTAAATATGACTAAATGCTAAAATTTAAACCAAATGTTAAACAACACGAGTCTGAGCTACAGTTCTTTTAGAGCAATAATCCATATTTTGTAGTTTTAGGGCCTAGTCCTGCAGCCCTTACTTGGGCAAATATCCCATTAATAATGCACATGGTATTCCAAAATAAATCAAATTTGGGTTTAAAAAAGCAATGTCTTCAGGTAAAATTATAGCTAGTGTAGGCCCTGATAGAGTAAAGCAGATAAGCACTGGCTTATATCTATCAGAATTCAACACGACATTTAAGATCATGCCTCACTTTAAGCATGTGTTTAAATCTTATTGACTGCTTGAGGACTTGAGCACATGCATAAAATTAAGAATGTGCTTAAGTGCTTTGCTGAATCAGGGCATGAAGGGGTTGGTGATCACTTCACCCTTGGTCCATCAGACTCCAGATTAGAAAACTTTCAATAAAATAATGCAAGATGCTATTTCCCGAGGTTTTTCCAGGTGGAAGATTTTTGAGGGGCTGAGTAGGGCTGAATGGCAAAGGATGGAGGGAGAGAAGTTTAAGTTTACTGTGATGGACTGGAAGTTCCTTTTATTTTCAATTTGATCTATGGAGTTTTTGAATGCATGCATAATTAATATTCTGCACCTCAAATGTTGGACAGGCACTTTTGTAAACATAACTAATAAAATAAACATTTTTTCCAAGAATAAAAATTTGAAAAATATACTAAAATGGGGGTTGCAAAGCTAAATGAGTTTTCAGGCATGCTCTGTCATTCCAATGAAATAAATACCTAACCAACATGTAACATTACATGGTGCTACATTGAAATCTATAAATTAATTGATTTTTTCCAATAATACAAAAGATGCAGAGAAAACATTATGCCCAAATAAATGAGGAAAATATCTCAAATTATATCAGTCAAAGAATAAAATAATGGACTACATTCCAATATCCTATCATACATAGGGTTACCAGATAGAAACAGAAACAACGGGACAGGGGGTGGAGGGTAATAGGCGCTTATATAAGAAAAAGTCCCCAAAAAAGGGACTGTCCCTTTAAAAACGGGGCATCTGGTCACCCGAATCATATACCCTTTTAAAATAAATTCACACTGGTATGATGGGGGAGCACCTCTTAAAGGTCATCATTCAATTGAAGTCAATGGGAATATTTCTATTGACTTCAGCGGGAGTTGGATTGAAACTGTAAATTCTCTAAATCTGTATTTTCCAAGTAAATTAGGTAACCTTATTCACTGTAGATCAGTTACGTAACAGCTCTTTACTCTGGGAATAATTTCTATCGCAATCCCAATGTATCCAATATTTTAACTGTTCATAAAGATCTGTTAAATAGTTTGAATACAATTTTCAGTTTTTTGGTGGTTTATGGACTGTTCACTTCAAATATTCACTATTCATCATTCACAACTAAGTTATGTGGAAGTGTTGCCTCATTTTTGATTGGATAACTGAAATATTTACATGCAAACTAGTAACAATTACTGAGAAATAAATAACAAGTAGCAGATATTCTTCCTCAGATACAAATATGCTTGTTTTCATGTGAATACAGTAGTCCTACGCAGTACAGAGATGTCCCCATACAGAACAAAATAAAAGGCATGAGTATGTTCACAAATAACAGACGAAAACGTACACAAGTATGGTTGAACTGAACAGCCAAATCAGAATCTGAACGAATCTTCATTAATGCTGTTTAGTCAGTATTCTTCCAGCTATAACTCCAATTATCGGCCCTTTCAACATTCAAGTGTCATTAAAGGCATCCCATTTTACAAATTCTCCCTAGATACTTTTTGTTTCTTTGCGATAAAATCAACCCAACATTTTATATTTCTTAGATGGAACATTAAGTAAAAATAGGTAGAGCTCCCAGGTCCATACAACAAGAGATGACAAAATAAAGAGGAATTTGTTAAACTTCTGGCAAATCAGACTTTAATAGATCTCTCCACCGATTTTTGTATTTCCTTTATGTCTGCCTAAGAATTAGAAAGTCCCTTACTAGAAGCTTTTCTTGAACTATCAGAGCTGGACAAACTACATTTCACGTCTTTAATATTCAGGCAGAATTTATGAAGATCCAAGCTGGGTACCAACCCTGCATCCCTCACATGCATAAAATAGCCCCATTTACCTCAACTTGAAGAAAAATGTTACACTACAATATACTTTCAAATATACCCCCACTAGTAATGTAAGCAAGAATTTCTGATATGACATTAACACCATACTTACCTGACTTATTATTTATGAAAGACAATTAGATAGATAGTTCTTATTAACAGAGAGAAACTAATAATAAGAACTCATTAAAACACATATTACTTATTTCAGAGATGAGAGAGAAAAACGTATTCCAACTGGGAATGAGTTTATATGTTTCTGGATGTATCCAGGCCTTTCAAGGCTGGAGAGGCAAAATTAAAGCTCCCGTTCATGCAAGTAGTGCCACTGAAAAAGTAGCCCCATTATTAAATATGTAATAGTAAAAGGAAGTGTGAAGATAACCTCTTTATTAAAAAGGCACAGGGATTAATTCCCCTAAACTGTCTATATGGTTGCCATCTTTTCCCCTGTTAAAAAGTTCATTTCAATGGTAGATTAAGATGACAAACATTGGAGGAAGTTAAATGATTTTATTGATTAACAACCTCTGAATGATAGCACTTCTAATGAGTGAATTAGCAGTATTGGCTACTTAACATTAAAACAAAGGATGTCTCTGGCAGAAATACCACTATCTCATACAAAACCTTCCCAGTAATAATATTCAATAGGTGAGGTCACTAGCAAAAGGGTGAAAATATATCCAATCTAGCTATAAGCCAATGCATACCAGGACTGGGTGATAAAGTATGAATAAAATAAGAACTCAAACTTAACATGGCAAGAACGTAACTTTTAATTTGTACTTCCAAGTCCCACTGACTTTCTCCACTGGCTATTCCATGATAAACTCTGTCCCTTGGGAACACAATCAAGGACATTTTAAGAGAGGGGTTGGAAAGCAGGCCCCATTTCTCACCATCTGATAGTAGATTTAAACTGTGATTATACTTGACTAGGGAAAGGATTGGGATGCTGTAGTAAATGTAAGAACAGCATCACTGATCTAAATATTCAATTGTCATTTAAATTAAAGTAAAATTTTAAATCCAAAAATTGTTACCTTTTTCTGGAAATGTGCTGGCATTGCATATCTGTTCTTTTCCTTCACCAGCAGATGTTGCAGCTTTTATTTTAAATTGGTAAGAAATATTTGATAGCAGATCTCTGAAAGTATGCACCTTATCATAATCAGAAATGCTTGTAGAATTCCTTTCAAATATTATGATGTAATGTGTAATCACTCCATTTGACCTAGAAGGTGGGTCCCAGTGCACTAGAATTGACTGCCAACTTGTTGCAGTACACTGAACATTCTGGACAACATCTGGAGCTTAAAAGATACCCATGCACCAAAGGTTAACATTTCCAAACAATCAAAAAGGGTGATCACGTAGTATACTCAGAGATGTAGGCATAACGTTTATAATAAGGGTCAGGCATTCCAATGTCAGATAAATTAATATTGTAATAAGAACACTGGGGTAGAAGTGTTTTAAATGAAGAGATGTCCTTGATTATATTTTATAGAAGCTTTATTTCCAGTAATTATGAACTTTACTGAAGCAGTGCTTGAAATGAAAAAAAGAGTGATAGTACATTATATTTCCTAAAACTAATGATATGCTCCAACTTCCCTTTTCCCTTCTCTCTCCCATTTACACCCACATTTCCTCCCATTTTTTCTAATCAGCAGCACAGAAGAACGTATGCAGTAATGTGAAACTGATACACTCCAAAAGAAAATTTTACTTATCCTTTAGCTTTCCTTCTCTCATTTAGTGTACCCTATGGTTGGTAATCCTTACAGTAGTGTTGCATCCTGCCCAGGAGTTTTGGGGGAGTCTTCAAAGATGTCACTCATAGGCAGCAGTTACCTTATTGGTCCCACCCTTTTGCTTTCCCCACAAGATGAATTCTTGTAAAGCTTCCTGGGCAGCTCATCAAATTTCATAGGTAAAAACAGTATTATATTTAACATGAAAACAAACAACTGGCTCCAACTTATGGAACAACTGATTAAATTTTCCCAGGGAAAGTCAGATTGTGGGATGTATTAACTAAGAGAAAAGAATCAACAGGAAAAGGTGGGGGTTTTTTCTCTCTCTTTAGTGAAGCCATGTCCAGTTATCCATACAGTGGGGAACTGACTAGCATCAATGTCCCAGAAATAGAAGGAAACATACTAATTACTACAGGTACAGAGGAAAATGGATCTCTTTAAAAATACATACATTTCTCTCCAGAGTTTGAAGAGTACTCCTTTCAAAAGTAGCAGCTGCAGAAGAAAGGAGATCACTTTGTATTTTTAGTAAAGGCATAGGGCTGAATCCTTTACCAAGTTAGTGCCGAGTGCATTTGGGTGAGGGAAAAGCAAAAGAGCTGTTTGTGGCTCCTCAATTCTGGGACCAGTTCTATGCCATCTCAGACAGCAGAGTAGTTTACAGTAGCATCCAGGCAAGGATAAAGGGAATGTGCTGACCGGTCCCCATGTTTCAAGGACTCAGTGGGACTCTATACACAAGGTAGCACTTATAGACTGGAGTATCTTTTTATGTTGCTTGTCTGCAGTCCTGATATTGCACACCTCCATGACACAGGAACATGCTGGAAGAAGCAGGAACTTGATATGGCCAAGTGCATAAAAGCCAAACTGCAGCATGGAGCAGATTGGGAAAACCGAGACAGGAGGACTGGTCTTGTAGGAGCAAATGTGTGGCTGTGAGGGATCTGCTCATAGGAGAGTCACAAAGAAATTAAACTAGATGGCAAGAGCAGATAAAAGGTCAGGCTACTCAATGGGGAACACTGAACTGTGGGGAGATTTAAAAAAAAACTTTTTTGCTGAAGCATGGGAGAGCTGCAGTGGGGCAGAGGTGCTTCAACAGAGTGGGAATAAAATGGAGATTATTTCAGAATGGGTGTGCCTTATTCCAAATTAGTTTAAATGGAATAGGATAATTTGGAATATAGCACTCTTATTTCAGAATATGAGTGCCTACACAGAGAGTCAGTTAGGAAAAGTTAGTCCACTTTAAATTCACACCCTAACTTATTCTACATTAACTTTCATCTGTAGACTAGCCCTTAGATTCAGTGGCCAAAATTGCCAAAAAAGGGGAGGGGCCGGATGAGCCTAGGAGAAAATATGAAGAAAGAGTTTTAAAATTACTGGGTCCCACTCTAAGGGCAATGTGCCATCCAGTAGAGGCAGCCTTCTGAAAGGAGGGATGTGGGAGAGGCTATGAGGTCACTGACCAAAAGAGACAGCTTTGACGACTGCCTCTGTAGCTGCTGGGCAGGACAAAATCCTACTGTAAGGATGGGGAGACATGCAGCTGCTAAAAATATAGATGGTAACAGATGCTAAACTGTATGATACTGTACAGCCACTAGTTGGCACTGTGTGTAAGATACCTTATTTAAACCAATCTCAGACATACCTTTCAGAGTATTAAATGATCTTATAGTGAACACATCTGATGTGTATAAGCAAGCTTTCTAACCAGTCCGTTATTGATACAGAAATACATGACATGGGGTCAGGAATAAACTAAGAACAGAAAGAGAAGGAAAATAGCAACAAAAGTTGTATACCAAAGGAACAAAGTAACAAAATGTTGAAGACAGAAGGAACAGCAACAAAGATTGCAGGATCTCATCAACATGCCACTCTTCACTGCTCCAGAGAACTTCAGCTTTGATAAATCTTCACAATGGACAGACTGGAAACAGTATTTTGCAAGATTTCAAATTGCAAACAAACTCCAAGAAGAAATTGGAGATATACCGGTATCTTCTTTAATTTATGCTATGGTGAAGCAAGCAGAGCATATCCTTACATCCTTTGAAGTTACTGAATACAGTCACAAAGATGACTATGAAAGGGTATGTTTGATGCATACTTTGTGTCTCAGAGAAATATGTTTTATGAAAGAACATGTTTTCATCTCAAGAATTCAAGAACCAGAAGAAAATATCAAATGCTTTTTAAGAGCTCTACATGCATTGGCTGAAAACTGTGATTTGGGGAATGAAAAACGAAGATATCAGCAACACTCTGGTTATTGGGTTAACAAACAAAAACCTTTCACAGCAAATACAACTGAAAAGAGATTTAACTCTAGCTACAGCTATACAGAAAGCAAAGCAGCCTCAGCTGGTGAGACCAAAATCGAAAGCAACTTGCCAAATTTGAAAAAAGAAGAAGATGTTAAAAAGGCAGCACGAGTGCTAAAAGTCATTATCATAAGATCACTAAGGCTAGGAGAGATAACTCCCAGGTTATAAGGGACAAATTCCAGCCTACATACACAAGGTGTGGAAACAGTCATGTCTCAAGAGATGATGCATCTCCAGCCAGAGGCACATGGTGTAATAAATGCATGAAATATGGACATTTTGCAGCTGTTTGCTGCACCAAAGCAGTCAGGGAGTTGACTCATATTACAAAGAATCAAGAGCCATTTCTGGGATCTACCACTTGTGATGAAACAGACCTGTCTGGAGAGTGAACGTGATTATTCATAGCAAGACTATTGACTTTAAAAGCGACTCAGGAGCTGACCTCACAGTCATCTCAGAAGGGACTTATAATCACCTTCAACTCCTCCGAGAGCTGAAGTCACCTGACACAGCTCTGACTCGCCACAGAGGTATTCTGTACTGCATGGGCCAGTTCACCACAGAAACAACTTACAAAAACAAAATCTTTGCATTCAGAGTGTATTTGATCAAAGGACCACAGACCAACTGCCTTCTCAGCCACAACGTGACAGCCATGATGAGCCTGGTGAGGGAGGTGGAAGAACTCAATGGAATATTTGGTGATATTGGACTGTTGAAACAAGATGCAGTATTAAAAAACCTTGAGACAATGCTCAACCATATAGTGTACATATATTTTACAGGATTCCTACCCATTACTTCATAAAGTGGAAGCTGAGTTATAGAGAAGGGAGCAGACTGGCATAATCGAGAAAAGCTCTAATCCAACAGCATGTGTGTCCCAATAGTACTAGTTATAAAGTAAAATGGAAAAATACAATCTGTGTGGATCTTAAAAGACTTAATGGAGCAGTTGTAAGATAAAAAAAAATATTCTCTCAACACTGGATGATGTCCCTCCCCAAAGTGAAAAGAGCTACAGTATTCTCTGAGTTGGATGCCTCAAGCAGATTCTGACAAAATCCTTTAGCCAAAGAAAGTGCTAAACTAACATTTATCACACCCTTTGAGAGATTTTGCTTTCAAAGATTACCTTTGGGGATTACCAGTGCACCTGCAATTTTCCAAAGAAAGAAGGCAGAACTGTTAGCAAACACAAATGGAATTGTAGTCTTCGTGCATGATAGATATTTTGCTATAAGGGTCTTCCATGGAAGAATACAATAAAACCCTCAACGAAGTCCTAAGCCTGATCAGTCAGTCTGAACTGAAGCTAAACAAGGAAAAACGCATTTTCTGTCTACCCCAAATCGAGCTCTTGGGGCAGACAATAAACAAAGATGGAATCAGTGCTAGCCCTGACAAAGTAAAAGCGATTAATTGAATGCACCAACTAATGTTCCAGAACTGAGACATACACTAGGGATGGTAAATTACCTTGGCTGGAATTCCACAAGTCCTTTCTACAGTGACAAAACCACTGAATGAACTGAAGTCCAACATATCTTGGCTATGGGGGCCATATCAAGAAATTGCCTATAAAAAGGTGAAAGAAATTATCTCAACAGCTCCAGTTCTTAAGTACTATGATGTGCACAAATCCACAATGGTCAGTGAGGATGCAAATAGCTATGGCTGCCCAAGGCAGTACATTGTTTCAACAACATGGAATTTGGTGGAAGCCAGCTGCATTTTTCTCTCTCACTCACAGAAGCATAAAAGGATATGCACAGATTGAAAAGGAGTGCCTGGCAAGCATATGGGCATGTGAGAACTTTTACAGGTATCTCTGTGGATTGGATTTGTTTATACTGATAACAGACCATAAACTGCATGTAACCCTCATCAGTGGAAAAGACTTGGATCAAGCACCCCTGAGAGGACAATATCTATTGCTTAGGTTAATGTGATTTAATCCACTTGCTAAATACGCGCCTGGGAAAAATCTTTTAGTAAAAGACAGTCTGTCATAGAGCCCAGTGTTGCATTCAACTACCCATGAGTTCGAAGATGATGTAAAGGTGTGGAAAAGACCAGTGTCAAAAAAGAGACTACAACAGCTACAAAAAGCAACTTTGACAGACTCGCAACTTCAGGATGTTTAAAGTTACACTGGGGTGACTGGCCCACGTATTTAAAGGACACTAAGGAAGTGACAAGAGGTTACTTTGTGGTGCATGGACAATTAAGTGAGTCAAATGCACTCATGATTAAAGTCAATTGCGTCATAATTCCAAACTGAATGAGAGCCGAAATCCTAAACCTCACCCACAAAGGACATCAAGGATTAACAAAATGCTGTGAACAGCTGAAGCAGTCAGTGTGGTGGCCAGGCATCATCAAGGACAAAGAATACTGTATCTGCAGTATGTGAACACTGCAGAACTAACTGGCCAACACAACACAAAGAACCTTTGTCAAGGTTCCTTCCCCACTCTGAACTCTAGGGTACAGATGTGGGGACCTTCATGAAAACCAGCCTAAGCTTATTTTTACCAGACAAACTATTTTACCTTTTGTCCCTGGACCTTATTGCTGCCACCACCAAGCGTCTAACAAATATAACAGGGAAAGAGAGATTTAAAGGTGTTTACCCTTCCCTTTATATTTATGACACGCCCCCCAAATCACAGATAGGGTGAAACGCTGGCTGTGTTTTCTTCCTGGAGCTCTAGGAGAAAACAGAGTTAATAAGACACATGCACCTCTATATATACTACCAAGTATATAAAGACTAACAATATTTTTCACATCTCAAGGACAATTTTAACCAGTTGATTCTGGGAAACTTTCACGGGAGAGTGCACCAGCCACTTTGTTAGAAGCTCCTGAGATGTGTTGTATGTTGAAATCAAAATCTTGGAGAGCGAAACTCCACCGAATAAGTTTTTTGTTATTTCCCGTGGCGGTATGAAGCCACTGTAGCGCAGCATGGTCAGTTTGCAGGTGGAAACGCCGACCCCAAATGTATGGGCGTAGCTTTTCCAGAGCGTAGACAATGGTGTAACATTCTTTTTCACTGTCTGACCAGTTGCTTTCCCTCTCAGACAGCTTCTTGCAGAGAAACACTACAGGGTGGAATTCTTGATCCGGTCCTTCCTGCATTAAAACTGCTCCCACACCACGCTCGGACGCATCTGTGGTTACTAGGAACGGTTTGGCAAAGTCTGGGGCCCTTAGCACAGGGTCAGACATGAATGTCGCTGTAAGCTGGTTAAAGGCCTTCTGACACTCTTCGGTCCACTGAACGGCATTTGGCTGTTTCTTTTTGGTTAGGTCTGTCAGTGGGGCGACGATTTGGCTGTATTGCGGTACAAATCACCTGTAATATCTGGCCAAGCCTAAGAAGGATTGGACCTGTTTCTTTGACTTTGGGACAGGTCACTTTTGGATAGCATCCACTTTGGCCTGTAGAGGGTTGATAGTTCCTTAACTCACCTGGTGTCCAAGGTAAGTTACTCTGTTTAGGCCTATTTGACACTTCTTAGCCTTAACAGTTAGTCCTGCCTCCCTTATGTGCTCGAAGACTTTTTGTAGATGTTCCAGGTGTTCTGCCCAGGAATCCGAAAATATGGCCACATTGTCAAGGTAGGCGACTGCATATTCTCCTAAACCCACTAGGAGACCATCTACAAGTCTTTGGAAGGTGGTGGGTGCATTCCACAGCCCAAAAGGGAGTACATTAAATTCATACAGCCCGACATGTGTGGTGAAGGCTGACCTTTCCTTGGTGGATTCATCTCGCGGTACCTGCCAGTACCCCTTGGTTAAGTCCAAGGTAGAGATGAACTGGGCCGTCCCAGTTTCTCTAATAGTTCATCTGTGCATGGCATTGGATAGTTGTCTGGGCGAGTTACAGCATTTATCTTAAGGTAGTCCACACAAAAACGTATCTCCCCATCTGGTTTGGGAACTAGAACCACTGGAGATGCCCATGCACTGCCAGAGGGGCGGATTACACCCATCTGTAGCATATCCTGGATCTCCCGTTCTATAGCAGTTTTAGCTTGAGGAGACACCCCGTAAGGTTGGACTTTAATTGGGTGAGCATTACCTGTGTCAATGGAATGGTATGCCCGTTCAGTCAGTCCTGAGGTGGCTGAGAATGTCGGCACGTAGCTAGTGCACAGCTCCTTGATCTGCTGTCGCTGCATACACCCAAGGGTCATGGAGAGGTTCACCTCTTCCACGCCACCAGCACTTTTCCCTTCATAGTAGACACCTTCAGGCCACTCAGCGTCATCTCCTCGCTGGGCTGTAAACTGACAAACCTTTAATTCTCTGGATCGATTAAAAGAGTTGAGAGGCGATGGGTTGCTCCGTGCTGCCATCCAAGCTCTCTGGAGGCTTTCATCTGCTTCCTGTTCAGTCTGGAACTGTTCCCTTGATGCTGGAGACATCAGTTCCTCATTGGATTGTGGACCTATGCTTGGTCCCTCTGGAAGCGATGTAGGGGATGGGGCTGTTTCCGTTGACTGTGAACCGCTCTCCGCTGGTGCACTATGTTGGGGTTCAAGCTCCGGCTGAGCCTCTTGTGTAGGGTTATCGGCTGGTGCCAGTTCAGGTTCGGTGAGGCCCTCTGGTGTTGGGGTTGCAAGTACTGGATTCAGTGCTAGCAATGTGTCTGGTGCTGGTTGTTCCACTGGTTCCGGTTCTGGGGCTGGCTCTGTCTGGGTCTCTGGGACTGGATCCACTACTGCTGTTGCAGACATTGGCATGGGGTCTGGGTCCATCACCTCTGACCAGGTCCTGGTAGAAGTTTCCAGAACAGAGCTAGGCGTGACGGCTTGCTTAGCCTGGCTGCGGGTAACCATTCTCTCCCTCTTGGCTAGCTTCACATGACTGGCCAAGTCTTCCCCCAACAGCACAGGGATGGGATAATCATCATATACTGCAAAAGTCCACGTTCCTGACCAGCCCTTGTACTGGACAGGCAACTTGGCTGTAAGCAAATTGAAAGAGTTGGACTTGAAGGGTTGAATTGTCACTTGGATCTCTGGGTCGATTAAACTGGGGTCCACTAAGGAAGCATGGATAGCTGACACTTGTGCTCCGGTGTCCCTCCACGCGGTGACCTTCTTCCCACCCACACTCACAGTTTCCCTCTACTCCGAGGATATCTGGGAGGCATCTGGGCCTGAGGACCTCTGGTGTGATTCCAGTGCAATGAACTGTAATCGGTTGGGGTTCTTGGGGCAGTTGGCCTTTACATGCCCTGGCTTGTTACATTTAAAACTTCGTCCAGCTGACAGGTCACTGGGGCGAGGTGGGTTGCTGGAGAATGGTGCGGCAGGACGATAAGGTGTCTGGAGTATTCCTTGGTGTGCAGTTGGGGCCTTGGGCTGCCCCCGGTAGTAGGGTGTGGTCTGAGGGTGTCCCTTCTGGTATCTGCTCCAACTGCGACCAGGGTTGTTCCTCTCTCCTCCCTCCACCTGTTTTGTTCTGGCTTGCCCCGCCTCTCCAGCAGTCTGGGACTGCTCATATTGATCAGCATAAGAAGCAAGACTTTCTGCTGAGTTCATTTCCTTATCCCATAAACACTGTTTTATTTCCTCCTTGGACATATTCAGGAATTGCTCCTGAGCTATCAAATCACACATTCTGTCAAAGCTAGTGACACGCCTTCCTTGGACCCATTTATCTAACAGATCCTTCATCTGGTTTAGATAAGCCACATTAGTTAGTCCAGGCCCTCTCTTAAGGGTTCAAAATTTTACCCCGGATGTTTCAGATGTAATTTGAACTTGCGTTAAAACCAACTCCTTGAACTTATTATAGTCAGAAGCCTCATCAATAGGCATCTTATTGAATATGTCCAGAGTTCTTCCAGTCAATTTTGCGACCAATGTGGTCATCTTGTGAGCTTCAGGAATTTTATGGAGAGTGCACAGTCTCTCAAAGGTGAGAAAATATTCAGCAATATCACTGGATTCACCATACTGTGGACATAGTAACTCCCATTTGTGGATTGTTGGGGAAGGATGGTTAGGGTTATCCAGTAGATTCCGCTCAGGACTTTGCCTTCTCCACCTCCAGTGCATGCTTCCTCTCTTTTTCCTTCTCCGCCTCAGCATGCTTCCTCTGTTTTTCCTTTTCCTCCATTTCTTTTTCCCTTGCCTCCACAGCTCTCCTGTGGTCAGCCTCCCTTTCCTCCTGAGCATGCTTCCATTCTTTTTCCTTTGCCTCCATAGCTCTCCTGTGGGCAGCTTCTTTGGCTGTTTCTGCCTTGGGCTCGGTCATGTTTGCCTCTCTGTTTTTAACTAACTTTACACCCGAGAGTTAGAAATAAAAAACAAACAAACAAAAAACTTGGCTTGTCAAAAAAAAAAAAGAAAAAAAAAGGTTGTGCTGTAACTGGATACCTGTGTTCTCCGATAGGGATTGTCAGCCTACAGAAAATTCCTTTAAAATAAACCTAACACCTGTGTCTCCAGGCAAATAGACAGAAAAAGCTTCTAGTTGCTCTTAGCTAAAAAAAACAACCCACCTCTTCAGGTCTGTGAAGACTTGTGAATTTCCCTGCAGGAGGTTAACTACCCTGCCTTTAGGTAGAGAAAACTCCAGCTCACAAAAGACAATTCCCTTTTGTCTCTGCTCTGGCCCCCAAGCAGAGACAAAAAAAAACCTCTAACTGCTTTCAGCTTAAAACCTGCTTTCCAGCAGCCCAAAGGGAAAAAAATATTTCCTTTTAAAATCTGTGCTTCTGGTTCAAAAACTCTCAAAATGATTTCAAGTTAATCCCACCGCTCTGCCACCATGTCAAGGTTCCTTCCCCACTCTGAATTCTAGGGTACAGATGTGGGGACCTGCATGAAAAAACCCCTAAGCTTATTTTTACCAGCTTAGGTTAAAAGTTCCCCAAGGTACAAACTATTTTACCTTTTGTCCCTGGACCTTATTGCTGCCACCACCAAGCGTCTAACAAATATAACAGGGAAAGAGCCCACTTGGAAACGTCTTTCTCCCCAAAATCCCCCCAAGCCCTACACCCCCTTTCCAGGAGAAGGCTTGATAAAAATCCTCACCAATTTGCATAGGTGAACACAGACCCAAATCCCTGGATCTTAAGAACAAGGAAAAAGCAATCAGGTTCTTAAAAGAAGAACTTTAATTGAAGAAAAAGTAAAAGAATCACCTCTGTACAATCAGGATGGTAAATACCTTACAGGGTAATCAGATTCAAAACATAGAGAATCCCTCTAGGCAAAACCTTAAGTTACAAAAAGACACAAAAACAGGAATATACATTCCATTCAGCACAACTTATTTTATCAGCCATTTAAACAAAACAGAATCTAACGCATCTCTAACTAGATTGCTTATTAACTCTTTACAGGAGTTCTGACCTGCATTCCTGCTCTGGTCCCAGCAAAAGCTACACACAGACAGAGAGAACCCTTTGTCCCCCCGCCTCCCCAGCTTTGAAAGTATCTTGTCTCCTCATTGGTCATTTCGGTCAAGTGCCAGCGAGGTTATCTTAGCTTCTTAACCCTTTACAGGTGAAAGGGTTTTCCTCTGGCCAGGAGGGATTTAAAGGTTTTTACCCTTCCCTTTATATTTATGACAACCTTTAATAACACCACTTCTACCAGACAGATCTTGGAAGAGACTAGCTGAAAATGTGAATTCAGAGGACACCATTATCCCGTCATCGTGGACTCCTTTTCCAGGTATACAGAAATAATGTACTTGAAAGACATACCATGTTGCAGTGTTATCAAGAAACTGAAGTGTACTTTTTACTCACTTCAGTATTCCAGAACAACTAGTGACAGACAATGGACCACAATTCACTGCAGCAGAATTTAAGTCATTCCAACTGAAATACGATTTTGATCATATTACTAGCAGCCCACATTACTCAGAAGCAAATGGAGAAGCTGAGAGAGCCAAGAAAATCCTACAGCAGGAAGATCCATTCCTTGCTCTTCCTACAGAAGGAAGATCTGAGTTATGGATCAACACCGATAGCGGCTACCGATATAGTCTAGCAGAGCTCCTGATGGGAAGGCAACTCAGAACTCCTGTTCCAACTCTGGAAAAGTGATCAGACATGAAGAGAGTAGCCAAATCAGATAAAAAGGAGAAAAGAGCTTATGAACACTTTTATAACAGACATTTCTCAGGTAGAAAACTGCCAGGTCTAGAATCTGGTGACCATGTTCATGTCCAACTGGACGGAGAAAAAGTATGGACAACTCCAGCTATCATAAAGAAAAAGAATTCAGTGCCCAGATCATATGTGATCGAGAGTGACAGCAGACAGTTCAATAGAAACTGTCATCTACAGTTTACTCCTCAGAAAAAACAATCAGCAGAGCAAACTCTATAGATGGCCATTGCAGAACAAGATGTCTCAAGGATTCCAATGACCACAGCCAATCATGGACAGTCAGATGACCAAGCTGCTATGCATTCAGGTCATGTAATCAGAAAACCAGACATTTATCAGATTGATACATACTGAAATTCAAAGATAGCATGATAGTGTAAATATTGTAAATAGTAGGAATGTAGAACTTAAAGGGGGTGATCTAAGGCAGGGGTCGGCAACCTGCAGCCCATCAGGGTAATCTGACTGCGGGCCACGAGACATTTTGCTGATGTTGACTGTCTACAGTCACGGCCCCCCGCAGTTCCCAGTGGCCGCGGTTCTCTGTTCCTGGCCAATGGGAGCTGCGGAAGCAGCGGCCAGCACGTCCCTGCAGCCTGCCACTTTCTGCATTTCCCATTGGCCAGGAAAGGCAAACCACGGCCACTGGGAGCTGTGGGGGGGGAGGGCTGCCTGTGGACGGTCAACATCAACAAAATGTCTCACGGCCTGCAATCTTATTACCCTGATGGGCCGCATGTGGCCCATGGGCCGCAGGTTGCCCACCACTAATCTAAGGGAATGCTAAACTGCATTATATGGTTCAGCCACTAGGTGGCAGAGTGTGTAAAAAGAAAAGGAGTACTTGGGGAAAATACCTTATTTAAATTAACTTCAGCCATGACCTAAAGATCTTTTAGTCAACACATCTGGTGTGTATAACTATCTCTTTGTCCAGCTACCACAAGTATTCCTTTTCTTTTTGCGAACACAGACTAACACAGCTGCTACTCTGAAACCTGTGATATTACTGTAACTTAGCTGCTTTCACAGTGATCTAAAATATAACCTTAGTCTCCAAAGTTTGATATTTATCTAATTTTCCTCCTATTATCTGTGTGCTACAGAAAGATTTATAGGAGCCATATATGCCTATCCTTTCAGCCAAGGATATTTCTAATTCCAGACCTCCAACATCTTACTTGAAAAGTAACGACCTCACCTATCATGTACAATAGGAATGTGAGTGCATGTTGTGACAATGATATAATTTTGAGTTCCATTACATTTGGAGAGCAAAGGAAGAATGCTGTTCAGGTATAAAAGGAAATCTGCATAGACAATGCTGCAGTTCATTAAAAAAACAAAACAAAACTATTTCTAACCTGATTCTTTTGTTGTGAATTGGACAATGTTACTGAACTGATTGCCATTTCCAACTCTTGTAAAAGCACAGACACTGATAAAATAGGTGCTGAATGGCTCTAATCCAAAAAGGTTTGCATCACTGTGTGAACCTGAAACATTCTTAGAAGAAGAAAACAATTGTTAGCACAAAATCCACATATTTGAACACACCGGGTCTCATCCTCCCCACACTGACATTAATGAGAGTTTTGGTACTGCAGTCTTGTCTCTTGCATCCTTCAAGTCTCCATGTCACACAAAATAGTCCAAGGTCTCACCTAAGGGGAAGCAGGGTCAAATCCTTTATCGTGCTACTTCAGATGTGCACAAGCCAGATTTTTTTCTGTACGAACAGGGTATCTCTCTCAAGATTCCTTCTCTCCCTACCCACCCCCCGCCCACTCACCAGAAATAACATGACAAAATATCAGAACAAAAAAAATGAGAAAGACACAATGGACAGCTTCTATAGAAATATAGCAAACAACAACAAGAAATCACATTTATTTGCCCCTCTTCTTGTTTTTGAGGCTTTAGTTCCTATTCATGTTAGTGAGTGAGCCAAACCATAAAGCACGTATTATTTGATTGATTGAAAACACTGCTTTCCCATTCCCTTCCTTTCCACTCTTTCTCCCTCACCGTGGCTTGTGAAGAAAGTTTGTCAACGGAAGTGATTATAATTACAGTAGTACCACACCAGCAGCCTAACTCCACATATGCATCCTGTGCCAGCCTGTATAGCTGCTGCCACAATCAAACACCCTCCTCTCCATCTGCACTACCTCCATCGCTGATAGCACCTCTTCAGATATAGATTCTGCTGAAGGGAAGGATTTCCATATAATAGGTTGGTGCCAGCTTGAAGTGTCACTTGGGCTAACTTTTTCATCTTTGCTTGTTTATGGCATGATGCCCCTCCTGTCCCTCCAGCCCTTGTCCAGCAACTGGACAGAAAGAGATAGGGGTGAATTCTTCTCCCCTACCTGAGACAAGAAACTATTTTGGGTGACATAGAAACATGCAGCGATGCAAGAGTACAGGCTATCCCTGGTAACAGCTGTTCCTGCAGCACTCACAGCCATCTCTTCATGGGACTGTAAAAGCAGTCGGGAGAGCTGTTCAGTTCTACTGTGAAAACAAAGGTAAATTTTTCAAAATAATGTTTAATTATACAACTTAGCTGTGTAGTGAGGCACAGTGGCCTCCCACTGAGCCAGAGGGCGGGACGGACCAAGCTGTGAACCCTGGTGGGCGGAGCCAGGCTGTGCTTGCCCCTCCTACCAGAAATCAGAGGGAGGAACAGGAAGTATAAAGAGCAGGTCCTGGCGCTCAGCTGGGCTGCAGCCACCGAAGGAGCCAGATGCCTTTTACCTGCTCCTGAGCTGCGAGGCTGCAGCAGACCCCTGCGGCACAAAGGACTGTCCAGAGCTGCTGGAGCCACCCACTGACCAAGCCATGGAGGAGGTACTGGGACTACCATGGGCCTTCTATCCAGACATGCGAAAGGACCCTCAGTGGATCCAGGTACACCCTGAGATGAGGGGAGGAAGTGTTCCTGGGGCAGTTGACTTAATCTGGCTGCGTTGCTGTCAGCGTGTTGTGGCTGGATTCACCACTGATCCAGTGGCAGACCACTCTGCCCCTGTTAGGGCCCTGGGCTGGGACGCAGTGGAGTCGGGTGGGCCTAGATGGGGCTGCATCCCCCTACCCTTGCCACCTCACCCCTGGGGTGGCAGTCCCTCCTCTTTAGGCCAAGGAGCCTGTGTTCGTCGGCCATCTGCCAGAGCTAAGATGTCTGACCCTCTTGCTGCTCGGCCCTGAATACAGACCCGAGCCATAGACTCCTGACTACACCCACCCCAACTGCGGATCCATAACTGTTTGCTCCTTGGCCCTGATTGCAGGGTAGAGACCCTAACTGACTACCGCTCTGCCAGTACAGTCGGCCGCAGCCTGGCTGTTGCTAATTCCCTAATTGTGGGTGACTCCCAGCGACGTAGTGAGGCGGACCCCACTGACCCAGAGGGGGAGGAACCACCACTAACCCACTACATGCTGCCATCTCCCTCTGCATGAACTGGTCTGCCTGTCCCACTGCTGCACTCTGCACAGTCTGCTCTCTTGCATACACTACTCTTCTTGTGACAACGTGAAAGAAGCTTCGTGTGTGGTACACACATCTCAGCAGAGTGCCACTGCTGGTCTCTATCACATTTAACTCTGTCTACTGTCATGCAGAGTCTGCCTACTGTCGGATTCTGTATGGCCTGTCCTCAGGATGTGCAATGGAGGAGCTTTCACTTGTCCTGCATAATGGTAAGCAAAACTGAATTCCCTGTGCACAGACGTGGAAACTGCTCTGTCCCTATTCTATCAGGACCACATGATGTCCCCCGCAACCCTGCAGGATCCTGGGAACTCCTTCATGTGTTATAATAGCAGACTGTAAACGCCTTGGGGCAGGAACTGTCTTTTCAATTACACATATGTGCAGGGTCTAGAACAAAGGCGCCTAGATCCCTGGTTGGAACTGATTAGTGCACTACAAAGAAATAACAGGTGCATTTCCCCCACAACAGACATTATATAGCTGAGGGAGGAGGAGTGTGAAGCTCCACACAATCCCTCACTGTGGACTGTGTCTTAAGAGATATGATTTAGCCCACAATATACATGCATTTCCATAACATCTTTTATCAGTGTCTTTTATGAAGGAACATTAGGGGGGAAAAGAAAATCACTTCCTCTAAGTTATGAGTTCCTACAGTTTTGATTAATGCAGGACATACCTAGGCATACAAAATGCCTTACATATTTTGGTTTTGAGACATGAGTCAGATAGCCAGAAAAATCAAATGTATTTTTTCAGATACTTAAAACACTACTAAATATTATAAACATACCTGATAAAATATGGTTTGACTCTTGTTTTCATGAATCTTAAAACTATAGCTCTTAATAGCACCATTTGGCTGGGGACTTGGCCTCCATTTTAGCCACACAGAGTAGGCAGTATAGTTGAAAATAGCCAAATCCTGAGGAGGTGCTAATGGCACTGTGGGAGAAAATGCTCGTTAGTTCAAATTTACAATGTTAATTTTAGGCAAATATGAATACTTTGTAGGAGAAAAAGATCATGTCTGAGCTTAACCGAACCAATATTGTACTGTTATACTTTTAACAAAGAGCTCCCAACAACTCTTCACTCTTGTCCCATTTGCCTGTTATAAACTCTATTTACCAAAGATGCACGTTGTTGGAGAAAGTAAGGGTGAGGAATGGGATAATCTATTCATGTTGTTTGTCATTTAAACAAAAGCACATTTTCATAACCAAGGAAGTATTAAAATATTTGGCAAAAAAACAGAGTAGATGCTCTTATAGAATCATAGAAATATAGGACTGGAAGGGACCTCAATCGGTCATCTAGTCCAGTCCCCTGCACTGAGGCAGACTAAGTATAACTAGATCAAGTGTTTGTCTAACCTGTTCTTAAAAACCTCCAATGACGGAGATTCCACAACCTCCCTAGGCAATTTGCTCCAGTGCTCTAGAGAGTATGAAAGAGACTCATTAGATCACATACTCCATCCCAAAGGGCCACTAAACTATTTACTATAGTCTTATCTAGCACTTCAATCAGTCTAGTTTGAAAGGTACACAACCAAAGTATCATACCTGTATCCTAAAATGTAGTACCTACTATTGTTACTAGTAGCATCTAAGATTACTAGAATGAAGATTAGAGCTTTCTAATATATATACACATATTTCCCCTCTCTACTTTGTGCATTATATATATATTGCGAGTGGGATGGCAGTGTGCAATGTAATCTGAAATAGAGCAAGGAGTGAAAAAAACCCTGTAAGGGTCTGTAAGTATTTTTAAGGAATATTTTCCGGGTGGGGTGGAGGTGGGGGTCGTTGGTTGTTTTTCCCCAAAAATAATTGACACTTGGCAAATTATGATGCATTCCAAAGGCAAAAAGAAATTGATTTTCAGGTATTCTTATGAGCCCAAGGCTAAAACTAATCTCTAGCAAAGATAATTTAGCACTATAATGGGTGAACTCTGCCAAAGGCAGGGAAATCTCACACGCTTCCTTTCAATTTGGTCGCAGAATTTTTAAAAGGGGCTCCTATGAGCCATTGAATGCCACCATTCTTGGGCACCTCAAATTTATTTTCTTGTGTAATTTGAGAAATAAACTAATATAGGCCCATGGTAGTGAGAGTTAAATAGTCTTCGGTCAGAGTGTGTCCTCCCCTACAGTAAAACCTACAGGCAGAGTGTGGACGAAGGACGAAATCTCAGCATTCACTCTAAACTTGTCCCCCAGATGTTGCAGGTTTGTCTCCCTGCCTTCTACAGAAGCAGTGGTGTGTCTGGCCCCATGCCCCAAAGATTTTAGGGGATCCACCAAGATAGGATCAGCCACATGGAAGCCCTACATCTTTGCACCAGCTCTGGGATCCTCTATTTCATAATTTATTTCCAAAGAGCATCATATGATTTTATTTATCACTCACCTGACTCATCTGTGTAAAAGTTAAAGGTAGCATATGGACCAAGTCCTCTGATAGTTCTTGCAGCAGCAAAAATACTATACAGTGTAAATGGTAAAAGATCTTCTAGAATGATAGAATTATTGGTGGTAGACCAAGAATCATTCCTTTCTGGTCCATATAACTTTAAATCATAACTTATTATGATACCATTTGGTTGGCGAGGAGGATCCCAGGACAACATAACTGAGGTAGATGAAAGATTCTTATACGTTCTGATTACAGGTGAAGATTCAGGGACTATAACAAGAAATGAGAAAACAAACAGAAAAAAAACATACAATCCAAAAAACCTAAGTTATCCCACAAAAAGGTGATTTATGGTGGAAAATATCTTTAAATATCAATTAACTTTGTTCTCTTATCAATGCTAACTTCTACTTCATGGTCTCAATGAAGCACTACAATAAATCTGCATGACAACAGTTATTGTGGGTTGCTTTATTAGTTAATTTGACAAACAAAAAAGTTAACAAGTAGATCAGTAACATTATTTCATAAGAAAACAATCTAACGATCAAGAATTTTTAGAAGGCTATTTGCTTTTAATAAATTTCTTTGGCAATAAAAAAAATCCTCAACCTACCATCTTCTTCAGTTTTGATGTGCAGTTTCACAGTGTGCATTTTAGAAGATCCCTTTGCTGTTGCTGGAATGATTTTCAGAATATAATCTGTGTACTTCTCCAGCTTATCCAAAAGCACACTTGTATTGTAAGTAATGAGAGACAATAGCTCACTGTCTGTTTGTGTATCCCATAAATTTAGTGAAACAAGGAAGAAGACTATACCATTTGGCTGGGATGGTGGAAGCCAGCTTACATTTATAGCAGTTGAAGAAACATTTTGATATGTCAAACTTTCAACAGGGCCATCTGGAACTAGGGATTAATAAGCAAAAAATAAAGATATGTTAGTTTGATATAAATAACAAAAATAAACAAAGTGTTGCTATTGGATCAACTTAATCCCTAACATTATGTATTCAATATTTTATTACATTATTTTCGTGACTACAAATAAAACAATCGTTTCTTTGATCATCTATGGTTTGATATAAAAAACAAAGCATCTTGAATGTATATATACATAATTTGTAGTTAATGTTAATTATTAAGGTGAGAAAATCTTTGTGATAGATTTTCTCAGTCTTTGTGCCCAGAGAAGAAAAACTGCTTTTGATGCTACACTACAAAAAGAAGAGATTCAGCAGATCAAAATGTCCTTTAGGAAGGGTTAAAGATTAGTTGCTTGATAATTAAGCTTACTCTCAAACTGCCATGAAAACCAGATGGGCCAAAGAGAGGCTAAACTGTAGGGTTTTGTATTGAGAATGGTTATCCTGATAGTTAAGGTGGAGAAAATAATGGAGACAGGTTCAAAATGGAACGTGGAGTTAGGAGTCTGCTCAATCTGTTGACACAAAGAGGTTTCCTTCAGATACTAACGCTAAGGTTCATGAGAATGATCTATCCCCATTCTAGGCATAGAGAATACCATCAAACCCGTGCAAAGGTAAATGCTACAGTATGGTAAACAGTTTTTTAAAATGGCATTCACTGTAGTACTTCTTTTTAACCTTTTCATCCAAAAGAATGCAATAATATTTAAAAGTTCTAGAACTATTTCATAATGAAAAGCTTGGACGTACATTTGAAAATTTAAAATAGAGATGTTTACATACTATCTTGATCTGTATACACGTGCATTATCTCACTGGTCTTGTTTCCATTTCCAAAGGCAGTGTCTGCAGTTAACCACACCGTATAGTAGCTGCATTTTGCCAAATTGTCTAATACTGCAGACAGAGATTTATTGTCAACACCACTGTCAATGTCTTGTCTGGTGAAATTCTAAGGAAAAGAAAGGAGAAGGATATCATCTTTTACGAATAAATTAGTATTTCTTTATTACTTTCATTTTCTCTATCTATCCATCCATCCGTCCACCCACCCACACAACTCAGACCATTTACTAATCATAAACAGACACTTCAATTCTCTAATGCTCAAGTCAGCCACACTGATTCCTGTTTAATGCAGTCAAATAAATCATAGAATCATAGAATATGAGGGTTGGAAGGGACCTCAGGAGGTCATCTAGTCCAACCCCCTGCTCAAAGCTGGTCCAATCCCCAACTAAATCATCCCAGCCAGGGCTTTGTCAAGCCTGACCTTAAAAACTTCAAAGGAAGGAGATTCTACCACCACCCTAGGTAACACATTCCAGTGCTTCAACACCCTCCTAGTGAAATTTTTTTTCCCTAATATCCAACCTAAACCTCCCCCACTACAACTTGAGACCATTACTCCTTGTTCTGTCATCTGCCACCACTGAGAACAGTCTAGATCCATCCTCTTTGGAACCCCCTTTCAGGTAGCTGAAAGCAGCTATCAAATCCGCCCTCATTCTTCTCTTCTGCAGACTAAACAATCCCAGTTCCCTCAGCCTCTCCTCATAAGTCATGTGTTCCAGTCCCCTAATCATTTTTGTTGCCCTCCGCTGGACGTTTTCCAATTTTTCCACATCCTTCTTGTAGTGTGGGGCACAAAACTGGACACAGTACTCCAGATGAGGCCTCACCAATGTCAAATAGAGGGGAACAATCATGTCCCTCGATCTGCTGGCAATGCCCCTACTTATACATCCCAAAATGCCATTGGCCTTCTTGGCAACAAGGGCACACTGTTGACTCATATCCAGCTTCTCATCCACTGTAACCCCTAGGTCCTTTTCTGCAGAACTGCTGCCGAGCCATTCGGTCCCTGGTCTGTAGCGGTGCATGGGATTCTTCTGTCCTAAATGCAGGACTCTGCACTTGTCTTTGTTGAACCTCGTCAGATTTCTTTTGGCCCAATCCTCTAATTTGTCTAGGGCCCTCTGTATCCTACCCCTACCCTCCAGCATGTCTACCTCTCCTCCCAGTTTAGTGTCATCTGCAAACTTGCTGAGGGTGTAATCCACGCCATCCTCCAGATCATTAATGAAAATATTGAACAAAACCGGCCCCAGGACCGACTCTTAGGGCGCTCCACTTGATACTGGCTGCCAACTAGACATGGAGCCATGTTTATATCTTTTCTATCTAGTTTCTTATGTAGACATTACACATTTATATGGCTGAGTCTCTTTCTAACTTGGCTTTGTTTATCCACTATTTCTTTTTTTAGAAAAAAATATTCTGTAGAGTGAATGTACTTACACATATCAAGGGGGAAAAAACAGGAAGTGTACCAACTACAAATTATTGACAAAAAGATACCCCAGCAGGACTAAAGTCCCTGACTTTCTTCAGTATTAATGTCAAACACTTTATTCAAACTGATAGAGACTGTTACAATAACTGAATTTTACATTACCCACTAGAGGGAACCCATACATTACTTTGCTTATAACAGTACCAATTTGGAAACAGAAGAGAAAAAATTAATTTTTTATGTAAGAACTATTAAATGCAAATAATCTCAATGGGTCAAATCATCAGTGACTGAAAGGAAGATGACCCAGGAGAACCATGCAATTCTGCAGTGGTACAGGAATTAGGGACCCTATTTAGGGGACATGCACCCATGTGGCAGTCAGACTCTGCTTTGCCAGGACTTCCTGTGACTCTACCTTGTATTCAGGATAGAGAGACAGGTCCCATTCTATGACTATGCATATCCACCAGCCACTCTTCTCTATAGAGCAGTGAGCATGTGCATTAGTGATCTGGACTAACACTGCCCTTATATTTTAGAGGCAGCTGTGATATGTCCCCAGGATTCTTCCCAAGATCCTGTTAAGTGCACAGTCCAGCCATTTGGGCTGATTTTTAGTTCCAGTATTTGGCCCTACAAGCACCAACAGTTCCTTAAAATCAGAGTTAACTTACTGGGGTTTATGTCTTGTTAAAAAAGGGGTGGGGGGCAGCGATAGAAGGGGGGAGTGAAGTTTCTTTGTTTTTTAGCAATATATATTTACAGAACTAGCTGATTTACTAAAATGAGATTTTTTGTGTGCGTGCACATTTGAGGATGAAACATTATGAAACTGCAAAAAATGGCAATACCATTTTCTAAAGGAGGCACTGTGATTCTTTACCAACTTGGCTGTGACTTCTCCTGTGAAGGCTTTTAGTTTTTCAACAAATAATCTTAATGTCTATTACCCCATGTCATAATCCACATACATTTAATTTAACATTTGACTAATTTCTTTACTTTCATGCTGGTGAAACTATTTTACTTCTGTGAATAACACAGGGCCAAACTCCATTGACTTCAATAAGATTTGCATGTGAATATCTGAAGGCTGAATTTAGCCCAAAGTTATTACAGTGAAATATCCTACATTGACAGCACTGGAACACAAAGTCCTCTTCTGGTACATTGAACAGGTGCAGGACAAATGGAACAAGAAAAATGTCTCTATGCCAGCCCATTAATGTACCTGAACCCTGACTTGCAATTTGTCTATATTAGGAAAAGAGGACGAAGGTAGGTCAGAGTTGCCCAACAACAATCCAGACCTAACCAAAACCTTTTCCCGAGGGTAGATACAAGTTAATGCCTTTTGCCTCAATGTAGCTCAGTAGTTCTCAAACTTTTAACACAGCAAGCCTGAGTGCGACCCCCCGTCCTTACATATTAAAAACACATTTTTTATATTTAACACTATAATAAATGCTGCAGGCAAAACAGAGTTTGGGGGTGCAGGGTGACAGCTCACGACCCCAATGTAATAACCTCACAACCCCCTGAGGGGTCACAACCCCCAGTTTGAGAACCCCGATGTAGCTGATTAAAGTTAATGCTAGTGGGAATCTCACTTTGAGTTTGTGTAAATGACTATACAAGATTCAGGGCAATGGAGAATCAGGCACAACATACTTAAATTAAATTTTCTGATGTCCAGCTATAGAAAGATAGTGAATCACTTGTGAATGAGAGCACCATTCCCTTTGTTTCTGATGCAGGGGATCAGACAAAGGGCAGGAATTAATACCCTGACTTTTAAAGATAAAATTTCCAAGTACTGAACAGAGTTTTAACTTCTGGATTTAATAGTTCACCAGCTATAAATCTCATGCAAAGCTTTAAAAATGTATCTTTACATTTTCTCAACAGTTTTGCATTTGGACATAGAATGCTGTAGTGAACCTACCTGAAAGCTATAACAAAACACTATTTGGTGGTTCATTGAAACCCTATTTTGAAGGGAGTGTAGTTGTAGCCGTGTTGGTCCCAGGATATTAGAGAGACAAGGTGGTGAGGTGATCTCTTTTATTGGACCTTCTGTTGGTGAGAGAGATAAGCTTTCAAGCTGTAGAGAGCTCATTGTGGATCGAAAGCTTGTCTCTCTCACCAACAGAAGTTAGTCCAATAAAACAGATCACCTCATTCACCTTGTCTATCTATTTAGAAGGGAGACCATTTAGTCTGGCAGCCAAGGGGCAGATAACTACTCATGACATGACAAAATATTAGAAAAGCATGCACAGATAATGGTGACACGAAGAGCTACTGGGATGCAATCTGCAAAATAATGTAACTTGCACTAATTGTATTCTGGGGATTCATCATTATAGGACATTTTACAATTAATTCTGGCTGCAGATGAAAGCAAACTGCTTAGGACTTCTTGGCAAACTGAAGCTACAACTGAAAAAATTTCTTCTTCTGCTTCCTTCCTTAGTCCACACACAAAGAAGTTCTGGAATAGCAAAGTATCAGATTATTAAGAGCAGATAAGTGTAAGCAGTACACACAACCAATGAAAGCGTGTGCAGAAAACAATATTCTTCTTGGCCCAGGAAGCATTTCCAGCTACATAATGTCATAACCAGTGATATACAGACATCACAAAGCTTCTAATCTTAAGAATAAGGTTGTGGCACTGCTTTGCTAGTATAGTTTCTTTCTATTCTCTCTTGCTCTGGGCTTGTCTTCACTTCATTATTAGTTCCAGTTAGAATACATGAAGTACTCCACTTGCGTTAGCCTAGGTTGAGGCCACACGACAAAGGCTACATCAGCCATCCAGCTTTCATCCAAACCACATCACATGATCCATTGTCTACAGCCAAGCTCTAAGATACAACAACATTTGCTCCAATCCCTCAGACAGAGACAAACACCTACAGGATCTCTATCAAGCATTCTTAAAACTACAGTACCCACCTACTGAAGTGAAGAAACAGATCGACAGAGCCAGAAGAGGAGCCAGAAGTCACCTTCTACAGGACAGGCCCAACAAGAAAGTAACAGAACATCACTAGCCATCACCTTCAGCCCCCAACTAAAACCTCTCCAGTGTATCATCAAGGATCTACAACCTATCCTGAAGGACGATCCCTCACTCTCACAGATCTTGGGAGACAGGCCAGTCCTTGCTTACAGACAGCCCCCCAACCTGAAGCAAATACTCACCAGCAACCACACACCACACAACAAAAACACTAACCAAGGAACCTATTCTTGCAACAAAGCCCGTTGCCAACTCTGTCCACATATCTATTCAAGGGACACCATCATAGGACCTAATCACATCAGCCACACCATCAAGGGTTTGTTCACCTGCACATATACCATCATGTGCCAGCAATGCCCCTCTGCCATGTACATTGGCCAAACCGGACAGTCTCTATGCAAAAGAATAAATGGACACAAATCAGACGTCAAGAATTATAACATTCAAAAACCAGTCAGAGAACACTTCAACCCGCATGGACACTCAATTACAGATCTAAAAGTCGCAATTCTTCAACCAAAAAACTTCAAAAAAACAGACTTCAACGAGAAACTGCAGAACTGGAATTAATTTGCAAACTGGACACCATTAAATTAGGCTTGAATAAAGTCTGGGAGTGAATGAGTCATTAAACAAACTAAAAACTATTTCCCCATGCTAATTTTCCCCCTATTGTTACTCACACCTTCTTGTCAACTGTTTGAAATGGGCCATTATGATTATCACTACAAAAGTTTTTTTTCTCCTGCTGATAATAGCCCACCTTAATTGATTAGTCTCATTAGAATTGGTATAGCAACACCCATTTTTTCATGTTCTCTGTGTGTATATATATCTTCCTACTGTATTTTCCACTGCATGCATCCGATGAAGTGGGTTTTAGCCCACAAAAGCTTATGCCCAAATAAATTTGTTAGTCTTTAAGGTGCCAAAAGTACTCCTCATTCTTTTTGTGTTCACATGGTTGCAGTACTGACTCAAGCGAAGGAGTTTGCCTTCTGGGGGCATGTCCCTTGGTTCTTAGCACTGCATTATTCCAAGCTGTTCCTTCCAAACTTCCATGATGTATTTCAGGAAAACATTTTTTGTACCTCCTAGTCATATGGGTGCAAGTAGTGTTCACCTGGAAGCTTACTGCAACACCTCACTTCCACACATGTTGATTGTCTGCATTCTGTTGGAAAGCCCTGGATCCAACTCTTGAACAATGGGTGGGATCCATGGCTTTTTCTAAACCAGCTCTCCTAGTCTCCATGCTGGGTTTACAGTGGCAGAGGCAGCTGGTGTGAGGCTAGAGATGGCAGCTCCAGGGGCCCAATCCTTTCCTCCCTGTCCAGTTCCTAGTTCCCCTTGCTGGGTAAGAGCAGCAGAGGCAGCTAGTCTATGTCAGTGTTCCCACAGGAAAGATTTCTCTTAAAGTGCATTTACTGCGATGGTGATGCTGGAATAAAACTGTGTTAAGTTCCCCTCCCTCTCTAGTGCGGCCAAAGCACTCACAGAAACAAAGGATTCAACAAAGAAAGATTTTATTCAAAATAAATCACACTAGCAGTCCTGCTGCTTTAAGCCAAGTGTCATGCACACAAGCGGCACTGTGCCACATCACATGTATGGAGAGTGCACATGGTCATCACTCCACCATTGTTGCACGGGGGTGGGGTGATGAAGGTAAACCTAACCATGGACGCTTTCCTACAGGAACTGACGAACCCCACCCCATCCTGAGGTTGCTGGCTGCAGCTTGTGGGATCATGGAGGAGAGCGTGTGGCTGTAGGATGAGTCTGGTGCTGAACCTGGGCTGGTACAGGGGCCAGGTTGTTCTGGCACCTGCTGGCCATAATGCTCAGAAACATGACCATTTGCTTCCGACTCTCCTCACACTGCTGTTGGGTGTCTTGCTCTTCCATGGCATGGTCATGGGCGATGTACTATGTCATCATGTGCTCTTTTCTTCAGCATCCTTTCAGCTGCAGCCTGGAATTGCCACTCCTGCTCCAGCATTTCCGCCTCTGAAGTTAGAAAAGGCAGTGACAGCTTCCAAAGTCCTTATGCATCTCCATCAGCCGGCTGTCCCTGGTTTTCTTCCTTCTGCTTTCTGATTCAGTAGCCCAGTACTGACGGTCAATAACCTTCTGCAAGGGTGGGTGATATGTACTTGTGCAGATGGGCCTGTAAAGCGGAGAAAGAGTACTTAAACCTTCTGTCCATGGTAAAAAAAAAACCGGAAAATATCTTCCCTTTAATTTTGTGCATCGCAAGCAAGGTATAAGTGGAAACCTTTATCTCAAGGCCTCCCTTCACTTGGCTCCATCTCCCCTTTGCTAACTTCCAGGTTTCCTGACCATATCAACAATATAAGTGCTTTACGTATCCTGGGAACAGTGGTATGGACTGTCTCTTTGAATGCTGGAACTTTAGTTCCAGCTTGAGAGAGTGCACACTACTATATATGCACTCAGCAACTGCTTGCACTCATCGCCAATCCTGCCTTCACAGGCATTTGTATACTTGTATTAATAATGCTTGGTTTGTGCACATACAGCAGTGTGTTTTACAATAAATCTCTATTAATGGGTACCCAGGGGTGGAGTGGTGGTTTACCATGCCCATCAAGGAATGCAGAGGCACCAGTAGCTCAAGCACACCCTCTAAATGCCTCGGAGGGAAGGATGGAGGCTGGGAAGGGGAAGTGGAAATGGTCATTTCCATGTCTAGAAGGGAAACTATAATTGGCATTTGCCTGCCCTCTCCTACACATCCCCCAGTAGAGACTGGTCCTATACAGGCACTGATGGGCCCCTTATGGCATTTCTCCCCAACCATAACCACAATGGCGAATTGAGTCCTCACCTGGCTGAGACAACACTGGCTCATCTGCCGTTTTCTCCCTGTCCCATTTCTCCCTGATCTGTTTCTCTGTTTCCTCTCTGGAGTCCTGGGTGAGTTGGAGTGGCTGTGGCATCTACTGGTGACCATCAGGCTCCACCTCACCTAAGATCGTTGTGGCAGGTGAGAGTCCTGGCTCTGGGTCATCCTAAAAGTCCTCCATCCTCAGTCAACTTCCCCAGGGATCTTTGATCTCTCCAGGGTATAAATGGGTTCCATACTTGGGGCACTGGAGAACACGCAGTTGAAGTGGTTGTAGTGCAGCGAGCTTGTTGAGGTCTCCCCAGACTTGGAGTTCTGGTGCTTTGCCCGGTGGTACAGTGGCTTCAGAGATTTCATAGCAGAGCTAGAACAAACACTAAAGATGAGGAGAGCCCCGGGCAAAGCAGGGGTCTGAATGTTGAAATGGGGTATTTATGTTGGCTGCAGATAACCCCTGTTCTGAAGGCGGGGTGGATAGACAACAAATAACCTGGACTGGAAATTTTGGGAACGCACTGGGGGAGTCCCAGCATCTGAGTTACTAGTTCAAGGTTCAGCAGCACTCAGGTGTCAACCCACACCCCCTTGTGGACTAGCTGGCTTGACTATAAAACACGCTTAATTCGGGGTAGAGATTTTTGTACACGGATGCTCATTGGGTTAAGGACAACATTCAAGTTATACCTCGAGCAAACACTGCAGTAAAGACAAACCCTCCCCATCTCCAGGCTCTTTTTCACTTTGTGTATGGCTGTATGCGTAGTGAACAATAAACACCTGGTAAACCATAGGAAGCCATAATGCTATTCCAAGAAAGAGAGAATGGCAAGAAACAATGTTACCAACAATGCTACTCCACACCCTCACTCTCTCAAGGTTATGATCACTGAACATCAAGAGGCAATCTCAAAGAAATAAAAAGGATAGCACTAAAATTTCAATTATGTGGACAGAAGTGTCTGGACGAATTAGTTAAAATGACATATTCACTTGAAAGTTTTGTGCCTACTCTTGTTACTAGTGACCCTCACTAATTACGATACTGAAAAATATTCTTTTATTTTCCTCTATTTTTAAAATTTGTTTACTTTGAGTATATAACAGTAGTTCATTATTTCAACGGAACCACTCAAATGCTTGTAGTTAAGCACATACATAAGTGCTTTACTGGATGTGGGGGCTTCACTGTTTTGTGGATACTCTTTCCCCAGGGCCTGCAAAAAGAGTGTTTACCAGTAATCTGGAAGTGATACAGAGAGAGAGGAGGCAGGAGAGTTCCTGGAGAAACAGAAAAGAGGGGCAGGGTAGAGGAGTGGGCCTCAGCGTGTTTGTTGTTGTTGCTGTCAGGCCCACCCAAAAGATCCATATAAACATCAGCGAGGAGCAGAAATATCTTGATAATTTTTTTATTAAGGAATTTTTAAAATGCATGATATAATATTTAAAGGAGGCTCTACCAATTGTTTTTAAAAATAATTTAGTTTAAATGAAATCAAGGGAATAGTATGCCTTTTAAAACTTCAGTTAAAATGCATTTAAGTTACTCAAAATAAATGTAAATGACTAATATAAATATGGAAAAAAAGGTTTGGTTAGGTCATTCACCTTAAGAGAAAAAGATTTAAACTCAGCTAGAACATCAGTACATAAAGTTTATCTGTAAATAACCAATATATTAAGGCAGAGCTGAGCTTTGGACCTGATAAAGCTGACAGCCACAGGACTCCTAGCTTTAAGAGGAGCTACACATGTAAAGGAGAATCTCAACTTTCATTAAGACAGAAGCATGGGTCAGATCCTCTGCTGGTGTATACTGGCATAGCTTCACTTCCATCAGTGTAGCTCTGTCCATTTATGCCATCTGACAATCTGGCTCTGGGTTTCTAGTTCTTTTCCTTGTAAGTCTAAACTGGTCACTAGGGTTGAAAGGAACAAGAAGCTGAGCACCATTTCTGTGGTAGGAAACTGAGACCAAAGATTTCCCTACCCCAGCACACACTTATGAAAACTAGTTAGTTAAATCTGAGGTATATTCCAAATAATCATCTCTCTAATCCTCCCTGCAAATCTCAGGTCAGCTCTGTGCATATGTGACACTGGTGTGCAGGAATAGGTAATATTTTGGAGGTAAAAAAAACTGTTTTGCAGGTCTGCCCTAAGAAAGCTATTGCCAGCTCTGATTAAAGAAATACAGAATTTGGTAAAACAGGACAGGCATTCAGTTCATTTCAAAAAACATACATGAAGTTTCCTAACTGGTAAAGGCAGGTAATTGTGAAGGTGTAAGATCAATTTTCAAGGTAAAGAAAGTGAAAAACCCAAGTTATCTGGGCTTCTAAACTCTCTGGCTTAGCTTTTGAATCATTTAAACAAAAAGTCTCTTTAGCAAAAGAAAAATTAATACACCATCTTTATCTTCATTGTGGCTTGCTTCTAAATCAATGATCAAATATGGAGATAAGGGCATTACAAACTTTTAGCAATTACGGTTAACCAAAGTAGAAGTAAAAAGTTAGAGCTAGTGACAGAACATTGCCGACTTTTTGTAGACGAGAATCAATAAATAGCGGTGTGTACTTGTTTTCAACCACAGAAGCGATGGTTTGTAGAATAAAGTATATGGATAGATTTCTTTTTCTAGCACAAGGTGCCATGTAAAGAATATCTGAAGCAACCAACAAAGTTCCTAAAATTGTAAGATGTAGAAATTATATGGTGGAATGACATCTCTCATTGTGTGTTTGTGTTTTATTTCTGAATTTTTATTATGTAAAAATTCAGGAAAGCTGTTGCTACAGAAGTAAAAAGATGTACAGAATCTGAACTGGTACTGATTATCATAGGATAAAATGGATTCAGAAAAATAGCTGCATCAAGGTATGAACTTTTAGCGAACCACATTAGAAGTTATGATCAGTTAGAAGCATACACTGGGCATGCAGTAAGCACCACTGTGAAAAAATGAAACATGGACATGCAAAATGTGCAAAGGAAAAAAGTAACTTAGATTAAAAAACATTTAAAAACAAACTTTTTCAAGATGAAAAGGTTAAACAGTCCTTCAAAATGAGGGCTGTAACTGACATTAAATGCCAATTTGAAGTCTGGGTTCTCTGAGGTCATAGGTTTACATTGTGCCATCACCCAATTCACCCTGTTCTCAAAGAGAATAAGACACTTATGCATACCGTGGCCTGCTCACAGGACTAGCAAATAAGAGAAGCAGAGGGGATGATTTGATGTGTATGCTTACAGTCATATTTCAGATAGGCATGCACCCATAAACTCAAACCCAACTACTAGGTCTAATTTTACACCTATCAGACTGTGCGACCAACGTGCTTCTAGCTAACTCACATGCTAATTATTACATTGTGAGTTCCTTGGGGCATGAAATGAGTCTTTTCTATGGCTCCCATTCTGCAATCAGATCTATGAGGGCAAAATCTTACACTCATACAGAACCCCACAAATTTAAATGGAGTCCGCATGAGTGCGATGATTGGCCAGCACAGAGCAGATTGCAGGAGCAGGGCCTACATTTGCAGAGTGACATGTAAACATATATCTTCAGGAAAATAAATACCTAAATCCAGTAAGCACTAACTGTAAAATTATGCCACATACATCAGATTTCATATTTTGTACTTTGCTGTCTTCACAACTTTACATTTCTTCTTTTTCTTCTACAAACACAAAACTTTTAACCAAAATTTGTTAAGGAAAATTATATTTTTTATTATATTTGCATATAAAGAACAAATAAATTATATACATTCTTGAATGACATGGATATAAACAATTAAAAATTCATGAATTTTTGGTTCATGAATAGAGCTACTCAGCACTATGGTTATACAAATAAATAAATAAATAAATAAATAAAAATAATATAGTTAATATTAGGGCTGTCAAGCAATTAAAAAAATTAATAGTGATCAATCACACGATTAAAAAAATTAATCCCGATTAATTGCGCTATTAAACAATAATAGAATACCATTTATTTAAATATTTTTGGATGTTTTCTACATTGTCAAACATATTGATTTCTATTACAACACAGAATACAAAGTGTACAGTTTATATGTATTTTTATTACATATATTTGCACTGTAAAAAACAAAATAAATAGTATTTTTCAATTCACCTAATACAAGTACTCTAGTGCAATCTCTTTATCATGAAAGTTGAACTTACAAATGTAGAATGATGTACAAAAAAACCCTGCATTCAAAAATAAAATAAGTAAAACTTTACAGCCTACAAGTCCACTCAGTCCTACTTCTTGTTCAGCCAACCGCTCAGACAAACAAGTCTGTTTAAGTTTGCAGAAGATAATGCTGCCTGCTTCTTGTTTACAATGTCACCTGAAAGTGAGAACAGGCGTTTGTATGGCACTGTTGTAGCTGGCTTCGCAAGATATTTATATGCCAGATGCGCTAAAGATTCATATGTCCCTTGATGCTTCACCCACCATTCCAGGGGACATGTGTCCATGCAGATGACGGGTTCTGCTCAATAACAATCCAAAGCAGCGCAGACTGATGCATGTTCATTTTCATCATCTGAGTCAGATGCCACCAGCAGAAGGTTGATTTTCTTTTTTGGTGGTTTGGGTTCTGTAGTTTCTTCATCAGAGTGTTACTCTTTTAAAACTTCTGAAAGCACACTCCACACCCCATCCCTCTCAGCTTTTGGAAGGCACTTCAGATTCTTAAACCTTGGGTTGAGTGCTATAGCCATCTTTAGAAATTTCACATTGGTATCTTCTTTGTATTTTGTCAAATTTGCAGTAAATGTGTTCTTAAAACAAACAACATGTGCTGGGTCATCCTCCAAGACTGCTGTAACATGAAATATATGGCAGAATGCAGGTAAAACAGAGCAGGAGACATACAATTCTCCCCCAAGGAGTTCAGTCACAAATTTAATTAACGCATTATTTTTTTAACAAGCGTCATCAGCATGGAAGCATGTCCTCTGGAATGATGGCTGAAGCATGAAAAGGCATATGAATCTTTAGCGCGTCTGGCACATAAATATCTTGCGACCATGTGAAGACCTGTTCTCATTTACAGGGGACATTGTAATTAAGAAGTGGGCAGCATTATCTCCCATAAATGTAAACAAACTTGTTTCTCTTAGTGATTGGCTGAACAAGAAGAAGGACTGGGTGGACTTGTAGGCTCTCAAGTTTTACATTGTTTTGTTTTTGAGTACAGTTATGTAACAAAAAAAATACGTTTCTAAGTTGCACCCTCATGATAAAGAGATTGCATGAGATGAACTGAAAAATACTATTTCTTTTATCATTTTTACAGTGCAAATATTTGTAAAAAATAAAGTGAGCACTGTACACTTTGTATTCTGTGTTGTAATTGAAATAGATCTAAAATGTAGAAAAATATCAAAAATATTTAATAAATTTCAATTTGTATTCTATTGTTTAACAGTGCAATTGTGATTTTTTTAATTGCAATAAATTTTTTTGAGTTAATTGCATGAGTTAACTGCAATTAAACAACAGCCCTAGTTAATATATATCATGCATAATGTTAAGATGAGCATGAGAAGTACCTACACAATAAACGACATCCTAATGCCCAGATTCATAACAGATAAACAAATGAATTTCTCCCATGCTTTAATACAGTAGACTAGGGACCGGCAACTTTTGGCATGTGGCCTTCCAGGGTAAGCCCCCTGACAGGCCAGGCCTGTTTGTTTACCTGCCGCGTCTGCAGGTTCGGCCGATTGCAGCTGTCACTGGCCGCGGTTCGCCGCTCCAGGCCAATGGGGGCTGTGGGAAGCGGTGGCCAGCACATCCCTCAGCCTGCGCCACTTCCCACAGCCCCCATTGTCCTGGAGGGGCAAACCGCAGCCAGTGGGAGCTGCAATCGGCCGAATCTGCGGACGCGGCAGGTAAACAAACTGGCCTGGCCTGCCAGGGGGCTTACCATGGTGGGCTGCGTGCCAAAGATTGCCGATCCCCGCAGTAGACTAAACCTATTTGTCTTCTGTGTTTTAAAATAATGTTATAATTATGTTAGAAAGAAAACCTGTTTTCTGCAGAGACATTTACTAAAGAGTAACAGAACATGAGGCAGTATTCTATCCTTCCCTATGGCAACACTATCTTCTGATTTTCATTATTGCACAAAAAATACATTAAAAACATATATGTACAAGCATATCATTTCACTAGGCACATATAATTTCACTTTGCAGCCTAGAACACTGGATCATTTATTCTGCATGAAATTTACTCTTTTTTTGTATGCATTAGTCTCCTCATGCTTAATAGCATAAATGCTCCTTGAGATGCACAGGAATTTTGAAATTGCAGGATACCACAAATATAATTTCGAGGTGAGGGTTAGGCTAATGCACTGATCCATTTAATAATATGTGTGGCAAATTGCTGGCACTACTATGATGGGTCTCACGCTTTCTATTTTTTTTTGGGGGGGGTGTTTCAGGGCACCATTTCTTGCCCCTGAACTGGGGTATTAACTGCCCCACTAGTGTCCTAGAGGAGGGGAGGGGAGTGGAGAGGGAGGGACCCGGACCCGCCCCCTACTCCGGGTCCCAGCCCAAGGGCCCCAGGGATAGCAGTAAACCACTTGAACTAGAGGTTCCTTCCCCTGGGCTACTTCCCTCTCCTGCCCTTCAACTTGTGGGGCTTCCTGCCCTCCATCTGCACAAACCAGGTGTCCCTTTACCTTTGTCTTGGTCTTCTTAGCCCACCGCAGCACTTTTCCAAACTCTCCTCTGCTTCCCTCCAAACTGCTGTCTGCTCCAACACCAAACCACTCTGCTTCAACTCCTCCTCTTGTCTGATTGAAGCAGTGGGTTTTTATAAGGTGACTGGCTTCAGGTGCTTTAATTAATCTATAGCAAACTTTCTTCCCTCTACAGAGAATAAGGGTCCCATCTAACACTCTCCTGCTGCCCTCTGGCCATGCTGTATCACATATGCTAAAAATCAAAATTATCTTGTGATGAGGTGGGAGTGAAAGAAGAATATGACATTTACTGTACAGTTGGTTTAATCTTTTCTGATACATTAAAGATTCAAAGAAAAGTAAATGAATTTCTCAGAACTAAAATCTACAAAAATGATATAAAAAGAAACTTACCTGCATAAAGATTCCTGAATTATTTTTGTAATAAACTGAATAATATTGTATAATCCCATTAGGCCTTTGAGGAGGGGACCAGAAAACAATTATTGATGATGCAGTGAGGTTTCTGTACATGACATCTTTTGGTGGATCACTTGGTGCTGGAATAATATTAAGATTTAGCTTATGTAACATAAGGTTTTGTGCTTTTTATTACCCAAATTTAGACTTCATTGATTTGAAAAAAATCCTGTATTAAATCAAATGTATTTATGAAATTATTGAATATCAGATCCTGTTTCTGGAGGAGGTGGAAAAGGTACAATTGAACTAATGGCTACCATACACTTTGAAAGCCCTGATTTTCAAAGACATTCATTTTTCAGAGAGAGTCAAAGACATGCATACATTTGCATGCACAAATCCAAGTTTATGGACTCAGTGAACCTGTGAAACTTCAGATTTGTAAGTGCATGTACTTACTGTTTTATGCAAATATAAATCCCAATTCATACATGTGCACAAAGCATTATGTATGCATGCAATCTTCTTAACAAACGTGTTTCATGTGTATACAGAGTCCTTTATGCTTGTTTCAACATTAACATTAACATTAAAACATTAACAAAAACATTAAAAAGTTTTTCACACTTTTTACTACCATTAGCATTGCAGAGCCAATACAGCTAGGGAACTGTGAGTTGGATTCTATTATAGATCACACCATCATTCACAGAATTATTGACTAAGATACCGATCCTACAAATGACTATGTGAAGACAAAGCCATGTGCTTATTCAGAGCCACACTTGGGCCAGTGAGGCTCCACAAAGGTGCAGAGATACATGCACACAGTTAATTGAAGGATGGGACCTAAGTTTCAGTGGCAAAATTGTTATTGTTGGTGACATCAGAGCCAGAAAGGAACTAGCTTGAATTTCAAAGTTGAGCGTACAGTGTTGCCTCCTAGAAAAAAAGACCTTTCACTTCTGAAGTATATGAAATTCATTGGGATCAAATCAACTTGGAATCCCACAATGCCATGTTTATAAAACTGCTTTCCGACTACAACCACTTTACACCTGTGTTTGTGAGAGACACACTAAAACTGTGAAGGTTTTCCTTCTCAGGACCTTATTTCACAGCTTGATAGAACAAAGAGCAATAAAACCAAATTCCCCTCTTTTTACTTCATGAGAAAAAGCAATATAAAAAGCCTTTGAAATTTAAATGTCTTGCAGGGAAATGTAGTGCTCTGTTTGATGAAGAGACATCAGACATTCGAACGTTCTTAGATAGCCAATCAAATGGCAGCTTTCACCTAAGTTATTTTATATGTTTAAATAAGGTTGACACAAACTTATGGATGCAACTATAGATTTTTTTATATGATTTATTACGATACATAAACTTACCTCCTTCAGAAGTTCTGAAGCTTATAATGCTACTTTTTATGTTTCCATCCCCAAATCTGGTACTTGTTGTTATATAAATTTTGTATTCATTGTTATTTTCTAGGTCTGTGAATATCAGTGATGTTTCAGTTACATTAACACTTCTTTTTGATATTGTATTCCTAAAGAAGAAAATCGTTACATATATACATTTTCATGACAAAACTGCAGCATGGTAGAATACATTTTACTAAAAACACCACAGAAAACAATATTGTCATATACAGAAACTCATAAAATAGAAATAGAACTTTCATCTACAGTAAATCCATCATATTATTCAAAAAATTATCAAAGATGTTGAGTTTAAAAAGGCACTTCTCACAAATCAAATAAGAAACAAGCCTTAGCCAAAACTACAGAAATTCATTAGCGCTAGATAGCTAACACAACTGAAACCAACATTTCTTAAATTCCTGTAACTTATAAATATTGTATTTCTTGCAAGAAAACCATTAAAAAGTGATTATTTTGTTTTACTATTAGCTCACATTTGAGTTCTTCATTGTGGATTCCTGGCTTCATTCATTCAATGCTAAATTTTCCACAGCTAATGTAACATAGTTGTTAGAATGTTTAGATAATTTTCTTCTACACTTTCAAATGCCCCCCATTCACTATCTTTGCCTCTTTACCTGGTATTAGGAAGCTCTTGCATTAGTTATATCCACTGGAAAATGTTGCCACTAAGAAAAGTTGTGGTTCAAGAGCTTGTTTGCCATATCAGCCCTAGTAATTAATTATGATTATTTTATAGCACCCAAAAGTGTTCTAAATAATTTAAAAGACAAGGGGTGAAATCCTGGCTCCACACAAGTCAGTGGGAGTTTTCACCCAAGGTCCTTACCTCAAAGAGCTAATCGCAATCTAATTTTAGATGTGAGAGGGTATGTGGGGATAAGACACAGAAGGGAATAGATGGAGAGGGCAAGGACAAAGGCGACATCAGTGAAGTTCTGTGGTTACTTAATTTAGGCATCTGCAGATATAGATGGTTCAATTAACAAGTTATTGAAAAATGATTAATAATGATACATTCTGTAGTAATCACAGATATAATAAGTCTTAAGGAAGGATTTGAATGAAGAAGAAGTTCCTTGATCCTGAATATCCTTAGGTCTTTAAACACAGTATGCATCAAAACCATATTCCTTAACATGAGGGAGATCTGTTTGTGCTACAAGTTCATCCACAGTTCAAAGTTCTCCACTGATGCAGATGACATTAACTCTTGTCAGTACAGTGGAAGGAGCAGTGGAAAGCCAATTTATACTCTTCTGGAGAGTGGGATTACTTGTGTTTACCTTATCATTATTTTAAAGCAGAAGTTCATAACTAAGAAAAAAGATAAAAATTTGCTACCGCCAGGAGAAACTTTTAGGTCACCTTTAAAAACTTTTAGGCCACCTAAAAAAAAGCAAACTTTTAGGTCACCTTTAAAGGAGTGCATATTTAGTAGTAATATATCTATAAGAACTCCTCATCTGTAACACAATACCATTTTGCATACATAATTTACATTGCAGGGTATGTATTTCTGTAGCTATTTGCCCCTATGTGTTGGGTAATGGCAATAGAAGAGCACAGCATAAATACAATAACTAACTGTAATCAACAATCAAAATAAACAAGTCAACATGTGTGAAGGCCGTCCCCAGTAAAGGCAATATGCAGCGCTTACAAAAGGAAGATATGACAAATCTTTAGAACAAGTAGTGTTCAGAAGAAGAGAGTGAAAAAAAGTTTTAAACTGGGATTTAAAATGACAATAGTCTTTTTTTGAAGGAGGAAGAGACAGATCCCAAGAGGCACGAATATAATATAATATAATATCCAGCACTTATAATGAGTGTTATAACAGAGTTGAGAAGAAGACAGATAAGATGGTATAGTAACAAAGTATTGGGAAGTGCTGAAGTAGCAGGAAACATGATGTGTATAAAATATCACGCTAGGTGGTACTAATGTCAGAGAGTGGACAGGGACTGCTACTATCACAACTCCTTGCTTGCTCAGACCACTGAATGGGAGATGAAACAGCATTTTTCAGTGGTTCTTGGCCATCTCCATTCCATCTTCAGATGGAAATATTAGCAGACCCCAAACAGTAGTGTTTGTTGGTGTCTCATTTTATCATTAATTAGATTCCAAATGGTCCAATTAATATGTGAGGATGGGAGATCACCAGCTAATTTAAATATAAACTCATTTTGCAAAACCCCAAATATTTGAAAAAATATTTTAGATGCTTGTAATCATTTAATTCTACAATTTTCACCTGCCCCTATTTAGAGGGGCATTTGTGTATATGAAAGCTAGTATTTTAAATAACTTATCAATATTCACTCTCAAAAATGTATATTCAACAAGGTCTGTAAGAAAAAACTTACATTCCTTTTAGATTACAGATTAATATTTATCCTCAGAACCATTTCCAGAAAATCTTACCAGACATAAACTGTGTAATAGAGGATAATTCCATTTGGCTCCAGTGGTTGTTTCCATGACAACTTCACAGTGACACCCGACAACTGTTTTACTGAGAGGGATTGTGGAGGTGAACTAGGAGCTATAAAGTGAGAGTGCAGAACACAACAACTTGTTAAACAGCTAAGATCTGAGTGGCATGGTTAAGTGAAGTATCTTTAAATAGGATTTTAATTATTTGTGCTAGGACGTGAATTATGGAAGCACACAGGTACAGTATCCATATCAAATGGTGTTATAGCCAGCCTTCTTTACTTTTTCAGCCAGAAGATAAAGGAAGATTTTTCATGCTAGTGTTAAAACATCTGTTTCTGTGATTCAATGGAAAAAAATATTTCATGAGAAAACAGAGCAATTGGTTTGTCATACTGATTCACCTACTGTCCAAGTATATTGTAATTTTCCCCCTTCTAATAAAAGCAAGAGCTTTTTAGGTGTGAATGCATGTAAAATATAACAAAATAGTTCCCCTGAGGAGAAGTGGAGCTGGAAATAATTATATGAAGCACCAAAAGATGGGAAAATTGATGAGCATAGCATTGAGAGATGATAAAAATGTGGGATACCATGCAGAGTTAAACCTTTTCACTCCATCAAACAAGGAACACATTCATACATTTAACATGTCATGAAAGAAAATATACATGTATTCAATGAATGAGACACCTGAAATTCATTCTAAGATGAACACCAGACAGCAGTATAACCACTAAGTACTGAGAGAGCACAGCTGAATAAAAACGTTATAATACATTTTTATTTCATTCTAATTAAAATAGTTAAGGTTCATGCAAATGTTGCTGTGATGAAAATGTATCCGTATGTATGCTTAGTAATAATGATATTTTCCACTAAGGTAGGAAGTAAAAACTGTTTTTGTTTTTTTTCTACCAGATAAAGGTATTGCACTGTGTTGTAATGTTAACATTACTTTTGTTTTTCAAATTAAACAAAACAGCATCATGTACTAAAAATTCAGGTCATGGCTGTGGTCATGCATGGAAATTGAGAACATAAGCATAGCTATTAGCAAATCTGTGAAGCATTTGGTCTAATGCTCTGAACAGTGTGTACTTTTGAGTAAGATACATGTGGCATATTATAAATATTTTTGTTGCTCTTCCTTTAATTGCACTGTCTTTCTCAACCACAGAGGACAGCAAAAATGTTTTAAACATCTTACTCTCTTAATTTTGCCTGAACAAAGGCTTAATGAAGTCAGTGAATGCCTGTATTTACTGGTAATAAATGGTGACAGCTGTATTTAGTGTTTACTTGCTATATTACCCTTAGTAGCACTACAATAAAAGCTCTATCAAATACCGAATTTCATATGTCTCTGGCATGTCTTGGTTCTAAGATATTATTTGTCTTTAACTCGTATATCTCCTTATTCAGCCTAACAAACTCTTTAGTAAAATACAGAATTAATGTTTGCTCTAAAGAAAAAACATTTTAAACAAATGGCTTAATTTTATATAATTAAACTGTTTTTGATGTATTATAGCAATATTTATATTGAGCAATGTAACATGGTATGACTGTGGATGGAGGGCAGTGCCCTGGTCCTACCTTTCACTCACCCCTCCATGCTCAATTTGGGGTGTCTAGTGCCACCGATTAGGTCCTCTGAGCATTAACACAATACTAATAACAATAACTATAAATTCATCTATTTAGAAGAGCCAAAGACTCCAAGCACAAGAACTATGATTGTTCTAGGTCCATGTGCTGGGAGGCAAAAGGAACAGGGTCTGTGCTTTCTCCCTTTGTCCACTTTTACACCCACACAGAGACAACCTCCTTCTGACTTACTGCTGCCCTTCTGTAATAGGCTAAAATAGTAACAGTAAATTAAGGGTTCTTAAAAATGGAAAACACTGACAAGATATTAGAACAATAATAGTGTTGCTTTTCAAATACAGAACTTTTGTGATTTGACATAACTTATACTGATAGCGGTATTAAAGAATTAAGATCCATTATATCTAAATGGGAAGTGCCTATATAAATCAAACGTACAAAGAACTCTGAAACAAAGTTTAAGACTTGTCCACTAGAAGTGGACAATGATATATTGTAATTTCTTTTCTGACTTACCATCTTCATTAGTCAGTATGTTTAGAGGTGCACTACGAACCCCTTCACCCTTGCTAGTGCTTGCAGACACCTCAACTGTATATTTGGTATATTTCTTTAAACCTAAAGAAAGAAGAATGCAGTAAACTATTTTATAAATTCTGAGGGGGATTTCAGTGAATATTTAAAAAAAATAGTTAAAAAACACTAAAGTTAGGTTTCTGAGTACATAAGCAGGCAAAAGTGCTGAGCATCTCACAATTCCCACTGACCTCAAGGTTGATATTAGATGTGCCAAATATGTCTTAGACGAACGTTTTAAATGATTTTTTCTGAGTCTCACAGCATAAAAATGTCTTGTCCAATAACACCTAAAATTGGAGACCAATTTTCTGCGGGACACAGTCCACATGTCTAAACTTTTAAGTGGAAATTACCCTTTTCAGTATTTCAGAAGCTGGGACATCAGCAGAATCAGATTTATAACTGAAATTAACTTTAGCTATAATCTGAAGTATTTCAATGTCTTCTAGTTTTACAGGAATGTGAAGGCATCTGTTTTTCTTAATATAGAAATCTGCATGTTCACATAATTAAAAAATCATTTTGTTCCATAAAATGTATTATTGTGTTTAAAACTGAGGTGTTAAAATTAAGACCCTGATCCCACAAACACTTACACATGTGCTTAATTTTATACATTTGAGTAGTCCCAGTGAAGTCAGTGAAACTAAGCCTGAGAGTGTTTTCAGGATCAAGGTCTTAGTATTCACAATCAGCACTAAATTTAGTGTCAGTCGTGGCTATCTTCTTGAAAAGTGACATTTAATGACATTGGCATATTGAAGTCAAGGTTGTAAACATTAAGTTTCCAACAAACATTAAATATTTCCTTGTGACTGGAATTTGTCAGCATGAACTATACACCATCAACCAACCAAGACTCTATCAAGTTTCAGATTGTTACATACTAACCTGTAACACTTATCGTCAGAAGAGTAGTGTTTATGATTCTTAGCTCAGTTCCATTAATCCCCTGGAGATATACAGTGTACTTCTGTATAATCCCATTTGGAACAGATGGTGGAAAAAATGATAACTCTACTTCTGTAGATGAGATGTTCCTGTAGGTTATGTTTTCTGGTGCACTATCAGGAACTGAAAGAGGAAAATTCAGAGTTAAAAGAGTCAAGTCAAAGTTTTGTTCATTAGTTCAATAAAAAATACAGTATATTGTAAATATTTGATTTTTTTTTTTTACTAAAAACAATAATTTTATAGTTTTACAAGTTGATCTGCAAGGTCAAAAAGACATGAAAAACGTATCCATAATATATAATGCAACTATCTGTATAATGAGGTTTTTTATGTACCGCCTTTAACAAATTGGTGGAATTCTCTTGACAAATGAGCTAAAGACCTTCTCACTCCTTCCCCCAACCCTGTGATGCTGAGCTTCCTCCCTGATACCTTAGTAGCTATCACCATGAATTTCCAACTTGGCTCTCTCTCAAGAAACTCTTCATTGATGTGTTGCCAATATTTTAACAAATGGTTTCCACTAACATTTTTTCCATTTGCCTTTCCTGATCCACATGCTTGCAAAGAGGTAGGGACTGGGCAATCTTTTAATTTTTCCCATTTTAAAAAAAAAACCACCTGTTTTCCCAGATCCCAGAACCAGGGAGAGAGGCACCAGCACATGATAACATTGTTTAATCATTTTCTGAAACAAAATAAATATGTTTGGTTATCACTGCACAGCTTTCAGATTGTGCAGTTTGACAAGGTAGAGGGGGTAAATAGGTTTTACAAGAGTTCTGGGTTGCCTCCCTAGGAAATATTTTGAAAATACCTGCAATTTGATGCAACCATTTGCATTCAAAATACAAAATGTTTGCTCTTCATGCATCTGAAGAAGTGTCTTTTTACCCACGAAAGCTTATCCCCAAATAAATGTTAGTCTTTAAGGTGCCACCGAACTCCTTGTTGTTTTGGTGGATACAGACTAACAGGGCTACCCCCGATACTTGCTCTTCAGATATATTTGTATGAGCCCCAGAGATAAGTCACCTCTGGCTGGGAGGATTTAGCAATATCCAGAGAGGGGCTGAATTCCATCAGAGGCTGGGAAATCACTCTAAACAGCTTCCTAGTTTAGTGGTGGAATCTCTCAAACACAATGATGCTTCAACAGGTCCCACTTCCCTCCATACTTTCAATCTTAAAATGCCTGCCTTCCCTGTGATACATCCATCTCTGAAGATCTCATAACGAATGTTGTTGCAGCTTCTCTTCTGTGTCCCACCTAATTCTGGATTCAAACCTATTGTTCTGCATCCATTGCACCCCCAAGAGAGGAGGAAATGAGGACCTAAGGGGCCAGAACAGGTTATAAGGAGTGATCTGAACCTGAAATTAATTTGTTTAGTTTAAAGAATAAGAGAAGGTTTCCAACATTTATTTTTTTAACACATACTTATTAATAATACACTTCAAGTACAGGTTTTTCAGGCCTGTTGCTAAGTATACAATACTCTCTTGAACATATTCCTTATCAGGTAAAATCCGTTGTATGAAGCAACGTGTTCAGCTACAAATGGTGGTAACTAGTAAGGGAGGGAATGACCAGCTAGAAGGTTTTAGGCAGTAATTTATTACAGATTTATGTCATCATTAAGACTTTGGTATCTAGGTCCCTACTGACTTTTAAAAACAAATGACAGATTATATTAGCTAACTTTCAGCTAAGTAAGCACAAAGTAGTTTCACTTTTAGAACATCATATTGTCATCTTTGCCTAACCAAATGGACACAGGCCAAAATTTTCAAATGTGAATGCATAAAGTTAGACTCCAAAATACACACATAGAAACCTCCTATCAAATTGGCCTTCTTTTCAGAGTTGCTGGACACCTGTATTTCCCACTAACTTCATATCTCTGTTTCTTCTTTCTTTATCTTGATAAAGACGACACCATGATCTAACTTCCTTCTCTTGCAGTTGCTACCATTCTATTTCCCTTCTCCTATTGATTTCCAAAATCCTAGAGCATGCTGTTCACTCTCATTGCCTTGACTTCCCCTTCTTCAGATGATCCCTTCAAACTTGGCTTTTGTCCTCCCCATTCAATACAATTCCCTTATTAAGGTTCCTAATTTCTTATTTATTGACTCCCCACATCCTCTCCTGTTCCTCTGTATCCCTAAGAGATCTGTTCAGTCTCTTCCTCCATGTCTTCCTTTCACTGTGACCTTATCTATTCCCAATCATTCACCCACCACCTATACACCAATTATTCAAAATCACTCCTCTTCTATACTCCTGACTAGAACTAGGCAAAAAAAATCAGGGGCTATTTTGTTTAAAAATGCATTTTTGTGCTCCAAAACTATTCATGAATTTAACAAACCTCTTCAGCCAAAAAACAAATGGGAAAAAATTGAGAAAGTTAAATTTTTTCGTTTCAACCATTTGGAAATGTTTTGTTTTGACTTTTTGTTTTGAACTGGCATTTCAAATTCAAATATGGCCAATTTAAAAACAAAACACCAAAATAAGGGTTTAAAACACTTGTAAACAATCAAATCAAAACTGAAAACTAAAAAAAAAATTGTTTTGGGTTGACTAAAATGTTTTGGTTCACTTAAAACTAACTGAAAAACTAAAAAAACTATTTCAAATTGACCAGAAACATTTTGGTCAATTTGAAACCAAAAAATTTTGAGTTTTTCGATCTGACCAAAAAAAAAAAAAAATACAAAAAATGGTTTGAGTTCAAATCAAACCCAATTTTTCTCAGCTCTGCTCCAGACATCCCTCTTGACCTCCATCATTTCCTGCATTTCTAGCTGCCTCCCCAACATCTGCTCTTTGATATCTAATCTCCTAATCCCTCTTCTGCCTCTCTTCTCCATGTCTATTGGTATTTCCATTATCCTGCCTGTCTCCCAGACTTGATTTTTCTCTTTCCTTCTCCCTTCCCATTTCAATCCCCACCCCACCCCTAACATCTAATCTTTTGCTACACCCTGTTGATTCCTTGTTAGTAACTCCAAAATCCACTCTTCTGTCTCAGTACCCTCTGCTAAAATACCTTTTCCCTGCCCTGAGCAACTTTCATCTTGACTACTGTAACCCTCTCCAGTTTCATTTTACCGCTCCCTTTTCCAAAATATTTCAATAATGTCATTTTACTCTCCTGCTGCTTCAATCATGTCACCAACATCTGTCTTTGAATTTTTTCACTGGTTTCCTTTCTCTTACCATATCAAATTCAAGCTCTTTGTCCTCAGCAACACTCCTGGCCTTTTGAAATTTCTCCTTTTCTATAAAAATGACATTTTTTCCTGCAGGGCAGGGACTGTATAAGGCTCTACAATACATTACTGGGTCCCATTCTACATCTCTGCTCTCATTGCCCTCTTCTCCCCTTCCCACTCCCTACTCAGTCTTTGCACAGGTGAAGGAGGGAAGCATTTGGCATAAAAATTTGTATTACAGTAAAATGAACTGGCATAAAATGTCACCACAGGCTATCAAATGTGGACAAATTATAGTATGTTTAAGAAATATACTCACCAGTTTCAGAAGTTCTGACAGACAGTGGAAATGATTGATTCCCATGGCCAAGCCTAGTGAAAGCCCTTACGGAAATGTTGTATAGAGTGTATGGTTTCATGCCATTTAAAAAAATACTTGTAGCCGAGGTATTTTTAATAAATAAGTCATTGGCATAATTGTACAGAACTTCATAATGAGTTATGATCCCATTAGGTTGCTCTGGTGGTGACCATCTTAAGTATATTCCTGTTGCAGTTACATCTAATACCTCTACATTCTGGGGCGGAGAGCCTGGTTCTGCAATACAGAATAAAAAGTCTTTGAATTTTTTAACTGATCATATAATAGAGAAATGTTCCCATAAATGTATATATTCCTAATATCTAGACATTTCTAGAGGCAGCCACAGCAAGATCCAGAGCTAAAGGTGATGATACAGTCTCCCCTCCAAATCATTATCACTAAATCCTATCAGTTTTTCACCCTCGTATATCTCAGAAATCCTTCTTTTCCCACCAGTAAAACTGTTGCGCAAACCTTGATTACCTTGCACCCAACTTCTGCACTCTCTTTAGACTCTCTCTCACGTCACCCACCAATCCATCAAAAATGCAGATACAAAAATCATCTGTCCAGCCTACCTCTCTATGTTCAACTCTTTGTCAAAATCCTCTCATTGGCTTCCTCTTGCCTTTCACATCAAAGTCAAACTCCTTATCCTTGCCTTCAGAGACCTGAGCACAGCTCCTGCGTATTTCTCTAGTCTCCTCTTTTTAAACATCCCCACCCTCTGCAGTCATTCCCTTTGACTTCCCCTACTTTGGCTTCTGTGCCTTCTTCCATGCATCCACCTGTGCCTAGAACCTCCTTCATGAGCCAGACCACAATCCCTTCACCCTCCTCTTTTCCTTCAGCTCTCTCCTTAAAACATACTTTGCCACAAAAAGAAAAAGAACATTCTTGTAAATAATGTTTTTAAACCATGACAAATCCCAAGACGTGCATTACTAAATATAGCAACCACATGACCTACATCTCTGTAACTTTTGTTCTCCCTCCTCCAACCAGTCCCCCGTGTGTGTTGTCATCTCTCTTGCAATGTTGGAACTTGGGCAATGATCCTACAGCCATATTCATGTGTGCCTGTGTGGAGTCTCACCAACTTTAGTGGGATTTCATATGGGTGTAATGCTCTGCCCCCATGGATCTAATTACAGGGTCAGGGCCATAGATATTAGGTCTAATACTTCTCTCATTTTCATCAGTTTCTCAACAGTTTAATTCCATTGGCTTCAGTGAGCTATACTGTACCGCTGGAGAATAGGAAATTACCTTTAATTCCCATTTCCTGATGGTAATCTATCTAGTTTAAGTACATAGTTTATATAATTTCTCTCAGAATTGAGGATATTTTGCTGTTGCTTTTAATTATCTTTCCATGCCAGAGAAATCAAGAACTGGGAGTTACTGTATATTGGAATATTTATGCTGGCAGATGTGGGATCCAGAGTGGTGACCTACTACAACTGGAACATCTTGAGTCAGAAATTCATAAAGAAGTGTTGGAAATTTCTGTGAGACCTCCAGGCCAAGAAGGTTCAAGATAAGCTTTGAGATATCTGAACATTTATATGAACTAAACCCCAAAGCCCAACACTAATTCTTAGAAAAGGAAATAAGGGACAAAATAAATGTATAAATGTAACAATATTCTTTACTGTCACCATTTTTCTGCTTCTCAGGCAATAAAACATAATAGTGTTTATTATATCTTATTAAGTTTTATATATTGCATATATTAGTAGTGACTACATGAGCAGCTCTTCTATGGAAGAGATGTTTATATCTACTGCTGATTTTGTGCCTTAAAGCAGGCTCACTTATGCGGACTTAGATACAGTGCCTTGTGACTACATTATTGTCATCAGCTAGAGGTCAAGACACTGCAAGCAAGTGTAGCCAATAAGTTACCCCATAGCTAGACTTGCTTTCTGTGTGACCCTCACACCACAGCACACAAGATTTACACAGAGATCTTCATGGTCATCAATCACCAGCTGTATTAGGTAAACTAAATGGAAGTTAGTCACAGCATATTTCTTTCCCTTTTCAGGGCTGTGTTTTTGAGTCAGTTCCCATGCCCCCCCCCTTCAGCAATTATTGTGTCTCCTAGCCAGTGGCTAGATTCTTTCAGAATCATATGGTGGAGTCCCTTCCATCCCATACCAGGATGGCAGGACTCACTGGACTGACAACACTGACTTCATGAATTACATCAGGGATGAATTTGACCAACTGTGTTTGTACACTCAGTACCACCAATCCTACCTCTTAGGGTAAGTCTTCGCTACAACTGAAAACCTGCACTGGCCTCTACCAGCTGACTCAGGCTCATGGGGCTTGGGCTAAGGTCCTGTTTAACTGCAGTGTAGGTGTTTGGGCTCAGGCTGGGGCCCAGACTCTAGGACCCTGCGAGGTGGGAGGGTCCCAGAGTTTGTGCTGCAGTCCAAGCCTGAACATCTACTCTGCAATCAGTCTGAACCGCAGAAGCCTGAATCAGCTGGCCCAGACCAGCCAAGGGTGTCTAATTGTAGTGTAGACATACCCTTAGTGGCCAAATTGTGGCTGGCCCTCTCGTAGAACCAAACCTCTCTGTTTGTTGTGCTCTCGGTGTAGAGGTCAGTGACAGCTCCTGTCCCCTAGGATTCAATCTACCCAGGCATTTATCCAATACTCCTCATTGTGGTATATGAGTGCCTAAAGAAAGCCATCTCACAGTAGTGGAGGAATAAGCAGTTTTCTGGCTTTGATCCCCTTCATATAAACCAGTGGATCTGACTGTCCACTGAGGGCAGAGTGTGTTACATGCTCCCTGCACATCAGAGAATCATAGAATATCAGGGTTGGAAGAGACCTCAAGAGGTCATCTAGTCCAACCCCCTGCTCAGGAAGTTCCAAAATACTTTTTACCACAGGGAGGCTCAGAATGCTTGGAGTAGTGTAGTAGTGCAGCTCTGCACTACCTCAACGCTGGGGCTAAAAGGCACAAAGATTCAATACAGCTCTAATCTGATCAGTGTGATTGATGGCTCTGTCTATTAGACTACATCTAGGGGTGGGATTCCCAGCTCGAGTAGGTATACTCTTGCAAGCTAACAGTAGCATGAGCAGCCATGGCACAGGCTAGCCTCTACTAATACAAACCCACCCAGACCCCATGAGTATGTACTCCAGGCTGCTAGCCTGTGCTGCCCCTGGGCTGCCCATGCCACCATGACTACACTAATATTTTTAATGTGCTAGCTCAATGAGAGCTAGTCTGAGTATGTTTATTTGAGCTGGGTATCATACCCCAATCTCCAAGTGTGGACATATCCTTGGTGTATATTTAAAAGAGCAGCTCTTTTACTGTTGCTGGTAAAAATCCAAATTAGTTACTTCATTTTATGTTTATCCTTACTGTGAAGCACTCTGAGATATGGTCACACAAAATTACTATTCCAATTTCCATATGGAATTAAATAGGTAAGACTGATTCTGAGCCATATCTTACTCACTTAAAGTAAAACCCACAGGAGTGAGAGTAAGTGAGAAAGGGCCTAGGAAATGTCACAGCTTTCCCAACCCTATGTTTCCAACCACGGTTCCCATAGGGGAGATCAGATGGCAAAGGAGTAGGATCCAAATCCTATGCCTCTCAAGGATCTGTGTGGAAAAAAAAGACAAACTATGTGGTGTGCTGGCCCAGCCATGCTACCACTTGGCCTCCCCTTCCCCTCTGGCAGCAGGACTCCCTAAGGAACTGGGCTACCCTTGACTCCTGTGTCCATACAATCTACCCATTTCTCAAGGGGGTGCCAACCCAGAGCAGAAGTTAATACTTCTAGGAACAGCAGTAACCCTTCTGCGGGCAGGGTTTTGAGAGAAGCATGCTGTGGAGAGAGGGGCTGTGCTCAGGTACCACCTAAAGCTACAAAATCTTGATCTGATATATAACAGTGCAAGTAGTTCCTGCAATATTGTATCTTATACTAAAATTACTGATCAGTTTCAATGGATAATAAAGCCCAGTACACTGCACTCTGCAAAGGGCTATACCATAGTTAAACTCAGAAACTGCTGCTTATGCAGAATGCTGCTGCTCACTTGTTCTGAAACTCCTCTTGTAGACAGCACATTCACCCAGGTTCCATGATCTGAGGTGGTTTCCAAATTGTTTCTGGGTACAATTTACAATGCAGTTTTTAAGATAAAAAGCCTTTAATGGTTTAGGTTCTGGATGCCTCAGAAGCCACCTATCTTCCACATCATGATAACAGGCAAAATCTGTGGATCTTCCAAGCTAATAACCTCTGGGTTAATTAGAAAGGGGCTGGAGACAGGGCATTTTCAGTCAAGGTTCTGGAGCGGCTTCCCCTGTTGGTGCACCAGAGCCCACATTTGCTAACCTTCAGGTACTGCTGAATTTTATTTCTTTCCTCTCCCAGGCCTGCAAAACTGGCGGAGGGAAGCAACACTGGGCGGTTGGAGTCATAGTTTGAGTGGATTTGGGAAGATTCCAAATTTTGGAAATAGATCTCAATGTGTATGTTTTATTATTTGTTTGTGCACGCATCCAGCTCATGCACATCACTGCAAACAAGATACTTACCATCTTCAGGTGTTCTCACAAAAAAATCGTTCTCTTCAGACAGAGCACTTTCTCCCACTGTGGTGGAAGCTGCTACTCTCATTTTATAATTTGTGTACTTTTTCAGACCTAGGAAGAGCAAGAAAAAGAATCCTAGCTTGTGATTCTTCTTAAACATCCTCTTTTCCTTTTTGTTCACATAGTAAGTATAAAAATGGGCAATGTTCAAATAGTTTTCATACCTATATAAGAATTTATGTAACTTAAAAAACAACTAATAGCCCATAGAGCCATTATGAGATATTCTAAATCCCACTATCTAAAATAAAATTTAAGTTTGGGGCTTCAACTAATCACTCCCGTTGACTTCAACAGAAATGGACTAACTTAATCTCTGTATATAACTTTAACAATTTATCCATAAGGAATTCAGTGTGTATGTGAGCATGTATATATATTTTAGTACTTTGGTTAGTACAAACAGGTGTCTGAAAACCCACAATGGGATGCCTTTTCTTCAATTAAAATACAAAAAGGTATTTTTTTAAAAGTAGAAAAAGATGATAAATTTCTAACACATACTGTGTAAAAGGTGAAAGTCGTAAAAAGAACTAGCAGCACAGAAACAAACTAACCCCCTCCCATGTGAAAAGCCAAGGAGGGGAGGTTCTATGAAAAAATCCCCATTATAAATCCCTTGCAAAAATTACTAACTACCATCCGAAGGAGCCAGGATAGTGGGTTTTGCCCTCAACAGAAAAGCCACTTCCCCAAATTGGCAGATTCCTCTGGATCCACAAGAAGTTTGGGCCATTGATGCAGAGGCCCTCTCTGCCCCTGCACCAGCTCTGGCCCCCATCCTCCTCCTCAGTTTATAGGTAGAGCAATTCCATTGGAGCCACATTGCCAGGGAGCTCTCTAGCCATGCCAACCCCTGGACCTAGCATTTATTACCTTTTTCAGGTAACTTCCATAGACCCAGAGGTGGGTACAATAGGTCTTCTCCCCCAGCCTGCCCACTCCTCCCCTCCAGCCTCTCACTGTCCCTTCCCTCCCCTTCTGAGAGGGGAGAGTGTTGCAGAAATGCTCAAGCCACCCTTCCACATGAAGATTGGGGAGGAATGATCTGGACTACCTACATTTCTAAATAGTCAATTTGATACATTTTGCATAACACAGTTGCAACTATTTTTAAGAATCAGAGAAATGTAAGGCTGTAAGGGACCTCAACAGGTTATCTAATCACCCCCTCATGCTAAAGCTATCCCATACCTGTTATAAGGAAGCTATTGTTTGCAGTTATCATGTGAAATGCTCTCTTTGTGTCCAGTTCCATCGCGTAAATTGTATAATGAGTGATTTTTCCATTGGGATTTGCTGGAGGATCCCAATACAGCAAAACAGATGATGAGCTAATATTTTTATAATAAATATTTTGCACTGAGCTTGGAACTTAAGAAACAAAACAAAAGAGTTAATGTGGGTGAAGGAAAGATTAAATCATAGCAAAAACTGGGGTGGAAGGAGGAATCCCTTACCTGAAATTATTTTAAAGTTATGCAATGTTACCTTGTTCACGTGTCCTAATGGTGAGAACAGATGGAGGCCCTTCTCCAATAATGGTGAAAGCAGATACACTGATTGTATATTCTGTGAAAGGTGTAAGTCCTTTTATTGTATATGACAGCTGTTCAGATGAAATGATGACATACTGGTTATCTGTGGTTAAAAGGAAAAAAGCTTTGTTTTCCATTTGTAACATTAAATTATTTTTCAAAAGTCTAAGCTGAAGCTGAAATATTTTTGCACACACATTTTATTGTAGACATTTTCACCTCACTTTCATGGCAATTAGAATATATAAATAATAAGCTACACCATGGTTTATAACTCACACATGGAGGGGACACTCTGTACACGGATCTCCCCATGTTTGCACATCCGTTCCCTACTCCCTAGGCCCTGTAGAGGTCTCTCCACACAGTCCAACTGCGACTGGGTGGACACTCAGTGGGCCAAGCTAAACAGTCGGCAGGATAACTGAGGACAGGGAATGCAGACTGTCTCCCCTATGGTCTGTGGATCTTGGCGTCTGTGGCCCCAAGGAGTTTGAGAAGGGGATGGGGGGAAATGCTGGTATGGAAGCACAAGACCTCTGTGTAGATGGCCCCAGCCTCCCAGGACCCACAGGAATCTACTAAACTAGGGAGTGGGCCTTGCTTTCTTCTCCACAGAAGACTGAGAAATTTCCTCTTCCTTCTCCCCAGCTAACTGATGTGATCAATCTCGAGAGCATCTACTCCTGGGTCTCCTCAAGGAGACCCCTTCATGTGAGGGTTTTGGTAGGAATGAATGAGCTGGGCCAATACTATAAAACAAAGCTAAGAGGCCTGGGTTGGATCAGAAGAATATTCAGGATATCAGGGGTATAGGCTAAACTCAGTAGCCAGCTGACTGTGCTAGTCAACATCAGTGCCCCATACAGGTGTCATTACACTACAGCATAAGTTACTTATACTTGAATACTGTATTACACCAGATGCAGACCTGAAGAAGGGCTCTATGTAAGCTTGAAAGCTTGTCTCTCTCACCAACAGATGTTGGTCCAATAAAAGATATTACCTCATCCACCTTGTCTCTCTCATATCCTGTGACAATACCACTACAAAAACACTGCAAACCAGATGCAGGGACTTTAATGGAGCATAAATAAAATCAGAATTTGGCCCTCTGTCTGCTGTTTAAAGCTCCCATGGTAAAAATTTGGAGAGGTATTTTAAGCCTGTATCTGTCAACTAAGTCTTGTTTAATGGGTCATAAATATCCATACTTAGTAAAGAAACAATGTTCTATTGATAACGCAGAACAAGTGTATATACTAATGACATCACCATGACATGGGGGGGGGTCATCCCCACCTGTTTGCCACCCCATAGAGCAGAGCTGTAACTTTTTGACCTATTTACCTTCAGTGACATTTGAAAAGCTATTAGTCAAAAGATTCAGGGAAATCAAGGTCTGTGAAGGGCTTGGAGATATGTTAATCCCCTGCAATCACACCTGCTTTGGCAACTGTAATAACTGATTGTCTATGCAGCTTGGCCGATGGCTCTAGTGTGCTACTTTCACTAGGAAGAAGGTCAGCTGGGTGATAAGGGGCTAGTTCCTGCCTGTGTGGCATTCACAGTTGCTTCAGAAGGTTATTTGGTAGTAAAAAACTTGACTCCAGAAAATGACCCATTAATAATTTAGTTGAACTCTGTGCTAAAGATCATATTTGTGACAGTGACAGGGACCTTTTGAACAATGAGGTAGGTATAAAAATATCTTAAAATTTTACCAGAAACTGAAGGTAGTTTTGCTGCTCCATTGATGGTGGGCAAGTTATCACTAGATAGAATACTAAATGTTACTGAAGAAACTGTTTGTATCATGGGAAACATCTCAGCTGAGCCTTCATATAATCCAGTGGCTGTTTCTATTGTATCCCCAGTGAAAGTAGATTGGATATTTTCCTTTAACATGTCTGGATCCACAGAATCCATTGAATGCTAAAGATTAAAAATACAACAACAAATAAATCGCAAACCAAATATGACACTTACCATTAACTCATTTTTCTCATTATACGCACATAATACGCACACATAAACACACGTATATATATACATATTACATATAAATAGCATATAATAGTATGTATATATACTAGAGAGATTAGATTAATATACATTATAGGTGGAGCTGGTATCAACAACTACAATTAAGGTTGTCTGACACTTCCCATTATAAAACCTTATTTTCAATTGCTTATAACTTTGATAAACTTTAACTATTTGAGCTGAAATCTGCCTTGCTGGGTATCTGACTCAGGCTGATTTTGTTTTGTTTTTTAAGCTTCAGCTAAATCAGTTTAGTACCTTCTGAAAATAGGATTAAAGGAAAACGTTGTTTTGCTCATGTTAACAACATTCTCACAACCATTTCATTAAGAAGTTCTAGTGTCTCCCTGCTTTGGAGCAAGGTCTTGAAACTTAGCAGGGGTGTTACTTTGAATGTGCCTGTTGATATACCTAGGAAAATTCACCCAAATCTGGTCAAGTGAAAAGCCTTTTAAATATCTCCCTGCTTAGTAAAGACTTGTTAGAGTTTGGCAGCTAAATTCTCCACAGATTTCATCTGCACTAAGAATACTCCAGCCCAGGGCTCTAGGGGGTCACTGTGGCACTAAAATTGAGAGAGGGAGACCGTCTATCCTGCATTCTCAATGCTCTGCCTGCTGAGCGTGGAAGAAAGGGAGGAACAGACTGACTGGATTGAAGGAGGATAAGAAATGGGGAGGAGGGAAAGTTAATCAGGTCAATGGCACAGGATCAGGTATGAAGTAATATCCAGGAGATCTAGATTCAATTCTAGGTTCTGTTGCAGACTTCCCATGTGACTTTGTTCAAGTCACTTAATAACAGAACTTGATGAAAGGCCAGTACAAAAATTGTGACTTTTTGTTAAAATTTATTGAAAATTATGTGGATTTTTTTCAAAAATAAAAACAAATTCTGACCAGCTCGGTAGCCGATTGTTGAATACCCTACCCAAATTTTTTAAATAAAAATCTAGCTGAATATTTTTTCAAATTTAAATTTCAGATCAAAATTTCAAATCAAAGTTTCATTAAAAAAATATCAGGAAATTTTGACCAGATCTACTTAATTTTTCTGAGCCTGAGTTTCCAATCTATAAAATGGGACTAATAAACCTTTCTTTGTCTCTAAGCTCCCAGAGCAAGATCTCTCTCTTATTACATGTTTCTATACTGCCTAGCACAATGGCATCCCATTCTCAGGTGGAGAAGAGGACACTATTGTAAATACATAAATAAATGAATAATAAATAATAATAATAATGACAACTAATTATTTGAGTTACATGTTTATTTTGAAAAATATCCTTTTTCTTGAAAATCAGTATTCCTAAACATTAAAAAAAAAGATTTAAGCATCACTATTAAAAGGAAATATTATTGAAAAGTACCCTTTTCTGTAACAAATAAAAAAAAGCCTTTGATTAGACCAATATCAGTAAACACAGAGAATCAGATTCTGCCACTCATGTTCAGGTGAATGGTCCATTCATTTCAGAGTAGGGCAGGATTCAACTTGAGTACAGATGGAAGAATCTAGACCAGCAGAAGTTAAGAAAATGGCTAATAGGGAGACAGATACTTTTCCAAATTAACATGGAAAAATCCACATAATATTTACTGGTACCAGATACATTGTGGCAAAAGTATCTTTAAATCTTTATTGGCAAAAAGGCAATCTCTGTCTCCTGTGCTTTGCTACATTTGCTTAACTATAAAGTCAAAACCATTTTACTGACATATGCATGGAAGCTTTCAAGCGTACATGTACACTGCAGTAAAAACCCAAGGTATCAGGTCTCAGAGCCTAGATCAATTGACTTGGGCTGGCAGGGCTTGGGCTATGGGGCTAAAAATTGCAGTGTAGACATTCAGGCTTGGGCTGGAGCTTGAGCTCCCCCTCACATGGTTTCAGAGCCTGGGCTCTAGCCCAAGCCCAAACTGCAATTTTTAGACCCAGAGCCCAAGCCCTATGAGCCCGAGTCAACTGATCCGAACCAGCGAGTGCCATGCCATGGGCCTTTTATTGCAGTGTGGATATACTCTCAGTGACAGTGCAGTAAGGTGAAACTAGAAACTTTAACTCTCAATTAAAAATAGAGCAGGAAATAAGGGACAGCGTGAAAGGACTGAAAATTAATCAATAGTAACTAATTTTGTAATTTAAAATAAAACCACACCAACTACCATATTAGCAAGGTAACCAAAACAGAATAGCCAAATAAAAAACAAAATACCTTAACTTTCCCTGTGAGGATTGTGTTTTCCACAGTCAATCCTATGTCCCGAGCTAACACTTTAACCCTATATTGGGTAATGATTCCATTTGGTTGTTGTGGTTTCCTCCAAGAAATTCTTATGAGAGTGGCTTCTAGTTCTGCTAGTTGTAAATCGGATACAGCACTTGGAACTAAAACAAACAAAAAACCCTTACATTAAATGTTATCTCCAATACTGAATTTAATTAAACACTGCCAATCGATTTCTAAATGTTACTGTAAACTTTTTCAGCACATTGAGCAAAGGCAATCTAAACATCTATTCAGATTTTAACTGTTTATGAAGTGAGTTGTTCCAGTGCAATCAACAAGTTACTTCAAGAAACTTTTATCCCACTGGTTAAATCATGATTTAAAAACATGCAGATAGATATATCTATATATAGATATATATAGATATGCAGGATTATAATAAGACTGTGAGAAGAAGGCAAGATCCTCATCTCATGTAAATCAGTATAGCTCAATTCCAATTGAAGTCATTTGCACTGGAAGTCAATGGGTCTATGCCGATCTACACAGATTTGAACAAACTTATACAAACTTAGGCATAAATAAATCAAACATATATATTTATATATATATGCATGAAATGAAAAAGTATTTGGAAAATTATAATTGATGATGGTCCCATTTCGTGGATCACATTTTTATGAGTTATATTTCCATTTCACCTTTTAGTATTAATAATGATCTTACATTGTACGTATATATCATTTAATCCATTTCCCTGCCTTGGGCACTGGTGCACCTGAGTCCCTCGTATTCTCTGCCTGTGGCACATAACAGTCTAGTCTCCTGTGGGCTGTAATACTTCAGCCTAATTTTGGTTGTTGAGTTTAGTGTGTGGATGCTGAGTGGTGTGGGTGGCCTATGATATACAGGAGATGAGACGAGATGATCTGGTGGTCCCTTCTGGCCTTAAACTCTAGAACTTTTTGACTCTTTACATGCAAAATAATGAACATCACACATCAGTGTCTTAACATTCCACAGAATGGTTCTCATAGAACTTGAGACATAAAATCATTCATCCTGAAGTAACATAGATAAAAGGCCTGCTAATCCTGATTCACATGAGTAGTCCTTTAACTACAAATGGGACTACTCACATGAGTGATGGTTTGTAGGTTTGGGACCAAAATCTATCAATCTGTCTTATTATGACACACTTCAGAATATGTGTGTTGCCAAGCATGAATATGAATACCAAAATAAACCAGTGTTCAAATTGGAGGGGTATTACACTCACTTCTCACTTCTTCTTGCTGAAAAGAAGTTAGAATAACCCATTGCTTTTAAACCAAAATTTGAATACTGGAATACTATCATCACCTCCTAGTTTTCCCAGAAGCAACTAAGTAAAATAAATCTAACAAATAAAATAAAATAATATGGGTCAGAGCAGGAGTGCAGTCCAGGAGGAAAACACTGGTCTGGAAGTCAGGAAATCTGAATTCTATTCCAGAGTCTGCTACTGACCTGCTATATGAACTTGGGCAAGTCACTTCACTTCTTCGTTCTGCTTCCCCTCCTACCCTTTGTCTCTCTTGTGTATTTAGGTCCTGAACCTAGCAGTCACAGTGAAATCAATGGGATTCCTTACAGTGTATAAAGCTAAGCATGAAGCAGGTGGATTGGAATCTAAAACTGAAAGCTCTTTGGGACAGGGATTATCAATTACTATGTGTTTGTACAGCACCTAGCACAATGGAGATCTGATCATGGCTGGGGCCTGTGGGCACTACTTTCCAGCAAATGTCTCAAACTTCAATAAAAGGTTGAAGGAACTGAGTCTCATGGAAGTAATGACACAGAATCGGGAACAACTGGACAATAGGACCAGTGACTAGACCAGAGGACAGAGAACATGTAATAAGTGTGAACCACATCTGAATAGAGAAATTGTGATATGAGCGCTCTCTCCTCCCATTCATAGTCACATAACATTACTGTGGCATCTACAGCAATTTCTTACTTGAAATTATTCATGATTTTTAGCTGTGTTTAGTGTGATAAAGATTTTTGTCCTTTTTGAATAAAAAAAGATCTTAATTCAACTATCTACCTTTTTTCTTTCATCCCCCCCCGCATCCAACCTGTTCTGATTCTCTCCACTGGTAATGAGAAGGAGAATCAGCAACATGTAACAATACAAAACTCTGCAGAACACAAGCAAGAGCTTTGTGGCTCACTAGTAATTCTCAGGCCACAGTTTGGGTAACTCTAGACTAACTAAAAGAAAAGGAGGACTTGTGGCACCTTAGAGGCTAACCAATTTATTTGAGCATAAGCTTTCGTGAGCTACAGCTCACTTCATCGGATGCATACTAACTCACTAAAGGACTCATCCAATCAATATCATTTTATAATTGAGAAAGGAAGCTAGAACTGGATTTGGAAGAGGAACACTAATCACAAGAGGCAGATCTGAAAGTGTCAGATGAAAACTGGTATTGCCACCGCAGGCAGTATTTAAGGGAAGTAATTCACAAGTCTGTTAGTTTTGTTTTAACTAGGAACAAAAATGGAACAGGGCTAAACAGAGGAAAAACGGTCAGGAAGGGACACAGGGAAAGGGAAAGATGGAGGGTGGAAAAGGGTGGTGATGGGGGAAGAATGCACATGTGCCTTTTCACACCTGCTGAGTTTGCCTCGATGTCTCCTGTTCTTATCATGAGCAGCATTTCATCTGTTCTATTTTCAGGCCTTTTATATACTGAGATATTTCACTATAATAAATATAAAGGTGTTCTTGGGGTTTCCTTTAGAACACATATGCTTTTATGTTTTAACTAAAGGGTATCAATCACCTCCTTACAAAGAAACTATGAATTTTGTTGAAAGTAGTGCAATTATGATGCACATAGATCACATTCTTCTTTTTCAGCTTAGCGCAAGCTATTCACATAACAGTATTTTTAAAAGAGCTCTATATGAAAAATATCACTATAAAGATAATTAACTGTACATGTGGAGTGATAACATTTGATGTAAGTACAGAAATATGCTCTTACCCTACTATTTGCTGCCATCTACTGGCCAAATAATGGAGTCGTTCCTTTAACCGAATTACCCAGCCCAGAAGTAATGCCTTTTTTTTTTCCATTCAAAAACATATTAGTTCCATAATCTTTGAAGGCTTCTGAACTCAAATAAATGTGGTCATAGTGTGTTTTTAATATTTTCTGTGTTTGCTAAACATACAAAACTTTCCTGGGTATTCCCTTTCTTTGATTTGTGATTTCTTGCTTATAATACACTATCCGGAAGAGGGAGTGAACTAGAAACACATCTATTTTTTATACACAATTTACACAAATGGCTTTGAAGGTAGAATTAAAACCAGCCATCATATGTAGCAGGACAATTAGGTTTTTCAATTTTATTTCTATAACCCTACCTACCTTCTGGAGGAGTAAAAACTGTTAAATTAGATTTAGGCCCCATCCCGGCACTTGTCTCAGCACTAACAGACACATCATAGGTTGTAAATGGTGTTAGATTATTAAATGTGAACTTGAGATCTTTTGTGCTGTTATCTAGAATATAACCTAGAGTGAAACGGGAAAACAGTTTCAGTTTAATACAAACAGTATTGAACATTTCTTCATTTTGAATACAGTTATTTTCCATGACAATGAAAGACAAAAGACAAAACCAATAATGAAGTTATTAACCATAATGAAATTACCATCAGTTTATAATAACTATGACTTATTACAAGTAATATTGCATGCCCCTGGTAAAATACTAAAATATCATTGCAATACACGCAGACCCTCTCAACCAGTCTGAATGGAAAATTTCTTTCCTTTTAATTTCTCTTCTACAATTAATCTCTCCAACAATCTTCACTGGGGGGGGCTCTAAAAATTAGTCTTAAAATTATAAGTATGTCAAATTAATTATCTCCTAATATAACTATATACACCACTGTAGCGAGGGGTTGTGGTCTCCCTCCCAGACTGATGGGAAGAAGCCAAAAACCACCTTCTGGTGGGCAGAGCCAGGCAAGCTATGTCCCCCCCAGAAGCAGAGGGGTGGGACTGGAAGTTTAAAGGACAGGCCATGGAGCTCAGTTGTCCGAGAGCTGGAGAAGGAAGCAGACGTTTCTTCCCCCACAATAGAGCTCTACAGCACCGAGGACTCAAAGGAGGTGTTCGGGACTAAAGACTGACCAGTACTGGAAGAGCTACTGGGACTGCCGCTGGTCATGTACCCCGAGATGGAGAAATCCCAGGAGATGGAGGTATACCCAGGAGGGGTAGTAGTAAGTAGCCCAGGGACACCAGACATTAGTCCGGTTGTGTTGCCAGAGTCCAGGTCAGCGTGTTTCATTGGGATCCCCACTGACCCAGTGGTGGAGTCCTCCCCCACTGTCAGGGCCCTGGGCTGGAACCTAGTGAAGTAGGGTGGGCCCACGTCCCCCTACTCCCTACTGCCGACCCCACCTCTGGGTTGGCAGCCTGCCCACCTTAGGCCAAACAGCCTGTGTTTGCTGGCTCTGACCTGCCCCGAGGGCCAGAGCCCCTTTGACCACTTATTGCTCTGCTCTGCCCAGGGGGCTAGAGCCCTGAGACTGCTAATTCCCTGTTTAGCTTTGCATTTATAGGCACACTGTAGCGAGGGGGTGTGGCCTCCCTCCAAGACTGTTGGGAGGGAGGGCCATGAACCCCTACAACCATCCATGACTAAGTTAAAAAATCATCAGAAATATAAAGCCAGGTTCACATTATAGATACGTGTGGAGTGGTGGAGAAAATAATCACAGGAAGGATATTTATAGTTAAGAAATGTTCTATTCTGCCTTATCATCTCTCCAGATATCCTCATTGTGGAGCAATAAAAGAACAGTGAAGGAAGAATATATTCAAATCTTTCTATAACAGCTGATTCTATAAGGGTAATAAACGTTAAAGAAAACTGATTATATAGGTATCACAGACTGGAGAAACCTTTCTTCAAGTCAAGTACAGCTCACACATACCTCTCTTTTCTTCTGAGCTGTTAAGAATTTGGAATATTACGCTAAGAATGGCTCTAGACTTGGAACTGGTTCTATGGATCCCAGCTTCTCTTACACAAATAACAATGATAAATATCAAAAAGTTCAAGTGGGAAAACCATTTCTAAGGGGAACTTTTGGAGCTGTCTGATTCTCTTATAACAGATGCTGAGAGCTCTCCATTCTCTAGTGAGAAATTGTGGTTCAAGTACTAAAGAAAAATAAGACAAAGTGCTTCAGTGCTGCTTTACTGGGAAGTGACAAAATGCAAGTTTCCTTTCCAGAAGACAATTTGTGTGGCTGAGATTGGAAGCTATAGATTTGAGAGATCTTGGAAGCAGCCAGTCTTTTCATTTGTGCCCTGTTGCCAGAGGCAGAAATTCTCAGCAGACACTGAAGGAACTATCATTTAGATCCCTCTTCCTTCTCACACTGCTTGAACTGCTCTAGTCTTTCTACAGAGATGACAATCCCATAGTGAGGACCAGTTGAGAGTAAGAATATAAGAACAGAACCACCACCATACTGGGTCAGACCAAAGTTCCACCTAGCCCAGTATCCTATCTTCCGACTGTGGCCAATGCTAGCTGCCCCAGAGGGAATGAATACAACAGGTAATCATCAAGTGATTCATCCTGTCACCCATTCCCAGCTTCTGGCAAACAGACTAGGGACATCATCCCTGCCCATCCTGGCTAATAGCCACTGATCGACCTATCCTCCATCAATTTATCTAGTTCTTTTTTGAATCCTGTTATAAGTCTTGGCCTTCACAACATCCTCTGGCAAGGAGTTCCACAGTTTGACTGTGCATTGTGTGAAAAAATACTTCCTTTTGTTTGTTTTAAACCTGCTGCCTATCAATTTCGTTTGGCGACCCCTAGTTCTTGTGTTATGAGAAAGAGTAAATAAAATTTCCTTATTTACTTTCTCCACATCAGTAATGATTTTATAGACCTCTAGCTTATCCCCTTAGTCATCCTTTTTCCAAGCTGAAAAGTCCCAGTCTTATTAATCTCTCCTTATATGGCAGCCGTTCCATACCCCTAATAATTTTTGTTGCCCTTTTCTGAACCTTTTCCAATTCTAATATAATGATGACACAGAATGCCTCATTTTAAAAGGCAATAATCCAATTCCCTGGTGTTACTGAAGAGTTTCCTTCTAAAATAAAGATAAAATAATATAATTTCTTAAATAATGTATGTTTGTTCAATATGTATTCAGGTGTCTTAGTTGATTTCCCCACTCACTACAACTATAGATACTAGACCATATTTAAAATGGTTCGTTAAATCACCAAACTTTAGGATTATCACTATCTACCCATCTCTGTTAATTCTAATTGCCTTTACTATCAAAGTCCAGAATGATTGCCTAATTGCCTTTAATATCAAAGTCCAGAATGATATTGAGGACACATGACAGCGGTAGATGGAAAAGGATAACCCAATACAAAATACTTTGAATGTCATGCTCATATCACCATAATTCCTTTCATTCCAACTTGTGAAATACTATTGATGCCCTGATTAAGAATATATTACATGTGAGGAAAATGGGTCTTAGTTATCTGGACAATGAGAATTGGTTTCCAATACTCTTGTAGTAGTAGGCATTTTGCAATCAAGCAACTTCATCAAATGTTATTGGAAAGCATTCAGCATGAAAACCATCATGTCTGACATTAAGATGTTGACTAGTACAATATATCTTTTTAGACAGAGGGCTAGATCTTCACTTTACGATCTGTGCAGTGTAAGGTACGTTAGTGTGCTACCCCTAGAGCTGCTCAGGAGGGATATTGTAGCTATGGTGACCACATGTCCCAATTTTATAGGGACAGTCCCAATATTTGGGGCTTTTTCTTATATAGGTGCCTATTACCTCCTTGCCCCCATCCCATCATGAGCAGGCAGCTCTGTGACTGAGTACTGGGAATCAGCACCTGAACCAGTAGCACTCTGGTCATTGTTTAACCAGTTAGGTCCCTGGGGAGGGCCTGATTAAGGAGAGAAGTTTCTGATTACCAAATCAGTTTGGGGCTGGGTAACTAAACGAGCTAATTAGCACATTAACAAGGAGACTGAATAAAAGAGCACAGAAAGAAAGAAAGAGGATGGAAGCAGGCTAGTAGACTCTGACAAAAGGGAGTTCTCTGGGAGGAGAAACCTCTCCCCCCCTGTGCTTTGGAGAAAGGGTAGTAAAGCTAGATAATGTAAATGGTATGAGTGCACCAGTACCTAAAAGGTGGTGGAGTGAAATACTATAAATAAACTGCCCGGTTGTATCTACAGAAAGTAAGGCTTCTGAACAGTCTGTGTAAAGCAGAGGATTGGAGCAGCGGCACTCAGCCACAAACAGCTACTCTGCTGTGGTTGCTGCCTCACCCTCTCTGCCCTATAACTGAGGTCTAATTTGAAGCATGTTCTGACGATGTTGTGTGGGTTTGATCAAGTGGCAGTTCTGGAGATAGGAAGAAATTTTTCCCTGGGGCTAGAATTGACAAGGTACCTGGTGCTTTTTTTTCTCCATCGCCAGTATCCTGGAGGCAGAGTTTTAGGTTAATATGGAGTAAAGACAGGATTTAAACATGCAAGTTTAATAAGTGGAGTTTGTAGTTTTGTTGCCGCTTGAGACAGGTAGCCAATGTGAGTAAGAGGCTCCAGGGAACCAGGTCCTAGAAATACATGTGAGTAAGAGACCTAGAAGGTGGCTTCTAGACCCTATTATTCTTGAGGAAGAAAGGCAGACCTTATTTCTTTGCAGACTTCATGTGCACCCTCATTCCCCCTCATGAGTTGGAGGACAAGAGGGATCAGAGGAGGGCTAAATACTAGAGATTAGTCAGAAGGAAACAAACCCTAAATATTGGTTATGGAGCATGGAGGTCATTTACCACTACCCTGAACCCAAATAAATGACTGGTATTTTTCAGTGAGGGTGAGGGCCCCAATCACTTCATCTCACAACCCATTCAAGTTAATAGTTTTAGCCTTATCCATTAAAATCCATTCCTTTGTCTGTGTTTTGTTCTCCTCCACGTCCTGATTTAATTGACACTGTAATATACTGCCTCTCTAAAAGAGTGAAATAGATAAGATTTTGTCTCTTCCTGTTTTCAGGTGTACCTAGTATCCATTGTTCTAAATATATATACTGATAATGAGCATTATGATGGAGTGTCCTTCCCACACAAGGCAGAGTAGGTTGTTAGGACAATTATCCCGATGGGCTGCACCAGTGGGGGAGAGCCAGGGACAGAAGGGCTAACTGTTGATGAAGCAGAGCTGGGAAGAGGCAGGCTGAGCTTGTGTAAAGCCAGAAAGCTGAGAAAACCGGGAGCTGCAGAGGAAGTAGGCTGCAGTCACTTCTTGGGATAAGTAAGAGGGTGTTTGAGGCTACAGAGCCTGGCAAGAAGTCAAAGAGGGAAGTAGCCTATAGCTACTCCATGAGAGGAGGGAGATTAGGCTGATAAACCCAGGGAACAGGCAGAGGATAGAGCAGGCAGGAGCTTGGGGAAATAGCACCTGGGTCTGGAAGCAAACAGCTCATAGTTGCAAGACTTAGAGCCCTTGGATTGGAGCCCAGAGTAGTAGGTGGGCCTAGGTTCCCCCACCAGTTGCTGGGAAAGTGGCACAGTGCCTGGCCCTGGACTGGAAGACTGTCTGGAGCAGCATGAGGATAGCTGATCCAGCGGGACTTTGGTACCTTGGAAGAGGAGGACTGTACAAAGACCTGGCTGGAGGCTGAGTCATGAAGAGGGAGCACTGTGAGTCCTGGTAACCAAGGAGGGGCCACGGTGCGAGGAAAGGGGTGTCAGACTGAATGAGAGCTGATTCGCCAGACACAGCCATGAGGAGGCACCCTAGCAATGAGTGAACCCCATGACAAACATCCTTTTCACCGAGAAGTTATCAGAGAATTACCACCAAGCCTAATTTCATAAAAGGAAAGATTTGTTTTCAACTATCCATTTTTAGAATGCTAGTGATGTAGTTACTGAAAGAAAATTATCCTAACAATGATAGAGGAAACCTAAGTTTGATTCAGACTTACCAGATGGTCCATATAATTCAACTCTGTAACTAAACTTTCCTGTTACTATGGTTGGTGGTTCCCAAGACACTGAGAAGGACTTTCCAGTAATGTTGCCTTTGGCAAAATTCTGGGGTGGATCTTCTGGAACTAAAACAACATTGGAAAAAAATGTATACACATATAATTCATATTATGGTTTCCCAAAAGCATCATTTAATTCATATTATTCATATTACATATAAAATAAGATCAGAAAAAGACATTAAAAACATCATGTAAATTGGAAAAGTAGGATTTATATTAATATGAAATTTTCTTTCTTTCTGATTTTAATGTACTTCCTTTTAATTAAAAGGAGTGGGCGGGGGTGGTAGTTGGTAACTTATCTTGCAAGAGAGCTGCGAACGTGCAACTGAACCTGAAAAGGGATAAGTACCAAAAACTCCGTCAAGTCTAACAGGAATTTCACAATTGCTATTGATTTTACATTGAAAGGCACTCAGATTCTACGGTGATGGGGAGCAGTATAAAACTTAGATGGATAATTTGATCAACAGGTATGCAGTCTCTCTCTCATACTCTAGGTCTCCTAAAACTAATTTGATAACCTTCAATACTGCCCAAAGCTCCAACTCTGCAAACACCAGCGCATGAAGAACTTTACTTAGAAGAGTAGTCCCATTAAAAGCAATAGGACTGCTCAGATGAATAAAGTTACTAACATTACTCAAGGGATTGCAGGATCAGGCCCTTCGCCTTTCTAAAGCAGAGCTTGCTGCACTCTGGCAGATTTGTGAATATACCCAGGAGGCATGGACTGAGTCAGTCAAATTCATTTTACTTGGATGCTAATCAGTTTGAATCCGACCAGGCCAAGATGTTTTTGTAAAAAGGGTGCCTAAAATTAAGCTTTTAAATCCATATTTAGGCACGTAAATCAGAACCCTGATTTCCAAAAATGCTGAGTTCAATAGCAGCTGCTGGGTGCATAACACTTTTGAAAATCAGGTCACTGATTTAGGTGCCTTTATTTAGATTGAAGAGTCTAACTGGAGACACCCAGTCGGAGACACCAATCTTGGCCTTGATCCCTAGTAGAATAACCTGAATTTTCCATGAAAATGTAGCCTTTGGTTTTTATAAAAGCATCAAGAGAAACTAAAGCTGAATTTACCCAAATCAAGCTTTAAAACAAATAAAAACTACAGCTTTGACTGTTTGTGTATTTTCCACTTAGCTTTCTTACAAAATTCAGTTATAATAGACAATAGTTTTAGCTCAGTCCTCTGAAAAATAACACATGTAAATTTTCTCAAGTGAGGAAGGTAATATGTAGATTTTTTTTAAAAAAAAGTGAAAATATGAAAATGAAAACGAAAACATCTAAAATTACTTTAAATATGTACTGCCATAACAATATCCCAGCCATTTTGCTGTTTGCGCACAGCTCAGCAAACACCTCCATTTTTTGGAACAACTCTTAGGTAAAAATGGTATTATTCAAAGTGACGTCAATCATAGAAACAAAAAACCAACTCTCTCCTATCGAGCTAGTTGTGAAAATAACAACAGCTGCCAATGAAAGAAAAGAGAGCTCCTGTCAATCCTGAGGAATTTCTTAGGTGCTACTCAGTGAAGATAACCAAGAATGATAAAGTAATCCTGCCAACTCTAATGGTATCAGCTACACTCACACATTATTCTTAAATGTCAGGGCTTACAAGGAATCAAGAGAAGCTACAATTCTTTTCCAGGGCCAAATCCTGTCACATAACTCATAGAAGTAATATTAATTATTTGATTCCACTTGATCCTATCCCCAGTGACGAAATATGCAAGTGCTGGATTTTGCACAAGACATATGGTAATAATTTTAATTATAATGCAGTCATGTCCAAAAATTTTAAACCCATAAATGAGTAGCAAAAATAAAAAAAAGGTACATGGATTCTCAAATAGCATTTTAAGCAAGAAGAGCCCTGTCACTGGGAAGGATGGGGAAGGGGTTCAGCAGAGCTGGGATGACTCAACTAGGAGGGGACTTGAACGGTTTCAGCAGCTGGGAATGGGTCCAAGGCAGGGTACTTGTCATTAAGAGTCATGTGGTCACCTTTGCCTCTGTGGCCACAGGAGATCCTGTGACAACAAATTAATGTAGTTTCACGGTGCATGTCGTGGTAAGGGGCAGCAGGATTTAGAAGGCACATGCAGGGATTCCAGAGGAAGGGGAGTTCAGAGCCAGAGGATTCACAGCACTCCAGCATGCTGCATGGCACAGGAAGCTACTTAGGCTGCAGGTTCCTAACCCTCAAACCACACTTCTCCCCAGAGCCTACCCCAGCTACTCAGCTATTTGATCCTAAAAGACAGCAGGAGAATTTGGCAGTGGACAGGTAGTTTGAGTGGTATCACAAGCTAAGGTGGGAGGGTCAAGACACTGGAGTAGGAGGTGGGGATTTCAGTAGTTTGAGGGAGGTGCTGTTAGATTGCTTGACGCTGGGGAATGTGAAAAAGTTCTGGCAACTTGGAGGGTAACCAAGTTGTGGGATGGGGGAAGGTTTCAATGTCTGGATGAGAGGGCAGGGCTCTTTGCAATCAATGAAAGCAGCATTCCTAAACCAAAATCCCTTATATAAAAAAAACCCAACTGTATATCCAGGCATTTGCATGTATAAACATTGTTTTTTAATACCCAGATTGAAGCTATAATATTGGATTTGCTCTATAATCTGCATAGTTCAATACAAGATTTAGCTTTCTAGTATTTAGAAAAATTTAAAATGTTTGTAAAAATTTCTATTAAAGCTAAATCAAACATCAGAGAAGAAAAATCTTGAGGAAAAAATTTCATTTATTTATAATGTCCCCAGGGAAAACCAACAATTGGCATTCACTTCAGCCTGGAAACAAAATCCTGGCATTCCTTACACATGCATGTAAAGTCCCACAGCAGCATTTTTGGATGCATAGGAGAGTAAATCCAACAGAGACACTGTGTCCTAAGAAACCTCAATTTGTGTGCCACACTGGGCCTCTGAAGCTCAATGAGGATTAAGTAATTTGGGCTGGCCCCAGGTGTGGTCAGTGGACCTGTGCACATCAGAGATCCACTAGGCCAAACTCTGTTTAGGGGAGCGGAATGCCATCTATTAGTTCCTCCTCCAGACCTTACAGTAACAGCTTCAATCAAGTTGCACAGACATCCTGGATCAGCTGGGAGTGAAGATTCTATCCTTCCACCCCTGATATTCTTTTGCAGAGCAAAGCCCTTTTACTTGAGCTTTGCTCCATTCCCAAGGATTTTCTTACCACCAATACACCTGTCTAGCAAATGAACAGTTTGAAAACCTCAGAGAAAAAGTTGGATGAAAGCTTTGAATCAGACTGGGAATTACACAGAACTTTATCTATCCCAGCCAGAACTATAGATTTAGGGTTTTTTATCTGTAACAAAACCATTCAAATACACAATATTCGGGAAGAGTCAGACCTCTTTTCATCTGCAAATTAGTTTGAATTCTGACATAGGAAAGAAGAGCCCAGAATTACCAAACAGTGCTAGATAAACGGTGTTTAGGCAATCTTGGTTTCCAGCCCTGGCCCCCTGCTGACAGATCACTTGCAATGTACTGAGAGTCCTGGAGTTCAATGGCTGGCTCTCGGACTGCCTTTCAAGCTGTGGGTCCTGACAGGGGAACATTGGGAAAGGTGTTTCTCTCTCTTCCACACTGTTTCTCCATAGCTGTAGGGAAATATGATTGACTGGCTGCGGGAAGTTGATTGACTGGCTGCATACCAGGAATTATAAAACAAAGAATGTATGTATTGAAACAGTCTGAGATCTAACAGGACAGAATCACAGTCTAAAGCATCCTGTAATATACCCTGAAATCCCTTTTGTTTTATATTTTAAAACAAATCTCAGAATTTTACATATTGATATTTCTCTGTAGTTAGAGGTTTTTTCTCAGAAAGCAATACATACCTGCTTCTGGTGTCCTGACAATTGTGCTGTCAATATAACCTGCTTCAGTGGTAACTGCAGAGACTTCAAAAAGATAAGTGGTGTATGGTCTAAGACGAGTCACAACAAAACTAATAGGTTCATTCCAAACAGAGATCATTTGACTAGGTGCTACTGTACTTGGTGTAAACATAGCCCGTGAAGGAAATGTAGATTTGCCAAAAGTAGTTGAAGGGGTGGTAGTACTCCACAAAAATGATTCACTGTTTTCCTAGAAAGATAAAATATGAACCATGAAAAGCTAAACCTATTACTTCACCATTTTGCCTCGATCACTGCTGAACTATAGGTCTTTGCAATATCATACCTCTTTATATAGCTATAAAATGTGGATTTTTTAAAATATTACAAGTAGGATAAAAGTTACCTACAAATCCTAATGCCAAAAATCAACGAAAGCCTTTGGCATGCATTCAAGAGAAGAATTGAGCTCAAAAAGGCTGGTAACTAGAGAAATATCAAATAATTTGATTCTCACAACACCAAAATAGTAATCTGAAAAAGCTGATAAAAATAAACTGAATTTAAAAACTGTCATGCCAGATCAACAATGGTAAATGTGTAGACACAAAAATTACAAGCACTGCATCTTTAAAAAAAAATAGTTGAAAATGCATCTTTAAAACAAAATAGTTGAAAATGAGTTTTTCTTTCACTTGTCACCACGTAAATGCAGGTTGTTATCATCTTCCTCCTGATGGCATCATTAACAGCAAAGGGGATGCAGCTCGTTCCACTCCTTCAGGCCTGATTCTATATCACAAATTAACAAATACTTAAGAGTATCAAATATGGCTGAGTAGAACCAAAACTCTGGTGTTGATGAAACATTGACAGATTTGGTTTCCAGCATTCAAATATTTTGTTCCATGAGTCTACCAGTAATTAGCACAAATTAGTAATGTTCTACTATACTCTAAATACAAATAGAGCTGATCTGGCTAGAAAAGGTTGAACCTGACCAACAGTTATATAAGAGAATGCCAAGAAAAACCTAGATGCTGCAATAAATGGTGCTAATAATTTAGTAGGTGGCACTCTTCCTTCTGAATTGGTATCAAACTAACTCATTTTGATCTTAGGAGGCTCTGCAATGCTGGAAATCCTCATTCAGATAAAGTATGAAACGAAGGTCCTGACAACTTAGAGTCATTATAAATGGCACTTCTCACAAGCCCATGGTATTATTCCAGCATCCTAGGTCAATTCCAACTCAGGCCATGTGGAGTCCTTGAAGTCACAGGGACTCTACTCAGACTAGAGTTCTATTGGAAAATGGAATTTCTGATCCACAGGAAATTCCAAAATTTAGTTGTTTTCATTCCAAATCAAAACAAAAAGTTTGAAATTCTTTGTAACGGAAAATCCAAAAAATTTCAATTTGGAAATTTTGAAACATTTCAATAATGTCAAAAAAATCATTTTGACTTTATCATTTCATTTCAACTTATATATGTATGTTTCAGTAATGATGAATCATTATATATGTTATACTGAAACATTATATATTACTGAAACATACATATATAAGTTGAAATGAAATAAATATTGAAATTGTTTAGATTCTCATTTTGTTTAGATAATGTTTAAAAGTTTAATTTTGACTTTATTATTTCATTTAATCTCAACATATATATAATAATAAATAATAATAAAGTCAAAATTAAACTTTTAAACATTATCTAAACAAAATGAGAATCTAAACAATTTCAATATATTTATATCAAAGATTTCATCAGAATCAACAAGTTTCTGTTGACCATTTTAATTTTGACTAAACTGCATTTTTCACTGGAAAACTGTTCTGTCAGAAAAATTTTGACCAGCTCTAGCTCAAACATAAAGATCTGTCTGTACCCAGTGCATCAGTTTGTAGGACCTAGACCTATAACCAAATTATAAAATTAGAAATGGACCCTGTCATAAATATAAAGGGAAGGGTAAACCCCTTTGAAATCCCTCCTGGCCAGAGGAAAGCTCCTCTCACCTGTAAAGGGTTAAGAAGCTAAAGGTAACCTCGCTGGCACCTGACCAAAATGACCAATGAGGAGACAAGATACTTTCAAAAGCTGGGAGGAGGGAGAGAAACAAAGGGTCTGTGTGTCTGTCTATAGTCTGTCTTTGTTGGGGATAGACCAGGAATGGAGTCTTAGAACTTTTAGTAAGTAATCTAGCTAGGTACATGTTAGATTATGATTTCTTTAAATGGCTGAGAAAAGAACTGTGCTGAATAGAATAACTATTTCTGTCTGTGTATCTTTTTTGTAACTTAAGGTTTTGCCTAGAGGGGTTCTCTATGTTTTTGAATCTAATTACCCTGTAAGATATCTACCATCCTGATTTTACAGGGGGGATTTCTTCATTTCTATTTACTTCTATTTTTATTAAAAGTCTTCTTGTAAGAAACTGAATGCTTTTTCATTGTTCTCAGATCCAAGGGTTTGGGTCTGTGGTCACCTATGCAAATTGGTGAGGCTTTTTATCCAACATGTCCCAGGAAAGGGGGGGGGGGTGCAAGTGTTGAGAGGATTGTTCTTAAGATCCAAGGGTCTGGGTCTGTAGTCACCTAGGCAAATTGGTGAGGCTTTTTACCAAACCTTGTCCAGGAAGTGGGGTGCAAGATTTTGGGAAGTATTTTGGGGGGAAGGACGCGTCCAAACAGCTCTTCCCCAGTAACCAGTATTAGTTTGGTGGTGGTAGCGGCCAGTCCAAGGACAACGGGTGGAATATTTTGTACCTTGGGGAAGTTTTGACCTAAGCTGGTAAAGATAAGCTTAGGAGGTTTTTCATGCAGGTCCCCACATCTGTACCCTAGAGTTCAGAGTGGGGGAGGAACCTTGACAGACCCGAATCATATCCCACAGGCCCCCAGATTTTGGGGGCATTCAAAATGCAAATGTGGAACCACATTTCATCCCTTGAGTTCATCTCTAATTAAATTGTTTTTAGCACTTACATTACATTCTGGTAGCCTCCCAGATAGAATGTCCTCCACTTTAACAGAAACATCTTTCACTACAATTCCACTTCTTGCATGTTTCACACTAATCTTGAAACTGGTTATCTTTCCATTTGGTTGCTGAGGCAGAAACCAGATCAGATTTACAGCTGAATAATTTAAGGCCTCAACTGTGAGATTCACCACTTTACCTGGAGCTAAGAAACAAAACAAAACCAGTAATGCATACAATGTATGTATTTCAGAATTAACATTTCTAATCTGAACTTTCAAAATTCAATTAATCATTCTTTATTCCTCTTTCTTTCTGATACCTGTTATGGCTGCTTTCTCTATTTCTGGTTTCCAGGCGTTAAAATCATTCAGCACCACAGTATCTCAGAGGCAATTTTCAAATTTTAAAAAGTTGCACTTCTCTCTCTAAGTATGGTGATTGATTATTTTCCTTTTTAAAAATATAAATTTGTACTAGTGCTCTCATAAAAACACTTTTGTCACTGGCTATTAAGGAAGGATAGTCCCTGTTAGCAAAATATTGAATATATTTCCTCTGTCCCTCTAGGGGTACATCTAGATAAAAGAGTTCGGCTTGTGGGGCTTGCGCTATGGTGCTAAAAAGAGCTGTGTACATGTTGCAGCTTGGTCTGGAGCTCAGACTCTGAGAACCACCCCTTCCCTAGGTTTCTGAGTCTGAGCTTCAGCCCAAACCACTATGTTTATACAGCTATTTTTAGTACTGTACCAAAAGCCTGAGTCTGTTAACCCAGGCTCTGAGACTTGCTGCCACTCGCTCTGTAGACATAACCTAAAAGATTCTTTCAGTCCAATGAATTTCAAAGTACTGAAAAGAGATACTTCCATACTCTATTTCTATTTCTAGCTTTCAAATTATAAAGCTTTACACCAGGCAATAGAGTCAGTCTCCCTTTCTCAATCTCTCGTATTGGAGCTGTTCCACTTTGTGTAAATAATTCAACGTCCTTTGGGCCACACAGAGACTGACTCTATTGCACAGTGGTTAGGTCACTCGCCTGAAATCTGGGACACCTGGGCTCCCTCCCTACACCAATGAATAATTATTTATACAAAGTGGAACAGCTCCAACAGGAGAGATTGACAACAGAATAACCTATTAGTTATGGCTCTCCCCCAGGAGTTAGGAGAAGTCAGGTCAACTCCCTTTTCTGGATCAGGCAGAGCAGGGACTTGAATTGGTTCTCCCAGCTCTCTTGTATCTTAGGTGAGTGCCCTAACCACAAAACCTTCCCAACAAAAGTTATATTGAAACTGCCACTTTCACAGCAAAAGTTTCAGGTTTGATTTGATGAATCGGCATTTTCTAACTGAAAAACTGTCTTGCTGAAAAAAACAAATGCAGCAATTGGTTTTGCAACTGGGATCTGGCAAGCTGCTGCAACCGAATGAACTGATTTGGGATGCGTGTCTTTTTGGGGGGGTGGGTAAGTGTGCAGTATAACCTGTCAAATGGAAAATCAGAGCTCTGAGGCAGAAAGTAGCTTTTAAAAGTGTGATTTCTTCCCTCCTGATGAATTACCCTTATAAAATTACTTCTAATTTAAAATTTTAAAATAGATTAATCTAAACTAGTAAATTAAACCATTCTACTTCAGAGAATAATAATGAAAAATACTGATTAGGAAACCTCAACATTTTGGTAAATTAAAAACGGTTCCCTTAATATTTGAATTTATACTATATTTACTGTATTTGTTTGATTAATCATTTCCCAATACAGTATAGTGTTTTAGCAAGAAATAATTTTCTTTGTAGCAATAAGAGTTTGATGTGTCCATTGGGTCAGCAAATCAGTTCACACTACAAGGAAATGGAATGTAGCATATCCTTATCTAGATTCACATAGGACCTCAAAGGGTTCAAGTTCTTGAATGAGTCATGTAAACATCCAGAAGTACAGAGGACTATCTGAAATGCCATATCTAAGGATCAGATCCAGATTGCATAAACTAAAAATATTGCTATATTGTGTTGAAAAATGAGTTGATTTAAATAAATATATTCATGTTCAACATTATAGAAAATCTCGCATAACTAATAAGAGACAGGTCCTCCAAGCCTCCTGCTTAAATGCTTTGTTGAATAGGGGCTTTATTTCTGGATTTTCTTTCTACCTGTCCATACTATTCCTTTCCAGACAATGTCTCCCATTGTGATTAGTATTCATGAGTCAAAAACTTGCAACAGTAAGTCTTTAACTACTCAAACAATTTGTATCCAAAATAAACTTTCCTATGTTAGGTATAAAAATATAATAAGTTTATTATCCACTTGGTGGTGGTAATGATGATCTTTTTTTAACTCTCAGAGCTGTGATACTTAAAAAGAGAACCAAAATTACAAATGCAGTTGCTTGATAAAAAGCTCTCTTTTCTTCATCATTTCAGCTAAAACTATACTGAGGCTTTCTATTTTAAATGAATCATATGTAAGTAGAGTTGTACAAACAATTTCTGAGAAGCAGTGTATCTTTGCCCTCTGTCAAACTTAAATAAAGTACGCTCATTACAATATTATGTTTGCATGCAATTATTTGCAAAATGAAAAGTAGCAGTTTTGTACAGCTCCATTTAGAAAGTTCTCATTTGGGGGGGGGGGGGGTTCCTAAATGATAAATTATCTCAGAAGATTTAAAAGTTCCATCCTTAAGAATCTGAAACCACGAAGTGCTGAGCACCTTTCACTGACTTCAGTGGGCGGTGAGGTGCTCAGCATTCAGTATGCCAAAAACTCCTGCTGAAATTACTGGGAATTCCATGCACAGAGAGTGAAATGCGCCCTTTGCAAAGGACTAGCAAAAGCCGTATCACCACTTAAATCGCACCTAAGCTCTCAAAATGAGCCTTGTGCTAGTTCTCTGCGCAGAGATGAATTTCTACCAGAGTGTTTGTAGGATAAGGACCCCATAATATAAATTAATAGCAATCACAGACTTTGAATATTACGTTATGAAAAAATTAGTAAAACATCAGATGTTCTCAGTCAGATTCTAATTTCAGGTATGCATTATAACTGAGCTTTTGATGTCAGCATTAAGAGGCAAACACAGTAAGAAATGCTGTATATTTGTTAGAAGCTGGGCTTGGTGTAAGGGGGCTATGCAAGGTCCTGACTCTACTGTAGCTCTTGTGCCCCCAGACTGCAGTGCACAATAGTTGATATTTAGTATCTGATCAGCTATCCCTGCCTTGATTTCCTCCAACCCATCTGCACAGGGACATGTGTGGAGCCTTGCAGAGGTGGGATTCACAGCACATAACCAACAGGGACCACACACACCACGGCACCCTAAATCCTGCCTCCGCCATGCATGGCAAAATGGAACCATTTCCACTGTATGTGAGGCCCTTTGTAGCCACAATGAAAGGATCAGGATTTGCTCCTAAATGTATCGTAATTTTTGACACTATTTCTTTAAAAGAAAAGAATAAATTGGATTAATGGAAGCTTTACTGAAATTACCACTTTCTGCAGTTTGAAAGAGAAAAGGATCACTAAATACTCCAATGCCAGCACTGTTCTCAGCAGCAACCTACAAGAAACCAAAACAGTCACATTAGAGAGTTCACATAATATATAGTGCCAATAGCCATGCATATATATGGTATAAGCTGTACATGTTGAATGACAATTATACAAATTAATTTTCCCTTTTTCAGCAGCAATTGTTTAATTTCCACTGAACTTTTAATGGATAAATATTAAATACAACAATTCTCAACCAATGACATTCACTCAAAAAAGGCTCTTCAACGTTCACGTACATTTTCTCTTTAGAAGCATATGGATCTCCCAGCAATGCTCATGCAACAGCAACGACTCACCATGTAAAAGGCTGACAAGACTGCAACTTTATTCTAACAAATATGAAAAATCTCTAACCCAGGTGACAAAATTCCTGGCAGCAGTAAATGAAGAAGGCTCAGTTTGCCCATACTACCTATTCCTGTTGGGGAATGACATCTGGTCTCCCCACAACAAAGCCCAAGCCAAAAGTTCAGACTTAACAGGTGTTAAGTGCCCTCAATTCATACTAAAGTAAACAGGAATTTAGGGCACTCAACACCACTTGGCACTTACCAAGCTCAGACCCCATGAACGCTCATTCTACACAGGTTACCCTAGTAATACTACTTATCCTCACTTTGCAAGAGTTCTACTCCTCTCTCTTTAACTGAGCAGGAAGAAGAAAAGCATGCCTTCTTCCCCCATTCATTTTCCCCCTCCTTAGTTTGGAAGGAAAGGGAGAAAAGCAGGCCCTCCCCGCAATTCCTCAACTTCAGGAGGGTCAGGATAGCAGGCCCCCCTCCCTGGTTGGTGACAGCATGGCAGAGTGCGTGTCTGGGATGTCTGAAAGGCAAAAGCATGGGGAGAAGTGAGAGTGATGCAGAGTATACATGCCTGACTGTGAGGGATGACAGTATAGAAGGGTACCTTTCACTGGAGGTGTGGAGAGCTGAGATCATGGCACAGTGTGGGGAATAAGCATCAAATCTGACAGAGTGTCTTTTATGTATGGGACTTAAGTGGTGCACTGACTTTGTGTTGGTCCTCTGCACAAGGGTCAGTTTCACATACAGAGAACAAGAAACAAAAGAGTTTGATAAAAATAAAAACTTATTGTTTGGATTTAGGAGAATTAATGAATAGGGCAACTTAACATCTTCTAAAATCTTCACAGCAGGGGTGAGAATGGCAAACTGTGTGAAAGGAGAAATGGAGGTAGAGAGTACTCTGGTGAGGGCCAGAGTGTTTGTGTGTATGCATACGTGGTGACAATACTGCAGATTGCGTCCCCTTGTGTGGAAGAGGACAATGAATCACAGTCTTTGTAAGGGTGCTAAGAGGATGCCTGCGAGAGTGAAGGGGGTCAGAATCGTAAAGTCTGTGGAAGAAGCATCCAGGACAGAAAGGGAAAAAATTCTATAGACTTGTCATGACTAAACAGGCTTGTGAGGAATGTCAGAAAAATCTGAAAGAGCTTGGCAAAGAAAGGGCAGAGAGTAAATGTGCAGTAATGCACAGTGGAAAGGACCATTTGATCCGCTCCTATATATTGATGGGTTCTAGATTAACTGTAACAACTCAGGAAAATTATCTAGGCACCTTTGTGGATAGCTGGGCAGGTGGGTAGACAATAGGCTATATTAAGACAGGGAAAGAGAACAGTACTGAACATATAATGTTGTTATATAAATGGATGGTATGTACTCACCTTAAATACTGTGTTCAGTTTTGGTCACCTCATGTCAAAAAGAGAATAGCAGGAATAAAAAGGGTCCAGGAAGGACACTAAATACAATTAGAGGCATGGAAAGACTTCCATATGAGGAGAGAGTAAAAAGATTAGGACTTTTTAGTTTAGAGAGAAAACAACTGAGATGCTATGACAGAAGTATATAACATTTTGAATAGTAAAGAGGTCAGCTATGCACACCTCTATATTCTGTTTCATTATACAAGAAAAACGGGACATCCAATTAACTTGAAAGACAACAAATTAAAAACTGATGTGTACAAGTAAATGTATACACAATGCATAGTTAAGATGTGGAACTCATTGCCATAAGATATTATAGAAAAGAGCATCAAAGGATTAGAATCCTATGGGAATCACATAGTTATCATCCCTAGATAAACTAGTTAGGATGAACATTTTTAAGGGATATTATTTATCCTTATGCTTTGGGACATAAGATAACTACTAAGTTCTAGAAAGAAACTTTCCTGTAGGCATATTATTCTCTAATTATCCATTATGACTGTTTTACACCGTCCAATATTGGCCATTGTCAGAACCAAGATACAACAACGATGGTTGCTCATATACCATGATAACGTATAAATAACTAGAGAAACACACCAATCAGCCTTTGGTCTGATTTGGTATAACAATTGTATGATCCTGTGCCTCCTAATTTATTTGTCTACTAGATATTAATTTGACTTCCATTGCCTAAAAAAGTTTTCTTTTACAGGTAAAAAAAAAAAAGAAAAAGAAAAGAAAAAGAAAATTAAGACCCATCCTATTGAAAAAGAAAGGAAAACATAAATACAGCTGCGTAACATAGCAGCAATTCCATTAAACTGCCCACACTGCAGTAACAAAGAGAAATTCAGTAAGGGGACAAAACCATGTACAAGGAAATCATAAAATAATTTACAAACAGGTGACTTCAGAACTTGCTCGTAAATGACATGACAGACCCTATAATGAACCAAATCACCTGAATCACACCATATCAATTAAGAGGAGGATGGTGAGTAAAACATCTAGTTGGCCACACAAGTGAGAAAGTGGAAATTCCCCCACATGGTTGGCCCTTTCGTTTGTGAGGCTGCTAGTGGGTCAGTCATTCAGAAGACCCATCAGTAAGCTATCAAAGATCTAATGGCCTTTAGAAAGGGTGTGACCATCAACTAGTCACTGCCATTTTACCAGAGTATGGAAAAAGAGTCAGTGTTGTGGGCCCCACTACACAGTTGCAGTTGGAGACCCACAGCTCACTTTAACGAGTAACATGCAAGTATAATGAATCAAATGCTGTTATCAGATGAACATCTAGGGAACTCACAATGTCCATGGGAACTGCCCACGTGCATAAGAGGGCAAAATTTGACCCGTAGAGTAGACCAGAGTTTCTCAACCCACGGGTCAGAACCCAGAATTGGGTCACTAGAATGTTTCAAAGGGTCGTGTGGCAGTTCCTGTGGCTCCTGTCCCACAGGGTTGGCTGGGTTCACCTCTCTGCTCCAGGCACTGCAACCTCTGGTCCCAGCACCACTCAGGTATAGCCCAGCCATCATGATGATGGGAGTACGGGTAGGCCAAATTTGAGTGAGTGGCTCTGCAACCCCATGAGCCAGGTCACAACTCCAGTCACACAAATTTGGTCCCATCATGGGGGCAGGGCCAAACTTGAGCAGCACTGCCACCCCGGAGTTTGCAACGCCGGGAGCAAAAAGCCAAACCCAGCCAGCCCCACAGCACAGGAGCTGCAGGAGCCACCACCGTGGGGTGAGTACCGGGCAGGATCCAAGCCCCCTGCGGGGGGAGGATCTGACCGAAACCACGCGAAAGCCTCCACCCCCAGACTATTTACTGGGTCACAACAAGCTGTAAACATTTACAAATGGGTCCTGAGCCCAAAAATATTGAGAACCACTGAAGTAGAAGATAGGACCATTAAAGCTCAAGGGGGGGAAGAAAAAAATAGCATTTTGCAATTTTCTTAGGAAAGATACATGTAGGAAGTAGGAAATGAAATGTGCAAGAACTGTAATAATTATAATGAATAGAACAGACTAAAATTATTATGCTATTTGGAATTTTATATTGAAACTCTACCCCTACCTGCTCAACTTTGTCAGGGCAGTTTTCCCTGGTTAGGGCCTAAGAAAACGGTATATTCTCTATTAATAGCTAAACTTTTGCTTTACAGCTGAGGGAGAGTTAGAGATCGAAGGGTACACTTTTCTGTAGCCACACATAGACTGACTTTTATCCATATTGTCATCACTACTAAGATTCACAACAAGGAGCTTTCACACAATGCTAGGCATAATTAAGCCATATTTCAATTTTTTACTGTATAATGTGCAAGTACAAATTCTGAAAGGAAATTTTTTCACTGTGTTACTCACAACCTGAAATTATATGATTTTTATACAGCCCTTGGGCTGCATGAAATTGCAACACATGGAGGCATACAAATCTAACTTCTCATTCTCTCAAAAAAGCGTCCTGCCCAGGTCCTCACAAAAATGAGCATTTTCCTCTTGCCACAAATGTTGGCAAGGGAATTGTATATAATTTCTGGCCATTTCACCTCTAGTCATTCATTATTCAGATGTTAAAGAAGATTTTTTGAAAATATATATCAAAATCAAAAGAATACCTGATCTCAATACACTCAGCCTGCTTATACTGTACCTATGGAAATGCATTTATTGATTATCAGCACAAATTCAGAAAGCAAGCACACAATTTTAACAGCAAGGAAATGGAAAAGTAATGAAGTTAACTTCCATTTTGGAATATATCACGAAGTAAATCATTATGGCTGAAAGAAATTGGAGTAAAGTTTTCAAAAGAACCCAACAGACTTAGGAGCCTGAGTCCCAGTGAAATTCAGTGCCTAAGTCACTTTTGAAAATGGGACTTCTCTCTGTAAGAGAAATTTTGACAGAGCCATATTCCATCAGGTCAATTTTGTCAGAATATTGTTTTGAAAGACAACCGGAAAAAAACAAGTGCCAACAATGTCATATTACAACATTTTCAGAAGGAAGCATTTCGATTTTTCATTTTGAAATATTTTATTTTGTATTATGTACATTTTATATTTATCATAATATATTTTTAAAGTAAAAATTGAAAGTATGTGTTTTGATTTTTGTCAAAACAAAACATTTTCAACAACCCAAAACAATTTTTATTTTTAATTTTCCTCTGTGGAGAATTCAGAAGTTTTGGGGGTTGTTCTGATTCAGAACAAAGCCAGATTTTTAAACCTCAAAATCCTTACAAAACAGAATTTCTGTCCTCCACACAGCTCTTTCCCCAAGTCACTTAGATACTTTTGAAAATTTGCCTCTGAGTTACTGTGCCACATAATATGTTATGTCAAACAGGACATTAAAAGAAGAAATCACATTTTAGTGCACTTTGAGATGAAAATTATTTTAATTAAAGAGAAGTACTGTAGTAAATAAAAAGAACTGGGCAGTGTGTTTTACTACACAACTTAACAAGTAATTAGTAGGCTGGTTAGGAGAGTACTATATGTGCCTAAAATAGTTTCCTATTATTTTACTTTAATCTCAGATACTGTACAAAACACCCAGAATTCAAAGTACAAAAGCTACGTCATTAATATCGTTACCTTAATTTCATAAGTTGTTCCAGGGTTAAGATTGGTGAGAAGAACTTCCAAACTATCTGGTTTTGTTGTTACTTGGGTATAAGTTGTTTGCATCCATGGGCAGACCTCCTTATATTTAACAATATAGGATACAATCCTCCCATTTGGATGTGGCGGTACATTCCAAGAGAGCAGAATTCCTGCAGATCCTACTTTTTCACCGGCAAGGAACACTGGGGGTCCTGGATCTGCAAAAAGAACATTCTTGAACTAAATGATCAGATAACAATTCATATATCTTCACAGTTAATGCATACAAACAAACCATTTTTCAGCATAGACTTCTGAAGTGCCTAAAGACTAATATGCTCGTAAATATGAAGCTTTTTTCTCCCTCGAACATTGTTTCAAAAGCTGATTAAATGCTTTTTTGGAACACCAAGAACATTCTTTTATAAGAATGTAAAAAATGGAATGCTCAAAATCTTCACAGACAAAATAGAGTTTGATGCCAGACATTTTGCCAATTTTAAGAGATATTTTTATAGCTTGCTCAGTTTCAGGATTCTTCACCTAAAACTACATAGAAATCTGTGCCACTGTTTTAGAAAATGAGTTTGCTACTGGTATATTTTTTTAAAGAAATCATATTAAATGAAGATGTCTGTATGTCTAGTTTGAAATGTGTAAAATACATAATATACAAATAAGAGCAAACACTTCCATAACTATCCATCAGAATTAATAAAACTTTCAATCATAACCAGATTCTCCTTAAAAAAATTTTTAGAGGAACTTCAATTTTCTTCTAGACCACTCAGCAGATATATATGATGATGGTTTAAAGATAACGAATAACTGTCTAATATTTTCATGCAAAAATAGCACTACCAGGTTCAAACTCATTACTGATTGTAACCTATAAAGAAATATTGTACATATTTTAAGCAGTAAATCAAGCAATTATTTACCAGGAATGTGCAAAATTTGATAAGTCATAATTAACTCATAATTAACTCACAGGTTACATTAGTTGTCACTGTTCTACTGACTGGTGAACTGTATGCTGAAGAAGAAACTGAAGAAACTGTCACATTATATGTTGTTCCAGGAGTAACGCTAGAAAAATCAGCCTAAAATATCAAATTAATCCATATAAGTCTTTTGCCAAGATAAGTACAAACAGAAAATACAGTTTTAAACATTATATAAGGTGACATGACATAACACACATTACAGCAAAAAAACACTACATCACTTATGTTTGCTGCAATATAGCATTTTGTAATTGTATTTAAGTTACCCACTACAAGACTTGAATAACATACAATATTAAAAAACAACAAAACTAACAGTTAGGTACAGCTGATTCTGTAAAAAAAAAAAAAAAAAACCTGTCTATCATAGGGTACCATCATGGTAATATTTAAGTGCATGTGAAGCATTAGAAAGTCCTGCTCTTCTGAGGGAAGAAATAAAAAAATATTATAAAGATCCCTGAAAAACTTTCAAGTTTCCAACATCTATCTATCTATCTTATCTTTTGAAATAAACATCACACGCCTTAATAGTAAGCATTTATACAAAATACCTGTGTCTCTGCAGTTCCAATTAAAAACAAAAGCAAAAGAACCAGAAATGTCATTATTATTATTATATTTTTTCAGACAGTAGAATCAAAAAGTGCTCCTATTTCTTTTTGATGGCTTAACAGGGAAATGTTGCCTGCATTAATGATTTAAGGCTAGATCTTCCTGGCAAGTACACAATTAATGAGCCTGTATTACTCAATAGCTCTGCCCTTCCTTTGTTAAACTATTCATGAACTCTTGGATGACTGGCTGTAGGTTTATAGTAGACGTTAAAAAAAAGTATTATAACTGTTGTTAAGGTAACAAACCACAGATGTTGAAATTTGCTCTCACAAATTTGGCATTAGTACTTTTGTATTCTCATCTATGTTAAAAAGCTAAAGAAGCAAGCTTCATGGTTGGTTAGTTCTGCAAAGAATTTTCCCATCAGCACAGTGCATAAACAAAAATTGGCCATCCAAATACTACAATAAAAACACATACCCGATACTCCCCACCTCCAAGATCTAGGATAGTAACAAAGCCATGACCAGGAATAAGATCCACATGAAACCTTTCCACATATCCATAAGGTAGTCTCCAATTCAGAGAGAAGGAATGTGACGAAACATTAAAGGCTTTAAGACCCTCTGGCTTTGCAGGTTCTGAAAGTAAATTACAAATTAAGAACAGATTAACCCAAACAAAGTGATATGTAAAGCTAATTTCAACAAAAGTATATTACAATCTATCATAAAGATTATACATCCCTGTTATTGAAGGTTTTTAAGACAAACATCTGTCAGGGATGTTCTAAATACACTTAGTCCTGCCTCAGCACAGTGGGCTGGACTAGATGACCTCTTGAGGTCCCTTTCAGCCCTACATTTCTCTGATTCTATAAAGATGTCCATCTAGAGTTATATCTGGTTTACTCACCACATAAGGGCCTGATCCTGCCCCCACTGCAGTCAATGGCAGAACACCTGCTGAATTCAGTGAGAGCATGATTAGGGTCTATCATTTTATTAAAATCATTAAAGAGCTCAAAGGGCCCAATCCTACAGTATTCACTCAAGCAAAACTCTTATTGACTTTAGTGGGATATGGCCCAAAATCACCAGAGACCAAGTAGCTTCTTGTCCCAGTTCATTGTTAAACTATATGAATGGCATATCATTAAGACCATGTTTCAGCACCCAATCTCTATTCAGCAAGCATGTGCTTAACTTTATATGTGTGCTTAAGTCCCATTAATAACCTCAAAGTTAAATTCAAGCCAGTTCTACATGGCTTCCTGAATAAGGATGAATGTAAGCATGTGTTTAAATGTGTTGCTGAATTGAGGGCTAAGGGCTTATCCAGCAAAGTGGCTTAACCTTTCACAAGCTGACAATGGATAGATAGTGAAGCAATATGCTGAGAACATATTTACCTACTCCCTCTGCAAGATCAGACTGTTTAAATGACTCTTCTGGAATGAACCCTAAAAGGAGCACTGTCACTGGAGCTCTGAAATAGCCATATTTCACATTTTGTTCTGCTTTTTACCATAAATGTTAATATTTCTTCATATCTCTCAAATACTGGGGAGCCAAATAATGGCAGGAAGTTCTATTTGTTTCAGTTAAGCCCCCAAAATCTGGATGCTTAATCCAAATGTATCTTCTCCCTACATCCCCTCTTCTTTTACTGCACCTGGGTCTTCCTCTCCACTCCCTTCTTGACATCTCGTTTCACCTTCACTCCCTTCCTTCTTTTCCTCCCTCTGTCTCATATTTAAATCATTCTTTGCCCCCCTTCAGACTCAAAGTTGAATCAGTCAGTTTTCTTCAGCAGGTCATTAAAAGAGTCATCCGCCTACTTGATCAGAGAAGTGCTCTCGCCCATGTGCATCCCTCTGCATTTCTCCTCCTCTCCATTCTGTAATCTTGGAGAATCCTCAACTGACAGATCTCCTTTGCATATGTCACAGAGCAAGTCCACTCACTAGCACCTTAACACATGTACCACTATCCTAGCGCTCATTCCAGACCTCGCAGTATTGCTCATATCCCAACTCCATGCTGTGCAGAGTGCTGCATCATTCCACATCACCCACTCCAACATATCGCATTACTCCTGTCACAAAAGACCTCCACTGGTTCCTCATCCACCACAAAATTACTCTTATAACCTTCACTGTCCACTAGGATCACAGCCCCTCTCATTCTCCTTACCCGTTTCCCTGTGCTCTGTCAATTCTGTCCTCGTCTCAGTTCCTATTCCCCTTCTTCTCCTCTGTTGAAGACTATTCTTTTGTTCCTGCCATGCTCAATATCTAGAACCTTCTACCCATTCCCCTTTGCCTCATAGTTTCTCCAAATGGAGGTCAAAATGCTACGGACAGTGAGCTCCCAACCATTTTCCCACACTATCACTTTTGCTATTCACGTATCTCCTGTCTTTGTCATCATCATCTACTGTCCCAAACTCCTATGATATGTATATTCTCATTTCAACAGCAAGGCATTTGGAAAGACTGTAGCTGTAGATTTTATTGTATTGTAATGACCAAGGCGGCACTGGATCAAAGTGCAATATCTGGTACAAAAACCTCCCCCTGTATTTTGTGAAAATCCAAATAGGAACCCTGTATGCAGAGAACCTGCAAGTTCTGTATGTGTTCAACTGAGCCACACAAATTCCTTATTACTAATATCAGTTGCACTAGAGACAGGGGGATTGATTATGATCCCCAATAGAGCTCCTTTCCACCCCTGTGGTAGTGTACATGAGTCATGTGTCCAGCACAGATTGAGCTGACTAACTGGTCCCCATCACAAACCCCCATATAGAGAGCATGCTGGGTGTGAGGCAGGAGTAGGTGCGGAGTGCTACAGAGATTCTGGGCCGCTGCAAAGCCCACAGGCAACCTGGGGAGGTGGCCTAAGGTTAGTTTTGGCCATTGCAGCAGCCAGAATCCAAAGGGTGCAATGATGGCATGAAGCCATCTTTGCTCTCCACTCTGGGCTGGGCATCTTAGGAGAAAAGCATGGAATCTAGCCCTAAAATTCAAATTTGAAAATGAAAGTGTTGTTGCCTTAACTGAAAGCTTCCAAGGCATTCTTTACAAATGTAGCCCTAGTAGTAAGCTCAGTAATTGATAAATAAATCATATTAAACACTAATGGGATTTAGAAAAAGGGGTAGAGCTCAACAGCAGTTTTGCATTCATAAGGAGTATGTGGCAGTGCTCTATGATCCAAATCTAGACTCCAGTGCCTGACTCGTTTAGACATGTTGAATGCCAGGCAGATGCATACAGCAGACAGGGGAACTCTCCCCTTTCCAGGCATGCAGTAGTTGCAAAGCCACTTCACAGAGGATATTCCAGTTTTCTCAGCAGACATTTTACACACTCCCAACTAATGTGGTGGACAGGAGGATCTACCGCGTGGCAAATCCTGTCTTTTCCCCCTAAACTCCTACACCCTGCACACTGATGTAAAGAGAACTCATGACCTAGACTCCCTCATACAGAGAGAATGCACTCTTCACCTGCCTTCCTGTCCCACACATACACACAACCTGCCTCTTCTCCTTTCCCTTGCAAAACGAAACTGCAATGGTCACACTCCAGAGGACCTGTGCATGGCCATGGAGCCGGGGCTAGATTTGCCCTTGAATAAATAGCTCCCTATATGTCAATATAAGTCCATACCTTGAAGAATTATCTGATTGATTGTTTTTCCTTTATTGAAGGAAAATCAACACTGATTGCAGAAAATCATTACAGATTGTGAAAACAAATTCACCTTTGCTTGCCTCTCTTTTATCCACTGGCTTAACCTACTGGCCTACTTTCCCTGTTACTTATATGAAAGTTTCTGCCAACAAATCTGACTAACATACATTCCATATGTGCTTTCAGAGTTCTGTTTCTGTTCTGTATAACCATTTGCCAGTTATGTTTCTTGTAAGGTTCAATCTATACATAGTCAGAAAAATATTTAATAGCTTTTATGGACCTATGACTTTTTTACATTAATCCATAGGAGGTTTAGGTTAGGATGATGACCTGGCTTATTGTTTTTCCAAACAGAAGCCCCAATTCTGCAAACCCTTAGGCACATGAGTAGCTTTTAGCCATGTGAGTAGTTCCACGGCATTCAAAGAGACCACTTTTATGTGGAAAGTTACTCAAGAGACAGATAAACAAAAGGACTTCGGCATCCAACTGCCACATTAGGTGCCTAAGATGAACATTTAGGCATCACTGAGACCTTCGAAACCCATGCTTAGCTGCTGCTGAACCCTGGAAGTGCCTAAAATCCCTACAGGCCTAAGTTTTTGCCAGTGGTCATACACAGCTGCCTCAATCTAGGCACCTGGTTGCATATCTCACACTTAAGCACCAGCAAGATGCTCAAACAACGCATTCCCCCACCTCCTGGCCCCCTTGCAAGCCTAAGTCTGCTGGCTCAGGCCAGCTGCAGGTGTCTAATTGCAGCGTAGACATACCCTTAGGCTGCTCCCTGATCAACGTGCTGTCTTCTGTGGACCCCATTCTTAGTGCCTAACTCTTCCTATGTATTGCATAGGGAGCCTAGGCCTTCTAACTCAAGGCTATGGATTTCACTGGGTGGCAAGTCACCTAAAAGTTAGGCACTGCATCAGAGTTGCCATGCCTAAGTCCCTTTGTGTATCTGGGCTACACATGCTTAAGTGTTTGCAGGGTCAGGGCTGTCAAATGCTTTCTACCTTCCCCTTTTACTATTGGTAGGCTTCAATCAGATCATACTATATCTGGCTAAAAAACTGGGACAATTTATATATTACTGTGCAAATGGAAAAAACAGTTAGGAGTAATTAATTATAAAAGTGATTAATTATAGGTAAGAGCAATCAAATCAAAATTAGGAGTATGTCAAATAAATCAGAACTACCTTGAAACTGTGAATTGTGAAAATTCCTGTGTCAGTTTTCTGATCACAATCTAGCTTGTTACAGCCAAAGAGATAAAGAATGAGACAGTTACTATATCCTGCCATCAGCTGTCAGATGAATAATTACTGTGAGACATGATTGCCTTGTAGCTGATCCTCTGAATACAAATGATTGCCTTTTATCACATTCTTATCAATAAATGTTTGATTTTAGTGCTTTAATACTCAAAAATTAAAATGGAATATCACTTAAATACAGCATACGGAAGTTTATCAGATGGTTGCATTAGAATCAGTTACAGTAAAATTAATATCAGATTCGTTCCCAATGAGTATTCTAAACCACTGGTAAAGAACAGAAAAAGAGATTACAACCTGTTGTGTAAAAAACATAGTAGACTTCCCCAAAAAGACCAAAAATAGCAAAATGGAAAGCCTGATTTGGACAAGAGGGAAACCAGAAAGGTTCTATAGTTTCCTGTTATCACATAAACAATATGAAGCTTTAAGGTACTCCTTTTTATTGGACTAAAAAAAAATACAATGGACACACTTATGAAAATCATGTTCTTTTCATTAGCACATGGAAAACTGAGAAATGCAGAGCAACGGATACTCTGCAGTGTGTTAATTCAGAGCTCATAATTAAATCAAGAGTACACAGGACGAAAGGTGACCCAAGGGGGAAAAAATCAGGAATATGTCTGGACTGGAGCTTCTCTCCTTAAAAACTCTGCCTGGATTACAGTAACAGGGAAGACTATCATGGGCACCAATCCAACACATATATGCTTAACTTTACCCACTAACTTCAGTGGGACAACTCACAGTGTATAAAATTAAGCATGGCCCTAAGGTACAGGATCAGGACACAGCGTGTTAGAAAATCAAATCACAGATTAAAATTTGTATTTTTCAAAAGCTACAAAAAGTAACAGAACTGATCCACTCAGGGAGTCGCTGTGAGTGCTATGGTACACCAGCCCACAGGTGGTAGGGTACTGGAGTACCACATGTGTTGTAGATGGTCCAAGCACAAGGCCCTTCAGGCACTAGCCCTCAGTGGGTTCCCATAAACACTCTCAGTGGCTGATGAATAACTAAAGGTTGCTGTATTAGAGCTGCCAGAAATAAACACTGCAATTATCGTGGGGCAAAACTGCTTTAAAAGACAAACACAACATGATAAGAACATAAGAAAATAAGAACGGCCATACTGGGTCAGACCAACGGTCCATCTAGCCCAATATCCTGTCTTCCAACAGGGGCCAATGCCAGGTGCCCCAGAGGGAATGAACACAACAGGTAATCATCAAGTGATCCATGTCCTGTCACCCATTCCCAGCTTCTGGCAAACAGAAGCTAGGGACACCATCCCTGTCCATCCTGGCTAATAGCCATTGATAGACCTATTCTCCATGAATTTATCTAGTTCTTTTCTGAACCCTGTTATAGTCTTAGCCTTCACAACATCCTCTGGCAAGGAGTTCCACAGATTGACTTTGAATTGTGTGAAAAAATACTTCCTTTTGTTTGTTTTAAACCTGCTGTTTATTAATTTCATTTGGTGGCCCCTAGTTCTTGTGTTATGATTTCTTCCTTATTTACTTTCTCCACACCAGTCATGATTTTATAGACCTCAATCATATCCCCTCTTAGTCATCTCTTTTCCAAGCTGAAAAGTCCGTCTTATTAATCTCTCATACAGCAGCCGTTCCATATCCCTAATCATTTTGTTGCCCTTTTCTGAACCTTTTCCAATTCCAATATATCTTTTTTGAGATGGGATGACCACATCTGCATGTAGTATTCAAGATGTGGATGTACCATGGATTTATATAGAGGCAATATAATATTTTCTGTCTTATCATCAACACAGCAGGCTCCAATTCAGCCCCTAAGTAGGGTGACCACCTGTCCCTAACTGAATGTGACAGTCCTGAAATGCAGAGTTCAAGTCCCGGCCCCAGGCTGAATGATTCTGGGATAGCATTTGTCCAGGATTCCCTGCAGCACTGCTCCACACCTGCCCAAGGCTCAGGGACAATACCAGCCTCTTCCCAGTGGGGAGGAGGGGTGTGAGGTGGGCCATGAGGCCACATCCCTGCTTCTTCTTTTCCCCCCAAAGCCCCACTCCTGGTCAGGCCAGAAGCCAGAGCTGGGCTGTGGTAAGTGCCGTGCAGACTGCTGTGAGGAGTCTTGGACCCTCCACCTGCCCTGGGCGGCGCACCCCAGGGGGTGGGGACATGGGCCAGAGGCTGTTCTCGGGCACCTTGGCACCCTTCCCAGGGCAGTTGGAAGGTCCGGGCTTCCTGGGTGGCTCCTAACACTGCCCAGCTCCAACTTCTGGCCTGGCCAGAGCGCGGGGCCTCAGAGGGAAGAGGAAGAGCAGAGGACAGGGCCACAGAAAGGGGACACTGCATGTGTCCATTTTTGCATTTTGAAAAGGTGGTCACCCTACCCCTAAGGGCAGTCCACTATAGGAGTCTTACGATGGGGCTCCTTAGGCCTAGTGCCAGGGATACTCACACCAGACCAGCCCTCTCCTCGATGCCCTCATGCCCCTGGCCTGCAAATCCTCCAGCTAGAGTCCAATCGTTTTATCTGGCACATGTAGTCTCATTAAGTCCTGTAACCACTCTCCCTAACTTTGTTTGTAAGCCACTCCTGGCTATCTATAAGCCATTGCCATGGCCTCCTCGCCAGCAATACGTTGCTTCCCAACCTCGCCCTCTGCCCTTCAGACCCAGGTATTACGCTGCATGGCCTTCTCTCCCCAGTCAGCTCCCCTCTGACTCAGCCTGTTCTCACTACCTTTTGCTATTACTCCCAGGGTGGAGAATTACCCTTTCTATTGATGCTAAACAATCACAGAGTATTTGCTTTTTTGTGGGGGAGGGTCTAAATTCCAAACCCATTTCATTAAACTGGTATTTTAGCACAACTATCATTTTATTTGATTTTATCCTTAATAGCACTCAGATATCCTTGCCTGACAAGTGCTATATAAATGCAAATCACATGATATTGTCATAAGAGAAGAAATCAAATTATCATGATTTGTGAAATCTCATTATGGTCCATTAGCATGTAATGAAAGCAGTTTTCACAGTGCCAGGGTTTTTGTTTTGTTTTTTCATCTTTACAGATGGACTCAGCAGCTTCCTGACTAGTGGCATGTTCTGAAGTGCGAAAAGGACATTTCTTTTTCATTTGTGTGGATATATCTGATTTGAATTAAGGAAACCTCTTTGAGGCCATTATCTTTCTCTACAATCTGTGATAAATTGACAGGTTCTTGTAGAAACATTAAAGATCATTGTTTTCGGAGTATTTATGTGGGAAGCTCTTAAATAAGGTATGTGCAATATTTCTTTTACTAAAGCTCAGCTTAAAATGAGAGATGCCCCAATTGGACTGCTTAAAATAAAAACCTCCGTCCCCCTAGTATTAACCTAACTCTCAAATTAAATCCAAACACTCAGGTTCAGAAAACTCTCCCTCCCCCACTCCTCTCTCTTTCCCTAAAGAACCTGTCTGAGGCCCCAATCCTGCATATATGCACATGCTTAACTTTACACTCTGTACATAGTCTTACTGAAGCCAGTGGGATTTCTCACAGTGCATAAAGTTAAGCATGTGCATTAGGTCTTTGCAGTATCAATACTTCCGCCCATCTACTCCTCCATTATCCACCTTTCAATACACACACACACACACACACACACACACACACAACTTCTTAGCTTCAGTGGCAGGTTTTCTTCAAGTCACAATGACTGAGCATATCATTATCTCTGCAAAATACTTCTGTAACTGTACAGCCACTTTCTGTTCCTGTGTCCTACTCAGTGCTTACCAGATATATTCCCAGATAAAATAAATCATGTTAAAATGAAGTTAAGGTTGAAGGTTTCTATCAGTACCTTAGGGGTATAAAATATTACAGTGATATTTTAATTACCTGAAAACCAGGAAATTCAGAGTTAAGGTTATACTTAAAGAAATCCAAAAATGTTGAGGTAAGAAATGCATGGTCAAGGCACCCAAGCAACCTTAACTCTACCCACTAGTGACACCACTCAAAAAGTAAACAATTTATAATTAAACTGTTTTTTAAAGACTTTCATGAGACTTTTTTTTCCATATTTCCCCCTCATGGCATTACTACAAGTCAGATTTGTTAGCCTCACTGTCTCTGTGCTTTAAGGGATCCCTCTGCCTTCCTACCTTAGTTCCTTGACTGTCTTACCTTGGTGCTCAATAACAAGAGCCTTTCAAACACTGATGCCCAAACTTAGCATGCAGCCACAGAATCTTTAAAGAGCACTGATGATCAGATTAAGAAATCTACCAATGAGAACCCTAGACATTTGTTCAGTCTCCCTCATATCACAGTCATTACAACCAATAAAATATTTGCATGCAAATTAGCTATAGAGAAAGGAGTGACAGGTTGACTTACTTTTGATGTCACCATATTTTTCCTGTTCAAACTTGTGTAGGTAAGATTTGTATTATTATTTATTTATATTATGGTAGAACCGAAAGGCCTCAACCAAGATTGAACATCATTATGCTAAGTGCTGTACATACATAGTAAGAGACAATCCCTGTTCCAAATAGTTTACAACCAAAGGCCTAAATCCTGCAAAGATTTACACACGTGCTTAACTTCATACGTAGTGACGTCCCATTGACATCAATGTGACTACTCCCAGACAGTGAAATTCAGCTCATGCATAAAGTCTTTACATAATTGGGCCTAAATAATGATAGTACCCAAAATAAAGGCATTATCTCTACTTGAGTAGTTTTCTGATATTGTACCTTCAGATGTGTTTTAATGCTGTATTGATGAGGCACAGCTTGGACCACAACAAAAGGAAACTACTTTGTATGCACTATTCAGATATCGTACTAAAATCTCATGAAAATATTTCAGAATTCATCCAGAAGCTCAGTATCTAGAGTGGCAATGCTTACATTCTATTTGTTTAAAATGAGTTATACAAGAATACTGTAGAAGAATAAATGTGCACTGATATTTACCTAGTGTGACCAAATGCACCGCTGTATTCACACCATACACACCATCATAATAATCTTTGTACCAAATATGCTTAGTGAGGTATCATTTGAAAACTAATAACTGACTGGTCAATAATATCATGGTGAAATGTGTGTGGCAACACTATATGTAAACTTATGAACATAAGATGAAATTATGACTGAAATGTGTTTACTAGACAAGTCTGGGGAGGGGGTAAACCTGTTTCTCAAAGAAAAAGGACAACTGATGCCTCTAGCCAGGTGTCATCCAAGTTAATGGGCAATCACTGGTCAACTGGCCATTCTTTGGCAATGAAGGGGGTCAGTAATAGATCCATCTGCATTCTAACAAACAACAACACGGAATCTTTGTCACCATGAGACTCCATGTCTCCTTCCTCATAGCTGGAATTAACTTTATTTAGAGGTTTCAGAGTAACAGCCGTGTTAGTCTGTCTTTGCAAAAAGAAAAGGAGTACTTGTGGCACCTTAGAGACATTTGCATCCGATGAAGTGTGCTGTAGCTCACGAAAGCTTATGCTCAAATAAACTGGTTAGTCTCTAAGGTGCCACAAGTACTCCTTTTCTTTATTTAGAGATAACCCCTCAGGAAAATGCATTTTGAAGGGTGACTGGACAATAAAAGTGAGGGGCAAAAACACCCCAGGCATTCTCTCTCTCTCTCTCTCTCACACACACACACACACACACGGTAAGGATTTTACCTTGAACCAAGTCTAGTTTGTTAACTTTTAGCTACTAGAAAGTGTTTTATCTTTATTTCTCTTGTAAACATTTCTGACTTTAATACCTTGTACTCGCTTAAAATCTCTTTGCAGTTAAATAAAATTGTTTCATTGTTTTATCAAAACTAATCCATTGTCATGTTTAACTCCATTTAAAGTAGCAGGCTGTTGGATATTGACCCCCTACAAGCACAATGGTCCTATAAAATCTAAACTGTCCACGAGAGGGCTGGACAATGCAGAACACATGTTTTGTGGGAAATTCAGGACTGCGAGTGTGTTGAGGTCACCCTGCAGGTAGTAATCAAGGCTGCTCGAAGCCAGAGTGTGGCTGGTGTGTTGCCAACAGGCTGCTGGGGTCAGAGTTGCTGGATCAGTATTCAGAGTAGCAGCCGTGTTAGTCTGTATTCACAAAAAGAAAAGGAGTACTTGTGGCACCTTAGAGACTAACCAATTTATTTGAGCATAAGCTTTCGTGAGCTACAGCTCACTTCATCGGATGCATAAAGTGATGCATAAAGTGATGCATAAAGTGATGCATAAAGTGGTGTTTTTCCACTTTATGCATCTGATGAAGTGAGCTGTAGCTCACGAAAGCTTATGCTCAAGTAAATTGGTTAGTCTCTAAGGTGCCATAAGTACTCCTTTGAATCAGTATTGTAGCTATACACAAACACTCAGGGTATGACCTGCTTGCTATTTGTGAGCAGCCCAGGTTGTGAGCTACAACAGCAAAGCATTGTGAGGCACACAAGGTTGCAGGGCAGGTGGTAACACAACCCCTCACTGGTCTGAATTATACCCAGAATGTGATGCCTACCCACTTGCAAGAATAAAGAGAGAAAATGTACAAACCTGTTACAATTTTAATGAATGTGATAGCTCCTTCAACATGGCCTCTGACTCTTTGTAATGTGAAATTATAAATGCCGCCAGCAGTCAGACCTGTAACTGTGTAGTCATTCAGCACTCCCAAAAGACTATATTCTTTCCTGAATGTACTGTTTGATACAGCTACTGTATAATGGGTGAAGTTGGTCCTGGTTGGATTCCACGTGAGTGTGGCAGAGGAAGTATTTGTCTTTTTTAACATTAGGCCACATATCCCAGCTGGTTCTACATTTTTAAAGAAAAAAGATAAATAAGATGGACAGATATATTAGACTGACAAAGAAAATAAATTATAAATAATTAAATAGACTTTATCATATTCAACTAAAAGTTATACCAATCTGCAAAAATATGGAGTTTCAATGTGACTGTTTTGAGGTTTTCTAATATTATGAAATATAAAGCTTTTAAGGAGATTTTCTGGTCACGGATGCAGAATAGCCAGTACAGTTCTGCTACCTGGAGAAAGAAGGCAGGATTTGGGAAGCAAGCACAATGGATATGCACCCTATGTATATAATGCAGCCTATGTGATTCCAGACTAAGCAGAGCTCTCATTAGAAAAACACAGCTACTCAGTTGCATAGACATGAGAATTGAGCCCTTCATAAACAACATTAATTATTCTATTCACAGAAATTTAAAGTTTACAAAAATATCATGGACAATACTATTTTATAAGTGAAGAATTTAGTCACTAAATATTTCATATATTCACTTAAAAATCAACACATCAAACTATCCAAAAGTTACCCAAATAAAAATAATAGTTACCCAAAAAGTTACCCAAAAAAGACTTTTTGTACTTATATTAGCATTTCTAAAATGACATTCATTTTAATTAATAATTAATAACCAATAATTAATAGTGTTTTCTTTAACATATGTGCCTTGTTACAATTTGAAAGAAAATGCTTTTCAGGTTTCCCTGAAGGTGTACATTACAGAAATGTTAATTAAGCTTGCATGCAGACTCCTGAAATCTTATTAATTAATGCAACATTTTTCTGTGAAAATTGGCAGGGCTTACTATAGAGCAAGGGGAAGTTTATTCACAGTTAAATCTTTGCCCAGCTACATATTGGGATTTACCCTTGATACTCATGAAAATATTTGGCCAAAGATGGACTTCTCAAACGGGAAGATGCTTACTCCCTCTGCCTGGGATGCATTTTGCATCAATAAGAATCTGCCAGGCCTGGGGCTGGCTATCCTGTGAGTAACTGGCTGAGTAGGTTCGCTGTGCTTGCAGACCAACCTCACTAAATCACTCAATGGTTAAGGAGTTTGGGACCAAATAAACCACAGGAAACCACAAAATAAGAGGGGGGGGAAGGGCTGAGAGATGTGTGTATGAGTTTGGTGGTTGATTTAGTTTTTCCAGAATCTGACGTAAAACTATTTCTCCATGACTCCTCCCCAAACATCCCCTACTCTTTCCATGCTATTCTCTGGTAGCACTACTGCCAGTGCAATGGAACTTCTTAAACTTGGTGTTTACTTTTTGTACCTGCTGAGCATTTGAAGCACAATTTGTCTACTTTGTCATGCTTTCTAGCACAGTCAAGCACAAAAGTATCTTCTCATGAGTATGCTGAAGCCTCTGTACAAGAGCAATCATCCAGTTTAGAATCTCTATTTTTCAGGAATTTTAAGAAACATTGAAAGTAAAGTGTAAGATCATATTAAAAGCATTAGGATCTGTTCTTGGAACACTCAGTGGAGATCGCACATCTAGAGCTGGAAGTTTGTTGCTTCATGTAACTACATCTCTTCCTTTAATGCTGTATCTGTAATTGAACCCACATCTCTTGAGTTTTAACCCAGTGTACTAGACTGAAGACCTTCCTCTAGATTACCAGTGCAACAAGGAGCTGAATGTAGCTTATAGCCTTCATTTTATCCGAACTATTCTTTTGTAACCACATATATTCATTACAACTATCCATATTTATTTTGCCACTTTAAAAGAAACCAACTAAGAAAAACTATAAAGTGTTTTCTTACTTGTGGTGACTTTTTTCTCCACAGCCATGCTGGAATCCAAGCCTTTAATTGTCTTTAATTGAAACAAGTAGTCCATTCCAGGGGTCAGATTTTTCACTATAGCTCTGCTGCCATAAACAGTTGTTGTACGTAGTGTTTCACTGTTTGCTATCAAACAATAGGAAAGCTACAGAAGAAAAATACATTTTAATATCAAATTCTTTCATATCACAGTAGTAAGGTTCAGAGATGTCAGCTAATTGCTTATAGTGAAAATGTATTATAATAGCCAGATATTGCAAAGACAGAAAATCTTTTTCAGAGATTAATATTAAAGTTCACAAGTTTTGTAACACTTTCCATAAAAATCTGTAATAAATTAGGGTAATTAAAAGAGACAGCATGGACTAGCAGACCCAGCACCATGCTGGGAGTCAGGAGCCCTGGATTCTAGTCCCAGCTCAGCCACTGACCTATTCTGCTTCACTGGGCAGTTACCTCACTTCTCTGTGCTTTTAGTTCCCCTCTCACTCTTCTCAGTTTAGTTCATAAGTGCTTCAGGGCAAGACAGTCTATCAGTGTGTGTTTATACAGTGCCTAGCACAATGGGTACATCTACATGGCACACAAAGACCTAGCTCTGACTCAGGTTTGAGCCCAAGCTCCTTTTCCACCCACCCACCCACAAATCAGTCTGACTTGAGTCAGCAAGGACTCAGGATCCAAGTCCTAAGACCCAGCTAGAGGGGTAGGTCAGAGCTCAAATTCCATTGTGACTCAGGTCCAAGCCCTGTCATCTTGCAATGTGGACACAGGTCAAGCTGCAGACCTGAATCAGAAGGTCTGCATAAAGAAAAGGAGGACTTGTGGCACCTTAGAGACTAACAAATTTATCCGAGCATAAGCTTCGTGAGCTCCAAACAGGTGGAGAAATGCATCCGATGAAGTGAGCTGTAGCACAGAATACAGACTAGCACGGCTGCTACTCTGAAGGTCTGCGTAGTGCAGTATGGATGCGTTAGCACAGCTGTGAGACCCAAGACCAGAAATTGTAAACCCAGGTTTACAATGCAGTAAGGACACTCAAGCATGGGCTTAGAAACACTGAATCCACAAGCCCAGGGTGCAGCGTAGATATCCCCTATGAGGCCCTAGTCTCAGCTGAGACCTCTAAGGGTATGTCTACACTGCAATGTAAGCCCAGAGTTAGTGGGACTCAAGTTAGTTGACCCATGTTAGGAAATCCTGGACTTGAGCGTCTAACATTGTATTTTAACCCTAGGTTAAGAATTTTCTGACCCGTGCTCGAACCTAGGGCTCTGGCATCCACTTCTGCAGTACAGACCCGAGTCAAAGTAACCCTACCCCAGAGAGCCTAGTGCCCCCTTCCACCTCTCCGAAATGTGGCTGCTCTAGACCTAGGAACACGGTGCACTGTGGGAAAACTTTACTGCCCACCCAGCACATTACCAGGAAGCAGCTCGCTATGCAAAAGGCTTGATCAGTTTGCTCTCTGATGCAAACTCAGGAGGGTCTCTGACAGTGTGTTTTCAGATGGATGATCAGAACACAATGGGGTAACACTGATCTGAGCTGCTGCCATTTGCCAAGAGGTTGGGGGGAGGCTTCTGTTTTCAATAGAGTGGATTGCAGATTGTTGGGATAAGGAAAGAAGGTAAGGAAACTGTTTCTGTGCTTGCTTCTTTAAATTAAGATGGTTAAAAGCAGCATTTTTCTTCTGCATAGTAAAGTTTCAAAGCTATATTAAGTCACTGTTCAGTTGTAAACTTTTGAAAGAACAACCATAACATTTTGTTCAGAGTTACGAACATTTCAGAGTTACGAACAGCCTCCATTCCCGAGGTGTTCGTAACTCTGAAGTTCGACTGTACTTCCAGATGACTCCTAGGACCTGAGTCAAGTGGGGATGTGGCTACATTGCAAAGCAATAGGGCTCAGATGCTGGGTCTGGTATGAGTCAAATTTGGAATCTCCAGCCCGCAGGATCCTGGGGCCCTTGGTCTGAATACTGGGTTAGTGCAATTGCACTGTAGATGCAAGGGGGGTTAGCTTTGAGCCTGGACTCAAGCACAGGCTTACACTGCACTGTAGACATATCCTAGGAGCAATCTTAATACAAATAATAACAATAGTACATCCTCTGCCCCATTTTAATCGGCATTTGAAGCAGCAAAAATACTTGTGTGTAGAAACTGAAACTAACAGAAAACAAGTCTATGTTCTTTTCATCATTACAAAACTAAGGCTTCACTACAATTAACCTCCCTCCATTACTCTATTTAAAGAACGAAATAACTAAGATCCAGACCCCTATCCATTCCAAATGGGGCCAACACAGAGTTTTATCAGGAAATGGTGGTGGTGTTGGTGGGGGAAACAGGATTTGCCAGATCACCACCACCTGCAGAAGCAGCAGAGAGGAATTGGCTCTCAAACACCACAGATCCACAGACTGCTGCACAAATTTAGGAAGATTTGCTGGAACCCAGGGCTATTTGCATTGAGATCCTATGCGTCTGCACCATCTCCAGAGCCACCTGCCTCCTCCAGTGGAAGAGCAGCTTCACAAACACTAAGAGAGGAAACGAAAACCCTGTTCTATAGCAGTATTTCCAAAGGGTGGGGTGTGCCCCCCATGCAAGGATGGACACATGGGGTTTGAGGAGATGTACAAATTAAGAGAGGTAGGCCTTTAATAACACATGGTGGGCTTCAGGGGGATCATGACTGAGTTCATTTTACTGAAGTGGCACTCAGCTTTCATAAGTTTGGGGAGCACTATCTTATATGCTGGAGTGGCAAATTCAGTTATCTTCAAAGAGTTTATTAAACAGCTGTGGAAGGAATTTGAAATGTCTTAACCTTTCTACTTCTCTTTCCATTTTATTTTCATGTTTCTTACTAATTTATTGGTATTTATACTACAGTAGTGCACACAAGCCCCTGTCAGGATTGGGGACCTGTCATGTATAGGCACCAAATAAGATGAGGTCCCTGCCCCAAAGTGGTTTCTGGTTATCTGTAACATTACTGAAATAATTACTTTCCCTTACAACAAACAGTTCAATTTAAATTTATGAAACTACAGTATATTATTTTATCATAGGGGTTTTTAAATAGCTTGAAAGAGTAATGGCTAAACAGTTCACTCAACACCTTGGCAGTAGTGTATAGCGATGTAATTGACTCAGTGGCTGGCATGACTTTAGAAGATTCATTTCCCAGGCAGATGGAGCGCATTAATGGCTGACAGGTGAGGTGCTTGTGCTCTAAAGGAAAATAACAATACACTCTAATAGCAAACCCCTGCTAGCTGAATCACAGAGCAGTACTGACCCCAGTTTTGCAGGAGACCACCTACCAGCCATTTGGATTAGAATGAAGATGTAAAGAATAAGAACTACCTAATGGGTAAAAGAGCAGGTCAAGAATTAATGGATAGGATCAGGCATATAGATTTACTTTGGACTGGGGCCAGGTACTTCAGAGCTCTTGGTGCACCTGGACCAAAAGAAAAAAAATCATATAATATTCTTTAAAACTGTAATTTTCAAAGGAGCCTAAGGGAATTAGACACCCAACTCCATTCATTGGTACGCTTCAGCAGCTCTATCCTACTCCAAAGCCGTATAACTGCTTTCTAGCACCACAAAGGGATAGTACCACTGAACTGGATCATACCAATAAATAGGATTTGGCCACATAACTCCCACAGGCTTCTTTGAAAATCCCAATGTAAATTCCTAGGCAGCTTCAAGGTCTGTGAGACTAGTCCTGCCCTAGTCCCTTCCATGGGCATTGAAAGCCCTGAATGCAATGAAACTCTGCAGCACAGGAGAGCAAGAGTTAAGAAGCACATGAAGGAAGTCTGCAAACACATGTGCCACCAAGCTGTGCTCTGTAAGAGCCACTTGTGCTTTAGCATGCATGGTTTTTAAGGGGCAAGAGTTGGGCCAGGGAAAAGGAAAGGCAGGGCAGGTAGACCCACAACTTCACGGATCCACCAGCTGCTTCCCCCCAGGACAGGAGGGCTTGGGGGTGAAGAGAAGTATCACAGGAGCGAGAGTGACCTGAAAGCACAGTGGTACAGCCATGAAGTGACCGGGAGTGCGGATTCCATCCCCTCAGACCCCTGTGTATCTCCCTAGCACAGTGCCTGTTTCTTTGGGCTTAACTCCACGAAGAATGTTGTTTACTCATGTGAATTACAGAGAGTGGCAAAATACTAAAAGCAAAGTAATGTATTAAAATATCTACATTTACATGAAACAAGAAAGCACATTTTAAGTATTATCTTCACTCTACAAACTACTATACATGTCACGGAAAGATGGTGAGCTGGGATGATTAATTTTAAATGATTAGTAAAATGATCCCAATTATGCAGGTACACTTTGCTACGTAACCAGTCTACTGAAGCCTCTCTCATTAAAGTTTTACACAATCTCATTTATTCAGGAAAAACACTGTCTAACATGGCTGCCTCCTCTATGATTAGTCAAACAATAATACTGTGTCACAGAGATTAATATTAGTGATTACAATTTTTTTCCATAAGATTTGGTAAATACATCCTGGCCAAACACATATGAACAATTTCAAAAGCACATCTCAGCTTGCATAGAAAATCAAAGAGAATTTATTTTAAAAATGGGTAAAATAATCTGGGATGCATGAAAGAATTGTGCTGTGGCTGGGATCACTGGCCACTCTCAGTAAATCAGATTGATGGAGAACACTGTATTCTTACTCTAGTAGAGGTACCAATCTAAGAAACTGCTATATTAAGAAAACTCAGATTATAGGACCTCAATGTCACAGGTCAAATCTGAAACCTTAGTGCACATATAGAGAAAATTACCATTTCCAATATCAGCGGGCACAAACTTCTATTTTTAATAATCTAAGAGAGCTTTGTATCCAACTTCTCAGATAGAGATAATCCCCACCATTATATATAGGCAGAGTATGTAGTGATGCCTGTATGTAAAGTTGCATAACATTTTCCATTATAATCCCCTATTTAAATTATAAATGTGCCAGATTTTACCTGTTTGGGTTGAAATTCTCCATGCTTGGTTTCTGCCTCAGATTACAGGACAATAAGAGTTTTACTAATTTGTGATTCCCCTCCCCCGCCCCCCAAAAAACTGTTTCACTGAAAAGGTGCTTTTGGGGTTTGGAGCAGGGACTTGAAATTGGGCATAGATGGTCATCAGTAGAGCCTGGTAGAAGCTTGCTGCTACAATCTCTTAACATTCCAGATACATTAAATATGTTCCCTAGCTCCACTGATCTTCCATTTGCACTGAGCATGCTCACAGATCCATACAGCTCCCTATATAACAACTATACTGAATAGGCTTCTAACCTCACAAAACTCCCTACATGTCATTTGCATGACACATTCTCCTAGCCCCAAATATCTTATTATACATCGACTGCATTGAGCATACTCCCAGGCCCCATTGCGCTTCCATCTGCATTGAGCATGCTCCCAGGCCCCATTGCGCTTCCATCTGCATTGAGCATGCTCCCAAGTCCCATAGACCTTGAGTTCCATTTAGGACACAGCAGCAGCAACAGCATCAACAAGAAGAGGTATCCAGACCCCTCTTTGGCCATACTGGCCTAGGAGCCAGAAAGAAATCATGAATTCTACTCTTCCGTCTTCCATAGCTTGATATTAATATCTCTATGCACTTCATAACCCTTATTATATTGAGAAGAGCTTCATGGCCCTATTTAAGAGGCAGGCAAATATCATTCTTCCCATTTTACAGATGGGGTAAAACAGATGTTAGTCAAGGACTCTTCTGACAGAGCCCGGAACAGAAACCTGTATCTGATCTGGCAAGTCTCATCCACTGGGCCACACTTCTTTTCAAAATGAATGTGCCAAATATATATGTTTGGCTATGCTTTCTGTAACTATTATACATCAATCCACTTCTGAGCCAGGAACAGAACCCAAAAAATCCTGATTCCCAGCATTCCACTCCTGTCAAGCAAAGAGTTGTATGAGCCATTGGCAAAGTGTGTAATGTGTCCCATCTAGTGACTGCTCAACAGACTGCCGCTGCTGTCAATTACTGTTTAGCTCAACAGGTAGGGGTCCGCACTGTGAATCCAAAATTCCTACGCTAAAACCCTGCTGATAACACGTCAGAAGATCAGTGTAGCTTCACATGATGGAATTTCTGTTTTCTCTGTTTTCTTTGTAAAGTTGAGCACACAAAGATTATGCCAGAATTATGATTATTCATGCAGTCTTAATTTGGCCACCTTGTAAATGAGCATTGTTATTGTTCTTCATTACATGCTCACATGCTGTTTGTTTTACAGGGCCCCTACTTCATTCATGCAAATAAGCAGAAGGTTGTAAGAAGAGAAAGGATAGTCTCTTGTGGTTAAGGCACTGTATTTGGCCCCAGGAGGACTGGAATTTATTCTAGGTTCACCTACAGATTTATTTTGTGATGTTGGGTAGGACGCTATCATAATGCACATGCACGGGGGGCCCAAATTAACATTGTATGGGTAAACTTAATTCTGGCATTCCCTTACTTTTGAGTGCTTGAGTACAATCTTAACATACTTTTAACACAGTTTTATGTATGTAATATGTACCTAATATAAAGATAGCTGATTTTCCTCAAATGACAGTAATCCTTTCACAGATTAATGTGAAATATAGAGACAAAAGAATCCCTTTAGGTTTTGCAGTATATGGTATATTTCACTGAGAACTGAAAAGGATTTAAAAGGCAGCACTACTTTTTACACATTCTTTATTTATCTCACCTGAAACATTTCAAAGCCTCCTCTTGGCAGTTTCCAAGACAAATATACGGTGTTCTCTTCTTGTCCAAAAGCCTGTAAATCTGCGGGTGGATCAGGATCTGAGGTAAAAATAGACAGATACACATAATATAATATCAGAATAGTCTAGACAAGTTCAAAGGAGAATGAGTTTTATAGACATTTTTAAAATTAATATTTTACATTTCATACTAAATATGAAAATAAAGTTTACATTTCATAGCTCAGAAGAATGAAGGATAGACTGTATTCATTCCTACGTGTTAACAATATATCATGTTGTTGATTGAGGTACAGTGTGATAAAATAACTAGTAAATTATAAAAAATATTTTGGTTTAGGGAGATTAAAGTAATGCAAAATTCTGTAGAAAAAGCAATTTTATTTACATTATTTTATTCTAATTATTCACACCATTTATCTAAGTACATGTAGCTTCCCTTAATAACATAGAAGAAAATTATTTGTTTCTCAATATTTTCATTTATTTCATAATGTTTACAGATCTTTAGCTTGAAAAAGTAAGAATGTTATAGATGTGTATGATTTAATCATAACATTTTTAAGATTCCTGGATTAAATAAAAATATTTTTCAACCAAGACTTTAAAAAAAGAACAGCACTTACTATCTGCAGCCCTGAAAAATAAATTAAATAAGCATGAACTTACAAGTACTAATCTTGAGGGTGGTAGGATGGCTTTTCTTTAATCCATTGGTAGTCACAATACTAACTAAGAAGTCAGTCCCCGGGGAAAGACTGTCAAATCTGAACATTCTATGTATTTAAGAAAAACATGGTTATATTTTTAGAAATTTGGAAAACAAATATATATTATTACTGTACATCATTCACAGATTAATTAATATTACAAGGGCCTAATGCAAAAGTTATATGCATATGCTGCCAGCCATTGAGATTGCTTTTATATGATGTAAGTTAAATTCCTTACAGGAATCAGGTTCAGATCCTGCAGTCACTCTATATGCAACATTCAGGTAGCATTAATTCATTTCAGACAGAGATGGATCTGAGATGATAAATTTTGGGCCAGATCATGACATGACCATAGGCTGGTGGGTAGGTGTTCAGACCCAGGGTTTTAATTTGGGTTTATCGATGTATAAAGCCCATTAGATTCGTTTATTTCTAAAAAAAAAAAGTAATTCATAAAACAGGAAGAGGACGATGTTTGTTGATCAAGATTAAGATTTTTTTTCTGTATGTAAGTGCACATTAACATTAGTGTGCAGGATTGGACTAGGTGACCTCTTGAGGTCCCTTCCAGCCCTACATTTCTATGATTCTATGATTTTTAACTTACCTGTCAAACAATGAATATTACATATAAATAATAATTCAGCACAATCTCTTTAAATATGCAATGTGACCTCTGATTATATATATTTATCTGATTGGGTAGTAAAATATCATCCTCGTACCTTACACTGGAAGATAAAATTTCCTCTGTGTGGAAGCTTTTGCTGATAATTGAAATAATGTATCCATCAAAAATATTTTGTGCTGATGGCCAGGTAACAGTTATTGATTCTGAGTCTTTACTGTGATTCATATATTTAACCGGGCTTGGTACTGTGTCAATAAAGAAAGCAATGTTTAAACAGCCTATTCTATTACAGGGCTAACAGCACCAATTACCCCCAGCCAAAAAAAAACAAAAAACACCACACCTAGAAAAGTGTGTATAGACCCTAAAATATACTTATCACAGGGATACACGGAATAATACATACTGGGCTTGATTCTCCACTGTACCAGACCTCTGAGCAAAACTAATAGGGAACTGGTCAAAGCTCCCTGATTTACAGCCACATGGCCCCCTGTACAAATTAAAGCTGCAGGAGGGGCAGCTTTAATTTACGTCACTGACACAAGGTCCCTCAAGGACTTCACACTAGTGGGGAATTGGCATGCTCCCTCTCTGTCTCCACTCTCAGGAGTAGCAGGAAGGATAGAAAAAGAGACAGACAGGCCAGGAACAGAAGTGGAAGGGGTCAGGAGGTGGGGTTGTGAATAGGAACAGAGGGGGAAGTGTGGTGGATAAGAGGAGAGGAGGACAGGCAAGAGCCAGGTTGGGTTGGACAAGAGCAGAGGGGCACAGAGAGAGAGAATGGGGCAAACAGCACAGTAGGATCAATAACCACTAGAACACACTCCCTTCTAGAACCTGGAACTGAACCCAGGTAAGTCTCTATATTCCTTAATTCAGCCCCATGTGTTATGAGAAAGTCTTTAATTATCTTACTGCAAAAATACACCTTTTTTGTAGCCTGACAGCCACAGCTGAGTCACCCCTACTAGCCAACCAATTGGAATGTGACACTCACTGGAGGAAGAAGCAGCAGTACACTGATGAGCTCTAAACCACAAAATCATTAACTGGGGATGGTACTAGATAGTGGCAGTATGATCACTTGATGGTGATATTTGAATACAGTACAATTGGCAGTGTCTTCAGAAAAGCAGCCTAAGTAAGTTATGAGTGCAAACGGGGGATGGAGTAAGGGGCGAGAGAACCTTCTGAAACTGAAAGAGGCTGTGGATTGAAAATAATTCTAGAAGGAGAGAGAGTTACAAACAAACATGGATTCAAGTGATAAAGGGCCTTAACTGAGAGCAGGAGCTAGCTATAAGGAAAAATAATCTAGTTGTGTAACAGAAAGAAAAAAAATCATGGCAGCAGAGAGATAGACAGCAGAAAGTGTGATTAAAATCAAAGGGCCATGACAGAAGAATTTATGAAGCCGAGGTGGGAAATATATACGCTTCTGAGAACTAGAGTGCCTGTCTGAAAGGAAGACCAACCACTCTGGTGGGAAAAAAAACAGATATGGTTAGCACCTAAGAATATTGACATGATTGGAAAAGAAAGGAAAACAGAAAACACAACTGATGTGAAGTCCAATGATACTTCAATATTGCAGGAAAGAGAAAACCATTACATAGATATTTCTTAAGCCAAAGCTGAAGATGGAGAAAATATATAACAAATTCATTTCTGGTGTAAATGGATGCAACTCCAAAGTGATGCCAATGGGAATTGCACCCACGTACAGGAATCAGTTGGGTCCACAATACACAAAGTTGCCCAAGTTCAACAACTGAGCAAGCAGGACCAGACATTAAAGAAAGGCAAATTATTTTGCTTGCTTTCTCTAATGACTAGCAACACTTGCCAAGCACTGTGCAATATCAGTCATGAGAGTGGACATCTGGCAACATAATTCTTAAGATAACATTAGCAGGACCATGGCACAGTATAACCATACCCAAATATGCTTTTCAGAGCATGGAAACAGCCAAAGAAAAGAGCCAAGAAGATAACAATGAAGGAGAACTTGCAAGAAATTACAAAGATGGTTGAACTAACTACGTAAGACAAAAAAGTTTCAAGCAACTGCAGGAGAATACAAGTAATATTGGTAGAGGCAAACATATACTGAATTATAACAGTAAGGTCTCACCTGTCTCTATTTCTTTTATTACAAGAAGGCTGTCTTTGAAACCTTCTTTTTCTGTTCGAATTGTAAAGTTGTACAGCATTCCAGGAATAAGATTGGAAAACACTGCCATTTCTTGCACGACTTTTTGGACCTACAAATCAAACATTATAGCTTATGTATTTCTATGGAACAGCTGCAAGTTTTTTTAAGTAATAGTAAAATGTTTATTTGAAGCATCTCTGTGTTTTGAATGGGTCAATACCTGTTAGCATCAGATACAATTTATTTGACTGGAAAGGGTGCAACAGTAACTTTCTTGACTATACACAATGAATGTTCTTACAAACATACCATGATAGTGCTTGCACAATTTGTACACGTGACTTCATACTGCTGAAAATTTCCATCAGCACGATCCCAAACAATTTGTATTGAAGTATCGGTAACTTTACCTTCATGTACATTTATTGGAGCTCCCAGACCTAAAGAAAACAAACCACATAAAACATCTAAATGCAATGGGCCCTATCCCTCAGTTCTGCACGCATAAATGCCATTGAAGGCAATGGGAGACATGCAAGTGAAGCACAGCAGGATGAGACCTTATATTGTGAGTACTTTCAGATCCCCGTAGAAACCAGTGAAAGTTTGGAACAGAAACAAATGGCACGATAGGATCCAAGATGACATAAGGCCTCAACTGGAGTATTGTGTCCAGTTGTGGGTACCACATTTCTGGAAAGATATGGCCAAATTGAAGAAAGTCCAGAGAAGAACAACAAAAATGATTAAAGGTCTAGAAAACATGACTTATGAGGGTTTCAGAGTAACAGCCGTGTTAGTCTGTATTCGCAAAAAGAAAAGGAGTACTTGTGGCACCTTAGAGACTAACCAATTTATTTGAGCATAAGCTTTCGTGAGCTACAGCTCACTTCATCGGATGCATACTATGGAAAGTGTAGAAGATCTTTTTATACACACAAAGCATGAAAACTCCCACCCCACTCTCCTGCTGGTAATAGTTTATCTAAAGTGATCACTCTCCTTACAATGTGTATGATAATCAAGGTGGGCCATTTCCAGCACAAATCCAGGGTTTAACAAGAACATCTGAGAGGAGGGGTAGGAAAAAACAAGGGGAAATAGGTTACCTTGCATAATGACTTAGCCATGTGTGGAATATGAACAAGAGGCTGCTCGGCAGCTCTCCAACACCACTTTCTACAAGCCATTACCCTCTGATCCCACTGAGATTAACCAAAAGAAACTACAGCATTTGCTCAAGAAACTCCCTGAAAAAGCACAAGATCAAATCCGCACAGACACACCCCTGGAACCCCGACCTGGGATATTCTATCTACTACCCAAGATCCATAAACCTGGAAATCCTGGGCGCCCCATCATCTCAGGCATTGGCACCCTGACAGCAGGATTGTCTGGCTATGTAGACTCCCTCCTCAGGCCCTACACTACCAGCACTCCCAGATACCTTCGAGACACCACTGACTTCCTGAGGAAACTACAATCCATCGGTGATCTTCCTGATAACACCATCCTGGCCACTATGGATGTAGAAGCCCTCTACACCAACATTCCACACAAAGATGGACTACAAGCCGTCAAGAACACTATCCCCGATAATGTCACGGCTAACCTGGTGGCTGAACTTTGTGACTTTGTCCTTACCCATAACTATTTTACATTTGGGACAATGTATACCTTCAAATCAGCGACACTGCTATGGGTACCCGCATGGCCCCACAGTATGCCAACATTTTTATGGCTGACTTAGAACAACACTTCCTCAGCTCTCGTCCCCTAACGCCCCTAACTACTTGAGCTATATTGATGACATCTTCATCATCTGGACCCATGAAAAAGAAGCCCTTGAGGAATTCCACCATGATTTCAACAATTTCCATCCCACCATCAATCTCAGCCTGGTCCAGTCCACACAAGAGATCCACTTCCTGGACACTACAGTGCTAATAAACAATGGCCACATAAACACCACCCTATACCGGAAACCTACTGACCGCTATTCCTACCTGCATGCCTCCAGCTTTCACCCTGACCACACCACACGATCCATCGTCTACAGCCAAGCTCTGCGATACAACTGCATTTGCTCCAACCCATCAGACAGAGACGAACACCTACAAGATCTCTATCAAGCATTCTTACAACTACAATACCCACCTGCGGAAGTGAAGAAACAGATTGATAGAGCCAGAAGAGTTCCCAGAAGTCACCTACTACAGGACAGGCCTAACAAAGAAAATAACAGAACGCCACTAGCCGTCACCTTCAGCCCCCAACTAAAACCCCTCCAACGCATTATTAAGGATCTAAAACCTATCCTGAAGGATGACCCAACACTCTCACAAATCTTGGGAGACAGGCCAGTCCTTGCCTACAGACAGCCCCCCAACCTGAAGCAAATACTCACCAGCAACCACATACCACACAACAGAACCACTAACCCAGGAACCTACCCTTGCAACAAAGCCCGTTGCCAACTGTGCCCACATATCTATTCAGGGGATACCATCACAGGACCTAATAACATCAGCCACACTATCAGAGGCTCGTTCACCTGCACATCCACCAGTGTGATATATGCCATCATGTGCCAGCAGTGCCCCTCTGTAATGTACATTGGTCAAACTGAACAGTCTCTACATAAAAGAATAAATGGACACAAATCAGATGTCAAGAATTAGAACATTCATAAACCAGTCGGAGAATACTTCAATCTCTGGTCACACGATTACAGACATGAAAGTTGCGATATTACAACAAAAAAAACTTCAAATCCAGACTCCAGCGAGAGACTGTTGAATTGGAATTCATTTGCAAATTGGATACAATTAACTTAGGCTTGAATAGAGACTAATAGAGACTGGGAGTGGCTAAGTCATTATGCAAGGTAACCTATTTCCCCTTGTTTTTTCCTGCCCCCCCCCCTCCTCAGACGCTCTTGTTAAACCCTGGATTTATGCTGGAAATGGCCCACCTTGATTATCATACACATTGTAAGGAGAGTGATCACTTTAGATAAACTATTACCAGCAGGAGAGTGGGGTGGGGGGAGGTATTTTTTCATGCTTTGCGTGTATAAAAAGATCTACACTTTCCACAGTATGCATCCGATGAAGTGAGCTGTAGCTCACGAAAACTTATGCTCAAATAAATTGGTTAGTCTCTAAGGTGCCACAAGTACTCCTTTTCTTTTTGACTTATGAGGGAAGATTGAAAAAACTGGGTTTGTTTAGACTGGAGAAGAGAAGACTAAAGGGGGACATGATAGCAATTTTCAAGTACATATAAGGTTGCTTCAAGGACGAGGGAGAAAAATTGTTCTTTTTAATATCTGAGGACAGGACAAGAAGCAATGGGCTTAAGTTGCAGCAAGGAAGGTTTCGGTTGGACATTAGAAAAAACTTCCTAACTGTCAGGATAGTTAAACACTGGAATAAGTTGCCTAGGGAGGTTGTGGAATCTCTGACATTGCAGATTTTTAAGAGCAGGTTAGACAAACACCTGTCAGGGATGGTCTAAAATAATACTCAGTCCTGTCTTGAGCGCAGGGGACTGGACTAGAAGACCTTCCAGTCCTACACTTCTATGATTCTATAACACACACAAACACAAAATTTTGGAAAAAGAAAAGTAGGGAAAGAATGGAGCTAATATTCGTCACAATTCAAAGAAAATCAGTTGCTGCTGATGAACTTGCCTATCTGAAAACCATATTGGGTCTGATTATGCATTTCCCTCTGGTGGCAGAGCTGGCATTTCTGGGCAGGCTACCAAAACACCTTTTTTGCCATCCACTCCCCCAAAACGTACTAATCCATCTCAACTAGTATCACACCACCATGCCCAGGGCTAACCTAAATATTGTGGAATGGGTTAGCAAGATGATATTATGGGATACACCAAGCTTAACTGACTCATTTCCTATAAAAAGGTGTGTATGGATGGGTAAGTGTGCTCTTTAGGTCTCAGTCTCCTGTTGCAAAGGTGGAACTAAACTTGCTATTCCATTCGACCCCAGCAATCAGCTTATCTCCTGATTATATTGGTTTACATGTCAATGCCATTTTTGCAAGGAAAAGGAATAGAATCTTTGTTTTAATTAAAAGGTTATATTCTCCTAATATTTTTCATTTTTCATTAAATTTCTGGGGCTCAAAGGCCAACTCAGCTGGAGAGAGAAGTGCAGGATCAAGCCCTCAGGCACAAGCTCCCATGGCTTGTGTGTCAAAAAGCATAGCCCTTCAAATTCTAACACAAAATTCTATGCACACGCTAAAACCTTCTACTTGACATATTTTCATTTTGACTTAGAACACAAAAATGGTCCCACACATGAGATCCCTAAAGGTTCTACAAACTAAAAAAGTAGGTATGATGTCAAGAAATGTGTGTGGACTACATTTTCTACACTGGAAAAATAATATCACTACAGAAAACTGACAGTAAGTTGACAGCAAAACATAAATATTTCACGAGATACGTAGCATACAAGGGCCTCTGAACATGACGGGGCTATGTGGCCCTCATCTCGGACTATGTTAAGGATTCACCGCATATGTCCATATATCGTTACCTTACTACAGATGTTGTTATGTGTATTGGAGTTCAATATCACGTATGCAGTACATTGTCCTCAAAGTAGTAGCCCTTGGTTTTCTATCATATCCCTTCAGTGATTGTGTTGCTAGCCACACTCACCTCTATTTACTACAAAATATATTTTTCTCAAAAACAGATGTTAAAATACATATTAACTTCCACATCTCATTTCTGTAATAAATATTTGCAAATCTGAGCTCTTTCCACATGGCCCTAAAGCATTCTCACTGATTAATCATGGAGCTAATAAAAAGCACTGGGGGACAGGGGGGTATTATGGTAACACTAAATGTGTGTAATATTTGTTTAAAACCATTAAGTATCTTTTTAAGCAGCCAAATTTTTACAAGAGAAGGATGAACAAGGAGCCAAAGTATCTGTAGCTGCATACAATGGCCAGTTCTCTGCGTTGCAGTAGGGGTGGAAAAGGGTGCAGAAGGCTCCTCAGAGTAATTGAAGTAGCCTCTATGACTTCATAGCCTTGAGAGGGGGAGGTTTTTTTCCTTCTGCCTCCAATTATCTGCCCAATACCCAGCCGTCTTACTAAGGCTGCACTCTGCCATGAGGATTTGGCCCAAAGTCATTTCATATTTTAGGGCCTGGGTCCTGGGAGGTAATGCATAGAACTGGTTTAAAAAATGGTAAAGATGTTTAATAGAAAATTCAGAAATCATTTTCATCCTGTAGGTTTAAAAAAGGAACATTTATTCATTCATCCAAAATTTTCTACAATGATTTTTATCAAGTTTTCAGTCACAAAAATTTTCTGTTTTGAATATTTTCATATTTTTGTGAGGTTTCCCTGTCTCTCTTTTCCTCTCTCCTCTTTTTTCCTTCTACCATTTTGCCACTGAAAAATAGTATATGATGTAGGAGGTTGAGAAAGGAAAACAATTTAAATCAGAAAAATGAAAAACCAAAACATTTTTGGGGTTTGGCGTTTCATTGGGGAAAAAATGGAAAATTGCAAAACAACAAAAAAATTTCACCATAAAATTTATTTTTAGAAAAAATATATTTGTAGTGGCGGGGGGGGAAAGTCATTCCAGGAATTCCAGCCAGCTTTAGTGATGAGCATCTCCTACGAAGTGCTTAGCTTAATTCTCAGCACCTTGCAGCACTGAAATTTAAACACTATTACACATCCCCTAACATACCTTGAGATGTATCCGTTAGCACAGACCTATCGATAGCAGGACACAGAAAAAGCTCTGTTGATATTCATCTGATTGACTATATAGGAATGGTCAAAATGTCAATACCTTATTTTTCCCACAAGGCCAACCAACAAATTTAATATTGTTTTAATTCTTGAATTACATGCTAATTATTAGTAGAGACGTGGTACAAATAAAGCATCTAAATGAGTACAAAGACTTAAAATATCAGCAATGCTAATGTATAGTTATAGCTTTCTTTATAAAACATGTAGTGGTATGATTTCATTATGAATTGTCAAAATAGATTTCAAAGTCTGAAGCTGTATCTATACTGCGTAAAGGAGATCATGGCCTTCAAAAGAGATTTAAAAGTTGTAATTTAGGATCATACACGACTGAAATTTAAATTACTTACATGTTTTTACACCAGGTACGTGATATATGGAGCTTAACATGTTTCCACTTATTGTAGAAACATAGAAATCATATTCTGTGCCTGGGATCAAGTTTTCAATTGTTACTTTATTATCATTCTTTAAAGCCAGCATAGCATTAGGTCCTCCTTTGCTTGTAACATATATACCATCAAATACTCCAACATCAGGCATTTGAAGAAATAAAACCACAGAATTACTAGAAATGTCATAAGGGACAATAATCTGAACTGGTTTCGGCTCTGGAACAAGAAAAATTAGAGCAAATGTCATATCAGTTAACAATAAACTGAATGAAAATAATACAATAAATCTGAAGCAGGTTTTCTGATAAATATGTTCATATGGCATAAAGTGATAACTACCATAATAAGATACAGTATCACTGAGAAATAAACAAACAACAACAACGAGCTCTCATATAGCATTTTTCATCACTGGATCTCAAAGCACTTTATAAAGGAGGTAAATCTCACAACAGTTTAGTCTACAGAAGATGTCATCTTAATTTCCTTTTCATTCATAATTCCAGTAAGCACTGAAGTACCAGTATTTGAAACAAATTTAGAGAAATGAACTTATGGATTGTAAAATAAGGAGAGTAAATTCAGCCACAGAACAAGTGCCAAGTAAGCCTGCATTTGACAGGTAAGCAAGCTTTATATCTTAGCATTCTTGCTCCACAGCTGGTGCTAGCTGCTGTGAAAAATACCTTTTGTAATTTCCTGGCCTCTGTAACTGGAATGAGGTATCGGACACCGTGCTTTGGCTCAAAAATTACTAAATCTGCCAGAAAATACTGTAATCAGTTACATTTACTGTGATGATGTCATTTTTCAGCTGTCTATATTGTACAGCCTTATCCCCTTACACAAACACACATATTGAGTGTGAACCTTCCACATTCCTTACATACTTGTTAAACATCTATATTGTACCAGTCTCTCTATATATAGTCTCTCTATATCCCTGGAGACTAAGTATAACAGGGAAGACCTTTAGGTAAACAATGTGCAGTTTTTACTTCTCATAGATTATGTGCACCATATTACTACTTATTAGCCTTTAACTCTTTTCCCTTATCCATTTACATCTTTGTCAATATACTCTTGCTGTAGCATTTTACATAATTCCTGGCATTTTACTTGGATTAACAGCCTTTCCAATAACAGACCAATATACAGATTATCTAACCCGAACCATTCCCATATTCAGTCACCCCATTTCAAATCCACAACACACCCAATCACTTTTCACAGTGGGAGTAAATGTCCTATCTGGTCCCCATCTCTCTCACACAATTGCATTCAGTGCTGCCATTGCACTTCTAAGCATGGTTATGATACAATGCTGTACCATTCTTGTGCTATGTAATTCTGAAGCTCTAACTTAAAGACTGTGCTTCTGCCAGTTTACATAAATGCATTGAATCTCTCAATTTAGACCCAGTATTGCCAGGCAAGACTACCCAATCTTCCAAATCATTTATGCTACACAATAATAATAATAATAATTAAAAAATGTTAATCTTTATAAAATTTTATCTTACTTAGGGTGCATTGAATGGTCTTCAGTTCACTCATATTTCCATTATTCACAGTTGCCACTGCTATTTCATAAGTCATGCCAGGAACTAGATGATTAATCTTAAATCTATCTGTGGTGTTTACTAAAAACTTTACAGTTTCATCCACATCTGCAGTAGGTTTCACTTGAATGTAGGATCCGAGGCCCTCTTGTGGTACCTTCCAGTGAAGAATTACACTCTCTTCTTGAACATCCTCGGGGTGAATAACAACATTGCTAGGTGGACTGACAGCTTAAATAAAGACAAAAAATTACAGTGTATAAACACAGGTCAAAGGTATTGTCCATTTAGTAACCGTTCCTAATGCAATCCTTTGGTTTTATGTTTTCTTTTGTGATACTTGAATAAGACACATACATAACCATAGCAAGAGAAACCTCTAAATTTATATAGTGCTTTAATCAACAGAGAGGTTATATCAGATTATATACCCACCTTCTGTAGTTAATGATTTTTAATTGAATTCTTTCACATAAACTTCAGCTTCTGTTTTGAATCTTGTTGTATCTCTCTGTGGTTTTATATTGCAGGATGGGGTGGGCAGGTGGAAACATTAAGGACAAGGCTTGAGGAAGTGGGAAAGATGGGAAGGGGAAGATGAGCTATCCCGAATGTGTGAAAGGATGAACAGTACTGTGCTTTTTGTCTCTGTGCTGTTGAGTCACCACATAAATATAGAAAATGGATGGTTTAATGGTGACTGGTATATGAAAGAGTATTATTTATTACTAGTATTTTATTAAAATTGCTCCAGTCATCCTTTGTGGCCACCTTTACTCACAATCAGTAGTACTCGACTCTGCAGTTAGTCCCTTCCATTGCAGTGGAAATAGTCACAGAGTAAAGCACTAAACACTGTGAATGAGGGTATCAAAATTTTACCATTAGTATAATCATTGATCTATCTTCATGTAAATCAAATGAGATATTTCTGGGGGGGATGGGAATTCCCCCTCAGCTGGGACCCTGTTCTGTTCCCTATACTCTCTCCCCTCTCCTGCTCCTACAGGAACCCCGGGTCTCCCCCAACCAAGGAGTCTCCCCCTCTCTTACCAACACAGTGCAAGAGGCAGTGCTGCCAGGAATCAAGTTCTCAGCAGACTCCCCTGCACTCCACCGAACAGACTCCCAATACACCAGGTCACAACCCCATTTGACCTGACCATCCCTCTGTCTTGACAGAGGCGTGGCCAAGCCAAATTTGAGTGGCATTGTGACCCTGTGCACCAAGTCACAATCGGCACTCACTGAAATTTGGCTCTCCCACCCCCTCCAAGGATTGTCTGGGTCAAATTTCAACTGCATTGCAACCACACAGCCAGAGTGACATTCTGGACTGCTTCAGCAGTAGCTGTCCTGATTTAGTAAGAGATCGCTACTTAAAAGTGGTTGAGTCATGGCCCCCCTGTTCCACAGCCTATGGAACTTTGAGCAAGTGCCAAGTGCAAATTGCAAAAAAACCCCTCCTAACTGGTGCACTGGTCAGCTCACATTTAATTTACCACATTTGCTTAAACTTCACATTCATCATGTTTTTATGTTCAAACCTACACTGGAGCACATGGGGATTTAGCCATTTTATTATCATTAAATATATGAGCTGTGTAAATAAATATATATAAACCATTATGAAATGTATTTAGCAAATATTAACACAAGCCACTGGGGGAAAAAAAGAGGATAGATACACTCCCCATCTGGAAAATTAATGAATGATAGAGGCAATTTAGAGTCAGAGAATTTGCCTGGCTTGCCTCCAAACATGTACCAGTAAATCACTACCTATATAGTACCAATTAACAATAACTTTGTGCTTTCTATTTTCAATTTAAATGGAAAAGATATATATATATACATATGTATGTATGTAATTACCTGTTGTAATTAATATAGGCTTCTCACTGCAGCTTAGAGATCCTTTTTCTGCTACACTCTGTAAATATATCTTGTACTGATGATACGACTTGATGTTTCTAATTACCACTGAAGTGGTGCTTTTCTGAACTGATAATTTCTCCGATGTGTTTACTTCAGAATCCAAAATAGTGACAAGATAGTGATGAAAAGATGCATTGGAGAAGTCCTCTGGGGGGTCCCATTGTAAATAGATTTCTGTTGATGATACATGTGTAGCCTCTAAACTGTGAGAATGTAATGGCCCTGATGACAAAATTAAGAAAGGAAAATAAGAAAATAGCTTCTGGCAATTTTTTAGTTACTATTTATTAAAGATATAACCAGATATGCAGGAGTTGGAAGTATGCAATCAGTTTTCAAAGATCAAACCAAAAAAGTCTTTCAGTTTGGAATAATCCCAGATGATATGCAGTTGATTCCCTATATAACGGCATCCTCTCCTTCTAGCAGCTTAATTATCTCAGTCGTTTCATATACCCAATTTTTACACCTAAAATGTTTATTTCTTTAAAAAACCATTTGACTTTCACTTTGGAACAAAAAGTATAATTTCATACTTTTTTATCTATATTACTTTCAAAAAGAAGGTACAAAATGATTGGATTCAGACAGAAATTAAGTTGTAAAATATGTTCCTCTACTTGTGGTATCATTCTTTGGCAGACTGAGCGGTTTTAGAGTTTTGTTTGTGTCTCTGAAGTAATTTATTCTTAATAAGATTTCTCTTTGACTCACCTTTGATTCAAAGGAATTAATCACCTTTATCCAGTGTTTGCTAGTGTTCACTGAGTGTGTTCAGTTAGATTTTGGTACGACAGTAGATAATTGGGTTATACATTTGTCTCTATTCCATTTAGCTCGCTCCACTGGGTCAAAAATAACTATAGTGTATTTCAAACTGCGAAATTTGTCTTTACCTTTGCTATGGATGTAGCATATAGATATGGATATAGCGATATTTCCTTGAGAATTAGAACCTGTGCAATTTTATTAAATCTTGGTGGGCAAATGGGTGCCTTTTCACCTTTTACTGACAGCCTGACCCCTACCCTTTTGACCTCAGTGGAAGTTCTAGGTGCAGAATGACGACAGGATTGAGGTTTTGAAATATTTTTTAAATCAGAAGTTAAATCCTTGACCTTACAGCTAGTCACATTTTAGCCTGTTTTCTACTTAAGCCCTATGTAAATCCTCAGTCCTTTCACCATCTGTTCCAATAGTGCATTTTAGCTGTGGATTAAGATCAAGATTTTGAACATTCTAAAATCTGGCAGTGTTCATATCCAAGATTTCAGTTCAGCCTGTGTCTAATTTTAGCATGTCCATGAACACAAAACATAGTGTCTTAAAAGAAAAAATATATGAAAAAGTGAATGATTGAATGGTTATTTATTCCTCTATGTTTTGTAACTTACTTGTCTCTACCATCAGAACTGGACTTAAGTTAGTCTGTGCCCCTCTGGGGCTCCTTGCTGACAGTAAAACCGTATAGAGGCGACCAGGAGACAATTGCACAATTGTTGTGTATGTTGTATTTAGAGGCAAGCGCTCAAAATGTTGTTCTGAATCATCAAAATAGTATTTAATTATAAGTTCAAATCCTGATTTAAGCCAGCCATTCAAATCACTCCAAACAAACACAGCTTCAGTTGTACTGACATCTTGCACGTTAAACACAAAGTTTTCTGGTACAGAAGGTACTGAAAAAGAACACCAAAAATTTAGAATAATTGATTAATATAAAGGCTGATTTTTCTAAAATTAACATCATTAATGTAGTTTTATGGGGGGGGAACACTTTCAAATAAATGTAAAAGACTGAAAGAAATATAGTTACATTCATATTCACAAATATATGGCAAAGATACATAGCAGAAAAATCCTGTGAAGAAATAGTTTGGACCAGTTGGATTTTGCTGAAAAGCATAGCAGTCAGTTTCATTCTCTGGTATCAAGGACAAGGACGAGATTTCAGCTTTTCCAAGATAAGGAGATCCATCTGTCCACAAAAAGTGACCTTCTTCCTGCAATAAACAAAAAATACAGGAAATATTTCTTTTAAAGTTATACCGCTGAATTATTACCATTCATCTTTTCTACAATATAGCTGACAGATCTTGAACAGTTGGTATTTACATCTTGCACTTATTTGCACAAATTATTTATGTGGGACATTTTGAATTATTAAACTATATAACCTTAACTATGGTGTTGCCACCACTCTACCATAATTATGATGGAAAACATCTTGCTAGAAATGATATGTTATGATAAAAGCTACATGAGGTTAATGCAGAGGAATCAATAATTTTAAAAAAATCCTCTAAATATCCTAGTAATAGTTATGAAGCAACTTAAAAAGTGTTGTATATCACAATAAAAAAATTAATGGTGATCACCTGCTCATAGCTAGTTTTGTTGATAAAGTTATATCTCATTTCTGGAAATGATACTGGGTAGTCAATCATTCTGAACAAATTCAGGAAAAAAAAATTTATCCTGAAAGCTTGCCTACTGTAAACAAGACTTTGAGAACATTTAAAGCAAATGAAATTGTTTTTCTGGGGCCAACAATGTTCTCAGTTCATATCACAACATGATACTGTTGCTTCCATTGCAATGCTCAATGTTTCCATTTTGCATGGTTTAAAGGGTTAGAGGAGGATTTTCAAAAGTACATATGACAGACAGCTAACTCTCAAGGACTTTCACCAAACTACCATTTGTGCCTTTGAAAATTTCCCCCATAATGTTAAAATACTGCAACTGAAATTAACACATCAATTAAAAACACATGGAAAAGTTTACATTGAAACCGGTACCTGAGTCTCACCTTATTCAACCTTATTATTAACAGCTTATTATTAACGCCCAGAATAGTTAATGTGATATATTAAAAATGGATATAGCTTGTTATTTAGGGTGTCCCCATACAAATTGGTTCAACCTCTAGCAAAAGACCCCCCTATATCTAATAAGCATCCAAAGATTGGATTTTGATAGCTGGTAATATATAATTATAGTTTACTCACATTAACGATTCTGGGCGAGTCCAGGGACCATGTAACAGCATCTTGGACCAAGTTGGGGGAGCTACACTATGCACTGTGGTTTCACCCTGAACATGCCTCCAACACTGGGGCTTATAAGCAGAACTTCAGAAGACAGCCAACGAGCCTGTGATTGTCTTCTGAGGTTCTTATATCAGGGGAATTGTCCTCCAGCCAGAATCAGGACTCTCAGAGCCTCTTTATCTGGCATACAGGAGCTAGAGCGGGGGGAGAAAAATCTCACCTTAAGTGCCCCAATCTTAATTTTCTATTATAAGCTACTTCTAAGGTATCTATCGCCATGATATCATGCCCTCCTCCAGTAGACTCACTGAGGTCTATAAAGTTTTAAATGTAGCTCAGTGTCAGGAAAGGACTACAGAATGAAAAACAAAAAGAAAACAGAAAGAATAAATAATAATTGCTAATCAACTCTTGTGATTTTATGGCAAGTCTCGCAATATGTGGCATTTTTCTTAAAGCTTCTGGAATCCTCTGATTAAGTGAGAATCTCAGCTTTAATTTTTTTTAAACAGGTTTCTAGCCCTTAGGGTTTTAGAGGAAAATTAGAAAATGTATCCTAACGGTACAAAAACCAAGAGGCAAATAAAAAGAGCCCAAAATGTTTTTTTTAATCTGATCTCTATTTTAGGGGGACTGACTCATGATTTTAACACTTGAGTTGACAACACTGTAAATACAAAAATCAAGTTTTTCTAAATTTCTCAGATGGCGAACTAATTGCAGTAATAACACACAAAAATCCACATACTGTTTGTACAGTATAAAGTCACAAATTATCTGTGAAGAAAGTTCAGCAAGGTGCTTGAAAATCAAGCACGTTCATTATTATCTCCTGTCATTCTGAAAAGAAATTACTCATCTAGTTCATTAAACTGATCAGACTCCCACAAACAGAGAAATGCTTGTAAAGGTAATATAAACAGCTGGTTAACTGTCAAATTCCAAACTGATAATTAACTCTTTCCTTGTGTAAACAGAGTTGACAAAGTAAAATTCAAATGCTTCTTCATAATATGTAGTAGATATGGAAATAACATTTGCAGTATTTGTCTTATGGAATACCTTTGTCTTTTATGGCATTTTAAAAATATGACATTCTGCCTATAGTACCAAAGGAACTTAAATTAACTTCAGCATTCTAAAAAAAATTTTACTTCTTAATACAGTTATTGGCTTCCTGCAGGAAATCATTTGCAACCCGGCACCCCAATAACCTTCTCTCAAGGGGGGTTCTACACTACAGAAGGAGGAAGTGAGTAATATAATACTATCTGGATAACTTTACAAGGCCTGCTATAAAGGGGCGAGTTCAGAGAAGGAAAGAATGGCAGAAAGGCCTGGGACAACAAAGGGGTGACATCCCTGCACCAGGCTGCCTCCACAAACATAGCCAAGACACTGAAGCAGACTGCTAATTGAGGGCCCAAGAACTGCCCTGACTGAGGACAAGCCAAGGAAGGCCAGTCAGGAGCAACAGAGACGTCTCAAAAGCCCACATTAGGAGCCCCTGGCAGGGGGACAAAAAAATAATTTTACACAGTGTCCAGCTCCTACCTGCTCCCTCTCTTGTTTATCCAGATACTCACATTGCAGAGCTCCAGCCTTGCTTGAGACATTGCAGGGTTTTATCTATCAGCTCTGTGTTCTTGGGGAACCATGGTGCAGTACCCAACCTGATTGACTCATGCAAGACCTTCCCCAGCCCTGCTTGAACCAAAGCCAATCAGAAGAAAGACTTACAAAAAGCAATGAAAAGGCTGGAAGAGGCACACCTAAACCCCTCTGGTCAAAGGTGACAGGCTTAAGGAAACTCCCCTAGCCTCATTTGCATCGGAGATGGGACAGGGAGGCATCTCTATTAGCATACAGCATGGAGAACAGAGATTCCAAGAGAAGAACCACTCGGAACTCTGGGACCAGAAAAACAGGGAAGCACTGCATGATGGGGAATCTCTGCTTGAGAACCTGTGCCTGCACACAAACAGCTCAGTAGTTATCAGACCAATTCTAGTAATAAATCCTTTATTGGTAACCAAAATACCGAAGCTGCCTAATTGCATTGTGAGCTCCCTCTAAAGAACACTGTTCATAGCCAGGAATGATCAGTTCCTATTGTCTACCCTGAGCAAAACAACTTTGGTATACTCCCTTGAGACATCAGTTTACCCACAAACAGATCTAGCGTTCTCCCTTGAACCACTGTTCTTTCCCTACAAAAATCCCTTCCCAAGCTCAAGTAAGTGCTCTGATGTCTGGATCCAAAATCTGCATCAGTTCCATTGGGACTTCTGATTGATCATGCTGGGGGCTCTGCCTGTCTCCAGCACTCCGGACCCTCAGCTACCACCACCACCTGGGACTCCTGATCGATTCAAGCTTCACGGAGTGGTGAGAACCCAGCTCTCTCTCTCAGTATAGCCTTCTGACCCTGACTTGTGTGATCAGTTATAGTTTTCTAAACCTGACTTTTATAATCAAATTTAAGTTAGATTTAATATTAGAACTGTTTTGTTTGTTTGGCTCCTCTATGGTTATTACCTGGCAATAAAGAACTTTCATGGTTAAGCTAGTTGCTTCTCTCTCTCTCTCTCCTCCCGGCTCTTCTCTCTCTCTCCTACCCCCCACGCCACACCCCCTGTGGGTGTTTTTCGGTTTCCTCATTCACCCTGCACCAATGTTCCTCGTACCTAAGCTAAAGATCCCTGCAGCACCCAAAAATCTTGTGGGGTTTGTTCATCAAGTGGGTTATTACCAGAACAATCGTAATGTGAAAGTGGGGATAGAGACGTGCTGAACCTGGGACATATGAGGGTGGCAGATTGAAAGTGCTGCTCGACCCAACCTGCTCAGGCGTACTCTGTTGTGGCACGGTGCCCATGGCCTATGAGGGTTACAGCTTGGAGGTGCTACTCGACCCAGTCTACTGAGTCCAGGGACATCTAAGGGGTCAGCTTGGGAGTGCTGATTAACCCCGTCCTCTCAGACACACTCTGTTGATGTGTGTGTGTGTGTTCGTCTGATTCTGGGGCTGGAAGAACCCATCCCTGGGGAATCTAGGTCCTGCAAGATAGCTCCATTGGGAGGGAACTTGCAGAAGGGAGAAGTAGAGCTCTGTATGAGAACACAAGTGACACAAGCAGTACATTGACAGAATTACAGAACCCCCTCCCCCAGAAGAGTAACCCTAATAAATGAGCATACCCCAAAGTAACGGGCAAATCTGGTAACAAGGGTCAGTGGAAGTAGGGGAAGGATATCACAAAGGCAACATGACCAAATTTACTAACTTCCCATTCTCTCTATCCATGATGATGTATGGGATTATAGGGCCTCAAGTCAATGAATCAAACTTCATTTTGACTAGATGGAATTGCCCAGATAAGTTTCATTTCTTTCCAAATGCTGGGCTAAAAAATTAGCAGTTTATCTCCCTGCCTCACAATTAAACTGTTTTAATATAAATAAAGCAAACTGTTCCAATGGCAAACCAATAATTCAGTTTAAGTTTCAATAATGTCACTTCAATGCTGCAATCATTCTGCTCACAGGACTTCCACTTGACCTCAATGGGAATTTTGAGAGTGGATCTACTGTATATTACAGTGGATCTCCTGGAATAGTGCTGAAAGGTTCAGCTGTGTTTTTTGTCTTCTATGAAAGAAAAATATTAAGAATATCCATTGTTCGTCAGGCTAACCTATCCATCTTCAAATACTGCCAGTCTTCACCACACTAGCTTCTTGCTGGCTGAATTTCGCATGCACACACATACAAAGTTGAAATTCTACTCTAGATTCAAAATTCAATTAAATCCCATAAATAGAAATGTCAGGGGAACAGGGAAACTAAAACTGCACTGATCTTGTTTTTCTTATTGTAATGAGACAACAGATGGTTGGAGTCATGGCTTTAATATTTCAGTCCAATCCTGCACTTCTTATTTGGACATAACTGCTATTGGACACAGAGGCAAATCTAATGGGGTATTTCCTAACTACGGAGTGCAAGATCAGAGAGTGGGTGTCCAACAGTGAGGTCTAAAAGGTTAAAAAATAAGGCCCCAGTTCAGCCAGACACTTAAGCACATGCCTAACTTCAAGCATGTGAGTTCAACAAGACTACTCGTGTGCTTAAATTTAGGTACATGTTTAAGTATCTTCCTGAATAGGGCCTAAAACTCCAGTTTACTGCCACATAAATGCACATTGTTAAATATTCCTGTTTTCTTTTTTGGACTTTAAGGGCCTTAAAGTTCTGGTTGCTTCCGAAGCAAAGCACTGTGGGTGAGACTTTCATTTACACTGTGGTCTCATTACATATGTTGGCAGTGTAAAGGGGACTTAAAGTGAGAGTAAAAAAGAAACAGAGTTTCAAGGACCTTAGTGTAAATGAGAATCTGGCCCTGACAGTCAATATAACTGAACAGCATTATTAACTTTACTGAACGTATCTACAGATCACTGACTCCACTCCCGAAGTCCTGTCCCACCCCGTTCCTGGTTTACTGTAAAATCTGGGATGGGTTCTTGGAGTACAATGTCTTCTTGAGTAACTCCCCATGTCCTGGTCACGAATCTGGGGAGATCTTCCCATGACATTATAGACCTGATCCTACATGCACATAAGGCAAATCTCCTTTTGGGTCCAAAGGGACTTAGGTATCCATAAGGAGTACAGGGTTAGGTCTCAGATCTGGCAAGACATAGCATCTAGAGGGGTAAAACAGGGTCTTGTCTGTATACAGAGAAATAAACTAGTTCCAAAAGATTACACATAAGCATCTCTTTGTTTTTCAAAGTTTCATGCACTGCCCTATATGATTATTTTTAATAAAATTGTTTGTAGCATCTTTTTTAAATGATGATTGACTAATTAATTTACTTGTAAATACTTGCAATTTATTTGCAGAATACGCAATGTCCTACTAATCACTACTCAAGTTAATGACCAATGTGAATGAGTGTTTTTATTTAAAAATCAACCTACTATAGTAAGTTTTAAATCGATAGGAATTTGATTAAACATATTAAAGTTCTCCTGATAAAGAAAAATCTATTTTAATAAGGGAAATAACAAAAGATCAAACATACTTACCTTCATGTCATTAAGACCTGTCCATAACATGATTATTTGATTGACTGTCTGGAGGTAAGAAGATATAAATATATGTTCTTCTTCATTCTGTATGTCAACAAGGTGTGCCCCTATTGAAGACAATTGACAGATTTGCTGCGCCTTACTCCATGGCTTGCTTGATTTGCTCATTTTGTAGCAGCTGCCTTTGAATGCCAGCCATCCTTGTGAACACAGACCTGCGAGTGAACAAATACATTATTTCCAAAAAGTTCTCTACCAGTAATGGTGATGTTCCATTTCATAAATCTTAAACAAGTCTATAAAGTATGATGACATTTAATTAAAATTAACAGTATTGCCAACCTCAGTCATTCAAGAATCATGAATTAGCCACCCCATATCATAAGATTGCCATACACTTAAAAAAAAATGTTTTGCCTTCTTTTTTTATTTGCCTTCTGGTTCTTTAGAGTGCATGCACATCATGTTTTCTAGCTTTTGTCCATAACCATGATGATTAGAAACTTTTTTTTAAAATGAAAGCTGAGATTTTCTTGCAATCTTAGGATTCCAGCAACTGGGGCTTTAAGAAAAAAATCACCAAATATTATGAGACTCATAATAAAATTGCAAGAGGCATCAAAACTGAAAATATGTACTATCCTTATTGCTTAAATTTTCTACAACTAATAGGAATATTACAACTTTTTATCAATTATTCAGTAATGTGATTGAAGTTACAATTGAATTTGTTCAGTTAAAATAAGGAAAAGGGCCTGTGTTGTTAGACTTCTCCAGGGAAGATATTCATTGGTTTCTAAAAGGTACATATTTGAAAGTTTTAAAAAAAATGCTAACATGTATTTATGGTATACAGTGTTTTCATTTTGGACTTATGTTTATTTAAACATATTTCATTTTTTCTTTTGTGCCTCTACATAAACAGTTTTTAAGATTGTAGATAGTAACACCAGATTATTAAATAAAAGAAATAGTGCCAGCCAATCAAACAGTAGCTCCTACAGAGCCCTGTCTCATTCAAAGCATGCCTGACAAAATACTCATGTCCACTACTTAGCTAGGTTAGCCATACATGCACGTGCAATGCAACCTACATCCTCTCCGAATGTTGGCATAAAGTGCTACATGTTTTTAGCAAACAACATGTCAGAAACCATATTGCATAATTCCACAGTCAACAGCTGACCTATTAGGCCAAAGTGCCTCAAAGCACTTAGCAAAATTGGGTAAGCATGGGTAGTTCCATATTTCAATCGATTTAAGTCAATTTGTATGAGAGGCACTGTGTTCTAATCACAGATTAAGGATGTGTTTCCAGGTCTGCCACAAGCTTCCTATGAATTCTTCTGCAAGTCACTTTCTGAGCTTCATTTATGCCCATCTAGAAAAATGTACCTTTGCATATGCATAGGCTAGGGGGGAATTTTTTTTGTGAGAGATGCAGGAAGAATTGTCATTTTATCAAATTATGGTGGTTTTATTCAACTTTCAGAAAGTACCTCTGGCCAGGTTGGAAGTTGACAAAGGAAATATTCTTGGTCACCATGTTTTTCTCTCTTGCAGTTTCAATGACAGAGAACCAAATCTAATTTTGAAATAATGACAATTCCTTAAAAGCTTTACTATTCCTGCACTTGACAACTGCTCCTTGCATGACCCAACAACAAAATCTACCCATGTCTCAAAAACTGTGATTGTGTTGACTTTGTCTTAGATTTTTAAGTCTTTGGTTCAAGTACTGCAAACTGATCCATATGGATGGACCCTCAATATCCGTGTAAAGCCCCACTGAAGTCAATGGGATCATATGGACATAGGAGATCCACCTGTGCAGATCACCTTACAAGATCAGTACTTTAGATTGTAAGGTTATTAGGTTCTTCAGCATGCATATGCTATGACAAGGCTAGTGCCCTTTCAGGATATATCAGTGTATCATAACGTTATTGCAGACACCTGCTAGACAGTACAGCCAAGCGAATAATTCACAACAAATAATTTTGTACATGAATATAGCCTCATTTTCTTCTTTAGAAATATCTATAAACAGATCACAATTGCCTTGAATTTATCCAATGAATTTTTTTCAACAATTTTTTTTAACTCGTTGAGATGATAGATTTGAAGCAACCTGTGATCAGTCCATCATCTGAAATTCAAACTAGGTTGCTTTGTTTAAATTGGTCAAATCAGTCACAAGGTATTGTTTCTGTTTTTTGACTTAATGAGGAAATACTTGCACATGCAAATTGCACATGCAAAAGGAATTTAAGAATGGCTAAAATTAATTTAAAATTCTGCGAAATGCTGAGAGCCTCCTGCATGCTGCTGAGTGCCTTCTGCTCCCACTGTTGTCAACGGAGGCCGCTACAGGGACTCAGAACTTCACAGTACTGCTGAGTACACATAATATTTTTTGAAATTTTCTCTTAAAGTAATCAGTGTCATCTTTCATGATCTTTGTGATCGTGATAAACTAGAGTATATACCTGTTTCAACTTGAATATCCATGGTTTGAAAAACATTTATAAATTCAAGTTGCAGCTGTTTAAATTCAAACGTAAAAGTATACAAGGTTGCAGGCATCAAATGATCCCACTCAGAGAAGACATCATTTTGTTGTATAATCCGCAAAGTGTTATTCAGTGAAACTGAAACTGAAAATTCACTGGCTAGAATACTCCAGTTAAAAGATACTGTAGTACTTGTCACAAGTGTTTTGATACTGTTGCCTGAAATTCCACCTAACAGAGCAAAGAAATTTATATTATATACTTTTACAATAATTGATTAATAAGCACAATACATATATATTAATTTTTACGCACTGTATAAGAAACAAGTGTATTTCAGGAAGGGATGAGGGACACACTACAATTAAAACAAAAATGTATTTCCTGTTTAGCTGCAACTTAAAACCAACCAGAACAAGGAAGCATGGAATTGCACACCGAAATAGTTTCTAACAGTATGTAAACATAAAATTGAAATAATCACTGTATTCAGTAGAAAGAAATGCAAATAAACTTAGAAAGCATATAAATAAAAGATAATGTGAGTGTAAAGGTGTAAATTCTGTAATGCAGCTTGGTTCAATGTCTGTGGATAACATATGTTGGCCAAGAGCACAAACATGGTAACACCACAATCCTGAGAAATGCTGAGCCTCCTGCATGCTGCTGAGTGCCCTCTGCTCCCACTATTGTCAACGGATGCCACTACAGAGACTCAGGACTTCACAGGTTTAGGTCACAGATCTAAATTTAAATCCTGATTCTGGTCTTTCATTTCCAGGTTGGCAAGATGTTGGAATGTCTTAGAGGTAATGCTTTAGAGAGAGACTTTTAAAAGCACTTTTAAAATCAATGGGATTTGTGCTCCTAAATTCTTTAGGACTTTTTCAAAATCTCCCTCTTAAACTCAAGAGGTTGCAATTTACTCTTGCTACTACTGCTGCTGCTGAAGCTCCAACTGACTAATATGGGTGGTGACCCTGTCCTATTATCAAACTGAAATTAAAGCCATGAGTGTTAGTTGATCAAACAATGATATTACTGCTTAGACCATGGTTTCTTTTAGGGTTCACTCGGGAGACACAAAGAAAATCAGACAAATGTTCCATAGGAGTGAGGGCCTCATGATTAGAGCTGAGTGAATTTTTTTGGACAAATAGTTGATCCACCATGCAGCTTCAGGCTGACCAAAACTATCTGTGAATTCAGGCCAAATGTTTCAGCCAAGGGAAAAAAAATATTGTTTTTAAAGTCAAAATGTTGTTTTGACAGTTTTGAACTGAAATGTTTTGACTTTTGATTTTGAAATTACATTTTGTTTCAAAATTTAGCTTGCTTTATTTTAAAAAAAGAGCAAAATATACCCAAAATCTAAACAAACAAAATGTACACCAAAAATTTTGTTTTGGGTTTAACAAACCATTTCATTCAACCTGAAATTATTTTTTTTTCACTTTTTAATTTCAGCAAGAAAAATAAAAATGTCCTTTATGGGTTGACTCAAAAAAAACTGTTTTTCATTTGAACTGAAAAATCAATTATCTGTTCAGCTATACTCATGATACCTTAATAATTCCTTGCAATTAGGGTGAAATTCAACCCAGGCAGAGTTACCACTTACTACCCATTTTAGGGTTTAAATGAAGTTAACTATTGCCATAATACTTCATGCAGGCCCTCTGCACTAGTGTGAATTACATCCCTACAAAACCTACTTTCCTCCCAATGTCTCCAAGAGCTTTATAAATATGAATTAATCAAGATTCACAAAATCCCTATGAAATAGTTAAGTATTTTTGTACCCATTTTACAAATGATAAACTGAGGTACAGAAAGATGAACTGACTTGAACAAGGTCTCAAAAGAAATACAGCCTGTGCATGCAGCTACGCTGAAGAAAAAACCCAGCAGCAGCCAGGCACAGCCTGGGTCAACTGTGGGCTCTGAGACCTGGTTAGGGTGAAGGATCACAAAGCCCAGGCTCCAGCCCAAACAGGATCATCAACACTGTTATTTTTAGCTCCATGGTGCAAGCCTGAGTTGACCCAGGCTCTAGAATTGTTGCCTCGGGGGTTTTGTTTGTTTTGGGGGTTGGTTGTTTGCAGTGTAGATGTACCCCAAGGGTCAGAATTGCTTCCCAAATCTTGCACCTTGCACCACTCAGGCAGCATACAAGCTGGAATCGGACTATAGCTGGCCTCTGAGAATTCCCCCTGATGTGGAGGAGCTATTATCTGGCATAATGCCACAAGCAGTTCCCTGCTAAATTCCCCTGCCTCCCCATCCCTAACACACACACTCCTGTGCTAAAAATCTGGCCCAATAAGTCTGCTCCCTAATTCTTCATTCTAACCACTAGCCCACAATCACCTTCTCCTCTTCTCCATTCTAGATGAAGGGATGTCAACATAAAAAAACCCAACCAAACCCAAGTACAATAATTAATTTCGATTTTTACTGTAGATATAATATTACACCCTTAAACTGGTCTAAAATGGCAAGACTATCAATAACTTTGCTGTTGGCCCACTTTATAATTCATTTCTCTCAGGGACATCTCAGCCACAAGTAAAAATATAATAATAATAATAAAAATCACAAGAGCACTGTTTTTGCACCTTGTTGGTTAACTTGATCATTACAATACCCGACACGTTATTGTGAAGATGGTCTTCCTTTAAATCAGGGAAGGAATCCTGGCCCAACTGAAGTTCATTGAAAATTTTCCATTGACTGTAATGAGGGCTGTCAAGGTTCCTCCCCCACTCTGAACTCTAGGGTACAGATGTGGGGACCTGCATGAAAAACCCCCTAAGCTTATCTTTACCAGCTTAGGTCAAAACTTCCCCAAGGTACAAAATATTACACCCGTTATCCTTGGAATGGCCGCTACCACCACCAAACTAATACTGGTTACTGGGGAAGAGCTGTTTGGACACGTCTTTCCCCCCAAAATACTTCCCCAAAACCTTGCACCCCACTTCCTGGACAAGGTTTGGTAAAAAGCCTCACCAATTTGCCTAGGTGACTACAGACCCAGACCCTTGGATCTTAAGAACAATGAACAATCCTCCCAACACTTGCACCCCCCCTTTCCTGGGAAATGTTGGATAAAAAGCCTCACCAATTTGCATAGGTGACCACAGACCCAAACCCTTGGATCTGAGAACAATGAAAAAGCATTCAGTTTTTACAAGAAGACTTTTAATAAAAAATAGAAGTAAATAGAAATAAAGAAATCCCCCCTGTAAAATCAGGATGGTAGATATCTTACAGGGTAATTAGATTCAAAAACATAGAGAACCCCTCTAGGCAAAACCTTAAGTTACAAAAAAAGTACACAGACAGAAATAGTTATTCTATTCAGCACAATTCTTTTCTCAGCCATTTAAAGAAATCATAATCTAACACATACCTAGCTAGATTACTTACTAAAAGTTCTAAGACTCCATTCCTGTTCTGTCTCTGGCAAGAGCAGCACACAGACAGACTCAAACCCTTTGTTTGTCTCCCTCCTCCCAGCTTTTGAAAGTATCTTGTCTCCTCATTGGTCATTTTGGTCAGGTGCCAGCGAGGTTACCTTTAGCTTCTTAACCCTTTACAGGTGAGAGGAGCTTTCCCCTGGCCAGGAGGGATTTCAAAGGGGTTTACCCTTCCCTTTATATTTATGACAAGGGCAGGAGCTCATCCCCTATCTTTTTATTTTATCTTCAATAATAAAGTAGTCTATGATGATGCCAAAAGGTATTTTATGTTCTATTACTTACGTGTCTTAAATGACTTTACACTTAAAATTGCCCCATTCTTTACTGATTCTATTGTGACATCATATTTCTTTCCTTCTTCTAGCAGAATTATGGAATTCAGAGGTTTTAGCACAACTGAAGAAATGTTTTCTACAATCTGAAATTTAAAATAATTTGTTGATTTAATGAGATGTTAATGTAATACAAAAGAGAATTAATAAAAATCATCTCTAGTGTAAACGGGGTACCTGCATTTTAAAAGAGGATATTAATCAAATACAGCAGTGTGTCAAACTATTTCCTCTCAATTCAACTATGAAATATTCAACAAATATTTATAAAAAAAATATTTATGGCTGTTTTGAGTCTTTAAAGCCCAACCTTGTATGGGGGGAAGGGAAGGATGCGGAGTTCTGCACAGATGGGAGTTCCACAAGGCATGTACGAAATAATGCCTCCTAGACTGAGCACCAGGAAGCATAGCAACTGTACCTTTTTAGGAGAGCTTAGTGTCAAATGGCAGCATTAGCTTCACACAGCCCTTGACTCAGCAAACCACTTATGCACATGCTTAACTACGCAAATGCTTAAGCCTATCCCTATTCAGCGAAGCACTTAAAGTGCATGCTTGAGTCCCATTGGCTTCAACTGTGGGCACATGAAGTCAATTGCGGAATTGGGGACTTATTTTTCTAAACTTTCACTCGATCAATCAAACTATGGCACATTCATCTCTGTTATTAAAAACAAAGGCCATTTTTTACTGGCACATAAAATTTAAATAAACAAAACTATTTACAGCTCAAAATTATGAAATAAATAGTTTACTTTTTGATGGAAATCATCTGTAAGCTTATATGTTACAACATAAAAGTCTGGATTTTCTCCTTTTGGGAACTCAGACCACACCACCGAAACTGCTCTAGTGGATTTTTTCACTTGGTCACAATCTAGACTCTTTGAAACCTGCAATACAAAAGTACACAATATGTATTTTAACAGAACATGCAGTAGAAGTAAAGCAAATTTGAGGAAATGATTAAACTCTGTCTATGGTTACTTGTTCTGTTTACATACTGCCATTTACCATTGGATTCTACCCAGACCAAAACTGCCTGTCCAACTGCGAAGTCCTTAGAAGCTCCATAATATTCATAGGTTCTGCAGATACAGATACTAATGACTTCTCTTCATCTCAGATGTAGCTAAGTAACATCAGCTGTGGCCCAAACCCACTCCATTGTCAGGAATGCAGTCTGTGATTCCAGTATGGCAATTATCATCATAGGAATTCAGACAGGGAATGCACTCACGAAGTGCTCCCTCACACTGGTACTCATCCAGGGAATAATTTTTAAAGGCACTGTAGATTATGAGAATGAGCAGAGAGCTCCTTTGTGAAGCTCAAATGGGATTGTTTTGATTGGGAGAGTTTCATAGAGCCAAAATTCCACTCTGAAACTGCAATTTTTGAGAGGGAAAGAAGAAGAAGCAGCTCTGCTTAAATCAAGAAAACTGTCCTCAACAGAAATATGTAAAGCTGGGCAAAAAATGAAAAAAAAAAAGTATTTGAAATATACTATGAAATTCATCAAATAAATTGAGCAGCGAATATCATTCTGCCGGCTGTAATAAGGAGGGTAGGGTTTACTGCTCTCTCCGAACAAGCAATGTGGAGTAGTAGGGTTAATATAGTGCTGAGAAGAGAGCTCCAGTTCCTTTTAAGTTTTGCTGGTTTTGTTTAAATATGGTCCTTGGGACCTGAGCCCCAAACCTCCCAGATTCCCTTGCTCCCACCCTCAGAACATAGTGAAGAGTTTACTTTATCCTTAGTAACCACCCCAGCCTCTGCACATCCAGAATCAGGAACAGAAGTGTACATGAAGTGGGGAACTAGCTTACCTCTGCTGAACTTCTCCCCACCCTTCCTGTGCAGAGCTATTCTTATGATGGAAACTGAATCATTTTAAGATGCAAATATTTTACTCCTATTATTTTAATGATACATTTGTTCTTACAGGACTTTGGTTAGACCCATTCAGGAAAACAGACCCCTGATGATTTTGGGTCTGACCTGGAATCAAAAACATAGGGGGCTCATTTAGTATCTGGAGATACAAATCTGAACCATATGTCTGAAATTCTAAGGAGTTTGGGCCTGAACTGACAGTCTCTGTATTAGATATAATACAAGTTAGGGTTATTTAAAGATTTTAGCACTTTACCTGTTTATATTTCCATTTACCTTGAATGGAATACTCAAAACAAAAACCCAAAATGTATCTCAAAAAAGTCATAGCCTGAACTAGTAGCAACCATTCTACTCCACAGTAAAAGCTAAATCTAATTGTATTGTATTGATTGTATTATGTGGTGTTATACTGCAAAGTGATGTATTGTAGTAAAAACTGAATACAGAATGTAAAAGGATAAATTTTCCATATAGCTTTGCCCTTTGTGAATACATCATGATATGGTACTCAGTTTCCTGTTTTAGGGTCATTTGTTATGTCTAATGCCAAATTGACATGACTATGTAAATCTTCTAAGATCTTAATAATAATTCACATTTGAAGTATAGTTTACATTTCACAAGAATGGTGCAAGCCTCTTCTTGGGAGCCAAGGAATCCACGTTACACTGACATGTGTGTCATAAACAATAGGGTTCACTGAGAAGTTAGATATGCTCAGGAAAAGAATAATAGGTTTTAAAACTATACTTGTACAGCAAGCTGGAGAAATGCAGAAATTTACACTGAAAATAATGTAGTGAAAGTTCTTCATTCTGAATAGAAGAAAATCAGCTTTGAAATGTAACACGCAATTCATACAATTGGTAAGATTTCTGTAAATGATAGATTAGCTCCTTCCATTCCAACTTGTGCTCTGTTTTGCATGGTGGCTTCCTGCAACTGCGATAAGCAAATATACATTGTTAGATCAAAAACAAGAGCAAAGCATCTCACAATATCAAGTATAATGGAAAACCTACCAAAAATCACTTAATTCTTCAAATTTACAAATGTATTCAGATATTCTGCCATGCAGAACTTGTGATCATAAAGGACAAAAGGGACTTCAGCTTACAATTTTCCTTCTACTTCTTTTTCCAAAAACTATTTTCAATATTTTGAATCTCATTTAGGGTCTTATCCGAAGTCCACTGAAGTCAATGGGAGCCTTTTAACTGACAACAAAGGGTTTAGGCACAAGTCCTTACACTTCATTTTCACCACCTACCTACCTACCACAGGACCTAATCATGTTTCCACTAAAATAAAAGGTAAACTTTCATTGACTTCAACAGCAGCAGAGTCGGAACCACAGAGTGGTTACTATACATTACAATTTATTGTGATGGTTAGAATGACAAAAAGGAGTCTAACTAGTAACCATAACTTTGCACACTTCAATTAAAACATCAAAGAAAAAAAATTCTTACCTGAAATATATATTCTAACAGCAGCAGTAGCAGATTCATTTTGTCCATATGGAAAGAAAGTTTTATAATCCCAGTGTCTATTATGTGTCTGAATTTTAACAGCTTCAAAACAAAATTATGTTGGAATATTTTAAGATAAAATGAGGAGGAAATTAAGATAATGAACATGCATGTTAACACTTTATATTGATATAACTGAGGTTCAATACTATTCTAGATTTACACTCCTCCACTATGGGCCTGGCTCTTCTTGCCTAATGAACTCAATGACAGACTCTTATAGACTTCAATGAGCTCTGGATCAGTCTCCTCCTTCTTACACAGCAAAATTCTCAACTTCAAAATGATGTTTATCTTTTGCCTAAATAACGATTACAGGAGGAGACATTATATTGGATACATCCAGGACCAGCTGTTGTTTGTTTTACTCCCACAAGGGTAATTTTAATGAATCTACATGTATGAGCAGGATTTGGCCCCAGATTTAGGGCCTGATCCAAAACTCAGTGAAGTCAGTGGAATTCTATGCCAGAGGATGTTGTGAAACCAAGAATATAACAGGATTAAAAAAACAACTTGATAAATGCATGGAGGATGGGTCCACCAATGGCTATTAGTCAGGATGGGCAAGGATGGTGTGTCCCTAGCCTCAGTTTTGCCAGAAACTGGGAATGGGCAACAGGGGATGGATCATTGATGCTTACCTGTTCTTTTCATTCCCTCTGAAGCACCTAGCATTGGCCACTGTCGGAAGACAGAATACTAGGCTAGATAGACCTTTGGTCTGACCCATTATGGCAGTTCTTAAATATCCTTTGCTGGCTTCAGTGGGATTGGATCATGCCCATAATGCACACTTCTTGTAAGTTACTTTTAAACTATTGTTTGTTAGAAGTACTGCACTGAACTCACCAGCACATTCTATCAACATAGACAATATTTTGTCTCTTAAGGATGCATCATCAAATACAAAGTGCACATTAATGGGTGTTTTTACAAAGATGTCCAACAGCACCAAAATGAATACAATTAACTACTAGATGACTACATAAAATTATAGTAAATGATGTAAAATAACTTGTTCATCGGAAGAGATGTCATACACCCACACACAAATGTGTATGTACATCATTCATTGGAAATTGCTTTAATAATTTAGACAAGCATTAATAGAAAATTCTATTCTAAAAATGTAGCAGATATACTTCCAAATTCACACACATTAATCCAGCATGCTTATTCAAAAGCATTTTAATTCTGCAAGCACCATTGTGTCAACATCAAAAAGCTTAAGTGTGCCCCAAATCTTAGCAAGCAAGATGAAAATAAAGAAATGTCACTGTTTTGGCAAGGCAGTCCTTCATTACTGAAATCCTCAACACTATGAATTTTAAAACATTCACCTCCTAAAAGTGACCTTCACTCAGGCCCCAGTCCAGGAGCCCTTTAGGAAGATACATGATTTAAAGCTGGAGCAGTCCCTGCAATCAGTCAGTGACGGTGTGCTGAAGGTTATTACTCTGGGGCAGGCACAGATTCTGCCACCCTGAGCAGTAACTTACGCCGCCAACACAACTCGGCTAGCAACAGTGCTTCAGGATCGGGTCCTACATGAGTCAACAGCTAGGGCCAGATTCTGCTCCCTTTCCTCAGCCTGGCAATGTGTTACTCCGCCAGCCGCTATTACTCACACGGAGGAAAGGCAGCAGAATCTGGGCACAGTCGTTGACTCGTGTAGGGCCCGATGCTAACGCCCTGGAGGGGCAGAACCGGAGTTTTGAAGGAGGCAGGACGCCGGGACTAGGAGATCTGTTCTTACAGCCCCTCGGCCCTTTGCAAACACCCTCGGGAAGCGGTGTCTAAAGCCCTCCTCCAAACAGCCTGGGGACCCTCCAGGGCTCCCTGTGCCTACCCAGCTCCCCGCTCCATGCCCGCCGGGCGGCAGGTGCGCAGGGGCCCGGCTCTTCCAGCAGCGGCCCTTGGGTGAGGCTGCCAGGCACGAGGGGAGGCCCGGAGCCGGCGAGCAGCTGGAGCCGACGCCGGCAGGAAGCTGAGGGCGAGGAAGGAGGGCGCCCCGGAGCCGGAGCCCGGCGGGCCAGGCCCCAGCAGCGCCGGGCACAGCCGCGGCTCCCGGCCCCTGTCCGCTTTGCTCCCCGGGGCACCGAGTGCATCCTCGGCCCCTTTCACAGGCAGCCCGGCTCCCCGCCCGGAGGAGCCGCAAGAGGGCGCCGCTGCCCAGGCCCGCAGCGAGCTGTGTGCGGGCCCCACCTGCTCGCCTGTCCGGCCGCTGAGTCCCGCTCGCTGCCCTGCCCGCCCGCTCGCCATTTGTTCCGGTCCTTGGTGCCCCGTTCCCTGCGTTGGGCTGCTGAGGGGAGATCTCCATGGAGACGCGGGGAGCGGGCGAGCAACAGGCTGTGCTCAGCCTCAGGGCATGGCGGGAATCTCAGCCAGGCCGTGCCCGGGGCGGGGGGCGGTGAGCGAGCTCGAGCACGGGGCGCTTCTGCCCCAACAAGGAGCGGCCAGGGGACCCCCCCCCTCCGCTCCTCCATCCAAATGCAAGGCTGCGCCGGTCTGGAGCCCACTCCCCGAGCTCGGACAGGTGCTACCCGCGCACCTCTGCCCATTTGCTCTCTCTCAAGGGCGACTGGCCAGCCTTGCTCCTGCCCGAGTGAGTCTAAACAGCGCCGGCTCCCAGCTGCGGGTCGTCTCCCTGCTGTAGCGCGGCGGCTGCGGGTGGGGAGCCCTGGGGCTAGAATGGAGGCCGAGTGGTTTTTTAATGCCCATTTAGTGCGAACTTTTCCCTTTGGGGGGATAAGCAGCTTTGCACAAGGGTTCCACATTCCTCCTGTCTTCCCCAGCGTTTTAGGTGCCCTCTTGTCCCTGGGCTTGGCTTCTCTCCCCCATGTTACTGCCACTGAACGGGATTGTGAAGAACCAAGTGCGCTGAGACGTGCTGGTCGCACCGTTGCATCAGCATAGACCAGGGGTACCCCGTGTCCCACCCAGTATCAGCTGCTCGATGCTTAACCTCGCGTCGCATAACTTTCCAACGGCACACTGAAAGAGAGTTAACTTCTGTTTTATCCCGTATGCTTCATAATCATAGACATTCTGCGTTAAGGAAAAATGAACCTTTTATGGCTAAATGTTTTATTATTGCAGAATTAATATGTTGGTATGAAAATAAAAAAATAAAGGCTGGACTAGAGCCTGGGTCAGGGAATTATAATCTAGATGTGTGTGCTAAGAAACTAGTCTGTTTCCTAATGCTAAAACTATCACGAGGGGCTAACATATGCTACTAGTAGCTGCAATATAATTTGGCATTTTATTGTATTACTTATCAGTAATATGATTTACAGTCAGATCTGATATATCGTTCTGACTGCTGTAAATTCAAGAGAACAAACCGAATGGATGTTATTTATGTTTTCTTTACTTGGAAATAAAAACAACTCCAGCTCAACAGTAAGAAAAGGAGTACGAGTTGCACCTTAGAGACTAACCAATTTATTTGAGCATGAGCTTTCGTGAGCTACAGCTCACTTCATCGGATGCATTTCCACTGAATGAATCCGATGAAGTGAGCTATAGCTCATGAAAGCTTATGCACAAATAAATTGGTTAGTCTCTAAGGTGCCACTAGTACTCCTTTTCTTTCTGCGAATACAGACTAACACGGCTACTACTCTGAAACCAGCCCAACAGTGTCGTTTTAGGGGTCTGTTTGTTTTTTAAGTATAACAGTACAAATGTCAAAGGTGTAAACTGTTTAAAATATTACATTAACTGCTTTTAAGAAATACTTTTATCTAAAATGTATTTTAGATCTCCAGAGTATATTTCTTAAAATCATCAGTAACAGAGAGAATCAGAAGCAACTATCATACCATATACTTTCAATTAGTGAGATTAAGGATAAAAAAAATTGAAAATTATTTTTTATGTACATTTAGTTGTCATGAAGGGTACTAGACTGAAATCATTTAGGAATTAAGTCTTCCATTTATCTGCAGAACAGATTCAACATGACCATTGATGCAAGCTTCCCACATTGTCTCAATAGTGTATATTACCTACAAGTCAGAGAGGTCAGCTCTAGAGATGAAATTATAATTATAATCCTATTCAGTGCCTATTGAAATCACTGACAAAATTCCCATCGCCTTTCAAGGAGCAGAATTGGGATCTGATTCTCCATAGTTATTCAGTTCTTTGCCTCTCTGCTGAGGCTACTAGCAGGGCTACCAATGAAAACATCAATAAACAAATAATAGGGCTGGGCCCACTAACTCATAACACAAAGGCCACTGAAAAGCCCCTCAGATAGTAATGACTTTTGGGGACCAGCAACCTTGGCTGGATTTGAACCAGTGTTCTAAAAAAGAAAATCTCCTGTGCTGTGAGACATCCAGCATCCCAGCCTTCCAAAAATAAGTTTTAAAATGGTAGTTAATTCTGTTAAAAAAAACCATTGAAATTAAGTCTTAGTTTCATAATGGATAATATATAAACTCAAAATTTGAATATTCTAACTGCTAGCTAAATCAATCAAGGTATAAAAATAAGTAGCCCTATCAAACATGGACAATTCTGGATGCACATTTCCTTATGTGGTTATGTCTTCAGGTTCTACAGTCACATACGGTGCAATATTTCTGAATCATGAGATATTCACTGGTCATGTTACACTATAGGATTTTTCTAAGAGCTGCACACAACACTGAAATTGTGAAGTAAACAACAGTGACATTTTAGTCAGAGCTTGCATAGCTTTTGAGTAAACCAAGTGACCTAAATTTCTGCTGCCTAAGAAGTTTTGGGCTTACAAATTCCCTGCATTCTCCAGGTCTCGTTGACAAAAACAAAAAAAGAAACAAGTGACCCAAGTTGCTGTGATTAAACCAAATGGGCAGTTTTAAAGGTATTTTATTAAAGCCCCACTCAAAGTGTGTATGTGTGTGTGGAACATTCCACTTTAATCAAAAGAGTACTCCCCAAACAAATATTTTTCTTTTATTCAGCATTTCCAGCAAATGTTTGAGTTTTTCACCAGTATAGTGCCCAAAATGTAATACAAGAACTTGTATACAATCTTAACAAGTTTAGTTGTCCCAAACTCTTACTCAGAAATAACACCAGAAAACACAATAGAGCTACTTAGGAAAGTAAAAATACTAATTGTATATTCATAGTTTTGCAGAATTGGGGCCAATCCTCCATCCTCTGAAGTCAAAAGAAATTCTGCCACTGAGTTCAGTTACATACAGGATCAGGCCCTTTGTTTGTAAGCAGGAGTGCCATGGAGGCAGCTAAAAGATATAGTTCCAAAATGGTCAATAGGCATTCAAGAATTTGTGAATAAATTTGAAGTTTCTCATGGATTTTGAGATATGATGTCCAAAAAAGTATGCTAACAATTTGCCACTGTTGATTTACTCCTAATTTTTCCAGCTTCCATACCTCAGAAACTTTAAATGTAAATAGTGAGGGGGGAAAAACACACACACACACACAATCCCAATTACAGATGGGCTACTGTCTCTCTGTAGCAATGCCTTAGACTGTACTTTAATTAAAGTATATGAAATGGATGAAATCTATTCAAACCACATAAAGCTTATGAGTATTCAGGCATTTATGTGGAAGAAATGCAGAATTGTTGGCAAGGTGAAATGCAACCCTTCCAAACCAGAGCTAGGGAACATGGCTGCTAGTCTCCCCATCCTACCTCCCACTTCCTTCAGGTACTACTCCAGCCTTTGAGTTGAAATAGTGGCCACAGACCTTTTGTGCCAGTTGCACAGGGAGCTGGGGCCACTGGATTTACACAGATGTAGATATGTGACCCTGCCTCATTTCCATTATGCTATTCTGTGAGAGAATGGGCCTATGTTGGAGATCCTTTCCATAGCACATAGGTGATGCACAGGTGCACAGCCCTATGTGGGGCTTTAGTACTGCAGAGGCCCTTGCACCAGTGAATTACCCCCAATAATTTTTCCTCTTCAGAGCGGAATTCTGAATGCCTATTACTCAGTGCACTGCAAAGTAATTTACAGATGAAGTAAAATTATACAAAAAATAATCCATCACTGGAGCAGGAACTAGTCCAAGAAAAGGAAGAAGTTTGCTCTAGATTTTCAGCGAGGGTCTGATCCAACTCCCATTAGCTTCAGTAGTTGGAACAAACCCTGAAACTAGGAAAAAGTCTTTTAATAGTCCCCACTACATATCTTCATGAGACTAATTGCAAATCTTTAAATGTCTGTACATCTAGTGTAACATAAGACTCTGGGTTATAGCTGATGTTTATAGGAGCATGTGAGGGTTCAGAGTAGCAGCCGTGTTAGTCTGTATTCGCAAAAAGAAAAGGAGTACTTGTGGCACCTTAGAGACTAACAAATTTATTTGTGCATGAGCTTTCGTGAGCTACAGCTCACTTCATTGGATGCATTCAGAGAGCTTTTCCCCCCCTCCCCACCCCCCCGGCTCTCCTGCTGGTAATAGCTCACCTTTAGTGATCACTCTGGTTACAGTGTGTATGGTAACACCCATTGTTTCATGTTCTCTATGTATATAAATCTCTGCACTGTATTTTCCACTTAATGCATCCGATGAAGTGAGCTGTAGCTCATGAAAGCTTATGCTCAAATAAATTTGTTAGTCTCTAAGGTGCCACAAGTACTCCTTTTCTTTTTAGGAATATGTGAGTTACTTAAGTGAGCTCTAGCTTACGAAAGCTTATGCTCAAATAAATTTGTTAGTCTTTAAGGTGCCATAAGTCCTCCTTTTCTTTTTAAAAGACATGCTGTATTTTTGATTAGTTACACTGGTATTGATTCATTGTAATTCAAGTGATTTTTCAAAATATTATGTTTATTGATAACTCTTTAATTACAAATAAGTGCTAAGTGTTACAAAAACATTTTGTATACAAATGTATCATTTACCATTTCAATCAGAATTTGGGGGAGGGATAGCTCAGTGGTTTGAGCATTGGCCTACTAAACCCAGGGTTGTGAATTCAATCCTTGAGGGGGCCATTTAGGGATCTGGGGCAAAAATTGGGGATTGGTCCTGCTTTTAGCAGGGGGCTGGACTAGATGACCTCCTGAGATCCCGTCTCAACCATGATATTCTATGAAAACACATCAGGTGTTCAATGATTAAATCTCTTGTGGCATTATTTGGCAAACACTAAATACATTAATAAGTATTGGCCCAATTCCCTGTAGATATAAAAATAAGATTCCTATCTCTATATGCCAAAACCTCTTGACAACATTTTCTTTTTTGAATATTTGTCCTTCCAATATATTGCACTGTTATACAAACTTTGAATATAGGCTAACAAATGAAAGTAAGTTATATTTATAATTATGGTCATGAACTCCTGCAGCACTAGCGAGGCACATTTTGGTTCTAGGTCCCAGTATGTAATATTTTAGTAATAACAAAATATCTGTCACACAAGTCGTAATTCCATAGCCTTATATCTTTGTGCGTATGACTTCATTCAGAAGTTTACATGAATAAAATGAGCAAGATTTGCTTCTGTGAGAGAACCTGAATCCTATCCATATTTATAATGTTGTATTCTACTTAACCATCTAATTTGCTCACACTGGATGTGCTATCTGCACTGGATGTGCTATGTTTGTCTTTCTTCCACAGGACAGAAGCGACTTTGTCTGTACAAAGTGTAAGCTGGTCTCCATATTGGAAGAGAAGGTTCAAGGTCTGGAGCAACAGGTATCGACCCTGCGTTGCATAAGAGAAACTGAAGATTTCCTGGACAGACATCAGGATATGCTTCTATGGGCACAAGGTTATGAAGATTCAGAGCAGGCTGTACATGGGGGACAGGAGGACGGTGAAGAAATTTGGCATCATGTGACCTCCAGAAGAAAAAAGGGGAACGTCCATGTACCAGCAACGCAGATTTTACAGGTAAGTAACCGTTTTCATGTTCTCTACACAGGTGCTAATGCGGAGAGCGGACCAGATGATACGTCTGAGGGAAGGGAGCAGAACGAGACTCCGCCGATTGGAAAGGCATGAGATGCACTGTCCTAGGGTTGGGAGTTCCATGACCACCGCTCCCAAGAGAAGGAGGCAGGTGGTGGTGGTCGGGGACTCTCTCCTCAGGGGGACTGAGTCATCTATCTGCCGCCCCGACCAGGAAAACCAAGAAGTCTGCTGCTTGCCAGGAGCTAAGATTCGTGATGTGATGGAGAGACTGCCGAGACTCATCAAGCCCTTGGATCACTACCCCTTCCTGCTTCTCCATGTGGGCACCAGTGATACTGCCAAGAATGACCCTGAGCGGATCACTGCAGACTACGTGGCTCTGGGAAGAAGGATAAAGGAGTTTGAGGAGCAAATGGTGTTCTCGTCCATCCTCCCCATGGAAGGAAAAGGCCTGGATAGAGACCGTCGAATCGTGGAAGTCAACAAATGGCTATGCAGGTGGTGTCGGAGAGAAGGCTTTGGATTCTTTGACCATGGGATGGTGTTCGAAGAAGGAGGAGTGCTAGGCAGAGATGGGCTCCACCTAACGAAGAGAGGGAAGAGCATCTTTGCAAGCAGGCTGGCCAACCTAGTGAGGAGGGCTTTAAACTAGGTTCACCGGAGGAAGGAGACCAAAGCCCTGAGGTAAGTGGGGAAGTGGGATACCGGGAGGAAGCATGTACAGGAGTGCGTGAGAGGGGAGGGCTCCTGCCTCATACTGAGAAAGAGGGGCGATCAGCGGGTTATCTCAAGTGCCTATACACAAATGCACGAAGCCTGGGAAACAAGCAGGGAGAACTGGAAGTCCTGGCAAAGTCAAGGAATTATGATGTGATTGGAATAACAGAGACTTAGTGGGATAACTCACATGACTGGAGTACTGTCATGGATGGATATAAGCTGTTCAGGAAGGACAGGCAGGGCAGAAAAGGTGGGGGAGTTGCATTGTATGTAAGAGAGCAGTATGACTGCTCAAAGCTCAAGTATGAAACTGCAGAAAAACCTGAGAGTCTCTCGATTAAGTTTAGAAGTGTGAGCAACAGGGTGATGTCATGGTGGGAGTCTACTATAGACCACCGGACCAGGGGGATGAGGTGGACGAGGCTTTCTTCGGCAACTCGCAGAAGTTACTAGATAGCACGCCCTGGTTCTCATGGCAGACTTCCATCACCCTGATATCTGCTGGGAGAGCAATACAGCAGTGCACAGACAATCCAGGAAGTTTTTGGAAAATGTAGGGGACAATTTCCTGGTGCAAGTGCTGGAGGAACCAGCTAGGGGCAGAGCTCTTCTTGACCTGCTGCTCACAAACTGGGAAGAATTAGTAGGGGAAGCAAAAGTGGATGGGACCCTGGGAGGCAGTGACCATGAGATGGTCGAGTTCAGGATCCTGACACAAGGAAGAAAGGAAAGCAGCAGAATACGGACCCTGGACTTCAGAAAAGCAGACTTTGACTCCCTCAGGGAACTGATGGGCAAGATCCCCTGGGAGAATAACATGAGGGGGAAAGGAGTCCAGGAGAGCTGGCTGTATTTTAAAGAATCCTTATTGAGGTTACAGGGACAAACCATCCCGATGTGTAGAAAGAATAGTAAATATGGCAGGCGACCAGCTTGGCTTAACAGTGAAATCCTTGCTGATCTTAAATACAAAAAAGAAGCTTACAAGAAGTGGAAGATTGGACAAATGACCAGGGATGAGTATAAAAATACTGCTCAGGCATGCAGGAGTGAAATCAAGGAAGGCCAAATCACACCTGGAGTTGCAGCTAGCAAGAGATGTTAAGAGTAACAAGAAAGGCTTCTTCAGGTATGTTAATAACAAGAGGAAAGTCAAGGAAAGTGTGGACCCCTTACTGAATGAGGGAGGCAACCTAGTGAGAGAGGATGTGGAAAAAGCTAATGTACTCAATGCTTTTTTTGCCTCTGTCTTCACGAACAAGGTCAGCTCCCAGACTACTGCACTGGGCAGCACAGCATGAGGAGGAGGGGACCAGCCCTCTGTGGACAAAGAAGTGGTTCGGGACTATTTAGAAAAGCTGGACGTGCACAAGTCCATGGGGCCGGATGCGTTGCATCAGAGAGTGCTAAAGGAGTTGGCGAATGTGATTGCAGAGCCATTGGCCGTTATCTTTGAAAACTCGTGGTGATCAGGGGAAGTCCCGGACGACTGGAAAAGGCTAATGTAGTGCCCATCTTTAAAAAAGGGAAGAAGGAGGATCCTGGGAACTACAGGCCAGTCAGCCTCACCTCAGTCCCTGGAAAACTCATGGAGCAGGTCCTCAAGGAATCAATTCTGAAGCACTTAGAGGAGAGGAAAGTGATCAGGAACAGTCAGCATGGATTCACCAAGGGCAAGTCATGCCTGACTAATCTAATTGCCTTCTATGACAAGATAACTGGTTCTATGGATGAAGGGAAAGCAGTGGACGTGTTGTTCCTTGACTTTAGCAAAGCTTTTGATACTGTCTCCCACAGTATTCTTGCCAGCAAGTTAAAGAAGTATGGGCTGAATGAATGGATGATAAGGTGGATAGAAAGCTGGCTAGATTGTCACGCTCAACAGGTAGTGATCAATGGCTCCATGTCTAGTTGGCAGCCGGTATCAAGTGGAGTGCCCCAAGGGTCGGCCCTCGGGCCGGTTGTGTTCAATATCTTCATAAATGATCTGGAGGATGGTGTGGACTGCACCCTCAGCAAGTTTGCAGATGACACTAAACTGGGAGGAGGGGTAGATACGCTGGAGAGTAGGGATAGGATACAGATAGGATAGGATACAGAGGGACCTAATTGGAAGATTGGGCCAAAAGAAATCTGATGAAGTTCAACAAGGACAAGTGCAGAGTCCTGCACTTAGGACAGAAGAATCCAATGCACTGCTACAGACTAGGGACCAAATGGCTAGGCAGCAGTTCTGCAGAAAAGGACCTAGGGTTACCGTGGATGAGAAGCTGGATATGAGTCAACAGTGTGCCCTTGTTGCCAAGAAGGCCAATGGCATTTTGGGATGTATAAGTAGGGGAATTGCCAGCAGACCGAGGGACGTGATCATTCCCCTCTATTCGACATTGGTGAGGCCTCATCTGGAGTACTGTGTCCAGTTTTGGGCCCCACACTACAAGAGGGATGTGGAAAAATTGGAAAAAGAGTCCAGCGGAGGGCAACAAAAATGATTAGGGGACTGGAACACATGACTTATGAGGAGAGGCTGAGGTAACTGGGGATGTTTAGTCTACGGAAGAGAAGAATGAGGGGGGATTTGATAGCTGCTTTCAACTACCTGAAAGGGGGTTCCAAAGAGGATGGATCTAGACTGTTCTCAGTGGTAGCAGATGACAGAACGAGGAGTAGTGGTCTCAAGTTGCAGTGGGGGAGATTTAGGTTGGATATTAGGAAAATCTTTTTCACTAGGAGGATGGTGAAACACTGGAATGCGTTACCTAGGGAGGTGGTGGAATCTCCTTCCTTAGAAGTTTTTAAGGTCAGGCTTGACAAAGCCCTGACTGGGATGATTTAATTGGGGATCGGTCCTGCTTTGAGCAGGGGGTTGGACTAGATGACCTCCTGAGGTCCCTTCCAACCCTGATATTTTATTCTATGATTCTATGCTCAAAGTTTATGGAATGTTTAGCATGGTCTATATACTCATTAAAACTCTAGGTGAAAACCTGGCCCCACTGAAGTCAACATAAATTTTATCACTGAATTCACTGGGGTCAGGATTTCACCCATAATATTTTATATGTTGCTGCCACAGTCATTGTCTCAACTGGCTAAAGTGATTGGTTCCTGTTTCTGACTATTTATTGTATCTGCCTTCCCTACACAGAATAAAATAGACAAGCAGTATTCCAAAGATATATCCTTGTTGCTACGGTAGCAACTCTATTATGACCATTAGATGAATATTATTTCTTTATAATGATTAAATTTTTATAATTAAGGTTGCGTGTCTGTCACGGAAGTCATGGATTCTGTGACTTTCCACGATTTCTGTGACTTCCACAGCTGCAGCGGCCAGTGTGGCTGACCCAAGGCCCATCCAAGCAGCTGATCTCAGGGCCAACCCCTGAGGTGGCCCCAGAAACAGCCGCACTGGCCGCTGCTGGAACGGCCCCACAGCCAGTTGCACCGGCTGTTGCTGGAGCGGCCCCAAGGACAGCCGCATCAGCCGCTGCTTGGACAGCCCCGGGCAGCTGGTCCTGGTGACCACCCAAGCAGCGTCAGGTGCAGCTGGCCTCGGGGACCACCTGAGCAGCAGTCTTGGGGGCAGCTGAAGTAGCGGCCGGTGGGCGGCTCCCCAGAGCTGCAGTGCCCCAGGGCTCCTCCAGAGGTGCAGTGCCCCAGGGACGCTATGATTTAGTCAGTGGTATTTATAGTAAAGATCATGGACAGGTCATGGGCCCGTGAATTTTTGTTTATTGCCCATGACCTGTCCTTGACTTTTGACTAAAAATGCCAATGACTAAATTGTAGCCTTATTTATGATAAAATATTTTAAAGTATTAACCCAACTCACAATTTTTTTATTATACATGGGGAACAAATATTTGATAATGGATTCTTCTGTCTAGCATACAAAGGTATAATATGATCCAATAGTTGGAAAGTGAAGCTAAACAAATTGTTTGGAAATACATTGGAACAAGTTACAAAGCATTGTGGTGTATTCTCCATCACCGGCCATTTTAAAATCAAGAACAGCTGTTTTTCTAAAAGATAAGATCTAGAAATTATTCTGGAGAAGTTCTATGACCTGTGTTATACAGATGGTCAAACTAGATGATCACAATCGTCCCTTCTTTGAATCCATAGGAAGGGTGTCATGAATAACTGTGATTGATTTAAATTTATATACTATTTTTCTCCATAATCAGCCAAATTTAGTTCACAGAAGATGGAAAGTTAGGTTTCACATATGAAGTGATGAATGATACAAAACAGCCTTAACTTTTAAATATATTTATTTTGTGTTTTTATATTGACTATTTCTCATTATAAAAACAATATAATAATACAACCTCATTATTATTTTATTAAATTCTGACAGTTTAAATATCTATTGTATGAGAATTGCTTGCCCAAGAAATTTTGAGATTCTTAGCCAAGAATTTTAGTTTCAAAATAATACACAACATGAGTGAACGCCTGGCCTCACTGAAGTCAATGGCTTAACTACCAATGACTTCAACCAGGTTAGGAATTCACCACTGAGTTTCTAGGGTAAGCAATACTTCTGAAAATGGGCATAAAGCTAGATTCTCAATTCTTAAGAATTACAATAAATAGTTGATGGCTAAGAAAATGGAGAGCACTTCTGGCAGCAAATATACAGACCATGTGCATCCACAGACTAATTATATATATGAATTTCACTTATCTCCTTACAATCAATGTTATATCCTTTTCAGAGGGAGCATGTTTCTTCTTGACTCCAAATGATTTGAGACTTAGATTCAGCAAGTGTTTCCAATCTTAATATTCCTTTTAAAACAATCTTTAAATTTAGTTATTTTAAATAAAAAGTACTGAACATGAGCATTTAAACCCATGAAACAAAGGGTAAAACCAAAGCAGAAGGTGCACTGGTCCACTTTCAAAACAGAATACATTCACAGAATCTCACTCCAACATCCTCATAAAATAAACAGCAATTTCTCCTCTGATTGGTTTTAAAAAGTTAAACATTGATTTAAAGTATAAGTCTACAGTGAACGGCACAGTTTTTACATATTTTTAACAGAAGTCTGAACCACCCTCCATACTTGGCCCCTTCTATCCAATCACAATATTTAAAATGTATATATGATATTAAAAAAGCAAAATGCCATAGATTTAAGGAATGTAACATTATACTAGGATTTAGACCACAGGTTTTTTAAAAATACAAAATTAAAAAGACTACATTCATCATGTTGCTCAGTGGGTTCAAGTTTAAGCGGATTTCAGTCACTGAGTAATGCCTAATGGAACTGCTAATAAGATAAAAGCAAAAGTTTTCACAAAAATTAACTTTTGGATACAGATGGCCCAATTCAATCAAGTTTAAATTTTAAAAATCAAATTAGTTTTCAGCAGCATATTGGAGAGAAGTAAATAATTGTCAAATTAATAATCTGATATAAAAGAAATTATATATGTATATTTGCCAATGTCTGAAAATGTTTTTGCTGTCATATTTCTATGCAATTTCTACTAAATTTGCTAAGAAACCAAGCTGTCTGAAACATTACGGATAAAATATATTTTTCTATATAGTATTTATTCAGTCTGTCCAATGCCAAAAAAATATAATTCAATGATAGGAAGCCAACTTCAATTCTCACTGTGAAATCAGATACAAGGAATCCATCAGATGTTCAATTCCATTGGCACGAACAGTCTGTAGGCTCTTGGATGATGTACATCACTTCAGTGCCATTTCCTGAGCAGTATAGTGGCACAGTCAGGTTCTGTACTCCATTTTCACGACAACATTTACAGAATCTTAAATGGCTATTGATATTGACATTAAAAATTGTAGCTGAGGGGCATTTCCCTTCACAGGAAGCCACATTTATCTATTAGTGACAGAGAAAGAGAAATTATCAATTTCATTAACAAGATGAAACAAAACATTTTAAAATTAACTGCAATCAGAATCTGTTTTTACACCTAAAAATATCCAGGATTTTGTAAAGGATTCTGATACGTAATAATTATTTTCCCTATTAAAAATCATTTGAAAGTTATCACATACAAAACTATGTTAAATGGTTATGACAATTCTAAGTTGAGGTGAGCCTCTTTGTTCTTGCCTTTTCTTTTTTAAATGAAGTCAGCTTCTAAATGTGGAATTGTTTTGTACTCGTGACCACATATGTTGGCTGAGCCTGAACAAAATGTGGTGCTTTATTGTAAAGCTGTTTACCACTAACTTTTACCTTATACTACCTTCTTCTCCAAGCAATCCACTCCCTGTTCCTGGCCTAGCACTGTTGTGGAAGAGCATCTAGGCTTTTGAAGGTAATGAGACAGATACAGAGATAATATATAAGAGATGACTTAAGTTATATCCAGGTGGATCTACATGGTAATCATCAATCAAGGCCTGATCCAAAGCCCACTGAAGTCAACGGAAAGATTCCATTGGGCTCTGGATAGCAGGCCCTTAAAGAGGGATATTATTCCTGTGAGAGCAAAACCCTACCCCACACAGAGTTTCCTATAACCTAAGAAGAGAATCTTCAGATTTTCTTCTCCCTTCTCTAGTTCTGAGAATTTAAACCTGATTGAGAAACCGTTTAAGCTCAAAAACTTGTCCTGCCATCACTAAACTCCTAAAATAGATGGATATATTTATAACTCTTAAACTGTGCAGCTAAAGCTGCGTCCTCTACTGTTGGTGGATTAATCTAAGCAACCTGTGGAAAAGTCAATCTTAAGTATCCCTCTGCGGGATCAAGAGCGGAAGCACACTAGTGTGATAGCTTTCTCCTTCCTCTTTCAATATGGCTGGCAGCTAGAGAACTGTCCTTAGCCACACTATCACTCTGATAGATATATCTGAAAGTATGAGAGCAGAGGTTAGGTCAGCAAGAAACAAGGTGGGTGGATGGGGTAGTGGAGGTTGCATAAAAGTACTTGTGCCACAGAATCAAATTGCCATTTTTTGTATTATTTGTTTGGGACTTGAACTTTGGCTATGACTACACTTATGGCAGCATACATAGTACATACACTGCACACTCCCCTGGCACAGGTATAAATAGCATTGTAGACCATGAAACACTTCCTAACCGAGTAAAGACACGCTAGAGCCTTAGGGCGTATACCCAACATGGCTCTCTACACACACAAGCAGTGCCTCCCATATGTGTCCCACTGCCTCCCAGCTGCTGGAGACTTTCCCCGCTGTCTTCCCCCGACAGAACCTTTCACTGCCGCACATAACTACACATCACAGTGAGGACACAGCCTACTTTTCACTGCAGCATGTAGCTACACATAACCTATATGCCATTGCAAGTGTAGACAAGGTCTCTATTACCATGAGTGGTATCCTGACCTTACCAACTTCAATGGGACCTGGATTTCATCCAATACTTACAGCATATAAAGAGTTTTCTGATCTGCTATTGTGCTGGGGCAGATTAGAATGCTGATACACAGTTGTAGAATACACAGAATCATGAAATAACATCCATAGATATGTTACATACAAATTGCCATAGTGATTCAGAGTAGTAGTCCATCCAGTCCAGTATCCTGTCTCTGACAGTTGACAGAACCAGATACTTCAGAGGATGGTATTAGAACTTTGCAGTAGGCAATTTGTTCCACAATTGCCCGCACATAGGTTTCATCCCAAGCTTTAATAGTTAGAGATTGGCTTAAGCCCTAAATCATAGAATCACAGGACTGGAAGGAACCTCGAGAGGTCATCTAGTCCAGTCCTCTGCACTCATGGCAGGACTAAGTATTATCTAGACCATTCCTGACAGGTGTTTGCCTAACCTACTCTTAAAAATCTCCAGTGATGGATATTCCACAACCTCCATAGGCAATTTATTCCAGCTCAAGCTTTAATATCCCTTCCAAAGATTAGGTTTTGAATGATAACTCTGTATCTTCTTGATATGCATATAAATGTCTAATCCCTTTTTGAATCTTGTTAAGTTCTTGGTCTCAACAACTTCTTGTGGCAATGAGTTCCACAGCTTAATTACACATTGTATGAAAAAGTATTTCTTTTATTGATTGTGAATATCCTACTTTTTCACTTCATTGATAGTCCCCTAGTTCTTGTAATATGAGACAGGGAGAACAGTTGCTCCCAATCCATCATCTCTACGCCATTCATTATTGTATATACGTCTATCATGTCTGTCTTATTTGTCTTCTTCCTAATGTACACAATCCCATTCTTTTCAATCTCTCTTCATCTGCAAGTTTTTCCATGACCTTGAATATTCCCGTCCCTGTTCTCTGAACCACCTCTAGTTTTGCAATACAATTTTTGAGATGGGGTGATCTATACTGTACACAGTATTCCAGGATAGGCCACATCACTGATTTAAAGACATATTTTGGGGGATTATTCTCCCTCCCATTCCTTATGCATCCTAATACCTTGTTAGCTTTTTTTGATTGCAGCTGTGCATTGAGCAAAGGTTTTCAATGAGCTATTTTGGATTGATACAGTTAATTTAGAACCTTATAAGAGTAGCTTAAATTTTTCCTCTCAGTGTGCATTACTTTTATATTTGCCTACATTAAATTTCATTTGCCATCATGTTGTCCATTTACATAATTTGTGTAGATCTCTCTGAAATTCTCAGTCTTCTCTGACCCTGACTAACGTAAATAACTTTGTCAGCTGCAAACTTTGCTACGCCCTTATTCACAGTCCTTTCCAGATCATTAATAAATATATTAAACACCTCAGGACCTAGTATGGAAGTGTGGGACACCTGCTGTTAACCTTTTGCAATAATGAAAATGGACCACTTAAACCTACTCTGCATTCTACGTACTAGCCAACTTTTGATCCATAACAATACTTTGCTTTTCACCCCACAACTTTTTAATAGCCTCTTGTCTAGGACCTTGTTAAAGGCCTTTTGGAAGGCTAAATAAATTATGTCAACTGGTTCTCCTTTTTCCACTATATTATTGACACATTCACACATGCACGTAACAGGTTTTATACCCGAGACCTCACCAAAGCTGAGAGGTATGATGTCTTATTAAATGATCTCCATAAAGGCTATCATCAATGTATGATATCGAGAGACTTGTCACGTGGAAGAGAGAAGAACATTTACGTCAGAGAGCTCTTTAAGGAGGAATATGTTTCCATCATTGAGCAGGGGGTTGGACTAGATGACCTCCTGAGGTCCCTTCCAACCCTGATATTCTATGATCATTTATAAGTGGAAGCATTTATACTCCCTTTTTTGTGTAACTCCTCTTTAGGGATGTTATTTCATGATGGAGAGGTCAGTGACTTTGTCAGTGATACGCAATTATACTGTGTACTTTTCATTTGAAGTCAGATGTTATTCCAGGTAGAAGGGGTCAGCACTTCTGACCATGTATGGGCAAAAGTAATTAATTTTTACCCACACTTATGAGTAGAATAACATTTCCAGGGTGAGAGGTCTGCTTGATGAGATGATAACAGCATTTTTTTGTTGTATATTGATGTCTGCAATCCTTTTTCATACTTGTTTTATTAGTATGACTCATGCTCATTATGAAACACAAAGGCAGCAGTTTTCTATACTTACAGGCCTCTGACTTATACAGTCACTTTTTCTTATGGTTGTTCTGACCGTCACTTTCTGGCAAATCCTTTCTTCCTTTCTACCTGATAACATATAGAAAATGTTTATTCATTAAATATACATTGTGCTCTGTTTATTCATTCTTTAAAATGAATTGTTACATTTTAAATTAATAATATGGTAAAATATTATTTCCATATCTAAATCATTAGGCAGTGACAAACCAGGAATATATTAATAAACATTACCTGGAAAAAAATACCATACTTTCTAATTATCATATATGAAGACATTAATCAGCATAGTCATAGAACATATAAAGAGGCTACAACTGTTGAAATGTTAGAGTGATTTAATAGTTATGTTGTAAAGCTTTTGAAGATTGAACCCACATAGCAAAGACAAACCCAGTGAATAGAAAAGGGCAAAATGCTGTTTTTCAAACACTATCAATACTAAGGCTGAACTTATGAAAATAACAGACACTAACTTGAAATTAGTGTTAATTATATTTATTTAAAAGACATATTTTAAATAATTATATCCTTGCTCTTGCTCCTTAGAACACTTTTGGAACTGGCCATCATTAGAAGATAAACCAGCTTTAAATATGCAGCACACAGACTAGGGTCCAGGTTTACTGATTATGGGAGAGATTTGACAGGGCTTTGGGAAATCTTAGTAGGAGATATGCACATCTCCTCTACGTATGTGGGGTATTTTGTACTAAAAACTACTCCCGTAGCTGGAGCTAGTAGTACTCGGGATAGCAAATGTGCATAGAGGTTTATGAAAATATTACATTTTTTGTGGTTATGTATTTTTGTGGATTTTTCTTGTAGCCTTTGGATAATGAAGCTATCCAAATATTAAGAAGGATACTTGTGACACAAAACAACTAAAACCATGATACTGAAACAAATGCAAAGGTTACACAAAACCCCCATACCACAGGACACAAGACAAGTTGTGCTAGCTGTATCTATTATACAATATACTTTTACTACACCGATCTCACAACCAAATCAGAAGTCACTGTATAACTGTGTTGCCACATAATCATTTTTCATCTTCAGCATCTAAATTAAGTGGGACTAACCAACAAAGTCCCTCTTCACTTTCAGCACAATCCCATTCCTGCTCCACAGGAAAGGAAGAACATATGTTTTGTAAGATCAGCAAGCTCTGAGCAATCCAGTGACACACGTGGAGTAGCTACCGGACCAGTGGGTATCCTGTATGTATGTCAGGAGTAAAGCACGACTCTTCTGGCTTCAGGGGACAGATGCCATGCTATCCTCTGACAAATGCTATGCAGAATCAAGATCATGTTGGTTGGTATACTAAACACTGTACTCTCTTACCAAAATTGCTGTGCAAGGACTTGTCTAAACAGTGATTTAGTGTGCAGCAAGCAAGCGGTGTAAATCTACAGTGCGTCACTCATTGTGCACTAAGTAGCCATGTGAACTGTGCTACTGCACACTAAAAGTTACATATTGCATTTTGATCTACTACTGACAGCACATTCCAGCCGTTAATAGGCTTAATCCTGAGCACTGAGCAATAGGATCCTACAGAGGATCTCTGCTCTATGGAAGATTCCAGGGGATCAGTACCTCTCAGGATCAGGCCTAATACCAGTATGGTATTGGTTATATTACATTGATAGTCATGTATAAATATATCCCTACAAACAATTATGTTAAGTAAAAAAGATTATGTTATATAAAAAAGAAAATACATTATTAAAAATAATAATACCTGGTTCACAATTTATACTATCAGTAGAGACTACAGGGCTAATGGCAAAGGGTAATACACCCAATCCAGAACCTGGCAGAATTATTAGGAATATAAGTTTCTTGTAAAATAAAAACATTTTTACACAAATGACATTTCATTAATTCTTACACTGCCAATTATGATTTTTCTTTTGGTAAAAAAGTAATGAACTTCTCTGTTTGCCTTCCAAATTTAGAAATTCTGCAGTTGCTGAAAATCTCACTGATAACACCCTACACATAGTACTTTCCTGGTTAAGAGAAAACTTCAACAGTGTTTCCAGGCATACCACATTTTTGCAATGGGTATTTCATGACTATGGCAAGGTAAGAATTAAGTATATGAACTCACTTTGCATGCACTTAATCAAGCTCTTTTCAAAAGGATTACTTGTTCCCATTACAACCCCCAGGTGTTGCAAGCTCTATTTTTAATTTGTCTTTTTAATGGCTTTACCCCAGGGCACATGCTTTTAGTTTGAAAACACAAAAACAAATAAAAAATAAAATAGCATGTAATTGTATGTATTGTATTTTTGTTCTTAGCAGCCACCTCAGCAAATATTTCTGAAGTATAACAATGCCTTTCCTGAGGCCACAGAATATTGTGAAAGCTAAATCTTTCCTGATTACTGCAAAAGGCAGAAAATATTTGTAGCCATTAATACTTTAGTCTCATTCTCTAAATGAAACCCACCCAACTTGTATGGCTTCAGTGAAATATTTTGCAACTTTACTCCAACCAGTAAAGGAATAATCCCTTTGAAAGACGCTAGCATAATCCTTGTGCAGGTTTTTTTTTATTAATATTATTATTGTTTTTCAGTCTGAAAAAAGTACTAGATTAAGCTACAATCATTTCTGGCTTCTTTGCTGTGTATATGAAGGAACAACATTCCATCCACATTCCTAAAAATTGATTTTCAGGGCCTTGTATGCCATGGATGCTAAATATAATTTTATTTGATAACTATGAATAAATATATGCCTTTATGCAGCCGCTCTTTTAAGAGAGATACAGGTATACATATGCAGCTACATATTGTACTTTTGACTGTCACAAATATGACACAGTGCAATATGAAACTATACTTGTGTGTTCTTATGCGATATTATTGATCACAGCTCATTTTAAAAAATGAAATTCAGGATTTCAAAGGCATTTTATGCCCCAAAATTTTAATTCTGAAGAAAAAAAATGGTGTTTTCCAAGCAGCTCTATTTTTTACTTTTATTCGCTATTTATACAGAATCAAGGGTTTTATTTTATGTAGTTTAGAAATCACAGCCTAAATAACAAAGCTTTTTGTTCTTCAGAACTACACAGGACCAGATTCTGTTCTCAGTCTGTTTTTACACTGGAGTAAAAAGAAATCAGAATCTGTCACATAACTACACCATAATTAAGAACCTGTATGTTTTAAACATGCACATTCATAGAATGTGAATATATAGCTACATAGCACAAGTGTTCATTTGGTTTAGATTTGTGCCTTTTATCACCATCAATAATAATTTGCTCTACACCCTACAATTTTTTCATATTTTGGATTTAAATGCATTTCCCAAGATGGAAAGAGTTAACTTTTCAATTTAAAAAATATTGTATTCCAGCACTCTGACCCTAGAAAACATAAAAGAACAAAACAGAATAAACCCATAATTATACAATTTGTTTCAATATGATCAAAATAGGTATCAATTTTAGAAAATTTGTTCTGAGCTTTTATAGAGAACACTATAAATATGTATATGTATAGTTTTGGAGTAATCTTAACAACAAACCAATCTTTTCATTATTTAAATTGGGATCACTTTTCATCTTCCTCAGGCTGTCTTTGGAGAGATTTGGTTATACTCCAGAAGGATAAGGTTAAATATCACCATATCAGCAGCCATATGAAGCAAGGCTTTTCAATAAACAGTTGTTAAAGAACTATAACAATTTTGTTTGATTTGGGGACTGCATGCTTTTTCCTTCCTTATGTCCCAGCAACTGAGTTAAAAAAACACTGCTCTCCAAAACCAAAGCCAAACTAGCATGTATTGCAGTAGCTTTCTTCACTTACACGTCTTGCAGCAGCCATCATTATAAGTCTGCACAGTGCCTCCATTCTAGGAAAAGAAAGGGGAAATATATCAAAAAAGACTGTGCCCAATGCAATGCCCTGCTGTATCCAATTACATTTAGAACATAATGGGCCAAATCTTCAGTTGGTGTAAATTGGTGCACTATCACCGATGTCAACGAAGTTACAAAAATTCACATCAGCAAAGGCTCTGGGTCAAAATCTCCAAGCTGTTTTGAAATATAATATTTGAAAATGAACTTGCCATTATGATTGAGCATATCTGAGCTGGTCTCTTTTAACTCAAGAGAGCAGTCATCTTCAGACATTACCATCCATTCTCCCACTGATGGCTCAATTAACATTGGGAGTTACTTGGATAGTTAAAAAATTCCATATATGAGTAAAATGTAATTTTGTTCAAGATTCAAAAGAATTTACATTGCTCATGTACCACAGAAATGAGCACAGTGAAGATTCCAATTAGATAGCTATTTACTACTGAATACCTATAATTTTGCCTCATGTAATATATTTTCAGAGCTCTAATTCATCCCTTTATTCTAGTTTTTTGGTTTTCCTTTCACATTTTATAATTAACTTTTCTTATGCTTTTCTTCTCAAATGTATTGTAGGCAGGACTGAAGCGGAAATGCAGAAAACATATCAAAAAGAGGAGATATTCCTCTTTAAATTAAAAAAAGAAAGGATCTCTCTCATGTGGAACTGGCATAAATAAGAGCTAAACTGTCCACTTTTAATACATTTACAAAAATTGCAGATAAAGCAGGAGAGTGGATGGGATAGCAGTCTTGTACTAATACCGTACAAAATATTTTTTTTAACTTACAGTATTGGTTTTCTATATTGTTATAGAGAAATCACTGAATATGTTGATCAATTTTTCAAAAACGAGCACTTCAGGTTACCTTCCGAAATCCATATTAGCTCCTAAATTAACCTAACCTGATTTTCAAAACTGCTGACCAACCTCAACTCTCACTTGAAATCAGTGCTGAGCACTTCTGAAAATCAGGTTGAACTGATTCAGAAGGATAATTTTAGGAACACATTCTGGAAAATCTTGGCCATTATTATTAAAGAAAGACCCTAACAGAATGTGATGAAAAAGCTCCGGAAATAAGAAAATGTTTTTAACGGTGTCAACATTACTTTATGATAAGGTGCTTTATTTGGGATAGACAGGAGAGTAGCTGTGTGCCCTTTCTAAATAGCATGTAACACATTTATAGATCTTGTGCAGAATTTGAAATCAGTACTCAGGACAGATACTGCAATGTATTTTTAGGAGCATTGCTTGAACAGCCACAAGTGCAAGAACTAGAATGTACAAAAAACAGAATAATTAATTAGGATAAAAGCTAGAAACCTATATTCCCTAAACAACAACAAAAAAGTGTGTGCGTGTGTGTGTGTGTGTGAAGTATCTTTGAACCATAGCTATTTGGTTTATATATGTTAATTTTTAGGTAGGTACACTAAGTAATTTGTAATCTTATGAACCAGAGCTATTTGTTTCATGCAGAGCACAAAGTCAGCAAGCCTCTTGAAGTGTTTCTAATCTCTGTTCAATTTATGGCATTTTGAAACTCTGCTGCTGCACATTTATCTGCAAACTTGCTAAGTGGCATGAAACAGCTTATTTCATTTATGTGTTTATAAACTCTCTGAATTATAGGTCCTATTCAGAACTCTCTGCTCAGACAAAAGGAAAGGGAGTAAGAACCCTATAAGAGTGCAGCTTAATACCAATCAAACAAAATTTTGAAAGTGCACATTGTTTGGGATGTATGATATAACCCTAAAAACAAACAGAAGAATAGTACATAAGAACATTAATTGCTCATTTTAAAGTTGTTACTTACCAAATTTTTTTTAGATTAATCATTCTATGGAAAGTATAATATGGTTGTCAGACCCATAATGGTTCTGAAATGAATGCCAAGCTCCAAAACAAAAGATTAGTTATTACGATTTAAAATCACAAAGTACAAACCTTTGTGCATTCAGTCTCATTAAAAGGGGGGCAGACAACACTAGATCCCAGTATCATAGCACCTACAGCAGTCTTTGCACACTCATATTTAGTGCAATTGGAGGCCCAGGTGCTTCCCTCCTACAAATACAAAACAAAAATACCAGAACAGACAGCAAGTTACAGCGGCACTGACACTAGAATATTGCTTAGTTATAAAGGTGTTATTTCCACATGTAGCCACTAAGATAGTGGACAGACCCTGCACTCTATTCCTCGCCAATGCACCAGCCGGAAGGAAAAGAGCCTGCACCAGAAAAAGGGCTGGTGCAACTTACTTCCCTGTGAATCAGAGTGGAAACTGAATTATGACTCAGAATCAGTAAGAGTCATAGAGTTTAAGGCCAGAAGGAATCACCAGATCATCTACGCTGATGACCTGTAGATCACAGGCCACCAAAATCACCTAGCACCTGCACATTAAACCCAGCCACCAAAATTAGATCAACGCATTATCGTCCACAGGAAGAGAATAGGAGGGACCAAGATGCTTCAGTGCCTGAGGCTCCTGCAATGGCAGGGAATTGATTATGCCAGATATACATAGATAATCCCAGTAAGTGATTCACACTCCAAACCGCAGAGGAAAATGAAAATACCTCAAGGTCACTGACTATCTGACCTGTGGGAAAATTCCATCCCAATCCCACATATGGCCATCAGTTCGACCTTGAGCACGTGAGCATGAACCAGCGAGCTAAGCATGTGAGAGACAGACTGTTCAGTGCCATTTCAGAGCATTGGCCCCCCTGTCCAGTGTCCCATCTCCAACCATTTCTGATGCTTCAGAGGAAGGAGACTAAAAACAAAAACAAAACAAAAAACCCAAACCCAGAATACACTGGGAAAAGGTGAAATCCCTTCCTGATATCCTGCAGGTGACCATGAAGGATGAGCTGTAGGAACATATGAATATTAATCTTCTTAATATTATTAATCTTTCATTTATATCACACCTGTGATCCCAAAATGCTTTACAACCTCTCCAAAAAGCATATAGTACAGGAATCACTAACACCAATCACTGGAAGGCAGCCACTGTTTTGTGTTCTGAGCCTCTACCAAAAACCATAATAGTAGCCATTGACCCAATCCTCTCTTTACATCTCAAGTTGGCAAGTTTGCTTAAGTGTTTGAACAAGAGCTTCCCTGACATCAATAATATGTCCAGTATCTCTTAGGGAGCCTGATTTTCAGGTGTGCTGAGCACCCACAATTCCCATTGACTTCAGCTGACGTTGTGGGTGCTCTGCATTCCTGAAAATTGGGTGCCAACGGCTAGCTCCACAAAGGCACTTGGGCTTTGCAATGCTAACTTTTAGGCACACTGCCACCCAGTGTAGTCAAGTGCCTAAGTCCAGGTTTGAGGGAGGCACCTATCTAAACCTGGGATTCACAGCTGTGAACCCTCTCCTGGAATTAAGTGACTAGGCCAGGTCAGCCTTTTCTCATGAAAAACCAAAGAGAATGACCCCATGATAGCCAATAGCCCAGTGATTAGGGCACTTGCATGGATGTGGAAGACCTATTTGCAATCCCCTGCTGCAGAGCAGAACTTGAATTTTGAGTCTTCTATATCGGAGGTATGTGCCCTAGCCACCAAGCAACTGGGCATTCTTGGCGGCGGGGCTTGCACGATCTCCTGTTCAAATTGTTCCACTTTGTATAAAACACTAAAGATTCATGGGAGGAGGCATCTGAACTTAGGGCTCCCACATCCCAGAGAAGTGGCCAAACCACTAGGCTTCAGAGTCACTCTCACTTTTTGTTTCTCTGGCCAAAGGAATCTTTGCATTCTCAGAATGCCTACTTGATCGGGCCCCACAGACAAGAGAGGGGAAAGCCTCGTTTGAGAATCTCACCAGGGCTTAGCCACGAGCTATATTGTCAAGCTGTTCAGCAGTGGCAGGGCGTAGGCGCATGCACAGTGGTGATAAGTTAGGCACCTAGGGGACTTTACTGGAAAATGTCAGGTGCCTAAGGAATTTAGGTGCCTACAGCATTACGCAGCAGGCAAGCAGGGATTCTGAGGACTCACTGATGCTTAAATGTTGGACTTATATGCCTATCTGCCAATTTAGGCAATTTATGGATTTAGCCCCAGGTGTTTAGTTCAACTTCTCTGCTCCCCTATATTTGCTGGCTGAAGACAGCCAGCCATGTGGATACAGCTATATTGAACACCACAACTGTCCCTACTGACAGACCAAAAGTAGCAATGTGAGAAATGATAATACAAGAACCAGCCAGAAGATGTCAGTTAGATACTTGAATAAAGTCATATGTGCTACTGATACTGTTATTTCCTCCAGCGTTCAGAGGCACTTACTTCATGCACAGATAGTGTTCCATTTTCAGTATAGAAAGCACAAGACACATTTTGGCAGGTTCCACAACAAACATGATGACTGGGAGAAGGAATGTATATCTGATGCTGTTAAAAAGAAAAAAAAATTAAATGAACCTTTTTTTTTTTACACATAGGTCATTAATTATAAGTGAGTGTGGGGGTTTCCTTGTCTGTGTTCTCTCTCAATAGAGACGGTCCCAAGTCACAAAGTTTGGATGTGTATCGACATCCAAATTCTCCAAAATGTTAGGCAGGGATATGATCTGGTGTTTTGATTTAGGCCCATCTCTATTTCTGAGAGGTTACATAAACTTAGAACTTTATTTTCTGATGAACCATATGGTCTTTGCCTGTTCCTCAAATCTTTCTGAGTAACAGCCGTGTTAGTCTGTATTTGCAAAAAGAAAAGGAGTACTTGTGGCACCTTAGAGACTAACCAATTTATTTGAGCATAAGCTTTCGTGAGCTACAGCTCACTTCATCAGATGCATACTGTGGAAACTACACAGAGACCATGAAACAATACCTCCTCCCACCCCACTCTTCTGCTGATAATAGCTTATCTAAAGTGACCACTCTCTTTACAATGTGTATGATAATCAAGGTGGGCCATTTCCAGCACAAATCCAGGTTTTCTCACCCCCCACCCCCATACACACACAAACTCACTCTCCTGCTACGTAAAAGAATAAATGGACACAAATCAGATGTCAAGAATTATAACATTCATAAACCAGTCGGAGAACACTTCAATCTCTCTGGTCACGCAATTACAGACATGAAGGTCGCTATCTTAAAACAAAAAAACTTCAAATCCAGACTCCAGCGAGAAACTGATGAATTGGAATTCATTTGCAAATTTAGGCTTAAATAGAGACTGGGAGTGGCTAAGTCATTATGCAAGGTAGCCTATTTCCCCTTGTTTTTTCCTACCCCCACCCCCACCCCAGATGTTCTGGTTAAACTTGGATTTATGCTGGAAATGGCCCACCTTGATTATCATACACATTGTAAAGAGAGTGGTCACTTTGGATGGGCTATTACCAGCAGGAGAGTGAGTTTGGGGGGCGGGGGGGGCGGAGGGTGAGAAAACCTGGATTTGTGCTGGAAATGGCCCAACTTGATTATCATACACATTGTAAGGAGAGTGATCACTTTAGATAAGCTATTACCAGCAGGAGAGTGGGGTGGGAGGAGGTATTGTTTCATGGTCTCTGTGTATATAATGTCTTCTGCAGTTTCCACAGTATGCATCCGATGAAGTGAGCTGTAGCTCACGAAAGCTTATGCTCAAATAAATTGGTTAGTCTCTAAGATGCCACAAGTACTCCTTTTCTTTTTTCAAATCTTTCTATATTCTTAGTTAAATGAATGAAGTCCATTTTGACCATTAAAACATGGCATACCAAAATGAACAAACAATATAGGAGATCTATTTTGGTGAGATATATTTACTTTTTATGATACACATTTACAACATAAGATTGCAAGAATGAAGACAAGTGGCTAAGAAAGAAAGCTGGGAATCAAATCTAAGAGAAAATGTGTCATTTATTAAAAGAGTAAAGAAGTGACACCATGGGATAGGAATCCCATCCCACAAGGAAAAGGGAAAGTGTCCCCATGGCATATTGTCATTTTTACTTAAATTTGTGCAATATGTGACCACTGAAGCCTCTGGAAGTATGAATAATAATTCAAAAGCATCAAACTTAGAGAATTTTAATATTTACAAAAATCATCTTCTTCCACTTCCTACAAAAGAAACCACAAAAGAAATTCAACCCACTCAAGCAACCTCCCTCAAGGAAAAGCCTAAGCAACTCAGTAAGCTTTACAATGTGCCCTGGGGGGGTTGTCAAAACAGCAAGAAAAGTGAACCCAAAGCGGACATCTCTTCATCGAGAATATCCTCTGTTCCAAGAGGAGTAGCACAGAACTCACAGCCCATTGAGAAGGTGGATTAAGGTGGTAATAAGCCACCTTTGCATCCTTCCAATCCTGAGCTGCTCTGAGACCCCAGCATAATTTATGCAGTCCTGGAGGCCAGTTTAAGTTACGGCTTCCTCCAAGGGACATTCTATGGTTTTCAGAACTGCCCAAAATCTCCACAGTCCTATGTGCTGTGGCCCTGCACTTGACACACTCCTCTTGCTCCTAGCCTGCCTCCTGGCACACCCGCTACACACCCAGGCTTATGAAGGGGTCCCTGGAAGGCAGCTTTACAAAGGAATTCTTCCTAACTGGATACTTGGCTTTTTAGGACCCTTTTACACTTTTCCAGCCCCTTTATCTGGCCTAAAGGGGCTGGAACAGGGGTGAGAATCTTACCCTTTGTTTCTAAGATAGCTAAGGCCATGTCTGCACTTACCGGGGATTGACGCTGCTGCGATCGATGCAGTGGAGGTTGATTTAGTCACTAAATTGACCGCAGAGTGCTCTCCGATCAACTCCGGTACTCCACCGGAATGAGAAGATTAAGGTAAGTTGATGGGAAAGCGTATCCCATTGACGCAGCGCTGTCTAGACACCACAGGAAGTTGACCTAAGCTACGTCAACATCAGCTACTTTATTCATGTAGCTGGAGCAGCGTAACTTAGGTTGACTTACCACAGTAGTGTAGACAAGGCCTAAGACTCAAACTTTAAAAGTTCTTCATATCGTGGCAGTATTAATTGTTGACTTTTTATTGGCAATTACAATAGCTCAACATCTATAATTTCCACAAGAAGCAAACTGGCTATCTATATGTACACCATAGGATACACATATGCTTTACTAGAGAAGCATCACTAAATAATTGGGCAACAGTTTCCTTCCTATATAAGCTGAAGTTTCTGAGTGGGCTTCAAGAATAGCCCCATGCAGAGTGCACTGGAAAAGTCTGTCTTATGTCCCAAATGACATAATGTTCAAATATGAGAAAATATAGTCAGAGGAATGGTTTAAAATTCTTTAGCAGAAATAAGCTAGTGTCTACATTTTAAAGGTTAAATACTTCACAACTAAGGGCTGTCTATGCAGCACCATGGTCCAGACCACAGGGTGTGATTTGTAGAGCACTCTAAATGCCCCATGTAGACCCTACTGTCATGGACTAAAAGGTACCGAGTTCACTTTAATGTAGTCCCTGACCTTTTAGTTCATGTCAGCAGTCTACATGGGGCAGTTTAGAGGGCTCTGCAAATCACAGCCCCATAGTCCAGACTGCAGCACCATGTAGACAAGCCCTAAGAGAAGACCCCTAACCAAAACCCCAGATCTGAATGCTCCATGAACTTTCAGAAAGCGGATAGGGATCAATATCCATTTCTGAAATTTTGCAGTTCAGGTCCATTTCTACTTACAACTTGCAAGCCATTTGCAGCCTAACTGTTACCCAGATTCCCCAATATTAATCTATATTTTTCCTCAGGCCTGCACTTTCATTTACTCTTCAATTTCCTGAACACTAGAGCAGGCAAAGTATATCTGCTGTGTGCTGTACAGTAGGCAATGAAATTTCTTATCTGTCTTGTTTGTCATATACTTTGGAGTGAAGACTTGAATTGAATGTAAATATTCCCACTGAACTGGAACCCAAGTGGCGAATACTGTATCAAAGTTACTACTTCTCTAGTTTCTTGTGCTGTCTTCACACACAGCCTGCTAAAATATGCACAGATTTCTTACCTGCTGCTTATAGCTTTTTGCCATGCAACTATTATTTTTAAATAACAGACTTGCAATTTGAAAAAAACTCTCTTTGTTCCTGGCAACTTCTGAACGTCAAAATGAAAAATGTGTTTATAAAACTTAAATAAAAAAAACCTCACTAAAGCAATATTTGTCATAGGCCACCACCCAACAAACACAAGGGTACTGCCGTTAAGCCAAGTTCTTATTATTCCATTTGCTGGAAAGATGTATTGTTAAGCTTCCTCTATTCAATTGTCATAATCTGTAATTAGGACAGTTTTGTTCACAAGTTACATCAGAATGGCATTTAAAAACACTCACAGCATCACATTGTTGGGAACAGTTCACAACTGTAAAATCCATGGCATGATATCCTGTGCTGTGATCTTTTTCTTGTAAACACTGTACTGTGTAACAAAGATTTTCATCCAAATACTGAATCATAGATTGTCCAGGATTCAGCACAGTTACTTCTTGGAATACACATACATCATCCTTTTCTGATAATAATAATAATAATGATAAAAAGAAGAAGTGGGTCATTAGGATAATGTTTTCAATTAAGCAAATTATCAGAATCTCATTCAAACAACTAGGACAAGATCCAGCACTTTGTGACAATTTTGAAGTTTACTGCTGCAAGTAGGCATCGTTCAAAGCAAGACCCTTGACTTCCCATCCTGGGGACAAATTCTATGTTCCTTTACATCCAGTGCAATCCCACTTACTTTGATAGAGTTCTATGGAGACAAAAGTCAGTGCTGAATTTACCCTCTGCACTTTAAATATGCCACATTCAGATGTGTATACACCTCTACCCCGATATAACGCTGTCCTCGGGAGCCAAAAAATCTTACCGCGTTATAGGTGAAACCGCGTTATATCAGACTTGCTTTGATCCACCTGAGCGTGCAGCCAGGCCCCCCCGCCCCCCCCCCCCGAGCACTGCTTTACAGCGTTATATCTGAATTTGTGTTATATCAGGTCGCGTTATATCAGGGTAGAGGTGTATTTAGTTGTGGGAGAGCTTCCTAGGCAGGAGGCAATGTGCTCTTCCCAAGCATGTGGGGCACTGCTCAGGACATACAGGGAAAAGAAAAAGTTACTGGGATGGATTTTAAGCAACAGCCTGCAACTGTATTCACTTACAGCTGGATAGGGGTAGTATACACCCATCCATCTCCCACATCAGCCATTTAGCTGGGTCCAGTGCAAGATTACAGGGCTCCCACCAGATAACCAAGAACCCAGGGTAGACCCTTCAGTCTACCTCCTCTCATCCTCACCTCCTACCTTACAAACTGAGCAGAGTACCAACACAGGGACCTTGGTCTGCAAAGATTTCAGGCCTCCCCTTCTTACAGGCACAAGGTCCACCAGCAAAAATCCCAGGTCTCATTTGCCTCTGGGACGTAGCCCTTTTAGCTTTTATCCATACTGGATATTAGCTGCAAGCTGAAACAAACTGAAAATTCCTATATTATCCTTTAATATCAGACTTCCAAATGCCATTCTTCTTCATCCCAACTGCAGGTCCATAATGCTTTGAGGAAGGCAAAAAACACACCAGATCTCTGCCACTTTGGCTCATCAGGAAAAAAATTCCTCCCGTATCCCATAGCCAGGCGATCAGTCACACCCGTAGCAGCCTGGAAACACAGCTCCCTATCTACATGACAGGGAGGAAGGGCAGAGCAGCTGAAGAGCCAAGGGGGCTCCTGAAGGCTAAGGAAAAGTTTAAATTATTTTAGGGAGGGGCACAGGAGCCAATCAGCTCTCACTCTTCCCTCCTGGCTAACCAATGGGATACAACAAACTGGCGCCCAGGTCTGGCATTTTGGGACATGTGCTCCCCACCTTCCCCCTCTCTTCCAGGAGCAATGCATTCCTTTTTCTGGTCCAACCAATTATGTCCCTCCTAACCCATTGAGATGGGTGAGGGGGCATTTCTCAGGCGTGGGCTCTGCCCCCTTAATCTCCCTTCTGGGAATAATGTATTCTGCCGGCAGTCTAACCAAACATTTCTCCCCAAGTCCCTCTGCCCCAAGACAGGGGGGTAGGGGGGAGATTTTTCCCACTCATCAATCCCATATTTGGGGCTGGTAGCTCAGTATCAGCACATACATGAAAGATTTGTGTCCATGTTTTACACTTGATTTGGAATTTAATTGTTAAACTGGATGGGATGGGGACTTTCCTAGTATTTGGAAGGAAAAGAAACCCTGCAACATAACACCGCTTAAAAAAAACAACCCTTGAAAAGCTATAAAATGCACTACATAATGTCAATTATATTCCTGGGCTGGGGCTGAAGTAAGTCTTCATATTTTCTGCATTTCTCTAATATTTAACACTGTGCTAATCTAATGATACATATATTTAGTCTGCAAATCACAAAAATGTAGCCTTTCGCCAATTAAATGTCTATCTTTAGAATTAACATTGAGACATTATACACTGTAGATATAAAGTCACTTTAGCGTTTCCACTTTAGAAGGCCAGTGTTGGCCCATTGCTGCATTACTTGTGTGCTTTTGTTTAGTAAAACAAAAATTAATAAGGTTAAAAAGAAAAAAAAATTACCACAGATGTACTGCATGCATCCACAAGCACTGTAAATGCTGTCGTCTATTTTTTGAACCTCTCCCTGTGTAGCAAGAAACAGTTTCAGAGTCAAATACATCAAACACAACTTATAAAGCTTACAAGAGACACCCTTCTCTTAAAACATACAAAACTACTGCCACTCCAGCCTAAGCTTTGAGAAAGAGAAAATCACAATCCATTACAATAGACAGTATGGTTGCCAGATGCATTACTGTTAACAACAGCTAAGTGGTACACTTCCTTTTGGTCTGAAGACAATGACAGTGTAGCTTAATGTCAGTTTGAATTAATACTGACCTGAAGAAGACCTTTGTTTTGAGATGAAACTTGCCTCTTTCACCCAAAGAAGTTGGTTTGAAAAAATAATATTACCTTACCCACCTTGTCTCAGTTTTAATTAGTTTATTTTTTTAAAAATCTGTCTCTCTTTTATTTTGGATATATTTTCAAGTGATAAATCCTGGTTATTTTAATAGTAAAGGTATATCTGTTCATAAAATACCACTTTGACAGCTCTGAAACCTCCTCCATGACTTTAGTGTATTGTCAAAATTCTGTACCACCGTACATCTCTTGCAAATGATTCAGAATTTGGCCTGTTATGATCTATATTACATTTCTTGCATTATATCCACATTACATGTTCCTCATATGTAGAGCCCTGCACGATACAAAATTTATATCGTATCTGTGGATATAAAGCAGATATCCACAGAGCTGCAGGGTTTTACCAGGAACGGCAGCAGCAAAGGTTGCAGCATGTTTGGCATCCACTTCCAGGAACCAGTGCCCTGCCTGGGCAGCTCCATCAGCATGGCTGTACTGGCCAGCCCTGCCCACTGGGGCAGGCACCAGGCTCATTAGCAGCTGTCACTGGTTATACTAGTGTGTGCAAGCGGCTCGCATGCTCCTGGACACACTCACGACCAGGGATGGCTGCCATAGATATCTGCATCTGTGGATATAAATTTGGTATCCATGCAGGGCTCTACTCATCTGGGGGAGGGCATGTGATGGGAAAGTATGCCTTTCATCACAGTGATAGTTCAGAGTTACATCATTCGTTATCATGCATTTTCCAGGTTATAGCAACTATTTTGTTTAAAACAAAATAGAAAATGAGAGAAGAGGACAGTATATCTAAACTCTCATACGTTACAAAGGTCAAAGATATTTAATAACTTTCATAGGAAGCATATATAATTAACAAAACAAGCCAACATTCCTCTAGAAACAAAGCATGTTCATAAAGTTGATTTCTTTCAATAACAAAAATTAATTTTGTAACTGGTAAAATTTTAAGCATGTTGATCCTAGTCAGTATTGAACAAAGTAAGATTACATATTCTTCCCTTCAGTTAGGTCTGCTTAAAAAACACAAAATGAAGCTTCTCCAGTGGATTGATGGTAGCAACACAGGATCTAAAATAGGGGGTTACAAGCTGGATTTGGAAGATAGGAGACAGTGTTTCAACACCTCCCCATTTTATAATCCATGTACTGGCAAATATATGACAGGCAGTATTGATAGCCCCAATCCCATAGCCTGTGATGACAAATTCAAGGAAGGGATAGAAACAATAGCGCATAAAAAGAAAGGGGGGGGGGAAAATACTGGATGTTATTAAGTAACATCTAAAGAAAATTTTCTTACCACTTTACAGGTTGGTATAGTAAAATTTTCACAGCTACATTCTGAGAAGAGAGCAACAAAAATGTATCAGTCAAAAGACATTAACTTTTATTAATAAGTAACTAGTAGAAGAATGAAAAATAGTTACCACAGTGCCAGCCTGGACAACACTGTCCAGGTACTTTCTCTTTCACAAGTTGCATGTCAGCTGTGCAGTTCAGAAGAGGCACTGAACAACGGTTCTCATCACAAACTAAATGGGGGGAAATGACATGGCTCAACATGTTTTCAGCTCATATTTCCTTAGATAAACTATTCTAACAACATTGAAGGTTTTTCATAGAATTTTGTTATTATGATTTAATATTTGTTAAGGTCCAACAGCATTCTTGACACTGTACAAGGGATAAATAGAGAGACAGGCCAAGATTTCCAAAAGTTAGCAATTTTGGTTATCTCAATTTTTGATGCCCAACTTGAATCTCCTTAAAGGGTTTTACATTTTCAAAGTCTGCTGAACGCGAATCATCTGAAAATCTTGCTCCATGAAAGTGACTCAAGTTGGGCACCCAAAATCACTAGTAGTTACAGGAGTGCTCTAGCTGTATATCTGTAAACAGTTGCTAGATAAGGTGTCAGTAGACGCTGGCTGACCAGAGGCACCGAGTCACTTCAGCAATGGTAGTGAACAACATTTCACTCCTTGTTGCAATGCTAATGCATGGGGATATCTGTGAAAACTGAAACTTCTTCAGAGCCTATTAAGGACAACCTTTGAAAGGGATGCCAGAATACTGTAATAACGTAGGACATTATACAATACTGAACATTTTATAAAACTATATTTTTAACATTTGGATAAATTCAACTTTAGATGGAAAGTGTTGAATCAGCTGAAAAAAAATACACAGCATATAATGTTTACCAGATACAGGAAAACCTTTACATTAAAAACAGCTAAACTTACCACAGTGGTAACGAGGACAACAGGAATGCATGGTGCTAAGATCTACTGTGAGAATTTCCCCCTCATTACATAAAGGAACAGGCTCAATGCAAGATTCACAAACTAAAGTTAAAAAGAATAAACCAAATACAAAGTTTAAAATATATCATCAGAAAGTTGTTACATATGAGCTTTATTCTACCCATGTTCTTCTACTGTGCCTGCCTGCCTGCAAGCTAGCCAGCCATCTGGGTATCTAAGAAACTTTTATTGACTAACACATTCAAACAAAATAGATAATTGAAAGTAATGATACAGTAATGGATGTACCTATTACTTTGTCTGGTGTTGAGATTTATGCTCAGACTGTTGCTACATGGACTGAAAAAATGACTGTCAGTGGGCAATAATAACGAAGCTGCAGATTGAAGGCAAAGGTCACATAATTCTATAAATGAAATATGTCCAAATATTTTCAGACAAGCCCAATTTCTGTACTTGTGTATAAAATGGCATCATTCTTTAGTGTGCAGTTCAGCAGTAATATTTAAAAAAGTAACCTAGGAATAAAGGTCCTAAATTGCAAAACAATACATGCAAGTGGAATTTATAGCCAAGTGTCTGCCCAGGCCAATCCTGTGACAGCATTCTCAGGCAACCTTATCAAGTATGCAACTAGAGACCTGTCTTTTCTTATTTGTAGATAACCTAATAACAGTGGTTCTCAACCTGTGGTCCAAGTATCCCCGGGGGGTCTGCAGATACGTCTAAGGAGTCCATAAAAGACAGACTGAAAACTGACTGAACAGAATTCACCTATATATACACAGACAATAGATTTCCAAAGGGGTCTGGCACCACTATTCAAAATTTTCTAGGGGTCCTCAAATGAGAAAAGGTTGAGAACCACTGCGCTATAATATCCTGTCTACCAACAAGAAAGCTAGAATAGTAAAGGCTTCTTACCACACAGATAAGAGAAACAACAAGGATCTTCCTGTTTTGCTTCAACAATAAATTGGTCCTCTCTGCACTCCGGACGGGGAGCATTGGGACATGCTAAGGGATCACATTCTACATAAAAGACAAGTCAGTATCTCTAATAAAAAGTCACATGAATAATGCTACAATAGAAAAAGGTATTTTCCTTAATTACTTTTTTTTTCCATAGAATCATAGAATATCAGGGTTGGAAGGGACCCCAGAAGGTCATCTAGTCCAACCCCCTGCTCGAAGCAGGACCAATTCCCAGTTAAATCATTTTCTGATTCATTTTCTCATTCATTTTCTCTTCTCTTATCTAAACAAAACTAAATTGATTGTAAATCAAAACTGACAGACAGAAGAAATACAAAAAAAAAAGTATAAACCCTAAGGAACAGAGCAGAAACAACCTGAGGAAGAGAGTAGAAACATTTCTCAGAAGTTATTTATGGTGATCTGTTAATACAGGCAGAATTGTCGTTTGGTACAATTACCCCAGATAATGTAGGGATGGGAAATATGCTTTTAATCTTGTCTCCATATATCACTTACCACATTGGTATTGTGGACAGCAGGAAAGGGTGCTATAGCCTACCATCAATTTTTCACCATTTTTGCATGTTGGAATAATAGCCTCACACAAAGTCATGTTACATTCTGAAAAAAAATATGGCATATGCAAATATTCACATGTGTATGAATGTGAATAGAGATTACATTGGTTGATAACTGGCAAGTGGTTACAGGTAGCTATCTAGAGAGTGAAAATACCAGTTCAGCTATCCCATTTGCCCTCTATTTCCACAAAAATATTTCATTAAGACATTAAAAAAAGCACCTTATGACTAATGTATCAAATACTAGACCCATGCTTCTTTTGGTAAGAAACATGGACAGACAGAAAGCTAGCATCTGGCCATCAACTGACACTAAGCTGCTTTCTGGGAAAACAGTAACATGCCAATGCATGATTCACTTAGAAGAAGCAGTGGTGCAAACATGTAGAATCATGAAGATTCTAACAAGGCATTCCACTGTGCTGGCAGCTCACTGATGGAAATAGAAAATAAAATAGTTAACTACATAAGATGAAGAACAGTATTGTCATTAAGGCAGAGGACATGGGATCAAGGACATTTGGATTCAGTTCCTGGCTCTGCCAAAGTCTTCTTGTGTTTCCTTGGCCAAGTCTCTCTATCTCAGCTCCCACATGCAAAACTGTGGTCAGTCATAACATTTCCTTTGTCTCACCCTATGACTTATCTATTTAGATTTTAAACTCTTCAGGGCAGGGACTGTGGACTACTCTGTGTACATAATAAACCTAGCACTAGCGGACAGCAATCTGTGTTTCGGCCTATCGCCAGTACTGTTATCAATAATACCATTATTTATTATTTGCACAATAGAATACGTAATGTGCAACAACTAGGGAGAATTACCTTAGGGTTTGTCTACATGAACATTTATACCATGGCAAGCTGGGGTGTGAATCTACCCCGCACTAGCCTGCTGCAGTCTAACTGTCCATGTGCACTCTGCTGATGCATGTTAACAGCTTGTAGAGCACTTTGCTCTAGTCCTCTTTGGACTCGCTCAAAGAGCATTCACAAACTCTTAACGTGCATCAAAAGGGTCCACACAGGTAGTTACCCTGCGGCAGGCTAATGCAGACTAGATTCACACTCCAGCTTGCTGTGGTTGATTGTTCATGCAGACATGTCCACACTCTTCTATTTAAAAGCTCAGCATTGACCCTAAGTGTGAGGACTGTTCTATCATATCCCTTCCAAGATAGGAATAATCTGCAAACTGTTTAGGAGAGTTTGGCCTATGTAAAATTAGCCTACACTATGTCTACACTCGCACTTTTGTCATTAAAACTTTTGTCAGTCAGGGGTATGAAAAAACACACCCCTGACTGACATAAGTTACACCGACAGAAGTGCTGGTGTGGACAGCACTTTGTCAGTGGGGGATGCTCTCACACCGACATAGCTACCATCGCTCTTTGGAGGTGGTTTAATTATGCCGACAGGAGAGCTCTTGCCCATCGGCAGAGAATGGCTACAAAGGAGACCTTACAGCAGTGCAGCTGCAGTGGTACAGCTGGACTGGTGTAAGGTCTCTAGTGTAGACATAGCCTTAGAAACCTGAGTCCCATTTTCAAAAGCGACTAAGACAATTCGGAGCTTAAATCCCATTGATTTTCTGAGAGACTTCGGTCCTACGTGCCTATAGGTGTGCCTACAACTAAACATGTTTGGGCTTGCGCTAGAGACCTTGCAAGCACTGGGACCCCACGAGGGGGGAGGGCCCCATAGGTCAGGGTCCAGCCTGAGCCCAAATGTCTATACTGCAATTTTACAATCCCACAGCCTCAGCCCCATGAGCCCAAGCCAGCTGATGCAGGCCAGCCACTGATGTTTAGTTGCAGTGTAGACATACCCTAAGTCACTTTTGAAAATAGGGTTTTCACTCTTAAGTCAATTAGGCATTTTTTAAAGTTTTACCCTGAACCCTGCCTGCAAATCAATCCATGTCAATAAATGTTTAAACACCTCCTTAGCACTCTTGTTATGGAAAATATGTTTGGCTGCATACATACCGCAAACTTTCTTTGGACAGCAAGCCCGCTCTTCAATGACATTAATGATAACTTCACCTTCCCGCTCACAGACTGGTAGTGGGTCTTCACTGCATTCAGGTTCTATAGCAATAACACTTCCATTCTCCAAACAGTTATACATACAACACCCTTTAATGGACCCATTCCAAACCTCTCCAGCAGAACGAGGCTGTCCTTCATTATCTGTACATGCTAAGGAAGAAAAATATTACATCCTTGAGACATGTATTTAGAACAGTTTTATTCCAGACTAGTACAAATAACGTGTCAGCTGGAAAGCCTCATGGCATGAAAGGATATGCAATATTTTATCAAGTATTTAATTGAAAGGTCTGCATTGTTTTCTAAAACATGACTGAGTCTGATACATTGAAAATTACTAATTTAATTGATCTATTCTATTAACAGAAACTCTAGGTGGTATAGAATGCCAGCTCCACTGAATGGTATGACAGCTGATGTGCATAACACCAGAGTTCAAGTTTCTGCACATACTTCCTCTTTCCTTCTGGGATAAATTCAAGGAGTCAGTGACTAACTTTACAGCCTTGAATTGTCTGGGTCCCAGTTACATCAGAAGTTACCTCTCTAATGATACGTCCTTGTATGCAGTGTAGTTATAGCTGTGTCGGTCCCAGGACACTAGGGAGACAAGGTGGGTGAGGTAATATCTTTTATTTGTGACTCTAAAGCTTGTCTCCTCTCACCAACAGAAGTTGGTGCAATGAAAGATATTACCTCACTCAGCTTGTCTCTCTGATACCTCTTCGTGTCATTTAGGTCCTCTAAGAAGCATTTGCTGTCATAACCTAGATTTGAATGGCCTGAATCTTTCTACCTCATGCTCACAGAGCCACAAACCCTGAGTAAGTGCCCAACCTCACTTCCTTCCTTGAATCTATTTATAACTCAAAAACAATACCACAAAATAAACTTCAGCCTAAGCTTCCTACCCGTGACTGGCATTCAAAACCATTTGATCCAAATAGACACCACCATTCCCTTTACACATTGGCTGTTTTGTGGGAGAATTAAATTTAACATAAATGCAGTCATTTTGTGTATCCAGACACTATTAGCTGAAAACCAAATACCATATCATTAAAAATAATTGTTAGGACTTTGAAAGGCAAGGCCAAATAGCTGCATGATTGCAGTTTTGCTAATTAGAATGGGAGGATGAGACAGAAAGTTAACCGACCATGAAAATGGAGAGGAGTATGTAAATAGCCAACCTTGATTTTAAGTGCCCCTAACATATGTTTTGTTGTTGTTATAGCTACAAATACTAAAAATGTTTTGCTAATAAAAAATGAGGAATTTGCTAAAGCTAAAAAAATTGGTGACCCACTCGGAGTGCCTATAAGTTATGTGCACTATTTAAATTAGCTATAAAAATTTAAGTACAAAAATACACTTTGGAACAGTTCAAGGAAGCTTTTCTTTGAGCAAAGACTGACATCTCCCCAAGCAGGTGGACAAAAGGAGAGCCCCTGAAAGCCTGGCTGTTGATCACTGGAAACCATCTCAAACTTTGGGTAACTATAATCTGGGATGCTCTAAACCTGTATATGTATCTGTATATGTGCGTGAGACTCAGTAAAGAAGGAGCTTTCAGTGAAATCACTCTTGTTTGTACCAATCATTTATCAGACAGAGGAGCTGTGTCCCCATTGATTTGTTCCTGACACTGCCTAATAAAACAGGTTAAGTTACCACAGTTTTGAGTTCTAAAAACCCCAGGTAATGGAGCTAATTATATCCATTTTCCAGTATGACTCAGTGGTAATTAGTCTGAATGTTAACACAGGATTATAACTAAAACTGTCAAGGAGGATTCCAGTATTTCTAAATTTAGTTTTGTTTCAACTCAGAACAAAAGCCAAACATTTTTAAATTCTTCGACTCTGGTACAGTCTGCTTGGTGGAGTGCCCTGGAGCTGCAGACCCCAGGAACCGGGACTGCCAAAAAGCCATTAGCCTAGAAGCCTAGTCCCCCCAGAACAAGCTGGCAGGAACAGCTGCTGGCCCAAAAGCACCCGCAAGTTACAAACTTCTTGAACAAAGGGTGGACACAAAGCCACTCAATATAGAGGACAGGAACTATTCCTTGTTTTCCTTCCTGGGTGTGCTAAGAGAGGGAACAAGTTGTAGAAACACAGAAAGAACATCCTACTGTAATGGTCCTTCGACCAACAATAGCAATTGCACCAAGGACCTCCACAGCTGAAAGCATGAATTTCTACAGCTTGAGCTAAAGCTTGAGCCAAGCTCCATACCTGGGGCTGTAACAGATTCACATTCTCTGGTGACTGGGCAAAGATAGGGTACGTAACTTACTATGAGATGTCAATATAACCCACCAGTCAGTGGGTTATAGTAACATACCTACTCAGCCACTCTGCTCAGCTTTACTTACCACATTTTTCTTCAGGTATGCAGAGGTCAGAGTCTGTTCTATGGAGAATAGTTCCATTTTTACATACACAGTCTTCTCTTAAATAGGAGCACGGGGATTCTTCATAGAACCATTTATTTAGGCATGTTTTGGCTGCACAGGGTTGCACACAAGGCTGGTATTCCTTGCCATCAGGACAACCCAGAGCTACAAGTCACACACAAAGAGGAACCAAAGTATTGCTTTCATTTTCTTATTTTCAAAGGAGAAAATATGTAGTAAGAGCAAAATGTTTATATAATAAAAAGCATATTTTTTACATTTTTAGCAACATAAATTACAAAATTATGCTTCAGGAATACACATGACTAATTCAGTCAAGATTAGAATTAAGTTATAACATATTTAATGAAAGGCATAACTTTAGAGTTTTAAGAAATTTTACCATGATTTAACAAGACTGTGACTGAAAGGGTAAATCTTCTAGCAATAATATGTTTAAAAAAATTGCTGGCTAGTATACAAGACACAGAAATGTTGCAGTGATAGGAAATTATGTCTGGAGATAGAGTAGGTGTTATTTACTTACAACAGTAATCTGGTGTCCTCCACTTAATGCAGATATTATGTTTGTTGCACAAAGCCACATATGCAGAAAGTGCATCACATTCATAATTCCAAAAGTAGGTATTGTTGATCCACATCTTCTCACAAAAGTCTTGTGGTGAAACCTAGAATTACATTTTAACTGAGATTTAATGAGAACAGCTTTTTGTAATCAAAGTTGCTAATTAATTACAAGAAATATTACCACTGTAAGGGAAAAGAATCATCAGGAATCCCTGACTGACAGGAAGTCAATACCTTTTCTGTTTCTGATGACTATTTCTATGATTCTGCACTCTCCCCACATTAGTGTGTTCACTACTGGGCAGTTTTGTTACCGATCCTTCTTGACTTTTTGAATTTTGTTTCATTTAACTTCTATGAAGCACACAGTATATTCTATCCTCTCTGGCTCTGCCACTTTCATGTGCACATGAGAGAATAAACTTCATTCTGGCTGGCCAAGCATTCATGGCTTTGACACAATGTCAAACATTGATGCAGCTCAGAAATGGACCACACAGATTCAATGTATCGGCGCTCCTGACAGCTCTGTGAGGAGTGGTGTTCAGAACCCAATGGTTTTGTCATATATTTTGACTACCCGACCTACCTCTCAACTACTAGAAGCTGAAGACATCAAAGTGTACGAAGCAAAGACTATCCCCACCTTTTCCCTCCTGCTGCCAAATTGCTTTCCACAGCTCCCTCCTCTCTTGCCCCTGTCAGGTTTCTTCAAATGACACTTACTAAAATGTCACTCAATTTTTCTCCTCAGCCCACTCCTTCAATCAGAGTTCCCTCCATTTTCTCCCTTCAGATAGGAGCAGGGGAAAAGACAGGAAATGTCTCTGGAGCTTGAAGGAAGGAGTTGAGCTGCCCATGATGCTGCTCACAGTTGGCTGGTCTACAGTCAAGGAGATTTACAGGGAAGGGCAGAGCAGGGCAGAACAAACCACAGAGGAGGAGAGGTAGGAAAGAACAAAAATAAAATTAGGAATTGGAATCTGGACCTTTGCTCCTACTCTGAGAAAGCACCAGATGTAAAAGAAGTCTTGAGGCTTGTCAGCACAGTCCAGCAATGCGCACCAGAGGGGAGTGAGTTGTAAAGTGCTCTAAAGTATAGACCCCACTGATGTTCTCTAAAAGTATGCATTAACGTATTCCTGTTTCATGGAGTCTACATGGGGCCATAAGTGACACATGGGATGGGGGGAAATGCAGCGTTACGTGCCCCCCAGATTTCTTCCAAGCACGGTTGAGGGTGATGTGCCTGGAAAAGGCACCAGCATTGAGCTCTCCCACTGAGCCCGACTAGGTGGTGCCCAGAGCAGTGATTTGAGACCCAGCTGGTAGCAGCTGCAGTTACTACAGTTCAACAGGTTTCAGAGTAACAGCCGTGTTAGTCTGTTTTTTCTCAAAAAGAAAAGGAGTACTTGTGGCACCTTAGAGACTAACCAATTTATTTGAGCATAAGCTTTCGTGAGCTACAGCTCACTTCATTGGATGCATACTGTGGAAAGTGTAGAAGATCTTTTTATACACACAAAGCATGAAAAAATACCTCCCCACCCCACTCTCCTGCTGGTAATAGCTTATCTAAAGTGATCACTCTCCTTACAATGTGTATGATAATCAAGTTGGGCCATTTCCAGCACAAATCCAGGTTTTCTCACACTCACACACACACACACACACACACACAAACCCACTCTCCTGCTGGTAATAGCTTATCTAAAGTGACTTTAGATAAGCTATTATTTTAGATAAGCTATTACCAGCAGGAGAGTGGGTTAAATTAGAACAGATTCCTGACATAATTACTGGGTGCTGATATTACCACAAGAGCTCTAAAAGATCTTATCAAGGGATTGGTTTGAAAATATCTCTGTTCCTCAAATTGATAGAATATGCCAGAGCAATCCAGAGCTTCTTCCTGTGTAGCTCTCTTTTAGAACAATCTCCATCTGCTATTACATATTATTGTAAAACATGACATCAAAAGTAGCTCTAGAAATCAAAACTCATTTGTCTCTTGAATGCCTGCTCTGAACTGCTGCATACCACCAGAACCTTTAAATTGTGCCTTCCCTCCTCCCCCCAGAGGTGAAAGTAAGACAGTCCGGTCCGGTATACCAGCAAGAGCCGGTACACAGCCAACCATACTGGCAGGGGGCAGCTTTCCCAAGCAGGCAATTTAAAAGGGCCCTGGGTTCCAAGCAGAGGCTGAAGCCCCTGGTCCTTTAAATCGCCGCCAGAGCCCCACTGCCGGAGCCCTGGGGTAGTGGAGGCTGGGAGCCCCGGGGCTCCGGCGATGATTTAAAGGGCACGGGGCTCCCAGCAGCAGCCGGAGCCCCAGGCCCTTTAAATCGCCGCCAGAGCCCCAGGGCTCCCGGCCGCTGCCACAGCTACAACTACAATGGGGCTCCGGTGGTGATTTAAAGGACCTGGGGCTCCCGGCCACCACCGCAGCTACCGCTACCATGTGGCTCTGGTGGTGATTTAAAGGGCCCGGGGCTCCCAGCCGCTGCTACTGAAGCCAGAGCCCAGGGCCCTTTAAATCACCGCTGGAGCCCCAGGGTAGCAGCAGTGATTTAAAGGCTTGGGGATTTAAAGGCCCCAGCCCTTCTGCCCGAGGAACCCCTGCCTGCTCAGGACCACAGTCCTGCATACTGGTAAGTCCTGCCTCCCCACCATCAGCAGTTACCAGTCACCTCTGCATGGAGCAGTTAGAGAACAGCACTTCAGAGTGCTCTACAATTTACATGTCGGCAAGCCCTTGGGAGTGGGCAAGGTTGTACGGTCATATTTCCTCTCCTCAAAACTTCTTATTTCTCTTCCCCTGCAAACCATGCCTAACCTGCCTGCATTACACCAGCTACCTCTAGTGGCAGCTGATGTATTGAACTATGTAAAAAACCAACCTTCCACACAAACTTCCTCGTGGCTGGATTTTACTAAAACTAGACAAGCCATTTACAACGCACACTTTGCTTCTCTACAAAAGAAAAAGGACACTAAACTTTCTAAACTACTACATGCTACAAGGGGCCACAGCAATGGTTCCCTCAACCCACCTAGCAATATTGTTAACCTATCCAACTATACTCTCAGCCCAGCAGAAGCAGCTGTTCTATCTCGGGGCCTCTCCTTCTGCCCCTCCACCCCCATGAACATGATACAGTTCTGTGGTGACCTAGAATCCTATTTTCGACGTCTCCGACTCAAGGAATATTTCCAAAATACCTCTGAACAACATACTAATCCACAGAGGTCTCCCTACCAACACTACAGAAAGAGGGATTCTAGATGGACTCCTCCTGAAGGTCGAAACAGCAGACTGGACTTCTACATAGAGTGCTTCCGCCGACGTGCACGGGCTGAAATTGTGGAAAAGCAGCATCACTTGCCCCATAACCTCAGCCATGCGGAACGCAATGCCATCCACAGCCTCAGAAACAACTCTGACATCATAATCAAAAAGGCTGACAAAGGAGGTGCTGTTGTCATCATGAATAGGTCGGAATATGAACAAGAGGCTGCTCGGCAGCTCTCCAACACGAGTTTCTACACGCCATTACCCTAAGATCCCACTGAGAGTTACCAAAAGCAACTACGGCATTTGCTCAAGAAACTTCCTGAAAAAGCACAAGATCAAATCCGCACAGACACACCCCTGGAACCCCGACCTGGGATATTCTATCTACTACCCAAGATCCATAAACCTGGAAATCCTGGGCACCCCATCATCTCAGGCATTGGCACCCTGACAGCAGGATTGTCTGGCTATGTAGACTCCCTCCTCAGGCCCTACGCTACCAGCACTCCCAGCTACCTTCGAGACACCACTGACTTCCTGAGGAAACTTCAATCCATCGGTGATCTTCCTGATAACACCATCCTGGCTACTATGGATGTAGAAGCCCTCTACACCAACATTCCACACAAAGATGGACTACAAGCCGTCAAGAACACTATCCCCGATAATGTCACGGCTAACCTGGTGGCTGAACTTTGTGACTTTGTCCTTACCCATAACTATTTCACATTTGGGGACAATGTATACCTTCAGATCAGCGGCACTGCTATGGGTACCCGCATGGCCCCACAGTATGCCAACATTTTTATGGCTGATTTAGAACAACGCTTCCTCAGCTCTCGTCCCCTAAAGCCCCTACTCTACTTGCGCTATATTGATGACATCTTCATCATCTGGACCCATGGAAAAGAAGCCCTTGAGGAATTCCACCATGATTTCAACAATTTCCATCCCACCACCAACCTCAGCCTGGTCCAGTCCACACAAGAGATCCACTTCCTGGACACTACAGTGCTAATAAACAATGGCCACATAAACACCACCCTATACCGGAAACCTACTGACCGCTATTCCTACCTGCATGCCTCCAGCTTTCACCCTGACCACACCACACGATCCATCGTCTACAGCCAAGCTCTGCGATACAACCGCATTTGCTCCAACCCCTCAGACAGAGACAAACACCTACAAGATCTCTGTCAAGCTTTCTTACAACTACAATACCCACCTGCAGAAGTAAAGAAACAGATTGATAGAGCCAGAAGAGTTCCCAGAAGTTACCTACTACAGGACAGGCCTAACAAAGAAAATAACAGAACGCCACTAGCGGTCACCTTCAGCCCCCAACTAAAACCCCTCCAACGCATTATTAAGGATCTACAACCTATCCTAAAGGATGACCCAACACTCTCACAAGTCTTGGGAGACAGGCCAGTCCTTGCCTACAGACAGCCTCGCAACCTGAAGCAAATACTCACCAACAACTACATACCACACAACAGAACCACTAACCCAGGAACTTATCCTTGCAACAAAGCCCGTTGCCAATTGTGCCCACATATCTATTCAGGGGACACCATCACAGGGCCTAATAACATCAGCCACACTATCAGAGGCTCGTTCACCTGCACATCCACCAATGTGATATATGCCATCATGTGCCAGCAATGCCCCTCTGCCATGTACATTGGTCAAACTGGACAGTCTCTACGTAAAAGAATAAATGGACACAAATCAGATGTCAAGAATTATAACATTCATAAACCAGTCGGAGAACACTTCAATCTCTCTGGTCACGCAATCACAGACATGAAGGTCGCTATCTTAAAACAAAAAAACTTCAAATCCAGACTCCAGCGAGAAACTGCTGAATTGGAATTCATTTGCAAATTGGATACTATTAATTTAGGCTTAAATAGAGACTGGGAGTGGCTAAGTCATTATGCAAGGTAGCCTGTTTCCTCTTGTTTTTTCCTACCCCCCCCCAGATGTTCTGGTTTAACTTGGATTTAAACTTGGAGAGTGGTCAGTTTAGATGAGCTATTACCAGCAGGAGAGTGAGTTTGTGTGTGTATGGGGGTGGGGGGGATGTGAGAAAACCTGGATTTATGCAGGAAATAGCCCGACTTGATTATGTAAAGAGTTGTCACTTTGGATGGGCTAGCACCAGCAGGAGAGTGAATTTGTGTGGGGGGGTGGAGGGTGAGAAAACCTGGATTTGTGCTGGAAATGGCCCACCTGTTGATCACTTTAGATAAGCTATTACCAGCAGGACAGTGGGGTGGGAGGAGGTATTGTTTCATATTCTCTGTGTATATATAAAGTCTGCTGCAGTTTCCACGGTATGCATCTGATGAAGTGAGCTGTAGCTCACGAAAGCTCATGCTCAAATAAATTGGTTAGTCTCTAAGGTGCCACAAGTACTCCTTTTCTTTTTGCGAATACAGACTAACACGGCTGTTACTCTGAAATATGTCATTACTAGAAGTACTGAAAATAAACACTGTCTGTAAGGATATCACAAGTATAGGATTCAGAGTGGTAGCCATGTTAGTCTGTATCAGCAAAAAGAATGAGGGGTACTTGTGGCACCTTAGAGACTAACAAATTCATTTTGAGAATTACCTACAAGTATAGGAGTGACTAGGCTAATGTCTATGTGACTCAGATGCTTCTGTAAGTCAGAACTGGATGCTATTACTTTCAATAGAACCATCAGGCCTTCACTCTGAGCAACATGCTTCTTGATCATGTACTAAACATTACCCTTTCTGAACAATACTTCAGTGTTAGGCTGATGCTGTGGAATCTCTGCATCCTATATGTTCTTTTCAAGTATGGCATGGTACTTTCAGGAGTGACATGGTGGTCCACACACTCACAGCTTGTCTTCACTGTTATTGTTAGCTCACATTAGTACACTCAAGTTACTCCATTCGAGCCAGGCTACTTCCAGTGAGAGTAGTCATGCTGAAGCAACACAGGCTGCTGATGAGTTGTTGGGTTTCAGAGTGGCAGCCGTGTTAGTCTGTATCAGCAGAAGCAACGAGGAGTCCTTGTGGCACCTTAGAGACTAACAAATTTATTTGGGCATAAGCTTTCGTGGGCTATAACCCACTTCATCAGATGCATGGAGTGAAAAATTCAGTAGACAGGTATAAATATACAGCACATGAAAAGGTGGGAGTTTCATTACCAAGTGGGGGATCAGTGCTAATGAGGCCAATTCAATCGGGTGGATGTGGCCCATTTCCAACAGTTGACAAGAAGGGGTGAATATCAACAGAGGGAAAATTATATTTTGTAATGACTCAGCCACTACCAGCCTTTATTCAGGCCTAATTTGATGGTGTCAAGTTTGCAAATTAATTCCAGTTCTGCAGTTTCTCGTTGAAGTCTATTTTTGAAGTTTTTCTGTTGAAGAATGGCCACTTTTAAGTCTGTTATTGAGTGTCCAGGGAGATTGAAGTGTTCTCCTATTGGTTTTTGAATGTTACAATTCTTGATGTCTGATTTGTGTCCATTTATTCTTAGTAAGGCAACTCCCATCTTTTCATGTGCTGTACATTTATACCTGCCAACTGAATTTTTCACTCCATTCATTTGATGAAGTGGGTTATAGCACACGAAAGCTTATGCCCAAACAAATTTGTTAGTCTCTAAGGTGCCACAAGGACTCCTCATTGTTTTTGATGAGTTGCTGTAACTTGAGCTGCAATATCCCCACTGCATTACTAGCTCAAGCTTCAGCAGCACTTCAGCTTCAGCACATCCTCATCTACCCCCCGCCCCCGAGGCTGGTTAGCTAGAGTTTAAAGCACCACCAATTAGCTCAAGCTAGAGATGTGTGTGGATGGACAGGAGCTGGATTAGGGGCAAAACCTGAGGTACAGCTCAAGCTAACAATGCAGTGAAGACAAGCTCTCAGAGATCTGCGGACCAGGAGACCATCTGAGGTTACTCATGAGCACATGGAGGAGGAATTAATTCAGTCAGTATCTTGGCAAAACTCTGGAAGCAAGTGAAACATAAAAATAAATATTATACATTATATTATTATTATAAATTTAATTATTTTAGACTTGGAACTGCTTATTTCTTTTTACTTACTTTTTTGTGACATGGGACAAAAACTCTTCTGTTTAACAGCTCCATACAGTAAGTGCAGTTATCTTCAGTACAATTTCTTACTGGCCTCCTGGTTGCTACATCAACTGATTTCTCAATTTCCCAACTTTTAATAAATGCTTCAATTTCTTCCATATTTGTAATTATAGTCCTATTTTGCATCTTGAGGTCATCAACTGGGTCTCCATTGCACACACCTTAAAACAGTGCATCATATATAGTGAATAAATATAGAACATTTGTTCTTCAATTAAAGAAAAGTGCAAATGATAAGGTAATGTTAACTTTGGATCAAATCAGTTTGTAAACAAGTTTATTTGCAATAGTCTATTGCATTTGCAAAAGTTAGAATTTCCTAAATATGGTTTTAATTTTTATTGGGTACTATTGGGTACTATTTATTGGGTATTTATTATCAATAATATTTTAGTTAGACAGACGGATCATACAGTTCAATTAAAAACTTTCTCAGACATGGATTAACCAAACTGATACTACAATATGTCACAGGCAGAATGGCAAACTCACTCAGATTGTACCAAATTCTGACACTCTTACTCACATTGAGTAGGACCTAATTCCACAAGTTCTATTATAAATTTAAATAAGAGTGCTTATGCAAATAACAGCTCACTGTGACAGACTGCAATATCCTGGACAAACCTTCTTGAATTAAGTTTAACATCTTTGGAGTTCATTGTATTAAAAATGCAAATATGTACTATTGTGGGATTGTATGGAATTTTTTTTTTAGCAGGAAGATAAGATTAATGCAATCTCTGGGAGATATGAGGAACTTCAAAGCATAGTTTAGGACAATGCATATAAAGTGGATTTCCTAGGAAATAGTTGCGGGTGAGGGGAATGCAAATACCCACTTCAGATTTGTTGCTAATTACCTGCTCCTGGCAATCCCAGGTGAAAGACCCTTAAACTGTATAAGGGTGAACTAAACATATCACAAGTGTGCTAGTTCTGAAATGAGGCTCTTATGACCTTGTCACCACAAGAGACCCCTTTGGGAAGGTTTCAAGACTCACTTGCCAGAACCCATATTGAAGGTGGTGGGAATAGAATCTCTGGTAAGATTATTAACATCTGTATAGGTTCTTTTATTGTTTTAATATGTTTTTCTGTAGTGCTTTTACACTAAGAATAAACTAGACTTGCATAGGAAGTGCTGTGTGGTAACTTATAACTGTGGACAGTTACACTGTTAACCCTATGAATAGAAAGTAAGCAGGCTTGCTTAGGCAGTGTCTCTTGCTCGGAATAATGAAGGGTACTGTCCAGCCTGAAGATACCCCAGTCAGAAGGGAGACAGATGAGTGTCTCCATCAAAGAGAGGCGACGGCCAGGTAGTCCAAAAGCCTGAGAATGGGAGCTCTTGCTGAACCACTAAGGGGAAACAGGTGCCCTGAACTGTGGAACTCACCGTGGGCAGGAAAGAGCTCATAATCTGGCACATTATTTGGATTTATCTCAACATTTCTAAACGCTAGAAGTTATTAAAAGTAATTTTAAAAAAATTGAATAAATTGCCTTCTTTACCACAAATACTTGTGTTACTTGATTTCTCAGTGCAGAAAGATGCATCTAACATATTTTAAAAATTAATGTTCACTATTCTCTTATGAATTTGATATTGTACAGAGAGACAACAGGTGCAATTTCCATACTCAAAGACGGGTATTTTGAAATCACTAAAATACCTTCCTATAAATATATATTATACAAAGTCAACAATAAAATGGTAGAATTTGAATCTTTATGGATGGAGTTTGATTTAGCAAATAAGTAGCAGAGTTCTCTACACCCAAGGTGACACTGAATATTTTTGATTGGGGAATGGGCAGCTGGGGTTCCTATGTCTTTTTATTATTATCTAATTTGTTTGGTTGTTTCCTTTTCTTCCCAGGCCATAGAGCACTTTTTAATTTCCTCTTGAGTCATAATGGATTTTTAATTGGTGTTTACGTGTTTTTAAAGTCCTGGTAGGCATGATTTGTGTCTTGAGATCTTCCTGATATGTCTGGATGTAAAACAGATTTGTTATTCTGGTGCAATTACAGTAGCTGGATGATTTCATTATCAAACTACAAATTTTGCTTCATACAATTTAAACACCAAAGTCTCATTTAAAATGTGATTTAACATGCATGAACAGGTCCAGGTCCGGGTCCGGGTCCGGGTCCAAGTCCCCCCCCACACACACACACCTGCCTAAGAGTCTGGGAGGGAGTTTGGGTGCAGGATAGGGTTTGGGCTCTGGGAGGGAGTTTGCGTGCGGAAAAGGTGAGGGGTCAGGTTCTGGGAGGGAGTTTGGGTATGGGGTATGGGGAGCGGGCTGGGGCAGGAGGTTGGGATGCAGGAGGGGGGCAGGCTCTGGGAAGGAGTTTGGGTGCAGGAGAGGGTGGAGGGGTTGGGCTCTGGGAGGAAGTTCGGTGTGGGTTGCGGGCTCTGGGCTGGAGCAGCGGGGTGGGGTGCAGAACTGGGTGCGGGGCAGAGCTCTGGGAGGGAGTTTGGATATGGGGTATGCGTACGGGCTGGGGCAGGGGGTTGGGATGCAGGAGGGGGGCGGGCTCTGGGAAGGAGTTTGGGTGCAGGAGAGGGCGCAGAGGTTGGGTTCTGGGAGGAAGTTCGGTGTGGGGCACGGGCTCTGGGCTGGGGCAGCAGGGTGGGGTGCAGAAGTGGGTGCGGGGGAGAGCTCTGGGAGGGAGTTTGGGTACAGGCTCTGGACTGGGGCATGGGGTTGGGGCGCGGGAGAGGGTGAGGGGTATAGCCTCGCGCAGCTCCCAAAAGTGACACGCACACCCCTCTGGCAGAGGCTCCTAGGTAGGGAGACCGGGGTGGGGGGGGGCTCTCTGCACGCCACTGCCTGCAGGCATCGCCCCTGCAGCTCCCATTGGCTGTAGTTCCAGGCCAATGGGAGCTGCGGAGTCGGCACTTGGGGCGGGGCAGTGCACGGGGACACACACCCTCTCCTCCAGGGCCACAGGGACGTGCCAGCCGCTTTTGGGAGTGGCATGGAGCGAGGGCAGGCAGGAAGCCGCCTTAGCCCCGCTATGCTGCCAGTGGTGGCAGCGCCAGGTGGGGACCCCCAGTGCCGGGAGACGCTCTGGGGAAGGTGCATGGTGGCCCTGAATATTCCTGGAGCTTGGGCACCATAGGTCCATATAACTCACCACCACTGGCTTAGTCTATATATTTTATCTGGTGGAATTAACATTGGCCTGTTATTTTGAAATTAATTCTTTTAAAAAGAATAAAATAATTTGAAGTTCAAATAAAATTCATGAGTTATAATAGAGCAGTAATTGTTAAATTACATTGTGACTGGTATTGAGCAGTATTTATACAAAAATTAAAATACCTCTTTACACTTAGGATTATAATATTATCTTGTCAGTTTGAATTTGACTACAAAGAGCTAAAGGGAAGAGGAAAGCTTTTAAAACTGTGATCTGTGACTCCAGATAGGAAAATAAGAATTGGGGGGGAAAAGAGCTATATTATTCAAAACTGTTCCTGTGATTTTCTGCACTAGCAACTGTTAATTATCAGTTCTTCAGAAATTGAGGAACAGAGTGTCCTCACTCTTAGAACACTTTTGCTGTAACCACAAGATCCCAGTTTTAACAAATATTTCTCCTGCAGCTGTTGTGTTTATGTGCTTCCACATCAATATTCATTACACTCTGCAGAAGTTATATCCAAATTAAATGTGTTATATGGTCGAGTTGCTGTATCAAGTCAATAACAAATTTATAGGTCACATTAGTTATGAATCTTTACTTTTTGTTCTCTTCCCTATTAAATCTGTCATGTGCCTCTTATGTCGAAGAGCCTGGTAAGACATCAATTTAGGGATGCACTCAGTACTTCATGAGGCACCAACACCATGCCACAGATAGTTTTACCATGTTTTATTTTTCCCCTTGCATTGCTCTTTTTTCCTATGGCTTGTCTTTCTGAAGACTGAAAACCAAAAAGCCCTGTCCATAAGCAGTTACCGTTGTGGATTAAGGAACCATAGCAGGCCTGGATCTGGCTCCTGCGTCTACAAGGGAATCAGCTCCTTAGCCAAACCCATAGATTTGGTAATTGCTCCCATCATCCCAGGGCTAGGCCATTCCTTCCTTTACAATGGATGGGGGAGAAAGCCCTTCAGGCATTAGCATCCCTTTGCAAAGCCCATTGAATGCAATGCCTCCACCTCAACTCATTCCTTGGTGGTTTCTTCTGAGCACAAAATTTGGTTCTTTTTGCTCAGTGGATTTCATTAGTATTTTTACATGCAGCCAGAGCTTTTGAGGGGTGCACTTCAAATAGAGATAAATACATAAAATGTAGTGATAATTATTTATCCTGATATTATTTAAACAGGTGCTTTGAAACAGAAGTAACATTCATTGATAGATTATGGATCCAATCCTGGGAACCCAGATCAGGTAGAATTTTCATTAAAATTAATGAGAGTTTCATATCTGAAGGACTTTAAGACGACAACAGATAATGGCTGATAGATCTTGATTGGCAGCGACATTAAGAAGTGGGGTATTGTACAACTTTTAAGTGAGAGAAGACTAAAAAAATAAAAAACTTTAGTGAAAAAAATATAATACAAACAAAGATTAATAGAGAAGATAATCTTACCACAAAGTCCTTCTGTCTTGGTAGATGTGTTAGAATGTAAGCCATATTGTATATCTATAATGCCTGTAACATGAGCCCACTTAATGCTAATGCCAGCAGGTGTATTAATGACGTACATGGCACCAGTATCCTGAATACACAGTCCATGTTTTGAGAAAGGTAAAGGTTGAATTACAGAATCCACTACTACCTAAATAAACCAAATATATTTTAAAATGAACAGCAGAATTCCAGAAACACATTTAATGAAATAGCAAATAGCATTTATATTTTATTGTTTTAGATTGTTTCCATCACATTTGTCAGAGGTAATCAGGGTGTGCAAATCATGGCATTTCTAGTCAACCTCCATCTCCTATAATCACAAAGGAAGTAGGCAATGAGAGAAAATGATGAAGGAAGAATCTTTTCTAATTATGAAAACAGGAAATCTTGCTTGTTCCCACACTCAACTGCCCAAATAACTGTCTTCATTTTTTCTCTCTTCCTACCTATTATTGACTAGCAGGGAGATATAATGGACTAAACATAGAACTGGAGATCAGGAACCCAACAAGTCTAGGAACAGTTTTTATTCTGGTTCCATTTTGAACATCTATTATGAACATGTTTTGCAGAGTTTCCATCAACATGATCAAATCCCTGGTGCTTCTTCAAAAGTCTGTGAAACTGGGCCAAATGTTGGTTTTGTAAACCAACCAAAAACTAATACATTTTTCTTGGTTTGGGATTTCATCACAAAAGATTCCCACAGCTTTGCTTAGGGTCTTAGTTCAATATCTACCTGAAAGATAGTAATTCCATCATCAGAGTGTCCCCTAAAATCATGCTGAGGAACTATGCTACCTACAGAATGACAAACACCACTTCCAGCAATAAAGAGGAGAGGCAGCTGACCTCAGTGCTATAGGAGATCAAGAATGAAGGAAGAGCAGGAAGACTTTGGTAGATTTAATATTTATGATTTTTTTTTCTAAATCATTCATGAAAGAGGGATAACTGGGAAGGCCAGCAGCGTATTTATACAAAAACTATTATAAAATAATACTGTTGTTCCTCTTATAGTACAACAAGGAAAGAATGGAGCTGTACCACAGGAGTAACCCTGCTCCTACACTGCATAAAACTGTAAAGACTGGTTTACGGCATTCTAGAACCGAGTAACGCTGTGTAAATTACCCTTTAAATATACACATGCTGAATATTAACAATTATTCTCACCTTTCTTGCCAAGCGGTTGATGAGCACTTTATTTGTAGGTGTTGTTACATTTAATTTCTTAAAACAGAGCCCTGAAGTGCCTCCAGGTGAAACCTTGTAAGAAAAATGCCAAAATAAGAGTTTGGAGGAAGGGGGAATATTACGGATAGTATTTATTTTAGCATGTACAAGTAAATAAATAACAAGTAGTATACTTAAAAATTAACAAAATACTCACTAGTTTTCTTATTGAATTTGCACTCTGAAAAACATTTAAAAAGTAGATTAGAAATGCAGGGATATTAGTAACGTTCCTCCTGTTTTCCTATGACAAATTATTAGTCATTTTCAACACCAAGGGTCCTTCTCCTGAAATCTTAATGCTAGCTAAACTTTCACTATACATGGGAACATATACTTCCTGTTCGTCCCAAAGCATATGTTTATTAATATGGTGCATGCCTCTGTGTTGTTTGTTTATTTGCTCTGGAGTTAGAGCCAAAGGTCCTATTGGGGAATCAAGCAGGAAAGCCAACACCTCGACCTAGATAAAGAGCATTCCAACACTCAAACACAATGGCCAACTTCACAGTAGTGAAGAGATTACTCCCCCTTCCCAACCCTATGACACAGCTATTTTGCCAAGGCTGAGAAGAGATATCTCAATGGGAACACTTAACCATTACAGACCCCAGACAGGGCCATCCTTACCCATAGGCAAAGTACGCAGCTACATAGGGCACCAGGAAATTTGGGGCACCAAGTTTCCTGGTGCCCTGCGCAGCTGCATGCTGCTCCAGCCCCTACCCCACCCCTTCCCCAAAGCCTCCACCCCCACCCTGCCCCTGCCCCGCCTTTTCCTGCCCCTGAGGACTGCAGCAGGGCCGGACCTGCACTCACCGGCGGCGGGAAGCGCAGCGACCGGGCCCCAGCCATGCCGCAGGTAAGTGCTGGGGGGCGGTTCCTTCCTGCCCCCCAAGCCAGTCCCGCCACCCCCACGGAGGCCTGGGACCAGCCCCCCACATGGAGGCCTGGGGCCCCACAACCCCCTCCCCCCTGCAGGAGGGCTGCGTAGGGCCCCAGTATAGCTAGGGACAGCCCTGACCCCAGGCCTAGAAAAGGGGTGGGAGGTTGAGTAAGCGGCCAGAAGCTGTCCAGGGTGTGTCCGTGAGATCGGACAAACTGGCAAAGAGACACAGAGAGACACGGTCTACACTTAAAAATTTAGATCAACCTAGCTCCATCACTCAGGGCTGCGAAAAATTTCATATTCTGGGCATTGTAGTTAGGTCAGCCTAAACCCTGGTGTACATGCGGCTACGTCAATGCCTCTTGGAAAGAAGGATTACCTACATCGGTGGAAAATACCCTTCCATCAATGTAAAAAGCCTCTATGCTACAGCACCACCCTGGCACAGCTATCACGCTGTAGCTGTGCCACTGCAGTGGCTGTGGTGTAGAAATGGCCAGAGGGTGAAGCCGAAGCTGCAGCAAGGGCCATCTCCTTTGCACAGCCCAAAGATGGAGGTAACTGAGCTAGCTGAAACACACAAGGCCCGCAAGGAAAGATTAAGAGTAAGGTAAAAGGAAATATGTACGTAGGCCTTTATTGTTTTTATCCTTCCCTCTACTTGCTTTGTACCTTTGGGTGAATGATCAATAATGCTTTGTTTTGAAGAAGCTGTTTTTGAGTCACTTTAACCTAGAGGTTTCAGAGTGGCAGCCGTGTTAGTCTGTATCGGCAAAAAAAAAAAGAGGAGTCCTTGTGGCACCTTAGAGACTAACAAATTTATTTGGGCATAAGCTTTTGTGGGCTAAAACCCACTTCATCAGATGCATGCAGTGGAAAATACAGTAGGGAAGAGCTATATACACAGAGAACATGAAAAAATGGGTGTGCCATACCCACTGTAATGAGACCAATCAATTAAGGTGGGCTATTATCAGCAGGGGAAAAAAAACCTTTTGTAGTGATGATCAGGATGGCCCATTTCAAACAGTTGACAAGAAGGTGTGAGTAACAGTAGGGGGAAAAAATTAGCATGCGGAACTAGTTTTTACTTTGTGAAATGACCCATCCACTCCCAGTCTTTATTCAAGCCTAATTTAATGGTGTCCAGTTTGCATATTAATTCCAATTCTGCAGATTCTCATTGGAGTCTGTTTTTGAAGGGGTTTTTTTTGGAGAATTGCGACTTTTAGGTCTGAAAATGAGTGACCAGGGAGAAAACACCATCCTGACCACTATGGATGTAGAAGCCCTCTACACCAATATTCCACACAAAGATGGACTACAAGTCATCAGGAACAGTATCCCCGATAATGTCACGGCAAACCTGGTGGCTGAACTTTGTGACTTTGTCCTCACCCACAACTATTTCACATTTTTTTTAACCTAAAAGCTGCTCTAGCTATAGGCAGATTAGGCAACTGATGAGAGCAACAGATTTCTGAGAGCAAGATTTCTGTAGACTTGCCCCAGTACCCTCCACAGGGAACAGTAATGGTGGGTGAATCTGGCAGTGCTGCCAGTGGGCAGGGGAGGCCCCCAACCAGGGCTACAAGAAGCAGGAAGTGGCACCCAGCCAGAATGCCAGGGAAGTGCTCTCGCCACCTACCCAGCTGCTCAGCGAAGGTAAGGTCACAGCCACAAGCACAGTGACCTGCCTGGCTCCATATTAGTGCCCAGCCTTCGCCTGCCACTCTGAGACTGGCTGTGCCCCACCCACCACTGCTGCACTGGACTCACTCTGCAGCCATGCTTCAACTCCACTGTGTCCAGGTTCTGGTGGAGGAGTTGCCACCAAAGAGCTAGAAGCCCAACAGCAATGAGCTCACCCAGGAAGGCTCAGGGAGGAGAACTAGGGGGTGTGGGGATTGTTGGGAGTCTCAGGGGGCTGCAGGCTACAGGTTGCTGGGTGTGTGTGCAGAGTGCAGGAGACTGGGCAACAGACTGGAAGTGTAAGGACTGAGGTGTGGGACTGGCTGGACAAGCAGGGGCCCAGATGAAGAGAATCCGACTCTGTCCAGTGGGAAAAAACCCACCACCCATTATGTGAGGGGGATCAGCACCCACAGACTGGGTGACAAGGAGTCTACACTGCCCATTCACTGGAGTCCTACAGACTGGGAGATGCCCCCTGCTGGTGCCCAAATCCTGCTGTGGATGAGCTGAGCAGCTCCAGGGTAAGGAGCTGCTGCTATCCAGGGGCCAGGACTCCCTTTCCTCTCGAGCCCCAGGCAGCTGGTGCCAATCTTCTTGGAAAGGGCCATTGGGAAAGGTAGCCCTGGCTGGGGTTTTGCAGAAAGTCAACCCAGAGAGAGGTAGCGTTGGTGCAAGGTCCCCCCAACACCCGCATCCAGCCAGTGCAGTTCTAGAAGTGTTAGGGGAGGTGGAGGCTTTAACTATATCACTCAGGCATCTGCTGCCCCAGAAGAACTGTTGTGGAGATCCTGCTGCAACTTGAACCTAGCATCACAAGCAAAATCCCTGGAGGAAGACAGTGATATGGGCATCTCTTGCCTTCCTCTCATGGGACTGAATTCTGCAACTGCTACAGTCTCGTGGAAGGGGATATATAATTTGCACTTCCCTTCACCACCTCAATGGAACTATGCTGATTTACCCTTTGAGGATCTAGCCTACTGAGTTGAATATCTGACAATAAGAAAGAAAACTACAGTTTCATTTCCTTATAACAAATAACAATTACTAGTTACCCTGAGGTCTGTTTCATTTCCCAAGAGGTACAATAAAACATGTGCTTTGAAATATAAATAACTTACAATTTTTAAATTGGCTATCACTGTGAACCGGATATTAATTTATGTTCTGCCTTTACACACACGTACCAAAAGAATTCAACATTACTAAGGTTATTGAGGAAGTGATAGCATGCAAACATCTTACCCGATTAGTGGGACACTTTTCAATATGAGCAACAATTATTTCTCCTGGGAGCTTGACTAAAATGTAGGAAGCCATATTATAGAGGGCTATGTTATTTCCATCAAATGTAATAATGCTCAGTTCAGACAGTATGGAGCATTGACCTAAAAAAGAACTGACATTTAATGAGGGTACCACAAAACTGAACTCTACAAATGTCTTAAAAATCTTCTATTTTTGGCAATAGTTGCCTCTTTTGTAAAAACAAAAACCCACCACTGTTAGCTGGAATTGCTGTGCACACAGCACACTGAGCCAAGAGGAGAAGAACCTTATGTTGTTCAATAGCAACAACTCTGTCCAGTTAAAGAGTACGCTGTATACAGGGACAGAACCTCTGCAGTTGCAAATTGCCATCGCTCTGTTGAAGTGAATGGAGCTATGACAATTTACATGAAATGAGGGTCTGTTCCATGGGTCAAAAGGGAGACTCAATCATTCTTCTATGGCTGAAAAGTCAGTGGCTGCAACATGGAGGTCTCAAGAATGTTGTATAGATACACATCTGTATGACTATCTATATTTTAATGCTCAACTTTGGTATACCCTAAAAAAAAAAAAAAAAATTGGAGCATCTATTATCAGAATTAGGGCCTGATGCAACACTCTTTAAATTAAATGACAGACATCTATTGAGGTCAAGGCCTAGAGTTCCAGTTAGAGTTGAGTGAAATTCGGAATTTCCATCCCTCAGGAAATTCTGATATTTCAACATTTTTCTTTTGGGGAAAAAAAGCTGATATTCTAACATTTTTCATGGGAAGGGAAATTTCAGTATAGAAATGTTAAAATGCTTCATCTCAATATTTTCAGTCAGAATGGTCTGACATTCCCAAAATCAAAATGCTTTATTCTGATTTGTTGGTTGAACTAACCTGAGACATTTCATTTCAAGACAGTTCAATATTAAACTGTATTTTCCCACTGTGGCACATTGCCTCATTGGAGTTGTAGTTCTGGAGCCTGATTTACAACACAGTATAGTTAAAAATCTGTATGTTAAACTCCAAAAGGAAAAAAAAATCACCAAATTAAGCAAAGTAATCTATAAAAATAATGCTGATTTATGCTTTCCCACAAAATATTTCTCTCTCTCCAATGTATGTATTTTATTTTAAGAAAAGGCTTTTCTGTTGCATTTTTACTGTGGTATTGTATTCCTGAGAGGTACTGAATTCCCAATTTTTAGATGGAGAGAGATTAAATATTTTGCCCTAAATTCACACAGAAAATCTGTGGCAAAACTAGGAATAGAAACCATGTATTCTGAGTCTCAGGCCAGTGCCATAACCACAAAACAATCCTTCCTCTTGAATTTATAATCCTTAATTTATAATTTTGATGTTTACATAATCAAGTTTTAATCTTTCACATTTGAGAATGTAACATAAACAATACAATGACTTACAGGGACACTCCCATTCTGGACAACAACTATCACTGTTAACTTGAACTGGCATTCCTCGAAAACCACAGTCAGGTTTCTCCACGTTCTTATGGCAGTTCCTTGAAACGTTATACAACATCCATCCCATATTAATGCATACATACTGGCTACATCTGTCTACAGGTTCAATGTATCTTGGCTGTTATGTAAAAAGGAAAAATAGGAATGAGCATTGCATTCTGTATATTCAAAAATTAAATTCAGAGACATGGACAAGAATATTCTTACACCACACGAGTTTAGCTACAACATGAGCTCCTACAGCTTTTGCTTTTGAACATCCGAAAGCACACAGAGACCTATCCATGCCCATTTAAGGTTAAAGAGGTCAACTGGATGCGCTAGATGGGTCTCCATCTATCACCCAAGAATCCACCAAGTTAATACTCTGCATGCTCCTAGGCTAGAAAGGAAAGAGACTCCCAATACTCTTCTCCCACATCCCCCAGGACACTCAGTGGCAGATTAGCCCCCAGCCCGCTCTGCCCACCCAGTGCTCCTGCTGGGGTGCAGGGTTGGGGCACGGGGGCTTGCTCTGCTCCGCCCGCCCACCCAGCGCTCCTGCCAGGGAGCAGGAAGCCCCTGAACCCTGACCCAGTTCCCTGGCAGGAGTGCTGGGCGGGGGGGAGGGGTGGGGCAAGCCCCCATGCCCTGACCCCATTTCCCCAGTGGGAGCGCTGGGGAGGGTGCGGGGGGACTGCAGGCAGAAGGGGTAGGGAGGGGCCCCCACTTGCTCTGGCCCAGGGCCCCACAAACCCCTAATCTGCCTCTGAGGACACTGAGAGGACAAGGCAGAAATTTGCCATGGTGCCCAAATACATGCAAAAATAAATTAAAGACAATAAAAAAGAACAAACAACAATAAAATCAACAAAAACACAGAATTCCAATTAATCCTTGAAATTGTGACATGGTCACGGATCTTTTGCTGAAACTGGGAAAAGAGCTCTATCATTTGAAGACAGAGTAACTGAAGATGTTGGAGGCACTTTATTCTTTTGTGGCTCCTTGTATTTGTTCCAATAACCTCAGAAAAAGAGGTTATTCGCCTATCAGTGTATTTCCAGGGGTCTGCTTTCATACACCGACAGCATTGGGTACATATATACATACACACACCCACACCCCTCACTGGAGCATAGGTGCTGGAATTAGGGGTGAGGAGGTGCTGCAGAGCCCCCAACTCGAAGCGGTTTCCATTATATATAGGGTTTAGAGTTTGGTTCAATGGCTCTCAGCATCCCCACTATAAAAATTGTTCCAGCACCACTGCACTGGAGCCCTGTAGAAAGCATTGGCTATTGAGTCCAGATGCACACTTGCTCACAGTAACCAGTGTTCATGCCCACAAGCATATAAGGAGACATAACCCTGCTTTGTTCCTCAGTAACAGCCAATGTGTGGAGTACACTAAGTGCACCCAAGAGCATGGATGTGCAGGCAATCTTCAAAGAAAAATAAAGAGACCATATGAAGGTAAAACAGAGAGAGAAAAATGAAAAATATTTTATCCAATTTAAAACCTCTCCCATCCCAGTGGTAGAGAAAAACAGATTAAAAAGCAATATACCTAGAGTATACCGTGGGTAGATAAAATTGATCATACCATACAATCTGAGGAAGATGACATCAGTGTATGTATCATTGTGCCATATGAAGCATTGTCAGCTGTAACTCTCATCATCATGTCTGTGTCTGTCAGTGAAGTTTGTGTTTCCACAGGTTCTGTGGTAGAAGACAGTACCTTTGCATAACTGAAATGAGATGAATCTGTTAGAGTGGTGCTCTGTGATTCTCCAATCCCCACTTGCTCTGGTTCTGTTAGATTATAGGAAGGTTTGATTGTTCTTTGTGGTGGAATTCTGGACCAATCTGACAGCTTTACATCTGAGAGTTCAGAAATAGAGACAGATTTTCCTGAAGTTATGCTGCTTTGACTGGGCAAGGAAGTAGTCTGAACAGAAGAGAATGTTGAGTGTAGCAGTGAAGATTTCTCAGTAGTTGTAGATTTTGTCTTAGTAATATTTTTTTGTACATGTGAAGTCTGACTACTTTCTATAGTGTCTGCAGTTCTCCCAATGGAGGTTGCATATTTAAGGTCTGAAGCTGCAGAAGGTGTAATCTTCAGATCTGAGAATGCAGTCACGGCACCAGTTGTTTTCATAACTATAGGTTTTAGCATTTCTTTAGTACTCAGTGAAACCAGGGAATGTGCAGATGCCAGTAAAGTCTCAGGTGAAGGATACATATGTGTTTGAGAGGTAGCAGGAATTGGCACTGAACTAGAGGCTTTGTAAAGCTCAATATGAGTAACAGAAGATTCAGTGGATTTTGCAGGAGCACTAGGGGTTATGGTGGTGGCAGGAGTAACTAATAAACTTCTTGAAGGACTAACTGATGTTTTCATAGTGACATAAGTTGGCACTAAGGATGTAGTACTCAAAGCTGTGCTCATGGTCAGTGCTACAGATGGCACTGTGGAGTGAGTGACTATTTCAGTGGGTACAAAAGTTCTTGTTTCATATTCTGTGGAAGGACTCAATGATATATTTGTTCCTAATGATACAGTAGATACATGGGAGGTCTCAGAAGGGGGTGAAGATGTGAATATACTGGAATAGCTTTCCAAAGTGACTTTAGGGGTTTTAGAAGTTAATAAATGTGGTACTGCAAATGAAGTTTTAGGCACTGCTGAAGGACTTATGTAAATGTTTGTGCCTAAAGTTAATGTAGAAATACCCACGGGAGAGGTTGCCAGTTCTGTATGTGGGCTTCTTGAGGTTTCTTGTGTACCCATGGATACAATGGGTGATTGGGTAAGAGTTATATTTGATATCAAAGCAGATGTCCTATTTACTGTGGGAATCACTGAAGATCTTGTTGTATGGGATGTCATGGCAGAGGCTTGTGAAACAGATGGTCTTGATGATGACAACATTGTAAGTAATGTGGATGGACTGGTAAAAGACAGTTTAGCTCCTGATAGTTCTCTGGAAGTTAAAGAAGTGTCTGTACTTCTTACCACAGAGGCAGTTTTGAAATCTGAATGTGGACTGATAGGGTACTCTGTTATTTTTGAAGTGGTTCTTGCCATTTGATAAGTAGCTAATGTGGCATTTATGGGTAATACAGGTGTACTGAAAGGGAAGGCTGTAGAACTAATGGATGCAGTCAACCTTTTAGAAATAGTTGATATTGGAAATGCATCAGTGGGTAGTGCATCTTTACTTTCTGTTGAGATTTTACTTGTTACAGACATCTCAGAGATTTGAGGAGTGGCTAGAAGAGATGCTGAAGTAGTAGAAGGTCCAAAGAAAAGACTCTTTGAGACAACTGTGACTTCTCCTGTTGCTTTGGGTTTGGGGGATGTAATTGGAGGAAGCATTAATGTAGACATTGTGTGTGTTACAAGGGGACTCAAAGAAGACCACATTGTTCTCATGGTTGTAGGGATTTGAGAAGCAACTGGAGATGAAGTTTCAGTCAGAGGTGGGATAGTAGAAACAGTGTCTGTGCTTAATGGAACTATATGTTTGGAGGGAGTCACTGAAATGTCCATTGAAGATAAAAATGTAGGTACTGAAGTTCTAGTTAAAGAACTAGCTGTTCTTAAAGATGAAGAAGTAGTTTGGGAGGTGGCTTGAGTTGTTACCAAGTATGAAGCTGTGATTAACTGAGGAGGACTAGTTTCAAAGCTAGTAAATCTAGAAATAGCCATGGGAGTTTGAAAAACAGTTGAAGTTGGGGCATAAACAGAAGCTGGGAGAACTATAGGTTGACCCACAGTCGACCTGGTTCTTTCAGTCATAGTAGATAGTGGTGAAGTAGATGCAGTTAATATTAATTGTGAGCTTGTAAAGAATGTGGGACTTGAAAAAGATGTTCTTCCAGTTAATGAAGCAGATGAAGGAAATACTGTGGATGTTTTTGGCAGTTGTGAATGACTTGTGGAAGGTCTTCTGGTTCCCCAGATCCTTGTAGATATTTCAGTAGTGACAAAGGCTGGTCCAGGGGATAAACTTGCTAATGCTGTAGATGGGGATGCAGTTCCTGCTTCAAGTGAAAATGGTGTTACCACTAAAGAAGTGGGCACTGGTAATGTAGAATGTCTAGAACGAGAACTTGCAGTTAGCAGAGTAAAAGCAGGTGTTGATGGAACTGCCACAGTTGTAATGGGTGAGGTTATAAACACTGTCGGACTTGCAGTAAGGGATGTTTTTAATGTGACTGCTGACGTCTGAAGAGTAGCTGGAAAATCTGTTGAAGATACAAGCTTGGGCAGTACAGACAGGCTTGCTGTGCTGTGGGTTACTTTGGAAGACTGCATTGTACTTGAAATGGGTAATGAATCAGTTAAATAAGTAGTTGTATGAGGTGATGCCAGTGAATGAAAGTCTGACAGAGTTTCTGCCGTAGTGTTTGCTCCTCTTAAAGTTGTGTCTGTCTTTGTGATTATTTTGGTAGTTACAATTGTATGAGTTGGCTCAGCTTCAGCTTCTGCAGTAACAAATATAGGGGGCATCTGAGGAAATCTCTCTGTAGTAACAATTGTAGGAAAGATTAATGCAGTGGGCCTTGTCCTCTGGGTTTTTGTTCCAGCTGTCAGCTCTGTAGGTGTCACAGGTATGCCTGGAAAGAAAACATATGTTTCACTGTTATTCTGTATTAAAGAAAGAGCAAAACAGCAACATCTATCAGTCACTGGGTACCAATCTAAATATAAACCAGTCTATTCTTAGACAGTTTAAATTCCCTGAAAAGATAACCACAGTATGCCCCCAAAGGCATTGTTTGAGGATATCTGCAGACTCTGGAGGACAACTCGACATTAGTTGCACACAACTCACATTTGTAAGGTTTTCTTCACAAACCCAAAAGCAAGGTTTTTTATTATATGCTAATTGAAAGCTTTTATTCTGGAGCACAATTATGCAGCAAGGAGTGAATTCTGTAGCAAATTCTGCAAACACAGAATAGCAGAATATTTGGGACCTTGGATTAAAAATATACAGTTTTCTTTTCTGTTTTTGGACAGTAATGCACTATAATAGATTACTTTGTATTAGTAATTATTAGACATCACATAACTAGTTTAAAAATACAAAATACAAAGACTTTATTTTAAAATGGAAGAAAAAGGACTATAATGCTTAATCACTGCATTATCCACAAATAGAGGAATGATGTGATAGCCACACGCCAGCAGTTAAGTATCCAGGACACTGGGCTATTTAAATACCCCCCACCACCACTCAAAAAATGTAGCAAATGATGCAGGGAGGTTGGCAGTGAGGTAACAAGAGGTCATGGTAAAAACACAGGATCGATGTATAACTGGGGCAGAGTTGTGCTGGGCCTTTAACAAGGACAAGACGTTTCAATTTAACACAATGGAAGTGACAGAAGAGGAATTGAATTTGTGTTCAACATGGTCAGATGCGGAGGATGATTTTAGCAGCTGTATTCTGGATGGACTGGAGTGGAGTGATGCACATATCAGGGAGGCCAGAGCGAAGGAGGTAGCACTATTGCAGGAAGCATAAAAAAACTTGTGCAGCCACTGCCTGTACAGCATGCATATCCCTCTTCTTCTCCCTCTCTCTGTATATGGGCTTTATTTTCTAGAGCTTTCAATCTGATTGTTACACCCTGACACCTCAGGATTCACCACTGTATATGTCATTAGGATATGACTTATACAAAGTAATGCCTTGTGAGGTGTCATTCTAAAAGTCTTGATCTCCTAGACCATAATATCTCATAGGATTGTATGTGCTATTGTCGTGTGTGAAGTTTGGCTACGCATGTGTTGCTGAAACATGTTGTGAGGTTTAAAATGCCCACAAGCAGCCTTTCAGATACAACAGTAAAAAGGCCAGACAATGTTGATGACTTATTGAGGAAATGCACACAAGCACAAGGATTACCCCAGGAACTGGGTACAACAGAAACCTTTCAGAGATAGCACTACACAATGGGAACTGTGTGACCCACATCACAGCAAAAGAGCTTTCCAGCAAGTTGGGAGAAGATATAAAAGGGAGAAAATGACATTATGGGGGGACCTTACTCTCCCTGCAACAACACACCTGGAAACATCAGAGGAACAAAGACTGAACTGTGGGAACTGATGGTCCCAGGCTAGAAGGATTTTTAGCCTTTTAATGAAAACCTGAGAAAGCCAAGGCAACTTGTGCCTTAAGAATCTGCCAGTCTGTTTGTTACTCAGCGTTAGAATCTGCTAATTAATATTTTACCTGTCTGGTGTGTTAAGCTCAGTTTGCGGTTTTTGATTGTTTACTAAGGTAGTCTGCTTTGATCTGTTTGGTATCCCTTATAACCACTTAAAATTTACCTTTTGTAGTTAATAAACTTATTTCTTGTTTATAACATAACCCAGTTTGTGCAATTGATATCGGGGGCTGGGGGGGAGGGAGAAGCTGTGCACATCTCTCTCCACATTGAGGGAGAGGGCGAATTTTTAGGAGCTTGCGCTGTGCAGCACTTTCTATACAGTGCAAGACAGCATTATTTTGGGTTTATCTCCCAAAAGGGGTATGCATGTTAGTGCTGGGTGAGTCCTCTCACACAGAGCTGACTTCAGTCTGTGTCTGCAGCTGGGTGTGGCCCTAACTGTGTGTGTGTGTGCTGTAAAAGGCCGGAGAGCATAATTCAGCAAAACAGGGAGAGGGAATCCAGGCTGGTGGAGCAGGAGAGGCTCAGTAAAACCACAGTACATCAGGTGGCATCCCAGATGGGAGGGGCGGGGGGGTCCAACCCATCGCACTGGTCATGAGCACTAAATAAATAAAAAACTTTACTGGTAACTGCAGAAAGTACTTACAGTCTTCTGGATAAACACATTTAAGTGTCACCTCATCAACGATCATATTTTTAGGACAATATGGTAAGCATCCTTCAACCCTTTAAGAAAACCCCAAAAAATCACATTAGAAAAAGTGGCAAATCTACAATATCTTAGTTCAGTTTGACAAAATGACAGTTTTTAAGGTTCCTTTTTTTGCCCCTGCCACACAGAGAATCCTGAGACCCCTCCATTGTATAGCTTACACACACACACACACACACACACACCTGAAGTCCTGATGCAGCCAGTAGGAGATTGACAAGGAGTCATTCCACATTCATTCTGATGGACCATTACCCACAGATAAACATGAACATGTATCAAGTAAAATCATCTAATGGGCATGTGCACACCTGCTTTTACAAGGCACAAGAGGCCAATTCAACCCTCTTATAACTCCACTGAAGTGAACCTTTGGTTAGTAAAGATTAGTATATATTATAATATATTATTAAAAATGATAGCATATGCATTCTATATAATAGTATTATATTGGAGATATATAGTTCAATCAGACTTACGGTGGAAGAAATTTACATGCTACTCCTTCAGGATCACTACATGTTTTAAAACACGGGCTAGCACAAGGTTCATATCTCCATTCACACATCCTCCTATAAGGCACTGATGCATGGAGATCTGAGAAAGAAGGAAAGCATGGTATTTATAGATTGATAGTCTTTTCTAGGATATATATTACAGTAATAGCAAGTCGATAGTAGGAATGAAGTATGGACTCCCAAAAACTTCCAAATGAATGATAGTGTTCTTATAAGTGAGTATTTAAACCAAGGAGTTCTAGAAAGTTCAAAAATACTGGAGTATTAAAGGAAAAAGTACATATACTCAAATGTGCTGTTGATTTCAGGAACAATACTACTGCCTCACCCAGCAAACAGAAAAAATATCTATAGCTCACTAAACAATATGCGAACTTTTGTTTGCTTGTTATAACACATCAAATTCATTTCCAAATTAAAAAAATAGGGCTGTCAAGCGATAAAAAAATTAATCATGATTAATTCTGCAATTAAGCGCGCTTTTAAACAATAATAAAATACCATTTATTTAAATATTTTGGAAGTTTTCTACATTTTAAAATATATTGATTTCAATTACAACACAGAATACAAAATGTACAGTGCTCACTTTATATTATTTTTATTACAAATATTTGCACTGTAAAAAACCAAGAAATAGTATTTTTCAGTTTCCCCATTACAAATACTGTAGTTCAATCTCTTTATCGTGAAAGTTGAACTTAGAAATGTAGTATTATGTACAAAAAATAACTGCATTCAAAAATAAAACACAATGTAAAACTTTGAGTGGACTTGTAGACTCTAATCTTACTTCTTGTTCAGCCAATCACTCAGACAAACAAGTTTGTTTACATTTGCAGGAGATAATGCTGTCTGCTTCTTGTTTACAATGTCGCCAAAAAGTGAGACCAGGCGTTAGCATGGCACTGTTGTAGCTGGTGTTGCAAGGTATTTACATGCCAGATATGCTAAATATTCATATGTCCCTTCATACTTCAGCCACCACTCCAGAGGACATGCATCGATGCTGATGACAGGTTCTGCTCAATAACAATTCAAAACAGTGTGGACCAATGCAAGTTCATTTTCATCATCTGAGTCAGATGCCACCAGCAGAAGATTAATTTTCTTTTTTGGCGATTTGGGTTCTGCAGCTTCTGCATCAGAGTGTTACTCTTTTAACACATCTGAAAGCATGCTCCATGCCTTGTCCCTCTCAGATTTTGGAAGGCACTTCAGATTCTTAAATCTTGGGTTGAGTGCTGTAACTATCTTTAGAAATCTCACATTGGTGCCTTCTTTGCATTTTGTGAAATCTACAGTGAAAGTGATCTTAATATGAACAACATGTGCTGGGTCATCATCCGAGACTGCTATAACATGAAATATATGGCAGGATGCAGGTAAAACAGAGCAGGATGCATACAATTCTCCCCCCAAAGAGTTCAATCACAAATTTAATTAATGCATTATTTTTTGACAAGCATCATCAGCATGGAAGCATGTCCTCTGGAATGGTGTCCGAAGCATGAAGGGGGCAGATAAATGTTTAGCATATCTGGCTAAACGTAAATACCTTGTAATGGCAGCTACAAAAGTGCCATGCGAATACCTGTTCTCACTTTCTGGTGATATTGTAAATAAGAAGCGGGCAGTATTATCTGCTATAAATGTAAACAAACTTGTTTATCTTAGCGATTGGCTGAACAAGAAGACTGAGCGGACCTGTAGGCTCTAAAGTTTTAAATTGTTTTGTTTTTTGAGTGCAGTTATGTAACAAAAAAAACCCTACATTTGTAAATTGCACTTTCATGATAAAGAGATTGCACTACAATACTTGTGCAAGGTGAACTGAAAAATACTATTTCTTTTGTTTATCATTTTACAGTGCAAATATTTGTAATCAAAAATAATAATATAAAGTGAGCACTGAACACTTTGTCTTCTGTGTTATAACTGAAGTCAATATATTTTAAAATGTAGAAAAAATCCACAAATATTTAATAAATTTCAATTGGGATTCTATTGTTTAACAGTGAGATTAATCGCGATTAATTTTTTTTGAGTTAACCACATGAGTTAACTGCGATTAATCGACAGCCCTATAAAAATAATTATCAATCTGACTAATTATCAATCAATTATCAATGACTGAATTATGCTGTCAAGGCAATATTCGTGACCACAAAAACAGGAAATCAATAACATCTCGACTCAGAGGGGAAAAAACTCAAAAACAAATAGGGGAAATCAGTACCAATATTTGCTACTATCGATGAAGATGATGCACTCATGTGTACTCCTCTTAAGACAACTCGAACAAAACTGTACAGTATTCTTTGGGATCATGTACAACTTACCTTCAATGCTAAAGCTACTTGTATGTTTGAATTCTTCTGAATCATCATACTTTGACACTTTAATCCCAGAAGCTGTCAATATAATGAAAAAGCCTTTCTTGTTGTGAAGTTCAAATGCACTATAATCTGGAATCCAGAGGCCCTGGTGATGGAAGAATGTAGCTCTTCTACGAAATGAAGAATTTGCCGACCACTGTTCCAAAGTAACAGTTTCATTGTCATGGACATACAGGAAGTAGTTTGGTCTTTCAGCAGACTCAAGGGAAACAAGAGACAGAGCTGTCACAAAAAAAATACAAAGAAATCAGGAGAAGGTTATCACACCAGAAAACCAGAGGCAACGGACTACACATTAGCTATTGAGAAGTTTATGTCTAAACAATTGTTCTTCACAAAAATTCTCCCATTTTTCTGTAGAAAATAGCAATACTGACCCATAATTCAGTTTGATTCAGTTCATATAAAAATCTGAAAATTCAGCTACATATAGAGCTGACTGAAAAAAGGAAATTCCTTTTTGAGAAAATTTTTTGTCACAAAGTGAGATGAGACATTAAAAAACATGCTAGTTTTCACAAAATGGGATTTCAATAAAAATTTCATTTTGGGAAAACCAAAACAGGATTTTTCTGCCCTCCAGGACAAGAGCCTTCTGGCCAGCTGCCAGAAAGGCTGAGAGCCTGGTCACTCTGCCTCCCTCTACCTAGCTACCAACTCTGGGCGCCTGAGAGGTGCTGCCCATCCCTGGAGCTAGGGGAGAGGCAGGGAGACAGACAGTCCTAGTGCTCTGCTGTGTTTTGACACAAGTTTCTTCAAATCCATGCTATATTCAGTTAAATCTTTCACTCTACCAAATTGGAATTTTCTTAGTTTTACCAGAAATTTTCCCACTAGCTCTAATTATGTAAGCATAATTTGTCCAAACTGCTTTTGGCTGCAAAATCAGGGTACACATTTTGTGAGAACAAAGTCTTCTCTCCTTAGATTTCAGGCACTTTTACATCCAGTCACAGCCAGAAGTGCCATCAGGAAAGTTGTATTTAATCACTTCTTGTTCTGGTCCTGGACAGATCAAAAGTGAAGAAATCACTTCTCTGAACATTTGAGAAGCTCAAAAAAGGCTTGGTTCAAATAACATAGGTAAAAATATGCAGCTTCCTTACTTCATTGAAATATTATCTCATCCCTAACAGTAATTTTTAAAATGTCCACATATTACATGGATTTAATTCAGCTTTCAGTCACCTCAACATTTTACCTGTACTATTTTATATCTGCTGGAGAATTTCATTAGACTTCATTCATCCTTCTACTTCATCACCTTTCCATTTATTTTCAAATATCATCCAAAAAACTTATTTTCTCCCTTGCCAATATATCTCAATTTCTCTTAAACATTATTTGAAATCTCAGGACAGAGATGGCCCTTTTGCAGATACTGGTTTCACAAACTGTGATAGATAGGAGCCTGCATCCACTGATGTTAATGGCAAATCTCCCATTGAGTTCAGTGGTGCAGGATATATAAGGGATTGAGACAAGGAAAAATACTTTTATATATTAACATTTTTAGTGACATAGGTCACTATGTAGGTTTGAATGACAGAAAGTGTTAAAAATTATTTACACAGCGTGAACAAACAGAAATTAATAAGCATAGCATAGGTGGTTTGTTTATAACTGGGGACACAAACACTTTTGGTAAACATTTTTAATATCTAATGTTTCATATTTACCCATGCAAACCACTTCTATTTCTAGTTGCACAAGATACTTAAATTTCCCTTACAAAAACTGTTCTATTCATTTGGACCTTGCTGCATTTCTAAAATATATTCTTGCAAAATTTAGCATTAAAGCCTTAAGTTAATTTTTCCAAGAATGTATTTTAAATGCACTATATTTCTTCTTGAAACTGTACGGAAAAATCAGTTTTGCAACTGACTACTCCATTCTCATTTCTTCCTTTCCATGAAGGACAAACTGAAAAAAAAATCATTGTAGCTTACTTTAGACAACTAATAAACTTAGAAATAAGTAACAGAGTAACTGATACATATAGTTCTAAAACTAGTCTTTGTCATTACTGTAATATTGAGTATACTTACATAAGTCTTTATCTTTGAAAAGGCCGGGAGTTATCATAAAACTAAATCCCACATTTTCATATGTACTGATTCTAGGCAAAGGAAATAGCTTTCTGCTGGTAATGTTAGCTCCTATGACAGTATCATTCTGTCCATAACTTGCCAAAATATATGGTCCTTCTCCAAGGCCTAGTGAAACAAACACCAAACAAACAAAATCAAATTGAAAAATCTATTGATTTACTTATATAAAAGAGCAAAACCTCAGGTACTTACCACCAACGACTGGTGGCATATATTGCCATGATTATTTTCCCACACTTGGAATTGTTCACAAAGGTAAGAAAACCCAGGAACTATTAAAAGCAGTTTACTTAGAACGGGGCCATGTGCCTCAACGTGATCTCAGTCCAAGACCGCATCTAAAGCCAGTATGTCTACATTGAAGCTGGGAGTGTGCTTCCTAGCTCAAGTAAATAGATATAGCTAGCACACTAAAAAACAGCAGTGTAGTTGTGCATAGCACAAGTGGCAATTTGAGCTAGCTGGCCATGTATGTACCTGGGACTGGATGGGTTTGTACTCAGACAGCTAGCCTGTGCTGTGTGCTATCCCCAGCAACACCATTGTTTTCAGCAGAGCTTTAGCACGTGTCTGTCTACTCAATCTTGGAAACATGTTCCCTGCTGCAGTGTAGACATACCCTATGCAAGAGGTACAACATTTCCTTGCTCCAGTTCACTTCCTGTCCAGAATACAAACACTCTAAACAAGTGAGATGCAAGAAAGGAAAGTATGGATATATTCAATAACTGCACTTACTAGTTAGTAACCCAGGTTTGTTCTTCATGAAATTTCCTCTTCTATATATCCCCATTCTTGGTGGTGAACTGAAGGTATCATATTTACACACAGATGATGAAATATGGAATAAAATAATTAAAGAACTGTAATACTACTATTCCCCAATGGGCATTGAATTTGACCTCTGCATCTATCCAGTAAGGCCAGATGGAAGTAGACATGAAGTTTCAAGTTGCTGACCTACAGCTGTCAACTACAGGAACACTGATGAGGCGAACATTTGATGCTGATGTTGCTCTGGTGGAAAAGTTCACAAACATGTACCATTTTTAACAAGGTTTCACTTCTTGCTATTGCTGTGGGTTGCACAAAATGTAATTGACGCTGCTGGGCATAACCACCGCCCTCCATTTAAGATAGCTGTAAAAAATGGTTACGCTCCTTCGTAGCAGCACCATCTAAAATAAAGGCAGATGTCAATCTGCCCAGGAATTAGAACTACATGGGTGGAAGGTTCAGTGGGTATTGTTCTGGGTAAGGATGTGAGGGAAGGAACACACAGGAACAGACTCGGAAAGAGACAAGACAAAAAACAGAGAGATAAGAGGCAGTAAACCAGACACAGCCTGGACAAGCCTGGTGCATGACATTGAGAGAAGTCTACAGAGGTGGCATCTGGTTTTGGTGCTGGCTAGCAGGTTTGGGACTGTAAGCAAAGAAATTGTCTCCTTTTGCTTTTGGTTCCTCCTATGATCAAGGAAACAGGACTTTCTACATTTTTTGAAAACAAACAAGATTGCCTCAAAGGTACCAGACTGCATCATCAATTTCTCCTCATAACTGGAACAGCCTGCAAGACCCTGAATTTTTGGCTAGCCACTCAGGCCAAAAAGTAGTAACACTATGATCCACCAGGTCACAACATCACTCACTCAAACTTGGCCTGCCTGTGCACCATCTTCCATCAGAAGGGAAGGGCAGCCAGGCCAAACCTGAGCTGTTCTGAGATTGTGTGCATTGTTTGCAGGAGCAAGGAGCCAGGCCCTACCAAATTCAAGGTCCATTTTTGTAAATTTCATGGTCATAGCATTTTTAAAATCTTGAATTTCACGGTTTCAGATATTTAAATCTTAAATGTCATGGTGTTGTAACAACCATGAATATGGATTTTAAAATGGCAAAATATAAACATGTAAAGCCCTTAAGACTCAGCATTTCTCAAACTGGTGGTCCTGACCCAAAAAGGGGATCACAAGGATATTGTAGGAGAAGTCTCCATGAGACACACTAACTGAACCTGGCCTGGAAACCTGCAAGTGCCTAACTGCTTGAAAAGACAGAACTGTAGAGGTCATGCCAGGCACTAGGGCTGAAGAACCTCGACTCTCAGTTGGACTGCTCCAGGGACCCAAACAGGAGCCGATATTGCTCATTTGAGCTGTAACTGTTCATGCCTCTGTATCTAGGGCACTGGTGTGGATGCAATGCGTGTCTGGGCAAGCACAGGGATTCCTCAGTGGTTGGAGTGGAAAGGGGGGCACAGCTTCGCCGGGGCACAGCTTCACCCTGCCACAGCAGCAGCCTGCTGCTCTCCACTTCCTCCCCTCCCTGACCACTGGAGACACCCTGCATGCTCTCCCCGCTGCTGCCCTGCCCTGGCCTGGACACCTGGCTGGCCACACTCGCGGGTATTTAAATACTTGAAGCCTGTGGGAGCAAGAGGCCCTGGCCAGGGGGACGGAGCGGGAGGAGCTCCAGTTGGCACTGTGCTCCATGGGCCCCTTTAGAGGATAGAGCCAGCTGGGTCCTGCTGCCAAAACAGGCATGAGCTGCCCACTCCCCTCAGTGAGTCACTGTGCGTTTACTTTTTCTTGTAACCAATTCTGACTTTTATGTCTCATTTCTTCTAAACACTTAAAATCTATCTTTGTGTAGTTAATAAACTTGTTTTATTGTTTTACGTAGACCAGTGTGTTTGGGAAACTCCATTGGAGATAACAGGATTTGTGCATATCATTTTCTATTAATAAAATGACGGACTTTAATATGAGCTTGTGTTGTCCAAGAGAGGGCTGGGCAGTTCAGATGCACATTTTGGGGGGAGGAATCTGGGACTGGGAATTTGCTGGAGTTGCTCTGCAGAGTGGCTGGCTATAGCACTCATACAGTATAACTGGGAGTAATTTACATGCTGGAGGCTGTCTGTGAGCAGACCAAGAGTGGCTGCTCTCACAGTGAACCAGTGTAAAAGCCACCCCAGGTTGAAGGGTTGAAGTGAAACAGCTGTTCAACAGTCCAGATGGTACCCTGGGTAATGTCACCATTATGCAATGATACCATTGAATCTAGCCAAGATTTCAATTCTTGTGTAATGTCTTGGTTCCAGGATCCAAGAAGCATGCCATGCAGTTCTAAGAGATGAAGTCATGAAGATGAAGTTTGTTATGAATATATCTGTCATTTTAAGCAACCGTTCTTGAAAGTACCAGGACTATGATGTTTTCACAGAAAATATTTGTTATCCTATTAATATGAAGTAAATTGATAAGCCCCAATCTTGCATTTTACAATTCATGAACAGAGCTCCACTGATGTTAACATGGCTCTGCATGGGTGCAGCAGTCCACCTATACATTGCAAATTGAAGGATCAGGGCTATTAGATTTTTAAACCAGAAGGGAACAGTATTATCATCCAGCATAACATATATCACAGAATATCACTCAGTAGAAACACTAGCAATAAAATAAACAGGACATAAATAGTACAAGCTAAAATAGTGCAAGCTAAAATAGTGCAAGCAGGGGATTTAGTAGAACCTCTTGATGAGTCAGAGCAATCCCTGTCTGGATGAACCCATGCACAAAAACTTTTATAATGAGGAAATAATTACTAAGAGTGAGAACTATTCATAAAGCTTATAACAAGCTCAGATCTCCAGTTTTGCTATAATTCACACTGAATGAATTATCTTTTTAGATTCATTTTAATACAGTATCATTAGAGATCAGTATATATTGATATTATTCATTTTGTAAGAAACACAATTATAATTTCACTGTCTACAAAGGCAGTTCACTGCAGTGAAGGTTAAAATGGTAATAAGCATATATAACAACATGAAACCACATAGCTTGTACACTAATGTGTCAGTAGTTTGAATCCCTTAATAATATGCTTGTCTGTTTACGTCAAAAAAGCTTTCATGGCTTTCATATAGGAGAAGTCCCATGAAATAGATGGGACATGTAGAGAGAAAATATTGTTAGATATCTTCCATAATGAAGTAAGGCATAGAGGAGGGGAAGATTTTTTAGGTTTATGTATAAATGTAGTGTGAGCCCTGGCAAATACTAAATAGGCAAAAGCTACTTTGAATTCAGCCTGACCCAGACTTTTCTGATTAAAAGACCATGGCAAGCAGACAAGGCAAAGGCTGCACGCGTGCACACTCTCTCTCTCTCTCTCTCTCTCACACACACACACACACACACACACTTGTTTCCAGTGAAATGTTAGTCTGCCTCTACTCCAGGCTGGGTGAAGCAGGGAAAAAGCCTGCCTCTGAATAAAGGATCAGATTACAAGAGAGCAGTACAATTACATCATGATATTAGCATGGAAGGGCAAATATTGCAAAGGACATGCAATATTTCTGGATAACATATGTCACTGCTACCTTCTAATGGTTGAGAATGTCTAATGTACTCAAGAGTTTGTTACTATGCAATCCAACTGCAGGGGCTGGAGGCCCAGAAAGGAGACAACCTCTAGCACCACTGTACTACAGCTAACAGAGATTTTTCTTTGCTTAGATGGTTGAGAGCTGTGTTTTTACAGCAGGATGTCTCAAGTTACATCCCAGATGACAGACACAAGTGGTTTAGCTAATCACTGTGAGGCCTGTATCCCTGTAACCATTGTCTCAGTACCCTTGGAAGTCCCACAGGTGTCAGTTTGCTAACTAGCTGAGCTGCTGGTGCATAGTTCAAGACACCTTACATATTAATGGAACAGAAGTATGGAGAAACCATTAACTGCCACTAACCAGAGAAATATCAAGCCATACTGACTTGGGAAGAATTTGACCTCCTACATACATATATTATATACATAGTATATGTATGTAGGAGGTCGAGAGAGAGAGAGATTGATTGTAGGTAACAAGTCTTTGTAAAAAAGAAAAGGAGGACTTGTGGCACCTTAGAGATTAACACATTTATTTGAGTAAAAGCTTATGCTCAAATAAATTGGTTAGTCTCTAAGGTGCTACAAGTACTCCTTTTTTTTTGCGGATACAGACTAACATGGCTGCTACTCTGAAACATGTCTTTGTAAATAAGGCTTGTGTGTTTTTTCTGTGGCACAGAACACAGAGATCTTGGCTATACTAGAGAAAGCAAGGTTTGAAAAACATTTTTTTAAATTTGTTTTCAGAAGTCATGCCCAAGCCTAAGTTCTAGCACTGGCCATAACAGCAGCTAAATCCTGCACAGAACTAATTCAGAGGATAACCATATTTAAACTATTGTTTCAAAATACAGTTCCTTCTAGCATATAGAGGGTCATATGGTATGGCAAGAAACAGTGTGGTTTATAATAATAAATACATTCATCAAGCTATTTTGAGAGATGAGGATGCATCCAATAGAGAATTATTTTTCTTTACATAAATACTACGTACCTTGGTTGTAATATTCACAATTATAAGCTGAAAGAGAACAAAATAGATACATCATTAAACACCATCAACAAAATTCGTATCTGTCAACAACGCTGAGACACCATAAGTCAAGGTCACAGCATGGTAATTCACTTTAATCAAAGAAATTTTTGTGTTCCTGAATGTGTTTCAATTGGTGGCTCCATTTCCACAGGATTTCATTAATAGACACACACCTGTGTTCAATTAGAAGTGTCAGCACTGCTGTTTTAAAGCGCCACCTACCCATTGCTGAGTCGTCCATTGAAGAACTCTTTTTTCATAGTGAAGTTAGATGTAAAATATGTCGAGTCTGATGGCAAACTCACAATGCGAGTTTAAAAATAGCATACTCTAACATGGAGGCTACTTTAAGGAGAAAGGTATACGTAAGAACAGCCATACTGGGTCAGACCAAAGTTCCATCTAGCCCAGTAGCCTGTCTTCCGACAATGGCCAATACCAGATGCCCCAGAGAGAACGAACAGAACAGGTAATCATCAAGTGATTCATCCTCTGTCACCAGGGCCGGATTAACACAGGGGCTTTAGGGGCTGCAGCCCGGAGCCTCGGGCTAAGGGGAGCCCCGCAAAAATAAATCCGTAATTACATGCAATTCAGTGGTCACCAGCCCATCAATCACTATCGACTGATCGATCCTGGCACCTCTGCCGATCGATTGCGATCTTCAGGCCGCTAAAAATCCAGCGGCGCAGAAGGGCTCAGGCAGACTGCCTGCATGCAGTGGCCCCACGCTGCTCCCGGAAGCAGCCAGCTGCTGGCATGTCTCTGCAGCCCCTACGGGGGCGGGGGGGCATGGTAGAGAGGCAGAACCCAGCACCATCCCTGCAGTTCCCATTGGCCGAACTGTGGGGGCAGCGCTTGTGGGCAGTGCGCAGAGAGACGCTGTTCCCGCAGAGACATGCCAGCAACCGGCCACTTCCGGGAACTGTGTGGGACCATGGCATGCAGGCAGCCCGCCTGAGCCCTGCTGCACCATCGGCTGGGAGCTGCCTGTGGTAAGCACCTCCCAGCTGGAGCCTACATCTTGCACCCCCTCCTGCACCCCAACCCCAGGTCAGAATCCCCTCCTGCACCCAAACTCTCTCCCAGGCCCCGCACCCGCTCCTGGACCCCAACCCCTTGCCCCAGGTCAGAATCCCCTCCTGCACCAAACTCCCTCCCAGAGTCCACACTCCTCACCCTCTCCTGCACCCCAACACTCTGCCCCAGGCTGGAGCCCCCTCCTGTAACCAAACTGCCTTCCATAAAGAAACCAATATAACAGCTGTTCTAAGGTAAGAAGTAGGCTATTTTGAATTAACTTAACTATATTCTATATGTTTTAAGACTGAAATGTAACCACAAAATGGCTTTATGTTAATTAAAAGGCAAGTTTAGTATAGCATTAATAGCCTCAATGCCATAATTGTGATCATTTTGTTTTAAATTAGGAAAAAGACTTGTATGGGGGGGCCCCACAAATCTATTAGTCGCGGGCCCACAGGAGAGTTAATCCATCGCTGCCTGTCACCCATTCCCAGCTTCTGGCAAACAGAGGCTAGGAAAACCATCCCTGCCCATCCTGGCTAATAGCCATTGATTGATTATACAAAAATATTGTGATCATAGCCAGTTTCATTATAGAGGGCTGTAAATCCAGTTCTAAAAGACTAACTTGTTAATGCATGGACTGCATGAAACATTTAGAGCAGAAGCACATATATATTGTAGCTTCTCCTATCCCACTTCAGATCATTTGTATTGTCAATGAGAACTTTAATCTTTTCTTGTTCCTTATGTGTCAACAGAAAAATCGATCATTAAAAGGTCAGATAATCCAGTGTTTCTTTATTGTGGTTTCTGGGGACTTGATCAATCATGTACTTACGACAGACAGAGGGAGATCTCCAATGAATTGCTGCACCTTGCTGGCAGCATTTGTAAGCATAAGCTGCAATGCTTGTACACAAACACTCACAGTCCCCACCAAGATTACAATTACATGTGTCTGTATGGCAATTTTTGACAAATGAAGTCACATCAATCTGAAAAGTGAAGGGGAAAAAAAGCAATTGAATGTCTGGGTCCCACCTTGCCATCACTTTGCACCAAAACTCCCACCAGTTTCTAATGGAATTCTGTGTCTAGAAAGAAAGCAGAATTCAACCCTCAAAGTCTGTCATAGAAATCTGAACATTTTCTAATGCTTGGGTAAATTACTTTGTCTTTTAACATAGGTATAATTAGATTTGTCCACACAGACTAGCACTGACTGATCTTGCAGTAGTGTCCCCACATCCCCTGTGCACAATCACACACACACAGTAACACCATTGTCTTCATAGGGAGGCCTGCCATTGCACCCGGTGTGATTCCCAACAGTAGCAGTACTGTACAGCTGCAGGCCCCCAATACGGTGTTGAAGTCTTGATGAAGAACACTGAACAACTTTCAAGTTGCCTGAAACAATGTTGCTTGTCTAGAAAACTAAAAGTGTATATCAAAGTTCATGCGGTACGCCTGCCTACACTCTTGCTATTTAATGATTATGAACATTTGCAATGGCTATAACATTTAGCCAAAGTTCGTGATTTTCTATTTTTATAAGGCAAATACTGCCATCTAGTGTAATATCTGTAGTTTTACGTTAACAATATCAAGACCATGGCTGTGATAACAACGTGAGAGGAAGAGCTTGCTGAGTGACTTTACAAGTTGATTTATTTTACTTTAAAAAAAAAATCAGTGTAGTTTGCTGGCAAGAAATAGAACGTCTGAGAAAATGTGACTGCATTTTTGGAGCTGTTGTTATTTAAACAAAAGTAAAATATTTCTGTGTTTTCAAGATTTTCTCTCTCATTTGTCTTATATCTCCCCAGATTTGCATTAGCCCACACATCCCTTTGCTTCCCCATGCCATTCAGAACTCTAAAACTTAAAAAGAAAGAAACTGTTGCATTATTTCTGCAACTTGAATTGTAAAATAACCCTTTCTGTCGGGCTGAGGCAACCTTAAACATCATAAAAAATTCTTACTGCAGTTCTAAAAGATGGAAATATTAAACAGTGGGGAGATTAGTTTAGTAGTTTTAAATCAATCATTGGTGGCACATTTTAGGTCTACAGAAATTGTATCACAATCAATAACTTAGAATGCCTGCTTTACCGAAACTGGTAGTCCTTTACACCAGGCCCTGAAAGTCAAGAGATTCAGTTTCTGATAGGGATACCATTCATTATGTCTGTGGCAAGCACCAATGCCTACACTGCAGCTGAGGGGCGTAATTGCAGCATGTGTACATAGGTGCTGGAACTAGGAGCACACCCCATTGGCTTGAAGCGGTTTCCATCATTTACAGGGTTTACAGTTTGGTTCAATGGATCTCAGCACCCCCACAAATTGTTCCAGCTCCTGCATGTGTAGACATACTCGAACTAGCTTTAATCTATGTAGTTCAGCTACCAATAGCAGTAAACCGCAGCAGCACAAACTAGCTGTAAAAAGGTCCTTTTGGTAACTGAAGGCACCTGAGAAGGCAGATACAATCAGAAATCCGGACAAACATGCAGATTACAAACTATTTGATAAAGGCTCAGCAAACACCCTTATTAATGGGATCAGAGACTTCCCTTGCCACGCTTTCCTCAAGCTATCTGCATCATCTCCACCTTGTCTGGACAGAGCCTTAGACAACTTGCAGTAATCCAAGCCCCTATCAGCCAGGTACCAGCAAAGCCAAGACACCACACATTTGATAAAAAGATTAATTGCCAGTCAATTACTTTGTCATGGCTCTGACGTCCAAATCTTCTCACTCTCTCCCCCAGCATCCTCATATAAAGATTGAGCAGGACAAATGACTACCTGAGATAAGGCTATCCATGTGTCTTCAACTTCTCCTATCATGTGCATTTAACGCTTGTGGTTTTCAAATTTTCAGAATCCGTTGATGCATGTGAATAGTCTTAAACTTAGTTAACAACACAGAAATTTGTAGGTATCACATACAAATACACTAATACAGTAGAAACTTGATTTTCCAAACCGGTAACCCAAAACTTTCCGTTATCTGAAAGAGGGTCATGTCCATGACATCTAATAATATTGAAAATCCCACCAACTGTCCTATAGCTTTAGGATCCAGACGTTGGCTCCAATCTTGCAAGGAGCTCTGTACAAGCACAGGAGTCCACCCACACAGATATCCTTGCAGCACTAGGGCCTGAGTCAATGTCTTCCACAGTATTCAGATTGAGTTGTAGTGTAACAAGGAATTCATTACTTACTCTTGAATATTTTGCTGCCAGAGATTCAGAATCAATATGTTCATCTTTGAATAGTTAATAAAGTATTAACTTACCACATTTCGACAAGGGGCAAAAACATCACTGTACAAAATTGAGCATTCCCTTTTGGCATAGGGGAACTTGCTCTGATGCACTTCACATGGCTTTATGGTTTCATTTGGGCTTTTACACTTTAAAAAAAACACAAAATGAGTTTAAACTATTTATATGAACTATGTTTTTGTTCTTGTTTTTTTGGGTTTTTTTTTTTGGTTGTTGTTTTTGTTTGTTTGTTTTACAAGAGACTTACTTTTGGGATATAGCAAAACTCCCATTGCCAGGGAGCAGAGAAAACAATGTTAAACAGCAAATATGTTTGCCCCCTCCTTTCCTGTGTTTTATAATTGAAAACATTTGCATAAAAAAGAACCTTTGCTTTTTGTTTTTAAGAACTCATATGTTCATGTTCCATACATGAAGACAATTTTTGTTATTTGTGACACAGTGTAATCGTTTCCAGGGCAACCAATTGTAATATTACAAACAGAACATCATGTGGCAAATCCATCCCTGGTGTTTTGCCATTGACTTTAAATGGCATCACACTAGGGATGATTTAGCCCTATAAATTCAAATGAAGAAGCAGCAGCAGTAGGAACAGATTAACTCATAAAAAACAAAGAGCCAGAGATCATCATGATAACTCAAAAATGACTGAGATACTCAACTCCCTTTCTGAATCTCCTCCTTCAAAATGAAAAACAAACGGGCAGGAAAGTTTAACAAAAGGACATGCAACTTGCTGAAGGCAAGTTCATCCAAAGCGTGTACACATGGTGGGAAAGAAAAATCTGGGAAGCAGCAATGGTGACAGACACCTAGTGCTGATCACAGACAGGAAATTAGACATGACTTTGCAACAGTATGCAGCTCCAAAAATAGCCAGAGCAAGCTGGGCTGTGTAAGCAAAGGCAGTACGTCATGGAGCAGAACGTTATGATCTCTTTTTCTGATCATCTGATGCAGCTGCACAGAGAATACTATGTTCAGTTATGGCCACCACATTACCAGAAAGATATTGACAAAGTGAAAGGATAATGAGGGGGACTAGAGTGATTTCCTTGTGAGGAAAGATTAAAGAGAGTAAAGCATGTACAGGCTGGCTAAGCAGATACATGATATCCGTCTACAAATGTTGGGGGCATTAACACAAAGGAGGGAAAGAAATTATTTCAGTGACACACAGGTTTATAACAAAGTAGTAATTGAAGAAAATTAAGAAAGGGAAAATTTAGGAAAATTTCCCTTTGGGGCGATATATTAGGCTGTGAAATAACGATAGAAGTTCCATCATTTGAGAATTTTAAAACTAGTCTGGACAAAATACTAGAAAATTACTATCAGGAACAATTCTGCTTTAGCTGGGAGATGACCTTTTAATAAGGTTTTCCTAACTTTACCAGGCAATGCTGGTTATGTACTAAATTGCAGACAACCAAATGGACTTGGTTTGGTTTTTCACTTAAACTCAACATCATCTACTTATTGAGATACAGGGGTATCTTTATACCACATGTAAAATTTATAGACAACGATTCTTCCATAAGTATCCAAATGTCCCTCCCATGCATTGATTTGACTGGCAATTTGGAAAATGTCAGCACTCTAAGTGAGTGTATACAATAATTAACTTTTCATACTGTTTATTTCTAAGTTGGTGAACAGATATGTTACTTACCTGTCCTATTGCCCAGCTCTCTCCAAAAACCTGAGCATTTCTCACTTCCATGTTGTTTGATGTAGTCAGATCATTTGAAGTGTATTTATCAAAATTTCCACACAAACCTGCTAATTTACCCTAAAACATAAATTGAAATTTTTTAAACATCTTTTGTTTGTTTTGTAGTTACAGTTTGATTATTGAGAGTGGTCAAACATTTTTGGTTTTACTTCTTAAATAGTTTTAAGGGAGAAGAAACTAAATTAATGTTGCCTTAATATCAAGTTTACAGGGTGATTATAACCCTGACCCACACTTTGATGATACTTGAAGTGCCAATATATTTAGACCTCCAAACTAAAGGTTTTAAAAGCAGAAAATTATATTTATTTTTTATTCTATTTTCTGCTTCCCAGAACGTATCTTTACTTTCTGACTGAATAAAGGGACTGGGGTCTCTTCAAAACGCCCTCTAAAAGCTGACATTTGTACGATCCAAGTCAAAAACCAAAAGTTCCGATACATTACCTCATACCATTGGAGCCTGACTAAATAATGATCATTAAGACCGTCTGCCTATATCCAAGTTAGAATAGCAAGGGCATTCATATTTACAGTTATGTGCAAGCCAGTCACCTGTAGCACTCTTAATATTGGGGCATGCGCTAGTAATGAATATATAAAGAGGACTTATTTTTTCTGTTCAGTAATACAATCAAGATGATGGACGTTCAGACTCCAGAGTGCTTTGGGTTCATTCTAATAAATTGTTGTTTCTTTAGGTCCTACGGTTGCAGGCCTTTTCTTGCTTGAGCGGAAGTCTCTGAGAAAGGTGTGCGTGAGGGGGAGAAGCGTGTGATGTATTGGTGTCCTTGTATCAGCACTATAACTCCTCTCGCTGAGGGAGCCCTTCAGAACCCCTTTCTGAGCGTGTGCATTCACGGTTGAAACTGAGGGTATGTCTACACTGCAGTCGGGGATTTGACTGCAGCATGTGTAGACAAAGCTGAGCTAGCTTTGATCTAGCCAGCTTGAACAACAAGAGCAGAATAGAACAGCACTGGCAGCAACGGGCTAGCTGCTTAAGTATACACCCAGGAAACTGGGTAGGCTGGTACAGCCTGTCCTGCTGCAAATTCACTGCTATCGTTACTGGCGATAGCTAGATCAGCGCTATATCTGGTTGGTCTACGTGTGCAGAAGTCACACCTCTGACCGCAATTTAAACATACCCTGAGAGAACAGCTTGGTAGGCGCTCAGAGAGTGTCTCCTATTTCTTTTCTAGATCCTTTTCCCTGGCTGGGTTGTTTGCCCGTGTTTATTTTAATCCCAAAATGTGAGTATGTAATATACTGAGCTGACTCTTCTACAACTGTATAATCTCAGTCTCTTCTTGCCTTAATTTGGGGCACACTAACTCCTGAATGTCACAGGAGAGCAGTTGAATGTATTGCCTGGGATGTCAATTAAAAACAAAGACAATACTGATTATTCCACAGAAGTCAGCAGTTGCAACTGGAGCACTGAAACCATCTGTGATAGTATGCTTGACAGTGTGCTTCGTGCTACTACCTGAAACATCTTTGAATTACTAAAATAACCTGACTGAAAACAGCTTTACCAATGTAACACTCCTATGATTAGAAGACAAGCAAAGATATTATCACGACAAAAGTTCTTCGCCCCCCCCCTCCCCCCCGCTCTCCTGCTGGTAATAGCTCACCTTAAGTGATCACTCTCATTACAGTGTGTATGGTAACACCCATTGTTTCATGTTCTCTGTGTATATAAAATCTCCCCACTGTATTTTCCACTGAATGCATCCGATGAAGTGAGCTGTAGCTCACGAAAGCTTATGCTCAAATAAATTTGTTAGTCTCTAAGGTGCCACAAGTACTCCTTTTCTTTTTGCGAATACAGACTAACATGGCTGCTACTCTGAAACCTGTCAATATCTAGTGTAACCCTCACACTGTACGAGTACTTGTTATTCATTTCAACCCAGATTCTGACACACTTGCTTATGCCAAATAGTAATTTATTCCACAAGAACTCCTAATGAAATCACAATTTGGCCTGTATTTATTTTTCTCAATTTGAGATCATTTCATTATATTATTGCTTATGAGAGTTAAAGAATGACGGTGCTAGTTTGATCCAGGAATAGTGTAAGCAGCCAGCATTCAATTTTTTATTTGTTGCTGTAAATGTTGCTGTTACTTGACCTCCAACACACCAGCTGAGATTCTTAGCAGAATGTTTTGGGCTGAATTCTGCTAAATTGTGTCAAGGTTTTAGATTATTGATAAATATACACCAAGAGTGAGACCACCAAAGTCATAGAACTTGTGACCACATAATGGCCTCAGCCATGAGGTTCATATCTGGGGAGGGTGAGGGGGGAAATCCAAATTCAAGGAGTTTATATCCAATATTCTGCTTTGGATCCATCTTTGCTCTGTGATCTAAAACAGGTTTCAAAAGTGCCCAAAGATAAAATGTTAATTCAAGGCCCTGAATTCCAAGGTCTTCCCCATATTTCCACCCCACACTGTATTTCTTTCAGTATGAATGAACCTCTTTGTAATATAAAATACACTGTATACAATATCAAGTTTACAATTTGGTTCACCTTCCATCGAGGTCCAACTTTGACATGTATCGTTGTCTTCTTGTCCCACAGGATTGTAATTTCCTGTTCTGGAAAATGTACCACTGTATAATATCCAGCCTTCCAAAGCTGATATGTTGGGTTTTTTTCCTGTCCCCTTGCGGTCCTCTGTCAGAAATGGATATTTGTGAAAGATCTACAACAACAATTCTATAACGCATACAACCAAAACATACAGCCTAATAACTAGCCCAAAGAGTATTTTAAACTATAGCTTAACCCTAACATGTTATCGAGCAACTAGAGAGTATTGCCTCAGCTGTTTTGTTTTAAGAATTTTTATTTTATTTGTAGTTATTTTGGCTCAGATGCTGCCTTCCGTCACAAAAGCACATGGACAGAAACAAACTAATTCAAAAACTCCTTGGCTCCATTGGAGGAGCAGCAGCGAAGCATTCTTCCCAGTGGGACCAATATGGGTGTGGAAGGAGAAAGGGAAAGGGGGCTGGAAAAAGCAGTGAAGAAATAGAATTTTCATGGGAACCCAAGCTACATCAAACTTGGAAGTTTTTGATACTTTAGATTGAATGAGACTCAGTTTAATAAATTAAATTTGCATGTTTCAGATATGTACGTGAAAGGATCATCCAAACAAGGAAAGAGAATAACTAACCTGTTTGTCGGAAGGTTCACTAAAATAAATCTCAGTGTCTCCAACAGAGATCAAAACGCTCTTTGAGCAAACAATGTCATTGTCAAAGCACTTCTTGTTTTGGGCGATTACAGATACATTTGAGTTGTCTGTACTCTGCAACATGAAAAAAAAATCATTTTATTTACAAATACAATTACATTTCACTTCAGCAGATAAATTCAAGCTTAAACATCTTAAACTGAAAAGCCATGTAAAGAGGTATCAATCAAAGAAAGGGATTTTAAATCCAGTACCGTACCTTCTTTTGATTAGCTTAGAGTTAAACACAAAGAACTATTAAATGAATCTTCCAGTCATTTTATATTATTGAGAATTTTATTCATAATTTGAGGATTAGCCTAGCCTAAAATTAGATTTTTAATTAAATAAGAGTTTGGTTTATATTTTAAAAATTGATTGTACACAGAAAAAAATGTATTTTAGCACAATATGGTAATCAAAGTCTAGCTATGTTATAAACAGCAATGAAAACGAATTTTTTAAAAGTATGCAGTCTGAGAACGTGTTGCTATTGCATTTTCAAAAACAAGAAGTCTACCAACCATTTGTCACTGATTGGTAGATAATCTCTTTATTGCCCACCACAAATGTTCAAAATTATGACTCACATCCCAAAAAATCATGAGACTAGCTGAAAAATCGTAAGATTTTTAAATTATCGTATGTGTTTTTGTCCATCTTTTGATTTTAGAACTCCCTTTGCCCACACCCAGAGTATGTGGCAGTAAAGAAACTAGGTCTAGAGGTGATGAGAGAGGGTTATTCAGCCTCCATGGTGATTCAATCCCCCACTACTGAAACTGCTAACAAGTATGCTGATAAGAGCCACTGTTTTTGTTTGTCTGTTGTCCATATGACTTGAGGCCCATAAGTAAGGCTCAGATTTTCTCATGGTTATTTTTAGTAAAAGTCACAGACAGGTCATGGGCAATAAACAAAAATTCACGAAAGCCATGACCTGTGACTTTTGCTGCTGCAACTCCACGGTTTCTCCTGCCACCGTGGTGGCTGGGAGCTGCGGGGGTCCCCCCCCACACACACGAGGCTGTCGCCCATTGCTGGAACCCTGAGGAGGCTGTTGCCTGTCGCAGGAACCCTGCAGAGGGACCCTGAGGATGCTGTCGCCTGTCGCTGGAACCCTGCAGGGGAACCCTGAGGAGGCTGTCGCCCATGGCTTGAACCCTGCAGGGCCCGCTGGCTGCCAGCTCCAGTCCCATGGACCCAGGGGCTGAAGCAGAAAGTGTCATGGAGGTCTCTGGAAGTCACAGATTCCGTGACTTTCATGACCTCCATGACATAAACTGAGCCTTACCCATAAGTTATGTATAGGCCACCAAACAGCCTTCAAACAGTGAAGGCTTGAGACACCTGATTCTGATCTTGCTTACATCAGTGTAATTCAGGAGAAACTCCTGTAAAGTCAAACTGGTGTGAGATCACTTCTAGGCATATGCTCATTACAAGCCCGTGTTAGATATGAAACAGTAACCTGGAGATGACAAGCTCTATATCCCACCCCTGACTGAGTCACCCAGTCATACATCCTCCATTTGGACACTGTCTATTACAACTTCTTGAGGCCTCTTTTGTACATACAACTACCCTCATTTTTGCTCCCTTGAACATTCTCAGAAAATATGACTAACTTAATATGTTGTGATGCAGCAAAATCTCAGAAGACTCATCTGCTTTCATTGAAGTATTTTACTGCGTTAGCTACTTGAGTTCAGACTAGATAAAAGACATGGGACTCAAGTAAAACATTACTAATGTGTACTAAGGATGGGGAAATTACTGAATTATGTAAATTAGTAAGTAAGCAAACAAAGCATGGATTCTTTACCCTTTCAAGACATTAAGGAGTTTTGCATCTGAAAGCCCTATCCCACAAACCCACATCCCTGCTGAGATCTCACACATTCAGATCTGTCACATAAACACCTACAATTCCTCCTCCCAGGCACTGCGGGAGGTGGGAGAGGGGATTCTGGTGCTTTTTTCAGGTAGCCTTTCTGCCTCTGCTTTGTTTTTGATCCCCCTTGCTGGTGTGCCAGCATGGAGCCCTTGGGAAGCAGATACAGCATCTGAAAGGGAGGGAAATGGGACAGAATAGGGGGCTGATGGGACAGTTGGGGCCAGGAACAGGAAGGGGACAGAACTGAGGAGGCTAATGGGGAGAGTCTAGGGCAGAGTGAGGGTAACTGACCCAGGGCCCCCATACCCCTAACAATCCTCCAGTCCCTACCACTGGCCCCAACAACTCCCTCCCCAAGCTTCTCTTTCCATCTCATCCACTGACAACCACCTCCTCAGGCTGCTCTGGTTTTTCTCACCCCAATAATTCTCCAGGCTCTCTCCTCCCAACAGCCATGCACACCGTCCCCCTTCCACACACTCTTTCACAGCAAGCTGTCCCAACAACCCATCTCCCTCTAATACCCTGGTGTCCTCTGGCTCCCCCCAGGTCCCTCTGGTTTCTGAGACGTGCAGGGGATAGATTCTGTTTTCCCCACACACGCTTGCTCACCCTGCTCAGGAAATCTTAAGGGTGAATCAGTAGTTGCTTTTTCTCACCAGCGAGAAATGTTGCCTGCGGGACTGCAGAGAACTTGGCAGCTATGGGAAGCTGTCATAAATATAAAGGGAAGGGTAAACCCCTTTGAAATCCCTCCTGGCCAGGGGAAAGCTCCTCTCACCTGTAAAGGGTTAAGAAGCTAAAGGTAACCTCGCTGGCACCTGACCAAAATGACCAATGAGGAGACAAGATACTTTCAAAAGCTGGGAGGAGGGAGAGAAACAAAGGGTCTGTGGGTCTGTCTATATGCTGGTTTCTGCCGGGGATAGACCAGGAATGGAGTCTTAGAACTTTTAGTAAGTAATCTAGCTAGGTATGTGTTAGATTATGATTTCTTTAAATGGCTGAGAAAAGAATTGTGCTGAATAGAATAACTATTTCTGTCTGTGTATCTTTTTTGTAACTTAAGGTTTTGCCTAGAGGGGTTCTCTATGTTTTTGAATCTAATTACCCTGTAAGATATCTACCATCCTGATTTTACAGGGGGGATTTCTTTATTTCTATTTACTTCTATTTTTATTAAAAGTCTTCTTGTAAGAAACTGAATGCTTTTTCATTGTTCTCAGATCCAAGGGTTTGGGTCTGTGGTCACCTATGTAAATTGGTGAGGCTTTTATCTAACATTTCCCAGGAAAGGGGGGGTGCAAGTGTTGGGAGGATTGTTCATTGTTCTTAAGATCCAAGGGGCTGGGTCTGTAGTCACCTAGGCAAATTGGTGAGGCTTTTTACCAAACCTTGTCCAGGAAGTGGGGTGCAAGGTTTTGGGAAGTATTTTGGGGGGAAGGACGCGTCCAAACAGCTCTTCCCCAGTAACCAGTATTAGTTTGGTGGTGGTAGCGGCCAGTCCAAGGACAACGGGTGGAATATTTTGTACCTTGGGGAAGTTTTGACCTAAGCTGGTAAAGATAAGCTTAGGAGGTTTTTCATGCAGGTCTCCACATCTGTACCCTAGAGTTCAGAGTGGGGGAGGAACCTTGACAGAAGCAGTCTTGTAATCAATAAAAATAACAAGTGGCACAACTCAAAGTATCATTCTGATCTGAAAAGTGACTGTGTGGTGGGGGGATACAGGTTTTTGCTGCTCACTGGAAGACACTTCACAGCCCCACATAACACCCAGTCCCGTGGTGCCCTTAGGAAGAGACCCCACTGAGCCAGCTCACAGCTTGTGTGGTTTTGGGGTTAACTTCTAGCAAGAGTCTGCTCAGGGAAGCACTGCTAGCTTGTTGGTACCTAGGGGCAATGGGCTCTAATTAGGTTTGGGATCTTAAAGGCTATATCATCAATACAGAATTAACTCAAATTATCAAAACTCGAGGAACCCCTCTCATGTTAACCTGGCTTGAGTGAGAGGAACCACACTGCAAGTTAACACTCAGGTGATGTTTTCACTGAAAACAGCATATGTGTGTGTGTGTGTGTGTGTGTGTGTGTGTGTACACACGCGCGCGAGGAGGCAGGTGCACAAACTTCCCAGTATGGGTAGACAAATCTGTGCTAGCTGGATTCTCACTAGTGCACTAAAAATAGCTGTGTGGGTGTTGTGGCTTTGGTGGAGACTCAAGCTAGCTACCAGAGCTCAGACCCAGAGGGTCAGGCTGCCACCCGAGCTGCAACATCCACCCTGTTATTTTTAGCATGCTAGCTCAAGCCCAGCTAGCACCAGTCTATCTGGGCTAGGAGGTACGTTCCTTGTTGCAGTGTTCAGTGTAGACATACCCTGAGAGGCCAGCCACCTCGAGTCAAAGGCACCACCACTCTAAAGGGTTTTTGCATATGAACAGGACTTGAGTTAGGAGGGACACAAGTTATAAAACAAGTTAACCCTGTAATGACAACAAGCCCAGTGAGGAACTGGATTACTCCCATGAAAGAGACAGCAAATTTGCTGACCAAAAGCCAGGACAGGGAGCCTTAAGGACTCATAAGTACTTTCCTGTTTGCTGGTTTATATATTAGAGATCATTTATGGAAAGCTGCATGGCAGAAATGCAGCCAGAAGTGGCCAGTTTGTATTGTTTCGGTTAAAACAAAACTGAAATAAACCAGAAACCTCAGAAAGAACGTTCTGTGTTTAAACCTAAGCCTTTTATGCACCTCTCCAGCCACTCAAACACTGACCCTGGCCCCCACTATAAAAATGCCCCTTGTGGGGCTCCATGTTTATTGTGTCACAAAACTTTCAGTATCAGATTTGCTCAGTTAACAAATAAAGACTTTTTTCCTCTAATTGCCAGCCCTGCCACTCCTCCACAGATCTGAAAGTAGCTGGGTTCTTTCCTTCTCACACAGCACCTTGAGTTACACCTGTGTAGTCCCATGATCTGCAAAGTCAGCAACCAGTGGCACATGTGCCACCCTATTACTTTCAGGGGGTAAAGCCCAGGCACAACTGCAATTTAGTAAATAATTCCATGGATGGTGCAAAAAAAAGAAAGGGGTCCAACTTAGACGATAACCTCTTCAGCACACGAACCGTCTTTTTGTTCAGTGTTTAGCACAATGGGGTCCTAGTCTACGACTGGGGCTCTTAGGTGCGACGGTAATACAAATAATCAACAATTATTAATAATCAGACTCACTCTCAGTAACCTGCTATAAAAAACTACTTTTGTCACTGATGTTGGTCGATACGTCTGAGTATACACAGAGAGCAGATCTAGTGAATAACAAGGTGTCATTTTTACATAGTCACTTTCCAAAGCACAGCTACTCTTTACCTTATTAGGTAAAATGTCCACAAAGAGGGATGTGCTACAATCTGTCATATGAAACCAGATAGATAGAAACTAGAAATAAAATGCTTTTCCCACTTCAAGAGAAACTAGGATCTTCCCACGTAAATTACCATATCCAGCCTGTTCCAACTTAATATCAGTTTCTTTGTGATAACATGGAGTTGCTAAGCAACATGGAAGGCAGAGTGTCACGGACCTGGGCACTCAGTCAAAAACTCATTGTCAGTCCTAACTTCTCAGAATGTTCTTTTGCTAGACTTCTCAACTGTACTGTATTCCATGCCTTTGAGATAAGAAAAATAAACTGCTACCACTTCCCAAATTTGTAATAATACTTGGGAATGTTACATATTATTTCTGTCACAAATCTTCAGCTGCTATCAGTGCCAGCTAACGAGAACACGACGCTCATCTCAGAAAATCCAGCCCAATAAATGATGACTTGAAGTGAAGGTTGGTTTTGGTTTGTTTTGGTTTGTCTTTTTTTTTTTTTTTTGGGCGGGGGGGTGAGGAAATCATTGAAATCCATCTGCTTTAGAGTTACATGCTCAGATAACCAGGATTAGTGGGACACTCAGTAATTAACTGATTTAAAGGCATACCGTCTCTCCATCTTTTCCAGGTCCTAATATCTAGGCTTACACTCTGTATGATGCACCAGCATGCCCTCTGGTAGTACCACTGGACTCCCTACAGAATCTGGGGACAGACTGGAGATGGCACATAGTAAATCAAGTCCCATTTTACTTATTTTTGTCTGAGTTTACTACTTTTTTAATAATGATACTTGAAAGACAAAATATGGAGATTTGAAAATGTTGAAAACTGCACTTTTCTGCAAAAAAGTAGAACTTGTTTTACTCTTATCGGCTATCTCCAGGGGGATGCCACAAGCATAGTATGGACAAACTTAGCCGTTTCCCCTTTTTATACTTCATGAAAGCCCAGGCTTACTATTTGTTATTTATTGTGATGCGGTGCTCTAAAACCCCTCTGCAAGACACCTAATGTTTAACTCCTGAAGCACTGTTGCTAATCTATTATTCGGAAAGACCTCAATCCTGCAAGATGCAGAGCATTCTGTCCCCAGTCCAGCAAAGCACTTAAGCATTAAGGCCTATATACCTTTGTGTTTTCTATAAATACACACACACATTGTTTACTGTTGTTTAATTTTAACTTCTTGCCTACCTGAAGCACAATGCTAATGGCCCCCAAAAGGCTTTGCAGGAGTTGTGTGCATTGTTATTGGGAGTCACCAGATGGCACTGATATACACAGCCTCACAAGTTCTGAGAAATGGTTAAGAAGAGCTCAGAACTGGAGATGGGATGCATATAGGGAAGAAAAGGGGGTTCTCATCATGGAGGAGAGCACCAGAAAAGGAAAATGGAGAACAGAGCAGTGATATTGCTCACATTTCTACAAAAATTAACTCACTTCAATAAAAAAACATTTTAAAAATAAATAACATTTGGAACTACTAACATGCAAGCTAAATATCAACCAAACAATATGACACTTTTGTTACATTTCTCGCTTCCCACACATGCCTTTTCCTCGCCATTTTCTATGTCTATATTAAGTCTAATTTTGTTTGTTAAATCAGTGCTTTCTGGAGTTTATCTGATAAATCTCTTTGGCACTGGCAGAATAATGAATGAAAACATTATTGAGTAGAAGGGCAGGAGCAGGGAGCAACTGCGGTGGGTGGGAAGGCTGTGGCAATACTATATGGAGAAGATTATTATTGCAGTTTCTAACTCACCCTCTGACCATTTTCAGATGTCTGATAATGCACTCAGGATACCTTCCCCAGAAGTGACTTCCAAAATATACCATTTTACGACCTTCATCTGATTTCCTATTCTGGGAGCTTTTTCTTGTAGTGCAGGGTTTTTATTTTAGCATAAGTATGTGTAAAGTCTAACAACTGGTTAGCGAATCTGACTCTATTGACAGTTCAGAGTGGTACTATGACAAGGGAATCTTTCCAGTTAATACGTTCCAAAGTTTATTTCTAAAAGAATGCTCTATTTTAATTAAATCAAAAATTCAAAACCAAAATGATGCAATCAGGTTAAAAGAAATATAGCAGGGATTTTTTTTCTTCTTTTTTTCATATTTTAAGAAAAAGTATGCATAAAATCATTTAAACAGATTCTCCTTTGTTTCGTTATTTAATTTTGCCCTGCTTGTGTATCAGATTTGGCATTTGCTTAGGTTACATTACAACAATCCTTTTCTAATTAAAAATGTGATATTCCCTAGATTAAGGTTTTGGGAATGTGTGGGTATCTGTTACCAAGTGATACGATCCCCAGCAGTATAAATTATTTTGAGATACAGAAGGTATCTAAACAGCACAGTTACAGATGTACTGATTTATTGCATGTTTAAATATTTAAATTTTCATTTATATGGAAGCATGCAGTATTATAAAGTGTATGTGATATATTATTTTTGTTAATGGACCATAAATGTGGTTTTAGTATTAACAGCTACTTTTTAGAGGTAGCTAATTTTCTTGCCACTGTGAAGATTTTGCTTTGTTCCTTAGTAAAGCAAAATGTAAGGTAAAAATGTAGAAATGAAATTATGACAGCAAGTTACTTTTCTGAAGTAACATATAAGGTATTTCTAAGTACCACAAAACATTGTCAATGACTACAAGTCCTAGACTTCATTACAACTTTTATAACAAAAAAAGTTAAAATTGGATCATTCAGACTGCTATACTGTAACGTCTAGTTTCTATGGATTCAGAAAGGTAGGATCTGAGGAGTTTTTCTGACTCAGCCCATAACAAATTTAATTCAGAATTAAACATTTTCCTATATTGCTCCTACATTACTCATTCTTAGAGTCTCACCCACACGGTCAACCCTAAAGCAGCATCTCCAGGTGGCCCATAAAATGTGGCCCACACTAACATCATTAACCTGACTCACATGCTTTGAGTTCACATATGGTAAAGGGCTCTCAGCAGTGAAATGACAACACACACAGTGATCACTCTAAGACAGATGTGTACAAGGTTATTTTTATTTATGGCTGGGAGTGCTATATTAATGGTCTATGGAACCTGACACACCAGAAGCGAGCAGTATTATCAGAACTCCAACTAGCCATTTTTATGGTGGTCTTGCTCTTCAGACAGGGAACAAATTAACATGTAGATTAAGGATTGCCAAAGTACACCTGCATGCCCAATTATAACACCAAAAGCAAAAACCAATGGTGAAAAAGTTAACTTTCTTCAAGCTGTGTGGTCACTGCTGAATAGCAAGGACCCATCATTTGGTCCCAACCTGTCGATCACACCACACCTCCTCAATAACTCCAGTCTCATGGCAAGAAATGTTGCTCCAGCCATTGCTGGAAACCCTCCATGCTAATCTGCACAAATTGAAAGCAATCCTTCCTTTGTTGGAGAACAAAAGTGATTCATTCACAGCATAATGTAATAGTCTGGAAAGCCAGATGGTGGAGACAGAAAGGCACGTAGAGGTAATTGAGTCTGAAATCATTGATCTGGAGAAAATGGAACAAGAGCATAAACCCATTGCCAGCTGTAATTGAATCTTCTGCTCACCAAGAGGATGGAACAAGTGGAAAAACAGGTACAAGCCAAAGTTATCTGGGTATTGAGCTTCCCAGGTGAAGACTAAAAAAGAGAGGGACATCTCTATAGGCTTGGTTAATAAGAACCTTGCAGGACTTCCAAAAATTGATATAAAAGAGGAGCTTGACTCCCACTGACTTCATTGGGCTTTGAAGCAGGCTCTGAGTATTAACACAGAGCTTTCATTCAAGGACAGGCTGATCTTCAGGCTACACAGACCCTTCAAAATTCTTCCTTGGCTGATATTCATCAGCGGGGCACATGACCTCTCCTACATCACTGAATGTGGAACTCTGTTTCTCCAAAGAGGACAGCCTTGAAGGGCTGCAAAATGCCAACACACTGGCATTGTGCAACCACTATTGAAGATGAGATTGAATTTCAGGAGTGAAAGCAGCTATAGAGGCAGTTATGCACTAATTAGATTAGGCCCTACATATATACCACACAAGTGGCCATTTTAACATAAATACAAAAGTACCAGGAAACAACCAGGAATCAAACAACTGAGGAACACATAGTCTAGACAACCTCAGTTATTTTACAGTAGAAAAATAGCACTGGGTTTACTTTCCTATGCTTTTAGGGAAAGATCTTCTATTTCGCTATAACACTCGGCTGGCATGAATTCATCAAGATTCAGATCTGCAAAAAATGAGCAATTTACTTGATTTACGATGAAGTGAAAAAGATTAGTCGATCTGCACAGACTAGAGATTTTCTGCTTTGAAAGGATTTGTTAATTAAGGAAGATTTTAAATTGTTAGGGCTTAAAATAGACACGTTCTTTAAGAAGTCATACACAAGTGCAGTAACCTTTACGTGCACTAAATTCATAATGTTATATACTACATGAAACAAAATGTCTTGAAAGATGTTACTAATTAATGAGAAATAATGACCTCCTTGATTTTAAAATAAAAAATTGCTCCATTCAATTCTTTCACATGTTTTTCTTACCCAACAGAGAATATGTTTTTGAAACTTTTATAGAAAGCCTTTTCATTTGCCTGGTGTCATCTTAAACAAAAAGTGCTGATAATAATTACACTGAGTCTGTGGTTTAAAATGTCCTAAGTTGCTGAAAGATTACATGTGTTTCCTTTTCCCCCCTCACAACACAAGCAGGTGCATCTTATTAAACTTTAACAGCAGGATATATTGATAATGTGTATAGTTTAAACACAGTGCATCAGATTCAGAAAGGCTAAATGCCAAGTCAAACAGCATCAGCCATTTAAGTGGACTGGCACAACTCACTCTCCTATCAACTGAGAAAACAGCTACAGTAGATTCAGGATAAAACTCAAGAACTCAGCCTTGTGTCAGTAAAGAACACAGCAATAAGTATTTGATAGCAACAGTTCCCAGTATTGTATTCTAATGCCAGTTTATAAACTAGCAGGAGCAAAGTGACCTATTTCTCAGCAGAAAAAAAAAAGAGTTGTATTAAGAGAAGGGACAAAATGATTACATAGTTTTTAAATATCAGACTATCCTTCTTTCCCTTTTACAGAGCACATGTTGCTCTTGGAATGACAAACACAGCGCCAGATTTTCTAATAAGTCAGTCTTGCCATTGGTTGCCCATAATGTGTACTCATGTTAAATGCATGTGCAGATCAGCTGTGCAAGTGTACAGCTAACCTATTTGAAATTCTGGTTCAGAATAGGCTGTTTAACCAGTCAAATTAATGTGTACATTTTAAAGTGGTGATTTTTTTTCCTTGCAGAAAATGGGAAATGATATTTTGGAAGCCTACCGTAATACAATAAAAAAGTACAGTATAAACTCAAAGTTATGAACACCAGAGTTATGAACTGACCAGAAGTACTCAATCAGGTAGCAGCAGAGAGAATAAAACAAAATGCAGTACAGTATGGTTAAACGTAAACTACTAAAAAAAAATAAAGAGAAAGTTTAAAAAAAAAAAGATTTGACAAGGTAAGGAAACCCTGTGCTTTTTTTTATTTAAATTCAAGCGGTTAAAGCAACATTTTTCTTTAGCATAATAAAGTTTCAAAGTTGTATTAAGTCAATGTTCAGTTGCAAACTTTTGAAAGAACAACCATACTGTTTCGTTAAGTGTTACAAACATTTCTGAGTTACAAACAATCTCCATTCCCAAGGTGTTCATAACTCTGAGGTTCTACTGTAAATAGTTTCCATTCATGTCTTCCCCAAGAGCAACAAGTTAGAATTATCATTTGAAATTATTATATCAAATATGCTGCTGAATAAGCATAATGTTACTTTTTAGGGAACTACTCTGTAGTGGAGGTAGTGTGGACAAGTGGACAAAGCACAGACCTACCAGTCTGTAATATGGCAATTATATGTGTGCAAATGAATGAACGTGCAGAATTAGAGGCTGGGTATTAGGAGAATGTGAAGTAAATAGGGTAAAGATTAAATAATAATAATTTTGCTTCTGGCCTTGCTTTTAGTTTAAATAGGCTAAATAAGCAAGTAAGAGTATGTACGTGAAAGCACAAGGCTGCACCCTCTCTTCTTCCCCCCCACCCCCAAGCCGGTAGCCTTGAAGATAAGTGGCTAATAGAACAAGGGGTTGCTATGGTAACCAAGCAGCTGGCGGGGAGGGGAGAGGAGGGTGTAAGGAGGAGACAAAATCTGCAAAAGAGGAACCATGGCCAAAAGTAACACTGCTTTTTAGCCCTTCCATCCGGTACAAAAGAGGTGGTCTTCTAGATCCCAGACTTAAGACTCCCCAGAACGGAACATGACCACATATTGGAAGGGGTGGTACCAGGGGAGGGGCACTACAAGTATAATTAAGTTTGCCTAGAAGAGGGAAAAAAGAAGAGGGAGCTCCATAGGCGTGCAGAGCTAGGGGTTAGGAGAAGAAGACGGTTCTATTGGCATATAGAAATATAGTTGGGGGAGGGGAAGTGGAAAACTTTATCAGCGTATAGAGATAGCCAAATGGGTATCAAGGGCTTTGGAATATGCTTGCTTGTTTAGCCCCAATATACCCATTGAATTGCCTGCAGACTGGACTCTGGACTGTTATTTTCTGGCGAACTGTGTCTGGGAACTGAGAGGGAGGAGACTGGGTCCTGGCTGGATAAGCATGTGGACAACATGTTCACGCTCCCACAGGTAATATGCCAACCACACCGATATACATTACAAGCGATGTTTATTAAATATGATAGACAAAGTATATACTTTAATATTCAGTTGGAGTATCTATAGCACATATACTTCAGAGTTCCAGCTAAATCAACTGGATTTAATGAATAGGAAATAAAACAGTTTAACCTAATCCCCGGGACACATATTTAAAGCAGAAACCACCCATCCTTTCAGTAGGAGACACACGGAAACTATCTGATAAATCACCATCATCATCATAATTATGGAACAAATCAGTTCTTCACTGCCTCTAAATATTTTATAGACAGAATTGAACAAATAGCAATGTTATTGATTCTAGCAATCATCATATAGCGCCTGGCTTGTAGTAAACAATCCTTCTGCAGGGGTGGTGAAATCCTTCAGCACTTCAGTGCAACCCAAGGACTATGAACAAATTAGCTATTGTGAACCAGGCATATCTTAATTTAAAAAAAAAACAGAGTTTGAAAGGCTTCTAGGTAGGCCTACCATTGCACCTGTCTCCAACACAACAAGGATAGTACTGATATCACAAATCTACATAGGCAGCATTTTCATCACTTGTGTCATCTTGTTCACTGGATGAAAGGACTGCAGGCAATGTGCCATATGCCTTGATTATGTGACTGCCAACTTCATTCTTGAACTTTAGAACTCCATATGCTCCCAGTGGTTCATTTCTAAATTTTATATATATTTAATATGAAGAAGAATGGCAGGTGAAACTGGACTGGACAATGTGAGGGATCAGCAAGATAGTCACAGCCCCCTGAAGGTAAAGAGGCTAGTAAAGATTAGGCTATATACCTATCTGGCTGGATGATTTACAGATTAAGAGATGGCTATTAGTTTTCCAACTCACGCATGCCAAGATGGTATTACAAATAAGTTAACTACTATTTCTAGTTAGAAGATGCCCTGATGCATATCAGGAGTTTAGCTGAGAGTGATTTTGTTTTGGCTTTTGGGAAAAGAGGATTGTAAATCATTATTTTGAATCGTACGTTGCAAACAGACATAAAAACTTCAGGCCATAGATCCCCAAAATGTAAGTTCACATTGTTCTTACTTTGATAATTTTGTTTTATTTCACACAGTTATGGCGATTTTGTAAAGTTTCTATGAAATGTTATTTTGAATAATAATGACTGAGAAACTGGGCTTTTTATCAGAGAGTTAGAAGAACTAGGTCACATACTGGCATAGTAAGAATATTCTTTTATAGGACATTACTGGAATTCCAAAAACAGATTCTCACTTCTAACCACCACCATCAGCACCAACCAAGAAGAAGAAATAATTAGTGGTTTTTTAATAACAGGAGGATACATTTAGAAATGTCAGTAATGGTATTTTTACACAAAATAGGCAAGTAACATAAATATTTGCTATTAGGAACATTAGTATATAGTTGCCAGCCAATCATAATAAAGGAATTTGTGGTGTTTTTGTTAAATCAGCACACTTGAGTTTAATTAGACACATGCATTCAGGGTCTAATCCAGATCCTATTGGAGTCAATGGAAAGACTTCAACTGATTTGGGCATTGTGGATCAGGCCCCTAGAAACTATGCCAACCAAGTGTATTTTATGAAATGAACATGTGATATAAAACAAATAAAACAAACAAACATGCAAAAGCTGTATCTAGCTGCACAGTAGTTTCCATGCTAGCTGCTCTAACAAGAAAACAGTCTCTGGGTATGATTACACTGCAATTAGACACCCATGGCTAGCCCGTGCCAGCTGACTCAGGCTTGGGCTCTGGGAGCTCAGGCTAAGAGGCTGTTTAATTGCAGAGTAGACATTCAAGCTCAGGCTGCAGCCCACGCTCTGGGACTCTCCCATCTCCCAGGGTCCTAAAGCCAGGGGTCCACCCCAAACCTGAACATCTACACCACAATGAAACAGCCCTTCAGCCCAAGCCCGAGTCAGCTAGCATGGGCCAGCTGCAGGTGTCTAATTGCAATGCAGACATACCCTGGGAGAGCAATACAGCTGTCATTTTGAAATTACATTGTCACTTTTTATTGTTTTCTGAGTCACAGAGGATATAGTGCAAAGCAATTACCTATATAGTTAGTTTAGAACAGTGGTTCTCTCAATCCGGGGCCCAGCTGTGTGCTAAAAAAAATTCAAAATTTGCCACTCTGATCTGAAAGGGGGCAGGGCTGGCTAAGGGGAAGACAGTGTCTTGCAGCCTGCTGGAGTGTTCCTGCCAGCAGGGAAGCTGGTGAGTGCTGCAGAGGGGCAGGGTGCGGGAGAGTGGGGTCTCTGGGCAGGTGTGTGGGGAGGGAGAGTACTCTGGGTAGTGAGGGGGGATGGGGCACTGAGAACTGGAGGTTTGTGGGGGTACTACAACACCCCCAGGTTTTAGGCTGACAGATCCCACACAGTGAGGTATGGGGTCTGGCTGCCCAGACCCACGCTGTGAGGGTGTGGCATCCGGCTGCCCGGCCGCCCGGCCCTGTGCTCCGCTCCTGGCCCCACTCTGTGGAGGGGTCTCTGAGCGGGGAGCGCTGGGCATAGAGGACTGTGGGGCGCTTTTATGGGGGTGCTGTGGTTCTCAACCTGCAGCCCACAATGATAAATAGGTTGAGAACCACTGATTTAGAACAAGCTAGCTAGATGCAGTTCTAGCTGGATGCAAATAATGGTTAGCCAATCTTAACCTGTTCCTATGCCCTGCTATTTGTTTTAAGGCTGACAACTTACTCAGCAAGGTTGAGTACAGAAAATAAAGACCACCTTTGCTACAAAGAGCTTAAATCTGAAAGATATAGATGGAGGAGCACAATGGGAACTCCAGTTGTGGGGATGGCTTGATGAGGGTGGAGTCTACACATCTCCTTGATTTGTTTTCCCTTATCATGGAAGGGCAGAGACAGGTCCTGTCTTTTATTTGTCCTTAGAGCACCTATGTACACTTTGGCCACTATATAAAAAAAAATCACCATCATCATATTCAAAATAATGTTAGCACAAAAAGCCATTTATAGGATAGTTCTTTATAGATTTCCCCCCAAAGTTCCCTTACATCTCTGTTGCATGCTATTTATTAAAGGCTCTTTCTAAATAACAACTATTGGTATTGAAAAAATGTAGAGGCTCCCTTTGCAAGTCCAGTTCTCTATTTTTTATTCTTTTTTTTAAAAAAACACAGTGGAATATATGGAATATAAAAACAATGTGTGAACAAATTCTCCTACCTTCACTAAATAAGCTTGGCAGTCACTGACGTAATCATATTCCAACCCATCAAAAGTATAATAATGTCGATCCCCGTAAACCGTACACACAGCAGGACAAGGATAACTGGTGCATGTGAATATCCCTCGTCGACAAACACTATGAGGAAAAGGTAATATAGTCCATAATGTCTCATAGAAAGGCTATTTTCCTTTCAAACCCTTATTTTTCAAAGAAGTTTTCTTAGTCTCCTTATTTTGACTTTGAAAAAAAACAAGGAAGGGGGAAACTTGCATGGCCATGTTAGCCCAGAGTTGTGCTGCATGCTGCCCCAGAACTGTAGGCTTGCCAGTGTTGCAGAAGTGGCAAAAGGGTGGCCTTAAACCCACATATTTGATAAAGATGTGCAGAAAATGAACATGAACACCCTACCGATTCCATGGCATGTAAGAGCATTCCTACCTCCTCCTCAGGGTGCACCGGCAACATGGATAACTCCAGCACCGTGATACCACTCTACAATGCCTAAGCCAGGTCCTTAGAACACTAAGGACTTTCTGTTCATGATTCATTTTGATACATTTTTGAGACAAGATCTACATTTGTTCAATACACAGAACTCTTCTATTACTATCAATGGATTTCCTTGTGTCAAACGAGCCCCAAAGTTGCTTACATTTGGAGGGCCAAATTTTGCTGTCAGTTACATGAAGTTCTAAATGACAGCAAAAAAATCCAGAGCCTCTGCTTCTGCATGTGTAATTAATTTTCTGCGCTCATACAATTTGCTAGTAATATTTTCACACAGTCACTAATTTTTGATGGGACTGGAACACATGACTTATGAGGAGAGGCTGAGGGAACTGGGATTGTTTAGTCTGTGGAAGAGAAAAATGAGGGGGGATTTGATAGCTGCTTTCAACTACCTGAAAGGGGGTTCCAAAGAGGATGGATCTAGACTGTTCTTAGTGGTAGCAGATGACAGAACGGGGAGTAATGGTCTCAAGTTGCAGTGCGGGAGGTTTAGGTTGGATATTAGGAAAAACTTTTTCACTAGGAGGGTGGTGAAACACTGGAATGCGTTACCTAGGGAGGTGGTGGAATCTCCTTCCTTAGAAGTTTTTAAGGTCAGGCTTGACAAAGCCCTGGCTGGGATGGTTTAGTTGGGGATTGGTTCTGCTTTGAGCAGGGGGTTGGACTAGAAGACCTCCTGAGGTCCCTTCCAACCCTGACATTCTATGTGTATGCAAGCTGACTACAAAGCAAGTGCAAACAGGTTGTGTTCCTCAGTTATATTTTTTTCCACATGTGAGTTAAGGCATACAAAGTTATGTGTGTGCCAATGCAGGCCAGGTGGGAGATCTGTGAAAGGAATCCACGTGCTATATTTCCAATTTTAAAAATATTTTAAAGCTGTTTAGCTGTTCTATTTCCTTTAATATTTTGTGAACCATTTTTTTTCTTTCATGGTCTTGACTAATAGACAGATTCTGGTATCCTCACTCATACTATACAGATTCTGGTATCCATACTCATACTTGCCCTGCACATAGCCCCAAGCCTTATTGGAGGATAGCAATATAAGCTCATCCTAACTGTATCCTGAGCTACCAAACGACCAGCTTCCTCATCCCTGATTTTAGATTCAACATTTCTCCAGTATTCTTCTTCACAGTTTCTCTTTCTTGATATTTCCCTTCCTGTACCACCTTGTTTTTCAATGTAGTTACAAAATTTCTGTATTAAATATAAAGTTCACTTTATTATCAGGAAATGATATTTTGGAAATTTGTAAAACATAATAGTCACTTACCAGGTATAGCAAGGTGTAGCTATCACTTCTCCGGACAGATACTCCCAATCTTTCCAGGTACATGGACAACTATCAGGAACATAACATTTCCCTTTATGCTCTGCCATCCTTCAAAATAGAAAACAATCATTGTTTAAAGTGAAAATCCAAGTACGTGAGCTTAAACTAACCACCGAAAGCACAGTTTTTCAGCTCTGGTCAATAGAACATTGCCGGTCACTGGAGAACTTTCTGGTGGTCCAGAGAGCTGGCTGATCACATTGTGCTGCCTTCTTACCTCCAGCTGCTCAGCTACATAAAAGAACAGCTAAAATATACTACATGCTTTCCTGATATTATGCTCTAGGAAAGCAATTGCTGTAGCTGCTGTTGTGGCTGAGTGGGGAAGTGGTTCATGCAAATGAAAATAGATGCCATCCACACTACAAATCAGTTTGAGGATCCTTCACTTAAAAATTTAAACAAAGTTCACAGTAATGTTTTCCCAGTATTATCACCAGCATTAAGGATGAGTTTGGTTGGTTTTTTTTTTTTCAAATGAATTAATAAGATGTGATGAGTCACCCTGTTACCCTCTGCTTCCAAGAAGAGGGAGTCTTGTTTGTACTTAGCTCCCTAACACCAGCAGCCTGTTAGCCACTCAAGCATTCTTCTCTGGGCTATGCCAGCCTTTACTTTGCCTTGCAGGTTAACAACAGGTGCATCCCAGTCCCTGAGTCCCTTTGAAGCAATCCCCTGCGATAGCCAACCCGACCCTGGCTACTCACAGAAATATCAGGTTTGCTGAGCCTAAGGGAACATTATACACACACAGCTTGTAAGATTCAGCTCAGAACCATCCCTTTGCTTAACACCACAGCACTGAGATATATTTATAGTGAAAACAAGAATAAGATCATCATCAAAGATTAGAGATTAAGCAGATCATAGTAAGGATATTGGAAACAAATCATAGAATCATAGAAATATAAGACTAGAAGGGACCTAAGCAGGTCATCTAGTACAGTGCTCTGCACTTAGGCAGGACTAAATATTATCTAGACCATCCCTGACAGGTGTTTTTCTAATTTGTTCTTAAAAATCTCCAATGATGGAAATTCCACAACCTCCCTTGGTAATTTGTTCCAGTGCATAACTACCCTTACAGTTAGGAAGTGTTTCCTACTGTCTAAACTAAATCTCACTTGCTGCAATTTAAGCCCATTACTTCTTGCCCTGACCTTGCCCAGTGGTTAAGGAGAACAACTTATCACCCTCCTCTTTTTTACAACCTTTTATGTACCTGAAGACTTATCAAGTCCCCACTCTGCCTTCTCTTCTCCAGACTAAACAAACTCAATTTCCTCAATCTTCCCTTATAGGTCATGTTTTCTAGACTTTAAATCAGTTTTGTTGCTCTCCTCTAGACTTTCTCCAATATGTCCACATCTTTCCTAAAGTGTGATGACCAGAACTGGAAACAATACTCCAACTGAGGCCTTATCAATGCCAAGTAGAGTGGAAGAATTGCATCCTGCTTACAACACTCCTGCTAATACATCCCAGAAGGATGTGCACTTTCTTGGCAACAGTATTACATTATTGACTCATATTTAGTGTGTGATCCACTACAACCTCCAGATCCTTTTCTGCAGTACTCCTTCCTAGGCAATTTCCATTTTGTATTTGTGCAGTTGATTATTCCTTCCTATGTGTAATACTTTGCTCTTGTCCTTATTGAATTTCATCCTATTTATTTCAGATCACGTCTCCAGTTTATCCAGCTCATTTTGAATTTTAATCCTACCCTCCAAAGTACTTGCAAACCCTCCCAGCTTGGTATCGTCCACAAACTTTAAATGTACTCTTTGCCATTATCCAAATCATTTATGAAGCTATTGAATAGAACCAGACCCAGGGCAGAGCCCTACAGGACCCCACTCTATATGCCCTTCCAGCTTGATTGTTAACTATTGATAAGTACTCTCTAAGTATGTTTTTCCAACCAGTTGTAGACTTGCCTTACAGAAGGTTCATCTAAGCTATATTTCTCTAATTTGTTTATGAAAAGGTCACGTGAGACAGTATCAAAAGCCTTAAAGTAGAGATATATCACATCTACTGCTTCCCCTCTATCCACAAGGCTTATTATCCTGTCAAAGAAGGATATTAGGTTGGTTGACATGATTTGTTCTTGACAATTCCATGTTGACTGTTACTTATCACCTTTTGTTCTTCTAGGTGTTTGCAAATTGATTGCTTGATTATTTGCTCCATTATCTTTCCAGGTAATGAAGTTATGCTGACTGGTTTATAGTTCCCTGTGTTGTCTTTATTCCCCCTTTTATAGATAGGTACTATATTTTCCCTTTTCCAGTCCTCAGGTACATATAAAACAAAATCATAACACACTTGCAAGAGACTAAACTTAATTAATAGGTTAACCTACTGTCTAAAGAAGTGTATCTCACCCAAAGTCCTTTTCAGCATTTTCAGCTGGCTGAGATCCCATTTTCCTAAATGTAAACAGCAGCAGGATGACAGAGTATCTTCTTTATTCCCCAAATACAGCCCAGCAAACCTTTGAAGTGCATCTCAAGATAAGGTTCTCTTCCCCAGCTATGTTCCTCTATCTGTTAGTTCCTATCTGAAATTCTGCATTCAGCTCAGACAGGTATTGTGAATGAGACAATACTTAAATTTACATTTAAACAACCAGACAGATGGACACATATCTCTTATCTGATAGAAAAGCTATTTTGCACATCTGATGGTGACCAGTACCTTAGAAAAGATTTTAAAACTTTTCAGTATGTATGTATACACACACACACACACACACACACACACACACATTACTGCTTTCATACTACTTGCACTTATATTTCACAAAAATATTAATAACCAGTGTGACATGGGCTTTCCTTTGAGACCAGAACATACATACCAGAATCAGGATATTCTTGTACCCATTTGCCAGTTGACATTAAGGGGTTCTTCCGTCACATAAGATATAAAACTAGTCTATTGTTTTTTTTAACTCAATGGCAGGGAGAAAGTTTTTAATAATGGGGTTTTCTTTTTAAAAATTAAACAGAATTGTTCACAATTAGAAGGAGGGGTAAAGATTAGCCTCTGTTCATTATTATTTCTTGTTCCTCAACATCTCTTCCTAACACCTGACTATATCAACTGAGGCTAGTACTAGTGCCTTACAATTGCAAATCTATAATAAGTCTGTTACCTTCCCAGGACTTTCTTTAAGTCCCACTCCATCTAAACTGGATATCAATAACATTTTTTTCTGTAAAAACAGAAATAATTTCTAACCCTCATATTTTGGAGATAACACTATTCTATTCTATCTGACTTTGGACTAGAAAAGCAAATTGACCCCTGCATGCCTGAACAGTACAAGGAAATAAAGAAACATAATTTCCCACTAATTATGCACTAAATATGAATTTATTTTCCATGCAACAAAGTGAATGCTTAATCTTTAACTAAATCAACCAAGATTTTAATGTTTATCATCACAGTTTCATCCAACACAATCTGAGATGGATTATGGTGGTTAAAACAGGTAAACAGAGTCACATCATTTTATATCTGTAGTACACATATATCAACTGTATGTCAGTGTGGCAGATTTGGAACTGCCTGTACAATTAATACTGTATTGTGACCAGGATATTGTGATGTGTATTGCATCCGTATGTTGAGTTAATTCAATAGCATGATTTTCAAGAAATGCATCCAAGAAGGGGGGCAGGAGTGGATCTGGATATACATTTTGCACCAAACACTTGAGAGACAACGCAAGAACCATTTTCTTTGATGCTCTGGCTCAACCTCTTGCGGAGATCACCAGACAGATCCCCCAGAGGGTAAGACTGGCCTGCCTAGGGCTCTAGGGGAGGCAGAAATAAATGGAGACCTTTTGTTGTTTTAAAATCCTTTACTCTTATGTTATGCTTTGTTCCTATTGCTAAATAAATATATTTATTATATTAGCTTCCCAGTCAGACTAGTTAGGGTACACACAGCTGATGCACAGGGTCCTGTAGCCTGGGACCTGATCTAAGATTGGGAGAGCAGCGGGATTCTGTGAAGAAAAGGTAAGGCATGAGGCCTAGCACCTGTGGGGGGGTGCACTCACAGAGATAACAGAAAGGGTCAGTGATACAGCTATTCAGGTAACCATGACAATCACTATTTTACATCCCAGGAAAAAGACAGCATGATAGATTCAAATGTTTGCAAGCAAAACAGAAGAAGGCAATTTACGAATTGAACTATCTGAAGAAAAAAAAGAAGATAGTATGCAGGGGGTCCCTGTGGAGGAAAAGTATTCCTGTTCCTCTGGCTCTACTAAACACTCTGACTTACACTTACCCTGGGGGGCAGATACAACCACTTGCACATGGAGGTGATGGCACACAGGTGAAGTTCATGGCAAGGTTCGCACAGGAGATCTCACAGTTCACACCAGCTGCTGGTAAGCCAGGCACTGAATATCTGCAGTCATAGTAGATTTTTCCTTCAGGGCACGTGTGAACTTCAAATGTAAAATGCAAATTGAATGAGATCAGCTTCTCCTTTGCACTGAAAGTTTCTAATTCTTTTAGTTCACAATTTATTTTTAAAAATATTGTAATTAATAAAATATACTATTTAAACGAAATGCGTTTTGTATGTGTTCAACTGCAGTTAAAGTGAAAATTTGCATTTTTGTTTATATTCTATGTAATTATTTCATTAAGAATATCTATTAACTAAGGTCCAAAATTGAAAACTTCAGTGCCTAAAGTTAGGCATCTAAAGCAAGGCACCAAGGACCTGCTCCACAGCCTATTATAGTCAATTACCAATCACTTCAGTGTGCTTTGAATCAGCCTTTAATAAAGTAGCTTGATTTTCAGAGGTGTTGAACACTCACAAATTCCAGCAGAAATCCAACTGAAATTTCACCTGCTCTGCACCTCTGAAAATCAGGTTTCTTCCCTTTAGATGTTTTAATATGGAATTTGGGGAGTTAATTTTAGGCACCCATGTTTGAAAATTGTGGCCTATGTCTTACAAGAGGTGCCTTTAAAAATTCTGCTTAAGTGACTTAGGAATACAAGTTGTATTGAAAGTCAGTTAGATCAAGATAAGTAACTCTAGACTGAAAAAATAATCGTCATAAATAGTGGTGATATTTAGCATCTGATGAGATGTATATGAATATAAAAAAGCAAATGAATGAATACTCGACAGCAAATATTTTTCCTGTGAAACTGTAAAATAAGACAAGAATATAAATCACCTGCAGTTGTAGCAGTTTCAGTGCATTTCATGGTTCCATTCAAACACTGGCTGGTGTAAAGAAAACAAACCATCTTTATTCCAGGAAAAAATAAATCACACAACTGCTGTGTACGTGAGAAAACAACTTAGCAATTATATAGCACTCAAAAACACTACCTAATTTAAACAATCTAAATCAAGAGGGAAATGATCATTAAACTTTAGGAATCTAAATCTGTCCACAATTCTGTGTGTAACTTATTTATATTGATTCAGGAACTGGGTGTCTCAGGGTACTGGTAATGTGATACAGGCCTACTGTGCATGTGCATAGGCCCCCATTTTTGAGAAATAACAGGAGACAACTGGGGTGGGGGGGACTAATCAGCACAACAGTGCAACACCACTCGCTTAAATTTGGCCTAGCCACCCCCCTGTCATGACGGAGCCAAACCTCAGCAGCATTGCGGCCTAGTGCGCTGGGTCACACCCCATTCACTGAAGTTTGGCGTGGCCACCTCTCTGTCATAATAGGGGGGCGGCCACACCCAACTGATCAGCCTAAACCCTGGGTCTCTCAACACCACTTATTGAAGTTTGGCAGCCACACCAAACCTGAGCAGAATGGGGCCAAGTGAGTGTGAAGCAAGTGGAGCTGGACAGCCAGGATCAGGAGGAGCCACCTGAGCTCAGAATGGGAGTGGAGGGCTGAGCCGGGGGGACACAGGGAAGAAAGGGCAACTTTGAGTGGCTAAGAAAATCCCAGAGGAGATGGGTGAGGTTGAGTTGTTGGCTGGCTGTGGGGTGACTGAGGAGTGTTGGGAGGGGCTGCAGGGTGAGATGGGTTGTGGCAAGTAGGGGGCAATGGGGCACGGTGAAGTTGGGGTGAGTGGCGAATATTGAGTGGTGGTGGGATGAATTGTTTCTTTGGGTTTATGAGTTCTTTATTAAGAATATATTAAATCCAGTTTCTTTCAAGATTTCCTTTTCCAACATTGAAATAAACACGGATCTTGAAGCAGTTAGGCCCTGATTCTGAATTAAGAACCACACAGGCATAGGGGTCTGTTCATACAATTCTACTAGCAGGATCAGGGCCTGAGTGAGTCAAAGATTAAACACTTAATACCAAAACCTACCAGGAGCCTGACTGCGTGGGCAGGATTTCCCCAGGCTGGAAGGTTCTGCCTTTGTAATAACAACGACAGCTAGATCTGTGAAAACAAAGCTTATGCATATGGGTATGAAAACTATATGAAATAGGATATAAGGATATTTACTCTTCAGATCCTAACTAAGTTGGATAAACACGCAGTTTAATTCTCTAACTGACCTGCTTATTTATATTTACAGTGCAAGCTTAACCTAAGGCAAGAATTAAGGGGTGAAATATTGGCCCTATTGAAGTCAATGGGTATTTTGCCATTGACTTCAATTGGGCCAGGATTTCACTCATATCCTGTAATGATCTTCAAATTACTTATTTGCTGTTTCTGTGTGTTGCAGCCTCACAGAAAGTAGCTTTTCTTCCTGGTTACAGGATGAGTAAGGCAGGATGCAGCCTGACTTAGGAACATAGGAATTGACATACTGAATCAGACTCAAGTTTCATCTGGTGTAGTATCCTGTCAGACAGTGGCCAGAACCAGACACTTCAGAAGACAGTATAAGAGCCACTCAGAAAGCAGCTGTGGGGTAATCAGCTTCCCACATTGATTTCTAATAGGTAGAGATTGGCTAAAATCAAAAGGTTTGCTGTCCTTTCCAAAACTGTTATTGTCATTAATTGTAACAACTCTGGATATTCTTGATAACCATATAAACTTCCAGTCCTTTTTTTGAATCTTATTAAGTTCTTGGCCTCAATGACTTCCTGTGGTAATGAGTTCCACAGTTAATTACATTCTGTGTGTGAAGGTACTTCTTTTTATTGATTGTGAACTTCCCACCTTTTAATTTAATTGAATGTCTCCTTGGGCTTCTGTTATGTGTAATGGAGAACAGACGTTAAAGATCCACCTTCTCTATTATTTGATACACCTCTATCACATCGCCTCTCATTTGTCTCCTTTCTACTGTAAACAATCCCAATCTTTTCAATCTCTCTTCATATGAGAATTTTTCCATGACCTTGAACATTCTCATCGCTCTTCTCTGAACCACTTACAGATCTGCAAAATCTTTTTTTAAAACTGGGTGACCAGTACTGCAAACAGTATTCCAGGAGAGGCTACACCATTGATTTATATAAGGGCATTATGATAGTTTTATATTATTTGCTATCTCTTTCCTTATGTATTCTAACATTTTGTAGCTTTTTTTGACTGCTGCTGTGCATTGAACAGAGGTCTTCAATGAGCTGTATACAGTGACACTGAGGTCTCTTTCTTGAGCTGATATAGTTAATTTAGAACCTTGTAAGGTGTACGTGTAGTTTAAATGTTTCCCTCCAATGTGCATTACTTTAAATTTTCTGACACTGAACCAGTAAATCACTTGTCTTGTTGGCCATCCATCACCAATTACACTATCAGCAGCCAATAACTGGTTCAGTAATAGTGGTGGAGAAAGGGGAACACAAAATGAGATGCAAGAAAGAGTTCTGTTTTTAAGTCTTGCTGCAAAGCGACAAACACGGTATATTCAAAACAATGTAATATGACTTACACTGGCACACAAAAGTTGATTGATTCTTCAAAGTATTTTCCATCAGGGCAATTGCATCCTTCAGCACAGTCGTCATTACAGACATGCGGGGCAGAAAGGGAAGAACAGGAGTGTCCGCAAAAAGAAGAGCACCGATGATACAGCATACCACTTCGGCACACTAGAGCTAAGGGGGAAACATCATCATCTTATGAGGTTGCAATAAATACACTGAGATACATTTATGACAGTGTGAGATAACACAGTAAGATGTACTGTCCCAAATTGCCACAGAGATGTGCTGGGGTTTAGTCACGTGATTCTCAGCTAAACCTCAGCCCAACTCTGATTTCAAGTGTGTTAGAAATTTCTTGGCTTCACTCATTTTGAGGCTTTAAATGATTAAACTCAGGATGCCTTTTTGTTAAGAAAAACCCTTGAAAAAGTCTGTGTGTTTCAAAGTATATTCAATATATTTCAGTTTCTAGGGGAGAGGAAGAATGATGCAGTGGTTAGGGTATTAGCCAATGATTTGAAAGATCTGGATTCAAGTCCCTGCTCTACCTTCCATATCACACTGTGACCACTTTCCCCTTCTTCCAAAAAGTGACACCCTAGGCACTGCAGCTGCAGCTGCTGTGCATTATGTTTGCGTTTCAACATCCCAAAGCAGGATTCTAGCTTCTGATGCAAAGCAAAGATTTGTTCTATTTCAAAGAATTTCTCATCATTCCCCATTTCTAAAACTATTCTTCTTTTGCAAATGTTACTCACCGCAGTATGAAACATGAGCTCTGAAATCAATAGCAATTCCATGCTTGCCACAGATATAGGCATAGTGTGCAAGTGCATTACACAAACAGCTGCTTCCACATTTACAGGCATCAAAACGGCACAGCTGATAGTATAATCCTGGACTGACGTATGGGTGACATGGAGCAAAAAGTTCTTGATTGATGATATCACAGTGGGATGCATAGCCAACTAAGGGAAGGCAACATTTTCTTTTTTGGCAGTACTCATGATAATATAGCAATCAAAAATAAATAGCAAAGAGTATCAACAACACACCAATTCATACAACTGTGCAATAAAAGCTTCTACATAAAGTAGTTCCATAAAATACTGTTATTTGTAACTGACGTAAATATTTCAGCAATGAACTTTGCTTCAATAAAAATACCTAACTAAATAAAAATCTATATTGAGCTGAAGGAAACATGTAAATGGAAACAGAACACATTTCAAAAGCGTAAAGAAAGTCATTGAGAGTTTTGGGGGGTTGCAATGGCCAAACTTTTCTTGACATGCAGGCTGGGCAGTTATTACAAATTGGAGCTTCGGGACACAAACGTTCCAAGACTACTGCTCTCTCCATATGCCACAAAGTGCTTCCTGGCGTTACTGACTTTTTGCTGGCCTTCCCATTGAAATTCTTATGTGGCACAAAATGCTCCATTATTTCTGCTTTGATGCTGAGCCTGTCTCATGCTTTCATTCATTTTATCTCATGGCATTAACAGAAACAGAGAGAAGCAGGTGACTGGATGCTTGGCTGTTACATGGTGGAATAGCTGCCACAGAAAAGACCACAGATGACCATTCCAACTGCATGGCTGAGACCTATGCCAGCCCACCACATGTGGCTTATTGCTGCACTTGGACCTCTTCTACAGTACTTTGATCCTTGGATTCCTAAAGATGACGATACTTGTCCTTTGAACTCAAATATGAAGGCTAAGAGCAAATCAAACTCAGATCTTTGTTGTCTCTTGCCACCAACCACACCTCTCCCTGAGCCTTCCCACCTCTTAAACCCTCCTGTAGTCTGTCCTGGAGCTGCCAGGAAGGCTCAGCTCTCTGATAACAAGCTTCCTGTTTTCCAGCTACCACCTCCCCAGCCAGCCACATCAACACCACTGGCCTTCTGTGTGCTATACTAGATGGCATCCATCGCCAGCCACCACCGCTGCTCTGCATCATCCACCCATACCGCTTTCCTGTATGAAACAGGGGGTGGAACTTGACAGCAGAGGGAGGCAGGGCAATCTTTCAGGCAGGCCAGAGGAAGGGAGAGGGTATCTTGGGGGGAATTGGGGAGATGACTCTAAACAAAAGTCCTAAAGTGGCCCCCTTGCATTGGCCACAGATAACCACAGCACTCTAGAAAACTGCCCAGCCCTGAAGATATAAAACGCCTTAGGATTCACTAGCTTCCTAAAAGTTGAAGATTATTCTGGGATCAGTCCTGTAGTCTTTACTCAGGGCTCAATTCCACTGGTTTCAGTGGAGGTAAGGCCTGATTAAGGACTTGAAGATTATACCCAAAAACATTAAAAATACTAAATCCAAATTATATCTGGGGATAAGGCACAACCCCTGTGAGCTACACATGCGTATCAGAGAGGAGACCTAACAGCCTTCAAATTTGCAAAACATGCTTATATTTCTTAAAAGGAAACATAAGCACATCCAAAATTAAGTAATCACCTTTGCATATGCCAATAGTTATTTCAGTTTGTATATTAAGGACATTAAACACACCAAAGGAAAGGGTTTGCAAAAAAAAAAAAAAAAAATCAGTGTGTGTCTAAAACTGAAGTTACACTAATACCCACAGATAATCTGTAAGGAACAATGACGTTCAGGCAGCATAGAGAGAACAAAATCCTGCTCTAGTAATGTGGTTAAGATAAATCTAAATCAAAATTCCAAAAGTGGACCATACCGTTTTGTTGATTAACATTGCAAGGATCAACCACAGGAACGTTGACAGGCGCAAAACAAGCTGAGGAAACCTTCCATGCATTGGCATGAAGCTGAGGGGTTCCTTCAATCATCCCTGCTGGAGAACTGAAGGGAGAAGGAAAGATAAAGCAAAAGATCAGCACTGCCTGGTAGAAGGGCTTCTCACATAGACTAGTTATTAATATTGTCTTTGCATTTGTTCAGATCTCTCTTGCACATCCATTGATTCCACACCACAGTGGAATTACCCTGTCTCTGCACTTTGTTTCAGAATCTTTGTAAAGGAATGAAATGAACAGAACTCTCATGAAAACATTTTCCTTTACAACTGGCAAATACTACCTTTGAAAGTATAATGTCTATTCAGTGTGCCTGGTATAGGTACATAAACATTTTGGAAAGTTAAGTATACTTAATCAAGGCCTGTCCAGTGTTCTTTGCATTATTACAAACATTTATAACATCTTTGCCAACTCTGTCTTATAAATTCTTTATAACATTAAAACCAAGAAAACAAATATGAGAGATTAATCCTCTTTCGGGTTTCCTGCCTCCATTTGTCAGGCTTGCTCCAGCAAATAATAACAACCACTAACTCTTATTTAGCACTTTTCATCAGTAGATCTCTAAGTACATTACAAAAGGAGGGCAGTAGCATTATCCCCACTTTACAAATAGTGAAACTGAGTCACAGAGAGGTGAAGTGACTTGCCCAAGATCACCTCACAGGCCAGTAGAAAACCTGGGAATAGAACCAAAGTCTCCTAAAACCTGCTCTACCACTGGGCCACTTGCATGGATTTTGAACCAGAAAAAAATCCAATGTATGGATTTTGAACCAGAAAAATCCAACACAGTACAAAAAGAATGACAATTTGAGAATATGGAATATAAATTTAGGGAGGGATTTTCAAAAGCATTCAGTGTTGGCCTGATTCCCTTTGAAGTCAGCTTTATTACTGACATCAAGGGAGACAAGTTTTGACAAAGTGGAGAGCTGTTAAAAAAATCTACCCTTAAAGTACACTTTTGTGGATTTCAACGGGAATTTGTTTATGTTTATGCCTGTCTTTAAAAAGAAAAACGTTGCATAACTGACCAATTTTATTATTAAATGCAAATCAAATCACTTTGTAAAAAAATGATCTTAAAAGGAAGGACAAAGTCCAGGTCTAAGTATAAAATGTGTAATATTCTTTTTCACAACATATTCAAAGGCATTAACTTTTTAAAATAAAAGTTTCTCTCATCAGCTCCTCAGCTGCTGGAGCAATCACATGGCCCATAAACTCTAGCCTGTGATAGCCAAGGTAACCCCAGGGCCCAAGCCCCAACCTAAGTAACAGACACTAACTGTTGTTGTGGACATGCATATAAACTTAAGCTGCTTCCTCTGAGAAAATGAATCAAAATGAGTCCTGCTGTCTCTACTGGCTCAGCATGTCAAAGAACCTCAAACATGTAAGCAAATTCACCATTCAAACAAGCAGTCTCCACATTTTTTAGCCTTCATAAAGGTATAATAAAAGTCAGGTTCAGCTTCAGCTAATATTTTACTGATGCAGAAATGTCTAACCTCACTTCAACCCGAAGCAACTGCATTCATTTGGTGAGCCATGAGTGAGAGCAGAATTTGGCCACTGCTACAACTCACGTGTTTAGTGAAGTATCAAAAAGGCTGACAAATAGCCAGTTCTCAATGATGTTTTAATTTCGTATTCAATATGTCAAACAAATCTACTTTCTATAAAGAATTGTGATAGAGTTTGAAGGATTTTCAGGAAGGTATAGAACAGGGATCAGCAACCTTTGGCAAGTGGCCTGCTAGGGTAAGCCCCCTGGCGGGGCGGGCCAGTTTGTTTACCTGCCGAGTCAGCAGGTTCTGCTGATCGCAGCTCCCACAGGCCGCAGTTCGCCGGTCCAGGCCAATGGGGGCTGCAGGAAGCAGCAGCCAGCATATCCCTCGGCCTGTGCCGCTTCCCACAGCGCCCATTGGCCTGGAACAGCAAACCACGACCAATGGGAGCCACGATCAGCCGAACCTGCAGATGCAGCAGGTAAACAAACCGTCCCGGCCCGCCAGGGAGCTTACTCTGGTGGGCCACGGGCCAAAGGTTGCTGATCCCAGGTATAGAAGTAGGACTAAAGGAAAGGAGGACGGCATACAGTGATTTACAGAGTAGTTTCTTGCCATGCCATGGTCAAGAAATAAGTCAGTATGGTCACAGAAAGGCTGTTTTCCTTTGTTAAAAAAAAATCCTATTTAATCCATAAATCAAATGAGAACAAAATGTTTTACAAAAAAAAATGAATGTGCAAAAGAATCATAGAATCATAGAATATCAGGGTTGGAAGGGACCCCAGAAGGTCATCTAGTCCAACCCCCTGCTCGAAGCAGGACCAATTCCCAGTTAAATCATCCCAGCCAGGGCTTTGTCAAGCCTGACCTTAAAAACTTCTAAGGAAGGAGATTCCACCACCTCCCTAGGTAACGCATTCCAGTGTTTCACCACCCTCTTAGTGAAAAAGTTTTTCCTAATATCCAATCTAAACCTCCCCCACTGCAACTTGAGACCATTACTCCTCGTTCTGTCATCTGCTACCATTGAGAACAGTCTAGAGCCATCCTCTTTGGAACCCCCTTTCAGGTAGTTGAAAGCAGCTATCAAATCCCCCCTCATTCTTCTCTTCTGCAGGCTAAACAATCCCAGCTCCCTCCGCCTCTCCTCATAAGTCATGTGTTCTAGACCCCTAATCATTTTTGTTGCCCTTCGCTGGACTCTCTCCAATTTATCCACATCCTTCTTGTAGTGTGGGGCCCAAAACTGGACACAGTACTCCAGATGAGGCCTCACCAATGTCGAATAGAGGGAATCTTATTTATTGGTAAGAGTATGCCAACTTCATCCCACCAACAGAGAGCCATGAAATGACTCAAGATCCCATCACCTGGACTTCTCACTACCTTCCTGGTGCTGCAACCCCAATACAACCAAGAAATAAAGAAATTGTTAATCCTTTTGTGCTGGTGTTTCCCAGTAAATCTGTTGCCAGCACTGGACTTCATGCAAGGAAATCTGACCTCCGGCGCCAAGGAGTTAAACAACGATACAAAACCTGACTTCTGTTAAATATTTGCTTTACTCAGTTTGGGAATGAATCATCTCTGTGTCCTCTGAAACCCCTGTAGTAATTCCTGTAGAGTGCTGTCACTAAATCTAGCAGAGAGGATAAAGATGCTGCTAAACTCAACCAAGCTGCTCAATGGATTTTTTCTGTTTGACTAATGATAAGTATGTTAACTAATATGCTCTCTGGCAAACATAACAGCGCGATCATGATCTTGGCAGACACAGATCTGACCTCTGCCAATTCAAATCACAGACAAGATGTCACAGACTAAAACAATCCCTTGATCAGTTCAGAGCCTACATTTTAAATACAAACTAGAGAAACACAATACAGCTATATTCTATATATTAAATGTATTCTGTATATTACATAAATCTCTAGTTGTTCTTTTTCTATGATTGCACTGTCATAAATAATCATTTACATTTATATATTGTCTTGCATCCAAGCATCGCAAAACACTTTGCAGACATTAGTGAGTTAAGCAATTTCACTGTGAAGTAGATAAGTTATAATCACTATTTTACACATAATACAGTCCAGAGGTAAAATCCTCATCCCACTGAAGTCAAAGGGAGTTTTTCCATTCACTTCAATAGGGCAGAATTTCATATTAGGGATCCTGACTTCCAGGCTCCTTCTCTAATCACCAGATAACATTGTGTCTCTGTAAAACTGATGCATCTCATGGGCGGGGGATCACAAACACCTTGATTCTTAAGAACTTGACAGAAAAATAACCACCGCATAGGGTATTGAGTGAACCAATGTTAAAAAAGAAAGTAGCTGAGATTCTTGTAATTAAACTCAAGTGTTTTTGACTGATTGGTTTACCAGAATATGAAAGTGTTAGTGAAATGATCGTGTCAACTGGTTAAATTTATCTGAATATTTCACCTGTTATTAAATTCAATCTAGACATATATAAAACAAACTTACAGAAAATCATCTCTTAAGTTCCCATTAAAAGTTCCACATAGACCTAGTGTTCTTCTTTTCCAGCTGGTATTGACTTGTATATATAGTCTCTCCCCATCTTTAGCAAATTGAATCTTTAAACCAAATCTAGTTTTCAGCTGCACAAACAAAGAAGACAGGTTCCGAATTTCAATGTCCCCTGCACATAACAGAAAAAAAAATGTAAGTCATTTTTCCTTGGTTGAAATATTTCCATACAGAAACCAGCCCTATGGTTTTAAATGTTTCAACTTTAAAAACAAACAAAAAAACTTTGAAAAAGTATAGAAATGCAATTAATGGACTGTACACAACCTCAGAACACTCCAAATATCCCTGCCCACCCTGCACCAAAACTAATGGAGACAACTGTGCACCACACTATGACAGGCCCAACTGTGGTTCACTACTCTGTGTCAGCAACTCTTCTCAGGCCTGACATACTCACTACGCCCAACTGACTATGGTTATAATCGGTATCTATAAGGTGTCATGTAATTTTCCATTGGAAAATTAATAACTCACTAATCATTAATATTCTTGTGCAATATATGTACGTGGTGTGCATTAAGAGTTATGGATATATGCTGTTTAAACCCTGCATGTCAGGTGGAGTGGGCAAACAGGTCTGCCCTAGACAAATGAATATGTATTTGCTTCTCTGACCAGCCCTGTTGTCAGGCAGAGACAAGGAAGGCCCATTTACATATTAGTTAAACTAAACTATTAAGTGGAGGGAGGAGATAGCTTCCAGCAGAAAAGAAAAACTTTATCTGGGATATAAAGACAGGGGGCCTGAACCTTAAGTGATAAGCAACTGAATCAACAGATTGTATACAATATTACAGTATTATAAGTGTATCGAGTGAGGTGTTTTATGAAAGCCTATGACACACCAGTGATTAATAGCATTGTAAAATGTATGTATTAACACCATATAAGGAATTATGGATACTCATTGGTATTAAGCTTTACAGCCTATGTCCAAACAAAAGGAGAAACATGCCTCTCCCAGACAGGAGGGGAGGTCGCAGCTATTCACTTGTCTCCTATATAAATCAAGCATGGTGGAATCAAAACAATTGAAACCCCATTTACTTAGGGGGGAGGGGAAGACCACAAGAAGGGAAGAATAGCATGAGGTCACCCTGCCTCTTGAAATAAGGTCATTGAATTTTGGAAGATATAAGCAAAGACAGGCGCCATCTCTGGCATCCACCACTAGACAGACAAGGGAACAGAGCTCTTGAAAGTTGATAGAGATGGGTCCTTCAACCAAAGGAGGGAGGGTTAAAGTCTCTGGGATCTGAATATAGGTGAGACACCTGCTTAGGCAGAGATCTTTCAACTAAGAAGACCATAGAAAGTCAGCATCTTGTACTTCTGTGGAAGATCATGACTTGGGGGAAAGTCAGCCAGCACTGGGAAGAAGGAAGACTGGTGAGAAAAATCATCTTGAACAAAGCCTGTACCTTGTTAGATTAGGTTTTAAACTTCTAGATGCGTGTTTTCACTTTTATTTGTTTGTATCCATATCTAAATGTATTTATTTTAGTTGGCATCACTTAACCGATGTCCTATTGTTACTAAATGTTTTATTTTCATTATAAACCTACTCTGTGTTGTGTTTGCAGGGAAGGATATATTTATTCCAGTGAAGTTAATAAGATTTAATGTGCTTTTGTCTCTTTAAAGGAGCAAACAAACCTTATTATTTCTCTGAGTTGTCCAGGAGAGGGCTGGACACTTCAGGGCACATGGTTTTGGAGAAATTCAGGAATGGGAGTGCATTGGGGTCACCTTGCTGGTTGTAACCAAGGCTGGTGGAAGGCAGAGTGTGGCGGCAGACAGACTGCTGAGGTCAGAAGTGCTGAACCAAGGCTGTCTAGCACACACACACACACACACACACACACAGGGTGTGACCTGCATGTTTGTAGGCTAGCTGTGAGCCTTCCAGGCTGGGAGCTACAGCAGCAAAATATTTTAAAGCACCCAGGGCTGCAGAGCACATGGTGACACAACCCCTAACTGGCTTGGATTGCACCCCCAAACCCTGTGACAACCATCTTCAACATTGACAAAATGAACCCAATACCACAACTACAGTGTACCATAATCAGCATAAAAATGTATGCATCACCTTCCTGTACATGTCAGCTACTAGACCAGAGACCATTCTCCCTTCTTTGACAAGACAGCAACAACATCATCATGCCTCTGGTGAGACCAACAACAGTTCCACTGAGGACAGAGTTAAGGGAGAGTATGGATCTATTCCAGTATCTGCCAAAGACTCCCTGTGTGACTTTGGGCAAATCACTCAATCTCTGTACCTCAGCTTTCTCATCTGCAAAATGGGAATAGTACAACTTTCTTGATTCACAGGGGTGTTGTGAGATTAATTAACAGAGGTTTGTTAGGTGCATTGCAGTCTTTATACAGAATATGCTACCTAATAACTTTATTATTAATTATTATTATTACGACATTTCATATACAAACAAAAGCCCGATCCAAGACCCAGTCCACCTTCCTAATAAAACCCCTATAGTGGGCAATGGAAATTTTACAATCATTGTATCCAATTATTATCCATAGTGGTTGGGCTCCCTGCAGTTGCAGACATCTTAAACGCAGTATACCTTTGCAGCTAATTTACATAACATTATTTTGCATAACTGCAGTGAAAATGGTTTAAGATGCCTACAGCTTCAGACAAAACACTTCAGTGTATAAGACTTTAAAATGTTCCTAGCTGATAGCCAAAACACCCAGCTATCCAGGGTTATACCAAATACCAAGATATTTGTTATAGACAAATATGTACCTTACAGGGATGTTCCACAAGGTAGTGAGGCTAAAAAGGTAGAGCTTCTTAACTACATTGCCAAACTTTCCTGTGCTTAAGCTTTAATGATTTGGGGTGGATTTTTTTTAAGCATCATCTTGACTTTTGAATTCCTTGCCTCATATATTTGTCTTTGATAATTAAAATATTCTGCTGAGGGGTTTCCTCCCGAACCAACTAACTTACTTATACATATTCACAAACATCTTAACAAGTTTGTCTGAGAAGTGGACATAATCAGATGCTAGCTTCAACCTTAACTTCCGAGACACTAGAATCTCACTAGTTAATCCTCAGAACAACTCTCCGAGGCAGGTAAATATTATTTCACAGTTTTAAAAGTGGGGAAATTGAGACAGAAAGGTGAACTAACTTTCCCAATGTCACACAGCAAATTAGTATCAGAGTCAACAGAGTATCAGAGCATTCTTAGCTCTCAAACCGATGCAGATGCCATTAAACCAAATTGTGCCTCATTTGCATTTTGGCTTGCAACATGTTCCAAGAAACTTTAATTAAGAAGGACCATCCCTTCAGCATCAAGACGATCCTGCAAAAAAATCAGAATGGCTGACATCTGTAGGTGTCCTTGGGAGTATAACACAGGGATTCTCCACTCCTACATAAAGTATTTCTAAAGTATACACAGCATTCCATAGGTTATTAAAATTAAGAAGGTTAAGTCTTTTAACAGTAGTTAGCACCTTTCATGGTTTGGGTCTCACAAGGAATTATTTACTTGTACAAAAGTATAATAAAAAGCATTAGAAAATATGAAGGCAAGAATGTGAACTCTAATCCATGTTTTTCTTACCATTGAAGTTAAAACCCTGGCTAGGGCCAAACTGGATTTCACCATCCCTGGTAAGAGTCACTTGTTTACTCCTATCATCTTCAAGAACTAGTGTTACAGACTGGATGCAGGCATGGTCGAGATTCTGAGTGAAAATGAATTTTATCAACAGACAGAAAGATACAAAGAGTGTTTTACTAACACTGAATTAAATATCAGTTTGTTCATCCAAAAGTATGTTAAAATACTGTCAAGTATTTGACTTTTTCAAAAAGAATGAAATGAAAAGTTGAGGTTGCTCTTAACTCAGACCAATAACATATCCTGAACTCTTCAGCCACAAACTGATATTGATGGGTGTTTTAATATTTTTGTGGATTTTTTAAACATACTGTTCCAAGGAATGTGATATCCTATAAAATAACCACTAAGTGTCTCAGGCTGCTAAGAAATCTCTTTTACCTGTCTGGCAGTATATTAAACCTATCAGTCCTGTCAGTAAAACTGTTTTTCTGTCTAAGACACCTGCTCAGGCTGTAACCAAATATGTAGATACCTGTGTAATCATGCATGAATGAAAAGGTCTGTTGACTTAATCCCAGAAAAGCAGCAATTAATTTTACAAAGGCCAACAGCAGTAATTGAAATAAAACACAGATCATGATCAAACTATATTTAGCTCCTCAATGTAAAAAGCAGAAAAACTGTTTCAACTTTATTTCTGACATTATTACTACTAAGCGTGCCTGGTTAATTTACTTTGGCTGGCTACTTAAGATTACCTGAAATTTGTATGTACCCATTTATCATCTCAAATTCAAGTGTGACCTTACCTGACCACATGGAGCTTTCTGTAAAGTGATTGTGAATTTGTCTTTCCCAGTGCCTTTTACCAGAATGTACTGACAAATCCCAAGAAAGGTATAATGACGACCATCAAACGTTGTGAAGTGAGAATCACCTACGATGGTGCACTCAGCTTGAGAGAAAGAATAACATTCAATAAATAGGAATGTTCATTTGCACATATCATATCATATCATAGCCATATCATAGAGTCAGAGATGGAAAAGAGGCAATGCAGGAACATTTCCCTACCATATATTCTCAAGCACATTATCCAGCCTAGTTTAAATCTATCTAGCCATCATGATGTTTGGTGCCACATTTAATGCATGTGAAGTATCACATCTTACATCTTATCCTTCCACCGGGAGCTCCATAGTCTAGAGACAGTTGCCTGGAAAGCTTTGTCCCACTTTCATGAATTTGACCTCCTGATTTTGAGTCTTATCATTTCTATGAAATGTAACTGTCAAGGGAGATCTTGGTCCCTGAGGTACAGGAGTTATTGAATAGGTGTTGAATAACTTTGTCCAAAGCAATGGAGGCCTTAGAAATGAGGCCTATCTTAAAATTAACCTGTTGTTCTATGCAGATTAAGCTGAGCACCAGGATGATGTGCTCTTATCACTGTTTGTATTATGATAATATCTAGACGCTGCAATCAGGGACCCATTGTGCTAGGCACTGTACAAGCACAATAGAGAGATGGTGCCTGCCCTAAAGAACATGAAGTCTAAGACAAGAGACAACAGTTGGATACATCAAAAAGATTGGGGGAAGCATAAGGTAACAGTAGAATGATATGGTCAGATAATCAGTACACCAGCGGTCTAATCACTGCTCTCTGCATCCATTTCTTTAATCTCTCCTGTTTGCTTATTATCATCCCAAACTCCTAAAGCATATCTGTTTCTGTTATCTTTTGCGGCTTCTGGGCCACTTATTTGGTACAGAATCATAGGACTGGAAGGGACCTCAAGAGGTCATCTAATACAGTCCTCTGCACTCATAGCATTACTAAGTATTATCTAGACCATCCCTGGCAGGTTTGTGTCTAACCTGCTCTTAAAAATCCCCAATGATGGAGATTCCACAACCTTTCTACGCAATTTATTCCAGTGCTTAACCACCCTGACAGTTGGGAAGTTTTTCCAATTTCCAACCTAAACCACCCTTGCTGCAATTTAAGCCCATTGCTTCTTGTCCTATCCCCAGAGGTTAAGGAGAACAATTTTTCTCGCTCCTCCTTGTAACAACCTTTTATGTACTTGAAAACTGTTATGTCCCCTCTCAGTCTTCTCTTCTCCAGACTAAACAAACCCAATTATTTCAATCTTCCCGCATAGGTCATGTTTTCTAGACCTTTAATCATTTTTGTTGCTCTTCTCTGGACTCTCTCCAATTTGTCCACATCTTTCCTGAAATGTGGCACCCAAAACTGGACACAGGACTCCAGTTGAAGCCTAATCAGTGCGGAGTAAAGTGGAAGAATTACTTCTCATGTCTTGATTACAACACTCCTACAACCCAGAATGCTGTTTGCTTTTTTTGCAAGTGTAACACTGTTGACTCATATTTAGCTTGTGATCCACTATGAGCCTCAGATTGCTGGTGATCCTTATACTGGTGATAGGAATCATTAAAATGCAGTTACCTGGACAGTCATGTTCAGTGCAGTTCCAAACGCCACCAGTACAAGTACTAAATAAAGCACAAAACACAGAACATGCTTTTTGTTCAGGTTTTTTAAAAAAAATGATTTTCTAAGTCTTAAGACATGTCACAAATTCATACTTCATTTAGGATACATTTTCTCTGTATTCTAGTTAGATACAGAACACGGATTGTAGATACAGATATAGAATAGCCTTGAAAAATGTAGTGTAACTTGGTAAACATCATACAATGAATTAAATATAGGCAAGCGGATACATGAAAGTAGAAATTGTGGATTAGAGGTTACATACCAGTGACTGCATTCTTGTTCAATTTTTGAGCCTACAGAGAAGGCTTTCCCGTGATAAATACAAGGACAATTTGACACAGAGATACAAGTTCCATTGTTCATAACGAGACCTATTTTTGTTTAAAAAAAATAATAAAATAAAAGACTGAAAACAAGATAGGAATATTGGGGCTCTGCTGCTCACTCCGTATGTTCACTTGGTCACAGGGACACCATTTTCATGATATTTCAGTGGGTGGTTTTATCCCAGCAGTGCCCGTCTCCTCTCCATGACCCCCATTGTACAGATGGGGAACTGAGGCAAAGCAGGCCATTCACCCAGTTTTAAGTCAGACAGTCCAGATTCTAAATGGTTTGTCCCCTATCCAGTACTGAGACAAAACCAGACATGATTTTATCTGGTATCATGGATGCAGGGCGTCATTTTGAAGAGTGTGCCACACCATCCCTACCCCCATCCCACCATGCCATGCATGCACAGTTGTGCCAGTGGGGGCAGGGTGGCTCACCCTTTAAAATGGTGTCCTCTACATCAGTGGTTCTCAACCAGAGGTTCAGGGCCCCCTAGGGGGCCGCGAGCAGATTTCAAGGGGTCCGTCAAAATAAACCAGAGAGCAGGGCTGGCATTAGACTCACAGGTGCCCAGGGCAGAAAGCTGAAGCCAAGCCCTGCTGCCTGGGGCTGAAGCCCAAGCCTGAGCAACTTAACTTTGCAGGGCCCCCTGGGACCCTGGGCAATTGTCCTGCTTGCTATCCCCCAGAACCAGCCCTGTCTTTTAATCTACTGGATATGCAGAAAAACAGTTGTTGTGACATAGATAGGCTGTGAAGATTTTATAGCATGGCGGGGGGGGGACTCAGAAAGAAAAATGTTGAGAATCACTGCTCTACATGGTGTGACCTCACATGCACAGCATACCAGTGGGGACAGAATCAAAAAGGTGGCAGGACCATGCTGTTCCTGGATGTGCTGGAATGTGTGAGTTGCCACCCCATCTGAGCTACAGAGAGACTAAGGGCATGTCTACACTTACCATGGAACGATGCTGGGTTACCCAGGGGGTCACCAAGTGAAGACCCGCTAAATCGACTGCCGATCACTCTCCCGGCAACTCCAGTACTCCACCAGAACGAGAAGCATAAGGTAAGTCGACGGGAGAGTTTCTCCCATCGACCCAGCATGGTATAGACACTGCAATAAGTCAACCTAAGCTAAATTGACTCCAGCTATGTTATTCACATAGCTGGAGTTGCGTAACTTAGGTCAACTTAATCCTGTAGTGTAGACCTGCCCTAAGTGACTCGCCCAAGGTCACACAGGATGTCCATTGTACAGCAGGGAATTGAACCTGAATCTCCCACATCCCAGACCAGTGCCTCAATGCTGGGCCAATCTTGTGCTTCACTGATCACTCTACAGCATAAAAGTTCAATTCAGTGAAAGGGTGAAATCAGTGTTTAATTTGTGCCAGGGATGAGTCCTGACACTTCTAAGCTTGGCAGTTCAAAGCTCTGGCACCTCAGGGCTTGCTGCACCAGTTAGGAATGTAAAAAAATTGTTTGAGCCCTGGCACCTAATTGCTTGAGCCCCAGCAACTCTTTCATTATAAATTAAGCACTGAATTAAATTCATCCCAAAGCAAGGTGCTCACTCAAGATGCACCACTTACTGGTTTAAAGGGGCTTACCGGGGGGCTTTGTGGTTGAGGGCTTTGAACAGGTCTTTTGAAGCAGCTTGAATTTCACCCTGAATGTGCATGTACAATACCCACAATGATCCCATAGAACCATACAAGTTTGAAATGGAAGACTAGTGGGGGGTCACATAGTCCACAGCCTTGCCATGGCAGGGCTGTTCCCAACAGTCCAACATCGTGTCTTTTGTTGAGTCTAGCTTTAAGGAGGATAATCTTCCTGAACACAGCATAAAATATCTGTACTATTTAGAAAACTCAAAACAATTAGGAAAAATTCAGATACGCTAGTTAAAACTCATGTAACTTTTATATTTGCACAGCTCACCCAAGAGATCACCCAAGTTTTAACTGATAAGGTCTGATTCATAGTTGCACTGTATTTTGAAAAATATAATAATTCAACCAATGCATAAAACATTAGCAGGAGGAAAGAAAGTATGGATATATTAAAAACTAAAATAGAAGCTTATGTTTGTAAAATATAATTTTTTTCTGATTTTTAATTTTAAGCATGCAGTCTATGACACTATAGTTGTGTTATCAGGCATTAGTTTAATGTTAATATGCCGTGTGACAATATTAGATACTTACCATCTGGACAGTAACAGCCATCTAAGCAATGGAGGTTGCTGCCAAGACAATCCTTTTCAAATGTGCAGGTTGGAGGGCAGCAACTAATGCAATCCCGATGGACAAAACTGTCTTCACACTTTTCAGCTAAAACATGTACAAGTTACGCGGGACATTAGTGCATTATGCTTCCTTTATAAGTTAGAAAACCTTCATCAGTAATTTGGTTTTTTTTGAAACCCAATACATCTCACCAAATAAATAGTTATGCAATTTTCCTGGTATAATTATTGTTACATAAATCTACTTTTAAAAGTCCCTTAACACCTCTCCAGTCATAAGGGGGGAGGGGAATGATGGGGGGAGGGAAATTAAGTGAAGGCTTATAGAATGCTGTAATAAACCATAAATCCAGTGTCTCTATTCTATTTTCCCCTTTGACTGGAGAGTGCTTAATGGGCCACTTCACTTTAAATGGTTCCCTGAAATATGTCTTTACTACTTATGCTACACAATCTGTTCCACCTTGTACTTAGCTATTATACTCTGGGTACATTTCCCAGACCTGAAGCAGAGCTCTGTGTAGCTCGAAAGCTTGTCTCTCTGACCAACAGAAGTTGGTCCAGTAAAAAATATTACCTCACCCACCTTGTCTGTCTAATATACTGGGACCATCATGGCCAAAGCAACACTGCATATGTTAGAATATAACATTTTTTAAAATATTAAATCTGCTTTAGTAATAATTGGAAACAAAACTATCTCCAACTCAATGGAATACAATTGTACCTAACATTAAAAAAGCAACTACAGACTTGAAACTACAGCTTATTCACCAAAAGACACATTTCCAAATATAGTGGTCCCCTCACAGACCATGGGTGTAGTTTGGAGGGGTGCAGGAGGGGCACTGCGCCCCCAAACAAAGGTGAGGTGTGGGGGGGTCACATGGAATCATGTGCCATTCCCCCACCCCCCGCAATATCCGCAAGTGCCAAGCTGCCCTGCAGGGCTTGCTCTGCTCGGCCTACAGGGGGACGGGGCTCTGTCCTTCCCACACTGAGCCTCCCAGAATGGTAGGCCAAGCAGAGCAATCCAGGCAGCTGGGCCAGGGTGGGGAGCGGTTGCTACCTCGGCAGCTGGATGTTGCCCTCCTGGGTCATAGTGCCCATCTGTTTCCTGTACAAGAGTGAGTGCCTAAATGGAGCAGTGCAAGGAGGGTAGGGTGGGGCTTAGGGGAAGGCAGTGGGGAGAAGAGACAGTGGGGAAGGGGGGGAATAGGGCAGGGGAAGAGAAAGGGATGGGGGAGGGGATGGGGCAGGGAAGTGGGGTGTGATGTGGAATAGAAGGGGATATGGAAATGGTGGGGGGGAGCAGGAGCCAGCATGTGGTGTCCCCTCAGTAGCAACAGCAGCCCCAGCAGGGAGGCACCAGAGTTGCCACATCACTGCAGCAGCCGTGGCCGTAGCTCCCATGCTCAGGTCCCCACAGCAGACAGCAGCATCTGGGGCTCCTCCATTAAGCCAGCCCGTCTCGTCCCATCCCCACCACCACCGGCAGGCCAGGTACCACTCCAGGCAGGGAGATAGATCCAGTGAGCCAAGGGAACTGGCTTTAGTGTGCACATGTGTGCATGTGTGTCTGGCTTTGCCCCGCTTCCCCCAAACATAGCAGTCAAACTACACCTATGACACAGACTAATGGTAATGGGTCTCAGAAATATACTGACTGCTGTTCGAAATCCACAGCATTACTTCATGTTTTGGGGGTGCTCCTTTACCAAAATCTCTGGTATGAGGTGGGTTGAAGGACCAATTTTATATTGGATGCTAAGTTGGAGCCCTCCTCATGTTTTGGACTTGGATATATTCCTGATACCTGAAGGTTACCTAGTGGCATGGCTCCAATATGCAGCTTTGGTCACTAAAATAATTAATCCTGCAAAAATGGAACAGTCTGTCCCTACCAAATATCGATGCCTGGCTCAGTGATAAGGCTGACCTCGCAGCTAACGAATAACTGGCATTCTGAAAAATTCAAAGCAATTTGGGCATGTTAGAGGTCCCTGATTAAGGTTGACCCTGAAGATAGATAGATATCTTCCCCATCCCTCCTTTTATCTTAATTCTCTTTGCTTACTTTGTATATTATGTTGAATCTCCTATTTTGGTGTATTTGGAAAAATTAATAAAACATTATAAATATAAAAAAAGTTGATACTTACTACAGGCAGGAAAATCCTCCCTCCATTCCCGCACGGGGTAGCCTGCATGTGAGCATGCTCTAGCATACTCTGTCACTGCTCGGCAGTAAGTTTCATCATCATCCGCTCTGAAGCAGTAAAATAATCCTGTGATCACTAAATCCTAAATTTAATACTCATATAAATATTTGCTATGCGACATTGCAGAACTCTCCACAGAGTTGGCCTTGCACAGTTTAAAGGGGTTACAATTTTTGAGACTTTAAATAGCATCACTTAAAAAAGAAACTAGAGATACTGATTATGCTTTTGCATTTTTTATCGTTTGACCCGACAAAAGATTTTTGCTTTATTTTAATGTTACAACAAAGAATGAGTAACATTTATTACAAAAGATTAGCAATGCTCATTAACAGAAACAATTTGGGAGAGGAAGGGTGGTCTTGTGATGAAGGCAATGGCCTGCAATTCTGGATATCTGGGTCTTACTCCTGGCTTTGTCACAGACTTTTGTGTGACCTTGGTCAAAGTCACTCTCTGTACCTCACTTCCCTATCTGCAAAATGGGGATAATATTCCGTCCCTCATCAGGTTGCTCAAAGGACACATTCATTAATATTTGGGTTTTGCTCAGATATTCCAGGGATAGGAGTCAGAAATAGATTAGACAGTCAACTTCTCACTTTAAAAAAAACAGTAACAGATGTTCACTGTGAAGGACTTTGTAACAAAATAGACTTGTCATAACAAGACATCTATGGGATAGGCAAGGTTATAATATATAGTCTGGGGGGTTATTTGTCTTTCAGCACAACAAGATTAAGCTTACAAAATTAGTTGTTTTAAGACTATATTGCATTGTGTATGTGTTTTGGTGCTTTCAAGATACCTGTTACAAAGTCACCATTTCAAAACTCCACAGTGATTGGTCTCTCTCCAGTTTGCCTCATCTAATCCAATTAAATGAGTCTTAATAGAGTGACTTGGCATATAAACTACGGCACCAGAAGGAACTTCTTAAATTGACACTAACCTACAAGATGAGAGTTTATAAACAACATAAGCCTAAATTAATGAGATCCTGAGACACAGAAACTTTACTCAAAGTTTTGAATATTCACAACATTCACATCACACGTGTGAATGTTTTTTTTTAATCAAAGCCTCCTGCATATTGCCTTATTAACTCAATGCCATCCTGAAAGCTTGCTTTCCATTGTTCTCCATTACAAAAGAGAAGGTGCAATAAGTCACTGAAATGTAAATAGGCATTACAAATAAAATTCAGATCCTGCCTGGCTTCTGCTCCCATTGAAGTCAATGGGAGTTTTTCCACCGGCTTTAGTGAAAACATTTTTAGATCCAAGGTCTCTCTTGCCTAATCATTTCCCTGCCATTGCAGGGGGGCCCCAGGCACTGGTTCACCTTGCTACTTCCTATTGTCTGTGTGTAACACAGAATAGTCTAGTCTCCTGTGTCTACTTCAGTCTAATTTCAGTTGTTGGGTTTAGTGTGCAGGTGTTTTGGTGGCCAGTGGTTTACAGGAGGTTAGATTAGATGATTGAGTGGTCCCTTCTGGTTTTAAACTCTATGACTCTAGTAAACCTGTATCTTGCTATCTCCATTGTAAAGCAAAAGAGAAAATCAAATACCCATCATTTGTTACATATTGAAGTATAATGGAAGCAAGAGTTCCTTCAGTTCATTGCACTGATCTCCTTCTGTACCCCATTTAAATAAATAAATAGGAAAGCAGAAAGTAAATAACTGATGACATGCACTTTGGCAAAGTAGTAAAAGATATCAGCAAATAACATGGATAGTGATGTCACTAAGATTATTTGTTAGTAATATCATTGTTATTGAAAAAGCTGAGGTATATTGCTTTGTCAGTTATTCCATTTCCGTACACATGAGGGGAGAATCACTTCTAATGTAAATGATCTCACAAGGTCTAACAGAAACCAGCACTGTTGGAAATGCAGATGGTATTAGCAAACAAGACTTAAAAAAAAAAAAAAAAAGTGAAGGAGATGTTCCAGGGTTGAGACTCTGAAATTAAGGGAGAAATCATTGATTGAATTTATCCCTAGCATTAGAGGGTGCAACACTCATTGTTGTCTATGAGAGGAGCAACATCTTATGCCAGGTTTGAATTTGACTCACTGTTTATTAAGATTATAGCCACTATTGGGATTAAACAGAGAGACACTGGGAGGTGAGATTGGGGGAATGTGGAGAGGAAATTACTTTACTGAAATAAAATTGTACTGAAAAACTCCACTATTTAAAACCAGTCTGGCTATTGTTTAGTATTCCAAAGAATGAAAATAAATGTTTAAAGAACACCATCTTTCTTACCTGCAAAGGTCATTCATGCAGCTAGAAATATATGAATAAGGGTCTATGCTTTCATGACAGCTGAGAAAAGGAAACTGTAGGAGTATTTGGCATTTGAAGAATATGGCCTGTGCATTTTTTAAAACAAATCAGTTAAATAACAGCGATCATATACTTCATGATACAAATATTATTCTTTTTACTTCTGTTTCCCCAATTGGGTATCCATTACATCCCTTTTAGAATGAGAAGATTCCCCCATTTTCTCCTATCTCCACTCTTTTGCCCATTATATCACAGTCCCTATTCTTCCCAGACCAGTTTTGGTTGGACTGAATTTCTTCTATAGCCCCTCAACGCTACAGCTAACCTGGCCAAAGTGACAAAAAGCATCCTCTTCCACCCACAAGCTGAGCATGTTTCCCCTGCAGTACTTTAAACTCCTCAGATAATAAAGGGGTAAGGCATCAGGGCTGGGAATTAAACCCATACTGCAATGTGGCAGTGAATAACCCTGTAAGTAGGCCAGTGGCAGATCCATTTAACCCATTGTTCTTTTAATTTCATCCTATACAGCTCTTCAAAAATTCTTATGAAAGGTTGCTACATTAATGACAGGCCTGATCTAAATCTTCTCATTCCCAATGTTTCAGTGTTTAGAGCCAGTGTTTTGTTTAGAGCCAATCTCTTCTCTACATGCTTGATATACTCACTATATTTTTTCTGATTCTGATCTTATTTATGTTGTTCTCCCTCATGTTCTCTAACACTGCTGTAGTTCCATTGATAGCAGCGGAGTCAATCCTGATCTTCACTAGTGTGAGATCAGTATCAGGCACTTTGTGTGAAAGTCCTTTAGGAGTCTAAAGAGTCTCATGTATTATCAAGTTTCAGAGTAGCAGCCGTGTTAGTCTGTATCCGTAAAAAGAAAAGGAGTACTTGTGGCACCTTAGAGACTAACAAATTTATTAGAGCATAAGCTTTCGTGAGCTGCAGCTCACTTCATCGGATGCATACAGTGGAAAATATAGTGGGGAGATTTTATATACACAGAGAACATGAAACAATGGGTGTTACCATACAGACTGTAACAAAATTGACCATGAAAGGTGAGCTATTACCAGCAGGAGAGCGGGGGAGCAAGGATGGGAGAGGCTTTTGTAGTGATAATCAAGGTGGGCCATTTCCATTGTGTCCATTCTTACATAAAAGAATAAATGGACACAAATCAGACGTCAAGAATTATAACATTCAAAAACCAGTCGGAGAATACTTCAATTTCTTTGGTCACTCGATTACAGACCTAAAAGTGGCAATTCTTCAACAAAAAAACTTCAAAAACAGACTCCAACGAGAGACTGCTGAATTGGAATTAATTTGCTAATTAGTGTTGCTAATTAACTTCGTCTTGAATAAAGACTGGGAGTGGAGGTGTCAGTACACAAAGTAAAACTATTTCCCCATGTTTATTTCCCCTCCTACTGTTCTTGTAAAGTGCTGGAATGGCCCACCTTGATTATCACTACAAAAGGTCCCGTGGTGTGTGTCCCGTGTCCCCCCCCCCCCCCCGCGCGCTCTCCTGCTGGTAATAGCTCACCTTTCATTGTCACTCTTGTTACAGTCTGTATGGTAACACCCATTGTTTCATGTTCTCGGTGTATATAAAATCTCCCCACTATATTTTCCACTGGATGCATCCGATGAAGTGAGCTGTAGCTCACGAAAACTTATGCTATAATAAATTTGTTATTCTCTAAGGTGCCACAAGTACACCTTTTATTTTCATGTATTATCAATAAAGAACATGCAGATGACTATATTTCATTTCTTATGCACCTATATAACTGGTTAGAAAATATGATTTATTAAATGGGTGCCACAACATTTGCCTTTTAAAATATTTTGTCTAATTTTAAGTCAATCATTCATGATTTTTTCATTTGTGTTGAATTTCAGGTCTGTGCAGAGCCATAAGTATTTTGGTTTGGGAAGGGCTGGGCACTTTACTATAAAATGATTGGAAATACATAAAACAGGCTAGAGAAGGTGAATCACTATAAACACATCCAAAATGAAAATGTACACTGACCAACTTACCTCAGAGGACTCTGTGTCAGTCGAGCATGGACTAGAAAAATCTGAGGCAGTAGTCACACAAATTGCATCATCTGGGGTTTGTACAGACCAACTGTTTGCAAATACAGCAATGTCTTCTGTATATTCACCTACTTCAGAAAAACATCGAACAGAATCATTTTCCACAAGAACAAAGGTTTTTCTGTCAACACAAAAGCTGAGGAACCTCTCGAATGAAACATTAGAATTATTTTCCGAACAATTTAAATGTACTTACTATAAGATATATTCAATTATTAGTTTGGGATCTTTACAAAATTATTTTAAATTTCAGTTCACCTTTTATGCCATATTTAAATTCTAAAATGAATTAACAGGAAATGTCTAGTTTTTCAGGAAATATGGTTGTGGTAACTTCATAAGGAGTCAAAGGCAGATTTCTTACTATGAGGATTTGTTTGTTTTTGTTTCTTCTTTAATACATTTTATTTAAGGATCTCTATATATATTTTGGGGAAAGTGGGTATAATAATCTCTCCTGTCCCTCACCCGCCCCCTCAAAAAAAAATCCTACCAAAACAAAATACTGCACTACATACACAACTCCCCCTTTGAGAGAAGATGAGAGAAAGAACAAACCACATGTGACAGAAGCTAGTCACATCACTTAAAGCACTGCTGGAAGGTACCAGAGACTATGGTGAAGAGGGAGACATAAGAACCAGTATATAATAGAACAGCATTCCACAGCTAAGGAAACAGATGCTCAAGGCCAAGCAACAAATCAAGGTCAGAGGGAAGAGACCCCAGGTTTTCTGATTCCCGTTGTCCTGCTCTAAGCACTGCATACCACATTTACTTCAAGTTCTTAAATGTGCAAAAAGACTGAAACAGGTGCATTTCCTCTACTTTGTGGGACACAGCAGCAGTTGATACCAATACCAATCAATAGGTCAGAAGCCAGGGATACTAAAATGAGATGCATCTACAATTCCCTTTATCAAAGTCTGCGTACATTGCCTCCAGATTAAACCAGCTCAGGACACAGAAGATATTGGATTAAAGTCCCTAAATCAAAATTTAGAGCAGGTCAGAACATTTCTGACAAAATTAAATTGTGTCAAAATATGCTGTTTGAGCAAAGCAGAAATGTTTTGTGGAGACATATTATTTTGACAAAGTTTTCTTCACCAAGGTTTCTTTGATCACTGAGGCTCTCTGGTCACTTCCAACCAGAGAGAGAGACGCTCACAATTTATATAGCCTGGGGTCTCGACAATGGCCTGGGATGTGGGAGAATCTGATGGAGGTAAAGCAGGGACATAAACATAGTTCTCCTACATGCCAGGCCAGTGCCCTCTGACTCAGGCTATAGAATGAGTCTCTAGCTCTCTGGTCAGAAGAGATCCAGTCTCTGAGTCTCAATCTCTTTACTTCCTCTCCCACTTCCACCTCGCGCACAAGCTCTGTACCTAGAAAACCTTCCTGAATCAAACAGCCCAGGGTTATACTCCAAAAAAAGACATTCTGACAAATTCTGTTTTATATTCAACATTCTAAAAGCTTTGCTTTTGTTCCAGTGATGAACAAAACCAAATTTTGAAACCTCAAAAGTTGCTGTTAAATAGATCTGCCCAGAGGAGGACAATTCTATCAAAATGAGTAAGGTGTCATATAAAGCAAAACAAAAACAAAAAACAAACAAAAAAAACCCCAGTAACAACAAAGAGATGGTGTTTAAAGTGGCCATTAAGAAAAAGAAACAAAAAACAGAATAAGATTCTGCTACTATTTAAGTATTCAGAATCTGTAGCATGCCTTTCAATTTCTCTCATTTTTTTGTCTGGGGAATCCCCATCTGGATTCATTTTTGTATCTTGAATAGTTTTAGGATTGTAGCATTGTCCCATTTTTCCACTTGTCCCACTGTATTTAGCAGTTTATCATTACTATCATTAGAAATGTTGAATTCTTAAATTTACTTTCTACTACTACTTTGGTAGATTGTGAGGTATGTCTAATGCCCCAGCAGCACTACAGCCATAACCAAGTCAGGGACCTCATTGCAACTGTGTCCAAGACTTTAGTCCACTTTCAGAGACCCTACAATTCTGAACTGCATTGCCATATTGGAAGACAGTCATGTCGACTGATCCCCAGATCTGGTTCTAGCTGTAGTGTAGCTGGGGCCAATGAGAGTAATCAGTCTGCAGACTACAAAGAACAGTTCACCTTACATTGCTGGTGTATGGAAATACCATAAAGGATTGATGAGAGTTGGAAACATTTAGACAGAGTTGCAATTTATAAGTATTATAAACCCACCACATCTTATTCTTGTGAAAAATATCACAACAGATTGCTTCTCATTTGCACACACAGTGTCAGGGTGCAGTGTTATAAACTCAGTTCAGGTTTAATTTTTAATGTGATCCATAACTCTCTGACTTCTAAAAGACAGGAATTCTGCCATTACAGATGCCAGATTATAGTGCCATTAGTAATGTGTAATGTTGAAAGTGGAGACAAAAAGCAGTGTTTTATGATAAACAGTAAACTAGAGAGACATTGAAACTACATTTTTAACTCTGTGTGAATCAATGATTTTTTAAAATAATCATTAGTTTTAACTGGCCAGATAATGTACGATGCTTTGGTACGCGGACGTCAAATGTCTGGAACAGAACAAACAGTACCATGTCACTGAATAACTGGAGGCCGATACATGCACTGAGGAGGGGATACAATCAGTTTCTACTGGGCAGAAAATAAGGCTATGCGCACACACATAAACACAGCAAACTGCTTCTCACTCTCCTGGCACAATAAATAGTACCTGGCTATCACCCAAGAGAGATGTGGAAACAGGGAGAAAAATCAGGGTAATATTGAGATAAAACTTGTGATTTAAAAAAATAGCCAATGTGAGAAACTAAACTCTCCCTGTAGTTTGTTGCAGTGGTTAAATACCATTATTACTTTTACTTATATCAGGGATTGTTTGGGAGAAACTGCTCCTCTCGTGTTCCCAACCTTCCTCCTCTTGTTTCACCAGCTGCGAGCTGGTGTCTGCTCTAAACAAAGGCAGCATAGAACTCTTTTCACTTGGGTGTGTGTAAAATATTATCTACAGTAGACAATGGCCAATATAAAGTGTTGCCTAGAGAAAATACTATTCAGTTGAGGAGAAAAGCTCTTTTAACTTTCTCCAGCTCTGGCACCATTGCTGAAATCAACAGCACAACCTCTCTCTCTCAGATGGACTACAGTGATGCCATTGGATTATTCATCTTCTTAAAATGTACCATCTGCCCCCACAGCAAAGTATATTAATAAAGGTGTAACAATGGGAAAAAAATAAACTTCCTCAACAAGGTTTTTCAACTTTCTGTATTTTACCAACCAATAAAACAGCAACATATTATTTAAAATAACTATGTAGATCCATGTGCTGAGCTACTGCCCTTTCCAAATATTAATTTGGGTGGGGTTTTTTTACATCATTTTGTTTTCACAAAAACAATAGTATTTTGATCATTAAAAGTATGTTTATCAATTAAATTAAGCACATGCTTAAGTGTTTTGCTGAACAGGAAAGGACTTAAGCATATACTTAAATGTTTTGTTGAACTAGCCCTACTCCTTAAAATTTATGACTGGGGAAAGTGGAGCAGACCCTATATAGTCTACTCAAATGGCCTGAAAATAAATTAAAATGGATAATAGACACAACCTTTTAGAGCACATCCTCATATTTATAAGACAACAGGACCACAGAATCTGTTTTTTTACAAAGGATCTCTTCACTTACTATTTTGTATTATCAGATCATCAGATTTATTGCCATTATAATTTCCACACAGGCCACAAGGTTTCCCTTTATGTTCTTCTGTCAGTTTAATATAAATACCAGTGCTTCCATCCCAAGCAAGAGAAAAACCAAAGGTAGTTTTCACCAGAATATAGTCGGCCAGCCTCTCAATGAAAACATTTCCAATTGTCTGAGGCAATGTCAATCTGGAAAAACAGAATAACCCATTTTAAACATGACAAGTGAGGCTAGAACTAGAAGAAGACTACATAAAATGTCACCTAACTCATCAGATCTCTTCCCCGTGTGACCTGAAGGTCTGTTTACTTTTCTGTCAAAAATACGTTTTCAGTATCTGTCACTCCTCTTACTTTGCGCAATCAATTCAGTGAAATGGATTATTTTCTGGCACATAAACAATCAATATAGAATTGATGCGTAAACCAGAAAGAACCCATCTTGACTTTCAAATCCCACAGTGCATTTGCAGCACTGCTGTGTTAGGAAAGACATGTTTTTACTTGTAAACTGAATAGTTTTGACATGGAGTCATTGACAGAGACATTAAGCATGGGACCCATTAAGTCATTTATACAGTTCCTTTTTAGAGTCTAACTGCACTTTTAATTCATTTGTAAACAGAAGAAGCAACAGGTAGATGTGCCCAAAAACTTTTTAAAATATCCGTAAATGACAGGGTAATTTGGAGCCATATCCTTCAAGTTTTCAATACAAACAACTCCCTTTGAAGCCAATAACATTCTGTGCATTGAACATGTGTAGAATAAGACCCTTGCTATTCAAACCAAAGATTAAATAGCACAGAAAATATTATTAGCCATTTACAGTATATCCTCCAACATGGCTGTAGCTCTGTCCAGTAAATGGGGACAGCTATGTTTGGATTTCCATCAGACTCTAGTATTGCAGAATCACTGTCTTCAAAGGTTGCTGCTTTTGGGATTAATGGCAATATCCTTGTAGCTACCAGGTGTAGCAACTCAGATGTGAGAACACCAGATCTACTCACACTTATATCTGATACAAAGAAGGGTATACCAGATAGAGTTCAGGGGTTGGCGTATCTCAAACACTATTTTGGGTCTCAAAATGGTAATGCATAAGGAACTTAAGGACCCTGATGAACTCAATTTGGACTTCTCTACAATGGGGCAATGCACTCAGCCTGGACAGTGACTGACTCTCATGTTTTAAATAATATCAGGGTTGACCAAGGTTTAACCAAGACTAGCTAACACCATTTTAAAAAAGAAATCCAATAGTTAACTAATAACACCACGCATTTTCCCAGTGTAGAAAAACTCTTTCAGTCAAGGGACAGACATGTGAAGAATCAGAAATCAGATGCCTTGTAGAGGCCGACCACTGAAAATAGCAAAGGTAACAGGCTAACTCAGACAGGTGTGAGTGAACAACTTGCTAAACATTTCAATAGAGTTAAGTTCCTTTAATCAAATCTGAATTTGACTTATAATTATTAACCTCTGTGTCTTACCGTATGACCTCTGAGGGTATGTCTTCACTGCAGAGTTATTCCAAACTCTTACCTGGTATTGCCCCTAGTCCCTATCCCATCCACACACAAAAACCTCTCCCCTGAGTTTAGTGGAACTTTCAACCCAGGCTAGCTGGCGTGGCTATGGGTGTAGATTAGAGCGTAGGCTCCACTTTCACTCGGGCTGGTAACTAGCCCACTTTGCAGTGAGGATGCAGGATAAATCACTCAAGTGCCTTCCCACAATTCCTCCCTCTGCACTCAGAAGGACAGACAAAGTTCTCCCACAATTCAATAGGGAAAAATTCAGAGTGTAGCTGCAGCACAAAGAACCATGGGATATGCCTCCCAGAAGTCATAATGACATACAATGGTGAATGTAGCACCAATGAGGACACTATACCTTAAGCAGAACCTTTGCAGTGTGGCTGCTCACGTCTTGGCTAGGCTAACTGGGGCACTCAGAACCAGGTGTAGATCACTGGGGCTAACTATGTAGCACAGCTAGATTTGGTGAAAGAATCATAACTTCCTAATGCCAATACTTCATTTCTGTGATAAGATGTTACAGAAACAGTCAGTTCATTTACCTGATTGATTCTTTTTTTACTTCTTGTCCCACAATAACTATTTCTTCCTGGCTTGCAAAAAATAAGCTGATTGACCGCAGACAAGAATACACCGAACCATCACACTGGGGACTGTTATGGACCTTGAAAGGAGAAAAACACACAGATGCACTAACACCAAATGTGGTTTCCTGCTCAATATTTACATACAACTCTTAATAAATTTACACATATAATCTTTTACATATCTACACACCTCTCACTGAAGGACCCCAAAGAACTTTAGAAATAAATATTTAAACAATACAAGGGCTTACTAATACAGGTATATACATGGTTAGAAGACCACTTTGCCCTCCGCTGCTATGAAACCCAGTAACTTTTTAACAGCACCCGGCATCATTGCACAGTAGCTTAAGACAGAAAAAGGAACTGGAATATTTTGTCCAGTTGAAACTGCAGAGAATTTAATTTAGGAAGAATATAATTACCTAGTTATGGGTTTGGTACATATCTTATGAAAAGTGCAAGTGGGCCTTTACTGCCCAAAGGTACGTATCCTCTGGGAGATGGGACCTCCAGCAACACAATAGCCCCAGCACCATATGGCCACTCTCAATATTGACCTAGAAAAAACACTAGCATCTATTGAATCATCAGCATGCCTTCCTGCAGAAAGTAGGGGGGTTTTTGGAGGTGTTCCATCCAAGTATTGATTCTGCTTGGTCCCTCTTGGTTTGAGAGTTCTGGCAGGACAGTGTCAACAACTTATACCAGCAACAAAATGCTTTTGCCAGCACAGAAAAAAATAATAATCACCCCTCTAACTGACATTACTGTACCAACACGAGTTTTTTCATGTAGTCCTGCCCAAGGTAGATATGCAGACCCAAAAAACCCTAACAAATTCTCTAGCATAAAAGTTTAGCTCAGTGAACATCTCCTCTCCTAATCAATTTCTCCTAACCTCTTTTCAAATCTTTACACCAGGGATATCTGGCAGCCTCTTTGATATGAAATCTTATGTGGTCATCTATGCCTAAAACTAGTCCAGTCCACCTGTCCTGGTCAAACCACATTTAACGTAAGTGGAATCTCCATATTTCACAAAACCTCCTCAATTCACATTTGTCTCTATAACTACTACTTGCAGTTTTACTAATGTGTCATGGAAACAATTTCTTTATCACAGTTATCAGAGTTACTATCTTTGGAATAATACCAGTCTTAACCTCATTTGTATGTAACAAATGATGCTATTCAACATTTGACATCAGAGCACTGATCACTAACATTAAATGATTCAATCTGGGGCTAATGAAAGAGACAGTAAACTGTTTTGAAGTCAGGAGTAAATTTCTCCATGTTTGCCTAAAGAGATCATTTTATAATACAGTTTACTTTATATTTCAGAGATTTGTTATTGCATGTGTACTTACAGAATTTTTGATCAGCACATTCTATAAATCTAAAAAGGAAATAAACTACCTTTTGATCCATTTACTGTCTCTGTTCTTTTTGTTATGCTATAACACAAGTTCTATGTTATATCAATATTTTGCATTTCATTTCAAAATCCATATTCACACACTTACCCATACAGTGTACTGAGGTTCTGGAGCACTACAATCTTTTGCAAAAATGTAGGAACAATTTCCCGGAAAATAATAGTAGATGCCATCAAATGTTTCAAAGTGATACTGCCCCCATGATTTGCAAATTCCATCTCGATCCTTACCATCATTAGGTACTGGGGAGAATAAATAAGATGAGCTTATAAAAAGCAAAATAACAAAAAAAGTACACAAGTGTCAGGGACATGTACAAAAGTAAGATATTACATGCATAGTAGATAAGCATACATCAGCACAGAAGCTAGTTTTATTTATCATTCAAGAAATGAGATTAAGACAAGTTTTAAAACTCTTAGGGGGGAACTGTGGACCAACAAAGCCAATGGAAATGTTGCCATTGATGTCAATGGAGCCTGGATTTCACCTTTAAATTATAACTAGGAATGGACCAATGAGTAGAGCTGGGCAAAAATTTTGGACCCAAACTTTTTTTTAATGTAAAAAGGCAGATTCAATCAATCATTTCATGAATTCATGTTGATGTCACCAATTTGTTGGGGGGCAGGGGGAATCAAAACTTTTTATTTTGATATTTTTAAACTAAACAGTATGATTTTTTCATTTTGAAACATTTTGTTTTGAAATTTTCTTTAATTTTGGTTTTAAAATTTAAATAGATCTGAAAATGGTTGAAATTGAAACGTTTTATTTCAAATAAAACATTTTGTTTAACACAAAATGAGTTTTGTTCTCAACTTGTTGAAATTGCCAGTGAACCAAAAAAAATCCATTATCCACAAACTCTACAAAGGAGAGGATGATCATATCATATTAGGTTTAGGTCAGTGTTTGGTGTATGGGCTCAGGGTGAACCAAGGCTAAGACTTTGGTTCAGTTTCAACAGCTGCTTTGGCCTACAGTCTCAGCTGACGAAAGTCAGTGCAGCTCCACTGAATTCAATGGAGCTACATTGGTTGACACCAGCTGAGGTTCTAGTCCTGACCTTAGAAAGTCCCTCCATGGCTGCTGTTGCATATATTCTACAGAGTCTGAGGAATCAAGATAGGGACTAACAACTTCTACCCCAATTCTACTACCAATAGATTGAACCTGCCAAAACTTTTCCCATTAAAATATCTGAACATCCTGTCTTCAGAATGGGCAATAGGGCATTGTAAGTGGAAGTGCAATGATACTTTTGGTGACACATTTAAGTAAGTAAAAGCAGATATGGTACATTATGATGCACTGGGATACTATTACAGGTATTAATAAAATTCAGGAACATCTGATCCTCTTCTGTACTCCCATATCTCACTCTGAAATACAGCATTTGAGCCAGCCTCCTTTTAGAATTACAGCTTGATTATAAGGCAATTGCAAAAGTGCTCTGAACAGGTATTATTTGAACAAATTCATCCCTAAATCTCACTCTAATCTGAAACTCAATTCCGTTGCCGATTCCTGAAACTTACCAATTTGGCACCTTTCACCATGAGCCTGAAACATCTGACAGTCACATACACCCGCCTCTGTACAAACTGCTCCATTAAGGCATTCTTGAGGACAAAAGCCTGAAAGAAAACATAGCAGCCTTCTAGTATGCACTGAATTTTATCAACATGCTGAATAATTTGGATGAAATCTTTCTATTAACTAAAATAGAACCAGTTATTACCTAAAAAGTTAACCAACAGCATTCTTAGTTTCAATGTTTATTTCATTTCATATTTGTATTGTTTGGTAAGAAGATAGTTTGAAGATTTGTAAACTAACAAGAGAGCAAAGGTCAGCCTCCTCCGAGTAACTAAAAGATCAAGTTCCCACATAAAGAAACAAAATCCCAGTAGTCTTGCAATAGAAATATACAAGGGGCATATTATACTCATTGACTGAGTTCAGCACAAACTGTACATCTGCTTAGCTCCTCCTTATTTATAAAGGTTCGAGTGAAAGGTATATTGAGGCTATAAATCCCTATGAATATAAAATTTTACATAGCCAAAAACAACCACTACCAACCATCCCCTTATGCTAAAAAAGATCAGTTAAAATTATTATTTCTGTTTGAACAGTTGAAATTTGTCATGAACTTAAAATTTCATGAGAATTAGTTGTTTTCTATTCCAGTTAATTTAGCAATTTTCTAAAATGATAAACTTTTTAATGAAAGTAAGTGTATAATATGCAACCGTTCAAAAAACCTAGACCTGATACTTTTCCCATTGGTCTTATTAAGAGAGATGCATCGAAAACAAAACGCAACATCTGAGTGTCCCAAATTTGGAAGATGGCGCAGGGTTGGGGGGGGGGGCGAGAGGAAATCAGAATTTTGCAGGTAGCTGCTTTCTGTATAATTAGCCAAACTAAAACCTTGGATCCAAATATCTTTGAAGCTGGCAGGGTTAAAAATCCTCCTCTGGATTTTGCAGCTGGGGAACATCTTTACTTATGTTTTTTCTACTGCAAAAAGCAACACAAACAGGGCTAAAAAACATCATATACCCAGCCTCAGAGAATCCATGGTAAAGCTCCTAATGACCAAAACGGGAACTGAATTGAACCATTGAAGTAAAACCATACAAAGTAGTCAGCCTTGCCCCACAATTTTAATCTTAATTGTAAAATGTCCTTTTTAAGGCAGCACATAGACTTTATCTTTGTATTCTTTCCATATTAAAGTTATTTTTCAAATACTTATGAATACAAATACCATTTGAAAATATAGACCAGGCAGAGAATACTATCTCGTTCCCCCATTTGACTTGCAAGGAAATGCTTTTAAAACTAACAACACTAGATGCACCATGATTTGTATTCATTGATATGAAAGAAACCAAAAACTCCATCTTGTCTTAAGAAAGTGTCAGTGTTCAGTCCATTTGATCATTTTTGCATGCTGGATGCTAGATAACAGTGATGGGAATGGATCATCTGTGAAACCCCTCAATTCACTCTGAACAAACTGAAGAGTTTGGTTGACACTTAGAATCTTCTAAAAGAGGCTTTAGGTTGGTCTTCCATGGACAACTGCTATTATCAATCCCGTTCAGCATACCTACTCAACCTGACAAGGCCCAAAAGTGACACACAAGAAAACTGGGAGTGGAAATAACTGTAAAGCAATGAAGGATTTGTTTCATTAGGTGCTTGGGTGCCACATTAACAGGTACATTAGAAACTGGTTGTTTTTAATAACCATTTTCTGTGATTTAGCAAGTCAGAAGTACAAGTTTCCATAACAAAATTAGATAGCACTGGGTTTTGCATGGGAGGTAAATACTATCAAAAGTTATACAATCTCTGGTAACAAGGGATAGTTGATGGGTTGATGGCATTTTACTGAAATCCTTTCAAACAGGTAGTGAATTACTAACATGGTACTGACCTTCTGATGGACTTTGACCCTGAGTAAGGTCCCCATGAAGGTGAGGCCCAGCAGAATCTGTTCCAGTCTATCCGAGAAACAAAAAAGCAAAACCAGAGTGTTAATACTTCATAAATGGTCTGACTAATTCAATTCTAGGGATTTTGCAGGACAATTAGGATAGGACAATTACTTTAATACATAAAATGATCTTGCATGTACACAGAGCTTTTGATTCAAGAGAATCTCAAAGCACTTTGTAAACACTAGGTAAAATTGTAAACCACATGTAAGGAATTACTTTCTCCATCACAGCGATCCCTGGGGTGGAACACAGCAACAGAGATATCAGAAGAAGGACAAGGAGTATAGCTCACTGAGATACTAGCACAAGACAAGCCATCTGTCCCAAGCGGGCACTCAGCACTTTATGTGGTTTCCTAGCATCCCAGATTCTAACCTCCACACTCCGGGGGGAGGGGGAGGGTGCCCCTCTGCCCGTGAACAAGTTGCTTCCTCCAGGACTGGCAAATGGTGGTAATTTGTAGGGGTTTGTGTCTCTCACTGACGCACAACAAAATCCTAGTGCATAGAAGAGTGAGAGACTTTAAAACTAACCTTAAACTCATCCCAGATGGAATAATTGTCAGGTCTGCTCCCTGACCTCCTACCTCCCTGAGTTATCTTAACAGCAATGGAACTGGAGAATGGTCTTCGGAGGCACAGGCTCTGCCCTGGGAACCTGCTGCACAGCTCAGGAGCGTTGTCGCAATAACAACACTATTTGCAAAATTGTTCGGCTATGGTTTCATTATTGTGCTTTTCACCAAACAGCCACTCCCAAGTTTCTGTTTGCTCTCACAAAAGATTTAACAAAGACCCTTCCTCCCCCGACCCCTGGTGTGTTAGGCTGGGCAATTCATGAAGCATTTTGCTAAGAATGAATGAGGCTGTGGATTTAAGTTTGACGAAAGCAGGTATGGAAAAGCTTCTCCTCCTCATCCCTGTCTTGTTATTACCATTTCCATTCTCCTTTACAAAGACCTCATTGTGACAACAGCAAAGCCCCATTGCAGAAAGGAGGGGGATTTTTGACCCTCTTTCTTTCTGTGGTATAACCTACCTCAGCTGCTAAGAGATCTCTTTTCTGTCGAGTTGCATTAAACTGGTTTCTGGAAGAAAACAAAAAGGATCTTGTATAATCAAAGGTCCCTGAGCAACCTGAATAAGTGGTTCCCTAGGGAGAGGTGTTTCTCTCTGATTTCCAGCACATTATCAAAGAGGTCTTTCTTGGGTTAACATTTAAAAAGGTGACTTTTTTCTTTTCATAGTCTCATTTTACAAAATTCAAGAGTGCTTAGACCTCTGCTCTTAAACACAGGCTACTTGTTCAAGAGGGTACCTGGTATTTATGGGGGAAGGGAGATAAGCAAATTGGGCTTATAATATGGGACACAAAATAGTGTAGCTCTTTCATTAGGTGCCTGAATAGTACACGTGTTGTTGAGGTGCACCAGTGCTATTTGTATGTGCAGTGGTCGTGGTGTTAAAAGTGTAAGGTTACCTTCCAGCGGTAACTAAATTACAATAGGCAATAATTAAATTAATTTCAGAAATAATGGCCTCAATCTACAAAATGCACTTTGTTTTATTTAACAGGCCAGATTTTGTACAATATAGTGTGTGATCACTAGATGTACAACAAGTCATTAGATGTACAGAGCTGAGCCCTAATCCTGCTTCTACTGAATGGCAAAGTTTCCATTGACTTCAATGGGATCAGGAGGATACCCTAGTTTTGGTTTGGTTTGAATTATTACATATAACTTGCCTTGCAAGTGCTTTTTTCAGACTGAGAAAATGAATTATCATTGAGACAATATTTATTGTATAACATGTTTTATTTGTGGGAAATTCCTTTCTGTGTGTCACTAGAATTCTATTATTTTTATCCTGAAACTAAAATGATCTACTGGTATTTAATTAATGTACATTTTATCAGATATGAGAATAGTCACATAAGATACTCATCCTGTGAACTTACTTGAGCCCCTGAGGAACACCATCTTTTTGTGATTGCTAAAGAGGTGCACTTGTTTTTCAAAAAACGATTTGCACGTTTAATCACCAGCTCTTTGGGAAGAGTTATTAAACAGAAGAAATACTTTATGTCTAAGTTACTAAAAGTTAGAGGTGTTCCGCATGGGGCTATATTGTATTTCCTATACTTCCATCCTATCAGACAAGCCTTATTGATTTCACCAATATTTGCTTTTTAAAACTCTGCAAATGAGGAACGCACACTCACCTTGGTGTTCTTCTCAAAAGAGAAAACTCGCAATAGGATTCTGTTGGATAAAAAGTAATGGAATTAAACCATTTTTTTCTCTATTTCCTTCTGCGCATTTTGCATGCAGACAAATGTTGACCTGACTTTGGTTTTAAGAAACAAGAGTGAGTTTTGTTCTTTAGAAGAGGACAAATTACAGTAAGTTTTCCAGAAAGCATTTATGCAGCCTATCTCCCTGCCAGCAAAGTTACTCCCTGCCAGCAAAGATAGAAACACTTTTCTTCTGAGTGATTGATGTTTTTCGTCTTCAGAAATTGATTGTGAGAAGTGCTGAGAACCCGCAATTCCCAATGGGCCTGATCCTGCAAAGTGCTAAGCACCCTTGACTCCCATCATCGACAGTGGAAGTCGTGAATGCTCAGCACCTTGCAGGATCAGACTAATGCTTATCAGACTAAAGCTCAGGGTGCTAAGAACCTCTCAGGATCAGGATTCAATGCAGCTCCCTGTAATGCTTTTCTGAACATAATACTTCTAAACCTTTAGTCCAATATGTTTAAATCTCTCTAGATTTCATGCAGATTTACTTTCATTTTAAGAATATTTTTACTTTCAAGCTATGCGAAAGTCACAATGCTTGAAAAACTTCTGTTATCCTCAGGAATAATTTTTCTAAGCTGTCTATGGTATCTATTATTAGCATGTGTGATGACAGCAGCTGGGAGTTTCTATAATCAGTTTGCCAAATATTTACTCTAGAATTATAAAAAATGTTCAGACACACTGCAGGTGCAGTCCAAATCTTGAGCAAACCCATTTCCTGTTCATAACAATTAAGCCTACATCAATCTGATAACACATTTGACAATAATGAGAAGCAAGAAAGCCAAGAAAAATAATTCTGTTCTTTACTAATCATGCTGTATAAAATTCAAGCATTTTATTCAGGTAGTCTGAATTTAAAAAAAAAACAAAGTCATTTTTAGTTTCAAAAGCAGTAAAAGTGTGTGATGTAAAGATATTAAGTCTGTATTACTGGTTTGTTTGTTTGTTTAATTAGGCCATAGGATAAGAACTATTTGCTTTACAGTGAAAGAAAAATAAGTAACCGTATTACTAAATTGTTAAGAGAATTCTTTCTAAAACGTTTTTAGTGTAAAAATTGAGCATAAAAGTTCTTACCTTGCAAAGAGAACAGCAGAGAATGAACCAAGAATACACTCCAAGGTATCATTAAATTGAGTTTTCCCACAATATTCATTTCAGTGTAGCTTCTCAGTATGAAATGTATCCAAATTGGTGGCCTGGAGTATTATGGCATCTTAGAAGTATGTGTCTCTGGGGTGTTTAAATCTTTTATAAATTTAGATAGCAGAGAAATTTAAATAAGGTGGGGTGGGGGGGGAATAAAAAATAGGGGACAGGAGAAAAAAAAGAAATATCAAGCTTCCCACCACATCCAGCTTCTGGAGCTCTGGAAATGTTGCATACACCTTTTTGGCTGTGCTTCTCTCATTAGTAATGCATGGTAACTCCTTACCAGAGCCTGTATTAGTTACACTTACACTAGACCTGCAAGGCTTATTCCACTTTTGGACTGAATCAACCCTTTATAACATTCATGGATAGTGACATGGAAAGAAATTTTGCCATGTCATGATGCTTTGAAAGATTTTTCAAACAGTTGTCATTTCAAGTTTGTGTGTTTTGAAACTTGTGCTAATTAAAATTGCTTCCCTTTCTACCTTCTATTTATTAAAATGAAAAAAAACTTTTAAGTTCAAACTTACAATAATGTTCGTGTAAAACATACCACTAAGTAGTTTGATAAATATATTAAAAAATTCAACATACATTTTAAATGAGAAATTAATTTCCATTAAAGAAATTACCTGGATTTTAACTACCTAATGGAAGCAAATAAGTTTTTTCCTTCTAACATTCTGATAGTGTCACAAAAGAAAACTGCACAGCAGTTGGTAATTTGTTTTTGTTTTGTTTTTTTAAATAAAATGTGTTTTAAAATCTCACACATAACTGAAAGGGAAAACTATATTCTTCATCAAAATCTAATGTAAACAAAGGAAAGACACTACCTCATCTAGCCTACCCCTAGAACTACCTAACCTTCCCTTAAAATGAACTGCAGATTTAAAAAATAAATAAATCTGTATATCAAAACATGTACATTACTATGATCAGGTGGTTGCTTGGATTAGTAATGTACCTTCCCTTCCTCCTAGCCTTTCCATAGCCCATTTAGTGTTTGTCATTATGTCTTAATTTAACCCAGGGTCAAACTGTGTGTAGTATTCACTGGCATACCATTCTTACTGATTGAAAATTCCTCAGTGTAAAAGACAAGGGGTGAAATCTTGTCCCAATGAAATCAATAGGAGTTTTGCCATTGACTTCAGTGGGGACAGGATTTCACCAATTACCTTTTATTTTTATGTAAAGCATCATCTATGTTTATGGTGTGTACATAATAATAAAGAATACTGATGATTTCTGTTCATATACATCAAGAAAATAAGATATTTACTGAGAGATTGTTTAAAAAGTATACTTATAGGGACCTAAAAAAACAATTCGCTGTTTGGAGTTTTGTTTTTTATTGATTACAAGCAACACACAAAAGATTGTTGTAACTGAATGGTATGTATTGTACAGTAATTGTGCATTTAAGTACACCAATAGACAGAGATTAGAGAAACATATTTTCCTTTAAAAAAATTACGTTGTGCTTTTGACAATACCATGATTAGCCCGTTTCCCCTTGTGGCTCTTTCACACAGGGGACAGATTTAAAAATAAAGAAAAAGTTATAGTAAAACCATAAGAATTGGCACTCGGACCCTGGGGCAGGTGTACTACTCGAAACTACCTTTAACTCATTGTTTACGCACAAAATAGGGTAGTCTCTTTGTGCCTTTGACATGTTTAAAAGATAAAGCCAACAGCTTCCTCAAAACAAACAGATTGGTTATTCTCCTATCAGATTTCCACCCCAACCAATGCTGTACTGAGCCCACCAATGCAGGCCCCATTACATGTCCCCTCCCCAAAAGTAACAACATGCAGCATGTCTCTAATCTCATACTGGAAGGCTATTTTAGACCTAAGTGACTTCAGAAGTTAAGGGCCTTGAATGGAAGTTGTCCTACCAGTTGTTTATCCCTTCAGCTTGAGTGCCTTCACTGACTGAGAGAGAGGCAGTATTTCAAAAAGTCAGGCCTCAAGCTGCTTAAAGCTTTATAGTTCAAATTCAGTACCTTAAACTCCACACAGAAACAAACAGGAAGCCAGTGCAGGAACTGGAGCACTGGTGTTATGTATGGCTGGCAAGATGTATCACTTACTAAACGTGCTGCCACATTCTACACCTGCTTCTCTTTCCAGGTTGATTTAAGCTGTAGCCCCATATACAGTGCATTGCAGTAATCTAAACTCTATAGATGACTCTTAGCAATGAATATAACTTTTGAAAAACAAACTCCTTGCTGTATTCACCCACATTTTAGTATTTTATAAAATGTATAGTAAAAAGTCATTTTAAGCGTTCTGCTTATCTGTCAGTTTTGTTTCATTTATCCCATTTACTTCTTATCTTCTAGAGGAATCAATGAAGATATTTCCCCAGTGTGAAACCCTTCCCCCACCTCATCCCCTGCCAAATGAAGACCTTGCCTTGGTATTTCTGACTTTGCAGGCAAGAACTTCACATTATGTTTTCTAGGGCACAACAGCGGTATATTACAATTGACCAAAGGGATAATTTTTGAGTAACATAAGCTCCCAACATTGACCTGGAAGAATCATCTGTGCCTTTGCACCTCTGCTCACTGCCAGGAAGGGAGCCATTTAGTGTGAATGAAGAATGGACTCCTGTCTCTTAAGAGGTGGACTAAGACCTCCCATTAATTTCACAGATCACCAAAAGGAGTTAATAGTTGGCAATTAATGACCTTTGATCATTACCAGCCTGAGATGGACCCAAGCCAACAATGCGGAGATGACAGGCTCCAAATTCTATTACCAATACCCGAGCCATCTAGTTCTCTACATCCGTTATTTTGGTCTTGTAAATATATTCATCTTTCCTTTCTTCATCTCTTACAAAAGCAGAGATGTAAAGATAATCTGACCTCAGATTCTGCCATTCCCAAGCCCATACTTTAAATTATATATAAATGCATCATACTTGCACAGCTTCACAGACATAGAAATATTTCTATTACTCTTTTTAAATATAAAGTATCACAGTAGGTTCAATCCTAAACAGACACAATTTAATCAGCTACTTGACAATTACTCTACGTGTAAGTGAGATGACCAAAGTATTTGGTGCATATCAATACCTTCATGATTTGGTAATTTCACAGTATCATCAGAAAAGTATTTGCTGAAAGATGGGCCAATTCTTATGAATATAAGGTATCTCTGTAATGAAACATACCACTGTATATTATAAAATATACCTATTTTCAGGTTGAAAGTGGGGGGAGGGGATCATGGACAGTATCAGTCTTTCACTCCTCTGCCTCTCTCCACTTTCATATCTATTTGCCTCTTCTCACATCACTGTTCCTATGTTGGCAATTCCTTTTTGCCATGACTTGAGAGCTAGGCGTTTTGGTATTGATTCTCTTTCATCATCCCTTGTCCCCACCATAGCCTTGCTCTCGCATTCTTTTAATTCTGTACACTCTTACCCCAGGAATATTTTTCCCCACCACTACAACCCTGAAAACATGGAGGAGACTTCTCTAATTTGAAGCTTTCACTTACTGAGTTCTAACACTCTCATTTGGAAAAGAAGAGGGCCTAGACATAACACAAAATGAAGTTGTGTATACACCAGTGACTCTGTCCTGAAAGTCTCATGGAACATCCACCGGGTAACCAACAACTGATTGATAACCAATGTATGACGTTATTCTTACTGTTGTTTAGACGCTGTTTAATGTGTCTGACATTTAGTGTTGGAAAAAGACATGTTAATACCATACTTTACAGTATAGTGTATCTAGTTTCCTTTGTATTATTTCTTTGTCCTTGCAAAAGCAGTGAAGACGGGCGAATAACATAAAAGAACTTAGAAATATTAGAAATACGGGAAGAACACAACAAAATTAGATTAATCTTGAAATAATGCAAAGTGAGAGAAATATTCCAGAACACACATTTATTCGGACTGAGAAACCTGGAAAGCAATAATGCTAAAAAGAGACATAGGAGATCATACTGGAAAACATGTTAGACATTAGTTTGCAATGTGCTATAGCTGCAAAAAGGCCCATGAAGGCTAGGCTTTCAAAACACAGACACGACAAGGCATATAGCAGCAAAGCAATAATCCTCCTCTCTACAATTCTAATACAACTGCACCTGTAAAACTGCATTCACATCTGGCGACTATACCAGAAAGACAGAGAAATTTGAGCAAAGAGCAACAAAAGTCACTAGGGAAACAGAGGAATGACAGATAAGGTGAGGTCGTAACAGTCCAACAAGTATCCGAGGAGGGAAAGGAATTATTCAGCGAGGTACACTGTGGTACAAGAGTCATGGGGTTAAAATTAAGAAATGGGAAAGTGTGGGGGAGAGAGAAATTAACTTGAATAGGAGGAATGAAATGCATTTGCCTGCATAAGGGAATAAGTAGATGCCCCACTGCTTGGGACCTTTGAAAAACCAAGGAGGAAAAGAAAAAAAGAGCCCACGAGTACACTTTAGGTAACCATCCTGCATTGGCAGGGAGACAAACTGAAAGAATTTATAGGTGTTCTCTATCTAGACTTTCTACAATTAGAAATGACAAAGTTAATTTAACATATAAATTCTGTATTTAAAAGTTTGTTGGTTGACTTCAAATATACAAAATTAACAGCCTCATTTAATAATAAACTTTTCAATAACCACTTACAATCTATGTGGGTATCACAGTCAAGCATAATTTATCTCAATAACTGCAAAACCATAGCAGCAAGGAGCATCTTCAGCTTCTGTAAGGACCATGCAGCATATGAGGGCAATCTGGTCAGTGAGGATACACCAGGCCAGAGCCACACTGGTACAGCTACTCCCAATTTTGGCTCTCCCTACGTTGTTGATGCCAGTGGCACATGGAACTTTTCAGAGCTTGCACCACACCCACAGTTGGTAAGTCCCAGTGCCAGGTGCACAGACGGCAGGATCCACATTTTCACAGCAGCTTCCAGTCCCTACTCTGCCTCCTAAGCTTAATGCTCCTGCAGCTAGTGAGCTCTGGGATGGGGTTAGGGACACGCTGGAACCAGCCCATCTCCAATTCAGCCTCACTGCTGCTGGGGGACCCCTTTCTGGTCTTACACATCTTGTTGCTGATAAGGACTAGTTGAGGAGGGGCAGGCTAATGCCAGAGCTGAGTTGGTAAAGCTGCTCCTATGCCATTTCTACCTCCACTATCGATGGTAGAAGAATCCTTTTCACCGCTCACCCCCCTAGTGAAGATAAGTGGCAGGATAGAGTAAATAGGAAAACAGAGTTCTCACTACTACATCCTATTTCCACCATGCTCTCATGCAATTAGCTCACACCAATTTACTTGTAGTATTTCAGAAAATAAAACTGGCATCTAGCAGCTCCCAGTACACATCAAGTAACATTTACATTTTACATCTTATTAACAAAATCAAATAGTTTGATGTGACATCATTGCAGAGATCAACAGGACATTTTCATGAGATCAAAATCCACTTTAGAAAACATTTTGATTAGGGTTAAGGGCTTCTCGGTTTGAAGAAACGCCGCGGAGACAGTATGCTCTGCACTGCCATATAATATATCCAAGTTTCATTCCCCATCTCTGCCTTCAGAAAAAAAAAAAAAAAAAGTCAGGCCTAGAAAGGAGGAGGCAGAGTTTTTATGGTCCAGGAGCTAGAATAGCTCATCATTCATCAACAGCCTCATCACAAGAAGAAACCTGGATGAGCTCCAGTGTTCTAACCAGCCAATACTGCATCCCTAGATGGGGTGATGAGAAGTTTTGCAGGTCAAAGGAGACAGAGGAAAGAAAAGCCAGAGAACATCCCACAAGAGATCAGTCAGAACAATAATAAATCAGAATAAAACTTCTAAAGTGAAATTAGGCATATTCTTCATTTACTGCAGGACAAAAACAAAAAAAGTCTAGCAAACAAGTTGCAAGTGGCTCACAGTAGATCTGCAAAAAGGAAACAAAAATGGGCTTGTTGCTTTCCTGCATTCCTCTTCCTTTCTTTCTGAAAGAATAAGAGTTTGATTTTTCAATTGCATTTAATTTGAAATTCAGGCGTTTTTGAAATCCACTCTGGAACACACAAATGTGACTGAAAAATTAGTCATGTTATCAACAGAGACTGAAAGCTAAGCAAGAGTGGGACTTATCAATCCTGTTTAGAAGTTTTGTTCAATTTATGCTAATACTATTTAATATTAATGACTAAGTTTATGAAAAAGGAAATCTTAACAATGGTTTCAGAGTAGCAGCTGTGTTAATCTGTATACTCCTGTTCTTTTTAATTAAGAATTTCACTCCCTTCCCCTAAAGTATTTTACCTCATTCTCAGACACCCACAAGCTCTTCCAGCAGCAGTAAGGAAGACCAGACTGCATATATTTTTAAGGTTTAAAAAAACCCCTGCAAGCGCTCTTCAATACAAGAACAGGCAAAAGTCCAATGTTTCTAAAAAAAAAAAAAAAAAAAAAAAAATCACAGAGGCTACAGTACAAAGAAGAAATTTTGGAAGATACCCCTCAAAAGAGCCCCCAAAGTACCACTGCTGTCTAATGGGGAAAGGAGAGAAAATAGTATCTTGCTTAAAGTGTGATATGGTCAAGAATCTAGACTCTCTATTGGTCAGCCTATCGTCTTTTCCATTCCTGTCCAAAATGGTTTCCTGCTGAGCATACAATGGGATACAAAACAGTTATTCTCATCATGATCCAGAGCTGCTTCCATGCATCAGGCCTCTACTCAGTATTTAACCACCTGTTTGTCAAATTTGAATGATTTTTGCTGGTCACTTGTGACTGATGTCCCAGCTCTCCAACCTTTTGTTGGGAGCAGCTAGTTCATTTTCATATGAGGCTTCCTCTCATCATCCACTCACCCTCTTTATCCTCTCAATATCTACTTAAATAGAAGTCAAGTATCAGGGGGTAGCCGTGTTAGTCTGTATCCACAAAAACCTTAAATAGATGCAAATTCTCACTAGCATCTCCACTATTTCCTCCTCTCATGCACTGCACACACCTCCACCACACCTCCACAGTGGCTCTTAAACTTTCCAGACTACTGTGCCCCTTTCAAGAGTCTGATTGGTCTTGCATAACCCTAAGTTTCACCTCACTTAAAGCTACATGCTTACAAAATCAGACAAAAATACAAGTATCACAGCACGCTATTACTGAAAAATTTGCTTTCTCATGTCTACCATGTAATTATAAAATAAATTAATTGGAATATAAATATTGTACTTACATTACAGAGCAGTATAAACAAATCATTTTATGAAATTTTAGTTAGTACTGACTTCGCAAGGGCTTTTTATGTTGCCTGTGGTAAAACTAGGCAAATATCTAGATGAGTTGATGTACCCCCTGGAAGACCTCTGAGTACCCACAGGGGTACACTTACCCCTGGTTGAGAACCACTGATCTAGATCACCCTCCAAATTACTCCCCATGTGTAGATTGGGGAGGCAAACATGTCTGTCCTTCAAACGGATAACACGGGTTTTTTGTAAATCACTTATCAGTTTATCATTCTTACCTGCACCCCTGTGTGTCTGAACTGTTACAGGGTGCATTACATGTGCCCAAATTAGTATCAAAGCATCTCAGAGTAAGGACCTTTCTCTCATTTTCAGAGCACTGTGCAACCCTTTCAATGTTCAATATTTCTGAAGCATTATAAGAAATTATATTTAAGAATTTATTAGCTTGAATGATGAACATATGAAAGCTTTCATGATTTTTGGGGAAAAATCAGTTTTCTAGTCTTGAATACAAATGTAAAAATTCACATAGCAAAGGTTATTTTATGAAGTTTGCTACTGCACTTAAACACGCATACACTGTAGATTTTTCAGCAGAGAAGGAAACATACTCCTCTTGCTCCGAAACAGCACTAATACAGCTTTGTAGCATTTGGTCAGGGTTTCGGGGAGGGTTGAGAGAATATCTTTTCATTTCCCTGGGTTAACAATTGTAGAAGCTCTACTGCTAGATTTGTTAGTGGTTTGTCAAGGATGCATGGAGCACAGGATGGAGACTTTATTGTTTGAAACAAAGAAAAGAGTATCTGACAGCAACAAAGTGCTTTTCTTTATTCCTAGACACCAGCACTTAACCTGTTGGGGTTTTTTTAGGCCAGCTCCCAACCCTGAAAAAAACAGTTATCCAATATAAACAAATACTAGATTTAGAAACTTGAAACATTTATTAACTTTTCCTCATATTTATTGCAAGATACAAGGATGAACAATTTTAACGGTAAGACTTCTGGTAGCGTGCACGGGCACCAGGTCCACCAAACTTCTTGGACTCGCAGCGACGAGGATCTGCAACCAGTAAGGTCCTATCATACTGGATTAAGATGTCCTTGATTTCCTTCTTGGAAGCTTCATCAACATCTGAAAAAAGATCATATTTGTGACTAACATTCTATAACTTCCATCTATTACTGTTCTACGTATAGCACTTAATGTCTGAAGCTAAACACTTCAAAAAGGCTAGCAAAACAAAATCAAAACAGCCAACTTACACTTCTGATAATAAGCCACCAATGCTTTGGAAATAGATTGACGAATTGCTGTTGAGGAAAGAGACAAGTTAACAATAATATCCAGTAAATTCAGGTTTACATAGAAAACATGGCAAAGGGTTTGGGCAGGGGTTGGCAAAAAGGAATTTGACAAATGAAAAATAGTTATAAATGTAATGATAAAACCACATAAAACCACATCAAGGTGTATTTTGTGTCATACACCTTCCACCTCAAGCTACCCCCTTTAATCAAAGATTAACCATCCTGACGTTATTTTAAAGTCAACTAAAACAGACAAAGATTTGGGTTAATACGTCTACTCGCTTCCTGTGCATCTTCTGAGCTAGATCATTTTAATGTATGTATACAGGCCTTAACTAGCAGCCGCGCAACGTTAACACTTCTGAAAAAGCAATTTATGTTCTATTTTGCCCAACGTGAATAAGTTACAAGTTAAGTTCTGATTCTAGGATTTTTATTTGAGCAATTTTATCTGAGACAAGTAACTGCCTGACTTTGCAGTGTGGTTAGAAAATGCTGTTTAACCTCATCCCAAAATCTAATTTATGGCCAATCACATGTAATCACTTATATTGCACTGGAAGAGGGAAATGCTAATGCCAGTTTCATACAGATCATTTGTGTGTGTAAATGAGAGCAGGTGACGCAGATATAGTTCAATATACACCCATTAAACTGGCATTTGTAATAGCCAAAGCTTTAAACTGTAGACAGTGTTTATTCCCCAAGATATTAATAAATTATAAATATTTTATAAGTAGTTCAAAGTAGATTAATAAAGTAGCCCACACTAAGCCCACACTAAGGATCTTGTACAGGAGTCGTACCGTAGATTTGCGCTACATGGCCGCCACCCTTGACACGGACTCTGATGTCAACACCAGCAAAGCGTTCCTTGCCCAGGAGGAGAACAGGTTCAAGCAGCTACGAAATACAGATATAAAAATTTTATTAAAGTTAATTTTTAAAATCAAATTTAAACAAGTTAAGAAGGAAGGTACTGTACATCTGGGGTCAGGCTTGGATTATGAGGGATTACAAGTGTCGGTTACAAGGTTCATAAGATATATACACAGTACATAACCAGCATAGACCCAGACTGGGGTACGGGAGCTTTTAAAATGTCAGTGGATAAGTGATCTCAGGTACACCACCCATAGAATGTATTTAGAGTCCAAGTCAGTACTGGTGTAGTGAATAAGTACAAGGATGGGTATTACACATATTATGAGAACATATTTATGATCAAGAGGAAGCAATCAGTGTTTTGAGCAAGGTTTCTAAGTATGGATAAGAGGGGAGCACTGCCCAGGAGACCTGGATTCTTGTCACAACTCTGCTGCTGGCCAACTGGGTGACCTTAGGCAAGTCACTTTGCCTTCCTGTGCCTCAGTTTCCCCATTTGTAAATGGGAGTAATGATACTTTGTAAAGTGCTTTGACGTTAACTGAGGAGTCAAACTAGATAATAGTAAACTTTATGAAGTTAGATCTAAGGAAGATTAACTCCTATCAATATATATGCTTTGCTCCCATCAACACTAATGAGAATAACTGGTTAGTCTCTAAGGTGCCACAAGTACTCCTTTTCTTTTTGTGAATTGAGAAAATACCTCAGAGTAACATTGAGACAAGCACCTAACTGATACAGAAGCTTAAGTCCCATTTTGCAAAGTGACTTGAGTGAGGATACACTTCTATGCTTTTATTATTTAACCTGAGTACTCAACTCCCAAAATTGTATACAAACTTACAAATAGTCAAGCTACAGCTAACAGCCTACATGACCACTAAAAATGAGATGTATCATCTAGTGTATGTCTTTATGACAAGAAACTCTTCTGCTCTTCCAGATTTTACTTATTTATTTAGAGAGAGAGAAGGAATACACACACATAAAAATATACTAAAGTCTAAAGAAAACCAATAAAGTACTTACTTTGTACTGTAGGGTTCTAGGCTCAATCATTTCCAGGGGTCTTCCATTCACTTTAATGAGACCATTTCCTCTTTTACAGTGAGCAACAGCAGTTGCTGTTTTCTAAAAGAGCAAGCATATGTGAGTATAGCATTCCTACAATACCAGCTTTCCCCCCGTAAAGACTAGCATACAGTGCTTTCAGTCTAGATTATGACACTCAAAATTTCAAAAAGTATTTTTCATTTAAAGCAAAGCCACTGCTGCAAACCACTGAAATGTACTAGGTCAGATGGGGACTTAATATAGGCAAGTCAGCCTTGCTGAAAACATAAAATTTGATCTTCACATGGGAAGTGTGAGGACATAATTTACTAGCAGCAGCCAGGCCGCCCAGATCATAAAGACGCAGAAGCCCTTACCTTCACCTTCTGCCATCTCCTCTGTGGAGGCGGCTTTTTACAGTGACACCCGTGCGTGATAGGGGGCGGGGAGAGCAGGGGTGCGGGAACAATTTGCACAGTGGGGGCGCTGAGAGCCGTTGACCCACACGGTAAACCCTGTACGTGACGGAAACCAATTCAAATCGGGGGGTGCTGCCACACCCCCACTTCTAACACCCATGGGGGCGGGGGCGCGGTGGGTGGGTGGGTGTCAGAGAGCGTGCGTGGGGGCAGGGAGAGTGTGGACGAACACACACGTGCCGGCGCACGCCACAGGGGTGCGGCTGCTCACTCCTATCGCAGCGGCCTGGCTCCGATCGCGATGACGGGCTCGGCCGGTGGCGCCGGGCCCCTACGGCTCCATCCCGGGCAGCTCGGCGGCGGGATGCGGGAGCCCTAGGCTGGGGCTACCGGCCACCCCGCGTGGCTGGGCTCGGGCGAGACACGTGGAGGCCCCTGCAGCTCCCGGGCCGCACAGGCCCGTCGCGCCCCCCCCTCCCGGCCTAGCCGGGGAAACGACGCCACGATCACCAGGCGGGGGCCGCAGCTGCCGGGCCGGGGAGCGCAGCCTAGTCCCGGGGGCGCTGCCGCCCGCCCGCTCACTCACCTTCCGCCCGAAGACCTGGACGCTCTGCAGGGGCCCCTTGGCCGGCATGGCTCCTCCTGCAACAGACAGACACGGCGCTGAGCGGCGCGCGGCCCGGCGGGGGGGGGGGAGAGGGGAGGGAGCGCGGAGCTGCCGAACACTCACCTTCCGCCAGAGACAGCAGCAGCAAAAGAGAGAGCGGGGTCTCCGGAGCCGCTTCTCAGGGGCAGCCCGGCCGCAAAGCGCAGCCTGACTTCCGGCCGCGTGACACGGCCCCCTTCCTGCCGCGCTTTACGGCTGCCCGAAGGGAGGGGGGGAAAGGCGCCTCGGAACCTGCGGGGCGGGGCTGAGAGAGCTGCCGGGGAAGAGGCCGGCGCCGGGCGCGACCCCCACCCGAAGCTCCTCCACCGCCTGCCGCGCACGCGCACACGCACCCTGCGGCAGCCGCGTCCCACAGTGTCCCGCCTCACCGCTCAGCCCCGCGCGCCTCAGCGGCGCCCCCAGTCCCAGCACCGGTCCCCAGCGGCTCCCACCCACCGCATCAGCTCCCCGGCGTCTCACAATCCCCCGCGCCCCCCGCATTCCTCTCAGTGTCCGCCAATTCGGGATGTAAACGCCGTTTTCACAGTTAACCGTTTAAACGATTAAAAATATTTCATTTAAACGGTTAACCGATTAAGAGCTGGGGCCAATCCCGCCCGCACAGCTGGGGCCGGGGCTGCGGCCGGCCGGTCCGAGGGCTACCGGTTGAGGCGGTTCCCCGGTAAGACTAATGGTTAACGGCTTAACATTTTACATCCCTACCCCCAGTCCCATCACCAGCCCCCTCAGCATCATTCAATCCCACCATCTTCCCCAGGGCCGGTGTCTTCCATTCCCAGCATCAGCCTGGCAGCGTCCCCCCGTCCCAGGGCTCCCGTCCTTTCCAGGGGCGGCAGGTTTGTATAATTTTGGGTGGTGCCCAGAACAGGTCCAAGTAACCCCCAACTCCAACAGACACCCACCCCCCATTGCTCTGGGAGGGAGTTTGGGTGCGGGAGGGGTGAAGGGTCAGGCTCTGGGCTGGGGCGGGGTGCAGGAGGGGGTGCGGGCTCTAGGAAGGAGTTTGGGTGGAGAGAGGGTGCTGGGGTGGGGTCCAGGAGGGGGTGCGGGCTCTAGGAAGGAGTTTGGGTGGAGAGAGGGTGCTGGGGTGGGGTCCAGGAGGGGGTGCGGGCTCTAGGAAGGAGTTTGGGTGGAGAGAGGGTGCTGGGGTGGGGTCCAGGAGGGGGTGCGGGCTCTAGGAAGGAGTTTGGGTGGAGAGAGGGTGCTGGGGTGGGGTCCAGGAAGGGGTGCGGGCTCTAGGAAGGAGTTTGGGTACAGGAAGGAGCGTGAGGGTGGGCTCTGGGCTGGAGCATGGGGTTGGGGTGCAGGAGAGGGTGAGGAGTACGGCGCTTACCTCAGGCAGCTCCCAAAAGCAACCTGCACACCACTCTGGCAGCAGCTCCTAGGTGAGGGGGTTGGGAGTCTCTGTGCACCGCTGCCCACAGGCGCCGCCCCCACAGCTCACATAGGTCACAGTTCCCGGCCAATGGGAGCTGCGGAGTCAGCGCTCAGGGCGGGGCAGCACACAGAGAGACACACACGCTGGGGCTGCAGGGACATGCTGGCCGCTTCCAGGAGTGGCATGGAGCAAGGGAGGGTAGGAAGCTGCCTTAGCCCTGCTGCGCTGCTGGCGGTGGTGGCTAGGGGCCCCCGGGCCCTTTTAAATTACCCGGGGGTGGAAGGCAGGGCCGGTAGATGCTCCGTGGGAGGTGCGCGGGGGCGGCAGGCAGGGCTGCAGGAGAGAATGGGCCACAAACATTGGTAGAGCTGGGCCCTGAATATTCCTGAAGCATAAGCACCACAGGCACATATAACTCGCTGCCCCTGGTCCTTTCTCTCCAGCACCAGCTCTCTCACGTCCCACAGTCCTAGCCCCCTGACTTACCAAATGTCTCTCAGTCAATCCCAGTCGTCCAATGTTCAGCGCCATAATAAAGATAAAGGCTATAAGATAAATCTATATGGTAACTGGGTATTACTATACAATAAGGTTCTAGGATTGTCACTGCATGTCATCCTGAAGCCTTGGACGACTGTTGAGTCACTGTGAAATGATGGAAACCACTACAAGCATGGTTGAGATCTCTTTCTGTTGAGTTTATCACCAGGTTCAATCTTCACTGGGATTCGTGGTCTGTTACCATCCAGTTTTTAAGTTCTCTGTGCTCTTTTATTTTTTTACACTTTATGAATTACTCCTGTACAACAGCACAGGCTTTCACCTACGTTATTATCCTTAAACTAACCCAAATAATCCACTAAATAGTACTGACTAGTGTTACACGGCAACAGCAGCTCCTCACACCCATCTGAGGTTTTCTCTGCCTGGGCCCTTTCACACAATGGGTCCTGTTCTAAATTTTTTTTTTTTTAAGTTGTTGGTTAGAAGGAGTCTTTCATTTCCAGCATGGTTTCCACATTACAAAGAGAGGGAATTTCACTGGAATCAGTGGGATCTCTCCCATCTGGATACATTTTTTCATGTGCCCCAGTCTATTTGTAGGTGCTGTTTTCTAGGTATCTATACCACAGTATCTGAGCATATAAGGAGTAACCACCACCGAGGTGGTGAATAAAATATAAAACTGGCCCAGTCTCTGAGTAAAAAAGGTTTATCTGTATGGAACAGCTTTCAAGATTGTGTCCTATATTAACACAAAAACTTGGTGCAAAGTAGAATTAAATGCTTAATCTAAAACAAATGGCACTATAACCCAAAGTATTTCAGGAGATAGTTAACCTGAGACAATGTGAGTTGTAAAGCATCCCAGACACTTAGAACCACTCCTTCTGATCTTGGCTCTTGGTGCAGTGGCACATGGTTCTTTTAAGTTTACATTTTTCCACTGATTTTGCAGGATAATGTTTTGTAATTGTTTCTATTAATTTATTTTGTTTACTACTTTAACTTTGAAACAGGCCTGCCTTATCCTTAGCCACAAAGGAAATAATGTTTCCGTAAATATAAGCTTGACAGACATTGCATCGTCTGGAAATAGAGGAAGTCCCAAGTTCTTTAAAGTTTGTGCACAGTGTGAGAGATTTTCTCCTAACTTTGAAACTCTCCCCTTGTATGAATTCATTTTGCTAAATGGAACAAAAAGACATCTGACAAACAAAAGAATCCATGTGCCACCTAGAGGCTATTTAGTGCACGTCTTATAAAGGAATAAGAAGAGTACTTGTGGCACCTTAGAGACTAACAAATTTATTTGAGCATAAGCATCCGATGAAGTGAGCTGTAGTTCATGAAAGCTTATGCTCAAATAAATTTGTTAGTCTCTAAGGTGCCACAAGTACTCCTTTTCTTTTTGCAAATACAGACTAACACAGCTGCTACTCTGAAAGCTGTCATTATAAAGGAATGCTACTCAGGTGGGCATGGTGAATATTAAAAGAGCACTGCACTAGTGAACCTGTTATGACCTGTGTTCAAATGCTTCACACCAAATCATGGAAAAACTCCACAGCTGTCTGAATTTTATTATGTTTGGTATCAACTCAAAAGTGATGTTCTGAGGAGTTGTTGGGAAATGATAATGCTTCCTTGGGTTTGTTCTGAGATATCCAAATTATTATTTATATTGTATCACCTAGAAGCCCCAGCACAATGGGGCCCTGATCCATGTCTAAGTGTTGCACAAAAAGATGGTCCCTGCCCCAAAGAACCTAGCATGGTGGGGTTTGGGTCCATGAGTAGAGCTTCTTGGTGCTCTGATAACACAGATAATAAATAGTAGTGAAAAAGCTGTATTTTTTGCCATTTAAATTTTTCATATGCTAAGAAATATCAAAATAGTGTCTTCGATATGTACAACCTGCAGTAAGCTCCATGTGTGCAAATCCGTGTGCCCACATGAAGTCCCATTAAAGACAGTGGACTCTGCACAGGTACAGAATCCATCTGTCTGCACTGAGCTCTTTGCAGGATCTGGGTTTTTGCCTCTATCTTTCACATATAATAGCATCTCAGACATTATGGAATATTGTGTCTTTTGTGGAGCTTGGTGTTTTTGAAATGTAAGATCTAATATTTCACTAAAACCCTCATGCCAATAATAATGAGTATGAAGACATTTCTGCTATATGGAATCCATGTGTATAAAACTGCAGATTGAATGAATACATATTTCTGAAAAAGATTTTTGTTGATAGTTGATACTTTTATTTATACATTTAATTTGTCATTAAACAACCAATCCTTCTGCCTGTAAATAAATATATTGAATAGTCCTAAACTAGTATAATTGAATAGTCGTAATCCCTCTTAGGCCCCAAACATTTGAGGATTTCCACATGTGCCTAATTTTATGCACATTACATAGTTCTATTCAGGTAAAAGGCGCTACTCATAGTGCATAGAGTTTAAGTCTTTGCATAATTGGGGCCTGAAATATGACCTGCAAAAGGATTTCCTTTAGATGCCCAGCAACTTTATAAATAAATTCCCAACCTGTATTGAGTGGATTCTTCTCTACGCCAATGCAATTCTCAGTGCAGATCAGGGCTTAAGTATTAAATAATCAGTTAAATAGAGACATTCAAGTGCATTATTAGCATAAGACTTACCTTTATTTTGCTTTTGCAGATCCTGTGACATTCATTCCCACTCAGATAGTCATCTTCTGCTGCAATCTCTGCCAACAGTCTAGAAATGCCGTTAACATTCATGCTACAGGTACGGTTTGTAAAGTTGACCATATGCCTTTCCATATTCTGTTAGAAAAGTAAAGTGGTAATTAGCACACAGTTGGACATTTAATAGTGAATCTGGAAAGAACTGGGTTTAGGGTTTTCTTTTGTTTGTTTCTTTTTTTCCCCATTTCTGGCCCATACAAATCTTAAATAGCTTCTAGCTTCTATTCCAGTTTAGAAGCTCATGCTTCAGGGAGTAGAGTATGTAACATGAGAGAGAAAACTATGTCACAAATAACCATGTTCACAGAGATCATGGGGAAAAAAAGTTCCCAGTGTGAAGCAGAGGAGAAATTACAGATGAATGGCAAGATGGAGGAAAAGGTTCCAGACTAGGGAAGGTGTTGCAGTTCAGGAAATCAACGCATGCAAAATCTTTTCTGATCACCCACTTAGCCCTGGTCTACACTAGAACTTTAGGTCAAATTTAGCAGCGTTAAATCGATGTAAACCTGCACCCGTCCACACGATGAAGCCCTTTTTTTCGACTTAAAGGGCTCTTAAAATTGATTTCCTTACTCCACCCCTGACAAGTGGATTAGCGCTTAAATCAGCCTTGCCGGGTCAAATTTGGGGTACTGTGGACACAATTCGATGGTATTGGCCTCCAGGAGCTATCCCAGAGTGCTCCATTGTGACCGCTCTGGACAGCACTCTCAACTCAGATGCACTGGCCAGGTAGACAGGAAAAGAACCGCGTACTTTTGAATCTCATTTCCTGTTTGACCAGCATGGCAAGCTGCAGGTGACCATGCAGAGCTCATCAGCAGAGGTGACCATGCAAGCATGTGAAAGGATTAATTTGCCCTGGCATTCGCGGCTCTCCTGGCTGTACTCCCAAAGCCTTTGCAAAAGGTTTCTGGGGAGGGCAGCCTTATTGCGTCCTCCATGGTAGGACACTTTACCACTCCAGGCCAGTAGCACGTACTCGGGAATCATTGTACAACAAAGCATTGCAGTGTATGTTTGCTGGCGTTTAAACAACATCCGTTCTTTATCTCTCTGCGTTATCCTCAGGAGAGTGAGATATCATTCATGGTCACCCAATTGAAATAGGGTGCTTTTCTTCAGGGGACACTCAGAGGTGCCCGTTCCTGCTGGGCTGTTTGCCTGTGGCTGAACAGAAATGTTCCCCGCTGTTTGCCACGCGGTGGGGGGAGGCAAAATGCAACCTTGTAACGAAAGCACATGTGCTATGTATGTAATGTTAACAGCAAGGTTTACCCTGAAAGAGTGTAGCCATTGTTTTATAAAATATGTCTTTTTAAATACCGCTGTCCCTTTTTTTTTCCTCCACCAACTGCATGTGTTTCAATGATCACAGGATCTTCTCCTTCCCAGAGGCTAGTGAAGATTAGAAAGAAAAAAAAACGCACTCATGATGAAATGTTCTCTGAGCTCATGCTGTCCTCCCACACTGACAGAACACAGATGACTGGGTGGAGGCAAATAATGTCAGAGTGCAGGAAAGCACAAAATGACCGGGAGGAGAGGTGGCGGGCTGCAGAGAGTAAGTGGCGGCTGAAGAGAGTAAGTGGCGGGCTGAAGACAGGGCTGAAGCTCAAATGTGGTGGCAGCGTGATGAGAGGAGGCAGGATTCAATGCTGAGGCTGCTGGAGGACCAAACCAGTATGCTCCAGTGTATGGTTGAGCTGCAGCAAAGGCAGCTGGAGCACAGACTGCCGCTACAGCCCCTGTGTAACCAACCACCCTCCTCCCCAAGTTTCATAGCCTCCTCACCCAGATGCCTAAGAATGCGGTGGGGGGGCCTCCGGCCAACCAGCCACTCCACCACAGAGGATTGCCCAAAAAACAGAAGGCTGGCATTCAATAAATTTTAAAGTTGTAAACTTTTAAAGTGCTGTGTGGCATTTTCCTTCCCTCCTCCACCACCCCTCCTGGGCAAGCTTGGTAGTCATCCCCCTATTTGTGTGATGAATGAATAAAGAATGCATGAATGTGAAGCAACAATGACTTTATTGCCTCCGCAAGCGGTGATCGAAGGGAGGAGGGGAGGGTGGTTAGCTTACAGGGAAGTAGAGTGAACCAAGGGTCGGGGGGTTTCATCAAGGAGAAACAAATAGAACTTTCACACCGTAGCCTGTCCAGTCATGAAACTGGTTTTCAAAGCTTCTCTGATGCGTACCGCACCCTCCTGTGCTCTTCTAACCACCCTGGTGTCTGGCTGCGTGTAACCAGCAGCCAGGCGATTTGCCTCAACCTCCCACCCCACCATAAACGTCTCCCCCTTACTCTCACAGATATTGTGGAGCGCACAGCAAGCAGTAATAACAGTGGGAATATTGGTTTCGCTGAGGTCTAAGCGAGTCAGTAAACTGCGCCAGCGCACCTTTAAACGTCCAAATGCACATTCTACCACCATTCTGCACTTGCTCAGCCTGTAGTTGAACAGCTCCTGACTACTGTCCAGGCTGCCTGTGTATGGCTTCATGAGCCATGGCATTAAGGGGTAGGCTGGGTCCCCAAGGATAACAATAGGCATTTCAACATCCCCAACAGTTATTTTCTGGTCTGGGAATAAAGTCCCTTCCCGCAGCTTTTGAAACAGACCAGAGTTCCTGAAGATGCGAGCGTCATGTATCTTTCCCGGCCATCCCATGTTGATGTTGGTGAAACATCCCTTGTGATCCACCAGAACTTGCAGCACTATTGAAAAGTACCCCTTGCGGTTTATGTACTTGCCGGCTTGGTGCTCCGGTGCCAAGATAGGGACATGGGTTCCGTCTATGGCCCCACCACAGTTAGGGAATCCCATTGCAGCAAAGCCATCCACTATGACCTGCACATTTCCCAGGGTCACTACCCTTGATATCAGCAGATCTTTGATTGCGTGGGCTACTTGCATCACAGCAGCCCCCACAGTAGATTTGCCCACTCCAAATTGATTCCCGACTGACTGGTAGCTGTCTGGCGTTGCAAGCTTCCATAGGGCTATCGCCACTCGCTTCTCAACTGTGAGGGATGCTCTCATCTTGGTATTCATGCGCTTCAGGGCAGGGGAAAGCAAGTCACAAAGTTCCATGAAAGTGCCCTTACGCATGCGAAAGTTTCACAGCCACTGGGAATCGTCCCAGACCTGCAACACTATGCGGTCCCACCAGTCTGTGCTTGTTTCCCGAGCCCAGAATCGGCATTCCACAGCATGAACCTGCCCCATTAGCACCATGATGCATGCATTGGCAGGGCCCATGCTTTCAGAGAAATCTGTGTCCATGTTCTGATCACTCACGTGACGGCACTGATGTTGTCTCCTCGCCCGGTATCGTTCTGCCAGGTTCTGGTGCTGCATATACTGTTGGATAATGCGTGTGGTGTTTAATGTGCTCCTAATTGCCAAAGTGAGCTGAGCGGCCTCCATGCTTGCCTTGGTATGGCGTCCGCACAGAAAAAAGGCGCAGAACGATTGTCTGCCGTTGCTCTGACGGAGGGAGGGGCGACTGACGACATGGCTTACAGGGTTGGCTTACAGGGAATTAAAATCAACAAAGGGGGTGGCTTTACATCAAGGAGTATTTCAGGCAGGACTTCACGGAGGGTTCCAATAAGAAATGGTGCACCTAAGTAATTGTTCTTATTGGAACAAGCAGGTTGGTCTGGCCACTGATTGATACATGGCTAGATTTACCTCGCTGCACCTTCTCATCTCTTGCCTGCCCAGCAGAAGATGGTACAACAGGACTGCTAGCAATCCGTATCACCTGCCTGCTCACCATAAGATGGTTCAATAGGACTGACTGCAGGACTAAAGAGAATGACCTGGTCAAGTCACTTCTCATGTAGTCCTTGCACCCACGTCTGCCCAGGTGCTCCTGGCCGATGTGGCCAGGAGTACCTCGGACATGACGATGACGGCTACCAGTCCTATTGTACCGTCTGCTGCCACAAGGCAAGGGGTTGCTGCTGCTGTGTAGCAATGCAGTACCACGTCTGCCAGCACCCAGGAGACATACGGTGACGGTTACCTGAGCGGGCTCCATGCTTGCCGTGGTATGGCGTCTGCACAGGTAACTCAAGAAAAAAGGCGCAAAATGATTGTCTGCTGCTGCTTTCACGGAGGGAGGGAGGGACCATGCCTGACGATATGTACCCAGAACCACCCGTGACAATGTTTTAGCCCCATCAGGCATTGGGATCTCAACCCAGAATTCCAAATGGCAGCGGAGACTGCGGGAACTGTGGGATAGCTACCCACAGTGCAACGCTCCGGAAGTCGACTCTAGCCTCGATACTATGGAAGCACTCCGCCGAGTTAATGCACTTAGAGCATTTTCTGTGGGGACACACACACTCGAATATATAAAAACGATTTCTAAAAAACCGACTTCTATAAACTCGACCTAATTTCGTAGTGTAGACATACCCTTAGAAAACCCCTTCTGTAGAACATTACACACCCTAAAGCAGCAATAAAACTAATATTAGGAAGGAAAAGACAACAAGAATCTCCAGAAGAACTCACCGTACCATATTCTCCACTTCCTTGTGCTTTATATACTCATTTGCACCTGTGCATTATAACATAGAAAATGCTACCTAGTCAGTATCTGCTTTGCACATGTGTAAATGACAACATAAACGACTCATTTCTACTAAATGGAAGATTTACGTGTTGTTCATCTGTCCTTACTAGAAATATCACTCCTGGAACAGGTAGGATTTTCCTGACCCAACTGGGAAAGTTATTTTATAGGACATTTGTTATATAGCTTGTGGCACCTTAGAGACTAACCAAGTTATTTGAGCATAAGCTTGCGTGAGCTACAGCTCACTTCATCCAGGTTTTCTTCCCCCCCGCCCCCCCACAAACCCATTCTTCTGTTGGTAATAGCTTATCTAAAGTGATCACTCTCCTTACAATGTGTATGATAATCAAGGTGGGCCATTTCCAGCACAAATCCAGGGTTTAACAAGAATGTCTGAGAAATAGGTTACCTTGCATAATGACTTAGCCACTCCCAGTCTCTATTCAAGCCTAAGTTAATTGTATCCAATTTGCAAATGAATTCCAATTCAACAGTCTCTCACTGGAGTCTGGTTTTGAAGTTTTTCTGTTGTAATATCGCAACTTTCATGTCTGTAATCGCGCGACCAGAGAGATTGAAGTGTTCTCCGACTGGTTTATGAATGTTATAATTCTTGACATCTGATTTGTGTCCATTTATTCTTTTACGTAGAGACTGCCCAGTTTGACCAATGTACATGGCAGAGGGGCATTGCTGGCACATGATGGCATATATCACATTGGTGGATGTGCAGGTGAACGAGCCTCTGATAGTGTGGCTGATGTTATTAGGCCCTGTGATGGTGTCCCCAGAAGGTAACCTATTTCCCCTTGTTTTTTCCTACCCCCCCCCCCACCTTTCCTCAGACATTCTTGTTAAACCCTGGATTTGTGCTGGAAATGGCCCACCTTGAGTATCATACACCTTGTAAGGAGAGTGATCACTTTAGATAAGCTATTACCAGCGGGAGAGTGGGGTGGGGGGAGAGAAAACCTTTTGTAGTGGTAAACACCCATTTTTTCATGGTTTGTATGTATAAGAACATCTTCTGTATTTTCCACAGTATGCATCCGATGAAGTAAGCTGTAGCTCATGAAAGCTTATGCTCAAATAAGTTGGTTAGTCTCTAAGGTGCCACAAGTACTCCTTTTCTTTTTGCGAATACAGACTAACACGGCTGTTACTCTGAAACTTGTTATATCGCTAACAACCACCATTTAAATTCTTAGATCTGAAAGAGATTTTACATTCAGAATTATAAGAAGTTGTTTTATAACTCTATCTGGAGGAAAAGAAAAACATTTTATCTTAACTGCATGGTCCTGATTCCATAGAAAACTCTGTGAGGGTGCAGGAGTCCACCTGCATGGAATTTCTTGCAGGATTAGAGCCTAACAGCAAAAGGTATTTAGAGAGACATTTATGCCTACAGTATCTGTAGATGTCTATGTTTGTGTATGCTGGGAAGTAAATTCTCATGAATTAACATTGCATTGGGTTATTGTAAATATGAGTTGGTGGGAAAGGAGTTTTAATGAGTTCTGAGAAATCTAGGATCTGAAGCCAAATTTTCAAAAGGGATTAGTGATTTTGGGTGCCCAACTTGGGACATCCTACATGAGCCTGACTTTCAAAGAATGGGTACTCAATACTTCCTGATAATATGTTTCAAATTGAGCATCCAAAATCACAAGTCATTTTTGAAAATTTTGGCTTGAATCTTTACAGTTAAGAGTTAATAGCAATAGGCACTTGAATGATGTCTTTCCTGTGCCTCTCTTTCTTCATATTACTGCACTGAATTCTGTGAGTAATTACATAAAATTAAGTTAATGCAATATTAACTCCCTCTGGATCTTCTCCATGGCTACTACTAACCAGCCACGGGGAATCCAATCTGTTGCAACACAGCTTTCACTGGAGCCTATCCATGCAAACAGCTTTTGCTTCTGTGGATTTGTGGCTTCTGTCCCTAGGATACATAGCACTGAGAATCCTCACTCAGTGCAAATTCTACATTACCTAAACTGTGTCTCCTTGAAGGGAAAACTTGCAAGATTGCTGTGAGGGAAACCGCCGGGAGATTCCTTTCTGTTAGGCCCTTTACTTATATTCAGGTTAAACATTTGGAAGTTAAACACAGTGGACCTGAACGTGAAACGAAAGACCTGATTCTTCACTTGCAGCATGTGCAAAATGAGTGTAAAACATATCCAGGTCAGAACAATAGTATTTTATACAGACTGTACGTAGAAATAATTAACTACACAAGGTACAAGGCAGTGAAGTATCAAGGCAAAGGTATGTCAGTAAGGCCAGCTTTCAGTATGAATCTTTATGGAAAGGAGAGAGGAAACACTCACTACAGTAAGGGGAAATCCACATACCTTTAGCACAATTGCTGGAAAAGGGAAAAGAGAATGGGGAGAATGAAATATTTAACATTGAGAGGTGTCACAAAAACTGATCAATCACTCCTTTTGTGCTGTCTCATAATGTGAAAACAGAGTCATCCTAAATTTAAAGGTGCATTTAAAATAAATAAAAGAAAGACTTTTCTTATACACTGTGTATTCAGCATGTGGAAATTGCTGCCACATACCAGTAGGTCATAATCTACTATGGTGCATAACTGTATTTTTTTTTAAAGGGGTGCATAATTTTGACCAGTAAAAAGACTTCATGCTCCTTCATACATGCTAGGATACAGATGAGTGAAAAAAAACCTTATTCTTTATTTAGGGCAAAAAATGATCACTGCAGGGCTCAGGAAGTTTCCCCTCTCAGACGTGCCAGAGGGAAGATATCTAACTTGGTCTACCATTGGCCTTATCTGCTATAGCAAATCTTATGATCCTTAGTCATCAGGATATTAGTGTATAGTCTAATGTTACATTTTGTACTTGTTTGATAAAATGATAATTAACTAACGGATCACATTATTTCCAATGTTTGCTTTTCACGGATTATAGTCATCCAGACAACAGCTGAAAAGTCTTCTAAACTGAATTAGTGCAAGAATGCTGTGACCAATGGAAAAATGTTTGATGCATCCAGGAAAATGAATCTTTCCAGCTTTTAAAAACATTGCTGTCAAAACAATTTGGGATTGCACAAGATTTCTGTATTATTCCTTTAGAAAATATTACTTATTACTTGGTGTAATGCACATCTATTGGGTTAATTGCTCTTCTCCAAAAGGCTATTTAAAATATTTGCATGTAAAGATAAATATTATCCTGACTGTTGTGAATTCTGGTAGCTGCTCACAGATGGGGTTGACCTTGTGGAAAGGTTTAGATCGCATTGGATGGAAGTCACAAATGCCAATTTTTATGATAGAATTTGAAAAAGTATTAAATGTATAAGCCTGTATTAAAATCTTTGTCCATCAGTAAATAGAAACTTAAGTCAAGCCCTCTGACTGGAAATGGTGCAACACTGTGCATTAGAATTCCCTTCTGGTGTACAAGGGTATAGTTTAATTTGGTTTATAGTGAAGTAGAATTAGTTTGTGGTTAGGCTTCTACCACAGCTCAGACTCTCCTCTGAAGCACACATGTGCATACCCACACAAAACCCCTCCTTACAGAAGTCTCTATTTTGGTTTTAAAGATCAAAAAAGTAGTAAAAATTTGACCTGAAGATCACCCTACTATATCTGAGTTAGGTACTCACATAAACCAAAGAGTAAACAGAATTGCATACAGCGTATAGGATTGATTTCCTAAAACTGCAATTCCTCTGCTTCCCCTAGAGGTCTCCTTCCTTTTATTAGCACCTAAGCACACTGAGACCTGTTGCTCTCTCTCAACTTTCCTCAGCAGAGAGATGCACTGTCCGAGGTCCTAGCTTCCTCTCCTCTGGTTCACTAGGTATGTCAATACCACTTCCCTATTGTGACACCCTGACACCCCAATATTCATCACTGTCATGTAATTAGGATATGTTTTGTACAAAGTATGTCTTGAGAGGTATCGTTATAAAAGTCTTGATCTGCTAGACATTACTATCTCATTGGATTGTATGGGTTATTGTCATATATGAAGTTATGAAGTTTGGCTATGTATGTGTTACTGACAAACATGTTGTGAGGTTGAAAACACCCAAAAGCAGCCTTTCAGGTACAACAGTAAAAAGGCCAATGTTGATGGCTTATTGAGGAAATGCACACAAGCACAAGGATTACCCCAGGAACTGTGTACAATAGAAACCTCTCCAAGATAGCTCTACACAATGGGAACTGTTTGACCAAGGTCACAGCAAAAGAGCTTTTAAGCAAGTGGGAAGAAAATATAAAAGGGTGACAATGACAGGGTACCTCACTCTCCCTGCAAGAACACATCTGGAAACAAATATGGGGCAAGGACTAAACTGTGGGAAGTGATAATCTCAGGCTAGAAGGATCTTTAGCCTGCGTATGAAAACTTGGGAAAGCCAAGGCAACTGCCAGCCTATTTATCACTCAGGGTCAGAATTTGCTAATTTATATCCTACCTATCTAGTGTGTTAAGATCAGCTTGTGGTTTTTGTTTATTTACTAAGGCAGCAGTTCTTAAACTTCATTGCACCATGACCCCCTTCTGACAACAAAAATTACTACATGACCCCAGGAGGGGGGACTGAAGACCATGCCCACCCAAGCCCAGCCAGCCGAGCCCTGCCATGCCGGGCGGCGGGGCCAAAGCTGAAGCCCAAGGGCTTTTGCCTTGGGTGGGGGGCGTGTAACCTTAGCCCTGGGCGGTGGGGCTCAGGCTTCGGCTTCAGACTTGCTGGGGCCCAGGGCCAACACCCACCCTGGCAACCCCATTAAAATGAGGTCGTGACCCACTTTGGGATCCTGACCCACAGTTTGAGAAACCCTATACGAAGGTAATATGCTTTGATCTGTTTGCTAGCCCCCGTAATCACTTAAAATCTATCCTTGTTTTGTTTTTCTAAACCAGCTTGTGAAATTCATAACTGGGGCAAAAAGCTGTGCATATCTTCTTCCATATTGAGGGAGGGAGTGAACTTAATGAGCTTACGCTGTACAGTTTTCTGTGCAGTGCAAGACTATACAATTTTGGGTTTGCACCCCCGAGGGGGTGTGCATTTGAATGCTGGGAAATTCCCTAGCTGATTCTTCCCATGCAGAGCTGATTTCAGTGTCTGTGTCTTTCTGCAGCTGGGTGTGTCCCTATCTGGCTGTGTGCTAGACGAGGCTTGAGGGCCTGACTCACCAGGACTGGGTGAGGGAACCCAGGCTGGCGGAACGGGTAGGCTCAGTGGTACCCAAGTACATCAGGTGGCACCCCAGAGTGGGGGATAACCCATCACACCTATATTAGAGAAATTTAGGAAAGTGTACATGAACAAGGCAGCCCATTTTGGGGATCTGTAGAGTATGTAGTATTTGGCACAGCGTCCCAGATGGCTCAGTAATGTCAAGATTGCAAATCTGGTTTGGCACACAATGATCTGTAAAAACACCACCTTTTCTCCATGTCCCTCCTTAAAACTCATCTCACTGTAATGCACACAGAAAAGTGCTATCTTCTAATGGTTAGGCAGGTGAAAAGTTATGCTAGAGTATGATTGTGCACACAACAAGTCTATTCCAACACATTAGTTATGTTTAGAACAGGAGAATTCTAGTTATATTAGTCTCTAATCAGGTCATTTCCATTTCTGAGTTTGAATCTGTTGTTTGACTAAAACATTTTCTGCAGCCTGTGGTAGGATGGCAGATCAGGCAGAAGTATCAAGGCAGGTGAACTGTCGTATACTGTCTGACCTAGAAGAGAACTGAGACATTTTCTCCAGAAACAGGAGTAGTTGAACTCTGGAGGAGGAGGAACCCTTTTGGCAAGGCATTACTAGGGCTCCCAGTGGAAAACATTGTGTCTATGAAGCAGAGGGACAGCAGAAACTTAGTCCCACTCTTCAGCCTTTAATACTCAGCACACTAATAATAAATCTTATAACACAGGGCCAGATTCTAGGAGGTGATTGGGCCCCTATCCACTGACAGTGTGAACACCCCTAGCTGGGGAGTCCCCAGCTGCCATAGGTGGCTCCTACGCCATCCACTCACTGAAGCCCTTGGGTTGAGAGGTGGGGAAGGGTTGGGGCCACTGCAGTCCCTAACAGACAGGCAGTCCATTCTGTTAGTCATTAATATCTGGTATAGTTTAGAGCAGTCTCAGGGCCACCTTGGAGTGCACTGTGACAAGGGCCAGCATTGAATGGGCCCCAGAATCAAGGCACTCCAAAGGGTTCTTTTGCAGTCCTCTCTTCACCTGCCCCCAACAGAATCTCGGTAATAGTATCTATCTGCTCATGGCATCATAGGCACTGCACAAAAACACAAACACACACAGCATTACAAGATGCAGATTAAAATAACGATTTTTTACAAAAAGAAAAACAGATAAAGCAATTAAAACCACAATGCCGTGGGAAAGCTCGTACAAACCACAAGGGACTGTGGAGGGCTGATCACATGTCAGCTTGTGAATAATACTCAGGAGACGGTAATCTTTAGATAAACCAGATGGTTAGCCAGCAAACCAGATGGTTTTATTTATGCAGGCAAAGTTCACATTAAGTGAGCTGGTTCGCTTTTTTTAAAAACAGGTTTCACACACGCAAATTAAAGTAAAAATAATTACATGAGATGACCTAGAACATTCGTACATTTTTAAACCCATATCAACTAGTCCACTACTTTGGGGAGATTGTAATGAACTATCATCATATTATCCTAGGGTGTTCTTCACATGGTTGGGTTTTTTTAAAAAGTATTTATATTACAGTGACACCCAGAGGCTCCAGTCAAGACTGTGGTGCCATTTTGTTGCTTGCTATAAAATTGTATAGGAAGATACAGTCCTTGTTCTGAAGAGTGTACAATCAGGAAAACAACATGTAACAAGCAAGTTTAACAAATAACGTAAGAGAAGAGAGGATGAGGATAACAGTAATGAGCCTTGTTTCCATAGGTTAGCAATTAAGCTCTCTTCCTCTTCAAAGTGAGTTGAAAAACCAGTCTAGTGCAGAGCCCTCCTTTTCATACCCCAGTAGAATTCTAGTTTTGCTGAAATTGCATCTCATCCATTTTCTAGTTGTCCTGTTATTCATATTATTCATTTCATTCATTCATTCAGTTCCTTAAGGATCATGACTCCTCATCAGAGAATAGGGATAAAAAAATTTAAAGCAGCCAGAACCACAACCCTCAAAAATCTCTTCTGTCTTAGTGGCAGCAACAGTGACAAGCTAGCAATAACCTTGAAGAAGCAGTCTCATTTTTTTCCCTGGAAACTATTATACCTGCAAAATAAATAGTTAAGAAATTATGGAATCATTATGGTGTCTTAGAAAACATGATAAAGAGTAAACATGCATTTTTAGGTCACAATGAGTTATTTCAATTGAACAAGAACAACAACAATGAACAAATGTAAAATCTCCATGAGAGAAAATACAATCACTGAAAAAAATCTGCTACAAAAAAGGACAGAAACGCCAAATGACAGCTTCCCCTGCAGACTGGGAGATTTGGCTACATTTGAAGGTGCACCTTCAGCCCCCAACTAAAACCCCTCCAACGCATTATTAAGGATCTACAACCTATCCTAAAGGATGACCCAACACTCTCACAAGTCTTGGGAGACAGGCCAGTCCTTGCCTACAGACAGCCCCGCAACCTGAAGCAAATACTCACCAACAACCACATACCACACAACAGAACCACTAACCCAGGAACTTATCCTTGCAACAAAGCCCGTTGCCAATTGTGCCCACATATCTATTCAGGGGACACCATCACAGGGCCTAATAACATCAGCCACACTATCAGAGGCTCGTTCACCTGCACATCCACCAATGTGATATATGCCATCATGTGCCAGCAATGCCCCTCTGCCATGTACATTGGTCAAACTGGACAGTCTCTACGTAAAAGAATAAATGGACACAAATCAGATGTCAAGAATTATAACATTCATAAACCAGTCGGAGAACACTTCAATCTCTCTGGTCACGCAATCACAGACATGAAGGTCGCTATCTTAAAACAAAAAAACTTCAAATCCAGACTCCAGCGAGAAACTGCTGAATTGGAATTCATTTGCAAATTGGATACTATTAATTTAGGCTTAAATAGAGACTGGGAGTGGCTAAGTCATTATGCAAGGTAGCCTGTTTCCTCTTGTTTTTTCCTACCCCCCCCCCCAGATGTTCTGGTTTAACTTGGATTTAAACTTGGAGAGTGGTCAGTTTAGATGAGCTATTACCAGCAGGAGAGTGAGTTTGTGTGTGTATGGGGGTGGGGGGGATGTGAGAAAACCTGGATCTATGCAGGAAATAGCCCGACTTGATTATGTAAAGAGTTGTCACTTTGGATGGGCTAGCACCAGCAGGAGAGTGAATTTGTGTGGGGGGGTGGAGGGTGAGAAAACCTGGATTTGTGCTGGAAATGGCCCACCTGTTGATCACTTTAGATAAGCTATTACCAGCAGGACAGTGGGGTGGGAGGAGGTATTGTTTCATATTCTCTGTGTGTATATAAAGTCTGCTGCAGTTTCCACGGTATACATCTGATGAAGTGAGCTGTAGCTCACGAAAGCTCATGCTCAAATAAATTGGTTAGTCTCTAAGGTGCCACAAGTACTCCTTTTCTTTTTGCGAATACAGACTAACACGGCTGTTCCTCTGAAACCAGAAATAGAAAGACATTTCCTTTCAGTGACATAGCTACATATACGATTGAACTGGTGGGGTGGGGAGTAGTAGTACTCTCCCAAGCTCAGCCTACATGAGATGCCATTATGGGACTCAGAGTAGCAGCCCTGTTAGTCTGTATCCACAAAAAGAAAAGGGGTACTTGTGGCACCTTAGAGACTAACAAATTTATTTGAGCTTAAGCTTTCGTGAGCTACAGCATCCGATGAAGTGAGCTGTATGCTCAAATAAATTTGATAGTCTCTAAGGTGCCACAAGTACTCCTTTTCTTCATTTTGGGACTGTCTGTAGTGAAATGTGCACATACTCAAAATGTGATCGATCCAGCATGCTGTGAGGGGCAGGGGGGTGTTGCATTTGGCTTCCCTTCCATAGGACTCAGATGTGGTCCTGGGCTCTGTTAAGTCCCACTGATTTTAATAGGATCTTAAGTGGCTGAATACCTTTACAAAATCTGCCTCCCTGAGCAATTTGAATGATGTGATGGGCTTTACAGACCGCATGCTAAACCAGAGCAAGGCATGGGATAGTACTGGGCTAGGGAAGTCCTGCCCCTCAGCAGCTGCAGGGCATGCACCAGATGCAGAGACAGTTTAAAAGGACATTGGTAGTCTGGGAAAGGAGTTTCAGGTTTCAGGAAGAAAGGCTGATGTTTGGAGCTGTGAGCAGAGTGACTGCAGCATTGATAGGCCACTCCAAGTGCGGTGATCCATGTTTCCACACTCATGCACCCTTTTTGGATTTGGGAACCCATGAGAGGCCCTGAAGCAAGGGACATTGTTACCCTGACTGATACTCCTAAGAGTGTGACCGCACCCCAATTGGAGGTGCCACAGCACTGTAGGATGTGATGGGGGTGGGGGGAGAAGAGGGCAGAGTATAACATGGGGTGGACCAATGAGTGGTCCAGATACTGCAACACCCCCTTTAGGGTCTGCAATGGAATGCCAAACTTATTATACTATTCAGCCACTAGGTGAAACTATGTGTAAAATACCTTATATAAACAAACCTCACCCTACCTGGCAGAGCATTACAGGATCTATGATGAACACATCTGGTGTGTATAAGCAAGTTCTGTAGCCAGTCCATATGTCATGCAGAGGAACATGACAGGGAGCAGCTGCTGGGCTCAAGCCTGAGCACAGAAATGATGACATGTACCAAGAAATAGCAGATAAGCTGGAAGCACTGGGGGATTCAACAGACCGGGGACCAGTGCAGGGAGCAGATTAAGTGGCTCAACAGTGATTACTTGAAAACCAGGGAATAGAACCGCACCCCTGGGAACGTGCCATCATCCTGCCTCTTGTGCAAGGACTTTGACTGGGTGCTGGGTACTGCGCCAAGCACAGATTCCCCAAGTGATTCACGGTAGCCTGGTCAACCAGGGGGGTGACCTTCTGACCAGCAGGTGCTGGATTAGGCTAGTGAAGTGACTCTGGTGCTCACAGCAGTGCCCAAGGAGGCTTTACCACCAGAGCAGCTGCAACATGCTCTGAGTCCATACTTGGAAGAGCTGTTTGATGACTCCCCACAGGAGCAGCCCTGCCACGGAATCAGCATCAGAAACAGAAGAGGCAGAAATAGTGCTGGAGCCTGGGCAGTGTTTTGCTCCATGTTTGTTGTTATTAATCTACAGAGGGGCGGGATTTCCTGTTTATAGCCCAACTCAATTTTAACTACAAGTCGGAGATAGCAGCACGTATCTGCTAATGGTGGAACGTACACCAGCGTGTTGGCATTATGCCCACACACACAGCCTGTGGAATTCCAAATGGAGACCAGGAAGCATGAACAACAGCTAAACAACTATTTAACATTACATTTTTACTAGATACTCACACATTCTTACAAAGATGTGCTGGGGTGTTAAACGTAAGAAACTAAGAACCTTATATTGCCGTCCCTTTTAGTAAGCCACACCGTATAAATCAGCAAAGCCACAGCGTTACGAACTGCCTGTAAACAGGAAACTGTAAGTCGGGGGGAAATATAGTGCATGGGTGAAAAAAAAGTCAATGTCAAAAATATGGCAGGGGGTTTGTTTACAGTCTAGAAATATGCTGCATGAGCAGGGGCTGAGGGTGCAGTTCTTTGAGAGTTTGTATTATCATATGTCTTTGCATGTCATCCACGGGGAGATGTAGTCAGAGCAGACTGTATGGTAAGCTGTTGGGAGGCAGTAATCCATGTAGACATTAATGCAGCATCCTGTTGATTCCCCATGAATTTTGACTCAGTCCTGGGTGCTGATAGCTTCAACCTTCTCCCAATGTAGGAATATCAGATAGGTAGTCACAAGTCAGGGAAGGGTGTTTTTTCAAGGCCCTCCTCTATAGGACACCAGCCCGCTGCACTTGTAGATGTGTTGCTCAGTCACCATAAGCTTGAATACCTTTGTGATATTGTAACAGAGTGCACAAAGTTAACAGGTGAGCCTGCACTCTGACACTCATTGGTGACCCTGCAGAAAGCTGATTGGGTAATTAAAGGTGATTAGCTGATTATGCTAGGTGAGCTAATGAGCCAATTAGCCCATCAGCTCAAGACTGATAAAGAGGTGCAGGAAGCAAGTACAAGGGGAGAGAGAAAGAGGAACAGGCCTAGCGGAGCACAGTCTCACAGAGGCCTCAGGGAAGGGAGACCTCTGTTGCTCTCAGGTGCTGAGAGGAGGGCCAATAGCACAGCGGATATTGTAAATAGTACTGTTGCATGAGACTGTGAAAGCGTTGGTGGAGGGATCTCAAATAAACTGCACAGTGGATACACAGCCAGTGGAGCCTGAGCCAGTTTCTGTGGGGCTAGACGGTGGAGCAGACCACATTGTGCTATAGGCATATTGCTGACTTGCCACCAGTAGCCTGGAACAGAATGTCCCTTTGTCATTCGTGAAACTCCAGGATTTTTATGTCCTCCAGAATGTGGAATGCCTGAAGGGACTGGGAAACCTTAAGTAGTAAACCATGCCTGCCTCAGTCTTTTAATTCTGCTTTACTCATTTGTGTCCGGAATGTTCCTCTGGGGATATAATGGAGCTGAGTTTTACAAAGTATTATTTTTTGGCCTTGAGGATGCAAAAAAACCTATTTTTTGAAATGCTAAGACAATAATGTACTGTTTGTTGCATGCTTTCAATCCCTTCCATCTCCGTAGGCCCTTCCACCTCTGAAGCCTAGCCACAGTTCAGCAGGAGCCTGGGATTTCAAACTGTTACAGAGCTGTCAAGGAGGAAGCATTTCTATGATGAACTTATGGTGGACATGCTGGACAGGGCCAACAAGCACGTACAGTACCTAAGGGACAAGGATTCACGCCAAGTGGAAAAGTGCAGAGAGGCAGCAGAGTGCAAGGAGAGGATTGCAACATGTGAGGAGAGATGTGCAGCACAGTTTCTGGAGCTGGAACATTGCTTGAGGAAGGAAGACAGAATGCAGCAGAAAGACATGAGTAGTATAAGGGGCCTACCATCAACCAAAAAACGTAGGCCCCTCCCCGACCCTTCAGGCCCCACTCCCTCACCCCTCAGGCCCCTGCACTTATGGGTATTACATCTGAGGTCAAGGCGGACACATGACTAGAAGCAAAAGGTACCATGTGACCCCCTCTAAGAACTCCTCCCACTGCCCTCTATCAATCAGGATGGGTTCCGGCTGCAGAGGACCTCCTGAAGAGTGGATTTGACCAATCAGGGAGGAGTTCCGGGATGGGGGTCACCCACCCGTAAGTGGGTCATGTGACCCCTCCTATCGCCCTCTACCAATCAGGATGGGTTCGTGCTTAATACTGTTTAATAAAAAAACCAGTAGTTTTAAATACACCAAACCAACAGTTTGCAACAAAATCCTTTTCAAGAAACCCATACTGCTGTCTTGCACAGAATAAAAAAACCCAGTAGTTTTAAACACACCCAACCAACAGTTATTCTGCTTTCCCCCATGTATATTTGGGCCTTTGGGTTAAAGAACAAGCAAAATTTTAGTCAGTATTATTCCCCAAATGCATCAAACCCCTATACACCCTGTTTAATACCTGGGTTTTTTATTAAACAGTATTAAGCACAACTGTAGTTAAACATAGGGTTTTACCTTGCCCTGGTGAAATACAGCTTGAAGTTGCTAAACAGATCACACTGCAATAAAGATATGTATCATTATTAGTAAGGACAGCATGAACAAAGAATATTATATATTTTTAGAATTAAAAAACAAGCAACATATCTAGTCTTGCAGTCCAGCAGCTGTTTTGTTCAAGATAAAAAAGGACAATCTCCAAAAAGCTGAGGTTTTTTTATACCATTCTCTTTGTTTCAAAACAAACTTCAAAGACTGTAGTTAGCACGTTGATTTGATCACTACAACTCTTAATTAATAGATACTTAAGGATTTTAGACAGCAATCCCCAAACATCCCCCTTTTGTGATCTGCACAACTGGGATTTCTTTTTTTAAGTTACAATACTTTTTCCTGTTTCAATGTAAATCAGAGTACTCTAGGGCCTTCTTACAGTGTTAAAAGTAAATCACCATACACAGCAATCCTTAATGCTACTGTACCCTCTCCTGACTGGGGGGACCTTTCAGGTATCAATGAATGTCTTAAGATTTTTTTTTTAAACGTTTCTTTCATGCTTAAAGTTTAGGTTTGTTTTGAAACAAAATGGATGCAGCACAACCATAGTAAACACTCTACAAATACCCATAGCTTTTAAATATTTGATTCTTAGGGGTTTTTTCATAGCTTTTAAATGTTTGATTTATAAACTAAGCATTTGCTGCAAGAACAAAGTATGGTGGAGGTTTGTGAACCCTTGAAACATTTCAGTTTTGAGTTAGACCCTTGTTTATTTATATAAATATAGTAATATAAACTTTCAATGACTTTGAGTTGCTAGAAAGACTGACCCATAGCAGTCAATGAACTCCTGAGGTTTTATTTAAACTGTTCAATAGCGTCTGTGAACTCCTGAGGTTATGTTTAAATTGTCCAATAGTTCTACACACTCCTGAGGTTATATTTAAACTGTTTGAAAGCATTCTACAAACTCCTGAGCTTTTATTTCATTTAATATTAATCAGAGCTCACCATCCCCACCCCCTCCCTTACTGTGGGTGTATACCCATCAAACGTAATTACTGATCACTAATACATTTAACTCCGATGGAAACAAGGGTGGGTAATCACATAGAATATCAGGGTTGGAAGGGACCTGAGGAGATCATCTAGTCCAAGCCCCTGTTCAAAGCAGGACCAATCCCCAATTTTTGCCCCAGATCCCTAAGTGGCCCCCTTAAGGATTGAACTCACAACCCTGGGTTTAGCAGGCCAATGCTCAAACCACTGAGCTATCCCTGCCTCCCATCTAGGCCTACAGACTCAAAAGACTCAATAGAGTCACCCTGGCTATTCAGTGGGGGTGTGGTTAAACCATCAGTTCAACAGGGTGAGTCAGCTTTATTGTATTCAAACACGTCTCAAACATCCCTGTTTTATACCTAATATAGGAGGGTTTTTTGCTTTATTTTAAACACATTTTTTATTTTTCCTCAGGATTCTATTACACACATTTAATCTTTTTGGTGTAAATCGGTCTCTTTAAACAAAGACACAATAGCTGGGTTCTCACAAGCTATTTTTTTTATTTAAAAGACATACGGCCCTTGAAAACAAACCGAGATGCTCCATCAAAACTTTTATCTTACTTAAGGGCCACACAGACCTTCTAACAGAAGCACAGATAGTCACAAAGCCCTTTTGAATAGATATTTTTATTTACAAGCTGCCAAGTTTTATATCGCATATTTGTCCCCTCACCATTCTCTAACTTAATCCTTTTCAATTTCTTACAAAGAGTCTTTTTCCTAAGCAGGATTCTGTAACTTTTTGTGTGGACCGGACGGTCAATATAATGCTCTAAGCAGGCATCCTCGGGTTTAGTGATTTTCTTTAAAACACTGTCAGGGTCTCGACCAAATTGCACAGCATTTACCAAGGTTACCCCTTGTGCTAAATGTTCTTGAGTTAACCTATGTTTAACTCAAAGTTTAATAAGCTTTCCAAACACAGTTCAGCACACAGGTCCTGGACCTTGCAGTTATATCCTCTGAAGTCACAGTCACGGTGCCATTGGCCTCGCACGTCTACAACACAGCCCTCACAATCTTCGAAAAGCTTTTCCCTAAGACAGTGATTAAGGACAGCAAAAACAGCAACATGTACAATAGACCGCATGACTTTTTTACAGTCCTGACATGGCACTGGCTCAGTTAGTTCCATGCCAAGTCTCCTCCTAAACTCCACATGGCTATCATCCTCGGCGTTTTCGTCAATGATTTATACTGGAGTTGAGCAAAAACAAGGCAGGCCTGGTTCATCTTCGTTGTCTGATGCAACACTGTCCGGGACTCCAGGGCCTCTAGGAAGGCATTGTCGAGCTGTCGAGAGATTTTTGGAAACGAAACAGCTGTAAGCCCCCACCGCTTGTTTTTTAGATTTATGCAACCACCGGTTCGGTTCCTACCCCATTACATCCCATCCTCAGCCGTCACTTCTTAATTGTTCATTTCCCTGAGTGACGACTTTTCTGTTCACCTTGTCCACCGGTGATCCCCAGGAACCATGGTTGCCTTCCTCCATAGGGGTGGACAATGAGAGACCATCACGCTCGTTGGTCTGCCTCACGAACACTTGGGTGTCAGGGTCGGGTTCCGGCGTATCCATCAAGGGCTGGGCCAAAGGGCTCCCCATGGCCGCTCCCTCCTCCTCCTCAGAACTGTCGCTGATGTATCGCTTCCTCCGTGGGCAGTTGAAGGCTCTTGGAGCTAAAACAAACTCTGAAGTTCTTATGGGGGTGCTGAAGGAGTCCATGTTTCCTCTCAGCCGTTCCATGATTTCTAAAACACGCATTCTTGGAACGAAATGGCGTCTTCTGTGCAGCACTGGGACTTCCCGGGGCAGTGCTGTGCTCCGATTGGCAGAGGGCAGTAGGGGCAGATCTTGGGGGAGGGGGTCACATTACCCCTCTTCTGAGCGGGTCACCCTGCCCCAGAACTCCCCCCTCCAATTGGTCAAATCTGCTCTCTGGGAGGTCCTCTGTGGCCGGAACCCAACCTGATTGGTAGAGGGCAATGGGAGAAGTTCTTGGGGGGGGGGGGTCACATGACACATTTTGCTTCTGGTCATGTGTCCACCTTGACCCCAGAAGTAATACTCCCAGGGTTGGCAGCCTGATGCGTCAGGAGGCAAGGCCTTACACTACTGACATATTTGAGAGGCTGCTTTCACTAATGGCAACAAGGCCTCAGCCTCTTATTCCACTCTCTCCTAAATCCGCTCCACAGTACCAAGAAAACTTATTGAACAATACCACGTTGGATAGTCCATGCAACTGGAACTGAAGACTAGTTGGAAAGGGCAAATGTACCCCTAGCAGTCCTCCACCCCTAGCAGCGGCACCAAGTGTGTGTTAAACATATTAGAAAGGCGCTGGGGGAGAGAAACAGGAGACCAGGGACCATACAAAAGTATGGAATTATTTTTTTGGACTGTTAAATGTTTGTGCTATGCACTTTATTTTATTACTGGTTTTGGTTTATTGCTGATGCTTTGGGGTTGTAATGGCAGCTGTCCTGTCAGACACTAATTTAATTTTTTTTGTAATACAACTATATTCACAAGTAAAAAGGCTTTAATTTTATTTAAAAAGTTTACTACTACACTGGATCACATCATGTAATGAGTATTTCGAAGGATAAAGAAAAAGACATGATAAGGCACAACTGGGAATTGTGTATCCAAACAATTTCTCAATACAGTACATCTTTTCAGATCAATCCATAATGAAAATCCCCAGGTCATGCCACACAAATCACCCCCTCCCCCCATACACATTGGATAAGCAATCATCTCATTCACAATTAACAATTCATGACAATCACTCACACCCATTCATAGCATACAGCGTCAGTACTTCATTTACTCTAAAAACTGCTGTACAAAAACATTCATGAATATACCATTCTTTTTCTTCCATTGGTCCATGTAAGTCCACAATGTGAGTGCACAAAGCATCCCTGATTTCTGTTGCCAGTGTGCATCCTGTTCCCACTGTGACGGATGCACTTTCTGGCCGAGTGTACTGGCTCAACAATCCACACTGTCATGGTAGGTCCATTTAGGGGCGGAAAATGCTCACTTTTGGATTCAAAGATTGTAAACAGCCCAGCAAGCCACAATAATGCAGACAACATTGATGACACTGGAATCCAAACATGTGAACAGCAGCAGGATTTCAATCTCAATGTACATTTAAACCACCATCTTAGACTTAACGAGAATCTTTTACAAGGGCCTCTTACTAGGATATGGTTTCATAAGTGAAAGAAGAAGGGGGTATGCTGGATCCTCTAGAATAACAGCAGGGACAGTTAATCCATTTATGACGATGGCATTTGGTGGGAATAGTGTCCTGGCCTGTCCCTAAAGGCAGATTCCCGATCAACAGAAAAACCTAGCCTCATGAACTTTTCCAGTGCAGCCCACAATGGCATCCATAAATCAGCCTCTGTGGTCCAAATAGACCTGCATAACAGTGTAGTTTGCGGTTTATGTATTTGTGTTTCTTGAGGAAGAAAAACTATGAGCACATGAGTCCCATCAATAGTCCTGATGCAGTTTGGAAACCTCATTCTCTAAAATTACTCAGTAATTACTTCTGGGATATTGTTTATGTCCACCACCTTTGGGTAAAATCACATGCTTTACTGCCTCAGAAACCTCAGCCATGACTTTACCAACGGTTCCACCACCAAAGTGGTTAGCAATGGACCTGTAGCAGTCTGAAGTAGCTCGCTGCCAGATGATTGTAATCACTCACTTCTGGACTGGCATGGCCACTGTCATACTTGTACTGTGGTGCTAGAGGATCAGGGCAAGGTGCTCAGAAAGCTACATTTCTGGAGCTTTTCTCCATGTGAAATTTCTTTGCCAGACACCCCAGGTCCGCATGCTGATGTGATCCCACCAGTTTGCACTTGTAGCCCTGCTCCAAAAATGCTGGTCCACAAAGGGGGCAACAGTAGCTATACCGAGAATTGTGTGTAGCATCAGCCAGTTCAAGTCTGCTATGTCTGCATTCCCCTTCTCACACAGGTGCCTTCGCTAGGTCAGAAAATGCCACCAAAACGTCCACCAGCATCTCCTGGCTGCTCTGCCTGGTTCATGGAACAGGAGTGAAAGCGCAAGCAGGACAACTTCTTAAAAATGATGACCCCTCCATGTTGCTGGCTCCAATTGCCTGGAATGTGCAGACCTAAAAGACATATTGGCTGGATATGTTGGCAGGCTGCACCAACTTCCTGTAAAGTGCTGTGGAATGGGTAGTCAAGTTTTACCACAGTGCACCATTACAAAGGGCTAGAGCTGCTACAGCAGGGGAAGGCCCTAGACATAGTCTAGTTTGACTCCGGTCTGTATAGCACAATGTGGATGCGTGAGCACAGCTGTGAGACCTGGATCCAGAAATTCTAAACCTTTGGTCAATATTTAGCATGGATGCTCAAGTCTGAGCTTAAAAAGACCAAGCCTGCGAGCTCAAGTCCCACAGTCCCTGCGCTTTCATTGCAGTGTAGACATACCCTTTGAAAGTTAACATATTAATTTATACATACATATTATATATAGATATAGATACTTTGCAGTTCCTCTTCTATATTTCTGTCAAGACTGTTAGTCTAGCAAATAGTTTGTACTGTCAACAGTTATGTTTTGTTAGTTTAAAATAGTAAATAAAAAGTAGTTGCTTGGCATCTTTTGGGGGGGGGGGGAGCAAGCCACTTCTATTTAGGTACCTGTTTTAAAATCATCATCATTATTTATTTGCATTACAGTAATGTCTAGATGTCCCAACCATCATTGGAGGGCCTCACAGTGCTAGGCACTCTGCAGACACACATTAAGATTTAGTCCTACTCCAAAGATCTTACAGTCTAAAGAAACAAGACTGTCAAGGCATAAGAGAAGAAGTGAAGGCACAGATTTGTGAAATAACTTGCCTAAGGTTACACAGCAGGTCAATAGCAGAGATGGGAACAAAACTCAGGTAATTTAAGTCCCATTTCAGGGCTGTATCCCCTGGCCCACTGTAAGCTGGCGGGGCAAGGGCAGCCTACCTAGTGGGTGGAGCAGGACCTTGCCTGGTGGTTGTGGCAGCAGTTCAGAGTAATAGTGAGTGTGGATCCAGGAATCAGGTACTGGTTTGAGGGTGAAGCCGGAGTCAGGATTGAGAAGCCAAGCTAAAAGGTGGGACATGAGTCAGAATCAGAGCAGGGAGGCAATGACTAAAGTGAAGCTGGCAGGAGTCAAGGCTGGAGCAGCAGGCAGAAGTGAAAGCCGGGCAAGCACAGCTGCAGGCATGGTACCACACTGAGCAGCTGCTGGGGTGCTGCCGCTGCAAGGCTCCAGCAGCAGGCTGCTGATTCCCCAGCCCAATCAGGAAGCACAACCATTTGGCGAAGGCTCATCTGGCCCAGCTGAGCTTGCTGGGTTGCCTAGAGACCAGGCTGAGAGACAGCTGTGCTCCCAACAGTACCCCCTTCCCTAGGGCTCCTGGTAGCACCCTAAATCCTGGTTTCTCAGGGCATCATTGGTGAAATTCCTGTAACAGGGTGGGGGCATGGATGTTTTCTACGGGATCCTAGGACCACTCGTCCGGTCCATATCTCTTCTAGTGTACTAGGTATTGGAGCTTATCCCTGACCTGTCAGGAGTCGAGGATTTGATGGACCTCATACTGTTCCTGGGCCATTGTAGGGGTGGTGGTGGAGCCATCCACCCAGGGAAGGGCCGACTGAAAGACAGTGTGGATACGGAGGGATTCTGGGAGCTGGAGTTTGAAGGTCACTGGATTTGTCATCTGGGTGATCTAAATGGGGCTCAGGTACTTGTGATCAAGCTTAGCAGACGGATAGGATGATTCCAAGTTCTGGGTGGAGAGCCATTCCTTATTTCCGATGTTTAAATCCAGGGCAACTTGCCAATGTCAATCAGCATAGCTCTTATAAGACTCTTTGGCAGTGGCCAAATGCTCTGAGCTCCTGACAAATTTGTCAGAGATGAAGGACCAAGTTTGTGGCTGCCAGAACAGAAGGGTCTTCTGATAGCTCAGTGCGAAACTAGCGATGAAAAATGAAGTTCTTGGAAAATGGGCTTTGCTGGGTAAAGGCATGAGTTGCATTATTGTAAGTAAATTCAGTCAAAAATAATGAGAACCCAGTAAATTTGGTGAAAATTCAAAAAATAGCAGAGGTACCATTCCATTGTCTGGTCGACCCTTTCTGTCTGGCCATCAGTCTGAGGGTAGTAGGCAACTGAGAGGAGGCGCTTGGTCTAAAAAGGCAGAGAAATTTCTGCCTAAACTGGGAGACAAATTGGGTGCCCCGATCAGAAATTATGTGACCTGGCATGCTGTGATACCGGAAGATGTGTTCCAAGAAGAACTGTGCATTTTCACAGGCTGATGGAAGGGTACAACAGGGAATGAAATGGGCCATTTTCATCAGGAGGTCCTCCACTATCAGGACCACCAAACAGTCATTATAGAGCTGCTCCCAATAAGTCCACTGAGAGGGTAGACTCAGGGTGTGAGGGCATGGGAAGGGGTTAGAGAAGGCCTACAGGTCTTGTGCATGGTGTTTTAGTGTGGATGCAGAGGTGACGCATCCTAACATAGTCCTTGACATCTTTTCATAAGGTTGGCCATCAGAGATACTTGGAAATCAGATTCCTGGTCTTGAACTGGCCAAAATGTCGTGCCATGACTCCCCCATGGCAGAACCTCAATACCTGGATTCTGGGGTCTCCTTCAGGAATGTAAGAGGAGGCCTTGCTGTAGATGGAAACTTGGCCCCTAAGAAGGCACTAAAGCTTTCCAGGGACTGCCAGATTTCTCTCTGCTTTCCAGCCACCTGTTTGAGGCACCAGGGAGCAGATGGTGGTCATCAGATGGCCTTCTCCCATCCCTCCAATGAAGTGAGAGGATTTGATAATGGTGGTAAGATCTTCCCCCTCAACTTCATGGTGTTCATCCTTGTATCTTCCTTCTGTTTATTGAACACCCTGGTAAACTTCAGGTATTTGACAAGAATCTTATGTGTGACTGGGCCACTGCTTGCCTCTCTGGGAGCTTTGGAGGTTGGAGCATACCATAGAGCACAGTCAGCCATGAACAGGGGCTTGGGAGACAGTCTCACTGGCACTGCAGGGAGCAGAAGAGCAATGTCTTTGATTACCAGCTGATTAGGGGGTTGTGGGTATCAAGGATGATTTGCAAATGCAGGGCATAGATCACCCTGAATTGCTTGTTTTCCTGGTGGCCACCACTGGTGTGATATGTGATGGACCCCGAAGAGAGGGATGATGTATGAATGGTCTAAAGGAGCACAGGGGAGATTTTGCAGAGGATAGGAATCCAACGACCCTTGACAAATTCTTGGAGCAGCAGAGCAGCTTACTGTGAAGAAGAATGGAGTACTGACCCAGCCTCGTCCATGTCTGGCATTTCCCGACATGGAGGAGCATCGGTCCTTGGCCAGGCAACCCACTAAAAAAATCCCCAGATTCCCCAAAGTACAGGCAGACTCCTGGAGCCTGGCACAATCTCTTTTCATTGGTGGATACATGGGGGGGGTCACATTTGGTCGATCTGCATCACATCAGGCTCCAGTAGATTGCCTGGAGTCGCAACGGACGGAGTCTGGTTCCACAAGGGTTGAGTGATGCATTTGTCATTCTGTTAGCTGGTCATCTATCCTAATACACAGATCAGTCAGGGTCCCCTAGGCAGGGGTTCCAACTGAGCTAATTTGTCCTTAAAAGCGTCATTGAGTCTTTGCCAGAAATAATGTATTTGTGCCGTCTCATTCCAGCAGGTATCAGCTGCCAGGCATTGAAACTCAGCTGCAGATCTGGTGATGGGTTGGACTGCCAGATGACTTGGAGCCCAGCTTCTGCAGTGCGCTCTCCATTAGGGTAATCAAAAAATGCATGCCATTGCCTGAACAAACTCCTCAAGCATTTGAGAAGAGGGCTAGACACCTCCAATAGTGAGGAAGCCTATGCCAGGGAATCTCCGGTAAGCAGGCTAATCACAATTCCTACTCGGGACTGGTCCCTGGAGTATGATAACAGTCACAGAATGAATAGCAGACAATACTGATTCAAGAACCCCCAGAATATGGCATGGACATTGAATTTGTCCAGTATGGAGACCTTGGGCTTCTGGATAGAAGGTGTGAGGGTCGGGGACTGTAGCCGCTACCTGGGCTTGCACCTAGATCTTGAGGTTAGCATTCCAGTCTTGTACTGTGGCATCTTGTGCCTGCATTTCATGGGCTTGCCCCTGGGCCTGCAGGACTGCATTCTGATCTCAAAGTGCAACAACCCTGGGTCTGTATTTCCTGTAAGGCTCCAACTAACTCCACAAGGGTGAGCTGGGCTCCTGCTGAGGTCACTTCAGGAGGGACCTCCATGTCATTAGGTCTATGCCTTCCCTACATCTGGTCTTTTGGGGTTGCTCAAACTGTAGGTTGCCAGGGCATGGTTGGTGTACCCAATGTGTGGGCCAGGTCCTTGCCTGGTAGTTGTGGCAGCAGTTTGAAATAATGGCGAGTGTAAATTCAGGAGTCAGGTACAGGTCCAAGGGTGAGCTGGAGTCAGAGTGGAGGAGCCAAGACAAAAGGTCAGAACTGGAGACAGGATCGAGAACACCAACCCAAAGGGTAAGCAAAAAATCAGGATTGAGAAGCCGAGCCAAAGGTAGGAGTCCGAGTCAGAACCAGGACTTGGAGGCAAGGAGTAGACTGAAGTGGGCAGGAATCAAGGCTGGACCAGGGTGGAGTAAGGGCTGAAAACAGGCTGGAGCAAGGAGCTGGAATCAGAGGCTGGAGCAGGAAGCTGAAGCAAGAGCAGGGCAAGCGCAGCTGAGGCATGGTAGGAGTTGAGCAGCTGCTGTGCTTCAGCCGCTGGACTACTCAAGTAGCAGGCTGCTGGCTCCCATGCCCAATCAGGAAGCAGTCATTTAACAAAGGTGTATTGCACCCACCTGAGCTTGCTAGGTTGCCTAGCGACCTGGCTGGGAGCCAGCTGTGCTCCTTACAACCCCATTGCCTCTCAAACTTTAGACACCTACATTTGAAAATGGTGACCAGTTTATATTGCTTTTTTTTAAATTTTTCCTGTAATACTCTTTTAAAATCTTGTTTGTTGTAGAGTACAAGCCAATATGGCTTCACGATGTTCTTGCCATTACTGAATTCAGCACAATTCTAGGATTGGTTTTAGTTAACTTTCACATTCTCTGCTGTTTGTCTTCCCTGGTGTAATTAGAACAGGAAGCGTAGATTATTTCTTTTCAATAATCTCAGAACTTTTTCTACTAGATTACATAAAATTTGATATACCTTAAACTCTGCTTATATTGCTTGTGCTCCTGAATTTTATATTTTCCTGTAAAACTGTAACGGTTAGGCCAGGTTTACTGGAGTCCTTTGTGGCACTCCAGCCATGCAAAGCAGCTGTAAACCTGGTTTAATTGGCCAGCTGAACTGGGTGTCTGGGTGCTCTAGAGTGGTAAAAGGCAGCCAGAATGGACCATGGAATCTAGCCTATTAGCTGAAAAAACTGAGTATACTCAAATATCCATGAATTTTTATTTACTATCTTTAATTAAATACATGTATAATTATTGATACTATAAGCTACTTGTTAGAACACTGCCATGAGAGAAACCTAGAGATGGAAGTTTAGAGAAGTTCAGTGTTTTGGGGGGAAGAAATCAAGCCACTTTTATATAGATGCCTAATTTTGAATTTTTTCCCTGAAGTATTTTATGGCCTCTGTGGTGGGTTGTACTCACCTCTTGAGGATTCCTTGTCATCCAGTTACAGTTTTGCCTTTCTCTTGGGCTACCATCACCCCCTGCAGGCTATCAATCTACCTCCATGGGTCTTCTGGGACTTGGCCTTCTGGCCAGGTCACACACTCCAAAGCCTTTTCTGGTGTATTACAAACTCAAATGATAGAAACAGTTCCTTGCACTTCAGGATCAATTATAAACAAAATACCATCTTACACTATCTGGGTTAAATTCCCTCTCTCCAATTGAATCAGCAGGGTTCTCTCTTAGCCATTGCCCCTGTCAGTAACAGCCCTGGCCCAGCCTGGTTCCTCTGGCTGCAGCCAAAGAAGAATCCCCCCTCGCTCTTACAGCTCCAGCTCAGAACTGTCTTGCTTGCCGACAGTAAGCAGCTCCTTTTATTTTGGCTTGATGGGCCTTGACTGGCTGTTGTTGGTCCCCTGCCTTTCTGGCTGCTGGAGGACTAGATCTTGCTGATATTCAAAATGGCTGCTCTTTTCTTCACAGATACGTTTCCTGAAGAATGCAGCAGAGCAGTGGAGTCATCAGTAGGGGGCCACTGAGGCCTAGTTCCCCCTCTCTGTCCCATCACAGTCTCTCTCTCTTTAAAGTATAGGTCTGGTTTTATACCAGTGTAACTCCATTAACATCAATGACTCTGAGGCATGAGGGCCTGATTCTGATCTCACAGCAACTCCATTGATTTCAGTGGAGTTACTGTAAGATCAGAATCAGGCTCTTAAGTGAACCTTGAAACAAGCCCCTCTGAAGTCAGTGGGTCAATAGACAGTTGCATAGAGCTACTTGTAAGATCAGGCTTTAGTCTTCAATAGCATTGTTGACGAAAGCATTGGTTTTGCTTCCAATAATCCCACTGTAAAAGGAAGTTTCATGAAGATCTTGATCCTAAGTGTCTCATTCAGGGGTTGTTGCCAAGTCAGATTTTTTCATATCTGTAAAAAAAACAAACAAACCCCAAAGAGAGTTGGTTCCAGAACCAAAGCCACAGATCTGAACACTTCCATGCTTTGGAATAATTCTGATCTGGGACCGAACTTTGCAGCTGCCCTTTATATCTGAACGCTACAAACTTTGAGAAAGTTTTGATACAGATCCAAAGGTTGAATCAGGAGCTTGTCTCTTAAAAAAAAATGCTGTGTAACAGGGTAGCAGTGTTTGCTTGACACACCCCCATGCCTTTCAGCTGGTGTTTATTCTAGTAGGAAAGGGTTAAATGGATTCTGCCACTCACCAGGGCAGAAGGTTTTTTACTGCAAAAGGAAGTGAGAGCTGTTTTCTAGAGACAGAAGGGATCTAGGTTCTGGGCTGAGCAGTTCTGAGGTAGGCACTGTAGGAGCCACCACGCTGAAGAAAAGGTTCAAGATAAAAGCACAACCAGAATCTCCACACAGTTTATGTTTTTGTTAATTTCTTTAACAAAACCAGACCCCAGGGAGGGGTGAATTTTTGAATCTGCAATGTGTGGATTTTGTTTTAGAGCAAAATAGGGCACCTGCTCCCAAACTACTGTTCTTCTGTGTTTATGTTAGAGTTAAAAAGCACTTTTGTTTAAAAAAAAAAAAAGCGCTCTTGTTTTGCTCTTACTCTGAGTATTGTAAATAACTGGGAAAGGTCCCTTTTAGCATTTTGTGGTTGCTTGCAGTCACTGCAGCTTCCTTCTATCCAAATAGTCTTGCACTGTCAGAGTTGTGAGATGTGGAGAGATCAATTTACTGAGCAATTGTGGCTTCCTGCCACTGCCTCCAGTCAGCAAGTCAGAAAGCATTGGCAGGTGAGCTGTTTCTGAAGTGGTGATGGGAAGCTGTGGTCTCTCAGGGACAATGAAACTGAAAAACACCAACAAATATTCTGAAAGCAGGAAAAGAAATAGTTAACTATCATGGGCACTATCTGCTTTTTAACAGTTTCCAACTTGCCTGTGTACATGGCCAACTGTAACAGCTCTGAAGCAGCCATTAAACGGTCAGTTAAATAATATATATTTATGCAAACATGCATAGAAAATTTAATATCAACTTTATGAAGCATGTTAAATGGGACTCTTCCTATGACATTCTTCTTGGAGTAATTATCAAATTAAAAAGGAATCTTTCCTCCTTAATTATTTTTGTTGCTCATCTCTGTACCTTTTCCAAATCTAATATCTTTTTTGACATGGGGAGATCAGAACTGCAAGCAGTATCCAAGGTGTGGGCATACCATTGATTTATATAGTAGCATTATGATATTTTCTGCCTTATTATCTCTTTCCTCATAGTTCCTAAAATTCTATTAGCTTTTCTGACTGCTGCTGCACATTGAGTGGATGTTTTCAAAGAACTATGCACAGTGATTCCAAGACTTCTTTCTGGTGTGGTAAGAGCTAATTACTAGATCCCATAATTTTGAATGTACAGTTGGGATTATTGTTTTCCAAGATGCATTACTTTGCATTTATCAAAACTGAATTTCATCTGCCATTTTGTTGTCCAATCACCTATTCTGTGAGATCCCCTTGTAACTCTTTGCACTCTACTTTGGACTTAACTATCTTGAGTAATTTTGTATCATCTGCAAATTTTGCCACCTGTTTACCACTTTTTCCAGATCATTTATAAATATGTTGAACAGCACTGGTCCCAGTATAGATCCCTTGGGACACCAGTGTTTAGCTCTCTCCATTCTAAAAACTGACCATTTATTCCTACCCTTTGTTTCCTATCTTTTAACCAGTTACCAATCCATGAGAGGACCTTCTCTCTTATCCCATCACTGCTTACTTTGCTTTAGAGCCTTTGGTGAGGGACCTTGTAAAAGGCTTTCTGAAAGTCCAAATACACTATATCCACGGGATCACTCTTGTGCACGTCTGTTGACCACCTCAAAGAATTCTAATAGATTGGTGAGGCGTGATGTCCCTTTACAAAAGCCATGTTGACTCTTCCCCAACAAATCATGTTCATCTATGTGTCTGATAATTCTGTTCTTTACTATAGTTTCAACAAGTTTGCCAGGTATTGAAGTTAGGTTTACCGGCCTGTAATTACCAGGATCACCTCTGGAACCATTTTTAAAAATTGGTGTGACATTATCTATCCTCCAGTCCCAGATTGAGGTGACAGAGGTGGTTTTGGAACAAATTGATAAACTAAACAGTAATAAGTCACCAGCACCAGATGGTGTTCACCAAAGAGTTCTAAAAGAACTCAAATGTGAAATTGCAGAACTATTAACTGTAGTCTGTAACCTATCATTTAAATCAGCTTCTGTACCAAATAACTGGAGGATAACTAACGTGATACCAATTTTAAAAAAAGGGCTCCAGAGGTGATCTTGGCAACTACAGGCCGGTAAGCCTGACTTCAGTACTGGTTGAAACTATAGTCAAGAACAAAATTGTCAGACACATAGATGAACATAATTTGTTGGGAAGCATCAACATGGTTTTTGTAAAGGGAAATCCTGCCTCACCAATCTGCTAGAATTCTTTGAGGGTGTCAACAAGCATATGGACAAGGGGGATCCAGTGGATATAGTGTACTTAGATTTTCAGAAAGCCTTTGACAAGATCTCTCACCAAAGGCTCTTAAGCAAAGTAAGCAGTCATTGAATAAGAGGGAAGGTTCTCTTATGGATTGGTAACTGATTAAAAGATAGGAAACAAAGGTTAGGAATAAATGGTCAGTTTTCAGAATGGAGAGAGGTAAATAGTGGTGTCCCCCAGGGGTCTGTATTGGGCCCAGTCCTATTCAACATATTCATTAATGATCTGGAAAAGGGGGTAAACGGTTAGTTGGCAAAAATTTGCAGATGATACAAAACAACTCAAGATAGTTAAGGCCCAGGCAGACTGCGAAGAGGTACAAAAGGATCTCTCAAAACTGGATGATTGGGCAACAAAATGGCAGATGAAATTAAATGTTGATAAATGCAAAGTAATGCATATTGGAAAACATAATTCCAACTGTACATATGAAATAATGGCATCTAAATTAGCCATTACCACTCAAGAAAGATCTTGGAATCATTGTGGATAGTTCTGTGAAAACATCCACACAACGTGCAATGGTAGTCAAAAAAGCAAACAGAATATTGGGAATCATTAAGAAAGGGACAGATAATAAGACAGAAAATATCATATTGCCTCTATATAAATCTATGGTATGCCCACATCTTGAATACTGCATGCAGGTGTGGTCGCCCCATCTTCAAAAAGATATATTGGAATTGGAAAAGGTTCAGAAAAGGGCAACAAAAATGATGAGGGGTATGGAACGGCTTCTGTATGAGGAGAGATTAATAAGACTTGGACTTTTCAGCTTGGAAAAGAGATGATTAAGGGGGGAATATGATAGAGCTCTGTCAAGGCTGAATCCCCACTCTGTCACTTTGAGGACAGAAGGTGGGAGCCCGCAAGGATTTTAAAAATTAATAGTTGCCACTCCAGGTTCTATTAAACTCCCAAGGTTACAGCTTTTCCTCTGACCTTGGCTTGGTAGACGCTGCCACCACCCAAATGCAAAAAAAACCCTTTGGACCCAGGACGGAGCACTTGGGAATTCCTCCCTGAGGGGTACCCTCAAGCCCTTACACACACACACACAATAGCTGAGAAAGAAAACAAAGGAAATTAGCTGTTGCTACCATCTAATCCAACAACATGCACAAATCTCTTAGGACACCAAAAATCCAATCCTGTTCTTAAAAAAGGTTAATTTTATTAAAAACAAAAAGGGAAAAATAAATCTGGAATTCAGGCTTTTGCTAGATTTTAAAAGAGCAATTCCAAAAATTAAGCACCCAAATAGCTCTCTTGGGGGTTCAGCTTAAAGGTTACAAGCAAACAAAAGCATCTGGGGTTATAACAGAGGAGATCCACAAGCCAAATAAAAAAATAAACCTGATTACATATAGTTAAACATTCCTAATTTACTTACATATTTGGGGAGTTTCAAATAAGTAATTCTAGGTCTGATCTGATGAATTTTCTGGCTTAAGCCTTACACAGCATTTCTGCTTACAGCTAACCGGCTGGCCTGGTGTCCAAAAAGGAGCCCCTCCCTCACCTTCTTTTATCACAAGGTCTATAAAATCATGACTGATGTGGAGAAAGTAAATAAGGAAGTGTTATTTACTCCTTCTCAGAACACAAGCACTAGAGGTCAGCAAATGAAATTAATAGACAGCAAGCTTAAAAACAAACAAAAGGAAGTATTTCTTCACACAACGCACAGTCAACCTGTGGAACTCTTTGCCAGAGGATGTTGTGAAGGCCAAGACTATAAGAGAGTTAAAAAAAGAACTAGATAAATTCATGGAGGATAGGTCCATCAATGGCTATGAGCCAGGATGGGCAGGGATGGTGTCCCTAGCCTCTGTTTGCCAGAAGCTGGGAATCAGTGACAGGGATGGATCACTTGATGATTACCTGTTGTGTTCATTCCCTCTGGGGCACCTAGCATTGGCCACTGTCGGAAGATACTGGGCTAAATGGACCTTTGGTCTGACCCAGAATGGCCATTCTTAAATTCTTATGATAGTGTAAAAATAAATAAAATCCAATAACATGAATAGGTCTTGCACAGGTTAGCCTTTCTATTGACTTCAGTGGGCTGTGGATCAGGCCCATACACTGTAAACTCACTGTGCTGACATAAGCGAGCCACTGAGTGCAAGGTTTTTGAGTATTCAGTGAAGTTACATGTGGTGTGATTAGCTGGTGTTGGAAGTTGTTAGGTAGAACTTCATTGCTTGTTAAAAGAAATTGCAATGTTCTAGGTGAAAAAATACTTGTGCTGTTGCTGGGTACATTGTTTGCACCATTTCCTGAAATAGTGCTTGGGTGACATGACATTTTTATTGTTATCCTGCTGTTTATCTAAGTTCAACATGGGGTTTGACAAAGTTTACAGAATTTAGTTTTAGTTTTAAAGAGAGAATTTTATTTACCGTGACCACAGTGCTGTGTATCCTGCTGCAAGCTGGACCTGAACCAGACCTCAGGTTTCTCTGACTCAGCAAACTAGAAATCCTGCAGCCAGCTGGGTGTAAATTTTAAAAAGGGAGGACTTTATTGAATTAAAAATTAATAATAATCACCTTGATATTCCACATTTCCTAGTATATTATTATATTAAATTCACTTTATCTAATGTTTTCCTCAAATCATTCTATTTCATCACGCAGCAGAGTTCTGTATTGACAGTTTCCCAGTTCAAAGTTTTAGGAGAGGACTCGAGAACTGGAGCTTTTGATAGACAGGAAAACGTAGGAGGTGTTATTTCTGTCTCTTGTGGACAGGGAGAAATATGACTTGAAATTGTTTGCTGCCTTACAAGGCTGGGCGTTTTGCTGAACTCCTACTTCCCCACTCCAGCAAACCCAGGAGTATATCCATCCACAACCTTTGGCCTAATATCCACTCGTGGAAGGATGTTTCTGCTGAATGATCAGCAGTAAAATAGTTAATCCTCACATTTTTAAATTCTCATTAGGTTTCCAAGTCAATACCCACCTGTAAGAATGGGAACAGATCATACCTCTAGGAGCTAGCATTTCAAGTTGTCTGCGGATTCTGGAGGACATTTCTGAACTTGTATATGGTCCATTCATCTGAATTAGTGCTGACCACAGTTTAACTATAATGTAAACTAGGACAAACTATGGTCAGTGTTGCTCTGACTCTTGGGTTAATTGTGTTGACCACAGTTTCTCCTTGCCTTCACTTACAGCTAAATCAAATACCAGTTCAGCTCAAGTGATTACTGACAACCAGTTGCTGAATCAATGCTATTTCCTAGGGTAGACACTCCCGCTATTTTGACGCATTCAGCTGCACCTTCATAGAGTGTTTGCCTTAACCATGGAGCCTGCATGTCTGTCTAGGGTCCTAGAGTTTGTCACTCTGTTATGCTTCAATTAGTGCTATATTAATACATGAAGTGAGAGACAGTTGATTCTTTAACAGCAGCAAAATTGCTCAGATTGCACTGTAAATTCCCTGAGTGCTTTAAACTTGACAATACTTGCTATATCAGCGAATACACTAAATCAATAGCAATTCAGTGGCTATATAATGATTCACTTCACTACTGATGTTCAGATTATTTCTACAGTAGGAAACTAATTTCCATGAAAAATAAACCTGCCACTTTTAGACATCATTTTGCTATTCTACTCAGTAATACTCTCTGCACAACATCAGATAGCAGGAATTGGAGAAAATGGCTGCTATGCCTCAGCAATTGTTTGAAAGTTTTATTAATTAAAATTATACCCTACATAAGATTGTAACTGTATTTAGATAGAATATTAAAATCCTTAAACATTAAAAACTGCCAGAAAGGTGGTAGTAGCTGCTGAGCAGTATATTTATTAAATAAAAGAAAATCCCAACTTAATCTTCTGAACTCCAAACGAGTGGCACCTGGGAAGGTCAAGGAGTTCATTCTTGGAGATCTCCTCTCCATGCCAAAATAAATGGAGAGGGGTTACTGTAGCACCAACACAAAGGAAACAAGAATTGCCAAGAGGTAACTAAGGCTGGCTGTAGCCATATAAGGTACTTGGGAAAGGCATTGTTTTGCTTCCTTGATACTGATTATATCTGAAACGTTCTCTGCCTCCCTTCCTCCCTGCCGATGTTCTCCCAGATTAGATTCATATGTTTACCTTAAAAAGAGGTCAAGTCTCCATCTATCCGGCTCACTAACAACTACAGAAGAATAGCATATGTGTCGAGCAGTTCAATACAATGGCCCTCTAGGAATTCTCCCATTCAAACCCAACTGGTAGGGCATAGGAATACAGCAAACCTCTAGAGGTTTGCCATCCCAACATATTCTAACTATATTGTAGTTCTATCCCAAAAATCATTGTCAATAGAAAAATTAATGGATGGTTGTACAATATTTCACATATTAAACTATAAAACACACTATGGAAACACTCAGGCAGTACATATATTTGGCAATACAATTAATATTTTTAGAAGCAGTATGTAGTCAAGTGACATTTCATCTAGCCTAGAAATATAAGTCTGGAAGGGACCTTGAGAGATCTAGTCATTCCCCTCACTCTCAGGCAGGATTAAGTATATCTAGACCAGGGGTCCTCAAACTTCATTGCACCGCAATCCCCTTCTGACAACAAACATTTCTACATGACCCCAGGAGGTGGGAAGCCTGAGTCTGCCCGAGTCCCACCGCCCTGGGTGGGGGGCCAAAGCCTGAGCCTCACTGCCCCTGGCGGGGATGGGGTCAAAGCCCAAGCCCAAGGGCTTCAGCCCCAGCCGGGGGGCCTGTAACCTGAGATCCACTGCCCAGAACTGTGGGGCTCAGGCTTCAGCCCTGATCCCGAGCAAGTCTAAGACAGCACTGGCAACCCCATTAAAATGGGGATCACGACCCACTTTGGGGGTCCCAACCCACAGTTTGAGAACCACTGATCTATACCATCCTGGATAGGTGTTTGTCTAATCTGTTCTTGGGAACCTCTACTGGGGGGAACCTGCCAGGGATTCCACAGCCTTCCTTGGAAGCCTATTCCAGTGCTTAGCTAGAAGTTTTGCTCCCCTAGCCAGGAATCTGGTGGGATTAGAACCGAGTACCTTTTTCTTCGAGTAGATGCAGATGTGTATCCCAAGTAGGTGGGTGCGTGCCCCGTGCACTAGAGCTGGAGACTTTTGCCTCCATTCCTTCAAGGATTCATCAGCTACCTGTGGCAGTGCATACACACCCTCGTCACCCTTTGTGGACTCAAGACAATACCAAAGACTCCTGGGACTCTGGACAGTACGGCTCAGTGGTCAGAGTCAATACTGTGGCCCTCCCGTACCAGGCTGCATGGCCTAGTGGCCAGAGTCAAGACAGTGGCCCTCCAGTGCTGGGCTGCATGGCCTAGTAGCCAGATCCAGGGGCGGCCACCACCAAAATGGAGGTGGTGGCTGGGTATGGGGACCCACGGCCACCCGACTCCACAGGGTCCCAACACAATGCCCTAACAGTGGCGGAGTGGTCCATCAGTGGGGAATCCAGTCACAACATGCTGACCTTATATGGGTGGGAGATACCACTCATGCCACCTCCCAGGGCCACTTCCTACCGTACTTCCTGACGTTGTAGTTCCTATGACATTGGGGTCTCCAGGCTCCTCAGTGCAGGTAACTCGCTGGGACTCCAACTCCTGCCAGTCAGCTGTAAGCGACATGTCTCCAGTCTGAGTCTCGGGATCTCTGGCTCCCACAGGGAAGGGCTGTAACGGCTTCTGAGCTTGGGCCTCCACCAAGCACCCTTCCTCCTTGGCAGTCAGCCCAGACTGAGCTGAGCTGCTCTCCTTTATACTAGGACAGCAGTTGGAGCATGCCCAGCAGGGTCTGAGAGGGGTGGGACTTCCTCTGCCCATAGTGTGGGATTAACCCTTTCCTGCCTGATGTGGGGTATGCACACCCCGTCACACACCCACACAGAGATGCCAGTAAGGGGCACTGCAACAGCAGCTATACAGGTCACAGCACATCTTTGTGCAGCCCTCTCCCGCAAGAGGATGAGACTACTCCAGGAAGAGGGATAGGTCTCACAAGAGGAAGCATTTGAGCTCAGGGCACGGCTGCTCTTTGCACCCTCCTTCAGTGCCTGCTAAACATCGATTTTGACTCATTGGCCCAGAGCACTGTTCCACTTGTTTTTCTTCTTCCCTTTTCATCCTCATTCTTTTGGGGACAGGCTGGCCTGCTTTTACGATGCCTGGGTCTTGATAACATCCAACAGGTGGGTCCTGGACACTGTCAGATTGGGCTATGCCTTTTAGTTCCTCTCCACTCCCCCTTCCCATCCACCCCCATCCCTCTTCAGGGACCCAACTCATGAGACACTGCTATTTGAGCAGGTCAGCTCTCTGCTGGCACTTAGCAGTGCTGGAGGAGATTCCATGAGAACACGGAGGTCACAGGTTCTACTCCCAATATTTCCTGATATCAAAAGCCAAGGGCTGGATGAGGCCCATCCTTGACCTTCACAGACTCAACATTTTCATCAAATCCATGACATTCTGCATTGTCACTTTATCAGCTATTCTCCCTGCTTTGTCTCAGAATGACTGGTTCACTGCTCTGGTCCTTCAAGACGCTTACTTCCATGTAGCCATTCTACCAAGTCACAGGAAGTATCTTCAGTTCCTGGTAGGAGACCAACACTTTCATTCTGCCTTTCTTTTGCACCCCAAGTCTTCACAAAATGCATGGTGGGGTTCATAGTGTATCTCAGGAGAAAGGGAACCCATATCTTCCCCTATCTCAATGGTTACTGAAGGGTGGCTCCAGAGAGGAGGTTCTTGCCCATGTCAACACCACACTACGCTTACTCTACCATTTGAAGAAAAGGAGGACTTGTGGCACCTTAGAGACTAAAAGATTTATTAGAAATGCATTTCCACTGAATGCATCCGATGAAGTGAGCTGTAGCTCAAAAGCTTATGCTCTAATAAATTTGTTAGTCTCTAAGGTGCCACAAGTACTCCTTTTCTTTTTGTGGATACAGACTAACACGGCTCCTACTCTGAAATCTACCATTTGAGATTCATTCTAAACACCATGAAATCGACCTTGGCCCCCACTCAACAAACAGAGTTCATTGGGGCCTTGTTAGATTCCACAAAATCAAGGGCATTCTTGCAGACCAACTGCTTCCAAGCGATTTGACAGCTGTGCCTCCATTTGCAGTCACAACCATCCATGACAGTTCGTGTGCACCTGAGCTTATTGGACCACCTAGGTGCAAGTGGATATGTGGCCCAACTCTCCAAGCTGTGCCTTTGCCTTCTTCAGATGTGGCTCAGGATGGTTTATTGACCTGCATTCTCTAGCCAGGTTAGTTCATCTTTCTCTATCAGTCCTGGAGTCCTTGCGCTGGTGGGAGTCCCCACACAATGTGTGTCAAGGGGTACCCTTCACTCTGCCCTCTCCAACCAAGTCAGTGTTACTAAAATTGTAGTTGTTGCTCTACACCAGCCATACAAAAAGAAGTAGTGATTACCAACACATCCCTTCTGGGTTGGAGAGCGCATCTGGACTCATTGAGGATGTAGGCCTGTGGTCAGAACAGGAGGCCCTGCTCCACATCAACGTGCTGGAGCTTTGGGCCATCCTCAATACATGTTACACCTTCCAGGGCCACATCAGGTATCTGGTTCACATACTAACAGACAATACCACCGTGATGTAGAATGTGAACAAACAAGGGGGAGTTCACTTCAGATCACTGTGCCTGGAGGCAATCAACCTGTGGCAGTTCAGAATTGAAGAGGATATCATCCTACCACTTACCAGGGGTCCAGAACCATCTCATGGATCATTTCATCAGGGTTTTCTCCACTAGCGGTCCCTGAAGATAGAGATCCTACAGATGGTGTTCACAGCATGGGGCATCCCCATGATCAACCTCTTTGCAACCACGAAAAACAGGAAGTGTTGCCTATTCTGCACTCAGGGTGGGCTCAGCCGTGCTCCCTCTCCTATGCTTTCCACTGCAGTCGGCAGTCAACTCTTCTGTACACACTCCCTCCTATCCTAGTCCTTCCCCAGGTCATTGCCAAGCTCAAGGCAGACTGAACCAGACTCCTCCTGATCACCCCAGCATGGCCGAGGCAGCACGGATTCTCAGACCTCCTTGCTCTGTTGGTTCAGCCTCCCCTGTCACAGCCTGAGAAGGAGGTTAGTTTTCAGGGTGAATGATTGCAAGTCAGTGGAGCCCAGACTCCACAGACACACACACTGTTGGGGGGGGTGGGGGTGGAGAAGGTCCCGGGTGGGGACTAATTTTCATAGCTGAGTATAGGTCCAGCTTTCATTTGAAAAGCTGTCTGCAGGGGCGGAGTGCAGAGGAAACCACAAAGTGCCAGAAGGTGGAAAGGAGTGTGCAGGGGGAGTTTGGGGAGTGCATGGGAAAGAGTTCTGAATGTGCTGAAGGGGAGGGCGGGCCGGCATCTGCTCAGTCTGCAGTGTTACAAGAGTCTGGAGCATGTCGGTTTGATGCTCCAGAACTTTAATCAGCCTCCCTGTGGCATCCCTGTTGTAAGAATCCTTCTCTTGTCTTTCCTGCTTTTTGCTTTCCCTCCACTTCTTGCGTTCAGTGTTTTCTCCTCTGCAGCAGCACCACCCAGAACATATCTTCCTTCATCTGTCTCGGCCATTTTCTTATCTTGCGCAGACACTCTGCGGCTGTTGGGGGGTTGGTTCTCAAGGTCAAGTCTGGAGACGGATAATTAACAATAAACAGAAGTGCTGTTGCCAACTACACAGAGAGCATTGAAGAAGTAACATTAATACACTGCTGGTAACATACCTATCACTTTCTTGGTGACCCTAGGCAACCACCCATGAGGCAGAAGATCCCAAGAATGGCGAGTGAACCCAGGGGCAGGGCCTTGTTTACTATAGAAAAGCAATCGGAAAAAGTTGCAGGGCACTTATGGGGGGCAACACTCTAAACTTTCCCACCTTTTTCCACAGGCGGTGGTCACTATGGAAGATATCTCACTTCTGAGCGTAAGCAGGGAAGCAAGGGTGCATCTGCTACACACTTGCAGCTTCCGCCCTGGTCCCTATGTTGTTCGCCTGCGTGCAGCTTTGGTCCCTGCCCAAATGATTGAGAGACATTTTCCTATGCCACTCTTCAGTGAGGCAAGGAACAAAACAGCCCTGCCAAGGAACATTCGGCAGAGGATTGCTGAATACCTCCAGGAAAGCTTCCTAGAGAGCAGCATGGAGGATTCCTGAGAAATCTCAGAGTGCATCAACTCCCTGTTTCGCCATGCTGCCTAGCTGTACGGGAAAATCCCCAACACACAGAACAAAGCCAGCCTATTACACTTCTCTGCCCCTAACCTGCTTCAAAACTTCACAGAGCAAAACCACTTGCCAGGGGTCTACTCTCGTGCTTCTGGCTTGCCAGAGAGTGACTGCAGAGATTGGCTGGACACCTCTGGAGTGGAGAACAGCTCCTGAGTAGATGCATCATGGGACTCCACATCTTCTTAAGCCTCCACCTCTTCATAAATTACTTCCTCCTCTGGGTTAGGCCCACTTTCTACTGGCTCCAAATCCGCTGAAGTATCCACGGTGCTCTTTGCAGTGGAGGTTGGGTCACCACCTAGAATAGTGTCCAACTCCTTATAAAAACGGCAGATGTGGGGCACAGCCGTAGAGCGACGGTTTGCCTCCCTCACACTGTGGTATGCGCTCCTCAGCTCCTTCACCTTTGCTCTGTATTGCAGCATGTCCTGATTATATCCCTTTTCATGCAAGCTGCACGCGATCTGGCCATAGGTATCAAAATTCCTACGGCTGGAGTGCAGCTGGGACTGATAAGCGTTTCCTCTCCCCAAACACTTATCAGATTCAGTAGCTCCACAGTGGTCCAAGCAGGAGATCATTTGCTGCATGGAGCCACCATGGTCAGCTGGGAATATGCAATGTGAGCTCAGCACACTGAGCAAACAGGAAGGGGGATTTCAAAATTCCTGGGGCTTTAAAGGGGGAGGTGTGGAAAGTGGTTTACCTGGCGTCAGGGCAGCAGAGTTGAAAATGCTGGCCAGAGTGATCAGGATGGGCATTGTGGGGACACCATCCAGAAGCCAATAACAGCACTAAAAATCAAACACAGTGTCTACACTGGTACTACAGTGCTAAAACCTTGGCACAAAAAGCCTTATGACTCTTATCAGGGTGTTTTTATTACAGTGTTGCAACTGAGGAGTTTCAGGACAAAAAGTGGCTTTGCAGTGTGTACACCTCTGCTGTTTCGTCATCAAAAGCTGCCTTTTGGCAAAAAAACTTGCAAGTGTAAACCAGGCCTAAGTCATGAGTCAGCCAAACGTATCAGTGACATAGCGCTGGGAATCAACTGCTAAACCAGCACTTTGGTCAGGTAAACACCAATTAATTCCCCCCAAGGTAGGCCTGATAGGGCCTAATAGGTGGCTCAGAATGGGTTGGGTGAGCATTAATGAGCAAACTGATCCATTAACACAGGAGGCTAAGGGGGCACAGGAAAGTTATGCAGGAAGGGAGAAAGAGCCAATGATTTCTGACCAGAATGAGCCCTGTCCCCTCGTCAGAGAATTGAGGAGAAACTGAAACTAAATAATATGGTAAAGTAAGATGATGGGAAGAGCAAATATAAGTAAACTGCACTAAGGTGTCTAACAACTGAAGGTCTCTAAGTCTGTATCAACAGAGTGAAGTGGGATGTTATCCTGTCAGAGTGTCAAAGGGAAAACATTTAGTTTTTCATGACATAACATCACTGAATATATATTCATATGTGTAGTGATAATAGTGGTAAAGTGTATTTTTATTGCTATTCTGTGTTTACAAAGCTACAGCACCTGAAGTCTGGAAGGATTCACACATGACTCTCTACCTCTGTTGTCATAGGAACAACTTCTAGGTGCCAAATAGCTTTGTAATATCAGTACTTACATTTTCAGCAGCTCTCAAGAAGGGAGAAGCTGTGGTAAGCTGTGAAGAAACCGGAAGGCTAGAAAGTCAGAGCACAGTATGTGAAAGCATCCCAGTCATGAGATGAACAGAATGACCAAGAGAAGATTGCTTTTATTTCATAAAAGCAGATAAAAGGTATAGTCCCAGAGGTAACCAGCTCCCAAATTCTCATGCAAAATTTAAAATATTAGCTAATTTAAAAAAAAAAGAAAATTCACTAGTTTGAATAAAAGGTATATTAAAAAGTTCATTAAATATCAAGTAGCATTACAGCTTTACAAGTAGCAATATCAAGTAGCATTACAGCTTAAGAAATCCTTCTCAAGATCAGCAAAAGGGAAGGAAATGTGATGTCATTTTTAGCCTTCTTCAGTTTCTATGGATACTAAAAATCAAGTCTAGAGTCTGATCAATATATCCATTTATATATATGTAACCCTTCTGCCAGTCAGAGTTGGCAGCAACAAAGGCCGGGTTCAGTATCTAGGGGTTCCTTTTCAACAATACAACACAAAACTGGCTCAAGCCCCCACCCAGTGACTGGAGACAATTACACACCACCTCCTGGGCCTTTAAAAGGCAATACTTCCCCTCTCGCAAGCACAGAGTCTGAGTGTAGCAAAAAACTTTTAATAAAAGGAGGGAAGTAACTTGGCATTAATTTGGGGAAACACTGAAAACAGGGCTCATAAACATAAACCATGAGCAAAAGACCCACTCCCAAGTAAGTTGTGCAGTGTCCTTTTCCCCTCAAGTTCTTAAGTCCAGCAACCCAAAGGTCCCTTTAATGTGCCCGTCCCTTCTCCGCACCCCACTCATAGTTGCTGTCCTTGGGACAGTGCAGACCCAGAGTTCAGAGGTGCATCTGCAGAGTTCACCTCCCACACTGGGTTGATGGGGAAGGTAAGGAGGCACCTTACTCGCTCCACTGCTCAGACACTCACTCTCCACCTGTCTCTATGTAGCTTTGCTTGGGCCCTCTCCACCAGCTGCCCTGCTGGCCACACCTCTCCACCAACCACCCTGCTGGCCGCTCACCAAGCTATCCTCAGAGCCCACCACTTAACACAGCTGTCAAGGTTCCTCCCCCACTTTGAACGCTAGGGTACAGATGTGGGGAACCTGCATGAAAACCTCCTAAGTTTATCTTTACCAGCTTAGGTCAAAAAGTTCCCCAAGGTACAAAATATTCCACCCTTTGTCCTTGGACTGGCCGCTACCACCACCAAACAAATACTGGTTACTGGGGGAAGAGCTGTTTGGAAACGTCTTTCCCCCCAAATACTTCCCAAAACCTTGCACCCCACTTCCTGGACAAGGTTTGGTAAAAAGCCTCACCAATTTGCCTAGGTGACTACAGACCCAGACCCTTGGATCTTAAGAACAATCCTCTCAACACTTGCACCCCCCCCCTTTCCTGGGACATGTTGGATAAAAAGCCTCACCAATTTGCATAGGTGACCACAGACCCAAACCCTTGGATCTGAGAACAATGAAAAAGCATTCAGTTTTCTTACAAGAAGACTTTTAATAGAAATAGGAGTAAATAGAAGTAAAGAAATCCCCTCTGTAAAATCAGGATAGTAGATACCTTACAGGGTAATTAGATTCAAAACATAGAGAATCCCTCTAGGCAAACACTTAAGTTACAAAAAAAGATACACAGACAGAAATAGTTATTCTATTCAGCACAATTCTTTTCTCAGCCATTTAAAGAAATCATAATCTAACACGTACCTAGCTAGATTACTTACTAAAAGTTCTAAGACTCCATTCCTGGTCTATCCCCGGCAAAGACAGAATATAGACAGACCCACAGACCCTTTGTTTCTCTCCCTCCTCCCAGCTTTTGAAAGTATCTTGTCTCCTCATTGGTCATTTTGGTCAGGTGCCAGCGAGGTTACCTTTAGCTTCTTAACCCTTAACAGGTGAGAGAAGTTTTCCTCTGGCCAGGAGGGATTTAAAGGGGTTTACCCTTCCCTTTATATTTATGACAACAGCTCTGTGATTTCAGCTGTTAATGGGGGAGCCCCACTGCTGGTGCACACTGGGCAGTCTCTTGCATCAGAGACACTATCCCAAAGCAGGTCTAATACTTAGATCTAGTTATCAGTGATTTTAGCACTGCGGTATGTAACAAGACTCTCAGTTGAGTCCAAATTAGCTCTGTTATTACACAATGAAGAGAGGAAGAGTCAAATGGTGTCTGAAATTCTTACACAGGGCCTACACCACAATACCTATCCAGATACACATACCTATCCTCACATTCTCTCAACTCACTGGGATTTGGAACCCATGTCCCCTGCCTAGCGAGTGCCGTTTAGTTGAGGGTGCGTCCCTCAATCGGGAAATACCAAGTACAGTTCTGCTGCCCTTGATTTACACAACAAAGATAACAACTCTTTATTACTCCTGCCCCAATAACAAGGTGACTGGGGATCCCACATCATCCAAAAGTGACCATTTGAGCGAGCAATCCCATCATGCTGAGCACCTAGGCAGGGTGGAGTACTCATGCAAATGAGATCAGCTCCTGAAGTTCTCTTCCACAGCTCATCACTAGATGTCAGGGGAGAGCTCATTCAGACTCTGCTTACATATAGAATGAATAAATGCATAAATAACGGTTTATTTCTGTAGATCATTCTAGCTTGCTATATATTATGTGCACTGGAAATGAGGTAGAGCATAATTACCTGTTAATAGCGTTAGGGAAAATAGACTTCAAGAAGAAAGGAAATGCATAGTAGAATAAAGAAGTGGGGAGAACTCCCTGCTAACTCCTCTTGTGGCCTTCTGGGGCAAGAGGAGAACCACCCCTCTGGACCTGATCCTTCTGTGTTCTCTGCAGCAGGGAGAGGCAAAGACACTGACCTGAATTCTCAGTTATACTAAGACTCCTGTACACTGCTAGAGTGGTGTAAAGGCTCTTAGTGTGATTGAGAATTCAGGCCTGAATCCTCAAAAACCCCATCTGCAGTAGAGATCTTTGGCATTTACAGAACCATTTCAAGCACTGGAAACATTTTCAAAACACTTCATATTCACACACAAAAGTGATGATAATATTTTTGACTATTAAGTGATTGTATGAATTCAGAGCAAGTCTTATAACCAGCCTGGAATGATTCAGGCTCCAATGAATTGTTTCTGTGCCGTGCATGGGCAGTCCATGCAGTGCAGCTGTACCAGATTAGCTGACTTTCCCTGCACAATCTCATAACAATTTGAATAAATAAAAGTGTAAAAGTTCAGTGTGTTGCTGCAACCTTTTTTTGTCATTCACTGTTAAATTAGAGTTGTTTGATTGACCTGGTATGCTTCCTGTTTCCTCTTAATTCCGGTTTTGCTTTGAGCTATTGCAGGGGTTTTAATTTTATGCCTAAAACTTTGTCTTCGGAGATGCAATACCTGAAGTGTTGAGGCCTTTCTTCTTTAAAAATAATCAAGGATGAGGGTATAAGTGTGGGTGTGTATGACAGTTTAGAAATTTGTGGGCATATATATTTTTAAATTTATGTAGATGTGTTTTCTCAATGAATATGTTGTACAGTAAAAGGAGGAGCTTATTTGGGTTGTGTTTCATATGAGCATTTCTTCTAGTTCTAATCTATTATTTCACAATTGTAGAATTTCTCCTTAAGTAACCAGATCTAGGTAGTTTCTAAACTATAAGTTTATATAGAAATTCCAAGAAGAAGGTAGATTAAATTTAATTCTGAGGTGTTCAAATTTCAGTAGTGTTATGTCTTGGGAACAAAGTCTTCAACGGTCAGCAGTCCTTTGGCCCCCTAGCTTTTAAAGTAAACATCTTCCTGTCCTTGGGATAAACCTAGTAGCCCATATATGTAGGAGAGAAGAGTTTAGAGAAAACACCAGGAAGTTAGTCTGTGCGTACACGGCTAGAATGCTAGCTGTGGCTGCAGCACCTCTTTAAATTGTTCTCTTACTAGAGATCCAGTTTAGTTCTGAAACTTGGAATCCTCTTGTGTTATAACTCAACATGTGGTGCATGAAACACTAGCCAAGTATGGTAAAGTCCAGCTTATGGACACAGCGAGCAAACAGGCCTATCTGGTTTTAAAAAGACACATCCCCTGAAGTCCAAGGAAGACAAAAGACACAGGGATAGTGTCTGCAGGCAATCACTGACTCCCAGTCCCCAGACATCATGGCATCTGGGATGATTTAAGCTTTAGGTAAGACTAAGATGTGTGTAGGTTTCTGTGTTTTTACCCCTTTTCTCTGATTGTTATATTCCATGGATAAATATATACTTTTGTTTTGAAGAAGCTGTTCTGAGTCACTGCATAACCTACTGGTCACAGCTCCTGAAAGGAAGTCTCTTGCAAGGGCCAAACCCAGCTGGATCTGTTGAACAAACATGATAATCAGAGGTGCTGCAGCCCAGGGACCTAGTCTATGAGTGGGAGAAACATGGGATTTGCTCCAGAAAGGAGTGAAGGCTCAGGGCCTGGCACTGGAAAAGATGCACTCAGGAGAGACTGAAGAGGGGTCAAATGTGCATTTTCTCTGTAACCATGGCACATACTCATGCTACATTCAATACCACGCTGAGGGAAAAGTGAATAGATTGGTTATTAAGTGGTCATGGTTAAAGGTGGAACAAAGGCCCAGCATTAAAGCTACCCTAGTACAATTAACCATGTAGCAATACTCTTATACTAGTTCCCAGCTGATTGACAATACTAAAATATAGCACGCTATCAGATAATCCATTCGCCTTTTAAAAATACTACTATATTTTTAAGAGGGAGCTTTTCAAGTGTTATGAAATTTGCTTATGTTTTTAAAATTGATCACAATTACACATAGAAAAAATCTGAACTATGCCATAAATTGGTCGAGTTAGTCATTACTCAGAAAGAGAAAGTGGTGTCCTTGAGTGAAAGTAGAAACCTGAGGTTTTATCCTATTTAGTGGTTTGGTCTATAAGGATAGAAAAGAACATTGAGGGTATTCAGATATATGGCTACATGAAATGAATATAAATGATATTTCATATAGGCTGCCTTATGCAATATGCATAGGATGAAATCCTGATCCCAGCTTAAGTCAGGGGCAAAATTCCAGTTGATTTCAATGGGGCTAGGATTTCATCCATACTCTATAGATTTTGATCCTGTCTTTCAGAGGGGCTGAGCACCTGCAGCTCCCACTGACTTCAATGGGAGCAGTACACGTTCAGCACCTTTGATAATCAGGGACCTCTGACCCATCCTGATCTCTCAGAGCACACCCCCTCAGCTCTCAGGCCTTGGGCCATTATCTATGTCAGAGTGAAATCGTGATTCGCCCACTCTCAGACCAGGTTTTGGCCTACAATCTCCAGGTGCTCACTGGGATTCCCTCAGTAGGTCTGACTTAGGTTTTGTTCCCTCCATGAACTATGACAGTGGAATCCAGAACCCAGACAGCCTTCTTAAAGCAAAGGATTAATTTTATTTAGAACCAAAAAATTTCAGAGAAAACAGTATGAAACAATAAATAGTCTAATGTGCATGCCTGTCTTTCACTAAGGCTCACCATTCCCTGGAAGCTGGGAAATGCCCTAAGTATTTTCAGACACTCCTACATGACTTGTGTATGGGTTCCTTGTGGGTCTGTACTCTCCAGGAACAACTCCACCCCCTCTCCAGACAGTACTTGTAAGTGTTTACTATCCCTTTGATGCCTAGGCTCCCAGCCTTGACAGTAGACCATGGTCTTGTAATTGCCCCACAAATATTTATTGGGAAACTATTAACCTATAACCATGTGTTTTCCTGCTTGTTTTCCCAACAGCTCTACATTAAGCAAGACCGACTCATTCATACAGGAAAGTCTAATAACACATATATAGTAACTTCACCTCACTGACCAGCTCACAAACAGTACTCATAAAATTATTTCATATAGGGTTACATTATTACACAGCAGCTCCACATCCACACCAGCTCTATATGGAAAAGTATGGATGCATTCAGTCAGGACCATCAAATATTAGGCTGGCATAAAATATGACAGCACATGTTCTATGAACATAAAACCAGAGAATCAAAGTACATACCATATGATTCTGGGCTGATGACTGCAGTTATCCAGGTAAGTCAGTGGTTTTCAACCTTTTTTTTCCATTTGCAGACTCCTAAAAATTTTTGAATGGAGCTTTGGAAATTCAACCTGTGATCCGTGGACTCCTGCCATAGAAGTCTTAAACTGAAAACTGACTGAACAGAATTCAACTCAGGGCTCAGGTCTGCAGGGCTATAAAATTGCAGTGTAGATGTTCAGACCCAGGCTGGAGTGTAGGCTCTGAGACCCTCTGAGGGATGAGGGTCTCTGATCCTGAGCTCCAGCCCGGTCCTCAACATCTACAGTGCAATTTTATAGCCCCGCAGCCTGAGCCCCATGAACCAAAGTCAGCTGACCCAGGCAAGCCATGGCCGTGCTACCAGTCTTTTATGGCAGTGTAGGTGTACCCAGGGAGACAGAGACAGGCCATCACAAAGTGGATGAAGCAGCCAAAGAAACATGCAAGAGACAGATTCCTACAATGCTGCCTGCAGACATAAGGCAGCACTTCTAATGGTGAGCGTGGCCATAACAGGCTCCATTACAGTGACATTGTAAGGGGCCACTGCAGAGCCTGAAATCGTGCCCTGCAACAGCATTACCTTAAAAAAATAAAAAGACTGGTAAAAATCCTTTTAAAATATTCCAGTAGATCAATGACAGAATCATGCAGAAAACCCCTTTTGTTTCTGCAGCTCATAATACAACATTATTCTTGGTTACATGTGAGTAACTGACTTAATGGCATGAAGAATTACACCAGGTTGAATTTATAATATTATGTAAAGCAGATAACTTCATGCTGACTTTTAAGTAAGAACAGGTGATTGCAGCAACCTTATTAATGTTCATAAAGTCAAGATTTGACATAAACATAGAATGGAACAAGTAAAATAGTGTTATGGCATGAATCATGCAGCTAAGTTAACAGTAAAAGGAAACAGAGATGAAATATTTATCATGGTAATGTGCACTTCATGACTCATCTGCATGCCAAAAAACAAAATATGTGAATAATACCTACTTGCCATTGTCTCATCAAAGAGGGAGGGATGATGGAAAATATTATAGCTCTTAAGAAAACAACCTGAACCACTTATTAATTTAAAGGTAACCTGTGGGTTTCCTGGTCAGAGATTTACACATACAAGGTGTTTTTCTATTGAAACAAAAACGTATGACCTGGATGCCAATCTATTGTGCTTGAATGACACGATGGAGAAAATTATGATTTAGGGCTTGATCTTATGCACACTACTACCCATTTATCTCAGTGGGATTCCACACACAAAGGAGGTTACTCACTTGCTGCTTGCAGGACCATGCCCCAGATCTTTACAGTGTTTAGAGACCCGACGAAAACTGAACAGCTGTAATAGCTAAGCCTACAAGTAAAAACAGTTTGTCATACTAGGTCTGATTAATGTGGGAATGTCTGTTCTTGATTTTTTTTTTTTTAAATAAAGATTAGTTCTATATAGAGCATGTGTAGCTCCGACTTAAGGCCAGCTGCCCAGACAGCAATTCTTCCAGGATTTACACACTTATTCAATAATGCCAAGAGCCTGCCTGACAAATCATAAAATGTATTTTAAAAAGATGATGATTTGATGTTTGTGGTTTCGTCTGATTTTGCCACCTGCCTACTCCTACTGTGCATGTGACAATTTAAATGGTGCTGGCTCTCTCAAATTGATCATAACATGATTTTGGTCCCTGCTGCTGGAGCTCTTTTTAGAGGACTCAACCAGGATCAGGGCCCCATTGTACAAACACAGAGTCAGAGGGAGTCCCTACACTGAACAGCTTACAGCAAAGCAGAGTCGTGAGTTTGTGGGAGCCAGAAATGGAACTCCCTCCCCCACAAGTTTTCTCATAGAGAAGCTACCAAACATCCTATAGAGGGGGATCAACTTTTAATCGCTGCGGAGGTGGGCTGTATTCAAACTTATGACCTAGAGGGCAAAGGCTCTGTAGCCTGTCAGCAATGCCCTGAGGCATCCTGTCCCTCAGAAGTGCAAATAACTTTTACAAGTGTCCATCTAAAGTCTTTGTGAGAAGAGAGCAATAGTAGAGTAGTTTGTGGATGAATCAATCTACTAGCTCGTAAGGTTACTGTTAAAAATCACTCATCTGAAGTAAATGATGGGTAGAAAAAGTCATTGGAAGGCACCTCTAGGAACAAGAGGATGGAGAAAGCTGAATTTTATATGGATTCCAGTGCCAAATAGCCCCCCTTTTGGTATATACTGTAGGAAATAACCTGTTCTAACAGCTGACTGGCCTAGATGACATAATCTGTCTTGTATTAAGTATCAGAGGGGTAGCTGTGTTAGTCTGGATCTGTAAAAGTGGCAAAAAGTCCTGTTGCACCTTATAGACTAACAGACGTATTGGAGCGTAAGCTTTCGTGGGTGAATACTCACTTTGTCGGATGCATGTCTTGTATTATTTAACTTCTATGACTCTTTCTAGCTGCAAAGACATACAGTGCTGCTTAGGGCCTAATATACCTTTAAAAGCTGCATGCCTGTCATAACCAAGAAAAAGCACAGAGCCAGAGAAAAAGAGAGAGAAGAGTACAGAAAGAAATAGCTGCATCCCAACTGTAGTGTGAGCACCTTAATAGAGAGAAAGGTCAGTTCTTTTTGGCCAGGACAACAGGAATAATTAGAATTAACTAGAATTGGTTTGAGACCAGGCTTGATGAAGAGCTGTAGAATGAATGAGACAAGATAAGTGATATTAAGAAAAATGGAACCCTACAGACAACTATTTACAGGAAATAAAATACCACACTTATATTCACAGATACAGTAAACATCCCAAACACACCAAGAAATCTGTTAACCACAGCCACGCCCTCAGATACCACAGAATATGCTCTTAAAACCACCTTTACCAAACAAGCAGAGTCCACCAGAGAAGTAGCTTGCATCATGGAACACGACATCCAAATACCCTGAGAAAACCTGCTTCAATACAGGGGAAAAAAACCCACCAACCACACACCCCTTCTTGTCACCTGCCACCCCACCTTGGAATCCATACATGGTATCATCAAACAATTACAACCCATACTCAATGGGGACCACCTCCTGAAAGAAATCTTTCCCCAACCCTCTCTTCTGGCCTTCAAATAACCCCCAACCTTGCCAAGCTCATCATCAAAGCAAGGTCCACACAGACCAAAACATATCAACTCAAAGCAACATGAGACCCACCATTACAATAGATGCAAAACCTGCAGACATATCTCTACTGCTACAATGATCAATACCTCGCCCCCAACACACCTTTCAAGATCCAGCGGTTCTACATATGTCTATCATAATATGTGGTATACTTCATCAATGCACTAAATGCTCCAGAGCAACTATGTGGGTGAAACAAATCAATCACTATACTCTCAAATGAACTCACACAGAAAAATGATAAAAGACAAAAATTAGTATATCACCCCTGGGTGAATACTTTTCACAAAATGATCACTCCATATCTAATCTTTTAGTCCTCATTTTCAAAGGAAACATGCATAACACCTTCAAAAGACAAGCCTGGGTGCTTAAATTCATCACTTTGCTAGACACTCAAAATCATGGACTCAAAAGAGACACTGGATTTATGGCTCATTACAACAATATGTAACCCACTAACCCTCCTTTGTCCTATGGCTGCAGAGACGTTAACTGGCCTCTTCACCTTGAATGGTCTCTTGCAACATGTGTTAACTCTTTATGCTTAACTTGTTTCACCTTCTATTTAGCTGTGACACTCTGAGTACCTTTCTCAGACCAGAAGAAGAGCTCTGTATTAGCTCAAAAGCTTGTCTCTTTCACCAACAGAAGTTGGTCCAATAAAAGATATTACCGCACCCACCTGATCTCACTAAGAACTACTGCATTTGGAAGGATGGGAAAACTAACAACTTCAGAAAATAAGACAAGGAAGAGTACAAAGAGATTAGAGGAGGGAGGAGCTACTGTGACAGGCAGTGAAAAAACACCCTTATAAAACTAGGAAATCAAAGTTGTAAATTATTCATTTATGATTATTATGCAAGTATTGCATTGGCTTTATAAGGAGCATTAATTATATTGCATTAGTTCCCCAAGGATTGAAGTCCCATTTTGTCAGGTGCTGTGTGAACACAGAGTAAACAACAGCCCCCACCCAGATTGCTTTAATTAAAGACAAGTTTAATTAAAGACAAGACATTACAAATGTGAGTAATAAACAGTAGGAGACAAGGTGGAGAGAGAGAGAGAGAGAGAGAGAAAGAAAGAAAGAAAGAACACACACACACACACACACACACACACAGAGTTAATAATAATCCGATCACATGGTTAGAGGGTAGTTATGCACATAACTTGGTGTTTCTACCTTTTTTCCTGTTACATTTAAAAATGAGAGAAGAGATGGCAAGTGGGGGAATGGAGGGAGGCAATGAGCTAATAGCATGAGAGCACAAAAAAGAAACAGAAGTGGGGCACTGAGAGGAAGAAGAATAGAGTACCTTCTTCTGAGTTAGCTTAGTCCCCTTTGGATAAGTATTCTAAAATAGCTATAAGAAAAGGAGTACTTGTGGCACCTTAGAGACTAACCAATTTATCTGAGCATGAGCTTTCGTGAGCTACAGCTCACTTCATCAGATGCATACCGTGGAAACTGCAGCAGACTTTATATATACACAGAGAATATGAAACAATACCTCCTCCCACCCCACTGTCCTGCTGGTAATAGCTTATCTAAAGTGATCATCAGGTGGGCCATTTCCAGCACAAATCCAGGTTTTCTCACCTTCCACCCCCCCACACAAATTCACTCTCCTGCTGGTGCTAGCCCATCCAAAGTGACAACTCTTTACATAATCAAGTCGGGCTATTTCCTGCACAAATCCAGGTTTTCTCACATCCCCCCCACCCCCATACACACACAAACTCACTCTCCTGCTGGTAATAGCTCATCTAAACTGACCACTCTCCAAGTTTAAATCCAAGTTAAACCAGAACATCGGGGGGGGGGGTAGGAAAAAACAAGAGGAAACAGGCTACCTTGCATAATGACTTAGCCACTCCCAGTCTCTATTTAAGCCTAAATTAATAGTATCCAATTTGCAAATGAATTCCAATTCAGCAGTTTCTCGCTGGAGTCTGGATTTGAAGTTTTTTTGTTTTAAGATAGCGACCTTCATGTCTGTGATTGCGTGACCAGAGAGATTGAAGTGTTCTCCGACTGGTTTATGAATGTTATAATTCTTGACATCTGATTTGTGTCCATTTATTCTTTTACGTAGAGACTGTCCAGTTTGACCAATGTACATGGCAGAGGGGCATTGCTGGCACATGATGGCATATATCACATTGGTGGATGTGCAGGTGAACGAGCCTCTGATAGTGTGGCTGATGTTATTAGGCCCTGTGATGGTGTCCCCTGAATAGATATGTGGGCACAATTGGCAACGGGCTTTGTTGCAAGGATAAGTTCCTGGGTTAGTGGTTCTGTTGTGTGGTATGTGGTTGTTGGTGAGTATTTGCTTCAGGTTGCGGGGCTGTCTGTAGGCAAGGACTGGCCTGTCTCCCAAGACTTGTGAGAGTGTTGGGTCATCCTTTACGATAGGTTGTAGATCCTTAATAATGCGTTGGAGGGGTTTTAGTTGGGGGCTGAAGGTGACCGCTAGTGGCGTTCTGTTATTTTCTTTGTTAGGCCTGTCCTGTAGTAGGTAACTTCTGGGAACTCTTCTGGCTCTATCAATCTGTTTCTTTACTTCTGCAGGTGGGTATTGTAGTTGTAAGAAAGCTTGACAGAGATCTTGTAGGTGTTTGTCTCTGTCTGAGGGGTTGGAGCAAATGCGGTTGTATCGAAGAGCTTGGCTGTAGACGATGGATCGTGTGGTGTGGTCAGGGTGAAAGCTGGAGGCATGCAGGTAGGAATAGCGGTCAGTAGGTTTCCGGTATAGGGTGGTGTTTATGTGGCCATTGTTTATTAGCACTGTAGTGTCCAGGAAGTGGATCTCTTGTGCGGACTGGCCCAGGCTGAGGTTGGTGGTGGGATGGAAATTGTTGAAATCATGGTGGAATTCCTCAAGGGCTTCTTTTCCATGGGTCCAGATGATGAAGATGTCATCAATATAGCGCAAGTAGAGTAGGGGCTTTAGGGGACGAGAGCTGAGGAAGCGTTGTTCTAAATCAGCCATAAAAATGTTGGCATACTGTGGGGCCATGCGGGTACCCATAGCAGTGCCGCTGATCTGAAGGTATACATTGTCCCCAGATGTGAAATAGTTATGGGTAAGGACAAATGGTTACCAAAATTTATTAAGCTAGATTCTAATCATGTGGTTACAAAATTGCTAGTGCCTACTTATTTAAATGTAGAGATGTTACACACACAAACAAGTTACAAAACTGAAGCCACAATCCCAAAGAAAGAAAACAAAGTATAGAGCTCTATTTCAAAATATGTGTACACTATAGATAGGAGATCAGGTGTGGGTGCTTCTTACCCTCCTTGCATCTCTCGATTCCAGCGGTGCCAAGCCAGGATCGGTCACTGAATTCCACGGAAAGACGAATAAGGGACAAGGCTTAGGGACCCTCTTAGCTGCAGAAGCCTTGGGAGGCTGTCACTTATCTGACCAGCAGATAGATAGTGAAAAGCACTCAAAAATCATGGTGCTGTAGGTCCCCTACTTATACCTCTGTACTCCTTTATTCTCTTTCTCCTTTCTTATGCCAAATTGAGGCTGGTCTGTCTGGGTGACGCCAGCTTTCGCAAGAGTAGTTTACACTTGCAAAGGAGAGAAACAATAAGTTTCGACTACTGGACATTTCTTTTATTAGGGTAAATATTTTCCCACCTAGGATGTTGGTGTGTGTGCATCACGCTATTTAGTAGGGGCTAAGAGCCATGTCTGTCACAGGGCCTCTGCCTGCTGTGAGCTTAATCGTTGTATCTGCTCCCAGAGGCACATTGTAGCAGCACACCTGTGCTTTCACAGCTTCAAAGGCTGTGCTGGAATATATGTTAAGTGCCCTGTTCCGGCTTCCTCCTGTGTTTCCAGCAATGCTGGTCTGAGGGGGGGGTGGGGGCTGTCTGTCTGGCTACATTCCACCCCCTGATGCACCACACTACATCCCAGATTTCAAGGTGGCGGTGATGCCAGCACCTCTTGCCCTCCTTGGGGAAATCTAGAAATACCCAACAACCAAATTAGAGGATGAGGGTTCGCGGAATTGGTTAGGATCCCTTTTTAGCTCTAGGTATCTGATTTGCATGGAGGAAAGAGCAGTTTGAATCAAACGCTTCATAATACATAAAGTTACACAAAAAACAATTACAATAATTAAAATGGTTAAAACAGTATTCACAACCGAATGTAAAAACGGGGAGAGGGAAAATCCCAAGTGTTGAGCTAACCATTGCATCCATGAGGTTTGTCCATTCTCAGCCACTGCATGTAGTGGTACAAATTCAATTCCCAGTCCATTGGTTGAATCTAGCAAGGTGCACATCCAGCAATTTGTAGCACCAGCAGCTGAGGCGATGGTTTGGATTGCTTCCCGAAGAGGATGTTCTGGTATTGCCAAGGTGACTGGAGCCAACAGAAGGATCATGAGGGCTTGCAGGAACATATCTCTGGTGGGTCGTGTTCTAGCTAAAAAACTTATTTTAAAACCAAAAGCAAAAATTACACCTGCTATTATAAGTAATGGCAAATATATCAACAGTCCATAGTAGTCTCTAGTGATCAAACAGGTCTGCTGCATGGTCCATTTTGCTGACAGGTTAGCTGGCAGGTTGCTCGGAACCATGGGACCATTCCTGCAATAAATCACATGGTCAGCCGGTCTTGGATGCGATCCAAGCCTCTGTAATGGTTATTAGCCTTTTATCAGCATTTAAGGCACTCCATACACCTTTCTCTTTATAGGCGTGCAAAACGCAGGTAAAGGTTCCCAGGGCTGGGTGTTTAATCACAACAGTATCTCCGGGAGCATACTTGGAACTGTGCAGTGGTGTTCTGGCAGGGGAGATAGCTTTCCCTGTAGGGAAGAATCCCCTGCTGATTGGACTTCCTGTAGGAGTCTGTCTGTTGTTTAATCTCTGCACCACTTTGTCCAGTCTGTCTCCCCATGTGCCATCAGTAGGCTTCAAGTGATTCTTTAGCAACCCATTCCAGCGCTCGACCATGCCATTAGATTGAGGTCGATATGGAAGGTGGAAGGTCCATTGGACTCCATGGTTAAGGGTCCATTCCCTTACAAGTTTATTCTTAAAATGCGAACCATTATCTGATTGGATTTCTTGAGGCATTGGGACAATTGCTGTTAAGCGGTTTAGTCCCATAACTGTGGACAACCCTGTTGCCAATCGGGTTGGATATGCAAAACCAATCCCTGAAACAATTTCTACTCCAGTCAAGATGTATTTCCACCTCTGCCTTGTAGTGGGCAGTGGTCCGACATAGTCGACCTGCCAGGTTGCCCATAGTGTTTTTCCATCTCTTAGCCTGGCAAACCTTTGTCCTTCTGCTATATGTTTTCTAGTCTCAGCACAAATAGTGCAGGCTTGCACCAGGTCTCTAGCCTGTCTGTGGGTGATAGGCCACCCCCTGATATGTGCTTGCCGCACTAACTCATCACTTCCTGTGTGTCCTAAATTATCATGTAACCATGAATATAAGCGTTCCCATTCTACTTGTGTGGTAAAGAGCTGGGCAGCTGCATCGGCTAAATTGTTTAACTGTGCAGCTGGGGTATTATTCCTCTGATGAGCTGAGACATGTCCTATAGACAGGGGTTGTTGCAGGGCATGCTGATATAACCACTTCCAGTATTCCAGTCCCCATACTGGTTTACCTCCTATTTCCCAGTGGTTATTTTTCCAGTTAGTGATCCACTGAGTGGCACCTGCCCATACCGCATAGGAGTCCGTATATACTGCGGTGGCTCCTGCTTCACAGGCCAGTTTAATTGCAGCCAATTCTGCAAGTTGTGCTGACCCATCAATTTCAGCAGTTAGGGGTGCTGCAGAGGTGTCTGCAGGCACTGCTGCAGCTTTTCCCTTCCATTTTCCTTTTACCAGCCTGGCACTGCCATCAGTGAACCATACTCCCTCAAGGGCCACAGCAATGGTTCCCTCAACCCACCTAGCAATATTGTTAACCTATCCAACTATACTCTCAGCCCAGCAGAAGCAGCTGTTCTATCTCGGGGCCTCTCCTGTGCCCCTCCACCCCCACGAACATGATACAGTTCTGTGGTGACCTAGAATCCTATTTTCGACGTCTCCGACTCAAGGAATATTTCCAAAATACCTCTGAACAACATACTAATCCACAGAGGTCTCCCTACCAACACTACAGAAAGAGGGATTCTAGATGGACTCCTCCTGAAGGTCGAAACAGCAGACTGGACTTCTACATAGAGTGCTTCCGCCGACATGCACGGGCTGAAATTGTGGAAAAGCAGCATCACTTGCCCCATAACCTCAGCCATGCGGAACGCAATGCCATCCACAGCCTCAGAAACAACTCTGACATCATAATCAAAAAGGCTGACAAAGGAGGTGCTGTTGTCATCATGAATAGGTCGGAATATGAACAAGAGGCTGCTCGGCAGCTCTCCAACACGAGTTTCTACAAGCCATTACCCTATGATCCCACTGAGAGTTACCAAAAGCAACTACGGCATTTGCTCAAGAAACTTCCTGAAAAAGCACAAGATCAAATCCGCACAGACACACCCCTGGAACCCCGACCTGGGATATTCTATCTACTACCCAAGATCCATAAACCTGGAAATCCTGGGCGCCCCATCATCTCAGGCATTGGCACCCTGACAGCAGGATTGTCTGGCTATGTAGACTCCCTCCTCAGGCCCTACGCTACCAGCACTCCCAGCTACCTTCGAGACACCACTGACTTCCTGAGGAAACTTCAATCCATCGGTGATCTTCCTGATAACACCATCCTGGCTACTATGGATGTAGAAGCCCTCTACACCAACATTCCACACAAAGATGGACTACAAGCCGTCAAGAACACTATCCCCAATAATGTCACGGCTAACCTGGTGGCTGAACTTTGTGACTTTGTCCTTACCCATAACTATTTCACATTTGGGGACAATGTATACCTTCAGATCAGCGGCACTGCTATGGGTACCCGCATGGCCCCACAGTATGCCAACATTTTTATGGCTGATTTAGAACAATGCTTCCTCAGCTCTCGTCCCCTAAAGCCCCTACTCTACTTGCGCTATATTGATGACATCTTCATCATCTGGACCCATGGAAAAGAAGCCCTTGAGGAATTCCACCATGATTTCAACAATTTCCATCCCACCACCAACCTCAGCCTGGGCCAGTCCACACAAGAGATCCACTTCCTGGACACTACAGTGCTAATAAACAATGGCCACATAAACACCACCCTATACCGGAAACCTACTGACCGCTATTCCTACCTGCATGCCTCCAGCTTTCACCCTGACCACACCACACGAACCATCGTCTACAGCCAAGCTCTGCGATACAACCGCATTTGCTCCAACCCCTCAGACAGAGACAAACACCTACAAGATCTCTGTCAAGCTTTCTTACAACTACAATACCCACCTGCAGAAGTAAAGAAACAGATTGATAGAGCCAGAAGAATTCCCAGAAGTTACCTACTACAGGACAGGCCTAACAAAGAAAATAACAGAACGCCACTAGCGGTCACCTTCAGCCCCCAACTAAAACCCCTCCAACGCATTATTAAGGATCTACAACCTATCGTAAAGGATGACCCAACACTCTCACAAGTCTTGGGAGACAGGCCAGTCCTTGCCTACAGACAGCCCCGCAACCTGAAGCAAATACTCACCAACAACCACATACCACACAACAGAACCACTAACCCAGGAACTTATCCTTGCAACAAAGCCCGTTGCCAATTGTGCCCACATATCTATTCAGGGGACACCATCACAGGGCCTAATAACATCAGCCACACTATCAGAGGCTCGTTCACCTGCACATCCACCAATGTGATATATGCCATCATGTGCCAGCAATGCCCCTCTGCCATGTACATTGGTTAAACTGGATAGTCTCTACGTAAAAGAATAAATGGACACAAATCAGATGTCAAGAATTATAACATTCATAAACCAGTCGGAGAACACTTCAATCTCTCTGGTCACGCAATCACAGACATGAAGGTCGCTATCTTAAAACAAAAAAACTTTAAATCCAGACTCCAGCGAGAAACTGCTGAATTGGAATTCATTTGCAAATTGGATACTATTAATTTAGGCTTAAATAGAGACTGGGAGTGGCTAAGTCATTATGCAAGGTAGCCTGTTTCCTCTTGTTTTTTCCTACCCCCCCCCCCAGATGTTCTGGTTTAACTTGGATTTAAACTTGGAGAGTGGTCAGTTTAGATGAGCTATTACCAGCAGGAGAGTGAGTTTGTGTGTGTATGGGGGTGGGGGGGATGTGAGAAAACCTGGATTTGTGCAGGAAATAGCCCGACTTGATTATGTAAAGAGTTGTCACTTTGGATGGGCTAGCACCAGCAGGAGAGTGAATTTGTGTGGGGGGGTGGAGGGTGAGAAAACCTGGATTTGTGCTGGAAATGGCCCACCTGATGATCACTTTAGATAAGCTATTACCAGCAGGACAGTGGGGTGGGAGGAGGTATTGTTTCATATTCTCTGTGTATATATAAAGTCTGCTGCAGTTTCCACGGTATGCATCTGATGAAGTGAGCTGTAGCTCACGAAAGCTCATGCTCAAATAAATTGGTTAGTCTCTAAGGTGCCACAAGTACTCCTTTTCTTTTTGCGAATACAGACTAACACGGCTGTTACTCTGAAACCTAAAATAGCTATGTCAGTCAATTCTGAAGGTAAATGATTTTATCTTGCAGATTAAGAGGAACATGGAGGGTAGGGGGTTTAGATCAGCAAAGGAGGAGCATGAGGAAAAAGGGCAGAACAAAGTTAAACAAAGTTCAAGCAGCAGAGAGGAAAAAATATGTCCACAGTACAGTTTTTAGAATGTAGTCTTCTGACAACAGGATGGCCTTGGGTTCTGAAGGTACCTCACAGGTTCATAGAGTCCAAGGCCAGAAGGGACCATTGTGATCATCTAGTCTGAATGCCTGTATAACACAGGCCACTGCAATTCCCCAAAATAATTCATATCTTTTAGAAAAACATTGAATCTTGAATTAAAAGATGTCAGTAATGGAGAATCCGCCACGGCCTTTGATAAATTGTTCCAATGGATAATTACTCTCACTGTTAAAAAATTACACCTTATTACCATTCTGAATTTATCTCGTTTCAGCTCCCAGCCAGTGGATCGCGTTATACCTTTCTCTGTTACATTGAAGGGCCTCATCCCCTGCCCTCCTGCTGTTGCCTCCGCTCTTTGTTACTGGGGAAGTCCCTGCTGTTCCTGGGCACTGTCTCTGTCTCTCTTGTACATCTGGCTGAGAGGGTAAGTTGCTTGTAGAGAGTTCCCCCCACATACACACTCATGTTTGGTCCATGGCGACTGTAGTGGAGTCCTGGCTCTCAACAACTTTGACATTTTTTTAAAAGACAAATTGTAACATAAGACACAAATCCAGCTGCCAACTCCATTGTATCCCAGCAACAACCAGCTAAATCCAGATAGCCAAAAAGTCAAGAAAACCCCACCTTCCCATATTACTCTCCTCAGACACTGAGGCCTAGCTCTGCAATGGGATTTAAGCATTGCAGTGCTCTGCTTCACAGCATCTAACTTTTAGGGGCATAGACAAGTCACTGGAACAGCACTGCAATCAAGAAAGCCTGTGCTGGGAACTTCGACTCCCTATAGAATGAATGGGGAGAAATAGGCGCCTAAGAATGCGATCCACAAAAGGCAGCATGCTAGGATTTGGGTAAGCTAGCCAATGGGAGAGGACAATGTGTGGGGTGTGTCCTAAGTCCCATCTCTCCCATAGAGATTGGCACCTAGTTCTACTGGCAATCAAGAGCCAGGAACCCTTTTCCTGGAGCGAAGCACCTGCCTCACTCCACACAAAACAGCCATTGGTAGTGGTGACCTTTTAACTTCTAGTCCAGTGATTAGAGTTCTCTCCTGGCAGCTGGGTGAGCCAGGTTCCACTCACTCCTCTGCTTGATTGGAAGAAAGGATTGGAACAGGTTTCTCTCTCCTCTTAGGAGAGTGTTCTGAGCTATGAGATATTCTGATGTGGGGCTCGCTCTCCCAGTATCTCCTATTCAAGCTATTCCATTTGTAGTCAATAGTATCGAAAACAGTAGGAGGGTGAAAATGCCAATGCCCCTTGGAGACTTGCGTTTCAGAGTAAGACTTGGTGGGAAGTGCTAGAGCAGGAAGAGCTGGAAGGATATAGAGCAGCCATACATTTGTGAAAATCATAGAAAAGATGTTTACTGGTAGACACATAACCAAAAGAGACCAAATCTTTAGTCTCACAACTGAATGTGGCTGTGACTGCTGAAGGACATCTTAAAAGTACAATTATGTTTTTAAAAATCTGAGAAAAGTCAGTGCAGGCAACAGGTCTGTGGAAAGTGGACACTGGCAAAGCAACCATGTTTTTCTGAAGAGCATCTTCTGCAATGCAGCCTTTCTTACTACTACCAAAGATATCTACTGATGTTGCTCTTCACACCATGGGCCATATTCTACTGAGTTACACCCATAGAACCCCAGTGACTTTAGTGACATTGCACAAGACTAACTGAGGGCACAATTTGGCTTAGGGTTTTTAAAGTGAAGATGAGTGAACCAAATTGGAGAATATAACCAAACCTGAATCTCTCTTGCTTTGAATATTATTTTCCAGCCTTTGCACCTCCTGGTTTTGCCTGCAGGTCGGAGAACTGAAATCCTCCAAGAATCAATATTCTAAGATTATTTCTGGTTCCTTCAAAACCAACAGGCACCAGAAATCTCTCAAAACAAACAAAGAAACAAATAAACCTGACCTGGAGAGATTTCCAAAACAGTAAGGTAGCCGACACTGAGATGCATATCTGAAACGTTCCCATCACTAGTTTAAAGGTTGTTGTCGTAAGGTTTCAAAATGGGGGTGTTCTGTGTAAATCTTTCTTGTATTTAAGTATGGCAGGCTGTAGAACAGAATGAAAAGGCAGTGATTTTTCTATTCAAAACAGGCCTGGTATTTTGTGGACAATAAGTGAAATAAGTGACCTATCTGTACTACCATGCACATCAATGGTAATATATAAATAAATAATCAAGAGCTAGCTGGAATATGTCCCTTTATATAAGTTATCAGTTTTATTCATACTTCTATTGTCTGTAGCTGGGATGCTTTAAAAATCCTCAGGTTAATGATGAGTCCTACAGACAGCAAATGGTCTCATAATATAGAGTATATCATGTGGAATAGGTAGAAACTTTCTACATAAAAGGAAAACAAACAAAAACAACAACACACACAGAGAGATTCTGCAGTGCTTACTCATTCAGGACAGCACTTAATCATAGAAGCAGTTGCACTGAGTTCACAGATGTTCGCAGATGCATGAGTAAGGGTTGCACAATCAGGCCAAGAGCATAAAATTAATTTAGTATCTACCAGACTGAAACCCATCTCCATAAAAATCCTAAAAGAAAAGTAGAAAAGTTCTACGAGCCTGATAAATTAGGAGTGTAAACTTGCAACTGAATTGCTTACTGTACTTTTAAATGCACTGCATCTTTGGTCCTTTCTAATATTTCATTCAGAAACAGAAAGTGCAGAGTCTGTTAATTAGACAAAAAGAAACCATCACCCTACCTCTCAATTATGGTGATTCAAGTTACATAAACCATTGATGGACTCATCTGAAACATTTGTAAACTATTAGAATTATTGTTCTGCCCTCTTGAGCACATCATATAATAGGGGTGGGCAAACTTTTTGGCCCGAGGGCCACATTGGGGTTGAAAAACTATATGGAGGGCCGGGAAGGGAAGGCTGTGCCTCCCCAAACAGTCTGGCCCCTGGCCCTATCTGCCCCCTCCCACTTCCCACCCCTTGACTGCCCCGTCAGAACCCCCGACCCATCCAACCCTCCCTGGTCCTTGTCCTCTGACCACTCATAACTGCCCCCCAGGACCCTACCCAACCGCCCCTTCTCCCTGTCCCCTGACTGCCCCGACCCCTATCCACACCCCTGCCCCTTGACAGGCCCCCTGGGACTCCCACACCTATCCAACCACCTGTCCCCTGACTGCCCTGATCCCTATCCACACCCCTGCCCCCTAACATGCCCCCCAGGACTCCCACACCTATCCAGCCCCCCCGTTCCCTGACCGCCCCCACAGAATCTCCACCCCATCCAACCGCCCCCTGCTCCCTGTTCCGTTTGCCCCCCAGGACCCCCGCCCCCTTACCGTGTCGGAGCCAGCCATGCTGCCACGCTGTCTGGCAGGAGCGGCGGACCAGAGTTTTGGCGGTGCAGCGCGCTGAGGCTGCGGGGGAGAGGGGACAATGGGGGAGAGGCCGGGGGCTAGCTTCCCAGGCCAGGAGCTATGGGGCCGGGCAGGACGGTCTCGCGGGCCGTAGTTTGCCCACCTCTGTCATATATGGACTTCATATCAGGGTAGAACAACTAGTCATGCCTGAAAAATATAAAATAAGGTTACAGTCAAATTAGCAATCAAGAAGGAAGTAGGGAGGAGCTGGACAACAAAAATATGTTACACACCTTTTACCTGTAGGTGGCAGGAAAATACTCACTAATTGCTAGCATCAGGGAGGAATGATAATTACATAGTAAAAGAACAGGAATGGGAGCCAGAAGACCTGGATTTTATTCTTGGCTCTGTTGGAGACATCATGTGGGAATTTGTGCAAGTCTTTTCACAAGTGGCCACAATTTCTGGGCGCCTGCCTGAGAATGGGTGCACAGCTTGATTTTCAGGGGTGCTGGGCACCCACAGCACCCAAGAATTTCAATCAGAGCTGCAGGTACCCAGTATTTCTGAAAGTCAGTTTTCAAGATATCTCATTTTGCCTACCCAAAAATTAAGTCACCTAAAATCAGTGGTCATTTATGAAAACCTTGGCCTTAGAGCCTCAGCCCCTTTACAAAATGGAGATAATATTTCCCTACCTCCAAATCAACAGCACTGAATTTGGCCCTTAGGTTGTTGTAGATGCCCATAAGTGCTGAACAAGAGGGTGTCTTACAAAACTGTTTAACTTTATATATTTTAATTTAAATACTGTATATTGGCTGAGAATGGTGGGAGGGAAGTTGTTTGTTTTTCACATACCCATGTGTAACATTTTGGCTAGACAATTTTACATCGATTGCTTCATATGGAAACTTACTCCGTCCAGATTTTGGTAATGAAAACTAAGTATAGGCGAAAAATGACTTTGGGCTCCTGTAAACCATTTCTCTGGAGTGTTTGAATCCTGTTTCCCAAAAAGGAGCAGAAGCAGTGTCAGTCTTGTGACCACAGTACTGAGGAGGGTAAAAGGTAGCATCTTTGAAATTACATTGGAGGAATATGACTCATCCTTACTTGTTGCTTGCCAATCTTACCTTGACATTTACTTCTTTGCTGGAGTGCAAATCATGTTTACAGAAGTTTACCCCATGTGTGTGCATCTGGATTGCTTCCTAACTGTATCTTGCCCAACTAAGAAGAGTGTTTCACTTTTCCATTTAACAGAGTATTCCTTGCGTGATCTTAGATAGAAGTGGGGGCCTGAACCAAATTGCAGATAAAGACACCCCCAAATTTTAGAAAGCACATATCCAGACCTGAACTTTGCAGCCAGCCTTTACGTTTATAAAGGGCCAAAGCAAACCCTGGATCCAAACACAGCTGAACTTGAGAAACTTGAATGTGGAGCTGGATCTGACCTTTTCAGCTTGGTCCCATAGTTTATCCAATGAATTACACTGTTTACATTTTAATTCCTGAAAGGGACATGACTGGTTAGCATTATTTTTTTAGGACGTATAGTTTTTTGCCATTTAGACCTTGTCTACATGAGAAAAGTTGACTGTTTAACTAAACTGATTTAAACAGATCTAAACCAGTGCAAATTCCTAATGTAGGAGCGTCTTTTAGTCTGTGATTGTACAGTGTCTTTCACAATGGGGGCTTGTTCTATGACTGGGGCTCGTAGGCACAAGCACAATAAAAAAAATTTAGATGCATTTAAACCAGTTTAATCTGCACATAATCAGTTTAATTTAACATGGTAATTTACCAATGCAAGCTAAACAAATTTAAGCAAAATTTAAATAACTAAGTGCATCTACATTAGGCATTTGCACCAGTTTAACAAGATTGATTTTAAATTATTTTAGTTAAACCAGTGCAGCTTTTCCAACAGACAGTCTTCGTTTCCAGACAATTCAAGGCTTTTGTGGTTTTTTTCTGTTTAGATTAGTACATAGCTAGGATTTTAGACAGGATCATACTCAGAGCTGCTAGCCCCGCAGCATCACCATGGCAAAACTTGTATTTTTAGAACACAAGCTCAATCCGAGCTACCCCAGGTATGTCTGCCTGAGCTGAGAATCACACCTGAAGCTCCAGTGTACGTGCACCCTTTGGCATTTACCGACACATGTTGTACCGCCCAGTGTGAAGCTGGAAAGGGATGGCCAGCATTGTAAGGACTGGTATCTATGAAGCAGTCAGGTTTTAACAGTAACTGTTATTTGCTGATGAGTCTGCACTTTTCTTAGCAAGTATTTTTGTCCTTTATTCACACTGACAAACCAAAAATCTAAATTATTTTATAATAGTATTATAGAAGAAAATAATCACAAATAGTGTCCTTTCCATTGAACAGGAGGTTACCTCTCCTGCCAAAACTATTTAAGATCTAGTTTATTATTAAATAATAAAAGGTTTCTAACTTTTCATAACAACACTTATCTTTTATTTGTTGCATACAGTTTGACACCAGGAAAACAAACATAAATGCTGGTGAATATTAATAATTAATGCAACTTTACCATGAACTTTGAATTTTGATCACTTTTTCTTCTACACGCTGTATTTATATGCAGAAATTACTTGTTTCAGCTTAATTCGTGTTGATAAAGCAAAATAAAAGTAAGCCTACAAAAATAAACCGAGATAGCAGCAAAGCCAGCACATAATATTGTTGCCTTTGTAATTAATTTTAAGATATATAAAACTGCTATAGTATATAATCTAATTGAGCCAAATAATGTAGCCTGAACCTCCTGTCCTAGCTATTGTTTGTTGCATTTGAGAGATTATTATATTTGTTTAAAGTTTTTATGTTCTGTATACATTTGATTTTAATGCTCCGTATAATTGACTACTTAAGGCCCTTTTTATTTAGTGCTTTTGCTGTACTGCCATAAGCTGCACAACCCAATTAAGTAAGACCAAAGAGTTGAGTGATTGATATCATACTTAATACAGACAGCTAAAATGGTCCTGTAATCCTTGCTGAATATTTTAAGAACAGTGCCATGCATTTTGATTTTTAACAGTGTTCAGAAAACTGAGTATATATCATTTAGTTTAATTTTAAAAGCTTTTATATAGTATTTCAGCTTTAAAAGAGTTAGTGAATGCCCAAAAGGAACCATTTTTAAAATACATTGTTATAATGATAAAGTCCTTCTTGGGTTTAATGCCAATCACTGTCTTTAAAAACCTTTTGTTTCTGTCCCTTTCTATATTAACCTTTCCAATGGGCTGATTCAGACTAGTCCTTAGCTGAGAACACAATTATACCAGCTTTCCAAAAAAAATAAATAAATAAAAAATCCCTAAACATTTTACTTCCAGCACGTATAGGTCTCATTTTTGCTTTAGCTCGTCCTTTTGCTAATTAACACAAGATTTGGGTATGGGCAGAGTTATCGAGGTGGACCTGCTCAATCCAGAGAGTGGAAGAGCCAAAGCACAGGAGGCCGCTGCAGGCAACCAGCAATTTCCCAGAGACTTAATCAAGTTCTGTGAATATTTTCTGCCTCAGGTTGACCTCTCTCCATTCTCAGGATGTTCTGGAAAAAAAACCCACAGAGACTGCCAGTCACCTAAGAAACACTAATATGCTATAACTGATGTCCTCTCCGATTAGAGATTCTCAGACCCTTATTCCATTGACCACGAGAGGCAGGAGGATACTCCACCCTTCTGGTCCTGAAATGGTTAAACTAGTAAATTGTCTTCATGCATTCCAAGATGCGATTAGCACCTTTGTCAGCCTGGGGGATTTATCTAGTCTTAGCAGATCTGATTATTTTAATAATGTATCAGCACCAAAAATTCCTCAAGTTTTGCCTCAGGAATCTACACCTACTGTAACGTGCCTGTCTCTTTGATTAACTTTGACCCCTACCAGGATCTTCACAAAATTAATGTTGGTGGTGGCTGCCCACTTGAGGAATGAGGAGTGGCAGCAATTCCTCTCTTGAACCGCTAGGGCTCCTTCCTCTGAAAGTGCAGCTGGCTGTGGCAAAACCCCAGCAAATTGTTCCAGCAATTAGACTTGTGACGCTGACTCAGAGTCTCAATCTTAGAGAGCATTGCCAGACCAAACACAACTTTTTCTTGGCCAAGAGGACCACAAAAGTCAAAGACTTCTTGTCCGAGCATTGCTTCCCCTCTTTAGCCTTCTGGGTCCAAATCTCCAAAAGGGATTAGGTACCTAACACCCATTTATTTCACTAAACACTTTTGTAGATCCAGGCCTGGTGTCCTGCATCAGGATCATTCACTGAATTTATTTTGAGTTCTGAGCTGTACCTGACAGTGCTCTAGGATTACCAGATAGCAACTGTGAAAAAACGGGACAGGGGGTGAGAGGTAATAGGTGCTATATAAGAAAAAGTCCTCAAAAACGGGACTGTCCCTTTTAAAAATGGGACATCTGGTCACCCTGCAATGCTCGTCGCTCACAGTACCACTATTAGGGGAAGCTGTTTTCTAAGCTCTAAAGTATGTCAGACATATGGTGACTGCAAATAATGACTACCAACCTCATGCAGACAATTCAGGTGTAGTACCTTTCTCTGAACAGACACAGCATGGGGCCTCAAGAGTCACAGACTTCAGTCTCCTGTTTCTGTGAGTGGAAAAATAGCTACTTGTCCTTAGAGTTGCCTGACTTTAGCAAGAAGTTTAAACCATCTAGTACAGGGGTGTGCAAACTACAGCCTGGGTGCTGCATCCAGCCCTTCAGTTGTTTTAATCTGGCCCTCGAGCTCCTGCCAGGAAGCAGAATCCGGGGCTTTCCCTGCTCCAGTGCTTCAGCTGGGGAGCGGGGTTGGGGGCTTGACCTGCTCTGTGTATGCTGTGGCTCTGCATGGCTCCTGGAAGCAGCGGCATGTTCTCCCTCTGGCTCCTACACATAGGGGCAGCCAGGGGGCGCTGCACGCTGCCCCTGCCCCAAGTACCACCCCTGCAGCTCCCACTGGCCAGGAACCATGGCCAATGGGAGCTGCAGGAGTGGCGCCTGCGGATGGGGCAGGGCATATAGCTGCCTGGCCACGCCTCCATGGAGGAGATGAAGGGGGGACATGCCGCTGCTTCCTGGAGCTGCTTGTGGAAAGTGCCGCCTGGAGCCTGCACCCCTGAGCCCCTCCTGCACCCCTGCCGCAGTCCTAATCCCCCTCCTGCCCTTTGAACCCTTTGGGCCCAGCCTGGAGTACCCTTGTGCACCCCCAACCCCTGATCCCTACCCCAGAGCTTGCACCCCCAGCCGGAGACCTCACATACACACCCACCCACACCCCAACCCCCTGCCAGAGCTCTCACCCCCTCCTGCATCCCAACCCCCAGTTTCATGAGCATTCATGGCCCCCATACAATTTCCATACCCAGATGTAGCCCTCGGGCAAAAAAGTTGCCCACCCCTGATCTAGTAGGTAGGTTGATGAAGCATGTTGTTTACTAGTGAGTAGTGTCACCTTCTATTAGTTTGCCTCTCCCTGGTATCCAGATGGGGGTATCTTGCAATGGATCTGACAAGTCTGGTCCTTTTCCTTTTATTTATTCTTTCTAGGCACGATATTTTGTTTCATATGCATCTCTCACCTTCTATTGCTTAAATATTTTTCTCCATGGCAGTGACTGTAAGGGGAAAGTCAGTATTCAAGCTAGAGAAGTTTCCTCTTGTGATGTAGCCAGTGTATGTAGACTGACCAAGTTAGGAAAATACCATTTGCAAGCAAAAATTGTTATATCTTAAAAGAAACGCAGCTGAAACATTCCAGAAAAGCAAGGCAGCTAGTGTGTGTGCTGGCAGAGTTGTCCAAGGTCCGCAGTGATGTGTTGGTCAGGAAAGCTTAACATTTTTTAATGTATTTACTGGTAAATATTTTCAGCATCAAAGAAAGTATTATCTATTAGGCATTGAAATATTCAAACACTGTTGTTCCCCGCAGTCTGCAACATCCCCGTATATGTGTGTATAACAACATTGTTTTTAATCATTCCAAGCACACATTATACAAGTATAATTAATTGTAAGGCCACAGAGCCCAATTAATGTATTACATCTTCAGATAATTAAACTCGGCTCCTATCTCACCAACTTTTCTCCAACTGAATCTATGACTTCCCACATTCCCAGCATTATGTAAGTCAACAGCATTTTATACCAGATAATTTCAAAGCCTTATTACTCTTCTAGGGGAACATGTCTCCTTGCTTGCTGCAACAAACTGGCTTTCTTATGAGACAGTGGTTTAATTGGTGCCTCTTATGGCATCCGATACTATGGTAACTGTATCATTTCTGTGGGGAAGGAAAAAAAGATGGGAGGGTCGTTGTATTAGGTTCCTTTTATTTTGACTTGTTGATGGTTAATACAAAGCAGACTCTGCCACCTCTCTTCACTATGAAAAGTGTGTTACTCCATCAGTAGTCCCATTAAGATGTTTGGATTTAGGTCTAAAGAGAAAACACAAAGGTAAATGTGACAGCAATACACTAGACAATTCCTGTTCCATACAGTGGATTGATGTCTCCAAACTTTTAACAATGTACAGGAAAATATTTACTTCTGTACTTTATTAATATAATAGAAAAAGCTGCTGATCAAACCAGCCCATATAAAAACACTGTCATGAGTATAACACATAATGTAAAATTCTAGTGATGCATAAATCGGATTCCCGATACAAGCACTTGGTGGAAATCTAGGGGCAAGTGAATAAAAAACAAAACCACTTTAATTCTGTAACTGTTGTGTACTAAGATCACTGAAAATTTTCCTTTCTTGATGAGATCTTTCAAATTTTTAATTTGCAGAAGCAAAATTTGGGCAGCTTTCAGTGATCAAGTTCTAGAAATCTTTGTTTCTTCCAAACTGTTATTTGGTTTCAATTCTTTTACTGCCCTTTAATCATCTCCCATAACCCACCCACAGTACCAGGTTAAAATGCTGAGAATATTTTCTGTCTGTTAATCCCTGGCTCTAGTCTAGGCAATAATAAAGAACGTCAGTGATTGCAGTGCAGCTATTTGACTGAGGATAAATAGGACATAAAGATAGCATATTTTCAGAAATGTATTCTAAATCCATACCACATTGGCCTATGAACTTATCAGATCTTCTAAAATAAGCGGGGTTGAGCCTGCTCAGTACTTAGTTGGGAACCCTCCAAGGAAAACAGAGGGCTGCATAGAGTGGCGTTGGTGACTCAATAGGTTGCACTCTTCCCTATGAGTCATCAGACAAATCCTCCAGCAGGTTGCTAGGAAGCACTGCACTATTCAAGATGCTGTCTTTTCAAATGGATACAGTATTCATTTCTTGATCTGATCTGTTGTGTATTCTTAGTACACACTGTTAGACAGCTGCCACATTCTACCCCAGAGACAGTTAAATTTAAGTGGTGGGTGAGGTGATTCCTCATTAGAAAATTTACTTTTTAAAATTTAAAAAACTAACCTGTAGCTTTAAATATAATTAATCCTTAAGTGATAATAAGCACAGCTATAACCACGCTGAGAATGTTTTGGATTAGACAGCCTTATCCCATCTAATTGTAATTGCTATGAATCCCATGCACTTTATCATAACCCATGTGTGCAATGCAATAATTATAGACAAAAATTGTTACCTCCAAGTACACTTGAGATAATTGCTCAAAAGTAAGGAAACTCAGACAAGATTCCTATGGTGAAGCAAGCCCGCAGATGGACCAGGGCTGCTCACTGAGCTACAGTGACTCACCCCTCCAGCAAAACCTGCAGTGACTCAACCCTCAGGCATGCTGCATGCTACTCAGGTCAAAGCCTGAGTCAGATGACCCAGGGCACAGATATTTCACCCTAACCACCAGAGCCACAAGTTAGTCTGTGAAACAGCTCCACTCAGCTAGGAACCCTCCTGCTACCTCACGGTGTTCCAGATTCCCTAGACTTCCAGTCTGCCCTTGATCCTGTCCCTGTTTCTACCCCAGCCCTGGCTGAGTCTTGTTCCAACCTGCTTCAGCCTCCTCTGTACCCTGTTCTGACTCTGCTCCCACCCTATTTGTGACTAGTTCCAGTCCTGCACCTCTTTCTTGACCCTCCAGACCCTTGGACCAACTCCAACCTGGCTTCAACTTTCAGCCTGCATCCAGACTCTTGACTATAATCCTGATTTGGCTTGTCTACGGACTCTGACCAGGGTTCTGACTCACAGCTTGTCTCCAGACCCTGGTTTCAGCACTGTGCTCAGCTTGGTCCTGACTCTGTCTGGCCTCAGCCACCGCTCCAACTGCCAGACTGACCACCTAGAACACAGAGCCTGACACCCACAGAACCTTTCATTCTGCTTCCTTGAAGGTATACGTTACCATAGTTGATATATTGAACAGTTTAGATAGTTCACAGTAATATCAGGGTACAAAATATATTGGAAGGACAGAATAGGTCTTACTGGTGGGGGAGTGGCACTATATATGAAAAAGCATCGTGTCAAATGAAGTAAAAATCTTAAATAAACCAAACTGTACCATAGAATCTCTATGGATAGTAATTCCATGCTCGAATAATAAGAATATAGCAGTAGGGATACATTACTGACCACCTGACCAGGACGGTGATAGTGACTGAAATGCTCAGGGAGATTAGAGAGGCTATAAAAATAAAAAACTCAGTAATAATACGGGATTTCAACTACCCCCATATTGACAAGTCACCTCAGGATGGGATGCAGAGATAAAGTTTCTTGACACCTTAAATGACTGCTTCTTGGTGCAGCTAGTCCTGAACCCACAAGAGGAGAGGCAATTCTTGATTTAGGCCTAAGTGGAGCACAGGATCTGGTCTATGAGGTGAATATAGCTGGTAATAGTGACCATAACATAGTAAAATTTAACATCCCTCTATGGGGGAGAACATCAAAGCAGCCCATTATGGTAGCATTTAATTTCAGAAAGGGGAACTACACAAAAATGAGGAAGTTGGTTAAACAGAAATTAAAAGATACAGTGTCAAAAATGAAATCCCTGCAAGTTGTATGAAAACTTTTTAAAGACACCATAATTTAATGTTTAGTAACTCGTCAAGGGTTAACATGTTATTGTTAATGTAGCCTCACACTCTATAAGGCAGCACGAATGGAGGGAGGGGAGACAGCATGGCAGAGAGCGACAGAGACACTGTGTGTGTGTGTGTTTGTGTGTGACAAGCATTGCCCCTTTAAGTACCCTGACCCCACTGTAAGTACATTGCCTTTTTAAGTAGAGCAGCAAGTTGAGACAGCAGCTGCTGCCAGCAAGCTCCCTCCGTCCTGAGCCCTGTCATGTCTCCCCCTGCTCTGTGGAGATAAGGTGCAGGGGGATAGGGAGGGGGACGCCCTGACATTAGCACCCCTCTTCCCCCGCCCAGCAAGCAGGAGGCTCCCGGGAGCAGCTCCAAGACAGAGGGCAGGAGCAGTAAACAGCAGTGTGGGGAGGGACAGCTGACCTGCCAGCAATTGATAACCTGCTGGGCAGCTGCCACACAGGGAACTTAGGGGAGTGGGGAGCTGCCGGTCCACCCTGGTTCCCTACCAGCTAGCTCCAACCGGCTGCTCTTTCTGCAAGCAGTGCACAAAGCAGGCGGCTGCCAAACAACGTTATAAGGGAACATTGTGCAACTTTAAACGAGCATGTTCCCTAATTGATCAGCAACATAACAACGTTAACCAGGACGACTTTAAGTGAGGAGTTACTGCATACCCCAAATTAAAAAACATAGTAAGAAAACCAAAAAAGTGCCACTATAGCTAAACAACAAAGTAAAAGAAGCAGGTACAGGCAAAAGGGCATCCTTTAAAAAGGAAGTTCAATCCTATTAAGAAAAATAGAAAGGAGCACAACCTCTGGCAAGTGAAGTGTAAAAATATAATTAGGACGGCCAAAAGAATTAGAAGAACAGCTAGCCAAAGACTCGAAAAGTAACAGCAAAAAAAATGTTAACTACATCAGAAGCAGGAAGCCTGCGAAACAACTAGTAGGACCACTGGACAACTGAGATGCTAAAGGATAAGGCCATTGTGGAGAAACTAAATGAATTATTTGCCTGAGTCTTCATAGCTGAGGGTGTGAGTAAGATTCCCAAATCTGAGCCATTCTTTTTAAATTATAAATCTGAGGAATTGTTCCAGATTGAGGTGTCAATAGAGGAAATTTTGAAACAAATTGATAAATTAAACAGCAGTAAGTCACCAGGACCAGATGCATCCGATGAAGTGAGCTGTAGCTCACGAAAGCTTATGCTCAAATAAATTTGTTAGTCTCTAAGGTGCCGCAAGTACTCCTTTTCTTTTTGAGAATACAGACTAACACGGCTGCTACCCTGATAACTGTGGTATGTAACCTATCATTTAAATCCGCTTCTGTACTAGACGACTGGAGGATAGCTAATGTGACACCCATGGGCAGCAGGTGAATGCGCCCTTGGGAGAGGCTAGGCCCCAGCCCCACCCCTTCTGCCCCCACACACCTCCATGGGCCCCTAGCCCCAGCACTGGGTGGACAGGCAGGCGGCATGGTCAGGGAGCCCGCAACCACAGCACTGGGCAGGGAGGCGGCGTGGCTGGAGCACCCTCAGCCTCGGAGCACTAGGTGGCCAGTGCAGTCTGAGTGCCAGGATGTTGGGCAGTGCAGCACGGCGTGGCCCCAGCCTGGGGGTCTTGTGCGCACTGCGGCATCCAGCCTGCCTGCCTCAGCCTCTGAGCCACAAAGAGAACAGCAGCCGGCAGGAGGGGGTCTGGTGGTGGAGCGTGGGCAGGGCCACCCCAGGCTGTTTGGGGAGGCTCAGACTTTCCCTGTCCAAGATGCCCACCACCCATGGTGATGCAGAAGCGATCCCGGCAGTTACAGGCCAGTAAGCCTAACTTTAGTACCAGGTAAATTGGTTGAAACTATACTAAAGAACAGAATTATCAGACACATTAAATAGTAGTGTCCCCCAAGGGTATGTACTGGGACCAGTACTGTTCAATATATTCATAAATTATCTGGAAAAAGGGTTAAACAGTGAAGTAGCTAAATTTGCAGATGATACAAAACTTCTCAAGATAGTTAAGGCCAAAAGCAGACTGTGAAGAGTTCTCACACAAACTGGGTGACTGGGCAACAAAATGGCAGATGAAATTAAATGTAGATAAATACAAAGTAATGCACATTGGAAAACATAATCCCAACTGTACATATGAAACGATAGGGTCTAAATTAGCCATTACCACTCAAGGAAGAGATCTTGGAATCATTGTGGATAGTTCTGTAAAAACATCCACACAATGTGCAGCAGCAGTCAAAAAAGCTAACAGTGTTGGGAATCATTAGGAAAGAGAGAGATAATAAGATAGAAAATATCATATTGCCTTTATATAAAGCCATGGTATGCCCACATCTTGAATGCTGCGTGCAGATGTGGTCACCCCATCTCAAAAAAAGATATATTGGAATCGGAAAAGGTTCAGAAAAGGGCGACAAAAATTATTAGGCGTATAGAATGGCTGCCATATGAGGAGAGATTAATGAGACTGGGATTTTTCAGCTTGGAAAAGAGACGACTAAGGGGGGATAAGATAGAGGTCTATAAAATCATGACTGGTGTGGAGAAAGTAAATAAGGAAGTGTTATTTACTCCTTCTCATAACACAAGAATTAGAGGTCGCCAAATGAAATTGATAGGCAGCACGTCTAAAACAAACAAAAGGAAGTATTTCTTCACACAATGCACAATCGACCTGTGGAACTCTTTGCCAGAGGAAGTTGTGAAGGCCAAGACTATGACAAGGTTCAAAAAAGAACTAGATAAGTTCATGGAGGATAGGTCCATCAATGGCTATTAGCCAGAATGGGCAGGGATGCAAAACCATGCTCTGAAGTGTCCCTAGCCTCTGTTTGCCAGAAGCTGGGAATGGGCGAAAGGGGATGGACCACTTGATGATTACCTGTTTTGTTCATTCCCTCTGAAGCACCTGGCATTGGCCACTGTCGGAAGACAGGATACTGGACCATTGGTCTGACACAGTATGGGCATTCTTATGTTCTTATAATGGGCACATTAGTCCCCTAATAATAAATCACCAAATCCCTTGTTGAGGTTAACTTTTGGGTTGCCAGATGCCATTTGTGACATTTGGAACCTATGAATTTTTGATCCATGACTCAGGTGAAACATCTTCTCTGATGAATCCAAATCTCTTCCTCTGGAGTCAATATACAAAATCTGGCTCTGTTCAGAAGACCACACTCTTTATTTCATGTAATTGTCCTTTCTACTAACTCACTATTGGCCTGATCCAAAGCCCTTTGCAGTCAATGCGAATCTTTCCATTGATCTCAATGAATTTTGGATCACATTCTGTGTTTGGAACCCCTTTCACTCATAAAGCTGCTGGAAGCAGCATGTTTGACAACCCAATGACTCACTTAAAATCTGCATTTAAGGAAAATATTCCACAGAAAGATTCCAGCTTCAATGGAAAAAGAAAATGAAAGGGAATATGGTTCTGTCCCAGCTGTTGATGAAAGGACACCAGGTCCTCCAGACTGGTATAAAATGCACAGAACATTAGATGCATATTGTTTACCTTTTCATAAATGACTGCTCTGAAATGCCATCGTTTGTGGTTTCTTTAGTAATCTTTCCTGGTAAGTATTTATGGGAAAGGGTCCAATATGAATAAACTGTAGTTCAGTTAGTGGAATTCTCATTACTTGATATGTACAAAATAACTTTAAACATTGTTATCAGCCAAAGAAATTATGGGCAAATGCAACTTCAGGCAATTAAAATCTGCAGTATTACACAGTTTCAGATAATAGATAAGCAGCTGTATTTCTGCAATCATATTTTTCATAATCATTTATATGGAAAACAGGCATAAGTCTCTTAACCATCATTAGCTCTGCATTGAAATATACAGCCTCTGTCTTGAAAGAAGTTGTTCATGGTCAGCAAAGTTAAACGTCAAAAATAAAGTTCCAGAGAGATTATTTTTGTTCTCAACAACATCATGAAGGTTTTCCATTCAGAAGCTGTTTTTTGCAGAGTAGCTAACCTCTCTTCAATGTTACATCTTGATTTTTAAAGTTGTGACACAGAATCAGCTAAGTTCATAATTCTTCTCTCATTTTTTACATTGCTAGAGAAAATTTGACATATGGACAGTTCCTGTGATGGAGTGTTCTTTACTCAAGAAAATGGGGACAAAACCCAACTGGAGTATGTTTAAAGAATACAGTACTCCATGAGTAGTCCAACTGAAGTCAGTGGGCCCACTTGCGGAATGAGGTGTTCATCAATGTTAGTAAGCGAGTAGAATCTGGTCCAGAGAGAACAAAGAAAGATAAATCATCCAAATACATTATTTTGAGTATTTTTGCTCCTATACATTAGGTACCTACACAATTTCACAGGGAAAGGCTAGCTTTTAAAATAACTTCCTCTACACCGTAGATAAGAGGAATCTGAGAGCAAAGAAAGACTTTATTAAAAAAACAGAGGAAAATGAACCCTAACAATAGATATTCTTTACAGAAAATGTGCTGGACTAGCATGTATGTTCCATTACACACGGGATTCTGTGATTTTGAGTCAACTAGTCCAGACTGGAATAACAATAAGAGTAGTGTACAGCAATAATTGCTTTCTGAGACACTAATTGGAACAAATTGCCCCCCCCCCCGGGGCGGGGGGGGGGAATTAAAAACAAAAGGACACAACTTGACATGATCTTTGTACTACGGAATCAGTTTACAACAATGAGATCGTACTCCGAGTGGGCTGATTCTACTGTGAAGTTTGAAGCAATGTTGAAATCTAGTAATTACCAGCAGGTGCCATTATGGAACCCATTTAGAAAGAGAAAAGGGGACAAGGAGAATAAAACGTGCTTGTAAGGACTTGTATTGTTTTCTAAGATTTCATGATCAGAGAGAGAAAATAAAACTTTAATTTCCTTGTTTAATCCAATGATGATAAATGTGACATAATGATGGGTTATCATCTCATGTAAGAAATATGCAATAGCAAAGCAAAGTTTTGGCTGCATATGCTTCCTGGAGCTATTTATACCAAGAAAATTCAATGCATTAAAAACAATTTACAACTTCTCCCCTAACCACTGTCCAATCACAGAATGACTTTCATTAAACAAACAAGTGCATCTTCCTCTGGAACTATTCTGAAGTATAGAAGTGCACAAAATGTGACTTCTGGGCCAAAAGCAATTCTAAAATAATCACCCTCCTATTTAATATGCAAAAACAGCCTATGAAGACTACAGATCCTGCTTTTTCCTACAAATAAATGCACCTGCAGTTTCTCAGCCTGACCTCAGTTGGTGCCAGATCTGGGGGCCTTAGTCTGCTTAGTTTCAATTTCAATTTTTTAAAATCCCTTTGAAAAATTCCATGTTCACTGGAACGTATACACTAGGCCAATCTATTTTCTAGGAAGACAAACTATAGTCACGGCTCATTTTCCAGGGTGTTTCTTGAATGTATTCAGCATTCCAGTCTCCTTGACATTTCTCCCAGTTTTTGAGTCTGTCAAGTTTCCATTTAATTTTTTTCTTTTCTCTCATCCTTCTTCATGGCAGTGTCATTCTGGCCCACCTCCTGATCAGTCACTCATTCGTCTAATGAGATCACCTCCTTTTTAAGCTCAGAGACATAAGCCTTCCTTTTCAGATCTATTTTTACTTTACAATTTTTTTAAAAGTCTGACATGGTTGAAGATCTCATTTCCTTTTCTTCTTCCTTTGCTGAGTTTTACAGTAGTTAACTCAGACGCTATTTGAGCATTGGCCATGTTCTGCTGACGATGATTTGGCTATATATTCAAGGCCTTACTATAAACAGTTCTGTTCTTCTTCTGTTCACAGGAAGTGCATGTGGGCTGTATTTTTGCCTTGCTGAGCATATACACAGAGATGGACTGAGATAGCTCAGCTTTGGATTTTTCAAAACTCGGGCATTCTGTTGTGCCTTTCAATGGCATAACCAAATCCGACTTTGGATATGTGGCATATAGTAATATAGAGTATTTTACACTTCCCTAATTTCTCCATTCTTCTATAATATTATCAGGATAAAAATAACATTCTTCTTTCCCTTTTTAATAATTATTGCTCAGCTTCTAGGACTACAATGGAAATAAAGTTAAAATCACGTACATCCTAGGCTCAAAATCACAAATGCAGGTAACAGATGCATACTTCTAGCTGGCCCCAACTATTGCTAAATTCAGATAGGACATCTGAGACCTTAATACAATTGGGATACAGAACTGAAACATGGTTAAATTGCCTACCTTACAAGGATGGCATGCAGTTTAGTTTTGGGACCTAAATAAAGATGACTGGCCATCAGCATAAACAGTACCTTTACATGTTAATTATCGGAAGGAGGAATTCACTGGTTCGTTGTCACTGTCATTTGACATTGCTAAATTCACTGTTCTAGCAACATTGCATATACTAAGCATCAGTTCACAGAAGCAAGAAGAAAATGCTTATAGAAGTTTCCCATGAGCCATCTGGGCATGGGACCTTGTATGACATTACTGACATGAACTGTGACTGTATAAATCATTGTTGCACCCAAGGTCCTATAGTTGCACCAAACCTTGTACAAGGGAGGTCAAGTAAGGTGTCTATGAAAAGGTTGTAATTTGTTGGTTATGATTATGCTGTTTGTATGTGTGTATCATTTTTGTATTTAAAGTTATAAGTATTGGCTCTATACTGTCTGTATTTCAAACTTGTGCTATGCTTCTGGGTGACACCCCAGACAGTTTGGCATCAGCACTGCCTAGCCTGCTTGATGGCCCATTAAGGACCATCAGCTATACAACTGACCCCTTAAGAGAAGGCAGATACACTTTATGACTCAGCAAGGCATGCAGAGACATGCCTATGGAGAGAACCCTAAAGGCTTTCAAGCCATGTGGTGTGCAGCTTGTGTTTGAAACAAAGGAAGCACAGGCCACATGGCAAGAGACTATAAAAGGCAGCTGCATCTTCTCCATCTTGTCTTCAATCCTGCTTCTTACCTCTGGAGGAACTTTGCTATAAACTAAATCTCTGAACGATGGACTGAATGACCCATCCAGGCTGTGGATGTATTTCAGAGACTTACTTAAGCCAGCAGTTTATTCCATCACTGCTACAAGCCTGAACGAAGAACTTTGCCATTACTGTATATAATTAATCCCATTTATCCAATTTTAACTTTCATCTATATTTCTTTCTTTTTACGAATAAACCTTTAGATTTTAGGTTCTAAACGATTGGCAACAGCGTGATTTCTGGGTAAGATCTAACTGGTATATTGACCTGGGTCTGGGGTTCAGTCCTTTGGGATCAGGAGAACTTCTTTTCTTTTACTGGGGTATTGGTTTTCATAACCATTCATTCCCATAAGGAGTGGCGCTGGTGGTGATACTGCGAAACTGGAGTGTCTGAGGGAATTGCTTGTATGACCTCTGGTTAGCCAGTGGGATGAAACTGAAGTCCTCTCTGTTTGGCTGGTTTGGTGTGCCTTAGTAGTGAAGAAACCCCAGTCTTAGGCTGTGACAGCCCTGTTCTAAGCAATTTGTCCTGAATTAATACTTTCAGTAGTGTCCCGCCAAAGGCTGCTTTATTACACCTTGCCAGCTCGCAGTTCTTTGATCATGTCAACTAACTTCTTGATATATAGAGCAAAACGTAGCATTTTAAGGGTATGTCTACACTGGAAGTTTTTTCGCCAAGGGCTTTGTCACTGATAAAAAAGCACTTAAAGAAAACCGCTGTTGTGTGTTCATATTGTCTTCCATTGGCGACATAGTGTGTTCACACTTATGGCACTTGCATCGCCAATGAGAATAGTACACTGTGGGTAGCTATCCCACAGTGCAGCTCTCCCCCCTCTTCCTCTAGGACTTGTGGGAAGATGGAGGGGATCACAGCACATCATGGGTCCAGGCTCAATGCCCTGTGATGCACTGCTTTCTGTCCCACCATTCCATATGCTTCCGTCTTCAGTTCATGGCATTTTTCAAAGTCCCTTGTTTTCTGCTTTCCCTGCCACATCTATATGCAGGAATGGATCCTGCACTGCTCTCCACTGCTCTGCTAGCTCTCCGTAGCACATCACGAGTGGCAGTGGAATTATTCTTGAAGTTACAAAGGCAATGGCAGGCACAGTTGCCTGACATGATGTCCAACATGGAAAGCAGTAATATTAGATTGCTTTTGGCATTCATGGAGGGGCTGAACACAGTAGAATGTTGTTTTTGGGCTCGGGAAAGTAGCACAGAGTGGTGGGATTGCATCGTTATGCAAGTCTGGGATGACAAGCAGTGGCTGAAGAACTTTTGGATGAAGAAAGCCACCTTCCTGGAACTGTATGCTGAGCTCGCCCCAGCCCTGCAGCACCAGGAGACCCAAATGAGAGTTGCTATCTCAGTGGAGAAGCGCGGGGCAATCGCAGTATGGAAGCTGGCAACTCCAGACTGCTACCGGTTGATCGCCAAACAGTGGGGAAGTTGATCGTTGGGGCTGCGTTAACGCAAGTGTGTAAGGCCATTAATTGCATCCTGCTGCGAAAGACCATGACTCTTGGCAATGTGTGCGTGAAATTGTAGATGGCTTTGCAGAAATGGGTTTCCCTAACTGTGGAGGAGGCGATAAACTGCGCACACATTCCAATTCTGGCACCGGACCACAGGCGCACCATTTCAGATTTTGATGGGGGGAGCAACTTTAACCATGATTCCCGGGGCTATTGTCTACTGAATCAATAGTCCACAGTCACTTAAAAACTAGCTCCAAAATAGCCCAATCTATTTATTTAATTTTTTTTATTAACTGTCTGTACCTTTAAAAAGAATCACCATCTACAGTATAATTAAATTATGGATGTTAGCAGCGCAGATCTATAACAAACAAATTTTGGCAGCTAAATCTTACAAATTGTTCATATTGGCTTAGGTTTATGTTCACTGAAGAGATTATACATATAGTTATGATAAATACAAAGGATTAAGTTGGAAGGAGGTTTCTGGTGTGTTACTATAAGGATCTGATAGAGTAAACATCACGTCCATGAAATTCACTGATTGTACTCAAGTCTGTGAGACTCTGCCACCCTCAGAAATGTTAAAGAGTAAGTACAACAGGAGATAAGAATATTTTCCAGATGGAAGAGGAGATTCAGCAGAAATCTGCAAAATGGCTGCTTGAGGGTAGCAGTCAAGAGGCAGCCGCTCCTCAAAAGGTATCTGGGAAAAAGGTCCTAGAAAAGTGCAGCCCCACTCTGGGGAGATTTGGTAAAATCCAGGCATTCACAGAGGAATCGGTGTTTCCGTGTCACAGCCTATGGACCTGACCCAAAGTCTACTGTTGGCAAAGGAAAGACTCCCACAGACAAGTGGGATTAAATGGCAGAAAAAATGGCCACATTGGGATACTGCGATTCACTACAAAATTAGAGAGTTGGAAAAAATAGGAAGTTTTAAGTGTAATTTAAACAATATTTGTGGTGGTGGTGCAGTTTATGCCTGTTTCTTCACAGCAGGGAAAGGTTTTTCTATTCTGCAGCACTGCTCTTGCAGCCTGGCTGTGCTTTGCTTTCTCCATTTCTCTAGTGTAGACAATGAAAAAAATCAGTTCTACAACTTTTAATTCATTTTACATTCAATGACCTAGTGCTCCAATGTTTGGGTTTCAAACAATGCCTGGTCATCTTGGTCTAAGAACTATTTTCAGTCAGATACAGAACCTTTTGTGTAGTCTAGGGTTTTATAACAGCTGTTTTTTATAATAAGATATAGATGCTGGAACTAGGGGTGCTGAGGGTGCAGCACCCTCTGGCTTGAACTGGTTTCCATCAAATACAGTGCCATTACAGTGGTTGCATGATCTCTAGATTATTCTTGGGCATTATATTTTTGGAGATCTTTCTAATTCATCATGAAAGATTTTCTGATTGTGTTGTAACTTGATCTTTCACCATTGGCATAAATGAGCTGATGCTAAACTGCAGGGGTTAAGATGAACATTTAAAGTTTGTCAAAGGGGAAAGTAGTATTACAGAGAAAGTATGTGCATTAATTAACAAATGAAGGGACGATCAAATTAACGATGGCTCAAAAGTAGATGAGCTACCAAACTTTAAAAAAAATCTCTTAAAGTCAATATATAGAGTGTAATTAAATGAAGGATGTTAGCAGCTTGGATCTATAATAAATTTTGGATTACTAATTGTTCAGATTGGTTTGGGCTTATGTGCACTGTAGGGTTTTTACAAATAGTTTTGATAAATACAAAGGATTAAGTTGGAAGGATTTGAGACACTAAACATCACTTCAATTAAATTCATGCATAGTACTCAATTTTGTGAGACTCTGCCACCCTCAGAAATATTAAAGAATAAGTAAACAGGAGCTAAGATTACTTACCAGTTGGATGAGAAGGAGATAAAGCACAGCAGACACTCAGCTATAAAATGGCTGCTTAAGGGTAGTAGTTGCTTGTATCTGCACATGTAAAGGAGCAGCAGCTCCTCAAAAGGTGTTCTGGGAAAACGGTCCTAGAAAAATGCAACCCTGGGGAGATTTGGTAAGGTCAAGGCATTCACAGAGGAATCTGCATTTGTGTGTAACAGCCTTGTCATAAATATAAAGGGAAGGGTAAACCCCTTTGAAATCCCTCCTGGCCAGGGGAAAGCTCCTCTCACCTGTAAAGGGTTAAGAAGCTAAAGGTAACCTCGCTGGCACCTGACCAAAATGACCAATGAGGAGACAAGATACTTTCAAAAGCTGGGAGGAGGGAGAGAAACAAAGGGTCTGTGTCTGTCTGTATGCTGGTCTTGGCCAGGGACAGAACAGGAATGGAGTCGTAGAACTTTTAGTAAGTAATCTAGCTAGGTATGTGTTAGATTATGATTTCTTTAAATGGCTGAGAAAAGAATTGTGCTGAATAGAATAACTATTTCTGTCTGTGTATCTTTTTTGTAACTTAAGGTTTTGCCTAGAGGGGTTCTCTATGTTTTTGAATCTAATTACCCTGTAAGATATCTACCATCCTGATGTTACAGGGGGGATTTCTTTATTTCTATTTACTTCTATTTTTTTATTAAAAGTCTTCTTGTAAAAACTGAATGCTTTTTCATTGTTCTCAGATCCAAGGGTTTGGGTCTGTGGTCACCTATGAAAATTGGTGAGGCTTTTTATCCAACATTTCCCAGGAAAGGGGGGGTGCAAGTGTTGGGAGGATTGTTCATTGTTCTTAAGATCCAAGGGTCTGGGTCTGTAGTCACCTAGGCAAATTGGTGAGGCTTTTTACCAAACCTTGTCCAGGAAGTGGGGTGCAAGGTTTTGGGGAAGTATTTTGGGGGGAAAGACGCATCCAAACAGCTCTTCCCCAGTAACCAGTATTAGTTTGGTGGTGGTAGCGGCCATTCCAAGGATAACGGGTGTAATATTTTGTACCTTGGGGAAGTTTTGACCTAAGCTGGTAAAGATAAGCTTAGGGGGTTTTTTCATGCAGGTCCCCACATCTGTACCCTAGAGTTCAGAGTGGGGGAGGAACCTTGACAAGCCTATATGGCCCTACCTAGTATCCTGACCCAAAACCCATTGTAGGCAAAGGAAAGACACACACACACACACACACACACACATAAATGGCCACACTGGGATATTGCCATTAAGGGAAAGTTTTAAGTGTTATTTAAACAATATTTGTGATGTGACAGTGTAACCCATGTGCCTAATAGGGAGATATCTCTTTAAGAGGCACATTGGAGGGAGGTAGGAGTGAGTTGTGCCTGGGTCATTGTTGCTAGGCAGATTAAGCACTCCACATCCAGAAGCTTCTGGAATTGGGTGTGGTAGTTTTGGGTCTGCTCCAATAGGTTTCCTGTAGCTGGAGGCAGACTCCATGAAGACAAGCAGTTAGGGCAGCTGCTTTGCAGAAGAGCACGTGTCAAGTGTGAGTTGGGAGAAGCTGAGGCCAGGAGCAGGAAGCAGGCTGTTGTCCCTAACTCTGAAGCATTTTGCAGCAGGTCAGTGATCTTGTGAACCCTTCAACAAGGAAGCATGGGAAATGCTAATTATAGTAAGGGGAAAGTGGGAGGGAAAAATAACTTCTATTTTAATTGTATGCTTTGAATGTTTTGATTTTACCCAAACTGTTCTAGTTAAATTGTCTCAACTAGTTGGATTTACCAACTTTTTCTTTAAAGGTAGTAATGCGGAAAGAGTCATTCCTATTTTGCTGTTCTTGGTTTTGTATTTTCTTGTAATGCGGTTTTCTTTCAATCTATACACTTAACTAAGTGATTGGTGAATCAGTTAGCGGACTGGCTAGCAGTGATTTCAGCCAAGGAAGAGTCTGCATGGATTCCAACTGAAGATTCCTACAAGCAAGTGGAGGGAAGATGTTGTTTTAGACTCAGCAGACTATAAGACTTGGTGATCAAAGACTCTAACTGAGACTTAGGTGAACAAAACCTAAGCTTTGGGAACTTTCAGTTTCGTCTCACTGTATTTCTGCGGGGACTGAACTGTTCAGATTTTAATTTGTTTTCTTTATTTATGTTTATGCTTTATTGTGAAGGTAATGTCTCTGGATTATAAAATAGCCATGTTATGCTATAAAATTAGATTATTTGTTTCTGTATCATAAGATTTTATAAAGTTATTTAATTAAATTTAAATTCTTTAGTTTCTTTTGGGATTTGGTTGTGGGGAGGTTGACCCTGTGCAATCCTTGCTGAAAATCCTTTGAGACTGGACTTTGGGTCTCCAGCTACTTTCTGTGGGAGTTGGTTGTTTGTTTGTTTAAGGCACTGGAGATGAGAAATGAAGTGAACTCTAGCCCACCCAAAGGTTACATCAGCACATTTGTTTCTTGACAGCAAGGAAAGATGCCAGGTAATCATACTTGAGCACTGCTCTTGCAGCCTGAAATGTCCAAAGCTGGGCTGTCTGTGGGGATAATTATCCTCTGAATGTGCCTGGGGAGCAGCCACCTCCCCCTCCTCAGCAGTTGTGTGTCTACTGGTGTCGCAAGGGGTTTGTTCCTGCCTTTGTAACATGTCAACATGTGAAGGTGAATGGCCGATCATGATGAAATTTGCAGCAAGCATCTTCTGACTTAAGCCCAGAGCTTCCTGTCCCTAAGCGTGTTTCAGACAAGCTGTTTGTTTCAGGAAAATTATTTTGAAAAAAGTGCTGCAGAAGCTCGCATCCCTGCTATTGGATCTGCCAGATACACTTGTGCATTCCTACTGGCTGAGCAAAGAGTAGCCATCCCGGGGAGGGGTGGGAGAATAACGAGCTACGTTACTCCTGGCTGGTGAGGGGATGGGTGGGAGAGGAGTAAGCAATGCAAGCAGCCTGTGTCACTCTCTCGCTCCCAGCTGGTGAGGGGAGGAGGCTGAGGAGGAAGTAGCATCATGGTATGAAACTTGGGGGAGGGGTTTCAGCCTTCCTCTGCCCTACTTAAATGGCACATGTGCCAGATCACCTTGCGACCGAGTACATCAATTGGAAGGGGTACTTCTCCATGGTTTTGCAGGCGCTTGTGGATCACCACAGGCTTTTCACTGGCATTAACACAGGGTGATCTGGAAAGGTGCATGACACATGTATCTTTAGGAACACTGGCCTGTACAGAAAGCTGGAAGCAGGGACTTTCTTTCCAGACCAGAAGATCACCATAGGGGAAGTCAAAATGACCATCGTGATCCTGGGAGAACCAGCATACCCCCTTAATGCCATGGCTCATGAAGCCGTACACAGGAAACCTAGGCAGCAGTAGGGAGTAGTTCAACAACAGGCTGAGCAAGTGCAGAATGGCAGTTGAATGTGTGTTTGGCCAATTAAAGGCATGCTGGCGATGTCTATATGGCAGGCTAGACTGGAATGAGGAAAATATACCCATGCTTATAGCCGCATATTGTACGCTGCATAATATTTGTGAAGGGAAGGGCGAAAGGTTTACTCAGGGGTGGACTGCCAAGGCACAAGGCCTGGCTGCTGATTTTGAGCAGCCAGACACCAAGGCTATTAGAGGGGGTGTAACATGGGCTATAAGAATCGGGGATGCCTTGAGACAACGTTTTGAAGAGGAAAAATAGTAACATTTGCTGCTATAATTGGGACTGCCATGTATAATTACATTTTATAGGCTAGGAAGCAGTTGTGATTGATAAGGCCTAGGATCTAATGAAAGGAACTAAATAAAATGCCTGTTGATTGTAGATGCCATGAGGTATCATACCTTGCAACTAAACAAATAAAGACTGCTTATGATTCAAAATTGTTCGCTTTTATTGACAAATAGACCACACGGATGGACACACACGCACACAGTGTTGGTGGGGGAGAAGGTACCGGGTGGGGGCTGAATTTCATAGCTGAGTATAGGTCCAGCTTTCATTTGAAAAGCTGCTTGCGGGGGGTGGAGTGGAGTGGAAAGCACGAAGTGCAAGAAGGTGGAAAGGAATGTGCAGGGGGAGTTTGGGGAGTTCATGGGAAAGAGTTCTGAAGGGGAGTGTGGGCCGGCATGGGTCTGCAGGGCTACGAGAGTCTGGAGCATGTCGGTTTGATGCTCCAGAACTTTAATCAGCCTCCCTGCAGCATCCCTGTTCTATTCTTTTTCCTGCTTTTCACTTTCCCTCCACTTCTTAGGTTCAGTGCTTTCTGCATCTAACTACTGCAGCGCCACCCTGAAAATATCTTCCCTTATCTCAGCCATTTTCTTATCTTGCACTCTGCTGCTGTTTGACCTTGGGAACCAAGCCTCCAGCCTGGAGAGACATAATTAACAATAAACAGAAGTGCTATTGTCAAACTACATGCAGAGCATTGAAACAGTAACATTAATACACTGCTGGTAATATACCTGTCACTTCCTCAGTAAACCTAGGAAAGCACACATAAGGCAAAAGACCCCAAGAATGGTGAGTGAAGCCAGGGGCAGGGACCTTGTGTATTGCAGAAAAGGAATCTGAAAAGGGCATGGGGCACTTATGGGGGGTAACACTCTAAACCAGTGCTTCCCAAACTTGTTCCGCCACTTGTGCGGGGAAAGCCCCTGGCAGGCCAGGCTGGTTTGTTTACCTGCTGCCTCCGCAGGTTCGGTCGAGCGCGGCTCCAGGCCAATGGGAGCTACTGGAAGTGGCAGCCAGTAAGTCTCTCGGCTTGCGCCACTTCCACCAGCTCCCATTGGCCTGGAGTAGCAAACCGCGGCCACTGGGAGCCACGATCGGCCGAACCTGCGGACGCGGTAGGTAAACGAACCGGCCCACCAGAGGCTTTCCCCGCACAAGTGGTGGAACAAGTTTGGGAACCACTGCTCTACCCTTTTCCACAGGCAGTGGTCACTATGGGAGATATCTCACTTCTGAGGGTAAGGAGGGAATCAAGGGTGCATCTGCTACACACTTCAAGCTTCCACCCCGGTCCCTATGCCGCTCGTCTGTGTGCAGCTTTGGTCCCTGCCCAAGTGATTGCAGAGTGGCATGGGAAAGTGTCTCTCAATGGGGCAAGGAACAAAGCAGCCCGGCCAAGGAACCTTTGGCAGCTTCCTAGAGAGCAGTATGGAGGATTCCTGTGAAATCTCAGAGTGCATCAACTCCCTGTTCTGCCATACTGCCTAGCTGTGTGAGGAAATGCCCAGCACACAGAAACAAAGCCAGCCTTCTACATTTCTCTACCCTCAACATGCTTCAGAAAGTCACACACTAAAACCACTTGCCAGGGGTTTCCTCTCCTGCTTGTGGCTCACCAGAGAGCGAGTGCAGAGACTGGCTGGACACCTCTGGAGTGGAGAACAGCTCCTGACTAGATGCATCACAGGGCTCCACAGCTTCTTCAGCCTCTACCTCTTCATCAATGACTTCCTCCTCTGGGTTAGATCCACTTTCCAGTGGCTCCAGACCTGCCGAAGTATCCACGGTGCTCTTTGCAGTGGAGGTTGGGTCACCACCTAGCATAGCGTCCAACTCCTTATAAAAATGGCAGGTGTGGGACAGAGCCTTGGAGCGACGGTTTGTCTCCCTCGCCATTTGTAAGGTACCTTGTGGTAGGCGTTCTTCAGCTCCTTCACCTTTGCTTTGCACTGCAGCGTGTCCCGGTCATATCCCTTTTCATGCAGGCTGCGCACAATCTGGCCGTAGGTATTGAAATTCCTGGGACTAGACAGCCTCCTCTCCCCAAACACTTATCAGATCCAGTAGCTATGCAGTGGTCCAAGCAGGACATCCTTTGCTGTGTGAAACAGCCATAGTCTGCTGGGAAGATGTGATTTGAGCTCTGCATACCGAGCAAACAGGAAGGAAATTTCAAAATTCCTGGGGCTTTAAACGGGGAGGTGTGGAAGGTGATTTACCTGGCGTCAGGGCAGCAGAGTTAAAAATGCTGACCAGAATGGTCAGGATGGGAATTGTGGATAAGTTTATGGAGGAGATGGTATGATGGGATAACATGATTTTGGTAATTAATTGATCTTTAAATATGCATGGTAAATAGGCCCAATGGCCTGTGATGGGATGGGATCTGAGATACAACAGAAAATTCTTTCCTGGGTATCTGGCTGGTGAATCTTGCCCATCTGCTCAGGGTTTAGCTGATCGCCATATTTGCGGTCGGGAAGGAATTTTCCTGCAGGGCAGATTGGAAGAGGCCCTGGAGGTTTTTCGCCTTCCTCTGTAGCATGGGGCATGGGTCACTTGCTGGAGGATTCTCTGCTCCTTGAAGTCTTTTTAAACTACGATTTGAGGACTTCAATAGCTCAGACATAGGTGAGAGGTTTTTCGCAGGAAAGGGTAGGTGAGATTCTGTGGCCTGCATTGTACAGGAGGTCAGACTAGATGATCATAATGGTCCCTTCTGACCTTAGTATCTATGAATCTATGGGGAAAAAACCTTCCGGAGGCCAATGACAGCACTAAAATCAAGCACAGTGTCTACACTGGCACTACGGCGGTAAAGCCTCAGCACAAAAGGTCTTATGACTCTTGTCGGAGTAGTTTTATTACAGCGCTGCAACTGAGGCGTTTCAGCACAAAAAGTGGCTTTGCAGTGTGTACACCTCTCCTGTTTCGTCGCCAAAAGTTGCCTTTTGGCAGAAAAACTTGCCAGTGTAGACCAGGCCTAATTTATTTTAAAGCTTTAGGATTCTGTTTGTTCTGAGCAAAAAGGTATCGTAAAAAAAGCACTGATTGTAACACGAGTGTGGCAAAACACACATATAGCACCTTGTGTCCATGCACAATAGCTATCTCAGGTACCTTACAAATGTTACACCAGTTGGTTGCAATGTTAGGGAAGAGATCTTTAGCTCAGATCCTGGTGAACTAGAGCAGTCTACAACTGGTACAACCAGTCCTCCTAACTCCATCCTAGAATTCAGTGGATCTGACCCAACAATTACTGCTCCCAGCAACAGTGCTAGGCATTATGGAATAAGTACTTCAGGAGTCTCAGAATGCACTGGGCAAGTAGTTCTGCAGTCCCAGTCTTCTAAGGTGCTGTTCAATGTTGCTGTGTGGGCATGCAAAAGATGCAACGCGCTATTTTGTGTAATTAATAATCCCGATGCAGTCTTCTTGCTTAGTGCAGAAACACTCCTGAGGGAACAGAAGATGCAGCACAACCTCCTTCACAGCCTGAGTGAATTACTCAATCAAAGTCTTCAAAATCCTGTTAATTTCTGCCATTTTGATAACTATAACACCTTTTTCACCATCTGTTATTGCTGCTATAGATTTAAATCTGGTAGGGGCTTGCCGGATTTAGTCTTTTCTTATGGTGACTGTATAACAGATAAAGATGCCTTTGATTGACACAGAATTTTAAAGGAGCTGTGGCCAATGACACTTCATTATTGTATGTAATACATTTTCAAAACCTGCTTAAATTGCTGAATCTACTGGCATAAAAATACCTAAATATATTTAAAATGAACTTTATAAACTAATAGATAATTGCAGTTATACCATTCAGAATCACATTTTCACCAGGCCTTGGGCTACAGGCCTATAGCATGACAGCAAAGGGTGAAAATTTGTTTATAGAAATAATGAAGTTCTGTGTAGATAACCTATTCCTAACAAGAAGTGTTTGTCAACAGCAATTCCACCATGGACTGTGGTAATGTAAAAGCTCATAAATAAAGCAGGTTTGCACTAGGTGAGTACATGGATGGGAGATCTCCAGAGAACACCTAGGATACTACAAGAAGAGGTGTAGCTGGTACTCAGCAATCTGAATAAAAAAATTATCCAATACCAAAGTCTGCTTCTTAGGGGTACAGTGCTGCTGAAGGTGATATCTCAGAAACCCACATTTTTTTCCAGTGTAAGCTCTCTGGGGCAGGGACCATCTCTTTGTTCTGTGTGTGTTCAGCACGCAGCACAGTGGGGGGTGGCCTATGACTATGAAAAATTGGAAAGAGTCCAGCGAAGGGCAACAAAAATGAGGGACTGGAACACATGACTTATGAGGAGAGGCTGAGGGAACTGGGATTGTTTAGTCTGCAGAAGAGGAGAATGAAGGGGGATTTGATAGCTGCTTTCAACTACCTGAAAGGGGGTTCCAAAGAGGATGGATCTAGACTGTTCTCAGCGGTAGCTGATGACAGAACAAAGAGTAATGGTCTCAAATTGCAGTGGGGGAGGTTTAGGTTGGATATTAGGAAAAACTTTTTCACTAGAAGGGTGGTGAAACACTGGAATGCGTTACCTAGGGTGGAATCTCCTTCCTTAGATATTTTTAAGGTCAGGCTTGACAAAGCTCTGGCTGGGATGATTTAGTTGGGGGTTGGTCCTGCTTTGAGCAGGGGGTTGGACTAGATGACCTCCTGAGGTCCCTTCCAACCCTGATATTCTATGATGGGGGCTCCTAAGAGCTACTACAATAGAAATAATTAATATAAGTCATTAAAGACCCCATGACACTCTTTTTTTTGCAAAAGATGAAGGGTTGGCCCCTGTAACTTGGCTAATTGCATTTAGCCTAGGAGAGCATTCCGCTTCAATTCAAATTAGATATGATCTTCTTCAGAAATTGTGTTACCAAGTAGGAGGTGGAGCCAGTGACATTGGCCAGTCACTTAGGAGGGAACTTTTGGCACCCTGGTGAAGTATGTAGCAAGAGGCTTGCTCCCGCTATGTGCTCGGGAGGCCCAAAAGGCATTGTACACAATAAGACTGCCGCCCAGTGCCCCTGTTGTGGGAGCTCCAGCCCACTCCTAAGTTCTGGCTGGTGCCTTCATGACACAACGGAGCCTTTCTCCATTGCTACACCTTCTATGAATTTGCTTTCCTTTCTGCGTGCGTGCGTGTGTGTGTTTTCACATATGCTTCTTGGTATGGATTGCATCTTGCCAGTCTTCAAAGCCACAGACTCCTCAGACATAGGTTCTAAATTAAGTTGTGCTTCCTTCACTATGTCTTCCTCTCTTACTGGACTCAGTGGGCCAGATGCAGTCAAAATTTCCATGGGTCCTTCTGCCCCTCAAGCCCTGAAAAATTAATTAACAGGGGATTGGACTGACATCCTCAGAGTTCTTATTGGGTCTGACTTTATGAAGCTATTCGATCTTTGACAGCTTCAGTAACTGTACTCTTGCTCTAACTTTCCAACTCAGCCATTGAGCCATTATCAGGTTTTATGGAGTCTCTAGAAATGGATGAGAGAAGTTTGCGGCAAAGATTACAAAGGAAAGTCTTCTTGTTGTGGTAAATTTCTCTGTGTGTAAAACTTTTGTGACTTCCTTGATTCTTCTTATACCTACAGAAAGACTTGAGATTGTTCAAATTGTTTAGCAGAGGAATAAGAGAAAGCAGATCATTTGTGTTTTTTCTGTGGGCAGGAGCATTTTCTTTATTTACATATAGAAAACATTTTCCCGAAGCATCATTTACTTCAGAGGAATGAACCTAGATGAGTGGGTGGCACTGATACCAGGTCCGCTGTGCTTCACTGGCTTGTAAGTGATGGAAAACTTGCCCAGGTAGTGGCTAATCATCTCAGGCTTGATTTCCACCTGGTTGAAGGTTTTGCCGTTGTATACACCAACCAGGCTGCCCACCATCTTGGGGAGGATGATCATGTCGTGCAGGTGAGTTTTGACTACCTCTGGCTTCTCCATGGGGGGGGGCCTCCATCGTGGCCTTGCAAAGGCGCTTCAGGAGGGAATTCTGCTTACGACACAGGATACGGTTCAGACGCCTGCACTGGCGAGCACTGTACAGCTGCATCAGCTGCTCGTAAGACATATCGAGGAGCTGATCCAGATCAACACCTCTGTAGGTGAATTTCCTAAAGGTCTGTTTCTTCTTCTGTTTGACTTCCGCCATCTTAATAGAATCACTTTGGTGGTGGTGGTTTGTTTTTCAGATTGGAAGACTTGGCCAATATACTGTTACTATGCTGGTTTTCTCAGGAGTTTTTAGATGGATAGTTACATCAGATGTAACTATCCAGTAGTAGGAGTTTCTTACTGGGGTTTAGTAACGGGAAGAATCTGTGATGATTGATCCCATATTAGGGTCTTGTATGATTTTATATTTTTAATTATGCTTAAGATTGAAACTCAGTTTGATTTCAGACCTGTAGGCTATGGCAGTATGTTGGTATGATGGACATCATGGAAATATATAAAGGGAGGTGGGGAAGTATGAACATTTATGATGAACTAAAATGAAAAGGTTGCAACTTTGACTTCTAACATCAAATCCAAGCTGAATGTGCCTGTATTATATATAAAGAGGAAATGTGCTACAGTAATAGGACCTTCCGAATATGCATTCCTGCTGGCACCACATAGAGAAAACCATGAATGACAGCTACCACTTCCAACCTATGGACACAGCCCCACTCCCACTGAAATCCATAGGAGTTTTTCTATCAACTTCAGTGGAGCTGGATTGGTTCTTGTGCGTGTCAAAAAAGGTATCATCTCTTTTCCTTCTCTAACCATAAACCATCCGTCCCCTTTGAAATCAGTAGAGCTCACCTGCTTATGTTAGATAACATTTACTCTAGCATTAAAAAAATAATAATTTCTTTGCTGCTTCATTATGCAAGGTAGCATATCCCTGATATATATATATATATATATATATATATATATATATATAATACAAAACCCACAAAAAATATTATGTGCTTGAATAAAACAAGTTACTGGGATGCCTCTACTGATGAGATTTGCATTTCTGCCTTCTGCCGTTTACATCAAATTGAAAAGCTAAAAGTATGTTTGTTCAGCAGCAAAAATTAGTCAAAGGGGATAAGAATAGTAGCCTACATTGTAAGTTAATTATTTCATTAAAAAGATGGAATTACCGAGTCAAACATATTCCAAGAAATCTAATATAATGAGTCTCGGATGCTTTTGGAAAAGAAAAAATTAAATTATATGGATCTGACCCAGAACCTAACTATAAAGTAGGTGCTTTGGGGTGGAGAGGTTGATCAGCTAACTGGTTATATCTTGCTTGTTCTTTTAGTCTGGCTTCATTTACCTGAAGGAAGAAATTTGTAACAGAAGAAACACAGTGAAATGTTTGTTTCTTTGTTGCTAGACAACTTATTAGTTTTGATTTGGTTTCCAATCCTTTTTAAAGCACTAGGATAGTACATAATATTAAGGAAAGCAAAATATATTCCCTCTTTCAAGTGAATATAAGGTATTTGAGGGCCAGTTGTCTAAATAAAATCACAGTTACTAATAAGCACAAATTTTATTAATTGTTTTCAATACCGCTTGTATTGTATTGACTCCAGGTCTGGGCAATATAACCTAAATCAGAATTGCCAGCATTTGAAAAAATGTTTCAAGGGACAATTCTTTAAAAGATCTAGGGAGTTGCTATGCCACGAGCTGCCACTGAGTTTGGGTTTTTTTAAAGTATTTCTTTATTAATTTTTCAAGCGGGGGGAAAAGACATTTATATTAATGCAACAATCATTACTGACTTCAGGAGAGAGGAGTGCATTTTTTTCTCTTATCTTATGCTTCTGTTGTCTTTTTAACTTTTGTTTTTCCTCTGATTTTTTCCCCTTTGACAGAAAAGAGGCTTAATGCTGGATCACAAGGTGTATTAGTTACAAATGGAATCTGTAGAAGGTTGTTAGTAATTACATGTATGAAAGACACATGTCACAATCGCATCACTGCATCCATGTGACACCAAATATTAATCAATGTAATAACTATAAGTCCCATTTAAATCAGTGTAAGAGTGTCCACACTGTTGAAGATGATGAGTGGGGAGATGTCTGTCTGCACAGCTTTGCTAAGATTCTCCTTGCACACATGCAGAGTGTTGGGTTTTGAGCCTGGGGAGGGCCTGTCTACACACAAACTTGCACCAGTTTCACTATAATTAAACCTGTGATGACTCCTCCATGGGCACTATTAAAGCAATTGAAATCTGGCTTCTATCAATTTAGCTAAACCACAAGTTGCATGTAGGCAAGCCCTGACCCTACCCAACTCTGTGCTTGTGTCCAGGGAGGTTCCGCAAAGCTGTGCAGCAAACTGCATCAGTTCTACTGCAATCAGGGCTTCTCTGGGAAGGAAGGGAGAGCAGGACTTGTCCTTATGTGAACTGTACATAAGAAGGTTTCAGTTCCATCTAGGGGCTCTTGTACTGACATAAAGAACCTCCGAGATGGAATTACAGCATCAATGTAGGTACCTTTTTGAGAACACATTTTTAACTGAGTAGTTTCCAAGATATCCTCCCACTTTATTAGTCATAAACCTGAAAAATAAGCACATCCAAACACTGCAAAAGCAGAGTCAGTGTGCACCTGTATTCTGACCAGCAGCCATCCAAAGCACAGTCCCTCTGACTTCAGTAACTCAGCCAGAGGTTATGGGTCTATCTATCCCAGGAGTAGGGTGAGGTTCTGCAATGTGCAGGAGGTTAGACTAGATGATCATAATGGTCCCTTCTGGCCTTATAGTCTGAGTTTATTTCTCCGAGAAGCATGGGCCATCTGCATTGAAGGAAAGTGAGCTGTGCCTAGAGGCCATACCAGGTCAGGTGAGACTCACGCAAAAATATGCACATCGCATTGACTGACGCCACATCCTTATCCCACACCCATCTACCACAGCTTCTGTGGGAGAAGGCCTGCAGACCAGTCTCTCACTGGGTGGGTTTTAGGGACAACCAAAATAGGGGAAACCATCCCAAACCCCTATTGCTGGGTGTAAGTTTTCAGGTGGGTGCCTATCCTCAATGCCTTTCAGCATTTTCCCCTATGACTTTTGTCCATCTCTCCATCCCTTTCTGTGTCTCCTATCATGTGGTGTTTTCCCCCTTAACTCCCATATCTTTGGCCCTCCCCTCACTATCCTCCAACTTAATGATTTCTTTATAAAGAATTATTTTCATTCTCTAAATATCATAAGCACATGTGTGACATTGCTTTATTATGATCTCAGTGCTTAGCAGTAAGTACACAGATCTATTTTTCTCCATTTTTATAACAGTTGGTTAATAGTATGTGCATTTATACTGGACAGCAACATGGTCAGAAACTTTATCAGACAATGACATTCCTTTTCGGAGAATGCCTGTTTTGTAAAAAGGAATGTAGTGCTGTAAAGCTGGGGTTCCCAAACTGCGGTACATGAGCTTGACATTCCATCTATTCACGTCTTGGCAATTTTTAAAGAAGGTGGTACATGAACCAATAAAGTTTGGGAGCCACTGCTATAAACATTGATTAGTGTGTCTGATGGAGAGACAGCTGGGGCACCAACTTTGAATTTTTGCTGTAGCCTACTCCATATCTTATACAGTAACTGTGAACTGATGAACATTACTTAGATTCCTCAGAGAACATTTGAAGCAAGGTGCTGAGAAACTGTATGCAATTCTTATTATCTGTAGGATACATCTATTGTATGCCTGATTCCCTACATAGGGCGTTGAAACCATTTTCCTAGTTGCTGTCTGTAAAAGCTGTGATTCCTAGAAATGAAGTACCACATGTACTTTGGAGAGGGGGTTCTTCTTTGTTACTATGTGCCATACAAGGAGGGTTTTCTGGTATCCTATGTATTTTGACGTACATCTTCAACAGCAAGAAAAGAATAACACATAATTGAAGTGCCTGGCAAGCGCTGAAATGCTCTGGAAAGTAGCAGCACATAAATACTCTGCAGCCCACTACTTTGTGCCAGCACCTACATCGTTGGGAAACTATGTGCCGATTAAACAATGAAATTAAACACACAGGACCTGGTACATTTGAATATTTTAAACGACACTTTTCTAAACAAATCATCCTAATGAGTAACTGTAGTTCAGACCTTGCTCCGGGATGGTCTACAATATAGTGAACAGGGTGGCAAAACCTAAAGAGTACATTTTGTTGCATATGTAACAAGCTTCTGTGCATGCTGATGAAGGAAGGGCTATGGGAGTATTTTATTATTGCATTTCATTTTTGTGGTGAAATATCTTGGTGCATGTATATTTGTTAGAAATGTAATTTTTTAAAAATGGGGCAGATACTGCTGTCCGTTCCACCAGCATAAATCCAGAGAAGTTCCCTGGACTTTAACAGGGCTACTCTTGATTTACACTCATCTTAGGGAGACCAGAATCTGGCATTGCAACTGCCATAAAACCCTTTTCAGAACATTTTAATTTGTTACAGGCTACCTCTTTATATAAGAACATAGCTTCCCCAATGTACTTCTCTCCCCCTCATTGGCTTTACCCGGTGGTGAAGGGCCAACAAGTACCCTTGGGGGGAAAGTGGGTCACAGCTGGAGTGGATGTACAGGAGGGATCTCTGCACCATTTGTAGGCCAGAGAGGAAGGCTGCACACTAAGTCAGATGCATAGCAGAGGGCCAAGGACCTTATAGTGTGGGCCAGACCCCTTCCCAATTTCAGTCACCCTTCCTATTACCGCAGTGCTCTGTAGCAATCCTGTTATTTGCATACAAGGGAAATATGAAGAGAGATTTAATGCAACTTTGCAGGTGGAATAAAGAGGGGGAGCCCGCATCATGTGACCAATCAGCTCCTCACTGACAACCAGAAAGTGGACAAAAAGACTTCCCATTGGGAACCACAGCCTAATCCACCATGAAACACAGCTCCACTGATAGTGCTGGAGTTGGGTGTTGGGAACAGGGTCAGTGTGAGGTAACTAGTTCCAGGACTATGGCTGAGCTACACATCATTCTTCCCTGTGTAGGCAGCGTGCAGCAAATGTGAAGGTGACTAAGGGCCAAGGGGAGCTGGTCAGGAAATGATTTTTGATTAAAACAATATTTATCTTGGATAGCTTTCAACTTCTTGAGAGTTTGCCAAAACACTAAACCTTTCAGTATTTTATTTTTACAAAAACTTGAAAATTTCAACAAAAAAGGACGATTTGCACAAAAATGTTGTTTGTTAAAAAAACTATTTTGACAGAAATTTTTTTTTTACCTCCCCTGAGAGTCCTGAGAGTGTAACCATGTCTATTGAATAGCTACACTACGGCTTTGAGGGATTATTGCATCCCCATGCTGATACCTGCAGACCTCCAGTTTACTCAGACTGCGCTCTGCAGCGAGCATTTGCCCCTAAATTCAAAGCTAATAGCTTAATGGGGTTTTCTGCTGTGGACGTTCAGTCTCACATTTTCAAACATTCCTAACTTTGTTTTTATACACATTTTCTTTCTTCAAGCCTATCAAAACACTTGCTGCTTGCTAAGGTCTATTTACATTCTAAGTTTGCAGTTTCTTTTGTTTTTGAGTTTTCCACCTGGGGGGAAAAAAGAGCTGATTGTAATTTGTTTATGGGAAAAATGTATTTTTTCACACACTTATTGTACCAAACTAGATGCAGGGATTTTCCTAAAAATTTCCCAAAACCAAGTGTGGAAGATTTCAGCCCAAACAGGTAAATGTTCTGGAAAACTATGAGTACATGAAAACAGAGGGTTAGGATGAAAACTGTTCACAACCTTAACTATAGCAGTAATTACCAGTTACAACATATGTTATGCCAAAAATCTCTGGTGCCCTGGATGTAATGTGGGTGACAAATGCCTTTAGTCACCCACCCAGCATGATTAAGCAGTACACCTGCATTTCTGGAAGTTTGTCATTACTTTAATAAAGCTTCATTTGAACTGGTTGGGGGTGGAGAAGGCAGCAAAAGAAGAAAAACTGTTTCTAGTTTATGGGACAGATTGTGTGTAATAGCAGCAATTTATTTTGCTATTATACCTGTTACAATAAAGACTTCTTGGCATTGATTAACTATATATGGGTATTAATTAATTAGTTTCAGTGGCTCTTAACAGTGATTAGCCCTTCAAACCAGTTCATATCCTGATACACAAAGAGTGGGGGATCTAGCCCATAGAGGATTGTGGTAATTAGTGCATCACAGTATTTTGAAGATCACACTACTGCACTCTAAAGAATGAAAGAATGTTAGCTGGTAAAAAAAAACAAAACGAAAAACAACCATCATGATACATAATGAGAAGTATCAGTGTGACTGAGTTGGCAGATTTCTTGCTCTGGGCTGAACGGTCATGAGTTTAAATCTCTTAGCAGAACTCGATTTTATATTCCCTGATGCTGCAGAGAAGAGGGGAGGCTACACAATTAGTGATTACATCCCTTAAATGAGCTGTTGACCCAAGGTCTCTGGAAGTTAAAGATTCCATGGTATATTTTGAAATGAATAGGGGAATAACCCTGGTGTCTTGGGCAGCATTTGCTCTCTTAGCAAAACAAGTATTAAAGTGTGTGACCAATGCTGAGTGCATAATGGCTGCCATATTTGTCTCTACAGTCAACAGCTCTCCAGAAAATAGGCATTTTTGGTGTTAGTTAAAAGTAATAGACTTTGATTAGTTTCAGAACAAATATTATAAAATACTTTTGGTATTTTAATATTTTCCAAAGGTTATGGTGAATTACTAACATATTTTCACTGCTACTTGTAAATGATACATTTAGGTACTTTTCAACAGTTTCTGTTTTCTTCAAGACAACTGTAGCCTGATCTTGCTCCCTTTGAAGTCAAGGGAGAGTTAATATTACAGCAGAGATGTCATTCTGCTATGGCTAAGATTGAGAGTCACTTACTGTTTAAAAAGCTGTCTCAGATTGTCTTGAAATTTTCTGAGCCTCATGTGGGTGTGGGTTAGGATTAGTGGTCCAAATGTGAATTCATATGAGCAAAAGTTTTCAAAGATACACCCACACACTTAAAAATCATGCATTTACAAAATCACCCTGTTCTAACATTTTTTTGCACATAGCTGCGGCTCAAACTAAAATTGTAATCCTCCCCAAACTTATCTCAGTCACTCAGGGTTTATCTTACTTAGTGCATAGCACCCATTACTCCTTTAGGGAAGCAATACTGAAAAGGTTTTTAAGGGTAAAGTTTACTAGTCCAGCATGGGTCAACCCAAACTGCTGGTCCAAAGAGAGTGAAATGTGCATTTGTAACATGACTCTCTACTGAAGCCAGAAAGTTTGCAGGCAGTCTGCTGTCACAGAAGCTGGGTGGCTCAAGTGAACCTGACTTATAAGCATGCATTGGGAGCTTGAGCTTGCGTTTTCAGAGAATATGTACTGTGAATGTTGCTTGGTCTCTTCCTTCAGGGCTCCTTGTGGGAGTGTTGCCCTGAGACGAAAATTTCTGGTTTAGGAGCAATATTTTAAAGTACTCTAAAATCCACATGCAGACTCTGATTTTACTGTAGGAGTACTGTCAAGGAAATTATCATTAATTAAATGGGAAAACAAAAGACTCTAATAAGCACCTAGAATAATGCAGTCATGCTCCTGAACAACAGGACTGAATGTCATCCAAAGGAAAGCAAGTCACTGAGTCACCTGGTCTAGGGGTTCTTGATACACAGCCTCCTAATGAGCTGCTCATAAATTTTTCAGATTCTGATAACTTTTTTTGGTGCAGAGCTAGGGAATATGTGGGGTGGGAAGGTCAGAGCAGTGAAGAGGGAACTGGGGGATGTCGGAGCAGTGTGGGGGTTGGGAGGGTGCAGCGTGGGGGCCTCTGTACCTTGGCCAATTTATACCCTTTCGTAACTATGCCAGAGCACACCCTAAGGAGCTAGCACTAGCCTAGGCAACGAAGCTTCTTAGGTCACATCTACACTACGAACACTACAGTGCCATATCTATGCTGACATAACCTCATAGTGTAGATGCAGTTTACAGTGGCAAAAGGGTTTTTTCGTTGCTGCAGGAACTCCACCTCCCCAAGTATCAACCTAGCTGTGGCTACACTGATGGTTAGGTCAGCATAGCTGTGGTACTCATGGGTTTGGATTTTTCACACCCCTGAATACCGTAGCTATGACAACCTAAATTTTAAGCGTAGAACAGGCCTTTGTTTAAGGGATTATTCAAACTATGTTTTTGAAAATCCAGTTTGATGACTAGCGATTTGACGAAGAACTCGGTTTCCAAAAGAGTAGTATTTCAATGACCCCTCAGCAAATAAGGAATTGTCCTCAAAAAGAGACTTTTGCTCTCTGGGATCTCAAAAGTACTGACAACTGACCCATAAGAGGGGAAAGTTGGGCACCTCACCTCCAGTGACATACTAAGGGGGAAAGGAAGTGGTGCCTCTAGGCCTTTCGCCTACAACTAGCCCCCATCTCCCACAATTCCTCCCCCTCGTTACTCAACCAGTCCAAAGGAGTGCGCTTCAGGGCTCCCTTTCCCTCCACTGCTCCCTGATCGGGGAAGGAACTTCACCCTCCCCATGCTTCCTCCCCAGGAGTGGGGAAGGGTGCAAACAGGAAGGGAGGGGCTGCCTTGCCAGCTGCAGGAGACTAGCTCCAAGCACCTAACATTGAACAATCCAGGAAAATGATGGTCAATTAGTGTTAATGGGAAGATGTTGAGCAATCCTGGCTACACCCTGAATAACCACAAGTCACTACGCCAGGAGAGAGAAGGAAAAAGCCCCTTTAAAAATTAGGCTTGAAAGTGAGGTCTTCAACCAAAACCTGAGGGACAGTCACTTGGCAAGTGCTGTCCATGAAACACTGGAACTGCTGTGCAGCAGGTGGTATGCTGAGAAGCTGTTCAGAGATAATAGGTAACTTGTATTAGAAAAGGGAGTTTCTCTCATTTGAAAGTGTAAAGTCTTGAGGTTGCATTTTTGTTTGTTTTCTGTGTAACTGGTATGTATTTGATCTCCCTTATGACTTCATCTCACAATTGGATTTCTCTATTAAATAAACCTTTTGTTTATTTTTATCCCATGTAATGCTCCGGTTTGCAAACTGTGTAGTGTGTGTGCCAGATTAAGCTTGTGTCTGGGGGGAGGGGGCCTGGTTCATGCCTTTGGGGGTGACAAACAAGAAGGGATCAGTCTGAGTGTCTGGTACTTAAGAATTTGGGGAGGACAGATTTAGGGAGACTCAGAACTGGAAGGGTTGCTGTAACTAGGATGGTGAAAGCCAAGGTGAGATCTTGTGCTTGTGGGGAGGCTACTGGCTCTGAACCAAAGCTGCACAGCATAAAAGCACCCAAAGTTACAGGGCAAGGGGTGACCAAACCTGTTAGTGGTCTGGTTGAGGCCCAAAACATCACAATCTAACACCTTCTCTTTGCTAATGAAAATTTCAGTTTTTGGGAATGAATAGCTAACAGCAGTTGCCTGCACTCAGACACTGAGGCTACACCACACCAACCATCTCAGACATGCAAAATGTTACCATCCTGAGGAGTCCCTCTGAGCCATTTCCTTCATTTACTCCTCACTAAGCCCTGTAGACCATAGTCATGTATGCCACCCCATGACAAGAAGATCCCCACGCACTGCTACTGACACAACATACTGAACTCAGTGCTGAAATGAGGTATTCTTGATTCTTCCAGCTACAGGCACCTCTCTTCACAGCCGAGTTGCAATTGTGACAACCTTCTGCAACTAATCCCTCTTATTCAATACAGCTACACTTAACACAATGAACACAGCTGGAGTGCATGCAGATAAATGTTGCAATTCAAATCGATGAAACACAATGCAAACAATGGCCCATTTTTTTTAGTCATTCTCTGTGTACTTATGGCACTGCCCGTACTGAACCATTCCCAATGGCCATTGCATGCTCCAGAGGCTAGAGGGAAGGTTGCGTTGTGGGGATGGGATGTACCTTAACTCTATTTCCTGGCTCTCAGAAATGTAAGTTTCTGTTACCTTAATTCTTCTTTTCCTGGTTTCCCTTGGTTTGAGTGTAACTGAACTCAATATTCTGAAAGAGCATGAAGCACCATTTGGCAACCTTTACTCTGTGTTAATGAAGTTTTTGGGCATTTAATTTACTTCAAAGGGAGTAAGATTAGGCTCTTAACAATAAAAAGAAAAGGAGTACTAGTGGCACCTTAGAGTCTAACAAATTTCTTTGAGCATAAGCTTTCGTGAGCTACAGCTCACTTCGTCGGATGCATGCTTATGCTCAAATAAATTTGTTAGTCTCTAAGGTGCCACAAGTACTCCTTTTCTTTTTGTGGATACAGACTAACATGGCTGCTACTGTGGAACCTGCTCTTAACAACAACTCCAGTTTTGTATTGGTAACGTGTAAAAGAGACCCACTTGAGAACAAAATTGATTCCCCATCTCACTATTAATCCTGCAACTGACATTGCAGACATAATCCCCACTTTTCCATGATTTGGTTACTGCAGAATTTGTCTTCCTTTGTAGTATTAGAGAATCCACTATGGCCCTCCTGAGCGCAACTCTATCCTCGATTCAGTGCCTAGAAGTGTCTCTGAGCTTTGAAGCTGGTTATTAATTTGACAGGTTGATGAATCCATCCTGTCTCACCAGAGAGCAACACATACAATTTTACATGGCGACCCAAGGTCTAATCCTTCCCAGAGCAATCAAGGTGAAACCCTGACTCCACTGAAGTCAGTGACATTTAGCCTTTGACTTAAATGGAGTTAAGCTTTTGCCCTCAGACTACACCTAGTGCTGCCATATGACAGTTGAGTCCATGGAGATAACACCAGTATCATGTTCATTGCCTCCCAGCCTTCCTACAGTGGTGGTCTCTTCCCTAGACAAACCGTCTGACAGACAGACCTCTCCTTGACTGATAGCTCGGAAATGAAGCTCATCTTTGGAGAGGTGAAAGACCCTATTGTACTAAAGATACCACCCTGCCAATTGCCTGGGGAGAAAAAACACACAAATCTCTCCAGTGATCAAGCATCTCTATCTCACACACACGCAATTTGGACTTCAGTTGTAAAACAAAACAGCAAGAACCACTTGCCCAAATGGTCTGTCTCTCCTGCCAGAATCACTGTAACCTTAAGGTTGTAAGTCCTAACACAGATGCTGCAGCCCCACCTTTAGAGAGGAGGTCAGGGCTATGCATTGGGTCATTTAAGGTAGGCATGGGGGGAAAGAGTTAATTTACAGGATTTCCCCACTCTTCCAAGCAGTTGCCCTATTTTCACCCATCAAGCAAATGCAGTTCCTTCCTCGTCCTTATGCACTAAGCTGAGCTTTGCCAAGAATCGGTCAGCTTGGTTCCCAGCTGGTTTATGTGGCCTCTTGGATTTTATGTGCCCCATACTGCTATTTAAAATGATTTCAAGATTAGCTCTTATTTTATTATAGCTTTTGTTTTGTCTTGAGTGCTCTTCTGTAGGAGTCTGTCTAAGCAAGTACAACCAATTAAGTTAATATACTTTCTAAGCTGAGTTTGCTGGGCCCTTACTGGGAAAATAAAGGTATGCACACACTGCAGCTGGGACCATGCCTCCCAGCCCGTGTACAGACACGTGCTAGCTCTGCTCAAGCTTGGACACTGAACACAGCAATCTAGATATTGTGGTATAGGTGGCAGCTCAGGCTAGCCACCCAAGAACAAGCCCACCCTGTATCTGAGCTTGTTACTCGTCTGAGCCGCCGCCAGTGCTGCAACATCCACACTCCTATTTTTAGCAGACTAGCTAAAGCAGAGCTAGCACGTCTGTCTAGATGGCTGGGAAGCACACTCCCAGCTTCCGTATAAACCAGTGGTTCCCAAACTAGGGGTGCTGCTTGTTCAGTGAAAGCCCCTGGCGGGCCAGGCAGGTTTGTTTACCTGCCACATCTGCAGGTTTGGCCGATCGTGGCTCCCACTGGCCGGGGTCCGCCGCACCAGGCCAGTGGGGGCTGCGGGAAGGGCGGCCAGCACATCCCTCGGCCCGTGCCACTTCCCGCAGCCCCCATTGGCTGAGAACAGCAAACCACGGCCACTGGGAGCTGCGATCAGCCGAACCTGCAGATGCAGCAGCTAAACAAACAGGCTGGCCTGCTAGGGGCTTTCCCTGAACAAGTGGTGCCCCTAGTTTGGGAACCACTGGTATAGACACATGTTAAGGGACTTGTTAGTTTTAGTTCATATTTGTAAAATGATATGAAGACTCCACACGTGCTATCTCTTGTTACTGTTGCTATTATCTGAATTAAATTAATTTACAAATGTGTAGGTCAAGTAGTTGTAGCAAAAATCACTTTTATTAGTAACCAGTTTAAATCCTCCCTTTACGTTATTCTTTCACTGTAGCAATTAACACCTACTTTTGCTGCCAGACCTCTCTGTACTGAGCCAGAAGAATCTGTTTAAAGTGGGTTGGGGAATTTTAAAGCTCTCATTGTCAGAGCTAAAAGTTTGTGCATTTGGGTTAGTAGCAAATTGTTTCCAAACACCAAAAATATAAGAGGATGAAGGGCGACTTATTAGGAGTACTGAATTAAACATAATTCCTTGGATCAATATGAACAACATATTTATAATGATTTCTTTAATGTCTTCTTAGCTTTAGAAACACAAAAAACAGTCTTTAGTTCTTGAAATAAATAAGTGAACCCTTCTTACTTAACAATATAATGTAAGATACTAAAGATAGCTGTATTGTGCCCACAAAATCTAAGTGAGGGTCAGATAATAAAATACAGTGACAAATCTTTGTGATGGTGTTTGCTTTCCTTTGTAAGAAATGTCTTGGCAGCCCCAAAATTTCAAAGTGTGCTAGAGTTTATCATACAGAAATGCAGTAATATTTTTGACATGTACTTGAATTAAAAGCAGTGGGCCTAATCCTGTGCTCAGAGGTACTAATGGAACATTTTGCCATTGATTTCTGGGGGATAAAGAACTGTCTCAGAAAGTGAATAATGCATGCTTATAGTGATAGAAATATGTTTTGGGTGCTATTGAGTCCTGAGTATACCAAAGAGAATCAGATTCCTAAATCCCAAGAATTTGTGAAGTGCTTTGGAATTCCAAGAGCTGTGGTTATAATTCAGTGCAATAACTCAGTACTTACAGCCAAATCTTACAGTCAAATATGCTCTCTCAGGCCTGGTCTACACTACTAAGTTAGGTCAACCTAAGTTAACTAGTTTTGACTTAACTTTGGCAGGAAACATATTTAGGTGTAAACGCTTGTAAAGTACACACCTTGTTATAGCGACACAGTAACACCACTTTCCTGAATGGGATGCACAATCAACCTATTCTCGTTGATGCAGTGCAAGTGTAGACACTGCATTAACTGGGCACCCTCATAAGTTTTCTAACAGCTGCCCCATAATGTCCCTCTCCCTACAACAGCGATTGCTCCAATAATAATTTTGAACTCCACTGCACTGTGGTCATAGCCACTGGAAGCCTCCACCTTAATACTCCTACTCTGTTTTTAAAATGCCTTTTCCTGATTTCCTACCTTGGTGAGCACACCTATTGGCCCACCAGTGTGAGCATACAACCATGCCAGCTCCACGCATGCAGAGAGCTACTAGACACACTCCTGTCTGGAGCAGGAACGAAGTCCATGGATCTCCTCAGCTTACGGGGAAAAGAGTCTGTATTTCTTTGTCTGTTTCTTAGCTTTGCTTGCACAGACATCTCTGTGCAGATTACACAGGGGACATTGAACCTGGGGCACAGCAAAGGTGAACAGCTGTGCTGTGTGAAAATGAACAAATTTCAGCAGCTGTATCAGAGGGAGAGGGAGACCTGCTGATTCTACAATGAACTAGATGCTATATTGGCATAGATTCTACCTGCACCCTACATATGTGTGGACACTTCATGGGAGCCTGATGCAGAGGCCCTGGCAGTGTGCAATGAGGCGAACTGGAAGGAAATGCAAACCATGCAGTGAGCCAGGAGCTGTCTGAAACTCTAACAGAGTCAAGCCAGTCCTGCCATGCTAGCGCAGATGATGACCATTAGTGCCAACCTCAAGGCTGCCTAACAAGAAGCAGGGCAGAAATCCCAAACTGGTTGTATGCTCTAGAACAGTGGTTCCCAAACTCGTTCCGCCGCTTGTGCAGGGAAAGCTCCTGGTGGGCCGGGCCGGTTTGTTTACCTGCCGCGTCTGCAGGTTCGGCCGATCGCGGCTCCCAGTGGCTGCAGTTCGATGCTCCAGGCCCATGGGAGCCGCTGGAAGCAGCGGCCAGTACGTCCCTCGGCCCGCGCTGCTTCCAGCAGCTTCCATGGGCCTGGAGCAGCAAACCGCAGTCACTGGGAGCCACGATCAGCCGAACCTGCGGACGCAGCAGGTAAACAAACCAGCCCGGCCCACCAGGAGCTTTCTGCGCACAAGCGGAGGAACAAGTTTGGGAACCACTGCTCTAGAACTAGATTTCACCAACCCAGGAACAAGTGTGAACTCCTAAAGCACTATAACAGTCTTACCATGTAGTCATACAGTCCCCTTCAACTTTCCAGTCTATCTTGTCACCCAGGGAAGCTGGACTTAGTGATAGCCCCCAACAAGTCAAAGAATGGAAGAGCGGATACCACATCTAACTCTTTCTTCTTCCTCTGTCTGAGCACAGGACACTGATCTGATGTAGACTGTGTAATTCATAGTGCCATACTAATTTTTTAAATTTTATTTTGTAAAATTTTACAAGTAAAGTGAGCAATCAAGAATCAATGCCATTGTTCTCCAAACACACAAATGAGATGGATGTCATTTTTAAATGGGGTAGAGGTGGGAGGAAATGAGGTTTCAGGCAAAGAAAAGGTAAAAAAATGCTTATAAGGAATAAAGCACTGTCAATGTAGCTCTCATTCTGGTGTTCTTGGGCTGGAGGGCTCGGGTGAGCTCAGCAAACAGATCCAGAAATGTGGCCTTTTGCATCCAAAAGTTCTGCAGTCATGGCTCATCCTCTCAAACCTGCATTACAAATCAGTCCCACCAATCAGTGCTCATTTCTCAGGCCCAGAAGTAGCAATCCACTATGTCGAGCTGCTGCATGAATGCCAGCAGCAACCTGGCATTTTTATTTGCTGTGTCAATAAAGCATCCAGTCATCATCATTTCTCCTTGCACATCTGGTTGTAGTAGTACTCTTTGCAGAACTTCAGATCCTTGTGTGTGTGTGGAATACTCAAAAAACCAACAACTGTAGCATTTAACTTTTAAAAAAAGAACTACACAAAAATGAGGAGGCTAGTTAAATGGAAATTAAAAGGACCAGTCACAAGAGTGAAATGCCTGCATGGAAATGTTTTTAAAACACCATAATAGAGGCCCAAAGTAGACGTATAACCCAAATTAAACAAAACAGTAAGAGGACAAAAAAGTGCCACCATGGCTTAACAACAGAGTAAAAGAGATGGTTAGAGACAAAAAGACATCCTTTAAAAATTGGAAGTCCAATTCTACTGAGGAAAATAAAAAGAGCATAAACTCTGGCAAGTCAAGGGTAAACATATAAGTAGGTAGGCCAAAAACGAATATGAAGAGCAACAAAAAGTAAACAATAAATTGTTTTCAGTACATCAGAGGCAGGAAGCCTGCGAAACAATCAGTGGGGCCATTGGTTGAGCAAGATGCTAAAGGAGAACTCAAGGAAGACAAGGCTATTGCAGAGAAGCTAAATGAATACTTTGCATCGGTCTTCACTGTAAAAGATATTAGGGAGATACCACACCTGAACCATTCTGTTTAGATTATAGATCTGAGGAACTGTCCCAGACTGAGGTGTCAATCGGAGTTTTTGGTACAAATGGATAAATTAAACAGTAATAAGTTACAGGACTAGATGATATTCACTTAGGAGTTCTGAAGGAATGCAAATATGAAATTGCAGAACTACTAATTGTGGTATGTAACCTATCGCTTAAATCAGCCTCTGTACAAGATAGCAAACAAAATGCCAAATTTTTTAAAAAGGCTCCAGAAGCAATCCCGGCAATCCCAGGCTCGTAAGCCTAATTTCAGTTCCAGGCAAACTGGCTGAAACTGTACTAAAGAACAGAATTACCAGACACACAGATAAACACAACACTTTGCGGGAGAGTCAAAAGGAATTATTTTGGAAGGGTTACTCTAAACTTACTCAGAATTTACACGCCATATCTGAGACCAGAATCAAAGCCCAAGATACTAAACTTTGCAGTCCAGATCCTCAGTGAATGTTTACAGCAGCTGATGATCTGGTCCTGAATAAATAAAAGGAGTACTTGTGGCACCTTAGAGATGAACAAATTTATTTGAGCATAAGCTTTCGTGAGCTACAGCTCACTTCATTGGATGCATTCAATGGAAAATACAGTGGGGAGAGTTATATACATAAAGAACATGAAACAATGGGTGTTACCATACACACTGTAAGGTGAGTGATCACCTAAGGTGAGCTATTACCAGCAGGAGAGTCCGAGGGTGGGGAGGGGAGTGGAGGGGTGGGGGGGAACCTTTTGTCGTGATAATCAAGGTGGGCCATTTCCAGCAGTTGACAGGAACGTCTGAGGAACAGTGAGGGGGGTGGGGAATAAACCTGGGGAAATAGTTTTACTTTGTGTAATGACCCATCCACTCCCAGTCTCTATTCAAGCCTAAGTTAATTGTATCCAGTTTGCAAATTAATTCCAATTCAGCAGTCTCTCATTGGAGTCTGTTTCTGAAGTTTTTTTGTTGAAGAATTGCAACTTTTAGGTCTGTAATCGAGTGACCAAAGAGATTGAAGTGTTCTCCAACTGGTTTTTGAACGTTATAATTCTTGACATCTGATTTGTGTCCATTTATTCTTTTACGTAGATACTGTCCAGTTTGACCAATGTACATGGCAGAGGGGCATTGCTGGCACATGATGGCATATATCACATTGGTAGATGTGCAGGTGAACGAGCCTCTGATAGTGTGGCTGATGTGATTAGGCCCTATGATGGCATTCCCTGAATAGATATGTGGACACAGTTGGCAATGGGCTTTGTTGCAAAGATAGGTTCCTGGGTTAGTGGTTCTGTGGTGTGGTGTGTGGTTGCTGGTGTACCTTCTACATAGCAACAGGTTCAATAAGATATACATTTTTATGGTAGTCTTAAGAAGGACAGAGATACTTATATTCTATTTATTTTAAAATATACAGATTCTCACTCTTAATTTGATTTACCTAATCAATGACCAGATTCTGCCGCCCTTATTCACAGTGAATGGTATCTTAAATCACTTATTGTCCTATTGATTACCTGTGAATACTACTCAGAGAGAGCAAGGATAGCAGAATCGGGCCATAAATGATTTTGGTCATTTGTAATTTTGTTTCTAGGTAACTGGATGTTTTTGTTTAACTTTGTTTTGATTATGGTATGGGGCTTGTTTAATACTGTATAGACAAATGGCATTCTTTATGTTATATTTAGCTTTATTCTCCCTATATATTAAGATTGTTTGTATTAATTTCTATTTTGAGACCTGATTCTTTAGCTTTAGAAAGGCCTAAACTGCAAATCAGTAGGAATGTTGGATAAGTAGGGGATGCTGGATCAGGTCTCTTATCATATATTTTATCTGAACCAAAAAAATATGGTTGTAAATTGACTGTATGTTACAAATCCCTGTAATAAGTTAACATATAAATAAGAAACAGATTTTGGAACCTTTTCTCATGTTGGAAAGCACTTACTCATGATCAACTTCAATGGATTTCAGTGGGACTCCATGTGTAAGTGCTCACTAACATGAGTAAGGGTTCTAAAGTGTGGCCCTAAACGTTTCTAATATGCACATTAGTGTATTCATAGCTTAAAAGCTAAGTGTGAGCTCCTAAATGATTTATACATGCATTATCTATCCAATATTATGCTTTAAGACAAAGACGTAATAATCATTAAACATTATTTTGAATGTTTGGAATACAAAATATTACTAAAATGCTTCTTTGTTCTATGCTTCTATTGCCACTGTACAGAAATGAGACTAGTAGCTCACGAAAGCTTATGCTCAAATAAATGTTAGTCTCTAAGGTGCCACAAGTACTCCTTTTCTTTTTGCGAATACAAACTAACACGGCTGCTACTCTGAAACCTGTCATTATGCAAGGCACTGAATTTAGCCGTATGGAGTGGAAATCTATCAACTTCATGAGGAATGCATCCGACGAAGTGAGCTGTAGTTCATGAAAGCTTATGCTCAAATAAATTTGTTAGTCTCTAAGGTGCCACAAGTACTCCTTTTCTTTATGTACAGTATGTGATTGCGGGGAATGGTTGCTTTATGTCTAGAGCAGTGGTTCTCAAACCTTTTTTTTTCACGGACCACTTGAAAATTGCTGAGGCTCTTGGCAGACCACTTAATGGTCTTTCCAAATGTTGTTTGTATTGTTAGCTAACTATTGTAAAGCGCTTTGGATAAAAGCGCAATATAAAAAAAACCCTGAATAATTAACTTTTGTTCTACAAATAAAACACAACTCATATTTTAATATCAGTAGTCTTACCTTTCTAATGAGATGGATGTGCCCCCTCTCCCCTGCCACAGCAGGCACAGAACTGAGGCTGGGAAGGAGGGCCGTCTTTCCCCGGCAGCCACCACCCTGGAGCTGGGGAAAGTCACCTCCTTCTCTGGCCGCCGCAGCCCTGCATATCCCAAATTCCCCCCACCCCCTCTCCCACCTACCCCCTATTCCCCCCAAGGCCACCACCTCCCCTTACATGTGCGTCTTCTCCAGGGTCCAGGCACCTAATTAGTGGAGCCATGCATGGCTCCACTAATTAGGTGGGTGGCCTTTCATTCTGCAATGTGCAGCCACCCAGTTGCGCGCCTTAGGGAGAACTATCCGCGGACCCTCTGAATGGAGCTTGCAGACCACAGTTTGAGAACCTCTGGTGTGAAGAGACTGCTTGATGTCTGTGTGAAAGCAAGGACAAACTCCAGGATGGGAGCACAGAAAACTGCACAGGATAGAGCTGCATTAGGTCACCTTTTACGGTATGAATTTTTGACATTTGCTATTTTTTTTTCCAGGAGAAAGTCTTCAAAATGGTATTTTAGGCCATTCCACATAATGTAACACTCAGTTTCAATGTTAAAGGGGCTTTCAAGGAGTTCTTATTGGCCCAAGAAACTATAAACGTGTTGTCAAGAAATAATTATTGTCGTATATTTCAGTATGATTAAAGCAATTTAATTAGTGACTCTGTTTAGGTAAGCTGCAAACCTGCCAGAAAGAAAAATCTATTCAGAACACTGAATAACAAGAAAGTTGAAGACAGAATGTCAGAATCTCATTAACATTTAAGATGATGCTGTTTGTAAAGCCACTGAATAACTATTTGATTCTGATATGTATTGAAGTGCCATTTCATCTGTTTTTGTTTCTGAGCTAGTTCATGCAATCCTCTCACCTCCGATAATTTAGGGCTAGATTGTAATTGTACAGTCTGCTCTGAGTAAAGAGCAATGAGTAGCTGCACTGCCCCAGGAATAAACCGAGGAGGGAATTGTGACTCTTGTATAACTCCACGTGAAGACAAATCCTTGAGAGCTACAATTCTCTCTGGTTTCCCCCTTTGCTCCAGGGGAAAGTAATCTGCTACTGGTTTATTCAGTTTCAGATTATGTCCCCTTTCGCACTAGTTTAGCTGTGATGGTCTGTAAGCTGGCCCAGGCAGAGGCAAGGCTCTGTCATTTCCCAACTCTGCCCACCCACCTGAATGGAGTGGGAAGTAGCAATCTTACAGAGGCTGCTCTACGCTTGTCACATAACCCACATAAGGGAATAACAGAGCACATTATGTCCCCTTACTCCATTTCACAGGCATATTGGGCAAGTCACAATTTGCCCATAAATAAGAAGAAAACACAAAATTAATATAGCACTTTAAATACTTCAGCAAGAAATATGTAAGAGCTGAAATATGTAAGAAAGATTTGGCTACTTTTTATAGTTGGTAGATTAATTTACTTGTATTGCAAAGGAGATGAATGCAGATTAATTTTATGTATCAAGCCATTTAAATGTCCTTACTCAGATAAGATTGCCTTTCTTGTTGAACAGCATGTTGACAAATGGTTTCCATACAGAAGCATCTTCACTTTCAAGAAAATCTCCATCATTCTCAGTTGAAGTCACTTTAAAAAAAGTGGCAACACATTTTATTTCATTGTAAAGTTATAGTTATCTTGTATTTGTCCATTTATTAGACCAATCCTACTCAAACTGAAGTCAGTGGCAGAACTCTTGCTAATGTCAACAGGAGCAGGATAGGCTTGAAATTTATTTCATGTAAAGTTAACTGTTTTACACTGTTATAAATTTTCTGGACTTTAAAAGAAACAGCGTAAGAATGAAACCACCATAGGCACAAATCAAAAGTCAGATTCTGCTACATTTATGATGAGTAGTACTTTCCTTCACATATAGTCCCTCTGAAATCAATTAGATTACGCAAGGAGTAAGATACTACTACTCAGCATGATTAGGAGAATGCAGAATTTGGTGGAATTGTTTCCTTTCTGCTATTGGAGTTATGCATTGTCTAAAATGAAAAGTAAAATTGATGTTTATATATGTTCAAACGCCACAATATTTTAAAATTCCAACTTTAAAGTTGTGAGTGCATATTTAAAGATATTAAACACTAAGATCAAAGATCCAAACTCAGGTCTTGATGTTGATGAGCTCAGCAGTGCAGATTTAAGAGTTTTAAAATGATGTGTCCAGGGTTACAAAAAGATTAACTGGAAGAGCCAGAAATAGTACCTAGGCCTCCTATAGTCATCTGCTCTACTCAATACGTCACAATCCCAATTAAATAATTAAAAGAACACTAATATAATTTAATTAAGCACATTGTAGGACTTGTATAGCACTAGTATTAGGGTTTTTGTGGGCTCATGGGTTTCTTCATGCTGTTACTGTACTCCCTGAATGTGTGTTAATATGTGGATTTAAATTTATTTTGATAACTGCAGAGAATGAGGGAGTTATCTGTATTATTTTGTATAAATATTGTTGCACCTCAGTTTACCTGCTTGATATTACTCTGCCTGTCTGCATAGAGTTACATCTAAGGAGGCTGCTAGGGGAAAACAAACAGGAAATGAAAAAGCGTCAGAGATAACGTAACTCCAATGAGAATAGGGACCATAAAGGACGAGCAGGGCAGCTAGTAATTTGGAAATACCCATCTGCCTGGATCCAACTAGGTGAGCAGGTCTGTTTTGCCCAGGCCTAAGCCTAATATCAAAGGGACACTAAACTGTTCAAGGTCCCTGCACAGGAGGAAGAGGGTGAGTGGAGAGCAGAGGCTGGAAGTAAGTCTGCCAGGTGCTGTCTGTCTCTCCCAGGCCAGGAGTAGGGGTGTCTGGGCTGAATGAAACTTTTCTAAAATTTGCAAGGAAAGAATCATGCTTAGGTAAGACCCAGCTTATAGGACTTTCATTGTTTTATCTTTTTTCTCTGTTTATATGCCTTTGGGTGAATAAATAACTGTTTTGCAGAAGCTGTTTTTGAGTCACTTTAATCAGCCACTGGTCACAGGCTCCTGGAAGAAAACACTGTTGGGCCTGTCACGTTATCACTGTTGCTAAACAGAGGGGCTGTGGCCCAGACACTCATTCTAAGAGTGGTAGGACTACATGGTACCACCTAGAGAGGGATGAAATTAGTGAAACTGGTCACCAAAGCATATGTATTAGAGACAGATTAAAAGGGGTCTGAAGTGCAGCTGACAGCTCATGCCAAAGGGGAAACATTATTATTCATTTTTTTGGTGGTGGTGTTGTCATCTAGGTTGGTACGTGGGTAAGATGTGCACGTATTATAAGTGTGTGGTTATATGTTCAGATGACTCATGAAAACAGAGCTTACCGGCTGAGTGGATAGCATGGCAGGCTCATGGACGCCCTGAATCCAAATTTTGCTCAGGTCAGTGCCTCACTGAGATTTTAACTTAGTTAGATTTTAACTTTGATTTGAAAGAAAGATGACTTTTTTATGTACCAAGAAATATATTTAAACAAATAAATATGCTTAGTAGTAGCGGGAGGGTAGAAGATATTTAAATGTTGAGCCTATCAGTTATCCTTTACTATTCTTACATTCATATTGTGAAAGGAATAACTGGAACAGGAGCTGGCTTTCATTTTCTTTTGTGCAAGGTGATCTCCTGTAGCCAGGGAAATGCTTGTCTCAGCTGCAATATGAATGCAACACATAGGGAACATCTTGCACACACTACCAGGGAACATTTTCACTCTCCCCTCACCCTCTCCCTGCCCCCAGCGTCTAAATTTTTTTTGCTAGTTCAATAGTACATTTGTTGACTCAAGATACAGAAGGAGTAAAAAAGGAACACAAAAGCACACTGAAGAAATTCTGACCAGAAAAGGATAAAAGCAACTGTAAGTCCTTAGACTCCCTGCAGGTTTGGAAGACATCAAATGCCAAAGATAATCCATAAAAGTGCCTAAGAACACTCCACCCAAAAAGAGATTGCGATCAAGCAATCTGAACACATTGGCTAACAAGATTCCTACACCTATCCTTCTCCACATGCAGCATTTACAGGATTGCAGAGAAATTGAATAAAAATATTGGCACTTTGTCAGTGATATATGGTTTTGTTTTGCTCTTATTGAAGTCACTGCAAAATTTTCACTGGCTTCAAAGAAAACAAGAATGGGCACATAACGTCCATTTTATAATTAAGCATATAGCCTCACATTTCCTGGGACCAACGCAGCTTCAAGAACACTGCAAATAAAACATGTGATGTCACATTTGTTCATCAGAACAACTATTATTAGCTTGGCACTGTGAGTAGGCTAACTGCCATTTTAACAGATGGGCATGAATAAAGACATGCCAGAGAGCCTGTATGTGAATCAATTTTAAATATTAGTTTGCATTCCCATCCAGGAATATCAAAATGGTAATCTGTGTAGAGCTCACATATGAAATTGAGAAAATATGCTTTTGCTTCTCTGATTCAGAGCTGGATAATTTATAAATATGTGCCTCTGTTATTATTGTATGAGTTGGTTTTAACGACTCAGCATTACATAGCATTAAAAAGTAACCCCCCACCTCAAGCAATGTGGGTTATTGTGGATCCCGTGTTTCTAAGGGACAAAGTCAACTCAGATATCATAGTTCTGTCTGAAAATGTTGTACCCATGTTATTACCAGGATACTCCTAAGATATTATAGGAAAAAAGTCTCAGTTTTTTCAGTTTATTTGCCTTATATCTTTTTGTGTATACCATTTCCCTCTTTCCCCAGTATGGGGGGTTTATTATTTCCCTTGTAGCGTATGGGTCCCTTCCCACCCCACAAAACACTGAGAGTGGGGGGCATTTTAAAAAATAGGGCAATATGATTGTAAAACAAAAGGAAAAAATATCAGCATATGGTGGATGCATCATATTACTGATATCCACTTGAGCATATCATTTTCCGGGGGATTAGAGACCTGTCATCCCTTCTTTTCCCAACTTTCCTTTTAATATGCATGATCTTTGGCAGAAAACTGGGTGCATTTAATTTGAGAATTTAGTGGAGAACTTTACATATATACATAGAATATAGATTATATGAGCAGATTTATATCAATATCTCTGTGTGGGAAACGTAGCGATGCAGCACTCTGGTCACTGCAACTACCGTAGTTGCTCTGAAGTAACCCTATTAGAAACAGCTGTGCTTAACTGTTGGATTGGGGTGGGCTGTGGCGAGCCCAACAGGCTAATGAGCCCATTAGCCAAGAGGTAGAAAAGGCACAGGGAGGACATCCTCAAGGGGAAGAGAAAGATTGCCAGAGCCATAGAGAGGAGCACTATGCTGAAACTTCCAGTTACCCACTGAGGCAGCTACTGATTATATTATTTGTTAAGCACCAACAATGTGCCAAGTGCTGTTCAAAATGTAAACAAAGACAATCCCTTCCCTAAGAAGCTTGGGGAAAAAAGTGTTTCTGCAACCCAAAAAGCATACAGTTTGAATATTTTGGCTGGTGGAAAAGCCTCATCTGTAATATGGAAGCCTGTTGTCATAACCCACAGGCCTTGAATCTAGGTCTGCAGGAGCTGCCATGCTCCAACCCACCACTTAGCAGCCTGCTGACAACTGCTTACCCAGAACCCATGAAGTCCAGTTCCACTCTGAGGCTCCACCCCAAGGTCCTATTGGTGGAATCCCAGAGCAGCCAATTGGCCCATTAGGCATAATTTAGCCAGCAGCAAGACCAGTAAGCTGTCTGAACAACTGGGATCAATCTTGCTCCAGACTGTGTGCCTTTTGCGTCCTGCTTCTGTGGCTTGACTCCTGGTTTCTGATCTCCACTTTGACCACCTGGTATCCTGACACAGGCTGCTTCTTGTTACTGACTTGTGGTTCTGATCTCAAGTTTGTCTTCTGCTTCTGGTCTCCTGGTAGCCTGACCCAGCTGACTCCCACCTCCTGTCTTGTTGTTTGGCGGCTCATGACCTGGCCATACCACCTGCATTTAATTAGCTTCAAACAAAGCCCTAGAATTGCAAAAAGAGTGTTTAACAAAACCAAACACATTGATAAATCATTTTTTATGTTCCATTTGATATGGTAAAAAAATAATTGCCTGTCATTGCACAAACTAAAAGCATACTATACAAACTTACTCACCAGTCATGCAAATGCTTATATGATTACCTTTATACATCAATAGTCCTACTGAGTTCAATTACATGACTCGTGTGTAAGGTTATTCACCTGCCCGTTTTCAGGATCAGGGCTGCTGACAGTGAAATGTAAGAATAGGGGGCTACTGCTATCTAATCATTTCCTTTTAGATGTCCTCTTAAAATGGTTTGATTTGGGAGTATTTCCAAATGAAGCATTCTGCTGCCAGTCACAAGTTTTCCTGCCAAAAGTTCATTTTTTCTTTTCCTTAACAATTATTAAATGTTATTAACTATTCTCACAAGTCACTGGTTTTCATTTATATTACCCAACTCTTGTTCTCACACATGGTCTTTACAGCAACCTTAACAATGTTAAGGAAGAAAATTTTTCCTAATTAATGGACTGGGTGACAGTTCACTGTGCCAATCTGTTAATATAACAGATTATGAGGTCACTATTAAGACTTTGTGTGAGAGTGCAAATTGGGGTATGTATTTCTTTTCAATATCTATTGAAGATTGTGTGTGTGTTACTGATAGTGTGTGGGAGATGTGAAGGTGGCAATGAATGCTGGACACTTTCACTTTATTTCCATATTTGTAAGATTCTGGGCTGGTGAGATATATCTTGGTACAAGTTTAACTGTAACTAAACAATTTTTTTTATTAACTCTTAATTACCTATTATCTCATATTCCTGCTGCTTTATAGTTTCTGGTCTCTTTCTAGTATTGCTGTGTGATCAGACACAATTATACACTTAATCCAATCTATATATCAACTACATAAACTGTCTTTGGCCTCTCCCTAATAGTACTGTGCATATAGACACACACAAAGATTTTCAAGAATAACTAATGATTTTGGATGCTCAACTTGAGGCACCTCAAGGTGGCCTGGTTTTCAGAAAATGCTCCTCCTCTACCCTCCAAAAACCAGGTTCCAGGGAGGTTATGGGAGGGAGGGGAGGAGCTGATCGGCGGGAGGCGCTGGGGGCAGGGGGGAAGGAGGGAAGCTTGGCTGCTGGTGGGTGCTAAATTGGGCACTCAAAAATTGAGGCACTTATAATCATTTGTCATGTTTGATAACCTTGGGGATTTACACATATATATTTATGCCCTGCAGTTATTCAATTACCCCACCTTATTCTGTGATCTTATTGGTTTACACAAGCTAAGCAGAAGTAGGACCTGTCAAGTTAAAATTCCTTTTCAAAGGGTGAACAGAACCCTTAAGGTAGGACTTAAATGGTGCATAGGTCTTGTGCTGCGGCAACCTCTGCACGGGGTTGAATTTCACCAGCTGTACTTGTGTGGTAGATTACAAAAGAGCACATGATTGCTGTAGCAATTATTGATGCTGCAGGAAATGGCAGATCTCCAAGTGAGAGTACTGAACCAATCCCCCAGCCTAGGGTCTGATCTCCACTCGGCTATACTATCAAACTGATATGCTAGAGAAGAGAATAAAGCCCACTGGGCTAAGGGCATTTTGCTGCTAAAGTTAGTGTTCTGTATGAGATACAAAACCAAGATCATAATCACTGCTGGTCATTAGCCCCCAAGCTTCCAACCTGGCCCTGCTTCTCCCTGCCCCCTCCAATCCCTGCTCTGCCTCTTCCTCCCCTTCCCTCCCAGTGCCTCCTGTATGCCGCGGAACAGCCGATCCGCGGCAGGCAGGAGGTGATGGGAGGGAGGGAGAGAGAGGAATTGATCAGTGGGGTTGCTGGCAGGGGTGGGGGGAGGAAGGAGGGGAGTTTGGCTGCCGGTGGGTGCTAAGCACCCACTAATTATTGTCCCTGGGTGCTTGCTGGAGCACCCACAGAGTCAGTGCCTATGACCTAGACTGTGGCACCTTTTTGTTTGTTAACCCTGGTATCCTGGCCAAATTCAAATTTAGATTTTGATATTATTTGTGAAGCACTTTGAAGATGCTAAATACCATAGTTTAGCATTATTATTATTAAATGTTCTAAAATGCTGTGTAGTTTTGCTGTACACTGAGGCTACATCTAAACCGTGACCTAGGGGTGTGATCCCTGCTCATGTACACATACTTGTGCTAGCTCTCATTAAGCTAGCACAAGTATAAATAGCAGTGTAGCCGTGGCAGCAGGAGTGTTGAGCGCATACTCACTGATTTCAGGTGGGTTTATACTTGGCACGGCACAGGCCAGCCATGCCTCTGCTACCTGTACTACTGTGGCTACGCTATTATTTATATTCATGTTAGCTTGATGAGCGCTAGTGCCTGGGTAGATGAGCAGGGGTATCACACCCTTAGCTCATAGTGTAGATATAACCTTAAAGAATGCCTTTGCTGCAAAGTTAGTTTGGGTGACTGGCTCCCAGGTCTGAGCACTCAGGTTTGCCTAGCCTGAGTGTGGACAGCCATACTGGAAAGCCATACACACATTCAAGTTCATGTACTCACTGGTGCTCCAGTCCCTGGGGTGTTTCGCTAGGACTTCTGGGAGCATGTTCCTTCATTCTTTGTCCTGCAGTAAACTGAGTATGATTTTTCCCCATGAACTGTGAGAAAACTTGCCTGTCCTTGGCATTTAAGGATTATCAGCACTGGAGTGATTTAGCATGCATCCTCACTGTAAAGTGGGTGCGTTACTGGCGCAAGTGAAAGCAGACCCTAGGCTCTAACTTACACCCACGGCTGTGTCAGCTAGCTCAGGTTGAAAGCTCCACTAAACTCTGTGAAAGGCAAGGTGTGTGCATGTGTGAATTAGAGGGGGCTGGAGGCGCAACGCCTGTGTAAGAGCCTGGGCTAACTTTGCAGTGAGAACATACCCGTTAACAGCTCATAGAGTAGAATGCATTTCAGTGGTCAGGGCATTTAGGGTCTGCATCTACAAGTTATTGAGCAGTCTGGCCTGATCTCGGAAAGCACTTTAACATGTGAGTAGTCTCGGAGATGATGGGACTGACTTACGTGGATGAAGCATGTGCTTGAGTGCTTTGCTGGATTGAGCCAGAACGGTCAGCACTTTGCAGGATTGAGTCCACTCTTCCAAACATTTACTATAGAACATGTGATAGTTTGCAAAAATTTCTGTGTAAAACGTATGATTTTATGGAACTGCTGTACCATTGAATGCCTCAGTGTATAGTGAATTAGCTATTTGCTCACAGGGTTTATGTCATGTAGCTCCCAACCAAGTCTATACAGGTGAACAAGAAATCATTAACCTGAATGGTCTTCCATTCAGGTTGGAAGCAACCTAGAACAATGAGATGTATGCAAGTTGTCTGCAGGGTTTGGTGTTGGCACAATGGAAAACCCACAGCAGAAGCAAAGAAACAAGGTGTTAGAATAGCTTTTAAAAACACAGGCTCTGAGTGATTCAGGAACCACAAAGGGACATACGCTGAGTTGGGGAACCTTTTGAGCACCAGACCTGAACCAGCTAATGGGAGCTTGCTGCAGGAGTCAAAAGAGACTCCCTGATCAGGAAGACAAAACGGAGCTAGAGGAGTGGGATCCAGGAGACCTGGGACCCCTGAAAGCACTGATCAAAACCCAAAGAAGAATGCTCAGGAGTGGTGAGGACTCTGAGCCGGGAATTGCAAGCAGGTGTTTATTTTGCCTAGAATTTTGTATCTCTTCTGATTTGTCTTTGAGTAAAGTGGTTTAGGAATTCCTCTATAAAGTCTGTTTGTTACTTGTTTCAAACTATAAACCAGTGTACCTTTGAGGATGGAGCTTGGGAAGAATGCTCTTAAGTTATGCGGGAGGGTTCTGCATTGGTCTTGGGACCTAGGGCAGCTGGCCCATAGGATCATATTCCACAGAAGTGGCATAAGACAGAAAATCAGTGCCCTAGAGGCCAGGACCAGAGACTGGCTGGAGCCTGCCCAAATGCAAGAGAGTTTAGAAGCACACAGATCCAGCATGCAGGTCCAAACCCAGTAGGCTGGTGAGTGTCTGCACAGGGGAACTCAATCAGGACTCTGACAGAGAAAATAGGGTTACTCATGTTAATAAAAACCACTATGAAGACTGACTGTAAAGTGCTTTGGGGATTAAAGGTACTATATAAATTATCCACAAAGGGTCACACTTTTAATCGCAGGTGCCTAAAATGTGCTTATGGACACTTATGCATATGGTGTCCATATACGCTTAAGTTATATCTGCAAATTGTGTTCATGCCCTACTGCTGACATTTGAAAAGATGTCTTAATGCAGTTGCCTAAATAATGTCTGTTGAATATGTTCACACACACCATGCCAGCAAATTTGCATAAAGGTTCTGTAGGCACAGTGGATGTGTGAGAAAATTTGGTTGATACAGCAAAGGTGTCTGCATATGGAAATTTGGCCCAAAATACACTGAGAAACTAATCCTTACAGCTGGGTAACCTTAATGTAACTGCCTCTTGTCAAATGCTGCTGGCACACATCAATCAACAGAAAAGAAAAAGGAAGCTTGATTGGGCTGTGAGAATGGATGCAGTAAAGAAAAGGAACCCTTCTAATGAGGAAAGGGTAACCTTGCAGAATTTGAAGTGTTAGAGGTTTTGTGAATGTCTCAGACTATATTTTGATTCTTATTAGTACAAATTCAAAGCTTCTCCAGTAAATTTAAACCCATACCTTCCTCCAAGGGAAATATAATTTAAGACAATGTAGCTAAAAGGAGCCCACCCTATGGGGGGCACAGGGGGTAGAAACCAAATCTAGGTTGATATTAAAAAAAAAGGCATTTGCACTGCTTTGCACATCAGCGTGCTTTATCGAGAGTAATTAATTATCCCCCCACCATGGGAAAGGTGTATTATCCCCACTTCGTTCAAAGAGGGAAACTGAGGCAAAATTTGCATAACATGAACGAAGCCTCCACGGGGGCTTTGCAGAAGCCCATGGCCCTGCCCAGGCAGGCACTTGGTGAAATGCGGCCTCAGGGACGGACCGGTGACAGCCGCTACTCCTCGTTGTCACGACACCCTGTGTTTCTGCACGTGCTGGCAGGTAACACCTTGGACGGGTCAGGCGGGAGGCGAGCCCTAGGCGGCCTCTCTCAGTCCCCGGCCCCCAGGCCAGGTGTAGCGAGCAGATGGGGGACATCGATCGAGGAAGGGCCGGGCCCTCTGCGCCCACCCGTTCTAGTCTGTGGGCTGGACCCCCCCTTGCCCTGCGCTGGTGTAGGATACTGCCCCGCGTAGTAATGTGCTACTTCTGGTGTACTGAGCATGCTCAGTTCATCTGCTGAAGCCACTGCGCTTCATCCTGCCCTTATTACCTATAAGATTCTGCGGACTGCTTTTGACAGGGATTAAAAAGTGGCAAAGGGGACGAATCGGAGCAGGGGGTTGGCCAGGGTCTGAGCAGGGGGTGGAAATTTACTGGTCAGGGGGGTCAAGCAGCTGGAGGCAGCATTAGGAGAGGGGCTAAATGGCAAAATCAGGGATGAGGGGGGAGGAGGAGGAGTTAAGCCCAGGAGTGAGGCCCTGGCAGAGGGTTTCAGAGGGCAAAACCCAGCACAGGCAGGGGCAGAAGGGATAGCAGTTAGCCCAGTGGGATTGAGACACCAGTGTTTGCAAAAATGGTGGGGGGGAAAAGGGGCTTTTTTATTTTCCCCTCTCACAGACAGCACCTCTCAGCACGGGCTTACCAGGGCTGGGTTCTTAAAGGTACAGGCACCCCAATCCTAGTTAAAAGAAAAGGAGTACTTGTGGCACCTTAGAGACTAACCAATTTATTTGAGCATAAGCTTTCGTGAGCTACAGCTCACTTCATCGGATGCATACTGTGGAAAGTATAGAAGATCTTTTTATACACACAAAGCATGAAAAAATGGGTGTTTACCACTACAAAAGGTTTTCTCTCCCCCCACCCCATTCTCCTGCTGGTAATAGCTTATCTAAAGTGATCAATCTCCTTACATCCAATCCTACTTAATTCAGCTCCTCTTTTCTGATCTAATCTACTGAGGCTATGTCTACACTACAAAGTTCAAAGCGCTGCCGCGGGTGCCAGTGCTCCTGGTAATCCACCTTGACGAGGGGATTAACTCCGAGCACTGGGAGCCAAGCCTGTCTACACTAGCGCTTTAAAGTGCTCAAACTTGCTGCGCTCAGGTGTGTGTATGTGTGATTTTTCACACCCCTAAGCCAGCAAATTAGAGCGCTTTAACTTGCCAGTGTAGATAATCCCTAAGATTTAATTCAGTGAAACATTTTACATATATCCCCTCGGAAACAAAGAATCCCTTATCACTGTATCTGAATGTATAGAGCAGTGGTTCTCAAAGCCGGACCGCTACTTGTTCAGGGAAAGCCAGCACACCCATTGGCCTGGAGCGGCAAACCACGGCCAGTGGGGGCTGCAATCGGCTGAACCTGCGGATGCGGCAGGTAAACAAACCGGTCCGGCGTGCCAGAGGCTTTCCCTGAACAAGCGGCGGACCGGCTTTGAGAACCACTGGTATAGAGTCTCCGAGCAGTTTCCCAGGTTGTCTGATCTGCTGGGATTCCCTGAATTCCGTGAAATTTTAATTCTAATTTTTTCTTTTCATTTTTAGAGCAGATGTTTATTCTGTTGGATCATCTGACTTCCACTCTGACTGAACTTCTGGCCTATTGTCAAAACTTTGTTTTGAGTCAATCCACCAATGGGGATTGCATTTTTGTAACTGTTATTTTGCCTCTCAGTCTAGCCCTTAGTGTTTTTCCGTCTGCCATTGTGTACAACTTGATTCTTAAATATTCAATAAAGGCAGTATACTATCTCCTATAATGTCTTTCTCCCTGGAAAAAAAATCTATTGTAATTTTTGCAGAAAATTAGAACTGCTATCGTGGGTCAGACCAATAGTCCGCCTAATCTAGTATCCTGTCTTGTGACAGTGGCCAATGTCAGGTGCTTCTAAGGGAATGATCAGACCAGGTAATGACACATTGAACCATCCCATTGTCCACTCCCAGCATCTGACAGTCAAAGGACGGTTTAAGGACATGCAGAGCATGGGCCTGCATCCCTTGATTATCTTGGCTAATAGCCAATGTACTTATCCTGAGGGACTGATCTAATTCTTTGTTCAACCCATTCATAGTTTTGCCTTTCAAAATATAATGAACACACATCTACAACTCCAAGATACCTTTATAACCACAAGAATTCTAAAATCATGAGTTATACACCCTCGAGTCAAGAAATTTTAATAAATAAATATTTTTTTTATGTGTCTCTTTGTTCCTGAGCCTGTAGGGTGCAGTAAGGCCAGTTCCAATGCCTTGACCCTAAACACCTGAATGAATCTTAGTCTACCCTCATACTCCCAAACATTTAATATACCTAAGGCCATATCTACACTTTAAGTGTGGGTTAACTCAAGTTATGTCAGCACAGAGTCACTACGGTTACTATGTCACTTGTGTGCATGCCCCCTGGACTCCTTGTCTCAGCAGTCAGGGTACTCACCAAAAGCACTTGTATAGATTCAGAGTGAGGTGCACCACGAATAGATATCCTACTGTCCACCCACTGTATTTTGGGAAGCTTTGGTTTGGCAGCATATGCTGGGTACTAAACAGGTCAGACTGGGGTGGTTGTGGCCATGGGATCCAACTTCTTATAACGCATTGTTAACCATCCACTAATTTTATTTGTATCCCATACATAAACGTATACATAATGTTTACACCTTTTTTTCTAAACCTACTAACCTGCCTGGCCCTCCTCACTGTCTGCCATCTCACACAGAATCATGGAGCTTGCATGGCTCTGCACTACTGTCATGAGCATTTGCACCCAAAGGTGCATGCTCCTTTACTATTTGCAGATCAGCAAACATACATGTGGGGTGTGACATTATACTCTACATTCTTTATGCAAATATGCTTTTGATACAGATACGACATAGCTAATATATACTTTATGCAAGGTGGCTGATGTGGGGTAGTTTCATCACATTGCAGTGTTACAGGTAGCACATCCCTATAGTTTGCAGTTTTGTGTGTGTGTGAAAATGCTATCTGCAAGACTGTGCTACCTGCAGCTGCAACAGGTCCAACTTTGCTTAAAAAAGGCCATCTGATTTAGCTAATTCCTACAAATAGCAGTCTCCCATACCAGCAGTGTCAGAAACTGCTGTCTGTAGGAATTAACTTCATCACGTTGCAGTGTTACAGGTAGCACATCCCTATACTTTGCAGTTTCATACATGGGGGGGGGGGGGGAGAGGAAGTGGTGGTTGGTGTGTGTGTGAATGCTATCTGTAGGACCATGCTACCTGCAGCAGTGACAGGTCCTACTTTGCTAAGAAAGGTATTTCAAGCAGTCTCACATGTAAAACCAACCTGATAGCTTTCTTTAACAGTGTAACAAGCCTACAAGCGGTAGATGTGGTATATCTTGCCTTTAGTAAGGCCTTTGATACTGTCTCCCATGACCTTCTCATAAACAAACTATGGAAATGAAACCTAGATGGAACTAAAATAAAATGGGCATAAGGAGTGGGGCTCTCCAGGGGTCAGTTCTGGATACGTTTCTATTCAAAATCTTAATGATTGAGATAATGGCATAGAAGGTACACTTATAAAGTTTGTGAAAATTTAAGGTCTAGAAAACATGACCTATGAGGGAAGACTGAAACATGGTAACAGTTTTCAAGTATGTACAAATAAAGTAGCATCTTTTTACAAAAGCTGTTTCTTACAATCTACACGTACCCCTCACGGCTACAGGGAGCACGTTTCTACACATAGCAATTTCACATACACGACAGTGCAAGACACGGCCATCGATAGGCATTTGCGACATCGGGTAGCAGTTTACTACAACAGCAGTTTCTTACAATCCACACGGTTCGAGAAGCGGTATCCTGCACTGCACCTGCCAGCGAGCCCCGTGGCCTGTCGGCTGAACTGCTCACCTCAGCCCGCGCCCGCGCGGCTCAACGGCCCTTGCCGCTGAGGCGCGCTCCCCGCTCAGGGTCCCTGCGCCTCTCCGATCCCCCGCACCCGCTGCGGCTCCATCCCTGCCGCAGCCACCTCTACCCTGCCCCGCGCGCCCTTGGGCCGCTCAGAGCCTCGCCCATGTCCCCGCCCACTCCCTCTGCTCAGGTCTGACCTCACGCTCCGGTCTTTCACAGCCCCGCCCTCTGATGTCTCCCTCCCCTCAGGACTCTCGCGAGATTATGTTAAAGCGGCCGGCCTCCGCGCCCCTTCTCCGGCTCTTTCCCCCTAGGCGGGTGAGCGAGTGCGGCGCGGCGGCGGCCGGGTCGGCCGCGGTGCTCTATGGGATAGTGGTGGATAGAGGCTCTCCTCGGTTCGGAGCGCTAGGGCCAGCCAGGAGCGGGGCATGAAGATGGCGGACGCCAAACAGAAGCGGAACGAGCAGCTGAAGCGCTGGCTCGGCTCCGAGACCGACCTGGAGCCGCCCGTGGTCAAGCGCAAAAAGACCAAGGTGAAGTTCGATGACGGCGCCGTCTTCCTGGCTGCCTGCTCCAGCGGGGACACGGACGAGGTGCTGCGGCTGCTGGAGCGGGGCGCCGACATCAACTACGCCAATGTGGACGGGCTCACCGCACTGCACCAGGTCCGTGCGGGGCCTGGCTCGGCCTGGGCGGGGGGGAACTGGGGCTGGGCCTGGCCGCGCGGGGGCGGGAGGGGCCCGGTGGTCGGGGCCCGGTGGTCGGGGGCGTGGGGACGTGCTGCCAAGCCTGACTCCAGCTCTCTGCAGCGGGGTCTGTCCCGAGCCGATGGATCGGCCCTGCGGAGGCTGCTCTTCCTCGTTTTCCCTAGTCTCTGGGATCGGCCCTACTCCACTGTCTGGGGTGGCGGCTAAACCTTTTCCTCCCCTGACTGGGGTGATCCGGGGCCCTCTCTGCCTTCCTTCCCCCGGGGACGGTGTCGGTGGGACCCCCCGGCTATGGATAGCATGGAGGGTGTCGCTGAGAAAGCTGGGTCCGCCGGGGCCCTGCCCGCTGTGTGTCCAGGGAGGAGAGATGGCGCCCCGGAGTCGGGGGAGGTGAAGGGCAGATCCCGGAAAGGGGGTGGTGTTGGCAGGTAAGGATGGTGGGATGAGAAACAGGGTCACTCCCATGTTTGCTGTTATCGGGAGAGAGTTCCTGCCGCCCCGACCCCTCCAATTTTTCTGCACTTAAGGGGATTAAATCTGCTTTTTGTGAAGGCGGATCATTTATTTTTCTCTGGTTTCTAGGGGGAAACTAGTGTTTTGTTCTTAATATAGAAACGTTTGTCGATAGGAGACAGGCTTCTTTCTTTATTGATGGTTTCTGCCGCAGTGTGAAAGCCCTACTCTTAGGTTAGCAGTGTTTTTACAGGATATTTTTCCTGCGGTGGGAGGTTGTAAGAAGGGATTGCTTTGTCCATGGTTTTTGAACTGAGATCTAACTTTCCATTCCATTCCCCCCACCCTTAATGAAAGTGGCCGTGAACTTTCCTCAAAATGGATGCTTTGTGCATGTTAAAGTTTTATAGCAATCTGATTGGAATCTGAAAATGTTAGCCAAATAAGGAAAGGCAGTGGCAATCCAGAGATAATGTGGGTTTGCCTGAATAGTTTTCGTTTCTGCAACAGACCAAAAACCATAGCAGCATATTAAATTCACTAAACTAAATTCAGAAAAGAAAGAACAATCTCTTTGATAGATTAATGTTTTGTTTTGAAAATTGTACCTCAGTAGTTCCAGAAAGACTTAGTAATTATGAGCTCTAGTTCGATCAGGTAAAAAAATCTTTCCAAAATAGCGCAGTGAGGGAATTCAGAGCAGTGTTGTGACCGTGTTCTCTTTCTAAACAGAAACTGGTGACTTTAGTATGTGGTAAACCTCTTGATAGTGAAATAAGTATGAGGAATGCCCCATTATTTATTGTAATAGCTAACAATAAATGGATTGCTAAGAACTGGATTTTATACTTTTAACTCTTACTGTAATGTAAGGTGTATATAATAGCTTTACTGTTTCCTGTACAAAAGTTGTCACCTGCCCTTTCATTGTATTATTAGCCTTGACAGAATTGGTAATGTTGTTATTAGAATATTGATAAGATTGGTTATATTGTTAATATATAAACAAGTTCTTTCAGGTCCAGAATGTATAGAACTTTTAATGGTGGGAACAAAAGAAGTGTTGTTTTTTATAGTTATTGGTAGAACAACAAATTAAGACTAAGGTTTCCGTTTTTTGGCCATTCTGAGAAGCCTTTTTAAAAAGCAGGTGAGGAGGAGTCTCTCTGACAACTTTATGATATTGTAGTGCAACATTTTTAGCATTTATTAATGTCATCGTTGCCTCTGTGCTGCCAGACTTTCACCCCTCCTTAATTTGCAAGCTGACCACAGATAGTGGGAGATCAAGATAGCTGCAGGTTTTTGGTTTTTTGCTTAAACTTCTGTTGGAGTAGTTGATACTCTAGTGTTCCTACTATGGGATAACTAAAAATGGCTTTGGGAGGCTTCTGTCGACAAACATCTAGTTGAAAAGCAAATTGGGAGATTTAACTGTGACTTGATTGTATATTCTCCCAACCCCTCAGGGAATGTATTGGTTGCAGTGTCCCTTTAATTGACACACAGTCTTTAGTGTAGCCAAACTTCTTTGTTGTTCATGCATTTGAGACAAAATAGAAAATACTGTACATCTTATTTATCATAGATGGGTCTACTCTAAATGAGAGCTGTTGTGGTATGAAGTAAGGCCAGATGTACCGTAGGGAAACTTCTCAAAAGTTTAGCACTTTGCTAATGCCATTGTGACTTCACCAGTGTCGGTAATGTTGAAAGCCCTATTATAGACAGGATTTTCCATGGTTACCATCATTTTTAAGCACTATATCAATTTAGACCTGCTCATCCATGTGAAACAAGAATACCTGCATGATATCTAAAATGAAGTGATTTATCCCCATTTTTGGACCGCTTTCTTCCCCCGGTTCTCATCCATTTATTCCACATCACCTGCGTTCTCCTGTCTTGAGTCGCCCACCATGAGTTAGGTTTTAGTGCACTAGAGCAGGAGCATAAACTACATTTTTGTAATATTTTCTTGTAGACACAAGGCAGTATAGGAAAAAGGGATAAGCAGCACTTTCCTTCAAAACGTTGGTGGCAGTTCCTCAACACATTCAGCCGTGAACACATGGGGTAGCTTCAGTTTCAGGGTATATGTACAGTGCAGCTAGAGGTGTAATTTCCAGCTCAGGTGTATGCATGCTAGGTTTGATCAAACTATTGAGCTAAAAATAACAGTTTAGCTGTACAGCACAAGCTAGCTGCCTGAGAACAATCCTGTTGGAGTCTCTAAGTAAGTACTTGGGCAGGTAGATTGCTGCTACCACGGTGGCTAACCTGCTCTTATAGCATACTAGCTGGATCAAAGTTAATGCATATGTGTCTACCCATAGAATTCCAACTTCAGCATAGACGTAGCCTCAGTTTCCACTGTGGCAACAAGTTGTGCTACCAGCCAAACCACTGTGCCATTCATTAGGCAATCTGTTCCAATATTAAGGCTCAAAAGCTATTTGGGTGGAGTAATAAAATTTGTAGGATGAACTAGGCAGGGTTTTTGTCCCTCTTCCTGTATAACAAAACAAATTCTTACTGTGCTTCTTATTCAGTATGCATTCTAAAGGCCAATGTGTACTGCAGACATTTATTTCTGAGATGGAAAGTCTGAGTGCTTCTCTTCCCCCATACTGCCTACACATTTTAATTCTACAGTGATTTGACACTAATTGCTGATTTCATTTTATATTTTGCTGCGCAGAAGTAGGCATGGTGCATGTTAAGTGCACTTCTTTTTTAAAGGGATGCAACATATTAAACTACGTTTTGTCACATTTACCACCTATATTCCAAGTAGTATTTAAGCTTCCTATTTGCAAATCAGTACAGAAAAATATTTTTGTTTTGTAATCTAGGTTAGAATAGATTATCATAATGGTCCCTTCTGGTTTTAACATCTTTGAATTTGAATCTTATTTTCTGCCTTTGACAGGGCTGTGCATAGTTGGTTTCCATGTTTTTTGGGTTGGGGCTTCCTAATCCAAAATGTTCCATTAACTCAATGGAAGTTGTAAAAGACAGAGTCTCTGAATAATGCATTTTTTCTGTATAACTGTCATGTGCATAGATGTAACGCTGGGATTGTAGGGGTTAACTTTTTCTTGTGATGTGTCCTTCCAGGTAATTCAGCAGGACTTAAGAGAAGAATAGAATCAGGAGGCGAAATGTGATGTCATGTAATACTTGCTAGCATTTAGTCTCTGGGGTGGGGAAGAAATTGCCTGTGCATGACTGGTCTATAAGAGCCTCCATGTTGTCACTTATTTAAAAAAAAATTAGAAATTCTTAGTACAGGCTAACTCTGAGAACAGACTTACTGACATGAGCAACATACAAACATGGTTTTTGTTTATGTTGGGTATATGAGTCGTCTTGTGCACTGGGTTTTATGGAATGATTATTGTAAAAAAAGACTGTCAAATTATTTTAAAACTTGTTGACCAGCAGATCTAAATTGCATAGTATGTATATTCACATCTTGAAGTGAAGACTTCAGTTTTGTAGTTCTTATTAGTGGTGGGTTTTTTTAATCTATAATACGCTCTTCTATAGGCTCATCCCTAAGATATTGGAGTGCTTTGTGAACAGTCATTTGTCTTCCTACACCTGAGAGCTATGGGGAAGTATTGACACAATTTTGCTGCATAACTGGTGATCAAGCTGATGTGGGAATATAACACTAGCTATTTGAATTGAACCCTTGATATTTATCGTGCAGATTGACTTCATTGCCTTACTATCTATTAAACTCTTCTTCCTAACAAAATCTGCTGTGTAGTCTGAAGAAGAGTTCTGTGTAGCTCGAAAGCTTGTACGGTATCTCTCACCAACAGAAGTGGGTCCAATAAAGGTGTTGCGTCACCCACTCTGTAGCTAGAACATAGTTTTCATGTGGGGGAACTGATTTTAAGAATATCTTAATGCTGTTGTCTTGGTATCATATAGCACTGGCTCAGCAGTGGCTAACAACACTATAACCACAGATCATTCATTATAGAACTGTACAGTGGTCTGGTTTTGGCTGACAAAGGGCAAACTTGGAGATGACAGTACATGCCATGTATGCAAGTTATTGTTATCTTAATATTTACTAATCGCAGAGGTAGTTGCTTTGACATAAGTTAACTGCCTCCCTTTTCTTTCAAAGAGATCCAGTTATTGCTTATTTATCGCAAACGTATATACTTGATCACTCATGCTGACATGGGCTTTAGTACTGGTTGTCATTAAATATCTTGGGTAATAGCCTTATCCCCTTCTAGAGCCCTTACACCTGGTTAAAGGGCTAGAGTGGTGTAAAAGGATGATTAAAAACCAGTGATTGAGCTGTAGATGGAGCCCACTGGCATAAAAACAAGGAAAGACAACTGTAAGGCTGTCTTCTGAGGACCCCCTTGTAAGCCCTGGGATAGGAAGTTACCAGACACAACATATAGCATGGCAGCCCGGTAGCCAGGGGTAGATTGCTGTAATCTAAGCTCCTATGGCCATCTACACTACGATAGGAGCTGCAGAGCAATTTAGGATCAAGATGATGCAAAAATGGCTCAAAGCCACCTTAGCACCCAACCCCCACTCCCTGAGCTGCGACTTCAATGGTGTTGGTCTTACTGGAGGACAGAGTCTTGCCCCATTTGCAGAAACGAATTAGTTTTACATTAGATATAAAAATTTGCACAAAAATCTTGAAATCCATACGTCAGAATTTGTACTTGGTTTACTGTGAAACTGATACCTTCCATCTCATTGCATGGGGGGGAAATCATTCTTGTTTCTGATAACACTGTACGCTTAGAGGTAAGGATTTAAAAAAATCCTTTATTGGTCATTATTCTGCTTTTTTCCTTTTTGCATGTGTCTCAGTGTGGACAACAGAAGTGGGGAAATCAGTTTCACTTCTAGGTTCTTAATGTTGCACTGTCTGACTTCAGATGTTTGTTTTAAAAAATTACTATAACGTAAAGAAATGAGTGGAAACGCTTCTGCTGGCCATAGATTCTGTAAAACGTGTTCATTTCCAGGAAATGAGAATTGAATAGCATAATACTTCAGTGTGACTAAGCTAATAACTATTTTAAGGTAACTCTTAATTTCCTGATTTCTGTGCTTAATTTTGCAACCTTAATATTGCATTAATAAAGGCCTGTCTAATTTCCGTCCTCTCTAAAGAAATAGTGGTGGTGGAGGAAGAGATAAAGTATATGAAGTGTTGGGTACATCATGTGCCCCTTCATACTACATGATAACTGAGGACATCTTTAGTACTTAGCCTACATATAAGAAAAATTCTATTAAGCATATGACTGCATACAAATTTTTGTAGAGTGCAATAATTGTAAATGTTATACCTCTCCAAACTTGGCTTAACAGCCTTGTGCATACTGAGGATTAACTATATGCCAGGTTTGAACCCAACCTCTCTTTTTTGAGTTGTATGTAAAGGCATCACATTGTCTCTGCTAAGTGTCCTCTTTTAAATGCACAAATATAATAATTGAACTGAATTCTAGCATATAGGCTGAGACGAAGCTTGGGGAAACTCCCATCTTAATAATTACTGGCAATGACATGAGTAGAAACATCTCAAACTTATTTATAGTATCTGTAATGTAGCATTTGAAGAATACGTTTATAAGATAGTCACATAGGTTTCATAACAAATTCAAAATATTGGCAATAACTACAGCCAGTATAATTTTTTTATTTTGTAAAATAAGTTACTGTTTAATGACCATGTCTTCTAGTTGTAAACTTTACCCTGGAATTAAATATTCTTGAGTCAGTACACTGATGCATTTACAGACTTCATTGGCACAATGAAATGTGTAGATTAAATGCCATGCGTGTTCTGACATACGGTACGCTTGATTTTTTTAAAATTTTTTTCTTTTGTAACCTACTTTTGTGTAGTAAAAGGAATGTTACATAAACCACTCATCACGATAGGTCGTTTGGGAACCACTGCATGTGAACAGATTCAGGTTGAGGAAGTTAATTGCTGATCTAGGCAGATGTCTGTGCTACAGCTGCAGTACTGCAGTTAAACTGCTGTACTGTAGACCAGTGGTTCTCAACCTGTGGCCCGTGGGCCACTTACGGCCTAATCAGCACATGGCTGCAGCCATGTGACATCCTCAGAGCAATACACGTAGTGTGTATATATAGTGTGGATGCGGCTCCCATAACACTTGGGATCTGCATATGTGGCCAACAGTGGTAAATAGGTTGAGAACTACTGGTATAGACACTTGCTACACTGAGAGAAGGGTTTTTTCCCATCACTCCAGTAAATCCATACCCTTGAGGCAGGAGCTAGGTCAATGGAAGAATTCTTCTGTCAAACTAGCTGTGTCTACAATGGGGGTTAGGTCACCCTAACTATGTTGCACAGGGTGTGAAATTTTTCATAGCCCTGAGCAGTGTACCTAGGTTGACCTAATTTTTAGGTGGTGGAGTAGACTAAGCCTAGGTGTCACTGTAGCTTTTGAACATAAATTGTAACTATTTCACTTCTATTTATTGAAATGGTATAATTCAGATTGTATTGTGAGCTCCAGGGTGGGGCAGATCCTCGGATAATTGCTATTGGAACCATGACTTCAATAGATCATCCTTAAGTTGAGTATCTGTGCCGATGTCTTCTGTGTACACACTATGGGCATAACTGGAAATAATACAAGCTTTTGAATGGTTAGTTTTGTGTTGTTTTGGTGGCCTTATAATGTCTATTCCAGTTAATAGGAGATGCTTACTGATATAAGTAATTTGAGGACTACAAAAGAGAGAGACTACATGACATTCAGTAACATTTACCTGATTATATTTTATTGTTCTGACCAAATCCTTCAAAGGATGAATTACAAAAGAGCAAGCACTTGCCCCTTAATTGTCTCTTGTTCAGTTTAATTTCCCTTCTGAGATGAAAACTAAGATTTTTAGCCATTAAGTACATCACAATTAAGAATTCACCACTTGGCATGCATTGAGTAGTGCAAAATTTCATACTGCATGTAAAAGTCGTTATTCTTATTAGTTTTCTTTGTTGATCTAATTGGAATAGAGCTGCAAGTCTGTATGGCTAGCTGTAAGCAGTGCATGTTCAGATGCTATCAGATGGGTGGAGACATTCCAAGCTGTCATGCTTGCTGTGTGCATTCCTGAAATGAGTCAATGGAAACCTTGGCATAGGAGTGGAGGCATTCCTCAGCTGTCACCTTTCTAGTAGTCTGTTAAAGTGCATTGTGATATGTCAGTAAGAAAAAGATTATCATGTATTTACAACAAACAAAATGTTTAGTCATGCATTGTCTCTGGAGTTTTAAACCTAGATTTTAAATCAGGTATAGTAAGTTTTGTCAAACTGCCACCTACGAAAGTGGTGTGTTAATGGCTTTTGAGGCATCACTAACTACTGTACAAAACAGTTCATCTTGTCTTCCCCTTTAAATTTACTGATGCAGAATTTTAGAAATGTTTTCAAATATGAGTGGTGGCATTCATTTCTCCATTACTGTCATACACCTTCTTAGAGTGTATTAGGAATATAAGGCTAATGGGGGGCATTTAAAATAATAAAATGTAATTGATCTTCAATAAATACAGGGATTTTAATAAATAGGCTGAGGCACTACAGACAAAATAATCACACAAAGGCCCAGTTTGGCATTGCACCTGCTTATGGTGACTCTGGATTTTCTCCACAAGAATGCTAGTTATTGCTTTTGACATTTAATCACTAATAAGAACTGTGCAGCTCTATTTGTTGTCAGACAAAAACCTGTCACTCTTAATCAAAATTGGCTGGTTCCAAATTATTTTAATACTAATACTTACATTTGTAACATGTAGAATGTTCTAGGTAGTGCTTTCCAAATTCATAAGAGGAGACCATCTAAAAACACAAGCTTACCATAGGGGCAAACATGAAGGGTAGAGGGAAGGAATGCAGCATTCAAGCAAACTAATTAATTTGGCACATGACTTTTTTTATAAAAATGTCCATGCATAAACATAGAAACTCTTTGTATCCCTTATTCACTATTATATTTTTTCTGTAAAATATCATCTCATCTTTCTCCCCAAGACTACCCTAAGTAATAAATAAATAAAATTTCTAGCTTCCCTCTATCTAGGACCTATCTCATTAGTCACTGCAGATGGGGGAGCACTGCCAGTTAACAGCTAAATAATGTGCACAAAATTCTAGTAGTGTGGCTCTGCAAGATCTTGATTTATGGGAGAGGGGGGTCATGGTAGGAGCCCTTGAGGCCAACCTGTCAGCCACTCTCCCTTATTGTGTGGAATGGTTCTAATTTCTGGGTTTTGTGTTATGAAGTTCTAGACGTGTATACAATACAAAGTCTTTTTTGTTGTCCCCTCCTCTCTCTCTCGCCCCCCCCTCCCCCAATTTAGCTGGGCTACTGTAGCTTTGTTTCTTTTGATTGCCAGTTCACCATTCCTTTGCTTGATAGTGTGAACCAGGATGGATAAACATTTTTTTTTTTAAAAGAAGTGGTTTTAGTTTTGTTTTATGTTGCTAGTTCTTCCCACCTGATAGTTTTGAATTACTGTGTCATGTACTTGTTTTGTTAGTAGAACTTCAAATTTTGTTCTCAGTTTCACTCTGATAATGCACATCTGTGCTGAGAGACTAGCTCAGAGCCTGTGAGAACACAAGCTTGAACATAAAATTGATGGGCATATATTCCATTCTGTATTTGCAAGCAGCACCACCTTCTGATAAATTATTAATGGAGACTTTAAAGTGGCTTATATGGGACTCTATTTATAAAGAATTAAAGGAGGCTGATATAATTAATGCAAATCAGCGTGGGTTTACGGAAAATGGATCCTGTCAAACTAACTTTATTTTTTAGTGAGATTACAGGATTGATAATGGTAATGTACTTAGACTTCTGGTGTTTGACTTATTACCAGATAACATTTTCAATTAAAGAACTAGAACAATATAAAATTGATACGGTATGTTATATGGATTAAAACTGATAGGTCTCAGAATATAATTATAAATGGGGAATCATCATTGATTGGGTATGTTTCTAGTGGGGTCCTGCAGGGTTTGGTTCTTAGCCCTATGCTATTTAACATTTTTATTAATGACCTGCAAGAAAACATAAAATCATCACTGAAAGTTTGCAGAAGACCCATACGTTGGGGGAATGGTAAATAGTGAAGAGGATAGGTCACTGATTAAGAGCGATCTGGATCGCTTGGCAAGCTGGGCTCAAGAAAATAATACGCATTTTAATACACCTAAATGCATATACGTCTAGGAGTAATATTTCCAGGATGGTGGACACGATCCTTAGAAGTGGTGACTCTGAAAAAGATTTGGGAATCATGATGCTAAACGTGAGCTCCCAGCACAACGCTGTGGCCAGAAGGGTTAATATGACCCTTGGATGCATAAACAGTGGAGTCTTGAGTAAAATAGAGAGGTTATTTTATCACTGTATTTGGCACTGCTGTTGGAAGATTGTGTCCAGTTCTGATGTCCACAATTGAAGAAGCACATCAATAAATTGGAGAGGGATGGTTCAGAGAAGAGTTACAAGAATGATTAAAAGAATGGAAAATGTGCCTCGTAGAGGTAGATCCAAGGAGCTCAAGCTATTTAGCTTAACAAAGAAGTTTTAAAGGGGTAATTTGATCAGTCTATTAGGAGCTGCTTGGGGGAACAAATATTTGATAATGGGCTCTTCAGCGTAGTAGACAAAGCTATAACATGATCAAAGGACTGGAAGTTCAAGCTAGTTAAATTCAGACTGGAAATAAGGTGTACATTTTTAAGAGTAATTTACCATTGGAACAATTTACCAATTTAATCGTGTTGGATTCTTTATCTTTAGACACTTTAAAATCAAGATTGGATGTTTTTCTAAAAGATCGGTTCTGGGAATTATTTTGAGGGAAATTCTATGGCCTGTGTTGTACAGAAGGTCAGACTAGATGATCACAATTTTCCCTTCTGACCCTGGAGTTTGTGAACCTGTTGAATTTCTGAAAAGCTTCACGAAAGCTTATGCTCAAATAAATTTGTTAGTCTCTAAGGTGCCACAAGTATTCCTTTTCTTTTTGCAGATACAGACTAACACAGCTGCTACTCTGAAACCTGAAAGAAAGCTGAAATTCTTTGACTAGGCTATATTTCTCCATCAGTTTGTAGTTTTCATGGGCCATGTGCGTCTTGTAGTTTTTTAAAATCATACCCATAGGTGCTTAAAATGTAGACTTAGGATCCTTGTTTTGAAAACTTTGGCCTATGTATTTACAAAAAATAAGTTTGTGATAATTTTGTCAGTGTATCGAAAGTCTAAACTTTCAGTCTTGTTTTGAGATGAGATTTTTATGCCACGAAAGTTTTAATAAATACAACTTTACAGTGTTGTAAACATGCACATGCTTAGCTTTACTCACATGAATAGTCACTGAAATCATACTATTCTATTATTATGAACTACTTTACATAACTGCGTTAGTGTTTCCAGGACCAAGACCTTAACTTTATGTATCTTGTCTTTAGCATTTTTGTAAAATTTGAGACCTTACCAGAAGGGTCAGTTAAAAAGTCTCAGCATTTAATTAAACTTTAAGTTTACATTAACACATTTTCAAATGAGTGTTACTAACCTACAGTTGACTTTAAATGTAAATTGCTTTGGTCTAAAAATCACTCTGTACTGGTGCTTTATGACTTGATGGTGCCTAACCTTCATAAAAAGCTCAGCTGAGGATAAGTGGTAGACTCATGTCTTGTGCCATCCTCCTCTTGGGTTTTAGTCCAGGTAAAGAGTGAAGTTTGTAATTGTATTAATTATGGCTAGAGGCCTCCCCAGTCAATATCAGATGGAATTAAAAAAACAAGTTATATAAAACTGCAAATTATTAGAAATTTTACATTCTCACTTTGTCTAACCTGTGAAACTTTTTGTGCACTTTATTATAAGGGCCCTAAGTGATTAAAGCTACTTTGAATAGAGTGTAATTTGTCTCCAACTCCATGGAAAACAGTTTAACACTTTCTATTTTCTTGGCTCTCAAGAATAGCATAGGAGAGAGGGTGTGCTGCACTAATACTGTGGCTGTCAGTGAGTTTCTGTATGCAGTTCCCTTATTAGTGTGGACAAGGGGTGTTTAATACTGATACCGGCACGTCACTTTATATACTGGAGACCTAACTTACATATTAAGGGAAATTTATTTTTATTTGACTGCAGGAAGTTACAGTAAGATATTCTTACTGGTGTTTTGGTAACTTGACTAAGATGCAGGAGGCCTAGTATTACTATTTAGTTTCTACTGTTAGTTTGGGAAGAGACATTTAATTAATGTCTTAAAAAAGAGGTGCTGTATGACTATTTTCTCTCTACCACTAACCCTCCAATACTTAATTTCACTTAGTATATGAATTAAAACAGCAAATAATTGCTCCTTTTTTGCTACTTGTAGCATGCCATGTCATCCTCACCCCCAGTCTATTTCAAACTTTAGCACCTTTCTCAACTATGTGAACAATTCTGAAGTCCTGGTTTATGCACAAACAAGATCTAGCATTTAGCACTGAAGATTTAAAAACAACCTCTTTGGACAAAAGCAGTTTTTTTAAAAAAAACTCACCAGAACTGAACATATTTGAATCTTTATTAGGGTTGTGAACCTTCCCAGATTGGCCAGGAGTCTCCCGGAATCAGCCTCAATCTCTCGGTGACTATTAAAGACAATCCGGGAGATTTTAATAGGGCAAAGTCTGGTCAGTGGCACAGCAGGGTTAAGGCAGGCTCCCTACCTGCTCTGACTCTGCAGGATTCCCGGAAGTGACTGGCACGTCCCTCTGGCTCCTAGGCATAGGGACGGCCAGGTGGCCTCTGCGCGCCGCCCCTGCCCCGAGCGCTGACTCTGCAGCTCCAAATGGCCAGGAACCGTGGCCAGTGGGAGCTGTGGGGGTGGTGCCTGCAGGCAGGGGCAGCGCTCAGTCGCCTGGCTGCCCCTGAGCCTAGGAACTGGACATGCTGGTTGCTTCCGGGAGCCGCCCTAGGTAAGCGCTGCCTGGCCGGAGCCTGAACCCCTCGCCCCCTCCTGCACTCCAGCCCTGAACCCCCTGCTGCACCCAGACTCCCTCCCAGAGCCCGCATCCCGGACTTCCTCCTGCACAACTCCCTGCCCCAGACCCAGCCTGGAGCCCCCTCCCACACTCCGAACCCCTCCATCCTAGCCCAGAGCCTGCCTCCCCTCCCTCACCCCCACCCCCTGTCCCAGTCCAGTGAAAGTGAGTGAGGGTGTAGGAGAGCAAGCGATGGAGTGAGCGGGGGCATGGCCTTGGAGAAGGGGTGGGGCCTCATGGGCTCGGATGGGGCAGGGGTGTTTGGGTTTGTGTGATTAAACAGTTGGCCAATCCTAATTACTGGTACCTCCTAGCTGGAGGCCAGTACAAAAAATAGGCCAGGATGAATCTTGCTGTTAACCCCTATATGTCCCTCTGCTTGCTGGGTAATTGCAACACTGGACTCCTCACCAGAAAAGTTAATTTTGATCCTGCTATGGTATTTCAAAATATTTTGGTCTTGTAAGTGTTTAAAATGAAACACTTTCTCTGGCTGCAGTGCAGGGAGGGTGATAATCTTACAAATACTCCCCAAATTTCTATTAGTGTATAGTACTGTGCAATAAATACTTAACTTTTAACTTATTAGACTAGCTAGTGGGGGGAGGAGGTGGAAGGGGGGCAAATTTAGGTAAGAGGGAGCTTCAGTTGGGGTCCAGAAGCAGTGCCTTTCTGAGAAGCCAAGTCCTTGACAACTCCCAGCTTGCTTGTAAATAAAGTTGCAGGTACTGTAGTCAATGGCTCTTGCATGGGCTCTCAATTCTTTATATTATCCTCTTGCCAGTATCTCTTAAATTTCAAATTATATTTCCCCAATAACTGTTGCAAAGAAGGAGCTTTCTGTCTCTTTGCTGCTTGCAACCTTTTTTGGAGTATGCTTATTCCATGAATGACTCTAGTGATTGTCTTTGCTTATAGCTTTTTGTAACAGTATCGTGAAACTAACAATTCTTGACTATTTCTCTGCTACGGAGTTCTGAATGGCTAGTTTTACAACATCTTAATTTCAAGATGCTGCTGTTGGGGAATACCATTTGATGCAGCAGAACCATTGGACCTGCTTGCTGACTCAGAAAGATAACACAGCATTGGTTTGTATTCAGTTAATTTAGAAGTAGTAGAGGGACTAGAAAACTAGCCCATCTAAAGGTGCTTAAATTCTGCAGAAATCAATAGCTTTGGGCTCTCACAATTTGTCAGCTGACTCAGGCTCCTCGGGTTGCGGGGCTGTTCCATTGCTGTGTAGGCTTCTGGGCTCAGGTTGGAGCCTGGGCTCTAGGACCCTGTGAGGTGAGAGGGTCACAGAGCCATCTGTATAGCAATGAAACATGCATGCAGCTGGAGCCCTGTGAGCCCAAGTCCGCTAGCATGGGCCAGCCATGGATGTCAACCTGCTGTGAAGACACTCTTAGGTGCTCCCAATTCTCCTCCTCCTCCTTCCCTGCACATGTTCCAGAATAGTAGTACCTACGTGCCAAATAGAACTTTTTGTTCTCCGGTTTCCCCAGCTCTTCAGCTGCAGAGGAGAAATAGTTTTACCTTTTTTGACTGGGTGGTGGTGGGGGGGAGGGGGGGATTGCATGTGAGGCAGTGAGAAGTGACCAAGTTCCTCTTTGTTTTTCCCCTTTTCACTATCCCTTTCTTTCATCATCCAGCCCTCCACCCATGATCTAGCTTTACTACTGTTGCTCAGAATTTTTCTAGTAGGCCTATACTGCTGCTACTCATAGCTTTTTCTTTTGCAGTAAATGAGTAATTTGATCTACGTGTTTCATTATTTCCCCCCAGAGACCACACCTACTGTAAAGATACAGATACAATTCTTTCTCAGCACTCTGAGCAGCAAAAGTGAAACTTCCAACAACTTCTACCCATGCATCTTAGAGCTGTGAAACTAACGAGAATCTTTAAATTACTCTGCTGTTCTTCCGAAAGGGAGGTAACTGTTATCAAACTGAGATCATAATTTCCTGCAGTGCAATTGTAATGATCTTCTAATAAGGTGAGTTACAAACAGTGAAGTCTAGATTTGTGGCTAAACTGCAGTACTTGGCGTGAGAGAATCTGGGTTCTATTCCTCCTTCTGTAGATGTTATGTTAACTCTGCTTGTTCCCTATCTCTTAATGGTGAAAACACTTGCATGAAAGGTTTTCATGTATTTGCAGTAGAAGTTTGGCCTTAATTCATAAATGTGTGGAAGTCACTGTTTCTGTAATATCCTTAAGAGTTAAAAATGAAAGCCTCTTTAAAAGAAAAAAAACCCTTTTAATTAGCCAAGTTTATGAATAAATTTCAGACACTTGAGCTTGAGGTGTCACAAACTGTAATTATAATGACAAAAATTATTATTATGGCAGGGTAACCCAGGAATGGATCCTTAAATACAAGTCTTACAAAATCATTAAAATACTATCCTACATGCAGTTTGCCCACCTTTTTTTTAAATGAGGGGAAGTATGGACTACCAGTGAAACCCTGGCTCCCGGGAAGTCTGAAATCAATGGAAGTCTTGTCTGTTGACTTTAAGGGAGTCAGGGTTTCACTCTAAATCTTACCCCTCAAATTACTCTGGGTGGGTAAAACATTGCAAGGCCGAAGTACATCCTACAACGTTGTTCTTGATTTCTGAAATTGGACTTTGTATTTGAATAGCTTGAGAAGTCCTTACTTAAACAATAACATCTTCTAACTTTCAGCAAAGACTTGATTTCTAAAGCCCCATTAAATGAGTCTAAACTTTTGCTCCTGACCCCTTAAAGGGCAAAATTGTAAATTGTGCTAACGTAGTAATCCTCCACCTTGTGTTTCAGAGGTTCAGGGGAAAAAGATGCCTTATTGGCCTGCAAGTCAGATGTATTCTCTTCTCCTGCCTTTTCATTAGAGTGTCAAAAGGTCTCAACTGGCTGAATGGGAGTGTGGCTGATCCTTCAAATATCCACTGGATGATATCTTAACGTTGATTTTAAGCATCATTTGCAGCAGTCAATTTTGTGGCAGCACAGCACACTTTTCAGTCAGGACTGCATGCAGTAATAGCTTCTAGCAGAACAGTCCTATGAAATCTTTACTATTACGACCAAAAAAACCCCCAGCAAGAATCTTGTGAAGTTTCTATTTCTTCAGAAAAATGTACAACTTGGAACAACTTTACTAACCTGTACTAAAAAGTCAGTTTAGTTTGGAAGGACAAGCTGTAGTCTACTCCATGCATCAACAAAATGGCCATCAGAGTTCTGATCACTGAAGATTTGCTAATGAAGAGATGTGCTATGTAGAGAACAAGAATGCATTTTGTCTTTTGAGATAAGTTGATGGTTTGGTTTGGCAGCTAGTTTTCAAGTCCAAACAGTCTTTATGCAAAAGTGATATCTACATCACTGAGTAAATATGGAACATCAAGATAGCACTCCTCATCGTGATACATCAGCCTACATCCATCCTGTATCCAGATCTATATTTTTATTACTCATTAGTAAGGCTACTTTTATGTCACGGAGGTCATGGAAGTCACGGAATCTGTGACTTCCAGAGACCTCCGGGACATTCTCTGCTTCAGCCCCAGTGGCCGCGAGACTCTGGAGCTGGCAGCCAGCAGGGCCCTGGCGGGGTTCCAGCCACAGGCAACAGCCTCAGATGGAGGGGCTCCTTGGGCGAGCAGCTGGGGAGATATGGTCATCCTGCAGCTCCCAGCTACCACGGTGGCAGGTGAAACCATGGAGCTGCCGCAGCAAAAGTCAGACAGGTCACGGCTTCCTTCAGTTTTTGTTTATTGCCCATTACCTGCCCATGACTTTTACTAAAATTAGCCATGGCAAAATCTTAGCCTTACTCATTAGCCAGTTATTCCCACCCCACCCCCCCTGCTTTCTCAGAGCCTCCCACTTTCTACCCAGGATTATGGACTTTCTTTCTAGGGGAGAATACAATCCAGCTGTAGCCATTTGGTCACATGGAAACCTGTTGTTACAGCAGGCTGCTATATTCTCCAGCTTCAGATTTTCTTGCTTCACAGCAGGGCAGGAATGGTAGCAGTACTGATATAATACCTAGGTGCATGTAGAATTTTATGTCCTCATTTTCCTTACTGAACTGTAAGCAGGGCAGATTGTGGATCAAGATCTGCCCTTTAATGGGACAATATTGTGGCTCTTTGGACTGACTGGATAAGATCCCTATGGGTGACTAAAAGTCACTTTTGATTTTCTGTCTGGAGCTCTCCTCTGTCTTGCAGCAGAAAGGTGCAGCCACATATGAGCAAGTTACTATGTGAGCAGATTCTCTGGGATGAGAAAAACCACAGTTAGGGATTCTGTTTTGGAGGGGGGCATAGAATGGCAGCTGGGGAACATCAGTTAAATCTCAATTTCAGAAGTGAAAAAAGCTTTGCTGTACATTTAAATGACTGTTAATACAAAATACCGGAGTCATAAGGTACAATAACTGAAGTGTTTTAAAAATTGAATTGCTGCTATGAAGAATGGGGGCACCTTTCTTAAGAACAGGTGACTTGTCATTTCAGGGCTTGAAAATCTTATGAAATACCTAGTACTCATCAAAAATGTGGTGGCTAAGGCAAAAGCAAAAATGTGGTGGCTAAGGCAAAAGGTGGCTAAGGCAAAGGCTAAGGCAAAAGCTAAGGCAAAAGGAAGATTCTGGGGGACATCCTGATTAAGGTTCAGTTCTGCAGAAACTCTGTCTTCAGAACAAGATGTTATCTAGTTGTCTGGAGTTGTTTTTGTTGTAGCCATGCTAAGGATTTCAAAGACTTTCCTAAATAAGCCACCAAAAGCACTTCTGCAGAATGTGTTGCACAGCCTAACATTTTCAACATAAGTAAATTGGGCATGAGCGTGGATGGGAAATTAAATTCTGTAGGAACTAATGGTGTGGACTCCTCAGCCCCCAGAAGAACTTGTTCAAAATATTGTATTTCAATTTAAAATGTATGTAAATTTTGGTAGCTGATGTTAAAATCTTAACTCTTACAAAATTAAAACTTTTTTTGAGCCAAATTTAAGCTGAGTTTTTTTTATACTTTATGTAATGTCAGGAATAAACATGAGGCTTAAATTCTGCTGTTGGGTATATCCACTTGGTTCCTAGTAAACCTGGTGGAAGCCCCACATCCAAGTAGAAAGTATAGCTCTAAATCAGTGTGTGTTTATAACTGTTGTGACTTGTTTGTATTACAGTAGAAAATTAAGGCCCCATTGTACAATGTACACACATAGCAAGAGACTGTCCCTACCTTGAAGCACTACACTATAAATAGACAAGAGACAAGTAGTAGGGGGTGGAGGAAGGAAAGAGGCACATAGAAATGAAATGACTTTACTAAGGAGACACCACAGGTCAGTGGCAAAGCTGGTAGGAGAACCTAGACCTTGTGAGTCTAGTAAAGCACCATAACCAGTGAACCATGCTATACTTCTAACTACTAAAGAGAGATCTCTCTCTTAACTACTGTAGAAATTCAGTATTTTTTTTTTTGTGCTTTGTTTATGCCTCCATTCAGCCAATGACTCAAGAAAATCTGCCACCCCACACTGGAACCCATATGGGGGTATCATGAAACAATTACAAGGCATACTCAATGGGGACTTATCAGATGCAAGTTCTCCACAGACCAGGGCACACCAACTTCAAATGGCACAAGACTCTGCCATAACAACAGACACACATTCTGCAGACCTATCTACAGTGCTACGATGATCAGTGCTCCCCAACACACCTTCCTAGATCCATGGCTCCAACATATGCCTGTCACAATATGGGGTGTATCTCCTACAGTGCACCAAATGCCCCAATAACTATGTGGGTGAAACCAGACAATCACTGTGTTCTCAGATGAACTCTCACAGAAAAATAAGACAAAAACGCAATACTACCTGTGAGCAAACACTTATCACAAAATGATCACTCCATATCTGACCTCTCAGTCCTTGTCCTCAAAGGAAATCTGAACAACACCTTCCAAAGGTGAGCCTGGGATTTTAAATCATAACTTTGCTATATGCTAAAAATCATGATCTTAATAAAGACACTGGATTCATGGCTTATTACAACAGTCTGTAACCCACTAATCCTCTCTTTTGGCCTGACTCTTGGAGCTGTGGAGGTATTAATGGGCTACTTCACCTTGAATGGTCTCTTAGAATTTGTTAACTGCTTATGCTAAACCTTCCACCTTGTATTTAGCTGTGACACTGAGTACCTTTCCTGAACCTGAAAAAGAGCTCTGTGTAGCTCAAAAGCTGCTTTCACCATCAGAAATTGATAAACTAAAATATATTACATCACCTACCTTGTGTCTCAAGAAAATTTTGACAGCTGCTAGCTTTTCATGGCTCTTTAGTTCCTAGCAGAGAACTTAAAATGTGAAGGCATAAATTATGCCTTCAGAACTTCCACTTCTTCAACTTCCTACTTTAGACAGGTGATTGAGTGTGAAGAATAGAAGAATCTGTTCCTGTAAAGCCAAGCAAATGTTAATTTTTTAAAATTTAGTATAATTGTGGAATACAGATCATCCTTGCTGAACTCTGGAGATCCCAATTGAACTGTGTTCTCATCTGGTTTGGTATTGGAGTCATTCAGGTTTATTGGTCACAGACTATTAGGAGCTGGTTTCTAAAGACATTGAACCTAAAATTGTTCCAGGTCTTGAACCTATCAACTAAAGGTGCCAATGACCTGTGATTCAGATGACAGAACTTAAACTTGGGTCCAGTGTTACAAAACATTGTTTGAAAGTAGTTGAACTGAATATTGTGCTGTCTACTTCTTTAAATCACAAAAAGCAATAGTCTCAGGGAAGAAATTGTAACCATCTATAGCAAGTTTTTACATGATATTTCAATCCTCCAATAAACAAAGCCAAAGCCAGCTTAGAAGATGATACTGAGTGAGGGGTAAGCTGTTTTCTTCTAGCTTACATATGTCAGAGTAAGGTAATAATTATATGCTTAGCCCATTGGAAAGGAGTAATCTGAGAATAAATGGGATCAGAGAAAGATGTGCATCTCCCAGGTCTTCGGAGTGTGGGTGTGGGGGAAACAATAGTAAAAATGGGAAGGCAAACAAGATCAAAAGGCTTTCAGAATTGCTCTGTCAGTTCACTTAGGCCCAGTGCTAAAAATTTAATTTGCTGCCTAAAATAGATGTCATAATCACCAGTTTGGTAACTAATTCACTCATTCATAAGACAAGGTCCTGCCTGAATTACCCACCAGTTAGTGAGTGAAATGTATTGCAATGTGCTGAAATTGACACAATTGAAGACTTAAGAGTCCTCTGCCTACTTTTTCCTTTGCTGTTCTCTTTGGGCATATAATCTGAGGTGGTCTAATCAAAACTGAGGACCCCAAGTCATGCTTCACAAGTTTTTCTTAGTTGTCTTTGTCTCTGGTTTCTTTTGTGCCTTGACAAGTAATGCTATTGCAAGGGGCACTTACCATCAGGTTGTTCAGCTTGAACATGTTTTTCATGACGTGAGCCACATTGTGAGAGACTGTAGACTGTTCCAGGAGCTCCTGGATAGAGCAGTATTCAAGACAAAGGATGAGAAGAGGACATTGGTGTCCTCCATACAGTACAAATGACTTGCAACAAAGTGTCAGTAGCTTCTTTACTTCCTCATACTGCTCATCAACCAGTATCCACAGATGCTGGGTCGAAGAGCTAAATCTGTGATCTTTCACTTCTAACTCTGTAAAGAGTGCTCAACTCCTTTCACTGTATATCAGAGGAGCTGGAACCTTTTCAAGGAAAGGGGAAGTGGGGTGGAAGGAGAAAGGACACAGCAGCAGCCACTTTCAGCTTCCATCCCAATGGGCTGTTACTTCTTAAACAGCAGTGGCTATTCCATGGAGTTTTATAGCTAGTCCATTGACTTTATGCATGGAAGTACCCTTAGATAGATGGAGTATGATCTCTCTCAGATCATCTTTGCTTATGAAGAACTGTTTGAACTGAACCTGGAAGCCTGTGCAGGAAGAGGAAGTCACTGTAGTTGGAGACTTAGTAGAATATGCTCCTTGCTACCCATTAAGCAGAGCAGACCTATTTTTTGCAGATACAGCTTCTGAGTGGTCTTCAGGAATACCACCCCTTCACCCAAGTGAATCGGTAAGCTAGTCTGGCTTTTGAAGTACTCATTACCCAAGTATTTCTGCATTTATCCAGGCCTGTCATTAAGTTTGTCTCCTCTGCAGGTCCAAGAGGCAGGCCCAGCCCTGACAGCCACAGAGGGCTTAGCTCCTCTTTTGGGGAAAATATCCCAGTTATGTTCCAGCTTTAGGAGAATCTACATTCTGACCTTCAAAAGATTAAAAAAGGTGGTGTCACCTTTTGCTTCTCTGTGCTGTATGAAGACCTAGAAATTTAGTTTTTCCAAAAATATTCCCTTTGCTTGATAGTTTACATTAGACCTATGGTTTTCAACCTGTGGTCTGTGGACCCTTGGGGGTCCACAGACTGTGTTTTCCAAAGGGGTCTGCATCTCAATGTGAAATATTTTTAAGGGTCTGCAAATGAAAAAGGTTGAAAACCATTGTATTAGACATACCCAAGTCTTGTTTTGCTGGAAAACCTGCTAGACTAGGGGTGGGCCAACTTTTTCGCCTGAGCGCCGCATCTGGGTAGGGAAATTGCATGCAGGTAGGGCTGGGGTGGGGGATTGGGGTGCGGGAAGGAGTGCAGGGTGTGGGAGGGGGGTGCAGTGTGCAGGAAGGGGCTCAGGGCAAAGGGTTGGGGCAGGGGAGGGGTGCAGAGTGTACGAGGGGGCTCAGTGCAGGGGGTTGGGGTACAGGATGGGTGGGGGTGTGTGGTCGGGGGCTCAGGGCAGGGGGTTGGGGTGCAGGAGCGTTGCGGCAGGGGGCTCATGGCAGGGAGTTGGGGTGCAGGCAAGTTGTTGCAGGGGGTTGGCATGCAGGCAGGGAGTTGAGGTGTGGGCTGTGGCCTGGTGCCTCTTACCTGGAGCGGCTCCAGGGTGGCAGCGGCACGCACCAGGGCAGGCTCCCCGTTCCTGGCCAATGGGAGCTGTGGGGGGAGGTACCCACAGGTGAGGGTAGCGCATGGAGCCCTATACCACCTCCCCCAGGGGCCACAGGGATGTGGTGTCGGCTGCTTCAGGAGCAGTGCTGGCCCGCAGCACCACAGGAGTGCTAATCCCGCGGGCCATAGTTTGCCAACCCCTGTGGTAGACATCTCTCAGCACATTTAACATAGGCGCTTATACGTTAGTTGCAAGGCAATAACATTGCATTTTTAATATTCTGGTGAAAGTCTTTATTAAAGTTAAGTATTAGAATGAGACAAGCTTGACAGCTGACTTGAAGAAAAGTCTCTTCCCCTCCAATCACTCAGACTGATAGGAACTTGCAGTTCCAAATGCCTAAGGCCTTTGGATCAGAATGGTGAAGCCATTGGTCTCTTCTTGCATTTTTCACAGTGTTTTGGATATCATGGGAAAGGCATAGAGAAGAGCTATTGGCCAACAGTGGAACAGTATATTTATTAAGTTCTCCCACGCTGCATTGAATTCCATGGATGAAAAAAAAAAAGTGGTGGGTTCTCTCATCTATTTGCTAAAAGTTGTTCCACATCAGTAACTCAAGTTCTTGCATCACAATGGAGTATGAACTCAGAGATGCTATTCAGAAGTGTCTGCCAGTTGCCTGCTCAGCTAACCTATCTCTACTCGTTTGCTTTTACACATGACTTGAACCAAAGACAGATTTCTCTACCACCCCCCAAGACAAGTTTTGTTGTACAGCATCAGCCTCCTCACTAACCTGCTTTTCATAAGTAAGCTATTTTGTTGATCACCATTGTAGTCATAGGTTGAGTACAGAACAGGAAGAGAATGAAATATGGCTGATGGTACAATCTTGAGTTCCTTCTTCCTCTTCTAGCCGACAAACCTGATAATTCAGATATCTATCTCAAATCTGCTAGCTTGCAAAGAAAGTTGTGACAGTTGATTGCATCAAGTTGTGGAAAAATTGTGTAAGTAAAGTTATGAATACAGGACAACCAAATTCAGTTGTCAGTTTTAGGAGTCATGAACACTTGAGCATTAGCATGTTTTTAGCACAAACAGGTTTAGTCAAAGTTTTATACAAGACTAAGTACTGAAAAAACAAACAAGTAAAACAAAGTATTTCTTCACACAATGCACAGTCAACCTGTGGAACTCTTTACCAGAGGATGTTGTGAAGGCTGAGACTATAACAAGGTTCAAAAAAGAACTAGATAAATTCATGGGGAATAGGTCCATCAATGGCTATTAGCTAGTATGGGCCGGGATGGTGTCCCTAGCCTCTGTTTCCAGAAGCTGGGCATGGGAGACAGGATGGATCACCTGATGATTACCTGTTGTGTTCATTCCCTCTGGGGCACCTGGCATTGGCCACTGTTGGAAGACAGGATACTGGGCTAGATGGACCTTTGGTCTGACCCAGTATGGCCGTTCTTGTGTTCTTATGTTAATACTTAGCCATACCAGCAGGTCTTCACTGACACCAGCACTGCATGACTGCACTATCTGAGAAGTACTGTGAGACCCATGCTTTCCTATCAGTTCTGAATTAACTCTGTTAAGAACTCCCACACGGTTTGTCATCCCCATGAATTGGATGGTTTGAAGAGACAAGTTGACTTTTCTGGAGTCACTAGAGAAACATTTAATCATTTCAGCTGTAACTGCAGGATCTTTATGCCTTTGATCTTGAAGGGACATCAGGTGTGATGCTTCTATTAAGTCTGTTTCATAGGCTAGAGCAGGGGTGGGCAAACCTTTTGGCCTGAGGGCCACATCTGAGTGGGGAAATTGCATGCTGGGGTTGGGGTGGGGGAGGGAGTGTGGTGTGCAGGGAGGGGCTCAGGGCAAGGGGTTGGGGCAGAGGAGGGGTGCGGGGTGTACAAGAGAGCTCAGGGAAGGGAGTTGGGGTGCGGGAGGGGGCTCAGGGAGTGGTGCAGGGAGGGGTGCGGAGTACGGCAGGGGGCTCAGGACAGAGGGTTGGGGTGCAGGAGGGGTGTGGGGTGTGGCAGAGGGTTGGGATGCAAGCAGGGGGCTCAGGACAGGGAGTTGGAGTGCAGGAGGGGTGCGGGTTCGGGCCTGGCGCTGCTTACCTGGAGCAGCTCTGGGGTGACAGCGGCGTGCGCCAGGGCAGGCTCCCTGCCTGCCCTGTCCCCGCCCGCGCTCTGCTCTGCTCCACTCCAGGAAGTGGTTGGCACCATGTCCCTGTGGCCCCGGGGAGTTGGGGGCCAGAGGGCTGAGCGCACTGCCCTCTCCTGTGGGTACCTCCCCCAAAGCTCCCATTGGCTGAGGTTCCCCGTTCCCAGCCAATGGGAGCTTTGGGTGAGGTACCCATAGGCAAAAGCAGCGTGTGGAGCCCCCTGCCCTCCCAGGGGCTGCAGGGATGTGGTGCCGGCCGCTTCTCGGAGCGGAATAGGGCCCACAGCGCCACGGGGGTTGCAATCCTGCAGACCGCATCCAAAGCTCTGACCAGCTGGATCCAGGCTGTAGTTTGCCCACCCCTGGGCTAGAGTCAGCTGTGTGTTCTTAGAGTTCATAAAGTAACAGCTGGGGACTAGAGGCAATTGGTTCTCAGTGAAGGGCCTTTTGCTCAGACACCTGCTGGACCAGAGGAGAAGCAAAACTTCAGGGCTCAGTGTCAGCAAAATCTATGTTTTTTTTTTGCGTTTGCCTGAGAAACATTTGAGGGTTATGGTGATTGCAGGAAATGTATAAAGTTCTGTTGTAGTTGAGGCTGATGTAAAGTCTGTATGCTCCATGCTTTAAAAACTATGGACTTTTGGTTGTTTGTTTTCTTAAACAGAATTCTGCATTTTTGGCTATGGAAGCCACAATTTTTGCTGCAGAGAGGTGTCTGACACTGTTTTCCTTCTTCCTGTCCTGTCAGGACCTGGCTGAACTCTTTGTTCTCCAGGTTACAAAGGAGAGTTGATTGGATTTCAGAGTAACAGCCGTGTTAGTCTGTATTCGCAAAAAGAAAAGGAGTACTTGTGGCACCTTAGAGACTAACCAATTTATTTGAGCATGAACTTTCGTGAATTATAACATTCATAAACCAGTCGGAGAACACTTCAATCTCTCTGGTCACGCAATCACAGACATGAAGGTCGCTATCTTAAAACAAAAAAAACTTCAAATCCAGACTCCAGCGAGAAACTGCTGAATTGGAATTCATTTGCAAATTGGATACTATTAATTTAGGCTTAAATAGAGACTGGGAGTGGCTAAGTCATTATGCAAGGTAGCCTATTTCCCCTTGTTTTTTCTTACCCACCCACCCCCAGATGTTCTGGTTTAACTTGGATTTAAACTTGGAGAGTGGTCAGTTTAGATGAGCTATTACCAGCAGGAGAGTGAGTTTGTGTGTGTATGGGGGTGTGGGGGGTGTGAGAAAACCTGGATTTGTGCTGGAAATGGCCCACCTTGATTATCATGCACATTGTAGGGAGAGTGGTCACTTTGGATGAGCTATTACCAGCAGGATAGTGAGTTTGTGTGTGTGGTTTTTGGGAGAGGGGTGAGGGGGTGAGAGAACCTGGATTTGTGCAGGAAATGGCCCAACTGGATTATCATGCACATTGTGTAAAGAGTTGTCACTTTGGATGGGCTATCACCAGCAGGAGAGTGAATTTGTGTGTGTGGGGGGTGGAGGGTGAGAAAATCTGGATTTATGCTGGAAATGGCCCAACCTGATGATCACTTTAGATAAGCTATTACCAGCAGGACAGTGGGGTGGGAGGAGGTATTGTTTCATATTCTCTGTGTTTATATAAAGTCTGCTGCAGTTTCCACGGTATGCATCCGATGAAGTGAGCTGTAGCTCACGAAAGCTCATGCTCAAATAAATTGGTTAGTCTCTAAGGTGCCACAAGTACTCCTTTTCTTTTTGATTGGATTTGTATCTCATACTCCCCATCTGTCCATAAAAGGATAGAAGTGAACCGCAGAGGGACCTTTCTTTTTTCATCTTGCCCAGAGCACTCTCAGCATCTCTTGTTCATCAGTACTATCCTGGGTTTTCGAAAGCTTGTGATTTTTCATTGAGCTGCTACAAGCCCCATCTTTCCAGGCTGAACCTGAGCTGGTTTGGTTGGTTAAACGCTGACAAATTTTCACTAATAGTTGCTGACAAACATATGAGAATGGGCATATCTTTAAAAATCTATTTGGGAAGAACAGACTAGCCAGCTTCAGTAACTCATTTGCCTATCTGAGACCCATCCCTTTTCTGGGCAAAGCTAGACACAAGCCACCAGGGTCATTTCAAATTCTTTCCTTTCCAAGAAGCAGCATGTGGCAGACATTGGTTCCTGGATAGGGCAAATGAGGGAGAGTAGCAGTAGGAATGGAGGAGGAGGGAACCCATTCAAAATGGGCCTGTATAGGACTGGGAATCCCTACAATTAGAGAATTTGGTTTGCAGTTTCTCTGTTTCTTTGCAAAGAATCAATGTTATGTTTGCAACTCTTGTATTCTGGCTTTTTAAACAAACGATAAATTAAAATTGCTGCAGAATGTCCATTATGGCAGGGTGTTCAAAGGGCAGCTTCTGAGTCCCATGAGCGCTTGATATTAAGGCCCAGTGTGTTACGCAGAAAAGGCATTTGCTTCCAGTTGCCACAAGTCAGTTTAAGATCTTATTCTACACTGGGGGACATGCAGCCATGTCTGTGGGGGTGAGTAGGTGCCTCAGAAGGGGACTCAAACGGATTTTTTAAAACAATGTAAAGAATAGCTTGCAAGAATAGATGCATGCTCAGTGTAGGAACTTTCTGAAGGTAATGCATTTCCCTGGATGTGGAAATTCTAAGGGATTCTCTGAACAGTTCTTTCAGGAATTGTGCTCATGAGTGCAGGTGCTTAAAAAGGAAGGCTTCTTTCTTCAATCTTTTTTTTTCTCCCCTCTCTCCTCCTCGTCCCACCCCTTAAAGCCATTTTATCTCTGCTGTCCTGTGGCAGAGCTCTTTTAGATAGGAGGAAACCCTTTTCTGATGCACTTGAAGAGATTCGCAGCTGTGGGTGTCTGATGTCTTGGAGGGCTTATGTTCCATCAGAGCTTAGGATCCCTTTAGGGCAGGTGCCTCTTTCACAAGGCATTGCTTGCTTTTCTTCAATGTTTTTTCTTGTTCTCTGCTCCCTACCTTCTTCCTCCTCCCTCCCCTTTCAAAAATTTATATCCAGGTAAGCCACTTGAGTAGCAGGAGTTTCTATCCCTAGGCAAGAAAAGGGGAGGTGTGCAGTCATTTTTCTGCTTTATCCTATCATACACGAGGTCTGTCATCTATTACAATAGCACCAGATGCCCCAATATGATTGGCGCCCTGATTATGCTAGGCACTATACAAACCTGTGAGGATGTCGTTCCTATTCTGCAGAGTTTCCAAAAGAAGACCTTGCAGCAGTTGGAGAGAGACATAAAATTGCAATTATTTTCCTAACTATTTCTACTTTCCTCCGACTAGTAATTGGCTGACTTCTGATGGGATCATGTCATGTGAGTCATCTAAACTTCTGTGTACAGACCCCCAGAAATTGATAGGAACCTTATAAATATTAAAATCTATAAATTGTGGAGCACTGTGACATCTGCCAGCATTTCTGCTGTCCGGCAGTTGGATCAGTTGAATCTTTGCACAAAAAACTTGTCAGAACCTATGAAATGTAGAATTGTGCTGACAGACTTTTTATTTAACATTTTGAGCAAAATAATGGATGAAATATGCTAACAAACTAGCACATCTTTTCTGTTAACCACTGTAAACAGTGAATTGTTTCTGGAAGGTGAATTAACCCAATAACCCCTGCTTTAATGGATCTTACCTTTTTCTTTCTGAGGCACCGCAGTATGGTATGAAAACTCCAGGGTGGTGTGGGGGTGTCTGTGTGTGGCTCAGGGCTTCAGCTACAAGGCATTAAAGGAACAAAACGTGAAAAGTCTTACTGTTCAATTAAGTTTTATTTGTAACAGAGCACAGTAGAAAGGAAGCTATTTAAGATCTACACAGCCTCCCTATAAATCCAGTAGATAATGATCCCTATTTAAAGAACTGTGGCTACAATGCATTGATTATTATCCTCTGAATTAAAGTGTATAGGAATGTAAAGTTACTATCATTGCATATAGTTTTATGGAAAACAAAGCTACCATTTAAGTTGGGATCCTTATTCCTGTTTTGAAAAAATAGGTAGTATACTTTAATTATAGGATAAACAGATGGCCATAACTTTTTTGCTGAAACAAAAAATTGAAAAGTATTAAAAGAAAAGCAGTTTTTAATCTCCTTGTACCCATGGTCCTTTAAAACGTAGAAGTTCTAAACATACTTGGAGTGAAGGCATCCAATAAAAACAAACCTCTCTCTAGTAATGGAAAAAATTACTCAATACAAGGCAAGAGTAGAAGCTAGCAGAAAGGCAGTTAAACGATCTTATGCTTAACACAGTTATGAGAATTAAGCATTTTATGACTTGCTCTCATGCATGTTGGCTGAAGACAATTCCATTCTATTGGCTTCCTCTCCACACAAACACCTGAGCACGTTTTATCTTGGCATTGTATAATTTTACACAAACAATATAAAGTTCTGGTACTTGCCAATTTTGCAAAGTGATGGGTTTTAGCTTTTATAAGTACTTGGAGAATTTATCAGTTGGTTTTTATTTTCAAAACTCCTTACAAAATTTAAGTGGAAAATTGAATTATAAGAATCATAGAACTGGAAGGGATCTCGAGAGGCAGGACTAAGTGTTATCTAGACCACCCCGACAGGTGTTTGTCCAACCTGCTCTTAAAAATTCCCAATGATGGAGATTCCACAATCTCCATAGGCAATTTATTCCAGTGCTTAACCACTCTGACTGTGAAGTTTTTCCTAATGTCCAAAAGATTATCTAATGAACAACAAAATCACTTTTAGAATAGATGTCCTGTTGTGTTTTAGAACATTGCCACCTGCAAAAAAAAAAAGATTTATCTGACACTAACAAGCTCTCTAAATGGCATTATTTCTCTGGTTTCTGGCTATATTTTGGCATGGGGGAGAGGGTTCTGACAACATTAATACACACACAAGGGACTGTGACTAATAATCTTAGGGCTTGTCTACATGGCAGTTTAGTGCGTGCAAGCCAGGGTGTCAAAGTACAGTGCTCTAGCTTGCCATACACTGTCTCGCCATGTGGACCCTCCTACTACACACGAAAAATTCCATAGTGCACTTTGACATACTCCTATTTCAAAGTGCACTATGGAACTTTTAGTGTACGGTAGCAGGGTCCATGCGGCCAGCTAGTGCACTGTAGATTGACTGTGGCTTACATGCACTAAATTGCCATGTAGACAGTTCTTAGTCTTCAGATTTCAGTAGTTTAAGATATGCAGATGAGCTATATGTTTTAATCTAAATGAATGAATAAACAAAAGTTGGGATAGAATAAAGTTGGGATAGAATAAAACCGGTCCTGGGGCCGGTTTTGTTCAATATCTTCATAAATGATCTGGAGGATGGTGTGGATTGCACTCTCAGCAAATTTGCGGATGATACTAAACTGGGAGGAGTGGTAGATACGCTGGAGGGGAGGGATAGGATACAGAAGGACCTAGACAAATTGGAGGATTGGGCCAAAAGAAATCTGATGAGGTTCAATAAGGATAAGTGCAGGGTCCTGCACTTAGGACGGAAGAACCCAATGCACAGCTACAGACTAGGGACCGAATGGCTAGGCAGCAGTTCTGCGGAAAAGGACCTAGGGGTGACAGTGGACGAGAAGCTGGATATGAGTCAGCAGTGTGCCCTTGTTGCCAAGAAGGCCAATGGCATTTTGGGATGTATAAGTAGGGGCATAGCGAGCAGATCGAGGGACGTGATCGTTCCCCTCTATTCGACATTGGTGAGGCCTCATCTGGAGTACTGTGTCCAGTTTTGGGCCCCACACTTCAAGAAGGATGTGGATAAATTGGAGAGAGTCCAGCGAAGGGCAACAAAAATGATTAGGGGTCTGGAACACATGAGTTATGAGGAGAGGCTGAGGGAGCTGGGATTGTTTAGCCTGCAGAAGAGAAGAATGAGGGGGGATTTGATAGCTGCTTTCAACTACCTGAAAGGGGGTTCCAAAGAGGATGGCTCTAGACTGTTCTCAATGGTATCAGATGACAGAACGAGGAGTAATGGTCTCAAGCTGCAGTGGGGGAGGTTTAGATTGGATATTAGGAAAAACTTTTTCACTATGAGGGTGGTGAAACACTGGAATGCGTTACCTAGGGAGGTGGTAGAATCTCCTTCCTTAGAGGTTTTTAAGGTCAGGCTTGACAAAGCCCTGGCTGGGATGATTTAACTGGGAATTGGTCCTGCTTTGAGCAGGGGGTTGGACTAGATGACCTTCTGGGGTCCCTTCCAACCCTTATATTCTATGATTCTATGAAAGAATACACTAGTGTCTTGGTGTGTGACAGCAGGGTAGAACTGTGACTTGTTATAAAATTTGACTGTACATTCCAAATCTTCAGTTTAAGACTTCAGAATAAATTACCTTACTACATACAAAAGCTTGTGCAGTTTTTTTTTTGCATGGTACTCTGTTAAATATTCACGACAAACTTAGATGCGTAACACCTTGCATAAAACTATATTTAAAACATTTTTTTAGTTAGCTTAATGGAAAGCACTAACTTTGCTTCCACTTATGTTGAAAACAAAATAGTCAATTCCACTTGTAGACTTTTCTGCCTTTGATCAGGTGTCTCAGGTGTCGGGGGTGTGGGGGCGTGGTTGTTCCAAACAGGGGCCATGACTTCAGGAGAGCGTATATAGGGATGTTCCACTGAGTTGAGGCCAAGACTAGTGAACTATTTGTGAGGATTTTGTTTTTCTATAGGTTTCTCTTCTACATTTTAAAATATTTTATTTACTTGAATAATGAGGTTCTTTTTCCTTGACTGCCTATAAAATTCCAGCTGGTCTGTACTTTCTAGGTTGACCTTGTTTTGTGCTAGTGTGGACAAAAATGAACTGTAACTAAACAACTAAAATTTCTCATGGTTTAGCAAGTTAAACCATAGCCATAGATTATTCAACACTTTTCCGGCAGCCAATCCATGTGGCGATTGCAATGCCAGGAATTGTCTTGTGAGGTAGGATTACTGACCTCCATTGCAATGTGAGGAGCATCTTTAAAAGTATTAGGATAAAATTTTTAGAAACCCTTCATTTTGTTAGAACACACTAATCAGGATCTTAAACTGAGGATTGGGGACTCACTCTTTCCCCCTCCCCCTTTCCCATGTGCCTCAGCTTTCATTGCTCACATGTGCTTACTTACTCTCTGTGGGTAGTTGCTCTCTAAATATATTTGTTAAAGAACCATGCCATAACACTAATCTAGAATGGTAACCCCCATGCCTTAAATGGACTCTTTAAATAAACACACATTCTGGCTCACGTCTTCTCATCCAGGGTCTGACTGTTAGGCAGAGAAGCTTGAGGAATCCAACAGTGATCAGTATTTGTTCAGGAACTAGTCTAGGTGGGGATTAAAACTGACTGAAGCTTTTTTTGAGCTTCTGTTTAAGATGCCACTGATCACAAACTAACACAAGAACAAGTGGACCTCAGACCACCAGAAATAAAAAGCAAATAAAAAATTTGATAACATACATGTCTATGTAGAGCGTGTGTGTGGATATATATCTCTGAGGCCAAGAATTTGGATTGTGTATAGGTGTTTTTCCTGCTGGCCACAGTACAACAGGAAGCTCCGTGGTGGTAGAAGAGAGCCCTCCACACCAGAGATTCTCAACCTTTTTTCTTTCTGAGCTGTCCTGTGTCGGGGGGGTGTGTGTGTGTGTGTGTTTGTGTCCCGCCCTGGTGCTACAACAACTGTTTTTCTGCATATAATAGGGAAATTGCCTAGGGCCCCATGCCAAAGGTCACCCCACGAAGCTACATTGCTCAGGCTTCAGCACCATGCGGTGGTGATTCAGCTTTGCGCTCTGGGCCTCAGCAAGACTAATGCTGGCCCTGCTTGGACATCCCCCTGAAACCTGGTTGAGGCCCCCTAGGGGACCCTGGACCCCTGATTAAGAACTGCAGCTCTACACAAAGCACAATTGTCCATTTTGAGTACGGGCTGGGATCAATTTCAGAGTGTTAGGGAAAACTGTTAAAGTATATGTAGGCCACTGATGTCAAACCTGGGCCTTATGGTCTGGCTCTGGGCTGCTTTATGTACTTGTGACCTGCATGGCAAATTCAGATTCTGCAGAACCGTAATTCTCACTTAGTGTTTTAGTCCTCAAGGTTAGCCCTTCCAATTGTAAACAGTTTTAAACTAATTAAATGTTATCTTTAATTTGCACACAGCCTGAATCAATGACTGAGTCCTTGTCTAAGTACACAAGTTGAACCAGTTTTAACTAAAATCAGCTAGCTAAAGCAGTGCAAACCTCTGTGTATGCTTTAATCCTTTTATACCAGGCTTGCATCCAATTTAAAGTAAAGTAGATATAAGTTAATTTTATATTCAGTAGTATTTTGTTAATGCAGACATAAGGTTAACTGGTACTGTCTCATCTCCTTTCAAAAAAGTGGCTAAACTTAAGACTCTTAACAGCCAGGAAATGTAGAGGTAATGTTGTCTCCCACACAACCTTAATTCTGCCCATGTGGAGATGGCAGTAGGCATCTGAACATAGACGAGATCTGTGCTCAGCATGTTGCTCCTAATTTGACAGTTGCTCTATCCCTCAATATGTTGCAGCTAGTATTTATTTGGGAAGTGCTTGCAGTTGGTTAGTATGTTTTACTCTTGCCTTCTGAAGCTGATGTTCCATCAGGGCTGTCAGTAAGAAAAGAAAACAAGCATTTCACCGTTCAGAACAACCCCTTGCATATTCTTGGTATCCACCAGAATTCAACATCTGCACTGGCATTAACATAGTCACAATGGTATGGACATGATGCCTGTCCTCTGCTGTACTGTTGTACTGGTGAGTACTAGCAGTGTGATGTCACACACCACTTTGTGTAGTAAAGAGTAGCCAAAGACGATATCTCAGAGGGAGTCCTCAAAACAGGATGAAAGTGGTGAGAAACTATGGAGTTTCTTGACTAAAAATAATGGTTGGATTTAGCTAGTGGTATCAGCTAGGCCATACCGAAACGCCTTTCTTTACTAGTCAAGGTGAGACCTTAAAAGTTCCCATACACTGATCGTTGCTCTCCTAACCCTTGAAGGGCACAGTCCTATAATTTTGCACACATAGGTTGCACTCAGAATGTGGGGTGGGGAGATGTTCCCTTATGTGTGTATACTTCCTTGTCTTTAGAGGCTTAGGTTTAGCCTCTCTTTGTTGTGGAAGGACATGAAACAGTGGTGAACAGGCTTGTTTTTACCTAAAATGCAGTTAATTCCCTACCACCACCCTTTTGCGATGGTAATGAAGTGACATAAATGGCACAGCAGGACTTCTTGGTCACTCACTGCCATACTGCTACAGATCTGTCATTGTTGTGGCCTCTTCATGTCCCTGGTGGATCAGCCGGAGTTCTGGAAAAGAGGCAAAATGGTAGTCATGGAACTGTGAGGAGTTTGTGTACCAGCTGGAGGCAACAAAGGGAAGAGAGTCCCAGACTTGCTATGCTGCCATCAGAAGTGTCGAGCAAGGATGGGCAGCTTTAAGGTGGTAGAAGGCCACAAACTCCAAACTACCCCTTGGTGAGTCATACTTAATTAAGACAGAGCCAGGTCACTGAAGCGTGCCGTCTTTTAGTAAAGCTGCTGCTGCCTCATACTGCTCTTCTCAGTTTGGCTCTGCTTCCCCATTAACACAAGGTCCAAGTCTGTGCCATGCCACCCAGTTCCAGTTACTACCTGCCAACTGGCTTATTGTTTGGGAGCTGAGAGCCAATCTGATTCTGGCCATGTTCCCCCAGAACAGAGTGAGAGCAAGGCACAACTTCACCAATGGGGAGGAGGTAACCAGAGCTGGGTGGTGTGGGTTGGAGCTGGAGCCTCTATCAATGGGGAGGCTGGTGCATGGGCTCCCCATGTATCAGTCTGTGTCTATGGTGGAGCAGCAGAAACCCATGAATTGGGTTGCAGTGCCACTCAGATTTGGCCCAGCCTTCCCCTCCATCTTGCCGGTAAGGAAGGAGCTTTGCCATAACACCACCCATCTCTGGTTAGTGCCTGCCCATGGCCAAGATAGGTTGGGTTAGCTATAATCAGGTTGGCTGTGGGTGCTGGAAGCCAATGGGAAGGCAATAAGCAGAGCCAGGTAGCATAGGGCAAAGTCCCTCTGCTGTGTGAGTGATGGAGAGATGGTTGGACGTAGGGGTGCCAGGTGTCCGGTTTTCGACCTGAACGCCCGGTCGAAAAGGCATCCTGGTAGCTCTAGTCAGCACCGCTGACCGGGCTCTTAAAAGTCTGGTCAGCAGCGCAGCGGGGCTAAGGCTGACTCTCTTTCTGCAATCATAAAGTTGGCAACCCTAGTTGGACTGATGAGTGGCATTGCGATGCATGTAATCCTGTTCCAAGTTCCAGGTTCCATTCCTGTCTGTACCCCCCATGATTTCTCTCACTTTAAACACTGTGTGGTGCTCAAATTTTAACTGGGCCTGAGAGCTAATTGTGTGGGCTGTGGTCCACCCATGGCTACCCTCCTGTTCAGCTCCTGTCCCCAGAATATTTTCATCAGCTACCTATGGACAGGCTGAATAAAATACATCCGGCCTGCTAGATCATTTCCAGGTCACCAGTTGCCCATCCCTGGTTTCGGGGGTAGAAGCCCTGCACTCTCATGTATGACACAGGAAGTTCAGATGTAAAATGGCCTATTTATCACAATGGGCTGTTTTCAGCTGAATGAATGCTCCATGGAGATGACTCTAGACAGAAACAGTAGCTCTGACCAGTACAAACTTCCCTACTGATCTCATCTCAGTCCGTGTAGTCTGTGTTCCTCTTCTTCTCCCAGTCTCTCTGTACTGCGTGATTTATGTGTTGAACATGTCCTCACTCTAGTTTGTTTTGTGGGCCTGTGCCATGCACCAGTTATACCTGTTCTCATTCCTTAGGGTACTTCTGCTTGCCTGTGGCATGCAATACACATGCCTGTTCCTGGCACAGACCCGGTCAATCTTTGGACCTAGTCTAACCTCACAGGAGTTTGAGTCTTTCTGAATACAGAACCAAGTGTTCAAGTTAGGACTCTCTTGCTGGTACCTCTGCTGTCATTTTCAGTGTGTGATCAGGTGCCTCCCATACCAACATATAAGGGTTTATATCTCAGGCACAGTATTATTTGCTAACCTATCCCAGAGTCGGACTAAGATGAAATTGGAGTATGCTTCTGAGGTGCTGAACTTTGCTAAAATTTTGTACACCCCTTACACTTCCAAAATCAAGTCCATTGCAGGTCCAGACATCAAGCAGGAGACATGTTTAGAGTGCTGATGTTAATGGAGTGGGTACAGGACCCAAGTCTCCCCCAGAGTAGATTCAAACACATGGTATTAGTTCCTTCAAGTTACCAAGTGAGGGTGCTGCTCAGTTTGCTCAAAGGGGTTGCTAAAAAAAAAACCAATAGCTCACAGAGGTGCTAAAGTCCTTATAGTGTAATACCTTCTGAAACGTTGGGTTGCTGAACTGTTTCTTGGTGCTGTTAAATAGTTTAAACTCAGGGGTAGTCCAGTGAGATAACATTTGAAAATTGGAGACAGCTTCTGCTTTCCCCCAACTCTACAAAATTACCCACATCTAAACATTTTTAAAGCATGTCACTTTTTGGGGGTCATTTTGGTCAAAAAGTTCCTATTATGCAAAAAAGCCTATCCCAGTTCCTGATGTGGTGTACCAATTTTCAAGGGGATGTGGCTTTTTGAATTTTACTGCACTTTGAAATTTGCCTTTGTACAAAAATGTAGCTGTAGTCTTTCCCTTGCCCTAAGGCAACGGTTTTCAAATGGTGGGTCATGTCTCCCAAATGGGTCATGACTCTGTTTTAATGGGGTCACTAGGGCAGACAGCCCCAGCCAGGAGCCCTATGGGTGGCAGGGGGCTGAAGCCCGGAGCTCCCAGTTGGGCTGAAGCCCCGAACTCCTCACCTAGTGGGGATGAAGCTCATACCTTGAGCAGGCCTGAAGCCCTGAGCCCCACACCCAGTGGGGCTGAAGGTAAGAGGGTCTCAATTTTTTCTAAGGGCGGGGGGGAGAAAGTGTAATGATTTTTTTAAAGCCCAAATGGGATCAACAGCATAAAAAGTTTGTGCTAAGGGCTTGTCTACATACGAACTTGCACTCCAAATGCTGTTTGGAGACAATTATCTCTTTAAAACTGGTTATTATACCCAAAATAAACCAGTGTAAGGCAGGCTACCAGTTTAAAATCAAACTTGAGTTAAACTGGTGGAACATTGTATAGACCACGGGCTCAACGGATTTCCTGCATACATGCTAGTTTTTCTTGCTCAGATAAGCATATGATCTTCCCTGTTGATCCTGAATGAGTCTTAATTTTTGAATTATTAGGTTTTGAAGATGAATTTTGGTGCTGGAGACTGGATGAGCTCTGAGGTTGTCCATAGATATGGGTCATATGTTAATACTGCTTTACAGTGGGCAAAAAGATTGTAAGAACAGACACATTTTTTAAAAAGTCATGGGGGTGGGTGGGTGTCAGCTAGCTGGCCCAAAACTTGAACCACAAATTGTATTTTGTCACTCAACTAACTCAGCAGTTTTCAAGACTATCTGGGTATGATGTGGATTTCAGAGCACTTGGAAAAATTGGCTCTTAAACAGAAAGCTCTCTTCCAGTTTAACTACAGAAATTGCTACTGCTCCCCTGTAATGAGCCTGGTATGAAGAGCTTAAAGCAAACCCTTGTGAGGTTCTTCGGTTCACTAAATTGATTTTTTTAGACATGCCTGTGCAACTGCTGTGTAGAGAGGGCCTTATGTGTGTAAAAACACTACAGTCTAGTGTAGACAAGGTGATATACTACCTTTAATGTGTTAAACTGATAAAGCCTGGGGGAGCTAAGGAAGTCCCTTGCCTTACTGGCTGGCTATGGGTTTCAAACTCATGGGAGACAGCTCCTTTGAGGCCTAAAAGATCAACCAGCTTTTCTGGAAGCCTACTTCCCTCCCTTATCACTTGTTTTTTCCTAATTAATTAAATCTAGAGGACTATCCTTCCAAGATTTACAGTTTTGCCAGGTGTTGGAGTGGTGCTCATTTTGTTCGCTGTCCCCAGGACAGACTACTAAATCCCCAACCTGTCTTGTCAGTGTATGCGGTTTATAAAACCTATTACAGTTAAAATATATAATCAAATAGGGAAGAAAAAATCCCCCCTTCTATAAGAAAAAAAAATATAGAAGGGAGAATTAAATTTTCATGCTTCAGGACATGAGTTAGCCAGTATCAGCTGTTAAAGTTTGATGTAGGTATATTATTTAATTATGGAATTTCCTGTACCTTCTACTGAAGCATCTGGCAATGGTCACTATTGAAGGAAGGATTCTTGGTCTAAATCAATAGGCCAGTTACTTGGAACCCTATTGGATGTCCTTCTAATAGTATGCCCCTTTAAACAAATCCCGACTTTTTGCCACTTGATCATTACCTTAACTGTGGTTGATAGAGCTGTCAGATATACAAACAGTTTAGGCATTAGAATAACTTAAGTACCTCTCGTGCCTTGCATTTAGTTCCTTCCCTCAGTTTTTTATTAATTCACTAAAGTGAGAAATACCCAGACTTAACAAAACTTCAGTGTTTTGTCTCTGAGATTACTCTAACTTTCAGAACATTATCATCATCATGAAGATGTGGTGATGAAGCAATAAGTGTTGTCCAGGAATCTCATCTTAAGCATTGCAATATAGAATTCTCCAGGTCAGTAGTTAACAGTTAGTGGTTTTTGCATGTTAGAAATTTGATTTACATTTCATAGAAAATTAGTGAAGGAGGTGAAAGTACTCTGACTGGTGACAAGGATGCACTGTGTACTTGATGGTGTGGTGTAGTCACTACCTCAAATTTTTCAGTTGTCCTGAAATGGGTGAATGGATCAGCGACTAAGGAAACATTTTTATCTAACTCTAAAATACTTTAGCAAGCAACTTGGATGTACCTACATGTGTCTCAGAAACAGCGGCTGTTCAGGATGAATAGCTGAAGGCATTGGTAATTGGTTGGCGGTGGGGGTGGGGTTAATAGTTAAAATTCAGCCTGTGATAGTGTTAATTAAAGTATGTTTGCCCAGATGCAAAACAAATTGGTACCAGTCTGACTTCCACTGAACAGGTGCCCACAGATATCTCTAGTACTTCCTTTTCTCAGAAATGTAGTTCATTTAAATTGAAATCCACAAAGCCCTTGCACCACATCAGTTGTCAGCTTTTCTCTCCCAGCCCTCAGGAAGACCTGGGAGAATAAATAAACCTTGAAGAGTAAACTGAGGGCTTGTTTACATGGTGTGGCACCATGATCTAGTGGGGTGTGATTTATAAAGTGCTGTAATGAGTTGGGTTCTAACTGCCCCTTGTAGATCATGATGGAATGCTTCATAAATCGCAGTGTTCTAGAGCAGTGCTACTCAAAGTGGTGTTCCGCGGACTAGCGCCGGTCCGCGAGCCGTTGGCTGCCGGTCTGCGCACACATTGGAAAAAAGATTTGCTGGTCCCTCACATCAGATAGCTTGAGAAGCACCGCTCTAGAGGGCGCTTTGCTGCACCATGTAGATAAGCCTTCAGAGATATTTTGCACCAGTAGGGGGACTAGACCTCAAAGTAGAGAACTATTTCCTGAAAATGCCCTGCCTTTCATCCTCCTCATGTAGGAGGATATCTCAAGCACTCAACTGATCACAAATGCCTGAACATTACATTGGTTGCTTTAATGGGGAGAAGGGAAACCAGATATTAGCTTTAACTTTTTTACATTTCACCCAGAAACCAACTTGAAACTATTGCAGACTAGAGACTGCAGATGGTGGATGTTCTTTGTGTGAACTATTTAAGTGGACAGCCACCTTCAGTAACAGTGAGGTTTTTTATAGGGAGTAGCTCTGTATAGGTTGCATTACACTTTATTTTTTTAAAATCCCACTAGTAGTAGCAGCAGTGGTGAGAGTCTTACTATGGACTAACTTACTGGCATTTTAATAACTCTGTTTTCTAACCCTGGTCAAACATTGTTTAAGTGGTCCATTAATTTAAAACACTGGCCATATGGAGCCCTATATACACTAGCATTCTGATCCTTGAATGTCTTTTAGAAAAATAAGTCAAATATAGTCAGGGCTGCAGAATGTATTGCAATCATTGTCTTGATGTGATAAGGCATGGCTCACTGAGATACGCATCTAAAAGAGATGGTTGTGACCTCTGACAAGTGAGGAAAGGAAGGAAGGCTTGGGGGCGGGAGGAGAATCACAGATTAAACACAATTCCCAGATAGTGAATCCTGGTCGCATATGACAGGTGTACGCCTCCAGATGGAGTTCATGTCAGCTTCCTGTTCCTCCCTTCCCCATTTATTAGAAACCATTTTAATTTTCCTAGGGGACTGTAGAACTAAGGAGAGTCGCATGCATTTGTAGGCTGAGTGCATTGCATACACTGAGGCTTCTTGCATTTTTCCATTCCCTCCCTCCTCCCCACCCAAGCTCCCCATGTTTCCCTCTTTCAGAAAGACCCCTTTCTGCTCCCCCAACTCCTTCCCTCATTCCAGGGGTTCTGTGTGTCTCGCCCATACCACTGTGGCAGAGGCTGTGTGGCACACCCATACCCCCATTTTCCCATACCAGGGTCCAGCATTATCTCCACTCATGGCAGGATCTCTGTGATCCCTTCCTTCCAGGTCCCTGTTTCCATGCCCATCCACCCTTCCATTCAGTTTCCCCTCCTTGGTGGTCTCTGACATCATGGGTGCCTTCATCACCCAGTTCCCTCCACATCCCTGCTTTGCCCACCACCCTTTCATTTCTCTGGTCATGGCTGTTTCCCCCCCCTCCCTTTTTGGGTCTTAATTTCTCCCCATTACAATCCTCACCCTGTAATGCTCTTATTTGTTAGAGTCCAGGTTGTAGGCAGTCTCCCCACACAGCAAGATAAGCTGCTGCCCATGGTATGGGTGGGTAGGGCCCTAATTTTCCTGTGAATCAGGTTTTTCTAGTGTTCCAGTTTGCATCAAAATCAATAGGGTTGTGCCCCATTGATGCCCAACACATCCTCTGAAATTTCAGAATTGATTGGTTGTGGTGGTCAGAAGTTATCCATTAGACAAAAAAAATGCCATTGAGTGTTCATCATCACTTTGCCTATTACAGTACTGTTAGACCTATATCTTCTTCCTTCGCTTTCTTGTTTGTTTTATAAGTAGACTCTCCACACTTCTTGTGTTGTATTTGTATTTGAAAGGGTTGTTTTTTGTTAGATGGTATGAGCTCTGGAAGTGTGAGGACTTTGCATAAATAAAAATCACCTATATAATTTATAAAATTAGTTAAAGCCGGGCAGAGCTAACATTACTGTCCTTGAAAGTCTGAATTTCTAAATGGCTTCTGAAAATATTCTTCAAGTACCTCTGTATTGTACTAACTATGTAATATGTAAACTAAAGTCAATGCATGGATCTGATTTGTTTAAGCATTTTCTGTGGGAATCCCAGAGCCTTATATGGTCAACTTGCTTTGTAGCATTTCAGTGAAACCAAGGCAGCCATCCAAAAAAACAAAAAAAAACAAAACCAAAAAAAAAACAACCCCCCCCCCCCAAAAAAACCAAACCCAAAACCAACCCTGCTGGCTTTAGCTTTGTCTATATAATACCCTTTTTCTTGGCCTCTTCAGTAGCACAGTAGCTAAATTACTAAAACTTAAAATGCAGCAGAAGCCTATGTAGCTAGTGGAAGAAATTCCTTTTGTGGCAGTGGTTACATACCGGAGATTTAATGTTATTTTAATAAAGCATTGTAGCACATTGATTATATAACTTTGTTGCAGAATGGACTTAAGCTACAATATAGGCTGGCATGCCTTCAACCATGCATGGTATAAATTACTGGCTGATCCTGTAGGTATTTTAAACAAAGTTTAGGCTGCAGAAGTCAACATCTTTGAATTTCCATTACAGTACAAGACAGTACTTTCTCTGTGCATTTGACCTATTGTATTAAAACAGTTTAAATAGCTCTTATATGGAGGGTTATTTTAATAGGAAAACTCTAAAAGGGGCTAATATCGGGGTTGTTTTTCATTAACTGAATTTGTAAATGTTACTCAGAAAGAGAACATAAAATTACCTTACAGCTCTTGTTGTCCCCCACAAATCCTCCCTTCACACAAACCTGCTTCTTAAGAGATCAGTCGTAAATGGACAGTGCTGGAGCTTTGGTGCTTTGTTTAGAAAACTATCTAAAAGGTTAAGCATTGGCAGAAAACATGTTAGCTCATAATACTTCATAAGTCCTCTTATGCAGGAAGGATATGCACCACTATCTTTTTACAAGTGATTTGGATCTTATACCTATTTACTACTAGTATCTTCAGTTATAGTGAAGAAATTTTGCTGCTTGTAGGGGCTCTCAGATTCCAGAAACTTAATTGCTTCTCCTTTGCTTAATTAGGTAGCTCAAGCAGTTGACTGAGAAGAGTTTGACAGCTCTCCTCAGCTAGCATCCTTCCTCACTACCAGTCTCTTTTCTACCTTTGTAGGATCAGACATTTCAATTTGCCATTTGGTGGCTCAAGATGATTTCCTCAGAGGAGGCAAATAAGTCAGAACTCCTTGGGTAGAGAGGGCATGGTATGAAGTGTATAGGCCTTGCCATGCACTTCCTGCCATCTGGGCCTTTTTCCCCTTTAGAGCAGAGAGATCAACTGAAGTCTTTCTTTCATTGGGGGGAAGAGGGATGAGCCGTGGTCAGTAGTAAAACCTGCCAGGAGGCTGAGATCAGTCACCTGAGGTGAGGGGACCAGAAGTTGCTGTGCTTTCCCCAGCTGGACTTGTACACCCTGTGGCTCTTAAATTCGACCTTTTAAAAGACCAAGGAAAAAGGAGTAATTTTTTTTTAAACATTTAATGGGGTCTCCTTGGACAGGTCTGTGGACTTCCCAGGGAGAGAGGTGTCCTAGCAATTGCAGCTGCTCTTGCCTATCTGAGTTTGATTGGAAGGGAGCAGCAAGGAAATGTCTGGTTTGCTGGCTCTGCATTCTCCATGTTCCCACCTGGGGAGAGGATTTTAGGATTTATCTGAAGGCTCCTTTGCAGGGCTCAAGTCTTATGTGGCTCAAAGGAAGGGGAGTGCTCTATAAAGAGGAGCTTTGATCCAAGGGAATGGACCAAGACCTGGACGCCACCCGCTGCTGCTCAGGAATATATTGAGGCTTTTAAATCATTAGTGTGATGCAGCATAATCTAGCCTAATCCTGTCTGAGACAGATAAACAAGGTTTCTACCCTTCAGGTAAAAGAGAATTGTTTAACTCAATACAAGTCTGATGTGTGCTGCTTAGAGTACTTAGGGCTCCAACCTGCAATTTGTCACCGTCCCTCTGGGTCATAGGATTCAGTTGGCAGGTAAACACTTTTGAAATGTTTATAGATTATCAGTGAAGTATTTAGCTCACATCCCTACGAGAGAGATTCCTGGTGGAATTCTGTGCCCAAAAAAATAAAATTCTGCATATTTTATTTATCAAAATAACACAATATAATCACGCCTGTTTCAATTATTTTGGTAATTTTATTTCAAAATACCTGTCAGCAAGTATGACTGTACCAGTACAGAAAAAAAAGATTCAGGAAATGTTTTTTGACAAATAGATTCCTCACTAGGCATATTAATATGAAACTTTGAGTAATAATTTAAACTACAAAATAAAGCATATTTCCTGCACCCTTCTGAAGCTGTGCAAAGGCTTAGAGAAGTCAGAGGAGATGAGGAAGAGGGAGGTAATGGCTGGGAAGGAACCTGGGAGTGAACCTGGAGGATTGTTGGGTGTGGGTGGAAGATGTATAAAACAGGTTTTTTGTGTGGGGCAGGAGGGACTGTTTGGAAGTCGGGGAGCCTCCCACATGCTGACCCCTAACCTCTCCCATTCAGTCAGGCACATCTGCCTGCATCCCCATGTGGATCCCCTGCACCCCCTACTCCGTGCCCTATCCCCATGTGTCCCTGCATTCCCATTCAGCTCCTGCCCCAGTCTGTGTGCTCCCCGCTAGTCTTTCTGAACCCCAGTCTGTCTGCACCCATTTTCCATGCCTTCTAATTTGGCCCTGCAGGCAGGGCACTGTGAAAAATGCAGACAGCTCCTCTCTGTTCTGGTGCCACAGCAGCTCCAGGTGGACAAAAGGCGTAACTGCAGTGCCTCTCTGGCAGAATGTATTTTCTGCAGAGAAAAAAAAATTGCGTGGTACATGAATTCTCCATGTGCACAGTGGTGCAGAATTCCCCCAGGAGTAGACAGAGGGCAGGGTTCCAGCTTCTCTGAAATAGCCATTGCTTTAAAATAAAATAAAATCTAGCTGTTAGCATATTTAATCAGTAGAACTCAAATTGCTTTAAAAGGAAATCAGTATCACTATCCCCATTTCATAGATAGGAAAACTGAGACATGGGGGGAGGGAGAAAGGGAGTGACTTGCCTAAGGTCACCCAACAGGTCAGCTTTAGATGTTGTGTTTTGACATGGATGATTTTGCCCAGTTACCACCCTTCTATTTACCCTTTTTCTGGGGAGGATTGTGGTAAAACGACTTTTAGCATTTCTTGAGTCTGACAGATTTCTTGGACCCCATCTAGTTTGTCTTTAGACCTGTTTATGGTACAAATACAGCATTGGTCTAGTTGATCTAAGTGATCTCTGAGTGAGGAAAAAGGACAAATAGGAATTTCCCATGCTGTTTCAGCTGCCTTTGTTACTATTGACCACTAGGTTTTGTTGACACAGCTTGAAACTCCTTTCTTGTGTCTCTCAAGTCTTTCTAAATTGGAAAGGTTTTTTTAAATAACTTTAGTTTTTCTGGCACAAACTCCTTTGTGTCCACATAAAAGGATTTTTTAATTTATCTGTCATCTTATTGCACTTTAATCCACTTTGGAAGTGACACACATTGGTGTATGGTTTGTGTGGATGTATCCTGTCTTGAATTAATTGTACTGCTTCAGGCATTCCTACCACTGCTCTCATCTTGACAGAATGTCACATCTTCATTTTAAATACTGGCACACATCCAGATATGTCCCTTTGTGAATCCTGCAAGCTCACATATCCACATTGCAGCTGCCTGCAGAGGTGCACATGCAATTAATAACCTGCTTAAATGAATTACAAGTCTGTTTTTTTAAAAAAAATTATTGAGGAACAGCTCCCACTAATAAAATCCATTCCTAATAAAATCATTACACAAAGTGTATTTACTTCATTTATTTCCTTGGTTACCTTACCTTCATTTTTCTCCACTATATTCTGATCTCGGAGTAGGAGCACAACAATTCCCTAATCATTTGAGGCGTTTTGCAGAGACTGTTCATAAAGTTCCTCTAGTTTCTCTACCTCAGCCTCTGAGCCCACAGTGAGGCTCTCTCCCTTGCTCTCAGATGTTGTTCAAAACACAGCAAGCAACTATAACACAAGGCAGAGCTTTGTCAGAAGCATCCAGCCTCATCATGGTCCACCTTCCTTGTGGTGGGTGCAGTATCTTTTTATGTGGTGGAAATTACCTGTAATTTTTAGAAACTCTGATTTACTACTGGCTTCATGAGACCTTCAGCATCTTCAAAGAATCAAATCAGGGTAGTACATTGGATCCATATATATTCAAGATCCTGCACTACCAAACAGGTAAATGGTGTCTTTCATGTAGAGGCCACCTCTTCTGCCCTTCTGTCCTTCCTAAACAGGTTCCCAAACATGCATATTGTCCCACTAGATTTCCTTAATGTTAATCAATTTTTTTCCTCCTCAATGAGAATTTGTGTTGTGTAGAGAGAGCTCAATTTCATCCTCCTCTGTCACCACAATTACCATCTCCTCATAGCAGTATTTGTGCACCATTGTAGTGGCTGTGCTTGTAGCTGGCATCCAGCTCATCCAAAGCCATCTGGATGTGACTGCCAGTATATCTGGAGTGTCCTGTTTGTATTAATGATTCAGAGACACATCACTCAGTGTTCCCTCCATGCTGCCTGGCAGCAGTTTTGATGATTCAGTACCATTTTCAAACCTGATGAACTATTGAATACCTGGAAAGGAATCATGAGAGTTTATTATTTTGAGCCCAAGTCCCATAATTCCAATATATTCCATAGGTATCCCACAATGTGTTGTGAGAAGAAATCCCAGAATGCGTAGGGTCTAGTAGCAGGACGTTGCACGATGGAATGCTGTGCAGTTATTATGAAAAAGGGCAGAGCTTTGTGGATGAAGTGATTCACGTGGAAAGTAACTTAAGCCACCATAAACAAAGTGGTATGGCCACACTGTTTCAGTATAGTTCTATTGGTATAGTTATGGCAGAAAGGAAAACTTGCCTGTTTAGACAAGGCTTGAGGCACAACCCCGTCCTTCCCCCTTACCCCTAGCACCCAAAAAAAGATTCCAGTGTTCGTGCTTCTGCAGAGCTTTTGAAGTGGGGATTGGCAGATAGTCTCTCACAGAGTGCTTCAGGGTTCTATTGTAAGTGTGCATGGTTGGCTGGTGGATGCCAATAGGAATGGGTGAAGGTTCTGCTCTCTCTCTCATTTCAGACTTGTCTAGGAGACAGTCTTGACATTTTCCAGTGTCAACTAAAGACTGCAATCTAGATGAAAGTTGGCTGAAGGAGGGAAACAAATGATCCTGACTGGCTAGAAGAAAATATATAGAAGAGACTGCAGAGTTGATAATCTGTTCCCTCTAGTTGAGGTTGCTTAATAAATTGAACAATCTGGATATCTTGTTGAATGCAGCCAGGGATAAGGAGGATCAAGTTGCGTCTGTGGCCAAAAGTGGTTTTTCTAGGTTATATAAAACACATCTGTGTACATGGACTGCTAGAGACAGAGGTGGACTTCTGAGGGTAATCATATTTATGGGCTGGAAGGAAGTTTAATGTTGTATGGGAAATTAAGGGTGGTTTTTTTTTATAACTTATGACAAGACATCTAGAGCCTTGGGTAGGCACCTCTTCTATTTGTATAAGCATAAATAATAGCTACTGCTCCTTTCTGATTTTCTCTCCACCATTATTTATTCGCCTGTCACTGTTGGATAGCTGTAGCGTATTCTTTGGGAAGTTACTCTCAAAGGTAGTTTGTGTGCTAGCTGAAATTGCCAGTGTGGCTACTTCTTGGTTTAACATCTGAGTGACACCAACACTGCGTGGCCTGTGATGACTTCCATTTTATTTTTGGATGCAATTCAAAAGTTTTTGTCTTGACCTGTAAAGGTCTCTCTGATTTAAGTCATGGCAACCTTAGACTGTCTCTTCCTCATGTAGTACCATGTCCCTTGTAATTAGTTGAGGTTCTTTTGTTAACATTGTTTCCTCCTCTGAATTAAACAGGAGAGAGGGCTTCTCTCAGGGTGTCTAGAATGAGATGCTCTCTACAAACCTTGAAAGCATAGAAATAAGAATTGAAGGGGGAAAAGCCTCATTTGTTGCTGCCTTTTATACCTCCTTCAGTGTTGGCAGCAGCTCACTGTGCTGCTACATAAGGTATTCTCTTCCTCCTCCAACAGATGCTGATGTAATAGGCAGTCTACCTTCATCAAGTAGATATTGCTGCTGATACATTTATGATTTTAAGATATGATATTGCTACCCATCTGTGGATGACAACATAGTCAGATGTGCTGTTTTATTTGGTACAGGAATGTAAGTTAACCAGTTAAAGCTTTGTGTTGTAGAGCTGAATTTGAAGTTGGCAAACATTTTGCTTTTTGGTATCTGTTCAGATTGAAGTGAATGCCTTATGGAATCTTGCAGTGGTACTAAAAGTATGCAAGGCTATCAAGTGGCACTGAAAGCTGTAGACTTCCCCATAAGTTCTTATTTCCATGGCGTTAAGACTTGTGCTGGATTGGAGGTGTGTCTTGCTGCATCCATAACTGTCATTAAACTACATTTTTGTACTATATTACTGCGGCTTTTGCCTGAGGAGGTTGTGAAAGGAAGGAGGAAGATAGGAATCCTATAACTAATACCTGCTAGTATGTAAAATTTATGTAGCTGGTATATTGTAAAGCATTGATGTATTTGGATCAACTTGTGTTATAAATTTTGGGAGAAAATGTCTGATTCATGAAGATCATATTTCTATTAAAAATTGTGCTCTTTCCCCAAATGCTCTGATGTGCTTTTACTGAGAATTTCAATACTGATCATAACACAGCCAGATGCTGAGAAACAGTACTTAGTGTTCAGAGACAGTACATCTTGGCTTAGCCTATGATGAGTCACTAGAAAATCACCATGCACTTGGCAGCCTGTTCTTATAAGATGCTTAAACTAAATAAACAGTGTAAATAAAAATCAATGATTTTTAAAAAATAAAAATAATTTGATTTTAATTTTTTTGTTTAAAAAAATAAACATATATTAAAAGTTTAAACCATGGTAACCTATGTTAAGGCCAAAACTTATTATAAAGTATTAAAATTTAAATTAAAAAAAAACAAGTAATACTTGTTTGCTGCTGAAATTTTAGAGAGCTAAACCACCTTTCTTTGTTTAATAAGAGACACAAGATGGGTGACAGTCTCTTATTGGACCAACTTCTTTTGGCTAAATAGAGAAGTTTTCGAGTACACAGACCTCTTCTGCAGGTTCGTATTCATTTTTTAATAAATCCGTTTTTAAATGTAAAACACAGTATGGTACTTTCCCACTTACATATCCAGGACACTTAAGGTAATTTTATTTAACTAATGTAAAAACAAATTTTAAATTTTTGTACATTTTTAATCGAATTCCAACTTCCATCCAAAGGAAGCTTGACAGAAAATCACAAGTGCTTAAAAAAAGAGTAAGAAAATGAGTGAAGCATTTCTAACATATCAATATGTAAAAATTAAGAATCTGAATAAAAGTATGTTAGACTATATAATTGCTTACATTATTTCTATACAAATTAACTTATCCTTCTTCTTGAAAGAAAATACCAAATTTAGTTTAAAGGCTGTATTTAGTTTCAGATTTTAATGGCTGCCAATTAATGAGAATGAACCTTCCTTTAGGAAAATAACTTTAAAGTACAAATGCAAAACAAGGTTAAAATTGATTTAAATCAATGTTTCCTGCTTGCTGATTTAAATCATGATTAAAATTGGCAATTTTAAATCTTAAAATTTAAATCAATCCACCCTGTAAATTACTGATAGTACTGACTTGTATTTCCCATGAAGATAGGACTTTAGTTGAAAAAGTAACATCTAAGGAGAGAGGTGGCACAGACACAATTTCTCAACTACAAAATTAAAATATCTTTACCCTTTCCTTATCCCCTTCTTACCACAGTTCAGGTCTATGGAAACAATACACTTGAATGGACAGTTTCACGAACTGCAAATGATAGTTAATTTGATAATAAACAATATGTATTTGAGCAATGATAATGCTGGATTATTTTGGATAAACTCTACCATTTTATCGTTGGCTAGATTACTTCGGTTACTTCAGTATAAACAGAATAACTTCTGTTTTGTTTTTGTTTTTTTCACTTTGTTATTTCATACTAAAACATTACAGGGGTGATTAAAGGATGACTAAAATCACTTTGCTTTTTAGCCAAGTTCCTTACAATCTTATCCAAACTATTACATAAAAATTGCTTAAGTGATTAATAAACTTAACTCAAACTCAAGTTTTCTTTCATTGAAAGTCTCTGAAACTTGGTCTAAAAACATTTTATATAAAGATTTGTGTATTTATTAAAGATGTATACTATATTGAATTTGGAGCTCTGTTCTGAAAAGGGGCATTATATATTTAATTAGTGTTTTTAGTTTTTTTAGCCCTTTTCAAATGACCCATCTTAAGCTTTGCAGGAACTTGCTTCCTGTTGCACCTCTAGTTTAAGCAAGGAGCTATATCTAAATTAGAATTCAGATCAGCCTCTCCATAATCTCTTTCCCTTTCGTCTACAGCATAAGTAAAAAGCTATCGGTTTGTAGCTGTCAGAAACAATTCTCTAAATTGGTAGTAGATTGCATCTTGCACTTCTGCTTTTCAATAAGTTCCAAGGCCAGAAAGGACCATTGTGATCCTGTGTAACACAAGCCATAGAACATCCCCAAAATAATTCCTAGAGCACATCTTTTAGAAAAACATACAATCTAGATTTAAAAATTTCTAATGATGGATAGTCCTCTATGATCCTTGGTAAACTGTTCGAATGGTTGGTTACTTTCACTATCAAAAATATAAGCCTTATTTTCAGTATGAACTTGTCCAGCTTCAACTTTCAGCCATTGGATCACGTTATGCCTTTCCAACTAGTTTGAAGAGTCCATTATTAAATATTTCTTCCCCTAGTAGATAGACACTAATCAAGTCACCCCTTCTCCTTCTCTTTGTTAAATTAAGTTGATCGAGCTCTTTGTGTCTGTCACTTGTGACAAAGTTCCTCCTCTGTCTTGGTGGGTCCTGCACTTATTGGTGGATTTGCTCACCCCAGAGATTCATGGCAGCCCTCAGTTTGGCCACTTTTGCTAGTGGCTCAAACCTGCCACTTAGCTAGCCTCATCACTGGCCGGCATGGGGAAAGAGAGGAGAACAATCACCGCAGTCTCTGCTGACCCACCTAGTGGGTGGGGGAATAGCCCAGGGATCTTCCCCTCTGGGACCCACAGTCCAGGTTACCTCCTCTTGTATCAAATAGGAAGTTGAGGGGGAAGGGGGGAACCTGGGCTTGCCCTCTACTCCGGGTTCCAGCCCTGAGCCCTTTGGATCACAGCTGTCTACAGTGTTTCCTGTAACAATGGCGTGACAGCTACAACTCCCTGGTTTACTTCCCCATGGCCTCCTGCCAACGCCGCCTTTATCCTCGCCGCAGGACCTTCCTCCTGATGACACTTGTACTCCTCAGTCCTCCAGCAGTACGCCTTCTCACTCTTAGCTCCTTGTGCGCCTCTTGCGCCCAGCTCCTCGCATGCACCTCACCAACTGAAGTGAGGTCCTTTTTAAACCAGGTGCCCTGATTAGCCTGCCTGTCCTAACTGATTCTAGTAGCTTCTTAATTGGCTCCAGGTGTCCTAATTAGCCTGCCTCCCATAATTGGTTCGAGCAACTTCCTGATTGTTCTGGAACAGCCCATTATCTTACTCAGCGAAAAGGGGCCTGCTTAATCTGGGGCTAATGTATCTACCTTCTGTCACTCTCCTGTAGCTCTCTGGCCTGACTCTCACACACTATAATGCAGGTTTGCTATCCATTAATCATTCTCGTGGTTCTTCACTGAATCCTCTCCAGTTTATCAACATCCTTCTTGAATTGTGGACTCTAGAAGTCAACACGATATTCCAGCAGCAGTTGCACCCGTGCCAAATACAGAGGTAAAATAACCTCTGTATTCCTACTTGAGATTCCACAGTTTATGCAGCCAAGGATTATATTAACCCTTTTGGCTACAGTATTGCACAGGAGCTCATGTTTAGCTGATTATCCACCACAACCCAAAAATCTTTTTCAGAGTTACTGCTTCCTAAGATAGTCCATACATACAGGACAGGGGACTATATTAATTGTTCCTGATGTATATATTTACATTTAGCTTTATTAGAACGCACATTGTTTGCTTATGCCCAAGCAAGCCAGATCTTTCTGTATTAGTGTCCTGTCCTCTTCATTGTTTATCACTCCCTCAGTTTTTATCTGCAAATGTTACCAATAATTTTCTTTTCTTCTTCTGGATGATTTTTTTTTTTAAAAAAAAAAAGCTAGCCGGTAGGGCCAAGAACCGATCCCTGCAGGACCCCACTAGAAAACTACCTTCTTGATGGTGATTATCCTTTTACAATTACATTTTGAGACCTATCTGTAACCCATCTTTTAATCCATGTAATTTGTGCCATATTAATTTTATCATTCTAGCTTTTTTATCAGAATGTCATGCAGTACAAAGTCAGCACCTTACAGTAGTCCAAGTATGACACATCAGCACTGTTACCATTATCAACCAAACTTTTAATCACAATAAAAAAAATGTTGACAGGATCTGTTTTCCATAAACCCATGTCCAATGGCATTAATCATATCCTTTGAGTCCCATATCAGCCACACCATTATCTCACCCAGGTTCGTGTCATACCGTTAGGCCTATAATTACTGAATCTTCCCGTTTACCCTTTTTAATTTGTGGCACAATATCAGCTTATTTTCAGTCTTCTAAAATTTCCCCAATGTTCCAAGACTGGTTGAAAATCATCATTACTGATTTGACAAGCTCTTCAGCCAGTTTTTAAAATTCTTGGTTATGGATCTGCTGAGATCCTCCTGAGACGCTAGTGGAATGAAAAGAGTATTATCGACATTATCATGTGACTACATCTGTTTTTTCCCAAATACTGCATTATTATTGATAATTCTGTCACTTCCATGTAGTAACAATTCACTACTATTGTCTGGATTCTTTTTGTTCCTAATGTACTTAAAAACTCCTTATTGTCTTTTTCTCTGCTGGTCTTAGATCTTTTTTCCTTGTGTCCCTTTGCATCCCTTATCAGTTTTCTGCAATTCTTAGCCTCTATTTATATTCATTAATATAGTATTCCCCTTTCCATCTGTTATATATATATTTTAATTTTTTATAGTTGCCTTCACTTCCCCTGTGAACTAGATTTTTTTTTTTAAACCAATATGATCATCTTCCTCGATAGTGGACTACTTTATCTAAATAGTTCTTAAACAATTCCTAATTATCATTCACGTCTTTATTACATTCTTTTTCCCAGGTATGTGAAATTGGCCTTTTTAAATCACTGCACATATATATTACTTGTTTGCACATTGTTAATGTGATCCAGTCATGATCACTTGTACCTAAGCTACCAGTTCTGTGATCAATTCCTCTTTGTGTGTCAAGATCAGTCTAATACAGAATTTCCCACTGCTGGATTTTTGAGTTAGGAAATTTATCATCTAAAATTTGAAATTCCAAGGATGTTTTAGTATGGACTGCATGAGACCTACAGCATAGGTCACGCCAGTTGAAGTTTCACACGATGCAGCTTTTTTCCCTATATGTTGTAGAGAGATGCTTAAGTAGCTGTTCGTTATGCTGTTCCCTAGTGTGATTTTGGTGGTCTGTAACAGACGCTCACTAATACCCATCTTGTGCTTTAGCTGTTAAGACATTGGTACATAAGCGTTCCAGAAAATTTTCTTCCAAGTTATCAGTGACGTGGAATCTGCCATTTTTGACAGTGCCACTCTTCTACCCCTTTTGCCCCATCAATCCTTCCTAAATAGGTTATAACTGTTGATTTTGACTTTCCAGTCATGGGGATCATCCCACCAGGTTTCAGTAACACCAACTGGATTAAAGTTAAAATCATAATGAGCAATTCCAATTCCTCTTGTTTGTTATCCAGCCTCCTAGCATTGGCGGATAGCGGGGTTCCCAGACTTGGTTCACAGCTTGTTCAGGATAAGCTCGTGGTGGGCTGCGAGGCGCTTTGTTTACCTGAGCATCTGCAGGTACAGCCACTCCCAGCTCCCAGTGGCCACAGCGACAGGTAAGATAAGAGCCAATGGGAACCTCGGGAAGTGGTGGCCTGGCCCGTGCCGCCTCCCGCACCTCCCATGGGTCAGGAATGGCGAACCGCAGCCACTAGTTGCTGCAACTGGCCATGCCTGCAGACGCTCTGGTAAATGATGTCTTGCAGCCCGCCAGGGGCTTACACTGAACAAGCTGCAAACCAATTTTGGGACCCTCTGGCCTATAGGCAATTAAAGAACTTTTTCTCATGTCCTGTGGTTTCTTTATTAATTTTTGTTCTCAGTGTCTTGATTCTGTGCTAAATGAATGCTCCTATCTCTTTTTATTCTCCCCTTTTGTTATTAGTTTAAAGTGTTCCTGACTATTCTATCCAGTCTGTGCCCAGGACACATGCCAAACAAAAAGCATCAATTTGACTCTAGCCACTTCAACATTCTACTGTTGCTTCAAATTCCAGAATTAATTGTTGTGGTACAACTCTAGAGGAAAGTGATATTATGGCGAGGCACTGGCCTGAGATTGGGAGATATGGTTTCACTTCTTGGTTCCACAATCTATGGCAGGCTTTAGACAAGTCACTAGAACTCTGCCTTTACTTCTGTATCTCAATGGGGTGTTGAGGATAAATCTATTTGGTGGATACTTAGATGGTGTGGTAGTGATGGTGGAAATACCTAGTTATGCATTTTCCAAAAGCAGTGTGTGTTGATTTTCTTTAGCTCTAATGTTTTTTGTACACTTGATTCTGCTTTCTTCTTTTTGAATAAATTTCTATAGGTAAGAGCAGTGTGTTGACTTTCGGTGAGCACACTTTTCTATGTTGGGTATTTATGGGGGCTACTCAGTTGTTTCTAGGCCAGCGGTCGGCACCCTTTCAGAAGTGGTGTGCCGAGTCTTCATTTATTCACTTTAAGGTTTTGCGTGCCAGTAATACATTTTAATGTTTTTTAGAAGGTCTCTCTCTATAAGTCTACTTATTATATAACTAAACTATTGTCGTATGTGAAGTAAACAAGGTTTTCAAAATGTTTCAGAAGCTTCATTTAAAATTAAATTAAAATGCTGATTGTACGCCGCCAGCCCGCTGGCAGCCTGGGGTTCTGTTCACTGTTCCGGCAGCAGGCTGAGCGGGGCCTGCGGCCAGGACCATGGTTGGCAAGGGGCTGGCGGCCAGAACCACAGACAAGCAGCGGGCTGAGCAGGGCTGGCAGCTGGGACCCCAGACCAGCAGTGGGCTGAGCGGCTCAGCCCACTGCCGCTCTGGGGTTCCATCTGCCAGCTCCTGCCAGCCAGGGTCCCAGCTGCCGGCCCTGCTCAGCCTGCTGCCGGTCTGGGATCCCGGCCCTGCCCATATAAAGTGGGTACCTACCTTCTCCCTGGTTCTAGCTCATTCTCTTCCCCTCTCTCTCTCTCTCTCTCTCTCTCTCTCTCTCTCTCTCTCTCTCTCTGCACTGAGCTGAGGGTGGGAGTGCACTGAGCACAGGGCTGGGGGTGAAGGAGCAGGCTGGGGGTTGGGGTGTAGGGTCTGGCCACGAACTAGAATGGGGGGGGGGGGGCTCAGGGTTGGGGCAGGAGGTTTGGGTGTGGCGTGCTTACCTGGGCAGCTCCCATTTGGTGTGAGGGGTGCAAGTAGGCATGTGGGGGGGGGGTGCAGGAGCTCCTGTTCGGTGCGAGAGGTGGGGGTGAGAATGTGGGGGGTGCAAGAGTCAGGGCAGGGGGCGAGATGTGTGTGAGGAGGGTGCAGGAGTCAGGGCATGGGGTGTGGGGGGGTGCTGGAGTAAAGGCTGGGGTTGTGGTGGGGTGCAGGGATCAGGGCAGGAGGCTGGGGTGTGAGGGGGGTGCAGCAGTCAAGGCTGGGGGTGTGTGAAGGGGGTGCAGGAGTCAGGGCATGGGGGGCTGGGGGTGTGGGCTGGGGTCGTGGGGGTGCTCCCAGCCCCCTGCCCAGAGTGGTTCACGGCAGGGGCTGGAGGGGATATGCCCTGATTCCATCCCTCTTCTCCAAGGCCCCGTCCCTCTTCTCCGCCTCCTCCCTGAACAGCGCTGGGCTGCGTCCCTCTTCTCTGCCTCCTCCCTGAGCAGCGCTGCTCTGCTTCTCCCCCTCCCTTGCAAGGGCCATCAGATTGGTGGCAGCAGGGAGAGGAGGAGGGGCAGGAACCCAGCATGGCGGGGAAGGGTGGACCTTGCCTTCCTGGCAGCAACAACCAGCAGGACCAAGCTTCTTCACGCTGTCCCTGCGGTGGGGGGGCAGAGTGGAGAAGAGTGGGCTAGGGTGGGCAGGAGTTTTAGTGGCACACTGCTGCCTGCCGGGGTCCTGGCCTGGGTTCAGCAGTGGGCTGAGAGGGGGCTGGCGGCTGGGACCCGGCAGGCAGCAGTGTGCCATTAAATATATGCTTGCGTGCCGTCTTTGGCATATGTGCCATAGGTTGCCGACCCCTGATCTAGGCAATATGCATGTGGGGTGTCTTTTGGAATCGCACACTTTCCCCTACCTCCTGGTTTTACTTTATGGAGATACTTCTCCCATCAAGTGAAAGACTTGCTGCTTCTGTTGGCTAGGGAGAGTTGCTGGAGAGGAATGCAAATATCCCAGTAGGTAGTGACAAGAGATTCTCCTACCATTGACTAAGGACTACTAGTATGCTCCCTGCATGTTTATAAAATGATCTGACAATTCCAGTCAGTTTTGCCTTGTTTCTATCCTGTACTTCAAGGGAAGTGCAGGATTCCTTGCAGAAGAGCTTTCAGCCTGTTTGGAGATGACAGGCGGAGGGGCTGAGATGGGGAAAGAAGTGGCAAGAATCCTGACAAGTGTTAGAAAATTATACCCCTGATCTACACAGACACTTTTATTAATACTTGGTACTCTGTGGTGACTTTTCTGAAGCTATCTGTGTGTTCTGTAGATGAATGATTAATGTGGTTTAAGATTCATAAGTCAGCAGTCTGTATGCTTCAGGATACCAGCATCTGTGGTTTGTGACAGATGAGCACCTTTGGTTTGTGAACCTGTTTTCTTGACTGTAGCTCTCCCAACAGTGGGACTGTGTATGTATATGTGCCAAAAAATTGAATGAATTAAGTATGGCTAACTTCTGATGGAGTAGTTTACTTAGCCTGTCCTGAGGTTAGACCTAGGCCTGAGCACATTTTTGTGTCAACTCAAGCTTCCCACCTCAAAATATAAAACGTTGTGGGTTGGACATCCATATTTTATCATGAGAACTAATCCGTGCTTGTGGATACATTAATATAATAGCTGTGAGAGTCAAGACATGGTTCCTTATGTCACTAGATTGCACTGTTAAATCACTTTTGTAGTTTTTCAGTGAAATTAAATTTCTGTTGAACCAGTCACAATCTAGTAATCCATCCTGTATATCTATCATATCCCTACATATTTCAGGTGAAGTATGATGGGAGAGCACACTTTTGTACATTTGTACTGAGCTTAGTATATGACCCATCATTGCTGCTACTAGGACACAGGCCAGAATGACAGTGAAACTACCTCTGAGATGACCATGCCTAAATACTGGGATGTGGCTTAACACCGGTAGACTGGGTGCTAAAACAAGATAACAGTTTTCAGCAAAGTGTAAAACTAGAACCAAAACTTGTCATATCTAACATATACAGAAATGTCTTTGGGGAACAAAGCAATCCATGGATTTCAATTAGCCTTAGTATGCTGTCAGATTCGTACATTGATTCGGCCACAATCTCTGGTATGCATGTCTTACACTGAGCTCAAGTTCCTAGGCCACACTGGCATTGTGACCAGGCTATCCTGGAATGCCTTGTTTTAGATGATAAAACTGCTTACTTTACTCTCTCCGAATGAACAGGTCTTGCTTTAATATGAAATAATACTGAGGCTCCTGCAAAATCTATGAACACAATACTCCTAAGGGGTTTAATTTCACAGGTTTGAGGTTGAGCTGCTCTATTGAGAGCCCTGGTGAGGGCTGCTTGGTAGCATCCTTGCTTCCAACGTACTTGGCTTGAGTTACTGAGGAGTTGTCTACACAATGGGGGCTATAGCAGGGTAGTTTCGGCCCTGTATCTATGCTGGCATAACCCCATAGTGTAGATGCAACCTACAGTGATGGAAGGGGGATTTTTTTTGTTGTTACTAAAGGGAACATCACCTCCCCAAGAGGCAGTAGCAGTAGCTACCCGCATTTACACCAGGGCTTAGGTGAACAAAGCTACATTGCTCAGAGGTGGGGATTTTTCACACCCCTGAGCAAAGTAGTTATGTCAACCTACATTTTTAAGGGTAGATTCCAGGCTTGAGATAAGGGAGAACAGGTAATTTAATTGCTCTTGTACATCCTAGTCTAAAACCCCTTGCTTGTAATTGGGTGTTTTCCCCATATCTATTTTTCAATCTAAGAACGCTGATTTTTCTAAATTATTTATTTCCTTCTTTTCTATGGTGGATTAAATAATTTTGTGGGGGCTAACCCTTTTAACATATTTTTTAGATTTCTTCTGTTTTTTTGTTTTTGTCCAAAGTGAATGACTGTTACACTTTTTTATAATCTGAAAACATTTAATGTGATGGTTTCATCTAGTAAAAAATTTCTGTCAGACCTGCAGTTTACTTCAAAATGTTAAAGTGGGGAAGTCTAAATACTTTGTGGGAGGCTTTGAAACACACTTGGAAACTTCTTTCTTGTTTTACATATTTTGATTGGGCAGCTTTGGGTTGACTTATACATAATACACATCGTTTTTAATGATTTTTTTATTAGGGAAGAAGAAGCCAGATTGAGTCATACTAGGGACCTGATCCTGCTTTCCTTGCCCACTTAGTGACTTCACTGAGTGTTTTGATGTGCAAGGAACAAAGAATTGTACCTTATATAAGCTTGTAACAAGACTGAAACGTGCAGACTTCCAATTACACACATTTGTGGCAAAATATCTACCCCTCAGATTAAAATCCTGGCAAATCTACGTACTTAATTTACATATGAGATTACAGTAAAAAAAGAAACCTGACAAACGCTAAATCTAGTTCTAATATTCAAGTTACAGCTGTCATAACATCTTGTCACATTGTTCATATGTAGAAATTAAGTTGCAGTCTTAACTATAACATTACATACTGCAAATCTAAAACTTTAATACTTGAAAATTACTGCCTAATACTGCATGTCAATAGGGTAAAGTTATAGTTGCTCTGGGAACAATGATTTGGAATATCTTGACCTTTTAAGTTCGTTCTTGTTCTGTTTAGCTTTTTAACATCAAATATCTTTAATTTTGATTTTTTTTCCCCTGTAAACTACCTGTAGCATTGTACTCTTAACAGTTTAGTTCAGATATTGAGGTTGTAGCTTGAATTGCTTTTCAGACTACAAGACTTTGGATAGGTTGCCACGTTGATGGCATTGATTGTGCAGAAGTACTTGACGCTTTCAAACCATGGCACATCTAGTGAGTAGCTGACCTTCTCTGGAGGGACAGCCTTGATTCATTCCATGCCACCAAAAGCCATAGAGTACATGACAAATTGGCTGTCAACCTTTAATGTTGCTTTTCAAGTTGCTATACAAAAGAAATTCAGATATTTAATGTCAGTTTCCAAGGGCTGCAAGTTTACCTGTTGCTCTCCTTAGCTTTAGAAAAAGATTATGAATTAAATTGTACACGATGCATTTTTTTGTGATTACAGATATGGTACAAGAAGGGAAACCTCTTTAGAGAAGTTTGTGGGTGTTGTGTCTACCAATTTGTTAAAATAGGACTGTTAAACTATTTGCTGTATAACTAGTGATAATCAGTAAGTACTTTGTACTGATCAGCTCCGCATGCCTTCTCCATAAAACTTGAACAAACGTGAAAGATTACATCAGCTACAGGTACCACTCAGTAATACTGTGGAAAGGAAAGTGTGTACACCAGTTTTTTCTATTCTGTTTCTTAAATGCACTCTCATTTCAAATTTGGCCCAAAGTTTTTTTTAAAAGCTTGGGTTCTTTATTTACTTTTTAGACCTGAAGAAATGCTTCTCATGAATTTCAAGATTAGAAGGTAGCTGGCAATAGAGGCAAGGAGACATGTTTGAAAATGCTTATTAATTTGACATTTGTTCAATATGACACTTGTATTTCAACTGTGGAGTTAAAAAAAAAGTCTCCTGGAATTTTAAATAAACAGTTCATCTGGACAGAGAGATGGAGATCATAGCACCTGAAGTTTGTTTTAGAATTGGTTAAACTATATAATGTACATTCAGTCCTTATTGTTTTACAATGTGAGGCCCACTGTATATGGCACCATTTTGCAAACTAGCGCACATGCAAAAGCAAACAAGGCTACTGCATCAAAAATTAATGTAATATATTTAAAATAAAATATACTTAATTTATAGCATACTAGTTAATGTACTGTTTTATTGAAGTGATTATTTTTTATGTTGCGATCCTATGACACTGTTCTTAAATTTTTCTGGGGACTTTATTTATTCAAAAAAATTTTTATTTATGGATTGGCAAAATGAGCATTAGAAAGGGTGAGCTTTACTTTAAAATAGATTTAATTCCATTATTACAGAAGATATTTGCCCTATCTCACAGAAATCCACATCAGCAAAATAACTTATCCTGCTAATACTGTCTGGTAACAGTTTGAAAACTTACAGCAGTCACTCCCCATCCCAAAATACAGCTGTACACTATATTTGAAAAAGCTTCAGTGAAAATGAAGTGTATGTTGAGTATTTAAGGAACCATTGTAAAAGTAAATGCTGTAGACAGTGTGCCTATTTTTTATTACTCTTGGCCCACTAGAAGATTATGAATATATTTTGCAAATGTTTACTAAGTCATACTAGTTGATTAATGTGGATTATTTGTTTGACTTCCTTTTCAACCTGCTGGCTAGGTTTCATTTTAGAACTGCTCAGTCAGTTGTCTAAATTTTTAATACTTTGAGTTTTTGTAGAATTAAAACATCCTACTTTTCTATTTAAAAGTGTATCAAGATCAATGCTCTGAAATAAAGACTGTAGGCAAAAAATTGCTATTTAAACCAGCTTGTAACTTGTCACCAGAATAAGTTTACTTGGAGGTTGTACCTAGAGCTGTGGGCATATTTTTGTGGACTTGTTTTTCTGTCAAAAAATGCTTCTCTTCTTCGAGTGCTTGTTCATGTCAATTCCAATCAGGTTGTGCACGCTGCGTGCACAGTCATTGAAAAGTTTTTCCTTAGCAGCTCCCTTCGGTTTGGCTGGAGCGGCGCCTTCTGGAGTGGTGCCTTCATGGCACTGGATATAGGATCCCGCGCCTCCTCAGCTCCTTTTTGCCACCAGTGACTGGTCGTTGGAACTGTGATTGCTTGCTTAGCAAGTGCTTCCCTCGGCATTCTTTCACAGTTAGTTTAGTTAGTTGTAGTTATTGTTAGTAGATAGTGTGTATCTTTAGTAAGGTTTGGGAGCAGGGTTTCCCTAACCCCCAACCCCCTTGGGCTCCGGGGCATGCCATGAGCCCCAGGCTTTAAACCCTGCGGAACCTGCAGTAAGCCTAGGCCAGCGAGCGACACCCCCTGACGTGTGTCTGAGTGTCTGGGGTAGGCGCACCAGACAGAAAGGTGCAAGCTGCAGACAAAAAGGAGATTTCTGACTTAAGCAACTGCTCATGGAATTCGCTCTCTGTAACCAGTCTGCTGCGGACCACCAGGACCCAGCACCGAGTGTGTCAGTATGGAGTGCCCCGGCATCAGTACGCAACGCGGTGCTGAGGAAGGACTCAAGTATAAGAAACCCTCGGCACCACATGCTGAAGAGACAACCCAGTACAGCTCGCATTCACTGGTACCGCACAAACGGTATTGAAAAGCCAACAGGGGGCGCTCACCGGTGCTGAAAACAGCGGGACCGGCAGGTTTTGCATTAGTGCGTCCCTTGAAGGAGTACCCGGCACCCAAGCAGCAAGAGTTGGTGCCGTTGACTTCAGTTCCCCTGAGAGAACTCGAGTCCGGTGCCAAGAGACTCCCTGGATGGGCAATACCAGGTGGAGAAGTTAGAGCTACCCTTCACCCTGGACACTTTTGAAACTGCCAGAGATTTAATTGCCATGATAGCTCTTCAGCCCCCCGCAGTTAAAGATAAGCATCCTTCACCTGTCTAGAGGCAAGCCAACCATGATGCGGCACTCACCTTCTCCTGCCTGGCACCGTTCCCCTCGGCACAGCTCCAGATCGCTATCGCCAGGGCACCATGCTCCGGCTCCAGATTCCATGCAGGGTTCCCCAACAGCAGCAGGACGTCACTCCCCTTCCCCGACACAGAGGACGGAGCGGCACTGATCCCAGACACCGGATTCCTGGCACCGGCGCCTCAACACCAATCCCTGCATCATAAGTTCAGCACTAGTCCACGGCGCAGTACTCTTCAGCTCCACCATGGTCATCACGGTTGAGATCAGTCTCATCGGCCTCGGATGGTGATTCCTTCTATTCCAATCACAGCAGACACAAATCTGGCAGGCAATGAAGGGAAGCACAAATAGCATGGCACCCCTAGTGGCAGCCTCTGGCACAATGGCCCTTTTGGATTCCCTGGGCTTACCATTGGGCCTAGGGTTCTTTTTCCAGGGGCTCCTGCTTGGTGGCCTCTGAGCACCAACCACCCCAGCCAGCCAAGGACTGGCCTATGCTCCGGGGATCTGAAGTGACTTTGGCACAAGTCCTACTGCTGGCCCAGGTCGCAGCTGAGTTGACTCCAAGACCCTTTGCAAGGCCAGGCTACCACCACCACAGCTACGGTCACCACAGAGGCCCCAGACTCTGACCAGGGGGAGGTCAGGGAACGAAGGGCCAGGAGGACCCCATTCCACCTCTGGCCCCCTCATCTTTGCCCCAGAAGAGGCAGTTGCAGGAGTTTCAACCTTGGGCCCTCCTCCAATTGACCATAGGGCCCAGCAGGACCTTTTCTGGAGGATTGCCCGCAACATGCGGTTATAGGCAGAGGAAGTGGTTGAACCAGACGACCCCATGGTCGACATCCTTGCACCAGAAGGACCATCCCATGTAGCTCTGCCACTAATAACGATCCAGAGCAATATTAAGACCCTGTGGCAGAACCCTGCTACTGCCAGGGATGTTGAGTGCAAGTACTTGGTCCCCTCTAAGAGGTACGAGTATCTGTTCCTCACCTGCAACCATGCTCTCTGGTGTCGGCAGTTAATGAGAAAGAGAGATGGGCAGCAGGGGCGGGCCTGTAAATCCAAATAGTTGAAAAGGATGGACCTTTTCAGAAGGAAGGTTTAAACAACTGGTGGCCTGCAGCTGAGGATAGCTAACCAGCAAGCTATCCTCAATAGATATAACTTCAATTCATGGTACTCCGTGTTGAAGTTTAAGAAGCTACTTCCACCAGTCGATTTCTTGGCCATTATTGATGAAGGGAAGGCAGTGGCGTGGACCTCTTTGCAGGCTTCATTAGCCTCGGCTGCCAGCCTCAATCGCAGCAGCAGTGCCCATATCCTCCTTGCTGAAGCAGAATTTTTATAGTCACGGGCAGGAATGGCAGGGGGAAACCATCCAATCCCCCTTCTGGACAGGGCCAAGGCCTGACCAAACCTTGGTCGGGCTCTAAGCAGGCCTTTTGAAGGTGCGCTCGAGGATGGTGTACCTGCCGCAACAGCTGCCTTTGTTTTATGAATCATCTATCCCACTTCTACCATGCTTGGTCCCAAATAACATTGGACTGCTGGGTTTTTCGCTTGGTAGAAGTGGGATATGCTCTCCAATTCTGCTCCCCCTTCTCACGAGCAACTACTTATCCAGGAGGTTTAGGCTCTTCACCATAGGAGTTGTGGAGGAGGTTCCTTAGGAGCTAAGGGGCAAGGGATTCTATTCCTGCTATTTCCTAATCCCCAAAGCAAAGTGGGGTCTCAGACCCATTCTAGACCTGCAAGGACCCAACAAATTCATGGTGAAGTTGGAAGTTCCGCATGGTCTCCCTGAGCACAATTATTCCTTCCGTGGATCCAGGAGTCTGGTATGTCACCATTGACATGAAAGACGTATACTTTCACATAGCCATTCGGCTTGCACACAGAGGATTCCTGTGGTTTGTGGTTGACCACAAACCTTATCAGTTCATGGTCCTCCCATATGGTCTATCGACAGCCCCCCAAGTGTTCACCAAGTGCATGTCTGTCGTAGCAGCCTGCCTCCGGAGGAGGCAGGTGTATACCCTTACCTAGACAACTGGCTGCTCAGGGGGCGCACCAGGGAGCAGGTGGAATTTCAGGTCTGTTTAGTCAGGTCCACTTTCGAAAGACGAGGCCTCCTCCTCAACGTGAACAAGTCAACCTTATCACTGACCCAAAGAATAGAGTTCATTGGAGTGGTGCTGGACTCGGTACAGTCAAGGGTGTTTTTATCAGAAACCCAATTCCAAGTCATGTCAAATATTATTCAGGGCCTCAGGCGGTACCTGACCACTACTGCAAGGGGATGCCTGCGTCTCCTGGGCCACATGGCAGACTGCACTTGTGTGGTCTGGCATGCCAGACTGAGGCTCAGACCCTTGCAAGCATGGCTTGCATCTGCCTACTGCCTGGGGAGCAACAGCCTGGACCCAGTGATGAAGGTGCCAGAATGCATTCTCAACCCTCGGAGATGTGTGAAGGGATGTGCTGGCCGCCATTTCCTGCGGTTCCCATTGGCTGGGAACGGCAAACCGCAGCCACTGGGAGCTGCAGGGGGCTGTGCCTGCCGATGGTCAACGTAAACAAAATGTCTCATGGCCCGCCAGCGGATTACCCTGATGGGCCATGTACCGAAGGTTGCAGACTCCTGGTTTAAGGAATAGATGTTATGATGCAAAGTAAATTTGAGGGGTGTGTGTTTCATTTAAACAAACCTTTATGATATTTTTCCAGATGGGAGCGCATTTCAACCACTCTGGAAGGAATAAGTGTACAGGGTGAGACTACCCTGAAATGGTCTCTCTGTCCCTAAAGAGGTTTTTTATTTTTTTCCTTTTGTTTTTTTAAATAATTCAGTGTCACTTAACTTGAAATCTGCACTCAGGACTTCCTTCAATACCTCAAAGTACAATTCATCTCTGCAAAGTTACATTGTTTGAATATCATTGTGAGGCTACATATTTGTCTCTAAAATGATATGCTGCTTGTAAATAGTACTTTCAGTGTGCTGTGGAAGTTTGTAATAAAAATATATCTGCATTGTGGAAGTAGCTGGGGAAAGGGTGAAGGCTTTGACAAATAGAGGAGGAATTTGGGACTCTTGGTATGTGGAAAATAGTGGGAGACTCTGATTTTGAGAAAAGCATTTGGCTGTAGCAGAAGCATCCAGCTAATCAGCAGTGAAGTAGTTAATATTGAGGTTTAAAGTGTCGCTAGGTTGCAGCGTTACTACTGCATTAAAATGAATGGACATACTTCAGTTTAGTGTTATTTGCAGATTTAAGCAGACATCACTGCATCTGTATACATATGGTTCAGATTTATAAGGTTTTCATCACAGTCATGAGGTAAATACTTTGAGGGTCTTTTTAATGAAAGCTTAAATTCTGGAGCACAATGGTATGGAAAGAGTGGGATTCAGCTGCAAATACCAAGGAACTGTGGTACGCTATTTATTATAGGAGGCACAGGTTATGATGCCTATAGTTAGTGTCACCTGACACTTTCTATTAATAGACCCTGTTTTCAGTTACATATAACTCTGCCAAAACTTAACCATTTCAGCTGAAATTTTCCATGCTGGGTGGCTGTTACAGGCTGATTTTATTTATTTATTTTATTTATTTTCAAATTTCAGGAGAAAGTTCATTTGTTTTTTAGAATGAGGTTGGGGAAAAGTATGCATTTCTTAAAATGGGCAAAACAACGTGTAACTATTCTGTTGAGACTCTCTAGCGCTTTCATGCTTGGAAGCAGCGGGTTGCCTTTTTATCAGCTTTGTGCTTCTTGCCATCTCTGAAAATCTCTGCCCAAATTTGGTCAAATTAACAGCCTCTGAATATATTACATATGTTTAGAAGAGATTTACTGGCCAAGCCAAATGAAGCCTAACTCTCAACTTTGTGGCATTTCTGTTTGTGTGTAACGTAATACATTTTGAAGACCGTGGATCAATTGCAAAACTTCAGGGAACGTTCTAGGCATCAGTGGAAATAACTCTATTGAGTTTGGTAACCATTAGAAATCGGAACAGCCTGATATCTGCACATTGCCAATTTGGTGCTTCAGGTAGAGAAGCATTTTGACATCAGAGGTAATTCAGTCAGTTCTTTCTCTCTCTCTCTCCAGTTAATTTGCATACTTCAATTCAGTTGATTGAAATAAGTCAGCAAATGAAACTGCAGTTCATGACTAAGGTGGTTTGACAGAGTGAGAGGTGCTTGATTCAGGCAAGTTTTACCTTTGCCCAGTCAGAATTGTTTTTGTTAATCTAAACAGCACCCATATAGTGCTTTAGACAGTCCTCTGCTTGCAGCTCCAAATGGGCGCTGCCCTGAGGAGAGACGAGCAATGTTTAAGGTTACTGGAGGATTTGGCTGAATTACCTCTCATGTCATGATGCTACTACTCAGGCTTCTCAGCCTATGGCACCCAGTGGGCACTGACAAGGGGAAGTGGTTGTTGATGTGAAACTGCTAAAGCAACAAAGGGAGTGGGGAGCGATTTAGATGACTTAACAATACAATTTAGGTTTAGTGGCAATATCCTATACAATTGTTATAGGTTCAGGCGTAGACTGCATTCCTGTCCCTCCTACCATATGCTAGCTCAGCTCACATAAGCAATGAAGAACGTAACCCTCCAGTTAGAACTTGACGGCAGGGCGGATTTGATTTAAATCATGATTTAAATAGTCTTCTTGACTAATGATTTAATCATGGATTTCTACATAAAAGTACATTCTTGTTGGTTGTTATAACCTTAATACGTATTCTTCACAGCTCAGAGATAGATGTAGGCTTCATTTTTAGAAGGTACACACCATATATTTTTTAAGCGTTTTATTTTGAAAACTTTTCAGATTAATTTTACAGCCATATCAGAAAATGATTGTTTGGTTATTTCATTTACCAAGGTAACTGAAGCAGATATTTATGAAGTCATTGGGAGGTGATTAACTTATTGAAATGGAGACAGTTCATTAATATTTGGAGGATTTTCTTGCCATGCTGTATTGGGAGAATGTCACCAGACAGACATTTAGATTGTTTTGTTTAACTAAACCAACAACGTTATGTATTCTGGATTTTTTTCTTCAACAGCAAACATATAATATTATAACACAACAAGCATATGAATTTTTGAATTTAGTTAAACATTCACGTTTTTTAAAATCAGGTTTGTTTTCATTAAAATTGTTAACTAAAATAGTTTAAATGAAATATTTAAAAAAAAACAAAAATAAGACTGTCAGCCAGATCAACATGAGAAACTTAAAATATTGGCTTCTGCAGCTAGCTCAGTCGTCCTCACCTTCATTTTCCTGTTTGTTCATAATATGGAAAAGAAAAATGAGCTTTCCTGCTTTTTCAGGTCCCAACGATTTCTCAGTTTGGAATGAATTAGTCCAAAGAAAGAAAATATTTTTTCTACACTGGCAGAAGAAGCTACTGCTGTTAAAAGTGAGACTATCACTTCAACAGTCTCTGAATCCAAGTGCTTAAGTGACTTCCACCAGTTCACTGGTGTGACTTTCTTTAAAACATCAGAAGCAAACATATTTCTTGAATGGTTCACCCTTAGCTCTGAAGTTTATTATAGTTGGGATTATGGAGGGCTGATTGCTGGATGTCCATGTCATCGCCAACTCCTCTTCTTCAGCAGTTAAGGTTTGACCCTGGTACTGAGTATTGAGAATATGTGCAAGAAAATGAGCTGGAGATAGTGTTTGTCCCATTTGTTTTTTTTAATGCTTGTAATTTAACTCTGTCATTCCATATTTCTCTTTTTAAGATCTCACTCAGTTCCTTCCAAATTTCAACAGCAATAAAACGGCTATTTCCCTGCATTTTGTTCAAGGCTACAGAAATAGGCTTGAGGGTACTCAGCATGTGTTCAACATTTCTCTTAAGCCCAATGTTGAGAACTTTGGCTGTTTTTTCATGGTTTTGTTCACAAACTGTCATCAGATTAGGCCACTTCTTGATATAGTGCTCAAAATAGTCCACTACTGAGTTCCATCACATGTCTTGTGGGAGAGCTAGCTTGGTTCCTCCCACTTTTTTCAGAGCAGCTGCTGCAAAGTGGTTGTTCTGGAAGTATTTTGCAATTTCAACAACATTAGCCTTTATTTCTGGAACACTTAAGTCTTTGGCTAGGAGGTGCATCAAATGAATACTGCAACTGTATGTTAGCTTGGGACTCTCTTCTAATTTCTTCTCATCTTGGATACATTTGCAGCATTGTCTGTGACCAAGCTGCGTACTAGACATTTGAATTTTTTTTCAGTTGTTTGTTATAGCTTTTACTGCTGCTAACTTGTAAGTATTCTGCTGTGTGCATTTCCTGATGTATCAGTTGTTTCTGTAAGGAAGACACAAGCACATACAACAGGATCATTGTGGACCTTGCTCCACCCATCAAGACTCAGATTAACAATTTTATCCTCTCAACCTTTTGCACACTGCTCAATTTCTCTTTCATGCACTTTATCCAGCAATTTGCCTGAGACATCTGTTTTGTTGGGTGGACTGTATCCTGGTCTTAATGACTGAACCATGTTAATGAAGTGTGGGTTCTCAATCATATGGAAAGGAGAGTTTCTTGCATAAACAAAACAGGCAATTTTTTCAATTGTCTCTTTTTGTAATTTGCTGGTTCTTATCACAAACTTATCTATGGTTGTTTCTGGATGATTTTTTTTTTCTTTTTGCTACGGGTGATATACTGTAGCTGTGTGACATACATGATGTGACTGAAACACTATCATTGGCAGATAACTCTGAAACTATAGAAAATGATGATGATCTTGAAGGCGGATAGTCTTCAGAATCCTGTATGTTGAGGATGGATTCTGCTAAACAAAACAAGTCAGTGTAGTTATTTAATTATTATTACCATACTACTCATTTAGTATTATTCGTTGCATTCACTGACACTCAGTACTACTTTAAAGGTGAAATCGTAAAAGGAAGATCTGTCTATTTCAGCTAGTTATTTTTTATCACAACTGCATCTAAAATGATAGTACTGTAGAGTAACAACTATATTTTTTTGCTCAAACATGAGAATTCAAGAATAGTCCAGAAGAAAGACAGGCAGTCCTTAAGAAAGAAGTATGAAATAAAAAAGTTTACAATCCTGAAGATCCTGCATGTTCAGATATGTTCCTTTCATCATCTTCAACGCAGTTTCCTCCTGAGAAGGAAACTTCTCATGTTTCATTTGAACAACTAGGCCTTGCATTTCTTTGTTGCACTGTTTGCATTTTGCACGCATGCCTGTCTTACCCACAGATAGAGGAACTAAACTGGGTCTCTTTTATGGCCTGCTGCCATTATAGGTTTTCCCTTCTAGTGAGAGAATGGTATGATAGATCTGAAATCTGTGAAGGCTACACTCAGAAAGACCTCAAGACTTCTGGAATACGTTGGTCAAACAGTTTCACTTTTGTTTCTCCTGCTTGTCCCTCCCTCCTCACATTTATCTCCAGACTTCTTCTCCTTGTCCAGATCTATTCCGCCGCCAACAATCTTCTATTCATTGAACTTTTTCAGACTTTGCACTTTTAGAGAGAGGTAAGGGATTGACTCTGTATACACATTTGCAGAGGGACAATAGGGTTGACGCCTGTTATTTCTCACCTCTCTCTATTTATTAATTAATTATTTTAAAACATTTTTGCCGTTAACAAGCATGTTCTCTCTGGAGACACAAATCCACAGTTTGAGAACTGCAAAACTAAGCATCTCTGATTGTATCTTCTAGACTGAGCACTGAATCCTGTTGGGTAGATAGAAAGATTAACCTAAATAACCTATACAGAAGCCACTGGGACTCCATAAGATTGGGTCCCTAATCCATGAACTATTGGAACTCATTTACAAAACTTTACTTAAACATTACATGAATATATTGTCTCATACTATAGAATTAGAGTTTATAATCCCTATTCCATGATGAGATAGGTTTTTTCCTCAAAAATCTGTTTTTTTTAAATAAAATCATTGATTTTTATGCACCCTGCTTGACAGCTACATTCTCCAGAGATTCCATCTGCTTTGGGAATTCTCCAGCATAGGGCTGCAGGGACCGAGCAGGACTTTCCCTAGAATTGCTGCTTCTGGCAGCGAGGTGCTACTGTGGTGCTGGGCACTGAAACTGAAAGCAGAGAGAAAAGGAGTACTTGTGGCACCTTTAGAGACTAACACATTTATTTGAGCATAAGCTTTCGTGAGCTACAGCTCGCTTCATCGGATGCATGAAGAACAGAGAGACTGTCTTGTGCTTTCATTGCTCGCGCTACTGATTCTCAGGCAGTGGTGAGGAGGAAGGGGCCTCCTCTGGAATGGGGTTGTGGAGCTGGGCCCTGGGGATGACAGTAGAGGAGACCGGGACAAGAGGGAGAAGGTATAGGACTGGAACTTGGGCAGGAGGTATGGGAGGAACAGGACTAGGATGTGTGTCTGCAGAGTGGTAGGTTGGTACTGGGACAGCTTGGAGGGATCAGGATTGGGGGATAGGGCAAGAGGGTCAAATTTTTTTTAAACCATTAGAGTACACTTTCCATCAGAAATCTTGAATTTGATTATGGATTTTGAATCTAATCATTCCTCTGCTATCAGCAAATAGCTGTGAAACCTGTTGGCAAAGTGTCTCATCTCCCATTAGTGGCTGGATTAGAGAAGATGACAACCTACTACTCCTGTTAGTTACTCCGTTAGCTCAAATAGCAGAGGTTTGTTATGGATCTACAGGTTCTAACCCTGCTGATAGAACTTGTTTTCTTTAGTTTGCTTTTTTTTAAACCTAGAAAACTGCGTCCAAAAAAGTACACTAAAAGAATGTTAATGTTGTAAATGCAGGCACTCAGGTTAGGAAATAAGGTTGTCCTTGCAAACTAAATTTTCACCTTTGTGTGAATGCGTCTTAATACAGTTTTTAATTACACAGTGTCATTATGTTTTTTCCCTCAGGACTTCTGCGTGCACACTGCATGCTGGCTCTTACCTCTTCTTGCAGGTAGCATTTCTACTGCTTTCTAATATGCTACTTGCTGAATATTTTACACTGAAGATCATAGTGCCTGCAGTAGCATGAGACAGTAGGATGTATATATTTTATCATGCCTTCTAACTGATATATTTAATATAAACTAAGCTAATTTATAACATGAGGGTTGTAACATTACTCCTCATTTTATACATGGGAAAACTGAAGCATAGAAAGTGACTTGCCTTCGGTCATACCGATTGTGACCTAGCTGGAATAGAACCCAGGTCTTAAGACGTCCAGTCCAGTCCATTAGGCCTAAAACCAGATTTTTGGGTGCAATCCTGAGGGAACTAAAACAGAAAGAGCATGACAGATAATCTGTATCTTAGATATTTTATTGTAAAAGAAAATGTTGTCCCAGAGCGTACAATAAATCTTTCAGCCTTGTAACTTGTAATACGTTGCCCTATATCTACGTTATTGTATGTTACGTACATATCTCAGCATTGTACTGAGGGCAAATAAGGTAAAATAAAGTTTGGTCATAGTTGATGGTTTGACAAGTTACTATAAATAGGGTTTGTTTTCCTTATTCCTTTATAGGCAGAAATCTCAAATTAGTTTATAGCTCATATGGAAGTACTAATCAGATGACAGCTTAAGATGTATTCTTGTGCTACTTTCTCTAGAAAGTGTTAGTGAAATATTAGGCTGAGAAATCTAGTACTATTTAGAATATAAAAACTGAACAGAGTTCTATAGTGTACTTGATTGATGAAAAGTAAAAATAAAATGGGGAAATATTAAAGATTGTATACCAAGATAGGATGTATTCAGTAGTACTGCACAACTCTGCTCTGTGGTGCAGTATTTAAATAACTGCAACAAGCTTTTTTCTTACCAGCGTTCTGGATTTTTAAATTAATACCATTAAAATGTAAACGTATTTTTCTTTCACAGGAAGGAGCAATGTGTACTGAATTCTTGAAGCAATTATCTTTCGTGGAACTAAACTGTCTAGATTGCTTAACTCAGTGGCTCTCATCCTTTCCAAACTACTGTACCCCTTTCAGGAATCTGATTTGTCTTTTGTACCCTAAGTTTCACTCACTTAAAAACTACTTGCTTTATAAATCAGACCTAAAAATAAGTGTCACAGCATGATATTACTGAAAAAGTGCTTACTTTCTCATTTTTATCATATAATTGTAAAATAAATCAATTGGAATATAAATATTGTACTTACATTTCAGTGTATAGTTTATATAGAGTGGAATAAACAAGTCATTGTTTATATGAAATTTTAGTTTGTACTGACTTTGCTAGTGCTTGCTGTGTAGCCTTTTGTGAAACTAAGCAAATATCTAGATGAGTTGATGTACTCCCTGGGAAGACCTCTGCGTCCCCCCAGGGGTATGCGTACCCCTGGTTGAGAACTGGCTTCACGGTTTTGAGTTTATGTACTTTTAGGGGTGCTTATGAACAGAATCCCCCCCAACCCCCCCGAGGGCTTAGGTAATTCAGCATTAGTGACCTTTATAAACACCTGAGAGAGAGAACTTTACTGAGAAATAGGTTCATCATAGTCTGCAGTCAGTTCTTCCCAAATGACCTGGCCTCCTTTACAAGAGGCAGTTAGCTTACATGTACCTGTTACTGGAGTATGAAGCTATTTTGTATAACTTTTTAAGAATCTGGAATCTAGCAGGACTGTGTGCAGACTGGATCACATTCACTTAAGGATAGTCAGGGTGCTGTTCGAAATTTTGTAAACATTTCTTCACTATTTAGTGTAGACCTTTATTTTCCAAAACACAGGTCTGTCTTGGAATTTACATGGGAACAGGATTGCAGGTGCTATGTGCTGAACTCATCGGTCCTAGAGTTAAGATTAACGGTGGGGGTGGAACACAACTTTTTCCTGTCTTAAATACATTTCCCTTTATTGCTCTTCAGGATTCTATCCCTATGTCCATTATCAGAAAATGTAACCAGCCATTGTATTACCTGATTTTGCTCCGGTTCGCTTCTGCCTGGCATATTTATTTTGCACTATAGTAACGGTGCATGGTATTTTGTACTGTGCATCCTATAATCTTATATGTTGCATACGTTTCTTTCCTTTATTATAACTTTCAGGCTATTGCATGTTAAGGTCGAGAAGAGCAGTCTGTTCTGAAGCCACGTCTTTCAGTTCAGCTTACAACTATGCAAAGTTTCAGAGTAGCAGCCGTGTTAGTCTGTATCCGCAAAAAGAAAAGGAGTACTTGTGGCACCTTAGACTAACAAATTTATTTGAGCATAAGGTTTCATGAGCTCCATCCGATGAAGTGAGCTGTAGCTCACGAAAGCTTGTAGTCAAATAAATTTGTTAATCTCTAAAGTACCACAAGTACTCCTTTCCTTTTAACTATGCAAAGCTTTCCTTTTTGGGCTAAAACTTTGGTGGCTAACAATAGAGGCAATGCTGACATTCAATGATAAAAATCACTTTTAAAAGTGAATATGGTGATAAGAGGCCCTACAATAGAGGAAGGAGAAATAAAAAAGAGGAAAAGATAAAAATTAATTTTACTAAATTTGTCTCTTGATAGTCTGGACATTAAGCCCTTGCTAATACCCAAGTTTTCCTTTCTAGAGCAAGTGACAGGAATAGTATAGAGAAAATCCAACCAAATCACCTGAGGTGCTGCTGAAGTCAATAAATACTTATTTTTTTTAATTTAGGGAAAAACCTGTACAAACAGTCTCCAGTTTTCTTTGATGGAACTCATTCTAGCATGTTCAGATTTGACATGAATATGCAAACACATTATTTAGATTTTAATACATGTCCTTGTAGATTCTTACAATCTGTGTGCAGTGAGCATTTCTATGAAGCCTTTAAAATAATAAGATAGTTTAAAAAAAATCTCAAGTTGTCTTGCCTGATCAACTGCAGGTGCTTTTTCTTTTCCTATAGACTTATAGTAACTATAGCACACTTCTAATCCTGCTTTAGTATTCATAGTACAAAGGAGACTCCTATAAAGAACGCATCTTGTCTTTGAAAATCCCACCCCCACCAAAAAGAAGGCTGAAGTCCGTACAGTACTCAAACATAAAGCTATCTTCCCTCTTACAGCCTTCAGTTTCTTGATGTCTTCAGCTTGTCCTTTAAAATAAGTAACAAAACCAGCATAACTTTAACAGTTGCTCAATTTCTTCAAACTTAACCAGTTGTTTGTTTTGTGTTTTGAAGAACCAGTTTCTTGAATCCGTTTAGAACTATAATAGGCAGTAAAGTCATCTTAAACCCATCTGCACCTGGGAAGTAAATGACAAGTGTCTTCATCCAGTCTCTTATTATAGATAATCATGCTGGTTACACATTCCTGTGAAGCTAAGAAAAACAATCTCTGATAAGACTTTCAAAGTATATTTAAGCTATCCTGATTCTTGCCATATATGGCACAATAAACTGACCAAATTTGGTCAAATATTTTAAGCCAGTTAGTCATATGTCTTTAAATGTGCTCCATGTGTAAGCTTTTGATTCTCTTAGCAACAATATTTTTATGGGTATGTGGTGGCAGTTTCTCTTATGTATACTTTAAAAATGTGCAAGAGGATTGTTCTGTGTACAGTTAGTGTCACAAACAAAAGGACTGTTATTTTGCTGTGCAGAACGAATACACTTCAAATACTTTTTTTTCCAGATAATGCTTTTGAAAGAGAGGTTGCCACATCTATTAAGTGCAATACCCAATTATTGCAACATTGAAAGCTGCGTAGTTAAAATCAGTCAGGAAATGCAAAGGTTAAGTTCCAAAACAAATGTTAATTTAACCACGTTATTTATCCTGGGGCACGTTATTTAACCACGTTATTTATCCAGGGGCAGTCAGGTTTTTTTTTTTTTTTTTGGTCCAGGTCCAGATTTCTTGGGGAAGATCTAATCAAGGTCCAGACTCCAGAGAAGAAAATAATAAAAAAAGTAAATAAAAAGATTTCAGTGTCCGTTGAAAAGCATCTGGTGGTCCGGATTTGCCCCCAGTCCTCCTATTGACTACCCCTGCCATACGGTATACTCTTGAACTTGATGGTTGGCATTAGTCTATGAATTTTTAACCAGAAAAACAGGAATGGAAAATATCGCATATGTGCATTGTAGCCAAGTTAACTTTACTGTTTATACTCAATTTTTGTTTTTATTTTTCAGTGAAATATAACATAGTTGCATTAACAAATTATTGCATTTAATTTCCTTTTTCTTTGAATGATAATATCTGCCATGTACAAAGAAGGGGGAAGGGATTTTTGGAGTAATATTAAATCATTACGTTTCAGTATTATTATGGCAAATTTGTAGAAAAGTATATCAAATTGAAAGTATATGATAAATGTACACTTTATTTGCATTGTATCTGAAGAATAATACTTCTGAGGGGTTTAGGACCTCTTCAATAAAGGTGCTTCTTTCAATCTCGTAGCTTGTTGGAGTGGGAGAGAGGCATATTGTGGTATAATTTAGTAGTTAAACTCTGAGGAAAGGTCCTGTGCATCTGGCTGCTTGAGTCCTTGCTGTCCTGAATCAAAAAGGGCCTTCTCTCTGCATTCTGCTTCGCCCTTTTAAGGGCAGCAGTATGGAAGTTGGCAGGGAAACCTACTGTACACCCTCTTGTGAGAAAAAATACTCTAACAGGGAGGAGGAAAGCAGAACAGCAGGTGGTCAAGTTGAGGAACTAGAAAATGCCTGTTCTTGTGTATTTATGCAGCACCAACAAAGGTGAATGTGATAATTCATGCAGCTGTATAACATGCAGAATACACAGGGCTATGTCCCTAGGAAACACATGGATTATCTCTCGCAGTACACTGAAACTGCTACTCAGGCATGTGCCTTTTTAAAGGTACAAATTCGTAGATAGCCAAAGGGTATATAGTAGCTCAGGGGTGGGCAAACTACGCCCTGTGGGCCGGATTCGGGCCACTAGCCATTTTAATCTGGCCCTTGAGCTACCACTGGGGGGCAGGTTCTGGGGCTTACCCTGTTGCGGTGCTCCAGCCAGGGAGCAGGGTTGGGGGCTGCTCTGCATGGCTCCTGGAATCAGTGGCTTGTTCCCCCTCTGGCGCCTACACGTAGGGGCAGCCAGGGAGCTCTGCTCCACATGCTACCCCTGTCCCAAGGGCTGCTTCCGCAGCTCCCATTGGGTGGGAACCACTGCCAATGGGAGCTGCAGGGGCGATGCCTGTGGATGGGGCAGCACGCAGCAGAGCCAAGTGGCTGCGCCTTTGCGTAGAAGCCGGAGGGTGGACATGCCGCTGCTTCCAGGAGCCACCTGAGGTAAGCACTGTATCCCATATGCAATATTAAATGGAGCCATATTGTAACCAGGTTCCCCAGCATAGGTATAGTTGTAAACAAAGCTTTATAGGAAAGGCCTACTTAATTTTCAGTGTTGCGGATCCCACAATATTAGGTTTCCACCACAATTTTCATTTTTAATCAGCTTACTTTGTACAGTCCATAATTTTGCGTACATTTTGAGTATATCATTAGTACTGTACTGCACTAATATTCAGTGCCTGTAAAATGTAAAAGATAAATGTGACTGGACTTGATTTCTACAGCAGTTGGTTAAGACTTTTAGTCTTCTGAATTTTATATTGTACTGGTCACTTTTTTAATGAATGTAATATAGCTGCAGCAAAATATCTGGTCGTTTTAAAAAAAAAAAAATTAGACAGCATAACATAGAGGGTAGCCTCATAGTAGAGTGTTTATATTGTTGCAGCAAATTTTTCTTAAACAAAGTCTAGTCTGGCTTTTCCAAATTCCTGCTGTTAATAAAGGTCCATTACAATATTGCTTCTCCGCGATTTTCCACACCTTGTGCACAACTCTGCCACAATTATTTGAAGATCATCCCGTGATTCAAGTAGGGCCTTATTTATAATAAAAGATAGGCCTTAGGTAGAACAGGTCCATTTGAGGACTTGGTAGGTATTTGTTTTAGCTTTGTTGAGCAGTTTTTCCTGTTTTTTTAATTTTGTTTTGTTTGGTTATTTGTTTGGGAATTTTCTTTTTGATGATAAAGAACTAAAACTTAACTGTGTTTTTCTGAAGGTTTTTCCAAGAAAAAAAATTAATTTGAAGTGAGACTTTAATGTGAATTTTTTAATGTTTCTTTCTTTTTCTTTCTTTCTAGGCTTGCATAGATGATAACGTAGATATGGTGAAATTTCTGGTGGAAAATGGAGCAAACATTAATCAACCAGATAATGAAGGCTGGATACCTCTACATGCGGCTTCATCCTGTGGATATCTTGATATAGCAGAGTAAGGACTCTTTCTCCTATATTAAAAACATTTGTGTATATATATTACTGTTTTGCTGATAGTCTGTCAGGAGCAGATGGCATTCATAAACAAGTGTTTTTAACTTTAAGTTGTGGAGCTATCTGAGACATTTTGTATATTATACTTTGTAGCTGTCTATTCTTTTACGTATATGCCTATTGGACATCTTAAAGTTGCTTATTTTCCTTTTTAGGCTCCTTAACCAATCACAGTTTTCATAGGGCCCATCCACATAAGTCACAACAGTCAAGTGACAGTTTCAAAACTATTTTCCTTGTAGTACAGTTGGGACTTAATATTTTTTTATTTGTATCCCATAAGCAGGTTGAAGCCATGTCTAAGGTTAGAACCAGTTCATAATAGGTCCCATACTTTGGTTGTATTAGCAATTTTGATGCTTTAATTTTTCAGTCATGTGATTGTGTAACTTTCTCTCCTGGTTCTTCTGGTGGTGTAAATTAGAAATGGCATCATAGAACAGACTTTTAGCGTCAGAGTTAAAGGTCAGTTATGGACATAGTCAGACACCCACAGAGTCCAGGAAGAGCCTTTTTCTTCAAAAAGGCTGCTGAGTGCTTCTGAAGATGACAAGGTAGACAACCTTTTGACAGGACTTTTGAGAGCTTTAGTTTAGTCCACCTGCCACAGTTACATGTTCAGGGTTCTTATATTCCATTTGCTGACTGCCTAGATAATTTTTCTTAGGCTTAGTACCATATAACATAAGACAGATGGGTTCTGGAAACAATCACCACTGGTTACATCGGTGGTGGGCAACCTGTGGCCTGTGGACTGCATGCGGCCCATCAGAGTAAACTGATTGCACGCTGTGAGACATTTTGTGGATGTTGACTGTCCACAGGCACGGTCCCAGGGGCTGTGATTCGCCGTTCCCTGCCAGTGGGAGGCAGCGGCCCACAGCGACGTCTGCAAAATGTCTCATAGCCCACAATCACCTTACCCTGATGGGGCACATGCAGCCCACCACTGGGTTATCTGATAGAGTTGCCCTCTCTTCCTCTTCGCTTCTCTCTTCAGGGACCCCTCTCGTGAGCAGATGCTCAGACAAGAAGTAGACTCCCTGTTCTTTGTGGGAGCCATAGAACTGGTACCTCTTCAGCATAGAAGAGTATTTTACCCAAGATATTTCCTCATCCCCAAAAGGGAAGGAGGCCAGAGGCCCATGCTAGATCTCAACTGAACATCTTCATCTGTGGTTCAGACGGTAGATGTTTAGCGAGGACTTCAGTAATCTCCTCACTAAACAGGGGCCTCTGCTTTATAGCTCTCAATTTGAGACTTCTTTCCAAATAGATATATCCACCCTGCACGTAGGATATTCCAGAGATTTACCGTGGGCCCAAGCCATTACCAATACAGAATGCTCCCCTTCATTTCTCAACAGCACCAAAAGTATTTACAAAGGTGTTACTTGTAGTGGCAGCTCACCTGTGTTGTCAGGGTTCTTCTACTTAGATGACTGCCCACAGAGAAATCATATTAGGAAGTACAGAGCCTTATCGTAGGGTTATTTGCCCACCTCCATGAACATGTGGCACAGGGTACTTGGACCCACCAAGAATCCCACTTGCACATAAACCTTCTGAAGCTGTTTGCAGTGCACAAATCCTGCAAACAATTCCTCCTCTTTAGTTGGGCCCCTCAAATCTGGGTCATGTCAGACAATGTGACAGGCTTACTTTATCAACAAACAAGTAGGCGGGGAGCAAAGTCCACCTTCTTTGCATAGAAGCGGTCAATCTATGAAAGTGTTGCATTCACCATCATGTCGCCCCTATTGGCTGTGGACTTTCCAGGAATGCATAACATATTGGCAGAGAGCCTCTGCAGAAAGTTCTCCAAAGACCGCGAGTGGGAGCTATACAACTTGGTGCTATAGACAGCTGTTGGAAGTGGAGATTTCCATCGTGGGATCTCTTTGCGTGTCAGGAGAACAAGAAGTGGCTGACCACCTGCTCCAGAGCAGTTTAGCGCCACAACTCCAGAGCTGATGTGCATATTACCACCCATCTTTCTCTTACCTTGAGTCCTGAGGAAGATCAGACAAGCTGGAGCATTGGTTATCCTCATTGCTCCCCAGTACCCCAAGCACTTCTGATTCCCGAGTATTTTTTGGAACTCTTCACATCCAGGTATCTCTATTTCCCCACTTCCCAGACCTACTAACTTAGGACAAAAGCAAGATCAGATACCCCAGCCCAGCATCCCTCTATCAAAAAGTGTGGTTTGGATGGATGACAGACCTAGAAAAGTCATGTTCAGAGGTGATGCAATCCATCCTTAGCAAGAGTAGGAAAGATTCCATGAGAAAATGCTACACAGCAAAATGGAAAAAATTTCCATACCTGATGCCAGCATCATTAGATACCTCTGGAAATTTCTGACATCCCTACTATTGTGGGTTATCTCTAAAAATGACAGGGCTATCCATCTGCTCCTTGTGAGCCCACTTGGCAGCTGTTAGCACTTTTCACCCTCCAGTGGACTGTCTTTTCTAGTATTATAGTGAGATTTCTGAAAGGACTGATCCAAACCTTTCCTCCAGTGCTGAATCTACCCATATATGGGACCTCAGTCTCGTCCTATCAACACAGATGGATACCCCATTCTAACCTGTAGCCTCCTGTTGATTCATACATTTCTTTATGAAGGTTGCATTTCTGATTGCAGTCACCTATGCTAGGAGAGTGAGTTGGGTGTCCTTATGGCTGACCCTTTCTATATAGTCTTTCATAAGGATAAACTTTCCTTGAGATTATACCCTAAATTAACTCCTAAAATCATCTCAGAATTCCATCTGAACCAGAGCATCCAACTACTGTCTTTTGAGTGAAGTTCCAGCCATTAGAGAGGACAAGAAGCTTCACTCTCTCTTCTACCCACAAAGGATGAAATCCTTCAGAAATCCCCCAGACTGCTTGTTTCCTTTGCTGAATGCATGGGAGATAACTTCATCTCCTTACAGTCTGTTCAAATGGATTTCATGCTGCATAGTGCTTTGTTGTGAGCTTCTCAGGATGTGAGGGCCCACTCAACTAGAGCCCAGGCTACGTTAGAGGTCTTGCTTCAAGACCTCACTCTTTGAGGTCTGCAGAGCAGCTCTGTTCATACCTTTGTACTGGGAGTGTAATGTCTCACAAGCGTCTACAGCAGAAGCATCTCTCAGAAGAGTAGTCCTCCAGTCTGTGGTACAGCAAAGTTCCTTTCCTCCTCCTCCTCAATAAATACTGCTTGAGTCACCTCAAGTAGAATACACATAAGTACCATGACTTGAAAAAGAAAGGATGTTACTGTCCTTGTACAGTAACTGGAATTCTTTGAGATGTGTGATCCCTGTCTATATTCCACTACCCATCATCCTTCCTCTCTTCTGGAGAGCCTTATTGTAGGGTTATTTGCAGTGAAAGGTGACTGGAGAGACTATCTGTCTGCGCTGCAACATATGTCCTTGGTTCAAAGCATGAGGAGGAGAAGAGCGCAGGGACAGACCAACAGATGCTGCTGGCAAAAATCTTCCAGGCTCAGGCACATGCAGTGCATACACATCTACAGTGGAATACAGATAGGGACCACACATCCGGAAGAACTCCAGTTACTATACAAGGGGGTAAGTAACCATTCTTTTGTATCACGAAAGTTTTGGTTGCCGAAAAGAAACTTGAAGTGTTGGGAAAAGTTCATATAGTAGCATAAATTGTCATGGATTTACAAGACTTCAAAGAAAAGCCAATATATTTTTGTAAAGGTCGTGAAGACTTTTCCAAACATACATCAAGACAAGTATATGAATTCAAGCATTCATCTTCTTTCTAGCATTTCCTTTATGATGTGAAGATTGTGTTTTCGGTGTGAAGTGACTCCTACTCCTTCCTTGATTTCTTTTTGCATCAAAGGGCTGGGGGCAGTGTATTCTGATGACTGTCCTGCTCTCATTGGAAAAGAAAGACTGAGAAAGTGGAGTGTTGGATCTTTGTACTGCCCACCCTGCAGCTGCTGAAGTGCTTCTGCAGCCAAACAATCTGCTCTTGCATCCCCTGCTACTGTCGTAAGGGATCCCTAGGGGCTTCCTTTCAGACTTAGATGGGATTATAGTTTATCTATCTTGGGATAAGACCCTTTTTTAAAAAAAAACAAAACTTATTTTGTGTATAAATCTTAACTTATTGCAAAGTCAGGGTCACTGGAAAAAATGCTGTACTAAATTTTACTTTCAATTTTCTCAAATTTCTTACCTTTATAATCCAGAGCTTGAAGCAAGATAAAAAGGGGCACTTTCCCTCCAAGCATTGCTGCTCTGAGTTGTAGGGGGCATCTAATGCCAAATACATAATATATAAATTACACCCATAATAGTACATTAGACGTTAAGGTTGCCAAGTTGATTTTGCAGTCTTAACATATGGTTGGATATGTGTAATTTTCTAGGTTTTAAAAAAGCAAAATAAAGAAACAGATTCCATCAAGCGGCATCGTAGTGACATCCATATGGTCATCCAGGAGGGTTGGAACCTTCAGGTCTACTTCACAGACCACTGCAATTTGAGCTAAGGGTAATAACTGATAGAGGATGACAACCTCTACTACTGCTATGTGGAGCAGCATTAGAGGGGGATGAGAAATGTTGCCAGTGAGCTTCACATACATTCACTCATGGTAGTGGGATGGTGAGAGTTGTGAATCTTAGATTCCAATCCAGGGTCTGGCGGAGGGTGTGTTCTGGTGGTCACAGGCTCTTCTGTCCCTTCTCCTCCAATCTCTCTCTATCCCAGTCCTGTCTCTTTGCTACCCCAGCTCCTCTGTCCAGTCCCGTTGTTCTTGCCTAACTACTGTTTCCCAGTCCCAGTTTCTCTGTGTTAGTAGGGGTAATTTAGTTAAGTGGGATGCTGGAAGGCTGATATCTCTATAGGACAGAGTTAAAGCTTGCAATGGACAATAGTGCTACTGGTAAGTTGAGAGTCTGTGGCCGGAGGAATAGATAATTTATGACACTTCACAGTACAGAACTCTTCATTTCCCCTGCTTTTTGTACTGGGTATATTATGCGTATACAACAAAGCTTTAATACATGTATTTGTTTTAGGCTTTTTAACTGGCAGGGAAAATTCCCCTGCCAAGCAGAAGTCTGAGCTCCCTCACTGAGTCTCCATAATACAATACATTTTCAACCGATTGTTCAAACATTCACCAGTCCTTACAGTCTCGTGTTGTAGGAAAATTTGTCCCATTTAGACCTCTGGAGTAAAGTGGGAATAGTGCATGCTTCTCAAAGGTTAAACCTGCCTGCCTGTGTGCGGCACAGGAAATGTGTGACAGATGACCAGAATGAGGAACATGTGACAGTTTAAGTATAAAATCTGCTTTCTAAAAGCGTCTTCTCATTTTGTGAATCTAAATTTTTAAACCTTGTCGCCCTTCTTTTCTGCAAATTTAATCTTTAACAGATTAAAAACAGATTTTATACGTAACTATTATCTGTTGCTTAGGCTGTGATGCTCAGTAAAGCATGTGTATTCTACCTTTTGTTTATTTGGAGCCCAAGGGGATGGGGATTGTTGTGTGGGGACAGTGTCTGAAGAAAAGTCCTTGCTCAGCCTTCTTGTGTGGAAGGTGGTTTATGGAGAGAGAAGGATTCCTGTGTCCATGTTGCTCCAAAGTTCTGTTAATGTAGTCCCCTCATCGTTTAGCTAATCCTACTTTCGTCTTAGAATTCAAAATGATTACATCAAAGAACCCCAAAACAGAGACAGAGCAGGCTTCTCCTTAAAACCAAGAGGTACAGGTCACCCCACCTTACTGTAAGCTGGCTTTCTACAAACTGACTGCTCTCAGATTGCACACCTCACTACAGAGCCCCCTGCCCTGCAAGCAGGACTAGAACCCCTGCTGCTGCGCCACACCGCATGCCCCTTCCCCCCCCTTCCCCGCACAGCATTAAAATAATAGCTTGCCATTCCAACACAGTCCTCAGGACACCACACCTTCAATGAATGCAGTGCATCCTGCCAACGTTAATGCCCGCCTCCCACCCCATGCAGTGATTCAGGAAAATCTCACCCCTTTACACACACAAAATTAATGCAGGTTCTCTCTATTCTATACCCTCATTGGGGTGACTACCTCCATCCTATTGGCCCAGTTAATGTCTACCTTCCCTTTTAGAAGGATGGCAGTGGTGGCTACTGCTGCTCAGTAACTCCCAGGTGTTGCAGTTGAGAGCATAGAGGGACCTGGGAGGGAAAGAGGAAAGCTGCTCAGGAGCTGTTTTTGAATAGGGGCAAGGGAGGGGGAGAAACTCTGTTGGGCAACAAGAGGGAAGGAGGGAACAAAAATAACTCAACCACTCCATTCTCCCCATCTATGACTGGGCCAGCAACTTCCTACCTGAAAACTATTGTTGGTTCCTTCTGGTTTATTTCTTTCTTCACTTACATCTCTTTTGGGCTTTGGAGCAACAGAGAGGAGCATAAGGCCCCAGAGCTGCAGGAGGAGCATCTTCTCTTGCCTGCTTGCAATCCCGTCACAGAAAACACCACATGAGAATGCACTGAAGTATAAATTAGGTATTCATAGATTCCAAGGCCAGAATGGACCATTGTGACGATCTAGTCTGACCTCCTGTATAACAAAGGCCATTGAAATTCCCCAAAATAATTCATAGCTCATGTTTTAGAAAAACATCCAGTCTTGATTTAAAAATTCAGTAATGGGGGCTCCACCATGATCCTTGGTAAAATGTCACCCCATAACCTTCTCTTGGTTAAGTTAAATAGATTGAGCTTCTTGAGTCTGTCACTCTAAGTCAGGTTTTCTAATCCTTGAATAATTTATGTGGCTCTTCTCTGAATCTTCTCGAGTTTATCAACATCCTTCTTGAATTTTAGGCACCAGAACTAGGCACAGTATTCTAACAGCTGTCTCAGATGGGGTAAATACAGGGATAAAATAACCTCTCCACTCCTACTTGAGATACCTCTGTAGTATGCGTCCCAGGATCACAATAGAACTTTGGCCACAGTGTCACACTAGAGCTTATGTTCAGCTGATTATCCATTATGACCCCCAAACCTTTTTCAGAGCTAACTGCTTCACAGGTTAGCGTCCCTTATCCTATAAATATGGGCTACAATCTTTGTTCCTCAATGATGTATACATTTACATTTAGCCATATTAAAACACAAATTGATTTGCACCCAGTTTACCAAGTGATCCAGATTGCTCTGTATCAATGACTTGTCCTCTTCATTATTTAACACTCCCCCCATTTTTGTCTCATTTGCAAACTTTATTAGTAGTGGTTTTATGTTCTTTTCCTGGTCATTGAAAAAATGTTAAATAGTGTAGGGCCAACTGATACCTGCAGGACCAACAGGAAACACACCCGCTCAGTCATAATACCCCATTTACAGTTACATTTTGAGACCTATCCATTAGCCAGTTTTTAATCCATGTAATGTGTGCCAAGTTAATTTTATATCATTCTAGTTCTTTAATCAAAATGTCATGTGGTACCAAGTCAAACACCTTACAGAAGTCTGTCTATTTCAGCACTGTTGCCTTTTTCAATCAAACTTGTAATCTCATCAAATTAGATAGCAAGTTAATATGACACTCTTTTCTATAACCCATGTTGATCTGCATTTATATTATCCTCCTTTAATTCTTTGTTAATCACATCCCCTATCAACTGTTCCATTATATCATCAAGGATTGATGTCAGACTGACAGGCTTGTATTACCCGGGTCTTTCAGTTTACCTTTTTAAATAATGGCACAACATTAGCTTACTTCTGGAACTTCATCAGGTAAAAGCTGTACTGACTGCAATGGAGAGTGTAACATGCAATGCAGTATGGTTATGAGCTCTAACACAAAAGGCACTGCACTCCCTTCTTCCTCCTCCAAAAAGAGCTCCTGAGCTGTTCTCCTCTTTCCCTCCCAGGTCTCTCTATGCTCGGAACTGCAAGTCACTGAGCAGGAGTAGTCACCATTGCCATCCCCTAAAAGGGAAGGTAGACATTAACCAGGCTTTTAGGAGGGAGATGGTCACCCCAATGAGCATATAGAATAGAAGTGAAACAATATAATTAGGAAAGCCAAAAAGAATTTGAAGACCAGCTTGCCAAAGACTCAAAAAGTAATAGCAAAATATTTTTAAGTACATCAGAAGCAGGAAGCCTGCTAAACAACCACTGGGGCCAGTGGATGACCGAGATGCTAAAGGAGCAGTCAAGGATGATAAAGCTATTGAGGAGAAACTAAATAAATTCTTTGGGTCTGTCTTCATGGCTGAAGATTTGAGGGAGATTCCCAAACCTGAGCCATTCATTTTTAGGTGACAAATCTGAGAAACTGTCCCAGATTGAGGTGTCATTAGAGGAGGTTTTGGAACAAATTGATAAACTAAACAGTAATAAGTCACCAGGACCAGATGGTATTTTGCCAAGAGTTCTGAAGGAACTCAAATGTGAAATTGCAGAACCACTAACTTTAGTCTGTAACCTATCATTTAAATCCGCTTCTGTACCAAATGACTGGAGGATAGCTAATGTGATGCCAATTTTTAAAAAGGGCTCCAGAGGTGATCCAGGCAACTACAGACTGGTAAGCCTGACTTCAGTACCAGGCAACATGGTTTTTGTAAAGGGAAATCATGGCTCACCAATCTACTAGAATTCTTTCAGGAGGTCAACAAGCATGTGGCAAAGGGGGATCCAATGGATATAGTGTACTTAGATTTTCAGAAAGCCTTTGACAGGGTCCCTCACCAAATTCTCTTAGGCAACGTAAGCTGTCATGGGATAAGAGGGAAGGTCCTCTCGGTTGGTAACTGGTTAAAAGTTGGGAAACAAAGGTTAGGAATAAATCATCAATTTTCAGAATGGAGAGAGGTAAATAATGGTGTCCCCCAGGGGTCTGTACTGAGACCAGTCCTATTCAACATATTCATACATGATCTGGAAAAAGGGGTAAACAGTGTGATGGCAAAATTTGCAGATGATACAAAACTACTCAAGATAGTTAAGTTCCAGGCAGCTACAAAGGATCTCTCAAAACTAGGTGACTGAGCAACAGAATGGTAGAAGAAATTCAATGTTGATAAATGCAAAGTAATGCACATTGGGAAACATAATCCCAACTATACATATAAAATGATGGGGTCTAAGTTAGCTGTTACCACTCAAGAAAGAGATCTTGGAGTCATTGTGGATAGTTCTCTGAAAACATCCACTCACTGTGCAGGAGCAGTCAAAAAAGCACACAGAATTTTGGGTATCCTTAAGAAAGGGATAGATAATAAGGCAGCAAATATCCTATTGCCTCTATATAAATCCATGGTACGCCCACATCTTGAATACTGTGCGCAGATGTGGTCGCCCAATCTCCAAAAAGATATATTGGTCTTGGAAAAGGTTCAGAAAAGGGCAACAAAAATGATTAGGGGTATGGAACTGCTTCTGTATGATGAGAGATTAATAAGACTAGGACTTTTCAGCTTGGAAAAGAAACGATTAAGGGGGGATATGATTGAGGTCTATAAAATCATCACTGGTGTGAAGAAAGTAAATGACAGTGTTGTTTACTCCTTCTCATAACACAAGAACTAGGGGTCACCAAATGAAATTAATAGGCAGCAGATTTAAAACAAAAGGAAGTATTTCTTTACACAGAACACAGTCAACCTGTGGAATCCCTTGCCAGACAACGTTGTGAAGGCCAAGACTACAACAGGGTTCAGAAAAGAACTAGATAAACTCATGGAGGACAGGCCCATCAATGGCTTTTAGATGGGATGGGAATGGGTGACAGGGGGTGGGTCACTTGATTGCCTGTTTTGTTCATTCCCTCTGGGGCACCTGGCATTGGCCACTGTCGGAAGACCAGATACTGGGTTAGATGGACCTTTGGTCTGACCCAGTATGGCTGTTCCTACGTTCTTGCAGCTTTTGAAGCCCTTACATGTTTAGATAGGCTCAGATGACAGGGCATTTAATTACATAGCTATATGTTTTAAGATTGCTGCTTGCAAGTGGATGTATGGCTGCACCATGAATTAGGCTCAAAGGTTCATAGTATTTGTGTTTTAAATGAAAATTCTTCAAATTTGCCAAAGCAAATACTACTCATTATGGCTAATGAACACAAATCTTTGTTCAAATGTTTAGCTGCTTGAGTGCTGGTAGGTGTTTCTGATATTTAATTACTAGTACAGTACAGACCCGTTTACATGCAAATCCGCTCAATGTGCAGTAGTGCCATACCTCCCACTGCTACCTATTTAACACGCGAGACTTGTTAATACGCGGTACAGGAACTTGCTATGTAGTGCTACAGATTTGTTCACTAACTCACTGACCTAGAAATCGACAGGAAGTGTGGAGTGGAAAGGTGTTGTACATCTTTACCGATGTTGGTAAAGACTTATCACGCACGCTTAGTCATTGTCATGCTAGAGAGAGATAATATATAGTAGTTATATAGTAATATATATACTACATTAGAAAATTTTAACCATAGGCCTAATATAATGGGGCTAAACTGTAGAAGAAAAGCTAGCTGCAATAGATTGAGTAGATAGCGGAGAATCCCAAGCCAAAGTTTCAAAGATATTGGGATTGCCGAATCTATTCTCCGAGGATGGCTAAAATACTAATCTAAACTGAATTGCTTTGTACAAAATATCGAATCTGCCGTAGGGCTTAAGCGAAAACGTGTGCGCTATTCAGCAAAACCCACAATAGACAAAGCCATGCGCACGTAGTTTGTTCAGGAAAGGCTGAAAGGAATGCCGCTAAGTGGGCCAATTCTTCAAGCCCAAGCGACAAAATTTGGAAATTTAACGGGGGATGAATCATTCCAAGACAGCAAGGGGTTTATAAGTCGTTTTAAAAATCATCATAGCATAACGCAGGTATCGATTTCTGGAGAAAGGTGATCAGCCGATGAATTGGCTGCGAACGCGTTTCATCTGTGGCGAATGGCAGACTTCATAAGAAAGAAGGAAAAAAATGCGAGCCAGAAAGAGCAGAAAATAATGGCCTTTTTTTCCTAAGCGAATCAAACACTTTTGTCAGCATGGGCCTCTTAACCTGCGGTCCGTTAACAAGCTGTCGTGACGCCTTGACTCCCAACATCCGCACGTAAACGGATCTGTACTGTAAGTACTGTACAGCTCTAATTAGGTCTTCAAACAAGCATCTGTCAGACTCTAAGGCCATGTCTGCACTACAAACTTTGATGCAAGTTACATCAGCATAAAGCCACTGTAATTAGTAAATCTGTTGTGCGCTTTGCATACTTGGCATCTTGCACTGGCACTCAGCATACTCACTAGGAGTGCTTGTGTTGATGCACAGTGTGGTGTGCTGTGGGTAGATATCCTAGTATGCAACCTGCCACCACCCACCACACTGTCTTTTGGGAAGTTTTGGCAATACATAGTGGTTCAGAAACTAGTTGTTCAGGGTGACTGGGAGCAATGGGTCAACTTCCCAGCATGCAGCTGTCTCCATCTCATAATGTCATCAGTATACTATAATTTTCACGCCATTTTTAAAAAATCCCATGAACCCATGTGGCCCTTCTCCCTGTCCATCATCTGACCGAAGCCTGGAGCTGCACAGCCCTGCACTGTTGTCCTAAGTATTGCAAGTACGGGAAGTACAATCCTCTGGTATTTGCAGAGCCATAAGAAGAACTGAATCAGCAGGGAACATGATTTCTTGGAGGACAGATTCACTGTGGGACATAGTGAGAACCAGTTCAAGGTTGTTGGTGGCATTCATGGAGCACTGCTTCTGGGCCCAAGAAATGAGAAGTGACTAGTGGAATTGCATCATAATGCAGGCTTGGGATGATGAGCAGTTGCAGAAATGTTGGATGCGTAAGGGCACATTGCTAGGTCTGTGTGCTGAGCTCATTCCAGTGCAGGCACAACAAAATGAGAGCTGCATCGACAGTGGAGAAGTGAGTGGCATTCACACTGTTGAAACTTGCAATGTTGGATTGCCGCTGGTTAGTGGAAAACCCACCGGGGGTGGGGTGGGGGTGGGGGGCTGTTGTCATGCAGATGTGCAGAGCCATTAATAGTTTTCTGCTATGCAGGACTGTGGCTGTTGGCAATGTGTAGGTCCTAGTGGATGAATTTGCAGCAATGCAGTTCCCAAGCTGTGTTGGTGAGAGAGATGGCATGCAAATCCTATTTTGGCACCAGACCACCTTATCACAGAATATGTCAACAGAAAGGGCTACTTTTCTATGGTCATGCAAGCACTGATGGATCACCAGAGATGCTTTACCAACATCAGTGTTGACTGATCAGGGAAGGTGCATGGCGCTCATCTTTAAGAACACCAGACTTTCCAGAAAAGTACTGGCAGATTACCGCTGGCGATGTTGCAATGCCAGTAGTGATCCTGCGGGACACGGTAAGTAGGTGCTTTCAGAATTTAGGCATTCTGCTACATATGTTGTAAACTAATAAAGATGAATTCTTTTCCAAATAATAGAATTTTATTCAGTAACCAAACCAGTGCAATGAAAAATCTGTGCAATTTAATAGCAAATACATAAAAACTTAATGGAACAGAACTTAATGGGAAAGAACATTCATGAGTATTTTACCTACATATACACTGCTGTGAAAACCACAGTTGTTGTATGAGATGATGTAGTTGTCCTGAATATCCCCTGGATTGGAATGGTAGGAGTAGGAATATAGGCCCTGATAACATGTGGACTGTTGAGGGGGTAAGGAGGTGCTCTAATGGAGTTCTCCATGCCACTTTAAAATGAGGCAGGCCCATGATTGTTCAACTTTTCGGTCCACAAGAGTCTGCAGAATCTGTTTGCTCCTGGAGAAGCCCCATTATGTCCTGGGATGTTGCCCTCTCCTTTTCCTGCTGGGACTTGTAGGCTTTTCTGCAGTGTTCACCCTCCAGTCGCTGTGCTCACATTCTAATGAAGCACTGGCTTTTAAGATCTAACTGAATGTGTCATCCCCAAGCCCCTTCTTTCTCCTCCTCTTTCTGATCTGGAGATCTGTCAGTGGGGAGGGCGGAACCCCTCAAGGCTGCAATAGCTGCAGATAAAACGCAGAAGTACAATTATCCATATAGTCACAATGGAAAAAGTGAAAGTTAACATTCAGAAGTCCCTTCCCTTACTTTCCTAAAGTTTTAAACTAGTCATGCTTATTGACACTTCTGCTTCGGGCTGCATGAGCATGGCGCCACTCAGAGCGCTAGCCATGTTATGTAGGGCCTGCCAGGGATGAGGGAAATGAAGAGAGAATTGCTTGGTGTCAGGAAAGTATGAGTATGGGACAATGGCACTGAATACTGGCACCATTTTGCACAGGTGGTGGTGATTTTAGCTGATATCTCAGTCCTGAGGGTAACAAAGGCACAGAAATCACAGCTGCTTCTGGTGTCCTGAAGCTGCCCAGGCCTCTCTGCTGTTAGCCTGTGTACTGCAATGTTGTCTGCTGAAGTTTTTGCTGACTGGTGTGGGAAAGTGTCCTACTGCAGAGGAAGAAATAAGGCTGCCATCCCTAGAAGCCTTCGGGAGAGGATTGCAGAGTATCTCCATGAAAGTTTCATACAGATCTGTCAGGAGATTTCAAGGGACATCCCTGTGTATGTAAACAGCTGTGCATTGCTCCCCTTGCCTAACTGAACTGGGGACAAATTAAATAGTAGACACATGCACAACTAGGGTGACACAAGGAGGCTTATGTAAATCTAACTTTGTAGTGTAGACCAAATTGGCTGTCCTTAGATAATTTTAATACTATCACTTATGTTGTTGTAACACTGGAATGTCCTAAGTGGTGCTTTGTCTCCTCCTATGCATTTGGAATCTAAAAACAACACAAGCTTACGATAGGGATGAACATAAAGGGTAAAGAGAAGGGATGCAACATTCAAGCATTCTAACTGAGTTGGCACATGAGGGGTTTTTTTTAACAAAAAGTCCCTCCATAAATATACAAACTATCCTTGTATTCCCTACTCACTATTACAATTTTTTCTGTAAAATATCATCTCATCTTTCTCCCCAATGTTACCTTAAGTAAAAAAATAAAAATAAAAATTTGTTTTAAAAAATTCGAACATATTTCCTGATTGCCAAGCCGTACCTCATTAATCACTGGGGATGGGGAAGCACTAAACCATTCAAATGGGTGACTGCAAAATCTTGATGGGGAGGCCAGGTTAGAAGCCCTTGTGGCCACCTGCTTTAACAAAAGTCTGTTGGGGCTTTCAGCCAACCTCCCTCAGTGTGAAATGGTTCTCATTTGTGGGTTTTGTGTTATGAAATTTTAGACTTTTACACAGCTGTCTTTTTTGGGGGTGGGATGGGGATAGTGTGTATGATTTTTATTCCCCCTAAATTTTCCTAAGCCCATTGTAGCTTGGTTCCCTTGGATTGCTAGTTCACTGTTCCTTTGCTTGACAGTGTGTGAGCCAGGTTAGATTAAAAATGATCTTTTAAAAAACAAAAGCAAGTATTTTATTTACATGTTGCTAGTTCTTCCCCTTGATATTCTTGAATTCTTAAAGTGGGTGACATGTACTTGTTTGTTAGAACTGCAGATTTGAATTTGTCTTAAAATGCACATCTATACAGAGAGACTAGCCTAGAGTCTCTTTAACCTTCTTACTCTTCAAACTTCTTTTGTGTTCAAGAACACAAGCTTGAACACAAAATTGACAGGCATATATTCCATTCTTCTTTGCGTCTAGCACCACCTTCTGATATATTGATAATGGAGCAGCTGATCTGGGACTCAATTAATAAAAAATTAAAGGAGGGTGTTTAATATTAATGCCAGTCATCATGGGTTTATGGAAAGTAGATCCTGTCAAACTAATTTATTTGATTAAAGATAACATTGTTGATGTGATATACATAGATTTCTGTAAGGTGTTTTACTTCATAATGCTTGACATTTTGATTAAAGAACTAGAATGATATAAAATTAATGTGGCAATGTTAAATGGATTACAACCTGTCTGATAGGTGTCAATGTAAATATGAACAGGGAATCATCATTGAGCGGGATGTGTTTCTAGTAGGGTCCTGAAGGGATCGGTTCTTGAATTAAAGCTATTTGACATTTTTATCGATGACCTGTAAGAGAACCTAAAATCACCACTGATAAAGTTTGCAGGTGACACTAACGGGGAATGGTTGATAATGAAGAGGACAAGGCACTGATTTAGAGCGTTTGCCTGGTAAGCTGGGCACAAGCCAACAGTGTGTTTTAATTTGGCTCAATGTAAGTGTATAGTCTCTAGGCTGTACTTATAGGATCCTGGGAAGCAATGAATCTGTAAAAGATTTGGAGGTCATGGTTGGTAATCAACTGAACATGAGCTTCCAGTGCTACACTGAGGCCAAAAGTGCTAATGTGAACCTTGGATGCAGAAACAGTAGAATCTTGTGTAGGAGTAGAGAGGTTTTATCCCTTTGTTTACCCCTTCTGCAACCACTGCTGGAATACTGTGGCTAGTTGTGGTGTCCACAATTCAAAAATGATGATGATAAATTGGATGTGGTTCAGAGAAGAGCCACGAGGATGATTAAAGGATTAGAAAACCTATATTACAATGACAGATTGAAGGAGCTCTGGTTATGTAGTTTAACAAGGAGAAGGTTAAGGTCTGATCAGTCTGTATATACTGAGAATACATTTGATGATGGTCTCTTCAATCTCGCAGGCAAAGATATAACTTGATTCAGTTGCTGAAAGTTCAAGCTAGACAAATTCAGTCTGGAATTAAAAATGTATGCCTTAACAGTAGGAAGAGTTTAATCATTGAAACAATTTACCCAGGATAATGATGGATAGTCCAACACGTGCTGGTTTTAAATCAAGATTGGATATTTTTCTAAAAGATACACTCTAGGATCTATTTTGGGGAAATTCTAAGGCCTATGTTACACAGGTCAGATGAGATCACGATGGTCCCTTCTGGCCTGGAATCTGTGAATTATTTCCCCCATTTCTACATGCTTTCCAATTCTTTAAACTGGGAAGATTTTTCCCATCCTTTTCACTCATATTCACACTGAATTAAAAATGAGACATTAGAAATTTTAACCTCCATATGTTTTGGAAAGTTGCAGACCTGTGAAAATAGGAAGCTGTATTGCAGAGGGGAAAAGGGACATATAGCAGAAATGGGTTCACAGACATGGATGACAATGTATTAGAGGTATGGAAAGAGAATAAAAAAACATGAGGGCCCTCTGTTCTGCACTACTCCATTACCAAATTATTCTCCTACCTCACTGATGTGTCAATATTTGGTATGTTTGGATGGCATGCGTCAAATAAGGGGATGCTGGAAGGTTGGCATCCCTCTGGTTGCAGTTAAGTTTGAGGTGTGCATTCTGTGTCGTGTAGTATTCATGGTGGTGGTAAGGTATGTGGGTGCGGTGGGGTTAAGGAAGGGAGAGTATGGTTATGTCACTTAACTTTTTATTTCTTTAGTTTTGTCCAGGTACATTTTGTGGTAACTGTAACAAAGCTTTTTGTGCATAACTATATGTAGCCTTTATTTTAAAGGTGCATAATGGATAAAACTTTAAATTTACCTTCTACTAAAACAACAGTAACAAATCCAGCAAAACCAATTATGCAGATATCTACAAATTTTTGTGTGATAATGTGATAATTTTAAACTGTGATAATTTTAAACTGCTGAATACTTTTTAAAAGATCTAGTTTAGAAATCTAGGGCCTCTTTTTTTTTTTTTTTTTTTTTGCAACTAGCAAATTCTTCTTTCTTTATGGATGTTAAATTGCAGTCTAGCGAAGAGGAGGAGAAATAGCATGAGATGGCATTTAATAGTAGCAATTTTAAAATGTTTATAGTATGTGTTTTTCTGTGCTTTATATATAGTACTAAGACTGATGTTAAATAAACTTCATGAAATGGCAGTAACTTCTCTTGAGCTGCAAAAATTAGTGTTTGATAAAAATAGACTTTCTCATGGTCTGATCTGGTACCATGCATATTTGTCAGTGTGTAGTTGATTTGAATTTGAATTCTTGCAAACAAGCAGTTTGACTAGAACATTAATTTTAATAATGCTTCAGCATTCTCCTATACCCACCAAAGTAGAAGATATGCCGCCCTGAAAGCCATTTCCAAAAATAACATAAACACAATAAAACCATTCATCAGGTTAACATTCCGTTTAACAGTTACATTTGAAAGGGTTTGATGCACAAGAAAAAGAAGGAAGAATGACTAGGTGGAGAAAATAAAATATAGTGTGGATTCTACAAAATACCACCTAAAATTAACTTGTATTATAGCCGCACGCAAAGGACCTGTTAAGATTGGTGTCTCGTTGTATGTGAAGTTTTTAGTGTTTGGTCTGAGGAACATAGTTTAAGATGATATACAATAGGTGAAGCATGGAGGACAGGAATAATATCATATATTTGTAAATATATGCAAAGCTTTTAAAGTAAATGTCAGCTGTCCCTTAAGCTTTCTTAAGTACTGTCGGGCAGTGATTGTGGGTGAAGTGGACAAATAGGTAGCCGAGGCTGGCAATTTTGGTGGCGTGTGAAGGCAGGCATACTTAGACAAAATTTAAGAAGGAGAGTTAAAGTTATGAAAGTATTTTAAGGGGACAAGTAAATAAAAATAGCAGGAGCCAGTGGAGGTAATCAGAGATATGGTCAGAGTTACTAGGAAGGAAGATGATCTCAACAGCTATGCTTTTGTATGGATGGAAGGGTGTAGTGACCTGGGTACTGGGGAGACCAGAGAAGAGGAGGTTGCAGTAGTTAGGAAGGTACATGAGGACCTGGATGAATTTTAACAATCTGGACAGAAAGTCAATATTGCATCAGCCTAAATGCGTGGCACAAAAAAGAAGTGTTGGTTTACCTTTTCGATTACATCATGTTGCTGTCTGTTAGCAAGCCTACATATACATTTTTTTAGAAGAGCCAGCCAATCAAGATGCTCAACTTTCAATTAGTTCACGTTTTTCACAACAGGTGACATCAACATATATGTGCTTGTATATTTTTATTTGTATACCAACCCATCAATTGTACATGGCAGTTTAGAAAGCACATTAAACAAGTTAAGGCATGATCTCTGCCCTAAGAGCTTACAATCTAAACTGACTAGACAAATACATAGAAATTAACTGTGGGGGAAGGAGAGGCAGGTCCACAGTTATTAAACCTCCTTCCCCAACACAGAGAAAAGATGCATAGCCATGAAGCTTCTCCCTTAAAAGTACCACAACTATTAAATGCAACAAATCTGTATGGTGCATCCTCAACAAAGCAAACATCCCACATTAAATGCCTATGTAAATAAACCCCCCACTCCTTCCTTCTCAACAAAAATTCCCTTCATAACTTCCCCCCCCCCCATCTCTCTCCCTCTCTCTCTCAATTGTGTTGGCTATTTTTCCAAGTTAAAATAACTCCAGTAACTTATTTTTGGAATTAGGCATAAGCATCTATCTAAGGCTAAACCTCTTGGTGATCATAAAGTCTTACTCTTTTGTTTTCTAAAGAGTATATCAGCTTGCCTTAACTATGTTAAGTTCGGTTTTCAAGTTCAGATCAAAGCACTGATCTCTAAAGCAGGGTGTTTCTCAACCTTTCTTTTTCTGAGCCCCCCCCCCCCCCCCCAACATGCTATAAAAACTCCACGGCCCACCTGTGCCACAACAACTGTTTTTCTGCTTATAAAAGCCAGGGCAGACATTAGGGAGTAGCAAGCAGGGCAGTTACCTGCGGCCTGATGCCACAGGGCCCCCCTCAAAGCTACATTGCTCAGGTTTCAGCTTCAGTCTTGGATGGCGGGGCTCAGGGCCTGGGCTTCAATCCCGTGTAGCAGAGCTTCAGCTTTCTGCCCCATGCTCTAGCTGGCCCTGCTTGTTGACCTTCCTGAAACCTGCTTGCAGCCCCCTAGGGGGCCTCAAACCCCTAGTTGAGAACCTTTGATATTTTTCCTGTGCTTGTTGGATACTATCTTTCTCCTTTTGTGTTTACCTAATAATTGATAAGCTGATCGAGCTAAGTGCCTAGATGTTTGTCCAGGGACTGATATTTTCAGTGGAGAACTTCTGACTCCTTCCTTTTTGGCCTGAAAAAATGGGTTTGAACGTGAGTGTGTTGCAAAACTACCAGTTTACAGTATTTGTTTTGAGGTGTGAAGTGGTAGGGAGTACCTTTCTTGTTTTAGCAGGTAGAGAACTATTTTAATAGGTGTCATTGGCACAGACATCCAGTTTGCAGAGTTACCTAAATATTCGTCTATAGTAGAGAACCAACTGTAGCATGTGCGAGGCAAAAGATACACGGTCATATATCATCAACAGATTGAGGCCATTGTTAGCAAATGACTGCAGCAAGAAGCATATTTGGAAACACTGACAGTATTGGAGATGGGATAGATCCTTAAGGAACACCACACTTCAGATTCCTTGGTGATGACTCTCAACTGTCCATCGCCATCGATTGACTCCTATTTCCTAGGTATGACTGGAACCACAGGAGGGCAATTCCAGACACACCGGCAACCAGGGTTTGGATTAACCCAGTACTTGGTAAGTATGCCATACTTACCCACTTCTGAGGGCCCCATCAGTTCATTCAAAATTGAAGCTTTACTACTTTTATTAAAGGTCTAGTGCTGATCCTTGTGCCACTGTTTTCCACAGTTTAGAGCACTTACATTGTAGCAACTGCAGTGTGTACTAGGTGGTGCAGAGATGAGGACAATGACAAGGTCCCTTCTCTGAAAGGCTTTCAGTCTGTGTTTAGTTACAAACTCCATTAAAAATTGCAATGTAGATAGTGACATGGCTTGTTACAAACATGATAATTGTCCAAACCCAACATGGTTAATATTCAGTTGGAAGCACTGGATGTTAAGTGTCTCTCTCACTTTTCATCTCTCAAGTTGTCTTGTGGTTTTCTTCCTGTAATGGATTTGTCACAGTTTTGCAGTGTACACTGGACCTTCTTACCATGTCCATGTATTCTGTTCAGCCAGTCTTCTTTCTTGTCAGCTCTCAGTTCAGTAGGACACTCCAAAGTATATTTACTATTGTGTTTAGCCTTCCAGTTCCTTGCTGAAGTGGTAAAGAAAGCTGCTTAGATTCTCCCCAAACCCACTTAAATACAGCTAATGTGCTGTGTATAGACACCATAGGCTGACCCATGATAAGTTTTATGTGGATGTTACAAAAACATGGTTGTACTTGCTATGTGGATAGATCCTTAGAAAATATAGACGGAGTGGGAATGGGATGTTGGTTTGAGGATGACAAATTTGAATTTAAAAGGAATTGTTAGGCAGGCAATGTGATGGTTCCATATGTTGTTACTTAATAAATAACTGGTTGAGCGGAGGGCTAGGGTTTCTCTTGGGAGAAATGTATTTTCAGGAGAACTTGAAGGAGAAGACTTGAAGGGTGTATTAGATTGGCCAAATATGCCAAAGTAGTAGCTCCATAGTGTGAACTGCCGCATTCATCTAAATGATCATAAGTTTGATTATGTCCAGGGTAGTGCGAAAGTCTTATACTGTAATATGGAAACATCCTGCTAAATATAGAGACCTGTTGATTATATTACCGCATAGTGTTTCTTTAAACAAAAATATGTTCAATGTTGTAATAATTAATGTTTTATTTCTGATGTTTGTGGCAATGACTTGTAAACCTGTTTAAGTTCCTAAATAAATAGCTATAATTTTTTTTTAGTTTGATATTGATTATCGATGTCAACATTAGGTTTTGGGTTTAGAATTTGGGATTTGGTAGATGCAGTGTCTTCCATCTGAAACTTTTGCTGCTCGCTAGTCAGAGTTGGAGTTTGAATGTGGTGAGACACTTGTTTAGTTATGAGATTTTTTAAAAAATGAAGTTTCATTTCTTAGTTTTCTAGCACTTTTGGAGAATGTCCTACCTCAAAAATAGGCTGGTCTAGAAACTCCACATTTATCTTGCTCATCCATCCTCAGTGAGGATTAATACCTCCCTTTTTTGTAACTGTTTATTTGGGGGAGAGAAGCAGAACATTTTTATATGTCAGGAATTTAAAAACGTACAAGATACCAACCTAGACATGGTGAAAAGTACCTGTGCTGCCATGCCGTGTTAAGGTCAGAGCTAAGAACTTGACAGTGGTCTAGCCCAGTATCTTGTCTTCCAACAGTGGCCAGTGCCAGATGCTTCAGAGGGAATGAACAGAACAGGTCAAGTGTTGTGATCTGTCCCGTTGTCCAGTCCCAGCTTCTAGCAGCTGGAAGAGCACAGGGTTTTGTCCCTGACCAACTTGGCTAATAGCCATTGATGGAGCTATCCTCCATGAACTTACCTAATTCTTTTTTGAACCCAGTTATGCTTTTGGTCTTAACGTCCCCGGGCAATGAGTTCCACAGGTTGACTGTGCGTTGGGTGAAATGCTTCCTTGTTTGTTTTAAACCTGCTGCCTTTTAACTTCATTGGATGACCTCTGGCTCTAGGGCTATGTGAAAGGGTAAATGGCACTTCTTATTCACTCTCTCCATACCATTCATGATTTGATAGACCTCTATCATATCCTCCTTTAACTGTCTCTTTTCTAAGATGAACTGTCTCTTTTCTGCTATTCTACCTCCATTTCTCTATTCTACCTTTGCCATTCTCCATTAGATCTATTAATCACTTTCCTGATCCACATAGGTGAGGCTGATGGAAGCTGTGTTACTCTCTGAAACAATGTATTTACACTGCAGACAAGCTATACTGGAAGTAAGGTTTCATAGAGATTTTCCTCTGCATGAAAGATTTCTTTAAAAGACTAGGTATTCTTGAGCCACTTACTGCAAAATCCTCATTCATTTACCTGTATTGTGAAATGCAATTAAAGGGGGGAAAAAGAGCAAAACCCTCCCACATCAATACAACTGTTGAAACAAAATCAGTTTTTTTTAATATAGATCTGAAGACTATATTGTGACGTTCAGATATATGTTTAGAATGAAATAGATTTGAGATGTGTAGTGATTTCATTGTTGTGGAATATACCTGTTTCATTATTGGGCTGAATTAAAAATTAAGTTTCAAATTTATTGATTTAATATTATGAGTAAAAGTAATTGGATTGCTATTTTAAAACTGGCTTTTTCAGAGAAACCTTCTTAAAAGGAGCCTAAAAATCTGTGTCATGCGGGTTACATTTGTTTATCATTTAATTTTATAGCATTAAAAGCCAAGAAATAACCTTAAAGTAAAGGTTATTTACAAAAAAGAGCCTAGAGTACTTTGAGATTAGATTAATATGGTACAACTTTTTTGGCTTCATATTTTTTGGGGGGATGAGGTGAGGTTGTTTTTGGTTCTTTGCCTTAAACCCTTAAAAATATTGTGGATAAGTATGAAAATGCTAGTTCTTTTATTTAATACTTTAGTGCTTTGGGATTTGTGGATGAAAAGTATTACATAAGAGTACAAATATTAATTTTAATAAGTGTATGGTATGTTTCTTGATAGTTTTCACTTAGTTGCAGATTTGCCTGCCTTCCAGAATTCCTAATAGTTTTAAATTAAAGGGAAAATCTAAGGGTTTTTTGGGCTCAGTCCTATTTCCAGTGTAATCAATGGCAGAATTCCCATTGAATGTTAGTTTTATGTTAATTAAAATCCTGTTGTGGTGACTTCTATCTTCTTAAAGTATGAACCCCAGGAAAAGTGAACAGTAAAAGGGTCATTTGATAAGCTATTATAATGTTTTAGAATACTCTGACCTCTTAATATTAAGTACTCAAACCCAGTTTTTTAAATGTGATAAAAAGAAACTTAATTGTGTAGATAGATATTTTAACTGAATTCCCCTTGGTGTCCTGTGTTAATAAATGAAGGGATTTGCAAAGTATACTTTAAAGGTGAACCGCAGGGATTTTATTTAAACAAAATCATAAACTTGTAATATTCTAAAAGCTGTTTAAAAACATAGTGGTATATAAACAAAGATTTGAAACAATAATTTACTCTTTAATCCTGAAAACTAAGCAGCACACTACACTTCTTAGTTCCTCTGCCCGTAATTGACGTCACAGCTGTCATGAAGATAGTTTTTCCAGTCTTAACTTCATATAGACTGCCAGTAATAATTTTTTCCACAAAATTGATTTTGAGCTCAGATTTCTTGTGTAGTCTCTACCACAAAGAGAAATATGTAAGGAAGTGTTAAATTGGTGAATCTCTTCTTGGGTATGCTTAGAAAAGTATGTTACCCTTATTTAGAAAGACTTCCTGCACGAGAATAATATAGTTTTCAACATTAAGCTTGTCACATAGACTTGATAAGTTCTTAAAGAAACTTGGTTCAAAAATAACATTGCCTACAACTGACTGAAAATGACACATTGATCCTACACGCTACTTAAATAACCAAACAAAAGTGCATAGCCTAAATTTACATCCTGAGGGCTGCTCGTGGGTTTGTATATGAAGAAACCTTCCAGGAGGCATCCTCAACTTCACTGTAGTTACAGAACGCTGACTATTGCATATGGCAGTCCTCTTATTTTTCACTTGTTAAATCTCGGTCCAGACTTCTGGGAGAGGTCTTTTCTGAATTTAAGAACAATTTGTCCTGCCACTTCTCCCAGTTGGTGACACGTTTTCTCAGTCTCCATCCTAATAAATATCGGATTCAGCAGTATCAACCATCCAGTTATCTCCCTAATGACCTTGTAAACCTGGTTCCAAAACTAAGTATTCTAGCAGAACCACAATGAAGGTACATGCCCATCTTTCTACTGCCATCCTTTTAAGTAATATTGATAAAATCTTAAATCATGATGTCGAAGTTCTGTACAACAAAGTAATTGTTTATGCCTAAAGTAGATTAGAGCTTGGGCATTGTGCCAGATTCTGAAGCAGTCTCCCTCTAAGCCCTTAAATTCCCTATTTTAGTTATCTGTGTTTCAAAGGAAACCCCCTCCCTCTCTGGTCACAAACCATGTCCCAGTATATTGTAGAGATTAGCTTAATATTAATAGAGTTCTGCAATAGTTTTCGCTGCATCACATGAAGATCCTGAGGCAGAGCTTTTAAGCAAAGCCCTGAGATAAAATATTGGCCTTCAGACCTGTTGAAACTGGGACTTAGAGTAGACAAAATGTGGCATTTATCTTATAGGAGAATTAATCTGGACTCTGAATTATTAAAAATTTCATGTTTTTATCATATAAGGTTTTTTTTAAAGTATTTCCCATAAATGGGTGAAAGTGTGTCAGGGTTTCTAAATATAAGGGGAGAGTTGCTTTCTTATTTTTCAAGACAGGACCTGCAAACTTTAGTTTAAATTCTGCATGTAAGAGCTGTTGAAGGATATACACAGAGTAGGGTTCCTAAAATATGTGGGCCACAAACAAAGTTTTACCTCCCCAAAAGAATGGGATTTCAAGGCAAACTTCTTTCTGCAGTATCGGCCAAGCCATGCAGTGTAGCCCAGTAGGCTAGTTTGCTTTATTATGTTCACTGCTACTGGAGCCCAGTGGGCTAGCTTGCCTTCATTATATTTATTGCTTTCCATTATATTCAGCAGTAATGCCAGAAACCTACAGGCCTGTATCCTGTAAGACATTAGCTTCAGCAAGTTAGCATACATATGTCTGGGACCTCTCAACTGGATCAATGGAGCTAAAGCATAAGGTCCATGTATGACTGTGACTTCAACATAGAGGATGTGTTAAAGCAGGTTGGTATGGGGGCTTTCCTAAGTTATTCCTTTTAAACTTAACAGGTACACCACAACTTAGAACTTGGGAAGAACTGAAATAACCAGTTAGGACAAATAACAAATGTGATATCTAACCACAAAAGGGTAACGGAATGACTAATATAATAAATTGAGATAATTGATATACTAACTCAGGGGTCGGCAACTAAAGGCGGCACGCGAGCCAATTTTTACTGGCACGCTGCTGCCAGCCGGAGTCCCGGCTACCGTCCCCACTCAGCCTGCTGCCGGCCTGGGTGAATGGAACCCCATTTAGCCTGTCACCGGTCTGGGGTTCTGTCCGCTGGTGTAGTGTATTACATTTCCCTACATAGGAACGTGCTACTTGCAGAGCACCAGCAGCCGTAAGTAGTACACCATAAGTAGCACATTCCTACAGGGAGAAATTTAATATACTACACTAGGGTAGGGAAGGTTGTGCCTCCCCAAACAGCTGGCCCACTTCCTGCCTCTTGACTGCCCCCCCTCATAACTGCTGACCCATTCAACCCCGCCCCCCCCGCCCCAGCTCCTTGTCCCCTGACCACCCCCTCCCAGGACCCCCTACCTCCTGACTGCCCCCCCCAGAACCCTCCACCCATCCAAGCCCTCTGGTCCCCTGACTGCCCCGACCCCTATCCACACCTCCGACCCCTGACAGGCCCCCTGGGACTCCCACACCTATCCAACCACCCCTGTTCCCCGTCCCCTTACCATGCAACTCAGAGCATCAGGACTGGCAGCCATAAGTATTACACCGTAACTAGCACATTCCTATGGGGAGCAATTTAATATACTACACCTGGCCCCGCTCAGCCTGCTGATGGTCTGGAGTTCTCAAAATATGTTCTTACCCCTTATCAAAAATTACACTACAATTAGCTTGAAAACTTAAAACCTTTGTATATTACAGTAATTGTTAAATGTACAATGTTAATAAATACATAGGTTTGATGAAACAAAGTACTTGTACTTGTGTCTGTGCTTAATTTGTGTTTTCGATGATTTACCTTCTAAAAAAATATTGCATGTCTTGAACCCCCGAAAGGGCATCTCGCACCCCTACAGGGTGCGTACACCCCAGGTTAAGAACCACTCCACTAAACTGATAAGATCTGCATTTTAATTTAATTTTAAATGAAGCTTCTTAAACATTTTAAAAACTTTGTTTACTTTACATACAACAATAGTTTAGTTACATAATATAGACTTATAGAGAAAGACCTTCTAAAATGTATTACTGGCACGCAAAACCTTAAATTAGAGTGAATAAATGAAGACTTGGCACCCCACTTCTGAAAGGTTGCCGACCCCTGTACTAACCTATCGGGGGGGAAAAAAAACTCCAGTGTTAGTGAGGTGAGAAAATACAAATAAGGAGAAGGGAAACAATTCCCTACTGAATATGCATCAAACATAATGGCATCAGTATAACATATTATAAAAGTGGCATCCCAGCCTGGGGGCAGTAGGAGAGAGAGATGTAGCCCTTGGGAGCTGCCAGAATGATGGCCCCGGGTGGTGAAGGGGAAGCTGATAGTGATGAGGAAGATGATTAACATTTCAGTTTGTTCTGCAAGGGATGGTGTGAGAGTATATGGGTGTGTAGATGTACATTCTGTAGTATCTCTATCTATTTTACTAAATTGGGGTGTTTGTGACTCTGCTAAATCTATTAATAAACTATATTTTTAAATATAGCTATATTGTAAGTGTTGCAACTGTGCACATCAAGGTTCCCAACTATAGAATGATTTAAATACTGGGCCTGATCTTTGGGCAAGAACCTGTCAACCCTCAAAGTGATAACTGGGGATTCTTACGTAATCAGTATAACTGATGCATAATCTAAGGTTAGGTTACAGTAGTGTTTAGAAACATCTGGACAAGAGAGGGTCTGATCTTTTTGAGAGGGGGGAGGACATGGCTTTCCTTGTACCCTCAGTATTCCACCTGCAATTCTTTGCACTCACAATTTTGAGTCCACATAGTTGTGCATTTAAGAATGGATACTTCAGGTTTGAAAATCAAACTTGAAACCTCTTGGTCCAAAGATAGCCTTGGCAGTGACCAAACTGCTGTTTCGCTTTTGTTACTTTTTTTTAAACTTGTATCTCTAGAGAAATCTCTAATGGAATGTGCAGATCTCCGAAAATGTATCCTTTATCTCTGTAGAGGGTACTCTGTTTAATAACACTTTTAAAAAAATTAAATACAGTATGGTGCGTAGCCATTTTGTCCAATCCCATGATAAGTTTGGTGATTTAAAAAAATTAACTTGTTTTGAGTCCTTTGTGCAAAAGCTTTGAAAGAGTTTAAAAATCTGAAAAGACTTGCTTGTAATAGTTGGATTCCACTGTATATTGAATGTTTACTTTTCCACTGCCTCAGAGCTTGCCTGCTGAAAACAAACTGCTTGGACATGGTATCAAAGGTTCCTGTCATTTTATTGGAACTGTACAATGGTGTTTTCATTTCCCCAAATAGTTTCACGATGTTGGATTAACTAGATTTAAAAAGAATAAATAAGTTAAAATTTGTATACCCTCTTATGGGTAAATCTCTCTTCCCTTCCTTCCTTCCTTTCCAGCAACTTTTGAACTTTTGGAAGTAATATAACAAAGTGACTTGGCATGTGTCATCTTTTTTATAAGCTGCTAGACCCTACCCGGATGATTCCAGATGTCATTTCTGTCCCTATAAGAAAGATATATTGAAGTAACAAATGTTATCTATTTTTTCAATGTCAACAATTAAAATTTATCTAATCCTCGCAGCATTTTTTTTTTAAGCTTGGAAAATAAGTTGGAAGTGAGAACTTGTACATACTTATCGTGTGGTATAGATTTGTGGAGTACTTTCTAGAGCTTCGACTCCAGTAACTTTCACAAATGGAATGCACTTTTCAGCAAATACCATTGCACTTGTGACAAATAATTTGCATAGAAATGCAAACTTTAAATTGTGCCATTATTATTAAAGCAAGGTCTCACTGTTCTACACACATCATAATTTACAGAACAATAGTGATTTCCACACTTCTCAGCAAAGATATAGAGCAAAAATCCTTATAGGTGTTCTCACAGTAATATTTTATTTTTACAAAATGTATTTCTGTATATAGTATGTACTGAGACAAAGTAGATGAGATAATATCTTATTGGGCCAACTTCCCTTGATGCAAGGGACAAGCTTTCTAGTTTCACAGAGCTCTTCTTCAGGTCTGGAGAAGGTAACCAGAGTGTCTAAGCTAAATTTAAGGAGGGACAGATTAACTTTTAGGGTTTTTCACAAGCTGTAAGAGACCCCTTAAAATGAAATGGGCAATTAAGCATTAGCAGGCAGTAGGGTGTTACAACTTTTTGAAATAAGCCATAATACCAGTGTGTCTAAGTTCATGGTTCAGTGTCCAGCAGAGTTATGAATTTAAGTTCCTGGGCTCATCTTTTTAAGTGTTGTGCTAGCACTCTTGAGGATGAGGACTGAAAGATGAGATATGGAGTGATCACTTTGGGAAAATATCTGTGGACATAGCACCACTGCTACGATGATCAGTTTCTTCCACTCCCCCCACCCCAACTACACACACCCCTTTCAAGATCCATGTGTCTTACTGCCTTTCAACAACACGTGTGTGCATCAGATGTCCCAGCAACACCTATGTGGGTGAAACCAATCACTATGCTTTTGAATGAACTCTCCCATAAAATTGTTTAAAAATCACCGTATTACTTGTGGTTGAACATTTTTCACAAAGCAATCATTCCACACAGGATCTCGCAATCCTTGTCCTCCAAAAAAAACCTGCACAATACCTTAAAAGCCAACCTAAATTAATGGGAACTTAGTTATGACTCTGGACATGAAAAACCATGGGCTTAACAGACTCCCTGGTTTCATGGCTCATTACAACAATTTGTGATGCCCTACGACCTGTTAGCCTTAACGCCCACTTCATTTTAAGCGATGTCCTGCGAAGTGTGAACCCCCATGCTTAACGGTCCATTCCCACTGGCTTAGACACTGTGGTTATCTTTTTCAGACCTCAGGAAGAGCTCTGTGAAGCTCGATAGCTTGTCCCTTCCACCAACAGAAGTTGGTCCAATAAAAGACATTACCTCACCTACCTAGTCTTTCTCAGATCCTGGGACCAACACCGCTTCAGAAATACTGCAAACATATAGTATGTGCTATGAAGTATTTTCCTAAATCAAACTAAACTACAGTGGTCAATATGAAGTACATTTGTCACGTATTGTCTTGCAACAGATCTCCCATTCATGTGTGCAAACTGACAAGATTGGAACCACATTATTAAAATTCGTTAAATTCATATTTAGCTGGAAGTGCAACTAACCATGAAAGTCACTGTGAAAACTTCCCATTGCTTTCTGGAATATGACGGACAGGACTTGATGCTCCTTAATTTTCATTGAAGCCAGTCACATTTTTCTTCCTGTCAGTGCTGCAGAGCCAAAATACCTTCATACAGAGAAGTGATATTCTATTCTGCCTCAAGCATTAGCAGGTTATTCTGTGAGTAAATACATCTGTGTATTCCACTTGGGGGGGGGGGTGCACCAAGTGTACTGGGGTTGGAGGACTTTGCCTAGCAATATCTGTAGTGGGGTGCTGATTGCGCCTTGTGGCCCATAGCTTCTCCCCAGCTATATGAGGCAACAGTGCCCCAATCTCCCTCAGTTCCTTCTTACTTCCCATGGCTGGTGTCGGAGCTCTGTGGTTCTTACCTCGCTCCTCCATCTCTTCAGAGAGGCTCCTGCACCAGAGCATGAAATTGTAACACTCAGAACCTGAGGGCGACCTCCGATCTGATGAAGGCATCTGTGCTGAAGCAGGCCACGTGGCCTGTTTGAGCAAGTGCTACCTAAGACGAAGATCCCTCACTATCTGATTTGCAGATTGTTCACCAAATGGACGCAAACGCTGCTTCTTAACATCAGCTTCACCTGAGCACAGCAAGCACCACATGTGGGGATCACTTTTGGGGATTGCTCCCACACACAACGGACAATGTTTAAACCCCGGTGAGGGCATCACCAGGGAAATGTTTAAACTACAGCTAACACACACTAAATCTAACTAGCACTATACTAAGGGTACTAATTAACTATGCAGCTAGAAAAGTCACTAAAAATAGTCCTTCCATTGGCATCCACAAGGTGTTAACAGAATCCACAGCCAGACAGGCCAGTCCTGCTTTTTCTTGTCCGTGTATTCCCTAACTCCACCCCTTTTTGGAGGTGTGGTTAACAATTCCATCCTCCAGACATTTTAGCAAGGAAGACTGCTTTTTATTTAGGCAAGTGAACAGAGTCCTTTTTTACACTTCTTATGCAGAGAAATCATAAGAGTAATAGTAATCTTTATAGCCATGGATAAGAAGATGGTATGTTGCAAAAGGCAAAAATTAAGAAAAGTGGAAAAGAAATCATAGGATGCTAACATTTCAATCAGTGGGATTTTATTACTGGTGGATAGACTTCTCCACTGAAGAGCAGTCTTCAAAAACAGGAGAGGGATTGTTACATGTCCTTAGAGAGAAATGATGAAACCTTGAAGGCTATTTTTTTCTGTTGTGCATAAGACCTGCTTTCATTAGCCGTAATTTCAGTTGTTGCAGTGAGTGTATCTTATGTTGTCACAATCTGGATAAAATGGGAAAAAGAATAACGTACATGCATGTTTGGTAGTGATGTATGCTCTGGTAAGGAGCATGAGCCTTAAAGGATGGGTAGGACATTTCAGCCAAAAATAGTCAGGATGTAAATTCGCTAAGAGATTTCCTGAACAGGTTAGCAATTAGATCAGAGACCACCTCTGGAGGAGTACTGCCCAGTTTATATGCAGGTCTTGCTAATAGCCCATTTTTGAAAAAAAGTTGATCCCTAAAATTGTTTCACAAGCTGCATTCAGAACCCAAAATAAAAATTGCTGCGCATCTGCAGTTCCCACAGGTTGTATATTTCATATATGTAATATGGCAGGAAACAAGGTACTGCTTAATAAAGCACATTATATTTGTCTCTATCCATCACAAAAGGGAGTGTGTATGTGTAATATACGGAAGGCTTATGCTGAAGAGATTTGTGGCTCATTCTTAAATTGTAAGCTCTTTGAGGCAAGAACCATCTTTGTGTATAGTGCCTGGGATTTGGACCTCTGAGTACTACTGTAACAAAATAAATCCATAAGAGAGGTAGTAACTTCATGGTTAGAAATTTGTAAGGTTGCAATCTGGAGTGGTGCTGAAGCTTCAGTCACTATTGATTGGGTACTTTGACATCAGTAGAATATACATTGGGCTGCTAGGTTCCAAAAACTTCATAGACTTCTAGTTTAATAGAGATAAGGGAGTTAATCAAGTTCTAACTGTTAAAATGTCGGTCTTATGGCTCTTTGTTGGAACCTATCTATCTGATACTCCAAAACCAGAAATAAGTTCCTCCTGATTTGGATTGTTCATGCCAGGTCTCAGTGCCTACCCTAGTTTTAAAATAAAACATTTTACATATTGAATCGTATTAGACACCAAACCGCTGGAATGCTCAGCCTACCTAGACAAGGGTGTGTGGGCATGCATGCGCATATATAGCTAATGATGTAATGGGCCCTACTAGCAAGAACTGGGGTCAGCCCTCTGGTGGAATGCACAATAACTTCTTCACCTTGTGCTGCTGCACAGGAAGGTGCTCGGATTTTTGCCAGCATGTGAATCTGTACCTTGCTTGGGAGTGCCATGTCTAATATGCAACTTTGGCTAGTATGTCTCTAAATTTGAAGCCTCACTCCCTCTAGATGTTGCAATGGAAACCGAATATTTTACCACTGCCAGAGCCTTTATGATTGCTGCAAGGGGACAGGCCTTCAGTATGCTATTCCTGCTGCATCCTCTTGGCAGCTGAAAGGTGAAGGGAGTAAAAAAGAGGTCTTCAGTAGTTGTCTTCCCTCCCTTCTTCTGTTGTTCATAGTTTTTCCCCATCAGCACTTGCACTGTGAAATTGACATAAGTTTCATTGCTGCTTAAAGAACTATGAATAGCGAGAGTGAAACTAAGCAGTCTGGTTAACTTTTTCCGCTGCTTGGCTAAGATAGGAGCAGAATTGAAGGCACTGGAGACATTATTCTTCCCAAATCGGCAAAGAATAATGTATCAACCTTCCAAATGTTATCTTTGCAGTCATAAGTACTAGGAATGTCAACTTTCTTAATCTGAAAACTTAAATCCTGCAATTATTGATGTCTCAGGCTCCTATGTTCTTCAGGAAAACCTTTCATTTACCATTGGACACTTTGTGCACCCAAGCCCTGAAGAGATCTATCAGTATATGACTGTGAATTTTTTCAGTGGCTAACTACAGAGATTGGCACCATATACTAATAAGATACATCTTATCTGAAATGCTGCCCTAAATAGCTAACACTTGTAGGTAAACCTGTGGTCTTATTCTTACTGTATATGTATGTGTGTGTAATATAAAATATTTAGTTGCCGTGCGTGGTCCCAGGTTCTAACAGCTTTTGTTACTCCTTCACTGTACCCAACTTTATTAACCTGATGCTCACCTTATGTTTTCTTTAGCTTCCAACTCTTTTTTTCTTCTTCTTTTATAGGTATTTAATTAGTCAAGGAGCACATGTAGGAGCTGTTAATAGTGAAGGAGACACTCCATTAGATATTGCTGAGGAAGAGGCAATGGAAGAGCTGCTTCAAAATGAAGTAAATAGACAAGGTAATGTTGAATGTGGAAGTCTAGTATTATCTTTTAAACCTAAGTATGCTTTATGGGAAGTATTTTTAGAAAATAATGTTTGAAAGACATTTTTAGTGATTTTTATTTTTAAAAGAATTACAGTGAACCATATATACTGCTAAACATTACCTCCAAGGCATTGTTACAGCCCTGTCTAAGTTCACCCTTGTGGAACCAATACAGGCTGCTGTACTGGATCCAGTTTTTTTATCCCACATGCTTTTTAGTGTCCAAGTGGCTCTGAGCAGTGTCCAGACATTGTCGCTTGTTCTGACCTCTGACACAGTCCTGGGGCATAGACTTCCATTCTGATACCATTTTTTGGCATATGGGCCCTGTCACACAACTGCTGTAGGGTCCCAAGACCAGTGCTCAACCTCCCAAGTCTTCCCAGTACCTACGCATGTTCTCCCCAAAGGTCCACCAGCATGGGCATGCCAGTTTACCATTTAACTCTTTTGGGGACCATTATTATAGTTAACGTAAAGAATGCACAGGCTTTTTGGAAAGGATCTTCTTAAACACAAACATTTTATTCATAGAAAAGCGCCAGAGGTTTACTGATATATGAAAAACTAACACACACCTGAATGCAGACTCCTCCCTCCAGTGGTCTCACCACTGCTGAGAGTCTTCTGGATTTTGGGCAGTGTCCTTCAGCTGGTCAGTACCGTTTCTGCTCCCCCACGCCTCCTGCTTAGCTTTCTCATTTTGGAAGGTGTCTTTTTGCTAGAGAGCCTGTCCCTTTTAAAAGCAGGTTGTGACATCTTTTTCCTACTTCTCTTCTTATGCTAGGATTTTCTGTGTGCCAGCCCTGGAGTGGAATTGCTGGCAGAGGGTTGTTAAGTTAATGACTGTTGCTAACCTCCCTTGTCCCACTAGGGTAAGGCTATTCAACAGTCGATGACCTTCTAAGGATCAGATCCCTAGGTGCCAGTCCCACCTTTCCCTCCCAAACACAAGGAATGATGCAGTCTAACTTGACAGTTACAGTGAAGTACATAATCAAGGTGACACTCAAAATGGAGGCTGAAATAATGGTTTTTTCCACACAAAATCAGATAGGGGACACACACACGTGCGCACCCCCCCCCCACACACACACTCTCTCTCTCTCTCTCTGCCCACCCAAAGTCATGGGCAGTTTTTTCCTTTTTGTTTTTAAAGGGTACTTTCACTCATTCTAGTGTATGGTTCTCCATAACACTGAATTATACATGCCCACCTAGGGGATATTGTACACCTTTAGCTTCAAGATGTTATCTAAATAATCTCAAGTCACAATAAACTATGCAGTGACCCAAGTTCTGTCAGGATTAAATGGTTATGGTTGAATCTGCCTATTGTCCAAACCAGATACTGTTATTTACTGGTCAATAGGATGACATGATATGGAAGGGAAGAGGTCATCTAGGTACTAGTATGTAGTTATATTTCTAGAAACTTGGATCAAACATTTTGTAGTAACCAAATTTTAACTGTATGATTTGTACTCTGCTTCCCATGTAAAGGGACACCGAAGTAAATTGATAGTTTGCTGGCATATTGTACAAAAACCTCCTCTTTCACTTAATTTGGTAGAATACAATTTAAAAAAAAAAAAGTCTTGAAGGAGATATGAAGTGAGTTGTCTTCAGTTTGTGCCTCTTCATAATCTTCTGTGAAGCTGTTTTTTGATACATTTAACTTCACTAAAATGCCATCCTAATTGTCCTTAATACTACACTGAAATGTGAATAATCACACTCAATTTGGAAAATACCAAAATTAAAATCAAAAGATAAAATAAGAAACCATTTTGAGTTTCTTATACAAGCATTCTTATACATATGTATTACATATTTTCCAGTGACTCATAGATATTAAGGTCAGAAGGGACCATTATGATCATCTAGTCTGACCTCCTGCACAATGAAGGCCACAGAATCTCAGCCACCCAGTCCTGGAATAAACTTCTCATCTATGTCTGAGCTATTGAAGTCCTCAAATCATGGTTTAAAAACTTCAAGGTGCAGAGAATTCTCCAGCAAGTGACCTGTGCCCCATGCTACGGGGGAAGGTGAAAAACCTCCAAGGCCACTTCCAATCTGCCCTGGAGGAAAATTCCTTCCCAACCCCAGATATGGCGATCAGCTGAACCCTGAGCATGTGGGCAAGATTCACCAGTCAGATACCCAGGAAAGAATTCTCTGTAGTAACTCAGATCCCACCCCATCTAGCATTCCATCACAGACCATTGGGCCTATTTACCATGAATAGTTAAAGATCAATTAATTGCCAAAATCATGTTATCGCATCATACCATCTCCTCCATAAACTTATCGAGTTTAATCTTGAAGTCAGATAGGTCTTCTGCCCCCACTGCTTCCCTTGGAAGGCTATTCCAGAACTTCAGTCCTCTGATGGTGCTTAGCTTTGTGTCAGTAAATATTAGTTCCTGTTAACAATATAGTTTGAAACTAATTTTACAATTTAATAACTTAGATTAGTGATAATTTCAATATGCATACTGTATTCATAAACACAAAACATTTACACACTCTATCTCAGATATGAAATGTATTGAAAGCTTTCTGAGGCATCCAGCTTCACAAGGCAGGGAAGCATGTATATTTATTGATGCCTTAGGGAGCAAACAAATAATGGCTACTGGCAGGGGGATGGAACAATGAGGGTAGTTTGTTTATATTTTAACACAAAATATGCAATTGGACTGCTGTGGAGAGAGCCCAATTTCAGACTCTTCCTATTAAAAATGTATAGTCGATCCATTCACTAGCTCTGGGCAGCGGTAACAGATATTGGTAGCTATGGTGTACCTCAAATAAGCTCGGTCCATGAAGGTTGCCCTTCTGTGTAAACTTGCATTCCTGTTGGAAGAGAATCTCCCCATCCACATGCCTTAACTTTTTATGGTCCCTCACCCCCAGCTGAGCAAGGAAACATAATACATACCTAATTTAAAAAATATTAAGAAGTAATAATAGAAATACAGGGCTGGAAGGTACCTCTAGAGACATCTAGTCCTATTGTCTCTCCTCCCCCTGTGCTAAGGTAGGACCTAGTATACCTTATAATATTATTTATTAAAATCGTAGAATAAAACCAACCTTCTCTTGTCATTGACATAACCCCCAATGCTATTTGAGAAATCACCCCTCCACTAGCTTTTATATGATGGGACAAGGCTCTTTGTTCAAATGCATGAAGTTAGCTCTTGGAGACCCATGCTAGTAATAGCAAAACTGATGGCATGGCTCTGTCATGGTATAGTTAACATAACTTTTAAATATCTCTGTTTGTTGGAGACCAAGAACATTAGATCCTCATCTAGCTTGTGTATATTAAGATTACTAGTTACTAGATTACATAAGAAAGATGACTAGTTTCTGGTGAGGTCATTGCTTTTGAATGTTATGGTATAATTATTAATTTCTATCCTGAAGTGTTTAAAAAAATTTTCATACACAATTAAGGGACATTTTTATCCTGTGTTTCTGGGATTCCTGATTGGCACCTCTCTGATTAAATTCTGAAGAAAGTGATAAGGCAAACTTTAATATAAAACAACAACAAAGTTTCTAATCCTTATGGTGGTAAGGAAACTTCTGGATGTGAACTGATATACTGGTGTTTTTCCTGGATCTGCGACTGGCACACTTTAAGCACTGCATTGCAGACTTCAGTTTTCTCTGAGTCATTCCCTTGGATCCAGATTTGGTGGATATATGGGCTTCTTTCTAGCCAAGGTCTTGATTCTTGATTCCTGCCTTAACTGACTCTTGACTGTCTAGTACAGTTAACAGGTTGGCACATACTCCTTTTTTCCAGCTACTTGTGCAAGATTCCATGCTCCTATCTGCAGTGAACCACAGCAGAGCCAGCGGTAGACCAGGAAAGAGTTTGCGCCATGTAACTAGTCAGCTTTCCCCAACTACTATTTTTTGTGTCTGCATTTGCGTTCGATTCCTATAAGTATATTGAAACTTGTGCTGGGGACTTGGATCAAAATACAGCACACATCTTACGCAAAAAGGGACCTCACAGAGAGGCATTAAATTCACAAAGGTAAATAAATTGTGGGATGGAAGTATGTTTCATATATACATGACAGAGTATAGGCTGGTCGCACTACTATTACAGTATCAATCTGAGTTGATTTCAACTATGTTGAAATCCTATGTTAAATAGGAACCACCCAAGAAAAATCTGAGTAATTCTCAAATGCTATAGAACTTTTCTATTACTTAATCAACAAGACTAATCCCAAATAAAAAGCTAAAATTTGAGCCCAGAACAAAAAGAAGAATCTAAATGTGACTGAGGAAATGTATTCCTTCTAGCATTTAAAGCTAAAAATCCACATCTACCCCAAGTGTATGTTCACAAAGTGATCCAGATTAATTTTATTGATGTACAGATCCCATTGTGAGTGTCATAGGACATGAATTTGAAAAAGAATGGGATAATTGTGTTTCCTTAATTTTCTTTCCAAAGCAGGCCTGCTTTAGGCAGTCTTACTTTCTGGGGGAACTCTCCATCTAGTCAGGGAACTGTGCAGTCTAGAAAACCATGTTCAAGAGGGAGATAGGCATGATTCTCTGCCGAAGAGGGGTGACCACTTTGGAGCCAGAAACCTAAAAGTTTGGTACTCTGCTGGACCATGGAGGGGGAATACAGGTGAACTGTGACTGACATTCTCATACAGAAAAACTGTCACTGACCAGAACCAAATCTTGCCTGTTCCTGAGCCCTTGGGCAGGAGTAACTATGCAAGGCAAAATATCTATATTTTGTTGGAGAGAAGAAATACATAGCTTATATACATACCTATAATTATCATTTACATTGAAAGGTAAGTATACACCCCTCCGTCAAATAGAGATCGTCTCACTATTATATATTGCAGAATCATGGTGGTAATAGGGCATCTTTGACCACCTACCTCATCTGGCCTCTGCCCACCAGTTCATCTCCACAGCACTTACTCTAACATTCCAAAACTCATGAGCAGCTTCAAGCAGCATGATTCTTTTTATTTTAGCTGCAGCTGCTTGAAGCTGCTCATGATCATATATAATAGTGAGATCATAACTATATACCCCTCCGTCAAATAGAGATCTTTCAATGTAAATTATAATTATAGATGTGTATGTATTCTATTAGGGAGTATTTCAGTTAAATGCAATGTTTGACTCAACTTTGTTTATATGCATACGACTACTGTGTTTATATATAGAAACATTTATTATGTGAACGAAAAAGTGGGTTTATTTTTTGCATAGTGTACCCATAAAACATGTTTTTATATTGCTAGTGTGCTCTGAAACAGTGATTCAGCATTTCAATATTGTTTTCATAAAATGCTTGCCAAGCAGCATAATATTTTGTATCTACTTAAAAACTACTATATAAAACTTTTTTCTGAATAAAGTTTAAAGCATTTAGCCAATAATTTATGAATCTGTCCTTTGTATTAACAATTTTTGAATTGTTAGCCTACCTGAGGTAAAGTTTACAAGCATTTGTAAATTATCAAATGTTTTTGAGCAGAGAGGCACCACATCACCATCTATGGGCCATTTGGAGAAAGTATTTTACATGTCTGAGAAGCAGTGGGTTTGGTTTGGTTTATTTTACCTCCTCTGCACTCAGTATTGAGTTTTGAAAACAAAAGCAAAGAGGAAATTCCTTTTAAGGTAATCTAAAACATGTTTACAATTTACTTTCTGTACATATACTGGGGATATGGATTTGAAGTGTCTCTAAATCTTCTTCCTGTTCTAGGATGTGAAAAGTTCATCTCCCATTTTGGTGCCAGTTGTAACACAGGATGTTTTATATAAATTGGCACATTTTTCTGATTCTCACCCTTTTTCTTGTGTTTGACTGTGGAAATTTGATCATGTAAAGTTACTCTGTCCTGTTTGGTACACTTGTATCATAAATAATGTTCAAAGCTTTCAGTCTTCAGTCCTCTGTAGCCTGTACTCTCATGTGATTTACAGAAGTTTGTTAGGTGTACCAAGAAATGTCTAAAATTCTTTATCCTAATCGGCAAAAAACAGTTGTCAGTCCATGTTTAATCTGCAGTTGCTTTAATCTCCATGTATATAAGACTAACCTTGAGCAAGAAAAATATAGGCCTTTATGGGAAGTTTTTTCTTTTTTTAAATTATGTAGTTCCTCCCTCACTGTCACTGGGACCCTTCTGTTTTTGTTGTTGGGAAGAGTTCTTGGGCTCCTATCTAGCAAACATGAATGAGTAACTTTACACACCGGTGAACTCACTTTGCACACAGGGACTACTCAGTACAGAAAGTTTATCTTGTGCATCAGTGTTTGCAGGATAAGGGCTTTGGCATGTAGTTGTAAAAGGGGCAAGTGTGCAATGAATAATGAAACTTAAGTACCATGCCTGCAATAGTATTATCACCAGGAAAGAAAGTGTAATGTAAACAGAAGCTTAGTTAGACAAGTCTTTTCCAGATACCAGGATAAATTATTTGTATATCTATTCTTTGTAAACAAAACAAAGTAAAACTGACCAGATATTAGCACTGTTCTTTAAGATTTTAAAAATAATTCCTAGTGCCAAAATAAGAAATCAGACAAACATCATAGGCTGCCTACTATAGGTAATAGTAAAAGGATTACAACAGTTGCTGCCAAAAGAATATTAAGAACCAAATAGTCAAGAGTCAAATAAACAAAGGTGGAAAAACAAGCACATAGATTAAGAATGAAACAAAAATGGATGAACTGTGTCATACACTGAAAGAAAAGTGAATAAAAATTAATAATTTTAAAATTGTTTTTATTTAAATCAGTTTTATTTGAATTAAATACATTTATTTATTTTAAAACTGCTTTAAAATTAAATTTGAAATTATGACAAGCTGTGTTAAAGCCTAAATTAACAAGAATCTGTTTAAATAATTTAAATTAAATGAAGTGTGTTGCATCAGGGAGCACTTCTATTTTAATGAGGGTGCTACTATTTTATTTATTTTCAGAACCAATGGGAAAACATCTTTGACTTTTTTGAAGGCAACTCAAGTTTCATAAATGTTACAATGTCATGTAGTGCATTAAGCATCTACATTATTTTTGGTCTTTACAATGGAACTAATGGTGGTATTTACACTTTTCCAAATGTCATTACTTTCAGAGTCTGTCGTGAAATAGACTTTTGCCTTAACTACTTGCATTGGTCATTTTCTAAACAGTGGGTCCTGACCTCCAGTGGGTCATGGGAAGGTTCCAAATGGGCTGCCCCATCCAGGTCTGGATTAGCCCATCACTGGGCCCTGGCCAAGGCAAACATACATTTCCCCTGGCTGGGGAGAGGGCTGGGGGGACGGGTTGGTTTGGGGAGTGAGCCCGTAGAAGTGGTTCCTGTCCCACAGGACTAGTCATGTTAGTGTTCCCATGACTATAAATCTGTACAGAGATGAAATTTTACTAGTCTAATAATTATAAGGCAAGAACAGGAAGCTTAGATCAATAATATAATAATATTGTGCCTCTCCTCCAGAAGATTGCCAAGCACTTTACACACAGACTATTACAAACTACAAATTCTTTTTTTATGTTTTACTTTCTTTCAGACTTCGGGTTAATAGTGAACACTCAATAAAAACAAATAATTTTATAAACTCTTGCATATATATTTAATGGTTTAGTGAAGGAAGAATTGTGAAAGCGTCTTTCTTGCAGCTATTTTAAATCTGTATGTAAATTGTTACATTGATCTATCCCTGTAGTATCTGGTATCAGAGTGGTAGCCATGTTAGTCTGTATCAGCAAACAAAATGAGTTGCAGTGGAAGCACGAGTCTCCATGAGAGACAACATGGAGAAATTCGCTATCGAGACAAGCAGGAGAGCAGAGTGGCAGTGGAAATGGTGGTTCAATGACAACAGTTAGCAGTCCTATCTGCTTAAAGCAGTATGGTACCCACATGGAAAAAAGGCGCGAAACGATTGTCTGCAGTTGCTTTCACGGAGGGAGGAGCGAGCGACTGACAACTTGTACCCAAAACTACCCGCAACGATGTTTTTGCCCACCAGGCATTGGGAGCTTAACCCAGAATTCCAATGGGTGGCGGAGACTGCGGGAACTGTGGGATAGCTATCCACAGTGCAACACTCCGAAAGTCGACGCTAGCCTTGGTACTGAGGACGCACTCCACCAACTTAATGCGCTTAGTGGGGACACACAAAATTGCTTTCCAAAAGTTGACTTCTGTAAATTCGACCTAATTTCATAGTGTAGACATACTAATAGAGACTAACAAATTTATTTGGGCATAAGCTTCTGTGGGCTAAAACCCACTTCATTGGATGCATGCAGTGGAAAATATAGTAGGGAAGAGCTATATACACAGAGAACATGAAAAAATAGGTGTTGTCATACCAACTGTAATGATACTAATCAATTAAGGTGGGCATTATCAGCAGGAGAAAAATAAACTTTTGTAGTGATAATCAGGATGGCCCATTTCAAACAGTTGACAAGAAGGTGTGAGTAACAGTAGGGAAAAATTAGCATGGGGAAATAAATTTTACTTTGGGAAATGACCCATCTACTCCCAGTCTTTATTCAAGCCTAATTTAATGGTGTTCAGTTTGCAAATTAATTCCAATTCTGCAGTTTCTTGTTGAAGTCTGTTTTTGAAGGGTTTTTTGTTGGAGAATTGCGACTTTTAGGTCTGAAATTGACTGATCAGGGAGTTTAAGTGTTCTCTGATTGGTTTTTGAATGTTATAATTCTTGATGTCTGATATGTGTCTATTTATTCTTTTGCGTAGCAATTGTCCGGTTTGGCCAATGTACATGGCAGAGGGGCATTTCTGGCACATGATGGCATATATATATTTGATAACCCCTCAGATATCTTATTTACTTTGAATTATCCAGAATTTTACTGGATCCAGGACTGATGTTCATGAGCATGTTTCTTATCCACATAGGCTTGAGAGGTATTGTAGGAGCTCCAAGGGTGGAACCTGCTCTGGGAATATAGATACTTGGCCTAGTAGGAACTGGGTATTGCAGCACACCTTCAAACCCCTACACAGTCCAGTGATACCATCACGCTATGCATTTTACAACTTAAAACTCAGATATTTTAAATTTCTGCTGATTGTTGTTTTATACCATTGTCCCTACCCTTCTCTCCCATAATCCCTTTGTTTCTAGATTCACCAACTCCAGTCGTTGTCCCTCCTCTTTTCTTTTCCTTTCTGCATCTTTGCCCCCACACCCCAACCTTGGCATAAATTGAAGAGTAGTATTCAGAATTTTTCATTAAGCCCCCACCCCTGATCCAGGTACTCTGGAATTTACCTGCTTAGTGCACCTAACCGTGCCTCTGCCCCACCCATATATTGGAATTGATCAAGATAAGTCTGGGGCAAGACAAAATGGGAAACATACCAAAAGTGTTGAAGAAGCAAGAAAAATGGCAAGAAAGATGAAGTGCTGTCCTGGAAAAATGATTAGGATAACTTTTCAATGAAAGATGCTGTGAAGGCAAGGGAAGGAAACTTGAATGAAAACAATAGAGACAAATGTGGAAAGCAGAGGCAGCAAACAAATGGCTTAAACTAAGAAGAGTTAGGCAATGAGCAAAGCACCTATGTGTTTTGGGAGAGCAAGGAGCTGTGCAGGGATTATACCTCTCATGTTGGGAAAGAGGATAACTGACCAACTTCTGCTCCCCTTCCTACCCGGAAGAGAAGTGAATATGGGGGACCCCTTCATGGGGTTGGGGTGAGAGAGGAGAAGCTCAATGTTCATCAAGTGCTACCTAGATAAAGCTGCTGCTGCAGGTGGAGGAGAACAAGAAGATTTTTGACAGGGTTTGGGTGAGGTGGATAAAAATAAATGATTTACAAATAAATAAAAATGGATTTTTTATTTATATTGGGTTTGTTTATTTAAATACAGACTTTTATTTTTTTTAAAAAATCTTTTTACTTTCAATTTGGAATTGGCAAGCTATGTTAAGACCTAAACTTATTTATAGTCTATTTTTGTATATTTAATTTAAATGATTTTAATAACATTAAGAAGTACATGTTTGCTGCCCAGTTTTAATCAAGGTCTTAGAAGTCAGTTCTTAAGCACTTAGAACCAGAGTTGGTTGCAATACTAGATCAGCTTTTGAAAGCAGTAGTCTTTTCTGGTAGATGAACTATTTCTAAAATCTTGAAGGACAGGTGACCAGAAACAATCAGTTCAGTTCACTAACTATAGATACTACTTCCTTTGTTTAATAAATCTATTAGTTCTAAATGTAAAACATGTTTTGATAAACTTTTTTCTTAAGTATTCAACACATTAAAGTAGTTTTATTTAATAAAAAAGATTACAACGCTGTTTGTGCATTTGAAATTGAATTTGAATTTCCATCCAAATAGAGCTTGCCACAAATCACAAGTAAAAATTTAATTTAGTAAAAAGTTAAATTATATAATTGCTTAAATAAATGTATATAGATGTAGTGTAGACATAGCCTCTACATCGGCAGAATTTATGTCACTAAGAGGTGTGAATAAGCCACCCCCTGAGAAACATAAGTTACATCAACATAAGCGCCGGTGTGGCTAGCTTCTCCCAGTGACATAGCTTCTGTCGCTTGGGGAGGTGGTTTTATTATGACGACAGGAGGGCTCTCTCCCGCTGACGTAGAGCATCTTTACCAGGCGCGCTGCAGCAATGCAACTGTATTGATTACTCCTGAGGGCATTAAAAATTCTGCGCAAAGTATTTTAAAATTCTGCAAGTTTTATTTGTCAATAAATCAATGTAGAAGCTCCAGCATGGCAATGCGGAGCACAGGCAACTGACTGCACGAAGGTGGAAGATCACCCCGCAGCCCCCCCTCCCCCAGGACACGGACTCAGCGGAGAGGCTGCACCCGACCCTGACACAGCACAAGGCTTGGGCCTGCCCCAGAAACACCCTGGGGCCATCGGGGGGGGGGGTCCTGGATGCACAGAGGTTCATTGGGGGGTTCCAGGTACAGGGGCAATGGACTCTGCAGGGGCTTCCAGGTGAAGGTTGTTGGGGATCAGCAGAGAGGTCTAGGTCCTGGGGAAGTGGGGCTTGGTGTGTGTGGGGGGTCTGGGTGCAGCTAGTTGGTGCACAGCATGGGGGTCTGGATGTGGGGCTCAGGGTGGTGCAGGGGGTGGTGCATCAGGGTGGGGGGTTGAGTGCAGGTTGCTCGGGGGGGGCGTGGTCTGGGTGCAGGGGGCTCCAGATGCGGGGGGTGGGGTTTGGGTATGGAGGGCTAGGGGAGTTCTGGATTACCAGATGTGGCTTGGCAGGGGTGCCTTGGCATGGGAGGTCTGGATGTACAGGGGTTGGGTGGATGGGGAAGCAGCTCTCCATATAATCCCCCTCCCGCCACAGCTGAGGAGTGATGGGGGCAGGAAGCAGGGGAGAATGCTGAGTTTCCTGTAGCTTGGGGAGGTTTCTGGTGGCGGGTCTGACACAGCCCAGCCAGTCCTTGCAGGGGAAGAGGAAGGTCCCGTCCCTTCCTGCCTCCAGCCCAGCCAGGAGTTAGCAGCTGATCCTGGCTCATGGTAGGAGCCACTGGCTGAGGTATCTCCAGCCCCTTGGTGATTTACCTCTCCGCTGTCTGCTCTGGGTGCCTGAAATGTTGTACCTGCTCTGCTAGGGAGTGTTGCGTGACTGCTCTTGCAGCTTCCCTTTGCATCCCTATCAGAAAGTCACTTTTCTGCGGAGAAGCATAGAAATCTGCGGGGGACATGAATTCTGCACACATGCAGTGGTGTGGAATTCCCCAGGGCTAATTTGATGCTGTTGCAGTGCTGTACATGTAGACATGTCCATAGTGTATCCTCTTGATTAGCAAAAGGAAATACCATAAAAGGGCTATATTTAGTTGCAAATCAACATGTGTTAATGGTTCCCAACCAGTGGCAATCAGCCGTTCTTTAGGACAATAACTAAAAAGTACAAATGCAAAATATGATTAAAATTGATGATTTAAACCAGTGTTTCATGTTTGCTGATTTAAATCGTTTTGTTTTAAATCAGTCCACCCTGGGTCTGGTGGTATATACAGGATGTCCTTTATTTCCTTTTCCCCCCCGACTTCTTTCAGAAATGGAGGCATTCTAAACTTCCCACCACGGCACTGTCTCTTGTGTGTACACATAGCCTGTAAATTTTAGCTTCTTGGCTAAGTAGGTTTTCTGTGAACCTTTTGAGTTATGTATTATTGTGGTTTTGACCAGACTTTATGTTCAGCATTCTTTTATAAAGGATTAATAAATCTTTGGTGTTTTAGTCAATAATTAGTTATGTCCAAAAGTTCAGTAGGCTCCTTATAAATGATCTATAATACGTTCTACTGATGTGTTTATAATCATTTATAACACACACTATTCCTGTCAGCAACATCTGTAATTTGTTAGCCTTTTATAAAGTATTAATAAAAATACTCTTAATATTGGTGTCATCAAAGACTTCTCATTCAAACAAGAATCTTTTTCAACCCATTATCTCTTTCAACATGATTCTGCAATTAAGTTAAAACTTGATTTCTATATTAGTTGCCATGGAAATATCAAATTTAACGTAACTTCACTGCAGGATGAAAGCAAAGAGAAAACTGTGTTGCTGAAATGCTTTTTGAAACACATTGTAGATTGTTAGAGAAGGAGGTATAGAAAACAGCATGTTGCCATATATACTGTCATAAAACAAATTACCATGTTGTCCACTTGTGGTCATTAAAAGCCACATGGCGATTTTTGCAAAAACAGATGTTTAACTTTGGTGTCCTGTATTTGGGTAATTACATTCAATCCATCTAAAATCCCTGCGCAGTTTGGATTTAGACATGGAGTAGTATTCTTTTTCTGTTTTTTTCATTATTGTGTACTGTTGTAGCTCAAACAGCCCAAGTTCTCTGTTACAGGTCAACCAATTTTGATTTGAGCTTTTGATAACCACACTTCCTCGAGCTGTTTTTCCCTGTGTATTGCTCTCAGCTGTCCTCGAGTCCAGTTCTCCCATTCAGCATAAATAGCAGACTCTTGCTTAGCTACAGCCCCCATCTATTTCCTGTTCACTATTATAGTTTTCTATACTCCCCTTACTGTAGCTAGTCAATTAAAATGCTTGTGCTGTGTGCTTCCTACTTACATGGGGAGTATGATACTGGCCTCCTTTGTAAAGTGCTTTGACATCTATTTGTGAAAAATGCTGTAGAAGAGATTGGTAACATTCTCACGTTAACACTTCAGCATCATTTTATCAACTTTATACTCTTAAATTGCTTTGTTGAACTTTTATTGCTCTTTCTTGTCTGCCCTTCCTTATAAAGTACCACAAACTGTTTTCTATAAGAGATGCTACATACAGTCTTTGGTAAAACTTGTATTCTGAGAATTCTGAGGTAAAAGTTCATGATATACTCTTGCTGTTTATCCTGCAAGCTTTTTTCCAAGGCTAGATTACCAGGGTGAAAATCATTATTTCACAAAGAGACGCTAGAAACTACTTTTTACGAAAGGTTCTTTGGAAAACAGCAATAACTCTAAAAATGTCTTAATTGCGGGAAACACACTTTTCAGCAGCCATTGCTTATGTCTTTGCACACATAATTGGAACCCCTCAGCCACCCCCTCACCTTGTTTTTTCAACCTTTATCACAAGCTGCATGATTTAGGAAATAACGTTACATTATTTGAGATGTAGTAGTATGATAGCTTGACAAAATTAATCATTAATCTTTTTCTATTTAATAGTGACCACTGTAGTAGTCATTAAATTTTCATGGTCATTAATTTACACTCCCCATGTAAATTAATAATAAAGTTAAAAGGCCAGTTTTTAGTCAGTCTCTGAAAATCATCCTAGAGGATTTGCATGTAAAAAATACAAAATGGATGTGCCCACACTTTCTCAGGGCTTATTTCAAAAGATCCATTTAACATTTGCCCCCAATACATTAATGATATTGTTTAGCCAGTGTTTTTATTGCCACATGCAAGGAATGTGCAGGAATTATCAGTTAATGATGACCTTATGTTTGAAATGAAACGATTCTTTTTCTCAATTAGGGGTTGATATAGAGGCAGCTAGAAAAGAAGAAGAACGGATAATGCTTAGAGATGCAAGACAGTGGCTTAACAGTGGCCGTATAAACGATGTCAGGCATGCAAAATCTGGAGGTACAGCACTTCATGTAGCTGCTGCTAAAGGGTATACAGAAGTTTTAAAGTAAGTATTATTTCTAAATGGTAGATTTTTTTTTTCCATGTCTCCAAGCTTGTCCAGATGTTAGTGTAAAATAACTTGGCCTTAATATGATTGAAAGTTTTTGGATTGCATCCTGGAACCTTGTGATCTTTAGAATTACCTGTTTCTCACAGTTATGTTTCCTGTTTTCAACTAATGTGGAAACTTTACATAGTGTCATGAACTTTACTTGAGTTATTCAAAACTTAACAGTATTGTACATATTGAATTTGAATCCTCAATGTCACTATGGCAAAAATATCCATATTTCTGAAGTATATTTTGGCTTAATATATTAAGGAGAAAGGATACCTTTCTTTAATGCAGGTTATCTTTGGGATAATACACCTGGTTTAAAACCATCATTTACTGTGCTGTTTTTATGCAGTAAAAGTAGTCCAGACTAAAGCTATCCAGGTTTGAGAGAAGAAAATTAGTAATTTTATTCCGAAACTTGAAGGATTACTTAGGGAAAGGCTTTAAAAGATGTATCATTATCAACATCTCAATTTTTTTCCTACAAACATTCAGACTTCTCTTATCGTCTAATTCAGTGGTGCCCAACCTTATTATACAGGATGGCCACATAAACCTAAGCACAACATTTGTGTGGGCCAAACAGATTCTACATATTTTAATGGGTTTCAGAGTAACAGCCGTGTTAGTCTGTATTCGCAAAAAGAAAAGGAGTACTTGTGGCACCTTAGAGACTAACCAATTTATTTGAACATAAGCTTTCGTGAGCTACAGCTCACTTCATCGGATGCATACAGTTTATGCATCCGATGAAATGAGCTGTAGCTCACGAAAGCTTATGCTCAAATAAATTGGTTAGTCTCTAAGGTGCCACAAGTACTCCTTTTCTTTTTACATATTTTAATAAAATTTAAAGTCACCTGTATGGATTTATATTTTAAGCTCATCTTGTGTTCAGAAATATACAGATCTCATTTTGGGACCAATAGTTTTAGAAATCTTGAAGAAAATATATGGAATAAAATAAATATTGCATAGTCCTAGAGGATAAGGTAAAACAGATTCAGGTTAAAAAAAAAAAGATATCAATATTTTATCATAAGGAAAGCAGTTAGCTCACATGCCTTATCAATATTTTTTAAATAGAAATGTGAATGACAAAATGAATTTGAGATTTTGTATTCATTTAATTAAAACTTGACAGATAGTGAATCCCTAATGCAAGTCCCTGTTTTTAGGGTGTTTGAAATATCTGCTTTATGCACCAAGGTGAATTGTGTATTCACAGGGCTATGGAGTTCGTTTTTCTTAAAGTTACTAGTTGACTACTTTAAATTTAAAATTTCTGCTGTCCATTGAGACTACAATATATATTCTGTAAATTTATAGTTTTGAAATACATGAAGAGGACTCTCCAAGAACCTAGCTGCTTATATTTTGTACCATTGATCTGTCTACCTCTGACATACCTATTTTGACAGGAAGTGAAATCCCTTCTCTTTAATTGTAATGAAAATGCCTAGGCCCTGGTTTTCACTAAGGTGGCTTATGCACCACTCTGGCAATGTAAATTGGCCTTAAAGTGAATATAAATGTACTTTACTGCTCCTGCACTGGCAGAGCAGTAAGGTACCTTAAAGTGAACATAAATGAGTGTCCCTCAATGAATAAACTTCATTACTTCTGACACTGTAAAGCCTTGTCTACGTAGGGAAATTGACCTGCAGAACTATAGCAGTATAACTATATTGTGATATCTATGCTGTTATAACTCCCCATTGGGGACAGTCCATTCTGAAATAAAAGTGATTTTTTTCGTATAGCAGAACAATATAAACTATACTGAAAAAATCACTTTTCATTCCAGAACAGTGACATAATTACACTGTTGTAGTTGTGCCAGTTTCTCCATGTAGACATGCCCTTATATTAGACTTCTTTGCAGTAAGAAGATTCTGTGCTATGTGCATAATTTTGAAACCATGACTTATTAAGATATCTCTACACATGAACAGTTGATCTTCTGGTCGATAAAAATATATATTTAGTACGCAGACTCAAAGTGTATACCTGCCAAATATTCTTGTTTGTTAGCTTACTTAAATGCCATGTAATCTTAACTAAATTATTAACTCAGAGTACTTTACAACTAAATATTCTCCCCCATCCTACACTCCCAACATGGATTGTTAAATGTTGCTTTAGGAAAAAACCCTAATGTACTTTCAATAGGAAAAAAAAAAAAAAAGGGTTTTGTTCAGGTAATACCTTGATATCTGCAGCCAAATAGTGTTTGCCAGCCTTGTTTTTTAAGAGCCATTATTTATGGAAATTATGTTGGATAAATAATTATTTTTCTTTTTCTCCAAATATGCTAACTACCTTTTGCAGGTTTATGATACATTTATACCCTTCCTCTTGTGTGCAAACGAATGTTTCTTCAACAGCTAGACCGTGTCTCTGCATCAATCCTTTTAAAAGTTGAATCGTTGGAAGATGCCTGTGTTAGAACACTTGACACTTTCATTAATCTTGTGGTGTATATGATCTCTCTTGCACTTGCTCACACACAGACTCTCACACCCATATTCCTAAGGAATCATTCTGGGAAGTATTGGCTGATTGTTTTTGGTTCTTGAACTATGAAATCAGTAATGCTGAACTTCAGCTGAAGGAAGAAAAGGAGTATTTGTGGCACCTTAGAGACTAACAAATTTATTAGACCATAAGCTTTCGTGAGCTCCAGCTCACTTCATCGGATGGGACATTGTTGATTTGAGAGGTCCCGCACTCTCTGAGAAGAGCTTCACTGATTCATCTAAGCACTATTCTGCCACAGCACTAGCCATGTGTGATCTTAAAGGGATGACATCAGCTCAAAAAATTAATTCAAAAATAGTTTCAGGTAGTTTACCTGTAAGAAGGTGTGTCTGATAATTTTTGAGCTTTTACAGTCATATTGTCCTAATTAAAAAAACGCTTCTGTCCCCTGTTCCTGTGTAAAAGACTCTCGCCAAGAGGGAGAACTGTCTGATGATATATAAAATGTTAAATGCATGAGGACAAAACAGACTGGAAAAACAAACTTCTGAATTTCTTTGTTGTAGTAATCTTGGGAATAGTAATGATTGAAAATATTTCTTGGGAAGATATGGTTTATTTTTTTTAATTGAGTCTTACTTTTAACATAGACTTACCATTACCTCTGTGTATGAGAAGTGAATTGAAGGCAAGAAAAATTTAAAACTGTTTAAAATAATTTATCACTTAGTGGCAGTTTAATTATTACTGTCAGTGGTATTCTAGATCTAATTCTTCTAATTCCTTTAGGCTTTTAATACAGGCTGGCTATGATGTAAATATTAAAGATTATGATGGCTGGACACCACTTCATGCTGCTGCTCACTGGGGTAAAGAAGAAGCATGTCGAATTTTAGTGGAAAACCTGTGTGATACGGAGACTGTCAACAAAGTGGTAGGATTTTTATGTAATCCTTGTCAAGATGCAAAGTTCTGGTCTCTAAAGTGACTTTAGAAGCCAGGGTAAGAACAGTAGTAATAATGTGCCATTCCTGTACATGGCACTTTCTGTAATGCATGTTTTGCGAGAACCAGCATGTTTGTGTGTTAAGATTTTTTTTTTAATTTTTTGTTTTCTAAATTGACTTGTAGATGGCTGACTCAACTTTGTACTGAGTTTTCAACAATTGCCCCATATGCTCTGCTATTTTTCTTTGAAAATTAAATTTGAAATAAAACTAGTGAGAACCTATGCTGTGGTAGAATTTTTCTGAATGTTTAGGATTAAATAAAATAAGGCCTTTCAATTTTTGATATCTAATGTTACTCAGTTTCTTACTTCCTGGACATTTTCTTAACTTTTTTTGGTTCATCATAACTCAGCAGCTTTGCTTGAACCCCAGATTGGCTTTAATATGTTTCACCTAGGTGAATGCTGGTGTCTTTGACTAGCATTGGGCTGCGGGATGGCAAAATTAACTATTAAAAGCAATTTCTTCTTGTATTATGTGCACTGAAGTGTTAACACTGTGTGCTGCTTTTGTGTACTTGGGAAATATAGCAGACAGCTTTGGGCTTACTAAATGATGTATCAATCTGTAGCTTCATGCTTTCTTGCTGCAGGTTCTCAGCTCTTCTGTTGGGCAGAGCTTAGGAACTGTGGACTTCCTTAACTCTGCAGTGGACCTGCTTCCCCCAAAATCCAAACATTCCTATGAAGTTTATAAGCTTCGCAAGGACTGAAATTGTTGTTGCAGGTCCGTAGGGCCTGAGGCTATGGTTGCTTCCCTTGTTCTACCTGGACCCTGAACCACTTCTACTCTTCAGTGCCTGTAGTGCATGTGAATTTTCCTGCACATCTTTTAAGGTGTAGGGGGATTCATTCACCAAGCCCTTCCTTAATTTTTTAAAAAATCATTTAAGAAGTTTTTAGGCATAAAAACTTAAACTAGAACTAAGTTTGTAAATATCTATAATTTATATGAGGAGGAAACCACTTAAGGGTAAACATTGTAGTTTATCTCAAAAATCAGACATTATGCCCAGAAGTTTAGGTTAGACTTAGAGAGTCAAAACATTAAGAAGGATGAACTTGCCTTTTAAAAAACTTTCTGCTCCTGTATAAATACTCTCAGAACCACTGAAAACCAGAAGATAACACTGTACTCAGACAACGTATTTCAGTTGCATCAGAAAGTCAGAAATTGATTTAACTGAGCTCTATTAATGTATGTTCTTAAATCTGCCCCTGAAACTTAGTTCATTTACCAAGTGGGTCCTTAGACTTCTTTGTGGACTGGAGATGCATGTGGTGGTGGTGGTGGTATTCTGGAGAACTGTCGCAGAGAAAACTTAGATATCTTTAGTCAAACTGAGGCAAGAAAGGACGGAGGAGAAGCAGACAAGAGAAGCTAAGCGGTGGTGGCTGGAGACATGGGCTTACCTGTGCAGCTGAGAGATTCCATCTGTAACTTTGCAAAATACCCAATCAGTGGCTTGGCTTTCAGAGATGCTGAGTACCCACACCTCATTTGAAATTAATCCGAGTTGTGGGTGCTGAGCAGCTTCTGAGGACCAAGACACTTTTATTTAGGTGCCTAGCTTCAGATATTTGGCATGATGGACTGTGTGTGGGTTGAAGGCATTTCAACAAATACTTTTATTGCAAAGTCATTTTACCTGAGGAAAATAAGCCTATATCAATAGTTCTTGAAAATCAAACATTTACTTGGGTGTTTTACATTAGGCAGACAGGCTTGAAAACGTTGGCCTTACTTTGCATATAAATGTACAAAAAATATTTTAGTGATTATGGAAAACTTTCATTTGTAGAGTGCTGTAAGTGTAGAGCCCACAGATGATGGTTCCAGGTGAGGGAGTACATCAACAGAAAGTTATACAACTACTTCTCTGAAATCAACTCTGGCCTGCTTTTATCTTTGAAGTGGTCAAGCAAATTGTGACCCAGATCAACATGTTATCTCTTAACACACTCCTGATAGAATAGCTTTGTGTAAGGACTTCCATAGGGATTTTTTCAAATACTGTAGCCTTGTTATTTATGGGCACTTGTCAAGCTTTAAATTTCCATTTGGCAAGCTTTAAGTTTCCTTCACAAAACAGAGATGAGTCAATCAAATGTAGCTGAATTTGATCTAAGCTTTATCAGGATCCAGTGAAAAATGTGTTTGCAGACAGTATGAACAGTCCTCTCCTCCCCCATCCTCACCCCCCCCACCCCCCCCAAAGTCTTAAAGTTGTCTTGTTTCATTCAGTGAAGGTAGTCATCTAAGCCTTTTTTCCCTCTTGGACACTTCTTTTAAAAAGTTGGAGAAGGTCTTTTCATTGAAGTTTTCCATATAGAGGCTTGTGGCTGCAGGTTGAGACTGTACCCTACATTTCTTAAATCCTCCCACCCCTAAATCCATGTGGTATGCTGAATGCTTTTGAGAATCTGAAATTATTTGTCAGCTGCTGAAATGAGTAAGCTGCAGAATGAACTCCCACAAGCTTCCCTAGTCAGCCTCTACTGAATATACTATATATTCTGTTTAGATGCACTCCCCTTTCCCCTCTCATTGGAGCCACCCAGAATCCATTCTTGCCATTACAGAGCAGCTGGGGGACATGGATTATACACACAAACTAATAGGTCTTCTGCATCTTTAATGTTTGATATTTAGCTATGCTGGATATTTTTGTTAAAATGATCAGCAAGAAGTGTGTTTACAGTTCTAGTATATAAATGGTTCAGTTTCAGAGTTAATGTCATTGAGATAAATGGTGCAGTTTATACCTCTGAAAGTGACTATTTCAGGCTTTTTGTCTGTAAACTGACACTGCTTGGAGGCTGCAGGCACACACCCAAAAGATTCCACAGAAACTGAAAGATGACAACTGGGTTGTAGGAAGCATAGGGGACCACATGTTGCCTGGCTTACAGTTGTGCAGCACACATCTAAGCTGTATCGAAGAGAGAGAACCCTTTCCAGTCTTGGGTTTGCTTAAAATAGCCTTCACAATGTAAATGGGTGCATAGTTGTCTTTATTTGGCTACCAGTCTGATTGAAACAATAAAGACAAGTATGAACTCCTCTCCTTTATCTTAATGAGCTGTTAAATCTGAAGCTGTTATGATCATTTTTAAATGCCAACACTGCTGATTTTTCTATCAAAACATAATTTGGGTCATTTGTCCAATAGAAACAGGATGTGTTTACACCAAGCAAGGAGGAACAGTTGGTCACACGTTGTTTGCTTGAAAGGAGTTAGTCATTGTCCTTACCTTTGCCACACTTAAGTGCATCCGCAACTATACTGTTTTTGGCGTAGCTTTGCTGTATATGCCCAGCTTGCTGTGGTTTCTACCAGTGCATCTGGGACTTCATGTAGTTCCAGAGCACTGTTGTTGGAAACAGGGGCCTTTGGTTCCAAGTACAAATCAATGGATAATGGGACGACTTGAAGAGGACAGTGTGTATTGATGCCTTTCAGCTATTCCTGTGGGCTGGAGAAAGGGAATTGGTGAAGTCCGCACCAGTTTAGCCAGTCCTGAAGATGGAATCTCGTGTACTGTAACTCCCTGATGCAACCAATAGTTTCAATGACTGTTTTGTGTGGATGCAAGACATTGCAAGATGGTGGCATTCCAACCAACCAACAGATTTACTTAGTGAAGACAGGCTTAAATCTGCATATTTATCTATTTGTTTATTTGTTCATAATCTGTTTGCATGAATGCATATTTTATAGGAATCAGATTGTGAGTTTTAAAACTGAATATGTTTACATATTCTCTTGGTTGGGGTGGACAACCAAACAGTGTTTTATTTCTGATTTTTAAAAACTAATGTGAAAAAAGAATACAGGGCTATCAGCTAACAAGTGTTGGTTGCCTGTGGTGTGCTTTGTAGGGGATTTATAGGACATATGGGTTTGGTTTTTTTGTTTTTTAAATAAAACTTCTTCCAGCAAAATGGATAAATGTGCAACACAATAAAATCTGTAGACGAGTGGATGGGCAAAAGTAAACCTACTTCAGTTTCTGAATCCACTGTAATCCGTGACAGTAGTGGCCTGTTTTAGATCCTAGCAGTTAACTCTGGCTAGCTGAGCTTTGTTTATTTGATAGAGTAGTTTTCAACATAAAATTGCATACACCATTGCTATGAGGTACGTAAGTATTACTACCACTATTTTACAACGGGCAAAATTGAAGCAGAGTAGTTATGCCCTGCTAAAGCTACAGTAAGTAGGGAGAAACTTTAATAGTAATGAATGTTTTGGTTTTCGGTTAGAGGGGGGAAATGGGTTTTCATTTTGAAAAAATAGCTGTTGCAAAATCAGAATAATAGTTGAATCCAGTTTCCTCAGCTGCTACTATTCATATTGGAACAACTGTTTGTTTCACTACAGGATGGCAGGATCATGAACTGTTCACAATATTAAATAGTGAGCATTACATCTAAAAGACTATAGCTCTGCAGTTACATTGAGCATAAGCAGAGCTGGCTTTGATTGACTTGCAGCATGTTACTGTTACAGAGAATGTCTTCCTAAAGAATGAGCTTTTGGCATTCTGTAAATTTGTACCAGAGAGGCTCCTGGCAGAGCTGATCAGGGCATCATTACTATGTTTGGTCAATTTCTCTCTGAAAAATTCCTTTTCTGCAGTGAACAACAACAGACTGACAGGTGTTCATTTTAACTGGTTTTTTTAGACGAGATGAGTCAGAACACGCCTCAGATACAGATTATCTGGAGAGAAAAAATGCTTCATAGCTTTTATATTTTTATTAAAATTGCTTATTACCTAAAAATTTAAAAATGATTCACTTGATGTAAATATTACCTTGAGCTATGCCCTTTATAAAAAGAAGGTGCCCCTGCAAGGTTATATAAGTGACTACGGGTGTGTCTTACAATCTAATGACATGCCTTGATGGTTGTGAAGCATGAAACCAAAGGAGGATCATTAATCCATAATACCCCTAAAGTATATTACTGTAGTTTGAAAACCATTAATTCAAAAGGACAACATCAGATATGAGAGAACATTTGAGATTAAGAAATTTAGGTATAAGATTATTTTTACCAAAATACCCCTTATCAGTTAATATTAAGACTTACAGTAACTATTTTAAGAAAACATATTCATTTTAAAGTAAAAGGAGTGTTTTATATTATGAACAACAGAAAAAAAATTCCTTTCCCTCTCAGCATCTTTTCAGACAGCCTTGGGGAAGACTGGAGAAAGAGTATGAAGTGAGCTGTAGCTCACGAAAGCTTATGCTCAGATAAATTTGTTAGTCTCTAAGGTGCCACATGTACTCCTTTTCTTTTTGCAAATACAGACTAACACGGCTGCTACTCTGAAATAAAAAAATAACCTGATAATTCAGATAACATTGTTAATAGTATAACATAAAAAATACATGAAAGAATGTTATGGTTGCAAAGTCAAGCACTCAAAAGTTAGAAAACATCAGAATGAAGGCTAACAGAAGGAGCTACTGTAAGAAAATTCTCAGCCTCACGGCCCTGGACAGAAACCTGTTCATTAGACAGAATTTTCAGAGAATTTAGCTGCCAAATTCTAAAAATTGTCTACTGAGCATGTGTGAACTGAGTTTTTCAGAGGCTCAGAGCTTGGCCAAATTTGGGTGAATTTTTATGGGGACAGCAAACAGCACATCCTTGAAACCCAGGTGATCCCCCTGTCAAATGTCAAGTCCTTGCTCCAAAGCATTTATGCACTAGTTTCCCAATTAAACAGTTTGTAAGAAACTTTTTAACATGGCTAAACAACATTTCCCCCAATCTTGTTTGAAGAAATAGCTGAGCAGCTAAATGCTGAAATTCTCCAAAAGTTTTCAGCTTAAGGCAGACATTTAGAGTAAATTTCAGCCGAAATGGTTAAAGTTTGTAAACTCATAGGCAACTGAAAACTGGTTCTTATAAGGGAAAGTGTCAGGCAACCTTAACTATAGGCAGTGTTACCTGCACTGCTTTTATCTGTTTACATGGTGCAAGATAATTTTTTTTAACTTTATGATCCATGGACCTATGAGAATTAGAAAGTTGCAGGTTTCAGAGTAGCAGCCGTGTTAGTTTGTATCCGCAAAAAGAACAGGAGTACTTGTGGCACCTTAGAGACTAACCAATTTATTAGAGCATAAGCTTTCATGGGCTACAGCCCACTTTATTGGATGCATAGAATGGAACATATAATAAGAAGAGGGTTGTGTGTGTGTGTGTGTGTGTGTGTGTGTGTGTGTATATATGTATATATACACATACATACAGAGAAGGTGGAAAGTTGCAGATGTCTTCAGCTAAATGAAATTGGCATCCATTCCCCATATATCACTGAGCTGATCATCCTACTCACACCCAACCTTTCCTGGGCACCATGTAACAAGCAGCTATTAGGATGACTCTCTTAGCTGTTTAAAACCCATTGAGGCTCAGAGTAAGACAAGTGTCTTTCAAACACTTTTTTTTTTAACTGGGTTCATGGCATTACAGAATTTAAAATTCTACTACAATAAAATCTTTTTTCCCATGGAGAAATGCTTTTCTGAGCATGTATATTTTCCTGTTCATATCCACTTCAGGTAGAAGTGGATTTGCAAAAATCTGCTGAATCACTGCTAGACAGGTGGAATGCTACCAATTTTGTGATGAGATCTAGCTCATACTTACAGTTGTTCGTCTTATTACACGATCATGTGACGAGTTTAGATATCATCTGTTTTTTAAATCCTACTTTATATTTATGATGTATTACATTTTTCCCCTCCACACCAGGGTCAGACAGCATTTGATGTAGCAGATGAAGATATTCTAGGATATTTAGAAGAATTACAAAAGAAGCAAAATCTGGTAGGCTTTTTAGAGAGTGTGCGCTCTCTCTCTCTCTCTGTATTATGGTGCGTGTGTTTATATACAAGCTATAACTAATTCAGATTAGTATATGGAATTAACCTTCAGGTTTGACTTGAGGTGCTTAACTGCCCTTCTGTGCCATCTTCCTTGTTCTGTTTGGTCAGTGAAGTTGATCTGAAAATCTTGAAGGGAAAAGTGATGTGTTTTAGGCAAAGCTTTCACTGTATTTAACTACCCAAGGCAAATGCTGTATACAGTTATTTGGCAAATGCTTGTTTGGGGAGTGCTGTGTTGTAAAATAGAGGATTTCTTATATTCTGCAGAAGATGGTATCTTTTAATAACATGTTTATTAAATATGTGTAATTTATATCATTCTATCAATTTAATTGCATAATTTTATATCTCGTAAAGATTCATAGTGAAAAACAGGAAAAGAAATCTCCCTTAATTGAATCTACAGCCAACATGGATAATAATCAGTCACAAAAGCCATTTAAAAAGTAAGTAAATAATTAAGATGTTCCTGGTGAGGAAAATAACTTAATAAACTTTCACAAATACTAAGCACTTATTTGGGTGGTTGGTTTTACTGAAGTTAAGAATAGATATTCTATATTTTTTATTTAAAATTAATATTTTTGATTCCAGCAAAGAAACTTTGATTATTGAGCAAGAAAAGAATGCATCTAGTATTGAGTCTCTGGAGCAAGAGAAAGCAGATGAGGAAGAAGAGGGAAAGAAGGATGAATCCAGCTGCTCAAGTGAAGAGGATGAGGAAGAAGACTCAGAATCTGAAGCTGAAACAGGTAAATAATTTTGGAAATGTATCTTTGGTTTAGGATGTTGATTCAATTAAACTCACTATACTGGGCTTATATGATAACGGGAATTAATCATTGTAGCTTCTTGATTCCACTTTTCATTTCATTTCCTGATGGCCACTTTCTAGTTTCAATAAATTTTTAAGAGTTTTTAAACAAGTTTAAATCTAAATCCCCATTTATAAACACAAAATGTAATTCATATGAAATTTTTTGCAATGAGCTATATTCTTGTATTTATGGCAGTGATTGAAATTGAAACTCTTAATTCAGTAATTTGATTAAAAATACTGATTATAAATCGCTAATCAGAGAAGAATACAAGGAAGCAGAGATCTCAAATAACATACCTAAAAAGGATTTGGAATAGGGAGGAAACAAAGGAAAAGACAGAAATAAGACCTCTGTGAGTAGAGTTCTTTGCTCACTATCCTAATGCCTTACATTATGAAGTATTGGAAAAGAAAACATCCTCATGTGTTCTGTTACCTTGGAACAGACTCTGACAAATGCAGTGGATAATTCTGTCTCAGATACTGACAAATTAAAGAGACCTGTGTTTCGGATTGATTATTAGTATACTGGAATAAATGGGGTTTAAAAAAGTATTATTTTTGGTAGTAGCTCAACATCTGCTTCACATACAACTTCAGCTCAAGATTAATAGTACTCAAAAGAGCTTAGATTCATTTGTAGAGAAACTGGTGCTACAGCAGACTTGTTTAAAAATCTAAGTTGGATGCCATTGTTCAGACTTCTCTTTACACTCCTAGACTGGAGCAAATGTTCAGCATTTTGTGCACGTGTGTGTATGTGTACAAGTACACAGGGCTGTAACAATATTTAAAATAGTAACACAAATATAGTGTGTATCGGGGGTGGAGGGGAATTGGGAAGCACACAGCTTTCTAGCATCCTCTTCCTAAACTCAGCCCACCCCAAATGTCCATCAAAATTTGCCACCTCTTCTCATGCCACCACCAAATTGCATAGTAGCTCTGATCACCGTACAACCTTTCTCTCCTGTGTCTCTGTCTACGTATGTTGATATTTGGAAAAACAATGCTGTTGTTGCCTGTTTGGATAACTGCCTTCCCATCTGCATGTGGCTGCTCTCGGGACTGCCCCTTGAGTTGGGGAGAGGAGAAGGTGGTTAGTCTATGTGGGTGATCAAGCAATTTCAGAGGAGTTATCGGCTGCTTTCCCAACTGCCCCTTTCTCCCTGCAGGCAGATCAAATGGGGAGCTTTTCTCTGTCACCATACATAAGCAGTGGTACTTAAATCACCACCTGGGCCTCCACGTATATGCAGTGTTTTATGCCTGCATGTGGTGTTAGGTGAATGTGTAAATACATTGCTTAAACTTGTGTTCTGTATGATATAAAATATGCTAGACAGTCTTAGACAGCTATTACTAATACAGCAATGCTTTTAATATGTAAAACAACAGAGAAATGTTTGACACAACTGTAGTTGTAAGTGCATTATATTCTAAAGAACAAATGCCTAATGGAACAAGAAATCACACAGTATTTGGAAAGAAATCTGTAGAGGGTTAAATTATTTGTTACCTAATTTAAAGGCATGCATCAAACTATCTAGAGAAATGCTTAATATATAGTTGCACTACTTAATTTTCTATTTTTAGACTATTATCATTTTAATCCTATAAAACTATCTCTTGGGGTATGTCTGCACCACCCACCGGATCAGTGGGCAGCGATTGATCCAGCGGGGATCAATTTATCGTGTCTAGTCTAGACATGATAAAGCGATCCCCGAGCGGTCTCCCGTCGACTCCTGTACTCTAGCGCCGCGAGAGGCACAGGCAGAGTCGATGGGGGAGCAGCAGCAGTCGACTCACCGTGGTGAAGACACCACGATGAGTCGATCTAAATACGTAGCTGCAGTTGCATAACTTAGATCGATCTGCCCCCACCATTGTAGACCAGGGCTTGGACACAGTGACTTGAACGTTTTTAAATGATTAAAATATCCTTGTCAGCCATCTCTGCTCATTTTAAAATATTCTGCCTTCATATGGTTCATCCACCTGAGCTACATTTCAGCACTGGACCAATAAAAATGTTATAAATATTTGCCATAAATGAAATTGTGGGATGGGATAAGCTCCAGAACTAAATTCTTACTAGATTTTCATAGTTTTTAGATTTTAATTAGACCATCGTCTCCTATAAATGTTTAATGATATACTGGAAAACCACTCTCAAATTTAGAGAGTCAAACACCACTTTGGTGTTCCTGCATCCCTCATCTAGAACAGTTGAGGTTTGTTAAACTTAAGTCACCTTTGATCATGCAGTGATGCCTCAGTCACTGTGCTAGCTATAATGTTTCATGAACTCCATGACTTTTCTAACTGTGTTCTCTTGATTACTAGTAGACTGTTTTGTGCCAGGAAAATTTGACTGTGACACAAGAATTAATTTTCATGTAAACTTTGGACTTTCTTTAATATAAACAAGGCTTTTATCATACTTTATTTGGCAAGCAAGAGAAGTTAGGCTTTTCCCTGAAGAGCTGCATCTCGAAATTTCAACTGCACTGTCCCTTTTTTTCCCATTATTCCTCTTAATGTAGCTTTACAATGAAAATTCTCAGAAATTTAATGAAAATTCCAGCTGGATAATGTAAAGTGCTTTTCTACACAAATGTAGTGTTGCAAACTCCTGTGACTTATCACAAGTGATATGATAGTTGCTGTGTTTTCTTAAAACCTCAACTCCTGGAGGCTATCGATTTTGTGAGACTCTCTCTACTTTTTTTTAAAGATAAGTTTCTGTCCCTAAGGGTTGGGGGTATAAAAAACTTAAATCTGTGAATTCATGCTGTAAAGGCTAACCAGCCAGAAAATAAATAAAAACCTTACGTTTATTCATTTTTTAAGTTTCATGATTTTTGGGGTAGCTTGGCTCCTGATTTTTAAATTTAGTACGTATACTCACTCATATAATTAATGTATAGTTTTATTTGCTGGCCTGCCGTTCCCTCAGATAATTTCAAAAGTTGTCATGCTGCTCTATCTTTTCCTTCCCATCTCGCCCCTCCTCCCCCATACTTGAATTCCTATGCTGCTACTTCTCTTCTTCCACATTAGATTCAAGGCTGTACTCCTCACTTATAAATCTCTCTTTAACTACTGCACCTATATCTGTTTCCATACTTCTGTCAGTTCACATGGACAATCCACATTTCTTGTCTAATTGATCTTTTTGTCAAGTGAATACAGAGTTTGTGCCTTCTTTTATGTTTTCCCTATGTGTGCAAGGAGCTTTTCATGAAATACACACCATATCACATACACCAAGACCCCTCCAACCTGTAGATGTGCTCCCTTGACCAGTTAAAATATGTTTTTACTAAGTGCCAGGCTTGGAAATTTGACCTGAAGCCAAGCCAGGTACTTTGCCACATGAATCACCAGCAATAAAGATTCTGCAGTTGGAAGTTAATTAATTGATTAATTGCTCTCCAGGTCTGTGGTCACTCTTCGGTGCTTATAGAAGTTAAAAGCAGTTTAAACGTAGTGAATAACATATATCACTGAATTTGTATGGGGAGCAGATTGTTGGAGTCAGGAGGTACCAACTATTTAATTAGTTTCTTTTCATGGTAGAACCACACATTAATATCGTTCCATTGTGGTTTATGCTGTACTGTATTATACCTGTTTTGTCTTTAAACTATGACCTCTTTAAAGCAAGGACCTGTTTTACTGTAGTGCAATGTACACTCATTGTACTATGTAAATAGTCTTGTATTATCTTTGAAAACTCTGAATCAGTTTTCGATCAGAATCTGTTTGTTTGCTGAACTGCAGTATATTACTCAGTACAAGGTACTTAACCAAATGTGTAACTTTAGTCCCATTAGGACAACTTGTGCTTAATTAGAGGCGTAAAGTTACACATACATGAGTACATTGCTGAATTGAGGCCTTTAATAATAAAGATAAAGAAGAATGTTGTAGTCTAGGAATAAACCGTTACAATCCTTCTGAAGGCAAACAATCCAAACCTAACAAGGATTATGTTACTCACACTGTCCAAAACTAAGTAGGCTGATTTTTTTTTTTCCTTCATGCATCTGAGAGCTTAACTTTTTTGAGGGGCATCAGCAAATGACTAGGGCCTGAAGCTGCAATCCTTAAGAACACGTAATTCTGACTAATGTAAATGGCAGCGCTGTATATCTAATGACTATGGGAAAAGATCTTGTTATTTTTGACCAAGAGATACAGAAAATGGATGGGGACAGAAGTAAACACTGAAGAATAGAAAATGGGATGGTTAACGTATGTTAGTTGGAACGTTTAACTAGAGTTTTAACCTATTCTGAAGAAATGTGATTTCTATAAAATATGAAATCAATAAATTTACAAATGACCCATCTTAAATGTTTTATTTGCAGATAAAACCAAACCCTTGGCATCTGTAACTAATAATACAAATAACATCAGTGCACAGCCAGCTTCTGTAGCTGTGACAGCATCTTCGATAACCACTGGTCAAGTGACACCTACATCACCCATTAAGAAGGTAAAACAAAATAAAATTTCTTTATATCTGTGTTACTAGATAGTTCTATTGTCTAAGAATAAACTCTGTGTTGATTCTAGTGTAAAAATGTGAATTGGCTTGACTAAATGAGTTTTAGATAATACACCAAGAATAGTGGAATATTCTGTATTCTTTAGAATATTTGCTTTCAATTTTTATAAAACTTACAGCTTTAAGTATTTTCAAAATTGAGTTTCATCATGTTTTACTGAGACTTCTACATGTATGTTACATACCTGAAGGATTTTAGTTGTTTAACAAAAAAATATTGTCCAAGAAAAAGCACCCCTGTTAAACATCTTTTATTTATAAACCCACTCTACTTTTTATGGGGAGGAGGGGAACTTGTTCTATTTATATCTAAACCAAGGAGTCTGTAAACAAGAACCTCAAGTATGTAACTTACTGTGCCATATATGACAGGTTTCAGAGTAACAGCCGTGTTAGTCTGTATTCGCAAAAAGAAAAGGAGTACTTGTGGCACCTTAGAGACTAACCAAGTACTCCTTTTCTTTGTGCCATATATGTAGTTTTATAGAAAAGCAAGTATTTGTTTTCCTGAACACTTGGACTCTTCTGAAACACTGGAAATAACAAGTAGCAATTTTAATAAAAAATTAACACGCGATCACAAACCCCCCAATAAAGGACAGGAATTTTAACTGATGTTCCATATATGTAATCTAACTGAAAACACTTTTTCAAATAACCTAATTTATTGTTTAATGTATATACATATTGGGACCATGTGTGTTCATTGTTGATAGAACCAAGGTGGTGTGTGTTGGAATCAATTAAGCTACTCATAAACCTGGATAGATGGGTAGAATGGAAATCATGTTTGAAATTAACTTTTTGTTTTAGACATACAAGTTGCATTTTTAGACTTGTTGGAGGAGGGACTTGAGAGGAGAAATCTGCTCAGGTCCTCTGTCATGCAGCTTTCAGTCCCTTGTCAATACTGCTCCATAGTTGAGGGAGGACTCCCATGTAGTATTTTAAATCTTGACTATTCTGTGCTTGGTTCTTCAGCTTCTCCTGTGTTTTCTGTGCCAGTTCCACAAGGTTAATGGGTTCTAAAGTCATGCAGCTGAAGTGAAAACCTCAAAATATCTCTGCTGCTTCTGCCTCCATTTTGCAAATCTGAGGTTGCCAATATCAGACAAATAAAGAAGAATTTGAAATAAAATGGATATTTCTTTTTCTAGTCACAATGTTTTGAAATGGGGAAGCAGCTTTTAAAATAAATACATTTTCAATCTTGGCCAGTCTTGATTATGTTTATCACCAAACCCCATCAGTTACAAAAATAACAGATTTATAAAGCAGAAAGGATGTGTTTGAACATTTGAACTCTGGGAAGGAGTTCGGTAAAAATGGCTCAAGCGGTAGAGGAGACATCTCATAAACTTTTAAAATATAATGTGATGGCCCACAAAGGACCCAAACCTTTCCCTGCTGTCTCAGAACTTGTGTGAAATTATATTTGCAGCAATATGAGCTGGTCAGAACTTTGTCCTCCAATACATGTATATATGTGGTTCCCTCTCATTGGTCCTTTGGGAATGATAGACATGAGAAGTGAATGTTGTTTGTTCATTAATTTTAAAAACAAGTACAGGTAAGAACTCTGCATTGAAATGGAAGGGATACGACTTTCAACATTTTATTTTAAAAGTTTTTCTTAATTTTATTTTTTAAAGTGTTTGTTGAAACAAGGATAGAGGATCCCATCTCTCCCTGGGGCCCTGTCCTGGTAGGAGAATACACAGCAGCACTAACTTGGTGAATTTTCTGTTTTATATTCTTAAGTGAATTTTAAACAAAATAGAACATTCCAAGGTGTTCATTTGTCAGTCTAGAGTCATGTTTCTATATTATACATCAACAGGCTAACCTGGCCAGCTATTTGCTTAATTCGTTTTTCATATTTGGAAGTAATATGTAAGGCAGTGGTAACTTACCTCAGCAGGGACAATATGTTTCCTATGCAGAGTAAGGGGGAGTTGGTGGCCTCTGGGCTGATGGTCTTGGCCTCTGTTTTCCTTGAAATCCTGTCTTAGATTTACTACAGCAAGATGGTCTTAAACATCAATAGTTAGCATTTATGTTAAAATAACCTGTTTCTTGTGCAGCTGAGGATGGCATCTAATGTTACCATTAGTAGTTCATGAGAGCATGTTCAGTGTGCCAGATATTTTCCAGACAGAAAAGAATGTACTGCCCTTGCCACAAAGAGTTGACAATCTAAAAAGAGGCATATAATGAGATAGATGTTAGATGGGAAAGGGTAAAACATACTGGTAGATTGGCCATGACTTGGTCACAGCTAGCAAAAAGGTTAAATTTAACAATATACTTATTTTATTGTATGCATATTAGTATATGTCGGCTAGATTAACAGTAGGCATGATAGGGGAGAGCCTTGAAAAGGAACTTAAGTATGATCATTTGACATAATTATCTGAAGGATGATATTTTCAGTGTGACTGTATCAGGGGTTTTTGAGACATGTGGAATTGACTTCCTTTGGCTTATGTTCACCGTTTGTGTGGATGTCTGGACTAGTGTTTTGTCCACCATTTTTCTCACTAGCAAAACTAGAGAAGTTTCAGAGTAGCAGCTGTGTTAGTCTGTATTCGCAAAAAGAAAAGGAGTACTTGTGGCACCTTAGACTAACCAGTTTATTTGAGCATAAGCTTTTGTGAGCTACAGCTCACTTCATCATTTTCTTTTTGCGAAAACTAGAGAAGTTTATCTAAAGATAGTAATAGATTTCTGAAGAGTCTATCCCTGCATATGACTGGTATTTGAGTGTGTGAAACTCTAAAGATGTGTCTGTCAGTCTGTGTCTCTCTCTGTTGATCGATTGATCTATTTGACTCACTCACTCTTATTTTCAGGCTCTTTTCCCGTGTGTCTTGTGCTCTTCAAGGAAAGAGAAAAGCAGTCTTGATTGGATTAGAGTCTCAAGGGTCCAAGCACTCTTGGAAGGATTCCACTAACTTTAATCCATACGAGTTGGAAAGAGAAGCCTGAAACAGGAAGTATAAACTGCTGTGGCCCCAATCCTGACCCCAGTGTAGTTGGGTCATGTGTCGGAGAGCTTTTCCTAGACTTAAACGAAGGAAGATTTCTACCCTCAGGCTGCTATAGCTCTAGCATCTGCACTGTTTGTACACTGGCTGCATTGATGGGGAAGTTACTAGTGGATTCACCATTTCTGCCCCACTTTCAAATCCTTATTCTGCAGTGCTTCTCAGGAAGACACCATAGAATTGAGTGCCATGGCATGTGTGGGGTAGGCAACTTCTGCACATCAAACTCATCCTAGTTGCAAGAGGGCCCTCCACAGCATGGGAGGAGAAGCCAATCTCTGTGGGTTGTTAGCTCTCTTTCGGAGCCTCTGTGAGTTTGGTCTCTCAAAACTTAGTGGCCAGAACTTCTAGGAGGCTTCAACGATTGTATTAAGTTAGTGATACATCTTCAGACTAGTGTCTCAAAGCATATTAAGAATTGAGATACTCTGGACACTCCAAGAGAGTGCTCAGGATGGGGGAAGGCACAAGGACCCTTGAGCTCAGCACCTCTTTCAAGGACTGTGAGGAACTTGTGCTGCAGTAGCCTTTTCAAAGTGGATGAGTATAATGTTTGTATTACAGTATGGCCAAGAGGAGCTAATAAGGGGTTCCTTTGTTTTAGGCTGTACAAACACATAATGAAAGGCCTTTCCTACCCAAAGAACTTAAATTAGTTCTAGTTGTATTTCTTTTTTTAATAAGTGCATATGTCACACAATCTAAAGAATTAGGGGAGGGATTATGAGGCTAAAAAAAAAAAGTGGGAAACGTGTGATTATATAATATAGTATAACATGCAAGCCATGGCTATAAAGTTATATGCACAGTCAGAAGGTTTTGAATAAGTTATAATTAGGGGCTATGAATAAACAAACTAGATATCAAGGATCCCTATGAGCTGTCTACCTAGTCAGTATCAGTTAGTATTTTCTTGTAAGTGTAATGATAGAAGTGGGTCGTTAGAGAGCATTTGAAGAAGAGGTTAGGCTTTATGAGCAGGCACTGACCCTTCTTGAAGGGAGCATGATGTTTGAGGGCTGTGCTTTAGGTACAACAGATCCAATTTTGTGCAATAATTCAACTTGCAACATATATTCTAGCCTCAAACCTGCTCAAATAGAGAATCCTACAAATTGCCACAGTTCCTCATGCAATGTTATCTTTTGGTAGGTAAAAGAAATTAGCTTAGCCTTTGAGATTCCATCAGTGCTTTGATAAAAGTAAATTTGAACTGGTGGATGACCAAACTGATAGTACTATGTATTGCAATGTAGTAGAGTTAAACTTCCAACGTTTGGAGGGGAATGGTTCTGCTTCTAAAGTGGAGTGGTTATGTGAAAGGTGCTGGTCTAGTTTCGTTTCTGAAGACCCCCATCAACTTCTTGTGTCATCTTCCTTCATAGCAATATGTGCAGTATAGTACATTCTTCTGTTATGAGAGGGGGAAAAAGGAAATAAAAAATACACTAGAGTTAAAAATAGTTGTAGGTCGTTAATCATAATGGCCAATATATTGTGTGGAATTGAGAGCATCTTTGAATGTATATATATGTCCTGACCAAAGGTATTAATAAAAGGTCACACTCAGATGCCAAGTCACTCTTGCTTAATCCTCTTTCTTGTGCTGCAATCAGGGACCCATGATCATTAACTGCCTTTGATATCTTATTCCTTTAGTTGATGAAGGCTGGATTCAGTGAGATGATGACATATTTGCAAAGTGTGTGCTGCTGGCTGATGAATAGAGTTGCACATCATTTGTGTGCCCTGTAGGGCTAGAAAGACATGGCCCTTTTGATCTCTGAAATGTAGAGAGATGCAAAGAGCAAAAAATGGATCAGGATTGACTGGTGGAAAGATAAGGCACAGTGAAATGTAGGCTTTTCAGTAGGTGAAGAGGATACCTCCCACTGACCAACAATAATTGCTAGTTTCATAGCTGTGCTCAACTGCATTTTACCAACCAGTTGATTGGATAGGCTACTGTTAGGTGGATTTTCAGTCATCATAGTGATGTGTGCATTGTTCACAATGTGGCCATTTGATTGATTTGCTCTTTGTCCTGCCTTCATACCCCATCCCAACACCTCTGCACTCTGCCTGCTCCAAACTTTTCCATCATTCCAAGCTGCCTTCTCCTTAGACATATTCAGTCTTTCTTTTTCTGGCAACCATTCCAGCTTCTCTGACTTTTAGTTTCTGTTAAAATTGTCCCTCGTGATTACACAACTGTCTGAGCTGTATGACCTCCATTTTTCACAGACTGCTTGGATTTCAGGTATCTGAAGTATTTTTGTAACATAAAGGGGAGAACATTTTAAATATAACTTCAAGTTGACAGTGTATATTGAACAAATGATTAAAAACTGGAATACATTGGTCATTTTAGCTTATTATGTGCCATTGGTCTACCGTGTGAAAAGTACAACAGATATACTTTCTCAAAATGTGGAATATCAGAATGTTGTAATTATTTTTGTTATATATGAAAGCTTCATTGCCTTTTGTATGTGGAAACTAAATGCATTTTTGTATCAAAATTTATCATTTCACAACATGGTCTAGTGTATTTAATAGGAACTTTTTACCAAAGTATTAGATATGTCTTGTTGCTTTTTGATATTTTGTGCCTCAAAGAAGAGTAGTGTACATGAATGAGGAATCAAGTATGTGGATTTAAAACAAAAAGCTCCTTTTTCTCTATTTTCATTCTTTCACTCTTCATCTTTGTGTCTTGTCTTAATTGGCTTTAGTATGATTTCATTCCTCCTATCATGCCTGTGGCGGAGTCAGTACATCCTGCATCATGGAGGCAGGGCTTGCGCAAAACTGGCATTGTTCTTGTGCCCAATAAGGGTGAAAAGTCTATGGTGAGGCTTTGGTGTGCACAGGATTTGTTTCAGGTTGCAACGTAACATATTTAATCAAAATGTTGATACCAGAGTTGCATGGTTTTCAATTGTGTGTAAATGTTTGTTTGCATCTCTTTATCACAGTGTGTATTATGAAGTGTGGAGGGTTTTCACGCTAACTTTTAGAAAAGTTGTTTTTCTTTTTGAGCCATTTGTTTCTTATGTCATTAACCTACCCAGGAAATGAATATGTATTGGTTGCCCCTTCCTCCACCAAAAAGTATGTATGATAACTGGACATAGCGAAGTATTTTGAAATATCCCTAAGAAGCATGAAATACCAGCGTTAGTGTAAGTTAATGACTTTAACATAATGATGTCTTTTTGTTTACAGTTTCCAACTTCAACAACCAAGGTTTCTCCCAAAGAGGAAGAGAGAAAAGATGAATCTCCTGCCTCTTGGAGGTTAGGTCTTCGAAAGACTGGCAGCTATGGGGCACTTGCAGAGATTACAGCTTCCAAAGAAGCTCTGAAAGAAAAGGACTCTACAGGTGTTATGCGTTCAGCTTCAAGTCCCAGACTCTCTTCTTCATTAGACAACAAAGAAAAGGTAACCATTTTCAGAATATAAAACACACTTCTGAGTTCTGGCCGGTTAACTTAGTATAAATATTAGTTATGATATAAAGTGAATGTAATATGTACTCCTGTAGATAGCTACATTGCAGTGGAGTTTATAATGCTCTTACAAAGTTTTACTAAAAGTCAGCTGTTAAATTGTGGCATTAAGCTGTTGCTCTTGATAGGCAGTAGAGCTGCCCTAGAAGAAATGCAGCTGTTGTGCCGTCTTTTGAAAAACATAGCAGGCCTCTCCCTCCACACAGAGCAGCTTCATTAGCTGTTGCAAGAGTGTATGTGCAGGGTCTTACGACTGTTGTGAAGGCTTGCACAACTAGTCGTGCAAAGTCTTGTGCAGTGAAGGGAGTGCAAGGATTGTGATAGTTTCTGTCCCTTGCTGCAGAGTGCTGGGGATGAGGACAGAAAAAGGCTCCTTATACCCCTTCATTCACATATTCTGGGGACAAAGATTAATCTTTTATCTTTTTTAATTAAGCATTTATTAAAACTGTTACTAATTTGCCATAGATATTTGAACAAAAATAACTTCATGGTTTTGCTTGTTACAAAGTAACGTAATTCCTTTTTTCAAGTTCTAATGTCTTTGTGCATGTAGTCCTGAGTAAATACATTTGCAGATTCTAGGAAAACACTAGAACACTTTAAACGGTAGTTACAATTTGCTGTTGTTTTAAACCAAACCTTTGGAGACCCATTAACAGAAAAACGAAGAGATGTAAAATTAAGACAGTTGGGTCCTTTGAACAGTTTGCTGTTCCCAGTATGTTGCTTGTTGTTCTTAACTTCTGCCTGATGCTAATTGTGCAATTTAACCTGGAATATAAATAGAGTTGGAATTGGCATAGATAATTTTGCAACTTTGACAGCAGTGCAACTAGGGACATTTGAATAGCTTTTATTATAAGTCATGACTATCTCATACAAAGCTATTCTTAACTTCTAAAAAATTTTCTGTCTTAAAGGAGAAGGATAATAAAGGAACTAGACTTGCATATGTTGCACCTACAATACCAAGACGGCTGGCCAGTACATCTGACGTTGACGAGAAAGAAAACAGGTGACTCTTGAAACTGTAACTTGCTTTTTAACAATGCACACAGTTATTTGATATCAGAATCTCTTGGAAACTAGCCTCCGGACCTCCAAAAGAGTGAGTTGAAACTAATGGTAAAAGCTATTTTGGATGGTGCACATGTATATTACAGTATCCCTTCTTCAATCCAAACTATTTCTGTCACTTTGATTCTTGTAACCAGGCAATATATTGCAGTCAGAAGACAACTGCTGTCTTGTTGCAGAACAGAACAGAATATTTATACATTTGCAATATGTTGCCTTCTTACAGGAACAGTGGGCAGGGATATGTGGGAAAAGCACTAAATGGTTGTAATCCCTAGGTCTTGTCTACTCAGGCAAAATTAATACCTGTGTTTTAGCAACCAACACACTCTCTGCACTGGTAAAAAGAATTAAGTAATTTGTTATTTTAGATAAGTCTTTAGCTGTGTGTTTTAGCCATCAATTTACAGTAGGTTTTCATGACATCATAAAACTGGCTGATCCCTATCCACACTAGCAGCTTAACATGCTGTAGCTGCGTGTTACTGACAGCTGCTGAAATATGATTGCTGATTTTGCTGGTATAGATATTCTGGTAGTCACTTTAAAATGAATAGCATCAGGTTCTTGAAGAATAGAGTTCTGTTGGTTTTATGTGACGTTACATGGGGGCTTTGTCTGCATGGTTGGATATTGCATACTAACCGGGGGTGATTTCTAAAGTGCACTAACGTGGCATATTAATCGGTCCATGTAGAACCTGCTGGTGTTCACTAAAGGTTCCCTAGTGGACTTTAATATAGTACTGTTTCAAACAGTACTGTGTTATCTTTAAATTATAATGCAAGTCTAGTTTTGTGGTGAAAGTTTCAGATTTACCCAGCAAATTCACTATTAGGTTTTTTCCTCCTTAGTGAAAAACTTTCAAGTGCCAAATTACATTACATCTAGAAGTTCATCATGTAGACATTGTCTGTAATGATGTCTGGCCTCTAGAATATTTTAGTAGGTTGTTAAATGTTTTCATGTACTGAGATAGTAGTAGTAGCTACTTAAGGCCCTTCATATAAAAGAATAAGCATTTTCTATATATTTACATTGCTGTTACAAGTGCATCCTCTTTCTCTTTTGATTGAATCACATGTCTCTAACATTTTTCTTCCAATATAAAAGTTGTGGTATGTTGTAGGCTTTCTTTATTTTGTAGAGGCAAATATATTTTCCAAGGATGACTTGTGGCAACATATTTTTGTGAGTACTGTACTTGTGTTAGCCATTTTATATGTGGTTGTAGGAGTTGTAGAATTCTATCTAGCTAGACACTGGCAGGAAAAGCTCTTACTGACATTATAAAAGAAAGTTTATTGGATTTCCTTGCCTGTAGTTAGACCCATGAGAGCAGACTGATCTGACACTATAGCTGTTTAAAGCCTTTGAGGACTCTTTCCACTTCTCCCTCTCTCTGAGCTCTGCTCTTGTCTAAGAAATCATACATGAGGTGAGAAAAGCAAAAGTTCTGGTGTAAACCTGTTGGAATGGAGGATTGAAGTGGGAAGGCTGATTGCTCATCTAGTCTCTGTAGATCAGTAGATTAACTAGAGATCCTTCTAAACTGCCCTGCAAAAGTCTGAACAGTTTTGAGAATATAGCAGTTCAGAAGGGTCTCTGATTGGTCATCTTTTCTTTTTGGAGAGAGAATGCTGAAATTACACTGTACAAAGTGATAAATCATAGTTTTCAAACCCCCTACCTCCCGCCAATTCTTTTTATTTTGTTCATGATATCATAGTCCACACATGCATCACTACCTTGTTTCCATCAAAATGGAAAAACGTTATTTAAAGAAACTTCTGCACAGGATTTTCACTCTTTAGGCTTCCAGTAGAAGAGAGGGCTGAACTCCTTGAATTCAAGAGCTTTCAACTCTGAGGAAGTGAAGGCTCGCTAGTACATGAGACCCCTACTGACAGGGGCAGCGAGTTATAACTCGTGGTGCCCAGGCTCCAGCAATATTCAGGGGCCTAGCTCCACCAATGTTTGGGGCCAGGTCTCTCCTCTGACCCCACCTGCCGACCCCCCGCAGCTTCCCCAAGTGTCCCCCGGTCCCCACTTGCTGCCCGCGCTCACCTCCCCTGGCCCCAAAGCCTGCAGCTCATGCTGACTCTGCTCTGTCAGTCAGCCGGCTCCCGGCATCAACTGCTGCCGCAGGGTCCTAGTGCCCCCCATTCACTAATGGCAGGGCAGGCTGCCCTTACCGTGTCCTTCCACCCTAGCCCTGACCCTCTCCAAGGCCCCAAACCCCTCTACCCCAAACAGAGCCCTCATCCCCCCGCACCCTAATCCTCTGTCCCAGCCCTGAGCCCCTCCCACACCCCAGACTTCTCATCCTCAGCCCTCACCCCTGCACCCCCTCGTATCTCCAAATTCCTTCCCAGAGCCTACACCCCCTCCCTCTGCACCCCCTCCCATCCCAAACTCCCTCCCAGAGCCTGCACCCCTCACCCCCCCGACACTCCCACCCTCAGTCCAGAGCCTGCACCCCAACTCCCTCCCAGAGCCTGCACCCCCTCCCATCCCCAACTCCCTCCCAGAGCCTGCACCCCTCCTAAACCCCCACCCCCAGCCCAGAGCTTGCACCCAAACGCCATCTTAGAGCCTGCACCCCTCACCCCCTCCTGCACCCCCCACCCCCTGCCCCAGCCTGGAGCCTACATCCACACTCTGTACCAGAGCCTGCAGCACTCACTCCCTCCTGCACCCAAACTCCATCCCAGAGCCTGGACCCCAGACCCCCTCCCATAGCCTGCACCCTGCACCCCTCCTGCACCCTAATCCCCAGTCCATGGCCTGCACCCCAGACCACCTCCCCCCATCCAAACTCCCTCCAAGAGCCTTAGGCAGGTGAGGGGCAGAGGTTTTTTTTGGGGGTGGGGCGGGTTCTGGGCACTACCAAAATTTCTACAAACCTGCCACCCCTGCCTACTGATGCCCTTTTACCAGTCAGTTAGATGCCCTAACTGCCACTATGTCTGCTCCACTTCTTCCTTGACTGCAATCAGGAAATGCGTCTAAATCTGGATTTGGGCTGTTTTCTTCTTGGATCCATTTTTGTCTAATTTTTGAGGTGAAGTTTAGTACTTGAGCCCTTGCCTTCATTTTGATTTGCACTTTCCTGGAACTTTGTCCTGAAAATGCTTTCCTCAAACTCTCTTGTTGAGGTTCTACTCAATACCTTTGATGGTCAAAGGTCCTTGACTTAATACTTGGAGCACACTAAAGGCCTTAGAAACTCCACCAAACTTGTTTCAATAAGACCATGAAAAAGGCCATCTTTAAATAGCTTTCTAATTGAATATCTTACTGCTGTGAGCTGGAATTTGGAAGGTCATGTCACCCCTCTTAATATGCAGTGGTGTTCTGCTAAAAACCAGCAATTTTGGTTGCTGGTCTCAAGAATGTTTGAGTTCAAAACATACACAAGGCAGCCACATGGTTTTCCTTTGCATACGTTTACAAAACAATATTGCTTAAATTCAGTCTCTGTATGGCAGAATCTCTCTTGCGCTCCTTTGTTCTCCAAGAGTGAACCTCCTGCATTGATGTCTTTTTTTTTTAAGATGAAGTATTTGCTTGTAATTGTGGTTATTCAAAGTTATCAACAGGACCCAATTTACTTCATAGCTCTGTGGGTCCAAATTCTGCAGTAGGATCCCTACATGTTGTTGCCATGTTAATTTATTCTGTCTCAACGAAATACACATCATTCCCGTCCTTGCCATTATTGCACACACAACTGTAGCTCATAGTTGAAAATATTAATTGATGCAAAATTAGTTGCTGTTTGTTTTCAGCAATGATAATTTCAACAACTTTTGCTTGTTGTCCAGGTAGTCTGTCTCCATGGTTCACAAAAGTTGCAATCTTGTCCAGGGGACCAACTTCAGAGCCGCCTCCTCTCCCTGCCCCAGGTGTGCCAGGGAAAGGAGCAGCTTGTAACAATCTCAGTAGCTCATCTGCTTGGCTACCCATATTCAGTTTTCCATACAGCCCAGCCTACACTTAATGATCCATTGTGGCTTTAAATTTATGATCATCTAGTCTGACCTCACAAATACCCCAAGCTATAGAATTTAACCTGGTGATTCCTGTATTCAGCCCAACAACTTGTTGTTGAAGTAAAGTTGTGGTTTCTGGTCTTCCCCACTCCCAGCCTCCATTGTTATTCTTTGGCTGCAAGCTGCACTCCAGATCTGCCTCCCTGACCACCTGCTGCCTGGCTCCATAGAACAGTTTATAGCTGATGGACTTGAATCCAAGTAACTCCCTGTTGTTGGGAAAGCTGAAGCACAAGAGCCAACTACAAGGCAGGTCCCAGTAGAGCATGAAGATAGTGTACAAAAAAAAAAATGTTAGGGACCTGGCTGCAGCAGAATGACACATTCTACAGCAAAAAATCAGAATTCTCTGGCATTTTGCAAAATGCCACATTCTGCAATTGCAAAATCATGGAGTCAACAGGACCTTCATTGAGATGAATGAGACAGTTAATACATCTCAGAGCTATTGTTACAGGCATTCTGCAATGACAAGGAGATAACACGCCATTGATTTATGTTTTCAAGGTTATATCTGCAGCCACTTAAGGGCTACATTTTTTTTTAAAGGTGACAGGTGAGATTCTGAAGCTCATTTCTGCAGCAAAGGGTAAATTTGTGGAATAAAGGAGTACTTGGCGCCCTGGACATAATTTCACAGGTCTTTTTCCCACTCTTTTACTTTGTCTATGGGGTAGACTTTTCTTTTCTTTTCTTTTCCCTGGACTTTTATTCAATTACATTTTTAAATACAAAAACAAACTGATTTGTTTATTAATTTTCATGGTAAAGTTTCAAATTGATTTGTTTTGGGGGAGCCTGTGCTTCCTATGCACTGCAAGATTTGGTTGGAAATTCCTAGGGACTTAGGTAGTGATAGGTGATAGATAATGTCACATGGCAGTCCACTGGATGGTGGACCTTGTAGGCCACAGTGCCTGCTAGCCCACATTACCAGTGGCTCAAAGGGCAAAATATCTTTTGAACTAGGGGAGATACTCCCAAGAATGAGAAATCCTTGGAGACTGGCTTTGGAGAAGCAAAATTAAAGGTAAGTAGTTTTCCCTTGACTGCATTATGGTGTCCCAGTAGCATTGTGGGAGATTCTTGCCCCTGTCATGAGAAGAAAAAGGTAATGATATCAACATGTAAAAGATGACTATTAATTTGCTATTTCTGGTTTCCCTTCTCTTCCATAGTCTCCTTTCATCCATGTGTTTCTTTTATATAATATATATATATATATATCAGTATTAACATAATTAGATATAGTAATTTATCGATAGGAGCTTTGGAATTTGCTAACTAAAAGGTAATTTTATTGCTGTCTGCACAGGTACACTTACTGTCTCAAGTCCCAATCATCTATTTTTCCTCTCTTCTGCAACCCCCTTTAAAGAAACAAACAAAACTATCACTAATACAAGCCTTACACAAATACAATCCTTTTACAGGGATTCATCTGCTAGCTCAATACGTAGTAGTGGTTCTTACACAAGAAGAAAATGGGAGGAAGATGTCAAGAAAAACAACTTGAATGAAGGACCTACATCACTAAATACAAGTTATCAAAAAAGGTAAGGGCTGTGACCATGTGTATTGCTTTCAGCAGAATAAGTGAACAAATTGTTAGCTTGTGTTTAAGAAAAACTATTAAATGATTAATGCATTTTTTTACCCTACAAGGACAGTTTTCAAGTAAACATTGCCACCATAAAGATGTCAGTTTCTCTTTTATGATAAAAAAAGAGTAATTCCAAAGTAATGCCAAGAGAGACTCCTAAAGGAAGAGAAGTTAAAATCCTTGCAGCATAAGTTCATTCTTAAAAAACACCCCCTCCCCCAATTACTTGTTTCACAAACCATTATTTTTTCTAAACATGATTTTACAAACCAGCTTAGAATTGTGCATGTGAAGTAGGAGTAGCAGTAACTACTATAGTTAAAGTTGCATAAATATTTCCATTCTGCCATCCTGTTTTTTCAGTCTTTCCTAGGTACCTGGAATTAGGTTGAAATTTCCCACATTTGGGAAATTATCCAAATACTATGTGACTATTTTTTAAATATTAAAATAAAATGGTTCAGCCTCTTCTTGTAAGTTTGAAGATGGTAGGGTAGAAAAATTGTGATTTTTTTTTTTTGGACAAAGTTCTTATGCCAATATTCCTAGGGATGGAACTATTTTAAAATTAGGCCTGGCCACTTTGCAGCCTTCATAGAATATAGACATGCCTGCTCTTAATTCTTTTTTTTAAAAAGAAGGTTCTTGATATGAATAAGATTTGACTCCATTGAAAATAACTCTCCATGCATGCACAGTATACATTGTACAGAGTTTTCTCACAAAGGGCCAAGTCCTGCAAACATACACGTGAATAACTTTACTCAGCTGCGTAATTCCACTGATGGGACTACTCATGTGAGTAAATTTACTCATGTCAGTAAGTGTTCGTATGATTGGGCCATAAGCATATAAAGTTTATAGTTCTACCCATGGATGTATGGGTAACTAACTTCACGCTGAAACATGCTAATGGTGCAAAAGCTGGTGAGGTGTACTCCTTCAGAGCCTTTTTCTTTGTCACTAAGCCCTGGTCTACACTCGGGGAGGGGATCGATCTAAGTTACGCAACTCAACGTACTTAGATCGACTTACCGTGGTGTCTTCACCGCTGTGAGTCAACTGCTGCTGCTCCCCCGTCAACTCCGCCTGCACCTCTCGCAGCAGTGGATTACAGGAATCGACGGAAGAGTGCTCGGGGATCGATTTATTGCGTCTAGACTAGATGCAATAAATCGACCCCCACTGGATCGATCACTGTCTGGCGGGTAGTGTAGACATATCCTAAGATGCAAATCAGTGATTCCAATAGTGTGTAGCTGAATAGTTCCATATTATAGAGTATATCTTCGATGTTTTTCTTTAAAAGAAAAGAAGAAAAATCTTAAATTCCATTTAAAAAAAAATTAAAGACAAAGGTTGCATAATCTTAGCAGTTGGGAAATGTCAGAGTTAGGGTTGTAGGAGCAACCTTTGTGCATCTGCATTATTATATAGTTTTAATGCTATTTCTCATATGCAATCAGCTTTTTCTATATCTGACCTATTCATGTAACGCTTTCTAATATCTTTTAATTCTTTTTTACTTGCACTGTTTTTATGATCATAGATGCTTTTGAAAATGTTATCCAGAGTCCTGTTTTCAACAGTGGTTTAAGCACCATTGGAGCCTACGCCTCACTGAAAGTCAAAGAGCCTAACTCACTTTTGAAAACCAAACTTGACCTTCTAAATCATTTATGACAGGTTTCAAAGTAGCAGCCATGTATTCACAAAAAGAAAAGGAGTACTTGTGGCACCTTAGAGACTAACAAATTTATTTGAGCATAAGCTTTCGTGAGCTACAGCTCACTTATTTTCCACTGAATGCATCCGATGAAGTGAGCTGTAGCTCACGAAAGCTTATGCTCAAATAAATTTGTTGGTCTCTAAGGTGCCACAAGTACTCCTTTTCTTTTTGCTAAAACATTTAGGCATTCTTGAAAATTTTACCCAGTCTGGTGTATCATTGAATACTTAAATGTTTAGTCATCTCTTTTAGGCATACTTTATTAATGGAGCAGCTCATCCTTCCTCAGGTGCAATTCAGTGGTAAGACAGCTAACTGTGAATCTTATTTAACTTCAGACTTAGGTGTCTTATTACATCTACACCAACAAATTTTCAATTTGTTCACTATTACAGTTATCTGTAGTATGGTTAAAAGTGGTTAATTATATACTAGTAGTAATAGTATTTATTAATCTGTCCAGTGCCTAAAGTATAGTAAACTCTTTAGAGAATAAGTAAGACATAGTTCCTCACCCAAGAACACTTACAATTTAATGCTAAACATAGTACAGCTAGTTGGGGTAGCAAACAGTTGGGGGATAGGGGCGGTGAATGAGGGTTACAGTAATATGTGCTTGCTTAAATTCATTATGTGCATGTTTTGATACTGTTGCTGGCTTAAAAAAAATAAAGCTGGAGTGAGTGTTACAGTGGGAGAAGGACTGAAGGGAGGGGCTAGAAATAATGGACTTTGGTTCTCTGGCAAACATAGAATACAGCATGATGCTGCACATGTATATTTTAAGTTGTTGAAAAAGCCTCTGTATTGTGGCTTAAATTCTCTGTTGCACAGAGCTGCAGTGGGGTCTCTCAAGGAGCTGGTTTGATTACAGCTCACTGAATCTCAGGGAGGATCTGCTTGCTTTAAGCCTCAGCGTAATTTAAAGCAGCCTGGTTGCTGCTCCAGCTTCTGCCTTCCTGCTGTGATCCCACAGGGTTCCCACACCAGGGCTGAGTGGGGCCTCAGTGTGCCAGCTCGGTGCCATTTGAGAGCTCCCCACACTAGCAGCATTCTAAGATGGGCAGCTCTGGCTGCTTTCTGGCCCCTTTTGTGAAATTCAGGCACCCCAAAGGGGCCAGTAAACAAATCAGAATGTGACACCTATATTGCTATTGCTTGAGAAATTGCATGAGATCATGCAGCTGAAGACTGTATTATAATCCATCTGCACAAGAGGTAGAGTTAAGATTCTGTGTGCAACGTTAAGTTGGTAATTCCTGCATTCTTAATGTACAACTTCTATGTTCTTTTATCATAGGTTTCTCTGTATGCAAATTTAACAGCAGTAGAAGAATAAAAAATCCAGAGTAGTGATGGCAAACTGACAGCACTCATGCTACTGTTTTGCAATAGTGTGACAGTCTGTAGAGCCCATGAGGCTATGGAGCTACTAAGTTCAGTTACAGAAAAAGCATATCCAATCACAGTGCTTTCAACTCTGCTATGCAGAATGAGAAGTTCAGGGCCAGTTGTGTGGGAACCTTTGTGTTCTTTTCTTCCTCTTGACCTCCTTTTCCTCTCTACACCTTGAAAAATGGAGATGGAAGAGGGAGTGTTCGTAAGAGTTAGAAATAGAATGGCATAATGTTTCTGAGCTAAGACGGAGCAAATCCACAGAGAGCTTGAAAATTTGAATAACTGAGAATGTTGCTGGCATCTGTGTGTATGGATATTGGAGAATCCATTGAGATGAGTGATGCAATAGTCGAAGAATGAGGCAGTGAAGATAATGATGAGGACTTCGGCAGAGGCAATTGAAACATAACTACGTATATGTAAGCCTATGGGGTGGTGATACTCTGTCTCCAAATCTGCCTGAGTAGCAGAAGAAAAGTCCAGGATTAAGGATGACTCTCAGGTTACAGCATTCGAGGCTGAAAGAGGGGCTGAGTCAAGGGAAATAAGAACGCATTTCCAATTTGAAAATGTTCCTTTTGCCCAAAAAATTTGTCTGAGATGAGCTCGTGTTTTAATTAGTCACTTCGTAGCTTTGACATCTTTATGTACACATATAAATGGTACAAACACATCCTATGTAAATACCTCTCGCCCTCAGTGGCTCCTTTGGAAGAAGACAAGATGACTTGATTAGTTCTCATGTTCCAAGTACTACGTCAGCACCAACAGTTACCTCTTCAGCTGGTCTTCAGAAAAGCCTGCTTTCCAGCACAAACACTACTACAAAGATTACAACGGGTTCTACTTCAGCAGGTGTACAAAGCAGGTAAGGGCATCAACGCACTTCTTGTCAGATGGACTCTGTGCTTATGTATGTGCATGCTTGTTTTGTTCAGTAGGTCATGGGGCTCTGGATTTTTTCATTTTCCTGTTAAATTTGTTGAAACATACAATTTGGCTCAAAAATAATTGTGTTGGCTTTCGCTTTAAAGTGGCAGCTATGCATGTCTGTGAAAGAATAAATTGAATGCTAGAAGGGTAAAGAATAATGAAGTTCAAGCAGTGTGAACTGTTTAACTTTGAATTTATCTAATTTAATGGCTCCAGGTGAGCTTCATATTTCATAGCAGAGACATTTCTCCATTTGTTGTTTTAAAAAAATCCATCCCTCAACTTACATGTTATCAGCTGTTTAGTAAAGTGCTTTCATTGTTTAGCGTTTCCTTTTCTCTTTTTTGTGTTGCTGCTTGTGATGCGATAGTACCTCAAATCGTTTGTGGGCTGAGGATAGTACTGAGAAAGAAAAGGACAATGTTCCTACAGCAGTGACCGTTCCTGTTGCGCCATCTGTTGTAAATGCTACAGCTACTACCACAACCATGACTACAACTACTTCTGGCACTGTGTCCTCAACGTCAGAGGTCAGGGAGAGACGGAGGTGTGTAAAGGTCCTGCGAGTAATGGTGCTGTTACCCAAAATGATCATTTTCTTCTTTATGAAAAGTGCAGTAGTTAATTGTACCTCAACTAGTACGTACAGTAAGTGAATCAATACTTGTCTGTTTACTAACTGTACTGAAACAGCTATCAACATGCTACAGATTTCATTAACCTTCCAAAAACTGTCTTGAGAGAAACTTCCAAAGAATCAAATCTCACAAAATATCTTACAACTAATGATAACATTGTGAGTTATGCTCTTTCATGTTACTTCTGTTTTGTTTTGCCCTTGAATTATAATGTAGATTTTTGGCATAGGTTACTTGCAGGTTTATGTTTCTGTTCTTTGCTTAAATGGTTCACATAAAAAAAAAAATCCCAAATAAATACCTATAGTAACACCGTGGAAAGATTTCTAAATGGGGTGCGGTGGAGAGGGAAGAAACTGGTTGACAACTGAAATGGTTAAAATAGCACAGTGAACTTTGTAGCAAGTAATTACCCTTTCTAATATAAATATAGAAGTATCTCAATAACCATACACTGAAATAAGAAGGCATTGTGTAGTATTTATTTCAGTTATTAATGTGTATGTCTGATCACATAGAGATACAGAACATTGAACCAAACATTCTTTGTGATGTCTTTATACCTCCCACAGAATCAAGCCTACCAGCCCAGATCAACAAAGTTTGTGCTAAAAATAGCTGCGTTAGACAGTGCTTTGAAGTTGCAGCTTGGGCTCTGAAGTCCACACCCCTCTCTAGGTTTTAGAGTCCAAGCTTCATTGTCTACATTTGTACCTTTAGCATGGTAGCACGAGCTTGCGAGCCCAAGTCTGTTGACCTGGGCTGGGAGGCTTGCTGCTGAAGGCTGCATGGAAATACCTTGAGTGCTAGTCTACACTAGAAGCGCTACAGCTGCACTGGTGCCGTTGCATTGCTGTAGCGCATCTGGTGAAGATGCTGTCTGCTGACAGGAGAGAGTTCTCCCGTTGGCATAATAAAACTACCTCCTCAAGAAGCAGTAGCTATGTTGGCAGGAGAAGCTCTCCCACCGACATAGCATTGTCTACACTGGCGCTTAGGTTAGTGTAACTTAGGGCTTGGCTACACTCGCTAGTTACAGCGCAATAAAGGAGCTCCAGACACACTAGCTCACTACCCGTCCACGCTGGCAAGGCACAGAGAGTGCTCTGACTCCGTGGCTACAGCTCTGCTGGTACTCCACCTCAGCGAGTGGAATAACATTTGCTGCTCCCCCTGCTGGAGTGCCGCGGCGTCAGTATGCATGAAGGTGTTGCATTACTGCGCTCTGATCAGCCTCCGGAAACGTCACATAATCCCCTTAAGTTCAAGTGGCCACTCTTGTCATTGTTTTTGAATCGCTGCAGGAATGCAGAGATGCCCTTTGAAAGCTCCGTTTCTGACAGCCGGCTGCTTATCTGCTCCAAGACAAAGCAACCATTAGTGTGGAACGCTGGGGGGGGGGGGTCTGCTGCTGTCTGAACTTACAAGACAGCGTGCTGACGTGCTCTCAGCCCCCCAAAAACCCACTCTCTCTCCCCCCACATACACACAACACACTCCACCCCACCCCCATTTGAAAAGCACGTTGCAATCACTTGCATGCTGGGATAGCTGCCCACAATGCACTGCTCCCAATGCCGCTGCAAATGCCGCAAATGTAGCCACGCCAGTGCACTTGAAGCTGTCAGTGTGGACAGACTGCAGCGGTTTCCCTACTGCGCTCTCCGAAGGCTGGTTTAACTCAAAGCGCTCTACATTACATTGCTCGGGAGATGGCTTATTCACACCTGTGAGCAACATAAATTATACTGACATAACCTGAAGTGTAGACAAGCCCTAAGTGTTTATTTCAATACGTAATCACATAGTACTTTCTCTTTGGAAAATAAAAAGCCTAGGAAAATTCAGAAATCAAGCTCTAAAGTTGCAAATGTAATGTAATCGATGTTTAGCATTCACAAGAGGTGGGAAACTGGCTCGAGAAACCTAGATCCTTCTGGTTTACTGTACCAGAGGATACCACATGGCAGACATGCTAATTTGGTGATCTAAACTTAGGACAATTTTTAATCTGTCTTCCCCACTTTGACATTGGAGGCATCTGCGGGAATGATGTGGCTCACAAGCCATTTTGGTAGTAACCACTACTTTGCATATGTATTTTTCATAAAGTAGCGTGGTTGCAGCAGGCGAAGTGTCTGTTACATAAAATTGATAAAAATAAATGCAAGCAATGTAAAAAGAGTGGAAGTATTGCTCCCAGTAAAGAAAACCTTCTATTAGAACAGTTTTAATTTTAAACTGTTACTGTAACCACTGAAAGTATGTTACGGACTGAAAAAAATCAAGGAAATTCAGAGTTAAGGCTGTCACTCTGTCATTCACTCTCACTAGTGTGTCTAGGTATTGCACGTATATTATGTAAGATCACAATATCCACTGTTAGATTTCTGCAAGTGGACTGAATTTCCTTGATTTTTAATTATATTCTGGCCAAAAGGTTTGGTGCAATGTAAAACTGTTTTAAATGAAAGTGTTGATTGTGTATGTAGTGCATAGTTTGCTGAATATTAAAAAAATATATAGTGACTTAGTCCATATTAATACACACTACTGCAAAATCTTACTTGAAAAGTAAACCCATTCAAAGCTATTCTAGTGCCTAAACAAACGGTGCATTTTGGGTCAAGTTGAAGTTGTGAAAGTGTTCATCTCGTAACTAATTTTTTAAAAAGATTGGGAACAAAGTAGGGAAGAGTGGGACAAAAATACTCACAAAGAAATCTTTTTGCAATTTTAATCTGTCACACATTTTTGCACACAGAATTATAAGCCTCTAAAACGGATTCTAGTGGTATGGGAGCTTTTCCATTATAGGTATATTAGCAGTAACAAATACTAGTATAGTAATTGCAGGCTCTAGGGCTTTGTCTAGACTAGAGGTTTATCTACCTGGGAAGTTACATTAGTATAATTATACCAGTGTAGTTGCCTGTCTGAACACTCCTGATCAGGTGTAAGAGTGGCTTTTTTCTGATTTAGTTAAAACTACATTCAAGGTGGTATAAACGAAGGTGCAAAATGATGATGATTTGATTGTTTGTGATGTGCAAAGAGATTCAGGTCCAAATGAATAATATATATGTACGTGGTGCCTTAAAAGAGAAATTTCACAAGGCTAAAAACAATTGAGCCAGAACAGCTAGGAGATAATTTAAACAAAAAAAAGTCAATGATAACTGGCAATTGTTTGAGAACATTTTACTAGATGACCAAAAATCCACAATTGTGAAAGAAGGCTACGCTTTTTTAAAAACAACCAACCACAACAGAACACGAACCTGACTTGGAAATGAGGTCTGAAAGAAGATTGTGTGTGAGAGGGAGAGAAAGAGAGAGAATGGAAGGAAGGAAAAGCTGAGAGCAATTAATGTGACCAGGAAAGTAGGAATTTTCGAAAATAGATAAGGAAACCAAAAGGACACAAATCTATGACTAGCAGAGTTAAGGACAATAGGGAGTTATTTAATTATATTAGGAACAAAAAGAATCCTAACAGTAGTACTTTACTAGATGGAAATGGTAGAATTGTCAGTAATAAAAGTCAGAAATGTTCAACAGATGTTTTTGATCTGTATTTAGGAAAAAGCCAGATGAGGTATTTTATATCATGATGAAATACTTCCCATTCCAACAGTAACTCAGGAAGATCTTAAACAGCAGCTAGCAAAGTTTAGATATTTTTAAATCAGCAGGTGCGATGACTTGCTTCCAAGTGTTCTAAAAGAGTTGTCCAACGAGCTCTCTGGACTGTTAATATTGACTTTCAGTAACTGTTGCAACACTGGGGAAGTTCCAGAGGACCAGAAGAAAGCTGCTAATGTTGTACTGATATTGTGACAGAGTAAACAGGATAACCTGAGTAATTTAGGCCAGCCAGTCTGACATCTCTTCCGGGCAACATAATGGACAGCTGATATGGAACTTAATGAACTTGAGGAAGGTTATGTAATTAATGCCTGTCTGCTTGGGTTTGTGGAAATATATGTTGTCAAACTTCATATCTCTTTTTTTGTGAGAATACAAATTTGGTTAATATAGAACACTTAGACTTCTGTCGGGCATTTTACTTGGAACCGCATGACGTTTTGATTTAAGAAATTAGAAAGATGCAAAATCGACATGGCGCATATTAAATGAATTAAAAATAGGCTAACTGTTAGGTCTAAAAATATGATTGTAAAAGGGGAATCAAATGGTGTGTTTCTAGAGGGATGCCACAGGAATCTGTTCATAGCCCAACGCTATTTAACATTTTCATCAATAAAACGTAATATCATAACTGATAACGTTTGCAGATGACACACAGATTGGGGAAGTGGCAAATAATGAAGAGGACAGGTCACTGATACAGAGGTATCTGGATTGCTTGGTAAGCTGGGCATAGGCAAACAAGATGCATTTCAGTAAAGTCATACATCTAAGGATAAAGAGTGTAGGCCATACTTGCAGGATGGAGTACTCTGTCTTGGGAATTAGTGACTGAAAAAGACTTTGAGGGTCCTGGTGGGTAATCCAATGAACATTAGCACTCGTGCATTGCTAACATGGGGCTTGTCTATAATTGAAATGCTAGAGAGACACAACTGTAGCTGCGCCACTCTACACTTCAGGGTAGACACTACCTATGCTTATGGGAAGGGTTTTTCTGTTGGCATAGGCAGTCCACCTTCCCATGAGACAGTATGGGGGTCGAAGAAAGAATTCGTCCATCGACCTAGCACTGTCTACACAGAGGCTTAGGTTGGCTTAAGTATGTTGCTCAAGGTTGTGGATTTTTCACACCCCAGAGCAATGTTGCTGGGTCAATCTAATTTTCTAGTGTAAACCAGTCCACAGTTTGAAACACTACTTAGCATCTAGAGTAGAAGCAGTTTAACACCTTTAAAATCTTGTTAGCTCATTGGTCTAACCAGAGGGAAGCCCAGAGTAGAGCATGGCAGCTAACACAATTTTTAAGGTGATAAAACACATGTATACTTGCTTGTGTGTTTGTGTGTGTTAAAAATGTTAACTAACACATGTTAAAATCCTAGTGTAGACATGGCAGTTTGTGTTTTAGCATGCGTTAGCCAGCCAAGGTAAACCCTAGGAGTCAGCATTTCTCAAGGGACTTTTCATGCTGCCACAGCTTCCTGGGGCCGGGTGGCAAAGAAGTGGCCCCACCCCGAGGGCTGCCAGCAGGGGTGGGGCCCTGTCCCCCTCTGGAGCCACAAACGCTAGAGGAGCAGGCAGGTGGTGGGGTGTGGGCTTCAGACCTGGGGGTGTGGGTGGCAGGCTCCAGCTGTGTGGCGGCAGCTCCATCCTCTAGCCATGGACTTTGAGCCCTGACCCCTGCCCTGGTCCCAGGCTCACCCCCCACCCGTTGCCTCCTCTGGCTCTGAGCTCCGGCAGTGAGCTCTGACTCCTAGCCACAAGGTTTCGTACTCCACCCATGGGGCCACGCAATTCAGTTCTGGCCCTCAGCCATGCGGCAGTGACTGATGGCCCCAAGCTCACCACCCCCCACATTACCGCTGGCCTCCATTGCGTCGTCTGTCCCCAGACTCCTCCTCCCATCACCCTTGGCCCCGAGCTACCTCCCTACCCACCACCTCATCCAGGGCTTAATTTGTCCTGGCTTGCCAGTGACTTTGTCTGTTGTGAAAAGTGATATTTGTATGTTTTATATCACTTTTCACTGCCTTCCTGCTAGCTAGCGAGTCGGCTGCTGTGAAAAGTTTTATATTAACAAAATACAAATATCACTTTTCACAGAAAGAGACTTACTAGCTAGCAAGACTTTAAAAAAGCAACCGAAAAAAGCAAAAGAAACCAGCCCGAAGAACATGCAAAGCATGTTCTTTTTTTCTATTCTGTTTAGGTCCAGTAAAGAACAGAGAAAACTGTACATTATTTTTATTATTGAGTCTGTGAAAAAACCTTCCATAAATAAATTATAGTGATTTGGACATGTATATGTGCATATTTATTTGTTTTTCCTGAAGTTAATTGAGTATTTTAGGAAAAATTGTCAGAGCGGCCACCAAAAAATTGCTTGTGAGAACCCCTGCTTAGGTTCCTTGTAGGTTCTACAGTTGACCCCTACCAGCCAACATGTTAAAATAGAAGCCTCCCTTCTACATTAGGATTTTATCATGTTTGTTACCGAATAGGATAAAAATGTATGGTTTTCCTGCTGAAGGCAAGGTCTAGGTGGTAAGTGGTATTTCCAAACACATTAGCTAGCTCAGTTTAAAAAAACAAAAAACAAAAACACACACCTTTTTTCCTAATCTAAACTAGCCCTTGCTATCTAGCAAAAGAGAAGAGCTACCAAAAATACTACATGGTGAGAGGAGGATGGGAAATGAACATTCTTATGAATTGTATTTTATAGATGTTACATAGCAGGACAAAGGGCACTTGTAGAAATAGCTATATTTGTATCTATTAGGGCAAATTTGTGTTTTCATTTTTAATCTGTCTGTAGTTAAAATAGAGGTAGAACATGGGTGATAATCCAATATTAGTTTGTGCAATTTATTTATTTTTTTAAAAGATAGTAGTATTTTTAAAGTGACAGTCATCTCATTAATTTAAAGAGCTGTTCTTAATGATGGTTCTAGTGAGTGGTCTCTCAAAAGTAAAGGAGTGTTTCCAACATTAACAAATATGTTCTTTACAAAAAAGCTAATAAAACATAACCAACCGTTTTGTATACAACATCAGAAAATGTGATGATCACGAAGTCACTATTGTGAAAGATGGATAAACTGGCCAGTTTTGGGACCCAGAATGGTTCAAGGCTGCACAGTTTGTTGTCCTCAGACTTGGAATGCAAGATATATAATTTGTAAATAGAACTTTGTTTCGAGGCCTTAATTTTTGGCTTGTTTTCAGCTTTTTTTACCAACTTTGTTACTCTAAAGATGCTAAAATATACTTAATACTTTTAAATAACTATCAGTATTACACAGCAAAGAACTGATTATGAATAGGTCTAGCACTGATTTATTATCCTGTAATAGAAAATCAGCAGTTCCATTAAGAATCTTCATGTATCATTATAGATGTATAGATAATTCAGTAAGGGGCAAATCCTGTGTCCACAGCTGAGGCAGCCTCACTTGTAGTTGAACCGATGCTGTTCCGCTGCACAAAGGAGAGCGGGATGAAGGGAGCATAAACCATGTGCCCAGCTGATCCATGTGTCAGTACATAGCTCAGCAAGAGGACCCAGAAGGTTCAGGGAGGAAAAGGCTTCACACATTTTGGCACCTCCCCTGTGCTGTGACTGTGGAGGTTTTGGCCAGCCCCTACCACAAGTGAGAGCAGCTTTGAGGGCTAGATTAATTTGTGTTGAGCTGCCTGGACTAGTTTGTGCTGAACAGCCAACAGACTCTGTGGGCTATTAAAGCAGCTGGAATAGCAGGGTTGTGAGAGCACCCAGGCAAGCCACCTGCCCCAGGAGTGATGGAAGCGGCCAAGGGTTGGCGTAGGGCACTCCTGCAGAGAAGTCTCCCTGTACATAGGAGATATTCTTTTGGGGCCCTCGTGATGGCTTTAGAACTCTTCTATACAATCAAAGCTAGTGTAAAGGAGCAGTGGAGCATCCATAAATTGGGTCCCCCCTATGTGCAGGGGTCCCTGTATTGTAATGCACACTGGGCTGTATATGTACAGGCTAAGGGAAAGGAAGGGGTGGGATTTGAGGATCTGCTTCTATACAGATTGTCCTGTCCTGTCCTTTGCAGGGCATGAAAGCCACATAAAAGCCTGGTCACACAGACACATTGTACACTGGGCTCAAGATTTGCCCTTTAAATCTGAGAGAGTTGAAGCCTCAAAAGCAGAAATTCATTGAATGGCTTTAGGATCGAGCACTCAAATTTACATGTGAAACAGAATCTCTCATGAAAATAATCCAGAAAACTTTGTTCTCTTTTCCCCCAGAGTTAGAGAGGAGTGCTAGTTTTAGATCTTGTGTTTTGTAAGACTACTTGGGAGTTTTAATTGTCATGGATTTTTGGGAGGTTGATTAGTCATGAGGCCAAGTGTTACATTTTAATGTTTTGTTTTGCTTGGCAACATGGCTAAAAGTCTATTACTTAGAGGCCATTGTTCTAGATGTTTGTATGATTTTTGCTTTTATAAAATGACTACAAACCTGTAATACTGGAAAAAATGAGCAGTCGCTTTGCATTTTTAATACTCTGAGACAATAGATGGCATAGTAGGGCTTTCCTGTAATAGCCATATTCTTTACGTTAGACATATAAAATTCATGTTAAAGCTTCATAGTCATTCATATATACCTACACACTATATATCTGAGATACTCCACCTTTTTAGCAGACTGGAAGAGCACCAAAATAGTTTAAGTGGTATTGAGAGAAAATGCCAAAATGAGTTTATTGTAAATAAGAAAATTTACTGTCTAGATCAGTAGTGTATTCTGGTGATATGATTCTGATATAACACTTAAAGATTAACTGCTATAAATATGCTAAAATTTATTCAAAATACAAGTTCTGTATTTCTTGCATTTTCAAAGACAGATTTATGTATCTAGTTACATTATGTAGAATTTAGTTTTGAGTTTTCTTATAATTGCGTTGATTTTCAATCATAAAAATGTTGCAAATGTTCATTTCTTTAATCATTTAATGCAAAAATTAGTGGTTATTAAATATTATTTTAATTTTACTCTTTAGATCATACCTCACTCCTGTTCGGGATGAAGAGTCTGAGTCCCAAAGAAAAGCTAGATCCAGGCAAGCAAGACAGTCCAGAAGATCCACACAGGTACAGTTTTTTGTTCTTTTTTCATTTATAAATACATAAATTGGTGGCAAACTCTGCAATAACCTCATAATTTTTACAGTAAAACGTCAAATACAATGACGGTTCTCACCAGTGTAAACTCAGTACATACCAGCAGATAAAATAATCCACACTACAAACAACAACAACGCTCCAAATTTAAAACCTCTTCCTCTCAAAATGTTTGGGAGAAAAGAGGGGCCTTCCAGTGTTCCTTTAAGGTTAACAGATCCATACTGGAGGGAAGAAAGCAGAGGTTCCAGCACAGAGTGTCTTCCGGAAAGCCTCTTCCTGTTGTATAGCAAGGTGGCTTTAGTTGAATGTCTTCATTGATTTCAGCTGTGACAATATGACATGCCTGGGTAATTGGGTCCCAAGCTATTTAGACCTTTAAAACCAACACTTTGAATTCCACAAGCAAACTTACTGGTAGCCATTACATTGTCTGAAACACCATGCAATGTGCTCCAGGCTTGAAACTGTTTGAGAAGCAGGCCTGGCATATTATATTTGCTTCCGTTCCTGAATGGTCCCTTGATGAGGTGACAGACCTGGACCTGCGTGGTCCACATCAAAGAGAAAAGTTCAAGCTAGTCTCCCTAGATGTAGATTGGGGGGGAGGGAGGATGTGTGGAGTGCTCTTTGAACATCTAGGACTAACCCAAGATCTAAGAATACTCTGAAGTTTTGTGTATGACTTTTACAAATAATAGTTGTACACTGATTTCAGGCACTGATACAATATTTCAGCTATTTCTCCCAAGCCAACAACAAACAGTATCCTCATCTTATCTGGATTGAGTGGTAGCCAGTTACAACTCCTCTAATCCCTAAAAATCATATAGCCCCTAGTATACGTGTTCCAATGCACTAGCCCATACCAAATGTGAAAGAGAGACAGATCTGGGAGTCCTCTGTATATTGAATATGTTGCAGTCCACATCCTCTCGCTAACTCCTCGGTATCCTCAAATAATAACCAAATAATCATTGCACTTTCTAATCTAAAACCAAACCTATCATCAGATTGACTAATGTCAAGAGAATTTGTAAATTGAAGAAACTATCAGAGCTACCCTCCACAAGTCTGTCCATGCCCTTCCCTGGAAAAAAAAGATTGACAGCAAGATCTTTTTCAAGGGCTGGCTTCATGAAAAGAGGCCACACAACAGTTTCTTTAAGAACAGCTGACACAATGACTTCCGTAGGCAAATGTTGACAGTCTCCACCAATGCTGGACACAATAGGTCCAGCTCACATATGCTAGTCCTTAGTCCCACCTTGCAGGTGGCATCATCAGAATTTCAGTAAGTCACACTGGCTGAAACTCTGAAAGAGAAGACCTGGCATTTTCTTGAGATGTTTTTTCCATAGCAGTAGACAGCTTACTCTGGCTCAGATAATTTTATCTTCAAAGTAACATGAAAATTCTTGTCTTCCAAGTAACATGAAAATTCTTAAGGATTAGTTTCAGCCTTTTCAGGTAAGCAGAAACCACTGTGAGGAAATGTAAGGGTATTAAGTGCTGCAGGCATGATTTTTTCAGATGTGCTGAGGACCCACAACTCCAGTTGTAGTGGAATGTCTGAAGGCTCAACACCTGTTAAATTCAGCAGTCTAAGACAATGAATACTACTGTATTTTCATAAACATTCTCTCTAAAATATTAATAGTGCTTATAATATAGTGGAAAAGATCTAGGGTGGAATTTTCAAAAGTGGCTACATGATTTAGGAGTGTAATGTCCCATTGAAAATCAGATCACAGAAGCAGACATTGTTTATCTGCATTTTAGCAGGCACATGCTGAGGGTACAGAATGAAGAGTAAGTTTTGTTAATTGCAAAATGCAAAAAAAACACTCCAGAGTTAAAAACTTTAAATCTGTTTTAGGAGTTTATAGACTGGCCATCAATAACAGTAAAAACTGAAAGTGAAATGTTGCTTTTTGCTTCTGTTTTTTTCCCACAGGGTGTAACACTGACTGATCTTCAAGAAGCTGAAAAAACTATAGGAAGAAGTCGTCCTACACGAACCAGAGAACAAGAGAATGAAGAAAAGGAGAAGGAGGAGAAGGAAAAACAAGACAAAGAAAAACAGGAGGACAAGAAGGAATCAGAAACTAAAGAGGATGACTTTAGACAAAGATATTCCAGAACTCTTGAGGAGGTATCTCATACTATTCCTTTTAAGTGGTATATCTGGAATAAAGTGGTATAAATCTTAATTTTTGTTTGGTGGTGCTAAGATTATAATAGACTTAAGTTTTCTTTAGTTATTTAAATGTCTTATGTTAATATTCTTTATTTTTATCTGTGTCCTTTTAATCTTTGGAAATTAATATTTACTTTTTCTCTGCTGAACAGCCCTATCATCGCTATAGGCCAGTTTCAACTCCAACTACTTCATCATCCTCTTCGCTTTCCACCTCCACTAGTTCTCTTTCTACTTCAAGTCAACTAAACAGACCAAACAGCCTTATAGGTATAACTTCTGTTTATCCCAGAAGTGGAACAAAAGAAAATGAGAGAGGTAGGACTATATGTTTTGACTTTTTTCTTTCCTTATTTATTAGAGGCTCTTTTGTCTCTATAGAGGATCTTAAACTGCATGTGTTATGAGGTAAGGGATTTCTTAAGGCCACTTTAGGAGTCGCTGCCTCCCAAGGATAATTATCTTCTGAAGCAACCATCTTCAAGTGGTGCCTCCCAATATATAATACTTTATTTTCCTCTATCGTGAAGTGATTCTGAATTTGGGTCAGATTTCCATAATACTGTGTTGCAATTCTGTGAGTTTGCTGAGAGGAAAAGAGTGCTGTTCAAGGAAGCCAAAATCAAAGCAAAGGGGTGCTTTCACCTTGAATGTTCTATTTCTTTTTTTTCTATCTCATCCTTGGTTCACCTTTTAACAGTTTCATTTAAAACCGTGAAGACTGGAAGCACTGAAATAAATAAGTTAGGATAGTGATTACTACAGTACCTGCTGGCTGTGTATGATTTGTTGTATTAACAGAAGGGTAAACAAATAGTTAAAAATACATTAGAGGAAGTAAATGTTTTGTTTGTGCAACCGTGAATAATACTTATTTTTGTACAAGTTATTGAAAGCATGTGAGAGGTGAAAAATCAGAACTCAAAAGTGAGAGAGTTTGTCAGTAAGGCCCATGCTGAACTCAAACTAAATTTCCATTAAGGAAGAAGGAAGCCCTTAGCACAATCTTAATGAAATCCAGGAAATTTCAGTACATTGTCCTAAAAGAGAGAGATATATTTTTTGGGTAAAGAAAGCTTAAATGAACGTAAGTCAATTGCACAGAATTCTTGATGCTATAACTAAAGAAATATTTATGTGAGGAAATGTAGCCTGATGTTCTTTTATGCTTGTTTCTCTTGAGTCAGATGCCCTCATAATAAAGTAGACAGAAGTTTTAAAGCTTGAATCTTAGAACCAACCTCTAGATTGTTGTCAGAAGTATTCCTATTATATTGAAATATTTTGGTTAGGTGACTGAGGTAGAATGTTACAGAAAGCAATTGGGAAATACAAAAATACTTGCCAGACCACTTTAATGGTGTTTACAACAATATTTCACAACTGTGTTCTGAGCAGGTGTGTGTTACCACGTAATTTATAAAACTGGCTACTGAGCTGCTTGTTCCAGCAGCTCTAAGATTACCATGTAAGTTGTATATTACAGAAGATCACATGATTTCTGTGTCATATTTTTAAAATGTTATTCTTAACAGAAGGCCGGAAAAAAGAAGAAGAAAAGGAAGAAGATAAATCACAGTCAAAATCAATAAGAGAAAGACGGCGACCAAGAGAAAAACGAAGATCTACAGGAGTTTCCTTTTGGACGCAAGATGTGAGAAACTGCTAAAACAACTAAACATACGTCTATTTCATAGCATTTAGAATTTATATAAAATTATCACATTAAAATAATAGGAAATAGCTTAGAGTTTTATCAGCATTTCTCAAACTGGGGTCTGCAGATCCCCAGGTACTCTAGGGAATCCGTGGGCCCTTCTGATCAACTCCTCCCCCTCCCTCAACTGCTCCCCTCCCTCCCAGCGCTTCACACCGGGGAACAGCTGTTCAGCAGCGTGCAGTAGGCGCTGGGAGGAGCAGGGATGGGAAATGCTTTGGGGAGGGGGCAAGAAGAGGAGGGGCAGGGGTTGACCGGGAACAAGAAGAGGTGGGGCGAGGGTGGGGCCTTGGGGGGAAGGGTGGAGTGGGGGCAGGGTCTTGGGGCTGAGTGGCGAACTTGGGGGTCTGTGAAAATTTTTAAATAAAAATGGGGGTTGCCAAAGTTTGAGAACCACTGAGTTATATGATTTAATATGATTCTTTCTGGAAAACCCAGGAAATAAAACATCATGAGATGGATTCAACTATGCCCATACTAGTGGGTGCTTCCAAAAATAGTTGCAGTCTTGCTTGTAACATGTTTTTCTCTATATAAAATGTGTTAGCATGTTGGAGTAGCATGGATTGTTGAGGTCTGTATTGTCTGGGATTTCTTCCCAGGCCATTTAGATTAGTAATACATAGAATGAGATGACCAATACATAGGACATTGTTCCTTATAGAATGAGATGACCACTGTATAGGTCATCATGCCTTTTGCATAAGTGTGGCCACAGCAGTTGTTAAACCCATAGGCCTAGCATGCTTGAAATGACTTTTGCTGATGTACTCAGATATAGTTGTTCTGTATAGGTCTACAAGCTAATGGAGCCCACTTGTAGAGTGCAAGTAAACAATGAAAGCAGCAGTATCTTGGGTTCAGATTTAAACGCATCTAAATTGGGGTGTATTGATCATTCCTTTAGAAAACACCTTATTTTGAAGGGATAACATTTCCACGCAGTAAGCATATCAAATTATAATAATGAAAAAAGAAAAGGAGTACTTGTGGCACCTTAGAGACTAATTAATTTATTTGAGCATGAGCTTTCGTGAGCTACAGCTCACTTCATCGAATGAATTCTAAAACACGTACATGATCATGATGCAATAGGGACAAACCAGAAGAGCTTTTATAAACCAAAATCATTCATCTTCAATCTACTAGAATTCTTTGAGCAAATAGTAGATTAAAGAAAACCAGTTGATATAACACATTTGTACTTTTTTGAAGCCTTTGACAAAGTCTGTCTGTCACAAGAGGCATTTAAGAAAACTAAGTCATAGTATAAGAGGTAAAGTATTGACATAATTTAGAAACTGGCTCAGAAACAAAGTGTTGGAATAAATGGTCGATATTCAACATGTCAAAAGATTAACATAAAGTTCTCCTAGGAATCTGGGTAGGATCAATAGGTAAACAAATAATTACTATCACTTACTCTATTTGTACAGTGTCTAGCACAATGAGTTGAGGCACCAAGTGTTACTGTAATACAAATAATAATAATAATAATAATATGCCTTTTGGATTGCATACATGGCATGGGTTTTGAGAATGAGAGAAAAGAAATTGAGGATAAAATTCAGAAGAGCCTGATAGGCCCATTCTCTTCTGGATTTCCAGCCTTGATTTCAAAAAAAGGCCCCTCACTCCTCTGAAGAAGCTTGTAGAACTGGTATATAAAACAAATACCTTCCTTGTCCAGTCTATTAAGATAGTGCAGAGAAGAGAGTCCTGACCTCAGCCACTGTCCCAAAGTTGTTTGTGATGTTTTTAACACTTTTCTGATCTAGAAAGTATTCTAATTTTAGAATGATACTTACACCATAAAAATAATAAAGTTCAGAATCCTTCAAGTGCAGTTGAACCAGTGTCTAGTGGGCAAGAGTAGATATATTTTTATATCAAGCTCTTTTGCTGCCAGATAATATTAATGGGGGTAGTTTCACAGTTGAGAAACATAAGCAATGGTGATCAATTTAGAACAAAATTCCCTCCCTCTTCTTAATCTACAAATTTAATTTGTGAGAAGTAGATCCGTTATCCTGTGCTCTGCAAATTGCTGTGTATGTATAATTGAAAGTAATTAAGAAAAGTCAATTCTGATCAAATTAACAAGGCCTATACTCCCAATGGTTTCTAAAAATAAGAGTTCAAATGTCTCTTGTAAAAGCAAGTGTTTCCTTATGCCAACTATATAATCCCACTTTCTTCCATTATATATCAGTCTAGTACTGAAAACATCTACTTGTTCAATGTTTCTGCCATTTTGTTTTGTTAAATAGAACAAAGCCATCTAGGAATGTTATGGGATACTTTTGGACAAATTCTTGTCCTTTTGTGTTTGCTTCTGTTGCTTTTATACAACATATAAACTACAGTTCAAATAGATTTAATTCAAATAAACTCTGGGCAAGTCTACCCTACTGAGCTACATTGGCATAGCTGTACTGATGCAGCTGCACCATTGTAGCACATCTAGGGAAGACATTGTATGCTGACAGGAGCGTGCTCTCCCATTGGCATAATTACTCCGCCTCCTGCTGACATAGCGCTGGTGTGGACAGTGCTTAGGTTGCTGTAATGTGTTGCTCAGAGGGGTGTCTTGTTCACCCCTTTGAGCAATGTAAGTTATATCGACTTAAGCAGCAATGTAGATCAGCCCTCTGTCTTGAATGTTGACCTTAGAAATATAAAATGTTTAAAAACTCTAAATAGCATTTCAAAAGTTTACTATTTTTATTACTACTATTTTCTCCAGAGTGATGAAAATGAGCAGGAACACCAGTCTGATTCAGAAGAAGGAACAAATAAGAAAGAAACTCAGGTAATTGTTGGGTATTTTTAATTCAATTGTGATCTCTTAAGACAGATTTTGTTTTAATTTTCTTTCATTGCAGTTAGATTTGGTTATAAGAACACATCTAGTGGGGTATCTGTTGAATCATGTCTTGTTGTTATGTTTCAGTACCAATTCCTTCGCAGTTTTTTGTGTGAAAGATGATGTCTTCTAGCCTATAAATGAACTACAGGCTTTAATGATAGGTTTTAATATATTTTAATAGTGGTTGTTTGCTGCGTATTACCTTCCCCTTTCTTACATTTTAGGTATAGGTAAGTTGAATTTGTTGTAAATGTTGATATTATTTCTAACTGATGCTTAGGCCATAGTTGAGGGAGTACTTAGTTCTCCTTTGAGTGCTTGCTTGTGTCCATTCCATGTTAAGGGTGTGTGGTCACCACATGCACCGGTGCGGGAAGTTTTTCCCTCAGCAATATCCATAGTGGACTGGCTCTGGCACCCTCTGGAGTGGCGCCCTCATGGCGTGGTATAAGGGGCGCCGCCGGCTCCCCGCACCCTCAGTTCTTTCTTGCCGCCAGTGACGGTTCTGGAATGTCTGCTGCTTCGGCTAGCATTGATTCCTTCTCTGTTCTTGTGAATTTTAAAATCCTGTAAAATAGTTCTTCATAGTAGTTTTCTTAGTTCTCAAACTCTTTGTTAGTCCCGAGTGGCTTTAAGCCCTGCGATTGCTGCAGATGGCCTATGCCTGTCAGCAACCCACATACTAGCTGCCTAAGGTGCTTAGGCGAGGGGCACATAAGTGACAAGTGCCGTATCTGCAAGTCCTTCAAACCTAGGATGAGGAAGGAGCATGATATCCATTTGAAAGCGCTCCTAATGGAGTCGGCACTCACTCCAGCACCGGAGCTGTGGTCAGACTCCACACCGTGGCATCCGTGCACAGTACTCCCCTGGTGCCGTCCACAAGCCAGCTCCAGTCTCCCTCCACGGCTCCGGTCAAGAAACTGAAAAAGACTGTGAGGGGAAGATCTCCTACCTTATGCAAGGGAAAGGAGAGGGCAGGGGGCGAGCCAAGAGTCATGTTGGGCAGCTCAACATCCCCCTCGGGAAGTCTCAGGTAGAGCGGTGCAGCCCATCCTATGCCTTACCTATGACTCCAGATAGTGGTGTAGGCCTCAGACAGCTTCAGGTGTCATCGATGCCCAAAGCCGTTCAGGCAGCTCAGGAGATCCTGACGCTCCTGGTGCTGCCCTCACCAGCTCCTGTGGTACTCCGGTCTTGGGGAAAACCCCCATTGGGACCTATGCGTGTGTCCCCAGCTCAGCGGTACTGTTCCCATCAAGAGGGACGTCCCGCCAGCGTTCACCTGGCGCAGCCATCACACCTCAGGACGGGAGAGGCAGGCTCAGCAGAGCCCTCTTCAGTCCCTGCACTGAGGGCACCAATCGAGGGACTCAAGGCTTACCTCGCTGATAGATTGGTGCAGACCCTTTGAGGCACGTGCCACCGGGCAAGAACTCCTGGATCGGCCCAGACCATCTTCAGGGGCCCGGGCCCGGGACCAATCGGGCACCAGAGACCACCAATCGCCGGGCCCTCTTCGCCAGTCTCCAAAAAGGTGGTCTCCCTTCTCAGGACGATCCTCCCAGCAACGGCTCAAAGTAGCTCCCGGTCCAGTTGGATGTCCCGGTACCGGTTGAGTAGTGTGAGGCGTGGATGGCCCGGTATACCCAACGCAGATCCCCTGCAACAATGGCTGGGGACAGTCTAGTCCCAGTCCAGAGACCCCCCCTGGAAAAGATAGTTATCATTCCCCAGACAATGGTGGACTGACCACAGGACAGTCCTGGAGGGAGTTCCATTCGACAACCCCCCTCACTCCATTGAATTGGTGTCGGACGCCTCTGATCTCAGCTGGGGTGTGCATCTCGGTGATCTCCAGACACGGGGGATATGGTCCCCAGAGGAAGCGCAGTTACACATAAACATCAAAGAGTTCCGAGCAGTCCAGCTGGCGTGCAGAGTCTTCCTGCCCCAGCTGTCGGGCAAGGTGGTACGAGTCCTGACGGACCACACAGCCTCGATATTCTACATCAACAGGCAAGGGGGGGAGCTCACTCGTCAGCTCTGTCAGAAGGCGCTCTGTCTATGGGACTTCTGCATCAGCCACAAAATCCACCTGGAAGCTTGTCAACAGGCTGTCCAGACTACTTCCTCCACTTGAGGAACCAGGGTCTGGCACACTCTCCTATTAGAAAAAGGAAAAGGCGGACTTGTGGCACCTTAGAGACTAACAAATTTATTTGAACATAAGCTTTTGTGAGCTACAGCTCACTTCATCGGATGCATTCCGATGAAGTAAGCTGTAGCTCACGAAAGTTTATGCTCAAATAAATTTGTTAGTCTCTAAGGTGCCACAAGTCCTCCTTTTCTTTTTGCAGATACAGACTAACACAGCTGCTACTCTGAAATCTTCCATTAGAGCGCATCTAGCGGAAATCTCTGCTTTTCACCCGCCGATCCAGGAATGGATGGTGTTTTCCCATGACATGATGGTCAGATTCTTGAGAGGGCTCAAGAGACTCTTCCCGCAGGTAGAGTCCTGTACTGTCTTGCAGTGGGATCTTAACTTGGTCCTCTCTAGGCTCACTGGCCCACCCTTTGAGCTGCTGAGTTCCTTCTCCCTTTCCCACCTGTCATGGAAGGTTGTGTTCCTGGTGGTGGTGATGCTGGCAAGACGGGTCCCTGAAATTAAAGTCTTGACCTCAGAACCTCCATACATGGTCTTCTACAAAGATAAGGTTCAGTTGTGGCTTCACCCAGCCTTCCATATGAACCAGGATATCTTCCTTCTGGTGTTCTGTCTCAAACCACACAAGACCAGTGAGGAGAGGGTCTTCATGCCCAGGACGTCCAGAGGCTTTTTACTTGGAACCTACCAAGCATTTCCAAAAATCAACTCAACTCACCCAGTGTCTTCGCAGAGGTTTCCAGTTGGATTATGTAGTGCATAAGGATCTGTTACAACCTGGCTGGGGTTCTGCCGCCATCGATTGTCAGAACCCCCTTGATGAGTCACCTAATATGAAATGGACATGAGCAAGCACTTGAAGAGAAGACCATTACCTTTTCCATAACTGGTTTTCTTTGAGATGTGTTGCTCATGTCCATTTCCTAACCCACCCTCCTTCCCCACTGTCGGAATTTCTGGCAAGAAGGAATTGAGGGTGGGGGGAGCCAGTGGCATCCTTTATACTGCGCCATGCGGGCACCACTCCAGAGGGCGTCAGAGCCGGTCCCCTGCGGATACTGCTGAGGGGAAAAACTTCCAGCACCGGTGCATGGGGCGAGCGCACACACCTAATATGGAATGAACATGAAAAACACATCTCGAACACCAGTTACAGAAAAGCTAACTGTCTTTTTCTGCCTTGTCAACATCCTTAGTTTCATCTGTTCTGTTTTTCTGGCAAAATTCTTTGCTGTGACTAATGGTGCACAAACTTTGAGTCTTCTACATTTTTCTTGAAGAATACATAAATGAGTGGGTACTAATAACAGTTGGTAATATCACAGGGAAGCTGAAGTGGAGAGCACAATCTACTTGAATTCTTCATGCTAGAAATGGGTTTCTAGAAAAATACCAGCACAAGGTTACTAGTCTTCAAGAAAGTATATTATGGGGAATTGACGTAATCTTGTTGCTGTCATAAATATAAAGGGAAGGGTAACCACCTTTCTGTATACAGTGCTATAAAATCTCTCCTGGCCAGAGGCAACATCCTGTTACCTGTAAAGGCTTAAGAAGCTCAGCTAACCTGGCTGGCACGTGACCCAAAGGACCAATAAGGGGACAAGATACTTTCAAATCTTGGGGGTGGAGAAGGCTTTTGTTTGTGCTCTTTATTTACTGGGTTGTTCTCTCTTGGGACTGAGAGAGGCCAGACAGAAATCCATCTTCTCAAACCCATCCTAATCCAAGTCTCCAGTATTGCAACCAGTATAGGTAAGCCAGGCAAGGCAGATTAGTTATCTTTTGTTTTATGTGAATTTTCCCTGTGTTAAGAGGGAGGTTTATTCCTGTTTTCTGTAACTTTAAGGTTTTGCCCAGAGGGGGGTCCTCTGTGTTTTGAATCTGAATACCCTGTAAAGTATTTTCCATCCTGATTTTACAGAGATGATTTTTACCTTTCTTTTTTTTAATAAAATCCTTCTTTTAAGAACCTGACTTATTTTTCCATTGTTCCAAGATCCAGGGGTTTGGGTCTTTGATGATTTTATAACCAATTGGTTAGGATATTATTCTCAAGCCTCCCTAGGAAAGGGGGTGTATAGGGCTTGGGGGGATATTTTGGGGGAAGATGTCTCCAAGCGGTTTCTTTCCCAGTTCTTTGTTTAAAACGCTAGATGGTGGCAGCATACTGGTCAAGGACAAGGCAAAGTTTGTACCTTGGGGAAGTTTTTAACCTAAGCTGGTAAGAATAAGCTTAGGTGGTCTTTCATGTGGGTCCCCACATCTGTACCCTAGAGTTCAGAGTGGGGAAGGAACCCTGACAGTTGCAAAGGAAGAAAGCTTTGAAATCTGTGAGTATGGGTGAAAAAAACTATTATATCTTAATCTATACCATAATATGGCATAAGAGAATACATTTCTGTTGACCGAAACATAGAAGTAACACACTAGTGAATCAGTTGTTGTGTTTGTATAAGTGTCATTACACATTCCTCAGCCACTTTGGTTAAATGATTCATTCTGTCCTCTTTTTTGCTGCTTTTGTATCTTTTCTACAAGCCTAATGGATTGTGTGTTCATATTTCCTTTCTTCTTCATCAGTCTTCAGTGCAGATTCTTTGTTGCTCTCAGTAATACACAAGTTTAGGCTTGATTTACTATTGTAAGTGCTTTTTAATACACTGTGTGTGTGGGCAACTGAATATATTTTTTTAATCTCTTGATGAAAGCATGTAGGTTAGATTCAGAGAGGTGGGGGCAGAGTGATGCAAGCAAAACTGTGTGGATGCTAACTTGCGGGATTTCATTAATGAACTTCTCAAATAAAGCTACACACTGTACCACTACTAAATGTTGTCCAGAACCTAATTTTTACATAGGATTGGACTGGCTGAACACCATGCTCCTTGTTCATCAAAGAAGAAGTGGTGGGCTAAGTTCTTGCTTTTCCAAATGATGCTACCTCCAGCTGAACCATTTCAGCATGGTGCACAATACAGTAGCCAGGTAGTGTAAGCAAGTTGAGAAACAGATAACTGCGTAAAGAGAATCCCGACAAGGGGTGGGAATAATAATTTTTAAGAAAGTAAAAGGAATATTTGATACAATGAGCCAGGGGAAAAAACAACAAAAAAAACCTGCTAATCGGGCTAGAAACTATATTACTTGTCAGATGCAGGCAAGAAGTGCTTCTTCCAGAAAAGCAGATTCCAGCATCAGAGTTGCAGGAGAACTAGTTGGAAATTGAGCCCCCTTGCTGAAGGGAGGAAAACGTTCACCATAGCATAAACTATCATATAGAATGCCAATATGCTTCATTACTTTCTTTTAGATTTGTTGATAGCTTAACCACTTTAGTGCCTTGTAGGCTGGGAATTTCCCTGCAGCTTCTTAACTAGGAACTGAATTGTTCTGGAAAACTTAAGCACAACTGGTGTGGGTGAATGAAAAAGCTTTTTGCGTTCTATTCAGAAAGTTTATACTTGCATCTTTGGGGGGGAAAAATGAATGAATGAGTTTTGTTCATACTTATTCTGCAGATAACACTGAGATTTGAGGCAGAGGTGAAATTTGAGAAATCACTTCAGTAATTGTAAAGCTTTAACCGTATGAATCTATCACACTGAGGCTTATCATTTGCCATTAGAACTACTTAGAAAGCTGAACTGTCTCTAGTTATGGGTCATTTAACTTTGAATGTTCATAACTTAAGTTATTTAAACTCTTTTCTTCAAACATGAATCGTGTGACTGTTGTGTACTGAGTTGTAGGTAGGGTTGTATAACAAATTCTAGCTGGTATTACTACAAACTATATTTTGATTAATTTTGATATTTTAAGGCATACGTATGAGAGTTGGAGGCAGAGTTAAGGTTGATTTTGAAGCTTACCTCTCATTTCCTGGCATATGAGTGCTTAATTTCTCAACCTTACCATTAACATGCATTTTTTGTATGAATAGAGTAGAAGCCAAAGGAGTAAGTGGGGCTCCATTCATGTATTCTGTAATTCTGCAGCCATAGAATTTGCTGCATATTCCATGTCCTGTCACAGAAATGGGCTGCAATGTCCAATCTTTCATTTTTTAAAAATTGTTTGTTGCTTATGGTTGTGGAGAGCACCTTAAAAATATTAACCAGTTCTAAATTTTTGCAGTGTCCTATTACTGAGTCTGCAGACCACTTCAAATAATAGCTCTGAAAATGTGAGAGTTCTCTTCTCCAACAACTGTACCTTCAGTTTAGAGTTATGCTTTGTTTATACAAACATCTGGTATATCATCAGAAAATATGGGGACAGCATGAAAATTGGTTTAATATTAAAATAAATAATACAGGGCTATTAAAAACTGTTTTCAAATATAATTGAAGTTGATGTCTGATGCAGCCAGAGTTCTGCAGAATTCAGGTCCATTTTACCAGAGAATACATTGGGTTTGGGGTGTAATTGCTTTAAACTTGTGAAAGTGCTTTTAGTTTGCATCTTGTTCAAAACATTAACCCCACATCTTATATTTGTGTTTCAAAATATTGTGCAAATTCTGCTGCTTCTTTCTTACCTCTGTTCCCAGCGTTTCCAATGCTGGTATGGGCCTAGAGTTCTGACAGTCTTTTACAATTCAGTCCCATTCTAAGGCTAAGCAGACTTCAAGTCTCTTGTTCCTCCAGTTAAATAGCAACCATTCTATTAATAATAATTTGAATCTGAAATCTTAAACTAGTAACTAAATATTTTGTGACAATTTTGGCCATCTCTAAAGAAATTAGATAAGAAAATGTTTTGAATACTGACTTTCGATTGATATGCAGTCTCCTTCCTAAATTCCATGACAAAAAGTGAAATCTCTGCTTCTTTTCAAGTGGTTCTAAATACTGCACATTCTATGAAATAATCATAAACCCTCTGCTGTGAGTGGTGCTTAGAGAGAAGCTGAAAAACTCCTACCTCCAAGGCACCTGTGCACAATTGTTGTGTAAACTTACTGTCCCAAGCACAAAATTTACTTGCCCACCTTTACTATGATGATTAATATTGGAAAAACTGATGTTTTTCTCACTTCTGCATACCCAAACCACCAGTCCCAATAATCCGTACAGGTTATGAGGGAAATAAAAATTCATAACATGTTTTTGAAAATATTTAAATACAGTTTGAAATAATTTGATTTTGCTGCTTATTTTACATATTGGTCAGAAAATAAAAATCATTTGAGATAATGAAGTTCTCTGTTACTCCCTTAAGTGGTGCTGCTGATGCTTTCATTGCCTAGTGAAGTTACAAGCCAGAGATAGAAGATGGCAGTTATAAAGTTCTGACAGCCTTGGCGGTAACTCAAGAATTTAAACTGAAGGGAAGAGGTCAAGAACAAGTCTTGCAGATGCTACAAAGAAAGTTGAAATAGACTTTAAACAGAATGGTTTCTGGCATGAACTCTGTAAGGAACCTGACAAATGAGTTAAATATTTTTCAACATCAGAGGTCTTTGAAAAGTTGTTTATAATAAGTCCTCAGTCTACGCTTTGATGTTCCCTGTACAGAACTGCATTTTCACTAGTTAGCTGATCATTCATCCCTATTTTTTTTTAAAGAAAAAAAGACAAACAGCAAGAGTTTATAACTTGAAGGTCATCATAATATAATTTTACTTCAGCTCTTCTGTGCCAGGAGCAAGGATTTCCCAATACAGCACATAAATTCAAAATACCTTGCTACTTATAGGAAATCTGTGCTCTCACAAGGAAGATAAACTTAGACCCACACAAGAAATAAGGAGAAATTGCTGAGTAAACTGGAAAAAAAACAACCCAAAAAACCCTTGTCTGCAAATGGTTCTGCAATACCTCAGTCTAAAATATTAAAGGTCTTTCTTTGAAGCCCTATATTTAATTACAGTATACCAGTACTGTTCACTGCTCTCTATGCTCATTTTCTGAATTGGTATCCCTTTGTAGTCTCAATTTCAAGAGGAATTGTATTCCAGACCAATGCATTCCATCAGTGTAGCATTGTGCTAGAGAAATGCTACAGGTTGATTACCAATAACGTCTGTTATTCTAAGTGTCAAGTTCTAGAAACCCTTATCTTAAATTGGTTTGAATGCTGAGTAGGGACAGAGAGGGGGTTAGGAAGCAGTGCTGCCTGTAAGCCAGGACTCACTGAAAATAAGCACATCCATTTTCTGCACTGGTGAATCAGATCTGTTTTTTGTGAATACAAGCCAAGGAAAGACTGAAAAGTTTTGTCCAAATTGATCATTTGTCATATCACTAGCAATGAAATCTTTTCAGAACTAGGATGGATTTCAAGGAGGAAGGTGACAAAATAATGTAACTAGTAGAAGTTACTTCAGTAGTTAAGTTGTCATAAACACTGATTTTTATAATGTGAATTCCAGAGCAATATCACTGAACAGTTCACACTGTTGCCGCCAGACATGCCTGAATGACATGGTTTATTGCTGGTTTGCTGTAGGGGAGGTATTTACTTTAGCGATGTGTTGTTTTATTGTGCTCAGGTAGTCTTCAGCAATTAGTCTGTTCTGTATCTTTTTACTAATTAGAATGTACTTCAGAATTTAATTTGGTCTTGTAAATTGCAATCCATGATTTATTTTGGATATTATTTTGGGATAGCTATTTGGCCTTTTAGCAAAAATAATGCTCAAAAATTGGAATGTTAGAACCTGATTTGCTAGAACTGGAATGTTGGCCAGGACACTTGACAAAGATTAAAGCCCTCACGGAACTGCCAACTCTCATGATAATATTGCAAGTCTGATGTTAGGTGTTATTTTAAAAGTTTTCATTTCACAAACTGTTGCCACTCTTTCATTACTTTCAATAGCGTTTAAGCCAGGTTGCCCTCATCAAGATTACCAGTGTTTCCCTAAGCTTTTGCACATAGAAATGAGGCTACTGTTATCTCAATTGACAAGCCTTCCTTTTCATTATGCATGGCACAGGAAGGAGATAGTGAGGGAACAGGAGATATAAGGATGGTGGTGGTGGGAATAATTAAGAGGGATCGAGGGAATGCTGGAGGACAGACTGAGAGGAAGGGTAACAGGAACAAAGTAATATTGGAGGGCGGGCATTGATTATGTGAGGGGCAGACGTCAATGTGGAGGACAGAAGATGGCAAGAGCAGGCATGGAGAATGGGAGAGTGGTGAAAGCTTTGATGAGAGGGAGATATGGAAGACAGATAGAGAAGGAAGGAAAGACAGATCTCCCACCTCAGAGGTTATGAGAGAGGCTAACATTTTGTTATGGAATCCTGCTTCAGCTTCAGGGTGGTGGGGCAGAATTTGTCAGCTGGCGGGGGAGGTGGCCCAGAGCTCCTGGGCAGCAGGGACACCCCCATAGCTCCTAGTTGGTGCAGGCAGACCCCATGGCTCCAAGATGCTCCTGGCAGCAGTGGGGACTCCGCGCTCTCAGCCACCATGGGTGTGAGGAACCCTGGAGCCCCTAGCAGCAGTGGATGCTGGACCCTCCTCCCTCCCCATTTTCTCATAGTTATTTTTAATAAAAGTCAGGGACGGATCAGGGGCTTCTGTGAATTTTTGGTTCTTGCCAGTTACCTGTCTGTGACATTTGATAAAAATAACATAGACAAAATCTTAGCCTTAATTGTGAGGGAATGACAGATTGATCACCACCCAGCAGTCCGAGGAGGCTTCCCTTTCTGTTTTTGCCTTTTCACATGCAAATTGGATATAAGGGTATTCATAGACTTTAAGGTCAGAAGGAACCATCATGATCATCTTCTGACCTCCTCCACATTTCAGGCCACAGAACCTTACCCACTCCTCAAATAGACCTCCTAACCTCTGGCTGAGTTACTGAAGTCTTCAAACAATGGCTTAAAGACACCAAGTTACAGAGAATCCACCATTTACAGTTCAAACCTGCAAGTGACCTGTGCCCCATGCAGCAGAGGAAAGTGAAAAAACCCCAGGGTTTCAGCCAATCTGACTTGGGGGAAAATTCCTTCCCATCCCCCAATATGATGATCAGTTAGACCCTGAGCATGTGGGGCAAGACCCACCAGCTGGACACCTGGGAAAGAATTCTCTGTCATAACTTAGAGCCTTCCCCATCTAGTGTCCTATCTTCAGCTTAAGGATTTTTGCTATGGGTAGTTGCTGATGCGCCACATGCCATCATAGGCTCAAAAATCTCCAGTCAGGCAAAATGCAGATATAATTTATTTTTAAAGTCTTGTGATGATTAATCCAACACCACAGTAATGGATAAAGTATAAGAATCAAAATAGAATAGAAAGTCATTTTTTGAGTACTGAGTCGTAACTTATGGAAGTTTGAGGTTGCCAATATTAGGATAACAAATGTCACTGGATGTTTAAATTCCACCTAGGCAGCCACCAAAGATTGACACAAATGACTTTGATTTAATACTGCACTCCAGTCTTGTTTTTTAGCTTTCAAATCATCTGTTTGTGGCAGTTTTATAAAAACTGCTCAGTTACAACAGTGACTCAGGGTACGATTAGTGTACATATGTCCCCATTTTATTTTCTTTACTGATAATTGTCCTAAGGGTCAACAAGACTTCTATGGTGAACTCAATACCTGTTTTCATGAGATTCTGCAATTTTTCTTGTGTTATTTATATGGCCCCAGTAGTGTGAATGGTGTTTAGAGATGCGGAAAAAATGAAGCAGTGTGATTGACAATGCACAAACAATAATGGAAAATTGATGGATAAAATTAGGCACCAGACTCTGTTCAGTTTTGTGACTGCATTAGGAACACAGACTGACAACTGAAAATTTGCTACAGCGTTCAAATAGTCTCATGTGTGATGTGAATGTTCACAGATATCTGTGTTGGAAACGTCTCACCAAAACTCACTTTCTGCAGAACTCTTTGAAAAACCTTCTGAATGCTGCAGATATGTCTTCCTGAGCTCCCACGTCACTGTCAGTCCAAAAATGCCAGTGTTCAAAGGGTTAATGTAATCTTCTAGCAGTATTTATTAAATGCGGAATATTTTTGGTTGAGACAGAAAAACTTTGAAAGGGAGCAAGAGGGGAAAATAATAAGCAACGTTAATATAAAGGCGGCAACAACAACAACAATCCTTTCCTGGTCGGGGGGGGTGGAGGGCAATGTTTGGTCAGACTGCACAGGGAATGCACTGTCCCAGAAGTGAGGAGGAGGGAGAAGAGGCCATGCCTGAGAAATGCTCCCTCCTCTGTGGCTGAGTGGGTGGGATGTTAGTTGGATCAGAAAAAAGGATGTTCTGCCCCCGGGGGTGATGGTAGAATGTGCATTTCCAAAGATGCCAGATGCCCCTCCTTTTCCTTGGGTTCTTGCATCCTGTTGTTAGGCTGGGGAGAAAAAGTAGGAGCTGATTTTTCCTCCCCCACTGCTCTCCAAACTATTGAAACTTTTCCCCCAGGCTTCAAGACTCCCTGCCTCTTCAACTGCCCCTCTTCCTCCCTGTAGTTCTAGATAGGGGATTGTTTCCAGGATGCAGGTCTTACTGATCACCTGGGTTTTGGGATCAGGAAGGAAATTTTTCTTATTGGGCCAAATTAGACACGGGTCAGATGAGGGTTTTTTGCTTTCCTTACAGCACTGTGGAGGTGCAGTTGGGATAACAAATAGAATTTGGAACTCCAATATTAAGAGATAATATGGGTCTGGGTAGTTTGTTGTAACTTGGGCCAATGCAGATAAAATCTAAAAGGACCAGCTCCCAGACCTTGTGCTTGTAAGGAGAAGGGAAAGCCAGCACTCTTTTCAGACTGAGCTTTTTCTCTTACCCCACCCCCACCCGGCCACACACACACACACACACCCTTGGTACGCTTTATAGCAGGAGTTCTCAGACTTTTGTACTGGTGACCCCTGTCACACAGCAAGCCTCTTGAGTGCGACCCCCTCCCCCCTATACATTAAAAACAATTAAATATATTTAACACCATTATAAATTCTGGAGGCAAAGCGGGGTTTGGGGTGGAGGCTGACAGCTCGTGACCTCCTGAGGGGTCCTGATCCCCAGTTTGAGAACCCCTGCTTTATAGCTCCCTGAGTCCTGGCACTAGGCTGCGGGGTCTGCCCTGGGTTATTGGTTATGTAGGGAGCTCTGTAACTCCACACTGGACCCAGTTAAATGCCTGGTATTTGAAAAGAGTGGTCACGTTCCGCCTCCAACCAATGTTAATAAAATTGCAGCCTGTTGCTTAAAATCCATTCCAGTGTCTCTCTCATGCAGCAGGGTTTAAAATCTCTGACTCAGAAATAGAGTGGAACCTTCAAAAGAGCGCAGCGTTAGCCTAACTTCACTCCCACCGAAACTAAGGGGGGGGGGGAGTATTGCTATTGAATTTAGTGGGAGTAGAGTTAAGTCAATGCTAGCACTGTTGAATATCTCAGAGGGGAAGAGGAAAAATGAGGTATTTGGATTTTTTTGTTTTGCTCCTTACAGGACAACAAACAATCCAGCCCTTTCAGAAATTCTCCCATACATCATAAAGATGTAAAAAAGGAAACAAAACCAAATCTTAAGCCAGCCTAGCAGATGAACATTGCTGGGAATGTGCAGGTGGCATTATAGTCACTGGAAAGAACCTGCATTCATAAAACAATACAATTATATTGATCATTCAAAGGAAAAATAACAGAGAACTACACATTCTATAGTGTTAAAGTGCATTCCCGCACATACAATTTGATTAAATTTGGTTCTTGACCCAACATGTGAGACTTTCCTGTGTCTGCAAACTCCTCTGTAATTTGGGAACCTGTTAAATTACTCTTTTGTATATGATCTTAAATTGAGTAGCTGTGTACAAATGGTTTCATTTTGCTACATATTGTTGGGGCAGCAGTTCAGATTCCCCACCCAGTTTACTCCTGTTTAAATAACAGTAATGCCAATATTTTTCCACTGAATGTTGTTCAGGATGATATGTAGTGACTCAGACAATTGAGCTCTTAAACTACTGTTCTCCAATGAAAAAATAAAGGGTAGGAGGAAGAGGATTGGAAGTGGACAAAATCCTTATGTCTTATTTAATACATTTGCCAAATGGCAGGGAAACTGCGGAATTTACATACTTCTCAAACAATTCTAACGTTTCTGATCATGCTTAAATCTAAGCCTTCTAATCAGTCTGTACTAACTTCTTTGCAAAACATTTTTCTGGCAAATATATTTTAGCACATTTCCTTTTTTTCTATAGCCATAACAAAAAGAAGCTGTACATGGTGTTCAGATAATACATGGTTGAATAACATTCAGCTTCTCCTGTGCTTTAACACAAGTCGGCCATGCTACATTTGTTCATGGATATGTTGAATATGATATTTAATGAATGTACCAATACCAGTTTGTCCAAATGTTTTTTTTCTTCTTTTTTCCAGAGTGATAGTCTTTCAAGGTATGTGTTTGATTTAAACAAATCATTTATTTATAAAACAGAAATCTTTTTGACTCATATTCTGTTTTTTAAGTTCTTAATTTACAAATCCTACTTGGCTATCAATAGTTGGTTAGGTTAAGCTCGGAAAAAAATGTTAATGCTGTAAAGATTCAGTATGTTTTATATAAAATATAGTAATAAAGCCATAGAATTGACTTTTTACACATTCAGGCAGGTGGGAGATTAGAGGGGACCTGAAGATACGTTCAAAATGTTGTTTAGGTTATGTGCTGAATTATTTAATTATACTGCTCCTAAAATATGCTTGGTACTTTGCAGAACATAATCGATCCAGTCTGTGTCTGATGCAATTTATAATGCAAAGCTAAGATTTTCATAAACGTCAAGTGCTTTTGACTCTCAATTCTTGGATACCCAGTTTGAGACACTGTAAGGGGCTTCATGCTCAGAAAGTGCTGCCACCTCTGAAAATCAGGCTTCTTGAAGGTTTCTCAAGATGAAAACCCAAATCTTCAGTCACTTCAGAAAATCTTGGCCTAAATTTTTAAGACATAAGGTGTAGAGTATACGTTAGATAAGATGGTGTGTGTTTTCTGTCAAATCTTGCTTCTGTTGCCCTAAATGTTGGTTGAGTAGAAGGCTCCCAGGAAAAATCTCTGCTGGAAGTATTGAAGTGTGGTACATAGCACCCAAATAAGCAGTGAATTAATATTTACTAGCTTTTTAAAATTTTGGTCTGACTAGTCCAGGCTCTCCTTCTCTGCCTTAAACTGTGTGTCTGGCTTCCACGTAGCTGGTATCGTGTTTTCCAGCTGGAAATTGGAGTTTACTTGTCAGAGAGAAACAAATCATGCATTCCTCACCCCTAATAATGTGCATTTCTAGATGTTACTTACGTACAAAAATATTTCTTAAATAACCATGAATGTATGCGAATATGACTTGGCTTTTGGTAAGCTAGTGCCATTGCTCTGATCGGTGGATTGATACTGAATATGGAGCATTCTGGGGTGATACACTCAATGGGAAGCAAAGCAGGCTGCATTCAGTAGACATGAAATGCAAAGTCAGTGAACATTAGAAATAGTCTGAAAATGCCACTTAACTCATCCATTTGGAGGAGTTAATCTTAAGGAAGTAATATTGCAAAAATCCTGAACTATGAAGTATTTTATTTATAGTCGACTCTTTTAAACGAAACCTGCAAAAGGAAAAAATGGGTGTATACTCATTGTAACTGCTTTATGATAAATGGCCTGAAAAACTTCTTTAAAAATAGACAAAAATACAATCTGCTTTTGAAAAAAAACATTAAGAAGTCAGGTCCTGTCTGTGCTAGAAACCTCTGTGTTAAATGAGGACAACAGCTGAACCATGCAAGCTTAGCAATGGGAAGGGGAACAGATTTTTGATCAGATTGTTTAAAGCCATTTGGTGGGTTTTTTTAAATATCTATTTTACTTCAATGACTAATATTGAATAAAAGAAGCCTTTGTTAAAGGAACCGCACTGCTTCTGTTAAGGTAGTTGAACTCTCAATTAATATCCTTGAAAATTCCCTGAGGTCCTCCAGTAAAACTGGAAAGACCAGACATGACTTGGCTGATCTTTTTGAGGTTAATAATAATTCAGTCCTTATAAAAGATGAACAAGCAAAGAAAAGTTTGAAGCCCTCTTTTAAATAATCTTGACAAGGTCATCTTCAGAATCATGCAAAAATGTCTTGAAGGAATGTATTTTAATTCAAAAGAAATTCTGACATAGAAGGCTAATTTTGCACTCCCTAAGCCATCGTTGGCAGTCAGAAAACCTGTTTTCATATGAAATAGATCTTAATGCTGAATGGAAGAAAGAAAACTTTAAAAATGCTTTCCACCAGTTAGAGAGAGGATAGGAGATAATGTTATGAATAAACTACGTATGCGTGATACACTGCACCACGTTAGCAATGTCATGGAAATAATGACCTTTACTTCTTTGAAAGATATGATGCAGGATCAATCAGCACATCATCAGGAGACCGTTATGATTCGCTGCTGGGGCGGTCTGGGTCACACAGTTACTTCGAAGAACGAAAACCATATTGCAGTAGGCTAGAAAAAGAAGATGCAACTGACTTTAAAAAGGTATCTGGGCCAGTAGTTCTGATATTAAAATAAACCTTTATTTGTGGTCTTTCCCCCCCCCCCCCCCATAAATTCTGTCCTGAAGTAATCAGATTACTCACATTAAGTCCCAAATCCTGCCTCAGCCTAAGGTCTGGTCTATACTGCGGGGGTAAGTCGACCTAAGTTATGCAACTCCAGCTATATAGCTTAAGTCGATTTACTGCGGTGTCTGCACGGCACTGGGTTGATGGGAGACACTCTCCTGTCAACTTCCTTATGCTTCTCGTTCCGGTGGAGTACCGGAGTTGACGGGAGAGTGATCAGCAGGCAATTTAGTGGGTCTTCACTAGACCCGCTAAATCAACCCCTGGTGCATCAATTGCTGCAGCGTTGATCCTTGGTAAGTGTAGAAGTACCCTAAGTAACTCAAGTCGGAAATCCTCAGAGGCAAAGGAAGAATCGTATCCTTCTCCCTGGCTATATAGGAGCTTCTGGCCCTTGCATTCACCTCTGCAAGAGAAGGGGACGGTCCAGAGGAGCCAAATGACACCACATATCACTACCTTGGTCCTTGTGGCTAAAGGTGATGGTAGAATTGCTTGACATCTATAATGGAGCCTTTTGTTTGGTGCACTTGCTAGTACAATGTAAAATCTAGTCTTGTTGGTTGAAAACTAGAAGATACTTGTGAAGAAATGAGCAACTGTTCAACTTATTGTCAAGATGAGATTTTTTTTTAGGAGGAAAATGTTTCAGACTGTTTTCTGTATTATGGAAATATAAGGTAAAATTATCATACATTTCTTCTTGTCTGTAATATAAAAGACAAAAGTTTCTCCTTTGAGGGAATTTAAACATTTTATGTATGGAAGCATTTTATGTATGGAAGCTAGAATTTTCTTGTGATACTACTTACAATACTTTTGTCACCCTTATGAAATTTTACAGCATAATTTAATAAGGGGATAAGCTAGTAATGTTGTTTAGAAAATGTTCTAAAAATTAGTTGAAATGATATTGTTTCTGCGGGTGTTTTAGAGCCATTTAGTAGTGGGAATATAGTTCTCTATTAAGTTGGTTCAAAACATACACAGAAAAGTACTGTTCTGTTCTATAGAACCTCTTGAGTATAAATTTGTTTGTTCTTTTCATACAATTAAATCAAGTTTTAGAAGAATGTAGCCCCTTATACATTAAATAATGCAGCCAAAAGAGATGCACATTTCTTAAACCTGTCCAAATTTTCTCTTAGCTTTACGAACAGATTCTAACTGAAAATGAAAAGCTGAAAGCACAGTTACATGATACCAACATGGAGCTGACGGATCTTAAACTACAGTTGGAAAAGGCCACTCAGGTTTGTATTCACACACACACAGGAAAGTCTCTAGCTGGTAAAATGGGTAACAAACCAGAAAATCCTGGAAATGGAATTGGCATTTTTCTCAGATGTTGGCTTTATCTTCCCTTTTTCTAAAAGAAAGGGGCTAAGTACTGCAACTGCCATTGTTGCTGGAGATGAGGGAAGGCTAGATGGGTCTGGTCTGAAACCTAATGCAAGTGGTAATTGTTAAGGTATCAATGATTCTTGCCGGCATATATCTAAGTAATTTCTCTGCAGGGAGGAAGGTGTAAAAACAGAAAATGATTCTACATTGTTGAATTATGTTTATGTTCAAAGTATAAATGTTTAACTTATGAACTGATTAATTTATGAACCTGATGGCAGGTTGTTACAAATTTGCCATGCTGTCACTGGCTGATTAGGCATCCTGTCTTGCAGTTGAACAGCAAATAATGTAACTCTAAATCGGTGCAGATAACTGCTCTTAAATAACTGCGGCATATGATGATATCACATCGTAGATTAATAGGTTTTTTGTTTAAAACTATTGTAGAAAGAATTTACAAATAAATATCTGTACCCAGTATACATCACTGTAGTATCTAAGGGCTTGTCTACACTACTGCTTAAGTCGATGTAACTTACATCGCTCAAGAGTGTGAAAAGGTCCCGCCCTTTCCCCCGAGCGATATAAGTTGCATCAACTTAAAGTGGTGTCCATTCAGCTTTATGTTGACAGGAGACGCTCTCCTGCCAACATAGCTTCCGCCTCTGAGTGAGGTGGAGTAATTAAGCAAATGGGAGAGCGCTCTCCCATAAGCATAGCGTGTCTTCTGCACTACAGCAGCTGCGTCAGTGTAGCTCAATAGCATAGACTAGCCCTAAGTATCTCAAATACATCAATGAAATCATTGATGTAATACCTTTAATGGTAAGGCTCTATTAACTTATTTTGCCAGAGGTTGCAGAAAGATTAAATTACCGAGGTCACACAGGACATCTGTGACTGAGCCAGGAACAAACTCCATTCACTTTTATACCATTCCAGAACCTTAACTACAACACTGTCTCTCAGAATATAGGTATTAAAGAGTTTTCTGGGCATGAGATTAAATACTATGTAAAATTGTATGTTTTGATTTCAGGAATACAAAAAAGCTTTGATTTGTTTAATTCTTTGTCTTTTGTCTTGTCTTTGACAGTTAAGACCATGAAGAGCCAAAATATTGATTGATTTTTTTACTGTTTGCCTCCTATATTTTGTTTTTTCACCATAAATCCCACATATAATTATTAATATTGTATTTCAGAGACAAGAGAGATTTGCTGACAGGTCACTCTTGGAAATGGAAAAAAGGGTAAGTTTCTGCCAAAGATCTAGTGGATATTTTAGGTTGGTTCTTTTTGTTTTCCAATCCCAGGGTGGATATATTTTAGCGAACTGATTCTTACGATTTAGATGTCGGGTTTGTAGGATGCAAAGTGGCAATAAATGTAAGGTAGCATTATAGGCAGTAATACTTCTTTTAATAAGTTATCCTCAAACTGTCAGTTATATTAGAGAGATAAAGTCAGTGAGCTCTGTGTGTGTCACAGCTCTGTTCTACCTTGCATTTAACTCCGAGTGATGCTCCGAGTATCTTTCCTAGACCTGAAGAAGGGCTCTGTGTGGCTGTCTCTCAGCAACAAAAGTTGGTCCATTAAAAGATATTACCCCACCCACCTTGTCTCTCTAATATTCTGAAACCAACATGGCTGCAGTGTAACACTGCATACAATACTGTAATTTGTTAAACAATTTTCCCCAGAATTATGTCTAACATTCCATATCTCTAAGCAACTTCAAACAGCTTCATTTAAAAAAAAAAAAACCTCCGCTTGCCACAAAACTTTCTCCTCGTTTACTTAAAATCTGATGTCTTGGAACTTTCCAGGGTGAAAAGCAAGTAGTAGGTGTCTCGTTGGAATCTCCTTTTACCATCAGTAATAAAGTTCCTATTTCTGCTTCATAAGATACCAGTAACAAGGTTAAGGTCTGATATAGGGCAAAATACTATTTTTCTTTTCTTGGCATATGTACATTTTTTTAGGGGTGATACCACTTCGGGGGAGGGGAGAGGAGGAAAATTGATGTGGGTATTGTTTTGTTTTGTTTTTTTAACTGGCGGAGAGGATCTGTTTGAAGCTATGCAAAGGCTGGGAATTTTAGTACTCTTAAAGGAGATGGATTTGTGGGCTGAGTGAAGATCAGGTTGTTGAAAATACAGATCACTCACATTCTGTGAGAGATAATATGTATATTTGTACACAAATGTATGTGTAGGCAATAAGACACAGGGTTTAAAATTATGGTCGTACTGACACAAACTTTTAATTTTGTGTCTGCATTTCCATTATAGACTTATTTTTTTCCAAGCTAATAGCTTAGCTGTAAAAATTTCCTTTGGACAAAAGTTTGGCTCTTCTCAAGAGCAACTTTTTTAAAAAAAAAGCCAAATTCATTTAAATGGTTTAAGCTGTTTTTAAGGTATACAAAAGAAGAGTAGTGAGAGGAGGATTTTTTGTAGTGTTAGTTTCGTTATTCTTAAAGTAAATTATTTATATTGGAACATTATATGAATCCCTTAAGCTTCCCTTTTGCCCTCTGCCACCTAAACAAAAACCAGACCAAAAAAATCTCAAGCCAATCCTGCAGCTATATATAGTTTTAATAGTATACAGGAGTACTAGATCTAGAAATTTAACGGGAAGGATTGCAGATTGAGAAGCCACTTTTAGTTCTACAAATCTTACCAATGATAAAATAAAAATTTACTTGTTAGTTATGGTAGGGAAGCAGGGAGGTGTAGAAATGCTCAGCTGCACTAACTGACTGAAATTCCACTATGGTAACTTAGTGAATGAACAATGCATAAGGAAAATAAGGCTCCTGATATGCAGAGATGAAGCTGTCTTTCCTTACTGTGACTTTCATTCATTACGGCTTCCTTTCCAGATAGCTCTAACAGTTTCTCTGCACCTTCTGTCTCTCAATTCTTTTGACCCCTAAGGTAGCTCTCATCTTTTTCACTGGGCAGTGATAACCACCTGATTTAACGGGCATTTCCTTTGCCACTATGGTCACACAAGTGGAATTTATTACTTTTAATTCTGTACATCATAGGTGTAATGGCACCCATTTTTTAATATGCATTACAATTTATTTAAATGTGTAGTACATGATACTCTTGTATTTCAGTAGCAAAATTCCTGCTTTGTTCTCAGTTCCTAAAATAGGCCATTGTATTAAGAGACTTAGCGTCACTATGAAACTATTTGTTTTCCATGGAGTAGACTTTTTATCCAATCAGTTTCACTGTAGAAACTTTACTCTTGTACCAAATTTATTATATAGAACACATAACAGGTAAAGGGAGGAATAAAGGTTGGGATAGCATTACTGAGTAGTTGAAATCTAGTTGGCTCAAGGAATGGAATTATGTTTTTCTTTATTTTATCAACTCAAACTTAACTCTGATATATGAGGAACATTTTTTTAAAAGAGAATTTATATTTGATTATACATTTTCTCCTCCTTCATTTCTCTGCTTTCTTTTACTTCAAATATTAGTTATTTCATCTGGTGCTCAGATACCATGCTGAGAGCAGTTTAAAAAAAAATCCACTTTTACTACTTATTCCTCAGTCGAAGTAGTAATTATGTGTGACATCAATTCTTTCCTAACAGCAGTGTCACAGAGGAATGAGTTCCGCAGCTGAATCAACAGCAATAGCCAATGAAATACTAAAGATTCTTTTTTTCATTCAAATATTCTTAGTAATACGAAAGTGGTGTAAGGATAGAATTATCTCTAATTAGCTTCCCTTTCAAAAAATAACATTGTTATACTCTAGAATTCAGTTTATTAATAAAAATCCCACTTCAATTACTTTTTAACTGTTAGCAGTAAATAAAGATTGGCTATCCAGAAATATACTAGACACCTTTACTTAGTAGAATTTTTTTTCATTTTTAGAATTTTTAAAGGTACTATTTTTCACATGCAGTACAAGCATATACATAAATGAAGCAGTAAGCTAAAACACATGTTCTGTTTTGCCAAGTATAAGACACATGCTTTACATAAAATCAAAACTTGGGGCTATATACGTATAAAAACAGAACAGGGAAAAAGTGAAATAGTGGGAGGGACTGGAAGAGATGCAGGGTTGAGAGGAGGTAGGTGTTACCATAGGGAAAAGCTAATAGAATTGATTGGGCTATGACCCATTTTCAAGATGAGATGTACCTTTCTTCACTAATGATAAATAAACTTCTTAAAACTGTTTTACATTACTAGCCTAACAGTTATTCTAGAGGTTGATTCCGACAAATACCCTTGCCAGCCCTAAAAAAAAATAGGTTTCTATGCCATAAACTGCTGATTCATTGCCAACATAATTATTTGAGATTAGTTACAATGTTGTAGGAACTGGGCCAGTCTTATGAAGATTGGGATGGGTGGCACACATCTCATCACTGCTAGGAGATCCCAGCAATATTTAGGCAGAACAGGGTTCCGGGTTCCATTTATAGCCCTTAACTTGGAAATGTCGGTTAGCCATGCTTTTGGGCATTCCAAGTAGTACAGTGATAGTTGTTTACAGTCACAGAATAGATGAGCCAAAACTGCAAAATTTGGATCTGGATCAGGACTTCAAACATCACCCTGAAGCCTCCCCAAAGTGTGGGGCTGCTCAGATCTGAGGATTTGGATTGGGGACATCTCTATCTTAGTTACTGGCCATAATTCATATAACCTGAGGATGCTGCTTGTTTGGAGGCAATAACTGTATACTGGGGTAAACCAACTCTTTGAGGTCAAAGGTTGAGGTGTTTATAAGCCCAGAATATGATTACTACTGATGTAATAGAGAATATCCTCAGGAGGTTGTTCATTTTTTACCGAAGTACACTTTCTCACACTTGCATTCTGATTACTGTTAATTCCTCAATACAGCTTGGCTACAGCCTATCACCTTACCAAACCCCAGACATCTCATTATTTTGGCAAACCCTTTTGGCCCTCTCCTGCTAAAAGTAATTCTTTTTTAAATTTAATTGTATTTAATCTTTGAAGCTGTTTGGGAAGAGGGTCAGAATGGTGCCTGTGTTTGTTAGCCTGCGGATAGAGAGTAGCCAGGAGAAGTATCTAGGGCCCTTATTCAGAATACAGGATTTGCATATTGCAGTTAGGTGAATCAGAAACTTCATAATTGACAAACAAGCGTATAGTGAGGGATTAGTAAAACTAATTCTTATGCTCTGATTGACTGAGATTTCTTTTAGGTAGGATTAGAGAATTAGATAAAAGCAAAACTCTAATTGAAATGCTTGAGAGCTGATATGTTACATGATCCAAACATTACTATGTAAATAGATATATAGTTCACTTAGAGGAAGGGGAAAATGCATGCAGTGTTGATGTTGATAGATGGTTCTGGCTTTTTCTGAACAATAGTATGGCTTTGTTTTATTATAACAGCTATTTTCTAAGTCAGACCTTTTGTTTCCCAGAGAAACTTACTTTTTCAGTGGCATCTGGGGAGGACACTTCATAAATAAAACTATTAGATTAAATAGAGTAGAACAGCACTAATGCACTGTAATTAACAGAAGATTATTGCAATTGGCAAGCAAACAGGGTTAAAAATCAAGTATAAAGCAGAGAATGAAGTCTTAGCATTATGAGACTTCAGTACATCTTTGAACTAAATCTTCACGGAGAAGTGAGGAAAGGTTTTTGTTGTTTTTAATGGGATGCACGAATAGTGATTTGACTGTAATCCTGTAATTTAAAATTAGTCCAACAGACATGTACATTTTAAAAAGAACAACTTCCTGAAAAATATGGCTAATAACTAGTGCTGTCGATTAATCGCAGTTAACTCATGTGATTAAAAAAAATTAATCGTGATTAAACAAATTAATCACGATTAATCGCACTGTTACTAGAATACCAATTGAAATGTATTAAATATACATACAGTTTTCAAATATACTGATTCCTATTACAACACAGAATACAACGTGTTAAGTGCTCACTTTATATTATTTTTTACTACAAATATTTGCACTGTAAAAATAACGAATGGTACTTTTCAATTTACCTCAGACAAGTACTGTAGTGCAGTCTTTTTTGTGAAAGTGTAACTTACAAATGTAGGGTTTTTTTGTTACAAAAGAATGTAAAACTTCAGAGCCTACAAGTCTGCTCAGTCCTACTTCTTGTTCAGCTAATTGCTAAGACAAACAAGTTTGTTTACATTTACAGGAGATAAATGCTGCGTGCTTCTTATTTACAATATCACCTGAAAGTGAGACCAGGCATTTGCATGACACTTTTATAGCGGTGTTGCAAGGTATTTATGTGCCAGATATGCTAAACTTTCATATGCCTCTTCATGCTTCGGCCACCATTCCAGAGGACATGCTTCCATGCTGCTGTTGCTCTTTAAAAAAAAAAAATAATGCATTAATTCAATTTGTGACTGAACTCCTGTTCTATTTTACCTGCACTCTGCCATATATTTCATGTTATAGCAGTCTTGGATGATGACTCAGCACATGTTCGTTTTAAGAACATTTTCACAGCAGATTCAACAAAACGCAAAGAAGGTACCAATGTGAGATTTCTATGGATAGATACAGCACTTAACCCAAGGTTTAAGAATCTGAAGTGCCTTCCAAAATTTGAGAGGGATGAGGTGCTTTCAGATGTCTTAAAAGAACAAGACTCCAATGCAGAAACTACAGAACCCGAACAACCAAAAAAGAAAATGAACCTTCTGCTTGTGGCATCTGATTCAGATGATGAAAATGAACATGCGTCAGTCCGCTCTGCTTTGGATCATTATCGAGCAGAACCTGTCATCAGCATGGATGTATGTCTTCTGGAATGGTGGTTGAAGCATAAAGGGAAATATGAATCTTTAGCACATCTGGCACATAAGTATCTTGCGATGCCGGCTAGAACAGTGCCGTGCAAACGCCTGTTCTCACTTTCAGGTGATGTAAAGAAGATGTGGGCAGCTTTCTCTCCTGCAAATTGTAAATGAACTTGTTTGTGTGAGCAATTGGCTGAAGTAGGATTGATTAGACTTGTAGGTTCTTCTTTGAGTGATTGCTCATGTATATTCCACAATAAGTGTGCGTGCTCGCCACGTGCACCGGTGATGGAAGTTTTTCCCCAAGCAGTACCCGTGGGCGGGGAGTGCCCCCGCAACCCCTGGAGTGGTGCCTTCCTGGCGCGGTATAAGGGGAGCTACGCGCTCCCCCCCACCCTCAGTTCCTTCTTGTCTCCAGTGAAGGTACATCAGAACTGCTCTGCTCCGGCTTTGCTGTAGCTCATCCCCAGAACTCTTCATTCAGTGTTAGTACCTGTAGTTAGTTAGCTGTTCAGTTAGTCAGTGAGCCCGGGCCGGGGCATGCCCTGTGCCCTGGGTTTTAAGTCGTGCGGCTCTTGTAGGTGTTCCATGCCAAGAAGTGACTTGCATGCAGACTGTTTGGGAGAAACCCATATCAGCAAAAGGTGCAAAATTTGCAAGTTGTTTAAGTCTTGGACCAAAAGAGAAAGGGACGTTAGGCTCCGGGCCATCCTGATGGAGTCAGCACTGACCCCGACTCTGGTACCCAAACCGGTACCTGGCACCGTGACGTCGGTACACAGCAACCCTCTGGTGCCATCGACCAGTCGGCACCACTCCCCTTTCATGGGGCATGCCAAGAGGGCCAGGAAGACTCACTCTTCGAAGCGGCACTCAGGAAAGTCTGGGACAGAGGCTAGGCCCATGTCGGGCAGTCCTCGATCCCCCCCAGGCCTCTGACTCACGTTGAGCGGAGTAGCCCGGCCCCTTCGGAACAGGCCTGTCCGGATGCCATCCACACCTGAAGCTCTCCAGGCGGCCCGGGACATTATGTCCATGCCCGTGCCTGGAGCACCGCCGATGTTGGCCCTACACTCCAAAGGCAAGCCGCTGCTGGGATCTCCACAGTCGCCTCTGGCCTGGTACCAGTCTCAGTCGAGGGAACATTCCCACTGCTGTTCACCGCCCAGTGACTGCTTGGGGCAGAGTCCATGTGGTTCACCCTCAACGCCAACCAGACTGTCTGGCTGGGTTCCCTCCAGCCGGGACTCTTGGCACCGCTCATCCTCAAGGAGTGAATATTGACGGGACCGCAGCGGGCGTCGCCTATGGACCTCGTCTCACAGAAGGTACCGCAGTCAGTCACAGCACAGTCGTTGACACCGTTCCCGCTCAGACTTCTGCTCCAAGTCTCCGCCAAGACATAGCAGCCCCGGGCATCTATCGCCGGTGTCTCACCATCGTGGGTCTGCCTGTTGGCCGTTCGCGGAGCAGCTGTTTCTGTCGGTACCAGTCCTCCATGTCGAGATCGCAGTCCCATGGCCGTCGTAGATCCCGGCACCGCCATTCCTCCCGGTCCAGAGACAGCAGCAGACTTTATGCCAGCCCGGTCTCCATTCATAGCCGTCCTTCGATGGGCAAGGCCAGCCAACCCGAACAGCCAGCCCCACCGGTGCCACAGCAGGTGCAGTGGCACCGAGCATCGTGGCTGGCCCAATGGTACCAGTGGGCACCATGGCCTCCGACGCAGCCCCCAGTGGGAGCTCACTCGGTGGCTGGAGCTTTGGAAGAACCGTTGGCCTCCCTCTCCAGACCCCTGAGAAAGGAGTCAGTGAGACGTACGTCCTCGGCACCGTGACCGGAGTCCGACCAAGTGGTGAACCCTCCAGTGCCAGCCAACACCCAGAGCACCGCACCGGGCTCTTCGCCCCACCCAGAGGAAGCAATTGCGGCCCCCTCTGTCCCGCAGGAAGACTTCAGGGCCCACCAAGAACTCTTAAAGAGGGTGGCAGCAAGCCTCCACCTCCAAGCAGAGGAATCATAGAATCATAGAATCATAGAATATCAGGGTTGGAAGGGACCTCAGGAGATGGAGGAGCCCTCAGACTCTCTAACGTGTTGTCCCCATTGGCACCAGGTACCGTGGCCTTGCCTCTCCATGAAGGGGTGGCTAAGATTTCAAATGCCTTGTGGCAAACACTGGCCTCATTGGCCCCCGTCTCTAAAAAGGTGGAACACAAGTACCCACTAAAGGGCATGAGTACTTGTATACCCACCCGGCGCCCAACTCCCTGGTGCTCAAGTCAGTCAACCACAGGGAATGGCAGGATCAGCCAGCCCCGACCCCGAAGAACAAAGACTCTCGGAGACTGGACTCTTTCGGAAGGAAAATTTATTCATCTTCAAGCTTCCAGTTACAAGTGACAAACCATCAGGCTCTCCTGCGCTGGCATGAATTCAGTCTGTGGGGCTCACTGCCCAAGTTTGAGGACTCGCTTCAGGAGCGCGATAGTGGAGGAAGGGGCAGTGGCCACTAGGGCGTCCCTGCAGGCAGCCTCAGATGCTGCAGACATGGCCACACGATCAATGGCCTCCACGGTGTTCATGAGACGGGCGTCATGGCTCCTGGTCTCTGGGCTGTCCAGCGAGGCACAGTCTTCCATGCAGGATCTCCTGTTTGACGGGAAAGCTCTGTTTGCGGAGGAAACAGACACAAGACTGCATGGCATGAAAGACTCCCGCATGACCCTCCAGACTCTGGGCCTCTGTGTCCTAGCTCTGGCAAAACCTAAGTTCAAGCCGCAGCAGACTCCCGCCCAGGCCGCCCTCCCGAAGTATGAGGCCACCCATAAGAAGCAGAGGGACTATAAGAGATACCCTCAGAGGCAGTCTCGGCCTGCCCCCCCAGCCTGGGTCCTCCAAGGGCAAGCAGGCAGGGAAAAGGTGTTTTTTGATGGGACACTCGGGGCACCCCGCCAGTCCTCACCAGGGATCCATCCCCAATAAAGCTCCCCTTCTCCAACTGGTTGTGTGCTTTCTTCCCGGAATGGTCACGGCTAACCTCAGACCGATGGGTCCTCAACTCCATCTCCCGAGGTTACACCCTCCGGTTTACTTCCTCCCCGCCCAACCACCCCCTTACCCTGTCCCTCTTGGGGACCCCTTGCACAAATCTCTGCTCGATGGGGCGGCGCCTAGGATTAGGAGTGATAGAGGCAGTGCCCAAGGAGTTCATGGGCAAGGGGTATTGCTCTCGTTATTTTCTTATCCTGGAGGCCAAAGGGGGGCTCAAGCCCATCCTGGACCTGCGAAGTCTGAACCAGTACATGGTGAAACTCAAGTTCCGCATGGTCGCCCTGGCCTCCGTCATCCCCTCCCTGGATTCCGGGGACTGGTATGCTGCCCTTGATCTACAGGACGCATACTTCCGCATCCACATATCCCAGGGGCACAGGTGCTTCCTCCATTTCATGGTCCTCCCGTTTGGTCTGTCCACTTCCCCCAGGGGGTTTACAAAATACATGTCGGTGATAGCGACCTACCTCAGAGGGCAGGGGGTCCAGATATTTCCCTATCTGGACAATTGGCTTGGCAAGGGCATCTCCCAGTCACAGGTGAGGGATCATGTGGCGCTCCTGTCCACGTGCACCGCCTTGGTCCTGTTGGTAAAAAACACCAAGTCCACTTTAGTCCTGGTCCAATGCATAGAGTTTATCAGGGCGCTCCTGGACGCAGTGTCGGCCAGGGCCTCTCTCCCGCCAGACAGATTCAAGACCCTGAAAGGTCTCATGGACTCGGTCACAAGGTTCCTGGTGACACAACAGCCAGGGTTTGCCTGCAACTCTTGGGTCACATGTCGGTGTGCACGTGCGTGGTCTGTCACGCCAGACTCAGGATGAGGTCCCTCCAGCTCTGGTTGGCCTCGAAATTCTCCCAGGCCACGGAGAGGACGGACAAGGTCCTCACCTTGCCGGACTCTGTGATCACCTCCCTACGGTTGTGGTTCTCCCCAAACAACATGCTCGGAACGAGAGGGCAGATCGCTTGAGCAGGGACTTTTCCTCGCAACACGAGTGGTCCCTCCACCCAGAAGTGGCCCACCAGCTCTTCCAAAGGTGGGGAACTCCCCGGGTGGACCTATTTGCGATTCAGCAGAAATGGCGATGCCCCCAGTTCTGCTCCGGGGGCGGGGCCTGGGGAGGAGCGCTATCTCCGATGCCTTTCTCCTGTCCTCTGAGGCCAGCTTCTCTATGCCTTTCTCCCATTCCCTCTAATCAGCAGGGTCCTGGAGAAGATAAAGACAGACAAGGCCCGGGTCCTCCTGATTGCACCGGCGTGGCCCAGGCAGCATTAGTACGGGACCCTCACGGGCCTGGCGGTAGCTCCGCCGTGGCCGTTGCTGCTCTGCCTGGACCTGCTCTCTCAGGACCAGGGCCGCCACCTCCATTCCAACCTAGTGGCGCTTCATCTCGCGGCATGGCTGCTCAGTGGTTAGGTGGAGAGGAAAGCACATGCACAGAACAGGTCCAGCGCGTCCTCCTTGAAAGTAGATGGCCTTCCACTCGCCATACTTATTTAGCAAAGTGGTCCCAGCTTTCTAGGTGGGCGGTAGACCAGGGTGTGTTCCCGATGGCCGCCCCAATCCAGCTTATCCTTGATTACCTCTTCCACCTGAGGGCCCAGGGCCTGGCGCCCTCGTCCATCAAGGTGCACCTGGCAGCCATGTCGGCCTTCCATCCGCCAGTGCAAGGGCACATGGTATTTTTCCCATGCTGTGACTGGCCGGTTCCTTGAGGGTTTGGACCATCTTTTTTCGTATTCTAGACCCCCTGTCCCGCTGTGGGACCTAAATCCGGTGTTGGCTCGTCTCACGGGGGCCCTGTTTGAACCACTGGCCACGTGCTCCTGGTCTCACCTCTCATGGAAGGTGGCCTTCCTGGTTGCAATCACTTTGGCCAGGCGAGTCTCGGAGCTCAGGATCCTGACCTCTGAGCCGTCGTATGTGGCCTTTCATAAGGACAAGGTCCAGCTCTGCCTGCACTCCGCATTCAAGGTGGTCTCTGCCTACCACATGGGTCAGGACATTTTTCTACCAGTCCTCTGCCCCAGGCCTCACACACCCAGTGAGGAGTGCCATCTCCACATTCTCAGTGTGCAGCAGGCTCTGGCTTTCTACCTCGAGCAAACCAAGCCATTCAGAAAGTCCTCGCAACTGTTCATCGCCTCGGCTGAGCGCGCGAGGGGCCAGCAGCTTTCCAATTGGATCGCTTCGTGCATCTGCTCCTGTTATGAGCTGGTGGATGTCCCCCCGCCACCCATTGTGAGGGCACACTTGACTCGGGCGCAGGCGTCGTTGGCTGCCTGCGTCGTCGGCTGCCTTCGTGGCCCACGTCCCCATCCAGGACATTTGTACGGCCGCCACATGGTCTTTGATTCATACGTTCACCTCGCACTATGCGATCATCCCCCAAACCAGGGATGACACCGGGTTCGGCAGGGCTGTCCTCCTTCCTGGGAACTTGTGAACTCCTACCCACCTCCAACAGATATAGCTTGGAATCACCTATTGTGGAATACACATGAGCAATCACTTGAAGAAGAAAAGACTGTTACCTTTTCCGTAACTGGTGTTCTTCAAGATGTGTTGCTCTTGTCTATTCCACATCCCACCCTCCTTCCCCTCTGTCAGAGTTGTCTGGCAAGAAGAAACTGAGGGTGGGGGAGCACACAGCTCCCCTTATACCGTGCCAGGCAGACACCACTCCAGGGGTCGCGGGGGGCACTCTCTCCCTCCCACGGGTACTGCTATGGAAAAAACTTCAGGCACCAGTGCACGTGGCAAGCACACACACCTATTGTGGAATAGACATGAGCAACACATCTCAAAGAACACCAGTTACAGAAAAAGTAATAGTCTTTTCTTAAGTTTTACATTGATTTATTTTTGAAAGCAGTTATTTTTTGTACATAATTCTACATTTATAAGTTCAACTTTCATTATAAAGAGATTGCACTACAGTACTTGTATTAGGTGAATTGAAATATACTATTTCTTTTGTTTTTTACAGTGCAAATATTTGTAATGAAAATAAATATAAAGTGATCACTGTAAACTTTGTACTCTGTTGTAATTGAAATCAATATATTTGAAAATGTAGAAAATATACATTCAAAAATATTTAATTAAATGGCATTCTATTGTTTAACAGTGCGATTAATCGTGATTAATTTTTTTTAATCGCTTGACAGCCTTACTAATAACTGTTGTCAGTATTTCTATTAACTAGTGAAAGCTGCTAAAATTGCTGTTTAAGTGTTACTTCTGTAAATTGTGGTACAGGGAATCCAGGGTTTTTTTTTTCTCCATGAGAAAATAGTAACGTAGCTGTAACTGTATTTTGTTTTTGTTTTCTAAAATGTGCTCCCGCTACAGTAAGAAGCTTGTTGTTAGGGACACGTCTGTATCATAGAAACAACTTTCATTTTCTGGACACTTTTTATTCATCAGAATTTTGCTATTTGCATAACAGACAATTTACTAGGTCAGCCCAATTAAGAGCCCCTCTTGTGTAGTTTGGACCAGCATAGATAAAAAGCAATTATATATTTTTAAAAAAAACATACTTTATTTAAATTGAATTGTTTTATTCAAATAAAAAAACCTATTTAAAACTAAATTTGAAATAGACATTCTTTTTTAAGGCCTAAACTTACTATAATCTATTAAAATCATTTAAATACAAAATAGTATTAAGTAGTACATGTTTGCCAAATTTTAAAGAAAGACATACCACTGAACTCTTGGAAGTCACTGGCAAAACACCTCAAACTAGAGTTCCTTGAAGAGCTAAACTAGCTTTCACAGGAGTAGCCTCTTCTGTAGGTGCAGAGAGAATATTTTCTTCATTTCAGTTTATTCAACTAATTCAGTTCAATGACTAGTTCATTCCAAGTTGAGACACCAATAGGAAGCTAAAAAAGTAGGAAGGCTTGATTTCCTCTTCTAGCTATGAATACAAATTAGGTGAGAAAGCATGAGATCTACTAGTTCTAAACTTTTGAAGGACATGGTGACCGTGGACACTGGGGAGGGCCAGTGTTCTGATGTGGCACCAAGCATTCTTTCATGCCAGTGTTTGTTTGGCTGGTTCTTGTTCACATGCTCAGGGTCTAACTAATCACCATATGTGGGATCAGGCAGGAATTTTCCCCCAGGTCCCCTGTGACCTTGAGGGGTTCGCCTTCCACTACATGTGCATGTGGGTCATTTGCCAGGATTATCTGGGTATCCACTACATAATTTTACCCGCAATTGCGGGACCTCGGGCGCTGGTGCACCTCGCTCCCGCCTATTCTCTGCCTGTGACACACAATAGTCTAGTCTCCTGTGGGCTGTGATGTTTTGGTTGTTGGGTTTAGTATGCGGGTGCTCGGTAGAGGTAGATATACAAGAGGTCAGACTACATTATCTGGTAGTCCCTTTTGTCGTTAAACTCTGATTATGGCCAGAAACAATCAGTTCAATTCATTAATTAGGCATAATGCTTCCTTTGTTTAATAAATTAGTTTTAAATGCAAAACATGTTTTTATAAACTTTTAGATAATCATCATTTTTAACATAAACATAAAAATGAAGAATGTGATTAAGCATCAATAAGCTGTTTTTAAGTAAATCTTAAATAAACATATAGATATAGCATATTCCCCTGGTTTCCAACCAATGAAAATCAGCCTGTCTTTTGAAAACATAATGAAGTACAACTGCGAAACACAATTAAAATTATTTTAAATCAGTGTTTCCTGCTTGCCGATTTAAATCATGATTGAAATTGGTTATTTAAATTGCTTTGATTTGAATCAATCCATCCTGGCTTGAACTGTAAAAACTTCATGAAGTCTGAACTGTACTTAATTGACCGCTAGTTTCTAAGAGCTCTGGTAATAAATGCTACCCTTAAAAACTAATAATGGGTAACTTGGGTTTGCTATTTTCTTGGAATTGTTTTATTTGGCTTTGTTATTTTGCTTTTGTTGTTCACGTGCTTACTGCAGTTAACTCACTGGTACAGATAACTATGCCCATTATTATCTGTCAATATCATCTTAGAAAAATACAATTCTCAACTCAGAAGAATTAAGTAGAATAAACTAAAGATACTAACAACTGCAGTAAATGATTACTTTGCTAAACCTTTAAAGTTATTTGCTAAAATGGGGAAATATGTCTGGGGAAATAACTACACTATGATTAAACTAAATTCAAATGGTTTGTATCTGAAAGGTGACCGGCAAGAGTCAGTGTCTACTGGGCGGTATGATCTAACCAAAGTTTTACACACCTCAGTTAATGCTGCTTGCTGTTTTGCATAACACCATTGTATGCAGATATAAATGTACACTTTGCAGTAATCTGTTGCTTTTGCCTTTCACTCTTTGAAAAATTGGAATGTAAAATATTCAATATGGCAACTGCTTTTAAATAAGACCCACTGCATTGTCTTACACAAGGAAAGGAATCATGATATCAAGTCTGTTGCCTGCATTGTTAATCTAGAATATATTATGGGAATGAACTTTAAAAAAAAAAAAGTGTCTTAGGAAGATTCTGAGAGGAGACAAACATTTCAGCTATATTTGCTTGTCTATGAAAGCCTATGCTTTTGTGTTTTTTGTTTCTTTTAATATACTTGTTTGTTTCTGATCATTTTCTGCATTTCTTGTATGTTGAACGATCACAGAAGTCTACCTTAGGGAATAAATCTGAACAAAGGCATACTTATACCCTGTCCAAATTAATGTACAGGAAGAGATGGGATGTATTTTGAAAAATTTAATGAATATCTTATTCTCTCTTCCGTCTAAATTTTTAAATTGTAATGTGAAAGAATTTTCTACACATCACTGGCATCACAAGTCTCCTGTACACTCTGTGCTTCAAGTTGTTTGGTCTTTGAAACTTGACATGTATCACTATTTTCACCATATTTACAAGAAGTATTAAAAATGCAATTTGCATTGCTTACCATTAACTCCACTCCTTTGATCTAGGAACGAAGAGCTCTAGAAAGACGGATATCTGAAATGGAAGAGGAACTCAAAGTAAGTGCGTCACACCATTTGTGACTAATTCTATTAAAAAAAAAAAAAAAGTGTGTTGGTGGTTCACATTATTTGTAAGGTGGAAGTTTTCCAGCTGTTGGCAATCTCATTGGAGAATAGGCAAATTCATCATTTCCCCGATGCAACCACAACAGAATCTCTTGTGCAGTAATCTGCAATTCAGTTACTGCTCTGTTTCCAAAGGATATAATAGCAAAGGGTGATTATTTTTTTTTAATTTATTTTTTTAAGAAGGTGGCTGAAATTTACAAGTTTAGGATGGGAGAAAAGTCAAAGGTTTCTAGGGTAGTTTTTTTAACTGAAACCAAGGGGAAAAGTGAATCACTTTTCGAGGCTGAGATGGTATTGTATGGTTTTCATTCACTCTTACAGTAGTGCAAAACAGAGGATTGGCCTGTGAAATTTTTTTTTTAAAAACAAGACTTTAACCTTGTAGTTCTAGAGTTAATCTCTGTGATTGGTTTTCTTTTCTTAAGTCGTGATATGATTTGAGCTAAATAAGGTTAATCCAGGGAGTTGACCATATATACATTTTTCATTATATCCATGGACAAAACTCCAGAAGCGAGCCAACCAAACTGCTGATAAAATTAAATCATACCAAGGAAGCAGCTGGAATGTGGTGAACTAGAAAACGTCTTTGGACGCTATAATTTTAGAGGCACCCCCCCAGTCTATTAACAGCCAGTATTCGCTATTCTGTTGCTAAAGGGTTTCTTCTAAAACACATTTTTGAGCTCTCCCTGCTGCTCTGCAACAGCTCTCTCCAGAAACTTTTTTTTTAAATGCATACATGGAGTTCTTGTTGACATAATGGATGATGACAAGCAGAGAAGTATACAAAAGACAACCATGTTGTTTTATCTGCATTAGATTCAGAGCCAAGTACGTGTGCCTTAATGGAGAACAAAATAATATTTGGGACAGAAAGCAAACTACAGCAAGGGAAAAATTTTCATTCTTCTAATGATGGGGAATTCCAGAATAGAAAATATCATGTTGTGTTATACTTGTAGGTTATCCTTAAGGATGGCTAGAGGGATAAGAGAAATAGAGAATACAAATATATTACCAGTTTTGCAAAGTTGTTGGGGTTTTTTTTTGCAGCTACACATTAACGTTTTTAATTGTAAGATTAACTCTCATCCTATTTGTTTGCTGTATTGTCACATAAAAGTATATGTTAAGCACATGATTATTTGCAGATTGCTGAATGGGAAATTTAGTCCATGTAATTAGAATTTTAAGTAAAGAATTCCAGAAATAACTCTCATTGTTAATGCATCCTGAATTGTTCTGGAAAGCTGTGACTAATCACTGGCTGTTCTTAGATTACATTTCAAGAATGTGCCACTTTTTGATCCTTTCCTTTCACAGTTAGTTATCTGCTTTTAACATGATTGTCTCTTTTGATTTGTTCTCTTTCAGTTCTCCTTGTCATACTATACTTGCTTTTCTCTTGTTTTCACTCCTGTTTTTTATGATTCCTGCAGATTCAATCTTTGAGACATTTAAATGAGCGACTGCTGGCTGAGAATAGGGCCTTGACCAGAGTGGTTACAAAGCTCTCAGGGTCCTGTAGGCAACTACGTTCTGTGGACTTGTAATTTCTTCTTTCTTCTTTTTTTCTCCTTTGAGTAGCCTGGCAGGTGTTGAATTTTAGCTAGTGCTTTGGCAGCACTTTTCTATTAATGCTTGTGTGTCTGAAGATTTACTTATTGCTTGATTACAGAAGTATGGCTTATGCATGATGTCCAGTGTCCCAGCTCCTGTTCCTTATTACAGACACATTGGTAGGGTTTGGTATTATCCTTACTAGCATAATATCTTATCATTTTGCATTCAAAGATGAATCAGAGGACAGTTCAAGAAATAGGTATTTCTTGTCTTGTACAAGATTTTTGATTGTAGTTTATTTATACTTTATGTAAAGATGTGGTGCCCCAAAAGGCATGGTTGTTCACGCAGGACTTGAACTAGCATTAGGTTTCCTTTGTTTTGATCTTTATACAAAATGCAGAGTTTGACAATTGACCTCAAAATTTCCAACATATTAAAATTAACAGTAGAGATCTTCCTCTCTCTGCAGTTAACTTTTTATAAGATTGACCCAAATCAAAATTGTCCTAGTGAATATCTGAGTAATGATTTCAGGATTGTGGACTTGATTATTTGCATCAGCTATTCTAGTTTTTACATTCCAATATGTAGAGTTTTGGTATGCAAAAAAGTAATCTTTTCTTCAAAAATGTATTTGAATTTCAAGCCTTATTATGTATTTGTTCAAATACTTTGTTTAGTTCAGGTATGGCTCGGTTGTGCTAATACTCTTTTTATCAAACTAGGTTTAAAATAAGCTTGAAAATCTGTAACTGTAAACCAAAGGAAATCTGATTGTTGATTTGAAGATTACAGGTGTTATACCTGTGTGAAATCCAGTTACAGGGGACATCTGTGAAAAATCCATTTGGTGGCTACCTTTTGAGAAAACAAAATTTGACCCATTCCCCTGCTTCTTATCCACATGCCAAATCTTTCAGCCCACTAACCCTTTGTCCTTCATAGAAAAACTATGCATGGCTGAAGCTCTGAGCCCTGTGGATCTGGGCCAGATGAAAATATATTTAAAAATAGAATTTTTTTTATGGCTAATGGCCCTTCCACCTTCCTCATTTTTACACACACGCACGCACACACCTTCTCTCTCTGTCCCAGAAGAGAGAGGAGGGACGTATGTGTTTTTTTTGGTTCTGCCTCAGGCCTCAGAATTTTCCATTGGGGGGTTGGGGTAGGAGGCTGCACATGCTCATGAGCACGGTCTGTTGCAACCTTTGTTTATGCAAAACTGTTAATCATTTATGGGTTTGGTTTTGTAAAAATCTGGGTTTGGCTTCTAAAAGATGTGCTTAGTGACTACTGAATGACATTTTGCATCAACTAGACCTATGCAAAACTACCCACAATAATATAACAAGATAAAAATAGTGCATGTTATGGTCTTGCTTATTTAAGAGACCACAGAAAGATGCTCTTGTTTTTCAGAGAGAAGTAAACTAGAATTTAAGCTTTATATATATAGCGAAGGGTTAACTAAAGGCTCAGCTACACTAGAGAATTTTGGAATTTACACCACCTGTTCAAGCACCTGAAATGCTAGTGAAGTGTTTTAGGGCAGATCCTCAGCTGGTGTAACTTGTCAGAGCTTCATTAGTTATACCAGCCGAGGATGTGCCCCCTTGTGTTAAAGTGGTACGTGGACATGTCGCTGGAATTTCTAAATCCAGTAAGATTGCACTAGCCCCAAGAAAATGTTGTGAGTTGTTCTGCTTTTGCTGGTTCACGTTAAACCATTTTAGCATTCATATACACAAGGAGCACAGAGTTGCAGCTAATCTATTTCAGATTGTCCTCCCAGATCAATCCCATAATACTCCTATCTATTACTGCCATAATACAGAACACTGGTGCTGTCACCTCTCCCATTCAGTATTTGGCTGATATATTCTCTACCCATTACTCCTGCCTGTCTTGGGTAGTAATGCACGAATAGCTTCATCAGAAGAAAAACTATTAAGGACAGTTTTTGCCAACTATGTAACTGCATAATAAATAGATTGTATTTAGACAAAGCCCTGTGTTTGAATAGTGTTTTTTCATCTGGATGGAAATTCACTAAGGGGGAAAAAAGCTAAAGCTTGTGTGTGCTCACATACATTAATGCTGGTAATAACTGTAGCTCCCTCATTAAGGAGTGAGTTGGCACAGGACTGTGGAGCTGGAGCCCCATCTCCCACACACCAGAGATTTGTACAGAAAATAAAAAAATAACCATTTGTGAAAACAGACCAAGCTCCATACGCACACCAGTAACTCTCAGCTCTCTACGGTACTTATCTCCTTCAGGTGCACTGGTGCCTTCTGGTCAGCCTGCCATACCACACTCCCCCAAATTTGCCTTGAGGACTGACTAGTACATTTGGGGACATGGAGGAATTGACTAAGCCTCATGGATAGGTCAGAGAGACGTTCTTACTCCACACCTGAGCTTGCATTTTTCTGCTTTCTAGACCTAAAGAGAAAACTATTTAGTTTCAAAATAAGAAGCAGCAAAACCATGTAAAACAAACTTTTCTTTTTACAAATATACGAAGAATAAAACCAAGTGTCTTACTTCCTCAAGCACAGACACTGAGGTTCCATAGGATTCTGGGCCTAGAAGCCCAGAGCAAACTGAGCAGCAGAAAAGGTAGGAGCGTGGTAGTCTTTGGCCATTTCATCTATATTTCACTGTACACTGGTCCCCAGATAGGACAGAAACACTGGAACAAACCATGTTACAGTGGTACAGAGATATGTCCATACACATAATACATACACCACAGTATACTAGAGATAATATTGCATTTAAAAAAGGCACATTAAGAGTTAACGTTGCAAAGTCAAGTGCTCAAAAGTCCTAAGGCTCCTGCCTCATTCCATGAAAGTTTTTTAAATATTTCCTTTTATCTTCTCCTTTGTTCAGTGTTCAGCCCCAGCCCTGATTTAACACATACCATTCAAACCCTGATCTGAAGATAGAATTATTAACATCCTCATGGGTGTTTCTGGGGTTCTCTGACCATAGCATGAGAGTGCTTCACAAACATTAATCATACCCCTGTGAGATGAGGGGTTTTCATCCCCATTTTACAGCTGGGGAACTGAAGCTCAGAGAGATTAAGGCCAAAATAGTAAAGTGCCTGCTAATTTTGGGTGCCCAAGTGGAGACACATGGGGCTTGATTTTTCAAAGCCCAGAGCATTTTATAGTTGTTTATATGATAGAAGCTCAGCTCCCATTGACTTCAGTTGCAGCTGAGAGTGCTGAGTACTTCTGCACATCAGACCCCAGGGTCAAAAATGCGGACACCCAGAAAATGATGAACACACAACTAGTGGCCAGCTGTGAAAAGTCTGGTTTTAAAGTGTGCGTAGCCTCACACAGGAACACTGGCAGAGGCAAGGATAGACTGTAGTTGGCATTCGAGTTCCTTAATCATGATGAAACCATCTTTCCTCTTCCTGCAACGTCCTGCTGCACACACCAAGCACCTTCACATTTCTGCAAATGAGGCAGGGATCCTATGGATACTGTAACTCATTACACAACCGTGATTCATTCCCTGGACAGGCTTATCCTGTGCACTGGAGAGGCAGGGGTATTATGGGGGCAGGGAAATGTGATCATTCTGTGCAGATTGTAATACATACGCATTGGGGTAGAGGGGAGAATTACACTGTGTGGGCAGCCTAACTTTTGAATGCTTGATTTTGCAGGCTTAATGTTCTTTTAACATATGGGTTGGTTGTGTGCACAACTTGCTAACTTTTTTTAAACAAAAAAATCATGTCGGAACTGTATTGATTGGGTCATCAGCAGGGTTTGGACATTTAGATCCAAAACACAGAGCTCTGATGCTTGAGGTAGCTGTTAGCAGAAATAGGCTGTTATCTTCTATGTCGGGTGAGGACACGCAGTTTGCCAAGAGTCTTCACAGATATTTTCTGACCACAGGTGAATGTGGAGACTGAGAACTCCTGGGATCAATTTCTAGTTTCTGTAGGGGAGTGTTCTCTGTAGTGGTTATAGATCCTTGTGATCCTAGCGCATCCTTCCCCTCTGATCCTGTCCCCCTGTCATCCCAGCTCCTGCCCTGCTCCCTCTCTGTGCCTGTCCACCCTCCCTCCCTCATCCATTGGTTCCTAACCCCCTCTGTGCCTGTGCATCTCCCAGCCTTCCAGGTAACCTTTAATTCTGGCATTTTCTAACTTTTGAGTTTTTGACTTTGCAACCATAATATTTTTTTAATGTTGTTTTCCTGGGTGTATGTACACTCTGCTACTTGGAAAGCTGAGTGTGGAACCATGGGATGGGTGCTCCGAAGCATAGGTACAGCAGCGATTGAAGGTAGTGCTACAAGACATGCTGAAGCAGTCTTGCCCACTTGCTCAGAGTTCAGCTGATCGCCATATTTGGGGTCGGGAAGGAATTTTTCTCCAGGGCAGATTGGCAGAGGCCCTGGGGGGTTTTTGCCTTTCTCTGCAGCGTGGGGCACGGGTCACTTGCTGAAGGATTCTCTGCACCTTGAAATCTTTGCAGTCTTTAAATCACAATTTGAGGACTTCAGTAGCTCAGACATAGGTCAGGGGTTTGTTACCGGAGTGGGAGGGTGAGATTCTGTGGCTTGCGTTGTGCAGGAAGTCAGACTAGACGATCATAATGTCCCTTCTGACCTTAAATTCTATGATTTTATATTGCTCAGGCTGGGTATTATGGAAAGCTGGAACCAATGCAGGAATGAACAGTAACAGAAATGCTTAGCTTTAATATTAAATCTTGATGAAATAATGCAGACTGCTAGTGTAGATGGGCCTCTTGAATAGTAAGAATCGATAACCATCATATTGGTTGTGCACTTGGAAGTAATTAAAACCTTTATAACAATTCAATCAACATTTCTTTTGCACAAAAGCACCTTGAGCAGGATGAGGCCATTTTTTCTGGCTTCTGAATTTTAGTGCATCTAGTGCTAGCAAAGGAGAACTTATATACCATAGCCTAATTGTTTCATGCCAGAAGGCCGAGTGCTCTAAACCAGTTTATTACTGAAGGAATTAAAACAACTTCTGTGACTAAAGGTTCTATTTCTGATGACTGCCTTGTCTAGTTTTGTTGCCTTTGTTTTAGGTTATACCAGCAAAATAACCATTGTGCTTCCATTTTTTGATAGATGCTACCAGACTTGAAGGCAGACAACCAGAGGCTAAAAGATGAAAATGGGGCCTTGATCAGAGTTATAAGCAAACTTTCCAAATAAAAAGGTTTACTACAGCAGCAAAATGGTATTGCACATATCTAGTAACTCCAGTGGACCATGGTGTGGCAGTCACTGGAAGCTTGGGAAGATACCTTGGAGACTGTCATTTTCAGATATCCTGCCAAATGCCCTCTTACCTGTGTTCTTTTTATCAGGATCATTGTTTCATGTTAAAGCGCAGCTGCTGAGAAGATAAAATGACTGAGAAATCTTGTTTACAGCTACAGCATATGAGGAAAGTGTTCAAGGCCAGATATGCCTCAGATATTTAACCAGTAAGCCTTAGTTGTACATAAACACTTTTGCATCAACGAAAGCTTTCAGCTCTCACAGAAGACAGTTACTCATGTTGTGCCACAGTTCATAGTTTTTCTATACTCGGTTTTTTCTTTACATCTAAGTTTGGATTTGTGTGTTTGCTTTTAATTATTCATGTACCAGTTTTTTCTTGTACAGTGTTTTCACAGCTTTATCATTTGCAGAGACCACACAACCCTTTAAAATACATCTTTGTGTTGCTAACTAGAGCTGTATTGTCCAACCACCTGGAACATGTCTGGTGGAACGTTTGCTTTCACTGTTTGTGCAATATGCATTTATTTCCTATACAAGATGCTTTAAAGTCCGTTGAAACTAGAGTTATTTTACAAGTCCTGTTTTCTGCCTTTATTGGTCACTTTAATAAAAAAAAAAAGTTTGTAATGAAACATGTTAGATCCTGTAATCTTCACATTCATTTTAGCAGGTACTGAGTGATGCTGTATATATAAATGTGTACTGTTTTGATTTTCAGACCACCACGTGGCATGCTTGAATATACTTCCCTATTGCAAATGTCTGTTACTGCAAATTAGGCTACTCCAGAATAGTGTGTTTAACAAAGTTCATTAGTTTTTATGGTAAAATGAATTTACACATTGTACGGAGCCCTATTGTGACAAAAGGTTTGAACTATAAAATACTTTTATTACCTTGTTCCTCCCATTTTTTCAGTTGATAGTGTTCACCATAATAAAAGTTGCATAAATATAACTGCTTCACTACATTTCACACACCTGTATTTATCTGAGTGCTGTCCAAAACTGTTGTGCTAGCCAAAGTAACGTTACTAAATCATTTGAAAAACCTAACCCATTACACTCACCATGTTTATATGCACTGTTATTGCCATGTGAAAAGGCATCTGAGTTGATACCACCATCCTGTTCAGACCATTTTATACATTTCAGTGGCCTTTTTTAAAAAAAAGTACTTAAGTGAAGATTGCTTTTGTTAGAAACAAACAGCTTTTATATTTTCACTAAACTATACATGACATCTTATTGGCACATAGACTATTGCCTAATACCACTGAACAGTTCAGCCATTAAAATAAATTGTACATTGTAAAGCTTGTAGTAGCTATTGTATTATTGGTTATTGTATACTATATTAAATGTGAATTTGTACCCCTTCATTTAAAAAGGTCATTGTGTTCTACTGCCTACTTCTTGGGGAGGGGTTTTGTTTTTTTGGGGTGGGGAGGTTTTTTGTGTGGTTTTGTTTTGTTTTGTTTTGTTTTTTGGTCAGGGGAACATGTTCTTTCAGTTGATTGGTTTTTTGAAGATGTGAGGTTATGCTCTTACTACCAAGCTCAGGATTCTTGATTTTAAAGGTACAAGGATAGTTTTTGAGATAGCTTGTTGTAATTGATCTGTATGAGAGATGGGTCTGAATATAGGGAACTACCATTGTCTTACGCTAACATAAAAGGCAGAGAATTGATCAGTTTGAATGGATGCAACATGTTCAGTTCTGTTATGAGACACTTAGGCATATTCTGGATTATATTTGGTAAAGTTTGGGTGCCTGTGAATGAGTAAATACGTGTTTCTAATATTTTAGTGTTTTATATTTAGGTTATTTATTCTTTATCTAAAAAACGAACAGCTACTGTGCTATATTGATTTTATTGGTAGTACTGAGCAGACCTTGTATCTGCATGAAACTAGTTGCAAAACCCACTCTTTTGGAAAAATTGTATTTTGACATATACAAATAAAATGAATAAAAGCTATTTTAAATGTGTGAAAGTTTTACTGAGAATATTTTAAATGATGTTATGAGTTTGGTATTTAAATTCTTCAGTGGGCATTTTTTCATTCATTGCTTTACTTGGATGCAAAGTTCAAGTGCTTTTCAAAGATTGTAATCTAATTGTGATTATTTGCACATCATTGTACATGCACATCTGTAAATGCACCAGTAAAAATGCCATATTTATGCAATCTGTAACAACTTGGACAAATGTTTATATATTTTACATAAACCTGTCTGTATGCAGAACTTAACTGAGAACCAGTTTTTTGTGCTATTACCACAGTAAAATACAACCCTGACTCTAATAGAGTAGGTGATGAATTTAATTGATTATTCTGTAGCACCAATTCATTTCTCCATAAATGTTTTCCTAACTAAACTTTGCTGTAGATAGACAAACCCCCAAAAGTGAACTTTAAACAAAACACCACACCCCAACCTGCAAATGACAGAACTTAAAGCACAGTTCTGCTTTGGAGGTCTGCTTGCTCATTTGGTGCTACTGGAATGGGAAAAGCACTTCATTGCTTGTTGTACCTGACTGACTAAACTTACTATAGATTTTGATGGTGCAGTGAATGACATGGAGGAGAAAGGAATTCAAAACAGTAACTCGTATTTTCAGTGGACCTGTTCCAGGGTAGGGAGAGAGCTGTGCCAGAGTTAATATTGAACATACATGGAAACAGCTGGTGCTTGAGATTTAGAGCAGCACAGGAATAGGATAGCACGTACAATCCACGGCACCAATTAATGTGGCCTGAACACCCAGCAAGGATGGAACCAGAGTTTTAGAAGGAGTGACCATGTATGAGGATTCAGACTAGATAAATAACAATTGGAGGGAGTTGAGAGGCCAGAAGGGAGATCTGTGCATGTAAGAGTAAAAGGTATCAGTTCCTTGGTTCAATCCCTGACTGGCTTTTGGCTAGAGAGCTAGAGGACTGAGAATTGGAACTCCTGGATTCTAGTTCCCCTCCCCAAACCACCCTTTGTGCTTTCCCCAATCCCCACCGCACACACACCATGCAGCCTTCTGCCACTTCCTCCCTGTACCCAAAAAAGACAGGTTAGTTTTCAGTTAACCACCATTCATTTTCCCTTCTGTCTTTGTGCACCCTGCTCTTCTGTTTCCAGTTCTTTCACCTACATGAAATCAAAAAATCATCCATTCCTATCTCACTGAGCTTCTATTGACATTGTCTGCGCTGGCATACTTCCATGCAAAACTCTGCTTTGTGCTCCAGATTGTAAAGTCAGATCTGTTCTATCCACATTACAGACCTACTGGGTCTTCATATTACCTATTCCACCTCATTGTGCAGCAGCTGTTTTTTAAAGAAAAGGGACACCACCATGTTTAGACTAAAGCAAAACAAATGTACTCTTATTTGGAGACAAGGGGTAAGCATTTGTGTTTTCAGTTTATAAACTGGAAAAGTATTTGGGTCAAATCACCACTTTAAACATGGGGAGGGGGGTCAATTGACCCCTGCATTCATATGTCTGTGGACAGAGGATACCGAGCTTCGGGTATGTCTACTTTCAAGTTGGAGGTGTAAATTCTAGCTTGAGACATACTGTGCTGTGCTCCCTCTGGTTGAGATAGTGTGCTAAGAGTGTAGCTGCAGGAGGGAGGTATGCCCTGCATATGATCCTGTCTGAGACCCACAGGTATGTACTTGGTGGGAAGCCCTTGCTCTGCCCCAGCTACTCTCCACTTTTAGCACGCTAGCTCAATCCGGGCGAGCAAGGGTGTGTCTCCTCAAGCAGGAATTCCAAATGTAGATCCACTGATCCCACATCTCCCTTTGGGTGTAAGGAAGGGGAGTGCTAACTGCATGGGATCCTCCTTTTTACCTTGCTCCTACAGAAGTCTTCCACATGTCTAGTACAGGAATCTGGCTCTACCAAATGGGAGAGCTGCTGTCCCTATCCCTCATAGCTTTGATCAGGAGGCTTTCATTCAATAGAGAGGACACTACTTAATTTCCAACAGGGTGAGCATAATCATACATATGAAATCTCCACAGTGTTGAGAGGAATGAAATGGCAGGGAGCAACTGTCACACCACCTTAGAAGTTGAGAATCTCTGTAGAGAGGCTTCTGCAAGTGTCCTCAGATCTGTTAGGCCAGTATGCTGAACCCCTATGCCTGTTCTGTATAGGGAGAGGCAGCAAACCCATCTGTCAGAACAAGAACCAGTTCAAACATGGAATTCCCTGCCCCATATTTTGTGTCCCTGGCCTATAAGGTTAGTAATGACATACATTTTATCTTGTTGATTTTTTTTCATATTTGGCTGACACTTTGCTCTGAGGAAGGATGTGGTTGTTCACTTCCGTTTGAAAAGGGAGGGCTACTTTAAAAGGTACCTACATTTTTACTAGATTGAATAATTTCCCTCTCTTTCAGTTGGAGCTTCCGTGTACTTGACTTCATGATGCAGCATGAAGATCGTAAACTTTGTTCTTTTATTACCCGTTTATCCACTTGTCAAACTGGAAGTTGTGCAACAATTTTAATTTCTTTGAAGTTAAGCTTATACAAGTAGGAAAAGCAGCTTTTCTGTTGCACCAAACCATAAAGATGCAATTCACTGTTGGACCAGATGTAAGTACCCAGCCAATACAAAATTGTGTGTGTGTGTATTATGGAATGTTGTATAACGCTAGGACTCCACCAAATAGGGTTGTGACAATACTCTTAAGAACATAAGGTTTCCAAATGCCCTTTGGGGGTTTCTTCTCATCTGTACATAATACCTCTTGAGAGACATGTTACTTCCACAACATCTAGCAATGCTTCCTTTGTGTGTGGCTTAAGAAAAAGACATTCTTCAGTTCTAAGTTAAATTATACTTAAATTCTATAGAACTTTTCTATAAAATTTTATAACTCAAAGTTAGTAGAATACTGCTATTTTTTAAAAATCTTATAAGAATTATCTTTTAAAAAACCTAAATAAAGTGAACTTCTGTAGAACTCTTGGTTACATCTGACATTTATTGGACATTTTCATATGAGAATACCTAGACTACTTTGGGGGGACAGGGATGACATTCACCTATTTTACATATTTTTTAAAGGGGGTGGTGTTCACATATACTGAGTTTTAACATCTAGGTTGAGAGAGATTGTGTTTCACCTTAAGCCAAAACTACAGGTAGTAGGGAAAAGTGTTGTTAAGCACTAGAATTGGCCAGGGAACAGGTTTTTGTTCCATAATAGAGTTTTTGGAAGAAAAACTTTTCCATATCTGAACAAGGCCAAAAACTCAATTTTTCATGGAACATAAATCCTGCAATATTTCATTTTAAAACACCCAAACTGGCTCTCCTGGTTCTTCTGTATTTGCTGACTGGCCAATCTGATCAGTTTCATAGCTGTAATTCAGTAGTGGGCAGCAATGAAACTGACCAGCATTGTGTCAATTTCAGTCAGCAGCTTCTTGGCCTCCCAGGGGTTTTGGTTTCCAGACAGCCTCACCATGCTGCCTGCTTTAGAGTCAGGGACCCTAGGGCTACCTGACACCTCCACCCCACCCCGCAGCTGCCAAACTCTCAGGGGAGCTAGCTCCCAGGCTGTGGAAGTCAGGCAGCCCATGGAGCCAACTGGCATAAAAGTCTGGAAGCTCTGGGATCCCCAACTCCAAGGCAGTCCTTCAGCTGGGCAGCTGAACAGCTGGTTAGTCAAACTGATAGGAAACCAGGCGGGTTTCAAAATCTTCTAATGTTCTGTTGGAAGATTCATTGAAATCTACAGGATTCCACAAAACCTCTTGGTTTTAACTAATGGGCACTTTCTAATACAAAAACGTTCTGCTGGAAAATATCCAGTGAGCTTTATTAAGCAGGTGTTTTTCGCATTTGTCTCGCTTGCCTGAGCAGTAGCTGGTATTTGGTAGCAAATAGCTGCACCTGTATCCTGCTCAAAATTAGACTGATTTCTGTTTTAGTAGTAGAGTTTACAGTAGTCGTGTACAGCAGCCCCAAAGGTGCATACATGATAGGATTTAAAAACATTCCTAATGAATCGCTTACCCACACAAACAAAACTGCTGCCATGCTGATTAAATCATCTATTCTTGCTTATGTCAGCACCTCCCCTTTTTGCTGCTTTTACTGATTAGATACCGAAAGTATGTAATCTTCAGAAAAAAAGAAAACTAGGGTTTGAGGGTTTTTTAAGTTGGTCACGTGTTGGATGTCTAATGTTTCTATCTGTGGATAATTATAGCAGGGACCGAAGCCTCACATTCCAACTTTGTAATTATTTCAATCCTCCTTACTTAGTTGGCCCTTACACTTTTGCCTTGCAGACTTAGTGAAGCTTATCAAGAACAGTTAGGCAAGGCAGCACAATCCATCTCCCAAAGGATTGCTTCCCTGTGTTACATGCCAGCAAGCCCAGGCCAACACAAACTTGCACTGTTTGTTTTTGCTAAAAAAATAATTAATTTGAAAAAACACCCTGGAAAAACAGTGAGAAAGGGGAGAGGAGGCAGAAGAGAAGCAGTTTCTTCCCTGGGAAGAGATGTTTCCTGGGAAGCCAAGTTTCAAACTATTTCTCACTTAGTCTTAAATATGCTTTATTCTGCACTTAAAATATACTGCAGACATAACTGGACAATAGATGTGCCTGCTTATTCCTTCGAATATTAAATAACTCCACAAAATAAGTGTTTAATCAGGAAAAAAAAGCACCTTCCCCTTCATAATATTTAGTGAACAGAAACTTTAGACATCGAACAGGTGACAGCACTTCAAACAAACCCTAAACCAAGGGTTCTCAAACTGGGGGTTGTGAGGTTATTACACGGAGGGTCACCAGCTGTCAGCCTCCACCCCTAAATACTGCTTCTCCAGCATTTATAATAGTGTTAAACATAAAAAATGTGTTTTTAATTTATAACGGGGGGTTGCGCTCAGAGGCTTGCTGTGTGAAAGGGGTCAGCAATGCAAAAGTTTGAGAACCACAGTTCTTTCCTCATCTAAAGGATACATACTTTCCATGTGTAACCAGTAATAGGAGAAAAATGGGGAGCTCTAGGTCCCCTGAAAATTAAAAGATCATTGACACCTATATTTTATTAAATTAGAAATCTAAAAAGCCAATCCAGTCAGCTCAATCCCATAACACAAATAACTTTTATAATTAGAGCAACATCCCTTCTCTCATCCTGCCTCCAAGATCTTATCTCTCCTTCCCTCATTCTCCCCATAAAGCTGGGACTTTGCTCACCACCCTGAAGGCCAGTAAATTTGGTCTATTCTGAGCCGAGGAAGAGAATGTATCTGAGTGGCAAGCATCCTACATGCAGAATGCCTCTCCTAAACCGAGCTTAAGTGCCTTGCTGATTCCAACTGCAACAGCATGGCATAGGTTGGAGAAGCAGATTTTTGGACCATCAGGTTCCAGATCATGAAAGCTAGAACAAAACCCCTTTGTTTCTAACAGGCAGCCACTGTGAATTATGGAGCCCTGGTGATGTGCTTTCAGTGGTGGCCTGCTGCATTTTGTACCAGCTTCAGTGTCTTAATGGATTTTAGTTATAGTACCATATAGAATGCATTACAGTAGCCTAATCTTAGAGTGAAAAGGGCATGGATGATGTCTGTGGAAATCGCTATGAACTGAGAAGGCTGTAGTTTTCTGGCCACAGTTAGATTGGAGAAGGATTTTTATAATTGAAATCAACATTACTGATAAATCAAAGTCTGAATCTCACTCCCAAACACTGTCTGCCTATGTATCACATGGAGCTTCATCTAGTCAAAAATGTTAACTTACCCAACAGCACAGGAGTATTTTCTAACATTCTTTGAAAATGTGATCTTTCATAGCCTCTGAATATCTGTTTTCAAGATCCCTGTGTTAATGACTCCATACCTGGGCTCCTTGGTAAGATTAAAGTCTCTCTGCTTTTCTAATATCAGAGATGATTCATTTCTGATTGCTAAGATGATATGCAACTGAGACAGAATTGGAAATGCACAAAGCAGTGAAGTTGATTGTGCGGTTCCTTCTTGACTGACAAGTCTATTCATTAATTCAAGCAAGGAGCTTTTTTCTGACAGCTATTTGACTTTACCTAACCCATTTCTTGGAAGAATTAGTGGATGGTATAAATTTCTTATCTCAGGAATGGACCTGTCAATCAGACAAAAGGAAGAAAGGGACCAACCCTCAAGTCTGATAATCAAAATAACCCAACCCTTCTCCTACAACTTGGATCCCACACTTTAAAAACGCTGATGGGATGACTTTTGCTCATCTGTATTAAGTTTATCCAGTTGTAGACCTTGCCACTAAGCCAGTCATTCCTCTCTCCATCATTAGTAATCATACAGACTAGTTTAGTCTATGGCTAGTAAAAATGGGCCAGCAGCTAGTGCTGGTGGTGATTAGCCCACAGTACAGCAGTAGAACTAATATGAGGGTTATCCTAACTGTTTGGATGTGTTTGCTTTGTCATGGGAGTTGAAGAATCTTTTTGATGCTCCCAACAGTGAAACGAGAGTGTGAGTACCAACCTCAGGGTGGAAAGTAAAACACTGATGGCATAAACCCCAAACTGGTCATGAGTTTTAAACTTAAATTCCACTAACCAACTACTCAGGCCCATTAACAGCCTTAAATAGAGTCAAAGACAGTACCCTTGGATACCCCAGTTTGTGTTGTCACCAGGCGAGCATATTTCTGTGATAAATTTGCCTTAACACCAAAATCACAGATTACTGTCCCTTAACCCCAAATGTCCCTTAACACCAAAATTCAGATTACTTCTAGTCCCAAAGGACCAGTTACTTACCCCAGGTCAATTGCACTTTAGAGTTCACACCAAGGATAATGATTGCCACCAATTCTGTAATAAACTATATGAAGATTTAGTAATTAGGAAATGGAAACTAGAGAATTATTTACAATGTTAAAGCATGTGAATATGGGCACACAAATGAGCTACAGCCCTAAATTTTAAAAGGTAATAGAGGTTTCTATAATCAGCAAGCTCTATTTGTCCTTTAGGGTTACCCCAGGCTAAGCAGCTGGGGATCTCTTTCTTATGTTTAGGAAACTCCTTGTCCACAGCCCCCTGCAAGCAACATAGAGATCCTTAGTTCCCTCCTGCTATGTGCTCTCAGCTGCAAACTCAGATGATGGGAGGAGTCCACTGACATGATTCATCTTCACAGGTAGGAGAGCAGAACAACAACACAAGTCTTTAATCCTTTTGTTAATGATTTCTCAATCCACAGATAGGGAGTTTCCAGTTGTAAGAGCCAATGGTAGCCTGGCTGATATCCATGGGTTTCTTCTTTTGGGAGGGGCATAACCATTTCCAGAGAAGAGCAACTCTTCCCACTGATTAATGCCCCTCTCCTGTATGTGATTCTTATGGTCATGAGGCTCACATTATATCCACTCAGATATTACACTACACTATGTAATATAGAATATAGATATTACAAGTAAGATTAATGCATTCAGCAACTCACAAGCATCCAAAAAGACACTAAACACTTCCTTATAACTCTAATACCTATCCTATCAATATTAACCCACAAATGAGCCAGAAAGATTTCAGCTATACATATAAAATAATGGGGTCTAAATGAGCTGTTATCACTCAAGAAAGAAATCTTGGAGTCACTGTGGATAGTTCTCTGAAAACATCCACTCAATGTGCAGCGGCAGTCAAAAAAAGGAATGTTGGGAATCATGAGGAAAGCGATAGATAAGATCGAAAATATCATATTGCCTCTATAGAAATCCATGGTATGCCCCACATCTTGAATACTGTGTGCAGATCTGGTCACCTCATCACAAAAAGGATATACTGGAATTGGAAAAGGTACAGAAAATGGCAAAAAAATTATTAGGGATATGGAACAGCTTCCATATGAGGCGAGATTAATAAGACTTGGACTTTTCAGCTTGAAAAAGAGATGACGTGTGTGTAAGATAGAGGTCTATAAAATCATGACTGGTGTGGAGAAAGTAAATAATGAGGAGTTATTTATTCCTTCTAACACAATAGGCAGCAGGTTTAAAACAAATAAAAGGAAGTATTTCTTCACACAACGCATAGTCAACCTGTGGAACTCTTTGCCAGAGGATGTTGTGAAGGCCAAGACTATAACAGGGTTCAAAAAAGACCTGGATGAATTCATGGAGGATAGGTTAATCAATGGCTATTAGCCAGGTTGGGCAGGGATGGTATCATAGAATATTAGGGTTAGAAGAGACCTCAGGAGATCATCTAATCCAATCTCCTGCTCAAAGCAGGACCAACACCAACTAAATTATCCCAGGCAAGGCTTTGTCAAGCCGGGTCTTAAAAATTTCTAAGGATGGAGATTCCACCACTTGCTAGGTAAACCATTCCAGTGCTTCACCACCCTCCGAGTGAAATAGTGTTTCCTAATATCCAACCTAAACCTCCCCCACTGCAACTTGAGACCATTGCTTCTTGTTCTGTCATCTGCCACCACTGAGAACAGCCAAGCTCCATCTTCTTTGGAATCCCCCTTCAGGTAGTTGAAGGCTGCAATTAAATCCCCCGACACACTTCTCTTCTGCAGACTAAATAACCCCAGTTCCCTCAGCCTTTCCTCATAAGTACTGTGCCCCAGCCCCATAATCATTTTGGTTGCCCTCTGCTGCACTCTCTCCAATTTGTCCACATCCCTTCTGTAGAGGGGGGACCAAAACTGGACACACTACTCCAGGTGTGGCCTCACCAGTGCCGAATAGAAGGGAATAATCACTTCCCTCGATCTGCTGGCAATGTTTCTACGAATACAGCCCAATATCCCGTTGGCCTTCTTGGCAATGAGGGCACACTGCTGACTCATATCCAGCTTCTCGTCCACTGTAATCCCCAGGTCCTTTTCTGCAGAACTGCTGCTTAGCCGGTTGGTCCCCAGCCTGTAGCGGTGCATGGGATCCTTCCTTCCTAAGAGCAGGACTCTGCACTTGTCCTTGTTGAACCTCATCAGATTTCTTTTGGCCCAATCCTCCAATTTGTCTAGGTCACTCTGGACCCTATCCCTCCAGGGTATCTACCTCTCCCCGCAGCTTAGTGTCATCTGCAAACTTGCTGAGGGTGCAATTAATCCCATCATTGTTTGTTAAAGATGTTGAACAAAACTGGCCCCAGGACCAACCCGTGAGGCGCTCCGCTTTATACCTGCTGCCAACTAGACATCGAGCTGTTGATCACTACCCACTGAGCTCAACAATCTAGCCAGCTTTCTATCCACCTTATAGTCCATTCATCCAATCCATACTTCTTTAACTTGCTGGCCAGAATACTATGGGAGACCATATCAAAAGCTTTGCTAAAGTCAAGATATATCACATCCACTGCTTTCCCCATATCCACAGAACCAGTTATCTCATCATAGAAGGTAATCAGGTTGGTCAGGCATGACTTGCCCTTCGTGAATCTATGTTGACTGTTCCTGATCACCTTCCTCTCCTCCAAGTGCTTCAAAATGGATTCCTTGAGGACCTGCTTCATGATTTTGCTGGTGACTGAAGTGAGGCTGACCAGTCTGTAGTTCCCTGGGTTCTTTTTCTTCCCTTTTTGAAACATGGGCACTTTATTTGCCTTTTTCCAATTGTCCGTGACCTCCCCCAATCACCACAAATTTTCAAAGATAATTGCCAATGGCTCTGCAATCACATCAGCCAACTCCCTCAGCACCCTTGGATGCATTAGATCTGGACCCATGGACTTGTGCAAGTCCAGCTTTTCTAAATAGTCCTTAACCTGTTCTTTCACCACTGAGGGCTGCTCACCTCCTCCCTATACTGTGTTGCCCAGTGCAGCAGTCTGGGAGCTGACCTTGTCTGTGAAGACCGAAGCAAAAAAAGCATTGAGTACTTCAACTTTTTCCACATCATCTGTCACTATGTTGCCTTCCCCATTCAGTAAGGGTCCCACACTTTCCCTGATCACCTTCTTGTTGCTAACATACCTGTAGAAACGCTTCGTTACCCTTCTCATCCCTTGCTATCTGCAACTCCAATTGTGCCTTGGCTTTTCTGATTATACCCGTACATGCTCTAGCAATATCTTTATACTCCTCCCTAGTCATCTGTTCAAATTTCCACTTTATGTAAGCTTCCTTTTGGAGTTTAAGATCACCGAAGATTTCACCGTTAAGCCAAGCTGGTTGCCTGCCATATTTGCTATTCTTTCTGCAATTTGGGATGGTTTGTTCCTGCGTCCTCAATAAAGCTTCTTTAAAATACAGCCCGCTCTCCTGGACTCCTTGTCCCCTCATATTAGCTTCCCAGGGGATCCCACCCATCAGTTCCCTAAGGGAGTCAAAGTCTGCTTTTCTGAAGTCCAGGGTCTGTATTTCGCTACTCTCCTTTCTTTTTTTTGTGAGGATCCTGAACTCAACCATCTCATGGTCACTGCTGCCTAGGTTGCCACCCACTTCTACTTCTACTACCAATTCTTCCCTGTTTGTAAGCAGCAGGTCAAGAGGAGCACGGCCCCTAGTCAGTTGTTCCAGCGCTTGTACCAGGAAGTTGTCCCCAACACTTTCCAAAAACTTCCTGTATTGTCTGCATTGCTATATTGCTCTCCCAGCAGATGTCAGGGTGGTTGAAGTCCCCCATTAGTACCAGGGCCTGTGATCTGGAAACTTCAGTTAGTTGTCCAAAGAAAGCCTCGTCTACCTCATCCTTCTGATCTGGTTGTCTATAGCACATGCCCACCAACATCACCGTTGTTGCTCTCACTTCTAAACTTAACCCAAAGACTGTCAACAGGCTTTTCTCCAGTTTCAAACTGGAGCTCTGGGCAATCATACCACTTTCTCTTACAGCTCTGTTTGCCAGAAGCTGGGAATGGGCAACAGGATGGATCACTTGATGATTACCTGTTCTGTTCATTCCCTCTGAAGCACCTGGCATTGGACACTGGGCTGGATGGACCTTTGGTCTGACCCAGTATGGCCATTCTTATGTTCCTATGTATCTGTCACTGTTCAGTTCAGACATGGGGCCCTTGGTGTCCTCAAAAATTGTTGCAAGATCCACACAGTCTACACATCAGTAAGGATTAGAAAAGTCAGTATTTGCTCTAGTTGAACAGACATACGGGGCCTAATTGCTCCCCCAATCCAACCACTGTGGAATTAGCCTCTGTCTGGATCTCTCCCATCCCATGCGAGGAAGAGGAGTCAGCTGCTTCTGCCACACAATTGCGTGTAATTTCTTCAAAGGAGATCCTTCAGCGGGGTCAGGACTCCATAGCAGAGAAGGAGCCCTGGTCTACACTTTGAGTTTAGGTCAAATTTAGCAGCGTTAGATCGATTTAACCCTACACCCATCCACACGATGAAGCCATTTTTTCGACTTAAAGGGCTCTTAAAATCGATTTCTATACTCCTCCCCTGACGAGGGGATTAGCGCTGAAACTGACCTTGCCATGTCGAATTTGGGGTAGTGTGGAGTAGTGTGGTCACAATTTGATGGTATTGGCCTCCAGGAACTATCCCAGAGTGGTCCACTGTGACCGCTCTGGACAGCACTCTCAACTCAGATGTACTGGCCAGGTAGACAGGAGAAGGCCCACAAACTTTTGAATCTCATTTCCTGTTTGGCCAGCACGGCAAGCTGCAGGTGAGTGTAGATCTCATCAGCAGAGATGACCATGATGGAGCCCCAGAATCGCAAAAAAGCTCCAGTATGGACCGAACGGGAGGTACGGGATCTGATCGCTGTATGGGGAGACGAATCTGCGCTATCAGAACTCCGTTCCAAAAGACGAAATGTCCAAACATTTGAAAAAATCTCCAAGGGCATGAAGGACAGAGGCTATAACAGGGACCCGCAGCAGTACCATGTGAAACTTTAGGAGCTCAGGCAAGCCTACCAAAAAACCAGAGAGGCAAATGGCTTCTATGATGAGCGGCATGCCATTCTACGGGTGCAGCCACCACTACCCCACCCCTGTGCTTTAACTCCATCAGTGGATTGTCACACAACAGGGATGTGCATTTTGGGGCTGAGGAAGATAGCGCACAGCAAGCAAGCAGAGAAACTGTTTTCCCCGAGAGCCAGGAACTGTTTCTCACCCTGGACCTGGAGCCAGTACCCCTCGAACCCACCCAAGGCTGCCTCCTGGACACACCAGGTGGAGAAGGGACCTCTGGTGAGTGTACCTTTGTAAATATAATACATGGTTTAAAAGCAAGCGTGTTTAATGATTGATTTGCCCTGAAGACTTGGGATGCATTTGCGGCCAGTACAGCTACTGGAAAAGTCTGTTAACGTGTCTGGGGATGGAGCAGAAATCCTCCAGGGACATGTCCATAAAGCTCTCCTGGATGGTAACTCCTCATGGTCACCTGGTTGAAATAGAGTAATTTTATTAAGGGGACATTCAGAGGTGACCGTTCCTGCTGGTCTGTGTGCTTGTGGCTGAAAAGAAATATTCCCCGACGTTATCCACGTGGTGGGGGGAGGGGTGAAGCAATCATCCCAGAGAATTGGGTGTGTGTGTGGGGGGGGTTAGTTGGGTTTGTGCTACACGTTAACCCAAAAACCGCAGCCCCTCCTTTTAAATTGCAAACCCATTTTAAATGGCCAACCCAATGGCTGCTTGGTATGGGAAACCATTCTCACATGTTCTGAAGGTTAAAGAAGCTAAAGACTGTGGCTTAGCATGGTTGCCTGCAAGTCGAATTCTGTTGCCCGGCCCTGTGTATGTGATCTCTCACACCAAACTGGCAGACCTTCAATATTAGAGGCAAAATGCGACCTTGTACCGAAAGCACATGTGCTATGTAATGTTAACAGCAAGGTTCACCGTGAAAGTCTACCCATTGTTCTCTAAAATGTGTCTTTTTAACGACTACTCTCCCTTTTTTCCCCTCCCACAGCTGCAAATGTTTCAACACTCACACTATCATCTCTGTCCCAGAGGCTAGTGAAGATTAGAAGGCGAAAAAAAGTACTCGCGATGAAATGCTCTCTGAGCTCATGCAGTCCTCCCACACTGAAAGATCCCAGCAAAATGCATGGAGACAAGCAATGTAAGAGTCCAGGAAAGCACAATATGAACGCGAGGACAGGTGGCGGGTTGAAGATGATAGGTGATGTCAGCTTGCTGACAGAAGGCAGGAGGCAATGCTGAGGCTACTGGAGGATCAAACTGATATGCTCTGGCGTATGGTTGAGGTGCAGGAAAGGCAGGAGCACAGACTGCCGTTACAGCCCCTGTGTAACCAACCGCCCTCCTCCCCAAGTTCCATAGCCTCCTCACCAAGACACCCAAGAACGCGGTGGGGAGGGGGCCCTCCAGACACCCAAGCACTCCACCTCAGAGGACTGCCCAAGCAACAGAAAGTTGGCATTCAATAAGTTTTAAATTGCAGTGTGGCCTTGTCTTTCCCTCCTTCCCCATCCCTCCTGGACTACTTTGGCAGTTATCCCCCTATTTGTGTGATTAGTTAATAAAGAATGCATGAATTTGAAACAACAATGACTTTATTGCCTCTGCAAGTGGTGATCGAAGCAGGGAGGGGAGGGTGGCTGGCTTACAGGGAAGTAGAGTGAACCAAGGGTCGGGGGGTTTCATCAAGGAGAAACAAATGGAACTTTCACACCGTAGCCTGGCCAGTCATGAAACTGGTTTTCAAAGATTCTCTGATGTGCACCGTGCCCTCCTGTACTCTTCTAACCGCCCTGGTGTCTAGCTGCGTGTAATCAGCGGCCAGGCACTTTGCCTCAACCTCCCACCCCGCCATAAATGTCTCCCCCTTACTCTCACAGATATTGTGGAGCACACAGCAAGCAGTAATAACAATGGGAATATTGGTTTCTCTGAGGTCTAACCGAGTCAGTAAACTGCACCAGCGTGCTTTTAAACATCCAAATGCACATTCTACCACCATTCTGCACTTGCTCAGCCTATAGTTGAACAGTTCCTGACTACTGTCCAGGCCGCCTGTGTATGGCTTCATGAGCCATGGGAGCAAGGGGTAGGCTGGGTCCCCAAGGACAACTATTGGCATTTCAACATCCCCAATGGTTATTTTCTGCTCTGGGAAGAAAGTCCCTTGCTGCAGTTGTTGAAACAGACCAGAGTTCCTGAAGATGCAAGCGTCATGTACCTTTCCCAGCCATCCCACTTTGATGTTGGTGAAACGTCCCTTGTGATCCACCAGTGCTTGCAAAACCATTGAAAAGTATCCCTTTTGGTTTATCTACTCACTGCCTTGGTGGTCCAGTGCCAAGATAGGGATATGGGTTCCGTCTATCACCCCACTACAGTTGTGGATGGCTTTGCTGCAATGGGATTCCCTTATGACCTGCACATTTCCCAGAGTCACTACCCTTGATAGCAGCATCTCAGTGATTGCGTTGGCCCCCACAGTAGATTTGCCCACTCCAAATTGATTCCCGACTGACCGGTAGCTGTCTGGCGTTGCAAGCTTCCACAGGGCTATTGCCACTCGCTTGTGAACTGTGAGGGCTGCTCTCATCTTGGTATTTTTGCGCTTCAGGGCAGGGGAAAGCAAGTCACAAAGTTCCATGAAAGTGCCCTTACAGATGCGAAAGTTTCGCTGCCACTGGGAATCGTCCCAGACCTGAAACACTATGTGGTCCCACCAGTCTGTGCTTGTTTCCCGGGCCCAGAAACGGTGTTCCACAGCATGAATCTTCTCCATTACCACTATGATGTCCAAATTGCTGGGGCCCGGACTTTGAGAGAGTCTGGGTCCATGTCCTCATCACCGCGCTGCCATCGCCTCCTCGCCTGCTTTTGCAGGTTCTGGTTCTGCATATATTGCTGGATAACGTGTGTGGTGTTTACAACGCTCATAACTGCTGCGGTGATATGAGCGGGCTCCATGCTTGCCGTGGTATGGCATCTGCAGGAGAGCAGAGTGGCAGCGGAAGCGGCGGGTGGATGATGATGCTGACAGCAATATGGCGCCTGCACGGAAAAAGGCGTGAAATCGTTGGCTGTTGCTTTCACGGAGGGAGGGGGGAGCAAGGGGTAGGCTGGCAGCAGACGGTTCAATATGACTGCTAGCTGTCGTCTCCTGGGTGCTCGCCAGCAGATGGTGCAGAACGACTGTAGCCATCATAGTTTCCAGGCAGACTGAATCTCCATAAGATGAAACTTAAGAAGAGAATGACCTAGAGTCACTCCCACTTAGGTCCAGGCGCCCCTGACAGACCTCACCGAGGATGGCCAAGAGCACCCAGGAGACAACAATGACAACGGTGGTGGCGGCGGCTACCAGTCATACTGCACCATCTGCTGCCACAAGGCAATGAGCTGCTGCTGTGTAGCAATGTAGTCCCGCTTCTGCCAGCACCCAGGAGATGTACGGTGATGGTGAGCTGAGTGGGCTCCATGCTTGCCGTGGGATGGCGTCTGCACAGGTCACCCAGGAAAAAAGGTGCGAAATGATTGTCTACCGTTGCTTTCATGGAGGGAGGGAGGGCCTGATGACATGTACCCAGAGCCACCCACGACAATGTTTTTGCCCCATCTGGCATTGGGAGCTTAACCCAGAATTCCAATGGGAGGCGGAGACTGCGGGAACTGTGGGAAAGCTACCTGCAGTGCAACGCTCCGGAAGTCGAAGCTAGCCTCAATACTGTGGACACACTCTGCCGACTTAATGGTCTTAAGTGGGGGGACACACAATAGACTGTATAAAATCGATTTCTAAAAAATCTACTTCTATAAATTCAACCTAATTTCGTAGTGTAGACATACCCAGAAAAAGGCAGGAATGGGGATATATAGCTCCACCGTTTAAGGAACAGAGAGGAGAGTTAATGCACTCCGAGCCATTATTCACTCTCCTTCAAGGACCTCTTTGGGTAGATCTACACTACAGATTACTTCAATGGAGTCTCTCAATTAACTTGGCTTAAGGGGGCTCACAAAGCAGCCTTCAGAGATTTTTTACACTGCAGCTCCAATAAGGCTGCTGGCTAGGAAATCCCAGGAAAACATCACTGGGGGGAATCTTAATAGTTTCTTCCCTCTCCTAACTTCCTTCTGTGGGTATTTAAATAGGATGAGTCAGTCCAAATCTCCCAAGAGAAAGGAAAAGATTCTATGTTATATCTGGAAATGCCCAGGGTGAATACACATAACAGATGGGTTTTAACTATCTAAATACCACATAGGAAAGAAGAAAGTCGATTTTCCCAAACCCATTTACATTAACTGCTTGGGGATAGTGCCTGTGGCATAATAAATGCTTTACCAAGACAACGTATATCTATTCACTGATATTTAAAGTAAACAAAAATGAAATATTAAAGAGGACCCTAACCCATAAAACTCGAATCATGACTCTTAGCCACTGGTTCTCAAACTGTGTTGTTGAACTGCCAGATTACATATTGTCAGCTCAACGCCGCCTCTCTCAATGCTAAACTGCATTAAGGCTATGTCTACACTACAGAGTTAAGTCAACTTAAGTTACATCGCTGATCGTAAACCGCTGTAATTACATCGCTTGTGCATGTTCACACAACACTCCTTGTGTTGACAGAGCGCATCCACAGTTGGTGCTCTAGCACCATCAGAGAGAGCAGTGCAACGTGGGTAGCTATCCCTCTGTGCAAATCATCAGCTTCTGCTGTTAGGAGTTCTGGGAATGAATTGCAGTCCATCATGGGGGCAGGATCACTGCCCCATGATGCAGTTTTCTCAGTCTCATAAGTCCAAGGGCTTGCGACTACGGTTTTGCACCATTTTTCAATTGCCCCTGTAAACTGTAAACTTTGTGCCTGCCATCTCTGCCTGAAATCATGGCTCCTGCACTGTTCACCAGTCTTGTGATGAGGGTTATGAACACAATGCAGCTGAATCTGAACAGGAATCCGTGGTGCCTGTCCTGTTGTGTACCATGGAAAGAAAAAATTCAAGATTGATGTTGGCATTCACGGAGCAGCTCACACAGTAGACCGTCGCTATTGGGCTCGGGAAACAAGCACTGAGTGGCGGGATCACATTGTGATGCAGTTTTGGGATGAGGAGGAGTGGCTGCATAACTTTCATAGGCACAAAGCCATCTTCTTGAACTGTGTACAGTCCCCCCTCACAGTGCAAGGACACCAAAATGAGAGTTGCCTTCTGGGTGGAGAAGTGGCGATCACTGTGTGGAAGCTGGAGACTCCAGACTGCTACCGGCCAGTTGTGAATCAGTCTGGAGTTGGGAAGTCCAGCGTGGGGTTTGTGGTGATGCCAGTGTGCAAGGCCATTTATTGTTGCCTGCTACGAAGGACTGTGACTCTGGGAAATGTGCAGGAAATAGTGGATGTCTTTGTGGCAATGGGATTCCCTAACTGTGGACAGGGGGAATAGATGGCACGCACATCCCCATTTTGACCCCAGACCATCTTGCAACCCAGTACGTCAACAGAAAGGGCTTCTTTGCTATAGTATTGCAGGTGCTAGTGAATCATCCGGGTCGTTTCACTGACATCAATGCAAGGCGGTCAGGGAATGTGCACGATGCACGTATTTTCAGGAACACTGGACTGTACAGCAAGCTGCACACTGGGACTTTCTTTCCAGAGAAGATGATTTCAATAGGGGATGTGGAAATGCCGATGTTGATCCTGGGGGACCCAGCCGACCCCTTACTCTCATGCCTCATGCATCCTGACACTAAAAACCTTGACAGCAGCAAGGAAAGCTTCAACAACAGGGTCAGCAGTAGTATAAGGGCCCTACCATAAATTAAACCCTAACCCTGCCGACCTGTCACCGGAAATCCCGCCCCATGGCGGGTATTACTTCCGGTCATGTGTCCACCTTGATGCCGGAAGCAAGGTGTGTCACGTGACCTCTCTAAGAACTCCTCCCACTTCCCAACTCCCACTGGGTTTTGCCCCTGTAGGACCACCCCGAGAGGAGATTTGACCCATTAGGGGGAGTTCCAGGGCGGGGTGACCCATTCGGAAGTGGTTCCTGTGACCCCTCTAACAACTCCTCCCTCTACCAATCAGGACGGGTTTCAGTCACTGGGGACCACCCTGAGAGGAGATTTGACCAACTGGGGGAGGAGAGGAGTTCTGGGGTGGGGTGACCCATCTGGAAGTGGTTTGTATGACCCCTCAAAGAACTCCTCCCACTGCCCTGTACCAATCAGGAGGGGTTTCAGATGTTGGGGACCACCCCTGAGAGGAGATTTGATCAACTAGGAGGAATTCTGGGGTGGGGTGGTCTGTCCGGAAGTGGTTCATGTGACCTCTCTAAGAACTTCTCCCACTGCCCTCTACCAATCACGATGGTTTTCAGCTGCCTAGGACTGCCCCGAGAAAAGATTTGACCAAAACAGGGCAGGTTCTCAGATGGCGTGAACCGCCCAGAAGAGGGTCGTGTGACCCCTTTAAGAACTCCTCCCAGCACCCTCTGCCAATCAGAGTGCAGCACCATCACCCGAGAAGTCCCAGTGCCAGTCAGAAGAGGTCATCTTCTACCAAGAATGCGTGTTTTAGAAATCGTGGCAACATGGACTCCTTCACTGCCCCTGTGAGAACTTGGGACTTTGTTTTAGCCCAGAGGGTCTTTGACCATGTACGGAGAAAGTGTTACATCAGCGACAGCTCCGAGGAGGAGGAGGGAGCAACCGAGGGGAGCCCTTTGGCCCAGCCGTTGATGGATACTCCAGAACCCGAACCCGAACTGTTTGTGAGACACCCAGATGAGCATGGTGGCCTCTTGTCCTCCACCCCCCGGAAGAGGAAGGCGAATGCAGCTCGGGGGAGTCACCGGCAGACAAGGTGAACGGAAAAGATGTCGCTCAGGTAAATGAATGATTAAGAAGTGACAGACGATGATGGGGTATAATGTGGTTAGGAACCGGGGGTTGTGTAAATCTAAAAACAAGCAATGGAAACTTACACTTGTTTCTTGTCTGAAAATCTCTCAACAGCTTAACGATGCCTTGCTAGAGGACCCGGAGGTCCTGGACAGCATTGCATCAAGCAGCGAAGATGAACCAGGCCCACCTTGTTTTTGCTCAACGCGATACAAATTGTTGAAAATGACTCCAAGGATGATGGCTATGAGGAGTTTAGGAGGAGGCTTGGCATGGAACTAACTGAGCCAGTGCCACGTTGTGAGTGTAAAAAAGTCATGCGGACTATTGTACGCGTTGCTGTTTATGCTGTCCTTAATCACTGTGTTTGGGGGAGCTACCCTGCTCCTAAAATAAGAGGTGTTAAAAGCAGCCCTGGAGAGGGCTGTGGCTGGGGATGGCTGATTGGGGCGTGGCCCAGCTGCAGCTGCTTCCCCAATCAGGCCCCAGCTGGCCTGTATAAAAAGGCTGTGAGGCAGAGGCCCAAGGAGTGTCTCTCCAGGCTGGGAGAGAGCAGGGCCTGGCTGCCTGCCTGACAGGGTACTGAGGGTGGTGCAGTGCTGGGAAAGGAGCAGGCTGAATGGGGCGCTCCAGGCTGGCAACTCCCCAGGCTGTAAGGCCTTGTCCAAGGCCCTTAGAGGTACTGGGAGGCAGAGAAAGGCAACAGGTCTGAACCCCTTTGCCTATGATGAGTGGCCTTTACACTGCAGTCTGCCCCAGGGAGCGGGGGCTTGGTGATGACTGGCAGTTGCCCAGACTGAGGCAAGGTGGGGATAGTAGGTTGGGGGTCCCCCAGGAAGGGGAGACCCCGAGGCAGAGTTTGGGGGTGCTGTCAGGGGGCAGAACCTAGAGAAAGGGGCACTGGGGGTCTGTAAGGGACACGGGGGCCAGAGCTGTGCAGATCACCGGCATGCAGAGGGCACTCCAGGCTGGAAAAGAGCTAATTTCCAACGACCAGCAAGAGGCGCTACAGGGGTGAGTCCAAACTTTTACACACTGCCTTCCGGAAAAGCTTTTTGAAGATTGTGAGGGCTGTATCATAGATGCGCCAGCCCAACAGCACCGTGACTTGGACTCCAGTGGATATAAACTGCAAGCTCCGGGGCCTGTGTGCTGAGCTGTGTTTGGAAAGCTTATTAAACACCTTTATTGCCATAAGTTATGCTATGCAGTGTCTGTGCCTAACCCCAGAACATTATTGCAAAGGGTGACCTTGATAAATGCTGTGCAATTCAGTGGAGACCCTGACCATGTTTTAAAGAAAATGACCCAACCAGAAGATGCCCGCTTACAGTGTTATATTGACCGTCTGGTCTGCACAAAAAGTTACAGAACCCTGCTTAAGAAAAAGACTATTTGTAAGAAATCTAAAAGGATTAAGTTAGAGAATTGTGAGGGGACAAATATGTGATATAAAACTTGGTAGCTGTAAATTTTTTTTAAAAAGCTATTGAAAACGGCTTTGTGACTATCTATGTTTCTGTTAGAAGGTCTCTGGCCCTTAAGTGAGCTAAAAGTTTTAAGAACAGGAGTACTTGTGGCAACTTAGAGACTAACAAATTTATTTGAGCATAAGCTTTCGTGGACTACAGCCCACTTCACTGGATGCATAGAGTGGAACGTATAGTAAGATATATATATACACACACACACACACACATATAGAGAACATGAAAAGGTGGAAGTAGCCATACCAACTGTAAGAGGCTAATTAATTAAGGTTTCAGAGGAACAGCCGTGTTAGTCTGTATTCGCAAAAAGAAAAGGAGTACTTGTGGCACCTTAGAGACGAACCAATTTATTTGAGCATGAGCTTTCGTGAGCTACAGCTCACTTCATCAGATGTTTACCGTGGAAACTGCAGCAGACTTTATATACACACAGAGAATATGAAACAATACCTCCTCCCACCCCACTGTCCTGCTGGTAATAGCTTATCTAAAGTGATCAACAGGTGGGCCATTTCCAGCACAAATCCAGGTTTTCTCACCCTCCACCCCCCCACACAAATTCACTCTCCTGCTGGTGCTAGCCCATCCAAAGTGACAACTCTTTACATAATCAAGTCGGGCTATTTCCTGCATAGATCCAGGTTTTCTCACATCCCCCCCACCCCCATACACACACAAACTCACTCTCCTGCTGGTAATAGCTCATCTAAACTGACCACTCTCCAGGTTTAAATCCAAGTTAAACCAGAACATCTGGGGGGGGGGGGGGGTAGGAAAAAACAAGAGGAAACAGGCTACCTTGCATAATGACTTAGCCACTCCCAGTCTCTATTTAAGCATAAATTAATAGTATCCAATTTGCAAATGAATTCCAATTCAGCAGTTTCTCGCTGGAGTCTGGATTTGAAGTTTTTTTGTTTTAAGATAGCGACCTTCATGTCTGTGATTGCGTGACGAGAGAGATTGAAGTGTTCTCCGACTGGTTTATGAATGTTATAATTCTTGACATCTGATTTGTGTCCATTTATTCTTTTACGTAGAGACTGTCCAGTTTGAAAAGACCAATGTACATGGCAGAGGGGCATTGCTGGCACATGATGGCATATATCACATTGGTGGATGTGCAGGTGAACGAGCCTCTGATAGTGTGGCTGATGTTATTAGGCCCTGTGATGGTGTCCCCTGAATAGATATGTGGGCACATAAACACCACCCTATACCGGAAACCTACTGACCGCTATTCCTACCTGCATGCCTCCAGCTTTCACCCTGACCACACCACACGATCCATCGTCTACAGCCAAGCTCTGCGATACAACCGCATTTGCTCCAACCCCTCAGACAGAGACAAACACCTACAAGATCTCTGTCAAGCTTTCTTACAACTACAATACCCACCTGCAGAAGTAAAGAAACAGATTGATAGAGCCAGAAGAGTTCCCAGAAGTTACCTACTACAGGACAGGCCTAACAAAGAAAATAACAGAACGCCACTAGCCGTCACCTTCAGCCCCCAACTAAAACCCCTCCAACGCATTATTAAGGATCTACAACCTATCCTAAAGGATGACCCAACACTCTCACAAGTCTTGGGAGACAGGCCAGTCCTTGCCTACAGACAGCCCCGCAACCTGAAGCAAATACTCACCAACAACCACATACCACACAACAGAACCACTAACCCAGGAACTTATCCTTGCAACAAAGCCCGTTGCCAATTGTGCCCACATATCTATTCAGGGGACACCATCACAGGGCCTAATAACATCAGCCACACTATCAGAGGCTCGTTCACCTGCACATCCACCAATGTGATATATGCCATCATGTGCCAGCAATGCCCCTCTGCCATGTACATTGGTCAAACTGGACAGTCTCTACGTAAAAGAATAAATGGACACAAATCAGATGTCAAGAATTATAACATTCATAAACCAGTCGGAGAACACTTCAATCTCTCTGGTCACGCAATCACAGACATGAAGGTCGCTATCTTAAAACAAAAAAACTTCAAATCCAGACTCCAGCGAGAAACTGCTGAATTGGAATTCATTTGCAAATTGGATACTATTAATTTAGGCTTAAATAGAGACTGGGAGTGGCTAAGTCATTATGCAAGGTAGCCTGTTTCCTCTTGTTTTTTCCTACCCCCCCCCCCCCAGATGTTCTGGTTTAACTTGGATTTAAACCTGGAGAGTGGTCAGTTTAGATGAGCTATTACCAGCAGGAGAGTGAGTTTGTGTGTGTATGGGGGTGGGGGGGATGTGAGAAAACCTGGATCTATGCAGGAAATAGCCCGACTTGATTATGTAAAGAGTTGTCACTTTGGATGGGCTAGCACCAGCAGGAGAGTGAATTTGTGTGGGGGGGTGGAGGGTGAGAAAACCTGGATTTGTGCTGGAAATGGCCCACCTGTTGATCACTTTAGATAAGCTATTACCAGCAGGACAGTGGGGTGGGAGGAGGTATTGTTTCATATTCTCTGTGTGTATATAAAGTCTGCTGCAGTTTCCACGGTAAACATCTGATGAAGTGAGCTGTAGCTCACGAAAGCTCATGCTCAAATAAATTGGTTAGTCTCTAAGGTGCCACAAGTACTCCTTTTCTTTTTAATTAATTAAGATGAGCTATTATCAGCAAGAGAAAATAACTTTTGTAGTGATAATCAAGATGGCCCATTTAGACAGTTGACAAGAAGGTGTGAGGATACTTAACATGAGGAAATATGTGTAAAGAACATAGATTCAATATGTGTAAAGAACCAGGCACTCTCAGTCTCTATTCAAACCCAAGTTAATGGTATCTAGTTTGCATATTAATTCAAGCTCAGCAGTTTCTCATTGGAGTCTGTTTTTGAAGCTTTTCTGTTGCAAAATTGCCACCTTTAAGTCTGTTACTGAGTGGCCAGAGAGGATGAAGTGTTCTCCTACCGGTTTTTGAATGTTATGATTCCTGATGTCAGATTTGTGTCCATTTAGTCTTTTGTGTAGAGACCGTCCGGTTTGGACAATGTACATGGCAGAGGGGCATTACTGGCACGATGATCTAGTTGGAAAGATCTAGTCCTGGACTATGGCACGGGCCTGCGAGAAAACACCTCAAAAAAGATAGAGGTGCAGTGGCAAATAGAGACAAAAACCCTTAAGAAAACAGAAAGAAAGTCATTTACAACAAGAGGATCCTAGGAGAAGGGTTTAAAACCCTGCCCTATGGCTTTTAAAAATGGATACGAGGTGGAAACACCACTTTCCTGCAATTCTCGCAGGGCCTAGCAACTGCAGAAAAAGTTGCTTTATAAAAAATATGTTGGATAATGCCAAACAAACATTGTCTGTTATGCCCGAGAATATTGAGTGATGTTACAGTTGTTGGCAACATCTATATAAGGAACTGCTCTGTAAATATCCCTTTATCAGTTTTGTGGAGGGGCTGCCTGTTGCTTTTGACGATGACCGTTTGTTTCCTACCAATAAAGTAAATATGATTATCATAGACAATCTGATGAACTCTGCTTGTGAAAGCGAGGAAATTGAGAAAACCTTTACCAAGTATGTGCATCACAGAAACCTGAGCATTATGTATATATTTCAAAACACATTTTGTCAGGGGAAAAAGTGTCGCACAATTAACCTAAACACAAAGTATATGGTTCTGTTCAAAAACCCCAGGGATAAATAACAAATCACTAACTCGCTTGGCAAAGTACCCCGGCAAAGCTCAATTCTTTCTAGAAGCTTTTGAGGATGTTACCAAAAGACCTTATAGCTACCTCGTGGTGGATTTAAATGCTTCCACACCAGAAGCTTATAGACTAAGAACTGGTCTTTTCTCTCCAGACTGGTCGGTGGTTTACAACAGCCTGGTATAAAAAGAGATGAATTATTGGCAGGCCCCTTTTTAACAGCTGGGGTTGCTGACCGATAACATGTCTAGGTGCGTGAAGAGAAACCTGCTCCTTTTAAAATTACTTAGCAAACTGTCCCCGCAGCAAAGGAGGTCTATACTGTGTTCAGCTTCTGATGATTTAGTAGCGGCCATCTCAGAAATAGCGCTCAATACCTTAAAAGGAAATGTACCTTTGACACAGAATCAAGTGTGTGTGCTGAAAAAGAGACGCAGGCTTATAAAATCTTTGTGTAATAAAAGGGTTTCACTTAAAAGAAAGAAGCATCTGGTAAAGCAGTCTGTGGGGTTTATTGGACCTCTGTTAAGTTTTGCTATCCTTCTGATAACAGGGCTTTTGACTAATCAATAATGGAGTATGCAGAAAAAATGTACCTGGTGCCCAGCCGCCAACTGGAGCAATTAAGAGCTCCCCCTCCAGCAGAGGAAAATATCAGAATGACTGCAACTCACTTATGGGATGCTGAAATGAAGTCTGTTCTTCAAAGAACTGACTTGGCCAAATACGAAAAGGCTAAACTTTACAGTGCCGTGCTTCAAAGGTACCTAACATATGTGAAGCAGAGCGATGTGGATAAAGGGAAAATAAGTCTGTTTCTACCGGAACAGGAACAGAGTGTGACTGACAAACCCCCAGAAACACCAAAGACCTCAGAGTCTTTTGCTCAGGAGGTGATGGATAACATGAATAAGTGTTATAAGAAAAATGCATTAGTACTGCTAAATAAGCTGGGCCAGGATAAAAAAATCTCTTCATGGAACGATAAAGGGACTTTTGTATACAAAGGCTCTGTGGTTAACAGTTCTAACATGCTGGACTTAGTCAGGGCCGTCACCCAGACACGCTCTGTTCCTAGCAGACATGTACCTAAAGGATGGGATGTGTTTATGAATGACATGGTGGAACTGAACGTACCATCTTCCATCATGGGCAACGCAGCCAACAGAGATCTTTTGGAACGCCTGAAGGCCTCAACCACGGACACTGGAGTAGATTGAGAAACCATGACCCCTTTTTTGCCATCTAAAAAATGAAAACTGGCTAAAAGATCCGAATGGCTCCATGTGTAATTTTTTACATTCTAAAATTTTTAAAACTGGTAATGTTTTGCTTTAAATAAAATATTTCTATACTTTTTTTTAAAAAAAAATAAAATAATCGGTGTACTTTTTCTGAATTGGTCATTGTTATTTTTTTTTAACAAAAACCCACCAAACATCAGTTGTTATTAAACCCCTCACCTGGGGTGCTTTATTGGATAACATGGCTATGAAAATTATTGCAAGATGCACATGTCTGGGCTTGTTGAAACATGTTTTGAGCAAGGCTAGGCCTGCCCAAGAATTTAAATTTATTTTCTACAAAATTCATCACCATCTTGTCGTTTTGCACTAAGTCGTTAGAATACAATTTTAAAATCCGGTCAAAAGATAAACCCTTGCTACGATGATGTAAGAAAAACACGCAGTGATAGCTGCAGGCGACGGAGCGGGGGTCTTGTAATTGTCTATTGTGAAACACAATGTCTGTGGCATTTTTGTTTAAAAATTTCATAATGCTTTTAGGAAACAACACACTGTTCGGGGGGTGCCCATATGAGTCAAAAAACTCTCCACGGTTACGCTCCGCCAGATACAAGGTGAGCCAGTGTTCACCCGCTTGGTTGTGTGGATGCGTGTTGACCACCAAACTGAGGGGTCTCTGACAGAGCTTGCCACCAGGGAGCCAATCACAAGGGAACACATCTAAGAAATACTTTTTCGTGTAAGGGTCCGTTGATAAGACACGTGAGAGCTGTATGGTGTCCATGTTCACATGTAGTCAAACCGAACATTTCTCCTCTGATTTATCTCTATGACGTTGTCAAAAACCCCATACGTGATCATATTGACGGTAACCGTTAAAGCCTTCCCAAAATGTATTTCTGCTCTCAGGTTCCCTGTTTTAATCAGGTCAAAGGCAAACAAGATGTAACCCTGAGCAAACTCCTCATGGTCGATGAACAGAGAACGATCTTTCATGTGTTTACCAGCCGTCTGTACCAGATTCATGTATTCTCTCACACAGCGTCCTGCCTCGAAGTCTGGTTGTAGAGGCTTGGTTGGTATCTGTTCACCATCCACATACAAGGCCACAAAATTAATATTGTAATGTTTAAAATGAAAGGGATTTTTAGGGTAACTTCTGCTAAAGGCATCATTATCCACAAACTCTAGGACAAGCAACAGGTTCTCCTGGTTATTGACCCTGCTGCCCACGGGGATGCTAAACACTTTCATTCCCACATGGTCCACGGGGTATTTAGCATTAGCGGTAAGCAGGGCCTCCGCATGCCCCAGACGGACACTTGGGAACACCCGTAACTTTCTTCACAAAAAGGGATGCTGATACAATGCGCAGTTTAAAGCCTTCGGCCGCACTGCCCATTAAACAGAAAACATCTTTACTGCGCATCAGTTTATTTTTCACATCCACTCCATTCAACAAAAGTTTTTCTTGAAAAAACAGGTCGCTGTGTAGATGATCCAGCAGCTCTACCGTCCTGCTCTGGGCCGTCAGCTTTGCCCGCCTCACAAACCCTAGATTCCCTCCATCCAACTCCGTTTCTTCGTGTTGTCCAGCAGTGTCTTTGTAGAACAGGCCAGCGGAAAATTGCGTGGTGAGGGTGTCACTGCTGTAATTGAGCACTGATTCTATAAAGGCCCTGTAAGGGTAACAGTTGTTGCTTTGGCTTATGAGGCGGTCTCCCAGCGTGACATCCAACTGACTGAAAATAGAGGCCACGGGATAATTTGCCAGGCCCACCTTGGCATCCCTGGCGAGTTCAGTTCCATCTCCTTTTACAATCTTGCAACACAGGTACAGCAGCATGTTGTTTAAATCCATATAATCTATGCCATTCCCTGCTATAAAAAAGTCAATGGGGGCAGACTCCATAACAGCTGATAGAGGCTAGCACCTCAATGTAGATGCTTTTCTCGATGCTGGTCTGAGTAGCGGCTATTTGGAACAAGTCTAGTTCTGATTTGGTGCACTCTTCAGACCTGCAGTGAACAAAAGCCATGTTAATTAAAATATCTCTCTTTTACCAGGCAGAGCGTCTCCTCTTTTGCCCAGGCTTCCTCTTGGACTTTCGCTTATGGCTGGCCGTGCGTGTCAAAGCCCTTCTTTTAAAGGGTTTCGGGGGACCTGTGCGTCGCAGGTATGACTCATTTCTTTCTCTTCCTCCTTTTAATGTACATCAGCCCTGATCCTTCCTGTGAAGCTGTATTCCCCACCTTCTCCAGAACAGCGCGGGAGACATGACCTACCCCATCTTTAGCTATGTTTTGAGCGGCAGTTTTTATGTGGGGTTTAATAATCTCTAGCCCCCTCCTCAAAAACAGTATGGCTTTTTGAAAGAGGTTACGAAATATTTCACCCACACCAGCCCCGTACATCACGGGGGGCCCCATGATATCCAGGAAGGGTGTATCCAGCCTGGGCTTTGTAATAGTTCCTGTAGATAGTGGGGTCACCGTAATTTTTTAGGATTGCCATAATAGTGTTTTGCTTTTTAGAAAGCTTGCTCTCTCCATGGATGCAGGTGCAGCTTGACAATCACCTTGCCAAAGCCAAACAAGACGCGTCTGTTCTGATCTTTCTTTATTTCAATGGTGATGGTGTCGATGTGGTGTTTACTGACAGGGATGTAATGAGGTTTATTGTAGGTGATGGTGACAAACTTGTTGTTTTAGATTCATAGATATTAAGGTCAGAAGGGACCATTATGATCATCTAGTCCGATCTCCTGCACAATGCAGGCCACAGAATCTCACCCACCCACTCCTGCAATAAACCTCTCACCTATGTCTGAGCTACTGAAGTCCTCAAATCATGGTTTAAAGACTTCAAGGAGCAGACAATCCTCCAGCAAGTGGCCCGTGCCCCATACAACAGAGGAACAGGATGCAGCGTAACAGGAGAACAGAAAAGTCCCCCACAAACTGGTGTTCTACGATATCCATGTACAGATACAGGGAGTTGAAACTCCCTGTGATGTCTGCCAAGAAGGGAAATTTTTGGACACCGCACTTGGGGCCCAAACCCAGAATGTTAGCTAGCTCCACGCCAGTAGAAAACATATATGTAAAATCGTCAGATTTAAGTCTAACTTTTCTACCCACAGGGTCATAGTTCATGACCACCTCAGGCGGTCCGGGATGATGAGCCATGGTGCTGTTCAAATGATCCAGTAATTTGGGTATGGTCGAGTAATAACCTTATCGTAGGATGAAATTCCACGTCATATCTCCAAAGGTGATTTTGAAAGAGGTGTCTTCGCTGATAGTGTATCAGCTGTGTGGGTATTGTATTTCCACTAACCCCACCTCCCAGGCACCTGGGAGATCAAAGGGCTTAATTAGCCATATTGTAAAGTTGGAGCTGGTGTTTTGGGGAAAAACTGCAGAGTTGGCATTGCTGGGCAAAGTAATGTAAAACCCGCCATCGCTTATTTCTTTCTCTCTCTCTCTCTGTCTTTGCAGGAGGAATCTTTTTTTTTTTTTTTTCGTGTCTAAATGTCGCAGAGTTGAGAAGCTTCCACCCAGCTGTTAAACTTATCAGGCCACCCCAACCATTTCACCAGTAGCTGCTTTTTTCTCCCTTTTCCTTTCTCCGCTAGAATTTTTTCAATCCTGTAAATCCTGTCTCATTTAGGGTTTACTTTTTGTAATTCTTCAGGGTAAAAAGATCCAGTAACTGTCTCACTCTTGTAATCTTCTAATTGGTTTACAGGTCTCTGGCCCCTGGTTAAGGCTTCATCCACTATGAATATCTCATCGGTAAACATCTGTTCATAACCTTTTCCAAAAGCTCCTTTGGTTTTAGATACTCACGTGGTCGCCTTTTCTAAAAGGGGCAACAACCAGTTTTATTTTAAAACCATCTCTGTAAACAGTTTTCCATACCTTCAAAGAATGTGAAGGGTTAACATCAGCGGGTCTGGTATGTACAGTTCTGTGAAAGCTCTGGTTGTAACTCTTTAGGAAGTCAGGTAACACGTTGATGTAGCGAAAGGTGTTATGGGTTGTAAAATATTTCCGCATCCTAGTTTTTAAAGTTCTGTTAAATCGCTCCACAACCCCTGCTTGGACTTCATTATTAGTAACAAAATGGTGGACTCCATGCCGATTTAACAATCTGCTTAAAGGTTTGTTTAAAAAATCTTTCCCCAGATCGGTTTGTAATTTTTGAGGCACGCGACCTTCGCAGAAAATAGCTTTAAAGGTCTTGGATACCTCACCACTTGTCTTGTCTTTTAAGCCTAAGGCCCAGGCACGTTTGGATAGAATGTCTATCACTGTTAAGATGTATTTAAAACCTCTGTTGTGTTTGGAGAACTGATGCCTATCCACCAAATCTGCCTGCCATTGCGTATCCACATCTGAAACAACGGTCTTGTTTCTTTTAAAACGTATTTGAGCTGGTTTGTGTAAAGTGTAAGCATCCTGGTCTGAAAGCCAGGCTGTTACCTGTTTTCTATTTAAAGTTTTACTATGCTTTTTGGCCATTTGAAAAAGAGGGTTCACCCCACTGAAGCTCCCAACTTCCCTGGGGGTGTAATATATTTTCTTTAACAGAGCCGTCTGTATAGAAATGACTATTATTGGTACCATCTTTTACTAACACGAATATGGAGGGGGACACATTCATATTGACACATTTAAATAAGTTTTATTAATTGCCTGGTTTAACACAACCTTTTACAGCCACCTGTAAAAATGGATGCCATGACCCCCTACCTTAAGGAAGTCTGAGCTGGTTCATTCTTCCATTTTGTCCTTTTCCAGATTTTCTTCTTGAGATCTGTGTCTCAGACATGAGCAAAAACAGCTGATGCAAGATATATTTACTCCTACAGGGCTACCGATGTGTAAGTTCTCAAAAGCCTCTAGAAAGGCATAGTCAAGCTGTTGAAAGATTTTCAGAAAAGAAACAGTATAAGCACCCCACTGCTTGTTTTTAGATTTACGCAATCCGAGGTCGGTTCCTAACCCCATTACATCCCATCCTCAACCATCACTTCTTAATCATTCATTTACCTGAGTCTTTTCTGTTTACCTTGTCCGCCGGTGACTCTTCCAAGCCATGATTGCCTTCCACCTCTAGGGGGGTGGACAATGAGAGGGCGTCACACTCATCAGGGTGCCTCACAAGGGTTTGGGTTTCGGGGTCGGGTTCCTGTGTATCCATCAATGGTTGAGTCAAAGGGCCCTCGTCAGAACTGTCGCTGATGTAGCGCTTTCTCCACACAAATCCAAAGGTGCTCGGGGCTAAAAGAAAGTCTGAAGTTCTCATGGGGGTGGTGAAGGAGTTCATGTTTCCATGATTTCTAAAACATGCATTCTTGGTAAAAGATGGCCTCTTCTGCCTGGTACTGGGACTTATGGGGTAATGGTGCTGTGCTATGATTGGCAGAGGGTGCTGGGAGGAGTTCTTAGAGGGGTCACACGACCCTTTTCTGGGCGGTTCACACCATCCTAGAACTTGCCCAATTTTGGTCAAATCTGCTCTCAGGGAGGTCCTATGCGGCCGAAACACATCACGATTGCTAGAGGGTGGTGGGAGGAGTTCTTGGAGGGGTCACATGAACCACTTCTGGACCTGTCACCCTGCCCCAGAATTCCTCCTCTCCGGGTTGGTCCCCAACAGCTGAAACCCCTCCTGATTGATAGAGGGCAGTGGGAGGAGTTTTAGAGGGGTCCCATAAACCACTTAAGGATGGGTCACCCCACCCTGGAACTCCCCCTAATGGGTCAAATCTCCTCTCGGGGTGGGCCTATGGGGGGAAAAAACATCCTGATTGGTAGAGGATAGTGGGAGGAGTTCTTAGAGGGGGTCACATGACGCACCTTGTTTCCGGTCATGTGTCCGCCTTGACCCTGGAAGTAATACCCCCATGGGGCAGGACTTCTGGTGACAGGTTGGCAGCGTTTAAGGGGTCAAGGGGCAGGGTTAGGGTTTGATTGACCATAGGGCCCTTATACTACTATCAGCAGGTGCAGAATGACCATAGAATGTGCAGTTGGCAGATTATAGGGTTGCTGGCACTGCCTTTTTGGAAGGTTAGACCTCAGTGAGGAAAATATTTCCATGGTCATAGCAGCCTGCTGTACTCTGCATAACATTTGTGAAGCCAAGGAGCAAAAAATTTCCCCAGAGGTGGAGTGTTGAGGTGAATCGCCTGGTGGCTGATTTTGAGAAGCCAGACACTAGGGTTATTAGAGGGGCTCAACAGGGGGCTATTTGAATCAGGAAGGTTTTGAAGCAGCATTGTAGTAATCTCTTTCTGTAATGCATTCAGCCAGGCACTGTTTACTTGCCACCTTGAATGACCCTTCTAATGATTCCTGCCTGAGTGTTAATTGTAGTCTGCAAATGTGCTGATTACCACTCTGTATGAATTTCTGCTGCAACCACCATGTGTAGGTCACAAATAAAGAATCATTGTCTTTGTAAGACTACATTTTTATTAAACAGCAATACACAGATTAACATTTCTTACAAGAGACATGACACTGAGTAGCACTCTGAAATGAGGATCTCACAGCTGTGTGTAAGTCCAGCTGTCGTTATGGAAAATGTCCGCCGGCGTAGAGTGCAAAGGGTACTGCGGTGGGCTGGGACCATGCGAAGAATGTTTGGGGGGAGTTTGGGGAGGACATGGAACACACCTCTGTATGGGCTGCAGGGGGAGTCAAGCACACGTGTTCCAACTGGGACCTGAGCATCTCTGGTCCACCATGAGCTTTATCATCCGTTCCTGCCCTTCTATTATCTGCTCCTGCCCCCATCTGCTCTCCTGGATATCCAATCTAGTTTTTCATTTACTGTCTCTCTCTATGTTCTGTGCTCGCTATAAGCCTGCTCAGACAATTGCAGCATGTCTTGAAATATGTCCTCTGCCAGTGTGTAGGAGCTGGCCCCCAAGGGCACATTTGAATCAGCAGAAGAAACAATACACAGAATCAGTATTGTGTGTGCACTCAGTCTTGAATCATAGAAGTTGCATACACCTCTTTCTCACTTGCCCTTGGGAAGCACACAGCCTGGCCAGAACACTAAACATGGTGAGTTTGGCTGGGAGTGGGGTGGGGAGGTGCAAGATGGGACAAAGGGTCTGGGTGGTTTCAGAGGGGATTAGTGCAAGCGCCCAGGGACACTATTCTGAATACTGGCACAGTTTTCCACAGGTGAGGGGTGATCGAAGCTGAAATCACACTACTCGGGTAACCAAAGAGGCAAGGATGCATTTCCAGCATGCGGGCGGCTTCAGACAGGGTCCGTATGCTGCTCACCTGTGTGCTGCTTTGGTTCCTGCAGAAGTAATTGCTAACTAGCACGGAAAAGTTTCCTAAAAGAGGGGAAAAAACAGAGCAGCTCTGCCAAGGAACCTTCGGCAGAGGATTGCAGAGTATCTGCAGGAAATTTTCCTAGATGCCTTTATGGAGAATTCCCAGGAGATCTCGATGCGCATTAACAAACTTTTCTGCAAGACCCCCACTGCATAGCTGCACAGGGGTATGTGAAGCAAATGCAAACAGTACCTAGTATTGTTAATTTCAATCCCTTCTCCCAAGTGCACCATGTAACAAAATAAAGGACACCTATACCTCATACTCATGTAACCATGCAGTATCAAAGCAAAATAAATACTTAATGGAGCTTTCCTCTCTGACTTCAGGTGCACCTGAGCCAGACTGCTGGGACTGGCTATAACCCTCTGGAGTCAAAAAGAGGTTCTGGCTCACCAAGCCACTGGACGAGCCTCTCCCACCCCTTCCTCCAGCTTGATCTCCTCGTCCACACCTTCTTCCTCAGGATTAAGTCTACTGGCTGCTGCCTCCAGTCCCCCAGAAGTATCCAAGGGTCTCTGGGTAGTGGCGGTGGGGTTGCCAGAGAGCATGGCATGCAACTCTTTGTAAAAGCGGCATGTTTTCAGTGCCACACCAGAGTGACAGTTGGCTTCCCTTGCTTTCTGGTACACCTGCCTCAGCTCCTTTATCTTAGCATGGCACCGCTGCATATCCCTTTCATGCTCTTTCTCATCCATGCCATGAGCAGTCTGCTCATAGGTGTCAAAGTTCCTACGGCTGCATCAGAGCTGCAACTGCACAGCCTCCTCTCCCAACAAATCCAGCAACTCCAGTGTACTCCAGGCAGGAGCACATAAAGGACACCTCTACCTCATGTATGGCTGACTCGAGAATACCTAAGGCCACGTTTTATGGTCAGTTAAATCAAGGTACCCATTCTCATGGGGACCAGTGCAAACAATATAGACACACTGAAGTCATACTTGAAAGCATGTCTGGTTGACCCCAGCAACTGGGAAGCAATAATCCATGACAGAGAAAGATAGTGGCAGATTTGTCATGTTGCTATTAACTGCTTTGAAGCAAGGGGCATTAACATTTTATGTGAAAAACATGAACAGTCCAAAGCAAAGATACAACAGCATGCAATGGTCATGGACAATCTTGTCTGTCCCACATTTTACCCTGCCAGCAGTTCTCCCATTGGTCTGATCTCACAGATATGTGTTCACCGACAGCATTTGCGGAATCCTTGTATGTCCACAGCAATGTGAGACTCCATTCTATGTAAGCAAATGTTGTACTTGCCACATGTAGTTTACTCCAAATAGGAGAGGAAAATGTACACAAGACAGGTTCTATTAAGATGTGATCTGCATACTGAAGAAGTTTGAGAAAACTCTGGTGCAAACTTTGAATATGTTTTCTGTTCCCATATGTAAATACAGTTTAAAACAAAACTTGGATATTGATTAAGATTGAGACCAAAGCCCTCAGGTAAGTGGGGAAATGGGATACTGGGAGGAAGCAGGAGCGCGCGAGAGGGCAGGGCTCCTGCCTCATACTGAGAAAGAGGGACGATCAGCGAGTTATCTCAAGTGCCTATACGCAAATGCAAGAAGCCTGGGAAACGAGCAGGGAGAACTGGAAGTCCTGGCACAGTCAAGGAATTATAATGTGATTGGAATAACAGAGACTTGGTGGGATAACTCACATGACTGGAGTACTGTTATGGATGGATATAAATTGTTCAGGAAGAACAGGCAGGGCAGAAAAGGTCGGGGAGTTGCACTGTATGTAAGGGAGCAGTATGACTGCTCAGAGCTCAAGTATGAAACTGCAGAAAAACCTGAGTGTCTCTGGATTAAGTTTAGAAGTGTAAGCAACAAGGGTGATGTCGTGGTGGGAGTCTGCTATAGACCACCGGACCAGGGGGATGAAGTGGACGAGGTTTTCTTCTGGCAACTCACGGAAGTTACTAGATTGCAGGCCCTGGTTCTCATGGGAGACTTCAATCACCCTGATATCTGCTGGGAGAGCAATACAGCAGTGCACAGACAATCCAAGAAGTTTTTGGAAAGCATCGGGGACAATTTCCTGGTGCAAGTGCTGGAGGAACCAACTAGGGGCAGAGCTCTTCTTGACCTGCTCCTCACAACCCGGGAAGAACTAGTAGGGGAAGCAAAAGTGGATGGGAACCTGGGAGGCAGTGACCATGAGATGGACGAGTTCAGGATCCTGACATGGGGAAGAAAGGAGAGCAGCAGAATACGGACCCTGGACTTCAGAAAAGCAGACTTTGACTCCCTAAGAGAACTGATGGGCAGGATCCCCTGGGAGAATAACATGAGGGAGAAAGGAGTCCAGGAGAGCTGGCTGTATTTTAAAGAATCTTTATTGAGGTTACGACACAAACCATCCCGATGTGTAGAAAGAATAGTAAATATGGCAGGCGACCAGCTTGGCTTAACAATGAAATCCTTGCTGATCTTAAACACAAAAAAGAAGCTTACAAGAAGTGGAAGATTGGACAAATGACCAGGGAAGAGTATAAAAATATTGTTCGGGGATGCAGGAGTGAAATCAGGAAGGCCAAATCACACCTGGAGTTGCAGCTAGCAAGAGATGTTAAGAGTAACAAGAAAGGCTTCTTCAGGTATGTTAGCAACAAGAAGAAAGTCAAGGAAAGTGTGGACCTGTCATAAATATAAAGGGAAGGGTAAACCCCTTTGAAATCCCTCCTGGCCAGGGGAAAGCTCCTCTCACCTGTAAAGGGTTAAGAAGCTAAAGGTAACCTCGCTGGCACCTGACCAAAATGACCAATGAGGAGACAAGATACTTTCAAAAGCTGGGAGGAGGGAGAGGAACAAAGGGTCTGTGTCTGTCTGTATGCTGCTCTTGCCAGAGACAGAACAGGAATGGAGTCTTAGAACTTTTAGTAAGTAATCTAGCTAGGTATGTGTTAGATTATGATTCCTTTAAATGGCTGAGAAAAGCATTGTGCTGAATAGAATAACTATTTCTGTCTGTGCATCTTTTTTGTAACTTAAGGTTTTGCCTAGAGGGGTTCTCTATGTTTTTGAATCTAATTACCCTGTAAGATATCTACCATCCTGATTTTACAGGGGGGATTTCTTTATTTCTATTTACTTCTATTTTTTATTAAAAGTCTTCTTGTAAAAACTGAATGCTTTTTCATTGTTCTCAGATCCAAGGGTTTGGGTCTGTGGTCACCTATGCAAATTGGTGAGGCTTTTTATCCAACATTTCCCAGGAAAGGGGGGGTGCAAGTGTTGGGAGGATTGTTCATTGTTCTTAAGATCCAAGGGTCTGGGTCTGTAGTCACCTAGGCAAATTGGTGAGGCTTTTTACCAAACCTTGTCCAGGAAGTGGGGTGCAAGGTTTTGGGCAGTATTTTGGGGGGAAAGACGCGTCCAAACAGCTCTTCCCCAGTAACCAGTATTAGTTTGGTGGTGGTAGCGGCCATTCCAAGGATAACGGGTGTAATATTTTGTACCTTGGGGAAGTTTTGACCTAAGCTGGTAAAGATAAGCTTAGGGGTTTTTTCATGCAGGTCCCCACATCTGTACCCTAGAGTTCAGAGTGGGGGAGGAACCTTGACAGGACCCCTTACTGAATGAGGGAGGCAACCTAGTGACAGAGGATGTGGAAAATGCTAATGTACTCAATGCTTTTTTTGCATTCTGTCTTCACAAACAAGGTCAGCTCCCAGACTATTGCACTGCGCAGCACAGCATGGGGAGGAGGGGACCAGCCCTCTGTGGAGAAAGAAGTGGCTCAGGACTATTTAGAAAAGCTGGACGAGCACAAGTACACGGGGCTGGATGCGCTGCACCTGAGAGTGCTAAAGGAGTTGGCGGATGTGATTGCAGAGCCATTGGCCATTATCTTTGAAAACTCATGGCGATCTGGGAAAGTCCTGGACGAATGGAAAAAGGCTAATGTAGTGCCCATCTTTAAAAACGGGAAGGAGGAGGATCCTGGGAACTACAGGCCAGTCAGCCTCACCTCAGTCCCTGGAAAAATCATGGAGCAGGTCCTCAAGGAATCAATTCTGAAGCACTTAGAGGAGAGGAAAGTGATCAGGAACAGTCAGCATGGATTCACCAAGGGCAAGTCATGCCTGACTAATTTAATTGTCTTCTATGACGAGATAACTGGCTCTGTGGATGAGGGGAAAGCGGTGGACGTGTTCCTTGACTTTAGCAAAGCTTTTGACACGGTCTCCCCCAGTATTCTTGCCAGCAAGTTAAAGAAGTATGGGCTGGATGAATGGACTATAAGGTGGATAGAAAGTTGGCTAGATTGTCGGGCTCAACGGGTAGTGATCAATGGCTCCATGTCTAGTTGGCAGCTGGTAACAAGTGGAGTGCCCCAAGGGTCAGTCCTCAGGCAGGTTTTGTTCAGTATCTTCATAAATGATCTAGAGGATGGTGTGGATTGCACCCTCAGCAAGTTTTGCAGATGACACTAAACTGGGAGGAGAGGTAGATAAGCTGGAGGGTAGGGATAGGGTACAGAGGGCCCTAGACAAATTAGAGGATTTGGACAAAAGAAATCTGATGAGGTTCAACAAGGACAAGTGCAGAGTCCTGCACTTAGGACGGAAGAACCCCATGCACCGCTACAGACTAGGGACTGAATGGCTCGGCAGCAGTTCTGCAGAAAAGGACCTACGGGTTACAGTGGACGAGAAGCTGGATATGAGTCAACAGTGTGCCCTTGTTGCCAAGAAGGCCAATGGCATTTTGGGATGTATAAGTAGGGGCACTGCCAGCAGATCGAAGGACATGATCTTTTCCCTCTATTCAACATTGGTGAGGCCTCATCGGGAGTACTGTGTCCAGTTTTAGGCCCCACACTACAAGAAGGATGTGGAAAAATTGGAAAGCATCCAGCGGAGGGCAACAAAAATGATTAGGGGACTGGAATACATGACTTATGAGGAGAGGCTGAGAGAACTGAGATTGTTTAGTCTGCGGAAGAGAAGAATGAGGGGGGATTTGATAGCTGCTTTCAACTACCTGAAAGGGGGTTCCAAAGAGGATAGATCTAGACTGTTCTCAGTGGTAGCTGATGACAGAACAAGGAGTAATGGTCTCAAGTTGCAGTGGGGGAGGTTTAGGTTGGATATTAGGAAAAACTTTTTACTAGGAGGGTGGTGAAACATTGGAATGCTTTACCTAGGGAGGTGGTGGAATCTCCTAGTTAGATATTTTTAAGGCCAGGCTTGACAAAGCCCTGGCTGGGATGATTTAGTTGGGGATTGGTCCTGCTTTGAGCAGGGGGTTGGACTACATGACCTCTTGAGGTCCCTTCCAACCCTTCTATGATTCCATGATTAGATTTACTGCTTTGTTACCAAAGATGATTACAAGATGGAAAAAATAAAGTTGCTCATGTGGATTCAGTTATAGCATGAATGTTTAATGCTATAATATTACTTTACTAATACTAACAGACAATCACATTCAGAGTAGTTTTGCGAACCTTCCAGATTAAGCATCAACGTGGTTGAAGGGATTTCTTACATATTATAATGTGAGCCAGTAGGTGGCATGAGAAAGCTGTTTCAGTCCTGCCCACAGTTTATCTCCATGCATGATAGGATGAACCACCACCCTTCTGAACAAAATCTGATCTAGAGAGTTACGCACAAAGTCTATGAGTTCCATTTAGTATTTGCCTGGAAGGATGGTGTGGTTTCTATAGCTTTTTTTGACATGAGTATATAGTATTTGCTCAAGAAAAATATGCCTTGATGAATGTTAAACAAATTCTGAAATGAGAAATGAAATGTTTTGATCTGAATAGAAATCTAAAGTTCATTCACACACAAAAACATGCAGAGCCAGTGTGAGTGTAGCAGAGGCTCCCTTTAAATATATTTTATGAGGAACTCATTAAAGGGGTCTGCAGACTCAGAAGATTGGAAATGGGACACCGAGTTTTTCACATCTGGGTTGCCAATTGAAATCCAGCAAAGGTCATTACTGACAGTTAGTTGTTACCCAAGGATGGCTACTTTGCAGTCTTTGGGAAAGGAGATTGTGGGCTCAATCTGATTCCTATTGACAGGTTGCAACTTCATAATCAGCACTGAAGTGTCAGACTATGCAATGAGTGGACCTAGATCAGGGGTAGGCAAACTATAGCCCACGGACCGCATCCAGCCCACCAGCCCTTTTAATCCGGCTCTCAAGCTCCCACTGGGGAGCAGGTTCTGAGGCTTACGCTGCTCTAGCGCTCCAGCTGGGGAGCAGGGTTGGGGGCTGTTTCACTCGGCTCCCAGAAGCAGCGGCATGTCCCCCATCTAGCTCCTATGCATAGGGGCAGCCAGGAGGCTCCACTCCACATGCTTCCTCTTCCCCAAGCGCTGCCACCACAGCTCCCATTGGCCAGGAACCAGCACTCAGCAGAGCTGCCTGGCCGCGCCTCTGCGTAGGAGCTGGAGGATGCTTCCAGGAGCTGCTTGAGGTAAGCAAGCAGCAGAGCTGCCTGGCCGCGCCTCCGCATAGGAGCTGCCGATGCTTCCGCGAGCTGCTTGAGATAAGCGCTGACTGGAGCCTGTGCCCCTGAGCCACTCCAAACCCGTCATATCCCAGTTCTCCTGCAGAGCCTGCATCCCCAGCCAGAGCCCTCACCTCCCCAAAACCCACCCTCCCTACCTCAGCCCGGAGCCCTCTCCCACACTGTGAAGTCCTCATTTCTGGCCCCACTCTGGAGCCCGCACTCCAACCCCAATTTCCTGAGCATTCATGGCCTGCCATACAATTTCTATATCCGGATGTGGCCCTTGGGCCAAAAAGTGTGCCCAACCATCACCTCGATCCTAAACTATTTTCACTCCCCTTGAGGCTCCCAGATCAGAGTCAGTGTGGGAAACCAGAAAGAACTTCAGTCTCTAAGGCTGTCAGGGTTCCTCTCCCACTCTGAACTCTGGGGTACAGATGTGGGGACAAACATGAAAGACCCCCTAAGCTTATTCTTACCAGCTTAGGTTAAAACTTCCTCAAGGCACAGACTCCCTTCTTGTCTTGGGATTGCTGCCACCACCAAGTGATTTAACAAACAATGAGGGAAAGGACCACGTGGAGTCCTATTCCCCCCAAATATTCCCACAAGCCTATAAACCCCCTTTCCTGGGGAGGCTTGAGAATAATATCCTAACCAATTGGTTACAAAATGATCAAAGACCCAAGCTCCTGGGTCTTGGAACAATGGAAAAATCAGTCAGGTTCTTAAAAAGAAGGATTTTATTTAAAGAGAAAAAGGTAGAAGAATCACCTCTGTAAACTTAGGCTGGTAGTTAACCTTACAGAGTAGCAGAAAATTCAAAGAGCACAGAGGAACCCCCTCTAGGCTTAGTTTCAAAGTTACAACAAAACAGGGATAAGCCTCCCTCTAGCAAAGGGAAAATTCACAAGTTGAGAAAACAAAGGTAAACTAATACGCCTTGCCTGGCTATTACTTACAAGTTTGAAATATGAGAGACTTGTTCAGGAAGATTTGGAGAACATGGATTGATGTCCAGTCCCTTTTAGTCCCAAGAGCGAACGGCCACAGAAAACAAAGAACCCAAAACAAAACCTCTCCCCCCCACACCAGATTTGAAAGTATCTTTTGTCCCCATTGGTTCCTTTGGTCAGGTGCCAACCAGGTTACTTGATCTTCTTAACCCCTTACAGGTAAGGAGGAATTTAGGCTACCCCTATGGTTATGACAAAGGCTGACCAGCTAGCCCTTTACATCAGCACTGAATCTGGCTGAAATATTAAAAAAACATTATTAATCCCATCACCCCAACACCTTACTTTATCAGCACAGCATGTTATTGTCACTGTGTAAACTAGAGGGCTTTTGTAGGCTTTTGTAAACTCTGTTGCTTTTGTAGGCCAAGCACATTTCATGTCCCAGGGGCACCTTCCTCCTCTAATTCCCCCTCAAACTCCCTATGTGCCACCCTTCCATCTCCTCTATTTCAGGGACCCCCAGCAACCTCCTCACCCCTCCCTTATGCCAGGGATTCTCTGTGTCCTTCATTTTCCCCCTATGCCAGGGGCACTGTGTAACCCATTCTACCCTCTGCCACGTGGCAGGAGCTGTGTGTGCCCCCCAAGCTATTGTCCTTCATTGTCCTTCTCATTCTCTGTCCTTTCCCCCAGGTTGCGATTCTTGCTCATACCAGGGTCTCCTATTTCCCCGCACATCCCGCCAGAGATTCCCATGTGCTCCCTCTACCAGAGGCTCTGTGCACTATCCGACTTTCCCCCATATCAGGGGCTCCATGTGCCCCATTCTACTCCACCATTCTTATTGCTCTTCTTTCTGATAAGTCAATGAGGGTGTCGAAATCAAAATGGTTTTGGCCACTGAAGCCTAGAACATTACCTGAAATTTTGGAATTGATCAGATGCAGCATTCAAAAGTTATCATGTTACAGACAAACAGGCAAAAAGAGAAATGCCATTGAGCTGAGTGTAAGATCTCACTTTGCTCAGGAAACAAACTGCTGCAGCACTCCTGTCCTGACACAACTTTTCAATCACACACACATGCCCACCCATCAGCTTCTTGCCAGCTGCCAGTCTCCCCAGCAACTCCTCTCTGCCCCTCAGAAATCTTCCTGTTGCTCTTCAGTTCCTCCTTCACCATTTGTTTTCCAGCTTTTCTTCCCAAGCTGCCTCCCTGGTTTCTGCTGCCCCCTCCTTTCCACTATAATGCTTCTCTCACCCCTCCCCATTTGCTTTCTTCTTTCTAGCTACAGCTTCTCTCTGCCTTTCTCCGCTTAGCTGGTCTTTCCATCTCTCCCCTGCTTCAATGGCTCCAGCCAAGCACTGCTTCCCTGATGCAGTTGCTCTCCAGATGCCTCTTTCTTAATGGCCTTTCTAGTCCCACACCCAGCCTCACCCCGTTTAAATACCTCCTTCCCCACCTCTCCATTACTAATCCTGCTGCTTCCCGCCTACTTCTTCGCTACTCACTCCTCCAACTCTTCCTCATTGCAAAAGTTCTCCAGCCACCTCCTACCACTACAGCTTCTTTCCTCAGCTTGTCTTTCTAGCACTTCAGTGGCTTCCACACGTACACACTTCTCTGTTTCTGCTCCTGCTCTACTTGTCTCTTCCTCCTCCTGTCCCTCTCCCACTACTTTTTTCCACCTACTTTTCCCACCCTGCTCAGAAACACACATCCCTGATGAACTCAAAGGTTGCAATCCAATCTTTCCTCATAAGAAATGAGTCTACTTTCCCAGCCTTTCCCTTATCCACATTTCACTCCCCACATGACATCCCAGTTACCCTCCTTACTCACTTCGTTTCCCCTCCATCACTTCTAATCCATTTTGGTTCTTGTAACATCCTCGTCAGTATAGTGGCTGAACACTTATTACCTAATACCATTCTGTCCCTACTTCATCCATCCATTGCCCACAGCCCAATTATTCTGTCTTTAGGAACCATCCCCTTCTCCTGTTTGCCTCTACCCAGCTGCAGCGGCACAGAAGCCAGCAAACAGAGCTGTAAACAGGGGAGTTTGTAAGGGGAGTTTGGGGGGGGAAGGATAAGAATCAGGCAAAGGAACAGACAGGCTAGTGAAGGGAATGTGTGGTGGTCTGGTTGTGTTTTGGTGCTCGTTGGGGGGTTTGTTTTGCTGAGGGTGGTGGTGTTTTGGTTTGGTTTGTGTTTCCCAGACTAACAGGACATAGGTGAGAAGGCTATGACAGACACAGAGGCAGCAGTGGTAGTGACCCAAGTACTGGAAGACATAATGAAGATGACTGGATGTAGAAACTGTGGCATGTACATGATCCTGGAAGGGGTACCTGAAAAGAATTTTGTCTGCATGAAGTGCCGCCTGTTAGAGCTGATGGAAGAAAAGATCCTAGGACTGGAGATGCAGGTGGAGACTCTGGTTGAGTTTAGAAGGGGGTTCGAGTGGATGATGGAGCAAAGACATGAGGAGGCTGAAGGGAAAAGCTCAGACTTGCAGATGGAAGCAGGACCAAAGAACTCTGAGGGGATACTGCTGGGTGAGGAAAGTGAACTAAGAGAACCAGCCACAGAAAAAGATGGGCCAGTGAAGGAGAAACAGAGCTCAGGAACAGGTTTGTGGAGTTGGAAAATGAAGAAGGGGCACAGCAGGTGGTCACTGAAGGTGCGAGGGCAAGGAAGAAGAGAAGAGCAGATAGTCCTATAGGAAGAAGGTAAGAGTCAATGGAGATAACACCAAATATGAGCCCCAGGAGGATACGGGATGGCTTGCAGAGGATTGCAAGGGACAATAGGAATCGAGAGGATTTGCAGCCAGATGGAACAGGGGATGGACTGGAGAATTGCACCACTGCCAGGAAAAGGCAGGTCTACGTGATTGGAGACTCATTATTGAGAAGAATAGACAGGCCTGTAACAAGAGCTGATCCAGAGAACAGAAGGGTGTGCTGTCTGCCGGGTGCTAAGATACGGGATGTGGACCTGAGGCTGAAGAGGATCCTAACGGGAGCAAGAAAGAATCCATTGATTATCCTTCATGTGGGAACAAATGATATGGCTAGATTCCCACTGGAACGTATCAAGGGAGACTACGCCAGGCTGGGGAAGACGCTTAAGGAAATCGAGGCTCAGGTGATCTTCGGTGGGATTCTGCCTGTTCCCAGAGAAGGGCAACAAAGGTGTGACAAGATTATGATGCTCAACAGATGGCTCAGGCAGTGGTGCTATAAGGAGGCTTTAGGATATATGGCCACTGGGAAGCATTCATGGACAGAGGACTATTCTCTCGGGATGGACTTCATCTGAGTAAGGAGGGAAACAGACTTCTAGGATGGAGGATGGTACAACTGATCAAGAGAGCTTTAAACTAGGAATTTGGGGGAGATGGTTGGGAGATGTCCAGGTAATCTCCATGGCAGATTTTCTCTTTGAGAGGGAAGAAAATGAAGTAAGAAAGGATACAGTAGTGGGTAGGAGAATGGACATAAGGCGGAAGAGCAGTGTACATACCAATCTAATAGGTAATATTGGCAATAGAATGTCAGCCCAATCAGGTAAAGAATGTGAGCGAAGCCAAACAGCAAGAATTAAGATGTTTGTACGCTAATGTGAGGAGCCTAGGTAACAAAATGGAGGAACTAGAGCTACTGGTGCAGGAAGTGAAACCAGATATTATAGGGATAACAGAAACATAGTGGAATAGTAGTCATGACTGGAGTACGGGTAATGAAGGGTATGTGCTGTTCGGGAAAGACAGAAATAAAGGCAAAGGTGGTGGAGTAGCACTGTATATCAATGATGAGGTAGACTGTAAAGAAATAAGAAGTGATGGAATGGTTAAGACAGAGTCCATCTGGGCAAAAATCACATTGGGGAAGAAAGCTACTAGAGCTTCCCCTGGGATAGTGCTTGGGGTGTGCTATAGACTGCCGGGATCCGATTTGGATATGGATAGAGACCTCTTTAATGTTTTTAAAGAAGTAAATACTAATGGGAATTGATCATGGGAGACTTTAACTTCCCAGATATAGACTGGAAGACAAGTGCTAGTAATAATAATAGGACTCAGATTTTCCTGGATACGAAAGGGGATGGATTCCTTCACCAAGTAGTTGCTGAACTGACAAGAGGGGATGCCATTTTAGATTTGGTTTTGGTGAGTAGTGAGGACCTCATAGAAGAAATGGTTGTAGGGGACACCCTTGGTTCGGGCGATCATGAGCTAATTCAGTTCAAACTAAATGGAAAGATAAACAAAAATAGATCTGTGACTAGGGTTTTAGATTTCAAAAAGGCTAACTTTAAAAAATTAAGGAAATTAGTTAGGGAAGTGGATTGGACTGAAAAACTTGTGGATCTAAAGGCAGAGGAAGCCTGGAATTACTTCAAGTCAAAGTTGCAGAAACAATCAGAAGCCTGCATCCCAAGAAAGGGGAAAAAAATCATAGGCAGGAGTTGTAGACCAAGCTGGATGAGCAAGCATCTCAGAGAGGTGATTAAGAAAAAGGAGAAAGCCTACAAGGAGTGGAAGATGGGAGGGATTAGCAAGGAAAGCTACCTTACTGAGGTCAGAACATGTAGGGATAAAGTGAGAAAGGCCAAAAGCCATGTAGAGTTGGACCTTGCAAAGGGAATTAAAAGCAATAGTAAAAGGTTCTATAGCCATATAAATAAGAAGAAAACAAAAAAAGAAGTGGGACTGCTTAACACTGAGGATGGAGTGGAGGTTAAGGATAATGTAGGCATGGCCCAATATCTAAACAAATACTTTGCCTCAGTCTTTAATGAGGCTAATGAGGAGCTTAGGGATAATGGTAGGATGACAAATGGGAATGAGGATAGGGAGGCAGATATTACCACATCCGAGGTAGAAGCCAAACTCAAACAGCTTAATGGGACTAAATCGAAGGGCCAGCATAATCTTCATCCAAGAATATTAAAGGAACTGGCACATGAAATTGAAAGCCCATTAGCTAGAATTTTTACTCAATCTGCAAACTCAGGGATTGTACCATATGACTGGAGAATTGCTAACGTAGTTCCTATTTTTAAGAAAGGTAAAAAAAATGATCCGGTAATTACAGGCCTATTAGTTTGACATCTGTAGTATGCAAGATCTTGGAAAAAATTTTGAAGGAGAAAGTAGTTAAGGACATTGAGATCAATGGTAATTGGGACAAAATACAACATGGCTTTACAAAAGGTAGATTGTATCAAACCAACCTGATCTCCTTCTTTGAGAAGGTAACAGATTATTTAGACAAAGGGAACGCAGTGGATCAATTTTACCTCGATTTCAGTAAGGCATTTGATATGGTTCCACATGGAGAATTATTAGCTAAATTGGAAAAGATGGGGATCAATATGAAAATTGAAAGGTGGATAAGGAACTGGTTAAAGGGGAGACTACAGCGGGTCACACTGAAAGGTGAACTGTCAGGCTGGAAGGAGGTTTAGTGGAGTTCCTCAAGGATCGGTTTTGGGACCAATCTTAATCTTTTTATTACTGACCTTGGCACAAAAAGCGGGAATGTGCTAATAAAGTTTGCGGATGACACAGAGCTGGGAGGTATTGCCAATACAGAGAAGGACCGGGATATCACACAGGAAGATCTGGATGACCTTGTAAACTGGAGTAATAGTAATAGGATGAAATTTAATAGTGAAAAATGCAAGGTCATGCATTTAGGGATTAATAAGAAGAATTTGTTATAAACTGGGGACGCATCATTTGGAAGTAACAGAGGAGGAGAAGGACCTCGGAGTATTGGTTGATCACAGGATGACTATGAAACATCAATGTGATATCGCCATGAAAAAAACTAATGCGGTCTTGGGATGCATCAGGCGAGGTATTTCCAGTAGAGATAAGGAGGTGTTAGTACTGTTATACAAGGCACTGGTGAGACTTCATCTGAAATATTGTATGCAGTTCTGGTCGCCCATGTTTAAGAAGAATGAATTCAAACTGGAACAGGTACAGAGAAGGGCTACTAGGATGATGCGAGGAATGGAAAACCTGTCTTATGAAAGGAGACTCAAGGAGCTTGGCTTGTTTAGCCTAACCAAAAGAAGGCTGAGAGGAGATATGATTGCTATCTATCAATATATCAGAGAGATAAATACCACGGAGGGAGAAGAATTATTTAAGCTCATTACCAATGTGGACACAAGAACAAATGGATATAAATTGGCCATCAGGAAGTTTAGACTTGAAATTAGACAAAATATTGTCACTTTGGATGGGCTATCACCAGCAGGAGAGTGAATTTGTGTGGGAGGGTGGAGGGTGAGAAAACCTGGATTTGTGCTGGAAATGGCCCAACTTGATGATCACTTTAGATAAGCTATTACCAGCAGGACAGTGGGGTGGGAGGAGGTATTGTTTCATATTCTCTGTGTGTATATAAAGTCTGCTGCAGTTTCCACGGTATGCATCCGATGAAGTGAGCTATAGCTCACGAAAGCTCATGCTCAAATAAATTGGTTAGTCTCTAAGGTGCCACAAGTACTCCTTTTCTTTTTGCGAATACAGACTAACATGGCTGTTACTCTGAAACCATCAGAGGAGTGAAGTTCTGGAACAGCCTTCCAAGGGAAGCAATGGGGGCAAAAGACACATCTGCCTTCAAGACTAAGCTTGATAAGTTTATGGAGGAGATGATATGATGGGATAGCCTAATTTTGTTATTAATTCATCTTCGACTACTAGCGGTAGATATGCCCAATCGCCTGTGATGGGATGTTAGATGGGGTGGGATCTGAGTTACTACAGAGAATTCTTTCCTGGGTGCCTGGCTGGTGAGTCTTGTCCACATGCTCAGGGTTTAGCTGATCACCATATTTGGGGTCGGGAAGGAATTTTCCTCCAGGGCAGATTGGCAGAGGCCATGGAGGTTTTTCGCCTTCCTCTGCAGCGTGGGGCATGAGTCACTTGCTGGAGGATCCTCTGCACCTTGAAGTCTTTAAACCACAATTTGAGGACTTCAGTAGCTCAGACATAAGTTAGGGGTTTGTTATAGGAGTTGGTGGATGAGATTCTGTGGCCTGCACTGTGCAGGAGGTCAGACTAGACTATCATAATGGTCCCTTCTGACCTTAAAATCTATGATTCTATGATCATATTCTTTTCTTTTGTTTTCTTTCCCATCAAGACATTTTCTGGGCAGATGCTCGCTCTTTCCTAATTAGTCTCCTTCCACCTCTCCATGAATTTCAAACAACAAGAAGAATTAGAGATTTAAAACACTTAGGCCTTGTCTATGTAGGAAAATTGACTAGCATAGTGATAGCAGAATAAACTATTTCAGAGTAAGGTATTCTGAAATAGCTCCCTGTGTGGACACTTTGTTGTGGAATAAAAGTCACTTTTATTCTGGAACAGTGTGTCCACATGGAGAGCTATACCAGAGTAGCTATTGCAGATTAGTTTATTCCACAATAGCTATACCAATTTCCCTTTTTAGACACACTCTTAGCTCTGGTCTACACTACGGGATAAGGTCGAATTTAGCTGCGTTAGGTCGAATTTAGCCGCGTTAGGTCGATTTAAAAATGACTGTCCACACAACCAAACCTGTTCCGTCGACCTAAAGGGCTCTTAAAATTGACTTCTGTACTCCTCCTCGATAAGGTTGACCCTTGCTGGGTCGAATTTGGGGTAGTGTGGATGCAAATTGACGGTATTGGCCTCTGGGAGCTATCTCAGAGTGCTCCATTGTGACCACTCTGGACAGCATTTTCAACTCCGATGCACTAGCCAGGTACACAGGAAAAGCCCCAGGAACTTTTGAATTTCATTTCCTGTTTGGTCAGCGTGGCGAACTCAGCAGCACAGGTGACCATGCAATCCCCCCAGAATCGCAAACGAGCTCCAGCATGGACTGAAAGGGGGAAACTGGATCTGATTGATGTATGGGGAAAAGCATCTGTGCAGGCCGAACTCCGATCAAAAAGAAGAAATGCAAATATATATGCCAAAATCTCACAGGGCATGTTGGAGGGAGGCTACAACAGGGACACACAGCTGTGCCACGTGAAAGTTAAGGAGCTCAGGCAAGCCTACCAAAAGACGAAGGAGGCAAACGGTCGCTCCGGGTCACAGCCCCATACATGCTGCTTCTATGATCATCTGGATGGCATTCTAGGGGAGAACCCTACCACTACCCCACCACTGTCTGTGGACACCTGCAAGGGGGGAGTCTCATGCAACAGGGAGGAGGATTTTGTGGATGAGGAGGAGGAGGAGAATGCGCAGCAGGCAAGCGGTGAATCCGTTCTCCCCAGCAGCCAGGACCTTTTCATCACCCTAGAGCCAATACCCTCCCAAAGTGGGATCCCCATCCCTGAAGCTGGAGAAGGCACCTCTGGTGAGTGCACATTTGTAACTACAGTACAGGGTTTAAAAGCAATAGCGTTTAATGTTTGATTTGCCCTGAAGAATGGGATGCATTCGTGGCCAGTACAGCTACTGGAAAAATCTGTTCACATGTCTGGGGATGGAGCGGGAATCCTCCAGGGACATCTCCATGAAGCTCTCCTGGATGTACCCTGAAAGCCTTTGCAGAAGGTTTCTGGGGGAGGGCTGCCTTATTTCGTCCTCCACGGTAGGACACTTTACCACACCAAGCCAGTAGAAAGTATTCTGGAATCATTGCAGCACAAAGCATGGCAGCGAATGGTCCTAGGTTTTGGTCACATTCATTCAACATTCGGTCTTTATCTTTCTGTGTCAGCCTCAGTGGAGTGATATCATTCATCGTCACCTGGTTGAAATAGTGGAATTTTTGTAAGGGAACAGTAAAAGGACCCCGTTCATACTGGGCTGTTTGCGCTTGGCTAAAAGGGATCATCCCAGAGAATAGCCATATGGCAGAGGGGAGGGGTGAAGGGATCATCCCGGAGAATAGCCACACGGAAGGGTGGGGAGAGGTGTGTGCTGCACATCCACCCTAAAACCGCAGCCCCTCCTTTTAAATGTGAAACTCAACCCATTGCTTACTCTGGAACAGGAGGGCGCTGCAGTTTGAAAACATTCCCACATGTTATGAAGGCATAAGAAGCCAACCCCATGTACCCTTTGGTTTACCATGGCTGCCTGGAAACCGAATTCTGTTGCCCAGCCGTATGTGTGTGATGTGACACCATACTGGCAGGCGCTCAATATAAAAGGGAAAATACGACCTTGTACCTAAACCACATGTGCTGTCTGCTGTGAATTGCTTGATTCACTGTGAAAGAGTCGCCCTTTTGTTCTCAGAAATGTATCATCTTCAATTTTAGTCTCCCATTTTATTTCCCCCCAGGTGCAAATGTTTCTATGCTCCCCCTATCATCTCCGTCCCTGAGGTTATTGCAGATTAGAAGGTGAAAAAACGCACTCGCGATGACACATTTGCCGAGCTCATGCAGTCCTCCCGCACTGATAGGGCAGAGCTTAATGCATGAAGGCATTCAGTGGCAGAAGCCAGGAAAGAATTAAGTGAGCGCGAAGAGCAGAGGCAGGATGCGATGCTGAGGCTAATGGGGGAGCAAACAGACATGAAGGAAGCATCTGTTGGAGCTGCAGGAAAGCCAACAAGAGCACAGACCCCCCCACTGCATCCACTGTATAACCGCATGCCCTCCCGCCCAAGTTCCATATGCGCCTCACCCAGATGCCCAAGAAGGGGGGGGAGACTCTGAGAACCCAACCACTCCACTCCTGAGTATGGTCCAAGCAACAGAAGGCTGTCATTCAAACAGTTTGATTGTTAGTGTGACTACAATAAACAATGTGGCCTTGTCCTTCCCTCCTCCCCCACCCCACCCGGGCTACCTTGTCGTTGGTTATCTCTTTTTTTTTTTAATTATTAAAGAAAGAATGCATGGTTTCAAAACAATAGTTACTTTATTTCGAAGGGAGGCTGGTGATTGGCTTACAGGGAATTAAAATCAACAAAGGGGGCGGGTTTGCAGCAAGGAGAAACACACACAACTGTCATGTTGTAGCCTGGCCAGTCATGAAACTGGTTTTCAAAGCCTCTCTGATGTGCAGTGCACCTAGCTGTGCTCTTCTAATTGCCCTGGTGTCTGGCTGCTAAAAATCGGACATCAGGCAATTTGCCTCAACTTCCCATCCTGCCATAAATGTCTCCCCCTTACTCTCACAGATATTATGGAGCACATAACAACCAGCAATAACAATGGGAATGTTGGTTGCGCTGAGGTCTGACGTAGTCAGCAAACAGCACCAGTGAGCTTTTAAACATACAAAGGCACATTCTACCACCATTCTGCACTTGCTCAGCCTATAGCTGAACTGCTCCTGACTACTGTCCAGGCTGCCTGTGTAAGACTTCATGAGCCATGGGAACAAGCGGTAGGCTGGGTTGCCAAGAATAACTATAGGCATTTCAAAATCCCCAACAGTAATTTTCTGGTCTGGGAAGTAAGTCCCTTCTTGCAGCTGCTTGAACAGCCCGGAGTTCCTAAATACGTGAGCGTCATGCACTTTTCCCGGCCATCCCACGTTGATGTCGGTGAAATGTCACAAGGGACATTTCACCATTTCACCATTCACCACCAGTGGTTGCAGCACCATTGAGAAGTACCCCTTGCGGTTTATGTACTGGTTGGTAAGGTGGTCAGGTGCCAAGATGGGGATATGCGTTCCATCGATCGCTGCACCACAGTTAGGGAACCCCATTGCAGCAAAGCCATCCAGTATGACCTGCACATTTCCCAGAGTCACTACCCTTGATAGCAGCAGCTCAGTGATCGCGTTGGCTACTTGCATCACAGCAGCCCCCACAGTAGATTTGCCCACTCCAAATTGATTCCTGACTGACCGGTAGCTGTCTGGCATTGCAAGCTTCCAGGGGGCTATCTCCACTTGCTTGTGAACTGTGAGGGCTGCTCTCATCTTGGTATTCCTGTGCTTCCGGGTGGAGGAAAGCAACTCACAGAGTTCCAGGAAAGTGGCCTTACGCATGCGAAAGTTTCGCAGCCACTGTGAATCATCCCATACCTGCAACAATGTGCGGTCCCACCAGTCTGGGCTTGTTTGCCTGGCCCAGAATCAGTGTTCCACTGTATCAACCAGCCCCACTGCCGTCATGATGTCCCAATTGCCACAGCCCATGCTTTCAAGAACATGTGTGCCCATGTCCTCATCAAAATCCTCCTCGTGCTGGCATCTCTTAGCCCGGTTCTGCATATAGTCCACAATAATGCACGAGGTGTTTACAATGCTCACAACAGCAGCGGTGATGGTGAGCAGAGCGGGCTCCATGCTTGCCATGGTATGGCGTCTGCACAGGTAACTCAGGAAAAAAGGCGCGAAACAATTGTCTGCCGTTGCTTTCACAGAGGGAGGGAGGGAGGGAGGGCCTGATGATATGTACCCAGAACCACCCACAACAACATTTTTTGCCCCATCAGGCATTGGGCGCTTAACCCAGAATTCCAATGGGCCGCGGAGACGTGGGAACTGTGGGATAGCTACCTACAGTGCACCGCTCTATAAGTCTATGCTAGCCACGGTAGTGAGGAAACACTCCGCTGACTTAATGCGCTTAGTGGGGACATATGCAATCGATTCCTAAAAATCGACTTCTATAAATTTGACCTAATTTTGTAGTGTAGACATACCTTAGTATGTCATCCAGTCCATTCCACTGCCTATGCAGTTTTGTTTCTTTCCCTATATTTTCTAGTACTTTGTCTAGTCTGATTTAAATGACTCATGATGGAACTTCCACCAGATCCTTTGGAAGAACATTCCTCATTTTCATTTACAATGTCTTTGATGTCTAAAAGTAATCAACTGATGTTTACAATCCAGTGTTTTCATGAAGAGAGCTACCTATGATGTCACAAATTCTGAATTGTGGCATCACTGAATACATTAAGCAGGAAGAGGCTGGTTATAAAAGAGAGAATTTCTATTTATATTAAACGCTTAGGTAATCAATCAACAATGATAGTCAAGGAAGTATTGCACAGGAAAACAAAACACCTAATTTTGCCACCTTTGCTCATGTCGATGGGACTACTTGTGTCATAAGTAAAACTGCTTGAAGCGCTTTAAGGAAAGGTTTTTAAATAAAAAAAAAAAGCCTTGTTTCAAAAATTATTTTTTGGTTAATTGTTGATATTATTTATGTTTTGCAAGAAGAATTCATGCCCCTTTTTCAAAAACTTTAACAAAATGACTATCAAAATAGTTACTGTCATTTAAACAAAACATTCATTAACATTTTTGGTAATGTCAATAAATTTGGGGGAAAAATACCAAAAAACAAAAAACAAAAACAAAAAAAACCCCACAAAAAGATCAGTTTTACTTTTTAAAATTTTACTTGAAAACAGGTTTTAGTTTTTTGACCAGCTCTATAAGTAAGGGCCTACTGTGTGTGTGGGGAGGGAAGTGCAGGATTTATGTCTTTAATGAGGTTTTCATAGAATTTTTAAAGGTCTGCCAAAATTTGGCTTCAAGTTAGTGTCAAAAGAGTAAAAGCAAACATATCTACAGTTTCTGGTGAAATAGATCACAGGAGGAACAATAGGGAAGTAATTAAGATAATTTCCTGTTATGCCTATACATAGCTGTAGAACAAACGGTACATCTGAACACTAATTGTGAATTTTCTCAGGTTTGCAGCTCTGAAATTTACATTCTTTTCAAGTAACTTTCTGTGCTAGAATTCCTTGCTCTTTTTAATACCCATTCACAGCAAAATTGATCCATGTTTAAATAAACTAATTTGGTAGGCTTTGATTTTTCTCTCAAAACAGGTATGTAATTATAGTATCTTATGAAAAACAGATCACAAATAAGTAATATTTAAGGCACCTAAATGTTTTAAATATCCTCCATATTTGTTTCTTTAATTATAATTATAGTCATATAGATTTTGCTCCAGTTTCTCCCAAAACAGTTTACGACTAAATTTTCACTCTGTAAGCAAATTTTTACAGTAAAATTACACATCTTTCAAAATATGATGTATAATGAAAAATGCTAACAATTTTAACTTCAGACATTTATTATTTTTGTGAAATTATGTTTTACTGTATATATTTTTAAACCTCTCTCTTCCCTTGAACGTTGTTTGACTTCTTAGGTCCTGAGTCTGCTATCAGCTCAATGCAAGTGAACACCTGCCTCTCCCATAAACCCCCCACAGAAATATCATGGCCTTTTGTTGATTGCTTATGGGGGCAAGGACTGTGATTTCTTTTGTGTTTGGTTTGGACACTGTCAGCTAATTACTAAATTCCTAAGATATTTTATCATGTCTCTTTACAGGGCTGTTCCTTTATTGTTCACTCTATTAATGCGTGTAGATTCTTGAAATATTGTTCCTCAGAAAAAAAAGAAAAACAAATAAAATATCCAAATCAACTGCAGGCTCACATAAAACATTTTAAAACCATGCATGCAGCACCTCCCAAGGCCAAGCATGTTAATCTGCACCGCCTTTTTGAGGAGACCTGTAAACCATAACTCTGATTGTTTTGGGACAAGGCACTGTTATTGTCACACATTTGGCAATGCATTCCATAATGTTCCATACTGCATGGCCTGGAGGACTGCAATGTGCATGCAGAGCTACCATTTGCCTGCAGACAGCACTAGTGAAGTCACTCGGGCTCTGCCAAAGTGTAGCAGGATCAGGGCCTAAGCTATTTTAGTGGTTCTATATTGGTCCTTGGGAGTATCAAAATAAATGGAAAGATTTATAGAGCTGTTGATGTAAAAGAGCCCTAAAGGTATCTGAGTTTCTGTTAACTAGTACACACAAGACACAAATTGACAGAGAGCCAGTAAGTGTTGGTTTTGGTTTCTGAATATTCAGATCTAGAGAGTTTTACATACTTTCTTGTTTGGAGACATAAGATGGCAGGAGTTGGAATGTCGTTTTGTGTCATATATTGGGTCTATTAAACCAGTAAGTTTTACTTATGACACAAGTAGTCCCATCGACATTGCCTGATGGGGCAAAAAACATTGTTGTGGGTGGTTCGGGGTACATGTCATCAGGCTCGCCCTCCATCCCTCTGTGAAAGCAACGGCAGACAATTGTTTCGCGCCTTTTTTCCTGAGTTACCTGTGCAGACGCCATACCATGGCAAGCATGGAGCCCGCTCAACTCACATCACTGCTGCTGTTGTGAGCATTGTAAACACCTCGTGCATTATCTTGGACTATATGCAGAACCAGGCTAAGAGATGCCAGCATGAGGAGGATTTTGATGAAGACATGGACATACATGTTCCTGAAAGCACGGGCTGTGGCAATTGGGACATCAGTTGGGACTCACAACATGTGGGCAGCCTCAGCATGTCTTATCAGAATCACAGGTGGTAAGCATAGCTAAGAACAAAGAGTGAGAAAAATACTATGTTAAATAGCAGGGAATATGAGATTTTTCACACTAAAATAATCTTTTCAAAAAAGTAACCTAGCTCAAGTGATAACAGAACAGAATTTACACTTTGATAGATAAACTGTAAAATGGAGATTAAGAGGGAATTTGAAGAACAAACAGCTACAAGTTAAAGACAAATATGAAACTCTTTGAGTATCTGAAAAGTAGGAAGCCTGCTGGTGAGACAGAATGCGTGGCCAGAGGGCAATCAGAAAGAATGATCCACAGTTACTTTTCAAGGCCCCGAAACTACACAATAAACCCCTGCACCTTGGCAGAGTCCCACTGATGTCAGTGTGCAAGGGGCAATATTCAAGTTCTATGGATAAGGCCTCAAGTTCTGAAATTCTTCTGACTTATGTTGCAGCCATCAGAAAGGTATCTCTGAGTAAAAGAACAGAGAGACAGAAGAGAGGGGTATGAATGAGCATTTGGGAAACATGTCCCACAAGGTTAAGGTCTTGTGTAATAGCTGGGTGAGGGGTTTGAAGTACAGGGGAAGGTAAGTACCACCATGAGGAATGGGAGTGGGTGATTAATTCAAGAGGAGCCTGAGAAAGAGAAGAGGCAACAGGGTAGCAGTGTGAGGGTAGGGGGAGGATTTGAGCTGAGGTGTGGAGGCAGCAGCATGAATGGGTGAGGCAATACCGGGATTTTGTGAGGGGATGAGGTGCAGTGTGGGGTTATTTTACAGAGGGTGGGGATAGTAGCAAGGGAAAGGATGGGAAAGAGGAACTGAGGCAGTTGTTTGGGATTTCATGGACAAGGACTGAAGGAGGGAGTATTTCACTAGGTAGGTTGGTGAGATTTCATCAAGGGGTTTTGGTCTGAGGCAAGGTTGTCACCAGATATGGCTTGAGATGAGACCGTGAGGGTGATTTACTGGCAATAGGGGAGTGCTGAGACAGTGGACATGTAAGTGATGGTGGTTTGAATTAATGGACTTGAAGAGTATTCAAAAGGGGAAGTAGGAAGGTAGATTTAATGGGATCGGTTTGAGGCACTGGAAGTGATTTCACTGATAATTCTTACTTGGGGTGGTGAGGCAACAAGCTGTACTGGCTGTACCAGGGGACGAACACCAGGAATTTTCGTAGGAGGATTTTCAAGGGAGAGGAGGCAGCAGGGGAGGAAGATAGTAGGGTAATTTCATTGGGGGAGGTAGGGGATGCTGGGAGGAGTGGCAGGGAGATGGCCCTAGGGAGAGTGGGTATTTCATAGGGGGGTTAGGTAAAGTGGGTGGGATGGAACTAAAGTGGAGGAGTGGTGTGTGGGGCCAGGGGGTGGGGGGGAGGGGTGAGAGAGGGTGGTGATGGTGAAGTTCACCAGAAGGGGGAGATTTTTCTAAAGGTGGTGAGGTGGGGGAAGGGTAAATTTCAGTGGGGAAAGGATTTTCACTGGGTTTGGGAAGTTGTGTGTAGCAGACAAACCGAGAAATGCCATGAAGTTGAGTTCAGGGCCTTGCTTTATTAGGACAATAATGTAAATTTCTTTAACATTTTACTATCCTGCCCTTGTCAACTGCCTCTTTCCATAAGTCTATGTTAAAATCTATGTGTGCGTGGAATTTTGGGGGGTTGAGTAATTTGGTTGCACTGCTAGAAGGAGACAGAAACATTAGACAATTTGCAACCTTTTAAAAAGGAACCAGTTTTAAGGTGCTTAGTCTCACAAAATACATACTGAATTTCCCCACGTTTTTAAGAATGCACAGGTTTAACCATATACATTTGAAACATGAGGTTTTATTGTTTTTTCATTTACAAAGGAGGTCAAAATTAGCCTTCCAAATCCTAGTTGCAACCTTACCTAAGGAGAAGAGACTCTCACTCCATAATAAAAGCTATGTAAAATTCACTATTTTAGGCTTATGATCTTCTGTCTGCATGCTGTTTAATACTTAACTTATAAAAATAAAAGTGCATTTCTAGGCCTTGAAAATATCATGTGCTTAAGATTTTTAGAAGGAAAAAGGCTGTTCTGAAAATGTTTTCCAACTTAGTAAGTTTCTCCCAATTGCGGCTGAGGAAAACATGCAGTGTGATACTAAAACTATTTGGGACTTTATCCCTGAAAGCTCACCAGCACAGCCACCCTTATTAAGATGCAAACATCTGACAGTCAGCATTTTTGAATTGGGCACTTAAACCAACCTCACCACAACATAACTTCTGTTAATAAATAACAGACTGTGAGGGTCATAGAGCCTTTTTTGGCATTAAAAAACAACATTTTTTGAGAAGCAAAAACATCTAACAGTGACTGATGCAGCTACATCAGAAGGGGTAGAAACTCATGTACACGATATATTACACTTTCTCCACATCAGGTCCGTTTTTAACAACTCTGGGGAGTGTGTGCAGTGGAGAAGAATTGGTATTGTGTTGGATGCATCTCTCTGAAGAGAATGCCCTTTTGCATACTGTCAGGGAGAGTGCTACAGAGTGGAAGAAATATCTGCCACATAAATTCAGAACTCATCTGAAGGATATTTAATTTTACTGTTTTTACATTTCAATCATTTTAAAAATTGACAGCTCTATGGCCTGAGGAATAACCAAACCAAACAACAAAAAAAAAACAACCACAACCAAATCTGAGAACTTTCATCAACTTTTTTTTGAGAGGGTTTAGACAAAATTATTATTTTTTAACAAAAATGTCATTGATAAATGGAAATTAGAAAAATGGCAGCCAGCTGTAGTATGTACATATTATTGATTGAATACTGTGGTAAATAATGTTAGTACTAGTGCAGAATTAACTTTTCTGAAGTTACTATCCTTCTTATTGAAAGTTTTCCAAAATATCCCAAAGGATTAAATTGTATGATGGACTATTCCCTTGCCTTGAAAAATACAAGAGGAATCATTCTCGACTGACAAGTCTCAAGTGTGAACTTTTTTCCTCACAGGTGCCCCTCAAAAATACTGTCACAGAGAGTGAAAATTAGAAGTGAATTAAATGATCACCAGAGAGGCATTGAATGTTGGCCAGGTGACAGAGTTCTAACATTGGAGAGGAGACCAGGAAGGAGAGGTACATGAGGTCAAAGTAGAACCACGGACTAAGTCTATTATTTATATTGTAGGAATGCCTGGAGGCCCCAGTCAGGGTCTAGGGCACCATTGTGCTAAAGACACAATGAACTTCCCCCATCCCCCCAAGAGTTTACATTTTAAAATCCATTAAGAGTTTTATTAACCAGATGGCCAAATTTGCAATGGAACCTGAATGAGATAGGAAAGAGATGACAATGAGATATGCTCCACAGTCCCAGGTATCTAGATTTCCTTTGTTTGTGACACAAACTTCTATATCATGCTACCATATCTCCCACCTACTGTCCCAAGATGCCTGAATCTACTGAAATAAACAAATCATTCAATTTAGTAAATATACCCCTTGTGAACCAGGATTAAGTGGATCACGAAGTTCCACAACATTAAAACCACTAATGTCTGAAAATTCAGTTACATTTCAGGGTATCTATCATGATATTCTGGGAACTAAACCTTGGTTGATCATGCTTCCTATGCAAACTTCTGCCAGTTGATCTACTAAGTGAGCTGTAGCTCACGAAAGCTTATGCTCAAATAAATTTGTTAGTCTCTAAGGTGCCACAAGTACTCCTTTTCTTTTGCGAATGCAAACTAACACAGCTGCTACTCTGAAACCAGAAATTTAGGGTGTCCTTGAATACTGTACACTTTAACCAAACCATTGGTTGTACTTGATAGTGAGACCTACACAGCTACAGTCTCAAGGACAGGATAGCCCCAATATTATTTAGAATGGGAAGATGCCTCAATGTTTGTCAGAGAGAGAGAATGCCTTGTCTTGACTATAGCCATCTTTCATTTTCAGAAGCAAATGAATTCTTAGGGAATTAATGTAAATAACAAATCTCAGTTTGTTGATTACCAGATCTGTGGACAGCAAAAGGAAGTTAGTATGGCATACAGAGTAACTCATATGAGTTGTGATCAGCTAGAGAGGCTACAAAGCATCACTCAGCCTACTGTATATACAAGGCTGTTAAACAAGAAAAGATTTTAATAGGAGGAATAAAATAACAGCGACACATACTATTAAACCAATTGTTTCTTACATGTATTGTAGGTAGGATCCGACAATGGCTCTGTTGAATAAGAACACCCTTTCTCAGATCTTTGGATTCAAACTTAGGAGGTTGTGAAATGTTCAGATAAGTTTATATATCTCCTTTTCCGGCTCTAACCACAAGCACAAGGCAGGAAAGGATGTTCTCATGGTATTTCTGGTCAGACTAGGGCCAGATACCTCCCCACAGACCCATTATCATTACCATTTATGTATATAGTGGTAGCACTTGGAAGACCAAGATCACATTGTGCAAGGTGCTGTACAAACACACTGTCATTGTGCCAGACACCTTACAATCTACCGTTTCCAGCCGGCTTTGCAGACGGAAGAGCTGGGGGCAGCTTTGGGAATAACCTCTGAGGTGTGGGAATGGTTAAGCAAACCCCCGAGTGGGTGGCACTCGGCTGTTTCTGGAAACACAGGCAGTCTCTGGCTAGGTGAGAACTGTCCATCTCAGCAGCGGACCGGCTTTCGGCAAGGCAGAGCTGCTCGCGGGAGCAGGCTCTCCCCACACAGGGAGGCAGCGCAGCGGCCGGACCGGCGGGTTCGCACCGCTCGGCGCTTACGGACTCGAGCTGCCCCCCAAGGACCCTGCCCGAGCCCCGCAGAGAATCCGGGTCCCCGAGCCCGACGCCTCACTGGGCTCGCCACGTCCGGGCAGGTGTCCCCGCGGGGCTCGCGTCGCCCGGGGGCGGGCGCTGCGGGCAGGACGCCGCGCTCCCGGGCACTGGCAGGGCGGGTCCCCCCCGCCCCTCCTCCCCCGCACCCCATTGTTAAAGCCCTCTCGGCCGCTTCCGCCCGCGCTTCGGCTCGGCTCGCCGCCGCCCGGCCCGGGGCGCTTGGGAAACCTCGGAGCCGCTCAGCTCCTTCCGGGAGTGGGGCAGTGCGAGCAGCCACCCGCGACTCACCTGGAGCTGGGACCGCAGCCCCTTTCCCCGCAGCGGCGAGGTAGGTGAGCAGCCCCGTCCGGGAGCGGGGCAGCGGCTGTGGGGGAGTCGCGCTGGGCGCTGCTGCAGGCGGGGTGGTGCGGGGACGGGGCTGCGCGGCGGAGCCTCCCCGGGCAGGGTGGCCCCCTGCAGCGGGTAACGCAGAGCCGCAGCCGGAGGGCCTGGGACTAGCCCGGTAGTTATTCCCTTCCTCACTCCCCCGTCCCCCGGGGCCCGCTGGGGGGCGCTCGCTGCTCCGGCTCCGCCAGGGGAGGGGGCGCGGGAGCAGCTGGAGCGTGGTGACCTGGTGGGGGGGGGCGTTCCCTGGGGGGTAGGATGGGGATTGTTGGCGGGGTGGAGAGGCGCCCTCATGCGGGGGCTGGGGTTTTTGTGTGTGGGGGGGGGGGGTGGTTAAGCAGTGATTTCCCGGGGGAGGGGGAGCCGAATGGGGCTATCCTGGGGAAGGGGGGTGGAATTGTTGCGAGGTGGGTTTGATACGGGCCTCCTGGAGGTCGGGGGGGGGTTAGCGAGGGCCCCCCCCCCCTTGGGGTCGGGGGGGGGTTAGCGAGGGCCCCCCCCCCTTGGGGTCGGGGGGGGGTTAGCGAGGGCCCCCCCCCTTGGGGTCGGGGGGGGTTAGCGAGGGCCCCCCCCCTTGGGGTCGGGGGGGGTTAGCGAGGGCCCCCCCCCTTGGGGTCGGGGGGGGTTAGCGAGGGCCCCCCCCCTTGGGGTCGGGGTGGTCGGGGGGGGTTGAGCGGCGCTTGCCTGGGGCGGCCGGGGCCCCCTGGGGGCGGGGCTGTCTCACGCGCGCCCCTGTGCTCTCCGCAGGCTGTGGTGCCTGGGCCCGTAGCTGCCCCTCCCCCCGGAGCATCGCCCATCTGCCCCGCTGGGAACATGGCGTCCGGCGGCTACCGGAGCAGCGGGGGCAGCACCACGGACTTTCTGGAGGAGTGGAAAGCCAAGCGGGAGAAGATGCGGGCGAAGCAGGCGCCGCCTGTGCCGGGGTCGGCGGCCGGCACTGACGGCAAAGCCCCCGGGAGCGTCTCCTCGGCTGCCGAGCTCAACAGCACCCTGCACCCCGCCGGCCCGGCCGCCCCGCCGCACCCCCCGGAGCGGGGCGCTCCGCCCCCCAGCGGGGGCACGAACTGTGTCCCCCTCTCCGCCAGAGCCGGCTCCAAGGAGCCCCCGCCCCCAGCCGGGGGCAGAGTGGCAGAGCCTGCGGGGAAGCCCTCCGCCGCGCCCGGCTCCCCGGAGGAGGAGAAGGCGGCGGCGGCGAAGGGGAAAAGCTCCGGTCCCAGCGCCAGGAAGGGGAAGGGGCAGATCGAGAAGAGGAAGCTGCGGGAGAAGAGGCGATCGACAGGTGTGGTGAACATCCCCGCCGCCGAGGTGAGCCCCGCGCCCCTGCCCGGGGTAGGGGGGGTGCCTGGGGTGCGTTCAGGGGCTCGGTGAGCTCGCCGCGTGTGCGAAGGGCGGCTGCTGCGATGCTGCACCTGAGCAGCCAGCGCCCAGCTGTGAACTCCGCTGCCTGCCGATCCCAACTCAGCCCTGGAGCTGCTCAGGCGGCGGGATTGCGTCCAGTTTCTTGTGGCGAAGGAGGCTTGTTCTCTCCTGCTCAGAATGAGGTGTGGGGAAGCTGCCTCACCCGTGAGTTGTGCTGTATCGCAGGGTGCGCGCTTGATGCGGGCTGAGCATCCTCCGTCCTGTCTGCAACCCTCTGGGGACCAATAATAGGCCTGTCAGTGGCAAAGCTAAAAGTTTTGGTTTGGGAATCGTTTGGTGGTGTGCTGGACCAGGGTTGTAACGTCATCCCCACTCTTTCTCCCCACCCCCTTAAACTGTGTGTTTAAAAACAAGACTAGACAGAGTCCTGGGGTCCAAACGTGTTGGGCTGGGTCTGAGCCCAAAGTCCTGATGCTTGCATAGTTGCAGGCTTGGGCTCCTAGCGAGGAAGGATTAGTGAACGTTGATAGGAAGAGCATCATCAATATATCCTTGAGCACTTTTTAAAATAAGTACAAGTATAGCACTTTTTAGTGTCTTGGTTGAAACTAGGATGTGAAATAGTGTGTGAGCCTTAGAAGAATTGCAAAGTATTCATCAATATGAAACACCCTTCTAATTATAGTCTGGTTATCTCACCACTTAAGACTTGGTGTGGTGATCTTTTGTCTAAGGTTAATCTTTAATGATTATCTTCTGCTTTTGTCATGTATTACTCTAATCTGAAGGTAAGTTTTTAATCTTCATAAATATGTAAAATCAAAAAGTACATGTCAGTTACTTTACTGATCTAAACAATGAAGAGAAGAAGTCATGGTATCAAGCTCTGGATAAATATTCAGGTGTAAATGTACTTAATCTAAAACAATTTCCTGCACTGGAAAAAATGCAGTGGCTTGAAGTGCATTTTTTTTGAAGCAGGGAAGAATATTTGTATCAGCCAACACAACTGTTCTTTGTGGTTTGCTACTAGCATGAAAATCTGGCATTCATGTAAAATACTCTTATAGGAATTCAGAAGCATGATAACCAGATCATTTGCTTTTTACAGCTAAAGGCTAGAGGAGACTGAAAACAAAGCTGAATTGCATTCTTCAATTTTATATTGATGATAAAGAACAACACTATTTTAGAAAACATGTATATCATTCTTTCTCCTCATCAACTAGGGACTGCTGCATGAAAAACAATCTTTTGTGTCTTATGCAGCTGGAGAAGATAGAATCCTATTTTCCTCACCTGAAGTCACTAATCCTTTCTTTGTGATGACATAATCACTTTCACAGCAACCACTTGTAATACCAGAAGCATTGTCAGGTGAGGAATAAGCAGCAGGAGCAAGTGAAGTCTTAAATAAAAATTCTGTTTTAGGGCTTGGTCCCATAACTTTCACTCAAGTGATTAGCCTCATTACTTGTACAGTCTTCACTTTGAAGTGAAAGGTTGCAGGACTGGATCCTAAGTACTCACTAGGAGTTTGAAAACTTCCTTGATACCTACAAGCCTGAAGACTCATCCCCAAATAAATAGTTTTAATCAGTTCCATGTGTCCAGGTATTGCTGCTCCTGCACATTGAACCAATTAGTATCTTTCCTTCTTATTGTTGTTCCCACCCCTACTGCCCTTCTCTTGAACCTGGGACCTCTGCTTTTTGCTTCCAATCCCTTACTATTAGAAGAGCAGTGGCTTAGGGCCTGCTCTACCTTTTTTTTTGGGGGGGGGGGAGGGGGGCGGTTTCTCCTTCCCTTCAGTAACAAGTAGCCTGAATGGATCTGCTCCCTTATTTCCCTCTTATGTTACTAAAGGAATGGATTTGTTGGGGCCACTGTGCTTCTTCTCTACTCCAGAGACTGCCAACTTCTTTTTTCTCATTTGGTCCCAAATATCTGCTTGCCTTGGGTGACCAGTTTTTTTCTATCTCTGTCTCTTTAAGAATAACTTCGCAAAATCTTTCACCATGTGTCAACATTACTTGGAATAACTTAATGAAGTTTTTGCCATGGTATATGTTTTGTCTTAAAACTTTGAATAACTTCATAGCCAGTAACAATAAACAAAGGGTTCTTTCACACCTTTAAGTGTCTGCCTTTTTAAAATAAGGTACACTTGGACCGAGAAACTCTGATTTTCTTTGTCAACTTTTGTTATAACATTTATATTTATGATGGTAGCTAAATAAAATTACTTAACCTGCAGATCTGAGGGAGTGCTTAAGGTGCTTAGTGCATTTTTTTTAAGTTGGTCTGGCTTGTGGGTAGAATTCATTGGTGATGAACATTGCCTCTTGACAGGCAAATATTTACATGAAACTGACTTTTTGAGATAAGGCCAATTTCTTGAAAGTCTAAGACTAACATTTTAAAATAGGAGTATATGTAACAGTAAGAATTTATAGTTCAAGGCCAGAAGGAACCCTCAGATCATTGTCTGGTCTACATATCACAAGCCATTACATTTCATCCAGCTATCCCTATGTTAAGCCTAATGATGTTTGACCCAAGCATTTCAGTTCTCAAAAGACTTAGGACATGTCGACATTGCCTCTGGGAATGAGCCTTCCAACTTGGGTCTACAAACTTGTGCTAGCATGTCTTGTGCCACCTTGCTAAAAATAGCTATGTAGATGTTGTGGCTTGGGCAGGGGGATCAGGCTCTGGAACCTGGGGTCTGTGAACTTGACAACCCAAGCCACAACATTAAACAACATCTGCAGAGCTATTTTTGGAGTGCTAGCATGAGTCTGTGGACCTGTCAGGGAGGCTTTCTCCCAGATGCACAGTAGGCATGCCCTAAATTGTATTCCATGGACAGAGAATAGGCCACTGCAATGGGAGGGAATTGATTAGGTCAGATGCGTAAATGATCCACTCCCCGTGCTGCAGATAATGGTCAATCTGACAGTAAGGAAAAATGTCTCCTGGACCCCAAATCTGGTGGTCACTTTGACCTGAGCAAGACACTTCAGCCAGGCATCTAAGAGAGAAGATTCTCTGTACCACCTCAGAGCACTGATCCATCCCATCCTGTGTTATGTTTTCTGCTCTGGCCAATCAGAGATGCTTCAGAGGAAGGCAGAAAACCTGAGAGTACACTTGGCCAGTTGTGCATGGGGAGAGGAAATACTCCTTCCTGACCCCTGCATGTGACTAGCTGAAACCCTGAGATTTGATTATAGTTATTGTATTAATGAATTCTGTGTTTTGTGACTTTTCTGTATCTGAACTTCAAGAAAATATTCTAGTATAAGTACTTGATAAACCAAATTAATTATGTAATTAGTATTCTGAATATTAGCTACACGTACTTTCATATGTTCAGCATATAGTTTAAAATGCATATTTTCATCTCAAAGTAACGTGCACATAAAGACATCTTTCCCCTTTACATGACTTTAAAACAAAACAAAAAAAAACCTTTAAGTTTGCTGGACAGATGAGGACCTCTGTACTTGGGTTGAAAATGTTAGAACGAGGAACACAGAAATAGTGGTACCTGTTGATGCCTTCCTCTTTCAGATAGCTAGACAGATTTTTCTAATGCTACGCATAGTGACTTAGCTGTTCTGTATATTAACTTTGATAGGACAGAAGCATTTTTAGTCCCATCAGCACTTTTAAAATTTACCCTAGTATGTTCTAGGGATGTAAAATATTAAATGATTAAACAGCTAACCGATAAGTACTAGTCTTACCTTTTAATATATTACAATTAACGTTTAAAACAGATTAGGTATTACAATGTCACAATTATTTTACCAATGTGCACATTTAAAAACTCTGCAGATAGGGGTGGGGGCATTTGAGCTTGCAGTTCTAACTCGAGGCACCACTGGAGCAGCCCGTGCCTGGTGGGGAGGACACCCCCCGCTTGGCAGCCCCCTTCCTTGCAGCTGGCTGCAGCAGTGGGTCTGCCCTGGCACTGCTGCTTTCCTGGCAGTGATCCACCAAACTAGCAGCATTAGGCAGCACCTACTAACCGGAAGAGTGAGGGGTAGGATCAGAGCAAGGCGCATGGTGCCCAGCCATGCACACACAAATGATCCCCCAGCCCACTGTACTCCATTTCCAAGAAGAGACAGTAGGGTGGGTGCTCCCCCCAAGCCTGGGGTAGATTGTGAAGTTAATGATTAAACGGTTAACCGATATAATTTTAATAATTTAAATGGGTACTTTTAAAAAATATTTACATCCCTAGTATGTTCGGACTCAAGTGGGTTTTACTTTAGAGTCTCATGTTCTCTAAGTTCGCCACTGAGATGCCCTAATGTATCAGTATTGAGAACTTTTCAATATGCATAGTGGCAAAAAAATCCTTAATTACTCATAATGCTACTGTCCCTCCACCTCTGTTGCCAAACAGCAGGATGGCATTGGTGAAAATGAGAATTCCTTAGTGGGTCTGATATGGTTTATCTTTATTTTTTGTGTGTGATGGTAGTAGTAGAAGGGAATAATATGCTAGCTGCAAATTTGCATTGTAACTGTTATATAGTGCATCATAATGTTCTATACCTATGACAGGAATAATAATAATAAAAGTCTCTGCTCCAGGAACTTACACTTTTATTTTAAATGTAATGCAAAAAAAAAAAATTTGACAAATAAGTAGTGGAATAGGGCAGGAGAAGGGTTACCTGTTTCTGTCCTACTGCCCTATCTTTATGATTTCAATAGGTTATTTTTTTAATGGTCAAGTTTCTCATTCCTTGTAAGCAACAAGAAAATAAGTTTTAGGGCTCCATCTTAAACACTTCTATGAGTAAAGTTAAGCATGTTCTTGCGTAATTACATTGATTTCAATAGGGCCACTTTTTGCATAAGTGTCTGTAGGAGTGGGATTTTAAGCGGGACTTGGAAAACTACTAGCAGGAAGAACTATTACCTTTTTGTTAATGGTAGAAGCATTAATCTTAGACCTGAGACTTTTTTAGTTCTACAGTAGAGCTCCCGCCCAGGAATTTTGAGACACTTGTCTGCTTGCTGGCAGTGTTAGCCATAAATCTACAAAGTATATGTCATATAGTGTAAGCTGGTATGGTTTCTCAGGTATGCCAGCAGGTGTTTTATTTTCACATAGTACTTTGTAAATGTTCACTTAAGCTGCAAAAAAACAGTAGCTATATTATGGACTACATTTTTCCACATTATAATTAATTATATTTTAAAAGGTATAATGAATCTCAATTTTACTGTTCAGATGATAGATGCTGATGTAGGACAGCAAGCTAGACAGTTGGTTTTGATTTAATACGCTCTCTGACAGCATTTATGTTTTTGCACTAGGAAATGAAGTCATCTAAACTCAGAGGTGTTCTTTTGTTATTGACAGGGTGATGAATGATTTAAGAGGGTGCAAACAACTCTGATTTGTATATCATGTACTTGTGGCTACTATATTCTAGACATGGCAATCTCCTGACCTCGTTCTAAAGAATATTAGAGAAACTATTAGCGAGTAAGAGCTAAAGGAGAGAGAACCCTGGGGCTGAATCTGTTTTGTAGGGGTATTGACAGAAGTGGTGGTCTACCTCTGTGTAATGGCTACAAGGATCCATCTTTCTGAAATCTACCTTCTCTTGGCTCATTTCCAAACACAGTATTCAATAAATAATAATGTATACCTAATCGTTTTAGAGCATACTGTATCTGTGGTGCTTAATACTTCCAGAACTTACAGAAATGAAAGTTCTAAATGGGGCAGAGAAATAAACACTCTAAAAGTAAAATTCCTGTTACCACAGCATTCCAGTATGTTCTGTTGTGTGGAACAAGAGAGAGTAACTTAGTTTTCATTAGACAAATTTAGTGAGCAAATGCCCCAAGCATAGTCCGTGTAAGCTAACAGTGGTCTTAGAGTGAACGTCCACACGGATTTCACACTTGGCATAGATGTACCCCATACTGAGAGCATGGATTCTTGTGGCTAGCAGTATCCTTTTGGACCAAGTCTGTGCCCTCCTGCCTCAAGGCATAAAGGGCAGAGCAGGCCCAACTGTCCCTCAGTTCCTTGTTACATGAGACAGAACCCCTACAATGTCCACTTTCTCTGTATTGTGTAGTATTCCTTAGGCTTGTATATACTATTTAGGTAGTGTAGTTTCTGTTATACTCCCTGGCGAAACATATATATTTTTTAAAAACCTTCAATCAGTGTTGGTGAGGCTAACCCCTTCTTTCCTCTCCCATCCTGTCCCCCCACGCCCTCAATTAAGTGCAATTAGTATTATGGCAGAAGTCAAGTCACCAGGATTTAAGACCTGTGTGATGTTTCAGTACCTATTAATGACAGACACTAACAGTGATTGTTCTGTCTTGGAAGCCAAATCCTGGTATGATGATCCATCTGTTGCTCTTTCTCCGAGCACACTGAAGTGAATGAAACCCTGAAGCTGTTCTTCCTAGAGAAGTTGATACATGCTCCCTTGGGCACAGAGAGAGAGAGAGGCTACAACCAAACCTCAACCATTGAGGCAGTCTCTCTGTGACCTGGTGAGCCATGATTTCATCACAAGCTCCCAGGCCACATCCACTCTGAGACCCCATTTGTCTGCCATTGCATCAGTGTGGATGTCTGATGGGCAGAAATGAACACTGTTCCAAAGATGATCCAAGGCACAGGTTGCTGTCCCCGGCACAGGCAGTCTGAGATAAAAGGGTCATCAGATGGATAACCTGTCTTGGATTCATTTGACTGAAAGCCATCAATCTGAGAAGGCCCTTTTGACTCCTGGTACCAACTTCCATGTCGGCATATGTGGTACCCTCTTAACTGGCTGACTGCATTGCCTTTAGTAGTGACCCTTTGGTATTGACCCTGGCACTGAGTGCCTTGGTATCCAGATCCTCAGCACTGAGTGCCTAGGTGACCATAGCCCCAGTACCTTCCACTTTGATATCAGCTACCTCTATGGTACCTACTACCTCAGCACTATCTTGGCATCTAGGTCTGTCAAGGTTCCTCCCCCACTCTGAACTCTAGGGTACAGATGTGGGGACCTGCATGAAAAACCTCCTAAGCTTATCTTTACCAGCTTAGGTCAAAACTTCCCCAAGGTACAAAATATTACACCCAAATATTACACCCGTTATCCTTGGAATGGCCGCTACCACCACCAAACTAATACTGGTTACTGGGGAAGAGCTGTTTGGACGCGTCTTTCCCCCCAAAATACTTCCCAAAACCTTGCACCCCACTTCCTGGACAAGGTTTGGTAAAAAGCCTCACCAATTTGCCTAGGTGACTACAGACCCGGACCCTTGGATCTTAAGAAAAATGAACAATCCTCCCAACACTTGCACCCCCCCTTTCCTGGGAAATGTTGGATAAAAAGCCTCACCAATTTGCATAGGTGACCACAGACCCAAACCCTTGGATCTGAGAACAATGAAAAAGCATTCAGTTTTTACAAGAAGACTTTTAATAAAAAATAGAAGTAAATAGAAATAAAGAAATCCCCCCTGTAAAATCAGGATGGTAGATATCTTACAGGGTAATTAGATTCAAAAACATAGAGAACCCCTCTAGGCAAAACCTTAAGTTACAAAAAAAGTACACAGACGGAAATAGTTATTCTATTCAGCACAATTCTTTTCTCAGCCATTTAAAGAAATCATAATCTAACGCATACCTAGCTAGATTACTTACTAAAAGTTCTAAGCCTCCATTCCTGTTCTGTCCCTGGCCAAGACGACTACAGACAGACTCAGACCCTTTGTTTCTCTCCCTCCTCCCAGCTTTTGAAAGTATCTTGTCTCCTCATTGGTCATTTTGGTCAGGTGCCAGCGAGGTTACCTTTAGCTTCTTAACCCTTTACAGGTGAGAGGAGCTTTCCCCTGGCCAGGAGGGATTTCAAAGGGGTTTACCCTTCCCTTTATATTTATGACAAGGTCTTTCAGCACATGTATGACTTATATGTGTATCAGTCACCTCTTCTTGAGATACTGAGGGTAATTTCAGTTTGAGCTGTCAGTATGCCAGGTTAGAGATGCCAAACTCCTAATCCAAGACAAGTCACATCTGACAGAGTGGCCCCTTTCAGAGGAGTTTTCCTCCTTTTCCTCTTCTTGCTGAGCATAGCAGAGACTCACCTTGATCACCTTTCCCTCCCTGGCTTTTGCATTGGGAGCCAGGGAAGGATGCTAGGGAGGAGCCCATGATAGGAAGTAGAAAGAGGCCAGGGGTTTGTAGGGATTATCCTACTTGGTACCCCTCTGTATCCTCCACTTCAGTATTTCTAGCTTTACCAAGAGTGATCTTCTTGCACACCCTTGGGTGGGCAGCCATATTCCAGGAATCTGGTTTAATTAACTGTCTCCAGGGCTAGGGCACCCTTTCCAAAGAGACAAATTAAGCTGCTTCGTGCAAGCCAGTTGATACATGAGAGGCAGAAGGAGGTGACTGAGGAAGAACATTAGCTAACAGGGGAAGAACTGCTGCAATCTCTCCATCCTCCCTAGATGAGGCAGTGAATTCACCCATGTGTGCCTCAGTTGATTAATTCAAAGTATTTTGGAACCTGATGAAGTGCATGGCAGAAACTTTGAATAGCCCCTTCAAAGTGGTTCAAGAGAAGCAACACGTGTCTCTCGTGGTGGAGGACTGACTGCATGTCACTACAGGCAGTGCTAGACATGTCTGACACTACAGCATGCATGATGGCCCCTGCAATAACCATGAGGAGGTCAGCATGGCTTCAATCTTCAGGGATCCACAGCGTGGTCCAAGTAAGAAATTAAGACTTCCTATTCAAGGGTAATGAACTTTTAAACAATTAAATGGATGAGACCCTTCTCCTCTTCCTTAAACTTTTCAAAGTCACAGCCCTATTTGGGCCTCTCCATCTCCACCTCACGGTGGAAACAGTCATGCCAATGGCCTGCCTTCAGACAGTGCTTCCCAGGTCAATATTACAATGAGTCAAGAGGACCTCAGAACTTCAGAGGAGGAGACAGACTCCATCATAAACAACTTTGTCTTCTGTGTTGCCCCACAGTTTGGGGCTTCCACCAGGCAGCAGACATGATGACCTTGTCAAGATCCTGGTAGAATGACCTGTGGCTCTATGTGCTTAACACTCCCACCCCTTCTTTGGCAACTACCTATTTTTATTTTCAGAAAGGTTGGCATTACCTTGGACTGGTGGATGTTGGAGATCATAAGCAAAGAGCATCGTATCCAGTTCCAATCCCGTCCCTGTCCCTTTTCAGGAATGCTTCTCCTAAGAGACTGTTCAGATAAGAAGTAGACTCCCTTCTACAGTTGGGAGTGGTGGAGAAGGTGCCCTTGGGGCATAAGGGCAGGGGTTTTATTCCCTTTACTCTTATCCCAAAGCGGAAAGGGGGTTAGTGACCATCCTGGATCTTCAGTATGTCAACGTCTTCATTTGCTGTTACAGGTTCCTACTTTTCAATGTATTGGATTCTCAGGACTAGAGTGCAGCTATTGATCTCCAAGATGCCTATTCCATATATCAATCCATGCAGCTCACAGGGAGTACCTCAAATTCCTGTTAGGAACATCTCACTACCAGTTCAGGGTCCTGTCCTTTGGTCTTTCTGCAGCACCAAGGATGTTCCACAAGTGCTTCAGAGTTGTGGCCGCTGATATAAAGAGACGAGGGACCCAGGTCTATCCTTACCTCAGTGACTGGCTGATTCCAGGAAGATAATCAAAACAAATGACAACTCGATTCAAGTACTTCTGAAGTTCCTTGCCTTTGTAGGCTTCAAGTCATCAGACAAAAGTCCCCATGAACTCTGACTCCGAGCATAGAGTTCATAGGAGCGCTGACAGACTCCAGATCAGAGAGAGATTCTAAACAATAAGTCTCTTCAACCAGCTTCAGAGACACCCAAGAACATCAGTGAGAAGATTTTTAAGACTTCCAGGACAGATGGTATCATGTACTTATCACACAGCATGCCATACTTCACCTACACTCCATATTTGGTGGTGGTTGCAATCAGTGGATCTACCTAGCAGACACCGCATGGATGTGATGGTCATGTTTCCCATAAGAAGTCCTCTCCGCATTGAACTGTTGGAAGAACCTTCTTCATACATGTAGTGAGCCTTTCTCTGCACCTCTGCTTCCCAAGATTTGGGTCACAGATGCCTCTATTCAGGGATTGGCATGGGAGAGGGGAAGGAGGCTCATCTAGGTAACCTTAAGATTCTGCTGCAGTTTCCACGGTATGCATCCGATGAAGTGAGCTGTAGCTCACGAAAGCTCATGCTCAAATAAATTGCAAAAAGAAAAGGAGTACTTGTGGCACCTTAGAGACTAACCAATTTATTTGAGCATGAGCTTTCGTGAGCTACAGGTCACTTCATCAGATGTATACCGTGGAAACTGCAGCAGACTTTATATACACACAGAGAATATGAAACAATACCTCCTCCCACCCCACTGTCCTGCTGGTAATAGCTTATCTAAAGTGATCAACAGGTGGGCCATTTCCAGCACAAATCCAGGTTTTCTCACCCTCCACCCCCCCACACAAATTCACTCTCCTGCTGGTGCTAGCCCATCCAAAGTGACAACTCTTTACATAATCAAGTCGGGCTATTTCCTGCATAGATCCAGGTTTTCTCACATCCCCCCCACCCCCATACACACACAAACTCACTCTCCTGCTGGTAATAGCTCATCTAAACTGACCACTCTCCAAGTTTAAATCCAAGTTAAACCAGAACATCTGGGGGGGGGGGGGGGGTAGGAAAAAACAAGAGGAAACAGGCTACCTTGCATAATGACTTAGCCACTCCCAGTCTCTATTTAAGCCTAAATTAATAGTATCCAATTTGCAAATGAATTCCAATTCAGCAGTTTCTCGCTGGAGTCTGGATTTGAAGTTTTTTTGTTTTAAGATAGCGACCTTCATGTCTGTGATTGCGTGACCAGAGAGATTGAAGTGTTCTCCGACTGGTTTATGAATGTTATAATACCACCAATGTGATATATGCCATCATGTGCCAGCAATGCCCCTCTGCCATGTACATTGGTCAAACTGGACAGTCTCTACGTAAAAGAATAAATGGACACAAATCAGATGTCAAGAATTATAACATTCATAAACCAGTCGGAGAACACTTCAATCTCTCTGGTCACGCAATCACAGACATGAAGGTCGCTATCTTAAAACAAAAAAACTTCAAATCCAGACTCCAGCGAGAAACTGCTGAATTGGAATTCATTTGCAAATTGGATACTATTAATTTAGGCTTAAATAGAGACTGGGAGTGGCTAAGTCATTATGCAAGGTAGCCTGTTTCCTCTTGTTTTTTCCTACCCCCCCCCCCCCCCAGATGTTCTGGTTTAACTTGGATTTAAACTTGGAGAGTGGTCAGTTTAGATGAGCTATTACCAGCAGGAGAGTGAGTTTGTGTGTGTATGGGGGTGGGGGGGATGTGAGAAAACCTGGATCTATGCAGGAAATAGCCCGACTTGATTATGTAAAGAGTTGTCACTTTGGATGGGCTAGCACCAGCAGGAGAGTGAATTTGTGTGGGGGGGTGGAGGGTGAGAAAACCTGGATTTGTGCTGGAAATGGCCCACCTGTTGATCACTTTAGATAAGCTATTACCAGCAGGACAGTGGGGTGGGAAGAGGTATTGTTTCATATTCTCTGTGTGTATATAAAGTCTGCTGCAGTTTCCACGGTATACATCTGATGAAGTGAGCTGTAGCTCACGAAAGCTCATGCTCAAATAAATTGGTTAGTCTCTAAGGTGCCACAAGTACTCCTTTTCTTTTTGCGAATACAGACTAACATGGCTGTTACTCTGAAACTTGAGATTCAGGTCCTAAAAAGTCCTAGCACTCAGCTGTTTGCCTGGCATGTAAAAAGCATTCCTGTCTCTACTTCAGGGATCCATAATACAAGTGCTGACAGCACCAAGCTATGTATGATGTCAAGTGGCAAAGGGGCACAAGATTGTACTCCCTCTGACTTTGGAATGGGTGCATTTTGAACCAGATCCTACTGGTGGCTCTGCACCTTTCTGGCCTTCAGAACATCCTGACGGATCAACTTGGTAGGCAATTCTCTGACAGCCATGAATGGTCCATAAAAGAACTAGTTTCACAGATTTTGCTAATGGGGATTCCCAAGAATTAGATGTTATGGCAAAAATAAGTATCAGACATTGTTTCAGACTGCGTTCAAGCCAAGGCTCCCTGACAGATGACTTTCTCATCCTCTGGATGCCAGGACTGATGTATGCCTTTCTTCCTATTCTCATGATACCAAGAGCACTGAGGTAGAACGTAGGACTGATTAGGATAGCTGCAGCATGGGCCAGGCATTTCTGGTACTTGGATCTAATGGACTTATTGCTGCAGCCCCCATGTCTGAAGGGCTTTGGCTGGCACTCTCCTACGGTTCAATGGGCCAATCTAACCGTGTGGAATCCTGGCTGGCTGATGTCCACTTAAAAAAGCTGTTCAACTGAAGATCAGAACTTTTATTCTCCAAAGCAGGAAACCTTCAACCAGACTTACTTGTGTAGCTAAATGGACAAGGTTTTCTGTTTGAACAATTCATCACCAGCTGAATACCTTAACACCTGTTTTAGTAATACTAAACTATTTACTATTCCTTAAAGGCTTCCAATCAGATACCCATTTTGATAGGACTGTCCTGCAGTCATTATCTAATGCCCATCTCCAAGCAATTAGTCACAGAATGGAATCTGCTGTGTGGACAGGCAATTGAAGATAGAGCTACCATTACCATTACCATTACCATTACCATCACATCTGATGAAGTGAGCTGTGGCTCACGAAAGCTCATGCTCAAATAAATTGGTTAGTCTCTAAGGTGCCACAAGTACTCCTTTTCTTTTTGCGAATACAGACTAACACGGCTGTTCCTCTGAAACCTGTCATTACTGTAGAGAAAATAATCTTTCTAATTCATTACATTGCCTAAACAGATTATGTCAGATTATGTATGGGTCATTACACAAAGTAAAACTATTTCCCCATGTTTATCCCCCACCCCCCACTGTTCCTCAGACTTTCTTGTCAACTGCTGGAAATGGCCCACCTTGATTATCACTACAAAAGGTTGTCCCCCCCCCGCTGGTAATAGCTCACCTTAAGTGATCACTCTGGTTACAGTGTGTATGATAACACCCATTGTTTCATGTTCTCTATGTATATAAATCTCCCTACTGTATTTTACACTGAATGCATCCGATGAAGTGAGCTGTAGCTCACGAAAGCTTATGCTCAAATTTTGTTAGTCTCTAAGGTGCCACAAGTACTCCTTTTCTTTAAGCAGATTATGTGCATGCTGTCACAAAGCAGTGGAACCCATTTCAAGCACCTGGTAAAGATAGAATGCTGAAACAGAGGAGCATGCAATAGAGTTGCCAGGTGTCCAGTTTTTGACCGGAACGCCTGGTGGTTCTGGTCAGCACTGCCGACCGGACTGTTAAAAGTCTGGTTGGCAGTGCTGCAGGTCTAAGGCAGGCTAGTCCTTACCTGTCCTGGCATCACTCTGTGCCCCGGAAGCGGCTAGCCGGTCTGGCTTCTAGGCAGGGGGGCCATGGGGCTGTGTGTGCTTCCCCCGCCCCAAGCACTTGCTCCGCGCTCCCATTGGTCGGGAACCGTGGCCAGTGGGAGCTGGGGTGGTGGTGCCTACAGATGAGAGCAGCGCGCGGAGCCTTCTGGTCCCCCTGCCTAGGAGCTGGACCTGCTGGCTGCTGCTTGGGCGCAGAGGAGAGCCAGGGCAGGCAGGGAGCCTGACTTTGCGCCACTGACTGGGAGCTGCCCAAGGTAAGCCCATGTCCCAACCCCGAGCCCCCTCCTGTACTCCAAAACCCTCATCCTCCATCCCAGAACCTGCACCTCTACCTGGAGCCCTCACCCCCCTACACCCTAGCCCTGATTCCCCCTCCCGTCCTCTGGAACACCCTCCTGCACCCCAAATCCCTCACCTCCAGCCTGCACTTCCAGCCAGAGCCTGCACTGCAACCTCTTGCCTCAACCTGGAGTCCCTTCCCACACACTGAACCCCTCATATATGGCCCTACCCTGGAACTCACAACCCCAGCCCAAAGCCCGTATCCTTTCCCAACACACTGCCTCAGCCCGGAGCCCCCTCCCACACCCTGAACTCCTCATTTCTGGCCCCACTCTGGAGCCTGCTCCCCGTCCTGTACCCCAACCCCTTGAGCCAGCCCAGTGAAAGTGAGTGAGGGTGGGGAGAGTGAGTAATGGGGGGGGAAGCAAGGGTGTTTTGTTTTGTCCAAGTAGAAAGTTGGCAACCGTAGCATGCAAGCACTCCCCAAGAGCTACCTGCTTTTGAAATGGATGCTGTCATTCTGTCACAGAACAAATGCTCCATGGTAGGATCTGTGGGGGCAATACATTCAGAGACAAACACACTCTTCCAGATTTATAGCAAAATGCTTGTCTAACAGGAAGTCAAGCTTTAAAATACAAATGTGAGACCATTTATGAAGTTTGACACCACTATTTGAAAGGAGAGCTTTATAAAAGACAAATCAGAATTGGGACCCACACTTAAATCAAGCCAGTAGGTCACTCCTAGCCAGGTGTTCTGTCCTCTTTGCCATCAATACATGCTATGTTTGATTTTGAGGAAAGTGGAGTAGAAGCTTGCATTTCTAGTCTTGTGGTGCTCCTTACTTCCTTTCTTCTCGGAGGGCAGAACTCATGGGGTGTTTGTGAATGCTTCTTTGCTACACCACTGGCTGTATGTGATTTGTAAAGGAACACAAATGTGAAATCTAATTAACAGTATTATCAACCCCAAACATCCAAAAAGTGAGTCAGGGTCCCCAAAATAAGATCTTGAAAAAATAATAATAATTTTGGTGGTTTTTTTAAATTTTCCATGTGTGCACACCTTCAGGATTCATGTTTTCAAACTCTTCTCTGCAAGCATAAGGTCTATAACCTTTCTCAGAAAACTATTTCCCCATGTTTATCCCCACCCCCCACTGTTCCTCAGACGTTCTTGTCAACTGATGGAAATGGCCACCTTGATTATCACTACAAAAGGTCCCGTTCCCCCTGCCCCCGCTCTCCTACTGGTAATAGCCCACCTTAAGTGATCACTCTGGTTACAACCGCATTTGCTCCAACCCCTCAGACAGAGACAAACACCTACAAGATCTCTATCAAGCATTCTTACAACTACAATACCCACCTGCTGAAGTGAAGAAACAGATTGACAGAGCCAGAAGAGTATACAGAAGTCACCTACTGCAGGACAGGCCCAACAAAGAAAATAACAGAACGCCACTAGCCGTCACCTTCAGCCCCCAACTAAAACCTCTCCAATGCATCAAGGATCTACAACCTATCCTGAAGGACGACCCATCACTCTCTCACAAATCTTGGGAGACAGGCCAGTCCTTGCCTACAGACAGCCTCCCAACCTGAAGCAAATACTCACCAGCAACCCCACACCACAGAACCACTAACCCAGGAACCTATCCTTGCAACAAAGCCCGTTGCCAACTGTGTCCACATATCTATTCAGGGGACATCATCATAGGGCCTAATCACATCAGCCACACTATCAGAAGCTCGTTCACCTGCACATCTACCAATGTGATATGTGCCAGCAATGCCCCTCTGCCATGTACATTGGTCAAACTGAACAGTCTCGATGTAAAAGAATAAATGGACACATCAGATGTCAAGAATTATAACATTCATAAACTAGTTGGGGAACACTTCAGTCTCTCTAGTCACTCAATCTCTGACCTAAAAGTCACAATATTACAACAAAAAGACTTCAGTGAGAGACTGCTGAATTGGAATTAATTTAGGCCTAATTAGAGACTGGGAGTGGATGAGTCATTACACAAAGTAAAACTATTTCCCCTTGTTTATTCCCCTCCCCCCCCCCCCCCCCACGTTCTTGTTAACTGCTGGAAATGGCCCACCTTGATTATCACTAAAAAAGGTCGTGTCCCCCGTCCCCCCCCCCGCGCTCTCCTGCTGCTAATAGCTCATCTTAAGTGATCACTCCTCTCCTTACAGTGTGTATGATAACACCCATTTTTTCATGTTTTGTGTGTATATAAATCTCCCGACTGTATTTTCCACTGAATGCATCCAATGAAGTGAGCTGTAGCTCACGAAAGCTTATACTCAAATAAATTTTAGTCTCTAAGGTGCCACAAGTACTCCTTTTCATTTTTTAAGAGTTTCTCATATAATCATGAGACTCCAGAAGGGAGGCTTAAGGAATAACTTTTTTTTAATGATTCAGTATTGTCAGCTATCTTGATTTTTATCATGTTTCACAATCTTTGGTGTTAAAGTACTTTCAGTGACATCTGCTTCTTGAGTTATCCTAACTTTTATTTTCCTAAAACGTATTTTTCCTCAATTGTATGAGACGTCCACAAAACAGACACAGTGCATATATAAATTGTTCAATATTCAAAGTAATCAAGCTGGAAAAAAGCAGAAACTTCTTTCCTTTGATCTTTTAATTTACAGTAGGTAAAAAATCTTAGGTATGATTTCCTCCTTCCTGCCCACAAATGGATGTCTGTTTAATTTGAAAAATGAGACTAGGTGAGGGGATTTTCACGGGTTGTTGGGAATATATTTAGTGCCAGTTCTCTTTTAGAGAGCTGTATGTAATGTTATAGGGAAAACTTAATTGCAGCAGAATTAATATCAGTAGGTAACACAAGGTTGACATGAACTACGTTTAACAGCAATAAAAACACTCCTAAAGTAAAAGTATATATTTCAAAATATTTTTCTTACAAAATTGTAAACTGTTTTTATATTAGCCCCTTTGACTATAAATCTAGCTTTCAAATAATGTCTCTTGCCAAATTACAGTAATTACATTTTTGTCTAATGTTAGGGTTTTTTTTGTTTTTTTTTTAAAACTTGCTCATGCTGGGAAGATAAGATAACAAAGTCCCCAAAAAGAAATTCCCTTCTTAAAACTTTAACTCAAAGATTGAGTATGCAACTGTGGTTTTAAAGTTCAAACTTTGGTTTGACAAAATTAACACAGTAAATGTTTTGGTGACATGAATGGTTGGTTGTCAAAATGTTGGTATTATGAGGGGGGGAAGATACTAAAGCAGGGCTGACAGAACATTTCAGTTGGAGGGAAAATGAGTTCTCAAAGCTTGTGAACTCTAGTTGGAAACAACGTAAGTGCCTAATCCTGTGAGGAGTACCCTCTGCTCCCAGGTTTTGTCTATATACCAAAAACTGTTAATACTAACTCATGACAAGTTGTAGCGACAGTAGAGGGTATAGTGTAGATAGATAGTATGGTGTCCAGCACTTATTTATTTTACCATTATGGAGTCCAGGCTACAGTACTGCTTCTACCACTGTTACTGCTGATGGAGTTGCACTGATAATGCATTGCAGCTGTAAAGTTTGCCAGTGTAAACAGAACAAATTTGTTCCCAGTGGGAACATAGCTACAGTTTCTACATCTCATTGCCTAGTTTGGAACTTATTTTAAAAATAATGCAGCCCTTGCCCCTTTCTGTTTTTGACCTCACCACTTCCTCCTCCTCTCCTTTGTTTTTGTAGATGTTCCTCTCTTTTTGGTGTCTTTCATATATTTTTAAAATGTAGAGCTCCTGAAACTGCAGGATTGGTGGCACTGGAAACAGAAGTCCTCTTCATGCAGATAAAATAGGATAGTGCAACCTTCTGCATGCTACAGTGCTCATGCACTATACTCCAGTTGCGGAATGATCACTTTAAGAGATGAGGTCAATCTTTTTAATCTTTGTTCTCTGGTGAGACTTTCATCAAAGGTAGATTGTGATGGTGATTGTTGTGTTGTGAATATCTGCAGTTGACCAGAGACTAGTAACTCTTCTGTGCCACTGAATGCTGCTGACATGAGATGGACAGTGGTGAAAAGTAGCAGAAGTCCTTATCAATCCCCTCAGCTTCTTTTTACTTCAGCATTTTTTTTTCTTTTGAGTGCAGTCTCTGGAATAATGGTATTCCTTGACTAGCTTTAGTAATTAGGTATAGCTATTCTGGGTACTCTTTCACTTTATTTTAGACTGCTTTATTCTCTCCATTGTGTATTTCAAGTTTACTTGTAAGTATGGATTGACAAAAATTCCAGTGGGAGAAAATAGGTTCAATGTAAGCAAAATGAAAACAAGTGTTCATGTCTGTATAAATTTAAGGGACTACACACAAGGATATTTCCTTCTGTCCTCTCACTTCATATTCTAATCAGTGGTTGAAAGTTTCCTTCAAATCTGTAGCTTTGGTCTCTGCCCAATAACCTTTTTCTCTTGCCTCTTTATCAGGGCTGTCCACTCTTCAATCCTACAGCAAACCTACTTACAAGCTAAACCTTTTTACGTTCTCTTGACTGAAGAGAGATGATCGATCTACCCCTATGATCTTTATAGAAAATCTGTGCTATGGCACTTCAGATTAAACCAATAGGTGTCTGTCCTTTCAGTACTCTTATTCCACAAGAATGGAGTGCATTTCATAATGCCCCCTAACAAGTCAGTGAATTTGTGTATAATTTGTCAATCCGTGGTGGTCATTTTCAAAGCACTTGCTAATTACTTGTGGTGGCTTGTAAAGTGTTTTAATCTTACCCTCAAGCTGGATGAACGATAAATGCCTTATTTAATTACTAGGTTAATGGTCTCCTGCAGTGGAGAAGACATTGCTTTTGCGTTAGTTAGCTTCTGTTGTTTCACAGGTGTAAATGCCATCCCAAATTATTAGTTACTTTCCAAGAGATTGTATTTCAAATCTAAATAGAACCTTTCTTATATCCCTGCTCTGTGTTCTGTAGAAACTACCTGGCGTTTACAGTAGCTGCTGGAATTCGGGCAGCATTGACTTTTGTCATAAGACCAGGGTATTAACCTTCATCATCCTGACCTAGGTCATGTGATTGAGGCCAGGAATTAAAGTCCATTGCTTTCCAGCATTCCTGTGTGACAAACCCTTATTACTCATGGCATAGTTTAGTATAACAGACTATAGGCCCTGTCTCTATTTTAGGGAAACTTTTTAACTTTCCACCAGTGCTGGTAACGTAGGGAGCCCTAGCATAGACAAGCTGCTGGCTTCTACTGGCATTTTTAACATTCTCACCTATTCCTGGTTCAGAGCAAATCTGACTGACATAGTGTTAAATTCCGTTTTGCTAATGCTGTGGTGGAACTGAACTGGATTTGGCAATGGCAGGGAAACTTTTAGAAAATTTTCCTACTACAGAGAGGAAAATGTTTATTTAAATGAATATTGATAAGGTGGTAATTGTAATAATCATGTTTCTTTTACAACTAAACACTCTAGAGTTGGGTTTTTTGTTTAACTCATCACTATTTTGAATGGTTTTACCTTTTCTTCAGTGAGCTTGGACAAACTACTCATTTTCACTTTTTCTTGCACACAACATGCTAGGACAAGTCAAAGATACAAATTTAAACATAGTGGGAATTCAGCACCTCTCCTTTCTCAGTTGTAACCCATGTTTTGTTAAATTTTCGAACACATGAACCTATTAAGTCTGAAAAGGCTATTCAAGTGGATTTTCAATGGAAATATGCTAGCTATTTTTCTTCTTCCTCCCTTCAAACCTCCCCTCCCCACCCCCGAAAAAAAAGAGTACTGTATAAATGAAGATTATTTTATAGAAAATGTATTCTGTAATGGAAAATTGCCCAGATGTTTTTGGCTTTACTTCCAAGGCCATGTTGCTACCTCTCAGGATGGTAGTTGTCTGTCTTAATGCTCTAGCTAGTTCCAGAGTTGGGCGTCTTACATGAGAATCTCAGATGTTAAATATTTTTAACTAAGTTCTAGCCTTTGTGGTTGTAGAAAAAAGTCTGAGATGTGGTAACTCTAAAAGCACAAAAACTAGAAAAAAAATTAAAGAAAAAAATCCAAATTTATCATTTAAAAAATCTCATGGTTTTCTCTTGTCTCATGATTTCTGAATGCTTGGGCTTGGCAATACTGAGAGTGCCTCTGTTTGGACTGACATCAGAAAAGACTTGCATAGCGTAAATAGCAAAATACAGAATGGTTAGTTTAAAACTGTTCCCTTTTTTGTCACTTTTTGTATTTTTCCCCCTCTTCTCTTCTCCTCCTTTGACCTCCTCCTCCCCCCAATACTGGAGGGTGCATGCTGGTCTGGGTGCAACTCATGGATTACAACCACACATTCCATTGCAATTAAACTTTTTTCTTCCCCTTCTGATTTTGTTACAGCACTGTAGTGACCCCAGGAGATGACTTCCAAATTAAAATAGTTTTCTATTAATATATTCTAGGGCTGTCAAGCGATTAAAAACGCAAACCGCGTGATTAAACAATAATAGAATACTGTTTATTTAAATATTTTTCAATGTTTTCTACATTTTCAAATATATTGATTTCAATTACAACACACAAAAAAGGAGTACCTGTGGCACCTTAAAGACTAACAAATTTATTTGAGCATAAGCTTTCGTGGGCTAAAACTCACTTCATTGGATGCATGCAGTGGAAAATACAGTAGGAAGATAATTTTTATATATATCTCTTCCTACTGTATTTTCCACTGCATGCATCCGATGAAGTGGGTTTTAGCCTATGAAAGCTAATGCTCATATACATTTGTTAATCTCTAAGGTGCCACAAGTACTCCTTGTTCTTTTTGCTGATACAGACTAACATAGCTACCACTCTGAAACCAATTACAACACAGAATACAAAGTGTACAGTGCTCACTTTATATTTTTGATTGCAAATATTTGCACTGTAAAAATCAAAGTAAATAGTATTTTTCAGTTCACCTACTAAAGTACTGTAGTCCAAACCCTTTATCATGAAAGTTGAACTTACAAATGTAGACTTGTGTACAAAAAAACCACTGCACTCAAAAACAGAACAGTGTAAAACTTGAGCCTACAAGTCCACTCAGTCCTACTTCTTGTTCAGCCAATCGCTAAGAGAAACAAATTTGTTTACATTTATGGGAGATAATGCTGCCGACTTCTTAATTACAATTCACTGTTGTAGCTGGTGTCTCAAGATATTTGAGCCAGATGCACTAAAAATTCATATGCTTCATCATGCTTTAGCCATCGTTCCAGAGGATATGTTTCCATGCTGACAACGCTCGTTAAAAAAATAATGCGTTTATTAATTTGTGACTGAGCTCCTTGGGGCTGGGGGGAATTGTATGTCTGTCTTACTCACATTCTGCCATATTTCATGTTACAGTAGTCTTGGATGATGACCCAGCATGGCTTTTTTTTAAGAACACTTTCACTGCATATTTGACAAAATGCAAAGAAGATATTAATGTGAAATTTCTAAAGATAGCTATAGCACTTGACCCAAGATTTAAGAATCTGAAGTGCCGCCCAAAATCTGAGAGGGATGAGGTGTGGAGCATGCCTTCAGAAGTCTTAAAAGAGCAACACACATTTGGTGGTTTGGGTTCTGCAGTTGCCGCATCATAGAAACTCAACCTTCTGCTCTGACTCAGATGATGAAAATGAACATGCACTGTCAGTACTCCTTTGGATAATTATCAAGCAGAACCCGTCATCAGCATGGACATGTCCTCTGGGATGGTGGTTGAAGCATCAAGGGACACATGAACCTTTAGCGCGTTTGGCATGTGACTATCCTGCGGCGCCAGCTACAACAGTACCATGCGAATGCCTGTTCTCACTTTCAGGTGCATTGTAATTAAGAAGTGGGCAGCATTTTCTCCCATAAATATAAGTGAACTTGTTTCTTAGCAACTGGCTGAACAAGAAGTAGGACTGATTGGACTTGTAGGCTCTAAAGTTTTACATTGTTTTTGAGTGCAGTTATGTAACCAAAACTACATTTTTAAGTTGCACTTTCATGATAAAGATTGCACTAGAGTACTTGTGTGAGGCTAATTGAAAAATACAGTTTCTTTTGTTTACAAATATTTGCATTCTTATCATTTTTACAGTGCAAAGTGAGCACTGTATACTTTGTATTCTGTGTTGTAATTGAAAATGATTATATTTGATTTTCTACATTTTTCTTACTGCTCCTGGGAAGGCAGTGAACTCACACCGCCTCTCTGCTCCTCTAGCGTTGTGACTCCAGAAGGGGGCAGGGCCAACCCATCCTGGCCCTCTCAGGGGAGGGGCTGCTGTTTTTCCCCCACCCCTCCAGTCGCTGCCCCGAAGGCTGTGGCTGCAAGAAAAGCCCCTGGTAGCCACATTTGAGAGAAACTGTACAATACCAAGGGTTCAAATGAAAGCAGAGGACAACAAATGAGAAAATGGGAATGGGCATGAGGGTCATAGGTTCAAAATTAGAGATCCAGAAGGGGACACAGAGGATAGAACCTCCAGACAGTACCCACTGCTCCTCAAATATGTCAAAGGAGCCAGCGGATGCGGCCCAGAGGAACTCTGCCCACATATGTGAGCCAAGGGAGTAGCAGAAATAGCCCCCACAGTCATAGAGCACATCCATGTCCAGCATCCTTCTCCTCCTGGTGTCCTAAATGGACGCTTTGGCCAGCTCCAGAGGAGGTTGTTGAGGAGGTCTTGTGACTTCATGGGGCAATGGACAGGGTGTACATAGAAGAAAAAGGGGTGTGTGGGGGGCTGGGGGGAAGTGCAGCCAGAACCTCAAAAGGAGGTTCTGGAGTAGCTGGAAAAGGGGCTGTGTCAAGGTTCCTCCCCCACTCTGAACTCTAGGGTACAGATGTGGGGACCTGCATGAAAAAACCCCCTAAGCTTATCTTTACCAGCTTAGGTCAAAACTTCCCCAAGGTACAAAAATATTACACCCGTTATCCTTGGAATGGCCGCTACCACCACCAAACTAATACTGGTTACTGGGGAAGAGCTGTTTGGACGCGTCTTTCCCCCCAAAATACTTCCCCAAAACCTTGCACCCCACTTCCTGGACAAGGTTTGGTAAAAAGCCTCACCAATTTGCCTAGGTGACTACAGACCCAGACCCTTGGATCTTAAGAACAATGAACAATCCTCCCAACACTTGCACCCCCCCTTTCCTGGGAAATGTTGGATAAAAAGCCTCACCAATTTGCATAGGTGACCACAGACCCAAACCCTTGGATCTGAGAACAATGAAAAAGCATTCAGTGTTTTACAAGAAGACTTTTAATAAAAATAGCAGTAAATAGAAATAAAGAAATCCCCCCTGTAAAATCAGGATGGTAGATATCTTACAGGGTAATTAGATTCAAAAACATAGAGAACCCCTCTAGGCAAAACCTTAAGTTACAAAAAAGATACACAGACAGAAATAGTTATTCTATTCAGCACAATTCTTTTCTCAGCCATTTAAAGAAATCATAATCTAACACATACCTAGCTAGATTACTTACTAAAAGTTCTAAGACTCCATTCCTGTTCTGTCTCTGGCAAGAGCAGCACACAGACAGACACAGACCCTTTGTCCCTCTCCCTCCTCCCAGCTTTTGAAAGTATCTTGTCTCCTCATTGGTCATTTTGGTCAGGTGCCAGTGAGGTTACCTTTAGCTTCTTAACCCTTTACAGGTGAGAGGAGCTTTCCCCTGGCCAGGAGGGATTTCAAAGGGGTTTACCCTTCCCTTTATATTTATGACAGGCTGCAACCTGGTGCACTGCAGGTATACGTGTGCCAGGGTCTCCCATATGCCGTTAAAAGGACAGGAGTCAGGGATGGAAATGAACTGCTCCAGGTACACACCCATGCTCACAGCTCCATTAAGGAGCTGCCAGCTGATATTCCTGGTGGAATACAGGCTGTTCCACTGGGATTCCTCATCCTCCACAGGTGATAAAAGGTCCCACCACTTGGTGTCAGGGCAGGTCATGAGAAAGAAAATGAAACGTGTGGAGCATGAGCATGTACAGATGTGTCCTTGGCATGGTTCAGAAGTGAACCAGCTACAAGTTGCATAGCCACTTCCGGTATGCAGAGGGGGCGGCTGTGGGAGGCTCGCAGGGTAGGGGCCTGATGAAAAGGTCCGGAGGGCCTGTGGTGAGGGGTGGTCAGGGAGAACCTTCCTGCAGGACCTGCTCAAGGAAGGTTTGAGAGGCAGGTGTTAACTTTGCAGGTGAGCCAGCACTCTGATCATGAGGCATCAGTCAGTCCCCCTGCCAGGAAAGGCTGATTGCCTGGTGAGCCAATTAGTCCAACACCTGTTGGGTATAAGGAGGACACAGGAAAGGGAGTAACCAAGGCTAGCTGAGCCCAGTGTTTGCAGAGATCTCAGTTCTTCTCCAGCCCTGCTGAAAAGATAAAGATAGAGAAGCACTATGTGTAACATTGTTGCATGGGACTCTGTTGTTGGGGATGGAAGTGTAAATAAATAACATGAAGTTGCCACTCAGTGGAGTGACAGGTTCCTGGGGTGTCTTAAGATGGGGATGGAGCACACCCTGTTACACCATCTTTATGAATGGAAAAACTTAAATACCCCACCCTCCAAAAGGAGGTGAAAAGACACAGAAACTCTCGAATTTTGAAATCTTTTAAATCCTAAGATATGGAAATATGACCTGCAGATAAGCAGAACAGGAGATGATCTCCTGACACATGATAGTCCTACAGCTAGTTTGAATGATAATTCCAGATTTTCAGTGTTCCATAGTTGTAAATATTATCCAGTAGTTTGTAAATATTTGAGATATGACAAACAAAATGGTTATGTTTTGCAAAATGGCTGTTCTTTCTATTTCTTGTACTACTAATTGTACCTCGGTTTTTTGAAAATAACATTTTTCAACCAAGACTTGATAATTCATATATTGATAAAGTCACAATCTTAAACAAGTAAATTGTCCTGAATTTTTAAAATTTGATTTACAAAACAGTTCTGGGAGGTACAAATAATCCTGTTAACTGTTATATAATCGGGGGATTTCCCCTTTTGCTAATTACTAAAAGTATACTTTAATATCTGTAGTACATCTAGTCTGAGCAAGTTAATAGTGCAAAAGTTAAGGTTCCCATAGAAACATGTGCTTAATGCAGCATTAATGTTCTAGATCTAACTTACTAAATCTATTTTTAGCCATAATTGAGGATCATGTACAAAGCAAGTCGGAACTTGCTTAATCAATGCAGTTTTACATGCTGTATTCTAAAAACACTTTCTTCACTACATTTGATTTCCATTTGGAAAGGGCAAAGATTTCGTCAACAGGAAGTGTTGGGGGGAGGGGTAGTGTCCCATATCTTAGGCTTAGCAATATCTCTAAAACTTTAGTTATATAATTAAAAAATCCTTCCATAACTCAGAGAACACAGATGTGTAAAGAAGCCTTGTAATTATTTGATTTGGTAAGCATTGCTTAAGAATCAGTTGTGAAGTTTGTGGCATACAGTATCCTTGAATCCTTACCCACGCTCATTAATAATGTTTGCACTTTTGTTCTTTACTGTGTGTCTTTTTTTGCCTCTGGATGGTACTACTTTTTTTTAAGTTAAAAGATGTTTTCTTTTCAAATGGAAAAGTGTAGGTGGATAACTTTTGTTTCCCATGACCTTGTGAAGCATGGGAAATAACGTAAAACAACATCTCCAAACCATGTTTTATTCAATGTTTTTTTAACGTGCTTGATCTGCAGCTATTACTGTTGTATGGGATAGTGTCATTTTGAGTTAATGAAAACTATTGTGGTAGCTGCAAATATAGCTGTATAAAACGGCTAATATGTATTGTTCTGGGCATAGTGCAGTATGCAGTGTTCACCAGCTCCTTTGTCTGGCATGAACTTCAATGGGTCAAAGGGGCTATACATAGCTGCAAAGTTCAGGGTGACTCCAGGCAGGCGAGAGAATAACTTCTGTCCTCATCCCACCTATCACCCTGAATAGTAGGGGAAAGCCTCCTGAAACACATACTGAAGGGGTTGCCCTCTGTGTACATGTTTGGAGACCTCCTGTCTAAGGAGGAATGGGGGTAGGAGTTGCTGAGGTTGGCAGCATGTTGGACGGAGAAGGGCTTCTGCTGGAGGCTGGTTTGGAGGAGACTGGTGAGGCATTTGGGGCATTGGGAGATGAGGGTGCCTGCAGCAATCTGAGTTAAGCTGGAGTGAGTGGTGGCTTCGGTAATGTGTCTGAGCAGTGGTGGGTGTGCGCCTGCATGCCTACAGATGGCTTGGGAAGGTTGGGAGGAGAGTGTGGTAGGGCCAGTGCTCCTCCCCACCTTTTTATTAGTTGTTGACCTGCCGTTGCTACTGCCATGGCTGCCTCAGTCAGCAGCAGGGCTTTGTGAAAGGTGACGGAGAGAGGGTGTCTGGCAGCTGCAGACCGGGCACCACCACAGCTCACAGTGATGTTGAGGAGTGCTGCAGAACAGGATTAGTAGCCCTGCGTATGCATGACATCTGAGTAAGGGCTGTGGGGAGGCATGACAGGGCTGTCAAATGCATGAGTGTTGTGAGAGAGAGATGGCAGCCCTGGCTATCTCTTATAGTTTGGTTGGATGTTCATATTCAGAAGTATCTGTATGCGTTCTTTCCTATATGGTGCATAAAAGCAGAAAGGTGTTGAGTGCTATATAAAAGATACGTTGCATAGATATAGGTAGGTATATCTACAACAAGGCTTTAGCACTTAGCTTTTTGCCTAAAGAAATTTGTTACAAGTTTAAATGCTAAACAATCTGCTCAAGTTTTTATTTGATATTTTTTCTTTATATAGCTATTATCTTTAAAACCTTTTTCAAAACAGATCACTTGTAGATTATGTCAAGTCTTTAATTTTTGTAGTGATGCTTGGGTATTTTTAGTACAAAATATACACAGGTGTGGGGCATGTCGAAACGCCAATGTAAATTGGGCCCACATTGTTTAAAAATACCTATCTTAACCTCCCATATAAATAAACCTAACATATATATAAATTTTCCACTGGTACAAATAATAATTTACAGTAAAAACACTTCCACTTCAAACTTGACTGGGTCATTGACTTAAAAAAATAGTTTAATAGTTAGCAGGGGAGTTTTTTGCCTTGTTATAGTACTTATTGACACCCTGTCTCCCACCAGGCAATAGTAAAGGAAAAGGACGCTATGTATATAGTTAAGGCGCTGTAACGGCACTGCTGTAGCACTTCAGTGCAGGCACTCATTACAGTCATGGGAGGGATTCTCCCCTCACTGTGGTTAATCCACCTTCAAGAGCTCTGTAGCTAGGTCAGTGGAGAAGTCTTCTGTTGACCTAGCACTGTCTACGCTGGGGGATAGGTCACCTTAACTACATCGCTCAGGGTTTTTCCACACCCCTGAATGTCGGTGGTGTGGCTGGTAGTAAATCAGAAACTGGACATTTGTAGTTATCACCTTCAGCCTCCCGTTCTTCATAAATGTTATGTATTTGCATGTTCAATTGGATAAACTAACAGACAACTCTTAGAAATTGAACTTACATATTTTGATAAAACTGCTTCTTTCTATTTTTATTAGGAAGTAGCATTCCTTCTTCACAGGAACTGATTCAGGGAAGTTCTGTCTGTATTACACAGGAGGTCAGACTAGATGATCACAAAGGTCCCTTCTGGTCTTATCTATTAATCTACTGATTCAGATGAATGGAACTCCTCAAAGAGTGCTGATGTGGGATTGGGGAGCTTTCTGTTGAGAGTTGAAAAATATCAAAATATATTCTTCAATGCCTTTTAAATATTTTTTTTTTAAATTTTGAAATAGAGCAGGAGTTAAGTGACTTTATTTCTATTACACCTTACACTGAGTTCTTTAGTTCTTACAGTTGGGACTAAAAGTGAAGTTCTTCTATCTTCAGTCCCTTCTAAAGAATACTTAAAGCAGATTACTTAGTCTGGCTACATATTCCACAAAATGCAATTAGAATGATATTTTTCAACTGTTTTAGTCAACTACATGAAATATAGCTTCCAACTCTTTGCACAAAAGTCTTTTCCTTTCTGTTTGGAGACTGGATTAGGAGTTGATTGAATGGATTTGGCTATATAAATAACTAATACTTAGCTAGGTTATAACTCTGTTGGGTGCACATCTTATTTTTGAAATGTTCTGTTTAAACAGATTCTTCATTCTAACTTTATAGTGTTGAATATAAACAGACTTATTGCTACAGTACTGATTACAGATCAGAGGCAGATGTCAGGGTCTGTAAGATCTTCCTTGCAACCATATAGTCTGAACAGTAACGACTCATATCTGTTTGCATCTGTTCAGCAAGCTCTAAAGCTGCTAGGCACAGCAAAGGAGAATCAGTGGCAGTCATAGAGCTAGAACAATATCTAGCGGTATGTCTACACTACGAAATTAGGTCGAATTTATAGAAGTCGGTTTTTTAGAAATTGTTTTTATATATTTGAGTGTGTGTGTGTCCCCACAGAAAATGCTCTAAGTGCATTAACTCGGAGGAGTGCTTCCACAGTACCGAGGCAAGTGTCGACTTCCGGAGCGTTGCACTGTGGGTAGCTATCCCACAGTTCCCGCAGTTTCCACTGCCCATTGGAATTCTGGGTTGAGATCCCAATGCCTGATGGGGCTAACACATTGTTGCGGGTGGTTCTGGGTACATATCGTCAGACTCCCGTTCCCTCTGCTGATGAGCTCTGCATGGTCACCTGCAGCTTGCCACGCTGGCCAAACAGGAAATGAGATTCAAAAGTTCGCGGTTCTTTTCCTGTCTACCTGGCCAGTGCATCTGAGTTGAGAGTGCTGTCCAGAGCGGTCACAATGGAGCACTCTGGGATAGCTCCCGGAGGCCAATACCGTTGAATTGTGTCCACAGTACCCCAAATTCGAAATTAAGTGGCTAAGGATAGTGTCACAAGTCCAAAGATATGCCTTGTTTATACTTTCTGCTGTCTATTCAGGGTCACTATAAATGGATCCTTAACCTTCTTAAATCAACCATGATATGCTTTATCTCTAAGTATTTGTTCTAGAGGTACAATCACCTTTTGAACTCAACTGAGTATTGCAGAACTCCTCCTCCGTGTAAGTAGTGTGACAAAGTTCTTCTTCTACCTTGGTGGGTCTTACACTTATTGGCAGATTTGCTTGCCTTGGAGCTTCACAGCAGCCCTCAGTTTGGCCGTTTTCATGAACCCACAGTCCAGATCAACTCCTCTTGTGTCTGACCAGGAATTGGGAGGTTTGGGGGGAATCTGGGCCCGCACTATACTCCGGGTTCCACCCCAGGGCCCTGTGGAATGCAACTGTTTAGAGTGCCTCCTGGAACAGCTGTGCAACAGCAACAACTCCCTGGGCTACTTCCCCATGGCCTCCTCCCAACACCTTCTTTATCCTCACCATAGGACCTTCCTCCTGGTATCTGATGATACTTGTACTCCTCAGACCTCCAACAGTATGCGTTCTCACTCTCAGCTCCTAGTGCCTCTTGCTCCCAGCTCCTCACACGCACGCCACAAACTGAAGTGAGCTCCTTTTAAAACCCAGGTGCCCTGATTAGCCTGCCTTAATTGATTCTAGCAGCTTCTTGATTGGCTGCAGGTGTTCTAATCCGCCTGTCTGTGTTAATTGTCTCCAGAAGGTTCCTGATTGTTCTGGAACCTTCCCTGTTAGGAAACGGAACGTCTTTTGCTTGCTCCTCAGCTATTTGCTTTCTATTCTTTCCTAAAGCCCCCTGGCCCGGATTTTTCTTACTTTTTGCACCTGCTTTAGTCCCCCCCCGACCGGGCCAGACGCTTTTTTGTTTTTTCTTTTCATTTTTTGTGTTTTTTTTCCGTCTACGTCCTTCGCCAGCATCCGCCCCCCCCACGCCTTCTTTCGGACGCAGCTACTTGCCTCAGCTGAGCCCCCGGAGGAGGGGGGGGAAGATTGCCGATTTGCTGTCCGGGTGGGGGGGGGAGTGGAAACCCCCAGACCCAGCCGTCTTGCCAGCAGCTCGGACTTTACAGCATTCTTAATATGCCGAAGGCCTTGGAACACAGCCAACACAGCCGGAGAAGGAGATTTCAGCGGACAGAAGAAATAATTCAAGGGAGCTATAAATCATCGTGAAGAGGGCCGTAAGATTGAGTAACTTTCTGAATTATACTCTCGTGGGGGGGAGTTTGACTGTGCTTACTTGCGTTTGTGGCGGCACAGGGGGTGTGGCGTGGAGACCCCCACCCCCGATCCATCGGTGCCCCTACCCCCCCATCGTTATTACAACTGTCACGGCCCCCCCGCCGTCTGTCCCTGCTGGCAATCTGCCATCTCCTTTCGGATCCAGCTGTTTGCTTTGAACTTTGCCTTCCGGACCGGACACAACAGCCGACCAACCGAGACTCTTTGGACAAACGTGTGTGGGTCTGCACCCCCCCCCCCCCGGATTGCTTATCCCACAGCTTGCCCCTATTACTGGACCCCGATTTTGTCCCCCCCCTCCTCCCAGTCCCCCCCCCCCCTCGGCATTCCTTCTTTTCCTGTCTGCAATCTAGCGGAAGGAGGGGCTATTTCGTTTTTTCCCCTCCCCCCCTCCTCCTTCCGGTGTCTCCCTGTCTTTCCCTGCTCACAATGGCGGGGAACGAGAGGGGTGAGATTGCTTCCACAAAATTAGTTGTCCCTTCCCCACCACCACCTCTGCCCGACCCCCAAGGTCCCCCCCCTGCCACTATTGCTAAGATACTTGCCACCCCCCCTGCTGGGGCACCGGTAGCAGGAGGCACCAGGGTGATTGCTGCTGCTGCTGCACCCACCGCCCACCCAGATTCTAGGAAACCCCCCCCGGTTCGCCGGAAGGGCCAGGGCGGGTGGAAAGGAAAGGGCCCCGCTAAAACCACTGAGCCCGCCATGGCAGGGGCTGCCCCCACCGCTGCGGCCTCATCATCAACCGTGGCGCCCCTCCCTGTGTTTCCCTCCACCAGCTCTGCGATTGCCCCTCCCCCGGCCCCCAGGACGTATGCCCGGGCGGCGGCGGGCTCTCCCCTACCTGCCGCCTCGTCATCTCGCCCCCCCCCCCGCCTCCGCCACCATCACCAGCGGCCGAGGCCCTTTCCCCGCCTTGACCAGGAAGCACGGCGTCCGTTGCCTCCTGGTGCCCGCCTCGCCCCACGTGGAGACATACGTGCAGGCGTTGGCGAAGGTGGTAGGACCCACGGCTATTGTGGCGGCCTCCAAGATGTATGGGAAGGTTGTTTTCTTCTTAGCCTCGGAGGATGCCGCCCAGGAGGCGGTAGAGAGGGGCCTGACGGTGGGGGGGGGTGTTTGTCCCCCTAGAACTGTTAGAAGACCTGGGTGTCCGCCTCGTCCTTACCTCCGTTCCTCCCTTCTTACCCAATGCTGCCCTGTTACCCGCTCTTTCCACCCTGGGGAAACTTGTCTCTGTCATCAGCCCTCTCCCGTTGGGCTGCAAGGACCCCACCCTCCGTCACATTTTTTCGTTCCGCCGGCAAGTGCAGCTTCTACCACCGGCAAGAGCGCGTGACGACGAGGCGCTTGAGGGGTCCTTTCTAGTCCCCTACCAGGGAGCCCGCTATCGGGTCTTTTATTCTACCGGAGAGGCCCGGTGCTACCTCTGCCGTTCAGCGGGGCATGTCCGCAGAGACTGCCCTTTGGCCCGGGGGGGAGGGGCACCCGAAACCCCCGAGACCCAGCCGGACATCGGCCCCGTTGCTGCCGACGCCCCTGGCTGCCTGGCACCTGAAACCAACCCTCCTCCTACTCGACCCATTGCTGCTCCCGTCCGGGCCCAGGAGATACCTTCCCTACAACGCCCGGACGAGCAAGGGAGTTTCACCCTTGCTAGTACCAACCCAACAGAGCCCATGGAGGAGGGTGGGGCAAGGATATTATCGGGTATAGGAGAGGGCCCTCCCCAAGGAGAAGCCCCCACCCCTCATGTTGCCCCACCGCTACCTCCCCGAACCCCTAAACCATTGCCTCCGCCCCCCGACACGACCCCTGCTAACCAGCCCCCAGATGATGCTATGGAGGCCTGGACCCTAGTCCAGGGGAAGCGAGGCAAGCGGAAGGCACGAGCTCCGCTGCATCCACCCGACGCAGAAGCCCCCCGGAAGACCAGGAAAGGAGGCACTGCTATCGAGCCTCCCGCCACGGCCGTGAGCGAGATCCATCCGCTGGTGTCGGGAGGGGAAGACGGACTGGCATTGGAGGGCAGAATCCCCCCTCCACGGAAGACCCTCCCCTCCGAGACTTTTGAGGACGCCCCTTCTGCCTGGACGCTACCCGAACCCCCCGCGGATCCTGAGGTGGCCATTGAGGCGGGCCCTAGAGGAGAGGCCCCCGGGGTGGCAGGAGTTGGCCTCTCCCCCGTGTATGCGGAGATTGAGGCCCTAGATTTGACCCCGGTCACCCAGGGAGGGGATGATTTGCTGCCGGCTGGCCTTGAGCTGGGCAGCCTTACCCCAGCCTCCCTTTCCCCATGCTCCCTCCCCTTAATTGTCTTCCCGGGTGAGCACTCTGCAGACAGTGGTCCACCACCTGATGCCATGGCCGCCAAGACCACCATGGAGCCAGCATCTAGCATTATTGGGAGCCCCCTCCCTCACCCCTTAACCCTTGACTCTGCTCAGGAGGCACTTTCCTTTAGCTGCTTGCCTCCTGCACCCCAGAGCCTTACCTCTGCCCCTGCCCCCACCCCTGCCCCTGCCCAAAGTCCCTCCTCCTGTAATGTTAATGCCGCCCCTGGGGTTATTTCCTTTCCGCCTTTTGCAGATTCCCCCCAGGGAGCAGTCTTTGCACTTTCTAGCCGCGACCCATTAGGAGTGGCAATTTTTCCCCTGCCATCCCCCTCCACCCCAAGGCATGAAATGAATTTAATAACCCCAGCCTGTCAGACGCCCCGTCGGTGGTCCGCACCCTGTCTACCTGCCTTAGCGGACCACGAGGCTGTATTAAGAGTCCCATCAGGGAATACCTCGGGAATTGTAACCCCACCCCCCCATGAGCTGCGGCATGCGCTACGGAAGTTCCTAGAACACACCCGTGGCGCCCGCGACAGAGCACAGCTGGCTCTTCAGCTATGGGGGGACTTTGATCAAATCCTCCAGGCCACAAGGGCCCTTATAAAGGAAGGCAGGGGGCAAGGAAAGCGCGGTGCTGCGGCCTACGAGCGAGCCCGCAGCTTCCGACACGATCTACTCACCCACGGGATGGGTCATGGGTTGCTGCGCAACCCGCCGGGGGCCCTGAATCCCCCCGCCAATACGAGGCCCCCACCCCCCCAGCCCTCCGCATGACGCCTCTTATTATTGCGACCCTGAATACCAGGGGCTGTAGGATGGCTCTCCGCAGGTCCCAGGTGCTCTCTTACCTTCGGGAAGGGAGGTATTCTATAGTTTTCCTGCAGGAGACTCATACGGACCCGACCGCCGAGGACAGGTGGCGGCTGGAGTGGGGGGACGGGGTATACTTTAGCCACTTCGCGACCTGGCAGGCTGGAGTGGCAACCCTGTTCTCCCCCAACCTACGGCCTGAGGTGCTAGGGGTTAATGAGGCCGTGCCGGGCCACGTGCTGCACCTTCGAGTCCGTATGGAGGGGCTCGTGGTTAATTTTGTCAATATTTATGCCCCGCAAATGAGCTCCAGGCGGCCACAATTTTATCAGCAGGTGTCCGACTTTCTCGGCACCCTGGATTCGCACGAGTGCCTGGTCCTGGGAGGGGACTTTAACACCACCCTCGAGGAACGGGATCGCTCAGGGGCCGAACCGAGTCCGGCCGCTGCAAATATTCTCCAAGGGATAGTTGACCATCACTCCCTAGTGGACGTCTGGCGTGACCATCACCCAGATGACACCTCCACGTTCACCTTTGTTAGGGTGGAGGCCCATCGGTCACACCACTCTCGGTTGGACCGTATTTATTTATCCCGTTTCCACCTTTCACAAGCCCACTCCTCCGCCGTTCGGCCGGCCCCATTCTCCGATCATCATTTAGTTACTGTAATGGTCTCCCTCCGTGCAGAGAGACCGGGGCCGGCCTATTGGCACTTTAATAACAGCCTGTTGGAGGACGAGAGCTTTGTGATGTCCTTCCGGGAGTTTTGGCTGGCCTGGCGGGAGCAGTGGCGTGCCTTTCCCTCGGTGCGGCGATGGTGGGATCTCGGGAAGGTGCGCGCCAAGCTCTTCTGCCGTGACTACACGCGGGGCACCAGCCGACGGCGAAATGCGGCGATAGAGCAGTTGGAACGGGAGGTCTTAGAGATGGAGAGGCGCCTGGCCGCCGATCCCGAGGACCCGTCCCTCTGCGGAGCGTGCCGGGAGAAGCGGGAGGAGCTTCAGGCCCTTGAGGACCACCGGGCCCGAGGTGCCTTTGTTCGGTCCCGCATCCGCCTCCTTCGGGAGATGGACCGCGGCTCCCGCTTCTTCTATGCCCTGGAGAAAACGAGGGGGGCCAAGAAACACGTCACCTGCCTTCTTGCAGAAGACGGTACCCCCCTCACGGATCCGGAGGAGATGTGTGGGAGGGCCCGTGACTTCTACACAAGCCTTTTCTCCCCGGACCCGACCGATCCTGACGCTTGTGAGGTGCTCTGGGAGGAACTCCCCACGGTCAGCGTGGGCGACCGAGACCGACTAGAGTTGCCTCTCACCCTGGCCGAGTTCTCGGAAGCCCTCCGTCGCATGCCCACCAATAAATCTCCGGGCATGGACGGGCTGACCGTGGAGTTTTACCGCGCGTTCTGGGACATTCTCGGCCCAGACCTAGTCATCGTCTGGGCTGAGTCCTTGCAGAGCGGGGTCCTCCCTCTGTCATGCAGGCGAGCGGTGCTCGCTTTGCTGCCGAAGAAGGGGGACCTCCGCGATCTACGAAACTGGCGTCCCGTCTCACTCCTTAGCACGGATTACAAAATTGTAGCGAAAGCAATTTCGCTGCGGCTAGGGTCCGTGATGGCGGACGTGGTCCACCCAGACCAGACCTATACTGTCCCAGGTCGCAGCATTTTCGACAACCTCTTTCTAGTCCGAGACCTTTTGGAACTCGGGCGGAGAGATGGTTTATCGTTCGCCCTCCTGTCTCTTGATCAGGAGAAGGCGTTCGATAGAGTAGACCATGGGTACCTCCTGAGCACTCTGCAGGCGTTTGGATTTGGACCTCAGTTTGTGAGTTTTCTCCGGGTGCTGTATGCCTCCGCGGAGTGTTTGGTTAGGCTCAACTGGACCCTGACTGAACCGGTCAGCTTCGGGTGAGGAGTGCGGCAGGGGTGCCCCCTCTTGGGCCAGTTGTACGCTCTGGCGATCGAGCCTTTCCTCTGTCTCCTCCGCAGGAGGATGACAGGGTTGGTGCTGCGGGAGCCGGAGCTGCGGCTGGTCCTGTCGGCGTACGCCGATGACGTACTCCTCGTGGTCCAGGACCCGGGAGACTTGGCGCGAGTGGAGGCATGCCAAGCCATCTATTCGGCAGCCTCCTCCGCCCGAGTCAACTGGGTCAAGAGCTCTGGCTTGGCGGTGGGGGACTGGCGGCAGGTAAGCTCCCTCCCACCCGCACTTCAGACCATCCGGTGGAGTGCGGGTCCACTGCTCTATCTCGGCGTTTACCTTTCCGCCACGCATCCCTCCCCGCCGGAGAACTGGCAAAATTTAGAGGGCGGGGTGATAGAGCGGATCCGGAGATGGACGAGGCTACTCCGATGTCTCTCCCTCCGAGGGAGAGCACTGGTGCTTAACCAACTAGTCCTGTCCACGCTCTGGTACCGGCTCAACACCCTGGCCCCGGCCCCGGGTTTCCTGACCCACCTCCGGAGATTGATTCTAGAGTTCTTCTGGTCAGGAATGCACTGGGTCCCTGTTGGAGTTCTTCATCTACCCCTGAAGGAAGGAGGGCAGGGCCTGAAGTGTCTGTACACTCAGGTCCGCGTTTTCCGCCTCCAGGCCCTGCAGAGGCTCTTTTATAGTGCACGTAGTTCGGCGTGGAGCATACTGGCGCACGCCTTCCTGCGCCGTTTCCAAGGGTTTCGATATGACCGGCAGCTCTTTTATCTTTCACCGAGGGGTTTTCCGCGAGACCTCTCTGGGCTGCCGGTCTTCTACCAGGACCTCCTCCGGGCCTGGAAATTGTTCCTAACAACCAGGTCCGTGGCGGCCACCGTGGGAGCAGATCTCCTCACGGAGCCCCTGCTACACAATCCCCAGCTCCGTGTGCAGGTGGCGGAGTCCCGCTCGGTGCGCCAGAGGTTGGTCCTGGCGGAAGTCACGAGGGTCGGAGACCTCCTGGACTACGACCGGAGAGACTGGCTGGATCCCCTGATGCTTGCTCGGCGCATGGGGCTCTCCAGCCTCCGAACCCCCCGGCGCGTACTTCAGGAGGTGAAGGCCGCTTTGACCCCCGCTGCTCGGGCTTACGTTAGCCGAGCCTTGTGCGAGGGCGCACCCCGCCCATCCCTTACCCCAGGCCCGCCGGACCTTTTCATCGGGCCCCCACCCCGTAGATCCCAACAAACCCCTCACCCTTTCACTGCAAGCCGGCTGCACGAACTGCAGCCGGTTAGCTTTCAAATTGCTTCACGGAAATACTTATATACACTTACGCTTCACACCCTTCACGCCCACACCCTGGTGTCCCGCCCCGATACAAAGTGGCGGGATCTCCTGCCACCTTTGGAGGGTGAGCAACCTCGGTGGGCCAGCCTGTATTCCACCTTGGTCCCAAGGCCCGTCGGGGACATCAGTTGGCGGCTCCTTCACGGAGCTGTGAGCACGGGCGTGTTTTTGATACGGTTTACCCCCATTCCGGACACTTGTCCTTTTTGTAATGCGAGGGAAACCCTGGCGCACGTGTATTTAGAGTGTGCCAGATTGCAGCCCCTTTTCCGGCTCCTCACAAATATTCTATTACGCTTCTGGCTTCATTTTTCCCCCCACCTTTTTATCTATACACTTCCCATCCGTGGCCCCACAAAGTCGCGGGATCTTCTGGTCAACCTCCTCCTAGCCTTGGCTAAAACAGCCATTTATAAAACCAGAGAGAGGAGGTTGGCCCACGAAACGTCCTGCGATTGTGGGGCCGTTTTCCGATCCTCAGTACATTCACGTATCCGGGCGGAGTTCCTCTGGGCGACATCCACCGACTCCCTTGAAGCATTCGAGGAGCGGTGGGCGCTGTCTGGGGTTCTCTGCTCGGTGACCCCGTCCGGTTCCCTCCGTCTGACCCTTTGATTGAGGGTAAGAGCGAGAGACGCCAGCCCCAGCCGTCGCCGCTGGGGATACCATCATTCCTGTCATCTAGGAGGGGTTCTATAATACATGGGTGTCTACCCCCCCCCTCCCTAAACCGCCCACCCCGCAGCCGTGCCCATCTTACCGGGCACTCTCAGGAGAGGGAGGATCGGTGACACTGGGCGCGGCACTAGGTAACTCGAGGGGGTGGAAGACCACGAGTGTCGAGGAAGCCCCCCCGCTCTAGGCCACCAGGTAACTCAGGAGGGTGGAAGACCACGAGTGTCGAGGAAGCCCCCCCGCTCTGGGCCCAGGCTAGCCTGAACACTTCTCCCTCCTGAAAGCTGCTGTGTTGTACCTTCTGATTGCGTTGTTTTGTTGCATAGTTGTTTTGTTTCTTTGGTAATTCTGTAAGCGTTACCAATAAACTTTCTTTCTGTTTCAAAAAAAAAAAAAAAAAAAAAAAAAAACCTTTCCTGTTACCTTACCCAGGGAAAAGGGAGCTACTTAACCTGGGGCTAATATATCTGCCTTCTGTTACTCTCCTCTAGCCATTTGGCCCGACCCTGTCACAGTAGTAATAAAAACTTATTACATTCAATTTTCTCTGAAGTCAACTTTGATTAACAATTTATGTATTTTGGAAGGTGTACAGTCTAGTAGCTAGAACATGGTACAGATTCAGGAGTTCTGGGTTCTGTTTCTGACTCTGTCCTTGACTTGTCCTTGATTCTGGACAAGCTATTTAATCTCACCTCTTATCAATTTGTAAAATACAAAAGCAATGTCTCAGTTATGTTCAGAATTTTTTCCCATAAAGCACTTTGAGATTCCCCACAATAAAATATCCTATATAAATTATAATGCTTTATGTTCAAGAGCAGAAGTTTTATTGCATGTTGCCATATACTTGGATGGATGAAGGTGTGGCTTATGTATACAGTAATTGCTGTACCTATCTTTTTGTAAAGAACCAAGATGTTCTCTCTACAGCACAAACATTTTAAAATGCAATTACATGTAATGAATATAAAAAAGGATTATATAATTCAAAAGCCAAATGATCTGGTGTCAAAAATAAATTTGAAAAAGCTGCTCCAAGTGTCCAACACCTCCCAAAAGAGACCTTCTCTGGAAAAACCTTTAAATGTTTTTTTACCTAAGGGAGATGAACTGAAGCAGACATTTAGACCAAGTGAGCTCTGCACCCTAGAAACTGTTTTGTATGTAAAATATGATTCTGAAGTGCCACATGGAAATCCTAAAAATCGGTTGGTATCAGGTCACCAATATCCATCAGAATGAAATACTGCAGAAATCTACAGGATTTATAAGTCTTTGAGGCTGTCTAGAAGTAGGGAATTTGGCAGTGACAGAAGGAAATAGCAGCTCATGAGGTAATTGCCACGGTTCAGGGCAACTGCACCTGTATTCCCACTCTATAGTTCAGCAAGGGCACTTGTACTCAGGCTTCCGGCTCCTCTGGCTGTCACTTCTCTTGGGTGGAGACGTATCTCATTCCCTCCTGACCAGGGTATTTCCAGGGTGATAAGTTTGCTGCTCTGTTGTTCCCAACAAAAATCAGGCTGCCCTCAGCAAGCTTCTCTGGCCTTCTCTTTGGAGACTAAAAACAGAGTGATTTTCCCCCACCATTATAAGGTACCACATAACAGGCTTCCATAGGAAGTGATGTATTCTTAAGGTAAAAGCACCACAGAGAAAACATATTAAATAATAAAAGAACCTACACACATACTAAAGCTTTCCAGAGATCACCCCAACTCTAACATGGGCTCTGGCAGGAGCAGACCACTCAAGGAGTTTCCTTATGGTTTCAAGTTCATCACAGCTTCAGCTCAGAACAAGCTCACAGTCTTATGGGGCTTCAGTAGGACCAGTCCTTTCAACCGTTTCCTAAGGGTGGGGCCTTCCATCCATGAATGAGAGGCCCTGTCCATTTGCTGGATCAGAAAGAAGGCCCAGATCTAATTTAAAAAAAACCCAAAAAACAGGCTGTTTATCCAAAAATCCTTTCTTTGTCTGTTTGTCCCTGGAGAATCCAGTTTGATGAAGTGAGCTGTAGCTCACGAAAGCTCATGCTCAAATAAATTGGTTAGTCTCTAAGGTGCCACAAGTACTCCTTTTCTTTTTGCGAATACAGACTAACACGGCTGTTCCTCTGAAACCAGTTTGAACTAGTATATCTGGGGGGGGGTGTTTTTCTCTGGAGATGTTAGTGTGGGTGAATTTGCTCCCTGCTGTTCTCCTATCTACCCTTCCCATGGAAACACATAGAAACAGACAGTTGCATTTTTTTTAATGCAATGGACTCTGAAGGTATTACGCTTCAGTAATGTTAATCTTAATTTCATAAGGTTTGTCTAATATTGTCTGTCACAGTAACGGACTAACAACCTGAAATATTCTTGATTGTAACTTTAGCTGAGTTTATGACTATCCTTATGGAAATTTCAGAATTCTCTGGATTTCCCCCGCCCCCCCCGCCCAAAAAAAATCTCTCCCCAAAAGCCACCAGTATAAGTCACATTTCTCTTCACCATCCATTAGTACCTCACACATTATTTTTTTTAAATATCTTTTTTAGTGGACAGCAGTTTTTCTATTAAGTAATAGGTGTATTTTGGTTATTTAAGGATGCACAAGTTTGTAGGTTTATTTATGCTAGTGTAATAAACCTGTGTCACTAAAATATTTAGATGCATCCTCCTTGGTGTAAATTAGTGAAAAGTACTGTATCACTTATTTCAGAGTAACAGCCGTGTTAGTCTGTATTCGCAAAAAGAAAAGGAGTACTTGTGGCACCTTAGAGACTAACCAATTTATTTGAGCATGAGAGCTTATCACTTATGTTGGTCATGGGCAAGAAAGCTTGGTCATTTTGTATTCTGAAGAAATCCTGAGAAATGTAGATACTGTTAGGATTCTGCCCTCCCTCCACCCAAAAAAATTAATATGGGCAGGTGTATGTATGTGAGAGAGTAAAATAAACTGTACTATACATATACTTGGGAAAACATTAATTAGAGGCTTTTTTATAGCTAAGCTCTCAGTGGTTGTAGCATTTGCATTCTCTAGCAATAGTGGTTTTTTGTTTGTTTTTTTTAATGCAGGTAAAAGGCTAGCTGCTCTGAACTGAGCTGCTCTTTATCTGATACCTTTTTTTAGCTTTGGTTTCAGCTTCTGGCTCAAATAACCCTAGTCTTCCAAGTAACAAAGTGTACTGTGATAAGTTTAGGTTTTACATGACATTTTTGTAAGCATTTCTTACACACTAAGAATGGACAATATTAGGAGAGAATTTAAACTTATTTCCACTTTTCTTATATCTTTACACCCTAGGATGGTCTCCTTTCTGAAGCTGCCTGCTGAAGTGTGAACCAGCTCATGCTAAAGTTTTCTCAGTCAGGAATCTCAAGTCAAGCAGCTAAATAATTGGGTTGACTTGGAGGTACTGAGCACTGAAAAGTCCAAGAAGTATATTGGAACTGTGGGTTCTCAGCCTCTCTAAAAATTAAACCACTTATTTAGGTGGCTAAGTATGGCTTAGCTGTCTAAATTTAGGCCACTAAATTTCAGAGTTGTTAGTCCTAATCTTCTCTATTAGGCATCTTGAATGGAAAGCTATTTTTCTACTTCTTGGCTTTTGTTTCTAAGCTAGAGGAATGTGAAACTCTGAGACAGATATAATTACTTGGTAGATAAAGTTCCCACCCCCCGCCTTACATGGATTCCCAGTGCTAGCAAGACATGGAAGTTTTAGTATTACCAAATATATTAGGATTTTTTTAAAAAGCAGCTGGGCCATAAACTGTCTCAAAAAATTACCAGGCAAGAAAAGTTATTGTCTAAGTGTTCGTAAAGACTTTTTGCATTCTGATGAGACTAATATATGTATCTCTGTTTTGTATGAAGTAAGAAGACTCAAGTGGGTGCTTCTTACAAGTAAATGCAGGAATTATCATTGTGTTTAACACAGTCATTTTTAGGAAGATGCTGAGAAGGAAAGCTACAGGACACTTTCCCACATCTGAATGCATCCGATGAAGTGAGCTGTAGCTCACGAAAGCTTATGCTCAAGTTCGTTAGTCTCTAAGGTGCCACAAGTACTCCTTTTCTTTTTGCGAATACAGACTAACATGGCTACTCTGAAACTTTTCCCACATCTGTCATTTTTCAGCCACTGCATAGTATCAAACTAAAATAGGCATCATCATATAGGCCTGTGGTGCATGTTTGTATTTTTCTTTTTTCTTCTTCTTTAAAAGAGCAAATTTAAACTTGGAACCTACAGATGTCAGTTCAGTTTTTTGTCAACTTTACCTTAAAGTAATTTGAGCATAGGTGCTACTGCATGTTGACTGAGCAGCTCAGTGTCAGGTATCACTTCTTCTGGAATGCTGAATCTCTTATTTTATGGGCTCAGGCAGGAGCAGACTTTCAAAACCACACCCAACGAGTTTCTTTGTGGTTTCAGTTCATCACAACTTCAGCTCAGAACAAGCACACAATCTTATGGGGTTTTGGTAGGCCCAGTCATTCCAACCCTTCCCTAAGGGTGGGGCCCTGTATCCACTTGCTGCTCAACTTGGTCTAGAGTCAAAAATTAGGATGTTGGAGCCAGTCAGTTGTGGGTGTGTGCATGCTTGTGTACACTCCCCCCCCCCCCCCCCTTCATTTGTCTCTTGTCTATGTAGATTTTGAGCTCTCTGGAGCGGGAATTTTGTCTCTACATTGTCACAAGTTTAGTAGTTAATACTGTACAAATGATTAAGATTAAACTAAAATTAGATAGCTGAACTAGTATAGTATATTATTGGCCACAGTAAATGCAATATGATAGAAAATATCTTCATTTTACATTTTATTTTAGATGCACATTTGAAGTAATATAGGCTTATTCATTTTTTTATCAGTTTAGAGTTAATATATTTACAAGAGCATGAAAACAAAAATGAAAAATGGTTGTCTAGGGAGAGCCACTAGAATGCATTCTAGTTTCTTAAAATAAGAATTAATAGCCAAGAAGGCAGCTCAGTCTCATCAATCTATTGCCCTTTCTGCTTTACTTAGCAAGGAGTGCTTAAACTTTTGTTTTGTTGGCTCTAGTAAAATAAATCACAGTTCACTGTCACATCCTGAATATTGTACATAAAGCAGACAAGCTAAGGCAGTGCCCCCAAACTTTGTCACGCCCTTACCTGCAAAGGAAAATGTCTGTGACCCCTGCCAGGGGCGGGACCCAGAGGCCAAGGCCAGAGCTGGGTCTGAGGGGCACTTCCTCCCCACCCCTTGTGGGGGCAGACTGGGTCCTGCTGTGCCCCCTGAATGTTCCTCCTTGCACTACCAGGGGGGCACGCCCCACAGTTTGGGCACCACTTGGTGAAGGATTAACTAGATTGAGTACCTTTTTGATTTCTAGAAAAGAATTAGTCCAAAATCTGAAAGAAGTGGGTTGGGGAAGATACGAGGAAGTTTGATCTCTCCTTGCTTTAACTCAGTACTTAATGACATTCTTTCACTTCCGATTTAATATCCTTTTCTTTTCCCCCCTTTGTCTATTGTTTTTCTTAATTTTCTTCTTCTCTTCCTTGCCCTCTTCTCACATTTACATATGATTGTTGTTAATAGTGATTGCTTAATCGTAGCCTCTTCTTGAAATCACTAGAAAATATATTAGAAGATGATAAAAGAAGACACTAAACTCTGCTGCAGGAGATATTAACACAGTTTTAAATATCAGTGAAGCTTAGATGACTGGGTTCTCATCTTGTTTTAGTAAATGCTTCTAAAATGAGTGTGTATGAGGCTAAGGAGACCTGTTTTAAACAGTCATGTTGACAAAGCCCAGAAAAAAAGATTTGGAAAAGAAAGAAGATGGGGAATGGAAGAAGTTCATGCCAAAGAGGTGCAATTCATGCTTTTAATTATCCATAAGGAAATGTATATATTTGTAAGCATGTCCTAATCTCAAATGCTAGTATTATAGCACATATAACTAAAGCAAGAAATTAAGTTATTTTTCTATGTTGAGACTGTATTTACATAATAGGAAGCTTAATACATTGACCCAAATTTGAGTAAACATTCAAAGACCTTTTTTTGGGTTTCTTCACGATAGCGAAGGCACTAAGTTCTGCGTGGAAGTACCTAGCTTAGGTAGGCAGAACAAGAGACTGAATGCGGGGAACTAGAAAGGGAAAGTAAGGGCTTCTCACAGAAGCTCTAAATGCTCTGTGGTCAAGGGCTGTCTCTGCACCTGCATATATCTGTGTGTTCTGCTGATAGTGCCTAATGAAAGAGTGCAGGGTACCTGAAATCACAGCTTTGTGAAGCTTGTCCACCTGTGCCTCCTTTCTCCAAGCTAGGGGTGGCCGTGAAGTGGGCTCTCAGTCTCACTGGACAGGAGCTTTGTAAGCTTCCTGAATAGTAAACCTACATCCATTTGACCATGACAAAGATTCCCTTGGACCATGCAAGAGAAATGGAAAACAGATTCCCCTGAAGCTTTTTAATAAGCCTAAGTATGTTTGAAAGGCCCTTCTTAGGCCAAAGCTGCTTGGAAAGTTTTTCCACTTGGTTAGAATTAGACATTCTCTAAAATGAGATCCTTTTGATGCATGAAGGGGCAGGGTGTCTGGTGAAAAATCTGGGACAGGTGCAAAAGGCTGCCTGGTTGTTATGCAAGACTAAGTACAGAGGCTTATACAAGACTAAGTACAGCATAGCGAGCTCTCTTGTTCTGGGTGAGGTGACTGTTTTATGGTACCAGGAATTTAGTTTTAGGACCAGGAACTGCAAATCTACAAAACAGAGTTTTAAAAGAGCTTTGTAACCAGAGGAAGGCTAGGTTTAGAGTTCAAGAAGCACAGCGGCAGTATATAAACTAGAGGCGCAGAGACAGGCTCCCACCTTTAGGAAAGATGACATCTCAGGGGATCTCATTCTCTCTCTCTCTCTCTCCTTTTTACCAGTCCTCTTAATGTGCTTTAACACAGAAGCTAGCTCTTTGATCAAAAGCTTCTGTAAGAAATCTGAGATAGCTGGGATTCTGGCTTTCTGGCCAGACAGACTCCTGTGCTGCATCAAGAAGAAAACAGCTTTCTCTCCAGATTGAGTCCTACCATGTGCAGAAAATTTACCTCTTCTTCAGTTGCCTCTGGCCACTACTTATATTGTGACCAGAGAAATGCAGATACAATCTACCTCAAGTGTTTCTCTTGCAGTAGCCTTTCTTATGGGATCCTCAAGTGTCATTCTACAATCCTCTTGCTTTCACTGACTGAAACCTCTGTTACCTCATTGGCTGAACTCACTCCTGGAGTTATGACAGATCAAAACCGCAACAATCAACCTGTATCCCACCTCCCATTGTTAGAGAAGTTATTGAAAAGGTTGTGGTGGGGTAACTTAAGCAGTTTCTTGATGCCTCAAATTTTTTTGACCTTGGGCAATCATCTAACTATAGACCTGGATATGGAGCGGGAACCGCAGTGGTTGCGTTACCTCATCTCAAACGGTGGATGACGATAGTCTTTGCTGATTCTTCTAGATCTGTTCATATCCTTTAATTCTGCTGACCGTGAGCCTTTGTGGAGTTGAAGACTAACAGGTGTATGGATCTGCTCTTGAGTAGCTCTAGCTCCTTCTTTGAGAGAACACATAGAGTAACTGAGGGCAATTGTTAATTTGTTCTGAGGGTTCTCTTGCAAAATACCATAGGAATATAGATTGTCACTTCTCTTGCTCAACGTGTATGAGACTGTGAAGAGAGTTAATGGTGAGATATGAGGTGGCAGCGCTTTCCCTTTGCTGAAAACACTCAGCTCTGTTTGGATGAGAGCTAGTTGGCTGCGACTTAATCCAGATAAGACTGAAAACCAGTGTTGGTCTCCTGGGGGAAGTAGCTGGAACAGAACTTTATATTGACCCTCTTCACTGAGGGAGTGCAATCACTGTTAACAAAAGAGGTGTGTAACTTGGGATTCCCCTGTATTCATGAGTAATGGCTGTGGCAAAAATGGCTTTTTACTATCTTCACCACCTGTCAAGATAAATGTATCCTTTTCTCTTTGATACTCTCTCCCGTTGAAGGAAGATTGCTATAATGCACTCTCTGTAGGCCTATAGAGCATAAAGAAGCTGAAGCTAGTACAAAACATTGAGGCCTATTTAAGTGCAACTGTATGTTGGGAACACATTAGACCAGGCTTCATGATCCATACTGGCTTCCATTAAACTGCTAAATGGTATTCCAGGTGTTGGCTTTATAGGATAAAGTGCTGAATGGTACAGGACTGTGTTATCTGAGAGGTCTGTTGCATGCTGGATTTATGCTGATTCTGATGCTTGTACATTGTTTGGCTGAAGAAATGGTTTGCACAAAGGGAGTGTGTGCCTTAAAGAGACTAGAGGCAATATTTTGTCATTGTTACCATCCTCTCTCCCCTCTTTCTGTTAACTGGGGTATAAACTCCTAGAACTGTGCTCATATGTATGCAAGGCAGAATTTAAAATATTTTTTAAGTAGCCTCTGCTGATTCCAGGGATGATTGGGAGATGGAATTGGAGTGGGGAGGAGTGGGAAAGGTGTGCTTGAGGGGCCAATGGACTGGCAGATTATGAACTGGGGAGGGGGTACCTGACTACATGGTATAGAGCTGTTTCCAGGCACTTGTTTACTCCAAAACTGGAACCAAAATAACTTGATTGTAATTCACACCATAAGTTTTATATATGAGTGCTCTTATTATGAAATGTCTGTCTGCACAGACTTGCACCAAAGTTAGGGCTGGTCTACACTATGGGGGGGGCGGAGATCGTCAAGTTACGCAACTTCAGCAACATGAATAATGCAGCTGAAGTCGACATACTTAGATCTACTTACCGTGGTGTCTTCACTGCAGTGTATTGACAGGAGAAGCTCTTCCGTCAATTCCCCTTGCGCTTCTTGTACCAGAATTTGGGGGGGAGGGATAGCTCAGTGGTTTGAGCATTGGCCTGCTAACCCAGGGTTGTGAGTTCAATCCTTGAGGGGGCCATTTAGGGATCTGGGGCAAAAATTGGGGATTAGTCCTGCTTTGAGCAGGGGGTTGGACTAGATGACCTGCTGAGGTCCCTTCCAACACTGATATTCTATGATTCTAATCGATGCTGGAGTGATCGTCGGTCGATTTATCGTGTCTATATTAGACAGGATAGATCAACCCCCGCTGGATCGATTGCTGCCCATCCATCTTGCTCCTAGTGTAGACAAGTCCTAACAGTGTGAATTACAGTTTGTTTAGTTATTTCTTTTGCAGGTTCCATGAAGGCAGGCCCCTGGTCTTTGGAATGCAGGAGATGGGATGAAATAGGAACTAAGAGAATGGCAGATCATGGAGGGGAAGGATAATGGGGGGGAAAAGTGCAGTGGTCCAGTGTTGGTGATCTAAAGGAGGATGGAAGGAATTGACAGGGAGAGGGAGCATGCAGAGGGATAGAGAAAGGCAAGAGACTTCAAATACTTCATTTTCTAGAAATAAAAATTAATTTTTGTTGATTTAAACCCTCCCTCTCAAAAGCTTTGTCTTCACTGCAAAAAGTGTGTGTGTGTTTTTTAAACATTTGAATAGCTGTCTTAATGTAAAATTCTAATGGAGGAAAGGCTCAGATAAAATTGCTAACAAATTTATCTGGGCATAAGCTTTCGTGAGCTACAGCTCACTTCACTGGATGCATTCAGTCTGCATCCAGTGAAGTGAGCTGTAGCTCACAAAAGCTTATGCTCAGATAAATTTGTTAGTCTCTAAGGTTCCACAAGTCCTCCTTTTCTTTTTGCGGATAAAGACTAACACGGCTGCTATTATGAAACCTGTCAGATAAAATTGTAACTGGTCATGGTCAGCCCTACGTCCTCACCTAGGGCTGACCTCAACCAGCTACATTGAGGTACAATTTTTCTTGTTCCTTGTCTCTACCACGATTTTACATCCTTGATGGAGAGATGAGGTTTTTTTTTAACCCCTCCAGTGAGGATACAGATACGTCCATCTCTCTCTCTCCACCTTGCTCCTTCCATAAATTTGCCAAAGTGTGCAGGAGGAGACCCCAGTTTTTGTGGCCCTTATCAGATTTGCCAGAGCTGAACTCCTGTCCTTCAGATCTTGTATACCAATCACACTTTTGCAGTTCCTCCAGAAAATTGTTTCATTGTCTAGTCTATCTGGAACCCATAACCAATATTAATGACAGGTTTCAGAGTAGCAGCCGTGTTAGTCTGTATCAGCAAAAAGAACAGGAACACTTTGGGGCACCTTAGAGACTAACACATTTATTTGAGCATAAGCTTCCGTGGGCTACCGCCCACTTCACTTCATGCTCAAATAAATGTGTTAGTCTCTAAGGTGCCACAAGTACTCCTGTTCTTTTAACCAATATTAAGTTGTTCCAGAAAAATTCTACACCTTTTTAAAATACTTGGAAATAAGTGGTTGGGAGCGACATTAAGTTAAAAAATACTTTCTAGTAGATCATATAACCCCATTTCCTAGTCAAGGGATTGCCAATAATTTCTTAGCAACTTGTGTTGCTTCTTGCACATACTATTGCAATTGTTAGGGGACAAGTTTAAGGTTGGTTGGTGTAAATTGGTGGGGGAGGAGCACTGGGATGCCTGCTGGATTCCTTAACTGCTTTTTTCCAGATGTCTACAAACTTCTACCCTTTTTTTTTATACAAAAGGTTTAAAAGAATGTAATATTGTTGTGGGGTGGTAACTAGCTTCCAATGAAGGTTTTCAGCTGTTTGTCAAGTAAGCTTTTGTTTGGAAATGAAGGAGCAGTAAGGGCGCAAACACTTTTTTGTGGTGTACTTCACTTTTAGCTATGTAAGCCTGGTCAGAATAGTAATTGTAACTCTAAGCACACAGTTACAAATCTACAAGCTAGTTTTTTCATAACTAGTTAATGGCTGTAGGTGGTGGAGATAAGTTTAAAAATAAGTGCCACTGTGAGTAGAAATTAAAATGTATTAACAATGAAGCCAGGTCTTCTCCTTATTAAATGTGGCCTCGCTTCTACCTTACCCTCAAGCATTTTCTGCCCATGACTATTTTACATAGACTGAGACAAAAAAATGAACTCCCTTAATAACTTGTAGCTGCAGACTTAAGTCAAAGAATTTCCTCAACATTGCAAGTTCAGTCATGTCCTAATTACATGAGAAATAAAATGCCTGAGGCCAATACCAGTGAGGGCAGATGTGAACTCTCTCTATCAGAAGCACAAGGGTTTATAAGACCATTAAACAATCATGTTTGTCTCTTATCTTCCCAACCACCACTTTCCTTTCTTCCTCAAAATTCTGGCAGTGCCAAGATACTAGCAGGACTGTGTGTGCTAGTAATTAAGGGGCGAAAGGACCAAAAGTCTAAATGTCCTAACAAGTTCATTTGAGGTAATAATGCATGATATCGGTAGTTAAAATTCCCATTGACAGACGAGGGATTTAATTAATAATAAATGTTTCTGAAGTGAAACAAAGAAACACCTATCTATGAAAGAAATCATCCTACAGGAATTTCAGCTGACAAACCATCTGAATATAATTGCACATTTTTACTTTTTTTTTTAAACAAAGTAAGATGGAGAATTTTTGGGGGTGGGGTTGATATTTTGAAGGATTGGAGAAGGAATTCAGTTAGTCGTTTTAACTCTAAACTTCTATAGAGCTATATTTTTGCCTCTCTTCAGATGGGTGTAAAAGACTTACAGTGCAACAGCAACCCAGTTGTTTTATTAAAGGGGGAAAAAAATGAATCGTTGACATTTAGTCCCCTTCCTACCTACAGGAATCTTCTCTCAGCGTTATCCTCTCCTGACTGTAGGGGAAGGCCCCAGCCATGTAGAATCCTACTTATATGCACAGAGGTAAGACGAAATGGGGCAGCAATGACTGAAGAGATTGGGGGAGGAGGGGAAAACTTCTGTTGCTTCAGACCCATAATCTTAAGAAGCACAGGGGGCTAGAGTTCTCCCTATCTTAAGATTCTGTTGTAACTGAGGGGAGGGGAGAGGAGATGTAGAAGGGACTTCTTTCCAGAGTAGATGGTAGGGTGTTCAGTTACCCTTTGATCTGCTGCTTCTGAGAGGGAAAGGAGATGGGGATGTCACCTCCATACCTCCGTGGTTTTTCTCTGAACTCAGGGAGATTTCTGGAGCTGGGGGGGGAGTCCAAAATTAGCAAAGGTGAAACACAACCTCATCCTACTGCAGCAGTTTAAAGGGTGGCTATAAGGGGAGCACAGATGGTGTGCCTGTGATCCTGGAGGTGGTAGGAGGGAGTAAGAAGCTCAGGGCCAGCTTGAATAACCAGCTTGAGCTCCTTGTAGCAATATCTCCCTGCTATCTTTCTGAGAGGGAGGGGAAAAATTCTTTCCATGCATCACTTTTTTTTGTGTGTAAATGAGTGTGGTGCACAGACATGTTTTCCTCTTGTTGGGAAGAAGGAGAAAAGGGTGGCAATATGGGCTGCTAGAGTCTTGGGAGAGATGAGCACAGGTGCTTTCTCCCCACTGCCTCTGCCATCTCTGGGGACAGGTGGCCCTTCTGAACTACCACAGATTTTAGAGAGGAAAAGGAGGAAAAAGAAATGGGGCGGGGGGGAGAAGAGGAGCAGATAATGCTTCTTAAAACATTCCTTCCCTGTTGGTGCTTCCTGATTTGGGAATAGGTTCCCTCTTTGCTCATATCCACAACTGACACAAACTTGTTGAAGGGACAAGTGCTCTTCCTTTCTGGATCTGCCCTGACTGTTGGTCACGGCAGCAGGAGTCTATTTTCTTTAGGCATCTGCTGCTGCTGTTGCTCCCCAGTTGGTCTTACCCTCTGCAATGATGCAGGAGTATACTTAAGCAGGGGTTCCACAAATTTGTTACATTATGCCTTTTTTTAGAAGACTGGCTAGTTACTTAACTTGTGTGGTTTTTTCTTTTGGAAAAAGTTACATTATTTGGCTAGAACAATGCTTTAAGAACATAATGAAAGAACAAATAGTGAATAAATTGGCCATTTGTGTTAAGATTTGAAATTTATCCTCAAGTGTTAACCTCACTTAAGGTATGGAAGCCTTTGTACTCCTAAGAATAAATCTCCATCAATTTTGGAGGGTACCAGGAATTTGTGTATGACTACATCAAATTAACTGGTTTATGGAGTGAACAAGCTTACATGTGGAGCTTCTTTATCTTGAAATCTTAAATTCAACACTAATATTCTGAGCAAATCTGGATGGATTAACATACACTAAAACAGAAGCACAGTGAGTGCAACTTTCTCATATTTACTCAATTCTGTACCAAACTGAATGTGTGGTAGCTAGCTAATTCTTTTGTTGTATAGCTGAGCATTATTTACTTAGCTTGATCGATTAAACCAGTCAGATACCATTTAGCTTATATGTATGTTAGTTAAATGTAATTAAAATATATTACTGATCTGTTCTGATGCACACAAGTCACTATTTCTAAAGCTATATGAATGACTATTTAAGAATAAGATGGAAAAATTGTAAGTAGTAATTTTATTGGTATACACTTCCATATTCTGTCACCGTGGTGTTGAAGGTCTTGTCTTGATGGGCAGCAAAGGAAGGAGTGTCTTTTCAGTTTAAGCCTCTATTGAGTAATCTCAACATGACTGAAAAGCCTCATTAAGATGAAAGCTAACAATATTATCACTATTCAATCAGGCATGAGTTTCCTCTCAGTATCTCCTACACAGGCTCTCCCCAGCCCCTCTGAGCTGTGTAGCGGTGGGATGCATCCCTCTAACTTTAAAAGAGAGCTGCACGGCAATAAAGAGCCCTGGGTTCTGGATCCATCTCCTGGGCTATATGTTTGACAACCTGTGCATTTACTTTTTTTTGCATGTGTGCGCTCGTAAGTGTAATGAAAAGTCAAAGGGTCTTACTATGAAAGTGGTCATTTTTGGGTCTTGCAGAGTGGAATTCTGTAATTGCCATTGAGCTTCTAAGAGCTCTGTCCTCTGCTCTCATAATCTTCATTTTAGTTGTGTACACCTCTGTTATCCTTCATCATAGCTGTTGTGGTGGATCTTGATGTCTCCATGAGAAGCACTTTCTGAAGTAGCCTGGGCCCAAGTCTGTTGAGGGCTTTGAAGAACAAGACCAGGACCTTGAGTTCGAGCTGGTATTCAGCTGGGAGCCAGTAGAATGTTCAGATCACTGGGGGTGATATGTTAACTGTAGGTTTGTATTTTTGCAGACAAGAAGCTGCATTCTTCACCAGCTTGTGCTTTTGCAGTGACCCTGTTGACATTCCCCACTTCAGCGTATTCAGTTATAGATAGTAAAGGTGACAAAAGCATGCATTATCATTTCAGTGATCTCTCAGGGAGGTCTAGCTTCTTGGCCATTGTAGATGGAAGGAGTTATTAGAAGCTGAGGCTTCTGGGTCTTCAGTAGTAGTACTAGTAAAGAGTCAGGGGTGTGTGTGTGTGTGGGAGGGGGGACTCCTAGATTGTGTACTGTCCTAGTGATTAGAGATTTAACAGAAAGGTAAAAATGGTGTTACCTTGAAATGTTTTCCTCTTCCATGTTACCTAGATCAGTTTCAACCAGTATCTTTCTTTCTGTTCATGTTCTGATCTCCATACCAGAGCAGTTGGGTGACTGTATTTCCTTTACCACAGTATAGACGGTACTGAGCTGGATGTTGTCTGTGTTGCTGCCCTTTGAGGTCCTGTTGTCTCATGGTCTCTTGCAGAAACTTTCCTTGCATGTTAAAAAGCAGAGGACCCTGGGTGGAGCCTTCTGTAATTCCATAGATGAAACAGCTTGATGCACAGGTGCAGCTGCCCATCATGACCCTTTTGACATCCTTTCTAGAAGGAGGGTTGGAGACAACTTAGTGTTGGAGTATTAACAGTGAAGAAGTTTAAGTGCTTCTGAAAGATCCAGAATGAAAATAAGTATCATCTTGGACAATGTTGTCTTCTAGTGAGATTCTCAGTGAAAACAAAATTAGGTTTCTGATTACTGTAAACACAAAAATACTGCTAACAACCCATAAAACGAAACCTTGTGCCATTGCAAATCTTGAAGCCCCATGTCCGCTTGCATCACTCCTCAACTCAAATGATTCCTCTAATCCAGTGGTTCCTAAACTTGTTCCGCCGCTTTTGCAGGGAAAGCTCCTGGCGGGCCAGGCTGGTTTGTTCACCTGCCATGTCTGCAGGTTCAGCCGATCACGGCTCCCAGAGGCTGCAGTTTGCTGCTCCAGGCCTATGGGAGCCGCTGGAAGCGGTGGCTAGTACGTCCCTTGGCCCACGCCGCTTCCAGCATCTCCCATTGGCTTGTAGCAGCAAACCGCGGCCACTGGGAGCTGCGATCAGCCAAACCTGCGGACGTGGCAGGTAAACAAACCGGCCCGGCCCGCCAGGGCTTTCCGCACAGAAGCAGTGGAACAAGTTTTGGAACCACTACTCGAATCAATTGCTTTTTTTAAAGACCTATACTTAGTCAGTTACTCAGTTCTTAACCTCACACCTAGTTATTTATCCTATGTATGCCTTCAAGGTTACGTTGCAGGAAATCCCGAGACAAGCTGTAAAGAATTATTAAAGCCTTATGAGGGAAGGTGATACTCTTTGTTTTGTTTTATGTGATAGAAATCTGCCATATTAGTTACTTGGCAATGACAAACGTGCATAGCAAGTTCTGCTTAAAAGGAATGCTTGTAACTTATTGAGTAGATGGAGAAAAACCTTCCTGGTCACTTTGTGAACTAGTTAAAAAGACATAAATCTGATTATAGAACTCCTAATCATTACAGAGAGAGATTAGTTGCAGCTACACTTCTGTATAAATTAACTAGGTTTAACATAGCTTTGAAAAAGTATATTTAGCAAGGGTAAGACTTATGAACAAGTGAAGTGTGTTTTTTGTGCTTTTCCGGAATTATCAGTTACTTTGGTAAAGAGTGGGCATAAATTTTCTACTTGGACTGATAAATTTTCATGACAATTTGTTAAATTAGTCCTGTAGATCTAGCTAGTTTGTTCAAAACAAACTTAAAAGGGCTCGGGATCATAGTGGACAAACAATTGAACGTGAACTCTCGGTGCAATGCTGTCGCAAAAAGGGCTAATGCAATCCTGGGATATATAAACAGGGAAGTAGTTAATAGGAATAACTGTTCTGTTGCTTTTTACCTTAGTGTAGAGCAACAGAACAGTACTGGAATATTGTATCCAGATGGAAAAATAGCATAGGGCTCAGAAAAGAGCCACAGAAATTATTTGGGGCATTGAGAAAATGCCTTTCAGTTACTTAAAGCTCAATCAGTTTAGTTTATCAAAAAAGGATATTGAGAGGCAACTTGATTATGGTGTTATAAGAACGGGGAGAAGACACCAACTACTAAAGGGTTCTTTAATGTAGCAGTAAAAGGCATAGCAAGAATCAATGGCTGGAGGTTAAAGCTGGACAAATTAGGAATAGGACACAAATTTTTAACAGTGAGTGTGACTGACCATTGGAACAAACTCCCAATGGATGTGGTGGATTGTCCATCTCTTGATATAATTAAATCAAGACTGGTGCCTTTCTGAGGGACATGCTTGAGTCTGGTAGCTTGTATTGGGCTAAATACAGGGATAACTGTGAGAAATTCTGTGGCCTGTGTTAGACAGGAAGTGAGATTAGATGATCTAATGGTCCCTTCTGGCCTTAACATTTATGAACAACTTTCCATTACAGACCCTGAAGTGTGACTAGCCTGTATGCAGCTTTTCCGTTTTTGACTGATTCTGAAATATACTGTAAGCTAAGCAAGGTTGAGCCTGATCAATAACTGAATAGAAAAACTAAGAAAAATATGGAGTATTGCATAAAATGGTGTTGGTAAATCAGATGTTATGTCTAGGTTGTGTGGTTTTTTTATTCTTTTTAAATATATTGCACCATTGCTCTGGAATGGTTTTGGTGTTTGCTATTGAAGATGCTGTCTTTTGGATTCATTGTGAAGATGAGGTTTGACCAGGGGTAGTCAGGTTTTTTTGTCAAGGTCCAGACTCCAGAGAAGAAAATGTAAAAAATAATAATAAGAGTGAGTAAATTCTGGGGTCTGTTCAAAAGCATCTAGCGGTCTGGATTTGGCCTGCAGTCCACCTGTTGACTACCCCGGGTTAGACAAACTCCTGTCAAGAATGATCGAGGTATACTTGGTCCTGCCTCAGCACAGGAAAATGGACTAGGTGAACTCCTGAGTTCCTTTTCAAGACCTATACATCTCTGATGCTATGAGGTCTTGACCATTTATATTACAGATCCAGAGATGCTTCATGGTGATAGCAGTGTTGAAGCCACAGTCTTGACCAAATTCTGTCTAACTTCACAGTTTCAGTAGAATATGGTAACCTTTTCTTCCTGCCCAAACTGTTGTGTAACATTACTATGCAGTAATGTTTTTGCTCACCTCTTCAATGCTGTCGAAAGTGAATAGTGTAGATTTACGGTTTGTAAAATACTTTGGAATCCATTGGAGGGAAAATGATTTACAAATAGAAGAACAAGCTTTTGTACAACATAAATTAATGGGCATAATGCCCTAGATTACCTTTCATTAGTAAACTACCTCCCAAATGTTTGGATTAACAAATTAAAATATAGCCAAGAATATAGTAATTTAGTTTTTTCATAAAAATGCAAGATTTTTTTCAAAGTTTGTATTAACCCATGATCTATCTTTGGGATATTTCAACCAGAAGTTGATAGGAATCTCTAAATCAGATAAATTATAAATGGAAAAACTCATGTGGCCTGACAACCAAACATATTTATTTAACATGTAGTGGTAGCGGTTTACTCATAATGTGTGGATAACAGGTAATTATTTCCTGGGGTATTTAACAGCCCCTTTAAAGTTTCCTAGTTCTTTCTGTATTTTATGTCTGCTGTTGTAATTATCATTGCATGTTAATTTTTTTGTATAATTAAACAAATTCCAAACATATTTACTCTCTTGACACCCTTTTGCCTTCTGGTTGTGCAGCATTGGTCATAAAAAGTGGAGAGTAACTGGCTTTTGTGGTAGTACCACTGAAAAGGATCTGGGGGTTATAGTGGATCACATGTTGAATGAGTAAAAAATGTGATTAAGTTGAGAAAAAGCTAATATCGTTCTGGGATTGTATTAACAGGAGTGTTGTATGTAAGACCTGGGAGATAAGTGTCCTGCTCTGCTTGACACTAGGAAGGCCTCTGCTGGAATACTGTGTTCTGGGTGCCACACTTCAGGAAAGATATGAACAAGCTGGAGAGAGTCCAGAGGAGAGCCAGAAAAACTGGCCTATGAGGAAAGGTTTAAAAAGCTGGGATTTTCCTTAAAAAAACAAAACAAAACAAAAAAAACCTTCAGATTTGTTAAGGGCTGTTGCAAAGAACACTGTGATTAGTTGTTGTACACTGAAGGTAGGGTATGGAGAAGAAGTAATTGGCTTAATCTGCAGCATTTAGATTAGATTATTATGAAGAACCTTCTTACTGTAAGGATAGTTAAATCCTGGAATAAGGTTCTGAAGGAGGTCATGGATACTTCATCAGAGGTTTTTAAGAACAGGTTACACCAGCAGTTCTCAAACTGTTGGTTGGGACACCAAAGTGGGTCGGGATCCCGTTTTAATGCGGTCGCCAGGGCTGGGGTTAGACTGGGCCTTGGGGCCAGGGACCAAAGCCTGAGCTCCACCACCCAAGGCTGAAGCCAAAGCTTGAGCCCCGCTACCAAGAACCAAAGCTGAAGCCCGAAGGCTTCAGCCCTGCATGGCAGGGCTCAGGTTATAGGCCTCTTGCCTGGGGCTGAAGCCCCTGGGCTTTGGTTTTGCCTTAGCCCCCACCCAGGGCTGCAGGGCTTGGGCTTTGGCTCCCCCACTCAGGCAGGCTCAGGCTTCAGTCCCCCTTCCTGGGGTTATGTAGTAATTTTTGTTGTCTGAAGGGGGTTGCGGTGCAATGAAGTTTGAGAACCCCAGGGTTAGACAAACACCTGTCAGGGATGGTCTAGGTACACTCAATCTTACCTCAGCACAGGGGCTGGGGCCTGGACTTGACTTCTCAAGGTCCCTTCCAGCCCTAGATTTCTATGAATTTATATTGTTTATGATCTCGTACTCAATCTGACTTTTTGCATTCTGCAAAATATTGATTTGATCTTGTTTACTGAAATGTGCAGTTTAGAAAGGTCTATTTTTGACTCAATGATTTTTTATAATTCCCCTTTTAATTTTTTTAGTAATAAAAATTATAGTGTGGCGTCTCTATATGGCCATATCTGATAGCACAGTATTAATCTTCATAACTCCCCTTTTGGAGGATCAGTCATATGCCCAGTTTATAGATGGTGAAAACCAGGCTGAGAGGTAAAGTCACACATGAGCTACACTTTTTAGGTGACAAATCTGAGGAAAGGTCCAAGATTGAAGTCTCAGTAGAGGAAGTTTTGGAGCAAATGAATGAATTAAACACCAGTAAGTTACCAGGACCAGATGGTATTCACCCAAGGATTCTGAAGGAACTCAGATATGAAATTGCAGAACTAACTGTGGTATATATCCCTTCACTTAAATAGCCTCTGTACCAGATGACTGGAGGATAGCTAATGTGTAACAGATTTTTTTATATATATATTATAAAGACACATGTTCTAGAGGTGCTCCTGGTAATTCTAGGCCAGTAAGCTTATTGTCAGTACCAGGCAAAGTAGTTGAAACTATAGTAACAATAGAATTATAAGAAACACAGATGAACACAGTATTTTGGGAAAAAGCCATCGTGGCTTTTGTAAAGGGAAATAGTGCCTCACCAATATAGTGGAATTCTTTGAGGGAGTCTACTGGTGTGTGGACAAGTGTGATCCAGTGGATATAGTATACTTAGGCTTTCAGAAAGCCTTTGACAAGGTCACCTCACCAAAGGCTCTTAAGCAAAGTAAGCAGTCATGGGATAAGTCCCAACTATACATACAAAATGATGGTGTCTAAATTGCTTTTACCACTCAAGAAAGACATCTTGGAGTAGTCATGGGTTATTCTCTGAAAACATCTGCTCACTGTGCAGTGGCAGTCAAAATAGCTCACAGAATGCTAGGAACCATAAGGAAAGAGTGAGATAGTAAGACAGAAAATATGCCACTATTTACATTCCTGGTACACCCATAACTTCAGTGCTGCATGCAGTCCTGGCCGCCCCTCTCAAAGAAGATGTACTAGAATTGGAAAAGTACAGGGAAGGGCAACAAAAATGATTAGGAGTTTGGAACAGCTTCCATCTGAAGAGAGATTAAATAGACTGGAACTGTTCATTTTAGAAAAGAGCTAACGGGGGGATATGATAGAGGTCCATGAAATCATGAGAGTGTTGAGAAAATGAATAGGGAACTGTTTACTTTTCACATAATGCGAGAACCAGGGGTCACCCAATGAAATTAATAGGTAGCAGATTTAAAACAAACCTAAGGAAGTACTTCTTCACATAATGCATAGTCAACTTGTAGAACTTGTTGCCAGGGGATATTGTGGAGGCCAAAAGTATAACTGGGTTTAAAAAAAAAAAAGTAGATAAATTAATGGAGGATAGGTCCCTCAATAGCTATTAGCCAAGATGGTCGGGGCAAAACCCCATGCTCTGGATATGCCTAGACCTCTCATTTCCAGAAGCTGGGACTGGACAACAGGGGATGGCTCATTTGATAATTGCCTTGTTCTGTTCATTCCCTCAGAAGAATCCAGCACCAGCCACTATCCGAAGACAGGCTATTGGGCTAGATGGGCCACTGATCTGACCTACTATGGCCATTCTTATGCTCAAATCAAGAGGAGCAGGGGGAAGGTATATAAATAAAATGGTCAATGTCAACTTGAGTGTTTTGAACTTGACCAATAAAGAGAAATTCTGGGAAAAAATGATAAAAGGTTTTGAAAAGAGATTCTGTGATGTATAATTGTGATTTTTTTTTTAAACTATTTAGATATGTTGTTAAAGCAAAAAATAAATACCCACCTCTTCCTAGCAGTTTGCATTATTCAAAATAACCACTGTGATTGTTGCAAATGCTGTTCCCAGTATGAACTTGTGTCATATTGATACAGCTCTTCCTGGAGATATGTTGCATGAATTCACTTAGCAATACGGAAGTTAATTGATAAATATGCATGGAGCTGATACCATGTAAGAATCAGCAAAAACAAATATATACCAGTGTAGGCATTTTTTTCTTTATTTCCACAAAGAAAAACTAATATTCTCTGGCTATAAGAAATACTTTTTTCTATCAGCTTTGGATCAAAGATGATGAAGTGGTCATTGTTTTGAGTATCTAATATCTTTTGGCAGAAAGTGTGATCTTGATCCCATGTAGCTGGATTTCATAAATATTCAACATGGAAAAGATTTTTCTAGGTCATCTTCTCCACCTCTTCTACTGAAAAATTGTTTCCTATTGGATACTCTCCTATACACTGACAGGTTTCAGAGTAGCAGCCGTGTTAGTCTGTATTCGCAAAAAGAAAAGGAGTACTTGTGGCACCTTAGAGACTAACAAATTTATTTGAGCATGAAGTGAGCTGTAGCTCACAAAAGCTTACGCTCAAATAAATTTGTTAGCCTCTAAGGTGCCACAAGTACTCCTTTTCTTTTTTTCTCCTATACACTGTCAGTTTCTGTTTTAAAGCTCCCAAATGGTGGAGCTTTGATTTGCAGGAGACAGGCTTATAGGGTTCACCATTAGGAAACCTGTCCTGATTTTTCTCCTATTTCCTGCCAAATTACACTCAAGGGCTCAAAGTGAACCACCATGGGGACAGTAAAGGGGAGCAGCAGCCACCTTGGAAAGCAGGGCAGCAGCATAAGGAGATAAGGCTGGTAACTGGGACATAGCTTTTGGAAAGGTATTTTAGAGATTTCTAGAAGTATTGTACGCTACGTTTGTTCCCTCCCCTGTCCTATAGAGTTGGAGTTATGGTGTGGGGGCAGGTGGGACGGGGGGACTAGAGATAAAACATTTAAATTTAAAACTCATCATTTTTATTACCACTATTTTATGTTCTGTAAAACATATACACCTCTACCCCAATATAACGCGACCCCGATGTAACACAAATTCAGATTGAAAGCGGTAAAGCAGCGCTCCGGTGGATCAAATCAAGTTAGATACAACACAATTTCACCTATAACATGGTAAGATTTTTTTTGGCTCCCGAGGACAGCGTTCTGTCGGGGTAGAGGTGTACCATAGATTACGGGGTGGTATGTCATGAAGGTTTCGTTGATATTAATTTGAGATGACCTGTCAGCTCATGTAGGACCATTGGTCCATCTAGTCCAGTATCCTGTGTTTCAGAAGATGTCCCATATCAATGTTTCAGAAGAAAGTTCAAGAAATCATGTTAGTCATGGAATAATATGCTCTTAGAGGAAGACTTCTTCCTAATATCTCATCAGTTAGTTAAATTATGTACTGAAGCATGAATGTTTATATCTGTTCTAAAAACAAAACAAAAATATACATCAAACAAAAAATATTGTATCCTCTCTGCTGTAGCTTTAAATGTTCCTTTTTATCCATATAATTGTATTAACCCTTTTTTGAATCCTCAGCATTGTCATGTTAGTGAAGTCTCCTTGTTCTTGTATTTCAGAAGAAGATAAATAGGAGCCCTCCACTCACCTTGTGTACACCATTGTTTTTTATAGCTCTGTCATATTCTTTCTCTATATAGTCCCAGTTTTTTTCCAATGTCTCTGCCTACAAAAGTCTCTCTATGCCCTTAGTTTTCATTCCTTTTCTTTCTAAATTATTTTTGGGATAGAGTAACCAGAGTGAATACAGAATTCCATATTAGGGTATTCCATGGATTTATGTGATATTGTAGTTTCCTAATGTCAGGAATTTTGATCCCAGTTTTGTATATTTTCTTTGCTTTTTTTAGTGTATACGTTGAACAGAGGTTTTCATTAAACTGTCCACAATGACACCCAGAATCTTTTCCTGAATGACTGTTAATAAAAAAACAAGCAGTATGTAGGGTAGCTCAAATTTATTCCTTTCAGTGTGCACCTGGCATTTGTGAATATTGGCTTTCATCTGTAACTGTGCTGCCAGCTCACCTGGCTTTGTTAGGTCTTTAAAATTCCTTAGTCTGACTATTTTATGTAATTTTGCGTCATCTGCAAATTTTATCAGTCTGCTGTTTATCCTTTTTTTTTTTTCCCAGATCACGAATCAATATAATGAGCAGAACTGATCCTAATGTAGACCCTTGGGGCACCCCCCAAGATGTTATCTTTTGTTATGTTATGTTTAATATGTCAAGATGTTATCTTCGTCTTCTAAGCAGTTTTAAAATTCATGCCAGTACTTTCTCTGTCCCATGACTACTTTTCTCAATAACCTTTGTCAACTATGAAACTTATACGTTGTTTACCTCTGTCATCTAGTGTAGTAGTTGATTTTTAAGGAGATTTTTATATGTTCATAAACAGTTTAGTCAATAATTGCTAACATCCTGTGGAACTCATGGATGTTCTAGAGACTTGTTGCTCTTCAATTTATCAGCTTCACTAGTTGCATGAATTTGTGATGGTCATAATAAATTTTACACATATACACACAGTTCCCTTTTGGATTTGTAAATGATTTACTATTTAAAGTTTGAGTGCCAAAAACCTAATGAAACAAAAAACCCTGTTCATTCAGATTATGAATGCATATTGCATGTACTAGACAGTCTATTTCTTTTCCAAGTGCAGATGAGGCAGAGCACAGGTCAACTTTTAACCAGCTCCTCAAGTTACTTTAGTAGACTAAGAAGATGTGAATGTCAGGAATTTGCAGCCTTGAATTTAGTGAGGCCAGTATCATCAAGCTCTGTGTTGAAAATGTGCGGGGATGGAGATCACAATAGTGATCTAAATAAATTCCCCAAAAAGCAGGCGGTGTGGAATTAAGGTGGACTAGAGATTATTTTTTACTAGAATTAGCTAGAAAATGTTCTGGTTTTTTGTTTAAACAGTGTGAGCATTTGGTTCTTTTTGCCTTTTGCTTTACAGTTGGCACTCAGTACTGTTGAAGGCTATAAAGTTAATACAAACAAGTTTCATTCTGATAAAATGTCTATCTCAACATTTCTTATTGGAAAACCTTTGAAGAATTTGTCCTTTGTGTATGTGATACTAGCTTCTTAAATGCAAACCCTTATTGATTTTTAGTTTTAATTTTAATAAAGCATATAGATTGACCACCACAATTTAAAAAATCTTTTTTTTCATTTCTGATAGGTTTATGAAATGAATCTAACTGATGAATCCCTAGAAGTCTCCTTTTCCATTGTTGAAAACACAATTCTGTGCTCAGATACCTGAGCTTTTATTCTTTGAGGGAGCTGTAAATTGCAGTTGCTCTGTATCATCTCTTCTCCATTTTAGGAAATATTGGAGTTGAAGATAGCAGTAAGGTAGCTATCTTTCAGCCCAATCAGTCTGAACTTGTACTGCTTTTGTCAACAAGACACTTTCTGCAGCACCAGACGTAACTGGTCGGCATCTCTGTACAAATAGTAGTACTATTTTTAAACTTTCTGCTCCTCCGTCAGAATGTCTTTGTGGGTGTTTTTGGGAAATGCTTGACCAAAGGTTAGTGGAGGAACAACTGATCAGAATGTCCTGTTCGTTCTAGTATTTGGTATGATTAAATCTAAATGGAAAATACAAAACTTTTATAACAAGTTAAAGGTAAACAGAATTCAACTTTGTCATTCATTTGTCATGTTGTATGTTAACATTAAATAGATGTCCAAAAAATAAGGCAATCTGATTAGAATCTGATTAGATGTTTCATCCTATTTGGATAATGAATATTTGATATAAATTTTTCATAACTGCTAGTGCACCTTCGTTGCCGTCTGCTAGCAAAACACCTAAATTATACTCATTCTCTGCCCCCCTCCCCCCGCCCCCGGAGGATTCTGGGGAAAGTCAAGAGGTAGTGGCATGGTATTTGAAACTCTTTAAATGCAGTTCATTTTGAGAACCAAGAAAGATCTAAAAATAAAACTAGGGGGCAGTTAAAAAAACTTCCTTTGCATTTAACCTGGAAACTGTCATGATTCAGGAGAGAAGCTGTATCAGCTTTCTATAGTGTGTCATTATGACTTAAATGAATACAACATGATTGATTTTTGTCTTTACGTCCTGATTTTAATGAGGTAATTAAGCAGGTACCTTACTTTAAACTCTTGAAGTATTCCCTTTGAATAAGTAAGACACCTGCTTAAATTAGACATAGGCTTAAGTGCCTCATTGAATTGGAACCTTACTGTAGCTGCCGATTATAGGTTCTAGTTAGGAACTGTGAATGTGGTAAGGCACTTTTGGACAATTTCATGGCCAGGGGAATTTAAAATTAGTCAATTTCACGTTTTCAGATTTTATATCTGAAATTTCACAGTATTGTAAACATGGGGATCAAAAGGTGGTCAGGGAGTGAGGGTCGCAAGGCTGTTGTAGGGGGGTCATGGGATTGCCACCCTTACTTTTGCTGTGCTACTGCCAGGGGTGCTGCCTTCAGAGCTGGCCAACCAGAGAGGAAAGTTGCTGGCCAGGCACCCAGCTCTAAAGCTGGCGTTGCCACCAGCAGCAGCGCAGAAGTGAGGGTGGGTTACTGTATGTAGTTTTCCTGGCAGCTTCCCGCCTGGGTTTAGGGGCTGACAGCTGGAGGTGCAGCCTCTCCAGGCAGGGAGGTTGACAGTTGTGGAGCTTTCTGCAGCTGGGGGAGGTTCCTGGAGGTGAGTCTGACCCGCCCCAGGAGCAGCCCCTGCAGGGGAAGAGGAAGTCTTGTCCCTCCCTATCCCTGGCTAGGACTAGCAGCTGGGGCCTGCGCGGGTTAGGAGCCCCCAGCTGGCACCAGATTTCATGGGGGAGATCAGATTTCACAGTCCATAGGGTAGGGCTTGAAATAGATGCTTGAAAAGAGTGTAGTAAAAAAAAATTCTTCCAGTACCATGTGAAAGCTAATGGCAGTGGAAAAAGACCAGCAGGCTCCTAATTTAGATGGTTCATGCTCCAAGTGGTGCTCTGGAGTACGTATTCTTGAAAGCACATAGTTACTCTGTTATCCTTGTCAGAAATCTAATGCCTCTTTACATCAGTGGGGGGAAGAAGGGTTGGCCAGGTTTTTTTGGTTTTTTTTTTCCTGTTTTTTGCGGGGAGGAGTATACATTAAATTAACCTAATTTTAGTATATAGGTTTATTGAGGGATTTGGTATGTCTATGTGAAATATTGAGTCATTCCCCTAAACAAAGGTCAGACTGAATGGGAGCAGTCCAATAAACTGCCAATTTTGTGAAATTTTACAAATTTGATAAGATAAGTCTTCTATAGTCAGTTTTGGATATGGTAGTTCCCTTCTGCTTTATACATGGCTATTTTTATATAAAGCAGACCTATAACTAGATAAAGGATGTTTATCTTTTATGTGAAACACTGACATTTCCTCAGTTCCAATCAGGGATAAATATCAACTTTCTTTAAGCCATGATTTGTTTGGTGTATGATCCTTTTTAAATGAGCAGCTTTTTTGCTGCACAGTTAGGAAATGTTTCTTGCAGCATCCTTCATGGCAAATGGTGCTTCTGATTGTTTCTTCCAGGTTTGTTGATTCCTTTGTTCTCAGAAGACATGTCTGGATTTATGCCCAACAAATCAGGCAAAACCCTCTCTACTTCAAAGTTCTGTGCAAGAAAGCTCCTTAGGAAATACTAAGCTAGGCTTTTGCTTACAATGTAGAAAAGTTAATAACTAAATAAACCAGAAAATAATGAAGAGTTCATTTTGGGCCTATCAACAGAATAAGCTTTGAATAATTAGAGCCATTTCTGCAATGTCCATATCTTGAAAAAAGCCAGCCAGAGGGAACAGGAACAATAAAACTCATTCCCAAATCTGTAATGGATCCCTTTGCAGAACTGTTATCAGATATCTAGGAAAGAGCCAACATTATATTGCCTCTCAGGGAAGCTTACTCCATAGAGTTCAATTTTTTTTCCTCTCAGATTTGTCCTATTCTAGATCTCCTGGGATACTTTAAGAATCTATAAATCATCATTTTAGTTTCCTGGGATTTTGAAGTTCAGAAGTGACCATTGTGATTATCTGTCTGACCACTTGCAGTAAGGTTATAGACTTGCACCCAGTAAATTTTTCATCAAGTTCAGTAACTTGTGGTTGAACTAGGTCATATATTTTTAGATTGTTCATTTTGAGATTGGGGTGTTTGAACCTGAAATTTTCTTGAGTATTCAAGATGACCAGTAGTTTTGATTAGATATATGCCAGTAAATGCTCAGAATTTGGGATAGAAGGACTTCTGTTATGCCATGGAACTCTGTCTCCAGGAGACCTACTTCTCACCTCAGTTGATCACAGAATATATGCACAGACATATTCATCAAACTCAGACACCCGAGGTTTCAATCCAAACTACATAGTTTGGCATTAGTGCTTAGTCTATTTGACCTTAATTACTTTTTTTGTCTGGAACTTTCCCAAGGGACACCAGTCATTCTGATAGCACTGTTATTGATTAAAGGCATTTGCCTTTACTTTGACCTGGGCAGCATCCTCATTCAAGTTCTCGGAAGCCATCAATACCTCCTTTGCTTTGACAGCTTTTCAGGAACAAGTCTTTGTCCTCAACTGTGGAAAGAGTATTCTTGTTGCTTGTAAAAACATTTCATTTTGGAGATAATACAGAAAGATTGTTTTAGATAGTCCCTATAAGAGGGCAAGTTTGAGGGGGTGGGGGAGTGTGGAAACCAGATTTCAGCTATAACACTACCATTCATAAAGAGCCAATCTGCCCAACTTGATTATCATACACATCGTAAGGAGAGTGATCACTTTAGATAAGCTATTACCAGCAGGAGAGTGTGGTGGGAGGAGGTATTTTTTCCATGCTTTGTGTGTATATAAAAAGATCTTCTACACTTTCCACAGTATGCATCCGATGAAGTGAGCTGTAGCTCACGAAAGCTTTTGCTCAAATAAATTGGTTAGTCTCTAAGGTGCCACAAGTACTCCTTTTCTTTTTAAGAGTACTTCAGTTTGTCTATTCTTCAAGGAGCCAAACTCCATATGAAGGGCCTACAAATATATAAAATACAAAGAATAATTATTTTATAGCCTCCTTCAAAAGGTGAAGTGAATGCCTAGGTGCAAGTACTCTGAGAAGTGAAGTTCTTCTTGGAGTGCTTGCTCATGTTGATTCTATTCTAGGTGTGCAGCCATTGAAGATTTTTGCCTTAGTGGTATCCGTAAGGCTTATTGTGGTGCCTCGTGGAGTGCCACGCTCATGCCACTGTATATCAGGCACTGCCGTCCCTGTGCCCTCTCATTTCTTTCTTACCACCTGAGGTGGTCAGTCGGAGTGCCTCTGTCCCTTGCTTCACAAGCGCCAGCAGTTTCTTGCCTTCTTCAGCCTTGTGCTTCCAGCTGTAAATAATTCTATTATTTGTTAGTAGTTAAGTAGCTGTTAAGTGTTTAGTTAGTTAGGGTCCTCTCCCAGGTGGGGCATGACCCCTTCTCTGGTTTTTAAGCTTTGCTCCACGTGTAACAGGTGCTTGTTAGTGACCTGCACAATAGTTGTCTGCAGTGCCTCAGGAAGTCCCACATGAAGGAGTGTTGTCACATCTGCAAGAACTTTTGTCCTCTGATGCAGAGGGAATGTGACATACATCTTAGGGCCCTCCTGATGCAGGCAGGCCTGTGCCCAGCTTCAGAGCTGGCTCAGTACGAAACTACACCCAGCTCTTTGGCCTCGGTGTGCAGTGCACCTCCGGCACCGGACTCCACTTGCACTGTTGCTGGTACCAAGAAAAGCCGAAGAAGACGGCCCCGCGCAAGCCTGATAAAGGCGCGCTGGGCAAAGGACCCTGTTTGGGCCTTACACCCACTCCTGGACCCACACAAGGGCTCCGCCTTGGGGAGTGCCTCCCCCCAGAAAGACCAGAAAGACTCAGGTCAACGGTACAGAATCCAAGCCAGTGGTGTAGTCGACACTCGCTCAGCTCTCAGCGTCTGCAGAGCCAAAGGGACTCCCGCTGCAGCCGGCACTGCATTCGGCAATGGAACTGGCTAATGCTCCCCATGAAGGCAAGCCTGCTGGTAAGGCCTCGCGCAGGACGAGCAAGCGCCACTGATCTCCAGAGCCAAGACAGAGCCCTAGTCGCCGTGCTCTTGGTCTCTGCAGTCCAGGTCTCCTGCCCGTCATTACCAGTCATTGGTACTGTATTCCTAGTCCCCATCTTCATGCTGACGCTCTCCCAGGCGTAGATGATCTCTCTCCCCCTCCCTGCTGCACCGGTTCACGTCACGTCGCCGGTCGCTGACACCAAGACCTCAAGGCTGCTCACCAACATGGTGACGTTCTCCCTGCTTCCGGCACCGGTCAGAACGCTCCTGGCAGCAGTCACCGGTGGCAATGGTTAGCTGCCAGACTCAGGCCTCGACGGCCCTGCAGTGGTCACCAGAGGGCGATGTCTTCTCCAGATCGGAGGTGCAGTTCAGCCCCTCACCCAAGCAGCAACAGACTGGGCCCCAGGGGGCCAATGGCCTACCCAATGGCCTTATTGGAATGCCTGGGGGGGTTCCTGTAATGCCACTGCCCCACTCTTGCCAACCCTCAGTTGCTGCATTGGATAGGCCAAAGTTGGCACCTGGGGCACCGCCAGCACCAGGTTGGGTGCAGTACACTCTCATGACCGTCATGGGTGAGGAGCCAGTGCCCACCCCAAGGGCACCTTCCAGCGGGCCTCCCCCAGTGGTCTAATCCTCCTCTTCCTCCCCGGCAAGGTGGTGGCGGGTCCCTCCACAGCTAGCCCACTGGATAATTTCAAGGAGCATCAGCTGCTGCTCTGTAGGGTGGCTTTGAAATTGAGCCTCAAAACAGAGGAGATGGAGGAGGAGACGGACATATTGTTCAATGTGCTCTCAGTGGCCACCCCAGCCCGGGCCTCACTCCTGGTGCATGAAGGGGTCTTGAACATTGCCAAGTCCATCTGGCAAACCCTGACCTCTCTTCTGCCCATGTCTAAAGGAGTCTCTCTCAGAGCATTCTAGGAAAAGCCAACAAAGCCATCCTGTAATCCTAAAACCTGTTAACATTATCTCTGTTACCAAGGAATTATTTATTTTATCAGTAAAGCATACATTAAATGGATTAAGAATTGGCCAACTGACAGATTTCAGTGTGGAATAGTTATCCAATGGCAATGTTTCTAGTGGGGTTCCGGAGGGAGTGTTACTAGCCTGGACATTATTGAATACTTCTATTGATTTGTCAGGTAGTAAATACCAAACTACTGCTGATAAAAATGTGCAGATGACTCAGATTGGTGGCGAGGTAAATAATTGGAGAGGGTGCAAAAAAGAGGCATAAAAATTATTTCTAGGCTGGAGAAAACTTCCTTACAATGAGAGACTTAAGGAGATCAATCTGGTTAGCTTCTCAAGAAGATTGAGGGGTGCTTACACTGTTTGCACAGTATACCTTCATGGGGAAAGAGGTACTAAAGGTACTAAAGAGCTCTTTAATTTGGTGGAGAAAAGTATAACAAGGCGAAATGCCTGGAAAGCATAGCCAGACAAATTCAAGTTAGAAACAAGGCCCAATTTTTAACAGGGTGATTAACCGTTGGAACAAACTAACAGGGGAAGTGGTAGACTCTGTCTTTTGGTATCTTCGGATCATGACTGACTGACTTTCTGAAAGATGTGCATTAGCCATGGACAAGTTATTGGGTTCAATATTGGGTAACAGCTGTTTTACACAATGAAGTAAAATGTCTTTTTCTTTGGGCAGGGTATTATTTTGCTCCGAAGATGTCCTTCATTGATATGAAATAATTTAATTAAAAATACAAGTGTCATGTTTTGTTACCTGACCAGTTTTATTAAAAAATAATTGTATTCATAGAATCATAGAATATCAGGGTTGGAAGGGACCTCAGGAGGTCATCTAGTCCAACCCCCTGCTCAGTGCAGGACCAATCCCTAATTAAATCATCCCAGCCAGGGCTTTGTCATTAGTGCGCGCACAAATTTTCCCTTCATATTTTCTTAACTATTACAATAAACAAAATTTTTATGATCACGCTAACATTTGCGAATATGAAAAGTAAAACCTTTTCTAAAGGAATGAGGTGAGGAGATAGTTCCAAAGCAAAGCATGTCAAGGATTTAATAAAAGTTTTGGAAGTTGCATCTTGTGTGATAAATGTTATGACTTGTAGGCCACTTAATCTGTGAACCTTTTTGTAGTAGTATATTGTAAATAGGTTAGGACGTCTTTTTTTAAAAAACAGTGAATCGCTAGCTGTCTTTGGGTGTAAGGTATGGAGTTTGAGTCCATAATTGAATGGCAACTTTTCTTGTCATAACAGTAAAAGTAACTTCTCCCCTCCCCCGCCCCATCCTTTGTCTTAAATTCATCCTAATTGCCCGAACACTTTTTCTGCAAAATTGCCGGCCAAATGCCATGGCATTTGGCATATATATAAAAATAATCACACTGTTAAACAACTCTAGAATATCAACTGAAATTTATTATAAATATTTTCGGATGTTTTTCTACATTTTCAAATATATTGATTTCAATTACAGAATACAAAGTGTACAGTGCTCACTTTATATTATTTTTTTATTACAAATATATTTTGTTGCCAAGGTAGCTCCAAGCAAAGCGGATATTGGTTTCTTTGTTACTTTAATTGCCTATTCATTTCTTTAAGTAGCCTGTTGCTTCTTTTGGGGCTTTCTGGGGTGGGGATGGGCTGGGAGGTTTTCTGCTTTAGTAAGCCTATATTGGCTTCTTTGTGTATGTAATTGCCCGTTTATTTAAATTAAGTAGCCTGTTGCTTTTCTTTCAGTAGCTTTGTCATTGAAATGTGCATCTTGTTTTTTGCTTGGTGATTGGCAGTTGGAGGTGCCTCTGAAATGGGATTGGCTTGGTTTGGGCTTGCTGTGAAAAGGCAGTGCAGCTTTTTTTATCTTGGAGACCTGGGAGCAAGAGTATTTTCAGTTCACTTCATACTAGTACAGTAGTGCTATCTCTTCGTGAAAGTGAAACTTCCAAATGCAGACCTTTTTTTTTTTTTTTTTGGTTTTGTTGCAAGGTATTTATGTGCCAGATAGACTAACCATTTGTATACCCCTTATCTGGCACGTTACTATCTTGCAACATCTGCTACAACAGGGTCATACCAATGCCTGTTCTCGCTTCCAGGTGACATTGTAAATAAGAAGTGGGCAGCATTATCTCCTGTAAATGTAAACAAACTTGTTTGTCTTAGAGATTGGCTGAACAAGAAGTAGGACTGAGTGGACTTGTAGGCGCTAAAGTTTTACATTGTTTTGTTTTTGAGTGCAGTTATGTAACACACAAATCTGCAAAAATTGCACTTTCATCATAAAGGGCTTGCACTACAATACATGTATGAGGTGAACTGAAAAATACTAATTTGTTTTTTACAGTGCAAATGTTTATAATAACAAAGTGAGCACTGTACACTTGGTATTCTGTGGTGTCACTGAAATCAGTGTATTTCAAAATATAGAAAACATCCAAAATATTTAAATTAATAGTGTTCTAGTATTGTTTAACAGTGCAATTAAAACTGCAATTTTTTTCTCATGTTTAATCGCAATTTTTAAAATTATTTGGCGGTCTATATAGATCTCTGTATATAAAATGAGGCTATTAGATACAAGGTGGATGAGGTAATGCTTCTTTTAATTGGACTAACTTCTGAAAGACAAGCTTCCAGGCTTATACAGGGCTCTTCAGGTTCACCTAACATTTAGCTCAAATATCTGACTTTGCCTCCATGTGTCTTTATGTATGCGTATGGCAAATATACCTATGCTGTGTAGTATATTTTGATGTCATGGTGTACTTCCCCACAAAAGATAAATAAAAGCACTTCCTCTTCCTCATCTTGCAATTGAAAAGCTATATATGTAAAATACTTTAATTTTTACTAAACTGAAGGTTGGGTGAATGTCAGTAGGAATGAACTATTGTGCGATTATTTTTCTAGAATATAACTCATGTAACATTTTGGCTCTGTAGAGATAGTTAGATTAACATGAACCATGTAAGGATAACTTAATGCATGAGCTGTGCATTACCCATGACATTACAAGTCATGCATTTGAAATCTCATCACTTTTATTCTTTAGACTTATGATTTGAACTATTAATGGGAGTTCTGGTTCTCTGGCCTCTTTTTTGCACTATTAATGGAGGTCTCTTTATTCTCAAATTCCATTAGATTTAAAATCCTACTTCTCTTTTTTACTCAACCTTTTGCCAACTACTGTGAAATGTGTGGTATTTAAAACAAAACAAACCCTACAGCTTACATCAGTCACAGGAATAAAACACTAAATACTCAGTCTTCATTTACTAATCTCAAATGTTTCACAGTTATGATAGCTGGGTCTGTCGTTTTCTGGGAGTTAATATCCATGTTAAGGTCCTCTTCTCATTGCTTTTGCCTTGGGCCCTCCACTCCTCCATGCTGATTACTGCCACCCAATCCCCTCTCTAGCAAATATTGTTTTTAAAGAGTATTTGGATAGGAAGACTTCAGTACAGTACTTGCAGATGGACTAAATAGAGACAGTAACTGATGTCATAATGTTTAAATGAAAAGTGTCTATAGAATTAAAAATACCTACTTTACTACTTTGTTGCAATCTGTTTTCTATTGTGAAATTGTGTTAATTTTGTTGTTTCATACCTCTTAGTATTGGAATAGTTCTTTCTTAGCTGCTCAAAAAAGGTATAAAATTATTGGGAAACTGTCCGTAGCTGTCCTTATCTCTTTTTAGCTTTATGCCAGTTTTCATTCTTCCCATGAATATCGGTACTGAGTCAGTTTTCCCCATTGACTTGGATTATGAGGCAGTCGGTGGGTTGGACCACACATCCAGGTGGTGCAGCAGGGCCCAACTACCAATGGGTTCTCGCCTTAAAAAGTGGTTCCCATTGGTTAATGCTGGTGCAGCATTTGGCTGCTAAGTGCCACAGCAGCAACTAAAAAAGGCACTCCACTGTCAAAAATATCCCTCATATCCTCCCTCCCCTCTACCCCCACCTTTGGTGGTACAATTTTATGTATTGCCTACAGACCATTCTAAAATACTTGTTTTTATGGTAAGTAATTATGGCCTTGTTTACCATGGATGACAAGAAGAGAGACTGAAAGCTGAATATTTGAGAAGGGAGGGGATTTAGTAAGACTATTTTGAAATTCTTTGATTTTTTTTTTTTAATAACATATTTTATTCTCATGACTGATTTATAGTTGCAGGGAGAAGGGAAATCCAGGTTTGGTATAAGCAAGCAGGAAAAACCTTTTAAACAAATCCCAGCAACAACAAAACCAAAAACCTTTTAGGACTTCCACTGGAAGAAGAATCCTGGGGTACAATCCCTAATTTTTAATATAAAAATTTACAGGTAACTATTCAACTTAGTACTTTTCAAAGATTCAGTTGAAATCAACAACCTATTCTGGAATCCAAACTTACTAAAAGTATAAAATATTTAAGATTAAGTACACTTTAAAAATACAGCATACTAATCCTGCATATTTTTTTTTTCAATCTCATACACTATGCAAAGTCAGTTGTAACAGATTTGTTGTCCTCATCTGGCAATGATCAGCAGAACTGGTAGAATATTTCAGGAGTTGAAAAATGTCACATTTTTTAGGTTTAATCCAAACCATTCCCCAAAGCGCAGGTTTTGCTGTTCCTCAAACAAGTTTAAATCCTCCTAAAAAGAAAAGGAGTACTTGTGGCACCTTAGAGACTAACAAATACTACTTTTCTTTTTACAGTCACAGACTATCAGGGCTGCTACTCTAAATCCTCCTAGGAATGCAAGCTATCTGTGCTAGGGGTTTTCACATAGTGATTGAAAAGACTTGCTTCAGAAGGTGCATTCTTTGCAAATACATTTTGGTATTTAGTTTAGAGCCTAATCCTGTACGTATTTATGCACCCATAGGTTAAGGGCCAACCCCCCCACTTCCCCCCCCACCCCCCGGTCCAGTGTAAACTAGCCACTATTGTAACTATTCTGATGCAGTGGGGCACATTGTACTCTTCCTCCTGAAGTGGGGGATTATGAATTAAACAATCAGGAAATACTTTAAAAATCAAAGGTACGGCTTGGCTATATCTTTAAAAGAAATCTTGGGTAAGATTTCTCTGAGGTCCCAATTTGGATCTCATCATTAGTAAAAATAAAAAGTAGTGATACTGAAGTCATGGAGTTAGTCTAACATTAGAATTGGGCCATAAGTGGCTCAGTTAGTGGTTTTCAGCTCTTTCTCATGAAGGGGGAGATCATGAGTAATATTCAAAGCTTGCACTCTTGGGAAAACTGAATATTAGGGACACAGATGCACTCAGTGAATTCAATGCCGATTACGTGTCTCTAACCAAGGGGTCCTCAAGGAGGTGTCTTAAATCAAGGCATGCTACTCCCCTCTCCCTTCCGTATCACCCAAGTTCTTAATTTAGTTCTTAAGTTTGAGGTGTTTGCCATGAATGAGGAGGTGGAAGTGTTCAATAAATGTTTTTGTTCTGTATTTGGAAAAAAGCGGTGCACTTTCATCACTAGAGAATGATGAAATACTTTCCATTTCATTAGTAACCAAGGAAGCTGTTAAACATCATCTACAAGGGATAAGCATTTTTAAATCAGTTGGCCTGGATAACTTGTATGTAGGAGTCCTAAAGGAGTTAGCTGAGAAGATTGGAGTGGCTGACTTTCTAAATAGGTTGGAATGTTGGAAAAATTTCAGAATACCGAGTGCGTGCAAACGTTATGCCAAAATTCAAAAAGGCCAAATGGGCAAAAAGGATGACCTGGGTAAATATAGACAGGTTAGCCAGACATCAGTTCTGGCAAAATAATGGAAAAGCCAATATGAGAGTCATTTAATAAAGAATTAAAGGATAGTAATATAAGTGCCAATCAACATGGCTTTATATGAAGTAGGTCTTGTCAAACAAACCTGATTTCTTTCTTTGGGGAGATTACAGATTTGGTTGATAAGGGTAAAAATGTAGATGCAACTTGGACTTTCCTAAGGTGCCTCACAACATTCTGATTTAAAAATTAGCACTGTACAATATCAGTGAAGCACATGTTAAATGGATTAAAAAATGGCTTGCCAAAGTACTTGCCAATGGGGAATGATCATTGAATTGAGGATGTTTGTAGTGGGGGTTCTGTGGGTCCCAAAGGTATTGGTCGTTGATCTCGAAGTAAATAAATCTGCTGATTTAAAATCTGGGGATGACCCAAACGATTGGCATGGTAAATGATGAGGACAGCAGTCACACAAAGTGATTTGGATCACTTGGTGAGCTGTATCCAGGCAAACACAATGGATTTTAATACAGCCAAATGCCAAGATTTATGTCTAGGAACAAGGAATTGAACATGAGCTCCCAGTGTGATGCTGAGGGAAAAGAGCTAATGTTTATTCATCCAAGGACCACAAGGAAGTAGTGAGTAGAAGCAGGGAGGTGATTTTTACCTCTGTATATGGTATTGGTGAGACTGATACTGGAATACTATGTACAGTTCTCGTGTCCACATTTTTAAAAAAGATGCTGACAAATTGGAGAGAATGCAGAAAAAAGCCATAAAAATTATTTGAGGGTTGGAGATAATGCCTTATGGTGAGAGATTTAAAGAGCTCAATCTATTAAGCTTTTCAAAAAGAATAATGAAAGGTGAACTACCTTCAGAGGGAGAAAACTCCATGCTTTTTGTAAAGCAATCTGGAAACATTTTTTCCTTACTATAAATCTGTGCCATAGTTTTGGTGCTCAGACCCTTCAAGCCAGAACAGTATTTAAAAAGGTGAGTTGGCATCAAGTTGTAGTTGAGCCCCTCAACAATATATGGGTTGGCAACCTTTGCAGAACGAGCAGAGTTCTGTTTGTAATTATGGTTTATGGGCAAGATCTAAACACAGTACACTGCTCCTCTCAGTGCACGGTGCAGCTCCCACTGATGCCCATGGGAAGTATGCACAATGATCAAAAGTAAGTAAAATGTGTCCTTTTAATATAGTGATTAAAGTGTTACCTGAACTTATTTGTTCAATGTATTATTGTTGCATTCATCATAGCATAGCAAGGGAGAAAAATATACTTATTCTTCAGCACTCCTCTAAATTGCTGGGGAGCGGGAATGGGGTAATTACATTGTTAGACCCAAAGGCCTCAACTGAAAAGCGGGCCCATTTGTGCTAGGCACTGTGATATGTAGTAAGAAACAGTTCCTGCCCCCAAAGAGTTGACAATCCAAACAGAGAAGACAAACAAAGGATAGGAGGGGAAATGGGCACAAAGAGGTGAGATGACTTGGCCCACAGTCGTACAGCAGGTCAGTAGTCTAGCCAGGAAAAGAACCCAGGTCTCCTGGCTCTCAGTCCAGTGCTCAATCAACTGAGCCATTATGCCTCTCGTGTCCTTTGTGCCATGCCTGCACTTTGTCTCTCTTCCTTCCCATTCCTCCTTTTTCTATTTCTCAGCTCTTTCCGTACTTTGTAGCTCCTCATTTCTTCTATCTGTATTTCCTATCAGCAACTGTCCATTCCTACCCCTCCCCTATTCAGTAAACAATAATGATCAACAAATAGTGAATGATGACACTTAGGGTATGTCTACACTAACCGCTGGATTGGTGGGCAGCGATCGATCCAGCGGGAGTCAATTTATCGCATCTAGGCTAGACACAATAAATCGACACCCTCCCTCCCCCCCCACCGCCCCCCGAGCACTCTCCAGTCAACTCCTGTACTCCACCGCAGCAAGAGGCACAGGCGGAGTTGACAGGGGAGCGACAGCAGTCAACTCACTGCGGTGAAGACACCACAGTAAGTCAATCTAAGTACGTTGACTTCAGCTATGTTATTCACCTAGTTGAAGTTGCATAAGTAGATCGATTTCCTCCCCCCCCCCCCCCATGTAGACCAGGGCTTAGTGTCACCATAAGACCAAAATTAAATAACTTGCAAGTTCAGTCGAATCATAGGACTGGAAGGGACCTTCAGAGGTCAGCTAGTCCAGTCCTCTGCACTCATGGCAGGACTAAGTATTATCTAGACCAGGGGTGGGCAAACTTTTTGGCCCCAGGGCCACATCGGTGTGCGAAACTCTGTGGAGGGTGGGGTAGGGAAGGCTGTGGCTCACCTGGCTCTTGCCCCCCTTAAAACCCCCAACCCCCCTTGCTCCTTGTCCCCTGACTGCCCCCTCCCGGGACCCCACCCCCTACCCAATTTCATCCCTGCTCCCCATCCCCTGACTGCCACCACCAAACCTCCGCCCCAGTCAATGGCCCCCTGTTCCCCGACTGCCCCCCGGAACCTCCTGCCCCTTATCCAACCCCCCCCACCATGCCGCTCAGAGCAGCATGTCTGACAGCCGCGCCACCTGGCTGGAGCCAGACATGCTGCCGCACTGCCCTGCATGAGCACGCAGCCCCGCCCCCCAGAGCACTGCCCGCGCAGCAGTACGGCTGCGGGAGAGGGGGGACAGCGGGGAAGGGACTGGGGGCTAGCTTCCAGGGCCAGGGGCTCGGGGGCCGGGTAGGACGGTCCCGCTGGCCGTAGTTTGCCCACCTCTGATCTAGACCATTCCTGATAGGTGTGTGTCTAATCTGCTCTTAAAAATATCCAGTGATGGAGATTCCACAGTCTCCCTAGGCAATTTATTCCAGTGCTTAACCATCCTGACAGGAAGTTTTTCCTAATGTCTCACCTAAACCTCCCTTGCTGCAATTTAAACCCACTGCTGCTTGTCCTATCCTCAGATGTTAAGAAAAACAGTTTTTCTCCCTTGTCCTTGTAACAACCTTTTATATACTCAAAAACTGTTATGTCCCCTCAGTCTTCTCTTTTCCAGACTAAACAAACCCAGTTTTTTTCAATCTTCCCACATAGGTCATGTTTTCCAGACCTTTAATCATTTTTGTTGCTCTTCTCTGGACTTTCTCCAGTTAGTCCACATCTCTCCTCAAATGTGATGCCCAGAACTGGATACAATACTCCAGTTGAGGCCTAATCAGCGCGGAGTAGAGTGGAAGAATTACTTCTCGCGTCTTGCTTACAACACCCCTGCTAATACATCCCAGAATGCTGTTTGCTTTTTTTTTCTTAACAGTGTTACACTGTTGACTCATATTTAGCTTGTGATCCACTATAACCCCCAGATCCCTTTCTGCAGAACTCCTTCCTAGGCAGTCACTTCCCATTTTGTATGTGAGCAACTGATTGTTCTTTCTTAAACAAAGTACTTTGCATTTGTCCTTATTGAATTTAATCTTATTTGCTTCAGACCATTTCTCCAGTTTGTCCAGATCAGTTTGAATTTTAATCCTGTCCTCGAAAGCACTTGCAACCCCAGCCAGCTTGGTATCGTCCGCAAACATAAGTGTACTCGGTGCCATTATCTAAATCATTGATGAAGATACTGAACACAACTGGATGCAGAACTGATCCTTGCTGGACCCCACTTGTTATGCCCTTCCAGCCTGACTGTGAACCACTGATAACTTACTCTCTGGGAATGGTTTTCCAACCAGTTTTGCACCCACCTTGAAGTCGTTTGGTCTAGGCTGCATTTCATACCTCAGTGTATGTCCACACTGCAAATTTAGCAAGCACGAGTAACACATCTAAGTATAGACTTGGTAGCATAGGCTAGCAAATGGAGTACAAGTCCACTGGGGCCAAGGGAATGTAGTCTGAGCTGTCCTGTCTACACTAACAGTGTTACTCTTGCTAGGTAGCTTTAATCTAGTGCAGGTATGCCTACCTGTGCTACACTCACACCTTCACTTGCAGTGTAGGCACACCCTCAGTCACTGCTGCAGGTTTTCTACAGGCTCTGGAAGACATTGCTGCACTGGTTTACACTGGTAGGTGGTTTTTTTTGCTAGCACAAGAGAAACTTTTAAAATGAAAGCTGAAGTTCTGCAGAATCAGAATATGATTTGAGGGCTACATAAATGCATCAAGAAGGCTGTATCCCATTAACAAAGTGGGATTTTGTCAACACTGACCCAATAAGGTTGGTTAATCTGTGTGTGCATTTGTGCACCTGTGGCAGAAATCCTCCGCTCAGCTTTCATATAAAAGAGATATGAATGTAAGCACTTACATGGACTATTTCAAGTGCTAATGCTAAGCACATACATTTTCTCCTTTCTGTAAACTCTTTCAATTTGTAATATTTTTTTTAAAAAATAGACTTTTTTTTAACAACTCGGGGAAGCAAAACAAAAAATTAAGGTACTCCTTGAAAGTGGAGCACATACCATGCATGTGTCTGCAGCCCAAACACTTTTAAACTGTATGTTTGCACACATTTCTAACTCTGTTGTTCCTAGAGAGGGTTCTAGCCCATTTTGGACAAACTATTAGAACCCAGTACAGCTACAGTAGTTTATACCTTATTTAGCCATGTTTTGTTTCTTTTGGCTCTGTAATAAAGCTAGTGTAGACAGGGCTCTAGGCCTGGTCTACACCTAAAAATTGGCTTGTGAAAAAATTCATACCTGTGCAAAGTAGTTAAATCAATCTAATCTCCACTGTAGATACAGGTAGGCTGATAGAATAATTCTTGTTGTCCTAGCTACTGCCTCTGAGAGATGGATTACCTGCATAAACCAAAAAACTATTACTGTCAATTGTAGGACTTTTCAGCTTGGAAAAGAGGAGACTAAGGGGGGATATGATAGAGGTATATAAAATCATGAGTGGTGTGGAGAAAGTGAATAAGGGAAAGATATTTACTTGTTCCAATAGTATAAGAACTAGGGGCCACCAAATGAAATTAATGGGCAGCAGGTTTAAAACAAATAAAAGGAAGTTGTTCTTCACACAGCGCACAGTCAACCTGTGGAACTCCTTGCCTGAAGAGGTTGTGAAGGTTAAGATTATAAGAGGGTTTAAAAGAGAACTAGATACATTCATGGAGGTTAAGTCCATTAATGGCTATTAGCCAGGATGGGTAAGGAATGGTGTCCCTAGCCTCTATTTGTCAGAGGGTGGAGATGGATGGCAGCAGAGAGATCACTTGATCATTACCTGTTAGGTTTGCTCCCTCTGGGGCACCTGGCATTGGCCACTGTTGGCAGACAGGTTACTGGGCTGGATGGACCTTTGGTCTGACCCAGTATGGCCATTCTTATGTTCTTATCTACAATACAGTGGCACAGCTGCAGCACCGTAGCTGTGCCACTATAGTATAGGCATGTCCAAAGCCTTCAGATAATAATTAAATATGCTCTTAACAATGTGCTGGAAGTCTAGATAGAGCATAACTGTGTTAAGGAAAACAAGTGGTTTTGTAAACCTAATGCAGCAGAAAATTTACCTAAAACAGGAATAAAAGAAGCCTAAAACCCTAGAATGTTAGGTGGAATGTAACTGCTATGTTGAAGTCTCTGTGGTCATGTCTATACCATATTTTTCTTGCTAAAAATTTCCCACCTTCATTACCAGGAGGTCAGCTCCACTAGAAGTAGCAGTGTTTGATAATGGTTGAGTGTACAAGGTGATAATGCTTTAATTACCAAGATGTGTGTGTCTGCCTTCTCTGAGCGGTGTTAAACAAAGTGATAGCAAAAAATTCTAGCAGCTGCAGAATCTCTGTCCTAAACTAGTGTTCTTACCATTGCTAACACCAGTGGAGAAGAACCAGTGGAAATGGGAAACTGCTACCATGGGAATTTTTAGGGAAAAAGTCCTACTGTGTACACAGCCTGAAGGTTTGAGGTGATGACCTCATCTTTAATCCAGAAGCACAGCATTTGTCCTTTGTAAGCATGTACAGTTAATGTGGGTTGACAGTCAGGTTTAGAAATGTTCTGTTCAGAGGCATACAATAAAGTAGAATCAGTTCACATACACATCCAGACTTTGGGGTGTTTGAGTCCTATTTTGAACTATCAGTCTATTATATTTGTAAAACTGGACTGGAAATCTGGGTGGGAAGCTGAAGAGAGCACTGTGGTGTTTCTCAGACGGAATAAGGAATTGCAGAGGTGCGTAAATTTTTATTTTCACCTTTTTTTAAGAGCAATTATAATTTAAATCCGCAAAAGAAACTTGGCCACAATTTCGGATGAAGGTTCAGTTCTGATTTTATCTGAACTAGTTCTCCCATCCTTAAATTGTCTAAGGCCTTATAAGATCTGTCCTAGTTGAGCAATTTCTGTTGTTATAATGCTTACATTTGTATATAACACTTCTGGTTCCTTTTTCTCTTCCAAAGCTGTGCAAAAGCCAAACATAAAATGGGAGGAAAATGAAGCATTTCTAAAGTATTGGAAAATGAAACACACTTTAAAGGCAATGTATGTGTTCAAGTATCCTACTGCTTGTATGGGTTTTAGTGCAGGTGCTACAAAGGTTAATAGCTAGCCTGTCACTTCTGTTGTAGCAAAAGATTCTTTTAGCTAAGTCAGTGCTAGTTTCCATTTAAGGAAGAATGTCTGCTAGAGCCAGTGGTATTTACTAACTGCGCCTGTGAAAACATTCCTTTTTACCCTCATGCTCACTCAGCCTTCTGTTTTCCAAGTGACATTATTACAGGCTTTAGCCTGTAGTCGGAGAAATTAAAAGCACATTTTAATAACATGAGTAGCAGACTCCTCATCCAGACTCCTCCCCACCTCCTCCAAATGGATTTATTATAGTGCAGTTGTAGCAATAACTCTAAATGTTTTTACCTGAACCGTAAACTTTCTGGAAGTAACCTTCTTGGTCTGTCACTGGATGCTGAGAGAGTTTACCACAGAATAAAAGTGGTGGTAATAGCATTTTTATTTGCACCACCTGGGTTTTGGAGTTTAATTCATCTCATGGATGAACATCTTGTATTCATTTCCTCACCCACCCACCAATCTGAGTGAATGGCTTAAACTCAGAACCCCCTTACACACAGTAGAAAAGCAGATAAAGATGACCCTTATCCTTACTTCTCTTTGCCTTAGCAGTTGAGCCCCTGGCAAATAAAATACAGAATAACCCCCAATAGGATGCATGCATATAAAGACCATAATTTCAGTAGATAATACCTAGCTCTTAAGTTGTGCTTTTCATAAATAGATCTCAAAGCACTTTACAAAGGAAACTAGTATCATTATTCTCATTTTACAGATAGGAAACTACATGTAGTTGACTTTTTGCTTCATTATTAAGTAAAATGTCTTATTACTAACAGTCACTAGGACCAAGCTGATATCTTGCTAAGTATGTGACCTGAAAGTACACAAACCGTAAAGAATCTGTTGTCCTAAAACAGCAGCCTCCCACAGGAATCTGAAATCTTGACCACTGAATATTGGACAGAGGACTTCCAATATTTTACAATTAAAGCATGGAATAGCCTGATGTTAAATCCCTAAACAACAAAAACAGCATCACTCCTTCAACAAACTGAAAAATACCTTGTTAGGCCTTGTCTACATGGGAAAGCTTTTTTTGCTATAACTAGTTTGTGTCCACATACAAGTTCTCTTTTTCTTTTATCTATTTATATCTGCCTGTCGACTTATCCCCCATTTAATTCACTTTGTATGCAACACTGTTCTATGCTAAAATGAATAATATTGGTAAAAGTTTTGTGTGGATGCATTCATATTTCAAATTAACTATACCACTTCAGGCAGTCCTCCCACTGCTATCCCACTCTGCAATGCTTCATATCAGGATCATCATCTCTATTTACCTGTGTGCCCTCCATTGCTCTGGGGTCATCTTGATTGGATGCCACCTCCCTGTTTAAAACTCTCAGGTGCACCCTTTGGGGCAAGTTCATATACCCAGAATGTATTATAGGGCATGGCTGCTATGTTTCTGTATCATTCTATCTGGGAGTCCTGATTTCCTTCCTCTCTGGAGGAGGAGCATGTCCAGGCTATCTGAATAGGAGTCCAATGCAAAGATCTACAAACAGCTATCGGAACATATGAGGTTGAAGGGGCACTCCTGGGACAACACCTACAGCTGTGCCAAAGCTCTGATAGAATTATAAAAAACTCCCTTATGGCTCTTCCCTCTCATACTACAAGTATGCTTTAGTCTTTCCCATCTTTAAAAACGACAACAACAAAAATGACTACTAACTACTGCCCCATCTCACTTCTTTCTTTGCTTTCTAAGGTCAATGAATGTGATGTTTATAATCACTGTCTGGAGTTCCTCTCCTTCACTTCTATCCTAGACCTTTTGCAATCCAGTTTCTGCCTCTTGCTCTCCGCTGAAACTGCTCTTGCCATAGTCTCTAATGACTTATTCATAGCTAAAGTGCAGAACCACTACTCCATCCTCATCCTCCTTGACATGTCAACTGCCTTTGACACAATAGTCCGTATTTTTCTTCTTGAAATCTTGTCCTCTCTTAGCTTCCTTCACTCTAATTTTGTTCTTCCTCCTATCCATTCAGTATTCTGCTGCAAAGATTTTTCCTACCTTGTCTCTTTGACCATGTCATTCCTCTTTGCATCCTTCCACTGGCTCCTCCTTCTCTATTGCATCAAATATAAACTTCTTGTCTTCACTTTCAAGAGACTTCACAGTTTATCCCCATCCTACCCGTCATCTCTCATTTGCTGTTCAGATGTTGCCTTCTGCCTCTCTTTGGCCCATGATGCTAGTCTCCATCACTCTCTGCTTAAATTTTCAAATAAGCACCAAAAGAAGATAATTCCACCTCTATGTAAGTAGTGTCCCTAACAGCTCAGAAACTTCTAATAATTCTGAAGAGACTGAGCAGACCAGAGTGCACATGCTTTCTGGGACTGTGTGGTGTATAAGTGCAGATAGAAAACTTGGATCCATCTACGAGAAACCTCCAGCATACATTTAGTGAAAAATCTGACTTTATAGTAGAACCTTGATGGTGGTGGTGGGTTTTAGGAAACACCAATTTGTACAAATGACCGGTAATATGAAGCCAGTGGCACCCTTAATGCAAGTGTTGAAGAACAAATCAACATCTCTTCATATTCCAGTGCCTTCAGTGGTGCTTTGTGATTGCTTTGTGGTGATGGATAAGGAGAAAGCGATGCAGTGCACCACACTGCAGCTTATGCACTGTACCTATTGTAATTTTGAAATTTTATGAACTCTTCAATCCCATTAGTATTGGTCTCACATATAAGGTATTGGTTATTGCCTGTTGAGCGTCACTGCTTGTCAGTATTCATGTCTGGCTTAAACAGTGTGACATGACCTGACTCCAACCCTTCAAGTGTGATAATGATTGCTGTAAACATTGAATGAGGTTCAGGTGGATAGCACCAGAAAACAGAGTATTAGCTCACTAAACCAGGGAATAGAAAATATGAAAGCCTCATACCAACTTTTAACAAATATTTTTAATGCAACTTGATATCAAGGTTGTATTGCAAATTGATGAAATTATTAGTTTACAAATGTAATAAAATATACATTTCAAAACACACAGAATTGATAAACTCATTTGCTCAAACACTTCCCCCAACCATCCATCCCACCCACCCCATAACTCTTTAAGATGCCAGTCTCTAGTGTAATGGAAGGAAATAGAGTGCAATAAAAATCTACAAGTCTGCTTGTTTTAGAAGATGCCCGAAAATATTGTAGCAACTATTCTAGTCAGTCTGTTTTTTTCCAGTATGCATCTTTTTCAGAGTTCTCTTCTGGCACCTAAGGCAACGGTACATCATCTGTTTGGGCAGTGGTCCCCAATGTGGTGCCTGCGGGTGCCATGGCGCTGGCCGGGGCATTTACGTGCGCCCGCCGTCAGGGCTGCCACTGAAATGCCGCCGATGAGCACTTCTGGCGGAGAAGCGTTGCCGCTGCCCTTGGATTTGCTCTTGGCCACGGAAAGGTTGGGGATCACTGCGTTTTGGGCTTATCTACATTAGGATTTTTTTTTCCAAATTCCCCACTGTTGCTTCCACCCAGCAGTTGCTTCAGCAGTGATACACACAAGGGTAGCACAAGTAAGAGCATTATTTTCACAGTAGTCCTCTAACTCTCTCTGAGCAGGGTGAGACTACATGTTGGTAACATTGCACACAATCTTGAACTGTTTACATTTACTCCACCAAGCTGAACAGGAGGGAATTTTAGAAAAAATTGGTAGTATAGATACACTTGTCATAATGATCTTCCCAAGAATACCATAAAAACATAAAACTATGGTCATTTTTGTGAATCTAATGGATGCTTTCTTCCCAGTTCTTTTAACATGAAACCTGTTGTCTAGTGTAATGTTTCTTAACCTATATTGGGTTTGGGGGTCATCGAAAGTTTAAGCTGCCTGTTGGAACACATTGCTGAAAAACAAAAATCGGCAAAAACCTGTGAATGGGAGACCCCATACTTTCCTTCCCTTCTCTTCCTGCTGCTGCTACTGGTTTAATCCCTTTCTGCCACTCACCCACCCATTCGCTATCCATACAAAGCTCCTCCCTAGTAGAAGCATCACTTCAAGATCACATGGAACTGTGTAACACCAAGAATGGCAGCTTTGGGAATTGACTCCATGTCAAAATGTAATATTAGAGGTGTTCTTAACCCTAACTATCTATATCTGGGAATATTTCCATAGCACATGAATAAAACTGCAGCGTGGTCCATCTGCCCTCTCTTGCCTGGCTGCTTCTAAGCCTTGCTGGCTGTCAGGTGGGCAGGAGATACTAGCAGGGTGCTCCCTTAAATACTGTGCCCTGGGTGGCAGCCCAGCCCATCAACCCCTAAGGTCAGCCCTGTTGATGGTAAAGGAGCCCCCACCAGTGAGTCCAAGTACAACATTTTGGTAAAGAGACTGATGTTCCCAGTTGTGGGAAGGAGTACGGTGCTCGGGATTTCTACCAGTGTGATATTTTGGGGCAGTTCCAGCTTAAGTATCAGCCTTTAGCATGTACATGTCTACTAAACTGAAGCGCCAACCCCTCTATTTGCTGGAGGGAGGCAGAGCTTTGTCTCTTATTGCTGAAGCCTCCTGGCTGATGTGAGAAAAGGGAGCTTTGGCCACTATTCTTCCGATCTTTCCCTTTTTTTGTAGGGGGTGGCAGGGATGTTTTTCTTTGGATAACAGTGCCTGCAGCTACTCATTTTGTAGCTTCTCCAAGCAGCAGCATGTAACTTACATAATTATTTAATTTTATTTTTACACATGATGCTCTGAAGAGCAGCAGTGAAACTGATTGCAAAACTTGTATTACTGTGACAATCAGTTTGAAAAGATTCATGTAAAATGTGGCTTATAACCACCAGAAGCTTGAGGTTCCCCACAGGGAGTCCTGCTCTTATTTCCACCCCAAGGGACATGTGTCATTTTTTTTTTTTGAACCCTTGTATTTCTTTCCAAATGAGGCATCACAGTCAACCCCAAAGCATCCCACCATGCAGTATGTAACCAACTGTGGGCCACCTGCTTTTCACGACCCAGTGCTGCATTCAGATGTTCTTTGATACCAAAGATTTCTGCCTTTAATCTGTCTCTTGAAAATCCATGCTTATGATCATGACCAATATAGATGCTGAAATGCTCTACTTGGATGTGGTTACCTTCTGCACTTCTGAAAGTTCCTTCTTTGAGTTCAGATGTTTGAAGCCCCTGCTTGGGACACTCATGTTTATTTTATGTGGGCAGTAAAAAGCTTTTTTTTATGCTAGATGAGCGGCTAATCCTAATGTCACTGTTTCCCTTTTCGATAAAATAATTTCTAGATTATAGACTGAAAGACTAAGTGAATTGAGTGTATAATACCTGTCCTTTTGTCCAGCATAGTCACTGCTTGCTAGTATTTAACCTATTACATGGAAAGCACTTAGATATGTGGCATACAAAAAGCCCTGTATAAGATCCATAAATTTCACACCACTCATAGGTTATTAAAACCTGTTAAGCAGGTTCCTGGGAAGAGTGTTGAAGCCATTAAAGAGTCTTGTAAAGCTCCTAAATAGGCAGAATTTGAACATTTGATTCTTGCTTGAACACGGTTTGCTTACCTTGTAGTCACCATTCTTTGGCCTAAACAATTCTATAATGCTGATGTTCTGTTAAACATCTGGAACATTCCACACGTGAGATGGTTGTGTCTGTAGACTAGCTAATTCTGCAAAGCTGTTAGGTTCTTTCCATACGAAGAATTCTGTAAAAATGCAAAGAAATTGCTACAAGTTCATCTAAATCAGCGTTTCCTAAACTGTGTTCCGCGCAACACTGGTGTTCTGCACGATGTGAATAGGGTGTTCCGTGAAAGAATCTAGCATTTAATTTTGACTCTTGCACTTGATTTTTGTACTACTTTATATGCGCTTTCCAGTTAGAAATTTAGTTCGTTATTTTAAATTTGTATTTTGCTTTGTTTTATAAAATGAAATATATCTGAGCATAAATAACACAATTTTTTATTTGAAAACCAGACGACTACAAAATAATAAGTGTTCCATGGCCAAAAAAGTCTGGGAAACGCTGATCTAAATATTTCAGGAATTGCCAAAAAGATATGAAGTATATATGTGGTGGCTCCACCTCCTTAGAAGGTTTTTGGGGAAAGGTAGTATATCCCCAAATGGTATTAGAATTTTTTTCTCTAACCAATTTCTGTACAATCATATCTGTCTTGCCTCCTAAATGGTAAAGTTATCTTTGTTATAACATATAGTATTCATGACTGGGAAGCGAAAAGCAGTTTCAAAATAAGCAGTGTTGCTTGATTTCTGCAATTTCATTATTTGCTCATGTGTGTTCAAATGTGATGTTCAGTGTAAACTGATTTAGTTAGAGACTTTTCTTCCATTAGAAGAACACCATTTTCAGTTACGGGAAAAAACATAATCTCTAATTGTTTTTTAGTCACTTCCATTAAAGTTTGTGTACAGCTGTGATTCATTTAAAATGTTTTCTTTCTATTAAGTCAAATTCAGCTGCAAACTGGCAGTGGGCTGGGAGTGCAGGACTATATTCGTGGCTGTTTTCAAGTGAATTAGAATGATGAGGAAAACATCCTGCTTTTATTTTCCACAGTAGAGGTTTATAGAAAAACTGTTTATCCTACAGCATCAAATATCTATTGAAATGCTAGAAAACCTTAGGAATTTTTGTGGATTGTTTGTATTAAGATCAGATGTGCAAATGTCACACTGAATATCTGCTGTACCAGAACACAAGTGATTTGAATGGAAAATACTTTTTTTTTTGTTAAGAGATTTGAAATCCCTTGCATCAAGCAGCAAAATTAAAAAAGCAAGAAAAGTATGATGTCAGCATCACACCTCTGTGGTTCAGTACAGTACTCTGATACTGCTGACAGAGACATGAATTCTTGTATTTGTTGTGCTTAATGATGTGAAACCATTTTATAAAGCAAAGCAAACTATTTCAGAGAAGAATGGAATGCAAGGCAGAACAACACTCCGATTGACTGAAATGTCCTAATGGTCTAGATAATTGCAGCAGTAAGATAATAATATGGTTATTAAAACAGCCTCAGACTGTGATAAGATTTTGTATATTTCTAACTTTTAAGTAATACCTTCTTAATTAAATCTACCACTTAAAGTCAAGAAAAGTCTCAAGTTTTATCACATATGATATTTTACTTCCAAAACTTAGAACCATGGCCACTAGAACTGAAAGCTAAGACTAGCTCTTCATAAATATTTTTGAAAATTTTAGGGTAAACATCTTGTGTTTAGTATAGTTCTAAATATTAAATCTATGTTAGCACATCAGTATGTTTTCAGCTAGTGTATTTTTTTCTTGAGAATGGGCCAGACTGTGGCAGGTTGTCCATTTCAGAGAGAGATTAACAATCCTTGTCAAGGCTTCATTAGCTGTAAGGAACCATGAGGAGCAGATGATCCGTTTCACAGGTGGATCTCAGCAAACTTCTCTTAGTGCATCTATAAGCAGTCATAAGGCACCACAGCATTTTGTGGCTCTACACCACTCACAGTTGCCTTAGCATGAGCTGGTCTGTGGGTTCTGCACCATGTTTTTGTTGGGTAGGGAGGCAATCCATCCCCCCCGCCCCCCATGCTGTTCCAGTTTCAGGCTTTACATAGCTGCTCTCCTGTCAGGGAGTGAGCCTGACACTACACAGTTCAGTTGCAATCTCATTTGGAGTATTTGTGTGTAATGCAGTTTGACAATATTGATTTATTGTCACTATTGTGTGTCCTTTGAGCTCATGGGAATGGTGATGGGGGTGGAGGAGATGCACTGCTCAATGTGCTGCTAACTTAATATTTTTTTTCTAGAACATTGAGGGTGGGAAACCCATACCAATCTCAATGTTAATGTCCAAAACTGCTAAGGGTATTTTCAATACAATTGTTAGTAACAAGTAGATAATCCTTGCACTGAAGAACTAATGATATTTGATGGGGGGGAAAATGTTTCATCTCACTACGATTGCTACAAAATCTGAATTAGGTGTATTTGAGATGAAGTTGAAGCAGAGGAGGAAGAGGTTTTTTCTGATTAAAATAGCAATTTGACAGTTTTTGTTTTCTATGTACATTTTGTGTAAATTCAGATAACCTTTTAAAAATTTAAAGAATTTATTTGAAATTATTATTGCTTTGTTTGTTTTTTATAACTTTAAGGTTTATTAAGATAGCTTTCCTCACTCTAATCTCAAACTATCTCAAAGTTGAAAACTTCTTTCCTTTGAGGTTTTCCAGGGTTTTCACTTTATTAATTGAATATTTTGAAACGTGGGGGCAGAATCTGCACTGAGTTTTAGTCTTCGTTTTTATTTTTTCCAGTAAAGTATCATACATCCACTGTGTGACACTAATCTTCATTTCATTTGAGAAATCCTATATCAGGTCAATAGTTATTTTTGTAGAAGTCTGGCTTTATAAGAACTAAAGATGAATTCCTTTCTCTTTTTGCTTTCAATTGTTTGGGTTTGTTTTGTTTTATTTAAAGTCTTGTGTTCCATCAGAATGAATTATTAGGAAAATGGCTGGTCTTCAGCTTCTAGTGCTATAGCCTATAGCATTTGCCATGTTATAAATGCTAGTGTATTCTGTCTTTAAGAGGAGAACCTCTCATTACTAAGGCTATGTTTTAGTCATGGGTATGTTTAGTAAAAGTCATGGGCAGTAAACAAAAATTCACAGCCTGTGACCTGTCCATGACTTTTACTCCTAACTAAAACTTGGGTGGGGGGACTGTGGCTGCTGGAGGAGGGTGGCCCGGGACCCCTGCTGGGGCGGGGGGCAGGAGTTGGTGGGGCTGGCAGGCTCCCTACCTGGGACCGATAGGCATGTCCCTGAAGCTCCTAGGGGGAAGGGTGGCCAGGGGAGCTCCGCGTGCTGCTCCTGCCACAAGCTCCAGTTCCGGCAGCTCTCACTGGCTGGGAAGCGCAGCCAGTGAGAAATTAGGAGCTGCAGGGACATGCTGGTGAAAGCAAGGAAGCATGCCCAAGTAAGTGCCACTCAGCACCCAAACCCTGAGCCCCCTTCCACACATCCAAACTGCTGCTGCTGGCCCAGGGGCTGCCTGGCTCGGGCAGCTCCTGAACCAGCACTGACAGCTGCAGAAGTCATGACGGTGACGGAAAGTCACAGAATCCGTGACTTCTGTGACACAGCAGCCTTACTCATTAGTAGTAATTAGACAAGATGAGTGAGGTAATCTTTTATTCTATGAGTGAAAAAGACAAGCTTTCGAGCTACACAAACTACTGCAAACAGAATCAGACCACTAGATTGGTTTAATGTTAAGAGTGCAACTGAAATGACAAAAGCATGGAAACGTAGAATTAAGGCAGAACATTCAGATTGACATTCCAGTCTTAACAAATGCTGCTGTGCCAAAAAGAAGGTCCAGTGGTATGTGTTGAAGTGTCAGTCTGGTTTTTCTATTTTAACTCTACATTTCCTCTCATTTCCTTTGTTGGGCTTATACAGGCCTACAAATGTTGCTGAAGACAATTGGGAGTTTTTTGGGGGGCAACTGACTTTTTCTTAACTACAGTAACTCCTCACTTAAAGTCATCCCAGTTAACGTTATGTTGCTGATCAGTTAGGGAACGTGCTCATTTAAAGTTGTGCAATGCTCCCTTATAACGTTTGGCAGCTGCCTGCTTTGTCCACTGCTTGCAGGAAGAGCAGACCATTGCAGCTAGCTGGTGGGGGCTTGGAAGCAGGGTGGAACGGTAGCCCCCCCATCAGCTCCCCTAAGTTCCCTGTGCAGCAGCTGCCCAGCAGGTTTTTTTCTCAATTGCTGGCAGTTCAGCTGTCCCTCCCCCACTGCCATGTGCTGCTCCTGCCCTCTGCCTTGGAGCTGGTACCAGGAACCTCCTGCTTGCTGTTTGGGGGAGTGGGGAAGAGGGAGAGCTAATGTCAGGGTGTCTCCCTCTCCCTACTCCTCCCCCTCCCCCCCGCTTACCCCTTCTCCATATAGAGCAGGGGGAGACACAACAGGGCTCAGGATCGAGAGAGCTGGCCGCAGCTGCTGTCTCAGCTTCCTGATCTTTTTAAAGGCAATGTACTTAGAATGGTGTCCGCATACTTAAAGGGGCAATGGGCATCTCTCTCTCCCCCACACACAGGGTGTGTCTCTGTCTGCCATGCTGTCTCCTCTCCCTCCATTCATGCTGCCTTGTAGAATGTGAGGCTACATTAACAACAAGGTGTTAACCCTTGAGGGCTCAGCTGAGTTCTAGTTCATCATTTAGCAGTAAGGCATTCTTTGGGAAATATCCCACCCTCTAACTTCACCACCTCAACCAAGCTTCACAGTTATCATTGCTGTGTCTAGAAATAAATTTTGTTTAAAACTTAAATAATATAGTGTTTTTGTCTGGTGGAAAAAAATTTCCATGGAACCTAACCCCCCCCATTTACATTGATTCTTATGGGGAAATCGGATTTGCTTAATGTTTCGCTTAAAGTCACATTTTTCAGGAACATAACTACAATGTTAAGCGAGGGGTTACTGTACTATTTAAGAAAAAAAAATCTTAGTTTCCCAGACTTGATCCCTATATTTAAACTATTATAGCTTGACCAATATAGAATCAAAATGCCATATTAATTTAAACAAAATACATAAATCTTGAACTAATCTTTGAAAATATTAATACTAATATATAAACTTCATAGATTGCTTCAGTTTTTGTTTGCATAGATATCCAAAATGTAATACAGCTTTTTTTACAGTTGACTGTTTTGTTTTTAGAGTCTAGATGAATATGATGATGATGAAACAGGACAGAAGGAACGAAAGAGGGAAGATGCTATCACACAGCAGAATACAATGCAGAATGAATCTGCCAGTGCAGACCCAGGTGGCTCATACCTAATACAGGTGAGAACTTAAAATTTTGTTCCGTTTTTAAAATGTAATTCAGTTGCTAATTCCAGACTTAAATTTGGTTAATCTCATGTTTCTGACTCCTGTTTCAATGCCAACCAAGGCATTTGGTTAACTATAAACTATTTTGTAAGCGGGAACAAGTTATCAAAACTGGTAGTCCATTGTATTACTTAAAATGTACATTGATTTAGTCATCCTTCATTTTTATCACATTTAAAATGCTCATTAATTGTATTTGTCTTGTTACATTGTTGCCTGATTTTCTTTTGTAAGAAAAGGTACATAAGTAGGGCCCTACCAAATTCACGGTCCATTTTAGTCAATTCCACGGTCATAGGATTTTAAAAATAATAAATTTCATTATTTCAGCTATTTAAATATGAAATTTCATGGTGTTGTAATTGTAAGGGTCCCGACCCAAAAAGGAATTATGTGTGGGGGAGGGATTGCAGTACTGCTACCCTTACTTCTGCGCTGCTGCTGGAGGGGTGCTGCCTTTAGAGCTGGGCTTACAGCTAGTAGCTGCTGCTTTCTGGCTGCCCAGCTGTGAAGTCAGCACAGAAATAAGGGTGGTAATACCATGACCCCCCCCCCCCCCAAAATAACCTTTAAACCCTCCCCCCCCACCCTCACCCGCCGCAACTTCCTTTTGGGTCACAACTCCCAATCTGAGAAATGGTGGTCTCCCCCATCAAATCTGTATCGTATAGGGTAAAAGCACACAAAAGACGAGCTCTGCACCCACCGGCAGCTTCCCGGCCAACCCTCCCACCCCAGCTCAGCTGCGTCTCTGCTCCATCTCCTTCCCTGAGCGCGCTGCGTCTCCACTTTTCCCCTGGCTCCCAGCGCTTGCACCGTGAAACAGCTACGGGGGAGGAGGGGGAATGCGGTGTGCTCGGGGGAGGAGGCGGGGCGGGGATTTGGGGAGAGGTCCAATGGGGGCGGAGTTGGGGCGGGGACTTTAAGGAAGGGGTTGGAATGGGGGTAGGGCTGGGGGGCAGGGGCTGTGCTAGCACCCACCGGCACCAGGGAAAGTTGGCGCCTATGGCTTGTCTAGCATCACATAGGAGCTCTCTGTGGCAGATGCAGGGATAGAATTCAGTTCTCCAGGGTATCATTCAACTGCCTGAACCATGAGCTCATCTTTTCGCTTCCTTCAATCCCTTGCCTCTTTCACTGCCTTCCAACTTATGCAACAAATGAGGCAAGGGTTCTACAGATGAGTCCGCTTCACTACATAATCCTTATTTATCCCCCGAGCAAGTCCATTCCGTGTACTGAATGAGGCAGCGATCCAATTTTCTGTCCCTTTCTGTTCTCCTCCCAGGTGCATTGTCCTAGTTTCTTGTCCAGCCGGTCACAGTTTTATGGAATAGGTCTTGTCGAACAAACCTGATTTCATTTTTAAGGAGGTTAGAGGTTTGGTTGATAAAGGTAACTGCATAGATGTACTCGTCCTAGACTCCTGTAGGGAGCTTAGTGTGGTTAGTATGGTGCAACATGAATTATTCACTGTGAGGGTAGGCCTACATTAAGGATCAGTGTTAAACCCATTACTGTTTGTGATTTGGAATGGACACCTTTATGCAGGAAATTAGGGGGGAGACTTTGTGAAGCAAGCTTTTTTTGTCAATGACATTATTGTCGATTATGCCACAAAGATAAATACAAACTGGAAATGGACCTAGTACTATGGAAGGGGTGTATGAGATGATTTGTAAGCCATTTTCTTCTGACAAGACCGAATACATACTTCTTTGAGAGGGACAATGAGAAGCCAGTTAAACTAGTGGTATAGAGTTAGTCTGTGTGACGTTGCACTCTATATGATTTTATGAAAATATGCTAATGAGTATGAATATAATGACAGGTTTCAGAGGAACAGCCGTGTTAGTCTGTATTTGCAAAAAGAAAAGGAGTACTTGTGGCACCTTAGAGACTAACCAATTTATTTGAGCATGAGCTTTCGTGAGCTACAAAGCTCATGCTCAAATAAATTGGTTAGTCTCTAAGGTGCCACAAGTACTCCTTTTCTTTTTATGAATATAATGTAACTGGAATATGCTTCATGCAAAAGGTTTCTTGTAAGGGAACATTATAAATCTTTTATAATCTACTGAGTGTGGTCATCCAATTTGTATAAATGTATCATTCTTGTATCTGAAACTAGAAAGATGAAATATAACTCTGAGGTCCTATTGTAATTATGCGAAGTGTGGGCCATTAATAGTGTCTTGGAATCTTGATGGCTCCCATTAACCAGGGCAATTGGTTGCAAATGGTTCTGTTTACTTGTAAGTCTTCATGTATACATGTGTGCTGGCAAGTGGGTAATGAAGTCTTACAGTGACATTTGATCATGTCACCTGAACTGGAATCCATCTTTAACCTGGTGCTTTTCTATTTAGAAGGAGGGGTGGGAACCCAGAGAGGGACAAAGGATTCCCGCCTTGTGCAAAGATATATAAGGGGGTGGAACAGAACAAAGAGGGCTGCAGTCATGAGAAATCCCCTACCTACTGCCTGAGCTGGAACAAGAACTGTACTAGGGGAAAGGATTGGGCCCAGACTAGAAAGGAGTCTAGTCTGTGAAAGAAGCTTATTGGAACATCTCTGAGGGTGAGATTTACCTGCATTCAGTTTCTTAAATGTATTGGGCTCAGACTTGTGTGTTTTTGTTTATTTTGCTTGGCAATTTACTTCTGTCTGTTATTACTTGGAATCACTTCAATTTCTACTTTTTATATGTAATAAAATCACTTTTGTTTATTAATTAACCCAGAGTAAGCGATTAATACCTGGGGAAGCAAATAGCTGTGCATATCTCTCTATCAGTGTAATAGAGGGCGGACAATATGAGTTTACCTTGTATAAGCTTTATACAGAGTAAAATTGATTTATTTGGGGTTTGGATCCCATTGGGAGCTGGGTATCTGGGTGCTAGAGACAGGAGCACCTTCTAAGCCATTTTCAGTTAAGTCCGCAGCTTTTGGGGGACGTGGTTCAGACCTGGGTCTGTTGTTTTTTTTTTTTCAGCAGGCTAGCTTGTCTGGCTCAAGACAGGGTACTGAAGTCCCAAGCTAACAGGGAAAACTGGCTCAGAGGTAGTCTCAGCACATCAGATGGCAGTCCCAAGAGGGTTTCTGTGACCCAATCCGTCACACACTGTGCAACAATTTAAATTCATTAGTTCAGTGTTGAGCCATGATGGGAATATGAATGCAGATGTTAGGAGCTTCATGAAGAGTGATTGGTGTAAGTCCAAGGAGTTAATGGGAATTGTCTGTGATAAGAATATGCCAGGTAGACTACCAAGCAAAACATATTAAGAATACTGTTAGTCCAGACATGACATGAGAGTCTGAATGTTGGCCAATGAGGAGGAGAGAATTACTACTTCACACTGCCAAAATGAGAATGCCAGGTGCTTGCTGGGTTAGACTAGAGGTGGTGGTCTACACAGTGAAATCATATGAGCCTTGCAACAAGTAGCCTCCATCGCCGAAAAGCTGAGGGAGTATTGGCTGAGATTAATATGTGATGACAAGATGTGGGATATGTTCATCAGGGAGTACAAGAGAGTAATAATCACAGGATGATGACCCCAAGGAAGTCCTAGAAAAAAAGTGGGTCGAGATGCTGAAGGAAAACCTGAGGAAGGTTGCTGTCAGCTTGGAAGAAACACTTGACAAGAATGGTTGGAGGTGGAGAACAAGAGCCACTGACCCAGACTGATGGGGTAAGGTGAAGAAGCAGCACTGTACTACATTCAGATTGCTTTAAAAGAAAAAAGCCCAAAACGATATCCGTGAAATACATATTAAATAGATGAAGAACTAGCTAACCCGCAGCCCTCGAAAAAGTAGTTGTTGATAGGGAGTCATCGAATGGGGGTATTCCCAGTGGGGTTCTTCAAAGATTAGTACTGATCCCAATACTATTCAGTGTCTTCAATGATTTGGAAGCAAATATAAAATCACTGGTGAATAAATTTGCAGATGACACAAATTGGCAGAGTAATTTAATAATAAGTCATACAAAGCAATCCGGATTGTTTGGTAATATGGACCTGCCCATTTGAACAAAATGAGTTTTTAATACTGCCAAATGCAAACTTTCATACATCTAGGAACAAGAATTGAAACCCCGACCTGCAGAATGTCGGACTGTATCTTGGAAAGCAGTGATTCTGAAAAAGATTTTGAGGGTCCTAGTGAACAAACAACTGAACATGAACTTCCAGTGTGACACTGTGACTGAAATAGCTAATGTGATCCATGGATGTGTAGACAGGGAAGTAGTCGGTAGGAATGAGGAGGAGGAGGAGATGATGATGATGATGATCTCTGTATACAGCACTGGTGAGGCTGATACTGGAATACTGCATTTGGGCGTGGTGGTAACATTTTAAAAATGTTGCAAATTTGGAGATGGGCCAGAAAAGCACCACTAAGCTAATTTGAGAGCTAGAAAAATGCCTTATAGTGAAAGACTTGGAGCTCAGTCTGTTTTAATTTATAAAAAAGAAGATTGAGAAATGAGTTGATTGTGGTGTATAAGTGCATTCATAGAATATCAGGGTTGGAAGGGACCTCAGGAGGTCATCTAGTCCAACCCTCTGCTCAAAAGCAGGACCCATCCCCAATTAAATCATCCCAGCCAGGGCTTTGTCAAGCCTGACCTTAAAAACTTCTAAGGAAGGAGATTCCACCACCTCCCTAGGTAACGCATTCCAGTGTTTCACCACCTTCCTAGTGAAAAAGTTTTTCCTAATATCCAACCTAAACCTCCCCCACTGCAACTTGAGACCATTACTCCTTGTCCTGTCCTCTTCCACCACTGAGAATAGTTTAGAACCATCCTCTCTGGAACCACCTCTCAGGTAGTTGAAAGCAGCTATCAAATCCCCCCTCATTCTTCTCTTCTGCAGACTAAACAATCCCAGCTCCCTCAGCCTCTCCTCAGAAGTCATGTGTTCCAGACCCCTAATCATTTTTGTTGCCCTTCGCTGGACTCTCTCCAATTTATCCACATCCTTCTTGTAGTGTGGGGCCCAAAACTGGACACAGTACTCCAGATGAGGCTTCACCAATGTCGAATAGAGGGGGACGATCACATCCCTCGATCTGCTCGCTATGCCCCTACTTATACATCCCAAAATGCCATTGGCCTTCTTGGCAACAAGGGCACACTGCTGACTCATATCCAGCTTCTCGTCCACTGTCTCCCCTAGGTCCTTTTCTGCAGAACTGCTGCCTAGCCATTCGGTCCCTAGTCTGTAGCTGTGCATTGGGTTCTTCCGTCCTAAGTGCAGGACCCTGCACTTATCCTTATTGAACCTCATCAGATTTCTTTTGGCCCAATCCTCCAGTTTGTCTAGGTCCCTCTGTATCCTATCCCTGCCCTCCAGCATATCTACCACTCCTCCCAGTTTAGTATCATCCGCAAATTTGCTGAGAGTGCAATCCACACCATCCTCCAGATCATTTATGAAGATATTGAACAAAACCAGCCCCAGGACCGACCCCTGGGGCACTCCACTTGACACCGGCTGCCAACTAGACATGGAGCCATTGATCACTACCCGTTGAGCCCAACAATCTAGCCAACTTTCTACCCACCTTATAGTGCATTCATCCAGCCCATACTACTTTAACTTGCTGACAAAAATACTGTGGGAGACAGTGTCGAAAGCTTTGTTAAAGTCAAGATACAATACATCCACTGCTTTCCCTTCATCCACAGAACCAGTAATCTCATCATAAAAGGCGATTAGATTAGTCAGGCATGACCTTCCCTTGGTGAATCCATGCTGGCTGTTCCTGATCACTTTCCTCTCATGTAAGTGCTTCAGGATTGATTCTTTGAGGACCTGCTCCATGATTTTTCCGGGGACTGAAGTGAGGCTCACTGGCCTGTAGTTCCCAGGATCCTCCTTCTTCCCTTTTTTAAAGATTGGCACTACATTAGCCTTTTTCCAGTCATCCGGGACTTCCCCCGTTCGCCACGAGTTTTCAAAGATAATGGCCAATGGCTCTGCAATCACAGCCGCCAATTCCTTCAGCACTCTCGGATGCAACTCGTCCGGCCCCATGGACTTGTGCATGTCCAGCTTTTCTAAATAGTCCCTAACCATCTCTTTCTCCACAGAGGGCTGGCCATCTATTCCCCATGTTGTGATGCGCAGCGCAGCAGTCTGGGAGCTGACCTTGTTCGTGAAGACAGAGGCAAAAAAAGCATTGAGTACATTAGCTTTTTCCACATTCTCTTTCACTAGGGTTGCCTCCCTCATTCATTAAGGGGCCCACACTTTCCTTGGCTTTCTTCTTGTTGCCAACATACCTGAAGAAACCCTTCTTGTTACTCTTAACATCTCTCGCTAGCTGCAGCTCCAGGTGCGATTTGGCCCTCCTAATTCAAAATACTAGAAATTTAAGGTGCTCTTTAATCTAGTGGAAAAATCATAACGGCTGAAGTCATAGCCAGACAACTTGAAATTGGAAATAAGGCACACTTTTAACAGTGATGTTTGTTTGTTAATTACTGGAACAAGCTACCAACGAAAGTGGTGGACTCTGCAGCTCTTGGGTATCTTAAATTCAAGACTGAATGCCTTTCTGGAAAACATGCTTTAGTCAAACACAAGTTGTTGAGCTAAATACAGGGGTAATTGTGTAAAATTTAATGGTCTGCGATGTACAGGAGGCTAAACTAAATGATCTTGGGTTTCCTTCTAGCCTTAAAGTTTGATTATTTATTTGTATTGCAGAAGTGGCTAGGAACCCCAGTCATGAACTGTACAAGATTTGTACAAGACTTATGCTCCAAAGATCTTGCAATCGAAATATAAGGTGAAACAGGTGGATACAGAGAGACGGGGGCACCAAGATACAGCAGGACACTTGCAGCCTGACTCTCTTTTCTGGCAGTCATGGACTGAAATGTACACCAGACTTCTACTGCAGTACTTAAAAGTCGTTTTTCCAGAAGCTGCCAAAGGTGTGCCTATGGCCATTAAAAGGAGGAAGCATTGAGCCAGTTGGAGACTATGCATCAGACTTTACAAAAGAAATCCATTAAATTCAAGTGAAAGCTAATGGGTTTACAAAATTAGAATATTTTATTAAATGACCATGTTGAAAACAGAAATGCCCATCAAACATGCAAATAGCAAAAGCTGCCAATTTATCAAAACTGGGGAACCGTAGATTGCATCTGTCTTAGATGCCATTAACTTATGTTGGAATCTGCTACTGAGAGTCAAGTTGAAACAATTCCGAGTAACGCAATCAGCCTGTGTATTCCTGACCATATCTGCAGATGTTCAGGAGGGCCAGTACTTCTCAATGCAACTGGATAAAACTACAGATGTGGAGTCTTCTGCTCAACTTCTAACATTTGTGCAATCTGAGTTGGAAGAATCCATACATAAATTTTGCTGTCCACTGACCGGACTTGCTGCCCAAAACGGGGAGAGAGCGGGGTATCTTTTAATCTTTCCAACAGCTAACTCTCTTGTAGCTTGGTTGGATTTGCGTCATTGAACAGGTGTCTGCACAGATGATGCCCAGGCTATGATAGGGAAAGCAAAGGGGCCATCCATTCTATTGAACAGCTTTAGCAGTAGAGATGACAATGGAACTGCAAAAGATACTTAATGAGACTGTAAAATTTGTGAAATGTATTAAACGTAAACCCACAAACTCATGTCTCCTCTCTCTTTTCTGCAAAGAAATGGGCTGTCAGCATTGGAAACTTCTTTTCCACATAGAAGTTTATTGGCCCTTGTGTAACAAAGTTTTGAATCTCTTGTTCAAACTCAGATTAGATGCGAGGATTTTCTGTGCTGAATGTGGTTCTGCCCTTGCTGAATATCTCACAGTTCAGCTTGGGCTTGCTCTGAATGCTTCTCTCCAGGGGCAAAACATGACATGCATTCTCTTCCTCGGCATTGAGGCACAGGAGGTCCATAGCTGTTGTCAGGGAGTCTCAGCCATTTTGCCCTTCCCATATTGCTAAATGAGGAGAAGGAAGGGGTGAGAGCTTAGGGCATTCATGGTATTCAAAAGATTAAGAAACAGGGTATGTCTTCACTACCTGCTGGATCAGCGGGTAGTGATCGATCCATCGGGGATTGATTTATCGCGTCTCATCTAGACACGATAAATCGATCCCCAAATAGATGCCTGTATTCAGCAGGAGGAGTAAGTGGAGTCTACGGGGGAGCTGCCACAGTCGACTTGCCACCGTGAGGATGGCCAGGTAAGTTGAACTAAGATACTTTGACTTCAGCTATGTGAATAGCATAGCTGAAGTTGTGTATCTTAGTTTGAAAACACCCCCCCTCTACCCCCCCCCCCAGTGTAGCCCAGGCCTAAAAGGAGCTCCAATAGATCCCTGCTCTTGAGTTGTGCTTCTAGCACAAACCAGGGGGAGGGGAGGGAGTCTTCCATATCTTAAAAGCTCTAAAGCTAGAGGCTCTATGAGAAGACGTGGCTCACTTTCCTTTTATTGCAGTTGTGCTTATTGTCTTTTCAGTAAGTGTTTGTGGGTGTATAATATGTGGCCCTTAGGCACAACTGTAATTAGAAACAGTAAGCAACAATCTAGTGCCTCAACTATCAGTTAATTTCTTCTTCTGAACATGGAGGGGCTTCTTGGGGGTTCCTGCATGGATCTCAGATGTTGCTGCAACAATGATGGAATCTCCAAGAAAATTATACCTTGTTCATCATACCCTTTTTCCAATGTCTCTATAGTTATCCTCTTCTCTTCTGGAGGGAAGCTTATAACGTATAAAATTCTCCTGCAGTTACACACACCTTGAATGTCTCATGCATTATTTCACTTGGTAAGCTTCAAAGGAAGAAGACCAATTGAGGCAGTTAAACGTCCTACCTTTTGGTTGATGGTGTCAATGCTGCTTACATCAGTATAAGTTTAATGTGCTAGGCTCCAAAGTTTCCTGCCTTCTCAGCATCCAGATGTGTGATACCCTGGTGCTATGGTGAAGCATTGACTCACTCAGTGTACTGCCTTGGAATAGACTTGAAGTATATACTTAATCTCCCCAGAAGTACATAGCTCTGCACAGAAAGGAGCCCTCTGAAGTCTTGAGACACTTTCCCATTTACTCACGGCGTCTGGAAGCTAAACTGCCACTGACTGCAGCCTCCATAGTGTCCGTGCCAGTTATCCTTGAGGAGGACATACAGGATACCTTGCTATCCTGTTTCCATAGCTCGGTGTTATCTGCTTCAAAGATGTGTGTACTTCATCGCAATAGCCAAAGCTTGGTTCCAGAATTCCCTTGGAGATCTTAGCATCCAGAGTGAAGAATTTAAACTTTTTTTCTGTCAGTGTACAATGTACTGTCATGTATATGATTACATTGGTGTATCTGGGTTGATGCCTGCTGTCAGAGTATCACTTCAACTTCTAGAATCAACACAACATTCCACATAGCCATTACCTGGTCATCCTGCTCACAAAAGTCATTGCATTTAATGTTGAAACCATTTGACACTCTGAAAGGAATTCTCTTAACGACCTTGGAGATGTCAGGAGTAAGGCCCTACAGCTGCGCCTGCTCAGTCTCCAATAGCCTAACAAGTCAGCTAGACTGCCTGATGGACTGTGCTGTCTGACTAGCTAAGGAAGCTAGCAGGCCGGTTAAGCACAGCAGTAGCTTGTTGGCTGCTCAGCGCCCACAGCCGCAGATTCTCTGCCTCCCTTTGCTCGCCTCTCTCCAAGCCCTGCTTCTGCCTCATAGATGCTGGAACTAGGGGTGCAGCGAGTGCTGCCGCACCCCCTGACTTGAAGCAGTAATAACGATCCAAATACATGGCTTCCACCTTTAGCAACATCACTATAAAAATTGCTTCAGCACCACTGTTCTGTCTTGCCTCCAGCCTTAGATCCTACTCTGCACCTTGCCTTACTCCAGCCTAGACGTTGCCCTGCATCAGACCTTATACCGGTCTTGCTCCAGTCTTGCTCCTGCCTTCCCTGAGTCCAGGTAATCCCATTTCTGACCCTCTGCCTTGTTCCTGAATGCTGGCATTCTGACTCCTGCTCTGCACCTGAGGCCAGGCTGCCCGTGACCCAGTTCCCTGACAAGATGTCTCCTATTGAGTATAGGATGAAAGTGCTTGTTTGACTAATCCTGTGCCAACTGGTGACCTAACATCTAGCATTATTTCTGAAGTCCCCAACAGGGCAGTTAGAAAGCACTTAGTGCCTAAGGATTCTGCTGGATTTTGTTCCTCATGGTTTGTGAACTTCTGTATAATGTTGTGTTGTACCCATTTGATGGGGGGAAAAAAATGCACCTAAGAACAAGAGAATGATTGTTTGAGAGCCTTAACTCTGACTTTTTTCTGACTGGTTCTAAATTGGAACATTCCATTATTATAGTTTGAGGTACTTCTACAAAAGAGCAGCAGCACATTGCCATTCTAATTGTTTAAATATCTTGACGTGAATAAAGTGTGATCCAATGTGTACAAATTATTTGAAAGTAGCTATGTATCACTAATGCTACAAAGCTATAAATGTTTAATAGAGGTACCATAAGAGCTATATGGAAAGCAGTAAATAAAACTAATTTTTAGTGTCTAGTCACTTGTAACCGTGCCTCAGTGGGCCACAACTGAGAGTGCCAAATTCAGGACAAACTGCTGAGAAATAGGGCAGATACACCTACAGACTGGTGGCTAATCCCCCCATAGGATATACCAAACCAGCAACAAAAGTAAACTTCTGCTTTACCACACTGGCTAACAAGTCATCAAAGCAGTTTCTTTAGGCATTCCAGACCTTGTGTTACCACTGAAAACACCACTACACTTAGGTAATTGGTTCTTTAAAACCAGTCTCTTCAAATAAAAGGTTCTTCTTATCCCAAAGGACCAGCCACACACCCAGGTCAATATATAACTTAGATCTTACCCAAAAATCATGCTGATGCCAATCCTTTAGTATCTAAAATGTAAAGGTTTATTCATAAAAAGAAAGATGAGAGTTAAAGTTGGTTAAAGGAATCAAATACATACAGTAATTGCAAAGTTCTTGGTTCAGGCTTGTAGCAGTGATGGAATAAACTGCTGTCTTAAGTCAAGTCTGTGGTAGCTTCCAAATCATTGGAAGGACCTCAGTCCCTTGGTTAGAATGCTCCCACTAGTATAAGTCCATAGTCCAGAGGTTTGAGCAGGAAAGAGGAAAAATGGATGGGTTTCCAGGGCCCTTTATATCTTCTGCCATGTGGAGGGAAACCCATTGTTTCAAACAAAGCCCTCAGCACAGCTAGTGGAAAATGGGAGTTTGGAGTCATGTGGGTAAGGCACCCGTGCATGCCTGATTTCGCTTAGTCATAGTAGGAAGTCATTACCTATACTTCAGGTGGAATGGCCACAGAAAAGTCCATTCTGTGTAGATGGGCGTCTCCCATGGTCCGTTATGAGTTAAGTGTCCCTTGATGAGCCACTTAATTAGAATAGTCCCTTCAAGATGTGCTGGCTAGCTACCTTGTGGGTGTTACCCCAGGAGTAAACATTTGAGATACAGGTATAGAGCCAATACTCATAACTTCAAATACAAAAATGATACATGCATACAGATAGCATAATAACCAGCAGATCATAACCTTTTTATAGACACCTTACATACCACATTTTTTACCAGATTTGTTGCAAATATAGAACAGTGGTTGCAACAATGATCTATACGGTCATATTTTAATCAGATAATGTGACATCACTCTAATTGTATGAAAAAACTGTTATGTATTACATGAGTTCCCACTAGTAAATAGAGCTGAAAACTTGCCTGATGTCAGAGTGTTGTGAGAGTTCTGTTGCCAAAGAATATGCTGCCAGGTAAGCTGTATGACACTGTACTGTTGTAAAAAAGTGTTGGTAAACACTACATAGGCAGACAGACAGTACACTGTTGTTATACAATGTATTTTGAAAGCGGCCCTATTACCTTAAAATAAATAATGGTGAAATTCATATCTACTTGACCATTCCAGTTTAAGGACCAAATTTTGCTCTTAGATATGTGTTCGGTTTCCACTAAAGTAAATGGGAGCCCTGCATATGTGTTCAGGTGTGCATTAATACTTTATAACAATATTTTCCTAATGCAGAAATGAAAACTTGCCTATCCAAAAAAAAAAAAAAAATGTAGTAGTACTACATAGTTTGTCTAAATGTAATCAAAACAATTGTATCTCATGATCAGAGACTTCTCTAAGGACCCAAATCATAAGGAGAGACATTATACAATGTGCAAAAGGTAATATGCAAGTGATATGGGATTTGTACCCAAACACCGTGAGCAAATAGAATGTGCATAGAGTGTTGATGACTTAAATACAGATAGACAGCTTTCTACAGGGAAGAGAAAGTGAAGTAATTCATAAGTGAGCCTGAAGAGAAACTTTGAGGCTTTCACACAGACTAATCATGGTATTTATTACAATTAAACTCTCTGCAGCACCCCAGAGTAACTTAAAAACAAACCAAAACCAAAAAAAAACCCCTATGTCAGGACTAACATCCTTTCAGTACACTATTTACTTTAAGGATACTTTTGCTAAAGGAAGTATTAATGGCAAAAGAAGGTCAAGAACAAATTCAGATTTTGAGATTTCATGGTGTGTGTATTTTATAAATTTTGTATTTTGTGAATAGTAACAGGTAGACCTACTGTAACATGTTTCGACATAATCTTAAGACTGGTAGTATTTATAAAAAGCTCCATTTATTAAATAGGGAGGCAGTACTGGAAAGAACAGGAAATTACTTTTGGTTTTGGAAGATCTATCACTCTGCTTCCAAAAGTAGTCAGTTGTGAATTTGTACGTTGGAACTTTTAAGTAGAATTTAGACATAGATCGATTGTGCAGTAATGCAAATTTTCTCTCAAAATGACAGAGATGATGACCTGGGTGGCTCAAGGTATTGGAGATGAGATGCACAAGGGGATTTTCAGTTCTGTATTCACAGTTTGAATTTAGCACGTGATGGAAGTGACAGAAAATTTTCTGATCTTTCAGTGTTCTACATGAAATAAACTACTAGTCTGTCAACTTTCTAATGACCAGGAATTCACATCACTATATCACTACCACTTCTGCTTCTGTCACCACAATTGGCATCTTGTGCCAGACTGGCAGTACCAGAATGGCAATATTTATCTGAAACACCCTGTCCTGTAAAGCAGGTTCTGTTCCTCATGGGGAAGTTTAGGTGAAACATAATGTGGAGGGAATGTTGGCATGCTACTGCCCAGGCTATACTTGTTCTGCATATATACCGGTGGTGGTAGTGGGATGCGGATGCATCCATTAGAAACATGACAGACCACTAACTTATAGGTCTGGTATCCCCACTTATAGGAAAGTGTGAGGCAACTTTAATAAGACCCTCTTACCAGTTGCTTATAACTTTGTCAATCTTTAATGGTTTGGGCTCTAATTCTACATGCTGATGTCTGACTTAGAGTGGGTTATTTTTGGAAAATCTCTTGTCAAAACAGTTCAGTCATTTTCAATAATAAGACTAGGGCCAAAAATACATTGTTTTGCCCATGTTAAAAATTAATTTGACATCTCTTTTCTTTCAAAAGTTCTAGTGCACTAGTGATGTCTTTGAGCAGGGACTTAAATTTGGCAGGGGAATAGTCTTTGTGACAGGAATGTGCCTTTTTCCATCTCTTTGAAAATCCTCCCAAACTTGATAAGTTTTTCTAAATCTTTGAAAAATGATAATTTGCACATGCTCAGTTAGATTTAATTGCTTTTTATTAGCTAAATTCCCCCAAATTCTGTCCGTACTGAGCATTGCTCAGGAAAGGACTGAGCAGGACTTTTCCTGCAATTGCTGCTGTGTCAGGGCACCTGAACTGACAGCAGGGAACCTGTTGGCCCTGTTCATTTAATGACACCTTCTGGGCCCAAGCAGCATGTAAGAAGAAGCTGCCTGATTTGTATGCAGAGGGAGAAGAGCCAGGCTGCTGGGAGAGGAGATTAGGACTGGAGACTGGCAAAGAGTGTGGGAGGCGAAATACTGGTCTGGCTGGGCAAGGAGACTGGGAGCCAGTAAATGCAGGATGGGGGGCTGAGATCAGATAAGGAGTCAGGGTGCTGGGAGAAAGCTAGAACTTGCTGAGCAAAAGAGCCTGGGACAAGAAGCATGGGGAGAGGAGTGGGTGTCAGATTGGAGGGGGAGCCCATGGCAGGCAGAAGAGGGGCTGAGACCATGGAACATGGGTAAAGGAGGGAAAGAGAGGTGGATCAGATGAGAAACTAGGGTGCAGATGAGATTGCTGGGCAAGGCAATTGAGACTGGGAACTAGTGAGGCAGCGGAAAGGAGGTGTGGTAGAGGGAAGATAGATCTGGTGAGGAGCTGGGATGGTGGGGAATTTGATCTCTGGCTGGGCAAGGAATATGATGAGGAGAAGATAACTGGAAGTAGCTTGTCAAGGAGACTGAAACTGGGATGAGAAGCCTGAGAAGTGGACAAGGAGAATGGCTAGGTGAGACTCAGACAAGGAACCAGCACTGGGGAAGAGACTGGGTTAGGATAGAAGGGGTCAAGCTGGTGGGGAAACAGACAGAAGGGTCTGTGACCACTAGAACATATTCCCCCTAGGGCCTGGAACTGAGCCCAGATTTCTTGGGTCTGACCATTTCTCTTCTGCGAGCAAATATCTGTGAAATCCACTGGCTAAGTGTCCTTCTCCCTTTAATACTGGTCCGCATAATTAATGGCTGACAGCCCACTCTATCAGATACTCCATTAGCACAAGTGTCAGAGGTCTGTGCACTTGGTGTCACGTATACTTTTCGTATTTAAATGTGACCGATAGTTCAAGAGAAATCACATAGACCTCTATTTTGGCAGAAGAAAACTTATATATAATTATAGCCAGTTGTATATGTAACCATTGAGAGAGTTTAATCTCTGCTGGAAAGTTTGATGTGAACTCAGTATTTTAACATTTGTTAGAATAGATTGAACTCCTGATGATAGACAAATTTTCATTTTCTTTTTTTTAAGTAACATATTTTCATCATCTGTGTTCAATAAAATGTACTTTTAGTACATCAGTGGTTTAAATTTAGATAGTTTTTGTTCCACAAATGCATTTCAATGCTACTAACAAAACATTAAACTTACCCATGAAGTCTTTTATAATTGATTACGAATTCTTGTATAAATATAATCATAGGAACTACATAAAAATAACAATGGACCAACTTAAACTTCCAAGAACTGGGCATGTCATAGTAGAGGCTTCTTACTTAATCTCTCAGACTTTTGTGCCCTTTAATTCTAGGGGTCTTAGTGCAGCGTGTGCTTTCATGTACCTTGAATAATTGTAAAGACAGAATGAGATGCAATAAGTCTGGATTTCTTGTCTTTAGCTTCTCTAAATTCAATTAAAATGTATTCATTAAGAAATTTTTGTTCAGTTTTTTGTGGTTTTCCCATTTACAGATGGATGCAGCTGAGATGAATATCTATTTACAGGGTCATGCATGCAAGTGCTAAATGTCATACTTCCTAACTCTGCATTAGTAGCCTGAACTATTACTTTTTCTTTCACCCTCAGGTTCATGAAGTTGTTTTCCTGTCTTGTTTTCCTCTTTAGCCCATGCTGTACCAGCTGGAACTTTTGTATTGGCACGAGTAATAGAAAGCACCATAACTCAAGCCATTTTTTTTTAATTTGGTAGGCAGATGCCCTCAATTGAAGAAGCAGATGTCTTTGCCAGTTCCTCCATGTGCATTCCTCTGCTGACCAGCATCACTTTTTGTCTCCTCTGGAATGAACATAAGACTGCTGGTTTGCAGCCAGGTCTTTTTCTCTCAAACAACTAGGGAGAACAAGAAAGAAAATTTTGTTAATCTGTTTAAAAAAAAAAAAAAAGGTGCAGTGCTGAATGCTGTTGCAGCTCCTTACAGTCTTCCCTTATGGTTTCATATAAACATTGAGCAGGAGTGGTGATGGGATAGAGTGCTGTGACATTACTCAGCTGAGACGTCTCTGGGAAGGGAGAATCATAGAATCATAGAATATCAGGGTTGGAAGGGACCTCAGGAGGTCATCTAGTCCAACCCCCTGCTCAAAGCAGGACCAATCCCCAATTTTTGCCCCACACATCACTAAATGGCCCCCTCAAGGATTGAACTCATAACCCTGGGTTTAGCAGGCCAACGCTCAAACCACTGAGCTATCCCTCCCCCACAAACTGCGGCCTTGCACTATAAATTGTAAAGGTTTTGAAAGGAACAAGTGAAGCCCCTTTAAACTGGCAGGTCCACTCCTCCCAGGTCCTCTGATGTAGTAAGTAGCATCATATGACTGATGTCAAAGGCTGCTGATACTAGTAGCATGGATGTCTGGCATCTGTCCGCTACCCCTAAACTAGAGAGCACTCTAGTTAATGCTGTTTTCATGCCAGAACCAAGTTTGAAAGTTGGCTTACAAGGCTCCAAGAAAATCGGAGGGTGTCATTACTGGATATGGCTTTCTCAGTCACCTCCATTGTTTCTTTGTAGTACTGGCAAGGTGATTGTTTTTCAGCATTGGGTTTTTGAACAAGGTCTGAACCACAGAACATTTAAGATCTCTTGAGAGCTTGCTTTTCCTGAGAAAGGTATTTCATTATATCACTCAATCTTCACTGGCTTTACTTATCCAAGAGAGCAGATCCATGTAACTGGTAGTCAAGCAAAGTTCATTCCATCTGGAATCTCCAAGAACTATTTTCATGCAAATTGTGACATGAGCTTGAAGGCAGGTTACACTGCAATGTTGTGGGCCATGTGAGTATCTAGATGGAAGTGGTAGACCTGAACAAGGCTTGGCATGTGGTGGACTCCTGTCAAATATTTTCACACACGTCTAATTGAGTAAAATAGATTACTTTTCTATCTTGCAGAAAACATAGGCAAAAAAATATTTTGCTATAGAAACAGGTTTCTATACCAGATTCCCAAACCTTTTCATAGTGTGTATCATAATATTGTCCTTCCTACTTACAGTTGCATAACATCATGGTGGCAAAAACAGCAATTACTTACATGAAAAATGTTGATATATTTTTATTGCCACGTGTTTGCTCTTGGGAAGAAAAAAGCAAATTACACTTCATTTTTCTGCTGCTCTTCATTTAGTCTCCTTCCATCTTTTCTGTTCCTTGCTCTCTTCTATACAAGCTTCTCTGTTTCCTGATTGTCACCTCCTGTCCTATTGCTTGGCTGCCTTCTCTACTGGATGTGGTGGCCAGCTATTTGGTCCTTTTTTAATCCCTGTTCTCTCGGACGTGCTCCTCACCTGTCCGCTGGTAGCACCATTTTCAGGGAAGCTCACACAGGACTATCTGGCAGTGGGAGCTTAACCCGACATCAGGCTGCTGTGTTTTGGGTCCCACTCAGTGAACCAGTAGCTTCCCTTACAGTGGGCAGGCTGCGGCACACACTCTCCACATTGGCTTCCAGGAACGCTTTCTGGGAATGAGCTCCCTGTCTGGTACCCCTTCATGAAAATGGGACCACACAGATCAGGTTGCTGACTCCTCAGTAGCTTAGCACACCCTCTCCCTCAGTTCCACCTTGTGGGTACTTTGAGTTTACCGTTTAACTCTTCAGGGGCATGTGATGGGTGACGGAAACAGACAAGGTAAGCTTTGCAAAGCGTTCTAAACACAAATTACTCTTCACTTGTATAAGGGAAAAATATACACTCTTGTCCCTGCCTTAGTTTCCTCATTACTTTGGATAGTTGTCTGGGCTTATGTCAGATTCCTCTGCAGAGTCCAGGATTCTCCTTCGAATGCTGGTTCCTATGGGTGTCCCACTGTGCATTAGTGTCTACCATCTCCTGCTCTAAACCAAGGACATAATGGGTAGTGCAGACCAGCCGTCTCTCCTTCTCAGTTCCTTCTTACCACCAGATGGTCTGAGACAGAACTTCTCTAGTGTCACTGAAGCTTATTCAGCCAGCATTCCTGTAAATATCATACGTTTTTATAACTTTTAGAACAACGTAGTGTCATTTTTAATGTGTGTTAGCTTGTTAAGGCTTGGGTGGGGGGAGGATATTTCCCATAGTGGTATGTCCAAAATCCCAGGCTTCAAAAGCGATCTCTCCAGTTCCCACTCCTTTATGAGCCAAACAAAACAGGCACAGGAGAACAGACTTAGAAAGCACCTTGTGGAGCGTGCAGTGAGGCTGCAGTCTGACAGAGGCCAAGCAGACCCCCCTGACCCCCAACCCCCAGTATAGCGGCCAAAAGGAGTGCGTTGTCCAGTTGAACATTAGATGTAGGGTAGGCAGGAGCAGACGGACTCCTCCTCCAGTACTCTGCACAAGAGCAGAAAGCCTTTTTGTATGCCTTCTGAGAGAATCCCATTGAAATTGTCTTCCAAGAGGACCTCTTCCCTGATGCCTTCCAAGTTGGGAGAAGCACTTAAATCCTCAGAAAATTGCAAAGAGCCTGCAGTGGATCCACCGGCTCAGAAGAGAAAGACTATACCAACAGTATGGGTGGGGTCAGGATCATTACGAGCATCAACTAAACATAAGCATCTCCTGCAGTTGATTGACACCAGCAAGAGACAAACATCCAATGGCTCTTCTGTGGGTCAGCAAGAAAGTAGAGCCCCCTGCTACATTGGTCCGAAGGGTGCATACAAACATTCCACATGTAAGGACAGCTTTACAAGTCTAGAGGACTATATTATCTTTCCTGACCCAGAGTCTTCTCCTGCTTTACACCTCATCTTCATGAGAGAGATTTTGACTTCATTGGTACCAGGATGGAGCAACCAGAGGAGCCACTCTCCAATCCCTCCTACTAGCTGCAAAACGTCCTTGTTCATGGTTCCAGTGGTCTCACCATGATAAATGGATCCCATGTTCTCATCCTCAGAGTTAGATGCTGAGGAAGAACTATATCCTTCCCTTCTCAAAGATGAGAATAACCCAGATAGGGGGTCTGGAACCTCTGGGCCCACTTCTCAATTGCCTAGGCAGGTTTACCCTATCCAGGACTGGTGGTACACCGTGCCTTGGGGACTTCCCTTTACCGAAGTACAAACCATCACACTGACCTTACTAGAGACTGTGTGGGACACATGCGCACAGTACCCTGAGCTAGTTCAATCACACCTCAGTTGATGCCAACCATCTCCACCAGGAGAAGAAACCATTTTCTCTTCTCTGCCAACAGAAGAAAAGGAATTGGAATCGGATCCACTGATACTGCTAGTCCAGACAGCAGCAGCATCATTGTGGCCAGGCGAGGCTGTGGCACCATCTTCTCCACCTGATGTTTTGAGCAGTTTCCAGACTTACTGAAAAGAGTAGTTGACGCTCTGCAAGTACCATTAGAGTAGGTACAAGAAATTCATGAACGCTGTGACATCCTGCGAAGCACAGAGCCAAGAAAGGTTGTGCTCCCAGTCAACAAAGCCACTGTGGAGCCGACGAAGCCCATTTGGCACATTTTGGTCACCTGAGCCCCCTACTTCCAAAAGACTCAAGAAAAAGTATTGTGTGCAAGGTAAGGGAGCAGAATTTCTATTAACGCACCCAGCCCCAAAATCCTTAGTCTTCAGACTGCGAGTAAAAGGAGCAGACAACACCAGGCAAGATGGAGGAGGGAAAGCTGATAGCCAGATCATCCCTGCAGTCTTCTGTAGATGCAGCCAACACAGCTTCACAAGCCATGGCTACAGCTATAAGGATTATACACAGTGCATTGTGGCTTCACTCTTTGGGGTTCCCTTGAAGTACAATCAACAGTGGTATATTTGTCCTTCAAAGGTAGGAATCTTTTCAGTGACAAGAGACAAATCCTTGCTCTTGAACTCAAGGGCAGTGCTCTGCTCCCTGGGGATCTGCACTCTGGCACCAAAGTGGAAGCACCGCAAAACTCTATCTTGTAGACCTCATACAGTACCCTAATGTTTTTACCACCTGTCAAGGTTCCTCCCCCACGCTGAACTCTAGGGTACAGATGTGGGGACCTGCATGAAAAACCTCCGAAGCTTATCTTTACCAGCTTAGGTCAAAACTTCCCCGAGTTACAAAATATTCCACCCGTTGTCCTTGGATTGGCCGCTACCACCACCAAACTAATACTGGTTACTGGGGAAGAGCTGTTTGGACGCGTCTTTCCCCCCAAAATACTTCCCAAAACCTTGCACCCCACTTCCTGGACAAGGTCTGGTAAAAAGCCTCACCAATTTGCCTAGGTGACTACCGACCCAGACCCTTGGATCTTAAGAACAATGAACAATCCTCCCAACACTTGCACCCCCCCTTTCCTGGGAAATGTTGGATAAAAAGCCTCACCAATTTGCATAGGTGACCGCAGACCCAAACCCTTGGATCTGAGAACAATGAAAAAGCATTCAGTTTTCTTACAAGAAGACTTTTAATAAAAATAGAAGTAAATAGAAATAAAGAAATCCCCCCTGTAAAATCAGGATGGTAGATATCTTACAGGGTAATTAGATTCAAAAACATAGAGAACCCCTCTAGGCAAAACCTTAAGTTACAAAAAAGATACACAGACAGAAATAGTTATTCTATTCAGCACAATTCTTTTCTCAGCCATTTAAAGAAATCATAATCTAACACATACCTAGCTAGATTACTTACTAAAAGTTCTAAGACTCCATTCCTGGTCTATCCCCAGCAGAAAACAGCATATAGACAGACCCACAGACCCTTTGTTTCTCTCCCTCCTCCCAGCTTTTGAAAGTATCTTGTCTCCTCATTGGTCATTTTGGTCAGGTGCCAGCGAGGTTACCTTTAGCTTCTTAACCCTTTACAGGTGAGAGGAGCTTTCCCCTGGCCAGGAGGGATTTCAAAGGGGTTTACCCTTCCCTTTATATTTATGACACCACCAAAGGGCATCTGAACCTCCCTGAAAGAGACAAAAGCTGCAGTATGCTAAACAGAATACTCTTCCTTCATCTTTCTGTTCTTAACCATCAGTCAAGAAATAATTTTGATGGGAGCTTCCAGAATTGTGAACAAACCCAGATGCTACTTCCATCAAACAAGTCTCCACTGATCTCAGTTTGGAGATTGCCTAGCTTTTCAGGCCATGACAGAAGACAGATGGGTCCTCTATATAGTACAATCAGGTTATACCATCAAGTTCTCATTCCTTTTCTAGGAGAGGATGCTTGCTCAAGAGGTAGACTTCCTCCTTCAAGGAGCTATAGAGCTAGTTCTTCAACGCCTGAGAGAAACGGTTGTACTCAGAATGCTCCCTCATACCAAAGAAGAAAGGGGGATGGATGCCCATCTTAGACCTCAGGCAACTCAATATCTTCATCTGCAAATTGAGATTCAGAATGGTTACTTTGGCATCAGCTATCCCCTAATTGCTCAGAGGGGTCTGGTTCACAGCTCTCAATATGAAGGATACCTACTTCCATATAGCCATTCACTTCTCTCTCAGAAGTTTACTATCGAAAATGACCACTTCCAGTACAAAGTGCTTCCTTTAGCAACTGCTAAAGGTATTGACCAAAGTTTTATCAGTTCTGGCAGCTCATTTCTGACGCCTAGGGTTATCAGTTTCCCCCCAGGTAGACCACTTACTACTGATGGGAGAATCCTACCAAGAAACATTAACCACCACAGACTTGACCAGCCTCCTGCAGTCACTAGGATAAACACAAAGTCCACATTGATGCCAACTCTGCCTGTGGCAGGGATTGAATCCATGGTCATCCCTAAAGTGTATCTCCCACAGGATAGGTTATAGACCATAAAAGAACTTACTGCGCAACTGAGGCTGGGGTTCACTCCTGTCTCATCCACATGGATCACATGGCATCCTGCAGTTGCATAACCCTTTTATTGAGACTGACTTTGTTGCCTGCTGGCCTGGCTTCACTCAGTTTAGTCAACCAGCAGAGACAGTAGGAGCAAGTTAGGCTCTTTCCCAAATTGTGAGCTTCCCTGGTCTGTGGGAGAACAAGGACCAGATGTGTATGGGAGTCCCATTTGGTCCATCCTCACCACATAAAACCTTGATTATAGAAGCCTCAATGTTTGGCTAGGGTGCCCATCTGGAAAATCATACAGCACAGGGCTCATGGTTGACATGGGAATACAGAAAGCACATGAACCATCAGGAACTGAGCAGGCTGATGCACCAGGTGATGTCAGACAACGTGTCTGAGGTATTCTGTATCAACTAACAAGAGCGCGATCCACCTCTCTCTGTATAGAAGCTGTAAAACTGTGAACCTGGTGTATCTGACATTAGATAAGTCAGGTACACTGCTGACAACCAGGGTTGTACACACTTCGGTGGACAGCAAATGCTTCTCCCAGTACTGTGAGTGGGAGCTGCGGGAGAAGAGTCTGTAGGTGGTGGCAGCGCGCAGAGCCTCCCTGACTGCCCCTCCGCCTAGGAACCAGAGGGACACATTGCCGCTTCCGGGAGCCGCCTGAGGTAGGCACTGCCTGGAGCCCGCACCCAAACTTCCTCCCGGAGCCCGCTCCTGCACCCATCATTTCCAGCCCCACCCTAGAATCTGCACCCCCAGCCCAATGCCCGCAGCCCCAGCCCGGAGCCCCCTCCTGCACCCTGAGCCCCCCGGCCCCACACCAGAGCCCTCACCACCTTCCACACCTCAACCCCCTGCCCCAATCCAATGAAAATGAGCGAGTGAGCCAGGGTGGGGGAGAGCGAGCGGCAGAGCAAGGGGGGGATGGAGTGAGGCCTCAGGAAAGTGGCAGAGGCGGGGCAAGAGTGTTCGGTTTTTTCTGTGATTAGAAAGTTGGCAACCCTGATATCTGCCACAATGCCTCAAAGCAGTTGGCCAAATATCCAGAGCTTGGGAGTAGTGGGCATATTACTTTTGCCATTTGCAGATTTATTAAGGTAGGGGTGTGTGTGTGTATATATAGAACTTGTATGTATTTGTTTGTATCTTCCCCTGACCCCATCCTCCAAAAATCTCAACTCTTGTCTTAGAATGTATACTCTCCATGTCTTCATGTGTTTTGTGTGTGTCAAGTACAGTGGAGTCTTGATCCTAATAGGGACTTCTGGGGTCTACAATATGTAAATATTAACAATTGAGTGTTAATCCTAGGAATAAAAGTGTGTGTGTGTGGTCTAATCTTTGCCAATCCTGTTAGCCATGTTAACCAAAAAAAGTATACATTACATAACGCTCTTTTAAATTGTCTTGGTTCCAGCCTTGACAGTGTGCAAATCAAAGGAAGATCAAAACTTGAAAAATTTTTGTCGAGCTATTCAATTACAATCAGTCAGCTTTTATTTTTATTTGATTTTAGCAGATTCCTTTTAAAATTTATTTTAGTTGATTAATAAGAATATATGAGGTAATCACCATCTAACAGTTCCAAAAAATAAAACTTACTTTTTTAGGATGGCTACTTATAAGAGGGATATTACTTGATGAATAAAGATTCTTGAAATTTTGAAATCTCTAGAAAATCCTTAACAGAAAAAATATTTTAATAGAGTAATTTTGGAAATCTGAATATAAAATCTTATGGGGAGTTTATTACTGAGGGTGGGATTCCTCTGTCTGCAGAAGGGTTTGGAAATTTTACAGTTACATTGGCATAGATGGAGCAATGGGAATGTGATGAAAACAGCATAAATACCACTACTCAGTTTCACGGGATCATGGTGTGAACAGGAGGAGGCAGGATGGAAGCCGCAAGTATAGCTTGCAACTTGTGAAAGCTTTACTGTGTAAAACAACTTCAGTGTTTTTTGTGTGAAAATTCCATCCAGAAATCTTCACATGGTTGGGATGGGGGCTGGAATCAACTGTAGGTGGGATTTCTATGACACTGTAACTAAGAGAACAGTTCCCTTAAGGTAGGGGAAGTAGAGGGGGTACTTCTTTGGCCTCCTCACTACTCCCATAGCTATTTGTTCTAGGGTTCTGGAGCATATACTCTCTCTGCATCATCTTTCTCTGCAATTCCCTAAGGTTAAATAAACCTTTGGTAGATATTTGTATTTTGCCATGCTTAAGTTCTGCAGATCCCATGGACTTCATCACAAAATTTAAATCCAGCATACTGCAAGCTACATAGTGCCTTTGCTAGGAACAGAGGGCCACAGCCAAGACAGCATGCTTATGAGCAATCTGAGTGGAAAATACAGTGTTCAGAGAAATAGCCTCAAAGGATTCATACGTTACATCAGTTTTTCATAAATAAAGAAAATCCCAGTTAGCACAATTATGACAGAGAACACAGTGTTTCCAGTCTTGCTCTAGAGCCAGGAAAGACCCTGCATCTCTGATAAATAACTCCCAACTATATTGGAGTCAAGATTTTGTTTTTATATACACTTTCCTTCTAAATAAGTCTGCTTCAAAGAGTGATAAGATTGGATATAACCTTTCATAGTAGTTTTTCTATTTGAGCACATCAGTTTTGGGATTTGAACCTCCCTAGCCCTCGCATCAGAATCTCCAGCTCAGATACGGTTTCTTCGGGGTCTAATCATAGAGTTGGGATGAGTGTGTCTCATAAACTTTGTCAGAAGGGACCATCGTGATCATTTAGTCTGACCACCTGTACGTTACACGTCACAGAACCTCACCCACCCCTGAAATAGACCACTAACCTCTGGCTTTGTTACTGAAGTCTTCAAATCATGGTTTAAAGACTTGAAGTTACAGAGAATTCATCATATACACTAGTTTAAACCTGCAAGTGGCCTTGCCCCATGCTGCAGAGGAAGGCCAAACAAACAAACAAACCACCCACCCATGTTTTCAGCCAATCTGACCAAGGAGAAAATTGCTTCCTGACTCCAAATATGTTGATCAGTGAGACCCTTCAAGGTCTTCCTTAGCTTGGTGATCTGGAATGTGGCAATTTTCTGACGGGCTGTCTATTCACCATTCATATAATCCTTTTTAATAGATATTTTAATATAAAATCATACAAGACAGTGGTAGACATAGTCAAGGTACAAGTTTTGGGGTATAGACCTCCTCTAGCTACACAGATGTTTAAATCTACCAGTGCCATGTCTCTACCAGCACTGTCTAGATGTAAAAAACCACACATTGTCTTTACTGGGGGGGAAAAAAAAAAGCTTAGACTATTCCAGAGAATTTAAGCAGGATTTACTTGGACAATTGTTAGTCTTCAACAAAGAAAGCCTATGTCTTAAAATGGAAAACATTTTCATTGAGTTTTCAACAAGTATGGTAGTCTTAATCAAAATTGCAGGCAATTATGTAAATATTACTGATTATTTAGTTTAGTTCGGGTTACAGTTATTCTTGCAGTTACTTGTATATTGTCCTGCAGTCTTGGGGGTCTTCAGTCTCTTACATCCTATCATCCTGAAATTCTTGAAAGGGTTGGGATCTATTTTCCCACTTTTTCATGTGTCCTCCCTCCTGCATCTTGGAACTTTAAATTTGTGTTTAAAAAGCTGATGGAGCTGTAGTTTGAGCCTGTTAGGGGATAGACACTGAGGGTATATCTCAGGGATCGGCAACCTTTGGCACGTGGCCTGCTAGGGTAAGCCCCCTGGAGGGCCGGGCAGGTTTGTTTACCTGCCGCATCCACAGGTTCGGCCGATCACTGCTCCCACTGGCCGCAGTTGGCTGTTCCAGGCCAATGGGGCTGCGGGAAGCGGTATGGGCCGAGGGATTGCTGGCCGCTGCTTCCCACAGCCCCCATTGGCCTGGAGCAGCGAACCACGGCCAGTGGGAGCTGCGATTGGCCAAACCTGTGGATGCGGCAGGTATACAAACCAGTCTGGCCCACCAGGGGGCTTACCGTAGCAGACCACGTGCCAAAGGTTGCTGATTCCTGGTATATCTACGCTGCAATTAAAAACCCACGGTTGGCCCATGCCAGGTGACTTGGGCTCAGTGGCGGTTTATTTGCGGGGTAGACGTTCAGGCTTGGGCTAGAGCCTTTGCTCTAAGATTCTGTGATGTCGAAGGGTCCCAGAGTTTGGGCTATGGTCTGAGCCTGAAAGTCTACACTGCCATTAAACTGCCCCCTAGCCCAAGCCTAAGTCACTGACATGGGTCAGCTGTGAGTTTTTAATTGTAATGTAGACATACCCACAGGTTACTAGTGCATGTCAATAGTATGGTTGTACTCAGGCAATACAGTCTTCTTTAACAACAGTGGCTTGTAACAAATTTTTTAAAAATTGGAATAGTGCCTGAAGATGAACATTCTAATGTACAAACACAGGAATCAACTAAACTAAGAAAATCATGTTTTTAAAATTTTAAGTAATGCATTTTAACTAACATGGTTTTTGAATACTAGTATGTCTGAGGTTTAACAGATCTTTTGTAAGCTAGTTGTGGCTAACACCAAACAACTCTGTTAGTTCAAACCTGTTGGCTAACATGTTGTTGAGTACATCCAGATTTTTTGTAAACTACATGTGGCCCAAGTGAAATAACCAGTAGCCGGAAGGAAAGTTAATCTGAATTGTTTAGATGGGGAAAGAGAGGAAACAGTCTTAAATTACATGAATTGTTAACCGTAACATTTATGGTTGAAAGCTGTCGCAATAAAGTGCAAGAGGTGAAAGGCATGCCTTTGAAGTTACTTTTAAACATTTTTGCACCAATACTGTACTTAACTACAACCTCACTTCTTAAATACAGAATCTATCTCTGAAAATATTTTCCCACTATAAAAGAAATCAGTGTTCGTATTACTAATGACTTCATACATTCATCTCTTCTCTCTGCCAGCTTCTGTGCCGAGCATTTATTCGTTTGTTTATTGCTTGTATGCTTGCACTCAAACTTTCTCTGACACTCAAATTATTTCCAGTCCAGCTTTCTGCAGGGAGGTCTTCCTGAGACTCTTAAATGAGTTATTTTGTCTTTGCAGCTCTTGAAACAGAATGCATTATTTTACCAATTCACTCAGTGTTTTAAATATTCATATAATCAAAACAAAGTTCAAAACTTCCAGGAGGATGTCACACTAAAAAGGCTATAAACCAGAGGTACATTGTGCTATTCTTATCTATTAAGCATGGGTACTATGTACTTTGAAGACAAGACACAGATGAAGTCACTGTTCTTCCCCAAAGATTTTGCCGTCTAAAAGGAGTTTGCAGTTTTTCACAATCATTTGTATTTCATTTCCCTTCCCTTTCTTTTTAATTTCCTCAGGCAAGAAACAAATGTTTTGCTTAAACTAATATGTCTTGGAAAAGTTGTGAAAGACCCATTTTGTCTTAGCAGATACATAATGCAGTTTATTATAAAAGTGCATGTATTTGTATCTTCCAAATGTCTTTTGGATAACTAATGCATAGTCTAATAATCTTTCAAAATAGAATGACAGCACAAAAACACAGCTTTTGGCATCACAGTTCTGTTCTGCTGCTTGCACTGAGACCCAAAAGAATATTTTACTTTAAACTGTGTGTTTGTTATAAAAATGCCAAAGTAACATAAGCCAAACTTTACCAAGTCTGCAAGGCAATTTTGCTGATCGGAATACTAGTTCATGGGGTTTTTTGTATTTATCCGTTTATAAACTCGATCTCTGTGTTTGATAGCTTGTTTAAAAAACAACCACTGCAGAGGCATTGGTTACACAGCACGCTGGTTGATTAATGCTCTGTTAATTGCTTTTCCAGTGTTGAAATACTTGCCATTTGTAGAAAAAATATACCTAGCTTGACGTTCTTGTGCTCCTGATTATTTCCCCTTTTCTATCTTTGCCTTCCTCCAAAACTGGTTATCTTAATACCACTGCCAAATTTTCTAACCACTATACACAGCTCCGAATATGATGAACAGCTCTGCAGATGGACTTTAGAAAAACTGAGGAACCACTTACTGTACCTCATCTGACAGGACATCACAGAGCAGACAAAACCGTGCTCTTGATCGTTACATTGATTGATTGCGTCAGGGGAAAAAAATAACTGTGAAATCCTTAACAAAGATCACATCTACCACAGTCTGTCCACTGCTGAGGGGACAGCTATACAGTCCCTGACATCTAATCACCAGATAGTGATCAAACCTGCAGACAAAAGGGGCACCATCCTCAACTATGATGACTATGTTAAGGGGGCCAACTGACAACTCTCTGACACCACCTACTATAAAGAACTCAAAGAAGACCTCTTATGATAGTTTATCCTAAATTTCTGGGTATAATCAAATCCTTTCTCAGACAACTCCAAGAGAAACTTTATAAACTCATGCCCCATGAACCTACTCCAGGGCCCTTCTACATGCTTCCAAAGATGTACAAACAAGGGAACCTAGGCAGACCCATCATATCTGGCCATGGCGCTCTTACCGAAGTAATATCGGGACTCGTAGAAACCATCCTCAAAGAGAAGACCACACAAAGGACCAGCTTCCTCCAGGACACAACCCACTTGCCCCACAAACTCCATGACATTAACAACCTCCCTCAGAACACCATCTTTGCCACCAGGGTTTTCATTTCTGTCTACACCAACATCCCTCACAATGACAGCATAGCTGCCTGCCTCAAATATTTATAAGACAATGGATAACCCTCAGATAGCCACCCCAAATACATCACCAAACTCATCCATTTCTTCCTCATCATAACAGTTTTACATTTAACAACAAATACTTTGTCCAAACCATGAGAACAGCCATTGGTACTAGAATGGCTCCTCAATATACCAACTTTGAAGAAGAATTTCTGGACAAATGCACCAGGAAATCAGTGAAATACCTGCAATACATGGATGATATTTTCATCTCATAGACAGATGACTTAAACTCCCTCATAGATTTCCATTACAACTTAAACAACCACCACCTGTCCTTTAAACTCCCTGGAACACTCCTATACTAACATCAACTTTCTGGAAACCACAATCAGTTTCAACAATGGAAGCCTATGAATAACTATATACAAGAAGCCCACAAATCAGCACACCTACCTTCATAGATCCAGTAACCACCCCAAACACACCAAGAAATCTATCTGCAACCGGGTACTTAAATACTATAGAATATGTTCTGAGGAGAAAGTCAGGGATATACACCTTAGCACACTCAAAACTGCCTTCACCAAACAAGGGCACTCCACCAGAGAAGTAGATTGCATCATGGAACGGGCCAAATACCCAGAGACAACCTGCTTCAATACAGAAATAAAACCCCCTCCGACTGCACACCCCTAGTTGTCACCTATCATAGAAGATTAGGGTTGGAAGAGACCTTAGGAGGTCATCTAGTCCAACCCACTGCTCAAAGCAGGACCAACCCCAACTAAATCATCCCAGCAAGGGCTTTGACAAACTGAACTGTAAAAACCTCCAAGGACTGAGATTCCACCACCTTCCTAGGTAACCCATTCCAGTGCTTTACCACCCTCCTAGTGAAATAGTTTTTCCTAATATCCAACCTAGCTCAGCTTGAGACCATTGCTGCTTCTTCTGTCATCTGCCGCCATTGAGAACAGCCTAGCTCCATCCTCTTTGGAACCCCCCTTCAAGTAGTTGAAGGCTGCTATCAAATCCCCCCTCACTCTTCTCTTCTTCTGCGGACTAAATAAGCTTTGTTCCTTCCGCCTCTCCTCATAAGTCTCTCCTCATAGACTCTCTCCAATTTATCCACAACTTTTCTGTAGTGGGGGGCCCAAAACTGGATGCAATACTCCAGATGTGGCCTCACCAGTGGCGATAGAGGGGAATAATCACTGGCAATGCGCCTACTAATGCAGCCCAATATGCCGTTAGTCAACAGCATGCCCTTGTTACTAAGAAGGCTCATATCCAGCTTCTCGTCCACTGTAATCCTACAGTAATCTACAGAACTGTCCCCAGCCTTTAGCAGTGCATGGGATTCTTCCATCCTAAGTGCAGGACTCTGCACACGTCCTTGTTGAACCTCATCAGATTTCTTTTGGCCCAGTTCTCCAATTTGTCTAGGTCACTCTGGACCCTATCGATCTCCTCCAGCATATCTACCTCTTGTAGAAGCAAGAGAATAACTGCTTGTATGTACTGATTCGGTTCTTTGCCTCTTTTGAGACTGTTATAGGATACTAGTTAGTGTCAGTCATGGTGCTGGGTTTTTTTTAATAACATGGACTGATGTTCTGGGGAGTTAGACTGAGATCACCAAATTCCTTTCACATAAGGTAACAAACAGCCATCTCTTCACACACTATTGATTTGGCCATATTTTGACTAGTGGTTGAAGGCTGAAAAGTGCTATGTCCCATATTCCATTTCCTGAGCCTTCTGGTCCCCCATATAAAAATATTTATATAGGCCACTCTCTAGATTAAAAATAAGGGGGCAGAGTGGCATTCTGTGGAATTGCTGAGTATTAGATCCATGTTCATTTTGACTCTTCTGTCACTAGGCTAATAGAAGTGAAAAATGGAGATCAAGGAGAGGAGAACAAGAAAGGACAGTAATTCTTGAACTCGGAGTGCTGACAGTTCAGACCTTGGTTCCAGAGGGAGTTCCCCCTTGTATGTGATAGTGAATCTGTACCTTTTGTTACTGTGAGGAAGTGATTAAAAAGATCATTTTTCTTTAATAAAATAAAGCTTTATTCAATGAAATATCATTTGGTGGTCAAATGTTATTCTGGAGTATGGAGGAAAAGGGCTTAGAATGATCTCTATTCTGTGGCACCTGACGATTCCGCTGTACTTGTGGAATCTTCCAGTGATCACTATTGCTGGGTTATGGCAGCTTGGAGCTACCTAAGTGGAACAAAGCTTGCTGAAATGTATAGAAGAATTGGGTTCTTCCAGTCTTCACCCTCACTTCAGCCTATTTTAAATCTCTTAACTCTTGTTGTTTCCCCTGTTATATGGTGTTATTATTAATGATCAGTAAACTTAGAGCAAGGATGATGATGATAATAATAATTATATATAATAACTCAGTGTAATAATGTAACTAGGGCATGAAGAAATAAGATCTTGAGGAAAGTTCAGGGCGGATGGGTCTTGATCATATATTTAGGCTCACAAGCAGTGAGCTGTAATAATAAACTGTACAAGTTAGCCCCTTCCTGTAGGATTTCCAGTGAATCCTGTTTTCTGTTTCTCTTGTAGATCACAAACTTTTTTGTGGCAAATTACTTCCTCTGTTTTTGTTTTACTGAATTTTGTTGCTTTACAAATAATGCAAATAGTTTAAAGAAGTACATGATGCTGTTTGGGACACAAGTGTGTGTTTCAGTTTTTTGGGGGGCAGGAGCATAGGATTGCTGCATTAACTTATGAGTCGTGAAACTTTATACAACACCGTATTGTAATGTAATAAATTGGTACTGTTTCTTGCATCCTTCCACTTTTATAAAGCCATACTCTTTGTCACTTAGAGTTCACTGCTACAGGGCTGGGGGGAGGGGAAATGTAAGTGAATAAATCTTGGTAAACTTAATGTCACAATTTTAAAGTTCTATTTCCATGGCCATCCAGAGCTAGAAGTGACTGTTTCCTCTTTGAAAGCTGTCAAATACTAGGTTTTGAATGGTATAAAAGTCCCACTTTTAGCCATCATGAATTGTAAAATAGCTAACATGATGTCAGATTAAAATAGTTAGCTTGCATCTTTCCATAATGAGATCATAATTTTCTTTATCATCTCTGGCTAATTTACTTTTGTACTCTTATCTACACTCAAGACATTACTCCCTTAACACCCAGGATGCGAAGGGCTTCTAGAGACTTCTTACAAGAGCGGAAACTACAATATCTATTACCTTTTGCTTCATTGATAAACTTAGACCTTTAGATCATCCTTAATCCGTAGGTGTCTTGTTGCATTCTTTACTATAATCAGTGATGATGATTGTTCAGCCTCATTAGGCACCTTTTCCCTTGCTTAACTTTTCTAAACGTTTCCTCAATTTTAAACTATTTGTCTTTATTTTGCAGCCAGCTTTGTCTTTGACCAAAAGAATAATTGATTCCTCTTCTTTTTAGGACATCCCATTAAATATTTGTAGACTTGCTCTGTCTAACCCCAGCCATCTTTTCACTAGATTGAACGTGTCCTGCCTTTCCATGTATATCCTCTCTAAACCTCTGATCTTGCATGGCCACTTGGTATTGACGTGATTATATCCTTGCATATAATATTTCTGTTTCTTAATGTACATAATGTATTTTATTAAAGTACTGTAACAAGGGGAAAAAACATGTCTTCTTGACTCTGCTTTTCTTCCATTTTCCTCTCTACAATGTCAGAATAGAAAAGTGATGATTTTTTTTTTAATAATAAAGAGAAATGGTGAATTCTACTTCCATTAGAACTTTACCTACTCACACTGGGGGGGTGGGGAGGAGAGGAGGGAAAACCACACAGAGCCTGAAGAGGAACAGGTTGCTGTAAAACTCTCTGAATACACACATTTGTTTTTCAGCATCTTTAAGTGGGTAATCATAGGATACTCCTACCAGTTGGCATAATAAAAAAAAATAATTGCATGATCATTTTTTGGCAAAGATCCCTCAGCAGGGTATAAAATGCTATATTCATTTCTGCTGTTCCAGTGCACACCAAAAAAAACAAACAAACCCCCAAACCAGTACAATTGGGGAAATGATTCAGGGTAGCTCAGTTTCTTTATTACAGAAAAAGAATGCAACACTGAATAGTTATTCAGTAAGCTATCAGTTTTGTTTTAATCCCAGAGCATCTTTGAAGACATGGAGCACTACAGCATCACCATTCATTCCTGTCCATGACTTGTTTCTCTATTGAGCCCAGCCTGCTCGTGTCCCTGTGTACAATATCCTGCCATTTAGCCAGTGGTCAGCCTCTAGGACAAACTGATCTTGGTTGTGCTTACGTTATTTTCTTTGCCACCATGTGATCTGTGTTTTTCTGCATTATATATCTATAATTATTTGAATTATCAGAATCTCCTTTCTTCAAGATAGTACAGCTATGGCTGTTAGCCAGTTGTCTAATAGCTCCTCTTGCTCAGATACGTCCTGTTTTTTTCCTTATGTTTTGATAGCACTGGTTGCACTGGCTTTTAGCAGTTGATGTTGATGTTTAGCTGTTAATGTTGTTTATTCCTGCAGCTTTCCCATTTAACTGCTTCACTGCTCTTACTTTATCTGATGGTGGTTCAGAGCTGATATTCATTCTGCCTTGCAATCTGCCCTGTTTATCTTGCATGTCTAGAATGCTTGCTTCTAGGTGAAATGCAGGGTTCAGCACTTTGTCAAAATGTTCCTTCTGGGTTTCCAGCAACTCTTTGGCATTTGTTGCCCATTCACTGGCAGCCTTCTTCACCACTTGCATCATTGGCCTGATTGGGTTTTCACACAATTTCACCTTTTTGTATATTGTTTACACCTTGTTTTCTTGATGCCTTCTCTAGTTCTTGAGCATCTTCTTCCCAAACCTTTTGCTTTTCCAACCTTTGACTTCTCCACTTTGCATAATGCTTTTACTACTTTCACTTTCCAAGCATTCTTAGCTTGTTTACACCTTTCCTGTAATATTCTTGTTTCCTTGTCCAGTTTTTGTTTGCTTATGCATTCCAGTAACTTCCTCTGCTGTGTTTATTGCTTCCTTGAATATTTCCCCTCCCATCCGTAGTGAGATTTCTTCATCATCGCAAACTAATGGCCTGAAATGCCCTGCAAGCGTTACCATGTATTCCTCCCTTACAGAGCTATCCTTTAACTTATCAAGATCAAATTTGGCTCCAGTTGCACCATCTCTTTCTTTCACTTAATCTTAATTTTTCCTGCTAGAAGTTCATCATTACTCGGTCACTGTTGGATGTTAGTCCATAGAAGTGCCATCTGTGCCTTTTTAATCATAATGTGGTCAGTCTGGTTTTTTTTGTCTGGCCATCCTTCTCCTCCATACCATTGGTTCACAGCCCCTTATTCTGTAATATTCACTGCAACCTTCTAGGTTTCCCCAAGTTACACCCATTCACCACCCAGAGAATGTATCTCTCTGCTGGAGGAAAGGAGTACTTGTGGCACCTTAGAGACTAACCAATTTATTTGAGCATAAGCTTTCATGAGCTACAGCTCACTTCATCGGATGCATACTGTGGAAAGTGTAGAAGATCTTTTTATACACACAAAGCATGAAAAAATACCTCCCCGCACCCCACTCTCCTGCTGGTAATAGCTTATCTAGATCGCTTTAGATAAGCTGTTACCAGCAGGAGAGTGGGATGGGGGGAGGTATTTTTTCATGCTTTGTGTGTATAAAAAGATCTTCTACACTTTCCACAGTATGCATCCGATGAAGTGAGCTGTAGCTCACGAAAGCTATGCTCAGATAAATTGGTTAGTCTCTAAGGTGCCACAAGTACTCCTTTTCTTTTTGCGAATACAGACTAACACGGCTGTTACTCTGATCTCTGCTGGAGGTATCCCAGCTATGGTTGATGGACCAAAATATCAGTTAAAAATACCCAGTTTGAAGTGTGTTGTTGCAAGAGGTATAGTTTCAAGGTCATAAAAAAAAAAAAAGGATCTAAGCTGAATACTATGAACACTAAAGAAAAATGAAACTCAGTTAATTGAAAAAATTAGATAAGTAAACACAAACTCTGAATCCTGGGACTGCTTGAAATGTAGAAAGCTCTTATATTGACAAGTTCTATATTTAACTGTAACACTAAAGAAAAACAGGCCTAGGCAGCATTGTAGACCACTTAGTGAAAACCTGCATCCATTACATAGCAGCGGTGAAAAAAGCAAACATGTTAATTGCTTGCATTTAGAAAAGTAGAGGTTTTCTAAAAGTAAAATAAATCCACAAACCAGTGAGTACAAAGCTGATTCTGTCAAGTTTGAAGCTCAAACATACATTTTGCAACATTTGAACTATTGTCTAGAAATATTTCTAGCTCTTATTATGTGAAGATAATCTTGCAAGCATGATCTGACTGCAAATGAACACAGTACTGTCTCACTGAGTCTGCAGACAGAATACTCCAGTGTTGCTGATCAGCAGTTACAAAATGAAATTAAAACACTGGTCAGTTTTACTTTTGTCCTTCAGTAGTGGCCCTAAAGAATCATAGCAGTTTCACTCAGCTGTCCTTTGATAAACCTAGGAGCAGCAGTAGAAACAGACATTGGAGTTTTGATAAGGAAGGGTAGAATAATGGAGAGACATCTATACTTTCAGTAGCCAGAACATTCTGGAAGGTAAAAGGATCTTCAGATTTATGACACCTACTAACCAAAGGCTGAAATGAAAAACTTCCAGTTGGGGGTCTAGAAAGAGTGTCTTTGTAGCAATCTCAGACCCTGCCCCTTAACAGCTGACTGGTGCAGGGATCTGGATTTTGCAGCACATGGATGAGGCAGGGATCTGGATTTCTCATCAGAATTTTGGCTCTACCTTTGCTGTGGGGCCCTTTCTTCTTCTCCAAACCCCAGCCCATAGTTACTACCTGCTGTTACTTTTGGACTAGTAGGTCATAGAGAGGATAATGTAAAAGCTAGATGAATATCTTGATCTGAAATTGCAAGTATATTGTATTTGTAAATTGCTTGTATATGAGATGGTTGAGTGTTCATAAAAGCATTAGTGTACTTAATGAAAAGCATGAAATTATATTTTCCTTCTGTGTTTTCAATTTCTTCTAGGAATCCTCTAGGACAGTTCCAAGCAGATTTAAAAGGTAAGGGACTTAGTTTTTAAACGTGTTTTATAATATTCTTTGCATATTGTGAACCTGTCTAAAGCAAAATGAAGTTCATTAAACATTTGGAATATTTGTCAACAGTAGGGCCTTCCCTCTGCTGTAAATATCATGACCTGATTTTTGGGCTAGTATTTAATCACAGGACCTGAGTAAGAGATGTAACAATCTCTTAATAGTTCTTTTATTATTTTGCCATTTTTTAAACAACTAAGCCAGCATTTTATCTGATTTTACTGGAGTTGGTGCTCTCCACAGCATTCTCCACCAAACCAGGTAAGCTGGCTTTTGGCTGAAGTAATGTAGGAGCCACCTGTTTTTCTCAATCTTGCATGTGAACCACCACTCTGAGGTTTAATGTTTGAAGTTAGTTTTCTTGCTGTCTATTCTAATGTCAGTTTAAATTGCCAGTATTTGTTTGAGTCACTCAAACGGTTTGTGGGACAGTTTGTCCTTGGGCTAATTTGGTATTGTCCTATTCACCAACATACCTGCCACTAGAGATAGACATGCCCCAAACTCTGTTCTCTATTCATTAATGTCTTGTTCGTAGCCTTTGAGCCAAGCAGTCTTGTGGTCCTAATCTTGGTACTTCAGAGAAGAATAGCGCTTCAGTAGTTTGTTTGGTACGGTGGGGGAAGAGTATAGAAACCCAATAACTTGTAATTTTTGGCAACCTAAAAGTAATCTAGATACAGCCATCCTTTACTACTTGGTTTCAGTCAGTTTATTAGGAAGTATTAGTGAGAATCTGTGGACATGTCAGCTAAAACAAAACCTATTTCAATAGATCTTTGTTTTAAACTCAACCAAAGAATGTTCCCTTTTTACTGTCCTTTATTCAAAAGCTACTTTGACATGCCTTTGTGTTTTCCTGATTAGGTAAAGATAATCTTTTTGTTCTCTCTACCAAATTTATTTTCTGTCTTCATAGGCTATTGTATTAGAATAGTTGTAACCAACCCTTAGTATCTCAACTAGTGTGGAGTGGCATACTACCCCACAGAATTGTTCGTCCTTCCTTTTATGTCTGTGGCTGATATTCTGCATCCTCGGTAGTCTTAGGGCTAGTCTTCACTAGAAGCACTACGGCGGCACAGCTGCACTGATGACGCTGGGCCTCTGTAGTGCGTCTGGTGAAGATGCTTTATGCCGATAGAAGAGAGCTCTCCTGTCGGCATAATAAAACTACTTCCGCGAGAAGCTTTCCTGCTGAAATAGCGCTGTCAACACCAGTGCTTAGGTCAGTGTAACTTACGTCACTCAAGGGACTGGCTTGTTCACATCCCTAAGCCACATAAGTTATACCAACATAAGTGAGTGGCGTTCAAGCCCTTAGTACTATGTTGTCTGTGAATACTTCCCATTGTTACAGCATTTCCTCTTCCTGGCCAATCATTTTTTCAAAGAATAATGAACAGAGTTGTCGTCCATAGCCTCCCACCCTTGTCTCTTGTCCACTTTGCATTCAAACTGTCAGTTTCCTCTTCCACGCTACATGGGCCCAGCAGAGAACACTCACTGAGAGCACAGGAGAGACTCCCTACTTTCAGCTCCAGTGGAACTGGAGCACCTCAGTAGGTTAGAAGGCCAACCAGTACTACAGGTTTTATTTCCTGTCAGAGTAGTGTAGATACAGATTCCCTGATGTGGATGCAGATTCCCCTCTCCTAGTTAAACACACATTCTATTGATAGAGAAGTCTTTGTCCTGAAACCTTGTGGACAGGAAGCATCGTGCTTCTTGACAACTGACATGTCTTGACCAGACAAACCGAGTCTGCCTCACTAAATGACGGGACAATGAAAGTTCAGTATGCTGATCTTAAAGTTTACAGTTGCGGGACCCTGCCTCTGGATTTCCTGTAATCAAAAACCCTTCAACATTGCAAGTATCTGCCATTCTGCTATCACTGGAAGCATTTTCAGTACAGTGCCAGTCTCTCCTTTTTGATTTTTGAACCTTGTTAAGGGCCTTTACCTAGGTGATCTTGGACATGGTTGTGTGAGGGATCCACGTTGACCCTTTCCTGGGTGACTTCTGCTCATCACATCTTCGAAGGAGAAGCATTCTAGGATTTGTCTGCAAGCATGAATTTGTTACGTGCAAAAGAAAATAATCACCCCTTTTCAGTACGCAGGCTGCAACATCTGGGTATTGTCCGAGACAAAATCAAATGCAGCTACCAGTCATGTTGTTGTGTTGAAAATCCTTCCCCATGAGGGCTCTGTAGAGGGCAAAGAAGTTCATTCCCTGAAGTAAGACTTAACTCAACGAATTGAAGCCCAGGATATTTTTTCAGAACCAGAGAGGAATCCTCATCCAGTTTTCGACAATAAGGAGCGCATTTAGAATCCCAAGTGACGAAAATTAGCTATACAGAATCAAAGAAAAGCACCACTTAGTTAGAGCACACTTCCTCTGCTGTGTTTTCCACCAAGCAGTATTTGACAAGCAGGTTATAGTCCTAGCTAACCCCAGCATCTTCTAAATGTCTTCAATTATATCCTAACCCAGAGCTGTGTGCCTCATTTTACTCATTCCAAGCTGTCAAACCTATGGATTTTTCCAGTCCCCGAGTTATGTGGGCACTCATTTTTTGGGAGTCAAGCATGCATCCCTTTGAAGTAACTTTGATTCTTCTGAGTGGGTTATGATTATATCACCTGGCCTAAGAAACTAATTTATTTGAATATATAATTGTTGGTTTCATGGTGAAATGATACGATCAGGCTGTCTTTATTTGAATGTTTGATCATAGAGTGCATATCCACAGGAATCAACTTTTTTGTTAACAGAAATTCAGTTGAAAATATAACATCAAGGCAAGGAATTAAACACAGAAGAGTTGGAAAAAGTACAGATACGGTTCACTTTAACATCTCATTTTGAATTCCATTTACTAGCTCTGGAGCTATTTAGCTTCTATGATCAAGTGTTTTTAAAATGTCTTAGTCTTAATTTAAGAAAACAACAAACTTGCAAATCAGGGTTTAAAAATAACCCCAAGGTTTTACAATGGTCTATGGAACAGACAGATTTGGCTGAATCAATTTACAATAAGAGTCAGATGAGAACCTCTTTGTCAAGGCTGATTTCCCACTCTGACACTTGGAGTGCAGAAGGTGGGGGCCCACAAGGATTCTAAAAACTAATACCAGCCACTCCAGGCATGTATTAAACTCCTAAAGGTACAACTTTTCTCTCATCTTGGATGGGTTGATGCTGCCACTATCCAAGTGCAAAAAAATCCCTTTGAGAACCTAGGAAGGCTCACTTGGGCATTCCTTCCTGTGGGGTACCCACAAGCTCCTTCACTCCCCCCCTCCCACTTCTGGGAAGAGCTGAGAAAGAAAATAAAGAAAATCAGCTGTTGCCACCAGCTAATTAAACAACATGTGCACAAACCTCTTAGGACACAAAAATCCAATCCTGTTTTTTAAAAATGGTAAATTTTATTAAAAACAAAAAGAAAGAAAATAGTTTGGAATTTAGGCTTTTTGCTAGATTTAAAAAAAAAAAATTACAAGGATTAAGCATCAAGATAGCTCTCTTGAGGTCCAGCTTAAAGTTTACAAGCCAAACAAAAGCACGTGTGATTAGCACATAGGAGTCCACAAGCCATAAAGAAATAAAAGAGAAACCTAATCGCATCTTCCTAGACATTTCCTGATCTACTTACATATCTGGGGTTTCAAATGAGTACTTTGTAGGTATGATCTGATGGTTTTTCAAAACTGGCCCAAAGCTTTTTACGGCATAGTTTCAGCCCTGTCTCTGCTCTCCAGGAGAACAACACAGACTGACAAAGGGGAAGTTTTTTTTTTCCCAATTTTAAAAAGCTCTAGCCTTCCCATTGGCTCTTTTGGTCAGGTGCCCACTTCCTTCCTTTTACCCATGCAGAGACTTTACTTGCTTTGCCTTTAAAGAGTTAAAAACTACCACCAAGAGAGGTTTTATAGCTAGCTGGCTGGCTGGGTGTCCATAAAAGGGAGCTTACCCCCCCCCCACTTTAATTTATCACACTCTTGGTGACTCTTGCGGGGTATGCTCCCCTGATAGTTTTTATTCAGTACTGGAAATTGATACAATATGGCTTACAAATACAATAGAAGCCCCACTTCTTGGTTTTGTTCATTTACAGTACTGAACACTGAGATGAAGCCTAGAAGGTAGAAATTGTCCCCTCTAATTCCAAGAGATTGTATGTTGTGCTCTGAAATGCATTTTTAAAACCCTCATGTTAAATAACTTGTAAGAGATATGTAGAGCTTAACTGGAAATACTATGAATGAAATGTTAAAGCCTTTTAGAACTTCTTGCTAAATGTCTGTCTTCAGTGAGTAAAAGCTTTCACCCATACCAGTTTCAGCTCCTGGGTCTCACTAAACCAAAATATGTAACCACAAAAATATTTTGTAACACCAGGATTCCCTTTATTTTTGTGGGGTTTTAAATGCTACCCTTAACGGTTATGTTTGGGCCTCACAATAGACTTGTAGTCTCAACTAAGGTGTCTTATGTTTGGGAGGAGGCAGCTACCATGGTGCTAGACCATGAGTTTCTTTAAGATGGGATGGGGATATCAGGGTCCTCTGCAGGGTCTGAGAGAAGAAAGTTGGGTGGGCACATACACTCTGATCTTTTTACTCTTAATCCTCTTGTAGCCCCTATTGATGTTGTGCAGAGTTCTGCATACTAAGTTGTCCAACGTAACAAAAGTCCGTCCAACCTGTTTATATAATGTATAAAAAGAAAGCAAAAATTCAAGAAAGAGAAACTAAAAAGAAAGTAGATGTGTTTCTGGCTAAGAAAATTGATTAGGAGGCTTCAAGGCTCCTGTAACATCGTGTGTTGGCATAACATAAAGCTGAAACATTCTAGAAATACAAGGAAGTGTTTACAGTTTAAATAACAAAAATGTATTTTTGACTGGGTAACTTCAATGAGATGAGGTTGGCACCATTTTTGGATGCTGCTTATTTGGGAGCTATTGAAAGAACCAGTAGGACAATGAGGTGCATGGGGGAGCTGGATTGGAAGGAGCAGCCCTCACATCTGTCTGCTGGAATTCACTTTGTGGTTTTGCATAACACCACTGGGCCTTTTGTCTTGACCAGGCCAAGTCAGAGAGAGAGAGACCACCAGACATTGCCACCTTCATTGGCTTTGGCTAAATCATGAAGAACACTTAGGATGTGAGCTTAAACTCCTGCTTTTACCCTCTCCTTAGTGTTACTTTCCTTCTCTATGTCTTCTCCTGTCTTTTTTTCTCATCCATCTAGTAAAGAGTTCAGCATAGCCAGCCAAGACACATCCACCCGCTTGCAATACTGCTGCAATCTTGTGACCTTAGAGATAAGCTTAAAGTAATGCCTTAAAAATCTTGAGGTTGATAAATTTGCCAGGTTTCAGAGTAGCTAACAAGACAGTGCTGTGCCTACAATTTCTGAGCCTATTGGATGTGAGCAAAATAAAACAGAAAATGCATGAAAATCACGTAAACTGACTTTCCCTTTTTACCCAAAGGACAGTCATACTGTCAAGGAGGGAAATTTCCCTATTAAAAAAATTTGTATAACGAAGGAAAAAAGGAGTAAGGGTAATTTCTTTTTTCAAAATAAAAGCTGTGCTTCATTTTTAAAATTTCAAATGTTTTAATGTTCCTCTTCCGCACACTATGTTTGTTAAAAGGTTTTGATTATAGCAGTTACAATTCGGGGAGCTAGCAATAACTTTACAGAAAACTCTGTACTCTGCTTAACTATTTAATGTTGTAACAGTAACAAGGTTTTTATTAAACATCTTATCACTTGGGCCAGATTCTTTCCCTTATCAAAGCAACAGTGACTAGTGTGTTCAACGACATCCATTCTCATTTGCTAAACAATCCTAAAGCATCATTGTCTGACACCCAAATGATGACCTACTCAACTTAATGCTCAAATATGTCTTCAAATATAAGAACAGAAGCCTAGCTACAGCTATAATTAAGCTGTCAAATGTTCTTCCTGAAAAATTATAATATCAATTACTACCTATAGCCAAGGCAGCAAGAGGTTTCAACTGCAGGTTTTGAAACATGCACAAAAGTTAATCCAGTGCTAAACAAAACAAACACAGCATTGTTCCCTGGACGTAGTTATGTTTTCACTTGGGTGGGAGACCAGGGCCTCAAACTGCTGTGGTAACCTCTTTTTCTGTGAGAAGCCGGAGTCTTCTAAGGTGCTATTTTGTATGATACCACAAAATCTTGTAGGCAAGTAAACAATACCTTATATTCAGTATCAAAAGCTGCTGATTAGTACTCGGCACGGCCAGTTCGTTTGTTTATTGCTAGAGGTAAATCAGCCATACACTCCCAGTTCTATGCCCACATCTGAACTAAAACTGATAAAATTAAACAATAATGGAGTACTGGTTTAGCTGGAACGGGCACATCATCCTGTTGATTATCTTCTCAAAAAAGGAAGTTCAGGACAGGATGATCATGTGAAAGGTTATTAAAGTCCAAAGATTGTTTCTTGAGTAAGCAATGTTTAAACAACTATCCTCTGTGTAGGCATATTCAGTGGCTTGCCCTCCTGAAAAAGAACCTTAACTCTCAAAAGATAGAAAGGGGCCAGCGTGCATCTTTTAATCTGCCGTGAAAGAGACAGCTTCATTTCACTGGTAGCTGGCTATAATGAATGTCCTAAACACACCCAGAACTTCAGTAATCCAAATTGAGTGAAAACCAGTTAATAGATGATATATATCTCTTCCCTTCTGCTTCCACTCTGTTCCCACAGAAGTGTTAAATCTGATTAAATTGATCTGAGAAATAAATTGACAGTTCTTTGCAATGAGAGAGATTTTGTTGTTGTGCTGAAGCAGCCCTCCTCAGACTCCCCAAAATTCTGCTGATCTGCATTTTGGAGATACAGCAGCCAACCTCATCCATGAGAACAACATAAGTACCAAACATTCTGATGCTGTTTCTTACACTTTCAGAGTGTTCCATCACAGATGTCTTTTGTAAATTGTCTGCATGATTTGTTGGCCTCTGAGGAAAGACGTGTTTGGAAAGGAGGGTTAGGTGCCACTATCTGTATTCCATGAACAGCAGATTATGTGCTGAGATTATTCTGCGATCTCATATAGTTCATCAGACCAAGAGCAAATCAGGTGTTTTATCCATGATTATATTCTGCATGGTAACAATGTTATCAGTGACGAACCCCTTTTTAAATAGCAAGGGCAGGAATTTCGAGCCTCTGGTAGATGTTGCCTTGCACCCTTGGTATACAGCCTTGGATTAAGCTGAAAGGATTGACAGGAAATTATTTAATTTCTATCTGATAAAGGGACTCTTCTGCCCTCCCCACAAATTTTCTAATACCTGTCAGAATAGGTCTGTGAAATTCCTCTTCCTGTCCACCAGATCTCAAGAGATCCTCAGTGCTGCTCTACTTTCCTGGGCACTATGTGTGGCTATTGGTGGGGCACAGCTATCAGAGTAACTGGCCATCAGACAATTGATAGCATAATAAATTCTCTCTATCATTTTTCTGTTTCAGCTAAGTGGAAAATGTCTGATTCGTCTTTGATAGATGAGCTCTTCCATGATTCTTCTTCCAATGCCACTTCAGAATTCTCTTTATAGCATGCCAGGCCACGCTCTTGGCTCTACTTGCCTGTTCATGAAAATGTTCCTATCTGGCTTCTCTGTTACTGAGGCTAAATAAATAGACATCAGCTATGGTTAGCAGGGGCTGTTGAGAGGTGGATCTAAGTCTCCCTTCCACTTCCACTACCCTCGTCAAATACAAGAAGACATTAATCCTTGTGGTTTCCTTTAAAGCAAGGATGTGAAGAGAACATTACCAATTAAAAATACCTTCTTTCCCTTGAAGTATTCTTTTCACTACCACTGAAAACAATCCTCTCTCTAGTTTTTCTTCCAAGTTTCACATAAGAGCATTGCCAACAATGACTGAAACAAGTCAATACCGTTCCAGTCTTGGCAAAAGGTTTACTGTTGGGTGATGAGGCTAGAGATTGAGCATGTTAGTTTTATAGTGTTCTGAGTCCCTCCTGGCACTCAGAGCATAGAATAGTAGAAAGTATGTCTTTTTTTAAAATCAAATATTCTAGGATTTATGGGGTTAATCCAAAAATATTTCTGTTCTGTTGTGTTGCAACATGCGTATCCGGTCCTAGAAATTTTTTTTAAGCCTTCTAATGAAGAATAAACAGTGCTAAATATGGTGATAACATTAAACTAGGAAATTCCTTACAATTGTGTCAGTGTGCCTTGGAAACTTCACACATACTGGAGCATAACAATATTTATGTCCATGAAAAGATCTCATGCCATGTTATGCCTGCTTTTGATTTGCACTTTATTCATCTAGATTTGCATGTTGTCAAGGGCTTTCTAAAATTATGAAATGCATGGTTGTTAAATGAACATTTTAAACAGACTCTAAATGTTTTTAAATGAAATATTATATGGTACAGTGGTGGTAATTTGTTTACGCATCCTAGGTACCCTGCATCACATGCTCATTTCAGTCACATGATTTCTGATTTGGAAATCTCTTGTTGGAAGATGATTCCAACTAGGTTTTGCTGCCTTTCTCTGGCAGTTAAGATTGTGTGTGGGGTGTGATCTATATCTATAGCTATCTCATTTACTCTTCCACCCAATCACAAAATATTTGCTTTCTTCAGTGTGTTTTTTATATTAGAGATATATATATAAAAATATATATAAATATATATAGGGCTGTTGATTGATTGCAGTTAACTCACATGATTAACTCAAAAAAATTAACCCCGATTAATCGCACTGTTAAACAATAGAATACCAACTGAAATTTATTAAATATTTTGGATGTCTTTCTATAATTTTCAGATATATCTATTTCAGTTACAACATAGACTACAAAGTGTACAGTGCTCATTTTATATTATTTATTACAAATATTTGCACAGTAAAATGATAAACAAAAGAAATAGCATTTTTCAGTTCACCTCATACAAGTACTGTAGTGCAATCTCTTTATCATGAAAGTGCAACTTACAAATATAGGTTTTTATTACATAACTGCACTCAAAACAAAACAATGTAAAACTTTAGAGCCTACGAGTCCACTCAGTCCTACTTCTTGTTCAGCCAATCGCTAAGAGAAATAAGTTTGTTTACATTTACAGGAGGTAATGCTGCCCACTTCTTAATTACAATGTCACCTGAAAGTGAGAACAGGCATTCGCATGGCCCTGTTATAGCTGGCGTCGCAAGATATTTATGTGCCAGATGCGCTAAAGATTCATATACCTCTCCATGCTTCAGCCATTGTTCCAGAGAACATGCTTCCATGCTGATGACACTTGTTGAAAGAAATGTGACTGAGCTTCTTAGGGGAGAGTTGTTTGTCTCCTGCTCCTCCATTCTGCCATGTATTTCATGTTATAGCAGTCTCCGATGATGACCCAGCATATGTTGTTCATTTTAAGAACACTTTCACTGCAAATTTGACAAAATGCAAAGAAGATACCAATGTGAAATTTCTAAACATAGCTACAGCACTAGACCCAAGGTTTAAGAATCTGAAGTGCCTTCCAAAATTAAGAGAGGGAGGAGGTGTGGAGCATACTTTCAGAAGTCTTAAAAGAGCAACACTTTGATGCGGAAACTACAGAACCCAAACCACCAAAAAAGAAAATCAACCTTCTGCTGGTGGCATCTGACTCATGATGATGAAAATGAACATGTTTCGGTCTACATTGCTTTGGATGGTTATCAAGCAGAACCTGTCATCAGCATGGACGTATGTCCCCTGGAATGGTGGTTGAAGCATGAAGGGACATATGAATCTTTAGTGCATGTGGCATGTAAATATCTTGTAAATATCAACTGTCCTGGAGACGTAACTATGGACTATTTCAGAGTTATTTAACATTGCCCCTTATTCAAACTTGGAGAGAGACCGTACTACAGCACCTTCCACCTCAGAAGTCTTTGCAGCAGCCAGGGACCTAATGACGCTCCTGGTTCCTCCAACCCCGATGGGAAAACCACCAGCTCCAAGTGTGTTGAGCAAAGGGGAGCATGTGGCTCCGAGCTCATACCTGGCACCGGGCCCTTTGGTACCTATCAGAGGCAAACTGGCCGTCCTGTCTTTGGTGAGGACTTCCCTGATCAGGCACCAATCCCCAGATCCTCAGCACCAACCAGTGGAAGCGATGGGTACTGCTCCCCCATTGTCTCCTCAATAAAACTCTTTTTCAGGTGGAACTGTGAACACTGCCAAAAAGCCACCACCATTTCCCATCCTAAATTCCACCAGATCTCAGTGTGGGCCCCCCCCACCGACATCTGGCCTGGAGGACAGTGGCAGATGCAGATCGAGCGGCTATTCTGGAATCCTTGGGGTTTTTCCCTGGTACAACGTCCAGCCATTCCTATTTGGTTGTGTCCGAGAGGAGGGCTCCTCCACTGCACCAGCCAGCACCTGACCCAGACTCCAGTACTGCCTCCCAGGACTTAAGCCTGGGACTAAAGTTGGGACTGAAAAAGAGTGGCCCCCACCAGTACAGGCTTATTCCTACTCCTACTCCTCCTCAGACAAAGCGTTCTTGGGACTGAGCGGCTCAGTGCCACAGGATGACTTTAGAGATCACCAGGAGCTATTAAAAAGGGTGGCTTCTAACCTGGAGCTATAGGTAGAGGTTCTTAAAGAGTCCTTTCATAGCCTCATTGACATTTTGACCACATCAAAGCTGACCCTACACCTCAACGAGGCCATTTTGGGTCCTGTCAGTTCCCTATGGCAAACTCCATTTTCTCTTCGTCCCACCTCAAAGAGGGCACATAAAAATACTATGTGCCTGCCAAGGGATATAAACTTGTTCTCCCCCCCCCTCCTGGATCCCTTGTGGTCACAGCAGCCAATGAGAGGGACAGGCAAGATCAGTTAGGCACAACCCCCAGGCAAAAGGATTTAAAGACAAGAGACCTGTTCAGTAGGAAGATTACTTAGATGGGTAAGTTACATCTTCGTATTTCCAACCAGTAAACCTTACTTAGGATGTAGGATTACAACATTTGGGACTCCATGGCGAAGTTTAAAGACATGCTGCCACAGGACTCCAGGGAAACTCCAAGAGTTTTCTGGCCTGATGGGAGAGAGGCTCTGGCCTGATGGGAGAGAGGCTCTGGCTATGGTCTCCCCTTCTTCAAGTGGCCCTGGACGCTGCTGACACTGCAGCCAGAACAGTGGGCTTCAGCAGTGATCATGAAGTGATGCTCCTGGCTTCAATCCTGAGGTCCAGACTGCCACCTGAAGTCCAGTAGTCCATCCAGGATCTTCCCTTTGCGGGTACCTCCTGCTTCTTGGAGCAGATGGACTCAAAGCTCTCTGGTCTGAAGGACTCCAGGACTACCCTCAGATCCCTGGGCCTCTAGTCCTCAGCACTTTTGAGGAAGCAGTTCATGCCTCAACTGTTGACCCGCTTCTTGGCTCCAGCACCTTGCCAGAACCTGGTTAAAAATGGAGCTGCGATTATAAGCACAGACAACTTCCCCCCTCTATTTCAACCTCGCTACCCAGGTTGCACAGATACCCAGGATGCCCCAAACAGAACTCTTGAAGGGACATCCAATGGCATAATATCAGTTCACACACCGGATCCTGCCCCCCCCTTTTGTTTTCAGACGATCTTTCCTACTTCAGCATGGCATTGTTCCTTGGCACCCAGTGGTCCAAGGTGATGAGTACAGTGGAGGAAGGTTACACCCCTCAGTTTTCTCCCACCCACTCCCCTGTCCCCATCCCACTTCAGGAACCCTTCTCACGAGCGACTTCTAATTCAGGAGGTGCAAGCCCTCCTTTGGGTAAGAGCTGTGGAGTAGATGCCTCAGAACTTGAGCGGGAAGAGGGTTTACTCTCATTATTTCCTAATCCTGAAAGCAAAAGGGGGTCTCTGACTCATCCTAGCCCGGCACCACTTCAAAAGTTATCTCAAGAAACTGAGGTTCCATATAGTCTCCCTGGCCTTAATTAGTCCCCTGGATCCAGGGAGGGAATGGTACTCCGCCCTTGACTTGAAAGATGCCTGTTTCCACATCTCCATTTTCTGGGGCCACAGAATGTTCCTCAGATTTAGCGTAAACCAGACCCATTACCAGTTCGCCATCCTTCCCTGTGGTCTGTCAGCAGCCCCTTGGGTTTTCACGAAATGAACGGCAGTGGTAGTGGCCTTCCTCAGAAGGTGAAGCGTTCAAGTCTACCCATACCTCAATGACTGGCTTATCAAGGGCTTCTCAGAGACTGAAGTGAAAACCAGCATCAACCTGGTCGAAGCCACTTTCCTTGCCCTGCGCCTGTTGATAAACTAACAAAAGTCTACTCTTGTCCCTGTCCAGAGAATAGAGTTTATTGGGGCAGTGTTCAGTTCCACCTGGGCTAGAGCCTTCCTCCTGGAGGCTCGGTTCCAGACAATGTCAGATCTGATATCCAAGGTCAAAGCCCAGCTGGTCACGACAGCACATTTTTTTGCCTCAAACTTTTGGGTCACATGGCCTCATGCACTTAGATGGTACAGCACACAAGTCTATGCCTCTGACACCAGCCAAGTCTGAAGGGGCCTATGTATTCACTGAACCGTCACCACTTGGGCTCAGTGCTTAGTTTCCACCCTAGTCCTCTCCTCCCTTGACTGATGGAAGGATCTCCGATCAATGGCTGTGGGCATTCTCTTTGTCACCCCCCAGCTTTCAGTATCCCTAATTTCAGATGTAGCTGATCTAGGTTGGGGGGGGCTCACCTCGAGCATCTCAGGTGGTCCTGGGAAGAACTCTCTCTGCACATAAATATCAGATTGCTCAGAGCGATCGGCTTAGCTTGCTAAGTGTTCCTACCCAAGATCATGGGCAAAGTTGTACGCGTGCTCACGGACAACACAGCAGCCATGTTTTACATTAACAGGCACAGAGGCACATGCTCTTCTACCCTGTGCCAGGAGGCCGTTCGCCTGTGGGACTTGTGTGTGAAACGCTCCATCCACCTCGAAGCTTCCTAGCTTCTGGGAGCCTGGAATGCTCTGGCAGATCACCTCAGCAAGTCCTTCTGGTCTCACCACGAGTGGTCCCTTCACCTAGAGGTGACCAGATCCATCTTCCAGAGGTGGAGGTCTCCCCATGTCAACATGTACACAACCAGGCAGAACAGGAAATGCCAGCAGTTTTGTTCATTGTGCGGTCCCAGCCCAGGTTCTCCGATGCCTTTCTAATTCCATGGACAGAGCTCCTGTTCTATGATTTTCCTCGTGTTCCTCTGGTACGCAAGGTCCTCCTGAAAGTCAAGTGAGACAGAGCATGGGTCATCCTTATAGCCCCTGCCTGGTTGCAACAGTGATTTGGCATACTGCTGGACTTCTCCGTTCGTGATGCTGCTTCTGCCCCGCCCGGACCTCATCTCGCAGGATCATGGCAATTTATTCCACCCGAACCTCCACCTGACCATGTGAAAGCCATGGTTGAACCCAGCAGAACAGACCTGTTCAGAACAAGTCCACCAGGTCTTGCTAGGTAGTAGGAAGTTCTCTACTAGAGTGCCTTAGCCAAGTGGAAGTGTTTCTCAGGTGATCTTCCCAATGAGGTCTCTCTCCGACTCGATCATCCCTCCAGGAATACCTGTTCCACCTGAAACAACAGGGACTGGCTTTTTCATCAAGCAAAGTGCATCTAGCAGCAACCTCAGTCTCCCACCCTCTGGTGGATAGTAAATCTGTCTTCTCTCATGAAATGTCCATCCACTTCCTCAAGAGATTAGAGAGACTTCATCCTCAAATTCACAAATGGATTCAACCATGGGACCTAAACCTCATCCTGTCAAGACTTACGGGTCCTCCCTTTGAACTGCTGGCATTGTTCCCTCTGTCCTATCTCTCCTGGAAGATCACTTTCCCGGTAGTGATTACCTCAGCCAGAAGTGTCTCAGCGATTAGGGCCTTATGGCTAAGCCCCAGTATATGGTGTTCCTTAAGGATGAGGTTTAACTGCACCCAGATCCAGCATTCCTTTCAAAGGTGGTCTCTGTTTCATAGTAATCAGGCTATTTTCCTGCCAGTTTTCTTCCTGAAACTGCACAGGAATGCAGAGGAGCACCATCTCCACTTACTGGATGTTAGATGTGACCTGGCCCGGTATATTGAGAGGACCAAGCTATTCCGTAAAACAATGCAGCTCATTGTGGCAGTAGAAGATAAGATTAAAAGCCTATTGGTTTCAGCCCAGAAAATTTCATCCTGGATCACATCCTGTATTCACCCATGTTGGGAGCAGGCGGGCATCCCACCTCCCTGCCATCGTGACCGCCCAATCAACAAGAGCTCAGGCTTCATCAGCGTTTCTGGCCCAGGTCGCAATCCAAGGCATCTACAGAGCAGCGACCTGATTGTCAGTTCAGATCTCCTCTTTCCACTATGCCATCACCCAGTGGGCCAGAGATGATGCCAAGTTTGGAAGAGCAGCGTTGCAATCCACATGTCCATGAACTTCAAACCCACTGCCTCGGGTACCGCTTGTGAGTCACCTAATATGGAATGGACGCAAGTAAGCACTCAAAGAAGAAAAAATGGTTACTAACCCTTCCGTAACTGTTCTTTGAGGTGCATTGCTCATGTCCATTCCACGACCTACCCTCCTGCACCTCTGTTGGAGTTAGCTGCAAGAAGAAACTGAGAGGGCGTGGGGCCAGCTGGGCCTCTTGTACTGACATATGAGCACATGGCACCAGTGGGCACTAGAGCTGGCCCAATGAACAGCAGTGAAGGAAATATCTTTGGTGCATGTGGTGCATGCACACCTAACATGGAATGGTTATGAGTTAGGCTAAGATTTTGTCATGGATATTTTTAGTAAAAGTCACAGGTCACGGGAAATAAAGAAAAATTCATGGAAGCCCGTGACCTGTCTGTGACTTTCACTAAAAATATCCATGACAAAATGGGGAGCTCAACTGCGGGGTCCACAGCTCCCACCTGCTGTGGGTTGAAGTCACGGAGGTTACTGGAAGTCACGGATTCTGTGACCTCCGTGGAAAAAAATTGTAGCCTTAAATATGAGCATCACATCTCAAAGAACAACAGTTATGGAAAGGTTAGTCACTGTTTTTAGTCTTCTGTCCCAGATACTGCCACCTACTTCATTAATCTTAACTGAGATTGTTTTCAGGCAAAGAAGCTTTTGATCTCAGTTTATAAGTGAGAGTTTTCCAGAGGAAAACAGAAGATGAAAAACCTTTCTGCCAGAGCATGAATGGTACCTATTTGAATGGCTCTGTCCATCACTCATGCTCTCTCTCTCCCTCTCTTTCTCTCTGTGACCTCTTCTGAGAGGAATGACTAATAAGAAATTAGATTCTATCGAGATAAATTTCCTCTAGTGACCTCAACAGATTCTTCTTTCTTTGCAACACACAGGCATAAGGAAATATCTGGTTCTGGGCCCTAGATACAGACAGCACTTTCTGAGGCATGAAGCCCTTGAAGGAATTAACCTGAGTTCCTAGAAGCTCAGGGACTTTGAAGCAACAGCTGTGCAGTTTTATATAGATCAGTGAGGGCAGATTGCAGTCGGGGTGTTGGGAAACAGGTACTGCTGTCCTGCCTTAGAGACAAGAAGAGAAAATCCAGTTAGAGACAGAAAAACCCAGAAATTGCAGGTCTGACTGAGCAACTGATATTGTTTCTCAGAGAAGACAAAATTACAGGTAAGAAAATTTTAGTTTTATACATGTTGTCTTGAAGTAGTGGTCATTTACAATATGAATAAGTCAATTTTTCATGAATGTATTTCCACTAGGAGAAAAATATAAGGGACACGGGAAATATTTGCTAAAACTTATTTTTTGCACTAGGCATATTACTAATGTTTAATCTTTACTTCACAGTGCAACTAATGCACCTGAAGATGATGTTCCAAATCGATATTCCCGAACAGACAGGACAGGATATAGCAGATACAGCAGGGATGCAAATTCTTCTGGGAATTCTATACCAAGCAGTGCTTTGGAAAAGAGGATTGAAGAACTTGAAAGGGTAAATACAAATTTAACTTATGCCCAGTGTTAGTTTCAAAATAAAATATCTTATAAATTCCATGAGGAGATGCTAGTGCCATGCCAACTCAGTGTGGCACTCTGTCCCTCTCTAGTGGTAGCTAGGCCAGGTAGAGATTGATGAGCCTGCTACCGTCTTGGCTAAGAGACGTGTCTTTTAGCTCAGGCAGTAGACGTTCCTGCAATGAGCTCAAGAGGTCCCAGGTTTGATCACTGATGACAACGACTGGGGTGGTCAGTGTTATGAAAATATTAGGCAGTGGTCCTAAATTTTTAATAAAAAGTAGTAGTAATTCCTTGTGAATACCAATATGCATACAGAATCAGATTGTCTGAGAAGAATGTGAAATTTATATAATTACAAATGCTAAATTGCCATTTGCTCAACCAGGGAATAAAACCAAGGCTAAAGGTGATTTGATCAGAGAACTAGCCATGTACTGTTCTCCTCTCAGGCACTCAAACATAACCTAAACCCTGATCCCTTACAGATGTTTTCTTGAGCCATTGATCTGTAATATTCCTGATGTTCTGTGCTCCCTCTGAAGTATCCTTGTAATATAACCTACCAAATATTCTTGAATCCTTGTAGATGAAAGTCGCTAAATATATATATATATATATATATATATATATATATATATATGGGAGATCTTCCTTCTGAAAAGAATGGGAGTAAAACACAAGGAAGCCTTTATATATATTTTTAGGACTTATGGAATCCTTGAGTTAGCTGAAATTGCCTTGTAATCTCTCCCTTCCAAAATTGGCTTCCTCCCAAACCAGTCAAACTACCAAAAGGATGGCAAGAGAGGGGGGAGGAGTTGGAATAGCTTCTTCAGTAACTGAAGCCTTATGTATGTCACATGTTTCATATACCTTTGTATCCAGGCCTGTGGGTCTTCGGGCTCTTACAGGTCAAGGAGGCCAAGTAGATCTTAGTCATACTTCGGAGCAAAATTCTGCCTCTGAAAAGCCCACCAGCGTGATTACTTTAGGAGTTGATACTTTGATTTTAATATCCAATTTGGACCTGGTTTCAGAACTCACTAGAAGATCAGGGCTTAAATTAGAAATTAATCAGTTAAAAGGTCAGCTTTGGAGGTCATCATGTGGTGGGTTCTTCAGGGGCAGAATTTTGCCCTAGACCTGTGACTAACAGGTCTGCTTGGCCTCCTTGAGCGAAAAGGGCTTGAAAACATACTGCAGGATTTGTGGGCCTAGCTATCTGAAGAAAGGAAAATTTTGCTTCTTACCTGAAATTTTCTAATTGCAATATACTAAAAGTGTCCTTTTTCAAATTAATTTTTTAGGAGCGCTGGAAGAACATTACATTTGAAACTGTTAATTTGTGGGTTTTTTTCAGGAACTAGCCAAGGAGAGGCAAGAAAATGTAAGATTATTGGGGATGACACAGGACAAAGAGGAACAGATTGGGAAATTGAAGGAAGAAATTGATTTATTAAACAGAGTAAGTACATGTATTACACAAGGATGAGAAAAGCTTCCAAATTCTTCCATCTCTTCTCTTCTTCCCCACCCTCCCTAAATTTTCCAGGACAAGGGGATTCGGCATTTATTTTGTGTTTAACTTTTCAGCTAAGATTTAATAGACTTCTTTCTTGAAGTGGCCTCTGCCCATTCTCAGTAGTGTGCCCATTCCTGGACCAGAGGAAACGTCTAGAAGCAATGCCCACTAGAGTGCCTGCATGTTCCCCCTTGCTGCTATAAACATGGGTAGGGCTGGGCTTAACCATTTTAGTTCCTTCCAGTCACAATAATGAGGCTCCTGATCCCCTCTGCTGACACTTTGACCCAGTTCTCTGGAAACCTGGTTTCCCAATACTTTTCTTAGACAAATTTATTGTAGTTTAAATAAAATTTTAGTTGTAGTGACTATCTGTAACTTAGATAGTTTTTAGGAATATTTTGGGCCTTTAGGGATTTTTGCATCCTATTTCATATTTCCATACTCATGAGGGTAGATCCCAAAGCTAAGAGACCAGAGTTTAAGAGGTGCCCCTCTACTCCTGCCACTTTCCTGGTTTCAGATATCCAGAGACTGTCTGAACTTTCTATGGGAACGTTATTCCGCAACTAGGTGGTCTGTCTGCAAGACTTTCACCCCACAAGCTAGGAAGGAGCTACAGAACTGGCTGTAGGCAGTCTTCCTACTAGAGGCTCGGATAGGAAAGTTGTTTGCTTCAGATACTCCTGGTTCCTTGAATGCTTTAAGTTTTGAGGTGCTCCTCAGGTCCTAATGCCCTTCCTAAGGACTAAGAGACCTGGCCAAATTGCTTCTCAGGTATCTTTCTGCATACATGGAGCCAAATTTAAAGATTCAGCTGGTAAGGATCTTATGACCTGCATATCTGACTGCTAGAAAGGAACTGGCCTATTAAGATGTTGGCTTCTGGGTGCAGACCTAAGCCTAAAGATGTTAAGTCATGGATCCATCACGTATGAATCTGACCACGTCCACCTGCTGGCTCATTCCATTGGCCAAGCCTTGTTTGAAAGCTTCAGCTGTTCTGTCAGAGTATGGGGAGTCAGTCTTTCCTAGCGCCCCAGTTGATGGCCATTACAGATTCATGGCTCCCATTTCAGTTCAGGTCCCAGGCCATAAATGGCCCTCAAACCTGGCATTAGATCTGGTTGAGGGAGAATTGCAACTGGAGTCAGCTCTCGCTCTTTGACCCTTACACACAAGGGACAGAAGCATAAAACAGATACACAGGGATGGCTTCTTTTCCTGAGAGAGACATTTCGTCATGGTTCCAGGGCAAAAGTTAGGACTGCAGGTATGGGAGTGAAAACTTCTCCAGTTTCTGTTTCCAGTTCTGTAGGCCCCCTTCAGACTCTCTCTTTTTTGAAAAACCATAAAACCAACAAATCATCCCCAATGAGGTTGACATTACTAAGTTAGCCACTTATAACTTTTCAGGGACCTTTTCAACCTGTCACCATCTGGCAGGAAAGGGCAACATGCTTGCTGGCCACATGGGCAGGAATCAGCAAGACTAGCGTAAATAGTCACTGAAGGATTCAGTGAGGTGTGATGCTCAGTGATGTAGTCCCCTTTGAATCCAGGGAAGAATGTTCTCTTTCCCATCTCTTCATCAAGACAGTCTTTATCTTAGACATGACATCAGCTGTGAGTTTCTGAACGGCAAGTGCTCATTGCTGACTCCACCCTTTATGGGCTCCCATGAGGACAAACTAGTTCTTAAGGAGGCAGCTAAATTTATGCACAAGATGGTAATTGGTTTTCATCTTAACCAAACCTTGATTCTAATAGTATTTCTTCCAAAACCACACTCATATCCTGAGGAGGTGAGGTTGTGGATGGTAGCGTTTCATATATGTAGATCAAAAGAGTATAGAAGGTTGCTGAGGGTACATTTGTGTTTTCTGGTAAAAGGTCACTACAACCTAATGCCTGACCAAGTGGATCAGGCTGTGTATTGGGGAAAGCTAATGTCCCTGTGCGAGAGGGACTGAGAGGTTGCCTTAGCTCTAGATGAATGGGCTCTATGGCTTATCTGAGGCATAACATAATAGTTGAGTTCTTTAGAACTGCCTCTTAGAGCTCAATCCACCCATTCACAGAACATGATGCAGTGGACCTGGCATTAGGTTCAGAATCCCAATTTGGGAGATCAGTACTACAATCACTCTTTAGCTTGTCAGCCTCGTCCCACTCTTGTGAAAAGAGGATGCACTGTTTACACATTCCCACAAATGGGAGTTTAGCAGAGGCCACAGAAGTACTGAAAGTTCCTTACAAGCAGCTAGAGTTCTTCTAATAGTGCCTCTGGACATTCAAGCTATTCCTCCACCTTCCCCCTTTTCCTTAGAGTCCTGTTGCTATTTACTAGGTGGTTGATTTGTGGTGAAAAGAACTGAAGCTGTTACGATGCCCCCTTTTATAGTCTCGCTCTCCAAACACTCAGAGCTGCAAGCGGGCATGGACTCGTACTCCAGCTTCTAGGTACCACTTCTAGAGGTTTCCACTGGTCCGGCTGCATCAGTGATGATTCTCCATTAGTGTGGGTATAGAAAGGCTCTTCAAGGGCTCTAGTCAGTGGTAAGTAAATCTTCACTTTTGTAACTTTTTTTTTTTAAACTAATCTAGAAAACTTCTTAAGTTGTGTCCCTTCTAAGTCAATTAGGTTAAATAACTTTTTACTTGAAATACTTTTACTAAAATCAGTCAGCAGATTACAGAGAAGGTTCTAGAACAGGAGGTCCCTTTGCATTGAGAAACCCACAAAAACCTTGTGCCATAAATGGAGTGGTCTCAATTCAATGGCTGAGCTATTTGATGAACTTCTGCTACGTTTTAAAAGAAAGGGAGAATGGGTACATAAAGTTCCCAGCTGTCTGAAAGGAAATGTCTGAAGACATTAAAATGTGCATTAATGTCTGAAGACATTAAAATGTTTGTTGCCTTAGTTCAACTTTGAAGTAGTTTAGAGTTGGTCATCTGTGACCTCACTGGGTAGTCACTGTAGTTAAATGTGTTTTTGGAGAGAATATATTCAGAGATCATTTGCACTCTGATTAAAGTATCAGCTGTTTAGTCATCGGTCATTCTGGTATGTGAAGCCTACACTTCTCTGCCATTGTTGTTCTTTTATAATTAAATTATAAACCATATTAAATTAATAATGTAATTTTAAATCTAAAGTGGTAAAAGTCACTTACATGTATGCATCCATTATTATTATTTCTTTAGATATTTAAACTACAGTCAGTTGTTACTGGATTGTATTCAAGTAGCTCATACTTACAGTAATCTGTGGAATGTTATTTTTGTAGCATAAACATTCCACAAAGTCTTTTATATTTGATCTAATTTTTGAGTAACTCTGAAATATTTTTGTCCAAAGGCTTTTAAACAGTTGTTTCAATGTAATTCAGTCATCTACCATTTAGTTATAGTACCTAATTGGCTGAGTTAGCAGCAAAAAAAGCATAAAATTATGATTACAGAAGGCTGCACTTCAACCATTTTATTGAAAAGGTGCTGTTTCATTATTCCTTACAACTGTTGGTTCACAGTACATCTGTTGCTGACACGGACTTTGCAATAGGAAAAGAAAAGCCTACAGTGGTTAGTTAAAATAAGGTGCTGTGTGTTCATGTGTTTAATCTGATGAGGTTCAATAAGGATAAGTGCAGGGTCCTGCACTTAGGACGGAAGAACCCAATGCACAGCTACAGACTAGGGACCGAATGGCTAGGCAGCAGTTCTGCGGAAAAGGACCTAGGGGTGACAGTGGACGAGAAGCTGGATATGAGTCAGCAGTGTGCCCTTGTTGCCAAGAAGGCCAATGGCATTTTGGGATGTATAAGTAGGGGCATAGCGAGCAGATCGAGGGACGTGATCGTTCCCCTCTATTCGACATTGGTGAGGCCTCATCTGGAGTACTGTGTCCAGTTTTGGGCCCCACACTTCAAGAAGGATGTGGATAAATTGGAGAGAGGCCAGCGAAGGGCAACAAAAATGATTAGGGGTCTGGATCACATGAGTTATGAGGAGAGGCTGAGGGAGCTGGGATTGTTTAGCCTGCAGAAGAGAAGAATGAGGGGGGATTTGATAGCTGCTTTCAACTACCTGAAAGGGGGTTCCAAAGAGGATGGCTCTAGACTGTTCTCAATGGTAGCAGATGACAGAACGAGGAGTAATGGTCTCAAGTTGCAGTGGGGGAGGTTTAGATTGGATATTAGGAAAAACTTTTTCACTAAGAGGGTGGTGAAACACTGGAATGCGTTACCTAGGGAGGTGGTAGAATCTCCTTCCTTAGAGGTTTTTAAGGTCAGGCTTGACAAAGCCCTGGCTGGGATGATTTAACTGGGATTTGGTCCTGCTTCGAGCAGGGGGTTGGACTAGATGACCTTCTGGGGTCCCTTCCAACCCTTATATTCTATGATTCTATATCACGATTAAATGTTTCGTTCATCTGTGTCTTCAGAACAATTAAATATCGTCTGTTCCAGAAAGCCAGCTGTATTTTGATCTCTAAAATAAGACATTCTGTTGCTAATCTCTGCATTGCATGCTACATAGGACAAAAGAGTAACTGCAAAGGTACTGCAGTGTGGCTTTGAGCACTGATTGCCGAATGACGTTTTGGCTGGCAGGCTGGAGCTTTTTACTGGTGGCACACCTAAGCACCTGCTCCCAAAGGTGCACTTCTGGGATGGACCCCACCGAAAGAAACAGGCAAATTCATATGATCATTTTGTTAAGTGTGTGCTTCAAAATTAAAGGAATGGGGGGCGGATAATCTTTCACCCCCTTTTTCCCCTCCCCCTTCCATCTGACGTAACTATTGTGGGAATTTTACACGCTCTCATTGCAAAGGAAGCTGAACCCCCTAATCCCCCATCTCTGGTTTTCCTCCTCTGAACTTCCACCATCCACCTCTTTTTATCTCTCACTAAAGTTACTTTTCTGCCTTTTCCCTTTCTCCTTCCACTTACTTCTCTTCTTTTCCCTTCTCCGACAGTAACATTGAATTGAAAAGCAGTTTAGGCACTGCCAACCATAGCAGCTGTGCTGCTTTCAAGTTAAACTTCACTGTGGGAGAAGAAGTGAAGAAGCAAGGGAGGAATAAGAGGCAAGCTGGGGAGGGAGATGGGTGGGGGGAATGGCAGGCAGAATGTTGGGGGAAGAGGGAAGGAAAGATGGAAGCAGAGAAATAGGTGTCTGTTTTTAAACTGCCCCTTTTTCTATGAACCCTGCTGTTCTCTTGTCCTCTTAAACTCACCTTCTATTGAAAAAAATTAATTGGACTGCTAATTTATGGCCTTTTCAAGCCATCTAGCTTTAATCAGAATTCTGATGAGGGCAAGATACGGCTTTTCAACTGTTTTTTCCAATAGCACACTTTCAGTTCTCATTTTCTAACAGATACTTTTCATAAGCCTCTGACAACAAACCTATATTTAAAAAAAATACGTAAAATTTAATGTGCTGTCCTATGCTAATAAACTGTGTGTGTGTGAGAGAGTCAGTAAGCTACTAGTGCACTGTGGTGCACGAAAGCCCCTCTGGTTTGCAAATATGAAGTAATACGGGCACGTGCCAAGAGGCTTCTTACTATTAATCTCATGACATAGTCCGTTTTTGATTATATATTTCTTTTGAAAAGATGCTTGTCACATGGGAATGTGAAATGAATGTTTTGTCATGAGTAGCATTGGAAAAATATGAATTTTTAGCAATTTTTGCTTTGCTTCATTAGCCCTTTTATATATAGATGCTGTGAAACTAACTCTTCTTCTGTCTTTACCCTATAATCTCTTGGTTTCAAGTACTGATCTCTTAAATTCCAGGACTTTTAAATTACTAGTTTAAGAATCCATTTTTGCATCCTGAAAAATGTTTTTATTTTTTTCTTCCAAAGGACCTAGATGATATAGAGGATGAAAATGAGCAATTAAAGCAGGAAAATAAGACCCTCTTAAAAGTTGTTGGACAGCTGACAAGGTAGAAGATTCAAACCTCAGTGAGGAGAGAGAGAGATTTAAAAACTACTGATTGATTGTTAAAGTCAACACTACAGTAATACTTCCTTTGTTGCAGTATGTTAAAATAACCAAGTCTTTATATTTATTATTAGGAAACCAGATGGATGTTTATTTTCATAATACATTATTTTTCATTCAGTAAAATGGCATCAACTTTTGTGGGTATTTTTAACCTTACCTTTCACATTAAGAATAATTAACAATTATGACATCTTTCAAAAACATTAAATTCATGATTGTTGTACTGGGATTTGTCTTCTGACTACATATAATCTGGTTATAGTAGTTTAAAAATCAGAGCACCAGGATCACTTTTGGTCTATGTTGGTTGTATATTTTTTTCTTGAATGAAAGGAAGCAATAAAAATAAGCTTTGTTTACACAGATCCAAAATATATATTTTGGGAGATATTTTCATTTTGTTTCAACCGCTGTTAAGTGTAGGTGCCTTATTGATGTGTAACAGTTTGCAGATTGATTACTTGTTCTAAAATACAAATCTTGTAGTTGTGAGTTTTTTACTATATCTGAAAGACTGACCATGTTTGAGTAGCAATTTTCTTCTGTATAGCAGTTGTCTTGGGGAAAAATAAGTTGTTTTATTAAAAAAAAATGCAATAAACCAACTGTAGTTACCAACATTAAATTTTTTTGTAACATGTCTCAGTTGTGCACTATAGTATATCATAATACTTGTGCTTTAGCAGTGAAATGCAAATTTACTGTCTTACAGTAAGTTTGTTTTGTGTATTGAGAATATAAACAAAGCCTGGAGCTTTCATTTTGCAAAAGTATTAAAACATAATTATATTTAAATCTACCTATTTTAAATATTTAGTGCTCATAATAAATGTGAGTTTTAAGGGTTTTTAAAGCTGTGATAAAGCTTGTTAGTTATAATGTATGAAAGGAAAGTTTCATAAATTATTTAGGCCTTTGAAAAACATGAAGTATGCAACATACAATAAAACATTCAATCTTGATTGCCACTAATGTGTATGAAAATTAAAGCTTGCATATGCAGTTAATTTTAGTCACTTGGGGCAATATGCTAGCGTTTTTTAGTGCAAGATGACACTTTCTTGATATAAAAACCACTGTCTTCCGTCACAAATAATTCTGGCCTAAAAATTCTTGCTAGACTGCAACTTATGCTTGGACTCATCCTGGTAGGGCATAACTCATTCCTGATTTTAACAAATATGTAAGTCGTTTGAGTTACAAAATCAGATATAAAACCTTCCTGAAGTTCCAAGCATTCTTCCTCTCATAACTTGAATGTGCCGAAGTACAAAGTTTGAAACATCTACAGTTTTTGTTGCCTTAAAATATAAATATAACATTAATACGTAATGATGGCCATCTACAAAGATTTGCCCGTAGCTTTCGTTTTGAGTTAAACATTCTTTGTATTTAATGAGACTAAGGAATTCTTAAATTTTTAAATCCAGAAATTATTACTGCATGTTAGATGCTTCGGTTTCGTTCTGAATATTGAACAGGTTATTTTGCTTTGTTTATTTTATATTCCAGTGAGAGAGAAGCGGTTGAGAGCTTGAAGTATTACACAGTACATTTACCTTCTAATGTGCTTGGAAGTTGTGCTCACAGTAGGAGTGAGCCCACACAGTCTGTCTTGGAGCTTAAATCCTTAATGCAGGGTTTAATTGGCACAAGGGTGAAGATCACGAGTGAGCACTAATCTATATCTTGGTCCAGCAATAATAAGCCCTTAATTTGATCACTTTTACAAAATTGGAAATATAAACATGTAGGGGGAAAAAACAACTTGATATATAATCACACATGTAAGTGGGTTTAATGGATCTGAAACCTAACATTGAAACTTTCTGGGAAAGAGCATCCATTTCCCTCTCCCTTTAATCTGTAGGCAAAACTTAAGGACTTGTAGAGTGTGCTTCCAAATATATATTTGATGTAATACCAAGAGAATTTAGATGCTTAACGTCATACTCTGAACATACAGATATAAACAAAGTTTTGGATATTTCTAAATTATATTTCACATAGAATCACAGAAAAATGTAGGGCTGGAAGTGATCTCAGGAGGTCATGTCGTCCAGTCCCCTATGCTGTAACAAGGCCAAGTATCGTTAGACCATTCCTGACAAGTGTGTGTCTAACCTGTCCTTAAAACCTCCAATGACAGATTCCACAACCTCCCAGGGAAGCCTATTCTAGTGCTTAACTATCTTTATAGTTAGGTTTTCCTTGTATCTAACCTAAATTTCTCTTGCTGCAGTTTAAGCCCATTACTACTTGTTCTACTTTCAGTTGGACACAGTACAGTTGATAACCATCGTCGTTATAATATCCGTAACATATTTGAAGACTGTCATCAGATCACCCATCAGGCTTCCTTTCTCAAAACTAAACATACCCCTTTCCTCAAAGTTCAGGTTTTCTAAACCTTTTATCATTTTTGTTGCTGTCCTCTAGACCCTTTCCAGTTTGTCCATTTTCTTCTTAAAGTGTGCTGCCCAGAACTGACACAGTAGTCCAGGTGAGGCCTCACCACGTGAGTAGAGTGGGACAATTACTTTGTGTCTTAAATACAACACTCTTGTTAATGCACCACAGAGTATTAGCCTTTTTCACAACTGCATCACATTACTGACCTAGTCAATGTGTGATCCACTATAACCCCCGGATCTTTTTCAAAAGTACCTAGCCAGTTATTCCCCATTTTAGTAGTTGTTCATTTGATTTTTTTTTTCTTCCCAAGTGTACATTTTGCACTTGTCTTTATTTTAAGTGCAAAATAAACTTGTTGGTTTCAGACTAATGTTCCAATTTGTCAAGGTCATTTTGAATTCTAATTCTCACCTCCAAAGTGCTTTCAATCCCTCACAAGGTGGTATAATTTGCGAAATTTTTATAAGCATACTCTCCACTTCATTCTCCAAGTCATTAATGAAAATAATGACTCGTACCGGACCCAGGACAGACCTCTACAAGATCCTACTAGATTAATCCCCACAATTTGATAGCAAATAATTGATAACTACTCTTGGAGTAATTTTTCAACCAGTTGTGCACCCACCTTATAGTAATTTCATCTAGACCTCATTTCCTTACTTTGCTTATGAGAATGTCATGTGGGACTTATTAAAAGCCTTATTAAAATACAGATATATCATATCTGCAACTTGTCCCCATCCATTAGGCCAGTAACCCTGTCAAAGAAGTATATTAGGTTGGTTTGTCATGATTTCATAGAATATCAGGATTGGAAGGGACCACAAGAGGTGATCTAGTCCAACGCCCATAGCCAGCCTTGACAAATCCAGGATGGCTATTACTTATAACCCTATTATCCTCTGTGTGCATAGAAATTGCTTAATAATTCGTTCCAGTATCTTTCCAGGTATTGAAGTTACGCTGACTAGCCTAAAATTACCCAGGTCCTTTTTGTTCCCCTTTGGTACTATGTTTTCTCTCATACGGGAACTCACCCGTTGTCTGAGAGTCCTTAAAGATAATGGCTAGCGGTTCTGAGATTTCTTTGGCTAGTTCCTTGAGTAATCTAGCGTGATTTCCTTAAGGCCCTTAATACATCTAACTTATCTAAATATTCTTTAACCCATTCTTTCCTTATTGTAGCTTCCATTCTTCCCCCCTTTTGTTAATATTGTGTTAAGTATCTGGTCATAGTCAACCTTTTAAGTGAAGACTGAAGGCATTAAAATAGGCATTAAACACATCAGCCTTCTTGATGTTGTCTGTTGTTAGCTCTCATTCCCCGCTAAGTAGAGGACCTACACTTTGCTTCATCTTTCTCTTGTTTCTTATGTATTTATAGAAACTCTTCTTACTGTCTTTTATGTCCCTTGCCAGGTGTAAGTCATTTTGTGCCTTAGCCTTTCTGATTTTTGTCCCTATATGCTTGTGCTATTCTTTTGTTACTCCTCCTTAGTAATTTGTCAATGTTTCTGCTTTTTGTATGTTTCTTTTTTGATTTTCAGGTCATTAAAGAGCTCCTGATGGAGGCATATTGGTCCCTTATTCTTCTGAGTTTTTCTTTGCATCAGGATATGGTCCCTTATTCTTCTTTTGAGCTTTTCTTCGCATCGGGATAGTTTACTGTTGTCTTTAATATTGTCTCATAGATAATCGTGTATTTTCAGCCCATGAAAGAACAACAAAGCAAATGGGCCAGTATTTCTCTATATCTCATTACCTCTTCATAAATTAACTTTTTTATTAATTAAGTAAAAGATAATGGCTGAAGTTAACAAACTTTTTTCATTTTGACACATTTAATTTGAGAGGGTTTTTTTGACGGTATGGGAGAAGGATTTACAATAGACTTCCCTGAGCGCTTTTGAAATAAAGTTTTAGCATTCTTGAAAATGACAGGGCTTCAACTCAAGAACAGTGCCATCATTAAGTGTGGTCCCTTAATACAAATTGTAGGAGTTCAGACAGAAAGCGACTTATGGCATTAATGTGGCTCTGCATAAATGCACATAGGTAATACCCGGCATGATCTTACACAACTGCACCATGAAGATCCCACACTCTTCAGCCGACAGTCCTGTTGATCTTAAATATTTCTGGAGGAAAGTATTTCAATCACGGCAATAGTTTATGGTAACTTATGGTATTATCAGGCTCTTGGCAGAAGTTTTTGCTAGTCTCTATAGAAAAATGATGCACTACTTAGACTGACAATAATTGTGTAGTCAATACAGTACCTTTTTATCTGAGTAGGATATCCTTAAACTCAAACATACAGCAAGCTTTTAATCTAAGTAGTTTGGGAGGATGTTACTTTAGCTACTTTAGTATAAGGACTTTTTGTTGACCCTTTACAGTTTGTTTACTTTCTCCTATGTAACTAACTTACTGCTGGATTGTTCGGAATTAATGTAAATTGGGGTGAGTTAAATATCAGGGACACTGAAATTGAGCAATAGTTTAATAGGCCTTAAAGTGAAAACCTACCTCATTTGGGAAGGTTGTATGTTTCCGAAGCTGATCTGGATATTTTGTAGTAAGGTGAACTTAACATGCAAGAGGTTTTGGGTTCACTAATGTTCTGATATAAATTGTGCAAGTAAATTTGTGAGACAGATTTCTGCACTTTCATCTCTTAAAAATGGGACCAAACTACATAGACTTAACTTTTTTTTTTTAAATTGTAAACCCAGTCACCATGGGAAATTTTAACAAATGTCTGTGTAGATTATTAATAAAACTAATAGGGCAGACATCTCCTTTTGTCTTATTTTCATAATGAATGGCACACAGTATATTCCATAGTGGATGAGCTGCCAGGCATTAATTTGTGTTGTCCTGATAATGCATTATGAGGTTTTTCTGTGACTATGACTGTCAAGTTCTGTTGTGTAGCAGACAGATATGTCCGAAGACCTGAAATTTAAAATTAGCACATGGAGATACTGACCATGAATGGTATGCATTAATATTTTGGGGTTTTTTCCTGAAGATAAGCAATTAATGGTATATGAATATTTTAAATAATCAGAACAGCTTTTTTAATTTTTAAAAGAATTAAGCTGTCATCCTCAAGCTTTAACATTACTTGATGTACTTATTAAACAGAGAAACAGCCTATATTTGAAAATTGGTACTTTTTATATCTTAAAAGCCAAAAAGTTTTCCCTTTCTATAACCAGATATTGGATCATACATTCAGAAACATAAATTGTATTTTTTCTTTAGAAGGACTCTGGTTTTGTTTTTGGTTTTTTTGCGCGGGGAGGAAGTAATTGATACTAATTTATCTGTTTGGACTATATAGCTTGGAAACAGGAAATAAACTGATAGCCCTGAAGTATCAGGCATAACCTAGCAATATGTTTCTCAGTTACTTGTACTGAGACCTAGCTAAAGTGAATAGGACCAGCATTAACATCATTCAATAATATAAAGAGCTTTAATATAACTCAAACCAGCTGATTTTAATCTACAGCAAGTGGCATTTCAGCTTGCCTAATATACTGGCAACATGCAGATTTTGCTGCCGTAAGAGAGGTCAGTGGGGAAGAATGGCGATTGCATTACTTTGTAAAATGCACTACCGACATAGAGAGATGTAGGCTTCAACTGTTGTTTTGGAGCATGGTCTTTGCTACTTTATTCCAGCTGGAAGCAAAGTAATTCGGTATAGCAGCCAAGTAGAGAGGTGATTATTGGGGACACAGATGAAGCAAATTTATTTTTAAATTTAGGTATTACTATCTTGTATCTGCCTCTCAGTATTTCTTGAGTTGAAAGACTTCTCTGGGTGAAGATGTCAGTTGTATTGATGCATTTTCATCAGTATTGATTATCAATCTTGACAGCTGGCATCACAAGCAAGTAAGATGGCCTTTGTCATGGAGAACTGCCAGAGCAAACAGATTTCTCCCCCCTCACCCCCCCCAACTCATTCAGATGGGAAATAAGGTGTAAAATTTTAACAATGATGGTAATTAATTATTGGAACAACTTACCAAGGGTTGTGGTCAAATCACCAGCACTGGCAATTTTTAAATCAAAGAATGGATGCTTTTCTAAAAGGTATGCTCCAGTTCAAACAAATTATTTCAGGGAAGTTCTATGGCCTGTGCTATGCAGGAGGTCAGAGTAGATGAGCACCGTGGACCCGTCTGCGCTAGTATCTATGAACCCAGTGAATTCAGTCATAATCAGCTAATGGGAAGGAAAGCATAAAAATGTGTTTTCCAGCTTAATCATTTTATTATAGCATTTCTACAAACAGTAAAAAAAAAAAAAAAAAAAAATGAACAAATTGGCTACTGGGAGCTATCAGATAACTTGAAGTTGTAAAAGAAAACTTCCATACCACTACAGGTCTATTCCCAGTCAATAATTTTGGTGTCAATACATGTGTAGACATGACTTATACTTGTGTTATGCATTTATGTAGAACCGCTTATAATATGTATGCAGGACACAAATGATGTAACTATGCAGCTGATGTACCAAGTCATGATTTTAAAGTGTTAACTTACTAAAATCACTTTTTCTGTATCTCAATGTATGCCTTTCTCCTCATATTGTAACAGATGTACGTTATTCTGTTAATTTAGTCTTGTTGCTTATATTCTTGGATTTCTGGTGTACTGTTCAGGGTTGTGGTTGTGTGATTTGGGGCGGGGGGGAGGAGGCAAAATTGTTATACCCACTACATTTTTCATTTAAAAATGTCATAATCCAGTCTTTAAAATTTCTGTAAAGTCATTTTTTAAAATATAACTGTTATATGTATTTAAAAAATTGAATCATCGCTTAGTTATAAAGAACTAAATATTCTTTTTATTTTTGAACATTGGCTAGTTGTGTTGTTTCCTATCTTGTGATAACATTTGTTTTAAAAAATGGTATTGAGAAATTTACTTTTTCAGTTAAAAGATATCCCTATTAACCTACCAATAAAGACTGCGTGCCTTTTGTCCAAATAAAAACAAAATGCTTTTTAGTCTCAGTTTGTTCTTGAATGTGTTCAAAGAGAAATAATAGTATATGACTAAAATTAATACCAAATACACTAACTGGGGCCTATCATCAAAGCTGGGAACTTCTCACATGTAAGTTGCTGTTATAGTTTCATTGAAATTACACTTCACACCTATAGATTAAAAACAAAGTTTAAATTCAGATCCAACTACAACGTTCTCTGTGTCTGGCTGCATCTAATCTCTACTTTAGAACTACCTTCCACCTCCGGTTGTAGCCTTTTACTTGGTTCTTCTTTTATCCTATACCCCATTTCACCTTCACAGACTGAAATCATGACTAACCTTCAGTAAGGAGATCAGGAAGTGGCTTCTTCTAGAGCTGTAAGTCCAGCTAATTTGCTTGCCTGAAGGTCTTAGAGGATGTTTACAAGATGCTTCCTCCTGGAGGTGCTGAGTGCACTGACTCCACAATACACCCAGTTCCTCTGGAACTTGCACATGTGTGAATGCTCGCACTCTTGCTGTGTGTGTGTGTGTGTGTGTGTGTGTGTACATGCAGAGGCCTCTTGGGCAGCCTAGTACATACACTTGTTCTTTGTTTAGTATCAGTGTGCAACAGTATGGAGCATTAGGGAAATGGAACAGATTTAAATGAATTATTTTTGAAGCTTATAATATTTTAATCTTTTGATTCAAACAACCCACTTGCTACAGAAATACCACAATGATGTTAATAATTAATGTGTTTAAAAACACCTGCTTTGGATAAGACATGATATGTGTTCGTATTTAATTATTGGAATTATTTTTTAAAGATAAACCTGCACAGATGGTATCCCTCCTATATTAGTTCCTTTGTGAGACTGATGACACGTCTTTATCTTCTCAAGGTTGTTTTGTTTTTTAATTTTGGATCTAATCTTTCCAGCAAGGTACAATTCAGAGTCTCAGATTTTAGGTGTTTGCCTTGAGTACTTCAGAGCACCTCTGGTGCTTTGGCATCTGTTTTCATGCCACTTCAATGTCTCTTTTTTTGTGCCCCAACTCTTGTTAGGAAACCTTAAGTCAAAGTGCATAGATGCCTGCTCTGCTTCTTCGCTGCCAAATTTCTTTGTTGCAACTCAACATCTATATGATCTTGGTATTGGACACACATTTCTTTGGTTGGTCCAATATTTCCCTCAAAGCACAACTATCCACTTTTCTTTTTTAGGCTTGGAATCCGTGGAAGAAGGAAGACCATTTAACATCTTCGAAGCACGTCTGTATGGCAAAACACATCTATGATTGGCAACCATTTTTGTTGTGTTGTCTGGTCAGTCAAACATAAAATTTAGAACTGATAAAAAGCAATACTTTCCACACCGTGAGTAATTAAACTGTGGAATTCATTGCCACAGGAAGCAGTTGAGGCCAAGAACTTAGAAAGATTAAAAAAGAGATTGGACACTTATACGGATAACAAGATTATCTAGAGTTCTAATTATTATAAACTTTGGAAATGTTAAACCTCAGGCTTCAGGATTCAAGACCATCTCTAATTGTTAGAAATCAGGATGAGACCTTAAGTGGGGGACAGAATTACCCTCATCTGCCTATTTAAGTGTTTTTACACCTTTCTGTGAAACATCTGGTACTGGCCCCTGTAGGAGAGAGAATACTGGACTAGATGGACCTCATATCTGATCCAGTATAGCAATTCCTGTGTTCCTAGAACATGCCTGAGTGCCAGATATTTCTGCAGATGTCACACCACATGCTGAAGAAAGACAGTGAGCATCTTTTGAGTTCTTTTTGAGACATTACAGGGAATCTCTTGTAAATTCAACACTCAGCTGGCCAGAATGCTTTGAAGGGTGAATCATAGAATAGAATATCAAGGTTGGAAGGGACCTCAGGAGGTCATCTAGTCCAACCCCCTGCTCAAAGCAGGACCAATCCCCAAATAAATCATCCCAGCCAGGGCTTTGTCAAGCCTGACCTTAAAAACCTCTAAGGAAGAAGATTCCACCACCTCTCTAGGTAACCCATTCCAGTGCTTCACCACCCTTCTAGTGAAAAAGTTTTTCCTAATATCCAACCTAAACCTCCCCCACTGCAACTTGAGACCATTACTCCTTGTTCTGCAATCAGCTACCACGGAGAACAGTCTAGATCCATCCTCTTTGGAACCCCCTTTGTGGTAGTTGAAGGCTGCTATCAAATCCCCCTTCATTCTTCTCTTCTGCAGACTAAATAATCCCAGTTCCCTCAGCCTCTCCTCATAAATCATGTGTTCCAGCCCCCTAATCATTTTTGTTGCCCTCCTTAAGTCTGATACAGAGTAGCTGAGCACCAGAACTCAGTTTCAGGACCACTCTCTCACAGGTAAACCCAATGGGGTGGCTTTGCATCCTGAAATTCCTGCATTTATTACCAGTAAAGCTGCTGGCACTGCCAAGCATTGACTCATTGATGCATTCAGGGCTTAAAGTCAATGGTGCTGAGTTTTGGCAAGCAGCCAAGCAGGAAGTACCAAGAGAAGACCAGCTGCTTTCAGACATGTTTCTGTCAGGGTCCCTGTACTGAAGTCTCCAAATGTTTCCCTCCTGTATTTAAGTATTCAAAGAGAGCAGTTGATGGCAGTTCTGACCTTTAGCATGTGTTCAGTGACGTGGCTTGATCAAACCTGGTTCTTTCTGATACCACCATGACGCCCAGCTATCACCTTTGTTGCATTTCTTTTGGCCTGTATTGACAGAGGATATTGTGGAGTTGGAGCACTTCTTGCACTGAGACTGATGCTTTCCCCCAACTGGCATTTCTGTTTCAGGAAGTTCTGGTCTTATTGTTGGCATTCATAGCTCTTCTCACCATTGCCTCAAAGGTGGATCTCCCTGTAGGCCTGATTGACTAAAGGCATCTGGACTCCACCATGAGGTTTGGAGAAATCTCAAACACATGCCTTAAACCACAGAACTTGTTTGGAAGACAGGTGCAGACCTCTTTACACTTTAAAAAAGCTGCACTTTGTTCTTTTGGGCTAGTCACTTGGGTCCCTCCATCAAGGGAAGGGGTCTGTCTGGAAATCAGGCTTTCAGACCTAGTAGCCTTCATGGAGGTCCTCCATGGCGTACTTGTCTAAGGGATCCAAAGTCCTCATTCAGCAAGCACTCAAACTTTCCAAAAGCTTTTAGTATTTATATAGTCTTCTATTACCAGTAGCACGCTGGGGCTTCAAGTCTGCCTCAGACAGAGGAACCTTTTATCCTGTATATCCCATGGTCACCACAGACTGAACACACCACTGAACAAGTCTCAGGACTGGACTATAAGATCCAGTTCTTTGAAGAAAAACAAAACTTTCTCCAAATTGCCTCAAATGATCTCACACTTCTCAATATCAAAGGAAGCTACAGTCCTCCTGGTAAAGATCATTGTGCCACTGGGTGAAAGAAAAGAAAAGGTATTATTCCCAATAGTTCATGATAGTGTGAAAGACTGGAAAGCTCTGGCCCAGCCTGGATGAAAGGGATTAAATTCTCACACTCTCTCTCGTTTTTTTTTTTTTAGGTCATTACTCTGGTAGCTATCATAGCTCTTCCAGAGAAGATCAGCTGACCAGTTTTTACCAGAGCTTCTCTTAATCCAAATTACCAGATGATAGTGAGGTGTTGCAGCGCACACAATGACCACAAACATTATGCTAAATGTCTACCATTTAACCATGTGTGACAAATCAGTATTGTTGTGCCCTTTCTTTATAATTCTAGGCATTGTATAAGGAATGTAATGATAATTTGTAAGAAAACATGGGGTTTTGGGGTGTTACATAAGACTACCTGAAAAAACTCCAATATGGTTATTGGTATCTTGACATTGACCCATTAGTATTTATCCCTGGAACTCGGATCGATTCTGTAGACCAAGAGTCTGGAATTAAATTTTTGTTTCTCTGTATTAATTAATCCATGTTTTTGCCTTAAGGCTCCTAATACCAATGATGCATTTTTAGAAACATTGTAATGTTTGATTGCAGCGGTGTAGGTGTGGTTGCAATCAGCCACCAGATATGCTTAAAGGGGTGGGAGGAGGAGTGAATACAAGTTTATCAAGTTTAGACTCTTGAATAAACTTGAAACAATTCTCAAATTTCTCCATGGAGAAATGCTGTCTATCAGAGACATTCTCTCCCCACCTCCATTTATGAGCCTGCTCCTGCTTACTGTATTCTGTTTTAAAAGAAACATGCAAAATGATGCGACATTTCATTACTCTGGCAGCGTCAAATAGAGATGTAAGATGCTGGGACTGAAAGAGACGAACTATTCTAGTGGTAAATTTCAGCTTTATCCTATTGCTTAGATACAGGCTATGGTAAAGGTTAAACCTAGGTGGAAATACTTAATAAAAATGCGCACCTAAAAGAACTAATTATGGAGGTTGGAGATTTAGGTTTTATACAACAAGGTTACTTTGGCAGAGCTTCCAGTTGTAGACAGAAAAATTGGGAGCTGAAGCCCCTGTTTTATAAGGGCCTGAAGCCACTCCTGCTGTCTATTCAGTTCAGGATCCACTCAGAACAATAGTGGCTTCAGCCCTTACTTTCCCCTATCCTGCACAAGACTGAACTAGAATTCCTAGAAACCAAGAGACAATAGCTCCTAGCTACTGCTTCAAGGAATACTCCATTTTTTTTTTTTAAGAAATACAATTCTAATCCTCTTTCTCAGTCCTGGCTGAGTTGTAGGCAGAGGAATTGGGCCTATATGCTAAATCATACCACTCTTCCTGGATATCCAATCCCCCCACACTCCCCGCTCCAGTCCCAACCAGTTGTAAGGGGCTGCAAACTGTCTGGGAATGGTAATACTGTGTTGATGTTTTTGACTGGGTAGTGAATGTCTAAAACTGGCTCTGGTTTTGAGCATTTTATTTATCCCTTGCAGTGATGTGCTGGAGGTGGCTATTGGTTTATGGTGGGAGTCTCTTGTTAAAATTCTATCAGCAAATTGCAGAGGAGTTGTGATTTCCTTCTCTCTGCATGCTGCAAAATCAAATGTGCCAAAGATGAATTATTCCTGGGGCTTCTGAAGACAAATGTTTTGCCTGTGGAATGTACCATGTTGCATTATGTCAGGTGTTCAAAAACACACACCAACTATCCCATCTTTTAAAACATAAATGTACCTATATTTTAGGAACCAAGTATTGGCTAAATATTTGCAGAGTCCTGTGACACTTCCTGGGGGTACCCAGTATGGTGAAGTACCTCGCTCCCACCTTATGCCCTTAGCATAAGAAAACCTTGTCTGTGCCAGTCATGAGTTAACTCCCTGATTCCATCAGCCACAGGCACCACAAGTATTCCCCACTCAGCCTATACAGGCTCTTGCTGGCTACAGGTTAGTGACAGGTCCCTCTGGAGCCCCTGCTGCACTTGACACATACAGTGTTCACAGAGTCACTACTCCCCAAGAAAGAATACACCCCAGCTTATAAGCTTCACCTCTGATCACTGCTCTGCTTAGCACACAGCACTTAGATAAGTTTATAGTGAAAACAAGTAAAAGATTATTTGACAAAGGACAGGGATTCAAGTGATAGCAAGTAGGAATATTGGAAACAAATGGTTACCTATAAAATAAAAACAATACGCACCACAGGTCCTTCCGGTGTATTACAGCCATGCTTCCCTACGATCTTCTATTCACGAGACAAGTCGCACTGTTAGCTTGCCTCCTCAGTGAAAAAGATCCCAGGTATCTCTCTGTGCCCCCAGTTATGCTCACTAATCCATTGTGTTTACTAGCAAACAGGCTGCTTCCCCCTTATCTTTTCGTGTGTGCCTCTTTCTTCTCAATTACGCAATCTCTCGATTTAGCATTTGGCTTAGTCTGTAAATTGGCCTCTGTTGTGAAGTGGTCAATACACATATGACCAGCCAGAGATAGAGAAGAATCTCTTCCCTCCTACCTGACAGGAGCACGTTTTATCACCTTCTGGTGACCTGCCTTAACTCATGTACCTTAAAAACATAATTTTCAATACAGGTACGTTATTCCTTAGACATTAGCCGTACAAACATTTTGCAGTGATTATGATGACCTCTTGAGTCTCGGTAGAGACTTCACATGCCACCCTTTCGTAAACTTAATATGCATATATCTGACTAAGGGATCCCTGTAAAACTCTGTGCAACCCCTGTGCCCTCTGCCAGTTGGCATCAGAGTCTTGTGCCTGGTTTTGGTTATTAGATAGTGTTTTAGTTAAATGCAGAAATGCATTAATGGACTCCTCAGCCACTCATCTCTTGAGTTCTGCAAACAAACAGCCAGCTAGTACACAGGGTGCATTACATGCTGAGACAGGGATGTTTTATGGGAAGCTTGTTAAAATATTGCTAATGTATCATTTATTTCTTGGAGGCAATAGAATTATATAAGATTTTCATATTAAACATGTTACATTAAAATCACCCTGGTACTATATTTTTTTCCTTAAGTGTCAGATATTAAAGATTCCTTTTGGTTTTACAACTAACATACTTTTCTGCTCTACCCTATTTTAAATTATTGCACTGATTTTGTTTTTGTCAAATAGCTATGTCTTCCAGGAAATACTAACTAGGATTAGCAACTGTGCTGGCTGGTGTCGTGACCTAAGATTTTTTACTACATTCGGATCATCCTTAGTATTGGCCGCTCGCAAGCCATGTGTTGTAATGGTTATCTGCAGTAATTATTGTTACAAGTAACACCTATGATGACTAAAACTGAAAGAGATTAGAGGAAAAAAAATTCTCTTTTTTCTATTTTACTATGTGTACAATAGTTTTATTGATTCCGCTCTGAAGTCAGTTGAGTTAATCAGTTTCTCCTGTTTTGTTTTGGTGTGGTTCTTTTGCACAGCAACAGGGGGAGAAAAATATTTTGTATACATGTTTCTTTTGTGACCGTAAAATCACAAAAATGAGCAGGTCTCAAGAAAGGCACTTACCTAAAACCTCTTTGAATTCCTTTTTTTTAAATAAACTCATTAGATTTCAAATTTAGTATGCCTTTAAGTGCTCTCTTTCTTCAAACTCCTTTTAAAGCAGCCAGCTGCCCCTCTCAGTAACAGTCTGTTTAGCTGTCTCATCCTTTTTCATTTTAAAAACTGTCTACTGCAATGTCAGAAGGCTTTTGAACACTATCAATATTTCATCTGAGATAGCTGACAACAGATCAAATTACTCCTTCTGCAGGAGTCCATATTCTGAAGCGATGGTTCACAGTAGCTATAATTTACTCCACCAATGGAAGCAGCAAAGAATTTGTAGAGAACTGTTCTCCTGTCGCCCAGCAGATTTTAATGATCTCCTAATCCAGCAGTGTAGGTTGCCTTGTAGGATGTATAACAGATGCTGGAAATCTTTAATATTTCAAAGATGGTGGTGACTGACAGAAAGTTTCATGCCGGTTTACATAACATAAGTGGGTGGTTCCATTCCAGGTACAAGTAAACAGGGATCCCCATTAACAGCAAGGTTGTAAATTGTGGTGCAGGGTGTTTGTTTCAGCAGAGAGGCTGAGGATTCAGTCAATAAAGAGACTGAGCTACTGGATTACCCTTACATGGCAGTACTTCCAGAACACTGTTAGGGTGCACTGGTGAAGCTGATGTCTATGCTCTGCCTACTCAGTAGATTAATAAAGTACTCCTACTCTCCAGACAGTCAGTTTGGTACCTTTTCAACACCATTCCATTCTGTTTGTTAGTATTAGTTGTTATTATTTTAGTTTCATTTGGCTGCTGTTTTCTTGAGTGTTCCACATCACAGAAGTGTAGTTGGCAATTTTCTTCCATTGCAGTTTTTCTGTTATGCTTCATTTTACAGACATCCCTTGATTTTTGTCTTTTAGTCTTCAAGAGCTAAAATCCCCTGAGATGCAGCCAGTTATTTATGTATTAGTTTATCTGCCAAAGGATATCCAAGTGGATTACCACCTTCCCTCTTTCTTTCTCGGAGCTTTGAGAGTTCTGTAATTTTTTTGTATATTTTACTGGACTTTTAGTCTAATACGGGCAGCCTAAGGCACTGACAGAAGAGTACACGATGATGAGAATATTATGAGACACTCCTTGTGGTGCATCTGAATGCCCAATATTTTGAATCTGTGAGAAGTCCTGTGTGGTTACACACTGGAAGCACAGAGATGTCTAGAGCCCAGGCGAAAGTAATCCACTGAGGTGAAGAATAGTTACTGGTAAATAATGTTATGTTTTTCTCTTAAGCCTTACACTTGCCCTGTCTTATTAACCTGCTGTGACTAGAGTGTTGAACCAACATATTACAGGGCAGAATCATTAACCAAAGGCTGATCTGGAGACCCCAAAGACAATATGAATCAGCTCCAATTCACGCGGACTGGCAACATGTCATCTTCTCCCCCCCCCCCCCCCAATATCTGAATTTTTGTCCCGTTTTTTAATGCATGCTTACAAATTACACTACGTTCTGTTACCAAGGAACAGCGAGGCCTCAGAGCAAGTTGGCTATTGGTTGTTCTGGAGTGCAGTGAGACACAGGATATAGTTTACTATGCATTGGCACGAAAGAGAGATTTCCCCCCCCCCCCCAGCACTATGGCACAAAGCCATACAAAGTTCTCCAAAGACATTGGAACAAAACATATTTTACCGCCTCAATTACACAAGAATTAAAATAACATACTGTTTTAAGACATAGAAAACAAATAGTACTTTGGATTTTTTTTTTTTTAGTCTTTGCGTTTGTGTGTGCAAAAAATGTCCTAATTCAGAACTGCAGTGAGGAAAGTTAATCCTATTTTGTTCCTTGAATAATCTTCCATTCCTTGGTTTGTTAAACATTCTTGGCACTTGCAAGTCACAGAAAAGATAATACATAGTTCTGAAGAATAACCTTTTCAGTACTTATAAAATTAGATCCCTGTAAAATAAGATCTTAATAGAAGTTTATAACTGAATCTTTTAAATGTCAAAATGGAAAAGTAATTTGCAGATTTGAGTGTTTTAATAAACATTGTTAAAAATCCACAGTGTAACATACTGTAATTTACCAGTCACAGAACAAGTATAGTCTTCAAGCATGTTTTAGAGGACTTGCTCTATTAGACTTGGCTATAGTTTAAATACATAGGAAAAAAAGACAGCTTTGGCTATAGTTTATGTTACCTAGTGCTGGAGGCCCAAGATCGCAGCAAATAGGTGTGCTGAACAAGTAGCTGGATTTTCTTAATAGCACAGCTCTAAAGTAACAGGCTTAGAATAGTAAGCTGCCAGACTGGTGAAAGGAAGCCTTTGGAATCAAATTAAATATAATAGAGTCATGGAAAATGCCTAGTGGATTTATGTAGTCTCTTATCTTTCTCGACTAGTGCTTCGTATGAAAAATCCCTTTATTTGTTGCTTAAAGAATTCTAGGGTGTGTCAGCAAGAGAGGAACTGGAACAAAGGTCAGACTGCACAACAGGTAGGGGACTCACAGTGGAGTTAGAAGGTGCATGTGTGGGAAGACGCATTAGCTTGGAGCAATAGGAGGGTAGGAGACTCAGACATGGGATGGGCAAAGACAGTGCTGTTGAGTGAGATGTTTGTGTTGTGGAAAGAGCTTTTGTGCTAGCCAAGCAACACTGAAGCTGCAGAAATGTGTTGTTTTCTGTTTAAAATCTAAATCCTGAGCTTTCTGACTCTAGGACTGTTTGTTTAGTGCAATATGGAGTGATGGCAGTGGGAGGTATAGAGGCAAGCGATATTCAAGGCAAGGGGCAGAAAGGTAACAAATCAAAGCACAATATTGCAAATAAAATTGATCAGGGAAGGTGTTAAAATAACAAACAAATGAAAATGGGGAAAGCTAGTGAAATGCAAGGGAAGAGTGAGTGGAGCCCCGTCTGCCAGCAGACAGCCTGTCCCAGCATTCAGCAAAAATAGTAGCAGTCAAACAGTCATCTAAAATGGCCTCCACACGATACACTGAAAAGTAAGGGCCAAAGGTTCTCCTTTTCCAGGCAGTTAATTTTTTTTAGATGCTAGAGGTTTGGTCAATCTTAGTTGATAAAAAGTCTGAATGTTACTGTAGTGGTCTTTAGTGAACACGGTAGCAGATGTACTATGTATATTTATTCTTAGGACACTTAGCTTACATTTTTAAAAAGAGTCAAAGTGAAGCCGTGGAAAGAGAAATGAGGTGTCTCTCTGCTCCACATGGAGTGTTTAAACAAGAGAACAGAAGCAGCAGCAGATTCTGGATTTAGAATCAGTCATTGAAATTAAAGAGGTTTTCTGAGTATGTGTGGGTGTGTCCTTCTAGTCTTTTGTTTGAAATTCATATGTTGGGGATGGATGAGCAGCTACGGAATGTAGGTGGGGGCATTGCACACAGGTCTGTGACTCAGCATGCTCTGCAGACTACAAAGAGAGTTCCCCAGGGAGTCCATGAAGCAGTGAGTGAAATGTCTGGGATTTGATAATTCCCAACAAGAGAAGAAACTCCCTCTGATCATCAGGATACAGAATGGGGCATTGAGATACAGTGGTCACCAATAGATGGGCAGTATTTTCCAACACATATCACTTAGTTCATAGAATCATAGAAGTTTAGTCTGCGGAAGAAAAGAGAGAGGGGGGATTTGATAGCGGCTTCAACTACTTGAAGGGGGGTTCCAAAGCAGATGGAGCTTGACTGTTCTCAGTGGTGGCAGATGACAGAACAAGGAGCAATGGTCACAAGTTGCAGTGGGGGAGGTTTAGATTGGATATTAGGAAACACTATTTCACTAGGAGGGTGGTGAAGCACTGGAATGGGTTACCTAGGGAGGTGATGGAATCTCCATCCTTAGAGGTTTTTAAGGCCAGGGCTTGACAAAGCCCCGGCTAGGATGATTTAGTTGGTGTTGGTCCTGTTCTGGATCTGTCTGGGTTAGCAGTCAAAGAAAGAATGGCATTTTGATGTAGAAGGCAATTATACGAATCTGAAGAAATTTGGGCCTCTCTGGAGATACATTTGTATAAAAAGTAGTGAGATGACTCTCAGAATGCCTGACCTCCTCTTTTTCCCTTCCCTGCTGGTCCCATTCTTTCCTCCTATCCCTATTCCTGTATGTCTTCTCCTATTTTATTATGGTTTCCCCTGCCTGTCATATTATGTCTATGTAGTATTGTCTGGTCTTGTAGCTTTCCATTTGTAAAGCTGAGTAATTGCATAATTCTGTTGGTGATCCTGTGAAGCATGTGGTATTTGCTGGAAGTCATTTACCTTTTTGTACTTCTCATTGTCTGCTTCTTTATGAAAATTAATAAAATTAATCTTACACAAAAATCTTGGGCTTACTCTCCAGATTATTTTAAAGGGCAAGTCACTGTACTCATGAGGGTGTTTCCTTGATAAAGGAGAGGGAGCTGCTGTTGGGGTGTGTTCCATGAGAAGTCCTCAACTCTGGATTGCACTTCCCCTTATGCACTCATGTTTACTATGTAGGAGCTTGGACTTATTACCCTTCCAGACACAGTGTTAGGCTCAGCTTCCCCCCAACCCCACCCAAGCATTTGGAAAGGCAATGGGAAGATGGTTGGATGGGGTTATTTATTGGCAAGGGGGAGTTACATTCTAGACCCACATCTGATTATGACTGGAAACACAGGAAGGTAATTGTTTTAATGTCTTATTTTTATTTAGAATTTTATGTTTTGGAAGGGGTGCCCAGAGTTTGGGATGGGGGTTCTAGAATCTGTTTTGTATACACATCTAAGTAAATAAAAAGGTACTTAAAAAAAACAACAGATATAACAACATTTCTTTGGACTCCACCTCCACTTTATCCTCATGTAGCCCTGTTGTGGGGCCTAAATGTTACAGCAAGCCAAGTGGAAGGCCTTCACATTAGAAAAATGTCACCCTACAGCAAGCAACAATAATAAGTATAAGGCAGGAATTTCCACAATTTTCCATAATATGAACCTCACTATATAGAGTATTGTGAACACCCCTCCTTCCATTGAGGATGGTAGAATACCCCTGTGACAACTACAGAAAATGCTTGCATAAAATGTTAACCACACTATCTATTTTTAGGTTTCAAAGTAGCAGCTGTGTTAGTCTGTATTCGCAAAAAGAAAAGGAGTACTTGTGGCACCTTAGAGACTAACAAATTTATTTGAGCATAAGCTTTCATGAGCTACAACTCACTTCATCAGATGCATTTCTCCACCTGTTTGGTTTCTCTCTGAAAAAAACAAGGTTCATCATATGACCCGCCATCTCTCCCTAGAACACCGGCACAAACTTCTAAGGACCACCATTGAGGAGCCACTGGTATTAAGTTGTTTATGAAACCCAAATCTCCTCCACATTCTGTAATATGAGTTGACCTGGAAGAACAAAAGGTCAGGTTTCAGAAGGGACCTAGTCTTGTGTCATACCAAGGGAATCAGGAAACCACCCCGGGTCAGAGGCTGCTTCCATTCGAACTCTGAAGCTGTAGCATATAACACAGGCCTCTCAGCATACTTAATAACAATCTCTTTCCTACAACTCTGCCTGTCTACTGCATGGCTTATTGCTAATGAAACAAGTTCTGTGTCATCTGATGAACTGTTTAGAGAATTGTGATAAGCCTTGGAACTTAAATTCTAAAGGGCTAGATTCAACAGAGACCCTGATTGTATGGCTCATTACAACAATTTGTAACTGACTAATTTCCTTTGTTGCATGACAGCAGAGGTGTAAATTTCCCACTTCATTTTAAGTGGTTCCTTGCAACATGTGTTTCAGACAAGAAATTTCGAACAAATATTTGTTAGTGTGAGCTGGTCCATTAAGGACCAATCTTTCTGTTAAGGTTTATAGGCTCTTTGAAACGAACTAGGAAGGATCATACTACGGAGGATCATGTGAGGGCAGGACTACTTAAGACTTCCTGCTCATCACAGTGCCTTACTCAAGACAGAGATTCAAGCTGAGCAGTATATGCTGTGAGGCACTTCTTGAAGAAGAAACAAGCCTCTAGAGGGGCTTGACCTGGGAGAGACAGGAGCAGAGAGTTCTGGAGTGGGCAACAGCTAGCTGAGAAAGCTCTTCAGCAGCGAGGGGTTTGAAGCACATCTGGTGATTGGCTGGATTAGAGGAAATAGGGAAACACCCAAGACGGGCTCAGCAAAGGACCATTTGAAGGGGGCCAACTCACTGAGACCTGAAGGAGTAAATGGCCATGGGAAGTAGTGGAAAGGGCAGACTTGGGCTTGGGGCAAACTACTGCCTACAGTTTAGGCTTCCATGGCTAGGACCTTCCTATGATGTCACCTAAAGTGACAGTGCAGAAGCTCCTGCCTCAAGTATAAAGACTATTAAGATCAGAGGCAAAAGACAATGGAGCTGTGTAACATGGGGATTGTGGTCAGCTCTGATACAAGGGGAGGAGGGGAGCCCTGCATTGAGGGTGAAGAAATTATTAGCCGAGATAGGGCAAAAGACACCGAGTCACCCACTGAAGAACATGTTCCATTTGGATTTGTGTGTTTCATTTGCATTCTTATTCTGATATGGAAAGGGTGAACCAAAGTACTAAAATCATTCTACAAACCTGGAGGCAACCAAAACAGCCAGAGAGAGACTGAGGCCCGGTGGCACCAGAGAGTGAGCCACGCTATCACTGTGTCATTTTGTTTAATCTGAAATAGGTTGCAGGGGTACTTGGCATTACTGTTTAGGGATATTATAGAATCATAGAATCATAGAATATCAGGGTTGGAAGGGACCTCAGGAGATCATCTAGTCCAACCCCCTGCTCAAAGCAGGACCAATCCCCAATTTTTGCCCCAGATCCCTAAATTGCCCCCCTCAAGGATTGAACTCACAACCCTGGGTTTAGCAGGCCACTGCTCAAACTGCTGAGCTATAGCTCACAGCCCATCGGCATTTTCAGTGTATAAAAGTTACTATATCTTAACACACGTTAAATATAACTACTAGAGCTATGGTAAAAGGGTGGGGGAAGGCATGGACAAAAAGAGTAATGAATTTTGGCTTAGTGCGTCTTTATGATAAAGTAAAGGACTTTAAACAAGGGACTTCCCAAGTGTCTGTAATAAGGAAGAGGCTTCATTTACATCATTTTGCTCAAATATTGACTCACTTGCTCATTGATTAAAGGGGGGGAAATTAATTTCAGTCTCTAGTCTCTTGTACAGCTCCACATAGCACTTTAATTTTATTGAAAATATTTCATGAAGCAGATTTACCCAGTCCTTGTAACTAAAACAACGAAAGATTATTTTGTGCACATAAAGAAAGTGCTTTTCTCTCTCTCTGTCGTCTTTCCTGTTACAAAGTTCTGCTCTGTTCTTAGCATTTGAATTCCACAAGAAACATAGTTTTGATAAAGTCAGGTCTCTGGGCCAATCTGTTTACTGTCTGCCATGTTCAACATTCTTTTCCTGACCCGCAATGTTATCCTGTCAACCCTATTATAAATTCCAGTACTGCAGGTCACTAAATTAGAAGGGCTCATGATTTTTAGTAATTCAAAGCCCATTTGGCAGGAACATATAGGGTGTGTGGTTTGGATTAGAATCAAATTGGGCTTTGTTAATCTGAGTTAATTTAGCTCATTTGATGTGAAACAACAAGAAAAAAAATCTTAGTGTAATGGTAATCCACTTCTGTGAGGCATGGACAATAGTGTCCAAGTGTCTATTTATTAGAAACTAAAAGATTAATGCAGCTGCAGCATTAGAGTTACTAGACCCTAGAATGAACCATTTTTTTGCAGGGCAATTGAATGATTAGAATAACCAATGAACATATTCAGACAGTGAATGTAGCTTATTTTAAGCCTGTAAGAGTTAAAAACTGCAGTAAAGTATTTATTTATCGTAAACAACGCTTTAATTGTCTTTTGAATTATAGAAAGAAAACACTCTGATCTTAGTTCATGAAGTCAGTTTAGTTACTGAACCAAAAATACATTTCCTCCCCTCCCCCCAACTCCTTTTGTTTAAATTTGGGACAGCCAAGGCCTTATCTCCAGGGGATTTGAAAAAGGACTCTGGCACTTAAACAAAATCCAGGCTGTTCTTTCTTGAAGTTCTGTGCATCTGTGGGAGTCTGAACAACGTGGAGATTGCCAAATGGAGCTTTATGGAAAGAGTCCCCAAGACAGCCAAATCACATGCCTTGAAGTCTATTGAATTTAGACTTGCCAAAGCAGTGGTGATTGTCAAGTGTCTATAGGATCCTTAGTGATTTAGAATTGGACAGCATAAAGACTTGGTAATCCATTTACTGAAAGCTCTTGGGACACGTTTGTACCGAATGTTTTCAAATAGGCTGGAGATTAATTCCTAACCGGCCTATGATGGATGACCCAAGCCACCTGCGAGTGAACTCTCCAGAGTCTTGTTACTGCTTCTTTGCATTACTGCACTTTCCAGTCACTAAGGATTATGGATGGGGGTTTTCATTGGTTTAGACACACTCTGAAAACATAAGAGTGTGTCATCACAAAAACCTGCGAAGCGTCAAGATTTTCCTAGTGAAAGGAAAGACCAAAGAGTGATGAGACGCCATATTCTTAGTTTTCACAAATATTTAGGTCTGCAGTATACTGAATTCAGGTTTCAGAGTAGCAGCTGTGTTCGTCTTTATCCGTATAAAGAAAAGGAGTACTTGTGGCACCTTAGAGACTAACAAATTTATCTGAGCATAAGCTTTCGTGAGCTACAGCTCACTTCATCGGATGAATGCATCTGATGAAGTAAGCTGTAGCTCACGAAAGCTTATGTTCAAATAAATTGGTTAGTTTCTAAGGTGCAACTCGTACTCCTTTTCTTTATACTGAATTCAGTTTCACTAATGACAATTGACAGCTTCACTTGCATGAAGTAAAAGGAATTTTAGTGGACAGGAAAAAATATACACAATACAATATTCAAGTTTATTTTTCCCCAGGCTCCTTAAATAAAATGGTGTAAAAGGGCTTGGTTCAAAGCCTTGCTTCAATGGCTTTACATATTGGAAACATGGTAACTTTGCAGCATACAGACTGAATTTTGGCTCCAATGTGTTCTGCTATCAAAATGATTTATGATACTACATTTCAAACAAAAAAAGGCATTGGTCCCTTGACCTAAGCATGTATAATCTGTATAGAACACTTGGTATTTAAAAATAAGAATACCTGCCTCTGCAATGGCTTGATCACTTTTCTGATGAAGAAGTGAGAGCACTAACACCGTCAGGTGGAAAGGATAATAATTGTTTCACCTTTTTGCTGGGATAACAAATAGTCATAAACATGTTTCCTAGTTTTCTCACCCTCTGCGAGTGGGAAATAATAATGAAAGTTTTAGCACTGGCATCTGTGCCAGCCTGCTGTTTGTGAAGGGAGTGTTTACTACTCGCAGATTCTGTGAGGCTCCTGTAGCTTGAGACACCTTTTTTCAGTTCTGTCGTGCTAAGCAGCACGAATTCACAGTGTGTTTCTGCCACCTTGTGCTGACTGTCACCCACTGCAAGGTATAGCTTAGCCCTGGGCGAGCCTTTAATTAACCCTGAATGTACTGAAGTGCTTGACTGTAGCATCAGGTTATGCGTAAGAGCCAGGCTTTTGTGAAATAGTTGCATTAAAGTTTCACAACCATTTAAGGTTATTTTCGTATATGAACACACACACAATCTCACCCAAACTTTTGGATAGTCTCTCGTCTTTAAGTTTCTCCTAGCTCTTAGGTCACCAGCTCATAGTTTTCTATTTTTAAAATCGTGGCTCAGAAATAAGGGGAAGAACATTTTTTTTTTAAGAGCACAAGATATAAAATCGATATGTTTAACTCTCCTGTGATGGCTCTGGACTGCTTTCAAATTAACTCAGCAATTCACTCGGCAGCTTCAGGGTCTCTCCCTAGTGACAGATAAGCCTCACCATGACACAGGCTTTAGAGTCTCATAAAGTTCATTTCCTTAAGTAAAGGTTAAAGCAGCTTTTCCCTGCATACCGCACCACTGGATCTTGTTCTTCCTGGGAACAACCTGAACCAGTCATGCATGTGTATGAAGCAGTGGGTAGAGAGGTATGTTTTTAATTTTAAGAAAGCTGCCTGTTTTATTTGTCTTTCCCTCATCTTCATTCCACTCAACATTCCATTCATTCAGAGACTCAAACTGTTTACATGGTCTGCAGCCCTAGGGCCAGCCAAGAAAGGAGACATTTTGATTTTCTAAAGAGGTCTGTCTCCGGGAATTCCCACCACAGGATTAATGGGTCTGTGGGGGGAGCAGGCAGGAATTTAAAGCTCTTTAAGCCCTTGGCACTAGCTGGGCGTGTCTCGTAGGCTGCTGCCACTACTCCAACAGTCAGTTCGTTTGGCTGTAGGCTGTAGCTGCCCTGGGCCGCTGAGAGACCCCAGGAATTGAAGTTAGGGAGGGGTTTGAATTTATGCGGGGGGGAGGGGTGAGACCACGAGGGCAAAGGTGGGCAGTATGGCACCATAGTAAAAATTGAAAAAATGTGTCACAAACATTTTATTAGATTGAACTCATGTTTTAAAACCATCACACAAATTAAAGTTGGCTACTCAAGCCTTTGCTGAAGCATGACCTCTCCATCCTTCTTGTTTTCTTCTTCTTTCAGACCACAACATTATAGTCAGCTGTTGTAAGTAGGAGCAGCAAGAGATGAATTCCTACTTTTTTCATTCCAGGAAACATAGCACAAAGATTGGGTTGAGCCACCAGTAATGATAAAAAAAAGAAGGTGAAGTCAAATCTTCATTCATTCGTTATATGACATTCCACTCTGTGTTCTAATTCTCTATTCTGTCCTGATCACATGGGAGGCCCATTGCTGGTAGTGCCTCGCTCTACTCAACTGTCAGTGTTTGATAGGACAGTTCTATTCGACATTGGTGAGGCCTCATCGGGAGTACTGTGTCCAGTTTTGGGCCCCACACTACAAGAAGGATGTGGATAAATTGGAGAGAGTCCAGCGAAGGGCAACAAAAATGATTAGGGGTCTGGAACACATGGCTTATGAGGAGAGGCTGAGGGAACTGGGATTGTTTAGTCTGCAGAAGAGAAGAATGAGGGGGGATTTGATAGCTGCTTTCAACTACCTGAGAGGTGGTTCCAAAGAGGATGGTTCTAGACTATTCTCAGTGATAGAAGAGGACAGGACGAGGAGTAATGGTCTCAAGTTGCAGTGGGGGAGGTTTAGGTTGGATATTAGGAAAAACTTTTTTACTAGGAGGGTGGTGAAACACTGGAATGCGTTACCTAGGGAGGTGGTAGAATCTCCTTCCTTAGAAGTTTTTAAGGTCAGGCTTGACAAAGCCCTGGCTGGGATGATTTAATTGGGGATTGGTCCTGCTTTGAGCAGGGGGTTGGACTAGATGACCTCCTGAGGTCCCTTCCAACCCTGATATTCTATGATTCTATGACAGGGATCTGTAAAAGCTACATAGAGGTTGAGTAGAATCCAGAAGTTGCTGTTGTAGATTTGTAAGAATAAAGTCTGTGTACTTTTTCAGCTGGCTTAACAAATACTTCTTGTCCTCCTTACTTAAGTGTAAGTGCCTTCATTAACCAACCTCTGGACTGAAGTCTTTGCTTCTCCCAGTATATTTTCAATGGATATATCTCTGATAGATCCAAGAGCAGCTTCTATTGCTGGACAAAGATCTACTACAGTTGTAGTAGATCCCTGGCTGGCATTGTTTAATGACCCAAGAGGTTTCAACAGTAGACTTACAAGAGAAAGAACGGTGATTGTCTTTTCTGGAGGTAGTAGCAAAAGTAGTCCACTCACTTCATTACTTAGATCTGTTCCATCTTTGTAGATACTTTCCAAAGCCGGTAACAATGGGTGCACTAATTTTAAGACAACAGCCAAGGATCGCTCATGAGAAAGCCAGTGGGTTCATAGAATCATAGACTATCAGGGTTGGAAGGGATCTCAGGAGATCTAGTCCAACCTCCTGCTCAAAGCAGGACCAATCCCCAACTAAATCATCCCAGTCAGAGCTTTGTCAAGCCTGACCTTAAAAAACCTTAAAGGAAGGAGATTCCACCACCTCCCTAGGTAATCCATTCCAGTACTGCACCACCCTCCTAGTGAAAAAGTTTTTCCTAATATCCAACCTAACCTCCCCTACTGCAATTTGAGACCATTACTCCTTGTTCTGTCATCTGCTACTACTGAGAACAGTCTAGATCCATCCTCTTTGGAACCCCCTTTCAGGTAGTTGAAAGCAGCTATTAAATACCCCTCATTCTTCTCTTCTGCAGACTAAACAATCCCAGTTCCCTCAGCCTCTCCTCATAAGTTATGTATTCCAGTCCCCTAATCATTTTTGTTGCCCTCCGCTGGATGCTTTCCAATTTTTCCACATCCTTCTTGTAGTGTGGGGTCCAAAACTGGACACAGTACTCCCGATGAGGCCTCACCAATGTTGAATAGAGGGGAAAGATCATGTCCTTCGATCTGCTGGCAATGCCCCTACTTATACATCCCAAAATGCCATTAGCCTTCTTGGCTACAAGGGAACACTGTTGACTCATATCCAGCTTCTCGTCCACTGTAACCCGTAGGTTCTTTTCTGCGGAACTGCTGCCGAGCCATTCGGTCCCTGGTCTGTAGCGGTGCATGGGATTCTTCCGTCCTAAGTGCAGGACTCTGCACTTGTCCTTGTTGAACCTCATCAGATTTCTTTTGTCCGAATCCTCTAATTTGTCTAGGTCCCTCTGTATCCTATCCCTACCCTCCAGCTTATCTACCTCTCCTCCCAGTTTAGTGTCATCTTCAAGCTTGCTGAGGGTGCAGTCCACGCCATGCTCCAGATCATTAATGAAGATATTGAACAAAACCGGCCCCACCACTGACTCCGCTTGACACTGGCTGCCAAATAGACATGGAGCCATTGATCATTACCCGTTGAGCCCGACGATCTAGCCAGCTTTCTAACCACCTTAGAGTCCATTCATCCAGCCCATACTTCTTCAACTTGCTGGCAAGAATACTGTGGGAGCCCATATCAAAAGGTTTGCTAAAGTCAAGGAATAACACGTCCACTGCTTTTCCCTCATCCACAGAGACAGTTATCTCATCACAGAAGGCAATTAGATTAGTCAGGCATGACTTGCCCTTGGTGAATCCATGCTGACTGTCCCTGATCGCTTTCCTCTCCTCTAAGTGCTTCAGAATTGATTCCTTGAGGACCTGCTCCATGATTTTTCCAGGGACTGAGGTGAGGCTGACTGGCCTGTAGTTCCCCGGATCCTCCTCCTTCCCTTTTTTAAAGATGGACACTACATTAGCCTTTTTCCAGTCGTTCGGGACCTCCCCCGATCACCATGAGTTTTCAAAGATAATGGCCAATGGCTCTGCAATCACATCTGCCAACTCCTTTAGCACTCTCGGATGCAGCGCGTCTGGCCCCAGGGACTTGTGCTTGTCCAGCTTTTCTAAATAGTCCCGAACCACTTCTTTCTCCACAGAGGGCTGGTCACCTCCTTCCTATGCTGTGCTATCCAGTACAGTAGTCTGGGAGCTGACCTCGTGCGTGAAGACAGAGGCAAAAGCAGCATTGAGTACATTAGCTTTTTCCACTTCCTCTGTCACTAGGTTGCCTCCCTTGTTCAGTAAGGGGTCCACACTTTCCTTGACTGTCTTCTTGTTGCTAACATACCTGAAGAAACCCTTCTTGTTACTCTTAACGTCTCTTGCTAGCTGCAGCTCAAGTGTGATTTGGCCTTCCTGATTTCACTCCTGCATGCCTGAGCAATATTTTTATATGCCTCCCTGGTCATTTGTCCAATCTTCCATTTCTTGTAAGCTTCTTTTTTGTGTTTAAGATCAGCAAGGATTTCACTGTTAAGCCAAGCTGGTCGCTTGCCATATTTACTATTCTTTCTACACATTGGGATGGTTTGTTCCTGTAACCTTAATAAGGATTCTTTAAAATACAGCCAGCTCTCCTGGATTCCTTTCCCCTTCATGTATTCTCCCAGGGGATCCTGCCCATCAGTTCCCTGAGGGAGTCAAAGTCTGCTTTTCTGAAGTCCAGGGTCCATATTCTGCTGCTCTCCTTTCTTCCTTGTGTCAGGATCCTGAACTTGACCATCTCATGGTCACTGCCTCCCAGGTTCCCATCCACTTTTGCTTCCCCTACTAATTCTTCCCAATTTGTGAGCAGCAGGTCAAGAAGAGCTTTGCCCCTAGTTGGTTCGTCCAGCACTTGCACCAGGAAATTGTCCCCTACACTTCCCAAAAACTTCTTGGATTGTCTGTGCACCGCTGTATTGCTCTCCCAGCAGATATCAGGGTGATTGAAGTCTCCCATGAGAACCAGGGCCTGCGATCTAGTAACTTCCATTAGTTGCCGGAAGAAAGCCTTGTCCATCTCATCCCCCTGGTCTGGTGGTCTATAGCAGACTCCCACCATGACATCACCCTTGTTGCTTACACTTCTATATTTAATCCAGAGACTCTCAGGTTTTCCTGCAGTTTCATACCAGAGTTCTGAGCAGTCATATTGCTCTCTTACATACAATGCAACTCCCTCACCTTTTCTGCCCTGCCTGTTCTTCCTGAACAGTTTATATCCATCCATAACAGTACTCCAGTCATGTGAATTATCCCACCAAGTCTCTGTTATTCCAATCACATCATAATTCCTTGACTGTGCCAGGGCTCCCAGTTCTCCCTCCCAGTTCTCCCAAGCTTCTTGCATTTGTGTATAGGCACTTAAGGTAACTCGCTGATCATCCTGCTTTCTCAGTATGAGGCAGGAGCCCTCCCCTCTTGTGCTCTCCTGCTCGTGCTTCCTCCTGGTATCCCACTTCCCCATTTACCTCAGGGCTTTGGTCTCCTTCCCCCGGTGAAACTAGTTTAAAGCCCTCCTCACTAGGTTAGCCAGCCTGCTCTTCTCTCTCTTCGTTAGGTGGAGCCCGTCTCTGCCTAGCACTCCTCCTTCTTCGAACACCATCCCATGGTCAAAGAATTCAAAGCCTTTTCTCCAACACCACCTGCGTAGCCATTCGTTGACTTCCACGATTCGACGGTCTCTACCCGGGCCTTTTCCTTCCACAGGGAGGATGGACGAGAACACCACTTGTACCTCAAACTCCTTTTTCCTTCTTCCCAGAGCCACGTAGTCTGCAGTGATCCACTCAAGGTCATTCTTGGCAGTATCATTGGTGCCCATGTGGAGAAGCAGGAAGGGGTAGCGATATGAGAAATGATGAGTCTCGGCAGTTTCTCCATCACATCATGAATCCTAGCTTCTGGCAAGCAGCAGACGTCTCGGTTTTCCCGGTTGGGGTGGCAGATAGATGACTCAGTCCCCCTGACGAGGGAGTCCCCAACCACCACCACTTGCCTTCTTCTCTTGGGAGCGGTGGTCATGGAACCCCCATCACTAGGACAGTGCATTTCATGCCTTCCAGTTGGCGGAGTCTCCTTCTGCTCCCTTTCCTCAGATGAATCATCTAGTCCACTCTCCGCATTAGTACCTGTGGAGAGATCATGAAAACGGTTGCTTACCTGTATCTGCATTGCTGGTACATGGATGCTCCCCTTTCTTCTTCTGGAGGTCACATGCTACCAAATTTCTTCACCGTCCTGTCCCCACTGTGCAGCCTATTCTGAATCTTCAGAATGTTGTGTCTGTAGAAGCATATCCTGACGTCTGTCCAGGAAATCTTCAGTTTCTCTTATGCAACTCAGGGTCGATACTTGTTTCTCCAGACCCTGAACCTTCTCTTCCAATATGGAGACCAGCTTGCACCTTTTACAGAGAAAGTCGCTTCTGTCCTGTGGAAGAAAGACAAACATGGCACATCCTGTGCAGGTAACAACAGCTGAACGCTCACCATCCATATTACCTTCCTTCTAAGAGCTTCCTCAGGTGTTGTAGTAACTATTCAGAAAAGCCTGGGTTTTCCCAGGTTGGACTAATGTGACCTTCAGACTCAAAGGATCTTCTGTTTTTTCCAAGGTGTTTAATCTTTTTGGACTCTTGTTGAAAAAAGAGTATTATGAAGACATTACATTTATAGCTTTTTAAAATGTCTTTTGAAGAGTCTGCAGCTTGTACTAGTGCTAGTTGAGTAGATCATAGAATTGTAGGACTGGAAGGGACCTTAAGAGGTCTTCTAGTCCAGTCCCCTGCACTCAAAGCAGGACTAAGTGTTATCTAGACCACCCCTAACAGGTGATTGCCTAACCTGCTCTTAACCCCCCCCCGCCCCCAGTGGCAGAGATTCCACAACGCAGTAGGCAATTTATTCCAGTGCTTAACTACCCTGACAGTTAGGAAGTTTTTCTTAATGTCCAACCTAAACCTTCCTTGCTGAAATGTAAGCCCACTGCTTCTTGTCCTAACTGTAGCAAAGCGAAGACTCACTGGTGTGGTGCCTTCTGATGGTCGTCTTGGGAATTAGCTCTTGTCCAGCCCAGAGTGCCCTCTGCAGGCTGGTGTCTCATCTGTATTAAGGCCCCCATGTCTCTCCTGGACCCTCGTGCCCCTTACCCTGGGATTCTGCCCAGCATAGTACCCTTCCATTCTGGTCTCCCCTCCCAGGGAAACCCCAACCCTCTATGCCCACCTTGCCACAGTGGCTACTGCCAGTCATCACCTAGCTCCCACCCCCACTCACTGGGGCAAACTGCAGTCTGTCATGGCCACTCATTATTGGCAAGGCGGTTGGACCAGCTGCCTCTGCCTATCTCTGGGCTGCACCTCTGCAACCCCTGTACCTGCTTTGGCCTTAACCAAGGCCTCAACCTGGGGAGTTGCCAGGCTGGAGCTCCCCAGCTCCTTTGCCCTTCCCCAGTACTGCTCAGCCTCAGGTACACCTGCTCCTTCAGGCAGCTGGGTCCTTCTCTCTCCAGCTGTGGCTGCCTCCCCAATCAGCCCAGCCTTCCTCCACCAGAGCGGGGTAACTGCCCTGCTACACTAGCCTTGGAGGTTAACAAGAACATTTTTCTCCCTCCTCCTTGTAACAATTTTATGTGTACTTGAAAATTGTTGTTATGTTCCCCCACAGTCTTTTCTTCAGACTAAACAAACCCAATTATTTCAATCTTTCCTCATCGGTCATGTTTTCTAGCTCTTTGATCATTTTTGTTGTTCTCCTCTGAAATGTCTCCAATTTGTCCACATCCTTCCTGAAAAGTGGCTCCTAGAACTGGACACCATATTTCAGTTGAGGCCATATCAGCAGAAGAATTACTTCTCGTGTCTTGCTTACAACACTCCTGCTAATACATTCCAGAATGATGTTCTCTTTTGTTGTGACAGTGTGACACTGTTGACTCATATTTAGCTTGTGATCCACTATGTCCCCCCCAGATCCCTTTACACAATACTCTATGGTGATTCCTTTCAGACTTAGATTTACTGGCATTGTCCATTTCAGTAGAGCTTCGTGCCTTCTCCTCCTGTTCCTATTGGAGCTACTATTGTACAGCTGCAGAGTCAATGAACACGAGGGCTCCAGGCCTATTTGCAGAGCTATTTAGGGAGGTCTTCTTTGCTCATATGGCCATCAGCGAGGTACCCACAGCATCAAGCTTTCTCCTCTGCTCCCTTTGGACCACTGTTGAGCTTTCAGTGCTCTCCTCACGTGCTATGAGCTTCATGCCTTATTGCTTCAAGACATCCCTTGATGCTGAGCGTAGGCTTCAGAGCACCAGTTCAGCAGTAGTTGAGACATCCAACTCAACTCTCAGAATGTTACATCAAATTATTTTGTTACTTTTCCCCCCTTTCTCCTTTTCCTTTTTTCTTTCGGATAGAGCAACACTCAAATGAAATGTTGGAAGTGTTCAGAGAATGCCTGCATCAGACTCCTCACAGAGAGCCATGGATTTCTCCTCAACAAAGATAATGACTGAGCTGAGAGTGATGGTCCAGTGAGGAAACATTCCAAAGCTCTCCTGGCTGCCCCCCAGTTCTTTTACTCAGCATGGCTTGAAGGTGGCCTAGACATTGAAGGCATTGGCCTCAAAGGATCCAGAGTTGAGACTGGTGTCCCTACCTGCAGCACTGTAAGTCTGAAAAGATAAGTCCTGGATCCCTGCTTCCATTATTTTGATATGACAAGTGATATCACTTGAATTGGTGTATCCAGCACTGATCAGAGCATCAATGCTCTCAGCATGTCCAATTTGACACAAACTCATGGTCAAGAGAAGAATACTTTCCACAGAAGCACAGAACCTGGTCTGTGGTGAGAGGAGTCCATTCAGTGACATGCCCTTCAGCACAACCTGTGCTGGTAGGAAAGGTGCAGACAGTGTCTCTGTCAGTGGTATTCTGACAGCATCAACATGTTGTACTGTGTCACCTGTTTGTGATAAGATGATCATTGCCTATGAAAAGGAAGAGGGGTGTTACTTGGATGCAGAGGCTTCTAAGCCCTTACCATCTAAACAGGAAAAACCTCCAGGTTTTTTAAAGGTTTCTGAGCAAATGGCCAGACGATTCCTTCAAGAAATACAGGCCCTCTTGGCAAAAAATGCCATGAAACCCAGCCCAGTGTGTGAAAGAGGAAAGCAGTCTTTTGAAAATCACTATTATTATTAATTATTACACACATTCTGAATGCATCCACCGCTATAGTATCTGGGTACCCAAATATATATTATTGCAGCTCCATCGTTGTCGCTAAAAATGGAAGGGGGAAAGAATTTTAGTTCCCATCACAATACTCAACAGGAGACTGCATATGCTGAAAAAACATCCTTTCCTTTTACAGAGCCGGAAACTGTGGCCTGGTAGTTTCCATGGCTGCATACCTAGATATGCAGGAAATTGTTTTCCTTCAGTCTCTTGATTTCAGTATCTTGCAGATGCATTTTGTTTCAGTGATATCTATATGTAGTGAGCTGAAAAGTAGCAAAGATTTATGGGAGAATGTGCAAGCCATTGAAAATGAACTGGGAGAGGGGTTGGTTTAGTCCCTATAAATTTTCCTTCAAGTCTCAGCTATATTTCTTCAGATAGAATTGTGAATATATAACCAGATACAGAAAAGGCTTAGTGACTAATTCTTGATGGATGAGAACTTTCATACCCTAGATTCTAAATACACATCTTCTGTACATCCTCAAGGCTTGGAAATCCTCTACATAACCATGCAAGTATCACACCTGGAGCTCTTTCTGTCTTCCCTCATTTGCCACACAGTGGAGCTACAACTGCACTAAGAGAAGTGGAATGTGTATCAGGGATCAACACTTAAGGAAATCATAGGCTGAACTGACCCAAAGGTGCTGCTTGTCAGTTGAAAGAGAAGGAGGGGATAATTCATCAGTCTAATTTTGTGGATCTCTAGGTGCAGAAATTGGGCGTCTGATCTTAATCCAGCATGAGTGAGCAATGAAAAATGCATGGAGGCTTCCTTGTGCCATGCCATTTCTTTACTTTAGGATACAAATCTTATTTTACAGCAGTCTAGTATATTTCTCTCAAGGAAGTGAGTTATTGGTTTTTCAGACCAGGTCCCATAGTGCTTTCATTTAGGCATAGTGACTTGTGCCCAGCAGATAATATTTTCATCTCTAAACTGGAAGTACGTAGCAGCTCAGTCTTGCAACTATGGCCTTGTCTAAACTACCAAGGTAAATTGACCTAAATTACGCTACTCAAGCTGGAGTCGATGTAGCTTAGGTCGACTTACTGCGGTGTCTTCACTGAACTGCGTTGATGGGAGATGCTCTCCGGTTGAATTACCTTACTCTTCTAGGGGAGCTAGAATACCAGAATCTACCAGCGAGTGCTCTGCTGTTGATTTAGTGGGTTTTCACTAGACCCGCTAAATGAATCCCTGCTGCATCAATTGCAGCAGTGTCAATCTCCTGGTAGTAAAGACAGGCCTTATGTCAGAAATCTAGTTATATCTGTATGCAGAGGCTGTTGCTTTCTTAGGCTCATATTTTCCTTCCTTTGTAAAATGTAAATGTACAGTGATATATAATACAATAATAATAACATAGCTTTGTTAAAATCCTTTGATAAATTCCTCTGATTATCATTACCTCCCAGTGTCAGAGAACCCACAGAGTCTTGAAATTTGAGCTGGGACCAATGTTCTAACTGCAACTGTGCTCCTGAGTTACCACGTTGCCTGGGGTAAAACACAGAACCTTTGTTCTTCAGTTTCTACATGTGAAAAATGGGTAACAGTGCTACCATTCTCACAGGTATTTTCAGCAAGACATAGTTAAAATGTGTACAGCACCTCTCTATAAACATTCTTGTTGCTAAGTAGAACCATACAAAATGCTGATGTGCTGAAAATATCAAATGCAAAAGGAGTTATGCCGAGGTCACAGGTGCTGCAAATGGTGAAAGACACTCGGAAAGTTTCATAACTGTGCTTCATCTGTTTCTTTATGTACAGAAATACAAAGGCTTTTCAGGAAAAATATGACTGAAGAGATTTGTATGCAGTATAGAAGATTGAACCATATTGTTGATATAAAATTACAAGAATGTATTTGGAGGTCAAGGACTTCATTAACCTCAGACTTTGGCACGGCTTGGGGGAGAAAATGGCTCTAAGCCACCTTTTTCCTTTCCCAGTTCTGTGGCTGCTGGAGGTCTAACTGATATCTGGCTTATGGCTGCTCTGACTTAGGCCGGCCACCAGAGGAGCTCAGAGATTCTGGTTCTGCCCCCGTCCTGCCCTTAACCAGCACCTGTTTGACAGGCCCTGACCTGGTCCTGACAAAGCTGGTTGCTTTGTGCTACTCTTGTGGGGCAGAGGATTTGGCACTAAGCATTCTGCAATTACGAGATAAAGGAAAATTGGCTGACAGATTTCATAATGTAAGCAAGTAGCCAGTGTCTCTAAACTTGGCCCCAGGTGTCTGTTAACCTCCTCCTACCTTGACAGCTAAAGTTAGCCCAGTTACTTCAGACAGTCTTTGAAGAACTGATGTGTTAGGAATCAGTTATTTTAGAGCAGCCTCTTGATAATGAATAGAAACAAATGTTTAGTTGTGTTCTGGTAGGTAGCAAAGTTGTGGAGGGTTTGCTATTGGCATGGATTTAAAAACTGGCTAAGCACAATGAAACCAAGTTATGGTGAATGGCTGATCTACAACATGGAAAGCAGTTAATAAGGGGATGGATTGAGAGAGAGTATTAGGACTACTGCTCTTTATATCTGGAGGAGGAAGTGTGCAGCAAGTTCTATGGAGTTTTAAGAGAAAGTCCACATGGTTTTCAGTTAAGATGATTTGACTGAAGGCGTACTTGGCTGTTGATTGACTGATGGCGTACATGACTGTTGCTGTGTCTGTCTGTAAATTATATCTTCAGGTATTTAAAAATCTGCAAAGTTAGTTGCTAGGGTTCTGAAATTTTTTTTAATGCTGTGGCCCTGGAAGTTATGTCATCCAGCATAGTCAACAGGGAATGGGTTATTGCTATTTATATGGTAATGAGGCATGCACTTTCCGGAGATACAGGGGACCCAACATTTTAAGAAGTTTTTATATTCAACAACTGATGGTCAAGAACCACATTGTGTTATTGCAGGAACTTTACTGTGTGAAGGAGCCTCTTTGTCCTTGGAGAGTTGAACTGTGGGAAATATCAAGAATATAAGCTGGATGAAGGAGTTGATACTTAATCAATAACTGATGTAATACAAATTACTAAAGCGACTTTGACTCAGACACTTTAAAGAAGATATCCTGGCGGCAGAGATGGGGTGAGGCCAGGAATTCTAATATTAAAGGTTTTCAACTTGTTTACCTTTAATATACAGTTAAAAATTTAGATCCCAGTTAGCTGTGCTTTGCATAATGATTAGCTATACTTGCATTCTGCCTCATGTTTAATTTCTACCCTATAACTTTGTTCTTCATTAAGATAACTGGATTTGGATGTGCTGTAGTAGCTTAAATTGGCATTACTCACTCTGAGATGCTTTGGAGAGAAGGAACCTGAGCTGAGACCTTAGAGCAGGGGTGGGCAGGGGTGGGCAAACGGATCCGGCTCCTCAGGGCTTTAGATCTGGCCACTGGGATTGCCACCCCTGTGGCACCGCAGGCCCCACACCGCTCTCAGAAGTGGCCAGCACCAAGTCCCTGGGGCCCCGGCGTTGAGGGGGAGAGAAGGGGGCAGAGGGCTCCATGTGTTGCCCTTGCCTCCAGGCACCACCCCCCCCGCAGCTCCCATTGGCTGGGAACGGGGAACCGTGGCCAATGGGAGTTTCAGGGGAGGTACCTGGAGGCGTGGCAAGGGCAGCGCGCGAAACCCTGTGCCCCACCCCCACCCCCAGGGGCCATGCAGGGACGTGGTGCCAGCCGCTTCCCGGAGTGGCGCAGCATGGGGTCAGGACAGGCAGGCAGGGAGCTTTAGGTAAGCAGCGCCGGGCTGGAGCCCGAACCCCTCCTGCACCTTGCCCCACAACTCCCTGCCCTAAGCCTCCTGCCTGCACCTCGCACCCGTCCGGCACTCAACCCCCTGCTCTGAGCTCCCTCATACACCCCGCACTCCTCCTCTGCCCCAAGCCCTTGCCCTGAGCCCGTTCCTACACACTGCACCCCCCATACACCCTGCACTCCCTCCCGTACCCCAACCCCCTGCCCTGGCCCTGCATACAATTTCTCCACCCAGATGTGGCCCTCGGCCCAAAACGTTTGCCCACCCCTGCCTTAGAGGCTGCGCCAGGAGTTGAGGCAATTGTCTAGTGCTTAGTCAAGGGAAAAATGTTTGCAATTCACTCTCCAACCAGGGCTGGTAGAAAACTGGCAGCGGCCAGAATATATGGGGATGATCCATATATCAATCTTGGCTACAATTAAATTTACTGATAATGACAAATTGAAGAAGACTAAGGTTATTCAACCTGGAAAATCTAAAGGGATTACAGGGGATTTGGTTGAGGAATTCAAGATAGTGTTAACCTAGCAGTATATGATATGCTGATTGGTCATAAAGTGATCATCAGGAAGGAATTGCATATACTGATCAAATCACATCACACGTGCACAGCACATATGGTACTGTGGAACTGATTAGAGGCATTGTGTCCTTTGACATATCAGGTATTGGCTAACTGTAAAGGCTAGTACAGCAAATCCTGTGTATATTAAGTGACTGTTACTTGTTCCCTGCATGAGGGAACCAATCATGAGGTAAAGTCTGGGAAAGCATCAGGAAGGGAAGAGGTACAGAAGTACAGAAAGGAGAAGGATGGGAAGAATTAATAGCTGAGCTGTTTGTTGGCGAGATGAATGATGGAGCACTGCAGAGGTGATTCATACTGTCATAGATTAGCAAACATGTGGGATCAAAATCTGAGGTGGGAGGCATTGTATGTGCACATTATTATGATAGGAATATGGGGGAAGATGGAGCCTAATGAAAAAAATGGGACCTCGGTACAGCAACGGTCCTTAATAGGAGGAGGGGAAGAAAGCTGGGAGATCAAAATATGGTCTGGGAACAGAAAGGGAAAGTACACACACTTGCAGAGTAGAGAGAAGTACAAACCACAGGAAATTATCCATTAATGCAAATGAAGGTAACCCAATCATAAAAAGTTAATCACTCTGATGGTGGTGGGAGTTAGTTTCTTCCACAAAGTATTTTGTTTTGTAAATCTTCTAACATTCCTTTCATCTTGATGAAGATTTTATACTCTAAATAAGATAATACATCAGATGGGCAATGTATTATCTACAGTGGTTTGGGTAGATATAGGACAGATTTTATGAGCACATCATGATGATTAATATCCTGGTCTGCAGGCCAGTGGAGATGCATTCATCTGAGAAACTTTATGACATGCTTAAACTTCTAAAAAAGAGAGGGGGCTGGTCACAGGGTATTCTCAGGGAGGGCCCCCAACCTCTGGAATTTGCTCCCTATTTTGGTCCAAAATAACCAACATTTAATTACCTATTTGGAGGATATATGAGGGTGCCATCCTAGGTATGATGTGTGGTTTTTTTCTGGACATTTTTATTATCAGCTGGTTGAGGTAAATTATTATATCCATTTGATTATTAAGGTTGCTGGGTGGAGGAGTTAATTTATTTGTATATTAGTATGTATGCTGCTGGATTGGTGGCCACTGCAAGTCTGATTATGGTCACGGTCCTCAGAGCTTTTGTATGGATATTCTTTTTAATGTTAAATCCTAAGAAATAACAAAGTGTAAGAATATCTTCATAATTTTAACATGCGATTTCAGTTGGTATGGTGACTGGAATCTCAAATTAAAAAAATGGTCTTGTATCTAAAGCACAGAGGGTTTCATGGCAGAACCCAGACTACAACCCACATCGCTGCGCTTCTTCCTTGCCTTTGTCTGGACCTCAAATTCTTCATCTATAATATGTTCCATAAGTATGGGGCATTCTCACCTGTGTCTAAAGCCTGTTCTACACTTAAAAATTAGATCAACCTAGCTGCATCTCTCAGGGGTGAGCGCCATAGTTAAACCAACCCTACCCTGGTGTATTCTTAGAGAGGTCAACAGATTAAGTCTTCCATCGACCTAGCTACTGCCTCCTGGACAGGTGAATTACCTACAGAGATTGGGGAAAACCCCTTGTGTCAATGTAGGATGCATCAACACTTTGGTGCTACAGTTGCAGCGCTGAAGCATCCATAGTGTAGACATGGTCTAACACAATGCACAGACTGTAGACAAGCTCCGTACAAAGCCACTTTCTGGAGTTTCTTTGCTATTAATTTAAATGGCAACCAAAATAAATTTGCAAGTGCTTTTGCCTGAGCTTGTCTGTGTTTTGGGTTGCTCCCTGAGTGCCCCTCTGCTGCAGAAACACTCAAATCCTTTTATATCCTCTGGTAGAGCTATTGATCTGGCTGCCATGGAGATTCAACAGAAGAGCTCTGCCAAATCGGTGGCAGATCCTACAGCACACTTTTACATCAATTTACTTCTCTATAAAGCATTTTGAGGCTTAGTTCACTATTTGTAAAGCACTTTGGGTGGAAGACATTATGGAACCGCAAAGTATTTATATAACAAAAGATATGCTGAATATAATGCTTATGTGAAACTGGGAATTTGAATTCCATTTGGATATAATCAGGAAAATATAGGCCTGGCAGGGACCTCGATAGGTCATCTGGGTACTGGAGATAAGCCATCATGGATTCTATAGAGTTCCTTTCCTTCCCACTTTACCACACTCCTCCCCGCCTCCCCGTCCAGGGACCCATCCCAACAAATGATTGTTCAGTGGGAAGCAGACTCTCTGCTCCTCAAGGTGGTGATGGAGGGTGTCCAGCCTAACACCAGGGAAGAGTGTTCTACTCACTATATTTCCTTGCTCCAAAAAAATCAACAACAAAAAAACAAGGCAGAGGCCCATCCTGATCTTTCAGCCTCTCAATATTTTCATCAGGAAGCTGAAATTCAGCATGGTCACACTGGCATTGATAATCTCCTCCTTCCGGGAGGGAGTGTGGTTCTAGACATGAAAAATGCATATTTCCACGTCGACGTTCCCCTATCTCACAGGAGGTTTCTCCAATTCAAGGTGGGGCAGCAGCACTACCGGGTTCATTTCCTCACCTATGGTCTTGAGACAGCACCAAAATTGTTCGCAGTAGTAGCGAACCCATATGTGACATCAAGGACATATGGTGTTCCCATACCTTGACAACTGGCTTCTGTTGGGACAATCCCAACAAGAAGTTGTCTTCTTGATATAGTCTTAGGTACTGTGTGAATGAAGGCATGTCTGTTTTGTCACACACACACAATAAACTTTATAGGGGCAAAGCTGGATTTGGTCTCCATGTGAGCCTTCTTTCCGGCAGCCAGGTTCTCTGCAATGGGCACCCTACTCGTCCGCATTCTCTGCAAGTATCGCGCTATGGTGCGTCAGTGCCTCTCCCTCTTAGGACAGATGGCTGCCTGCATCTGTGGGACACTCTGGCCAGATGCCACCTGCGGTACCTACAAGCCTGGCTCCATTCGACGAACAGGCAGACCAGGGAGCTCATCGACTCCAGACTCACTGTTCAAGCAGAAGTTCTGGAGTCTCTCACTTAGTAGTCTGATCCCTCCCAGGTCATGATTGGGACCCCCTTCAGCCCTCCCCTACCAAAGGCCCCCATTGTGATGGACAGCTCCCTTATGGGATGGGGTGCCCACCTGGACTACCGCATGGCAGAGGGTGGTGAATGGACACCATGGGAAACCAGGCTGCATATAAATATACTAGAGGTGTCTACCTAGCCTGTAAAACCTTTCTTCCCCTCATATGCGCTCTCCACCTGCAGATCCTATGAAACAATATCACCCTGGTTAGGCCCGCCGACTTGTGCAAAGGGAGCAATTGCCCAGGGCCCCTGGTGATTTAAAAGGACCCAGGAGCCCCTGGCTGTTGCTGCTGCTGTGGTAGCAGCTGGGAGCCCTGGGCCCTTTTAAATTGCTCAGGCAGGCTGCAGGGCTCCTAGGCATGCGTGGGGTGGTATCAGTGGTGGCGAAGGCAGGCATGGAAGCCCTGGCTGTCATCGGCACCGAGTTTCTAATCTGCTGGGGAGTGCTCCCCACTGGCTCTGCCCAGGCCCTGCCCCCCCCCACTCCACCCCTCCCCCCAAGGCCCCAATCCCACCCGGCTTCTTCCCACCCCGTCTCCACCCTGCGCTGTCTCTTCCTGCCCCTCCCTTTCCCCACCCAGTTCCACCCCTTCCCCTGAGCATGCTGCACCCTCGCTTCTCCCCCTTCTCCCCCAGCACCTCCAGATGCTGTGATACAGCTGATCCGCGGCAGGCGGTAGGTGCTTGGAGGAAGGGGAAGAGGCTGATCAGCCGCCCCCCCTGCCCAGTGGGCAGGAGGTGCTGGGGGAGGAGGAGGTTCTGAAAGCGGGGGCTGCCAGTGGGTGCTCATTTCTTTCCCATGAGTGCTCCAGCCCCGGAGTACCTATGGAGTAGGAGGCTATGCTGGCCTTGCTGGAAGAGTGCACCTAGCAGCAGCTTGCTGGGCACCAGCCAGCACAGGTGCAGCACCACCCAAATGCCAGTTGGACTCCATCTACATGGGTGTGGCTTGTGTGTGCATGTACCAGCTGCTGCACATGGTCCAGCTCTGCGCCCATGCGGTGATGCCATGCCAGGCCAGCAACAGCATAGGGCCCGGCTGCAGCCTGCCCTGCATGAATCAAACCTCAGCCATCCCTTTCTAGGGGGCCCATTGACTGTTCTTCCCTGGGGCTGGGAATTGCTGTCGGTGGGCCTGATCGTGGTTATCTATATCAACCAGCATGGAGGGGAGGAGATCTCTTTCCCTCTGCTCTGAAGCAGTCAGAACATGATAATTCAGATCTGTTCCAACACAAATAATTTTGTGCATTGGCAAATGCAGCACCTCACTGTTCATCTCTGCTTTCAAGATAATTAATAAATATCAGTTCCATTAGTGAGCCTTTTGGAACGTCACAACATATTGAAAACTGACCACTTATTTTTAATCTTTGATTTATCGTGCAGACATTTTTTAATCCATGATGAGGGCTCTACCTCTCAACCTATGCTCACTTAAATTCCTTAATTAACTTCCATCCGGGACCTTGTCTGTCAAGATCAGCTATGAGGAAGGAATGAGTGAAAACTCTGAGGACCTTGACAGATGTTACCAAAGTTAAGTGTAGATTGTCAAAGCCAACTAGGCAAGTTAACCACACATTATTAATTTCAGTGAATCATCTTTGAAAATCTTAACCCTCGTGGTGTACGAGTAGGACAACAACCTTTTATAAGAAAAAGAAACTCAGAAACAGCATATGAAAGACCAGTTGGTTTGCTGAATGTCACAGAAAATATCTCCAAGAAATTGGTTGAATAAAATTGCCATTCTCCTGAAGAAGAAAATGTGACAAGTGGGATATGAGTGAGTACACTCCATTTTGTCTTTTGCCAGAACAAGTGGTTGATAACATTTTTGACTAGGTGTGAAACAATTGACTGCAGTGTTACATGCTGCGTTCCAAACTGACAGCCTTTCAATCAGGATTTACAGTCACAGACCACTTCCTTGTGATAAGTTTGTCTTGTCCCACAGATCATTTATCCGAAGCCCATACTTGGAATTTTTTGATGACAAATCCATTTTCAGGGCCCTGGAAACAACTTCTTAGGGGTGATGTGAGTTATATTTTGGGAACAAGAGACAAGATGAGAAAATACGCATCCCTGGCCAAGTGCACTTGTACACACGTGATAAGCATAGAAGGGCAGAGATGGCCCTGGAATCACAGATCAGAGGGCTGGAAGGATGAAGTGGTAAAATGTTGCAGGATTTGTGAAGGAATGTGGGATAGGTTTGGAGATTAGATTTACGTCTAATGGCCACTGGGAATTATGCATTCCTTTTCTTTGGCAAAAGGCTGCTTTTATTAGCAGTGCTGTTTAGTGGTATTAGTTTAGTAGCCTGTGCAGCGTTTTCAAAACTTAATGTTTTTAAATAATGATGATACATACAGTACATGTCACTACTGAGAGTTAATAAATCTTCACTTCATCAGTTTAAGAGCTCAGCTTGAGGAGTCATATGGTGGGCCCAATCCTGTGAGAGGCTGAGCCCCCATTATTTATTTATATTGTGGACGGTGCCTAGAGACCACTGATCCAGGCCTCATTGTCCTAGGCACTGTACATACAGACAATAAAAAGCCGAGGGAGCTTAAAAATCTAAGTAAAACTCTTGCCTCCCACTGGCAGGTTTGGTGCCTCAGAAGAGCCACTAAGTATCATTTTATATTGAATACAGGAAAATCTTAATAAACTACTTGTTTCAGAGATCATTACTGTAGTTAGCACCAGGTACCATATAGTGTTTAATACCACTTTGCAGAATGTAACTTTTCACCCCTAAACTTTTGAGTGAAATTAGGTAACCTCAGTATTTGCAATATTCAGTGTCTACCCTGTATTAAGTACAAAGGAATACTGCAGATGACAAGGTAACCATAACTATTTATCTTTGGCAAAATTGCCAAAGGCCACTACTGTATCACTCAAAGACAGAAATGATGCGTTTGTTCTTCCTGTGACCTAAGAAAGTCCTGCTAACACTGGTATCTGTAGGAGGAAACAAAATAACTTTTAGCACACTGAACATCTTAAAAATTAAAAAAAATCTACTCATGCAAAGTGTGGATAATAAAATTGTGCCTCAACTGACACCAGAAATAGGAATCTGGCAGTAATTTTTTTTAATGCATATCTTGAGAAATCAGTTTTAAGGGGAAGGCATTGATCTGGCAATATATAAAATGAAACTGCTAATGCAAAAATAAATAAGGAAACTGGCTCATACAGTAATCAGAATATATGATGTCCTCATTCTCCTTTTGCATAAGTAAGAGGCAATTAGCTTTCTTTCAGTAACTCATAATGTGAAAAGTGATTGAGCGATGTAGGTCCTTGCTAACTGAGGCTGTCAGTTGGAAAGAATATTTTACTTGACAGTTGATTAGGGGTTAAATGAGCTGAATAAAATGAGTAATTTTTTCTGCTTTTCCCACTTAGTATAACAGCTATTATTTGAAGCATTTCCCCCCCCATGTTAGTTGTAAAAACAAGATTTAACTGATTATTCATGGTAGAAAAACTGATTTTGGCTGCCATAAGGCTAGCATTTTGAAAATCAGCTAAAATGGCTGATAAGAATGGAAACTGAGCAGATAACGGAAGCATGGGGGTTTGTGGTATTTGTTTGTTTGTTCCTATGCGCTAGGACAAAGTGGAAAAACTGTGTTCAAGCAAACTGCTGCTCATATGGGAATCAGAAGCTATTGAGCCGAGGCACCAGCTGCTTCTTATGAACATACAGAAGCCTAGATTGGAAGGAGAAAAAGCAGCCAATTTCTCCTGAAGTTGGTACCACTTGCAGCTCTGGGGAAGATATGTACCCTGCAATGTAGAAATGTTAACATCTCGGTGCTGCAGAACCTGTAGGGAGAGGTCCTTACAGCATCTCTGACAATACATAGATGCAGATTCCATGAATCATTTACCTGAAAGCCTGACTGCTCTCAAGATCACTTTGAGGCTGGAACCTTGAGAAGACGTATGACTGCTTTGTCTTGCTTGGAGCTGGCAGCTATACAAGGTTTTAGTTGGTTGGTGGGGGAAAGTGTGACTAATGGAGGAGAGGACATTCTGAATAGTCTGAGGACACTGGAGTCTTAAGGCATTCTCAGAAAGGTCAGGTTTATTTGGGAGAACTTCTCAGGGTTCCAGAAGGCTGTAAAGACACCAACCCGCTAACTCTGATCATCTGTCAGAAGCTGTTGATGAGACACTCCGTAGGGGTAGATAAGAACAAAAGCAGTTCTTCTTTAGTTACATGGATGTAAGCAAAGTCTTGCTTTGTAATTGTTGTTTGTTGATGCATACATTTCTTCTTAAGTGTATCATAAAATACAATGAGTTGTGTCATTTTCCATCATTTTGGGTTTGCTCCTGTGAACTGCTCAGCACTCCTGTGAGGTGCTAAACTCCTCCATGGTGTTCAGTAGGCTTTGAGGGCTCTCAAATCTGAGCAGCAATCAAGCCTATAATGATCTTGGCACAAAGGGTAGGAGCGTACTAATGAAATTTTGCTGATGACACAAAGTTAGCAGGCATCAGCAATACAGAGGAGGATTGGACTATTATACAGGAAGATCTGGATGGTCTTGAAGACTGGAGTGATAGACATGGGATGAAATTCAATAGTACAACGTGCAAGGTCATGCACTTAGGATCTAATAATAAGAATTTCTGCTACAATCTGGGGCCTTATTGATTGGAAATGGCAGACAAGGTGAGAGCCCTGGGTACGTGGGTTGATCACAGGATGACTGTGAACCACCAAGGTGATCCCAAGATGTATCAGGCAATGCATTTACACAGATAGAGCAGTATTAATGGCTTTGTTCAAGGCACTGGAAAGATCTCATTGGGACTACTGTGTACGTTTCTGGTTACCCATGTTCAAGAAAGGTGAAGTTAAACTGAAACAAGTATAGAGAAAAGCTATAAGGTGACCAGGGGAATGGAGGGCCTATCGTACGAGAAGCGCCTAAAAGAGCCTGGCTTGTTCAGTCTAGCAAAAAGAGAAGGCTGAGAGGGGATATGAGTACTCGTTATAACTAAAGACCAGGGAGGGTGAAGAGTTATTTAAGATGAAGAACAATATTGGCACAAGAACAAATGGGTATAAAGTGGCCATGAACAAATTGAGGCTGGACATTAGAAGGTTTCAAACTAGCTCAGGGTGAGGTTCTGGACCAGCCTTGCAAAGGGAGTTGTGGGGGCAAACAACTTGAGAGAGAGCTGGACAAATTTATGAATGCAACTATATAACAGGGTTGTTTGTTGTGGGCGGAAGCAGGAATTAGCAGCCCTGGGGCTCACTTCTGGTTTATCTTGTGTGCCTAAAAGCTCAAGCTTCAGGGTTTCAACTGGCCTCCCCGAAGGGGTCAGGAAGGGATTCTCTCTCTCCCACCGAATGTATTCAGTTTAAAAAAATCTTTCTCTGCAGCATCAGGGATGTCCACGGCTGGTGATGGAACACTGGGACGGATGGACCAGGGCTCTTAGGTGACAGCGAGCATTCTCTGTCTGTCAGGTATATGGCTGGTTGGTTCTTGGTGATGTGTTCAGGGTCTAACTGCTCACCATATGTGGGGGATCCAGAAGGAATTTTCCTGTGGTCAGCTTCTTCACCTTTCACTGCAGCATGTGGGTTGGGACCACTTGCCAGAATTACCTGTCATTTAATGTTTTTGTTCCTTTTGTTCCTTGCCTGTGGCACATAACAGTCGAGGCTCCTGTGGGCTGGAAGACTTGGTCTAATTTTCAGTTGCTGGGTTCGGTGTTTTGGTGCTGGGCGGTATTGGTGGCCTGTGCTTTATGGAGGTCAGATTAGCTGATCTGGCCTTAAATGCTGACTGTAAGGCTGTCATTTATTCTTAGAAAGGGCAGCATTAGAGCCCCATATTTAGCAAAGCTTTTAAGCATCTTCTTAAGTCTGTCCCTGTTGAACAAAACACTTAAGCATGTGCTTAATTTCTCTTTGACATAAGTGCTCTACTGAATAGGGATGAATCAAGGCCTAGAGGAGAGAGGGAACCAGCCTAGCACATTGTACTGTGCAAATGCTATTCGGACAGTAAAGAAAACTACCCTTATCCCTGAATGTAAATGAAATAAGGATTACGTGATGACAGTATAACTCATAAAACAAAATAATCTGGGATGTGTAAAAACTGAAAAAAAGTTACAAAAACAAATTTGAAAACAAGCTATACTTCTTGAACAAAAGCTTATGCCCAAATAAATCTGTTAGTCTTTAAGGTGCCACTGGACTCCTCATTGTTTTTGTGGGTACAGACTAACACGGCTACCCCTCTGATACTATACTTCTTGGTAAACAGTGGTGCAATACAGTCACAGGTTGCTGCTAAAAGATATTTATCAACAGTTACTGCTGTGGGAGATCCAACAAAACAGTTATCTCCTTGTCTGAGAACAGGAAAGAAATGACAGTAGGTGGGATCCTACAGGGTGATAGATATTTGTAAATGTTAAATTAAATGCCTTTAAAAACGTACTTCATTTTTTACCATTCTTCTTGGAAGGAGTTACTTAAATCCTGAGCTCTTTCTCTGTGCTTTGTGTTGCCACTAGACATGTTTCTCCAGATATTTCAGTCAAGTACCTCACTATTTGGAGTGGAAAGTAAATAAAAAGATGAGTATTTTTTCTGATGTTTGTCATTTTAACACAAAATAAATGGATAGAAGCTGGCTGGGTGGGTTTACTTCTGGCTCGGTATAGAAGATAATGCATCTCGTGATGGGACAGTATGAGTTCTAAATCATAATATAGACACCAATAAACACTCAGAACTTCAAACTACTTGGGAAAACAGTACTTCAGCTGTGAAAACAATTTATTGCCCTTGACTGGTGGAAAGTAATGGGAGCACATTTAGAGTGCCTAGGTTTCCTTCGTAGTTAGCCCTTATATTTACAGAGACCAGGCAGCTGTTAAGTTTCAGATTTTGGTGACTTGTCTACTTGTATCAGAGCAAAGCCAGACTGTGACTGTGCTCAAAAACGTTAGGGAGCAACATCTTTTTCATTTTAAATCAAAAGAGTTGAAACACTGAGACATCAACAGGAAATAAAACATTTTTATTGAATATGTATGTATGCTATTTTAACGACAGCTCTACTGGGGGATTTACTACACAAAGTGAAACAAAATATAAACCACCTCATCAAAAATGAAGGTAAAATACAGCTAAAGTTGTCAGCTCGTGGGTCACGAGCAATATGGCAGGATAAAACACCCCAAACATTTCTACAAGATACAGAGAAAACCCACATGTAGAAACACTCAAGCAGGCAGTAAATATACACAAAGGCAACTAGGATCTTTCTACAGCATCAGATTCTAATACTTTACACAGCTTTGTCAGAAAGGTACATGTGGCTTCTTTGAGGATGAAAATGTCATCTTGGTCATATAGCAGGTTCGGTCTCTGAGAGTCATAGTACATTACAAACCAATTCTCTGGTGACATTCAGTCTGGCAGTATAGGAAGAGAATGCATTAAGAATACCTTAACACACTGAATCGGTTCTGGCAGTTTGAACCTGCAAATTTGAACACGCAAATTTCTTGAATGAACAACTTAAAGCTGGATATCATGAAGCTGAATACCTGTTCTTTGCTGCAACTCTGTCAACCTAGTTCCTTTCTCTGGTGGGGTTTGGTCCTTTAAAAAATATTCCAGCTTGACACTTCCTGCGTTCACATATGTTATCTCAAAATATGCCTCAGTTGTACCTTTTCCATGTTTCATGTCAAAAGAAACAACTCTAAAAATGATTGGTGTTGCTATTCCTATATTTTGGAGTGGGGAGAGACTATAGCGGTTTCATATCCATTTTGTGCTTCCCAATTTAATGAGGGTTGGGTTGGTTTTCTACACATGGGCTGAATTCTGTAGGGCTGCACCTTATCCCTCATAAATAACATCTGGAGGGGGTTGGGGAATTTATTTTTCAGCATGGACTCCATTGCTCACACCCCTGTTTAGTTTAATATAATTTCAGGCTGTAGCTTTATTTATTTATTTTTTAAATCACACCTCCAAAAGGTGTATTTGTGCCCCATTTTTTGGTGTTTAGTGGTACTGAAAAGAACTAAGTCTTCAAAGCATTATAAATATATTCACAGTCCTTAAAATAAAGAGTCTCAAAGGATGAGATGTGAGATCAAATGTAATGCCCAAAATGACAGGATGAAATGCTATAATCTGAGATCATATGCTGTCTAGCCATGAGATGAAACTGTCTACAAATGGGGCCGGGGGGGGAGGGGGGGAATGTGGAATATTGCACAGTGCTGGACAAAATGCTGTGTGGTCGTCCAAATCTATATAACATCCTTGTCCTATGCATAGCGTGTCAGTTCTAAATTGGTCCATAGTAACTAGAACTGCTTGTGCTATGCACTCCTTCAGCAGTGCAGTAGAAGGGAATGGCAGTATTATTACAAGATCACTACGGAATAAATTGATTGCTATCCACTGAGAAAACTACATTTCTAAGCACACACGGCAGTCACAGTGGTACACAGAGCAGTCTTTCAAGACTCTTATGGAATGACTAATAGCTTTATAATAGTGCCATTTACTACATAATAACATTGAAAACATTTAAAAACTCCTCCTGAAACGAGCATCTGGTATACATAAGAGGTTGCTTCAGTTTTCTTGAACTTATTTGTTTTGTTTCACTTGTTTTTAAAGGACAAATTAAAACTTAAGTATAAACAGTATATAAAAAAGGTCACTAGCTGTTCTCTTTTGGCTTACTTTGAAGTGCATTCAGAACTATGGCTAATTTTTGTCTTCTTTTGATGGGATTACAATACTGTCTGTTCACCATGAAACTTGTATAATAAACATACACGGCTGTGCTTAAAAATATTCTGCATTCCCTTCTAATCTGTTAGTATAATAAAATATTTTGTTACAAAGTCTAATGTGCAAACTCATTAGAATCCTAGAGTGTGAAATCACAACTGGAATTCACAGTATGTTAATTTTGTATAAAGGTGATAATGGAGAGCTACCTTTTCTTTTCATGGTTCGATGCAGCATTTCATTACTGCTGAAATTCCCCTACCCCCCCCCCCCCCCAGCCCCCAGTCTCCCCCATGTTGTTGTTATGTGAAATTATCTCCCATGGAACTGCTTCCTCAATTGTCAGTGTAAAGCCATGATTTCAGTTTTTTTAAATATATACAGAAAAAATGATCTATTGGCTACGCTTCCTTGAGGTCAGCCATGGAACTGCTCAGATCATGTTAAGTTGCCTGTGAAAAAGAAGTCTACAAAATTGGATTCACCCCTCCAAGGTGTACTGCGTAGGCATATCTTGTTATTTTAAATGGTTCACTTGAAAGCTCAGATTTAAGTTGTCCTTTAATATGTCAGTGTAACACTACTAGTGCCTTACAAGTTGGAATTTTTGCTGGAATGCAGACGATACAATAGTTACCCTATAATATATTATCAGCTCTCCTATATCTCAGTCAATTTACATAATTTAAAATAGAACATCTTATTAAAAACATCTAGATATACACAGATTAGGAAACGTTTACAACATACAAATACACAAACTAGAAATAAATTCTCAGCATACTGGTATATACACCTGTGTGATACAATAAATAATTTCTGTCATGCTCTATCTACACATCATATTGCTTAAAAGAAGAGTAGATCTGGGGGGCAGAGGTGAAATGAAAGGCCTTTAGAGGGCTCTCTACATTAAAAGTTGTGCAAATCAAAACAGGATTTTAAGTACCACTCATCTGTGTTAGGACGCATGGCTGGAAATGAAAGGACCCATATTACTGAGGTATTTACAGATACTGGCTAAAGAGCACTATGTGGGCAAATGCAGAAAGGCTTCTTTTTCATCTTTTGTTTTTTGTTTACTTCTTGACTGCAAGCATGGCGTCTACCTCTTCCTCAACCTGTAAGGTGTGCCACTGTGCAATGGGTCGCCTTGGGTTGGCCAGCATGTCTGACCAGTGTCGTAGCTCTGCACCAGTGCTGTTGTAGCCCACAAAGACTTTCCCGATAGCATCATTCTTGCCAATCTTGTCATAGTCCAAAACAGTCACAACAACTTGCACTTTCTAAAAGGAGATAACAAAGAGCAATGAGCAAGACCTGCAGGTAAACAGAGTACAGAACTGGAATTCAGAGTTTGTGGGTGAGAAGGGGGAGGGTGGATAGCACAACAAGTAGTAGCAGATTTCGAATGATATGAGAATTCAAAGTCTGAAATAACAGGTTACAAACTCCTATGAATGAAATCAAGATCAAAACAGCCATGTCAATTGATTGGTATGCTCATTATATGGAAGAGATCCTTTGTTATGGCGAAGGAATGCACAGTGCAGCTCAAGAGGTGTCATGCACTAGATGTTCCTTGTGCTCCCCATATCTTGGACACACAGCCAGTGTGTAGGGTGGGTCTTCCACCCTGCCACACCAAAAGGGCTGCACCCTCCCATCTGGGTCTACACTAATTTAAAGCAACATAAGATGATGTAGCTCCTGTTTCTACATGTTTGAAGATATGGACTTTGGAAAGATTCTAAAAGAAAGCAGTGGTTGGCTGAAAGGACCCATGTGAGTAGGGATCAGGTGTGTGTGAAGTAAAATACAATAGCCAGGTATGGGCATACCTTTTGTTATTTATTTATTTTTTTTGGCCCACTATGAGATAGATCTTCAAAACCACATGCAAATTTTTTATTATCTTAATTAGCTCCGACAGGAAACAGGACTGCAAAAGTACAACCCTCCAGAGAAGGAACCCACGCACAGAGACAAAACACAGCTGTTTATTCTCTCCTTTTTATTTGGGCTTCTGATGTGAAATCCCAACAAACAGAATTACATAGGAGTCAGAGTGCTACTGTTTTTTGCCGGCAGCAACAGAGCATGTGAAGTGACTACTGTGCACTTTATCTACCTATGGAATGGGCTTTCGCACCCGCCTTGGAAGTCAATAATAATGCTACTTAGCTCTTATATAGTACACTTCATCAGTAAACTTTAAAGTGCATTACAAAGGAAGTAAGCATCATTATCCTCATTTTACAGATGGGCAAGTCATTTACTCCTCTCTGTGCCCCAGTTTCTCCAAGGTTGGTCAGTGGCTGAGCCGGGAACAGAAGCCAGGTCACCAAAGCAGGACAACAAACAGCATGTTCCAAGAAAGCTACTGTAGCTGGGTCCTGAGCCAAAGCCCCTCCCACAGCTTTCCTCTAATCAAATTTCTTATTCAAATGGGCTCTGAAGCAATATTTTTTTTAAAAAAAAGCGGAACTTGTGGTTTTTGTGGAAAGATGATTAGACTGGCATAGGCTTGTAGGGCTAACTTGAGCTGTGAGTCTAAAGAGGTATTGACTTCTGAGTTTGTGGGTGTAACTTATATCCTCCCCACTGTGTAAGTTACACCCACAAACTCAGAAGATCAGATTCAGAAGTGTAATTTACAACTTCTTAGACTCGCCTATTTGTTCGTTGCATTTCGTGTTCCAGGCCTCTTTCCTAGCCCTCCAGCATGTTAGTTACAGCAATGTAGACTCGGGAGACCAAATTCAGAGTTGTTACATAAGGGTGTAAATTACATTTAGGCGCATGAGAGTCTAAGGCAAGTCAGGCTAATGTAATCTACATGCTGAGGAGGTTGGAAGGAGATTGGATATTATACCGTGTTATGTATTGCCTGCCATATGGCCCAGTCTAAGTGAATCTCAGGTGTCTGTGTTGTGCATTAGTAAGTGCATGTGTGCTCATTTGGTCCTTACTATATGTCTGAATAGCACAAACATAACTTATTCCCCTAGTGAAACTGGGTTTTCCTCAATAGCATCTGAGATGAAACAGCCTCAGGCTGATTTGACTTAACTGTACACACTTTCCCTTCGAGACTTTCATTTTAAAGGATGAATCTATGACAGTTTTCCTGACTCTGCTTCATGCTATTATAAATGTACACAGCTCCTGGATTCATGACAGACTGGGATTTGTTTCTCCAGGTAGGTTTTATGAATTGCGGGAAAACGTAATTTACACAGAAAAATATTTTTGGTGCCAAGGGGTCAGTCACCCTTTTATTCTAAAAAGGCCAGATCCTGCAGTCCTTACTTGCAGTAGGAGTTCCACTACTATTAATGGGATTACTCCTGTGAGTAAAGGCTACAAGGGCTGAGTCATAATCACTCTTTGTAGCCCCTTCCCATGACAGCGTGCACAAATCAATGAGCCAAAGGAGGATATGACAGCTCCAGGCATGTAAGTATTTACATAAGCATTTATGACAGAAGTGCACAGTCTCTAAGGTGCCACAAGTACTCCTTTTCTTTTTACATCAAACTCAGACTCTCTTCCTTAAGACCATTCATGATAAAATGCAATATCTTTCATGCTTCTATTTCTAGAAGCCAGAATGATGTCTTACAACATAATGTTGCTTGCAGTGTATTTGCTTTTATTGTCAATGATAGCCCCAAATGGACATTTATGTATTAGATGCAGGGTACGATCATTGCCCTAGAGTGTATTGGCTTTATCTTAGTGTAAGACTGTTTAAAGTTCTTATTATGGTAAAAAATAAAATGCCTGATGTTACCGGGAACCATTAGCCTAATGACTAGCAGAATGTTTTTTTTTTATTGTCATACCCGCCAAGGATGGATACAGTACAAACAGTGATGTGGCCTTGAGGGGGTGGGAATGGAGGGCTCAGAGGACTGATCATGAAATGAGTTTCATCTTCTGGTCACTGGTTCAAATCTGCACGGCTTAATTAGTGACTGAAAATCATTGCCATCTGGTCGCTGATTGGTGGCCTATTTGAAATGTAGGTTTCAGTGCAAATGTCTGTGGATATTGCTATAAAAGACCACTAACAGCAATAAGCACCTGTATAAGCAACCTCAGCAGAGTGACCAGAGGTTGAAAGGGCATGGAGACTGAACTATTCTTTCACACTCAGAGGTTAATAGGCAGCTACCCCATTCTGCTCTGCCAGTGTTCAGCTATTTTGTGCTTGTCCTGTGTAGGATTTCACACTCCAGTGGGGTCCACTCAGCACCTTTTAAGATAGCAGTTCACTAAAGTCTTGTTTTTAAAACTCAGTGCTCCAGGATCACCTCTCTCTTTTGCACAGTTCTGTGCGCATGCATACTGGCAGACTGTTCACAAATACACAAATCTGAACTTATGATAGGTTGTTGAAAGATGTTATTCTTATCCTGTTTTACGTTCCACATTGCTGCTGCTAATGAGCTGTTTCTACTAGTTTTGACAACTCTGCTTTGCCTCTATGATCCCTCTCTTCTCTTTGCTCTTAATGATCATGGACCTGGTATAACCATTATTCCATTACCTGACATGTTAGTGGAAGTTTATCAAAATGAATGTTATACGTGAAGTACACAAAGGTCACAGAAACATTTACAGTATTCATTTAAATAATGTTTAAATATGTTTTTCTATAAATGAGCCTAATTAAATAATGAATATGATATAGGGAAAATGGCCGAAACTCATTTAACTCCTATCTCTAAAATTTTTGTCAGTGTATTTCTTCTCTTATCACTATCTTCCTGTTTGGTTTTTCTTTTGGGTATCCATTGCTTCTGACCATAAAATGCCAGTTATCCATTTTTCACTGATGAATCAACCCTTCATAAGTTCCGTGCATGTTATCATTTCCCTCTTGAAGCAGTCACACTTATCTAACGTAGAGCGGGGTTGGCACATAGGTGCTAATGAAGGCATGCACACTTCAGAATTAACAAGGTCCCTGTTAAGTATTTATGAAGGCTGAGAAATGGAATTCAGAGGAAGGGGAAAGCAGGGTTTGACATTACCTGGATTTGCTCGAAGGGTACCTCAAAGCTGAACGATTCATTGTAGTAGGGGTTCAGAGTGTTCTTTTTAATTGTTGTCTTTTTCTTCTTCAGTCTCTTACCATTCTGCATCAGATGGATTTTCACATAGGGATCTGAATAATTACAATGAAAAAGCGTAGTTAAGAAATGGTAATCAAGTTAATGTGTATTGTAGGGGTAGTCAACAGGTGGACTGCCGGCCAAATCCAGACTGCCAGATGCTTTTGAATGGACCCTGAAATCTTTTTATTTACTTATCATTATTTATTTATTTTCTCTGGCGTCTGGACCTTGATTATTCCGTGATCAAGAAATTTGGACCTTGACAAAAAATAATTGACTACCCCGTATAGAGAGTAATCCCTGAAATGACTATTAGGTGAAAAATTAAACATGTTCATAGCAAATAATGGTCATTTTAACAAAGTCTGTATTTACATCAGATGAAATCTGATCAAGTGCTATCTCTGGCATTTGAATACAAACTGTACTAAATAAGGTACATACCAGTTCTTGTTATATTCACTTACGCAAAAGTCCAAGGAGGAGGTAAATCCCAGCCTCACTCTGCTCTGTGGTATATTACTCCTCTCTCTCACAGCAGCATAATCTCTTTAGTCCAAGGATTGTTACATGTTTGTACAGGGTCTAGCACAATAGGACCCCTTTCACTGAAATTGGCATCTAGCACTACTAGAACACAGAGAATAATGATCTGGGAAGACAGTCCCAGCCACTCTAACTCTGCATAGTAGTTCTATCTCAATCTCCCCGCATGTGCTGGTCTTCTTGCTCCCCTGAACTCCCATGTGCACTGGGTTTGATTGTCTGTGGAAGCAGCTAGATTACATAGTGGTAAGGGACTACTGCCCTCTTTACAGACATATATAACTAAGCATTGTTACTCTCTGCTGAATTCTCATTGTTCATGAGTTTGTATGAGTACTGTACGAACAGATTTATCACCTAATCACAGACTCCTTGCACAAGCTCAACTCCCAGGGAAGTGACTGCTTTGAAAGGATATCTTGGTGCCTAGAATGTCAAAGGGAATTGTGCCTGCTTAGGACATGTGCAACTGAGCGCTTAGTAGATCCTTTTCCTCATTCAGAGAATGGACTTACTGGACCCAGTTCTCCTCTCGTGCCAGTGTAAATCAGGAGTAACTTCACTAAGTCACATGTTTTACACCCATGCACAATTAAAGCACTGAGTGGTAGAGAGAATCAGGCTCACTGTAATGTCCTGTACGTTACTGCAGCCATGACTTGACTAACAACCTTTGTGGCTTTAGATAGCAATTCTGCAATGTAAGCCACAAGGAAGCCTCTCCTAGGGCAAAGTAACAGGATCTGTGCCAAATGCCTGCTAGTTGGAAGTCGCTCTTGGCATATCTTGCATGAAGGTTCTTATTAAATTATTTCTATCAAAGAGAGCATCGCTCCCTTCTATGAAAGCAGGGAGAGGGAGGGAAACCAGTGAACACTTTGTTGTTAAATTTCCTTGTCTTTACTATGAGTACACAATCTTTCAGGACTGTCCAATGGAATTGGTGCCTGAAGAATCTGGGAATAATTGCATCCTCCTACAATAAGGAAGTATTGTGTGAAAAGCTTTAAAACTCTCCTGGCTGTTTCTCAGTAGAAGAGTTATTGCCCCTGCAGCCTCAACACTGGGTTTAGCACCTGTGCTTTTAGGGATTTGATGGTGTAAAGCAGATGGTTCTCTGCTCTCTGAAAGAAGTGGTCTAGATTGTCGGTTTTGCTAAGTGTAAAGTGTAAAGCTGGTTTGAAATAAAAGACCATTTCAGCATCCGTACTGGTTGGAAAACAGTGGTAAAGAAGTTTAGGGTGTGTGAAGAAAATCACAGAAGCAAAGGACTAGTTTCATAGAGACTTAGGAGCCTAAATGCCACTAACTGCTGGCCTATAGAGTCACTTTTTCTCACTCTCTCTCTCTCTGGCCCAATACATACTTAATTATTTGCATGTAGTGGCTTGGTTTGAAAAAGAAAGATTGAGAGAGACCTCACCCCAGAATATCCCAGTGCTTGGGGAACTCTCATGAGAGGTGGGAGAGCCAAGTTCAAATTTCTTTTTCACATCAGGAAGAGGAGTGATTTGAACACGGGTCTCCCTCCGCCTGGTGAGTGCTCTAACCACTAGGATAAAGATTATAAGGGGGCAGGAGGGAGGTCCAAAGCAGCAGCTGCCACCACCACAGTAGCAGCAGTACCAATGTTGTGTCTTTCAAAAACCTTCTTAAGTGCCTAACTCCAGGAGAGGGTTAATGGCTGTGAATCTGGGCAGAGGCAGGATCTTCCCTCCAGCCTAGATTTAGGCACCTAAATCACTCAGAGGCCACACACCTCTCTTCAGCATTCCCTAGCATTAGCAGCTTTCTGCTCAGCTTGCTGGCCTCTGTGAATCTCATTCTTATGCTCCTAACTCTCCCCAGACAGGGTACAGGGAACCTAGGTGACTAACTTGGGGCTATGGATTCCACTAGGCAGCAAGCCACCTAAAAGGTGAAGTGGCCCATTAATACCTCTGTAGTCATAGGACAAAGGGAGGTTTAGTGAGTTACACATTGTTATGGTTTATTACAACAAACTGTAACCCACTAACACCTTATTTTGTCCTTGGGCTACAGGGATGTTAACCATTTCACCTTCACTGGTCTCTTAGAATACGTGCTAACTATTTGTGCTAAACAATCTGTTCCACCTTGTATTTAGTTATGACACTCTGAGGTCTGGTCTACATGACAGACCTATATCGGTATAAGTACATTGCTCCAGGGTGTGAAAAATCCACACTCCTGAGCAATGTAGTTATACTAACCTAACCCCCTGTGTAGATCAGGCCTATGCTGACAGGAGAGCTTCTCCTGCCAACATAGCTACCACCTCTCAGGGAGGTGGATTAACAATGTCGATGGGAAAGCTCTCTCCAGTCGGCATAGGGCATCTTCATTAAAGAGCTACAGTGGCGCAGCTGTGCTGATGCAGTGTTTTAAGTAAGTGTAGACATGCCCCGAGTACCTTTCCTAGACCTGAAGTAGAGCTCTGTGTAGCTTGAAAGCTTGTCTCTCTTACCACCAGAAGTTGGCCCAATGAAAGATATAACGTCACCCAACTTGTCTCTCTAATACCTTGGGACCAACACGATTACAACAACACTGCATGTAACCTGAAGTAGCCATTCACCTTAGCAGGCTACAAACTGCTACAGAGAAGCATGGTGTTAGAACTTAAATTAATAATAAAATTTCAACCAGAATGGCATATATAAGAACATAAGAAAGGCTATACTGGGTCAGACCAAAGGTCCATCTAGCCCAGTATCCTGTCTTCCGACTGTGGTTGGTGCCAGGTTCCCCAGAGGGAATGAACAGAACAGGTAATCATCAAGTGATCCATGCCCTGTCACCCAATCCCAGCTTCTGGAAAACAGAGGCCTAGGACACCATCCCTGCCCATCCTGGCTAATAATAACACTGAAGGTTATTACTTTGTTGTTTCCCCTGCTTATTCTAGCAAAAAAAAGAAAAAGAAAAGCCTTACATCATTACATAATTCAACAAATTTTACAACTACTAGCAAAGAAAGATTGTATCGCATATTTATAATTAAAAATATTTCCTTTAGATTGTGGGATCATCCCTCTTGAGCAAAGCATGACAAAGAATATGTAAGGATTTAAAGGAAAGGATTTTTCAATTAAAAAAATAAAATAAAGATATCCATTTTAAAAAAGAATCTCTCTTCCACAAACTAACAGAAGGTGAACTGCCTGAAGCAAACCATTGCAAGAACACAGGATAACAGAGTAAAAATAATGATGATAGACTGTTCTTTATCTGAAAAGTCACAGAAAAATATTGCAAGTGATTTTCAATGATAAAGTTTAGTGAAGACATGTATACTTTCTAGTTTTACCAAAGGCTCAATTCTGCCAGCATTCCTCATGTTGAGTATACCTTATATGTGAATAGTCTAACTGAGTAAGGTGATCTCAACATGAGTATGGGTGACAGACCTGAGCACAATGGACAAGAACCAAAATTGTACAGCATGAATGTACACACAACTCACAAGGCAGAGTGAACTACTTTGAATCAAACTGAGACAGGGGCCCAGATTACCTCCACAATGAGGCAGTCTTCTGTTGTGGCTCTCCCCTGGTCCATGTGAAAGAGGAAGGACTGTATGTGTGGAACTCCACAGGTACTCCTCTGATAGGGCTCCATGGGGGATAGGACTGGCCATGCTCCCCTGCTAACTTCCTATTAAGAGGACTGTGGGATTAAATACTAGTTGCTTCTACTTCAGTTGCTCTCTCATTAACATTCTATTCACACGTGCAAAAAAGCTGTAAAAATCTTCACTCAAATTGTGCAGCGTGGGTTTTACAAAAATATCTCAAGGGAGGCTAACAAGGCAGCTTTTAAAGCATTGGGGTGCCAACCTGACATCCTCTGCTTTGTTGCAGTTTACCTTAAAAATATCAGGATGTTATTTAAAGGAAACTAAAAGATCTGTGCTTCCTCTGAAATAGAAGTTGAAGTAGTCTCAACAACGAGGTAAACACACTGTTATTGACTTTAGAGTCAGTGCTGCTAAAATACCAGAATCATTCCAACTAATACCCAGATCACCACCACTTTGTGGCCTGGGTGTATTTAATTTGTTAGATAAGAAAAAACAATGATGTATGTGACGTTCAAGTGAAAATAATGTGTATCACAGAAAATGGCATGTATCAGTCAATCATCTCTGTTGGCAACATCTAAAATTCAAGGTCAAGATAGAGTCTGTAGAGCGCAACAAAATGGAAATAAAAATATTCTGACAAACAAAATATGGAGCTGGAGAGCCTTTGTTGCGGATTTTAAGATGAAAATCAAGTTGTAGGTGATTAGTCTTAAATGAAAAATCAGTATTATTTTCCTTCAGAAAGAACAGAATTTATAGAACTCATGAATTTCCAAATCTCCCCACTGTATTTTCCACTGAATGCATCCGATGAACTGAGCAGTAGCTCACGAAAGCTTATGCCCAAATAAATTTGTTAGTCTCTAAGGTGCCACAAGCCCTTTTCTTTTTATAAAAATAGTGCTGATCTTTGATCATTTGTCAGGCCTCTGTTCTGTGGTAATCTAATCAAAGTATGAAAAGCTAGCAGATAGAAAGTTGACAAATTTGGAAAATGCTGTAGGTGAAAACACTGGAAACTGATTACAAGAGTGACTACTTTCCTAGGAGTGTGTATGATTGTTTAAAAAATAAATAAATCTGCACCGGCCTGAGTGGAGATCAGAAACCCCCCCCCCCCCCCCAACCTCCCAAATTCCGTAAGTCTTGAGTGAGCCAGCATGCTTATTAAAAAAGGAAAAACCAAGCCAAACTAATCTAGTAATAAATGCAGTTGCATAATCATAAAATTTCACATGTCAAAATAATATAAGTCAGATAATACTTGGCAATTAAAACTGGTAATTTGGCAGAAACATAGGGTTAGAATTGCAGCATAACTCCTGAGAGAGAAGCACAGCAGGGCAAGCCCTCCATGTGGCTGCCTCACGGTGGCTGGATTTTCCCATGGATCTTGGGACATCCTCTCTCCTTGGAGATTAACTAGCATCTGATGAAGTGAGCTGTAGCTCACGAAAGCTTATGCTCTGATAAATTGGTTAGTCTCTAAGGTGCCACAAGTACTCTTTTTCTTTTTGCGAATACAGACTAACACGGCTGCTACTCTGAAACCTCTCTCCTTGGGCACACAATTCCCTCCCTTGTGAGAGGGGATGAGTCAATATGATGCGTGTGGCTTTCAAGCCATGGATAATTTGCCTTAACTTTTCTCCTTCTGTGTATTTATGTGTGGGAGGGGATAATTAAGGCCTCAGAACTAACCTCTAATGAGTGTTGAGTGATCACATGCATGGGTTGTCTAAAACAATATGCTTTAGACGAAAGGAAAGCCTTGGACCTGGAAGGAAAGCCAGAGGGCGAAAGATTGAACTCTCCGGGGAAGCAGCAATATATGGCACAACGGCTAAGAATCAGTACAAATTCTGTGCTGCATTCTAGATTTCATAAAAGTTATGATTTATATTCATTAACTCATGCTGCTGTGCCTTCTACATTTCTCCACAAATGAGCAAGATGTAGTGTTATCTTTTAAGAGCAGCTGACTTCTCAAGGAAAACACTGAAAAACCTTCTAATTAGAAACAATTCTTTTGGCATAAAATATAATTTGTTTGTTTTTTCTTGCCAACAATATTTGCATGAAAATGGGATTGTTGAGTCCTTGGAGTTTATTTGGTGCTTAATGTTTATTCCTCAGCCACTGTTAGGAGTTCTTTGATTGGGACATCATCACAATTTCCATAACAGCATAATTCACTTGAGGGTTATCACTTGAGCCAGATCTTGAGATGCCCAGTATCTTCTAGGTTCAGCTGGGGGTGGGAAAGGATGGGCTGCAAACGTGCCCATTTTAGCACCCTGATTCTGTGGTGATTTCCCATGGCCCCAGCAATATAGTGCGGCCTTTAAAGCCAGTCTAACCAGCATGCTGGAGATTCTGCTACAGAGGGGAGTTCCTGAAAGCTGGCCTTATGTCACCCCGTGGGATAGTGGCCGGGGCCGGGTTAAAGAGTCATTGATCAGGTTAGTCTAAGGCTGCCAGAATGGCCCTTGAGCATCATATGCAACTGGGTTGCTCAAGGCTGCTCTACCTTCTGTCAGAGAGCAGGTCGGTGCTTGCTTACAGCCCCTCCTTTGAGGCCTGAACCAGATGCAGCATGGCCAGGCCTTGGAATTTGTTGCCCATGAGGTCTATATTTTTACATATCTTGACAGACTCCTACTTCTTTACATATCTTTAAAAAAGACCCTTAAAGGAGGAGCCCACAGAGTGTTGAATTTTGAGATGAAGCATTTTATAGATGTGTTTCCAGGAAAATTAAACATCTTTCTCACAGAGTTGTGAAACTTTTTCAATAGCAAGGCCTTGTTTATACTACAGGGAATTCACATTTATAGGCTACATTCACAAAGAGACTTAGATGCCTAAATGCCTCTTCAGGTGTCTACATTCCAGAATCAGGTCCATGGGGATTCACAAACCACCTGCTCAGCTGCTACTAATCCCTCTAAACTTGCTTAAATTTGCTTGGTACCTAATTTTTGAAGTAGAAGTTTGCCAGGCATCTATGTTTCTGCCTCTGTGCATGTATACTGCAGCCCCTTACTCCGTATCTAGACGCATAAGCCTCAGTGCAATGCACAAACAAGGGACAGATAGGTGTCCCTCCGTCTAACTCATCTATGGGGGCTGATCTGGTAAGCATGCTCAGACCTCGCCTACTGAAGCAAGCCCCTATAGGTGACCTCGCACAAAATGGCTAATGGGGTGGAAGAGGAGGAGAGGAAAGCTGTTGAAGTTGTTCCACTGTGAATAAATAACGAAAGAGTCCTTGGGCGAGAGGCAGAGAGCGAAAGCATGGGAAGGTGTGCCATGCTCACTTCTGCGCTGCCTTCAGAGCTGGGCTCCCAGCCAGCGGCTGCAGAGCTTCCTGCAGCTGGGGAAGGTTCCCAGAGGTGGGCTTGACCTGGCCCCGTGAGTGGCCCCTGCAAGAGAAGAGGAAGTTCTGTCCCTCCCCAGCATGGCCAGGATTAGCAGCTGGATCCCGGCAGAGGGTAGGAGCCCTCGGCTGGGGCGCCCCAGCCCTGCCCTTCCCCTACAATGCACAGATATCACAGGGGAGATCAGATTTCATGGTCCATGATGTGTTTTTCATGTCCATGAATTTGGTAGGGCCCTATTCATATCAGAGCACTCACCTGAGGGGTGGTAGATCCCTGTCCAAAAACCTTCTCCCTTTAGGCAGAGTGGGGACTTGAACCAGGAATTTCCCACATCTCAGGTGAGTACCACAACCACTGGGCTAAAAGTGATGAGAGAGCTGCCCCTCCTTCTCCTTTGCAAGAACAGCATAGGCACCTAACTTCAAGAGAGGGTTTGCAGCTGAGAATCCCAAGCAGAGGAAGGCGCCTCTGTGCAGCCTGGACTTGGGCCTGGATCTGAAGCGGGGGGAGGGAGGGGGAGAGAAAGAGCTGAGCACACATCCCTCAGCTTGGCGTCTCCTGTGGGCTAGCTTAGTGACTTTTTGTGAATCCCAGTCTAAGGTGTATATCTCCCCATTCATTGAATAGAGAGCCTAGAAGCCTAACTCAAGCTTTGTCAGTTTCAGCGATTTTCTAGGCACCTACAATTTATTCAGCAGCACCATCTTTAAGTTTCTTTGTGAATCCAGCCCTGTAAGTACTAACAATAACCTCTATGCAGCAAAGGAAGTTAAAATGGGGAAAGAAGTCAAACATGATTCAAAAATAATAACCTTTCACTGTTGTACAATTAAATGAATATGAAGTTGGTCTTAAAACGCTGAATCCAGAGAATCAGAGAACATTGAGGCGAAGGAGGAAAACTGACAAAGAGCCAATGATTTATTCATCTGAGAATTCCAGGCTGGGATTGCTAACTATGTAAAGCAGACCGTAGAAACAGAATTGTTCAGAGTGGCCTGAGGGCTATTTAGACAGAAGCTGAGGCTGTAATTCCATCCACAGTGGTCTCCAACCAGAATTGTACAAAAAATGTTAGAACTCCAGATGGGGAAAGATGCATTAAATGAAAAAAAAAAAAATAAAAACCATCCCAAAACAACCCCCGCCCCCAAACTTAGTTAAAAACTGCACAGCTTAGTGCTTATGAGCTGGAGGTAAAGTTTACTGCCAAAGAATGGGCAATTGATCTGTCTCACTTGAATACTGGCAGCCATTTCAACCTAGCTTCAGCTATGCAAAACAAATTGTTTTAGAAAGCACAGTAAATCTGGGCTGAACCCAGCAGCAAAACATGCCTTATGTTTTAATCCTGAGCCAAAACTAAACGCCCTGCTGCAATAGTAAAGCAACTGAATTAAGCACTTTATTACAAATGAAATTCCGAACTACAAAGCAGTAAACCTGTTTCCATTGCATCAGATGGGGTACCAGCTTACTCAGTTCAAAGGGGGCAGTGCTGCTTGTTGATCAGGCTTTAAAAATATCCAGCATGTGCTTCTAGTTTGGGTAAGAAGAGGTAGCAATCCTTCAATTTTAGGCAACAACAAACAGAAACAACAAAAATAGAAAGGAATGGTATTATACTTTGAGACTATGCAAAACCACAAGCAGTGCAGGTAATAATAATCTAGCTGCAGTAGATGTGACACTAAATGATGGCGAGCATGAACTAGTGGGTACAACTCAAACCTACACATTATTTTTAATGGAATCTTTCTCAATACATGAATTCAAATTGTGTGGCTATAAACAGTATCACAGGGACTGATTTCTAGCTGAAAGACTCAATACAGAGGGAAGTGGCAATCTATCAAGCTGGAACAAGAGGTTCAATAGGGTGCTGCCGGGATCGGTGCTGGGCATGGTTTTAGTTAACATTTTAATGATAATGATTAATGCTATGGAAGAAGAAGGGCTAAACAGGACATTAGTTACATTCACAGATATTATTAAATTAGGTGGTAGACCAAATATAAGCAGAACAGAGAGAGAATACAAAGGGGCTTAGAAAGGTTAGAAATATCAGGAAGCCAATGGGAAAAAAGTTTCTAACACATTTGCGGAATATTAATCCATTGCACAATGTGTGTGTGGTGTGTGCATGGTGCGTGCATGTGTGTGTATGTGTGAGATGTGCAACACAGAAAAGTCCTAAAATGAAATTAGTTAGTTTTGGGATGCATAAGCGGAGGCGGCAGGAACCACAGAAACGGTTTCTTGCTGAAGCATCTGGAATACTGGTACAGTTCTGAGCTCTCCAGAACCAGGACAGCTATTTAACAAAGTAATTCAGAGAAAAATAACAAAAATGATTAAGAGACTGTGACTGGAATGACTGACATGATGAAAGAATAGAAGAACTAAATGCGTGCAGCCTGGCCAAACACTGACTAAGTGGGGTTATGATGCTGTGTGAAAGTCAATGAAGGTTGAGGAGAGGAATTGTTCAAAGTGTCAAAAGGGGGCATATAACTAGGAGAAATGGGGGTGAAATTAACTAAAGCAGGGGTGGCCAACCTGAGCCTGAAAAGAGCCAGAATTTACCAATGTACATTGCCAAAGAGCCACAGTAATAAGTCAGCAGCCCTCCATCAGCTCCCCCCTTCCCCCACTCCCAGCGCCTCCTGCCCACTGGCAGCCCCACAGATCAGCGCCTCCCCTTCCCTCCCTGCACCTCCTGATCAGCTGTTTCGTGGCATGCAGGAGGCTTGGAGAGGGAGAGGGAGGCGCGAGGGCATGGCAGGCTCTGGGAAGGAGGCGGGAAGGGGTGGAGTGGGGGCAGGGCCTATGGCAGAGCCAGGGGTTGAGCAGTGGGCACCCCCCGGCACATTGGAAAGTTGGCGCCTGTAGCTCCAGCCCCGGAGTCGGTGCCTATACAAGGAGCCGCATATTGACTTCTGAAGAGTCTCAAGTGGCTCTGGAGCCACAGGCTGGCCACCCCTGAACTAAAGGAAGTTTTAGATTGAACACATATCAGGAAATAAAGTATTATACTAGAACAGTCTCTCCTGGAAAGTGGTTGAGGTCCCACCACTTGAATCAATTAGAAATGGATGGGATAAAGCATTGTAAAGTATATATTGCTATAGGGAATAATCCTGTATTGGGAGGGGCATTGCCTCCCCAAATGACTTGATAGATTTTTTTCTTTATCTCTAGTTAACTCCCGTCTACATTCTCAGAAACTAGTAATTGAGACCAAAACAATGTCAGCCAGGTCGCTGTGAAGTAACAAGACCTGATCCAATCCCAAACTGACCTGAGGGCAGGCAACACTTTCATTATCACAGGATAAGAAAAGAGAATCTGAGTGACAACGTTTATCAAAAGGAAGTATATTAACAACAGCAACAAGTCCAATTAGTTTATTAGCAATTTACTGTTGCAAAAATGTACATTTCATGTGATAGTCTTCTAATGCTGGCATCATCATACTACAGCTTTGTGGCTTGACAGCATATCAACATGGTTCTGCTTTTCAGTGCAGGAAAAAAGGATGATACACTGTTTAAGAATAATCTCTCTCCTCCTCCCCAATTGAGAGAACTGGAAGCAATGTATTTGGAAAGAAGACTGAAGCAGAGAAAAAGGCTTCCCGTTCTGCAGACTACTGTGCTCTGACTCTACCTACAAGCTACTCTTTCCCCAAATTCAGCAAACATGGTTATGACTGGATATGAGGTACTCCTCATCAAAAATAAGTGTGTTGGAGAAAAAGCAGAGAGGACAGGGAGATGATAAAATAGGAAAGTAATGTACGAGTGATTAAAATGTAATTCGTTTAATTTAAATTCACATCAATATAGTTACATACATTATTTTTCAGGCCTGAATAATTGGTTTCCTTACCTTTGTGCTTTTAATGTGTACGTTTCATTGAGAGAAATGTGCAAACCTACAGATTGCACAACAGCTATAGAATTTCGTTGAAAAGCCGCCTGCTGCGGTTTTATGGACCGTGTTTTTCTTAGCTGAGCTTCGGAAAACATGCCGTCTTTTGACATCCGACAGCATGAAAGAGGCATGTTTTATGACTTAAATCATGAAATCAAAAATATCAAATCAATGACATCTAATACCGTGGGAATGCTGCAGTACAGAAAGAATAAAAAAAATACAGTCCTGGAGTTTTCTTCTTATAGATTCTGCAACTACAAGTACCATCAAAGAATCCTGATCTCTACACTTCACAGCTGAGTGAGAAACCAGTCCTAGTTACGCTTGATCAAAGCTGGTATTTATTTTCAAGAGCGTATCATGACTTTCATACCACAGTTTACTCATCAATGGTTTTATATAAAAAGGATCCTACTAGCTCACATTTTTTTCTTCTTCTCAATCTGAAACAACTTCCCTTTTCTACCTAAGAAATTCATATATACACGTAGCTCAGTGATGTGGGTTTTTTTAAGTGTCTGCATTTTCCTAGCAATTACAGCTTTAAGGAAAAAAAATCCACATCTTCAGTATATTTGAATGATTGTTGTGTTGCTTTTGCCTGCCAAACAAAATATTTGTTTAACCGATCCCTCCCTCCCAACACACACATATACACCCCTTCCCTAAGCAGCCTTTTCTGAATACACGATGAACAGTTTTGTACTGGTTTCCATAAGGCTAACAAAAGGCAGGAGCAATCTTTAGAGTCTCAAAGCTTATATCAAGAATCCTACATTTGAAACCTCAAGCAATAAGATATGGACATCTACTTCTGCATTCTCAGGGATAGAGGACACGTTCCCCACTCTTTGCTTCCCTGTGTGGGGGCTAGTGACAAATGCAGCGGGTGTGCTTCTTGTTGCCTCCTTAAAGGGGGAGGCACTGGAAACTGGCAGAGGGGCTGGCACAGGGAGGAGCACATACTGCACCCTTTCTAGGTGTGAAAAGGGCTGTTTTGGCCCATACTCCCTTGACACTCCTGGAGATATTGGCTCTGTGCAGATTAGGAAAAGTGGGCAAGTTTAGATAGGGCTTAGTTACCACAAGCTAGAGAAACCCAACTAAACTTGACCACATTTTCTAGTGCAGGGCAACACCCTTACCTCAGTTTTAGTAGATTGTGATGTAGTTTAGGCTCAGTTCGCACCAGCAACTTGATCTTGCCCAGTATCTCCCTGTGGGACGCAGTGCCTTGTCACGTTACCCTTTGTTGTGCTAAGCCCTGGTCTACACTAGGACTTTAGGTCGAATTTAGCAGCGTTAAATCGATTTAAACCTGCACCCGTCCACACAATGAAGCCCTTTATTTCGACTTAAAGGGCTCTTAAAATCGATTTCCTTACTCCACCCCTGACAAGTGGATTAGCGCTTAAATCGACGTTGCCGGCTCGAATTTGGGGTACTGTGGACACAATTCGATGGTATTGGCCTCCGGGAGCTATCCCAGAGTGCTCCATTGTGACCGCTCTGGACAGCACTCTCAACTCAGATGCACTGGCCAGGTAGACAGGAAAAGAACCGCGAACTTTTGAATCTCATTTCCTGTTTGGCCAGCGTGGCAAGCTGCAGGTGACCATGCAGAGCTCATCAGCACAGGTGACCATGATGGAGTCCCAGAATCGCAAAAGAGCTCCAGCATGGACCGAACGGGAGGTACGGGATCTGATCGCTGTTTGGGGAGAGGAATCCGTGCTATCAGAACTCCGTTCCAGTTTTCGAAATGCCAAAACCTTTGTCAAAATCTCCCAGGGCATGAAGGACAGAGGCCATAACAGGGACCCGAAGCAGTGCCGCGTGAAACTGAAGGAGCTGAGGCAAGCCTACCAGAAAACCAGAGAGGCGAACAGCCGCTCTGGGTCAGAGCCCCAAACATGCCGCTTCTATGATGAGCTGCATGCCATTTTAGGGGGTTCAGCCACCACTACCCCAGCCGTGTTGTTTGACTCCTTCAATGGAGATGGAGGCAATACGGAAGTAGGTTTTGGGGACGAAGAAGATGATGAGGAGGAGGTTGTAGATAGCTCACAGCAAGCAAGCGGAGAAACCGGTTTTCCCGACAGCCAGGAACTGTTTCTCACCCTAGACCTGGAGCCAGTACCCCCCGAACCCACCCAAGGCTGCCTTCTGGACTCAGCAGGCGGAGAAGGGACCTCTGGTGAGTGTACCTTTTAAAATGCTATACATGGTTTAAAAGCAAGCATGTGAAAGGATTACTTTGCCCTGGCATTTGCGGTTCTGCCTTTGCAAAAGGTTTCTGGGGAGGGCAGCCTTATTTCGTCCTTCATGGTAGGACACTTTACCACTCCAGGCCAGTAACACGTACTCGGGAATCACTGTAGAACAAAGCATTGCAGTGTATGTTTGCTGGCATTCAACCAAAATCCGTTCACGCGGTGGGAGGAGGCAAAATGCGACCTTGTAACGAAAGCACATGTGCTATGTATGTAACGTTAACAGCAAGGTTTACCCTGAAAGAGTGTAGCGACTGTTTTATAAAATGTGTCTTTTTAAATACCGCTGTCCCTTTTTTTTTCTCCACCAGCTGCATGTGTTTCAATGATCACAGGATCTTCTCCTTCCCAGAGGCTAGTGAAGCTTAGAAAGAAAAAAAAACACACTCGTGATGAAATGTTCTCCGAGCTCATGCTGTCCTCCCACACTGACAGAGCACAGACGAATGCGTGGAGGCAAATAATGTCAGAGTGCAGGAAAGCACAAAATGACCGGGAGGAGAGGTGGAGGGCTGAAGAGAGTAAGTGGCGGGCTGAAGAGAGTAAGTGGCTGGCTGAAGACAGGGCTGAAGCTCAAAGGTGGCGGCAGCGTGATGAGAGGAGGCAGGATTCAATGCTGAGGCTGCTGCAGGACCAAACCAGTATGCTCCAGTGTATGGTTGAGCTGCAGCAAAGGCAGCTGGAGCACAGACTGCCACTGCAGCCCCTCTGTAACCAACCGCCCTCCTCCCCAAGTTCCATAGCCTCCACACCCAGACGCCCAAGAACGTGGTGGGGGGGCCTCCGGCCAACCAGCCACTCCACCACAGAGGATTGCCCCAAAAAAAGAAGGCTGTCATTCAATAAATTTTAAAGTTGTAAACTTTTAAAGTGCTGTGCTTAAAGTGCTGTGTGGCATTTTCCTTCCCTCCTCCACCACCCCCCCTCCTGGGATACCTTGGTAGTCATCCCCCTATTTGTGTGATGAATGAATAACGAATGCATGACTGTGAAGCAGCAATGACTTTATTGGCTCTGCAAGCAATGATTAAAGGGAGGAGGGAGGGTGGTTAGCTTACAGGGAAGTAGAGTGAACCAAGGGGCGGGGGGGTTCATCAAGGAGAAACAAACAGAACTTTCACACCGTAGCCTGGCCAGTCATTAAACTGGTTTTCAAAGCTTCTCTGATGCGTACCGTGCCCTCCTGTGCTCTTCTAACCGCCCTGGTGTCTGGCTGCGCGTAACCAGCAGCCAGGCGATTTGCCTCAACCTCCCACCCCGCCATAAACGTCTCCCCCTTACTCTCACAGATATTGTGGAGCACACAGCAAGCAGTAATAACAGTGGGAATATTGGTTTCGCTGAGGTCTAAGCGAGTCAGTAAACTGCGCCAGCGCGCCTTTAAACGTCCAAATGCACATTCTACCACCATTCTGCACTTGCTCAGCCTGTAGTTGAACAGCTCCTGACCGCTGTCCAGGCTGTCTGTGTATGGCTTCATGAGCCATGGCATTAAGGGGTAGGCTGGGTCCCCAAGGATACATATAGGCATTTCAACATCCCCAACAGTTATTTTCTGGTCTGGGAATAAAGTCCCTTCCTGCAGCTTTTGAAACAGACCAGAGTTCCTGAAGATGCGAGCATCATGCACCTTTCCCGGCCATCCCACGTTGATGTTGGTGAAACGTCCCTTGTGATCCACCAGAGCTTGCAGCACTATCGAAAAGTACCCCTTGTGGTTTATGTACTCGGCGGCTTGGTGCTCCGGTGCCAATATAGGGATATGGGTTCCGTCTATAGCCCCACCACAGTTAGGGAATCCCATTGCAGCAAAGCCATCCACTATGACCTGCACATTTCCCAGGGTCACTACCCTTGATATCAGCAGATCTTTGATTGCGTGGGCTACTTGCATCACAGCAGCCCCCACAGTAGATTTGCCCACTCCAAATTGATTCCCAACTGACCGGTAGCTGTCTGGTGTTGCAAGCTTCCACAGGGCTATCGCCACTCGCTTCTCAACTGTGAGGGCTGCTCTCATCTTGGTATTCATGCGCTTCAGGGCAGGGGAAAGCAAGTCACAAAGTTCCATGAAAGTGCCCTTACGCATGCGAAAGTTTCGCAGCCACTGGGAATCGTCCCAGACCTGCAACACTATGCGGTCCCACCAGTCTGTGCTTGTTTCCCGAGCCCAGAATCGGCGTTCCACAGCATGAACCTGCCCCATTAGCACCATAATGCATGCATTGTCAGGGCCCATGCTTTCAGAGAAATCTGTGTCCATGTCCTGATCACTCACGGGACCGCGCTGACGTCGCCTCCTCGCCCGGTATCGCGTTGCCATGTTCTGGTGCTGCATATACTGCTGAATAATGCGTGTGGTGGTTAATGTGCTCCTAATTGCCAAAGTGAGCTGAGCGGGCTCCATGCTTGCAGTGGTATGGCGTCTGCACAGGTAACTCAGGAAAAAAGGCGCGAAATGATTGTCTGTCCTTGCTTTCACGGGGGGGGGGGGGGAGGGAGGGAACGGGGGGCTGACGATATGTACCCAGAACCACCCGCGACAATGTTTTAGCCCCATCGGGCATTGGGATCTCAACCCAGAATTCCACTGGTCAGCGGAGACTGCGGGAACTGTGGGATAGCTACCCACAGTGCAACGCTCCGGAAGTCGACGCTTGCCTCGGTACTGTGGAAGCGCTCCGCCGAGTTAATGCACTTAATGCACTTAGAGCATTTTCTGTGGGGACACACACACTCGAATATATAAAACCGATTTCTAAAAAACCGACTTCTATAAATTCGACTTAATTTCGTAGTGTAGACATACCCTAAGTTGTTTATAGCCACAATCTGTCCCTTACTATACTAATGGAAAAAGAAAAGGAGTACTTGTAGCACCTTAGAGACTAACCAATTTCTTTGAGCATAAGCTTTCGTGAGCTACATGCTTATGCTCAAATAAATTGGTTAGTCTCTAAGGTGCCCCAAATATTCCTTTTCTTTTTGCAAATACAGACTAACACGGCTGCTACTCTGAAATCTATACTAATGGAAGCGTGAAAGACAACTCACAGATGTTATTCAGAGATTAAGCTTCCAGGATTTACTGTTTTGCCCCACTTCATGATTTCTGCTTCTAAATAATATTAATGATCAGGGCTCCAATTCCTAAAAATGTCTCAGTGGAACTTTAGATTGCAACTGTGCTAACTGGTAGCAAGAAATTAGTTGAACAAGAAACAAGTTGACGTCTTCAAATCTGGTGAAAAGCAATTTTGCTGTTTCACAATAAAACGAACTTCTTTCCGCTCTCCACTCAAATCTGAAATGTACTGAAGGCAGACTTTGAACACAAGTGCTTGCAAAGACACATCTGGGGCTTAGGTGCATCTCTTCAAGAGCTGTTTGTTATTCTTCTTGAAAACTAGCAGCCGCTAACTTATGATGTTCAGTTCTCTGAACAACTGCAATGTGACTGATCTTCAGACCTCAAAAGATATATACAACTGTTGAAACTGTTTGGAAGAATGAACATGTTATTTATTGTATAACACCATATGTGTGAATGCCAATTTACAGACAGGTACAAGATGAAAACGTTTCTGTCTCATACACAATAGTTCTGAAAAGTATTTCAGTGCTAATATTCAAGGCAGAAAAAGCATTCAAGGCTATCAACAACAGAGGTGAGAATACTCCAACACCAAGAACATTATTCCTGTTATCAGAAAAGAAGGCCTGGCAAACTGCATCATTAGAAAAAGGGAGAAAGTGTTTTTGATAATGTGGTCAGTACCTTGTGGCCCAATGTATCTCAGGATGCTTCAAATTCTTCCCGCCATTCACCAATACAAGTAGATATTTGATTGACATGTTGCAGTTTTGCCACTTACTGCATCTCACTTTGGCTTAAAAGGCAGTGAAACATGACACAAACCATCAGAAACCTGAAGATACATGATAGTTTTCAGCTACAAATTCGGACTGCAGATATTCAATTCGGTATGAAAGTGGGCAGGCAGGTCTTGTGGTTCACTGACTACTTCGATTAAATTTGAGCAGTTCAGCATATTTCTGTTTGCCATTCTATTGAGACAAGATCTGGACACAGTCTAGTCAAAGGACCATCTGCTATGTCAAAAAACCAACAACCCATAAATCATGTATGAATTTCAGAAGACCTTTGAAATTTCAGAGTTAAAAAACTGAGTCTAGTTGTTTGAGATTATTACACTTATTTGCAGGTATGACAACTGATAAATGTTTGTATTGAAGCTCAATAAAATGATATGATAGCTGGGACAGGATGGATGGTCTTATCTATCCAAGTCAAGGCACTGCTTATTGTAAGTGATACAGGATAGAAACAATGGCAGAAAACATTATGATGGTGGAGAAATATTTAATTTGGGTCAAATTTTCTATTTAGGTGCCTGTGTTGAAATCAATGGGAGTAAAGTGCCTAGGCACTTTTCAAAATCCCACTAGGCATTTATCTGTATCTTTAGGTACCTAAATAGCTTTGAAAATCAGGCCTTTTATCTCTGAATGCTGAGAATTGGGATTGTCACCTGTCAATACAGTAATAGTTTAAATTCTTATTATTTACTGTCCATCCAGAGCTAGGGCAAATGGCAGCAAGAATCTTAAATATGTGGATGCCGGTAAGAAAGACCAAATGGTCTATTACCAAAAATTAAAACCCCCAAACACAAAAAAGTGATCAGTGTAAGATTCAGAAAAGACTACATTTGCCTTTATGACACCTCTTCTACAGAAGCTAGGTTGCTAATAGCAACAGGAAAACAACAGAGAGGCTTAAAGAGGATATAGTTTTAAGAAATATTTATCCAAAACCAGACTACTACAAACTGTTCATTATTTTGGGTGAAATAAACTCCCCACTCCCAAGTCCCAAAGGATTAAATTTCTTCAGTGAACAGGGCCCCCACAAGGTTATTGCTCAAACAGCAAAAATTTTTGGATTTGGTGAAGTGGCCAGAAAATTATCTGGATAGCACTTAATAAACATTACAAAAGCTGATTATAAACAACTGATCTTAGCCCGATCCAGTGAATGGACAGCAGATATTTCACAGCACTGAAAAGTTTAAAATGTTTTAAAATACTTTTTAAAATGAAATCTCTAATTTTCCTCAATTCCCCTAACATTTCATTCCTTGTGCTATAACTAATCTACTGGTACTGTGACAGCAGCATGCTTTCAGGCTATACGCTACTATAATACAAACTTCATCTAGATAGAGTAGACTTGGTAAAGAAAACCTCAAATTATTGGAAATATGATTTCTGAAGTGGTCAAGAAAGTCTGCTCAGGAAAATAACAGAAAACAATGTGTAGCATTGGTGTAAAGCGGTGATTTCAAGAGTAATGAAAGCACAAACTTTTAGAGTATGCAGAGTCAATTTTCTGTTCTTTAGTAGTGCAAGTACACAGATCTTTGTCTCTGCAGGATTCTTTTCTTGCTGCATTCCACAAGCTGAGAGGAGCTCTTTGGAACTCATACAAAATCTCTTGCTACCATATTAGGAATCAAAATGTGTAGCAAAAGCTTATGGCTGAGTGGGGATAATCAACAGGGAATGTGTTTGCCTTCCAGCTAAATGAGTAAAGCAAAATGGTTGAGGAAACAAAATAAATAACAGTAGTAATAAAAAATGACTAGTAGGCTTTAGAATAGTGCCCCATCACTTCTATCACACTTTCTACTAAATCTTGGCTAGAAACCAGCAGATCTTATGGACACACAAGAAAACCTTGTTACTTCCATTTTGTTTTGCCTCTGAGTTAAATACCCGTGAGTCACACACCAATCCTTCGTTTCAAACCGTCGCTAATATTTTTAATAAATCCTTTTGGGTCAGATACACAGCCCATATTACAGTGCAAAAACTGAGCTGGTGTTAATTGGCATAGCTCTATTGAAGTAAATGTCAGTTCACACCACTTGATAATCTGGCCATTCAATTTCTACTGAGATTTCCTGTAATCACAGGTGTAGTAATTTTTTCACTGGAGATCTGTCTTGTATTTCATAGAAAATCTCATCTAAAGAACATGCTTTTTAAATGATCCAGCCCTTTGTGTCTGAAAGCAGAGCTGTAATACTTGATATCATACTTTAAGACATATCTATGGATGCTTTTTGCACCATCTCCAGTAACAGATAGCCTACAGGCTATTTACCTCATTGTGTCATCAGTGTAAGGGAGAAGTCCCAAGTGGAAATGCTTAAAATCTATAGATTTTACTTCAGTTGTACTTAAACATTAGGTACCAAGTACTGAGAAGTGCTGGGACTGAAATTCTTAATCACTACATGCAGCCAGATGAAGCCTGATGCAGGAATTTGAAGCAACAGAAGTCCTTCGGAGAATCTTCCTTCTGCTTCTCTCCAACTCTCTGTGGGGGGTTTCACTGGGCTCTGTCCTTGGTCCCCTTCTCTTCTACCTCTGCACCTTGTCTCTGGGTAATCTCATACACAAACACAAATTCAGCTACCATCTCTATACTCAGATTTACCTCTGTACTCCAGACCTGTCTCATTCTGTCCAAACTAAAATCTTGGCCTGTCTCTCTTGTATTACCCTGTGGATGTCCAACTGTCAGCTCAAGCTCAACATGTTAAAACAGAGCTCCTAATATTTTCTGCTGAAGATCACCCCCTACTCACACTCCTTTCTCAATCACTGAGGATAACATCACCATCCTGTCTGTCGCTCAGACCTGAAACCTGGGTGTCATCTTCTACTCAGACCTCTGTATAGGTCGACACATCCAGGCTATGTCTACATCTTGCTGATTCTTTGTGTGTAACATCGCTCAGATACATCCTTCCTTATCCATCCACACAGCTAGAACTCCTGTCTGGTCTCTTATTTCATGTTTCGAATACTGCCACATCTTTTTCTCCGGTCTTGCCTCACTCATATCCATTCAGAATGCTGCTGCGTAGATCATTCTCCTATTGACCTATCACTTTGACCAGATCACCCCTCTTTTTGCATCCCTTCATTGGCTCCCTCTTTTCTATTGCATCAGATGCTTGTCTGTTAAGCTACTTTCAAGACCTTTCACAGTCCTCCTGCATCCTATCTCTCATTCATTATTGAAATGTTGTCTCCCACCTCCAATTCACTGATGATGCCAGCCTCCATTGCTCCCTTGTTAAATTTTCAAACAAGCATCTTTGTTTTTTTCCCCATACTGTCCTATGCTTGGGAGGAGCGCCCCATGAATATTCACAAAGTCATGTCATTATCCTCCTTCATATCCCTCCTTAAAACTCAGTAGCTGTAAAGCCCACCAAAAACTTGACAAAACAGCCTGCAGGTGTGCTGATAGCACAGCCTATCATGTTGACTAATACTGTAGCGTTGTTTCCTCATAGTCCAGATGTGGGCAAACTATGGCCCGCAGGCCACATCCAGCCCACGGGACCGTCCTGCCTGGCCCTTGAGCTCCGGGCCAGGGAGGCTAGCCCCCAGCCCTTCTCCTGCAGCTATGCCACCGTGCGGGGGCTGGGAGGCTCATGCAGGGCAGTGTGGCAGCTTGTCTGGCTCCAGCTGAATGGTGCGGCTGCCAGACATGCTGATCTGAGCGGCATGGTAAGGGGGCGGGGGCTGTGAGGTTGGATAAGGAGCAGGGGGTCCCGGGGGGCAGTCAGGGGACAGGGAGCGGTTGGATGGGGCAGAGATTCGGGGGGGGGGGCGGTCAGGGGACCGGGAAGGATTGGACAGGGGGTGGGGTCCCGGGGGGACCTGTCAGGGGGCGGGGGTGTGGATAGCGGTCAGGGCAGTCAGGGGACAGGGAGCAGGGGGTGGGATCCCGGGTGAGCAGTTAGGGTTAGGGGGGTCTCAGGAGGAGCCGGTCGGGGACAAGGAGCGGGGGTAGGGGGTGGATGGGTCGAGAGTTCTGAGGGAGGCAGTCAGGAGGCGGGAAGTGGGATGGGTCAGATAGGGGACAGGGGCCAGGCTGTTTGCGGAGGTACAGCCTTCCCTACCAAGCCCTCCATACAGTTTTGCAATCCCGATGTGGCCCTTGGGCCAAAAAGTTTGCCTATCCTTGTCATAGTCCCATGCCTGTCTAGTCTGTGTCCATCTGTTATCACTCTTAAACTTGTTATCTCTCTTCTTAAACTTAGATTGTAAGCTCTTTGGGGCATGAATCATCTTTTTGTTCTCTGTTTGTACAGCACCTAACACAATGGGGTCTTGATCCATGATGTGGGCTCCTAAGTGCTACCATAATACAGATACAAAATAAAATAAATAATAAATAAAATAATAATAATAATAATCAAAATACCCAAACTGGTAAAGAAACATAAATAAAGGATAGAAGGGAGAGATGCTCAGATGCATATAAGTTTGAGATACTTAAACTTAAAGGAGAAAATCCTGCAGTCTTTATTCAGGGCAAAATCCTACTGAAGTCCCATTGGGAGTCTGGGCTGTGTGAGGATTGCAGTGTTGATAGCCTTAAGTAGTCAAAATTTATGAGTCAGTCCCACACCCCCCAAATCCTGAGATTGGCTTAATCATGAGGTTTTGTTGTTGTTGTTTTTTCAATTTACCCTCTGGTTTCTGAGCCTTTTGGTTCATGTTTTCAGGTGTTTCTCACTAGCCATGAGGGCTAGAATTTACTTTTTTCTTTTTTTTTTTAAAATAAAAGAAAGCTGAGATTCTTTGATAATTGGTTGCCTCCAGAAGCTGGAACATTAAGAAAAACAAGATAAAATCATGAGAATTGGAAACATAGGATTGCAAGTTTCAATTCATTGTCATATGGAATGTTGTTTAAAACTTCACAGATTAATAAAGGCAATTAATAATATGGCTCCCATGGAAGTTGTGGGTACAGGATAGAAACTAGGTAGTCCATTTAAGTCGTCTGTTGTTATTTATAGTACATATTGCCAAAAACATGATAGACAGACATGCATGAAGACAATTTAAATAGGATCATGTCTTGTGTAATGCCTTCTAATTCCCTCAAGACTGCCTAGGCCAAGACCATGGTTTATAAGCAATGAGCTAACCATGTAAAATCCAGTGACACAGTACAAATATGGCAAGATCAACTTGAATCAGGGCCTCTATAACTGTTTTTGCATATATCCTCTTGCTGTAGTGAATAACAGATGGCACAGTGTAAAATAGCATTATACAGGAAGAAGGTTACAAGTTAAGGTTCCAATCTTTCAAAGACTTACACGGTTTCTTAAATATACACATGTGCGTAGTTCTGTGGACTCCAGTGGGACTACACACATGCTTAAAGTTAAGCATATGTAAGCAGAGTCTGAATGCGCTCTCCCAGACATCTAGTGGTGATCTGTGGAAGAGGACTTCAGGAGCTGATCTTGTTTGCATGGACACACCCACCCTGCCTAGGTGCTCAGCATGATGGGATTGCTTGCCCAAATGATCACTTGTGGCTGGTGTTGGATCCCCGGTCTCCTTGTTATTGGGGCAGGAGTAATGAAGGGTATTATCCTTGTTGAGTGAACTGAGGTTTAGCAGAACTATATCCGGCCTACTCTGATGGACGGACTCACTCTCAACTCAAAGGCACTCGCTAGGCAGGGGACATGAGTTCCAAAGCCCAATGAGTTGAGAGAGGGCAGGGATAGGTATTTGTACTGGGTGTTGTGGGCCCCAGGCAATATTTGACCCTTCCTTTCTCCACAGTATAATAAAAGATCTAATTTAGACTCAGTTGAGAGTCTTGTTACATGCTGGAAAGCTGAAATCACTGATACCTAGGTCTAATTATTAGACCTACTTTGGGACAGTGTATCTATGGCAAGAGACTGCCCAGTGTGCACCAGCAGTGAGGCTCCCCCACTGAAATCACTGAGAGCTGTGTTAAGTGGGGGGCCATGAAGACATCTTGGCAAGTGGCGAGCAGGATGGCTGGTGGAGAGGGCCAGAGCAGAGCCCTGCAGAGAGACGCGGCAATCAGCTGTTGGGGCAATGAGTGACTGCCCAAACAGCGGAGCATGTAAGGTACCACAGGGTGGGAGGTGAACTCTGCAGATGAACCTCTAAAGTCTGGGGCTGCACTGGCTAAGGACAGCAACTGTGAGTGGGGTACAGAGAAGGGACGGGCACATTAAAGGGACTTTTGGGTTGCTGGACTTAAGAACTTGAGAGGAAAAGGACACTGCCCAATTTACTTGGGGTCTTTTGCTCATGTTTTATGTTTATGAACCCTAGTTGCAGTGTTTTCCCAAATTAATGCTGAGTTGCTTCCCTCCTTTTATTAAAAGTTTTTGCTACACTCACACTCTGTGCTTGCAAGAGGGGAAGTATTGACTCTTAGAGGCGCCCAGGGGGTGGTGTGTAATTGTCCCAGGTCATGGGGTGGAGGCTTGAGCTGGTTTTGCGTTGTATTGTTGAAAAGGAACCCCTAGATACTCAACCTGGCCCTAGTTTCTGCTGGCTCCACCTGGCAGAAGGGTTACACACATGCATAAGTCTTTGGAGGATTGGGGTTTTTACGTAGGAGAAATGGCTTGTGTAGATAAAGCATGAATACTTAACTTAACAGTAAATATGAGTGAAAGTAATGGCACAACATACAATAACAACATAAGCCAAAAGCCATTAAAACACAAGAAAATGCTCACTCCTGCTGCTTGGCAGGTCAGGAGTTCACACTGAGACTGATAGACTGTACTCCAAAAATTCCAGTCCTACCTCAAGCTTTGCAAATTCCTAGGATTATAATGAGTGTGTTCAGAATGCACAAACTTTCCTGATTTCATTTGAGCAGGGAGAAAGCTAGCATTTAGACTGGAAAGACTCCAGCTTCCTAACAGATATGGTGGTTGGAACTCCCTTTATTTAAAACTAGATCATTTAGCTTGTCATCTCAGGCACGTTACTCACTACCTCATAATATAATCATGCTAACCGTGAAGCAGACCTTTTCTCACCTCATGCAAATTAATATTTCTGCTGCATGTCAGTTTTCTTTATAACAGTCTACTGGTAGATATTTCCTTCTGAAATCCACGTGGACTCAGTTTTAGACAGCTGCAATTTCCACAGACATAAAACCATCAGCCTGGTAAGAGCAGGGAGAGGAGTAGGCGTGATACATTGCTAAGCAACAGCAGGACAGTACCTCTATCTCCCCTGAATTTCCCCAAGAGCCTCCCTCTCCCCCCCCCCCCCCGCAGTTTTGTGAACTAGTTACATGCAGTGTTGCCAAGTGAGTGATTGTTTGGAAATTTGAATTGAAATTGAAACATTAACACACACTTTAAAAGCATATACAGTGTATATAAAATACATGTATCTGAAAAAGGATAATAGATTTGAAAAGTATGAACATACACTAGCTTCCTTATACAGCTGTTGTTTTTTATGACAATGTCAGTGCATTCATTTCGGTGATGTTGGCCAACCTAATAATTTCAAATTATGATTTGTAAGCAAAGTCTAAATGAGTTCTCCCTGACAGCTAGTCAGGGGGCTGAGGGGGAATGGCTTCAGGACCAGTTTGTATTTACATTCACACCTAATCTACCTAGGTATCCAGCAAACAGAGCTGCATTGCCCAGATGATAGATTTTGGCTAGGGTTGGGTTACAAATCACTTGAATGCCGGGGGCGGAGGGTAATGAAATGTAGTTATTCTTATTGTATGAATAAAGGGCAGTAGAACTGTACCTAGCCTGTGCTGATTGAGGGCATCAAGAGAGAGGGTGGGGACACGTGTTTTGCTTGATGGTCTGCCTGAGTCACAAGTACTATTTGACTTGCCCCTCTCCACTGTTTAAAGACAGAGCTGATTAGGCTCCATAGATAGTCTTTGTTTTGTTAAGTGAGCATTACAGCTGAAATCACTGATAATCAGGTCTAAGCGCTTAGGCCTGCTGTGGGACAGTGCTTCTGTGGAAGAGACAGCCCAGTCTGCACTTGCAGCAAGGTTCCCCCACTGAGAGCTCAGCTGAAATCACTGAGAGCTGGGTGGAACCTCATGAGACCAACTCGCAGAGTTCACAGTGGCAGGTGACAGCACAGGGTCATTGGCAACAGAGCAATGGAGGGAACGGTAGCACAATGAACAATCGTGGCCAGAGCGAACAGTGAACAGCTGGAGAAACAAGGAAGGTGCCTTCTTACCCCCCACATGGGAGGTGAACTCATGTGAAAGCACCTCTGAACTCCGAGTCTCCACTGACCAAGGACAACACTGGTGAGTGTTAATGAGGCTGTTAAGAATGCTGGAGACACAACACAGTTCATGCGAACCAACATGGCTGTGGCATCATACTTTCTATTTAAGCAAGAGATACCACACACTGCAAACTGGAGGCCAATGTTAAGTGCATTGTCACTTGTTCATCTCGAAGTTGAACACTGGTTCCAAACAGGACCAGCAAATGCTCACTATCTTTCTGCAAGAAACTCAGCTGATTGGCTAGACGCGTGTGGTGCAACGGTGAAAGACTCAACAGTTGAAAAAGTGAAGAACTTTCTCGCCACATTCAGAAAATGTGCGTACATGGCTGATGAATGCACCGATGCAAATAGGCATCAAGTATTAAGTCATTGTGTATGTTATCTTGATGTCAGTGATAGGCCAGTAGATGCATTTCTAGATGTTCAAGTTATAGAAGACACATCGGTTGCATCTGTGACAATCCACATCTTAGAAGAGTTACATGTTTGTCAATTGGACCCCTAACAGATGGCTGCTTGTGCATTTGATGGAGCTGCAAACTTCTCTGGAAGACTTGGTGGAGATCAAGCTTTGCTCAGAGAAAAGTGTAGCCCTAATCTTTCCTATACACACTGCAGAGGCCATCTACTCCAACTAGTGCTAGTATGAGCTGTAGACTCTTCAAAAAGACATTAAAAAAGCCATAAATTTAATGTCTTCATTATATTTTTTTTTCAGCAAAAAAAAAAGTCCAAAAAGTCCAAAAAGACTGAATATCTTGGAAAATATAGACGATATACTGGGACTGAAGTTCAAATTAGTCCAACTTGGGAAAACCCTCTGGTTTTCTCATGAGCAATCCCTGGCTGTTGTCTTAAAATTACTCCAGCCGTTATTACTGGCTTTGGAAAGTATCTACCAAGATGGGATGGATCTATGCAGTGAGACTGGTGGATTACTTTTGCTACTATGTTCAGAGAAGACTATTGCTGTTCTCTCTCTTGTAAGTCTACTGTTGAAACCACTTGGGTCATTAAACAATGCCATCCAGGCATCTGCTACAACAGTAGTAGATCTTTGTCCGGCAATAGAAGCTACATTTGGATCAATCAGAGAGCTATCCATTGAAAAAGTACCAGAAGAAGCAAAGACTTCAGTCCAGAAATTGACTAATGAAAGCATTTATATTGAATCCTTAAGTGAACAGAACAAGAAGTGTTACGACAACTGAAAAAGTACACAGACTTGATTCTTAAAAATCTACAACAGCGACTTCTAGATTCTACTCAACCTCTACGTAGCTTTTACAGATCCCTGTCCTATAAAACACTGACAGTTGAGTGGAGTGAGGCACTACCAGCAATGGGGCTGCCATGTGCTCAGGACAGAATAGAGAATTTGAACACAGAGTGGAATATAATACGATGAATTAAAGAAGATTTGACTTCAACTTCTTTATCATCATCACTAATGGCTCGACCCGATCTTTGTGTTATGTTTCCTGAGAAGAAAGAAGTAGGAATTCATCTCTTGCTACTCCCAGTCACAACAGCTACAGCTGAGCGTTCTTTTGCCTCATTGAATAGAATTTTGTGTTCTGAAAGAAGTTGCCTTCTGCCTGATCATGTGAATGAACTAATGAGCATATCAATTCAAAGAATGGAAATACCGGACACACAAGAAGCCACCGAAGATGAATGCACTGCATTCAATAAGTTCATTAAGAGAGTTGTGTAAAATTATAACAAGAAACCAAGAAGGATGTAGATGTAGTGCTTCATAGAAGGCTTCAGTAGTTGACTTTAATTTGTGTGATGGTTTTAAAACATGAGTTAAATCTAATAAAATGGTCATGAAACATTTTTCAGTTTTTACTATGGTGCCATACAGCCCACCTTCACGCTCATGGTCTCACCCCTCATCAACCCTGGACCCCCTTCCCCCGCTCCCCCATAAATTCGAACACCTCGCCCTAATTTCAATTCCTGGGGAAAACACTGGTAGCCTTTGCTTGGGAGCACTGGGGAGGAAGCAAGGGAATTGCTGCATACATGCCTAGACTAAGCCCTGTTCCCTTGGGATTCTTTGACTTCCGTCTAGGTCTTGTCCCACTAACCTTTACCCTGACAGGGTGGGAACCTAAAGCAGCCCAGAGTGGGATTTGATTACAGAGGGACACAAAGGGATTCTCTGTGGTATGGAAATAAGCAGTGGCTGAGCGGATGGAAGAAGTGGCCCTGGCAGTTGTAACTTGCGCTTTTCTCTGGTCTTTGATATGGGAAAGGAGCTGCTGTTTGTAGTAATATGACACTTCCTTTCCCCTCAGGCATACTGGCTCTATCCTAAAAGGTGTCTCTTCTTCTATCAATGGCTTAATGGCTGCGTGCTGTCTTTTCACCTATTTGGATATACTGATGCTTTGAGCTTTCAACCAGATGGAAGTCAGTCTTATCTGGCCAGCCAAACAGCCTCAAAACTTATGAACACAACTATGCTTAGCCCTGGTCTACACTAAGACTTTAAGTCGAATTTAGCAGTGTTAAATCGATGTAAACCTGCACCCGTCCACACAATGAAGCCCTTTATTTCGACTTAAAGGGCTCTTAAAATTGATTTCCTTACTCCACCCCAACAAGTGGATTAGCGCTTAAATCGGCCTTGCCGGGTCGAATTTGGGGTACTGTGGACACAATTCGACGGTATTGGCCTCCGGGAGCTATCCCAGAGTGCTCCATTGTGACCGCTCTGGACGGCACTCTCAACTCAGATTCACTGGCCAGGTAGACAGGAAAAGAACTGTGAACTTTTGAATCTCATTTCCAGTTTGGCCAGTGTGGCAAGCTGCAGGTGACCATGCAGAGCTCATCAGCAGAGGTGACCATGATGGAGTCCCAGAATCGCAAAAGAGCTCCAGCATGGACTGAACGGGAGGTACGGGATCTGATCACTGTATGGGGAGAGGAATCCGTGCTATCAGAACTCCGTTCCAGTTTTCGAAATGCCAAAACCTTTGTCAAAATCTCCCAGGGCATGAAGGACAGAGGCCATAACAGGGACCTGAAGCAGTGCCGCGTGAAACTTAAGGAGCTGAGGCAAGCCTACCAGAAAACCAGAGAGGCGAACGGCCGCTCCGGGTCAGAGCCCCAAACATGCCGCTTCTATGATGAGCTGCATGTCATTTTAGGGGGTTCAGCCACCACTACCCCAGCCGTGTTGTTTGACTCCTTCAACGGAGATGGAGGCAACATGGAAGCAGGTTTTGGGGATGAAGAAGATGATGATGATGATGAGGTTGTAGATAGTTCACAGCAAGCAAGCGGAGAAACCGGTTTTCCCGACAGCCAGGAACTGTTTCTCACCCTGGACCTGGAGCCAGTACCCCCCGAACCCACCCAAGGCTGCCTCCTGGACCCGGCAGGTGGAGAAGGGACCTCCGGTGAGTGTACCTTTTAAAATACTATACATGGTTTAAAAGCAAGCATGTGAAAGGATTAATTTGCCCTGGCATAGAATCATAGAATCATAGAATATAAGGGTTGGAAGGGACCCCAGAAGGTCATCTAGTCCAACCCCCTGCTCGAAGCAGGACCAATTCCCAGTTAAATCATCCCAGCCAGGGCTTTGTCAAGCCTGACCTTAAAAACCTCTAAGGAAGGAGATTCTACCACCTCCCTAGGTAACGCATTCCAGTGTTTCACCACCCTCTTAGTGAAAAAGTTTTTCCTAATATCCAATCTAAACCTCCCCCACTGCAGCTTGAGACCATTACTCCTCGTTCTGTCATCTGATACCATTGAGAACAGTCTAGAGCCATCCTCTTTGGAACCCCCTTTCAGGTAGTTGAAAGCAGCTATCAAATCCCCCCTCATTCTTCTCTTCTGCAGGCTAAACAATCCCAGCTCCCTCAGCCTCTCCTCATAACTCATGTGTTCCAGACCCCTAATCATTTTTGTTGCCCTTCGCTGGACTCTCTCCAATTTATCCACATCCTTCTTGAAGTGTGGGGCCCAAAACTGGACACAGTACTCCAGATGAGGCCTCACCAATGTCGAATAGAGGGGAACGATCACGTCCCTCGATCTGCTCGCTATGCCCCTACTTATACATCCCAAAATGCCATTGGCCTTCTTGGCAACAAGGGCACACTGCTGACTCATATCCAGCTTCTCGTCCACTGTCACCCCTAGGTCCTTTTCCGCAGAAATGCTGCCTAGCCATTCGGTCCCTAGTCTGTAGCTGTGCATTGGGTTCTTCCGTCCTAAGTGCAGGACCCTGCACTTATCCTTATTGAACCTCATCAGATTTCTTTTGGCCCAATCCTCCATTTTGTCTAGGTCCTTCTGTATCCTATCCCTCCCCTCCAGCGTATCTACCACTCCTCCCAGTTTAGTATCATCCGCAAATTTGCTGAGAGTGCAATCCACACCATCCTCCAGATCATTTATGAAGATATTGAACAAAACCGGCCCCAGGACCGACCCTTGGGGCACTCCACTTGATACCGGCTGCCAACTAGACATGGAGCCATTGATCACTACCCGTTGAGCCCGACAATCTAGCCAGCTTTCTACCCACCTTGTAGTGCATTCATCCAGCCCATACTTCCTTAACTTGCTGACAAGAATACTGTGGGAGACCGTGTCAAAAGCTTTGCTAAAGTCAAGAAACAATACATCCACTGCTTTCCCTTCATCCACAGAACCAGTAATCTCATCATAGAAGGTGATTAGATTAGTCAGGCATGACCTTCCCTTGGTGAATCCATGCTGGCTGTTCCTGATCACTTTCCTCTCATGCAAGTGCTTCAGGATTGATTCTTTGAGGACCTGCTCCATGATTTTTCCAGGGACTGAAGTGAGGCTGACTGGCCTGTAGTTCCCAGGATCCTCCTTCTTCCCTTTTTTAAAGATTGGCACTACATTAGCCTTTTTCCAGTCATCCAGAGCATTCCAGAGCATTCACGGCTCTCCTGGATGTACTCCCAAAGCCTTTGCAAAAGGTTTCTGGGGAGGGCAGCCTTATTGCGTCCTCCATGGTAGGACACTTTACCACTCCAGGCCAGTAACAAGTACTCGGGAATCATTGTACAACAAAGCATTGTAGTGTATGTTTGCTGGAGTTCAAACAACATCCGTTCTTTATCTGTGTTATCCTCAGGAGAGTGAGATATCATTCATGGTCACCTGTTTGAAATAGGGTGCTTTTCTTCAGGGGACACTCAGAGGTGCCCATTCCTGCTGGGCTGTTTGCCTGTGGCTGAACAGAAATGTTCCCCACTGTTAGCCACGGGGAGGGGGAGGGTTGAGGGGTTAGCCACGCGGTGGGGGGAGGCAAAATGCGAACTTGTAACGAAAGCACATGTGCTATATATGTAATGTTAACAGCAAGGTTTACCCTGGAAGAGCGTAGCCACTGTTTTATAAAATGTGTCTTTTTAAATACCGCTGTCCCTTTTTTTCTCTCCACCAGCTGCATGTGTTTCAATGATCATAGGATCTTCTCCTTCCCAGAGGTTAGTGAAGATTAGAAAGAAAAAAAAAACGCACTCATGATGAAATGTTCTCTGAGCTCATGCTGTCCTCCCACACTGACAGAGCACAGACGAATGCGTGGAGGCAAATAATGTCAGAGTGCAGGAAAGCACAAAATGACCGGGAGGAGAGGTGGCGGCTGAAGAGAGTAAGTGGCATGGTGAAGACAGGGCTGAAGCTCAAATGTGGCGGCAGCGTGATGAGAGGAGGCAGGATTCAATGCTGAGGCTGCTGGAGGATCAAACCAGTATGCTCCAGTGTATGGTTGAGCTGCAGCAAAGAAAGCTGGAGCACAGACTGCCACTACATCCCCTGTGTAACCAACCACCCTCCTCCCCAAGTTCCATAGCCTCCACACCCAGACGCCCAAGAACGCGGCAGGAGGGCCTCCGGTCAACCAGCCACTCCACCACAGAGGATTGCCCAAAAAACAGAAGGCTGGCATTCAATAAATTTTAAAGTTGTAAACTTTTAAAGTGCTGTGTGTCATTTTCCTTCCCTCCTCCACCACCCCTCCTGGGCTACCTTGGTAGTAATCCCCCTATTTGTGTGACGAATGAATAAAGAATGCATGAATGTGAAGCAACAATGACTTTATTGCCTCTGCAAGCATTGATCGAAGGGAGGAGGGGAGGGTGGTTAGCTTACAGGGAAGTAGAGTGAACCAAGGGGCGGGGGGTTTCATCAAGGAGAAACAAACAGAACTTTCACACCGTAGCCTGGCCAGTCATGAAACTGGTTTTCAAAGCTTCTCTGATGCGTACCGCGCCCTTCTGTGCTCTTCTAACCACCCTGGTGTCTGGCAGCGCGTAACCAGCAGCCAGGCGATTTGCCTCAACCTCCCACCCCGCCATAAACATTTCCCCCTTACTCTCACAGATATTGTGGAGCGCACAGCAAGCAGTAATAACAGTGGGAATATTGGTTTCGCTGAGGTCTAAGCGAGTCAGTAAACTGCGCCAGCACGCCTTTAAACGTCCAAATGCACATTCTACCACCATTCTGCACTTGCTCAGTCTGTAGTTGAACAGCTCCTGACTACTCGTCCCCAACAGTTATTTTCTTGTCTGGGAATAAAGTCCCTTCCTGAAGCTTTTGAAACAGACCAGAGTTCCTGAAGATGTGAGCGTCATGTACCTTTCCTGGCCATCCCACGTTGATGTTGGTGAAACGTCCCTTGTGATCCACCAGAGCTTGCAGCACTATTGAAAAGTACCCCTTGTGGTTTATGTACTCACCAGCTTGGTGCGCTGGTGCCAAGATAGGGACATGGGTTCCGTCTATAGCCCCACCACAGTTAGGGAATCCCATTGCAGCAAAGCCATCCACTATGACCTGCACATTTCCCAGGGTCACTACCCTTGATATCAGCAGATCTTTGATTGCGTGGGCTACTTGCATCACAGCAGCCCCCACAGTAGATTTGCCCACTCCAAATTGATTCCCAACTGACCGGTAGCTGTCTGGCGTTGTAAGCTTCCACAGGGCTATCGCCACTCGCGTCTCAACTGTGAGGGCTGCTCTCATCTTGGTATTCATGCGCTTCAGGGCAGGGGAAAGCAAGTCACAAAGTTCCATGAAAGTGCCCTTACGCATGCAAAAGTTTCGTAGCCACTGGGAATCGTCCCAGACCTGCAACACTATGCGGTCCCACCAGTCTGTGCTTGTTTCCCGAGCCCAGAATCGGCGTTCCACAGCATGAACCTGCCCCATTAGCACCATGATGCATGCATTGGCAGGGCCCATGCTTTCAGGGAAATCTGTGTCCATGTCCTGATCACTCACGTAACCGTGCTGACGTCGCCTCCTCGCCCAGTATCGCTCTGCCAGGTTCTTTTGCTGCATATACTTCTGGATAATGTGTGTGGTGTTTAATGTGCTCCTAATTGCCAAAGTGAGCTCAGCGGCCTCCATGCTTGCCTTGGTATGGCATCTGCACAGAAAAAAGGCGCGGAACGATTGTCTGCTGTTGCTCTGACGGAGGGAGGGGCGACTGACAACATGGCTTATAGGGTTGGCTTACAGGGAATTAAAATCAACAAAGGGGGTGGCTTTACATCAATGAGTATTTCAGGCAGGACTTCATGGAGGGTTCCAATAAGAAATAGTGCACCTAAGTAATTGTCCTTATTGGAACAAGCAGGTTGGTCTGGCTTCTGATTGATACATGGCTAGATTTATCTCGCTGCACCTTCTCTGTGAGTGAAAGCAGTGTGACCTAGAGGAATGAGTCCCCTAGACAGGGGAGGGAGGGAAGCAAATGAGTACAAAACAAATCTGGTCTATTTCTTGTTTTGATCCACTCCATCTATCTTTTACATCTTTGGCTGGCAGCAGACAGTGCAGAAGGACTGCAAGCCATCCACATCTCATGGCTGCTCGGCAGAAGACTGTGCAGTTGGACTGCTAGCCATCCTCATCTCTTGCCTGCCTGGCAGAAGATGGTACAGTAGGACTGCTAGCAATCCGTATCGCCTGCCTGCTCACCATAAGATGGCTCAATAGGACTGACTGCAGGACTAAAGAGAATGACCTGGTCAAGTCACTCCAAATTTAGTCCCTGCGCCCATGTCTGCCCAGGCGCTCCTGGCTGACGTGGCCAGGAGCACCTCGGACATGACGATGACGACTACCAGTCGTACTGTACCGTCTGCTGCCACAAGGCAATGGGTTGATGCTGCTGTGTAGCAATGCAGTACCACATCTGCTGGCATGCAGGAGACATACAGTGACTGTTACCTGAGCGGGCTCCATGCTTGCTGTGGTATGGCGTCTGCACAGGTAACTCAGGAAAAAAGGCGCGAAACGATTGTCTGCCCTTGCTTTCACGGAGGGAGGGAGGGAACGGGGGCCTGATGATATGTACCTAGAACCACTCATGACAATGTTTTAGCCCCATCAGGCATTGGGATCTCAAGCCAGAATTCCAACGGGCAGTGGAGACTGCGGGAACTGTGGGATAGCTACCCACAGTGCAACGCTCCGGAAGTCGACTCTAGCCTCGGTACTATGGAAGCACTCCGCCGAGTTAATGCACTTAATGCACTTAGAGCATTTCTGTGGGGACACATACACTCGACTATATAAAACCGATTTCTAAAAAACCGACTTCTATAAATGCGACCTAATTTCGTAGTGTAGACATACCCTTAGTGGCCATCAAGACTGTGACAGGACAATCCCTATTCACATAAAACCTTAAAAGAAAGGAAGGAAATAAAAAAGTAACGGGAAAGATTTGTGCATTCCTTTCACCTTTATATTGTCTGCAATACGTCAGCACACTCCAGCACTCCATAAAGCTTTCATTTCTGTCTGTGCCCAAAAAGCATTATGTGCCCCTCTGCAAACTCATACTCCAACTCAAAATGGTAACAAGGACCTCATATGCAATTATATCAACAGGTCAGCACATCTATCACAAATTCCATGCATTTGGGACTTTTAACACGGTTGAGGTTCCTTTCTATTTAGAGGTGACAACAAAACCTGCCACTGATAAGAGTAGTTTACAGAGCTACTGAGAGTTTTAAGGAGGGATAAGAATAAATAAAAATGAAATAACTTATTTTAAAAAGGGGGGAAATGTTCAAAGTAGCTCTTTTGTAAATGTTTTCTAGGTTGTGTTCATAGCTGAAGTCAATAATAAGATTAGTGTACTACATGGGACTTTAAACAGCCTTCTCTATCTTACCTCAGAGATTGTGCCCTAGCCTTCTGAGGTATTTAGTGAAGGGGTGACTGATAGACCTTTTTTTAAATTTAACATGTTTATTACAGTAGTGCCTGAAGACTGACCAAAAGTGGTGCCCTGTTGTGCTAGGCACTGTACAAAGATTGACCCTGCTCTAAAGAGTTTACAATCTAAATAGACATGACAGACACAAGGGTGGGGGAAGGAGTGTAACACAAAAGCAGTGAACACTGTGATGATAGCAAACCACATATTAGTTCCACAGTTGTTTTTTGTGGGGGAAGGAAGGGAGTGGGCGGGTTAGGAGAAATAGAAAGTAGTGTTGCCAACTCTCATGACACTTTTCATAAATGATGAGATTTTGAGGGATTCTGGAGCTTGCCTCATGATGCTGCAAGAGGTTCTGGTCCCCTGGAGATGTTCAGCCCTGTTGGTAGCCAGCAGAGTGTCTTCCCTCCGTCACCATTCTCACAGGATGGTGGCTCTGCTCCTCCCGCCATAGCCATTGGCCTAGCAAGGAGGAAAAGGGTATGAAGAGCCCCTTGAGCTGCCCCCGCAGGCAGGAAGAGGAAGAGGGGACCCTACTGCAGCCCACCCCCCCAGGCCTGGAAGAGTGGTGTGAAAAATTCCAGGAGGAGCAGAGGTACGGCTGGGGGGCAGCGCTGAACTGAGAGGAGTGGGGCCTGAACTGATGAGGGGGCTGGGTTGGCACATAACTAATGTGGGGACTGGGGGACAGGATTAATTGCTAGGTAGGGGATGGGCAGATTGTGGATGTGGAGCCAAAATCATCTTACCCCATACATATGGGAGAGCAGGCAACACTAACTGTCTCTCTCTCTCTCTCATACTCCCACCCACAGACTCACAGGATGGGCAGGGGGCATTAAAAAAATTAAAAGATAGACCAAAACCCACCTACAATATATTTTAAAAATCTAATGATGTTTTGGGCCAATCTCATGATTTTTCATCCCTTGAGGTTGGCAATATGGTGGGGGGGAAAGGAAAGGGTTGAAAAAAGACAGGGCAGGGGAGGAGAGGATAAGAGGGACAGGCATTGGGTGACTAGATGTCCTGATTATATAGGGACAGTCCTGATATTTGGGGTTTTGTCTTATATAGGCACCTATTACCCCCCACCCTCGTTCAGATTTTTCACACTTGCTGTCTGGTCACCCTAACAGGTGTGGAGTGAAGTTAAGGCGAAGAGGCTGCGAGAGGAGAAGCAGCAGGGTTGGAACCAGGAGCCAGCAGCCAATCAGTATAGGACAGTGGTTCTCAACCTGCAGCCCATAGGCCGCTTGTGGCCCAATCAACACACAGCTGCGGTCCATGTGACATCCATCCTCAGGGCCAAACAGGTAGTGTGTATATATTGTGTGGATGCGGCCTATATAACATATAGAGAACTGCATATGCATCCCACAATGGTAAACAGGTTGAGAACCACTAGGGCAGACAAATTCCAAACAAATCTGTAAAAAGTTCTCTGGATGTCCAAAGACCCTTGCTTTGGCTGTTTCTGCCCCCACTGGCTACAGTCTGTTACTGGCTCCTCTCTACAGTTTTCTCACAAGCCTCAAAACAGGAGGCCCCAACCTGCACAGTTCTGTATATAGGTGGGTGCTGGTGGGAGGGATGACCTGAACTGGGTCTCATTTTACTCCAGCTCTCTTCTGCAAGAGAATGATGGCATTTGCACCACAACCAATCTGTCATCAGTTTGATGGGCACATTTTCTGTTATGGCTAAAGTTATAAAATAGTCTATAACAAACACTACCAACGTGTAACTGATATTCTAGGAATAAGCACATGAGGAGATTGTGGTCCCAACAGAGGTCCCAAACTGTTTTAGATTTGTTGCAAAAGGGGTATTAAAAACATGAGATAATCCAGTGAAATACTATGTTTTGGTTTTTCGCGATTCAATGAGATTTTTACAAATAAAGGTTTAAGGCTCCTATTAAAACTGAACTCTGTAAACCTAACTTAATCTGTGGTGCAACATCCACTGCACCACAATAATCCTTTTATGGATTTCCCCTTCATCCTACATTTACCCTCACATGCTGCCCTTGGGGAACCCCAAAAGGGAGCCTTAACCTAAGTCCCAGGAACTGGTAGCAAGGCACGGTGTTCTTCCTTCAACGGTATCTTTGCCTCTTAAGCTTTTGAACATGTCATAAACATGTCTTCACAGTGACAATATTATTCTTTATCCAATCCCAGACTGAGAAGCAGTAGTGGACAGCGAAAAAGACGGAGAGTGATTTAAAAAAAACGCCTTTATATGAGTAAATAGGCCACTTTGCCTAACTTTTATCATGGGTAAGAAACCTGTGTCATATCCCATTTTTCACTCAGTCACTAATGCAGCCACAGAGCACAAATGCTGGGAGAAAACCTCTTATAGTTTCCAGTTACTGACTAGGTCAGAATATAGTATTAGGCATCTAAGAAAATTTTAACCTAAATCTTCATTGTCTTGAAAAATGCCTGCTCTGGAAGGAAAGGAAGCATTCCAACATTTCAATGGTTATTACTGTTGTTCTGCAAACAGATACATTTTAGGGGAAAATTGTTGGGGGCATTTAAAAGAACCACCAATTTCGTACCACAGTAATAAGTATACTTATCATACACCAAAACTTGTAAGATGCACTAAATCACTTTATAACAATGGAAGAAAGATGCTTTTGGGAAATTTGTAGCCACTTTCAGTGCATCACTCTCATAATAAAGGAAACAACAATACCAAAACCAACAAGAAAGTAGTGGCAATTTTAAATATTGCTGGTTCAATGAGAGCAAAAGCTAGTGTTTTATTTTCCAGCATTTTGTCTGAGTCACAGATGACCATGCAGTGTTAAAGGTCTCTAGCAAAATGTCAGCTGAGTCTCTTGACCTTCCTCATGACTGAGACAGCCCTCCCTGTTGTCTGAGACAGCCACTGCATCACAACAATCAGAAGACAAAAAGTCACAGATGAAGACTAATGCTTAAACTTGAATTATGCCAAGCAGCGTGATGCTGACAAGCTTGTTTTACAAGTAAAGCAGTTACTGCACCGCTACAGACTAGGGACCGAATGGCTCTGCAGCAGTTCTGCGGAAAAGGACCTAGGGGTGACAGTGGACGAGAAGCTGGATATGAGTCAGCAGTGTGCCCTTGTTGCCAAGAAGGCCAATGGCATTTTGGGATGTATAAGTAGGGGCATAGCGAGCAGATTGAGGGACGTGATCGTCCCCCTCTATTCGACATTGGTGAGGCCTCATCTGGAGTACTGTGTCCAGTTTTGGGCCCCACACTTCAAGAAGGATGTGGATAAATTGGAGAGAGTCCAGCGAAGGGCAACAAAAATGATTAGGGATCTGGAACACATGACTTATGAGGAGAGGCTGAGGGAACTGGGATTGTTTAGTCTGCAGAAGAGAAGAATGAGGGGGGATTTGATAGCTGCTTTCAACTACCTGAGAGGTGGTTCCAGAGAGGATGGTTCTAGATTATTCTCGGTGGTAGAAGAGGACAGGACAAGGAGTAATGGTCTCAAGTTGCAGTGGGGGAGGGTTTAGGTTGGATATTAGGAAAAGCTTTTTCACTAGGAGGGTGGTGAAACACTGGAATGCGTTACCTAGGGAGGTGGTAGAATCTCCTTCCTTAGAAGTTTTTAAGGTCAGGCTTGACAAAGCCCTGGCTGGGATGATTTAATTGGGGATTGGTCCTGCTTTGAGCAGGGGGTTGGACTAGATGACCTCCTGAGGTCCCTTCCAACCCTGATATTCTATGATTCTATGATTCTATTTTTAAACATTCTCATTTGCCACTGGTTCCTGGGTGTCAGATTGGCTTTCAGGCTGCCTTCGCACTCTTGTTTGAATTCTGAAAGGGTGCTGTTCTCATTCTTTCAATGTGGATCAAAATAGGCACTTCATTTTAATGCATCAAGCCCTTTAATGGCTATAGATTTAACAACTCCAGCTTTACTAACAACTGGCTGCCGCAAGATCTGTATCACTACAGAAGTGAGACTATAAAATCAACTGTGTACACATTTTCCTTTGGGAATACTGCAGGGCTGCCAACTTCTGTGCAATTTTATCGCAAGTATTGAAATATGCTATGTATTTCTGAAAACCCCAACTCTTGGAGGCATGTTATCATCTGAAAATCTCAGCTTTCACTTAAAACAAAAAGTATTTTTGTAGCCATCCTAATTGTAAGGAAAAGCTTGAAAATGTGAACCCTAAAGGCTCAGAACCAGGAAAGCCCCCAACATTTATTATGTGTAAAAAATCTCATGGGTTTTAACCCAATCTCGAGGGTTTTGAACATGTGGCATTGGCAGTACTGACACTCTCCTTATTATCCACAGAAGAACATAAATCACCATACTACCTCTCACCTTGTGGTTCTCTGTCCAAAAATAATAATATAGCCATGATATGAATCTTAAAAAAATAGCAATGAAATCCTTTCATTAACAGCCCTACCTGCCAACTCTCCCACCTTCTTCTGTTGGGGTGAGAGAGAGTAGTAGTACGATAGGCCGCCCCCCTCACCCTCCCGAGTTTTCTACATGTGTCCCTGCCTGCTACTCTCAACCTGTTGTGGTGGGATTTGTTTCATAGTGAACTGAACTGGGCGAGGCATCAGCTTTGTCTTTTATAAGTGCTACAAAAGTCTTGGAGGCAGGGGCTCTTCTTAGAGGTTTCAAACTGTGTTGGTTGATTCACTATCAGACTGCTGTGAGCTAAAACACGCACCAGTTCTCAAAGCTCTGACCTCAGTTTATGCTTCTTCACTGCTGTTCGATTTTTCAGCACAGTTCCTATAGCTCATGTTCAAAATGTGGTAGGAGGAAATAACCACCACTGTCAGTTATTGTTATGTAGGTTGCCACTCATGAGCAAAAAAGTAAACGAATTTAGGAATCTAATCAGACAAAAGTAGATTGTTGCAGTCCTTGCCACAAAATCTTCCTGTTGCTTCCACAGCAAAGCAGTTGTGCTGCATAATTCTGATTCAGGTGCCAGGATGTTCTGCTCCGTTTCTATGGAGGTCAGACTTACAGCTTTGGCAACACTCTCAAGACTAGCATGAAACAAGAATGCATGTGTGTCCTCGTGCCCAGGATCATGATATTTAGGAAGAGGACTTTAATAGGTAGAGTTAGAATGCTTCTGTAGGCTAATATGCTCAACAAATAACACCAGGTTTCTTGCCCATGGTCTATTAGCATGCATTTACATGCTCTGGATTATTTAAACCGTAGTTGTCTTACTTCTTGTTTACATGATGTTTGCATTGTTGTTCCAGGATATTAGCGGGATACGGTGGGTGGGGTAGTATTATTTATTAGACCAATTTCTGTGTGTGAGAGAGACAAGCTTTTGAGTTTACACTGAAGTAGTGCTCTGTGTAATCTCAAAAACTGGTCTTTCACCCTTAGATGTTGGTCCAATAAAAGATATTACCTCACCCACCTTGTTTCTTCCTATTTACATGTCAACTGTAGCTAGAAGAAAATGTCTGCTGACCTTAAATAGGGTTGTCAACCCTCCAGGATTGTCCTGGAGTCTCCAGGAATTAAAGATTAACCCTTAATCAAAGATCATGTCATGTGATGAAATCTCCAGGAATTCAGCCAACCAAAGTTGGCAACCCTAATCTTAAACTATACTATATAAAATTGGGGCTGTTACTCAGCTATAATATCACTTTCTTGCCTGTATTTACATGAAAGGGCATCTTACTTCCATTGTTGTTAAGTCATAATTATGTCCTGAATCTGATCACTCATTTCCAGAAGCCAGTGCACACCCTCCCTTGCAGTTTATTTTTCCTCAAATCTCAGTTTCATGTGTAGATTTTAAGGCCAGGAGGAATCACAAACTAGTCTGATTTCCTGCCACAGAATCTCATGAAGTGATTCCTGCATCAATCCCATAATTTCTGGTTGAACTAGAGCGTACCTTTCGGAAAGGCGTCAAATCTTGATTTAAAGACTTCAGATTAATGCAGTTGGCTCACACAATCTGCATTTAGACAATGTGAGCTAACTGCATTAATATACATTCCTGTTACATACATTATAAGCCCTCTGCAGTCCCCTGATTGGCTTTGGTGGGATTTAAAGAAATCCAGTGAACCCAGACATCGCTAAGGAACCACAAGCACCTTTGAATTTGATGTATTTTTTTGCCTTGATTCTGTATTGATTCTTAGGGTAGAAGCTTACATAGTAGGTGCGACTCAAACTCAGTACTTACTATTCATATTCAGAACTGGACTGCAACAGCAACACAATCACAGAGGAATAGAAAATCTTGATTTTTTTATGGCAACCATTTTATAGAGGATTATGTTTAAAGATGCATTGTACAACAAAAGGCATTGTAGAAGAGTCTGTAAAGAATGCTCATCTCAATGTCTATTTACCCAGCACATATGACACTGCTGAATTTACTCAGCCTTGGTTAATGGGCTATACCATTGCTAATTCGTGACTTGGATTATTTTTTTCAGAATAAGTTTAAGGGGGAGAGTTGTCAGAGTGGGAGAAAAACATTATAATTCTGCACCCCTTCAGGGTCTTCTATCTGTGAACTTATAGATCAAAACAAGATTTTGTGTCTTGGTAGAGTTTGTCAAAAGTAATTGGCAGGGTGCAGCAATCTATTCCTATGAAGTCCTTAATGTCAATAAAACCAGTTGATTAGTTTCAAATATCATGTCTCACAAGAACAGCAGGAGATCTCTAGATATGCTTTGTTCCATAATTCCCCTGTAGAATTATTTTTACCATCTAAAGAAAAGGTGCCCTTGACACAACTCTTGCATTTATTAGATTCAGACTGGAAATTCTTGTCATTTTTCCTGGCAATATTTGTCAATGGGGTATAATAGTAAGAATGTAAATTGTCTGTTAAAGAGACTTCCAGTGGACAGCTACATGCAATATAACCAGTGTAAATATATATATATATATATACACACACACACTCACACATATATATATATTTATAGATATTTATTTATTTAAATAGTTACACTATCAGTGACCTAAATTTTAGTTTGACTTTCATCTTCACGCTATTTTCTCTGCAGCTGTAGAAGCTGGAAATAATGACAACTGCACAATGTAGGGACAAAGAAAAAAGTCATATTAAAATTAATCCAAAATTGTATAAATTGGTATCTCAAATTTACCCAATAACCATTCTAGTAACAAGAAAGTTGTACACCCAACTCAAAAGACCAGGGGGAAACATTCTTTTTACAAGAAGTATATGGGCTGATTATTTTATACTAATTTGATATCTACTGACACACAAATGATGTTCTATTATTGACTTTGTGAATCCCAGCTCCACTCATGTATTGGAGGTACAAAATCAGTACAACATGTTTTAGGAGATTTCACTCTCCCTTTCAATCCACTCTGTTACACGACAGACCAATCACTCTCTGTGTTCAGTTACAAAATGATAAATTGGGTATATTTCTGAGTCACTAGGGCCTTGCTTTCAGTGGAAATTGTAGCCACCAGCATGGCTGGATAAAGTGCAAATCCCTTACGTAGACATGGTGCATTTGTGTGATTTGCATCCACTACACTTCCTTAATAAGGTCAAGCAGTGACACAAAATTAACAAATGCCTATGGCTACTGATAAGTAAAATATATTCCATATAATGTAGCTGGATCCTGTTTGTCAGTGATGTCAAACACCCAGCCCATACGGGCTGGAGCTAACCAGACTAAATTTATTTTTGTGGCCCTCATGCCATGTTCAGATCCTGTCTGTGTACATTTTTAATTCACATGGTTGCAAAGATAACCTTCCAGATGTGAAATAAATGTGAACTACTGCACTGTTATCTTTCTGAGTCTGCAAACAGGCAACCTGTAACCCCAGAGGCTACCTGTACCGGAGAGGAGTGAACTCTCCCACCTAGCATTCATCTCACTGGGGTGTTCCCTTTAAAGCTTTCTGATGAGGGAACACAGGATAGGAGATATAAGAAACAGGAATGGAGAGAGATACAGAGAAAGGATGATGGGGAAGGAAGAGAAAGAGTAGTAACAGCAATGACCATATTTTCCTGCTAATTGAAGCTGAGTACAGGAATAAGGCACTGAAAAAGTCAGATATAATATCGTAACAAAGAGCTTAATTACTATATAAAGGCTGTATTCTACTCTGGATCTTTGTGAAGCCCTCCCACTGACATCAGTAGGAATTGTGCTTTGGCGTGAGGGTAGGGTGCAGTGCTAAATTTATACTGTGCCTCACAGGTTATAATTAAAAATGGAATTTGCCCATCTCTGCAGAAAGTTCTGACACTCCTGCTGTAGGATATTTCAGACTGAAGTAAATATGTCTTTTGCCTGAACAAGGACTTCGGGGTTGGACTCATTGCTAGTAAAAACCATAGTCACAAAAACACAGGTAACCTCAGAAATAAGGATGACTCAGGCTGTCAAAAATCAATGACATTGTCTATTGCAGTGTTTCTCAACCTTCTTTCATACCAGGGAATGGCTTGCTGCCTTCCTAAATTGTGTCGGGGAGATCTCCGGGACACAGACTGATTGTTGAGAAACACTGGTCTCCTGAATATTAATTGAAGTACACTGGGGCAGGTGAGCTATATGGAAGCAGAGAGAAATGACCAATGGCAACTGAAGTCACTGGAAGTTTTGTCTGACTTATGGCTTTGGGCCAGACCATGCTTTCCCCACCCCCCTAAGAGACTCACATAAGAGCCTGGAACAGGCTTATACTCAGAGGAGCAGAGGGAGTGCTCTCTCTCTATCTTCCAAGTGGTGCAGAGCAGGTTGGAGATTATTCTGCTCCCCATCAAGGATTGTAACAATGGATGAGCTCTCCCTGCTCCCCCCTGGAGCAGAACAGACGGTAAGCTCTTTGGGGCAGGGACCATCACCCCACACTACAAGAAGGATGTGGAAAAATTGGAAGAGTCCAGCGGAGGGCAACAAAAATGATTAGGGGACTGGAACACATGACTTATGAGGAGAGGCTGAGGGAACTGGGGATGTTTAGTCTACGGAAGAGAAGAATGAGGGGGGATTTGATAGCTGCTTTCAACTACCTGAAAGGGGTTCCAAAGAGGATGGCTCTAGACTGTTCTCAGTGGTAGCAGATGACAGAACAAGGAGTAATGGTTTCAAGTTGCAGTGGGGGAGATTTAGGTTGGATATTAGGAAAAACTTTTTCACTAGGAGGGTGGTGAAACACTGGAATGCGTTACCTAGGGAGGTGGTGGAATCTCCTTCCTTAGAAGTTTTTAAGGTCAGGCTTGACAAAGCCCTGGCTGGGATGATTTAATTGCGGATCGGTCCTGCTTTGAGCAGGGGGTTGGACTAGATGACCTTCTGGGGTCCCTTCCAACCCTGATATTCTATGATTCTATAGTGCAAAGAACAAAGGGGGCCCTGTTCCATTTCTGGGACACCTAGCTGCCATTACATAATACAAATAAATAATAATGCCTCTCAGTGCTTTCCATGAACCAAGCCACAGTGCACTGGTTTAATATAGTTGTAAAAGGGTTCTAACAAAACAAAGCCAGAAAGACATTTCAAACTACGGCAAACATATGGGGCCAAGTTCTCTGCTAGTGTAAATGGGTACATCACCCTTCACTTAAATGAAATGTTGGCAATTTACACCAGCAGAGAATTTCACAAGACAACCAATTAAATCAGGTTTAACAGACAATTAACTCAGGCATGTTTCCTTCAACAAAATCTGCTAACAGAGATCCGATAGACTCCCCTCCCACCATTATGTATATGAACAAAGTATTGGGTAGGATCCTGTACTATCAACATCTGCTTGGGTTTGAATGTTATGCAGTCAAATGGCATTATACTGTAATAATGAATTACAACAGGTGCACTGCTTTTGATACTACAGCACATCATCTTCACTAGATCAGATCAATTGCAAGCTGCATTAGGATAATGCTGGCCCATTGTTTGTCTTTTTCCTGTAAGTTTTTCCTTCTTTATTTGCTCTGCTCTCAATTGCTTATTCCAAGCAAAACCAGCGATAACGTTTCCCCCTTTGACAAGTGCCCGAGGGACATCCCAACTTATATTAATATCAGTCTGCCCATTTCTATTCAAATCAATATATTACTACTTGTATTTAGTCATGTCCACTAGAAATATCAGGATAAGCAGCAGGGAATGGTAAATTTGTCAGAATTTAATAAGTGCAGTCTAAACTCACCATTTGGACACCTGGGACACCTTCCAGCATGATGCAATCCCCTTAACAGTTCAAAATTGTGGGGATATTTTCCTTAGACCTCATTGTCCACCGCATTACACCTTACATTGTTATTTTCATGTGTGGAAAGTGAATGTAAACTCCTGCAATTCCAATCTGGTGGCATGTTATACCTACTTTGCATAGAGGTAAATGAGTAAAACCTTTTGTCCACCTTGGAAATCTGGGTTCATCTAGTCTCTAGAACAATTCCTTAATAATGATTTTTCTAGCTTGCAATCTGAAGTCCAGCTGAAGGGCTGATGGGAGAGAGAGAGAGAGAGAGTCTATCTTCTCCCCCAAATGATTTCCCTAATTCCAGTTCTAAATAACAATATATAAATGTTATGAATGTATTGTCAACATTTTGATATGAACAACATTTTGTGTGTTCCTCATATCTTACTTGAGTTGTTCAGTCCCTGCTCCCTTTTGGCAACTGCAGTCACTGCACATGCAGCTACGGAGTCATTTGCCATTGAGACTATACCCTCTTCTTGGTACTCTACTGCTCGAGTGTGTTAAACCTCACAGATGCTTTGTACTCTCCTGCAGAGACTGAGAGCATCGTCTTTATTCACCGTAGCATGAGGTCTTAGGCCTAGACAGCAACCGGTACTGACTTAAAAAGATACATTCCATGGAAATGGCATAACCTTCTCTGAATTGTTAGTTGCATGTTCTGTGTGTACAGTATGCACACAGTAAGGGAGTCTTTGATTTTCTTCATTACAATAGGTTTTCTTGTTTAGTTAACAATACAAACACACACACACACACAATACGCTGTGTAATAGTATTTGCTATAAATGTCTATGTGTATTGAATAAGAAAAATATAGTCAACTCCTCCCCATCCTGCTCTCATTCTACCTTTTCCAGATGAGCTCACCTGCGACCTTCTGGAATCTTATTCTCAGATCCCTGTGACATGACCTCTTATCTAAGGGATTCTTCTTGTATAAAGTGCTCATGTTACTTACTATATTGTCAGAGTCCTGACTTTCTTACCATACAATAGGTTAATCAGAACTAATGCTTTCATGCCTATGAGTGGCTCCTTTCAGAACATGGCTGATGCTGCATATTGCCCAACAGTGGCATTACCTGGTCTGTGAAGAGAGGGCATCCGTCTCAGGGCGGTCAATCTGATACCTAGCATTAAATTCACTGGAAATGTTAAATTAACAAAAAATGTTCTTGTGAACTTCAGTTTTTGTTCCTCTTTAATTTAGATATGTAAGGCCTTGAAATTCAGCTTTACTGTTACTATTCAAACAGATTTAACCTTTGCCTTTGGATGAAACAAAACAGAACCATCAGTGGTTGTTGCCTATCTTTCCACAGTGTGTTTGGTTACAGCAACATGAATATTCTCACAGCCATATAAAATGCTCAAGCGGAGCAGAATATTGTAATTTTTGGGAACTGTTAAAATATTCATTAGTGCACGAGGGTTATCAACACTAGAGCATATTAGCTTGCAGACTTATGTCAGAAACTTGTGTGCCCAATTATTCTGTTCATTGCTTCAGCTAGGTGCCATATGTAGACTCATGGTTGTTGTCTTGTATTTTCTCACATATTTTGCATTCTCAGGTGTTTTAGAATTTCTTTGGCTTCTCATCACAACAAGCAAAGCAGCTTGAACAAAAATTTTATCTATTTTCTATTCTCACTTCGCTTAGTGGTGTAATCATGTGTAATTCTTGCTAGCTACACTCAACACTGTTGGAGGATCAACTAAAGATTCTACTTTAATGATCTGAAAAGAGAATGTCTTTCTTTGCTCTTGGCAATCTTATCCATGTCTAGAAAATAATCAAAGGAGCCCACTTTAGCTCTTGGCCATCCTCCCGATATATGCTTTGGAGTTAATGACCTATGGACTGTGTCTTTCTTTATTAAATTAGTTTCTTCCCTTCCCAAGGAGCTTTTCAAAATTCTAAGCACCAGGCTTCCAAATTCCCCTTAATCCTGGTATTCTGGCATTGGAAAAAAATGTTTCTCTGTTTTCTAAATCATTGTTCTTTTGTGACACGTTTATGTCTGAGCCACCAAAACAAGTCTACATGACTCATGTTATTCAGAAATTTGCTCAGGTGACCATTTCCTGGGTAATATGTTTTTCCGAATCATAAAATTCTGGTAAAAAGTTCTGTACTTTAACATTTCTTATTTCTGGTATTAAAATACAGAAATGTGATATATTGTTATCTGTTATGTTTATGATAGTGTCAAAGGGGCACCATTATAAACAGAGCATAAGAGATAATCCCTGCCCCCAAATGCTTATAATCTAAATACAATGTAAAAACCATGAATGCTATATGTAAACACTCTCTTTTTTACAGTTCCAGAGACTACAGCTGAGACAGTCCTTTAACTCTGATTTGTTAGATGAGTCCTAGGCAGTATGTAGATTTTTTTCCCTCCAACAGTAGAGAAGTACCAATTAAAATTGAACTTTTAACAACACTTACCACATAATAGTTATATGTAAAACAAGTGTCTGAGACTGCACTCTATGGCTAAATATTGACAAATGCTGACTTATTAATGTCAACCACTGTATTAAGTAAAGCTCCTAAATTCTCCACATTAAGTCATTGTGTGACCACTTGGATGGCTATGTACTAATATGAGAGAGGAATCTGAGGCAAGAGGTCACCTTCGTTCCAACCACCAATATAAAAAGTAACATTTTCCCTTATTGTCTAATTGGTGCAGTACCTTGCATGGTAGCATATATATGAGTGTTGAAGCAGGGTTAACTGTCAGAACTCATTAGCAGAGGAAGGAAGGGAATCAGTGTGGTTGCAGCCAAAATGACTGAACAATTCTAGGTTGGACTGTCAGGCCACTCTCTCTCTCAACAGATGGCACATTTGGCATGATCCTGGCTGGGTTTATTTTGATTAACCTAGTCATTTTCTACATGGTTTTCAAAAAGTGGTGGTGTTGGTGTTGTTTTTTTCCTCAAAATGAACTCACAACACAATAGTTATTGAATCTCAAATGACTAAGCAAATCTGGAACCTCTTAACAGCTTCTATATAAAAAAATCCATCCAGTACAGCAAGGATTCATGATGCCATGATTAGGTAACAATCTCCTGAACATCCTGTTTACTAATTTGCTGTTGAAACATAGCTTCAGTTAGTATTTCACTGAATATTTTGTCAACTGTATAAAAAGGAGGAAGTAAGAATAATCATAAATGCTAATCAGGTGGCCAGATAAGCAATGGATACGCATAAAACTATAATTATTCACAAGGAATATAGCAAACAAAAGTGACATTCAAATACCACAAGAATTCATTGACAAATATGATTACATTTTACATGCTTAAACCTAGATATTTAAAGAACAGTTTTCAGTGTAATAGTTAGCTTATTCCAAATTGGATACCAATATCCACAAACCAGATGTTTACAATAAATTACTCTCTGTAAATAATCATTATTGGAAAAGGGTAAACCATCAAACAATAATTCAGAGTTTTTTATATTAAACACCCTATATACAAACAAATTAAGAAACATATTGTCTGTGTAATTCAGGAGAAAGCCAATTAAGCCTCACATATAAAGAGCAATAAAGTTCTTTCATATATGCGAAGAAAACAGAATCAACATACTCTTTCATAGGTAGATGTGACTCTTCAAAACGTGTTATGATATAGCATGGAACCATTCATTAAAACTGGCAATATAGTATGGGGGCTACAATGCTCCAGTATTTTTGTGTGAAAACTGAATCGCCACTCAAATCCACTAGACTCACAGTGTAATTTAAAATGTAATGATAAAACTTCAATTCCTCCAAAATAATTGGGTTGCACGTAAATTGACTTCATTATTTGAGAGGTAATAAACATGCGCAGAATGGGGAAAATGCTATTCAAATTCATTACAAAACTGGGCTGCACAAATGGATGTACAGAATACTACCCAGTCATAATCGAAAAGGAAGTGTTTTTAGTAGCTGGCAGGAAGAATGATGAGACATGACCAATAAAGAAAGGCAAAAAAAGTCAAATCCCTTGCTGGGGAACCAAACGCAGCACCGCACTGCTACACTTATGGATACACCTGCAATGAGCTTTTTCACCTCTTTGGGATACATGCCACAGCATTTGCAGATTACCCAGGATACTCTGGAATCTACTGGATCATTTAAATACTCTTCCACTCTGAGGAGAAAATTTCTGCCAATAGCAAGTTATTGCCACCCAAACAGGCATTATGTTTCCACTATAAGTCTATAATATAGTTATGTTGTTTCTCCAAGCTATCATCCACAGTAGTTTGGTTTGCCCTGACTCCAATCCAATATGTGATACACAAAAGGCATCAAAATGGGGCCATTTTTTATGCTGAATAGTAGTATGGTATCATACCTACTACATGGTAATAGCTTAGGCTTTTGAAACCATTTTCTTCATTCTATGGTCCCTGAACCCCACTAGAATTTGTGGGCTTTGGTTTTCTAGACATTTAGCAGCAAGGTTGATATACACCTTATTGAAATCTTAAATAATTCTGTCATGTTTAGTTCCATTCTCCATTCTTCTTTTATGTATTGCCGGTGTATAGGTTAAATGTAAATCCAGATGGAAAAATAAATACTTGGAAAATAAGAGACTTTCACTTATCATCAAAAACTCTGCAATGCATTTGTTGACAGTAGCGAAGCACACAAATATGTGTATCCTAAATGCCTGCCAGTGATGAACATAGATGTGGAACATCCGCTTAATGTTGTGTGCTGGATGTTTATTCATTCATTAGTTCCATATTGCCCTGGTTCTGAAAACTACAAGTTGCTCTCCTTGTGGTCTGATGTGGGGGCAACTGGAGGGCATCTGTACTCCCACTCAAGGGATTTATTTGTTCATTAATGCTAACATTTACAAGATCTTGTTGAGTAGATAAATAGCATTATGTTCTAGATTATAGGGTTTTATTGCTAATCGTAACCCATCCCAAATTGCAGCTATTTGTTCTAGTTGCCCTTTTTATGGTACATTTTTTCTGCCATATTTTGGACCTCTATCCTTTCAGTTTTCCTTTTCATTTACTTCATTGTTATTATTACTTCTGTGACATAGAAAATTGTTCTGTTGCAAAACTTTAAGAGTGTTAAATGATTAGTTTCCTGTTTCATCCACTTCAGTGTGCAAGTTCTCTCACATGTAAAAGAGGCCAGGTCTATATATCAGATTGCTCCATTGGTGCAAACAGGACTTAAAAGGAGAACTGGGTATTCCTAATGTAGGGGAGGCCACCGTGGCATGTCTCTATACCACCCACTGCGCCCGCTTCCACACAGCAGGAGTTCCAAAGGAGAAGCTGCAGTATGGCCAGAGTGTGGTTTGCTTCTGTGAATGTGTCCAGTCAGTGGAATGGCCCCTGAGAAACTGTTTCCAGCCATTGGATGTTAAAGCAGCCCTGTGGCATCTCTAAGGTATGCTGGGGGTCAGTTCATTCCCATGCCAGGCTCAGGGTAGCTGGAAAGGCGACTGAGACCTTGACACATCTGAAAATCAAACCTAGGATCTTTTATGGTTGTTTTTAAATAAAAAGGCTAGGATTGGAATTAATATCTCGTCAACTATATTGAAAATACCAATACAAGTTTAATTTTAAAAAAGCAAACCATATGATCAAAAGTACCCTAAAATCTCACTGCGGCTTTAAATTATGGCCCTTTAGGATTTCAGAGGAGTTTTGAACACGTGAAAATACTGCAGTGTGGTTATTTCTCAACACTGGGGTCTCTGAGATAAATCTGTCATGTGCTAACAAGATCAACAACTAGCAGTTATGTTTTCTCTTATATTTCTGTATCTATAAGTAAATATTTTGTAACATATTTTTAAAAATGACTGCCATTCTACATTTCTTTATCATGTAACCATCTTAATCTCAACAGTTCAGAATCTTCTCTGTCTATACTTTTGCAGATTTTAATATCTTTGGCTCCTCCACAATGACTTTTTTTCACATTTTTTCAGGGGGGCACGATAAATCATTTAATATAGCTTTGTGAATAATTTCAGTTGTCTCTACAATCCTTACCTAATCTTTTAATTTCACCCAGGGTAAATAATTAGACTAGTTTCAAGGATTAATGACTGAGGGTTTTCAAAGCTGAGCAGGGTTTGGAGTTTGTTTGGGTTTCAAGCCCCTCTGTGCAACAGCCATTAGCTTTAATGGGAACTGAGGAGCTAAAAGGCCACATGCTACTACAAAAATATAATCCAATGAATCTCCAGTCCATAATCTATTTATTTTTAAATAATTGTTTAAATGGATTACATTTGTACATCACCATGGCACTTGGGTGCTTCATATAGCTTACAATACAGCATTAAATTAACAATATTTGCAAAGTGCTGTCAGACCCCCTTTATCTTGTGTGCTGCTGCTATCACTAAAATGACATAAATAGGTTGCCTGGGCTCCAGTATAGACCGCAGAGCCAATGCTTTGTAATGGGGATTCAGTCCTCAACTCAAGCACAGCGGCTCAGTTAGGCAGCCTTTGCACCATGCTAACACATAAGAAACAGTGCACTCCCATGTAGTACATAACTCATAACTGCATTTAAAACCTACAATTATAACCCTCCCCCCCCACCCACTAAAATCTCTCTAGACCTGTTGAGCCACAAACAAGGAAGTGGTCAGTGTCAAGCAAAAATTCAATTAAAAGCCTCTGATGAAAGCCTTAATTAAAAGCTCGTCAGAACAAATGTGCCTCATACTATGTCCTGACGCCCATCAAACTCTGGTCTGACAGAGCGCCACAGGAAATGAAGATGAGATGCTCCAAAACAGCCTTGCTGTCCACCTAGAGAGCTCTATCTCAGGAGTGACTAGTGACAATCTATCCTGTCACTGCAGCATGGAAGAGAAGGGGCTTTTTGAATAATGGACTTCCAGATTATTCATAACTGCAATCAGCACCTGGAATTTCACCCCAAAGTCAATAGGGAGAAAGGGCAAAACACCGAGCACCAACATGATGGGCTTCCAGCATCCTCTCCCATGTCAGAGTGAACAGCAATATTTTGCACCAGTTGCAGGCTTCTGAGTGGGTGGAGTGGTAGGGGACACTGCCATATAGTACTGGCCCATATTCTCTTTGTTACTGAAGCCTAGTCAGGAAAGGAGAGGGACGAGAAACAGGTAGGGTACAGTCAGGCAGCTACTTACTACTCCTCAGTTGTGGCCCTGGTGTAAATTAGAGCAACCTAGGAGCTACTCCAGCTTACACCACTGCGCTGTAGTCCCCAACGGACCAAACTCCAGTTGAGAATTGGCAGGACACAGACTTGCTCCACTCCACCTTGCCTCCACAGCTTTCCCCCATCCCCCGCCACCTCCAACATGCCCCATACACCATACATGGGCTGTTTACACAGGATTTATGCCATTTGAGAGATTTCCTTTGCCAGACAAATTTTCAGTTACTAGGGCCAGATTCCAGCCATTTTGCACCACCTGAGAAGTGCAAAGCACTTGGAACAAGGGGAGAGGATCTGTATCCCAGGCTACAAAGACGTAGATAACAATGACAAGAGGTGTGGTCCTGGATTCATTGAAGTCAATAGCAAAACTCCCACTAACCCTAACGGAGTCAGAATTTCACTCATGGTCTGCATTACAAAAGAGAAGCTGCTTTATTTTTTAGCTAGCCATACATAGAAAGGAGCACTATAGGCTACTACTGCTTCTATGGAGATCTTGGAAAAGGATAGACAACACCAGGAATCCAAAAAAGGGAGGAGAATAAATCCCAATCAATTCCTCTAAACACTTTACCCTATCAAAAAGCGTTTGTCATATCCAGGTTAAACCTCAGCCAGATCACACTCTCCAGCCCTCTACCTTGGCTACACACTGGGAAAGTAGAAAAGACACATAATCTGGATTTGAGAAGATGTGCACCTGAATATCAGCAGTGCATAGAGGCCACTGCGGCCCAAAAGTTGAAGAAACAAAAGGAAAATCACAATAAACCATAAGAAAATATTTTCCATTTCAAGTAAAGAGCAGTCTATTCACAGCCAGCCATGCCTCTAGTTTAATAGACTAACATAACTGATATCCACTGTCATTTCCATAAAGCAGCATTTTTATAGTCCCGGGGCATATTTTGATAATTGATTGATTAAAATATTGAATAGTACAGGTCCTATTAGAAAAATCTATCAGAAAAGTAATCTTCAACCCAGTTACAAAGCCCTCAGAGAAGGTATCCAGAAATCATTATAACACTATATAATTAGTTTATGATTTTATCAGCGTGTGTGTCGGCAGGAGCAAAAAGAGGCTGCTCTTAAGGGAGACAATTCTATCACAACAAGCCTTACAATGCTATTCATGTAAAAACCTCTCATTGTCTGAAAATCCTTTGCCATGGCAACTTAAAATCACCTGCTTCCAAATAATTTTAGCTTAACCATCCTTCCTAACCCTTGAGCTGCAGACCTGGTATTTCAACCAAGAATATTAAATCTTCCTAATAGGTATATGCATTATCTCTACAAAGACCTTCATGATGAGCTGTTCCATTTACTCTACAGGGACAAGTAATCATTTCAGGTCTCATTCATGGCAGAAATTATTGTATCAGAAATCTCCTATTCAAATAATTCAAAACTCTTGCCACACAGTACCAGGATGGCAGCAAACAGCTCTAAACGGAATCATAATTTTGTGCTGCTTTGCACTTGGTGACAGCACTGATCCTCTTATCATCTTCAAGGATATCTGATAAGAATTATCTGATTCAGTGGAAACTTGAGACAGTTTCAGCTACAGAGGTACCAAATAGTTTAGCAAAATTCAGGTACACACTACTACTGAATGGAGTGGAGATTTTCTCTAATTCAATCAAGACGATTGAGTACATAGGAAAGTTAAACGAGAGAACAGAGAACAGCAAAACCGACTTTTTTGTGGGTATAAAAATGCATTCAAGTGCATTTTCAGTCACGATTTTTTCAACCTGCATTTTATTGTAAGTACGGGGTTGGATTAATATTATATGATTCTTAAATTTACATGCCACCAACAATGAATTATAAATAAGCCAACAAAAACAAAAGCTCTACCCCAAACATTTTATCATACGTGCACAAAATTGTCTGCCTATCAGTATGATTCCTGACTCTCATGTTAAGGTGGTAGGGAGGAGCAAGTACATTTAGCACAAATTGGTTCTTGTTTAACTTGACTATTCTGGACTGTTACTTAGAGTGCAAGCTTTTTGCGGTAGGGACTGTCTTTTTGTTCTGTGTTTGTACAGTCCACAAATAATAAACAATAGTAATATGGCCATGTATACGGAGAAAAGGTCATCCTGGATTGCAAGGCCAAAAGGAGGCAGAAAACCCCCACAGCTTAGTGCTCCTGAGTGCAGAAGGGCTCAAAGAACTTGTGTCTATTCTATTATTAATGTTACAGTGGCACCTACAGGTCACATTGTGCATACATACAGTAAGAGGTAGCCTGTACCTCAGGACCTTAATAGACAATACAAATGGCAGAAGGGAAAACAGAGGCACAGAGAAATGAAGTGACTTGCCCAAAGTCACACAACAAGTCAGTGGCAGAGCTGGAAATAGAGCTCAGGTCTCCTGAGTCCTCACCACTGCCCTATTTACTACAATACAATGCGCTACACTCTACCTTACATTCTCTGAATCAAATTCGATTTCCGATTACATAAACACAAGGTGTCAATACAGGCAAACAGACTTATACATCAGAGCAGAAATTGACCATTTATCTTGATTTTCTTCCCCCCCAACAACTGGATCATGAACAGCAGTGGTGCCCAGGCCATGGGAGATACTGTAATATATAAAGACCGATTGAGTGGGAAGTTAGTGGCATATTCCAGATATATAGCATTCATTTCTCTTTTTCTTTTAGTCATCTCTCTTTGTTTTACCTCTTGGAAAATTTCAGAGTAGTGGTCTGAAGAAATGGCCACAACTATCATTTAAATAACATTTTATCGTTTGTCACTGTGCTTAACTCTCATTGAAATCCAGTCTTGGGTTTGTGGAGTTAACGACTTAACAGAGTGTAATACAAATCCACATGATTCTTCCAAATGCTCCTTTTGAATTTGGATAACTCAGTTAGCTGATAGATGACTAAAATTGGATGTAGTCAAGTATTTCCCTATTGATTGCACATCTGAAAAAGCTCAGATAGGCATTAACTTAAGCCCAAAAGATTCTTTATAGAGCCACTTGTATTAGAAGGTATTATATGAATTAAAGTGTCTTTAATTAACAAACAAGGGGTATTATGTGGGGAGATTTCTGCCCAGTTGAAGGTTCCTTTACTTGTCAGAGCAGTGTAAAAGGGCCTTAGTATAACTGAGAACCAGCCCTCTAATTTATACACATTGTATAAAGGCTTGATCTTGTACCACGAAGCCAATGAGAGTTTTGTCATTATCTTCAACTGGATCAGAAGCAGACCCTGCAGGCCAGATTTTTAAAAGTATTTAGGTGCCTAAAGAAACAGTTAGGTGCCTAGCAGATTTTAAAAAGCACCTAGGTGCTTAACTCCCATTAATTTCAGTGGGACTTAAGTGCCTAAGCATGTTTGAAAATCTCACTAGGAGGATCCTATCAGTACCATTAAACACCTAAATACCTTTAAAAATCTGGTCTTAATGCCAACAATTCTATTTTGCAACTCACTGTATTATTTGACTCAATATCCTTTGCCAGTGAGTTCCAGAGGTTAATTATATGTGGTCTTTCCTCTTGCCTGTTAAAATTTGCTTCTGCTTAACTTAACTGAATGCCACTTTTTTGTTTGTACTATGCAAAGGAATAAACAAGAACATGCAACTTGCCAAAATCCCAACTCAGTGAAAATTTAAGGATTGTCCTGTATGAAATAAAATTGTCGCAAAAGATCCTTGTTATTTTAATAAAGTTCTTTATTACATTAAACTGCCTTTATTTTAATATGTTGCATGTTAAGCTTTATTCCAGTAATACCCAAAAGATACAGCAGAGCAGCATGTTTGATGTCATCCTGTAACTGAGTTGACATAAAGCTTGGCAAATATGCTTTTGAACCACTCCTAATGCTCGGGCTTATTTAGACCTTTCCAGAGAAAGAGTGCATTCAAAAAAACCGAATGAATAAATAAATAAATAAATACATACATACATGCGCAAGCTTTGTGTGGATTAGTGTGGCTACTGCACAGCTTGTACTATTCTACGTTACTTTGTGTTTTATGATCTTTATCAAACCCATTGTGTGAGCATGCTTTCAGCCTTAACGATCTGTGGTGATGCATAGCTTGCACCTCTTGGTGTCCTTTAGAAAGCCAAGCTTATTGCCTTCCTGACAATTTGCATGTCATTACTTTCAAATACTTTTCTTTGTGGTCTGGTTTTAAGAAACTACAGTATATCACTGTGTGGAAGTCATGCTAACCTAATTAAATAATCAAGTGATTTATTGTTTCTAGTATATCCTGTTGTCTTTCCGACATTCTGATTAGCTTGCTAGACAATATCTGATCAGCTTGCTAGGCAATATCTGATCATATGTTGTTGTTTTTCTATGCCTTAAAATTCCATTTTGGAATATGTGCTATTCAGCCCAATTTCATTCTCTGCAAGTAAAAATTGACAGGAAAATTGCAGGAAAGAATCAAAGCATGTTATACTTAAATGTAAAAAATGTTACTGCCTGACAAGTAAAATGCAGAATATTTTAAAAGCAATGAATTGCCTAAGATACAGCATAGAGATTAATAAGTATTTCTCTCTTATTAATGAGAGTGAAAATCAAAGGTGAAACATGTAAAACCAGGCGTGACAGGATCCATGTAACTAGAAGAATATATTTTATTAAAACAATATTGAAATCAATGCAGCGCAAGTTTGTACCATATGGATATTTGGGGCACTGCCAAAAAAGTTGCACCCGTATGTCCCTTTGCCAGAAAGTGAACTAAAAGTTGTGTGATGCATTAAAAAGTTCAGAGAAACCTCATCGTGCTTGTCTATGCACCAGATGTGATGCTCATGGGGAAATATTGTTATTATTCTAGCAACAAAAATATAAGGTACTGGCAGAGTGGTTGCTACCAAGTCGGTCCTGAAGATTCTGGGTAGTACAATACACAAGGATCATTTTAAAGACTGTTGACCCAAACCTATGATATAAACAGCTTGCTATGTTGTTGAGGAATTCCTTTTGTCATCTTTGCAGAGATAGAATCTTAAATCACTCCTATTTTCCTTTTCGTTTTAATATAACCACATTATTATATAATTTAATGTAAAAAAGTTACAGCTCCTCTTTTCTCATTACTGATGCATGTACAGCAGCTGGATTTTGTCTTTAGATGGCAGCCCTATCAACATATTCAAGCTATCGCAGTTCACCTTTGCCTTGTTACCCAACACGTGAAATAAACAACCACAAACAGCATACAAAACACACACATATACAATATATGTCATTCTTCTATTTGTGATGCCTGATTGCTGTAATAGAAGACAAACAAAAAAAATTCCCCCGGGGCTCTTCACATTTTGAAGCAGATTTCATAGAAATTTAACTCAATTTCAGGAGTATAATTGAACTAACAATCTGTTCTCTCAGACAGGACGTCCCCTGCTTGATATTATGCAGGGCTGGACAGATGCTAAGGCAGATTTGAATGTACCTCAAAGCACTGCTGGATTTTTTTAAAAGCAAGATGTGTGTTGGGTAGGTCAGGCAGCAACACTTTGGGTGATTCTATTCTTCCTTTCCACCTTCTATCAGCATTCAACTATGCTAAAACTGTAAACAAGGGGAAAATATAGCAAATAGAATGTAAACAAGGAGAGCCAATGTGTCTATACTAGGAATGACTCCAAGTAAGCAAACCCTTATGCAAATAGCAATGGCTCTGGTATGCTTAGGGACTGTGTGTGTTCTGTGCTGAAATCAAGAGTGAACAGAAGCTGCAGAAACTGCTTTATAAAATCTGTGCGATTTAGGTCACTCAGTCTGGCTGTTGAAACTGAATCCCCAGATTCAGGGTCCTCTCTGGATACAGTACAATCAGAAATAAAGAGGAATGTAATGGCTTCTAGGACTGGTTATGAACAGTAAAGAAACAAAAAAGAAAAATTGTATTAATTTCTTTTAGCCAGGGCTTGAAACCAGACACACAATGAGTAAATTGGAACAGAGTGAAATACAAATCAGCAAAGAATTTTTGTCTCTGCAGTTTGCAGTTGAACAGAACAATGTACAATCTTTTACATATATATATATATATATATATATATATATATATATATAGGACTATCTTCAGCCTTGTCTTTGATCAGCTTATTTTAGGGCATTGGGGTACTCCATCAGTGTAAAGCCCATCCTCTGTAGGATTTGGAGTTGACTGTGACAATGCCTTGATATTATGGCATAAATATATTGGACAGAGAGGGGTGTGACCAGGGTACCTAGGAGATGTGCTGATTAATTAACCAATTTAGATTAAAAAAAACATAAAAGAGCATCTATCCCAGGTTCTGGGGGGGAGGGGAACATACATAATTTTAATTTTCACTATGAATATCTTTGCAATAAATGAACAAATGTGCCCCAGATGACTTAATAACAAAATAAAACCTCCTCCACAGCGAGCATAGAAATAAAATCTACCAACCTGCATTCCACTGCTTCCCACATGCCTGGGAAAAAAGATGGGCCTTGCAGTGCGCCCAGAAGGTAAGCAAAGTTGGACTCACAGAGGAATTCGAACCAAGTCAAATATGGTCAGGGCAGGCCCACAACATTTTGGCACCTGAGGCGGGGAGCTCAAATGATGCCCCCATGCCCTCTCGCTTGGGCCAAAATATTGAAAGGTCTTAGTTCTGCCTTCTTCCTGTTCTACTCCTCTCATGGTACTGCTCTGCTACCTACCCCAATAAAGGAGAACAAACAACTTAAAATGCCTTGTTCAACAATTTTAAGTAACACTTAACTTTCAAACGCCTGAACAGCAAATGTAACTTTTCTTGTCTGCATAGTAAACACTGGCATTTTTATCTGTTCGAATAATCAATGTGGTGCTTTCCGGGCCTTCTTGGCTGTAAAGATTTGAACTGCTTCCTGCTGAAGGTCCATAGTCTGGGCCAGCTCATGCTCTGTTGAGATGGTTGCAAGGCCGACCAGCCTCTCCTGTGTCATTGTGGAGCGTAGATGTGTTTTTATTAACTTCAGCTTGGAGAAGCTGTGTTCTCCACTGGCAGCTGTTACAGGAAGTGTTAGAAGTATGCGCAGAGCAACAAAAGCATTTGGAAAGAGGGCGGTCATCTTATTTGTGCACATATATTCCAGAACAGCCTTTGGAGTTGATCCTGCTGAATGCATCTTGAAAGGGCTTTCAATTCATCCCCTAAATCACTCGCATCAATATCGTGCATGTCATCATGTGTCAACACTGTTTCTAGTGCCCTGCATTGCTGGTGTAGGTCTTCTTCAGGTATAGTGAGGTGTTTTGGAATATCATACAACATCCCAAATATACTGCTGTGTTCCTTGAGCTGCATGAAACGTTCTTCAACTAACTGTATTGCACAATCTAGCACCTGGTTAAAGAATTCAACTTTGAATTGTTGTTTGGGGTCTCTTATGGGATTATCCCGGGCCTCATAATCAAAATATCTTCTTCTTCGGTGACTCTTGTATTCTTGAATGGGTGGGAAAATAGCTTCAGTGTGAAGTTCCTCTGCCAACTTCTGTGCACTCTTCAGAACATTTTGAAATCCCTCATCTGACCAGTAAGGCTGTAGGTATGACTTTGCTTTGTCCAGTTGTTCCATTGCTCCAGATATATCAAGGTCAACACCTTGGAGTCTCTTGCTTACAAAATTTATTTCAAACAGTATGTCATGCCACAACTCTAAGCCACACAGAAATTTGAAGTTATGTATGTTTCTGGTGATTCTATTTCCCTCTGCCACTGTTCTCCCACGAACAGTTCCTGTCATAGCATTATCCTCCATAATGGCAACTATGGTATCATCTATCTTCCAATTTGGTGTTTGATAGGCTTTATCGCCTCCACTCGACTTTCCCATGGTGTGGCACTCAGTGGTTTCAGTGTCAGACAGGTTGTTCCCAGATGTTGCTTCAAAATTTGCCATCCATGAGTTGATACAGAGAGAAATACATAGATGCTTTGAATTACATTAAAAAATTCAGCAGCCCTACTAGAAGCTGATGCTGCATCATTGACCACCAAGTTCAATGAATGAGAAATGCATGGGACAAAAAAAGCTCGAGGGTTTAACTCTGAGATCCGTGTCTGCACTCCTCTGTTCTTTCCTCTCATGTTGGCACCATTATCGTAGCCCTGACCTCTCATGTCAGCTATTGCAATACCCGTATCTTCCAGCTTTTTAAGAAGCACATTTGTCATACCAGCTCCTGTAGTATCATCAATGTCAATAAATTCTAGAAAACGCTTTCTGACCGTCACCATTGCAGGGACATTTTCACTAGGTTCTGTTGTTGTTACAAAACTCACCATTAAAGTAATTTGTTCCATATGGCTGATGTCAGGTGTGCAGTCCAGAATAACAGAGTAATATCTTGCTGACTTCAGATCTGCCACAATCTTCTGTTTGACTTTCGTTGCCAGTAACTGTATGATCTCATTTTGAAAGGTTTTTCCAAGGTAGTGGTGTGTGTGAATTTCTTTGGTGGTGACTCTTTCATAGATTCATAGATATTTAGGTCAGAAGGGACCATTATGATCATCTAGTCTGACCTCCTGCACAACGCAGGCCACAGAATTTCACCCACCACTCCTACCAAAAAAACCTCACACCTATATCTGTGCTATTGAAGTCCTCAAATCGTAGTTTAAAGACTTCAAGGAGCAGAGAATCCTCCAGCAAGTGACCCGTGCCCCATGCTACAGAGGAAGGTGAAAAATCTCCAGGGCCTCTTCCAATCTGCCCTGGAGGAAAATTCCTTCCCGACCCCAAATATGGCGATCAGCTAAACCCTGAGCATATGGGCAAGATTCATCAGCCAGATACTACAGAAAATTCTTTCCTGGGTAACTCGGATCTCACCCCATCTAATAGCCCATTACAGGTTACCATGAATATTTAATTAACAAAACCATGTTATGCCATCATACCATCTCCTCCATAAACTTATCGAGTTTAATCTTAAAGCCAGATAGATCTTTTGCCCCCACTGCTTCCCTCGGAAGGCTATTCCAAAACTTCACTCCTCTGATGGTTAAAAACCTTCGTCTAATTTCTAGTCTAAATTTCCTAGTGGCCAGTTTATATCCATTTGTTCTTGTGTCCACATTGGTACTGAGCTTAAATAATTCCTCTCCCTCTCCGGTATTTATCCCTCTGATATATTATAGAGAGCAATCATATCTCCCCTCAACCTTCTTTCAGTTAGGCTAAACAAGCCAAGCTCCCTGAGTCTCCTTTCATAAGACAAGTTTTCCATTCCTCGCATCATCCTAGTAGCCCTTCTTTGTACCTGTTCCAGTTTGAATTCATCCTTCTTAAACATGGGAGACCAGAACTGCACACAGTATTCCAGGTGAGGTCTCACCACTGCCTTGTATAACGGTACTAAAACCTCCTTATCCCTACTGGAAATACCTCTCCTGATGCATCCCAAGACCGCATTAGCTTTTTTCACAGCCAAATCACATTGGCGGCTCACAGTCATCCTATGATCAACCAATACTTCAAGGTCCTTTTCCTCCTCCGTTACTTCTAATTGATGCGTCCTTAGCTTATAACTAAAATTCTTGTTATTAATCCCTAAATGCATGACCTTACACTTCTCACTATTAAATTTCATCCTATTACTATTACTCCAGTTTACAAGGTCATCCAGATCCTCCTGTAGGGTATCCCTATCCTTCTCTAAATTGACAATACCTCCCAGCTTTGTATCATCCGCAAACTTTATTAGCACACTCCCACTTTTTGTGCCAAGGTCAGTAATAAAAAGATTAAATAAGATTAGTCCCAAAACCGATCCATGAGGAACTCCACTGGTAACCTCCCTCCAGCCTGACAGTTCACCTTTCAGTAGGACCTGTTGTAGCCTCCCCTTTAAACAATTCCTTATCCACCTTTCAATTTTCCTATTGATCCCCATCTTATCCAATTTAACTAATAATTCCCCATGTGGCACGGTATCAAATGCCTTACTAAAATCTAGATAAATTAGATCCACTGCGTTTCCTTTGTCTAAAAAATCTGTTACTTTCTCAAAAAAGGAGATCAGGTTGGTTTGGCACGATCTACCTTTTGTAAAACCATGTTGTATTTTGTCCCATTTACCATTGACTTCAATGTCCTTAACTACCTTCTCCTTCAAAATTTTTTCCAAGACCTTGCATACTACAGATGTCAAACTAACAGGCCTATAATTACCCGGATCACTTTTTTCCCTTTCTTAAAAATAGGAACTATGTTAGCAATTCTCCAATCATACGGTACAACCCCTGAGTTTACAGATTCATTAAAGATTCTTGCTAATGGGCTTGCAATTTCCTGTGCCAATTCCTTTAATATTCTTGGATGAAGATTATCTGGGCCCCCCGATTTAGTCCCATTAAGCTGTTTGAGTTTCGCTTCTACCTCAAATATGGTAATATATACCTCCATATCCTCATTCCCATTTGTCATGCTACCATTATCCCTAAGATCCTCTTTAGTCTTATTAAAGACTGAGGCAAAGTATTTGTTTAGATATTGGGCCATGCCTAGATTATCCTTGACCTCCACTCCATCCCCAGTGTTTAGCAGTCCCACTTCTTCTTTCTTTGTTTTCTTCTTATTTATATGACTATAGAACCTTTTACTATTGGTTTTAATTCCCTTTGTAAGGTCCAACTCTACTTGACTTTTAGCCTGTCTCACTTTATCCCTACACGTTCTGACCTCAGTAAGGTAGCTTTCCTTGCTGATCCCTCCCTTCTTCCACTCCCTATATGCTTTCTGCTTTTCTTAATCACCTCTCTGAGATGCTTGCTCATCCAGCTTGGTCTACAACTCCTGCCTATGAATTTTTTTCCCCTTACTTGGGATGCAGGCTTCCGATAGCTTCTGCAGCTTTGATTTAAAATAATCCCAGGCCTCCTCTACCTTTAGATCCATAAATTCTTCAGTCCAATCCACTTCCCTAACTAATTTCCTTAATTTTTGAAAGTCAGCCCTTTTGAAGTCAAAAACCCTAGCTGCAGATTTTATTTTTATTAATCCTTCCGTTCAGTTTGAACTGAATTAGCTCATGATCACTTGAGCCAAGATTATCCCCTCTCACCTTTTCTCCTGCCTGCCTGATGTGTCCCTTATACCCTCCTTCCTCCAGTACAGCACTCCACAATCTCTGTGCATCTAGAGCAGAGAGAATACATATGCACCAGCAGCAGACCCAATTTTCTGCATTCTGGGTCCTAGTGGCGCCCCCTCCCCCAGCCTGGCACCTGAGGAAGCCCCCTGAGTTCTCCTCATGGTAAGGCCAGCCCTGGGTATGGTAGAAGCAGAGACATGAACATATTGAGTACACTGCAGTCTCTGTCTCCTCACTAACCCTCTGAGCAACCTCTTATATACATTGAACAACAGGAAAGACAGAATAGACTCCCACGTTATCTTACATGCAGAGAAGCAATTGCCCACCCATTACCCTCTGGCTCCTCTCAGGCAAATAAGAATGGAGGCACCTAGGAGTGATACTGTCCCACCTAAGCTGGGGTACAAAGATAAGTCTATAGAAACATGTGGTCAGTGGGGGTAAAGGCTGCTATCAGAGCTAAAAGGGAGAGCATGGATACTTGGGACCTGATTCTTCTCTCACTTGTGCCAGTTTACACCAGTGCAACACACCTCACCCCAAGAGTTACTCCTGATTAACAGAGGTGTAAGTCTGAGGAGAATCAAGCCCTTTAACATAATAAATGGCCAAGAGGAAATCAATAACTAGTGCCACAAGAGCAGTTTCTACCCCACACCCAGGACTGACACCGTTTTGACAGAAGTCAAAGAAATCTGCAGATTCAAGAAATTTCCAGAATGGCTCTATTACAACCTTTTCAGTGGCCAGTCCCAACAAAGAAAAAGGTTGGAACCAGGCCAATTGCTTATCCTCATTGAATTTTGGTTTCTTAAGTAGAGGCCAGTGTGACACTCCATACCTCAAAGTAGCACCCTGGAAACCTCATATTCACTACTGTCTTATAATTATGATATGTTTTGTACAAAGTATACCTTGTGAGGTACCATTTTAAAAGTCTTGATCTGTTGAACATTAATATCCTGTTGGATTGTATGTGCTATCCTTATATGTAAAGTTATGAACTATTGTTATATGTGTTACTGAAATATGTTGTGAGGTTGGGAACACCAACAACCAGCCTTTCGGTTACAACAAAGGAGTAGCCATCAATAGCCAGACGGCATTAACGGCTCACCAACACAAGGGAGTAGCCATCAACACACAATCCACTATTCCAGAAAGTCCTTAGAGAAGGCACATATGCAATGGAGACTGCTTGACCAATGGGGACTGACTGACCCCCCTCGTCACAGCAAGGATCTTTCTAGCAGCTGGAAGAAGGTACAAAAAGAGAGACAGTGACATCATCACTTGGCCTGTCTCTCCCCCTACCCCAGTTCAATACCTGTAAGGATGTCTGGAAGACAAAGACTTTGAAATGGGGAAGTTTGGTCCCAGGTGGGAAGGTAGTTCCAGCCTGTGTTTTGAGGAACTGTAACCTGCTTGTACCATCTGTCAGGGTGAGAAAAGTGGTTTGATTCAACTCTTGTTTACACTAAAAGTTTAGGATTTAGAATGCATGTTTACTTTTTATTTTCTTAAGGTAACTATCTCTGACCTTTGTGCCTACCACTTATAATCACTTAAAATCTATATTTCTGTAGCTAATAAACTTATTTTAGTGTCTTATCCTTATCAGTGACTTTGCCTAAAGTCCTTGTGAAATCTGCTCAGATTACAAAGGCTGGTGCATGTCCACTTTTCTTTGACGAAGTGGCAAACCAGGTTTACATTGGCCAGGCTTCTGACCATTGCAAGATGGTACAGTTCTGGGGTGCAAGACAGGGGAGCTGGGGGGAATTGGCTGGAGCCTCCCTATTGATGGTTCACGGTTAGCTGGGAGATCATTCATGAAACTAGATAGGCATGTCCCTGCCTGTGGATGTCTGTGTGAGTGCAGTGCCTGTCAGAGGCTTGTAGCTTGACATCAGCATCAAAATGTGAGAGGCAGCCCAGGTTGGTGGGTTTGGAGGGCTCAGCAGTCCCATAATCCAGGTTGCACCCCGGGGCTACCATCACAGCCAGATAACAACATTCTTAAGAATAGCAATCACTATATCCCCCACCTCCACACACACACACACAAGGTAACATGGACAATCTCTACCAACAGCTGAGACAGTACTTCCCTATTTGCCTGCACCAGCCAGGAAGGACATTGGTTCAATTGCCATTGGACCCCTTTAACTTGGAGCAGTCCTAGCACAAAGGACCATGAGTGAAAGTAGCAAGAAGAGAAGACGCCCCTCAAAATAGTGCTGTGTTTCCACTGCAGTAGACAATTCTGTAAACATCCAAGTGATTTTATCTACAAAGTAACATGAAACTTTTTTCTCACCATTCACCCTGTCCCCGCAATACCCTATAACCAAGAAGATGCAACTCAGATTAACCCAGATTTAATCTAGCAATTGACCAACTGGAACAGCTTTGCTGTACAACACTTTGCAAATGCTATCGTGAAGTCAAACAAACCTTTATTCATCTGCACAGCCACAGCTTCTGATCTTAAAAAATGTACATGTTGCAAGCTCATGCTTATCACTAAAAATTGGAAAGGATGCAGAGAAAAGGCACAAAAGTAATTTGAGGGTTAGAAAAAAATACCTTACAGTGAGAGACCTAAGAAGCCCAATCCGTTTAGTTTATCAAAAAGGAGATCAAGAGATGACTTGATTATAATATATAAGTACCTTGAAGGTGAAAAAAATATTTAGTACTAAAGGATTTTTTAAAGGTATAAGAAGAACCAATGGCTGGAAGTTAAAGCCTGATAAATTTAGATTACAAACAAGTCAAACAATTTTAACAGTGAAGGAAATTAACCACTGGAACAAACTACCAAGGCAAGTGAAATATTCTCGATCTCTTGAAGTCTTTAAGACTGTATGTCTTTCTAGAAGATAAGCTTTAGCCAAACACAAGTTTTTGGGCTCAGCACAGGAATAACTAGAGGACATTCTATGGCCTCTGTTTTACAGGAGTCAGACTACATGATCTAATGATCCTTTCTGGCTTTAAAATATATGAATCTATGAATTTTCAAGGGAACCTGACAATTAAATGCTCAAATCCCACTTGCAAATCTCATCCCAGGGACTAACTTTAGGTGCCCTAATTTAAAAATTTCAGCCTTAGGTTTTTTTTTCTCATATCAACTCATTATTCAAATGGTTATAAAATATTTCAGCATCCTTGCTTTGCTTGATGTGTCTTAACATGGAAAGTGGATAATTCTCCTAAGTTTTTTCCCCTTTAAAATTATTTGAAAATTTGTATTTTTCCAATAAAGAGCATTGTGAATGAGTATAATTTATTTTAATTTAACCTCATTTGCTGGTTAAACCCCATTGCACCTGCTTATGCAAACATTACCCAATTGCTAAAGACATACCTGATACACTCAGAAGCGGTTCAGCGTTTATGAAGTATTATATACACTGAATTTTGTATGGTTTATACTATAGGACACAGCCTATTAACTATTCTCATTACAAGGCATAAAATATTTATTCTTTTAAGAGAATCATAGAAATATAGGACTTTGAGAAGTCATCTAGTTCAGCCCTCTGTTCTGAGGCAAGATCAAGTATGCCTAGACCATCCCTGACTGGTGTTTGTCCAACGTGTTCCTAAAAACCTCCAATAAGGGGGATTCCACAGCCTACCTTGTTAACCTATTCCAGTTCTTAACTATCCTTATTAGGGAAAAAAATTCTAACTATATAGAATCATAGAATCATAGAATATCAGGGTTGGAAGGGACCCCAGAAGGTCATCTAGTCCAACTCCCTGCTCGAAGCAGGACCAATTCCCAGTTAAATCATCCCAGCCAGGGCTTTGTCAAGCCTGACCTTAAAAACCTCTAAGGAAGGAGATTCTACCACCTCCCTAGGTAACGCATTCCAGTGTTTCACCACCCTCTTAGTGAAAAAGTTTTTCCTAATATCCAAAAAAGATATCTAACCTAAATCTCCCTTGCTGCAGATTAAACCCATTACCTCTTGTCCTACTTTCAGCGGCGATGGAGAACAATTGATCACCATCCCCTTTACAACAGCCCTTAACATATTTGAAGACTTTTTATCAGGTCTCCCTAGTCTTCTTTTCTCAAGAGTAAACACACCCAGTTTTTTTAACCTGTCCTCGTAGGTCAGGTTTTCTAAACATTTTATCATTTTTGTTGCTCTCCTCTCGACTCTCACCAGTTTACCCACATCTTTCCTAAACTGTGGTACCCAAAACTTGTGCAGCAATGTTGTCAGATGTACTAACAGGAAACTACCCAATGCAACGAAAAATAGTCTCAAAAGAACAGTCATTCATTAGCATTTTACCCAGTCAGTTTTGTAATTCACTCATGTGCTGGAAGCAGCAAGTGCTCTCAGTGGACACCAGATCTTTGAACTCAAAACACTGACATTTTTATTTCCATTGGCCACTGAACTCTAATGATGCCCCTAGTCTTCCTCATTTAGTATGAGCCCAAGTAAATGGACACTGTGACTTTCTTACATAATGAGGTACACTCAGCTCCTTTTAATTCCCTCCCCCCTTCCCTCCCCCTTCCCTCCCCCTCTCCCCCCCAAATCTGTGATTTAGGTTGATAACATCTAGAATAAAAGGACTGGAGATTTCAGGGCCACAGCTGTCACAGAAGGGAAATCAACAAACATGCAGCTATTCATACACACTGCTCTCTCAGCTCCATCATCATCCTACTTTTGCAAGAGGCAAAAGTGATAATTCTACACTTTCTGTAGCTATTTGATTATCCTCTTAAGTGGTTAAATTCCCATGTAACTAAGATACTGTCATGGATATTCTACCCCTTTGTACCTGTAGCCCAAAGACAGCTTGGCCTGTGTTGCCCAGGTAGGACGAAGGCCCATAATCCTGATTTCTCTGTCACTTCTGCAGGGTTATGGAAATAAACCAGGACAGGTAAAGTTGCTGGGGAGAGAATGCCATGGAGGCCCATTATGTTACAGAATCAAGCTGATGTTCACAGAAAGCAGAAGAGGAAATGGATAACTGAAAGCGGAGGAGCCTGGACTCAATGAGAGAAGAAATCGTGTTGTTCTCCTAATTTTATTTACCTTGAAAAGGAAGAGCTTTGATTTGGCAGTTTTGTACCTTGGAACTTTGCTTTTATTTTTGTTTGGCAATCTAATCTCCCGCTATCAAGGGAGAGCTTCCCCCGTGACAAGTCACATTTTCTAACATATTTGATGAACCTTGAGTCTTCAGACCAGTAAACAAATTTCCACAAACAAACCACCTGAAAAAGTATACATAAACTGGCAATATTGCTAGAGAATAAGAAATATGTAACCCGTTTTCCTATACATTTTATTTAGAAAAGTATACATTAGCAATAGAAGTGCCAGAACCACCATTTCCTATACATTCACAGGTATATTTTCAGCACAGGATTGGGCATTAGGCATCTCAATTCTCATCACTGTAAACAACTACCACTGACTTCAGTGGGAATATAGGATCAAGGCTCTAATTTGCGATTTTCCCCCCTTTCCTTTGAGATGCACACACATGCCAGTTTCACACCTGGAAACAAAACAGGGAAACCTATAAAACAGTCACACACAAAATAGTACACATCAATCACCTGTCCTGCCCACACAGGGCTTAGACCAGGGGAAAAAAAGCATGTAAAATGTAAGTAATGTGTAATCAGATTTTCAGATCAGTCTTATAATTTCATTAGAAAGTAATAGAAGCTCCCTAGAACTTGAAGTGCACAGCAATGTCAATAAAATGCTTATGGTGCTTTACAAATCATGTGGCTTTACAGAGTCCCTCCCCCAACCCCAAAATCCTAACTATATTTTTCAAGCTTCTACCAAAATTTAAGCATTGATCTAAAAATGTATTTAGTCTGGTTCCCCCCCCCCGATTTGAGTATAATATTTTTTAAAAAATTGTTTCTTTTCAACTATAGCAAAACCAAGAAATAGGCAGCAGCTTTACAGCCAGTATCTCAATTGCGGCAGCTTTCAGCATTATTAAAAGCAAATTAAGCCTGCTGGTAAGCCTATGTGCAACTCTGTTTGACTAATTGCCCCAAGGACTCCAGCACTGCAACACTAGCTACAGTATTTCTGAATCTATTTCACAGCTGCACATATTGTTATGATGTTCTTATAGAGTTAAGCCAAATCTTGGATGTTAATCACTACATTTTAAATAAAATCATTATTAATACGTGAATAATAATTATATGTAGGTAGGCCTTCCTCTTCCTTAGGGTTGCTGTACAACAGAATAAAAACAAATACAACATAAATTAAACAAAAACCCTCTTAAAATTAGACCAAATGAGAAAATCCAGTTTTAAAAAGGCAAGATTATTACTTTTTAAAAGTGGAAAGGAAAGGAATGGAAAATTAGCACTGGAAGGATAAATTCTCCTCCTTGTTGTTGCGGATCTGAAGTTGAGATAATGAGCAGTTTGTTTACAAGGTTCATCTATCAATCTGACCAGCTGATTGTTGATCACTCCATCCTTGGTCAACGTCTATTACTATAGGGGTTTATACATGTAATTAGAAATCTCTCCCTTCTCAAATAATCCAGCTGCTAAAATAGCAACTGTATGTTAATTCTGACTGAATCTATATGCCGTTTGCTTGTAGTAAAGCGCCTGTATTAAAGCTTCTGACAGCAATGTTTACAAGCTCGGTACAATTCTAATTTAATTGTTAATCGGCATGTACAATCTAGTTCTCACCCTAGGCATTGCAAGAAAACATAGCAGAACAATTTGACTCTGCTGAAATAATGTCCCTTCTTAGTAGGAATTGCCATATTTTAGATGGTCCATCTAATTCAATATGTTGTTGCAGTCAAGTACCCTGTAGCAGATGATTCAGTGGAAAGTGCAACCCCCTCTTCCCTTCCTCAACTCACCCCGCAAATGAACAAACATAGGAAAATCCATTCATAAGGAAAGTTTCTTCCTAACCCAGGTTGACGTATGCCCTGAAGTATGAGGGTTTATAGCTCTTAATTTTGATATAATATGGAGATTTTTAGCCCATATAAATGTCAAATCCCTCCAAGCTTTCAGCCTCAGAACTGGCTTCCCCAGTATGATCAACTGATGGATGGAAAGGACAGAGTTGGATTGGAGGGACCAACTCCCTTAGGCCTTTTCTATAATCCGAAATAGCAACCTGTCAGGTAAAAGACAGCACAGAAATTACCAGCTGTGCCAGAGCAGAGAAAAGCTAGGATCAGAGAGGTAAATTCCTGTCTACACTGTGATACGGAGGACATCATCAGGTGGTATTTTGATCAACAGAGAAGAGTCAGTTTCAACACAAGGGTGCTATGAAGGTGATACACCTGGTTATTTTGATTTGATCCCATCCCCCATGGGCAATCTAACACAAACAAAATTTACCTTGAGGTCATACATGAGGCTGTTCAGGAGGGATTAGATAACTATGCAGGCTACACTCATCTTTTGCCTCTGTCTCTGCCAGTCAGTGACACCTTAGACGTTATGGTGATAGGCATCACAGACAACCCTAAGATGGCTAGATAGCTTCTGTACAGAGTGTAAAGGCTCTGATGGAGTCTTTAGGATTAATATAGGTGGATATGTAGTTGTTGTGGTGTTTGTTTTTTATTGTTAATTTTGCCCATTAATAAATCTCTTTTCTTTTCCAGTAAGGTTTTTCGTGTTATTCTTTCAATACGGCTGGTAGCAAGGTCACAGTACTCAATGTATTTCTCTTCTACAATATTATATTCATGTTGGCTGGCTTTTAAGGTTTTTTATATTTTAATGAAGTTATTAAAATGAAAGTTCTGACTTGCATAATTCATGAGCATTCACTATCTCTTCAAAAATTCTGACTCTAAACTATTCTTTCTTGTCAACGACGTTTTTTTTTTATAAGACACCCAAGAAAGGCTTTTTAAATGTGAAGGTGGTGTTGAAAACAGATTTTTAATTACAGGAAACTGTAGCTTTATTTCTGTTGTAATATAATTTGGTCCCTTGGGATACTTTTATGTTTATGATATTGGCTTTGCAGACAAAAAATGCTGAAAATCTGATTTATTTTCTATTTATAATCCATTAATACTGAGATTAGTGGAGACACATAATGCACTGGATTATGGGCCAGCTTCTCTTTTATGCCAAGATATGCTTGATTTTGCAGAAAGTGGCACTGGACCACCAAGGAGCCAATTACAATTCTCTTCTCTTCCCAATTCTTCTTAAATCCTGACTCTGGCATAGATTAGAGCAGCCTAGGGGCTGCCATAATTTATGCAACCTGGCAATGGTTCCAAAGTTACTGTCCAATGCAGCACACTCCAGCCATGCCACTCCTCATCCTTTATGCACAGGTGTCATAGGAGCTTGCCACACAGGCTTTATGCCTGCTGGGAAAATGCAGACAGTTTCTGCAGAGAGGTGGCTGTAAATCTGGGCTTACTTTGTGGGCTGTATGGAAGGCTGAGTTGCAACCCATTTTTGAAATCTTTTTAATTTGTCCAAATAATATAGATGCAATTTTGAACAGCTCCTAAAGGACTTAGGAGCCTATCTCCCATTGACATGCAAAGGGACTTAGGTGCCTAAATTACTTAGATGCTTTTGAAAATTTTACCTATAAAACCATGTAGCAAGGTCTTACCGAATGTTGGCAAACAGAGACAATCTTGTCATACCCAACATTTCTAGAAAACACTTTCCAGATATCAAAGTGCAGGAAAATATTTAAAATGTCATTTTAAAACATACGTAGTTGTTTGCTAGAAGCCTTCATTCAGCAACAGCAATAATTTCCACTTGTTCTGTTGAGCTGATGAGCTAGGGCCAAGCAGTTCCAGTTTTCAAGCTAAGACTTGCTTTAGTTGCTGCCTGATGTTGCAATTAAGTTGAAGGCCTAGAAGTTTATTGGTCAGATGGGTGATCTGAGCTTGTCACAAGGAGTCTAATGAATTTGATGATTAGTCTGTTGTCTTTTATTGTTTATTTCCTAAGTAATTTGAGCTTGTCTTTAAATGGCCTGTAATTTATGGAGAAGTACAAAATGCTGGAGTCAAGTTTTTTTGGGTTTTTTTGCAACTACAGTAGGAATTAAATCAGATACATATATTGACTCACAAGTTTAAAATTTCAGTGAAGTCATCACAGAAATACCATGCAATGTGGTTAGAAGAAGTTATTTCAACAAAATGTACCTCTTGCTGTTTTAGGCCCCATTCAGGAAAGCACTTAAGCCCGTCCCTATTTAGGGAAGCATTTAAATGCATGATTAACTTTAAGTGTGTCCTTAAATCCCACTGACAACAATGGTAAATTTAAATGCTGTCCTGAATAGGGGTGCCTTAGAACAACTACAATAATTTTACAAATTGCTAAATTAAGGGTTTTGAAGCTATTGGGCTACATTGTGGCCAGTTCTACATGGGGGAAGACTGAGGGTATGTCTACACTGAACCTCCCAGCCCAGCTAGATAGACTCATGCTAGGGCAACTCGAGCTAGTGTGCTAAAAATAGCAATGTGGTTGTTCTGACTTGGGCTGGAGTCGGGGCTCTCAAGCCTAGGGGGTCAAGCCCAAGCCGTAATGTCCTCACTGCTATTTTTAGCACCCTAGCTCAAGACCTGCTAGAGTGAGTCTGTGTATCCGGGCTGGGTGGCTCACTCCCAGCTACAGAGTAGACATACCCTGAGGGTACTAGTTCCTACTCCCTTAAAATGCTGCACAGTGATCTTCCTCCATGTGAAAAAGGCACTGCACACATTTACCAACACCAGCAACAAAACCCAAAAAGTGTGGGATAAAGCATGAAGGAAACCTACTGCCCTCTCTCTGATGCAACTGCAATGTGTGTGCTGCCCAGAAGCATGTCCATGTCAGAATTCCACAGGAACTGGGGTGCTGCTCCTACTTTGAACATGCAATACAGGTAACAAACTCTTCTGTGGGGCACAGAGTTCAGGTGTAACGTAATGCTGTATCCCTTCCTACTCCCCCTTTTGCATGCCCTTCTCACAACAGGAAAGGATAACAAAAATAAAATGGTTTTTAACTTGAAAAACAGCAGATTTTTCTCTATTTTTCACAAACTTTTAAGATTCTTTTCCCATGTGACACCTACATAATTTCCATCTCCTGCTAATGGCCTCCTCCGGGTGACAGTAAGTGCTGTGGAATGTGTGGGCAATATTCAGCTTGAGATCATGTTTGATTGTTCACATTTTCCCACCTCCACTGTGATGCACTACTTTCAGTTTTACAAAATGAAAAGCAATTTTTGCTTCTGGGGGAAAGAAATCACAAAACTATACTGGGAAAGGAGTTCATTTGTTGGGATCACATCCTGCTGCCCCGACTTACACTGAATAACATCTTATTCCAAGAGTAGTTCTACTTGCAGAGTAAGGTGCCATTTAGTGTGAGGTGGGGGCAGAATCTGGGTCTTGGTTTTGAAAGTTGCTTCTGCATGATTTATGTGTGAGAGAGATTCCTTAGAAAAAACTACTCTCCCACTTTAAACCAACATTATCTCACCGTCAGGCTATGTCTACACTACAAAGATAAATCGACCTATGTTAGGCTGACTTACAGCCACCGCAATAATTACCGATATCCACACTACCCTCCCTCTTCTGCCAGAGGTGCACATTCAGTGCGTCCACTGACTGAAGAAGGGCATTGTGGGAGACTCAGAGCGAGGGCTCTCAGCTCCACGCAGCTCCCCACTGGGAGCCCAGCTGCCCCCCAGGGCTTCTCGCCTCCACGCTCTAGCCAGGAGCAGGGGGGAAGCTGCCTGGGGCTTCTCGCCTCTGGCAGGGAGATCTACGCCTGGAGTACAGCTGGCTGCCATGCTTCCAGTGGGGGGAGCAGGGAGCCAGAGGGCAGCAGGGCTCCCAGTAGGGAGTGGGGAGCCTGGGTGGCAGCCCAAGCTGGGACCCTGGGAGGCAGCCCAGCTTGGAGAGGAGACCAGGCAGCAGACAAGAATGACAGCTAACAGCTGTTGTAAGGAACGCAGCATCTACACTGTCATGGCGTTGCCCTTACTACACCGACATGAGTCCTACGCCTCTCGTTGAGGTGGTTTTATTAGGTCAGCATAACAGAGGAGTTACATGGGTGGGAGGAGCATTTTCAGGTGTACATCTCCGCTGCTTTGTCGACAAAAGCTGACTTTTGTGACAAAACCATGTAGTATAGACAAGGCCTTGGTTTTTATATTCGAGATATTGTATTAACGGCTATTTGTGACGGTCAGGCAAACCAAACTCTTTTGGAGGGGCTCTCAATTCATGTGTTGCAAAATGAGGATGGTCAACTGTGTGGAGGACTGTAATTTGCTGCCATCTGTGATCAATCATCTTGATTATTTTTTATTTAAATTCTATTCTATTATTTTTAAACACCTACCCTAGAATAAGTTTTGTATTATGTTCTGAAAGGCTCCAAATAAACAGGCTCTAGCAGAAATTCATATTTCTATAGCTGACCTCAGATCAGTGACTTTTAGACCCCCCAACTTACAACTGCTGGGTCCTGTTGGGTTTGCTTGTTGCTGAGGAGTGGTGGTATCTTTAGGATGGCTTGGTCCTAGCAAAGGAACGCAGAATCTAATTCCCTTCTAGAAATAACCTCTTGCACTATTTGAGGCATTTCAGCACTTAGAGCAATACTAAACATGCTTATTTGAAAATCATTTTTAAGATAACATTTTCCATCTGAAGTTCACAGAATGCTTTTAATTCATTAAGGTTTGTAAATCTCACAGAACAATTTTGTGGAATTATCATCCCTTTTCTACAGACAAGAGCACCAAGGTACATAGCGGTAAGGGCCACATTGTGATCCCCTTACTCACATGAGAAGTCCTATTACTACTTACACAGTTGAATTACTGTTTTCCAATATCAGTAAGTTTGTAGCATAGCCTGGAGTAGAATACAGATGTCCCGATTCTCTGCCCTGTAACTGAGACACAAGACTTACCCCATGATGTGAACCTGATCATAGGTTAGAATACAAAGTAGAATGCTAAAAAATGCTATTGAAAGGATCACAGTATAAGGCCCAAAGAAGATGCTCGTTAGCATCTATTTGCAATTAGTTCCATACGCAGCATTGATTCCTGCAGTACTACGTCTCCATTGTCCACGTTTCAAAACGGATTGTGAAAAATTAGAAATGATTCAGAAAGGAGATACAAGAATGATTTGAGGTTCTGGAAAACTATCTTAAAGTGAAAGATTTTAGAAGCTCAAACTATTGAGTTTACCAAACAGAAGGTCAAGAGGTGACTTGATCACAGTACATAAGTACCTACCAAGGGGAAGAGATTTCTGATAGTAGTTGGCAGTTTAATCTAGCAGACAAATACATAAAAAAATCTAATGGCTGGAAGAGGAAGCTAGACAAATTCAGAATGGCAAAAGTTTCAATAAAAGAATTAATAGGGGAATTAACCATTAGAACCACACACCAGAAAATGGGGTGAATTCTCCACCACTTGAAGCTATAAATCAAGCCTGGATATCTTTCTAAAGGATATGCTCTAGCTCAACCAGAAGTTATTGCATTTCATCTAGGAATTGCTGGGGAAAATTCTATAAAATGTGTAATGCCGGAGGTCAGACTAGATGGTCATGTGATCCTTCCTGGCCTTAAAACCTATGAATCTTCATTATGAATGTTCCCTTGTCTGCTATCTTAAAAATACAAGTTTATCTGTCTTATCGTTATGGTCTGTTAATACATTACTGATAGAACATGATAGATAGTGATTTCCTAGGGAATCTTTAATTACTATGCTAAACCTTAAGGGTACTTGCTGCCTTTTGGCTTGTTACAGAGCTCGATGTGATGAGAACCGTAGTGTTTCCATCTTCTATTTTCCTGTAAGTAGAAGTTAGGGCCTGTGACCCAGACTGGCAGTCCCTCTGTAAAGATAGGAGTAGTGGGTACCTGTGCCCCCAAAGGCACAGGAAGTAGCAGAAGGGAAGGGAGATCACCTTGTTTCCCTGAAGACAAAAAAAATGACACATAGTGGGGGAGGGTGGTGACCCAAAATTTGGTGGTGGGGAAAAAAAGGGACCTAGACAGATTTCCTCACTTTGTGACTTTCCCTCCTTATGTTTATCAAATGCAGTACGTACTTTGAGCAAGTTCCTGGGTTCTGTATGAATATTTGACACAACTCTATCTAGTCCTAACATAGATTTGTAGAAATAAGCAAACACACACCTATGAGATCATTTCATCCATCATCTCCGTGCCAACTGGAGATCATTCCCTGTGGTATGTTCTCCAGTCCTCTCTCCACTGTAATGACATCACTAAAGGTTTCTATTTCTAGACCATGACCTAGTTGCTATTAGAAACAATCCCATTCCCATTGCGTGTGTATAAACTGATGAGAAATTACAAATAGTCACTTCTAAACATGAGGTGAATAAAAAATATTTTTGTAAGATCTCTCCTTGTGCAAAATATCTTATTTAACAGCACATAATTTGATTTCTGCTAATGTGTAATTCATGCATTAGCTAGATTCTGTATTTTAGACACAGCCATGAATGGAGATCAGTGTGGAGCTCCACCACTCCCAAAGGATTTTGGGGATGGACTGTGATTCGCAATCTTGATCCAAACTTCCCATGTGCAGGCTTCACCATTTCTTAGACTGGCATATGATCCTACCTACAGTGTGCCAGCCTTACTATGAGCTGGTGCCAAAAGGGAGATGGGGCCATGCTTTCCTAACCCCTTTGGGGCATTGTGCATCCAATGGGGCATGGAGGAAGCAACCCCTGTCCTTCCACAAGTACAGGGACTGCAATTGTGACCACCCCTGCACATAGGGACAAGAGAGAGGGTGTCCCTCCTACCCTTGTGCATAAGCCAGTCACAGTCAAGCCCTTGCAATGTAGAAGCAATCACCCCCAGCACCTCAATCACTAGCCAGTATAGTGACCTGTTGTAAGTACCTCTATTATAGTGTCTGAAACATTGCAGAGAAATGCAGCTCATTCTCAAGGTTTGGTGGAAGATTAGAAATACAATAGGAAGTATAATCAAATTTTTTCCTCTTGAATAATCCATTTTTATCTCCAGGCAACAGGAAAGGAGGAAATTACAGCGAGGTTGCAGTGTCATCTGACTGTTTAATTGTTTAGATCTTGTCTAAGTCCTGAATGCAATGCATAATGCACTGTGTTGTTTTTAAGCTATGTATGGGCTCTCATGCACACAGCTATCCAATGAGTATCAGTGACTGCAAAATTCACTTCGGAATATAAGCAAGAGTCTTCACCTTCTCAAGGGAAGGGGAAAAGCAGTTCCTTTGCTTTACAGGTTAGCAGAGTATCTGCTACATGCAGACTTTCTTACACTTACCTGATAAGCCACCCACGTCCATCTTCTTCAGATTCTTTGCCTCCAGAATGACGACAGTCAGCTTGCCAGCAGTAGGCACATAGCGGAGGGAAAAGCAGATATCACCCAACTTCTCTTGCTATGAAAACAAACAAGGAAATGTGCTATTTTTAATCAGTTTAAGTACATTTAAGAAACTAAGCCAAACCATGGACTTCTGAAAGCCCACAAAGTAGGTTAATTGGATTGTATTTCAAACACTTGTTTTAAAATAAAATGTGTAATATTACAGCCTGAGAAATCAGCTTCAAGCTGTTCAGTTAAAAAAGTGGGAAACCTGAACCCAGCTTCAGCAACTCTGTTTTAAACTCATTGGGCTCTATCCTGTGAGGTGCTGAATGCCCACGGGTTCAATGGGTTTCAATGCAAGTTGCACGAAGCCAGCACCCCACGAGGTCAGGCCTTTAGAGGTTCCACTTGTGCTATAACCCAAAGCAGCAGCATGATAATTTTTGTTCCTCACATGTTTCAGCCTCAGTTGGTTGGTTAGCACTCGTCCAAATAACCATTACATTATTGTCAGTGAAATCATTATTCTTATCGTCATTCTTATCATGCTTTGCCATGCAAACAGAAGCCATTATATGACAAGAAGTATAGAAAACATGACCTATGAGGAAAAGGTGAGAATTTTGGCATGTTAAGTTTAGAGGACAGAAGGCTGACCGAGGTGCACGATAGCAGTCTTCAAATATGTCAGAAGCTGTTATAAAGAGACAGTCATCAATATTCTCCAGTCCCATCAACACAGGCTTCGGGGGGTTAGGATAGAGTGGGTCTGGCCCTCCAAAATCTATAAACTCAGCACACATCTGCCCCCTGCCTCCACACCACATGCCCAGCTTGAGGAGAAGCCCTGATGTGCACCACATGACACAGTCACAGGCTCCTTCTAGCGCCAAAAGCCAATGGAAGGCAGTGTGGAACTGGGCCCTGGCGAGCACTCTGGGACAGGATGGAACTGCTGCTGCCCAGACTGAACACAGAGCTAGTTGAGCTGGCTCTGCAAGCCCTGGCTCCAGCCCTGCAGGACAGGAGGGAGCCACGGCTGTTGGGGTGAGTGTGGGGCTAGGTGGGCTTGTTCTCCAAGTCCCCGGGGTGAGTGCAGGCCCACTCTCCAACCTCACTTCCTCGTTTTCCCCATGCCGGGCCAGCACAGAGCTGGGCCCAGCCCTGGGGGACAGGAGCCACTACTACCAACATGACTTCTCCCTGATCTGTGTGTAACAGAATATATCAATCTCCATGACCCATACAGTCTTTGGCCTCTTTCTGCTAAGAATGTCAGTTATTGGCTTGAAATGTCCCTTCATTTTTCATGGTGAGCTGCAGTGCTTTGGAAAAATACTTGTAAATATTTGCATCAAGCATGGATATTTGTTCAGCAGGAAAGGAACTGAGACCATCGAATTGCTTCCCATAGGCCTCCATACCACAGTAATGGATGCTCTAAACATGCCATAGAAGGATTTGGCAGGCCACTTAATAGCCACCTGACTAGGCCCACTATGTCCTGGGTCACTCATGGCTCCACCCATGGAACTCTGCCCCTGCACTCTGATCCCCCATCTTTTAGGAGTGTTGGTGGTAGGGGTCCTCTCCCAGTGAGGCATGAACTGTGGCACTGGGGCTCCTTGTCCTCCCAGGGATGGTAGCAGGGCCTTCACTCCCCTAGGGAGCAGAAAGGGTCCCCTCTCTCCTGCAGGAAGTGGCAGTAGTAGGAGACCTCAGTACGTACACTGCAGGCCGGTGAATGCAGGGCAGGCTCACTTTCCAACCCCCCTGTCCTCTCTGGGTAGCTATTAAGTTTTCCTCAGCCCCTCACCCCCAAACAATATTTTCACCCTCTGCCTATGCTCATCAAGGGTAGGACAAGAAGTAATCACCTTGGTTTGCAGCCAGGGAGATTTAGTTTGGTTATTAGGAAAAACTTGCTAGCTATAAGGGTAGCTAAGCATTGGAACACGTTACCTAGGGACGCTGTGGAATCCCCAACCATGGAGATTTTTAAGAACAGGTTAGACAAATGTGTCAGGGATGGTCTAGGTTTTCTTGGTCCTGCCTCAGTGCAGGGGACTGGACTAAATGACCTCTCAAGGTCCCCCCCGCTCTACATTTCTCTGATTGCAAAAGGGTCTTGTCTCCTTCATATTGTACTAGATTGGATAAGATGGCAGCTTGGGGAAAGGTCACAATGCTAACCTCTACACATCTTGAGTGCCTGGAGGCACTTCATTTTGCCTTGAGCATCACAACAGACCAGTGGGGAGCCTGCGACCACATCTGTTGTGTTTTGCTGTTAAATGTATTCTTTACAGTGATGGCGCTTCAAGGAAGGCTGAATTACTCTCACAATTATGGAAACTTTGTGTTAAAAATAAGGACAAATACTTCTGAACTTTAAGATACAAGAAAGATATAAATGAACAAAAACACTGGCCAGAAATGATCATGTGTGTGATTAGATCTGCTATCTCTTCTCATTCACAATGGTGCCTCTGGGGAGTTATCTGTGTTGCTTTAGCAAACAGAAGAATCAGGGTACACTAAACATTTCAATTAGGCATTTCAGACATCACTGCTTCTGTTTCAAACAATGGCACTCCTTTTGGCACATAATCTAATCCCACAGTTAATTTTGGAAGCAAAGAAAAGAACTATCCTTAAAGAAATCTTTCCATCCCACCAATGCATCTTTGCAGTACAATACAAGTCTATTTATTTGACAGATTTTTTGTTTTCTCCAAATTGGCCCATTTTGAAAGTGCAGCTGGTTCCCAAGTTGGAACATGGTGAGGATATGGCAGCTGCCAGTTTTGAAGGAACTAATGGGACAGATCAGAGCCTCAGCTAAGAAAGAGGAGAAACATCACTGAATATTTTTTAAACAGATCCAAAGTGTGCCTGAAATATTACGGACATGTAAAAGAGAGTGTTCGTGTCCTAAGGAGCCTACAATGTAAACCTGCATGCACAGACTCTTACTCTGGCACAAAATCCCACCATGGTCAAGGACAGGGCCTAAATTAGACATAACATAGGAAGACATGTTGATGGAAACATGGAAAGGATGATAATTAGGAAAGATAAGGGAGGCATAAAAAGTAACGATATTATTTGTGTCTATTACCTGTGTTTCACATCAGATCTATTTTTAATGATACACGGTTGTATTTTAATTGCATTATTTGGGCAGGTTTAATTTTTGCTTTCCTAAGTAGTGAGTACTTCAGTACATGGAGAGGGAATGAATTCACAATGGCATTGTCATTATCTGACTTGGACAAATGTATTATTTTACCCTCTGTGTAACCCCACTATGACATCCAGAAAAGCCTACCCTATGCTGTAATCATATTTTCCCACACTGGATGGGATTCTGTTAATTTTTGTTCAGTGACAAAGTTGCTGTCTAGCTCTGCAAGTTTGAGTACCACTTTTTAATAACCACAGACTGCCACAAGTCTGCAGGCAGAACTCCTCATAGGAAACAATGGAAAGTCCTGCATAAAAATCAGGTTATACCCCTTAGATAAATATTACATACAAATAACTGTATTAAAAGAACATTTTTAAAGGTTGCAAAGTCAGGAAATGATTTCAGAGCAACTTTATTTCTGGCAACAGCAGTGAAACATCTTACCCGTTTAGCTGCTTTTGAAAAGGCAGCTAGGTACCTATCTTCATCTTTAGGCACTCAGGGTAAAAGTTCTGACAGAGCTTATATGACTTAGGAGCATAAGTTCCATTTTTCAAAAGTGACTTTGGCTGTATAATTTCTATTGACTTTCACTGGGATTTAGGCTCCTAAATAACGTAAGTGCTTTTGAAAATATCATCCATAGTGATTAATATATATTTTATATATTTACTTTGCAGTTCTTGTTAAACTTCTCTATCAATACTTCGAATAGGACAGTACCTCCTCTACACCATCATTTCAGAGTCAGCACTCGATATAAACCAGATCCTGCTGTGTGATTTGAACCCATCGCCTTTCAGCGCGGAGACATACATGCTATCCACTCAGCACATACTAAAATGTTACCCCCCAATGCTACATTAAGAACTAGATGGCTTGACTTCAGCAGGGCTCCATTCGGGAGCAGGGGCCTGCCCACATGGTTCTCAATGCAAAATGGCATCCCTCCGGGCTCTGACCTGGCTCCCATACTCTTTAATCTATACACCACAGATATACCAGTGATGGAGTCCAGGAAATTCACATATGCAGATGACATTGCCCTAGCTCTTCAGCATACAAGCCTTCATACTATCAGCTGTACCCTAATCCGAGATATTTGCACAATGGCTGATTATTTCCAACCCTGGAAACTTAGGCCTAACCTGAAAAAAAAACATGGTAACTGCTTTCCATCTGAACAATAAATTGGCTAATACCAAACTTGATGTGCAGTTCTGCAGTGAGAGCGTCAACCATGAGGCTAATCCAAAATATCTTTGTGTTATACTGGACTGGAGTTTGATCTTGCGACAACACCTTGAGGACACCTGACCGCGATAAGGAGCCTGCCTTAGCCCCGCTGCACCGCTGACTGGACTTTTAATAGCCCGGTAAGCGGTGCTGAGCAGAGCCGTCAGGGTCCCTTTTCAACTGGGCATTCTGGTCAAAAACTGGATGCCTGGCAACCTAAGTCAGCAGGCACAAACAATGGAGCACGTCATATCTGAGTGTCCCCTTCGTTCTTTTGTCGAGGGGTCTGAAGGACGTTCACCAGCTCAGTGCTGCGGCAATGTGCTGGCTATCAAATTTAGATATAAATTTGTAGTTGGCACTACCTACCCAAGCCATACGAAAAAAGAAAAGAAAGAATAAGAATAAGAATGCAGAATCAGGGCTTTAAATAGTGAGAATATCTCTGCATTATGCACCCAGTATTCCTTTAAATCAATTTTTAATTTTCAATTATTCTAAAATTAAGTACAGAACTCAAGAGAGAGCTCCCCTTATGACAAGGAACACCATTTTACCCCAGGTTAGGGGATTTTAATCCTTGATATTCATATAATTCAATAATGCTTTTAGTTTTTAAAAGTTACAGGCACTCATATGCCAACACATTAAATTAGCCTTTTCCAGATTTTTTCGTGGGGTGAACCACATCTTAAAAGACAGATTGTCATGTCTCAAAGACAGACTGTCATGAATTGCCTCTCTTCCCATTCACAATCACGTAAGATCTCTGTGGCAGCTACTACAATTGTTTACATGCAGGAGTAACTTTAGGAAAGCATTTCTTTTTAACCTCTTTTCATGCAATTTAGCATCTAGGAAACAAGGAGAAGAAGGCAATACCAAGTGAACAGCTAGTTCACAAATCACCAACAACCATTACATGGACCCTAGTTGGGAAAACTGCACTAAAACATGGGCCCATCTAAATGAAAAACTTGAGAAAACAGCTTAGGCACCTCTTTAAAAGCTTGTACACTACCATGCAGTGCACAATTTTTTGTTCAAATCTGTGCTAGTGCATTTCATAAATGCTTCCTACACATCAAAGAAATTGCCTCTGGGGTAAATTATTGCATCTAATTTTTATTCCTAATATGCAGGGCCGGCTCCAGGCACCAGCTTTCCAAGCAGGTGCTTGGGGTGGCAATTGGAATGGGGCCGCAGTCCGAGTCCCGCGGCGGCAATTCGGCAGCAGCTCCGCCGCTCTTGTGGTGGCGGCAATTCGGCGGCGACTGCTTGGGGCGGCAAAATTGGTAGAGCCACCCCGGCTAATATGAACCGTATTGCATCCAATTTTGTATATCTAATGTGTACTGTAATTTATCTGGTAACTTTTTGAAATATTCATCAGCCAAAATACTCTGAGTGGTGGCACTGCTGTGAAGCAATAAAAAGCCATCAGTAGAGGTGTGGTTTTTGTGAGATAATTGCCAACCCCTACAGGGCTACAGGGTACAGATGAGTGCCTCTGGTGGGGTGATTATCTCATGCAAGTGCTTTATTGTCATTTTGAATTTCTTTCAGCTTTATGTATAAATAATTTATTTCAATAAATTACTTTGATCACTGAATGGAAACTTCCAGTTATAGTGTCAGAAACTTCCAACTGTGAGGTTCACAGACATTAACCTATTCTCTTAGAATGTCCAACTGCCAGTCAGGAGGCTCCTTCCATCTAAGCAGCTTGATAATTTCATTACTTTTAAAGAGGCTGCAACTGAGCAGAACAGAAACGAATTCAAGACTTTACCAGATAGCACAGGCACCATTTTTGCTGCTTTACAAAAGGCCAGTTTAAGAGCTATTAAAATAGAAACTGTCTTGCAGAGAAGGCTCTGAGTGGCTCATGCTTTTCTGGTGATTCTCCTCTTGATTCTGCACTTTTGTCTTGGTAAAATAGTTTCCTAATGAGGTACTGAAAAAAAATGCTGTATACACAGATTACTCTCATTCCTGGTGCTTAATCTCTAGGAACAGTGCCCCTCTTTAGCATATAATATTCTTCATACTTTTTATAGAATGATACAAAAAAGTTGATGTTTCTGACATACTTTAAGAAACAAAAAACCCAAAGCAATATTGGGCCTTATCATCTTGTAGCGTGCAGGGCTAAGAGGAGGAGAAAACTACCAGAAAAAGGAGCATTTAAAGGGGCTGCAATGTGGCTTTTGAAAGTTGCAGTTGCAATTCATTGGGTTTGGTGATAGGGTTACATGTTAGATTGGAAGGAGTGGGGAGAAAAGGACTCCTTTGTGTATCATTGTCCCCTGGCCACCCAGCAACATTTCTAGACCGACTTTATGCTGCTCTCGGTAGCATTCATGCCAATCAACACCTTCTAAAACTCTCTGGGAAAAGTGGGGATGGCACAGGGACGGATTAGGTGCTATAAACATATCTCAAGTGAGGATGGAGACCCATGGAGGGGCAGTCTCTCAACTGCACCAAGTTCTGCCAGGTTGGGCCTCATGCTTCACATTGCTGGAAGGCCACCCTCACTCCCTCTGCCCTCAGATCCTTGCAAATCTCTCTTCTTGAGCAGGTAGTAGCTAGGAAACTCCACATGCTGAACCACACAGACCTTCCTTAGTATCTTGTCCTCTCTCATGGTATTTTTTGCAAAAGGGGGATGATGGGCCCATGATGCCAAAGATGTCTCTGTTTCTCTCATGGACACCGAAATCGGAAAGAGGTGCACTGTCTAGAGATGCACTGGGAAGAATTCAGAATAGAAAGTTAGTCATAGCATTGAATCTTTTTGGATTTGTCAATCTGTGGAACAACGTGAGCATTACTCAAGCAATGCTGTGTGTGTAATAAATTTTCTTTTCAAAATAAACTCAATCACATCAATAGCAACTGTGCTGGCAAAGCTGCACTGAAAGACAGAAAATCACTTGGAGGTAATTATTATTCATACGACAAACCAGGAAATCTTCAGAATTGGCTTAACAACAACATAACTATATATTTGCATAGGGGCATATTCTGCCACCCTCATTTACACTGAGTAGTATCTTGCCCATGGGCTCATGAACTGCTCTTGGGGAAAGGTGCTTTTCAGTGAGACTAGTAGCACAATTTCCCTCAGCCTTTTTCAAAAAGCTGATTATGGAAATACATACTTATTACATACTTATAGACTTTTGAAATGTAGATTATAGACCCTCTAAATATACATTTAGGGACTTTAATGACACAAACACCTGTCAGGTATGGTTTAGATCAGGGGTGGGCAAACGTTTTGGCCCGAGGGCCACATTGGGGTGTGAAACTGTATGGTGGGCCGGGTAGGGAAGGCTGTGCCTCCCCAAACAGCCTGGTCCCCACCCCATCTGCCCCCTCCCACTTCCCGCCCCCTAACTGCCCCCCTCAGAATCCCCACCCCATCCATCCCCTCCTGCTCCTTGTCCCCTGACCACCCCCTCCCAGGACCCCCTGCCCCAAACCACCCTCCCGGGACCCTACCCCCTATTCAACCCCCCCGCTCCCTGTCCCCGGACTACCCCAACCCCTATCCACATCCACGCCCCCTGGGACTCCCACATCCTATCCAACCCCCCCTGTTTCCCGTCCCTTGACAGCCCCCCCCCCAGAACCTCTGCCCCGCCCAACTGCTCCCTGCTCCGTCCCCTGACTGTCCACTGGGATCCCCTACCCCTTATCCAACCCACCCCCCTCCCGCCACCACTGCACCTCCCCCCTTACCATGCCACTCAGAGCAGCAGGAGCTTGCAGCCCCGCCGCCCGGGCAGACCAAGCCATGCTGCCCACGCTGCGGCGTGGCTGTGGGGGAGAGGGGACCACAGCGGAAGGGACAGAAAGGAGGCAGATGCTAAATGAATAGAGAGAGGGGAGATGGAATCAAAGAGGCAAGGTCCAGGAGGTAGGTTTTCAAAACTAGGAGGGCAATTTTGAACTGGAACCTGAAATGGTTGTGTGAATCAGCAGAATTTATTGAAAGTACTAGAAGATCTATCCTAGCTCTGGCTCCTCAGTGAAAAAATGGTAGTCAGGGTTAAAAGTGGAAGTAAAGGACCAAATTGGAAGATGCTGTTCATAGTGGTGTAAATTACAAATCTGTGTAATGGAAAGAGAAAAATCTGGTGTAAATTACATGCTGAGCCAGTAGGTGGACATCTGAGTGTAGAAATAGGACTGGGTAAGAAAGGAGGAGGAGCTGCTTTATCTTGTACATTCCAGTTAGTTGCTTTTCCTACTACAATCCTACTCTTCTTACTCCTTTGGCATGTAACTTTCTCACACCTACTGATCTGTTACATACATTCCCCATAGGTTAGAAAGAGCAGAGGGTTCCACCAGTGGTAGGACCTTTTCACAGAGAGGGAAGACAGAGTGTGGGGAGCAGAACTATAGAAATTGGGCTGTTTGTTTATTTTTAAATCCGACTGTACTAATTTATATCACCGGTTGCTAGCACATGGCTTCATGGCCTCTCTCTCTTGTCACAAATAACAAAAGCAGTGAAAAGTATGTAGAAAAATAATGGATTCATATTTTGTTAAATGGCCTAATAATTTAATACTCTCCAGTGTATTGGCAAATCAGAGCTGAAGGCAAGTTAGGCAACAACTTGGGCCAATCATTTTAATCACAATATTTATTAGTCATCCTCTGTTAGCCTCCTCCTTTTGGTACTCTTCATTACTTTTAACTGTTTATAGAAAGCACTTTTACTGATGCTTTTTGAAAAAAAGCAGAAGAAATACGAACAAACACCGTCATTATGAGTTGAAAATACCACTTCATGGTCATCAGTTTAAAAGCTATTACAATCAGCTGCCTCTTGTGGAATGAGAATAAGCTGTGGCTCAAGGCACTTGAAATCAGAGATTAGCAGGATTGTGCACTTCCATTTCGAAACAGGGGCCACGCTACCAAACAGCTTGAGTTCCTAATTAAAAAGGGGAAAAATGTAATTTCTGAATAAATTAGAAGGGTGAAAATGAACTAAAACAAATACCCCAAAAGCATGATGGAATGGCATTTTGTAACTCTCTGCCTACCCCACAAATGCTTGCAGCTGGCTGTTATGCTCTAATGATTGCATCTCATTCTGTTTTGCCACTTGGCTTCTCCTCAGCTCCTGCCTGATCATATTTCTAAATGTCACTCACGTTTATGCAGGCCAATGCACAAAACAAAATTAATTTAACTAAGAATGGCACATTAATATTATTACTTTTGACAGCATGGAAAACTTATTAACTATAGCATGTCACAAGGCTCTTCTCCGAGTGAATAGTCTAAGTACAACATTGAGAGGAAATGTAATACGTTTGAAGGAATTTTTTTTTTTGATTACCAGACATTGTAAGAAGTCAAATAGGAATGCTTTCCCATAATTATGGCAAAATTATGTGTCTATTGTAGCCACTCTAAAGATAATCTTTGTCCTATTCTGAGAGGACAAGGGAAGCCATAGTACAGTGCCATTGCTTGATTTAAAGATATCTCTTATAATAAGTATGTGCACATTACTGCTTAGTTTGTACAGTTCTACTATCGAAAGATTGCCTGGGATTCTGAAAGCGACTGTACCAGAGATTTTAGACTGGAGATTGACATTATACCACACATCAGAAAATGTACAAGGCCAGTAGCCAGCCGAGCACTGTAATTAAAATGTTTGGATTCTAAAAGCTTAAGAATACATGTGAACAAAGCTTTATTTTGTACACACAAACCAGCTCCTAGTACATTATTATTTTTTGTATTACAGTAGCACCTAGAGGTCTCAGTCAGGAATCGGTGCTCCACTGTGCTAGGTGCTGTACAAACATGTAGCATCACTAGATTTCCGGACTCAATGACATTACAATCTTGATTAAAGACAAAAGCAAACAGATAGATTAAACAAACCAGTGTTGTGGGGATAAAGGGAAGGGTGGATAGGGTTATAGTAATACAATTATTTATAATTGCTGGTAAATTCTGCAAAATATCCCAACAGCTCTGGCTACATCCATTCCTCCAGCTGTGAAGATTCCAGAAAAAGACTATCAAGAGGTTTTAAAATCCACAAATCCTCCAGCCTCAGTATGTCGTTTAGAATGAAACACCATGGGTGTGTCTGCTTCCAGCACAGCAGGTCCTCCCTAGCTGCACACAAGAAAGCTCTGGTTCAATGTTAAATGTTTAAAAGAACAGCAACTGCAATAAAGAAGGTTTGGGAGCCTGGTAACTAAGGGGTAACTTCCAGCAGAGGGAGAACACTGGTACCCTGAGTCCGTTCAAAACTCAAGAAACAGCAGCTGGAGAGCCAGAAGATGGCCAAGAAAATTAAAGAGGATGAAAAGCAAGAAAACAGCATCAAGGAGGCCAAGAAACCTAAAATGGTGTCAATAGGAAAGAAAGAGTATGAAAAAGAGAACACAGCAAACCATGGAACTTTCAGTACTCTTGGAGCTAAGATGGTGGCGCGCAGCCTGAAAAGGACCAGTGCTGCTGGGACTGAGAAACCTGGGAAGGGGGCTTGGCACTGCAAATGAAGAAACCTTTATGGATTTAGACACAGCTCTCACAGACATTAGAAGATTTTTTAAACTTTATAAATATTGCAGAAGTTGTACACATACTTCATTTAAGGTCTTATTTGTACTGTATGAAGTCCAATAAAGATATTTGAGCAACTCTCTCTCCCACATGACTCTCCAAGCATACTGAGATCATATCAATTTTCTCTCTCCACAAGTTCCATCTGAGCTGTCTGTGGGAGATGGGGTCTCCAGTCACGGATCCAATCTATGGAACTCCCTTTATGGCTGTTTTGGATGCGTGGTGCAATGCAGATTGCTATTAAGATGGGTAACATCTTGATCATTCTGCCCATTCTTTTTCACAACTTCTTCTTTTGTTGGTCAGTTGATTTAAAGGAATGGCTGTTTTTTTTGTAGGAATTAGCTCTAGCTTTCTTTAATTTTATCTGAAGTTTGGACCCTGTCCCATATACTATTTCTGGAGACGAACACTTTAGTAAACTGATGCATAAAATTAGTTCCACTTAATTAACAATTGCATTATTACTTGCTTCTTTTCCAAAAGTATTTTCCCATATATACTTCCTCTGTTTCGTTGCAGCTGTGTCCAATCTAGGAAGGGGGACAATACTTCTGTTTGTGAATAATACCAAGCTACAGTCACTCCTTTTTGATGATATAGTATCAGGGGGAAACTTCCTGACAAAAATGCATTAGGGCAGTGGAATAGGATTGCAAGGAAAGACATGGAACCCCCTTCACATGCAACATATACAACAAGACAGGACCAGAATACTAGCAAACGTACAATAGAGAACAATCCTGCAGCGGCGAGAAATTTGACTGGATAGTCCAATAGATTATTTCTATCTCTGCCTTCTATGATTCATTTGCTACTTGAAAATTCAAACCTTAACCAGGATCTGGTGACATAAAAGCACATTTATTGTATACCTGTGTGTTCCTGTAGCAATCAGTATCAAATATTAACTGACACTGTTCAGTCAATAATAGATTTAAAAAAAAAAAATCAGGGTAGCTTTGTCAAATGTCAATGAGATGAAACATCTCCCATTGTAGAAATGGGGCAAAAGCATTAGCTTTGTTACGTATTTGGATAACTCATGCGAATGCTGAGGCTTCTTTAGGAGGGTTTTGATGCACATTGTAATATACAGGTTAATATTCAAAAAAGTAATATGAAAAGTAAGAAAATGAAGGAAATTACATCTACAATTACAAAAAAGAAAACCATAGTTACTAAAGGAAACTTCCTTGTGTGGGGAAATGTACAGCATTTATTTTGCGTGGTATAGCACTTTTAACAATTGGGTCTACAAAAGTGCAAACGAAAATTAGATTAATCAAAATTGATTCAAATGTCCTGCCTTTCATAGAAAACATCATCAGAAGAAATTAATGTTCAGCCTGACTGATTAATATAAAAGCCTAAAAGAACCAAAAACGTGCAGTATAATGTGAAACTAATTTCTGGCTTGGGCACTAATACACATAGACAGTCAGGAGAAGTAAGTTCAAGATATTAGGGTACTCAGATGATAATGCATTCAATTTTCTGAACTGGCAGCAAGGCCAGGCATCAACAACAGAGATTCCTCAATGGATTTTAAAAGTTGTTATGGAAGACAAGGAGAGGCAGAACATAAAGAACTGGGTATCAGACTATGTAGAACTTTAGAAGACTACTAGAAGCACTTTAAATTGTACCACAACTGATTTGGGAGGTAATGGAACACATGTAGCCAGCCATCCAACCCACTTAGAAGGTGGGCTGTCATGTTCTGCACCAACTTTAGCTTCTATAGGTTGGAAGCCCTATAAATTGCACATTACACTAACTCTGCTGGGAAGTGCCATAGGTATAGATTTCTGTGACAAGGTCTGTGTTGAAGAAGAAAGAATGCAGTATCATGGTCAGCCACAAATGAAAAAAAGGCACTCAAGACCACAGCTGCTCTCTGGCATTATTTCTATGTTTGTAAGTGCAGGTGCGATCCTTAAAATGAATCTTCAGGCCCACCAGCATCGTCAGGTTAAATCACAGTCAGTTCTCTCCCATCCAGATCCAAATCCTCACTCAGAACTGAGAAGCACAGAGACAGTATAATGTGGATTCAGAAGGAGATCAGAGCTGCATGTCACCTGCATATGGAAGACTGCAGCCCACAATGCCTTGCACTCTGTCCCAGCAGCCAGCAAGGGTAATGGGATGGAACCCCATGGCAATATATATTCTAAAGCCTCTTTAAAGCAGATTTCACTCTACACCATGTCATCTCTGAAGGAAGAAGGAGAGGACCTCTTCATCCATCCTTCTATCCAATCAGAGCACTACAAATGAGTCAACAAAACGTCATGGTCAGTGGCACTAAAGATTGCTAACAGAACTAAATCTATGATCTTGGAGGCTTTATTGGTTTCTTCCACTGTGGCTAGATCAAAAATGACAGATATGTTTCTGTGCCATACCCAGGCCTGCATTTTTAACATACGCACAATGAGAATGCTCTCAGCAGAGAACGATTCACAAAAGTTGGATATCCTGACCAAAGAGCCATCATGAAAGAGCAACAGCACCTCAAAGTACACAGGTTAAAAAGTGCAACTAAGCTATCACTATCCAAATCACATATGCAGAATGATAGTACAATTCAAAAATAGCCAACCAGGATGAGAAGTTAGGAGATCAGTCTAACTTTTACTACGTTCTCCAATGAGGAGGGGAGGTGGAGGTGTCAATGATTTTAGTGAGCGAGAGAGAAAATCGAGAAGGGTGTTGGTTTGACCTTCACAGATTAGTCTAGTTCTGAGAGTGATTCCAGTGTGAGAAACCCAGATGATACAGATGGTACTATACAATTCAAATTGTTCTTTACCACCTTTATAAATGTATGTTCTAAATTAATGTACAGAACAGCATTTATATCCATCTTTTGTTTTCTTAAATATTTTCTCTATGAACCCCGTATGTGCTACCTGTGAATATCTGAGAATAATAATTAGTATTATAAATTTATTATTCACCTTGATCTTTTTAAGACGTTAAAGACTCGCTATAATCAGTCCTACAAAAATAGATTGCGTGTATGTAACACACACTGCAAAGTCTTAAAACCTAGAGATGTCAGTCTCTTACTAGCATGGCAGGAAGGAATGCATAAAATCCTGAAACAGAAATTAACTGGAAGGGGTTTTTCTACACATTATTATTTATGTTTTGTATAACTGATTAGTGCCCAGTCAGGACTAGGGTCTCACTGTGCTAGGTGCTGTATAAACACTTAATAAAAGGCTCCCCTCAAAGAATTTATATTCAAATTTAAGACATGATGCAGTCAATGGTCTTTCTAGGGGTACAACAACAACAAATAAGTGTAACAAAGATGAAGGAAAGGGGAAAGAAAGTATGAGAGTTATAGCAATAAGGACACATGATTACAGAGACCAGTTATGTGCATAACTAGATGGATCCAAAACAGTTTTTAAGATACAAAATAGGTATTAGTAATCCCTACAGGCCTTCCATCTCTCACAGAAAGTAAATAGGAAGGGGCCAACGGAAACATGACAATATCATACACTAACTTCTTGTAATCTAACCTTTTAAAATGGTACAGTGTCATAAATATAAAGGGAAGGCTAAACCCCTTTGAAATCCCTCCTGGCCAGGGGAAAGCTCCTCTCACCTGTAAAGGGTTAAGAAGCTAAAGGTAACCTCGCTGGCACCTGACCAAAATGACCAATGAGGAGACAAGATACTTTCAAAAGCTGGGAGGAGGGAGAGAAACAAAGGGTCTGTGTCTGTCTGTATGCTGGTCTTGGCCAGGGACAGAACAGGAATGGAGGCTTAGAACTTTTAGTAAGTAATCTAGCTAGGTATGTGTTAGATTATGATTTCTTTAAATGGCTGAGAAAAGAATTGTGCTGAATAGAATAACTATTTCTGTCTGTGTATCTTTTTTGTAACTTAAGGTTTTGCCTAGAGGGGTTCTCTATGTTTTTGAATCTAATTACCCTGTAAGATATCTACCATCCTGATTTTACAGGGGGGATTTCTTTATTTCTATTTACTGCTATTTTTTATTAAAAGTCTTCTTGTAAAACACTGAATGCTTTTTCATTGTTCTCAGATCCAAGGGTTTGGGTCTGTGGTCACCTATGCAAATTGGTGAGGCTTTTTATCCAACATTTCCCAGGAGAGGAAGTGGGGTGCAAGGTTTTGGGAAGTATTTTGGGGGGAAGGACGCGTCCAAACAGCTCTTCCCCAGTAACCAGTATTAGTTTGGTGGTGGTAGCGGCCATTCCAAGGATAACGGGTGTAATATTTTGTACCTTGGGGAAGTTTTGACCTAAGCTGGTAAAGATAAGCTTAGGAGGTTTTTCATGCAGGTCCCCACATCTGTACCCTAGAGTTCAGAGTGGGGGAGGAACCTTGACATGGTGGCACAGTGGTGGGATTAACCTGAAATCATTTTGAGATCCAGTTGAGATTTTTTTGAACTAGAAATACAGATTTTAAAAAGGAAATTTTTTTTTTCCTTTGAAAAGGAGTCCAGAAAGCAGTTGAAACTGAAAGCTGAAACTGTGGCCAAGCAGAGACAAAAGGGGATTATCTTGTGAATTGCAGGTTTTCTTTGCCTGGAGGCAGGGTACTTAACTCCTGCAGGGAAATTCACAGTCTTCCAACCCAGAGGTTTTTTTTTCTTTTCTTCCTAAAAGTAAATAGGGGGTGTGTGTTCTACCCATTTGCTTTTTCTTTGGGCTGGGTAAGCAGGTTTCCAAGTAGTTGGAGGTTTTTTGCTTTAATTTGGGCCCAGAGCAGAGACAAGGGAATTGTTTTTTTCTGTAGGCTGACAGTCACTATCAGAGAATAGGTATTCTATTCCAGCACAGCAAAATTTTACAGCCACGTTTTGTTTGTTTATTTCTAAACCTCGGGTGTAAAGTTAGTTAAAAACAGAGAGGTTAGAATGACCAAATCCTCAGCTCGACTACAGCTGGAATTAGCCAAATTTCAGGCTGAGGAAAAACAAAGGGAACATGAAAGACAGATAGAACTCATGCGGCTGAAAATGGAAGCAAGGGACAAAGAAATGGAAGCAAGGGCCAAAGAACTGGAGGAGAAGGAAAAAGAGAGGAAGCATGTGGAGGAGGTGGAGAAGATAAAGGCCCAGCAGAATATACCAACAAACCCTAGCAATCCTTCTCCAGGTACCACTTCCCATCCCAGAAAGTTCCCCACCTACAAGGCAGGTGATGATACTGAGGCCTTCTTAGAGAACTTCGAAAGGGCCTGCCTTGGGTACAACATCTCTACTGACCAATACATGGTAGAGCTGAGGCCGCAGCTCAGTGGACCCTTAGCTGAGGTGGCAGCTGAAATGCCTAAAGAACACATGAACAAGTATGAACTGTTTAAATCCAAGGCGAGAGTCAGAATGGGGATAACACCCGAGCAGTCTCGTCGGAGGTTCAGAGCCCTAAGGTGGAAACCAGACATGTCATTTACCCGACATGCCTACCACATTGTGAAACATTGGGATGCCTGGATATCAGGAGCAAGTGTTGAATCTCCAGTAAATTTGCCCTTCCTAATGCAAATGGAACAATTCTTAGAGGGTGTTCCTGAGGAAATAGAAAGATACATCCTAGATGGGAAACCCAAAACTGTAATCGAGGCAGGAGAGATTGGAGCCAGATGGGTGGAGGTGGCAGAGAAGAAGAAAACTGGTCGCAGTTGGAGCGGAGACCAGAAGGGACCACCCCAGACCACACCCTATTACCGGGGGCCGCCCAAAGCCCCACCTACCTCCCAAAGAGCCCTCCAGACCCCTTATCGTCCCACCACCCCGTTCTCCAGCAGCCCTCCTCACCCCAGTGACCCGTCAGCTGGACGATGTTTTAAATGTAACGAGCTGGGGCATGTAAAGGCCAACTGCCCCAAGAACCCCAACAGATTACAGTTCATTGCACCGGAATCACACCAGAGGTCCACAGGCCCAGATACCTCCCAGATACCCTTGGAGCGGAGGGAAACTGTGAGTGTGGGCGGGAAGAAGGTCACCGCGTGGAGGGACACCGGAGCACAAGTGTCAGCTATCCATGCTTCCTTAGTGGACCCCAATTTAATCAACCCAGAGATCCAAGTGACGATTCAACCCTTCAAGTCCAACTCTTTCAATTTGCCTACAGCCAAGTTGCCTGTCCAGTACAAGGGCTGGTCAGGAATGTGGACTTTTGCAGTCTATGATGATTATCCCATCCCCATGCTGTTGGGGGAAGACTTGGCCAATCATGTGAAGCAGGCCAAGAGGGTGGGAATGGTCACCCGCAGCCAGGCTAAACAAGCCGTGAGGCCTAGCTCTGTTCCGGAAACTTCTATCAGGACCCAGTCAGAGGTGATGGACCCAGACCCCAGGCCAATGTCTGCAACAGCAGTAGTGGATCCAGTCCCAGAGACCCAGACGGAACCAGTCCTAGAACCGGAACCAGCCGAACAACCAACACCAGACCCCGTGTCAGCACTGAATCCAGTACTTGCAACCTCAACACCAGAGGGCCCCACCGAACCTGAACTGGCAGCAGCCGATAACCCTACACAAGAGGCTCAGCCAGAGCCTGAATCCCAACATAGTGCACCAGCGGAGAGCGGTTCACAGTCACCAGAACCAGCTCCATCCCCTATATCGCTTCCAGAGGGACCAAGCCTAGGTCCACAATCCCATGAGGAACTGATGTCTCCAGCATCAAGGGAACAGTTCCAGACCAAACAGGAAGCAGATGAAAGCCTCCAGAGAGCTTGGACGGCGGCACGGAGCAACCCACCGCCTCTCAGCTCTTCTAATCGATCCAGGTTTGTTATAGAAAGAGGACTTTTATACAAGGAAACTCTTTCTGGTGGACACCAGGAAGACTGGCATCCTCAGAGACAGTTGGTAGTTCCAACTAAATACCGGGCCAAGCTCTTGAGCTTAGCCCATGATCACCCTAGTGGCCATGCTGGGGTGAACAGGACCAAAGACCGTTTGGGGGGGGTCATTCCACTGGGAGGGAATGGGCAAGGATGTTTCTACCTATGTCCAGTCTTGTGAGGTGTGCCAAAGAGTGGGAAAACCCCAAGACCAGGTCAAAGCCCCTCTCCAGCCACTCCCCATCATTGAAGTTCCATTTCAGCGAGTAGCTGTGGATATTCTGGGTCCTTTTCCGAAAAAGACACCCAGAGGAAAGCAGTACATACTGACTTTCATGGATTTTGCCACCCGATGGCCGGAAGCAGTAGCTCTAAGCAACACCAGGGCTAAAAGTGTGTGCCAGGCACTAGCAGACATTTTTGCCAGGGTAGGTTGGCCCTCCGACATCCTCACCGATGCAGGGACTAATTTCCTGGCAGGAACTATGAAAAACCTTTGGGAAGCTCATGGGGTAAATCACTTGGTTGCCACTCCTTACCATCATCAAACAAATGGCATGGTGGAGAAGTTTAATGGAACTTTGGGGGCCATGATACGTAAATTCGTAAATGAGCACTCCAATGATTGGGACCTAGTGTTGCAGCAGTTGCTCTTTGCCTACAGAGCTGTACCACATCCCAGTTTAGGGTTTTCCCCATTTGAACTTGTATATGGCCGTGAGGTTAAGGGGCCATTGCAGTTGGTGAAGCAGCAATGGGAGGGATTTACACCTTCTCCAGGAACTAACATTCTGGACTTTGTAACCAACCTACAAAACACCCTCCGAACCTCTTTAGCCCTTGCTAGAGAAAACTTACAGGATGCTCAAAAAGAGCAAAAAGCCTGGTATGATAAACATGCCAGAGAGCGTTCCTTCAAAGTAGGAGACCAGGTCATGGTCTTAAAGGCGCTCCAGGCCCATAAAATGGAAGCATCGTGGGAAGGGCCATTCATGGTCCAGGAGCGCCTGGGAGCTGTTAATTATCTCATAGCATTCCCCACCTCCAACCGGAAGCCTAAGGTGTACCATATTAATTCTCTAAAGCCCTTTTATTCCAGAGAATTAAAGGTTTGTCAGTTTACAGCCCAGGGAGGAGACGACGCTGAGTGGCCTGAAGGTGTTTACTACGAAGGGAAATGTGCTGGTGGTGTGGAAGAGGTGAACCTCTCCATGACCCTTGGGCGTATGCAGCGACAGCAGATCCAGGAGCTGTGCACTAGCTACGCGCCAACGTTCTCAGCCACCCCAGGACTGACTGAACGGGCATACCACTCCATTGACACAGGTAATGCTCACCCAATTAGGGTCCAACCTTACCGGGTGTCTCCTCAAGCTAAAACTGCTATAGAACGGGAGATCCAGGATATGTTACAGATGGGTGTAATCCGCCCCTCTGAAAGTGCATGGGCATCTCCAGTGGTTCTAGTTCCCAAACCAGATGGGGAAATACGTTTTTGCGTGGACTACCGTAAGCTAAATGCTGTAACTCGCCCAGACAACTATCCAATGCCACGCACAGATGAACTATTAGAGAAACTGGGACGGGCCCAGTTCATCTCTACCTTGGACTTAACCAAGGGGTACTGGCAGGTACCGCTAGATGAATCTGCCAAGGAAAGGTCAGCCTTCATCACACATCTCGGGCTTTATGAATTTAATGTACTCCCTTTTGGGCTGCGAAATGCACCCGCCACTTTCCAAAGACTTATAGATGGTCTCCTAGCGGGATTAGGAGAATATGCAGTCACCTACCTTGACGATGTGGCCATATTTTCGGATTCCTGGGCAGACCACCTGGAACATCTACAAAAAGTCCTTGAGCGCATAAGGGAGGCAGGACTAACTGTTAAGGCTAAGAAGTGTCAAATAGGCCTAAACAGAGTGACTTACCTTGGACACCAGGTGGGTCAAGGAACTATCAGCCCCCTACAGGCCAAAGTGGATGCTATCCAAAAGTGGCCTGTCCCAAAGTCAAAGAAACAGGTTCAATCCTTCTTAGGCTTGGCTGGTTATTACAGACGATTTGTACCGCACTACAGCCAAATCGCTGCCCCACTAACAGACCTAACCAAAAAGAAACAGCCAAATGCTGTTCAGTGGACCGAAAAGTGTCAGAAGGCCTTTAACAAGCTTAAAGCGACACTCATGTCTGACCCTGTACTAAGGGCCCCAGACTTTGACAAACCGTTCCTAGTAACCACGGATGCGTCCGAACGTGGTGTGGGAGCAGTTTTAATGCAGAAAGGACCTGATCAAGAATTCCACCCTGTAGTGTTTCTCAGCAAAAAACTGTCTGAGAGGGAAAGCAACTGGTCAGTCACTGAAAAAGAATGTTACGCCATTGTCTACGCTCTGGAAAAGCTACGCCCATACGTTTGGGGACGGCGTTTCCACCTGCAAACCGACCATGCTGCACTGAAGTGGCTTCACACCGTCAAGGAAACTAACAAAAAACTTCTTCGGTGGAGTTTAGCTCTCCAAGATTTTGATTTCGACATCCAACACATCTCAGGAGCTTCTAACAAAGTGGCTGATGCACTCTCCCGTGAAAGTTTCCCAGAATCAACTGGTTAAAATCGTCCTTGAGATGTGGAAAATATTGTTAGTCTTTATGTACTTGGTAGTATATTTAGAGATGCATGTGTCTTATTAACTCTGTTTTTCCTAGAGCTCCAGGAAGAAATCCCAGCCAGTGTTCCACCCTAGCTGAGATTTGGGGGGCGTGTCATAAATATAAAGGGAAGGGTAAACCCCTTTGAAATCCCTCCTGGCCAGGGGAAAGCTCCTCTCACCTGTAAAGGGTTAAGAAGCTAAAGGTAACCTCGCTGGCACCTGACCAAAATGACCAATGAGGAGACAAGATACTTTCAAAAGCTGGGAGGAGGGAGAGAAACAAAGGGTCTGTGTCTGTCTGTATGCTGGTCTTGGCCAGGGACAGAACAGGAATGGAGGCTTAGAACTTTTAGTAAGTAATCTAGCTAGGTATGTGTTAGATTATGATTTCTTTAAATGGCTGAGAAAAGAATTGTGCTGAATAGAATAACTATTTCTGTCTGTGTATCTTTTTTGTAACTTAAGGTTTTGCCTAGAGGGGTTCTCTATGTTTTTGAATCTAATTACCCTGTAAGATATCTACCATCCTGATTTTACAGGGGGGATTTCTTTATTTCTATTTACTGCTATTTTTTATTAAAAGTCTTCTTGTAAAACACTGAATGCTTTTTCATTGTTCTCAGATCCAAGGGTTTGGGTCTGTGGTCACCTATGCAAATTGGTGAGGCTTTTTATCCAACATTTCCCAGGAGAGGAAGTGGGGTGCAAGGTTTTGGGAAGTATTTTGGGGGGAAGGACGCGTCCAAACAGCTCTTCCCCAGTAACCAGTATTAGTTTGGTGGTGGTAGCGGCCATTCCAAGGATAACGGGTGTAATATTTTGTACCTTGGGGAAGTTTTGACCTAAGCTGGTAAAGATAAGCTTAGGAGGTTTTTCATGCAGGTCCCCACATCTGTACCCTAGAGTTCAGAGTGGGGGAGGAACCTTGACATACAGTAATTGACAGTAAAAGCCCAACACACAACAGTTTACAATACTGTGCTGTGTTTTAGACTATAGCTGCAATTTTTTTTAAAAAAGGCAATTCGTGCTACCAGTACCTACCATAGCTACAGTATGAAGTCCTTCAGCTGCCAGTTAAGCAAGATGTTAAACTAAACTGAAACACAAAAGGCTCTGAAAAGAGGCTAAATGGTTACTATGGTAATCAATGACATGGTCTAAATTGGTGTTTAAGAACTGCCAGAAAAAAGAAAATGAAGAAAATGACTAATTTCCCTTTTTCATGGACTACTACTCCCAAACCTTTGTCTTAACCTTTTCAAAAATGCATTTTTATGAAGCTTCTGGAAAGCTCTAGTTCTCCACAGAGAGGACACAGCATGGATAGCAGGAACACTGCAACACCAATGTGCCTCAATTTTTTATTTTTTTTTTGAGTGGGCCAATTTCTCCAGTATGAAAGCTGGTGTTTCCTCATGTCTATTACAATGCAGATCTCCATGCTGAGAGACTGCCAAACAAGGTCGCCAATTATTGACACCTATGATGGGGTATGATACTATTTAGATACAAATATCTGGCTCATGAACTCAGTTCATCTAACAGCAATCAGATAATGACTTTGGTCACTTACTGACGTGGGGCCAGAATCTAACCACACCCTGCATGGGTTTGTGGGGAAAGGCATGGAGCTCCCATTTCTTCTTGGACTCTTGTTAAGGGAGATGACCAGAATCCTTTTGAGGAATGCAGTTTCTGCTTCTGGACAGTACATCGCAGACATTGGTTGTCTAAATAAGGCTGGGAAAGAGGGACGCAGGCAAACCCGTAGACACAAAACAAGGGACACATATCCACTGCCCCTCTGCATCAGCCACCAGATATAACAGAGCACAGAGTGTGCTGAAATCTCCTCCAGGGTGCCAGAGCTGCTGTCACAATGTGTGCACACCAGGAGACCCCAAAAGAAATTGCAGCTGACTAGACCAGAATTCCCCCTGCAGCTCCACAGCCAGACACCTGTCTAAAGCCCTCTCCCATGCATCTCCACCATAGAGGGAAGAATCTCTCTCTTGAACTGGATTTCAACCAATGTAAATGATTGGCCTATCAATCATCTGAACTAAAGACCTCAAGGTAATTGGTTGGCAGACCACTGCCTGCCGCTTAGCAATCCACGCACTCTGTAAACCTTTTAGAAGGAATTAGCTGAGATCATTTTGACCTCTCCCACCTTGTTTCTAAGAAGCTTATAGAAAAAACTGTATAACATTCCTTTCCAAATGCTATAGCATGTTAAACATTCAAGTTTAGTGAACCTGAATTATCTATTTCGTCTATTCTCTGTCCTGTACTTCAACATGAAAAAAAATGCATTTGTTTAAAAAAAAAAAAAAAAAGCAAAGTTTCTCTCTGCTATTCGTACCTTTCTTGTTGTAACTCCATTTTGCTCCACTGACCTTCTGCACACTTGTCAGGAATGTACTCTGTCTGGTATTATTCGTTGTCAGGAATGTACTCTACCTGGTATACTTTTTTTTTGTATATTGATTGGTAAACGAGGTTTTAACACTAGCTGCAAATATATCGATGCAGGGAAGAACTTTTTCAGCAGATTAGGTCGAGATGCATTTCTACGTGTGGAAGTCAAATGGGTAATTAACTTGTTTCTGACAAATAAGAAACACATGGGTTTCTGACCTCAGAACACACTCTGTTCAGCCTGCTACCCAGAAACAGAAAGGCCCCAAAGAGGCAGATTTTAATACCACCGCGGAATATTTGGTTTCTTTTCTACTGTCTTTGCTGGTATGCTTAATGGCTGTATCTCCATATAATCTGAGATGAATCTAGACACACAAATTGGCTTTTGTTCCCTTTTGATTTCAATGAGCCAATTAAATCCCTCATTTATGTCATAAAAATGCCCATGACCACCATATGCACATTTCTTTCCAGAGCGGGCGTACAGAAAGAGGATGCTATTTCAAGGAAGGTGTGTGGTAGGATTACCAACAGCATGAATGTGAAGGGCCCTGAAGGAAATATATAGTTCTGCAAATCCTGAAACAAAAGTTCCAAGCAGCAGCGTTTACCCACCATTCATCTCAGTGGGGTGTTATCTCTGAAGTTAAAACATTTCATGGTGCAAATTTCCTGGTAAACAGCAACTAATTTAAGTGATGGTGATTTTAACATCCAGCTAAGATGCTTTTTCCACAAACCTAATCTGCCTCGCAGGTTCCAAAAGCCCCAATTGTCCCCTATCTCTCCGGCTGAGAAATGCTATAACACAGCATGGTGCATTGATAATACAAAATTCTGCACCACCATGACAATTTTAAAAATGTAAAATAATTTTAATATGTAATTAAACACCACAGTGGAAAACACAGAAGTTCATTTTCATATTCAGTTAAATAAAAACTTCAATTTTAAAAAATGTGCCTGGCACGGTGGACAGCATCTCCATAGGGATAATGATACTTTCCTTTGTAAAGCACTATATACGGAGCTATGTAAGAGCCAAATATTATTCTTAGAGATGGAAAAGGCCTATTAGATCATTTGTCCATCTTTTATATAACAGAAAATGACTGGTGAAGTGAACTGCTCTTTGTATAAATGACCTTAACTCTCGCTTACAGAGTTTCTGCACCGGGCATTCAACAGACTAGATGGCTTAATTGGCATCTTCCATCTTTAATTTCTATGAAGCTTGCTTGAGTGTTAAAATAAGAAGTCCCCCCTTGAAGCCCAACTTCTATCTCCTCATCTTCAGGTACTGATGGTCCTCAACACAGCAGAACCACTGTGTATGGAAGGGGAAGGATACCAGTAGTCCACACAAAAAAATCTCTGCAGTGGGTGCTGGCAGCCCTTCTCCCCAGGGAAGGGAGTTATTAGGGTTGTGGAATTTACTCCAGGCCTTAATGGCTCTGCTCCTGCTCTGCTGTCCAGGAGGAAGATTCTCTCCTTCCCCCCACAGAGATCCCAATCAGCCAGCTGAGTTCCTTGGACTGGTCACTGGGGCTGCATCTGGGCCTAAGTGCAAATATTGTTAAAATGTCCAAAGGAAAACAAATTAATCATGTGCAGTAAATGAAGGTGACATTCAAAAAGATTCACAAAGCAATAAGCATTAAGGAGGTCTCTCTGGTCCACTGTACTGGAGTGTTAACATCCACATGATGCATATAAAGTTAGTGGAAACAACAACATCTGGTCTATGCCACAGAGGAGCAAACTCCTTTCAACACCTTTTTTTCTACATTCTCTGCCCAAAATTTTACATGCCAGAGTTGGTGCAGGAAAACAGTCCTTCCATCAATTCCACTTTCCAGTCATGTGAGCCTGAAGAATACGTTATATCAGCAGCAATTATGCACAAAGATAGCAGGAGTAAGGTAAAATGGATTCTGGGCATGTAGTTCATGCGTAATGGACTGCTCAATATCAGGCAATCATTGAGCAGAGTGACCCTGTTCTTTAAAACTCGCATAGTGCATAACAAATCCTTATATAGAGACTTTTGTCTTTCAAGGGCTTTACAACATTAACTTATTAATCATCCTTTCCCAAGAGAGATGGAAAAAGATGGCATTCAAATTTGACTGGGTCATAAGAGTAGAAGGAAGCTTCTAATATCTCATTAAATCCTCACCCTCTGACTTCTTCTGAGATACTTTTAGGAAGAGGCTGAGAAGCACAGAAGAAGTTTGTGGACAAAAAGGAGGCTAACTGCTCAACAGATGCTTTTCTCCTCTGTGATTGTACTGTTCATTAAAATGTAGTGCAACAACTGAATTCCATGTAAAGGGCGATAAAACAGGATCTTCATGCTAAAGTCGATTGAGGTCACTTAGGTGACTCTTTCAAAGTGATTGCTCAGGACTGCTATTAACACACTTTGGAATACATCTTACTTCAGGGTCATAATTTAAAACATTATGAGCATTTCAGCATCTGACTTCACGTCTACTTAATTGCCAATTTATCTATAATTCCACTTAGTAACAAGTTGTTAGGACCCAAAAAACCTAACTGATGTAGTAAGCAAATAAATTACATGATATCCCTCATATAATGGATATTATAAATGAACGGATTATATACGGATTTTGCTTTTCAATGATGAACATTACATTCTGCAGTTATTATATGTGGAATATGCTATAAAATGTCGCTGCTGTAATCTAACATAATTACATTTGTCCATACAATTTTGGCCAATTCCTTAGGATTTTATCCTATTTTTATCATGTTTGGTTGTAATTAGTAGACGAGGTTGCCGTACCATGCTCATGAGCACTAACAAGACATAGGCCTGGGTCCACTGCTGTACATCTAGCCTAGGTAAACTCTATTCTTGTCTTTGTAGTGGCAGTCTTGTAGGTAGTAACGCTGAAGCAAAGGATGGTGTTTGATGTGCACATTTGAAGCTAAAACCCAGATTGATTCAGAATCAGTGCTAGAACCTGAGCTGTAGAAGCTGTAAGGATTCAGAACACTAGAACCCAGGTCTTCAGGTGGCTGACTTTTCCACTCCACCACCCGGCAGCCATCACAGAGCTGTGATTAAAGCACTATAAACTCTGGGCAACTAAGCACCTCAGGAAGTGCTGCACACAGAAGACCCAACTGACAGAATGCCCCATGACCTCTGATGGGTCCAGGTGCACTATTCAAACATAGAATAAGTTTCAGGAAACTGTCTGTGCAACTTGGCAGTATCTGGCCTGTTGCTACCACAGACCCTCCTATTGTTCTGTACTTTGGACCCTGGCTCTGTTCTCCAGCTCTGACTCTTGGCTTAATCCCTGGCTCCAGCTACAATTTCTGACTAGACCCCGACTCTAGTGCCAACTGTTCGTTTGACTGTCAGCTCCTGACTCCTGGTTCTACCCACTAGGCCAGACTCCCCATTATCTGGTCATGACAGGAGCAAGTTGAAAGGTATTATTATTTGCATGCATGCAGTAGAAGTTTGCTATTAGCCTACCAAACCAGTCTCTCTCGCTCTCTTTTTCCTCAATTACAAAATATCCAGACTCCTTGTATCTTCATATAAAGTAGACTACCATTATTTTAAAATGTTTCCTCATTTGTAAGTAGAAAACAGTATTTTGGGAATATCCTAAGATCCTAAATCAATGCAGGCTGTTCAAATCCTGAGGGCGCAGCCCCTTAATCTTTGGAGAGAAGAACAGGGCACCAAACATAAGTTATTCTGTCCTCAGAGCAAGCTCTGCCAGAGATTCTCCTGAGTCAGGTCTTGCCATTAGGCTGTTTGGTATCATCACTGCAGAGTTAGGGAGCAGATTGTAACATTGCTGATAGCTAAATGCCAAGAAATAGAAAATATAAAACAAGGAAATGTCCTGCAAAATAAATCTCTCCAAACCATTTACAGATTTCTCTCTGTTGTTCTTGGAGAGATTTAGGTTCCAGAATTAGCATAAGCAATGACGTGTTTCTGAATCAGGCTCAAATTAAGACTCTTTGGATGAAATCCATTGCATAGAACCCAAATAACCGGGTTAGGTGGGCTTATCTTCCTTGCAGTTATAACCCAAGTGTTGCCCGCAACTTGAGTCCTATCCACACACACACAAACCTGTAACTTGAGCCTGGTGGAACTTTTAATTCAAGTTGGCTAGCCCACTGTGAGCACAGGCTACAGCCTGAATTAGCACAACTCGTCAGCGGCTAGTACAACACTCTTTGCAGCTCAAGGATTAATTTTCACTCAGATTAGGTTAACTCAAGAGGAGTCAACTTGAATTAACTCTGCAGTGAAGAGGTAGCCATAAATGTGAGTGAAGTGCTGAGTGGTTTAAGAAGTGAAATCCAACCCCTATAACATGGGGCAAGAGGTGGGGGGTAAATACTGGTTATCAACATAAGGAAAGAAGTTCAGAATTGCCTTTCCCCTTGTCATTGATCTCACCCAAGGGGACGGGTGGGGAAGGATTGTTCCCGCACCACAATTCCACGCGCAGAGGAGACCCTCTGCATGCTAATTTCCCCCTCCTAGGTGAAAGGGAACCTTGGCTAAGCCTCTCACTGACACTTTTAACAACACAGTTCAGAAAGCACCTCTACTATATTAACTACATCCAGATATCTCCTGGCTTGTTCCTTGAATTCCTGCTTACCTCTCTTCTTACTACATTTTGAAAACTTTATATGGTGCTATAAGGGAGGTACATTATGACACTTTTGTTTGCAAAACACAATACAGTATCACGCTAAACTGCGTTGTATTGCACTGCACGTTGCATAAATTGGTTAGTAAAGAACCTGTAAGTGATTTTAGACTAGTGAATGTTTTCAAAAAACTCTTATGCAATCACCATAGCATTATTATCCTCATCTGAATAAGTCCTTTAGAATCTAAATGAATAACAAAATCCATTCTGAGGAGACTGTGTGCAAGGCTCATCTTTCAGAGATCAACTAAGAACAGTGCAAAATCCAATATTCTTAAACAAAGAGCTCTTCTCTTCTAGTCTTTGGAGGTTTGAATAAGTCTGTCATGGGTGTGGGAAAGGAGAGGGGGGAGCAAGGTGGAAGTAAGGTCTGAGTCTATTGCGTGAAAATGCTTATCTATCAAATGCATCACAGTTTGCACAACAACCCTCCCCTCATTCAAATCACTCCTAAAATCCCACTTTTTCCATGATGTCCACAAGAAATGAGTTTAGAATAATTAACGACAACAACAAAAATGCCACAACTGGCACGGGTGCCGTGATAGCTTTGTATACTGCAGTGCTGTCTATTGTCAAAAGAACAACTCTCTAACATTAAGAAATCTAAACTTAATCTAAGCCTTCAGCTAACCTAAACAATGATAATTTTCCACATTTATTGGAAACTCACATGAATAGATGTGGCATATAATCAGAGATATAAAAAGAAATTGGAAATTTACTATTGGAATGTATTTAGTGGTTGGATTCAATCATCCACAAGACAAAATATTTTTATGCAGTAGGAAATTTTTCCATGTCAAATTGCCTAATGGTTATAAAAGGAAATCGCCACATAATAATAGTTGGAAACCAAACCAAACTAGATTATACACAAATGGAAATTCTCCTCTGTACATATGATACCTGGAATATAGCCAGGAGCGATTAGGCAGCAATAGAGAAGAGAATTAAGCTTAAAATGAATGAGAAATGGGAATTATTTGGTCTTTTGATGCATGTGTTTGAGATTTAGGGACCTGATTTTCAAAGGGACAGAAGCCCTGAGCTATGCACAATTGTACATCTGACCTGCACGCATAGCAGCTATTATCTTTATTTGTTATTCATATTGTGATCACATCTAGAAACACCAATCAGGATCAGTTCCACATCATGCTTGGTGCCATACAAACTTAGGGTAGCACCAAAGACCTTGCAATCAAATTTGAAACTGCTTCAGTGAGTGAATATAATTAACAAAGAGAGAAGAATAGAGGGAGGATGCGGGAAATGATTCATTCTTGGGGTTATTTACCCTAGCTCCAGGCATCTGGGGAAAACATTCTTGGGGGGCGGTGTTGAACCAGCTCTGCCTGGATCCTGCAGTAGTGGTTCCTGTCCTGTGTGGCTGGGTCTGGCTCCCTGCTCCAGCCCACTGCCTCTTGCCATTCCTGGGTTTAGAGGAACCTGTCAGAGCATCACCAATATGCATGTCTGTGTACAGGCGGGGCCCTCCCACGGCTATGCTGTCCTGTTCCCTTCCTGGCCCTGGTGCTGCTGGACATGGAGCTTCACCTATTGAGCTGGGCCTGCACCTGGGTGGGGTGGTTTAGGAAATGACATGTTGACAAGTATCTTTCCACCATGCCATTAAGGGTTTGATTCTGAAAAAAGCTGAGCACTCTCAGCCCACTGATGGGAGTGGAGGACACTTAGTATCTTGCAGGAGTCTTCACCTTGCAGGATCAAACCACAATGGAAGAAGGTAGGGCAATGAGATAAGAGACCAAGTGAATAAATAGGGAGGGGCAATGTTGTAAGAGGCTTTACTTGTGAGGGCAAAAACTTAAATGTGAACTGGTGGGAACCAATGAAGGGATCCATTAGTTAGCACAATGCTCATGCAAATATGGTATCTGTATGTGCACATGGCCAGTTAGATGTCTAACTTCTATGCGTACATACAAATATCACATTTGTCAGTGCAATTGCGGCCACTGCATTTACAAATAAAGTGCATTATTACATGCAGCCCTAGGCTTTTGCCCTTTTGAAATTTAAGTCCACAATGTACTTTACATGAATTATAATATTTATTAACTTCCAAATTCAGGAACAATGTATGTTTTTAATTAATTAGCTTCACCTTTAATAAAAAGCCAGGCTCCAGTCAAGTCAGAAGTCTGCTGTGCAAGTATTTGACTGACAAGGGTAGCATGCCCTGTAGAACATCTGTCTGTAGCAACTTTAACATCATTGTGTATTAGCAGTGTGTGAACTTTACCAAAGAACAGAGGGACTAAGTCAAATATTACTGCAGACATAACAGTCTGTTGAACAGGTACTTTCCATCTGTCACATTACAAGCTAAACCCAGCACTAACCTGTATTATTTTACTGGCTGTCTGCACATGAGAATAATAGTTTGCTTAAAAGGTTAAGTTTTTGTTAAAGAGGTAAAGGTTCAAATACTTTTCATGCATCATTTGGCTTATTTTATGCTTTTTGAGGTGCAGTGGTGTGAGACACCAATACTGTCTGATTGTAGCTTTTATTGTGACAAAATAGAAGTCATGAGATAGTGAAGTAAAAATCTGATTCCTTGGCATTCATGACACTTACTACAGATTGGAGTGACCAAATACACACTGGTTTAACGTTTTCTGACTCTCCTGTGTGCACAGACTTTAAAGAAGAGTTACCCAGGATCAGGCCCTCTTCAGGTAATATGATTCACATACTTATCATAGAATCATAGAATATCAGGGTTGGAAGGGACCCCAGAAGGTCATCTAGTCCAACCCCCTGCTTGAAGCAGGACCAATTCCCAGTTAAATCATCCCAGCCAGGGCTTTGTCAAGCCTGACCTTAAAAACCTCTAAGGAAGGAGATTCTACCACCTCCCTAGGTAACGCATTCCAGTGTTTCACCACCCTCTTAGTGAAAAAGTTTTTCCTAATATCCAATCTAAACCTCCCCCACTGCAACTTGAGACCATTACTCCTCGTTCTGTCATCTGCTACCATTGAGAACAGTCTAGAGCCATCCTCTTTGGAACCCCCTTTTAGGTAGTTGAAAGCGGCTATCAAATCCCCCCTCATTCTTCTCTTCTGCAGGCTAAACAATCCCAGCTCCCTCAGCCTCTCCTCATAAGTCATGTGTTCCAGACCCCTAATCATTTTTGTTGCCCTTCGCTGGACTCTCTCCAATTTATCCACATCCTTCTTGTAGTGTGGGGCCCAAAACTGGACACAGTACTCCAGATGAGGCCTCACCAATGTCGAATAGAGGGGAACGATCACATCCCTCGATCTGCTCGCTATGCCCCTACTTATACACCCCAAAATGCCATTGGCCTTCTTGGCAACAAGGGCACACTGCTGACTCATATCCAGCTTCTCGTCCACTGTCACCCCTAGGTCCTTTTCCACTTCTTTTGATCTTTGCTTTAAGACCGGGATAGAAATATGCCACAATACACGGCTACTAATGTTACATACTTTTTTAGTAAGAGAAACCTACGAAAGATGTGACGACCAAGAAAATGCCACAGAAAAAAATCTAAATGCAGCAGTGACTTTCAAATGAGTATACACCAGAAAAACAGAAACCTGTCGGCAGATACAGTCATCAAAAGCTAACACAGAAAAGGCAGAGTGTGAAATACATAACTGAAGATCTGAGAAGACACTGGTGATGAAGATATAAAGAGGGAAGGAAGAAAATTTAAACCAATATATTGTTCAGAACAGGGGTCTTGAATCCAGTATTCAGCTTTTCTTCACATGGATTGGGGAAGGATTTTGTCCAGAGGTTGCCCCTCTAATCATAGAAAACAAGGTTGGAATCTAAAGCAATTTTTGGCTAAACTAGACAATAAGGAAATCAGACTCAGATTCATTCTAGCCTCGCCAGAAAACTGAAACATGCTGTACATTCTGTCTATTATGAGTGGGAAGCTATTTATTATCTGATAATCAAAATGAAAACTAATGTAAAATTTAAGAAAAATGTTCTCATGATAAGAAAAATGTGGATATGCTGGTCTGAACAACACTGCAGAATGAACATTTAGTCATTAAATATTTCTAAAGAGTGCTATATGTGTACATAGCACTTTAGATAGCAAATTATTACAAATGTCCTTCTCCGAAGCTGACTGTGACAAAACAGATCTTTAGAGACAGCAAAAGGCAAGGGAGAGAATAATATTATGGTACAGTACAGTTCATTCCAATGCATGCTTTTTTAATACATCGTTTTTATCACTGAATACTGTTTGAATTGTTACATGATAATAACAATCTAGCATGTTAAAACCAACATCTTCCCTCACAATTTGATCCATAGAGATACAAATTCTCAAATGTATGTTTCACTATTAACCGCAGGGGCAAATCACTCTCACTATTCAACTGCAAATGAGGGTGCAAATGTTGTGGGTGCAACCTGCACCCACTCAAGAGAAAGGTCACCTTTTTAAGTCTGTCCCACAACATAGTGCCTAAACTGTCACAAATGATTGGAAGTAGGGGGTAATAAGGTATAATGCACCTTGAAAATCTTCTGATAGCAATACATGTTTACAAGACGGTTTAGTTCCATCAAGCTATGGAAAGGTTTATCAGGCTAACTTGAGAAATATTGATAGGTTTCTTGCTATAAGTCAATTCCCACTTACTAGTTTGACTGTTTCCCCAGCCGATGATAAAAGTATGCAGCCAAAAAGATGACAATTGTTTTTCCTACCTCTTCCTTCTCAGCACTTTGCAAATCCCGCCACTCCTCAGTCACATGACCAAAGTCCACTGTGTTCATGGCCACCTTATATTCCCCAATGATATCATGTTTGGAGAAACGATCAAAGTCGTATACTGCCATCACTAAGGTTTTTCCACCCAGTTCGGAGTACGGCACCTATAAAGAAGAAAAAATGACAAGCTCTCTAGCTCAGACAATAAAGATGGGTTCACCGCAATGCAAATCAATTTCTTTGGTTTACCAGCTGTCATCCTGGGTAGATTGAACAGGAGGAAAATTATGAGGTATATATTTTTGTAGTCACCTGATGCACTGTTTCCTGAGACCAGGATATGGTACTCAATAGAACAATGTGGCAGCTCACTTATCACTCTCCAGTTTTTGCCTTCTGTCCTCAAATATTATTTTGTGTGTGTGGTGAAACTGAAACTGGAGGCCAGTTATTTGCCCCAAAGATACATGAGCTTTAATACTGCAGTATGGTTTCTGCCAATAAATCATACTGTCAACACTCAGAAAAGAGTAGCCCAGAGACTGATGAAAAACTACAGAACTGACTTACTGCATCTGACACAAGGTAATTAGAGACTAGATAGTCTTCTTACATGGTAACTATTTATTACCTATCCAGGTATATTTTTTCAACATTATACCTTTCACACCATAGATACTAAGGTTCATTCTAAGACACAATATATGGTTAGAAATTGCAGAGGCAACAGGCCAAGTCCTTCCTAATTCTCCAGCTGTTCTGATGGGTATGGGACAGATGCTCTGGGTTAGGATCTTTATTAGACACATTTTTAATATTCGGGGTAACTGATGCTGTTCAGGTAAGCTACACTTGAGTAGCTGGCTAGAAAAGCCTAATTAAAATTGTTGGAACTTGCACTGAAGGCTTGGTCAATTTTAATAAATTCTCTATATTTTGTTAGAGTTTAGATGGTTACCATATGCTTCAGTAAACTTTTCTCTAGTAATTTTCTCTATAAAAAGGGAAACCATAGCATGGCACAATATTTGGCCACATGAATAAGTAAATGTTCTAGTCTATTGAGCTCTGGGTCTTCAAATATTATGTGACTATTTGGCTTTCACTTGCTTTTTAAAATATTGACTGCCCTGATGGCATTTAACCTTTAGTCAAAAAGTGTTATAGAAAAATTACACAGAATATTTCAAGTTAAGGACCTGATCCTGCTTCTGCCAAAGTCTATGACAAGTTCAATGGCAACAGGCCCGTGCATTAACATGATAAAACACAATAGCAAAATTGTGTATACTTTGAATATATGTAATTTTGAATACTGTAAATTAGTTCTGTAATGAGCGCTTTTTAAATGTCGCAGGAGGTTTAAACATACAGTAAGAAAAGTTTTAAGTACATTTACGCTTGTCTTTACAGCAATATTAAAATTAAGTTCCTGAACACAGATGTGTCTTAAAGTGTCCCTTTTCATAAATTTATATTCACTGTGCATTAGACTTAATGTACCCTATCAATTTGGAAAGGTATATTAGCCATTATTTAATTTTTATCTTCAGTAACTTTAGGCACTGTATTTTGTTAAAGTGTAGTTTATTCAAATACATTTTAAAAGAAGATTTGGCAACAATGCCACCTCCTCTTCCCCTCTGCTTCAGAGGCTGGGAGGGTTTGTCTGGACCAGCAGGGCAAAGAAAACCCTTGGTCCCTTTATGGATTGCTTCCTCTCGTTTCCTTCTTTCTCTGAGGGCTTTAGGAGGCAGGTTCTGCTGCTGATTGGTTAGGAGAGAAGGGAAACAAAGTAAGTCTACTGGCTCCTTCACTCATAAGAGGAAGGTTTATAAGCCCTTCCCCCTGCTCAGGGTGACATTCTGCACCACGAGGAAATGCTCCCCCTTCCTCCAATTGGGATCAGAGTAGGACTGGACATTTGGGCCTCGATCTGGGCATTGCACTAGTCACCCTCTGTAATCTGGGAAGAAATTTCCCCCTCATTCCCATACTGGTCTGTGCAGAGCAGGGTTTTAACCTTTCTTTTAGCAGCCCAGGAACTTGGTGGGTAGTTAGGTTGTAAAATTCAAGATGTTGCAACTTGGCAGGTGCCCAGTGCAGGTACTCATTCATTAGGGGGTCTAGTTCTCTGATAAACATGAATTGTAAGAGGATTAGAAGAAGGCATCCACAAAAGAAGGTGGGGAATGGGGTTGGGGCTTCCAATGTCTGATGCAGTACGGAGACTCTCCCGCTCCTACCTTAACCCTTGTGCAAGCTCTTCTTGCAGTGGTCCTAGGGCCAGGCAAATGGTGTGTGTGGAGAAGGGGGCTGAGCCCTCCACCAAGTGGGTACAGACTAAGAAGGTACTTGTCTCTGCACTGAACAAGTTATTGCCAGCTAGTTTCCAGATGTGTCACTAATTAATAAAGCTGAAACCTAGTTAAACCACATTCCTGGTGTCTTGACTTTCTTTCTCTTGTGTCCAAGAAAATGATAGCATCTGGCAAGCCCAGCACACTGTCACCAATCTTATTTTCAGATGGTCTATGCTGTACTGCCTGCCTTCATGTTCACTGACAGCTGGAAGTCCATGCAGCCCTGCTCCACATACTACTCCTGGGGGAATTCTGCACCAAAATTTTAAAATTCTGCAACAAAAAATTAAAAATTCTTCGCCCAATATTTTAAAATTCTGCATATTTTATTTGTCAAAATAACACAATATAATCACACCAGTTTCAATTATTTTGGTCATTTATTTCAAAATACCTGTCAGCAAGTATGTCTGTAACAATACAGACAACAAAAAAAATTCAGGAAATGTTTTTTGACAAACAGATTCCTTACTCGGCATATTAATATAGAGCTCTGAGTAATAATTCATTTAAACTACAATACAGAAATGTATTTGCTTCACCCCTCAGAAGCAGTGCAAAGGCTTACTCCCCCAATCAGGGGTAATGGAGGAGCTGAGGGAGAGAGAATTAAATTGCTGGGAAGGACCCTGGGTGTGAACTTGAAGAGTTGTTGGGTGTGGGTGGGAAAAAGTATGGAACAGGTTTTTTGGGGGAGCAGGGAGGGATTGTTAGGGAGCTTGCCCCATGCAGAACCTGGCTGATCCCTAGCCTCTCCCATTCAGTCAGGCACATATGCCCCTGTCCCCAAGTGTTTCTGCACCCCTATGTGTCCTTTCACCCCCTGTTCACATGTATCCCTCCACCCCCACTCAGACACACACTCCCCCCCTCCCCATGTGGCCCTTCATCCCCTTCCCTGACCCTATGTGGCTCTGTACCCCCTCCCCCATCCCCATATGTCTCTGTGCCCCCACCTAGTCACTCCCCTTGTCCCCATAAGTCCCTGTTCCCCCCGCCCTATCTCCATGTGCCTCTGTGCCCCCATCCCTATGTAGCTCTGCACCTCCTCCCCCATCACTAGGTGGCCCTGCACCTCCCTCCCCCATGTGGCCATGTGCCTCCACTCCCATTCAGCCCCTGCCCTAGTCTGTCCTCCCCCACTAGCTCTTATGAGCTTCTGCTTGACCCCCCCCCCCACCAGCATCTCACTCTGTCCATCTCCCTACAGCCCCTGTCTCCTGACCTAGCCTGACAGGTGCTGTGAAGAAGGCAGGCTCTCTCTCTTCCCTAGCTGACTGAGAGCTGCCGCTATGTTCTAGTGCCGCCACGTGCTCTGGAGGGGAAAAGGCGGAACTGCAGAAGTTATTTTCTGCTGGGAGCTGCTGCTGTTCTTGCGCCACAAGGCCCTTGGGTGGGCAAAAGGTGGAATTGCAGCAACATTTCAGCAGAAGCTTTTTCTTGCACAAAAAAATTAAAACTCTGCACAGCTCGTTAATTATGCACGCATGCCGTAGTGCAGAATCCCCCCAGGTGTAATGTACAATACAAAGGATGAAATTTGGACACCAGTGAAGGCAATGGCAAAACTTACACTAATTGAGATACTGCGGTGAACTTTTCTCTTTGCAAGACACTGGATAGCAGCCCAGAAAAAACACAGAGATTTCTCTCTTTTTGAGAAGTTATTCCACCGAACACCGCCAAGAAATTGTTTCTGGGTTTCCCTCCACAGAGAACCCTTTAAATTACAACAGCACTTTACCTCCAGATGCTAATGGAATAAATCCCATTCAGTTGGATTCCCATTTCCATGCATTCTGGGCAAGTTGTAGCTGTATAGGTTACATTTTTTGCCTTTTAATATTTATGATAATAAATGTGTTAATTTAAGATTTTAGAATGTTTTAAGTCGTGGGTATTTCAAAGAACAGCTGCTTTTATCCTTCAAAGCAGTGAAACCAAGATAAAATCATGTTGTGTTGAAGTACCCGAAAGCAATGCATGTATGCAGCCATGCAGACAAACTACTGAGGTTGCAGAAAGTAAAGCAGCTATACCACTGAGCCGGTGCCTACGGTCCTTATTTAGGCAAAACCACCATCAGTTTTGCTTGAGTAAAGACTGCAGGATCTAGACCACTATCAGTACTGTGTTGTGGTGCACCTAAACACCTCAATCACAGCTTGTTAGGCAAAAGATTTCAGTATACACTTCCTTCTGGGTTCCAAAATGTGACTATTAAAGTCGTGACTTAAAATAAGTGGACACTATCTGCCTGTGAGTGAGTATTCTGATTTATTCACTGTGTCTTCCTGTTAGATGACAAATTTGTTTGTTGTTTCTTGCGTATGCTAACCTGGGATCTGTAATTTATAGCTCTGGTTTCTTTTAAATACACTCATAGGAAAGCTCAGTAAAGAAATGTCCCAAAAAAGGATTATTTTTATGAACATCTTCAAGGGGAAAAACAGACTTATGTATGCAGTAGTGGCTGTGACCTCTGGGGATATCTTTCTTGTTGAGTGATTGCATAGCCTGAGTCTCTTATTGTTCCTGTTCTCAAACTGGAGCTGTCATTATAAGACGGAGCATATACACGGAAGAGCCTAAAGTAACAGAAGACAGACATGCATTAGGAAATCCCTTTGAAATATGTTCCCTGATTCTTCTTTATTACATTTAACTGGACTTTCAGCATGGCTAGAATTTTCTTAAGTCACTATTAATAGTGCTGCTGAAATTTTACAATCAAACCCTTAACTACATTTATTTAATATGTGCCCTGTAAACTGGGGTCATGATTTCGCCTCTTATGTAAAGTAGCATGGTAAAGCATTACTATATCAGGATATAAGAAAACCGAGCAAGAGTGATCTCTTACTTGTTCCCTTCATCCATATGCCTTGTTCATGCTTTAATTTATTTTGGAGGGAAACAAGGAGTAGTAAAGCAGAATTCATAAATCAGACTGTTGCAAAATGCTAGCTGAGTGAAATTCACATATACCTTTGTCAAAGTGTCACTCTATTTTGCAGTAGTCTCCAACTACAAGGTATGGGCCAGTCCTCCAGTTAGAATAATGGGCATAGCTTAATTGTAGTGAGTGAAGCTAAGTCTAATTATACCCTCAAAGGATCTGGCCCAATGTGACTACATTTTTCATCACAAAACTGAATCTCAAAGGTTTCTGCAAGAGAAAAATCCACTGTGCCTCAGGTCACCAACTAACAAAGACATGAGCAATACTGAGCATGAGATGAAACTTTACTCTATGTAATGAACAAAGAAATAAGTTCCAAATAATTATCAAAGGAATACCTTGAACGTAAATTGCTCATTGAAGACAGGGTTAAGGGTCTTTCTGTGGACTTTTGTTTCATATTTCTTCTTCTTATCAGGCAGCAGGAAAACTTTCACATAGGGATCAGATGTTCCACCCATATCTAAAGCAGGGAGCTCAGCTGCCTGAATAATCCCTACCAAAAGCTGAAAGGAGAGAGAGAGAGAGAACAGAATACTGAAGAGACAAGATTTCTGTAGTCAAAAATGGATATTTTTCGGTCATTACTACTTTTTTTTTTTCGCTTGTTGCTCAGCTTTAAAAGAAAAAAGCAAACAAAAACATCTACCATCCTTTCAAGAGCCTCTCCACAAAAGGCAAACGGAGCAAAGCTATAGACTGCATAAAACCAGTTATGGAAGGAGACTGTAAGCAGTGTGTTTTTAAGCAGAAAAGAGGCTCTTTAAAGAGCAGCTGATTACAGTTAAATATGAAATTCATTTTTTTAAAAAAGACTGCAATCAAATAGGTTTCCAATTGCTATAGTTGCTTGTGCACTCGTTTTCTGTGCAGGGCACTGTGATTAGAAAATACTTTGTTAAACAATCATGAATGTGCAATTTTGACTATGAAATTTGTATTCCAAAACCATCCCCAAACTACCTAATAAAAGAAACAAGAAAGTTAAATGCAAATCTTTGGTATGGGGTAGAATTTTCACAGAAAAAGTGGGTCTTGCAATCTTCACATTTATTTCTCTGTGCAAACATGGGTCTTAGGCACTAAACAGTAATATTTTTAAAGGCATATAAGTGACTGCAAGTCAATGAGGTATAGACTCTAAGTGTCTAAATCACTTCTGAAAATAGACTCAGGTGGTAAAGGCACTTTGGCTCAGATTTTTGAAGGTATTTAGGCACTTCTGTGTGCAACACTGCAACACCTAACTGATTTAGGAGCTTAAGTCTCATTTTAAAAGGGATTTAAGCACTTATGTGCCTAAATCCCTTTTCAAAATGTGAAAGGCTCCTAAATCAATTAGGTGTTGCTACACTGAGCACAGCAATGCCTATATACCTTTAAAAACCCAGGCCTAGGCACTTTCGATAATGTTACCCACAATATCTTTTTTTTTCAGTCACAGAAAGATGGATGTCCTGCTCTAGAGCTGACGATGACTATTATTTGTATTACAGTAGCCCCTAGAGAACCAGCTGAGATCAGGGCCCTACTCTGTTAAACGCTGTACATGCGGGTAGTAAAAGACACTCCCAGCACTGAAGCTCTTACAAGCTGAACAGACAACATATACAACGGGTTAGAGAAAGGCAGTATTTGCAAACTCATTTTACAGGCAGAGAACAAAGAGTTTTTATGGCCCAGATTTTTAAAGGCATTTAGCCATCTTTGTAGACTTCATTGTAATGCCTAACTGATTTAGGAGCATAAAGGGGTTTAGGCACACAGGAGCCTAAATCTCATCGACTCAGAGTGCCTAAATCGTTTTTTGAAAAAGAGATTTAGGCTCCTAAATTAGTTAAACGTTGCAACACTGTGTGCAGCAATACCTAAATACCTTAAAACTCTGGGCCTAGGTGACTTGTTCGAGGTCACAAAGGAAATGTGAGGCAAAGCTGGGACACCCAGGCAGATCCTTCTAAGTCACAATCCAGTGCCTTTACCACAAGACATTATTTGTTCTCATAGATCAGTTATGTAAAAATTAAAAATAGGAGCTCAAGCAATTGGAACAACTACATTCTCACCTGGGAAAGTAACTGTATTCTCCCAGATTCTTCAAAGTGGGATTTATTTTTGCCTATTTTAAATTCACAATGTGTCATATGTGCTTTCCTACCTTCTTAAGCTCCATGAAGCATTTTTCCTTTACCTCTACTCGGCACTTTCCCTTCTCTTTCTCATTGCTATTCTAGATGCATAATAGTTCATAAATACATGGACAGGCTCAGAATCCACCTCAAATCTTTCATATAAAAGAGTGAAAAATGAGCCTATGACAGTTAACAGAGCGGAAAAGGAATTCACTTCCATTTTAAAAGCTTGCGCTCTAAAACACAAACATCATGCCTGAAAGAGTATTTTGGTCAGCTTGTTCCCATTTTTAACCCCGCTGAATACACCAAATGGTAATTGGGTTTCCAGTTTCCAGCTCCATGCAACTTTGCTGCACCATCACACCACTAACATCCAAGGAAGTACCAGAGCTCAGAAGGGAAATTTAATCTTAGAGTTAGGGCAGCAGAATAAAATAGGAACACACAACAAATACAATTTCGCACCTTAATTAAACATGGCACACTATCAAAGATGTGGTGTGAGGAAAAGAAATAAATGGTTTTTAATCACATTGTTTTGTTTTTGGAAAATTTAGTTCTCAAACTCAATGTGGCATTTCCTTAATAAAATTCACAAAGAAAGTTTATTTTCATCTTCTATGGGATCTCAGATCTATTCATCACAAAAGATTTGCAGCTATTCTTTCTTTTTTCTCCCTTAGATCTTCTGCCCTTTGAAGATTCTAAAGTTTCCTATGGATTTCAAGTGATGAAGACAGGCCAGGTAAAGGAGTATAGGGCAGAGAATTCTTACTACAGGGTTTGCTTGGGGAGTTGAGGAAAAAGTTCCTTCATCCATAGGCTCTAGAAAGACTTCAGAATTCTTGTTGCTTCTTGCTTTGAAAAGCAGAAGCAGTGGCAGTTAGACGTTAGTTAAAATGATTTGGGGAATATAGTTGATAGTTCTGGGACATAGCCTTATGCAATGTCCTCCTGCAGATACAGGGAATTTCTTAATTTCTGCCTATACTCCCCCCTCCACTACTGAAACAAATATATTTTATGCCAAGAAGAGCATTAGATAAAGAATCTGAATGTATGTTAGTGGAAATAGATTGCAAACTACATATGGAAGTTAGTTTAGATGAAGAAATTTACAGGAATTTCAGTCAATATTCATTTCTTTCCCTAAATAGAGACTAATTTTTTGTTCTGACTAAAAGCCTTAAAGACAACAAACCTTTGATCTGATTTCTCAAATGAAAAGTTCACCCAAAGACAATAACTTGGAGAAGAAACATTCTTTGGAGTTTTCTGTCCCAAATAAATGAAATAGCCTTTTTCAAATTAGTGTGTGCTTGTGCATATGAGCATGAAAATTGTGGAGACTGAAGAGTGCAGATACCAAACAAGGAAGCTTTGCACTCCATGCCTGGCAGAGCAGAGGAATGTGGGCAAGCTCAGGGAGTGGTGAAAGACATGAGAAGCAGGTCCATAGAAAACAGATCCACGCCCCTGAAATTCCACATTTATGGTGGTCTGCACTGGGTCACGGCTGCTGTTCCCGTTCATAGTCTGGAGAAGCAGCCAAATCTCGATTGTATCAATTTCCAGCCTCCAAATTTCAGGTGGTGGTATTAGTGGAGATAGGAGATTTTTTTCTATCCAACTCCCCGCAGAGTTCTTAAGGGCAGAACCCTTTTATTTGAACTTCACTGACAGACTAAGGATTGATTAGCAGGCTGTACGTTTCTGCTAAACCCGACAGAACTAGATAAGAGAGCCTGGAATTCTAATTAATTCGAGAGACAGCATGGGCCAATGTATAGACCATTTCACTGGAGGTCAGGAGATTATCCTCCACTGTACCATTGACCTGCTGTGAGACTCTGGATGAGTCACTGAGCCTCTCTGTGCCTCCATTTTCCCTCCCACACTTTGTCTGTCTTGTCTGTTTAGATTATAAACTCCTTAGGGCAATGACTGTCTTACAATGCATTCATAGACTGCCTAGCACAATGGGGCCCAATCTTGATTGGAGTTTGTAGGCGATACTGTAATACAAATAGTTAACAAATGATAAATAATAAATAATAATAATAATTAGAAAAAACTTTGGCATAAAGTTTGATTAGAAATGCAGTGTACCCTTAACATGTATTAAACATAAATGGAGAAGGAATTGTTTCATAAAGCTTCACACTTGCTTTCTAATTTTCTTCAGTGCAAGCTAGAATGCTGAGTATCTACTCTGCATGTCTGTATTTTTGCAGTCTCCTTTCACCTGCACAGCAATGTATCACTGGCTGTTTGTTCCACACCTGATTGTTCTGGAAGTCATAATCCAAAGAATATTGGATTTTCCCTAGTTTTTCCTCTTCTTTGGGTTCTTCTTTATCTTCCCCATCAGTCAGCCCAGTCTCAGCATCATCATCCTTAAGGGCCTGCAAAGAAAAAACAAAACAATAATAAATATGACTAGCTTCTTCACACTAACCTAAAATAGATACTCTGTCCTCAAATCTATTGTAAAGCCATTAAAAGCAAGCATGATGTCACAAATCCATATATGCTGTTTACATATATTTACAGTATTCAAGTTGCACAAGAAAACTTTTTTTAAATCAGCAAGCAGCAGGGAAGCAATGGAAGTAGGAAGAAAGCTTCTTGGGACATGGCCAGCAAGAACTGTTACAAAGTCTGAAAACAGAAAGTCAATGTCAACTTGATATTTTTAAAAGTCTGCTCTGATCCAATTGCCTCTTAAAGAGGCCAAATGTGGACAAACATGCTATTCAGTAGGCAAAGTCACATTCATTCCCCTTAAAGAGATCTCAGCAATGTCAAATCTAGCTGTGCATGCTGTGAATTATTTGCAACAGAGCCACGTGTTTCTGTAGGATTACGGCTGGTAAAAAGAGTATTGAGGGTGAGGTTCTTCCTACATTTGACAGGTTGTTATTTAGGATGAATATGGAAGCAAAAGGTATCACCATGCTACTAGCAAATGCATGTTCATAGAAAAGGCCGCCACACTAGTCCCATTGTCCTTTTATTCATTCTTTATACAAAGCTAGGCTGAACCAAACTGATTTACAGGTGCACTGATTTTAATAAAGTTAGAGAGAAATATAATTTTGTCTATTACATAAAACAGCAATCTTCTTTTTAAGACTTAGCAACTATCTTAGATGCCACACAAGAGAAAAATACAATTTGAAAACATCCTTTTGTGCTGTACCAGAAAGCAGAAGTATTCTTGTTGCAAAGGAATACATACAATTATTAAAACATATTAAAAGTGCCCCATCTTGCAAACTTTTGCCTGAGGGAGAACTAAATGATGGGGCTCAGGGTAATGAGCCAAATATTAAAATGAAATTATTAAAATTTCCTCATAAGCATGAAAATAATATCAAGAGCACAAGGGCAAAGAATTAAACACTGAATACTTACCTGGAATTGATATGAGAAAATTGCATTCATCATAGATTTACACTCTTGCATGTACCTTTTAGGGAGTGCTTGAAAAGCTTCTGAAATTTCTATAATGCGCCAAAAGCCAGTGATTACGGAGAAGACAACATACACTGATCTTACTTCCATTGAAGCGAATGGGAGTTTAGTTTTTTTTACTTCGATGTGAAGAAGATTTAGCTCAGAAAGTCAAATAATAAGGACCTGTTCCAACTATCCTTGTTTTTGTTAGTTCTAACCTCTTTACTGCATATATAGGATATATGTCAGCACTTGAACTTTAGAAAGAGGGACTGGTGGGAAATAAAAATAGGGTTGTACCTTTCAACTCCTTTAAAATATTGGACTAAGATTTCTGGAGGGTAAAATGTTAAATGTTTTGCTAAAAATCAGAGACTGTTCTTTTTACCTAGGGATAGTTGGCATGTTTGCTCCAGTAGATTGTATGAATATATAGTTTCAGAGTAGCAGCCATGTTAGTCTGTATTTGCAAAAAGAAAAGGAGTACTTGTGGCACCTTAGAGACTAACAAATTTATTTGAGCATGAGCTTTCATGAGCTACAGCTCACTTCATCGGATGCATTCAACTGAATGAAGTGAGCTGTAGCTCACGAAAGCTTATGCTCAAATAAATTTGTTAGTCTCTAAGGTGCCACAAGTACTCCTTTTCTTTTTATGAATATATAGTGTTATATTTGCAAATTTTATCAGCATGAAAGTGGCATTCCAGCAGCGAGATCGTTCTTTCTGACCTTGGGCCAGAAATTCAGGAGACTTATAAAACTTTGAGAATAGGATCAAGTGCGTTGATTTTACCAAGGTCAGGAGAAGAGGAGGGACAGGATGTTACCATAGCAAGCTGCATACAATAATTTTTATCTTTAAGGAAGGAATTTGCTTTTAAATCAAAGGTTGGTACTTTAATAGAATCTGGGTCAAAAGAAGTTGGCACAGAAGTTTCTCATGTGATGCATCTACTCTGTTCCAAAGAGGAAGCAGCACTGGATTGCGTCAAAGTAGTTGAAGCACCACCTAGGGATTTTCATTTTATGTTGAGCTTCTTTGGAAAGGGAATATTTAAAGGAAATGTACTGTGACCCTCCTGGTCTTTTTCGTCTTTTTTTTTTTCAACTGATCGTAGTGTTTTAGTTTTTAGGTCCAATATATTGTGATCGAGCATGCCTGCAAACTATTTTAGATTGTTTTTAGAACTATTAAAAAGTTTATAATTATAATTTCTCTTCCTCTTCAAGCTTGTACAATTGATTTCATGGTGCTCCGGCAGCACGGGTTTACAGGGAGAGGGATGTAAAAAGTTTCTCTAATAATTTTTTAAAGGCCATTAAATATTTTAAAATTTGTTTTTCTGTAAAATATCCAGCATAAATAGAATACGTTGTGGTGTGGTTGTGGGGATGGGTTTTATTTGCACTAATTTGGGATGACTTCGTAATTCACTCATGAGATTTCACCATTTCTGAGTAATGTTCACAAAAAACAATAAAATCATGGTATCATATCATCATATGTATGTTTTTTACGTATTTGTGTGTGCACATATACGTAAACATGCAGAGCAGTGCAAAAAAATTCCTGTGTTAGTGCAACATAAAGGTGAAAGGTTTCACACTCATGTCACAAAAAGTTAGGAAATGCAAAAGTTAAGGTTGCAGCCACAACATAAGTCACCCCACTATATATCTTGTATGTTTTACAGTAAACTCTGATGATTACTGGATTACAAGGATTGTTGACAAATGTGTTATTTGATCCATATTTGAATGGCCATTGTAACTAGTTCTAGCCAGTGGTGCAGACATCAATTAACATATGCCACTCTGATTTCCGTTTCTGTGCCATGTTTTAGTTAACTCTTTTTAAAGCTCTTCTGCTGTTTAAGTGCCTTCCAGAAAACTACAATAGAGCAATTCAAGTCAGAAAGTGAGTGACAGTCACAGCGTGCTTGTTCTTTCCTCATTTCCATAGCACAGTGGATTTGTACACGTCTATTTCCTTGTGCATCGCTGTAAACAAAGATCCTTCCTCATTTTCAGTAGTCTCATCTCTTTTCAATTCCCTCAGTGCTAGAAAAACTTGGGAAGAGTCAGAATTCTATAGGGTTCAACAAAGAGTGTTTCTTGAATTTTTCCTCATGGAGGCCTTGCTCCCCAACAGGCCTTTTTCATGTGCAGACAGGAATCAATCTGCAGGGACAGCTCTTCTTCTGCTGGTTCTCCTGTCCTTCCTTCCCTCACAGCATAGCCCCCATCAGGGCCAAGCTCCCATTATGATTGGGTTACCCTGTAACTTCTCAGCATTAGCCACAAAGAGGACCCTAAAGGACTAATACAGTCCCAGGCTCTATTTACTACTCCCAGAATTTCACATGGAAACTCTGAAGGTCTACAAGGGACTGAGCACAGTGGGTCCTCTGATCCACCTCAACTTCCTGAATCTCTATCAACACGGAGCTGAGCCACGAGAGCCACAAAATGGGAAAATACTGCAGCAGGGGTGGTCATCCTCCCCCTTCTATATAGAAAGGTAGAGGAATCATGTATGAGGGATCTCCATGCAAAGATCCATGAAGACGTCTCCAGCCCCTTATGCATCTGGTCTCTGTTATCTTACAGCATTGCATTTGCTACCTCCTCAGTAATTTCACTATGACCTAGCTAGGGCTCCAAATAGGCGAAACTGTTTCAGTGCTTTTGTAGAGGGATATTTTCATCAATAGTGTCCTCAGGATTGTTTCCACCCACTAAGTGGACCATGAATTCATGCTTCAAGAAACGGATAACAATAGCAACCATGAAAACAACCTGGTAGTGAAAACAAAATAAAATCATGTAGAGTACAGTCTGTAAGTCTACCTGCCAAGCAACATTCATTGCAGTCTGAATTCCACCCAAGGCTATCCCATCAGCCAACCTTTTCGTTCATAGGGTGAAAAATGGGGTTATTTTTAATGCCTGCATGCTGCTCTGGCCTCAGGATTGTGCAAAGCTTGTTGAGTGTGCAGGCAGGAAAACAATATTCATATTATAAAGAGAAAATTCTGTGCTTTGTCCAACAATGCAGTTTGTCACAAGGGCAATCCCCTCCTTTTCCCAAATTTGATGGCCAAGCTCCATCCCTCTCTTTTATTTTAAGCCAAACTCAAGTGCAATCATTCAGGCTTGTTTTTTCTAACCTCCACAGGTGTATTGAATTTCCAAAGAAAACAATAAGAAACTGCTGAAATCCCCACAATGTGAGTACATATCTTATTAGTTCCACACACATTCAAGAACAGCATAGCTGTGACCCCCCGATCTTTTATTCCATAGGGACAGGAGGACCTTTAAAAGTTACTGGCTGATTTCCCATCATCCACCAAAAAAACAGCCTGGTCTCCTCGCTATTGTAACTACATCCACTTATCAGAGTCCCTCAGAAGGAGAGGCAAGTCTCATTCTTCCAGCATCTGCTTTCTCTCCATGAATTCATTAAAAACCCATTTTGTGTCACAGTTTCCAGTGGCTGAGCCAGGCTTTGGTTACTGTGAAATCTACTTTATCCATTACTGCTGCAAGACTGTTGTCCTGCATCAGCACTAGGCCATAGCGACGCATGTAATGAGCTGTGTCCAGCACGGGGTGTTTTGACATCACTTTCTCCCTTGTTATCCAGGTTTTAAATGGACAGCCAGTTACTCAAAATGTTTTGGTTTTGAGGAGTGTTGTGAGTTTAGACAAGGCTTTTGAAGTGTTTCATTAGCTCTCACTGGCTCGTTTGGGTATTGTTTGTGGCCATATTGCCACCTTTGGTGCAATCTGAACATGGACTCTACTAAGCGTGGGAGATATGGCACTGTTAGCTCCCCACAAGCAGCCCCTTTATCTGCAGCCAGTATCAGTGTGCTGAAATTGAACATGATAATCTAAATTAATCGTTATAACCACAATAGGTCACTATATCCAATTTGGACTGTATGCATTTTACAGTGCAATTAACATAAGCATAGCCAGCCTTATGAAATGTGAAGCCCCAGGTTGCTATAAAGGCTAAAATCAGGCAATGAGTTGTCTTCCCCTTTGGCATAATTGCTTGAGATAGCGACTGGACTATATTCGGAGCTGCAGAGTGGAACTACCAGAGAAAGCATTTGCTATGCTTGTGTTTAAAGCGGATCTCGATATTAATTTTTGGATTTCCTGATTTTTGAGATTTTAACTGTGTTGTCTTAATAATGCATCAATGAAGGCCTTTGCATTTATATTCCTCGGTTTTGTGCTTATTTTTAAAGAGAAAATGCCTTTGCTTAACAATATTAACCTTTGAATAGTCACACAATGCACAGTCAACCTGTGGAACTCTTTGCCAGAGGATGTTGTGAAGACCAAAACTATAACAGGGTTCAAAAAAGAACTAGATAAATTCATGGAGGATAGGTCCATCAATGGCTATTAGCCAGGATGGGCAGGGATGGTGTCCCTAGCCTCTGTTTGCCAGAAGCTGGGAATGAACGATAGGGGATGGATCACTTGATGATTACCTGTTCTGTTCATTCTCTCTGGGGCACCTGGCATTGGTCACTGTTGGAAAACAGGATGCAGGCTAGATGAACCTTTGGTCTGACCCAGTATGGCCATTCTTATGTTCTTAATAATAATAACAGCAGCATCTGTTATATTGTTCATAATTTTGTAGGTTCAATAACATTATTATGGACTGCAAATATCTTGCTGGGGGCAGCTCTCCCTAAACATGCTCAGAAGTCCTATCTCAACAGCTATTTTTTAAAATTCCCCGTGTCCAAACATACCAATAGGATGTTGGCAAATGTCAAACTTCAACCTTTTTTGGTGTGGCTTTGGTTAAAAAAAGTGTGCACAGAAATGTTTAGAATGGGAAAAGTATGCCTTTTCTACTGTACCATAACTCAAATATGGTCCAGAAAAAATCATTTTTGGGAAGAGACCAAACATGGAAAATTTCAGCCTAAAAAGGGAACATTTTGGAGAGTTACTGGTCAGATACATTTGCTTGAGTTTTCTCTCTATGGATTTGCTATAACACTCAGCATTGTAGTATCGGAGTGCTTTTCCTGTATAACAACTGAAAGCTTGACTGTGCCATTTAGGCACAGCCCATACAACTAAGAGGTGATGGGGAGCTGCATCTTTCAGGACCACTAGGAAGCATTCTGCTTCAGGGAACAGCTACCTGAACCTGTGTGTTCAGGAAGAACCTGGGGACTGCTACTATACCCCTCTAGGTGTGAAGCTTACTCCTCTCCCTCCTCTGCCTGGCCAACCCTACTGGCTAGTTTGTCGTGAGGGGGAAGGATAGAGACATGGTCTGATTTTCTCCCTTCCCCTTTGGGGCACAGAGCACCCCGAGGGAGTAACGAGGCAGTAGGCCCTTTGTATCAAAGAGTGAAGAGGCTGCAATTCTGCCTGTCCTTTGCGAGGACTATGCAATGGGAAAGGCTCCTCGCACGCTCCCCAACCGCTATGGTGCACTCGTTAAGGGCCGAGTAGAATTTGGTCTTGAATAAGGAGCTCAGAGGTTGGTCTACTGAGTAAGTGAAAACAAGGTATTATAATTGAAACTAGTATGCAACTGCTTTACCTCAGAAAGTAACAGATCTAAGATAATTTTATATTAGAGTATAAATTATAACTTAAAATCATTCTAACTGTAAAAGAACTTCCTAAAAAATTAATAAATGAATTTTACTAGTAAAAATGTAAAGGACGTTGAATAAGGGCATTCTAGAAGTCTGCATTAGTTTGAATTAGCGTGGACCAGTAAGTTATAGAGAGGTCATGTGCTGGTCAGAAGACATTAAAGAGGGAAACAGTCTACACCACAGAATGGGAAATGGCCTACCTCATAGCAGTGAAGCAGATCATTACCAGATAAAGAAACTTTACTCAGAGGAGTCCAGTTTGGAAAAGGGATCACAGAAGAGAAGGCTAGTGTCAGCTGGAGAACCTTTGTTCCAGAAATCCGGTTGCCTGACAGTTGACTTTTTTGCTGGGCACTATCGGCCCTCAGGTGAAATCCTGGTTCTACTGAAGTCAATGGGAGTTTTGTGACTCCTCATTGGGACTGGGATTTGATGCTTGCTTTTTTTGTGGGTTAATGTACATTATTTTGCACTGTTTCGTAGATAGCTGAAGGCATCTAGCATTAAAAAGCTCATGCCTTCAGCATATTTTGTTTCCATGCCGACAAAGAGTTTTATAGCCCGTAAGAATATGGAGTTAGTTTAACTAATCAGTTACACACTGAAGGGTGGTGAAGTGACGTTACCATTGTATAATTTAATGAGTTTAATGGAGTAAATATCTCCTAGCTGTTAAACATTAATTAAACATGGTAGCGTTCTTTGACATGCTTCCAATTCCTTGTACAGTGCCAGTTAGACGGTCAAAACAGCAGGGTCTCAATGCATGAATGAGATGATGGTGGTCACAGTGGGGAGGGATTTATTAGAGGTTTATTAGGAATTGGGGAACATTTGGGAAAGGAGGAGCCTATACAGGAAGGATGGACTCCTCCTAAACCAATATGGAACCGGATTGCTGGCATATAAAATTAAAAAGGTCATAGAGGAATTTTTAAACTAAGGGCTGGGGGAAAGCCAACAATTGCAGTGTAGCACATGGTTCAGACAGATACATCCCATTGGAGCGGGGATACTTTATATTATAGTAAAGAGGAGAGGATAGAAGTAGATAAAATACAGGTAAGAACCAAAGAGAAGCAGTCAAATGAAAGAGAGCTCCTTTCAATTACATCACAGGAAGGCAGACAAGTAAATATTGACAAATTTTGTAAGTGCTTGTATATAAACACAAGAAGGCTAAATACTAAATTGTGTGGACTTGAGTGCCTGGTATTAAAAGAGGACACTGATATAAATAACAGGCATCAAAGAAACTTGCTGGAATGATGATAATTAATGGGACATTGTAATAACATGGTACAAAATATATAGGAATGACAGAGTAGGTGTGATTGTGGGGGTCAGCACATTATATGTGAAAGAAAACAGAGTCAAATATAGGAAAAATCTTAAGTGAATGAAACAGTACCATAGAATCTTTAGTAATTCCATGTCTGAATAATAAGAATACAGCAGTAGGAGTATATTACCAACCATCTGACCAGAATGGGGACAGTGATTGTGAAATGCGTAGGGAGATTAGAGAGGCTACAAAGACAGAAAATTTAATAATAATGGAGGATTTCAACTATCTTGATATTGACTGGGCACATGTCACCTCAGGATGGGATACAGAGATCAAATTTCTAAATACCATTAATGACTACTCCTTGGAGCTGCTTGTCCTGGAACTCACAAAGGGAAAGGCAATTCTTGATTTAGTCTTAAGTGGAGCACACCATCTGTTCCAAGGAGTGAATATAGCTGAACATCTTGGTAATACGGACCATTAAGTAATTACATTTAACATCCTTGTAAAGGGGAAAATGCAAAAGAAACCCACCACGGCAGCATTTAACTTCAAAAAGGGGAACTACACAAAAACAAGGAAGCTCAAACTAAATGTACACCCCAAATAAAAACAAAACAAAACAGTAAGAAGACCAAAAAGGTGCCACAGCATAGTAAAAGAGGTGGTTAGAGGCAAAAGGCAGCCTTTAAAAATTGGAAGTCAAATCCTACTGAGGAAAATAGAAAGGAACAAACTCGGGCAAGTAAACTGTAAAAATATAATTAGGCAGGCCAAGAAAGTATTTGAAGGGCAACTAGCAAAAGAAACAAAAATGAAAAAGCAGTTATATTTTAAGTACATCAGAAGCCTGCCAAGCAATCACTGGGGCCAATGGACAATCAAGCTGCTAAAGGAGCACTCGAGGAAGACAAGGCTATCACAGAGAATCTGTTAAATGAATTATTTGCATCAGTCTTTACTGCAGAGGATGTGAAGAATATTCCTACACCTCAGCCATTCATTTTAGGTGATAAAGCTGAGAAACTGTCCCAGACTGAGGTGTCAGTAGAAGAGGTTTTGGAACAAATTAATAAATTAAACAGTAATAAATCTCCAGGATTAGATGTATTCACCCAAGAGTTCTGAAGGAACTCAAATATAAAATTGCAGCACTACTAATTGTGGTATGTAACTTATTGCTTACATCAGTCTCTGTATCAAATGACTGGACTGTAGTTAATATAATGCCAACTTTTGAAAAAGGCTCCAGAGGTGATCCTGGTGATTACAGGCCAGTAATGCTAAACTCAGTACCAGGAAAATTGGCTGAAATTATAGCAAAGTATAGTATAGAATTATCAGGTGTATAGATGAATAAGATATATTGGGAAAGAGTCAATACAGCTTTTGTAAAGGGAAATCATCTCTCACCAATCTATCAGAATTCTTTGAGTGTGTCAACAGGCATGTGGACAAGGGTGATCCAGTTGATATAGTATTCTTGGACTTTCAGAAAGCCTTTGACAATGTCCCACACTAAAGATTCTTAAGTATAGTAAGCAGTCATAGGATAAGAGGGAAGGTCCTCTCATGAATTACTGATTAAAAAATAGGAAACAAAGGGCAGGAATAAATGATCAGTTTTCACAATGGAAAGAGGTAAATAGTGGGGTCCCTCAAGGATCTGTACTGGGACTTGTTCTGTTCAACCTATTCATAAATGATTTGGAAAAGGGGTTAAACAGTGACATGGCAAAGTTAGCAGATGATACTAAATTACTCAAGATAATTAAGTCCAAAGCTGACTGCAAAGAATTACAAAGGGATCTCACAAACTGGGTGACAAAATGGAAGATGAAATTCAAGGTTGATAAGTGCAAAGTAATGCACGTTGGAAAATATAATCCTAACTATACATACTAAATGGTGGGTTCTAAATTAGCTGTTACCATTCAAGAAAGATCTTGGAGTCACTGTGGATAGTTCTCTGAAAATATCTGCTCAATGTGCAGCAACAGTTAAAAAAGCCAACAGGAACCATTCAGAAAGTGATAGATAAGATAGAAAATATCATAATTGTGGCAAATTGCTGGCACTACTTTGATGGGTCTCGCACTTTCTCTTCTTGGGGAGGATTCAGGACACCATTTCTCGCCCCTGAACTCGGGTATTAACTGCCCCACTAGTGTCCTAGAGGAGGGGAGTGGAGTGGGAGGGACCCGGGCCCACCCCTCTACTCCAGGTCCCAGCCCAGGGGCCTGACGGATAGCGGTAAACTGCTTGAACTAGCGGTTCCTTCCCCTGGACTACTTCCCTCTCCTGCCCTTCAAATTGTGGGACTTCCTGTCCTCCCTCTGCACAAACCAGGTGTCCCTTTACCTAGGGTCTTGGTCTTCTTAGCCCACCGGAGCACTTCTCCAAACTCTCTTCTGCTTCCCTCCAAATTGCTCTCTGCTCCAACACCAATCCACTCTGCTTCAACTCCTTTCCTTGTCTGAGTGAAGCGGGGGGCAGGGAGGATTATTAGGTGACTGGCTTCAGGTGCTTTAATTGGCTTCAGGTGCTTTAATTAATCTATAGAAAACTTTCTTCCCTCTACAGGGAACAAGGCTCCCTTCTAACACTCTCCTGCTGCCCTCTGGCCATGCTGTATCACACACTATATACATTTGTGATACACCCACACCTTGAATACTGCATGCAGTTCTGGTTGCCCCATCTCTAAAGAGATATACTAGAATTGGAAAAGGTACAGAAAAGGGAAAGAAAAATGATCCAGGTTATGGAATGGCTTCCATACAAAGAGCCATGAAAGATGGGAATTGTTCAGTTTTGAAAAGAGGTGACGAAGCGGAGAGACAACAGAGGTCAATAAAATCATGGATGGTTTGTGGAGAAAGTGAATAGGGAAGGGTAATTTACCCCTTCAAGTAACACGAGAACTAATGATCACCTAATGAAATTAATTGGCAGCAGGTTTAAAACCTACATAAGGAAGTACCTCATACAATGCACTATCAACCTGTGGAATTCATTGCCAATAGATGTTGTGAAGGCTAAAAATATAACTGGGTTAAAAAATTATACAAGTTCATTTAGGATAGGTCCATCATTCCCTCTGAAGCATCTGGCACTGTCCACTGTTGAAAGACAGGACACTGGGCAAGATGAACCATTGGCCTGGCAAAGTATGGCCGTTCTTATGTTCTTAAGTGATTTACCCATGGTCACACAGGGAGTCAATGGCAGGACTGGGTACGGAATCCATACAGCCTGATTTCCAATCTCCTGCTTTAGCTAATACACAAACTCCCCCCAAGATAAAAATCTCTCACAAATAGCAGTATTTCAGCCTGATGCAATTAGAAATGTCTGAGATATTAAATCTCCTTCTCCACAAATGCTCTGTGACCCAATAAAAGGTGCAGACCATCACAGCAATTATTCTCCAAGAAACAGGGCTGAATTTTTGATAATTTTTCAGTGCCACTGTTCATCACAGAAGTGATTAAGTCTATTCCTTTCCCAAAGGCTGAGCGTAAGCAAGAAATTTGCTGTACCAATGAATTAAATTCAGACCCATTAAATCAGCAGCTATTATAGTGTCTCTAGAGCTGGATGTTTTTCTACCGATAAAAAAAAACTACAGGAGAAAATTATGGGAGATTGGTAGAGACTGGAAGATAGGTAGAGACTGATAAACTGCAGCACAGAAAACTGTGATAGGGCTATCTTTAAAAATCGCTGGACTCAGTCTGCATCCAGGTTCACCAGTGTAACTCTGGAAATACACCACTGAAATCAATCTGGTGTGGAGTAGACTTTGGCTGACAGCTTGAAGTGTACTCACTGTATTAAGACTACAAAATAATGAGAATAAAGTAGTAGCATGAGATGCTGATTATTTTAGCACCAGTAGAAAGAGACCATTGTGTTTTTGAATATTTTTCTGTTTTGGTCTAGATTTGATACAGTGAAAATGCATATTAAAAAGAAATAAAAACAGTCCATTTCTTTTTTGCGTATATCAATTTTAAACTTGAGCTTTCTAGTACATTTTGACTCAATATATTTTAAGTATGGAGAAAATGACAACCTTTTATCCCATAAAAAAATCAATTTAGTTCAGCCTTTTGATGTGTCAAAGCTATGTATAAATCTTCACTGAGGAGCCACAGCTGTCAAGAGACTAAATATATCAGAGCTTTAGATTAGGCGTGTCCAAATAGCAAAATAAACCTACCGCAAGTGACAATCCAGAACAGTCATGAGACACAACATAGATAAGGATGACATAGAAGGAAGAAATAAAAATTAAAATATCCACACACAAACATTAGTAGAAACCAAGGAGAAATGACCTTTTTCCACAGATAATATATTCTTTATTCACCTCCTTTACACAAGAAAGGCCTGATCCTGCAACCTTTACTCATGCGATTGGTCTTCCTGGAGCGGATAGCTCTACTTGCATGAATAAGAATTACTCTCATGAGTAAGGGTTTCAAGATCAGTACCCTAATGTGTACTTCAACTATTCTTCCTCGTCACAGCAACATTTATTCAAAATATCATATTAAAATTATGTTAAGGAAAAAGAACATGCTGAAAAATGATGCATCTATCTGAATACTGGATATTACACAATTCAGTGTCTAACAGTTACCAGTGCTAAGGCTAAAGTTCTGACTCTGCAATCAGATCTACTAGCATGGACCCCAATGACCATGCAGAGCCTCATTGGCTTCAGAGGGGCTCTAGGTGTTCACAGGGCTGCTACCAGCAGGATCAGAGCTTAGAGTCAGTGGAATGTTATTGGTTTTAATGACTATTTATTGGAAGAAGAAAAAAAGAAGCTACTTTGAGGGCCCAATCCTTTAGTTCTATCAAGTGGAATAATTCCCAGTGAAGTTAATGGGACTTCTGCATGCACTATGGACTGGAACTTGCAGGCTGCTTATTGCCTACCAAGAGATACTGAGCACTCAACTTCCACTGAAATCAAAGGGAGCTGAAGGCCCTGTGTTGAATCCAGGAGGTGAGCAGAACTTTGCAAGTTAGGGCCTAATGACTACAGGATCAAGCCTTTGTGCTTTGGCAACATTTCAGATTTCTGGCACCATACACAGCCAATTCAATAATTCTTTCCAGGTGGATTAGAGTAAACCTTTTTTATATCTATTTGTCTGTTTGCTTTAAAATGTATCTCCTTGATATCTTGGAGGCACTCTCTTGCCATTTTATTTGTAACCGAGGCGCTAAAATGATTACCTTCTGAAATATATTACATTAAATTTAGCAGTACACTGTCTTCATGTGCTAAAACCTGCGGTGTTGATTCAAGAATAAATCATTAACTGATTGTGCTTACACTGAAAAACAAATGCTGCAAATATGGTCAAGATTTTCCAGATTAGGAATTAATGTTGAGAGGAGCTGCTAGGTACTCAGGGTTTATGAAAATAAGGCCACGGATTTAGATGCCTAAATATGAACCTAAGAGCTTAACTTTAGCAATCCATTTCTGAAAATGTCGGCAAGCAAGGCAGATCCTCGATTGGTGGAAATTGTGATAGCTCCACTAGCCTCAATGGATATGACAATTTCCACCGTCTGAGGATCCAACCCTATATGTTCCTGGTGCATACATTTCTTAACAGACCACTGGTTAAATTCTAAATATATGGACACATTTGTTTTACAATAAATATAAAAACCATTTGAAGATGTTAAGTTCTATATGACTTGAAACTCTATGCTTTTTCGCAAAGTTCTGATTATCTCTGTGACAATGAATTAGTAACTGGAATTTGACCTTTCTTTTCCTCCAAAAAGGGACTGTGTGTCAAACTCATCATTAACTATTAAGCGCAATTTTATATTTTAAATACATGTCAATGCTAGAGTCATTGGTCATTTATCCAGGTCATAACAAGTATAATAAACAACACTTAATAATATACTATAAGTAAAAGAACAGTCTTATATGATATAGAACAAATCTCACACAGATATCTACTGACAAATCTCACATAGATATCTACTACTTGTCCTACAAAGAAATGTTAGGTTTGTTATCATTAGTATCATTTGATAGCACACAAACAAACACACTGCATTTTATCCCCAATATGCTCAAACAGTATTTTCAAATTATTTTTGCTTCCATGGGTAAAAGTTTGCTAAAGTTGGCCAGGACGAACTCAGCATTTAATTAACTGCTTTTTCAGACAATTTCTCAGAGGGAAATACCTGACAATTACTTAATATTAATAAACGAGAACAAATTCTATAGCTCAAACACAGGGAGTCCAAGAATGCCTCCTCAAAGTGCCTGAATCAAGACAGTATAAGAAATTTCTTTTACATTTATCATATTAAGTAAACCAAACTTCTCATTAGACTTTTGCAAGAGAGGATCCAAGTTTTCTGTTCAATAATATTCTGAGCTTCACCTCACTGATCCCTTTAACAGTGGAATTTAACATATTTTGTGGGACTTCTGATGACAGGAAACTATATACAGTGGTCACCATTAAAATGTTGATCCATACAGTCTTAAGGTAATGAGCTTTCCCCACAATATTACTTACTAAGTATAGGGAATGCCTGTAATATCTTGGTAAAGCTAATTGCTTTCAAATGGTGTGTCCACATTTCAGCGCTAGCCACTGTAAATGAAGAGTCCATTTTCAGTTATGTGCAAACTATGCCTCTAAATTTAGTCAATGGGCCTGCAAATGTAAGGAGTAAGGAAATATTAAAGAGCTCTCTGGCTTGATACTGCATGCTGTAAAGGGCCTGATCCTGCTGCTGCTGAAGTCAACTGTGGAACTTCCACTGACTCCAGGGGTGCAGGATTAGATCCCAAGTGCACAAAGAGTGCCTCTGGATTCTAATCTTCCCCATGCAAAATCTTAATTATTTGCAGAAGTGAAGCTGAAGCACCTACTCCAGCTGAAAAGGTTTTGTCCTGCAGTTCCTTAATTCTCCTGAATCTACATTTGAAAAACATACTTCCGTGTGTGTCCTTAGCTGCTGAAATACTTCCAAATGATCTACACAACAGTGTGATTTTATCCCCACTTATCAACCCTAGCACTAATCAGATAACTAGTGAAGATGTTTCGTTTGTATTTTGCCACCCTGTGTATTTACCTTATATCTGAACTCTTTACCATCCCATCCCACAAGAGAGCCAACACTGTGGAATTTTCCTCTGGTCAAAGTCAGTCTTCTTCCAGATCAATGCTAATCTATTCTGTGGTTCCAAGGGAACATTGGATTAGATGCAGGGTCCTGCAACCTTCCAGTTAGTGCCCAAGTATAGCACCTCTCTCACACAAAACAGGTCGGAAGCAAGTATTTCTCTGCTGTTCTCAAATTAATGTTGTGCAAACAGCAGCATGAGAATCTGTCCCTAAGCCATTCACTGGCTCTCAGCTAAAACTGTATTCTGTCACCTTTAATCTTCTCCCTCCCACATATATAACCCTGCCTTCATCCCCCTGTCCAATTTTCTTTTATTCTTTCCTTTTCTCATCCCTTTCCCCTGTTCCTTTGCATCTCTTCCACCATTCTTCTGCTGCACTTTGCTTTCGGTCTTTCTCTAGGTAAGCTTCTGTTTTTGTGCAGCAAGAGCTTTAGTAGCCCAGGTCCACACTTGCATGTCATCTAGTCTCACAAGACCTTGATTAGTACCCCACTCATCCAAACATGGGTTCTCTCTACCTCACTATTGCACCTGGTCCTGGTCAAAGTCCTGTATAGATATGGCTGTAAGACTCTCCCACAGCTATATTTTTGAGACCACCATTTTCTCAAAAAACCTCTCTTCTATATGGACCAGTTGCAGTATTCCTCCTCTCATTAGGAGAGAAGTTAACTGGCTGCCTTGAAAGCATTGACTAGTGCTGCCATCAGTAGCATGCACCAGTGTATCCTTCAATGGGCACCAGGGGGTTACTAACTGAAACTCCAAGACAAAGCACATACAGCTGGTCTCCACTACACAGCACCACTATCCAACCATTGAGCAATACCAAAAATAGATAATTGCTAGAAGACTTAACACTTTAAACATAAACAGTGTCCAAGAACAGGATGGCTACTTTACCTGGTCTTTCATGGTCTTCCCTAAATCTTTAACATCTTTCATGTTAATAGCGTTCTTCCCTCCCTTTTCCTTTCCCTTCTTCTTGTTCTTCTTTTTGAACAAGCATTTCTTACAGAGACAAAAGCAGCAGGTAAGGATTAATAGGACTGCAACTATGGCTATGGCTATTAAGGCCCAAGGTGGCACTGGAAGAGAAAAAGAAACACACACAAAGTGGCACACTGTTAGTAAATTTAAATGTAAAAACCAACAGATTTCATTTGTAGCCAAACCTTTTATCAACCTTTGAGCAAGTATCTAAAAATACTGTGTTGAATTTGTATATTTCCCTCAATTGAATATTTACACAAAGAACATTAATATAACAAAGCAAGCATGATCTATCTACATACTTGGAAATAAACAACAAAGAATGTAACTTGCAGTTTAGATTAATCAGCAGGAATTATTTGATTTGTCTAATGTACTCACAAGGTACGCATGTAGCAAAAATTTAAAAACCATCTTTAAAACGTTAATCATGTTTAGAGGAAATTGTTTACTTCTCTCTGTATAATCATTCTTGTAACCCACCTGGCATTATGGCCTGATAAACCAACCTAGCTTGAAGTCATGTGGCTCTGACTGGGGACTTGCCTCCAACAGAGCCTAGGTAAAGAAGTGCCTCTGATCCACACAGTCAATTTTAATGAGCAGCATTTCTCCACTGTTTTATTTGACAGACTAGTGGACTACTCATAGATGCAGGTCAAGGTTACCAGTAAACAATGACCAAGGTCAGAGGACTGTTCAATCAGGCATCTATGCTGATAACCATCAAGTCCTTCTGATATTGGCAATGTTTCAGTGTACATCTATGTTTTCATTGAAGTCTTATAAAGAAAAACATGTCTGTTTATTTTATTGATTCAGTCCAAGCTTCTAGACACTGTTGTAATACAAACAAATAATACATAATAATAATAATAATGATGATGAATTGGTCTTGCAAAAAATCAAGAGAATGATGAGAATTATCTTCACATAAGTAAACTTTAATATGACCTCTTCTGATTACCACACTTTTCATTCACATACGTGACAAAAATACATAATGTGATAACCAATGGGGTTTTAAAGAGGAGAATCATTTGTGTGTCTTGAAATGTATTCGGCCTATCAGATCTGCAAGGTATTCTCTCAACTCAACACATAAAAATCTCTAAAATTACACAGGGCACAACAAAAGCGGTAACCGAATTTGACAAATTTACATCAGTGAATCACAAAAGGAAAGCTGACAGTGAAAATACAGAAAAATTAATTGCTTAAAGCAGCCAAGTAGAGTGGAAAGCATGATTACTGGAAGTTGAACTAGAGACTGCCACTTCAAAAGGAAATTAAAGTTTTAGTGAGCAGCTTCCTTATTTGTACTTTTTATTTTTCACACTGCTTTACTGATAGATATAAAAAAAGACTGTAGGAGACACGTTTGGAATAGTTAAATAATAAATTCCATAACACTTTATGTGCCTCCAAATGTTCATTTAATGTAGTTGCCATAAAAGAGATGTTGTACGGGACGTAGAATAAATATGAACTGATTATCAAAGAAATGAATGTTAACAGATACAGTGAGCAGATTAGCAGCTGTTTAACAGAAATATTTTATGGACGTGGCAGTAGCAATTCCATAGTTAAGACTGCATTGAGATCTGCATTTATTGCAAGACTAAAATCTCCATTTCATGCTTTACATTTTGAATTTTGTTTTCAAATTTCAGCACAATATTTTAGAGGGAAATTGACTTTTCTATGTCATTTATTTTTTTGTAAAGCATTTACTAACTCTTCCAAAAGAAACCATTTAAAAATGCGTCTTTTGGGAAATTTTACCTTATTTTCCTCATGTTTCATTGGGTTCCTCTGTTATTAGCCCCCCCACCGCACCAACCACAGTCCTCATACATTCCAAACATCACATGTAAACACAGTCTACAACAGAGGTGCAGGCCACTTTTAACATCTGAAATTAAACACAAAGTGCTAGTCTCCTTACTCAGTATCATCTAAATTGAGTTATGCCAAGATTAACCAAAGGAATTGCTCAGATCCAGCAGCTATTTCTGTTTTCCAGTGCTGCCAACCCGCTCCACCAGCTGTGCATTGCCCATACTTCCAGAGATGTGGGGAGGCAGGCTGGCAACAGGAGGCATGAAGATGGACTCCAGAAGAAAGAGGGGACTCTGTGGCGGGGGAGCCATGGGAGGAAAGGGAGGATATGGAGAGGCAAACAGAATATACCCAGGGTGGGGGACACAAGGGATTGAGACTTGAGGTGGGCAGGATGGGGGTTAGCCTGGATGTGCATGTTGCATGGGAAGAAAGACAATATGAGAGGAAGGTGTCTGGGGCAGTCAGGTGCCTCCATGCTGAAACCATGTTGAATGAAGGGGCCCTCTGGCACTGCAGCCCAGAGTAATGAGGCAGCAGCACCATGGGGAGTTCTTCAAGCACTGCTGCCTTGACACACAGACCCTCAGCTCCTTTGTTAAACTGTTTACTGTTTATTTTAATCCAGTTGTAATTAATTGCAGACAATAACTCTTGTTATAATTAAATCACGAACAAATGACTATGATGCTCAAAGTGATATAGAATTTTTAATTGATCTCTTCAAAGAAGACACTCCCCAGTTCTTTTTGTTAAAGCAAATACAGGTATAAAGGAAGGAAGCTTTTAAGGCTGTCCAGGCTCTGGAGACTTTCAAAAAGGCTTCAACAGCCAAAGCTTCAGGAAAAGAAAGGAAAACACCCCAAACCAGACAGACTGTAAAGAATATTTTCTTCTATCTGAGTGCACAATCTCTGTTAAGAAGATTGCTCATCACAATACTGCTACTGGCAGAGAGCACTCAGCCTTGTATTACTGGCGCTGAATGTACAAATGAGGTTTAACGTAAGTAAAATTTCAACTGTATAGGTTTTGAAACAGAACCAGGTGTTTGTTTTCAAAATGTTTCATAGAAATTTTATTTAAAACTTTCTGAATTGAATGAATCATGCTCTATGATAAAGCCAAGATTTTCAAAGGAGACTAGTGATTTTGAGTGCTTCCATTTTTTGTGTGCCCCAACTTCTGATACCTTAAAGGGGTAAAGGGGCTTGATTTTCAGAAAGAGCTGAGCCTCTGAAAATCAGGCTCCTTTAAGATGTCTCAAGTTGGCACTCTAAATCACTCGTCACTTTTGCAAATGTATGCCTATGGCCGTTAATTTTCTGACATACCGAATATGAAGAATGAGGGAGATATCTGTATTAATTTTATGAAGTTTATAATCTGTAGATTTGGTAGTTATTGTGTGGTGGCTGGCTTTATGGAACCCTAAAGGTTAATTCCAGCTGGAGTCTGGCAAAGACTCTAATTCAATGGACAATACATTGCTGGAAGGCGATCTCAGACTCCCTCTGAAGAAATGTGTGACCAGATTCAGGCGTGCTGCTCAAAGCCCCAGGAGATCTAGGGGCAGGGACTCTTGAAAAAAATAATCATTGAATGGTTGAAAAGGATAAAAAGGCAGTCTGTGACTTGAGGGAGACACATTGACTGGTGGGTCAGACATCAGAAAGGCAGGAGCAGTAGGAAGTACAGCCTGTCTCGCCCAGCCCCAATGGTGTGTGTGCGTGCCTGAAACAAGCAGAAATAATATAATATATTGTTGCAAGGAAAGGCTAAAGTTTAAGTAAGATAACATGCATGTAGGCTTTTCATTGTTATCTTCCCTACCTGATATGTTCTTGTGGACAAATACCTAATACTTGTTTTGAAAAAGCTGTCCTGAATCACTGCAATTTCATACTTGTCACATGCTTTTGGAAAGAAGTCTATAACAGGGGCCAAACCCAGATGGACCCATTGAAGGTAGCATGGTTTGTCAACAGGATGCTGCAGCCTGGTGATCCAGTCTGAAGTGGGGTGAATCACGGGATTTGATGCAGAGAAGTTCAGGTGTAGGGCTGTCACTTGGAAAGGGTACCCATGGAGAGACAGAGGTCAAAGGTATAGCTCCCCCCGAAGAATAACACTGAACTAAAGAGATAAGCATCAGGACTGTATCATTAGCCAAGATATTTTAGGGACCATTTCTGTAGACCTCACTCAGGTTGAGCAGCAATGACTCATGCGAGTAGTCCCACTGAATCCACCAAGTTCAAAAGGACAACTTATGTGAGTGAGCTGCAAAATGGGAAGAGTTGCAAAATTGCATCCTTTGTATAAAACTTCTTTTTTTTTTATTAGCTTTACAAAAAAATGCTTGGCAGGCAGCGATGGATCCAGCAGGGATGGATTTATCGTGTCTAGTCTAGACGCGATAAATCGACCCCCCCCAAGCGCTGTCCCGTCGACTACTGTACTCCACCGCCGCGAGAGGCGCAGGCGGAGTCGACGTGGGAGTGGCAGCAGTCGACTCACCGTGGTAAAGACATCACAGTAAGTCAATCTAAGTACATCGACTTCAGCTATGTTATTCACGTAGCTGAAGTTGCATAACATAGATCGATCCCCCTGCTTCCCCTCCCCCAGTGTAGACCAGGGCTGACATTCCAGCGAGACAATCTAAAACTATTAAATGCCAGGGAGGACAATTGATCCCAGAGAAAGAGGCAACATGAGGGAAGAAGAAAGCTGCATATCAGCATCAAAGTACTAATGTTGGTGTACACTGCATAGATAGAGTTCCTCCTACTAAACAACTCAAAAATGCTTTAATAAATGTGAATATCTATAATAGCTTGTTTGGAAAGCTTCAACACTGATTTTGACAGGTTCTAATTCAGGGCATGCACCACTGGCTTTCAACGCTCCCCAGTTGAATGAATCTGTATTTTTATAAGAACATTTGCAATAACTGCGGCATCAGACTTGTCATAATTCTCAGACATGTATTACCCTCCTGGTGTTGGGTAACTTACAGACAACTACAAGGTGACCAGAAGTCCAATTAGTTTTATGTTTTGAACTGTATCACCCTAACACAGACGTATGAATCTGCATATAGGAACAGAGCTTGATGACTAGTTTGCTCCAACTATAATGAATTATTTTGGAATAATCAAAAGAAAAGTAGTACTTAATTTAGCACATTAGTTGCTGCTACCTCAGTAGAGCAGAAGTTTTATGCTTGGGTTCGGTTTGTGAAATACTCATATTTTCCAGTTTGCTTTTATAAGTCCTACTGACTTGTGCCCGTCTTATATTACACAGCCTAGCAACACACACATAGGGTAGGATAGGGCAGAAAGAGATAATTGCCAATAGACACAAATTACCATATTTGCCAACATTTACAATTGATCAGAAGGGATAACTTTGTTAAGGCTTTTAGTTTGATTTAAATTGAAATCTTGGAATCTGCCTTTGGAAACCGATTTGAAAATACCAGTGGAAATTTCCTGGGTTTTAGACAATCAAAAAAATATTTTAACAACTAAATGATAAAAAAAAATGTAATCCTACTTTTGTATGCAGATGGAATTCTGTAGCAGAACAGCTTGACACTGGTAAAATATATTCTAATTAAATTAAATACACCAAATCCTGGGCCCCCAAATTCCCTTACTTATATGCATTAAACAGAGATCGCTCCCTCCAAACCCTAAGTTTCCTAGCCAAATCAGACAGGTTGGTATGTTCATTCAATACCAGGAGAAAAAATTCTCCTCCCTTGGAGGGAGCTTGGATGTTTGGAAGGCGAAAGGCAGGGGAAAAAAAGATGGAGAGACTGGAGTAAGGAAGTATCAAGGATTGCAGAAAACAGCAGAAAAAAAGGAAAAATTGTATAAAGGACTAGTGCTTGGAAATCACCCAAGGACATAACAAGGAAGACCCAGTTAAGTCTGGGATAAAAGTCAAGCCACAAAAAAGAGAGAAGTGGGAGAGGGAAAGAAAAAGAAAGGAACAAAGAGGAAAAGCAAAAAACAGCATATGTAATATTAAAATTCCTAAATTTAGTTTATTTATCTGAGCTCAAGGGCTCTATGTGCTGTTCAGTTATTATAAGAAGTGGGGGTGAGGGAGGAAGGCACAAAACCCACCAAAACAAAAACCACCACTACCCACCAAACACCCACACCAGTAAGCATCTCCCCTTCCTCCATCCAGTCTTTAACGTCAGGGAAAAGCCTGGTGCCCTGAAGCTTAAAAACAAGGAAGAGGGAAAGAAAGAACAGTGCTCTTTGGACCAAGAGGTTGAACTGAATTCCAAAATTAAGGGCCCCTTATCAAGAAGGCCCTGTCAGTATCCCACTCCTATTTAAGCTAGGGGAATAGTAGCTAAATCCCCATAGCTGATGGCAACTGCCATGGTATACTACAGGGAAACAGGTGGTCTTAGGGTTGCCAATTTTGGTTGGATGTATTCTTGGAGGTTTCATCACATGACATAATTTTAAATTAAAGATTAATTCCTGGAGACTCCAGGACAATCCTGGAGGGTTGGCACTTGGAAAGGGTAGGTGGTCTCTAAGGCAGTCAGAAACCAAACCATTTAGGAATTTATTGATCAAAATCAGCATCTCAGCCAGAAATCATGCTCTCTGAGAGACATACTACTTGGTAAGCAGGCAGCTGCAATTTCCAAATGTTTTGAAGGTGTAATCCCATGTGAAGCACAATGAAGCATTCCAACTGTGGTGGAAAAGCATGGATAACTCTGACAACTTTCACATATGAAAAAAAGGTTGCAAGCTTCTTGCCAGGCGCTGATGTTGGAAAGCTGTTTTGAAAACAGCTGCTCTCGGTGCATCCATCCACAAGAAGTTGGGCATTGAAAACCTCCAGATTGCACATCTGAGTAACAAACCTCTGTTTTATTATTAGGCAGTACTATGTAGATGCACTGGTACTTTTTTGTCAAGTCTTTTCTATAATATGCTCTAGACTTACTCCTGCTATTTAATTCTGATGGTGCCAAAACAGAAAAGAAAGGGCAGATTCACAGCTGCCCAACAGTACCTTTACAGTTCAGGAGGTATTAAAACAATTTCCCTATCTCCCAAAATCCACATCCACCAAAGTAGCCTGTAACACAGGTGAAAGAGGATGAGGCCGAGGCTGGCTGAAGAACATATGCTCTGAGAACCCACCCCGGAATGTAACGGTGGGAGAGGATACCACAGCTCACTAAGGAGGCTGTATGCAGGTTACCAGAAAACATAAATATAAGTACTGATGTGCACTAGTTAGAATGCCAGAATGCACTGGGAAGGCGTGAAGCACCTGTCTATCATATCAATACAGTTTAAATATTAACACTCACTACTTGCACATGTGTGTGTTTTTTCCCCAGACACAGTTACATATGCCATGTGGCTCTGTGAGCACACTTTGCATATGGCATTCACACTTCACTCCCATTTTCACTTCCTTACTTCTATCTTAGATTCTCTATATGGCTCTGCTCAGTGCTTACTATAATGTGTGTTTATCTCCTGCCTACCACTAGAGGGAACCAAGACAAAGCATCTTAATGAAATGGAATGATGCTGACATTCCCAACCCCTCTGTCTATTGTTTGAGCATTCAGAGTCCTATTGCAGAAGGCAGTCTCCATGAATCGCTTCTGGAAATTACTGAAGCTGTAACTGAGCTAAGAGATGTGTGTTATGACAGCAAAACTTCCCTCCATGCAAAATAGTGTGACATGAAAGTGTGCTGATCGGATGGGTTTCACTTGTTGAATATGCTGCTGCCTAAACTGTTTGTTAGCTCTTATCATGCACAATCACTCACACGTCATATTGCCGAACATTCCAAACTTGGCAAATGAACTGACCTGCAGTCTAGCAGGCACAGAGGAGCTGCAGCCTGGTATCTGGCAGCATTAGACAGGACTATACACCTAGCCAAGACACTTGGAATGCTGGCTGAGCAGACCTGCCTACCTTGCCCTTCAAATGCCTGAGGCCAAATCTGCATAAAGTAGATGCTCATTTACATAAATATGCTTTACAGACTATTGGAAATGCAGTTACACAATTGGAAAATGCAATTCTTAAAATTAATTCATCTTCAGGGCAGATGGTAGGCTTCTCTTCCCTAGAGAAACATCAGGCCAACACCCCATCTTCCTCTGCATGGCTGAGTCTTTTTTTCCTTTCTCCTTGTCACCAGTTCCCCCCTGCCCCCGCCATTTGTTTATTCCCCCCCCTCCCCAAGATCTCTCTGCCTACCCCCTCTCACCTGCTCCTTTTGACCCATCCCTTCTAAGAGACTCTACAGAATCAAGAAAGTAGGGCAGAGGGGTTTCCAAATCTCTTCCAAATCCCTAGTGCACTCCCTGCATGTATAGCAACTGGGCCAGGGAAAGAGATGAGTCTCTGAGCCTGATGCTTCCTGCCTGTCTAGCAGTTAGTGGGGAATGCTCCGTAGCTGTGGCCATAAAGCCTTTAGAATAAAACAAAATGAAAAGCTCTGGATGACTTCCAGAAAAGCCAAAGGCAGCAGGGGCATGCTGCACAGCTGGAGAAGAGTGCAGAAAGCAGGAGCCTCCAGCCAAAAGTTGGACAGGAGGCAGCTCTGCTGCAGGCTTTCAGGAAAGGTGCATTTGCAAACATACGGTGATGCCAGGTAACTTGCCAATGGAGGACAACAAGGCAATTCAAGGAGCTAATATTCAGCACTAAAAAACTGTAGAAGCTTGAGACAGCATTTTCAATCATGTTGTGGACAATGGTATTTTGTGGTTAAAGAGCATTTCACTTTTCCTGTGACATTTACTGTATGTTACACTTCAAGCTTTGACCGATAGTCTTGAGGAAGAAAAAACAAATGAAGAACTCAGACATCTGCCTATGATTTTAGCCTGGGATTTTCAAGGCAGCTAAGAAAGTTCAGTAATATTAACCCCCAGCATCCAAAAATCCAGAGTCTGGCCTCAATAATTCATTACATTGGCTTAAAAATTATGAGATATTTCAAAATAATACATTTTGGGTTATTTTTATTTGTCTGAGTTTTTGATCTTTTGCATCACATTTGGGTCACATTTTCAATGTTTGTCCTGCAGCCACGAGGGATGGAAATATACTTCATTTTTTCAAATAAATCTGATACTCTAACTTACCACAAGAATCCAGGAGTTGGGACTTTAAGAAAACACATAACATTGTGTGAATCAGCAGTCTTAGGAGTTAGGTGCCCAACTCCTAGGGAAAGTCATTGCTTCGATTTATTGATGCTCCACATTAATTTAGAAGACCTCAAAATAAGAATGATGACTTAGTGTTAACTTCATCAAGCATAGTACAGAGGAATATTAAGTTTTGTTGCTTAAGGTCATCCTGGGTCATACTGTTTTAGATTCAAGCACTTTTCATCAATAGACGTCAAAGCACTTTACAAAGGAGGTCAGTATCATTAGCCCCATTTCACATGTAGTGAAACTGAGGCATAGAGAGATGAAAGTGAATTGCCCAAGGTCATCCAGTAGGCCAGAGCTGGGAATACAATCCAGGTTTCCTGAGTCCCATGCCAGTGCTCTATCTCCTCAGAGCACAATATCAGCAGCATGTGTATTAGCTTATAAAAACTGTAAATAAATTTAGTGGTCCAAAAGGTGTCAGGGTTGCAGCTCTGCGAATGATGTCCTCTGTTTATCCACCACATACATACAACGCAGGCAAACAGCAGTGCACATTTATTCACCATAATGAGTCAATTCTACTGTAGATGAGCTACTTCTAGGAGGGAGTTCATTCAGTCTCTATTGACAATATCATATAGGTGCCAGTTGTGATGGGAGTTTGTGAGAACAGCAAACAGCGATGACTTTAGGTCCCTTGTGTGATCTGATTCCCTGCTCCCTTTCCTACTGGTTCTCTTATGGTAAATTATCCAAAAAACTCATGGACTAGATGTTGGAGAAAAGGCACAAGGCATGAATTTATAATAAAAATAATGCTAAAATCCCCATGGTTTGTATTATTTTAATCAAAATAGTATTGAATCTCTGCAGGGAGCTGCCTGGAATCACTTACACAGATCCCTGTGGGAAACCACTAATCCTAATATCAGACAGTTCCTGCTCTCGCTCAGCCTTACATCCAGCTCAGATTTTAAACTGGCAGCCATTGAGGTTCTCAGTGTAATTGCAATGGTTTATTGCCTACCCGTATGATATAAGACCAACATGTTAAAGAGCCAAGGATTTTTATTTTTTAAATGATGAACTTCATGGAGTCCAAGAGAGCTATGACAGAAATGCCCCATAGGCCTTGATCTTGCACTGGGATCCACCAGAGTGACTATGTGGCGCTATATTGACTGTGGATCGTCTCTGTGAAGGCACTGATGCAGAACTGGGTCTTTCTCCATAACTTACTTGCAGCATAATGACCCAGGATTCAAGTACCTTTTGCTGTTAAAAATCAGGGAAACAACTGACTGTGAAAAAGAGTTACCATTTTCAGTCCTAAAAACCTCTGTAATTTTTCAAAAGGAAACCCCTCTTCTTATTACTTCACTAGGAAAGCATTGCTTAAATGTAGTTAGCTGGAGTGGCTTCATTCCCAAGTAGGGACAGGAGCTCTTTTAAAGTCTTCCCTATTTGTCAGCGATTTTTTTTCTCATTAAATTCTTAAATCACACGCCTGGAGTATTGAAAATTCAACTAGCAAATCAATCAAAAAACACACCAAAAAACCCAATTACTCTGAGAGTTTTATTCAGATTTTTTTATATACTGAACGTTAGGTCAATTGTATTAGGTATGTAGTAATTGTTAAGAAGTTAGGTTGTGTCTTTCCTGTGCCAGGAAGGTATCTAATGATTCTGAATATGCATATTTATTTTGCTGAACAGCAACCCCAACAAATCAATTCAACTTCCACATTTCCTCATATTTTAACTGTACACATTTAGCTTTGAATTAACAGAGATTCTTTTATATGCAATACTATCATTATTAATATTACATTATTTGAATTATGGTAGTGCCTAAAGGCCGCAATCAAAGCTCATGGCCCCAGAGTACTTGGCAATGTGCACACACAAAACAAAAAGACAGTTCCTGCCCAAAGGGCTTAATTACAATCTATAGGTATGTCTACACAGCAAAAGAAAAACCCAGTGGGGAAGGCTCGGGCTGTGGCACTAAAAATAGCCATGTAGATATTCTGGATTGGGCTGGAGGTTCGGCTCTGAAAGCCAGGAACTGGGGTGGATTTCAGAGGCTGAACTCCAACCTGAGCCTACCTATCTACACGGCTATTTTTAGTGTCAGAGCATGAGCCCAGGGCTGTAAACCTGGGCTCCAACACCCTCTGCCATGTTGGTTTTTTTTTGGCCATGTTGTCATACCGTAAGGCAGGGGTGGGCAAACTACGGCCTGTGAGCCATTTTAAGCCAGCCCACAAGCTGCTGCTGGGGAGCGGGGGTCTGTAGCTTGGCCCCGCACTGGCACTCCAGCTGGGGTGCTGGGTCGCAGGCCGCACCACGCGGCTCCTGGAAGCTGCAGCATGGCCCTGCTCTGGCTCCTACATGCTCCAATGGCCCCCTCTGGCGCTCCAATGGGAGCTGCAGAGGTGGTGCCTGCAGATGGGGCAGCGTGCAGAGCTGCCTGGCTGTGCCTCAGCGTAAGAGCCAGAGAAGGGACATGCCACTGCTTCTGGGAGCCACTTGAGGTAAGCGCCATTTGGAGCCTGCATCCCTGAGCCTCTCCCCATGCCCCAACCCCCTGCCCCAGCCCTGAACCCCCTCCCACTCTCCAAACCCTTCGATCCCAGGCTGGAGCACCCTCCTGTACCTCAAACCTCTCATCCCCAACCCCACCCCAGAGCCTGCACCCCTTTCAGCACCCCTGCCCCAGCCTTGATCCTCCTCCCACCCTGCGAACTGCTCATCCAGTTCAGAGCATCCTCCTACACCCCAAATTCCTCATCCTCAGCCCCACCCCAGAGCCCTCACCCCAAACCAGCGCTCTCACCCCCTCCTGTACCCTAACCCCAATTTTGTGAGCATTCATGGCCCACCGTACAATTTCTATTCCCCGATGTTGCCCTCAGGCCAAAAAGTTTGCCCACCCCTGCCCTAAGGCCTCAAGTCTGTGATGTGTTGTGTGTACCAGTTCACCCTTGCCGATTACAGTGCAGGACTGGGGGAAGGGGACTTTAGCATGTGACATGAGACAACAGGTGGATAAAACAAACAAATGAGGGTGAGAAAAAGAAACAAGTGAAACAATTATGTTTGTCATTTTATGTAGCAGTGTCAGCTACCCAACTGCCTAGCTATTGTTGAGTACTTTGTAAGCATTACTACAAAGGTGAGTTGTTGGTGGGGGAGAGGGGTAATTTTAATAAATCTGTGCATGGAAAATGGAAGCTATTAACCATTTACAATGCTGAGACAAGAAAGAAATCCCATTTGATTATCCATGGTTTGCATGAAACTTGTGTCTCTTGCATAAGAAATTGAGGCTTTTACCTATTATTTGAACTAGTCTTCAGGGAAATAAAAGGTTTGTTTTTCCAATTTTTTTTAAACATATATTTTTATTTTTAAAAAGATATAATAAAATATCGAATGCGGGTTCTCCTATCGCCTAGTGATTCCACCTTTTTTATGTTGCAAGGAACTCTCACCTCCAATGTAATCCAGATTTCTGAGACGGGCTATGTACAAAGAAACCAATTTCGAAGATGCATTTGAGCTTAATAGCCAAGTTGCTTTTCTTTCCTTTTTAGAGGCCCATTTAACATGCTATTATGATGGGGATGATGATGATTGATTGCGGTTTCTGCTTTTCTGCACAAAAAGCATGATTTCTGATTGGCTAAGTAGCACAGCAGTAATGGTCATTAACTTCCTTGCAGAAGCCACTGCCAAGGTGATAAATAGATTTGGTTTACATTAGCTACTAGACTAAAGCATTATTTGACCTCATTAATGGCTTCTAATCAAATCCAAAGTTACATTTACCTAAAGAGAGGGACAATTATTTTAGGAGAGTAGACTGAGACTCTTTTTGCCAGTCCCAATAAATTCAAATGGTCAAATCTTGCCCCACTGAACATCAGGTGGGCCCAGGATTTCACCCAGAATGTTTTAAAGCAAATGTCATTGCCTCATTCTTTCCTCTCTATTTTCTTTTTGTTTGGCTTTGGAGAACATTGGTTTTTACAAAGTCAGTTAAACATATTTAGGATTCAATTCAAAAACAACAAAACAACTACAATCTTTTATTTTGTACAGGGCCAACGAAGATTGTGTACCTTGGCAAATTGCTCATCCTTCAAAAGCCATTTATGTTAGTATTGAAGCTCTGTAAGCTCAAGTAACAATAACTTGGGGATGGAGAATAAGCATTTGCTGCTGGGTCCCTAACATTCTTCATAACTATCCCAACAGTCCATATACAGAAGGCCAGATACCGATCTTGAACTGTATCTGCAACTTCTATTGGTCTCTGTGGCAGCTGGATGTTTGGACTGAAGAAGTGCTATACATGGTATAAAATGTTTAGCCTTGAATGAATGGATATTGTGAATGCTTTTTAAAATACCTACTGGTCAGATTTAGAAGAGGGGACCGTGCGCAGTGGCAGTGTTGAATGCTTAAACTGCATAACTATAAAAGATCAGGGAAATTTTTACCAAATATCAGGAAAAACCTATGTGACTATAGAATGCCAAACAAGAACGTGTGGGAATATTCTTTGATGAATTAGTCCCTTGTATTTAATTCGAGGGAGAAAATATCTGCAGGGTTGATTTTCTAGCATTTGCTAGGACTTAGGAACCCCTAATCTATTAAATCCTATATAGCATGAATTTCATACAAACACTGAAAAATCTACAGGAAAGGCTGGATTGTGTTATGGATAACCTGTCTTCTCCATAACTGTGAAATGACAAGACTGCAATCTGCCTTTTGACCTTTTAATCTAGATTTTCTACATTCTAACTGAAAATTGTTTCTCTTATCCTTCATCTATTGTTCTGGAGGGCACCCGTGTGAGACAATCATAATCTCTGCTGTAGCTTTTCACTTCCCATACCTAGCAGGTGAGGATGGTGTATTTTGCATTCCAGGAATAGGTTTTGCCTCATGTTGTGCTTTAGACTTGGGCTAATTATAGTATGCATAATTAATTCACATATGCTCTAGGCTGGCCCTCAACCCTGTTAGACCATTTACTCTGTGTTACAGCCACAGCACAAGGTTCACATCTGCCCAAAAGACTTTTAGGGCTAAACTGCAGCATTTAGCCGAAACTTTGAGTAGGAGTATTATGGAATTGTCCCTCCCTGGGGGGAGCTTTGGGAGGGACTGTGTCTCACTGAGTGCACATAGGCATCATCCTAAAAACAAGTGACCCTGCTCTTGCCCTGAATAGCTGGCCTGCTCTCCAGACTAGTGCACACGGGAGTGGAGCCACTGGGCTAACGTGAGCACCCAGAATAAAGGGAGATTATATTTCATAAAATAATATCTTTCTAGCTCTCATGGCTGCTAAAAAAAACCCTTCCAAATGGGAAGTGAAGGCAAACCACTGCTGTGTTACCTCCCTGAGTTTGTAGAGAGCTTGAAATAATGACTCAGAGCTGCAAACGCTCCTGTGGCCTGTTAAACTCCTTGGAATGTCAGCTAAAATGGTGACACTTTAATGTCCACATTAACTATTGCATTGTTGATTATATGAGTGGCTCGACTGAGGACGGGAAAAGGAAGAGAAGTCTAATGGGGGTGAGAACTGGGTATTGCTGCAGGAAAGGAAACGCAGAGGATGCACACAGGAGACGTAAAGATCAAGAAGATGATGAGAAAAAGAGAAAAGAGTGTGAGAAAGGAAAAGATATGAAGGAAAGAAATAAAAAGTGGCCCAAGTTGTGGGGGAGAGGAAATAGCCTACTGATTGTGACAAAGTACTTCATATATAATAGTAACTAAATGACAGGTTTCAGAGTAGCAGTCGTGTTAGTCTACATCCGTAAAAAGAAAAGGAGGACTTGTGGCACCTTAGAGACTAACAAATGTATTTGAACATAAGCTTTCGTGAGAAGTGAGCTGTAGCTCACGAAAGCTTATGCTCAAATACATTTTTTAGTCTAAAGTGCCACAAGTCCTCCTTTTCTTTTTTAGTAACTAAACGGTTAGTGATTAGATAAAGGCTGGATTTTATCCTTACTCCATGTGCAGCCTTCCATTGATATTAGTGGGTATCTTGCCATGAATGGAAGTGCCAATTGGCCATGGAGTCTTAAAGTTATGTCCTGGTCAAGCCGCCTTCACCAAATGGATTTGACATATCTGCTACTGGGATAGTAAAACCCCAACCTCTGCAATGTCCCCAACTTCCACAGTTCCAGAGAAAAGCGATATTTAGAACTGTATATTCTGAACTCCCCTCCACACACACTCTATTAAACAATAAATGCCATGTAAAATCTTACTCCATTAATGGCCATTAGGGTCTGTTCCATACCTCCCATAAAGAACTCAGACCTACAATCTGGGGTTTGCCAACATGCTTACTTTTCCAAGTGTCCATGTAGTAATATTAATGCTTGGCTTCTAAATATTCCTTTTCATCTTCAAAGCATTTTATGAACATGAAGTCATTAATCTTCATAATACTCCTGAGAGATGAAGTATTATTCCTCTTTTACAGAGGAGAAACTGAGGCAAGGAGAATAAGTTACTTGTCTAAAGCCATAGAGGACGTATGTGTCAAAAGAGAGATTTCAACTTGACAGCTCTTAACTCCCCACTCCTATACTCAGACCACATCTTTCTTATTAGGATGGCATCTTATCAGCATTTCCACTATAGCACAGTTTTGTTTTTCAGAATTTGTGAATTACCCCCAGAAGCTGCTGCATATGGACTAGTCTTCTTTTTGACTGTTTAATCAAAATAAAAATGCCAAGTAGGATCCGCTGCCTTGTGCTTTAATTTACTTTTGTGTGTGTGGCAAAAGCCAGAAAAACCAATTTGCCTGTGGATCCACTTCAATGCTATAGATCAAGTTTTCTGTTAAGCTGAAAATCACATCTTAAGCAAAAACCACACAAGTGGGTTCTTGCTGCAGTCTTTTCATAAATGCAAATATGCTGCAAGTAATTAAGCCTTATGTTCAGGCAAAATCCTGTAGAAATAAAAACATTAAAAGGAGATGTTAAAAAAACACCCAATTAAGACACAGGGAAAATAATCACCACTGGAATTGGAACCCAAGAGTGAAATCCCTATTCCAGTGAAGTCAATGGCAAAACTCCCATTGACTTCCATGGAACAAGCATTTCACCCTGGGTCTTCATTTACGTAGGCAAGTATTTTGCCATTAACTGAAGGAGCAGCTGTGCTTTCTCATGCTAACAGAAACTTTGTTATAGTTAATTGACAATTCTTTCAAACCTGTAGAATCACCAGCACTGAACAATTAATTCTTTGTCCCTGAGTAAGTTAGCTGTAGGAGAGAGATACACTGAGCAAAAGAAAATGGTGTCTATGAAGCATGAAGAAATAAAAACAAAGAAAACATAACTTTCAGAAGAAAGTGGTTATTAAGGATAAAACAGCAATCAAAGTCCAAGGCTAGCAAAAATTGCCTTTGAAAATAACTGTTCTTAAAGGTATTTGGATAAGTATTAATGAGTTTTCAGAAACATTAACAGTGCATTTATTCTTCAGTGCAATTTCCCTCCCTCTTCCCTTGAACATTCTACCTTTTGGGCCTGTTGTTTTTGCTCTAAAGGTGCTGCTCAATAATAACGACACATCAATGCGTGTGTTATATATATTCTTTGCACAGCACTTAATCCAGCAAATAAAAGGTTAATTATTGTAAAACAAATGAAAATGAGCTGCTGGTTTGTTATTGGCTGAAAGTGATACACAGATGCAACTTTGCCTTTGTAATCTAATTAAGACTAGTCTAATTAAATATGGGTGAATCTGCAAAGCAGCTTGAGAGCTGCACAGAACACAGTTGCACTGAGAATGCCTTCTGAGCTTGTAAAGAGCTTCCTGGAAGCTGCTAAGGCTGCTATTTAGCTCCCTCACTGTTTGGAATTGCCTTTTAACACAATAACTTGTACCCAGTGTTAAAATTCTTCATTGCACAACACTGCATATAGGGGAGAAAAGCAGCACTGGACACTAATAAACTGAGGTCCTGTCTTGCAAACATTTAAGCACATGTTTCAGAGTAACAACCGTGTTAGTCTGTATTCGCAAAAAGAAAAGGAGTACTTGTGGCACCTTAGAGACTAACCAATTTATTTGAGCATGAGCTTTCGTGAGCTACAGTTCACTTCATCGGATGCATACCGTGGAAACTGCAGCAGACATTATATACACACAGAGATCATGAAATAATACCTCCTCTCACCCCACTGTCCTGCTGGTAATAGCTTATCTAAAGTGATCATCAAATTGGGCCATTTCCAGCACAAATCCAGGTTTTCTCACCCTCCACCTCCCCACACACAAACTCACTCTCCTGCTGGTAATAGCCCATCCAAAGTGACAACTCTCTTCACAATGTGTATGATAATCAAGGTGGGCCATTTCCTGCACAAATCCAGGTTCTCTCACCCCCTCACCCCCCTCCAAAAACCACACACAGGAACTCACTCTCCTGCTGATAATAGCTTATCCAAAGTGACCATTCTCCCTACAATGTGCATGATAATCAAGGTGGGCCATTTCCAGCACAAATCCAGGTTTTCTCACCCTCCCACCCCCATACACACACAAACTCACTCTCCTGCTGGTAATAGCTCATCCAAAGCACATGTGTAACTTTACTTGTGTGAATAGTTGAGTTTCAACACAACTACTCAAGCACGTAAAGCTAAGCATGGGCATAAGTGCTTGCAGGATCAGGATGTTCTCTTGTGAAGTAGCTGGAATATTTTTTTTAAATATACTTTCCCCAAGTAAATAATCATTTCACAGACACTCTTTTTGGCAAGGAACTCACTGGTCATGATCAAAATCGTGACCTAACAGCTACCAATGCAGAGAATCAAAATGTGCCATGAGGGAACAAAATAACACCTAGAAATTAGTTCCCAGGCCCATCTTCTCAGCGTATACTCCCTTAGGGTGTGAAACCACACTAACAGGGAATTTTAAAAGAACAAACCCCAGGGTCTTCACCATTGTATCTAGACAAAGTAAGATGGGAACCAAATAAGAGAAGTTTCAATTTGGGAAAGTCTAGATTAAAAGTAAAGTAATAATAAATTTAGACAAGAACGTGTAGCATTAGGAGAACTAACGATGCAGGCCTTTGTTCTCGTCCACGCTCTGTTCACTTCATTCTGCTCATGTAGTGGGAAAGGAGTATGAAGGGGGACAGACCCTGGGAAAAACAACAGCATAAAGAAGCTTCCCTGCTCGTTTAGGGCTGGCAGAACTGCTCTATGCCACCCCATCTTGGGGAAGGACAAGGTGGGGCCAGATTGTGCTCTGCTATAGCTATTCTGGGCTGTTGGAGGAGCCCAGAGATGGCTGTGGAAAGGCACTGTAGGGGCTGCTAAAATGGACAAGCTCCTGGCTGGGGCCAGAAACTGTGAATCAGAAAGAAGGCTAAAGTCACTTTCCTCCTTGCCCATTGCCTCTGGACAGGAGCAGCTCCCATCTGGATACACTGTAAGGATAAAACAAGGCTTCATCATTGAAATGAGAGCCATGTTGTAACAGATTTAGGAATGTTAGTGTGTTTAAGGATAGCATGATTGATTGCTGTACTCTATATTTTATTCTATTGTTTATCTTTATTCTAATATTTTGTTCCGTACACAATGAAACCCATTTATGCTTAACTGTGTTTCAGTAAAACAGTGATTAGAGTGAAAACCCATTACTTTTTATTTATTTATTTTATTTTAAACCATTGAAGGGCCCCTCCTGCAAACACAGGGTGCAGTACTTTCTGCTACAAGTAGTTCCATTAACAGCAACAAGCACTGTGCTCGCAAATGTGGACAGGAACTAGGTTTTGAGGTGGAATTATTAACACACGCAAGGAAATGTTTGTGCTTGTTTTTTTTTTTTAAATTTGACAGTGTCACTTTAACCTGCCAGGGACCATCAGCTGCCATCTCCCAAAAAAGGTGTCTTTTATTAAGTCATAATTAATTTTCAAATCAAATGTCAGACTCAATTCATTGATCAAATATTAATCTTCATGGTATTTTTAAAAATTCATATGTTAAATTCACTGCAGTGTAGAAAGCCTGCTAAGGAGCACTGCATAATTTAAGACCCACGTTAAGGTGAGGTTTAAGTGCTGCATGGACTCTTGTACAGACCTCTGCACTGGGGTGAATGTTGCCCTATGTGAATAAGTACACTCGGGATTAATGGTGTTGGGAACTACAGTATAAGGGCATAGACGAATTGGACCCTCTTAGAAGGTATTGCATTTTTTTTTCCTGTTTATAAACTGAAGAGAGGTGTGAGTGAAAACACTTTAGGGCACTTAAATAATTAGACAGATTTTTAAAAATCAAAATCCAAAGTAGAGTTTCCTTGGTGTGAAGTTCTCCGGATATCATGATTTTGTGGCAGAGTGCATAGGAGAATTTAAAACAAATAGTTATTGTTAAAATTCTTATTTTGATCTCACTGTATTTTGTACCATGGATTTTAAAAGGCTATAAGCAACTGGCTGAATGTTTAGCACTTCCGACATAGTGCAGTTACTTGTATTGCTCTGGCCTTCATCACTTTGTTTTTCTAGGTTAGTTTGAAATATACAGAGAAAACTGTATACAGAGCAAACTCCTTTTATACCATATGTATGCCTTGTAGGATCAGTAACCAGTGAAGTACCTGTACCTCAGTCAAGATTGCAAGCCCAGGAGCCTTCTATAGCATATGTAAAAATGGTAGTAAATAAAAATATATTGTAAATAAGACAGTATTTAAAAAAAATGTTAGCCATATATGAACTATTTTAAAATATTCCACATTGGGACTCAAAGATCAAGGGAAATCAGATTCTAAGACTCTGACCACACAGACATCTTTTACTGTGCCATACTATTAACAGCTGAATCTTAACCATGTGGACTGCTACAGTACTGGGGAAAAATAAAGCTCATGCAAGTCCAATACTTAAGAACTCAAATAAGGTCTCCAGCAACTGGCAGACAACCTGCTTCATTTTTGAGGAGATGGACTGGGTGGTCATAACCCGACCTGCCACAGAACCCATGAATCTTGGGATCAGGCTCACCACTGTCTCCCAGTTGCAAGTGGAGCACGAGAAGGAAGAAGACGCTGATAAACTGTTTTATCGGTCATGCTAGAAGTACAGAATGGTTGTAGAACCACAGCAACTGCTACATATAGAATGCAGTCTGGGGCGTGGTCACAGTGGATGGTGAGGGTTGGAACAGAGCCATGCCAGTTTTTATTGCTATGGTGAAACTGTCCTACAGTGAAGGTAGAAGCTTTCTCTCTATTTCCTCCAGTCTGCAATGAGCCCAGAAGATGGTCACAGCAGGAAAACAATTCTAATATTCAACCAATCCGCAATCAATAATCGCTCACATTAGTAATGTTGCCTCGGCCCCTTCCATCAAAGCTCCCTGGATTGCACAACAGAATATGGAACTGCCCCATTTCCTAGAACATCATAGTGGATGCAGCTTTTGTTAACAGCATAAGCAGTACTGTGCAGAAGTTAAATGACATGCCCTTCAGTGCTGACAGCTCAGAGATCCAGCATCCTTGTAATGGATTCCATAAGCAGAACATCCAAAACACGTTAAAAGAAATTATTAAACTGTTGTGTAGGCAGTCAATTTATTTTACTTATCAGATCCGGGGGCCATCAGTGAGGAGCTTTTTGCTAGACATCCCCATGGGGGCAGGGTGCACAGATTGTAGCCAGTTCTGTTAGATAAACCCTTTGAAGGTGGCTAGTAACTATCTTATGGTCTTGGGATGCCTTCAAGGAAGCCATTTCGTGCCAGACAAACCCTACCGCTTTTTGGGAGCCAGCATTGTAACCAGTTCTTGATGGATAGCTCTGTGATCTAGCCAATGAGGAAGTTTATCCTAGCTTGTATCTTTCCCTGACCTTTATCTAAGACGACATAGAACTTTCCTGACAGCCATTGATGCACCAGGGTCACAGGGGGTACATATTTGCCTTCTGACCCTACTTCCAAAAACCCTTCTTGTCCAACTGTATAGGAGCATATCAGTTCTGAGAAATCTGAGCAGAGATTTAGCTTCTAGTTCATGGGTCACGGAGGAATGTTCAATGGAGTCACTGTGGGTAATGGGCAATCAATGGCAGAACGAGTGAGTCCTCTATTCACTATTCCTGCTATTGTGTTACTGAATTCTATATGTTTTGCAATATATTAGACTTGAAGTTATTTTTTAAAAATCACTATCCCATGTTCTGGTTTGCTGTAAGCCTAGCTGGATGTTTTTCAGCCCTCCTTTGTCCTTTCTAAGGAAAAAAATTAGCACAGTTGACTTGAAGTGCGGTGAAGAGCTTTAAAAAAAAATGACATCAAGGTCACAATTCTAACCTGGGATACAATGGTCAGCAGAGAAAGGGTAGCTCGCATTCAGAGGTTGATGAGATTACTTTCACAGAGCGAAATGCTTCACATTTGTTACTAACAGAATCCCAGGACTGCCAGACAACATGAGGATGCAGCCATGTCTAACAGACAGCCCCCCTTCCCCAATGCGTGGTGTCCCTGCACCACCTATATGTCAAAAGTAGCCTATGAGGGTGTCAGAGGATCTTAATAATTTAAGGCAGATAGAAAGAAAAATTAAGAGAAGACTATAGATTCCGTGAGGGTCTTTATGGATAATGAGGGTGACAGAATGTTGGTTTTTTTAGAGAAGCAGAAGGGAGAGAGACCAAGAAAGAGATTAAAGACAAGACAGAGGAAATGGAGACTCACAAGAAGAGTTGCAGCTAACAGATAGAGATATGGGCTTATAGTGTGAAAATGATGATGGCTGCATTAGTATCATTTGCTCCCAGACCACAGATATGACTTCTGATACTTTCCAGCCCCATCTCTAATGAACATGCTTCATAGCAATGATTCTTATTTCCTCTATGCCTAGAACAAAGGGCCTATTCATTCCAAAACAGCAGATCTACTTCCTGTAGGTACTGTGAAGACATGAACTTTCACTGTGATCCATCAGTTGCCTTTACGCACATTAGCTGCACTTCAGTGTATCTTTTTGATCAGCTTGCAGGCTCTGCATAGTTTGAAATGTTTTTAAAAGTATTCGTTATTGTTTAATAAACATATTTGTGCCACTGGAATCCCTGGAAATATTTTTCAGTCAAATTCCTTATTACGTGCAGGAATGATTGACTAACATCAAAATGATCTATTTACAATACAATTTAATGAAAGGTCATGTAACATCAGAATATGAACATGGAGATCTCATTGCTTCTCATTACCCACTCTTTGAATAACAGTCTGAATGAAACAATGGCACAGACCATGCTTGTCTGGGATAATGGACAGAGTCAGCAATCACCACCTCTTTGGCAGTGCTGAGACAGTGACTTACCTGCTGTTACTCAACACCCTCAGAACCTGAGTATAGCTTCATCATACAGGCCCATTCCAGGGCAATAAAGGACAAGCAAGCTCCCCAGCTGTTACAGTAAGTACAGACTGTCACTGGAGTTACTTCCCTGGGCACCCACTAGACCAGGGGTCGGCAACCTTCAGCACACAGCCCATCAGGATAATCCGCTGGCAGGCTGCGAGACATTTTGTTTATGTTGACCATCCGCAGACGCAGCCCCCTGCAGCTCCCAGCGGCCGGGGTTTGCCATTCCTGGTCAATGGGAGCTGTGGGAAGCAACGGCCAGCTTGTCCCTGCGGCCTACAGCTTCCCACAGCTCCCATTGGCTGGGAACAGAGAACCGTGGCCACTGGTAGCTGCGGGGGGCCGTGCTGATGCTGGTCAATGAAAACAAAATGTCTTGCGTCCTGCCAGCAGATTACCATGATGGGCCGCATGCCAAAGGTTGCCGACCCCTGCACTAGGCTCTGGGCAGAGCCCCAGCGCTAACCTGGGCCACAGCTCTGCAGCATCCAGGTGGTTTTCCCACTCTAGTCCCAGTCCTAAAAGGCTTAGCCCTCCAGCTGGGCCCCGGATAGCCTGCCCCTTCTCGGGTTGTCAATGAACAGAACAAAAGGGGAATTAAACCAAGAGGAATCATTCCAAAACTGGATTAAGGCTCTCTGAGTTCACTGGTAAACAGTAAGGAATAGCCTCTCTTAAAGTGAGCCAGGATTAGGTCCTCCTGTCTTTCAGTGAAGGGCCTTCCAAGGAGCTCCTGCCTTCACATAGCCCTCTCTCCGGAAGCTGAGGTATGAAGGTCTGCTCCTTCCTGGCCTACCATTAACTCACCTGGGTTTCTCCCACTTAAACTCCTCTTTCCAATTCTGACATCACTCACTGGTGTAAAGGCGTGAGGCCACCTGAGCCCACATTAGCTCATTAACCCCATGTTGCTCCGTGTGGGGTTTGTGTACCCCAGTACCAGGCACATCATTTATTTCCCTGCTGTATTGGGGTAACAGTATCACAGCCTGTCCTTTCCTGTATATCTTTTACAAAATATTCTGGCATTGAGAAATTTACCAGCCAATCCAAAAGTGGCCCTCTGTGATACTCCACAGCCTGTATGACCACACAGTACAAATTACAGTAATAACAAAATGTGCCCCACTATCCCCTTTTATAATAGTTTTGGCAAAGAACTGGGCAGTGAATTCCACCAATAATACTAGCACAGTCTGGAAGTCCTAAGTATTATTCAAGGCCATCCATTACTTCAGCAACATGGTGATCTTGAGCTCACAAATCAGTGGCAGTTGCTTTTGCAGCATATACCGCCAATACAATTTTTTCAGCTGTATTCTTCTCCATGCCTGAGCTCAGCCAGAGAGCAGTATACGGTCTGGGGGCCAGCCTCCAGAGTATCCTGAAAACTCATTTCTCCACAAGGATAAGAGCATCACCCTGCACTGACACTGAAAACTCTTGGACCCTGCCAGATTCCAAAGCTCACTTACAGAAAATTCTACCAACCAAGAACCCAAAGAATAGAGGAATTAGCGAGAAGTTATAACCACTTCCCGATCACTGCTATAGACGTTCCAGCACTATCCCACCAGCCACACAGATCACCATGCTCTGTGTGACCACATAAACGTAATAGACAGGAAGAAAGTTAACAATGCCATTTGCTGATATTCTGGACCCCACTGAGGCAGGCTGAAGATGGCAGACTTCTCTCTGAGTTAACACTGCGCAGGGATGGTGTTGAAAACACTCTACTACAGGAAGAAGAAAAGGAGTACTTGTGGCACCTTAGAGACTAACCAATTTATTTGAGCATAAACTTTCGTGAGCTACAGCTCACTTCATCGGATTCATACTGTGGAAACTGCAGAAGACATTATATACACAGAGACCATGAAACAATACCTGCTCCCACCCCACTCTCCTACTGGTAATAGCTTATCTAAAGTGATCACTCTCCTTACAATGTGTATGATAATCAAGTTGGGCCATTTCCAGCACAAATCTGTGTATATAATGTCTTCTGCAGTTTCCACAGTATGCATCCGATGAAGTGAGCTGTAGCTCAGGAAAGCTTATGCTCAAATAAATTGGTTAGTCTCTAAGGTGCCATAAGTACTCCTTTTCTTTTTGCGAATACAGACTAACACGGCTGTTACTCTGAAACCTGTCATTATGCAAGGCACTGCATTTAGCCGTATGGAGTGGAAATCTATCAACTGCATGAAAAAAACTTGTACAGATACAGACAGACATCATCTTCCTTTCCAAATGCAAACAGATGGACATTGTACCAAAAGGACTGAAGGTAAAAAATCCATTACAATCTACATACCACACAGACTATGCTGACAGCTTGTGCCACACGCTCTCAAAGAAACTGCGGAATCACCTGATCAACATCCTCTACAGCAAACAGGGAAAGATTAAGAATGAGCTCTCAGAACTGGATACTCTCATAAAAAAACAACCTTCCACACAAACTTCCTTGTGGCTGGAATTTACTAAAACTAGACAAGCCATTTACAACGTACACTTTGCTTCTCTACAAAAGAAAAAGGACACTAAACTTTCTATACTACTACATGCTACAAGGGGCCACAGCAATGGTTCTCTCAACCCACTCAGCAATATTGTTAACCTATCCAACTATACTCTCAGCCCAGCAGAAGAAGCTGCCCTATCTCGGGGCCTCTCCTTCTGCCCCTCCACCCCCACGAACATGATACAGTTCTGTGGTGACCTAGAATCCTATTTTCGACGCCTCCGACTCAAGGAATATTTCCAAAATACTCTGAACAACATACTAATCCACAGAGGCCTCCCTACCAACATTACAAAAAGAAGGATTCTAGGTGGACTCCTCCTGAAGGTCGAAACAGCAGACTGGACTTCTACATAGAGTGCTTCCGCCGACGTGCACGGGCTGAAATTGTGGAAAAGCAGCATCACTTGCCCCATAACCTCAGCCGTACAGAACACAATGCCATCCACAGCCTCAGAAACAACTCTGACATCATAATCAAAAAGGCTGACAAAGGAGGTGCTGTTGTCATCATGAATAGGTCGGAATATGAACAAGAGGCTGCTCGGCAGCTCTCCAACACGAGTTTCTACAAGCCATTACCCTATGATCCCACTGAGAGTTACCAAAAGCAACTACAGCATTTGCTCAAGAAACTTCCTGAAAAAGCACAAGATCAAATCTGCACAGACACACCCCTGGAACCCCGACCTGGGATATTCTATCTACTACCTAAGATCCATAAACCTGGAAATCCTGGGTGCCCCATCATCTCAGGCATTGGCACCCTGACAGCAGGATTGTCTGGCTATGTAGACTCCCTCCTCAGGCCCTACGCTACCAGCACTCCCAGCTACCTTAGAGACACCACTGACTTCCTGAGGAAACTACAATCCATCGGTGATCTTCCTGATAACACCATCCTGGCCACTATGGATGTAGAAGCCCTCTACACCAACATTCCACACAAAGATGGACTACAAGCTGTCAAGAACACTATCCCCGATAATGTCACGGCTAACCTGGTGGCTGAACTTTGTGACTTTGTCCTTACCCATAACTGTTTTACATTTGGGGACAATATATACCTTCAGATCAGTGGCACTGCTATGGGTACCCACATGGCCCCACAGTATGCCAACATTTTTATGGCTGAATTAGAACAACGCTTCCTCAGCTCTCGTCCCCTACTCTACTTGCGCTATATTGATGACATCTTCATCATCTGGACCCATGGAAAAGAAGCCCTTGAGGAATTCCACCATGATTTCAACAATTTCCATCCCACTATCAACCTCAGCCTGGTCCAGTCCACACAAGAGATCCACTTCCTGGACACTACAGTGCTAATAAACAATGGTCACATAAACACCACCCTATACCGGAAACCTACTGACCGCTATTCCTACCTACATGCCTCCAGCTTTCACCCTGACCACACCACACAATCCATCATCTACAGCCAAGCTCTGCGATACAACCGCATTTGCTCCAACCCCTCAGACAGAGACAAACACCTACAAGATCTCTATCAAGCATTCTTACAACTACAATACCCACCTGCGGAAGTGAAGAAACAGATTGATAGATCCAGAAGAGTTCCCAGAAGTCACCTACTACAGGACAGGCCTAACAAAGAAAATAACAGAACGCCACTAGCCGTCACCTTTAGCCCCCAACTAAAACCCCTCCAACACATTATTAAGGATCTACAACCTATCCTGAAGGATGACCCAACACTCTCACAAATCTTGGGAGACAGGCCAGTCCTTGCCTACAGACAGTCCCCCAACCTGAAGCAAATACTCACCAACAACCACATACCACACAACAGAACCACTAACCCAGGAACCTATCCTTGCAACAAAGCCCGTTGCAAACTGTGCCCACATATCTATTCAGGGGACACCATCACAGGGCCTAATAACATCAGCCACACTATCAGAGGCTCGTTCACCTGCACATCCACCAATGTGATATATGCCATCATGTGCCAGCAATGCCCCTCTGCCATGTACATTGGTCAAACTGGACAGTCTCTACGTAAAAGAATAAATGGACACAAATCAGATGTCAAGAATTATCACATTCATAAACCAGTCGGAGAACACTTCAATCTCTCTGGTCACGCGATTACAGACATGAAGGTCGCTATCTTAAAACAAAAAAACTTCAAATCCAGACTCCAGCGAGAAACTGCTGAATTGGAATTCATTTGCAAATTGGATACTATTAATTTAGGCTTAAATAGAGACTGGGAGTGGCTAAGTCATTATGCAAGGCAGCCTATTTCCCCTTGTTTTTTCCTACCCTCCCCCCCCCGAGACATTCTGGTTAAACTTGGATTTATGCTGGAAATGGCCCACCTTGATTATCATACACATTGTAAGGAGAGTGGTCAGTTTGAATGAGCTATTACCAGCAGGAGAGTGAGTCTGTGTGTGTGTGGGGTGTGTGTGTGTGTGAGAAAACCTGGATTTGTGCTGGAAATGGCCCACCTTAATTATCATACACATTGTAAAGAGAGTGGTCACTTTGGATGGGCTATTACCAGCAGGAGAGTAAGTTTGTGTGTGTGGGGGAGGGCGGAGGGTGAGAAAACCTGGATTTGTGCTGGAAATGGCCCAACTTGATTATCATACACATTGTAAGGAGAGCGATCACTTTAGATAAGCTATTGCCAGCAGGAGAGTGGGGTGGGAGGGGGTCTCTGTGTATATAATGTCTTCTGCAGTTTCCACAGTATGCATCCGATGAAGCGAGCTGTAGCTCACAAAAGCTCATGCTCAAATAAATTGGTTAGTCTCTAAGGTGCCACAAGTCCTCCTTTTCTTTTTGCGACTATACAGACTAACACGGCTGTTACTCTACTGCAGAAGGTACTGTACTTTGGATAAGGCATAAAACTTATGTCCTAGCGCCTGTGGTTGTTAAACATCCCCAAGGAACTTCTGACAAGGATAGCAATTCCTGAGGGCCCCATCCAACTCTTATTAAAGTAAATGGAAAGATGCTCAACTGTTTCAGAAGGAATTGGATTAAAATGTGTAGCAATCTGGCCAAAATTTCAACAGAAGTAATTATATTCTTCCTACCTAAATCCTCCGAGCAGTTTCATTGGAAGCTTTCAATAGTTCTCCCAAATAATTATGTCAAAGTGGAAAAATAGTGCACATTTAGAAGTTAACACTAGCTAAATACTGTCTCTTTGATAAGCACATTTGAAGAAGCGTGTTGTGCTAATGAATCACTGGGTCAATGTAATGGAAAGGACACACACTCAACAAGCAGCTGTCGAAAACAATAACGTTATAATGAATTGGGAGGAAAAATGGGCTTGTATTTATGAATATTTTGATAGGAAATGTTTCTGGTACTGAACATTCTGACATATAGTACGTAGTGGCAATATACTTTTTTGCTACTGCATCTTATTTTGTTTTAAATATCTTCTCTGTTACGATAAAGTTATTGATACAGTGAAACGATTTTACATGTGGAAAAACAATCTAAAAACAGGTGAACGAACACAATATTCCATTAAATAAATTGCTGCATGTGTCTTTTTTTTTTCAGGTTTCCTACCCACTTCCCCCCCCCCCCCCGCCCCTGTTTTAAATGAAACTAAATGAAGTTGAGGTATTAAGATTTTATGGCCCTGAACTAGCAAAGCACTTTAGTGTGTGCTGTACTGAAGTCAATGGATCACTGAAGTGCTTAAAAGTCAACAAATGCTTAAGTGCTTTTCTGGACTGAGGCCTATATGATTCTAAAACCTGTAGCAGATTGTGGCACACCAGTTTGTTAATTGGACTCATTATGTTGACATTGTTTGAAGTGGGACAACTTATGTTGATTTTTTTTTAAAAGAATCTTTAATCTATTCCTGCCTCCATGGGGTTATTCATTATTCAGCTTTGAATAGAAAAATGAATCACTTTAGTTGTTCTTATTGTTAAAGAATTATTTTTTTTGTTTTCTTCTTTGGAAATCCACTTTGGTCACACAACCATGGCAGTAAGGCCCCAATCCTGCAATTACCTCTGTGCCTGGGGCTTGGTTTACACTTAAAAGTTAGGTTGACATAGGTATGTTGTTCAGGGGTGTGAAAAAACCACACCCCGACTGACATAGGTCAGCACAGTCACCTAACCCCCAGCATAGATGCAGCTATGTCGATGGAAGAATCCTTCTGACAACTTAACTAACTTTGCTTGAGGAGATGTTCCTACACCACGGAACTACTCTGTCCATCAGTGTAGGCTATGTCTACACTATGGGATTATGGCAGCATAGCCACATAGTGTAAACCTACCCTCAGTAAAAGCAGGCTTTGAGATGTTGCAGGCCTCTCAGTATGTCTACACAGCATCTGGGAGCATGCTTCCTAGTGCAGATAGACAGACATGCATTAGTTCTGCTCAAGGTAGCATGCTAAAAATAGCACAGTAGCCATGGGTAACATGGAGGGCAGCTCAGGTTAGATGCCTGAATACCAACCTGTCCAGACCCCCTGGGTGTGTACTCAGGTGGCTAGCCTGAGCCATGGCCCAAGCTAACCCTTGGCTACACTGCTACTTTCTTGTGCTAGCTCCCAGCAGTATGTGTAGACATACCCTAAAGCAGGTGTGGCCAATTTGTGGCTCCGGATCCGCATGCGGCTCTTCAGAGGTTAATATGCGGCTCCTTGCATAGGCGCTGACTCCGGGGCTAGAGTTACAGATGCTAACTTTCCAATGTGCCAAGCCCTGCCTCCACTCCACCCCTTCCCCCAAAGCCCCTGCCCCAGAGCCTGCCATGCCCTCACTCCTCCCCCTCCCCCACAGAGCCTCCTGTGCATGCGAAACAGCTGACTGCAACAGGCACCAGGCGCTGGAGGGCTGCTGACGTATTAGTGTGGCTCTTTGGCAATGTACATTGGTAAATTCTGGCTCCTTCTCAGGTTGGCCACCCCTGCCCTAAAGCTTCTATTTATGCACTAATTTAATAGAAAAAAGACTTTTAAGTAAAGAATTTTTCTCTCCTATTTTGTCTGTTCCTTCTTACAGTATGTGTATTTAGATAAAGAGGGTGATGTGACTAAATAGTTCCATATCACACAATCATTATTAAATATACGCATGGCTGCTTCAGAATTGCTATCAGTCAAATCACTTTTGACTTGTATTTTTTCATGACATTTTATAAGGCTAAATGCTATGCCCGAGTTAAGATTACATTAGGTATTTCTATTTATCCACTAATACTTTTTTTAAAAAAACCTTATTTTTCTGTGCATTGGGACATCTTGCCAGTCCTAGGACTTAAAACCCTTCAACAAATGTTTCACAAGGCAAGACAGTTTAGAAATTGGTATTCTGGACCAGTTTCATGTGAAGTGATTACCATCACAGAGATATAATCTAAAAGGATATGCTAGACTTCAAATTATGAATAGTAAACCTGCCTTATCTTTCACTGTCTTTCTTCCATTGCCCCTGCTGCACGTAAATCTGCACCAGTGGAATTTTACAAACAAATAGCTGGCTCCTGGATGGAGACCTAGAATACTATATTTCAGCACAGAGCAAGTGGGTTGCTGTGAGTTGAGAAACCTGGTTATAAAAGGTCTGGACTTGAGGGAAGAGCAAGGAGATTTCTAAGCAAAAACAACAAACAAGTCTCAACGTTGGCATAGTGATGGCCCTGCTCAGGCCAAATCTTCTATGTGACTTTGGCTAATAAGGGAGTGTTAATAAATGCATAAATGAAATAACATGGCAAGGAAATGGAGAAGTCTTCTATGCTGAGGAGTGATCGAAAACTGCAATAATAACTCATAAAAATAAATATCACCACCACCTAGGAGAGGAAAGCGTTGTCTTCACACATCCCCACTTGTTACTATTAAACACCAACAACATGTTGCCTTCCTGGACTACAAATTCATGACAGGAAAAGTAAACTTCACACCTTTAGTAAATGAAGTGTTTCACTCAGTGGGAATTGAGATAACATACTGAATGGCAAAGTCTTGCTTACAGAACACTATTCTGACAACAAGTCATGAAGTCCAAGAGATGGAGGATGTGTTTTAGTCAAAGGTCACAGTACATTTCTGTGTCATTTGAAAAGACCCACGCTCCCCTTTTCTTTCGTTTTGTCAATCCTTTCCCAAGTTTGGGAAATGATGCCTACTAGAGTACTGAAACGTACCCCCAGATAATACAGGGGCAGTGAGCAAATTAGGCTGCTCTTGCTGAAGCTAATAATTAAGATTAGATTCAGACTGAGAAGCCTGCATGGGATTTAGCAGATGGATTGCTCAATTGGAACTGAGTCTTCACAAACCCATCATTCAAACAGGGTGATATTGTCTCTTTTGTATAATAAAAGAGTCTCACCTACCCACACAACGATTCTTATGAAGGTTTGAGGTCAGGTCCTCTGCTGGTACAAACTGGCATAACTCAAATTAAGTCAATAAAGCTATTACACCCATCGAGGATCTGGTTTGAAGTGCAATTATAAGCCTAAACAGAACAATAGAATTCAGGAAGGGATGCAGTTCTACAGAAGAACAGTGAAACTGTCAATGATAGCAGTGATCCAAAATGTGTACCAAAGTCTTTTTGTCTACAGAATCAATGAACGTTAACCTATTCCTAGTGCTATAAATGTTTTCCATGATTCCATCTGTAAATGTTTGGAAATTATAAAATTGTTTAACTTCATATTTAGGAACCACGCAATAGAGTAAATACTTAGTTCCTTTCATTCTGACAAATCCGAGTATTAGAATGCCACCCGGTGAATTAACAGGTGGGAAACTTTATTGGATCTGCAAGCTGCCAGACAGCTATAGGATAAAAGGTAAGAGAGTACAAGGATAGGCCCCTCCTCCCCTTGCCATTGGCCAGCCTAAGAGATGCGAGCTGACTGTGGGAAGAAGGAGCCAATCATTTATTTAAACCCTGGCCTGTTGCTTCTTAGGCCTCTTGCCTTACTTTTAACTGAACCCACCTTCCTTCCTTATAGTTATATGGTATAGGGACTGTGTTTTTCAGGTTGCTGTGGGCCTGACTGATCACCTGCTCATGGGGCCAGGAAGGTATTTTCCCCATTGGAACCAAATTGGCTGGGGCCTAGTAGTACCCACCCCGCCCCCCTCATACCATCATGGAGACACAGTTAGGTTTAATAGATATAGGATTTCGGAGTTTAACGTTAGGAATTGTATGAATGTTAGTTTGTCATAAATTGCAGCCGGTGTCCAGTACAAATAAAAGTCCAAAGAGCAAACAAATGGAAAATCAGAGACATGGGATTGTGCTGGTGGACCCCAAGTCTATGGGCAAAAAGGAGACCTGAAGTCTGCAGATCGGGGTCCCATTTGGTACTTTCTATACCAAGGGGGAAGGTGAGAGGATTCTGCAAAACAGGCAGTGGACGGTTTACCCCGAGTTATAGGCTACTTGATAGATGGCCTGTTTGTAAACACTGCACTGGACCCGCCTGAATGCCTGGGATAGGGAGAGGGGCAAAAAACTCCCACCACTCTAATGTTCAGTTTTAATGAAGTTGTGGCCACTCACTTGCTTGCCCTGATTACTGCACATATTTTCTTACAGATGATGTATATTAGACATAGGATTCGTTTTAGCCATGGAAGCCTTTTTTTGAATAAAGAACAGGGGAAGGTGAAGAAAGCTACATACAGTGTACTTTGGACTACAATTAATGGGCTCAAATATTTGAAAGGATCCATCAGTTTTGTGCCTCAGTTTTTGGGTGCCCAACATGAGTGACTTTGGCCTGATTGTCAGAAGTGTTGAGCAAGCCTTCCAAGATATATCAATGGTTTTTTAAAAGTTAACAAAACAAAATAGTTAACATACACAAACCTAAATTAATGTTGTAGTATGCATCAGGGAAGTCTTATTTGTTTTCGGATCTTTTGCATAACCAAGCACATCCAGTGAAACATTAGTGTTTAACAAACAATAATAGCAAAGACGGATGGTCTATTCTTAATTTGTACCTCTGTGCCAACCTACTGCAGGTTTTTCATAACTTTGTGTGACAATGTCTTAGAGATGCTATGCTACCTAGGCACAAATAGATGAGTTAAAGATGCAATGCCAGGCTTAAATTTGAATTTTCTTGATTTTGTGGTACCTTGATTAGATTTTTAACTTAGTACTGAATGTCATGTTTCTTTCACATAATATATTGCTGCAAAAATAACTTAGTTTAAATATATTGGTAATTGTGAGTTCATAACTGTCCTATACACCCTTTCTCCACAAGAATTTTCAGTACAATAGTGCATAATGAACTATACACATAGCGTAATTTTTGTAGATAATCCTTCTACATGTAATTTTTAGAACATGCAAATTATTATAAAATATATGTAAATAATATTTAACACATTTGTACTGTCTTTTTCTAATATAAAGAATTAAAAAAGAAATTCCCAGTGCTGAAAATAAACTTGTGAACAACATGTTCACAGTTTTCTGGTTGCAAATTGAATTCTCTACTCAGTTTAATAAGAACTGCCACAACTTGACATATCCATAATGCAATAAAATAGCTACACAGTCATTGTAATGACTATAAAGAAATAACTACAATGATGTGCTGGAGGCGACTGTGATGGAGTCTACTCACCGCAGCGGCCATCACGGGGATTAGCTCCACCAGCTGGAGTGCCCTCTCCAGGTGGTGCATCTCCCATCAATGTCTCCGCCTGCAGGCCTGCCTCAGTCCAAGTACCACAGCATTCTCTTCATGACTTGGCTTTCCAGCCGTTTCACCATCTGTTCCCCCCCCCCCTTCCCGGGTGGGGAGTGTCTTAGTTCAACAGTCCAGCTACTTCTCCAGTTGTGGGGGGGGGGGGGGGGAGAAGGGATAGACCTGGCTCCGCCCACTACTCTTCTCAGAGCTTTCAGCCAGCAAATCCCAGTAGTCAGCCAGGAGCTCTCTCTTGTTCCCCCAGTACCTACCAGCAACTGCTCTGCCAAACGTGATACCCTTTCTGCAGCTTTCTAGTCCTCACTCCTCGGGCTCCCCAAAGCATCTGACTGTCTCTGGTTCTGCAGCTCCTTTTATGTAAGCCCACCAGCCCCTGATTGGCTGCTCCCTGCCCAGCCACCCTAAGTGCTTTTAATCCCTTCCTTTCTGGTGTGGGGTGAACACCCCATCAGGGGGACCCTTGGGGCTTGTTAGGAGTCCCTTCTTAAAATCCTGTTACCAAATGTATGGTATGTGTTCAACCCCCTCTTTACCATAGAATACTTTTCTCCCTGTGGTAGAGAAAATCTGATGGCACTAAGTGTTTTCCAAAACATTCATGAGACGTCTCCTATGAGGTCTTAATTGTCTTCCCCACACTTCAAACCACACAATTAAAAAACTATATTATATGAGCGGTTTAATTAGTATCCTTTTCAGGAACAAAATATACGGTTTCCAGAAAATGTAATTAATACTGTGTCACTCTCTTTGGCAGGGAGATTTTGCTTTTTCTGGGATTCTGGCTAAGAGAAAGCATTTTTTATACTTAGGATGACAAATTGATAGGCTGCCAGATCCTTCCCTCCACTGTTGAGTGTGTGTGCCCTCCTCTGTGCCCAAGCACCAGTGGGTATATTCTGTTACAGCTGGCTCTTCAGCTGAGGTTGTAGCAACTCACACTTTTGATTGAGGTCTCTGGTTCAGTCCTTGGCACGTCAGCCAAGATGGTAGTCATCATGTAACTTGGGGCTTGCCCTGGATTAGAACTGCTGTAAACCTCAGCTGTCTGTGACAAGCTTTCTTTTATTAGAGGAAGGATGTAACCTGATCGTGAGTGTGTGCTACGGCTCCCCCTCTGTGCCTGATCTGCAGAGAATATGTGTCTCTTATAGCCCCTTTTAAGCTCTGTAGGTCCCCAGTTCAGTCCCTTGCCTGAGAGCCAAGATGACGCCTGTTAGACATGCATCCTAACACATGATGTACAGAACATTTTAAAGAGGTGATATCAATCAACATTTTACTAGGATAACATGGGTTAATCATTATTTCCTTAAGCGAAAATTTTTTGTTTGAGTACAAATGCTTCTTTTTAGTCATGCTTTGTGTAACGAGCTTTTAGTTTATATTTTCCACTCACTCAGAGCTACATAAGGAGTAATGCATTCTGGAACCAGATTTTCAATAGTACCAACCCTGAGCATTCAAAAATTAAGGGTCAGGCTCCCCAAAATTGAGGTGGCTTATAAAGTGAGATTTCAAAAAAAAAAAAACAATAAACATGGGTTCTTTTTATTTATCTTGTGGTTTCTGAGTCTTCAGGGTGCACTTGTGCCACGTTTTCTAGCCTGTCTCCACAACTATGTGGGCTAGAAACTTTTTAAAAAAAGAATGAAAGCTGAGATTTTATGTAAATCACAGGACTCTAGGGGATGGGCTTTTAATGAAAAGAACAAATATTGTGAGATTTGCAATAAATTTGCACTAGTTGAGAACATTGGATCTTTGCCTTGTCCCACTATTGCCTTGTCACATCTTCTTCCCATTTCTATTGTATGTCACCAATAAGGCATTACTTCTAATTACTCATATTTGCCACCCATGTAGAACAATGAATGTCTTTGAATGACATGAGCCAATGGAACATGTGTTGCAAGATGTGGGTGAAACAGGAGGAAGTGAGCCTAGGACCTTTGTGCTTTCTCCAGTGCTGACACTCACACTTGGGAGGGGTTCCCCATAAATATCCACAAAACGAACTTATTTACTCTCCTTCTAATTCCTCCTTAAAAACTCTCCTCTGCCATGAAGCCTATAAAATACTTGGCAAGGATTAGAATGCTGGAGTACTAAAACAGTTGATCAATATTGTCTCATTGTTTCCTTGCACTCCCTTGTCTGCCTGTCTCCATCTGTTGCCTCTTGTCTTATACTTAGATTATAAGCTCTTTAAGGCATCGATGACTTTTTGTTTGGTGTTTGTACAGCACCTAGCACAATGCGGTCCTCATCCATAGCCAGGGCTACGAGGTGTTATGGTAATACAAATAATTAATAATAAGTTCACTTTGATTTCCCTATATTTGTTGTCTCTGTGTATTAGAACAGTTTTGGAACTCAATAGGTCTTCTTCAGCACTGTTTGCATGATGGGGTCAGATCTATCCACCCTTAGTCACGCTGACCAGAACCTCATGAGTGTCCCATTGACCTCAGTGGAATGGCAACTATGCAGAAAGTTGAAAGCTGAACAAAGTCCTAAGTTATTTTCTAAATACAGTCAAAATGGCAGGCCCATAAAAGTTAGATTTCAGAAATACCATGTAAGAGTGTGTGTAAAGTCCCAAAATGTGATTAGAAAGTATCATTCAAAATAATAGCCCAGAATTCTGGTGTCAAGGAAGAGAAAAAAAAATCAAGAAATGAGTTTAATGTCACTTACAGAAGGGGTAATAAGAACACTTAATCCAACCTAAACTGGCCAATCAAGGGGGCCAGAATGGATCGAAAAAGAAAGACAGGGAGGGAGAAACCTACATCAAGCTGTGGGAGTTATGACAGCTGAATTCAATACAGTTATTACTGAGAGTACAGGAAGCACTGTCATATTCATTATTATTAGGGGAACTCTGGTAGGCTTTGTTGCGCAGCTTATTCATGTATTGTTTACTTATGTTGCTCCTAGGAGAGTGTTATCTGTAGGCAATTACAGGAATCTGTTCATGAATATATTTTTAAGAGTTTTTCAAGGTCATTTAGCATTTGAGATGGGTGCTCATTTATGTAGTGTAAAATAATAAACATTTGTTTATATTTACATGTAATTTTTGTTATTATCGTCATCAAATTTTTAAACTAAACATTTAATCGTCAAATTAAGGGGAAAAACACCCTAATAAAAATCCCACAGGGACTGTCCAGCAGCTGAAAGGGATTTTTTTTTAAAAGGGCAACCCACCCACTTTGCCCTTTCTACTTTCCCCTCCCCAGTTCTAGGACTTATCTTTTTCCCTTTTACCTTCTCCCTCCCTAATCTCTCCTTCCTTTAGTTCTATAAGGCCCTTGTCGCCAGAACCACTCGCAACACATTTTTGTTTACATAGTGTTCAATACAGAATTTAGGAGGAGGGGCTGGGATTCTCTAATGTAAAGAAAATGAACGCTAATATACATCAGTTACTGTAAGGACAAGAGCTTTGCTGGCCTGTAGAGAGGGACCAAGAGGGAAAACGATGAGAGAAAGGAAAGCAATGAATAAAAAGCTGTCTGGAAAACTTTTCAAAAGCAATTTCCCTTTCATCAGTTTGACAGTGCCATTTTCTTTCCTTTTGGTTTCTTCTTCCTTCTCTTTCGTTTAAATGTTGGGATTTTTCTATTTAAAATGAAGGAAGTAAAAAGCTAGGATGGAGTCTTTGTTGCTTGTAAATAGTTTGAAATTTCTGCATACAGGAGACAATTCAAAGCAGAAGTATTACAGTGGCCAATCAGTATAGAGAGATTTACATACAGTACAGTTATTCAGAAACTGTTCTGTGATTATGCAAATCAGACACTCACAACCAGAGTGCAGGGATTTGCATTACTGAGAAAAAAATCTCTACAGTCGCGCCTCAGTAACCTTATAGCATCTCTGCACTTTAATTGTATGAGTCACTGTAATAAAATGACTCCAATCATTTTATCCACAGTAGAATGAATGATGAGACATCTTCCTGAACATTCTGCATGTCCTCAGATGTTCAGACTCTTTGTACACAACATGGGGGACAGCCCACTGTTCTTTTTTAGGGGAATAGATATCAGTGATAGGCCAGGGTTTGAGCCTCTATTGGTAGGAATTGTAACAAGGTTTTTAAATTTTGTATTAACTAAGCTTATAACAGCAATAGTGTAATTGGTCCCCTCTCTTTTTCTTGGCAATAATTTTATTCCCTCACTGTGGTAAGCTCCTTGGCCTTTGGTAGGAATGGAGTTTTTGTGTTCTAAAATGTCACTTAAATCCACGCACCCCACGCTGGAATTTTGTAAAGAGTAAGGTGAAATTTAACATTTTGGACTGGAATCTTGGCTGGTTCGTTAAGAGCCGGCTGATATTAACATTTCTGCTTTAAAACATTGTCTTTGTTCTTATTTAGGTCTGCACATGACATTAAGCATGTTAATGTTCTACAGCTTAAGTGTTCTACAAAATGCACCATTTTAAAAGATTTTTGATTCCCTTTTAATCCACATTAAAATAAATTATGCATTTTTTACTGAAAAATACTGTAAGGAAAAGTATTTTTCAGGCGTGTTTCACCGATCATTAAAGGGAGGCTACATTTTTGTGGCTGCCATCATGCAAGCCACAAATTAATGGCCTTTTACAAAATATCCATGACTTGACATTTTAGGACTTGTGTGTGTAGGTAGGGAGATGTGACTGTAAACAATTTAGTCCACACACACAGTTTTTGTACCAGTATAACTGTATTAGGTACGGGTGCAATGTTTACCTATATAGTTATGCTGGTACAGCCCCATGCCCTAGCAGCCAAAACCATGTCTCTCACTCCGTGTTTCCTGCTCACATTCAATAGCTCTCTTGCAGTCACCCTACAGTGCTCTGTGCCCCTGGCTGTCTTTTGTTTGGGTGCTGTGCTGCCCTCCACCATTGGTGGCCTGCATCTAGCCCTCCTTCTGCAGGATCTGACCGGTCTTAGATGTGCTCGGAGAAGGCCTACAGGTTTAGGCCCTGCTAGCAAGATAGGTGTTCCCCTGCCTAATTTAAAAATCCTGCTCCAGGGCCTCTAGAGCTGCAGTTTGAGTTATCACTCTGAGTAAGCATTTTGGCTGGTTTGAAAATGTCACCTGATGGAAGCACAGGAGTTAGCCAGCACCTGAGCTGAGATCTGGAAAATACCAGTGGTGCTTACATGATGGACGTAGACATAGATCTGTTCGTTTGAGTGCCTAAATCCCTTTAAAAAGCTAGCTGTTAGCCTCTCTGTGCCTTAACTGCCCATCTACAACATGGGGATAATAGTGCTTTTCTCCCTCACAGGAGTGTTGGGAGGACAAATACATTAAAGATTGAGGAACTCAGACGATCGTGATGGGGGCCCATATCAATGCGTAATATAGCTTGGTTGCATTAAGTTTCTCGTGAAGCCCCTCTGCACTATGCAACCCTCTTTTGGGGAGTGGCAGCGGGGATATACTGGGAGCGCTACAGAGCTCGCTTGATGCTGTGTTGGTGGAGAACGAGAGAGCGGTAAAGTGCCAGGAGGCAGTGTGGAGATGCAATGAAGGTCCTGACTTTTTAAGGACCAGGGGTTTCTGTTCCAAAAAGAATGATCTGGTGAAACTTTGTGAAGGAACATTGTGATGTTTTCTGTCTCCATGCACAGATGTTTCCAGGTAGGGGAATTATCTAAAGGATAGGTAATACACATGGAAATGACCAAGCTGGTCATCTGATCCACTTCCAGCACAGCAGCATGCAGGAATATAGATAGTTGGCTTAACCAAATTCTTTTGAGGCTTGGCAGGAATACTAGTATTGTGCATCCAATACAGGCCTTTTTTCCTCCATTTTTAAATTATAAATACATAACAGTATTTCTCTAAGAGTTAACGCAGGTAGCAAGAACAAGTCATGTTGAAACTGTCAAGGTACAGACTCATGTCACTTTCAGTATACTATGAAATAGTGCATGAAACATGTAGGATTTAAAAAAAAAATTCCAGAAAGTAATTTCAGAGACTAATCGTAGGTTATCCTCCTTCATCCATAATGCTGTGCACCATGGGAGCTTTTTATTCAAACAAAAGGCAAATTCTTGATATTAGGCTTTCCGGTTGTTTTCATTGTTATTTTAGAAAGGAAAGATGCGCTGCATTTCAAGTTCATCTCTGTCTACGGACTCCATTCCCAGACCTGCAAACTACAGAATTTCGCATAGTACAAATCATTCATGACCTTAGTCATATTAACATCAAAGCTGAAAAATAAAGGTATAGCCCATATAAAATTCTAGTCTGCCTCATTTAGAGAACACCCTGAACTATAAATTAAACAATAAAGATGCTCCCATGTTACCATTTTCCTAAATGCTTTTTTCTTTTTCTTGTTGCTCCTAGTAGTTTTGTTTTCCCGACGATATTATCAGACAATTCTGCCTGAATGTGGTCCATGTTGGACTGTGCAGATTACCAAACTAATGACATGCAGCCTTCTTGCCATTGTAACACCTCTATTCTTACAAGTGGGAATTTGGAGTGATGGACCAAAGCTGTTTGCTATCAATTTAGCAAAAATTGCATCTGCCAGATTGCCAAGATCCATTTCAGAGACAAAAATCGATTAATATTCTGATTTGTTACCTGTCATTATTGGTCACACCATATTATACCTTTCCACAAGTTATAAACTCTAGGGAAAAAACCTATTCTGTTAAATGTAATGTTTTTCCAAATATATTTTTAATTTGCTTGTACTGTCTACTTGCTAATTTTTTAAGAGCATGGACATTGCTATGATAGCTGCTATTTAAAAAAAACCTTAACTCATTTTGGAGTTTAGTAAAGTATCAAAATAACCTATTTGCGTTGCTGTGTGAAATTTTTTAAATGAAAAGGAATTTTATAATTATTTGCAATATCACCTCAGTTCTAATAATATTCTATTAATTGTACTTTATTTTCAGTTTTCAGAAACTAAGTATGATTATTTATCATTATTAATAATATATAATTATATGTAGTAGAGAGGCTTGGTCATATAATAAAGTTTCAGAAAATATATAACTATATAGTTAACATTTTGGAAACTGAAAATAAAATTAACCAAGTGTCAGCATTCCTGGTACATTAACCTGATTTGCTGAAAGGCCCACAAATGTGGTTTTAATATTTTTTAGTTAAACTGTCGAAATATTTTCTAAAAAAGATCTAGAATATTAGCAGTAGTTTTTTACCATTAGAGTGTCTATCCAACCATATTTTACTTACATGGAATTTTATTCAGTTCATTCATAAACTTCTCCTTTAACTTTGAAAATGCATCTTCTTTTCCACCTCCTGCTCCAGGACTGGCTGGTTCTGTGACATTAATTGGCAGTGAAGCTGCAATGGTGGTGGCTGGTGGTGCAGCCAGGGCCTCGTGACGACTTTCACTCACCATTTTCGTTCCCAGGGAAACAGCTACTGGAAAAATAGAAACAAAAGAAAATATTTAAATGGTTAAAATGTTTCTCATATCAACAGGTCTCAAAGAGACAGGACATCAATTGATACTCCAGCACACTGGGTAAATATCACATCATTAACATATTGCTTCTTGTTGGTTCATACAATATTTATTAGACTACAGGGAAGGGTCTTTTCCAGAGGTAATATCAGCTGTAGTTATTACCTTATGATCCTTCTCCAACACTGCTGAGTTTTGAACTGTTTAATCTGTTAGATACTCACAGTTGCTATAACCCTATTGCTTAGATTTAGCTTTTTGCCCTTTCATTTTGAAAGTGTAAGTAAATTCGCTGACAGCAGTTCAAGATAAACAAACACTATATTGTATTTACAGAATTGTGTGTGTTGTTAGGAGGTGAGAAGAGTCAGAGCCAAGATGTTTATGTAAAATAAATCAAGAAATTATAATCATATAAGCAAAACATCTCCAAGCTTTCTTGCAAAACCAGTAATCTACTGTTGTACCTAGTTAAGCAGAATTGTACATTATGCAGAAATTGGTTAGCATCCATTCCTGATCCTCACTTTTTGAAAGTAACTTCCTTTCTAGTAATTTCCTCTGACATTTGCTACAGACAATAATCCCCTAAATTATGCACTTGTTTCACCGGTGTATTGATGGACTATGTCTATGAAGTAGTTAACTGAAGCCAGATTGAAGCAACCGCAGTGTTGACACACATATGCTCCCACATTAACATACTTTTAATGTAATGTTTATTTGATGTGCATTTTGCAAAACCTTTACTTGTGCTATAGGATAAAGCAGACTTGTTATGGGGCCCGCATGGCACAATTTTAGTGTTACCAGAAGTTGAAGTGTTTGCCTTGGTTTTGAACAGTGTTCTGATGTACCACTGTGTCCTAAATATCATTGACTTGACTAATCATCCTTCATTTTTTATTTCAGAAAACCAGAGAGAGAAGGGATTTGAGAGATAACAATCATTCATTATTGCTCTGAGTATACAATTGCTCTCACAGTCCCAAAAGGAGCTTAGCCTACAGCCATCCGTAGAGAAATTTAAATAACCACCAAATGAACAAAATGAGACACATGAAAATGAAATGAGCAAAAAACGTCTACATAGCAAATTCATGAATCAAGACCCACATCTTTCTCACCTTCTCACCTTTCTCACCTTACATCACGGGCCTCTTCAAGTTATTCAGGTAATAAGGATTGGCTCTTTGTTTCTTTAACTTTACTTCTATAAGCCCTGATTCAGGAAGTCACTTCAATACAAGTCTAACTTTAAGCATGAGTAATCCCATTGAAATTGCTGGGACTACTTGCACATTTAAAACATGGACATGCATTTAAGTGCCCTCCTAAGCCACAATCTAGCATTTCCAGTCTATGAAACGGATGGGACCAAAACATGGAATTTGTCTTGATGTGCAGAAGTAACTTAGGCCTGGATGCAAAAAAGGAGTTAGGCATTGTGATGCTGAGCATCACAGTGCCTAACTTCTAGGTGCCTAGAAAAATCATTGGGATTCACAAAGCCAGAGTTAGGCACGTAGGTTCCTGTACAATAAATGGACAGAGATAGGAGCCTTAGATGGTGATCTACAAAAGTCAGTGCACTACGCAGGATGCTGTCTAAGCTAGCCAATGAGCAATGCTGATCAGAGAGATGTGTGTAAGCCCCATCCTTCTCATGGAGATGGGGGCCTAATTCCAAACTGCAGAGGAGCACCTTTCTCTGCTAGCAATTCTCAAGTGTAAACCTTCTCCTGGTGTTAGGCCCCTATGCCATGTTTGCACGAGGCTGAGGAGGACGAGGACTTCTTCCCTCATAACATTTAGCCCAGTGCTTAGGGTACTCAGCTGGGATGTTGGAGACCCCCACTTCAATTCCCGCCCTCCCCACCCCGCTTGAGGGGAGAAGGGAGTTATCTGCAGATCTCCCACCTTTTGGATGAGTGCTCTAACCATTGGGCTATGGGATATTCTGATGTGGGACTCCCTTAACCTCTCCTGCTGAAGCTGCTGCACTCTGGATAAATAATTAAGAGTCATTGGAGTAGGAAGACTAGATCCTGGGTCTCCCATATCCTGGGTCAGAGCTCCAACCACCAGTCTATAAAGTCACTTGTGTTTATGTTTGTGCGTTTGTTCTTATTCTCTCTCTCACACACACACACACACACCCACTCCCCTGAGACTGAAGATGTGTTTGTTACATGCTGTGTGCAGTAGCTGGTTTCTGTTAGTCTGTTTTTTGTTTTGTTACTGGCGGTTTCTTTGTTTTAGGGCATTGTTGGGTCTCCCCCTTTGCCATAGGTGAAGGTTCTCCATGGGGCCCACTTCAGATGGGTTTAGCGATTTGACCCTCAAGCAAGGGATTTTGGGTGTCTCTGCTCTCTCTTGCACTGGGGAGGATATGTTGCTGAGTGTAGGTAAGGTTATTGGCTGTGCTAATATAAAGTCTGCCTCTCAAATGAGCAAATCTATAGTGATTTTCCTGAGCCAGGAACAGTTTGTGAACTGTTTGGTACCGGAGGTACTTTGGGTGAAGGAGTCTTTTGTTCATGTTTTCCCCTTGTTTACTCCTGCTGCTAAAGTAGTTTTTTCCAAAGTCCTACACGTCCTTCACAATGAGATGCTAATGTCTGCTCTCTCCCATAATGGGAAGGCAGTTTCTGCGGTTAGGGTGTTTCTATGTGGATGCAAGAACCCAAATGTGAGGCATCTTATGTCATTCTGGCACCAGGTTTATGGGGCTCTCAATAACCCCGAATAGTCCTTGAACCCGTTTTTAAAGTACCACATAGAAAGGGTGGATTATACAATATTTGCTACCTCTGAAAACATGAAATGTTTCTTGTTTGGTGGCCCTGGTCATTTGAAGGGTTCCTGCCCACTGCTGGCTAGAAGGTCTCTGGTAAGAATGTGAGACCCAGGAATAGTGGGAAAGGGGCTGGGACATCAAGGGAGCAGCAGGAAACAGCCTGCAACTGTATTGCCAGATTCTATCTATCTATCTCCCCCCTTGCCATATATGGTCTGCTGTTGAACAGGGAGCAGTTCCTCCCTTTCTCCAAGGAAACCTCTACTGTGACTCAATCACTTGTATCTGGACAGAAGCAAGTTTGGAGGCTGAGGAGCCCCTCCCTGTGGAGGAAGCAGAGACAGGTTCTAGAGATGGAGGTGAAGAACAAACCAATGAGACATTTATCCGAGATTATTTCTAAAAGAGCTAAGATGTTGGAAACCTCTGAGCTGCTGGCAGTGGCTGAGAATGGAGCTGCATGCCCTAAAAAGGAGCACAGTGTTGTGATAGGTTGTAACTCCATGTGTGGATCTCCCAGTGGGGTACCGCCTTCCTCAAGCCCCCAATTCTGCATGCTGCAGTGATGATGCTGGGTCCCAGCCTGGGGCTGCGCTGCCCCCCACTCTTGGGAAAACAGATATGTCAGCATGCTCCTTTATGAATAATGAGAATGTTACAATAGTAGCGTAATGTTCTTCTGAGCTGGTGAAGTTTGAGGGAGAGGAAGAAGAAGATGAGGATCTCTCTGACTCTTCACTGGCTCCTAATGTTCCAGCCAGTCAGCTTTATAGAAAGGGTGAGTATAGCATGAAGGAGATTAGTAACTTTTTGGATAGTGCTAAAGAGATGTGAGGAATTGACATTGAGGCCTATTTCCCTGATTTAGAGTGCTGTGTTCATTCAGCTCTGTTGTGGGGTTTGCATCGGAGTCTGGTGATATTGCCCAGCAAAGAGTCCTTGGCTGAGAGCCTGTGGCCATCTTGCCAAGCAGCAAGAGTCTACAACTGGCAGTAGGGGAAACTGGGTCCTCCTGCTCCACCAGGTTGCAAAGCAGGGCCCTGTGACTAGTAGTTTGGATATGTAGCCTGCGGGGCAGATGCCACAAAGCCTACTCTCTGGGTCACTTCCTATCATGGCCTCTGCCCCTCCAAAGTCAAAGTGGAGTCAGCTTATGGACTCTACAAGGGGGGCTTCTCCATGACCATGGTCTGGAGGCTCCTCTCTGTCAGTCGTGGCACACTGTTCCCGGTCTCCATGAGGGCCTCTGGCAGCTCGGCAGCAGGGTCTGGGGTCCAGGTGGTGAGGAATTCCTGCAGTGCCTCTGAGGAGCTACAAGCCTAGGGCTGCTCCCTTGCGTGGTCTGCCCTGACTGAGCTGGGATGCTTCCTTTTGAGCTCTGCCTCAGTTGTGAGCATGCCCAGCAGGTGTGGCTTAGCAGGCTATCTGGGCCCAGAGCTGCTCGTTAACCCCTTTTTTCTCTGGTATGGGGCTTATGAACCCCAGCACAAGCACAAAGAGGGATACCTTGGCTGACTGTAGGAAACAGTTCCATCTCAGAAAGTTGTTGAGCAAAGTGAGGAAGTGTGTGGGGATTGTTCAAAATATATAGGCCTCTCCATGGCTCATTTTGTTCAAAGTATTTCCACTTTCCATTGTTTCTCTCTGCTGCTTGGCTCTCTCCTTCTAGTCTATGGTGCTGCTCAACGTTGGCACTCTAAATATTAATGGATGCTGGGATGGCCATAAAAGGACACAACTCTTTGAATTTCTTGGACAAAAACAAGCTGATGTCCTTTTGCAAGATATGCGTTTGGACCCTGATAATCAGGGAAAGTGGTTGAAGGAACAGGAAGCTTTCTTGAGCCAATGTCACTGTTGGGGTGGCTGTTCTCTTTTCCCAGGGTGCAGTGGCACAGATCATCTCTGTGAAGGAGACTGTGCAGGGTTGGCTCCTTCAGGTGAGAACACGTACTGGCACTTTCGTTTTTAATCTTTTTACTGTGCATGTCTGGACTGACATCTTTTCTCCTTTCCCATACCATAGTTGACTGTGACCCTGATATTATTGTCCTGGGAGGAAATTTCAGTTGCACTGTAGATTATGTTTTAGACAGGAACCATGAGCAGAGAACTGTAGTGTCTACTGCAGACCTTTGGGCTTGTAGATGTTTGGAGGTTCTCTTACCCCACTCTTAGGCAGTACTCTTGGCTGAAGGCTACTCCCAATATGGTCGCAGGGGGCTAGACGGGATCACTTTTATAACATGAAGACCAGCATGAATATGTATGTTCAGTCTTTCATGTATTCCACTCATTTGTCTGATCATCGTTTTGTCTCTGTCAGTGTGTTTCTCCTTGTTCCTGCCTGTGCTGCCCACTGGTGCTTTATTACTAAATCACTACAGGACTTGAATTTCACCCAGATGTTTGCTGTGTTTTTGGAGTGTTGGAGGTAGCACAAGGCCTTGTACGAGTCCCTGAGGCAGTGGTGGGATGTCAGAAAGGTCCAGATTCAACTGTTCTGCCAGCAGTATACCCATGCTGCCATGCGGTCTTTGCATCAGGCCATCAGTGCCCTGGAATGAGACATCTTGGGCTCTCATGGCAACCTTGACGTGGGAAACCAGGTGCAGATTCACCAACGCTTAATTGAGGACTACCAGCTCCTGAGGTGCTTGTTGGAAGAGAAGGTGCAAAGGAGCCCTAGTTCAGGCCCATTTTACTCAGCTGCATAAAATTGATGCTCCTACAATGTTCTTTTTCGGGTTGGAGAAAGAATCTATGGGCTGTCAGCAGATTTTTGCCTACAACTGGTGGGTGGTCATCTGATGGCTGACCCTGGTGAGAGCTGGAAAGCAGCTGTTTCTTTTTACAGCACTGTGTACTCACCTGATGCCTGTGATGTGCTGGCAATAGAGGAGCTGGATCAGGGGTTACCCCGTCTGACTGGTGAGGAACAGCAGTTCCTGGACACCCTTCTGTCACTGCAGGAGCTCTCTGTTGCAGTCCAGCAGCTCTCTACAGGCAAGGCCACAAATATAGATGGGCTGCAATCTGAATTTTACAAGCTGTCATAAATATAAAGGGAAGGGTAACAACCTTCCTGTATACAGTACTATAAAATCCCTCCTGGCCAGAGGCACAAAATCCTTTTACCTGTAAAGGGCTAAGAAGCTCAGGTAACCTGGCTGGCACCTGACCAAAACGACCAATAAGGGGACAAGATACTTTTAAATCTGGGGTGGGGTTGGGGGTGGGGGAGAAAGGTTTTGGTTTGTCTGTTCTGTGTGATTGCCGGACACAGATCAAGGAAGCAAGCAATCCAACTCCATTAGAATTAGTAAGTACTAGCAAGGGAATGCATTAGCTTGTTTTTGTTTTGGCTTGTGATTTTCTCTGTGCTGAGAGGAAGGTGTATTCCTGGTTTTCTTTTTGTAACTTTAAAGTTTGGCCCAGAGGGAAATCCGCTGTGTTTTTGAATCTGATTGCCCTGTAAGATTATCTTCCATTCTAATTTTATAGAGGTGCTTCTTTTACCTTTTTTCTTCCTAATAAAGTTCTGTTTCTTTTAGAATCTGATTGAGGTTTTTTTTAGTGTCCTAAAAAAACCCAAGGTTGGTCTGTGCTCATCTTGTTTATTCTCAAGCCTCCCCAGGAAAGGGGATGTGGGGACTTGGGGGAATATTAGGGGGGAGTAGGAACTCCAAGTGGTCCTTTCCCTGAGTTTGCCTAAATCACTTGATGGTGGCAGCGTTACCTAATCCAAGGTACAAGGGAGAATTTGTGCCTTGGGGAGTTTTTAACCTAAGCTGTAGAAATAAGCTTCGGGTGTCTCTCATGCGGGTCCCCACATCTGTACTCTAGAGTTCAGAATGGGGAGGGAACCCTGACACAAGCATTTCTAGTGTCTCATCAGTCCTGACTTTTTTTCTAGTGGTGCTGGAGTGTATCCAGGAGAAAGAATTGCTCCTCAGTGGCTGCAGGGCAGTGATCTCAAAAAAAGGGGCCTCTGTGATTCATGGAACTGGAGACCTATTTCTCTTCTCTGATTATAAGATTTTATCCAGGGCCTTAGCTAACTGACTGAAGGACTATCTGGACTCTTTGATGCACCCCTATCAAATATATTGTATTCCTAAACACTGTATTTTTGATAATTTGTTTTTAATGGGTGATGTATTACTATTACCAACCTTTGTAATCTGGATCTGGGGCTTATTTCAATGGACCAGGAGAAGGCCTTTGACAGAATTAACCATAGCTTTCTTTTATAAATGATAGAAGCTTTTGGGATTGGACCAGAGTTCTCTTCATACATTTCTTTATTTGTACCATAATGTTATTTTCCTAAAAAACTAAAGGGGGTCTTAGGCTGAACTTCCCAGTTCACAGAGGCATTTGTCAGTGGTGTCCTCTGGGATGCTGTATGCTTTTAGTTTGGAGCCACTCCTGCACCTCCTCATAAACTGTTTGACTGGCCTTTCGCTGCAAGTTTTCCTCATAGTTTTCCTTAGATGATTTAACTGGGAATTGGTCCTGCTTCGAGCAGGGGGTTGGACTAGATGACCTTCAGGGGTCCCTTCCAACCCTGATATTCTATGATTCTATGATTCTATGATTCATGTCTGAGTGACGTGCAGGCACTGTGTGCTTGTTTACAAGCATAAGAACAGGCATCATCTGCCTGCATTACTGGGCTCAGAGCAATTCAGTCTTACTGGGCTCTTGGCAGTGTAGTGGTCCCCCTTTGTTGCCCCAACAATTGCCATAGGGCACCTCTAGGACTAACACGTTAAGAGTCTTTTTTTGGATCTGAGCAATGTATGCTAAGAAACTAGGAGGCGGCCAAGGAGAAGGTGCAAGAAATGGTGCTGGTTCCTTCCAGGGCTCTTTTTGGGGACAGGTTTTTGATTGCCAACAACACTGTGGCCTCAATGTTGTGGCTCCCGCTAATGTGTCTGGGACCGTCCCTCCTCCCCCCCAGGCTTTTGGGACAGGATTCAGAGGCATATTAACCATTTTTTTTAAAGAGTTCCCATTGGTTGTGCCCTGCTTTGCTGTTCCTGTCATTAGATGAAGGAGGCCAGAGGCTCACTGATTTAGTCAGCACGGTGGCAGCTTTTTGCCTCTAGTCTGTTTGCCATTTGCTGTACTCTGACTCCCTGCTGGCCTGGAAGTCCCTTGCTTTTTCTCTCCTCCATTGTGCTGGGGGGATGGACTTTGACTCTCACCTATTTTTACTGCACCTGGTCAGTTACAGAGTCTAGATTTGCTTCAATTCTATAATGGTCTCTAATGCCTGGTGACTTCTGCGAAGTGTGCAGCCTGAGCAGATGTTTTCCAGTTTATGGTTCTTGGAAGAGCTGCTGTTTTTTAACCCACGTTTTCCTGATGAAGTGCTCTCCTCCAGGAGCCTGTTGTCTGCCTTTATGTAGGGGTTGGCCAAGCTCTCCTACCTGATTATTCCTAGTTGGTCAAGCTGGAAGTTGGCAACAACACTTGCTGTTCAGACCAGAATCCGGTCTGTGCATTTTTTTGGACAAGATCCTCACTGAATTCCAGGGGTTGCTTCGGCAACAGAGTGCTCAGTAGGGCAGTAAGTTTTTTCAAAGATTGCAGAGAATGAATCCTGTATTCCCGCCCTAGCTGTCTCCCCTTCTGTGGATGAGATCCTTGTGCAACCAGGCAGATTGTTGGTACTGGACAGATTTGGTGAATGTTCCTTTTGCAACCATAACCAAGAAGCAACTCTGTAATATATGAGGAAAAGTGCAGTATTATGCCACCCTCTCTGATTTTCCTGATTCAGCCTGTAGGATGCCTCTGTCTCTGGGTTGGATTACGTTGTACAAACCTCTTCCTAAGCGCTTTAGTGACTTGTAGCAACCAATCATACTGTGCACCATATTACCCCTGAGGTGTTTGCACAGTATCCCTTTTGCTTGGTTCCAGACACCCCTGTTTGATTCCTCTTTTTGGTTTTTTTGCAGCAGTTTTCAGTGGTTTGGGATGAGTTTTCTCCAAGCCCCTGTTTGTTCTGGGAGTGAGACAGTGCTCTCATTTGGCTGGTTTCCGGGTCAGGCAAAACTAGCCCTTTTGAAATCTCACCAGAACATAGTAGCTGGGGTTATGGGGTGTGATGTGCTAGAGCTGTTCGATGTGCACCAACTGTGGCCCAGCTATGGATTGATTATACTTTGCATAAACTGACATGTAACCTGGACACTTTTCGGGTGACTTGGTATTAACAGTATTTTGAGTGAACTCAGTGATGATGCTTTAGTGTTGCATGATAAATGTTCACTTAAGTAAACTATGTTTTACTTTTTTTATGAATATCTTTTGTGCGTATATATTGTAATTTTATAACATTTTAAAATAGTTTTTAACGTGATTTTATGTGAATAAAGGTGTTTTTCATATCATCTCTCTCTCCCACTCCCTCCCCCAGTGAGCACTCACCCACTATGTGGGAGACCCAGAATCCAATCCCCCTGCTCCAATGACTGTATTTATCCACAGTGCAACAGCTTCAGCAGGAGAGACTGAGGGTGCCCCACAACAGACTATCCCAGAGCCCACTGGTTAGAGCGCTCATCTGAGAGCTGGCAGCTAAATTTCCATGCAGCAGCCTATTTACCGCGATGCTGGTGCTCAAGGAACACGCCTGGGTACCTGCCATGGCTGGGGGAGGGGCGCCTTCCCCCAACCCCAAACTAGCCCGGCCTCCAACCTGCCGTGGCTGGGGCGCCCCTCCCCCGGCCCCAACTCTGCTGCGGTGTGGCCAACACGGTCAGAGAGGCCCGGACCTAGCCACGACTGGGCTGGGGCCAGGGGAGGGGCGCCTATCCTCCAGCCCCAGAGCTGCTGTGGCACAGAGAAGCCCCTCTTCCCCCCAGCCCAGGTGCTGCTGTGGGGAGAAAGCCGAGGGGAGTTCTCTCTCTCCACCGTAGACCCTGAGCACCCTCCTGTACCCCAACCTGTCATCCCTGGCCCCACCCTAGAACCCGCACCCCCAGCCGGAGCCCTCACACCCCCTGGACCCCAATCCTCTGTCCCAGCCCTGAGCCCCTCATCCCCGGCCCCACCCCAGAGCCCACACTCCCAGACAGAGCCCTCACACCCCTGCACCCCAACCCTCTGCCCCAACCCTCACACACTCTGAATCCCTCGGCCTCACCCCCACCACACAAATTTTGTTATGTGCACCAATATGGAGGTGACGTGTCACACATCACAAAATTCATTCCGCACATGGGTGGGAAAAATTAGAGGGAACACTGGTTGGCAGATACCTGTTCAGATCCTTTCTTCCCCCTGAGGCAGAGCAGGGACTTGAACGGGTGGGGGTATCTTCCACATCTCAGGTGATTACACTGAGCACTCGGCGAAAAGTTATGAGGGAGGTCCTCCTCTTCCCTCCCTCAGCTGTTCTGTGTAAGTTTTCCTGAGGGGTCCGATCCAGTAGGCATGCCCCAGCAAGTCCCTACCAGATCAGGTCCCGCATGGTTGTTTGGTGACCAAATGCTTGTTTCTCCTTGGTTTCTCCATGGTTCTGGGGCTTAGGCAAGAGATACACATCTGAATGCCTAGAGGGAGTCAGCAGTATACATGAACCCAATGCACAGCTACAGACTAGGGACCGAATGGCTAGGCAGCAGTTCTGCGGAAAAGGATCTAGGGGTGAGAGTGGACGAGAAGCTGGATATGAGTCAGCAGTGTGCCCTTGTTGCCAAGAAGGCCAATGGCATTTTGGGATGTATAAGTAGGGGCATAGCGAGCAGATCGAGGGACGTGATCGTCCCCCTCTATTCGACATTGGTGAGGCCTCATCTGGAGTATTGTGTCCAGTTTTGGGCCCCACACTACAAGAAGGATATGGATAAATTGGAGAGAGTCCAGCGAAGGGCAACAAAAATGATTAAGGGTCTGGAACACATGACTTATGAGGAGAGGCTGAGGGAACTGGGATTGTTTAGTCTGCAGAAGAGAAGAATGAGGGGGGATTTGATAGCTGCTTTCAACTACCTGAGAGGTAGTTCCAGAGAGGATGGTTCTAGACTATTCTCAGTGGTGGAAGAGGACAGGACAAGGAGTAATGGTCTCAAGTTGCAGTGGGGGAGGTTTAGGTTGGATATTAGGAAAAACTTTTTCACTAGGAGGGTGGTGAAACACTGGAATGCGTTGCCTAGGGAGGTGGTGGAATCTCCTTCCTTAGAAGTTTTTAAGGTCAGGCTTGACAAAGCCTTGGCTGGGATGATTTAATTGGGGATGGGTCCTGCTTTTGAGCAGGGGGTTGGACTAGATGACCTCCTGAGGTCCCTTCCAACCCTGATATTCTATGATTCTATGACCAGGGGCAGAAACATGGGCTTCTAGGGAAATTTTACTGAAAAAACAACAACCACCAGTGAATTTAAGTGAGTGAATTTAGGCACCTACAGGTTTCAGTGGGAGTTGTGTGCATCGCAGTGGAGCCTACAACAGGGAGTGAGGCGCCTAATTCCTTTTGTGCAAATAGGCCTCAGTGGCTATGCAGCCATGTCACTGATGCAGGACTGAGTGCCCCTGTGTTCCTTGTCCTGCTCTTTGCTTTTTACATTGTTCTCTGCATTCTGCATCTGCCCTGTGAAGTTTCCAGCCTAACAGAAAAGGATGATGACATTGATGCACCAGGGGTTATATGATATAGCTTTGTCTAATAGTTCATTGCTTATGTTATTTGCAAACATGAATCTATTTACCTGCTGCTTATAATGGTGTGGGGGGAGTTCAATAGTGGCTTGATCCAAAGCACACTAAAGTCAATGGAAATATTTGTATTGGTTTCAGTGGACTTTGGATCAGGTTTTATGACTGTAACTCTCCGCAATCACTGCCCACAATTACATTAGGGCAAAATGAAAATTGCAGCATTTGTGCCCAGCGCTAAAAAACATGCCAGCTATTTCAGACTAGAAGGATCTCTCTCCATATGCTCTGATGAATGCCAAACACTATGAAACAAAACATGCAGAGCTGTTAGCTCTATATTTTAGTGTTATTTTACGTTATAGCATTTTGTCAATGAATGTCAGTTAAATCAGAAGCAGAGTCTATGATATATCATAATTAAATTAAAATTACATTGCTTAATTGTAATATATTGCTTAATTATTTCAGGCCTGGCAGTTGAATATTCTGGCTTGTAATGGAAGACACAATTTCCAGTGATGACTTTCAGCTAATTAAAAATTAAGGCAAATGTTGTAATTTATTTACTTATAATTTTGGAGTCACATTTTAAAAAAAATGTACTGGAAGAGCAAATTTGAAATGTTTCTTAAAAAAAAAGTAAGAAAAAATAATGAAACAAGTAGATTCCTCTGATCTCTAGGAACAGTCCTCTCTAGATTCATAGTGCAGTTAGAGGTCACTATATCTAATGAGGCATGCACAAATGCTCTGAGACTTGCCATAAAGCCTTCCACCTTTACACACCAAAGACAGTTGTATTTCTAAAACATGTGTACAGGCCTAAAAGGAAAAAAAATCGTGATCCAGAAAAGTTCCCTGCAATACATTTCAAGCTTCTGAACAGCACATATGTGCACAGAGATGGCACCCAATGGCTGCCATTATCATATTACTATTCTATTTCACGGTGATGGTATAAACACTGTGGTGGCATTCTTATAGAACATAGAGTCTGAATGATTAGTGTACTGTTCTTTTGTAAAATAAAAGTTACTTTAATACTACAGTGTGTTTGTGAAGGTAAAGCTTTATACAATAAGAGCATACTTGCCATTTATGAAGTGACAGCCATAGACACAAGCACAAAAAATAATCAAAACTAAATTTAGGTTAAGAAATAAGTAGCTATGGAATGTGGTTATGATTCCCATTGCAGCATTATTACAGTTTTATTCTATGATTATACTGACCTATATACTACATATGGATTTACAGTTATCAGAAAAAGTGCAGTCTCCTTGTGTTATATTCTAATGCATTTGCCAAACAGTGTAATACTGTCAACATTGCGTGTTTTGAAATACCCAACAGACAATTGTTATCCTTATGTATCCTGATCCCTTTGTGTATCACTATTACTATCCACACATGTTAGTGCTGAGTTTATTAGAAGTCATATTTAAAGCCTAAATATAAAACAAAGAACCAAACAAGCCGACAGAGAATGTAAAAGTGATATTGGGAGCTCTTATTAAGGAAAATTGTTCTCTTCTATATAGAAATTTGCAGGAATTGGAAACTAATTCTGGGGAGATGATTATCTGAACCACGGAGAATGCTGGAATTTACGGCCCCAATCTCCACTATGCATGAATAATCACTAGAGAATGGACATTCCATTAGTGTCAACTCGGTTTCTTCCTAACTCTTCCTCTGAAGAAGGTACATACCTTTTTAGGGCAGGTATGACACTGTTAATTCTTTAGTATCTGAACAGTCTACAACCACACAAATCTGAAAATCTTGGGGATTCATCAGAGGAAAGGGTTTTTTTTAATGGAGGCATCTGCCTCTGCCCAGCTGTCCCTGTGCAGGATTCCTTCAGAAGTCCAGCTGCAAGGAGATCCCTTCGAACCCATCTCAAAGGGTCATAATGAGAAGCGGGAGGCAGTGGAAATTTTTATAGACAGAGTTGATGTAACCTATGGGGGGAGAGGGGGTTTAAACCCATGACTTAACTTTGCATCCTCCCCATCCATAGGACTGGAGAGTTGGAGAAGGGGGAATATGCTGCAGAGGTAGCACTGCCCCCTTTCAAACACATGCACACTGAAGCTGAAATCGGGACATCACACAGGGAAATGGAAGGAGCATGGGGCCATTTGGATAGAGGCTGACCTCATTAGAATTCTGCTTGACCAGCTCTAAAGTGTTCTTGAAAAGAAACCTGAACTACTTCTAACAGTTAGGTGAAATCTTTGTTGTTCTTTCAAGACGTGCCAATTAGAGATGTGTGAAATGCTCACAGTGAAACCCCCCCAAGCAGGTGAAACTTGTCAGTTTCAGGTTTCATTGAGAGTGAAACTCACCAAAGTACATCACCTTTTGGCATTCCTTCAGGATGTGCAGGCTAGAGTCTAAATCAGTCAAGTTTCTATGGTTTTCTGCTCTATACATTATGGGCATATCAGGTCCCAGAATGGCGTACAGTATGGGTCCAGCACAGCAGCAGCAAAAGGATCTGGTGGAGCACCTCTAGCCCTGTTGTCAAAGAATTGGCGCCATCCCTTCAAGGCAGAGGATCTATTCAGCACCCCAAACATGTTCACCATAATAATTACATTCAGCTTTGAACATAATTACAAAACACATTCTAGGAAAAAACCCCACTAAGATAAAACTAAATACTTGGCAAGTAAAAATTACGTTAGTTGCTCTATCATTTTCTGTTTACAGCTATATCCTGTAGCACAATGAAGGTGAGAGACAACATTATTAACCTTCAGTGACAGTAGGGCCAGGATAAGTATGTACTGGGAATGGAAAAAGGTTTCACATTATACTGAAAATGTACCAAATTCCATTAGTTTTTTCTTTAAATGAAGTGAATTCATCATGAACAAAATGGAAGCATTAGCAGTGTGTCTAAAGATATCTGAAATAAATGATCTCTTCCCAGGTTTAAATATTCTGGTGTTAATAATACATTTCTTCCTCATTCATCTCCCCATTAATGAAATAGCCTCTTTTACTAGCTTCAGTAACTCACATTTATTTTAAAAAGACAAGCTCCAAAAAGAGCTTTTCTAAGCATTTTGTAAAGATAGGCTTGTAACTATGTTTTCAGAAGAATGGACAGGTCATGATAAAGATGTTATATCAAAACAGCCATTTCAACACCACCACAGAGCCTTCAAATACAAACTGTATTTACTACGGTTTTAAAGAATGTACAGGAAATGGCCAGTGTTTCTTGTGAAAAAGGCAACATGATGGAGGTGGAATTTAAATCTCCCTGGGACCTATGCTGCCCTTTATGTGGAAGGAATGTGTATGCGAACAATTATGGGCATTATCTGCATATATAATAGATCCTGTCAAATTAACTTGATATCTTTTTTGATGAGAATACAAGTTTGGTTGACAAAGGTAATAGTGCGGATGTAATAGACAGACTTCTGTAGGGTGTTTGACTTGGTACCACATGACATTTTGAGTAAAAAACTAGAATATAAAATTAACATGGCATACATTAAAAGGACAAAAAATTGGCTAACAGCTAGATCTCAAAATGTAACTGTAAACAGGGAATTATCATCGAATGGGTCTGTTTCCACTGGGGTCCTGCAGGAATCAGTTCTTGGTCCTGCGCCATTTAACATCTTTATTAATGAGGTGGAAGAAAACATAAAATCATCACTGATAAAGTTTGAAGATAACACAAAAATTGAGGGAGTGGTAAATAATGAAGAGGATAGGTCACTGATTCAGAGCGATGTAGATCACTTGGTAAACTGGGCATAAACAAACAATGTATGTTTTAATATGGCTAAATGGATACATCTGTCAACAAAGAACATAGGCCATACTTAAAGGATGGAGAATTCTATCCTGGGAAGCAGCAACTCTGAAAAGGACTTGGGGGCAGTAACATTCCAGGGTGAAATCCAGACCAGTGAGGTGCTAGGCAGTGTTCCCTCTAATTTTTTACATCCATGTGCGGAATGAATTTTGTTATGTGCACCAATATGGAGGTGATGTGTGACACATCACCTTCATATTGGTGCACATAACAAAATTCATGTGGTGTGGGTTTGGGTGCCGGGGGTGGGGGTGGGGGAGGGGAAGAGGGCTCTGGCTGGAGGTGCAGGCTCTAGGGTGGGACTGGGGATGAGAGGTTCGGGGTGTGGGAGGGGGCTCAGGGCTGGGGCAGAGGGTTGGGGTGCAGTGGATGCAGGCTCTGGGGTGGGGCTGGGGATGAGGGGTTTGGGGTGCAGGCTGCCTCAGGGCTGCGGTGGGGAGAGAGGACTCCCCCCAGCCCTCTCTCGCCAAGTGGCCGCAGAAGCTTGCGGCTGGGAGAGAGGCACCTTTCCCTGGCCATGGCAGCTCCGGTGGGGATAGACTGGGCCAAGGGAGGTGTTCTTCTCCCCGGCAGTTCCAGTGGTCCTGGCGAGTGACTCCTCTCTCCAGCAACTCCGGCGGGCCTGGGCCGAAGGAGGGGCTCCTCTCCCCCGGCCGCAGCAAGTCCGGGACAGGTCCGTGCTGGGGCCGTTGGGGAGGGGTGCCTCTCCCTGCCGCAGCAGGTCCGTGCTGGAGGAAAGGCATCTCTCCCCGCCACAGCCCTGAGCCCCTGCCGGGGGCTTAATAGACAGTTGCACGGCTGCGCAGCTTAGAGGGAACTTAGGTGCTGAGTCACTCATGCCCTGCAACTTTGGGTACCCCACAATGTTTTGCTGTTGTAGCTTCCAACTTGGGTCGCTCACAATCAGCCTGTCAGCATGCAGGTCATGCTGAGAGTGTCTGTTTATAGCCTTAGCCCATGTCCAGCAACTGGACCACAGCAGCTTGTCAGCACACTCCAGCTATGCACTGGCTTCCAGCAGCCTTGTTTACTACTTGCAGGGAGGCTCCCAAAACACTCCTGAATTTCCCCCCCAAAACGTGTGTTTTTCACTGTCCAGCCTCGCCTGGACAGTTCAGATATTTTAGGTTTGTTGTCGCTGGCAGGGAACAACATACAACACTTTGCTACCCCAAATGGAGTTACTCAAACAATTCACAACACTGGATTAATTTTGATTAAAGAATAAAACAAGTTTATTTAACTACAAAGAGAGAGATTTTAAGTGAGTACAAGACATTAAAGTCGGAAATAGTTAGAAGAGAAATAAAGATAAAATGCTTCTTAGTACGAAAACTTAGTGAATTAGACTTGGTTCAACGTGAAATCCCTTGCCACATGTTTCCAGTAACATTGCTGACCAAATTCTGAGGCCAGGATCTGCACCCAAAGTCCAACGGGTGTTTCTTTTGTCTTCTTAGATGGAAGAGAGAGAGAGATGGATAGGGAGAGATAATTTGGGGTGTTTTTGCCCCTCTTTTATAGTTCAGTCACCCTTTGGACATGCATTTTCCTGAGGGTTACCTTTAGAGGAAGCTCATTCCTGCTAAGGATGGAGACAAGGAATCTAGTGGTAAAAAAGGTGCCACGATGTTGTTCCATGATCTGTTTGTTCCTGCCTCCCTTCCTTGCCAAAAAAGGCCACTTATAGCAGATTGACCATCAACTTTGATGACAGTTGGCTAGAGGCGTCAGCTTGTCCTCTCTCTTTGAGAAACTGGTTTACCCAGATTTGTCTGGTAAACACATTTCAGACCTAATTTCAGCTTATGTTTATAACTTTATATATAATGTTGTTACACACATTTCATCATGATATTATTGATGAGTGAGTTATTTTCAAATGATACCTCACAAGGCATATATTTACAGAGATTATTATAAATGTGCATGGGTGTGAATATAGAGGTGCATTCAGTCACAGGGGCCATGGTGAGTAATCACGGGGTCCCATGTGATGCTGTGGCCAAAAGAGCTAATGAGATTCTGGGATGCATAAACGGGAATCATAAGTAGAAGTAGAGAGGTTAATTTACCTCTATATTTGGCATCGGCATGAGTGCTGCAGGAATATTGCATACAGTTCTGGTATCCACAATTCAAGAAGGATGTTGATAACTTGGAAAGGGTCAAAGAGGAGCCACAAGAATGATTAAAGGAGTAGGAAACATGCCTTATAGTGATAGACTCAAGGTATTCCATCTATTTAGCTTAACAAAGAGAAGGTTAAGGGGTGACTTACAGTCTGTAAGTACTATAAGGGGAAGAAATATTTGATAAAGGGATCTTCAATCTAGCAGAGAAAGGTATAGAATGATTCAATGGCTGGAAGTTGAAGCTAGACAAATTCAGACAGGAAATAAGGTGTAAATTTTTAACGGTGAGCGTAATTAACCATTGGAACAATTAAGAACATAAGAACAGCCATACTGGGTCAGACCAAAGGTCCATGTAGCCCAGTATCCTGTCTTCCGACAGTGGCCAATAACTAAGGGCCATGATGGAGTCTCCATTACTGACAAATTTTAAATCAAGATTGGCTCTTTTTATAAAATATATGCCCTAGGAATTATTTTGGGGAAGTTCTATGGCCTATGTTATACAGGGGGTCAGAGTAGATGATCAGAATGGTCCTATCTGGGCTTGGAATCTATGAATCTGTTTGTTAAGAATAGACTCCTTCAGCAGCTCTAGGAACTATCAGGCCAACTGACCGCTGTACATAATCAATATTAAAACTGCTTTCTGATGCTTACCAGGTATATCATATTGAGAATCTTATTGTGTCTGTCGTGGGAATAATGTGGCTGAGAGTTGAATCCAGACTTTCAGCTCTAATTTAACATGCTGTATAGCCTCAAAGTGATCACCAGCCATAGGCACATGTCTATTAAGGCTCAGATACACAAAAGTAGTTAGGTGCTTAAATCCCTGCTTTAAGCACCTAAATCCCAGTTTCAGCATCTCTATGGTACACAAAACTCATGCTGAACCCTGTAGGCACCTAGATTTTTGCAGTAAACATTCCCAGAGGTGCCTATGTTTCCACCTCTGGGCATGCACACTGCTGCGTCTCTCTAGACGTCCAGGTCTCTATCTCCTGCCAAAGCTGCAGTGGAAGATTGACAATGGCTAACTAAGTCATGTGCTGAGCCCGATCCAGTAGGTGCCCTCTGAGCACACCTACTAGCTTGTGCCCCTCAGGCAAGTTCACACAAAACAGCTATGGGGTGAGAGGAGGACATCAATTCTTACTTTTAGCCTAGGAATGAGGATACTCATCTTGGATGTGGGAGACCCCCCAGCTGAAGTCTCCTCTCTGTCTCAGGGGGAAGAAGGGATGTGAAAAGGGGTCTGACATCTGTCCGAGCTAACCACTAACCTGTGGGATATTCAGATGTGGGGTTCCTTCAATTTATCCTGTTGAAGCTGTTGCTTAACTTCAAAAATCATCACCTCACTGCAGGCTGACTTAGGGACCTATCTCTGAGAGAGGGTCACACATCCCTCTGATCAGCATCTCCCATTGGTTAGCTTAAGTGGCTCCTTACCTAGAATTCTGGCTTTTGTGAAGGTGCCTCTCTCCCCGCATTCATTGTATAAAGTGTCTAGGGGCCTAACTCAGGCTTTGCAAATCTCAATGATTTTCTAGGTGCCTAAAAGTTAGGTGCCGTGACGCTCAGCAACACAACACCTAATTCCTTTTGTGTATCCAGGCCAAAGTTACTACTTTGCGACTCAAAATATTTCTCCAGGGCTATAGCGCTACATTAAAACTCTTGTCCAACAGTCATACACAAAACTGAAAAACAGCCACTCAAAAAGCATGCAGTGCTACCGAGCCCTGTTACCAGTACCAACCATTTAAAAGCTCTAGGACTGCCACCTTTCATTGGTTAGGCAGATAACACAAGATCAACTCCTGGTTCAAAACAATTCTGAACTTTCTTCCAAAGAACACTGTGTTTCGGGGCCAAAAGTGGGATTTACAGTCATTGTATCGAGAAGCATAAATGGCATATAGAATTTCTATCTTAGCCTTTACATCGCACGTGCTTCCATTAATTTTCATTTTGCGACATGCTTAGATAATACATCAGCCCAATGTAATGATAAGTAATATCAGTCAACATTCAGTTTCTGGGTGGGATTTTCAAAAGTGCTCAGGACTAGTGTATCTTTGTTTCCACAGAAGTCATCAGTAAACCTCCCATTGATTTCAATGAGAGCAAAGTTAGGCCAACAAATACTTTTGAAGTGAGTGATTTTGAAAATTGCAGCCTACCAACTTGATTGCAATAGCCATTCCACTATGCAAAGAGGGCACCATAATAGTCACAGAGGGTATAGCAGCTATAAGGCAGACATAACCGTTTAAAAATGGCAGTTTGGGGTTGAGTAAAGACACCATCATCCTGATACACAAATTCCCTGCAAACATTCCCAATACATACATGTGGCTGGAGTTGATCTCCAGCCAGCACCTGTTAAATGGGCTATGCACTGAAGCCAGGATTTGACCCTAAATACAGAAATTCTTAGTAATCTGTTTTTTCTTAATATTAAAGGAAACTGTGCTGGAGACAAAGTTGTATCTCTAGATGTTAACATTGTTGCTGTGTATCAAGATCGGTAAGATTATCAAGCCTGCCAAAATATCTGAATGCCTATAATTTAACCATACTATCTTCCGCTATTATCTGCAAATGCTGCAGTAAAATGACTGAGGTCCTTGCTCTTAACCATAATTATGAATAGGAATGAAGGAGAGAAAAAAGCTACAGCTATTTCCTCCCACATGATCATTCTGTCATCTTTCACACTTACATCTTGTTTCCCAAAGCTTTAATCTGCATTTGTACTCCCCTGATATTTACTTCCAACAGACTTCTTTTATACTGCAGCACAAAACAAAGAACTCACATAAAAATTGATGTTCAACTGCATTTAGGCATGAAATTTTAATATAGTCCAGAGAGAGTTCTTGCTGTTCCAAAATAATTTTAGAGTAATTCTACAAATAATGAAGCCCTTTATATCAATAAAATTCTTGTTGTGTGTATTGCATATAATCAATATCTATTCACATATTTGACTACTGTCAAATCACCGTCTTTAAAAAAAGACTAGAACTAATAACAAGCCATAGAGATTAAATATGAAGTGATAAAATTCATAAGTAGTAATACAACAGATATGGTAAAATTCATGAAAGACAGATGCTATTACTGTAACATGCTTTCTTTAGTAGTTGTAGGGCACAATTCTGAATTCACTTTTTTTCCCATTTGAATTTTCCTTCAATTGATATTTCTTACTTGTCCAAATTTCTGCAGTCATTAACCATGGGATTAGTTAAATTAATTAGGAACATGCAGGATGATGCATGCATTGAAGTATTAAATACAGGGAGCTGAGAAGCACAGTTTAGTGTTACCTCACGGTGTGGGTTAATCCTTAGAATTAGGTTGTAAAATAACTGGTACTTTAAAGTGTGGTTCTACTCTGACAAGTGACTATATATAATGGAACCTTCTTTCTGAAAAGATCTGCTCCCTGTGTATATTCAGTCGTATCTCCTGACTTTAATGATTAAAGAATCTGGACTTAAGTATTGACTATTTTTTCTTCCTGTTAAATCTGCAGTGCCAAACAACTAAGAGAATGTGGGCTGGATTCTATTCCTCCTCTGCATCATCATCAACAGAATTATTTACTAAATTCCAAGGGCCAGTCAGGTACATTTGTGAAAGCCTATTGTGGGCAGTATGGTCATTGAAGGCATAATTTGGATACTGGGGTTACACCTGGTTGTGTACCAAAGGGCATAGAATTTGGCCTGCATTACTGGTGGTATGTGGGAGAAGGAAATAACTCAGTTAGTCTTTCAGCTCTTATGATGAGTTTACACCGTTGGCATTTAGAAAAAACATTTTACTCGAAAATGGTTGGTATTTGGTATTAAAACTTTAACATTTGTCACCCAAGCATTCTAATGGGAAGAATACTTGCATTTGATTGAATCATGAAGATCAGCTTCAAAGCTTTTCAGAAGTGTCTGTAATAAAGGACTCAAATGTTGCACTCAAAAGGTGCAGGATAAATGTAATTTATAAAATGACCATGAGTTTAGCACACGAATATTAACTTCATATATGTACTGTACATACACATACATAAGTTACATGAATAAATCTCAGACACATCCTGTATATTGATTAGTGATACATTATATTCAGTAAGGGCGGGAATGAAGCTAGATGACCTAATGAATATTATGTCTTGATCCTAGAAGTTTGTGATGTTTTCTGTTCCACGAATGTTCTCATAAAGGAACTTATGTTTGGGGGTTATTTCGGGGGTGCTGTGGTGAAATAAGGGGTTTGTCTATGATGCACAGTCTAAATTAATTAACAATGTTCATGTGGAGGTTTTCAAGAACATTTCATGTCATGTCAAAGCCGCAATCATGAACTGCCTTGAAAAACCACAAATGCAAGTTGACTTGGTCATGACAGCCTCTACTAATTGCTGTCAAACAGTAATTATTATTTCATTAATTTCACCTCTCCAGGAAACAATGGCTTCTGGAAGCATCTGCCTCTAGGTTTGATTTTTAAGTTTAAAAGTAAGTTACATGTTGTCTATGGTTAATCACTGTTTTTATACTTTTAAGGCAATCTTGTCAGCACATGCAAAAAAGTAGTAGAAATTGGAACTAATTATCTCATACTTGACTGATACTTTCCCCTGCTGTTGGAAGCGGAATGCTTGCCATCTAGTAGCTTTCCACACACAATGGGAGGGAAAATTATCAATCGATCATGGGACAATCAGTTCCTAATTTGTAAGTTTTTCTGCTGAAAATAAAAGCAAGCTAATTTACGATTATAAGGATTGGAGTCCCTATGGTGAATTGGAGAATGATCTTTATAAATAGTCCATCTAAGTGATATTTACATTTTCAATTATTTTAGCAATGAATGATGATCCCAAGGTGAATTAGGATATTAAAATTTTATCACAATCTTTTTTTTTTTTGGTTATTATTTCTATGGATTTAGAGAAGAGCAAGGCACTCAGGACAAAGGCATTGTTTGAAGGATTTTACAACTGAATATATACATAGACCACATGTGAAGACAACATCTGCATGAGGATGAGGAGGTAAAACAAAGGGAGAGGACGAAAGCACTCTGAGAATTTTGAATTTAATGACATTTAGCTCTTATTCAGGGATTTCCAGGAGTAAATCTCAAACTATAGACATTTTGCCCTGTGAAACTCAGGATTGAAACCATCTGAGATAGATCTGAACTAGGGCAGAAGTACTGTACCTATGGTAGATGTGTAATCTATAAATTAGATGTGTAATCCTAAATTGTGTTTGTGAGACACTGGAGGCCATGGGGCAGCTCTCTGGTGGTCCAGTGAGCTAGCCTGTTGCACAGTTCTAACTCTCCTCCTGGTTTCCAGTTGCTAAACCATATTTAAAGGAGCTAAAAATCTTATTTTCCTACTATTACTCTTTTATGTAACATGTAGTTGCCACAGGGATGTTATATGATTACGAATGGGAGGGGAGGTGTACACAAAGCAATCTTTCTATTAATATCTGGTATGTATTATGGAAAAATTTGGGAACCCCAGAAAGCAAATCTACAGTGCTTGAAAATTGGAAGTGCATGTGTTTCCTCTGTTTTAAAGTGCCTGTCATCCTGGTATCTACATACTCTACAGCAATTAAAGATAGCAATGCATGCACCCTTAATGGGAATATTTTCACAGCCTTTCTTGTTTCTGGGTGTGTGTTTCCCCTCCTTTTTCATCTTCCTCTCTTTTCCTCTCATCTTCCACTTCGCCCTTCCAATCTCCACTACACGTTGTGAAGATATTATCTATTGGCGAAAGGCCTTATCGAAGAGGTGAGTGTGGCTTATAGATCTGAACATGTTCACTAATGTATCCCCTAAGGAGTTTACCTAGGTTCCTGAGTATGTGTCTGCTCGTAACTCAGGGAGTGGGTCTGACCCTGGGAGGAAGGGAGTCAAAGGCAGAATCAGACCTGACAGGGGCCCTGTTGGCATGGGAGAGGATAGCATGGTGCCTGCTCAGAGGAAAAGTTATGTCTGAGGGAAAGGAGGAGGGCAGAGTCAAATGATTGACAAGTGAAAGTCGGGAAGAAGAGCTAGCCTGACCAATAGGAAGTGGGATGCTCACTTTTGAGACCACTGTGAGAGGGGAAAAGCCACTTTGGAGTAGTCTGGAGCCAGCCACAGAAAGGGCAAGACTGGCTGTGGATAAGCTGGTGAGTCCCAGGTCTGCATGCAAGGTCTCCTGAGAACTGGCTTCTGGGGACCTGGAAGCAACATCCCTCAGCTTGGTATTTTTTCTCTTCAAGGTGACTTTCAGTTTCTAGAGTTTTGTAGGGAAAACCATCCACACAGCCAGGCAGAGGAAGCCCTCCAGCTCTCTAGGTAAAATCAGTCAGCTCTCCATTGGCTGCTAGACCAGGGCCCCCTGCTTGCTGTGAGTATATCTGAGCACTAGAGTAGAGACTAAAGTTAGGGTCTTTCATAGAGTTTTTGTAATCTGCCTCTTGAACTCTGCTTCCCTTTGTGGTGAGGGGAAATCTGGGGACCAGAAGCAGCCTGACTCTTGCATGAAGAGGATCCCTTCCAGCAGTGATCATCAGCCACTGTGCAGTGACTGAGGAGTCCACATTCATCTCCGAACCTGAGGCGCATTCATGGAGTTGTGAGTGTACCATCTGTTAGTTAGATAGTCAGAGAAATTGCATGGGAGATCCCAATGTCCTCAAGCCAGGGGGTAAGGATTTGGGGATGTTATTAGCTGCTGCTATTAAATCTGTGGAGGGATTTACCATCTTATCCCATCAAATCCCAGTCATTTGGACTGCACTGAAGCCAGTCGGCCAAGTTGCTAGCTGCTGCACAGAGAACATCAAAGTCACAGGCCATCAAGGACCCCTACAAAGTACGCGTACCAACGGGACACTAAATTTTAGTCTTGCTATATCCAGACACATAACTGTGGAAATTCACAGGTATTATCAGTGCAGGCAACAGTGACCCCAAGAGTATTGTCTTACCCTGTTTTGTTATATTCACTTCCTGTTTAATATAATTACTCAATTGAATATATTGTGTTTTTGTGTTATTTCCTGGGAGTCTCCAACTATCTGGCAAATAACTGGGCGTTTTCTTGTGGTTAGAGTTTTCCTTTCAAGCTGCCCTGGTGACACTGCCAGGAAGGAGCAAGGAGGGTGGAGACACCACTAAATAAATTCATATGGGAAGAAAATAAACTACGTTACACCCTGCTAAGCTGGAGGTGGGATCCAGAAGAACCCAGGCCTATCCATCAAAACCTGAAAGGCGATCGGTGTTAAAGGAGGTAACTGGGTGGATAAGGGGTGCTACATTCATCTTTGCTAACAGGTCTTCACTTTAAGAAGGAATGAACACAGCAGAAGATCCAGAAAGATTACATGGACCTTACTCAAGCAGAGAATACACAGTAAAGATACACTTGGGTTTTGCTGAATACCAACAGGGATGTGCAAATGAGCAAATGTTTGTGCAACAAAATGTCAGAATAGCTTGAAGTCAAGAGAGAAATATGAAAGAACTCAACAATTCTCTTTGATACCCTGCCTCTACACTTTATTTCTAAAAACCCACCTGTGAAACATGCTAATAATTTGGTCACCTCTTCACACTTAGTTTGTCCTAGCATGACCATATGCATGTCCTCTGATTGAAGTTTTTTCAGATCAGAGATTCTGTCCTGACTTTGTTGTCTTTACTATATTTAACTTCTTGGAAAGCTCAGTGTTCAGCTATGACATAATAAATTGGCAATCATGGTCACTGATCTAATCAACACAACATTAACCATAAAAAAAATGGTTACTGACCATCTCACAATATGAGAAGCAGACACCCTGAAGTCAGAGAGCATTTAAGAGTATAGAACTCAAAGACATTAAGGAACAGATCCTTCAATGGGGTATGAGTACTTTTACAGTGACAGCACAATCTGGTTGAGAAGTGGGTTTAACCAACTCAAGAAGGAGTCACCCCGACAAAACATAGATTCTCTAGTGGAGAAGAGACAGTATGAGGAGTATGAGGAGTTTTGATGTCGTTCATCTTCACTGCTGCTGGTATAGCTGAGAAAACAAGGTGCGGTCAGAGGAAAGGGGAGTGGCTGGGATGCAACATAGATCCTTGTCTTCAGTTTCAACCTCTTGTAGCAGTCCTATACCATTTGTAGCTGGCATAAATTAGAGAAGCCTTCTCAGCACAGGGTGGGGTTAGTATGCACAGAATCGCAACCTGAGTTTTGAGCCACCTTTGCACACATATTCCTAATTTGTACTCTGTGCAGTTCAGCTACATCAGAGGTTCTGAATCTTGGACTGGAAATAAATGATACTTGTTGGAACTTGGTTGCTGCACAATGACTACAGAATTGGTTGCTTAAGAAATCACAGAGCTCCTCAGAAGCTATTATACCTACTGTATAAAAAGGGAGCACAGAAGGATTTAACATGAATAATGAATTGTTTGCTTTATGTTTAGATGAACCTAATAAATAAGTTGGCATTCTTTCAAAGCTGTGGGAGAAGAAAAGGTGGCTATCAGGGACAGAGCACATGGACACATTGTTTCGTAGTGAGATTGTCTGAGGAGCTTCAGAAATCTCTTTGGAAAAGCAAAGATGTATTGTGGTGTGTGAAAGGAAGAAATCTTCTCTAGCAGGCTGTTATCCTAGTTGCCAAGGGCAGGTCCTTGATGAAAACAGAGCACCAAAGGATGGATAGTTTAGGGATTGTACAGTAGAAGTAGAAAGTTGGTTATTATAATGGAGCCTAGAGTTACACTGGAATCAAAATGGATTCAACATACAGGGAATGTTACAAAGAGACTATAGTCCAAGTTCTAGCTTGAAGTCTAGTGGGGCAACCCAAACAAAGCCAATGATTTAAGTCAGGCCAGAATTTAGTACTTTGTTGGGAGACATATCAACAAAGGACATTATATCCAGAAGAGAAGGTGGTACCAGAGAAAAAGTCACCTAACAGGTCAGAGTCATTCTAAATAAATACTGTAAATATCAAACACTGGTTTAGTTTTCAAACTACGGTAACTGCATTATGTTCTGGGTTTTTTAAGTCATGGTGCTTTATGTAAGGCAACCCAGACTTCATTTTATTTACATTATTATTGCTAAAGGAAGTCGAACAGACTAGCTTAAGACCATTTCAAAAAATAGAAGGAAATTTGTGCTCAAATAGGGCCATATTTGACTTTGCTAGTTCTCTAACTTGCATTAAGCCGAATATTTTCTTAGCATGCTTACAATATAAAAATAATGAATAATTTTACAAAGTGGCTCAATACCAATAAACAACTCCAACTTGCACCCCCCCCCACTCCAACCCCACAAATGAAAAAGAACCTCAGATCTCTCCCCTCATACAAAAGCCCATGTAATGGGATAGTCCTTGAAGAGATCAACAAATCTGTGATCAGTATGAGCAGCACTGGAGTTTGAAGTTTTAGAGTCAATAGACCCTCTCTGAAAGCCCTTTCCTATTTAACTCATGGAGTTAGCTGCATGTGTGTTTCAGTTATCTCAGCTGCCCCTGTGTCACACAGGGTAAAAGGCAACATTTATGGTAGCCAGTGATATTTGTGTTTAATCTGCAAGCTCAGCCCAGGGAATGGAATTCTCATCATTTCCCCAGCCATTTAAAACAATAATTCTGTGCTCTGCTAAATACCTCCTTTTCTAAACCAATACTCTCCTCACTGAAATTGTAGTCATAACTGTAAAAGAAATCTACTGCCAAAGTACTCCACTGGGAGAGAAAGAATATAGTGGCAGCTGGCTGTCTCCAAGGAAGGAGGGGCTCCATCTCTGTAAAACACTCTCAGCTCTTGCGGAAGATATGCTGAAGATGTAGAAACTGTGCTACTACCAACCAAACTAAAGGTTGTCACTTTAGTAGAACAAGAATTCTAGATACAGTGCAATCAGCAAATTAATTAGAAAATCTCATGCCTGTGTGCAAAATAAAATTGAACAGAAGCAGCGTAGTGTAATGATGCTTCTTTAATGAGTTTTACATTCAACAAATTCATCCTTTTGCCCTCCCACTCAAACATTCCTTTCCTAACATTTGTGGATGGAGAACCATGATTAAAGCTTGATGGTTGCTTGACTAATTATTTGTTTATCCTACATACCAATCCCAGGAGTCCAAAATCAGTAGGGGACTCTTTAAGGAACACAACTCAGGGTTTGCATTCCTTTTGTACAATTTACCAACCTTCTGTAACAATCCATGGTGGTATAACATTCCATGCATGTGACATTGGGACTAGTTGAAGATTGCATCCTTTTAATCCTTACAGTCTGGGCTGGATTCAACTGATGACCTACCTGGTGAAGCACAGTAGCTGATTAGAAGTGTCCCAAGGCATGCAGTCCTCCAATAAATGCTGACTTATGAGGAGTTCCTGTCTGTATATCTGTCTATATACCTACCATACAAAAAGGCTGTTTGAAAAGAACTTTAAGGTTGCAAAGTTTAGAACTAAAATGTTAGGGAGTATGACATAGAGTCTACCTGTGCAACTTGAATTTTATCCTTTTCTGCCTATATATTATGATCACATAGTATTTTTTCTCACCTAGACCATCAACGCTGTTTGAATCCGGGATCTTTAGATCAACAATAGAGAATTTCCACTTGAGTTAAAGGAGTAACTAGTAACAGAAGTAGTCTATTGTCCTCTAAGAGGAGAATACAACACACACTTTGCCAGAGGGTTACACAACTGTGGAGTGTTGGGTATGAGAATTCCAGCTTTCTATTTCTTGCTTTAGGAGGAGAGTGTTGCCTGGAGCTATGTTAAAATTTCTGTACAGTTCACAACCTGTATTTCTGACCACATCCTCGTACCCCTGGCCTATGAGCAGGCAAGTGTCACTCACCCGTTTTACAAATAAGGTAACAACTAAGTGGTTGGTCACTTTAGGTACAGCTGAGAATAGAATCTCATCTGACATACAGAGCCAAGCCTCCTCTTCTTTGCCATATTGCCTTTCATAAAGGGTATGTCATGGCCCTAAACCATCACCTCCAGCCCAATGCCCTCCTCCCCCCTATGTGGGTATCATGCAGGTCTGTTTCTTTCTACATAAATTCACACTCCTTGACTTCCCTTCGAAGATCCTGTTTCTGCTTCAATCTCAGTTATTATCTCCAGCTGTTCTCACCTCACCCCTGCACTTGCTTCAGGTTTCTTGCCTTTTTTTACTTCATTTCTCTCCTCCAAGTCTCACCTTTGTGCCTTTTCCATATTACTCTCCTATCCCTAGAATAACACCCCTCTTCCTGTGCATCAGCGCCTTCACACCATTTCTTCAGCTTCCTCCTCAAAGCCCACTCCTCTCCTGCTCTTTCCTGCTTTGCTCTTTCACTTCTTTGCTCTCTACTCCTCCCACTTGCCTTACCTCATTCTCTATGGGGAGATTTTCAAAGGCATGAAGGGAACTTAGGTGTCTGTATTTGTGCCTTTAAAAATCTCCCCCTACATCTCTAACTCTCCTATACTAGAATAAGACTAATTTTTATTTCTTGTACTCTTTGTCTCCCTCTCCCTGCCTTCCTGTCCCCTTCCTTTGTCTACTATCTTTTCTTTTCTTTGTCTAATTTAGATTTTGCAAGCTCTTTGGGGCAGGGACTGTCCTTTTACATTCCCCGGAAAGTACCATGTAAAATTGATAATGGGGCTGTTTAATGTTTAATAAGTTACTTATAGAATTCCTGACAGTTGCCTACAAAAAATAATACAGGCATCCATGCAGTGGGTTAAAGCCGCAGCGTCATTAGTTCAACTACTAGAGAGATCACAGTTTTGATATTTGTGCTCATTTGATATTCTCCTTCTAGGAGAGGGTACAGGTGTGGAGAATCCATCCAATTTGTATAGCTGGAAATACCATATGAATAATAAGCAGGCCTTTTTTAACCTTGCTCATACTTGTGATGTTAGTAAATCACAACTGCGTGGGGGTGAAAGAAATTAGAATCTAAAATGAAGGGACTGTCCCATTATGTATAAGACTGCTGAAAGGTTTCTTTGTTCTAGAAAAGTCATTATAATAATATAGGAAACAAAAGCCAAAGCTCTTCACCCAACCCTGGGTGTCCTGCTGAGTCCTGCACCCTGATGATACTGTGTAGAATTTAAACAGCTATATTTCTAAGATCATCTCTTCCACTAGTAATGGAAAGTAGCACTACATAAACTCAGGGCAACTCATAACTTGGGGCTCTTTCATCTGAAATAATTTGTGTCAAGAAAAGCCTGTAATCAACACACATATACATATATAGATATAGATATAGATGTGATTCTTCTTTGATGCTCTCCTAGGACAAAAACACCAAAACCAGATATCTAACAGCTTGAGAAATTGCACCCGTTCCCCTCCACCGCGCACACTAATAAAAAGTAAGCAGTAATCATTCTACTGACCATGCTCACATCAGATGTGTCCATGTGGAGGGGAAATAGAATGTGACAGTCACCCCCCCCCCCGACCTATCAAATCTCATTTCTCCAATACCCTCTCCCTTCCCCCATATATACATCTATACCTTCAGTGTATTGAAAGTATACAAGCTCATTCTTTTGGGCATAAGGTAACCTCCAGCTGACAGAGGTTTAGATAACCTGCCCATAAGGGAAGCGTCTGTTACATAACAACCCCCTTTGTGGAGCCTTGCACCTTCCTCTGAAGCATTTGCCACTGTCTGAGACAGGATTCTGGACTAGATGGACCATAGGTTTGATCAGGTATAGTTAATTCCTATATTCCTCCATACGTATACATGTGGAGCAGCTGCATCTGGCCAGATTCCAACTGTGATTTTGCTGCATAATTCACACAAGATATGAATCATGAGTAAGCTCTCTAAATATGGTAATTTAGGTGATAATTATCCAACACTACTACATTTAATTATCATAAAATAGTTACAAACATTTAAGAAGTCTAAACATTTAAACACGGTTTCAGTTAAGCTGTTGAATGTACCAGCAATAACCACTTTCACTGTTGCCCTTTCACAGTCCAACACGATATCTTGAAAAATTCTGAAGTCATTTTAGTGGGTGCCTCGCAGTGCCTTCTATGATCAAAGTTAACGTCAGGACTTTCAATTAAAATTCCGTTTTCATGTGTTCTTGCCTAGCAAAAATTTTCTTCTCTGAAATTTTCCATGAGGCACATTAGTGACGGGGGTGGGGGAGGGAGAGGAAGGGCTAATTGTTGAACAAAATCTCTTCACAGGTCTGAATTAATCAAGAATGAAAAATGCACACTTCCTGTTTTGAGTCCATGCAGACAGATTTTGCTCACACGACAACATAAAAAGCAGAACTTTGCACATCTGAAATGTTCAGGTTGTCTAGTCCCCACTGAGAACTAAGCTCTTTTGTTGGTTGAAGAAAATAAGCTGCAACTATTTAAAACCTCAATTCTGAATATGTGCAAAAGTAACTTTGGGACGAATTATCACTGCCTTAGGGACGAATTATTATGCTAAGTGCAATGCTAAGTAAATACTATACTTAATGGGCCAGATCCTCAGCTGGTGTGAATGAGCACAGCTATGCCCAAATGGGCATTCTTACTGAAGATCTAGTGCAATACATATAAAGTTTAAAACATGGAAGATTTTCTCTGTAGACAGATTTCACTGTGGAAACGGATTCTGTTTTGAAGTCTTTATTCTGCTACACAGCTTGTAAACTACACAGCAAGGATTCTTTCTTGGGCTTAGCTTGAGAACTCTATAGAAGAGACACTTTCTTTGGCACAAGATATAATCACTGGAAGAGCAAACTGATGAAACAATTTCAAATGGTGAAGCTTGTGTATTCCAAAAGCTCGAGGCTGTGAACATAGTTCAAAGATCTTAGAAGCTTCACGAACATAAGATGGTTTGATTTTTCCTACTTTTTCTTGCAGAGAAACAGGAAAATTAAAATATAATGTTACCAAAGCTTTGTTACAAATTTAAATGTTCAATAGACAGGCAATGCTAATGTTGAATGTGAAACTAACTTTCCTGATTACTCATGTGAATTATGAATAGTCTTTAATTCTATAATCGCATAATTTTCCTCAAATGATATTGCAGAAAATTATGTTCTACATCAGATTCACATATGATTCCAGTCTTATATGTTTACAATAATTTCTTCATTACAATGGACTTCACTACTGCATCTGTTAAATCTTTTTGAAAGGTGGCATGAGATACCAAAGTTTTTTTGTGCAGAATAGAGAGCATGGTTTAGCAAGGTTCTGATTTACTGTATTTAAAATATTGTACATCCTTTTGTTGTAAAGAATTTATATCTGTGCACTGCTGGTTTGAATGTTAACAAGGTATTTCTAACTTTACAAGTAAAATAAAACTGTTTGTTGCCCATCATCTGATTTTAAAAATGTATAGTTCCAGCAAAATATTTAATTGCACTAAATAATAATAGTATAATTATAATAAGTGTATTAATGAAGCAGTATGGATGGTAATGTAGTTATGGGGAGTCAATTCTGTAATTTAATTGGAAAGCTCTATATATGCCAAGAGAATGCCTTTCACTAATTATTCTGGAATTATAGATCATTATACTATAATGTCTAAGTTGGTTACTATATACTTTTACTTTAATGAATATAATAAGCATACATTCCTCAGAGTAATACACAGTATTACAAGCTGCCAGACATCTATCCCTATATTTTAGAAATAGCATGTGATTACGTGAAAAAGCCTTACACAACATAAACCACAGGAATTAGGGAGTCAAGTTCTCCTTTCAACCTCAACTTTCACATATCAGGTCGGATTCACAAGGAGGATTGAAATGCTCAACTGCCACCTTAGGCACCGCTGGTATTCACAAAATCCCTGCTCAGATGCCTCCTAACTCCATAAGTGGTTAATGTCTCTAGGCGCCTTAAGTTTCAGTGGCTGGGCATGTGCTTAGTCACCTTAGTCCTGGCATCACCCCACAGCTCAGCTCCTAATACCTTAGCCCCAGAGGGATTCACAAACTAGTCATTCCCCTGCCTGCCAACCCAATCCAGTAGATATGCTCTGAGTATGTCTAAACCCACAGAAAGTGGTGGTTCTCACTTATAAAGCTTTCAGCCCGGTGGCTACACTCCCGTAGTCTCACATCATTTAAACCCTAAAATATCTGATCAGAAAGCTTGATTTCTAATTCATCTTTGAAGTTTGGATGCATTTTTCATAAGTTCTAAAAATAAAGAGTTCTGTCTTCTCCAGTGGTGTGTCATGTATATGTATGAAAGGCACCATGACAAAGTTTCAAGGTATTTTGAGAAGTGTAAATGCAAGGGAAAACACATTCAAAAACTATGATGCAGCATTCTGGTCTTTTGAAAATCTACTAGTCTCTGAATATATCAGTACAATCAAATAAAATTAGGTGGTGCAAATAAAAATATAGTACAATGACAGGCCAAATAGTGCGTGAAGTGACATGCAGCTTGTGGTAGAGTTGCATGTGATTAATGATACAATGTTTTATACAATAAAAGTGCGATTTAAAAGTAAATATGCATGTTTTGAACCTGACATCTCATTGAAATGTGTGGACAAAACCAGACATCACAAGTGATCCCAATGATACAAATGCCCAGGAAAGAGAGATGATACAGCTGGTCTGATCGTTTCACAGTATCAGAGCCTGGTGACAGAGATGATGCGTGGGGAGAGGTGGGGGCACGTTGGGTCACATGCTCCTCCAGATTTCTGCCTTCCATTTAGCAACAACTAAATGTTCTGAAGGGACCCATCCACAGTGCTGCTGCACACTGTGCCCCACAGGGCCACCTCTCGCCAGGATGTTCAGCAGCAGGGAGGCAGCGGCTCCCCTTGGTGGTGGCACTCACTGTGTGTCTGTGCAGCGTTGGGAGGGAGGAAGCAGTAAGGCGGCTGGCTGCGGGCTGAGCCTTGCCCCCTGCCCTCGCTGCATGGGACTGCTTCTCCTTCCCTGCTGCTGGAGTCTCAGCACTTCCTGCTGCCTGCTTTGCAGACTGCCCTGGGTGAATGTCCGGTGCCTGTTCCCAGGGCAGAGGCCGCTTTCTCACTCCTATAAGGAGGGGCTCTGCCCAGGGGAAACTGCTCCCCTCGCACTGCTCCCCTTGCCCTGCCTTCCATTTAGCAATAGCTTCTAAGGTGAGTTATGGGGTGGAGGTGGCACTCCCTCCCTGAACCCCACTGTGTGGGGCCAGCCCAAGCTGTCTGGTGTCACTGGCCCAAATCACCTGGCATCACTGGCCCAAGCCACCTGGCATCATCGCTCACCCCCACCCCAAATGTTCCTCTTCACCCCCGTAGGGTGGCGTGCTCCACAGTTTGAAAACCTCTGTTCTAAATCCAGTGCCGACGTGTGGGACAGTCAAATGCCCCTCCAGAACCTTTAAATTGTGCGCCCCCCACTATCCATAGTTATGCATCGTCTCTGCCTGCTGATATATGTGAAAGCTGGGTTTAAGAGCTTTACTTTTCTTGTTGCCCAGGTCAATGGAGTTCTGATTCCTTTATATCGCAGGAGTCATGTGCTAAGGATCAGAAAATGTGCTTTGCTTCCTGCAGGCCGTCAAGTCTCATCATCTGTAAACTGACCCCAACTGATTGGAGGGAGTGTCCTTCTAACTACCCAATAGACAAACTGCAAAGGATGTGAAAGTGGTTTGTGAGGAAGAGGAGGAACAGGGCTCAACTTATTCTTTCATAAAGGCTTTTTTAATGCTCCTTGACAGATGTGGAGCAGGAATACATGAATGTGTAATAGAATTCTGCAACAAATGTTTCGGAATGTGTTCACTGCTAAAACTCACAGAAATGACAAACTCTCCTTAAATACACCATGAGCTTAATCCCAGGTGTGTGCCAGCTGCTGCCTCTCTTTGGAAGCAGCATTTCCAATACACTCTCTTTAGATCATGCAGGGGAACAGCCACTGTCCTTGCCAGGATATTGATGGACAAGCATAGCATCTCGAAAGAGAGGAGAGGCCCCGAGAACATCTTGACTGGCACTGAACTTACAATGACACCAATAGGACAGTAATTACTGCAGAATATAGGTGCTCCATGTGCACCTTTTATGATCAGCACTGTCTTCTCTCTGCTGTGAACACTGCATTTTCTTTTAGGCCTTGCTTCCTGGACACATTCCCAATATGTGTTATTGACACTAAAGGAGCCTGGCTTTGTGATATAAGTCAGATGACAATCATCAAGGCACTGAAGAGTCCTCATACTGGATAGAGTGTGGATTAAAAAAAAAGCATAAAAAAAGAAGACTGACTAGGTCACTTTTTAAAAATCAATTGCAGCGGGGAACTCCATAGCGGATTGCTTAGGAAATGTAAATACTACATAATCTTTTCATATATTATTTACGTATTTTGTCAGATGTCGACTTTTTAAACAGGGATCACTGTATATTCTCTAATCCTCTGGTTCTTTAACCCAGCATAACCTATGGAGGAATTGTTTAGCAATTTTTTTTGGTGGCAGAGGCTGCTACTGCTGCATGGAAAGCCAAGTGCTGCATGGAAAGCCAAGTACTAGCCAAGGGGGGAGCTCCAGTGTGACTGGCTTAGATGTAGGAGGCATGCCATGGTGGGGTGGCACCAGCAGCAGAAGCGGTGAGTGTAGGACGATTGTGTGGGAGTGTGTTGTTCTTTTCTTCCTCTCCACAAGCTCCAGCCGGGTCATAAAGAGTGGGGAATTTTGTTGATCCCACCCTCCATCCTTTGCTGGTATAGTGTGTGGTCTTTGTGACTCACTTCTGGCCTGTGTTTCATATTGACTGAGCAGCGCTATTCTAAATCCAGCCCTCTCTAAGAAAACAAATGGGATCAATTCATATAGTACAAAGGTTATTTCAAAGCCCTCATACTTTATGAAGGAATTTATAACATGTTTTTATATAATACAATTTATTTTAGTAAGGCTACTTGCATAATCCTCCCCTTTCACAGCTAGCCATAGTCATTAAATGTCGTTTTTTCTGAAGCTAGTATATCAGTGCATAAAATATCAGTTAATAAAATTCCCATGCTGTACACTCTGGATATGTTCTAATATACTTGTTTAAAAATCACTAGATGCAACCAAGGGTAGAGTTATGAGTTCCCCATATGCTGCATAAATTGCTGCCATGGGATCTTCAATGATCACTGCTACATGATTTCTCTGTCAGTACAAGAAAGTGCTCAATAGAAATAGCCTGAATAGAGAAATAAAATGATAAGAACCTTCTCATAACACTACCCTTACCTACGATATATGATTTGGGACAAACAAAAACCCAATAATATTAACCAGATAAAGCACTGGATGGCATTGCAGCTTCACACAAATGCAATAGAAAGACCATCTCTCTGTCTCCAAAAACTACAGTGTTCTGGTAAAACTCTGTTTCTCTGACAGGCTCTGACATAATTACAATATCAGTCTCTAGTGGAAAAGTCCTATTAAATTGAACAGGAAAGAATCCAACAGTAATTACTACAGAAATTACACTGAAAATGTATGGAATTATTACGTCTCTACAGGATTTTCAACCACCCAAAACAATTTAATATAGAATTATACCCATATATCTAAGTTTTACAGATTGGTTTAAAAATTCTATACAAAGTTCATCATTCCCTATTCATTTCCATAGAGCTTTTCCTACTGTTAAAACGATAGTCCTACTCAGTTTTAGAAAAGTCTTACTTTTTCTGTGGGCCATGAACTCCAAAAAGATGTTCTCAAACCAAATCCTTGTCTTAGTTCAAAAGTAACAAATGCTGACTTGTTGAAGCTGAGTGAAAACCAGTAAGAGCCTGGTGTGAGTTGCTGTCACACTAACCACCTCTGAAATGGCATAATCCAATTACATTTTGCAAAACAAAACTGATACATCCGCACACAGCAACAGGAGGTAGGATTGAAAGCTATAAAAAGCAAAATAGAAATGATTACTTTGACTGTATTATTCAGTATGTCTACTATCAACCGATATTGTCCATACCAGAACATTTCAAAAGGTCTTGGAAGTCTAAATCCTTGAAGCTAATGAATCATACGGATAGAAAAATTTTAAGCACAACTTATGCATCCTTTTAATTTGTCCTCATCGTTAGTGATTATCTAGAAAATGTATTGAATAAAAATTACCAAAAAGATTTTAAAATCATTGTGTAATGAAGAAATTGGTCTAATTCTAAAAAAGGCTATTAGTAATGCCAGGATACTTTAAATATCTCAACGTGCTTCATTCTCATTCTCAATGTGCTTGAGAGCTAATGATATATAAGCGAAGGAGGAATTGTTTAAAGTGGTAAACAAGGGGTAATAGCTTGAAACTAAGAGAACATTTAAGTTGGATACGAGGAAAGAAACCACATATAAGGTCAATTAGACAAGGAATATTTTTCATGGAACATAGAATAATTCTGATTATGTAACACTACCATTTAGCATTATTAGATACAATGAATGTTGTACAGCTTTAATTTACTAAATTAGATGTGATGATGGTCCAACAAACTAAAACAGTACGAAGCAGCAGTCTACACAGATGACAGTGTTAATTATATTCATCATATTTATTGTAGTAGTGGCTAGGTAATGACCAAGACCAGGCCCCACTGCGATAGGCACTGTACAAACACAGAGTGGTAGACAATCCCTGACATGAACAACTTCGATTCTAAACTTTCCTGTATGTTGGTCTCAGCACCTTAGGACTGTACCTCTGTATTAAATAGAATAGTGGGTACAACATGCTCCTTTTAATGCAATTAGCTATAGCTCTGGGTTTCCTGGTAAATCACCAACACTGGTGTTAACGAAGCAAAGTTTGGGCACCATTGAAATTACATCTGTAAAAACGTCAACTTTCTATGGGCTAAATCCTCCTGACCAAATGAGGAGCCCTTAATGCAGTATAAATAGTGCAGTTCCACTATGGAAGAAAGGACAAGGTGTTTGGGGGCTGTAAAACGCCCCAGTAGTTAGTTTGGAAGGATATGGGTATATGCAGGGAGAGGTGAAGGGTAGGGTAGGGTTCTGGGGATCCTCGACTAGGTGAATTAACTGGCTTAAGGTCTCAGCATTGAGTAGTACGTTGATGAGGGCCAGCATGAATGCTCCACCCCATGCCTGAGCTGCAGTAGCATGGCAGCCCGTGAAGTTCTCGTGCACCCATACTTCACAGAAGCAGCAGGATTTTGCCATGTGCAAAAACACAGAGAAGTGGCACCAATTATATCACTTCAAAACAGATTGAAGCACCTCATCTCCTTTAATGAGAATTTGATTTATAATTTAATTGTCTAAGAAAGAGCTGAGCACACTGGTTTGCTTTCACTGTAGAGGTGATTACTCATTATTAGAGCGTGTTCTCCATTATTAACCTGGAGGCTGTTTGTATTGTATCTGTAATCTAAGGTGCTGAGTGAATGATTTTTATCAGAAAATATGGTTATTACAAAGATGCACTCACTGTGTATATTACAGTAAGCTATCAAAATAAAATGTGGAATCTGTTCACTTAAATAAAGCAAAATTAGTTTAAAGTTGTCACGATTTTATTTGCCTCTAAAGAAAACAGAAGAGACATATTTCATATTGATTAATGGAAGTCTTCAGTGCACAGTGAGTTATGAGAAGCCAAGTACCCCAACTCACCTGAGAAGAGAAATGATCAGATTAAGCACAGCAGGGAGTAATTTATTACACTGATAAAATGGAAAGGGAAAATTGTGATTGTTTTACCTGTTAGTAAAACGTATAAAATACTTTCACATTAAGAAAATAAAAAAACTTCAAGGGCTGATTCTCAAAGGTATGGCACAGTCACAAATCTTATTAAATTCAATGGGAGAGGAAGGTATTCAGCACCTTTGAAAGTCCAGTCATGAGTCATTAAAAGCAGTATACCACACAAAGGCTTTTCTCAGGGCAGCTCTACACTAAAAACGCTGCATTGGTGCAGCTGCACTGATGTGTAGCTGTTAAGTGATGACGCTCCTACGCTGACAGGAGACAGCTCTCCTGTCAGTGTAGTTAATCCACCTCCCTGAGAGATGGTAGCTACATTGGTGGGAGAAACTCTCTCGTTGACATGGCGTTGTCTACATGAGGCGTTAAGGTTGGTATAACTCCGTCGCTCAGGTTCTGTGAATTTTTCAACCCCTGAGCGATGTAGTTATACCCACATAGGCTAGGTCTACACTCCAGACCTAAGTGGCGTCTTAGCCACCACCCTCTTGCTGCTGCAGACCCAATTCAAAGCAGCTCTTTTAATAAGTAATAATTTGAGAAGCTAAGTCAGGTACTGGTCAAGCTGATTTTATATGTAAACCAAAAAACGACAGAGGTCCTTTACGGGCTGGTTTTGGCGGTGCTGCCCTGTGGACTCCCTTCAAAGCTGTGTCCCATCCTAGCAATAGCATTAGTCAGTAGATGTCATACTCCACCTCCAGGTCATTTCTGTTACATGCTTTACAAGGAAGTGGGCCAACAACAGCCCACTTGACATGTTTTAATTGTTCATTTGGACAACATTATTTGACAGCAAGGAAAGGATCCAACAGTGAGAGGAAACCACAAAACTAAGGGCCTGTTCCTGCAAGCAGGTATGCTAATATAGACAATTGTGCTCATGCAGGGCTCTAGACTTTCACAAGTTTCCAAAGAGTTGCAGGGTATGGCAGGGTTCACCTCCATGGCGGCCTCCGTTATGGCCCAACGTGGCACAGCTCACCTTGCCATAGGGTCTCTGCTAGTTGGTTGCCGCCTCTCTAGGGTGACCAGACAGCAAATGTGAGAAATCAGGACAGGGTTGGGGGGTAATAGGTGCCTATATAATAAAAAAAACCCAACTATCAGGACTGTCCCTATAAAATCAGGACATCTGGTCACCCTACGCCTCTCTCTGGGTGAACAAGGAACTCAAGAGGGGGTTATATATCATGTCTTCAGCAGGACCCTGCTCTTCACTTCTGAGCCTGTCTCCCTGTCCCTGGGGAGGCCCACCTAGCTGCCAAGCACACTCAGGTTTGGCTGCAATGAGACTTCCTCAGAGAGGGTGAGGCAGACGTCTGCTCTCCTCTCTGGACAGCCCCCAACTGACCTAAGCCCTCTTTTTAACTCCCCCTCCACTTCTGACACTGACTGAAGCTGTCGTGAGGCAGGGTTGATTGGGTCCACAGGCCCTCATTGACTCCCTGCTGCCCAGTGTGGGGTTTGTAGATCCCATCACATAGGGGTCTGCACTAATTCAGTTATTTACAGGATCAGAGCAGAAAATGGCAACACCGCGAGATACTAAGGGAACCAATAGAAGTTGTTTACATCCATAACTGGGTAGGCAGACCTAATGCATACACCCCACCTGCTCCCGTCCAGCTCTGGCGATGAACAGGGGTGCTCTGCCAGAGTATATTTTTAATGTTACATGAAAATTGGTACAATGTGATTTAATTTAGAGTGTTTCACATTTAAGTGCCTTTTGAAAGGATACCACCAGGTTAAATTTGCCCTAAAATTTAGATTTGTAAAAATTAAAACTTTAGGTTTCACAACCATAGACAAACTAAAATTACTCCATGGGTTTAATTTTTAAAAATCCCAATGGAAACCATTTTTATTTGAATGTAAACATGCTTCTGAAGTGCCTGCAACCCAAATGTGGCAGCACTGTGCAAAAGAATGAGAACCTTTTTGTGAAACTGACTATAAACCTGTCCATGTTATTGACCAAGCTGAGAGAAATGCTGTAAGTTAGCAAACAGCATGGAGAGAAGAACATCAGATGATAAAAACCCTCTCAGTTTTAATGACTGTAGGCTTTGGGGGTTGTGTTTTGTTTTTTTATTATATAAAGAAGAAAATTTGTTTTTAAGAAAATGATTTTTGCTTTGACAGCATCCCTATAGAAGACAATGTGAAAACAAACCTGGTCATGGTCCTTTTCTTGGCTCCTCCATGTTGCTGACTGAGTAAGGTACAAATCATCCTTGATTTTGCTCGCTATTTTAATGTCCTACATTTCAAGGCAATATCTTGCAATAGGTATTTCTCTTATATGGTCACCGTCAACCTTTCTACTTAGCACTTCCCAAATCTATTTTCATTATAAATCTATCTGAGATATGGCAAACTTGCCAGGCTAGGTAGATTGAATTCTTGGAATAATGTGCACTTAAACCCACTTTCAAAAACCATGTTTTATATTTACTGGATTGATATTTTTTGTTGCAAAATATTGCCAAGTACTCTAACTCTCACAGAGCCATGTAAAGCTATATAGTGTTTAATGCCAAACAGATTCAAACCAATGCTTTTAAAAATGGTATTGTGTATAAATACAACCTCCCCAGAGAGAAACAAATTAACCCATGCTACCCTTTGTGAAGTTCTGAAAGTTATGGACTCTATTCTAACACAGCTCCCATCCACGTGCATGCAACACTGCATGCTCAAATACTGGCACCTGAGCTTTCCACACTGCCACCTCCACACCTAGGTGGTTATGGAACGCCCGTGCATATTGCTGTTTGAAAGTGCACAGAGGGAGGCTGGTTAAAGGCCATGTAGAAAATTTGCCACTACATACCCACTTACATTCCCATAAACTGCATTCACACGTTGGCACAGTAACTTGAATATTAAACAGAACTTTTCCTTTGATCAGTGACTTGTGTAAAATACATGAACTCTAAGAAGCAGATGTAAATAATGGTTAAAATCCTGGCTCCTTTAAAAATCAATGAGAGTTTTTCCATTGATTTCAGTGGCTCCAGGATTTTATCCCATGACAATGAAATATATAATTTTGGTTTACTGCACCTTAGTAACCTGTTTTGTGCCGGGTCTTTGTTCCCATATAATACATACAACACACTAATTAGTAAAGGAAAGTGCTGCATGAAACAAGTAGAGGAAGATTTTTGGTCTGATATGGCCCTTCACATTACACCAGCACTGCAAAGAGGACTGTAATAATGGGACAGCTGAGGACTCCCTCAGCACGGGGCTATCCCTGGGGAGTGTAAAAGTATTATATCTGTACTTTACAAGTGGGGAACTGAGGCACATAAAAATTAAGAGACTTGCCCAAGGTCACACAAGAGGTTTGTGACAGAACTCAAAACGGAACCCAGATCTCCCAGATCCCATTTCAGTGCCTTTATCACAAGAGCATCATGCATGCTGTGACATCGATGGCCCTCAATATATAAACATAAACATTCAACAATAGAATGGAAGTGAGACACAACCAAAACCTTAAAATGCTGTGTGGTGAATTTCTTTAACAAGCACATATCCAGCAGCCTCTGCTTTAAGATAGAGCATCTCTGATGTCTTAATTTACGACAAATAGACAGAGAGACAATGGGGTGAGGTAGTATCTTTTATCTGTTGGTGAGAGAGACAAGCTTTCGAGCTTACACAGAACTCTTCTTCAGGTCTGGGAAACCGTGGCCATGCCTACATTAGCATTTATGTCGGCAAAACTTTTGACACTAAATTTTGCTGGCGTAAGAGCTCGTGTGCACAGTGCTGTGTCGGTGGGAGACGCTCTCCCGCTCGTTGAGATGGTTTTATTACGTGGACAGGAGAGCTCTCTCCTGTTGGCATAACACAGCTGCGTGAGCTGTGCCACTGTAAGCTTGTAAGTGTAGACATGGCCTAATTCAAAGTGTCACTGTCGAAGTCGACTTAATTTTGTAGCATAGGCATGCCCCCAGATTTTGACCTTACCCAAAGTTCTTCAGGTCTGGGAAACCTGGCCCTTTAGCATTCTTCCAGTCATAGTGAGAAAAAGGAGGAGGGGGAAGTAATTGTGGTGGGTTTGTTAGTAGGTTATAGATTGTTATAATAAACCATAAATCCAGTGTCTCTACTCAGTCTGTGATTTTTAGTATCTAGTAAAGTTATGAATTTAAGCTCCCAGGCTCGTCCTTTGAAAGTCTTGTGCAGGTTTCCTTTGAGGATGAGGCCTGATAGGGCAGATATAGAGTGATTGGTTTGTGAAAAGTGTTCAAACATGGGTGACATGGTGTTTTTGTCTTTTATCATTTTCCTGTGTGAGTTCATTCGAGAGCTTAAGTGCTTGTCTGGTTTCACCCACAAAGTTGCTATTGGGGCATTTATTGCACTGGGTGAGGTACGCCACTTGTTGATCGGCATGTGTAGGACCAATGTTTCTTGAAAGGTGTGTTGTGGGGGGTGTTGATCATTGTAGCAACGGAGATATGTCTGCAGGTTTTGCATCTGTTTTTCTGGCAGGGTCTGGTGCAGCTTTGAATTGGAAGGATGTTAACGGGCCATTTCACCTTGAATGGTGCCTTGAAATATGTGTTAACTACTTATGCTAAACAGTCTGTTCAAATCTTGTATGTAGCCATGACACTCTGAGTCAGTTTCCCAGACCTGAAGAAGAGCTGTATGTAAGCTCAAAATCTTGGCTATGTCTACACTACAAAAGCTGACTTAAGTTGATTTACAGCCACCACAGTAATTATACCAGTGTTTCACATCCACACTATGCTCCTTCTCTTAGTAGTGCGCGCCCTCACCAGGAGCGCTTCCATCAACTGAAACGGGGCATTGTGGGGCACTGACAGCTGGAGTCCTGCTGCCCTGGGGATGACAGCCTAAGCAGTCAGCCCAGCACATGGCTCACATCCAGAGCTTGGGCTGTCAGCCAGGCATGCGGCTCATAGCTGGAGCCCTCCCCACCGGAGATGAGGGGAAGCTCCACCTGTGAGCCCCATGCTGGGCTGACAGCTCAGGCTGTCAGCCACCTGTGGCAGGGCTCTAGCTGACCCCCACATGGGGCTGACAGCCAACAGGCAATGTAAGTAAAGCAGTGTCGACACCAACACGGAGTCACCCTAATGACATCGACCTAAGCGCTATGCCTCTCACAGAGGTCGTGTTATTAAGTTGATGTAGTGGGCTACTTACAATGGTTGGAGCTATATTTCAGTGTAGATGCTTACAGAATTAGGTCGATGTAAGCTGCCTTACCTGGACCTAACTTTGTAGCGGAGACCAGGCCCTTGTCTCTCTCACCAACAAAAGCTGGTCTAATAAAAGATATTACCTCAACCAGCTTGACTCTCTCATGTCCTGGGACCCAGATGGCTACACCAGCATTTCATGCAAAAAATAAACACTGGAAGTAACACCACATCTTCATAGCACAGAGGTAAATTTGAGTTTAAAGTTAGTGAGATATCATGTAATGAGCTACAATCATGCTGCCTTTTGTACGTCATATAGGCAGCCCTCCAGAATGTGGGGCAAAGAGCAAAATGAGGCAGAAAACTCCACAAATCTACAGGAGCAGGAGAAACCACCATGGCATGATCCCTTCTTGCCTCTGGACACTGTGGAAGTCCTTCCATCAAAGACCCATGAGGTTGTTTCTGCAGGTTTAAAAAGGAAAGGGGCGCTCCCCGTGCGCACAGCATGCTCCCCTTCCCTGAGCACAGAATTATGAGTGGAAAATCATGCAGGAGTTACTGCTGAAGTAAACCAGAGGGGGGGAAAAGAGCAGGATTCTTAAACATTTCAATGCCCCATCTTCTCACAAAAATGATACAACAACCAGAGTATAAGAAGGGTAAAATATGCCAGGAGGATTTTTTTCTTAATGGATTTTGGCCTGTCAACTTTGACAGTGTCTCCTTCATTAACAACTACAACAATAAAATAATTTTATTTACATAGAATGGCCTAGGCAAAGCATTTGAGCTGTTATACAACAGAATAAAAACAAATGCAATATAATAAAAGCCTAATAAAACAACAGAACCTGAAAATCAAAAGACAAAACAAGAGAGGGTATCCAATCTTAAAGAAAAGAAAGACATTAAGAGAGCCATTCTAAAAACACTTTTGGAGATTTAAAGAAGTATTTGAGATTTGGTGGTGGTTGTTTTTTAAGTAAAGAGGGATGAAATTTCAGGCAGAGGGGATTCAACAAAGTCTCACCACAATAAGAGAGATCTGATCACTTGGTGACTTCAGATAGAATGGTGGAAACCCCAAACAGTTGATGATCTGTGTTATCTTCCAGCTTTACCAAACACCATAATACATTTGAAAAGTATGAGTTTTCCTTCCCATCTATATGTATATGATTTATACAGCGGTTACCGTTAAAAAGCCAACATTTAGCCACAGATAACTGCTATTCTAAGTCCAGAAATGAGGTTACAGATACCAATATGTATTCAGATAAACAGAGATAGGGATACTCTTACTTCCCCCAAAACCCCAGACTAAATCATGGAAGAGAAATGTTAATAAAATGTCCATAAACGCAGGCCGATAAAAGATTTAAGATTAATAAAACAAATATTGACCGATTATAAAGTCTTTTTAGAACAGAAAACAAAACAACTCTTCCAATAGCAAATGCCTGCCAATAAAAACCTCTTCAGCCATTGTAATGATAAATAATTGGCCGCAAATTGCAATAGCCAATTACAGATCACTTAAGCATCTGTTTGAATACATGTAGATTGTAACATATTGTAGTCATACACTGTACATTTTTTACACTGTGTATAGAAGCAGTAGCCTGTGGTTATAGTTAATATCAGCTATTATTAATAATAATTGCAGTGGTAACCAAAATGAGTTAGGTGCTTTCCAAACACAGAGAAAGACATAATCACTGCTCTGCAGAGCTTATGTTTTTTTTCCTCCTGCAGCAAGAAAGGAAACAAAGTCGCTATCAGCTTCTCTCCCCACAACCCCTTTTAAATTCTCCAATTCTGTAGCCCTTATGCAGACAAAATTCTTGATGAACTAAAGTTAGCAGGGGTCCAGAGGTAAAATTCAAACCCTCTGTTTGGGGCCAGGACATGGAGCTTGAATATCATTCTGCAGCAAGCAACTCTGAAAACATGGGATCAGTGTGTGAGGGCCACTTATCTGTGTAAACCTCTGCCCTCCCACATCATCTTCCCAACAGAAACCTGTTTGGGACCAACGTGGAGGGTAAATGAAGAGAGTCTGGCACAGTCCTTCCATGCCTCGATAAATTTCAACCTATGTCAGCAAAGTTTGCCCTGATGGCAGAAGACTTGGCTTGTGCTGTACAGATTAACGCAATAAATATTGACTCATGTTTGGCATTTCCGAACTGCACAATGTGATTTACGTGGAATTTTTAGTCTTGGAACAACCTTTCACTACTATAACTGTCATCTGCAAGTAACACTGGGAAAAACCAGTTCAATGTAAATGTCTCGAGATGTAATCATTGTAACAGCTCTTGCTGCAAGCCCTCGCCCCAAACATTACAGAGCCTAAAATTACCCTAAAACCTAGCTACTTAAAGAAGAGAAGATTTTTTCAGCAGGTAATAATAATAGTTCACTTTGATTATTTAGCTGAATGCTGTGCTGACTGGCATAAAGTACTTCTAGGCAGACAGCACTTGGACTCAGCAGGCCATCCAGATCTGAAGCAGAAGCCCGAAGCCCGAGCACCACCAGCCGGTTCTGAAGCCAAAGCTTGAGCCTGGCCACCTGGGGCTGAAGATGAAGCCCAAGCCCAAGCCCTGTTGCCTAGGTCTAAAGATGAAGCCCAACCCCCACCAGCTGGTTCTGAAGCCGAAGCTCAAGCCTGGCTTCCTGGGGCTGAAGCCTGAGTCCCACCATCTAGGTCTGAAGCCTGAGCCTGCTGGTGTCACCACTTGCCCTCCCAAATGTTCCTCTATGCCTCCCTAGGAGGATGTGCCCCATAGTTTGAAAACCTCTGCTTTAGTGTGATTTATTTCCACTTTTGGAAATTAAATTACTATAATACTCATACTCCATTTACCCACAGTGACTCTGTAGATATGATGTAACATAACTTCACTGGGCGCCTGTGGTATGGGGCCCCAGACAATTGCCTTGCTTGCTACCCTCTAAGGCCGACCCTGCCTGCTACCCTCTAAGGCCGGCCTTGCCTACTCAAATTTGACTTCAGTGAGACCACTCATTTGCTGATTGACCATGGTGCATTAGGTCCTAAGACTGTAAGTATATTATTGCCGCCTGCCAAAAGGCTAGATCACTAAAATAGCACTTAAAAAAAAAAAGTAAAGGAATTATTGAGAGGCAACATAAATGTCATAATCCCCAAACTGACGCATAGTTAAGAATTTCCAATAGATTGTCAGAGAGGTGACTGCATCTCATTCACTAGAGTAAATATTAAGGAACTCAGGAAACTTAGCGTGTGTATGCAAACACAAGATGAAATTCTTATTTTCCACTAGAGAGCAAATAAAAATATAGGAAACATATATTCCACATAAGAAAGGCCATTTTAACCCATAACAATGTGTCTTTCTCAGGCATACTTTAATCCACAAATTTTAAAAACATTTTCTGAATCTAGGACAACTCTAAATTATTAACAGCTTTTTACAAACTACAGGCATTAAGTCAGCCTTATAAGTTCGACAAAAAAATAAATTATGGTTAATTAAAAAAAAAAGTTATCAGTTCCAATTGACAGCTTGTATGTCAATGCCCATTGGGCAAATACTATATCTTAAATTAAAATGTATTTTAATACTTTTTACTTTGCTTAAAATAAGTGAATTCTAAAACAATCATGCAATTATATCAGAAAATGGAGAATAGCTAATATTTCAAACTTAGTGCTTTAGGGTTCTTAATAGCTCTTTATTTATAATATAATCTGAATCTGGCAGGCACAAATTTAGAATGTGGAATTCCTAGATGACAGTGGTTCATATCTCAACAATGTTCATTTAGCTCTTCATCCTTTATAGACTAATTACCATGATGTTTACTGCAGAGGTCGAATGGGGGCTGAGTCTTTCAGATGAAACCTTAAGGAACACTGGACTCAGTTTTTAACTTGACCGCCAAAAAGATAGGTACTTAAAATCATAGGCATATAAATGAGTGACTAGCTATTCACAGCTGCTGTGTACATGTAATGCTTTTTAAAGCCTATGGGAGCTATGGGTTCCCAGCACATTTGAAAAGCAGGCCTCTTATTTAGGTACCTAAATATAGATTTATATGCCTAACTTTAAGCACCTACATTTGAAAAGTTTGGCCAGAGGTTCTCTCTGATCTGTGGACTTTGTAGATTTCATGGCTCTTTTAGGAAAAGCAGGCATTAGAACTGGCTTTCTTAACCAAACTTAAGAAAGCCAGTTCTAATGCCTGCTTTTCCTAAAAGAGCCATGAAATCTACAAAGTCGACAGATCAGAGAGAACCTCTGGCCAAACTTTTCAAACTATTGCTGTGCAATATGTTGCACTCTCCTCCCCAGAGGTGGACACATTTAATAATGCACTCTTTTATGTGTGTGTGTGGGCGGGGAGGGTTGGGTGGTTGTAGGTGTGGGTGTGTACAAACACACACAAGCCTGCATTCCCTATACAGGCAAAACTTCTCAGTGGGAGCCCTTCACCACTCATATGCTTTGGAATCTTTTGGAGTGAAAAGCTGTTTACAATATAAATAATAATTATAGGACATATTAATTTTAATCTAACAATTGTATAAGGTTTCACAAACAAGAGAGCAATACCTGTTCTTTGGTGTCTTATCAAGGTAGTTTGCACTTAAACAGGTTTTATTACCATTGTTATTTATTGTGTGTGGTTTCAAAGAAGGGAATTAAGAGTTTATGTGAAATGATGTCAACATAATGCAAAAAGTTTGCTGTGGCTTAAATTTCAGTACATTTGAACCGTAGATGTTAATATAAATGTAGAGGTGTAGAGACATTTCTCTAGTCTAAGTGAGTAAACTATGTAGTTCAGGTAATAGTTTATGGCTAAACTTGTTCCGCCGCTTGTGCAGGGAAAGCCCCTGGTGGGCCGGGCCAGTTTGTTTACCCGCTGTGTCTGCAGGTTCGGCCGATCGCGGCTCCCAGTGGCTGCGGTTCGCTGCTTCCTGGGGGCTGCAGGAAGTGGCGGCCAGTACGTCCCTCAGCCCGCGCCGCTTCCAGCAGCTCCCATTGGCCTGGAGCAGCGAACTGTGGCCGCTGGGACCAGTAAGCTGGAAAATGTACATGCTTACTTTTTAATTTGTTATTAAGCTAAGTATCTTATAACCATTTAGCTGGCAAATATTTTATTTAAAAGATGTTTAAACCAGAGAGAAAAAATATTTGTCAAGTCTTTCCCCCTTCTGTTCAGCTATGTATTGTTCACGTAGACCAGTGGTTCCCAAACTTGTTCCGCCCCTTGTGCAGGGAAAGCCCCTGGAGGGCTGGGCCAGTTTGTTTACCTGCGGCATCCACAGGTTCAGCCGATCGCAGGTCCCAGTGGCTGTGGTTTGCTGCTCCAGACCAATGGGAGCTGCTGGAAGTGGCGCGGGCTGAGGGACGTACTGGTCGCCGCTTCCAGCAGCTCCCATTGGCCTGGAGCAGCGAACCGCGGCCACTGGGAGCCACGATCGGCCGAACCTGCGGACGCGGCAGGTAAACAAACCGGCCCGGCCCACCAGGGGCTTTCCCTGCACTAGCGGCGGAACAAGTTTGGGAACCACTGGTTTATGGGTAATTTGATTGTAAAGTTTAATAGATATACATATTGTCAAACTACAAAATGGATGAACAATACTGATCATTTGCTCCTCTGCCATTAGCACTGACCCATGCTCAGGTTTGTTGTCTAATACAAGAAACCTGCATGGACTTAAATACCAGACTCTATTCAGAGGCCATGTTGAAGAAGTGGGAAAATGGAGTTTCTTGAATTAAAATGATGCAATTAGAGTAGCTGATCAAGAAAAGGGTTGGCTTGAGGTAGGGAGAAGACAGACAAGTAAGGAAGTTTTCTGTATGTTAAATGTCTACCTCTGAGGGCAGCTTTTATCAACTTCCTTTTTAAAAATTGTTTTGTAAATCACTATTAGCACTAGTACATCCCGATCATCAACCTCTCTTTCATAATATTATAATTTATATGCAACAAATAATGTGCCTGATTTAATATGCTTATCAGTCCTTGCACTAATTAATGCATACTATTTTGCATCAGCAGTTGAGCTTAATCACAGTCATTTAAAAAAAGATATGAACTGCGTGTCAAAGTAAACACTAAGACATCATAAATTTAAGCTAACTTTTTTTATGCATTCTAACATCCAAATCTCAGCAACAGTCCTTAAGACACAATTGAGTAGTTTCAACCTAGTGATTTAAATCTTGCTAAATTGGGCAGGGAAACTGAAGTTTAATTACTAGAGCTATTGGACATCTTAGGAATCAACTGTAATAGAATATAGCAAATACAAGCTTCTTTGGAATCATTTTCCACAGAGGTAAATACAACAGAACAGACGTTAATGGGGGAAGTCTGCTTAAGCTGTGATAAAAAGGTTCTGAAATGCCAGGGATATGAATAGACACCTTTGTCTGCCAACAGGTGGTCAGAGAGAAGAGTAGATTTAAGGACTTGGAAGAGCCCCCCATTTTGTGCAAGACCTTTGTGCTATTTTATCCATGACTGTAATGAGGAACTTCATGGGTCAAACACAGCAGCCACCGAGCCACAAGCAAGCTTCCGCTTGGCCATGACAGTAGAAGCTTTGTTAAAATGCATCTTGAGGAGTAGATTTTGGAATATTGATTAGACAGGGAAATCCACAAGCAGCAGCATTTCTTTTCACTGTGGGTCCTAGTGACCTATTTAATTAATTCCTCGTTAATTATTAATAAGATAAATCCTCCTCCTCCTCCCCCGAGCTGATATACAGGAACTTGTATTGAAGTACTTCTCCGGGAGCTTTTCGTTGCTTTTCCAACCAATCTGGTCATCTCTGTTCCAGGTGTAAGGGAGGCTGTCACAGCACCTCAACAAGCTAAATTGTCACAGTGCAGCTAAAACACATGACACCAAAGTAATATAAAAGTCACCCAGTAATCAGCAATCTGTAACTTCTACAGAGAGTAATCAGCACTAAGTAAGGGATTCCAGGAGTCCAGGAGAGCTGGCTGTATTTCAGGGAATCCCTGTTGAGGTTACAGGGACAAACCATCCCAATGTGTCGAAAGAATAGTAAATATGGCAGGCGACCAGCTTGGCTTAACGGTGAAATCCTAGTGGATCTTAAACATAAAAAAGAAGCTTACTAGAAGTGGAAGGTTGGACATATGACCAGGGAAGAGTATAAAATTATTGCTCGGGCATGTAGGAATGAAATCAGGAGGGCCAAATCACACCTGGAGCTGCAGCTAGCGAGAGATGTCAAGAGTAACAAGAAGGGTTTCTTCAGGTATATTGGCAACAAGAAGAAAGCCAAGGAAAGTGTGGGCCCCTTAATGAATGAGGGAGGCAACCTAGTGACAGAGGATGTGGAAAAAGCTAATGTACTCAATGCTTTTTTTGCCTCTGTCTTCACGAACAAGGACAGCTCCCAGACTGCTGCGCTGGGCATCACAACATGGGGAATAGATGGCCAGCCCTCTGTGGAGAAAGAGGTGGTTAGGGACTATTTAGAAAAGCTGGACGTGCACAAGTCCATGGGGCCAGACGAGTTGCATCCAAGAGTGCTAAAGGAATTGGCGGCTGTGATTGCAGAGCCGTTGGCCATTATCTTTGAAAACTCGTGGCGAACGGGGGAAGTCCCGGATGACTGGAAAAAGGCTAATGTAGTGCCAATCTTTAAAAAGGGGAAGAAGGAGGATCCTGGGAACTACAGGCCAGTCAGCCTCACCTCAGTCCCTGGAAAAATCATGGAGCAGGTCCTCAAAGAATCAATCCTGAAGCACTTGCATGAGAGGAAAGTGATCAGGAACAGTCAGCATGGATTCACCAAGGGAAGGTCATGCCTGACTAAACTAATCGCCTTCTATGATGAGATTACTGGTTCTGTGGATGAAGGGAAAGCAGTGGATGTATTGTTTCTTGACTTTAGCAAAGCTTTTGACACGGTCTCCCACAGTATTCTTGTCAGCAAGTTAAAGAAGTATGGGCTGGATGAATGCACTATAAGGTGGGTAGAAAGTTGGCTAGATTGTTGGGCTCAACGGGTAGTAATCAATGGCTCCATGTCTAGTTGGCAGCCGGTGTCAAGTGGAGTGCCCCAGGGGTCGGTCCTGGGGCCGGTTTTGTTCAATATCTTCATAAATGATCTGGAGGATGGTGTGGATTGCACTCTCAGCAAATTTGCAGATGATACTAAACTGGAAGGAGTGGTAGATACGCTGGAGGGCAGGGATAGGATACAGAAGGACCTAGACAAATTGGAGGATTGGGCCAAAAGAAATCTGATGAGGTTCAATAAGGATAAGTGCAGGGTCCTGCACTTAGGACGGAAGAACCCAATGCACAGCTACAGACTAGGGACCGAATGGCTAGGCAGCAGTTCTGTGGAAAAGGACCTAGGGGTGACAGTGGACGAGAAGCTGGATATGAGTCAGCAGTGTGCCCTTGTTGCCAAGAAGGCCAATGGCATTTTGGGATGTATAAGTAGGGGCATGGCGAACAGATCGAGGGACGTGATCGTTCCCCTCTATTCGACATTGGTGAGGCCTCATCTGGAGTACTGTGTCCAGTTTTGGGCCCCACACTACAAGAAGGATGTGGATAAATTGGAGAGAGTCCAGCGAAGGGCAACAAAAATGATTAGGGGACTGGAACACATGACTTATGAGGAGAGGCTGAGGGAACTGGGATTGTTTAGTCTGCAGAAGAGAAGAATGAGGAGGGATTTGATAGCTGCTTTCAACTACCTGAGAGGTGGTTCCAGAGAGGATGGTTTTAGACTATTCTCAGTGGTAGAAGAGAACAGGACAAGGAGTAATGGTCTCAAGTTGCAGTGGGGGAGGTTTAGGTTGGATATTAAGAAAAACTTTTTCATTAGGAGGGTGGTGAAACACTGGAATGCGTTACCTAGGGAGGTGGTAGAATCTCCTTCCTTAGAAGTTTTTAAGGTCAGGCTTGACAAAGCCCTGGCTGGGATGATTTAATTGGGGATTGGTCCTGCTTTGAGCAGGGGGTTGGACTAGATGACCTCCTGAGGTCCCTTCCAACCCTGATATTCTATGATTCTATGATTCCTTTTCATGAAAGAAATAATAGTTTGAAAGAGATGAGTTTTCCTAAGTAATTTTAACAACTTTGCCTGTATTCTACCTTGTCCTCCTAGGAGCCACCAAATCCCTGGTGGCATAGTGGCAAGTTTCTAAAGGTTGCAGACAGCACTGGTGCCTGCAGGAAGGTGCAATGCACTGCCTTACAGCTCTGTTCTAGGAAAACAGCAGGCTGGAAAAGATGCTGCAACAGAGAGTTGAAACTGACAGGAAAACACAGGAGGGAAAGGGAAGAGGTAGCTAGCACTCAGAGGCATGAACCCTTTCCTTAGAGAACTTTTTTAAAAAGAAAAAACAAAGAGGCCTGTGATTTTCAGGGGGTTTCATTTCTATTTAGTGCAGAAGGTGAGGTAAGGAAAGGGCCAGTATTCCAGTCTGACAGTGACATTTCAGACACAGTTAGAAATGTTTTACGCAAAGAAGAACTAGCAAATTTCACTTTGGATTAAAATTATATTTGCATAGCTCTAGTGGTGACTATGGGAAAAGAGACGCGGAAATACAAGAGAAACAGGAGAAAGCTAGTTTAATGTTGTTTTCTTTGTTATTATGTTGATAACATCCAGCATTTGTTGAAAAAAGTTCTGGATCCATGACTTAGTTTGAAAGAGATTGGCAGAGGTAAGATTGTCTCTACATGGTTGGCCTTGAGAGCATTCACTGGAATCAATCCAATGTGGAAAGGAATCAGGTTGCTATTTACAAATTTCATTTATATGAAAATGACCACTGGAAAGAGTAATGAAAAGGTCAGTATGTTAAAACCTGAAAACCATCTTTTTATAAACGATTGTTTCAATATCCTTACAGATACTACTGAACAACAACAACTTTCAATACTATTGGCTTGAAGTTTGTATATAAAATGGGAATCCTTACTATAAAACAATACTTTACAGTTTCAATCTCAGTTTGGATGGAGAAAAGGACTGAAAGACAGAAGAACTTCACATACACACACATTAAAAATCTTATTAAAAAGAAATAAGGGTGATTGTGTGTTTCTATGGATTCCAGAAAATGCCGAAAACCAACAATTACATTTTCTGTACAAACCTCTAATATTTAAAGTAATCCCAATTAAAAAAAATTACTAGAAACAAACTGTTATGGGACTCAGCCTGTTTTCCATTGCCATAAAATTCTATTCTAAGTGTAGAGAGTTCCCACTTGAAGCAAGATTGCCTTTGTTACCTGCTTGTTATACTTAAATCCTTTTTCACTTCACCTACTGTATGCTGTGATCTGAGATGCAGATGAATATCTATTAAGGCCTAATGTGCTTGAGTTTTAGTTAAGCACTGGAATAAATTGCCTAGGGAGGCTGTGGAATCTCTGGCATTGGAGATTTTTAAGAGCAGGAGAGACAAACACCTGTCAGGGACAGTCTAGATAATACTTAGTCCTGCCGTGAGTGCAGGGAACTGACTAGACTCCTCAAGGTCCCTTCCAGTCCTACGATTCTATGATTCTAAGGGGGGGAAATGTGTTATACCTGACCCCCCTCTCTTATACTGCTGCCAAACTTCTGTACAGTTGTGCTCAAGCAGGAGCTCTCTGGATCTACACGAAAGGGGTATTGGTAAGGTGTTGAGGGGGGTCAACAAGCATGTGGACCAAGGGGATCCAGTGGATGTAGTGTACTTAGATTTTCAGAAAGCCTTTGATAAGGTCCCTCACCAAAGGCTCTTACACAAAGTAAGCTGCCATGGGATAAGAGAGAAGGTCCTCTCATGGATTGGTAACTGTTTAAAAGATAGGAAACAAAGGGTAGGTATAAATGGTCAGTTTTCAGAATGGAGAGAGGTAAAGAGTGGTGTCCCCCAGGGGTCTGTTCTAGGACCAGTCCTAGTCAACATATTCATTAATGATCTGGAAAAAGGGGTAAACAGTGAGGTGGCAAAATTTGCAGATGATACAAAATTACTAAAGATAGTTAAGACCCAGGAAGACTGCAAAGAGCTACAAAAGGATCTCTCAAAACTGGGTGACTGGACAACAGAATGGCAGATGAAATTCAATGTTGCTAAATGTAAAGTAACATACCTTGGAAAACATAATCCCAACTATACATATAAAATGTTGGGGTCTAAATGAGCTGTTACCACTCAAGAAAGAGAACAGAATGCTGGTAATAATTAAGAAAGGGATAGATAATAGGACAGAAAATATCATGTTGCCTCTATATAAATCCATGGAACTCCCACATCTTGAATACTGTGTGCACATGTGGTCGCCCCATCTCAAAAGAGATATATTGGAATTGGAAAAGGTTCAGAAAAGGGCAACAAAAATTATTAGGGGTACGGAACGGCTTCCGTATGAGGAGAGATTAATAAGACTGGGACTTTTCAGTTTGGAAAAGAGACAGAGATAGGATTGAGGTCTATAAAATCATGACTGGTGTAGAGAAAGTAGGTAAGGAAGTGTTGTTTACTACTTCTCATAACACAAGAACTAGGGGTCACCAAATGAAATTAATAGGCAGCAGGTTTAAAACAAATAAAAGGAAGTATTTCTTCACACAACGCACAGTCAACCTGTGGAACTCCTTGCCAGAGGATGTTGTGAAGGCCAAGACCATAACAGGGTTAAAAAAAAACTAGATAAGTTCATGGAGGATAGTTCCATCAATGGCTATTAGCCAGAATGTGCAGGAATGGTGTCCCTGCCTCTGTTTGCCAGAAGCTGGGAATGCGGGACAGCTGATGGATCACTTGAAGATTACCTGTTCTGTTCATTCCCTCTGGGGCACCTGGCAGTGGCCACTGTCGGAAGACAGGATACTGAGCTAGCTGGACCTTTGGTCTGATCCAGTAGGGCCATTCTTATGTTCTTACGTGTTTTCCATGAATACCCCTACACTCTGGAATGCATTTCCCTGCCTTGGTTGGCCAGAGGTCTGCTTTACCAACTGTTTGGACACACTATAAAACTTGTCTTTATTTTGGAGCATTTGGGAATGAGACAGTATAAAGTTTTCAGGATTTTTTGCAGAGGATTTCTATAGTTCCTATGTTTATTGGTGCATTTTATAAATCAAAATAAATAAATATGCATTGTAGCATTCTCCAACAACACCACATGGACCAATATGGGAAGTATTACAGAAGACAGCCAAGTCCCAATTACTTATCCTCCCACCAGGAAACAAACAGGCCAGCAATGCTCCTAAACATGGAAAGAGCTCTCAATGATGAAATTTAAATGATTTTGAAGATTAGCATTTGAGGTTGGATGAAGTTACATTTAATTTCTTGGCTAAGTAACATGGGCATGTATACCACACATTATCACACAACTAGATGATGGAATAGTCTTAAAATGAAGAAAAAAGCATGTGGATGCCAAAGATGTAAAGAAAGGCAGGGAAGACTGAATTAAACTACCAGCTCAGGGCTTCATGATATATTGTGCATACAGTATAATTTCTTGCAAAGCAGACCCACTGGCAAACCTTGTGCTAAATTGATAAAGATCATTTAAGTTTCTTTATAGTGCAGTGGCTCGGTATAAAAAATACTATAATTTAAATTTTAAATCAAAGCTTTGCTTTTAGCTTTTCCTGTGAGAACTTGGGAATTTACAATATTATTTTAGCCCAGAGTTCATTCTGCACCACTTCAGTGTGTTTTGAAGAGACGTATTAAAATAGACCCTGTGGATGGATGAGGTAATATTTTTTATTGGACCAAGGTGAGAAAGAGAAGCTTGTGAGTTTACAGAACTCGAAGAAGAGCTTTGTGCAAGCTCCAAAGCTTGTCTCTCTCACTAGCAGAAGTTGGTTCAGTAAAAGATATTTCCTCACCCACCTTGTGTCTCTAATATCCTGGGACCAATACAGCTACATCAACTCAGAATACACCTCTGTGGATGGTTATTCCTAACGCTGCCTCAGACAGGGCCCCCAGCTCCAGGTGTCCCAACAGCAGCAGCCACCAGCCACCAACAGCAGCAGGAGGTAGAGGAGGGAAGCTTCAAACCCAAAAGGCCCCGGGCATCAGCTGAACTTTCAGGAGTGAACTCTGTCTTGACTGTGGTATCTCTTGTTTCTAACATCCTGCCACCTTCAGGATTTATAAGCTGAACCAACACTTGTTGAAATAAACAGGAAGATTCCCATTGATTTCAATGGGCATTGGATGAGGCCTTTAGCTACTGCCTCTGCTTACCAGCTTCACACTCACATGCCCATCATGCATCTCATCATTCTGATCTACCTTCTGCCTCCATCTATGCACCCCTCTTGTCTTCCTTCTTTCTCATCCTTACCTCTTACTGTGTCCATCTTCTTCCCTCTCCTTTTACTCCTGCAAAAGATCTCTTCTACCTCCCCTCTCAAATGCTCAATTCTCTCATATCAACCCCTATCACTTCAGGCTAGTCCCATTGCTGATGTTGTTAGCTATTGTTGTATATAAAATGAGAAGAAAACGTAAGCATTCAAATGTGGAATCTTTAAGAAGCACAACAATATGCTCTCATCACATAGTTCTTGTTCTCCTCGTCCTTTGCCCCAGGCACCGCTATGTGTTGTCTCCCTTGTTGTGCTTTGTCTAATTTTAGATTATAAACACTTCAGGGCAGAGACTCCATCTTTTATTTGCTTGTAAAGTGAATAGCAACCTTTGGAAAATATATAGATTATTAATAATAATAATAACAATATCAGCCACATCAGTGTAAGTTACAAATCTATCTCCGCCATCTATGCAATAAAACAATAACAAAACCCAGACAAAAAGAAAAGGAGTACTTGTGGCACCTTAGAGACTAACCAATTTATTTGAGCAGTCTCTAAGGTGCCACAAGTACTCCTTTTCTTTTTGCGAATACAGACTAACACGGCTGTTCCTCTAAAACCCAGACAGACAGACATTCTGTTGTATGTCACTTTCAGTCCAAAAAACATTTTTAATGAATTTATATTGTTTCCCCTTCTAGCTTTGGTTGAAATATCTGGCCTCTATTTCACATTAATAATGCTACAAAAAGCCATAGATCCCAAATTTCACAGATCTAAAGCAAACTGGCACCTTTTTTTATAGCAACATCTTCGTAGAATAGAAAGGTTCTCTAATTCAAAAGGTCAAATAGAAATGTTAATGAAAACAGAACCCAGTCAAGTCAAATAAAATAAGAAAATAAACAGAGATTTTGCTTCAGGCAGCCCGAATCTGATTTAAGCAGCAGTCTCAGAAGAATCCAGCTGTTGTTTACTGAAACGTAAAATAATGTGCTTATTCCTTTTATATGACAGCATCCCTGCTCCTTGAAATCAGGATGTAACATTTTTCCTTTCATGGACAACAATCTGCAATCATTATATGTACAGTAACTAATCTGACCAATTACCTGAAAGCTAATTACTCTGATTTTACAAAATGGGTCAGCTAGCTCAGTGTATGTTGAATCCATTAATTACTGGTACTTAATAAAGAACACCAAAGAGTACATCCATGCATTAACGTGTTACAGCAGAATTACAGATATTTTAATACTGGATTGAACAAGCCTCTGATCATCATTGTTTTATAGCCTCAGAGCTTAATCTAATTGTACCTAATACAGAGCTGGACTGTGCAGGCCTTGGCAATTACAGTATTTTATTCATGTTAGCAATTTACTTTCTTACTCTAAACATGTTCTACATTTAGTTATTTTATTGTACATTTCAAAGGACATCATCATTCATTTGAGATCGCAGGATAAACCAGAAGATTCAAAACTTTGCTTGATTAAGAAGAATAAAGACGCAAGATTTGTCTTGGCTAGAGAAAAACAATCAACCCAACTCAGATCAGCCTTCAGACAGTAAACCTGCAAATACTACCTGCAGTTCTAATACCTCAAGAACAGTAATATCCAGTGTTTTTCATTCAGTAGCTCTTGACTATTAACAGAACATTGGTGAGTAGGTCAATGGTGTGAAACAAAAATATGGTCTCCTTTCCATATCAAAATGTGAAAACAATTTAAATATGTAGTGCAATTTTATACTGTTTATAAAAGCTAAAAAAACGGTCAGAGAGATATGCCACCACAATCTGTACTTAAACATTTATTTCTGTCTCATGGTCTCCAGGCTTTCACAAGTGCTTTAAGAGGAGATTGGAAAGAATTTGCTGCCCACTCATGATGATGCCTCATAAAAGGTTCTTCAAAAACGGATCAAAGGCTGTAATTTCCATGCCATTTCTGTCCAATTTCCTTTTCTCTTAATGTTTTCATTTTTTGAAACGGCTATGATTGCAGTCCAATTTTGCCCACACAGCACTGTATGCCTAAATGAACCATTTATCACAAACTTTGTGTCTTTTTGATGCTTGTGGTTTTATTTGCTTGGCAATTTTTAAAATCCTCCCTCCCCTCTCCCCCGACCCATGCTGCACTGCAATTATCTTCAGTAATTATACCTGCAGAAGTTTACATTAATCTGTTCTCCAGATGCAACATTAAAATTTGTAGAGTCCAATTACACCTTAACATGGGTGTTCATTTTTCCTCCTCCTCCATCACCAACACAAAAAGGTTTTCATACACGGTCTCCTAAAGAGAGATCTTTACTCATTTTGGCTTTAGCATAGCAGGCATAAAAACCACAAGAGTCAAATTCTTATTGCTCATATTCCATATTCCTTTCTCCTAAGTAGTTCTGCCTCCTTTACATATTAACCAGTTCTAATTATTTTTCCTTCATCTCTGTGTCATATGTATAAGTGACTTCCAGGTGGGAAAACTTCTCACAGATGTTACTGGCTCCTATTACCACATCAGGTAAAACACTGCCTGCAGACAGAATGTCATGTTGTGAGGCACGGCTGCTGTGTCACTTATGGTGAACACAAAAACAAGCTCAGCCATTAGTAGGGGTTCATCCTTGATTGCCTAAATGCACTTAAATTGTCTGGTCACTGCTTGGCAGACACATTAAATCCAAGCTCTCCAAATGTAATTTAACCCTGCACAAGCCAACAAATTATTCTTCATCCTTACAAAAGGGATTAAAAAAATCTTCTGGCTTTCAAAATTAATAATTCATTGTAATGAAATTTCAGAATCTAATTCTCCGGCCTGTTATTAAGTGCCCCGTGCACCAACATAGTGGTGCATTTTTCTATTTGCTACTCAGTCTTCTGTCCATTTCTACGCTTCACCATTAACAAGTGGGGTGTTTTGTTTTTTTACAGTAGTTTATGGCATACTTCATGGGTTGAATATTGAAACACAGCTACATTTTATTCTCAACATTTTCATTAATTAAATATGTAAATGAGTTCATAAACCAATACAGATTAGTTTTTATTTAAAGATAAATCTTAGGATGCTGACCAGTTTAATGACAGATAAATTCCTTCAGATGATATACCATAACGGATACTCATTATATGCTGTAGATTGATAATATATGTAATGACGCATCAGTAAAACATAGGCAGCTTTTTTGTGCTCATTGCATTGCTTGAGCTATGGCAAACAAGTTCTCTCATTCTCTTCTCTGAAGTCACTAATTCATCATATGTCTGCTGTGTATGGGATTTTTGTGAAGGCTGCAAGAACTCATGCCTGGAACCTCTTTATTTGAAGGCAAGGGGCCAAAGTCTGTTGTCTTTTACATCAAGGTAAATTAACCAAAGTCAATATATCCACTGAAGGTACTGGAATAACTGAGAGCAGAGTTTATCTGAGGAGCACCATCCATTCTATGTAGTTTAGAACCACAGTGGTAAGAAAATTTCAATAAATGAACAAGCTAAGCACAGAGTTCTTGGGAATGAAGTACAAAGAATAATGTTGGAAAACAATAAAATCTAGATGGGTCTGCTTTATTATACACTTTTCCCCATAAAAAGGGAAGATTTGCTTATTATCCTTTGTGATGCATTGTCACTAAATCTGTACCACTTAAGAATTCTGGCTGACATTGTGAAATTGTATTATGAAAAACTGCTGTGTCATGAATACCAATATGTATGTGGATCTACCACTGCTAGCAAGTCCTATACCATACACCCCCCTACCCCCACCCCCGAGAAACAATGGGGTGGGACTCAACACACCTGAACAATGGGTGAACTGCATCCTTAGAAAACCAGTTTTAGCTTAACTCCTCCAAAGGGAGGGACAAAGACAAGCACAGTGGAAAGTCACCCAAAAGACAGAAAGAAGAAAGCTAGGTGGGTTGCACAGTGAAACCCAGGGGAACAAGATGGGGTGGCAAACAGAATGAGGAAGCATGGTGCAGGAGACAGTAAGGTCACAGAAGCTGAGTACCCTCACCAATGTGGGAGAAAGACCAATTAGCATGCAACAGCCTGCATGAACAAGGAACACCTTGTTTACATGCCTTCCTGGACACAGATATTTCCTCAAGGATGCACAAGGGAAGGGATGTGAGAAAATGAGGAATATTGCCATCTGAGATGTTTGTTTTGCAGGATACATACTCCCCTGTGCTTTATATGATTCAGTTTAAAGGTGTTGGATTGTGCAAAGTGTGTGAGTGTGTTAACTGCTCCACAACTGCTGTGGACTCCTGAGAGAATTTAACTGTAAATCAGACGCTTCAGACCTTTTGGATGGAGTTCTGGGAGCGGGATCTGTTAAGTGCCAGGGAGCCTGAAAGGTCAGCGCTGTGCGCAAAGGCACAGCTAGGCAGCTGGATAGCAGGTTAGACACTGATAGAAAATCTGTGCCCTGAGTGTCCAATGACTCTGATATTTGGTACTAGGACAATGGCTGGACTTCAGGCTTTAAACACCATGGGGATACTGAGCAACCGCAGCTTGGATTCTCCTCACAGCAGTCCTAGTAGGTGACCAGGACATGACACTCACTAGGAGCAGTTCTTCTGGCTTTTTGAGCAACCTAGTGATGGAAATTAGTAGAAATGTGTTTGAAACACTTTGATTTTTGGGGGTGGGGGTGGGGAGAGGCAATTATGAATTGGTGGGGAATAGGAAATTCAGCAACAGGCTTTTGCCAGATATTAAGCAAATGAAAAATGTCACACATGATGGGGTCAATAAAAATAAAGACTGCAAATGACTGAAACATTGTTTAATTAACAAAGAACTAAACAATGTCAGTGCTTATGAAACTAGTTTAACTAAGATGGACATAGATATTTAAAAGGAAATGAAACACTGATTGTTTCCTTTACTTAATTTAACCAAATAAGATTATGGTGGAGTCAATACTAAATAATGCATTTTACAGAATGAGGTTTTACATTTTTTCATCTAAAATTATCAGGCCAAATTCTGCTCTCAGCTGGATGAATATAAACCTGGAGTAACTCCACTGACCTCAACAGAGCTGCTGCAAATTTCGACTGACGTAAATGAGAATAGAATTTAGCCCAATTAATTTAATGTTATCCGACAGAGTCTACGGCATATCAATGACATTTTGTAAAATGTATATCCTTTGAATGGAACTTTAAAAATGAGTATGCAAAGTTTTATAACAAGGATTAGTATAGGGTCAGATGCTCCCATTTTCATCAAAGAAAAATTTAGGAATTAACACCAGTTGATTCAATAGGCCACTCCAGATTTATTTCAGTGTAACGGACCCACAAGGAGGGTCATAATGTCTTTTAGTGAAAATGTGCTTCTTGCTCCAGAGACTTTGTGTTTCATCATCTCTTTGGGGCTTTAGTCTTCAAACAACCCCTTAACTTTTGGCCTCATTGCTTCTAGTTTGCCCCTTTTTATCTAGAATAGCTAAACCGAGAGATGTTTACTTCTCCTGATTTAGGGTTTCCAAAGCAAAATCTAAGTTAAAGATGCCATAACTGTAGCTGCAGCACTACTACAATATGCAGCAATGACAACAGCTTCTCTTTGTTACAAACATTTTTTGCTCTTTGACTGTGTTGATCCCTCCGTGGCTTTTCAGCAGCAATTTTCACCCATGATGGCAGAGAGTTTGTTTTCTTCATGAAGAAAAATAAAGGTGAGAAAGCTAAACATGTTTGTTTTTATAGTAAAGTAAAAAGAGAAACAAAATGAGATGAAGCTTGCAGGCAAAGAATGATGTTTTATTTACAGTTAGACTTGTCTACATTAAGAAATTAATTCAGATGAAATTTGGGTCTTAATTTCAAGCAGGATAGCTATTCCAAATTAACTCCGTATGTGGATGCTCTTATTCCAAATTAGTTTACTATGAATTAGCTTAATTCACTTCCAAAATTGATTAAGTTAATTTGGAATAAAACCATGCTTATTCAGGAATAGGAGTGTCTACACGGGGAGTTAATCAGGAATAGCTGTTCCTGAATAACTCCCCATGTAGACGAGGCCTTACTTAATGCCAAGAGTATGTTCTTTAACAGGAAGGGAACATCTATTAAGCTTTACCTATGACAACATAACACACAAACACACACAGAGAGCACAATACATAAGAATTTATGGTAAAGCGTATGCATACATGTATGTAACACTCACTAATAGTGATGTTCCTATGATTACTGAAAGATCTCCTGCTAAAGATGTAATTTATACTTAGCATCATCATTAGATGTTGTACATACCTGCACACACAAATGTATCTCTACGATCCTGCATAGTATATGACTTTTTTAATGTTAAAAAACCTATATCATTACAATAAAAATATCCAAGGTCTGCACTTTGCTGTATATCCTTACTTCTCACATGTATTGGTAGCATTTGGATTTACCTTGCACACAAAAAGGTACATGTGGACATAGGCCAGCGCTCATCACAATTTGCAGCCTGTTGTCTGATATTGCCTAATTCAAAGAGTAATATTTTTCCAGTTTTCTGTGGCTGACATGATTATCATAAATAAATTCATTAATGTACTGTACACTATAGGCAGGCACAGACATTTTCAGCTTTAAATGATGAGGGAAGTACAGAATAATTCCTTCAAGCAGTAGGTCCACACACATTTAATTCTCACAATACAAATTTTGATTAAAAGTCTGAAAATAAAAAAAAGACTCAAATCTTACATTTCTGTACATAAAATAACTGAGTGTTAATAGGAGACAGTTACACAGTATGTTGCTAGTGTTATTTTTTCTCCTGATTTACTAAGGTTGCTGCATTTGATTGATTGCAATTTTCTCCATATCTTAGCATTATGCCAAATGGAAACATTTTGTTCCATCCATCTTAGCAAGTGACACAATGTTCCTTGGCATGTGACATTAATAAAAAGTCATGCTGGCTGTCTCTCTTGGCTGGTCACATCAAGGTTGATCTCTGGTAGCTTTTTATGATCAGTGAGATTTGTCAATCATGCCGCTATTTAAATCTTAAATACATTTCAGAAAATCCACCCATTATAAAAGTCTTTCTTAAAAATTTACATGAGGGGATTTTTCATGTGGTAGCAATGGAGAGGCCTTAGCTCTGCTTATCATTTTCTTAGCAATATCTTCAGAGCATTAGAAGTGAGGATTGGATTCTTACCTGGTACCCAATATAGTCCCTTTCTGGAGCTCTACACAAGTTGCTGTAAAGTGACCTAGCACTGATTCCCCAGCTGCAACACTCGTCCAGCACTGGCTGTTCGTTAATCACTGAACAGTGATCCTGACATTTCTGAAGAGCTTTCCTGAGATATAAAAGTAGACACAGCCACACAGGATTAATATATGGTGCCAGAAATAAAATTTCCACTCTTTCCTTCAGCAATGCAGCTCACGTCTTGCAAAAGACAGCTACTCAAGCACATTCAAGGGCATTCCCCGAGAAACAATGTGCTAATTCCATATCTCAAGCTGCTGGGTCCTGGTGCACATCAGAGTACACTGAAGAAAGATACCCGAGCCAATGACAAACTATTTAACCTAATGAATAATACTTCACAATGTAATGTTTTATTACTGCCTCATAATGTCATATACACACATGATCAATAAATTATTAAAAGTCATGATAGAAAATGCAATGAATTCTACAGTCTAGTTCTAATTTAAACACAATGTTCTTTGTGGAACAGTCTAGACTGATTAAAGAGGTAAAATACATTTGATTACTGATACTCAGACAGTGATCTAAAACTATAAAGTTTTACTGTATACTTTGAATGTTTTCATGGCCTCTCAACAGGGGGAATATCAATATGTCATGTCTCTTAGCTGCTGCACTGAGCTATCTCCCAATCTTTATGTTTCATTTCTAGGCATATGTATGCTTTTTTTATTAACACTTTGAGTTATATAACACTGCTGCAGCTGTATCAATGTGCATAAAGAAAATGAACAAACACCAGCCAAACAATCCAAAATATAAGAATTCCCATAGTAACAAAAGTCATGGATATGGATACTACAACTATCTTCCTTGGAGAGTTAGGCACTTATGCAGAGAAAAAGCCTATGCAGCATGAACGCTATTTGGAATGGCTAAAAACAATTTCTTTCATGGGGAAGAGGGGTGAGGAAGTGAGGAGAAAGGAGAATGATATAGAAAGGTCTATGAATCTATGCAATCCAGCCTGTCCTTCAGTGAGACCACATACAGGCTGTTAGCAAGTGAGACACTGATTGCATGATCAAGGCAAAAAAGTGTAGTGCGTAAGTGTTGATCTCCCAGCTGACACTGAAGCAATGAATTATCTCAAGTGAATGATCATTCACAATAATTATTTTTGTCAAGTAACAATTACTGCAACATATTCTTAAGGATTTTCTTGGTTTCCAAATATCCTATTATAAATGGGATGTACAACAATAATTAAGTTTGGGAGTAGAATGTATTTAATATTTTTTGAAGTGTTCTGTGATACCCATTGTAACTTCTAGTGCACACAAACATCAGTTAGAAATTAATTAAATGAATTTACATGTGCAATCAGCACACATTTTCACACTGAACGACGAGAGAACATTGTTTTACAAGGTCATCCTACACGGGGGGGGGGGGTCAACTTTGTGACACTACTGTGATTTTATAGACTTTGAGGGTTTCTTGTGACGAAATACAGCCAGCTCAGGAAAGTTCCCAGAACTCCTTGCAATTTCCATCTTTGACCACTGCAGACAGCTGCCTCCAGCACCTGAGCACCAGACACCTCTGTGTGTTCTTAGAGGGCTGGGTCCAAGAGCAGGTCCAGTACAGCAGAGCTGGCCCCCACTCCATGCTCAGCAGTAGCGCCCTCTTCTCTTCCACCACAGCCCAGTGAGGGGGAGTTAAGGGTCAGAGGAGCCCCCCTGGAAGCCCTTCTTGGGCTGGCTGATGATGGGGCATCTGTGGGAGATTGCCAGTGGGGATGATTTGGGGAGCCCAGGGCTTGTGCGCACATTTTGTTGGCATTTAAAATTGAATTTTCAACCTGTAATTGTCTCACACACATACCAGCAGAGATTGGGGAGTTCAAAAACCAGACCAAAAATATTGTTGTTGTTGTTGTTAAATTTCATTATTTTTAGCCCATTCTCATGAATTCTAATTATTCTGACTCATGATTTGCTAACTCTTAGGGTTGGCAATACTGTCCTGCATATGCTATGGAGCGGGAGAGGTGGGTGGTCATCTGAAAAATGGCCCAACACCTTTTTGGCTCACCTTAGCCCAGCTTGGGGCAGGAGACTCAGTGGTGGGGGGTCGGGAATCATGGGAGGAGGGCCCTGCCTGCATGATGTGGAAAGTCAACGGGCCAGAGTGGAGAAGCAGACCAGCTCTGGGACAGGAGCCACTGTGGGGTGAATACGGGATAGGATTGTTGTCCAATCCCCCCCCACCCCCAAACCAGGACTTTTCACCCACAGGGGCAGGATGCTACCCCCACCTCTGTATCACAACCTCTGGGGGCAGGACTCATCTCTCTGCCTAGCATAGTCCCCCACTTTAAATGGTGCCCTGTAGCCCCATCTCTCCTATGTCTTAAGCCAGAGATACTTTGCTTGTAGCTCATGTGCCTCATCCGTAGCAGCTGTTTGTACATGGTTCTTACTGACTCCACCAGTCTGATTAGTGGTCCCTAATGAAAACAGATCAGAGGTTTGGGCACCACCCCAAACCGCAAATCTGAGATAAGGAGCTGCTGGGATCTCTTTCTCTTCCTCTTTGGCAGCCAGAAGGGAGGATGGAGAAAGAGGGAGAGGATATATTGTGTTGAATGGAGCCATTCATTCCTGGCATTGTGTTGACATACTTGTGTTGTAGTGAGTTAATATGTGATGACACTGCATTGTGACATACTGCATACTGATGAAGTGTTACAAAGCAAACATGGCAACACAGCAATCAGGGCAGCATGTTGCAGTCATATTATGGCTGTTTGTATTTCTGTTCATGGGGGAAGGAAACAGCTTATTCATTCCCACAGCTGTTTTATCACCACTCTTTTCACACCATTTTTGCACTTCTAATTAACACAAATAGGTCCCAATCCTACTCTGGCAAGACTCCCACAGACGTAAATCAGAGTTTTCCATGATTAAGGAAGATAGGATTGGGCCCGTTGTGTTTTTAAGCTTTGTTTGCAACTTTGTATTCCCTTCTATGTGTTCATTAAGTTAAATTCTCTACTCTATCTTCTGAAACTTTGAGTTGTGAACATTTCAATATTTATGTAGGTAAGCAATCATCTAGTAAAATAAATAATTTTAAATTAAATTAATACAATACAGTGCAATAATTAATAAGTAGTGCTCAGATGCCCTAACCAAGTGTAGGGTTCCCTCATGTTAGGGGTACACTGTACACTGAACAGCTTACAGACAAAACACACAATGGGTGGGAGAAAGGAAGTGTTATTGTCCTCCTTTTACACGTGGGGAAGAGAGGCACTGAGGGATTAAAGGATTTATCCAAGGTCATCCAGGAAGCCTGTGGGAAATCCAGGAATTGAACCCACATCTCTAGAGTTCTACTTCCTCCATCACCTGGCCTCTCTCTGGAAGAGCTGGTTGAAAAAAACGATTTTTATTCCCATCAAAAATGCTATTTTGTCAAAAGCAAGGTGTTTAATAGAAATATGTTGGTTTCAACACAAATTTCATTCAGAGAGAGTGACAGACTACCCCAACCCAGAATAGTCAGTAGCCCAGTGGGTAGGTCACTCACAGGGGATGTAGGAGACCCATGTTCATGTACTGGTTGTATCTGATTTGAATCAGGGACTTCAACTTGGGCCCTTCACATCCCAGAGGAGTGCCCTGATCACCAGGCTACTGGCTATTTTGAGGTGGGTGTCTTTCTCTGACTTTTTCACAAAATGTTGTGAAAGAGTTTATTTTTGCCCCATGTTGGAATGGCAAAACATTTTGAAACCTCAATATTTTTCAGGAAACAGATTTTTTTCTCGCCAGCTCTGCCATCCATACCAGATGCTGGTGCTGATTCTGCCCCCCAAGTTACAGTAAAATAGGAAACTCTGGAGGAGAGATCTTTCCTTAGTGCAGACTCGTCACCACCTGACTCTTGGATCATGGTATGCTTTCCTTTCTGCTGTGCTTTGGGCTGCACTCCTATTACAACAGCCTAGCATCACTGCATTGTCTACGCATAATGGGCAAAGATTTTATTTTGCTATATCAAAATCTATCAACAGAAGCTTGAAACTAATTTTTCCTCATAATTTCTTTTTCTGTCTTTTATATTTCTAAGATGTTTTATCTCCTTAGTCCTGGGTCACAGGCTACAAGTTTGGAAAAAGCTCACATGAGACTCAGAGATGATGAAAAAAGCCAAATAATAAAAGAACATTTAAGGCCACTACTATGGGTTCTACCTCCATGGGTTCTGTAATATATCAACCCAGGCACCAGTTATAAAACGTTCCTGTACTACCGCTGCGGCTAGCCAGGGTAAAGTCCAGCAAAGGTACAACACACGGAATCAGTGCCAAATCTAGGCTTAAAAAAACAGGGATACCAGTGAACGCTTTCAAGATACCACTTTCACTACATCCTTTTCCTTCACAGAAGCTCATTAATACCATGGTGACTTAGACCTTAGTCCATCCCGTGCTTTGCTGCACATTGGGCTACCCACATTTGCCATCATTGCCTGTCAACTGCCCTTCTCTCTAAATCTTCCCATTTCATGTTGAGGTGCTTGATGTTGTTCAGAACTGATAGTTTCCATGTTATTTGCGGCCTTTCTTCTTGTGTTTTCTGGCTTCCATTCAAGGGCGGTATTTGGTAAGCATTCTTTTTCCGTTCTCAGCACATGTCCCAGCCACTGATGTCTTCCTTTGTTGATAATTTGTGAGAGGGTATCTTGTCCAGTAATTTTTCTGACTTCTTCATTCATCTTCCTATCTCTATATGTTATTCCCAATATTCCCATTGTGCAGCATTATGCAATGTGATTAGGGAAAAAAATCTATTTCCCAACTGTTGAGAATCTGGCAGCTACTTAGGGGTGGAACAGGAAAGGGAAGTTTGAGTAATGGAACTGTTTCAGCATGGAGTCTGTTGTGGTGTAGATTCAGAGCCAGTGTTTTTGTTCTTCTCCCTGTCAATCTGTGCAGATATGCACAACTGTGCATATGCCTCTTATGCAGAACCCTATATGGGATACTTTAAATAGGGGGAGTAGACAGAATTGAGAAGGGAGGATTTGGTAATGGTAAAGTCCACAGTGTCACACTTATTTTTTCCTAATTGTTTTCCTTTTGTCTTTGCTTCCTCTCTAGTTTGTTTTTCTTACAATCCTACCTTCCCTTTTTCACTTATCCTTTTACTTTAATTATGCTATCCCTAGGGCCACAAATTTTATTTTAAATTTACAGAGTTTGTAGGAACATAAGTTGCTGCTGCACGATATCATTCATGACCATAAGTGTTTCCATAGTAGGACAAGAAAGCAACCAAGAACATGGTCCTTTGAGACACATGAGCAGCACAGAAGACTGGAAAGCAATTAGATTTGACTAAAATGAGAATTTTCCTCGCATGGGAGGAGTTCTCAGTAGGCATGAAACCAGCATAGCTGTCTGCTGCACCATGCCCCTGTACTTGTTTCCAGCATAGGAACTGGAGCACACTGCACTTCAGCTATATTGAGTTGGTGTATGTTTCCTTAGGCACCATAGCCAGCTGGCATAAATTAGAGCAGCCCCCATGCTGTTCAAACCTACACCAGAGTTCACTGTAGCCTGGATCTGCCCTGACAATCAGGGAGCTGTGACTAAAACAATTACTTCAATGGGGCTTACAACCCACGGCAGAATCTGAGCATTAGTGAAGTGATTTTTTTAAAGAAAAAAATTACTACATAAAATACATAAAAGAGTAAAATAAAATTAACTATAATAATCAAGCTTGCTCACCAGGTGGGTTTTCTCAGGCTGTAATTAGAAAGCCTACAATCTTATGCAAAATGTTCACGTACCTTTTTAATTACCATGGCACATTATTCTAATGTTGTAAGTCATTAAGCTACCCTCTCTTACTTAACAGTCAATGCAGGAAGTGAAAATAAATAAATAAATAAAATATTGCAAACAGATCTGAAGCATTCCAGAATATTTTCTCATTAGCACATTTATCTTCCATGGTGTTTGCAGGTTCATCCTCAGCATTAAAATTGAAGAATTCCTACTAAGCTCTAAAGGAAGAGAGGCCAAATTAAACTTCTTAAAACTCTGATTGATATCTAGGAAAACACTGTGAATGCATTTATAAAATACCTGCTTCAAGTAAAAACTTAGCAGTCAGAAGGCATTAAATAAAAATATATTTTGTTACATGGAAAATTTCACAAAATGAGCTTAATCTCTATGGAAGGTGGTTTCTGTTATAAATGGATGAGCGGCAAGATGACAACATTACATATTGACATTAAAATATTATTATTATTTTTGCACTTTTTACAAATGAAAAACAAGGAACTTGCACCGTACTAAAAAATTATAGTCTCTATTCATAAACTCCCAAGCCACATGGTGGGCAGCTTTCTCAACCATTCACTTCAGAGATACAGATCTTTCTGTTAAAGTAACACAGAATGATATTTTGTGGCAGCAGCAATTTAACTTTCCTTTGCAAAGGAAAACCTTTATAAATACATGCAAAATAGGCGAATAGAGATTTATTAAGTCACTGTGAAAAATATACTACCTTAAGCAAAAACCCCACATGCTCATTCTGACAATGGTATGATGACATTTTATCTGCCCATCAAAACCATTGGCACCTCCTCCAGGCAGATAACTGAGTAGAATTTTGGAAGGTTGGTCTAGTATGAAATCACCTCTGTAAGAAGCTGATTTAATGTGATAATTACACTGTTAGCTATAGCTTTACAATGCATGAAGCATTAACCAAAGACAACTCATAATTGACGTAGTGAAAGTGAGGTGCCCAACTGTAATTGAAAATGATGTTTTCTAATGCAACATTCTGATTATCACATAGTCTTCAATGTGGGCTAACATCAAATGGTCTTGTAACATGACAAGGTAATTCTGATAACAGTAAATGAAATGAATTGACATCATGGCTACATTTTAGAGAGGTGTGTACCAAACTCCCCAGGAATGATAGGATTTAGATAGCTGAAAAGTAGTAGTACCTATACCATCAAAGCCCGTTTTAGATGTTCTTTTCCCATTGCTGTTCTACTCATTTCTTTGTTTACAGGCCAAAAGGTTCAGAAAATACAATTCTGTATTATTTGGAATCTGTATTTATTAACAATGGTATTAATTACAGCATTCATGTGTAATGCAGTAATTAGTGCATTAAGACTCTTTACTTTGCATTGGAATCAATTAAGTATATTGAGGGCATATCTAGCAAGGTGCTGAGTGTCCCAAGGCCCCTTTCAGCAAAATATTAACTTCAATTGGCCTTAACCACGCTTAATTGCTTTGTTGAATGAGGATCACAGTTTCTACCGACGATAATGAATTTTCCAAAATTCCAGCATTTTCCAAAACTGGGACCAAAGGAGATCAAGTTCAACAAAATATGAACCAGTGAACAGAGTATGGCCAAGGAGAAATCAGGTTTAAAGATATTGCTATGAGAAAAGGGGTGCACTGCTCTCAGCTCTCTGAATTTTATTGCATTTGCTACAGGGCTGTTCTGTATTCTGAAATGAGGAACAGGAGAACAATTTGAAAAACATTCCGGTACAGTATCAGGATTTGTTCTTCCAATTAAAGATACAGGATGTGTTAAACTGATACTCTCCCCAGTGTCACTAGTGTATGTCTCTTGAAAGCCACCTCAATAGTTACCTATTTAAAAACAAATGAAAGGCTTGATATATATTAAGCAGCAACAATAACTGAGCCTTCCACCAATGTTTGGGCTTGCATATTGTGGGCACCCCTGGAAACACAGTTTCAATACCTGCAATAACTGCATTTAGGATAGCAGATTTTGCAGCATGACAATAACTGCAGAACAGCAAATGTTACATTTGTAAATGATGCCCACGGTAAGAAAAAGCCTGGCTGCCACTGTTCCCTCTAAGCTGTGGACGTGTACACAGATCCTAACCTGCACACGTGGCGAAACACCGCACGCACAAAAATTTGCACAGAAGCACAATTTGCACAGAAGAAATTTTTTGCACACACAGCCTGTCAAAAATTCGAGGGAACAATGCGGCAGCACAGGTTCTGTATAGAATACAAATTACCAAAGGCTAGATTTTGTACTCCTTATTCAGAGTAACAGGGTCTTCTCCTCTCGACAAGGCAAAAGAGAACATGGCAGGAGAGAACAGGCCATAGACATGAAGGGAGAGGTCTGCATGTCCACGGCATTCTCCTCCGTAGCTCCCCAACAGGGAAGAAATCCTCTAGGACAGGGGCGGGCAAACTTTTTGGCCCAAGGGCCACATCAGGGTTGCAAAACTATATGGAGGGCCGGGTAGGGAAGGCTGTGACTCCCCAAACAGCCTGGCCCCCTCCCCCTACCTGCCCCCTGGCTGCCCCTCTCAGAATCCCTGACCCATCCAACACCCCCGCTCCTTGTCCCCTGACCACCCCCTCCTGGGCCCCCCCACCCCAACTTCCCCCCGGGATCCCACCCCCTATCCAATCCCCCTTCTCCCTGTCCCCTGACTGAACCAACCCCTATCCACACCCCCGACAGGCCTGCTGGGACTCCCAAGCCTAACAAACCTCCCCTATTCTTCATCCCCTGACTGCCCCCTGCAAAACCTCCGTCCCATCCAACCGCCCCTGCTCCCTGTCCCCTGACTGCCCCCCCCCGAACCCCCAACCCCCACTGCTCCCTGACTGCCCCCCAGAACCCCTGACCCATCCAACCACCCCCTGCTCCCTGTCCCCTGACTGCCGCCCCGGGACCCCCCGCTCCCCGCCCCCTTACCATGCCGGAGCCAGCCAAGCCGCTGGGCTACCTGGCAAGAGTGGCGGGACAGAGCGCTGGCGGCATGACGTGCTCAGCCTGCGCGGGAGGGGGAACAGCAGGGGAGGGGCCGGGGGCTAGCCTCCCTGGCCGGGAGCTCAGGGCCGGGCGGGACGGTCCCACAGGCCAGATGTGGCCTGCGGGCCGTAGTTTGCCCACCTCTGCTCTAGGAGTTCTGTGGATGGGCCTGGGAAAATACAAGGGTTTAGAGGAAGGCATGGATAAGGATAAGGCACAGTGGTAGGAAGGATAGAGACTAAGACAAAACACAAGACTGAGACTCAAGAAACCTGGATTAAATTCCCAGCTTAGCTGCAAACTTCCTGAGCAAGTCACTTACTGTATCCTGTGCCTCGGCTCCACAGATGGGGATAGCACTGCCTACCTCACAGGGGTGTTGTGAAGATAAAAATCAGTTAATTATTGTGAGATCCACATCAGCATCTAGATAGAAAGCTAATAATAGCACTGGTTTTAAAGGACTCATCCTGTCAAAAGAGTGAGAGGGCACTCAATTGGGAGGACCCACGGTGAAAAAACTCTGGATCCAACAAGCTCTCCCCAGTGGTCCTCAAGTTTTACCAGTGGTGCACCCAATGCTTCCATCTCTGGAAAATTATAAACTCATCCCGAAAGGAGGTGTCATCTAACTCCTTTGAGCCCAAGGTTTATCCACTTGTTTGCTTATCCAAGAAAGTCAAAGGAAGTTTCGCATAAAAAAATACTTTTGGAGAATTTAACCCGAACATAACTAATTTTCATCTATTCCCTAAAGTGACTCAGTGTGTCACTGGATTCCATTGCAGGTTAAAAATAGTTTACCACACCAGACCTTCTATAAGTGGGAATCAATAGGCAGAAGGGCTTCCAAAAGGCAAGGAAGAGATTGTTTTACAGCAAGCTGTGGTAGTTTAAAGTAATAATATAAGCCACCTGGAGATGCTTTAGGACCAAAGGAACACATGGTGAGTCAATTGAAAATGATTCCTCCTGGACTGTTAAGAGAGTCAGGAATACAAGGATACCTTAAATGGGAATCCTCACCATGTAAGCTCTGTGCTGCCTGGGAGTGAATGGAGACAGCGTATATCAGCTGACCTGAACTCTGCCCAATATAGGGTTATCCTCTTCTTGCTCCTAAGCCTGCCTTACCCCTCTCCTCTCTCCTTTGCAGATCCCAACTCCATGGACAACCTTCTGTAGGATTTTAGGAAGGGGAGATAGTGCCCTGAAGTTAACTGGTTATTACCCATCTATGTAGAAGTGCGAGACATATGGCTGGGGAGACTATTACTTGAGAACATGATCTGGCCCAAGGTCCTGTGATGTGTCAAAAGTTTAACACTCTTGTATTATTTTATAAAGTAAGATTGATACAAAATGCAAAGGAGTTTCCCAACAAATAGTTAAAACAATCAAACAATTCTCACTCAGAAGCAAGCTGGCGGGATCCCAGGAGATGAACATATAGACAAGCCCTCAGAGTGCTTTCTACAAGGTTCTGAACTCCCTCAGCTCCCATTAACACCAGTGGGTGTTGCGAATGCTCAGCAACTTGCTGGATGGGAGCCATATTTGGCAGTCATGAGATGTGATAGGCTATTGTCTCTCACACAGAGGGCCCATTTGAAATAATATGAGGATTATTCACAGCAGTTAATTTCAAGCAGTTTTCCTTCATATTCCATGGTAATCAAGATAGACAGGCCACACACAGAAACTATAACATAATGTAAATAAAGATTACTGGATCATTTTCTGGTTGTCTGTCCAAGTCCACTCCTTTATCTTCTTAAAGAGAAATTAACTCACATCTTGAATCCTTGGAAATCGCGACAATACTAAAGCATTATTTTATATGCCATTTATTCTTGATATGACAATCTATATTAGCAATACATTATTTCACATTGCAAAGTTATTAATGTAACCAATGACAATGGAAATGTGCAGATTTAGGAATTCCTTATGTTGATTGTTGGTCTTCCAAAATCTCTGCTTTTCTTTTATAGTGACGAGGCTGCTAGCCCTTCTGCTTGTGAAGATAACCTTTGCAAAGTAAAACAATTGTCTGTCATCTTGCCTAGCCTCCAACCTAGCAGGTTGACACAATAGCACCAAGGGAAAAAAGTATGAACTTCCTCATTCATCTGATTGTGGTGTTAATGCTGAAGTTTCAGTTGTTAAATTTTTAATCTCAAAACGTAAATGTCAATGATGTCAACCACTTCACAGTTAATGATGGAGCAGACACACCGACTGAATGCACTTTTCTAAGGGCACATGAAAAGTACCTGGCACAAACTGACATTCCATTTATTTGAAGGGATGTTCTACAGAAAAACTGTTGCCTGCACACAGGCACTTTCAAAGCAGCCACAGCTAGGACACTTAAACAACAAAGTGGGACAGCTGGGTTGACTTTTCATTTAAATTCAGAGACAATGTGAAAAAAAATCACCAAAAATCCCCTCTAAAAGTGATCACATCTTGCCATTTTTAATCTTTCATCGAAGTTTAATGGATGCAGTATGCTACTAACATGGAAAAATGTGCAAACTAGATGAACTCTCTGACAACTTTCAGAGTAGCAGCCTTGTTAGTCTGTATCCGCAAAAAGAAAAGGAGGACTTGTGGCACCTTAGAGACTAACAAATATATTTGAGCATAAGCTTTCGTGAGCTGAAGTGAGCTCTAGCTCACGAAAGCTTATGCTCAAATAAATTTGTTAGTCTCTAAGGTGTCACAAGTACTCCTTTTCTTTTTCTGACAACTGAAATTTGCTTGTTTTTATACAGAAAAAGGAGAGGTCTAGAAAGACTGTTCATCTCCTCTATAAAATTTTGAAAGATATCTCCATAAAATGATGTCCTTTTTCAATCATCATTTGAAGCTAGTTTAACCAAAGAGATCACCTCTCACTAATGAAACAATCATGCAAAAGAGCAACTTTAAAGTTTACACCTTCTACCAAAGTTTCTTAAAACACTTCAAAGTGCAGTTAGATTTAACCAGTGAATTTTATACACACATTATCAAACTTGAAAATATGTATGCAGTGTTGTTGTAGCCATCTTGGTCCCAGGATATTAGAGAGACAAGGTGGGTGAGATAATATCTTTTATTGGAACAAATTCTGTCGCTGAGAGAAACAAACTTTTAAGCTACACAGAGCTCCGAAGAAGCTCAAAAACGTGTCTCTCACCAACAGAAGTTGGTGCATTAAAAAAATATAACCTCACCCACCTTTAAAATATGTCTCTTTCCCCCCTATTTTTATGAAGCTGAAATTGTTGACAGAATGGAAAGAGGAGGGTTATTCAAGGAGAGACAAGAACAGGAGTAGGGCAGAGCTGTGTAGTGTCACAATGGCTTTCACAAGACTCTTGAACTTGATGTGGTGGAGAAGAGATTCACAGAAAAGATGCGGTCAGAATGAGGAAGAGAAGATAAGATCTTTTCTGGTGGTTTTGTATGGACTGTTGGGAGGAGGGCACAGCAATGCATGTGTTGGGCATATCAGTAAGGAGGAAGCTGCACTGACAAAGATGGGAGAGATAATGAGAATCTGGATGAGAGATTTAGGTCTTCAGAGAGAGAGAGTTGAACGTTAGAAATGTTGTTTAGAATTATTTGAATAACTTCTTTTTTGTGTTCCTATTGAATAAGAAAAATGAACCATTTAATTACTAATCATTGCCCATATGTAGATTTGGTGTAACTGGCCATTGTGGTTTGTTTTAGACTTTGAGAAATGAACATGCAGTACGAAATTCATGAAGATTCAGACTCCCAAGCCTGCACTCAGCATATATTATTTAGTCTGCTGAAACCGTTTTTATCCTGGCCCACAAGTATAGACTGTCAAGTCAGGCATCAGAGTAGCAGCTGTGTTAGTTTGTACCCGCAAACAGAAAAGGAGGACTTGTGGTACCTTAGAGACTAACAAATTTATTAGAGCACAAGCTTTCGTGAGCTACAGCTCACTTCATCGGACGCATTCAGTGGAAAAAGTCAGGTACTTGCTCACCTGAACTAAGTAGCATTCGTTCTTTGATATGTTTATTTTGTGCATAGATTTATTTTTAAAACACCCTCTTTATATTACTTATGTTACGGAGATGCATTAGTGGTTGCTACTGGAAGCGCTGAGCAAGTACATAAATAGAAAAAGGCTACCTGGGAGGCACAAGAAACTGGTGAATAGGCAATGTTATTCATATTGATAACAAAGACAATGCAATCCATATGAGAATTTTATTTGTGTGTTAAAACATCTATATATTCCATGAAATCTCTACACATATTCCCTTAACACCCACTATCAGTCAAATCTTGACCCCACGGAAGTCAATCACAAAATTCCCATTGATTTCAATGGGACCACGATTTCACCCACTGAATTTAAATGTTGAGCTGTTTCAAAATAATGTTGTTATAAAAATTAAATAAGTTCCTTTTACGTTTTATGTTCTATATAGTATTTCTTGGATTATTCCAACTGAAATAAACCACTGAGTTTGTTCTAAGAGAGGTAATCTTGATCCCCCCCCCAACAAATGTTTACATATGGTTCATGTAGAGACAGCTTGTTGCTAGAAGAGCTGCTGTAGATAAGGAAAGCAATAATTAGTGCAAGAATCTTCACATGGGGGTGCATATTGAAAAGAGATTTCAAACCTTATTAATTTTTGGAATAGAGAATAATGGAGGAAAATATAAAACAATAAAAATACTATGGAAAGAAAACATATAAGAATTAGATGATTAAGCTTTTACCTTTTCTTTGTAACTTCTACTCTTACTTTGCAGTCAACTAAAATATTTAATTAGCTTTTGCACACACAAAAGATTCATTAGTAGATTCTTTTACATTTCCTTTGTCAACTCTCTTTATAAAGTTTTGGGAAATGTATGCTATAATTTTCCCTACTTCACAGAGTGTGTGTATATTTTTTAAGTAATAATTCACAAGCTGTATACATATAAATACAGATTAACTCAGGTGCAGTGAATGTCTGAGTTCTTTAAACTAGCCTAGAAATGAAAGATACTATAATTACTACCCATATATTGCACCATAAAAATTATGCAGTACTTCTGTTTAAATAGCTGGTATATTTACACCTCTTGCATTCTTTTCTCCCTGGGGTGCAGAGGTCTCTGGACCAATGCTACTCAAAGTGGTGGTCCGCGGACCGGTGCTGTGTCCACGAGCCATCGGCTGCCGGTCTGCGCGCACATTAGAAAAAAAAATTGCCAGTCCCCCACATCCGATAGCTTGAGAAGCACTGCTCTGGACTACCTTCCAAAATGGAAACAATAGTAGCCACAGTGCTTAATTTGTAATGAAAGAGGTGCCAGGGCTTAGCCCCAGCAAGCTCTGGCACAAATTAAGCACAGGCTGGTCGGCCAGAGAATAGCGGCTGATGGCCAGGAGCCCAGAGAGCCGGGGCTAAGAACTGCCAAGCCTAGATGCACCGAGGCTCATGCCAGCAAGGCCAGGCAAAAATTAAGCATTGACTACCCAGCAATATAAAAATAAAATATTAAGAATGCCATTGTCTCTGGCCCCATTATAAGTCATAAGCAGTGTTCCCTCTAATTTTTTCCATGTGTGTGGAATGAATTTTGTTATGTGCACCATATCAAGGTAATGTGTGGACGTGGGCCACCAGTAGAAACCAAAAACCTAGATATAATATATATTTTTAAAAAGTTACCATAGGGATAATTACTCTAGCCAGGACAGGTTAGGCATTTTAGATCTCACTACCCAGTGATTAAATTTAAGCATAATAGAGAAATAAAAATTATGAAATGCACAGATCAGTCAAAAAAACCAAAATAATACCCTTTGAAAGTAGTATCAAGAAATAACAACACCACCACAAGTATGTGTTGGGAGGTGAGTGTGAAAGACAGAGTGTGTGTGTATGTGTGAGCCAGAGACACACAGGCATGGTCTACACTGGGAGGGGAGGGGAATCGATCTAAGTTATGCAACTTTAGCTACGTGAGATCCCTGGTTGAAAGGTGCTATGCAAGTATCATCATGATACCATTCTTAGGAATAGGACTGCTTGCTGTACTTACTTTCAGTACACACACACGGGGGTTAAAACTTTGTCTGAATATCGCTGGGTTCACATTCTGTTTAGGGGATGGAAATCATAGAATATCAGGGTTGGAAGGGACCTCAGGAGGTCATCTAGTCCACCCCCCTGCTCAAAGCAGGACTGATCCCCAATTTTTACCCCAGATCCCTAAATGGCCCCCTCAAGGATTGAACTCACAACCCTGGGTTTAGCAGGCCAATGCTCAAACCACTGAGCTATCCCTCCCCCCAAAATGAAGGAACAGAGAAAAATCCAGTATGTGTATGTGTCGGGGGGGAGGGGGGCAGGCGAGGAGAAGAGTAGAAAATGGAACAAAGCTTGAAGAGGGACAAATAAATATAAAGAGTCCGTAAAACAAGTAGCTGAGAAGGCAAGAGAAAAATTCAATTAAAAATGTTGTTCATTTACTTTATTAGGGCACTGGATTAATGTCAGCCTAGCTTTTGAGGCATTTTCTTCTTCCTAATACTGTACCTAACACAGAACACAGACTGAGCAAAGATATCTGAAGCGTTTTTGTAAAACCAAACCTCTCTTGGCAAAAATCCACAGCTATAAATTAAAAGGAAGAAATGCTTCACAAACCAACCAGATTTGTGAACACTGTGAGCCCCCAAAATAATTTGAAAGGTAAATTAAAAATCTGTCAAACTCCACAAAGTTCTTTTCCTCAAAATGTGATGTTGATCTTTAATAGAGAGTACTATGCATGCATACAGAAATATAAAACCACCCCATTATACTCACAGCCTTGCAGTAAGAAGCAGGATTAGTCACAGTTAATTACAAGATTAAAGTGGTGCCACCTACACCATTTGGATCCAGTTCCTCAGCTAGTGTAAATATGTAAAGTCAAGGTTTTCAAAAGCAGGTAGTTATTTCAGGTGATTCAATTTTGGGGTGCCCAACTCAAGACATCTCCAGGGGTCTGATTTTTAGGAAGTGCTGAGCACTCCTTGCATGGAGCAGAAGATGAGAACCCCAAAATTGAAGTGCCCCAAATCACTAGTTGCTTTTTAAAAAATCTTGGCTAATCCCTCTATGGTTTCTTAAAGTATCACCACCACTGAGTTTAACAAGTAAGAACCAGCAAGTTAAACTTTTCTAGAAAAGGGAGTCCGATGTGTGTTGGTGACACGTCATGCCATTTTTCCACTGCTCAGGTGTATTCTCATCTACTTTTTCAGAAACACCATACCATTCATATTACAAACGTGTCTAATCTTTTCACTGAACTTAACTCTATGTTAGACATGGCACTAAACTGTTTCCAAGTCACTGGATATGTTTATGCTGCAATTAAACACCCGCAGCTGGTCTGTGTCAGCTGACTCAGGCTAAGGGGCTCTTTATATTGTGATGTAGGTGTTCAGGCTTGGGCTGGAGCCTGGGATCTGGGCCCTGCGAGGTGGGAGAGTCCCAGAGCCCAAGCTCCAGCCTGAGCCTGAACGTCTACATCACAATTAAACAGACCCACAGCCCGAGCCTCGCGAGCCCAAGTTAGCGGACAAGGGCCAGCCATGGGTGTTTAATTGCAGTGCAGACATACTTAGTGATGAATTGGGAGAAAATGATCTTGAATACTTATGAATCAAGGTCATAACAGATAAAACACAAGATGAGGTATTAGTTGGTGTCTGGTATAGACTACCAGATCACACCGGGGAACAAGATAACCAGCTCCACATACCTGTCTAGATTGGGTAGGGGGAAAAAAAGCGTGTGACTATGGGGGACTTCAATTTAAGTGACATATGCTGGAGGTCTCATGCTGTCAGTACTAAAACATCATTGAAATTTCTAAATATTATAGATGACAATTTCCTACCTCAAGTGTTGCATCCAACAAAGGAGAATTTTATATTAGACCTCATCTTGATAGATAGAAGAACTGACCACAACTAATGGTAATTTAGGTACAACTGATCATAACCTGATCACATATATGATGTGCAAACAGAATGAAGTCCAGACCAGTGATATATAAGTGGTGCTTTAAAAGGGCCAATTTCACAAAGCTGAAGACACATTATGAGCCAAATCAATCGAGATGAAGAATTTAAATCAGAAAAAATGTGAATGATCATTGGGAATAATTTAAGAACACTTTACTAGATGCCCCGAAATACACAATCCCACAACTGAGGAAGAAAGTTGTATTGGCTAAAAATCAAGCTGATTTAGAGGGGAAGTGAAGACAGCTATAAAAATAATATATAACAAATGAAAGAAAGGGGAAGTTGATTGTAATATGTATAAATCAGAACGCTAGAAAACTGATAAGGGAAGCCAAGGAACACAAGGTGAAATCTATGGCCAGCAATGTTAAGGACAACAAAGAGTTTTTAAAGTATATTAGGAACAAAAAGAATCCTGACAATGATATTGGTCCATTATTAGATGGAAATGATAGCATTATCAATAATAATGCAGAAGAAGCAATAGAGTTCAATTAATATTTCTGTTCTGCATCTGAAAAAGAAATATGATGTAATCATATCATACAATAATACTCTTCCCATTGCACTAATATCTCAGGAGGATGTAAAACAGCAGCTACACAATTAGACAATTTTAAACTAGACAATCTGGATAACTTGCATCCAAGAATTGTAAAAGAACTGGCTGAGGAACTCGATGGACATTAATGTTGATTTTGAACATGGAGCACTGGGGAAGTTCCAGAAGACTGGAAGAAAGTTAATGTCATTTCAATATTTAAAAAGCATTAACAGTATGATCTGGGTAATTACAGGCCTGTCAGTCTGACATTGATCCTGGGAAGGGTCAGGCAGATATGGGACTTGATTAATAGAGAATTAAAGGAAGGTAATGTAATTAGCACAAAACAACCTGGATATATGGAAAATAGATCCTGTCAATCTAACTTGATGAGGTTACAGAATTGGTTAATAAAGGTAACAGTATTGAGATAAGTTACTTAGACTTCTGTAAGGCATTTGACTTGGCACAGCATGACATTTATATTAAAAACTAGACAGATATAAAACGAACATGACACACATTAAATGGATTAAAATCTGGATAAGTAATAGGTCTCAGAATATAACTGTAAACAAATAATTGAACGGGTGTGTTTCTCATGGGGTCCCAAAGGGATTGGTTCTTGACCCTATGCTATTTAATAGTTTTTATCAATGACCTGAAAGAAAACATAAAATCATCCCTGGTAAAGTTTGCAGATGACACAAAACTTGGGGGAGTTGTAAATAACTAAGAGGACAGGTCACTGATTCAGATCGATCTGGATCATTTGCTAAACTAGGCGCAAGTAAATGGTATGTATTTTTATATGGCTAAATGTAAATGTGTTAATCTAGGAACAAAGAATGTAGGCCACACTAGCATGATGGGGGACTCTATCCTGGGAAGCAGTGACTCTGAGAAGATTTGGGGATCGTGGTGGATAATCAGCTGAACATTAGCTCCCAGTGTGATGCCATGGCCAAAAGGGCTAATGCAATCTTTGGATGCATAAGCACAGGAACTTTGAGTAGGAATACAGAGGTTATTTCACCTCTGTATTTAGTACTGGTGTGATTACTGCTGGAATACTGTATCCAGTTCTGGTGTCTACATTTCAAGAAGCATATTGATAAATTGGAGAGGGTTGACAGAAGAGCCACAAGAATTATTAAAGGATTACAAAACATGCCTGTGATGTGCACTCACACCTAGCAGCTGAGTGTGCAATCTTTTTTCCATATTCCTGGTGCCCCTTGTAGATTGGTGACTCACTAAGCAGGTCTTCAGTGCCTCAGCCCTTCAGCCAAGTCTCACAGTCAAAATAGATGAACCCCTTCTGGGGTAGCAAAAGTCCAACCCCCCCGTGCCCCCATATCTGCTTTCACCAGGGTCTTTAGCCCCACCCTTTAAATCCTGTCCTTTACTCAAGCTTCTAAGCAAGCCTTATCCTCTTCTTGGGATTTAGACCACTTTGCTAGTGGCCAGTGAGGGAACCTGGGCCTGCCCACCACTCCATGTTCCAACCCTGGACCCAATAAACCCAATTTACCATGGTGATATAATTATGATATGTTTTGTACAAAGTATGCCCTGTGAGATATCATTCTAAAAGTCTTGATGTGCTAAACGTTAATATCTTGTTGGATTGTGTGTGCTACCATTGTATGTGAAGGTATGAAATCTTACTATGTGTGTGTTACTAAAATATGATGCGAGACTGGAAACACCCAAACCAGCCTTTCAGGTACAACAATGGTGTAGCCAGACCGTGTTAATTGCTGTCAACACCACGCATCAAGGGAAGAATCCACTAACATAGGAACTTTGTATAAGGAAGCCTCCTCTGAGGGAGTACGGACATAATGGAGACTGTTTGACCAATGGGGGCGGACCCCCCACATCACGTGCATAGATTTTCCAGCAAGCTGGAAGAAACTATAAAAGATGGGGAAGGACATCATGACATGTCTTCACTCCCCCACAACTCAACACCTGAAAGAACCTCTGGAAGACAAAGGACTTTGAATGGTGGAGGAGAACCCAGAAGAAGCCTGTGCCTCAAGAATCTGTAAGCCTGCTTGTATCATCAATCAGGTTGTTGATTCAAATCCTAGGTAACCTGCTTTGGTCTGTTTGTTATAACTTACTATCACTTCAAATCTATCTTTCCGTAGTTAATAAACCTGTATTAGGTTTTATCTTAACCAGTGTGTTTTTGAGTGAAGTGTTAGGGAATCTTAGCTCTGCTAACAAAGGCTAGTGTGTATCTTCCCCACACTGACGGTGGAGCGGAGTAATTAATGAGCCCATCTAGTGGCAGTGAGACCACTTAGAGGTTAATGAATCTGCTCTACAGCTTAGCTTACAGCTATATGGCTTTTAGCTCATGCAGTAGAGGGTCATGCATTTAGCTCCAGAAATCCCAGGTTTCATCCTACCTGCTGACGACCAGGATCTGTCGGTGTTACAAATGCATCCTTAGGGGATGTCTCCACTCAAACCATGCGCTCCTCTGCACCCCAGCCTTTAGTTTAAAAAACATTATATGCCAGCAATCTGGTTTTTTGGTTTATGTGGATCCAATCCTTCCTATATAGGCTCCTATTTTCCAAAAAAGTTCCTCAGTTTCTAATAAACCTAAATCCCTCCTTCTTACACCATTGTCTCTTCCACGGATAGCGACCTTGCAGTTCTGCCTGTCTTCCTGGCCCTGTGCTGGCAGAGGAAGCATTTCATAGAATGCTACCATGGAGGTCCTGGACTTTAATCTCTTATCTAGAAGCCCAAATTTGGCCTTCAGAACCTCTCTCCTACCTTTCCCTATGTCACTGGTACCTACATTGCTACCACAACCACTAGCTCCTCCCCAGCACTGCATATAAGTCTGTCTAGATGTCTCAAGAGGTCTGCCACTTTCACATCCTGCTGGCAATACACCATGCAGTTCTCCCGGTCATCACAAACTCAACTATTTCTAAGAATCAAATACCTCATTAATATTATCAGGCTCTTCCTAGTAACTGGAGTTCCCTCACCTAGAGGGATAGCCTCAGTGCAAGAGGGTACCATGACATCATCTGAAAGGAGGGTCCAAACTATGGGATTGTTTATAGCCACTCCAGCCTTATGGCCTCCTACCCTAAGATACTTTAATCTTCCTTAACAGTAAACAACCTATAAGATTGTGGGTGGGAAAGCTTTACCGTGTCTCTGAAAATCTCCTCTATGTACTGTTTTGTCTCCCTTTGCTTCTCTACTTCAGCCATTCTGGCCTCAAAACTCTTTACAGTGTTTCTGAAGGCCAAGAGCTGCTTGCATTACATGCACACATATGCCTCCTGCCCATGAGAGAGGTAATCATGTACTCTGCATTCAGAGCAATAACCTGGATAGCCTCCAGTTGTCCGCAGAACTTTTGGCTGCATCATTTTCACTCTTGCAAGGGGTATTTTTGGGCATGGTTTTGGCCTAAGTTTAGAGTATGTTTGCTAAGTGATGCCTCTCACACTCCTTTTCTAAACTCCCTCAAAAAATTCCCATTTGTTGCTCTTGCCACTTAGGAGCTACCGTTTTAAACCCCTGTTCTCCCTGAGTTAGTGCCCTCCCCCACCTTCAAGGAATGCTTAAAGGGTGAGGGATCAAAAGATTGGAGACTAGAGCCTTGTTAGCTAGCTTTCAGCCTAGCGTAAAAGGCCCACTTGGCTCAGCACACAGCTTCCATAACAGACTACACTGTATTCTTTAATCAGTCAGAAAACAAGCAAGCACACAACAAACAAAACAAACTAGCAGACAAACTCACCTCAAGAGACATGTAGTCTTTCATCCTTCATTTGGAGAACTTCCTCGCAAAACTCTTGTTTGCTACTCCTGTTAGCTAGCTGCATTTTCATTAAGGAGACTGAATATTGAAGAGCTGAAGGTGTCACCTAAGCCAACCCCAAAGCCATGGAGCCAGGTAAAAGGTGACAGCAACCAACTGTGAATCGAAACAAGCCTGAAGCAGGTGTGTCTTCCTATAATCTAATGGAAGTAGGAAGGAGAAGAGTATAAAAATTCTGAAGTGAGCCCCCCTCCCCACACTCATCCTTTGCTACCCTGGAAATGCTTCACAACTCATCCTGTCCATCTCAAGAAGCAAACTATTACAAACAGCTAAGAAGGACAGAGAAGACTCAAGAAGAAACCAGTCCAAGGAAATCCTCCCAAAAACGTCAACATGGACTGGTGAAAGAAAGTTAACTAAGACATTGCCAACGGATTAGATTTAAAAACTCTTGTCATGATTTTATTGGAATGTTGAAATGCTATTGTAATTTAAAATATTAACAGTATCTCTTGTTAATCACCAAATTGCGAGACCACGTATTCCTGAGAAGATACCATTGGTAAACAAGTAAAGGGCGGGATTTAATTTGCTTTGAGATTCCTAATACTTGTAATATGCCTGTTTTAAGACAGCTCCTTAAATGACTTCTTCCAAGTAACTGATTTAAATATTTTCTTCAATTTCATGGGATTAAGATTGCCTATTTTGCCCAATTATTAATAAACCAACATGATCCACCTTTTCTTCAACAAAATTATTTTGACCATTTATAAACCTTAGCCTCGATTTATTGAGAGAAAAGTGCCCCTCCAAAAATGGGTCCACTCTCAAAGTGTAATCTCTGCTAAAGTTCTCCACAGAGAGGCATACAGAAGAGTCAGTAATGGAAGTAACCAATTTATCATTTATGTTCTGTCATTTGTGCTGTTTTGTTTAAAATTCACAGATTCCAAGTCCAGAAGGAACCATTGTGATCATCTAATCTGACCTCCTGTATAACACAGGCCATAGAATTTCCAATAATAATTCCTAATGTTTTCTTCTGCTTTCTTTAATAAGGAAATAGCCATGCGTAATAATTGTAATTACTTTGCTTGGCCTCAATCCTGGTAGCCCCTAAGGTATATAAGAGAACCTCTGTGACTAAAATAGTGGGAGTCACACACCTGAGTCGCAGGAAGAGAAACTATTAGAACAAGAGGGTCCAACATTTCTTATTTATCTGCAGTAAATATTTTTAGTAATTTTTAAAATAAAATTACTTGGCCTCCAACAACTTAAAATTATTCCTTCCTACCCCGCGAACTTCAATTGAGGCCGCTTTGTAAATCCGACCTCCCCTCCATCAGGCTGGACTGGGCCAATGGAGCCACTCTGTGGCCATTCAGGCCCCCAATCCACAGGTGAGAATGGCAGGTGCATCTACTTAGCTGTATATCCCACAACCCTGCTGGTATTCTTCTCCCAAATTCCTCCCTCCCCCAGCAAAAATCCCTGTGGCCTGGGGCACACACAGCTGTATTCCACAGCACACAAAGGTCATGGACTCTCTGCAGGGACTCTCCAGAATTCTGGTCCCCTTCTGAATATTGCATTGTTTTAATGGTTATCTGTGCATCAGAGTTATTGTGGTTTTTGTGGAGTAGGGCTAGGACCAGTATTCAGACTTCACAGCTTTAAAATGTGGAGTACTTGCAATTAAAGTAGCATCACTTTTGAGCAATAGCACAAGGTGATGTGTGACGTTTCATCTTCTGTTTTGGAATGAATGCAAAAGTACAGTCATTTTTATAGAAAGAGAGAAATATTTCAACTCTGTAACAACTTGTTTCTTTTAAATATACATTTTACATCTCAGAATATTTATTTTCTTCCTAACTCTTTCTCCTCATGTTAGTCTCTCAAGTGAAAGGCCTGTGTTTTTCCACTTTCACTTTTACAGTTTTGATGTTCCTGAAATGAAAGATTAGTAGAAGATCTCAGTGGGCTTCAGTCTGACAATCTTAGGGACCATTGTCTTCATGTAGCCAACCAAGAACGCACTGCTCTGTGGGGTTATTACAGTAGATGGAGCCAATGATACGTTTCTATCAAAACAGAGAAAGGACAATTGGGGTACAGAGGCCTTTGGCTGTGTAGCTTCTCACCACTGAAGATCAAGGTGAGTCCATGTTTCATCTCCAATAAAATTGGTTTACAAAACAAGAAATGAAGAGGAAAAAGGTTCTCTTCCCCTACCTACCCACCCCCAGCACAGGACATAAGAAGATCTCCTGTGTGAGGGAAGAGCAGATAAATAATTCATTTTGCATCGAGGTGAGGATTTTAAAATTGCACTATTGTATTTAACACTGCAGAGTGTGCACTACAAATGCCTTAGATCTGATAAGATTAGATAGATTAACAAGAGTACTGTAGCACAGGTTAATATTTTAATTCACATGTGCTGGAACTAGGGATGCGGGAGGTGCTGCTGCACCCCTGGCTTGAAGTGGATTCGATTATATACAGGGTTTACAGTTTGGTTCAATGGTTCTCACTATACAAATTGTTCCAGCACCACTGCTTGAATTAATCTTCAGACAGCTTTATCAGTAGCCCTCACTTGCAATAATCAAATGCCCCCTAACAGATAGTCTGGCTGTATTGCAATGGGGGAAAATGTTCACAGGAATTAGCTTTTAAGCATGAAGCACATGCTACTTGTGACCTATTGTTATTGAATCTTCTTTTCACACAATAAAAATGTGAAGAAAGTGTACAGTCTTTTAATAAAGTCCATGGAGCAGAAAGATCCAACCCTTTACAAAATATTTGTCCTTGAAGAGATCATTAATGACCTGGATTTTTAAATGCTTTCTAAAATGAAAGGACGTTGTATTATGCACACCATTCTCTGAAGCAGGGCAAGTTAGTACAGATTTTGCTTAAATGTCACACTTGTTTTTTGATGCACTGCACAATGAAAGACCACTGCTACATTTCTTTCCTCTAGATTGTTTTCACTGAAAGATATCTAAGATGGCTTGATAATTTTATTCACACTCATACCCCACTGAAGTTCATTTCTTTCTATCTATATTTCTGTTGGCGATTTCGAATGAGTCTAAAGAAACTTTTATTTGTCTAATTTATATGCCCTTCCTGTGCCTGCATCCTGCCAGTTTAGATATGTCACCTGTAATAACTATGAAAAACTGCTGTGTGCCTCATGCTCTATTTTATTCCATCTGCTACAGGAGCTCACTCCAACTACCAACGGGAGTTCAGTTGCAAGCAGTAACAAATCTAATTTAACCCCACTGAGTCACAATTCTCTGGTCCTAATAGCCATTTTGTACAGCCTGAAAAACTCATCAAATGGGGAGGTGCAAGTCTAGTCCTTCTCATTTATGGGAATGACCTAGAAGAATGCACTTCTTAAAAAATACCTAGATAATGCAAAGACATCTTCAAGTACAATCGTAAGTATTGTAAAGTACTGACACTAACAGTCTCTTCATACTGGCCTCATGTAGCTTCCTCTGTTTTTTAACAATACAGAGCAACCTAGGGAAAGAAATAATTTGCTATATTTGTAGAACTAAATCATGAGGATTTGAGAGGCTTAAAACAAGGAGAAATCAGGTAGCTTTTGTTGTAAAGCTGAACAATAGTTCAGTTATGTGCAACAACAAAGTTACATATTTATTTGCTCATTCTTCATTTTGGTGAGGTGTGATTCTAGCTAGACATTTACATGGCATAAGAAAATCCAACTTTTCACCATTTGAATTGTAAATCAATTAAAGTGGTAATAAGGCTACAAAAGTCACACTCCTTCCAATTAAAAAAAAAAAGTCTCTCGCTATCATGATCATTAGGGCCATTCTTGGTAGATGTTATTGGATTTCAGCTTAAAAGGCCAACAGGTACTTCATCCATTTTTTCAAGATAGAGTTCTGAAGTCCCATGTCCTAAAGCCTTAAAATTCACAAGAAATCTTCTCAGGGATCCGGGAGCTGTGGGGGAAGGGAGGAGACCTCCAGCAGAAGCCCACTACTTCCCAGAAGTAAAAGGAGAGGGGAGCATCCTCTTGCCTGCCCAAGGGAAGAAAGAGGAGACCCCTTTAGTATGACCCCAAAGAGTGAAGGGGAGATGCTGGAGAAGAGAACAGGCGTGCTTGCCATCCTTTCCCAGAATACACTGGAAGGAAATCACTCACGCATTTCTTGAGTGCAGGCATCTTTGGGGTGGAAGGGAGCAGCATTTTAAAAGCACACTGCACGATGTCACCGTTCTGGACAGAGTATGGTACCAAAGGAGACACAATTTGAGGTAAGCAGAAAATAATTGCTCAGCTGGAATGCTGTTAAGAATTTTGATTGAAGAGTGGTTAAAATATCAGTGACATTTTCTAAGTAAACTAGCAAGTAAACTACATGCCATTCTTTATACTTAATATGTTTAGGATTTTCAAAGATGCCTAAAGGGTCTTTGGAATTCAACAGGAGTCAAGCACCTGACTCTTAGACCTCTTTGAAAATTCCACACTAAATTCTACTTTTCAGAGCTTCTACTCCTATGGGGATGAGTAAACCAGGTCAGACCTAATATGAGCCAAACAAAACCTTGAATGAAAACTCTGTTCAAATGCAACTTAAGAAGTTTGAAAAGGTTTTAAACACGTTTGAGCCTATAAGTTTTCACTTTTAATTTTCTCTGCAATTCCAGTTCTGGATAAGGTCAAAAGCAGCAATACCACGAGAAAGGAGGCCCACACTTCGCTTCAGGATTTCCAGTCAGGCCAGAAGGAAAGCCTGTAGGTATGAAATTAAACTCTCTATTTTGGGGTGCATATTGAAACAGAACTGAACAGATCCTCCAAACCTTTAAAGGTTTGTACATCACTAATATGCTTGCACTTCTGTTACGTAGCTGTGAAGTAGAAGAATGACTTACTAGTAGCAGTGGTAGCTTATGAATTGGTACCAATCAGCACTATTTTGCCTTATATATGAATATTTGCATTCCAGTACACAGAAATCTCTCCCAGCTCAATTAAGATTGCAGGCAAATTGGTGACACAGTGAATGGTTTGGACACTGACTCCCCTCCCTGTACAGAATGTACTTTGCAAGTGAGAGTGATGGAGAGTAGTCTCCAAATTCATCCTCTGTGAGTCTATGCCATTACTAAGAATGCATTTGGAAATATACCCAGTTTTATCTAAGCCAGATTGCTATTCCACACAGAGGACCTCAAATAGGATGAATACACGTATCTGGGGGGTCATGTTCTGTCCTCAGTAAGCCCTGCTACGTGTCAAAATATACAATTAACAACAGAAAGAAAAGGAGGACTTGTGGCACCTTAAAGACTAACAAATTTATTTGAGCATAAGCTTTTGTGAGCTACAGCTCGCTTCATCGGATGCATCAAGTGCCACAAGTCCTCCTTTTCTTTTTGTGAATACAGACTAACACGGCTGCTACTCTGAACCCTTAATTTACAACAGGAGACTCTTACATTCTGGGAAGCTCTTAATGAGTTTATCAGCCTACGAGTAGCCAGAATGTCCTTCTGACGTCTATGTATGTTGATATAGCTTGAATTGAAACAGAAACTATAGCACTATTGCCAACCCTAGGCATTCAAGAATTATGACTCAGACTCCAGAATTATGAGATTGGCTTAAACATCATGAGCTTTTAAAATAAATAAAATAAAATAAAATAAAATTTGAGGAATTTTTTATTTGCCTTCTAATTTTGAGTCTGTGTACTTGAATCACATTTTCAGTGTTTTCTCTCCAACCATGAGGGCTAGAAACTTTTTTTTTTACATTCAACCAAAAAACTTTCCTGTAACCAACTGACTTCATAAGCTACGAATTAAGTGGTTTATTTTTTAGTAACAGTCACAGCTTTGTTTTGTTTTGTGTTCATTTTAGTCTTAATTTTCACTGAGGTTTTAGAAAGTATGCATGCCTTGAGAAAGGAAAAAACACATCTGAAGTCTGCCTAATTAGCTTTTAAAAGGACTCTGACCAAAGACAATTGGCAAAACTCAACCCTTTTGTATCTCTATTGAATTTTAATGCTTAACATCCATGGATTTACAGCAGAGATGAGATTGACCTACAATATTTTGCCTGTTGTCAAGCCATTGTTTCTATTTGTACATGGCTCAGACAAGATTATACTTATTTATATGTGTACACACAATCTTGAAATAGAATATAACTATTAAGACAAATGAGATTGTAACTTTAGCTTAATGGTATGTACTCTCATGGGAATAATTTACATACACAAATGTTAGAAAATGTGTTGAAAAAATATTTAAGATTCCTCACAAAGGGATTTGTCTTTTCAAAAGATTCACTGATAAACCCAATCAGTGAGATTCTATATTCTGCTTCTTTGAGGCCCCTGTACCTATGCAAAGCTCATTTTAGCACCAAAGCCTAGCAATTCTTTGAAAAACAGTGGACTGGCTGGAGATCCCCTTTCCAATAATTATATTTCATTATATGTCGGGGTTCACATATAATCCAATCGCCCTTGCTCCTGAAGTTCTGTGTACCTCCTTAAAAACATCCAACACACACAGTGGTCACCAGGGTTCTTTCAGTATGCCAATATCCCAAATGTGCTTCCAGCTCAGAGCTATGTCAAAGAACTACAGAATGCTTTATACCAAACTAAGTAACACCTAATTATGATACAAATTTTATGCTGAAAATACTTACACAAAAACAATCTGCCTTCTCCCTTCCTCCCTCATTCTCAACTCCTTCCTCCTCAAACTCCAACTCCCCTCTGTTCCTATTTCTTCCTCCACGCTCTCTCCAACTAAACCCCTTATTTTTACTCAGTCTCCTGTCATTCACAACCCTCCACCTTAGTTTTCAGGCAAACCAAATGTATCTTAGTCACAAAAAAGAATTTTAGTTACAATCCTAAACTTTTTATCAATTCAGATGAACAAATCCATAACTTAAATATTTTCACAAAAATACACACACAAAGGGCTACAAATACGACTGAACTGAGCATGAGTCCACAGAGTGAGCATAAATATTTTCCCTCATTAACGTTCTGAAGTTATATGCATTATATATGCTACATATGTTACATATATATGCTACATATGTTATATGCTACAGTACCATTGTCTGTCTTTGCTCATAGCTTCCTGGAGCACAGACAATGCATTTACTTGTAGAGTCTTCTGTTTTATTTATTTCTCACCAAGGAAATTAAAAAAAAAAAAAAAGAAAGAAAGAAAAGAGAAGAGATGACGAACATTAAGCAGTGACACAGTGCTCATCTATAAAAAGTTCTGTCGCACATCTTTATCTCCAGGCTATCACAATCTGGTAAGAAGACCAAGGAAGACTCTAGTCAATTTTCCAGCCTATCAGTTCAGGTAAATAATTGCTAAAAACAATAGTATCCTGTTGTTTTTTCTACTCATGCCCTTATAAAAATAAAAGCCCGATTTCATTAAGGTGCTAATGGTGCATGTCAAGAGTTGCCAACATCACTTCTTGCAGATGAAGTGCTACAAAAGAAACGATAGTTTTAAGCAACTATTTGTATTCTAAAAGTGCAATGGGCATAAAAGTACACCAGCTACAAAGGAACCACTCCCTTTTCTCATTACTTATCTGGGGCTAGATCATGACATTCTGACCTATACTGGGACTGTGTATGTGCCTGAACTTGGCAGCACAGCTATGCTGCTGGACATATTGAGGGAGTAGAGCCTAGGCTCCATCCATTCCCTGCTGCCTCCTGCTCACCTGCAAGCAGAGGGGATGTAGCAGCTCTGTAAAGCCTTTGCCAACACAGAGGTATAAAGGGGGTGCCTTAAACTTCCTTACAGCCTGTACTAGTCAGGCCACGATTCAGCCAATGTAGTATAGTTTTGCGGAAAAGATGTATATTCTGCTCTTACAGTAGGTTCATTATCTAAAAATAAATAGCACAAAAAAGAGTTCATCACAGAAATGTGCATGATGCAGTCACACTTCCCCAAATCATCCATTTACAGTAAACTTCAATGAAGAATAAAAGGATTATCCATTGGATGTTCTTTTTGTTTTATTTGAAGACACATCCATATTATTTAAAAAGTTAAGTGAATGTAGTATTCCTAAAAATTGCTTGTTGACAGCCTTGGCACTTGGAGTCTCATTCATCCACAGAACAGGCACAGCACAGGCTGAAATACAAGTGCCCACCATCCCCCTGGGGTACTGGTCTTCAACAATGACTTATAAAAAACTACAGGACTTTTGTCTCCAGTTTTATTCCATACTTGTCCTCTCTGCTTTGCTTTTGTGGATGTTGTTTGCTTTATAAGTCACCATCTTGGCAAACCTAACACAGAAAGGTGGATTTTTCATTCTGTCTTGAATGCGCTAAGAGCCAGGTCTGTTTTCAAGATCTTTAGGAAGGAAACTCCATAACGGGACCATCTAACAGGAAAGTTTTGTCCCTACTCACACTAATTTCACTCTAGTTGTTGACAACTTCAGTATCCTCAAGTAATGAAGCTGTCTTTAATGTCAAAGTGACAGGTGATCTTTGAGGTTTCTTTGGCCAGGGCAAAATGCTCCTAGCCTGCACAGTATAATTTTAACAGTATACTAAACAAATAAAGTGCTCCTTGCTTAGATGCTGTTTAGATCAGCGAAGCTGCAGTTTTGCTGATATAACTTATTCCAGCCTTGGAGCAAAACAAGTTATACCAACAGTAGCACAATTTTGATGTTACAGCAGTCTACACTAGGGGCCTTTGCCCACACAGTTATGTTGGTCAGGGATCACAACTTGTCATGCACCTGACTGACACAGCTATGCTGACAAAAGTCAGTAATGTAAACCCTGCCTTGAACTGCATCACTCAAGGGTTTTGAAGATTAGGAGCAAAATTGTGAATTGGATCCAATATTTAGTGGGGAGCAAATGGAGTGTCTGGTGGCAAGGATTGATATATTCTTAGCGCTTTGGGTTGATGAGCAGGTGTGCTGCTGCTTGCTGAACCAGCAGGAGTTGTTTCAGGGACCTGGTTTTAATTCCCTGGTATGTACTGCAATAGCCATACCTGGAAGTGCAAAATAAGTGGATCATGATGTCCTGGTTCTCATCTTTGAGGAGAGGTTGCAGACTTCTGAGCAGCCAGAGCTGGGAAATTATTTTTAGCAGCTGTGGCCATCAGTGAATCCAGTTCCTCAAAATATTTGTCTTTCTCCACCATCATTTTTGCTTCAGAAAGTTTCTTTTGATCCAGGCACTGAGATAACTGGCAGATGGTGCTGTATGCACCAAATGCAAAGGTGCTGTAGAGCTGAATATAATCTGCACAGTGCTGGCAAATGAGTTCATGTTGTTTCACGATCTCTTCCAGGGGTTTTACATGGAGGCTGACTAACAGAGCACAGCCATACAGAAAAGCATCTGGTCCCAAGCATACTGACCTGATCAAAAGCTTCATTATAGGAAGCCACACTTGTAACAGTGCCCCCAAAACAGATATTCTCTGGGGAATGAATTCAGAACCTCCAAATTTAAATACATGAACTTCTACTGCTTAAGCCATGTACATTAGCTAAAATGCAGTAGCAGACTCATACATTTCTACACATAATCTAGCTGCTAGAGGGGGAGAAAGAGCCACACAACCTTAGTATGGGTTACAACAGCTTGGGAGCCAATGGCAGCATTGTAACTAGGCCACTTGCTCGGGATGGCTGGAAAGGACTGTGGAGGAAAAGCCACTTCAATGGTCTGCCACAGATCTGTGGGGATTGGCCTTTTGCGTACTATGATCCACAAATTTCATCCACTGCCGAGCTCCTTGGTGAAATGCAACTTCACACCAACCATAGTGCAGAGCTATGCCACATTTTAGATTCACACCACAACCTACATAGAGTAGATGAGCACCCAAGGGTCCGTCTAGATGATCAACAATTATTTACTTTGTCTGTGTAGAGTGAGCTGCAGCATTTGTCCATCAAAATGCCCATGAATTGGTTTTTACAAAAACTCTAGTTTGTATTATTATAGATTACAGAAACTGTTATTTGTGACGCACTCTCTGCTCCATAATAAGGGTAAATTGTACAAATCTCCCTATAAGTAAACTATTAAATGCACTGAACAGGAGTACAGGCATCATTTTGTGGCCCTGGAATAACTAAAGATGTTGTTAATGGATGATTTTTAGACAGTTCTCTCAGACACAGAGTAACACAACTGATTAACTATGGTTAAAGGGATATCACTGTAGTATTGGCTAAATCAAACATTTTAGCTGTCTGGAATCATACATTCTAGGACAATTTTTGAAACCTGTTTAAGTTCACCTAATTCTTATGACTCCCAAGCAAAACTATGTTAAGGATTTGGACTTCCAATTTCCCTATGTTGTAATGATACTACAGTATTAAAGAATTGTAGAGAAGGCCATATGTTTGAAATGGCCGTGGATTCACTAGTGCCTCATTTTTACAAACAATGTATTTGTTTTCCAGTTGACATTCTGTGTCCTTGGCTTCACCAGAAATATTCCATACTCCTTTATTCACCTTCGTCTGTTTTTCTAACTTAGAATTTATAACATATCATGGCATCCAATATCATCTACCATGTCATGGAGCACATAAAAGAATATGAAGTGGGCAGATGAAGCCAAAGCAGTTTTGCATGCTTTGATTTAGCATTAGTACTGACTGTTCCATATGGCTGTCCCAAAGAGTCCTTTACCATTTACTATCTAGTGTTAGCTTTCCAACCATATGGACAGCTCCCATTGTGCAGGATTTTAGGGCATAAGCAAAGGAATATTTATGTTAAATTTGATTGGAATACCCGTGGAATACATAAATGATGCCTAAATGAGTTAATTCAGAAAAGGTGTATTCTAAGAAATTTAATGCATTAATAATGATTTATGAGTTACAAAATGCTGTGATTCATTGTTCAGATGGGTTTGAAGATTATATATTTTAAAATGACTTATTAATTGATTGAGGATTTTATGAGTCAGTTCGCCCTGAGTCTCTTTACAATTCCTCCTACTATTTATACAGTAAAACCTCAACAGTCTGTGGGGCTAATTTTTTTCTGCTGCTGATTTAAAAAAAAAAAAAAACTTTTATAATTAAAGTCAAATATTTAAGCAAGTAACATGACGTATGGTACACAGCATTTCCAAAGCAACAGAAGAAGCATGTTCAACTCTCATAGTATTTAATTGCTGCTCTCATGGACCTTTCCTTATTCTGTGTCTACTTAAGTCCTTCCTGAGTTCAGCACAGATGAAATAGAATACAACTTTGTGAGAAGAAAGAAAAAGGTAAGGAATACAAATCCTCTTCTAAGGTTGGAAAGCAGCTTTGCAAGCCACTACTTCAGTCCTGGTGACCACTGTGTGTGTTGGATGTCTTTAAGGAGGTATACAGAACTTCAGGAGCAAGGGCGATTGGATTATCTGTGAATCCCGACATATAATGAAATATAATTATTGGAAAGGGGCTCTCCAGCCAGTCCACTGTTTTTCAAAGAATTGCTAGGCTTTGGTGCTAAAATGAGCTTTGCATAGGTACAGGGGCCTCAAAGAAGCAGAATATAGAATCTCACTGATTGGGTTTATCAGTGAATCTTTTGAAAAGACAAATCCCTTTGTGAGGAATCTTAAATATTTTTTCAACACATTTTCTAACATTTGTGTATGTAAATTATTCCCATGAGAGTACATACCATTAAGCTAAAGTTACAATCTCATTTGTCTTAATAGTTATATTCTATTTCAAGATTGTGTGTACACATATAAATAAGTATAATCTTGTCTGAGCCATGTACAAATAGAAACAATGGCTTGACAACAGGCAAAATATTGTAGGTCAATCTCATCTCTGCTGTAAATCCATGGATGTTAAGCATTAAAATTCAATAGAGATACAAAAGGGTTGAGTTTTGCCAATTGTCTTTGGTCAGAGTCCTTTTAAAAGCTAATTAGGCAGACTTCAGATGTGTTTTTTCCTTTCTCAAGGCATGCATACTTTCTAAAACCTCAGTGAAAATTAAGACTAAAATGAAAACAAAACAAAACAAAGCTGTGACTGTTACTAAAAAATAAACCACTTAATTTTTTCTCTCTGGTCACAAGAAGTGACCCAGTATTTGAAAAAATACAATGCATACTTCCAAAATCCATTTAAGTAGATGATTACATTCTTATGCACTTAGAAAGGGCACTTTCATCAAAACAGCAGCTTCTAGGCCTATCAGTCTTAAATTTTTAATTTTTATTCCTATGTGAGGAGTAACCATTAACAATGTATCCGTTTACTCCAAATTACCTTGCTGTAAAGTTCTACTTGCAATGAATAAATAATGACCATCAGAAAGGAACATTTATTGGACTTGATCTTCTTTTTTGCAACCAGGCTTCAGTGTTTGGTTTAATAAATCTTTTTGAATGCTAGGTGGATTGCTATATTTGAATAGGATAACTTAAAATATTTGATTAGCTGTTTCCAAGGTCAGACAAAATGATGTGCAAATAATTTTCATTGTAATACGGATGTGAATGATTTCACTTCCTGTCTAGCAGGGACACTAAAGATACCACATCCTCCAGGACTGAATCCTACCTACTCTTTTGGTTCAGTCTTCATTGCTGTCTTGTCACCAGCCAAGATGTTGAGTATAAACAGGGCTACTGAGTTTTGAGCATATTAAAACAGGCTGTGCTCACAATGTAGAAAATTGCTTTTGGATTGTGCCTCCTGCAGTTATTTCTCTATTTTTCCTAGTGTAACTATGGTAAAGCTCCAAAGGACAAAAATCAATGCTCATATAGTGGACCAATTCAAGTTGCTCTTCAAACAACCTTTCTAGTGTGCTGTTCACAAGCTTTGAAATAATACGTGGTGAGGCAACAATTCTAGGATCATGAAAGTTATGTTCTTCTTAAATCAGATCTGCCTCAGAAGACGCCTATTAGTTCACAAAACAATTCAGTATATCAACAGATCATGAAAAGGGTCGCCATTGGCAAGTAGCTGCAAGTAGGTATGATCACTTCAGAGATGCAATAGCCAAGATTTTTAAACATGATTTTTTTGAGTGCCTAATTTGAGATACCTTGCACTTTGCTTTTCAGAGAGTACATGCTCAGGACTGACTGAAAATCAGCCCCCTTTGAAGCATCTCAGGTTGGACATCTAAAATTACCAGTTTCTTTTGTATGCAGTGTTGCTGTAGCTGTGTTGGTCCTAGGATATTAGAGAGACAAGATAGGTGAGGTGATATCTTTTATTGGAAAAACTTCTGTTCGTGAGAGAGACAAGCTCACCCACCTTGTCGCTCTAGTTTCTTTTGAAATTTTTGGCCAATATGTTCAAGCTTCAAGCAGCCAGAAGACAAGGAAGAGGAATATTTCATCTACCTGTGCCCAGTCACAAAATTAAGAGTTCATATTCAGGGGGGAGAAGTTTAAAATCAGATGAAGTCCTGAATCTTCTGTTCACCAAAAATAGTATGATTTGCATATTGATAATATAAGCAACATTCTCTGGGATAGATAGTTTTCTGCATAATCATTTATAGGAATTGTGCCTTATAGAAATAGCCTATTCAGTCTTGTTTCTGAAGGCTTAAAATTCCTCCTGTCCCACAAGAAAACAATGTCTTTCTAACAGGTATTCAGTATTATTCAGTTGAATTCATCCAGCCAGGTTACATTAATATAATGGAAAAAAAGGCATCCCGCTTTCCAAAAAAAAGAAAGAAAGAAAAAAGTAAAGTCTGCTATGACATTTTGCTGTGTTGACAGGTTTGTAGAAAATTATAAACATAAACCCATCCTTACTCTACACACAGTATGAGAAATCTGTTCTTTCAATTAGCAAAACGTATCTAGAAGCCACAATTCTCAGTTCAAATGAGTTAAAAACAGCTATCCTGGAAATAAACTTTCCCTAGGAATACTGTCGCATGAAGATATGAACTACTGCGCAAGAGTTTAAATAAATGTTAAACATAAAATCTACAGAAAATGAAAGAAATGGCACCAAGATATGGTTTGTATGTGCTTCTTTTGAACCATTCGATTACACCTGACATTGCCATAACTGAAAAAGGTTAGAGGAGAAATATGTCTCTACATTATACAGTTTATTCTGTGCATTTGACAGCTAAAGCTGAGAGAATAATAATTTTTTGGTTTAGTGGCTGAAACAAAAAAAATCTGAAAAATGTGTTTCAAGGTGACCAGAAACAGCAATTTTTCATTTTTTCTTGCTGAAACAGGTTTTCTTCATTTAATTTGCAGCTTTTTAAAATCAGTTTGTGTCTTATATAAACCTAGCTGAATTTCTTACTGAAATGAATTTCTTACTGAAATGTTCTTTTTTTGAAAATGTCAAAAATTCTCTTTGAACAGCGCCTGGCAAAATTGGGACCTTATCATGACTGGTACATTCTTAGGTGCTATGAAGATTGTAATAATTTATCTGAAAATTTTCACTTAGCTCTACTCACAGCACACTGTGTCTAGTCAATTTCACAGTGTCTGTTATGGAGGCAGTTTCCTCATTTGTTTGCATAGGTCTTTCATACACCAAGGGGAGGAGAAAAATATTGAAAAAACAGAAAAATGTTACTGTAAAAATCACATAAATTGGTAGAGAGCCTGGACTGTATCTGAACTATTTAAATACATTTTTTAGATAATAAGATGCTAACATGATGGTGTCCCTTTACATTCTGATCACCAACATAAAGTAGTACAGTTAAGTACCATCGGGTTGAGTAAGAGGTACGAGACTTAGTAAATGTGAGGTAGCTTTACCTCATGCCCCAAAACATCTTATTCTTACCATCTAAAGTTTATTTTCTACCTCATGAAATAATCCACCATATTTTTTTCTTTCCAATTTGATGCTAGAAGAATTTTTAAAAAATAGATTATTATCTGAGTCAAAAGTTAATATTTGATTTGTCTTGTCAAGATAAGGACAGAATGCACATGCTTTAATTGCACTGTGCTTCAAACCTTTCAAAAGCTTTTAATAGGATCACTTGAATATGATAAGAAAAACTGTCTTTTCATAAGAAAGAATGTAAGATCTAAAAAATACATCTGCAACTAGCAGCAGGAAGGAAGTATGGTGAATAAAATCTTACTGAAAAGACAAGCCTAGAGCAAAGCAGCAGTGGGGTTTTGGCCATTTGTCCTTCACACTAGGGCATTATCCCACACAAGGCTAGACAAGGAGATCATTTCACCCCAAAGTTGTTACACAGTCATTACTATGATAGTCCCTGCAGGTAGCAATCAATGAAACTCAAATGTTTCAGTACTGATTGGCACGTGTTTTTTTCCTCAGCCTCAAGTGAGTTAGGATACAGAAAATAAAACAGCATGGAGAAAAAAGAATAAGATTCACCTTTATTATTCAGTCTGTACTAGCCAGAATTCAACTAAAAAATAAATACATGTTCAGTTCTTTAGACCTACACAAGCTATATTCACTCACAGCCTGTATCCAATATTAATTCCAATTATTAACTATGGTTATTGGTCTTGGAAATCATTTTGTGCAAAAAGAGAAGCACATCTGTTAGTGAGTTAGGTTTATACATGTTGGGCATCAATCGTAATTAGGACCTGAAATACTATTTTCCTCACTTCCAAAGTGAATATTAATAAAGGAGTGCTGTACACAAGCATTGTGTTTTTTGTAGCTGAATCACAGGTTTTTATAGACGTCTTTACTAATAAAGCCCCGGCTTATTTTAAAATAATGCTATTTGAGAATTACTTTGACATTTCCCCCTGTTCTTTCAGAGTTGAACATATTACTTAATGCACTTGATTTGTATTTGCACTGATACCAGAAACAAATAATAATGCTTATGTTCTCCCATAATTCTAAGACCAATTCATTGCTTTATATAAACAAATATTCACAGCTTTGAAAAGCATCATCCAAAAGAATCACCTAGAAAACTGCAGTAGTATCCTTTAATAGCAGCTAAATTACTGTTTTTAGGCCTGCTCTTTATTTCTCATTAAAGAAATCTCTTTTTTGACTGCTGTATAACATCACTGTTGTATGCATTCATGCTTGTTCATTTAAGCTATTTTAGGAATGATGCTATGGTTCAAAATGTTTTATCAGTCAGAGCACAATATTAACCTGAAAAAATGGTACTTTACAAATTTATGCAAAGCAGGCTGAGGCATTATAACAAGGCCCCCTATACACATGGTATGATATATATATATATACCTCTATATAGGGTTTCCAAGTATAATGCGTCAGCCTACTTTGCATGAATTTGTAAAATACCATTTTTTCTTCACGTTAATCTTGTTCTATTTGTAACTGATTTAACTTGGAGTCTGCTGTACACAACAAGCTATGGCCTTGGGAAAGAACCATGTCAAATGCCATTTGATGCTGCTCAGCCAGGCACCTATAAAGGCACATTGCACCAATAATAGTTGACAACACTGGCTGTGCTTTTTCTGCTTCGGTGGCCAGCTTGTCCAAATTCCAGGCAAAGCAACACACAAATAGTTTATAAAGAGCTATCGTGTCAGCATCAGCGTTTCAAAGCAGCAATTGTAGTAGTTTCCTAATGAACACACAGTATTTCATATTCCAAGTTCTGAGCTGATGAAGTACCAAGAAAAGGTGGGACAGAAATCCAATAGCTTGAAGTCACCAAAAAGAGCTCTTGACAACAAAATTACCTACAGTTAGCTTGACATTCAACTGTGATTGACAATAAGCAACTATTTCTTTTCCACAGTGCCCCAAGGTCACTTTTGATTGTCTCCTCAGCAGCCATTAGTAGAGTTTCCACATCGGTATGAAGAAAAGGAGTACTTGTGGCACCTTAGAGACTAACCAATTTATTTGAGCATAAGCTTTCGTGAGCTACAGCTCTCTTCATCGGATGCATACTGCTGTAGCTCACGAAAGCTTATGCTCAAATAAATTGGTTAGTCTCTAAGGTGCCACAAGTACTCCTTTTCTTTTTGCGAATACAGACTAACACGGCTGCTCCTCTGAAACCTGTCACATCTGTATGGAAGCTTGACTAAAAATGTCTGATACTTGAAATTCCAGGATAGATTTTCTTTGGCTGTAGCTGCTGCACCAGGAACTTTTCCACAGCTCTTGGGGAAACTCCCTATCTATGCATCCAACATCAAAGAGGTAGTTTAAAACACAAATAACTGTTTATTCCCTTGGGAAATGAATGGGTTTTGCAAGGTTGACCTATGCTGAGGTTAAAGAGGAGAAAATTCTTCCATCTAAATAGGAAGCACTTGAGCCTCCACACAGCAGATGCTACTCCAGCCCTTGGGCTAGAGCAGCAGTAATGGCCAGGTGTTAGGTCAGCAGTTCATGCACCACTGACCCCTACTCCACCTTGTCGTATTTCTTCCCTCTGGATGTTCATGGACAGTTGAGGCCATAGAGCAATGGTGGGCAACCTGCAGCCCACAGGTAATCTGATTGCAGGCCGGGAGACAGTTTTTCTTACATTGACCGTCTGCAGGCACAGCCACCCCACCCCCGCAGCTCCCAGTGGCCGCAGTTCGCCATTCCTGGCCAATGGGAGCTGTAGGAAGCGGCAGCCAGCATGTCCCTGCGGCCCGCCGCTTCCACAGCTCCCGTTGGCTGGGAACGGTGAACTGCGGCCACTGGGAGCTGCGGTGGGCCATGCCTGCAGATGGTCAATGTCAGCAAGATGTCTCGCGGCCCGCAATCAGATTACCCGCATGGGCCGTAGGTTGCCCACCACTGCCACAGAGCACCCAAGACACAGAGGTGTTTTCCTTGTGACTTCTCCTGAACCTGCCTCCTTCTTCCTGTTCAGCAGCAGTCTGTGCGGGGGACTCCTGAGAGTAACTGCTCAGTAGCAGGAGTAAGAGGATCACAATCTGGTCCAGTGGTAGGGGCTGTTCACTAGTAAGGGCTAGTATCTAATTATTTAGTGTTGGTGATATTCACACAGTAACTGGGGGTCTGACTATTCTGAAAACATTCACACCCCCAATGTGAATGACATCCAAACCCACTCATCTTTCTGTCCCATTCTCCATGGTTCTCTCCCTCCAGTAAGACTCTCCAGTGTTATACTGGGGGGAGAGAGGCCAGGTGACAGGTGGGAAGTTTACTTGCAGTTAACTCCCTTTCAGGGCTGTCCTTAGGATTTATGGGGCCCTATGCAGTATTATTAAACTGGTGCCCCTGTGCCCGACCGGCTTGTAGCAACACAAACATAAGCTTACAATGGGGATGTTGAGGGACGGGGAGGGGAAGGCGGGGGCTTCACTGAAGGCGATCCCCAGACTGTGCTGCTAACCCCAGTGTGTTGAGTGGGCACAGCCACCCCCCCACCCATGGAGCCCCAGAAGAACCCCAGCCCCCGCCCATTGCTGACACACACTGAGCTTCATATGCAGCAGACACTCACAGCCTGGGGGAGTGAGGGACGAGGCAGCAAAGGATAATGAGCCACCCGGCCCGCTACACGGCAATGGAGAATCACAGTTCTCCGCAGAGACCCCCGTACCCTCTCCCTCACGCAGAATGTGTCACGCCGGTGCATTTGGCTCTGTGAATACAGCCCCTGCCTGAGGAGACTGCAGCGCATGCTGGGTGTGCGGGAGCTGACCCGCTCATACTTGCTGTCCCGGTGGTACCCCAAAATTTCGGGTGCCCTATGCGTATGCTGCATGTGCCTAAGGACAGCCCTGCTCCCTTCCAATGCTTTCAGTGACCAGCCATTGCCTTGAACCCGTCTCCTAGTTTCTGTTTTCCCCCTGATGAGCCAGCAAGGTAGGTCTGCTTCGAAACACAAACTTTTTTTTTTTTTAATTACTGGAAAACAGTGGGCCAGGAAACCATTCTGCTGCTTCTATGCTGCCCTTTAAATCTGGGGCTCCGAGATGCCCCAGAGTGCACTGAGTATGAAAAACCTCTGCTATTTGTGACAGATATTAGTGAAGTGTGCTGAGTCAAAGTACTACCCAGCTGGATATCATTAGCATTCATGCTGTTTGTCAAATTTCATATTCGATTTGCCCGTTCCCGACTGCTCATCTTCTCTCATTCACACACAGCAAGCACCAACTTTTCCATCCTCTTTTGGAAACTGTCCATTTATCCATGTCATTACTCAAACCAAAGAACAAGACACCCAGTGGAACTAATATGAAGTTTTGCTTTGTCTCCCTTGCTGTTATACTGTGCTTAGCCTCTTCAAACCTGTGGCCTAATAGCTAATAATTAGAACTATTTGCATTTAACTAGTGAGCTGTTTCCTTTCAAATTGCTCCCAGCAATTTAATATTAATTACTATATTTACTTATTAACAAAATGGCATCAGATGTTTATTATTATAAAATCATTAGAATGCAACAGTCAATCAGAGTACATCATTTTCATGCAAGTGAGGGTTTCATCTCAATAAGGGTGCATCCTGCACATGAAGCTGGGTTACGGAAATTTATGCCTTACTTTTCTGGGCTCTTACCAGCTGTAACTATCAGTGGCTGTCTGCATGTACCAGTCTTGGCTTTCTGCTGACTTAACTGGCCTGCTGCAGAGATATGAGGCTCACAAAAGCTGGTGGAAGAGCCTTTTGACAAATTCATCTAGCCATTTAAAGCATAAGTCACAACTAGGTACTGAATTTTTTAGCCCAAGGCAGGAGTATTTCTATTCTACAGCCTCCCCCAGTCCAAAGGAGGTGTAGGAGAAGGATGGGGTTAGGAAGGACCATAGTTCTAGGTGTCTAGAAATCAAAATTCTTTAAGATTTAGACAAAAAGATACCTAACCTCCTGTCTAAGTGATTTTGCTCTCTGACTACTTTCTTCCTTCTATCACTTTTTAAAATTATCTTGCCTTTAACTTAAAATCCTATCCTGATGGACAGCACAGCCTCATTCTGTCTGTTAGCTGAAGACAGTCTATACTTGCAGACAGACATGGTGTGGACATTGTCAAACAGCTCTCCCTCCCCACAATGTCATTGCCACATATAGAAATTGGTATGTAAGGCTCAAGTTAGAAGCCTAAACTAAAATGAAGACACTAGTCAGCTAAACTATTTAGCTTTTTAGATATTTTCTGTGATGTTCATTTGATTTGACAATTAACAGGCCAATATTCAAAGATATCCTAAGGTTTCAATACCAAATTGCTGTACTTAACTGACTTGTGGGTTTCAGTTTCTAAAATGATTCTTTTAGGAAGACAGGCAGCTCAAAACACTTTTTTAAAAAACAGGAATTAAAGTACAATAGAAAGTTGGAATGGCTAAGACAAAGATCAAATGGTCCTTTGGCAATTCTGTTTCAAGTAGGATATTTAGCCTGCTTCTAACTTTTATACTTCTGCAGTCCTGTAACATGGATCAACAATCTAGTCATTGCCCCACATTTTCCACAAGTTTTTTGCACAGTTTTATGGACTTTACTAATTTGCTAAATTCAAAAAAGGATTTTTGCTGAATTAATACTAGCCTCATGTCTAAGTTAGATTTACCTATTTACTGGCTCTCCCGCGGTACTATCCGAGCCTTTACTAGTTTCACTTCCAGGGTATTTTTTTCCAGTGAAAATTATGGTTTCATTTTTAGAGTTGCAAATGAAAACTGTTTGGTACATCCCTAGAATCATGGCTAAAGTGGGGTGAGAAACAGTCTTCCCATCCCATGAAAACTTTTGAAATGTTTCCCATTCCACATTGTGACAAACCCAAGACCTTTTGGCATTTCTCATGAAAAACAAGAGAAACCTCACACACACTCCACCTCAGAATAGCTAGGTCAGGGCATTGACCTAGGATAGGAAGATGTAGGTTCAGCTCTCCCATCGGAATCAGGCAGAACAGAGACTTGAACCTGTATCTCTCACATGGTGTGTGAGCACCTGAACCTCTGGGCTATTAGTTATTCTAGGGTGGGTGTTTTTCTCAATGCCATCCTGGACCTGAGAATCCTTTCCCAATGAAAGGTCACTGAAACCAATATGTTCCCCTCAAAAAGTTTCAGTTCTGAGGAATCTACATTTTCTAAAGAAAAAATGTTTTATTGAAAAATTCCCTACCAGCTCTACTCATGATTTCCAATTTCTATGAGAGAGACAGCATAACAAGAGCACTTTGAGACCAGAAGTACTACTCATTATACAATTTATGTAATAAGATGTTCCCTGTGTAAGGGAACTCATGGAAGTGAACATGATCTTCCCATATTAACATGAAAGATGTTCTGTTATCACTTACATGATATTAATAGTGCTGTGACCTCTGCAAAGACATGTATGTTATAAAAGAATAAAGGCTGAAATCACCCACAATGTAGGGGGCCTGGACAAGGCCTGGGAACACTTACATATATTCACTTCCACAGAAGGGTGAATTTCATGCTAAGAGGTCTAGAAAATAAAGTAAAAACATGATTTTTGTTCTCTATTTAAGACAGACAAAAATGGTAGCCCCTTGTAACAAGCTGAACTTTAGCCAAATCAGGAACCTACCTATTCAGTAGCATTATCTTTATTTTCTATGTTGTTCACTTAAAAATAAAAAAAGTACCATGCTGCTTGGCAAGAGTGACATTCTCTGTTCAAGAGAGCCAGGACTAGATTAGCAGGGTTTTTTCAGGTCAGGACTGAGTTACATTGGCAGAGTTCCATGGGAAAATCTTACACAGCACCTGCCTGCATTATGCCTGGCTAAAACCAATGACACTCAGCCATCAGGTTCAGCTGATAAAATTGTTTAAAAAAAGAAAAAGGAAAAAAGAAAAAAAAGGGAATTTAAAGATTTTTTTTTAAATGCACCCAGTGTAAAAATAGTGGCATTTGACTAGAATAATATCTACTGGTATGTTAATTACATGTTTTGCATTCATTTGCAAGTCTATATTTGACCTTGATATTTTACAAAGTTTTGACATTCAAAACTGCAAAATCACTTACTGAAAACATGTAGCAACCAGATTCCTGAAGAAAGGAAGATACTCCCATAGTTAAGGGTTTTAATGAAAATAAGCTTACAGCCTTGAATGGAAATAATTTGTCAAGAAATAAAAGTCTAAAGCACTTCGTTCGTCCTTTCATGGGACTCATTTAAATCACAACAATGTACTATTAGATCCTATAATTGAATTTTTTCTTGCTTTGTTCCCCAGCCTAATGAGTTAGATTTATGCATCCATTCACTTAATAAAAAGTCATTTGGAACTCTAGCTTAAAGGTTTTTTCCCTCCACACCAAAGTTATTGATGTTGACATTACATATAAATTATATGACGATACGAGAGAGGGGTAAAAAAAGAAATTCTTTAAAATGTTATAGACAGGACAAGTAGCGCCACCTATACTTAATTTGCTCGACACTTCACATTATGAGACCCCATTTGCCATTGCTTATAACTTTGATAGACTCAAAAATTTCATTTTGAGATTTCCCACACTGGGATTATGCCTCATACTGCATGTTTCAAGAATATTTCAGTAAAAACAGTTCAGCCATTTCTCAGAAAGAGGTTAGAGAAAAATATGTTGTTTTAATCTATGTTAAAAAATTTCTTACACTTCTTTCACTGAGCGTTTCTAGCACCTCCATGGTCTAGAGCACAGAGACTTGAAATTTGCCAAGAGATTTGGTCTGGTGTCAGAAATGTGTTGATTCCTGTGAAAAATCATCGACATATAGCTAAGTGATGAGCCTTTGAAAAAGTCTCAGTTCATAAATGCTCAGTAGAGATTGGCTAGTGTTTGGCAGCTAAATTTTCCAAAGATTCCATCTTCACTAAGGATGTTCCTTCCCAAGACTGTAGGGCTCCTGGACCCAGGAACTGAGAACAGGGAGCTTGTCTCCCCTAAGGTCTCAATAACCTTCCCATTGGCTCCCACGCAGTATGGAGGAGGAAGCTGACTGACTGAAATTCAGTGGGGTGAGGAGCTAATCCTGGCAGACATGAAATAGATTGGGATAAGGTGCCAGCAGGGGGTTTAGGGGAAGACTAAGGGTGTGTGTGTGCTGGGGGGGGGAGGGGAAGGGTACATGTACATACATACATACATACTAGGACAGTATGGGCAAGAAGACTGGGGAGAAAATTGGGTGAGAAAACTGGGATGGAGGTGGGGAAAGGTAGGTGTGGAGAAGATCACTCAGTAGAAACAGGAGTGTGAGGAGACTGGATCTTGCAGGGCAAGGAAACTGAGTTATGAGGGAGATGTGGACTTTGACATAGAACTCAGAGTGGAAGTCCAGGACTGACTGGGCAAAGAGACTGGTACTCAGCGGGGGAGACAGGGATGAGGAGCTGGGAGAAAACAGAACTATCACAGGGAAGGCTAGAGGAGATACAGGAAGAAGGGATCAGGTTTGGGGAGGAGTCACAGGGGCAGGAGGGCTCTGCCCACGAGAACAGTGGTTTTCAAACTTCTTTTCTGAGTTTGGGATGGGGCTCTGGGCTGGGTGTTGTAGTGTAGGAAGGGGTCAGGGCCAGGGATGAGGGGTTTGGGGTGCAGGAGTGGGCTCCAGGTTTGGAGGGGGCTCAGGACTGGGGTTACCTCGGGCGGCTCCCCATCAATGGCGCAGCAGGGGTGCTAAGGCAGGCTTCCTACTTGTCCTGGCACTGTGGACTGCACTGCGCCCCAGAAGCAGCCAGCACTGTGCCCCGGAAACGGAAGCTCATAGGCAGAGGCACGCAAGCGGCTCCATATGGCTCACGCCTGCAGGCACTACCCCCCCCAGCTCCCATTGGCCAGGAACCAGCCAATGGGAGTGTGGAGCCAGTGCTCAGGGTGGGGACAGCACGTGAAGCCCCATGACCCCTGCGCGTAGAAACTGGACCTGCTGCTGGCCGCTTCCGGGGTGCAGCACGGTGTCAGAACAGGTAGGGACTAGCCTGTCTTAGTTAGGCAGCAGTGCCGACGGGACTTTTAATGGCCCAGTTGGTGGTGCTGACCAGAGCCGCTATGACCAAGTGCCTTACATTCCGCGACCCAGTACTGGTAGCAACCCGCAGTTTGAAAACCACTGCACTAGGAGACACTCCTCTACTATCTGGAATTGAACCCAAAGTTCCTCATCATTCCTCTGTTGTCAGCAAATATCGGAGAGACCCATTGGTAAGTTGAGTCTCTCATCCCCTTTTAGTTATTGTTTCTGAAGCACTCCGATGCCATATAGATGAGCACCATAGAAGAGCCCATGAGGAAATAAATAATTCTGTCTTCAGAGCAGGACTGGAAGAGTGCACAGTAAATAAGACAGGGGGCACACATCAAACAATGAGGAGAAAAAAAAATTGAATCTTTCCTCATTAAGTTAGCACCATCTATTCTGTGCATTGAATAAGGCAGGGGAAAATATAGGAAGTAATCATGTAATTAAAGACTGTATGAAAATACATATATACAATGAGGCTGAACTCAGGTTACACTGGCAACCTTAATTTTGACATTACTTAACTTCTGAGTGCCTGAATTTAAAAGAACATTATTAAGGTTGCAAAGTCTTTTTATTTATACAACTCTCTCTCTCTCTCACACACACAAATATATGTTGTATATGAAATGAAGACAGATGGGAGACTAAGAGAATTAGCCAACTGATTTTGCCAGCAGAGGGCGGCAGAGTTGTGTGTTGTTTTTTGTTTGCTTTCCTTGCGGGTACCCTACCACAAAGAACCTGCCCTCGGAGGAAAATGACATGTTGTCAACACCACTGCTTGCTCTTCCTCTGCCTGCACCTGTTGGGGCCCCTGTCAGACAAGTATTCTGATCCTTGAGACTTCCTCCTGGCCCTGATCTTGACTTGCTGGGAATGCAGCCTGTTTCCTTCCTTCCATTGAAAACCACCCAGCGTGAGAAGAGTCCTTTGGTGGAGTCCCTCAGGAAGCACGTAAGAGAGCCGCAGGAGGAGGCAGTTCATCTGCATAGCATCCGGGAACATGAAAACTTCATTGACAGGATGCACATGGAGACATCTGGGATGAAGGATGCTGATGACTACAGAGAATTACAGCAATACCAGAGGAAGAAGGGAAAACTGGCTACAGTACAAGAAGGAGAACTAGCTGCTATCCACCTCTGGCAGTAGGCAGTGCTCCACCCACCCAGGTGCCCCGTCCATCGATGTGAAGAACTGGTATGCTGTAATGGCAACAGAAGGTGAGGAGCAGACCCCAATGGCTGAGGAGGAGCGATTCATCCCCAAGGGTGGGAAGCTTACAGCTACCACACACAGGTAGGAGAGATGTAGAGCGTTGGTGGCTGGCAACTCCCTTCTGAGGGGAATGGAGACATCTATCTGCCTACCTGATATGATGACAAGATGGGTAAGGTAATATTGGACCAACTTCTGCTGATGAGAGACAGAGCTTTTGAGCCACATGGAGCTCTACCTTGAATGATCCCTTAGAAATGTGCTAACTACTTATGCTAAACAATCTATACCACCTTGCATTCAGCTGTGATGCTTGGGGTACCTTTTGCATACTTGAAGAGAAGCTCCGTATGGCTCAAAAACCTGTCTCTCTCACCAGCAGACGTCAGTCCAATAAAAGGTATTACCTCACCCACCTTGTTTCTCTAATACCCTTAGACTGACATGGCTACAACAACATTGCATACCTGATATGATGTTCTGGGAAGCATGCTGTCTGCCTGGAGCCCACATCCGAGACACTAGAGAAAGGCTGCCATTCCTCTGGTCACTATTCCACATTGCTCATCCACGTGGGCACTAAGGATACTATCAGGTCTGACAATGAGGAGATCAGCAGTTACTACAGGGCTCTGGGAGCAACGCTGAAAAGGTCAGGAGCACAGGTTGTGTTTTCATCCATCCTCACGACTAAAGGTGTTGGCCCATGCAGGGACACCCCATCTTGAAGATGAATGCATGGCTGCACAGATGGTGTTGCCAGGAGGGCTTCACCTTCCACAACCTTTGGATGCTGTTCTGGGAAGAAGGCGAGAGATGGGGTCCACCTGACTAAGAAGGGACCCATCATCTTTGCACACCAACTAGCCAGCCTAGTGAGGAGGGATTTAAACTACCTTCAAAGGGGGCAGGTGACAAAAGCATACAAGTATAAAAAAAGGCAATCTTAACAAAGGGGTAAAAGTTGCAGGGGGATATGGAAAATGACACTAAATTATCACAAATTGGCATCACAGAGGCTTGGTGAGCTAAGTGTCATGACTGGAATATTAGTATAGAGGGTTACAGCTTGTCCAGGAAGGACAGCTTGTGTAAAAAAGGACGAGTGTTGCATTATACTTCAAGAATATATACACTTTTTCTGAGGTCCAGAAGGAGGTGGGAGACAGACCAATTGAGAATATCTGTGTAAAGATAAAAGGGGTAAAAATAGGGTTGACATCATGGTAGGGGTCTACTATAGACCACCAAATCAGAAAGAGAATGTGGATGAGGTATTTCTAGAACAAATAAATATCTAGAACACAAGAACTGGTAGTAATGCGGGACAAACTACCCACACATCTGTTGGAAAAGTAATAAAGCAAAACATAACATTTCCAATGATGTCTTGTAACGTACTGGGGACAACTTTCAGAAAGTGGAGGAAGCAACTAAAGGACAGCCATTTTACACTTGATTCTGACCAACAGGAATGGATTGCTAGCAAATATGAAAGTGGAAGGCAATTTGGGTGATAGTGATCATGAAATGATAGATTTCATGATTCTAAGGACAGGAAAAAGTGAGAGCACCAGAATAAGGATAATGGACTTCAGAAACCAGACTTTAACAAACTCAGATAACTGGTAAATAGGGTCCCTTGGGAAGAACATCTAAGGGAAAAAGGAATTCAGGAGAGCTGGCAATTTTTCAAGGAAACAATATTAAAGGCACAAACTAACCCAATGCAAACTAACCCAATGCAAAGAAACAAGAACAAATCATGCCAAACCAACTTAATCTTCTTCTTTGACAATGTTGCTGGCATACTGCGTGGGGGAAAAGAAGTAGATGTGAAATATCTTGATATTAGTAATGCTTTTGACAAAGTCCCACTTGACATTCTCAATAAGCAAACTAAGGAAATATGGTTTAGATCAGCATTTCTCAAATGTGGCCACCAGGGGCTCTTCTTCCAGCCACACCCTTCTGGGCAGTGATTGGGGGGGCAAAGCAGTGGCCCCTCTCCTGGGGCTACCAGCAGGAATTGGGTCCTGGCCTTCTCTGGAGCCACGAACGCCAAAAGAGCAGGCAGCTGCTGTGAGTTCCCCATCTTTCCAGGGGCAGTGGGTCTCAGGCTTCTGGCTTCCGCCCGGGGTGGCGGGCGGCAGGCTCTGGCTGTGAGGCTCCATCCCCCGGCTGCAGAGCTTCAAGCTCCAGCTGTGGGCTCACCAAGCCCCATTGTTCCTGGACCCCACCACTTCCCTCTGCCCTCCATCGCCCTGACCTGCACTGCCTCCCTACCCATTTCTCTATCCAGGACTTAATTTGCCACCTGGCTGGGGCTGAGTAAGTCTTTTGTGAAAAGTGATATTTGTATGTTTGTTAATGTCGATTTTCACTGCCTCCCAGCTAGATAATCTGCTGTTAAAAGTGATATTAACAAACATGCAAAGATCAGTTTACACAGCATTAGACTTACTACTAGCAAATCTAAAGAAAAGGAATAAAAAAGACAAGACTCTGCAAAGCACCTTATTTTATTTCTATTCTGTTTATGTCCAGTAAAGAATAGAGATAATTGTACATTATTTTTACTATTGAGTCAGCAAAAATAAATACCTTAAATAAATTACAATGATTTGGACATGTATATGTGCATATTTGTTTTTCCTAAAGTTAAGTATTTTAGGAAAATTGTCAGAGCGACCACCAGCAAGAATTGGTGGCCGCACTCTCTAAGGTCACCAAAAATGTCTTGCAAGAACCCCTGCTCTAAATGACATTACTATAAGATGTATGCACAACTGGTTGAAAGACCATACAAAAAAGAGTAGTTATCAATAGTTCACTGTCAAACTGAGAGGGTGCATATAGTGGGATCCTGTAGGGTCAGTCCTGGGTCTGGTACTGTTCAATATTTTCATTAATGACTTGGATAATGGAGTGGAGAGTATGGTTATAACATTTGCAGATGACACCAAGCTGAGACGGGTGGCCAGAACTTTGGAGGATAGGATTGGACTTCAAAATGATCTTGACAAATTGAAGAACTGTTCAGAAATCAACAAGATGAAATTCAATAAAGATAAGTGCAAAGTACTACACTTAGGAAAGAAAAGTCAAATGCACACCACAAAATGCGGAACAACTGGATAGGTGGTAATACCACTGAAAAGGAGCTGGACTTATAGTGAATCACAAACTGAATGAGAGTCAACAATGTGATGCAGTTGTGAAAAGGCAAATATTCTGGAGTGCATTAACAAAAGCCTCATATGTAAGACACTGGAAATAACTGTCCCCCTCTACTCAGAACTGGGAAGCCTCACCTGGAAAACTGTGTCTAGTTTTGTAAGAGTAGTTCAGCACTATAATTGGCTTCCACAGGAGGTTGTGGAATCCTTATCATTGGAGGTTTTTAAAAACAGGTTGAAAACACACCTGTCAGGGATGGCCTAGGTATACTTGTCCATTGTGCAGGGGGATGGACTTAATGGCTCCTTGAGATTCCTTCCAGCCCTACATTTCTCTGATTCTATATATAATATACGTGACCTAATATTTCACTCTGATGTGACTTCATTTATTTTTTCACAGAACTAATTGTTTCTTGACCAATCCTTTCTATTCCAGGCTTTGGATTTATGGCCACTAAAAGCATTATATATCGAAGAACTGCCATTTTCCGTTCTTCCGTAGTCTAGACATTACATGTTTGCCACTAATTACTCTGACATTTTTAGTGTCAAACCTTTGGAAAACATCAAGGTAGAACTCTCGTGGACATGAAACCACACATACACAAGCACAGAGACACACACAACAAGATGGGGCCCTCCTTCCATTAATTTTTATCCACCTCCCTTCAGCCACAATTTTACATGAATAAATCTCAGCTGGAATAACAAGACATATGGTTAATTTGCACTAGAACAAACTCCAGCTCTACTCTTTTTTGAAGAATGAGTATTTTTTGACAGGACTGAGGGTATTAGTATTTTCAAAGCTGTGCTTTTTTATCTACTTCCATATGAGTTTTCCTTAGCTATTTATCATGGAAACTTGTTAGATACACAGGGAATGAATTAAGATAATTTCAACAGTACACAGCACTGCATTTGGTGAAACAGTCTGTTAAGATACGCAAGCTAAACTACATTCCGGGCTTTCACCTTCTAACACCATTGCAAACAGCAATGTCAATCTTTAAAAATATCCCTACAGGAAAAGTATGATGCAAAAATGTGTTTCTGACCTATTCTGCTGATCCTTTTCAATGCTTTTCTTATTCACTGACTTTCTAGTCTAATTGTTGTTATTCATTTGTAAAGAATATTACTAAGTCATACTTCAATAAGGTATGAAAACACAGAATTCACTTGCATTATTTGTGGACAATATTGAAAAGCATATTCAGAAGGCTGCCTCATTTGTTTGCCACAACTGGAACATTCACCCATGAGACTATTTTAGTTACTCAGATGTATGAATAATGGAGTGGGTGTTTTCAAGCCAAACTTTAAAACACACATGCTACTTACTACCGATTTGTCCAGAAATAACCTGAATCCTGAAATTTGGTACTCAAACCAGCCCAAAATGACAATGTTGTATGTCTCTCTCTCAAGGACAAGCTGTTGACCTGATCTGACCTGACTGTAGAAATCCTGGACATTTGGGGCTGAAAAAGAGAACTGCTCTCCTGCCTCAGTTTTCTTGTAAATACCAGTGAACTGCAGTTGTGCCCCATATAAAAACTTAGAGTAGAGGAAATACTTAGTTAGCCATGTCCATTCTTTCTAAGATACAATACAGGGAATATAACTTACTAAGCAGGGCCAGAAGAAGAATTTTTAGCAAAGCAGTTGGCTAGCTGAACAAGTCCTACAATTCTGTCCTTCAGTGGCATATACAAGGAATCTGAGGTGGAAGGTCCATTCTCATTTCAGCCTCAGGTTTGACATATGTCACTCAATCTATGTACTCAGGATTTTAAAGTACAAGTCAACTGCTTATTTGTGGGGCCACATGTAATTACATTTTATTTGTCCAAACTGTTTTTTCACTGTTCTAGCCTTCCAGACAACAGGGATTTTGCCAGCCAGCTACATGCAGGGCCGCCAGCTCACTCACATATGGAGCAATACACAAGCAAATACACTCTGTCACCGCTCATCATCTGCAGGTGTAGGGGTGCAGGACCTGTGCTTCAGCTCTCATCCAATAAAGTCTTGGGTAGAGGAAGAAATGGTGGGGAGAAGTTGGGATAGAGATAGGAAAGAGAAAATACCGGGGGTAAAGACAAATACTGAGAGACAAAGGCAAATATAAAAAAAGAAGAGTGTCTGAAAATTAACGGAAACATTTGAAAAATTATTCAGGTGGAAAATATGGACACTGGAAAAGGACTGAGAAGGTGCACCAAGATATAGGAAAACAGATTGGAGAACAAGGAAGAGAAAAAGGGATTTTAATTTTATAGGAAGTTTTCTTTATACAACATTTTGAATTTATGACTTACTTGTAATTTGGCTGGTTCTAGTAACAACAACATGAGAAGGCCAGTGGCCTTAGACAGGAAGTGGATGAAAGTCTCTCCAGCCTTGACCTCATATGGTTACTGTGGTCATTCTTATTTTCCTATTGAAAAGTTGATGTGACCGTCAGATTTGCAATCCCCTTTCAACTCCATTAACAGAACTAGACTGGAACCACTGCTGACGTGCAAATATATCTTGCATACTCCGATCCTGAGCTGTGACAGAGGAGCACTCTGTGCAGCTCAGGAAAAAGGGGTTGGTGGAAAGGTGGCCTTAAATAGAGCTGGTTGAAAATTTTTCATCAAAACAGTTTTCAGATGGAAAATGCTGTTTCATCTAAACTGAAAGTATTTTTTCAAAAATCATAGCGATTCAATAATATTTCCTTCAAAAATAAATAGTTGGATAGCAAAAATGTGTTTGGAAATTTTGTTTTGAAATTTAGACATTTCATTTCAAAATGAAAAATTTGTTTTGAAAAGTTTTTCATTTGTATATGTTATTATTTTTACATTTTATGACATACTATGACATATAATATGGCATATTATAGCAATTAAAATAAAATAATGGAATATTTCTTTATTATTGTTATACATATTGAGGGCAGCTGCTACTTTGTATTGCTTGAAACTTCCTATTTTTTTTAGGACAAAGTCTCATGCTTTGTGTTGTAATGAAACAGTGTGACACTTTGTACAAGAAAATCAGATAAGCACTAAGTGTACTATTAGAGCAGCAGCTGTTTTCAATATTCTTGTATTATCCTGAAATAATTTTTCTAGATATTGAAAACTGTTGTTGCTCTAATAGTAAATAAATTAAATTAAAGTTAATTAAATTTATGTACTATTATGTACTATCTGAAAATAAATTAATAGAGTATTTTGACTATTATGTCATGTCAGCAACTTACAGTAGTAGGCATACAGTAGTATGTCATATTATGTGCTTCACCAATGAGATGTCATGAAATAGTATAATAAATATAAACAAAGAAACCATAAAATACATTTTGAATTGAAATTTCAAAATTTTTGGAAATAAATTTTTCCAAGTTGATTTTTTTCAGAAATTCTATTTTGCAGGAAATTCCAAAAATATTTGGTTTTGTTCTGATTCAGAATGAAAACAAAATTTTGAAATGTCAAAATTCCCTACAAAATGGAAATTCAGAGTTTGACCAGCTCTAGTTTTAGGCAACCTTTTGTGCTCACCGATCTAGGGATGATTTGCAGCAGTGTAATGTCGAGTAACCTTCCACTAGACTAGAGGACTGGCACAAACCTCTCCTAACACAGCCCAGGACCTGGGCCAATATAGCTTGAAACTACGTTTTCCACATGTTTAATATGTTCTTAGCACTTAAACCAAAAATTAGATTCAATAATTAGCAAAAGCCAAAAACAACAACACTCTCTCAGGAGCAATCTGATCCTAATTACGTATTAATTAATGCTCAAGTTAGGTGATCATGCTCTATTTTACCACAACAGTTTCCATGACATGAGTGAGTTCAGTAAAACGATGCATCTAGTCAAAAATGCTTTAAAAAAGTTAAAAGTAAACAAAGTAAAATTCTTAGATGTGGCATAGATGCTATATAAAAATACAATAATAGCTCCTTAGAAGGCATTCATGCCTCTGAACAAGGAGAGGGACAGTAAGGAAAGAAGTAAACCAATATGACTAAATAAAAAGGTTCAGAGGTTATTTAAACCTCAAAAACACTTTCACAATTAGAAAAATCTAACCCTATGGTAACCCATAAACAAAACCATGATTAAAATAGGCAATATGTAAGAGGCAAAGTAGAAGGGCTAAGATGGATTTCTAAGAGCAAATCTGATCACTTAATTGTTATGTAGATAAATGATAATAAATTGCTGCACATTTATCCACCCAGCAATAACAAAATCTTTAATGGTCTTTATAGATGCATATTTATTTGGAACTAAGTATATGAGTTGGCAATAACCAAAAACAGTTTACAGTGTAACTTTCCATGATAAACACAAAAACTTGGGTTTTTTCCCCCCAGCTTTGACATCCAATATTAATTCAGGTAGCATAGAATGAATTTAATACTTATTAGGGAATGGAAAGCAACAGTGCAGGCAAAAATTATGTGTCTTTGTTCACATCTGCTAGTTACTGCACTGAAATGTGGATAATTATGCACATTTCAGAAAACAACTCTATTATACCGTGACCTTGGATATAGGACTGTTACATACTTCTTCAACTACATTAAAGGCCATTATCAACTTCCCTTTTATGACCTGGAGTATCACTAGACCATGAACAGTCCCTGAGGTAAATAGTCTTTTTCAGATGTAGCCATAAAAAACAGTAACATCATGTGTGCTGGTATTGTTTTGGGAAGGACATTGTTTACATGCTGCACCAGTCAGTATGTCAACCTACAGTTTTCCATATATTTCAGGAGCCAAAATGATCGCTGAGAGCTATTTTTTAAGAGTCTCCAAAACCAGATATCTTGTTTATTAGTCAATGGTCCTATGTTGCAGATTTGCATTCAGTCAACATTTTTGTTTAATTTGCAACATGGCTTGCAGAGTCTTTGATTATTTCATAAAGAAAACTATGGAGTTTAACCAGTTTATTCTTTTCCCAGAAAGATGTGCTACATGTGTACATCCCTCACCTAAAGATATGGAGAGAGAGAGAGATCGAATATCCAGATGTTCACATACCGGCTGTAAATTATAGCATGGGGCGTCCGAACAAGCTCATTATGGGAATTCCCTTTGGTAGACTATTGTACATCAGATGTATGTTTAATTCACAATTTACCTGGCTGTCTTGACAGCTCCACTGGCACAAGCAGGTGATATTTTTGTAGTTAAATTTCAAAGGCATCACAGAGTGGGTTGGATGTGACAGGCTCAGTCTCTGGGGAAATGCCCCATATTGTGCTATCCTCAAGCAAGCCTCAGCTGCTAGCTTAAGAAGCAGCAATGACGTGACCTAAGGGTGGACTGAACGACTTCCCTGATAACGAGTGTTACCTACTGTACGGACTATTGAAAATGTTGCGTTTCCATTAACAGGCATAAAGAGAAGTTTTTAAAGGGTGGGGTTTTACAGTAAAGTGCGCGCACGCACACACACTTGGACTAAAGTATTTTGTCTGAGTTCCTGCTATGGAGGAGACAGCCTCTTGGCAAATGTCTATCTTATGATGATGGCTGAGTAATGAGTGATGAAAGCCAACATTTTAATACGTACGGCCTTCTGTTACACGCAAAGGGCCAGCTTTTCACATGAAATGTTCTAAGAGCTTTTTGCTCCTGGGAATCAACTACATTTTTGCTAAGAATCAGGATTGTGTGTACAAATCAAAATTAATGAAAAAAGACAACTTTCCTGCATGAAAAATACCAGTGTCCGGAGTTAACTAGACAATCACTAGGCCTGGTAATATGAACACCGTAATAATTATTAATCAGCCACCCTAGCATCTAAAGTACAATGAATAAACTACATACTGTTTCAGACAGGAAAAATCACAAATACATGGTAAGATGCATAGTGCAGAGAATCACACATTCTGCATAATTAATGAGCAAGAAATAACAGATTACTTTAAACATGGAAGAAATTAATTTGGTGACTTAGCTGTAAAATTCACCCAACTAGTTCTTTGTTAGCAAGACTTGCTTTGCTGGAAAATCACCTCCACATAGCAACAACTTGTAGCGAGGGTATTTTTTTTCCCCCACTGATAGAGAGATGCTGTGGTCCTTTGACTAATTCAGAGTAAATGGGCTTTGCACAAGGCATCCAAGAAAGGATAGAGGAGAAGGAATCTTTATCACTGATCAGTTTCTATACAGCCCATCAGCTGCAGTAGTAACTGGGGTTCTGCTGGGGTAAATGAGATTTGACTTGTAGATCCACATAGTGGCAGAACAACTGGCCATTCTCTTGCCTCCACCTCTACATTGTCAGTAAGGCACTCATCAGGTCGCATTGGACCTTCTGCACTAACAGAGATGCACCTGAGCACCAATGCAGGCATTAGATTCAGTGAATACCTGCGACACCATGTCTCAATTCATTTTGCCTTGGATTATTTTTTAAGAAATCTTGAGGCTACAAGTTATCTTCTTACATGAGTAGTTAAAAAAAAGTCCTAGATAGTGTAATTTAAAAAGGTCTGCACAGTATTTTAGCTATGGTTGTATCACAGGGTAATAGCATAATTAGTAGAGTTAGCAAATTAAACTGTATGCAAAAGTAAAAAAGAAACCTCATTCACAGGTTTCTCCTGAGGAAAATCTTGTGTTGTAGCTCACTGTTCCAGAAAAGCAGGGTAATGTTCCTATAAATTTCACCCAACAGAAAAAGAATCACTGTATTCGCAGCACCAGAAAATGACAAGGCATCCAAACTATGGAAGAGCTACTGTCAAAAGCCTTAAAAAATGCTCAAAGACTGTGCTTACTGGAGGCAAGATATTTGTGTAAAATAAATAAATAAGTCCAATTCACATATGCACAAATAAATACATCCACACTCTTGTGTAAAGAAGCCACTTCAGTAAGCATACATTAAATTAACCAAAAATTAAGTCCTGCATATGTTCTGTAATCCATTTTCTAATGTCCTAACTGAATTAGGAATACATGCATTAATTCTATCCTTTGTATGCAGAAATAATAATGCACAAAAGTGTTTTCCAAGCAAAGCTACACGTGCACAGGAGCCATATTTGGAATATTTAGCCTTATAGACATTATAATTATATATATTTAGCATTATAGTCAGAAGTTTCCTCCTAAATGTTTTCACATAAATTCATAATATACACACAGCTCTCAGATCAGGCTCAATGTCAAATATCCTCCCCACCCTTCTTAAACTATTAAATAAAACAAAAGTTTTCTGTAGTTACTTTGGGTGAAACAGCTTTAATAAGTATAACAAATCTCAAAGTTACTATTAAAAGCAAACCACCCTTGAAATCAGCACACTGTACATTTTCCACCAAGCAGTCTAGCAAGGATTTTCTGGTAAGAACGATACCTTCCTTCTTTAAGCGCTCTGTTCTTTATTGCTGTGGTTCTTGTTTTATAGTTTAGCTAACATCTTCTCCACTGCATCTCTTCTATTAGGATGTTTCAGAGTTCTAATCATGGCCCACTTGGGCCATGATTAGAACTCTGAAACATCCTAATAGAAGAGATGCAGTGGAGAAGATGTTAGCTAAACTATAAAACAAGAACCACAGCAATAAAGAACACTACAGCATTGTCCTTGGATAACTCCATAGAGAAACTCATCCCATCCCATCTATGTATTTGACCATCGCTTTTGTGCTGACATTTCACACCTATCTCCTGCACTTTGGCCTCTTAAAGGGCTCTGACATCTCATTCTGGATGGCTCAAAATCATCTCAAGCTCAACATGGCTAAGACAAGCCCATGATCTTTCCTCCCACATCCAATGGGCTACCTCAATTATCTCTTACAGTGGATAACACCATCTTCCTCAACACACAGGCCCCATACCACTGGGGTCATCTTTAATTCTTCCGTTGCCTTCTCTTTTCATGATGACAAGGTGGGTAAATCCTATTGCTTTTTGATTTATAACATTTAAAAGCCCATCCTTTATTTTCTGTCTGTAAAGCCAAAACCAGTCATTCACACCTTCTTTTTTTATACCAGTTTCCTCTCCAATGCATTCAATTTCCTGTTGTTAAATTAAAATCTGCTCTTTTGCTCATTGCCTCAACCATGTCTTTCTCACGGAGTCACTTCACTGGCGTAGGCACTTGTCACTCACCTTCAAGAGTCTCATAGGGTCCAAAGGGACCATCACGATCAACTGGTCTGATCTCCAGGCCACAGAACCTCACCCACCCTCTCCTGTAATAGACCCCTAAACTCCGGCTGAGTTACTGAAGTCTTCAAATCATGATTTAAAGACTTCAGGTTACAGAGAATCCACCATTTACACTAGTTTAAACCTGCAAGTGACCTGTGCCCCCATGATGCTAGGGTTGCCAATTTTGTTTGGATGCATTTCTGGAGGTTTCATCATGACATAATCTTTAATTAAAGATTAATCTTCAATTCCTGACTCTCGGACAATCCTGGAGAGTTGGCAACCCTACATGCTGCAGAGGAAGGTAAAAAATCCCTTCAGGATCTGTGCCATTTTGACCCGGGGGAAAACGCCTTCCCAACCCCAAATATTATATTTTTTCCTCCTCTAAAACATGTTCCTCCCTCCATAGGCTAGATTGAGTTTACCTAGAGGATGGTGTAAAATAAGTAGAATGATGCCTGATTCCTTATGGAAAACTTTAGAGCACATTCTATTTAGAAACTATTCTGACATATCCTATTTCCTGTATTTCTTTTTCTGGCTTTTTATTACTTATGACACTTAAAATTACGACAGAAACCCTGCTTCTTTAGGGTTCATCTGCTCCTTTTGTTAATCCCTTGTAAAAGAACAGTTCTTATAAAACAGTTGATTAAATTTAAAAACTTTTGCAAGTGAAAATTATCCAAGTCTTTCTTGCAAAGAATTCTTTAAAACCTCATTTGAGATGATTCTCACCAAGCAGGTTTCAGAGGAACAGCCGTGTTAGTCTGTATTCGCAAAAAGAAAAGGAGTACTTGTGGCACCTTAGAGACTAACCAATTTATTTGAGCATGAGCTTTCCTGAGCTACAGCTCACTGTGAGCTGTAGCTCACGAAAGCTCATGCTCAAATAAATTGGTTAGTCTCTAAGGTGCCACAAGTACTCCTTTTCTTCTCACCAAGCAGTTAGCACAATCTGACCAAACCAACAGGTTTTGTCTGGGTTAGCTCAATAAAGTGGGAATCCACTATAAATCTTGGGGGGTGGGGCAGGGAACTGCCTCTTTACCCCACAATCAACCTGAAGAGAAGACCCTGCTTTCATGGTCCACTCCTGTTACAAGTGGAATGGGAAGCAGATGCAGCCCTTATATGATGCTTCCCCTTCATTCCCCAGGCCAACAAATTGATGGAGCAACTTCTGTGGCATTTGGATTTCCTGCCTGGGAAGGGGACAGGCTGCAGTGAGATAGGTGGGCTTTGTGCATTTTCACTTCTGGTCCTCAAGCTCCATAGTAACTTTAGCATAGTTGCTCTCAGTGCTACAGAAATCCCTTTAGTGTGATCTCCACCTCAGAAAGAAGAAGAAGAAAAAAAAAGAGAGAAAATTCAGGTAGGGAGATTTGCAGAAAATGTTACTGCAGATTGCGGTATCTGCTTGTAGACCTGAGATTTTTTTATGCAGCTATGATTCACCAATGTCATATAGTTCTTACATGAATATTAACTGCTTTCTTTGTAGCTCCTGGAAGACTATAACTCAATCTGTCATTCCCATTCTCCTTCAGACAAACATACTAACTCACCACACTGGTTTAACAAGTCAATAAAGACACATTATTAACAGCTATACATTTGTTGAATGCTGTATACTTTAGCTTGTTTTTTTTAAAATCTGTTGGTGTTGCATGAATAAGAAGGATGTTGTGTTCTATGTACCACTAATGTCTTCTTGCCTAACCATCCATATTTATTTCTTGTGTTGTGTCAGTCTTTAGTTGATTGATTGCTACAGATTAGCTTTGTTACCTCCAGGACACTAATGTTAATGAGAAGTTGCACCTTGGAGGTTTATCCCTGATTTAACATATTGCAACAAATGAAAGGACATTTAGAATTAAGGAGAGGGAGCTTTCTTTTGAACCCAAACAAGTACATCATAAAAATTGTGGAGTTCCATAATCTCTCTATTATACCATTTGTATTTTTATGTACTGTAATTTAGTGATTCTTTCGTGGAGATAGCAGGGTGTTTTTTTTAAAATAATGTTTGTGTTTTAGAATAGTTTGTGTTTTAAAATTCAGTTTTATTGTAATAATGAGCCACTCTCCAGTGCCTCTGCTTAATTTATTTCAATTGAGCATTGAAACTTCAGCTGAGAAAAGCTATTTGACAACCGAGGACATAATGTACCAGCAAACATAATAAAAACCCCTCAACAATCTCCTCCTTCCCCATAAACATAGAGTTTCATGGAGCTCTCATCAAAATACCTAATCACAGAAGCAAACAGAAACTCTTCAAACAGATCAGAGACAATGCCTGTTATAGTCAGATAATTTAGGTACAGTTCCATTTGCTAATGTTAACAAACTACCAACAAGAAGCTGGGGAAGGACAGGAAGGAGAGTGTTCTTGTAGCATTTACTGCATAATTTAAACAATGCTTCATTTGGGCCAATAGAAGCCTACGTTGCACACTGCAGAGAATAGAGATGGGGAGAAAGTGGTGGGAATGAAGCAGCAGGAGGCAGTTTGCTAGTCAAGTAAACTAAGTCCTCCAGTGTCTCTCTAAGCCAGTGGTTCTCAAACTTATTTGATCACGCCCCCCATTTTTGTGTATCTGTAGTTGTTTATGTCTCCCCCCGACCACACAAGTACCTATACTGATAAAAAACAAAACAAAATATGCAGCTCTTACTAAATATCAAAAAACAGTAAGGCACTGATTCAAACAGAGCCAATGATCCATTGTAATAAGAGCAAAAGCAAAACTGCTATGGTGGTCGATGCTACAATTAAAAGTGCACATCATGTCATAGCAAACGGATTAATATACAGATGGCAACGACTTTGAATAACACTGTGCAAGCTTAACAGAAATCTGTCAAAATGAACAGCACCATCTCAAGCCAGGATGGTAAACTTTTTGGCCTCGGGGCCGCATCTGGGTGTGAAAATTGTATGAATGCCCGGTGGTGGAGGGGGACTCTGTGGGGTGTAACACGGGGGGGGGGGGGAGGGAGCGCTCTATAAGTGATGTTACGGGGGGGAGGGGACTCATGGGGTGTGGTGCAGGGGGGTGGGTGGTTCTACAGGATTGATACCGGGAACTCCTAGGAGCCCTGCTGGCAGTGACACCAAGGCAGCCATACCAGACACCCCCACGAGTGGAGGCATTGTGTGTGTGTGTCGGGGGCTGCCGTGAAGCGGGGCCTGCGCAGTGTGGCTCTGCATGCCGGAAGATGGTGCTCATCAAGGAAATTGTGAGTCAGGAGCTGGGGAGCACGGGGCAGGCGGAGCGGGGCAAGCACCCGACCCCACTCCCCAGCAGGAGCTCTAGGGCCAGATAAAAACATCTGATGGGCCGGAAGCGGCCCGTGGGCCATAGTTTGCCCACCCTGATCTAGAGTCAAAAGCACAGTGCCATCTGAATCAGCTTTGCTAGTTATTCATTGTTGTGGGTAAAATGTGAGCAGTACTTTTTTCCCCCCTAAAGCTTCTCTTACCCTCCCTCCAGAATACATTCCATGTTCCCCAGTTTGAGAACCTCTACTCTAAGTTAAGGTCAGGGAGTGAAGAAAACAGTTGAGAAAGAAAACTTGCTCCAAAGTCCCTACCCCACCACCGTGCTATTCGTTGTAGCATGCTGCAAGAACTGTCAGCAGCCAGATGAGGATATGTGGATGTGAAGACAACTGTCTTCATTCTTCTCAGTGACTTCACTTAGAACTGAAAGGGAGTTGTGCTGTTCACCACCAGCTGGAAGCCACCTCCACCCCATTCAGAGATCCACAGCCAGCCACAAAGCAGAGCAATCCTCATTGCTCCTTACTCATGACTTGTTGAAACCACTGTTATGTGGAGGAACGGTGGGTGGGAAAGAAACTAGTGAGTGGGTGTGACAGGGTGCTGAGGAGGAAGACTGCAGAACCACCCCCCTGCAACTCCAGCCCCATTTAGGTGAATAAAGTGGAGCTGGCTGGAAAGAACCTGCCCTAATTGGGGAATGAGAGCCAGCTGCCAGCCCAATTAGCCCAGGGCTATATAAGAAGCTGGGAAGTAGGAAGCCAGGGTGGTGGGACGGAGCAGAGTGAGCGAGTGTAGGCAAGGAGAAAGCCCTTCTCTTCTGGGTTCAGACACAAGGAACCCCAGAGCTGTGTACACTGCATGGTGCGAAGGTGGTGGGAGCACAAACTTGTAAATAAAAGCACCAGTGGTTTCAGAATCTGAAGGTCTCTGAGTGATATTATCTGAGCCAAGCTGAGGCAGGAGCCGGGAGGGGAAGGTGCGCTCTGTTACAGTGGGACATTAGGAACACAGGTGATGGGTGACAATGGAGGGTGTGTTAGATCAAGGAGGACAATTTATGTCACAGGTGATCAGGGACCTTTTCTGGGGAGTGAGGAGAGAAACAGAGGGGAAGGGGTTGGCCTGGATTTGGGACAGGGGAAGAGAGACAAAAATCTGGAGAAATGGGTACAAATGAGAGAGAGAGAGAGAGAGAGAGGAATCATAGAACTGGAAGGGACCTCGAGAGGCCATCTAGTCCAGTTCCCTGCACTTGTGACAGGACTAATTATCTAGACCATTCCTGATAGGTGCTTGTCTAATCTGCTCTTAAAAATCTCCAATGATGGAGATTTCACAACCTCCTTAGACAATTTATTCCAGTGCTTAACCACCCTGACAGTTAGGAAGTTTTTCCTAATGTCCAACCTAAACTTCCCTTGCTGAAATTTAAGCCCATTGCTTCTTGTCCTATCCTCAGAGATTAAGAAAAACAATGTTTCTTCCTCCTCCTCCTAAAAACCATTTACATACTTGAAAATTGTTATCATGTTCCCTCTGAGCCTTCTCTTTTCCAGATTTAACAAACCCAATTTTTTCAATCTTCCTTCATAGGTCATGTTTTCTAGACCTTTAATCATTTTTGTTGCTCTTCTTTGGACTCTCTCCAATTTGTCCACATCCTTTCTGAAATGCGGCACCCAGAACTGGACACAATACTCCAGTTGAGGCCTAATCAGAGTGTAGTAGAGTGGAAGAATTACTTCTTGAGTGTTGCTTACAACCTTCCTGCTAATACATCCCAGAATAACGTTTGCTTTTTTTGAAACAGCGTTACACTGTTGATTATATTTAGCTTGTGGTCCACTATAACCCCCAGATCCCTTTCCACAGTACTCCTTCCTATGCAGTCATTTCTCATTTTGTATGTGTGCAACTGATTGTTCCTTCCTACATGAAGTACTTTGCATTTGTCCTTATTGAATTTCATCCTGTTTACTTCAGAACATTTATCCGGTTTCTCCAGATCATTTTGAATTTTAATCCTATCCTCCAAAGCATTTGCAACACCTCCCAGCTTGGTATCATCTGCAAACTTTATAAGTGTACTCTATGCCATTATCTAAATCATTGATGAAGATATTGAACAGAACTGGACCCAGAACTAATGCCTGCAGGACCCCACTCGTTATGCCCTTCCAGTATGATTGTGAACCACTGATAACTACTCTCTGGGAACGGTTTTCCAACAAGTTTTGCACCCACCTTATAGTAGCTCCATCTAGGTAGCATTTCCCTAGTTTGTTTATGAGAAGGTCATGCGAGACAGTATCAAAAGCTTTACTAAAGTCAAGATATATCATGTCTACCGCTTCCCCACTATCCACCTTGTTACCCTGTCAAAGAAAGCGATTAGGTTGGTTTGACATGATTTGTTTTTGACAAATCCATGATGATGGTTATTTATCACCTTATTATCTTCTAGAGGTTTGCAAATTGATTGCTTAATTACTGATCCATTATCTTTCCTTGCACAGAAGTTAAGCTGATTGGTCTGTAATTTCCTTGGTTGTCCTTATTTCCCTTTTTATAGATGGGCACTATATTTGTCCTTTTCCAGTCTTCTGGAATCTCTCCCATCTGCCATGACTTCTCAAAGATAAATCGCTAATGGCTCAGATATCTCCTCAGTCAGCTCCTTCAGCATCCTTCTAGGATGCATTTCATCAGGCCCTGGTAACTTGAAGACATCTAATTTGTCCAAGTACTTTTTAACTTGTTCTTTCCCTATTTTAGCCTCTTCTGTTCCTACCTCATTTTCACTGGCATTCACTACGTCAGACGTCCTATCAGCACCAACCTTCTTAGTGAAAACCGAAACAAAAGTTATTAAGCATCTCTGCAATTTCCACATTTTCTGTTATTATTTTTGTCCCGTCATTGAGTAACGGGCCTACCCTGTCCTTGGTCTTCCTCTTGCTTCTAATGTATTTGTAGAATGTTTTATTGTTACCCTTTATGTCTCTGGCTAGTTTGATCTTGTTTTGTGCGTTGGCCTTTCTAATTTTGTCCCTACATACTTGTGTTATTTGTTTATATTCATCCTTTGTAATTTGACCCACTTTTTGTAGGACTCTTTTTTTATTTTTAGATCATTGTAGAGCTCCTGGTTAAGCCAGGGTGGTCTCTTGCCATACTTCCTATCTTTCCTACACAGAGGGATAGTTTCTTCTTGTGCCCTGTAGCGAAGCAATGCTCACCGCCACGGTGCCTCCTGCTGGTCATCTCAGGAATTAGCACTTTCCAGCCCAGAGTGCCCTCTGCAGGCCAGTGTCTCGCCTGCCTCTGGCCTCCGTGTCCCTCCTGGACCCCAATGCCCTTTTACCTTGGGGTGCTGCCCCCTGGCAGTGCCCTGACGCTCTGGGTCTCCCCTCCCAGGGGAACCCCCAACTCTCTATCCCCACCTTGCCACAATGGCTACTACCAGTCATCATCTTGCCCCTGCTCACTGGGGCAGACTGCAGGCTGTAATGCCACTCATCATTGTCAAGGGGTTAGGACCAGATGCCTCTGCCTATGCCTGGGCTGCCCCTCTGCAGCCCCTGTACCTCCATAGGCCTTGCTCAAGGCCTGCAGCCTGGGGAGTTGCCAGGCTGGAGCTCCCCAGCTCCTTTTGCCTTTCCCCAGCACTGCTCTGCCTCAGGTACCCTGTTCATAGACAAAAAGAAAAGGAGTACTTGTGGCACCTTAGAGACTAACCAATTTATTTGAGCATGAGCTTTCGTGAGCTACAGCTCACTTCATCAGTGAGCTGTAGCTCACGAAAGCTCATGCTCAAATAAATTGGTTAGTCTCTAAGGTGCCACAAGTACTCCTTTTCTTTTTGCGAATACAGACTAACACGGCTGTTCCTCTGAAACCTGTTCATAGACAGCTAGCCCTTCTCCCTCCAGAGCTGGAGAGAGACTCATCCCAGCTCCTGGCCCACAGCCCCTTTATAAGGGCCAGCTGGGCCCTGATTGAGCTGGCCACAGCTATGGCTGCTTCCCCAATCAGCCTTTCCCCAGACACAGCCCTCACCATGGTTGCTTTTAACTCCTTCAGGTTTGAAGCGGGGTGATCACCCCACTACATGTCCTTAATAATGTCTCTTTGAAAAACTGCCAACTGTCTTCTATTGTTTTTCCCTTTAGACTTACTTCCCCTGGGATCTTACCTAACAACTCCCTGAATTTGCTACAGTCTGCCTTCTGGAAATCCACTCTCTTTATTTTGCTGTTTTCCCTCCTACTATTCCTTAGAATCATGAACCCTACCATTTCATGATCACTTTAACCCAAGCTGCCTTACACATTCAAATTCTCAACCAGTTCCTCCCTACCAACCTCCTCCTGTAGCTCTCCCACCTGCTTCCTGAGAGATTCCTCCAGCAGGCATCCTTCACACTGGATGGTGCCCCCAGCCTGGCTTTCTGAGAGTGGGAATTGCAGGCCACAAGCGCTGCAAATCCACACCAGGAGAGGCATCCCTGGTTAGGCTGTCTGTCTGGATTCAGGTGCAGGAGACAGGAGCAGCATTGGCACTCGTGCGTTCCTAACCATAGCGACTATATTAGATAGATAGATATATATATTAGATTATTATTTTTATTTATTATAAATTTATTAAAATTATTATATTTATTATATATAAATATTAGAACTCAACTCCCTCTCCAACTCCCCTGTTCACTAGCTCCCCTTGGTCACTTAGCCTCTGGCTTTTAAGGCCTTCTCTCCTCGTTAATCACACAGATGATCACAAGGCTGACGGAGGCTGATCAAAGATGATCCAGGGAACAAAGGCTCAAAAAAAACAGTCCCCAGACACACAATCCCAACTGACGCAGGAACTGAAATAACTGAAAATAACTGAAATAACCTGAAAGAGAAAGAAAAACACAAACAGCCAAACAAACTCACTCACCCCAATGTTCGTACTCACACCTTGTTTGTTCAGCAGGGGGGAATCTCCTTCTCCCCCTCTTTTCCCCTTTTCTCCCCTGTTTGCAGGGGGAAGATGAGTAAAACTCAAAGGAGAGATGAGGGCAAGAAAAAATGGGGGAGGGGAAGGTCTAACTGGTAGGCAGAAAAAAAATAAAAGAGGGCAGCAGATCAAGATGGTAATATATCAGAACATTCCCCTTCTCTTCCCTTTTCCCAACCCCCCCCCCTACTCAAATGTTGACATTACCACAAAAACAAGGGTACTGATGACTAAAAGCCCACGATGGAACTGAATTCTGAGCATTCGTTGGTTTTACACCAACTATTTTCAAACCACAAGAAGTCAAGGAAAACTAACAGGAATTTAAAGTTTCTCTGGTTAAGAACAGCTTAAATAAAAATGGTCTCAACATAATTAGATGCACAGAAAATTCATTAACCTAATATTCCATCATAACAGCTTCTTCTATGTAGTTATGGTCTATCAAGCAAGTAGATCTTTATGGAGCTTTCAAAGTCTGAATTAATAAAAATAAACAACATTTAGCATTTATATAGCTTTTATATATTCAAAGTGCTGTGTAAACATTAACTAACTGACACATTGTAAGGAGAGTGATCACTTTAGATAAGCTATTACCAGCAGGAGAGTAGGGTGAGGGGAATGAAAACCTTTTGTAGTGATAAACACCCATTTTTTCATGGTTTGTGTGTATAAAAACCATCTCCTGTATTTTCCACAGTATGCATCCGATGAAGTGAGCTGTAGCTCATGAAAGCTTATGCTCAAATAAATTGGTTAGTCTCTAAGGTGCCACAAGTACTCCTTTTCTATTAACTAATGAAAGGCTCAGTCCCATTTCCATTTAATGGAATGACAAAAGTCCTATTGACTTCAGGGCAGGATTATCCTCACAAAACCCCTGGGAAGCATGCAATTACAATCATCCCTATTTCAAAGGTCAGGAGACTGGCTCAGACACCATTTAAGTGAGTTGCCCATGGGCACATAGAAAGTTATTGGAAGATCTGGCATTAACAGTCAGGATTTCCTGACTCTGCATCCTACGCTTGTTCCTCTAGACCACTCCACAATATTACTGATGACAGCATGAAAAAAGTCTCTTATGTGCACACCTCCGCTGCCCCTTAAAATTTATATAAAGGAAATCCATAGGGTCCAAAATATGTGGTGCGGAAGAAGAGAACATGGGAACAATAGTGATCATATTAAAAATCATTCTTAAGAAAAAAATGTCTTTCCGTGTTTCTTCCAAGAGGAAAGAGCTGAAGACAAACAAGTGGAGAAGGGAACATCCCAAAGTATGATTCCCTTTACTCAATTGAAAATGAATAAGTAAAAAAGCCATGGTAAGATCCATGGGAAGCAGGTGGTGTCTGAGTGCTCCACTCATATGGCGGGTCTCAAATGGTAGTTATGGGCTATAAAAACAAGGAAAGTGACAACTTACTGCAACTCTGTCACTTGGCACAGTGGGGTGAAGTAAAGGGAAATTCTCCCTTTGTAACCCCGCAAACGGTTGAGTGCAAGAAAAATGTAAGGTAAAAAGAATGATGGGTAATTATAGGCCTGTCAGTCTGACACGTATGGCAGGCAAGATAATGGAGTGGCTGAAAAAGGACTTGATTAATAAAGAATTAAAGGAGGATAAAATAGTGAATGCCAATCAACATGGGTTTATGGAAAATAGATCCTGTCAAATTAACGTTATCTTTTTTTGATGAGATTATTACCTTTATCAGCCAAATTTGTAGTGTTGATGCAATGTACTTAGAGTTCTGTCAGGCACTGACTTGGTACTGTACAACGTCTTGATTAAAAAACTACAATGATATAAAATAAACATGGCACACATCATATTATTAAAAGCTGACTACTGAATGGGTCTCGAAATATTATTGTAAACAGGAAATCATCATTGAACGGTTCTGTTTCTAGTGGGGGGTCCCACACGGATCTGTTCTTAGCCTTACATTTTTCATCACTGACCTGGAAGATATTTCCCTTAAAATATTAAAGTGACAAAGATACTGCAACTGAAATGTAACTACTGCAGATTTACTCTGTACTTACAGTTTAGAACAAAACAGATACTCCTTGTATAAATAAGGGCATTAATACACTTTTTGAAAGGTCTAAATACATAGTTATATAGTATAGGAAGTAATTCACATGTTAAAAGCTCCCTAAATACATATTTGCCCAACAGACCATAACTCCTCAGAAGGAATCATTGTGGTCTATGGGATAAATTCATAATTGCATAGCTAATAGTTTTAAACTGCACTTTAATAGACCTTTTGGGGTTCCTAAATTACTGCTAAAAACCTGTAAACACCCTATTTGTGTTATGGGTCTGATTCAAATGAAAGAGTCACATTCAGTGTCATGTGCTACCGAGAGCACAATTCCATTAAAAAAAATTAATAGTTAAAGCTCTACATCCCAAGTGACATGTTATCCTTTTTCTTACCATCTTGCTCTAAAGTATACGTTCTCAGCAGGAGTCCATCATGAACGCGCAGGCATGTGAATAAGTGCCCAGGGGTCAAGACTACCTGACCCTTCCTGGATTGCTAAATGGCAGGGGATGGTCTCTGCTACATGGGAGAAGGATTCTGGGCAGGTCATGGTATGGAAAAGATTAATAGTATTAACAGAGACCTGTGACCAGTGAGGGATCTTACCTAGTGTTGTCAAATCTCACTGTGAATGGTATCACAGGTCTCATAATATTTGTTTTTACTCCTAAAGCCCCAGGTTCTGGATTCATGCAATTCAGACAAAAAAAGTAGTAAGTTTCTAGCCTTCATGGTTGTGAAGGAAGCTTGAAAATGTGACCAAAGTGCAGCGTCAGGACTCAGAAACCAAAAGGCAAGTAAAAAAAAACAACCCACGTCTATTGTAGTTTGAAAAAATCTCATGATTTTAAAGCCAATCTCATGATTTTCAACAGCCTGACTTATGTCGTTTGGGTCCTTGGGGTTGGCAGTACTGCTTATACACCATTTGTATAGCCATGCCTAGGCATAAACAATGGTATTGAAGATGTAGCTTTAGACTTCGCTTACAGCCACCTGTTGTCTTGCCTTTAAAAACACACACACATATATATATATTAGACCATGTTATGTAACTATAATTAAGAAAGCTTTTACCTTCAGCTCAAATCAGTGCTGTATTGCACTTGGAGTTGTGGGAGCCGCTTGTTAACACTCCAGCAAAATTGAAGTGAGAGGTGATTTTCTTGCCTGTGAAAGAGTTTACTCTCATTCCGGATGCTACTAACTCATCTCTGTCCCCTTATTCAGAGGAAACAGAAAAATACGTCTCCAATGAATGCAAAATTATTTTTATTCAAAATGCCCCCAGCAGCAACAAGTAATAGATATTTTTAAAATAATTCCTAGGGGAAGAAATTCTAAGACCCTTACAAGGTCTTGATCCCCTCACCCCAGTTCAGATATCAAAATGAACACAATGCTATATCACCAGTAGTGCAAATTATTTTTAAGAAATCAAGTATAAATTTCTCTAGGAATGTGTATTTAATATATTTTGCCAAGCAGTTGTATCCTTCATTGGTTATGGTTCTGAAAAAGTATTTGTATACTAAGAAAATGAATGAATAGATTTCCCAATCCTCTCTCCCTTCTCTCTACAGGAAGCTCAGTGTTAAAATATTGGCAGCATATCACTGACTCAAAACAGATGAAGGTCAATTTTGATGTTAATATGTTCCAGACATACCTTCTTCCACTCTGGATGAACCCATTTAAATCAGTTTGATCTTCAGCCAATTGAACAAAATGTCTCTAACCTTAGGCACAAAAAAATGTGTACAGGCTGAGAACTGGATTCAAAATCTCTCTGAGTGTGATATTTATGGTGAAAAGAAAAGGAGTACTTGTGGCACCTTAGAGACTAACCAATTTATTTGAGCATGAGCTTTCGTGAGCTACAGCTCACTTCATCGGATACATACCGTGGAAACTGCAGTAGACATTATATACACACAGAGACCATGAAACAATACCCCCTCCCACCCCACTGTCCTGCTGGTAATAGCTTATCTAAAGTGATCATCAAGTTGGGCCATTTCCAGCACAAATCCAGGTTTTCTCACCCTCCGCGCCCCCCACCCCACACAAACTCACTCTCCTGCTGTTAATAGCCCATCCAAAGTGACCACTCTCTTCACAATGTGTATAATAATCAAGGTGGGCCATTTCCTGCACAAATCCAGGTTCTCTCACCCCCTCACCCCCCTCCAAAAACCACACACACAAACTAGATTTATGCTGAAAATGGCCCACCTTGATTATCATGCACATTGTAGGGAGAGTGTAGGGAGAGTGGTCACTTTGGATAAGCTATTACCAGCACGAGATTGAGTTTGTGTGTGTGGTTTTTGGAGCGGGGTGAGGGGGTGAGAGAACCTGGATTTGTGCAGGAAATGGCCCACCTTGATTATCATACACATTGTGAAGAGAGTGGTCACTTTGGATGGGCTATTACCAGCAGGAGAGTGAGTTCGTGTGTGGGGAGGTGGAGGGTGAGAAAACCTGGATTTGTGCTGGAAATGGCCCAACTTGATGATCACTTCAGATAAGCTATTACCAGCAGGACAGTGGGGTGGGAGGGGGTATTGTTTCATGGTCTCTGTGTGTATATAATGTCTACTGCAGTTTCCACGGTATGCATCCGATGAAGTGAGCTGTAGCTCACGAAAGCTCATGCTCAAATAAATTGGTTAGTCTCTAAGGTGCCACAAGTACTCCTTTTCTTTTTGCAAAGACAGACTAACACGGCTGTTACTTTGAAACCTGTAATATTTATGGTGGTTACAAATCTCTAAAATGAAAGTCTACCTTGGAAATCTTTGAAAGAAAAAGCAGGAAGACAAGAAAAAGTAGCATTGAAGAATAACTCTTTACACAGAGCTTACCCAAAACTACCAAATTATTTTTAGAAGATAATGAAGACTCAATATCATGAGATAGCATTATCTGCACACTGGAGAAACCATCTCGGCCAGGCAAGATTAAATTACACATGCAGTTATTTGTAACGTACCATTGAGAAGTCAAACCTCATGTGCCATAACTATCAAACATCTGGATCAATAGAAAAGAGAATTCTGATAGTCTCATAAGACAAAGTCAGGAAGGTATGTCAAGAGGTATGACAGGATTGTGACATTTGCTATCTCTAGCATTTTAATGAAATATGGGCTGGAGATTACTGACTGGTAATTAAATAAATATATATCTGAAACCAAAGTGATATTTCCCTGAATGAGGGAGGATGTGAAGAGACAGTCTTTGATCCAAAGAAAGAAAAACAGCTGCTGATCACACTGTCTTTGACATGTGTACGCCAGGTTGTTGATTGCATCTTGGAGAAGTGCATGTGTTATTTACTTGTTGTTTTAAAGGCAGGAATATGGCACAGTTGGAACTATGCTGAGACAGTAAAAAAAACCTAATAATCTGTGATTTGAACAGCTTTTCTGAACAGAGTTTTTTTTCCACAAAATGTTAAGTACAATCCACAACCAAAGAAAATCCTTCAGGTATACTACAGTTTCCACTTTACAGAAGAAGTGGAACTGCTAAACACTGAGGATGGGGTGGAGATTAAATATAATCTAGGCCTGTTTCAACATCTAAACAAATACTTTTCCTCAGTTTTTAATCAAGGTAACAAGGACCTTAGCGGTAGTGGCAGAGGAGCTAATGGAAATGAGGACATGGGAATAGAAATTACCACATCTGAGGTAGAAGTCAAACTCAAACAGCTTAATGGGACCAAATCGGAGGCCCAGATAATCTCTATCCAAGAATATTACAGGAACTGGCACATGAAATTGCAAGTCCAAGAGCAAGGACTTATAATGAATCTGTAAACTCGGGAGTTGTACCCTATGACTGGAAAATTGCCTATTTTTAAGAAAGGGGGAAAAACGTGATCCAGGACACTACAGCCTTGTTAGCAGGGCTTTGGAGTGGAGCCTGGAGCTGGAGTGCTGAGCAGCTCCAGAGCAGTGGAGCTGCAGGATTTTGCCTGGAGCTGGAGTGGAGCCGGAGCACAGCTCCAAAGTCCTGCTTGTTAGTTTGACCTCAAGGTCTTGGAACACATTTTGAAAGAGAAAGCAGTTAAGGACATATAGGTAAATGGGGTAAAATACAACATGATTTTACAAAAGATAGATTGTGCCAGACCAATCTGGTCTCTTTCTTTGAGAAGATGACTGATGTTTTTATACAAAGGAAATGTAGTAGATCTAACCTACCTGGATTTCAGCAAGGCATCTGATACATTTTTATGTGGGAAATTATTAGGGAATTGGAGAAGATGGGGATCAATACAAGAATTGAAAGGTGGGTAAGGAATGGTTAAAGGGGAGTCTACAACAGGCCATAGTGAAAGGTGAACTGTCAGGCTTGTGAGAGGTTACTAGTGGAGTTCTTCAGGGATCGGTCTTGGGTCAAATCTTTATTTAACATTTTCATTAATGGCCTTGGCACAAAAAGTGAGCGCATACTAATAAAATTTGCAGATGACACAAAATTGGGAGGTATCACCAATAAGGAAGAGGATCAGAATATCAGGATGATCTTGAAAACTGGAGTAAAAAAACGGGATGAAATTTAATAGTGTAAAGTGCAGGGTCATGCACAAAAATATTTGCTATAAAATGAGGATTCATCAGTTGCAAGCAATAGAGGAGGAGAAAGATCTGGGTGTATTGGTTGAACACAGGATGACCATGAGCTGCCAGTGCGATGTGGCCATGAAAAAGGCTAATGCAATCTTTGGATGCATCAGGTATTTCCAGCAGAGACAGGGAAGTGTTAATACCGTTATACAAGGCACTGGTGGGACCTCATTTGGAATACTGTGTACAATTCAGTCTCCCATGTTTAAGAAAGATGAATTCAAGCCAGAACTGGTGCAGAGAAGGGTTATTAGAATGATCAGAGAAATGGAGAACCTATCTCGCAAGAGGAGTCTTGGCTTGTTTAGCCTAATCAAAGACAAGCTGAGAGGAGATATGTTTGCTCTCTGTATGTTCATCAGGAGGATTAAACACCAGGAAGAGAGAGGAATCATTTAAGTTAAGTGCCAATGTTGGCCTAAGAACAAATGGATATAAACTGGCCATCAACAAGTTTAGGTTTGAAATTAGAAGATTTCTAACCATCAGAGGAGTGTGAAGTTCTGGGATAGCCTCCCAAGGGGATTAGTGGAGACAAAAAATCTAACTGGTTTCAAGACTGAGCTTGATTAATTTATGGAGGGGATAGTATGATGAGATTATCTACAATGTCCTGTGGCCCATATGCAACTGCTAGCAGCAAATATTACTCCTGAGGGAATTCTGCGCAAAAAAAAAAAATTCTTTGAACAATATGTTAGAATTCTGCAAATTTTATTTGTCAATAAATAAATGTGGAGTCTCCAGCATGGCAGTGGGGAGCACAGGTGACTGGCTGCACAGAACTGGGAGATCACCTTGCAACCCACCCCTCCCATTCCCCTGGGCCACAGACTCAGCAGTGAGGCTTCACCGGCCCTGATACAGTGCAAGGTCTGGGCCTGCCCTAGAAACACTTTGGCACCCTACTCCTCTGCAACAGACACATCAGGTATGGGCAGGCAGGCTGAGCTCAGCAGAATCCAAGCGTACAGGGGCTTAGAGTAGGCGGATTGAGGTGTGGGGTAAGAGGGTTCTGTGTGGGAGCAATCTGGGTGTGGGCAGCTCAGTGAGGAATTTGGATGTACAGGGGTTCATTGTGTGGTTCTGACTGCGGGGGAGGGAGGGTGTCGAGGTGAGGGTGGTTGGGGCTCAGCGGGGGGGGGGGGGGGGGTCTGGGTATGGGCACTCACTGTTGGACAGAAAACAGGATGGTTCCCAGCACACAGAAGGGGATCACAACCAAACACAAGAACCCAGGAGACGGTATCCAGCTGCATAGTCAGCAAGCGGCAACCTCCTTCAGCCGGGTAGCTCTGCACTAACAGAAATGGCGGGGGGGTGGGGTCAGTGGCACATGACCCCATGTCTCCCCTCCCCCCAATGCCTCACCTCTGTTTTCTGGACATGAGCAGTGGCATGAAAATATTTTACTCCTGGGGGAATTTTAAGGGCCAGAGATGGGGAGGGCTCTGAGTTACTACAGAGAATTCTTTTCCAGGTATCTGGCTGGTGGATCTAACTGATTGCCATATTTGGGGTCAGGAAGAACTCTTCCCCCATGTCAGACTGGCAAAGACCCTGGGTTTTTTTCTGTTTTGTTTTGTGTGTGTTTTTTGGGGGGTGGAGGGAGCTTCCTTTGTAGTGTGGGGCATGGCTCATTTGCTGGTTTAAAATAGAGTACATGGTGGATTCTTTGTAACTTGATATCTTTAAATCATGATTTGAGGGCTGCAGTAACTCAACCAGAGGCTTACAAATTTATTTGGGCATAAGATTTCGTGGGTTAAAACCCACTTCATCTGATGAAGTGGGTTTTAGCCCATGAAATCTTATGCCCAAATAAATTTGTTAGCCTCTAAGGTGCCACAAGGACTCCTCATTGTTTTTGCTGATACAGACTAACAAGGCTACCACTCTGAAACCTGTCAACCAGAGGTTATGGCTCTATTGCAGGAGTGGGAAGGTGAGGTTCTGGAGCCTGCACTGTGCCAAAGTTCAGACCAGGAGATCACAATTGTCCTTTCTGGCCTTAAAGTCTCCACAAAACAAGGAAAGCAAAGAAATTCCAAGTTGAAGCTTCTTGATTCATGGATCACAGACCCAATCACCTGCAGTAGCTTCCTTGGAAATGTTATGGTCAGTCATGTCACTCCTGCTGCCAAATGTACATATACACTAAAGCTTCATGCAAAAAATCCTGATTTTTTTAAATGGAAAAGTGTTCTCAGGAGTGTGTGTAGTAACCTAATTTAAAGTTACAATAGTGTGTTGGTTATTTCATATTTCAAAATGTCAAAAGTTAGTAAACCAACACATTTAACACGTGCTTACTTTCCTATTTTCAAGTGAAAAAATTCTGTGAATGACAAAGAAGCATATTAAGCCAGTAAATTTGCAGTTATAGGGTATAAAGTCTTTAAATCACTGTTTGAAGACTTCAGTAATTCAACCAGAGGTTAGGGGTCTATTACAATGTGCAGGGGGTCAGACCAGATGAGCATGATTGTTACTTCTAACCTTAAAGTCTATGAGAGTCTAAAGATCCACATCAATGCTGAATTTGGCCCATAACTTTTAAGAAGCTGCTCCTTTTTTTATTTGCAGGGCAGAGGGCAATACACACACAGTTTCAGAGCTGCATCTTTATATGTCAGAATTAATTTACACAGTGGAGTTGAAAACACTGGGAAAATTGGATGTATAATAGAAAATTTGACAACCAATAATTTCAGATTTACAGTCCATGGACAATAGACAAAATATCATCAACCCATCATTTGTTTTAATGGGTAAATTCTCAGGGGAAAAAAAGGTTTCAGAGGAACAGCCGTGTTAGTCTGTATTCGCAAAAAGAAAAGGAGTACTTGTGGCACCTTAGAGACTAACCAATTTATTTGAGCATGAGCTTTCGTGAGCTACAGCTTCATCTGATGAAGTGAGCTGTAGCTCACGAAAGCTCATGCTCAAATAAATTGGTTAGTCTCTAAGGTGCCACAAGTACTCCTTTTCTTTTTTCAGGGGAAAAAAAGTGACTTTTAGTGCACTTGGCAAGCACTGCATTTAAAAATGTGTCTAGAAAAGTATGTGTTTGCCAACTGAAGAAAAAGCTAAGAAGCAGAAGATAAATTAAATAGCAGAGAATAATCAATCAAGGTGCTAAAATGATAGACGACAAATAAACTGATGCCCCAGGGAAGTATGTAGACAGCCATTTTGCAAAATTAGGTTGCATAACTAGTATATCTCAAAGCACTACAGAATCTAAATCTATGTCTGAGGCTTCTCAGCTGAAAATGTAACGTTGTAGCCCTAATATCAGATACAGACAAGTGATGGGGGAAGGAAAATAGTTTTTGTGCATAAGAATTCATGAGCGGGCAAGTCACAAAGAATGTACTGCTTACACCAGTTCTTAGACGACAATAAAAAGAGAAAAGGAGTACTTGTGGCACCTTAGAGACTAACCAATTTATTTGAGCATGAGCTTTCGTGAGCTACAGCTCACTTCATCAGAAAAAGAGAGGCAAAAGCAAATAAATCATACTATTCTGTGCAAATGCTATATCCTGCAGTAACAAAAAGTCTGAAATTATGTAATTATGTAAAATCAATTTATGTGAGAACACCATGGAGTAAGTCAGGTAGTGTGAGCATTAGAATGAATTATTTTATCCATAGCTGAGCTGTGGTGTATGTACACAAGTCTTGATGGGCAATCAGAAAACTAGGAGCATGGGGAATGAGTATGACTGCATGCTGCTTCTAGATTTTAAAGCATGTATATTATTTTAATGAAACATAACATTATCCTGATTGCCATGAAAGATGCAGAAAGCACTGACCTATTTCTTTTCAAATCTTTCTAAATTCATCTTATACAAAATTGACGGTTCCAAAATCAAAATACCTGCTTCTCACAGGATCTTTGTTCATTTCGATATTACAATACATGAATGTTCTATACTATGGTAGCTTCAGAACAGAAGTTAGAGTAAACAACACACTATAATTCTGGGTATTTGTGAGCTAATAAGTAAAACATGAATTCAATTCTTCTAGAAGTAATGGAGTGAAACTGCCCATGCAGTTATCTTCTATAGAATAAATCCACTCTCATCTCATTGTAGCAGACTATAGTTCTACCAGGCTCCTCATGCACTGATGGTTGATTTGAGCCGTCTCCTAATTTATATTACATTACATGAATTTGTCTTTACTATGCATAAATAATGGAAAAAAAAACTTGTCATTAACCAGACAGCCATTAAAATCCATCAAAGCTGTCAATTACATGAAAAACCAAAATATGTGCAGTGACAGATGAAATCTGATTGCAGTTAAATGCGGAAGGATGATGAGCGCTGCTTGTGGTACACATATTGCAAGATTCTTTTCTTCCTCCACAGCCGCACGATTCTGAACTTTTAAAATATCAAATCCAATTGACAAGAGCGGCTGCATTTTAAATGAAGATGGTAAAAGTTAAAAAAAATAAAAAAAATCACAGAATAGTTTGCATCCCCCTCCCCCTTCCCCACTTACTTTGGTGTCTATGGTTTTTAAGCAAAAGCTAAGATGGCTGCCCCTTCCGTGATCTTTTTCTGTCTTTGCATGAACTCTCATTAAAATAAACAGAAATGAGCAGAGCTCTAAGAAGAGCATTAGAAACTGAGCCAGCTCCCATTGAAAGTCAATAGGAAGATGGGAGGTAAGTCAGCCCCTTCGTTATCACTCGTTCTATACCAACCAGACAAAGATGTAATAACAATATAGGATGGCTATTTTTTAAACATAATGGGACAATTAACTTACATGCGACTTAAGCACATGCTTAATTTAAGTACTTGTTTAAATGCTGTCTTGAATAGGAATGTTTTTATTAATCAGAGCTTTATAGATTTGGAAGACACTATTGACGTTATTGCAAATTTACTCAACAAACCTACATCGTAACCTCGCTTGAGTCACTCCTAAAGTGTAAGCAGCAGAGTATTTTTAACAACAACAAAAGAAACCCAACAGAGACATGTAGACTAGACATATGCCTGCCTAAACAAAGTAAGTGCATAACTGTATATTCATAACCTGTGATTTTCCTTGCTCGTCCACCTTGATGGTGTGTATTATATCTTCAATGGTTTGTCATCAGGTCCCTAATATTGCAATCGTACGTACACAAATAGAATGGGCACTGGTGTGCAGCTGCATTGGAGTCAACAGAGCTCCATGCAAACACAGGGATATACTCATGTAGATCCATTTGTACGTTTTGAGTCTGATCCAAAGCCCACTGAAGACAATGGGAGTTAGGAAAGTACCCCTATTCAGGACAGTACTTCAGCAAGTCCTTAACTTTGGGATAAAAACGAGGAGTCCAGTGGCACCTTAAAGTCTAACTGCCACCAGACTCCTCCTTGTTTTTGTGGATACAGACTAACATGGCTACCTCTCTGAACTTTGGGATGTAATTATTTGCCTAAAATTAAGCACATCCTTAAGTGTTTTCCTGAACTTAAGGGGCCTTAGGCTGTATATCTTTGAAGAAGTCTGTCTTCTGTGCATTTTCTGGGCATCTGTAAGTGCACAGTAAAATAACACATCAACATAATTCAAAATGTCAAATTTTATAGCGAAACAAATTGAGCATTTAATGCAATATTCATTATATTCCTCCTATTTTTGAGATAAGGTCTGTATTTTTACACTAACTCTAGACATTTCAGGGTTTTCATTATGAGAAACAGTTGAGAAATAAAAATACTTTAAAAGGGTAATATATAATTTATTATCCCAGGTCAAATGAATGACAATATTCTAGTGTATAAGGAATGTACAATTCATGTGAAAAACATTAAGCTGAATGGTACAAAGCCAATGTGAGTTGAATTTACTGTATATGGTTGGATGTATAGCCTAATTAAGTTAGTAATGTGACTTATTGAAGATGATGGGTGTCAGATAAAAATAAATTTCTATGTTTATTTTAATTTCTAGTGTATACTACAAAGAGGGTATTAAATAAATTATGTATTTCAAATGTTAAATGATCACTGTATTTTCCATTTTTGTAATTATATATTCATGGATAGGGCATTTGTATTCTATAACCATAATACCATGACTGATAAATTAAGTAATGGATACTCTGAAAAGGTTCCATCATCCTATTCTGCCAGCGGGAGGAAAGGAATCTGTATGTGATGGAGCACCCGTGAAAGTTGATTAATTTTTCTCCATGTACACAAATAAATCCAAACTCTTTTGAAACAGCTGTTTTATTTAAAAAGTTCTGGCCAGTTAGCAGAGGAACACAAGTGAGGACTACTTGTGAGAGTATGTGAATGTGTAGGGAGGATAGAGAAATTCACCTTCTGTAGACAGAAATATAGCGGTTCATGAAATTTCTTGTAATGCATAAACCATTAATGCAATACAAAATACTGGGGAGTTGCTAAAATCCATGTATACCTCCATCAATGATCTGCTGCTAGAACCTAAACCTTTGAGGCAAAATTATAATTGATTGATTTGCACCTTTTTCCAATGTCAAAAAGCTATCCTTTTGCAGGTCTAACTTCAAATACAAATTGCAGCAATTCATCCATATTTCATGTTTCGCAATCCCCCTCAACTTCCTTAGATATATGTGTGAGAACCTATTCACTGCATTATCATCAGGTTGCCTTGACACACATGTCCTCTATCCCATACTACACTTGGAAATTAAACATTTTGCCTAGTTTAGGACACTAGTTCAGCTTGTAATTTCAAGTTTATCCATAGTAGCTGATTTGTATACTGTAATATTTTAACCTGAAACATACTAAAAGCCAACTCTGTGAAGAGGAGAAAAGGGTGATTTTTGGGTGGGAGTGTGTGGTGAGAAACTAAGTGAGGTTAGGGATTGTTGTGTGGCTATATGGTGGGAGGAGGAGTGGATGGGGTTACGATCAGTAGGAAATGGGGAAAAACAATTGCAGGAAAGGTTAAAGTTTGGGGTGAATGGACAAAAGTTGCAAGGAATGAACCAAACGTAAAAAAATTAAACATATTTAGTATAGTTAAAAATGGAAAATAAGAGGTCAGGGTTGGTTGCAATCACAATACTGGTTGATGGATAAAACGTTAAAAAATGTTGCATTCTTTTTAGATAAGCTCCCTAGGGTATAGGACATGCATTCACTCTATGCTGGTAAAGTGCCTACTTTTGGGTGCTGTATGAACAACAGCAAAGATAGAACTTAAGATTTTCAAAGAAGTGTACCACTTGACTCAGCATTAACAGAATGTCACACAATTCCTTTCATGATGCCAGTGATTAACCTAATCTTAAAACCATTCACTGAACCTGGGTACATACAGAGATCAAGGGCTGTATTCTGGCTTTTAAATATTACATATATAAATGCTCCCACAGCCTCCCATGGATCTTCTATGCAGCCAAAGTATATTGGCCACACAGTGTGGTTGAAGAGTCTTCACAATATGAAAAGGAGTACTTGTGGCACCTTAGAGACTAACCAATTTATTTGAGCATGAGCTTTCGTGAGCTACAGCTCACTTCATCGGATGCATACCGTGGAAACTGCAGCAGACTTTATTTATACACAGAGATCATGAAACAATACCTCCTCCCACCCCACTGTCCTGCTGGTAATAGCTTATCTAAAGTGATCATCAAGTTGGGCCATTTCCAGCACAAATCCAGGTTTTCTCACCTTCCACCCCCCCACACGTTTGTGTGTGGGGGGGGTGGAGGGTGAGAAAACCTGGATTTGTGCTGGAAATGGCCCAACTTGATGATCACTTTAAATAAGCTATTACCAGCAGGACAGTGGGGTGGGAGGAGGTATTGTTTCATGATCTCTGTGTGTATATAAAGTCTGCTGCAGTTTCCACGGTATGCATCCGATGAAGTGAGCTGTAGCTCACGAAAGCTCATGCTCAAATAAATTGGTTAGTCTCTAAGGTGCCACAAGTACTCCTTTTCTTTTTGCGAATACAGACTAACACGGCTGTTACTCTGAAACCTCTTCACAATATGTGACTCTTGTCTAGTCTATATAGAACTATACAACAAACTAGCTATTTGAATAGAGATTTCAAATATGGCCATGAAAAGTCCCTCATTTCCTCTGTACAGTATACAAAGCACAGTAAAGAATAGTATGTCTTATGTACAATACATATTGCCCACAGTATTCTGCCACAAAGAGGCAGCCTCTACTATTGCATAATGCACAGCAGCTGTTTGGATTGAACTGTAAATAGAAATGATTTAAACACATTTATTTATGCTGATTATCAGAGTTGTCACTTCTGATTCCCAAAGACACAGGACTATTATACCTTTTGCTACTTTCTGCAAAGACTACTATTGATGATTGGAAATAAAAACACTGTCTGCATTTTTTTCAGGCCACAATTTGAACCTCATCACTAACTTGAAAAAATCTTTTAAAAGAAGATACCAATAATATTATTCACAACACAGACATCATAGTTCATTGTCTGGTCTCTGCACACAATTTTAATTTCCTGATGCATTATGAAGCAGTAGAAATCAAAGACTAATCTTTTCAGAACAGCTGTATGTTTTAAGCTTGTAGGTGACTATGTCAGCACTTTGTGATTCTGAACTAATGATTAAATAGATAACATGAGCACACAGAATTCTCTCCTCACCCTGTCCACACTGAATGAATTGTATATCTCAAACCCAAGAGCCAGCTATTTTATTTTATCACTAAACTACATAGAATCCCAGATTTGACCAATTTTCAGTTTATTCTTTATTACTTTGCTAACTTCCAGTATTACAACAATGCACTTTTGTTACAAAACAAAACAAAGTAAAAGCAATACCAATATTTTCACTTTGTACTGACCCAAAGATACATTGCATGGATTATCATGATTTTATCTAAGAGGATTATAGGGTAAATTAATAAAAATCCACTCCAGTGAAATGAAATTGAGTTTTCAGAGAAGGCAGAAACTGCTTACTACACTAAATTTCTTACACAAGTAGAAGAAAGGCAAATGTGGAAAGTTACCTACAGTAGGGTTAAAAAAACAATGTTCATCTTTATAGTGTGTAATCAAACTACTTACTGTTCAGAATACAGATTCTGTGATCAACTCTTTTCTTTGTTCAGGAGTCCAGGTTTCTGTAAGAAAAACATTAATTTGATTTCTCATATGCATAAAACAAATCAGGTCGTTTACTTCATGCCATAGGTTTGCCTTTTTTTAAGTTAACTTGTGTATCCTCTAAGGGTATGTCTACACCACAAATGCAGGTGTCATTGCAACCCAGGTAGACATACTCACACTAGTTTAAATTTAGCTAGAGCGGGTACTAATTCCGTTAGCTTTAACAATAGCAGTGAAGACGACCCAGTGTAGGTCATCACCCCAAGAACATACACAGAATCCCGAATGGGCTTGTAGTGAGGTGACTAGCCCACATCACCACATCTTTACTATTCCTGTTACCCAGACCAGCTCAATCAAAGCTGCCATGGGTATTCCTACCCATGCTACAATCACAGCTTCATTTACAGTGTAGACATATCTTAAGATTTACAGCCCAGGTTTACCATGGGAGGGGGCACAGTGGGAGGAAAATCTTCAAGGTTCCCTTTCCAAAGATTCCTTTGAACCCAGTAGTTTCAACTCTTGTATCCTGCAGTAGAAGCAGAGAGTTCTCTCTCTCCCTCCCCGCCGGAACCCATGGATTGTCCAATACCTTCTGAAATCTGGGCCTCTGAGGCACTCCTGAGGTTCTCCTCAACTCTTATGCTGACACGCCTTCATCTAGGGGCAATGCCTCCTGGAATCCTCCACTTAAATTTCACATTCTGGTTGTATTAACTCTTACACAGGGTTCCCATGAAAGTGAAGAGGAAGGGAAGAAATAATGTATGTCCCCAGTTACTGCCACAACCTTCTCCCTCCCCTGCCAGAGGAAGAGTGGGGAAAATGCTGCAGGGGTGCCTCATGCTTCAGACCATCTTGTCATGCAGTCAATTATATGATAAGCAGTGATCACAACATACCAGCTACCTCACCATTTTCAAGTGTTTTACAGGCATCACAGCAGAGATGAGTTTTAGGACTGGATTTGGAGGAGCGTAACATAGTGACTTCACAGTTTGTTACAAGGAGCAATTCCCATGCATAAAGGCAGCATGGTGAAAAAGGGAAGGTGTCTGAGGGAAAATTGGACTGCTGGACAAAGACAGGCATTATTGGCAGAACTCGATGGTTGCTAGGATATAAGAGATTAAATGGAGGGCAGGGTCAATCTTTGAAGGAACTTAAAAGTGAAGATGAGCAATTTGTTTGATGCAGTGGAGACCAGAAAGCCAGGTGGAGGGTTACAAAGAGAGGTAAATGCAGTTGTACTTTTACCTTAACCTTTCTACAGAAGAATGGCACTGGCAGTACCTAGGGCTGGGGTCTTCGAAAAACCTTTAAACCATGGCATATCAATCCTCATCATATTTTAAAAAAAGATAATTTGTGATTCTCTCCACCATCCCATTCCAAATTAGTTAGCCCTGCAACTATGTTTTATGACACAATTAGCAAAGGACTCAGCATGTAAATAATTCTAAATCTGCTCCCCCCCCCCTTTTTTTTTAAAGCATTAATTTTAGCTCCTGGGCTGTTCTTCCAGTCACTGTGGTGCCCCAAAATCCATCCTTTCACATGTCACAGCTAGAGACACCTGTTGGACAATGGAGCTGGATGGGTTACATATTCTATTACTCTGAAAAAACATTATTTTGCAGCCTTTGGGATATAACATTACTTTTTAAATCTTTTTCAAAACCATATGTTCTAGCTCCTCTGTCTAGCAGGGTGGCTGGTATGACAAAATGATGAAGAGTTCTGGAGCAATGAAGTAACAGAAGATTGACTGTCAGGATTACAGGAGACCATTATTTCAAAAAGAAGAGGTTAGGGTTAGAATAATCTAGCAATACATAGCTGTGGGATGAACTAATTTCCTCCCCAGATTTTTCAGTTCAGCTGTGTGTAATCTCATGTATGTCTACGGAACAATGACTTTGGTCATTCTTAGATACAGTATACATTCTGTTGATTCTGCCATTGTTGGGCCTAATCCAAATTCCTGGATGCCAGCTTCTTATTTCTACAGTGGGCTGAATCAAACCTCTAGATCAAACTGTGGTTCAAACCCTCTGAAAATTTGGGAATTTGAAATTCAGACCCAAATCTGAACCTTCCCAAATTGTAGCATATTCACATTTGGCTCATTACAAAGATATGCTTCAGCTAGAAATTTGGATCCAAACCTGCTCCTGGGATTCAGATCCATCTGTATATTTAGTATTAAAACAGATACAACTACCGAGACTCAGACAAATTAACACACACAGTCACACCTGAGCTGTTGTATACCATCTCAGTCTTACTCTGTTTATATAAACTGTCTGTGTCAAGCTGTGTCATATTATCACTATGTGTCTCAGATGAAAACTATTTCTTTTCACCATAAAGACAGAGAATGACAGAGAAAGTTATAAAAATATAGCTCCCTACTTGAGTATTAATCGTAAAGGCCTGAATAAAAATATAGTCCCTGCTCCAGAGAAGACAAAAAAGTGAAATAAAATTATGCAACATCATGATCATGTCAGGTGGTTTATTAAGTGAAAAATAAAGAGAGCCTGTCTACCTTTCTTGGTGTTAACAGAGGGAGTTTCCCTCAAGGTAATAATGGTACATAGAGTAGGTTACAGTTGGTGACATATTAGCAGCCTTGAATAAATAATTTTAAAAAAATCATAGCACCAATGACCAGACAGCTTTGCCTAGACTAAATACTGAAATTCTTCTCAAAGCTACTAACAGAGTTCAGAAGTACAATAGATACACAAAAGAAATAAAAAATACGTACTGAAAAGGGAAGATCAAAAATGTCTCTACAATGGGAATTCATCTGTGCTTCTATTGCTTACTATTAAACAGAATATTTTTGATGAGATGTGCTGGAAGATTAATTTACTCAGCTTTAGTTATGGACTCCTGTGGGTCTTCAGTGCGAAAGATCCCCTGTAGTGACAGTTACATTTCCATAGCTACAGATGTAGCATCTGTCACATTACTAGTCTCTTGCACGATTTGGTTTCATTTCAATGGTATTTGAAAGGAAACAGTTTTCTAATGAAAGCCATTAGAAATACCAACAGAATAAAATACATTTAGATATGCTTGGCTGCATTTTACAATATCTGTTTGAAGCATAATCTATATTTTACATATGGTGTCTGCAAAAGATACTTCAGGGCACTAAATAGTCACGTAAATAACCTGCAATGTCTATTTCATTTACTCATGATTACTCACCCAACAAAACAAAGCCATTTTGGGTCTCATTCTAACTCCTCAACCCCCAGTTACACAGAATAGTACCCTACTGTGAGAACAGTTCCATTAAGTAAGGGGATCAAAATAAAACTTTTTAGGGACCCCTAAAATAAACCTAGTCCAATATGCCAAGTATGTTGATATAGGGTGAAATCTTAATACCTTGGCAAGGGGAGTTCAATGGAGCCAGAACGTCACCTATAATTTTTAAAATAAATATGGTTTTGTTTTGTTTTAAATCATTTAAATAGAATAGAAGTAGATTGGAACTTGTTACTGGAGACATGGAACACCTCTACTTTATAAAAACATTAGCAAACTAGACCCCCTCTATTTTATGCTTCATTCTTCTCTAAGAGACCTGTTTTAAAAAGAGTATCTGTGTAGTAATTAAACATTTTTCAAGACTTGGACCATTTGTGACAGTTTTACTTTATTACTGTTTTGCACGTACAACACCCCCAAGGTGAACGGGGATGTCTATTTTATATGGAGATAATTCCTATCACCTTAAATTTGTGGATCAATATGTCCAGGTTCTGCTTAGTTTATTGTGTATTTACATAGCTATTCTTTGGAACACTGGAAATATTTTCCAAACTGGACTTTTATTTTGGGGTAATAAAGTAATGACAGCATATGACAGATTTAACTACAATTTTAGATTTGAACCACATGAAACTTTTCTTATAAAAAACAGAAGCCACATGAAATTGTGCATTACCCATTGGAACAACTTACTAAATATCGTGGTAGATTCTCCAATACTAAGAATTTTTAAATCAAGATTGAATGTTTTTCTAAAAGATCTACTCTAGGAATTATTTTAGAGAAGTTCTATGGGCCATGTTATACAGGAGGTCAGACTAGATGGTCACAGTGCTCCCTTCTGGCCTTGGAATCCATGAATCTATAAACTTGCTATGTTTCTGGTTTTGCAGTAAATTTGAAACTCAGCTCAGGTTCACTGAGATGCCTTTGAATTTTTCATTGACCTTTGGCAGATTTATGGTTTTATGTAGATACCAGGTGATGTCAAATTAGTTTCATTTTGAATGTTGGGATTGTAAAACCATGCAAATTGAAACCAAAGTGTGAAATAAAACTGATGGGCTTTATGAAGCTGGATTTAAAACCTCAACTGCAAATAGTAAATTGAGTTTAATGTTTGCAAAGCAGATGGGAATTTAAAATATTGTTCTCAGCCTTAGAACCCTGGCTACCATCACTGAGCGATAAAACCAGATTATTTGAAGATTGGAGTTATACTGTATGCTGATTTACATGGATGCTCTTAAAACATAAAAATGGTACCTAAGAAAGACAAGCTAATATTCTGATATGTAATATTATGTAGAAAGCCGGTTTATAGCTTAAATCAAAATACATATCCTACTTAAATTCCAGATCTACAACAAATTAGATTTATTTTGAATAGAGGGAGTTGTGTAAATTTGTTAAGTGCCTCACATATTCATATGAAAGTTACAATGTAGTGCAATTTCAAACTCTTTCCCAATATTCATATTCAAATATTTAATAATCTTAATTTGCTCAATATGTCTGTAACATTAACTGTAAGTAACACAGATTTTGTTGAAGCCTCAAATAATTCACAGCACAGACCTAAGGATTAGTTTAACATGGGATTTAAAGCACACACTGTGAATCCATATACAACCACCACTTAAAACACTATCCATTCAGGCCCAGATGGATTGCTATAGCAACAAAATCCCAAATACCAGGTTTGTAAGTAACAAAATGTAAATTATTGATGAACTCAGAGTTGTCTCTCTCTTGGACCCCTCCTATACAGACACCAAACCTTATGGTTAGAGTGCAGAGAAAAGGTTGATATGCAATTTCTTCAGCACAGTGAGCACTAATCCCAAGGGATTTCATTAAATCTTTGGGCTTAAATTTTTATTCTTGGAACAGCAGTCAGCAGAGATTACATTAAAACAGGCACTATTCAGGTCATTACTGTCTGAACTGAAGCCTTTAATGTAATAGAATGGAAACCTGCTTTTAAATACACCCAGGAAAAAACAAAAAGACTAAATATCATTTATTCAAGTTCATAAATTTTAAATGACAACATTCACCACCATATAGACAAATGGTAGACAGTATTCAGCAAAAAATAGTATCCATGCTGCTTTACAAATATGTCAGTACTGAATGGTTGTGAGTGATGACTCAAACAGTTTGGTGAGAGAATAATGAAGGGAAGAGACGTTCAATAGTCATCGCTATGTTGTATACCAAAAATGTGTAGCAGAAAGTGCTCTGCTGAGCAGACACACCACAAACACACGTGTATTGTACAAAACGTTTGATTTAAATCTGAGAACTATTTGTTCAAAAGTAAAGTTTCATAGTCAATGCAAACACTGCACTGGGCCACGTTTTCAAACGGCCCTCTAAAATTGTGTACAGGTCTGGATAAACTCCATGAGCAATCCTAGGTACACTTACCAACTATCCCAAGTTGGCCATGACTTCCTGGGGTTTTTGAACCCAGTCTCAGGAGCTCAGAGTCCCAGCCAAAAGAGACAGGCAGCTGGCCGAGCAATTAAAAAAAACAAACAAACAAAAGCAACAGTGTTCTTGCCACTGGATGTCACTGTACAGAGCAGGTGGGGCCAGGCCCTTCCTTAGCCTCTCTGTAATCTCTAATGCACCAGCAGGAGAAGCTAATATAGGGAGTAGGAAAGGAAATCATGGCATGTGGCTGCCTGCGTGCAGTTTCTACACAGAAGGAGGAGTGTCTGTTCCCTGTTTCCGTCCCTCTGCCCAGTGCAGGAGGATCATGAACCCCTCCAATGCAGCAGTGAAAGAGAGGGCAAGGGAAAGGAAATGGAAAGGGAATCTAATTGGAAGAGGAAAGGAAGACAGAGGGGTGGCGGTGGAGGGAATGGGTGCACAGAGGATAAATGGAACACACAGAAAGGGGAAGACAGAGAAGGAGCCAGGACTGGAGGATACACACACAGAGACAAAAGGCCAAGCAGAGAGAGAAATGGGATTTTAATAGCAGGAAAAATGGGAGAACGCAAGGAAAGGAGAAGCTTCATGCTCCTCCCAAGAGGGAAGGGAACCCCATCTCCCCTCAAGGAAAGTATCCCAGAGAGAGGAAAAGCCCTACCATCCCTTTCCAAACTGTCTCTACTACCTCTCCCCAAGAGGGAGATGCTGGAGGACTGCCGTCCTCCCCCAAATACACCAGCGAGTGCCTCCTCACACAAGAAGACATGCAGAGACAAAAAGGTTGTTGAGAGGAAGGGTCTGTTGTGGGATCTCCACAGTTTTGGATAAATATCCAAATGTTCAAGACCCCAAACTTTTTCAGGCCCCAAACTAGGGTTACTACCTGCCAGTTGCTAGAAAAATAATTTAATCTGCTGCATGTTTGGTTTTTTTTACATGGGTCTAAAGGTTTGTATTATTATTAATTATTCTTATCATCATCACAATAAACTAGAATAGCCAATGTTAAAAGTTTGTGTCCAGCTAAAGATGCTGTAGTGTTCTCACTTCTGCAGTTTAAGCAACAACAGATCAAAACTGCTGAAAATACAGCAGCTGTCTGCCCACCAACACACAAGTGCACCGAGCGTGTGTGTGAGAGAGGGTTTGGGTCACATGAAAGTGAGGAGACGTGCAATGTTATCTCTCTAGATACTATAAGTGGCTGTTGGAGGGGGTTACGGAGTTGACTTGTGGTTGTGGAGGGCTTGCCTTGGGGTGGGGGTTGCATTTCAAAGTTAGGATAGTCATATTTAAATTGGCCTGTAGTTCACCAAAATCCACTTGCAGCCTCCAAAACATCCCCCAGAACCCTGCCCATTAGGAGAATTGTCCCTGGAAACATTTTTATAATGTTAGCAACAATGCAATAGGCCTGAATCTTTTGGCCTCTTTTCACTCATATTCTAATCTAGCTAGGCCAACATCTCAATGACCAGATTTTCAAAGGTGGTGAGCACCATTGCTTCCATATAACTTCACTGGCACCTCAGGGGGAAAAAAGTCAGTCCACAACTGTTTAGAGGTCAAAGGTTGCAGCTTATAATCTTCTTCTGACACAGCTGACTCCTCCTGCCAGCTTTTCCTTTTCCATCCAATTTCACCTCTTTACTCCCCCATCGTCTCTCCTTTGACATGCTGTTTCTCTGCTATGCATAGCTGACAGGCAGCTATAGCTCCTTCAGTAATCTGGGTGGCACAGCAGTAGCTGCTGCCACTCCCAATTTCCTGCCTGCCTCTCTGGCTCCATCCTCACCAGGCCAACTTCTTTACTACATGTACTGCCAGAACGCACTCTGCTGCACACCTGTGTGACCTCATTCCTTAAGGTGTTGCCCCAGTTACCACCGTGTTATACGTTTTAAAATGAAATGAAGGGCTTAGCTTCATTTTCCTTCATTGTCTTAAAAGTGTGGGTGCCCCCTATAATTGTGGCCTGAGCCCAGGCCATAGAGGCAATTTGGTTAATAGGGCCCCAGCCTTGGAAGCACAACTTCCGGGATCTAAATATCTTGGTCAATATCGCTCTGCAGTAGGTGGACACATTGAAATGGGGCAGCACAGCAGGGACAGAAGTCTGGAAGGATTCAAGGCCCCCACAGCACTTGTGATGGATTTATATACAGTAGCTTTCTACAACTTCTGCTTCATCCTCAGTTTGATCCCAAGTGAAAAGAGCACATCATTTGACAGCATACTACTCTGATAACTGAACCATGATAACGCTTGACTCTGTATCAGAGCTCCGTGATCAATAAACAATCACAGGAATCAGTGGGCATTACAGTGCTCTCTTTTCATGAGGAAAAAAACCTGTTAATTACTTCACTGTGACACCTTTATTTACCCACAAAATAATTCTCACTTTAAGCACTTAAAGTGAAACAATACACACTGTTTAGCCAATGACAGCACAGTCACAGATCAGTATTTGAATCAGCTACTTAGAATCATATTCATATGAGCAGACATGTTTATATCTAGGGGTCCTGAAAAGATATGAGTTCTGAATCTTTACTGTGGTTTTCCCCTTGTATTCAATGCTACATCCAGCTTCATGGAGATATCCCAGGCAGCAGAACTGATGTGGTTCTATTGTATGAAGGGCAGGGGGGTGGATATACAAGAAGCATGCACTTCATGTGGCATGGGACCCATCTCCAAGGAGCTCTCTGTGTCAGTGAATAGGTGGTAGATGGAGCAGAACAATGAGTTATGGAGGGATTCTTCAGTATCTGGACTATAACTTCCATGTAGCAACTCTCCAGGTGCTCCTAGGTGTGGGAAGAGAATTCTTTTCCCCTCACAGGTCCCCGACTCCCACTTCCATGTATCCAGTGCAAAGCTTGCTACTCTAGCTTGGCCCTGGGTTCAAAGGCACTTAGAAGATAAAGACATAAGCATCCCTCAGGCTCTACATGAAGCACAAAACATATAGGTCCAGATATGCACGCACAGATAAAACCATTAGAACATGCATATTAATGCCATTAAGTCCTTAGTAGCTTATGCATCAGAAGTTAACTTCAGTTTGCTTGGTAAAGATTCCCATGACATCAGTAGAAACTACCATTGATGACAGTAGTTTATCAAATCTGAATCGAAATATTTTCTGACATTCCTAGACAAAAAATAAAAAATCTGCCACTATTGAATCATTTCCCCATGGAGAATCACAGAAACAAATCAACTTCTTTCCCCCATATTGCTTCTAAACAAACTAGGAGTAAATTCTGAGATTTTCTCTGATTATATTAGATCTAAAAGAAAATAGTTTTTAGCATGAAGTGGATTTCAGAAATCATATTTGGGTTGTTCACTACAACTCTAAATCAAAGCTTTTATTCAGTAGCAAATGAAGGTTATTAATCAGTCTTCCAACTCCTTCCCAGCCAGATAACTTAGATCTTGACATTTACAGATGGTGTATGTTATGCAACTAACACTATTTTATCGAGTGGCAATCACTTATACGAACTTCAGTATCTTCGATACTCACTTGGCTGTCTTTCAGTGTTAAGAGGTTCAATATCTAATTGCTTTTATTACAGGACAAAAGAGCCAACAAAATGCTATGCAATCCACTGTGTGACATGATTACATGTTACAAAATGCTGCTGATATTATTGTTCAAAAAGTCTGATGTATAAATGTCTTGATAGTGCTTTACAACGAAGCATTAATGTAGGCCAGCAATTCTCTAAGGAGTATCATAGAATCATAGATGATTAGGGTTGGAAAAGACCTCAGGAGGTCATCAAGTCCAAGTCCTTGCTCAAAGCAGGGCCAACACCAACTAAATCATCCCAGCCATGGCTTTGTCAAGCCGGGCTTTAAAAACCTCTAAGGATGGTCCACCACCTCCCTAGGTAACCAATTCCAGTGCTTCACCACCCTCCTATTAAAATAGTGTTTCCTAATATGCAACCTAGGCCTCCCCCACTGCAACTTGAGACCATTTTTCCTTGTTTGTCATCTGCCATCATTGAGAAGAGCCTAGCTCTATCCTCTTTGGAACCGCCCTTCAGCTAGTTGAAGGCTGCTATCAAATCCCCCCTTACTCTTCTCTTCTGCTGACTAAACAAGCCAAATTCCCTCAGCCTTTCCTCATAAGTCATGTGCCCCAACCCCCTGATCATTTTCGTTGCCCTCCGCTGGACTCTCTCCAATTTGTCCACATCCTTTCTGTAGTGGAGGGCCCAAAATTGGATGCGGTACTCCAGATTTGGCCTCACCAGTGCTGAATAGAGGGGAATAATCACTTCCCTCAATCTACTGGCAATGCTCCTACTAATGCAGCCCCATATGCCTTCAGCCTTCTTGGCAACAAGGGCACAATGCTGACTCTACCCAGCTTCTCATCCACGGTAATCCCCAGATCCTTTTCTGCAGAACTGCTGCTTAGCCAGTCGGTCCCCAGCCTGTAGCGGTGCATGGGATTCTTCCGTCCTAAGTGCAGGACTCTGCACTTGTTCGGTTGGCCCAATCCTCCAACTTGTCTAGGTCACTCTGGACCCTATCCCTCCAGGGTATCTACCTCTCCCCGCAGTTTAGTGTCATCTGCGAACTTGCTGAGGGTGCAATTAATCCCATCATCATTGTTAAAGATGTTGAACAAAACCGGCCCCAGGACCAACCAGTGAGGCGCTCCGCTTTATACCTGCTGCCAACTAGACATCGAGCCGTTGATCACTACCCACTGAGCTCAACAATCTAGCCAGCTTTCTATCCACCTTATAGTCCATTCATCCAATCCATACTTTTTTTAACTTGCTAAGTAGCACCTTAGCAGATCAAACAATGTAATCCTATGGGTGAATTGTTTTCATAGTGATAATACACAAAGGGTGACTAAAGACAGCAGCAACTTCAATCTTTACTGGCAGTTTAGATACATCAGTTCAAAGAAAACTATTAAGAGTGAGCCAAACAGCTACACAGCCACAGTGCATGAGAACAAATGCACTAAAACTAGTGTGGATTGTTGAAGAGTGACTGGGGTTTAAGTGGCACCTTAGATGTTCTCTCATAGACAGTTCCTTCTAATTTTTACTATTGTCTTAATACGGATGATGGAACTCCTCTTAAAGTTATTATAAAATAGGTATTTGGCTTAATGGAAAGTACACTAAAAGTTATTGTAAAACAAAAGCTTGAAAATAAAAGTAAACTAACCATAAGCAGGGTCTGAATGAGCTCTCCCCTGACATCTGGTAATGAACTGGGGGGGAAAAGACCTCAAGAACAAACAGTATTTGCATGGAGACACCTACTCTGCCTAAGGGAGCAGCAGACAGACTTGTGTTGTTAAAGATTAATTCTGGCTGTTTTGGGTTAAAATTCAGGGGTAATGAAATGTTATCCTGAGTAAAGGGCAGCAGGATGGCACCTCACTGATCACTCTAACTGAGGGGTCATCCTAACTTTAACTTCACTTGCTAGGCAGAGGGTAGTGATGCCAAATCAAAGTGCAATTTGGGGATGGGGACAGGTGTTCCTACCTGGTGGTGTGGCCCTGTTGAAGACTCCCAGAAGCCATTTGAACCTCCCTCTCCAGTGTTTAAAGACTGAGCTGACTAGATGCATTTGAGCAACTTAGTTTTTTCTCCGTGATCACTAGTGCCAAGGTTGCTGACGTAAGGGGGTTGAACCTTAGACCTGCTAGAGAGACAGTGTTATGGTGAAAAGACAACAAAGAGGCAGCAGAAAGGTTCCTTACTACCCAGTGAAATATTAGACAGCACACTTCTTAGGGATTTCAGCTAACTGGTAGGACCTCAGAATACAGCATTGCAGTGAGAGGTGGCAGCAACAGTGGCAGTGATGACAGCAGCAGTGATAGCAACAAATAGTGGCCAAAGACGGACACTGGTGAACATATGCCTGGACTCTGGAGACATAGCTGACCTCAGACAACAAATTATGAGTGGGTGCATAGGGAAAAGGAGAGTGGCATGTGCAAGAGACGTTCATGGCTTGGACTTTCCCACTGCAAGGTAGGAAACAGACAAAAAGGACACCGCCCAAGATATTGTAAGGTGGATGTTTTACTTATTGGTTGGGTACTTTCAAGTTAGTGTTGCAGTATTTTCCCAAATTACTGCTGTGCTTTCTTCTTCTTTTGTTATACACAGACTCAGTGCTCGTGCATGGGGAAGTATTGCTTCTTAGAAACATCCAGGGGTGATGTTTAGTTTTCTCAGATTTTTGGGTGGGGGCTTGAGCCTGGTCTGGTGTATATGGTTAAGAGGAACCCTGAGATACTGAATCCAGCCCTTGTTGCTGCCTACACCCCCTGGCCAAAGGGTTACATAACAATTATGAACCTATTCATATAGTAGGGACCCTTCAGTTGTGTTATTTTTAAAACATACCTCAGGTGAAGCCAATCCTAAACAAAGTTTTCACTCCTCCCCATTCTCTTATCTACTAATCGAAGAGGTAAGGACTGCTCAAGGTATGGACTGGCAAGTAGCAGAACTAATACTATATAAATATACGTCACTTTCTGACTCCTTTCAGGCACGATCTGTCACATTCTTTGCCACATGATTTGCTCTACCACACTCCTGCCCCCTTTTAACCTTTGTACAAGGAGCTGGAAACTGTGCAACACAAAACTACCTTGGCCTCCTTGCATGACACCTAACCACTGTCAAAGAGGATTTCATTGGCCACTCTTAAACGAGGGTAAGCGAGTGAAGCTCCACTGGCTTCAGTAAAGCTATGCCCTTTGCACCAGAAAGTGGTTTGGCCTTTTGTCTCTTCCTGTGGTCTCTAGTCATAGTCACCCATTTATTTAAGACACTGTGAAAGTCTGCTACCAAATTCATAAATACTAATAGTTTTAAATAGGAGCATATTGAAATTGTTGATAAAAACGTTACTTGTAGGTTTTAAAGTGGCCAGTCATTTGTTTTCAAGCTAAAATAGACAGGGGTTTATTAATCAAATTTACCCAAAACTTGATTACTAACCCTTTAACCAAAAAAAAAAAAAGGAGCGTCTGTTTACTCATTACAATTTTCCCCCCCAAAAGAACATGAATTCACATTATGCCGTCTTCATTCTTCTTCATTGGAATAAGACAGCAGAATATTAATTCTCTGCATAATTAGTGGAAAAAACTATGCAGTTGTAAAAAAAATTGCATTTTGATTGGCTGATGATTCTACAACACTCAGAAGCTGTAAAACAAGAAAAGAAGAAAAAAGAAACAAGAAAAAAAACTGACAAACAGTAAAGAAGACAGGACTTTAAAGAAGTGCCAGTGAGGCTTGACTAGTCTAGTTTTTTGTAAAAAAACTTTTAAATTTGTTTTGCAAATCTGCTACTGCCACCATCACCAATCTTTCCCACCTGCCTGGCAGTATGCAAACTTTTATCACCCATCATCAAGGTAACAGTCAAGACTGTGCCCTGGGGAAATCAGCATATAGTACCACTAGGGAAGTAGATGCTAAGGAGCACAGATTTCTACTTGAGCACCAGTCACTGGATTTCTCTGCTCCTGCAAAGCTTTTGCCTAGACACACAAGAGAAGTGCATGGATGGCAGCTCCAGGAGGGCAAAAGGGAAGAGAGGGGGAAGAGCCAAAGTTCATAATTGTGTGAAAAATCCATGTAAGTTGAGAGCTATGCGTAATTAATATAAATGCAAGCTAATGTGAATTTTTTGTTCAGAGTACAAGTTGCTGAAGAAGATATAATCTGAATGAGTGAGAGGAGATCTTGCATGCCCATGGCCTCTGAAAATTATTGGAGGATATGGTGTGTAGCCATAGGGGCTATAGCAGCCTCAGAAACTGCAGCTGCACAGTGGCAGCATAGCTGTTCTACAGTTTGGAGGGTATAGGTCTCTTTCCTATGGAGCAAGCCTGTATAAAACCTGACTGGAATTCAGGTTGTGCCCTGGAAAGGCAGATTTGGGCCTAAACGAGTAAAGGTATCAGATCATATAGCTATGGTACTTAATTGCCCTATTACTGGCGGAAAGTAATTCCTTTTGATAAGGCATTTAGATATTGCAATGCACTACTTTGTCCTTCATAACATTACATATACTTTACAAATAAACACAATTTTTGTAAAAGAAAAGGAGGACTTGTGGCACCTTAGAGACTAACCAATTTATTTGAGCATGAGCTTTCGTGAGCTACAGCTCACTTCATCGACGTAGTGATGAAATAAATTGGTCAAATAAATTGGTTAGTCTCTAAGGTGCCACAAGTACTCCTTTTCTTTTTGCGAAGACAGACTAACACGGCTGTTACTCTGAAACAATTTTTGTAATGCAGATTTTGGGGTGCTAAAGATAAAAATTCCAAACACCATGGACTTCTTTTGTCACGAAACTGGACCCAAACACTAGAGAGACTGGAGAGTTCAGTCCTAAATTCTTTTATACAGTTATTACTCTCGACTCTGCTGATAGAGTGCTAGAGAAGCAATCCTTGCAGATTAAATGGAAGCAATTTGTGACAGGATACAACACATAAGACAAGCCCTGATTTTGCAAATTCACATGAAAGGACAATTCAGGAACCATCAAGAACATCTTCAGAAAGTCTGACAGTCCAATCAGAAAGCAACACATCTTGCATTGCAATGCATCTAGGTGCAGACATCTGGAAACAGCAAAAAAGGCAGTTGACGTTATTGCTTCTTACATAGTTGAATGAAGAAGAGACACTGATATTGCATTTGGCTATAACATTATCAGCCTCAGCCAGATATTGCCAGAGGACATCTGATAGGGATAGTTGATTTATTCAGCTAAAATAAAAGGTGCTGTATTCAGTGTTGATATCTCTGTATCAAGGAAAATTCAAACCAGGTCTATTTGAAACTCTAAAAGATATACGGCAAATATTTTAATTGGACCAGTTTAACTAATGATGCTAATGACAGGTTTCAGAGTAGCAGCCATGTTAGTCTGTATCCGCAAAAAGAAAAGGAGTACTTGTGGCACCTTAGAGACTAACCAATTTATTTGATCATAAGCTTTCGTGAGCTACAGCTCACTTCATCGGATGCATAAAGTGGAAAATAGAGTGGGGAGATTTATATACACAGAGAACATGAAACAACGGGTGTTACCATACACACTGTAACAAGAGTGATCAGGTAAGGTGAGCTATTACCAGCAGGAGAGCGGGGGCGGGGGCGACGGGAGGGACCTTTTGTAGTGATAATCAAGGTGGGCCATTTCCAGCAGTTGACAAGAAAGTCTGAGGAACAGTGGCGGGGGTGGGGAATAAACATGGGGAAATAGTTTTACTTTGTGTAATGACCCATCCACTCCCAGTCTTTATTCAAGCCTAAGTTAATTGTATTCAGTTTGCAAATTAATTCCAATTCAGCAGTCTCTCGTTGGAGTCTGTTTTTGAAGTTTTGTTGTTGAAGAATTGCCACTTTTAGGTCTGTAATCGAGTGACCAGAGAGATTGAAGTGTTCTCCGACTGGTTTTTGAATGTTATAATTGTTGACGTCTGATTTGTGTCCATTTATTCTTTTATGTAGAGACTGCTAAGTAATCCATGTAGAAATATTTGTAAATCTTTGTAGAACCACATTTGACCTAAACCTCCATTTAATTTAATCTTTCTAGTTGTTTGGGAAAACATGTTAATTTTATTATTAGGTTCTTTACAGCATAGCTACCTTATTCAGACCTGATTTTAACCACTTTATAACTACCGATTTGCACTCAAGTGGCACATTAGAACAGTTTGAAGGAGAAAAATCATTTGTACTGTCTGTACTGATGTATGGAGTAATTTTCTGAGATTCTTTCATTGTAATTTGCAAACACATTAGCAAAACCTATAAAATAAAAGCAATCTGAACTACCCATAGCACAAAATAGCAAGAAACAAAGTTAGAAAACATAAGAGATGTCTGTATAGTCTAGACTAGAGGCAGGTATGCACTCTCGCTCAATGCACAATCACCCTCCAAAATGGGTGTTCATTTCTCCCACTGACAAAGTGAGGTTTGGCCATTGTGTACACAGTACTGTAATATGTTCTTAGGGGGGCTCTTTTTCACACCTCTTTCAGGAAAGAAATGCTACTATTTCTAGAACAGCTTGAGGGTAGAAACTCAAGGGAGCAACCCCTGCAATAATTTCACATAAATAACTTCTACTAGCCTCCTTATCCAGTTCTTCAATGGCATTCCCACTATTAGAATCAGTCCAGCAAGTGACGATTTTTTTCCTTCTCTCTCCATCTGAGCTTCCAAACTGCTGCTGTTGCCCTCATACCAACTCCAAAAACATCCGTTACTGGATATCCCAGGACAGCACTTACCAACTGCCACTGAACAGTTCTTTCAACTAGAGCTGGGGGATGTTGGGGGGCACTGAGGAAAATAAAGCTATGAATGATAGATGGACACAAGTGAACGTGGTGTGGATGTGTGAGTGAGTGAAGAATATGTGGGTGCATGTGTGGGGGAGTTTGCATACAGGACTTCACTAAGCAGAGCTGTCATTTCAGCACCTTTAAGAGCACTTAAAATTGATTTTTTGGGGAGAAAAAATCCCACCATGCACCGTGGAATGTTTGTCTCTAAAATTACATTTCAGCAAAGGGGAAAAATCTGATAAAGATAATCTGGAGAGGGGAAGCTTTTAATATAAATTTTTGTAAAAAGGAAATTTGAAGTTCAAGTCAACAAATCAGTAGATGCACTTGCTGAAGTTGGCTGGCACATTTGGTGTTCACATGACTACCATAAATTTCCTTGAATAGAACACAATCAACTGTTTCAATCAATTTCTACTATCTTTGAAGTAAGCAGACAGTTTTTTAATCTCAACTTTCCAGTGATATTAAATATACAGTCAGCAAACTCTGACTGTCTGTTTCTTTTCCCTTTGGCAAAATCAGCCCTCTCCCATCAACTCTCAGCGCTCTCTCTCGGGTAACAGAAATGTGGCACATGAAGTAAATTCACTCGATGGCATTCTACAATGCAGTCAGCAAATCTTTAACACAGAGTTGTGACACATGGAGATTTTAGGATCCAACAAGGAAAGTTCCTTGCTCAGAACAAATTGCAAGAAGGGTTAATAAATACTAATAACCAAACATCTTTCCTAGAATCATAGAATATCAGGGTTGAAAGGGACCTCAGGAGGTCATCTAGTCCAACCCCCTGTTCAAAGCAGGACCAATCCCAACTAAATCAACTTTGTTTAACTGACTTTAAGATTGATAGCACATATCAGTAACTTAAGGACAAAATTACCTCACTTTGTACTTATTAAACAACAGAAACCCCAAAAAATTCAGGGACAAGATGTAACCGAAAAGAAACCAAAAATCCCCCCCTTCTCCCTGATTCACCCCCCTTCTCTGTCTTGTTTCCTTACCTTCTGCCCCCTCCTCCTGACTTGAGGCTTGGTCTACACCTAAAACTTAGGTCAAACTAGCTACATCACTCAGCCCTGTGCAACATTGTGCCTCTTGATGCAGCTAGGTTGACAGAAGAATTTTTCTGTCAACCTATCTACCACCTTTTGAGGGGGTGGATTTACTATAGCAATTGAAAACCCCCTTCTATGGTTATATAGACACTTGCTATTATAACGCTACAGCAGCATGGTTCCAGTGCTGCCACTGTAGTGCTTGTAGTGCAGATATACCCCAAGACTGGGACTTAATAGAATGCGAGACTTGCCTTTAATTGTAGAGTCACATCTGCATAATAATAGAGTAATAAGGGATTCTTTGCACCTCAATGGCTCCTCTGAGCCCAAGCTGGGAAAGCACTTTACAAATTAAACCTGACAACATCCCTGAGACTAGAATGAGTATTTTACAAGGGTAAACTGAAGCAGAGAGAGGATAAGTGACTTGGCCAAAGTAACACAGAAGTCTCTGATAGGACTATAGACCTGGGCTCTAATTCCAATCATTTAACCAGAGCACTGTCCTAAGGTGGGAGTTTACAATGTAACAGCTAAAATTAAAAAAAAAAAAGCCCACTAATGTAACTCAGGCTTCACACACAGAGGCATCAGTGCATGTTACAGGGAGGCGATAGTTCTTTATAAGGGTCTCGTGAGATGACATTTAGAATACTGCATTCAGTTCTGGGCTCATCAATATCACGCAACACCTTTCTCTGTATTTCCTCCAATTTGTCATAAGTGATTAGAAACCTGGACAGATTGATTTAGGAGGAAATGTATGTAAATGTGGTGGGTAAAAACTCAGAGCAGACCCTAGAACAGTAAGAATTTGAAGGATGAAAACACCCAAGATTGAAGAGGAGCTATTTAAAGTGGTCATAAATATAAAGGGAAGGGTAACCACCTTTCTGTATACAGTGCTATAAAATCCCTCCTGGCCAGAGGCAAAACCCTTTCACCTGTAAAGGGTTAAGAAGCTAAGGTAACCTCGCTGGCACCTGACCCAAAATGGCCAATAAGGGGTGTCATAAATATAAAGGGAAGGGTAAACCCCTTTGAAATCCCTCCTGGCCAGGGGAAAGCTCCTCTCACCTGTAAAGGGTTAAGAAGCTAAAGGTAACCTCGCTGGCACCTGACCAAAATGACCAATGAGGAGACAAGATACTTTCAAAAGCTGGGAGGAGGGAGAGGAACAAAGGGTCTGTGTCTGTCTGGGTGCTGCTCTTTGCCAGAGACAGAACAGGAATGGAGTCTTAGAACTTTTAGTAAGTAATCTAGCTAGGTATGTGTTAGATTATGATTCCTTTAAATGGCTGAGAAAAGCATTGTGCTGAATAGAATAACTATTTCTGTCTGTGCATCTTTTTTGTAACTTAAGGTTTTGCCTAGAGGGGTTCTCTATGTTTTTGAATCTAATTACCCTGTAAGATATCTACCATCCTGATTTTACAGGGGGGATTTCTTTATTTCTATTTACTTCTATTTTTTATTAAAAGTCTTCTTGTAAAAACTGAATGCTTTTTCATTGTTCTCAGATCCAAGGGTTTGGGTCTGTGGTCACCTATGCAAATTGGTGAGGCTTTTTATCCAACATTTCCCAGGAAAGGGGGGGTGCAAGTGTTGGGAGGATTGTTCATTGTTCTTAAGATCCAAGGGTCTGGGTCTGTAGTCACCTAGGCAAATTGGTGAGGCTTTTTACCAAACCTTGTCCAGGAAGTGGGGTGCAAGGTTTTGGGAAGTATTTTGGGGGGACAGACGCGTCCAAACAGCACTTCCCCAGTAACCAGTAATTGTTTGGTGGTGGTAGCGGCCATTCCAAGGATAACGGGTGTAATATTTTGTACCTTGGGGAAGTTTTGACCTAAGCTGGTAAAGATAAGCTTAGGAGGTTTTTCATGCAGGTCCCCACATCTGTACCCTAGAGTTCAGAGTGGGGGAGGAACCTTGACAAGGGGACAAGATATTTTCAAATCTGGACGGGGGGGGGGAACAACGGGTTTGGGCTGTCTGTGTGATGCTTTTGCTGGGAACAGATCAGGAATGTTAGCCTTACAACTCCTGTAAAGTTAGTAAGTAATCTAGGTAGAAAATGAGTTAGATTTTCTTTTGTTTAATGGCTTGTAAAATAAGCTCTGCTGGAGGGAATGTATATTCCTGTTTTTGTGTCTTTTTGTAACTTAAGGTTTTGCCTAGAGGGATTCTCTATGTTTTGAATCTGATTACGCTGTAAGGTATTTACCATCCTGATTTTACAGAGGTGATTCTTTTACCTTTTCTTTAATTAAAATTCTTCTTTTAAGAACCTGATTGCTTTTTCATTGTTCTTAAGATCCAAGGGTTTGGGTCTGTGTTCACCTATACCGATTGGTGAGGATCATCATCAAGCCTTCCCCAGGAAAGGGGGTGTAGGGCTTGGGGGGATATTTTGGGGGAAGACGTCTCCAAGTGGTCTCTTTCCCTGTTCTTTGTTTAAAACGCTTGGTGGTGGCAGCATTCTGTTCAAGGACAAGGCAAAGTTTGTACCTTGGGGAAGTTTTTAACCTAAATTTTAAACTGGTAAGAATAAGCTTAGGGGGTTTTCATGCAGGTCCCCACATCTGTACCCTAGAGTTCAGAGTGGGGAAGGGACCTTGACAGAAGTGTTACCAGCAGGTGTAAGTAGGCATAAGAGAATGAAATCAGGAAAAAGAAAGTGTAGGCTCACTATCAGAAAAAGCTTCCTTAAGGTAGGCTGGAGGATAGTCCTCCAAGAAAAGTAGTGGAAGCCCTATTGCTTGGACACTTAAAACTAAATGAAGAAAAGCATTAGAAAATGCACTATAGGAACCGTTCTGATACTGGCAGGAAGAGGAGCTAGTTGACAAATACATTTTTCACTGTTTCAAAAAAATTTTCAGTGAGTACCGAGTTGTTGTTATGGAGGCAGCATGGTCTGGAAGAATGAGCACACGGTTGGAAGTCAAGAACTCCTGAGCTCTAATCCTGGATTGGCCACTGACTCACTGTGACCTTAGTTAAGTTAAAACTCACAAGGGAGTTGGGAGGATTAATTAGTTAATGTCTGTACAGTGGTTTGAACACACAAGATCAAGTTTTTAAATATAGCCTTTTAAGCCTTAATAGGTGCCTGCATGAATCAGACTGTAGGCCTGGGGACTTAGTTGGTACCTAACAATTGCTGACTTCAACAGGGGATGTATTAGAGTGACATTGAGCACTTCAGAATTCCACCTCTGAATTCTATCATTTGTTTGTAACTTTGTGATTCTCGGGCACTTGATTTCCGGAACAAAATTACAGGCCAGTGAACAATATTCCCCTTGACCTTCCTCCTCTATTCCTTTGGTTTGTTATATCAACTTGTGTCATGTGTTATTTCAGATTGTGAACACTTATATGTTTGTACAGGGTTTTCCACAAATGTTCCCATCTCTACCACAGTCATGAAGCCTCTGAAAAAAAGAAGTAGTGCCAGTGGGGCTACTCACATGTTTAGGGCCAAAGAAGGGCATGCCGTGGAGCTGCTGCTCTACAGTTAAAATGAGATCCTATTCTGCCACAGTGTGCTATCCGTTGCCCTGGATAGGGGAGGGTAGCATATCATCCTAGAAAAATCAGAGAAGGAGGATAGCAAGGGGCAGGGCAAAGCATGATTCTGGATCTGGTCCTTGAGACCTCTTACTAAAAAATAGTTAAATTAATTCTAGTTCTACAAATATACAGAGTCACACGAGAGCATGTTTCTGAGATACATTGCAGGTGTGCTGATACATATGCATTCCCCACTAGAGAAAATCTATAACAAGAACGCTGTAATTGCCCAGTTAGTATTTTTGACAGTAATTGAGTCCAAGTTCCTCAAACTTCCTTCATGACTTTTGTCAAGGTTTCTTCCCCACTCTGAACTCTAGGGTAGAGATGTGGGGACCTGCATGAAACCCCCCTAAGCTTATTTTTACCAGCTTAGGTTAAAACTTCCCCAAGGTACAAACTATTTTACCTTTTGCCCTTGGACTTTATTGCTGCCACCACCAAGCGTCTAACAAATATATAACAGGGAAAGAGCCCGCTTGGAAATGTCTTTCCCCCCAAAATCCTCCCCAAACCCTACACCCCATTTCCTGGCGAAGGCTTGATAAAAATCCTCACCAATTTGCATAAGTGAACACAGACCCAAACCCTTGGATCTTAAGAACAATGAAAAAGCAATCAGGTTCTTAAAAGAAGAATTTTAATTGAAGAAAAAGCAAAAGAATCACCTCTGTAAAATCAGGATGGTAAATACCTTACAGGGTAATCAAAACATAGAGAATCCCTCTAGGCAAAACCTTAAGTCACAAAAAGACACAAAAACAGGAATATACGTTCCATTCAGCACAGCTTATTTTATCAGCCATTTAAACAAACAGAATCTAACGCATATCTAACTAGATTGCTTACTAAGTTCTAAGACTCCCTTCCTTTTCTGTTCCCGGCAAAAGCATCACACAGACAGAGAGAACCTTTGTTTCTCCCCCCGGCTCCAGCTTTGAAAGTATCTTGTCTCCTCATTGGTCATTTTGGTTAGGTGCCAGCGAGGTTACCCTAGCTTCTTAACCCTTTACAGGTGAAAGGGTTTTTCCTCTGGCCAGGAGGGATTTAAAGGTGTTTACCCTTCCCTTTATATTTATTACAACTTTTTTTTTGATGGATTGGACTTATATTTTCCAACTTACAGGGCCATTATATTGCCCTATTTTCTAGAGTTGCATCCTGCCTCTGTACAAAATGAAAGACTGCTGCTAGAGTTTACATATAAATGTGTTTCTTGATTTTACAACAAGCTTTTTGCCTCTTCACTAAATTCCAAGAGAGATCAGCTCTGGCAGGCAAACAAAAGTGTCAAACAGGGGAGTTTTGGAGGAGCATATGATGGACCACACCCCTGTATTCACACCCTACACATTATTGTAATAATCTTTGTACAAGGTTCGTCTTACAATGTATCATTTGAAAGCTCATAATGTGCTGATCAGTAATATCATGATAAAGTGTGTGCAGCAGTTTTATGCATAAAGTTATCGATTTGCCCTGAATGATGTTAAAAACACATGTTCAGAATCATGTAGCACCAAACTGGCCAAAAAGGTCTGTCTTGAATAAAGGACTATATGCTTGTCTTAATTTGCATTTAAGCAGTAAATAGTCATCAAGCAGGAAGGGAAAACAAAGGATGCTCAAATAGGTGGAAGGGAACATCCTTCTACATCGATTCTTTGTCTGCTGATTCTCAGCTGGAAATGTTTTTCAAGAAGGGGACAAACTATAAAAAGGAAGAACAAATAGCCCAAGGCACTCCCATGGCCCTACCCATCACATTGACCACACCTGAAAAGACAGAATGAAACAGCTGTTGGACTGGGAGAAGGGTGGTCCTGATCTGAAGAGTTTGATCAGTAATCTTGCTGGAAGTATGTAGTGAGAAGTTTTGCTTGAATCTAATCTAGTTTGTTAAGTAAGGCACTAGTAAGCATTTAATCTTTATTTTTCTTGTAACCATTTCTAATGAGGCATAAAAATCACTTTGTATGCACTTAAAATCTCTCTTTGCAGCTAATAAATTTGTTTTATCTAACCCACTGTGTTTAAGCGGAAGTGTCTGGGTAGCTATTTAACTAACAAGTTAGTATATATTATTCTCTTAAAGGAATAGCAGACTTAATACATATGGTCTTTCTAGGAGAGGGCTGGGCAGTACAAAACACACCTTTCTGGGGAGAGTTCAGGACTGGGAGTGTGTTGGGGTCACCCTGCAGTATAGCCAACACTGGTGAGAGCCAGGGTGTGACTGGCAGGCTGCAGTTACACAAATATATATGGAGTGACCTGTATGCTGGTGGCTGGTTGTGAGCAGACCAGGTTGGAGGCTACAACTGCAAGGCATTGCAAGGCACCCCAGGTTACAGGGCAGGAGTGACACAGCCCCCCACTGGTCTGGATTATACCCAAGTATGTCGGAGTGTATGAGGCTTTCTTTCTAGGTACAACTTAAAACTTAAAAATGTAATGGCCAGTAATGAATCAATGCTTATGACCTACAATGTATGTGCTGTGTTTTTTATTTCTGGTGTATGAAATGCAACTTGGTGGCCATGCAGGAAGAAAAGATTAACAGTTTGTAAGTACAGACACTATGGAGCATTAGAGAGGCTCAGAGGAGTTCTTTTGTAAAAGATTCAGGAAACGTCACCACTCAAATTCAAGGAAGAAAGGAGCTGGACATCAAGGAACTGGAGAGAGAATTAATCAAAGAGGGTGCTTGGCAGAGCACCTGAGGAAACTGGACCCGGTGGCATTCTACATAGGTGGAGGATGGGCAAGCTGTCCCGAGCAAAAAAAAGAAGACGTCCAGGAGGAATTCCGCACCGATAGAAGTTTTCAAATTATCATCAGGTTCTCAGCATGGAAACTACAGAAGTTATCTCTGAAGAGTAAGCTGCTCAAATGAAACGTTGAGCAAGTAGTTATACAGGACATAACTGTGAATGACAGCTCAGCCCAACCTACAAGACAATCAAGTGTTCCCAGAAAGATCTCCAACCATCTAAAGAAGACAGAAAATCCTTGTTGAGGTGTTCTATACTAACAATCTCTGCAAGGGACAAATAGACAACAGGATGCTGTGCTGTCTTCCTGGAGCCAAAACAAGAGATGAGACTCTAAGATTGGCTAGACATCTGAAGTTGGCGTGTAAGGAACCACTGGTGATGATGCATGTGGGCGCTAGCTACACTGCTTCACGTAATACCTGACAGATGGCTTCAGGGAACTCTGAAGGGTGCTGAAAGAAAAGAACATCCAAATGTTTTTCTTTGAGGTCCTCCCTGTCCCACAAGTGAAGGAAGACAGAAGTCAGAAGATTCTAGAAGCAAACCACAGGCTAGGTAAGTGGTGTAAAATAGAGTTTTGGTTCTGTGGAACACTGGTTCATCTTCTATGGGGTAAGAGGGCTATACAGGTTTGATGGCCTCCCTTTCAGTAGGAAAGGGAGCAAATCTGCCTGGGGACTGGCTAGCTAGAGCAGTCAGGAGGCTATTAAACGAACAGCAAAAGGGGAGGGTGAAGAGGGGAAACAAATGAACACTCAATTAGCACAAAATTAAGATATTAAGAACAAAATTAATCAAGACACCAAGGACCAAGGAGAAGAAACTTTTTAATGGCCTGTACACCAATGCTAGGAGCATGCATAACAAAAACAAGAGGAATTGGAACTGCTCTACTATGAGCGTAAATTTGACCTAGTTGGTATTACTGAAACCTGGTGGAAGATATGCATGATTGGAATGTTAAAGTCAATTTTACAAATCTATTTAGGTAGGATCAAGCTGGCAAAAGAGGAGGGGGATACATCAAATATCTGTTTCAGGGTCACTGACAACTCAGAAGCAAGCGATCTTGAATGTTTATGGATCGACACTCTAACTGATAAAACACACAAAATGGAATACCAGTAGTTGCCTGCTACAGACTACTAAATCAAACTAAAGAATAGACTGACCATCTATCACAGCCATTCTCAACTGGGGGGGGGCACAGCCCCCCTTTCAGAGATGCCGTGGGACCCCTAGCCCTGGCATCTCCCACCATGGGGATGAAACCCCGAGCACTGGTTGCCTTCCCCACTGTGGTGCCAGAGGGGGGTAGTCCCAGGAGAAGCTTCACACACCCCCTTCCTCCTCTCTCTGTCCCTGAGGTCCCATCCCCAGCCAGGTCGGAGATGGGAAGCCAGAGTGGGCAGTGGGGCAGCTGCTGGTCTGGCTGGTGTCATGGAGCAGGCAGCCACTGCATTCCCCCCGTCTGCTGCTGGTGCCTAGGGTTCCAGCTGCTTCTCAGTTCACGCAGCTGGTAACAGCTGCCCAGACAGAGGGACCCTGCTCTCTGGCCAGCAGAGCTCTTGGGGAGCGGTGACCTCAGGGGAGCCCTCCTGGCACACAGCCTGTAGTGACCCCTTCCCTGCACCCTGAGCTACCTCCCTGCCTGTACACAGCTGCTACGTACCCCCTGTCTGCACCCTGAGCTACCCCTGCCACTGCACAGCCCCTAGCTACCCCCTCCCTGAAACCTGAACAACCCCCCTGTCTGCACAAGGTCCCTAACTACCCTCTCTCTGTTCCCTGAGCAATTTTCTAACTTTTTGAGCTGAATCCCCACCACTCACAACCCAGACAGACTGGGTGGTCTACTGAGGTGAGTCAAGGGGTCAAGTGGCGCTGCCTTTCTCGACCCTGCTGTGCAGAGCTGCCTCAAGCCCTGCTGGCCTCTTCCCCCCAAAATAAAATTCAATCTATGCCTATGCCTGAGAGCCCACCCCCAGCCCGGAATCCCTCATCCCCTGCTGGGCCCTGGAGTTTTTATAGCATGTTGACAGGGGCCTCAGAGAGAAAAAGTTGAGAACCCCTGATCTATCATATATAGGGGGAAAAAGTTGCACTATCATGGGAGGGATTTCAATATGGAATGATAACACATTTAGAAAACCTGGCCTATGAGGAAAGCAAAACTATTGGGTATGTTTAAGTCTTGAGAAAAGAAGACTGAGAGGGGACCTGATAACCATCTTCAATTATGTTGTTTAACTACTTTTTCTTTACGTACCGGCCATAACATTTGGTGGACAGCAAAATGAAAAATCCCAATATATTGTGCATCTGTGATTGGGTCTTCCATAAAAGAGGAAACCAACCCCAAACTAACTTTGTGCATTAGTCAACCTTATGCTGAGTATTTTGACTTGGTGTAAAAATCAAGGTGCTTCACATTACAAGTTATTCATATCACTTCATCTTGAGTCAGCTTTTAGTATTACTAATATTTTCCCCCTCAATTTTAAAGGGGGTTTTGCTTGTGTTTACTGCCTTGTCTCCAACAAATACCTTGTGATTCAGTTTTATCATTCTTTAAAATCTTTTAATAAAAAGGGACATTGATCAAAAATATATTCCCAAAAGAGTAATTTTTAAAAATATTTTAGTGTACTTCCAGATATTGGTTTGTTAATTTCCTTTTCAAAACTCAGTACTGCAGATTTTGCTACACTGATAATAGCTACAACAAGTAAGTGTTAACTTAAACAAAAAGCAAAGATCCTATAATAAATAAAAACATTAACTCTGATTTTGGAAATACCAGGCTTTGAGCTATCATAGAAAAATAAACCCAATTCATTAGCTAGGCATTTTAAACACCTGATTCAGTCTTTCCACATCTGCTCTACACAGATCTCCACTTCTGTCCATTTGTCCAGCATCTATGCCAGAATTTTATAATGAATTAAGTACACCAACACATTTCTTGATACAGTTGCAAGTAAAGAAGGCTTAAGTGTACTGACCACTATTTCCAAAACATTTCCCTCAAAAGACCTCAGTCCTGTATTGAATGCTTACAGGTATGTTTATCTTTATATATGTGAACAGTCCCATTGAAGAAAGTAGGCATCAAGTGAGGCACATGGATCAGCGTTTAGAGCAGGGGTAGGCAAAACTATGGAATGCGTGCCAAAGGCGGCACGCAAGCTGATTTTCAGTGGCACTCAACACTGCCCGGGGGGCTCTGCATTTTAAGCTTCATTTAAAATTAAATTCTTAAACATTTTTAAAACCTTATTTACTTTACATACAACAATAATTTAGTTATATATTATAGACTTATAGAGAGAGACCTTCTAAAAAACATTAAAATGTATTACTGGCACGCAAAACCTTAATTTAGAGTGAATAAATGAAGACTCGGCACACCACTTCTGAAGGTTGCCAACCCTTGGTTTAGAGCATCAGGGCCGAAGACAAGAGTAAATTGGGGTCTCACAGGTACAACTGAAGAAAAAAATATGCCAAATATGTGCCCAGAAGCTAAGTCACACACTTCATGCCCAGCTAGTATTTTGCTGTTGCTTTTATTTTGTTGTCTACTGCTTTTGTCACTAGGATGGTTTGATTAATAATACTAACACCTGAAGTACTTGTTCATTGGTTTTCTCAGTCCAAACTCCAGTTGACTTCCACAGAGCCTTTGCCTGAGTGAGGACCTGATCGAATAGAAGTGCTGACTGCCTCCTGGGAAGAACTCAGCACTTGTCTGAACCCCTCTCAAGAAGCTTTCTTCACCTTATAGGACTGAGCAGCAAGTAGTAGGGACTTCAGGATTTGACCCATTAAATATCCATATTTTTACTGACTGCAAATGCTTTACATTTCTTATCTTATTGGTATGGAAAGCATACCTCTTTACATGTCCCTCGGTGAGGGACATCACTCATTTTTAATGCCAAAATTACCTCCAGCCACACAAGTTTGGTGTTGCCTCCTTTTTGAGATTGATATTTATGTCACAAAGAAAGGATGGTGAAACTGAGGTTATAGAAAGAATTTACCCTAAAAGAATGAATCTGAGAGTATTTTTAGATTAATTTGTTTGTCACCCTCATGTATAGTTTCTGTCACATTCTGCATCCCTCATTTAGTATGGGAAGATGCTGGGAATTATGTTAATTGGAAATAGCCAGGAAAGTTCACAAATCTGTCAGGACTTCTTGTTTGACAACGTAATACTAACCACTAGCACGAAACAAATGAGTCACATCCGAACCTTGTTCCTGGTTAAATTGATTTAGATAGATGGAAATTACTTGTTTGAAAATAAATCGGTGTTCATAGATATATAAATTAAAAAGCTATTAATTTACTTTGATGGCGAAGGTCTTTGCTAACGGGCCTCATTTACATTCTGGGGGCACAAAAATTATTAATACCAAGGTCAATGAAGAAGAGGGTAGGCCTTCCAAATAATTTATTTTACGTTTGAAATGTAGATCCTATATGAGCCAAGAATATAATATTCATTCTCTTGCCACAAAGTGACACTAGTTTTGTTTCTCAAAATGAGGTTTTGCATCAGCTCAGTGTGAGAGTGTCATTACATAGTGCAGTGTATCATTCAAAAGCAATGTGTAACATTATGGATAGAAAAGATTAATCTATTTTGCTTGATAGGGAATACCTACTGGTAAGATGAATGATGAAAAAGGAAAATATTTTAATACAAATAAAGAGACAACTAGTCCTTCCCATGATCTTTTCCACAATTATTCTGTATCTGCTACATTGCAGGGAAAAAAATAGGCTGAAGTATGCTATTGGAGTCAGACTTAATTGACAATGCTTCAGCATTATTTAACTATCCATCAGGCCATTTAGTACAAATAGAGTGTCTATCAGATAGCAGTAACATGCTTTCATTTTTAATGTTTATGTTAATGAGCTATGCTGTTGCAAGCTCCGATAACTCCCATGCCAATCTTACTAATGAACTGCTGAACTCAGGTCAGCTGTTCTCAACTGGTGTCAATCATACAAACAAACATAAAAGATAAGTATATTAGAAACTCTCTGGAAAGAAGACTTAATAGTTAAATTACTTAAGTTACTCTGTTAAGATGGTTTTAAAATATATGTTATCACACCCAAGCAGATACATATTAAATATAAAAAGTCTGTTAAAAATGTTATTTAGGTTGCAAAGTCAAGCACTTGAGAGTTAGGAAAGGCCATGTCCCAAGGTAGGGCTTCACCCCAGCTCCCAAAGACACACTGCCCTACACCCACAGTCTCAGCAAAAACAAAAACAAATAAACAAACAATTCTTCAGCTCTCCTTTACCTCTCAGGATCTCACTACTTTCTCTCCCAGAAGACTCTGGCAGTCCTACTTCTTAGCTCTGACTCATCAGGTATCCCTCATGCCCAGGTGCTCTTTTTAAAGCCTAATCTGGGCTAGCTGATGAAGCAAGGTGCACTGGCCCTATTCCCTTTTAGAGGGCCAGTGTCACCCTGTAACACTCCTTCTCATTCAGGCTTCGCTAACCCCTGGGGTAAGCCTTTTAAAATCCATCCTTAGTCCAGCCTGCCCCCCAAAGAGGACCCTCAAACTTTCCCCACATTCTCTACCAATGTTTTACTCCAGTTATTCCATGTACATTCAGACACAGAGGGTTCCCCACATTCTTTTAAAAATCAGTCCTAGGGGGAATAAGTCCCCAGTCCCTGCCACTCAGGTTTTATGCTAGCCTTGTAGTTCGTACCCGCACCAGGGCACCACCAATAGAGCGTCATCCCCTTCTCTGGCCTTACCAGTGTGTTTTTCAATCTGTAGTTGCTCCAGCTTTCCCTTCAGCTGGTTGATTTCAAAGAATAACTCATTTCCCTTGGAGCACCTCTTGCAAACCCTGGATATATTTCAAATCCCACTCATCTTCCAGGAGCTCAACCTGTAACTTCATCTCTTATATTTCTTTCAGATACTCCTTCCCTTTTAGTGCTTTCTGCCAGACCTGTTCAGAAGCAGTAAGCTCCACCCAGAGTTTTTCCTCCACAAAAAACAGGGCTTGCCTCCCCTCTCAGCAGTGTGCTCGTGCATTTAGTGTTGCAGCATCCATTTTGTCCTGCAACCTCCATACCTGTGCCCCTCTCACAGACACTGTTCTTCTGAGCCCTCTGGGTCCCCGCTGCACAATGATCAGCCAAAAGCCTGTCTGGATCCCCGCTGTTCAGTTTTCAGAGTAACAGCCGTGTTAGTCTGTATTCGCAAAAAGAAAAGGAGTACTTGTGGCACCTTAGAGACTAACCAATTTATTTGAGCATGAGCTTTTGTGAGCTACAGCTCACTTCATCGGATGCATACCGTGGAAACTACAGCAGACTTTATATATACACAGAGAATATGAAACAATACCTCCTCCCACCCCACTGTCCTGCTGGTAATAGCTTATCTAAAGTGATCATCAGGTGGGCCATTTCCAGCACAAATCCAGGTTTTCTCACCCTCCACCCCCCCACACAAATTCACTCTCCTGCTGGTGCTAGCCCATCCAAAGTGACAACTCTTTACATAATCAAGTCGGGCTATTTCCTGCACAAATCCAGGTTTTCTCACATCCCCCCCACCCCCATACACACACAAACTCACTCTCCTGCTGGTAATAGCTCATCCAAACTGACCACTCTCCAAGTTTAAATCCAAGTTAAACCAGAACATCTATGTGCTATGTGCACTCTATGTGCTTCCACCGACGTGCACGGGCTGAAATTGTGGAAAAGCAGCATCACTTGCCCCATAACCTCAGCCATGCGGAACGCAATGCCATCCACAGCCTCAGAAACAACTCTGACATCATAATCAAAAAGGCTGACAAAGGAGGTGCTGTTGTCATCATGAATAGGTCGGAATATGAACAAGAGGCTGCTCGGCAGCTCTCCAACACGAGTTTCTACAAGCCATTACCCTATGATCCCACTAAGAGTTACCAAAAGCAACTACAGCATTTGCTCAAGAAACTTCCTGAAAAAGCACAAGATCAAATCCGCACAGACACACCCCTGGAACCCCGACCTGGGATATTCTATCTTCTACCCAAGATCCATAAACCTGGAAATCCTGGGCGCCCCATCATCTCAGGCATTGGCACTCTGACAGCAGGATTGTCTGGCTATGTAGACTCCCTCCTCAGGCCCTACGCTACCAGCACTCCCAGCTACCTTCGAGACACCACTGACTTCCTGAGGAAACTTCAATCCATCGGTGATCTTCCTGATAACACCATCCTGGCTACTATGGATGTAGAAGCCCTCTACACCAACATTCCACACAAAGATGGACTACAAGCCGTCAAGAACACTATCCCCGATAATGTCACGGCTAACCTGGTGGCTGAACTTTGTGACTTTGTCCTTACCCATAACTATTTCACATTTGGGGACAATGTATACCTTCAGATCAGCGGCACTGCTATGGGTACCCGCATGGCCCCACAGTATGCCAACATTTTTATGGCTGATTTAGAACAACGCTTCCTCAGCTCTCGTCCCCTTAAGCCCCTACTCTACTTGCGCTATATTGATGACATCTTCATCATCTGGACCCATGGAAAAGAAGCCCTTGAGGAATTCCACCATGATTTCAACAATTTCCATCCCACCACCAACCTCAGCCTGGTCCAGTCCACACAAGAGATCCACTTCCTGGACACTACAGTGCTAATAAACAATGGCCACATAAACACCACCCTATACCGGAAACCTACTGACCGCTATTCCTACCTGCATGCCTCCAGCTTTCACCCTGACCACACCACACGATCCATCGTCTACAGCCAAGCTCTGCGATACAACCGCATTTTCTCCAACCCCTCAGACAGAGACAAACACCTACAAGATCTCTGTCAAGCTTTCTTACAACTACAATACCCACCTGCAAAAGTAAAGAAACAGATTGATAGAGCCAGAAGAGTTCTCAGAAGTTACCTACTACAGGACAGGCCTAACAAAGAAAATAACAGAACGCCACTAGCCGTCACCTTCAGCCCCCAACTAAAACCCCTCCAACGCATTATTAAGGATCTACAACCTATCCTAAAGGATGACCCAACACTCTCACAAGTCTTGGGAGACAGGCCAGTCCTTGCCTACAGACAGCCCCGCAACCTGAAGCAAATACTCACCAACAACCACATACCACACAACAGAACCACTAACCCAGGAACTTATCCTTGCAACAAAGCCCGTTGCCAATTGTGCCCACATATCTATTCAGGGGACACCATCACAGGGCCTAATAACATCAGCCACACTATCAGAGGCTCGTTCACCTGCACATCCACCAATGTGATATATGCCATCATGTGCCAGCAATGCCCCTCTGCCATGTACATTGGTCAAACTGGACAGTCTCTACGTAAAAGAATAAATGGACACAAATCAGATGTCAAGAATTATCACATTCATAAACCAGTCGGAGAACACTTCAATCTCTCTGGTCACGCAATCACAGACATGAAGGTCGCTATCTTAAAACAAAAAAACTTCAAATCCAGACTCCAGCGAGAAACTGCTGAATTGGAATTCATTTGCAAATTGGATACTATTAATTTAGGCTTAAATAGAGACTGGGAGTGGCTAAGTCATTATGCAAGGTAGCCTGTTTCCTCTTGTTTTTTCCTACCCCCCCCCCAGATGTTCTGGTTTAACTTGGATTTAAACTTGGAGAGTGGTCAGTTTGGATGAGCTATTACCAGCAGGAGAGTGAGTTTGTGTGTGTATGGGGGTGGGGGGGATGTGAGAAAACCTGGATTTGTGCAGGAAATAGCCCGACTTGATTATGTAAAGAGTTGTCACTTTGGATGGGCTAGCACCAGCAGGAGAGTGAATTTGTGTGGGGGGGTGGAGGGTGAGAAAACCTGGATTTGTGCTGGAAATGGCCCACCTGATGATCACGTTAGATAAGCTATTACCAGCAGGACAGTGGGGTGGGAGGAGGTATTGTTTCATATTCTCTGTGTATATATAAAGTCTGCTGTAGTTTCCACGGTATGCATCCGATGAAGTGAGCTGTAGCTCACAAAAGCTCATGCTCAAATAAATTGGTTAGTCTCTAAGGTGCCACAAGTACTCCTTTTCTTTTCGCTATTCAGTGTTTCACCTCCACCATGAGCTTCCGCTCCCCTGTACCCCTCTGCCTTTACCTGGGCTCTCCAGTGCAGTGCCAGGAGCCCTCACCATGCCCTGGATTCAGTGCAGTGCTCTCCTGTTCACAGCCTCAGTCCTTACAACTGGAGTGCAAGCCCCACTTTTCTCCAGTGGGAACCTCCACAGCCTCTTTCCTACCTGCTGTCATCTCCAGGGCTGGAGAGCTGGCAAGCTCCTCCTGCCTTCAGCCCTGGCTCTCTGGCTTGGAGACACAAGCCAGCAAACCCCTATTACTGCTCTCCTGCCTTCAGCCTCTCCCTGCTGCCCTCTGGGATTCCTCCAGTCCCCTGTTCTCTGGCAGCTGTCACCTGCCCTTTCGAATTGAAGCAGTCTGCTCTGACTCACTAGGACTCGCCTGTTTCTTCTATGCCCTGAACAGCTGAGCCAGTCTTAAAAGCACAGTTCACATAGGGACAAATGCTTCTTATATGTCCTTCTTGCCCTGAGGCAAAACATTCCCTCCTTTGGGCCTCATGTTGCATGATCCTCAAATGCCTCTTTAATGTTTTATACCTGTGTCCACCAATCTTTTCCCTCTGCAGGATCTCCAGGAGATACTGCTGCTGCTGTTCCTTGAGTATGGATAGTCACTTCTGTAGATCAAGCTGCACCTCCTCCTGCTGCTTTAGTCATCGGACCACCTGCGGAAACTGGAGCAGGAACTCCTGCAGTTGGTGCCATTCTTCCATGCACCAACTTGGGAGGATGGATCTACCTTTAGCAAAGCAGGCTTCCACATACTTCAGCTCCATCAATCCCTGGTCACCCAAATTGGGTGGGAGAATATCAGTCAAACCTCAGTTCCAGGGACCAATTGCCTGCCCACATTCCCCAACATGTAGTTCTAGTCAGGGCTCCTCCCCAGCTCCCAAAGACACTGCCACATCCACAGTTTTTCGAGGCAGATTTACTACTTCAAACTTAAACAGAACAAACAAAAACAAACAGTTTCAGTTCACCTCAGGGAATTTTTCCGTTCTACAGCACAGACTCTGACTCCATCCCCACCCAGGAAACTCTGGCAGCCCTGCTCCCATCTCTTCTGCCTTCTTACCTGAGCACCACCCCTCAAGATTTTATCCGTGGATTCCCCTTTTCAGAACAGGTCCTCTCAGGTTTTCACAGCCTACCCTCTCAGGGGACTCTGGCCATCTTGCAGCTTCCTAGCTCTGACTCACTGGACAGCCCTTTTCCCTAGGCCCAAGTGCCCTCTTTTAAAGCCTAATCCTGTCCAGCTGATGTGGCACGGGTACACTGGCCCTGCTCCTTCTTTGACAGGCCAGTTTAAGATTGCTGTGCGACCTTAATTCTGCCCACTTGTGCCTCCATCATGTGCACTGAATGAGGCAAGAGCTCTACAGAACAAAAATATCTGTATATGAGCATGTAATTAAGATTGTACCATAATGCATATTCATCAGGGAGAGAATTCAGGTTTTGGGGGCAACCTAAATACTGACAATTCCTAAATCTTTGAGTGCTTGACTTTTGCAACCTAGATAATGTTCTCTTAACATATTTTTTAAATGTCATTTCCTAAATTCTTTTTTAAAAAGGTAAAAAACAAATTACATACAACTGAACATGATGAGGATGTAAACCCTGAACCTTTCACACTGTGGTACAGAGTTCAACCACCTGAACTACAGGACAAACTGCTTTAGCTAGCCATAGGTGAAGGTTATTATACCGGATGGGAAAGGTGGGAAGATAGGTTGTGGTGCCCAGTTGTTTGGTCCAGCCAATGAAGGACGAGAAGGAGGCCTGGGCACTGTTCTCTCTTCTCCTACCCCATGATACCCTTACTGAGGTCATGTGCTGGGTTCAGGGGCAGATGGCTGGGCAGAGTCCAGCTGGCTTTCTCTCACCCCCAACTATAGCTGCCTCAGCAACTTTCAGGCATTCCCAGTATAGCATATGCCCTACACTCCCAGACCAGGTTGAACTATTTCACATTAGATCATTTAACTGAAATGTGTCAAGGCTCAAACCACAAACACACAGCACACAAAAGCCCACGGCTTGAATGGCTACCAGGACCTCACACTCTGGCGTGCTAAACCTTTAAAAAACAACAGGGCATTGGAAAATACAGCCATGTGCTGCTGCTTTTGGTGGCAATTTGAGCCTGGCCCCAGAATGTTCAAGGATACTGGCAGGCTGCCAACATTTTCCTGCGCAAAGCACACAACAGAAGGGAAATGGTAATTTTCATAGTGTATAATTCAGCCAAACTTGAATGGTATTTCAGAAGGACAAAGCAAAGGCACTTCTCTAAGACTTAAAGATTAATCTGCGGAGTAAAAGGGGGAAAAGCCAAATTACAGGGGAACAAATGAAAGAAGGTCAAGAGAGTAAAAGGAAACCACTCAATGAGTTTAGAAACAGATGGAAACAAGGGAGTAAGTTAAAGGAGGGTTTTTCCCCCATTTTAAGGAAAACAAAGGTGTGCTGCAAAGAGGATGGAAAGAAACCCAAATGGGTAGAGACAGAGATTAGAAAGTGAATAAATTACACATTTATGAGAAAGTAAAGGGCTATTTTAATTGATTGTTCCCCAGTGGAATTAGTAAAAGCTTGCTTTCTTGAAAATTAAGGAATATTTGGCAGTTATTGATTGTACTGCCATAGACTGGCAAAGGTGCCAGATTTTACCTGTGGCTACTGACATTTAAAATCCCAAGCATGAGCAGAAATATAAAAAGATGACACTGTTAAACACTTATAACAGCTGCAGTCAAAGAAAATGACTCATATTAAGTAAAAGACAAAATTTTACACTTTTCTGCAGGAAACAGTATTTCCAGTTCAAAAATCAAGTCGTACTAATAAAGCATAATGCATCTTCACACGTACTCATGAATTTTATAAATGTATTTTTTACTTTAAATGAATCTTTACTTTTACTTTAAATGTATGAATCCACAGTTCCATGTTTCCACCACTGCTGCTGTTACTTAATATTTAAATTGATTCTGATTTTGAAAAACCTGTCTCTATTTACTTTTAAACTTACTCATATGTCAGGCTTTAAATTAAAATAGAATGGCTATTTTGTATAGCACTGCAATTATAACCAGCATAAATGAAACTCAGCTGAAGACACAACAGCTGTTTAAATATGAACAATGTTATTTAAAGGCAGACATAATACTTACGGACATATTTCATAACACTTATGAAAAAAACTGAGCTTTAATTCCAGTTACCAGGAGGATGGAATCATAGAATCATAGAATATCAGGGTTGGAAGGGACCTCAGGAGGTCATCTAGTCCAACCACCTGCTCAATCATTAAGGATCACTAATGTGTATGTCTATTATTGCATATTTTAATCTAGAACTTGTACAGTGATTACTCCTGTGCTTGATTTTACTACAGACCAAACTTATCCAATCTGCAACAACAGCCACAGTATTTGATGGAATTACTAACCAGACAAAGGGAGATCTTCTGACTTAATTTATCTCGATTTTTGCTGAGTATTGATAAAGTATCTCACAAGAAGCCAGCATAAAAAGGTCAAAAATGCTGCTGTTCATACTGGACTGGAGAAACGGAGTAACAAATGGCTCACTTCAAATAAACCACCAAGCAGACATCAGCTGATAATGACTTCCAGCCACTACAGGCTTGGGCAGAATTTGAACTGTTAACATATATGCCATTTTTGTTTAACGTTCATATTAATGATTTACAAATGGATTTGAAATGAATAATGATACAATTTTCAGATGAGACACAAGTCTTGGAGGTGGTTAGCAGGGGAGACATTGCCAGACTAAGGATTTAAATAGGACAGGAATATGGGCCGAACATAAAATTATAACATTTAAGGTTAATAAGTGTTATGCACCTGGGGAAGGCAAATCAAAAAGCAATACAAGCCGAAATCCTACGTTTCAGGTAACACTGTTGAAAACAGTATGTCACAATTTTGAAGACAGAAGAGTGTGATAACCAGAGTGTGACAACTGTTAAAGGAAAAGACTAGTAGGGTCTTAGGATGCACAGGGAAAGGGATTAGTTATGAATCAAAAGAAATAATGGTTACATTAAACCAAATCCTCATGTTGCAGGCTACATCCAGCCTCGCCGATTTTTAATCTTTGAAATAACTGTACATATGATTTTAAGAGTTTAAATCTCTACGGTTCTGTGAGCTTAAGATTTCGTTACATAAAGCAGATAATTGACAATCATTTGCCTTTTCAATGGCAGAAATGATGTTCCTGTCAATCTTTAGCTAGGCAACTTGAAGAGATGATTAAACTTTACACAGTAATTTTATTTATTCAGAAATGGTAATAGAGGATGACTATATATGAACTGGAATAATATAAGGAAAATATAATTGTGCATATTAATGGAAAATCAGTGATGATCCAAGAGAAAGGAAGGTAGTTGGCTCTGTACACTCAATTTCACATGGGCCAGTGTCTGCAACAAAAGCGGATATATTTTTGATATGATATCACAAGGCAAACCTATCTTTTGAGAAACTGAGTTTGCAGGAACCATCTACTACATGTGAGCTAGATTTCCCATGGCTCAAAACACTGCTTTTTCTGAAGAGACACCATTTCTGGAGGTGCGGTATCTCTGATAGGTAAAGGTAAAGACCAGGAAACCTTAAAATCTTCTTCTGTTACTCATACTTGTCACGCTAGCTTTTAGGTTCTTCCTGTAGGGGAGCCATGCTAGAGAGTACAAATTTTAGTTTGTTTCTGTTTGCAGTATTCTCTGTGCTCGGTTAGTTCCCAATAAATACTACTTTTTTGTTTACTTTAAACTGAATTGGGTGTTGATAGTGAATTAGTCACAGGCTTCCACTGAGGCAAAGAAAAGGTGACTGAGTATAGAGTCCAGTACAGAAAGGCTGAAGTCTTCCCACAGAGCAGGGATAGTTGGCACCGGAAGGCTAAATAACTCAAAGATGCAAGGTACAAACATTACCTTGTTTGCCACACTTGGAATGTCATGTCCAGTCCTGGACTCCAAGTTTAAGGACATTCATATTCTTGAAAGGATGCAAAGGAGAGCTGGAGGGCTTATCTGGGGATTAAAAAGTTATTTTATGATGAAAGGCTTGAAAAGCTCTGAATATGTCCAGCATTTAAAGGAAGAGTAAAAGGGGGCTTGATCATAGCGTGTATTGGTGATCTTGAAAAAGAGCTGCTCAGATTATAGAAAATAGCTGAATTGGAAGCTGGAAAAAGGAGTAACATGATATATCTGAGAGAAGGGAGACGATGTATTTCTATGCTGTCACAAAAGGTGACTGGAGAAGGAAAAAGAATGATAACAGGATTGACATGTTCTTACATTTTCAATAACATTACTGGGTCTGCCTGCTGCTAAACCGGGTGTTCCTTCCCAGTGGGTGCTGCATGGGCTAGGTGGATCAATACTTATCTGCACCCTTAACATACAATGTGCTGTTTTAACTAAAATCAGTGGGACTATTTGACTGAACAGGATTTAGTCTGACTTGATAACACACAAAATAATGTGGTATTTCAAAATGGTTAATATTTTAATAGCTGAACATTTAAAAGACTAAGCTATTGCTGGGAATCTATGGGTTAGAAGTGTTATTCCTACGATATGTGCTATCAATCCATTCTTGGAATTGTAATGAAAATATACTATGGACCAAACCTTAGGTGTCTCACTCATATGAGCTGTGAGTTCAATTTTGACTTCAGTTTGTCCTCCCACACTTCAGCACAGCTATTCTCCTCACCAAATGGCTCAATTTCTCATGCCTCATTGAGCCCAATGACAATAACTGTAATGCCTATTTGCCACCTTTGACTGCCCGTGAGTTATTTCAGACTTCTCGAAAGAGAAGACTGCCAAATCTGGCATGAGGTTATTTCTCCCTCCTCCAGTGTTTTCTTTCTTTCTCTTAGCTTCTGTCTGAAGTGTTTCACACTCTGCCTCCAACCTTTTTATGATCTTACCTTGACCCTGTTCCCTTTTGACTGTTGCTTGCTCCCTTGCTACTACCCCTCCCTCTTCCTTATCAACAATCTCACCGTCTCTTCTGACTCCTTCCCCTCAAAGTACAAGCATGCTACTATAGTCCCCATTCTAAAAAAAAAAAAAAAATAGACTGTACATCTGTCTCTTATCTACCATCTTATTCATCCCCTTCACCTTAGATCTCCTTATAACCACTTTGTTTCCTGTGACTCTGTCCTAGATGCTCTCCAATCTGGGCACTCCACTGAAACTGTTTCCCCAAGGGTTCCAGTGATCTCTTCCCAACCAACTAACTCTTGGGCCTCTATTCCTCATACTCCTTGACTGCTCTGCAGCCTTTGATATTATTGTCTACTCCCTGTTCCTTGATATCCTTTAGATTTTGTGGTCTTGTTTTCACCTTTCCATCTACTCCTCCAGTATCTTCTTTTGTGGTTCCTCCTTCCTCTTCCACACAGCATTCAGTCCTTGGTCACCCTCTCTTTAACTTTATCCCTGTGGGACCTCATGTGGGTTCAACTATCATTTCTATATCTATGACTCACATCTATTTCTCTCCAACTGTTCAGTCTCCTATTTTATATCTAACTGTCTTTCCAATGTATCATCCTGGGTGACCTGCTACCAGCTCAAACTTAATGTAGCCAAACTTTAAGTTCTTATCTTTCTTCCCAAATGCTTCCCTCTTTCTTCATTGCTGTGGACAAAGCCCTTATCTTCCCCATCACTCAGGCTCAGAAAACCTCCCACCTCTAACCCTTCTTTCTCAACAGCTTAAAACATTTGTGAGGGTTTGGTCATTTCCTGCCTTCATTATTTAACCTCCATCTCTCTGGCTTCCCTGTTACCACATTGCTTTGCTGAAGTCCACCTACAATACAGCAGCTAAAGTTACCTTCCTCACCCAAGCAGATCACATAATTATCTTCTTGAAATTCCTATTATATCAAGTATAAATTATTCCTCCTCACTTTCATGTCCCTGCTTCAAGCTACTCCTCAGAGCTTGTTTGTTTCTCACCCTATCGGTCATACCAGCCTCACCACTCTGTTCTTCTCCTTTTCTAATTCCTGGCTTTGTGACCTCTTCCAAGCTTCCCCCAAGGCAATCACAGTGCCACAGAAGCCTCTACTCTTCTCTCCAGTTCAAACCACTTCTAAAGACTAATGCGTGAAGTCACAAACACTAATCCGCATTGGTTAAATAGTCTCTTCACCTCAATATTGTATTAGAGGGGAAGGAAACACATTTGCTAACTTACCAAAAAGCCATAGGCTTTCTAGTGCATCTTGTTTTACATACATCTGTCTTTGTCTGAAAGACTTTGAGCCAGAGATGTTTTTGTGTCTTGTACAGAGCTGTACATCTTTGGTGTTTACCTAAATATATATTAGGTGAGTAGGATTTTATCTTACATAGATGAGTGTTCAGATTGGGGAGTGTTCAGATTACGTACAGGGACCTGACAAGCTTTCTATTAGACTACTACCTTGCATTTCACAATATCCACAACAAAAGCTGTCAGACACTAACACAGAGGTGTTGGTGCCTTCAAGCATCAACTTAAAAATTAACTGTCACCATCAAACTGAAAGGAGAAAAAACCCACACAAACACGAATCTTGACGTAGAAAAAACAAAACATCCCAAATCAGGTCAGGAGCAGCAAATAAGATTTTTATAGGTGAAATGAAGATCTAAAAATGTAAATAAAAGGAGAAAAATAAATAGGATTAGAAATGGGTTTCTGTAGGAAGCACAGCTCCTAAGAACTCTTATCTGTTGGAGGAGAGAAATGAAAAAAAACCCCAACAACCCACCCTAGTACATCAAAAAGTAAAAGTGAAAGTGATGTAAAATGTCCTAATATAAACCTTACTGTTGATATTTTTGCATCAGTTAACTCTTGCAGCACTGCATCTACAAGAAACCTTGTTATGCATTTTAATAGTCTGCTATTGCTGTTGTCATTCCATTCTATCTACAAAGAGCTGTGTCATAAACATTAAAATGGACAGTGTCCCAGCACTATGTTAAAAAATGTCCCAACTGTAATAGAATTTCTTTAAAAAGTCATAATTCTGTAGAAGCGGAAGGCAATATTGATTCCTGCCTGCTGCCACACCCACCCAAGCAGCACTGAAAGTATTACTGCATAGTCTGCTCAATCAGTGCACCATTAACTCAAACTCTATAGCACACAAAAGTGGATGTTAAAAGAAATTAGGTTTTTATTTTATAGAGGTCTTAATGAACTGCTACTCTTTTCTACCCTTAAATACACTGCTTTCTAATTAGCTGAAAGTAAAGTGAATGACTCTTTTACAGCTAGACTGTCAGGATCATGCCATTTCAGATAAATCGCCATGGAAAATGTAAAAAGTAACTTTAACATTTACAAGATCTGAACGCTAGACGTACTAGCCTATGTTTAGCACTAACTTCTCCCTGCAGATTTGTTTCAGAGAAGCCAAACCAAGAGAAAATTAGGCCCTTACATTTCCAATGCAAAATATTTTTATGCCTATTCTGATCTTTCAGCGCCTTCTAAAAGTAATTTTTTTGCTAACATAGGACTTCCTGAAAAGGCGACTCTGGGTGATGTTGAAATTTTGTAGGTGCACTCATTCTCAACATAGGTCCCTATTTAACAAAGCTCCTAAGCATGTACTTAAGCCCCCTTAATCTTTGTCAATGAGACAGCAGTTATTTAAATATTAATGTTAATCCAGTGGGAAGTATACATGGCCAAATTCTAGCTCTGATTGTAGGTGCTTTATTCCAGTCCAGCACAGAGGAATCTCTGGGTGGTAAAGGGAGTGTGTCAGAGGATGTGCCTGGAGCAGTGCTGTGCGCCAGTGATCTTCAGCCTCTGGGATGGCCTCTTGGAGACTGCTGCAGACAGACACAAGTTAGAGCAGAAGTCAGGCTACTCTAATATTCACTGGGTGCTAGGGACAGGAACTGAGAATAGAGGTCTGTAAAGTAAAGCCTTCTGTGCCCTGACCACATGGTCGGCACTGACTAGAGCTAGGCCAGATGCAAGGTACAAGGCCACAAGGTTTATAGGTCCAATCTTCCCCCACCTCAAAGAAAGACAGAGCAACAAAACAAAACAAACAACCCTCAAAGCAAAGAAAAGAACCCACTCCAAATCTGAGTTCTTTGGGTGAAAAAAGACCAATGCCAAGATTTTTAAAAGACTAGAGATGTGGGGGTGCCTCTATTTTTGGGTATCCAATTTGAGACAACTGAAAGGGTCCTGATTTTGAGGTTCCATGTAGATATCTCCAGTAGGGCACCCAAAAATGAGCCACTCCGAATGAGTTGACACTTTTGAAAATCTTGGCCCAAGCTTTGATTCACAATGTTTCCTGGACTTCAGCCTCTCACACACTGTACTGTTTTTTAAAACCATACTGAGTTCATAGCTAAGGCAGTTTCAATGAACAGATGTATTAAGAGTCTGTCATAATTACATGAAAAGTGGAAAATAGTCTATTTACAGAGTCAGAATTAAAATTTTGCCCCTGTAGTATGCAGAATCAATCTGGCTTCAAAAAGACTACCATGTTTTTACTAGAAGGCAGAAACAAGAACATAGAGCCTGATAATGTTAGGTGCTGAGAACCCTCAACTAGGTGAATTTCACCAATAATTAAGATATGCTGAAATAGAATTTGGCCAATAATTAAGATTTACTGGTCCATAGCCTTGTAAAAGCAGGCTTTCAGGGCACATCCTACATGACAGTGGGTCGGCAGAGTTCATCCACAGTACAGAGGCTAGCGTTGACTTCCACAGCGTTGCACTGTGGGTAGCTATCCTACAGTTCCCGCAGTCTCCACCGCCCACTGGAATTCTGGGTTGAGAACCTAATGCCTGATGGGGCAAAAAACATTGTCGTGGGTGGTTCTGGGTATAAGTCATCAGGCCCCTGTTCCCTCCCTCCCTCCATGAAAGGAATGGCAGACAATCGTTTCGCACCTTTTTTCATGGATTACCTGTGCAGATGCCATACCACAGCAAGCATGGAGCCCACTCATCTCACCGTCACTGTATGTCTCCTGGGTGCTGGCAGATGTGGGACTGCATTGCTACACAGCAGCAGCTCATTGCCTTCTGGCAGCAGATAGTGCAGTACGACTAGTAGCCGTCCTCATCGTCTCCTGCGTGCTCTTGGCCGGCCTTGGTCAAGTCGGTTGGGCAGACATGGGTGTTCCTGGCATATCTTGGTAAGGTATGTCGGGGGCACCTGGGCGCACATGGGTGCTCCTGGTGGACCTTGGTAAAGTCTGTAAGGGGCGCCTGCACATAAATCGGAGTGACTCAGGTCATTCTCTTCTTTAAGTTTTGTCTAATGGAGATTCAATCCTGCCTGGAATATTGGCAGAGAGATAGCTCAGTGGTTTGAGCATTGGCCTGCTAAAGCCAGGGTTGTGAGTTCAATCCTTGAGGGGGCTATTCTGCCTCAGGCTGCTCAGCCAGCCAGCAGCACCATCTGCTGCCAGCCTACCCCTCCCTCCCTCCGTGAAAGCAACGGCCGACAATCGTTTCGCACCTTTTTCTGTGCTGGCGCCACATTGCATTCAACATTTTCATCCACCCACTACTTCTGCTGCCCCTCTGCTTTCCTGCTCATGCCATACCACGGCAAGCATGGAGCCCACTCAGATCACCACAACAGCTGTAACCACTCTAAACACCACACGCATTATCATATGTGCAGACCCAGAACCTGCAAAACCAGGTGAGTAGGTGACAGCAGCGTGGTGAGGAGAGTGATGAAGACATGGACACAGACATGTCTCAAAGTACGGGCCTCGGCAGTTTAGCCATCCTGGTGGCAATGGGGCAGGCTCATGCCATGGAATGCCAATTCTGGGCCCGGGAAACAAGCACAGATTGGTGGGACCGCATAGTGTTGCTGGTCTGGGATGATTCGCAATGGTTGCGAAACTCTCGTTTGCGTAAGGGCACTTTCATGGAACTGTGTGACTTGCTTTCCCCTGCCCTGAAGCTCCAGAATACCAAGATGAGAACAGCCCTAACAATTCACAAGCGATAGCCCTGGAAGCTTGCAATGCCGGACAGCTACTGGTCAGTCGGGAATCAATTTGGAGTGGGCAAATCTACTGTGGGGGCTGCTGTGATGCAAGTAGCCAACATGATCGCTGACCTGCTACTATCAAGGGTAGTGACTCTGGAAAATGTGCAGGTCATAGTGGATGGCTTTGCTGCAATGGGATTCCCTAACTGTGGTGGGGCGATAGACGGAACCCATATCCCTATCTTGGGGCCGGACCACCAAGGCAGCCAGTACATAAACCAAAAGGGGTACTTTTCAATGGTGCTGCAAGCACTGGTGGATCACAAGGGACATTTCACCAACATCAATGTGGGATGGCTGGGAAAGGTACATGATGCGCGCATCTTTAGGAACTCTGGTCTGTGCAAATGGCTGCAGCAAGGGACTTACTTTCCAGACCAGAAAATAACCGTTGGGGATGTTGAAATGCCTATAGTTATCCTTGGGGACCCAGACTACCCCTTAATGCCATGGCTCATGAAGCCGTACACAGGCAGCCTGGACAGTAGTCAGGAGCTGTTCAACTACAGGCTGAGCAAGTGCAGAATGGTGGTAGAATGTGCAAGTGCAGAATGTGTAAATGTGGATGTTTAAAAGCGCGCTGGCGCAGTTTACTGAGTCAGTTAGACCTCAGCAAAAACAATATTCCCATTGTTATTACTGCTTGCTGTGTGCTCCACAATCTCTGTGAGAGTAAGAGGGAGACGTTTATGGCAGGGTGGGAAGTTGAGGCAAATTGCCTGGCTGCTGATTACATGCAGCCAGACACCAGGGCAGTTAGAAGAGCACAGCAGGGCGCGCTGCACATCAGAGAAGCTTTGAAAACCAGTTTCATGACTGGCCAGGCTACAGTGTGAAAGTTCTGTTTGTTTCTTGATGAAAACCCACCCCCTTGGTTCACTCTACTTCCCTGAAAGCCAACTGCCCCTCCCCTTCCCCCTTTGATCATCGCTTGCAGAGGCAATAAAGTCATTGTTGTTTCAAATTCATGCATTCTTTATTAATTCATCACACAAATGGGGGGATAACTGCCAAGGTAGCCCGGGAGGAGTGGGGGAGGAGGGAAGCACTGGGTGGGGTAGGGGAGGACGGGAGGATGGAAGGACAAGGCCACACTGCACTTCAAAACTTATTGAATGCCAGCTTTCTGTTGCTTGGGCAGTCCTCTGGAGTGGAGTGCTTGGGTGTCTGGAGGCCCCCCCACCGTGTTCTTGGATGTCTGGTTGAGGAGGCTATGGAACTTGGGGAGGAGGGCGGTTGGTTACACAGGGGCTGCAGCAGCGGTCTGTGCTCCTGCTGCCTTTCCTGTACCTCAACCATACGCCGGAGCATATCAGTTTGATCCTCCAGTAGCCTCAGCATTGCATCCTGCTTCCTCTCATCACGCTGATGCCACCTCTCCTCTCGCTCATCCCTCCTGTCCTCGCATTCATTTTGTGCTTTCCTGGACTCTGACATTGAGGGAGACAATGCATTGTGCTGGGCTCTTTCAGCACTGGAGGCCTGCATGAGCTCAGAGAACATTTCATCGCAAGTGTGTTTTTTTCAGCTTCTAATCTTTGATAGCCTCTGGGACGGAGATGATAGGGGGAGCGTTGAAACATTTGCAGCTGCAGGAGGGAAAAAAAGGGAGATTCATCTTTAAAAAGAGACATTTTGGAGGACAATGGGTAGACTCCATCACGGTGAACCAAGCTGTTAACATTACATTAGCACGTGTGGTTTGTTTAGAAGGTCGCATTTTGCCTTTTATATCGAGGGCCTGCCGGTATGGTGTGAGAGATCACACATGCAGGGCTGGCACGCAACAGAATTCGGCTTGCAGGCAGACCTGGTAAGCCACAGTCTTTTGGCTTCTTTAACCTTCCTAACATGTGGGAATGGTTTCAAACAGCAGCACCCTCATTTCACATACCAAGCACCCGTTGGGTTGGCCCTTTAAAATGGGTTGGCCATTGTAGGGGGCCAGGGTGGCTCCCCTCCGAACCAGAGGGTAAAGAGCCACCCTCTGAGCCTGAGTGGGCGGGGCCAGGCCAAGCTTCTGCCAATCCCCGGAAGGGGAAGGGTGGGACAGGAAGTAGAAAGGGCGGGGCCCTCTGCCCAGTGAGTGACCTGCCTGAGATAGACCGGGTAGGAAGTAGCCCAGGGGCCCAACTACACTGTGGGGTGGGTGTGTTTGGTCAGCGGGCGCGGACTGCCCTGCTGACCCAGTAGCAGGACCTTCGCCTCCCGCCACTGTCAGGGCCCTGGGCTGGAATGCAGTGGAGTTGAGTGGGCCTGATTCCCCTACCCCAGCGCTCCCCTGCCTGAGGGGCGCGCTACTGACTCTTGCCGGCGCTCCCCTGCCTGAGGGGCGCGCTACTGACTCTTGCCGGCGCTCCCCTGCCTGAGGGGAGCGCTACTGACTCTTGCCGGCGCTCCCCTGCCTGAGGGGCGCGCTACTGACTCCGGCCGGCTCTAATTCCCGCTAATTCCCCAACACCCGGGAGGTGGGGCCGAAGCCTGCCATGGAGACCATTGCTCTCCATCGCCCTTAGGGCTCGGAGGACTGACCGATGCCTGTCACAGCCATTTAAAAGGGGGGGTTGCGGTTTTCAGGTTAACATGCAGCACAAACCCAACTAACCCCCCCCACTTCCGACACACACACACACACCCAATTCTCTGGGATGATCGCTTCACCCCTCCCTCCACTGTGTGGGTAAGAGCAGGGATGATTTCTGTTCAGCCACAGGCAAACAGTCCAGCAGGAACGGCCACCTCTGAATGTCCCCTTAATAAAATTCCCCTATTTCAACCGGTGACTATGAATGATATCGCTCTCCTGAGAATAATACAGAGAGATACAGAATGGATGTTGCTTGAATGCCAGCAAACACGGGGACCATATGCTGCCATGCTTTGTTATGCAATGATTCCAGACTACATGCTGCTGGCCTGCCATGGTAAAGTGTCCTAGTGTCATAAGGCTGCCCTCCCCAGAAACCTTTTGCAAAGGCTTTGGGAGTACATCCAGGAGAAGTTCATTGAGATGTCCTTGCAGGATTTCCGCTCCATCCCCAGACACATTAACAGACTTTTCCAGTAGCTGTACTGGCCGCGAATGCATCCCAAGTCTTCAGAGCAAATTAATCATTAAACATGCTTACTTTTTATAAACCATGTATTATATTTACAAAGGTACACTCACCAGAGTTGCCTTCTCCACCCTCAAGGTCCAGGATCCCAGGTTGGGAGGGATCCAAGATGATAAACAATTCCTGGCTGTCGGGAAGAACGGTTTCTCTGCTTGTCTGGTGTGCGCTATCATCTTCCTCGTCCCCAAAATCCTCATCTCTGTTGCATGAGACTCCCCCCTTGCAGGAGTCCATGTACAGGGGTGGGGCAGTGGTGGGGCACCCCCTAGAATGGCATGCAGCTCATCATAGAAGCAGCATGTCTTGGGCTCGGACCCCAAGCGGGCATTTGCCTCTCTGGTTTTTTGGTAGGCTTGCCTAAGCTCCTTAAGTTTCACTTGGCACTGCGCGGGTCCCTGTGATAGCCTCTGTACTTCATGCCCTTGGAGAATTTTTTCAAATATTTTGGCATTTCGTCTTTTGGAACAGAGTTCTGATAGCATGGATTCATCTCCCCATACAGCGATCAGACCCAGTACCTCCCGTTCGGTCCATGCTGGAGCTCTTTTGAGATTCTGGGACTCCATGGTCACCTGTGCTGAAGAGCTCTGCATAGTCACCTCTGCTAATGAGCTCACCACACTGGCGAAACAGGAAATGAAATTCAAAAGTTTGCAGGGTTTTTCCTGTCTACCTGGCCAGTGCATCTGAGTTGAGAGTGCTGTCCAGAGTGGTCACAATGGAGCACTCTGGGATAGCTCTCGGAGGCCAATACCATCAAATTGCATCCACACTACCCCAAATTTGACCCAGCGAGATCGATTTCACGCTAATCCACTCATCGGGGAGGAGTACAGAAACCGGTTTTAAGAGCCCCTAAAGTTGGAAAAAATGGCTTTGTAGTGTGGAAGGGTGCAGGGCTAAACTGATCTAACGCTGCTAAATCTGACCTAAACTCATAGTGTAGACCAGGTCTAAGAGTACTCTGGCATGGTGTTAAAATGGCATCATGTTGTTGGAGGCACTTTCACGTGAAGTGGAAGTCCTGACAAATAAAATTCAGATCCTGATTGAATATGACTTTTAAAGAGCTCTCACAGTTTCTGCAAGAGAAGGATGTTAGCCCCTCTCTCTAAAGCCACTTACCTAAAATTCCAAATGCTTAAAACATACTTCCTGTCCTAAATTGTGATGTTCCTGTGCCATGTTGATAAACTACTCTGTTCCACTCTCGAGGCTGCTGTATTTTGTGTAAATACACATACTACTGCAGGGGAAATTTTAGGCATAGGTGGACACTATATAATAATCTAAATTGGTGTCTTTACGAAAAGAGCTCTTACAAAGAGTGCTTTTGGCTATTAATGATCTTAAGTGATCAGAACCTCAGTTTTTAAATTAATCTGGTGAAGATTTAAAAAAAAAAAAGGCACAAATGCAGTTAGGTGCCCAACTCCCATTGAGTTGGGTCCTAACTGTCATTTGTACTTTTTGAAAATTTCCCTCCCCCCCATGTCTCCAACAATACAAATGTACTCTACTGGGATATTGAAACTACACACACATTTATTTATATCACATATACAGTCAATATAAGCATGGATTAAATTCCATTATTACTATAACCAGAATAAACCGTAGAACTATGAAATAAACTTCTGTTATTCTGCATCTTTGAACTCACTTACATTCTAATCACTATTGATACTTTGCATATGCTAACATGCCTTGCAGCTGAAGATGTCAAAATTGCTTCTATTTCTTCTGTGTTTCCCACATATCAAATTCTGATATTTAAGAAGCAACTTAGAATCTTTCAAAATTTATTTCTCCTTCCCCCTTTCAGCCCACCCCCAAAAATGGATCAGATGAAAACAGAGAAGCAAGTTACTCTGGTTGAAGATCAAGGACTGGAAATATTCATGTTTATACCTGTGACAGTTTATGGTCTGATAGTGTGACTTGCTTTGCCTACAAATACATTCTGTTCACTGGCAAGTTAAGATTCCAGGTTTACCAGTGAGAAACAACATACATTTTGATTGATGGAAGGTTGCAAGCTTTCAGACCTTAAAATAATGAATTCATGATTTATAAAATAGTTACTGAAGTTCACTTTAAGAGGTTTTAAAAATGTAATAGCATTTCTGCCCTCTGTATATGGGAACTAAAACAAACTGACTTTACAGTTAAGAGGATATGAAAAATAATACTTTTACATCCACCCAAAAAACTGAAACTCAACAAATTTTCTAATATAACTTATCTAAAATATATGGTATAAACACAATATGTGGTGTGCTGCAGAATAAAAAGATTTTAATGTACACTCAGCTGGAATGACCTACATAACTCACTCATTAGTAAATTTGATCACTGCAAATTTATGCCTGTAAAATCATTATACTGTACTGCCACGTATTACCATGCATCTGTCTCTCTCTCTCTGTGTGTGTGTGTGTGAGAGAGAGAGATAGAGACTTACCATAATTCATTATTCACACAGGATTTTTTTAAAATCAGTTATTCGTTCCCTCAGCCTAACTAAGAATGGGCAAATGATATAGGAATTGTTAACAATTTAGCTGCAAAGATAATAGGATCATTAAATGAAGATAGTTTTAAGTGACACTATACTAGTTGCACAGCCAGAGTTAACGTGGCATATAAATTGAATAAACTGGAGGCGACAGTTCAGGACAACTCAATAAATATAACATCAGACCATTAATAGTATAGTCACCTAGATACTGAAATGGATGATCAAGAGCCAAACCATTTCAGAAGAACCAACCAGGAGAAGAGGAGATGGTCAGAAAATATTTATATTTTCAAAGCATTTTTTTAAAGTAGAAATCAAAAGCATTTGGTTGGGGAGGATTAGATGCAGTATGTTGAATCTTTCATCTTGAAGCTAGAAATATATTGTTATTCCTTCTCCCAAAAATCACAGCTATAAAACATAAGTTATTAATGAATGTACATTATAAAGAACGAGTAGAAAGCATGTGCCATGACGACTTTTAATTTACTATTCCCTCCAGCCCAGTGGGAGATCGCACTGACATACTTTATTCCGCTATTAAACTTACCTTTTCCATACAATTTCTTCTAAAGTTTACATCTAGTGTTGAAAATCTTTATTGTAAAGTGATTTTAATTAGGCATTTTTGTAGCATTACAGATCCAGTATAAACTAGACTTTGTTCAATAATGATTTAGAAACTCTTTGATGTGCCCTGTGGTCCTTGATTTTAAATATTTAAATTCTTTCATCATGCAAATAATTAAAGCCGAGGATGCACGTAAAGTAGAATTATAAAACCTTGAAATTACCTAAAGCAAACCTCTCAGTTAATCTAATCATTTGCTTAATCCATGCAAATTAAACATTCCCAGGCTTTCTGAATTGGAGGGAGCGCCTGCCAAAAGATTAACATTTAATACAATAAAGAAAAAGTGAAAGCTGAAAGAAACATCTAGCTGAAGAACTGAGAATCACAACAAAGAACCAAATAAAATCTTTTGTTTCCTTAATCATAGAACTGGAAGAGACCTCGAGAGGTCATCTAGTCCAGTCCCCTGCACTCATGGCAGGACTTAGCATTATCTAGACCAGTAGTTCTCAAAGCCGGTCCGCCGCTTGTTCAGGGTGGCCAGCATGTCCCTTGGCCCGCACTGCTTCCCGCAGCCACCATTGGCCTGGGGCAGCGAACTGCAGCCAGTGGGAGCCGCGATCGGCCGAAGCTGCGGACACAGCAGGTAAACAAACTGGTCTGGGCTGCCAGACGCTTTCCCTGAACAAGTGGAAGACCAGCTTTGAGAACCACTGATCTAGACCATCCCAGACAGAGGTTTGTCTAATCTGCTCTTAAAAATCTCCAATGTTGGAGATTCCACAACCTCCCTAGGCAATTTATTCCATGGCTTAACCACCCTGACAGTTAAGAAGTTTTTCTTAATGTCCAATCTAAATCTCCCTTGCTTCAATTTAAGCCCATTGCTTCTTGTCCTATGTTTAGAGGTTAAGGAGAACAATTTTTCTCCCTCCTCCTTGTAACAACCTTTTATGTACTTGAAAACTGTTACCATGTCCCCTCTCAGTCTTCTCTTCTCCAGACAAACCCAATTTTTTCAATCTTCCCTCACAGGTCGTGTTTTCTAGAACTTTAATAATTTTTGTTTTTTCTCCAATTTGTCCACATCTTTCCTGAAATGTGGTGCCCAGAACTGGACGCAATACTCCAGTTGAGGCCTAATCAATGCAGAGTAGAGCGGAACAATTACTTGTTGTGTCTGGGTTAAAACTCTCCTGCTAATACATCCTAGAATGATGTTTCCTTTTTTATGCAACAGCATTACACCATTGACTCGTATTTAGCTTGTGATCCATTATGACCCCCAGATCCCTTTCCACAGTACTCCTTCCTAGCCAGTCATTTCCCATTATGTGTGCAACTGATTGTTCCTTCCCAAGTGGAGTACTTTGCATTTGTCCTTATTGAATTTCATCCTATTTACTTCAGACCATTTCTTCAGTTTGTCTAGATCATTTTGAATTTTAATTCTATCCTCCAAATCACTTGCAACCCCTCCTCCCTTGGTATCTTCTGTAAACTTTATAAGTGTACTCTCTATGCTATTATCTAAATAATTGAGGAAGATAGTGAACAGAACTGGACTGAGACCTGATCCCTGTGGGACCCCACTTGATATGGTCTTCCCAGTTTGACTGTGAACCACTGATAACTACTCTCTGGGAATGACTTCCCAATCAATTATGCACCCACCTTATAGTAGTTTGTATTTCCCTAGTTCAAGGTCATGCAAGACAGTGTCAAAAGCCTTACTAAAGCCAAGATATACCAGATCTACTGCTGCTCCCCTATCCAGAAGGCTTGTTACCTGTCAAAGAAATCTATCAGGTTGGTTTGACATGATTTGTTCTGGACAAATCCAGGCTGTTACTTATCACCTTATCTTGTAGGTGTTTGCAAATTGATTGCTTAATTATTTGCCCTATTATCTTTCCAAATATTGAAGTTAAGATGACTGGTCTGTAATTCTCCAGGTTGTTCTTATTTCCCTTTTTTATAGATGGGCACTATATTTGCCCTTTTCCAGTCCTATGGAAACTCTCCTGTCTTCCATGACTTTTCAAAGATAAATTGCTAATGGCTCAGATACCTCCTCAGTCAGCTCCTTGAGTATTCTAGGATGTATTTAATCAGGCCCTGGTAACTTGAAGACATCTAAGTAATTTTTAACTTGTTCTTTACCTCATTTTCACTGGCATTCACTATGTTAGATGTCCAATCACTACTAATCTTTTAAATGAAAACAAACAAAAAAGTCATTTAGCCAGTGATGAGCTGCCAAAATCTTAACAATGGATTCCCTCCTCACCCCATGCGGGGGTCGTTGCCCACCCCTGCCCCCCGAGACTCCTGCCCCATCCAACCCCCCCGCATTCCTTGACACCTCTCACCCCAGCCCCATCCACCGCCCTCTCCTGTCCCCTGACTGCCCCCAGAACCAGGCAGGAGGGTCTTGTGGGCCACCATAGTGGGGCCCACCCCATCCCTAAGAGCCAGAGGCACCTGCCGTGGGGCAAGGTGGGGAGTCCCAGAGGCTTACGTGGGGCAGCTCCTAGGAAGCATCCAGCAGGTCCCTCTGGCTCCTAGGGGCAGAGGAGCATAGCTGGGGGGAAGGGCTGCGCCCCCACTAATCACATCAAAAGTGGCGCCTTAGGCACCGACTCCCTGGGTGCTCTGGGGCTGAAGCACCCACGGGAAAAATTTGGTGGGTGCAGAGCACCCACCGACAGCTCCCTGTCCCGCGCCTGGCCCCAGCTCACCTCCACTCCTCCTTCTCCCCTGAATGCACCGCCCCGCTCTGCTTCTCCGCCCGCCCTGACTTCCCACGAATCAGCTGTTCGGCAGGAAGCTGGGGAGGGCTGAGAAGCAGGCGGCGGCTTCCCGCTCAGGCCGAGGGTGGTGGAGGTGAGCTGGGGCGGGGAGCGGTTCCCCTGCACTCCCCCCCAGGTTACCTGCTGCAGCATAGGTGACCCTCCTTGCATCCCCCGCCCTAGCTCACCTCCGCCTCCCTGGGCCTGAGCGGGAAGCCGTGGCCTGCTTCTTAGCCTGCCCCAGCTTCCTGCACTAACAGCTGATTCGTGGGAAGCCTGGGGTGGGGGGGGGCGGAGAAGCAGAGCGGGGCGGTGCATTCAGGGGAAGAGGCGGAGGCGGAGAGGTGAGCTGGGGCCGGGCCCGGGGGTGGGGCAGGGAGGGGAGCTGCCGGTGGGTGCTCTGCACCCACCAAATTTTCCCCTTGGGTGCTCCAGGGCTAGAGCACCCATGGAGTCAGCGCCTAAGGAGCCAATTTTGGCCGGTTAAATTTAGAAACTCTTTTAGAACTGGTTCTCAAAGGGCTTCTAAATTTAACAACTGGTTCTAGCGACTGGTGGGAACCAACTCCAGCTCACCACTGCATTTAGCACTTTTGCCATTTCCACATTTTCTGTTATTGTTTTTCTCCCCTCCTTGAGGAATGGGCCTACTCTGTCCTTGGTCTTCCTCTTGCTTCTAATGTATTTGTTGAATGGTGTCGTGTTACCTTTTATGTCTCTAGCTAGTTTAATCTCATTTTGTGCCTTGGCCTTTCTAATTTTGTCCCTACATACTTGTGTTATTTGTTTATATTCATACTTTGTAATTTGACCTAGTTTCCACTTTTTTGTAGGACTCTTTTTTGAGTTTCAGATCATTAAACACATTTTTTACTCCTTTTGATTAATATTTCAAAAAATATTCTCCAGTGAAGACAGTGGCACACACTTCACACAGTCATTGAATTATTCTTCTCCGTGGTTCTTTGTCATTCCCCTGATAGGAAGCGGGTTGTACAGAAAGCTGTGATTGGATGCATAGGCACTGCTCAGTCTGTGGTGAGCAAGGGTTTAATCTCGGCTCAGCTTCCTGCTCCACGTCTTGCTCCACTTCAGATAGCCCATTCCTTCAGCCCTTACTCCAGCTGAATAATACTGACTCATGGAAGCAAAGCTATTAAAACAGAATCCACCTGTAACCCTCATTGTGCCAACTGACAGAGGGCACAGGGGTAAATCAGTGTTACAGGAATCCCCTGGGTCTGGTGTCTATATCCTAATCTCTCAAAGAATATCACTTAAGGTCTCTAATGAAAGCCTGCACCACACTGGTCATCATGATAATTGCAAGTTGTTTGTGTGAATAACGTGTAAGAAGATATGTTGGAAATTATGTTCTTAAGGCCTTGTATTTAAAGGGCGCGTGCATTCCTTGAGACAAACTTCTCCAGACGGGAGGTGGGAGACACTTATCTCCTTACTTAACCATTGTGTAGTGTGTATCTTATAACAGAAGTCTATTACCGTACCAAGTCAAATACTAATGAAGAGCTGGGGGGTGGGGTGGGAAATGGGACTCCAAAAGAAAATTAACAGTGTGGGGTGACCCTGTCTTCAGGCGAAGATCGAAAGGTCTGGTCTATCTAGGATGTTGATGAACTTCCCCCGCCCCAGGTAGCCTTTGGTCTGAGAAGACAAGTTGCCACCAGGCTTTATCTTATGGGGGAAAAAAATCTCAGCCATCCTAGGGGAAACTGGTGGGAAAAGGATTTGGGGTAAGCTATGCTGTAGTAGACAGGGGCATATCTTGTAAATTAAGCTTCAGCTCTAGAAAGGATGTTATGATTTTGTTTTATATGTAACCATTTATTTCCAATATTCTTACGTGCTATCATTTGAATCTCTGGTCTTTGATAATAAATTTATTCTTGTTTTCACTTTAAATATATTTGAGTACTATGTGTTGAGTGCAATAGTGATCCTGGGTTAAAACTAGTAAGCCAGTATGTACTATTCCTTTGGGAGTAGAGAATCTGAGTGTGTTCAGTAGAACAAGGGGTGGACACTACCAGACAATTCTGTTTGAAATGTGCCATGAGAAGTTTAACAACCACCCACATAGTCTGAGAAAAGGGGTTTCAGTTGAATATTTCATACCTTTATATCCCTAGCTCATCCAGGATAATGCAGAACCTACCCAGACACAATGGGACTGATTCTTCATTGCCGTGTACCTTGACCAAGTGAAAGTAACTATGCCAAACAGGTATAAAATAGTAGCAAATCCAAATGGGAGTGTTTCACTCAGTTTTTGCCCCAGTGTGATCATGCAAGGTTTAAGGCAGTGGAGAGTCACACACAGTATGACAAAGTGAACACACAGTATTAGTGAAAGGTGAAGCTCAGAGACGTCAGTGGTTCTGTTTGGATGAACACTGAAAGTTGAGATGCTGAACAAAACTAGAGAATATTAACCTTTAAGTCAAGAGAACTGGAAATTTCCTAAGAACAGATTTTCTAAGAATATTTTGAAACGTCAAACTTTCATTCTTAGCCAAAGCTAATAATCAAATGAGATAGCTAAATTAAAAAGTATTGGCAAAAAAACCCAAAACACAAAAATGCTTTTAATCCCCCTCTAAATCTCAAAAAATTATTTAGTGAAAGATTTGGTCAAGGAATCAGGTTGTGAGTTATTTTATCCAAACCTGTTCACCCATCACATCATATTACTCTTTGTATTTCATCATGCGTAAGCCGACTACCCCCATCAAAAGATCAACATTTTTATAGATGTAATATTCCACATCCGAGTGATGTTTTACACAAGTAATGGGCAGTACAGAGGAGAGCTGCTGCAGTATTGAATTCAGTGAGCACAAACAAATTAGTGCTAAATAAATATGTCTTTGAGGTGGGAACTGTCTTTTACATTATGTGTGTGTACAGTGCCTAGCATAATCAGGCCTGAACCCCTAAAGAGGCGTCTAGCACAAAACAAATAAAGAAATACAAGAACCCTTTCAAAATGTGTCTTTAAATTTCTCAGCTTCTATGAAAGTATATATGATTCATATATCTGACACAAAATTTCTTATTACAGTTTGTAGCATGGTGCTGGTGCAAAAGCACCTAATGAGCCCCTGCTCAGCCAGCTCCAATCAAGAGAAATGGATTGGGGCTGGTGGAACAGGCCTGATGCCTGGCCTGGGGATTGGCAAGCCAGCAGCTACAAGGGCTGGGAGCCAGTATAAAGGGTCATCTAGTCTAACCCCAGGCCAAGATGCAGGATTTTTTGGGTCTAAACCATCTAAGACAGATGGTTATCCAGCCTCCTTTTGAAAACCACAGGTAAAAGGTATGATTGCTTATTTAACACATTGGATGACAGCAACATTTTCCCTCAAAATCAACTCTTGCTAAAGTTAATGAACACTATGCTGTAACTTTAACTACATTCAGATTTATTTCTACTTCTTGCCGATGAGTGAGTTCATTAGCTGCTGACAAGAACTAGTTGTTTAAGGGTTTTTAAGACTAGGACCTTACGGGGTAGATTCTGCCATTTTCTCATGTTGAATAGCATCTTAATCCATGATTATTCCCACTAAAACCAGTGGGCTACTTGTGAAGTAAGGCGCTACTCAACATAGTCAAGGGTGGTAGAACCTTGCCCTAAATAGTCGGTATTGTACTTAAAAACATAAGAACAGCCATACTGGGTCAGACCAAAGAACCATCTAGCACAGTATCCTGTCTTCCAACAGTGGCCAATACCAGGTGCTTCAAAGAGAATGAACAGAACAGGTAATCGAGTGATCCATCCCATCGCCCATTCCCCGCTTCTGGCGAACAGAGGCTAGGGACACCATCCCTGCCCATCCTGGCTAATAGCCCTTTATGGACCTATCCTACATAAGTTTATCTAAGTTCTTTTTTGAACCCTGTTATAGTCTTGGCCTTCACAATCTTCTCTGGCAAAGAGTTACAACGTACAGTCAACCTATGAATGAAGAAATACTTCCTTTTGTTTGTTTTAAACCTGCTGCCTATTAATTTCATTGGGTGACCCCTAGTTTTTGAGTTATGAGGAGTGAATAACACTTCCTTATTTACTTTCTCCACACCAGTCATGATTGTATAGACCTCTATTATATCTCCTCTTAGTCGTCTCTTTTTCAAGCTGAAAGGTCTTACTAATCTCTCCTCATATGGAAGCTGTTCCGTACCCGTAATCTTTTTTTTCCCCCCTTTTCTGTACCTTTTCCAATATATTTTTTCTGAGATGGGATGCCGAGATCTGCATGCAGTATTCAAGATGTGGGCATACCATAGATTTATATAGAGGCAATATGATATTTTCTGTCTCATTATCTATCATTTTCCTAATGATTCCCAACATTGTTAGCTTTTTTGACTGCCACTGCACATTGAGTGGATGTTTTCAGAGAACTATCCACAATGACTTCAAGATCTCTTTCCATCATTTTATACGTCCAGTTGGGATTATGTTTTCTAATGTGCTTTACTTTGCATTTATCAACATTTAATTTTATCTGCCCTTTTGTTGCCCAGTCACCCAGTTTTGTAAGGTCCCTTTATAATTCTTCGCAATCTTCTTTGGACTTAACTATTTTGAGTAGTTTTGCTACCTCACTGTTTACCCCTTTTTCCAGATCATTTATGAATATGTTGAACAGTACTGGTCCCAGTACCGACTCCTGGGTTTGTAGTTATACAGTATAAAGCTATACATTAGTTATAAAAAGGACATGTACTGCAAGGCATGGTCCTTTCTCAAGACCTGGCACAACACCAAAAATGTAACCCTTCTGCCCGTCAGAGTTGGCAGCAACAAGGGCCGGGTTCAATATCTAGGGGATCCATTCCAATAGCACAATGCAAACCGGCTCGAGCCCCCACCCAGTGACCTGGGACAAATATATACCACCCCCACTGGGCGCCTCCAAGAGGCAGTACTTCCCCTCTCGCAAGCACATAGTCTGAGTGTAGCAAAAAGCCTTTTAATATCAGAGAGAAACAATGTGGCATTATGTTGGGGAAACACCACCAACAGGATTCATAACACAACCCATGAACAAAAAACCCACCCCAAGCAAATTGGGGCATGCCCTTTCCCTTTGGTTCTTGAGTCCAGCAACCCCATATCACCCAAAGTCCCAAAAGTTCAATGACCCAAAAGTCTCTGTCCCTGGTCAGGGCAGCCCCAGAGTTCAAAAGTTTATCTACAGAGCTTTACCTCCCAACCTGGGTGGAGATGGGGGCGGAGGTAAGAGGCACCTTACATGATCTGAAGCTGACCGCCCCACAGCTCCATAGGCCTTTGCTCCGCTCCGCCAGCTGCACCATAAACTGCTTCGCTCAGCTCCGCTCTGTGGCCCACACGCAGCTCCTGCCGTCCAGCCAATCCACGAACTGCTCCGCATCCCACCAGCCGCTCCCGCTGTCCTATGAACTGCTCCACCAGCCTGTCCACAAGGCACTCCAGCCGTCCCGCAAACTGCTCCACAATATATCTTCAGGCTCCGCCACTACTTAACACAATGCTCAATGATTTCAGCTCTTAGTCAGTTCAGCTCTTTGGTGAATTCAGCTTGTAGTAGGGGAGCCTCAGTGCTGGTGCACTATTAGCCCAAAGTGAGCTCAGCAGCCTGTAACTAGATTCTAATGAAATCAAAATTAGCTCTGATATTCCACAGTGGAGAGAGGAGGAAGTGCAATTAGCATGTAAGGCCCTCACCAAGGGGCCCATACCACCAAGTATTAATACTTGTCCCCAGCCTCTCTCAATTCACAGAGTTTTGGAACCCATGACCCTTGCCTAGTGAGTGCTACTTAGTTGATGGTGAGTCCCTCCATCATAACAAAAGGCCAAGTACAGTTCCAAGCACAGTTCCCATAGTCAGGGTAATAACAATTTATTCTTCCTGCCCCAATAACAGAGACACTGGGGATCGCACAGCAGCCAAAGTGAGCATTTGGGCAGCTATGGTCTCATTCTAGGCAGGGTGGGTGTGTCTATGCAAATGAGATCAGCCCCTGAAGTTCTTTTCCACAACTTGCCACACCTCACCACCAGATGTCAGGGTGGAGCTCATCCTGACACTGCTTACACTAGAGCTTGATAAAAAGTAAAAATGAGGTTGGTAACTAGTACATATCTGTCCACAATTCAAACCCTTTGGATAGTTTAATGTGGCTGAGTTTCTGCCCAAGAGTGGGTAGGATTGAAATAGCAGTTTTACCAGTATGAACTGAGCTCAAAATTGGCAGAACTGTGTGAGGAAATTCATATAGCAGTTAGCTACATGATTTCTGGCCTTAGCCTGTGCCAGTAGTCTCTCACTTTTATGAGATTAGACATTTTATGACAAAAAGTATACTCCAATATGCTGTATCTTGCTTTGTCCAGTTTATTGGTTTTACAAGAAAATCCACGTAAAAAGTGAAAAGAAAAACTATGATTTGTAACATAAGAGGCTGCAGCAAACATTTTACTTCCTATGTATTTAAACACCACAAGGTAGCAGTTATTCAGTACATCAGTCTTTTCTTTCTCAGCAGATAGGTTGTTATATTGTTTGGTTCTTGGGTTAGTATTGCATAAAATAGTTAAAGGTCTGCAATAATGCTACAGTATACAGGGATGAAGAATGCAATATTAGACTGCTTATTATGTTACTTTTGATTAATACAATCAGAGTCTGAAAGTGCAGCTGACATCATGATGTTTGACCTTTAGTATTGCTATCCATTACTCGGCGCATAGAAGTCCAAGATTCTTTTGTCTTTCTGCAGTGCAAGTTTGTGTTATGGTAGACAGTTACAGACTGCTTTTTAAAGCCATATAAATCATGCAAAGAATGGAGGAAGATTTTGGCTGTGGTTTTCTTGATCGGATTTATTAAGCTTTTGTTATATTTATGCTGCTGCCAGGGTACTATTATCTGTCGGTACTTGCCACAATCTGTATTTTTAAGAGTCTGTGAAGGGTGGTCAGAGCTAGGCATGGGTACTCTTATGGAGCATACATTTGAATAACTATATAAATCTCTCTCACTCACACACACACACCTCTGAACCTCAAGATTTCACAGTTCCTACAGAGGATGTTCTGCAAGACACTGAACACTGAGGTACTTTAAAATAAAAATAACTGTCCAAAAATACAGAAACTACTCTCCACCCCAAAAATACAGAAACTACTTTCCCACAGGATAAACGTAATTGTAAAGCTCTAGTGCTATGTTTCTGTGTTCTCTGTCTCTCTCCACATACAGATAGACCCATACACATCTACGTCATAGACACAGTTTATGATGAGTATTATGATTCACAGAATGGACTAACTGGTTGGGGAAATGAAATTTAGCACAAAGCTTGTCAGTAGCTTCATTGTCACTTTTAATTATCTGAAATCAGTAAAGAACACAACTCTTTAAACAGAGCAACAGTAGCAGCAGGATAATATATGGAAACCTTTGGCAGCTCCAGGGAACAAGCTCTCTGCTGCCTTCTATTGATGAATGACAGGCTGAGCCAGAATGAGCAGGCCTTATTTGCATGTCTCTTACTTTCCCTCCCAGTGGGAGCATTTTGGTTAAAATTCTTAAAAGTGGGGTCCTGATCCATGACTGGGGTTCCTAGGTGCTACAATAATACAAATAAATAATAATATTCTTATTATGTGACAAAAGGACAATACAACTATACTTGATATGACCTGAGTGAAGATATGCCCTAAACAAAACTGCTGAGTAATGGAAATTAGAAAGACAGACTCCTACCTCATCGGGAGGAGTGAATCCCTAGTAGCAAGGGCTTTACTCAGTTGTCCTATATACAGTACTACTGAACTCCCCACAAGTGCAATGACAGAGCTGAATGACCATTGGTAAGGAGCTGGATCCAGCAACCCTAAGAGCTGTGATCACTACAGCCGAGTTAGGAGCTGGAAGACCTAGACCTGGAATGGTGACTAGAGGTGACAGATGCTCAGGGTGAGGTGTGGAGACAGTGGTGCAATGACAGTGATACAGAGGTGGTTAGGAGCGACAGCACGTAAGACAGTTGTGCAGCTAGAGGCATCAGCACAACACAGAGATGGCATCATGGCTACCGGCAGAGACAGTGTCTCTTCATGGAAGCCAGGCAGACCTTCTTCCCCCACTACAGGGGCTTGAGATGGACCTGCCTGAGTGCACTCCTTGGCTCTGGGCCTTCACTAACCACTGACAACAAACCAGGACTGTTTGTCGATCCAAGGTTGAAACCAGCAGGCCAAGAGACTGAGGCAAAGAACTATTGCCCAAGGTGAGCATTTTACTTACAATTTGTACAAACATACTTTAAATTTAGTGTTGTTTTCTTTTCCCAAATTAATGTTGTGGTTGTTTCCCCCTTAATAAAAGTTCTTTGTGTTATATACAGATTGTGTTTGCAAGAGAGGAAGCAGTGCTTCTTAAGGCTGGCCAGGGAAGGTATTTAGTTTCTCCAAGGTTTCTGGGTTGGGATTTGCACCAGTGGCATTTGTAAATTTCAAGAGGAACCCCTAGATATTTGAACACAGCCCTTTTTGCTGCAGACAGTCCATGGCAGAAGGGTTACATAATTTTAATCTATGTCTAATCCCAAGGCTAGCACTGATACTGCAGTGATGCTATGTGATATTAGGTGTTCAAGAAAAGATGTGTTCAATCTAGCAGTCACCTCTTAACTGGCGGTTAGGGGTTGCTGGCCCTAGCCATGTAATCGATTAACACTAGCACTGTCCTGACTGAACAGACACTTGTTAAAATGAAGTCAGTGCATCAGCAGAAGTACCGTTAGTATCTAGGAAGAAATTCAAGGTGATGGGCACTGAAGTACACTGAAGTAAAGAGAAAAAACAGCCTCCCCTATGTCAACCCCATTTGATTTTTCCTTTAAATTTATGTAACCCCCGAGATTACATAGATTCCTGCGACTCTGTCCTGCTGGCAGCTCAGGGAGAGGCACACACTGTCCCTCGTAGGGAAGGGGAGCCAAGGCAGACTCTGAGTCCACCCAGAAACCAATGGGGAAAGAGAGGCCCTCCCAAGGAGAAGACATTTTGGAGTCAGTCTGGAGCCAGCGAGGGAAAGGGCAGAACTGGCTGTGGTGGGAGCTGGTGAGTCCCAGACCTGCATGCAGGTTTCCCCTGAGAACAGGCCTCTAGGGACCTGACAGCAGATCCCTCAGCTGGGTTTTTCCTTCCCCACTGATGATTCCCAATTTGTAGCATTTGCTGGAAAACTTCCCCAGCCAGGCTGAGTTTGCCATCCAGCTCCCTAGATGAGACCAGTCACCACATGGTCAGCTCTGCTCTGTCTGCTAGGCCAGGGAAGCTGCCTGCTGAGTGTAACTGGAGGCTGGGCTAGGGGGCTACCGTTTGGATGTTAGTATAGTTGTGTAACCTACACCTTGAGCCCCTGCACCCCTTTGTGGTGAGGGGAAATCCGGGGACTGACGCAACCTGACTCCTGCCTCAGGAGGATCCCTGCCAGCAGAGAGCAGCCCCTCTGCAGTGACTGAGGAGTCCAGAGTCATCTTTGAACCTGAGGATTGTTCATGGAGTTTGTGAGTGCACCATCTTTTAGTTAGTCAGGGAATTTGTTTTAGGTACCCCCTGCTCCCTGAACTGTGTCCTCAAGCCAGGGAGTAAGGGTTTGAGGATTTTGTAACCTGATGCATATTACACCTGTGGAGGGATTTACCACCTTCTCCCACTTGTGAGTCCTTTGGGCTGTACTGAACCCAGTCAGCCACACTGCTAAACCACTGCAGAGAAGAATTTTGTGGTTATAGGTCATCAAGGGCCACAGCAACGTACGCGTACCAACGGGACACTAATTTTACATTTGCTACATCAAGTCACGAGTATTTGCAGCGTGGGCACCAGTGACCCTAAAAATAGTATTTTACCCTGTTTTGTCTCCTGTTTAATATAATTATTGTGTTGAATATATTTTTGTGTTTGTGTTATTTCTTGGAAGTCTCCAACTAGCTGGCAAGTAAGTGGGGATTACTCTGTAGTTAGAATTTTCTGCTCAAGCTGCCCTAGTGACCCTGCCAGGAAGGAGCTAGGGGGGTGGAGGCACTGCCAAATAATTTTAAAAAAAAAGAAAAAGAAAAAGGATACACCTGAGTGGGTGGCGGGATCCAAAAGAACCCAGACCTGTCCATCAAAACCTGTAAGCGGATTGGCATTAAAGGAGGTAACCAGATGGAGAGGGGCGCTACACTTAGTTCTATCAGCAAAACAGCAGTTTTCTCGGTGAAGCATTCAAGCTCTCCAGCTACATAAATACCAAGTGACAGAAGAAAAAAGGAAGTCTAATTCTCCTGTCAATACATATTGAAAAGTCCCATTAGCATCAATGGGAATTGAACAGATGAGTGCAAGGGGAGAGCAGACCCAAATGAGTTAGGGCCCTTTCTTCCCTAAGCGCGAGTGACATCACCACTTATGTCAACAGGAGTGTGTGAGCAGCACCTTTCTGAACCCACTCTATAATTAAGTCTGCACATCGGGTAGAAAAAATATCCTCACCCCCTTCTTGGAGTCTAGCTTTGCTAACAAAAAAACTGAATTAAAAATAAAGTTCAACTCAAGCCTTCTTCCCAGGCTTGACTGCTCCAAGAGACTGCTATCCCAAGACTTCTTAGTTCCTCCACCCTAGATCCTCCATCTCTCTTGAGAGTTACTCCCACTTCTCTTATATCGAAGTAGGGAAATAAGTCACCTGCCATAAAAATTCAGAGCCAGTTTAACTCTTCCTCCCATAACATCAACATCCGTTCAGAGCGTTTCAGAGTATGAGCCGTGTTAGCCTGTATCCGCAAAAAGAAAAGGGGGACTTGTGGCACCTTAAAGACTAACCAATTTATTTGAGCATAAGCTTTCGTGAGCTACAGCTTTCTTTGTTCGGAGAGTGGAGTAGTTTAGGCCAACACTTTCCGCCCATTACAAGTCTTTACTTTATGATGTTCTGCATAAGATACAAATCAAAGCCAAAAATATCCATATATCCCCAGCAGAATTTCACAGATAAACTTGAGGCTCGTTGCCAAGAGGCAGCTGCTAAACATGAGTTTAGCAAGAGTTGAAGCTTTTTCTTGGGCATTTGCTGCAGAGGTTCAGAAGGGGCAAAAATTGCATCAAAAAGAATTCCTCCTGGTCATGTAGGCTGTAAAAGCCCTTTCTCCCCTGGTAATGGTAGTAGTATGTTCAGCATGCTGCAAAAGCAATGGCAGGAAAGTAAAGTGGTAACATTACAAGTCAAGCACTTTGAATTGATCTTAGTGACTTAATGTTGTGCATTACTGCATCTTTGCACTCATGTTAACTGTTCATCAGGGCATGGCTGGCCAAGTCACTAACTGAACAAAATGTTCCTGCAAGAGATCGTATTATGGGTGGTGGGAGCACATAACATACATTAGTGGTGGACAAACCTCAAAGATTTAGATAAGCACCTGAAATTATAGATGTTTATTCAAAATCTCTCTCTCAGCTGTCCTAACCATAGGCTCCCAGCACCACCCTCCCCAGTAAAGAATACCCTCTCATCTAACCAGCCTTCATCTAGCAGATCCCCTTTAGCTGAGAGAAATGGCTCAACTGGTCCATGCTACCTTGCCAGGAAGCAGGTTTCCTCTTTAGAGGACAGTCAGGTAAACAGCTTTCCCCATCCCCACCTGGATGCAGAAGGTAGGCACCATGTGGAACTCAGTTCTATTGAGCTATATTTCAAAATGGAAAGGTACTCCGAAACTTCCTGGAAAGCAGTGATGGATAGTAAAATTCCAGAGCACATTAGATCGCTGCCTCCCTTCCTGCTAACCTTGGGAAAGGGATTCACACTTGTTCTGGGGATTTTACAAACTCAGAGGAACACAACGGGGCACAAGTTATACAGAAGACTGGTGATATGGTACATTTGCATTTAAAAATACTGTATCCAAAGCCCAGAAGGATTGGTGGGTCTTGCTGATACCAGTCCCACGGAGAAGGAAGTACGCCTCTTCAGAGACAGGAGAAAGCCCTCTCCCACCCCCAAAAGATCCACTGCAACAGGTAAGTAAATGAGGTTCTGAACTTTTTCAAACCTTCGAAGTGTTTGCTTCACATTTTGGTTTAGGGATGGGTAAAGGTTTGCACCAGTGCTTATTTTATTCAAGCCAGTCTGTCCAATACTCTTATACGTCTCCATTCAGTGCTCTCCCCGCCCCATTTGTTTTTGATCCTAATAAGTTTTGGTTCTGGAAGACCCTCCAGTACTCAACTAGTAAGTGAACTGTGAAATAGGCAGGCTGAAGAAGAGGATGGAAGTGATGATGAAAACAAACAAACAAAAATAAAAACAAAAACCCCTAGCTGCCTTGTGTTATTCATAATAAAAGAGAAAGAAACCTTTGTAACTGGAGTAGCTGAATCACAGGAACTGAGCAGAGGAAAATATCTGGGAATTTAAAATAATCTAGCCAGCTTCCTTATGCTGTTAAAGATAGAACATGTCTGAGTGGCCATATGGATGAGCCTGCATTCTAAACATAAAGCTGCATATACATCTCTCACTATAATTATGCGATATTTTCCATGCAGGAATTCATGCGAGACTTTAAAGCTAGGTAGTTTCCTGTGCTGCTTATAAATGGACAAAGTGCACATTTTAAAACATGGAGTGTAGAAAGACCAGAATGTATCTTGCTTACAGCAGCAAACATGGAAAATGTATTAACACAGAAGGAGCCATTTTGTTGCTGGTGAAAAAGAGAAGCAGAATGAACAGCAGTGCAGAAATATACTGGAAAAAATGTGTGCAAGTTACAGTTATAGTGTGCTGTACACAACTATTCACTTATAAAAAGAAAAGTACTAGTGGCACCTTAGAGACTAACCAATTTATTTGAGCATAAGCGTTCGTGAGCTACAGCTCACTTTATTGGATGCATAAAGTGGAAAATACAGTGAGGAGATTTATATACACACAGACCATGCAAAAATGGATGTTTACCATACACATTGTAAGGAGAGTGATCACTTAAGATGAGCTATTACCAGCAGGAGAGCGGGGGGGGGGGTTGTAACCTTTTGTAGTGATAATCAAGGTGGGCCATTTCCAGCTGTTGACAAGAACGTCTGAGGAACAGTGGGTGGGGGGGGAATAAACATGGGGAAATAGTTTTACTTTATGTAATGACACATCCACTCCCAGTCTCTATTCAAGCCTAAGTTAATTGTATCCAGTTTGCAAATTAATTCCAATTCCGCAGTCTCTCATTGGAGTCTGTTTTTGAAGTCACCTACTACAGGACAGGCCCAACAAAGATAATAACAGAACGCCACTAGCTATTACCTTTGGCCCCCAACTAAAACCTCTCCAACGCATCATCAAGGATCTACAACCTATCCTGAAGGAGACCCATCACTCTCACAAATCTTGGGAGAAAGGTCAGTCCTTGCCTACAGACAGCCCCCCAACCTGAAGCAAATACTCACCAGGAGCCACACACCACACAACAGAATCACTCACCCAGGAACCTATCCTTGCAACATAGCCCGTTGCCAACTGTGTCCACATATCTATTCAGTGGACACCATCATAGGGCCTAATCACATCAGCCACACTATCAGAGGCTCGTTCACCTGCACATCCACCAATGTAATATATGCCATCATGTGCCAGCAATGCCCCTCTGCCATGTACATTGGTCAAACTGGACAGTCTCTACGTAAAAGAATAAATGGACACAAATCAGATGTCAAGAATTATAACATTCATAAACCAGTCGGAGAACATTTCAATCTCCCTGGTCACTAGATTACAGACCTAAAGGTCGCAATATTACAACAAAAAGACTTCAAAAACAGACTCCAACGAGAGACTGCTGAATTGGAATTAATTTGCAAACTGGATACAATTAACTTAGGCTTGAATAGAGACTGGGAGTGGATGTGTCATTACACAAAGTAAAACTATTTCCCCATGCTTATTTCCCCCACCCGCCCCCCACTGCTCCTCAGACGTTCCTGTTAACTGCTGGAAATGGCCCACTTGATTATCACAACAAAAGGTTTTCTCCACCCCCCCCCCCACCCCCGCTCTCCTGCTGGTAATAGCTCATCTTAAGTGATCACTCTCCTTACAGTGTGTATAACACCACCCATTTTTTCATGTTCTGTGTGTATATAAATCTCCTCACTGTATTTTCCACTGAATGCATCCGATGAAGTGAGCTGTAGCTCACGAAAGCTTATGCTCAAATAAATTGGTTAGTCTCTAAGGTGCCACTAGTACTCCTTTTCTTTTTGCGAATACAGACTAACAAGGCTGCTACTCTGAAACCTATTCACTTGAAAAGTATTTTCAAGCTCACCGAAGTAGTATCATGCATCCCCCACTTACATAAATATGTACAATTTTGCTGCCGTTGAATGAAATTTACTTTATACTGTACTAAGATTTATAAAATAGAAAGGAATCCCATTTTATTGCAGCCATCTGTTTCTAAGAAAGAAAGAACTGGAATGATGTTAAGTGATGGAAGCTCTCTGTCCTGTCTCCACCTGTTCTTTTTATTTTAATCTTTTCTTTTTATTTTAATTTTTTTAGTGCTGTTCCAGTAGATTTTAGAGCTCACTTACAAGAGCCAATATATCAGATGTACCTAACTGTCCTACCTCCTGGCGAGGCTCACATAATAAAGAAAGATTTCTTCCCACCCTCTGTAACTACACACAGATTCCCCCCACCACCCCCATGCTGGTCAGTGCATGTTACATGTCCCCTGCCACTATATACACAATCCAGAGAGAATATCTGAATGTTACAGCTAATAATTTTGGAGTTTGGCTTTTAAAATCAAATTATACAGACTCATGTGGTTAACTCAGGAAGTTCCTGTTCAATCCCTGACATTGACAAGATGGAGGCAGGCATGGAAATAGAAGCCACATCTGTACAAATAACTCATTGTTTGGTTAGCAGGCAGTTCCAAAAAAGTGAAAAATAGTGTCAGCTCTACCGAAACCCAAATTTTTTCAGAATTGTCAGCCAATTGAAAAAGTTGGAAATGTTTCATTTTGGGTGTAACGAAGTGCAATATTCCCCAGAGTACAATCTGGACTGCTCAACAGCTGTGTCCCCTCAATTCTCCAAGCTAGGATGTGTTATTCTCTTCTTTGCTGTGAGAACAACCACTCCTGGCCAGTTCATGCAACATCATTCCCGGCTGAATTACATGAATGCTCTGGCTAGCCACTCATTAATTATTATAGGACGACACCAGCAACTTCCCAGTCCCAGACAGTCCCCCAGAAATGTTTATCTTGTACTGTCCAGCACCATCCTGAATAATACAAGCTCAGAGAAAGTCTGACATTTCATCAATGGGAAATGATATGCGCAGTCCTGTTATCTTAAGTGAAGGTTCCCAACACCTCAATCCAAACACACACTGGTTTAGATAAAATCAATACATCTAGTTTATTAACTACAGAGAGACAGATTTTAAGTGACTACAAGTAATGAGGTATAAAAGTCAGAATTGGTCACAAAGAAAATAAAAGATAAGAGACAAACTAATACCTAATTTATCAAGTTAAGTGTAGTTAAAAGCAAAAGATGTTTCCTCGCTATAAGCTAACAGCAGTCTGGCTGGATTGCTTCAGCCAGGACTTCCCCCCAGTTCAGTGATGCTTCCTTTGTCTTTCAGATGTTGATGTTGTGAGTAGAGATGGGGAAAGAGGTGATTTGGGTGACTCTGTTTCTCATTCTTATACCCTTCTTCCCAATTTGAGGATTACCTCCAGTTGGGGCTCAGGCAACAGTCTGTTCACATGGAAAAACCCCAGTTGTGTCTTTGCCAATATGTAAAGTTCTCACTTACACCCTTCTTTCTGCCAAAGAATGGCCATTAGCCAGGTGATAGTTCAGGATAGTCCATTTGATTATGCCGATACGTGGCCAGTGCATCAGTGTATCTTTTTGACTCTGAAGAACTGGTTTGGGCCTGCTTTTCTACCTTTGGAACATGTTATAGCAATGTTATATAGTAGAATCTTATAAACTTTACATACAATGGCACCACGCATATTTTACCAGAACAATAATGTTCAGCAGATTATGAGTTTTCAAATGACACCTCAGCCGGCATACTTCTACAAAATTTTTCATAGTTTTGTAAAAAAAGGTGAACATAAGAATGTAGTCTGTCACACAAAGTGTTTTGGTTTGGACATTACAAAAGCAAATGAAATAAAGGGCTGCATTCACAAAAAACAACACAGAGGCACTGATAGCCTGCATGTATCCAATAGTTCATTGGTTAGGGCCCAGTATATTAAGAACATTTTGCTTCCACCAAAATAGTTTCCTAAGTGACAGCTATAAAAATGAAATTAATATTCTTTAAGACTAAACCTTTGTGTAAATTGAAACTTTGAAAATACCAGCATTTCACATTTCTATAGACTGTTTGATTTTCACCCCCAAAATGTCAACTAAACACCACCATACTGTATTTATTATTGTAACAGGGTTGCACTCACCTCTCAAGAGCGCCCCCTGGCCGAGCACATTGTGGTGTTTAGATGTTGCTTGTAATTATTAGAACTGGGAGCACTGGCTGTAGGGAGTCTGAAAGGACAGGAAACAGGAAGGAGGGGAGAGGAGTTGAGAGGCTGGGAGAGAGCTACAGAGGGTGCAGCAGCAACTTGGTAAAGAGGTTTCCACTTTGAAAATAAAATCCTGTTGAAGCTTGTTAATACCTTGCTTAGTTGATGCAACATTTTGGCGACGAAGATGGATCTTCTGCCTCTTAACCCACCTGCACCCTTTCTGCAAAGCCCAGGTGAGCCTCCAATTGCTTTTACTACCTGGATCCATACGTTTGAGATTTATCTGCTTGCAATCAGTGCTACAGAGATTTCTGAAGAAAGAAAGCGTGCTCTGCTAATCCACTGCCTTGGAGCAGAAGGGCAGCGTATATTTTACACTTTCCCCCTTGCAGATGATAAATATGAGACTGAACTCACTGCATTAAAGAATTTTTTTGTGCCAAAAGTGAATGTAGCAGCTAATCCCTCCAGATTTCACCAGCGTGAGCAGAAACCAGGGGAAACTATAATTCAGTGTATTGCTTCCCTGAGGAGTCTGATTGTAATCTGTGACTTTGGGAATATGGCAGATGAGATGATTAGAGACCAGCTCATTGAGAAAACAACCATGCTTCATGTAAGAGAACGCTTACTTCTAGAACCACAATTTACACTAGAAAAAACAATAACCATTGCTACTCAGATTGAGTCAGCTACAGCTGAAGCCAAAATAATGAACATGGATACAGGAGGCACAGTCCAAGCTGTGACTCCTTTGCAGGAAAAGTTCACTACCACTGCAGAAACACAATTGCAAGAGGAAAACTAATGAAAAGCCACCAAATCAGCAAATTCAAAATACAGTAAAAGCATGTTTTCGCTGTGGATCCCCACAACACCTTGCAAGCTACACAGGATGTCTGTCAAAAGTATCTCAGTGCAATCAAAAAGATTGGACATTTTGCTAAAGTGTGTCGCAGTAGCCCGTTCAATCAACAGGTGCATGCAGTTACAATACCAGATGTTACTGTGCTGAGTGTGGACAAAATCACTACTGCACATATTCCAGAACAGATAAAGTACACTGTAAACGTTTCCGCCATACCCTCAGGCAAACCACACGCTATTCAGCTAATGTTGGACACTGGCTCAGCAGCATCTGGTTCCATCTATCCACATTACTTTAAAGATGTGCCTCATACTGACCCCAAACTTCACTTGGTGTTCTATTTGAAAAACCATATTCCAGTACATGGCTGCCTGCCAGTAATGGTTACTTTTGGTGATTGCTGTGTAACTGCAGAGTTCTACATTGTCCACAAAGGCACTCCCATCCTTGGCAGAAATTTATTGGCTGCTTTAAATCTCAGGGTAGTTAATGGACGAATTGATCTTCCTCAGCAAAGCACTCTTGCAGTAAACACACCAGTTTCAGCTGGGACACAACACCAGGTTGAGGAGAAACTCGGCTGTGCTTATGGGTTTCTTCATAAAGTTAAAATGCGGAACAATGTGATGCCTGTACGACAGAAGTTATGCCGCTTACCATTTTCAGTCAGGGAAGCTGTTTCAGAGGAACTTAGAAAACTTGTTCAAAAGGACATTATTGAAGAGATCGACTCCTCGAAATGGGTTTCACCTATAGTTGTGACGCAGAAGAAGGGTGGAGGCATTCGCCTTTGTGTGGACTTAAGAGAGCCAAATAAAGCTATTGTGATAGACAGTCATCCTCTTCCTCAAATAGAAGTAGTGTTTGCAGAACTCTGTGGAGCAAAGATGTTTTCTACTCTTGATTTGCAGAGTGCATACCACCAGGTTATGTTGCATGAAGATAGCAGAGACCTCACAGCATTTATTACACAAGGGACTATTTCACTTGGTAAAGAGGTTTCCACTTTGAAAATAAAGTCCTGTTAAAGCTTGTTATGATCTTGCTTGGTTGATAGACCACGCATGTGCCTGCACTCTCTCTCTATGGCAGGTCTTCAGCGATTCAGCCCTCTGGCTGAGTCACATATACTGTCCATCTGTGAAAAAAGCAACGCAAACCCCTTTTGGGGTACAAGTCCAACAGGGGCCTCTCTCAGTGCCCTCTGTGATGTGTCTCTCAGTTCATCCCTGCTCCGGAATAGAGCAGTGTTCCAGGGCTCCTTTCCTGGACGCAGTGTCTTTGCCCTCTCAGGGCCTTTCTGGCCCCAGCTCTTCAGCTGGGCCACTACAGTTCAGTCCCGTTTATGGGGTGCCTCGAAGTCCAGGCCACTTTCCCAGTGACTTTGGGGGGAGGGGAAATCTGGGCCTGCCCTCTATTCTGGGTCCCAGCCCAGGGACCCTATAGATAGCAGCCGTTCACAATGTCCCTTTAAATAAACTGTGTTGCTGCTATAATTCCCTGGGCCACTTCCCCGTGGCTCCCACACACTCTTCACCCTTACTTCAGGACCTTGTCCTCGTGGAGTCCCAGCAGCCAGCCTGGAGCACCATCCACTCTCGTCCAGTTCTAGCAAGGAACTGAACTTGCTCTGGCCCTGCAGCTCTTCTTATACTAGCCTACTGGGCCCTGGTTGGCTGCTTCCCACACAGCCACTCTAGGCAGCTTGGAGGACCTCTCTACTTATCACACTTCTCTGGGGTAGGGTGTGGCAGGGAAACAAGAATATTTTATAGGCACAAGTTGTGTTTTATACTGTATTTCAAAATACAGGTCTTCAATGTTTCCACTCATTTAAAAGGGAGCACAATATAACACTTGACCTGTGCCTACATTATCCATGCTTCCTGAATTTTATGACTTCCTTTACAGATGAATTCAAATTCACCCATATTTTCAATTCTGCTTCCATTTTACTAACTGCTCATTACTTAGAGAATCTATTTTGCAAACACAAGAATACAGGGTTCCTTTCTTTACAGTTTTCTTTACCTTGACTGTCCACACTTACTGGTTCATGTTACACTGAAAAACTAACAATGGCTTCTTTTCTCATCTCTGCTGTGTTTGGGGAAAAAACCCAAACATCAAGTACACCACAGAGTCAAAAAACTGTAGCTAGCAAGCGAGATAAACATGATAATTAACATGTCAGAAAGCTATCAGGAAAATGTAACAAAGAATCCCACAAGACCAATCACTCCTTGTTTGGATGATGATTTGTTTTGCTTTGTGGGCATATTTGCCGTGCCAAACCTGTTCCTTGCAATCTCTGTTTCCTTGAGATATCTGAAAAACTAAGCTTCAACACGCATACTGTATTTTTCCAAATATTAGTGTGATAAAAAGCCTTGATGGCTGCCTCGCTAACTAGAGCATGTAGCTATTACTTTCTATTTTCCTTCTCTATTCCATTTTCAGACTCAAAAGCAGATAAGCACTAACAGAAACCACTGTTATCAATATCAAGGAGGCACGCACATACACAAGATATTTGAACAAATTGAAATTCTGCATGTCAGTAGCAGTCAGGCTACTGTTGAAAAGTGCTAGATAATTAAATCCAAGAAAGAACTGCAAACTTTGGACCTCTCATAATGATGTGATGTGGTGTCAGGCACAGATAAGCAGTTGTACTTCAAAAATACAAAAAGATTTCACATCATATTGTCTCTTTAAAAGAAAAAAGATAGGAGAAAATAAACCCATTGTCTGGACAAACTGTTCAAAACAGTTGGTCATGTACAAGTCAATGAATTGTTTTGCTTGGTTCATCTTCTCTCTCACAATGTTAGGAACAAACAGTAGTAGTAATGCTGATAACACTCTAACCTACACATTTCCATAATATATAGGCATATACAATATAAATACCAGTCATTATATACCCTGGTTGCCATTAGAAAGTTGACCATTAATGTGGTGTTTGCGGAATCATTAACATAGAATTTGAATGATGACAGTTAAGAGGTGGTTATAAACACACACATACTATGTACATTGTGCATTATTTATCTGTATTAGGCCAGCAGGGCTGAATGGATAACAGGAAGTATGGTCAGTAGGATGCACCATGGCAGAATTTAGCCTGCTTGCTTTTCTTTACCAGCACAAAATTCAAGCCACACTGGATATGAATAATTGAAAACAAAAATCAGTAGGTCTCCACTTCTACCATAAACACAGTTTTGCTGAAAATAAAATTATTTCCATAAAATAAACTTTGGGGCAGATTCTGAGTTCACAGGAAGCATAAAGACAGAAGAACTTCCTTGAAATCAATGTTCTTACAGTAGTAAAAAAATACATCCGAAGCAGGCCCAGTATTTATGAAACAGTAACACAATATATATTTCAGACTAGGATTGCCAATATTGGATATGTATATTCCTGGGGGTTTCATCACATGACCATAGTCTTTAATTAAAAATAGATCTTTAATTCCTGGAGAGCACAGGACAATCCTGGAGAGTTGGCAACCCTATTTAGGACCCAATCCTGAAGTCCCACATAGGCAAAACTCTGCTTTACTGGGAGTTTTAAATGTGAAACATTTGACTATAGGATTAAGCCCTAAGTAGAATTTCTTCATCATTTGGATAGGCTAATAATAGAAACTCAGCTCAGTTTTGTTCTTCATTATAAATTCAAATATGAAATGTGCATTTCATGTTTAAGGTGATACACAGTGTTTGCTATATAGAGATCGTACACAAATATCAGGAGTCATTCACTATTACACTTAGTCCCTTCTGCGCAGAAAGGACTAAGTGTTGGCAAAGGCTCTTTCCCCTCTCAGGCCCATGACTCCAATACCATTTATAAAAAGACAGACTAGTTCAGACCCTTGTTGGTCTTAGGCCATAGCACAAAACTTCTGATCCTCTTTATAGACACCATTCTGATTTGTTCAAATATAAATGTCTAGATATCAAGATAAAAGAAGAGCCAGTCCCCTTGTGTCCATAGAATATAAGTTTTTCCAGGACTGTAAGGAGGAGAAGTATCGTTGGGGCACAGAGAAATCTATCTCAGAGTCCTAGGAAAGAGATTACCTTCTTCCTAGTCCAGGAAGTCAAATTCTGGATTACTATACACCTGGAAGAAAAATAAAATGGCCCCAAAAATGTATATCAAGCCACATTTTCTTCTCACACTCAGGTAACTCCACTGACTTAAAAAGGAGTTACTCCTAACTTACTTTGCTGTAACTGAGAACAGTATTTGCCTTTTTGTATAAGCCAGTCAGTCTACATGGTCTCCTAGTTTACACAAAACTATTTATTTTTGCATTCTTTGTTTTTGCTCATCAGCTAATGCTTCTTCACCACAACACAGAAACATCAAGATAAGAAAAAAAAATTGCATGAGCTCATCATTAGTGGGAAACAAGAAGCAATGAAGATAACAGGCCTAATCATAGTGATTTCTTTACTAAATTCCTTGAGGGGGAAGTTACACAGTGGTCTCAGAGCTTTGCAACGAAGTATACAGTGTGTCATATTGAATCAAATTTGCCCTCCAGATGTCTGTTGAGTTGCACCAGGGATAAATTTGGCCTATCTTTCAGCCAATGTATAAACCAGAAAACAAAACAAAACAAAAAAAATTGCATGTCTGGGAAAATAATCAAAATATTGATTCATGCTATCTTAAGTACCTTCCATGCACAGGGAGTAAAGGGATGGGAAATGTAATTATTCAGATGTACCCACAATGGATTGCCATAGTTGGATGTCAAGTTGCTGGTTTTGATTCAGTTTCTAGTGAAGAGGGTCTACATCATACTATGATGCTAGAGAGATAGAAATTGCAATAGTGGATCTGACTCAAGGTATCTGACAGGACCAAATACTTCAGAGGAAGGCGCATGAAACCCTGCAGGAATTAGATGTAATATAATCTGTCCTCCACGGGAGACTCCTCTTAACATCTAGTAATTGGAGATTGGTTCATGCCCTGAACATGAACAGTTTTCTCTCTCTTCTAAAACTTTCTCTTGGTATTTACTAACATAACTTTAGATATTCCTATTATCTATATAAATGTCCAATGGCTTTTGGAATTTTGCTATGTTCTTGGTCTCAATGGCATCATGCAACAATGAGTTGGACCTATCACCCTGCCAATTAAGGATCACAATAAGGTGATTGGGGCTAGTCAAACAATTTCCCTCAAAACTTTTTTTCCATAGAAAATTGGGTTTTCATCCCAATGAAAATGTTTGCGGCAAACCTTGTCTTTCCTCAAAAGCTGTTCAGTTCCCCCTTGACGAAAACTGAAATCTTTTCGGTTTTCAAGTTTTTGAAACAATTGGAAGTTTTCTATAGAAACACAGCCCATTTCCTGACCAGCTTCCCTGTTGACTTCCACTGGGAAGGTTCTTGGGAGACCGAGGACAGTAGGGAGCTCACAGTAAGGCCCCTGCTCCAATTAGTTAGCTGGGGTGATTCTTCAAGATTTTGAACTGGTTGTGCACAATTGTTTCTGTTTAAGACTAACAGAAACAGTAGGCTCGGGACCCAAGGTAGAGAGGCCCATGATGGTTGTTGGGGGGGGTCTTTACACACTTTGTTAAGAGCCTATCATAAATACAGCATCCCATGAAGAGGAAAAAAACTTTTTGGACCACCATTTCTATTGTCTCTCTGATACGGAAAAGTAAAGCCTGTGCTTAGCTATGCTACCTGCTTTAAATTCTAGTTTTTCCTGCAAAATCCTCATGGTACTTCTGGTTCACTGTTGATATCTGAAAAAAACAAAAAAACAAAACAGAAGTCTCATTGCAACTGATGGTATTGGTGATGTCATGGAATGAGGAATTTGGTGTTACTTCCAAGTTAACGAGGAAATACCAAGAGGTTTTCATAGAGGGATTTTAATTTATCAGTGGGTCACCAGAGAAGGATGTAAGAAAAGTAAGGAGTACTGGTTATGAGAGCAGGAGGGAGATGGGAAAGAGGAATCATGGACAGACGTTCATATTTTCATGTGTGTTATTACACTTTATGACCTTTGTTCTTTGAGACAAGTCTGCAAATTCTAACAGCTTTGAAGCACACTTGCAATGAACAAGTTTCAAGTGAGAGTTCATTAGTTGGACTATCCCTTACTTCAGAAAATAGTTGGTGTTTATATAGAAACACCTTATAACTACGCCTTACTTTTGGTGTCCAGAGAATTTGGTAAGTCTATTGGCAAGGAAAAAGGGTTCTGAAAAAATACTTGGGATTAGTTAGGAAGACCAGTCATTTTTCTCAACCCACTTAAACAACACTCAGGAAGCAACACTTCGGCATTGCTAACTGCATAAAAACATGTAGATATTTATATATGTTTATAAGATTAATAAATGCATTATAGTGAAGATAAAATGTCTGTGAGCTAAATCCTCCATTTGTTCCATTGGTCAACTCCATGGACTATAATGGAATTTTGCCTGTACTCCCTGTACTCCATTAGAGTCACCAGAGTTTTTCCTGCAAGAGAACTGAATAAGGATTCCAGATTTTGTTCTTCTGTTCCTGAATCAATGGGCTACAGAATACTGTTAAAAAGAAAGTGGAAGAGTTGCCAAACAGGAACATATTCAGCTCTGGTATAAGCAGGCATGACTTCACTGAACTTAAGAGGCAATATTCTCAAGACCGTTTAGCTTTGGGTTCCCTGATTTTAGGGCCAAAAGTACCAAACTCACAAAAGCACAATTTACAGAAGCCTGGGGGCAGCTCTAAGTTGTAGCAATTGCTACTGATCCCGAAGGGACCATTCCAATAACTGGGGAATCACTGGGGCATAGTGGCCCACTGGCTATCCTGCCTTCTCCTGGGTATTTCACCTATGACAGTGTCAGAGCTAGTGGGCTGGAGTAGACCTGCTTTGAAAGCTCTATGCCTTTTGAGGATTCCTCTTAAAGTATGAGAATCCCCAGGGCCTCTAATAAGGTGATTTTACATCTTTGGTGAGTCACTTTGCATTTCTGGAGAGGCCAAGATAGTTGTAATAGGGAAGAGTTTGGCCCAAAGGTTGATTTTATCCAAAGTTTCCAAAGTCACTTGATACAAAATGTTAAAATCTGTAATTTGAAAGATATACACTCTGATCATGCAACAGGATCCCAATGAAGTCCAATGGACTTTGTGCCAGCATAATTGTCCATCAGCATGGATCCTATTGTGTAATTGAGATCTTAGTAGATAATTCCCTTTAATCAAAATTTTACTGATAACTTATAACACATTGTGTGATTATCAAGATTGGAAGATGCTATTAAAAAAGCAATGCCTGAATGCTCAGCTAAGTAAGAATGGTGATTGCTACCTGGCAGACATTTAGAGTTCATTGCTAAAAGTACTTGAAGTGGATTTGTGAAGCCCATTCAGTCCCAACATGCCCTTTATAGATTTTTCTGAAATATGCCTTGACATAGTTTTGTTCCCTTTGTGCTTTCTACTTTATATTTACCTCACAGGAAACTTTATTCTATTCCATGTTCTTAGTTACGTATCTTATTGTTGATCACTGGTATATGTGGGGAAGCTGTTTAGTAGCAATCCAGGTTCAAACACAGTCAGATGTGAATGCCAGTCCTGGAAACCACAGTTCAAATAGGAACTTCAGCTCTCAGATCCCAAAACATTTGCCAGTCCTCATTTCAATTAGAATGAGTTATCTATGAGAACAGATTTAAGCATTGGTGACTTACTTAACTCCCAGACACATTCATGAGAAGTAGTTCATATGCCCAAAAGAAGCTACACATGACTGAGACACACATGATTGAGAACAGAGATGGAAACTAATATTTATCATCCTAATGAACACACTCCTACTGCAATCAAGATTCATTTTCAACAGTATCTGTGGGAGAAAGTGTTGGGGGAGTAAGAAAATAATTCTTTTTCCAATCTCCATCTCTCCTCCCCTTTCTTACAAATTGCAAAAGGTTGTATTGAATTTTTTGTACTGAAAATAAAACAGGCTTTAGGCAAAACAAGAGCCAGAGCTAAGGTCACAGATGGACTGAAAGAAAGACTTAGCTTCACTGGGACACCCCCTCTACAAATAGAAAAAACAATACTAAGCTTTTGTAAGTGTATTATTTTCATAGGGGACAGAGCAGGACATATTGCTTTTCATTCACTTTTAGACTTTCACTTGTTTTGTGAACTTTTATTGGCATTTTCTCAGCTTTGTAGGTTTTTGTCGGTCATTTGACCTGTGAATTATCTCAAATTCTAGAAGCTCTCCCTCCAAAACACACACACACACAAGAAAGCTCTATCGGAATGAAGTCCTTGAAATGTAAGCAAGAAAAAGTGGTATGAATAATGTGCGACATGCATCAAAAGTCTTGCAAATAACTTCAGACTATGAAAATACCTTTCAACAGTTAGAAGGAATGGTACATACTATGGTATTTTAATCAGAAGTTGTATCAAGCTTGTAACAATATAGGGAATCTAACGTTTCTCTTGTGCTATGACTTCCAAGGGGAGAATGTCACCCAAGTGTCTCTGGATCTCTGGGCTGTAGTAGGCAGAGGTACCTGTGTATAGTCTACTAAGAATAAACTACAGTTGGATATATAAAGCCATTTATTTCAGTTCATATGATTTCAAACATTTACTAATTCAAGAGGCATTGAAACAAAGCTAAAATTAGTAGTGAATGTCACTACTGACATCTGTTTTCAGATAAAGAAGTTAGAAGTAATGAATACAGTTTTAATAATAAGTTAACTTCTGATTAAATTTAAAATATTACCCCGGGAAAGAAGTACATAGAGAAATTTTAACCTCAAAACTTCCCTAATCAAAGGCATTCAACATGTGATTTGTAGGATACAAAAGAGCGTGAACTGGCATTTATTTACCATTATTTAAGTACATAAGTTTTCATTAAAAAAAAAAAAGTATTTTTTAATACTAGTAACCACTTGAATCTTTATTTCCTCTATGGTAATTCAATTCATTAAACATAATTTTGAGTGTCTGGACATAATTAACTTTTATGAATATAATCAATATTAATGATATAAAGTGTCAGGATTGTGGAATTCATTTATGGTTTCGAAAATCTGAATATTCAGAAAACATGGGACTGAATAAAAAGATCATTACTCATAATTCAATTACAACTAACTTCAAAACACTCTTACATTCAGTACAAGAACTCAAAATGACAGACTGAGGAAGCAATTTGATTGGCTAATGAAGATTCTGAGCTGTGTAATAATTGAATTGGATGGAATCACTAGCTAAAACAATACAGCAGACATTTTATAAACACAACTGTTCATAACTTCATGTATCTAGTTTCCATGGATTGAGACATACATATGTGAAGCCAATGATACATGCTGCTGTACCCATCAATACTGTATATGAAAACAGAGGTTAAACCAAAGATAGAAAACCTTGCCTAGAAGGGATATGAACAGTGGTACACAAAAGCTCAAAGGCAGATGGCACAGCATATTTTTTTTATGATGCAAGACTGCTCAGGATCATCTATGGATAATGAACCATGACAACTCTGAATTTGATGAAGCATAAGTCAATAGTGAAAGAAGGCAAAGGAATGCAAGAAATATTTGAACAGTCAGCAAATGCATACAGACTGTTTTTTGCTTATCCTTGCAATCTGAAATAGCAACACAGGAGCCATAAAAATATGCCTCCACTAATTTGACATATCCCTGAAGTCTGAAAAAGCCATTTTTAGAAAAAAATTAATTTTCTCTATCGAAAAGTATCTTGCACTAAAACATTTCACAAGCTATACAACATCCACAAGGATACCAAACATTTTTTGGTGTGTTTAAAATACCTTATATGATCGGCATCAATGCAGTTTTCTATTCACAGGGAAATCTTGAGTGACATATGTACCGGTCAGGTTCTAGATTCTTCACTGCTCAAGCTCCCTTTTCTTTTTCACTTTAAAAAGAGAAAGTGAGAGAGATTCCATTTAAACACTGTCTGGCACATCTCTACTTGCATTTGCTATTATCTCTTTGCCCACAATCAACTGCTGTTTAGAACACACATTAATTATTCTTGGTTTGTTCTATCCCCTTCAATTCTTGATTTTGAGAGGTTGAGAGGCAACAAAGGAGAATCAATCATAAGATCTACAAAAATGAACCTTGGATGAAGAAATTTTTTCCTTCTGTATGTTGTCACTCTTTATCATTGACACGTGGGGTTTTATTTATTTACTTTGTTAATGTGACCATATTTTTTGTTTTCTGCACTTTTTAAAACTGAGGCAAATGTGGTGAATTTGCCATTTTAGTGCTGTCACCCCAATGAGATACTTGTATGCCAGCTGATAAACACGTGAGAGAATGATTCCATAGTTTTAACTTCTTGATCATTCATTCATCTTGCTGCCTGTTTGAGATTAAAGGCCATAATACATAACCATAATTATGTGAATGTTTATCACTCTCACCACAACGCTTTGCTGATATGGACTTTAGAAAAGTCATGGAAACTTGTGGCAACTGAAGACAGGAAACCCAGGTATCCTTACTTTAGTCAGTATTGAGTAAACTCTTTACTGTAAAATGTGACGATAGAAGAATTCCCTCTGCAGAAACCACACTTTGTTTTGGGCCACAGCCACAGGTCTTACTCAGTTAATATAGCTAATGAATTCAGTTGATTACCGTGGGCGTTTTGGCTGGTAAAGATTATGGAGACTGATTTATAGTCTACTGAAATAAATCAAGAGACTCCAGTTGATTTTAATAGGCTTTGGATCAGTCTTTATAGAATTTGGCCCTCTAAGCAGACAGCTTTTCCAATCTGCTCTATAAACACAGTTCACCCAGTATGGAAAGTCTTCCTTTGGTCAGCTTTATCAACAACGAAAACAACGACAACAACATAATGTTATGTTGGAAGGAGTTAATGACTGAGAGCAAGCAGGTCTTTTGAGCGGTAGGCAATCATAGACCTCATTAAAGCTTATGGGCAGGTGAGCCACACTTAATTCATCCAAATGGAAGGAGCAGTTAAGCTCATTTATGGAATAGGATACATGAAAAACCAGAAGCCCCCACCCCTGGCACTTTGCCATGAGGGAAGACTGGAGCAAGAACTCAGGGAGAATTAGAGGGTTTTCCCTGGGACTGACTGTGAACACAAGGCCTGGGAGGTTGTTTGGTTGCAGCTGTGTTTTTCTGTGTGGGGTGTGGGTGACAAAGGCAGAAAAGAAGGCATGAGTGAGGGTGGAAAGGAGGCTTGGAAGTTATAAGCAAGAAAACTCCCTGCTGTTGCTTATTCCGGTTGGGGTCAGGAAAACAGGACTTTACTCATCATCAGTTTCTCCTCCTAATGAAACAACCAAGCAAGGCCTTGAATATTGGCTAACCCATTTGGACAAAGGTGCAGCAGTAACAAAGATAAGTTTAATTTTTTTCCACAGGCTTGGCTACTCCTAAATTTCCACCCACAGCTTACATCCTACCTCAGGTGGGGTAAATGAGTCACCTCCCCTAGTGATTTAGTAGAAACAGTTTCCCCCCAGATCAATATCTTCTGAAGATGGTAGGGTGTTTCATTCAAAATTTCTGTTACAGGTCCCTTGATACAAGTCCACATTAGGGTGTTGCAGCCAAAGAGCTAAATAGCCTTTCTGCATATTATTAACATTAGAGTTGTGACTATAGGCCCCTGTGTTAGTGCTGTACAAACGCATAATGAGAGATAGTCGCTGACCTGAAAATGTTACAAATCTAAATAGACAAGGCAGTCAAAGGACAGGAGAAATGATGTGTCCTACTCATTTTTCAGATGGAGAACTGAGGCACAGAAAAGTAAGTGACTTTTTCACATTATTGTGAAGTTCAGGCTTTTTCCATATTCTTAAGGTCTTGGAAACAATTATAGCAGATGACATTACATGCACTTTCTTAAAGATCATTAAAACCACAGTATTAAATTTAAAATTGCAGAGAAAAACAGGAGATTGTACTTAAGAGATATTGCTAAATACTTTCTAAATATTTTCAATAGCTTTAGATTATTTTCTTCAGCTCCTCGATTAGACACTTGAAAATATCCTCTTTTCTTCTGTGCCAGCAGGAATTTCAAAGGAACAGTTTAGTATTTAAAAAAAAAAAGGGATAAAATATATGCAAACATGGCTAATGAGACAAAATGCAGCAGGAAAACCAAGCAGATGTTTTTGGTATCCTACTACATTATGAAACACAGCAGCAATAGAAGATTTTAAATGCTTTGTTCTCATAATACTTCTCACTCTCAGTACTCAGTTATTTGCAGGATGCATATAGAACACCTGAATATAGTCCCTAAATTTCTATCCAATACTGCATCTAACAGCCCTTTGATGGGCTATGTAGCAAACTGGAAGTTGTTGCCCGATACCAATGGTTCTTTATGGAAAAAGTTCTGACAAACATTTGTATACATACAAATCACATTCAGAAATATTTTCCATTTGTATTTTGTATCCAAATTTTCAGATTCATTCATACCTGTTCAAGCTAGTGGCTTAGGCAGCCCATTTAAAAAAAAAATTGAACTAGCCTTTCTGCATTGAGGTCCTGGTCCTCAGACAGTTTCCCAACACAATTAGTGTCTTTTTTCAAGGGCAGGGGGAGAAAGAGAGAGAAATCATCATGAATGGGCAGGAAAAGGCTCTCTTATCTAGAAAGCTCTGATCATCTAGTACAGGATGGTACTAGCAGCACTGGAAGATGTAGGTAAAATCAAACATTACGTTTAAACTTTGTCTAGAAAAAAAATCAGTCCAAAAAAACCCCCAAAAACAACAACGTTGACTGGCGATTTCCATAGTTTGAAACAAAATGTTTGTTACCAGTTGATTACAGTAGACTTCATTATCCAGACCCAAGAAGTGCAGTTCAGTGCTTACTCCCTTTTAGAAGGGCACAGAGGTCAGTGCATTCCTTTGTTTTGCTTGCATATGAAGACTGCAGTGTTTATTTAAATCTGAAGATGTTTGAGAATTTTTTTAAGACCATTATGGTTTCAGTTGCATTGTAAAGACTAGAATAAATTGATGTGTGTTAGCCTGAGTAACTTCCCAACATCTCTAACACAGTCAATGTAGCTTGAGAGAGATATTTTACAAAAGTTGAATTTTTTCTGCAAGAGGAAAATATTCTCTGTAGACTTCCAAAAAAGAAGTCTGGTGAACCACATGATGAGCTCATGCTAACATGATGTAATGCTAGCCAAACGAACATGTCTGAATGCTTACAAAAATATGTTTATGTTACTGTAGTGTCCGGAGGAAAATTTGGTGCAACAGATTATTTGATATCTGCCAACTGGTGCCGAGATACTTAATGAGACATTCCTAGTTTGTTCAACACCTGAACTGGCTGAAAAAACAAGAATTCTATTTAGCCAAAAAAAATTCCACAAAAAGTTTCAGTTTTGATGAATCTACATTTTCCAACAAAAAATGTTTCATTGGGGGGAAAAAAAATCCAGACTGGTTTCATTCAACAGTTAGTGGCTGAACTTGTGTATCCGATATATTTCCTCCGCAGACACAAAAAAACGAACTCCTACGGGCCAAAGCCGGGGGGCTGGAACAACTTTTATCGTGGGAGTGCTAAGAGCCATTGAACCAAATTGTAAACCCTGTATATAATGGAAACCAATTCAAGCCACAGGGTGCATAGGCAACACCTATGCCCACAATGGCAACAACTCCATCAAATGAGCCAGCAAAGTTAGTTTATTTCTATGATGCCATAAGGGCATGGTGCCTTACAAACAATACAGAGCCCATAAACTGCAACCTTCTTGGAGCAGGTAAGACCCAAAAAAGCTAACAAAGGATGGGGATAAATACTGGGATGATAAGAGACTGGGAAGACAAGGGCTACAGTAATGATTATGCAGCTACTGAAGTTAGTAAATGAATGCATCTTGAGGGTTACAAAGCTTTGAGGGTTTTATGTGGCTTTTTATTTCTAAAATATACACACAAGGGAAAAATTGGGTCTCACCAAAGACTGGAGCAAAGCAAGGAGCTTATGATTCGACCCAATATTTATACCTCCTTTAAACTTTTCAATCCTTTCTCAAATCAGATTTTAATCCTATACAATGTGTTGCATTGTTCCTTTTTTTAGTTCAAGATGTTAGAGCCATAAAAATGCCGAATAATTTCAGGAAGCATCATTAATCTACAAGTAAAATTCAAATACTATTATAATTCTAAAAGATACTAAGTTATTTCAACTTTTATCTGATTGCCTACTGTACTTCTATCTCCTGCATCATAATAGCATTTATTTTAGTCTGAGGCAGGTTAAAACTTATCTCTGTTCAGCAATGGGGACAAGAATCTCTAAGAAGTCTGGCATCTGTTCCTATACGGTAAGATCGTTCAGTCAGCCTTGACCTAAATGCACTAGGTGACACATGCAGCTATTTCGATGATCACATTATGTTGTGTTATGATTCAGTTACACTACAATTTTTAAGCTACTCCACACTAAATTGGGGAAAATATAAAAAGTTTATTACATGATTCTCCTGTCTAAATGAAAATCACAATACATATAAATAATAAGGGCTTGGATAGTATATAACAGATCCTCCTTGCCCTTCTATTTGATGCTTTGGACAACTGCCCAGGTTTCAGCAAAATCCGGCTTATGTCACTGTACGCTTTTTTCAGAGCTTTCGTACACAGCTTGTACAATAATAGCTAGGATATTAACGAACATTTAGATGCTACAAAACTTGATATACACTCTATAGCCAAAAGCTGTCTCCACATTTTTTTATTTTTTTTTTTGCAATTAATTCTATTAACAATGTTAATGGGATGTTGTGTAGCGGTAATAGAGACCATCTTCACAATGGACCCCACAAATAATGCAGTGGGGAAACATTTGTCAGTATTGTCATTTCTGCCCTAGAACTGCACAGTTGGAAATTATATTCTCTCGATGTAAAAATGATCAATGGAAGATTTCTGGTATAGTTTTTGTATTCCATAGACTAAGTGTTTTGCAATAATTTGTATTGAAACAAAGGGCCAAGTCTGTATTTTTATAGAATTTGAAAGCTTAGTAGAGTACTGTACGTATGAAAGATCCTATCCAGCGTGGCAAGGCTTGAGCGTAGACTACATTTTATATCTGAACAAAGGCAGATATGTAAATTGATGCCTGATCAATCAAGGGATTGGGCAAGGCTGTGCAAGCATGGGGAGAAGAATGCATTTTGCACCAATCATGAACTGAAAATAGGGGAGAAACATACACATTCACTTGTGCCAAATTACTTTTATGGCTTTAAGTTGAGGATGCTTCGGAGAATTCCTTTCCATTACTTGGCAAAAATTATTGCAGGATACCAGAGTGCCAATACCAGGAGTACTGAGTCCCCTTGCCAAAACAGAAGATCAGAAAGAACTGCATAAACACATATAACCCTATTCTGGAGATGAAATAACTCTGGACCAGCCAAGTAACAACCATCTTGGAATTACATTCTGCAGGATATTTTCACCAACCCACGCTCTTTTCCTGCAACTAAGGATGTATTCCGATAAGGGATGAGAGACCATAAATAATCTTTTTTACATACAGATGTTGCATCTGCTTATATAGAGACAACTTTAGCACAGATTCTGCCAGCTTGGTGGCGTGACTAACTCTTAGTAAAGCCAGTGCTGCACATGAAGGGCTGCCATGCAATAGGGCTGATCCTGTTCTCCTTGGCAGCCGCTAAAAGTATGTGTTATTCATATAAATTGTATTAGGTATAGTTTATAAGAACGTCTATAAGAATCATGACCTGAAAGTTCTCTTGCCAACATCTGTGTGTTACCACCTTTCAACATTACCCAGCTGATCCTCATATGTTGTTCTAGGCCATTTGTCTTTTCTGTGACTGATGTTCTCTGCTCAATAGAAAACTTGTACAATACCTTGTGTGTTAAGGCCATGGAAGCCATCCTTGTTTCCAAGAAAATATTTGCCTGCTTCTTAACTTCCAGTATATCTACCAGGACAACATGTAAATGAGTCTTTGTGCAAAATTCTTAACTCACTTGCATGTTATTAATTTAACTGATTACTTTTCACGATGTGTGTGGCCCTCTTTCTCTATTTCCTTCTCAAGATTCATAGGACAATAAAAGTGTATATAGTTTTTTAGAAAAGTGTCAGTGTTGTGAAAGTGAGATTATAAAATTCTATCAGCATGAGTCCCCCAATTATATATCTTTTCAATATTGTCACATAGATTATAACACTTCTAGAAAATCTGCTAGTGCTCCTTCTGCATTCACCATCAAATTCTGAAGAGGCCTGTTGGCCATAACAGACACACACACAAACTATATGTCAGCAAGTAACCAGAATCAGATGGAATCCCCGAATTTGGATCTCTCCTACTCCTTAGGATATTTTTAGTTTTAAACTATAATTCAAGTTATTAACTTTGATTTTCTTCTATTGCTAGCTTAGAATACACAGAGAGCTTCTTGCTTAGATGTCCCATAAGCTTTATCCCCATGCACAAATGCTGGAATACACAGTAATAAATAAATCTGTAGATCACTACACAATAAGCACATGAATTTTAAACCATTTCTTTATAATGCAGCAGGTCCTGTCCGTAAGTCTACATTCTGACCTCCCTCGCCAACCCAATTCCATACCGATCAACTCATTTACTTGCTGCTAAAGCACAATACCTCAAGCTTAAACTATGAGCGTGACCTTCAATTTATGAAAGACTTCAAAAAAACATGATCAATCTGCTGGTATAAGACCCCTGTGCTGATGGGGGAAAAAAACCTTGCTTATTTTTAATGCTACAAGGGAAAAAAACCTGCACACACAAAACTAACAAGCTGTCAGAGAAAGGGCAATTTTTTTGAGGTTCTCTCTTCCTGATTCATGCAAGTGTTCATTTAGAAAATATTAAAGTCAACTGATGTGATCAGCTGACAGCCTATAACCCCAACATAAGAGTTTAGTGCTCTTTACTGATGTCCAACTAATACAGAATATCACTCTGTATCTAAAGACCTGTGTGACTTTTTTAAGCTGATAAAACAATACTTTTTTCCAGAGCTTCGACTATTGATCTTGCAAGTTACCAAGGTATCACACTGAGCACTATAAACTGTACCCTCTGTTGGACAGAATTTAAGACAACAACTCATTAACTAGTAAGGATTGAGAGGATGTGTCTCTCTCCCCTCCTACCCCGTCAGCCATGGTGAACTGAAATAAACATTATTTGCACACACCCCTTTCATTTTTAAATGGTTGTTTCTTAGCAACAGCATTTAGAGGAGAGGTTGCTGTTTGCTCCAACAAATGCCTATGATAATTTTTAAAAAAAACACCTCTAGTCATCACAACTCAAAATCATACAATAAAAAAAAATAAATCCCAAAGGCTATGAACTTATCACGTGCATCCAGGCAGAGCTTTCTCACAGCTAAGGATCAGATAAAGATTTTAATTAGCTCCCTTGAAAATTAGTGTTCGCACTAAAAGGAAAAAAAAAAGTTCACTACCACTTCGTTTTCACATAGTGTAGTCATTTATTGTTGTATTATAGCTTAGTTGCAACCAGTAGACTATTTACTATAATGTGAATCGTTTCCTTTTAAACTAGATTTATGAGATTCTGTTGCCTAAAAGACAACAATTCAGCTAGCTCAATATAGTTTTTACGTTTTCCTTTGTTTTCTTATTATTTTGGGTGGTGGGGGGAACGAGGTGATGGAAAAGACCTGCCTGTGTAGGGGAACATCAAAGATCACTTCCCCAAGAGCAAAACTGTCTTCCACCATATCTTTTGGGAGTTAACTCTTAAGATATTTGAAATGAATTTGTGCAAATACAACAAAATACACTGTAGGGTACAATCCTGCCTTGGCAGAGGGAAGACTACACAACCTACTGAGTCTTTTCTATTAATACCTTCTATTAATATATATTAGATATACAGTATACCCACACAACATCCATTTTATCAAACCAGAACATCCAATATAACGATGGAAATACCATTTTCAGTTACTTTTATTTACCCTGGAAGCCATGGCTCTCTTATACCATGAAAGAATTCTTGTACAACACTTGATGGGGAAGGAAAATAGCACATGTCGCCTCTGAGTGGGTGGCAATGGCATGCAATTTTATACATCTAATTATACACTTCATCTTAACTCGACATTTTGAAAGATGAAATGATCTAATTGCAGATTAATGCTTTTATTTTTCCAAGGCCTCAAAATGAAATGTGCAGAAAATAACCAGATACAAATGCTCGATAGTTCATGAGTAGCATGAGTAAGTTCTTACTTATTACATGTCCCTAACTGACTAGCAAAGCAGCAGGATACAGCACCACCTGGATACATTATCTCCTCACAGATACATCACTCACAAAAAAAATCCTGCCTCACAGTAAAAAAGGAGAGGTTACTTACCTTACGGTAACTTGAGTTTTTAGAATTTTTTTTTTGTCCTTACAGATTCTCCACCACAGGATGAGCATGCACCAGTGTGTTCTCAACCAGAGAACACACCTGTGCAGAGCAGCACCTCATGACTCCAAAGTAGAGCATATAAGTAGGCGTGGACCTGCCATCACTCAGTTCCGTCTCAAAAGTGAAGCAGAGCCTCCACACCCAAGGGGAAGGAGGGCAGGAGGTGGAGAATCCGTAGGGACAAAACACCTCAAAGAACTCAAGTCACTTCTTCTTCAAGTAAATGTCCCTATGGGTGCTCCACCATAGGAGATTTTCAAGCAGTAACTCAATGAGGAGTGGGTGCTAAGGAGGGAAGTCCAAGATGGTTCAGAGGACTGTTGCTAAAGTTATCCCTGGTAACAGGTAAGATGCTTGGCAAAAGGTATGAATGGAAGACCAAATTGCAGTCCTATAAACTTCTCTTATGGGAATGTACTTGAGTCGAGCCATAGATGTGTACTGAGCTCTAGAGGAATGTGCTGTCACTCTATGAGGGGCTTCCATCCCAGTGGATTCATAGCAGATTAAGATGCAACCCAAAACCCACTTTGACAGTCTTTGAATGGAAATAGGTTGACACTTCATCCTCTCTGCAAATGATACAAAGCTGTTATAGTGGCCAAACGTACCCTCACTCAGCTCATTGATCGACCTTGCATTTTTAAATCCAAGAGGTTGTCCAGGATTTTGGAGAGTGGAACATCTGAGGTTTGGGAAGAGTGACAGGAACATCAGGAGTGGAAGTGTTTCCACTTTTGAAGGTAAATTTTGCATGGTCTAGGTTTTCTGCTAGATAGGAGAACTGACTGGACCTCATCAAAAGAGATGAGTTCCATGTCTGTGAATCATCTAAGAATCATGTTCTCAGGTTCAAGGAGAAGTGGTTGGGATGGAACTGGGCCCCCCGAGTTCTGTGACAAGAGATCCTTCCTGAGAGATATTCAAAGAGGCATTGCACAGAGAGGTGAAGGAAGTTCACGTACAACATTTGTCTTGGCTAGGATGGTGTTATGAAGATAACCTTTGCTCTTCCCTGGTATGGTATGAGTAAGTTCTTGAGGATTAGAGGTAGAGGTCTGTAAACATACAGTAGGGTAAGGGGCCACAGTGTCATGAGGACATATCCCTATGAATAAATTAGTGTTCGCACTAAAAGGAAAAAAAAAGTTCACTACCTATAAATTAGTGTTCGCTATGAGTTGTAGCTGTATCCTCCCTGGGAACAGAAAAGATGGCATTTTGCATTGTTCAGGGTGACAAACGAGGTCTGCTCCTGAGGAGCCTCATGTCTGGCAGATGCTGTGGAAGACAGAATCACTGAGCTCACATTTGTGGTCCTGAAGCAAGCGTCTGCTCAGGGAGTCTGCCATTGTATTCTGGAGGCCTGAAAGATATATTGTTGAGATTTCTATCTGATGGAAAATGCACCAGTTACACAATTCATCCACAAGGACTCGGATCCTGCTCTTCCCTGTTAGTTGATACAATACATTGCTGCTCTGTTGTCAAGCATTACCCTGATGGTGTGAAGGAAGTGTTGGCAAGCACAACAAACTGTGTTCAGCTCCAGAATGTTCATCTGCAGCATTACCTCTTGTATGGACCACTTGCCCTGGGCTTAGAGGTGAGCCTCTCACATCCCAGAAGAGAAGCATCTGTTGTGAGGATCCTTGAGGGTGGGGGATGTGAAAATGTGGTTCCCATGCAGACCTTCATTGGGTCTTTCCACCACCTGAGAGAGTCCAGAACTTTCTGAGGTTCTGCATTGCATTTGGAGAGACTGTCTGTTTGGGGTGTACATCAACCTTAGCCACATTGAAGGCACTTGAGGTGCAGTCTTGCATGAAAGGTGATGAACATGGAGACTGACACATGCCTACGAGTTTTAGGCAGGTGCTTGCCATTGTTTGCGGACTATGTTGTATTGTCGAGACTAGACTGGACAGAGTGGCGAATGTAGACTTCTTTTGATTGATGCAAAAGCCCAGAGACTGAAATAGGGCTAGAGTCCTGGAGGTTGCTCACTGAGTGGACCTGTAGAGCTGATTGACCCTTGGGGAGCCAGTCATCCAGGTAAGGGAATATTGCTGTGCTCCTCTGACATAGATGGGCCACCACTGTTGTGAGAAGTTTGTAAATACTGTGTGGGCTGTGAAGTGCCCGAAGGAAAGGGCTCAGTATTGGAAGCTTTCTGAGCCTTAGTTGATGAAGATACGTTTTCCTGCTGCTCCTGGGTGTCTCCTGATGCCGAAGACATAGGCCTGAGGGTGATTGTGCAGTACCTAATGGCAATCCTGTGGTACTGAAGGTTGGTCAGTCATTGCCAGTGAATGATACCCCAATACCCACTGGTACTGTCTCTCTTGTTGAAACCCTATACAATTGTTTACTGAGGTGAACCCAGGGATTGTGATAACCCCTGGCTCTAGGACATCAGATAGGGCCTAAAGGAGCTTCTTTAGAATACTGGCTCAGAAGGGTGTGGTGGGAAGGTATTACCATGTGTGAATACAGGAGTATATACAAAAAAGCAATAGGTCACTGCTAGTGCCAGATGATGTATGGATTTTAATAAAAATTAATTTAATTAAAAATATTTGCTGGTTTTTGACCACCTAACAGAGTGGTCAACTTTAAAAAAAAAAACAAACTGATAAAAATTCTTAATTAAAATTTTACCTCTTTTTTTTCCCCCTTAGCCAGCTCTAGTCACTACCCCTGTCCCTTGGGAGGGATCCATTTTTGGCTCTCCAACTCTATCTTTACACACAATCCCTAACTTTGCCACTCTATCTAAGCTTAAACTACTGTCACCGACTCCCAGACGACCTCTCCCTCTCCACCTAGTCTCTCATCTCTAGCCTCAACCACTAATTCAATGTCAAACTAAAAAATATACTCATCTCTCTCAAGTCCTGTACCCATCACTACCAAGGGCAATTTCACCTTCTCCCATCTCTCAGCCTCACAATTATATTGCCATTTTTGATGCCTCACAGAGAAACTACCAGAAAATCCTGCTTCCCCACCCTTTCTACAGCTGCTCCAACTCTATCTTTTCATCTCTATTCCAGCTGCCAAAAGTCTTGTGCAGCTCTTGATCAGTTCATACTTTGATTACTACAATTTCCCTCTGACTGCCCTGACATTCCCCATACTCCATGCAACCCAACCAAAAAGCAGCTATGAAAGCTCCTTATTTTGCTTTACTCTGTCCATCGGGGAATTACTCTGGAGAAGCAGGTAAAATGTGACTAACAGTGTGGAATTTAAATGCATTGTTGATATGGGGATCACAAGGACTGCACCTAAATAGCAGCCCATATTGGCAAAGGCACAATTTTCGACATTGCAGCATGTGTAAGAGAAAGGGAAAACATGAAGAAAAGAATAAATATTAAATGTCTGATTTGCCTAAATTTCTAATATTTCTTTGAGCCCATTAAAGAATAGTCTAAGAATATTCCAGTGTTACCAAGAAATTATTGGTGGCAAAGCTTGATTTTCTGTATAGATATTGCAGAGTATTCATAGACACAGAAGGATGAGTCACTGCAATGCTGACAGTCTATACTGAAGCTGAAACAAATTGGAGCTGTAATTTACAGTACAATAGCATTCATGGCAGTGGCACATGCAGTCCAGGCTTTTTAAATATTCTGTGAATAATAGCTTAGAAAGACAACGGACAATGAACAAGGACTGGATGATGAATCATCAGGTAGTTTAAGTAAAATTTTGCCTGATTAAATGCTTTGTTTTTAAGCCACCTGCACTGTGCTGTCTGATGTACCAGGACAGATCAAATTGTTCTCAGTCTTTCTAAAAACCAGACAAGCTTACAAATGATAAGTTTTATTATATTATGAAATTGATGCCAAACCAAAGTGCTGTGTATTGTGTGATTCCAATTATCTATCTTCTGGCCAGGGATTTAATATCAGCTATTGTTAAACATGCAACTAATCCAGATTTATCAAGCTTCTAATGTCTTTGGGTCACATGGATGTAATTCTATTTTTTCTCTTCCTGTCTTCAGAATGCATTTTTCTGCATCTTTGTTGTTTTCTCTGCCTACTGGTAACCAAAGACATTGGGCCCAATTTTGAACTCACTCTGGTTTTAACCAGTGTAACTCAATTGGCTTCTATAGGAGTTACCCCTAATTTACATCAATGTATGATCAGTATGAGGTCCTGTCTAGACTAGGGGCCAGATTTATAAAGGTAGTTAGACTCCTACTGTGATTAACAAATGCTCCTAAGCGAGTTAAGCCCCTTTGATAGTCAATGGGAGTTAGGAACCTAATGGGATTTATAGAATCTTCTAAGCAGGTTAGAGGTCTAGCTCCCATTTACTTTCAATTCAGGGAGTTTAACTCATCTAGGCAGCTGGTGGAATTTACAAATGCACCTATCTGCATGTTTAGGCATCTAAAAACCTTTAAATCTGGGCCTAGGTTAACTAGCACAGGCTCTTCTCCCATGATTTAGTTACCAGAGCATAATGTTCAAAGGAGCACAACAAACCTTAAACTGGAGGATACCTGACTTGCAGGAAGTGGCTCTACAAGGTGTGCTAAAGGAAATAAAACTCTAATGTGGCTGTGTGTGAAGGAGATAACCTAACCCCAGTCTCCACCTCTAATTTCTGAGATTGCGTGATTCTCCACCATCCAGCCCAATCAGAAGGTTACGTTTTTCTCATTTTGATGTTTCTTTTACATGCCATATTTAATATTTTCACACAAAGCCAACATTTTAAATAAAGATTTCCAGTTTTGAGAGAGTATTTTAGCAGTCATTATTACTCAATTTAATTACTAATGCTAATCTGATCATACAGCTTGCTAATAACCTGGTTGGCAGATACAATCAATAAGTCAGATGTCTAAATACTATTTATGCATACAATTAATTGTGCTTGCAATTTAACACCACAGTTTATTATGTACACAAAAATGTACCTGCAAAATAGGAAAGGCCTTGTTGAGGGTCATTTATAAAGTTGGTTATCTTCACCCATTTCTTGTGTGTGTGAAAGACAATATAGAACAAATTTAAGTGTATGGTCCTCATTCAGAGAGCACTCAGTTGTTCAACAAGCCGTAGCAGCTGCTGGCTTCCTTGTAGCCAAGTTCCACAATGCTCCTTTTAGGAAATGACTTACGGTGGTGTTTAGAAAAGAAAACTTGCTAATAAAATGGCTTTCTGCAGATGGGCAATTCAGAGTTTTTCCAATCACAGATGTACATCCAGAACACCTATTTGGTCCTGTTGGAAAACTATATCAAAATGAATATACTAATGCATTTTACTGAACAAGGCTTTATGTATAGCAAGATGGATTCATGGTAACTCCAAAGAGCATCCGATTCCTTGTTTAATCTATTCAAAATAAGAAAAGTTGTTTGATCATTCTTTAAGGTGTCATGGTGTTTGTATGTCCAAGTGTTATAATGAATGTTTTTTCCCTTAGAATTCTTATTTATTCCTATTGCAGCAGCACCCAGATATCCCAATCAAGATTAGTAATGCACTGTGCTGGTTGTGAAAATATAAGATTATATTTATCTAATTACAATATTGTTGTTAAGGTGAAAGCACGATATAGCAAGTACGTTTAATAAACTGTCATGGGTAACAAGAACTATAATTTGTACTGAAAATTAGACTCACATCTATGATAGCTCATATTGACCAGTGACAGATCAGGCACAAGATCTTACAGAAACTGAAAATTTGTTTCCCTTAAGATTATTATTATTCATCAATATGCTTATTACGATAGAGCCTCAGGGCCAAACACGGGTGCTAGACACTGTACAAACCTGTAGTTAATATATTACAACTGATACTTTATTAAGAAAAAAATGTTTTAAAAAGTCAAAATCTAATTGATATCTGGCAAAAAGTTATTTACAGCAATGCACTGATTTATTTAATTGAAGATTTGGGAAATTTTAAAAAAAAAGACATTTCCAATGTTACTAAAAATAACAAAACTTGTTGAGGTCCTTTAAGAAACTACTTATTTCTTGAGTGGCACTACTCGTCCTTACTTAATTTTTTTAAACATTTTAACTAACAGGGTTGTCAGCCAGAAATAGTCATGTGAAGGCTACAATTACAATTTTGACAGTTTAACAGAATAATTTAAATATTTTAATTAACGTTTAAGTTCGTATTTTGTACTCTAAAACACCAGTACTGAACCAAAGCAAGTATTTTTTTAATTAAATACCTTTTAGCTATTAAGAATAGTTACAAGGAACATTAAACACTAAAAAATCAAGACTGTATTTAGAGCTATAGATCAAATGATGTATCTGAACAATCTCTCTCAAAACAGATTTTAAATACATTCATTCTAGCATTATAAATGTAAGAACATTCTAGAAGAAATATCCTTTTTTTGTTTTATTCCTGTTTCAGATAGTCTCTTGTGGAGTTCAGATGTCAAGTATGAAGATCATATAAATGCTTTATGCTTTGTAAAATCAAAAATGATTAATTACAGCCTACATTAGTATTCAAGAAGAAACTCAGAAGTAAGACCCTATAAGGCCTCTGGACAGCAATTCATTTCAGGTGACATACTGGAATGATTTTATAGAATGTGATTAAATAAACAGATCAGCTCCCACAACTACCATCATTCGAGCACAGAAAAATAGAGCAGTAACGTTTTAACCCATTCGCAGTGCTCTATTACGCTAGAGCATATTGTTAGCTCCATGAAATCTGGGAAGATCGATCCCTTCTTCATGTAGATTTGCATATGAGATATATGGGAAATGTATATTTAACTCACCCATATAGGTATTAATCAACAAGGTCACTCAGGGTGTCCACCTGGAGTGGATAAAGGAGGAGACAAGCCAGAGTGGGGTTAGAGCTGGGGAGTGGCTACTTCATAGTGCATGCTACCTTGAAAAGAAAGCGGAAAGTCTGTATTAAATTGTAGTGGACTGGATATTGGTTGGACAGCCATCGTACCTACAGAAGGGACAGCAACAGAAGCATCTGACCACATGTAAAATTGGTCCCTTTCCAATAAACACAGCCATGACTAGAGACTACCGTGAGCATTCACTTTCAGTGCCAAACTCAGTATTACACAAGATAATGGTCAGTAATTACAAATGTTGTAGCTACGTTGGCCCCAGGATGTTAGAGAGACAAGGTGACTGAGGTAATAGCTTGTATTGAATCAACTTCTGTTGGTAGGAGAGAAAAGCTTTCAAGCCACACAGAGCTGGTCTTCAAGTCTGGAAAAGGTACTCCGAGTGTCACAGCTAAATACAAGGTGGAACATATGGTTTAGCATAAATGGTTAACACATATTCCAAGGGACCATTCAAAGTAGAGTGGCCGGTTAACACCTCTAGAGTCATAAGACAAAAAGAGAGGGTTAGTGGGTTATAGATTGTTGTAATAAGCCATAAATCCAGTGTCTCTGTTCAGTCCATGATTTTTAGTATCTAGCAGAATTATGAATTTAAGCTCCCAGGCTTGTCCTTTGAAAGTGTTATGCAGGTTTCCTTTGAGGATGAGGACCGATAGGTCAGCTATAGAATGATTGGTTTGTGAAAAGTGTTCACCCACAGATAAGATGCTTTTCTCTTTTATCAATCATTTCCCTGTGTGAGTTCATTCGAGAGCATAGTGATTGTCTGGTTTCACCCACATAGTTGTTATGGGGGCATTCAGTGCACTCGATGAGGTACACCACATGTTGTGACAGGCATGCAGAGGACCCATGGATCTTGAAAGGTGTGGTGTGTTGATCATTGTAGCAGTGGATATATGTCTGCAGGATTTTCATCTGTTGTTCCGGCAGGGTCTGGTGCCACTTTGAGTTGGTGTGTTCTGGTGTATGGGAGCTTGCTTCTGATGGTGAGCTTGGAGAGGTTAGGGGGTTATTTGAAGGCCAGAAGAGAGGGTTCATGAAAGATTTTTTTCCAGGATGAGATCCCCTGGATCAGACCATGCTGGGCTTCTGCCCTGTTCCTGCTGCTTCCATCTCCTCCCTCTCCACCCTTTCCCCTTCCCACTCTGTCTTTTTAACAGCACTGCATCAGACTCTTCTGTCATCCACCATGCACCTACTCCTCCCCATCAGCCTTCATCTCCTATTTCAACTCCTATCTCTCTCTTTCTCATCCTGTCCTCACAATCGTCCGTGCTGATGACCCATCCAACTACTTGGCTGCACATTTTTCATTTGACCTGCAGCCCTAGTTCAACTCTCCCATTCATCAAAAGCACCACTCACTTGACTTGGTCTTCATCAAGTACTGCTCTCCCTTTAATCTCTGTTGTTGAGTTCTCTCTCTCCCATCTCTCACTCCCATCATCATTTGGTCTCTTTCAGCATTACCTATGCTGAAAGGCCCTCCCGCACCCACGCCTTGTTACTTAGCTGTTCTGGGACTTCCAGTCCATCCAGCGTTGGTGGCTTCTCATCTGTTCTCAGCCTTCTCCTCCCTGCCCTGTGTTCCCTCTTTCCCATTGATATGGTTGTCCATTCTCTCCCACCCTTAACTTTTTTACCCCCTGTCCTATATCAAGGTCCACCCTGTCAACCACCACCCAGACTCATCCTTTACACCCATTTCCCCCACTCATGCTCTCACACTGGAGAGTGTCTCTGGTGGAAATCCCTTGACCAAGCCAACTTCCTCTATTACAAATTCATTCTCTCCTCTTTAAGTTCTGCCACGTTCCTTGCTAAAGAACTCTTTCTCCACCTTAACTGAATTCTATGCCCACAATCCTGTTCACCACCTTTGACTCACTCCTCAAATCTTCCTCTCCTCCTGCTTCCACTTCTTTCTCTCCACAGAGAATCTCACCAATTTCTTCCCATCTCTTCCTCCCCACAATATTATCATGCATTAATCTCTTCCATATATATTAACAAAACCAAACACACACACACACACATCCTTGATCCCACTTGCCTCTCCAGCTACTACCCATTTCCCTTCCATCGCTAAATCCACTGAGCACAGTCTACAGTCCCCTTCTTTAGTGCATCAGATAAAAGCTGCTTGTATTCATTTTCAAGGCCCATCCCCTCCCTCCCATTTCTCATTTGCTATCTTTAGGCTGACTCTTGCCTCAGATCAGACCATGATGATAGCTCCATCACTCACTTGATAAATGTTCAGATAAGCACCTGTGTGCTTTCTTCCATGCTGCCCCTCATGCTTTGGAAGAGCTCCCCATAAACATTTACAAAACTCACTCATTATCCCCCAAATACCTCCTCAAAATTATGCTTAAAAAAAATATTGACCACAGTTAAACTGCTGGCATGCTGAGTGCACTGCCTATCCTGCTGACCAATATTGTCTCATTGCTCCCTTGTACTCCCCCATTTGCCTCTATCCATCTGTTGTCTCTTTTCTTATGATTAGGCTATAAAGTCTCTGGAATAGGGACTATCTTTTGTTCAGTATTGGTACAGTGCATAGCACAATGGAGTCCTGCTCCATAACTAGAGCTCCTGGGTGCTATGATAATGCAAATAAAATGATGCTAATGTCTTTAGACTGAAAATGTTTCATAAAGCAAGTCATCATATTGTACTTTGACAACACAGAATGTAATTCAAGAAAAATATTATTGATGATCTTCTTAATGAAATGGTTAAAATTACCTGAAGAGAATTTATTGTCTTGCCTGCAGTTTGTTCATAGCTATTCCTTATACTGTATTAATCATTTAAATATTATGCTATGGAGGTAAGGTGTGTTTTCATAAAATATTAGTCCTCGAAATCACTTACAATTCCTTTAGTATAAACTCTGTGATGCTGAGATTTGTAAGTGGCAATACCACTGAAAAAACTGGTCTATAGAGTGTTTTTATCCTTTTCACCTAAATCAGCTATCACCATGATTTATTAGAGAACATATTTGCATGCAAGACTTGAATTACCATAAGCCTTTCAATTAGGAACATGAATCGGGTTCAACACCTTTTGTTATTATTCTTGTGAAACTCCTCCTGTTGCATGAGGTATTTTTTCCACACCAGTGGAAGGCCTTCACCCAAAGAAGATAATGCTACGAAAGGTTTCTCATGTCACTGTGTAAGCCATTTTTGCCGTATGGCAAGTGCAATTAAACATCACTTGCTATTTTTCATTGAGAATTAAACTGAAGTTTGACAGGCATGGAGTCATGGCTCCTTACTGTGGGACAGAGGCCACTAAAATTTGGAAAACAAAAATCAGATGTGTACTTCATGACTGCTAATATAGGGCCTGAATCTGTAGTCTTTATATGACGTGGTACTAACTAAATTAATGGCACTACTCACATGAGTAAACCGTACTCAGTATAAAGGCTGCAGAACTGGGATTTTAATTCAGATGAAAAAGTGTGGGGGGGGAATCACTACACAAATTGAATTACAGAGTAATTATATAGCCTGTAAAATGTGTCCATTTTGGGATTCGAACCAAGCTTCTCAAGCTGTAGCCCTGCCACGTGGCTAGGCAGTTGGTGTGCCATGACTGACGCTGGCCAAAGACCTGGTGGTGGGGTTTGGTGATAGTTCAAAAAGAAAAAGTCATTTTAGACTAAACGGAATCTGAATTTTTTGCTGAACTGAAAAAGTCCATTTTGGACTGAGCTGAAGGTTACATTCAATCCAAAACAGGTTGTTTCTGAGCATTTTAAGGGGATAGATGCATAAAATGGCTGGAGGAGGTGGCAGCAGTGCCTCCTTATAACCTTTAGCCCAGTAGTAAGGGACACTCACCTGGGATGGGGGAGACCCAGCTTTGAATAACTGCTCTGGAACAGGAATTCGAAGTCAGGTTCCTTCCCTCCCAGGAGAGTGCCCTAACCCTAGGCTAATCAGGGGTGGCTCACTCGCTCTCTCTCCTGTTGAAGCTCTTCCACTATGTATAAATAATTAAATGTTAATTGGAGTGGAAAGACTAGAACCTGGATCTTCTACATCCCAGGTGAGTGCACTAATCACTGGGTTAAAGGTTAGATGGGTTGTGGGGAGGGTAGGGAGGCAGCAATACCACCTCCATTTCCTCCTCTTTTGCAAATGGCTCCACAGGCACCTTTTGGGGCCGGGAGGGGGCGGGGAGGCTGAAGCTATTTGGCAAATTTGTGTCAAATTCATGAATAGTTTTGGTTCAACCAAAACTGCATTTTTGGGAGAATTAGCTATTTGCCTGAAAAGTTTCACCCACTTCTAGCTGCGACCTCCATTTATTAGAGTTAACTTGGTCTCCTCCTTGCTCTATTGCATCCACCTATTGACTCTTGTCTTATATTTAGATTGTAAGCTTTTTGAGGGACTCTCTTTCGTGTGTGTGTGTGTGTGTACGTACACACAGCATTTGACACTATATTCCCCAACTGGGACCTTTTGGTACAACAACTTGAGCTACATCAATTACATTATTTCACCAATTACAAGGGATGGGTTTGAGTCTCAAAGTTACGACCTCAGTATATGGTGGTATTCCAAAGTATATGATGTTCAGAATCATGGAATTGATGAAGCCATTACAGAGATACATACAAGAAATTTGTCTCATTTTTAACTAAAAAAAATAATCTGACAAACTACACTATCTTGGATTAAGATAAGCATTCAAGAACGAGGGGAAAGGAACACTCATCTAGCTATATACCTCGTATTAGCATGCCCATCAAATATAGAGGCACAGCTCCCTAGCCACAGCTTTGGAAAGTACAACGCTATTCAAGATGAAGTGCAAAGATGGAGCGCTGAGCCTGATGTTTGGCAGACCAATCCCCAAGGGCAATTTTGAGCAGTCTAAACTTTACTGTAAGTTATGCCAGCTGCCAAACAGAGTCAGGAATCAGCAGTGTGTAGTGAAACTTGGCTACATTTCATGTAAAAATAAAGACACATACCCCTCCCAGAAGACATTATTCAAATGGTACTTGGGGGGCGGGGGGGAACCAATCAATCTTCAATACTCTTGTTTTTCTTCTCCTGGCTATGCAGCAGCTATTAACCAACATTACTCTCCAGAGTTAGGCACAATGTTGTTAGCATCATCAGTACGGTTGTCTCACATGCCAGGGAACAAACAAAATGAAGCCATGCTGATTTCTATACAAGTTAAAACAATGGGGTAGGAGGAAATCCAAACGATAAATAAATAAATGACTAAGAAGAAGTCTTAACAGAAACCCCTGTGAACTTCCTGAGATATGAAACTTCAGAAGACACTGCTCTGCATTATACATTAATATACAGAAGAGATCTAACAGTGAATTATTTACATGGGTATTGATAACAGATAATGCAAAGGAGATTTTCTCAATATTGAATTCTATCAGAAATTAAACTATTTTTTTTCTGAGACATGCAGCTAAATTACACAGTGCCCCAGCATTTGGCAGGTAAGAGAAAATGTAATTCACTTCTAATGCACCACATTATAGTGTGCTTGCATTATTCATCAGCATGCAAAATATTTTGTCTGCTCTTTCCAAAGGCCAGAAAATTACATTTCACTAACAGCCATGTTACGGGTGAATGAGGTCAAGAAAGTTGGCATAAGGTTCCAAAATGTTTCTCCATAGCGAAGCAAAAAAGCCATACTAAACTCAGATTAAATCTCAGAACTTCTAAGTGGTATTTCCTTTTAACCTCTATCACTTCACCCCAACATTGCTAGACCCACTTCTGATTTTCTTCCCACAGCCATACATCTGTAACCTTTCTCTATTAACCTTATTACTGCAGACTTCTGTGAGCATCCACTCTCTTCATTATCCAGCCTTGACATCTTAGTGTCCTCTTTGATAATTTTCTCATCTTTTCTCCTCAAAGCTAGTAAATCCTGTCACTACTATGTTTATAACATACAAAATTCAGCCTGTCTATCTAGCTATACCATGTATATCATCGGTATGGTAGCTAGCTCTCATCTTTCTTATGTCATATTCCAGATCTTGAACCCAGGCCTGGGAGTCCTCAGACAGCTGCTGCAGCCTGGCCTCCACCTAATGTCTGCTAAACCCTGGTGGATAGAGAAGGTAGTAGGACTAGAGCCTCAGCCAGGCTCTACCCACAGAAGTCCTGATTGGAGGATTGCCCGGCTCCACTGATTGGGCGAACCATAGTATTTAAGCCAAAAGGAAGCACAGGAAGCTGTCTGACCAGTGAGGTGATTTTCTGTTGTGGCTGCATTGGACCAGGCTTGTGCCTGTTTTCTGTACCCAACCCTATTCCTGTTCCACTCCTGCCTCTGCTCCTGCTTAGTGCTTGGATCCTTGCCTCTCCTCCAATTCCTGCCTTACACCTTGCCTCCAATCACCACTCTGGCTCTGACCCCGGCCTCTGACTTCTGACCCCATTTCTGGCTTGACCCTTGGCTCTGGCATTTGGTATCTGACCTCAGCTCTGACCCTGAGCTTTAATTAATGGTTCCCACTCTGGCTTGGCCCCTGGCTCTGGTAATTGGCAATTGACTCTGGTGCTGACCCTTCGCTTCATTCCCCAACCTGGCCACCTGCTCTGCCTTCTACATCGGATTCCTGTCATAACTACAAGGCAAGATCGCCTACATAAATCTCTACTGCAATCCCTGACACTCTGACTTTGTCCTCTCCTATCTCTTTGCTTCAGTCTATACAAAGTTCAACAGATCAGATTCTTGTCCTGACACTCAGACCATATCATCTCTCTTTTAAAATACCTTCACCAGTTTCCTCTTTCTTCTATAAAAAGCTTGAGCTTCACCTTCAGAACAAATTCACAATTCTGATCCTGCTGTCTGTGCTTTGCTCAAGCCTCCTTCCTTGGTAGTCCAAATACTGTTTTTCGGTACACAAGTAGCAGCCTACTGGCTATTTAGACAGTTTATAACATGTTAGCTTAAGAATTCTGCTACAATACTCATACATTCAACAAAAGAGTATAAACATACATTTAGAGATATGGGAGTGCCATAAAAATCAGAGCATTGCAATAGAACTTAATTTTTAAAAAGATGTTAAACTCACAAAAGGTAAGAATGACATTACAAAATAGGACTTCCTGGCCTTTAATCCTCACCAATGGCCAAGGAACACACAGGATTGGTCAGCAATAGAGCTGGGTGAAATTTTCTGTTGAAACTTATTTTTTAGGGTGGGGGGAGTGGGGGAAATGCAGATTTGGCAACATGGAAATATTTGAGTGTTCATGTTGATTTCACTGAATTGTTTTGGTCCAAAAATCCTAACATTCTGAAAAAAAAGGTCAAAAAGTTTTGATTCAAAATGAGTGTTTCAAGATTTCCTTTAATTTTTTTTAAATTAAAAAATGCATGAAGTCAAACTGACACGTTTTGTTTCAGCTCCAGCAAAACACTGTTTGATCTGAACTGATTTTTTTTTCAAATTTCCAGCAAACCAAAAATTCATTTGCCTAGCTCTACTCAGGAGATGATTTGTGCAAAAATAGCTTTCCCACATCCCTAACCAGGCCTGGCTGTGTTCCCACCCCAATCCCGCTTTAAATTCCAAGAAGTAACACTGTAACCTTAATTCTCAGGGCATAAGGAAGCCTGTAAAACTGCAATAGGGATGAGGCATAGAAGTCACCATGTTGGTGAGGTGATCATACCTTGGCTGGCTATACTAATTTTAGGATTGCTTTATGTCAGTGGTCCTATGCTGCAAAGGACCTGGGACTGTATATATTGATCTGAAATGGGCATATGTCAGAAGTAAGAAACTTTCAACTTCTATACATAATAAGAAATCCCCCTCATCACCTAGAGGAAGAGGAAATATATGTTTAGTTACAGGCTTTTCTATGGCTCATCAGCATAGTATATGAGACCCTCATCTGTATATTAATGCAGTACTTGAAACAGAACATGGATCTCACAAGTCCCACTTCTGTGCCTGATCCAATAGACCACCCTTCCTCTCTCAATATACATACACTTTTGTTTAATATATTGTAACAACATTCTTGGAGGCCAACGGTTGATACAACACTGGCATGCTATTTTTTTAAACTTATATGAACATAGTACAAAATGGGCTTAGTTGAACGAATCTGCTGAGCTCTTTCAATTAACCACAGCTAGATATGCATGTGCATACAGTTCTGACCTCTTTAGAAATAAATGTCTTTGGATTACTATTTTATAAAGGAACAAGCTAATTTAACTAGACACATGACTTTAGGGATTTTGAATTATTCTAGACAGTTACAAAGGGATATTTAGAGAGCACTGCCCTTGTCATCTGTTAAAATAAGAATGACTAAGGATCAGACTAAGGATAAGGGGGATGAAGAGGTTAGTTGCCTCTGCAGTACAGTTACTCCTTTCCCTAGGGCTAAGCACAGGATTCTCTCTGGTGCTGAGTGAACAGGCAGGGTCTGGTCAGGCTGGGAAAAGCCCACCTTTGGGGATGGTTGGGATCTAATTTCCAAGACATGGTTATTATGGAGTAATGTAGAGCTGGTGACTGAGTTAAATCCAAGCTGGCAACATCCAGATACGTATCCTGTAGTCTGCCATTGTGGGGTGGTTTTGTACTTTATTCTTAGGCTTAGAAGGATTGGATTTTAATCAGTGAATGTCAATTCCATCATACAAACACACAAACTGACAAAATATTTCCATCAATAATAATCAAAGTTACAGATAGGCAAAGTAAGAAAAATGCTGCTTGAGAACTTAAGAGTTTTATTTATCGCTATTTACTCTGTTTATTTTTACATGTGATGTTGATCATTGGTGTTTTAACAGCTATAAAGCTTGAACTTTTTGAATCTCAAAATAATTATTGTCTGATCCTCCCCCCATAATTTTCTGCAACTGTAAAAATTTAAATACATAAAAATTTTAAAAAATGCTCAGAATTAAACATTGATATTGTCTCTCAAAGTTATAAAAACAGAAAAATTGAATTCTGCAAAGCCTGTTTATTCTGGAGGATTTTCAGTGTCCCATTGGTGGTGATCAGTTCATGATACTGAGCCTTCCTAACACCTGACTCACCGCACCAGACACTGTTCCAAAAATTAGTTTGTGAAGTTCCATACTATTAGAATGACTTTAAAGAGAAATGCAATCATTCAATTCCCACTTTCAGACCATAGATTTAATTGCCTATTAAAATGACAGCTCCTTTAATAACAACCCCCCCACAATAAAAATCACCTATATCAGAACAAACAAACAGTTACAAAAAGGCAGATAGTAGGAAAGATAAATGTACCATTCCATAAGGACTAGACATCATAATAATGCTTCATTTCTACCCCAGCTTACTGCATATGAGGAAAGGTGATACAAGTAATAATAATAAAAAAAAAAAGAGATTTCTTATATACTCCAACAGAAGAGAGAGAAAAGAAATACATCCCTGATTAAATTTTGCTGACAATTTTATGACCAGCCACTCATATGTATGGCCCTTCCTCTTCTGTCTCACTACGCCATATGGCTACTCAACATTACTTCTCTAGATTATTAATAAGATAGTTCTTTTCTGATTAGTCTTCACTCCTGTGAAGTTACTCTGGATTTACTTGGAATTGGCTCAGTGCCTCTACTACCTTCAATTTAATCTTTCCTGAATAATTTTTGTTCATCTTCTTTTATCCGCAAGAGCTCACAGAAATCTTTCAATTTACCTTGCTTACAGATTACGTAGGTGCATACACCCTGGAATGCTTCTGTCAGGGTTCAATTGTGTGCTTTGGGGTCAGTGTGGAGACACGCTGCCCTGGAAGGGGCTCCAGGAGGCACTATAATGCAAGAAAACACAATGGTAGCTGGGCTGCAGTTGCTATGCCACCTTCAAAGTAAGTGCTGCAGGCACTTCCCACTACATATGACTGGCTTGACCTACTTACCCCAAGGCATGGTCTCTTCCAGGTGCATCCATGCCCCCTTTACACAAGCTAGTGTCAGAGGTGCTGCCAAGTTCTTGCACTGCCAGAGGGCAAGAACTACTATTATGCCCAGCTCCTCTCCCCACCCTCTTTTTCCTTTCCGCACCTGCCTAGGCAAAATCTGGCTTTTAATGTCTGTAAACTCATTTGAGAGCGTAGTTAAAAATGCTATATATGTACAAAATATTTTTTATATTATGGAGCTCTCTAGAATCTCTCTACTGTTAATTCAGTTTTATTCTGTTTGCTGCAAAAGTTACATAAGAACTCTACCTTCAATAATGACAGGTTTCAGAGTAACAGCCGTGTTAGTCTGTATTCGCAAAAAGAAAAGGAGTACTTGTGGCACCTTAGAGACTAACCAATTTATTTAAGCATGAGCTTTCGTGAGCTACAGCTCACTTCATCAGATGCATACTGTGGAAACTGCAGAAGACATTATATACACAGAGACCATGAAACAATACCTCCTCCCACCCCACTCTCCAGCTGTTAATAGCTTATCTAAAGTGATCATCAAGTTGGGCCATTTCCAGCACAAATCCAGGTTGTCTCACCCTCCGCCCCCGCCCCCCCAAACACACACACATAAACTCACTCTCCTGCTGGTAATAGCCCATCCAAAGTGACCACTCTCTGTAAAATGTGTATGAAAATCAAGGTGGGCCATTTCCAGCACAAATCCAGGTTTTCTCACCCCCCCCCCCCCACACACACAAACTCACTCTCCTGCTGGCAATAGCTCATCCAAACTGACCACTCTCCTTACAATGTGCATGATAATCAAGGTGGGCCATTTCCAGCATAAATCCAAGTTTAACCAGAACGCCGGGGGGGGGGGGTACAAAAAAACAAGGGGAAATAGGCTACCTTGCATAATGACTTAGCCACTCCCAGTCTCTATTTAAGACTAAATTAACAGTATCCAATTTGCAAATGAATTCCAATTCAGTAGTTTCTCGCTTGAGTCTGGATTTGAAGTTTTTTTGTTGTAAGATAGCGACCTTCATGTCTGTGATTGCGTGACCAGAGAGATTGAAGTGTTCTCCGACTGGTTTATAAATGTTATAATTCTTGACATCTGATTTGTGTCCATTTATTCTTTTACGTAGAGACTGTCCAGTTTGACCAATGTACATGGCAGAGGGGCATTGCTGGCACATGATGGCATATATCACATTGGTGGATGTGCAGGTGAACGAGCCTCTGATAGTGTGGCTGATGTTATTAGGCCCTTTGATGGTGTCCCCTGAATAGATATATGGGCACAGTTGGCAACGGGCTTTGTTGCAAGGATAGGTTCCTGGGTTAGTGGTTCTGTTGTGTGGTAAGTGGTTGTTGGTGAGTATTTGCTTCAGGTTGGGGGGCTGTCTGTAGGCAAGGACTGGCCTGTCTCCCAAGATTTGTGAGAGTGTTGGGTCATCCCTCAGGATAGGTTGTCCTGAGGGATGACCCAACACTCTCACAAATCTTGGGAGACAGGCCAGTCCTTGCCTACAGACAGCCCCCCAACCTGAAGCAAATACTCACCAACAACCACGTACCACACAACAGAACCACTAACCCAGGAACCTATCCTTGCAACAAAGCCCGTTGCCAACTGTGCCCACATATCTATTCAGGGGACACCATCAAAGGGCCTAATAACATCAGCCACACTATCAGAGGCTCATTCACCTGCACATCCACCAATGTGATATATGCCATCATGTGCCAGCAGTGCCCCTCTGCCATGTACATTAGTCAAACTGGACAGTCTCTACGTAAAAGAATAAATGGACACAAATCAGATGTCAAGAATTATAACATTCATAAACTAGTCGGAGAACACTTCAATCTCTCTGGTCACGCAATCACAGACATGAAGGTCGCTATCTTACAACAAAAAAACTTCAAATCCAGACTTAAGCGAGAAACTACTGAATTGGAATTCATTTGCAAATTGGATACTGTTAATTTAGTCTTAAATAGAGACTGGGAGTGGCTAAGTCATTATGCAAGGTAGCCTATTTCCCCTTGTTTTTTTGTACCCCCCCCCCCCCCGACGTTCTGGTTAAACTTGGATTTATGCTGGAAATGGCCCACCTTGATTATCATGCACATTGTAAGGAGAGTGGTCAGTTTGGATGAGCTATTGCCAGCAGGAGAGTGAGTTTGTGTGTGTGGGGGGGGGGGGGGTGAGAAAACCTGGATTTGTGCTGGAAATGGCCCACCTTGATTTTCATACACATTTTACAGAGAGTGGTCACTTTGGATGGGCTATTACCAGCAGGAGAGTGAGTTTGTGTGTGGGGGGGGGGCGGGGGGGGGGGTGAGAAAACCTGGATTTGTGCTGGAGATGGCCCACCTTGATTATCATGCACATTGTAGGGAGAGTGGTCACTTTGGATAAGCTATTTCCAGCAGGAGAGTGAGTTTTTGTGTGTGTTTTTTGAAAAAAGAGGGTGGGGGGGGGTGAGAAAACCTGGCTTTGTGCTGGAAATGGCCCAACTTGATGATCACTTTAGATAAGCTATTACCAGCTGGAGAGTGGGGTGGGAAGAGGTATTGTTTCATGGTCTCTGTGTATATAATGTCTTCTGCAGTTTCCACAGTATGCATCCGATGAAGTGAGCTGTAGCTCACGAAAGCTCATGCTCAAATAAATTGGTTAGTCTCTAAGGTGCCACAAGTACTCCTTTTCTTTCTACCTTCAATGTAATTCATACCCTACCACTAGCTACCTCAAACACTTGGTTAGCAAGCCCGATCAATGACTTTGATCCCAGATCTCTATAAATATAGGACTATAAAAAGCCATGTCTGCTTTGATAACCGAACCCATAAATTTACATTTAAATGAGATATAGATATTCTTTGAAAAATAACTCTCATGTTACTTTAAAACTATTAAAATGTTCAGTTTGGGAGTTTTATTTTATGCAGCCCTTGAATATTAGCTTTGATCAGTTCTCTGCTGTTCCATTTTAAAAGCATACTATTTCAGCTGCAGAATGTAAACTTGTTTAATGCTGGAATTTCATCAAGATCTCAGTTAAAATAAACAAAATAAAAAGGAGTTGGACAAATATGACCTTTTAAACAATATATTGCTCAATGATTTCTCCTACAATCCTTAAATCAACAGTACTTGGCAACACTTCTAATGAAATGCATTTTTACTTTTGGTGCTACTTAAATGCTTTCTCTTTTATTTCTGGCAACTTCTGATCTGTTAATTGGTTTTGTCCTCATTAGGGTCTGCAAAAAACAGCCTATAGTGAGCGACACAAAGACAGCAGCTGTTTGCTTAATGTTGTCATACACAGCTTCACTGCCTGGACAGACTAGATCTGTGTCTCTGGTTCAATCTGTCATTTTATTTTGATTTTTTCTGGAGGCCGGGGCAGATTGTGGGAAACTAGCTTGTTTCTTAAATGCATGTATTTGAACAGGTGCAAGAATTACCTCAGGTGATATGTCAACAGAAAGCTAAAATGCAATGGAGCCCCGACAATACTAATGAAACACTCCAGAAGCAAGTCTGGTACACTAATTCAAACTTTATGGTAGGTTTTCTTATCAGTAAAGCCACATTTCCCAATTTCTCTTTTCACTACTTGCTTTATCCATATTAAGCCCAGAGGAACAAGCAAGCTTTCAGACATGCCTTACTGAGTACTGGCATGATTAGTACTTACTCCCTGATGGCTGTCTGAAGTGAGGTGTTCCGTCAACGTAAGCAGTCTGTCCTGTTTTCATAGTGTGCCCTGGCTTTTGAAGAGGAATCTTCTGTAAGATGGGGATGAAGATGAATATAAATATAAATCCATCTCCTGCCCTTGTTGTAGCACATTCACTGGTTTCATGTGGAATTTCAGAGTCCCTCCTTTGGCTGTTGACAGTTAAATGAAGTCTCCAGCCATCTGAGAAGAGTGACTGGTGGGAAATATAGCGGAGTTTCAATAATTACCATCATTTCTGATGGCAGAGGTAGCTGGAAAACATTTTGTTGTCATAAACTGATCCAGGCTTTGCATTTTGGGGTGGGCTTGTAAAACCTCTTTTTACATCCACTCCACTCCAAATGTAACAGAAAACAATATGTGCAGGCAAGGCCAGGATTAGGGCATTTAGGAGTCTGGAGTCAGTAAGATCCTCAAATAACAACAAATGTAATTAATTCAATGTACATACAGAGGGAGGAAGCATGGAGCCTAGCTGATGCACTTGGTGCCGTGCATGGTTGCCAACAATTAAAAGTGTTTCAAGGAAAAATTCTCTCTAATTGGCTCAGGTGCCTGTAGTCTATTAAGCCTCAGTCACTGAGGGCCTGTGTATGCATACAGGTGAGCTTTTTTTATACAATCATCACAACATCGCTGTGACAGAGGTACATGTTCCCATTTTGCGGGCAGGGAGACTAAGGTAGGAAGGTTAAGCAACATGATTAAGACCCCAGACTATATATCAGAGCTAGATTAGAAGACAGGAATCCTCTGCTGTCAGTTCCATGCTTTGTCCATTAAACCAGGCTGTACCTCTTGCTGTTTCTCTGTCCTCCTTTGTGGCCAGATTACAGTTTTTAGGTCGCTACCTGGGGAATAAATATTAAATAATGGGCTCTCCAATCTAACAGAAAAAGGTATAACATGATCCAATGGCTGGGACAAATTGAGATTGGAAAGAAGGTGTATATTTTTAATAGTGAGTAATTAAGCATTGGAACAGTTTACCATGAGTTGTGGAGTCTCTATCACTGACAGTTTTTAAATCAAGATCAGCTTTTTTCAAAGATATGTGCTAGGAATTATTTGGGGGGAATTCTATGGCCTCTGTTATACAGGAAGTGAGACTAGATGATCACAATGGTTCCTTCTGGCCTTGGAATCTATGAAAGACACCTACCTTCTTGTTTTGTGCTGAGTAGCATTTTTTCTCAATTTCTAATCAGCCAGTTGTTTAAGGGAGTTGTGAAAGTGCACAAAGAAAGCAGCTGTACCCCTGATTCTGCAGTAATATATGCAGCCTGCTCTTCCAGGCATTATCTAAGAGTGCTGAACAGTACAGCCAGCACTCCTAATGCTCCTCCACTCCCTAGTCTAAAGAAATCACTTCTAAGGCTATGCCAATGCTGCAGTTAAAAGCCCACAGCTGGCCCAGGCCAGCTGATTCAGCTCACCGGGCTCAGACTAAGGGGCTGTTTATCTTCAGTGTAGATGTCCAGGCTAAGCCTGGAGCCCGAGCTCTGGGATCCTACACTGCAATTAAACAACCCCTTAGCCCGAACCCCTTAGCCCAAGTCAGCTGGCATGGGCCAGCCATGGGTGTTTAATCGAAGTGTAGACATACCCTTCATCTAATGTGGTGGGGGAACACAAGTCCCAACATCATTTTTAAAATATGTATTTAATTAGAGGTTTTTAAATCAAATTAAGGCAAAAAATTGATACTTTACTTTTGCATGGTGGGGAAAAACTGAAAATCGTTCCTAAAATATTACTTTAATCATAGAAAGAGTCAAATGCACAAAGCCCATCACAGCACATCTTGAAAACAATCTGTTACTATGCATCTGAGGTTAGGGGTTGCGCAAAAGTATACCAATACATTTGATACTGCACTATAAAGCACATCTAGTAGAAGATCATTGAAATGAAAATTAGTATCTAGAGGTAAAATAATCAACAAAACAAAAATGCTGTTTTCTAAAACACAAAAGTCACATATCCATGAAATTTAAAGCAAACAGATTAATTAAAACCAACGTGAAATATCTGTCAGATTCACAGGAGCAGGAAAATTCCAGGCTGATATTCTCTTTAATTTTTCCCCAACATGTCTTTGTATGTTAGTTTTAGACCATTCCATGAAGTCGCGTCCATTCACTACAGGGGTTCTGAAATGGTACAGTGTCCACTCTGGGATTGTCTTAAATCTGATTTTCTTACAATACTAAATTGCGTAAGGATGAGACAGCAAAAATCAGATTTAAAAGAGGATGTTCAACACACAGTGCTTTTTAATATATCCCAAAGGGGGGAGGCAGGGAGGGAATTGACACAATTCTCCCTTTCTGTATCATACCAGTCTAGACTAAGACACGTCTCCAAAACTATCCAATAAACAGTCAAAGTAAATTATTATTGTCTATTACATAGTTCTTGTAGCACTCACAATATATTGGGTGCTTGCCAAATAAAGATAGTGGCATAATCCCTTCCCTGAGGAAGATCACAGTCCAAGGCGCCAATCCCACAATTTACTCTGTTTTTGTGTGGAGCTCCACTTCAGGGAAGATACAGGGGATCTGCCCACATGGAGTAACTTGCAGAATCTGGGTCCAAAACATCAGATGCCTTGTGATTATGTATCTATTTTTCCCTAGATAATTATTTATTTATAAATTATTTATCTATTTCAGTGTATTAAAAAAGGATCCATTGCGAAATGTCTCCAAGTACCTGTACAACAATTTCATATAAACCAACAAATCCCAAATGTGATTTTTTTAAACAAACTGTGACAATCAGGGTGCAGACACCCGCAAGAGGAGAATAGGGGGTCTGAGCCCCAAAGAATAAGTAATTGAATCAAATGGTTGTATACAATGTTATTGTGTATCAAAATATGTCAAGGTCTTTTATGGAAGCTTGTAATGTTCTGAACTTGGTCCCTATGAGCTCTGTATACAGGTCATATGTATTATATATGTAGCAAATTCTAATTGTAACTGTGATGCAATTTATCACCTGACAACAGAGCAGTAAAGCAGGTAGGCAGGCAGGGGCTGCCTCCACAACCAGAGGAGACTAGTTCCAAGCACCTGGCATTGTACAACTCAGGAAAAAGACAAATGATGGGCCGATAGGGTTAATGGGAAAACACTGAGAAATCCCAGCTACAGGTTCCCTACCCTAAGTGACCATGAGTAACCATGCCAGGAGGAAAAGAAAAAGAAAAGGAAAAAAGGCCTTTTAAAAAGGGAAGTTGAAACTGAAGTCTTGATCCAGAACCGAGGAACAGTCTCAAAGGCAGTGGAGTTGTGGGGGCTGTCTGGGAACACTAGATCACCCCTTAGGGCTGGGGCATGCTGGGAAACTGTTCAAAGGCAATAGGCAACTTTTATAAGAAAAGGGAATTTATCTAACACAGACATGTAAAGCCTGAAGTTGTGTCTTGCTGTTTATTTCTGTGTGACTTGTACGGGTTTGCTTTTCCTTATTATTTCATCTTTGAATCGGTCATTTTTCTATTAAATAAACTTTTTGTTTAATTTTACCCCAAGCAGGTCTCTGGTTTGCAAACTGTGTGGCATGCGGATGCCGAAGTGAACCGATAAGTGGAGGAGGTTTTCACACCTTCAGGTATGATGAACCAGCGGGGAAAAGTCCAAGTGGCTCGTAGTTAATAATTCAGGATAGATGGATTTGGGGAGATTCAGGACCAGCAGGGCTATTAGTGTCATCCTGCAAGGAGGAACTAGGCTGGTGACAGCCACGGTGAGAATTTCATCCTTGTGTGCTGGCTATTGGTGCCAGGGCTCTGAGTCATAGTAGCATAGTATTAAAGCACCCAAAGTTATAAGGTAGATGCTGACAGAAACTCTTACTGGTCCAGATGATCCCCAAAACATCAGAGAAACCACCATAAACAAAACAAAAAAACACCTACACACCAGAAAGAGATCATCAGTACAGATAGCCACTCTCTTGTTCAAGGAAAAATTTCCCCTCAGTGGTGTAAGAGTGAACATGTGACAGTGAACATGTGACAGAGTAGCTGAAAGTACATATTTTGTCAAAGAGGAACTAATTTCTGTGCAACCATTTTGATTTTTTGGTTCAACAATTCCACACAATTTTCAAATAAATGCTAGAATTTTACATTAGTTTTGATAGCAAAAAAAGAACATTGCTATGCAGTACTTTTTTTACTGATGCATCCTGTATAACAGGAAGTACTCCTCGGTATTGCCACTCTGAAAACCAACCAAGATATTATCTAATTATCACTGTTAGTTATAGTATACATCGTTATGCAAAACAATGATAGTAGAAACAAGAATAGATGATAAAACTTTCTCGTTAGGATCATTAAAGTCTATTTTATTTCCATAGTATTTTTACCAGAAGTTTGTATGTTACCACTACATACCTGAAAATTATTAAAGTAACAATTTCTAGAAATAAACCTGTTATTTTTTCCCAGGTTTAGTTTTTCTGGCTGCATTGGACACCTCAAATATACATATATGAGGAGATTCTAAATTAAGTACATATACAAGGAGAAGACTGTAAATACGAAGTCCATGTACTTATTCAATAAGTACATTTGAAATGTCTAATTAAAGCACAATAAAGTCCATTGTGAGATCTGAAGCTGGCTGCATTTTGACTTTTATTTAATGGAGTAATCCTGTCTCCTGATCTGTGTAATTAAGGATAATGGCAAATGTAGTGAATTATAAATTGAGCTAACCAGTGACACTATGAAAATGTAGACTTGACATTGTTAAACGAAATACTTTGTACCCAACAAATCCATCCAATAAACTGATGTAATTATGTACCCTACAGATATCACAAATTACAACAATTATGTAAATTGCTAGTATGTATAGTTACATGTAACAAACCTGTACTTAAATATCTATTTATAGAGTAATTACTTGGTGAGAACACTGTAATTGGAAACATTTAAGAAGTGGTCAAATGTCACTGATGTTAATCTCATTTTGTATTCTTATCTAATGTTGTTGAGCAAGGTATGGGGCCCAATTCTCCACTCAGGTATACCAGTTCAACACTAACTTTCCCTACCTGATATAATGGAGAGGAGAATCTGGCCTGTAATGTAGGTGTTATAATATCACAAGAGAAATGGGGTTCAGAGCATATGAGAAAATTTAGAGGGGTTCAAACATTTTGGGTGGGTGTACAAATAAAGTGGAAAGAAAAGGAGTACTTGTGGCACCTTAGAGACTAACCAAGTTATTTGAGCACGAAAATATAGCTATAGCTCACGAAAGCTCATGCTCAAATAAATTGGTTAGTCTCTAAGGTGCCACAAGTACTCCTTTTCTTTTTGTGAATACAGACTAACACGGCTGTTACTCTGAAACCTGTCAAATAAAGTGGAAGCACTGGTGACACAATGTAATCTTAGGGTAATTTCCAAGAGGGGGTTTAGTATACGTCATCACCTCTAGGATAAAGGTCAAAGCCAGGGTGAAAAAGCCTAGATATATTAATAAATTGTGGCCAGTTCCAGTTCGTTGTCTTGAGGTTAGTGAGCTTCTGTAACATCAGCTCCTGGCACGGTCTGTGGTGTTGAGCTATAGTTTGGGCTTGCTGTCATTTTTGCTTCATTATCCATTTCAGTCTCTTTTCCATTTTTCCTTTGTATACCTTTCTTGCAGAGGGTTTTTTTTAAAAAAAACCCATCTTTCATAATTTCCAACATCCTGTTTAAGCAGACACCTTCCCCAAGCTGCTATTAGAACCACTGTTCACACTCATTCCTTTGACTTGATTAACAATGACAACAATAAGATAATAAACATTAGCTCAAACTTTCTCTCCGGATTCCAGTGATCCTAGGAGTATCCCCTCAGGACTGCTCAATCCACATCTTAGAGCCTGTTTCCTTTCAGAGGGACACTCACATATCCTTTATATACCAGTAGGTTAATAACTCACCTGAATGTGAATCAGCAGAGCCCTATTAAATCTTCTCTAAGCAGGAGCAACGCAAGCTAAAAACAGGAGAGGCAAGTGTTTGAGGCAAACACAGCTAGCTTATTACAGTACCCACGCAAAGTGGGTCAAGTAATTATGATCCTTGTGGAGTTGCAGCAGAATCATTCTACCTTCACATCTCCTATTCCATCCAAGTGAAATAATCACAAAAATTAAATGAAATATTTAAAGTGCTTTAAACATGTAAGCACTTTCGTGATTATTTAATGTTGGAAGTGCCTGGGTTAGGAGACATGACTTTGAATCTGATGGAATTCATACAGTAGGTCACTCACAAGAATGTACAAAACATATATGTCATTAACCATTGACTATTTTTGGTTACTCTGACCTAATCCGAAATATGAACAGAGAGGGAGAGGGCATTAGACTATTGATGAATTAGAGTATTTCAACAAGAAAGACAATAATAATCGTACAGTTGAATTATAGTGACTACAATAGTTTAGGTCCAAAATTTGTTTTTGTAAAGAGGATTTTACAAATTGAATAGAATGCAAAAAATAATTATTAAATTAAAAAAAAATCTAAACCACAACTTACCGTCAACCAACGTTATTCCAATTGAAGGTACCATGGACAACTTTAAAATCTGGCAGAAAAGCTGAGGACCTCAACCATTTTATACAATACTATGAATACATACACACTTCAATATTGTTCTGTGTAAGAAACAAAGGCAGCGTGACAAATTTTGTTATAGTGTTGCAAATTAGCCACCTTTAACCTAGCAGAAACCATTGGGCAGAGTGGTTTGGTTTTCCATTAACTTTACTAATTATATTCCAACTCCAAGTTATGAATATTGTGTTGTTGAAATTTTTTTAGTTGCCTTTTCTCTCCTCCAACTGTTAATCCTCAGTGCACATTCTCTACAAGAGAATGGTCAGGGGTATCCTCACCACCTCCAGACACATCTCTCATCTCTCTCCCTCACCGTGAACTGGAGATCAGTGGATTGGTGCTGGACTAGCTCTCCATAGACTTATGAGGAGTTAAAGCTCATCTGCCTACAAGTAGTGAGAGTCAGTCAAGTACTCATCTTCACTCTCTTTCCTCTAATTTCAACTCCATCCTTAGCTTCCATAGTCATGCCATTTATCCCAGTTTTATCCTTGGTTATTGACAACATACCCTTTCCCTTCTCTTCTTTTATCCATGATCTCATCTATGCTGACCAATCCCTGGTTTTATCTGAAAACCTTCTCCATCATCTCTCCCTTCAGAAAGTTACCCTGTCTCACTAATCTCTCAAGAACATTGTCACACTATGTTGTTATGTCCTATCCCTTTAACCAACTCGCCGCTATAAAAATCTGCACTATTGTATGCATAACAAGTGCCCTTTGGTAATATAGGTCTTCAAGTGTACAGGTTAGCATTTAAAAACACAGTAGGGCTAGGGTTGCCAGGCATTTAGTTTTCAAGTGGAATGCCCAGTCAAAAAGGGACCCTTTTAACTGCCAACCATTAAAAGTCTGGTTGGCAGTACAGCAGGGGCCCAGGGCTAAGGCAGGCTCCCTGCCTGCCCTAACTCCGTATGACTCCTGGAAGCGGCCACAAGGTCCCTGCAGCCCTAGATGCATGGGTGACCAAGGAGCCCCAAGGGCTGGCTACACAGCTCCCATTGGCCGGGAACCGCGACCGGTGGGAGCTGCGAGGGCAGTGTCTGCAGGCATGAGGGCAGCGTGCGGAGCCTCCCTGGCCGCCCATGCATTTAGGGGCTGTAGGGACCCGGCAGCCACTTCCTGGGATCTGTGGTAAACTCCACTAGGACCCCGCATCCTGAACCCTCTCCCACACCCCAACCCCCAGCCCCAGCCCAGAGTCCCCTCCAGCACCCAAACTCCCTCCTGGAGCCCACACCCCCACCAACACTCCAGCCCTGTGCCCCAGTCCCATCCTGCACCGCAAACTCCCTATCCCCGGCCCCACCCCAGAGCCCTCACCCCCTGCCTCCCCTCCCACACACACACCAACCCCCTGCCTCTTGGCCACCTTCTCTCTCCAGCGTTTCTTTGGCCCCATCTCTGCACTCACTCTGTTACTGCTGTTGTCATAATTAGAGGTGGTTGAACTGTTCATAACTAGTTTATCTGATGAATTTAACCCCCTTGTCTATTTGGGATCTATCTAGCAACCGATCGTGTTCATTATTTGCCAGAGTTTCTCAATTTATTAATACGAACAAATGACAGCCTATAGACAATATACAAATTCTATATATATTTATTATGATCATTCGGTTTGTGTGATTGGCCACCTACATTACATGGTAATGTTCCTGTTTTTTTATTGGGTAACAAAGCTTTATATACTGGAGTCATGACTCAGGGACACAAGGAGCAGTGCCTGGAGAATTGTTAGGCCATTTCAAATCTTTTCTTGTCTTCTTTTTGCTCTTATAGCCATTTTATTTGGCTGCTTATGTGGACTTCAGATTTTAAAAATAGCTGGGTATCTTCCTGACAGATGAAGAAAAATAAATGCAATGACCCTCTAGAAGACTTTACATTCAACTTCCCCATGTCACACTGACACCAGGCAATTTTCATGGCTGTTGCTTTGCTCCCAAGTATATTTATCTATTGAGGCTTTTTATAAAGTTGCCCTTTTGCTGTGATATCTGAATGGTCCCCTTTACTGCCTGACATTAGCTACTGGTTCCTTAGATCTTCTTAATGACGTTAGAGGGACTCTGTGATTGTCTTTCTCCCACTCATCCTGTGACATTCCACCAGTCCCCATTCACACATCAATATAATTAATTCACTTCTTGATACACTCAGTTCACACTTGCCTCCTAGCCTTTTCGCTATCAAGTGAGATAAATTCACATTTTTCTTTCACTCCAAGAGTGCATTGATCTGGCAGCAGAACTGTCCCTGGGTCAAGAGTAGAGGTAGTTCCACAGAGCAGTTGTCCATGAGGGACCAAGGGAATTAACAGAAATACAGTATAACATTCTCTGGTGTTCCTGCTCCAACATATAATATTAAAGTTAACTTGGGTCAATTCATATTTAAGCAAGCAACTGCTGTCACAATTGTAATTAAAGTACTAAATATGTACTTGTTGGTCCATCAGTAGATTAGAACACACAGCAAGAGGAGTTTCTGATGAAGACAAAGGAACACTGACTGCTTTATTCGGGTGCAGTGAATGACAGAAAATACTGGTGTATTAGGAAGAGCAAAGCTAAAAGACTACACATTTAATCAAACCTTGACATGTCAAACACAAACCAGAGGTGGGAGAGAATTGGGGTGTGAAAGACCTTGCACTCATAATGCAGCTGATCTTATTAACCTTCTGATTAATGAAGACCTGTGAGGAATGAACTTAGAAATATGTCTAAGTTCCCCTGTTTCACCATTCATTTTGGTTAGATAATTTTTCAACAACAAAAACATATTTGAATGTGGTTTTACAGTTAAGAGCAAATCTTCCTTTTGCTAGAAACAGTTTTTTGCAGCGATCACATTGGTGCAGGTCAGGATGCTTAAGGAGGCCCGAGGGAAGTGTTCCGGAGCACACATTTCTTCTGCTCCCCAAAGGAGCAGAATGTGGTTGCATCCAACTTTCCCATGATGCATATTGCAGAATGCATACAGTGGAGTTAATGGCCTCTCCCATTGGTCCTGTGGAGCCTCAGCGTGCATGTTAGCCAGGCATAGAGCTAGAGCGCCAGAAAAAGTCTAACCTGCTCTACTATTAAATAGATGCCCATTTGGGATGAAGACGACAAGCGGCTCATTGGACCTTCTATCTCTTTCCTGCCCACCTTCTCTCCCACCACCCACCCCACAAAGTGCTCCACAAAAACCAGGACAGAATTTTGCCCCAGATATGCCAGATTCTTACTGGAAAAAGTAAATTTATTACTTACTAAATTTATTTTTCCTAAGCACCTGGCAGGTTCTCAAATTAATCATTTCAACTAAACACAGTTAACCACCAATTGTTTGCATCACAGGTCTTTGTATTCATGAAGAATCTAGAGAACTAAATCCCCGACAGAGGGTGCCTCAGAGGTTTCCCTGTCTGAAATGTCTAAATCCCAGGATATTAGAATCATTTTGCATCATTACACACTTGCTGTCGCTGAAAAACTACTCACAGGCTGGATAAGTTAAAGCTGCTTTTTCTGCAGTTCTCAGTCAGGTGAATTTGTTTCCTCAGTAGCTCCATAATGGTGATGTGATAAGTGATCTTTACTTAGCACTGTGAAAAACAGTGGGAATCAGCTAGTCAAGCTTTCCTTTTCTGGATCGTGGTGGCACCTTTTATACTGACTACAGGACTGGAATAATAGGGAGCTAATGTGTCACCTAACAAACTACAGAGCTTTTTGGAGTAGTAGATGTTTTTAGCAGCGCTGGGGAGGAAGGCCATAGTGTTTATTAGCAAGTCAGTGGCTCCACAGAGGAGTTTTCCCTGGAGATGAAAGAAAGAAAAACAAGGGGGGGAGGGGAAGAGAGAGAGAGAGATTTGGCAGTAGCACATGTCAAAGCAGGCAGCTTTAATATGTTTCTGTTATAAAGAAGCCGGCATCAACCTCGCATACGGGTGCATCAAGCATGTATTTCTAAGGATATTGTCCTAGGAAGGACAATGTGCAGGAGAGACTGGCATAGGGACTAACAATTATTGAAGAAGGCACAAATACAAGCTGCATTGGAGGTGCTTCACAAATACACTGAAGTAAAACCTCAAAAGATGTGAAAAGGCAGTTTCAAAAGAATGACTTTCCTTAGCAGAAATGAATTACTAAAGACGCAATTAGAATTTGAACAAATACAATCAAACATACGGTAATGAAAGTAATTAAAAAGCATTTTGATTGCTTCATAATGGGCAGGGCTCATCAAGCTCACTAGTAATCAAAATGCAATTCTGCTCATTTTAAATGTAACTGTAAAGAAAAGTAAGGAAGCTAAAGAAAACTGACTATGTTGCTGAATGAAAACTGCAATTTTGGTAAAATCCACCCAGGTGTACAGGGCTCACATAGGCCTTCTATGCAGCAGAGGTGTGAAAGGAGAAGCAGGTCCCCACACCTCCGAGATACCACAGAGGTTATTCCAGTCTGTTCCAAAGAGGCCAGTATTACAGGGCAGAGTGGGGGTGGCTCATGCTTATATAGTTCTAATCTCCTAAATAGTCCCAAGCATCCATAGGCTGCAATGGTGATCATAGAGAGACTATGCTGCAGCCACTAGGCCTGCCAACAGGTCGATACATATGTTTCAATAATTCATCCCTTACCCATTAAAGGTCTGATCCAGCTCCCACTGAGGTCAATATGAATTTTGCCGTTGACTTAAATGGAAGCAAATTTGGACACTTGAACCCCCAGCATAAATCTTGGTGACATGCGACTTGTGCAGAGAGGGGATTAATTTAACACTACATGAGTAAGATACTAAAAAATAAACACTTGCTTGTTAACGGCGGGGGCATAGAGAAGAAAAATGAAATAGAAGATACAGAAGAAAGCAGCGGCCAGCCATTTTCGTGCTCATTTATAAGTGTACTGGGTCTGACTTACCACTGCCTTTCTCCATTTTCACTGATTTCTATGGCATTTCATTGGTGTAATACTGGAGTAACAGTGGCAAATTAAGCCTGAATATTTTTTAGAAATGACTACACTATAAATTCTATATAAGATGCAGGAATGTAAGCTTTGGCTTATATGCTCTAATATCTAACACCTAGCTCTTATATAGTGCTTTTCATCAGGCAGTCAGTATCACTATCTTCTTTTTATAGAGGGGGAAAACCACAGCACAGAGAGGTGAAGTGACTTGTCCAAGGTCACCGAGTAAGGCAGTGGCAGAGCTGGGAATAGAACCCACATCTCTTGAGTCTCAATCCTGTGCTCTGTGCACTAGATGACATAACTGGAAGTGCACAACATTGTCAGTTTTTGTTTCTTAATTTGAATTCTAATCCAACGCTACGCGTATATGAAACATGCATGTTAGATCACCTTATAGCACCCAAGAAGTGCAAAACAGCAATGGAAATGAGCTAGTTGGCATGTTGCTGCTATTATAACCTGGGTTTTAAAAAGTGAATGTATATTCTTATTTGAAAAATAATTTATAGAAGCATCTGTGGAAAGAGAAATTCTTGAGCGTTTAGTTACTGTTCATTGAATAGACAGAGAAGTTGGACAGCCAACTAGTGTACATAATTCCCCATAAAAACCCAGCTAACCTGATTTCACTATTCTATTACTGGCCACCTGAGGTCCCGAGAGTGGGGGGGGGCACAGAATTCAACTTCACTTCTTTAGCAAAATAAAACCATTATTTCAAAAAAAGTTTGGAAACCCGAACAGTACTTAGCCATATTCTGATATGAGCGACACTCATATAGCCTGAAATAATGCTACTGTTCATCATTTGAGTTTGTTGCTCTCAAACTGAAGAATTACTGTTCTATTGACACTTGGTCTGTTGCTTGGTCTCATCTGATTAGTCTTATTGTAAGAAAGAAAAAGGAAAATAAACCATGGGTGGGGAAAGTATCCACTGCAACAAATATGGTTCTGATTACTTAAAAAAATACAGAGTTATGTATTCAGCATATTGCCATGCATGTTCTGTGAAATTCAAACAAACATCTTTTCAAATTGCTAGGGCAAGGGATGGAAGTAAACTTAAAGTTAGTAAAATAAATACATTTAGTTATTTACAACAAAATTCTTAATCTACAAATGGTTTAAGTGCAACATTAATATTAGCTTTTTAAAAGCTTCCTTGATTTACCACCTACTGCATATCCCTCACCCCACAGGGACAGCTACAGGATTTGAGAGCACTTCAGCTATGGGCAAAACTCCACTTTTTATTCAAAAAGATAAGTCAAGAGATATTTGTTTCTCCCACTCCAGAGTTTTAAATAGTAAATTCTGGAGCTGCTTAGCAAATTATATTACACTTGGAATAAGAGGGAAAATAATAAAATGGCTTTTGTTTTTTCCTGCTCTTTGCCTTTATCTTTGCCTAGCCTCCCCAAAGTGAAATCCTGACCCATCCCACCACTGTGGAAAAGTCAAAAGACAAGAAACTCATCACGGTCCTGCAAGAAACAGGATGATCCGGTGAGAGGAGGCAGGTGGAAGAGCAGAAATGTAGCAGAACTCCATAAAGGTATACAGGAGAATCTGTAGGTCGATTGAGCTTGCAGCAGGGATATGGTCAGCCACTCTGTGAACTGGGAGGCCTTTCTACCTGCAAGATCAACTGTGAAGGTGTTTTGCAACCTTCCCTCACCTACGCAAAATCCATTTACTCAGAATTTGCACTGTAGCTAAGAATTTCACCGGAGGGAAATAAAATAGGGAAGTGGATGATCCTCTGCATTAAACATGAAATGTAATAACATTAGTGGTAAGTATCTTGCTAGCTGGAAAAAAAATCCCTGGTTTTTCTTCACATCTAAAAAAAAATAAATAAGGCTTGCTTTTTTTAAATGGATCTGCCAGTCATAGAGCTCCACAGCAGCTATCATCAGTGACAACTGCTTTTAACCAGTAGCCTTAATTTAAGGGAAATGAAGCTTCAGGATTTTAGTAATTTCATCACTCACTTTTCCATTTTTTTCCCTATGTTCTATGATGTCAAACTCTCCAACTCATCAACTTTTATATTTAATATTACCTTCTTATTGAGTTGTCTATCACTTAGTTTTGTATTTGTTTAAATGGATGCACCATCACCACCTGAATGCAGCTTCTTTTCATTTAAAATAAATCACATTGACAAAGAATTACCACATACTGAGTATATCTGAGTTTACCATAGTTCTCACTTATACTTACTATAGGAGGTATCTGTGGTGACAGTGTGGAGACTACAAACAGTAGTAACTACTATTGTAATGGTACCTTTTGTAAACGATTGCAAGGTGCATCTTAGTAAAGCATACAAGTAGCAAATGAGAATTTTGCCAAGTGTTCTCAAATAGGAGTTCTGGGAGAGTTGTGAAATATTTCCTTTTACGAGAATATTCTCATTAAGAATTTAGTCATTAAACTGTAGGTCCATTTAGATTTTAAAAATCTAAATAAGTCTGTTTTGTAAATTCCTCAGACTTCTCACTATGACATACTGTTTTTGTTATATTGTGTTCCTTTTGAATTCAAGCTAGACTCAACTGCATCCTACATAATAACTATCCCAGAAAAAAAAGGACTTTTTAAAAAAATTCAAACAAACATGAAATGTAGAAATGATAGAAGCACGCAACATGTCTCTAGTGTGGCATTTTGGCTCTATTAGTCAAAGTGGTGTATTCCTTAACTATACATTAGAGGATAGATGTGCACATAAAAATACCATATGTCAGTTTCAAAGCTATAATTTACATAGTTATTTAAACTTATGCAAATGAGGACATTAAAGTAGAGATACATACCAATAAAAAGAAGTTAAAACTGCCACATCATCTTCAACTCCCTGCAAGTGACTAGGTATAGCAGAACATATGGTTTGTAAGCTCTCCCACTGTTCTTAGAACTCCGGGTAGAGTACCATATGTGCTATAATACAGGGCAAGTTAACAACACATGGTAGCCTTACCTCCCCACTTAACTCTAAAAAACCTCACGCTAATTGTAAGGATGAGATACAAAGCATTAGTCTTTTCTCCATATAATTCATCCTGTTCTTATTTACAATGTACAACAGAGTCAAAAATGGTTTTAGCTTTCAATCCATTGTATTACAAAATCTGAATAGTTTATCATTAAGGCCCTAGAAAATTCACAGTCCATTTTGGTCAATTTCATGGTCATAGGATTTTAAAAAATTGTAAATTTCATGATTTCAGCTATTTAAATCTGAAATTTCATGGTGTTGTAATTGTAGGGGTCCTGACCCAAAAAGGAGTTGGGGAGGGGGGGAAGGTCACAAGGTTATTGTGGGGGGGGGGGAGGTTTGCAGTACTGCTACCCATACTTCTGCACTGCTGCTGGCAGCTGGAGAGCGGCAGCTGCTGGCCAGGAGCCCAGCTCTGAAGGCAGAGCCACCGCCAGCTGCAGTACAGAAGGATGGCATGGTAAGGTATTGCCACTCTTACTTCTACGCTGCTGCTGGCAGGGTGCCACCTTCAGAGCTGGGTGCCCAGCCAGCAGCCACCGCTCTTCGTCTAGCCAGCTCTGCAGGCAGTGCAGAAGTAAGGGTAGCAATACCATGACCCCACCTAAAATAACCTTGCAAACCCCAGTGCAACTCCCTTTTGGGTCAGGACCCCGCAATTTGAAAAACACTGGTCTCCCCCCACCCCAAAATCTTTATAGTATAGGGTAAAATCACACAAAAGACCAGATTTCAGGTTGAGGGAGATCAGATTTCATGGTCTGGGAAGCGTTTTTCATGAATTTGATAGGGCCCTAGTTATAATAGGGAAGTGTTGCTTAGTCCTGGGAATAAAAGACTTGGAATCAACATTCCTAGGATTTTCTACTCTGAATTCTGCCACAGACTCAATGCATGGCTTGGCATAAGTCACAGAGGTGTCCCAGCTACAAGTGTGTATGCCTATACTTACTTCAATGTGACCCCTCACAAACACAGCACTTACCACAGTTATTTAGTTCTCCACACAGGATTGGCATCTTAATCAATTTGCCATAGTTTCCCCATATGTCAAATAAGGTAAATAATGTTTAATCAACTCAAAGGAGTGTTCTGAAGTTTAATAATGGTTGTAAAGTACTTTGAGATCCTCAGATAAAAGTTGACTGTGGAGTCCAAAGAACTAGAGCTGGGGAAAAACATGAGTGGCTTTGAAAAAAAAAAAAAAACGAACTTTTTATACTGTGGTTTTGTTTTGCAAAGTAGGAGTGGTTCAAACGTTTGTCCAATTTTAGACAAACCTCTGAGTTTGGGAAGAGCAGCCTGGTTAGGTATTCCAGTCTGCAGCAAAACTTTGAGTGACTTTGGGTTTGCAAGTTCTCACCAGTCCAGGTTTTATTTTGTTAAATGTAAACAAATGGTGGTATGGATCTAGACGTATTTCATTACTATAATAACTATAAAATGGCATTTATATAGCAACCACCTTTCTAGAATGTCAGAATGCTTTAAAGAAAACCTATTACAGGCAAACCTAGATTTTACAAAGTCTCAGGGGACAGCCACCTTTTGTAAAGTCAGAGGAAAATACAAAACCCCATTTTTAGGTTAGGGAGGCCCAGGTATTTTTGAATACATGTCATAAAATTTGGATTTATTTTATCTATACTATTATCCAGAAGGAGGGAAAAGGCACAAAGGAGTTAAGTGACTTGCTTGAGGTCAAAAAGTGAGACTGTAGCCAAGACAGGATTAGGACACAATTCTCTTGAGTTCCTCTGATCTGCTCTAACCACTGTAACAACTTGCTCCTGAAAGGTTAGGGGAATTTGTATAACTGGTTAAGAACATAAACATAAGAACGGCCATACTAAAGGTCCATCTAGCCCAGTATACTGTCTTCTGACAGTGGCCAATGCCAGATGCCCTAAAGGGAATGAACAGAACAGGTAATCACCAAGTGATCCATCCCTGTGTCACCCTTTCTCGGCTTCTGGCAAACAGAGGCTAGGGACACCATCCCTGCCCATCCTGGCTAATATCCATTGATGGACCTATCCTCCATGAACTTATCTAGTTCTTTTTTGAATCCTGTTATAGTCTTGGCCTTCACAACATCCTCTGGCAAGGAGATCCACAGGTTGACTGTGCGTTGTGTGAAAAAATACTTCCTTTTGTTTCTTTTAAACTTGCTGCCTATTAATTTCATGTGGTGACCCCTAGTTTGTTATGAGAAGGAGTAAATAATGCTTCCTTATTTACTTTCTCCACACCGGTCATGATTTTACAGAGCTCCATCATATCCCCCCTTAGTCGTCTCTTTTCCAAGCTGAAAAGTCCCAGTCTTATTAATCTCTCCTCATATGGCAGCCGTTCCATACCCTTAATAATTTTTGTTCCCCTTTTCTGAACCTTTTCCAATTCCAATATATCTCTTTTGAGATGGGCGACCACATCTGCATGCAGTATTCAAGATGTGGGCATACCACGGATTTATATAGAGGCAATATGATATTTTCTGTCTTATTATCTGTCCCTTTCCTCATGATTCCCAATATTCTGTTCGCTTTTTTGACTGCCGCTGCACATTGAGTGGATGTTTTCAGAGAACTATCCACAATGACTCCAAGATCTCTTTCTTGAGTGGTAACAGCCAATTTAGACCCCATCATTTTATATGTATAGTTGGGATAATGTTTTCCAATGTGCATTACTTTGCATTTTTCAACATTGAATTTAATCTGCCATTTTGTTGCCCAGTCACCCAGTTTTGAGAGATCCTTTTGTAGCTCTTCACAGTCTGCCTGGGACTTAGCTATCTTGAGCAATTTTGTTATCATCTGCAAATTTTGCCACCTCACTGTTTATCCCTTTTTCTAGATCATTTATGAATATATTGAATAGGACTGGTCCCAGTCATGACCCCTAGGGGACACCACTATTTACCTCTCTCCATTCTGAAAACTGACCATTTATTCCTGCCCTTTGTTTCTTATCTTTTAACCAGTTACCAATCCATGAGAGGATCTTCCCTCTTATCCCATGACAGCTTACTTTACTTAAGAGCCTTTGGTGAGGGACCTTGTCAAAGGCTTTCTGAAAATCTAAGAACACTGAATCCACTGGATCCCCTTTGTCCACATGCTTGTTGACACCCTCAAAGAATTCTAGTAGATTGGTGAGGCGTGATTTCCGTTTACAAAAAACATGCTGACTTTTCCCCAACAAATTATGTTCACCTATGTATCTGACAATTTTGTTCTTGAGTGGCAGGATCACCTCTGGAGCCCTTTTTAGAAATTGGCATTACATTAGCTATCCTCCAGTCATTTGGTACAGAAACTGATTTAAATGAGAGGTTACAGACTACAGTTAATAGTTCTACAATTTCACATTTGAGTTCCTTCAGAACTCTTGGGTTAATACTATCCAGTCCTGGTGACTTATTACTGTTTAGTTTATCAGTTTGTTCCAAAACCTCCTCTAACACCACCTCAGTCTGGGACAGTTCCTCAGATTTGTCACCTAAAAAGATTGGCTCAGGTTTGGGTTGCTCTTAGCCTATCCCTGAATAAAATTGTTCACTTGTCAATTACTGAAATTGTCTACTAGGTACTCTGAATAGCTAGTTTTCAAAACCTCATTACCTCAAATGTTTACAAGAATTGTTAGTCCATATACCAATTGTACTACATCTCTGAACTAATTGCCTGCCAAATGCTGTTTGTCAAAGTTGAACAGTGTTTGCTATTTTGCCTGTAGCTTGAGAAAAAATCTGAAACTAGATCTAAATTATTTTGTATCTGTAGAACTTTAAGAAAGCTAAAAAAAAATGAGAACATTTGTAAAACTGAAAATAAATTGGAATAGCTGAGATAGAAATGGCAGTTTATAAATGAAAAGATGATGTAACCTTTACTTATGTGTCGCCAGCTGTTATTATATAAGACATTTGAGGACCAGCATCGTATATTATATTGTACAAATGTTCACAGGTACACATGAATGACAACTGCACACATTGTAAGCAACCTTCTGTTCACTTTGCATGGTCTAACATTTTTGGCACTGTTGCCTTTCTAAAAGTAACCTTTCTATGCATCATGTTAAGGTCACTTAAGCAGCTCAGTGTATGCTAAATAAATCCAAGACTACCATTATTTTAAACTATGGGGCCTTAGGGATGCCAGCGTTTCAGTTGTCATTTTTTTGTGGAACTGTCTAGGAAGATAACTGGGACCTTGCATACAGTCAGCTTTTTCATTCTACTTCCTCATTAGATGTTGTTCTTAACAGACTTCTTGGTATAAAAATGAAATTACACTAATATCCTGAATATGTAACTACTGTAGGGATTCTTCCCCAAGGTTGCACTATTGCTGATCTCCAAAACAGGCAGGGTTCAATGCACATAATATAGAGGTGATGCAGATTAATCTTGTACACCTCAGAAGATTTTACATGATTGCACTGAACATCTCAAGATAGGCTCCAGATGCCACAGTGAGCCATTACCCCAATTCAAATAATGGTTCACAGATGCAGTAACTCATCAGAATTCAGAAAACATCTCTCACTAAATCTTGCAAAAGGAATGAAGTTAATTCTTTTACCACTGTTCCTTGTTCCAGTAGCAGCCTGTCCAAACTGAATATTTCCAGTATGTATGGCATCTTGATTACATTTGATGGTGGCCCAAAATGGCCCAATTAGTAATTGGAGAGTATTTCAATGTTATAATGCATAGTAAGTTTAGAATATTGTACATCATGTCCAGACTATAAATCTCTTTCTCTGAGGATATAGAATAAATTCACTATATTCCACTACTTAAATCTACTAAATACTAAGAAAAACTACACTGCTATTAAAAGCTGCAAGAAAACTCTGGTACCTAAATTTTGCTGCACATGTCAACAGTCAGCATAAAGAGAATGATAACTGTAGATATATTTTCTGTGTAATATCTGATGCTATTAAAGAACATTTAGTGAATTCTTTAAACTCCACGTGACAGTAAAGAGTAAGAAAGACTGGACTACTGGAATCTTTGGGAAGAGTTGGTAACAAGATTGTTTTTAAATAGATGCAACAATTTTTAGCAAAAGAACAACATTTTCTCTCCCTGCCAACTAGTCACCAAGTTCTCTCTTCTTGTTACCTAGAAGTGGCAGCTGGTCCCCAAAATAAGAGCTGTGGCTGCAGGAGCCACCTCCTACATGTTGCCTTTCAAAATGAAGATCTGGGTCATTGGTGAGGCTTGTCACAAGGAAGGGTTCTGGTAGGGGATGGAATAAGCTGGTGGGAGAGTGGAACCACAGAGAGCCCCTGAAAAACTGGCACACATTATATCAAAGGGCAGGTAGGAACAACAGTGTTTATCCTTCTGTGACCCTTTTACCATTCTCTCCCTCCCCTTTTGTCAAATTTAGTCACTCAGAAGAAAATCATAATTTGTGGGAAGTGAAAGTTTTCCCTTCTCCCTCAGCTGTGTGACTTCTTAGCTGAGCAATACTTAAATGTGAATACAAATGTGTTCTCCTGTAAGAAAAAAAGCATTATTATTAGAAATTACATCTGCTATTACATTTCATAGATGAAATATCTGATCAAGATATAGATTGTACAACTGTTCCTTGAGGCTCCAGCTCTGACAATAGGCATCATTAATCAATTTCACCTGCTATATTGATAATTAGCCATGGTTACCAGGTCTGAATTTCTGATCTGGATCTGAACTTCTCCAAAATTCAAAAGTGTTCAAATCTGGGGTTTTGGTTTGGGCTCATTTCCGTTATTAAATTTTGCACAATTTGACCATGTCCATTAAAGGCCTAATCCAACGGCCACTGAAATCAATGGGACTGCTTGCTGTGCTGTCCCCTTTCTGATTCTCTGAGTGCAGCCCCTAGGTTGTACGCCTCATGCCTGTCTTGAGCTGGAATTTTGCATTTCTCCCACTGTTAGATGGGATCTGGGCACAACCACTATGCCAACCAATTATTACCCTGCAGGTCTGACTGGACACCTGCATCTGTGACCAGTGATGCAGCCAACAGCCTTCTTAACAATTAAAGTGTTTTTTATTTATCAGTCAGAACAAAGCTTTAGAGAACAAAGGATTTTAAAACAACAAACAGTCTAGATGCATGTCTATTTTACCTAGAGTCCTACCATTCTATGATGGCCACCTAAGTTCGCCTGTGTTCTCTAGATACCCTCAGTGGGTTCCTGTGTCTGAATCTTGTTTCAGTTCGCCCCCCACACACACACTTTTTGATCTCCCTCCCCTGACAGAGCCCTTTTTAAACACTCAAGAGTTGTTTGTTCTGCCGTGTTTTTCAGGTCTTCTCATTTCCTGGACAAACCAGGTTCATAGGCTGGCTGGAGACCAAAGACAAATTCACCAAGGATAACAGAACTCGCACTGTCCCTTAACAACTCTTAAGTGTTTGCTCATAGGTAGCTATCTTGAACTATTCTTTTCCTTCCTGCCTGTATTTCAGACAGAGAGACAAAGTGGGTGAGAGAATATCTTATACATGTTGGTCCAGTAATCCAGATGGACACCTACTGAGTTAAAGCAATATATACATACAGTTAACATCATCCCAATAGTTACACCAGGAGTTCTCAAACTGGGGGTGGGGACCCCTCAGGGGCTCATGAGATAATTACATAGGGGATCGCGAGCGGTCAGCCTCCATCCCAAACATTGCTTTGCTTCCAGCATTTATAATGGTGTTAAATATATTAAAAAGTGTTTTTAATTTATAAGGGAGGGGAGTTGTACTCAGAGGTTTGCTATGTGAAGGGGTCACCAGTACAAAAGTTTGAGAATCACTGAGTTAAACCAACATAACGTATGAATAAATTATTACAGAGCAGCTCCATATTAACAGGAGTCTTTCCATTTACTTCAGCAGACTTTATAATGGACTCTAAACATTGTATGTTGAAACTAATTTACTAATATTTGATCAATAATCAGGTTTACAATTCTCTATCCATGTTGTTTATTAAATTGCTTGTAAGGTCACATAAAAACAATTTTCTACAGCTCCCAAAATAATCATAGATGGCATTTGCTTTCTTTTTCTTTTTAAACTATATTAAGTATTGACTTCAATGGAATTATGCCAAGTTATACCAGCTGAAGATCTGTCTCTATTCAATATTGTTCAGACTTTCACTATTAGAACAATGTGTTTATTAACTGGCAGCTAGTTTTTTTTTTGATGTCAGTATTAAAATAATAATAAAAACCTTCTTCATAAATCTATAGGCAGAGCTGGCAGGGTTATCTATAGATAAAATTACCTAATACTTTCCATTATAAAACCACTGTTTTCAGTTGCTTATAATCATGCCAAACTTTAACCATTTGGGCTGAGACTTTTTATGCCTGGTCTCTGCATCAGCCTGAAGTTTGTTTGGAGAGTTGCAGCAAAAGTATCTCAGCCATTTCCAAGAACGAGTATGGGGAAAAAACAGGTAATTTTGCAAGTGTTAATCCCATACCCCCCCAGTTGCTTCTATTGTCTGGAATAAGAAGACTAAAATTTGACACAGGCGTGGTTCAGGATCCAGAAAGATGCCTTGTGCTGTTCCCATGACAGTATACCTAGATTTGGGCACCATATAAGCTGCTGAAAGTTGCCACTTGACACGCTCAGAGCTTTTTGGAGGCTTGCTAAAGTCTCTGAACAGCCTTTCTTCATTAAGGATGCGCTCATATCCTACTGATCTTACATCTACACAGAATGGAGCAGCAGCATACATTTGGTCTATGGGAAGCAGAGCTGGGATAGGAGCCAGGAAGAAAGCAGGGGTTCTACACCCATCTCTTCCATTTACCGGTATTAATCATTCTGTGCACTTTCTAGCTGTTATTATTGAGCAAAGCCCAAGCAACCTTACTTCAACCTCCTTGCGTGTATGCATTATGATAGCATTTAATTACATAATCACATATTATGTTCTGCAGGACCCCCGTTTTATAGGATTGACAGTAAAGAAAGCTGAGGATTGCAATAAGAGCAAGGGTGTCTTGAAGTTAATGCACAGAATGGGGATGCAGGAGTGCTGGGTGCTGTAACTGGCTCTACCATAGATTTCCTCCGGGATGTTGGGAAAGGCTACAATAACATGTACACAAAAGGTGGACAAATTTAAAATTGTGAGGGCAGCCTTGCTTCTTGCATTTCCTCTTGAGTGCTTACTTAGTATCTTTGATTTTCTGTCGGGAATATTATACAATGCACATGTAACTGGATAGAAAAACAACACAATATAAACGTTAGTTTACAGATTTTGGGCTGTCTTTATTGTGTAAAATGATACCCTAGACTAGCCTCTCTAATGAAGATTATAAAGATAAAATTGTTTTTGACTGAGGCATTTTGAGAATAACATAGGGCCAGATTCTGCTGGACTTGCACATACAGAGTAGTCTATTACTCTGTGACTAGTCCCAATAAAATCAACGGGTCTCCTTGTAGAGCAAAGCACTGCTTAATTTGAGTAAGGGTAGCTGCACTTGGGTCACAATTAGTATTTGCACAACCTGCATTTTGGAAGAGATATTTTTAAAACTGTTTGATGAATGCCATTAATTACTTTATGCATACAACAAACTCATACATAATCACCGTGGGGAACTTCCCTATCATGTAAAAAACATCCGGTATTGTACAAAGTATCATAAAATGAGGCACTGCAAAGTGTGTGTCTCTCTCTCATATTATATATAAAAATTTATTCCAGTACACATTAAAGATCAGATGATGTCTTGTCAGCAATATATATAAAGGTCACTGAAAAGTTCACCATTTGATATTGCTGCCATTGCTGACAAGACATATCTGATCTATAATGTGTACTGAATTAAGATTTTATGTTGTGCAATTAAAACAATCATTCAAGTTCAGGCTCCATATGAAAACAGTAGTCTCACTTTGGCCCCATCCTACAAATGGGCCTGAGTGAATGGACCTTTACGCCCACCATGTAGTCCCTGTTAAGTGAGTGAAGCTCTGTGCAGAAACAAAGGACTGCTCTTCCCATTGGTGTGAAATGTATTTTTGTTCTTAAACCTATTTACATTATTTTACTAAATACTCTTTCTATACAGTACATGTGACATGCTTTATTGAACTGACTTTTTTCCCCCCAGACTGAATTAGTTTGGGTTTGCTCCAGTTCCCAGTAAAGCCAATGGAAAAGACTCCCACTGATTTCAGTGAGATTTGGATCAGAGTCCATATGCTTTAAAAGTAACTTGCTTATATATCATTTGTATGTATACCTTTACTTCACTTACTTTAAGTCTGGAATTACAAATGTTCCAATGAAATAAGCTCTTCATGAGCAAGTAGCAAATATGCTGCCCAAATTTTGTATATTTGACCTGGTCTCTTCAGAAGAAAATTGGGGATAGGAAGTGTGATAAATGAAGGGGGGAGGGGGGAAGCTACCTTTTATGGATACCCAGCCAGCCAGTTAGCTATAAAATTCCTGTTAGTAGCTGTTCTCTATTTGCTTTACTTGTAAAGGGTTAAAAAGTCTGACTATATGCGCAGGTAAAGGGAAGTGAGTGGGCACCTGGCCAAAAGAGCCAATGGGAAGGCTAGAACTTTTTAAAATTGAAACAAGACTCCCCTTTTGTCTGTCTGTGGTTGTTCTCCCGGGGAGGAGACACAGAGCAGCAATGCTGTAAGAAGCTTTGAGCCAGGTATGAAAAATCATCCCTAGAAACTACTCACTTGAAACCCCAGATATGTAAGTAGATCAAGAAATGTCTAGGAAGACGCAATTAGGTTTATATCTCTTTTATTTCTTTATGGCTTGTTGACTCCTCTGTGCCAACTCCAGGCGCTTTTCTTTTGCTTGTAACCTTTCAGCTGGACCTCAAGGAAGTTATTTTGATGCTTAATCCTTATAAGTGGTTCTTTTTAAAATCTAGCAATAGTCTGAATTTTTAGATGTATTTTCTTTCTTTTTGTTTTTAATAAGATTTACCTTTTTTAAGAACAAGATTGGATTTTTGTGTCTTAAGAGGTTTGTGCACGTTGTTTAATTAGCTAGTGGGAATGGTTGATTTTCTTTGTTTTCTTTCTCTGCTCTTCCTGGGGGAGGTGGGGGATGAAGGCGTTTGAGAGTACACCACAGGAAAGAAATCCCAAGTGCTCCTTCCTGGGTTCTCAAAAGGAGGAGGGCGTGTTGCACTTGGGTGGTGGCAGCATCTACCCATTCAAGGTCAAAGAAAAGCTGTAACCTTGGGAGTTTAATACCGGCCTGGAGTGGCCAGTATTAATTTTTAAAATCCTTGCGAGCCCCCAACCTTCTGCACTCAAAGTGCCAGAGTGGGGAATCGGCCTTGACAGGAGGGAAGGACAATTTGGCAATGTGTCTCTCTTTCTCATATTATAGATAGATTAGCTAGATAGATTAATCACAGCTATGTTATACTGAACAGTAGCAAAATAACAAGCTTATGGAGAACATTAATTCTTTTCCTTTGATATAAGGGAAAGTCTGGCCTCCTTCACTTAATCTTAGATGTACAAAATCTGCTGGACTAGAATCCAACTGACCTTACCCAAAAGGAATATATTAGAGTAACTGTAGAGTCAGGTTAGTTGCTTCACATTTTATTCAAGCTTTACCATACAAGAAAAAGTTACTTTTAAGAAATGGATTCATTTACTAGGCCAAGGATGCCAACTTAATAAAAAACTAATAAACTTACCCTTTGTGGAACTTACAAGCTGTTAAATTTTAAAAAGGCAGATTTTTGTTATTACTCATCAAGCATAATGAAAAAGAACCTCTTTGCATCACTGTTTGCAAAGAAAAGTAAATAAGATGTGGTAGTCCTCTCTCTCTCGTGACAACAGTCCTCAGTAGAATACCAGCCAAAAAAAAAAAAAAAAAAAACAGAAACACAGGAAGTTTCAAGTTGAAAGTAAATCTGGTTAGCTACTGTAACTCACAATAATTATACTTACTAAACTGTTTACACTATTTGTCTTATTGCTGTCCTTAGTTATTTATCCCAGGTACTATCTATTTGCATTGTAAAGAATTATCCTGAAATTATTTTTGGTTTGATATGCAGACTTTTGTTTAGAATTCTGCACGGTATTCCATATGTGGTTTCACTTATCTCTTTTGTGCAGTGCAAGAATAATATCCTCAGATGCTTGAAAACTTTATGCATTCCCAAACTGTAGGGGAAGGAAGGAAGCTTATGCTCTAATAAATTTGTTAGTCTCTAAGGTGCCACAAGTACTCCTGTTCTTTTTTTCAGGGGGTTACAATATGCCAAGGATTTCAGAGAATTTTATCCACTGAAGTCCCAGACCCATCTGTTGGAGCTATGTAAGTGTTTGAGCTCTGGGGACACAATCTCTCTTCTCGGTTTTATTTTTTATCCAAACCTGAACATAACTAATACCTCAAATATACTGTTATTTCTAAAACTTCCCTTCCAATATCTTTCTAAACAATCTGTATCCTTATTACTCATCGATTTGCGTTTCCCCTTCATCCTTCAGGTAAGCCTAGAATGGGAAAGTTTTCCTCAGTGTGCATAAAGTTATATACACATAAGGACCTAGAGAGATTAGATTATAGATAGAGTCTTATATTTCTTTGCCAGCTATTTGAATAGTGCAGGCACCTTCACTTCACAATGAGTGACTGCACTCAGGTGGTTTAACTTCCATTTCCTCTTTTTAAATCTCTTTCCCTTCTCTAGGTCTGCCCAGTTTATTGAAAAATTATATTGCTCCTTGAGTTATTCATTCTGATATCTGCTATAATGACTAGAACTGGGTGAACATTTTTGACTGAAACATTTTTCAGCCACAAATGCAGATTTGGGTCAACCAAAACATTCTGAAAATTTCTGTCAAATTTGCTGAATTGTTTTGCTTAAAAAACAAAAACAAATTAAATTTAAACAAAATGTAAAATGCTTTGTTCTGACATTTTCTAAATGAAACATTTCCATTTTGATCCAAAGTGACTTGGTTTTGACATTTTCTTCAATTTTCATTTACAAAACATAAAAAGCATGAAATCAAAATGAAACATTTTGTTTAACCCCAGAACATTTTTTTTCTGAACCTCTGATGAACTGACAAACCAGTTATTCTTGAAGCTCTAATAAAAACCTCCTCAGATACCTGCACACTTAAACACCTCTGCATATTGTGGCTCTGTCTATTATCTTAGTAACCATATCAGTGCCCTTACTCCTCAGTTGTTAGGTCACTTACAAAACAAAAACACAACAACAACACAGGGCACCAAAAATCACCTCTCTTCAGAACCAAATTTTAGAATAAACTCTGGGGGAAAGCAAAGAAAGACTTTGAGAAAAACTCAAGCCTACCAGTTTTTTTTCCAGGGACCCGGTTCAAGGGATTCCCAAGCTGTTAAAAGCTACAGCTATCTATGCATTTCAGTTGGGAGAGGCATGAGTGAGCCAAGTGCTAGCCAGTTGCGAAGGAACCAGGGAGGTGTGAGTTCACTGTGTCACAGGGTTCCAGGGATGAGTATGACACATGACCAAGAGTTCTGAGGTGACTTGAAATGAGACCGAGTACAAAATGGAAGTAGAATTGTGGGAGAAATCTAGTCATGATGCAGACTCAATGGTTTTGAGGAGAGACAGATAAAATTTCCTAGAATCCTGGAAGCCATGGCACAGAAGCTAAAGAAGGATTCGCAAAAAGAAAAGGAGTAATTGTGGCACCTTAGAGACTAACCAATTTATTTGAGCATAAGCTTTTGTGAGCTACCGCTCACTTCATCGGATGCATACTGTGGAAAATACAGAAGATGTTTTTATACACACAAACCATGAAAAAATGGGTGATTATCACTACAAAAGGTTTTCTCTCCCCCCACCCCACTCTCCTGTTGGTAATAGCTTATCTAAAGTGATCACTCTCCTTACAATGTGTATGATAATCAAGGTAGGCCATTTCCAGCACAAATCCAGGGTTTAACAAGAACGTCTGAGGAAGGGAGAGGGGTAGGAAAAAACAAGGGGAAACAGGTTACTTTGCATAATGACTTAACCACTCCCAGTCTCTATTCAAGCCTAAGTTAATTGTATCCAATTTCCATAAATAAATGAATTCCAATTCAACAGTCTCTCGCTGGAGTCTGGATTTGAAGTTTTTCTGTTGTAATATCGCAACTTTCATTTCTGTAATCGCGTGACCAGAGAGATTGAAGTGTTCTCCGACTGGTTTATGAATGTGATAATTCTTGACATCTGATTTGTGTCCATTTATTCTTTTACATAGAGACTGTCCAGTTTGACCAATGTACATGGCAGAGGGGCATTGCTGGCACATGATGGCATATATCACATTGGTGGATGTGCAGGTGAACGAGCCTCTGATAGTGTGGCTGATGTTATTAGGCCCTGTGATGGTGTCCCCTGAATAGATATGTGGGCACAGTTGGCAACGGGCTTTGTTGCAAGGATAAGTTCCTGGGTTAGTGGTTCTGTTGTGTGGTACGTGGTTGCTGGTGAGTATTTGCTTCAGGTTGGGGGGCTGTCTGTAGGCAAGGACTGCCTGTCTCCCAAGATTTGTGAGAGTGTTGGGTCATCCTTCAGGATAGGTTGTAGATCCTTGATAATGCGTTGGAGGGGTTTTAGTTGGGGACTGAAGGTGACGGCTAGTGGCGTTCTGTTATTTTCTTTGTTAGGCCTGTCCTGAAGAAGGATTGTGACCACTTGGAGAAATATGACAGAAAAGGGGATCAGAAAGAAAAGATTGTAACCTTCTGACCTTTTAGTTTGTGTGTGTAACATTCAAAGTTTAGACTCTACTTGCCAGCTGAGCCTTAATCACCATCTGAATAAATCCATCAGAAGACTTCACAAAACAAAATAACCTGTAAATCAAAACCTGGCACAGCTTTGTGAGTGTCTCAAACTCAAGCCTTTGTACAAGATTGCAGCAGAGGGGAGTGAAAGAAATAAAAGTCCTTAGTGTTCATATTTTTGGAAAATGTCTTGTCTCACTAAATGTTTAGCTAACAAAAGAAAAATAATCACTGCTATATTCATAGTAGATTATTTTGGAAGGACACTGACAGAGGATTTAATTGGTTAGCAATAAAGACATTTAAATGTGAAATAATTTGGAATAGTTATTAATGTTAATAGTTAAAAATTGCATATTTTTTTTCTGAAATTCTCTGAGGTTGTTAAATAAAATCCAGTGACAAGGAGGCAATTTATTGAGTGTATAATGTTAAGATTCCAAGAACAGTTTAAAATAAATCTTGCCTACTAAATGTATTCATACTGTGAAAAACAAAAAGGATAAACACTTTCTATATAGTTAATGGAATAAGGCACTCACAAACCATGATTTGTAAAATAAGTGTATGTATTATATAGAGAACTGAGGGACTGGTAAGAAATGACTGTTTCCCATAACATGCATCATAAACTGTTACATTTGTAAGTGATCCAATCCTTTGCTTAAATCGTAAGAGAGGATAATCTGCAGTTTAAAATTTAAAAAGGATGGGGGAGGGTGCTAGCTAATGACACTTCAGGTTTCTAAATCCTATAGTAACTACCCTAGCAACTGTAGTAAGCTTAATAATTACCCTAGAAAATTACCTGACACTTCAGCCGATGACTAATTTTGTGACCTGTGGGTAAATGATCCTGTTCTTTCTTGCTACCCCTGCACATGTAGCCAGTCAAATGTCAGGTAAAATTACTAAAATCTTGTCCTTTAGTTAAATTCATAAGGGCTGATTCTCCATTGCCTTACACCATTTACACCTGTGTAAATGAGTGCAGAAGTGGGTGTAAAAACCTACCAATGGAGAATTCTCCACTTCCAGGGGTAGCATTTTACACTTGCTTTTGCAATCTATTCGCACATGTGTAAATGGCATAAGGCAGCAGAGAATCAGGCCAAAGATTCCTCAGACATGTTCTGCGGGATTTACAGTTTCCAACATTGCTGATGAAATGGCTCCAATGTGAACCCAGGGATGGTAAAAGAGTTTGGGCTGTTTCAGAAATTTTCTCAACTATGCAACATGCAGACCAGTGTTAAACTTGTTGGTTGTTAAAAACTTTGGCTGGCTTAGGACAAAAATGGAAAAACAAACCAAGCTCAATCCCTCTTTCTCACTAATCATTAAATACCTACTCAGAGATACCGTCATTCAAGGGAACTTCCCCAGTCAGATCCATCTCTCATATCCTTCTCCATCCCTACTTTGATTAGACAGCTGCTCACATTCAACCCAACTATAATGGGTCAAATCAATTTCATCTATTGATAGCCAGAGCTGTGACATCCTAGACTGCTATACTGTCCTGATGTTAACACAGTCTCAGTTTATGGGTTCATGGTTGTGCTATGCATTGAATACACTTCAATACTTCCTACCATTTCCTGTGATGTATTGATTTACTTCTCAGATTGTGGACAGAGATGTGTTTCAGAGCATCCCAAAGTTCCATCCCACTCCTTCATCTTCTTCCATCTCCCCCTTAAAATGTATTATTTACTAACCTTCCAGACTCTAGTGTTTTATACTGTGGCAAATTGTCCCTCAAAAGCTCAGCAAACAGGAAACTCACTTAACATATTCAGCCCCTACATGTCTTCCTGCTTGAGGGATTAGAGACCTAAAATATAGATGTTACTGTAGAATTTTTGCAGACACCCAATACAGTCATGCCTCCCTTGAAAGTATAATTGTAGAAGCACAGTATTGATTTTCAATTCCTGGAATTCTAAACTACACTCAAAAAATGGATAAACATTACCAACCCCATATCCTGTTTTTCCTTTTTATCAGAACAGAGAATTCTACTCAAATAAATATATGCACAGCATGTGCATTTTTCCTGAAGTTAAACTAAATGCATAGCACTGAAAAAAAAATCTTTACAAGCAGCATGTTGTGCATTTATTGTATGGCACTCTTATATTAATGTGCCCTGAACCAATAGATTGCAGGAGAAGAGTAAACATATCTTCCTTTCATAGAAGAGCGCCTATTCCATTATATGTTTAAATATCTAGATGACTATTGACTTTGCAGAATCGCATGATCCAATCATAATGACCATTGCCTACTACCTTTTGCTATCTAATTACAGACCAAACAGGCTAGTAACATGACATTTTTGTTGAAAGTGATTGTGTTATACTCTACCTTCAGCAAATTCGATTGCTTCCATGATTAAACTATTGCTTCAGCCAAAAAGGGTAAACACAAACCGAAACACTGTAGTCCAACAGTGACCAGTAATATCTTAAAAATGTATAACTCTGAGAAGCATTTTGTATGAAAGAATTGTGTTGCAGCAAACAAAGTAAAAGACTGGGGAAAAAGAACCCTTGAGCTCCCAGACTAGCTCTGACCAGGTCTCCCTTAGGTTCATTAGGCAAGTTACTTAACCTTTCTGGATGAAATATCCCATCTGTAAAAACAAGGATTATATTTGCTTTACCTTTTTCACAGGGGTTGTGAGGACTAATTAAGGTAAATTTTGTAATGTGCTTTGAACACGAAAAGCAGTATATGAAGTTCTAAGCGTAACTATGTATATATAAGACGACCCAAGGGGAAAAGCAGGATCTAGTAACACTTTAAGTGCATCACTTTCAGAAACAAAAGAAAGTCCCTCTTCTTCTAAATGTCCTCTTCACATCACTGTGCACTGCCAAAACTATGGAGCGGAAGTTATTTTCCTAATATAAGGTATTGAATCAAAATGTATTTACTAAGAAATGTTTGATGGGTCTAATTTCTCTGGAACTCCAGTTATTTTCATGTAACTGGATCATTCATTTACATTTAGGCCTAGACTGCTCTTGGCCTAACTCATCTCTCATTAAAGTTAATGGTCGATAAACACTTTGGAAAATCCCACCCTTAATCCCCCAAAACTCAATTTCTAACATTTTATAAGTATCTAGCATAAAGGTATTCGGACGATGACATACCTTTGTTAAGAGTCAAGAGAATTGCCATTAGCTTTTCTGTAAGTGCTCCCAGTCAGTTTTTGTGAAGGAACTCTGGAAGTTACCATTGGTTCAATCCTGGTCCACACTGAAGTCAATCGACATTATGCCATTGACCTCAATGGGAGTAGAGCCAGGCCTTTTTTCATGATATTGTACAAATATTGGAAGAGAGATGCTTTCTGTCTGAGAGCCATAGATGTGTAGCCAAGTCTCCTGAATGGTCAATCATTTCAAAAAGAGGAGTTTGTGAGTGAAGAATTACTGCTAAGGGGCTCGACGCTTGTCTGTAGTCAAGGATCTGGAAGCTGGTTAAACACACTGTATCACAATTGCACCACAGTACCAGCATATTGCTGTTTTTGAAAAATACATCAAACATAGCAATGACTCAAGCAGTGTTTCAGGGGAAAAGGTCACTTTGTCATGTTGCACAAAACAGTTAGCCTCATTCATTTACAGTCCTGTAGGTTGCAGCAAAGGAAACCCCAGAGTTTGAATAGAATAAGCTCTGAAAGGTAGGGAAAACTCATTCATGGAGCATACACTTCATCACATTTAATGCCATCACATAGCTCCACTGCATTTGTGCGATATTTTATTTAGTAATAGCTCTATGAACATTATGTATGTCCACCATATGTAAATCCAGGGACCAGCACAACCTTCATGGTACAAATCAACAGTACCAAAGAAATAAGATTTAACGTATTGTGGCAAATTGCTGGCACTACTTTGATGGGTCTCGTGCTTTCTCTTCTTGGGGAGGGTTCAGGGCACCGTTTCTCATTCCTGAACTGGGGTATTAACTGGCCCACTAGTGTCCTAGAGGAAGGGACTGGAGAGGGAGTGACCTGGGCCCGCCCTCTACTCCAGGTCTCCGCCCAGGGGCCCTAGGGATAGCGGTAAACTGCTTGAACTAGTGGTTCCTTCCCCTGGGCTACTGCCCTCTCCTGCCCCTCAGCTTGTGGGGATTCCTGCCCTCCCTCTGCACAAACCAGGTGTCCCTTTACCTAGGGTCTCGGTCATCTTAGCCCACCGCAGCACTTCTCCAAACTCTCCTCTGCTTCCCTCCAAACTGCTCTCTGCTCCAACACCAGTCCACTCTGCTTCAACTCCTTCCCTTGTCTGATTGAAGCAGGAGGGTTTTATCAGGTGACTGGCTTCAGGTGCTCTAACTAGATTCAGGTGTTTTAATTAATCTATAGCAAACTTTCTTCCCTCTACAGGGAATAAGGCTCCCTTCTAACACTCTCCCGCTGCCCTCTAGCCATGCTGTATCACAGTATGCTTTATGTCACTCTACACTATGCACAAAAAGAAAAAAAAAGTTGTAATGGATTTTTCTAGGATTTATTAACTAGATGTTACTACAGAGTCATCCACTATCAGAAAAATTATATTAATTGGAGTCCAATTATTTCTATTCTCAGAGATGTCCTAAGAGAGTAGGTGAACTTATTTTCAGGTCATGTACTGTGAAGCTAAAATTTTAATCAGACAAATTTAAAAAACAGACAAGTAACCAATCTACTATATTTTATTTACATCCATCTGAAATCCCCTCCATTCCTATAATAACATAAGATTGGCCACCCTGGGTCAGATCAAAGGTCCATCAGCCCAGTGCCCTGTCTGCCGACAGTGGCCAGGTGCCCCAGGGGGAGTGAACCTAACAGGGAACGATCAAGTGATCTCTCTGCTGCCATCCATCTTCACTCTCTGACAAACAGAGGCTAGGGACCATTCCTTACCCATCCTGGCTAATAGCCATTAATGGACTGAACCTCAATGAATTTATCTAGTTCTCTTTTAAACCCTGTTATAGTCCTAGCCTTCACAACCTCCTCAGGCAAGGAGTTCCACAGGTTGACTGTGCACCGTGTGAAGAAGAACTTCCTTTTATGTGTTTTAAACCTGCTGCCCATTAATTTCATTTGGTGGCCCCTACGAGTCTTCAGGAACCATGTCACTAGCATTCACCTAAGGTGGCAAAATACGCTTATGTTTCTTTTTAAAGGCAAAAAATACCAAGTGCCAGCAATTAAAGTCTTGTGTGGGAACCTGGAAAACAAAGAAGAAGAGAATCACTCTGAGGAAGTTGAAGTAAGGCAGACTGGCTGAGTGAGCCATCCACAACCCCTCAGACAGAAAAGCTGATCTCATCAGGAAGGAATAACTGGAATAACAAGATTATGGCAAAATGAGAAAACTACAATGGCTCTCCATAATTCAAAACATCACTCCCCCAACACATCCAGGGAGCAAGACCCTGATGACATAACACCACACAGGCCCTGCAGTCAGGCTTCATGGGGCGGGGAGTGTAGAGATGAAGCATCCAGATTGAAAGGCCTTCTCACCACCTGTGAGGTTGCTCCAGATAAATTGCCACAAAAGAGGCCAGCAGGAGTGGAACAAGCTCATGGGGACTTAAAGTTGGGCATCCAAAATGGAGGCACCAAAAATCAGGGACTCCTTTCTGAAAATTTTAGCCAAGATTATAAAGTGACACCGCCACAATTCCATTCTATTCTGTATAAGTTTTTATACTGCACTAATCACTGGAGTATCTGAGGCAAAGAGTCCTGTGGCACCTTATAGACTAACAGACGTATTGGATCATAAGCTTTCATGCGTCGGTATTCACCCACGAGAGCTTATGCTCCAATATGTCTGTTAGTCTATAAGGCGCCACAGGACTCTTTGCCGCTTTTACAGATCCAGACTAACACGGCTACCCCTCTGATACTTGTAGTTCTATGTCTGACAGTTCTATGTCTGAGTGTCTTCCAGTAGTGCAGGAAGCAACATGATTACACATCTATCACACGTTGTTTGTTCTCTCAGCTGCTCCCCAGAAGGAGAAGCATGTGGAATGGAATGTCCTTATTTGGTGGGGGGGGAAGGGGGAGAAGAGGGTTGGTTTGCTGTTAAACATACCTGTTGCTACATATTTATGCTAGAGAAGGCAAGTTACAGAAATCTGCCTTGCTCTTGGAATGGAAGGTGGTGAAGTTTTTGATAGTCCTTAGTTCCTGGAGTTCATTCCCCAATCTCAGACAACCCGCAGAGAAGGTCTTACTCTTGAGAGTTCCATAGTGCCAGAGGAGCAAGTTAGGGACCACAGTCTTCATCGCGGAGCTTTGAATGGTCTTTTAGGTAACCTGGGTCCAGACCACAAGTGCTTTGAAAACCAAGGCCTTGAACTTGATTCAAAATTCTATGGGAAGCCAGTGTAGAGAGCAGAGGATGGGAGTGATATGCTCACAATACCATGTGCTGCTGAGGAGACATGCTGCAGTATTTTGTACTAGTTGGAGTTTCCCATGTGCTGATGTTTTTATGCCCAGGTAAATCACATTGCTGTAGTCCGGCTGAGAGCTGATGAAGACATGAGTAAATGAGGCCAAGTCTTCATCTGCCAGGATGGGATGAGTCTCCTAGCCAACTGGAGATGGTAGAAAGCATTACTCATGGTTGCTGCAATGTGGGAGCTCAGTGTCAGAGAGGAATCCAAGAGTACTCCAAGACTAAGTATTGAATTGACCAATTACAGATGTGAACCTTTAAATCAAAAGCGACTGCACCATGGCTGCAAACTCCTCAAAATGTTTTCCTCTGCCCACCAGTATCACCTCTGGTTTGCTCAGGTGCAGCTTCAGTCAGCTGTTCTTCATCCAGGAATGAATCTCTTCCAAGCACTGGGCTATCTTGGCAGTAATGGTGTGGTTCTATGCAGTGAACTATAGGTAGAGCTGTATTTATCATCTGCATATATCCAGCACTTGAGTTCATGTCTGACTATTCCATCTAGTGATTGCACATAGATGTTGAAAAGTGCCAGAGAGAATTGATCCTTGTGGAACCCCACAAATGAGAAGTCTAAGGGTGGAAGTGCAATTTCCCATTACTACTCTTTGGTTGCATCCCTCCCAGGAAGGACTAAAACCATTTTAGCACATTGCCCTGGACTCCTGCCCTTTCTCTCAGGCAAGATAGCAGTATCTCACGGTCAACACATTGAATGCTGCAGAGAAGTCCAGAAGGATGAGCATGGATGTCAGTCTTCTATCCACTAAAGAAGTTTCAGTTCTATGTCTTGGCCTGAATATACATTATGTTGGGTCTAGAATGTTGGCTTCACTTAGATGAGCTTGTAGTCAGTCTTTGGCTAGCTTCTCTACTCAGGAATGGAAGGTTTGACACTAGTGATAGTTGGCCAGAACTGAAGTATGCAGGGCGGGTTTCTTCAGAATTGGTCAAATTACTGTGTGTTTGAAGGAGGAAGGGAAGATTCCTTCTCTGAATGAAGCATTGGCTATTTTGGTTAGGAGAGGCACCAGCTATTCATGACTCTTTCACAAGCTAGAAAGGGCATGACAATGAGATCACAGGAGTTGCTCGCTCCCAGTATCACAAATCCAGACCCCTAGACAATTTTGTATCCCCAACCTGGGTGTAATGCCTCACATCTGTAAGTCACTTGGCATCTTTGATCTATTAGTCTAGGCAGTCCTGATATGTATTTTTGCAAGGAAAAACAATGTCCACACATGTGTATGGAGCTCAATTTACTTTTATATTACAACATATCAACATTTTCTCCCACCTCTCTCTAATGATTAAAAACTACTAATCAAGCTGATGGAATCAGAGCTGTTGATTAGTGCACTGCATAATTAGAAACAATTCAGTAGCTGGAATGGGTTAAGAAGAGTTGCGTAAAAAGCACTCCTTGATTAGTACCACTACTGGTTTAAAATTTTTTGTTCATAAAGAGAAGAAAACATGTATGTACATATACACATTTTAAAATTTCCCTGAGCTTCACTTTACTTGCTCTGATACCCTATTACAAACCAAATAATTAGCATTCTGAACCATATGGAAAATAGCAACCAGAATTATCTCTGGTTTAATGTTTTCTCTGGTTGGATAATTCTGTTATGATTTTCAGAGGGTATACTTCATCTTTAGAACAGATAGCTATTACTTGGGGTTATTGATGTTGAAATTGGAACAAGTGGAACTAATCTAGAATCCTGTGTTGCTTAATCTTTCCTACTGTAAATTTTAATTATTCTGCTATTTTTTTTCGCTTTCAGAAAGAAAATCAGCTTTGGGCAGAAAGATTAGAAAAGATGTTTATATCCCTTAATACATTTTGGACTTGACAGGGGGGTGCACATTTCAAAAGTGAGTTGTTGTTTTTTTCCTGAATGAGTTTTGTAATGCATTCATTACTTTTCCAAGTTGATAGCTAATCATTTAAGACATTAACATCATGCTGGAATCTGCAATTCTGAAGTTTCTTACTTTTTATTTTACAAGTTGACTGCCATTTCCAAACACTTTTCCAGAAGTGAAACCAGAATTAATTTATACCATCAAAAGTCATCCTGTTCTGTATCATTGTCCTTTCCTTTTTTATAGGTATAACATTTCAAAAATAAAATTAATTACGATGATCAAGGGAGATCAGACCTAATGCATGTAACCCATCCTCTATACACAAAAGATAAAGAAAATATGTAGGTAGAGAAACTGACAGATAAAGTCACTCTCTGTGTTTTATCCTTCCTCCTTAAAAAAAAGACAAAAATATACTTTTGCTAGTTTACTACTGGCCCTGAACCAGCTCTCATTGTGAGCAATTTTGTTGACTTCAGTGGGAGCTGGGGCAAGCCCATAATGAGATAAATAGACAATATATTTTGTTTTGATTAAATACCTCAATGTTTTCTAATTGTTTATTGAATGCATATGCAATGCAACTGAACAATTATTATTAATGTTTAAGTGACTTTAGAAACTGAGCAAATGGATTTTAGATATACTTTCATAAAATTGGTCATTAAAGTTGTTGCTTTTGACAGTGTCGGGGAAAAAAAAGCAATGAATTTATTATTCCCCCTTTTGCACAGATAAACCAATCACCAATACAAAATGTATTTATCAGTTAAACTGACACTTGCATTTTGGAAGCCTCTAAAGTATCAATTCCTTCCAGCAAGTCCTTGTAAACTAAATTCTTCATGATGCATAGATCCTAGAGCAATGTTTTGTACTTGTGCAGCCCAATTACAGCTCGATTGCCTTATCACCAGTAATCTCTGGCTGCTATTTAGCCATGTCACGGTATCTCTCCTTTCACATGTGAAATATGAAAGTGCATATAAACACACTTTAAGGTTATGCTGAATCTCACATGGTCTTAGGTTGAGACCTAAACTGTGTCTAAATTGTTACTCAATACTAGATTCCTTGAGAAATAATGGAATCAGATTCTGGACAGATTTAAATGGCTAAGATTAAGGGTAGGGACACTGTGGCAGCTGGTCCTGGCAGCAAGGATCAGATTACATTTAGTGACAATATAACTATGCGGGGTGGGCAAAGGGGTTGGGTCTCTCGACCTTGTAGTGATTAGAAGTTGCAGGTAACTCTCTCTCCTGCTAATTAGGCATCAACTCACCATTTTTGCTAAACGGGGTTGGAACTACAAGGGGGACTTAGGTACTCAGCTGCCACTTTAGGCACCTAATTCCAATATTTAAGTGCCACAGGCATTCACAAAACCCGAGCTCAGCTTCTGCTTAACCCTATAGGCACTTAAAGTCCCTAGCCCAGGAGTTCTCAAACTTCATTGCACTGCAACCCCCTTCTGATAACAAATGTTACTACATGACCCCAGGAGGGGGGACCGAAGCCTGAGCCCGCTTGAGCTCCACCCCCCGGGGATGGGGGGGGAGCAAAGCCGAAGCCCAAGGGCTTCAGTCCCAGGCAGAGGGCCTGTAATCTGAGCCCTCAGGCTTCGGCTTTGGCCCCCAGCAAGTCTAAGCCAGCCCTGGCAACCCCATTAAAACGGGGTCCCAACCCACTTTGGGGTCCTGACCCACGGTTTGTGAACTGCTGCCCTAGACAACTAAGTTTCCCCCATTAAAGTTCCACGGTCACCTAAATTTCAGTGGCAGGGCATGTGCATAGCTGCCCAAGTCCTGACACTGCCCAACAACTCAGCACCTAACTCATACCTAAGCCCCAATGGGATGCAAAACTAGGCTTCCTATGCCTATCTTGCATTGGAGCCCAGCCCAGCATGCCTAAACCCACACAAAGGATAGAGGAAGAGGTGAGGGTGCACCTCCTTATAACGTTTAGCCCAGTGGTTAGATCAAATTCCCAATCTATCTGATGTGGAGCAGGGGAACTGGAACCTGAGTCTTCGACCTACCTGGCTGAGTGCCCTAACCACTAGACCATAGAGACAGTCTTACTCTCGCTTTGGCCCAATGAATATGTCGCTAAGATGCTGTGGTTTACTCATCCAGATCTTGGAGAGAATTTATCAAGACCTTGGTTTTAAGTGGGCTGGTTAAGCCAGAGATAGTTAGGTTCCTCATCTATGCATTGTCTGTGATGGGATGTTCCACTTCTATGAGAGAGTCTTAGGTAGTTGCTCTTTTATATAAATAAGTTATATTGTCAGCATGTGAGTCTCTAAAATAGTTAAGGCTTCAATTAACGACATTACATTCATCATCAGTGAGCCTAGTTTTCTGTGGAAACCCCCCCCCCCCAATAGTTCTCAGATTTTAAAAAAACAGAAAAAACAAACAAACAAAAAAACCACCATAATCTGCTTTTCTGCAATTAAAATGAAATTCTGAGTTTTAGTTTCCCTAGCCACAATTTATATAAAAGTGTCAGTTGAACACAATGTTTTATGGATATATTTACAATTTTAGGCAAGTTCAAAGCATACCAGTGCCATCAATCATTATAATAAAATAAAATCTGTAGAATTGCAATGTGTATTTCTTACATATATCAAATATTTCTATGTCTGTACTCTATATTTTCAGATTTTTTTTTAAAAGGCACAAAAAATAAAACTCCTAGTATCAGTCCCGGGTGGCTGGGCTCCTGCTATCAGCTGAAGTCTTATTAAAATATGTAGAATCTGTTTGGCCCAAAGAAGGTTGGGCTTAGGTTTATGTGGCCCTCCTGTCTAATAAGGTTGGGAACAACTGGAAAAAGTGACACTGGCACTTTCAGTAAAATTTAGCTAGCGGTTAATGTGTGTTTTTATTTTTTTTCCCCTCCACAAAAATGTAAAAACTAAAGATTCTCTGTAAAAAACACAAATTTCACATTGGAATGGATTTCTAGGATCCCTGCTCATCATTAATGTCTAACCTGAACTGCTATTTTACACATCAAAAACTAAGGTAGGTATAGATTTTAGAGATCCAAATATCTACAAAACATGTCTAATTTAAATCATAACACGCACTGCTAATTATAATCAAATTTTCATAGGGCTTCTCTGCTGAAACCTGGTCATGACACAGAAATTTGTGCACTGAAAAGAAACAATGCAGTCTCAAGTGTAGTGTAAGCACAAGATAATGTAAGGTCAAAAGAGAGCATTCATGAACTGCATGAGATACTTTTCCTTTCCTTTCTTCAGGCCCAGCAAGCTTGTTGCATTGTATACTTGAGACATGGAACCAGCAGTGTGTTGAAGTTAAGAGTGGTATTGGCAATCACTTTGTGAGCTTGTTTACATTTCAAAATGCAATCATTTAACTGTCTTTTATATGGAGTAATTGAAAACGAGTGCCAATATGACAAAGGATAGCTGCAGCCTTGGTATCAGTGACTACTCTCCCTAAAGGTTCAGACAGAACCTAATTTTTTTTTGCCTTTTTCCTTCCCGAAACAAACTTCTCTTAGGAGTTTGGGATGACTTGATCTGGTTCCTGCGGCAGGTCTCCTGCTTTTAAGTTGTTAGTGAGCATGCACAACTGAGAACCATTTTCTCTATTGTCAAGATGTGTACATTATTTTCTATAAAATGTGTTTAATTGCTTTTGGAGGTAGGTGGTATGTGTATTTATGGGTTTAAAAATAATTATATAACTGTTCAGAAGCTAAGAAGTTCACTGTCTGTATGTTTATGGGTGAGAGCTAGTATTCAATATGTGATATTTACCTCCGAGAATCTCTCAGCTGCTACAGAACTGATTCTATGATACCACCCCCACTGAAGGGTGTGTATTTATATGGCACCTAACACAATGATCCATGACTTGGACTCCTAGGTACTGCCAAAATAAAAATAAAAAGACCACCAAGCATGGTTGTAGCCCACTAATTATAATCATTCCTCCCTGAACTGAAACCCAATATTTGCAAATATATATGGTCTCAATCATATTTCAGTCAAGCTTTAAGTATCTAGGCCAGTACCTTCTCTTATGTTCTGGCAGCAAAAAGCAGCTGGAAAACCAGCTTAACTGGCTACCAACACTAGGCAGCATTGAGATACCATGACAATTCTGTGTCCCCTGCTTCTAGTTCCACCCTCACTGGTAGGCCGTGTGACAAAGATGCTTCAATCAGAAGCAACATACTAGTTTTATTGATGGAGAGACAGAAATGAAAAAAATCACAGAGAGGATTAAAATTAAAATACAAATCCCTTATAAACAGCTCACAAATTTTAAAATGTAGTCTGTCAGATTGATACTGATGCAAAGGAAATAAAAAGAAGAGACGGGTTTTTGCCTACTAACAGGATATATAGGGGAAAGGAGGTTTTCATTTTTAATATTTTTTTCCCCAAAATTAGAATAATAAAATCCATTCATCATTCATTTGAAAAATCACGATCTTGATTAACGTACTGTATTGGGATGATTTTAAACACATCATTGTTAATTAATAGTGAAATTCACTCTGTGCAGAATAGCAGCACAGACCTATGGACCACTTGAGTCCTCAAAACACCTGGGATCTAAATGGTGCATAGGTCTTGCTGGCTCTGCACAACCATTTCACCCTAAAGGTGAAAATGAATCAACTACATTGGATGCACAGACAAATAATTCACAGCTACTTTGAGAAGTGGGATTTTACATTTCAGAAGTGACCACACCTCTAGCCACCTCATGAAAATCCAGGCAACCTTGTTCTGAAACACAGCTTATGAAAAATGTAATGCTTATGCAAGTGCAATGTGTGTTCTCCTTTGGATTTACAATTACTTTTTCTTCCCTTATATGTGTAATCTCACTCCATCTTCCTGAAATTTCAGTTCTGCTTATCAAAACATAAGACAATATCCCAAGTTTTAAACAGATCACTGCAGCAACTACTACATCATCCCCACCTCTTCTGTAAGAGCTGCTCTACTAACAGAGCAAGATAAAAAGTAAGCACCTTTCATCAAGAACCAGCCTCAGTGCAAGCACTCAGTCAAATGGTCCTAATAAGTGAAAGGCACCAGAATATCAGCAAAACAAAGAAAGGAATACAGACAAAGCAAAAGCTCAAAAAACTGCAGTCTCAAATGTCTGATGCCCTATCTTATGTCATACAATTCCCTCTTAGCTTTAGGAAAGCTGAAAATGTTAATTTTCTTTCTTAGTTATGAATGTTAGTCTCAATTGGGGGGTGGCAAAGAAGGGGGACAAAACCATACAGTTCACAATTTTGAAGGAAATCTGCATCACTGCAAATTACCTCAATAACAGACAATACACATAACTGCCACCACTAATCAGGACTCCTAAAACAGCCACAAACTCAGAGGGATAGCACAGGGCGTATCCCCACTTCACCTGTTTCCATTTCTTCTTAGCATAAATGAATGCCTTCATCTTTAGTAAAGCCAGGAAGTAAATAAGAGTCTGGTGCATCCAGACAATCTCTCCCTAAAGCAGGTTCATCAGTTGATCACTAGGACTTTTCTGATGAGAAAATTGATTGTATTAGAGCCAGTCTTTGTGATACCAGGAGGCACTGTCAGTGTGAGCTGGCACATAGAATCATAGAATATCAGGGTTGGAAGGGACCTCAGGAGGTCATCTAGTCCAACCCCCTGCTCAAAGCAGGACCAATCCCCAATTTTTGCCCCGATCCCTAAATGGCCCCTTCAAGGATTGAACTCACAACCCTGGGTTTAGCAGGCCAATGCTCAAACCACTGAGCTATCCCTCCCCCCCAACATATGCAGATGCTCCTCAAGCTGAGGCTGATATTGTGGGTGAAGAATCTTAGATTGTGTCCGCACTACAAGTGCCACAGTGGCACATCTCCAGCATAAGCAGCTATGCGACTGTAGTGTAGACGCCTGCTACAGCAACTAGAGAGGGTTTCCCATCAATGGAGTAAATCCACCCTCTTAAGAGATGGTGGCTAGGTCACCAGAAAAATTCTTTCGTTACTTTAGCAGTACTTATAACCAGGGTTTAGGAGAGCTTAGCTAAGTCTCTCAGGGTTGTGAATTTTACACACCTGTAAGTGACATAGCTTACATTGTGCATCAGCAGAGATGGCACTTTTAAATTCACCACACAATCCTCTGTCACTCGAGCTAATGGAATAACTGATACCAATAGTACATTGTCATACTCCATGTGAACCAGCACACATTCTCTTCAGATCTGGCAGGTTGCGTCACTAGAGGGGGATGGGACACCTTGCCATTTGGGTTTCACAGATATGTACTGATAGCAAAGGAATGGTGTACACTCAGGAATCTTGGCTCTGGAAGGGTCTGTGGTCTAACTGGGCACAGCCTCTTCTGCCCATTCCTCCTAAGCTTGACCCCTTCTGCCCTGTTCCCTCCAAACTGTCCCTGTCCTGTCTCTTCTACATCCCCAGCTCCTTTTCCCAATCCCATTCTCCTTGCCTATACACTCCCAGTCTCCAGTCCTCAGGCTTCTCATCCTAGTCCCAGTCTTCTTCCCCAGAAAATGCTAGTCTCACTCCTCCAGACTCCCCATCCCAGTCTCCTTGACAGCCATTCCAGCACCCCATCCTCCTTCCAGGTCCTTCTCTCCAGTCTCTTTGTCCAGTCCACCCTTTCCCAGCCCAATTCCTCAACCCCCCCTCTCTCTCCCCCAATTCTGACCTCCAGTCCTCTCCCACCTTCATTCCCTGTCCCCACTGGCTCACAGTTCCAGTCTCCTTTTGAGGGGTCTTTGTTCAATGACAATGTCCACTCCCCTTCAGATCCTTGTGCCAGTTTCTAGGCCCTTCTCCCTGGTCTGGATCTTGTTCTCTCATTATGGTCAAAGCAGGCAGCTTCTTCCTGCATGAAGCATGGGCCCAGCATGTGGTCACTGAGAGCACAGGAGAGGCAGTCTCCCTACTCTCAATTCAGTGCTCAGACTTAGTGCGGGGTGCCAAGCCCAAAGCTGAAATTGCAAAGGTGTGACAGAGAATGGCCTATTGTCCCATCTCTCTGGTTAAATATTTTTGGATTTCCTATGAACCATATCTGAGCATGAAATATGCAGCTCTGTCAACCCACGTGTGTTGCACACAAGTAAAGGGGAATTGGCAGAGTAAGTTATGGAATGAGAAATTGGGTTCATTGTTACTTTCGGTTATACATTACCCAAAGATGTCTGCCGTGGTCAAAAATAGGAATTAGGCCTTTAGAATATTGCAATGGAAAGAAAAAATATCAGTGTCCTTGATAGATGCAATTATATATGGGAAGGTAGTGAATGTTTCTCATTAAGAATTCATGATCATCTGCCAATGTTCAATTATCAGTTGAACCTTGAGTGGAAGACTTACTGCAAATTACAGAATTTTGCAAATTAATGCATAAAAGTTGGATTTTCAGAAGACTCTACATTATTTAGGAGTACCATTGAAAATCACCTAGGCTCTTTTGAAAATCTGACCCTAAATGAACAAACAAAAAGGCATTGCTAAATGTACTCATTTATTTTGTCACTTATAGTTTAATTTTAATTATTCATGATTATGCTTCCTCGTATAATAGTAAATGTACTGTACTAGCTTTTATCATAGAGCTATTAGCATTCACTATTAAATCTTTCCTGAGAGATGACAAGAGACCACCAATATTTGTCGAGATTATAAACTTTGTGGGTTAGGAAAGTGCAGATTAGGGAGGCTGGCTGCACTGCACCTGAAACAGGGGGAACATTGTCCAGGCTTGCCGGAGGAAGGTAGCAGTGCTTTATGGTGGGGGAACAAGGGGAAGGAGGTCAGAAACTGCTGCAAAAAGGTGGGTGGTGGTCAGCTTGGTGATGCTGACTCATCCCCTGGGAACATAAGGGTGGAAGGCTTTAAAAGGTGCAAGCCCTGACGTTAGAAGCCCTTTCACCACACAACAGGCAAGGCAGCACCCATCTTCCCTCCCCTCGATGTGATAAATATCGGGTTGAGTTAGGATTTGCTGTGGGCACTGAGCTAGTTGCTCCTTTGTAGGGGGGTTGGGAACGAATTTTTCCCTCACCACCATATCAGCTTAGGTGGAGTGATGGTTTTTTTGTTTTTTTCACCTTCCCAGCAGGTATCAGAGAGGACCTATTATGGTGAGAAGGAAAGGGAGTTAAGCTATGATGTCACACCCATTATGTAAGTGTGGGATGGATGTCTAGTGCAGGTACTCCATAGGGAAGGCACCCAGTGACCAGATAAATGGCCTGCTAAAGGACTTAAAAAGAGGTGCTTCTTAAAGGAACAATATGGGGGGGGGGCACGGGTTCAGGGCTCCTTTGATTGGTATGACAGGGAGCCAACCCCCCTTCCCTATAGCAGACCTTAACTCTCAGGGAGGTGTGTGTGTGGGGGGGGGGGGGGGGGAGGGGTTGGATGGTAAGGTCTCAGCCATGGGTTGGCTGGGGGACCTGGATGGAAAATGAAGTGGGGGTTAGTGGAAGCCCTGGGTAGTTATTTGAATGAACATGGAGTTTCCTGCTCTGTACACTTTCATTTGCCAGACATCTAATAATAAAGTTGCGGCCTGATTAAATATTTTGCAAGTGTCTCCTGTCCTTCTTTTGGTATAGCTGGACAATCTACTGTATCATGTTGGTGGGACAAATTCTGCCATTTGACACACATGCATAAATTCTCGTACAGCAGATGGGACCTGTGCAAGTGTTTTTAAAGTGTTTTGGGTTTGGTGTGGTGCTGCGTTTTAACGGTCAGATCCAGGGACCTCAGATTATAATAATTTTGTAGAATCACTGAGGTTCATGTAAGAAGAAAGCACTCAGTGTTCAGCCCACTGGAAACCTGAGGGAGATTTCAAAGACGAACATTTTTTATAATTTTATACCAGTTGAAATATATTTAAACATTTGCACCCCAAGTCAGAATCAGGCTTTGAGATACTTCCAATAATAACCAATCATCACAAAGTCACAATTACTCTGCTAACATCATTATCTTGCTTGGAATATTTAGTCTAATATATGCTAATTTAAAATAACTAGATACTCTATCCTAAGAGATCAGACTTATTTAAAAGAAACAACAACTGCATCTCCTTTCTGATTTTTTTTTCAATCTAAAAAATTAGAAGACAAATTATTCTTATTAACATTTTAATTTTTTATTTCAGTATAATTCTTTCAAATAGATTCCATGTTGGTCAGTTTTTAATAGATTGGCATACTAAATGTATCTCTCTAGTGCTGTTCTTTTGTGTTCATTGCTCAGCCATGGTATGTTCTGATGTTTCTTGATGAAAGAGTTAACCCAGCCACTGTAATTTGCACTTTCTTTAGCTAGAGAAAGATAAAGCAGGATTTAAAGCCCATTTTCAACTATCCTCGTAATACAATAAAAGGCCACTTGCTTGTTCAACTAATTCTGACTTTAAGGCAATTGGCTTATTTTAAAGGCTCAGATCTTCAAACTGCTTTCATTTATAGAACAAAGAAAATAATCCAGATTTTGGAATAAATCCCAGGAAAGAGCCTATAAATTTCCGAATCTGATGGTGCTCTTCAATTAAAACACCTATATAATTTTTTCAATTTACTTTTATACAAGAGGCAGTAAAAAACAAACAAGCAAAACAAAGAAACCAAAAAATAAGCAGCCAACAGTTAGCCATATACCATTTCAGACATTTTCTATCTCAATATTATTCAGAAACAGAGTAATAATGGAACCATATACTGTAATTTATTTTATCTTGCCAGCAGAAGTGAACAACAAGCTTGAATAATAAGTTGCAGATAATAACTTTTTAAATTAACCGATTCTACCATCAAGTTTCTTTCATATATATAACTGTTCTTCTATTTAGTTGCATTTAACTGTCATCGAAGAAGCAGATCTGCTTTTATAAACTGAACAATCTCTTTTTATTATTATTAAACAACACACTATGAAAATTAGTTTCATAGGAAAAATTAACGTGAATTCGTGTGACCAAGCAACGAACAAAGACCTATTATTGAATGAATTAACTTCATTTTTTGGGCTTGTTACACCCTACAGTTTTTAAGATAAGCACATATAAATTGGGAAAATGTGTCAATTGCTTAATGGAATATTACTGCTGAAGTCATGCAACAGGTGATGAGAGAGATGAACAAAACCCCACTGTGGCCTGGCCTACACTACAAGCTTAGGTTGACATAAGTTGCATTAAGTTGATCTAATAATGTATGTGTCTACACTACTGAGTCCCTTCCGCCAATCTAAGTGGCCTGTAAAGTTGACTTCTCTATTCCTCCCCTGCGAGAGGCGTGCTGCTTGATTCGACATCCACAGTTCGAGATAGGGATAGTGTAGACACTGTTGTGTAATGCGAATGAATTAGCCTCCAGGAGGTGTCCCTCAGTGCTCCGCTGTGACCACTCTGGAGAGCGCTTTCCACTCCACTGCACGTCAGCCAAGTACACAGGAAAGAGCCGCTCCCCTGTTAAAGCCCCAGGAACTTTTGAATTTTCATTTCCTGTTTGATCAGCGTGGAGAGCTCGCCAGCATAGCAATCACTGAGACTCAAGGCCACAAACGCGCTCCAGCATAGAGTACACAGGAGGTGGTGGATCTTACTGCAGCGTGGGGAGAAGAGTCTGTGCAGGCAGATCTCCGATACAACAGAAAAAACACTGACATCTATGCCAAGATAGTGTAACGCAGACAGACCCTGGTCGTCAGTGGGCAGAATCAAACCTGGGGCTTCTGAAGCTTAAAGCATGAGCCTCTACCACATGAGCTAAAAGCCAACTGGCTGTTAATTAAGGCTGTAGAGCAAACTCATTAATCTCTCTCCAACTGGTCTTGGAGCCACTAGATGGGACGGAATAGCACACCCAGGAGGTGCGTGGGTTACAATAGCACAGGGCATGAGGGAGAAGGGCTACACCAGGGGCATGCAGCAGTGCCGCATGAAAATAAAAGAGCTTCAGCAAGCATACCAGAAGACAAGGGAGGTGAACAGTAGTTCTGGTTCTGCTCCCCAGACATGCTGCTTTTATGAGGACCTGCATGCAATTCTCAGTGGCACCTCCACCACTACCCCAAAATGCTCCGTGGATACCTCCCAGGAGCCCTGGGCAACCTTGAGCAACAATGAGGAAGACATTGTTGACTAGGAAGAGGAGGAGAAGGAGAATGTGAGGCAGGAAAGCTGAGGATCCATTCTCCTCAACAGCCAAGAACGTTTTTTAACCCCCGAGCCCATCCCTTCACAGGACCAGTTGGCGGCAGAGCGTGATGCTGGGGAATGTACCTCTGGTGAGTACATATTTCCAATCAAACTGTAGGGGTTACATGCTATTATTTTTTACGTTTAATCTGAACAAAAAAGTAGGTGTAGTGGGAACCGGTGGCCAATCCAGCTACACAGAGCGTGCGCTATGAAAAAGACTGTTTATGTGCATGGGAATGGCCCGGGAATCCTCCAGGGATCCTCTAGGAAACTTTCATGGAGGTACTCTTCAATCCTTTGCAGAAGGTTTCTGGGAAGGGCTGCCCTATTTCGTCCACCATGGTATGACACTTTCCCATGCCACTCCAGCATTAACTCTGCTGGCATCATTGCAGAACACAGCATTGCAGCATAAGGACCAGGTCTGTACCCAGACGCTTTCAGCATCTGCTCCCTTACTGCCTCTGTTACCCTCAGCAGAGTGATATTGCATAGGGTTACCTAGGGGAAACGGGGGAAGTTTTCAGTGCTAGCCCTTAAATTGCAAACAATTCAACAAGGAATCCGCCCCCCATTTGGTGAAATATGGGTCATACAACCATGCTTTCCTAAATGTGCCATGGTTGTGGTTAGAAGGGATCACCGTGTATTGCAATCTGGGAGGATTCCTTTTTGTCTCCCTTTCCACCCCCCCCCACCCCAAAACACGGTGCTGCTTCTATAAAAAACAAACTATTTGGGGAGCTTTACACTGGTGCTTGTCCTCAAGCAACATGCAGATTGCCAGGGGAAAGGAGGCTTTTCCGCAGTTCCAACCTGCGATTCCAAGGATGTCTTCACAAAAGCTGCAGCACAAGACCCCTCGCCCCATGCCTTGTGGCCTAACTCACCATGGCTGGAGCAGCAGACCGACTCTTGCAGTAGCCAGCGGTTGTGATTACGTTCTGGTGTGCAGTGACCAGGGTAGTAATTTAAAAAGAGCGCTGAAAAAAGTAATTTTTTTTTTTTAAAAATGGGTGAGATGAAATAAACTGGATTTCAGAAGGGAGAAAGTTCCACACCGTCAAACCTGCCACAGCAAGAGTCTTGTTTGTCCACTAATTTCAAGCGTGATGACATAACTTCTAATCACCAGGTAGCATGTGAGCACAAATACTTATCAGGTGGTGGCTCAGGGCCAAGGTCTTGAATATAACCAGGGCAATTCTCATTCAGAGCTTTATATAATCCGCCATAGCCTTACAGGTATGTCACCCTCTACGTGAGCCAGCTACAAGGAGAGGAGTGGAACACATGTTTTGCTAGTAGATTTCACTGATATTGGCCGACAACAGAGGAACACTGAGAATCTGAAATCTTGGGTTCGATTCCAGGTTCTGGAAGGAAGTGTGTCTTGTGTTCACAGACCTTTCTGCCCTGTACTCCCCAAGCCTGATCTCTTCTGTACTTGTCTTCTCCTCACATTTCCAGTCCCTCCTCCCTCAGCTCCTTGTCGCAGTCTGTCCCCTTCCTCATTCCTTGTTCTAGTCTCCTCTCCAAGCCAGCCCCAGAATCCTCCTGCACTGCTCCTCCCCCGACCTTAACCCTCACCCCAGTGCACTACCACCATCGCCACCATGTCCCCGTTGGCACCCCAGGGCAGTCGCCTAGCCCGGCCAGTCCTAGCTCCTGGTTCCAGTCTCCCCTGCCCCAATCTATTCTCTCTGCCCTCACCCCCCTCTGCATTTGAGCCAGGCTGCTTCCTCCCCCACATTGTCTTTCTTGTACACTCAAAGCGCCCCTTTTCGCCGCACAGGCAATTTCCCTGCACTCATTTCCTGTGCCCCGTGCCACAGCAGGAGCAATGCCATGGAAAATCCTCAACCCCTGGGATGGCTAGCACATGAGCAGTCTGGTTGGCACCTAGGAGCTGCAAAGGGATAAGCATGCTCAGGGCTACAGAATCTTCATTGAATTTTATGTGCCAAACTAACAAGACTACTCAACATGCGTGTACAGGGATTTTTCACAGGCTGTTAACTCTACCAAAGTTGGTGAATTTTCACAGGGTTGGCAAAAGGCATATCCCAGGACAACCTCCATACCCAAATTTCAAGCTCCAAATCATGGAAGCGCTCAAGCTTCTTAATTAAATGGGTTTCTTTATGGGCAAAACAATGTATTTTCCCCTAGTCTCATTCTTGGCAACAGCTTAACTATTTTAACTGAAACTTTTTTTATTTTTAATTTTTTTTATTTTAGTTTTTTTAAAAAAAGAGCCTCAAGTAGATACTCTGCCTGAATTATTTCAGTTTGGCAAAGTTATAAGCAACTGAAGACAGGTCTTATAATGGGAAGTGTCAGGAAACTTAGCTACAGGTGATGATACCAGCTCCACCTATAATACACACCTACATAAAACATATTCACTGCCTGATCCTGCCTCCATTGAAGTCAATGGGGGTTTTGCCATAGACTCAGTAACATGAATGTACAGTATTCAATCATTCAATTCATCTTACTGTACATGTTTATTAGAAATAAATTAATGTATTGCTATCATTATACCTCTTTATTCATTTATAGATAAGAAATTCTCACTGCGGTCCAAGTGTAATCTTTTAACCTGCATCAAATGTGCTAAAGTAAATAACAATCAGAGGGACAAATTCTGTTCTCAGTTGCACCCGTGCAATCCCACAACCAGGAAATTGACAGGAAACAAAATTTGACACACATGAATTTTAACAAATATATGCCATCAATAATCAATTAAACTTGAATCAATTTGATCTCCAGTTCTAAGCAAAATAAATTGCCACTGACACATCATGACAAATTTAAAATGTTGCTTCTAGGCACAAATCAATGTTGATATGCAATCATGTAAGTATGAAGTATTTATTGAACATTAAAATCACAACCAGACTGACATACTACTGTAGCAGTAAACAGTATGAATCCAACTAAGTGAACTCTATTGAACAACAATGGTCAGTCAACCATATTTTTGTTAAGTCCTTTGGGGGTATATCCTAACTTTGGAGGAGAACAGCAGCTGGCAAGTTTAAAAAAAACAAAACCTATTTTTATTTTCTAGCATTCAGATTTTAGGATCAACAGAACATAATTATTTCATTCAAATAATCAACTCTTTCGATATACCACTCCCATGTTCACAAAAAGCAGTGTTAACTCCTGCAATATTTGGTGTTTTCTAAAGCCTCAAGCTCCTGGAGTCATGCCATAATGTGAGAATATCAGCTTTCATTTAACAAAAAGGTTTCAAATCCCCATGGTTGCACATACACACACACACGGCTCAAAAATCAGAAGATAAATAAAAAGAACCTATAATTATTTTTAAAACATCAAGATTTTTAAGCCAATCTCATATTTTTTTTGGATGGGAAGTTAACTTGTGATTTTTGAACTCTTGGGTATGGTGATACTTAAAAATGAGAGCTATTAGGTGGCAAGCACTTTTGAAAATATGCCTCATGATCTCTTCAGCTGCAATCAACATATGCTCTTGTATTCAAATAACTTCTAGAAACAGTAAAGCACAGATCTTTAACCATAAAAGCTAAAAAGAAGAAAGAAAAAGTGTCACAAGCAATAATGTTTTAACATTCAAAGTGTTACAGCCACTTTATCACATTCACAGTGTAAGTCTCCTAGGGTATGTCTACACTACGGAATAAGGTTGAATTTATAGAAGTCAGTTTTTTAGAAATCGGTTTTATATATTCGAGTGTGTGTGTCCCCACAGAAAATGCTCTAAGTGCATTAAGTGCATTAACTCGGCGGAGCGCTTCCACAGTACGAAGCTAGAGTCGACTTCCAGAGTGTTGCACTGTGGGTAGCTATCCCACAGTTCCTGCAGTCTCCGCTGCCCATTGGAATTCTGGGTTGAGATCCCAGTGCCTGATGGGGCTAAAACAGTGTCGCGGGTGGTTCTGGGTACATATCGTCAGGCCCCCGTTCCCTCCCTCCCTCCGTGAAAGCAAGGGCAGACAATCATTTCGCGCCTTTTTTCCTGAGTTACCTGTGCAGACGCCATACCACGGCAAGCATGGAGCCCGCTCAGGTATCCGTCACCCTATATCTCCTGGGTGCTGGCAGATGCGGTACGGCTTTGCTACACAGTAGCAGCAACCCATTGCCTTCTGGCAGCAGACGGTGCAGTATGACTGGTAGTTGTCCTCGTCGTGTCCGAGGTGCTCCTGGCCACGTCGGCTGGGAGCGCCTGGGCAGACATGGGCGCAGGGACTAAATTTGGAGTGACTTGACCAGGTCATTCTCTTCAGTCCTATTGAACCGTCTTATGGTGAGAAGACAGGCGATACGGATTGCTAGCAGTCGTACTGTACCATCTTCTGCCAGGCAGGCAAGAGATGAGGATTGCTAGCAGTCGTATTGTACCATCTTCTGCCGAGCAGCCATGAGATGTGGATGGCATGCAGTCCTTCTGCACCGTCTGCTGCCAGCCAAAGATGTAAAAGATAGATGGAGTGGATCAAAACAAGAAATAGACCAGATTTGTTTTGTACTCATTTGCTTCCCCCCCTCCCCTGTCTAGGGGACTCATTCCTCTAGGTCACACTGCAGTCACTCACAGAGAAGGTACAGCAAGGTAAATCTAGCCATGTATCAATCAGAGGCCAGGCTAACCTCCTTGTTCCAATAAGAACAATAACTTAGGTACACCATTTCTTATTGGAACCCTCCGTGAAGTCCTGCCTGAAATACTCCTTGATGTAAAGACACCCCCTTTGTTGATTTTAGCTCCCTGAAGCCAACCCTGTAAGCCGTGTCGTCAGTCGCCCCTTCCTCCGTCAGAGCAACGGCAGACAATTGTTCCGCGCCTTTTTTCTGTGCGGACGCCATACCAAGGCAAGCATGGAGGCCGCTCAGCTGACTTTGGCAATTAGGAGCACATTAAACACCACACGCATTATCCAGCAGTATATGCAGCACCGGAACCTGGCAATACCAAGCGATACCGGGCGAGGAGGCGACGTCAGCGCGGTCACGTGAGTGATCAGGACATGGACACAGATTTCTCTGAAAGCATGGGCCCTGCCAATGCATGCATCATGGTGCTAATGGGGCAGGTTCATGCTGTGGAACGCCGATTCTGGGCTCGGGAAACAAGCACAGACTGGTGGGACCGCATAGTGTTGCAGGTCTGGGACGATTCCCAGTGGCTGCGAAACTTTCGCATGCGTAAGGGCACTTTCATGGAACTTTGTGACTTGCTTTCTCCTGCCCTGAGGCGCATGAATACCAAGATGAGAGCAGCCCTCACAGTTGAGAAGCGAGCGGCGATAGCCCTGTGGAAGCTTGCAACGCCAGACAGCTACCGGTCAGTTGGGAATCAATTTGGAGTGGGCAAATCTACTGTTGGGGCTGCTGTGATGCAAGTAGCCCACGCAATCAAAGATCTGCTGATATCAAGGGTAGTGACCCTGGGAAATGTGCAGGTCATAGAGGATGGCTTTGCTGCAATGGGATTCCCTAACTGTGGTGGGGCCATAGACGGAACCCATATCCCTATCTTGGCACCGGAGCACCAAGCCGCCGAGTACATAAACCGCAAGCGGTACTTTTCGATAGTGCTGCAAGCTCTGGTGGATCACAAGGGACGTTTCACCAACATCAACGTGGGATGGCCGGGAAAGGTGCATGATACTCGCATCTTCAGGAACTCTGGTCTGTTTCAAAAGCCGCAGGAAGGGACTTTATTCCCAGACCAGAAAATAACTGTTGGGGATGTTGAAATGCCTATATGTGTCCTTGGGGACCCAGCCTACCCCTTAATGCCATGGCTCATGAAGCTGTACACAGGCAGCCTGGACAGTAGTCAGGAGCTGTTCAACTACATGCTGAGCAAGTGCAGAATGGTGGTAGAATGTGCATTTGGACGTTTAAAGGCGCGCTGGCGCAGTTTACTGACTCGCTTAGACCTCAGCGAAACCAATATTCCCACTGTTATTACTGCTTGCTGTGTGCTCCACAATATCTGTGAGAGTAAGGGGAAGACGTTTATGGCGGGGTGGGAGGTTGAGGCAAATCGCCTGGCTGCTGGTTACGCGCAGCCAGACACCAGGGCGGTTAGAAGAGCACAGGAGGGTGCGGTGCGCATCAGAGAAGCTTTGAAAACCAGTTTCATGACTGGCCAGGCTACGGTGTGAAAGTTCTGTTTGTTTCTCCTTGATGAAACCCCCCGCCCCTTGGTTCACTCTACTTCCCTGTAAGCTAACCACCCGCCCCTCCTCCCTTCAATCACCGCTTGCAGAGGCAATAAAGTCATTGTTGCTTCACATTCATGCATTCTTTATTCATTCATCACACAAATAGGGGGATGACTACCAAGGTTGCCCAGGAGGGGTGGTGGAGGAGGGAAGGAAAATGCCACACAGCACTTTAAGCACAGCACTTTAAAAGTTTACAACTTTAAAATTTATTGAATGACAGCCTTCTTTTTTTTAGGCAATCCTCTGTGGTGGAGTGGCTGGTTGGCCGGAGGCCCCCCCACCGCGTTCTTGGGCGTATGGGTGTGGAGGCTATGGAACTTGGGGAGGAGGGCGGTTGGTTACACAGGGGCTGTAGTGGCAGTCTGTGCTCCAGCTGCCTTTGCTGCAGCTCAACCATACACTGGAGCATACTGGTTTGGTCCTCCAGCAGCCTCAGCATTGAATCCTGCCTCCTCTCATCACGCTGCTGCCACATTTGAGCTTCAGCCCTCTCTTCAGCCCGCCACTTACTCTCTTCAGCCCGCCACCTCTCCTCCCAGTCATTTTGCGCTTTCCTGCACTCTGACATTTGCCTCCATGCATTCGTCTGTGCTCTGTCAGTGTGGGAGGACAGCATGAGCTCGGAGAACATTTCATCGCGAGTGCGTTTTTTTTTCTTTCTTTCTAAGCTTCACTAGCCCCTGGGAAGGAGAAGATCCTGCGATCATTGAAACACATGCAGCTGGTGGAGGAAAAAAAAGGGACAGCGGTATTTAAAAAGACACATTTTATAAAACAGTGGCTACACTCTTTCAGGGTAAACCTTGCTGTTAACATTACATACATAGCACATGCGCTTTCATTACAAGGTCGCATTTTGCCTCCCCCCACCGCGTGGCTACCCCCTCAACCTTCCCCCCTCCCTGTGGCTAACAGCGGGGAACATTTCTGTTTAGCCACAGGCAAACAGCCCAGCAGGAATGGGCTCCTCTTAGTGTCCCCTGAAGAAAAACACTCTATTTCAACCAGGTGACCATGAATTATATCTCACTCTCCTGAGGATAACACAGAGAGATAAAGAACGGATGTTGTTTGAATGCCAGCAAACGGACTGCAATGCTTTGTTCTACAATGATTCCCGAGTTCGTGTTACTGGCCTGGAGTGGTAAAGTGTCCTACCATGAAGGACGCAATAAGGCTGCCCTCCCCAGAAACCTTTTGCAAAGGCTTTAGGAGTACATCTAGGAGAACCGCGAATGCCAGGGCAAAGTAATCCTTTCACATGCTTGCTTTTAAACCATGTATAGTATTTTAAAAGGTACACTCACCAGAGGTCCCTTCTCCATCTGCTGGGTCCAGGAGGCAGCCTTGGGTGGGTTCGGGGGGTACTGGCTCCAGGTCCAGGGTGAGAAACAGTTCCTGGCTGTCGGGAAAACTGGTTCCTCCGCTTGCTTGCTGTGAGCTATCTACAACCTCATCATCATCATCTTCTTCGTCCCCAAAACCCGCTTCCATATTGCCTCCATCTCCATTGAAGGAGTCAAACAACACAGCTGGGGTAGTGGTGGCTGAACCCCCTAAAATGGCACGCAGCTCATCATAGAAGCGGCATGTTTGGGGCTCTGACCCGGAGCGGCCGTTCGCCTCTCTGGTTTTCTGGTAGGCTTGCCTCAGCTCCTTCAGTTTCACGCGGCACTGCTTCGGGTCCCTGTTATGGCCTCTGTCCTTCATGCCCTGGGAGATTTTGACAAAGGTTTTGGCATTTCGAAAACTGGAACGGAGTTCTGATAGCACGGATTCCTCTCCCCAAACAGCGATCAGATCCCGTACCTCCCGTTCGGTCCATGCTGGAGCTCTTTTGCGATTCTGGGACTCCATCATGGTCACCTGTGCTGATGAGCTCTGCATGGTCACCTGCAGCTTGCCACGCTGGCCAAACAGGAAATGAGATTCAAAAGTTCGCGGTTCTTTTCCTGTCTACCTGGCCAGTGCATCTGAGTTGAGAGTGCTGTCCAGAGCGGTCACAATGGAGCACTCTGGGATAGCTCCCGGAGGCCAATACCGTCGAATTGTGTCCACAGTACCCCAAATTCGAGCCGGCAAGGTCGATTTAAGCGCTAATCCACTTGTCAGGGGTGGAGTAAGGAAATCGATTTTAAGAGCCCTTTAAGTCGAAATAAAGGGCTTCATTGTGTGGACGGGTGCAGGTTTACATCGATTTAACGCTGCTAAATTCGACCTAAAGTCCTAGTGTAGACCAGGGCCTAGAAACCCAAAGAGAATTTAGCCCAAAGAGAATTTGGAATCTTGAGCCCATCCATCATTTCAAGGGGAAAAAAACAGCCAAAAATCCCTTCCTGGACAGAATCTTCAGAACTCTGAATTGAACACAGAATTCTGAATCTGAACGTTTGGCTGAGGATTAAAATTTCCTACCAGTACTCACTGATCACAGTAAAACCCAGCATGATAATGTCTGTTAGAATCATCATAACTCACCTATGCATGAGGAAAAGAAAACAAAAAAAAGTTCTGGCTGTTTTTTCATTATTTTACCCATATTTTCTCTACAACTAGCATAGTTGGAGCTACTAAAATTCTTAAGCACCCCAGTTTAGACCACTCTGGTGATTGAGAGCCTTGGAGAATCCCATACCTTCTGGTGCAAGGCACTGCTGGAAGTCATATCTGGAAGCAGATCCCCACAAAGTGGCAGAACTTCTGGAAACACCTTGTTCAAAAGTTTCCTCTTCTAGTTTCATTCTCCTGAGCCATCTAATACCACAATCTCCATCAGTTACCACCAGGACTACACCCTCTAGTTCAGATACCTATACAGAAGACCCCTCTTTCATTTACTGTCCAGGCTACTGGTTCCTTTAAATAGTTTTATCTACTACTAAAGATAAGATATTTCCTTTTTCTTTCCATTTGTTCACTCCTCCCTTTATTGCTGTTTTTCCAATTTCTTTTTCATGTTACAATCTTAGTTTTTTGGTTTCTTTTCTTATTGTGTGATTTGACTAATATTTCCTCATTACCATAACAGAACACTACTTGAAATGCTACAATACTAGTTAGCAAACTGTCCTTTATTTGTTTGACACTTACTACAATCATACAGGATCACTTTCAGTTGCATATTCTTCCAGTTCTTTTTAGTCAATTCTTCACTATCTGCAGACTAATTTACCTGTTGCACATTTTCAGGCACCAGAGCCAAATATAGGTGTAAATTTCCCCCCTCAACATTATATGAAGTATTATATTATACTAACAGAGATATACAAGCTTCTAACTCGTATAAAATGTAACACTATTTCTATTCCCTGTGATGGTTTTTTGTCTCAGAATAAATTGATAAAGAAAGGTTTCAGACAACACATTCATAAAATTAGATAGCTAGAAACTAAACTTAAAAAGGTTGAATTTATAACCAAAAAAACCTTTTAAAACAGTAACACTCTAGTAACACACTGGAATCTATGTTGACTTTATACAGTGAAATTGGTGAACTTTGGTTCTAACATAGTAGGTTGAACTGAACAATTTCCTCGTTTTTAATCGCATCACGTAAGTAAGCCTCAGCACATTATTAAACGGGTTTATTCTCAGTGTGTGTTCTGGAGCGATTCACTAAATCTGTAAGGTTCAAGTAGATCATAAAAGACAAGACAGTAAAGCTAGCTAGCTAACATTTCAAATCATGAACATTGTGACAAGAAACAATGTATGTCACAAGAGCTACTGGCTGCTCAGTCATGAAGCTGACATAAGGAAATATATGGTTAAAAAATGTCTTTTGTATACTGCTCCATGGTCCACAACGGAACAAAACTTTCAGTCCTCAATGAGATAAAAATGAATTTGGTTCTCAACTACGAAGATAGAGCATCACCTTCAGGCATCTTATAAGTCAAGCATGAGATGACTTGCATCTCGGTTCATTTTATTTTTTCCAAAGATACAAAGAGAAGAGAAATATTCTTGAACTTCTAAAAGTGCTCCCTTAAACATAATTCAATTTACTGCACCTTTCTAGAGAAACTGCTGGCAAACATTCTTGCCTGTTTATTGAGAGACTTCTAGGTCTTTGGGATATTAAAAACATGCTGAGAATTACTCTTCTCTTGTGGTGCAAACACAAACAAAAAAATTCTTGCCGATTTACTTTTCCCTGCTGAATGCCACTGGTCTTCTAATGAACTAAGGGCTTGTCTTCACAGAGCTGGCAAAGTGCACTAGAGGTTTGTGATTTGAAAAGCATTCTAACATGTGCTTTAACTGCCCCATGCTGATCCTGCTGGCGCATGCATACTAGGTACTTTTTATAATTAATTTAGTCCTGTTTCAAACATTCCTATGTTCATGCAAACTAGATACCTTTTAGAGCTCACCAGAAGGGTCTACACAGGGCAACTAAAGTGCAGCATGTTAGTGTGCTTTACTTATCACATCACTCTTATGTAGAGAAGTCTTAAGTAACGTTCAGTAAATAAGTGCAATGGTTAATAACAAAACCTGCCATCGACCGTTTTATGATTGCTTGTTTTAAAACAATTTTTTTTTTACCCTAGCATCATTGTCCATTAGGGATTATTTAGGAAAACAAATTCTTGATTTTCTTAGAACATTAAAAATGTAATAAGTGACTGTGTAACAAAGACACTTTCAGTATGTTCTATTCTTAACTGGAATTACCATTTAAACGTTAATAGCATGCATTGTGAGATTTGTTTTATGTTAGGGATTTAATCATGTATTGTTTGCGGAAATCACAGCAGTATTGTCAGTCTCAAGATTTTACTGAAGGTCTTACAATATTTGCAATATCTTAAAGTCTCAGCTTTTAAAGTCACATGATTATCCCAGAATCTCTCTTTTTTTTTTTTAAATAATGCAAAAAGGCTCTACCTCTCCTGGTTATTGAGAATAGCTTGAAAATGTGACTCCCTCTGCCAGGCTAAAAAAAAAAAAAGCAAAAACAGAAGGCAAATAAAAGAACTCAATAAAAAAAAAACAACCTCATGTCTACTCCAGAACTCACTATAGTCATTGAGGATATATCTACATTATACTTCTTTTACACTGAGTTAACTGATTACCAATTAACTTGAGGTAGTTAATGTATTTGTAAAGACCAGTGTGGACAATCTCCAAATGCTTCTTCCAGGGAAAAAATGTTTGTGCTTTACCTAGGATTTGTTCCAGAATACAAACATTGGGGGTAACCACACTAGCCCTTACAAATGTACAGTTACAGGTTTAGCTTCATCTGTGTCCCCTTATACCAGGTGCTAGGCCTTATAGCTTGTGGCAAATTGCCGGTACGATTATGATGGGTCCCGTGCTTCCTCTTTTGCGGTGGGGGGGGGGGGTTAAGGCACAGTTTCCTGCCCCTGAACTAGGGTATTTACTGTCCCACTAGTAACCCAGAAAAGGGTAGTGGAGAGGGAGGGACCCGGGCCCACACTCTACTCCAGGTCCTGGCCCAGGGGCCCTCGGGATAGTGGTAAGCCACTTGAACTAGTGCTTCCTTCCCCTGGGCTACTTCCCTCTCCTGCTCTTCAGCTTGCGGGGATTCCTGCCCTCTCTCTCTCTGCACAAGCCAGGTGTCTCTTTACCTAGAGTCTTGGTCTTCTAGCCAGCCATGGCACTTCTCCAAACTCTCCTCTACTTCAACTCCTCCAAACTTCACTCTACTCCAACTCCTTCCCCTAGCTGCTTGAAGCAGGGGGTTTTTAATCAGGTAACTAGCTTCAGGTGTTCAAATTGGTTTCAGGTGCTTTTAATTGATCTATAGAAACCTCTTTTCCCTCTACAGGGAATAAGGCTTCTCCACATCCTGGGACTTACATCTCTCTTCTATATCACTCTCCTGCTGCCTTCTGGCCATGCTGTATCACAAGCTTTATCTGTCATGGGCTGGAATTCTGCAATTCTCCCACTCTTAGACTGGACCCTAGGCTGCAGTGGCCCAAATCCATTGTGCTTACCCTGGAAACCCAACTGAGTTCAGGTACCCAGGATTCTCCCCTTTGGGAGTCTGGGACTAGTGCTGTATAGAGACCCAAAAACCTTCTTACAAAAAGTAGGAAATAAGCAAAACAGTAGGACATTTATTTATTTTAACAGTAGGAAATAAGCATTGGATGGGGGTGGGAAAGACTTTACGTAAGGTAGACATGCCTGTAGACTGTTTTAGAGAGTCTTACCATCCTTTGATGGTGACCTAGGCAGGTCTAACTTCGGCAGACACCCCCAGCGTGCCCGTGTCTCAGTCTAGTTTCTCTGAACAGCTGCTACCTCTCTTGATAGAGGGTACCATTTAAACTTGCCAGAATTCCTTTGATCTTCTGTGTTTGCAGGCCTTTTCCTGTCCTTGCATTGTCCCTTAACAAGTATCAAGTGTTTGCTGAGAAGTGGCTATCCTGAACTACAGTAGAACCTCAGAGTTATGAAAACCAGAGTTACAAACTGATTGGTCAACCACACATCTGATTTGGAACAACAAGTATGCAATCAGGCAGCAGCACAGACAAAAAAAAATAATACACTAAAGTACGGCGTTAAATGTAAACTACTAAAAAAAATAAAGGGAAAGTTTAAAAAAAGATTTGACAAGGTAAGGAAACTGTTTCTGTGCTTGCTTCATTTAAATTCAGATGGTTAAAAGCAGCATTTTTCTGCTGTATAGTAAAGTTTCAAAGCTGTATTAAGTCAATGTTCAGTCGTAAACTTTTGAAAGAACAACCATAATGTTTTGCTCAGAGTTACGAACATTCCCATTCCTGGGGTGTTCTTAACTCTCAGGTTCTACTGTACTCTTGTCTTTCATGCCTGCTTTTCTAAACATCCCTTCATTCAGTTTATCCAATATAGCAAACATCCTCACAATCAAGTCAACATCCAGTATTAATAAGTTATTATAGAGCAGCTCCAGATGCAGCTCATCAAAGACCTTGAGTTAATTAGCAATCAACCTGAATTTAACAAAAAGGCTAGTGTAGACTAACTTCAATGGACTTTGGATCAGCAAATCCAGCAAAGCTCTTAAGTGAAACTTTAAGCTTACGAGTATGCCCACTGCGGTATATGACAAAATCCCTAAATAGAAAACTAATCTGAGGTCGTATGGGACGATTCACATGTTTAATAGTAAGGAGTGGTTCCATGTATTACTGAATTGGGGCCTTAGCTAGAATACATTTAAGAATGATCCTATCTACATACATACAGTGGATAGTTCCAATACAAAGGGATCTTGTTTCATGAAACAGTCAGTGATTTTCTCTCATGAAGGTGTGAAAAGGGTTGTAGTTTATTTCATCTAGTACATATTACGTCAATGTAAAACAAATATTACATCTTCTCATAAGTGATGGATTTTGGGGCGGGGGTTCCCACCCTTGCATATTCTAGGGAAAAATATATGGCTTTATAATAAATCTTCCATAAAACATGGTTCAGCTAGGAGCTAATATATTCTTACTTCTGATTGGCTAGGGACAATGAGAAAATAAACTCAGCAGTTGTTGAGAGCACAAGATAGCCAACACATGGAGCAAAAGAGAAATACTTCAGAGACTGTTAACAGAAAGAAGAGATTTATTTGATGCCTATTCAAAATCATTGGGAATTTTGCCTAGATAAGGCCTAGAGAATTTGGGTTGGATATTTTATCTAAACTCACCTTTTTTGTATTTAGCAAACATGTATTGTTAATTGGCTTTGTTAATATTTAGATATTCTTATGCATGTTGGCTGCCTCAAAACAAAACAAAAAAATTAAGTAACTCTAGCAAATCTAGAGCTGGCCTCAGATTATATTAAGTTTGAAATAAGTATGCTAGAATTGTAAATTCTTTGTGGCAAAAATTCTTGTTTTGAGTTTGTAGAGCTCCTACAGCACAATGGAACCCTGATCCATGACTGGGTTCCTACACGCTACCACAGTAATAAAAGAACCTAATCTGTAGCAATGCTGGACAGAGTTCACCAATGAGACAAGGAAGAGAGGTACAAGTGCTAGTAACAGTTTTACTTGGTAACGTAAGCTTAATATTAAAAAGAAAAAAACACACACACCTTAGTATCCTCAGTCAAATCTCTTTTATTTACTTAAGTTATGTCTAAAATTCTATACATTTCTATATATAATAGAAAGGTGGTGAAATCAGCCTTTCAGATAGCTTTGCACAACTACATTTTACACCATCTTTTCCAGATTTTGGGTTGAGATATTTGCACATATCTATGGACAGAAAAAAAGAATCTTAAATTTCTCTGACTGTTTTCCAATTAAGTGATCATGTAAACATTTGATTGAGTACTGAAAGGCACTCTGCAGAAGCCTATTAAGGAACATTTCATGTCATATGCAGTTTGTGTTTTAGGAGATGCAGAAATTCATTCAAGTTTGTAAAACCAAAGCATCATGCATGCAAATCAATGGTAGAACATCAAGTGAAAAATGTATCAGATACAAATAAGAATAATGACAAAACTATTCACCAGCACACTGTTAGGTAAGAATATTAGATTTTAAAAGTATGAATGCATTACTTTAAAGTGTTTTTTCCACCTTACCAGTACAGATTGCTTGAGTGATCTGTAGCTAATAAATACATATTAGCTGGTCAGAACCCAGGGAAATCAATTACATTTATTTCACAGAAAAGTAGAATTTGTGCATCTTTCTAAGCTCCTCTTTATTAGTCAATAATATCTGGCTTCACATTTTCTGCTTGAAGGTGGGGTGAGACAAACATTGATAGCTCCTTGATCACCACTTGAACATCAGTATACTATGGCAACCGATGCCTGAAATTGATTAACCAGAAGTTCTCCAACTTCTATTTGATATCAGATTTCAGTACTTTTCAAGGCAAAACAGCAAGTTCCATGAAGCAGAGAAAAAATGTTCCCCAATTGTGCCTCTTAGGTAGAACCATTACACATTTAAGGCCTGAATCAGTGCCTACAAAGTCAATGGGAATCTTTCCATGTACATCAATGGGTCAGGCCCTTAATTAGCTAGAATAACTAACTTTCTCCTGACCTATATCAGGACTGTCATAATGCTTTTATCCAATTGTACTTCAGCTTCTGCCACACGTGAATGAAAATTGCCTGTGGGTGGAGCTTGTGCAGGGTCTGACTTCCACAGGGTGTGTGCTCAGCACATGTTGACAATAAGCCCCTTTTAAAGGTGTTTTAAATTGGATACTCAAAATCACGAGTCATTTACCAAGAAGAAATTGAGGAGATTAATTCATCTAAGCCTTTTTTTACAGGGCACTAGCTCCTATCGTTGCCTGGAATGTGCAGTGAGATCAAATCACTTATTACATTAAAATTGATTAGTTCTTATCTCACTCAACTTTTCTGAAACTATAGCAGTATAAGCAACAAACTGTTCACCGCAGATGCTTTTTGGATTATTTTACATAATTTCTTCTCTGGCAGAAAGAAAGAAAGAAAACCCCGGAAAAACAAATATTCCTAGTAGCACACTGACCACATAGAATCATAGAAGGTTAGGGTTGGAAGGGACCTCAGGAGGTCATCTAGTCCAACCCCCTGCTTGAAGCAGGACCAATCCCCAATTTTTGCCCCAGATCCCTAAATGGCCCCCTCAAGGATTGAACTCACAACCCTTGGTTTAGCAGGCCAATGCTCAAACCACTGAGCTATCCCTCCCCCCCCAAACACATCTTGAGTTTGGGAGTATGACCCAAGGATATCTATTGCAAAAGCTATGAAGCACAACCTACATAAAAAGGTATGATACATCATTACGTCCCATGATGTAGGGAAACTGGAATATAATTTGTCTCCATTTGTTGACAGGAAAATAAACCCCTCTCTCTCCCACTTGTGGAGGGAAACATTGTAGCACAACATGTATTATGGTGTAGTTTTAAGTGTGGGATGGGGAATCCAGGGATATATATTTAGTTTTTACAAAAAGCAAAATAGAGAAATCAATTCTGACTACCACCACCAAAAAAAAAAAAAAGGGGGGGGGGAGGGGGAATATGTACAGAAGGCTCACGGATATCACCAAGTGACTTGAAGGACTGCTTTCCTTTTTGTTTTACTGCTCACTGTAGTAAGAAGTAGCAATCCTTTAATTCTCTTTCGTTTCTTTCAAACAACCATTAAAGGAACAGGAAATACAATTCAGAAGGGCTCTGTTCTTTGGACTCTGATACTGAATACCGGTAAAATGACCTTCATCATTCTGGGAAATATTGAGATCACATGAGTAATGACAATATTTTCCACATGGGACTTCTTCGTTCTTTTGCAGCTATCTGCCGTGTTAGCTGTCTGAACTTATACATTTACAGCTATTATTTTTAGCACTGCTGTAATATGGCAGAGCAAATGTATCTTTGATTCAGAAACGTATGTTTCTAAACACAGACAAACTTCCAGGCAAATAAATTCTAAGACCAAAGAGCCTCAGTCATAGTCTTACGTGCAACAAACATACATAAATCTGGGTGGGGTTTTTTTCTGTTTTAAGAAGAACAAACATTTCTGAAACGTTTTCTAATAAGAAAACAATGATTGAGTGTTCAATAGGGATTAAGCCAATAGGGGTTTATGCAAATTTAATAAGCATTTGTAACCAACAGAATGTCATAGAGAATGATGTTCTCTCCATAGGCTCTTTGAAATGTCTCATAGAATTCTACACAAGGATATAATTTTCTATTCATCTCTATAGTATTCTTTCATAAACAAAGATATTGATAATGTGTTACTTGACATGATCCTTAGCACAGAAAAACTGCTTTGTGTCTCTGTCTAAAATGACTAGCAATGGATGAAGGTTTCCATTGCTGAAGGAATTGAGTCCACATACTGTATCAGTTGATGGCAATATCTTTAGGGTCCAATTCTGCAAGATGTTTTGTGTGGATGAATTGTTTTGCTTGCACACTAGCCCACCAACTTTAATGGGGATCTGTGTAGGTGTAAGGGTCCATATGCACAGAGAACCTTTCAGGATCAGGGTCTTAAAATGTAGTTTCCATGCTTGCCTACAATCTGCAGTCACACTTTCAATTTATAACCTCCCAGTTGGAATATAGTAGCAGCACTGAAAAATTCACCCTCTTTAACTGTCAAATAGCAATGTGAGTGACCGACTGAATCACAATAATGAACACACAGGGTCAACAATGTGATACATAATCATCTTGTTTACTGTATTATTGACAGTTATTTTTTGATTATGAACATGGCACCTTTTGAGCCTTCCAGTATGGTAAATGTGTTTTGTCTGTTTGGCTTGCAATCAAATTTTATTACTGCACATGTATTCATTTCAAGGGGGGGCAGGGAGGAAATCCAAGAGGGTGAAGGGGAGAGAGCGGAGAAAACTAAGAAAAAATGATGTTCAATCTGGTAAAACATAATCTAGCCAGGGGCATAAACAATGAGGGACTAAAACTGAAGCTTCCCAAAAATGTAATTTTTGTTTAAGTCCTTTGCAAGGATCGACCAGCATTTCTGTGGCCAAGCATGTTGAGTTTTTGTTTTCAGATCACAACTCATCACCCCTTTGGGTTTTTGGTAGAAGTCCCTTGCCAAATTTACAACCATTTAAACATTCTTTCTGGCATTTCCTCCAATATGATGCTATGTTTTTGAACATTTCAGACATTTCAGCAGCAACACAATGAACAGAAGTTGGCCACTAACAAACCAAGGCCTGGAACAAACTCAGAATGCTAGGTCACAGTTCTGTGGCAGCATGAACATGTTTGGAAACGATAATTAATTCGCCCTCTGCAGACAGGTGGTTGATGTCTCTGGATTTTTGCATTTCTTATCAGCTGAATCCTGTAACAGGATTATCATCATCAACTATGAAAAGAACTACTCCAAAGCCTTTTAGCTGGAAATAAAAGCGTTATAAATTAGAATGTTGTTTGCTAAGAGATGGGCTCTTGAACCACTCTGAAAAGACTAGCACATCCAGTACCTAGGGCTCCCTTTGATGGCAGAGGCCTGCAGCTGAACAGATTGAGCTATGTGTATCCCAGTCCTTGCACACATAGGCACCATCTGGAAGGAAGCAGCTCAATCATGAAAGCTGCAAGATAAAGAGGAAAAGCATAAATTTGAGTTCCCTGTTTAAAAAAAAAAAAAAGAAAAAGAGAAAGATACTTGCTTATCTCATTATTCCTGTTTTAAGGCCCAGTGAAGATGCAGTATTTTATTTATCTTCCCATTATAAAGGTCCTTTTACCTTTAACAGCACCACTTTTTGAAAACAGAACAAGTAATTATGTGAAGTCAGTTCTTAAGCCAATGCTGATTCTGCAATAGGAGGCACCATGGAAGACGCAGACACATGGTCCAGTAAAATTCACAGGTGATTTTTATAAGCCGATTTACAGAGGTTGATAAGCCCCACTGCATGTTAATGTATAGCTTGTGTCAAATTTCAAGCCAGATCACTCTCCCACAAAATGAAACCCAAGGGAGAAATCGCTTGGGAGGAAATGTCACTCTTGCTCTATACATGGAGACTGTCCACATTGTTCCATAGGGTCAGGATTTTGCTTCCTTGAAGGAAGAAGAAGAGGGGAAAAAAAAAAAAGGCTGCAGGCCCCACCAAGAAGCCATACAAATACTATGGGATCTATATGAGGCTAGGACCACCTTCACAGAAGCTCTGGGCCTCTGTACCTGCTCTATCCCCAACCCCCAGTAATCTGCAGCATGGTTCTGTTGAAGTCGTGCTATCAAGAACTCCCTCTGACAAACAGCAGACCCTTGAAAATAGCTATATATGACCACCGAAAACTAACAGTTCCTGGTTGTATTAATTTTTTCTAGGTATTCTCCACAGGGCCAGAGAAGGACAATTGTTTACTGGAAGACACATATTTCTCTCTCAACATTGACTGCTGATGAAGGTGCACTGTCTTCCACAGGCTCTAGAGAAGGTAGGAGGGCAATGTTACAGAGGCATCACAGGAGGTGGTCAATGCATGGAAGATGCTCTTGAGCGCACGGTTCTCATAGATGATGATCTGGGATTTCGTCATCAAATTAAATACTCAGACCAAGAAAAAAAAAAAAGACACAGCATAAGCTAAAATTGTCAAGCTTGTGTTTCACTGTATTTTAACAGGCGATAAAGAAAATGAAAACTTTTTTAAAAGGTCCTTTTAATCCCATTCTCAACATCTGAACTTGTGTTTGGGCACAGGGTTTTTTAAAAAAAAATTTTTCTCTACTGGCGGCAACAACTTTTGCATTATTTATACTACGGTCAAAGTATAATTGGCCTCTTTCATATGAATGCATATCAAAATACAGAGGGGAAAGTAGGAGAGGGAGAGAAACCAGATACATGAGAATTTCCATACTTATAGAGAAATCAGTTGTAGACCCACTATTTTGCATTTAAATATAGTTAAATTAACCTTTATAAGCCAGAAATCAACTACCAATACATCACATTTAGCTGTTAATTTGAAGGAGGATGGAAATGAGTGATAAATTTTAGTGCCAAAAGATATCAGCAAGGACGACCATTTTGCTGTGATCTGATTTTTCACATGCTGTATTGAATTTCTCTCCCTAGACTGTTCTAACTTAACACTCCTCTTTAGAACTGATGTAAAAATATACTTTCTGCAATATACAATACTGTGAAACAGCCAGTCTCAGATTTTTTTTTAAAAAAAACCTTCGTAAGTTAAAATATACATCATATCTTATTTTCCACGTTGCCAGCTTCTCTTTTATCTTTATATAGCAGAGTTCTTTTCCCCTGCATATTTTCCAGCACTACACTGAAAACGTGTTTTCACACCCTGAGGCTTTAACATCACATACTGTTCCCATTTAAAGAATTGTGATGCCATGACTTTGAGGGGGTCACAAGCTACCCAGATCTTCTGAACAAGTTTCTACAGACAAATAATAAAAAACATTTAAGGTATTTTGTATATATAGCTCAAAAGCCATAACTGCTTAGTAAACTTAGACCAACATTGTAGACTGTAGAGAGAAGAAGCCATGGCTCCACTCTCATCATTCTCACCCACTGTGATATTTCTGGCACTACCGTTGGTGCGGAACTCCTTGGTTCCTTCAACATGATGGGCCTGATCCAAAGCTTAATGAAGACCATAGCAATTTTCCCATGGACTTCAGTGTGCATTGGAGAATGCTTCAGGAATCACAGGTTTCAGAGGGGTAGCCGTGTTAGTCTGTATCAGCAAAAAGAATCAGAGTTATTGATAGCCCTTGTGCAAGAGCAATAAGACGGGAGAAGAGTTCTTTTCACCCTTTCCCTATTGAATACTTGTAGACAGGTAGACAAAAATCTAGCCTTTTATCTTTAACCATTGCCCCATCACATTCAGGACATAAAGAAAACTTTTATTTTTTTCCCCCCAAAAGTACTGTGCTAGGTCTTCATTTAAAGTTTTACTGGCTCTTAACTTTACAGCTTTCTAAGTAGCCAATAGTAAAGTTTTAACTACCATTCAAAATCCTGCTCAAGCATAGAAAGTTTGTTCTTTCTTGACAGCTCTGCAGGGATTTAGCATACCCACACATCAATTCCTTTATAATAAGGCAAAACTGCGCACAAACTCTAAGCTCGGAATAATGTGGTTTATTTTTAACTAGCTACTCCCTTATCCTGTCAAGATATTGCAATGACATCTTCTGCCAGTGGTGGGGGTACGTATAACCTTTAAGGAAATACAATCATCATCTAAACTCCAGCAAAGTAAATAAATGTATGATTGCTTTTATTTTAACCATTTCTTAGCTCGACACCTCCGTTATTAAAACACGCACACACACAAAAAACAAAACCCACTTAATTATATTGTGCATAATGAGTTTGAAAGAAAAATCATTTAGTTTACAATGCTACTGAGCCTTTCATGTGCTAGCTCTATAGCCGTGGGCCGCCTTCTACTTCCCTCAGTGATGTGGCTAAGACCACGACCTGGGACTCAGGAGATCTGGGTTTAACTCTGCCACACTTCCAGAATGACCTTGGATAAATCACTTCAACGCTCTGTGCCTGTTTCCCTCCCCCGCATTCATAAAAGAGGGTTTATAAGTCCCTACTTCAACAGGACATTTATTAATGTGATGTGAAGCTGTCAGATATTGCTTTTATGGGGACCACCTTATAGGCGGCTACCAACATAGACAGGGTTGTGGGCAGCACGTACAGTAAGAGGACAAAAAGTGCACCAGCCCTGATGACAACTAGAGACTACTCTAATTTATGCCAGAGCACGGCCTCTAATGGATCCTCTGCTAGTAGAGGATAGGCACAGAAGAGTCCTGCTATGTCCCTGACATGTCCCCTCCCTTTCCAACACCAGAGACCGTGGGAGCTGCTGAAGCAGGAGCCACCTCATCAGCTTGCCATTTACAGCCTATTTAAATTCCTTGCTGGCCGTTTACAGACAAAATCCAGCCCCGTTGTGTTCTCTATAGTGAAAGGAGCCAGATCTCAGTTGAGAATGTGGCGCTATGTGTTTACTAGTTATCTTAAAATAAGCAAACAAGTAACTGGGATTACACTGGAAACTGGTGAAGCAACATACTGGGAAACTGGCATAATGGGAAACTTGTGCTGCTTATAAACTAGAAAATGGATTTATTGGTTATACTAGGAAGCTGGTATACTGGGTAACCAAACAGATAAGTTTCTAATTGTAGTTAATGAATCCAGTATCCCAATTTCCTACTGTATCTGTTCCCCATTATCACTTGTATTATTACCAATTCCTGTATATCTAGCTGTTCACTAGTTATAAAGCACAATCAGGATCCATAATATAATGATGAAGATGGTTGATATGGTTATGGCAATCTACTGTTTAAAGTGTTCATTTATCTGCAGGTACCATAGATGATAGCACCTTTACAGCACATGGGTACATTAATATTTGTATTGCGACAACAGGTAGAGTCCCCAGTCAGGGATCAGGGTCCCAACGTGCTAGGCACTATATGAACACAACTAAAATGATGGTCCCTGTTCTGAAAGGTTTACAATCGGCATAAATGCTGCCTCTTCCTGATATGGAATATTTTTACTTTCTGAAACTACTGCCACTGATTGCAACCCACCATTATAAACTCACATAGTTTTAATATGAGGACGAGGACAATTTAAGTACCATCCTCTCCTACTTCTCCTTTTCATGCATTTGCCCACTATATTTTATAATGTTTGTCAAACAACTGGGAGTGCATTTTCAAACCGATCTTCTCAATCATTTGTTGCGCCCTTGAAAGCGGAACAAGAGATGGGATATAAAGAAAAGTAATATCCGGTTAAGGCTTTTAGACCCGTGTTTCTAAATTATGATTGACAGTGGATGATTTGTTTTGTGCAACTTTCTTCATCATGCACGTGGCTTATTCACTGGTGCTTTGAAATCTAAATTAAAATTTAGAAGATGGAATTAAACTTCTCCTGTGAAAGGAAATTACATTTTATAGAACTATGCTTTAAAAAAAGAAAAGAAAAGAAAAAGAAAGATGTGACTTAAATGCACAAAAGCAAGGACATTCAGAGCTGAGTTGCCACAAAGCACCAAGTCCTGCACAAACGCAACGCAATATGGGACAGCAACCGGTTTTGCAACAAGAAACCTTCCATCAGTGCAGGCTTCCATTTCAAGGCTGCCTGTATATGCTACAGGGTGCTTGCTACTTTACCTGGTCCTCTGAGCAACTCACTTGCTGCTATTGCTGGCAGCTTGCACTTATTGTAAATGGCTATGTACACATTTCGCAGGATTCTGGCTGACCTTGCGGTGAATTTGCTTATTTCATGTTGTTAGCCCCGTTGTAGCAACATTCTCACTCTGGCAGGTAGTGTTAGGACGCACATCATTTACCCCAACACCATAGGCACAGATTTTTGCAGCTACTCTTGAATACTGTACACGTTTCCCCCACTCCTTATACACCCACATAGGGAGGGACTGAACATAGCCCATTATCTTTAACTTCACCAAGCCCCATTATACTTTCAGATGGTAAAGTGGGCAGTCCAATCATATGTGCAATAGCCTCATGAAGACACAAAAGCACAATCAGACTGAAGACGGAACAACAGTTTTAAATTAAAATGCCCTTGCCTAAACAGCTTAAATCTGACCCTTAAGGATATTTCAATGGAAACATTTGAGTTGTGTTAGAATTTTAACATTATTGGCATCATAGCTGTCCCAGAAATTGTACTGAGAATTTGAACAGCATAATTACCACTAAGCCTGCTTAAAGCAACTTCATTTATACAGCCCTAGTAGTATCATGGCTTTTGTCCAGTCCTTCCCTAGTTACACCCAACATTTTGCATGCCCACTTGTTTCTAGATACTTGTATTGCCCCATCACTGTAGTATCTGAGCACAATAATTTATCCTCAGAACCACCTGTGTGGTAGAAAATGTTTGGTCTAGTGGAGGGAACAAACGTGCACAACCTTTTACACTATCACACAAAAAATTCTACCTTCAACGAGGCTCACTACTTTCTACATACTCATGTTGAGCCCTTCCTTCTACTCTAGTGCATCAGCAACAGATCTCCTTAACTTTACACTCTTTCATCTGCTTGAGAACCTACAAGGCTAACACACTGCAAATTGTACACAAGGAGTTCCTCAGAGGAGATGGCTTTAGTTCATCTCAGGAAGGTATCCACTGTAGTGAAACTGCGGTGTGGGAGGGAGAGCACCACATAGTGTGCAAGTAAGTTGAGTCAATTTACAGCAAAGAATTTGCCCTGGTAGCTCTGAAATGAGCCCTTAAGACTGCTGAACTGTTTTATGTCTTTTTAAAAACCAAAAAATTATTTGAATAAAAAAAGCCATTGCTTAGAGCCAAATTTCAGCCTAATAAAAATGCAAATTGATTAGTTATATGCTATGCAAAACTCATGTTGATATTTTAAAAAGGGAATTCTAATAGAGCCTTAACTGGAGGGGCACCGTCGTGTTTCATTATGCTAGCACTGATTATCTTTCATCTCGCCAAGATGTGATACATGCATTTTAGAATCCAATTGATGGATAAAGAGGTCCACAAGTTAGTCAGAAAGGCAGAAATAAATTTTGGCTTTAGGGATAGGTTTGAATCCTTTAAGAACAATCAGAGTAGACAGTCTCAATTATTCCTCCAGGAATCTGATTCATCACCTTTAGTAAACACTTGGCTGTTTATTGCTTTGGAAGCCAGCTGACATTTGAGTAAACAGTGATCAGTTTAAGATTCCAACTTCTTGTAGCTGCCCGATTGCGAGCTAGAAATATTTAGTGCCACTATTTTCTTAGACACTGCTGATTTTCATAGACGGTTCTAGGCCTTATTTACCTTTAAAGATACAGGATTTCTGTCCACATTTATAAAGAGTAAATTAATTTTCATGTGTAACCAGCTAACAGTTATCTTAATTAATGTACAAGTGGTAAATTCAACCTTTGAAGATCATGTATTAAAATAAATTGTAAGTCATTGTCAAGGTCAGTAAAAGTGGATATAAATTTTGAAAACAACAAATGCAACAGTGCATAGAGTTAGATTAGATGCCTGCAAGCTTATTTTGTCCCAGCTGATTTTTCTTGGAGTGCTTCTGTTTTAGCACTTATCCCAACATGTTTAAATGGTACTAAATTTTAATACACATTAATATATAAAACCTCATTCCAATCCCATTTTGCAACTGTTTATAAAAATAAAAGTAATACACATCAGATTGCTCATAGCTTTAAGCAATTCTAGTATAACATGAAGATGTACTTGACCTCTGCCAAGGTCACTTGAACATGTTCCCCTTGTCTCTCTGCTTTAACCATCAGGTACTCAGAAAGATCAAAGTGAGAAACAAATTCATGACGTGTACCCTGATTATTATTAAACAGGAAACAGCTATGGTAAAGTGCAAGTGTAAGAGAATAAAAAGGTGATCAATTTGTAGATTTATACCAAAAGCAATAGCTTTGTTCCTGTGCTTACCAAATGTATGTTTAGTTAAAAACTTGGACCCTTCAAATAGAAATATTTTTTTTTAATTTCAGGCACAAGAAATCTACAAGATTGATTTTGTTTCACCCACCCCAATAAGCATCTTTTCAATTAGGCCTGAGCCACCTAATTTCCCATCTTCTACAACTCAGTGACACACCCAGAGGAGAAGAGCCCCTTCCAACCATCCTTTCTTGCCAATTCACTAAGACAGTTTATTGAAAATGAATATTATTTCCAAACACAGAGGGTCTGGAAGGTGATGCATACAAGATAAAGTTACCCTGGAGCAAGGTAATGCCTGCAAAATGAAATTCCTTTTGGTTCAGAGTTCCGGGACAATGCCATCCACATAACACAAGATCGCCATTGGGTTTGTTTAGAAGAGGACCCTTGATGTAGCAGCTTTTTGGGATGAGTCTGCATACTAAAGAAGGAGTATCCAAACTGGCCTTTCAAAGCCTGGCATGAGGAGTGTTGTTGGATGTAAGCATATTACAGACCTACAAGATCCATCCACTGTGTAGAGGCTTCTGTTTTTGTAGCCACCCCAGAAGGCTTGATTTTAGCCATATGACCTGCTTGTCATGAGCTTTGCTTTAAAAAACAAAACAAAACAAAAAACACCTGGGGAGGTGAGCTAAGTGTGTCACAAACTGCATCACAGGTTGGGACTGGACCTATCACCCCTTAAAGGGTCAGCCACCAAGTGACAGGGATGAGGTTCTTTGCTGCAGATTTATGGCTTGGATTCAGGTTGGATAGTGGTAGATTTTGTCTCCCTACCTCCCCCACATTACACTGGGGAACTGAATTTCACCCTCACTGCAATAAAATCATTTCTTCAGACAAAAAGTGTCAAACAGAATAGGTAAACAGCATTATAACAAACTCTGTTAAATCAGCAGTGAACAGACAAAATGCATCACCAGTTCTACGTAGGCACACCACAATAAAATTGTGCTTACCTATATATCTTGAAGAGTCATTAGAAATTTACCCTTCAGATAGTTAAGTAATCATAATTATTTTTAAATCGCAGTTAACTAAGAGATTTTATATTAAATGTTACAATTAACCACTGCTTAACATTAATACTTATATTAGATAATAGCTAATTGGCTGAAAGAGAAAGTGATATCTTGACATAGCAAATGTTTCAGAATCTTAAAGAGGGAGGCTCCACTCCCTCTAGAAAGAAAAGGAGATATTAAATGCAATCAGTTTTGGGGGAGTTCCCAAAGACAAAAAAACAAACTAAGAAAATACTAAACTCTTTGGTAAGGATTTTTAATAAACCAAAAAACTGAAAATCCATAAAACTGACAATAGCCTATTCATTAAATCCCTTGAATAAATAAGAGCTTAATATAAAAAACATTTTGATAGCAACAGCTGATAAAAGTATTAGAAAACAGTTTTATCACAGCCGGTCTCATACTATCAATCAAAAGTCTTGCATACAAAAATACGTTCTTCTTTAGAACAAAAATGTCTAATTGTAGATTTCCATTTTGTTTGACTGGGCAAGTTTTTCGCTCATTGTTTATATAAACAACCTCTCTTCAAATCCACATAAATCCTGAGTAAAGAGAAAGATTTAGACAGACAGCATATTAGCATTGTCTCTAGCTGTTCTTAGTCTTTCATCCAAAGAACCACTAAAACCTATACAGATGTTTTCTTTTCAGTGTTGAACTCCCCACTACTCTGTTATTTTTTGTAAAAGATACAATATTATGTCCAGCATTTTGTAATCCTCTCTCTTTGATTGGAGTGTATCACAAATGAGTAAAGCCAATGTAGCGAAGAGGACTTTCATACATAAAGATTCTGAAAATATTTGTTAACATAATGATTTGTTTATTCAGTTTGACAAATGCTTTTATTTTAACCTGAAGTATATTTTGTAAATGTCACTGGTAAATACAAATTTATAGTTGGCTAGCAAGCTTCCCTTATGTGTATTTCTAATTAAGCTCTTCCAAGATACAGAATAATGTTTAAAACAAACATATCCTGTAGAGGATCAAAGTAACCCAAAAAGTGATCAGATATTTTTCTTTGTAAAATTGAATATGGAGATACGCTGCATAAGCAGATTTGAGAAGAACATGGAATCTATAAATAATGATGCTTCCATGTTTTTATTTGAGAACATTGGGAAATCTTTGCTTGCCCTTTACAATATTATTGTGAAGTTTGGTGTCTCTCACACAACAGGTAATGTCATAAGGATGCACTATCATCTTTACCATTCTATATACCAGGCTCTCCTAAACTGTAACATCCTATATACTGTTGTATAGACAAGACACAGTATGACAAATAAGAGCTGCTGTTTCACCTGAGGCATCATCAATTAACTTTGATTTCCAGAAGGGTGAATGGCTCGAAAAAACTTGTGTTAAGACCCTCGCTATAATATATATACTATACCAATTGTGAACCTGTCAAAAGATCATGAAAAAAAGCCCTGAGTTTATGTTTATAGTTTCTTTATGATAATTGGACAAATACAGATTTTTTTTTCCAGGTCTCTTACATCCATAAAACTATCAAGCCAATCTAAAACAGTAAGTGTTTTCCAGATATTTGGTTTACATTAAGAATAAGGCACAATACATTTTTGTATTATAAACCAAATATTATTCTGTAGCCATGATTTATTGGCAGGATGAATTGGCATGAACTCATATGGAGTTTCCTATATTTCATTTACACAATGTTATACATTGTAAACAACTATTTTTATACGTATGCATAGAAAAGCAAACAACTACTGTTGATCTATGGGCTAATGCTTAAAATTCCAGCATAAAGACTTGAAAATAGATTTAGCATCTTTTGCATCAAACATTAATAAGGCTCACTTAGGCGCTCTTAATGTGAGGGAAAATTGGGTTTGTATGAAATGGCTACACTAGGACATTTCATGCTTTTGCAAGTGCAGTAGTGCGATAATTTCCTACAGTATGTCATTATCCTCTGCCCTGTGGTTCTTTTTAAAATTATCTCTTTTCACTCACACTGTCTGCACTATGTTTTTAAGCTATATAGTTTTCAAGCTACATACTTTTCAATCTATGAACAGTATGTATTCAAATTTTGAGCAACTACATCACAAGTCAAGTAACATACCATATTGAGGCATATTCCCTTTGGACACTACTAATAGAATCTCAACTGCAAAAACTTGGAGAGAAAAAATGTCTCACAGACATAAAGCCAGGTCAAGTTTTATTTTTTTCCAACAAAGACAAGAAAATACTATTCTGACCATATCAGGAAGGAATATAAAGGAATTTTCCTATACTTTTCCCATCTGTCCATTTTATCATGACTAATGCTTATTAATTTCTACATACATACACCATACTAAAAGGCAAATTAATTTATCGCACATTTGTCATTGTAGCCAAATCTATCATTTCTTAAAAGAGCAGGAAGGTTATAAGTATTGTGTTTTTAAATATTGGTATGAGATCACCCCTAAAATAATTACATTTATGTAATTCTGGATGCCACTCCACAAGGGAGAAAGTCTCCTCTCAGGTCTACAACTGCTGGTAGTGTCTAGTTTTGAAGAAGAAATAACTCTTACAGATGAAAAAGTGCTTTTTAAAATGCATAAGAAAGATGAACATGAAACATGGATGGCAAAGTAGGATATCTGTTCAGAGGGTCAATATGTAGTTGACAGAATGAGGGTCTGGTTGCAGGCGACAACACACGAGTGTCTAAAATTACTGTACTGACCTTTGTATAGAAAATACAGAATTTGAAAGATAGGGAAATACTATTTAAATACTGCATTTTACATTAACCGTACAAGGTCATAGTCATCTAAGCACAGAGATCCCTCTTCTTCACTCACAAATAGATATTAAGAAAAATAAGACTTGACTTCCCCCCTGACAATCAAAGGAAAAGATTTATTTGGATACTAACATCTGTCTGCAGATTGTGGCCAAGTGCTTTTCTGTGCTCATTTAGGACTCCACTTGGAAAGCTTTCCAGTTACATTTACCTAGAGATTGCTCTCTACCACTTCCCAGCTGACAGAAATCACTCAGCTGGGTCTGATGAATAATAGTAAAAGGCAGCTTGTATCAGTGATGATTGAATTACACATTGTTAAAACTGCCATAAAGGCTCATTCCAATGAGTACATTTAATTTACTTACTCTGCTCAGGGCTAGAAGCTTGTAGTTGTTTGAGGTCTTCATTTTAACAGACTTAAAACAAAAAAGAAGCACCATTTTCTGTGAAAAAATTATTAAATATTTGTGCCACTTTTTGACTATACTCCCTAAACTTTTTGTAACATGATAGGTGCCTAAGCCAACACACATTTAACTTTTAAACACAGTTTTGAACCCATATTAGCACCCCCTGTGCCACAATATACAGACTGTAACATATTAGAAAACAAGGCAAAAGAGGAGTATAAAGAGGAGGAAAAGAGAAGGTAGAAAGATGTAATTATATGAAAAATCTAAAGAAAATTAATTTGTCAGCTTTTTCTAAGAAAGGGAAACAGGTGTCATGGTATTTAATTAAGGGTTTGTTTGTTTTTTTAAAACTTCAATACAAAGAGGATTAATTTAGTCCTCTACCACCAGAAAAGCAGATCCTCCAGGGAATAGTGCTTTGAGAACAACACCAGTGTTTCAAACAACAAGTCTTCATAAGAACACTATCTGTCCAAAGATTGCAAGCAAATCTTGGAAACGAATCCTTCTGTATTTTGTTAACTGAGATTGCAAGTTTTTTGATATTGAAACTCTTTTTCAGTGTCAAACAATCATGCAAGAGGGGGTCAAAGAAGAAATGAGAAGTCAGGTGATTGACGCTTAAAACCAACGATTAAATGTATCTATTTCCAGCTGAATAAGTCAAGTGAAAGACAGATCCACTTGGAAGACGAGTAAAGTCAAGCTGCTTTTCCTCTCCCACAGCTAGAGCTCGAGGATTTGATTACTCGCTTGTAAGCAGTTTGATTGCTTTAGGTTCAGGGTTTTTTTACCTTCAGTTTCCTTTCGCCTGCAGAATCCCACCCCTCCCATTTCCCCATTTCGTCCCATGCCACCTTCCAGTTGACTGGAAAGCAGCCTTCTCCGAGAAGGGAGAACACTGGGTGGGTGGGGATTGCCAATCCAGAATTCAACCCAGCGTTCAAATCCGGAGACACCGGCCAAACTGTTTTCCAGCATCTGTTAACAGGAACATGTGCGCGCTCATCACCGCCCACACAATAGACCACCTGGGTCTCCCTCTCTCTTTCTCTGTGCATCTCTTCTCCCCCCCCCCCGTAACCACAAAATCCAAGTCACTGCAAGACAGCAAACATTGCAGACAGATCCAGCAGAAGCTCTAACACCACTGCCTTACCTGGCAACCAGGGCAGGAGGAGTCGGTTTGTCCTTCAGTGCTCTCGCCTCCTTGTCTAGTAGGAGCCACACACGCTCTCTCTGCCTCTCATGGGAGGAGACGGCAATACAAAAAGGTGTGTGTGTGTGGCAGCCTTCCCACATCCACCGGCAGGTTTGTATGGCCCCCTGCTCTCAGTGGGGCTCGCTTTGTGTTGGGTGTCAAGTTTCAGCTGCTGCTGCTGGCTGGGCGGAGGAGGAGGAGAGACACTGGGGGCTGTGCAGCTTGCCGAGCATCACCACACTGCAGCTTCTCCAGGAATCCCTCCAGTGAGAGGCAGCCCATCCTCCCGCAGCCCGGGCTGCCTGATTGGCCGAGAGGCGGGGGGGGGGCTCTGCCGGCGCTATCCAATCAGGCTGCGCCAATAATAGGCGGACCCGCTCAGCCGGCATCGCCCATCCCGGAGATCTGTTAGTCTCTGTCCCCCCCAGCGGGCAAGGGGCCGGGAGGGAGTTCCCTGCGAATGACAATCAAGGACATCGAACCCGTGCTCTGGGCCGGCGAAGTGAGGACCCCCAAGCAGTGCCGCAAGCCGCGCGCTGGACAGAGAGACGGCCGGGTGACCTGAGTCGCCCCCCCCCCCCCCCGGGACTTCAGGCAATTCATCGTATGGCATTGACCCACCACAAAGAGAGGCGCAGTAAGGGAGAAGCAGGAGATGGGGGATGGGGCACAGAGGTGATGCTGAATCAGAAACCGAGCCCAGGAGGCGGCGGCGGGGGCTGCTTTCCAGCAGCCAACTGAGCTGGTGAACTTGTTCATTTCTCTGGCCCCTTTTTAATACTTTTTTTTTTTTAATTGCCTTCTGGGTGGGCGCTTTCCAACCCGACAGCGGTGAGGAGTTCCTGTGCAGTAACATCTAATCAATGGTTGCAAATAAAATTCGCCATAATTGAGTTCTTTTGCTTTTTACAGAGCAGATTTTATTGGCGTTTTCAGGTGAGGAAAAATAACAGTCAACTTAATTCCCCAGCTCCGTCCACTCTGAACTGGAGCTTTGATTAACATTGGTCTGCAAAATGTAACTGTACCACAAATTCAATTAACAGAAGCACATTTCTTTAACTTTTAATTAGACCTGTCCTCTGTCTAATGTTTAATAGAACATAAAGTGCTACTCAGAGGTTCCAAAGGGAAATGGAGGCAGTTCTAGATGTAAATTTAGCTGTTCAAAATATAAATAATGGATATAAAAGGAATAAGGTTCTTTCCTGCCTAAATTACATTATTACTGCATGTAAATCACAGGGTGTCAAAGTTTCTCAGAATTGCCAAATGGAAAATGTTAAATTCTATAAATAATAATGTCAGGTTAATCTTTCCCTTTCATTGGTCAAAGGTACCACTCCAAGTGCAAAGGTGAATCCTAATCTACACTTTATACACCACAGTTTGGCCAGTAGAGACTAACAGGATTACAATTATTATATAAAAGCCTTAATAAATGGCAATATAGTCCATAACTATGTGCCTGTTTTTATTTAGCATGCTTAATGAAAGATGTATTAACGTATAAGGTGTAGATTATGGTATCTAGCTTTGGGGGAAGGGGAAAGGAGGGGTCACACACTAGCGGTAGTGGACGAGGGCATGACAACTCTGGAAGTCATTCTTCCCCAGCTGCCTTTGGAAGTACAGTGAGCAGTTGAGTCTTAGTACACCTTCAGGAAAAAAAAAGTATAATCTGCTTTTCCATACCCAACACTTCCCTAGTGGTGTTTTCCAGGGGAAAGCTATGACACTGCCCCTGTTCAGTTTAAATACACACCCTTTGGTCCTATCAGTCCTAGACAACTCCCCTTTGTACTCCCCAGTTCTAGCAGCCAAAGTGTGACTGCTTCTTGTAGAGGTGTGTTAGGCCATGATGGTGGGAAGGGGGGAGGAAGGGTAAAGGAAGGGGCTATTTGCACCCATCTAATGCATCATAGAGGAACCACTATAATTTAGCCCAAGAGGTCTAGCTATGCTCTTGGGGAAATGTGGTAATTGACAGATTTCAGACCCAAAATCACACACCAACTTCCAGTGTGTCCATAAAAACTGCTGTTCTGTCCCCAGATCCAAAGACCCCAACAACTGCTTTCTATGTGTCATTTATTTGGTGAGCTAAAAGAAAGCTATCTCAGTGCCAATAATTTTACAGACCCAATACTGCATCCCTGGCACACCCACACATGCACAATGAAGTCAATGGGAGTTTTGTGTGCACAAGGAATGCAGCATCAGGTCCTACATGGCTGAGCAGTGTTTTGTTTATATAATTTAAGCCCAATGCACCCCTCCCATAATGCAGGAAGAAAGGAACAGAAGTTAACACATCTGGAGAAGGCAGCACGAGAGCTGTATAGCTCCCCTTCCCTATCTTAGAGGCACTCCACAGGAAGTCTGCCTGGTTTAAGGCAATGACATATTTGGTAGGGGCTGGGTGTGTGTATGTGATGGTGAGGGGAATTTGGATCATGCTCTCCTTCTAGGCCAGTCGAAAGAGCCTATGACTTTTTTACATTATACAAACAAAACATTATTTAGCCTATGGGGTGATGCCTCCCTTACTGTAAGCAAACTTCACTCCCCTACTGAATATCTACCCACCGCCTCTCAGGGGAAGAAGGGTGAGTGTCTAGCCATAAACGGCGCAACCAATTGCAACAAAATTCCAAAGGAATTCTTACAGTCATGAGAAAAGTCAAGTCTTGCAACAATCCTGGAGCGTAAAAATCATGGACAGGATGTGGGCAATAAACAATAAATCACGGGAACCCAGTCGTCGCAGTGTGGGGCTGACAGACCAAGTCCTTGCCACCCAGGGCTGACAGCCAGAGCCCCTGCCATCCAGGGCTCAAGTTGCGGTGGTCACATAAAAGCAGAGTCCATGACCAACTCGTAGCCTTACTCAGGATCCATGGAGGAATGTCCAGTCTGACCAAAAGGGCTAGTTAGTCCTTCCCACTGCATTCATGAAGCACAATGATCTGCATTGTGGTTACCTCCTGAATAAATGCACCCAGGCAGGGCCAACAAGACTTCTAAAACATTAGATTAACTTTTCATTTTTTAAAAGGACATTAAGCGGGGCCCAACCATGCAGTTATTACATGGGAGATCCTGCCTCAATAGGCTGCAGGACCAGACCCATATTTAACCTTGTATCTCTTGGTCATAGTCTATTCTAAATGCTCTCTCAGCAATGAGAACTGCCACAGTACAGAGGCTTTGGAATGGAAGGAGCTACAATGGGCATCAGAGAAGAAGCTGAAAATCATGGCCTGTCTCAAAAATTAAATAAGAATAGGAGACAATCACAGTATTTTTTCTTTCTCATTTTTATGCTTCTGTTCTCTGTAAGTTATGACCGGGAAGAAGAGGGGGGAAAGGAAAGTAAATATGGACCATAGAGGTCCACCATAAAATGGTGGTGGAGAGACAGAAAAAGGGAGACCAACCAGTTCCACAAAATAGGAAAGAGCCTAAGAGTGCTGGGAGCAAATGAAACCAAAAACACATGCTCAGGCCATGACATGAATAAAGCTCTTACAAGTTTTACAGCATATAAAGAGATGATACAGGAATGACACGTCATTGAGCTGATTCAAGAATAACAGAATTTGTAATACATCAGCCCACAGCACTCTGAAACCAGCCATTGGGGCCCTGCCTCTGGGCCTATATTACCACAGGATTCCCTTTCTAAGTCAGCCCCTCTGTGACTCAGGCCCAGTCTACACTACAGAGTTAGGTCGATACAAGGCAGCTTATGTCAACCTAACTGTGTAAGCATTTACATTACAATGTTCCTCCCACCGATTTAACTTGCCTGCTGACCTAAAAACTCCACCTCCACAAGAGGAGTAGCACTTAGTTCAATGTAGTTAGGTCGATGCAGTGTCAGCATAGACACTGAGTTACTTATGTCAACTTTAGTGGCATCCAGGAGGTGTCCCACAATGCCCCACCATGACTGCTCTGACCACGGTTTTGAACTCCACTGCCTGGAGGCCAGGTACACAGGAACACGTCCCTCCTCTTTTAAAGCCCTGCCAATTTTAAATTCCATTTCTTGTTTGTTTGGCATGAAGAGTTCACATAGCAACCACCCAGCTGACCATGCTGGCTCCATGCAGCAAATGTGCTCCTCCCTGGAGTCCACAGGAGGTGGTGGATCTCCTGGCCTTGTGGGGAGAGGAGGCTGTGCAGTCACAGCTCCAATACAGCCATAAAAAGGTCAACATCTATGGCCAGATTACTTGGGACATGGGGGAGAAGGGCTACAACAAGGACATACAACAGTGCCGCTTGAAAATCAAGGCGCTGCAGCAGGCATACCAGAAGGCAAGGGAGGCAAACAGTTGCTCTGGTGTGCAGCCGCAGACATGCCACTGCTATAAGGAGCAGCATGCCATGCTCTGCGGTGACCCCACCCCCAAGGGCCCCATGGATACTTCATGGGAGCTGGAGTCATAGGCCATCAGAATTAACTTTGAGGACTAGATGTTGGATGAGGAAGAGGAGGAGGAGCAGGATGGGGGACAGTTGATCAGGGGATCCTGTGGAATGGCAAGCCAGGACCTCTTTTTGACTCCTGAGTGAGCCATCCCCAGCAGTCCAGCACTGGCAAGCCTGATGTGGGGGAGGGAACCTCTGGTAAGTATGCAGTTTGTTTCAATATTGCAGGGACTCAGATGTTCAGTTACTTTTTTTAAAAAAATCAGGCTAGAAGAGGTAGTGAACTAGCCAATACAGATATAATATATATATATATATATATATTTTCTACCTGCTTATTCCCGCATATGGCTAGGCAAAGGGGGCCCTGCAGAACAGTTTGTTTATGTGCACTGGGACGTCCAGTGAATCCTTCATAGAGATCTAGAGAAAACTTTCCTGAAAGTAGCCTGTAATCCTCTGCTGAAGGTTTCTGTGGAGGGCTGCCTTATTTCTTCCAACACAGTAGGATACTTTCCCATGCCAGTCAGCAATTACTTCAGCAGGCACCATTGCAGCACACAGGCTAGCAGCCTGTGGACCTGGTCTGCAGCCGGACCCATGCAGGAGCTGTTCTGTTTCAGCCTCCATTAGCCTCAGGAGTGAGATATCAGCTAAAATCACTACCACTGTAGAAACAGTGCCAGCATTCAGTTCAAGTGCCCTGTCCACATATACTGATGCCCATGGGCTACGCCCGACATTGTCCCAACTCACCCCCTTCTGCCCCTGGGCTGTACTCACCATGGGTGGGACTGCCACTGTGCTTTATGAATCCCAAGGAGAAGTAAGAATGTTGTGCTTCTAATTTGTCAAGGAGAGTGAATGCACTCACAATAGTACCTCTGTCCATTGTTTCTTTAGCAGCTGGACAATGCAGCCTTGAGGGTCTCTCCATCCACATCAGCAGAGAGGCTTGGCCAGATAAGGAGGAAAAAGAAGAGGACAAGGGAAGACATGTTTCAGAAGGTCCTGCAAGTTTCTTGTGCTTCAGATTCCGAGCACAGGATTTGGAGGATCATGCTCAAGGACAGACTGCAGAGGGATAGAGAGGACAGGAGAAATGGGCAGCAAGAGATGCTAGCACTCCTCAGGTTGCAAAGAGACATGATGTGGTCTCTGACTGAACTTCAGGCTGAACAGAACCATGCTCGCCTCCCTCTGTAGCCCATAAAGAAATACATTCTGGGACCTCCCTACACTTCCTCCCCCAGCCCGACCCCACATTCCACATATCTTCCGGGGTAGCAGCACTACTCTTACCACTCCACCCTGCAGGAAAGTGCATGCAATCACAACCGCACATACACTGACCTGTAAGAGAGACAGTTAGTGTATGTGTTTGTGAAATGGAAATGACTGTTCTTTCCCTTTCAAAGGTACTTTCCTCTGTATTTATAAAGTTTTGTTCAGTTTTCAGTGTATATGTTTGCATGGGTTTAGATTAAAAGTCTATTTATGGAAACTTTATTAGTCTACAACATATGATTGCTGGGACTGACATCATTCACAGATAATAGCAATGGGTGCATTTGCAATGTTCTATTGCCACACACAGAGCACGCCTTACAAGGGTCATACCAGGGTGCAAAAAAAAAAAAATAATAATAATGCCAGGCACAGCACATTACAGCAACACACATTACTGTGGTGCATTGTTAAAGTGATCCTTCAAAGCCTCCCTGAGCTGTATAGCTCCCCGTTGAGCATTTTTTATAGTCCTGGTATCTGGCTGCTCAAAATCAGCAGACAGCCGCTCCACCTCTGTGCCCTTCGTCTGCAGCAACTTCTCCTCCTTTGCTTCACAGATATTATGAAGCACACAGCAGGCAGCTATGATTATGAGAATATTTTATTCACTTAGGTCTACTCTCATGAGTAGAGAGTGCCAGCAGCTCTTCAAACAGCCAAAGGCACATTCAACAGTGATTCTGCACGGGCTGAGCCTGTTGTTGAAGCGCTCCTTGCTCTGTTGAGGTGGCTGGTGTATGGCTTCATGAGCCAAGGGAGAAAAGGAGTAGTCTGGGTCTCCCAGGATCACTACGGACATTTCAACATCAAGGGTAATCCTCTGGTCTGGAATAAATGTCCCTTCTTGCAGCTTTCTATACACTCCTATGTTCTTAAAAACGCATGTGTCATGCACCTTCCTTGACCAGCCCACATTGATGTTGGTGAAACAACCTCAGTGATCGATCAACACTTCCAATACCATTGAAAAGTAGCCCTTTCTGTTGATGTTCTCTGTGGCAAGATGGTCTAGTGCTAAAATAGGGATATGCATGCCATCTATCGCCCCACCACAGTTTGGGAACCATTTTGCTGCAAATCATCCGCTATGTCCCTCACATTGCCCATAGTCACAGTCCTTTGTAGCAGGATGCAATTAGTGGCCTTGTATCACAGCAACCCCCACAGTGGATTTCCCAACTTCAAATTGATTCCTGACTGATCAGTAGCAATCTGGCATTGCTACCTTCCACACAGCGACGGTCACTCACTTTTCCACCGTGAGTTCAGCTCTCATTTTGGTGTCGCTGCGCTGGAGGGCTAGAGCGAGCTCCGCACACAGTTCCATGAATGTGGTCTTGTGAATCTGAAAGTTTTGCAGCCACTACTCATCATCCCCTACCTATATAATGATGCGATCCCACCAGTCAGTGCTTGTTTCTCAGGTTCAGAAATGGCAGTCCACTGTGTTCAGCTGCTCCATGAATGCCAACAACAGCCCTGAATTGTTTCTTTCCAAACAGCAAGGCAGCCTGCAGTTATATTCCGTCTCACAGCTCTGGAAATACTGCACGATCAGGCGCGTTTGTGACACTCATCACAATACTGCAGGTTGTGTTCATAATGATCACCACAGTACTGCAGAGCAATGGAGCTTCTTGCAAAGATGGTGAATGCAGAGGTTTGCGGGTATTTTGACAAGAGGTACAAAGCGTAATAGGATGTCCATGGAATGATGGGATGGAGAAAACTGCATCATTTACACTAAACACATATTCCCAGTCACCCCTGTGTGACTCATTTGCCTCCATGAGGCATTGGAAACCCTTCCCAAAACACCCTGTGCTAGAAGGTGGAGAGCTGCATAGTGGGATAGCTTACCCATGGTGCACTGCTCTCTGCATCTATAGAAGCGCTGCTAGTGAGGGCACGCTGACACAAGGAGCATAATGTGGACGTGCAAAAATGATTTAATTGCTGCAGCGGCTGTACGTAACTTACGTGGACTTAATTTTGTAGTGTAGACATGGCATCAGTAATGCCACAGCCAGAGTTAGATGCACAAGATGGTGGATCTGAAATGGAAGTGCCCTGAATGCCTCTGAAAGTGAATGATATTGATGGCATTGTTAACTTATTAAGTAGAAAATTTAGAATAGTGAATTAATAAGGATTCATTTGTGACTCAAACAATGTCATCCAACAGATCTGTGTTACTTAGGGTTACAAGCATGTATTTCTGTTCGTAAGTTACATACTTAGTTTCTTGCACTAATATTAGTTTATTTCTTTGATTTATTTTGCTTATTGTGACTCTCAGAAATGTTAGTTCGTAGGAAGTCCACATAGCTAGTGATGAAGGAGATGGCAGATGGGTTAGGCTTTCAGAAAAGTTCTGATGGCATGAGTACAAACCCTTTTTAGCTCTTCCCTTTTTTGTGTTTTGAAAACACTCCATCTTATATCCTCCTTTCTTCTCTTAAGTTAAATGCACACCCCAGACTGCATTTATAAGGGATCCAAGGACAGATTCTCACTGAAGACACTAAGACATGAAATCACATCCTTAGCTAGTGGAAATTGGTGTCGCTCCACTGACTATAGTGGAGCTATACTGATTTATGCCAGCTGAGCATCTGGCCATGGTGCAATTAGGAAGTGTATTCTTAGAGATAGAAAGTGGAGTCTGTACCAGGAGGCTGATGTGAAACAGATGGAAACAACTGACGATGGTAAGCCACAGAACCATCCTCTGAAAGACAAATGAATACATGAGAAGCTACCCAGCTACACACAGCTAATGAAATCAAGTATATTCTAGTAGTTCCCCTGTCCAGAGACCTTCAGTTGAATTTAGGTACATGGGCATGTGGGAGAGGGGAAGGAGAGAGAGAGAGAGAGATCCTTACAATTAGTTCAAGAGTGTAGTAAATCAAATTAAATCTGCCCAAGGAACCAGAGTGCATGGAAAAGATCCAGTGAGGGGAATTTAGGTGTAGTTGCACCAGCCAGCATCTGCTTTATACAGAAGTCAGCTGCATACTCAGGGGACACATTGCAGTCTAAGTCTGACGTCAGTTTTTAAAAAGGGCTCCAAAGGTGATTCCAGCAATTACAGGATGGTAAGCCGGACTTCAGTATCGGGCAAACTGCTTGAAACTATAGTAAAGAACAAAAAATTCAGACACATAGATTATCATAATTTGTTGGGGAAGAGTCAACATGGTTTTTGTAAAGGGAAATCATGCCTCACCAATCTATTATAATTCTTTGAGGATGTCAACAAGCACGTGGACAAGGGGGAACCAGTGGATATAGTGTACTTAGATTTTCAGAAAGCCTTTGACAAGGTCCCTCAACAAAGGCTCTTAAGCAAAGTAAGCTGTTATGGGATAAGAGGGAAAGTCTTCTCATGGATTGGTAACTGGTTAAAAGATAGGAATAAATGTTCAGTTTTCAGAATGGAGAGAGGTAAATAGTGGTGTCCCCCAGGGGTCTGTTCTGGGACCACTCCGATTCAACATATTCATAAATGATCTAGAAAAAGGGGTAAACAGTGAGATGGCAAAATTTCCAGAAGATACAAAACTACTCAAAATACTTAAGTCCCAGGCAGACTGTGAAGAGCTACAAAAGGATCTCTCAAAACTGGGTGACTGGGCAACAAAATGGCAGATTAAATTCAATGTTGATAAATGCAAAATAATGCACATTGGAAAACATAATCCCAACTATACGAATAAAATGATGGGGTCTAAATTAGCTATTGCCACTCAAGAAAGAGATCTTGGAGTCATTGTTGGTAGTTCTCTGAAAACATCCATTCAATGTGCAGCGGCAGTCAAAAAGCGAGCAGAGTTTTGGGAATCGTGAAGAAAGGGATAGATAATAAGACAGAAAATATCATATTGCCTCTATATAAATCCATGGTATGCCCACATCTTGAATACTGCATGCAGGTGTGCTCGCCCCATCTCAAAAGAGAAATACTGGAATTGGAAAAGGTTCAGAAAGGGCAACAAAATTATTAGGGGTATGGAATAGCTCCCGTATGAGGAGAGATTAGTTAGATTGGGACTTTTCATCTTGGAAAAGAGGGAATATGATAGAGGTCTATAAAATCATGACTGGTGTGGAGAAAGTAAATAGGAAGAGTTATTTACTCCTTCTCATAACACAAGAACTCGGGGTCACCAAGTGAAATTAATAGGGAGCAGATATAGAAAAACAAAAGGAAGTATTTCTTCACACAACACACAGTCAAGCTGTGGAATTCTTTGCCAGAGGATGTTGTGAAGGCCAAGACTATAACATGGTTCAAAAAAGAACTAGATAAATTCATGGAGGATAGGTCCATCAATGGCTAGGTCTGACCCAGTATGGCTGTTCTTATGTTTTTATGGTGCCCTTTGTTCAGGAATCCTGCTTTGGGCTAACAGCTAAGTTTTTCTGAGCCTTCCTTCTCTGAAAATCAGGTTGTTCTAAAGGTAGCCAAGGGCTACTGACATGATTCAAACCAATGCAGGATGGTATTTTCATTGCATTTAGGACAAAATCGCCACTGAACTCCTGTTTTCCTCTCACTCTTTTAGTCAGACAGTTTGTTATATAAAATGATGAAGTGCTGAAACACAGATTCCAGTTTTCCCAGATGTTGTTGCTCCCCCTCATAAATTATTGATGTGGATGTTATGGCTTCCCCCTGGATTATTAATTTCTGATCACTGCTATACACTACACTGATGACAATATATGCTGTATTGCCAATGGAGTGTTATCACATGTGGTTTGATTTATTATTTAATGGCTGACCTTCAGAAATCCTACAACTCTTTCATCTGGGAATACCCTTGAGGGCTCTGCTGAATCAATCTAATTCCTAAGTAGAAGTCCAAGACTTACACAAGGCCATCCAAACGATCAAGCCCCCTCTCTCCAGAGGTGGACCAATGTTCAACAAACCAAAATTCTCCACTTAGCTAGCCAGTGGTTTACATCCAGACGCTTCTGCTTTCTGTTCTCTATGCCCTGTGGGACAGGAAGGATCTCGGAGAAGATTGCATGGACATTTTTGTTCATCAGCAGCACACTTCCGATTTCCCTGAAGTCCGCTATTATCTGTGCGATATCCTGTGACAGTGTCGTAAGTGCCAGTATAAACCATCACCAACAGATCTTTGCCAAAAAGCCTATCCAATCTTAGATTGAAGTCTTGTGTCTTATATCTGTTGTCTGCCTGTCATTCTTCTGAGTATAGAACCTCCAGCAAAGACTGTTGTCTTCCTTGGCCGATCGGAGAACTCTTTGTGGGCAAACTTGATTCCTGTACAGGTTGGGCTGAGCTACCATCCACAGATGTGTTCCACACATCTCTCCATTCTCTTGGACCAGCTGGATCTTGAGAGGTATCATCCACAGTTTCCATGCTGAGGACTTGGTATTGATAGAAAACTTCTAGCTGTGTGGAATTCTTCCTGGTTCTCTTCTCTCTGATGGACACAGCCTGTCCATGCTCATCTGTCTCCAGCCATGCAGAATGCTGCTGTGACCTCTTGCCTGGCCTCCTTTCTGACTTCTTCTCTCTATAACTGCCTGTTTTGTGCCCCTCCTTCTATATCAACTCTTCACCCCCAGCCACAAATCAATTAATTTTGGCCCCTCAACACACCCCATGGTCTCCACTCAAAGCTGCACCCCACTTGCCCCCCAACATACCTATGTTCTTCCTGCACCCCCCCCCCCACATTGTGTGGAGGTGGGGAATTCAGGGGAGGTCCTGTTCTCCCCCTTCTAGGCCTGGTCTGGCAGCATTGAAGAGAAGTGAGGCGAGGAAGGAGCAGAAATGAGCCAACCCATTTTTTCCCCACAAGGGGTGTGGATGTGAAGAGCCACTCTGAGATTCTAGGCCTTTTCTGCTTCTTCCTCCCACACTGTGAACATGGTATCAGTTGGGTCCTCTCCTCTCCCTCCCCCCGCATCCAAAAACTTCTCTGTATCATGAGGCATAGGGGAAATTGCTCAGCCTACCTCCTGCAGCAGCTGTGGTGGGTTGTTCTTTGGTAGGAGGTGGGAAAGCAGCCAATAAGAGGGGTTCTCCCCCTGTGCAGTCCAAAATGTTGTGAAGGCTGGGGCTTCTCCCATTATCTCCAGACTGGCTTGAGTAGGAGCAAAAATTGCATCATTTGCAAGAGGTAAAGCTTTCTCTGGAGCCATGAGAAGCCACAGTATTGGACACCATTTTAGGTTATCTAAGGGAGTTCATAGAATATCAGAGTTGGAAGGGACCTCAAGAGGTCATCTAATCCATCCCCCTGCTCAAAGCAGGACCGATCCCCGATGAAATCATCCCAGCCAGGGCTTTGTCAAGCCTGACCTTAAAAACTTCTAGGGAAAGAGATTCTACCACCTCCCTAGGTAACGCATTCCAGTGTTTCACCACTCTCATAGTGAAAACGTTTTTCCTAATATCCAATCTAAATCTCCCCCACTGCAACTTGAGTTAGTAAGTGTTGCTATTTGTATCTTACATAGCAGCATCTGGTGTCACGAAGGCAGTACTGGAAGGAAGGCAGTATTGCCGCTTTCCACTGAAAATGGACAAACACTAAGGTCTTATCTTCTCTGCATTATTAGCTCAAGTTCATGCACTCAAGTAGCCTCCCTTGAGAAAGAATGATCACACTGCAACGCACTGGAACTACACAGAGTGATTTGATAAGCAGCTGATGAGTTGTCGTAATTCAAGCTGTTGAATCCCCTCTTCATTGCTAGCTAAAGCATGAGCAACAGAGGTGGGCAAAGTTTTCAATAGAAAAAAAAATTCAGTGAAAAATGCAGATTCGGTGACAGTGAAACATTTCAAAAATCTGTATGGATTTTGCCAAGTTGTTTAGGTCAAAACCACCTAAAAAAAATCTGGAAAAAAATGAAATGTTCTATACTGGAATTTTCAAAATTCAGTTTTGATTTTTTGATTCAAAATTAATATCTTCTGAACTTTTATTTAATTTTAGGGTTGTCGATTAATTGCAGTTAACTTGCGATTAACTCAAAAAAATTAATCGCAATTAATTGCACTGTTAAACAATAGAATACCAACTGAAATTTACCAAATATTTTGGATGTTTTTCTACATTTTCAAATACAGCTATTTCAATTACAACACAGAATACAAGTGTACGGTGCTCACTTTATATTATTTTGGATTACAAATATTTGCACTGTAAAAATGATAAACAAAAGAAATCGTATTTTTCAATTCACCTCATATAAGTACTGTAGTGCAATCTTTTTATCATGAAAGTGCAACTTACAAATGTAGTTATTCTGTTACATAACTGCACTCAAAAACAAAAACAATGTAAAACTTTAGAGCCTACAAGTCCACTCAGTCCTACTTCTTGTTCAGCCAATCGCTAAGAGAAATATGTTTGTTTACATTTAAAGGAGATAATGCTGCCCTCTTCTTAATTACAAGATCACCTGAAAGTGAGAACAGACATTCGCATGGCACCTGTTGTAGTTGGCGTCACAGGATATTTCTGTACCAGATGTGCTAAAGATTCATATGCCCCTTCATGCTTTGGCCACCATTCCAGAGGACATGCTTCCATGCTGATGAAGCTTGTTAAAAAAATAATGCATTACTTAAATTTCTGACTGAACTCCTTCGGGGAGAATTGCATGTCTCCTGCTCTGTTTTACTCACATTCTGCCATATATTTCATGTTATAGCAGTCTCAGATGATGACCCAGCACATGTTTGTTTTACAAACACTTTCACTGCAAATTTGACAAAATGCAAAGAAGATATTAATGTGAAATTTCTAAAGATTGCTACAGCACTCGACCCAAGATTTAAGAATCTGAAGTGCCTTCCAAAATCTGAGGGGGATGCATGCTTTCAGAAGTCTTAAAAGAGCAACACTCTAATGCGGAAACTACAGAACCCAAACCACGGAAAAAGAAAACCAATCTTTTGCTGATAGCATCAGACTCAGATGATGAAAATGAACATGCATTGGTCTACACTGCTTTGGATGGTTATCAAGCAGAACCCGTCATCAGCATGGACGCATGTCCCCTGGCATGGTGGTTGAAGCATTAAGGGACATAAGAATCTTTAGTGCATCTGGTATGTAAATATCTTTTGACACTAGCTACAACAGTGTCATGCAAATGCCTGTTCTCACTTACAGGTGCCAGTGTAAACAAGAAGCAGGAAGCATTATCTTCTGCAAATGTAAACAAACTTGTTTGTCTAAGCAATTGGCTGAACAAGAAGTAGGACTGAGTGGACTTGTAGGCTCTAAAGTTGTACGTTGTTTTATTTTTGAATGCAGGGTTTTTTTGTACATAATTCTATATTTGTAAGTTCAACTTTCATGATAAAGAGATTGCACTACAGTACTTGTATTAAGTGAACTGAAAAATACTATTTCTTTTGTTTTTTACAGTGCAAATATTTAAAGTGAGCATTGTACACTTTGTGTTCTGTGTTGTAACTGAAATCAATATATTTGAAAATGTAGAAAACGTCCAAAATATTTAAGTAAATGGTATTCTATTATTGTTTAACCACATGATTAATCACGCAATTAATCACGATTAATTTTTTTAATCACATGATTAATCGTGATTAATTTTTGTAATCGCTTGACAGCCCTATTTAATTTTATTAAAGTCATTTAAAAGGCGTGAAATCAAATGAAACATTCTGTTTTCGGTCAAGTGAAACACTGTTTGACCTAAAACTACTACTTGCTACTTTTTTCTGGAAATGCCAGCAAACCAAAAATTTGTTATTTGCACAACTCTGGTAAGCCGCACTTGAGCTTTCATTCTCCATCCCTCAACCCGCTTTGGCAGGCTAGCTACCTCAAGATTAAAGCATCACTTAACTCAAGCTAATGATTTGTGTGTATGGACACGAATCAGGTTGGGGCAAAACTAGTTACAGCTCAAGTTAACAATGCAGTGAAGAGAAGCCCTAATTTATTAGGGCTTTGATTCTGGTTTGTTTATTTTAGGTGTTGTGGGGGTGATCAGAAGTAATAAGTAATGTTTTAATATAGAAAGAGAAAAAAACCAAGTACATATTGTGAGGTTGCACTCCCATAAGACTTTATGGAAATATGCTTATAGACTCATAGACTTTAAGGTCAGAAGGGACCATATGATCATTATGATCATCCTACACAATGCAGGCCACAGAATCTCACCCACTCACTCCTGCAATAAACCTCTCACCTATGTCTGAGCTACTGAAGTCCTCAAATCATGGTTTAAAGACTTCAAGGTGCAGAGAATCCTCCAGCAAGTGACCCATGCCCCACGCTGCAGAGGAAGGCAAAACCCCCCCAGGGCCTCTTCCAATCTGCCCTGGAGGAAAATTCCTTCCCGACCCCAAATATGGCAATCAGCTGAACCCTGAGCATGTGGGCAAGACTCACCAGTCAGATACCCAGGAAAGAATTCTCTGTAGTAACTCTGATCCCATCCCATCTAACATCCCATCACAGGCCATTGGGCCTATTTACCATGAATAATCAAAGATCAATTAATTGCCAAAATCAAGTTATCCCATCATACCACCTCCTCCATAAAGTTATCAAGCTTAATCTTGAAGCCAGATAGGTCTTTTGACCCCACTGGAAGGCTGTTCCAGAACTTATGAATGTATATATGACATAATTGGAATATGTTTTATGCTACATATGCCATGTAACATATCTATGTAAAGGTTATGATCTACCGAATATATTTATCCTATTTGTATGCATATGTCATTGTTGTATTCAAAGTTATTGGCTTTATACTTGAATATTGGCTGTATACTTGTTCGATTTTAAATAGCTTTCGTAAGGCATTTGGTCAGCTTCTTTAGAAAGGAATTTGCAAGTTAAGTGCCCAATCAAGAAGCACTTAACGGACAATGGATCTTGGAAGGCTCCAATCCACATAAGAAATCTACATGAGGACATTCAAGGTAGCATGTGAACCAAGGCTGCTACTTGTAAGTTCTGAGTCATGGATGGACATTTGACTTGCCCATGTGACTGCAAAACTCCATCTTGTAGCTGAAATTCTACACAGGGGGAGGGAGGGATCTCCACCCACAAGAGAAAGTCCATTTAAACCCCTGGGAGACACCTCCATTTTGTCTTCAGCTGGCTCAAGAGATAGCCTGAAAGAAATTGGAACAAAGGACAGTAACTACAGGGGGAGTGAGTGGTTGCTGGAGCCAGACTAGAAAAGACTAGTCTGTAAAAGGAAGCTTACTGGAATTCCTCTGAGGGTGAGGTTTTATCTGTATTCAGTTTTCTTACTTAGTAGACATAGAACAAAGTGAATTACCAAGCAAAATAAAATAGAACACACAAGTCTGTCTGTTACTACTTGGAACCACTTAAATCCTACTTTCTGTATTTAATAAAATCACTTTTTACTTATTAATTAACCCAGAGTATGTATTAATATCGGGGGCAGGGGCAAACAGCTGTGCATATCTCTATCAGTGTTACAGAGGGCGAACAATTTATGAGTTTACCGTGTATAAGCTTTATACAGGGTAAAACGGATTTATTTGGGGTTTGGACCCCACTGGGAGTTGGGCATCTGAGTGTTAAAAACAGGAACACTTCTTTAGCTGCTTTTAGTTAAGCCTGCAGCTGTTAGGGGACATGGTTCAGACCTGGGTCTGGGTTTGCAGCAGGCTAGCGGATCTGGCTCACACCAGGCAGGGCACTGAAGTCCCAAGCTGGGAGGGCAGGGAAAGAAAGGGCAGAAATAATCTTGGAATATCAGTTGGCAGCTCCAAGGGGGTTTCTGTGGGGTTTCCATCACACATATCCAAATAAATAAATAAATAAAGCTGCATGGAGAGGCAGAGAAGGTGGATTGGCTAAACCCCAAAATGGGCAGAGACAAGGGATTATGAAACTGGTCTCCAGTATCAGAAGCTCACTCTAGCCTAGCTGTTCAGTCACTCTAGGCGGTTACTAGCTGAATGAGTTTGATCCTGGTAAAAAACTCAGCTTGGATGAGGATTTAGTGCTGATTAGTTTAAGGATTTTTGCCAGATACCACCTGGTCCCGCATTTTACAAAGCAGTGACTATTTCATACAATATTGATACTGGAATTCTAAATTAAAGTGTTCTTTTTCAGGAGATCTCAAATTAAATTATTCTGATACTTGTAACGAATGCCTTTCTGTCATAACAACGGCCATACTGGGTCAGACCAATGGCCTATATAGCCCAATATCCTGTCTTCCAACAGTGACAATGCCAGGTGCCCTAGAGGGAATGAATAGAACAGGTAATCATCAAGTGATACATCCCCTGTCACCCATTCCCAGCTTCTGGCAAACAGACGCTAGGGACACTATCCCTGCCCCACCTGGCTAATAGCCATCGATGGACATGTCCTCCATGAATTTATCTAGTTCTTTTTTGAACCCTGTTGTAGTATTGGCCTTCACAACATCCTCTGGCAAAGAGATCCACAAGTTGACTATGTGTTGTGTGAAGAAATACTTACTTTTGTTTGTTTTAAACCTGTTCCCATTTAATTTCATTTGGTGACCCCGAGTTCTTGTGTTATGAGAAGGAGTAAATAATCTTCCTATTTACTTTGTCCACAATAGTCATGATTTTACAGACCTCTATCATATCCTCCCCCCTTAATGTCTCTTTTCCAAGATGAAAAGTCCCAATCTAACTAATCTCTCCTCATACGGGAGCTGTTCCATACCCCTAATAATTTTTGTTGCCCCTTTCTGAACCTTTTCCAATTCCAATATTTCTCTTTTGAGATGGGGCAACCACACCTGCATGCAGTATTCAAGATGTGGGCACACCATGGATTTATATAGAGGCAATATGATATTTTCTGTCTTATTATCTATCCCTTTCTTCATGATTCACAACACTCTGTTCGCTTTTTTGACTGCCACTGCACATTGAGTGGATGTTTTCAGAGAACTATCCACAATGACTGCAAGATCTCTTTCTTGAGTGGTAACAGCTAATTTAGACCCCACCATTTTATATGTACAGTTAGAATTATGTTTTCCAATGTGCATTATTTTGCATTTATCAACATTGAATTTCATCTGCCATTTTGTTGCCCAGAAATCCAGTTTTGAGAGATCCTTTTGTAGCTCTCTACAGTCTGCCTGGGACTTAACTATCTTGAGCAATTTTGTATCTTCTGGATATTTTGCCACCTCACTGTTTACCCCTTTTTCTAGATCATTTATGAATATGTTGAATCGGAGTGGTCCCAGAACAGACCCCTGGGGGACACCACTATTTACCTCTCTCCATTCTGAGAGCTGAGCGTGTATTCCGACCCTTTGGTTCCTATCTTTTAACCAGTTACCAATCCATGAGAGGACCTTCCCTCTTATCCCATGACAGCTTACTTTGCTTAAGAGCCTTTGGTGATGGACCTTGTCAAAGGCTTTCTGAAAATTTAGAGTACACTATATCCACTGGTTCCCCCTTGTCCACATGCTTGTTGATCCCCTCACATAATTCTAGTAGATTGGTAAGGCATGATTTCCTTTTACAAAAACCATGTTGGCTCTTTCACAACAAATTATGTTCATCTATGTGTCTGATAATTCTCTTCTTTACTTCAGTTTCGAACCAATTTGCCCAGAACTGGAGGTCAGTCTTACCAGCCTGTAATTGCTGGGACCACATCTGGAGCCCTTTTTGAAAAATTGGCATCAGATTAGCTATCCTCCAGTCATTTGGTACAGAAGATGATTTAAATGATAGGTTACAAACCACAGTTAGTAGTTCTGCAGTTTCACATTTGAATTCCTTCAGATCTCTTGGGTGAATACCATCTGGTCCTGGTGACATATTGTTGCTTAATTTATCAATTTGTTCCAAAACCTCCTTCAATGACACCTCAATCTGGGACAGTTCCTCCGATTTGTCACCTAAAAAGAATGGCTCAGGTTTGGGAATCTCCCTCACATCCTCAGCCGTGAGGACTGATGCAAAGAATTAATTTAGTTTCTCCACAATGGCCTTATCATTCTTGAGTGCTCCTTTAGCATCTCGATTGTCCAAAGGCTCTACTGGTTGTTTAGCGGGCTTCCTGCTTCTGGTGAACTGAATTTTTTTTCTTTGCTATTACTTTGAGTCTTTGGCTTCCCTGTAAATCTCCGACCCACACCACAGTTGTAATGTGACACTAGTTAGTATTTCCTCATAAATATGGTCATATATGCAGAATAACTCAATGATTTAAGGAGCAATAAGTCATAACTCTAAAATTTAAAAGACCTATTCTAATCATTATTAGTAAGCACCTTTTAACTTTGGCTAAATAACTACTTTCTGCTTGCAAATTATTGTGCTTCATCTCAGCCCAAACTTGAATGTTTTTTGTGGGAAATTGGTCAAGCTATTTTTGTATTACAGAGTTCCAAAAAAATATGTTTGACTTTTGCAGAAAGACTACTTTATTTGTCCACTTATACTACAACTCAAATAGAGTTTTTACAAGTTTTGGCTTTCCCTACAGTTAGCTCTCCACAAGAAGTACAGCTTAGCCTAGTCGGGGTAAAGAAGTATATAAAAAGATTTACAGCTTAATTGGCAATGGACTCATGTCTCAGTCACTGTGACACACTGTAGTCTCCAGGATGAGCTGAAAGAGATTACAGGAGGCACAATGGCAGCAGATTCACAAAACCAGGAAGCAGCTCTGAAAAAAATTCTCTGGTCCTTTTGTGTCCATCAGGAGAGGAACAGATAATGTTTGTTCAGAGTGTTGAATGTACCACAATGTAGATCTGCCACTGGTATCACCTCATACCCATTCACATTCTCCAAATACAGGATGGAAACTTCAGCATCTTTGCCCATCTTTCTCTGTACAACTTCCCATTATAGTTTGGAGACCTTTACCCCTGTCCAACCTACAGATTCATTCTAGAAAGAGAAGATGGTACTTATACTGATATGCACCCTCTGCAAGGAACAGTATTAAAACTGATATAGTAATGAAGTCAGAGGGCATTTCTAAAGGCATGGCGAGTGTGTAGTGGGTTTGAAGTATATTTTGGAATAAAAAAGCATGCCCCTGTTTATTGACAGCATTCTCCAGGTTGTCCAGATGTAGGAGGTTCTTCCTCAACTTGGTATTTCCTTGATTTAAAGGTTTGGTTGAGTGGGATATACATGCAGTTAAGGCTACTTCAGGGTAACAAAGATTGTCTCACTATAAATAAATTGTTATATCCTGTTTCAATATCACCAACATTTCCTTTTTATATTACTTTTCCCCTTGAGATTCATTGTACATCTATTCCTTCAGTTTTATTTTAAAAAAAATCAGAATCTTCCACAACAGAAAATATAACAGAATGAAAGTTTGTTTTGACAGTTTTCTAGATGTTTTACAGTTCTTTTTCCTTTTATCTTAAATCTGTTAGAGTGCATGATCTAGGACACCTTTTACTACACCTCTATCTTCAGATAAAACCACTTCAGTCATGGTTTAGAGTGTGGCAGTTGATGGAAACCATTGTGATAAAGATATACAGTTCCCTTGATGTGGCTATGTTCATGGTAATGTAATCTCTTCTGCTCTTATTGGAACCATCAGCAGCATTTGATACACTGGATCTTCTGAAACTATTATCTTGATCATCATCACCCCTGTTCATGGGTGACACTTTTGAGATGACCTTCTGACCAGTCATTTTGCGTGATTTGTGCTTCTGATGTATCTTTGCCATAATATTTACAGTTGCTTGTTCCACAGAAGAACTATATTACACCTACTTCTCTCTACCTTCTGCTACTCAGTGCATTGTCCATCCCTTATGGCCCTGAACAGAAACACTGTATCTTAACTCCCACCCAAGTTATTGGGAAGTTCACATCTGGATCCAGAGCCACACTTGGGCCAGGATCCTGTAATTTGTTGTGCAAGGGTGGAATATTGCACCCACACAGAGTCCCAATGACTGCAATGGAGCTACACGCAGGTGTAAATTACAGGATCTGGGACCTTTGTGACTCAGGCTCCTCCATAAAATGGAGCTCATAGAAAAATTCTGGTCAGCCCTGAAATTTGGAGACACTCACAGTCAATTCCTATTCCAGATGCTGATGACTTAGCCCATTTTTACTTTTAGGTGGAGTTATCTTTATATTCCTTTTTCAATATTTTCCGGGGTTCCACATCTATGTATTTATTGTAGTCTGGGAGATGTTCCCAACTAGAGGAGTACTGTTATTTTATTTTTAAGAACATAGATGAGGCCAAATTTTGGCTTCATCATTCTACTTACAGGTCTCTATGTGAAAATTCTTCCCACATTTCTCTAGACCCAATAGCTCAAGGACTAGATGTAGTTTTTTAGCATTATTTAAATAGTACCGAAAATACGTCATTCTCCCTTACATTGAGAGGATTAAACAATACAATTTCCTTTATTCAAGTTGTCAAAAATCCAGGCCTATGTGCTAACTGACACAATTTGGGGACATGACTTCATTCTTTTACTTATGGACTATTTTAATGGTCCATAATTTGCTGGTTTATTAGCCTTTACCCTCTTCATATTAAAGTGAATTCTCACATATAATCCTGTTACTTATATGCCTCAATTGACTTCCTGCTTATATATATATATATATATATATATATATATAGTTAATGGTGTTGACCCTGACATTAAAAGCCTTTCACTCTGAAATGCCATTCTACCTGCATAATTTGATTTCTGTATCTATGCCCACTTAGGAACTGTGCTCAATTTAAGTCTCTTTCTAGAAATTCCATTCCTACCATCCCTATGTTTTTAGTCTACAGTCATCTTGCAAGATTTATATTGACTTATTCTTCAAATTTTAATCAAAGCTTAAATTTTTTTTGATATATGTATGCTTTTTTTTTCCCCCCATGTATGCTTTATTAATTCAATTTCATTGTTTTCCCTTCAGGTCCCAGATAAAAAGAAGAAACAGAGAGTTGCATAAAAATGAACTTCAGGGGGGTAGAAGTTACTAGCTTTTGGAAACTATTTGGTAAGTTTTCACATTTCAGACAAAGATTTAAGTTGGTTCTTTTTTTGTCAGGACTAGCTCAGCCAGCCTTATTTAAAATTAAGGAAAAGTGCTAAATTGTGTTTCAGATGCAAAGAAACTATTGTAAAAACAGTCAACAACATAAAGTGGGAGTCAGAACATCAAATAAAAATATTATGGGGGCCTAGTTTTCAGTTGTATTGAGCAGCAACAAGTCCAAGTGAAGTCAGTGGAGTTGCAGGTGCTCAATAGCAGATTCACTTGAGAAAAATAGCCCTGCAGTACTTAGATTTCTTAGTTGAAAGCACTCAAAATGGATCCTTCCCAATGGAGGCAACAGTGTATAATGATTATTAGATAGGTTCAAAGTGTTTCCACATTGATTTGCATGAAGCCTGTCTCAGTATCTGTCAGTAGTTCCTAGTATGGGCTAAAACTGTAAGACGTCCCTCTCTCATCGTGTGATCCCTCATTAAACATCTTCTTCTGCTTTTAAAAACCTAGTTATATTATAGTAGAACATTTCCAGCTTTAAAATTTAAGCATTAGCTTCCATACATTTTTGATCTTTGTTTTCTGTCTCCCTCTTTCTGACTCTGTCATGATTTCAGCCTTCTTTTCCTCATTCTCTCTTCCTTTTTTGAAAGAAATCCTTGGTTTCTCTGTTTGAAAGCTGAAAGGTCTGCTTATCACTTAAAAGCAGTGAAATAAGTCTTCAGCCAGAAAGAAAAATTGCTGTATCAGTAAGCCATGTGGCTGGTGTTACTCACAGAATTCAAATGCTTCCTCTCTTTCGTGAGCAACATTTGAAAGTCATTTTATGCATGATTATCCAAAAAAGTTTGATTGTCAAATAAACATCCTATAAGATTCTGCAAGGAGCTGTTCTGAAACAAGCAACATGGTATGATGCAATATGACAGGAATCATATGACCTGATTAAAATGATAATCCAGACGAGGACTAATTTGTATACCTGATTTCAGTCATCTGTTCTTTGCTGCTTCCAGTGCACTTTCTTGTAATTCCCAGTTTAGCAAACAAGGTAGCAACCATTCTGAAAATATGAAATGAAAATCAAAGTTGGGAAGTCACGGTATTGCCAACTCACAATATTTGGTATTTTTCTTAAAACTACATTTCTAGAATTTTAGGCTTATATGAGATCTCAGCTTTATTTATTTAAAGTAAGTTTTTAGTCCTGATGGTTGTAGACAACAGCTTGAAAACATTAAACCTAAAGCCTCAAAAACTCAAATAAAAGATCCCCACATTTATTTTTTAAAATGTCATATTTAAGTTGGTCTTATGATTTTTAAGGCCTAGCTCATGATTTTTGAATGCTTCAGTACTGAAGGCACCAAAGTAAAGTGCTGCAACCCAGATCGCTTAGCATTTACTAACAATGCATGAGATACAGAAAAACTTCCAGTTGCTGCATTCTTATCTAAGCTTTAGCACAGTGGTCTCAAACTCAATTTACCTTAGGGCCAGTGCCAGTCCTCAAATCCCCCAGTGGGCCAAGAATGTCACTCATGCCACCCAGAACCTGCCCCCCAAAACTCTGCCCCCCACCTGCCTAAGGCTGTGGGAGGGAGTTTGGCTGGGGGAAGAGGTCTGGGGTAGGGGTGTAGGGTATAGGCTCTGGGCGGGAGTTTGGGTGGGGGAGGGGGTCTGGGGTACAGGCTCTGGGATGGAGTTTGGGTGCTGGGTGCAGGCTCTGGGCTGGGGAACTGGGTGCCGGTGCAGGAGGAGGGGCTGGGGTGCAGGCTCTGGGAGGGAGTTTGGGGCTGGAGGGGGTATGTGAGGAGGTGCAGGCTCTTGGAGGGGCTCAGGGGGTGCAGCACTTACCTGGGCTCCAAGGTGGGGAGGGCCAGAGGGCCTCCACGCACTGCTGCCCCCAGGCACCACCCCTAAAGTTTCCCATTGGCTACAGGGGTGCTCGGGGTGGGGGCAGCGCACAGAGGCACACAGGGCGGGGCTGGCACCCACTTCCCCAAGCACATAGGAATCCACTCCACTCTGCTGTACTGCTGGTGGTGGATAGGGCCCCAAGCCAGTTTAAATTGCCCAGGTGGAGCACCCGGGGGTAGCAGGCAGGGCCAAGGGAGAGACCCAGCCCCAAAATTGCTAGAGCCCTGTGGGACATTGGGGAGTTTAACAGGGTGCTGGCCAGGAGGTTCTGAGCCAGGCCCCTGTTAGTCCAGCTCCAATTAAGAAGTATTAATTGGAGCTGGCTGAGTATGCCACACCTAATTGCTAGAAGAGAAGCACCTGCGGGCCTTATTAGCCAGAGGACTATATAAGGCTGACAGGAAGGACATGAACAGAAAGGAAAAGGAGGAGCCAAAGGTTGTGTAGTGCTGCTGGCTGGAGAAGCTAGCTGTCCCCCAGGTTGCTGGTTTGGAGCACACTGTAAATAGAAGGTGGTGGGAGCTGACACTGAAAATAAAAAGCACTGGTGATTACACTCAGAAGGGGTCTCTGGCTGATTTGTTGCGAGGGCAAGTGAAGGCCTTATTACACATAGGGGCTTGTCTGGGATCCAAGAGCCAGCAAACATGGTTGGCAGCCCAGATATGGAGGAGACCCTGCAATGGCTGGTCAAACAGCAGGAGCAGATGCAGCAGGCCCTGCAAAGTTTTCAGCAGTCCCACTAGGCTGAGAGACAGGCTTTGCTGACCTGGCAAGCTGAGCAAGAGCAGAGTCTTAGAGAATTCATACAGGAGCAGACCAACGTGCAACAGCAGCTCCTGAAATAAGTGGCGAGTCCTGCGGGAGGGGATGGCACCCGGCTGCCAGGCTGGGGACTCTGTAAAACGAGGCCGGCAGATTATCCAGATGCCTTTCTTGGGATCTTTGAGTGGGTAGCCACAGGTGCCAGGTGGGAGAGGGCAAACTGGGCCCTCCAACTGGCTCCATACCTGATGGGAGAGGCCTATGTGGCCTTGAGCGACGAGCAAGCCTAGAACTATGAGGCGGTGAGGGCGGCCATTCTAGACCGGGTGGGCCTGTCAACAGAGCGGTACTGCCAAAATTTCCAGGAGGCCCAATGGACGGTGGCTGAGCGGCCCCCGGCGTATGCCCAGAGACTAATGGACTGGGCCACATGCTGGCTGCGGCCGGAGATGCGCATGGTGGGAAAAATGATAGACATGTTGGACCTAGAACAATTGCTGCAGAGCCTCCCCAAGAACATACGTGTCTGGGTGAGGCGTCACCAGCCTGTCACTGTCAAGGCAGCTGTCAGATTGACCGAAGAATATATCAAGGCAGAGGGTCCTTGGAGGGAGGACCAACCACGGAAAGACAAAGAGTCGGGGAAGAGCCTGGCGGAACCTTTTTCCAGGAAAGGCCTGGAGAGAAAGGGGGAGCCCCGAGGGGCACCCAAGAGGCCCGCCAAGCTTGTTTGCTGGCTATGTGGGAGACCTGGACACACAAAACGTGACTGCCCTGATATGGAATGAGGGTGGGCTGAGCTTTGTGGCTGGACTCAAGCTGAGGGCAGAAAGGGGGGCAGAAACTGTCCATCCCAGTGAGCATTGGAAGGAACCCCCAAACAGGCCTGATAGATACTGCGTCAGCCTGTTCACTTGTACAAAGAGGGCTGGTGAAGTCGCACTGGCTGATCATGGGGGCAAGGATGGCCCTTGAGTGTATCCATGGGGACAAGAGGTCCTGCCCGGTGACCCAGATGCCCCTTGAAGTGAGGGACTGCTTCAAATGGAAGTGGGTTGGGATGCTAGAGGGGATACCATACCTGGTAGTGTTAGATAGGGACTGGGGCCCACTACCTCGAAGAAAGCGGAGGGGTGTCCCAAAGGAGGGGGCAGATATTCCTAAACCAAGGATCCCAATTGGGGAAGACAAGCAAAGTTCCCAAAATAGCAAAGAAGAGACTCCTAGACAACAGAGCCCAGAACAAGCAGACCCACGGAAAGGGTGTATGGGGGAGCCGGCCAGCCTGAGCCCCTTGGAAGGGGAAAGGAGGCAATTGGAGCACCCCACAACACCGCTCCCGGGGAGGGGACCCAGAACCTGCTGGGTGGCACGGGGGAAAATGAGGCACACAGGGTCCTGCAGGACGGTGGGATGGATCCTAAGCCCCTACCAAAAGTAAAGGGGGAACCGGAGACGAGATGCCTGCTGGGGTGCGACTGGTGTGACAACCTGCGGGCTGAGGCAGAACTATGGGGGCAGCCACTCCCTGAGCAATGTACATTTTGCAGGAGGGGGATGAAGAAAACCCCAGGAGGGGATGCCGGGGATCACCTGGCCAACAGCGGTGAACTTCCCTGGAGGAGCCCTCCGTGCAGAGGGCGAAGGGGCCGAGGTCAGCTGGACTTTGCTGTTCTTAAGGGGGGAGGCATATTACTGGGTACTTCCTGAGCCAGGCTCCTATTAGCCCAGTTCCAATTAAGAAGTATTAATTGGGGCTGGCTGAGTATGTCACGCCTAATTGCTAGAAGAGAAGCACCTGCGGCCTTATTATTTAAAAGGCTGGCAGGAAGGAAGTGAAGGGAGGGGAAGAGAAAGGACAGGGAGGAGCCAAAGGCTGTGCATCCCTGCTGGCTGGAGAAACTAGCTGTCCCCGAGGTTGCTGGTTTAGAGCACACTGGAAATAGAAGGTGGTGGGAGCCGACACTGAAAATAAAAAGCACTGGTGATTGGTCTCAGAAGGGGTCTCTGGCTGATTTGTTGTGAGGGCTTTGAGACCCCTGCTTTAGCAGAAATGAAAGGCCAGAGGAACAGGAAGTCAGTAGACCTCAAGGAGAAGCTACAGTCACAGAATCACTGTCTATGAAAGGCTCTTTTTGAGGTTGAACCTCAATACTAATACTTTACTTTGGGAACCCTGGTATAAAGGCTTGATCAACTGCTGGAGTCTTTACTACAACGTTAATTAAACCTGCTCCTCAGACACAGTTCTTGCAGAAGTAATAGCTATGCTCTCCCAAATTCAGACACAGGAAGCCACTAACTGTTCCTAAACTATCATCTCATCCAGGTAAAGGTACAAATAGCATGTCATCCAAAGGAACAGCTTCTCCTCAGTTTGTCCCAAATTGAAGAAGAGGAGAATTTCAGTGCCTCAATCAATGACCTTCACAAAGAAGAGCTCTCTCCATTTAAGAGCTCAAAGATCTACCAAAATTAGAAGCTTGCCTTTCACTTGAGATATCCCAGGCACCCCAACATTCAGACAATATTCACCAGTAAATCAAGTCTATTCCTCAATAAACAGCAATTTCTCTCCACCTACAAGGAGTCACAAGGAGTTTAGACGTTCAGTCTAAACATGAGGTCTTCCAACAAAGAATAATACCTCCTACCCAGTTTGAGACAGGGAAACCCACAAAATGCAAATGCTTAGACACACTGCCCAAAGATACATTTTCATTTATTCAGAATCTCTCCTTATGTTCTCCTTACCACATACTCAAAATTAATTGCTCCTCTCTCCTTTTAAAATACTAAAGCCTCATCATATAAAGAACCCAAATTTCAGACAGCCAAGTCCCATACAATGAGAAATTTCATCCCAATTTGACATAAGAGCACCTCAAATCATCTTCCCCAATTAAACATACCATGCTCCTGTTCCCTGCCCAAAAGCAGCTCCCTTCCCCCTTTGAAACACAAAGGTCTCTTGTCTGCTGTGAAAAGCAGCTATGGCCTGTCATGGACTGGCTACAGAACTTCCTTCTGGAGAGAGATACACCAGATTTCACTATAAGATCCTTTAATGTATTGCCAGGTATGCCTGAGGTTAGCTTGTTAAGGGATGTTGCACACTGAACCACCTAGTGGAACAGTATAATACAGTTTAGCATTTCATTACATCTGCCCCTTTAAGTTTTACATTCCAACCATTTACAAAATTTACACTATCACGCTATCCTGAAAATTCAGTATGGATCAGTCTAAGTTTCTCTGAATCTTTTTGTAACTGCATGACCCAAACAGGTAATAACTTGGTCATCTGGCTGTCCATTAGGTACAGTGACTGGCTGCAGTTGTTTGGAATTTGAGTATTCTTGTTCCACCATCTGTAGAGTTTACTGTGTTGATTGTTCTTTCTGAGAAACAAACTGTAGATGTCAACGTTTCTGTTGAATTCTCCACTGTCAGTCTCGATCTCATATGATCTGGGCACTGAATTCTTTTCATTTATGGACAGTGGGAGTTCAAGGTCTGGCAGTTCTCAAACTGAGTGATGTTGGTTTTAAAAGTTTCGTAAGCTCTTTTTGCCTGTTTATGTGCATTAGCTACTCTCTTCATGTCTGGCCACTTTGGAAATAGGTTATTTTTCAAATTTGGAACAGTAGTTATGAATTGTCTTCCCATCAGGACTTATGCTGGACTATATCCAGGAGCTATTGGGGTTAATCTGTAACTCAGAAGAGCAAGGAATGAATCTTCCTAATGTAGGATGTTCTTAGTTGTCTGTACTGTTCTCTCAGCCTCACAAATCACTTGTGGGTAATGTGGTCTGCTAGTAATATGATCAAAATTATATTTCATTCAGAATTATTTAAGTTATTCTGCAATGAATTGTGGTTCATTGTCCTTCATATTTGTTCTGGAATACAAAAGTGAGCAAAATGCACTTCAGTTTGTTGACAACACTATGACATATTGTGTCTTTCAAGTACATTATTTCTATACACCTGGAAAAACAGTCCACTACAGCCAAGTAATGATGTTCTCTGAATTTGCATAAATCTTCAGCTAGCCTCTTCCAAGGTCTGTCTTGAAGTGTGTGTGTCAGCATTGTTTCTTGAAGTAATTTGTTCTGGATCTCCTTTCAAAAGTTCAATATCACCAAATATTCCATCGAGTTCTTCCACTTTTCTCACTAGGCCCATCATGATTGTCACGCTGCAGCTAAGAAGGTTGTTGATCTTTGATTCTTTGATCACATGCACTCTGAATGTAAAACTTTTGTCTTGTAAGTTGTTTTTATGATGAACTAACCCAGGGAGTTCAGAATACCTCCAGGGCTGGTCAAGGCTGTGTCTGGTAATTTCAGCTCTGGGAGGGCTTGACGGTAATTATAAATCCCTTCTGAGATTATGGTCACATCTTGTTCCTTAGTCAATTTTAAAGTCAATAGTCTTTCCACAAATATTCAGTTTCACTCTGCAGGTAGACTCTCTTATCACACATGATAGATCCCAGAAGTAATGGCTTGGTATGGAAACCACCTGCAAAATGTCCATATTTTGTGCATTTATTATATCTTGCCCCTTGGCTGAACATACACCATCTCTTGTGCAACGTATTTTTCCACATCTTGTGATTTAGGCTGAAAGGTTTTGGCATTTGACTGGTATTTGGCCTGCTTAGCCTGGAAGTTCTCTCTTCTTGCCTCAGGGATTTACACCTTCTGTTTACACCTTCCAAGCTAGTTTCTCATTTTTCAGTTTTTTTCCAAGTTGCTCCTGCCTGGTGTTCTGCTGTTTGACTAGTTCAGATTGTTTTGCTATCTGTATAGCTGTGTGTGTAGGGTTAGGTCTGTCTTCATTGGTAGCTGCTTTGAAAAGGTTTTTGACTGTTAACCCAATAACCACCTTGCCTCTGATTTTTTCATGTTTTGTAGTCCCCCAAAAAATCAGTTTTAAGCTCATACATGCAGAGCTTTTATAAAACATGCAATATTTTCCCCTAGCCCTGAATTCTCTGCAGAAAACATGCTCTTTCACAAGCCACATTTCCATGAGGTATAAAGTATACATCAGACATAGCCATAATCTTTTCATAGTCATCTTTGGGACCATCCCCAGTAAAGTAAAAGGATTTAAAGATATACTATGCCTGCTCCCCCATAGCACAAATTAAAGAGCACATCTGAATGTCTCAATTTCCATGTGGAGTTTTATAGCAATTTGAAATTTTGCACAACACTGCTTCCAGTCTGTCCATTCTGAAGGTCTGATCAAGGTTGAAGTTGTCTGATGCATGAAAAATGGCACATTGATTAAAGCCTGCAACCTCTCTTGCCTTTGTTTCTTCTGTTTGCAACCTGTGTTGTTGTTCTCCTCTGGCAATATTTTACTTCTGACATCGTGTCATGTACACCTTGTACACTGTAGGTTGCAGGACTGCTATTAGTAGGACAGTCTTCTATACCAGGTATGGACTGGCTACAGAAGTTCCTTCTGGAACAAAACCAGATGTGTTCGCCATAAATACCTTTAATGTACTGACAGGTATGGCTGAGATTAACTTAAATTGATCTGTCATGGTGTCATTCACCACACTGGTGCCTCCTGCTGGGCATTTTGGGAATTAACTCAATCCCAGCAGGTGCACTCTTCAGTGGTGGTTGCTCTTCCATCCTCGCCTCTGCCTGCAGACCTGTTACAGCTCCTTTCTCTCAGCATCTGCTTCATGGCACAGCCCTCCGGCCGTGTCACCATCCAGTTTCCACCTCTCCTCCAACAAGAGTCCAGCCACTCCTAGCAGCGGCTTGGCAGTCCACAGCTGGGCCACTCCTTCAGCAGCTAGTGGGAGGGCTGCAGGTCCACTCACTACTACGGGCCCCGGCCCAAGGACCCTGGAAACAGCAACTTCCTGCTGCCTCTTTCTTCCCGCTCACTGTCTCTATTCCCTGGGCCACTTCCTAGCAGCCTCAGTTCCTTCTGCTCCTGCCTCTGGCTCCAGCTCCTTTGCCCTCTTCCCAGGGTCTCGGTCCTGGCAGCCTGTCAGGAGCTCTCCCTAACTTCCCGCTAGCACCTGTTCTTCCCCGGGTGCTGGTCTCTCTGTAGCTCTCTAGGAAGCCAGTCTTCTCCCTAGGGCTCCCTGTAGCAGATTAACCCACTCTGGTCTGCAGCTTTCTTTTATATGGGGTGGCTGAGCCCTGATTGGCTGGTCCAGCCACCAACCTAATTGTCTGCAGCCGCCACCCTAATTGGCTGTTTCCCCTGCAGCCACTCCTTTGGTTGCCTGCTGCTCAGCCTCCCTAGGCTGGTTTTAACTCCCTCAGGGCCACTGCGGGGCAGGTGCCCCATCACATGATCCCAGCACCACCTAGTGGTGAACAGTGTAATACACTTTAGCATTCTATTACACTTCACACTAAAATGTCCTTATGGGCTTCCAACATTTGCCACTCAACCACTCACCCATTGTACCCTGCTGCTCACCTAATACAGAACTAGGGACTTTCATCCTTGTTTTTCTTTACTGTAGAATAGACCATTCATCCACAACGGTGAGAATAAGCTTCTTTTTAGATTGAATAGTTTACATTAAAAATAATTGACCATAAAAATGTTGCCTCTATTCTTGTTTATAGCACTGAAAATATAATAAAGGTAGGACAATACCACTGATGCTATTTCACTTCTATTGTAAATACCCAACTGACTTCTTGAAACGACAGAAGAATAACAAAGTAGAAAGAAGTGCTCAGTGTCACAGTTTACAAGTAACTGAGAGTAAAACAACTTTGTCTATTGCACAGCAGATTTAATAACCACTAAATAAAGTCTCATATAAAAGAAAATCATACTGTCACTTTTCAGAGTAACAGCTGTGTTAGTCTGTATTCACAAAAAGAAAAGGAGTACTTGTGGCACCTTAGAGACTAACCAATTTATTTGAGCATAAGCTTTCGTGAGCTACAGCTCACTTCATCAGATGCATACTTTGGAAAGTGTAGAAGATCTTTTTATACACACAAAGCATGAAAAAATGGGTGTTTACCACTACAAAAGGTTTTATCTCCCCCCACCCCACTCTCCTGCTGGCAACAGCTTATCTAAAGTGATCACTCTCCTTACAATGTGCATGATAATCAAGTTGGGCCATTTCCAGCACAAATCCAGGTTTTCTCCCCCCACACACCCAAACCCACTCTCCTGTTGGTAATAGCTTATCTAAAGTGATCACTCTCCAGGGGGAGAAAACCTGGATTTGTGCTGGAAATGGCCCAACTTGATTATCATACACATTGTAAGGAGAGTGATCACTTTAGATAAGCTATTACCAGTAGGAGAGTGGGGTGGGAGGGAGTATATTTTCATGCTTTGTGTGTATAAAAAGATCTTCTACACTTTCCACAGTATGCATCCAATGAAGTGAGCTGTAGCTCACAAAAGCTTATGCTCAAATAAATTGGTTAGTCTCTAAGGTGCCACAAGTACTCCTATTCTATCACTTGTTTATTTTATAAGATCAGATCTGAAAGATATACTAGCTGCAAGATATTTTCTTAATACCTCTCCTCAATACAAGGAAGATTTATTACTCTTTCTTGTGAATGAGATGATCTACATCAACACAGTGAAAAAACAGAGTTAATGCCCTGTGACTTAATGACTTTATTATGCTCTCCAATAAGGTACCATCTCTGCTGTAAATTTTTACATTACCTCTCATTGTAAAGATGCTTTTTCAGTTTCAGGACCTTTTCTTGTTTCCCTACATTTTTTCTATACTTTATAAGCATAGATGCACTCTTACCTTTTAGTTGAGCCCTGCATGGATACAAAATTTATATCTGCAGATGCGGATATCAATGGATATAAAGCAGATATCCATGGAGCTGCAGGGCTCTACCAGGAACTGCAGTGGCGAAAGCAGTGGCGTGTCAGGCTGCTGCTCGCAGAAGCCAGTGCCCAGCCTGGGCAGCTCTTCTGGCATGGATGTACTACCAGCCCTGCCCACTGGGGCGGACACCAAGCTCACCAGCCACTGTCCCTGATCAGGCTAGTGTGTGCAAATGGCTCGCATGCTGCCAGACAGGAGTTCCCTCCATGCGTCTCCTGTCTGGGAGTGTGTGAGACTCTTGCACATACTAGTGCAACCAGGGACAGCCTGTGTCTACCCCAGTGGGCAGGGCTTGGGACCATACACAGAGGCATCACGTGGGGGATGGAATATGGGGTCACATGCCCCCCAGATTGCTTGTTCACATGGTGTAGCTGGGCCCCCTCTCTGCGGAGCAGCTGAGCCAGGAAACTGCACTGGGCAGGTGGAGGCAGAAGAAGGACTGGAAGAACAGCTGGGATCTGCTTGGATATCCACTGCTTTAACTCTGCTGGGAGAGGCAGAGGAACAGCTGGGAGCTGCACAGAGGGGATGCTGCTTTTCCAGGGTTGGGGGGAAGAGGGAGAGCTACTGAGATGGGGGAGGGCATGACTTCAGCTGTTCTGGGGTTGTGCCTCCCACTGTCATCAGGCAAGGGTCATCTATGGTGGTACAGCCACACTGGAGGAGCTGCCCGGGCTGAGCACTGGCTCCTGCGAGTGGCAACTCAACATGCTGTTGATTTCACTGCTGCGGCTCCTGGTAGAGCCCTGCAGCTCCGTGGATATCTGCTTTATATCCGTTGATATCCACATCCGCAGATATAAATTTTGTATCTACACAGGGCTCTATCTTTTAGATTCTTGTTCTTTTCAGGAGCTTTCTCCTTTGTAAGCCCCCAGTACTTCCCAGCCTCCAAGATTTTTGTCACTGCCTTCCACTAGGCTGCTCCTAAGTACTCAGCAGCATGAACTCCAACGTTCCTAAGGTTGGCCTTGTTTTCCTCCCATCCGCACCCCTTTCCCCTTCCCCTCCCTAGTGCTGCTCTATTCACCCACTCCTGTTAGATTGCCTAAATAAGTAAAGTGAATAACCACTTAATCCAAGCCCAGCCTGTCTTAAAGAGACAACCTGAGAAATGGAAAATTTAAAATTCCAGATGTGTGATAACATGCTGAGACCCGTATGTGCCTCCTGTTCACCCTGAATTTAAACACTTCAGCTTTGTCCATGAAGAGTCAAAATCCATGTCCTGTGTATGTAAAATTCCAACACAGGCTATGTCAGCTCTTTTTACAGGCCTAAAGTCCAGAGCTTGACCAGAGGCTCAGAGGCCTAGCAAACAGTGAACAATATTAGCTAAGAGAAGCAGAACAAACAAGAGACAACCATACTTTTTACTAAGAAAAGCATGGTCAGCAAAACGCCAGATGGGGAGCAGTAATTGGCACTCTTATCTGAAGCTGCAAACAGACCAAAGTATCCATGTCCACTCCTCTGGAAGAAAAGATAGTCATGCTCTCCACACAGACCAGCCTTGGGTTCATGGAAAGGTCCAAGCATGCCAGTATGAGATATGACATCCTCCTCCGTCCCAGATGCTAGTGTCTGCAAAACAGGCAGCTTGAAAGACAATCTCTAATGCCATGTACTTTGCAATGTCTTTTTGCTTTAACCCCCAGGTAAGTACCTGTTGGACAATCAGAGGAGCTACTTCATTGCTATGGACCCCAAATCAGAATTCAACATATATATTTTATACTAATACATATACAATATATATTTTATACATTGTTTAAAGGAAAACACCTGTGTACTAATTGTGTGTCATATGTTAACCTGAAACCACGGGCAGAGACACTATGTAATCTTTGACTATTGGCTACTGTGCTTATCTTGTCTTACTGCTAGACCTATCCAGGGACTCGGGACCACCCACCCCGTCACTTCCCTCCGCCCATGGAAATTCCATATAATTAATTATTTGGCAGTGTCTCCGAGCCTAATAAGCAAAGTGACACTCCGCCAGCGATGTGCGTAATAAACCCACGTGCTGGATTCTACACGGTGTCCATTTTGTTCCTTCAGTCCACCCTATTTAAAGAAGGAGCATGTGCAAACTCAGGTGAGCCTGCTCAGTATCCAGATTATACCTATTCATAGATTCCGAGGCCAAAAGGGCCCACTGTGATCCTCCAGTCTGATGTCCCATATAACCGGGCCACAGAACTTTCCAAAAATAATTCCTAGAGCAGATTTTAAAAAAAAAAAAAGCCAATCTTGATCAAAAATTGTCAGTGATAGAGAATCAACCACAACTCTTGGTAAAAAGAAAAGAAGTACTTGTGGCACCTTAGAGACTAACCAATTTATTTGAGCATAAGCTTTCGTGAGCTACAGCTCACTTCATCAGATGCATTCAGTGGAAAATACAGTGGGGAGATTTATATAAATAGAGAACATGAAACAATGGGTGTTACCATACACACTGTAACCAGAGTGATCACTTAACACTTGTTTCATGTTCTCTCTCTATATAAATATATATATATATATCTCCCCACTGTATTTTCCACTGAATGCATCCGATGAAGTGAGCTGTGGCTCACGAAAGCTTATGCTCAAATAAATTGGTTAGTCTCTAAGGTGCCACAAGTCCTCCTTTTCTTTTTGCAAATACAGACTAACACGGCTACTACTCTGAACTCTTGGTAAATTATTCCAATGGTTAATTACTCTCATTGTCAAAAATGTATGACTTCCTTCCAGTCGGAATTTGTCTAGCTTTATCTTTGAGCCATTGGATTGTGTTATACCTTTGTGTGCTCGACTGAAGAGACCATTATTAAATTTGTTTCCCTGGTAGACATTTAAAGACTGCAATCAAGTCAACCCTTAAACTTCTCTATGTTAAGCTAAGTAAACTGGGTCTGTCATTATATAGCATGTTTTCTAATCCTTTAATCATTCTTGTAGGTCCTCTCAACCCTCTCCAATCATCCTTCTTGAATTGTGGGCACCAGAACTGGACTCAGTATTCCAGCAGCAGTCACACCAGTGCCAAATACTGGGGTAAATAATCACTCTACTCCCACTCAAGCTTTCATGTTTATGCACCCAGGATCACATTAGCTCTTTTGGCCACAGCATCATCCCTGTGGGAGTCATGACACCCAAATCTTTTTCAGAGTCACTGCTTCTCAAGATAGAGACCCCCATCCTGTTAGTATGCTCTACATTCTTTGTGAATGTACACATCTAGGAACATTTAGCCATATTAAAACACATATTGTTTGCTTGTGCCCAGCTTAGCAAGTGATCCAGATTGTTCTGTATCAATGAGCTGCCCTCTTCTTTATTTACCACTCCAATTTATCAATTTTTGTGTCATCTGCAAATTTTATCAGTGATGATTTTATGTTTTCTTCCAGGTCATTGATAAAAATGTTATATAGCATAGGACCAAGAACCGATCCCTTCAGGACCTCACTAGAAACACACCTGCTTGATGACAATTCCCTGTTTGCAATTACATTTTGAGACCTATCAATTAGCCAGTTTTTAATCCATGTAATGTGTGCCATGTTAATTTTATACTCTAGTTGTGTGGTACCAAGTCAATCACCAGATAGAAATCTAAGTATATGGCATCAAGACTATTACTTTATCAAGCAAACTTGTAAACTCATCAGCACAGATATCAAGTCAGTTTGATACAATCTATTTTCCATAAACCCATGTTGATGGACATTAATGACATTACCCTCCTTTAATTCTTTATTAATTGAGTCCTGTATCAGTCTCTTCATTATCTTGCCCGGGATCAATGTCAGGCTGACTGGTCTGTAATTACTCAGGTCATCCCATTTACCCATTTTAAAAATTGGCAAAGCTGGCACAACTATCTCCCACAGATTTGCTATAAAGCCCTATTTCTACTTTTCTCTTTCCAAAAGGTTGATAATGCTGATTTCTGAGGAATTTACAGTGTGTTCTCGCATACTCAGCACTGCAGGAGTTCACCTTTTCTTATAACAAAGTTTGCTTTCATGTTTGTTTGCATCCTGTTGCATTGGGGGAACTTTTGAGATCCAGGATTATAATAAAACCATCTTCTCTTCTTGAAAGAGCCTCCAGGCATGTTCTTTTGACAACTGCTTCTCTGCACAACATTAGAGAATGCAGACAGAGTGAAGTTCAACATTATGAGAAAAATATCCCTCCAGTCCACTTTTCAAACAGCTTATTTTAGGCATGTGTCTTAATATTTATATATGAAAAGGCTGGACTTTTTAAAATACAGAAACTTCTCTTCTTGCTGCAAACGATATATGCTTCCCCTACCATTTCCACCAAATGTGTGTGATGATGCTGCTTGTTTCGTGACTGTGTGTAGCTTCTAAAGCACACACAGTTCAAACTACAAATGCTGTTTGGTTTACTTGGAAACAGGACAAGTCTGGAAGGTCAGGAACCTACCATGATGTTCACAAACTGCAAATTAGATGTGGGCAGGTAACAGAGTGATGTGTGAGAAATGCTGATTTCAGTTCACACAAGTTTTGGCAAGACATTCTATGAGACGTGAAGGGGTGGACTCACTGCTGGAGCCTCCTTGCGGCCAGGTGTGACATAGTAGCTCTTCTCCTGCTAACAGCCACTCCACCTCTGCAGCGGCCTGCCTCTTCCTGTGATGTGGCACTCCGGGCAGGTCACTTTAAAGTGTCTCCCCTTTGAGGGTAGCCCAGGAACAAAAATGCAAGGGAAATTAACACAAATAAACGGAGTTAATAAGGAACAGAGGGAAATGACTCCCTCTCAGGGTGTATCAGGGTCTGGCCCTTCCTTCCCTCAGGAAAGGGCCTGTAGGCAGTGATCACCTGGGAGTCTCTTGTATTCAGTCAGCCCTTTCCTCAGGAGCTGAACATCTGTTCTCTGGCCTGATCTGCCCACAAGTGAGCTGTTCTGCTCCCCTTTTAAACTCCTCCTCCAACCTGTGCATGCTTTGCAGGTGCTGTGGGGCGGAGCTGGCTGAGCCCAGAGCAACTCCTTAACCCCTATTGTCTAGTGTGGGGTTAGTATACCCTGTCACAGAGATGAGAAGGGGTTTGGTTAGTTCCTCCTTTTCATCAAGGTTTGGATTCATATGAACTCAAAATCTCAATGTCAAATTCAAACCAGATCTGCAAATTTTGTGTGTTCACCAAATTAAAACCATTACACAATGAGACAAGCACATTTTGATTTTGAAACAAACTCCCTAGCGATTAAAGTCACTTGAGTGAGGGAAAACCTTTCACCCAAATTCCCAGAAGTTACAGATTTGAACAAATCATGGCAGATGTTTCCAGAGCACCCAAAACGAGGAGAGTTCTTCAAAGTTATGCCCAAATCTAAGAGAGAACAAATTATTCAACATGTCAGGCCACTGGTTATCCTCGTGACAGGGTGTATAAACCCCGCACTTGGACTGAAGGGGTTAAACAGCAACTCTGCACCCAGATGACCTCACTCAGCCACACCCACAGAGTATGCTCCAGATGGAGGTGGAGCTTAAAAGGGAGCCAGACAGCTCAGAAGGGGGTTGACAAGGCAGGGAGAAGGACCTACCTTGCTCTGCAATATCCTGAGAAGGGTGGCTGGAGAAGCCCCTTTGGAAAAAAAGGAGCCTACCTCTGGGCCCCAGATAGATAGAAGATGCAGTTAGTACCTTTTGCTACAGACTACAAAGCTTGGACCGGACAGTGGCAAGTAGGAAATGGCGCAGGGAGGGCAGCCTTAAGGCAGTCTTGGGTGCCTGGCCTTTGGTAACCCTCTCACGATCCTGGGCTGGAGTCTGGTGGAGTAGAACGACCCCGTCTCCCCTCCACATTAAAAAGCAACTGACCCTCCCCCCTCCAACCACTAGGCAACACATCCAACAAGGACCGACCATCACAATCCTGATCCACTTAGCTTATGAAAACGGGGGGTTCAGCATCCAAAAATGTTGTCTGGACCATTAAGTTCCTAAATATGACAATATGACCGCCATTTGGCACCAATATAACAGCATGAAGAAGAAGAAGAATCAACATAAAAGCAGAACTAAAAACATGTGTCTCAATTGCTGCTGAGAGAATATGGCCTGCAGCTCTTAATTTATGAGAATGAGCACAGTGGCTGCAATGGATGCATATGTATGTTCAGCAATCTGGCCGGCATGTAGAAAATCAATTATGAGAATTGAAATCATAGTGTGTTCACAGAATTCACTGCACAGTCTCCAATACTGATTCATGGAGTCTACTAAATAGGTATTCCTTAGTCTCAATTCAGTTTGTGCCAAGAAACTACTGTAAAGAGTTGCAACTAGATCAGCAGCATTCCTTCTGGACAGTTTTGGAGTACTTCTTTGTCTGATGCAATATACCTTAATTATTATTAAGTATGCTGTGGTAGCAGGCAAAGGTCCCAGTTGGGATTGAGGCCCCACATTGTGCTGGGTGCTGTAAAACATGGAAGACAGACAATCCTCTGCCTTGAAGGATTTACAGTGTAAAAGATGAATGGAAGGGGATGAGGATAAGCAAATAAATCTAGTGAAGAAATGGTATCTCTGTCTTAGTTATGTGTATTTTATAAAAAAATTGGAGGAAGGGTCTGACTTAATGTCAGAGACAAATAGAAATGGCTGATGATGCTGCATAAAGAGAAAAGCATCCCATCCCAGAGAAAGTGGCTCCTTAGTACTGAAGAGAAAACTTCTTTAGGGCTGACTTCAGTAGACAATTCAAAGCATCATACACATCAGATGTAGAAACTCTCTGCAGTAGCCACGATACCCTCTGCCCCCAATGTTTAGGAATAATCAAAAGTTTCTAAATCTAGTTTAATTTAGTTTCTCTCTGTACCACCAATATTTTAAGAAGATCATTAAGCCACAGAATTGAAGAATCAGATTACCTTTTAAATCAGCAACCATTTAATTAGGTAAACACTTGGGGTTCTTTCTCTTCATAAACAGTACATGTTCATGTCCTATTTCTTGCCAAATGTCACAAACTAAATTAATGTATATCTAGTTATTCCTCAGAGACTCAACAGCAATGACTGCAAAGACTATTACAACAGGAATTCAAAGTACTCGTTGAGTTTCATTTTAATTTTACAATATTCTGGTTAATAATGTCTATTAAAATATCCATTAAAAGACCATCATGCTAATTTAACTGGGAAAACCTAATAGAATGCCAATGGAATGCATCCATTAATTTAATGTTAGAGACATCTAACTGATGTTATTACAAAGAGTAATGTGGCATTAATTAAAAGCAGGCTAGGATTTCATTGATGAGAAAAAATATCCTTATGTACAAAACATTGAAATATTTGATGGCAGCATATAAAACAGTTTTTGACTCTGTTTCAAGGGCCTCCACATTTTACTCCAATTTTTCTTTTACTGTAAAATCTTGAATGGTACCATATCTTCATATGAAACTCAGATGAAATAGATATAAAAGTCAGATTATCACAGGACTGGAATGTTTCCTAGCTCCCTTTATTTTAAACTGATGAATATACAACTTGCAAGAAACTACACAGATCTGTCTGGGTCCCCTTTGTTGCTGTTTTTATGGATAAAATGATCTAAATCAACTGTCTTCTGAAACTTTTATTTTTCCAATTTACAGTAATTCATAATAACCCAAGCTATCAAAGAGTAAGAAAGCATTGTTTTTTGTGCTGTTCGTTGTTTGACTGATATGAGAGAGACACATAAATATAGGTCTTGTCACACATCATAGCAATTGAGTTGAAATGATGGCAAGTACCAGTTAGTTAAGACAATACCTATGGTTCGTTAAAAGCAATGTAACACCACTCAGTTTACAAAAAATATTCAGGACAATTTTATCAAAAATATTTTCCTCCACAAGTAGTATAATATTTATAATATGAACAAAATATTTCCTTACCAGTTGATGCCAGGGTCTGATTACCTGATAAGTAGGTGTGATCTCTTCTTTAATTTAAAAAAATAATCGACATTCACTCTCACCATGGAACTGGGAAAACAGAGCAGAAAAAATTCATGTGAATGCAATTATCATGAAGGTAACGTTCTTAGTCATTTCTCCGATAGGAAACAAGATTTACATCACTTTGTAGGCTCGTATTTTCTGACATTTGTCCTATTGTATTACAATCAAAGAACTAAAGTGGTGGATGAGAAATAGCTCAGGAAGCATCAAATTAAATGATTATATAAACGTCCCAGGAAAGACAACTTCCATTATACATCCTAGCTGCTAGAAATCTTTTAGAAATCGCATATTTCTAAAGATAACAGGGTCTCATCTAGAGATCCCGTGACAATTTTAGCTTGTTTTATTAAATACACAGCTCAGTAGATCTGTAGTTGCTTCTCTGTTCACTGAATTGACTGCCGAACTAGTAGCTTCAGCTTGTAACATGTCCAATGCCAGCCAACAAAACAGACACAAATTATTTACTAACAAGTTGATTCTCAGGCTCATGCTACACTGAAATAACATATAAGTGATGATGACACATGACAAAACCTGAAAATAAGAACATAATTGAGCTGAAACTAACATCCAGCATCCTATATTTCCGATGAGGTTAAAGAGCAAGATATGTACAACAAATACTATTTGATACACCTTATGGTCTGCATGTGGAATATGCTGCAGCAAGAGCTCAATAAACACTGAATGGGTCTGAAAACAGGCAGGGTAATTGTATAACTGTGTACCTATGTAAGTTAAGAGCAATCAAATCTTAGTCTTATGCCTAAACTGATTACCTTCAAGGTTCAGAAAGAAATCCCAGCATTGCACAAGGGGCAGGGTCACAGTATGCTGGTTGTTTTTTGTTTTGTTTTTCCAGAGAGAGAGAGGGAGGGGCTTTTGCCTTCCAGTGAGTCATCACATGCTGACTACTAAAGAAAGGGTGGCAAACGCAAACTAGATGGACCAAGTTTGGTTCCTTACCCAAGCAATTAGCTGAGTTTATTCCTTTGTAATAATATATTTTAACAAGTAAGACACAGGGGCACGTAGGAGTCACTACATAAAACAGCCCCAATAGCAAAGAGCAGACACAGATATTTTACTCTCTTCTACTATAGCTCAGCCTTTTCAGTACTGATAGGCAGCATTAAAGGTGGAGATGGTGAGTATCGAAAGTAATGTTGACACCCAAATCAACAAACCTTTTTCTCAAGCTCAATCTGAAGATTGTTTGATGTTTGACAAATTTTCTTTAACTTTCTATTTTTCATTTCCCTCTAGCCCACTTTATTCTACAGAATCACAGCCCCTGTCATCACCTAACATGTACAATCACACTGTGTGTGTGCGTGTGTGTGTGTGTGTGTATTTGTAACATTGGCACCAAGCTTTCTAAAGAACCCACTTTCTAAAGAACCATTTGAGCTATTAATTTGTTTTCCCTATCCTTGTTTTCATTTTATTTTTTTTTTATTTCTCCTGATGCACCACAGGCCAAATGCTAAATGACTACACCTTTACAGGTTTCAGAGTAACAGCCGTGTTAGTCTGTATTCGCAAAAAGAAAAGGAGTACTTGTGGCACCTTAGAGACTAACCAATTTATTTGAGCATGAGCTTTCGTGAGCTACAGCTCACTTCATCGGATGCATACCGTGGAAACTTGCTCCACGGTATGCATCCGATGAAGTGAGCTGTAGCTCACGAAAGCTCATGCTCAAATAAATTGGTTAGTCTCTAAGGTGCCACAAGTACTCCTTTTCTTTTTACACCTTTACAACTATCCTAAACAGCAGTTATATGAAATTGAAGACATTTAGACCCTGTTTCTAGATATACTTAGATAAAAATATTGAGATGGCTCAAAGAAGGGCAGACCTTCATTCCACTGACCCCTTCCACTTTTTCCCTCCTCTCTTTGTTCGTGCTTGTCTTCCCCTATTTTATCACCCTAACATGTTATGTCTATGTAGGGCTGGCTGTTTTTTTATTGGCTGGGCTTGCAGCTTTGACAAGTTATAAAACTGCATAATTATATTAGCAATCCCGTGAAGCATGCGGTATTTGGAAACATACAAGCTGTAAATCATTTGCCTTTTTGTACTTTTTAGTGTCTGGTTTTTTTGAAAATCAATTAGAAATTAATCACAAAAAAAAAAAAACAACTGCGCAGAGTGAGTGCACACTTAATGTAAAGTGCTACCATGCTGGTCTTGTAGTGTTTTTTCTGCCACTTTGCATAGGTGTATCTACTTGTGTACCAAATTGCTCCCACGCCTTCAAGATTCAAGTGTATCACCTGTTGTGTAATGCTTCATGTTGGATGGCAGGAGACCTGACGCCATTTCCAAGCATGGATTTCCTACGTACACCAGAATGTTGCTAATCCAACTCATCTTTAACCTTTCATTTTAATTTGCATTTCACAAGCCACATGCTAATATGGCATGGATATTGCCAGTTTGGATGCATTAAGTAGTTTACATGTTCTTTGAGCAGTCTGCCCACAGTCTCCAGATGCTCAAGAATCTGAAATATACTTCTTGTAAGTCTGACTGGATTCAAGTGCAGGCTTCGTAGTGCCCATACCATATGCACTGAGACCCAAATCCTGTATGAAATCCAATTTGACAGCAACAATGATTGGTTTAGATATTGCAACAAGGCAATAAGGGTATTGACATAGCATCTGCCAAAAGGTATTTAATCTCTAAGATGGTGGGAAATTTTCCATCAGACTGGAGGTAAATACACAAAATTTCCCTTTCTCCCGAATTATAAAACTTTTGATATTAAAACATTTTATTAAAGAAATGACCATATTATACATTTGCAAGGTAGCAGGCAGTTCAAATGAAAAGCAGCTATTTTATCTACACAACTGAGATAACATTTTTAATGGTTTCAAGCTATATTCACTGCAACCCAGAGTTTAAACCAACCATGTAGGGCTCAATGGTAAGCCCAGTAGCATACCATCTGAGGGGAGAAAAGGGAAGAAAGGATCTTCATTACTTGTTTGTGTAGGCTACCTGCAAGCCAATTAGGGGATGAAAACTCAGCCTGTACTGGGCTGATGCTTCCCATCTCATACAGGTGGATGTGGAGTGAGCAAAGCATTGGTTCTACCCACCATGCACCAACCAGTGCAACTGAGCCAGCAAAGGGCTAATGCAATCACTGCTCCCCAACTTGGAGCAATGGGGAAGCCGCAACCTGATTGTGGCTGAGGACTGGTCCTGACCGCTGAAGTAACTAGAGTTGTAAGTCGAGCACTGCCCCTAATTGAAGTCCCATCCACACACAAAACCCCTTAACTTGAGGGTGCTGGTGCTTTTAACTCAAGTTATATGGCCCACCAGGAAGTATAAGCTACATATCAAGTTAGCACTCACTTGAGAGGGGATCATGCAAATTAACACTGCAGTGAAGAAATAGACTAATAGTATGTCTTCACTGCAGCATTAAGTCAGGTGATCAGCACTGAGGAGTGAGTGGCCAAACTGTAAACCGTATCCACATGTGTCCACTCAACTGTGTCCACACTAGTGCCATAACTCATGTGTGTGAGGTGTTAGGACTTCCGGGGTCACATCTCTTGGTTCTTATCACCTCAGCAAACTATGCAACACCTGAGTAAGAGCTTTTGTTAACTCTGCAGTGAAGAGAAGCCCCAAAAGTTACTACTGTCCTACTCCTGGGGCACTGCAGCTATATGCTGGCCATCTCTCAGGAGAGATTCTAGGGTGACAGAGAAGTCTGTAGAAAGCAGCCTCTTCTCTCCAGGTTTTTATTTCTGCCTCTTGCACAGATTCTCTTATTTACAGCATTTTTTTGGTAAGCAGCTGCATGTTCCCCTTGCTCTTCCTGATTATTCAGTCATACACAACAGTAAGTGCAGAATAAATTATTGCCTTATGAACGCAGTGTCCCAGAAAGTAGAGCTGCTACTTGCATAGAACATTTATTCATCCAGGGCCTGCAAGGCTATGGTGTGAGCACTAATCTGACTGTGTCAGCATATAAGTGAGGACAGGCATTCCATGGAGCCTTACAGCAGCCTTCCTAGGGAGCACCACATTTACAGCAAGCAACAGCCAGGCAGCAGAGCTTAGTGCAAGTGGCCTCGAGTCATTTGAACAGTCTATGGGGCTTTTAAATGGTTCACATTATTTATTCAGTTTGGTAGTCGCTGGATAACAAGGCTGAGGTTGGAGATTGCAAAATATGAATTTCCAGTTTTGCATGTATGGTAAGGAACAGGTTATAGCTTTACATATAACTACTACCAGACTCTTCATCCTCATTTTCAAGGCTCTGAAAGGGATCATCACCACTGCATACATTGTCTCTATTCCTATTACATTTATTCTTAGTGCACAATATTCAGCCAGATTTTCCTACCCCTTGAAGCCCTACATCTCTCCTGTCCCACTCACAATTCTGCTCCTTTATTCATCTCATCTCACTCCCTAACAGACTTCAGCTCACTCCCTAACAGACTTCCTCTTCCAGTTCATCAAGCAACTTCATGCCTGTAACTCATGTGATGAACCTGTTAAGCAGGAGACTACAATTCCTATCAACCCCCACCCCACTGCACATCCCCTTCCTTTTGGCCAGATAGAAGGAAAGACTCTAACCTAGGAAATAACCACGCATTTCTGGAGATGCAGAAGCTGCTGGGAATCCAGGAGCAACAGAGAAGTCACATGCAGAGAGAGAACCCCCTCAGAACCAGGCACACAACAGAGTATGCAGAAGCTGGGGAACAATGTGCCCCCAGACACTACTGTGCTGAGACTGAAGAAGGACCCAGTGCAGAGGAGCCCCAGTGATTCACATCACCAAGTAAACCTGGCCTGGAAACCTGCAACCTCCTCGTTGGTTTGAACAGAAGTCTGCCCTGGGGAAGGAAACCCAAAGAGCCCTAACCCTTGATGGGTCTCCTCCCTCTCTCCACCAGGGGACCAAATAAAAACTAATGTTGTATCACTGAGTTGTAACTGCTTAAGCCACTGAACCGATGGTATCTGCAACCTTTCCCAACATTTCCTTTCATTTTAGGCATGTGTCTGAGTGGTGATTGGGACCCACTAGTGCTTACAAGGGCTAGCCACTAAAGTGCCTGCAATGCTTGCCTCTGACTCACAGTACATCTGGCACACCCCTAGAGGTCTGATGTACCCCAGCACAGAGTAGCTACAATAATTGCTCTCACTTCTGTGGCTAGCTGTCCACCTTTTACTCTCTGCTACAGTTCTCACATTCATAAAGCTTTCAATTGAGCTCACCTTATAACAGATGGTTAAAAATAGATCTTTTGAAAATCCCACACTAACAAGACCTGTGCTAAAAATACTGAGTCCCTTTGCTTTTTGTGTCACAGTGCTTCCCTGCCTTCTTGATCTGCATTTTGTCTAATTTAGTCCCTGATCCCACTGGCTGATCAAAACAGACAGACCCTTATGTCAATATGGACCCCCACTGAAGTCAGTGGGGCTCTAAAAAGGTCCATGTGTCTGTCCATAAGGGTCTGATTGCAGGCTCATTTCCCTGTGTTGTAAGCACTCCCGGATAGGAATATTTCCTTCACCCTTGTCTCTAGAATACCTTCCCCAGTAATGGAATATTATAAATATTTACGCATTGACTCTTATTTTCAGCACAGCACAATAAATGGACTTAGCGGACCACAAGCAGCAACCAGGTTGAGCCAAATTTTAATGCTTTCATAATATAAGAATTTGTGAGTAGAAGTATAAAAAGTTGGGCTGTCGATTAATTGCAGTTAACTCGTGCGATTAAGTCGAAAAATTAATTGCAATTTAAAAAATTGCGATTGATCACAGTTTTAATCACCCTGTTAAACAATAGACTACCAATTGAAATTTATTAAATATTCGTGGATGTTTTTCTACATTTTCAAATATATTAATTTCAATTACAACACAAAATATAAAGTGTACAGTGCTCACTTTATATTATTATTATTGATTATAGATATTTGCACTGTAAAAATTATAAACAAAAGAAATAGTATTTTTTGAATTCATCTCAAACAAGTTCTGTAGTGCAATCTCTTTATCATGAAAGTGCAACTTACAAATGTGAGGTTTTTTTGTTATGTAACTGCACTCAAAAACAAAACAATGTAAAACTTTAGAGCCTACAAGTCCACTCAGTCCTACTTCTTGTAAAGAAACTTGTTTGTCTCAGCAATTGGCTGAACATTTATGGGTGATAATGCTGCCCACTTCTTATTTACAATGTCACTTGAAAGTGAGAACAGGAATTCATATGGCACTTTTGTAGCTGGAATTGCAAGATATTTACATGCCAAATATGCTAAACATTTGTGTGCCCCTTCATGCTTTGGCCACCATTCCAGAGGTCATGCTTCCATGCTGATGACACTCACTAAAAAAGAATGCGTTAATTAAATTTGTGACTGAACTCCTTGGGGGAGAATTGCATGTCTCCTACTCAGTTTTACCCACATTCTGCCATATATTTCATGTTATAGCAGCCTCGGATGATGACCCAGCATGTTTTTCGTTTTAAGAACATTTTCACTGCAGATTTGACAAAACACAAAGAAGGTACCAATGTGAGATTTCTAAAGATAGCTACAGCACTCAACCCAAGGTTTAAGAATTTGAAATGTCTTCCAAAATCTGAGAGGAATGAGGCATAGAGCATGCTTTCAGAAGTCTTAAAAGAGCAACACTCAAAATGCAGAAACTACAGAACCCAAACGATCAAAAAAGAAAATCAACCTTCTGCTGGTGGCATCTGACTCAGATGATGAAAATGAACATGCATCAGTCTGCACTGCTTTGGATCATTATCGAGCAGAACCTGTCATCAGCATGGAAGTATGTCCTCTATAATGGTGGTTGAAGCATGAAGGCACATATGAACCTTTAGCGCATCTGGCACATAAATATCTTGCGACACCGGCTACAACAGTGCTATCCGAATGCCTCTTCTCACTTTCAGGGGATACTGTAAACAAGAAGTGGGCAACATTTTCTCCTGCAAATGTAAAGAAACTTGTTCAGCCAATTGCTCAGACAAACAAGAAGCAGGACTGAGTGGACGTGCAGGCTCTAAAATTTTACATTGTTTTATTTTTGAATGCATTTTTTGTACATAATTCTACATTTGTAAGTTCAACTTCCATGATAAAGAGATTGCACTACAGTACTTGTATTAAGTCAATTGAAAAATACTATTTATTTTGTTTTTTACAGTGCAAGTATTTGTATTCTGTGTTGTAACTGAAATCAATATATTTGAAAATGTGGAAAAACTCCAAAGATATTTAAAGAGTATTCTATTATTGTTTAACCGTGTGATTAATCGTCATTAATTTTTTTAATCGCTTGACAGCCCTAAAAAAAAAGTTACTAAATGTTTAGCGAGGCAATTTTCTCCTTCCCCTCAACATGTCCCCCTAGGTGTTTTTTAAAGAGAAACTTTCTCCCACAGCTACCACAACTTAAAAATAAACATGCAAACAAGCAGTTGAGGCAAGTGTAACTCACACACCTAGGAAGTTTGTTGAGGCAAGTGTAACTCACTCGCCTTGGAACCTGGTGTAGGGCCTTGAAACTCAACCCAAGCCTGACAGGACCCAGTGACTTCAAGTGTCAGATTCAGGTTGGGTCTGATCTGAAAACAACCCAACCCTCTCAGGGTTGGGTCAGGTAATCTCTGATCACAGATAACTTCACGTCCCAATCCTGCTGGCTGCTGCCACCTCGCTGTGCTGTGTATGTGTGTGCCGAGGAGTCTCAGCACTTCTAACTCTGCAGCAAGACAGCAGCAGGGCATGCATTCACTGCACTGACCCCATGGGCAGGAGGTGACCAGAGATGGATCACAAGCATGGAGCGCACTGAGGGGGAAATCTCTACCAGGCCAAGCCCCAAGGATGAGGCAGCAGAGGCAGCACTGTCACAGGTTCAGGGGGAACTGTCAGGGTCGGGTCGGTTCTGAAAACAACTCGACAGCCTAGTGTCAGGTTCGGGTTGACTGTGCTCAGCTCAGGTTTAGGGCCACACTGGGCTTTAAAATTAGGCCCAAGCAGGCCTCTAACCTAGTGCTCTGTGCCACGGTTTTCCCTCTTCCGGCTCCAGAGGCTTCAGTCTTCTGCTCTCAGATGGCTAAGTTCCAGTGCTTCTAAATGAGTTAGTCCTCAAGCCAAATCATAAAAATACTAACAAAATAAAAGTATTTTTCCATGCTTCACCCCCAGCTCAGGGCTCCCGCTATCCTTCTGGCCCTTCTCCAGGCTTTCCAACCCACCAGGACTCCCCAAGTCTTTGATCTGTTACCTAGGGCTTCCAAGTTACCATTGCATCAGGGATTCCTTCCTGTTTAGGCCTTGGGTCTCTCTCAGTTCCACAGAGTCCTCTGAGCAAGGGAGCTCTCTGCCTAGACAGACCTTTCCCAGGGCTTCCCTAACCTTTAGTCTTCCCCTCTCTGCCCTTTTTGGCTGTTTGTGAAGCCAAGAGTCTCCAAGCGCTTCCTGTAACTGCTCCCTACTGGTGTCTCTTCTGACTGAACACAGACAGAGCTAGCCCTTTTATCAGCTAATTCTGTTCAGTCATGTGACTCCCCTCCCTTGAGTGTTTCTGCAATTATTGTTAGAAACTGCAGCCCTCCCAAGGCATAATACTTAATAGCGATGCAATCCAGGGATAGAGGTCTCTGCACCCGGGGATCAGTTTGTGGGGGACTGCAGAATTTCTGATTTTACCCAATAAGAGGAAATAATCATGGGAGTGTGTGATGGGGTGTACTGGCCCCACACTGGAGCGAAAGGGGCTAAAGCAGCGCTCCTAGCAGCAGAAGCCACGTGCTGGACATTCTCCAACCGCTGCTGCAGTATAAAAGGGAGCAACCTAGGTCAGTCTGGGCTGGCTGCTGAGGAGGAAGAATGGATCTTGTTGACACCAGCTGAGTAGCAGCCAGGATCCCAGACCGCGGGAGCAGGAGATGCTGATGCCCAGGCAGGGGCCCAGGTACTTGTGGACACTCCAGAGAGATTGCAGTTGCCACCTAAGGAGCCCAGAGACTCTGAAGACACCCTGACTTCAACTGCAGGAGTCATGATAAGAAATAGCCCAGGGAGGGACAGGCCAGTGTCCTGAAAGCAGTCGGTGTGTTGTGGGTGGATTCCCTGCTGACTTAGTGGTGAATCCGTTTGCCACTACCAGGGCCCTGGACTGAGACCTGGTGTAGCAGGGATGGCCTGGGTCTCCCTACCCGGCTGCCCCCTTTGTGGGGTGGCCCACCAAACCACCCCCCACTGACTCCGGCCATTGGACCGCGCTTCCCCGCAGTCAAGGTGAGCCCGATTGACTTTAACTGTGGCCTACCCCTCCCTTGCCTCGCCTCCAAGGGGACGGAGTGTACCGGCCCCATGACAGGGAGACAGATGCCTGAAAGTGAAAATCTGCCTCAGACAAACAAACTGGGGCAAGAAACTGGATGGGAGAAAAGCCAGTAGCCTTCTCCTCCTCCATAGTTTCTTACGGATGGTCAGGCAAACCAAATCTTCCCATTAATTAAAAACTCTGAGGTAGCAACACAGTATCAAGGATCCCACTAGTTGCTAGGACCAACAGGAAAATTGCACAATGTCTTTCTTTCCCTTTTTCTTTGGGATAAAAGCTTCCCTGCTTTTGGCTGCTCTGTGCACCAGTAGAAACAAAGAATCCAAAATGGAAAAGAGGTTGTTTATAGAAGGACCTCCTCCTACAGGGCAGGTTACAATAATCAAGAGGGCAGATATAAGCATAGAGAGAGAGACTGTGAACACATGCTTTGCTCTGACAGCAAGCAGCCCGGTTTCACTCTAGAGAAGGTAGAAGTTGAAGCAAGCCCAGCTATTTGGTACAGACAGTTCTCAGCTTTCTTTTTCATTTTATACAAAGTCCCTGTGTACATAGCCTCGTTTATTACCCAGTTTATTTTTTATTTGCCTACAACACTCTGTCATCACCTTTGTAATCAAATTTGTATAAGCACCATGTCCCAGATCCAGCAGTTCATCCTTATTCAGCAAAGTACTTAGGCCCAGATCCTCAAAAGTATTTAGGTGCCTAATTCCCATTGATTTCAGTGAGAGTTAGGTGGCAAAATACCTTTGAGGGTATGGGCCTAAAGCACAAGCTGAATTTCCACCGACTTCAATAGCCAGAGTACATCCAGAATGATCTGGAAAACAATCATATTTCTTCCAAGTTCTGTGATTAAGGTGGTAGTTGTGCTTTTGTTATTCTAAAGCTAGCAATGATAATAAAGAAAGTGTGTTTGGCAGAGAGAATGTATTTCTGCCTTGGTAAAACATCACAAGGTTTCTTTTTGTGCTCTGTTAAAGCAATGGAACTGCATTTATACTGTGAATTAAAAAAGCAGATGAAAGGAGACAGAAAACGGATGCAAGTCAAGAGCAAGGCAGTCAGGTACTTTAAAAGGATTACATTTTTTTTCTTCATTTTAAAAAAAGCTGTGCACATCACCAGTCTAAAAACAGGAACAGAACACCAATAGAATTCAATGTGTGTCATTTGTTCCAGTGGCAAGCTGTATTCCATCCTCCCACCTCTCCCCTCAGTGCCTTCCTTTTCCTCCTACCCTTATTGGGTAGGAGACTAAGTGTGGCAGCAATGATAGTAAGGTGGATAAGCTTCAAGTCCCCAAGGAGTCAGTACCACTCTTCTGGAAATTTGCTTTAGCTGCCTTGGTTCATTCTGCGCAATGAGCTTATATACAATGCAAATCTTATTCCTTCATTTACCTATTTTAAGCTTCAGTTGATTATAAATGTTTAATAGACTACTAAGATCACTCTGTGGAAACATTAGTGGAATAGTCTTTAGCTCAGGAGCATGTCTCTTTTTATGTTTGTTCTTTAACGAAAAAGAGTGTAGAATCTTAAGAGTTTCCACACACACACAAAACATAAGGATAATGGTGGAGGACATCTTCCTCCTCTGGAGTTGTTGCCTGGAATCTTAAGAGGACAATTAAAAATAATTCTCTCACATGGGAATAATTCCCATTAGAAGTACATGTGACAGCTTTATTCTAATGTCTCAGTTCCTACCCTTTAGTACAGCAAAGCTTCCGACTTTACTCAACATACCCCCAAATTTCAGTGGGAGAATGGATGGTGGTAGCAATGAATGAAGGATAAGCAACGTGAGCACACTTGGCCACATTAATGTCTATAAACAACTTTGTACAAGGGCTTGTCTTTTTGTTCCAGATTTTTACAACACCGAGCACAATGGGCAGTAGATCCATGAATGGAGCTCCTACATGCTACCACAATACAAATAATAAATATTTTCAGCATATAGCTTAGATGTCATATTTATTGAGCAATGCTACAATGATTTTAAGTGGATTCAGAATGAGCAGAGGTACTAAAGGAGCTTCATAACTGCTTTGAAGTAAATTGGGTGACATTCATCATTGACACAAAGTATTTACTGATTCCTGGGTGGGTTTTTTTTTCTTTTTTTCTTTTTTTCCTTCAGACATCCTGAACTGAGAGATACATGAACTGCTTATTGAATTTCAACAGGCCGCTCATGAATTGCTTAGTTGCTGGCTTGATTAAATAATAACAAGACTATTTCCATAGAAATTGACTCATTATTATGCTAACTTTCAATATTTTTCAGATGACAGTTATAGAGAAAGCCACCTATATTTTGTGGCAAGGGGCTGGGTTTTGGGGGTACAACCCTCCAATATTAAAACCCATTGAAAAAGGTACCTACATTATTTTGTTATGAAAAATCTCTCCTTATTTTAAGGAGCCTTCCCAGTTGTCTAGAATGAGCATTGTTTATTTGATTGAGTGATGATTGTTACATTGAATGTTGTTGTTACAACCTAATGTCCTAAATTATATTGTGAGTGATTTATGGAAGTATTCTAGAATGTGATTGTATCACTGCTGTCTCCCCTTGGCATCTTCATGAATATGCATGTGGTCATAAACGAAAAAAGGGGCTATCCAGGTAAGCATAAACTGCAAACAAACAACCAGGAACCAAAACCTGAGCAACTCCTGCAAGGTGCTGAACATCCTGGTTGAAGCAGCACTTGGTCTCCCAAATAAATTGTACAGTTTTTATTTTTTTTCTCTATGTGCATGATTTCATAACTTTTTTTCTAAACTAAAGTAAGATTTATACCATAAAATGTGAACACTCTATGGGCATTTCACTTTAAGAAACCTTCCAAACCACTAACAACTCACCAGTGTAAGACATTTAGTGCATCTTTGATATAAGCAGAGCTAAGCGAAAAATCCAAAATTTCAATGTTTGTTTTCATCTTGGATCAGGAGAAAGTTGAAATATCAACATTTTTCATTGAAGGAAATGTTCTGAAATAATTTGAATTGGAAAGGGAAAAACAGGTTATTTTTGACATGCTTTGTTAAAACAGAACATTTTGATATTCCTGAATTAAAATGCTTCATTTTGATTTGTTGAACAGACTCAAAACATTTCGTTTCAAGTCAGTTCAGCAATAAACTGAATCTACCAACAGCCTCATGCGACTGGTTTTTCAGAGGTTAGCAGTGTTGCAGGTGAGCGTGTCTTGAGATGGAGGGAATGGAAATTAAATTAAAACAAAATATTCTTTTGAACAGTGTGGGCAAAGGGGTGGTTGCTCCATAAATAGACAGGCACTGCTTTGTGAGGAGGGCTCTGACAGCATCAGGTTTTTTGACAATTGTGGTCTGATCTTGTTTTATTCAGACATCCCCCAACGTAACAAAATATAAGCTTTTAAAAAATATATTAGTGATGGGTACTTGTCAAAGTGTCTAGATGCTAATAGTCAGCTTATCATTTGGTGATTACTATAGTGAGCTCTCAAACACATTTTATTTAGGGTATCAAGGATATTTCAAAATGTGGGGTAGGCCTGACTTTAACAAAGTGGCTCCCAACAGAGCTACTTCATTCTTCCAGCAGGAATTCTAAAGTGGGATTCATGTCACTGCAGCTTTGAGGAGTATCACCCACATACTATAATCAACCTGACACAGTTCATAACATTTGCCAGCTGACAATTGCCAATAAACCAATAAAATAGCAAATCAACGTAGATTTTTATGGAGACAACTTGTGGTTCTATGAGGAACATATTTGTTTATGGTACTCATTTACTATGATGATTGGATCCACAAGCTACCTAGATAGACATAGGGAGTGGATTTGTGCACAAACAAGCACTGTTTTTTGTACTGTATTCTAAAATGTACAGTGTTTTTCTATGACAATGCTGTTTTTGAATAAATGTTAGTTGAATTCAGCTTGCTGTCTAATCTGTGTTAGCAAACCATACATTTAGCCTCAGCCTGAAAGGACAAAATCTTTCTTCACTAGTTTGGAACATTAAGCTTACTGTTGACTGTGTTGGTATTTAATAACGTCCAGTTTTGTTTCTGTTTCTTTTCAGTGTTCAGAATCTACACAAATGGATGCTTTGCACAGTTGTTTGCAAATCTGACATTTATGACCTAGTGTGCTTTGTTAAAAGAAATAATTACTTACTGTAGTTCTTTAAAAACCAACCCACTTTAGTTAGGCCTGGTCTACACTACAGAGTTAGGTCGAACTTAGCCACATTAGGTCGATTTTAAAATGAATATGTCCACACAACCAACCCTGTTCCGTCGACTTAAAGGGCTCTTAAATCACCTTCTGTACTCCTTCCCGGTGAGGGGAGTAGCACTAAAATTGACCTTGCTGGGTCGAATTTGGGGTAGTGCGGATGCAAATTGACCATATTGGCCTCTGGGAGCTATCCCAGAGTGCTCCATTGTGACTGCTCTGGATAGCACTTTGAACTCCGATGCACTAGCCAGGTACACAGGAAAAGCCCCAGGAACTTTTGAATTTCACTTCCTGTTTGGTCAGCGTGGTGAACTCAGCAGCACAGGTGACCATGCAGTCCCCCCAGAATCGCAAACAAGCTCCAGCATGGACCAAAAGGGAGACACTGAATCTGATTGCTGTATGGGGAGAAGCATCTGTGCAGGCAGAACTCCGATCAAAAAGAAGAAATGCAAATACATTTGCCAAAATCTCACAGGGCATGTTGGAGAGAGGCTATGACAGGAACATACAGCAGTGCCGTGTGAAAGTTAAGGAGCTGAGGCAATCCTACCAAAAGACAAAGGAGAAAAATGGTCGCTCCAGGTCAGAGCCCCTTCTATGATCAGCTGCATACCATTCTCAGAGGGGACCCTACCGCTACCCCACCACTGTCCGTGGACACATGCAAGGGGGAAGTCTCAAGCAATAGGGAGGAGGATTTTGTGGATGAGGAAGAGGAGGAGGAGGAGAATGCGCAGCAGGCAAGTGGTGAATCCGTTCTCCCCGGCAGCCAGGACCTCTTCATCACTCTGGAGCCAATACCCTCCCAAGGCAGGATCCCCGACCCTGAAGCTGGAGAAGGCACCTCTGGTGAGTGCACATTTGTAACTACAGTACAGGGTTTAAAAGCAATAGTATTTAATGTTTGATTTGCCCTGAAGAATTGGGATGTATTCGTGGCCAGTACAGCTACTGGAAAAGTCTGTTCACATGTCTGGGGATGGAGCAGGAATCCTCCAGGGACATCTCCATGAAGCTCTCCTGGAGGTACTCTGAAAGTATTCTGGAATCATTGCAGCACAAAGCATGGCAGCGAATGGTCCTGGGTTTTGGTCGCATTCAAGCAACATTCGGTCTATATCTTTCTGTGTTAGCCTCAGGAGAGTGATATCATTCATGGTCACCTGGTTGAAATAGGGAAATCTTTTTGTAAGGGAACAGTAAAAGGACCCCGTTCATGCTGGGCTGTTTGCGCTTGGCTAAAAGGGATCATCCTGGAGAATAGCCATGCAGTGGGGTGGGGGGAGGTGTGTGCTGCACATCCACCCTAAAACCAGAGCTCCTCCTTTTAAATGTGAAACCCAACCCATTGTTTGCTATGGGAAAGGAGGGCGCTGCAGTTTGAAACCATTCCCACATGTTATGTGTAAGAAGACAACCCCGCGTACCCTTTGTCTTATCATGGCTGCCTGGAAACCGAATTCTGATGCCCACCCGTGTGTGATGTATCACCATACCGGCAGGGGCTCAATAGAAAAGGCAAAATGCGACCTTGTCCCTAAAGCACATGTGCTGTCTGCTGTGAATTGCTTGATTCACTGTAAAAGAGTCTCCCTTTTGTTCTCAGAAATGTATCATCTTAATTTTTACTCTCCCTTTTTATCTTCCCCCAGGTGCAAATGTTTCTAAGCTCCCCTATCATCTCCATCCCTGATTGCAGATTAGAAGGCAAAAAAAAGCACTCGCGATGACATGTGTTCTGAGCTCATGCAGACCTCCCGCATTGATAGGGTATTAGAGGCTAGGAAAGCATTAAGTGAGCACAAAGAGCAGAGGCAGGAGTGCGATGCTAAGGCTAATGGGGGAGCAAACAGACGTGATGAAGCGTCTGGTGCAGCTTCAGGAAAGCCAACAAGAGCACAGACCCCCACTGAACCCATTATACAACCGCCTGACCTCCTCCCCAAGTTCCATATCCTCCTCACCCAGACGCCCAAGAACATGGGCGGCGGGAGGCTCCACTCCACTCCAAAGCATGGCCCAAGCAACAGAAGGCTGTTATTCAAGCAGTTTTGATTTGTAGTGTGGCTACACTACGCAATGTGGCCTTGTCCTCCCCTTGTCCCCTCCCCCACCCCACCCCACCCGGGCTACCTTGTCAGCTATCTCCCTTTTTTTTAATTAATAAAGAAAGAATGCATGGTTTCAAAACAATAGTTACTTTATTTTGAAGGGGGGAGGGTGGTTGGCTTACAGGGAATTAAAATCAACAAAGGGGGCAGGTTTGCATCAAGGAGAAATACACACAACTTTCACACCGAAGCCTGGCCAGTCATGAAACTGGTTTTCAAAGCCTCTCTGATGTGCAGCGCACCTTGCTGCACTCTTCTAATCGCCCTGGTGTCTGGCTGCTCAAAATCAGACAATTTGCCTCAACCTCCCACCCCGCCATAAACATCTCCCGCTTACTCTCACAGATATTATGGAGCACACAGCAAGCAGCAATAACAATGGGAATGTTGGTTGCACTGAGGTCTAACCTAGTCAGCAAACAGCGCCAGCGAGCTTTTAAACGTCCAAAGGCACATTCTACCACCATTCTGCACTTCCTCTGCCTATTGTTGAACTGCTCCTTACTACTGTCCAGGCTGCCTGTGTATGGCTTCCTGAGTCATGGGAGCAAGGGGTAAGCTTGGGCCCCAAGGATAATTATTGGCATTTCAACATCCCCAACGGTAATTTTCTGGTCTGGGAAGTAAGTCCCTTCTTGCAGCTGCTCAAACAGCCTGGAGTTCCTAAAGATGCGAGCATCATGCACCTTTCCCAGCCATCCCACGTCGATGTTGGTGAAACATCCCTTGTGATCCACCAGTGCTTGCAGCACCATTGAGAAGTACCCTTTGCGGCTTATGTACTGGTTGGCAAAGTGGTCCGGTGCCAAGCTAGGGATATGCATTCCGTCTATCGCCCCACCACATTTAGGGAACCCCATTGCAGTTAAGCCATCCAGTGCGACCTGCACATTTCCCAGAGTCACTACCCTTGATAGCAGAACGTCAATAATTGCATTGGCTACTTGCAGCACAGCAGCCCCCACAGTAGATTTGCCCACTCCAAATTGATTCCCGACTGATCGGTATCAGTCAGGCATAGCAAGCTTCCACAGGGCTATCGCCACTCGCTTCTTAACTGTCAGGGCAGCTCTCATCTTGGTATTCCTGTGCTTCAGGGCGGGGGAAAGCAACTCAGAGAGTTCCAGGAAAGTGGCCTTACATATGCAAAAGTTTCACAGCCACTGTGAATCATCCCATACCTGCAACGCTATGTGGTCCCACCAGTCTGTGCTTCAGAATCGGCATTCCACTGTATCAACCAGCCCCACTGCCACCATGATGTCCCAATTGCAACAGCCCGTGCTTTCAGGAACGTCTGTGTCCATGTCCTATCAAAATCATCCTCAGGCTGGTGTCTCTTTGCCCGGTTCTGCATGTACTCCAGGTGCGCAAGCTGTTTACAATGCTCACAACAGCAGTGGTGAGCTGAGCGGGCTCCATGCTTGCCATGGTACGGTGTCTGAGGAGAGCAGAGTTGCAGCAGAAGAGGTGGATGACGACGGATGCCACAAGAATAGATTTTACACGGAACGACGAGAGGACCTGTGAGGTGGATTCAGGGCACCAGGAGAGCAGGAGAGCAGAGTTGCAGCAGAAGCAGTGGATGATGACAACATGGAGAAATTTGCTATTGAGACTGAGCTCATTTACAAAAGCAGGAGGACACAGTTGCAGCCGAAGTGGTGGATGATGATGGTTAGCAGTCGTACTGCACCATCTGCTGACAGCAGCACCCAGGACACAACAGCAGTGGTGATGGTGAGCTGAGTGGGCTCCATGCTTGCCAGGGTTTGGCATCTGCATGGAAAAAAGGCGCGAAACGATTGTCTGCCGTTGCTTTCACGGAGGGAGGGGCGACTGACGACATGTACCCAAAACCACCCGCGACAATGTTTTTGCCTCATCAGGCATTGGGAGCTTAACCCAGAATTCCAATGGGCAGCAGAGACTGTGGGAACTGTGGGATAGCTACCCACAGTGCACCACTCCGTAAGTTGATGCTAGCCACGGTCGTGAGGACGCACTCTGCCGACTTAATGTGCTTAGTGTGAACGTACGCAATCGACTGTATAAAATAGATTTCTAAAAATTGACTTCTATAAAATCGACCTAATTTTGTAGTGTAGACATACCCTTAGATACTGACTTTCAGAGACGATATGTTGGTTTGTGCATCTTTAAAGGGACATTGTCAGCCTATTTAAATCCCAACCTGGTATACTTTGAAAAAAGACAAATCTTTTGGGAAATGCCTGTTGGCTTCTAAATGAGAAATTATTACTATTGTAATTATGCAAATGTAACAGAAAATGATCACTCTTTATACAGGACCTGAATAACATTAAATATTATTTTACAGGGTTGCTTACAGAATTAGAACACAAATATAACCTATTCCCTATGCACCTGAATCACTGATGGTCGCACTATACAAAAAGTGAATAAAATGTACTTATTTCAAGTATTGTTAGAACCAAAGAATAAAAAAAATTTTTCCTCATTTCTCAAAGGATAAAATTGGTAAGCAGCTACATTTTAAACAATAGAAACTAAAAATAGAAGAGAAAACTAAGTGAAATTACCTGACATTTTCTTTGCTTATGTAAAGAATTTCATTTTATGTTTTTAAATCTCTGATTGGCCTCTTTTTCTTTTTATATAATCTTTCTTTTTAGATAATCAATTGTCATACAGTGCTGTCTGTACCACAATATTGTTATGTGTAAGCAGGGCTGTCCCTAGCTATTTTGGTGCCCAAACGGGGGGGGAGGGGCTGTGTGGGGCCCCAGGCCTCTGCTGGGGGACTGGCCCCAGGCCTTCACAGGGACGGGGGGGGGGGGGGGAGGAGGGAGGCTGGCCAGTTCCTGCGAGAAGTGGAGTGACCTGGCCCCAGCCTGCTCTGCTGGGAGCCAGGGGAGCGGAGCAGGCTGGGGCCGGGCCGCTCTACTTACCGGTGAGCGCCGGCCCAGACGACCACTTCTGGAATACTCAGGGCAGGAAGCAAATTTCTTGGTGCCCAACACAACTGCATACTTTGCATATGGGTAAGGATGGCCCCATGTGTAAACATGCTTTGTAATGGCAGAGATCCCCCAAGTAAGATAACCCATCTCAAAGCAAGAATATGTCCTTCTAAATGTCCCCTTTCATGCTACTCTCTTCCATCTGAAAGCTACTTTTCTACCTTCTTGCTTGGAGGAAGATACAGTAATTGTCTACATCTTTGGGCAGCATACAAGGGTAATTCGTGGCAATTAATCCCCATAGGCCACCATGACATCCCCTCTTTCAGGTTACAGTAGATGCTTTTTTGCAGCAACTGCTGCTCACGAGCAACATTTCCCCAGGGAACACTTTCCCTACTGTGAATTGTGGCCACTCCCCATAATAGCAACAGGTGCTATGGGGAGCAACATAGCAAAAGGGCACCAAGATGTTGCTACTAATGAGCGTCTATTGTTCCACAGAGGCAGGACATACCACAAAGACATCATCAATTACAGAGTATAGCAGTTGGCCAAGGCTGATAATCAAAGCTAAGAGGATTTCTCTTGCTGTGTAACTGTGCTGGTAAAGATGAAGAATAAGAAAAAATACAGCAAAGAGAAAGAAAACAGGGAAACACTAAAACAATGGAGAATCAACAGAGAAATTTAGGGGAAAAAACAGGAAAAACTGGTGAAGAGGAAATAGAAAAGGGAAAATGAAAGACAAGGGAAACTGTGGTGAAATCAATGAAGGGTAAGACTTAAGGGGTAAAGGAGAAACCATAGAGTGAAGAGATGAGCAAAGAGGTTGCATAAAACGGGAGAGGTAGAGGTACAAGATAGAGAACAAGGGAAACGAGAAAGATTGAGGCACCAGAGAAAGTAAAAAAAACCAAACCCTGCCAGATCCCATCCTCATTGCAGAAAGGGAGTAGGGGAAGCAGAGTAAAACTTCATTGAAGTCACCTGCTGAACTGTCAGCCTGTTACCTTCCAACATCCCCTCCAGTGGCCCTGCAGAAGCAAGTTGTGAGAGGAATACAGGAGAGTAGCAATAGGCATAAGTAGCCTTTTGACAACCAGCAGCAGTTGTGCTTGTTTGCCAGAGGCATCCCAGGCAGCAGAAGGGGAATGGACTAGAAATCATGGGGAGTGAAGAGAGGAGCTGTGTAAATAACCAATATTTTGGTTTGGTGGCTGAACAAAAAATAATAATAATTTTGGGGTAAACAAAATGTTTTGAGGGTTTTTTGTATTTTTAAAATCTTTTTAAGAAAACCCTTAAAATCAAAGTAAAATTCAAAAAAACTTTTTGTTTTGAATCAAAGTTGAAAAAATGTTTTAAAGTGAAAAAAATTTGGCAAATTTTACATGGATTTGTGAAATATTTTGGTTGATCAAATCTGCATTTTTGAGGCAAAAATGTTTTGTCTTAAGAATTTTGTCCAGCTTTTAGCAAAACACCAAATATTTGAAGGGGCAGAATTACTGATTTGGTTTTAGGCTTCAGACTGGTAGCCGTGTTAGTCTGTATCAGCAAAAAGAACGAGGAGTACTTGTGGCAGCATTTAGAGACTAACACATTTATTTGGGCATAAGCTTCCGTGGGCCAAAACCCACTTCATCAGATGGCTGCAGTGGAAAATACAGTAGGAAGATTATATATATATACACACACACACACACACAGAGAACATGAAAAAATGGGGGTTGTCATACCAGCTCTAACGAGACTAATCAATTAAGGTGGGTTATTATCAGCAGGAGAAAAAAAACTTTTGTAGTGATAATCAGGATGGCCCATTTCAAACAGTTGACAAGAAGGTGTGAGTAACAATAGGGGAAAAATTAGCATGGGGAAATAGTTTTTACTTCGTGTAATGACCCATCCACTCCCAATCTTTATTCAAGCCTAATTTAATGGTGTCCAGTTTGCAAATTAATTCCAGTTCTGCAGTTTCTCGTTGAAGTCTGTTTTTGAAGTTTTTTTGTTGAAGAATTGTGACTTTTAGGTCTGTAACTGAGTGTCCAGGGAGGCTGAAGTGTTCTCCGACTGGTTTTTGAATGCTATAATTCTTGACGTCTGATTTGTGTCCATTTATTCTTTTGCGTAGAGATTGTCCAGTTTGGCCAATGTACATGGCAGAGGGGCATTGCTGGCACATGACGGCATATATCGCATTGGTAGATGTGCAGGTGAACGAGCCCCTGATGGTGTGGCTGATGTGATTAGGTCCTATGATGGTGTCCCTTGAACAGATATGTGGACAGAGTTGGCAACGGGCTTTGTTGCAAGGATAGGTTCCTAGGTTAGTATTTTTGGTGTGTAGTTGCTGGTGAGTATTTGCTTCAGGTTGGGGGGCTGTCTGTAAGTGAGGACTGGTCTGTCTCCCAAGATCTGTGAGAGTGAGGGATCATCCTTCAGGATAGATTGTAGATCCTTGTTTTGTTTGTTTGAGGGGGGCACATGTTAGGACAGACACGGCACAGGGTGGCCAGAAAAGATAAGGGTGCTAGAAAGGGTCAGGGAAAGGAGGCACATCATATCTGTTTATGAATTGGTGCTTAGTGGCTCCATCTGAAAATTGTTACAGCCCTGGTGGAGTCTCTTTTCTAGCAATACTTTGTGTCACTAGGGAAGCTCTATGGTTATCCACAGTGCCTTAGGCCTGCAATTGTTCATGTGTTTTCAAACACAGTTTTTTGGCTATTTCCCATCTTTTTTTTCCCCATTGTCTTCCTGCTCGAACTCCGTGGCTGACCAACACCCACTGGCCATGCAGCTATCTGGCTTAACAGACTGCATTCTTCACTTCTAGCAGCTCAGCATTTAAAATGACCTCTTTTGAAATCATAATAGTGTGACCTGCTCTACTGGGCTATCTTCCCAGGCTAATATAATTACAAGACAAAAGACTATATATTTATGTCAGTGCTGTCAGTTGGAAACAAAACATCAATTGCCCAAATGGATATAGTCTGCATTCATGTACAAATTAAACACTGGCTGCCTTTTGAGCTGGAATTTTATTCTTGATCTTTGAATCTTAAATGAATAGTAAGAGAAAACAAAGAATAAGAAAATAAACATAGTTCCTGTAAGTGTGCTTGGAAAATCTTTACTTTATGCACAAAAAACTTTTAATCTATGCCTTTCTAAACAATTATAATGTTTAGTCATCCAACAGAAATGTACAAGTGACAAAGGGAATGACAAAATTAATGAAGAAAGTTATTAAAATGATTCTATTGCCGAAGTTGGCAACAACACATAATTTTCTTCTTTGAAGCCCTCACTATAATTTGCTTAATTTATTTTGCAAGTTGTATTTTTTCATGCTTATTGTAGCAGGTTCAGAAGAATGAGCTAACCATCAAGTGGTAAAATTCTTATAATGCCAACTAAAGCGTATCTTCAACATCAGAGAGAATCTGAAAGGCTAAACATCCATTACGATCCCTTTTTTTTTGCGCTAGCGACCAGCTAAGTGATCCTGCTCAGATCAGACATAATAAGTAAAATACCTGCCTACATTTGCCTGCCTCTTATACACAACCTCCCACAATATATTAACATGAGTACAATGCATGTTCAATATAAATTATATGTGGGGGTGAAAGGAAGGACACATTCAAGCATCACAAAATATCAAACCTACCCATAGGCATTTCAAAGGGGAAGGTGAGCTTCTAAGAAGAGTATGGCATCAACAGTGATGCTGCAACAAGGTGGAATCATGGTAATACCCCTCCAGATTAGTAATTTAAAATACCTGACATCCTTACAAGTCTTCAGATATACATTGGAGATGAAAAAGACCTATTATATCAGCGTTTCTCAAACTGGGGTCCACGGACCCCTGGGGGCCTTCGAGGGTCCTCCAGGGGGTCCGTGGGCCCCACTGATCAACTCAATTCCTCCCTCTCCCTCCAAGTTATATGGCTGGCCTGGGGGACTTCTCTGGCACAGGCTCCGGGTTGACCCGGTGACTCCCCTGCCTCGGGTGGGCCCGATCCTTTTTTCCATTTTTTTTTTTCCTTTTCGGCCGGAGAGTGTTCTGGATGCCCCCCCAGCACTCCTTTGGTGGTCGGTGAAAAATTTTTTTTAGACCTCCAGGGGCCCGATCCCTGGCCGCGGCGTCGCAGGCTGGCCTGGGGGAGTTCTCTGGTGGGGACAGGCTCCGGGTTGACCTGGTGACGCCCCTGCCTCGGGTGGGCCCGATCCTTTTTTCTGTTTTTTTTTTTTTGTCCGGAGAGTGGTCTGGATGTCCCCCGAGCACCCCTTTTGGGGTGGGTGAAAATTTTTTTTTCCGACTTCCAGGGGCCCGATCCCTGGCCGCGGCGTCGCAGGCTGGCCTGGTGGCCTTCTCTCGCTCCGGCCGCAGATGGCCCTTGGTCTGCCAGAGGCTCTGGAACCTTGGAAACGCTTTAGAAACTCCCCAGGCCCATGTCCACTCTGTCTGCCTTACTAATGAAGGGGAATTCCATTGATCAGGAGTTGTTTGTGAAAGTATGGGAAGGGGAGTTATGACAGCCCTGAACAGATAATGGCAGAGCATATTATGGAATGTTAAAAATGCTTCAGTGGACCACAGGCTTTGTTACTACATCAGGAAATTCTATTCAAAATGTATTGGATGCCACAGAGTTGTGCAAAATGGCAGCCTTTTCCCTGACCGTTTTATTGAGTCGTCATAAAGGAAAAGGAACCCTGATGCATATGCTACAGGACTGTTCCAGAGTCAGGAAGCTGTGGAAAGAGGTGGACACAAGAGTGAAAACAGTGCTTGGATTCAGCAACCAAACCTCAGCTGAAAATTATATCTTAGGTTACGTACCTACTGTGCTGGGTTTAATTCTACCACAAGGCGACAGTGATAGCCAAGCAAATGATTTTTGGATTCAGCAACCAAACCTCAGCTGAAAATTATATCTTAGGTTACGTACCTACTGCGCTGGGTTTAATTCTACCACAAGGCGACAGTGATAGCCAAGCAAATGACCTTAGGCTTACACTCAGAATAGAGGAGAGGTATTGAGGCCTGTCTGAGTTAGCAGCGAAAGAAAGAATAGTTTTATCGACGTAAAGAGCAATTATTTGAATTTGAAGAAATTTGGACCCTGTTTCTTGAATAGCATTTGGATAAAGAATGCTGAGTAGCTCAGATGCCAGACTTTCATTCCACCCGACCTCTCCACCTTTTCCCTCCCTCTCCTACCGCTCCCTTTTTCCCCTTTTTGCCTATTTATGCATTTTTAAAATATATTGTTACTGCTGCCCTAACATGTTATGTCTGTGTAATATTGTCTGGTTTTGTACTGTCTGGTCTTGCAGCTTGGGCAGGTTGTAAAGTTGCATAATTTTATGGGGATATCCTGTGAAATGTATGGCACCTTTTTGTATTTTCTGTTTAATTTGTTTATTTTCATAAAGAAACAAAATGATTAATATTCTGGTTTGGGCAAGTCACAAACAAAAATGCATGTGTCAGCTTCACTCTAGTAGTCCTATTTTTCTACACGCCTCACACATACACCTCCATTATTACATGGCAAAATACAGGCCAATGGGCTGGATTTACTCAAGAAAAACCCAGAGCTAAGACTGTGGTAGGAATTTTGCAATTCAGGACAGAGGATCACTGGCAGAATGTCCTAGGACAGCTTGCACACGAACACCTGCTTGCATTATGCTTCGCTTCAGGCCCTAGTATTAGTCATTTACTTTCAGGGACACTAAATTCACTCATGATTTATTAAAAAAATTCCATTTAAATGTATTGTGAATCTCTGTCATTAAACAAGTGAGACAGCTTAGAGTTGCATGAAATTGATACCAAAGAGCAGTGAGATGCCTTGGCAGGCATTAGCCTTTTGGGAATGATGGAAACCATTCTTTAACAGAAACATTTAAAAAAATGTTGAGGCAGTGTCTCCTCAGTGCTGTGCTTCTGAGTGTCTGGTGCTGCAGCCAGCACTAGAAGGCCCAAAGGAGCTCTCAGCAGAGCTGATCTGATGCAGTGGGAGCAAATACTATCTTGTTAAAAGACTGTAGCAGTAGCCACCCGTTTTGCCTCAGGTACAAAGTCTTCAGGAACTCCTGTAGATTAAAATCATCAATACAATTCTAAAGAGCAGGCAGTGAGCTCCAATCCTGTGACTGGCTCCACTCAGGACAGATAGACCCTTTTACCTGTGCGGAGTCCCTTGCTCTACACAGGTGCAAAGGTCCACTTGCATGGAACCACAGTAGGTTCATGCCATGCTTATTTTGTGTATTTATCATTTTGTTTTGTACACTAGGGGGGCTTGTCCCTTTGAAACTGTCACCAGCCCCAAATACTTTACCCCGCTTTTCAGAAATATAAATTCTTTAAAAAAATTTAAAAAATCCATCATTCCTTTGTGGTTTTGGCTGTGACTCTGTCCTGCACCTGCTGCACACAAGAGCCAGTGTAGTACTATATTAGGGATTTACGTGGCTGTAACAGAGTAGGTGCACTATGTGGGAGAAGCAGGACAGGCAGACATGAGGCTCCTTAGCGGGAGATCCCACCAAGCCTGACAATGGCATGAGATGTTTATGGCTAACTCCCAGATGGAACTCCAGATAGGTCTTTCTGGGAATACACAACAGTAACTATCATGGGAGAAGCACTAGGTCTCCTATTCGCACCTGTGATAATTGGATTCTGCTAGGCTACACTGGCACTGCACCTGGACTCAGACTCTTTGGCTTGGACTACACTTAAAACTTAGGCTGGCATACCTATGGCACTCATGGTGTGAACAATCAGTAGCTATTCTGCTATAGCACCCATAGCATAAGCAAGACCTTTGATGCAAATCTTTAGCCCCAAAGAAAACAAACTTGTGAGCATGCACTGAATTCAGCGCTGCTCTATACCTTCAGTGGAGGGAGGAGCAATCTCAGTGTCCAGAAGTCACCAGCCCACCACTCCTCATTGGATTCATGGTGCTACTGTACCAAAAAGAACTAGATGCTGCCAGCCCCTCTTTGCCTCCCCACCACCCCCTTCTCTCCATTGTGCAGCTGAAGAAAAGGCAGCGAAAGGAAGAAGAGCATTGGCCACAAACTTTTTTTTGGTTATGTTTAAATTAATAATTGGTGGGACTTTGACTTCATTGATGTGAATGGCAAACCTCCTGTTGATTTCAATGGGAGCAGGAGCAGGCCCTCAATGAAGCATCCCAGGTATATATTGCTGTTTTATTTCTGCTACAATAGCAGCAACGTCAAAAACACACTTCCCTCTGTTGTTACAGGGTCAGTACATTCATTTATCTGGACCAGTCTTAGCAATGATAATCTAATGGATAACAAATATCTAGTAAGAGGACTTTCTTTTGGTTATTCCTTTCATCTTTAACAGTGTTTCATTACAGATCTCAGTACTTCATTAGTATACATAGACCACTACAATGGTTGTTGTCATTCTGTTTTGCTTTTCATTAAGGTAAATTAATGATTGCTCTTAAAATTTATAAAGGATATTCACTTCCAGCCGTCTAAGCCTATTAAGTTATCTTAATGGAAGGAAACAATAAGACTGCATCAGCCAGGTTGACATTTATTTCAAACTCCTACTCTAAAATCTGCAGTTAACAAGGTCAAAAAGCTTTTGGCGAATTATGGGTCCAGAATTCTTAAAATGATTTGCAGCAAGGATTTATTATAAAGCCGCATTGTATTGTCAGGAAGTAGCAGATATGTAGTGAATAGGAGCATAATACAGTCCATTTATTTTACATGCTGTCAAGTACCAAAAAGAAGAAATGATTCAAAATGGTGTAAATGGACAGTTTTGAAAGTGTAGGAATTATTTCATCTCATGTTATCCTTTGGGAGCAAATAGCTTTGCAGATGGCCAAGATATGAAAAAATTACTTTTTTTCCTTAAGTGGAAGCCTCTCTCCCTCCATTTAATTAAATGTTGTGTTCAATAAATTGATAGGAGAATGCACTTGGTGAAAATGGAACAATGGATGAGACCATGCTGCTGAGATCTGTGCACAAAGGGTCCCCTTTCTGGGACTTCCTCCATTCTATTCAGAAGAGGCAAGGTCAACCACCTTAGGGTCACCATCTCCCTGGACTTAGGCCTTGAGAATTCTCTGCAGGATAAGGACATTTGCCCAGTTGGGAAATCTTGTCAACACATCTCAAGGGACTTACACTGACAGGGAGTCAAGACAGTGCCTGAGGGCAGCACGGAACAACAGGTCTTCAGCACAGTGGCCCTGGACCTCCAGCAGATCCCCTGTGATCCCACTGTAGGGTTGGGTGGGAAGCAAAGCCTGCACTCCCATTGGAAGGGAACACTGAGGAAACTGCAAAATGAACCTGACCTCTCTTCCAGGTTTTCCACAGAAGGACATGATCCAGCCCAGTGTGAACACAATTTTATTTAATACGGCATTTAAAAGGCAACAATCAACATCTTTATTCCTCATCTATATTTCTACCCTAGTTCCAAATAATCTAGTCTCTTACCTAAAACACTGTATAGCAAGTGGGAAAAAACCCCAAACTTCTAAGCATTATGTCATAAATATAAAGGGAAGGGTAAACCCCTTTGAAATCCCTCCTGGCCAGGGGAAAGCTCCTCTCACCTGTAAAGGGTTAAGAAGCTAAAGGTAACCTCGCTGGCACCTGACCAAAATGACCAATGAGGAGACAAGATACTTTCAAAAGCTGGGAGGAGGGAGAGAAACAAAGGGTCTGTGTGTCTGTCTATATGCTGGTTTCTGTCGGGGATAGACCAGGAATGGAGTCTTAGAACTTTTAGTAAGTAATCTAGCTAGGTATGTGTTAGATTATGATTTCTTTAAATGGCTGAGAAAAGAATTGTGCTGAATAGAATAACTATTTCTGTCTGTGTATCTTTTTTGTAACTTAAGGTTTTACCTAGAGGGGTTCTCTATGTTTTTGAATCTAATTACCCTGTAAGATATCTACCATCCTGATTTTACAGGGGGGATTTCTTTATTTCAATTTACTTCTATTTTTATTAAAAGTTTTCTTGTAAGAAAACTGAATGCTTTTTCATTGTTCTCAGATCCAAGGGTTTGGGTCTGTGGTCACCTATGCAAATTGGTGAGGCTTTTTACCAAACCTTGTCCAGGAAGTGGGGTGCAAGGTTTTGGGAAGTATTTTGGGGGGAAAGATGTGTCCAAACAGCTCTTCCCCAGTAACCAGTATTAGTTTGGTGGTGGTAGCGGCCAATCCAAGGACAACGGGTGGAATATTTTGTACCTTGGGGAAGGTTTGACCTAAGCTGGTAAAGATAAGCTTAGGAGGTTTTTCATGCAGGTCCCCACATCTGTACCCTAGAGTTCAGAGTGGGGGAGGAACCTTGACATGGTGGCATAGTGGTGGGATTAACCTGAAATCATTTTGAGATCTAGTTGAGATTTTTTGAACTAGAAATACAGATTTTAAAAAGGAAATTTTTTTTTCCTTTGGAAAGGAAGTCCAGGAAGCAGCTGAAACTGAAAGCAGCTTGTTTTTTCTCTGCTTTGTGGCCAAGCAGAGACAAAAGGGGATTATCTTTGTGAATTACAGGTTTTCTTTGCCTGGAGGCAGGGTACTTAACTCCTGCAGGGAAATTCACAGTCTTCCAACCCAGAGTTTTTTGTTTTTTTTCTTCCTAAAAGTAAATAGGGGGTGTGTGTTCTACCCATTTGCTCTTTCTTTGGGCTGGGTAAGCAGGTTTCCAAGTAGTTGGAGGTTTTTTGCTTTGATTTGGGCCCAGAGCAGAGACAAGGGAATTGTCTTTTTCTGTAGGCTGACAATCACTATCAGAGAATAGGTATTCTATTCCAGCACAGCAAAATTTTACAGCCAAGTTTTGTTTGTTTATTTCTAAACCTCGGGTGTAAATTTAGTTAAAAACAGAGAGGTTAGAATGACAAAATCTGCTGCTCGACTACAGCTGGAATTAGCCAAATTTCAGGCTGAGGAAAAACAAAGGGAACATGAAAGACAGATAGAACTCATGCGGCTGGAGAAGGAGGTACAGGAGGCTGCCCACAAGAGGGAAATGGAGGCAAGGAAGCATGTGGAGGAGGAGAAGGAAAAAGAGAGGAAGCATGTGGAGGAGGTGGAGAGGATAAAGGCCAGTAGAATATAACAACAAACCCTAGCAATCCTTCTCCAGGTACCACTTCCCATCCCAGAAAGTTCCCCACCTACAAGGCAGGTGATGATACTGAGGCCTTCTTAGAAAACTTCGAAAGGGCCTGCCTTGGGTACAACATCTCTACTGACCAATACATGGTAGAGCTGAGGCCGCAGCTCAGTGGACCCTTAGCTGAGGTGGCAGCTGAAATGCCTAAAGAACACATGAACAAGTATGAACTGTTTAAATCCAAGGCGAGAGTCAGAATGGGGATAACACCCGAGCAGTCTCGTCGGAGGTTCAGAGCCCTAAGGTGGAAACCAGACGTGTCATTTACCCAACATGCCTACCACATTGTGAAACATTGGGATGCTTGGATATCAGGAGCAAGTGTTGAATCTCCAGTAAATTTGCCCTTCCTAATGCAAATGGAACAATTCTTAGAGGGTGTTCCTGAGGAAATAGAAAGATACATCCTAGATGGGAAACCCAAAACTGTAATCGAGGCAGGAGAGATTGGAGCCAGATGGGTGGAGGTGGCAGAGAAGAAGAAAACGGGTCACAGTTGGAGCAGAGACCAGAAGGGACCACCCCAGACCACACCCTATTACCGGGGGCAGCCCAAGGCCACACCTACCTCCCAAAGAACCCTCCAGGCCCCTTATCGTCCCACCACCCCATTCTCCAGCAACCCACCTCGCCCCAGTGACCCGTCAGCTGGACGATGTTTTAAATGTAACGAGCTGGGGCATGTAAAGGCCAGCTGCCCCAAGAACCCCAACAGATTACAGTTCATTGCACCGGAATCACACCAGAGGTCCACAGGCCCAGATACCTCCCAGATACCCTTGGAGCGGAGGGAAACTGTGAGTGTGGGCGGGAAGAAGGTCACCGCATGGAGGGACACTGGAGCACAAGTGTCAGCTATCCATGCTTCCTTAGTGGACCCCAATTTAATCAACCCAGAGATCCAAGTGACGATTCAACCCTTCAAGTCCAACTCTTTCAATTTGCCTACAGCCAAGTTGCCTGTCCAGTACAAGGGCTGGTCAGGAATGTGGATTTTTGCAGTCTATGATGATTATCCCATCCCCATGCTGTTGGGGGAAGACTTGGCCAATCATGTGAAGCAGGCCAAGAGGGTGGGAACGGTCACCCGCAGCCAGGCTAAACAAGCCGTGAGGCCTAGCTCTGTTCCGGAAACTTCTATCAGGACCCGGTCAGAGGTGATGGACCCGGACCCCAGGCCAATGTCTGTAACAGCAGTAGTGGATCCAGTCCCAGAGACCCAGACGGAACCAGTCCCAGAACCGGAACCAGCCGAACAACCAACACCAGACCCCATGTCAGCACTGAATCCAGTACTTGCAACCTCAACACCAGAGGGCCCCACCGAACCTGAACTGGCAGCAGCCGATAACCCTATACAAGAGGCTCAGCCGGAGCCTGAATCCCAACATAGTGCACCAGCGGAGAGCGGTTCACAGTCAACAGAAACAGCTCCATCCCCTATATCGCTTCCAGAGGGACCAAGCCTAGGTCCACAATCCAATGAGGAACTGATGTCTCCAGCATCAAGGGAACAGTTCCAGACTGAAAAGGAAGCAGATGAAAGCCTCCAGAGAGCTTGGACGGCAGCACGGAGCAACGCACCGCCTCTCAGCTCTTCTAATTGATCCAGGTTTGTTGTAGAAAGAGGACTTTTATACAAGGAAACTCTTTCTGGGGAACACCAGGAAGACTGGCATCCTCAGAGACAGTTGGTAGTTCCAACTAAATACCAGGTCAAGCTCTTGAGCTTAGCCCACGATCACCCTAGTGGCCATGCTGGGGTGAACAGGACCAAAGACCATTTGGGGGGGTCATTCCACTGGGAGGGAATGGGCAAGGATGTTTCTACCTATGTCCAGTCTTGTGAGGTGTGCCAAAGAGTGGGAAAACCCCAAGACCAGGTCAAAGCCCCTCTCCAGCCACTCCCCATCATTGAAGTTCCATTTCAGCGAGTAGCTGTGGATATTCTGGGTCCTTTTCCGAAAAAGACAGCCAGCGGAAAGCAGTACATACTGACTTTCATGGATTTTGCCACCCGATGGCCGGAAGCAGTAGCTCTAAGCAACACCAGGGCTAAAAGTGTGTGCCAGGCACTAGCAGACATTTTTGCCAGGGTAGGTTGGCCCTCCGACATCCTCACAGATGCAGGGACTAATTTCCTGGCAGGAACTATGAAAAACCTTTGGGAAGCTCATGGGGTAAATCACTTGGTTGCCACTCCTTACCACCATCAAACAAATGGCATGGTGGAGAAGTTTAATGGAACTTTGGGGGCCATGATACGTAAATTCGTAAATGAGCATTCCAATGATTGGGACCTAGTGTTGCAGCAGTTGCTTTTTGCCTACAGAGCTGTACCACATCCCAGTTTAGGGTTTTCCCCATTTGAACTTGTATACGGCCGTGAGGTTAAGGGGCCATTGCAGTTGGTGAAGCAGCAATGGGAGGGATTTACACCTTCTCCAGGAACTAACTTTCTGGACTTTGTAACCAACCTACAAAACACCCTCCGAACCTCTTTAGCCCTTGCTAGAGAAAACTTACAGGATGCTCAAAAAGAGCAAAAAGCCTGGTATGATAAACATGCCAGAGAGCGTTCCTTCAAAGTAGGAGACCAGGTCATGGTCTTAAAGGCGCTCCAGGCCCATAAAATGGAAGCATTGTGGGAAGGGCCATTCACTGTCCAGGAGCGCCTGGGAGCTGTTAATTATCTCATAACATTCCCCACCTCCAACCAAAAGCCTAAGGTGTACCATATTAATTCTCTAAAGCCCTTTTATTCCAGAGAATTAAAGGTTTGTCAGTTTACAGCCCACAGAGGAGACGATGCTGAGTGGCCCGAAGGTGTCTACTACGAAGGGAAATGTGGTGGTGGTGTGGAAGAGGTGAACCTCTCCATGACCCTTGGGCATATGCAGTGACAGCAGATCCAGGAGCTGTGCACTAGCTACGCGCCAACGTTCTCAGCCACCCCAGGACTGACTGAACGGGCATACCACTCCATTGACACAGGTAATGCTCACCCAATTAGGGTCCAACCTTACCGGGTGTCTCCTCAAGCTAAAACTGCTATAGAACGGGAGATCCAGGATATGTTACAGATGGGTGTAATCCGCCTCTCTGAAAGTGCATGGGCATCTCCAGTGGTTCTAGTTCCCAAACCAGATGGGGAAATACATTTTTGCGTGGACTACCGTAAGCTAAATGCTGTAACTCGCCCAGACAACTATCCAATGCCTCGCACAGATGAACTATTAGAGAAACTGGGACGGGCCCAGTTCATCTCTACCTTGGACTTAACCAAGGGGTACTGGCAGGTACCGCTAGATGAATCTGCCAAGGAAAGGTCAGCCTTCATCACACATCTCGGGCTGTATGAATTTAATGTACTCCCTTTCGGGCTGCGAAATGCACCCGCCACTTTCCAAAGACTTGTAGATGGTCTCCTAGCGGGATTAGGAGAATATGCAGTCGCCTACCTTGACGATGTGGCCATATTTTCGGATTCCTGGGCAGACCATCTGGAACATCTACAAAAAGTCCCTGAGCGCATAAGGGAGGCAGGACTAACTGTTAAGGCTAAGAAGTGTCAAATAGGCCTAAACAGAGTGACTTACCTTGGACACCAGGTGGGTCAAGGAACTATCAGCCCCCTACAGGCCAAAGTGGATGCTATCCAAAAGTGGCCTGTCCCAAAGTCAAAGAAACAGGTTCAATCCTTCTTAGGCTTGGCCGGTTATTACAGACGATTTGTACCGCACTACAGCCAAATCGCTGCCCCACTGACAGACCTAACCAAAAAGAAACAGCCAAATGCTGTTCAGTGGACTGAAAAGTGTCAGAAGGCCTTTAACAAGCTTAAAGCGACACTCATGTCTGACCCTGTACTAAGGGCCCCAGACTTTGACAAACCGTTCCTAGTAACCACAGATGCATCTGAGCGTGGTGTGGGAGCAGTTTTAATGCAGAAAGGACCTGATCAAGAATTCCACCCTGTAGTGTTTCTCAGCAAAAAACTGTCTGAGAGGGAAAGCAACTGGTCAGTCACTGAAAAAGAATGTTACGCCATTGTCTACGCTCTGGAAAAGCTACGCCCATATGTTTGGGGATGGCGTTTCCACCTGCAAACCAACCATGCTGCACTGAAGTGGCTTCACACCATCAAGGAAACTAACAAAAAACTTCTTCGGTGGAGTTTAGCTCTCCAAGATTTTGATTTCAACATCCAACACATCTCAGGAGCTTCTAACAAAGTGGCTGATGCACTCTCCCGTGAAAGTTTCCCAGAATCAACTGGTTAAAATCGTCCTTGAGATGTGGAAAATATTGTTAGTCTTTATGTACTTGGTAGTATATTTAGAGATGCATGTGTCTTATTAACTCTGTTTTTCCTAGAGCTCCAGGAAGAAATCCCAGCCAGTGTTTCACCCTAGCTGAGATTTGGGGGGCGTGTCATAAATATAAAGGGAAGGGTAAACCCCTTTGAAATCCCTCCTGGCCAGGGGAAAGCTCCTCTCACCTGTAAAGGGTTAAGAAGCTAAAGGTAACCTCGCTGGCACCTGACCAAAATGACCAATGAGGAGACAAGATACTTTCAAAAGCTGGGAGGAGGGAGAGAAACAAAGGGTCTGTGTCTGTCTGTATGCTGGGTCTTTGCCGGGGATAGACCAGGAATGGAATCTTAGAACTTTTAGTAAGTAATCTAGCTAGGTATGTGTTAGATTATGATTTCTTTAAATGGCTGAGAAAAGAATTGTGCTGAATAGAATAACTATTTCTGTCTGTGTATCTTTTTTGTAACTTAAGGTTTTGCCTACAGGGGTTCTCTATGTTTTTGAATCTAATTACCCTGTAAGATATCTACCATCCTGATTTTACAGGGGGGATTTCTTTATTTCAATTTACTTCTATTTTTATTAAAAGTCTTCTTGTAAGAAAACTGAATGCTTTTTCATTGTTCTCAGATCCAAGGGTTTGGGTCTGTGGTCACCTATGCAAATTGGTGAGGTTTTTTATCCAACATTTCCCAGGAAAGGGGGGGTGCAAGTGTTGGGAGGATTGTTCATTATTCTTAAGATCCAAGGGTCTGGGTCTGTAGTCACCTAGGCAAATTGGTGAGGCTTTTTACCAAACCTTGTCCAGGAAGTGGGGTGCAAGGTTTTGGGAAGTATTTTGGTGGGAAGGACGCGTCCAAACAGCTCTTCCCCAGTAACCAGTATTAGTTTGGTGGTGGTAGCGGCCAATCCAAAGACAACGGGTGGAATATTTTGTACCTTGGGGAAGGTTTGACCTAAGCTGGTAAAGATAAGCTTAGGAGGTTTTTCATGCAGGTCCCCACATCTGTACCCTAGAGTTCAGAGCGGGGGAGGAACCTTGACACATTATTTGCCATCTTCTCAGGTGCTGCCCTCTATAGTAATACCTGTGCTCTGTCCCCACTGAAAGGGAGATGGGGAGGGGTGGAGAGGAAATGGGGTCATACGCTGGCATAAGGTGACATCCCCCCTGCAGTCAAAGACTAGTTCTGTGGGGTCAGTAAGTATCATTCTCCTATTGTACAGATGGTGAAACTGAAGCAGAGTGGACCAGATCTTGCAGTGGTACACAAGATGCCTTTAACCAGTTAAGCAAGAGTAAATTAGGCAGCAGTGGGGTGTGACTGGACAAGGTATAAGATGTTATCCTACATCCTGATGTAGAACAGTGCCTAAATTATCATAGTCAACAGAGGGGAGTGTAACACAGAAAAGAGGTGCTGTAGCAACAGTGGGTGTATTGAGGATAAAAGAAAGATAAGATCATCCTGCAGGGTATAAGTGAGCAAAAGGGGCTTGGTTCTATTCTTAGTTATACTGGTTACCTCTGAAATAACTCCCCTGAGCTCAGCGGAATTACTTTGGATGTCAGCCTGTGTGACTGAGATCTGAATCTGGCTAAGGGTGTTGAAGCTGCAGGGTGTAAATTAAAATAGATCTTTACCCTACTCATCCTAAGATTCACTTGCCATCACAGCTTCAATCAGAAAGGCAGTCAAAGCCATCACTTAGTGCTCAGCTGTGGCTGATTTCAAAATTCACCACCTGGCACAGAACATCCAAGTCCACTCAATGGATGTGCCAACTACACAGCAAGTCAACAGCAAAGAAGCAGCTTAGTGTAGTGCTCAACACTTCACACCAGGTCACAAGGACAGAAAGAGGAGACCATTAGCATGAAGAAACTTACTGTGCAGCAGACAGCAACAGCTAAAGTATAACGACAAACCCAGAGTCACTGAGAAGATTATAACTGGTTCCTGTGGAGATTGAATCCTTACGTGGCATGCGAAGCAGCCATGGTATTGCCCAGATAAAGTACAATTTTGGAGCCTCCACGTACATGAGTTAAATGAATGAAATGCTCAGACTGATGTATGTTGGAGAATGTGAATCACCACTATTGGATATGAGATTAAACTGCACAGTTACAGAGCTAATAAACAAACAGTTATAGACCCTGGGTCTCTGGCTACCAAACAATACCTAACCATTTTATTTTAATCCCCAAAAGCTCCTTCCTCTACACATTGCTTGCCCTTTATTTTTGCCACTCCAGTAGCTGTAAAGAAAACTAAAGTACTGTACAAAGGGGGTCAGTATTATCTCCATTTTACTGGTGGAGAAACTGAGGCACCGAGAGAGGAAGTGACTTGCCCAAGGTCACTCAGGAGGCCAGCAGCTCAGCTGGGACTAAAACATAGGTTTCCTCAGTCCCAGTCCAGTGCTCTATCTACTAACCCATGCTGCTCTGCTGAAATGCCCCAAACAGATTCATTTTACATCCCCCATCACATCACTCATAAATATCTTCTTAAGTGAAAATGTATTCTCTGAAAACAGAAAGATATATTGCAGAAACATCCCAAAATATTGTTAGGCGAACACCCTATTGTTTTATTTAACTTTTGGTAGCCTGGCACCAGTCCTATAAGACTCCCTCCATGACAAAAGTATTTTGTATAGCTCACTTGCTGGTTTGTGATATGCAGGGAATCAAGGCAGTCAATCCAGATTAGTAATGGATACACAGTGCTTAATTTGTAAAGAAAGAGGTGCCGGGGTTCAAGCAAGTTTTTTTTACACTCATAACTGATGTAGCAAGCCCAGACATGCTGGGGCTATAAACTGCCAAGCCTAGAGGTGGCTAGGGCTCAGCTCTGACTAGCCCTGGCACAAATTAAGCCAGTGGTGGGCAATCTGCGGCCCATTAGGGCAAGCTGCTGGCGGGATGCCAGACCGTTTGTTTACATTTGCAAGACCGCCTTCAGTTCAGTTCGCTGTTACCGGCCACTGGGAGCTGTGGAAAGCGGTGCTGGGAACGGCGAACCGCAGCCACTGGGAGCTGTGAGTAGCCCTGCAAATGTAAACAAACAGTCTGGCGGCCTGCCCGTGGCTTGCCCTGATGGGCTGCATGCAGCCTGTGGGCCACAGGTTGCCCACCACTGAATTAAGCACTGGATAAACCTCAAAACATTCAGAGGACATTAGCTTGGAAGAGCACCTATGAATCTGAATGCTAACCCAGCCCCCAACCAAACTTCTGAGCCTACTGAGGTCCCTCCCACTAGATTTACATTATCCTCCTTCCTTCAGCAAGGCCCAGTCCAATCCTTGGTCTCCATTTGAATAGCTTCTCCCGCCTCACAACCTGTGATATCTGCTAAAGACCCATAAGGACTGGCAGCAATTTGGACAAGATTTTGCTGATGTCATATCTAACAGCACTCTTGGGCTGCACTTCATATCTTTATATCTAACAGCACTCTCGGGCTGCACTATTACTCCTGTTACCTGAACTTCCAAGTTTTATTCTGTGAGTTTCCTCATCACTGGTGCACAGAACCGGACACTCCAAAGATGACAAATGTGAAAGGAATGACATGTTTAGTCCAGCCAAGAGGCCACCAGACTTGCTGTATGCTCATTGACTCTTAAAAGAGAATGGGCAGCTGTGAGAGTGGGAAAGGAGGTTGCAGATTGGTTTTTAGGATAAGGGAGGACAGGTTGGAAGTTCTGAGATGCTGTAAAATCTTGGAACCCTGCATACATTTTTTTGTATCTCCAGTGAACAGACAGACATCCAATAAGCGTAAGAAAATCCTAAATGAGCCACCTAAGCTGCAGTTTGCTCTGTGACTTGGCAAGGCTTTTGAGGTTCTTGTCTTTATCATACAGGAGCTGGTTCCTTGCACCTTAAAATACACTACAAGGGCCTGTAAAAAGAATGGCTCTCAAGGTTAACGGTCATGTAACTCATAAGTGGTCATACTATTTTCAAAACTGTGAAGGAACTGATACAGTGGCTCAATTATATTGAAGAATGGATTAAATGCACGTGAAACAGGTCTGAGGGAAATATACAGTGATTTCCACACAAGGGAGGGAAGAAGTCTCTAGGAGAAGCCATTATTCCCATATGTCGTCCGGAGGGTTTAGTAGCACCATTTACCATAAGGAATCTCTTCAATGGTAGTTTTACCTAGTGTTTTCCTGAAGATGGACAATGCAGTAATGAGATCCATCTGTTCCCCCTAGTAGTGATATCCTTGCCAGGTAGCAGCTAGAAAGCTTTGCAGGAAAGTAGTCTTTTTAAAATTTTATGGAGAGGGTTTACATCCCTAAATCCTTCACATACCATTTTAATGTAAGCTAACACGGTTTTTACAGCCCATTAAAGATCTAAGCACTCCTTGTCTATGTCTATGCATGTAGTCCATGCCTTTGCAGTATTTATCTGTTAGAAATGGCTTCTCTGTCTGGCTATACTAAAGTGGTCCTCTGAAGTCACAGACCTTTATGCTATTTCGCTAAAAGAAAATACATCCCCCTCCCCCATCACTTTGCCTTTAAAAAAAAAAAAGAACTGAGGCAGGCTTCAATTTAAATGTTCTGCCTGTCTTTTGGTAGATAACTGAACCTCTGCATTGTCAGATAACTAAGGGTTTAGCTTCAAGCAACATACTATTAAGGAAATTTAACAGGGTGCAGTTATTACCAATCATATCTGCCCGAATCCCAGCCCATTGCACATATTGTATTTGGTCAGATGGTTACTTTTTTCCAAATCAGGATCTTTTCTAATTTGGGAACTGTTGAGTCTTTGCTCTCTACACACCTATCAGAATAAGGAGACACAGCTGAGTTCCAAGTAACCAAGTTTACTAACTGTATACAAAGCCTGTCTCCCTATATACAGTGCCCCTCTGGTGGGATTCTGGCGGCAACTGCAATAGAAGGTAGGGAGAGCCATTAAAAGGCACCCCAAACTATTTAAAGGAATGCTGGTCAATTCTTATGCACTACAGAAACAAACTCAGTCCCTGGAGTGACTGTTTGCAAATCCAGTTGTCTAACGCACTGAGGCCAAAGACTGTTAATACCAAAGCATGGCTATTTCCTAAAAGAATGATTATAAAAATACTTAAGAGAAAACATAACCTTTCCCTCTCAAAAGCATCAGCAGGTGATGCAGTTACTTCAATCAGCAATGATAAGTAAAGCTAAAGAGCAAAGAGACTAAAGGTTCTGTAACCACATGACTTCAGATGATATTTAGGAAAGGTAAGAAGTTCAGGATTCACCAATTTCAAAGGTCAAACAGGAATAAATAAAATAGGACAAGGCCATGGAATGGCTTTTAATGAAAAAAAATGTATTTTAATAGTGCCTGCTGACTGAGTACTCTATAAGCATGAATAAAATATTACAACATTCATACGAGATAGATATTGTGGTCTCTATTTTACAGATAGGGAAACTGAGGAATAGAAAGGGTAATGTCTACATTTTCCAGAAGTGGCCACTGATTTTTGGTGCTTCACTTTGTGGTTGCCCAACCTGAGAGAGCTGTTGCCTGATTTTGGTGACCAGTGTAAGCAAAATTCCAATGTAGATCCTCCCCAGAGGTGTGTCTCAAGCTGCCTTCCTGGTGCTTGCTATTTGGCCTGGCTTCTCCCCTTCATGGGTTAGGTCCTCAGTTCTTTTTTTCAGACACCCGGTGCCTCCTCACTATACATGGGACACAAAGGGTGCTGTCCCTGGGAAAATGAATAATGCTACCACAGCTGGCAAGGTGTATAAAAACCTACTACACAAGAAACCAAGTACATCAACACAAACCCCAGCAAGGAGTCGACACATCCCAAACAACAATATAACAAAGGAGGACTTTGTTAGGAACAGGAAAAAAGGATTTGGGGAAGAAGAGAGTTAACTACTAAGTACTAAACATTAATAAATCAACAAATTTCCCATCTTGCAACATGCAATTTATCCCAAGTTCCCAGCTACTTCCCTGGCACTTTCTCAGGTGGATGACACATTGAGGACAAGTCTAGTGAAGAGTGCTGAGAACACTGGTTAGCTAAAACAAAAGTTGTCTTCACCCCTCCGTGGAGCATGGTCCTCTCCTGGCTCTCTAGTTTGGAGTCCCTTTGGGGTCTAGGCTGAGTCTTGGTAGCCAGTGCTGGGTCCCATCTCTGACACTCTGGATCCTGGTCTCTGCAGGGCTGGAACTGCTCAGTTGGTGCAAACCCAAGCTTGCCCTCGTTTATGCCCCAGGTCAGCAACAAGATAGCTATGTTTATAATATGACATTTATATGTACACCCCCACTGTACTATTACAGTTTGAAAACTATATGCTTTTGGCAATCGCCACATCAAAGCTTTTTGTTTCAGTGCTTGTTGAGCCAGGGAGCTTGACCATGCATTGACCCAGCACAAACCGAAAGCCTCAGTGCTTGAGACAACGGATTGAACAGATCAAATAAACTTTCAAAACATAACTCCAGAAACTAAGTTTATTTTAAAACTACCTTGAATATATAAACATGTAATAAGATTCCTTTGATTTTCCAGCACTTAGTAAAAACTTTAGCTTTTCTAATGTACCATTATTTACATGCATTACAATTAAAATGGGGGCAAAATAGGTTTATATTCATGTGATGGGGTCCACTCACTGCTAGTGGTGCCTCCTCCTGGCCATCCTGGGGATTAGCTCTTCCAGGCATTGAACTCTCCTCTGGTGGTATCTTCACCCAACCTATCTTCATCTGTGGCCTCTCGCGTTCCATGAACTGCAGCCTCCTCTTTGTGATTTGGTCCTCTGGCTGAGTCACCATATGTATTCCCCTTCTGGGGTGGGGATCTAACAAAGTCTTTTGCAGACAAACCATCCCAGGCAGTCTGATGTCCTCTGTCTGGACTGTGCCATATTCCCAGTGGTTGGTAGGGGAACTTGAGCCCATCCTCTACTCTGAGTTCCAGCTCAGGAGCCCTCTGACCAGCAGCAATGGCCTGCACTGTCCAATCTTGCTGCTTTCCCCGTCTCTAGGTTCACCAGCCTCCCAACTCCCTCCTCTCAGGGAAACTATGGACTAACCTCTAGCCCCTAATGCACCTTCCTTTTCCTAGGGAGTGATTACAGCCTACTTCCCTGCAGCCTCTTCTGATGATATCTCTTGGGCTTTGTATAGCTGAACCTGCTCCCAATCAATTCCTTGCACCCTGGGTCCTCCTCCAGGTGCAGCCTGTGGAGTTAATTGGCCCACCTGGTCATCTTAACCCCTTCTAGTCTTGTGTGGGGGTAGACACCCCATCACAATTCAACTACATTGCTAATTGCTGTACCAAACAGACATCTCAAGGATGGGGAATGAAGAGACAATGGAGTGGATAGTGCTGGTGTAAAATGCACACTGCAGTTTCAGTTCCATGGATAGTTCTTGGACAACGGAAATGTGAGTTTCAGCATCCTGATTTTTCAGTGGATTTTACAACAGAAATGCCTGAGTGAAAAAGGATGGTATAGTGGTTGGGGTGCTAACCTGGGATAGGGTTGCCAGTCGTATGGTTTTCTACTGGAATGCCATGTTGAAAAGGGACCCTGGCGGCTCTGGTCAGCACTGCTGACCAGGCTGCTAAAAGTCTGGTTGGCGGTGCAAGAGGGGCTAAGGCAGGCTCCCTGCCTGCCCTGGCTCCGCGCAGCTCCTGGAAGTGGCTGACATTTCCAGCTCCTAGGCGCAGGGGTGGCTGGGGGGCTTGCGTACTGCCCCCACCCTGAGCACCAGCTCTGCAGCTCCCATTGGCCAGGAACCACGGCCAATGGGAGCCACAGGGGCAGCACCTGCAATTGAGAGCCTAGGAGCCAGACTTGTTGACTGCTTCTGAGAGCCGCCTGAGGTAAGCACTGCCTGGAACCCACACTCCGAACCCCCTCCCGCACCCCAACCCTCTGCCCCAGCCCTGAGCCCCCTCCTACATCCCAAATCCCTCCCAGAGTCTGCACCACCAAACCCCCTTCTGCACTCTGAACCCCTTAGACCCAGTCAGGAGCCCCCTCCTGCATCCTAAACCCCTCATTCCCGGCCCGACCCCAGAGCCCACACTCCCAGATGGAGCCCTCATCTCCCCTCACCCCAACCCCCTGCCCCAGCCCGAAGCCCCCTCCCACATTCTGAACCCCTTATTTCTGGCCCCACCCCAGAGCCTGCACCTTCAGTTAGAGCCCTCACCCCCTTGGCCCCATCCCCCAGCCTGGAGCCCCCTCCTGCATCCCAAACCCCACATCCCCAGCCCCACCCCAGAGCCCACACCTCCAGCTGGAGCCCGCACCTCAACCCAGCCCAGTGAAAATGAGGGAGGGTGGGAGGAGGGGAAGAGCGAGCGACAGAGGGAGGGGAGATTGAGTGAGCGGGGGCAGGGCCTCAGGGAAGGGGCAAGGCAGAGGGTGGGACAAGGGTGTTCGGTTTCTGGCAATCAGAAAGTTGGCAACCCTAACCTGGGACTCAAAAGATCTCAGTTTATTCCCGTCTCTGCCAAAGATTCCCTGTTCAGACTTGAGCAATCACTTAGGCCCAGACCCTCAAAAAGGTATTTAGGCACCTAACTCCCACTGAAATTAATGGAAGTCAGGCATCTAACTGCCTTTGAGTATCTGGGCCTTAGTCTCTCTACGTTTCAGTTCCCTATCTGTAAAACAATGCTTCCCCACATCCCAGGGGTGTTGTGAGGATAAATACACTGAAGATTGTGAGGTGCTCAGATACTACAGTAGCGAGGTCCATATGAGTACCGAAGAATGATGAATAGATCGATGTACAGATGGAGCAACTTTGGGTAAAGATATCCGCTTCTCCATCACATGTTTGTTTCCTTCTTTTCCTTCTATAGCTGTAACTCTCTAGGGCACTGCAATCCGTGACCTGCTCATCCTGTCACTGCTTCTTAGGGCACTTGAAGAGCAGCACATTGGTAAAAGAGATCTGTGTTGGCTTTATGTGAAAAAAGGCACAAGTAGCTCTAAGGCAAATGCAGAAGAATTCTGCAGAGGAAAAGAATGCATCTCTGAAGAGATGCTCATGCCCATGTCAAACCCACTAAAGTTCTCCACATCTGCACTAGTTCAATAATCAAGTCTCAGTCTACAAGTGATTTTTGCCTACTCCTGACAAAGCCGAGCTGGAAAAGAGGAAGCTCCACTTTATCAGCCAATATAACCTTCTGTCATAACCCTGTTCATGCTTCCACTGCTGAACAGTCATGAAGCTGCAGTGTTTGGGTCCCTCACGCTAGACCCATGCACTTTTAAGCTTCCCTAGCTCTGGGTACGCTCCAGAACTCTCTCTGGCTCCAGTCTCTCTGGCATACTTCCTGGGTGGAAGCTCTGTCTGATACCTCTTCTGGAAGTAGGATCCCACTGCCCAGCTGCCCTACATCCTCAGGCCCATGCTAACCCCCACCCCTCCAAGTCAACCCAGTTGCCTAAGAACACCCTTTCCCAGAGCTCCCTCCTTGTGGGCATGACAGTTTACAGTTTACTGCTTCAGGAACATGATAACAGTTTGGCAGAAGAGTTTCTAAGACAATCACTCTTTACTTTGGATGGCACAAGATAAACCCAGATTCAGGTAAAACAAGAAACACCTTTACACTATTCACTGCCTCAGTCTTTTCACCACCCTTGTGCATTCTGTGGAATTTGCATCCGTGTCTTTTCAGTCAGTCAAAAATGTTCCTCCTCGCTCTGGAACCCTGGCCTTTTGTTCCTCTCTCCCAAATTTCTCAGCCTCTGTGGTCTTAAAAAGGCCTGAACTAACACTTGGTTTCTTTGTTCTCCTTCTGGGGATTTTCTACCTCTCCATACCCTAGCTCTCGTCAGACAAGCTGGAAAAAGCTGATTTCACCAAGGATGCAGCCATCCTCTTGCTCTGTTCAGGTAAGACCTATTCGGGTATTGATAGTCTTTAGTGGCTCAGCTGTTCAGAGAGAGACTCAGATGCTCCTCCCTGTCTCCTTTGCACAAGGAGTCTGAGGCAAGAATGCAGTAAAGATAATCATAAATGCTTAAACATAGAGAGTTCACAATCGCAAAAGAATTAATAAATGTAGATAGATTCTCTAAATAGTCCCATCCTCTCAGCTGCTTTGCTGCTTTTTCCTCTCTGTGTGCACAAGCCCTCAGTGAATTTCAAATATTATGCCCATGCAAATGTGGTCAGTGAGTGAGTGCCTCCATATCAGACAAAAATGCAGTTTCCATGATCTGCCAGTCAGACAATAAATATACAAAAGTGGAAGTACAGAACAGATAATATGAAAAGGGACATGTCTCATTAGACACTTGCCAATTAAACCAGATTTACTAAGGCACCACGGCAGAGAATAAGGGCAATGTAGATTTTTGCTAATCACACCCTTTTTAATGATCACTCCTCAGCTCACAGACAGACAGCTTAACAATAATTGCATCTACTTTGTACAAGAGGAAAATCCAATAATGGTAAACTTTATACCCACTTTATTCAAGTGTAGCTGCTTATAATGGAGAATTAAGCCCAGGTATGCAAATGAATTAGCTATATATATAAAATGGGACAAATCCTACAGAATTTGTCTTAATAATTCCACACCTAGTTTAATATAACACAGAACTTAAGGACTTAGTAGTCCTTAAGTTTGTCTAGTAACTGACATAATGCTATCTATGTCAGTTATCTATTGGTTTACTTGCTGAATCCAGTGTTCTATATTGATATCAGAATACATTCTCTCAGTTCTCTGACTTCTAGAAAAATTTGCAGAAGTCCTACCACTTGAAGCACCAAGGGCCAAATCATCCTCTCCAACTCTATGCCAGGGCTAAGGGAGAATACCACCGCTGTGACATTGTTCCCCAACACTGAAGTCCCTCTACTGGTTCTCTGTAGGGCTTGGGCCATGTGGGTAAGAAAGAGGTGGAGTCAAAAAGATGTATTGTTCTTTGCAGCATTGTCTCCAGTTCAGCGGTCAAATTTCCTCATTACGTTAATGCAGATTGGCGTTCCCAGTCCATGCTCTAGATCTTTTTTGGAGCTGGACTTCCAAGGTAGGAAAACTTAAGGTATAATATTTGTATAAGAAATATTATGTATTAGAAGGCAACATAAAGCCTTCTCTTTGATCCTCTAAAATCCAGAGATTATATGGTTTAAACTACTACCAATTACATGGGGGGTGGGAGGCATAGGGGCCCAAATCTTCACCTTCTGCATAAAATCATAGGAAGTAAACCCTATGAGTACAAAGTTCTCTAAGTGGGAATAACCTTTATGAAGGACATGATAGTCCCAAAACTCTTACTTTCTCAGTAACCTGGAAAAGATGGATTTTTCACTAATGCCAGAATTATTTCTAAGAGATAAAAACAAGTGCATAAAATAAGGTTATGAGTGATGCGAGAACAATCTGGGACCTACGGTGCATTCTTCTCAAAGGCACTTCTACTTATTTTCCCTTATTGGATTCAAAGCATGCAAGCAGATGTCCATCTTAAAGTTTCTTATTTTTATACTTGTATTAAGAAATACTATGCAGATGGTGAAAATGAGTGAAGATAAGATAGGCTCGCCATTAGGAGAAGTGCAGAGTCTTATCAGAAGTGCTTAAGTCTATATTACTTTTCCTCTGCCATAGGTGCCCACTTGAGACTGGCATCGCATGTGCAGCAAATAAAGCCTTTATACTTTCACTGCAGAAACCAGGGCTGGATGCCCATCTGTCATTAAAGTAGGACAATGTGTCAGTTTACATTTAATAACATTAAAGTGTCCCTATACCAAATATAGAAGTGCTGTTTACCTTGGGCTCTTATCAAATTCATTCTGATAACTTGACCTTAGAGTCACTATTAGCACAGATGAAATCATGGAGTACATATTCAAAGTAACCTTTGACACAGTAACTAAATTAAATCTGATTTTTAAATGGGTTTGATACTACATTTTTTACTTAGACAAAACTCCTGCTTCAAGCCAAAAGGGTGCTATACGTGAGCAGTCACGGAAATCAAATCATTTATGGGTGATGGCATACAGGGTCACAGTGGAAAAGAACTATATGGAGCCAAGATTATCGATACAAATAAAAATTTATTCTACACTACATATTTTTCTTGCTTCCTAAGTTGTGCCATTGCTAGGCAACTGAGGATGGATTAATAATAGAATGCAAATGTATATCCATATACTTACATTAGCCTTCATTTGGATGCGCATGGAAAGGATTGGTACAAACGGTCCCTGTGTGGCTGATCAGAGCTCAGTACATCTTTACTATGAAGGGGGACAAGAGCATCAGAGTGTTTTCATTATGCACAACTTTTAGTGACAAACACCAGATTATCAAAAATGCAGCTTTCTTCCCTGTGGACATTTTCTAATCCTCTGTTTAAGTATTAGAGCAATTTGCTCGTACAACTTCTCTATGCCCTAGTCCCATACTCTAGGGGCAATTTTTGTTACGGGTCATGTACTAATATTGTACAAACTGGACATCCCTAAGGCAAAGAAATCATCACCAACAAGTAATCAACATTTTCAGTCAGCCCTTTTTTGTTCATAATTACTATTTCAGGTAGTACTACCAGAGAACATTAGATTTTAGGACCTGAGTAACTAACCTAATGACTTGTCTGTCATTTGGCATCTACTGCTACTCAACTCCCACTATACTTTGTGCATGCTTCAGTCATTATTTTAATTCAGAATTAGAACTACATTTGTAACTGTAGAGGGAAAAGACAGCTTTGAGAGTGGCTGATAATTCACACTGTCTCCATAGCCTGCTGGTTCTTAAAACAACCAACCAAACCAAACAAAAACCCCCAAACCCTCCAGTCCCTTGATAATTAGCACCCTTTGTCAAAGCTTCAGTTACAGTTTGATGAAAAAATATTCCTAAATGTCAAGAACCATACAGTCTGATAAATATGGATGATATTTAAAAAACAAAGTCAGTAGTTTCTACAAAAGCAGAAGAAGCAAAAGGAAACATAATGTGAATTTATGGGAGATTTTTTTTTACTCCATATCCCTCCTCACATATATCAACTGGTTTGCACTCTTGGTTCTTTCGGTTTTTTTCAAGATGACTGTGACCCCTTTATCTTGTATTAAATGCCTGATCTACATTCAGCAATCTGTTTACCAGAACTCTTCAGTGAAAAACCATGCATTTGAATGGGCCACTTATAACCATTCAGCACAATTGATTCAGAATCATCATATTCAGAGAACTCACCAAATATTTTAGTTCTTCAAGGTCATTTTAATTTAGTAAAAACACCATTCTGGGAAATGAAATACCACATATTTATAAACTGTTTTAAGATGTGATTTAAATCAATCATTGCCCTCAGTGATCGTTCCTTAAACAATTCTGTCACTCACAAACCGATTTGAAGGAGTCATTGACATTCTAAATGATAGCAAACAGCAGCTGCAGATCTTTCACGGAACAACTTTTAAAATTCCCTTCTTGTGTAAACTGGAAGATGAGTAATTTTAGCAGATCTAAGTACCTATCTACCTGCTGTATATTAACTGTGCTGTGTGTGGCAGTTACTCTTGCTAGAGGTCGTTATTGTAACAGTAGTAATTAATAACACTATAGTTGTTTATTAAATTAGAATATTTTATTCTGCTAATTGGAACCTCATGTGCAATTAAAAAGGAATATACTGAGCAGCTTTTAAATGATAGGATAAGACACTAGTGGCATCACAGTGATAGTATTCTCCATTATGGAGGTCATAAATTCAATTCCCCCACCAGGTTTTAGGTTCCTACCGGTAATACAAACATTAGCATATGTACAACAGTGTATACACTAGAAAAACTAGTACCCATATTATACTACCAGCAATGAGAGTAAGCAGTAGCACAGCCAGGGCTCAGGTGTTATCACCACTACGTAACAGACTTGCTCGGAGTAGATTTTCAGGATGCAGCAACAGAAACTCACAAATCTGGTCTATGTTAGCAGCTTAGCACCAGTGCAACTGCACTAGCCACGTCTGTTCAAATAGTTACCCACTAACGTCTGGTCCTTTGATTGCAATGCTGAACCCAGGCCACTTCTATCGGACTCTGGTGGCTGTGCCAAACGGGGAATCGAACAAGAACCAATTTAAACTGGTATTTTTATGTGAACCAGAACCAAACCTGAACCATAATTTTGTCCTTCCTACTGAAGCAGAAAGGAATTTCAAAAATGTGGGTCACTGGTTAAAATAAAGGGTCAACCTTTTTTAAGCTCAAGAGTTAAAAAAAGAAAAAAAAAAAACCCTACAGTACTGTGATCTTATTTTCATTATAAAACAAGACAACAAAATAACAAGTAGGCATGTGATTGTTACCAGAAAGACCGGTGCCAGTGTAATGAGAAGAAAATGAGAACAGAAGGAGGCCAGCCCACAAGAGTAGGGAGGGAGAGGGGATGCTTAGTAGCTGCATGCACACCACATGAAGAAGCGGGGCGGGGAGCGGGGGGGCAGAAATAGATGAACTCTCTCAAACTCTCCACTAAGAAGAGAAGAGGTGGAATGTTTCCTGGTTCCAGAAGTTAACAATAACTCTTCAAGCCATTACCATAGAAAAAGGTAATGCTCCCCAACCCTTCTCCCCTTTAGACTGGTCTCCTCCCACCCATCCCCAACCCCTGGGGCAGCTCCTCCCTCCAATTGCCCCACTTGAGGCAGAGCCCAGGCCCCAAACTCAAATCTTTCGTATCAAAGGGGAAGTATATAACAAAACCCTCTGAAGTATCCAAATACATTTGCATTTTCACATACATGACAACTAGTTGCCGTTACTCTGCAATTCCTTTACCATACGAAAACTGCTGGCCAGCTCACTAGAAAGACTTCATATATGGAATCCATTATATCTGCACATAAACGTGTCTCAAACATTAATTTATTTAATCTCACAACACCTCTGTGCAATAGTGAAATATTATCCCAATTTGACAGATAAGAAGTCGCGTCAGTGCACTTTGGTCATACAGAAATAGGAGAGGTAGTAACTGAACTCAGGTGTTCTAAGTCCAGTGCCTTAAACACAAGAGAATCCCATCTTCCTAGTATCAGTGTCCAACTCAAGAGGATTCCCTCTTCTTGCACATCCGGAGGCACCCTGAAGTGACGGCGCACTAGGGATCCGTACAGATCTCTTCAGCTATGCAGTAGTGGCTGAGGAGGAATAATATTTTAAAAAATTTAAATGGTATGTTTGGAGATTATTTGGAGAATAGGAGTTGATTCCCACAGTCTGGGATCCTCCACCTGGCGGTGACCAGTGCCTAATGGGTCAAAGAGAGCAATGCATCTTCTGCCCCTCTCACAGAGAACCTATCCAATTGTGTCATGTTGTTCACATGAAAACATTTCCATTCTGGTGGTTATCAGTTTACATCCACAAGCAGGGTCTGAATACAAAATACATTATTTCATTCCCCCTGAATTCTTGCTCAAGTAATGACAGACTCACAGTCAGTCTGGGTACCATTCTGCTTCCATTGAAACCAGCCATTGATTTCAGTGGGAGCAGGAGCAGGCTGTTTGTGATCTATGTTTTGATTGTATACTTCAGTTAAATCAAAAGTTGGCGTATTCAGGCCATTATATAACTCTTGGTGTGCATGTATGAATGGCTATATTACTATTCCCTTGAGTATAGATGAAACATTTTTGCTACATCTGTTGAAGGACTAGCCAAAACACACACAGGCTGCTGCAGCTGCCCAGAAGCCACATGATTTCCTGCATATTTTACTTCAAGTTGTAACCTGGCTTGTAAAAACCCATTCTGCACTTTGTAGGCTGCTATTTTGGTTGTGGGTGGTTTTGTTTGGTTTTGGTTTGGTTGGGTGTTTTTGCTACTGATTTCTCAGCTGAGCTTCTTCCCTTCTTGGGACTGTTTGATACGTACTGCACAGCACAGCGGTACCTGTAACTAGAACGATGCTCATATGGAGAGAAACTTCTTCTATTCTCCCATCCCCCTGGGAATGCACAGCAAAAATTGCCTTTCATGTTAGAATCCAAATGGCAAAACACCAGCCAGTGGGTTATTAAACAAACCAACCTAAATGAAACCAAAACAGAAGATAATAAAAAAAAACACCCTATTGTTTAAATATTTCAATTTCTTTCCAATAAAATAAGTACAACACAGTGCTATATGTTTAAAAAAACAACAAAACACTTTTTTGCAGAAGCAACCAAATGGATTTTCCAGTACTATCAGGAGTAAGGCCCTCAGCTGTGTCTGCTCAGTACTTCTGATGCCCTAATGAGCCAGGTAGGCTGCCTGATGGGCCACCCTGCCTGATTGGCTGAGGAAATCAACAGGCTGGTTCTTAAACTTCGCAGCAGCAGTAGCTCACTGGCTGCTCAATACACATGCTGGGGGACTCTCTGCCTCTCTGTGCTTGACTCTCCAAACTCCACTCCTGCTTTGCTCCTCCACTGCTCTAGCCCAGATCCTGCCGTGCACTCAGCTTTGTTCCCATCCTGTTCCAGCCTTCCTTCTGCCTCAGAGCCAGCCCTACTTCTGACTTCCCCGACTCCTGGTAATCCGGTTCCAACTTCGGTTCTGTCTCTGCTTCTGCTTCAAACTCTTGGCTCTGACATTTAGATTCTGACCACTAGGCTGACTGCTTACGACCCAGTTTGCTGACATGTACTTCCTCTTGTTAAAAAACAAAACAGGACAAAAAAACCCCCCAACTATTTGAGACTATTTTGATAACATTGTCATATGTTAAAGGTAAATGTAAGTATATTTTTGCCTGCAATACAAGCGCTTCTATGTGAACTTTGAATCCAAACCCCCAAGCATTGACTTCTTCCTAGATTAGCTGAGTGCATTGTGTCTATTTAACCATTCGCTTTTATTGAAGGACAGATGAATATCAGTCCCTGAAGAATACTGAATTAGCTACTCCCTTGTAGCAAAGCATTTTCTATTTTCAGTCGACAATAGGTTTACTATTAGCACAGCGTTTCATAATGCAGCCGGAGAGTAAAGTGGCAGGCCTGCAGAAGCAAATGGAAATCTTTTTAAATAAGAATTTAACGTGCAGGGCTCTTGCTTTCATTTTAGTAACCTTCAATAAAGTGATCTCTCTAGAATAGTCTAATATGCTAAAGGCATTTGGTTGGATAAATAGGAGGTCTAAAAATATTCCTATGAACATTAAATAACACACATATGTAGAGTATTGACAATTTTTACCATCAATTAAAAAATTTGCCAAATTCTTGGAACTAGAAAGGTCAAAAAACCCAAACAGGATTACTTAATGTCAAAAAACTAAGTGTCTTTTGTTTATTTTTATCCCCCAATTTTTCTATACTCAGATTTCCTATCTCCCAGTCAGAAACTGATATATCAGACTAAGAAATAAAGCAAAACTGCTAGTAATCATAATCACAGTTTTGTATTATCTTATTTAAAAAATCTGAAAAACATTTAAAGGGAAATTTAAGACTACAAGAGCCTACTATGATGTTTTGTTCAGTTTTAATTTGCAGAGAGATTGGTATTATTCCTTTTAAACTTGAATGGATATTTTAATTCAGGTCTGGGATATTGTAATTCTAGTTTAAGGGCCTTTACTCACACGCATTAGTATCTGAAACCATAAATAGTCCCATTCAAATCAAGCAGATTTTGGGAAGACCATCCAGTACCAAATACATTTTTAAACATGTTTTCTTCAATTTAAAAGAAACGGGGGAAAATAGCAGTTACAGATCCCACTGCTGCAAAGCCTGATCACCACAGGACTGATCACCATAGAGGCAGAGGACAGATGCTGTAATGATCGTAGCAGCAGCTGATGCTGAACATGAGAATCTTCTTTTTCCTCCCACTAAGCATTAGGGCCTTTGAAACCTACTCCTATTTTATTTTAATGCGGGAAGGGGTGGAGGTGTCCCCCATCATCAGAGAGGTAAAGCTACAGCGGCAGTAAGGGGTTTGGAGAAGCAAAATGTGAAGAACAACTATGAATTTGTCAGTCTCAGATTACCAAAGGAGTGAATTCTCCTAGACTCTCTCAACATAACATCCAAGGCAATGGGGGGCATTGCACTTAGTTTTGGGTAATTTTTTTTGTTTCCACAGTTAGCAAGATATAATTTTCATAAAAGGTATTACACATACACTTACATAAGGGACCAATCTTTGTACAATTTAATGTATGCAGGAGGACAGAGACACTGGCTGGCTCAGGGGATCACCAATGTGTTCAGTGCTGATTTAGTTCAATGATGTGAGGCCATCTCCGGCTGTAGGAAGAGCCAGTCCCCATCCTGTGAAGGCTATTTAATGGCTTACATTAATAAATTTCTGATTTCAGTCTATCTTCCATTGCACAGACATCAACAGTACAGTTTTCTCCTTCCTTGGCAGTCTCAGCAGCGAAGGAAAGGACTGAAGAGCCACTAATATAGAAATGTGCGTTTAACCCTAGGCATGGTCACTCAAGAGCAGCTATAAGGCACGCTGGCAGGCTGGTGCTGGGGAGACCACACAGTGCTATTCAGTGAGAGCAAAAAAAATCACCTCCATACAGAGGACCAACACAAAGCCTATACACTAGTTACAATAAAGCCCTTGCTTGAGAACTCAAATGGGATTTGAGTAGTGCACAGGTCTTTTTCTGGCCCTTTGCACAGAGATGAACTGCCATCTAGATGAACGGAGCATTTCAGTCACTCACACACAGTAACAGTATACTAAAGATATAGGTCATGCCATGTGTCTAAAAATAGAGACAAATCAGAATTTTTCTGCACTGCCACTTGGAGCATTATCTTACTGTATATCTGTACCTTCCCTCCTCTGCAGCATGCAGTAGTCCATATCTGTACTTCCTTAACCACGATTTTCATCATTAATTTTACTCTCAGAGGTGCCACCTCGCTGAAGTCAAGTGGGAAACTGCAAACATTTTTTTTTCTGAAAAGAAAAATGTTTGAATTAACATGCATCAATAATATATAAAGTGATGGGTGGTAACCAAAGCAAAGATGGGGACAAACACGACTGATGTTTGGTTCAGAGATGGGTCTGAGCACAAGCTCCAGATGTGAACTCTCCCTGTCTTTGGGAAATTTTGAAGTGCATCTCATCTGCATGGAGAACGCTTCTAACAGACAAAACCAAACCACTGCAACCAAACTAGAAAGTTTTTAATAAATTAGGGATTTTCATTATACATTATTGGAATGACATTTTTCTGTCCCCCACTCCCAGTATTTGCTTTAAATGGCTGCAGTAAGTCCCAGCAGAGTGATAGAAAGGGTGCTGCCCTAAAGTAGTGAGATATATTGTCCCATTTCTTCTCTTGTTTGAGGGCAGCCACAGGACCCAGAAGCTAAGTGGTGACAGAAACATTCCTAGTGACATCTGGCGTGTTGGCAGGCTCCCTTGGCAGTTAAGCTAGTAGCTCTGGAATCGCCTCTAGGTTTGTCACATGGTTAGTTTGTTGATGGGCTGCCTTGTAAAAAAAAATCATTACAAAATATCTGATGTACATGGAATTTTTGGAGTCGTGTCATACTCCTTTGCCCAATTTTACTAATGCTTCTACGCGAGAGTATATATTACAAGACTATGTGTGTACAATATGTCCCAGATCTGGGGTGAAGCATGGGCAATTTTTTATAAGCACATTTTGGCTGAATGCACCATTTGCCTCACATATAAATTTTGTGTAGAGGCCAATACACCAGGTTGACAGAGTGTTACTGTGTATCCAGTTATAGTATACACAGTACAATCAAATTTCTTAGCCTTTATGTTGATTCCAGATTACTAGATTGTACAGTTAATCTTGGGAAAATGGTTCATAGGATCTGCCTAGCTAACATACCCATCAATTTATTGCCAAAAGGTGTTGACTTACAGTTATGTTGAAAGCAGAGTTGTAGCTGTGTTGGTCCCAAGATATTACCTTACCTGCCGTAAGGGACCAGACAAGCTATGACCAGCTGCTGGCCTGCTCCCTAACTAATTTTGCTGCTGCGCAACCAGTGAGCCCAACTGCACTGCCTTGGAAGTGACAGAGTGGTCACAGCCCCTGACTGGCTGCTCTGATTTAGCAGCCCTGCTTATAAGTCTGGCCCCGACAGCAGACGAGGAGCTGCTCAACATGTACCATGCCCGCAGCTGCACTTGCCGTTATTCCAGTCCCTGTTCCAACCTGCTTTCAGTCTCTGCTCCCCTTCAGCTTCAGGCCTCTGGCTTTAATCCCTGGTTTATAAATCTGGTTGACGCTCATCTCTGGCATTTGGCTTCTGCCTTTCTGGTACTGATTCCTGGCTCTGCCTCTGCCTCACAACTCCAGTTTACCCTCCAGCTCCGGCATTTGGCTTCTGTCCCTCAGCTCATTTCCTGGATTCTGCCCATGCAGGACTCAGTTCTAACCTGTAGGCTGAACTCCCACTTCCACCATTAGGCCTGACAGCCCATGGCTCAGTTGACTACACCCATCTTGTCTCAATTATACTGAACGGCAGCTGTCATGGTTATAGGGTGAGCTTTTTTCTTTAGTCCATCTCCAGTGCATCCCTTTGAGGACAGGTTTCACTACCTTCACCCCTGTGACACCATGCAATCTTACCACTCCTAGCTTGGCTCTCTGATCTGCAGCCCCCCTCTTTATACCAACAGTGTTAACATGGTAGACCCAACTGAGCTTGGCACCTGTAAGCCTTTTTCCTCCAGGAGCTTGTGATAGCAGCTGATTCAAGCGACTAAAAAAAAAAGTGTATTAAAAACAAAGCATTATTTGTTTATTCATCCAAAAGTAGAGCAAAGGGTAAAAACAATGAGGGTCTACATGTATGCTTCCATCACCTAATCTTTCCTGGCACGCTTTGCTTAAATCCATTCAGCCCAGTTACCTCCATCTGTGGGTTGGAAGAGACACAAGCAAGCTGTCAGTTTCTCTGTATCTCTCTGTCAGTGACTCATCACTAGCCACTCACTTATTCAGATGTAGAGTCACCTGAGCCCAGTGGCACCTGAGGCAACCCATATTCCCCACAGCTGTCTGTTCAGAGCAAGATGGCTGACTATCAGAAGTTGTCTCCACAATGGCAAAGATGATCATCCTGCAATAGGTCATTTTTTGTCCTCCATGCGTTCTCTTCCCTCTAAGTGAAATCCAATCGAAGATATATTTTGTGCCTTTACCACAAGGTAGCCTGATGACATAACTGATCCCCAGTCTCCATCACAGTGTAATTACTGAGTCCACTATCTGCTGACCTGTGTGGTGCAACACTTCCACACTGGTTACACAGGGTCTCTAAAAATTTTTTCTTAAATGAAGCTGATTAAATGCATTGAACTTCCTGCTGTGTACTTCCACCATCTGCCATATTTCCTAAAGATACAGCCATGGAAGGACAACAACATTTTATAAATCTAATTTTAGTATGTAGATGTATCTTCTTAGTTTTCCAGATATTTGACAAGTGGGAAAATGATCCACTGGCTTTGCCAATTCTTGCCTTCACTTCTTAAGTGAACTGGCCATTAACAGATACTGGACTTCCAAAATAAACAAAGTCATCAACTCTTCTGTACTCTGCTCCATCAGTCCCACATCTGACGGCATTCTATCTTATCACCATGATCTTGGTCATTTATCTACTGATACAATGTACCACTTTAGCAGTTTCTACTTTTATCCTCATAAAGAGTCTTTATCCCATCAAAGTTAGTATGGGACTGAAGATCTTGAATGCTAGTCCACAGGGATCTTAGGAGGTAGGCAGTCCGACCTTCCAGCCAGTGACCTGCTAACAGATGCCAGAATAGCAGCTGATCTCTGACAGAGGACTCCAGTTCTGGGATCTAATTGGTGGAATTCTAGGGGTTCCTGGTTGGTCCCCAGCTTCTATTTAACCCAAGCACAGGAACAGGAAGTTGTCCATGCAACTGGGTTCTCCCTGCTTAGGACTGCTTCCCCGTGTAATACCTGCTCCTACTGATCTCCTGGTAACCCGACCCTGCCTGCCTCCTTACACGTGACTCTTGGTTTTGTCCTCTGGTTTCCCTCAGATTCCGCCTGGTATCTGACCTGGCCTGACTCCAGATCCCTGCTCACACCACTAGATCAGACCGCCCATGGCCCAGTCATGACACCAGCATGACTATGTCATCTGCAAAATTTAGGGCCTGCAACTTATGTCTTACTGAAACAATACCAGTGTCCTTGGCAGCCGCCTTCACTCTTCTCATCACAAAGGGTATGACTATGCAGAAGAGAAGTGGGGAGGGTACTCAACCTTGCCTTACACTAGTAACAATCTTAAAGCATTCAATGGGTTCACTTTTTGTCCTGATGCAACCTGCAGATTCATCATGCAAAGCTTTGATCAAATTAACTACCTTTTCTGGAATTTCATAGTGTCTCAGGAACTTCCCGGGGGGTTCTCTGTGGACACTATTAAATGATTTTGTAAAAATCAGTATTCTGCTGGTATTCTAAGCCTTTCTCAATAAGTCATTGCAAAGTGAAAATCTGATCTGAATGCTACCCACCAGATCAAAATCCAGCCTGTTCTTCGCTGCATACTTTGTCAACAGCAGTTTTCATTTTTTTCAAAATGATAATACAAAACACTCCAGTTACCACAAACAAACTGGTCCCACTTTTAAGGCATTTTACAGATAACACCTCTTCTCCAGTCTCTAGGACAGACCTTTTCCCAAACTATTGTATACAACATGCACATGTAATTCAACATCCCTTCCTCTCCAGCTTTTAACATTTCAGCATCTATCTTATAGCCTGGTGCTTTACCACTCTTCAGTTGTTTTATGGCCTTAGTTACTTCTGCAAAGGCAATTATTCCTAGTGAGACAGTTAAGTCCACTATTTTTTCACATCTCTCAATGTATTAGTGGGTCTGTCTCGTTAGGCACAGCCTGGAAATATTCCTATCAATGGGGTCTCTGTCCTTCCTTGGTGGTTTAATATTGAAAAATCCTGAGCCTTCATAATGCCACATTTTAAGAATTGTGATATCAGTTGTTTGGATACTAGAAAAAGCTTTTTAGAATTCTCTATATTGTTTGCCTCCTTGGCTTCTATTGCTTTGATTTCCATCCATTCTCTGTCTCTATCTTCTAACTTCCTTCTCCACATGTTCTTAATGCAGAATAGCTCTTTTACTGCTGTTCCCTCCTTGCTGAATTCTCTTCCTTAATTCTTCCTACATACCCTCTGCCCAATGAATAGCTGCCCCATCCCTTTATTCCCCTAAGGAGTCTTATCTTTGTCATTATTTCATTTCCTTTGTTTCCCCCTTCCTCCGCCCCAACCAGCCTCCTTTGATTTAACTCCATGCGGTCAAGAAGTTATATAAAACAGTGAGCTTCATCTATGGCATGATATCCTGAAACCCCTGAAGAACATGATTTAAAATAGGAACAGTCATATGATGTATCCTGTAGGCAGATGCTACTTTCATACTATTTTTTAAAGATTACATTTATTGTATTGCAAAGATGTTCATTTTTCTTCCCTAGAAAAAACATAATTTGCATTTGTGGCTATACAAACCCTGTATACTTTTTTTTTATAAATAGGGATGGAATTTTGTAATCTTCTGTCCAACATGATTAGCTTAATCCCCCAGCCCAACATAACAACTGAGCAAATTGCAAAAACAAACATTCAATGCAAAACAAACATACTAGATATAATACCTTGTTTGCTAAGGTAAGAATATTGACCCGCTTACAAATTGCTTCTAAGCAACAACATCCTCATCAATAACTATGATACTCAACAGGATGCCAATAATTAGCTCTACAAGTGTTTTCATTTTTGACTTTTTACTTTTCACAAACCAACTGAACATACTGGGTCAAAGTCATCTCTGGTGGCAGGTAACCAAATGTAAGCACAAAGGAGATGCAGAAATTAGGCTAGTACAAATTTAAAGAGATGCAACTAAGAGTAACGGACTGAATTTAAAAAGGAAAATTTAGGTTGATTATCAGGACAAGTTTCCTTATGCTGAGATCTATTAGGCTGTGCAATAGCCTTTCAAGGGAATGGTGGTACAAACATTTAAAATTATATGAGAGAAAGAACTAGTAAATACCCCCAAAAGAAAAATCTTGCATTGAGAGGAGAAGAGGATGGTCTAGATGACTTTAGGTTTCTTCAATTTCTAATGTCTGTGTCTATGATTGTATATCTGAGAGCTATACAACCATATAAACAGGCTTCCATTTAATTCAAGGCACGTGCTTTCAATGACATTTGATCCACAGACTTATCTTGTGGGACAGTGCTTTACAGAATAAACCATGCAAGATATCCCCAATATATTTCTAAACTTGGATTAAATCCAGTTTTCAATCAAATCTCTTACCAATAATAGTTCAGACGTGCTATAAAGGCGCCAGGGGCCCAGATTTGGGGGTAAGACTTTGCAAGCAATTGAAATTTGTTGACAATAAGCACTTTACAAATTCCCATGGATATAACTTTCAGGTTTTTCTTTTCTTTTGTTGATGGTAGTACAACCTTTCTTATATTATTAATGGAGTTAAACACTTGATTTGAGACACAAAACACTATCCTGATAACAGAAACAGAAAATCATTTTGTATCTATAAAGGGGGATGTAGCATACAAGGTTTTCCTAATTTATATTCAGATGGTTATAGTCACATTTATTAATAAAAGCAGTAATTTTAATTAAAATGCAATTCATATTGGCAATTTGTAACAGATACACAGAAGCAACATAAATCAATCAATCATTTGTAATGGGTCTTGTTCTCAGTTAATTGTTGTGTAGCTCCCAATCATAAACATAAGCAAAAAAAATCACAAAAATATGGTTGTTCCAGTATATCATGCAGTCAAAATCTAGTGGGAATGGTGAGAATAATCACTCCTACAAGCATTTAGTCACAAGAGCAAGAGGAGTGGTATGTGACTAATTCCATTTAAACCAATGTTAATATCTCCTGTGTTTCCAGGACAGATGAAGCATTGATACGAAGAGCAATTCTACACTAGAAATGCTACATCGGCGCACTAGCTGTAGCGTGTCTGATGAAGACACTCTATGCCAGTGGAGAGCGCTCTCCGGTCGACAAATTTACTCCACCTCCACAAGAGGTGGAAGCTATGTCAGTGGGAGAGCGTCTCCTGCCGACATAGCGCCAGTGTAGACAGCACTTAGGTCACTGTAACTTCTCTCTCTCGGGGGGTCTTTTTCACACCCCTGAGCAACGCAAGTTACAGCGATTTAAGCAGTAGTGTAGACCTGCCCTGAGATTTTGACAGTAGCTCTGGCTCATATCAAAAGATGTAGGATATGAAACTTAAACATCACATTTTTCTGCTTATTTTTATTTCTCCTTTGACTGCAGTCTCACTGATTCATGCTGAAGGGGTGGGATAGGCAGGCAATCAAAATGGAGAGCCTTGAAAAGGTCAAAATTAGTTTAGCACATTACAATAATTTCCAAGATTATATTAGACCTTCAATTCCTGATGCCCAGTTTGGTGAACAAGATTATGAATAGGAAATGAAAAATGCGCAACAAGACTCCAATCTCTTGATAAGGATTGTAGGGCACAGAAGATTGGGAAATGATCCTACAATTACAGTGTAAAAAACTTCAAACAAAGTATTATATTAATAGAACATTCAATTTGGAAAGTTAAGCACTCAAGAAATAAAGTTCCAGATGCCTGTGCTACCTTAAATCTTCCCCCTTTTGCATACACCTCTAATTACAAGATCTCACACTATTATTTTCCACAGGAGCCCCCGCCTCATCTAAAGCCTGATCTAAAGACCACTGAAATCCTCGGGAGTCTTTCCAAAGGACTTCAATGGGATTTAGATAAAAATCTACCAAGGACAATGTACAGTGAATGAGGAAAGAGACTGACATTTTCACTTTGAAATAGTACTTAAAACAGATGCAAAGAGCAAGACAGCACAGAGTACAGTTGCCATCAACGAAAACTAAAATATAATTTCTGTTATCAAAAGAAGCACATTATTTTTTCAAAGAAGTCAAAATTAATTATTTTTATCCTTACTGCTCAATAAACCAAACTCTGTGTGGATGCCTGAATTCTTGACTTTACACCATCCAACCTGCACTCTTTAAAAGGAATTACTCCACAAATTCTGAGTTACCTCAGTATAAATACGAACTCCCTTGTCTTCAGTAGAATTACTCCACATTTATCCTGATGTTAATGCCACAGAATTAGGCCCACAATGTGACAGGGATCGAATTTACTTCAGCCATTAAGATTAGCTTATAAAATGAAGATGAAATACACTTCTATGCAGAGGTCAATACAAGGTCCATAAGCCATCAAAATAGGGCTTAGTAGTGCAGAAGCCTTATGCTGGCCTCACTAAATATACCTGAAAACTATGGAAGTTTTTCTTTTTGACTTCTTCTTATTTTTCCCTTCTCCTAATTATTTTGCTTTTATTTTCTCTTCCTCTGACACCCTCATCCAAAACCTTTTCCAAGTTGAAATAAACTGTTGGAAATAAGCCCTCCACCCACACACAAAGATGAGAATGGGAAGAGAGGAGCTGTTACTGTTTGCATCCCTCCTCAGTATCAACCCAGGAAATTACAGGAGTTGTTATTCAGTCCTGGAGAACTGTTTCTCTTAAAGTGGACTTCGGTAGGTTTTCTGATCCTGTGGATTAGAGTCCAACTCATTGACTTTTATTCTTTGACCCCATGAACATTTGTGGGGAGAGAGTGGTGGGGAAAGAAGGAGAGGGAGCCTTTTTGTTGTTTTCCTCATCCCCCCTTTTCCCACCATTTGTTATATCTTGCTCTTCGAGACAGGGATTGCTCTTCTACTTTGCATTAAATGATGTATAAACACAACAGATCCTCACTCCTGACCCTCTAGGGGCTAATGTAACACAAATAAATAGGTGGAGCTTCCAGTTGAGCATGAGACATGAAAGTCCAGATTTGATGATGTGCTGGACTAATCACAGAGTTTACAGACTGCTATTACAAAGCTTTCAAGAGATATTACTCACCACATGGTACCAAAAGCATGTCAGTGACTTGATTAACTGAGACAATTTTGCATGGCCACACTGTGAGGATACTGTACAGCTATTTGTCTGAGACCCCCCTACCCAAAGTATTTTTCTCAGGGAGTGAGGATATACAAGCACTTTGCAACGTACAAGCACTCCATTATAATGTAGCCAGCAGTAATGGAAGATTTAAGGTTAGTGAGATTTTATGTTGGGGGAACAAGTTTTGTTTTTTGCTTGCGGCACATATACTCTAGTGTATATCATAACTGGGACTTTGCAAAAAGTGGGAATGCTCACTTGTCTATTATGCTTTGGGGCACAGATGGAAGGATGTTGAAGTGGAATTCCCTCAGTAACACTACTCCAAAATTGTAACACATTTTAGTTTTAATGATATATCGTATTATTTCAGTCGCCTCTTCACCTTATCTTCCTGGTGGAGCAATTGCCTTTGGAAGCCATATAATGAAAAGCAAGCTCCCTTTCTGTTTAAAGAGAAAGCATTTGAAACTGGGTTATACAGACCAGAAATGTGGGTATGCAGCAGGAAAGGAGATCTGAGGGACAGTGAAATTCAAATAACTGTTCATTAGGCAAAGAATGAAACCATTTCTAAAATATACACAGTAAACTACTAGTAATGAATTGTGTCTGTAAATTGAACTTTATCTGAGAGATTTTACAGAGATGTTTTGTATGTAAGCCTTTTCAAGAGGCTAGTAGGTGATAGAATAGGAAATTATATCAGTATTTACTTAAACATTTCCGTTACATAGTAAGATCCACGGAGATGTAATAATGATACTTCCCCCTTCTTACAGGTTGGGGTCAAAATCAGACCTGTCATTCACTGGCAAGAGGAGAATGCCCTCCCTTCTGAAGTTTCCTCCCTCTACAGCTGGAATAATTCAAACCTACTTTCTTATATTACAGATTGTGGGAAAACAACAATTTCTCCTATTGCAGAGAATGGTATATTCTACCTACTGACAACAAACCCAAATCTTTGGATGTAAATTTCCATCTCTATTCTGCATAATTAAGTCTAAAATTTTGTCACAGATATTTTTTGTAAAAGCCATGGACCCGTCATGGGCAATAATGGAAGCCTGTGACTTGTTCCTGACTTTTACTAAAAATATCCATGACAAAATGGGGAGCCTTGGCAGCTTCTGGTGAGCTGGGAGCCCTGGGGGTCCCCCCCTGCTGCTCACAGTGGCCTGGAGCTGTGGTGGGCTCCCGCTGCCTGGGGGGTCGGGGGTACCCCGCAGCTTCCCGCCTCCACAGGCAGCAGGGGACCCTGCAGCTCCCAGGCAGTACTGGCTGAAGTCACAGAGGTATTTGGAAGTCACGGATTCTGCGACTTCCATGACTAAATCGCAGCCTTATGCATAATCCATTTCTCCCTAGAGTAGACTGGATTTGTGAACCCTATTACTCAAAAGAAAGGAAATTTTCAAGCAAGCACAATGACATTTTCAGAGACAGATACCTCCATGGTGGTAAAGAGGATCATCCTTTAAAGATGGTAATCTAAAACAAGATAGATGATATAACCTCTTTCCTCCATTTTCTCCTGGTCACTAAAGCATGGTGAAGACTTCTGCCAAAAGGAAGGAAATGGCATCAGCTAAAACAGGATAGCCAATATACAACATGTGGTGAACTAATGGTCTCAATACAGGTGACATGATTACTTTGCCCTGATATTATCAATGCACCAAAGGACTGGACTGATACTTAACTGAAGGAGGAATATTTCTTGAATTTACTTAAGCACTGAGTACTGACACAGTTGTGAGGAGTTCCTGTCTGAATGAAAAGTACAATACTGCGTCTCAGAGAAAAGTTCCCAGCTTCATATAAAGACATTCATTTGATTGGAGGTAGTAGCTTAGAAAGTACAGAGACACATCCAGCAGGAGTTCAGCTCAGACAGTGCTGTCAGGAGCACAATGGGGTTCCAAAGTCCTGCTCTACGACCTCACCGGATTGCAATAAGATTGGTGCCCTATGGGGACATTTAATATAGGGATTTGTACAAAGCATGACTCTCTTGAACATGCTGAGAATATAATACTACAGAGACTTGACCTTTTTGCTTGGACAGTTTTATAAACCCATACTAAAGCCTTCCTGGCACATGGCCACTCAAGACTATGTTTCACTGGTTTAGCATAGTAGTTATACTGCAAACTTTGAACCAGCCAGTAGAATAAGTTCTATTTGTTCACTTCTCTTTTAGGGTCCATGAGAGCAATAAAATCACTTCATCCAAATATTCTTTTTAAACATGTCTGGTCCAGGATGGAGGATTGGTATTGCCATAGCAGCCATCCCCTGAGACACAGAAATATCCGATGATTCAGTGCTAGGTTAGCGAGGCCTGGCAGCCACTGCCTTTTCAGCCAGAATGGGGAAAACACTATCCCTGCCACTGTCTTGTTTGTATGCTCCTGGGGAGCAGTGGAAAAGGTAGGAAGACATAGCAGGGACCTTGCCCAGCTTTGCAAGAGGTCATATAGCATCTCCACAACCTGAGTCCTGAAAGAGAGAGACTGCAGGACACTTTATTTACCCTTTTCAAATGCAAAGAGGTCAGTTTCGAGCCAGCCACACTGACTTGTGATGACAGAAATATATAGAACCACTCTTCTAATCCGACTTCTGCTATGTAAGAGTTCATCTTCCCTGGGTGAGCAGTGCACATTGAGGTAGGAAGCTTTACTTCATCCAGGACAGGAGACTCACTCTTTGGGATAGGGCTGATGGTGTTTTCTTCCCAGTTATTGTTGAAAACCCTCTCTGACACATTGACTATTACAACCAGAACGGGTCTGTTATCCATGGAAGCAGCCATGCTTGAGACCTCAGTGAATCATTGTGTTCCAGCTGGTAGATGCTGTGCTCTCTTTTTCTGGTGCCCATTCTCTGAGCTGTGACCTGTGGCTTGATATTATAGAAGTTATGAGGCAATCTTAACTCATATGTTATGTGCAAAAAGTGCTTTTATAAGTGATGCTAATATAGCAGAAACACAAGAAGGGGCATATATAAGATATAAAATATTATTATTGGCAATAGGCTGAGGCCTAAATATGGCCCAGCCTACCTTAGCATGAGCACTTGACCAAAGGTCACAGGCTTTAGCAATATACAACTTTTGACAAACAATTAAACCTTAAAGCAGCAAAAACAAGTTTAAAATAGTAGCTTTTGGGGGATTTATAGTAAATGTATCCATGACGCCAAATGCACTGACATGTCAAAAGTACTGGGAAAGGAGTTGATGCAAATAAAGTAGGCTGGCCTTGGAAGTTTGATTTTGGTTAACTACAATACCAAAGAAATCTTCCTGGAATACCACACGTGGGCAGGGGTCTGAAACCTCATCAAATATGGTTCAGGATCTATGTGGCTAGAATGGGAAAAAGGTCTACTAAAGGTGTTTGCCTGACCATAGTTAGAAACATCGGGACTGATGGGTTGGTGTAAACTGAGCCATTGCCTCCACTTATGATGTACTCCACTAACTATCTTCTACTATGTATTTTGCGTGGCTTCCAGGAGTTTGAAATTGGCCTTTCTATTGTATGCATCTGTATTTTTCTCAGTCACACTAATTATTTGGATGGTAAATAAAACTATACTTATGTGACTCACCAATCTCATCTATTAAATAATGTACATAGCTCACCAGTTATTAATGGCTCGTGCATGTGCACCCAAACTTATCCCAGGCTGCAGAACTGAATTGGAAGGATCCCTTAAAAATATCTGATTCTCTGAATTCACCATTTGAGGGAGCAGAGAATATACAATTGGAGCTAGATCTCTGCCAACAGTTGAGCTGCAGAGGGAATAGCCAGAATTAGTGAATATGTAACATATGAACCCTGCCTCACTGAAGCATGCTTCTGTATGAGGCACCAATCAGAACTGGATTTTTGGTTCTGTGATACCCCTTGTTTGCTGTTATGGCCATTTGAATCTTCTGTTACCAGCCTTCTGAGATGAGACCTTCTATCTGATAGTATTCATCCTCACTTCAGGCCTATGATTGACGTAATGTCCCTGCTCCAACAACATGGGGCCCTTTTGGATCTCTCAAGGGAGGTACTAGGGCCTGGGGCTCAAGGATGGGTTCCCCAGAAGCTAGACCCCTCTCTGTTGTATGGGGTCCACTTGGGCTGGAGAGGTCAGTGTTTCCCCTGAAGGTCTTGACCTGGGATCGGAGTAGAGACACCCAGTGGGAGTGTGGGGGGCTGTTATAGAAGCAGGAGCAGGTGGAGGGAACTAAGACGGAAGGCCCCTCACCACATTCCCTGGTGCTGATGGCGCCTGTTCTGTGTCTGGTACCCTCCATCAGTGATTTGAGGGGAAGCAGAGAGGGAGGAGACTGAGCTCTGCAATCTTCTGTGCAGTGCATTGCCCTTCTAGCTTTGCTCCCCTCATGGAGATGCAGGGCTGACCTTGTCCAAGAGCCAGTTCTTTTCCCATCTTGCCTGCCTGCTTTCCTGCTGAGGGGCAGGGAGTCAAGGTAACTCTGCTGGGCCTGTGTGGGAAACTGCTCTGTTCTCAGAGTGCTCACTGAGCGCCCCAATGAGTCACTCAAGAAGGAAGGGAGCAGAAGACAGAGACCCTTCCCTTCTGCCTCTAGCTTTCCCCGCCCTACCTCTCTTCATTAAGCTTGAAAACACCTCAGACGGAGAAGTGGTGCTGAAGGGACAACATCCCCAAAAATCAAATGCAGCCTGGGACACCACTGGGAATTGACAGACTTATTATTCTCAGTGTCAGGTGTGGTTCTGCAACTGCAAGCAGACTGAAGAGCCCATTGTAATAGACACGTGGACCTTGGCATTAAGGAGAAATTATTTGCATCAGTTAAGAGACTTGGATATGAGAATGACCTGGTATTTGCTAGCCAAGTGGCAATCACTGGCCTGCTAATGTATTTTCTCCTACCCCACACAAGACAATTATTTCGATATTTAAAGATGGAGAAACAGAGCATCAGCTAATAGATTTCTGATAAGAGGGTCACTTTTGCACAAATAATTTATTCTAGGCCATATTCTTGCCTGGGTGTTATGTGGGTGTGCAGCGTGGAGAAGAGGGAGGTTGTGGGCAATCAGAAAAGACTTCTTTATACTATGGGGGACGCAGACGCATGCCTCACTGTACATAAGGCAGGAGAGGGGACCATAAGGGATGCACAGTGCCCTAAAGGAGAAAGCAAGTTCATTTCTCCCTCTCCCCCTCTGTACCACTTCACAAAGCACAATGAATGAACTGAACCCCATAAAGAGGTGGCACAATGTTTATCTACTAGCAGAAGGATTGCTAGATCTGCAGTGTCCCATGAAATACCATTTCAAAGGAAACACACTGGAGAAATTCCTGTTCTAATGCACATGCATGTTAAACTGTCAGGCCTAATAGTCTTGGAGCAAAGTGAGAACCGGAAACTTTTTGGAGCTTTCCCATAATCCACCTAGCTGCAATATACTCCTCTTTGTTGCTTAAGGTGCCTTCCTTCTCATTCCATTTGTTATCTTAGAATCAGTCTACTTTCCTCATTTATTATATCCATTTTAGAAGCGTGCAATGGGGGGGACAAGGTGGAGGGAAGCAAACATGTATCAGTAACAAGCTCTTTCTCACCTACCAAAACCATGAAAAATGACTTAACTGAACAAACCTCAAGTCCTTTTTGGATTCACAGCACACATGCAGAGTTAATGTAAGCTGTTTTAAAGCCCGACACTGTTGAGATAAATGTGCACCAGGTATAATACAAAGGCATTACATTTATAATCGGAGTTGCTACCCTCACCTATTAAATATAAATCACATTTCAGTACAGAGACCCCTACTTCAAGTTCATGGAACATGTTTCCATTTGTTTTGCATTCCTTCATGAGCTGAAACTTTTTAAAAATATTTGAGCTTCTGGTAAGGCCCTCACAAGAACTTTATAACTAGAGCTGACCACAGAATGGATTTTTCAATCTGTTGGCAATTTCAAAAAGTTGGGGGGAAATTTTTTCAAGTAAATCAAAACACTGTCTCCAGTTCAAACATTTATAAACATTTTTTGCAATTTTGTAAGATAAAAGTCAAAGAAGTTTCGAAACAGAAAGTTGTTCCAAACTGAAAAATTGAAATGTTTCAAAAATGTTGAAACAAAACATTTAGTTTTTGGGGGATTTTTTGTTTTGTTTTTTTATGCGAAACAATTTGACAAAATGGATATAATGTGAAATATTTTAGTGTTGCCAAATCTGCATTTTTCACTGAAAAAAAAGAAGTCCTGGTTAAAAAATTTCACCCAGCTCTAATTATAGTGCATTGGGACCTGTAGTGAAATGTAGTCTTTTGCTTCTAGATCCTCAGTTCAAATCCAGCCCAGGTCAGTAGTCACCCAAAATTGTTTACTATCTTATGGCTATTTGGTGGCTTCATTACTAGTAGATAAGCATATCCATTTAAAAAAATAAACAACAACAACAAAAAGCACCCTCCCCCGCCCCCGCACCTCCCCACAGCTGACATTAAATCGGCTTCTTTTTGTTGGCCTTCTGAGCAAAGAGGTGAAGGAACTGTGTATGGAAACTGAACAAACTCATCTCTTGTAGTGGTCCCTCCAGTTTAGGATAGAAACACTTCAACTGGTGAGGGAAGCTTAAACTTTGTACCTATTTTGTGAATAAACAGAAGGCTTCAGTCTCCTGGGCAGTCAGCCTGGCATCTTTCGCAAGACTGAGTCCAAATATGAACACATACTAAAGTCAAATGGAAAAATTAAAATGTAAATATTAAAGGCCTAATGCAAAACCCTGTGAAGGCAGGGAACAGGTGCCCACTGATTTCAAGTGCTTCAGATCAGGCTCTCAAAAGAGTCAATACTGCATTTTTTGCATGCATAGAATGGTATACTATATTTAAAAAAATAGAAATATGACTCCAGGGTTTAACTTATTATCTGCTCTACTAAATTGCTGAGAAAATAATCCCTGTACAAGTGACTTCTCATGTCGGAACCAGGTATTTATGCAGAAAGGAGATTAACCAGATACTACTGGCGTTATCGACTAAAGCTTGTCTGTGCTAAATCTGACCTCCTCCTCGGAACAATTTTACAAGCAGCCTCTGCCTGGATTTACTGTAGCTACTCGTAAATCATACCAGTAATATATCTTACAAGTTTATTACATGAATGATTGTTGAGAAAACACACAAAAAACCAACTATTAGACATTCCGTGATTCTGCCCTCAAACATTTTTAAAATATAGTATTCTAACATAATATAAAAGCATTTAATACATATGCTTGTAAGAAAACCTATGATTTTCTGTATCGGTTGCCCACTTCAGAAGCCACGACTCCAGCAAGTTCATCCACTAGGACCAGCGTTGCCTGTGACCTCATGGGTATCAGACAGCAGGAAGCCAAGTAGCTAGTCACAGACAGCTGGTGTAGGCTAACGCATCCAATCTATACTCCTGACTATCAAAACGTAGAGTAGCAGCTGCACGGAAGCATAAATTGTACAGCTAATTTGGTTTTGTATATCAAATACATGCATCGTATTATCACAGATCCTGCTAATTAATCCTGATGAAATCATAATGAAAAGAACATTGACAGTAATGGATGTGGAGGCGATGAATTTTCAGGCCTTTTTGACATTCTCACAGTTGCACATGCCACATTTTCAAAACTAGCTTTGCTAAAGGTGAACTTCAGCAAAAGGATGGCTTGAGAGTTCCATTTTCTACAAGGAAGAGAGTTCCTTAATGACGGAGAACAGGGAACAAGCTCTAGCATTATTGTTGTTTTGCATAGCTGTTGTGCCATGCGCCGTGCAAACACATCTGAAGACGTGGTCTCTGTCCCAAGGAGCTGTGCAATAGTTTACTTATCACAGACTGTTCTTTGATTGGCAAGAAGCTCCACAAATGCTAGTGGTAACCATACTTTAAATATGCTATGATGTTTCATTGTCCATTTTTCCACAGAAAATGGGACTGAATATAGCCCCTTATAACATATAAGCTACAGGCACTGGCTGGATTTGCCACAGACCATTTATTTGCCATAGACAGTACAAACTGCACCTCCTTGACCAATGAGGGCTGTGCCCCTTAAGGACTCACCACAGATGAGAGCATACAGGTTTCTGCAGCCCTCCCACGGGGGTTTTGCTGAGGGCAGCTTTGAACAGCGAACAGTTGGAGCTTCATAAAAGTTCCACCAGCAAAGGCTCTCCGGGGCATGTGCTGAATTAATACATCCCACAGCCTCCCTAACCCTGTCCTCTTCCAAACTGCACTTCTTTACTTCTGAGGATGCAAGTGCAGGCCCCTAGTGGCTGGGTCCCCAAAATCCCCTTCAGATACATTTTCTGATGCCAGGAGCCCTGTACCTTGGGTTATATGTCAGCAGAGGACAGCACAATCCAGGAGGGAATCTAACCCATGATCTATAGTATCCAGCCATGAACAAGCTATTATGAAACTACACTCTTGTGTAGAATGTCTTACACATACATACCCAGAACATGCACTGTTTTAGCAATCTCTTCCGTCAGGGCTGCATGATATTTCTAAAGTTATTCTTTCATCCTCTGACTCTCCAACATGAATAAACACTTCCACCTAAAAAGCAATTGGCAACAGTAATTAGTTTATCCCAACCTTTTCATATCTGCAATCCTGATGTTCTAACACCTCCGTTGGGATGGGTAGACTGATTTGATCACCAGAACAAATCTGCAGCAAGAGATTTAAAGGATGACAGTTTCAGTTTCCTGAGACACTTCACTTCTTATTCCAGGCAAGTCTGCAGTTTGATGAAAAAAGGCAAGCAGAGAAGAAATATGAGAAATAAAATTTCTGTCTTTGACTATCCTAAAAGATAGTTCCCTGTGGTCATCTTAAGAGACTATAAGGTCCCTATACTGCACTTTGCTGAAGTGTACATAAACAAGGGACTTGTCTCACAGTTTATCTTTCATTTTCTTGTTTAGTTGTACCCATGAAGGATCCACAGTGAGTATGGAGCCCAAAGTCTGTTTATAGCCATGTCACGGGCATTAAAGGCAGCTGCATTTTAAAGCACTTCACCAGTGACTCTACCCTGACATATGAGGAAATGATTCGGTACTCATGCTTTCTTAGTTCAGCATCTCTCCTCAGCATGGAGATGGCCAATCATGTGGCTTACTTGTGGCTGTTTTTATGATTATTCACTGGGGACTGACCTACAATTAAGAGCTTCAGTTAAAAGAGTAATAGTTATCAGTGGCTCACTGTCAAATTAGTAGTACGTATCTAGCAGGAACCCATAGGGGTCTGTACAGTGCTATTCAATATTTTCATTAATGATTTATCTAATGGAGTGGAGAGTATGCTTACAAAATTTGCAGATGATCAAGATGGGAGGGATTGCAAGTACATTGGACGACAGGATTAGAAAAGATGTGGACAAACTGCAGAGAGACCAGGGAAGAAGAAGGACACAAATCATAAAAAAGTTTAGAAAACCTAACCTAAGAGGAAAGGTTAAAAAAAACTGGGCATGTTTAGTTCTGAGAAAAAAAGACACCAGGGAGGGAGGGAGGAAGCCAGATAACAGTCTTCAAATATGCTGAGGATTATAAAGAGGATGGGGTCGATTATTCTCCATGTCCACTGAAGGTAGGACAAGAAGTAATAGGTTTAATCTGCAGCAAAGTAGATTTAGTGGGATATTGGGACAAAACTTTCTAATTACAAGAATGGTTAAGTACTGAAATACATTACCAAAAGAAGTTATGGAATCCCCATCACTAGCGGTTTTTAAGAATAGATTAGACAAACACCTGTCAGGGATGGTCTAGGTATACTTGGTCCTGCCTGAGCATGGTCTGGGAATGGACTATATGACCTCTTGAAACCTACATTTCTGTGATTCTATGGAGTTGTGATATTGGCCATCTGAATTTGGGTGGGCGGACGCCAAAAGATAGTTCTGGATCATGTCTGAGCATCAGTTACTTGGATTATCTTTGTGTATACTTTCAATTCAGAGTTGAATGGAGGAGGGGGAAAAGCCACAGAGACATACAATTTGGAAGATGATCTTTCACACAGGGCGAACCAAGCAGCCACATAAATTACATTGGGAAAAGGTGTTGGTACTTGTCAGTAAATATTGACCCTTTTAATCCTCTTCTTTGAAGATTAATTTTGTTTACGTATTAACTATTCACCAAAAATCTGTATGGTATTAGCAAAGAGTGTTTTTGGATAGTAAGGCCAGAGTGTTGGTCCATAACCTGTGAGTGACCTATATCCAGGAATTTCTTAGGATTGAATATTGGACTATAATCCATTTTGGCTGGCACCTTCAAGTCTATAGGAAAACAGATGTCCAGAAAAGAGACGTTCCCCGTCGAACTACCAAAAGTGTCTACAGTGACATAAGCAGGACTGCTTGATTGATCAGGAACAATTGTGATTGCAGATGCAGGCTGCAATGAAGAAATGGAGATCCATGAAAAGATGGTTTGCGGAACTGCCAGTTGACCCATCTTGTAGGGATAGTGACAAGATTAGAATTCTCTTTTTGCTTATCAATCTTGTAAGATAAAGATACCATAGTGGAAATTCTATAAGTAGTGAGGTAAACAAAAATGTTAACACACATCATATGGCGAAATTGATCATGGGAAAGTATTTTTCCATCCACAAAAGGGGTTTCTTTGTCTCATACTCTACAAAAAAAAGACAGGGGTATTGGGAATTAGAAGGAGAATACAAAACTGTCGGCATCTTACCTGAAAGAGGTCAGCTCTTACGCCAAAGGTGATAATGTATCTATTCTTTCTGTATTCCATATGGCGCTGTACTAATCTGATTAAATAATTCCATTTGAGCCTGTTCTTAGGAGATCTCAAATTGTTATTACATTCGAAACACACAACAAAGGATTTAATTGGCTTTGCCTAATTTACATTCAGACAGAACAACATAGCATTTTCCTTGCTTGCTCTTTAAATGGGTAGACTCCCGAAGCAGCTTTGCAGAACCAGACGATTCAGGTGCTTTTATTAACAAGTTTCTGGTCAATTTATAACAGACTTCTACATATCCAAATTTCCGAGCTATGCAGAAAGTCTGGAGCAGACAATCAGCAATTCCACCAGGTAATGAATCAAACTAAAGTATTTTTGTGTTCTAATGTACATCAACATTGCCTAATGTTCTTCAAACATATTTATTTGAAGAAAATCCCCCTGTCTTAAGAAGGGAACAATGGTTGAGGGTATAAGAAAGTCCATTATATACCCCCCGACTCTTTTAAAAATGTCTACAGTTTATATAAAGATGTTGATCCTTTTCTTTTCCCCAAAAATGGTAATTAGGGTCATCAGTAAACAAAGGTGAATCACAAGCAATTTTGGAGAGTTCACAAAGTTAGTGAGAGTTTTGATCCATTTTTTCCTGTAACCATTTTCTCAACAATAGAAAAACCAAGGCTGACAATGCTGGACAGCCTCTATATGAACCCTTTTCAGAGTAACAGCCGTGTTAGTCTGTATTCTCAAAAAGAAAAGGAGTACTTGTGGCTCAAATAAATTGTTAGTCTCTAAGGTGCCACAAGTACTCCTTTTCTTTATATGAACCCTTATTTATCATAATTAGAATTAGACCATTTTAATAGTCTCTCAAGTGCCAATAACCCCACTAATATTAGAGTCAACATTTCAAACCCAGGATGTTAGTGAGGTACCAAAAAATTAGGCAAAATATGTTTGCACATCTTTATATAGCCCTGTTCCTTCTATTTGATTTCAAAAGGGGCAAGATTGAGCCATAGGACTGGAACTTCCCAGTGTACTCATTCTGCCTATTTCACCTTATAAAGAAAAGGACTGTTGCTGTTTTACAAGTTACAAAAACAAAATGACCCCCCAAAAATCTGTTCTTTATGGCATTCCACAATTATTCTCCATCACTGATTTTTGTATGAAGCTTCCTCACTTTACAAGATATTTCCAACTGCCGGAACTTCAAACTGAATCTGATATCAAAAACAGAAGTTCTCTTCCTGCCTTTAGAAAAGGAGTACTTGTGGCACCTTAGAGACTAACCAATTTATTTGAGCATATGAAGTGAGCTGTAGCTCACGAAAGCTTATGCTCAAATAAATTAGTTAGTCTCTAAGGTGCCACAAGTACTCTTTTTCTTTTTGCAAATACAGACGAACATGGCTGCTACTCTGCTTCCTGCCTTTCTCTCTCCAGCATGGAGACTTTGGAATCTGAATTTCGTTGGGAGTTTTGTACATGGCACACAAGAAAAACAGAATGCATCTAACCCTTCACGTATCAGAATGTGTAGGTAGGAGAGGAACAGGAATTTGAAAGGGCCCTCAATCAATCTGGCCTTTTTTTTTGTGCATGAAAATCACTTGGGCATGCAGATTTTTTCCATGTTATCACTTGTACTCACACATAAGATATGATTTTTGCATGCAGACACTATGAACACTATGGAAATGATCGACAACTCATTGAAGTCAATGGAAAGACTCCCATTCACTTCAATTGGCTTTGGATCAGGACTTACGTTTGTATACAATTGGAATTTTGTGCATGTAGATACCCTCATTTGTGCCACAAATAATTTGTGCACAACATTTTGAAAATTTGGCTTGGTATCTATTATATCTATTAACGAAAAAGGAGGCCTCAGTCCAACGTAAGACCTTGTGTAATGGGAAATTTCCCTCCTCCCATCACACACATACACAGACTGAAAATCTGAATTTCTCTCTTGCAAGTTACAGTACTTTCCAGCTCATTACCTCAGTTTCTTCCCATTATGTCAACATAAAATACTGTAAATAGCACATAGTAACTTAACACATCATGAAATATGGCAATGGATTATAAAAAATAAATTCTCATGAGAATTATTTTAGTGAGACAACTATTTTTGTTGTGAATGTTTTGCTTTCCAGTGCTTCGCTGGATGAAGCTTATTCCTTCAGAGAAAGAAGTTTAAAATGCCTCTGTCAGCTGAAAACTGTGAAGGACAAAAGACATGTTTACATCCAAGTTTCAGAGTAGCAGCTGTGTTAATCTGTATTCACAAAAAGAAAAGGAGTACTTGTGGCACCTTAGAGACTAACAAATTTATTTGAGCATAAGCTTTCGTGAGCTACAGCTCACTTCATCAGATGCATTCAGTTTACATTTACAATTTACATTCAGGTTAGCATGAGAGGAATACTGTATTGAAAAATAAAATTAGAAAGGGTGTAGAAGCAGTGTCAATAACCAGGATCTTTCTGCACACTCAATGAAGGGAGAAAACACTAGTTATCCTAAATTAGTCTTTTAAACTTAAAAAAAATAAAAGGAAGAGAGAGAGAGAGAGAACTTGAATTGGGGGGCATGGGTCAGATGTTCAGCTTAGTTCAGTTTCCCAGCAGCCAGCCTGCCTTCCCAGTTACTAAGATCACCAGAAGTCGTCCAGCCAATCATGTTGATTCCACTCAGTAAAATGCTCACTCCACTGGACTATATAACTGAAACCATGCAACCAATCCCAGCCAAATCCATATCAATCCTATTGAACTGGATTGCCAAACAAATCCGCATCCAAATAAAATAAATGCACCGTGAAAAGTTGCCACAAAGTTTCAATGGGAAATGTTCTGGGTTCATTCTGGACAAAATTTCACTTCCGCAGAAGACTCTGAAATATCGTGGTGCTCCATAGACTCAAAAAGGCCAATTCCTATGCATTTTCAATTTTGCTGTATTTCGTACAGCTCTAGAGGAAAATAATTAAACCACTGTTTAGGGTAGCTAATGCTACAGTTATGGTTGTTATGTGTGGATGTTTATAAGATATGTCTAACAGCTAGAACTTTGGAAAGCTACTTGATAAATCCAAATGAAAGGAAATAGAAAAGCTATTCATAAGTTTCATTTCTGTCACTAATTTAATTGTGTGAAAGTTTCTTCATTTGGACTGAAATTTTCAATGCTTGTTCTCAGGCAAAAGATTAATTGATCTGGAAAGTCACTTCAGTGGTTTTTGAGATATCCTAGTAGGATATAAATATACTTTTTTAGCTTGAAAAAAGTTAACTTTTAAGACTTTACTCACAGGTGTACCGTCTAAAGAAAAAATGACAGAACATTAACAGTTCACATGTGGCTAGAGCTCAGTAAGAAATATTCACTCAGGATAGTAAGAAAGTGGACATTACAAATGTCCATCAATAGTGGAATTAAGACTGCCAGGCTGGTGTTTCCAAGACAGGAGGGCCAAAAGTCCAAGTTTAAAGTGGTCAGCGGCAACTCCCCATATAACCAAAACTTCAGTTAAAGAACCTGAATGGTAGAATTCCATTCAGTTTCACTACCATCTGCTACTGTTGTGGCAAGCTGAACAGATTGGATCTCATCGTCAGTGAAGAAGTCTGAAGAATCCTTGCAGCCAGAGAAACATGACCTTGTTAGAGAGTCAAAGCATTCTGGATTTATCAGATCTATTACAGTAGTACTGCTTTGTACTTTAGAAGATCTGAAGAAATAGAGGGTATGTCTATGCTGCAAAGAAAGCCTGGGCTCAGACTCAAGCTAGAGCCAAAATCCCCCTTCCATCTTCACACTGTTCTGTCTGACTCAGGCCTGGGCCCATGGGTGTTTAATTGCAGTGTAGACATACTCTATGAGGACCAGTGTAATGGAGATTTGGGCTTCCAGACAAAACACCCTTTAGTCCTACCACTTTCAGGTGTTAAGGTTCAAAGGTGATCAAAACACTCACAACTCAAAAACAGGGTCATCCCATGAACCTTTGGTGGGGCCCTGCCTTTCCATTCAAGGCTCCGAAGCAGCCTGTGCTTCCACCAGTCCCTGCCCAAATCTGGTTGTCTTTCAAGGAGGGCAGATCTGGCTGGCAAGTGAGTACCATCTCAGGGCTGCAATCACCCTCCAGAAAGACAGAGTTCTCTCTTCCTTCCTGGTCAGCCTCCAAGTGGGCTATTCTCCTCCTTTGAGCTCTCCTCTTCATACCGGACATTGGCTGCAGGCGAAGCAGAGCAGGGCCACCTGAGTCCACAGGCTTTTTCTAGCCCTTTCCTTGCCCGTGGAGAGCCTGTGAGCTTCCTTAACACCCCTCATTGCTGGTGTGGGGCCTCACTGCCCCATCACATGTTCATACAGTAAGTGATTGTGTTATGAATGCAGATACATATTAGTTACTGTAGATTTATAAAAAGAAAAGGAGGACTTGTGGCACCTTAGAGACCAACAAATTTATTTGAGCATAAGCTTTCGTGAGCTACAGCTCACTTCATCTGATGGCTTATGCTCAAATAAATTTGTTAGTCTCCAAGGTACCACAAGTCCTCCTTTTCTTTTTGCGGATACAGACTAACATGGCTGCTACTCTGAAACCTGTAGATTTATATTAATTCTCTAGCCTAAGGACTGAAAATACCATTACTAGCATTAAAAACTACTCAAGAATAGTGCATCACCTAGCTGCATGTACTGCAGCATGGATGATCTAAATGTATTTGTTCTATGCGCCTTAGTTTGACATGGCAATAGTTGGTGCTGTGACTGAAGATACTTGAATTAATAATTAAATGTTTGGATAATGATTCACAGCTGGGGTTGCACTGTGTACTTTAGTTTATCATGGTAACTATGAATTGGATGTGTAACGGTTTATGTTTTGCTGTAAGTGAAACTGATTGGGTTAATTATTAAGAGTTTGAATTCCTGGCTTACAGTTGATATTTCACTATCTTTCATGTCTTTAGACATACATTATTGTCGGCCATTGTTTTTGTGATCAGCTGAGGGAGAGATAGGACACATCCATGGAAAACGTTTTTCTTTTTAAAATCTCTATATTCCTTTTGTCTGAGTGATTTTTGTGGGGACTGTCCATCTCAGCTTGCTTAGCTCTTTATACAATTCTTGCACAAACAGAATATGTCCGGATGGTTTTCACAGTAATGGCTGTGATAGAACTTTCAAAAAGTGTTCCTATTTACACCTAGGACCCATAAAATTCTGTGAAAACTTACAGGTCTGATTCTGCATCAGGCATTTGTTCCAGACACAAAAACTGTATGAGATAAGTTAATAAAATTGCTGCCTAATTAAACCTAACTCATCTGGAAACTATGCAGCAATAACTTGCACAGTACAGGTCATCATTCCTTCTTTCATTTGTTTCTACCTAGTAAAGAAAGCAAAAGTGGATGGGAACCTGGGAGGCAGTGACCATGAGATGGTTGAGTTCAGGATCCTGACACAAGGAAGAAAGGAGAGCAGCAGAATATGGACCCTGGACTTCAGAAAAGCAGACTTTGACTCCCTCAGGGAACTGATGGGCAGGATCCCCTGGGAGAATAACATGAAGGGGAAAGGAGTCCAGGAGAGCTGGCTGTATTTTAAAGAATCCTTATTGAGGTTACAGGGACAAACCATCCCGATGTGTAGAAAGAATAGTAAATATGGCAGGCGACTAGCTTGGCTTAACAGTGAAGTCCTTGCTGATCTTAAACACAATAAAGAATCTTACAAGAAGTGGAAGATTGGACAAATGACCAGGGAAGGGTATAAAAATATTGCTCAGGCATGCAGGAATGAAATCAGGAGGGCCAAATCACACTTGAAGTTGCAGCTAGCAAGAGATGTTCAGAGTAACAAGAAGGGTTTCTTCAGGTATGTTAGCAACAAGAAGAAAGTCAAGGAAAGTGTGGACCCCTTACTGAATGAGGGAGGCAACCTAATGACAGAGGATGTGGAAAAAGCTAATGTACTCAATGCTTTTTTTGCCTCTGTCTTCACGAACAAGGTCAGCTCCCAGACTACTGCACTGGGCAGCACAGCATGAGGAGGAGGGGACCAGCCCTCTGTGGAGAAAGAAGTGGTTCAGCACTATTTAGAAAAGCTGGACGAGCACAAGTCTATGGGGCCGAATGCATGGCATCCGAGAGTGCTACAGGAGTTGGCCGATGTGATTGCAAAGCCGTTGGCCATTATCTTTAAAACTCATGGGAATCAGGGGAAGTCCCGGATGACTGGAAAAAGGCTAGTGTAGTGCCCATCTTTAAAAAAGGGAAGAAGAAGGAATCCGGGGAACTACAGGCCAGTCAGCCTCACCTCAGTCCCTGGAAAAATCATGGAGCAGGTCCTCAAGGAATCAATTCTGAAGCACTTAGAGGAGAGGAAAGTGATAAGGAACAGTCAGCATGGATTCACCAAGGGCAAGTCATGCCTGACTAAATTAATTGCCTTCTATGATGAGATAACTAGCTCTGTGGATGAGGGGAAAGCAGTGGACGTGTTGTTCCTTGATTTTAGCAAAGCTTTTGACACGGTCTCCCACAGTATTCTTGCCAGCAAGTTAAAGAAGTATGGGTTGGATGAATGGACTCTAAGGTGGATAGGAAGCTGGCTAGATTGTTGGGCTCAACGGGTAGAGATCAATGGCGCCATGTCTAGTTGGCAGCCGGTATCAAGCGGAGTGCCCCAAGGGTCGGTCCTGGGGCCAGTTTTGTTCAATATCTTCATTAATGATCTGGAGGATTGCACCCTCAGCAAGTTTGCAGGTGACACTAAACTGGGGGAAGAGGTAGATACGCTGGAGGGTAGGGATAGGATACAGAGGGACCTTGACAAATTAGAGGATTGGGCCAAAAGAAATCTGATGAGGTTCAACAAGGACAAGTACAGAGTCCTGCACTTAGGACGGAAGAATTCCATGCACCGCTACAGACTAGGGACCGAATGGCTCGGGAGCAGTTCTGCAGAAAAGGACCTAGGGGTTACAGTGGACGAGAAGCTGGATATGAGTCAACAGTGTGCCCTTGTTGCCAAGAAGGCCAATGGCATTTTGGGCTGTATAAGTCGGGGCATTGCCAGCAGATTGAAGGACGTGATCGTTCCCCTCTATTCGACATTGGTGAGGCCTCAACTGGAGTACGGTGTCCAGTTTTGGGTCCCACACTACAAGAAGGATGTGGAAAAATTGGAAAGAGTCCAGCAGAGGGCAACAAAAATGATTAGGGGACTGGAACACATGACTTATGAGGAGAGGCTGAGGGAACTGGGATTGTTTAGCCTGCGGAAGAGAAGAATGAGGGGGGATTTGATAGCTGCTTTCCACTACCTGAAAGGGGGTTCCAAAGAAGATGGATCTAGACTGTTCTCAGTGGTAGCAGATGACAGAATGAGGAGTAATGGTCTCAAGTTGCAGTGGGGAAGGTTTAGGTTGGGTATTAGGAAAAACTTTTTCACTAGGAGGGTGGTGAAGCACTGGAATGTAGAGAGGTGGTAGAATCTCCTTCCTTTGAAGTTTTTAAGGTCAGGCTTGACAAAGCCCTGGCTGGGATGATTTAGTTGGGGATTGGTCCTGCTTTGAGCAGGGGGTTGGACTAGATGACCTCCTGAGTTCCCTTCCAACCCTGATATTCTATGATTCTATGAAAGGGCTGCCATCAGACCCCCATCCCTCCAGAGCTGGTCCCCAGCTTATTGCTGGAACCCCACCATCCGTCCCTCCATTGAGAGGTAAAGGGGTTGTCTCTTTGCTGTACCAGAATTTGGGCACCTCACCCACCAGCTTCTTTGGAGGATACCTTCTCCTGAATCCACCTCCAGTTCCTCTTTATCAGGGAACTAGCACCCCAATGGAATGAGTACCTGTACTGGACATCTGCCACAAAGAGGCACTAGCAATTAGCTTGTCTGCCTCTCCCTCCCCCTCCCACATGCAACAGATTTCCAGATAGGGAGGGAATTGTTAACTAACATCAGCCAAAATATATCCAACTCCACTCAGAGAGGTGTACCCCAACATCCCTCAGGTACCAGATATGACAGTTTGGTGGGTCGTTACTAATCCTTCCCATTTTCAATTACACACACTACCTCTGGCCTTGTCAACCGATGGAAACCTAGCAGCTCCCCGCCAACCTCTCCACTGTAGCATTTCAGACCAGTTTATACTCACCCTTGGGAAAAGGTCTGGGAAAAATCTTAGTACAACCCATGTACAAAATCCCAAGTTGTTTTCACACAGATATACTATGGTCATTTCAGGGTGCTTCCCAGGTGCCAATGAGTGTAGAAGGGCACAGAAAATGCCCCTCTGCCATCCCAACTCAGATTCATCTTGCCAGAGAGGCCCAATGTTACATCAGTCATATTGCATATAGGTATTGCAATATTTTCTATTCCTGTTTTCAAAGGAGCATGAACCTTGCAGTGTTGTCTTTAATCTTTACCATACAATATACAGGATATATATTTTGGCTCAGTTAATTTTGAATTTTCTCAAAGAATGCATGTTCTCAAACTTAACATTGTATTAAAGTAAATTCTCATTTACTAGCATTAGAGATTAGAAGACTGTTGTTTCGAAACCTGGAAGACACCATATTTATTTTCAGGTCAGCACTGGTGGGCAAGTCTGAACCTCCACACTGTTGGCGTTGGATCAACTGCACTTCAATAGTACACCCTCCTGGAACATTTCTTCCATTGTTCCTCAGTGCCTTGTTAATTATTCTGTGGCTTCAAGTGTTGAGCCAATAGAATGGTTCTTCCACTGACCATACTCCCTCTTATTTCGATCACAAAAAGAAAAGCCGCACCTTTTTTGTAAAGACTTCTGATGTTATGTCAGTAACATTATATAGTTTCATTCTGGCTTCTGAGCTAATGGAATAGCAGTCTAACAATTTTATGCTGCACTTTGGACAGAACATTTATAACAGGAATCTCGAACTCAAATCACCATGAGGGCCACGTGAGGACTAGTACATTGGCCCGAGGGCTGCATCACTGAAACCTTTTCATACAATGATACAGAAGTATTGGCAAAAATTTTAAAAAATGAAGAGTAATATAGTATGCTATTAAAAGTCAATGTATTAACTTTTTTAGAACTGTAATGTGAAGAGGGGGTTTAATAAAATATAAACACCTCTAACTATTCCTTATGTGGTCAGTAACACTGATGTCTATCGACATAGCTGTAATGGCAGGAACTTTTTAAAGTAACTATTCATACAAAATACGTTGCCACTTTTAATAAACATTCTTCCCAACTACTCACAGAAAAGAATCATACATGTTGAACTTCATACCTCCGACTGCTTGTCTAGTCCATGAGGCTCCGCCCCTGCCCCACCTCTTCCCCATCCCCATTCCAACCCCTTCCCCAAATCCCCCACCTCTTCTCCACCTCCTCCCCCTTCCTTCCTGGAAAGTCCTAAGCGCTGCCAAACAGCTGTTTGGCGGCGGGAAGCACTGTGAGGTAGGTGGAGGAGCAGGGAAGCAGTGCACTTCGGGGTGGGGAATGAGGGGACGGGGTGGGTGAGGGTGAGGGGAGCTTAGCTGCCGGTGGCATCAGTGCCTATGGTGAGCTTCAGGAAATAACTCCTTGGGCTGCACGTGGCCCCCGGGCCATGTGTTTGAAACCCCTAATTTATAGTTTTATGAAAGTATCTCATCACAATTAAAATATTCGTCTTTCAGTTTTTATTAATGCAGCATGTCATCGGATTGGCTCCAATGTCTACAATTTATAGTAATGGGTGACTCTCTAATGGGTCAGAGATTCGTTCTGTATTGTCTAGACAAGCAAAGGTGAAATCCTAGCCCCATGAGAGTTTTGCCATTGACTTAGTAGAGCCAGAATTTCACTCCAGAAATTAGGATACTTATCCAAACCACTTGAATCTGCAAAACTAGGAACACCACAGAACAACTGTTTTCATAGTATTCTAGACTAAATTATTACTTATTCTTTGATTACCGTAGCACCTAGGAGTCCTAGTCATGGACCATGACCCCATTGTGCTAGGCACTGTAAAAATAGAACAAAAGGACAGTCTCTGTCCCAAAGAGCTTACAATCTAAGTTTAAGACAAGCAGCAACAAATAGATACAGATAGGCAGGCAGGGGAGTACAAGTAAACAATGAAACTAGATTGGTCAGCATGATCAGCAGAGGTCTCAGCACACCAGCCACCTAACCATTGTCAAGTTTTATGTGCATGTCACAACAAATGAGAGAATTTAAGGAGGGATTTGAAGGGGAATAGTCAGGTAGCTTTGTAGATGTGCATGGGGCACATCTCCCAAGTGCAATGGGTTGCAAGGGAGAAAACACAGAGATGCTTGTTTTAAAATGTAACAAGTTTATCATGGGCCTAAACTAGGAAATGCTTCTGATTGCAATAGCCACCTGCTTCTCCATCAGGGCAGCTCTGAATCTTGTGTCCTTGCGCCGCAGGGTGGGGGCGAGCTCCTCACACAGCCCCATGAAAGTGGCTTTTCCTCATCCGAAAGTTCTGCATCCACTGCTCATCATCCCAGACTTGCATGACGATGTGATCCCACCATTCAGTGCTTGCTTCCCGAGTCCAAAAACGCCGTTCCACAGTGGTGAGCATGTTTGTGAATGCCACAAGCAATCTCGTGTCGTATGCGTTACTCGCGTCGATATCACTGTCACTTTGGATCTTAAGGAGTAACTCGACTGCCAAATGTGATGTGCTGGCATGACTCGTCAGCATATTCCTCAGAAGTTCGGGCTCCATTCCCGCAGACCAAAAGGGAAGACAGAGCGCACAGTACAAAAAACGTTGAAAGATCATGCCAATTGTGGACGGAAGCAGAGGGATTGCTGGGTTGCAAACTGATGCATCATGGGGTGTTGGGACAGGACCCAGAATGCCCGCACCCCCCCGGCCCTTTCCACACGGCACAGTGCCAGAATGGGAAGAGGTGCTCTGTGGGATAGCTGCCCACAATGCACCGCTCCCAATGCCGCTGCAAGTGCTGCAAATGTGGCCACGCCAGCATGCTTGCAGCTGTCTGTGTGTACAGGCTGCAGCGCTTTCCCTACTGCGCTCTACAAAGGCGGGTTTAACATAAAACGTTCTATATTTGCAAGTGTAGCCATGCCCTACATCAACACATTTCTAAGAGATGGCAGGAACACATCAACCCCTCATAAAGACAAGAAAGGGATGACAGGATAATGGATGAGGATGTTTTGTTTGAACTAGCAGGTATAAGGTTGGTAACTAAAAACATCTAGAGTGTAACACATAACTTGTTTGTATCAAAGTATAAAGGAAGAAGTCATAGGAGAGGCATCTTTGCACCAGCCTAGGGGACAGCATTATATTATTTTGATTGAGCTGCTACCTTGTCAGGGCATACACGTGCTAGTGTACCTGTAACAATTGAACCAGGGCACTGATACCATGCTTTGTCAACAATAAACCTGGCCGAGCATTTTTGCCACTGAACCGAGCCTGTGGTCTTTATTAGTAACATCGACATCTGATGAATCAGCAAACTGCACTCTATGCTGAAAACACAGGAGCTCCAGAACCAGCAGCAATAACAACACTGCACAAAACAAACACTATCGGCCACGCCTCAAAAGAATCATGAGTCAACAACTTGTCTTTCCACAATGGATTTTCTTTGACAATATTTAATTACAGCAACTCCAGTTATATTTAGAAGCATAACATAATCCCTTGTCCAGGACTGAACATGCTGCTTGTATTATGAACGATTCTAGGCACCTCTCCGTTATGTTTGCCCGCTGTAAACATAACTACAGTCACTCTGTATTTGTAAATGTTAGGTCTGTGAGAGCCATTCATTCTAATAATGAACAAAAGGTACATTCTTTGTTTGTATGTATTCACTGAAGTCTTAATTGGATTTCACCTCTAAGTAAATTAATGATCTGATTCAAAAAGAAATAACTGTTGGACACTATGAATTCAGTTACCAGCATAGCTTTTATATGCAATTTATTCTCCTTTACCGTCTCCTCATAAAAATATTTAAGAAGCTGATGTTCAACTGCGAATGTTGTTACTCTGTTTACTCAAAATCATTAAGTGATGTTCATTGCGTGATGCATCCATAAAGTATCCAGAAGTAAGGAATTTGGACACTTCAAAGTTATCTTTGTATTAATTATGATTTCCATCAGTCTGAGCTTTCCATCTCCTTTGCACAGTTGCGCCTAATTGTGAGTATTCTTTGACTGCTGTGCTATGTTTCTTGGTGATTACTTGGAAAATCAGCACTGTTTTCTTCAGTTTGTGTTACTTGCCCTCTGGAAAAAGTGAAGGAAATTTTACAGCATTCCAAACCAGGGGGATGGAAAGCTGCTGCCAAACTACAAGTTTCCCTTAGGCAGAAGAACTGTTCTTCAGAAGAAAGTTTCTGTTAAATGGTTTATTAGAACTTATGTTGACCTCTAGATGGCTGCAGTGACATATCTCTGATCTGTTAAGCACTGATGTGCTTGGAGCTGCACAAGGTACAGGGACTTCAGTAGGACCAAGCTCTGCAAAAAGGCGAAGATCAGATAAATATTGTAGGAATAATTAGAGGATTATTAAATAATTTAAAATCTAGATTGTGCTCATGTTAACCTGTATTATCTGAATTCACATTTGAAAAAAACTACAAACAACTTGTTTTTACAAAACCTAAATGCTTTACTATTAATGGCGCTCAGTTTATGTCTTTCACTTCTCTTGGTTACGATCTAATTTAGCTTCCTACTATATTGCCCTTGCCCAAGTCACTCATGATCCCAACTTTGACACTAGAGGCAGTTGAAACTTGAAATTTCTATTACACAGGAAATTCTGCTGTTTTAAAGAAAAATGTCCGATGAAGAATCAAAATTTCCCCTGAAATGAAATCTCTGAGGAAAAACTAAACAAAAAACAACCAACAACATAGTTTGGGTTCTATTGAAACTTTTCATGTTAATAAAAATGGATTCAATTTTATTAAAATTAAACTGTGTGTCAATTTTGAAATGTTTATATTTTATGTTAATATGAAAATACATTTTAAAACAGAAAAAAAAAACCACTTATCAAAACACTGCATTTCCTCCCAGCCCCCTAAATGAGATTAGAGATCTCATTAGGGAGATGGTGGCTTAGGGGCTTCTGCCCTGGGGAGAGGGGGGTCTCATGGCTTCAGCCCCATGGGGCATGCCTGCCAGGGCTCGGGGCTTCATCAAGAGCAGGGCTGAAGCCCCAAGCCCTGGCAGGTGCCTCTTGCAGGGCAGAAGCTCCTAGTCCTGGCAAGTGTGCCTCAGCTTTCGAACTTCTGAAGATTGTTGTATGTGGCTCGGAGGGTCAGTAAGTTTGGTCACCCCTGCTATAGATTATGGCACACTCCTGGGAGGTGGAAGACCCAAGTTTATGTCCATTTTCCACATCGGGCAGAGAAAGGAATTGAATCCAAGTGTTCTACATCCTGGGAGAGTCCCCTAGCCACTGGACTAAATGTTATAAACAAGGCACCACCTCTACCTCCTGCTGTTTTGTGTGGCTGTCAACATGCTCTGAGCATGCATATAGGATAGGGTCCCTAAGGCAAGATAGTTTGTAAATCCTACTGGAATTTAGGCACCTGAGGAACTTTAGATACCGATAGGATTAAGCAGCAGATGAGCAGGGTTTTTTGTGAAAGTCAGTGATGTATAAGTGTTGGACTTGGCACCTAAAGAGGCAATTACTCACCTTTGTGAGACTTTATAAAATCCCACCCACAGCTCTTTAGCCAGCAACCATGTCTGTCATGTCTGCATAGCACCTAGTACACTTTTGAAAACATGGGGCCTGATCCAAAACTCACTGAAATCATTTGAGTCTTTCTATTGACTTTAATGTGTTTTGGATCAGGATTTCAATGAAGAAATAATCAACAGCAGCATCACAATAGCACCTAGGGCCCCCAGTAAGGATCAGGACTCCATTGTGCTAGGAGCTATACAGGTAAATCCACATGAAGTCCGTAAACTAGATAGTTTACAATCTAAGGCCCCAATCCGGCAGTGAAGCCAGATGTAATTTATTGTAGGATCAGAACCTAAATTAAGACCACACGCAACAGCGAGCTGCTGAGAGAGGAAGATGAAGAGAACAGGAATGAAATCCATTGTTACTGGCCAGTTATAAGGCACAGCTAGATGAGGCACAGCTAGATGGCTGAGGTTTTTTTAAGCTACATAAAAATGAGAAACATCAGAGGTTCCGGCTGGCTAGCTATCTAGCCATCATCGCAGCAGCAATAATAGCCACCACCAGCAGCATCCTCTGACTCTTTTTGGGTATTTGTTTTTAAAAAGAATGAGAAAGGAGCCGAGACAGTCTACTAGTAACTAGCTTAATATCTGAAAAAGACAACTCTTTAATTAGGACTCTGTTTTTACATCCCCAATAGAGACGCGAAAGATCACTGGCTACTTCTTGAAACATCTTCAGCTGCATCAGGGATAGCAAAGATGAATTGACAGAACAATTCCCAATGGGAGAGTTACCTTATCGTTGACATATTCACCACCACCAACTGCAAGGAAAAAAAACTAACACTCTCAGACACAGCAAGCTTAACTTATGAGCGTATACTTTCCCCACAAAAATAGCCTAAGCTTAAACCTAAACGCTACAAACTAAAAATGGCCTGGATGCACCTACAAGATTCTTTGTCCAGTCTTCTCTCTTCACCATTTCTAAATATAGTAAACAAGCATATACTAGGTAGGTCACATTTTAGATGACCATCCTTTTCAGGTGCTGAAAGAGGATTGCCTGGAACTTCATGTGGAAAATTGACATTAAATAGGCCACCGGAACTGGAGGAGAGTACAAGAGCTCTTTTTTTCATTTTAGCGAACTCTCAAGATTGCTCGATCAGCCAAAAACTGATTTTATAGTTAAGATAAACCTCTTTCCTAGCAGTCCATATAATATAGCCTATGGACTAAATTCTGTCCTAAATTACACACTGTCAACTCCCTGAAGTCAGTGGGGTTTCCACAAGGGTGAGTCAGCAGAATTTAGGCCAATGAATCATACAATCATAGAATATCAGGGTTGGAAGGGACCTCAGGAGGTCATCTAGTCCAACCCCCTGCTCAAAGCAGGACCAATCCCCAATTAAATCATCCCAGCCAGGGCTTTGTCAAGCCTGACCTTAAAAACTTCTAAGGAAGGAGATTCTACCACCTCCCTAGGTAACGCATTCCAGTGTTTCACCACCCTCCTAGTGAAAAAGTTTTTCCTAATGTCCAACCTAAACCTCCCCCACTGCAACTTGAGACCATTACTCCTTGTCCTGTCCTCTTCTACCACTGAGAATAGTCTAGAACCATCCTCTTTGGAACCCCCTTTCAGGTAGTTGAAAGCAGCTATCAAATCCCCCCTCATTCTTCTCTTCTGCAGACTAAACAATCCCAGTTCCCTCAGCCTCTCCTCATAAGTCATGTGTTCCAGACCCCTAATCATTTTTGTTGCACTTCGCTGGACTCTCCCCAATTTATCCACATCCTTCTTGTAGTGTGGGGCCCAAAACTGGACACAGTACTCCTGATGAGGCCTCACCAATGTCGAATAGAGGGGGACGATCACGTCCCTCGATCTGCTAGCTATGCCCCTACTTATACAGCCCAAAATGCCATTGGCCTTCTTGGCAACAAGGGCACACTGCTGACTCATATCCAGCTTCTTGTCCACTGTAACCCCTAGGTCCTTTTCCGCAGAACTGCTGCCTAGCCATTCGGTCCCTAGTCTGTAGCGGTGCATTGAGTTCTTCCGTCCTAAGTGCAGGACCCTGCACTTATCCTTATTGAACCTCATCAGATTTCTTTTGGCCCAATCCTCCAATTTGTCTAGGTCCCTCTGTATCCTATCCCTGCCCTCCAGCGTATCTACCACTCCTCCTAGTTTAGTATCATCTGCAAATTTGCTGAGAGTGCAATCCACACCATCCTCCAGATCATTTATGAAGATATTGAAGAAAACCGGCCCCAGGACCGACCCCTAGGGCACTCCACTTGACACTGGCTGCCAACTAGACATGGAGCCATTGATCACTACCCTTTCAGCCCAACAACCTAGCCAACTTTCTACCCACCTTATAGTGCATTCATCCAGCCCATACTTCTTTAACTTGCTGATAAGAATACTGTGGGAGACCGTGTCAAAAGCTTTGCTAAAGTCAAGAAACAATACATCCACTGCTTTCCCTTCATCCACAGAACCAGTAATCTCATCATAAAAGGCGATTAGTTTAGTCAGGCATGACCTTCCCTTGGTGAATCCATGCTGACTGTTCCTGATCACTTTCCTCTCCTCTAAGTGCTTCAGGATTGATTCTTTGAGGACCTGCTCCATGATTTTTCCGGGGACTGAGGTGAGGCTGACTGGCCTGTAGTTCCCAGGATCCTCCTTCTTCCCTTTTTTAAAGATTGGCACTACACTAGCCTTTTTCCAGTCATCCGGGACTTCCCCCGTTCGCCACGAGTTTTCAAAGATAATGGCCAGTGGCTCTGCAATCACAGCCGCCAATTCCTTTAGCACTGTCGGATGAAACTCGTCCAGCCCCATGGACTTGTGCACGTCCAGCTTTTCTAAATAGTCCCTAACCACCTCTTTCTCCACAGAGGGCTGGCTATCTACTCCCCATGCTGTGATGCCCAGCGCAGCAGTCTGGGAGCTGACCTTGTTAGTGAAGACAGAGGCAAAAAAAGCATTGAGTACATTAGCTTTTTCCACATCCTCTGTCACTAGGTTGCCTCCCTCATTCAGTAAGGGGCCCACACTTTCCTTGGCTTTCTTCTTGTTGCCAACATACCTGAAGAAACCCTTCTTGTTACTCTTGACATCTCTTGCTAGCTGCAGCTCCAGGTGCGATTTGGCCCTCCTGATTTCATTCCTACATGCACGAGCAATATTTTTATACTCTTCCCTGGTCATATGTCCAACCTTCCACTTCTTGTAACCTTCTTTTTTATGTTTAAGATCCGCTAGGATTTCACCGTTAAGCCAAGCTGGTCGCCTGCCATATTTACTATTCTTTCGACACATCGGGATGGTTTGTCCCTGTAACCTCAACAGGGATTCCTTGAAATACAGCCAGCTCTCCTGGACTCCTTTCCCCTTCATGTTAGTCCCCCAGGAGATCCTACCCATCAGTTCCCTGAGGGAGTCAAAGTCTGCTTTTCTGAAGTCCAGGGTCCATATTCTGCTGCTCTCCTTTCTTCCTTGTGTCAGGATCCTGAACTCAACCAACTCATGGTCACTGCCTCCCAAATTCCCATCCACTTTTGCTTCCCCCACTAATTCTTCCTGGTTTGTGAGCAGCAGGTCAAGAAAAGCTCCCCCCCTAGTTGGCTCCTCTAGCACTTGCACCAGGAAATTGTCCCCTACATTTTCCAAAAACTTCCTGGATTGTCTATGCACCGCTGTATTGCTCTCCCAGCAGATATCAGGAAAATTAAAGTCACCCATGAGCACCAGGGCGTGCGATCTAGTAGCTTCTGCGAGTTGCCCGAAGAAAGCCTCATCCACCTCATCCCCCTGGTCCGGTGGTCTATAGCAGACTCCCACCACTACATCACTCTTGTTGCTCACACTTCTAAACTTAATCCAGAGACACTCAGGTTTTTCTGCAGTTTCGTACTGGAGCTCTGAGCAGTCATAGTGCTCCCTTACATACAGTGCTACTCCCCCACCTTTTCTGCCCTGCATATTCAGAATGAAAGTTCATTAAGATGGGCCCAGGCCTTATTTTACAACTTGAGCATTGATGGTAGAGCACCAAACAAATAACAAAACAAGGTATTTGAAACCACAGGCGACTCTAATAAATGGAGGGAGAGAGTAGCTACCAGACAGCGAACACATTCTGCCAAACAAACATCGAGGGATGACGTTATGATCCAATGGAGAATTTTAGTGAAGTATTTAATATGGCGTGTCATGAAATTAATTAAAAACTAAATTTAATTGGCATGATATGAAAACTGTTACATGGATTTGGAAGGTCTAAAACAAAAGACTAACAATCAACCTATTGAACTGGGCAGAGAGGTTATTATAGGATTGATACTAGTCCTCATTTGAGTTAAGATCTGCATTAATTAGCTGGAAAGGATGGTAAACAGTAGTTTAATAGTGTTTGTAGATTATGCTTAACAGGGAACAGACGACTGGATTATTGCATCAATGAAGACTGACAATATAAATAGGTATTTGAGCTAGAAAAATGATATTTAGTTTAGGAAAAGGCAAGCTAAATACAAAAAATACCGAAACAAGCATGTCCACGGATAGGAGAAATGTGAAACCAGTAATATAAAAAGACGACTTAGCAGTGGTAATAGACAGCAAATTGGCAGTGATTTTGCATTGTGGTATGGCAGACAGCACAAAGGCTATAGGCATTTTAAACTGCACTTAGAAGTATTGCATAAGAATACAGAGGCTACTTCCTCTATGTAGGACTGTGATTCAACTGTACCTACAGTAGCATTCTGTTCTGGACACCTCATTACAAAGATCCAGTGACAAATTGGAATGAGTTCAGAGAAGTATAAGAGAAATGATTAAGTGCATGTGAGATAGAATTATGGAATGAGATGAGAATTTATTAGATGAGCTAATAAATGCCAGCTTGGCTAAGCAATGACTAAAAGGAGATATAAGTCTACAAATATTTGAAGAATAAATACTAACAAGGGAGAAGGTTTTTTTTTAATTGGTACAATGGAGCATAAATAGGAAATATGGGCTCAAATTAATAAATAAAATTTGGCATTAATAGGAAACAATTCTGGGCTGTGAGGAATAATCTCTCAAGTAAAATGGAGGAAGAATGGAACATTTAAAACTGGATCAGGAGAAGTACTATTAATGGAATTTAATGAATAATCCTGCATTGTTAGAGTGATGTACCAAACTAATTTCTAGGCTATCATTCCATATTTAATAAAATAAAATACTGTTCCTGCCTCAGCCACAGCAAACTATTTTATTGTGGTGGAATGAGAAATATCAAATAAACTGTTACTCTGAAGAGATGGCACAATCTCATTTTATGTACAGGAGAAATGGATGTTGGAATACAAAAGGCAAAAATCATGCTGTCAGCAGACAAGAGATAATAAAGCACATGTCACTATAACTCCAACATTTTACTGCTTTGATATCCCACACAGCAAACTAGTGATTTCTTTCAGGAAGCTAAAACAGAAACAAGAAAAAGAAAATCACAGTTAACAAGTAAGCACTATGGGCCTTATCCTAGCCTCACTGAGGAATACTTCAATTTATTTCAATGGAATCAGGATTGAGCTGTTTATTAGAAGAAAAAAAACATAGCTGTTAAAATACACATTGCGTAAACAATATTGTCTACATCTTTTATATTGCTGCTTTGAATTACATTCTTCTAGGAATGTTGTAATTTCAAGAGCTTTTCATTCTGACAAACTGTTTTGTGGGTGTGTCTTCAACTAAAAGAGCAACAAAGATAAATTTAAAGAGTTTTCTGTCAGCTGTTGCATTTTAAAGAGGTTTTTAAAAGTTTTATAGTAGTAGCCCTTGCTAAGTATTTTGCTTGGTTGTTTTGGTTTTGTTTTCATAGTCCTGCGTTACTGATTAATTCCCTCCCTGCTATCACACTGGAAGAAAGTAAAACATTAAATCACCATTCTCATGATTCCAACCGAGGGTTCTAAAAGAGCTAAATTCTGCTCATCTTAATCAGGCAAGCAGGGTCAGCTCTACCAATTCTGCCGCCCCAAGCAGTCGCTGCCGAATTGCTGCTGCCACCGAATTGCCGCTGCGGGACTCGGACTGCCATCCCATTCTAAATGCCGCCCCAAGCACCTGCTTGCAAAGTTGGTGCCTGGAGCCGGCCCTGCAGGCAAGGAATAGTCAAAGAAATCAGTCACATCAGAAGAATAACCAGGATTTGTTCAGTAGTGGCAAGGATTTTTTTTTTTTTGGGGGGGGGGGGGGTTGAATTTTGAGGGTTCTGCCAAATACAATCAATGCCAGTTAAAGAGATCCCAGGCTATTTTGTTTGTTAAGCCTATATCAGCAAAAATGCATTCACACTATTATATTTAAGAATTCAATTACACAGCAGTTACCCACAGCAAAAATATTTATTCTAAGTATGCTGGAATATTATTTCATTCTTATTGCAGGGAAACCCTGCCGTCATTCTCCAGGACTTTTTAGCACTGTAAAAGAAAACAGTGTGTGCTGAATGCACAAAAGAAGCTACAGCTGGGCATCACAGTGCCTAACTCGTAGGCACCTAGAAAAATCACTGCTATTCCCAAAGCCTGACAAAGGCACACTTTACAAGGAATGGGGAGAGAAAGGCGCTTAAGAATGGGATTCGCAAAAAGCTAGCACAGGAGATGGGAAGCCACCTAAACTAGCCAACGTAAGATGGGTGTGTGCTAAGACCTGCCCCTCACACCAAAATAGGCCCCTGGGGTAGTTTACACAGCAAGTAAACACCCATGGCTGACCCATGTCAACTGACTCTGTCTCAAAGGGCTCGTGCTATGGGGCTGTTTAACTGTGGTGTAGATGTTCAGGCTCGGGCTGAAGCCCGTGCTCTGGGACCCAGTGAGCCCAAGCATTATATCGCAATTAAACATCCCTTTTGCCCAAAGTCAGCTGACACAGGCCAGCTGTGGGTATTTTTTTCCAGTGTAGATACACCCTAAGTCCAGGCTGCAGGGAAGCACCTATGTGTGCTTGCCATTCTCAGCTGTGAGCTGTCCTGTAGTTAGGCACCTATGCTTGTTAAGGTGGAGGAGCAGTCCACCTTACAACTTTTACCCCAGTGGTTAGAGCATTCATCTGGGATGTGGGAGACCCAAATTGAATTCCTTTCTTCTGCTTGAGGGGGAGAATGGATTTGAACAGAGGTCTCCCACCTGGAAGGACAGTGCTCTAACCACTGAACTATCAGATATTCTGATGTGGAGCTCCCTCAGTCTCTCCTGATGAAGCTACTCCACTGTGGCTAAATAGAGTCATTGGCACATGAGGCCTAGACTGGAGCTTCCCAGGTTGGTTCCCTGAACACTGAACAACAATCATACTTACACTCTTCCTCTGGCCAATTGATGACCTAAGTATTTATCCACAGTGGACAAGTCATTCCAGGGGATTTCATGCAGCACACAGGTCTGCCTGCACAGATAGGCGCCTTAGTGTCCAACTATTAAAGTCTACCTTTGAGACTAGACCCTAATCCTATGTAAGCTGTTGCCAACACCAACCAACGGAAACCCATTTTGGCTGCCAAATTGCAACAGCATCAGGTTGTTTTTCCCCCTTGGTTGCCAGACTGATGGTAAGACTGTCACTTTGATGCACATTTATATATATAAAAAAATGTGCTATATATATATTTGTTAAAGACAAATTGGCAAAGATTTTTGTTTTCTGCAACAAGATTACAAGGGGGCACAAGAGGCAGGTGTGTACAGGAGTTGGACACCTGCATGTTATTTTACAGGAGAAAACAAAAATGGATAATCAGTAACACATTTTTCCTCTGAGAAGTCAGAAAATAAAAATATTGCCAACCTATGACAAGTCTTCTTGAAAGGACAAGAGACACAACTGTGCTTAGAACCGTGCACCTGTAGGATAAAAATCCCACCAGCTAACAAGATGGTAAAAGATACATTTAAACAGGAATGTTGGCAAGTGTTTTAATTTCTGTAGAAAAATAAAAAACATTAAAACATGCTGAGCAGTGTGTATCAGCTTATAAAACAGAGTCATCAGCTTGAAAGCAATTTAGAGCCATGTCCCTCAACAGAGTTATTTACAAGAAAACCACAATGCCTCAAATGAAAAGTATAAAACTGGGAAAACATGGGGGAAGAGGCCTCTCAGAATCAGGGTGGTCATGGTGGGAGGCCCAAGCAAGTTTATATCTATTTGTTTTAGGCCCACCTTCACTAACCCATCTGCCACTCTCACATGCGCTGTCCCATTGAGAGCAAGTGACATGAATCAGTAGCATGGTTTCTTGTAGCGTATTTGTACATGTAAGTGGTACTGTGGTTTCATTAGTGATCATCATGTAGTTCCAATTCTGTTTTAGCCTTTAAATATAAATAGGTTTGCTCACCTGTTAGTTGGCAGGGCTGTGAGGGGATCACAGAGAGAGGATTTTCATGAGAGACATGCTCTGCTTTCTCACCTGAAATTGTATTTGTCCTTTTTTTCTTTAATCTACTAATACATTCTGTTCTATATGGATGATTTGACACCACACAACATTTTGATTAAAGAACTAGCAGGATATAAAATTAACATGGCACACATTAAATGGATTAAAAACTGGCTAACTGATAGGTCTCAAACTAATTGTAAATGGGTGTTTTTCTAGTGGGGTCTCCCAGGAACTGGTTCTTAGCCATACGCCATTTAACATTTTTATTAGTGACCTGGAAGAAAACAAAACCATCACTAAAAGTTTGCAGAGGACACACAAATGGGGTGAGTGGTAAATAATGAAGAAGACAGGTCACTGATTCAGAGAGATCTGGATTGATTGATGTGCTGGACTCAAGCCAACAGTGTATTTAATAGATCTAAATGTAAACGTATACATCTAGGATCATGGAATACAGGTCTTACTTACAGAATGAGGGACTGTCATGGGAAGCAGTGACTCTGAAAAAAAATTGGGGGTCATGGTGAAACATGAACTCCCAGCATGATACTGTGACCAAAAGAGCTAATGCAGTCCTAGGAGACAAACAGAGGAATCTCAAGTAGGAGTAGAGAGGATATTTTACCTCTACATTTGGCATTGGTGTGACCACTGCTGGACCACTGTTTCCAGTTCTAGTGACCACAGTTTGAGAAAAATGTTGCTAAGGAAGAGAGGGGTCAGAAAAGGGCCATGAGATTGACTCAATTGCTGTAAAACATTTTCTCATACTTTAATCAAAGAGCTCAATCTACTTAGCTAAACAAATAGATGATTAAGGGGTGACTTGATTACGGCCGATAAGCATCTACATGGGGAACAAATATTTAATCATTGGCTCTTCAATCTAGAAGAGGAAGATATAACACAATCCAAATTCACACTGGAAATAAGGAAAATAATTAACCATTGGAACATATTATCAAGAGTTTGATGGATTCTCCATCAGTGACAATATTTAAATCAAGACTGGATGTCCTTCTAAAATATATGCTCTATGAATTAGTTTGGGGGAGTTCTATGGCCTGTGTTCTACACGAAATCAGATGAGATGATCACAGTTGTCCTTTCTGGCCTTAGAATTTATGAAAAACACCAACACATCCATTCCCCTCTAGAGCTCACCCGCCTCATTCTTTCCTGTTCTGGGGTCTTCACAAAGCTATCTGCAGCCTTGGCTTTCTATGAGACAGTTGATATTCTATGAAAAACAAACAATGTTTTTCCCTACTTATTCTTAGTATAACAAGATCACGGTTGGAGAATTTTCCATATTTTCCCCAGAGATCCTCATTACACTATTAATCATAGAATCACAGAAATGTAGGACTGGAAGGGACCTCAGTAGTGCATCTAGTCTAGTACCCTGAACGGTGGGAGGACTAAATTTTATCTACAATCTCCAGCCTTGCTTTGATTCTCTGCTCTGTACAACTCTGCAAAACCTATAGTACCCAAGGAACCATACTTGACCAGTGGATAGCCAGAGCACAGTGCCTTCCAGACACCACTTGTCCATGCCCCAAGAGGCCCTCTGGAGAGCATATAAGATCATTATTAGGTCAGCCGTGAGGTATGGATTGGAATTCCGGCCAGTGAGGAAGAGAGAACTGCTTCACATTGCCAAAATGAGAATGCTCAGATGGATGCTGGGTAAGATAAGAGATGATAGACTAGCCACTGAAACTGTACGAGCCATAAAAAGGTAGCCCACATCACAGAAAAGCTTAGGGAGTAGTTAGTGAGATGGCAATATGTGGGGCATGCTGGCCAGAGAATATCAGAGCAAGTAGTTATAGGACAAAGACCACACAGAAGACCTAGAAAAATGGTGGTTCGAGATGCTAGAGGAGATAGGAAGAGCCTGAAAGGTGCACTTGACAAGACAAAGAACAAGAGCTGCAAACCCTGAGCCCAACTGATGGGATATGGCAAAGGGGAAGAGAAGGAAATGTAGGTTGCTAAACAGAATTTTATGCACTTTACACCTGTGCTTTTCTCTGCATGGCCAATTAACTTGCAGGTGTTTATTAAAGGTGGTATTTTTAAATTAAAATTAAAGCCCTAAATACCTTGGCTCATGGCTATCCTTGTGCATTAACTCAGTAATTGTACTAACTGGATGGGCCTGCTCTAAGGATACGTAGATTTTAAGATCAGAAGGGACCACCATCATCTAACTTCCTGCTTAACACAAGCCATAGATTGTCACATGCTAATTTCTGCATCAAGTCCGTAACATCTGCTTGAACTAGAGGATGTTCTTAGTGAACAATCTGGAATTCTTTTCCATCCTCGGTTCAGAGTACAGACATTGTGACATTCAGAAGATGCTGAGGGACCTGTCTGTCTGTTTCCCCAGACTTTTCCTGGGGAGGTAGTAGACTGACTGGAGGGAAGATAAACGGGAGGGATGTGATGGGGTTAAGAGATGCCAAATGAGGTTAGAGAGAGACTGCTGGATGAATTTTTTTTTCCCTGTAAGATATTTGCCTGGTTAGAGGCCCTAGTATTTTATAGAAGTTGATTTATAGAAAGAGTTACATCACATATCCAGATACCACAATGTGCACAATATGAAAATTTAAATAAATGGATTTATACAGTTTCCCCTTCAATGAGAGGTAGCCTTTGGGGCCTTGCAGGTCAGTTTCCCATTTGCAGCAGAAATCACTTATGTGGAAGTCAATAAATAAAGATTCTCTTAGCATAATGTGTTTAAGTGTGCACAAATCGTGTTCTGTTGTACAGGTGTGGTAACAGACTGCATATAGGCAACCCCATATTGCAAAAAAAACCCCTTCAGGTTTACAGCTCTGTCCTCTTCCCAGAAGCAGCTGTCTTGCTCCTCTCCAGGGCCTCAAGTAAGTCTCAAAAAATATCCAACTGGTTACACACACTCTGTACACCTTTTCCTCCCTCAGCCCCAGCACTTTTCATCTGGAAAATCCCCAGAGCAAGGCTGATCACTGATTCTGGTCTACACTACAAGCTTATGTAAGTATAACTATGTTGCTCAGGGGTGTGGTGTTTCCAAAGCCCCGAGTGCTGTAGTTATACCAACCTAACCCCCAGTGTCCACAGTGCTATGTTGATGGGACAGCTTCTCCCGTTGACTTAGCTATCTCCTCTCAGGGAGGTGCAATACCTACGCCAACGGGAAAAGCTCTCTGGTTGGTGTGGGTAGCATCTTCACTAAGCACTACTGTGGCACAACTGCATAGTAAGTCTAGACAAGCCCTGAGAGTAAATGTCCTGGAAAGATGAGCCTGGCTGTTTACCCTTCTTTTGTGCAGCTGCTTTGCAATGGAAAGAAATCTCAGCAAGAGCTAGTAGTCCCAGACAAAGAAGAATATTTTAACCTACAAGATACCCTTAACTCTCTGGGTGAGATTTTTCTGTAGATGCTTAAACATCAATGACCCCTAATGTGCAAGACATTAGTATCTTTTGGCAGAATATATTTTTCACCACCATCTTTGCAAACTAAGATTTCACAGATCTATTCTTTGGATGTACAAGAGATTTTATGCATGCAGCGTAGATGTAGCCATGTCTCCCTGATATCCTGGGACCGGCAATGTGTGTGAAGTAATATCTTTTTTCTGGACCAACTTCTCGTCTCTCTCACCAACAGAAGTAGGTCCTGTAAGAGATATTACCTCACCCACCCTTGCCTTTCAAGAGGTTTTATGGCAGTCAGGTAACTCCCATTTGTGTTAACGGGCACTGCAATATATTCAAGCCATTTGTGTACTTTTTAATGTACACCAGAGGAATTTAAAGCTGTTACCTTCCTTCACTGGAGTTTGCTCGAAGCAGTGCTAGATCTTTACGGTGGAAAACCTCCTCCACAACTTACTTTCAGCTGTGTCCTCTGCATCACTGAACACCATCTGTCATGGAGGCGGCACGGTGGTGAGTCTGAGTAGCAGTCCAGACTCATTTTTTGAAATAGTGGCTGTGATTACATGGCAGAATAACTAAAAGGGGAGGCAAGAGTCTCCTATTGCAACATTCTGACAAATGACAGACCCATTCCATCACACATACCTGTGCTCTTCAAGATTGTAAAAAACAGGCAACACAGTCAGTAAGAAAAGTTATTGTGTAAGCTTAAATCAACCTTCTCTGTATCTATTGGGCAAAATTTCATGCTGCCTCATCCTAAAGAAACAAAATATTCAGTGCACATTGTGCAGTCTCTGTTGTTCTCTCCTTGATGTGTTCCACTCCCATTACATATGCCAATAGTTTCAAGGAAAAAAATGTCAGCATAGTGATGGTTTGAGAAAGAGTAACAAGTTCAATTGCTTCTATGGGTAGCTGGAATACAAAAAGAGCTAATCATGTATTAAAAGGAGCAAGATTTTTATGAGGGCAAAGTTAGATATCGTTGCTTAAAGCTATGCCAAAGTAATGAAACTATGAATTTATGATGAATTTCTGCTTTCAAATCATGCTTTAGATAGTTGAATTCAGCTTGCTTGTGCTGTGGGATATATGCTCCAGATTTCATTATATAGTACAGAGGATGACAGCTGTTTGACCCAGGAGTGGATCTTCAAATTTAGGAGGAGGGAAGAGAACTGTGTGAAAGGAAGAGACATTTGGAGGTATTTGGCAGGGTCACAGCGTGGAGGTGAGCTGAATTCAAAATCTGGTGGAATAAATGGGAGTCTTCCCATTGACATTAAAGGGCTTTAGATCAGGACCTTAATAAAGGGCAATACAGACCAAGTGGAGATTGATGAGTAAAGAAAAGTGGGTCCAAGCCTTACTGAAGAATTACAAGGGAAAAAATCAGCCTCTGGAGGCTCTGGAGATACATCAAGATTGAGGGAACAGCTAGAGCCTACTGGAAGGTCAAGGGAAGCAACAACTTAAAGCCACTACTAACCAGAAACTCATTTGAAATGCCTGGAAGAACCCAAAAAAGAATCTTATACGAACCTACCAAACATCGTAGTTTTTTTTTTTTTTTTAAAAAGACCTAGATTTTTCTTCATAAATATCATAACATTAATTTTTTTAGAAAGCAGTACAAGATCTAAAATGACATGAGGCTGAGCAATCTAAATTAAGACACGTTACAGGATACCTGTTCTGAAATAAGAGAATTGTTGTCTGGAGGACTAGCCACAAAGCAACTTCAACTTACAGATGAACACAGAGGCTATAATCACCACATTTTTTATTATATGCCTGTACAGCACCTCAAACAATGGGACCCATACCTGGATAAAGCCCCCAGGAAGTTGTAATTGTGTGTTTATAACATTAAAAGTAAAAATTTAAATCAAGAAATTTCATAGACTTTTCTTTTTTGATGAGTTAGAAATAAATGGCAGTAAAAAATACATAAATGATCTCTGAACATGTTAACATGTTTTAAAGCAGCAGCAAAGAATTATCCTGTCAGTTAAAATGAATTAGTATCAGACAAATGAGTATGCAGATCAATTGAGAGAAATTACGTACTACATTTAATCTTTAGTTGTTTGCAGTTTGTAGCTATGTTGGTCCCGGGATATGAAAGACACAAGGTGGGTGAGGTAATATCATTTATTTTTGGACCAACTTCTGTTGGTAGAAGGGACAAGCTTCACAGAGGAGTTCTTCAGGTCTGGGCAATGTAACCAGAGAGAGTCTCTGAGCTAAATACAAGATGGGCCAGATTAACCATAAGGGGATCACACAAGCTGTAGGAGACCACTTAAAATGAAGTGGGCAATTAAGGGTTAGTGGGCAGAAACCTCCACAGATCCAGCAGCCACCCCAAAACAAAACAAGGAATCCATCTATGTTATATCCAGGCACTCAGATATCACAGAATTTGCTCTGAAGAGGAAGTCCAGGATACACACTTAAAACCACCTTCACTAAACAAGTTCACTCCACCAGAGAAGTGGATCACATCATGGAATGGGCTATCCAAATACCCAAGAAGATTTTGCCTGCAAACATTAGACTGACCAGATAGCAAGGGTAAAAAATTGGGACAGGAGGTAGGGGGTAATAGGTGTTACGAATTACACCTTGTAGGACACGCACACAAGTGCTGCAAATTACACCTGATAGGACACGCACACAAGTGCTACGAATTACACCTGGTAGGACACGCACACCAGTGCTGCGAATTATACCTGATAGGTCACGCACAGTTCGAATCTAGGCTGAGGCACAGAAACAAAGTCCACAACTGCAGAGTTCCCAAAAGACACTAAGTTTATTACGCTCGAGCGTGGTGCCCCCCTGCTAGCCAGGAGGGGACCCTGAATGCAGATTATACAAAGGTTATATACCTTTTAGCAAAGCATGTTGCCCTCGTGCATCAGAAACCTTAGCCAATAAACAAACCCTTGTCTTATCTACCACCTATCCCTGCTTGGTGCATTCCTCGTGCTATACCAGTATGTTAATTACACAGCATGGTCCTAAAGCCATGCATCAGTAACTTTTATTATCAGGATGGGAGGCCTCACATCAAGGTCAAGAGACAGGGAGTTAGAGACTGACAAAAACCAGATACTGGGAGTCAAGGCAGGCTGGAGACAAGGAGGAGGATTTTCACAGGGATTCAATATCTAAGGATTACTCTTCCTGGTGTATGATGTGCTGGCATTTAAACAATGGTGGGCCCCAAACCAAAATGGAGTCACATGTGCTAACTTTTCCTTAACATAGGTGCCTATGTGTGAAAAAGACCCAAAAATCGGGACTGACCCTATAATATCGGGACATCTGGTCATCCTAGCAAACATAGACCCTCATCCTGGAAGCAAGTTATACACATATTTAACTTCAAGCATGTGAGTTATCCCATTGAAGTGAAAGTTAAACACATGCAGTGCATTTGCAGAATTGAGGCCTTATTTCCCCAGTCATTTAAACTGACCTCAGAGCAGATACATATTGAAAAGTGCTTTAGAGAGCCACTTCAGATTGTGGAGGCAAGAGGAAAATTAAGCATTTTCAGATTTCATTTACAAATAAATGATAAAGCTCTACAGGTTGCAAAATAGAAAGTACCCAAATAAGTATTATTATTAAAAGATTTTCCTACATTCTGAATCAATTTACATCAGATCCGATCTGTAATTCGCCAATGACTCCCACATAGAACAATCTAATTCTGGATCTCATTTGGGAGATCTTCCATATACTCATTATCTACAATATGTATCTGTACATAAACATGATATTAAATATTATTGCATAGCAGTGACTTGTGATCATTTTAATTTTAGTGTAATACTTTGAAGCTCTAGAGAAATTTTCTGTTTTATAAAATATTTTTAACAATGGAGGTACCTAGATATATTCTGTCTACAGCAATTCTTTACCAATATGTATACACAAGGTAATGTTCACTGTCACATTATTGTACCAAGAAGTTACATCCATTGCTGTTTATCTGTTGTCATTGGAACTACATGTACTGTACAAATGTCAAGCCAGAAATACGATATTTACTTTTCATCTATTCCAGCAGTGTATATACTTACTATAAAGCCTTGCTATATTCAGTGATTCTTATGTCTCTATTGCTTTCTAAAGCAGCTTCCAGTTGTCTCAGAAACACAAGTCAGATTATTTATATGACACTTAAATCTCATCCACCCACAAATCACCCTTTTCTTGAATCCTTAGACAAGTGTGATTTTTTTTTCCTACTGCTCTTTTTTCAGAAGTGGGCAATATTCATTTTATGGTATTGTCACTTAGACTCAGACTTGCTGAAACATAGCTTGTACTTGCAGAAACACACAAGCCTTTAGAGTTCATCTGGCAGCTTATGGAGAATTTTGAGAAACCATCCTATTTAGAAACAGTTCTGCTTAACATGCCACACTTTCTATTCCTCTCCCCTTTTCCATCACCACCCGAGTTATTTTCGTGAAATGTAAGGCTTTATTTCTGATATCTGTTTGAGACATCTTTGGCTGCTGTGAAAATAGTTAAGAGGTCACAACCATAATTATAACTTCATGAAGGAAATAAGCAGATGGAGCTTTTCATAAATTTTCTTTGTAACCGAGAGAAAAGAATTGCTGAAAATGCACATTGTTCAGCCAGACTTGCTCCTGAATAGAATGTTTTTCTACGATTTTTTTTAAAGTCAGCTATCCGCCATCTTGCACAAAACACTGTGAAGAGGGTGGCATTTTCCTTTTCCTATCTCTGAGGACTGTGAAGAAAATGAAAGGTTATATTTAGAAAAGGAAACTTTTGCTGAACGATGGCCAATATTTTGACACCCAAGTGCTTAAAGATAGGCTCCCAGTTCCATTATGTACAGTGGGTACATAAAACAAGAGTGGCTCAATTTCCAGACATGCTGAGCACCCACAGCGTCCCTCAGTTTCAATGAGAAGTGTTAGTACTCAGCACCACGGAGAAATTCAGATCACATTTTGTTAGCTGCCACAGTATTGATTTTGACTTGTTTTCATGTTGATATACATAACTTGTTTAAATATATAGGCTGGAATGTTCAAAGGGGCCTAAGAGGATTGAATCATTTGGAAATCTCAGTCTTACATGTTTTCTTATACCTCCTATAGACACAGGGCTAGAACAACAAGGTGGAACAGTGAAATGTGAATTAGACTGGGCTGCACCAATGAGAATCACTTCCCCCCACACTACCCTTACACACTAGGAAATGTTCATTCTGAGGTAGGGCAAGAGTATTAACTGCCAGTCTTCCTCTAGTCTCCCAGTGGTGGCTCAACATGTGCTCTTTGGGCAGGATCCACTGCAAAGGTGTTTAAATCAGCTCAAATCCTGTCCTGGTCATACCCACTTCCCAATCAATGTCACCACTTTTAGGGCTATTCATGTGCAAGGGAGGTAGCTACTGTAGTAGGAAGAGAGCCTGATACATAAGCCTGGGCTAAAGTAGTGGTCAAAGCTTTGCTGATATAAAGCAAAGTTAAGTTGTGAGGAAAATCTGGCATCAGGGCTGATATTGCAGAGACACATTCCTAAGAAGTGCTAAGCACAAAATACTCTTGCAGACACATTCCAGAAGGGTAGTTACCAGAAAACCCAATATCAAGTTGGTACAAACACATTCCCCAAAAGATAACAGGAATATGCTGACCCATCTTAAAGACAAGGTCATGATGACAGCATGATGGAGAAAGATGTTTTGATCAAACCAACAGGGTACAAGGTAATGGGTGTTGGTTTGCTACATCAGAGGGTGGCACCAAGCAACATCAGGGGCAATATGTAACTTGTTATTATTGGTGTAATAAGAGGTATCTCAAAGGAAGTGTCTTTGGCTGGCCTAGGGCATAGTGGAAAGTCCCACCACTAACTGAGCAAGTCCATTGCAATGGCCATACATGTGTTCGTGTACCTGTAACCATGGATCCAGGACATTAGGACCAAGCGCCTTTGCTATGAACTGAGTCTGTAGTTATTTGCATAGGCACCGACTCCATGGGTGCTCCTGCCCTGAAGCACCCATGCAGAAAAGTTAGCAGGTGCTCAGCACCCACTGGCAGCCAAACTCCGCCCTGCTCCCCAGCACCTCTCCCCTGCTGGCAGCCACTGTTTCGTGGCATGCAGGTGAGCTCCAGGAGGATAAGTGGGGATGGGGCGTACTTGGGGGAGAGGCGGGGCAGGGGCAGAAAGAAGCGGGATGGAAGCGGGAGCTTGGGGGAAGGGGTGGAGTGGGGCAGAGCAGAGCAGGGGCAGGAAAAGGCAGGGCAGGGGCTTGGGGAAGGGGAGGAGTGGAGGGTCGAGCCTCCCCCCCCCCCCCCCCCCCGGGTAGAGGGAAAGTTGGCATCTATGGTTATTTGGCAGTCCGATCAAGGTCTGCTGTGCCAACAGTCTGCTCTATGTGCTGTCTAGATCTGCGCAAACACACACATGCAGCCGAACATCTGACAACAACTACAACTTCTCATACCTATACTTTCCTCCCCTTGTGGTCTTTCCATTACCATGCTCTCTAACCAGGGTCTATGGAAGCAAAAGTTAATGAAGACCCTGGCATGGATCTAGCCCCTAACTTTTTTTTTTTGGTCAGTATATAGGGTATTTTTTTTTTGGTCAGCATCTCTGTTCTCACCATTGAAGCAATATACCCAATTTCCCATGCATCCTACTAAAAATATACAGTCATGTTTCAGTAAACACATACCATCTTCCTTCATCTGAAAGGCAGTGCTTGTGAACATGCTTGACAAGTGTCACGGGCACCACTGTTTATTTTACAGTATGAAATTTACTGCATCCCTCCTGCCATATTAAAATATAATCTAACAATGTTTTTCCAGCCCTCAAACTAACATTTCATTATTTTTCATAGACAGCTGAGGATATATTAAATGCTAACTTTGTGCACAGGGAATGACATTTCCCACTTTTCAACAATGATTTTTTTAAAATTTGTTTCTTTCCTCTAGCAGAGCATGTAATGTCATGGGGAATTGAACTGCTAAAGCATTTTTAATTGTGAAGCATTATGTTCCTATTCATGTCTTGTGATCTTCTTGGTTGCCCTACAGTACGTGAAATCTATTTTTAATTTTGGGGGATGAACAAACATTTATAGACACGTTCATAACGAAAACATTTCCATTGAGTTACAGTGGGTATGTCAATGAGCACAGGCCATATTTTGAAATACACTGATAGCAAAGCTATGTAGGATATTAGCTCTTTGGGTATTCTCATAATTCGTTGTATTCTTTCTCTGCAGTGCCTCACAGATAATCAATATGTTGGAAAGAGTTAAAATAGAACATTAAAGTTCCAGAGCCAGTGTGGGGAAATGCCAGATTTAAGGTTCTCCATGAAACCTTAATAGAGTCAGAAATTAAGGCCAGAAGGGACCGCCAGATTATCTAGTCTGAGCTCCTGTGTATTACAAGACACCAACTCTGCGCAGCACCCACAGACTAAACCAAACAACCAAAATTAGACCAAAGTATCACAGTCCTGGGTATACCAACCCCTAATGTACAATAGGCAAAGATTAGGAGGGCTCAAGATGGACCAATGTCTGAGGACCCTGCAATAGCAGAGAACTGACTAAGTAAGATATATCCAGATGATCCTGGGGAATGACCCTACCTCATGTCTTGGAGGAAGTTGAAAAATCTTCAAGGTCACAGCCAACCTGACCTGGAGAAAAATTCCTTCTTCACTGATCACATATGATGATCAGTTAGACCCTGAGCATGTGAGCAAGAGCTGTATGGGGAGATGTCAGCAAACCGGTAAAGTGCCTAAACCAGTTTTTCTTTAAGGGACATGTCATTCTATTACTAATGTATAAATAAGGGGGAAAAGCTTGAGGTAGTTGGACTCTTCTGGACTCTCCCTCTGGATACATCTTGCGTTCCCCACCAGCAGACAGAAGACTTGGCCACCGGAAGCCTGCCGCTGTGCCACTCGAGAGCCACACTCAGCTCTGGTAATTTTCAAGGGTTTGGGGGTGTTTTACTAACCTGTTGCGGACGTGTGTAAGTGCTTGAGACTAGATAAAGTTTAGCTTTAAGTGAAAGCACTCGTGTTGTCCTGTTTGTGCCAGCCATCTATCGGTCGGACAGCCGTGTCTCCCCTGATTTATTTCCTGACACCACCTGGAACAGAGTAAAAGTTACCAAGAGCTTTGGTTTGAAAGAACCCCAGGTAACAGAGCCATCCAGCCAAGCACCCAAAAGAGAGAATGTTCAGTGCTACCTCAGAGCCCTGGCCCACACAAACCAGTGTCCCATTTCCAGCTATGACCATCTCTGATGCTTCAGAGGAAGAAGATCAAAAAATAAAAAAAGCCACCCCGTGATTTTGTTGGAGGGAAAAATAAGTCGCTTCCTGACCCCTGAAGATGACTGGCTGAAGCCCTGAAGCATGAGCTTTAGGAACGTAAGACACAAATGATAAGGGACCCCCAGGGCATGACAAAATACCCAGTCATACAATCCCACTCAAATTTGTCCACCTCTTTCTTAGAACTATGTTGTTTATGTCCACAACTCCTATTGTGAGGCTGTTCCAGAACCTCACTCCTCCAGTGGTTAGAAGCCTGCTACTTTCCAGACTGAATTTGATCGTGGCCAGGTTAGCTCAACCCCCTTGTTCATATATTTTATGATAGAGTCTTCAATTATGTGATTGGTACAGGATCTCAGCCTCATTCAATGTGCCATCTCTCCACAGGCCACCAGCAAATGCTGATTAGACCACACTTTAGGAACCCCTGCTATAGGGTATAATAGGTGGGGTTGGCAGTGCCACCTGTTATGAAGGTTGCCCAACACTTCCCATTATAACTCCCCATTTTCAGTTACCTATAACTCTGCCCATTCAGACTGAAATTTTCCATGGCAGGTGTCTGCCTCAGGCTGATTTTGGGGAAGGAGGGAGCAGAGGGAGGAGAGTTGATAAAGTTTCAGCCACAACGGTTAGCCATTTGAGAATGAGGCTAGGAAAAAATACATGGTTTTCAATGTTAAATGACCTTGCCTTTGAAAACCTCTAGTGCCTCCATACTTTGGTACAGGGACTTATAGGCAGGAAGTGACCTGTGTGTCAGGGATGTGCCTTTTTTGTCCATAAGAAAATCTGTCCAGATTTGGCCAAGTTAAAAGCATTTGAAAAGTAAAATAAAATAAATGTCACAGTTCTCACATGGTCAGGAGAGATTTGCTAGAGCTTAAGGGCACAAATCTCCAACATTTCCATCCTCATTGAGCATGCTTGAGCCTCTCAAAGCACCTAGTACTCTCTTGACTGCATGTGTGTAACACATGTGCCTAACAGGGAAGATATCTTGAACAGAGCTAGAGAGAAGGGGGAGAGAGGAGTTGGATCTGGGTCATTGCTGCTAGGCTGATGTACAATTAGCATTCCACACCCAGAAATGTTTGGAATTGAGTGTGGTAGTTTGGGACCGGTTCCCCATAACTGGACTCTGACGCCGCTGAGGACGAGCAGTCAGGGCAGCTGGTTTACATAAGGGCATGTGACCTGCATGGCTAAGTTGGGAGAAGCTCAGCCACTAGGAGCAGAACAGAGGCTGCTTTCCCCTAACTCAGAAGCATTTTGCAGCAGATTAGTGCTACCGTTAACTTTCCAACCCAGGGAAGCCCTGGCAGTGTTAGTTAAAGGAATAGGAAAGTGGGAGGGAAAACTAACTTCTTTCATTTCAGTAGTACACCTTGAATGTTACTTGATTTTAGCTAAATAGGTTTAGTTAAATTGTCTTAACCAGTAGGTTTCACCAACTCTCTTCTCAGTTAAATGTGATGTGGGGGGGAAAGTTTTTGATATTTTTCTTAGAATCATAGAATATCAGGGTTGGAAGGGACCCCAGAAGGTCATCTAGTCCAACCCCCTGCTTGAAACAGGACCAATTCCCAGTTAAATCATCCCAGCCAGGGCTTTGTCAAGCCTGACCTTAAAAACCTCTAAGGAAGGAGATTCTACCACCTCCCTAGGTAACACATTCCAGTGTTTCACCACCCTCTTAGTGAAAAAGTTTTTCCTAATATCCAATCTAAACCTCCCCCACTGCAACTTGAGACCATTACTCCTTGTTCTGTCATCTGCTACCATTGAGAACAGTCTAGAGCCATCCTCTTTGGAACCCCCTTTCAGGTAGTTGAAAGCAGCTATCAAATCCCCCCTCATTCTTCTCTTCTGCAGGCTAAACAATCCCAGCTCCCTCAGCCTCTCCTCATAACTCATGTGTTCCAGACCCCTAATCATTTTTGTTGCCCTTCGCTGGACTCTCTCCAATTTATCCACATCCTTCTTGTAGTGTGGGGCCCAAAACTGGACACAGTACTCCAGATGAGGCCTCACCAATGTCGAATAGAGGGGAACGATCACGTCCCTCGATCTGCTGGCTATGCCCCTACTTATACAGCCCAAAATGCCATTGGCCTTCTTGGCAACAAGGGCACACTGCTGACTCATATTCAGCTTCTTGTCCACTGTCACCCCTAGGTCCTTTTCTGCAGAACTGCTGCCTAGCCATTCGGTCCCTAGTCTGTAGCTGTGCATTGGGTTCTTCCGTCCTAAGTGCAGGACCCTGCACTTATCCTTATTGAACCTCATCAGATTTTTTTTGGCCCAATCCTCCAATTTGTCTAGGTCCTTCTGTATCCTATCCCTCCCCTCCAGCGTATCTACCACTCCTCCCAGTTTAGTATCATCTGCAAATTTGCTGAGAGTGCAATCCACACCATCCTCCAGATCATTTATGAAGATATTGAACAAAACCGGCCCCAGGACTGACCCTTGGGGCACTCCACTTGATACCGGCTGCCAACTAGACATGGAGCCATTGATCACTACCCGTTGAGCCCGACAATCTAGCCAGCTTTCTACCCACCTTATAGTGCATTCATCCAGCCCATACTTCCTTAACTTGCTGACAAGAATACTGTGGGAGACCGTGTCAAAAGCTTTGCTAAAGTCAAGAAACAATACATCCACTGCTTTCCCTTCATCCACAGAACCAGTAATCTCATCATAAAAGGCGATTAGATTAGTCAGGCATGACCTTCCCTTGGTGAATCCATGCTGGCTGTTCCTGATCACTTTCCTCTCATGCAAGTGCTTCAGGATTGATTCTTTGAGGACCTGCTCCATGATTTTTCCAGGGACTGAGTTGAGGCTGACTGGCCTGTAGTTCCCAGGATCCTCCTTCTTCCCTTTTTTAAAGATTGGCACTACACTAGCCTTTTTCCAGTCATCCGGGACTTCCCCCGTTCGCCACGAGTTTTCAAAGATAATGGCCAATGGCTCTGCAATCACAACCGCCAATTCCTTCAGCACTCTCGGATGCAACTCGTCCGGCCCCATGGACTTGTGCACGTCCAGCTTTTCTAAATAGTCCCTAACCACCTCTATCTCCACAGAGGGCTGGCCATCTCTTCCCCATTTTGTGATGCCCAGCGCAGCAGTCTGGGAGCTGACCTTGTTAGTGAAGAAAGAGTCAAAAAAAGCATTGAGTACATTAGCTTTTTCCACATCCTCTGTCACTAGGTTGCCTCCCTCATTCAGTAAGGGGCCCACACTTTCCTTGGCTTTCTTCTTGTTGCCAACATACCTGAAGAAACCCTTCTTGTTACTCTTAACATCTCTGGCTAGCTGCAGCTCCAGGTGCGATTTGGCCCTCCTGATATCATTCCTACATGCCCGAGCAATATTTTTATACTCTTCCCTGGTCATATGTCCAACCTTCCACTTCTTGTAACCTTCTTTTTTATGTTTAAGATCCGCTAGGATTTCACCATTAAGCCAAGCTGGTCGCCTGCCATATTTACTATTCTTTCAACTCATCGGGATGGTTTGTCCCTGTAACCTCAACAGGGATTCCTTGAAATACAGCCAGCTCTCCTGGACTCCTTTCCCCTTCAAGTTAGTCCCCCAGGGGATCCTGGCCATCCGTTCCCTGAGGGAGTCGAAGTCTGCTTTTCTGAAGTCCAGGGTCCGTATCCTGCTGCTTACCTTTCTTCCCTGCGTCAGGATCCTGAACTCAACCAACTCATGGTCACTGCCTCCCAGATTCCCATCCACTTTTGCTTCCCCCACTAATTCTACCCGGTTTGTGAGCAGCAGGTCAAGAAAAGCGCCCCCCCTAGTTGGCTCCTCTAGCACTTGCGCCAGGAAATTGTCCCCTACGCTTTCCAAAAACTTCCTGGATTGTCTATGCACCGCTGTATTGCTCTCCCAGCAGATATCAGGAAAATTAAAGTCACCCATGAGAATCAGGGCATGCGATCTAGTAGCTTCCGTGAGCTGCCAGAAGAAAGCCTCATCTACCTCATCCCCCTGGTCCGGTGGTCTATAGCAGACTCCCACCACTACATCACTCTTGTTGCACACCCTTCTAAACTTAATCCAGAGACACTCAGGTTTTTCTGCAGTTTCGTACCGGAGCTCTGAGCAGTCATACTGCTCCCTTACATACAGTGCTACTCCCCCACCTTTTCTGCCCTGCCTGTCCTTCCTGAACAGTTTATAACCATCCATGACAGTACTCCAGTCATGTGAGTTATCCCACCAAGTCTCTGTTATTCCGATCATGTCATAGTTCCTTGACATCACCAGGACCTCCAGTTCTCCCTGCTTGTTTCCAAGGCTTTGTGCATTTGTATATAAGCACTTGAGATAACCTGTTGATCGCCCCTCATTCCCAGTATGAGGCAGGAGCCCTCCCCTCACAGACATTCCTGCCTGTGCTTCCTCCCGGTATCCCGCTTTCCCACTTACCTGAGGGCTTTGGTCTCCTTCCCCCGGTGAACCTAGTTTAAAGCCCTCCTCACTAGGTTAGCCAGCCTGCTGGCAAAGATGCTCTTCCCTCTCTTCGTAAGATGGAGCCCGTCTCTGCCCAGCACTCCTCCTTCATGGAACACCATCCCATGGTCAAAGAATCCAAAGCCTTCTCTCCGACACCACCTGCGTAGCCATTCGTTGACTTCCACGATTCGACAGTCCCTACCTAGGCCTTTTCCTTCCACGGGGAGGATGGACGAGAACACCACTTGCGCCTCCAACTCCTTTATCCTTCTTCCTAGAGCCACATAGTCCGCAGTGATCCGCTCAAGGTCATTCTTGGCAGTATCATTGGTGCTCACGTGGAGAAGCAGGAAGGGGTAGCGATCCGAGGGCTTGATGAGTCTCGGCAGTCTCTCCGTCACATCGCGAATCTTAGCCCCTGGCAAGCAGCAGACTTCTCGGTTTTCCCGGTCAGGGCGGCAGATAGATGACTCAGTCCCCCGGAGGAGAGAGTCCCCGACCACCACCACCCGCCTTCTCCTCTTGGGAGTGGTGGTCGTGGAACCCCCAACCTCAGGACATAGCATCTCATGCCTTCCAACCAACGGAGTCTCCTTCTGCTTTCTCGCCCCAGACATATCATCTGGTCCACTCTCCGCAACGATACCTGTGGAGAGAACATGAAAGCGGTTAGTTACCTGTGTCTGTGTTACTGGAACCCGGACATTCCGCTTACCTCTTCTGGAGGTCACATGTTGCCAATCTTCTTGTAACAAGATTTTTTATTTTTATTCTTAATACTGACTGATTGGTTAGCTGGGGAGCCGACACGCTAATATAGCAATTCCACAGTCCAGAAGAGGAGGAGAAACGGTCTGCCTGGATTCCAGCTGGAAACTGCTGTGAGCTAGAGGAGGGAAGATAGCGCTGCAGTGCTTTTGACTCAGCTGATGGTTAAGAGTTGATGAACAAAAACTCTAGCTGAGAGTCAGGTGAAATCAAGCTAAGCTTTTGGAACTCTGAGTTACTTCCCCCGGTGCGTTTGCAGGGACCAACCTCTTTAGCTTCCTGGGGTTTTTTGTTTATATTTATGTATAATTGAAGATACTTCATGTGGATTATGAAATAGCTTAATTCTGCTGTCTAGTAAGGCTAGTATGTTTCTTTATCATTATACGATTTTATAAAGTTAGTACCTGATTTCATTCTTTCTGGACTTGATTGTGAGGAGGTTGACCCTGTGCAACCCTTGGTGAAAATCCTCAGTGACTGAATTCTGGGTCTCCATGTGCTTTTCTACAGGAGTTGTTTAAGCACTGAGACAGGAGCAGTGAAGTCAACTGTAGCCCACCGCCCACTCAAAGGTTACACATGCACCATCCCCACAGCGCAGTGAGCATACTCCAGATTTCACAGCTTGTGTGTGACTAGGCCATGCACCAGCCATCCTATAGATCAAATGAGCATGCTCCCTCCAGCCCAGAGTTACAGTGCAATGACAGATTTTTTTGTAGTAACTGCTTCCAGCTAGACACTGGAACGGAGAGTAGGGATCCTATAGGCACTGACTCCATAGGTGCTCCAGGGCTGCTCAGCACCCACTGGCAGCCAGCTCCTCCTCCCAGTGCCTCCCATCCACCATGATCAGCTGATCTGCAGCATGCAGGAGGCACTGGGGGAAGAGCAGGGTGGGGGCTCGGGCAAAGGGGTGGACTGGGGGCACAGCAGGGGTTGAGCCCTTGGGGAAAGGAGGAAGCTGGCACCTGTGAGGGAGCCTGTCTCCTGTGCAGTCTCCATGACACCCCCACCCCACCTTGCAGGCATTCAGGCAATGAGGAACAAGCATCCAATTCAAATGCAGAGGAGAGGAGAGAGCCAGACTAGGGCACGGCAGGAGAGTAGATTGGGACAAGAAACCTTGGGGTGGAGATTAGGAGCCAGAGAAGGAAACAAGGAGCTGGTGGGGGAGGAGGTGTGGGGTAGGAGAAGAGAGGAGAGAGATCTGACGAGGATCAGGAGTGAGCAAGGGAGAACTTGAACTGCCTGGGCAAAGAGACTGGGATAAGGAGCTGAGGACACAGCTTGGATGAGATGTCTGGGGAGGAAACTGGGAGCCAGGGGGATGGGGAACATGAGTGGGCAAGACATCAGGGAGGGAGGAAGGGAACTGGGATTGGCTGGTCAAGGAGACTGGGAATGGCAGGGGCTGGAGACTGGGACTAGGACAGGGAAGGACGTTGGATGGATAAGACTATGACTTACTGTGTAAGGAGACTGGAGCTAACTAGGTGAGGAGCATGGGACTAGGACAAGCAGTCAGTGATGGAGTAGAGACAGCACTGGGACAGGGTGGAAGGGAAGGGGTAGAAGGGATCAAGCTTGGGGCGGGGCAAAAAGAGTCTGTGCCCACTAGAGCACACTTGAGAGGGCAGACTGCAACCCAGGATTCCAAACTCTCACCCTTCCTTTGCTGTCAGCAAATAGCTGCAAAACTCAAATGGCAATGTGTGCATCAAGTCCACTTGTACTTTTAGTGCACACAGCAATAGCCAGATGTCATCCTCGATCAGTTACTCATTTGCTCAAATGGCAGAAATCTGTGTGGTGGACTTACAGGTTTCAGTCCTGGTGATGAACAATATTGATATCGATATGATGTCACTTGATCGATTTTTCTGGTTTTTCAATTTGCTTTTTCAAAATCCTGGGAAATCTCCCACACACAGACTCACTCACTCCCACCCACCCCATGAAAAGATGAAGGTGGTAATGTCACTTACCCAAAAAAGTTAGGAAATACCAGAATTGAGGTTCCATAGGCAACCTTAATTCATCTCCTTGCACATGTGCATTATGTGTTCATGTAATTAAAGACAATTTTTTCCCACAGGACAGAATTGCTCTGGGAATGAAGCAGGGTTGCATAGCGAATCTAAGTGCCCCTGCCTCATTTGTTGCAGAAGTTGGAAGGAGTGTGGTGAATAAGGCAGGGATTGCAGGAAGAGAAAGGAAGTTGAATGCTGCCCTGGAGTGCTGGATTTTATCTCTGCCTCTGCTACAGAGTTCTCATGTGATGCTGGGCAAGTCTCTTAAACCAAACTTTTCACACATGGTTACTAACTGTGTTCTTCAGTTGCTTAGTGTCCAACCTGAGGTCCTGAACTCTGAGATACAGTAGTGCTGAGCACTCACAGCTGCAACTGAAATCAATGGGATATTGCTTTGAACATATAAGTGCCCTATAATGCTAAGTACTCTGAAAAAAATCAAGTCCTGTGTATCTCAGATTGGACCCCTCCCCAATTTAGTGGCTACTTTTAACCTTAATCTCCCTGTGCCCCAGCCTGTCATATGTAAAATGGGGCTAAGCAGCCATCCCCTTTCATAGGGGATTTGTGCACAGGCCATCTTAGTTCTGGAATTGCCTAACTTTTGAGTGTTTGAATTTACAACCTTAGTTTTCTTTAAAGTAGTTTGTGTGTAATTAAGCAATAGTGCTGCCTTTGCATATCCCTGTCATGTTCAATTTAAAATTCAACTCATTCTTGAACAGAGTTCCCAAATATCAATGGCAATGAGTTCACAACCAAGCAACTGTGATTGCCACCTATATTTAAGGACTGTCTTTTTGTGTGTCTTTGTACAGTGCTTAGCACATTGAGATCCTGATCTGTGACTGAAGCCTCAAGGAACTACCCCAATATAGATAGTAAGTAATAATTTCATCTCATAATTCAATCTAAATATTTCACCCAAAGACATGACTTTTTTTTCTTATTATCATCAATGTTTAACCAACTAATTCAAAGTTCATTTTGGTAACAAATCAAGTATGAAACAAAGTTAATTACACCATGGATCAGAAATTCATTGACTTTGTAATTAAAAGTTTGTCACAAAGCCACAGAATAGTCCTTGTGGGTCCTTTCCAGAGAGTCCTAAAAATAAGGAGCCTCAGAAAGCAATTCTCTCTTTAAAAAAAAAATAGAAATAAATAAATAATGAGAGAGAGAGAAAGCGAGAGAGAGAGACTTTGTGTTGTACTTTCTATAAAGAGACAAATCCAAACAGAAAAAGACAAGCCAAAACATCTGCAGCTCCCGCAAAGAATACCATAAGAATATGCAGCCTGATATTAAAACATGAAAGTACCAGCTATTTTAGTATTTAAGGTAACATAGTAAAGAACTGTTAGAATCTGATGTTATGATGAATTATAAAATAACTCCAACATGTGCCTTTAGTTAGAGAGAAATCAAAGCATAAAATTACATATTTTCTAATGTCAGTGTGAAAGTTTTTAAAATGTGAGAGTTGCATTTGAACATATAGGTTAGTATGTAATCTGCTCATTTGCAAATATAAAGATTTTTAGAGGGGAACACAAATCTTCATATTTCTGTACCGTCCCATTTTCTACCCTTTTCAGGACACATGCTCAACCTTTCCTTTTCTATGAGTCCCTGGAAAAAATATAAGTAGCTTAAGGATCTGTGAATACACAAACAAGCTGGTCCATCAGCAAACACCACAGAGCTTCACATGAACACACACAAATCTCTACCTGGTGTGCTAATAAAGCAACCTTGACTAACTTAGCCAATAGAGGGAATGAATACACTGAGCAGACATAATAGATATTCCTTCCTGTAGAGATCAGTGGCAGTCATGCATACAAATGAATACATTTAGTTGCAAAATGCCAGGTTCAAACGTGTTAAAATGGCCATCTTCCTTCTCTTGTTTTCATGGTGAAGTCAACACAAAAGTAAGAAGGATGCCTAACCTAAATAATCCAAGTTACAAGGACTGCCATATTCCTCTTCCACTCTCCTTTTTTATTATAAGATCTTTAGGGGCTATGTCTCTCATGCCTGTTAAGCACTATGCATACTTCTGGCACTGTATAAACATCAAATACTGACAGGTTTCAGAGTAACAGCCGTGTTAGTCTGTATTCGCAAAAAGAAAAGGAGTACTTGTGGCACCTTAGAGACTAACCAATTTATTTGAGCATGAGCTTTCGTGAGCTACAGCTCACTTCATCACTTCACTGCATCCGATGAAGTGAGCTGTAGCTCACGAAAGCTCATGCTCAAATAAATTGGTTAGTCTCTAAGGTGCCACAAGTACCCCTTTTCTTTTTATCAAGTACTGATTGCACCATAGCTTATAATGTTTCAGAGTCATACTATACACCATTTCAGAGTAACAGCCGTGTTAGTCTGTATTCGCAAAAAGAAAAGGAGTACTTGTGGCACCTTAGAGACTAACAAATTTATTTGAGCATGAGCTTTCGTGAGCTACAGCTCACTTCATGAATCAGAAAAGATTTATTATTGTGCTGTCTTGTACTTAAGCTGGAAATTTAGTGCAGAGGTTTTGTTCTTGGTTTAATAAAATCTACTCATTGTAAGGCACCTGTGACAATTAAGGAGCTATGTAAATAGTGCCAAAAGGCAGTAGGAACTTTAAAAATGTTAAGTATTTACACTTCCTTGCAAACCAACAAGAAAAATGAGTATCTTATAAACCTCACAGTCATGTTGTTGCCTGCTGGTCTCCTATTCAATAAACAATAGCTGTAAAAATGGGGAAAAGAGTTACTACGAATTCTGATTTTTCTTTGCAGATTATGAATGGATCAAAAACTTGTGCAAGGACTGAAATGCTACTGGTCATAAAAGCAAATTATGGTCATAGAACAGCTATCCCCACCTACAGTGTGACAAAACACAAGACTTTTTTGCTGCAAAGCTTTTTTTGGTGAGGACAGTGGCAACACAAAAGCTTTTAAAGACATTTCATTGTCCAATAGCCTTGTAATACTCTGCATTGAATTAGAATATCAGAAAACACATTAAGGATGATTGTATACTAGCCAGAAAAAGCAAACTGGTCTTTCCCTGCTTCTGATGAGTCATGCAAATGATGTGATTAAGCAGATAAGTGTAGCCATGGTCAATGCGTTATGGATGGTTGCCTTGAGATGACAACTGCACTACAGAACGTGTGTGTCACACTGTTCAGATTTAAAAACAGAAAAAAAAAAATAGCAAATCCCCCATACTTCTAACCTCATCCTTAAATAGTTATTACTCACATTGTACTGGGCACTTTTCCAAGGGTAGAGAGACAAGGCTCACTGATGCGGACAATTTTACAGGCTTACACTGCAATTAAAACACCCCTGGCTGGCCCGGGTCAGCTGACTCAGGCTTGCAGGCCATAAAAATCACAGTGTCGATGTTTGGGCTCCAGTCCAAGCCGGAACATCGACACCACAATTTTTTAGCCCCGCAAGCCTGAGTCAGCCAGCCAGGGGTGTTTTCATTGCAGCGTAGATATACTCGCAATCAGACAAACTTAGGAAGGGGCAGACAGAAGGAACAGGTTAAAACATAGGGAGAGAAGGGTTCAGGCAAAAACAAATAATGAGATCAGTATTATGTTGTAAATAGAGCATATGAACTCCACAGAAGTCAGTGGAGCTATGAGAAAAGGAGTACTTGTGGCACCTTAGAGACTAACCAATTTATTTGAGCATAAGCTTTCGTGAGCTACAGCTCACTTCATCGGATGCATTCAGTGGAAAATACAGTGGGGAGATTTATATACGTAGAGAACATGAAACAATGGGTGTTACCAGACACACTGTAACCAGAGTGATCACTTAAGGTGAGCTATTACTAGCAGGAGAGACGGGCGGGGGGGGGGGAGGGGTAACCTTTTGTAGTGATAATCAAGGTGGGCCATTTCCAGCTGTCGACAAGAATGTCTGAGGAACAGTGAGGGGTGGGAGGGGGATAAACATGGGGAAATAGTTTTACTTTGTGTAATGACCAATCCTCTCCCAGTCTCTATTCAAGCCTAAGTTAATTGTATCCAGTTTGCAAATTAATTCCAATTCAGCAGCCTCTCCCTTGGAGTCTGTTTTTGAAGTTTTTTTTGTTGAAGTATTGCCACTTTTAGGTCTGTAACAGAGTGACCAGAGAGATTGGAGCTATGCTAATTTACACCCTCTGAGGATTTGGCTCTCTACGCTCTGGGCTGGTTTTTGGTTTGGCATCTGACTTGTGAATTTCTGAAATGTGTTAAATTTTACATTAGCAGTTTCAAGAATGTTTTGTGGCAATGTCTGCTCACTGATCAGGATTAGCTGCTCCCTAGCAGTGTGTGAATAATTCAAATTGCATGCATTGCTTTTGTAATTATTTTAAGTGACTTCTAATCAGGATTTAAGGACCATGCCTCTACTCTCATTTCTAATTACAAACTGATGCTTGAAGGACTTTAGCTTGACTCAAGTGCCCCTGATATATGCTGCTCACGCCTAATGCATGCTGGCCTTCTGACTATTTCAAGGTGGCATGAAAAAAGAAAAAAACAACCTCTTCGGTTAAGGAGAAATCATTTTCTACTATATGCTGCTGTAATGCTGATCTGATCCTCTTAACATCAAAAGTAATGTGATGATTTGGGGCTCTAACTCCCTCACAAAACTATTTTAGCTAGGTCTGCAAATATATAGGTGAGGTGTAGGTATTAGAGGCAGTGTTTTATTGATCAGGAAACATCTCTGTAGTTGGATTTCAAAAATAGGTCAGATGGAGGAATAAGGTTGCAACTAAAGCTTTCTCAGACGGCGTGTGTTACGGATCTTTGGATACAGTCTGATTTTAAAGTAGCATAACATTTGGGAAGAAGATAATAGAAGAATAATTGACAGAGGTTAGGTGTGGATAGAAAATAACTGCTTTAATAATGTTTGACATTTCCCTGTATCCTAGGGCTAGTCTATCCATTGAGTTTTAGCCCGCAGACGTGTGCAGTCCGTGGGCAGGCAGCAGACTAGCACAGACTTGCCTGAGGAGCACACTGTAGAACTGTCCTTGCTTCAGGGCTCCCACATCCCTCACTCAACATGCTGTGGCTCAGTCCTCTTTCTATTTCTTCCCCCTTACCAAAGGCACCCTTCCTCCAGTAGCTACCAAGGCCAACACCCAGGCAAGCAGATATTCAGTGACTGTCAAAAAAGCAACCATTTTATCCAAGATACCATAGCTATTGGGTTTATTTGCAAAATGAAGCCTTTTCTGTGTGCAAACAATACCTCTCTTAAAACACACACACTTCTCAGCCAAGCGGCAGCGCTATGTTCACAACTCATCCACCAACTCTCTTTACCTCTGTCTTCACTAGGGGAAAGAGTGATTTAACTCAAGTTAAATAACATGAGGTAAAATGCTACTGAAGACAAGGCAGTTTGTAGTTAGCACATGAGCTAGGAGATCAAGGTAAACCCTACCAAGTTAGGTGGTCAAAGTAAAATGCTCCCCCCGTAGTCTAACTTGACCTGCAAACACTCAGATGAAAGCTGCAGACTGCCTTTTCTTTAGGATTTAACCTTGTGTTATTTAACTCCAGTTAAACACACACACTTCTCCCCTAGTGAAGGCACATCCTCGCTGGTTGTCAGGATGCAATTATTGGGGGGAATGAGGACCGGGACGGGTGGGAGGGAGGGGAGACACACGACTAAGCGTGTCCCAAGAATTTTGCCTAAAGAGCTCTCAGATACGGAATTCAGATTTGGATACCAGGAATGAGGGAGAGGACAGGAATATTGTGCTGGGGTCATGAGGGGTGGCTAGACAATAACTATCTCAGCTATCTGAATTCCAAATCACTTTCAGCAAAACAAATATTTTCTGTACTATAAAATAAGGCTGCTTATCTGGCCTCCTTATCCAAAATAGTAACAGTTTCTGGAAACGTGAATAATACTGGATCTAGTTGCTAAACACAACTTTGACATCCACCCCCCACCCACTGCCCAATTAAAAGTATTGTCAAAGTGCACCACAGCCCCACGTATTTCTCATATATACAGTAAACCAGGAATATTTCACCATATATCTGAAGATTACAGTAGCTAAGACCTACGCAATTTCAGTTTAGCACTTACTAAGCATAATTGTGGGTGGGAAATCAGTCACTGAAGTGTCAAAAAGGCCCCATTTTTATTGGTGCATCATTTTGGGAAATAGAATATGCTTTACATATGCTTTTAAAGTCATACCTTTCCAGTGCTTATTAGTAATGGATGACTAATTGAGGGACCATTGTAATCCTAAATTCAGGGCGTAAACACTATTAATTAATTGTATTGACTCAATTCATTATGAAAATTGTAATAAAAAAACTGAATTGGAAGCCCTATATTAAGAACACAAAGCTGTTTCAAGGCTTGTCTACAATTTGGGGGGTGATTAATATGTCTAGTCAATTGAGAAACATTTATTCCTGGTAGGTACAATGGAAACACACACGGCAAAATTCATTCCAGGTGACACTTCATTGAGCTTAGTGGAGTTACACCAGGAAAGGATTTAAGTTTGTGTAGAAACACCTAGATTTTTCAGTGAATAAATATCAAAAAGTTACTTCCAGCTTATTTTCTCTTGGTTAGTTTAAAAAGTAATACTTCGAAACACATGGGGACAACTCTTCCTATCCACACAAACAACACTGCACTCCTCATACAGTCACTAATTTTAATATTAATATTAAAATATTAATAATCTACTTTCTGCTAACACTGAAGTACCAAATCTGACTTCTGTGACTAATTTATCCCTAAGCAATTCAGCAGATTGTTTTATAGTCACAGGGTAAAACACCAAGTCCTTCAGTATGTTAACCATTGGGACCATCATGAAATACCACGTGACTGTAGAAGATTAGACAGTTGAAGCATCACCCTTTCTCCAGAGGAAGAGATATTATGGGCTAGATTTACTAAGGGACTTGGACACTGGGAACACTAAGCATCAAAACTCAACTTATAGGGGCACACAAAAAAAAATCACTGGGGTTCCCAAAGCCTGGGTTCAGCACCTAGGTCTCTACACAGTGAATGAGGAGAGAGGGGCACTTAGGAATGGGATTCACCAAAGGGTGCATGATGAGCACAGAGACACCTAAACCTAGCCCATGACAGATGTCAAGGAGAGCAGGGTGTGTGCCAAGCCCTATCCTGCTCTGGAGAGGGCACCTAAGTCTAGGAGGCACCTACCTCTGCTTGGGATTCAGTCGTGGACCCTCTCCTGGAGTCAGGTGGCTAAGGCATTTCTTGCCAGAAATGCTGTTGTGGCTGTGGTGATGGTGGCAGCCACAGAATGACCTCTATCATAACTTTCAGCCCAGTGGTTAGGGTACTTACCCATAACATGGGGGACCGAGCTTCAATTCCCCACCCCCCCTTGAGAAGAGGGATTTAATCAGGGATCTGCCACGTCCCAGGTAAGTGCCCTAGCCAGCAGGCTAAGAAGCCATTCTTTCTCTCTGTTCCAATGATTGAATTCATACGCAATGGAACAGCTTCAATAGGGGAGATTGAGGAAGCCCCAGAGCAGAATATCGCATAGCACAGTGGCTAGGGCACTCACCTGAGAGGTGGCAGATCCCTGTTCAAATCCCTTTTACCCCCCTGGAAGATAAGAACCTCAACCAACGTGCTAAGAGTTATGAAGAAGATTCCCCCACACTCCCTGGCAGTTTTGCGTGAGCGTGCCCACTAGATCAGGTCCTACAAGCAAGTTAGATGAAGGAGAGCCTATCTTCCACCAGTCCTGTGGGTCAGACTTCTGGTTGCCTAGAGGGAAGCAGCAGTGCACATGGTCAGAGGCCCAAACATAAGCATCTATGGAACTTTTACTGCAAAAAATTAGGTGACTACAAGGTTAGACAGCAGCTGAGTGGGGGTTTTGTGAATACCAATAGCACCTACACCTGGGCTTGGGTGCCTAACTGCTACTTTACGTGCCCCTGTCACTTTGTGAATCTAGCCCCAGGAGCCAAGACTCTGGGTTCTGTTTTTAGCTCTGCCACTGACTCCCTGCAGGACTTGGATAAAGCACAACCACTCTGTGCCTCATTTTACTCATCGCTAAAATATATATAGAACCACCAACTTCATACTGGTGTTATGAAGTTTGATTAGGACCTTAGCTTGCATTTCTTGTAAACAGTTTTCAGTGAGAAAGTGTAAAATATTTAAATACGGATTCAAGAAGCAAGTTTTAGTCCTCTCTTGGTATTCTCACTGCCCTCCTATAACTGAAAGCTCTTGATTTGTTCCAGTGTTTATAATGGCTACTTGGATTTTCCAATTAGTCTGCATAGCTATCCTATGGGACAAGGAGACACAGAAAGAAATCCAGATACTGGATTCAATGGAAATCTAAGGCTTGTATCTCAAGAATATAAAGTGAACAACAGTGACTTGTTATTGTTAAAACTCTTATTACACCCTGCAGTACCTAGGGCAGAAAGTTTCTCTGAAGTATCACAGAACAAAAAAAAAACAAAACTTTCCTCTGCCTCTGTTCTGGGATTTCAGGAACGAACACCCCCTTCCCCCCTCCCCCCCCGCCACCTTTTGTTTTGTTTTGTTTTGTTTTAATTAAAGCAAATTCAGGGAAATGCAAACAAACAAAAGCCTATAAAAGCCCACAAGACTCTCTCTAAATCTCCTAGTGCCTAATGTGAAAGACCCACACTAAGTTAAGATTACAGACACCACCACCTAAATCAGGGGTAGTCAATTAGTTTTTGTCAAGGTCCAAATTTCTTGGTCAATGCATAGTTAAGATCCAGATTCCAGGGGGAAATAATAAATAAAAAAACCCAACAATAATGATAAGTAAATAGTAAGATTTCAGGTTCCGTTCAAAAGCATCTGGCAGTCCAGATTTTCCACCTACTGACTATCCCTGACCTAAATTAACTTCAGGAGAGGCTAGAATCTCACACTAGCAAGGGAGGGCCTCTCCTCCACGCTGGGCCCGAATGAGGGTTGTGGTGCTGGAGCTGATGGTGCTGTTGGGGGTGGTCAGTGCCCTGTAACCAGAGTGAGGAGGAGGATGTGGCGGCAGTGGAAGAGGAGAAGGACGTTGGCCTATGATTTTGGGAACTGAAAGCAAGAGAACTCCTATCCATTCCTACCTTTTGCATGTCATAGTGATTACATCTAAAGTTAACATTTCTATACACCTATCAATTTGACATAACTGATGGGAACAGGACAACTTATACGGAGACAGTTTTGCGACAGGTTCTGAACATCTCCTCTGAGGGTAGGTATGCAAAGGCAGCCAGAGAACAGGGTATGGGGAGACTGCTGCTTCAGCAGCACCATTCCCCTGTCTTTGTGACTCTCATAGACGTCCTTTCACTCTCTCGCATGGAAATTGCTGTTATATGGATAATTTCACACCGACAACCCAGGGAAGAGAAACCTGCAGCCTCTAAGGAGAGGTGATGACAGGTGAAATTTCTTAACCTTATCCATGCTGAAAAATGTTGCCATTTGAACTATGCAGGCATAGAAAAAAAGCAAAATCCCACTGCGTACATGAGTGGCCGCTTTTGAAATGTCCAGGGTGCAATAACACCTGCAGAAGTCAGGCCCAGATTAACCAATGTGCACTGGGTGCAGTTGCACAGGCCTCCTCTTCCAGCTCAGGTTTAGCCTGACTGCCCCTCTGTCATGATAGGGGGTGGCCTGGCCAAATATGCGTGAGTGGTGGTGTAATGTGGCTCATAGGCTGAAACACCCAGAGCAGGGAGCAGCCCTGTGGGACAGAAGTCATTGCTGTGGGGTGAATGCAGGACAAGCTTGCTCTCCAATCCCCCAGTGTCCCCACCTCCGGGGCTCCCCTCCACACTGGGCCGGGATAAGGGCTGTGGGGCTGGGGCAGATGGTGCTGTTGCAGGTGGTCAGTGCCCCCTTAGCAGACTGAGGAGGAGGTGGTGGCAGTGGAAGAGGAGAAGGACGCTGGCCTATGATTTTTGTCCCCCCCCCCATGAATTTACACTAGAGTTTAGTAATTTGAATTGGGGGCTACATCCACATCAGTGGAGACAGTCACACACCCTGATATGAGTGTTTTTCCCAGTTCAGTTTATTCCAGTTCAGGGAAGCAAAATGAGTTATACTGCTACAGAACTCCTTGTCCTGGCATAAGTGCATCTGAGCTAGGACTGTCACCAGTACAAATAGGTCTGTTAAAAAAAAAAAGGAGAGCAAGAGAGAGACAGAGACAGGCAGACATCCCTTATAGACATAGTTATGGCAGTAAAACATTTTAAGCGTAGGCCAAGTCTGCAACCTACACTTTCCCCTCAGTCTCAAGCAAGGGGCACGAACAGAGTTGCCATTCCTACTGAGGCCAAGGCTACACTGCAGACCTGTATATCAGTATAACTACAACACTCAGGGGTGTGAAAAATCTCCTAACCCTGCCATGTAGACTGCACTCTGTCGACATGAGAGCTTCTCCCGTCAACATAGCTACCACCTCTCGGGGAGGTGGATTAACTATGCTGATGGAAGACACTCCGCAGTCGGTGTAGTAGCATCTTCACATACAGGGGCGCAGCTGCACCGGTGCAGCAGAGCCGTTGTCGTGCTGTACATGAAGACAAGCCCGGAGTTGTCTTCATGTACAGCACTTGTACACATGTACACCAAGCCTTGGTAGGCAAACACAAAGAAGAGTCTGAAGGAAAAAGCAAGAAATGAGAGTTGGTGTTGTTTTGGTCACAATGCTCATCTTTTAGACAGTCAATTTGTTCATTACAGTAGGTCCAAATTTGGGGGAAATCACAGGGTTCCTTTGCCAAAACCTGGGAGGAACCTCCCCCCACTATTAACAAGACATATTTGGCAAAATGTTGCTCTTAGTTAAATGCGTGCAGACATTCACTTACATGGACTAGGGACATTTAACTTCTAAAAATATTATAGCATTCTACTGTTGATGTTGCCTGAAAGTACTAGAAACAGCTCTCTTTTTATAAAAGTGTAATACTTACTGAGTTTGTTCCTGCTCTGAATTAAATTAATAGCAAAAACCACAATTTATTTTATTAGCAGCAACATTAAGGCCAAGAGTTAATTCTGTTCTCTCATATTCAGTGTCGTATTTGTAGCATTCATTTTCTCCCTTTGCATTAGCTTTTTTAGCTGCTCTTACTCAGGGGGAAAAAAAATCCCTTTAGCAACAAGATCAACCTCAGTGAGGTCATGCCATACACTAACTTCCTGAAGCTGAGATACAGAAAGATGAATTTAAGCCACATGATGTTGTTCTATTCTGTTTCTTCTATCTATCCAAGACAGATCCCAGCTCAGAAGGGCATTTTAATTCAATTTCATTCTATACAAGGAACTTCATATTCCCCTCCAAGCTGCATCGCTTTATGAAAGGCATCTATACCTTAAAGATAACTGTACACTAAGCACAAATTAAGCTATTAGGAAAACTTTATATTTTTTCTAAATGTATTTCCAGTGCCTAAGTTACCAGGGTTGTAGTCAGGAATTATGGGGCTCAGAACAAGAGGTAAAACCATTCCAGTTTTTCCATGAAGTTGACCAGACATCCCTGAATTCTAGTTCCCTTAAAAAAAAATACCAAACCCAAAACCTAGCTGAGTTGTTATTATTAAAAGCTTATCAAATAGCTCTATATAGAATGTATTAGTAACAATGTGTTATATTCCCCAGGTTATGCCAGAATCCAGGGGTTCCCTTACAATACATGACACTCCAGCCCTTTAAGAAAATGGTTTTCAAGATTAATCTCTAAAACACTTTTCAGGTCACGCTCTATTCTCCTTTCTCACCCTAAATCACTCACTCATGCTCACACACCTCTGTTTCTCTAGTCTCCAACAACAGTCATTTCTTCATTTCACACACCCTGACTCTGTTCCTCTCTCTCAGGGTACACCTACAATCACACCTTAATTTGTGGCATATAATAGGTATGCCTGTCCACACTAGCTTTAATCTAGTTAGTGCAGGTCACAATATTAGGAAAGATGAGGAAGAAAAGATTTCAGCATGGGTCAGCAACCCAAGTGTACCCCCAGGGTCCCTGGTGGGTATGTACTGGGGCAGCTAGCCCATGCTGAAGTCCATGCCTACCTGGGCTATAATCACACCTTAATTTATGGTGCAGAAGTACCTTCAGGCTTGGACTACACTTGAAATGTATCCCTGTTACAATGATCAGCGTAGCTGCACTAATGCAACCACTTGTGCTTTGCCCATCTACCCTACAATTTGCTGTTGTAACTACACTGGTGTCTATACTGGGGGTTAGCCCTGATTACAACCAAGACCTCATCCTGCTCAGTCTCTGTCACACTTCCCTCCTCCCTCCTGACTCTAGGGTTGGAACAGGAGCCTGAAGCAGTGGCAATCTCCTCCCCTCGTTCCCTCTGCGGAGGGCCAACTTCCTCCCTTCCCCGCTTTGCCACCATAGAAGAAGAAAGATGCACATTCATACTACATTCAGTCTCTTCAGCACTCCCTGCTTCCATTCACAGGATTGCTATCAGCAATATAATCAACTTATTCACACTAATTTCCACCCCTATGCCTGCTGCTAAGACCAAGACAGGCCAACAATCCGAGCTGAACTCCCTGCCACACACACACACACCCTGCAGTAACCCTGTTACAGGGAAGAGCATGGTCTGAACATTAGTTTTTATACTAAAGTGTTATTAAAATAGCCCCCACAAAGTGGTCAAATCCTGCTCATTTTAGTCATATAATGAGTCTCAATGAAGTCAATGGAATGATTCACATTCAGAATGAATAAGACAAGCGAGATTTGGCATGTGCCATGTAAGTGAGGTATGGGCTAGTTGCAGAAGGAATATTTGTTACATGCAGAACTACTATGTGACAGGAAATGGCACAAGTCTGTTTTTCTGAGCAAACTCTAGGAGAGTGTCAAGAATCAAACCTGCTGAACAGTTTTATTTTCTCCACAGTGATCAAATCCCAATGGAGTGATGATCAGTTACTGAGAGATCATGAAATTCTTCTCCTTCAACTGATTTCTGTTCTTTGTAGCAGTCACACTTTCTTTCGAGTCTGCATCAATAGTCATCTTTATTTATTGATACAAGCTCTGTTAAGTGGTTTGATTTAACCAATTGCTTTGGTTAGTTTTGACACCGATTGACTCAAGTCCCAGCTCCCATTAATCTTTTCTGTCCACCATGATGAAGCTCTCTTAAATCTCTCCAACTCACACAAGTGGCAGATCATTTTTCAACTTCATCTCATGCTACTCATTGAGGAAGAAGTCTCTTGCTTGCTCGACCAAGGGCAGTGCCCGCTAAACTAGTGCACGACATTTAAGAACCGAGTGATAGCCTGCTGGCTTTGATAGAACATTTTCCCTCCAACAAAACTTTATAAATCAAGGTTGGAATTTAGCAGTAAGTCACAAACTAGAGCAAAGTTTTGGGAATGACCTCAGGACAATTCTTCCCTCCCCCATAGATACTGCCATGTTACTAAGAAGAGAGGATAATGTTTCCCACTACGTAGCACCTTTCATTAAAAAAATCTCAAAGCAGTATACAAAGATGAACAAATACCATCCCCATTTTTCAGTTGGGTAGACAGAAGCAAGAGAGCATTTAAGTGACCTCTCAAAGCCATTTAGAAACTCAGCAACAAAGCCAGCAAATGGGTTCTGGCTCCCGGTCCAATATTCACACCATTAGACAAAACTGCCTTGAGGGTTGCTGAGCTGGCTGGTCTGCTCTCTAGGCACTCTCTGGTGGCCAGGGTGCAGCATATCATTGACATCCAGTTCAGGGAAGGTTATTTACTCTCCCTGTTTTCTATCTTCTGCAGGCAATAGGAAGCCATGACAAGAGGCTGTATGCATTCATACAATGGAGGCAGGGAGGTCTCAAGGGAAGGGAACAGTTAGCAGACGAGGAAGTGTCTCCTAGAACAACAGAGAAGGAAACTCCATGCCTCTAAATGATTGAATCATTTGTGAAGGAAGTAGCAAACTTTTAGTACAGTGAAAGGTGCTTTCACACAGTTTTAGTTTCATCCCATTGAAACACCACCTGCAGGAGATCAGTTTTACACAGCCATCATTAACAGTACACATTAAAGCTTAGGTTGCCTATATGAAACCATTACAGTAATAATCCAGCATCAAAGTTGTAGACATGTAACCTCTACTGAGGTGATGACTCCTCTATTCAATAGTGGAGCTAAGGGGCTTAAGGACATGACAAGGCAACACAGGCTAGGCCCACCAAATTAACGTAAACTGTAAAATTTAAGGTGTTATTTTTAAAGAAAAAGTTCTAGCCCTTTTAGCTGTGAAGCCAGACCCTGCACTAGTTCAGACTCAAGATGACAATCTTCCAAATGTGTAGAGAGACTGAAAAAATGGACCTGTCTTACCCACTATGTAACCATGTCAGAGCAACTTGTTATACAAAAATACTTTTTCCCTGACACAATTAAGGAAGACAACAACAACAAACGAATTCCATTCTCCAGAGTAGATGGGATTTGAACATTTAATCTAGAACACGTTTAATTAAGGTGGTAGTGAAAGACAGTAGACTATAATGTATTATTTGGAAATAGTATGTAGGCACATCTTACATAATTTTGATTTTGTTCTGACTTTACCTTTGAGAAGACATTAGGTAGGACATTAGCCAACAGTTGAATGTTTCAACAAGGTGATGAGCATCTGAGCGCAGGGGGTTACAGCTGGAACTGTTGTAAAGACTTCACTATAGTAGTCACTACCCTGTATAACTATAATTCAGGAACACATGATTTTTGGAGCAGGTAATTGAAGAAATCATGTCAAATGTCACAGTGCTAGTTACAACTGTATTTGCTGAAGTTGTTTCCCCTTCTTACCTACCCTGTTTAGACAGCAACACTTCTTTCTCCAGCCTACTCTAGAGGCATCACCGATGCTGAGATGTATAGCTCTTTGTTCACATGCCAGCATCACTGACATTCAGTCTGAAAGCTGGGTTTCCATGCCCTGAGTTTTCAAAAAGACAAGCAGCTGCTGAGGGGAGATTATAAGTTTAGAACAGTGTTTTAGGAGAGAGAAAGACAGCAGTTCAGACAGGTGCTCCCAATTTCCTAGTAACTAATCAAGGAGGCAGGGCCCAATTGTGGAAATCTTAGGGCTTTCCAGCTAAAGCTCTTTTCAGGCAATCTTGCAGGAGTGACTCCTACACAAAGGAAAAGAAAAGAAATGCAAATGAGAGGGGAAAAAATTAGTCTGAGTTCTGATTTATGCATATATGCTGCATGCTTTGAGGAAAAATGCACTTGGTTTTCATAGTTAAACAGTTTGCCTTAGCCATTTTCAATGTCAAATAGAGTTTAAAAGATAATCCTCCAGCTTTCTTCTAAATGTTATCCTGTTTAAACTTATCAAGTGCTTCCCAAGCTTCCATTGATACCACCAATTTATTAAAGGCTGGGTGGCTTTTCTTCACTTTGCTGGTCAGATAATATCTCCATAATCTCTCGTGCCATCAGAGTAACACATATTCCTGCTGATGGCAGCAGAACTGATCAGCTACATGCTTCATGTACCTTTTGACCATATAACCACAGTAACTTTGCATGTGAGGCCAGGAGAAAGAGAAGGAGAGGTATCAGAATTATTTCACCCTGGTTCAGTCTTTCCCTGAGGTTGAGTCACAAGATAATAATGAGAACAGGTAACTTCCTTCCCCAGAAACATATAAAGCAAAGAGAGACAAAAGCCTACTAAGCCATAGTCCATTGGCTTACCTATGCGGTGTTGTTCCCTACAGTATACAGTTAATTTCTTTGTACTGTACATTCTAGTTTTAAATGACAAGCAATGAAGCAACCATAATTTCCCTTGGGAGTCTATTCTATGGTCTAACAGAACTTGCTATTAGTAAATAAAAAGAAAAGAAATGCTGAAGCTTGCTAACATGTCAGAGATTTTAAAAGGCCAAATATAAAAATTACACACAACTGTTAAAAGAACAGTGTTAGGTTGCAAAGTCAAACACTCAAAAGTTAGGAAATGCCAGAATTAAGGTTGCCTGCATAACCTTAATTCAGCCCCCTTGTGAATATGCACACTGATACAGTCTCTAATTCCATGATCACTATTATTTCCACAGAACCTCTGTCTTCTTCAGTGCACAGGTTTTCTATTTCAGTCCCAATCTTCTTACTCAGGCCAGTCCCAGTTCCTCTCCACTGGGCTCCTCATCTGATCTGTCTTTCTCCTTCCACCCTGGCTTCTAGTTGCCCAGTCCCACTTATCCCAACCCTAGTCTCCCTCCCTGGGCTTCTCATTCAAACTCAGTGTCACCTAATCCACGTTCTCCCACTGCACCCTGACTCTTCCTCAAATTCAGTCTCCCCTTCCACTCACTTCCTTCCTCCCCATCCCACTAGTTCCCACACAAGTCTCCGTAACCAGTCAGTCTGACTCCCACCCCCAGCACCTCATCCAATCTCAGTCTCCCAACCTCACAAACACTTGCTCCCCATCCATCCTCCACTCCTAGACTTCTTGCCCAGCCTATCCCAGTGCCCCCCCCGCACCAACTCAGTCCCCATTTCCTCTCTCTTCCCCCACCAACCTCCAATCATAGTCTTCTCTCCACCCCACAGGTCTGTCTTTTGTCTCCTATCATTCAAACCAGGCAGTTTATTCCTGCAAGATGCCTGGGCCCAGCAAGCATTTGGGGCACATTTGGGGAGCATTTGGGGCACAGTAAAGACAGGCTCCCTGCTTTCAGTTTATCTACCTGGACTCTGCATGGCAGTTCAGTGCTGCAATTGCAGGTAAAGGGCTGCTCAGCCATAGGCTAGAACATGTCCAGGACAATCTTCAGAGAACCTAGCTGCTAAAAATCTAAGAAATCTGAGCATGTGCAAAGCGTAATTTTTCAAACGCTTGTAATTTGGCCAAATTTGGGCAAATGTTTATGTAAACGGTAAAGGCACATCCCTGACACAAAGGTCACTCCCTGCCAAATTTCAAGTCCCTGCTTCAAAGCACGCGGGTGCTGCAGCTCTTCAAAGACTAGATCACTAGAATTTGTTAACGTAGTCAAAACATCTTTCCTTAGCCTTGTTCTCTAAAACAGCTCAGCTGTTTTAGTTGAAGTTTATTTTATTTATTAACTTAATCTATATATATTGCCAATTTAAATTCCTTGCCAAGTGTCTGCCTAAGGCAAGTCTACACTTGGCAAGGGAAATTTCAACCCCACAGCAGTTACAGTTATAAACAGCTATAAACAGAATTGTAGCAGCACCACCTACACTGTCTGGGTGAAGGCTAACCACTACCTCAGTTTCTCCTTCCTCAGCTACGATCTCTCAATTTGCCAACCTGGTTTGTTCGCTCTAGTAACCTAGCCCTCTGATTAAGTCATCAATGAAAGGCTAAATAAGTAAAAAACAAAGAATCAGGCAGATCATAACCCCTTTTTTCTGAGAGGGTATCTGTTCTTCCCAGCCCCTCCTGGGTTCCTTTGAATCTCTCCCTTCTCTCTATCAAGCAGCAACTCCTAGAACTTTCTACTTGGAATCTCTCTCTCTCTCCTCCACAATTTCCATAGGCATCTGTTAGGTCATGTGACCAAACCAGGCCTGTGAAGTGTAGCGGTCTGGGTGAGGGCTCTGGCTGGGGGTGCAGGCTCTGGGGTGGGGCCAGAAATGAAGAGTTCATGGTGCAGGAGGGGGTTCCAGCTGGGGCAGCAGGTTGAGGTGTTTGTGGGGGTGAGGGCTCCGTCTGGGGGGGGGGCGCTCTGGTATGAGGGGTTGGGGGCGCAGGAGGGTGCTCTGAGCTGGGACCAAGGAGTTCAGAGGGTGGGAAGAGGATCAGGGCTGAGGAAGGGGATTGGGGCATGGGAGGGGTGCAGGCTCCAGGTGTTGCTTACCTCAAGCAGCTCCTGGAAGCAGCAGCATGTTCCTCCTCCGGCTCCTACACGGAGGTGCGGCTAGGTGGCTCTGCGTGTTGCCCCGTCCACAGGCGCCGCCCCCGCAGCTCCCATTGGCCTCACTTCCTAGCCAATGGGAGCTTGGGGCAGGGACAGTGGCAGTGGCAGCAGCAGCATGCGCAGCCCTCTGGCTGCCCCTATGTGTAGGAGCCAGAGCGGGGATATGCCACTGCTTCCGGGAGCTGCATGGAGCCACAGAATGCACAGAGTGGGACAAGCCCTCAACCCTTCTCCCTTGCTGGAGCACCAGAGTGGGGAAAGCCCCAGACCCTGCTACTCGGCAGGAGCTCGAGGGCCAGATTAAAACATCTGAAGGGCCGGATGCAGCCCCTGGGCCGTAGTTTGCCTACTCCGATCTAAAATAACATCTTGATTCTTTATGTCCAATTTGTGCGCATTAAAGGTTGACTTTCCAACCTGAAATTGTCACCACACACATTGGCAGTGGTGTTGAGGGAAATTAGAGAGTCAGAAGAAAGATTTAAAAAAATCAAAAAAATAAGTCAAATAATCATGCTTTTGGGGCCAATCTAATGATTTTTGATTTCTTGAGGCTGAACCTATTTCCCCTTAAAGGGCCAATCAGTCTGTAATAGTCCTCTAGCCAAGAGCCTTTTCCACCACTGTAGGCTACTGGCTGTTTCCACAGCCCTGGAGGACTCTCTGCCTTGCCCAACTCTCTCAGGACAGAGTTTTGTTTTTCTAACATAAAATTAAGGCAATATCTCACAATAAAAAGCAGTTCTGTCTACCGTGGCTACAGCTCCCCTTGCCTCTGAGTGCTGAAAGGAGGATACACACTTCACGTCACTGCCTACTGTAGGAACTTTTCTCCCTCCAAAAGGTCCTTCTCAATTGAGCTTTTTATAGGGATCACCTGACGATTTCCCTTCTGGATCTGCTAATCGATCAGGGGTGGCAAGCCCAAAACTCCCTAGTCCTTAAAAAGAACAGGAGTACTTGTGGCACCTTAGAGACTAACAAATTTATTAGAGCATAAGCTTTAGTGGGCTACAGCCTACTTCATCAGATGCATAGAATGGAACATATAGTAAGATTATATATAAATATATATACATACACACACACACACATACAGATAAGTTGGAAGTTACCATACAAACTGTGAGAGGCTAATTAGTTAAGATGAGCTATTATCAGCAGGAGAAAAAAAGTTTTGTAGTAATAATCAAGATGGCCCATTTAGACAGTTGACAAGAAGGTGTAAAGATACTTAACATGGGGAAATAGATTCAATATGTGGAATGACGCAGCCACTCCCAGTCTCTATTCAGACCCAAGTTAATGGTATCTAGTTTGCATATTAATTCAAGCTCAGCAGTTTCTCCTTGGAGTCTGTTTTCAAAGCTTTTCTGTTGCAAAATTACCACCCTTAAATCTTTTGCTGAGTGGCCAAAGAGGCTGAAGTGTTCTCCTACCGGTTTTTGAATGTTATGATTCCTGATGTCAGATTTGTGTCCATTTATTCTTTTGCGTAGAGACTGTCCAGTTTGACCAATGTACATGGCAGAGGGGCATTGGTGGCACATGATGGCATATATCACATTGGTAGATGTGCAGGTGAACAAGCCCCTGATGGTGTGGCTAATGTGATTAGGTCCTATGATGGTGTCGCTTGAATAAATATGTGGACAGAGTTGGCATCGGGCTTTGTTGCAAGGATAAGTTCCTGGGTTAGTGTTTTTGTTGTGTGGTGTGTGGTTGCTGGTGAGTATTTGCTTCAGGTTGGGGGGCTGTCTGTAAGCGAGGACTGGTCTGTCTCCCAAGATCTGTGAGACTGAGGTATCAGTTTTCAGCATAGGTTGTAAATCTTTGATGATGCGCTGGAGAGGTTTTAGTTGGGGCTGAAGGTGACAGCTTGTGGCGTTAAAAGGAGCAGATCATGCTGTTACATACCTCCCCCTTAGCTTTTTGTACAGCCCCTGGGGAAATTTTACAGTCTATATCCTCAGCAGTCATGAGTGCCTCATTTCTCGCTCAGACCCTTGACAGTCTATGTTCTAGTCTGCACTCCCTCCAGCTCCCCTTCCAGCTGGCTGATCTCAGAAAGTACCTGATCTCTCTCCTGGAGTACTCACTATCTGGAAATGGAGTTCATCCCTTTCATCCTCCACCATTTCTACCTGGAATTCCGAGCCTCACTTGTCTGAAGTGAGCTCATCCTTTTCTTTAGGGCCTGCTGCCTGACTTCTTTCAAAGAGACAAGGTGGGCGAGGTAATATCTTTTATTGGACCTTTTTATTGGATCTTTTATTTTATTTTATAAAATATTTATTTTATAATAGTGGAAGAGACAAGCCTTTGAGCTTCACAGAGCTCTTCTTCAGCTCCGGAGAAGATAACCAGAGTATAATAGCTAAATACAAGTTGGGACAGATTGTTAAACATAAGGGGTTTGCACATGGTGTAGCAGACCACTTAACATGAAGTGGGCAATTAATATGTCCACAGTTATTCGACAAAGGAGGGTTAGTAGGCATCAAGTATCTCTGATAAGTCCATGGTTTTTGATGTCCAGCAGAGTAATGAATTTACGTTCCCAGTCTTGTCTTTTGAAGGTGTCGTACAGGTTTCCTTTGCAGATGAGGACTGAGGTCAGATATGGAGTGATCACTTTGTGAAATGTGTTTGCCCAGGGATGATAGGTTTTTTGTGTGTGTGTGTGTGTCTTTTATAATTTTTCTGTGTGAGTTCATTTGAGAGAATAGTGATTATCTGGTTTCATCCACATAGCTGTTGTTGGGGCATTTGATGCACTGAATGAGGCAGACCATATGCTATGATAGCCATGTGTAGGACCCATGGATCTTGAAAGGTGTGTTCTGGGAGGGCACTGATCATTGTAGCAGTGGAGATATGTCTGCAGGTTTTGCATCTGTTGTTCTGGCAGGTTCTGGTCCTGCTTTGAGTTGTGTGTATCATTCTGTGGAGAGCTTGAATCTGATGATGAGCTTGGAGAGGTTGGGGTGGAGGGTTGTTTGAAGGCCAGAATACTTCTTCCAAGGCAGCAAGTACCACTTGGTGCCTCTCAGCCTTGTTCATGCACATAGTCAGCTTGGCAGCTGTACAAAGTACTGCCATATTTGCACATTCCAGTTTTTCTATAGCCACCTTTTTTGTGCCTTTCTCACAGACACTGTTCCTCCTCTGCTGCTGTACAGCCTCTGCCCAAGCCTGCAGTTGCTCTGTTTTCTTAATGAGCTCTCTCCACTTCTTAACCTCCACTTTCACCCTATGTTTCATCTTCTCCACTTGGAGTCTGAGCCTCTCCAGCTCCTCTTTCTGATTGGAATCCCTATCCCCACCCTTAGTTAGGAAAGATATCAGTTTCTCCAGCCCTTGTACTTCTCCCAGCAGGTTACACTTCCCTGAAAAGTGAGATTCTGATGCTGTGAATGGTTGCTCAGCCTTTGTCTCTGCTTTGGGGTCTCCTGCAAAGTCTCCTCCTTGGCCTCTGCCTGGGGAATATTTATACTGGGTCCACAGGTCTCTTCCGCTCTAATAGACACCATGCCCCTCCCACCCATGCAGAGATGACCCATAACTCTTGATGGTGATGGGGGGGAGAACCATAAAATTTAAAGATTGGGGATGGGCATGTGACCACCCCACTTGTAGCCTCTGGCCCCTTTTCCACTCCCACTGTGCCTCCCACACTTGCTCCAAGCTGGCAGCACCTTGCCCCACTTCCCTCACAGCTCCTTCGCCACTTACTTCTCCCATCGCCTCTCTGCTGTGGGTGTGGCACAGGCCAGAGTGGGCTCCAGACACCTACTACTGAGTAAGTAGCTGTGGTGGCGAGGAAAGGATGGGACTCAGAGGGCTCCCCTGCACCCGCTCTGGCAGAACTGAGCTGCCAGCCCCATCTCTCATCCCTTCTCCTAGCTGGGCTCCGCAGGAATGCTGGGTGCTGGTGCATGTCCCCAGCCATGTCCCCCACAGCCATGCTCAGTCTGACTCCCACCCTGGCAGAAATCTGGAGCAGGGGGGCACATGACCCTCTGTCCCCTCCCGAAAGTGTTGCCTCTGCCCCCATGTTCTTCATTATTCAAGGGGCAGACCTGATGGTTGTGTCCCACCTTTCCACACCTAAAACATTCATACCTTTCCAGGTCAGTTCCTCACAGCATCTCCAGTATTGGCCTGACCACACAGTCATCATGTTGCCACCTGGGGCATTCAAACATTTGCCTCCAGGTTTCCCTACCTTTGAAAGAGGAGCCCAGGTGTTCCCTCTGTTGCTGACCGTCATGGGCCTGAAGACACACCTCCCATTTCTGTTGGGACGTTCTCAGTATCTCCTGCTGCCTCTGCTGATCCTGCAGATGTTGCAAGAGGACAGCCTGAGTCTGCTGTTGCTGCAGCAGGTATTTCAGTGTCTTTTCCAGTATCTCTCCTTGATACTATATATACCTCTTCTGTCGCTGTCTTTGCTCCTCTGTCATCCTTCCTTAATGGGAGGTAGGTCTCACAAAATCCTATTGATTACACTACTTGTAACAGCTCCACATACACAGTCTGGCTTCAGGCTAGGCGCTGCCTCCGTTTTTGTAGTGACTAGGCCCTCTGGTTAAGTCATAAAAGAAAAGTCCAAAGTAAGCATGAAACAATACTTCCAGCCCCAGGCCCAAGCTGATCACTGCCACTTCTTTCTGAGGACCTGTCTTTTCTTTCCAGCCTCTCCTGGGAACCTTTCAATCTTTCCCTGCTTTCAGCTTGGAGTCAAATCTAGTCTCTCCTCCAAGATCTCCCCAGGCTTCTCTGAACTACCTCCCCCACCCCACCCATCCAAGCCTAACTTAGCAACAGGACATGTCTCGTGTGACACTGCTCATTTTCTCCACCCAGGGAGCTGAGTGAGCTAAGTATGTCACAAGTGAGATTGGACCCATTTCCTCTTAAAGGGCCACGCAACCTGTGACAGGAGTCTTATAATGGGAAGTGTTGGGCAACATTAATAATAGGCTGTTCTTCCAGCCCCATATATTAGATAATAGATTATGGATCTGGAAAGATTTAACCATATTAAGGTTTATATTGATTTTTAGCTATATATAGTATTAATATGTTCCAGGACTAAGGAATTAACTGATACCTATACTGTGCCTAATAAGTTTTAAACACACCACTCTCTCCCTGGCTGGGAAGAAAATACAGATCCTCAGGAAGAATGGATGGTGACCAATTTGAGACTGGGGCTAGAAGACTTTTGTTTTGGGTTTATTTTGGACTTTTCTTTGATGATTTAACTGGGGGGGGGGGGGTCTAGTCTTTGCAAAAACTGAGCAAGACCAGTCCTACTTATGTGCTGGTAATAAAATTACACAGGACCACAAACAGTCCTCTCCATATCCAGGCAGAACCCTTTCTTCCCACAGCTACACACAATTAAAAAAAAAAAAAGCCTTATGTCCACAACGGATTGTCAGCAATGTTTGAACTGAAACTTCTGCACCAAAGCACAGATCTCCACCACTTGAGGTAAGGAGTAGTGGGCTGTTATTCTGTTTGTGGGATGGCATGACACACACTTTACCAGAATGTTGCACATACACTGTAAGAACCAAGTCCAAAGCATGGACATTGGAAACAGGCAAAACAAGAGACCATCCTCCTTGTGGAAGTACCCTGTTCAACTGAATGCAGGGCCTAAGTGACTTTATGCATCCTAATGCACTCCCTGCTGTCATCCTTATTAAATAGACATCATGCTAATGATCAAAGTGAATATATTTTCCAAGTGAGATTGTGTATATTCATTTGTGTATAAATACTTCTGTATTTATATATAGGTATATTGTATCTCTCTGTATGAAATATCCCAGATTGTGATTTTAAATTGTACTTTAAATTGTTTTCACTGAAAGAGTTTTAGTAGTTGAGTATCTGAATAAGATGGAAAAATGGGGCTATATAATGTACTCTGAGAGGAAAGCAATCAGGGATTCCAAGTGAAATTTGAATAGTTGAAGAACTACATTGCTAATTACAGATTATGAAATTTTATGATCAGTTGATTAACCATTTCATTTGTCTTTTGAAACCCATGTGGAAGTTAGTAATGGCTTGATTTACATACAGAACATTTATCGATTCAGGGGTGCCTATAACATTAGATTTAAATAGGTAGTTTGGTATTTCAGTAAAGTGACAGGTACTTGTTAAATATCAATAATGCTAGCCTTAGGGACAAACACTGAGAACAATTTGTCTGATTCATTTCTTTTTCAAATGACCACAGCCAAACTCTGAATGTCCAAAGAGCTCTGCTTATTTATCATCCATTTTCTGTATTTCTTTTCCCCTCAAATTTTATTACTGTGGACATTTGCTTGAAAACAGGAATTTCACTATCTAGGAGTTCATCACTTCTCCTACAGCATCTACCATCAACATCAGACTCTTCATGTTAACTAACTATGATGTTTCAGATAGAAGAATATGGCTTCAGGGCAGGCTAACTCACTCTTGTGTCACACTCCTGCTTGTGACTCCATGTGGGTGGAACTCTGCTCTGCACAGTCCTAACATCCTGCATGAAGTCACTTGCAGGATCAGAGCTTTAAGGAATAAAGATAATGGTTTTTAGGCAAATGTCCTTAATACTAAGAATCAATGGTAAAACAAATATTTATTTTCTATATTTTAAGCAGAATGTCTTTTTCTGCAGAGCTTTCCAGTCGTTTTTAAAGGTAATAACCTATACCCCTTGGTGAATAAAGGCTACACCACACATGATATGCCCATGAAACCCAAGTGAGTGTCCCCTTCACAGAAAATAGCATATACTGAATTCTGGTATTCAAATAGTGAAATCTGGTGAGAAACTAAAGACATTTTCCCTGATGTATTTATCTCTGTTCTGCTAATTAATGCATTGTTGATTAGGACAGTGTGTTTGAGACAAGTATACTTTAGGTTGTGACAACTTTTCCATTATAAATTCCTATTTATAAATCAGGGAACATAACCACACTATTTTTCACACATGGGTTGTCACACCACTTTTTAAATGATGTTGGGGACGGGGGGGACAGGGGGAGAAGAGATAAATATTTTTTTATCCACAGTAAAGCCATTGAACCTCCCTATAAACAGACTTACCCTTCCCTTTTCTCTGGTTTTGAAAAGGCTTGAATATAAATTCTACATCAGTTGCAGAAAAAAGGAAACATTTATCTGGCATGCTGGTATTTTGCCTTCTTGATAAGTTTGGAATGTTCAAAGTACTACCTGTGGAGACTGAGTAATGGGCACAGTGCGGGTGATGTGGTTAAAATGCATGCAAATGAAGTTCATCCCATGGCTCTGTAATATATCATACAGGGCTACAATTTATCACATGGCTAAGCTCACCAAAGTAATGTGTGTTTACACACACCATATCCCAGTATGTACACAGGTGGAGAAAATTTTCCAAGCATTATGCACAAGTAGCTAATTCTCTTGATTTTCTGGGTTTCCAGCTTCTTCTGGTTTTGCTTGCTATGGTGACTTGTTCCGACAGTTACTTGTTCCTAAAGTGCAATAGGACACAAAGCATGCAAGGTTTTGTATATATTGCAACCAGTGGCAGCTACAGGAGCTCAGCACATCTGAAAATCAGGCTACTTATTTAGGTGGATTGTATGGATTGATATGCCTAACTTTAGACACCCACGTTTGAAAATGTTGACTGTTTTCCCTTAATGGGACAAGGCATAAACAAGACTAGGAGAATATTACATCTATGCTAGAACTTAAGTGCCACAGGGTATGCTCTGCTTTGTTATAGAAAGGTGTGAAAAGGGCTAAGATCTGGAACAGTTACTACAGAATTAAACTGTATAAATTAATTCATATAATGCCAACAATTATTAAAAAACGTTTATTGTCACTGGCTATATATGTGGCTATAACAGCCATTGGTGAACTAAATAAAAAAACATGGGAACAGCGTGTGGTATAAAATGAAGAACTCTGCACGATTACAGATATAGCAGAATCTGTAGTAAGAGACCACAGCATATGGAAATGTGCAGTGACCTTTCTTCAAGTCCTTTCCAGTCTGAGACAAATCCAATACACCACCTATTTACTGATGGCTCCTGTATACTCAAAATATCTTCTGAAATGCTTATATTTTGTGACACAGAAGTGTACACTTTTGCAATATACACAGTTAACACTGACCTGAGCAGTATTAATTCAGTACTACTTTATTGTTCCTTTTGATTTGTCTATGTAGCATATATAGTACCTTGGCTTTCCCTTTACTCTTCTTGCAATTGTCAAGCCCACACCTGGTTTCTTGGAGTTTGCAGATCTTTGGTGGGCACCATGTTTTTTTTGTCATTGGGTTGTGCAGTACAAAGCAGTAGGTTTTAGCTTGTGCATAATGTTTACAGGCAGTTTTTGTAGTAAATTGCTACATTTTCTCTTTTGAACATTTAAGCAAGGAACCAGCTATGCTAGATATGAAGCACTATCATCTATCAAACACTGACAGACAATAGGAATCAATCTGGAGGAGGCAGGCGTAACAGTGTCTCAATCTTTCTAGCACATTTATCTCAGATGAATACATATATATTCAGTTTTCTGTATAAGGACAAATCCTGCTTTGCACAGGCGTGCAATGTACAAACAGCAGCAGAACTACCAAGATTGCATTGCATAAAGAGAGGCTGCCCAGGATGTACCATGCACCCTGCTTTATGGGTTTGGGATGATGGCGGCCCTCTGTACCCTGTGTCCTCAGGGTAAAGAGGAAGTGAAGTCTGAGAAGGGTGAGCGAGATCAGTGGATTTCAAACTACAGATCAATCTTGAAGAACATTACACATAATCTCAGACCAAAGTGCCACGTCTTCTTTGCAATAAGACAGCATGGAAAGGATTCAGATCTGGAATATAAATAACTGGTCATGTCACTCCCTTTAGCTCCTGCAGTCTGGAGGCTGTAGTTGTGGAGCAACAGCACAGTGCCAGGCACCTTCAGAAAACAGTTGTGCTCTCATTTAATTCAACTTTAAAGTAAACCAACACACACATTTTTCAGGAATATTTGTGCCATGAAAGAGGTTAGCAGTACTGTCAGCAAAATAAAAACCGATGCTATGTGGATGTGCTAGAACTGTGGCTGATCTAGGTATTATCACAGCACTGGAGAATCCTGGATGATATAGTGATTCCCACGTCATGCCCCTCCTCCTCTGCACCAACCTAAAGGGAACAGATGGGGAGTCAATGCCCACCTCATCCCCAGCAGTCCCCTGTTGGCCCTTTGAAACAACCAGCTGGCATAAGAGAGAGCTGCCCTGAAGCTTTTTTATTATGGCTCATGGGTCTGGGTCAGCATCTGCTGACCAGGTTTGAGTCCAGTGAATCTGGACCACTGAATCTAACTACTAGCTATTATTTGCAGTACACGGGAGAGAGACCATAACCATGAGCAGAGCGGAAAAGAGTTTAGCCATATGATTGAGCTGTATCAAACGGTCTTCGCTTCATTTTTTGCAGTGAAAAAATAAACTTTTCTTCTAATTCAGTTAAAGGTGAAATTTCACTATTTTTAATCAACAAATACATCTTTTATGGCAATTAAAAAAAAATCCAAAATCTATGCTAAAACCAATTTTAAAAATAACAGCACAGATATAACTTTTCCCTAAGGAATTTTTGAACCATTTTTGCAGTGAAAATAGAGATTTAAAAATGATTAGTATTTACATCCTCCAAGCACACTACAAACTCCATTGACTTACTGCGGGGGTGAATTCAGATCAATCTTCACAATACCCGGGTGCATGAAACTGTTTCCCACATGGGGAGACTGAAGTGCTTAGATTAAATTATTTGCTTGAGGCAACAGGATGTGCCAGTGTCAATGGGGCTATTAGAACTCTGGACTCCATGATTTCCAATTCTGGACTCTGACCACTAGGCCACAGCTGTGAAAGATACATTTTATTTCACAGGAACATGAAAAAATTTTGAAGTACATAAGAACTGGGTCAGACCAAAGGTCCATCTAGTCCAATATCCTGTCTTCCGACAGTGGCCAATACCAGACGCCCCAGAGGGAATGAACAGAACACGTAATCATCAAGTGATGCATTCCCTATCACTCATTCCCAGCTTCTGGCAAACAGAGGCTAGGAACACCATCCCTGCCCATCCTGGCTAATAGCCGTTGATGGATCTATCCTCCAGGAATTTATCTAGTTTTTTTTTTTAAACCCTGTTATAGTCTTGGCCTTCACAACATCCTCTGGCAAAGAGTTCCACAGGTTGACTGTGCAAATGTGTAAATGAAAGTTTTAGAGGCAGATCCAGGACCAGATTCTCAGTTTATCAGTCAGATAAGCACCACCACAGTCAATGAAGCCCTGCTGATTTGCAGTAAATGAGAATCTGACACATAGACTACATTGGTTTAGAGAAATTTGCACCAGCAGAGAACCTGGTCTAAAACATGACTATCCACAGCCAGAGAAAGTAGTTGTCTGTTTTGCTGATCACATGCTTTTCCCAACCCAGCTCAGTAAGATTTGTGTTATTTCATTTTTACGCCCAGAGTACACACACTGCTCTTCATTTTAGAATTTATCATGGGGCTTTTGAACTTCTACTCCACCTCATAATGTCTGGCACCATCAGTACCTCTCCCAGCATGAATTAGTACAGGCGCTGAAGCTGACTCAGACCTGGTGAAACTGATCAATGGTGCACCCCTTTAGTTAGCTGATGTTCCTGATATAAATGACTTTAAAAGATGATTTGTGTGCTTTGTGCATTGCGGCTGCATTCACTGCAGGCTCACAAGAGAAGGCGGCAGTTCAGGAGATAACACTGATGGATTACTAGAACAAGACTCTTGTTCAGAATACAGGAGCTTTAGCTGCTGACCCTGTTTAGTCTGTTTTGTATGAAATGAGGGTGGCAAAGTTTAGCATTCACTACAGCAGCTATTCCTACTAGAGATGGGCAAACTGTGTCAAAAAATTCAGGTGATACTTGAAATCAGGGATTATATATTCAGATCCACCAAACCAAGTATTGCAGTATTTATCTTACCCACCCCTGCAAGTAGGGTAATCCCTGTTTTCCTCACAAGTCCCCAGGAAATTTAACTCTAACTCCTTTTGGGTGCCCCCTCTGCTCCAGCCCTGGGAGGAGCTTGCTCTTCCCTTCCCCCTGCCTGCCCTGGCAGGAGCTCACTCTTCCCACCACCATGGCTCTTGGGCTGGAGGAGTTCTGTGCCCCGGACAATTATTGTGGGACCTGCACCCGTGCTTGTCCCCCCCTTGTGCATGCCCCTGCAAGTCTCTGAGCCTCTGTTTACCTTTGCCAGGATCCATTGAGCCTTCCATCTCTTTTTAACAGAACCCTCTGACTTTCTTTCCAGTGTCCCCTCTGTCCATATCCCCTTCCTCTGAAGTTCTGTTAGTCCCCCAGTAATATGGTCTGCATTTTTTCAGCCTCTTTCCACTTCCCTCCTCTCCTTCTTCACTCTGTCCTCTCCCCTGTATCTGCCCCTCTTTTTCCTCCCACAGTTTCCTCCTCTCCGTGGTTGTCCTAATTCCACCTCTCTTTCTCTCCTTTTTTTTTCCAGGTCAGTCCAATCTCTCTTCCTAACTCCCAACCATTCCTTCCCCCCACTTAAACTGTTCATGGCCATGTTAGGTGAGGAGCCAGCATGTTACTGAAACACTATTCTGCACCCCTCCACCTTGCCCCAGTTTTATGCCACTATCTGCTGTAATTGCTTTCTTAATTTCCCCTAAATCACACATACAGCCCCGATTTATTCTGCATAACTACAATAGGGAACGCCCACACAGAGACACCAGTGAGCTCAGTAATGGCATCAGCTAGAAAGTTCTTTATTTCCAATGAAACATTACTTCGTTTGGGGAAATGGTACCTCATAAAGAGGTAGCTGTTCAGAGTTATGGTTTCATGGATTTGTATATTTTACAGTGAAATTCTCCAGCACCGCCTATGGTGCAGATAGGAGATATTCTGAGAGTTCTGAACAGGATCCCATATTAAGAAATTAGTGGGTCATATGAGTCAATGCAATATGATTCCCTAAAATCTGTGGTAACTAGCTGATTTGTACCCAATAAAGGAGATTTGTACCCAATAAAGGAGAATAGACAACAGATAATGGTAGCTAGAGAGCTGGCAGCTTCATTGGCAGCATGGACAGCCAAACATTCCGCCACCTCCCATAGCATAGGTTACTACATGTACCTCAAGTGAAGTCAAAATCAATTCATAAAGATATTGTTGCTGAAGAAACCTTGTCAATATAGACATCAAATAACCTGTGTCAACTTGCCAAGACAACAGTCTGATTTGCACTCCAACCCCCAAAGGGAGCAACTACTATTGCAAATTGCTATCCCTGTATTTTCTGTTTCTCGCTGGGGACCATCCACGAGTTCAACCTTATAAGGGCCCTGAACTCCTGCTGGTCAAAATATTGTCTTTTGTACATGAGATTTGATAGCAGGGGAAGTAAAGATGAGATCACAGTTCTGTGAATACACTACTTTTAAAATGATCATAGAAACAGCACAGACCTTATTCTCAGACAGTAGTTCAGGGTCAAGAGGTCAATATTAGAATAATTCATTCTGCCTCAATCACTTCACATTATTTAAAAGAGTTCTTAGAGGAACAATGAAATTAACAAGCTTTTCAGAAGTTGGGACTTTTTTATGATCATTTTCCTAATTTGCCTTGGCTTCCAAGCAACCCCATGCAGTGTCATGTAACCAGATGATACAGCACCTAATACACACTGTAGACAGCACACATTACTCCACTTGACTGGTAATGTAGAAATAAAGTCAATTTTCTTTTCTGCATTTAAAAAAAGTAATGGAATGTATTTATTCTCTAGACTTGGTGATGTACTGGAGGCAGTAAGTACCAGCTTAATTTACTTGATAATAAACTTTAGCAAGGACACAGTATGTAATACTCAGAAAGGAAATTAGCATGTCACTTATTGTACAAGATGGTACTCACTAGATGCATGGGTGTCTTCTGTATTCTTCTCATTCCTTGGCTTCTTCACCTCCATTCTCAGTCCTTTATACTGAGTGACAAGCTTGAATGCTTATCCACAAACACACCTTTCTATTTCTCATTTTCCAAGTAAATCAACAACGTTTAATGGGTGACAGAACCAATGCATTTTTACAATATACATGCCCTCCATTAACACCATCCATACTGGCATTGAGTGACATCCATACTGGCATTGAGTTCTTTGGGTATCTCTCTTAGATGCTCCAGAATCATGAATGCAGGAAGTGCAGTTACACAGCACTCCTTCACTAATGTTGCGTGGCCTTTCAGTAACACCCTCCAAAATCTCCGGTAGCATTTCATATTCGTATCTTCTGGTGAGATACCAAGGTGGAAGAAGGAAGTTCTTCAGGCTACTGTTTGGGAAAAACTAATTCTGCAGTGGACTCCAAAGGTTGATCTGTGAGTGTTAACAGGCCTTAACCTAATCCTCATGAAGCTCAGAGAAGTACTGCTTGTAGCATGCTTTCCATGGGTTTTCCCATACTACCACTGAAGCCAAGGGATCAAGACTGAGAAGCAGTTCAGTGTCTCTATTACCTCAGGTCTCTAGTGGACTGGAAGATTTTCACAATGTTATAGCTGCAAGTATGGACCACCCTGTTGAGACTCTGCCAAATAAAAGTAGCAGCAACCAGAAAAATCCGTTTTATCAAAAATCTCCTAAAAAGGTCTCTTATGGTTTCATACACTTGTGGTCTGCAACTGTCCTTGATATTGTGGGTGAAGTGCCGTGACCAAAATTTTATGTTCTTCATCACCCCAGCCAACTGGCCAAAGTCCCCCATGCACACATTTCCTAATTGGGAGAAGTCCCGGATGACTGGAAAAAGGCTAATGTAGTGCCCATCTTCTAAAAAGGGAAGGAGGAGGACCCGGGGAACTACAGGCCAGTCAGCCTCACCTCAGTCCCTGGAAAAATCATGGAGCAGGTCCTCAAGGAATCAATTTTGAAGCACTTTGAGGAGAGGAAAGTGATCAGGAACAGTCAGCATGGATTCATCAAGGGCAAGTCATGCCTGATTAACCTAATTGCCTTCTATGATGAGATAACTGGCTCTGTGGATGAGGGAAAAGCATTGGACATGTTATTCCTTGACTTTAGCAAAGCTTTTGGCACAGTCTCCCACGGTATTCTTGCCAGCAAGTTAAAGTATGGGCTGGATGAATGGACTATAAGGTGGATAGAAAATTGGCTAGATCATCGGGCTCAACGGGTAGTGATCAATGGCTTCATGTCTAGTTGGCAGCCAGTATCAAGCGGAGTGCGCTAAGGGTTGGTCCTGGGGCCGGTTTTGTTCACTATCTTCGTTAATGATCTGGAGGTCCCTTCCAACCCTGATATTCTATGATTCTTACTAGCTCCCAGTCCCAATCTGTCTCTCCCTATCCAAGTCCCAGCCTCCCATCTGACCATTCCCAGCCTTCTCTCTTCCTCCTGGTTGTGACTTAGTCTTCTTGCCCAGCAAGTCCAAGTTTCTCTCCCTGTCCTACTCCCAAACTTATCGATGCTTGTCCATATGTACTTCTTTCACTACACGCTGGTTCACGTTTTAAATCAGATGGCTTCTGGTTCCATGCTGCCTGGGTGCCAGCAGAGGGAGGGTCAGTGAGAACATAGAGGTGACAGGCTCCCTGCTCTCAGTGCCTGGCGCACTCCAGCCTGGAACAGCCATTACAGAGAAAGTCCTTCCGAGCCCTGGTGGCCCTGACCTGGAGTATGCTTCTTCACTCTGTGGGGATAGCATATGCACAGACTATTCACATGTAGGAGCTGTGAGGAGATGGAGCCTGCTCACTTGCTCTGTGGGGATGGCACATGTGAGTTCCTGTTACATGTAGGAGCTCAGTCGCTCTGTAGAGCGTATGCACATGAGCAGTCTGGTTAGGACTAGTAACTGTGAAAGACTTGAGCAAGCTTAGTGGGGACAGAATCTTCAGAGATTTTAGCTGTTAAAGGCAAAGAAATCACCACTGATTATGTGCAAATGACAATTTTTCAACGGCTTTATAATTTGGCCAAATTTTGACAGATTTTCACAGGGATGGCGAAAGTCACCCCCTGCCAGATTCCAAGTCCCTGTGCCAAAGTATGAGGGTACTAGAGCGTTTCAAATAAAAGGTTTCCAGAATTTTTTAACATGGGCAAAACAATGTGTTTTTTCCTACCTCTGTTCTTGTAAATGGCTGAACCATTTGGCTGATATGTTCAGAAAAGAAATCAGCCTGAGGCAGACACCCGGCATGGAAAAATTCATTTTGACTGGTTAAAGTTTGGCAAAGTTAAAAACAACAGTTAAAACAGCGTTTTATAATGGGAAGTGTGTGACAACCTTAATAATAGGTGGGGCTGGTAGCACCACCCATAATAAACAAAAAGGTTACTTAGATAGCTGATTGGTCAATGCAGTAATGTTATTTCTATGACTACCACTTCTATGGCTGTCAAGGGAAAACTGTAGTATCATTTGTGAGATACCAATAACTGGAGTTAAATATTCCATAATCCCCTCACCAACTGAAACATGATAAGCAGAAATACATTTGGGATCCTAAAGGATCTCAGTTAATCTGATCATAGAATTATAGAATATTAGGGTTGGAAGGGACCTCAGGAGGTCATCTAGTCCAACCCCCTGTTCAAAGCAGGACCAACACAAATTAAATTATCCCAGCCAGGGCTTTGTCAAGCCGGGCCTTAAAAAAGCTCTAAGGATGGAGATTCCACCACCTCCCTAGGTAACCCATTCCAGTGCTTCACCACCCTCCTAGTGAAATAGTGTTTCCTTATATCCAACCTAGACCTTCCCCACTGCAACTTGAAACCATTGCTTCTTGTTCTGTCATCTGCCACCACTGAGAACAGCCTAGCTCCATCCTTTTTGGAACCCCCCTTCAGGTAGTTGAAGGTTAGGGATAACATCATGCTAAACCATTCCCAGTTATTTATGCATCCTGCAAACCATACTCTTAATGAACTCATCTGAAATTTAACATTAGAATCCCTTAAAGCATTCATCTTAGATGAATACTACATTTCTGTATTTCCCAAAGTAAAAGGCTTGATTCTCAAATCCCACCCCCTCCAGCTAATCCTGCTGTAGAAATTAAGTCTTCACTCTCTCTTTTCCTGAACAAAGCTGTTGCTATATTATTTATAGAGGAAGGCTCTAATAGAACTACGGCTAATAGGTAACAGGTTCCAAACGCTTTGTGATGGTGTGACATTCTTGTGGGATAAAATTTCAGCTTTTTCATGTTTTGGGAAGAGCCAAGGTTTTATTTTGCCACAGAAATTACAAGTATCATGCTTACTTAATATAAGTGTATTATTCAATGTCCAGAGACTCTGAATATCTGTTTCCTACGGACTATTATATCTCCCTAGAAATAATGCCAACTTCTCGCTCTAGCGTTCTGTCTAAAAAAAATAGTAATCTTGGTCAGAAGGGCTGAAATCTTAATTTGGAGCTCTGCGGAGAACACAGTGAATGACATAATGAATGTATTGGTTTCTCTAAGCCTGCGTTCATCCTGTTTACATCATGCTGGCTGGTGGGTAACACAGAAAGCTTGTATTAAGCTATGGCCTAGCCATCACAGAAATTGATTCCTTGTCATTTCCATTAATAACCAGATTCTTTGCTGCTCTGTACTGGTTGCTATCTTGTATCTGCAAGCTCCTGGGTAAATCTGGCAAATTCCCTGACATTCAGTTAAGGTGTTTAATTCTTCATTACAATATAAAAATCCTTACTGGGTAAAGCATTTTCTGATCATTCAAAATCAAGCAAGTCAGGCAGTCTGTTATTTCACAATGCATTTTTCACTACTTAAAAATTCAAAAGGGCAAAGTGTGACACCATTAAAAAAATAATAGCCCTGCTGTCAAACAACAAGCTGCCCTGCATAGAATCTAATTTCAAATCCTAAGCACTCCAACTAGCAGAGACTAGGAGTGTTGTGGTGGTAGTAAACTCAATGCTTGTGGAAATGGAGGGAGGACTTTTGTTGCTTTCTATTGATCCCATCTGGTTTATACAAGAGAAGAAATGACAAAGTCCAATGATATCTTTGTCCAACTTCCTCTATTAGAGGAGAGGTTACACCACTGTGGTGCCTATGAGGAAAGAGATAGAAAGTGCATACAATGGAGAAATAATCAGAATCCCAAAGAATTTGGAGGGCTTCCTGAGGGGGGAAAATTGTAAGAATATTCTCAGAAAATTTCTATTCCTCCAAACTCATGGGCATACGAACACAACAGTGTCGTAATTATGTCTTTCGATAATGGAAAGTTACATCAGTCAGAGCTTAAATAATGGACTTAATGACTGCAATAAAGTAGTGAATAACATCTGAAATGATTCACAGAAATTTCCATAATTTTACTCTTTAACCAAATTATGTAAACATACAGTAGTAGCCAAAAAACATTACACAGAAAAATCCTCAAATTAAGTTCAAGTGTCAACAATTTTCCAAATGCATTAGAGATGGTGACAGTTTTGGGAATCTATCTATGTAATCTTAAGAATCCCATTTGATTTTATGAGCTCAGTTTATTGCTGTAATCTTCAGAGTAGATTAAAACTTCCATTTTATGGCAGAAGACAGACCATGTCTATGCATCTGAAACAGAGCTATCAAGGGCTATGAACAATTGAACAGTCTTAACTCAGTTATACTGTGGCTGGCTGAGAGACAGACTTAATGATCTTCTGTCAGTAACCCTACTCCTGGGCAGGGAAAATGGAAAAACCCAGCATGGGAAGAGAAGCAAGAAGTGGTGTGAGACACTGCTTTTAAAAGGGACAGGTTCTCTAGCAAGAAAAGAGGCAGACCACCACCAGAATCAGAAGACAGAGTAAGACGAGTAGGAGCCAGAAGGAGCTCTTGAAGGACACTGACTAAACCTCAAAGGACTCCAAGGAGTTGTTAGGCTTCTGAGGGAAGGAACTCTGTTCAGCTGTTTGTTGTTTTTCCATTGGTCTGTAAATCTCTTGTGCTATCTATGAGAATAGTGCATGGGTTTAAGAAGGTCCTTTAAAGTGCTTACAAATTGATTGTTTAATAATTTTTTCCAGTATTTTTCTGGGTATTAAAGTTAGGCTGACTTGTCTATAATTCCCCGGGCCCTCATTGTTCCCCTTTTTGAAGAGAAGTACTATCTTTGCCCTTCTCCACTTCTCTAGGACCTCACCCAATGTCTATAAGTTCATCCAGATAATTGCTAATGGTTCTGAGATTGCTTCATCTAGTTCCTTAAGTACCCTACCATAAGTTTCACTGCGCCCTGTGGACTGGAATAGATCCAACTTACCTAAATAGTCTTCAACCTGTTCTTTCCCTATTTTCGCTCGTGTTCCTTTCCTGTGTTGTTAATATTCATTGTTTTGTCACTATTATCCTTTTTAGTGAAGAACTGACTCAAAATAAGCATTAGATACCTCTCCTTTTGTGAAATGTAGCTCACGAAAGCTTATGCTCAAATAAATTGGTTAGTCTCTAAGGTGCCACAAGTACTCCTTTTCTTTTTGTGAATCCAGACTAACACGGCTGTTATTCTGAAACTTCTCCTTTTGTGATGTCTTCAGTTATTAGTTCTTCTTTCCCACTAAGTAGAGGGCTTACATTTTTCTTCCTCTTTCTCTCATTTCTAAATTATTTAAAGAACCTCATATTGCCTTTTATTTCCCTTCCTAGGGACATAAATTGAAAAACTGAAGCAGCAAAAATGTAATCATATGGAACCATCCTAACCCCCTTTCGAGTATGGGTTATCAAGACTCTGATCTTAGGTCCACAGCACTGCCCTCTACTACTTGACCTAACACAGTAACTGGTAGCAGTAAAAGGCTATAATCTTCTATATGGACCTGACACTGAAGGAAGGATGGTAAAACACAATTTGCCAGTGGGTTTCACAGGTATTTGCTAGACAGCAAAGGTGTTAAGACTGAGGACTACTGGGTTCAATTCCCAACTCTGTAGGAGAGTATGCTCTAGTGGTTACAGGCCCTTCTGGCTTCTGGCCCCCCCAGCCTCTATCTGTCCCCTATGCTCCTATTCCCCCATCCCCTGTCCCTGCCCCTTTCCCCATCCCTGCTCCTTATACCTTCCTTACCAGCTCCTGCCTGTATCCCTACCCTCCATAGCACTTGCTGCACCTCCCTCTGTTCCTGTCCCTATAGCCTGTTATATCTTAACCTCTCTCCTGCTCCTGGTCTCCTCCCCAACTCTTGTTAGATTCCTCCATCTTCTGTCTCTATACCCCCCTTAGCTCCTGTTCCTAACCCCCTTGTCTCCACTCCATCTTTTCTCTTCCCAAAAATAGGGAAAGAACAAGTTAAAAAATACTTGGACAAATTAGATGTCTTCAAGTCACCAGGGCCTGATGAAATGCATCCTAGAATATTCAAGAAGCTGACTGAGAAGATATCTGAGACATTAGCGATTATCTTTGAAAAGTCATGGAAGACGGGAAAAGGGAAAATATAGTGCCAATCTATAAAAAGGGAAATAAGGACAACCCGGGGAATTACAGACCAGTCAACTTAACTTCTGTACCCGAAAAGACCAGAAAATAATTAAGCAATCAATTTGCAAATATCTAGAAGATAATAAGGTGATAAATAAGTCATCATGAACTTGTCAAAAACAAATCATATCAGACTAACCTAATAGTTTTCTTTCACAGGGTAACAAGCCTTGTGGATAGGGGGGAAGCGGTAGATGTGGTATACCTTAACTTTAGTAAAGCTTTTGATATCGTCTCACATGATCTTCTCATAAACAAACTAGGGAAAGGCAATCTAGATAGAGCTACTATATGGTCGGTGCATAACTGGTTGGAAAATTGTTCCCAGAGAGTAGTTATCAGTGGTTCACAATCATGCTGGAATGGCATAACGAGTGGGGTCCTGCAGGGATCGGTTCTGTTCAATATCTTCATCAACGATTTAGACAATGGCATAGAGAGTACACTTAAAAGGTTGGGGACAATACCAAGCTAGGAGGGGTTGCAAGTACTTTGGAGAATAAGATTAAAATTCAAAATGATCTGGACAAACTGGAGAAATGGTCTGAAGCAAATAGGACGAAATTCAATAAGGACAAATGCAAAGTACTCCATTTAGGAAGGAACAATCAGCTGCACACATACAAAATGGGAAATAACTGCCTAGGAAGGAGTACTGTGGAAAGGGATCCGGGGGTCATAGTGGAACACAAGGTAAATATGAGTCAACACAAGGTAAATATGAGTAATACTGTTGCAAAAAAAGTGAACATCCTTCTGGGTTATATTAGCAGGAGTGTTATAAGCGAGAAGTAATTCTTCTACTCTACTCCACACTGATTAGGCCTCAACTGGAGTATTGTGTCCAGTTCTGAGCACCACATTTCAGGAAGGATGTGAACCTTCCTGAAGTTGGAGAGAGTCCAGAGAAGAGTGACAAAAGTGATTAAAGGTCTAGAAAATATGACATATGAGGGAAGCTTGGAAAAAAATACATTTGTTTAGTCTGGAAAAGAGAAGACTGAGAGTAGACATGATAACAGTTTTCAAGTATGTTAAAGGTTGTTACAAGGAGGAGGAAAAATGTTTTTCTTTAACTCTGAGGATAGGACAAGAAGCAATGAGCTTAAATTGCAGCAAGGGGATTTAGGTTGGACTTTAGGAAAAACTTCCTAACTGCCAGGGTAGTTCAGCACTGGAATAAATTGCCTAGGGAAGTTGCGGAATCTCCATCATTGGAGATTTTTAAGAACAGGTTAGACAAACACCTGTCAGGAAGGGTCTAGATAATACTTAGTCCTGCCACTAGTGCAGGGCACTGGACTAGAGGACATCTCAAGGTTCCTTCCAGTCCTATGATTCCTCTGAGTTCCTCACCCCCCTGTTTCCCCATGTCGCCTGGGCGCACTAGCACAGGAGAGAGAGTCTCTGCTGTCAGTTCCTTTGCCTGGTGCCACAGTGGCGCATACCTGACCAGAGAAGCAATTGCAAGGAAAGTCCTGCTCAGCCCCTATGGCCCTGGGCTGAAGCATGCTTAGTCACTCTGTGGGGACAGTGCCTGCATAGTCCAGTTGGCACATAGGAACATCAGAGAATTTAGCTGCCAAACTCTAACTAGTTGCGACCGAGCGTGTGCAAACTGAGATTTTTGGCCATATGCGGGTGTGGTTTTTTCCCCATGGTAACAGCAAAAAGCATATCCCTGATACCAGCACAGCCTCTGCTAAATGTCAAGTCTCTGAGCAAAGGCACGAGGCCCTAGAGCTTCTAAAATAAAATGGGATGTAAGAATTTGTTTAACCTGCAAAACATCACTTTTTTCTCTGAGCTTGGTCTCGCCAACAGCTGAAACTTTCCAGAACCAATTCCATCTGCGGCACAGGCAGCATGGAAAATTTCAGACTGAATGGTTTGCAAATGTTAGGAGCAATAGAAGACAGGGTCTTTCAGTGAAAACTGTCAAATAACTGTAACTGTCGGCATCGCTACCTGCACCATCTATAATAAGAGTAAGGTGATAGAAATACTCAGATGTGAACAAATAAAAGAAACGCGTCTGAAAATGTCCTCAGTTGTTGTTGTTGGCTGTACTTCCCACCACTGAGCCACCCTGTGCTGTCAGCCTGAGACATCTTTCAAGTTAAGCAATGTTAGGCTGAGTCAGCGCTACGTAGCGCTGGTGATTCAGGACTGAATCAGTGCCACAACAGGATTTTATCAGAGGCCACTGTGATGCTGGAGGTTTAATGTTTTGATGGGATCTAAAATTGAGAGCCTTAAACCCTTTTGTAAATAAGGTTGTCAGCCCAGGTGTCCAGAACAAAGTCCATCCCCAGTTACTACATTCTGAAAACCCAAATCCCTCTACAATTTCAATGGTATCAAACAATTTTCATACCCTAAACTGCTGTGTATTGTTGATGAAATCTTATCAATAGCAACTGTGATCCACAAGAAGTGGTTACATTCAGTGGTGGATAGAGCGCTCCCCACATATCACTCCACAACATTTTTGGGGTGTTATGAAAAATAATTAATAATTGTATAGGGTTTTCATTTCTTCAGATAAAAAGTGCTGTATAAATCCTAAGCATTATTTTTATTTATGGTCAGTAAGCTGTCATCCTCAGGTCAAGATGCACAATTCCCTTTGCAGTAGAACATGAAGCAACAGGGACTATATCAACACCAACTCAATGATACAGTTTACAGTCACCTACAGAAGATTTATTTCAACACAACATAAAAACATACTGCTGAAATATTGTCATTAATAATCCGGCATGTAAACTTATAATACTTGATTAGTTAGAATTAAGTACGTATTACAAATAAAATAATTAATTTCCTATTTGAGTGTTGTTAAACAATAACTAAAAATCATTCTGAAAATGGAGCTGTAAAATGCCATTTTTTAAACAGGACCTAACCAGATGTTTAAAGAAACCCGGTGTCCCAGAATGGGAATGAGTCAGGCATAATCACACTTCACAGTGCCTAAGTTACACTTTGTCAGGTGTATATGTTTAATTTCCTGTGGGCTTTTTAATTCTGCCAGATAAGAAGAAGAAAATGTTTGAGTCATAAGATTCTTTTTTTTCTTCTCTAAAATTGTTAGTATCTTACTCTGGAGCTCATTAAGCCATTTTTTCTCTCTCTTGTCCTAAATAGCAACAGAATAGGGTGCCTGTAACAAGGCACTTGACCTTGGGGACACATGCATGTAGTGCACCTGTTATGTACCCAGGCCACTCTAAAATTAGATGCTGTATTCACAGAGCATGTGACTACAAGAAAGCATGTGACACAAAGAATGCCAGATATAAGGATTCCTGCCTGGTTTTTGTGGGGGGGGGGGGGTGAAGGGGGAGGGACGACACACAAAGATCCAAAATCAGGAAGTTTTAGTGGAATGGCAACCTACGGGGAAAAAGGATGGATGAGCCCTCTCCCTTCTCTGCTCTCTGGAAAAAAGGTCTCAGTTAATAAGAGTTCTGTTACTTCAAGCCTTTTGCATCTTTTTTATTAGTAAAATCCAATCTGAGGAAAACAATATGGAACGGATATTGAGCGGATATTAAACTGATACTGGGTTTTATTTAGATTTCCCTGGCTGGTGAATCTGCCCTCTAGCTTACAGCCCATGTTCTGCAAAGACGTAAGCATGCGCTTAACTGCCCACACTGTGAGCAGTCCTGGGTTGTTTGCTGTAGTGGGGCCTGACCTGTCAGTTATTCAGACCTGAGGAATGGCTGAAATTTAGGTTCCCTATCTGAGTGCCAAAGATTGTACTTTTCGGCCCAGCCCTGAGGCAAGGGTGGGTGTGACAGCTTCTCGAGTACTGACACATCTGAGAAGAAAGCTGAATCACTACCTAGCAACTTAGGATTGGCTCATCTCATCTCCCCAGATAGGCACTTTTTACCTTGAGCATGCCCACAACACGCAAATATGAGCACATTCATGCCAGAGTACCCAGCAGCCTTTCTGGTCCTGAAATCACCCTTCTAAACATTCCTTGGGCACCCATCTCCCACTTATGTTCTTGATTAGGAGCCTATCTGTGCATGAGGGTGCACAACTCTCTTGTGAATTGCCAACCCAAGCTGCTATTTTTCCAAGTGGAAAACACTATTCCCTTTTTCCTAAGCAAGGTGGCTTTCATAAAAGTAAAATGGAGCCTCTATTTAGAGTATCCATAAAAGCACACATAGCACGTAATAAAAGAAAATCAATATGAGCCTTTTGACAGCTGAAATAAGATGCTCCATAATGTTGTGCCAGTCTCAGAGCATTGTGCACTTCACTGTGTAGGCCTTTGTACTTCTCTATTTAAATCACTTGCAGTGATAAAAAATAGCTTTGTCCTTTTTTGCCAACATTGCATATGCCTTCAGACTTTCTTTTTAAAAATGGCTAAGAAGTCAAAATCAGTGGTTGTATCATACTTAATTAGCTGATGTTAAATTAGATTGGCAGGGAGGGTATTTGGGCTGTATCCTGAAAAACAAAACAAAAAACAAAAAAACCACCAAATGTATCACTTTTCATTGAGGGTTGTGTGGTGTGCTGCTTACAAGTATAAACAGTATCTTTGCAAGGAAGAATACTTTGGCAAGATTTGGAGGTTGTTTAGAAGGAACAAAAGCTGTTCGAGATCTACTGTATTTAGTAATAGGTTTCAGAGTAACAGCCGTGTTAGTCTGTATTCGCAAAAAGAAAAGGAGTACTTGTGGCACCTTAGAGACTAACCAATTTATTTGAGCATGAGCTTTCGTGAGCTACAGCTCACTTCATCAGATGCATGATGAAGTGAGCTGTAGCTCACGAAAGCTCATGCTCAAATAAATTGGTTAGTCTCTAAGGTGCCACAAGTACTCCTTTTCTTTTTGTATTTAGTAATGTTCTCCTGTCCAAATCTCTCCAAATGGCTTTTTTAATTTGAAGCAGACACATGCCAGATGTGTCATCATGATGCTTAATGCACTACTGGAAGGCATTCGGATACTATGGTGATAAGCAAGGTTTAGGAGCCTATATAGAAGAGAACAATGGTTCAGCTGGATGAGCTGCCGGAAGGATTAATATTGGACAAAATTGGGGGGCGGGGTTGAGTGTTTACAGACAATAAAGGAGCAATCATTCCGTGTATTAAGTATTTGAGAGTCGTGCAAAATGCAACTGTTTGCAATATCGACTGGTGAAGAAAAATACCATGGAACATTCAAACAGGAGGTGGGTAGGCATGTTCCACTAGTGCTCAGTGCATGCGTGTTGTTTGCTTATGCAATCCTCATACAAACAAGAGATCACATCTCTGACCTTGTTCAGTCTGCTTTGCATGGCTGAAGCAGTGCAAAGCAGTAGGAAAGTTACCTTTCAAGGAGCATCTGAAGATTCCCCTGACATAGGAGAAGCCTAAAGTGGTGCAAAGCTGGATAAAGTGAGGGGCGAGGCATGTAAGGGGAAGCTCGGCCAATTCTCATCTGGTGGAGTGCTCCCTCTGCTTAAAGCAGCCCAAACATCCCCCAATGATCCCTGGCTCAGAGGAGTAGAAAGGTGACTTAGAATATGTTGAGCAGAGCTGAGAATGTGGTCATTTTGTGTATGGGAAAAGTAACACCTACTAACTGTGTTATTTTACTTTTTGGTTTTCCCCTCCCCACTGAGTCAAAAAAGAACACTAACACAGGGCTTGGACCAGGAGGAAGCAATGCTTCTTACTACATGCTACCGAAAGAAATCCCACATGCAACTGGATCCCAGTACAAAAAGCATACTTAAAATGCTATATAAAGTAATACAGTATGTTGATGGGTTTTATTTTAAGCTTGTGATATGCATATTGGTATAGACACTGAAATACTACTCCCATATGTTAATAGGCTTGCAGATCTCTAGCCTCCAGTTTCTGAAATGTTGCTAAGGAACAGATGCACTTCCTGGGTGAGTTATATTTCTGCTAATGCTTACAAAGAAAAGGCCATTTCATTTTTTTTTTTTGCATATTTGACCTTCACACACTGAAGGTCATTTTAATGCTAGAACATCAGCACTGATCCATAGGGTGAGCTAGAAATGGTGTGGATCACCATTCTGAATATGTTCCAGAGGACGTTATTCAGGTGCTACATGCCCTCTGGGACATTCAGTCTCCTCATTTTTCCCATTATGTTAAATGAATGCATACACTTCTAATAAAAGTCATATAATTTTGACAAAAATTGAATAAGCCACTCAGAAATAACATTTAAAAAACTTTTTCACAGAGCAACATTCCGTACTGGATACTGCCAGTTCTAAACTTTGTCTCCTGGACATTACTGTCCGTTATATGCCCTCGCCTTTTGCTTGAGATACATATTAATCTTGCCGCAATCCATCATCTAACCAGGGAAGCTTGCAACTCTGTCTCAGGTAATGAATTAATGAGACTAATCAGTGTCTTGTGGGGAGGGCAAGTTATTTCCGCTCCTGTTAACACCATAACAGTGTCACCCTAGGGTGTGGACTGCATTCTCATCAACAAGATGAATGAAGCACAAGAGGGGGCACAGCAGAAGAAAAAGTTCTGGCAACTGGTCAGTTTCCCAGTTGTTGAACCCTGTGTGTACAGAGGGAATTGTATAACACTCAGATTTTTTTCATTTATATATCATCAGTTATCTTTACATAGTAGGAGTTATCCAGCATAGATGCCCTTTAGCCAGATTAAGCTGCAACTATAATGCTCTGACTGATAGAACAAGAATGCAAATCTCATATAGGTAGTCCTTATTTAAAACTGATGACCAAGGTAATTGGGAAAACAAAAATCATATGGTATGCCTTTTATCAGGAAACTGTCTTATTATTACTGAGCATATTAAAAGGATTAGAATTAAGGTGTGCTGTGCACATGTGGAACACCTGTGATAAACACTCCTAAAAATAATTCGGCAGCACACAGTCTTTACCAGGGCATAAATTCCTCAATTAAAGCTGGCAAACTGAAGGTTTATCAAAGTGGTGATCATTTTTTCTTCACAGCTCACATTGTTTAAATATTGAGATTTGCTGGAATTCTTTTCATTCAGGTGCAAAAATCTAAGGTTTTGGTGATTTATTTTCTGCCAAGTTTTTCCACTATTACCTGTGAAATGTCTGATGAATAGCTAACTAGAGAGAAAATGCAAAGCAATTCACTGGAGGAAAAAGAGCCAGTTTCCAGCATCCCTTTGTGATAAGTAATCTTTCCTGAGCTCATTCTCCTATAAAATGAGGCTTGTGATCGATCCCTGAAGTTTCTTGAGGTTCTGAGATTGACTGGACTCTTCACAGTAGAGTAGTCTAAGCTCTGCTCTAAAATTAGTCAGCAGCACTAACAAGCCTTCATCTATTCCCTCGCTGCATGCTTGAAAGAGCCATAGATAATGAGGGAGTACATTTTTTGCCAAAGGCTGACCTTCTGGAATAAAATAATTATTTTGTTTTGTGTACCAAACCCAAGAGAAGTTTGGGTTTGGTACACAAACATGGCCTGTACTAGTATAATGAAAAGTCACAAATTAAGCAGTTCAGATGGGTACTTCAGGGATATAAATATAGCAACAAATAAATAAATCAAGTTACAGCTCATCCATACTGGGTTTGTAACTGAGAATTGTGCCTCTCAACTACTGTACTGTACTTTAATTTTAGGTGCAGTGCTGATTTCTCGGGGTAATAGATTTATCCACAGTCTCAACTTCTGTGCATGATAATGCACTTGTATAATAGGGATTTGATGGAACCCCACCCTGAACCTTGTATCTTACAATTAGTGGGACACAAGTCCAAATCCAAATCCCCAAACTTTCTGGTGAGACCATTAGTAGCCCTTTATCTTTCTGACCCTCTGAAGAGTCCTTCCACCAGGGCATTTCTCAACAGGAAATTCCCTCCAGAACATTCTGCAGTCACAGTGTGAGTCAGGTAGTAGCAGGAGGAAATCAGGAAGATGTTTGTTACATTTGCCAGCTCACTCCTCCACACAGTGCTTTTCCTTAGTAAATACTAATAATCTCTTGGCAGTACGCGTAAGCTCTTGAACAATAAGGATATACTGCAGGCAATCTATACTTAGAGATTTTCACTGAACACAGGGAGCTATTGTTATCTCACAGCACATTGCTTTAACTACAGAATTACATTTTCAGCCTCTAGGCATTGATTGTGTGGCAAAACACTGCATTTCTGAAGGTCCACTAACTTATTTCTACTCTTGCCAACTTACCTGCCCATCAAAATCTTAATATCCATGTATGTACAAATGGGGCCATTAATTCAAATTTTACTGCCCTTACAACCAGTGGAAAAATGCGCTGAGCAAAAATACAGTGCCATTTTACCCCATGGTTGCCATGAGAATAGTTAGAGAGACCAGATGTCCTGATTTTATAGGGACAGTCTCAAAATTTGGGACTTTGTCTTTTATAGGTCCTATTACCCCACACACACACACTCCCTGTTCCAATTTTTCACCCTTGCTATCAGGTCACCCTAACAGTAGTCCACTCTATCATCTATGTTACTCTCTACCAATACTGCTTGGTTCTACTTTTAAATGAGCAAAGGAAAGGACAGAAACTTTATCTCTCCTCCTTGGTCCAATTCAATGCATTGTAAGGAGGCTTTTTTCCCTTAAAATGAAAGTTGTCATATTCCTTTTGGGTCTGATCCAAAGCCCACTAAAGTCAATGGAAATCTTCCATTTGACTGCGGTAGGCTTTGCCTCAGATCCCTAGTGAGTACTAACAAAAAGGATCCAGCCATTAGAAATGGAAAGGTATCCTAGGAATTGCATTTTCTCCTTTATCACAGTAAAGTTAACTGATATTTAACTGAATAGATAGTGGGGTAAGAGACAACTCTATGATATGGATGGGTTTACTTGTAAGAATACTAAACAAAACTGAAAACTTTTATATCAGGGGAGTAGCGTGTTAGTCTGTACCCACAAAAACAATGAGGAGTCTGGTGGCACCTTAAAGGCTAACACATTTATTTGGGCATAAGCTTCATGGGTAAAAAAACCCACTTTTTCAGATGCATGGAGTGAAAATTACAGATGTAGCTTGTGTGGCATTTACAGGCATAAAAGTGATATATGTCATTATGTGCCAGCAATGCCCTTCTGCCATGTACATTAGCCAAACCGGACAGTCTCTACAGAAAAGAATAAATGGACACAAATCAGACATCAGGAATGGTGACATACAAAAGCCAGTAGGAGAACACTTCAATCTCCCTGGACATTCTATAACAGATTTAAAAGTAGCTATACTTAAAAAAAAATCTTCAAAAACAGACTTCAAAGAGAAACTGCGGAGCTACAATTCATTTGCAAATTTAACACCATTAATTTGCGATTGAATAGGGACTGGGAGTCACTGGCTCATAACAAAACCATTTTCCCTCTCTTGGTATTGACACTTTCTCATCAATTACTGGGAGTGGACCACATCCACCCTGACTGAATTGGCAACATTGGTTCTCCACTTATAGGGTAACTCCCTTCTCTTCTTTTGTCAGTATATTTATACTTGCATCTGTAATTTTCACTCCATGCATCTGAAGAAATGCATCTTTAAGGTGCCACGGAACTCCCTGTTGAAAAGTTTTATAAATTTCACTAACGCTAAGCTCCAAATATCACCCCCAAATCTGAATTTTGGATATGTGTCAAGAAATATTTGCAGACTTACTTGGAAAATATATTAATTTTTTTCAGGTTAGGAATACTAACATATGTAAATCAATGATAGGATCTGACTCCCGTGTGTTCAGCAGGGAAAGAGTCAAGTAAGCTAAACCACCTTTGGGAGAATCAAGTCATAACATCTAAGGAAGCAGAACTGGACTGTACAACTTTTTGATCTTATAGTTAGGACCCTGAGTATTGAGCAAAACCACAAAAAGATCCTCCAGCAGAGACAAAAAGTAAGAGAATTACCAACTCTTGCTCCCTTGGACTGATGGCAGTCTCTCAGCCATTTCCACTCCATGGAGCTCCAGCCATGACTTCAGGTGCTCCCCTGGATAGAAAACCTCGAGAGAGAGAGCGAGAGTGCAGCAATCCCACTGCCTGCCTAGGGTAAAACACTCTAGGCACTGCAGGCCAGGCTTGAAAATTTATGTCTCAGTGTAGAATCTTTGGTGAATCTGAACCATAAACTGTTTTTCTTTCCAATTTGGTAAAGAAAATACAATCTGTATTTAACAGCTGATATTATCACCATCCAAAACTTGTTTGCTTCTCTGAAGGAGTCATCCTCTTTCCATGAGAGGGATTTGCTGTACCACACAGAACCAAATTAATCATGTACTTTTCTGAATCACGCTGAGATAAAGAATCATGTTGTATGTCCACGCAACAAATTCTTCAGTGAAATAAATTCTTCAGACAACTGATTATCCAGCATCACAGAGAAGTGACAGTGGGATCAATTAACCAGAAACCATCAATCTGGAGTATTGCAAAGATCATTGTGAGGATCTGGCTGATTGCATGGGAAATTAATCTAAAAGTTTTATCTTATGCTGTTTGGTAGAAGTTTATGAGGCTATTTCTGAGGAGTAGATACCCATGTACTTCTTACATTGGTTGGTGCAGAATGCCAAAACATCTTTGCACATCTTCCAGGGGGCAGAAGGGGGAGGCTAGGACAATTGTATGGTGTAAAACACCAGAGCAACTGACGATAAAATGTTTCTGGTTTAGTAACAGGGTCTGATCCAGCTCCCAATTAAGTCATTGGAAGTTTTTTCCACTGACTTTAATAGGAACTGGTTCAGGTCATTAATCTTTAACCAAAAATAAAGAAAAAGGATCATCTTGTGGTTAAGGCACTGGACTGGGACTTAGATATGGGTTCAGTTCCTGGTTCTACCACAGGCTGCGTGTTTGTCGAGTTAGCTGGTGCCTAATGCCAAACCCATTCAAGCCTACAGCAGAAGTGATACTCCAATGTCCCAGACTGTATAGACCACTTTCCAATCTGGGACTCTAAAGCAGAATTTAGCTGAATGTGAGGGTATGATTACTGAAGCACTGCACAAAAGTATATATGCTCCTTAGGTGAAGTGAACTGGTTTTAGTCTTCCCTTCCTTTCTTTTTTTCCCCCTCACCCCAGTTCACCCCCTTTCAGCATCTCTATCATACCGTAGGGTCAGAACCCACTTACCCAGTACAGTTCCCTCTAGAGTCATTCTCTGCATTTTAATCTAGCTTCTAAATTTAAATGGGTCAACTTTGAGGTTTAAGACACTGCTCATTGTAAGGATGACAGAATCTGTCCCTCAGTGATCATACACAGGTATGTTGGCAACATTTACCTCAGCAGTTGTTAAGATGTCTTACTGAATGGAGAGTGGTGGGCTTCACCACTAGACTGACAGTGATGACCTTTTTAAAAAAAATCAGATTCTTTTATGGATGCTTCTCACTCACTCAAGGGTCAGAGTAAGAAAAAGCTAATTGAATCTGGCAATATCTGGATGAGCCTGAATCCAAGTACATGTGAAGATAATGTTGGTTGGTAATGATTGCCGTGGGCTACATTTTGCTGCCCTTAAGCATGTTGATGTCTCACTCAGGCCGAACCATTGAAATCAATGGGACAACTCACAAAATAAGGTACTAAACATGACTAAGGATTGCAGAATCTGAGTCAGACGGAAAGCTTTATGAAACCTTTTGCCATTGGTGGAATACCCCTAGACATACCCAAAATGGTTCACAACAAGGGATTTGCTCTTTCCACCATTTGACATTACAGGCTCGGGTGTAAATTAAAATTAAAGTGAATTTTTATCATCCAGCTGCATAATAAACAATGACTGAAGTAGATTGAAACATAAGTGGGAACTCTGACCACACTAATCCAAGAGGAGACACTGTGGGAAGTACAGTTTACACAGAACTCGGAGAAGAGGTACAAAGGGAGAAGGTCTCCTTCACCTTTAAACTGACGACGAGGAGCCATGGTCTTGCCTCTCTCCCACAGTAGGTAGATCTATTATTGATCCTTCTGGGTGGCACTCGATTAGCAAAATGATTTTTAAACACTGTTCCTTATAAATGTAGCAAATAGGACTACTAAAGAATAAAGTAAAGCCACTGACAGTCTGAGGTGGATGGTTTTGTCACATCTTGAATCTTTTAATGATCTCTATTTTGAAAGGTACTAAATTTGCAGTGTACAATGTATCCATTTTCTGCAGGCTAAGATATAATATGTTCTGTTATATCAAGTGTATATTGTACCTTTTTATCCTCCAATTCAAATATTTGAAACAAAGCAGGCATCATTTCTGAGTATTGTGTTGAATTCATCTATTCGGTTCATTTAAAGGAAAGCCTCAAAACCACTTCAAAATTTACAATGGAATATTTTCCAAGTGAGTTACAAACTTGATTATTTCTACTTTAGAGAGAGAGGGGGCTTTGTATGTCATATTGGAAATAAATCATCTTTGTATGAAGTAAACCTTGAATATTTTCATTTTTCCAAATTATATCTCTTAGCTATGGGTAAATTCATAGCAGTGAATTCATAGCAAATTCATAGCATTGAAAACACATTGGCAACCAATTCTTATTCCAAAGAACTGCATGTTTTTATGATAGATGTGCAAGAATCTATAAAATGCACAAGCAACAAAAATGTTGCTTTTATTTTATTTTATTTATACTGGCATTCGAAAAGATTCAGAAAAGGGCAACTAAAATGATTCGGGGTTTGGAACGGGTCCCGTATAAGGAGAGATTAAAGAGGCTAGGACTTTTCAGCTTGGAAAAGAGGAGACTAAGGGGGGGGATATGATACAGGTATATAAAATCATGAGTGGTGAAGAGAAAGTGAATAAGGAAAAGTTATTTAGTTGTTCCCATAATATAAGAACTAGGGGCCACCAAATAAAATTAATGAGTAGCAGGTTTAAAAGAAATAAAAAAAAGTTCTTCTTCACTCAGTGCACAGTCAACCTGTGGAACTCCTTGCCTGAGGAGGTTGTGAAGGCTAGGACTATAAGAGGGTTTAAAAGAGAACTGGATAAATTCATGGATGTTAAGTCCACTAGTGGCTATTAGCAAGGATGGGTAAGGAATGGTGTCCCTAGCCTCTGTTTGTCAGAGGGTGGAGATGGATGGCAGCAGAGAGATCACTTGATCATTACCTGTTAGATTTACTCCCTCTGGAGCACGTGGCATTAGCCACTGTTGGTAGGATACTGGGCTGGATGGACCTTTGGTCTGACCCAGTATGGCCATTCTTATGTGTTGCTTTTCTTTAGAACTGAGCAATCTTATTATTTTAAAAATAAATCATTACTTTTTTTCAGCCTGCCACATTCTGCAGGCAACAAAGAATATCAGAATTGCAAGTTGCTATAATCACCAGAAATGGAAAACTGGAGTTGATAAGCTTGGTTTCCCACATAATCGTTTCAGCTGAGTTGGTGACAGCTGAAATCAGATTCCTGTGATGAACAGATGTGTCTTTAAATGGCAGAATCCCCCCTCCAGATTCCCACTGCAGGTAGATTTAAGTGAAAAATAAAAGTAATTTAAAGATATAATTAATTCAGCTCTTGAACACTAACCATACTACATCATTTTCTTTGCCATCTTTGGTAATATGTTTAGAGGAGAAAGGGTTTTAGGTTGAGAAAACAGTGTGTTACACCCAGGCATCATTTGAAGGACAGCTTGCTTCCCCTCTGTCTGAAATATCATAGATGGCTTTGCTTTTTATTAACAACTATGCGTATTTGTTGAGCTATTGTACAAGAGTGACGAGGAGGTCTTGGACTTGTCAATCGACTGGAGGGCTGAGTACTCCTAATCAAGAAGCTAAAAGAAATTATTGCTTGTATTTTCCCCCCATGCTTCTCTACAGCTAGGAAAGCTGAGAAGAGAAATTCCATGCTGCAGCAGAGCGGAGACTGTATGATTTATGTATGATTATCTCTTCATTTTAGGAAGCACGGATTAGCTTTGCCTAGATTAAATACAGAGGAGCACTCCAGAGGGGATGGTCATGGGAATAAGAGTTTGTAACTCTGGGAATGACAGGGATGCTGAGGTGGGGTGAATTAAAGACAGAGAGAGGAGGGACTAGAGACATTTTCCTTCTTCGAGAAGGATTTCTCAGGTAGGAATGGCAAAGAGTCCTGTGGTACCCTATAGACTAACAGACGTATTGGAGCATAAGCTTTTGTGGATGAATACCCACTTCATCAGGTAGGAATGTAGGGAGAATGCTCCTGTTCAGGTTGTGAGGAGACTGAGGACAGGATATGTGATTTAAGCAATAGGAGTATCTGGGCCAAAACAAATTTGTGTCTCTCTTATCCTATTATCCCAACCTTATGGGTTAGATTTACCATTAATCTTGAGTAAAGAGCAGCTCAGAGTTGCACTGTCCCCAGAAAAAATGAGGGACAAAACTGATACTCAGACAGTCACAATTCAGTTCCTGGTCTCCCTCCTCCCTTGCTCCAGCAGGAAGTAATCTGCACCAGCCCTGTATCAGCAGCAGCTCATTTCCCCCTCTCTGATGTCTTGGTCACATTGGCCAGCTGGTTGGCATGGGGGAGACGAGATAGAGTCAAGCCTCCACTCACTTACCCTGACCTTTCATTCCGTGCCCAGCTGCACAGAAAGCAGAGTAGCAGCCCCAGAAGACTGCTCTCCTCATTGCTCCATAGCCCTCAAAGCAGGTAGCCCAGGCAGGGGAATAAGGGTCATTTTAAGCCTCATTACTCTACGTGGAGCATAGAGTAAAGCACAATCTTGCCCTTTGTGATTTAGCCTAGTATGATTTTCTCCCTCATCAGAAAGAGGCCCGACTGCAGGGGAGCTCTGGAAACAAACCAAAAAACAGGAAGTGACCCAAAAAGAAAAAACACAAACAACTTAAGAGGCTGCACTGGGAGGCCAGAGCTTAGGAAACCCACTTCTACTGCTACTTGGGCAGGCCATCCCTCCCCAATCTAAACAGAACAGAAGAGAGCGTTCTAAACCTTTAAGGGAGCTTATCACACCCTACCCAAGTTCACCCAGCCATAACAGCTGTTCACCCCAGACTGTTCTCTGCAATCCTCTGCAAGGGATATGTTGAGTGCTCCTCAGTCGATCTAAGAACTGGAGCTAGGGGGCCGAGCTCTCACTGTGGTTCACATGTTCTCCAAAACTTCTATTAGGCAAGGGCCCCTCTTTATTTAAGTCATTTATTTTTGTCTGGTAAAGAGATATTGTGTATGTGATTTGGCTTTGAAGTGATGGGAAGTTTTAAGATTTGGTTGTTATGATTTCCCAGGTGGTTTCCATTCACCTATTATTGTATCTGTTATTTGTACTCGTTGTGTATAGGATATAATTGTCCCTCTGAGTGTGTAGTGTCAGCTATTGTCCACTAACGGCCCAGCATTACTCGCTCTCAAGATTATGAGAGCTGGTTTGCACCCTAATAAAATAATACTAATTAATAATAATAAATACTTAATTTGTATGTAGCATCTTTCATCCATAGATGTGAAAGCATTTAGCAAAATAGTAAATAGAGACACAGAGAGGCAAAGTGACTTGCTCAAGGTCACCCAGCAGGCTAGTGGCAGAACTGGAAAAGAACTAAGGTCTTCCCAGTCCCAATGAGAGCTCTACCCACTGAGTAACACTGCTTCTCTTAAGGTCCCATCCTATCCCAAAGAAATTAATGAGAGTTTTGCCACTGACTTAAATGGAAGCAGGATTGGGCCCTCAGTGAAGGACTTCTTGCCCAAGATGAACACTTCTTTTCCTCTTCAGCCTTTTTCATCTGGGAGACCGTTTCAAACCGTAACCAAATAAATGTTTAAAATAAAGTTCAAGGTAAATTCTAACATCTGATCACATTCAAAGGATCTGTTTATTATTATTGGCTATGATCCTACACATGCCTCTGGTAGGAGATGGCTTCTGTGTTAGATTGGAATGAGCTATTTGTTCCTCATTACAAAAGTCTTGTTACATGAAAACTGTAGCTTATTTTCTCTGAAATGAAGAAACACGGCACATATACCAGCAGAGACTGCATGCACTCCTCTCCAAGAGCTATTGAGCATTATAATTTAGGAATGCAGCACTGCCATCTGGGGGATGAAAAAACCAATAAGTACAATCGGAGCCCAGCTACAGGGGGGGGGGGAAACAAACATGAGGGGGGCGGGGGAAAGAAAATTATCAGCCTGCAGAAGCTGGTAATGATGATATGCTTTTCTTAAAGTGTACATGAATCAACAATACCCTCTTGGATTATTGCTTACAAATAGGGTAGCATTATTTTTCACTTAGATACAGAGGTTTTACCCATTCCAAAAGCGTAAGTGGGGTCTTGCCTTTTAATGTTTATATCATTTAGCAACTGGCTATATAGTGCAAACACTCCCTGTAATGAATTCTCTATAATTCCTTGAATTACAGTATTATTCCCTCTTTGCTCAGTTATACCAGTAAACAAGGGTAGAGGTGATTCACTGAACCCAGCTAATAAACTGCTCTAGAGTCCAGTCTACAGTCTTTGAAATTCATAACAAATAATAATGCAGAAATTACCATATCCCTATCTCTTGACATCCTGCTGAGCTCACTGTCACATCCTTTACATACTGCATTTATTTCACAACACGTGGCTTCGTCCTGGGAAACCTGCTGTCTTTTTTCCCCAATATAGGTCTGAGAGGCAGCCCATCTGGCTCTCTAATAAAGAAAATGACTGCACATACTAATTATTTTTCTGAATTGGCTTGTACTGGGTAAAGACTGGGGATCCAGTGGTCCCTTAAAAAGAAACCTGTGCAATTTCTCAACAGCTATACACAGAAAAATTCTGCATTCCACAACTTGTTTTAGCTATTCAAATGCACACACACCCAATATGCAGTAGCAATTTTATCTGAGTTGAGGCAATGTATTCAAAGCCCCCACAAAGGCTGTTGTGCCAGAACATTGGTAGTACAGCCCCTTTCTTGAATGAATTTTCAAAAAAAAAAAAAAAAAAACAACAACAACAAAGAACCATTATTGTGTGTCTGCCCAATACCTAGCACAATGGGAACCCTACTAGGTTAATGGCCATAAGTGCTATGGCAATGTACAACATAACTGTTAGATATTAACTGTAAGCATAACCAAGTAAGAGATTTTTATCTGAATTCTCATATGACTGTTGCCTGACTGGATTTTAACCAGCATGGCAATGTTGTGACTGATCTGCTACTCACCTTTTAATTGTGGACTAGATACAAATGTCTGTCTTCTACATTAAGCCCCCACAAATTTTACACCATCTATTATTTTAAAGCGTCCGACCATCCTTCCTTGGCTGCTGATTCCACTAGTATCACAATAGTACATTGTCTAGAGGTACCTGGAGCACCCCAGAAAGTAGTATCTCAAAGGGAATAAGAGGTAATACTGCTTTTGCAGGTGTTGATTTAGTGCTCTTGAAGCTATAAGTGGCTCATGATAAAGTAGGATGAACTACTGGAAGATTTAAAAATTATAACACTACTTTATAAAAACTAACAAACAACCATAGGTGGATATATGTACTATACTAGCATGACTGAGGGTCAAGTCCAGACTCAGACCCCCAAGTAGCTCCTAGTCATTCTAGTCTCTAATGAATGTATGTCCCCATCAGAGTTCAGAAGAACAAGCAATCACTTAGCCCATCAAAGTGTTCCCTAAGTGTTTGGAGGGTACCTCTGGCTGGTAGAGGAAGCTATTTGCCAGTTACCCGAGGGCATCAAAACTAGCACACTGTTTGTCACAAGCAACATATTTGCTGCTCTAGAAGGACCAGGTTTGGAGCAGCAGCAGGAGGTCAGGATTTAGCTGCCTTAGATATGTGTAAAAGCTACTGTATTCCTGGGGGCTGCCTACCCTATGGCTGCCTTTATACGCTTTTATGAGTACCAAATTCAGCCACATTGTAAGACATTTAAAAAAAATAGTTTCTGAACAGCAGGAATCCTAGTTTTCTGTGATAAAACCCCAAAATTCTCTGATTAAAAAAACCCGTAAAAGTCTGTGTGCAATGATTAAAATGAAACACTGAACTCTAGTTTCCCTAGTCACAATATATATAGGTATCAGTAGAACACAATGTTTTATTGCTATACAGTAGAATCCCATTTATCTGAGCCTCCACCATCCGGCTCTCCATATTACGCGAACCACCAGCCACTTGGGGCTGAAAGTAGCAGGGCTCAGGTGGTCAGCCCCAGGCAGCTACGGCTCGGGTTGCCACGGACATGTGGGGCTGACCATCTAAACCCTTTGGCACAGGACTGATGGCCCAAGCATCCCCCCCCCCCCCCCGCCATCTGAAAATAGGGATAGGAAACTTTTTGCCAATTCTACTGGTTATCCCAATTTGGTTATCCGATCTGGTCCCGGTCCAAATTAGATCAGATACATGGGGTTCCAAGGTCAATTTAAAACGCATTCAAAAATCAACCATAAGAGGGTGAAGTTGTGCACACTGAATAAGTGACACTGGTAGTTTCAGTAAAATTTAGTTAATATTTAAGAAGAGCTCTAGAGGTGATCCTGGCAATTACAGACCAGTAAGTCTAACATCAGTACCGGGAAAATTAGTTGAAACAACAGTAAAGAACAAAATTGTCAGACACATAGAACAACATGCATTGTTGCGCAAAAAAGTCAACATGGTTTCTGTAAAGGGACATCATGTCTTACTAATCTATTAGAGTTCTTTGAGGGGGTCAACAAACATGTGGACAAGGGGGATCCAGTGGACATAGTGTACTTAGCTTTCCAGAAAGCCTTTGACAAGATCACTCACCAAAGGCTCTTACATAAATGAAGTTGCCATGGGATAAGAGGGAAGAGCCTTTCATGTACTGAGAACTAGTTAAAAGACAGGGAATAAAGGGTAGGAATTAATGGTAAATTTTCAGAATGGAGAGGGGTAACTAGTGGTGTTCCCCAAGGGTCAGTCCTAGCACCAATCCTATTCAACTTATTCATAAATGATCTGGAGAAAGGAGTAAACAGTGAGGTGGCAAAGTTTGCAGATGATACTAAACTACTCAAGATAGTCAAGACCAAAGCAGACTGCGAAGAACTTCAAAAAGATCTCACAAAACTAAGTGATTGGGCAACAAAATGGCAAATGAAATTTAATGTGGATAAATGTAAAGTAATGCACATTGGAAAAAATAACCCCAACTATACATAGAATATGATGGGGGCTAATTTAGCTACAACTTATCAGGAAAAAGATCTTGGAGTCATCGTGGATAGTTCTCTGAAGACGTCCACGCAGTGTGCAGCGGCAGTCAAAAAAGCAAATGGGATGTTAGGAATCATTAAAAAAGGGATAGAGAATAAGAAGGAGAATATCTTATTGCCCTCATATAAATATATGGTATGCCCACATCTTGAATATTGCATACAGATATGGTTCCCTCCTCTCAAAAAAAGATACTGGCATTAGAAAAGATTCAGAAAAGGGCAACTAAAATGATTCGGGGTTTGGAACGGGTCCCATATGAGGAGAGATTAAAGAGCCTAGGACTTTTCAGCTTGGAAAAGAGGAGACTAAGGGGGGATATGATACAGGTATATAAAATCATGAGTGGTGTAGAGAAAGTGAATAAGGACAAGTTATTTACTTGTTCCCATAATATAAGAACTAGGGGCCACCAAATGAAATTAATGGGTAGCTGGTTTAAAACAAATAAAAGGAAGTTCTTCTTCACTCAGTGCACAGTCAACCTGTGGAACTCCTTGCCTAAGGAGATTGTGAAGGCTAGGACTATAAGAGGGTTTAAAAGAGAACTGGATAAATTCATGGAGGTTAAGTCCATTCATGGCTATTAGCCAGGATGGATAAGGAATAGTGTCCCTAGCCTCTGTTTGTTAGAGAGCGGAGCTGGATGGCAGCAGAGAGATCACTTGATCATTACCTATTAGGTTCACTCCCTCTGGGGCACCTGGCATTGGCCACTGTCGGTAGACAGGATACTGGGCTGGATGGACCTTTGGTCTGACCCAGTATGGCCATTCTTATGGCCACAGTTAATATATGTTTTTTATTTTTTCACAAAATATAAAGATTAAAGATTCTCTGTAAAAACACAAATTCCATGTTTTTCCATGGGAATCAGATTTCTGGGATCCCTGCTGAACAGCAACCGATAATGTTCTGGGATCTTTAATCAATTTATTACTAAGCAATAATATGTAAGTGCAGAGACCACCAAACACACACTCAGTTTTGGACATATGTTCATAATTTTAGCTGAATCAACCAAATTTCCTTTCATGCACAATAAAGCAGGTTTTGACACTGACTTCACAGGTGACAAGCTAGTGCCTATGGAATTAATATCAATTCTTTAAGAACTACTTCATGCTTTTCTCTTGAAGATTTCAAAGCACTTACAAACTCAAGAAGAAGGAAGCTGAGATTTTCAAAGCTGCCTAGAGGCTTTGGTCACCCAAATCCCATTAATTATAATGGGAAACTGGACGTTCAACTCCCCAAGGTGGCTTTGAAAACTTCAGCTGGATGGTATTGCTAGTAAAGCACAGAACTGGGAGTCGTTAAGAGCTGATGTAAAGACCTGCACAAAGGAAGCCATTTGCTGTGCATAACAAGAAGTTTTATTGGTCCTACAAAACCCAGGAACTTGGCAACATAATATAGAGCATCCTCTACTGGTACCTTGCCTATTAACTATTTATATATACACAGACATCTCTTGTAACAGGAGTCAAGGGATCTCTCTCTCTGCAGGCCAGCTTCTCTGGTCCACTAGGGCCACTTTGCACCACATAGCCTTAAAGTAGTCAGAAATGGCCAGTGGAAAATTCCCCCTGTGCAAGGGAAGTCTCAGCCAGCATAAGTCTGGTGGAGGCAGCGTAAGGGGAATGAGCATGTGTGTCACAGGGGGTTCCAGGGGAGGGGAGTAGGCTGAACAAGGAGAGGAGCTGCTACTCCTAATCCTCCCCTGGTGAAAGGCTTATGTGCAGATTTAACTGGCAGAGGAGTTGGATGGTTCTGAATCAGGAGGCAGCCACTGACTTCCTCTCTTTACTACATCTGGGTGTAGCTTGGCCATAGGGAGTCCTGTCTTCTTTTCTTCTTACACTTTTGAACGAGGTTCTATTCATGTCTTCTGTGCCAAATTAGGCAAATCAATTAAGTTCTACAGTATGTACTCCAGTTTTCCTAGGTGTAAAACAGGATAATGGTACTTCCTGATCTCAAAGGGTTTTTTTGACATTTAGCTTAGTGTTTATAAAGTGCTTGGAGATCCTCAGATGTCAGATGCTATGTAAGTGCAAATGATAATATGAAAACTACACGGAGGGACCACTTTATCCACCACACTTTGTCTGAAATGCACTGCAGCAAGTTCTTACGTGTGCCTACAACCGTTTAATGTAGAAAATGAAAACTACCGTCTTCAACTTAAACTGCAGGCATCAACCTATCTAGTCATCAATTAAATGCAACAGTCTAATGTTTTCTGCTGTGTGGGAACAAGGGAGCCAAAGGACCAGAAATACTGGCCAAACAATCATAAATCAAGGAAGGAGGGGAAATAAGGCTAGTTTGTATGTCCCCCTTTTCCGCTGAGGTGGCATACTCCCCTCTACAAAATATGCATTTGAAGCACTAGGGGGAAATGGTGCTGTGACTAGCCAAAGACAGATGAAGCCATTCAACAGCTGTAAGCATCAGCAGTGGAAGAATTGTTGGTTAACACAGGACATCAATTTTTCCTCATTCCAGCATTAATTTTCATTCCACAATTTCCAGCCCCCTCCAAAAGGGTAAGAGTATTCAAGCAACCAATGGGAGCACACCTCATTGGATTGTTAATTGCAGAGGGGAAGGCACTTTCCCCCAGTGACCTGGTTTGTATGGGATTCTTTCTGGATCCTCAGGCACTAAGATACCGGCAGCCCACACTGCCTGCACCTCCTCCCAGCTGCTACTCTTTCACTTAAAGGGAGAATCGTTTGGGTTACATCCTAAGTCTCTCTTAGGGGACTATCAATTTAGTTCCTAAAGGCCAAACAAAAACTCCAGCAACTGTCCTCTTCTCTGCTCTGGCCCACATTTTAGGGATTTGTTGGTTTGTGGGAAGTCAGTGCTAGGGAAAATGCTTAATCAAAAATGTGAGCCTGACCTTTTGATGTGAATAGCTTTTCATAAAGTTTAACGCCTAGAGGGACTTAAAATATGTGGTCTAACTTCCTGCACATCACAGGCCATAAATTTCACCTAAATGTAGGTCTGAGCTTGGTCTGATCTCCTCTGCCAAAGTGGTCCATGATCTGGCAGTCCGGCTGCCACAAATTCTCCACCCAGCACTTCAGAGCTTTACTCTGAGAGTCTTTGCAGCTCCATTGCTACTGTGGGGCATAGGCATCTCCAGTGGCTCACAGATGATGAGCTGGTCTTATGAGATAAATAAGTACTAAAATTCCATTTAGTGTCTTGTAGACTGAGATTGCAAGGCCAGAAAGGACCATTGTGATCATCTCTTCTGACCTCCAGTATGACAAAGGCCATAAAACTTCCTGCAATAGTTCCCTTTGAACTAGAGCATATCTTATAGAAAAACATTCAGTTTTGATTTAAAAATCACAAGTATTGGAGAATGTGCCATGAACCTTGGTAAGTTGTTTCAATGCTTAGTTGCCCTCACTGTCAAAAATTTATACCTTATTTCCAATCTGAATTTGTCTAGCTTCCACTTCCAACCAGAGGATCATGTTATATCTTTCACTGCTAGATTAAAGAGCCCATTATTAAATATTCCCCTTGTAGGTACTTATAGACTAATCAAGTCACCCCTTCTCTTTCTTAAGCTAAATAGATTGAGCTCCTTGAATATCACTATAAGGCATTTTTTCCCAATAATGTTTTATTTGTTTTCGTGATTCTTCTCTCAACCCTCTCCAATTTATCCTTCTTGAATTGTGGGTACCAGAACTGGACAGAGTATTCCAGCAGCGGTTGCAGCAGTGCCAAATATAGAGGTAAAATAACCCAATTCTTCTACTTGAGATTCTTCTGTTTATGCATCCCAGGATTGCATTAACTCTTTTGGCCACAGCATCACACTAGGAGCTATGTTCATTTGTTTATCTATCACAATCCCAAAACCCTTTTTAGAGTCAAACACATTGTTTGCGTGCACCCAGTTTACCAAGCAATCCAGATTGCTCAGAATCAGTGCCCGGTCCTCTTCATTATTTGCCATTCCCCCAATTTTTGTGTCATCTGTAAACTTTATCAGTGATGATTTCATGTTTTCTTCCAGGTCATTAATAAAAGTGCTAAACAGCATAGGGCCCAGAACCGATCCCTGTGACACTACACTAGAAACACACCTGCTTGATGACAATTCCCTGTTTACAGTTACAGATTGAGACCTGTGCATTAGCCAGTTTTTAATCCATTTACTATGTGTGTAGGGAGCCAGGGTGGCTCCCCTCCAAACCAGAGGGTAAAGAGCCACCCTCTCAGCTTGAGTGGGCGGGGCCAGACCAAGCTTACGCCAATCCCCAGAAGGGGAGGGGTGGGACAGGAAGTACAAAGGGCGGGGCCCTCTGCCCAGTGAGGAGAGCACCAGGGCGGGAGACAGACACAGGCTGCTCCCTCATGATCCTGCTGCCGATCCAGGGGAGGCCCTGGGACAGGAGGAACCTGACCGGGAGGAAGGCCTGTGGCGACCAGGACTGCCAGCCGCTGAGGACCTGGAGGGGCCCGGCTGTAGCCCAGGCCGGCGTGAGTCCGACACAGAGAGGGAGCTGGAGCTGCCAGCAGCGGAATACCCGGACGAGCTGGAGGGACCGGAGAGACCCGCCTGAGAGACCGGGTAGGAAGTAGCCCAGGGGCAGAACTGCACCGTGGGGTGGGGGAGTGTTTGGTCAGCGGGTGCGGATGGCCCCCCGCTGACCGAGCGGAGGGACCTTCGACTCCCACCACTGTCAGGGCCCTGGGCTGGAAAGCAGTGGAGTTGGGTGGGCCTGCGTTCCCCTACCCCAGCCAACCTGCCTGGGTGGCAAAACTGTGTGCTACCAACCCGTGCTGGCGCTCCCCTGCCTGAGGAGCACACTGCAGACCCGTGCCGGCGCTCCCCTGTCTGAGGGGCACGCTGCAGACTCCGGCCACCACACCTTTTCCCGCTAATTCCCCAGTGCCCGAAAGGTGTGACTAAGGCCCGCCAGTGGGACCATAGCTCTTCATCGCCCCCTAGGGACTCGGAGGACTGATTGAAACCTGTCACAAGTGGTAGAGAATGCGGGCAGTCAACCCCTATCCCTGCAGAAAGGGGTTAGTGTGAGGGGGCCTCTGAAGCTCCCCTACTGGAAAGATGGAGATGGAAAGGCTTATCAAGTTCCTGGCTAAGAGCCAGCAGCAGCACCAACTCGTACAGCAGCTGGGGGCCCACCAGCAGCAGTTGCTTCAAACTCTGGGGGCCCAGCACCATGAACAACAAACCCAATGCTTCCAGCAGCTTGCAACTCTGTGGCCGGGCCATGGTGGGGCTCAACCGGAGAGGGCAGCCTGCCCGACCCCTCCCGCTCCACTGATCCATCTGGCCAAGATGGGGCCTGAGGATGATACGGAGGCCTATCTGGTGACCTTTGAGCGGGTTGCCTTAGTGGCTGGTTGGGCACCTGACCAATTGGCGACCCTCCTCGCCCCATATCTGATGGGGCTGGCCCAGAAGGCTTACCGTGGGCTCCCAGATGATGAGGCCTGCATTTATGTTCGAGTGAAAATGGCTATCTTGGATGCCTTCGACATTACCCCGGAGACTTTTCGGCGACGGTTTCGGGAAAAGGTCTACCCACCGGGCGCCAGACCCCGGGCCGTGGCCCAGGAACTGAAGGACACAGGTACCCGATGGCTCCAACCTGAGCGTCGAACCGTAGCTGAAGTGACTGAACAGGTCATCCTCGAACAATTCGTGCACATCCTCCCGCCCCAGGGGAGGGCTTGGGTGTTGCGGCACCGGCCACAAAGTCTGAGCACGGCCGTCGCACTTATGGAGGACTTTCTCGAAGCACAGGCCCCGATAGGGCCGGCCGCCTGCCCCCCAAACCCTGGACCCAATGCACAGAAACTTGTAAGGAGGGGGCCCACTTCCCAAACCAACGCACCCCACCATACCCTAAGACCAGATGGCGGCAGGACTGAGTTTTCCCGATGCCCCGAGCCCACTCCACTCTCCGGCCCTAGTCGCTTAACCCGACCACCAGGCCCCAGCCAACTCTGCAGCCCCACTGGTGCCCCCACGCGGCCGGCGTGCCCAGAGGTAGGACCTTGTTTCCAATGTGGCGAGTACGGTCATCTGCAACGGGGCTGTCCTGTGATGGACTGCAACTTTGGCCTGGTGTGCACTGGGGAGCGACGGGCCCATCTGCCCTCTGTGGCCAAACTGACAGCTCCCATGGAAGTTGCCGGGGTCTCCGTGGTGGGTTTAGTTGATTCGGGCTGTGGGAAGACCCTTGTCTGTCAGGCACTCTTCTCAGACACCAAGTGGACCATTGGGGAAGTACGGATTCAGTGCATCCACAGAGACGTAAAATCGTACCCCACGGTTCGGGTCCCCATCATGGTGAATGGAGCAACTCAGTTAATGAATGTGGCGGTGGCGTCATCCCTCACCTATCCAGTGATCCTGGGCCGTGACTGGCCAGATTTCGTCAAGGTGCTCCAATCCCTACCCACCAAAGAGGCCTTCGAGGGAGCCCTGCCTGAGACGAAGACAGGACCTGACTCAAGCTCCGACCCTGGAGCTGACCCAGGTCCCACCCCTGGGCAGGATGGCCTGGAAATGGCCGGTCCTCCTCTTGACCTGGTGGACTTTAGCTGGGATCAAAGGGAGGACCCTACGCTCCAGTTTGCCTATGAGCAGCTGGCCCAGGTGGATGGTGAGGTCGTGGAGATGTGGTGCACCACCCAATGGCCCAGGTTTGAACTCAACCACGAGTGGCTCTACCGCCTGGAACGAGACCCCCAGACCCAAGAGATCCGGACCCAACTCATGGTTCCCCGCATTCGTCGTCGGGCGGTCCTGAAGCTTGCTCATGACATCCCGGTTGCCGACCATTTAGGGCAGGAAAAAACTGTGGCCAGGGCCCTGGCCAGGTTCTTCTGGCCTGGCGTCCACCGTGAGGTGAAGGATTACTGTGAGTCGTGCCCGGACTGCCAACATACAGCCCCGGCAGGGGTATGGAAGGCCCCACTGGTCCCGTTACCAGTCATAGGTGTACCATTTGAGTGGGTAGCAATGGACCTGGTCGGACCTTTTCCAAAAGGTAAGGCGGGCCATCAATACATCCTCGTCCTGATGGACTATGCCACCTGCTTCCCCGAGGCCGTCCCTTTAAGTAGTATCACCGCCCGCACTATCGCTGCGGAGCTCGTGAAGATCTTCGCAAGGGTGGGCCTCTCACGGGAGATACTCACTGATCAAGGGACCAACTTCACGTCTAAGCTGTTCCGTCAGGTATGTGCCCTATTGGGGATTAAGAAATTGTAGACCTCGGTCTACCATCCCCAGACTGACGGATTGGTCGAACAGTTTAACCGGACCCTGAAGGGAATGTTGCGGCATTTCCCCACCCAGGACCTCCGCCAGTGGGACCAGCCGCTCCATCCTTTACTACTGGCAATTCGAGAAGTCCCACAGGCATCCACGAAGTTCTCCCCATTCAAGCTTCTCTATGGGTGGCGACCCCGTGGGGTGTTGGACCTCTTGAGGGAGACTTGGGAACACAACCCATCCGCAACACAGGGTCTCTTGCAATACGTCTTACAACTGCAGGGGCGGCTGGCGCGGGCGGGCGAGCTCGCGAAGGAGAACTTAAACACAGGTGAAAGAGCCCAGGAGCAGCACTACAATTGGGGTGCCCAGGCTCAATCATTTGGGCCAGGGGACAGAGTATTCCTCCTGCTCCCCTCGGAGGAATCAAGCTTTTTGCCCGCTGGCAGGGTCCGTATGAGGTCCTCCGCCAGGTAGGGCTGGTCACCTACAAGATTCGGCAACCTGGTCGCCGTAAGGAAAAACAGATTTATCATGTAAACCTCTTAAAACCCTGGTAGGACCAGAAGGGCTCCTAGTTGCCCCATATCCCCCCGAACCGGACATGGGGCCCCATCTGCCCAAGGAGGCGGATAATGGTGAGCCCCAGCTAGAAGAGACACTCACAGTCAAGCAGCAAGAACAGGCACTCTGCTTAGTAAGGGCATTCCCCAAGACGTTCACCACGAAACCTGGGTGGACTACGCTCACCTACCATGTGATCCAGACGGAACCCGGGGTGGTGGTCCAAGAGACAACCCGGCCATTGCCTAGGCGAATGCGGGAGGCCGTAGAGGAGGAAGTCCAGGCAATGTTGGATCTGGGTGTTATTGAGCGCTCCCAGAGCGAGTGACGGAGCCCCGTCGTCCTCATACCAAAGCCAGATGGGAGCCGGCGGTTTTGCATTGACTTCCGGAGGGTTAACGCCATTTCAAAATTTGGCGCCTATCTGATGTCCCGCGTCGATGAGCTCCTCGACCGGCTTGGGGAGGCCTGTTATATCACCACTTTAGATCTCACCAAAGGATACTGGCAGATCCCCTTGGATCCCAGGTCCAAGGAGAAGACCGCGTTTGCCACCCCTTCACGGTTATACAATTTCACCCGGATGCCTTTCGGCCTACATGGGGCCCTGGCAACCTTCCAGCGTTTGATGGACTGGGTGTTGCAACCACACACGAAGTATGCTGTGGCCTACCTGGACGATGTGGTCATCTATGGCAATAACTGGGAGGAACATCTTAACCAAGTAGCGGCGGTCCTCCAGGACCTCCGCGCAGCCGGGCTCACGGCCAATCCAAAAAACTGCTGAATTGGGCAGGAGGAAACCACTTATCTGGGGTACACCTTGGGCCGGGGACAGGTCCGCCCCCTCATCGGGAAAGTCCAAGCACTCCAGGACTGTCTGGTGCCGACCACGAAGAGGCAGGTGCGTCAATTCTTGGGCTTAGCTGGTTATTACCGGCGGTTTGTACCCCACTTCGCAAGCATTATGGCCCTGCTAATGGAGCTCTTGACAAGGACAGTCCCCACCGGGTGCATTGGTCCAACGAGTGCAAGACGGCCTTTCGAACTATCAAAGAACGGCTGTGTAGTGATCCAATACTCTTCAGCTCTGACTTTCATTGTGACTTTATTGTTCAGACTGATGCCTCAGGCGTAGGGCTTGGGTCGGTCCTCTCACAGGAGGTGGACAGGGAGGAACACCCGATTGTTTACCTCAGTCGGAAGCTGTTCCCCAGAGAACGGAACTACTCTGTCATGGAGAAAGAGGCCCTAGCAGTTAAGTGGGCAGTCAATGCTCTCCGCTACTACTCGGGGGCCCCCTTTATACTGGTTACGGACCACGCACCCCTGAAGTGGCTTAATAAGATGAAGGACAATAATGCCAGGCTGATGCGGTGGTATCTCGCTCTGCAGTCCTATGCCTTCATGATTCACCATTGGGCGGGACGAGACAACACCAATGCGGATTTCCTATCCCGCCTCGGAGAGGGTGAGGACTCCAGCTCCGAAGATCGGGAGCTGGATTTGAGGGGTGGGGTATGAAGGGAGCCAGGGTGGCTCCCCTCTGAACCAGAGGGTAAAGAGCCACCCTCTCAGCCTGAGTGGGCGGGGCCAGACCAAGCTTACGCCAATCCCCAGAAGGGGAGGGGTGGGACAGGAAGTACAAAGGGCAGGGCCCTTTGCCCAGTGAGGAGAGCACCAGGGAGGGAGACAGACACAGGCTGCTCCCTCGCGATCCTGCTGCCGACCCAGGGGAGGCCCTGGGACAGGAGGAACCTGACCGGGAGGAAGGCCTGTGGCAATCAGGACTGCCAGCCGCTGAGTACCCGGAGGACTTGGAGGGGCCCGGCTGTAGCCCATGCCAGCATGAGTCCGACACAGAGAGGGAGCTGGAGCTGCCAGCAGCGGAATACCCGGACGAGCTGGAGGGACCGGAGAGACCCGCTTGAGAGACCGGGTAGGAAGTAGCCCAGGGGCAGAACTGCACTGTGGGGTGGGGGAGTGTTTGGTCAGCGGGCGCGGATGGCCCCCCGCTGACCGAGCGGCGGGACCTTCGGCTCCCGCCACTGTCAGGGCCCTGGGCTGGAAAGCAGTGGAGTTGGGTGGGCCTGCGTTCCCCTACCCCAGCCAACCTGCCTGGGTGGCAAAACTGTGTGCTACCAACCCGTGCCGGCGCTCCCCTGCCTGAGGGGCACGCTGCAGACCCGTGCCGGCGCTCCCCTGCCTGAGGGGCACGCTGCAGACTCCGGCCACCACATCTTTTCCCGCTAATTCCCCAGTGCCCGAAAGGTGTGACTAAGGCCCGCCAGTGGGACCATAGCTCTCCATCGCCCCCTATGGGCTTGGAGGACTGATTGAAACCTGTCACAATGCGCTATGTTAATTTTATAGCATGTTAATTTTTTAATATCAATTCTATGCAGTTCCAAGTCTAAGTATATTATGTCAGCACTATTATCTTTATCAACCAAACCTGTAATCTCCTGTAAAAAAATCAAGTTATTTACAGTCTATTTTCCATAAACCCATGTTAATTTGCATTAATTATATTACCCTCCTTTAATTCTCTATTAATCTGTTAGATTAGGGCCAGGATTTTGAATTTGGTCTGGAAATGGGGAGCTACCGGAAGTTGCAGAGCACAAATGTGGTGCCCTCATATCAGCCTCTGAATTGCGTACCAGTTGCAGCCTCCATGTGATGGGTCTCCTGGAGATGAAATTTACAGAGTTTGACAATTAAACATTATCCCGTATCTGCGTGACCAAATGATATGGCTCCTTGGGATTTTTTTGCAAAATAAAATGAGTTTGTCTGGGCTCACAGCCTGCATTTCAGATCTCCCTCAAACACAATATAAAATGGCTGGAATGTTAGAAACAGCCTTATAATACACACAAATGCAACCTGAACTATAACAATGGATAGTTATACATGGAGAAAACAATACATACAGTGGAAAAAACCCTCCACCTTTGCCTCACCTTGAAAGGAGACAAACATTTTTTTCCACAGCGGTCTAGCCTGAGGCCCCATTCTTCTAGTCAGACTACTGAAGAAGAGCCTCAAGCAGTGATCACATGTTCCAGGCTGCTCTGTCCAATATGTATCTCTCTCTTTTTTTCTTTTCTTTTCTTTTTTTTTTTTTTTTGGTAAAGGAAGGAGCTTTAATTGAAAAATGTCTGACAAGGATCAGGAACTCACTCCATGGTGCTGGCCTGGAGGAAGGAACCAGCCCAGCTTTCTTAAAGCTCCTTTCATCTCGGGCTGGAAACTGTCTTCAGCATTCAGCTCTGCTCTTACGCTATTCACTCCCTTTTCCCAATGGCTAATTTTATGAGGCTGATCCAATAGTTTCAGTAGAAATAAATCCAAACAGGATGCCTGTCAAAGCTCTTTGTTCAAGGTGAGATGAGGCAGGGCAAAGACACTGAATGGAGGGACACCAACCCTCTTTAGGTTAACGGTCAGGTCAATTCCCACCATCCACTCTGAACAGAAAAGAGGCTAAAGATTGCTAAGCTCCACTTACTGTTTGTAAAACCACCCTGGCTCATGCTGTCCTAGTTATTTTTAGTTACAACATGGCATTTTGCCAAAAAAAAAATATCCAACAACTAAAAGCTGCAAATTATAGGCTAGGGATTAAGCATCGAACGGTGAAGTTTAGAAAAGTAGTGAAAGCAAGGAGAAAAATACAAGTATGGTCCTGTTACCAATATTTGTGCTGATTTTTTTTACCAATGCTGAAAATGTCACCATGAAGCCAGCCTCCATCACAGTGAATACATTCAGCTTCTTGCTGTGTAGTCCCCAGCCCCTGCCTTTTTGTTTTTGCTGATCCAACACAACTTTTAAAAACCACATACACACACCCCTTTAGACCTGTCTTTAGGGGACAGTTCCCCATCCCGCTCACTGGAACTTCTTTTCCCACTGAGTGAGAGGATGGCTGGATTTCTTTAAGATACCAATTCATCCCCTCACAATAATTTCAAAGACAGCCATCTGAAAACATTCCATCTTCAGAAAAACCTTTAGAAATACATTGCACTTCTGAAAGGCCCACTGAAAGTAGCAATAGAATTAGTGACACCTCATTTCTCCTGTCCTCTACAATCAACGGAGGATTTCGTGGGACAATGTTATACCATTGAAGCCTAAGATGTGTGGGGAAAATTGATTCTTTCACCCTAACTCTCTCTCCAGTGGTGAAAGTTGAAGAGATTCCCTCCAGTTCCCTTAGAGTTTCATAATATTGCCTATTGTTCCACTATGCTGCTCATGTCACCTCACATTGACTGCAGAGATGACCCCACTTACCTTTTGTCGGACAGAGAATCCATAATGAAAGCAGGTCAGTCACTGTCCTTTAGAAAAAAGAAAAGGAGTACTTGTGGCACCTTAGAGGCTAACAAATGTATCTGAGCATAAGCTTTCGTGAGCTCACGAAAGCTTATACTCAAATAAATTTGTTAGTCTCTAAGGTGCCACAAGTACTCTTTTTCTTTTTGCGAATACAGACAAACACGGCTGCTACTCTGAAACCTGTCCTTTAGAAGTCAGCAGAAGAGGATGGGAACATCATAGCAGAAACACAGTTACTCAAAAGAAATTCATTGCCACTCTAGGCTAAATTTGATGGCAGATTCCCCAGCAGGCGTAAATCAGTAAAGTTCCATTCTAATTTTCATTTTCCATTAAAATCATGTTTTTTTCAAAGTCAGATGTTTTTTCCATCCTGTCTGCAAGTGGTTTAAGCCTATAGTGATTAAAAGGAATATTTTCCCAAATCACAGTTCTGAGTGATGTAAAGCCATAAATGACAACAGGTTATGACTGCTGTTACAGCATCCGTTACTCAATCAAAATGAACATGATGCTAACCAGCATTACAGCGAAAGGCAAACGAATTTGGAATGCATCAAACAGGACAGCAACAGAGGCAAATGAGAAACACTAGAATCTGATAAGTAGAATAAAAATGTTTTAGATTGAAGCATGATTTGTGTGAGGTTTAGTCTAAATTCTGGATATTTATAGCCTGTGACTCATAAAGGCCACAGTTCAGAAATATATTTAAAGCATATGCTTAACTCCATCCCTATTCAACAAAGCATTTAAGCACATGCTTAAGATCTTTTGAAGTAAATGGGACCCAAGTACATTCTTAAACAGCTTGAGGCCTGATCCAAAACCCGTTTACATCAGTTGGAGTCTTTCCATTGATTTTGGATCAGGCCCTTGCTGAATAGGGATGTGTTGCTAAATTGGGTCTAATTGAGGAAAGTCCAATGTTGTTAAACTAAATAAAGTGGTGATTTGAAACTGATTCCAATTAACCAGGTGTGACTTTAAAAGGAATGTGGGACATTACTAGCACTGTACTTTGGTAATAAGGCACTGTAGACCAGGGGTTGGCAACCTTTCAGAAGTGGTGTGCCGAGTCTTCATTTATTCACTCTAATTTAAGTTTGTGTGCCAGTAATACATTTTAACGTTTTTAGAGTGTCTCTTCCTATAAGTCTTTAATATATAACTAAACTATTGTTGTATGTAGAGTAAATAAGGTTTTTTAAATGTTTAAGAATCTTCATTTAAAAATGTAATTAAAATGCAGAGTCCTCCGGACCGGTGGCCAGGACCCGGGCAGTGTGAATGGCACTGAAAATCAGCTCGCATGCCGCCTTTGGCAGGCATGCCATAGGTTGCCTATCCTTGCTGTAGACTTTACTTTTCCTGAAGCTTTGCAGTTCAATTTGCCAAATACAATGTTTATTTAATTTTATTCCTGCAGAGACAAAAAGTTGTTCAGACCTGTCACATGAGATTAACACTCTGTTCCATAAATAGATAAAGGGTTCTAATTCTATTTAATCAATTGTGCCTTTTCTATTTGTTGTATTGATTAATGTTAGATTACAATCCCTCGATAAAGTGGTAGTTAGATGCATCAATCTATTGGTAATCTCCTTTTTGGTGCAGCAGCCGAATTTGGAATGCAAATCATTTACACAGTTATTATTCTAATATAGGAAAGTCACTCTGGGCCCAATCCTGATCCCAGCAAAGTTACTGTTGGTTTTGTCATGGTCTTCAGTGGAAAAAGGAGCAGTCCCTATTAGCCTGATCCAAAGGTCATTGCAGTAAATAGCTTCTATTACTCTCTAAAAGGAAATCAAGTACAATGCAAATGTCCAGGCAATGAGTGCCTTTCTTGTTTCGCTCTTCATGTTCCACATCTGGGAACTCCCATCACACAGGGAAGGTGATCTAATGAGTTTCTATGAAAGGCAATAATGTTATTATTTAACTATTGATAGTATTCACTGAACAGTGACAGTGAAGTTGCCAAGAAAGACAGGGCCGGGGTGGGGGAAAGGTATTGTTCACTGGAAAGGGCATGGAACTGGGCCCAAGGAGACCTGAGGTTTACACCCATCTGGGCTACTGATTTACTGTGTGAGATTTAGCTTCCCTGAGCCTCAGTTTCCCTAGCTATAAAATAAATAGGAATTCTTATAGTTTTGCTCACTTTTCTAAAACACTTTGAAATCTATAAATGAATAGCACTAGGCACCACAGAGAACACTATGGCAACAAGAAGAATCCTCCACCCGGCTTCATTGTGCCGAACAGATAAGCTCCCTGGCAAAGCCCCAAAGTCAGAGAATGAAACAGGTAAAGGCCTTTTAGATGGACCGTTTACTTGGACCATTAGACACAGTTTAGTTATAGTCTCCTTATGCATTTACAGAGTACCCATGTCCAATCGTATTATTAGGTGGCTCCCTTCTCTCATCCCCTCAACTAGGAGCCTACACAAGCATCTGTTCGGCCTTCTCTAGGTTCCCTTATGGTTGCATATCACTTTTTCCTTACTTGCAGAGCTACTGGTGGAGCCAGGGTTCCCTCTGAGAGTCACCACATAACTTCCGGTATCAAGTGGAGTGCCCCAAGGGTCGGTCCTGGGGCCGGTTTTGTTCAATATCTTCATAAATGATCTGGAGGATGGTGTGGATTGCACTCTCAGCAAATTTGCGGATGATACTAAACTGGGAGGAGTGGTAGATACGCTGGAGGGGAGGGATAGGATACAGAAGGACCTAGACAAATTGGAGGATTGGGCCAAAAGAAATCTGATGAGGTTCAATAAGGATAAGTGCAGGGTCCTGCACTTAGGACGGAAGAACCCAATGCACAGCTACAGACTAGGGACCGAATGGCTAGGCAGCAGTTCTGCAGAAAAGGACCTAGGGGTGACAGTGGACGAGAAGCTGGATATGAGTCAGCAGTGTGCCCTTGTTGCCAAGAAGGCCAATGGCATTTTGGGATGTATAAGTAGGGGCATAGCCAGCAGATCGAGGGACGTGATCGTTTCCCCTCTATTCGACATTGGTGAGGCCTCATCTGGAGTTCTGTGTCCAGTTTTGGGCCCCACACTTCAAGAAGGATGTGGATAAATTGGAGAGAGTCCAGCGAAGGGCAACAAAAATGATTAGGGGTCTGGAACACATGAGTTATGAGGAGAGGCTGAGGGAGCTGGGATTGTTTAGCCTACAGAAGAGAAGAATGAGGGGGGATTTGATAGCTGCTTTCAACTACCTGAAAGGGGGTTCCAAAGAGGATGGCTCTAGACTGTTCTCAATGGTAGCAGATGACAGAACGAGGAGTAATGGTCTCAAGCTGCAGTGGGGGAGGTTTAGATTGGATATTAGGAAAAACTTTTTCACTAAGAGGGTGGTGAAACACTGGAATGCGTTACCTAGGGAGGTGGTAGAATCTCCTTCCTTAGAGGTTTTTAAGGTCAGGCTTGACAAAGCCCTGGCTGGGATGATTTAACTGGGAATTGGTCCTGCTTCGAGCAGGGGGTTGGACTAGATGACCTTCTGGGGTCCCTTCCAACCCTTATATTCTATGATTCTATGATCTTGTGATCAATACCTGGGCCAGAAAAGCCAACCTGCTGACTCCTCTCCAGCTGTCAGTGGCAAATATGGGATTATTGCCAACATCCCATCACAGACAGAAGAACTTCCTAAAGTCTATTCTGTTCTTACAATCTAAAGAAAAAGATGTATTTCTTCTTTATTATACACTTGATCATTGAGTGCAGGTGTTAAACAGCATCATGATTATAAGGCTCATAAATGGGTGCTTAATTTCCATATCTTCTTCTCTGCTTTAGGTGACTGGAAGGGCAAGGATTGGACCACAGGTCCTCTAATAATGGACAGAGATTTAGGCCCAGATCCTCAAAGGTACAGATCATCTATACCCCAGATTTGGAGGCCTAAATCCCAGTTTTAGACACCACTGTGATCCACAAATCTTCCACTCTGCTGTTGCCTATAATTTCACAGATAAAAACCACACCCAGGCCTGTGAGATTAAGAGCCTAAAACTTTACATCCTTCTAAAGGCTTGTCTAAGGGCTGCAGTGTTTAGTGAAGATGCCACTTTTTGCCAATCGGAGAGCTTCTCCCATCAGTGTAGTTAATCCACCTCCGCAAGAGGCAGTAGCTATATCAATGGGAGAGTTTCTGTGCTGTCTACATGGGGGGTTAGGTCAGTGTAACCACCTCATTCAGGGGTGGATTTTTCACACCCCAACCAATGTTGTTATACCAATATAGGTCTGTAGTGTAGACCTGGCCTAAGAGAGATATGGACTTAAAGATGCACCTTGGATATTAGACCCAAGGAACACTGAAGGGCAAAGATAGACTTGTGTACTCATAATCGAGAGAATATTACCCCTCTACCTACCAAGAGGGTGAAAGAGCAGAATAGGTCCCTGAAGTTGCTTTAAAATACAAGCATCTCTCTACATTGCAGTTTGGAAGTTTAATTTGAATGCCGATTTACTAGATTTCATGTTCTCAGAACATAAGTGCCAGCTTTTAGTTACAGAGTTAGGAAACAAATACCAATTTAAGATTTTTAATAGTAGAAAATCAAATTTCCACATTTGCTATCTTTAATTTTAAAATGGATTTTTTTCTGTTTACAAAGTTCTTAATAATTTAGCACATCTCTCATCTATCAGACATTCACTGTGGGTGCTGCTCTAGTGGTGAGGTGAATGATTTCATAAAGAAAACTGATGAGTTAATATGACACAGCAATTCCAGGAATCTACACATATTGTTTTGTTCACAGTGATTGTTCCTAGTATGTAGTAAATTACATCATCATAGTCAATGGATAACATTAGTGCTTAAAAATTAATATTTCACGCTTCCTGGTTCAAACACCTGGCAAATGTGAAACATCAGATTTTGTGCAAGCTGCTTTTGATCAACTGATTCATATGAGAGAGTTAGGAGCAGAATCTAACCACGTATCATGGCAACAAAAATGATCAGTCCACAGTGTCTGTTAGTTTTATAGCACTTTATTTTATGTCTGAAAGCAATAATTTTGGTCATTGAGGCACTTAGCTTCAAACTAATACAATTAGAAGGTTGGTTTGAAAACAACACAGTGATTTCTTTAATGGCCTAATAAACATGGAGTTGGAATTTATCAGTACAACAGTGACATCTATGTATTAATGAACAAAATCCATATTCACAGGAAAACAGAAGACTTTTGATTAGGGAAAACAGTAGTAGGTGTTCAAATGTGGAAACTCATGAAGCCTTCCTTCCCCTCTTAACTAGGTGTTTAAGAATAGTGATCCATAGACTTTTTTCATATTAAGGACCATGACCCAAGGCAAATCATCTGATGGACTATCTAACAGTCTTTCCCAAGCATATAAAGGCCAGGTTTTTAAATGGGATTTAGGCATCTAATGATTCAGAAAGGTACTTTACAGTCCTGAGAATCTGTACAACACTAAACTGTCCCAAGGAGCTTATTATTTAATGCTTTTATACTATAACCATGCATAACATCACTCAAGTGAATAGCTAAATTGAAAACCAGGGGGCTCCTTGAATGTGTGGAGTTATGCTTGTGCTTAAGTGTTAGCAAGAGTGGAGAGTCCAAAGAACAGGCCTGAAGAAGAAAGGAAACATTGGGAGACCCAAAGGAGAGTGGTAAGTTAGACTGCTGCATTTTAAAACAATATTGGTTGAGATCCTCATCCCTGCTCCAGGCCATGTATGCTGCATAAAAGGCACAGAGCAGCAAAAAGGCTCCCCAAAAGCCTCCCTCCAACAAGGGAGGATTCCCCCAGTGCAGAAACTGTGGAAGACAGCTGTAAGTCTGCCTCTTGAGAACCCGCTCACAAGCAGGTTCTGTGCTGCGTCTCTTCGAGGCACAGCACAAAAATCTCACCCTTTATTTAAATGTCACTCTTCCCTCATATGATGTGGTGGTGACAGTGTCGGTGATAAAAATGAACTTGCTTGTTGGAAACACCTGATTGGCTTCTTACATATATGTTGCATTTTTTACTGCCAAATTCCTCTTCCTTAGTTTAAGTCTTTACATGAAGAGTACTGAATATTCTCATTGTCTGGTGCCGTCCCTTCTATGTCCTGGTCTCTTTGGAATTTGGTTTTATCCGCCTGTGTTTGCCAATTCTTCAACAGTAATATCCAAAACTTAAAACATCCACTCAATGGAGAAACAAACATTAACTAGCTTCAATTCCTGTACAATAAACAGGCAGAAGAATCCAAGGGGACTCTGGTAGGAATGAAAGACCCACTATTGGACAGCTGAAATATGATCGGATTCCAGGATCAACTCTCCTTTCAATTATGTATATTTCATCAATGTGATAGAAACAGCTCCAGACACTGCTTAGAAGAGGGTCAGGATTATGGTGCACAGGCTACAGTTCTAGAGCCACTGCTTTAGAGGTTCCCATACAGTCCCTCCATTTGACATCTCAGAATGATTTAGCAGCAATAGTTTTCCAGACTGTGACAGGGTTCACTCACCACTGTGGCGCCTCCTGCTGGCTGTCCTGGGGATTAGCTCTGTTCGCCTCTTCTGGTGATGTCCTGCCACTGTCACTATTGCTCCAGGACTCATGTCACTCCAGGGACCACAGCATCCTCTTCAGGACACAGCCCCCTGGCTGTGCCACACTCTGTGCTCCCTCCTTCCAGGGGACAGTATCACAGTCCACTGTCCAGCTTGTTCTTTCTAGACCAGTGGTGGGCAACCTGCGGCCCACAGGCTGCATGCAGCCCATCAGGGTAATCTGATTGTGCGCCACGAGACATTTTGTTGACACTGACTGTCCAATCTCGGCCCACAGACCCTATAGATGGCTGCAACTTGCTACATCATCTTCGACTACTCAGTAGATTTCCTTGGGCCACTTCCCCGTGGCCCCAGCACTCTCTTTGCCCTGGCCTCAGCCTGCAGGTCCCTGCAGCCTGCAAGGAGCTGCCTTTCACTCCCTGCCTTCAGCACTGCTCTGTCCAGGGTGGCTTGCTGCCTTCAGCCTACAAGGTAGCCAGTCCACCTCCCTCCTCCAGCCCCAGGGAATGACTGAAGGTGCTCTACTCTGCAGCCCTTCTTATATGGCCATCCCAGCCCTGATTGGCTGCCCCTTGCAGCCCCTCTCTAATTGGCTGCCTTCTGTGCAGCCTCCCCAGGGCTCTATTAACCCCTTAAGGGCTGGTGTGGGACAGATGCCCCATCACACAGACTATCCATAATATCGTTGTCCTGTGCTAATCAAAGAAACTCCTTTTCCCAAAATGCCTAATCTTGTCTGTAACCAATCCACCCTTTCCAGGGCACCTCCTGGCCTGCAGTACCCCACCATGAATCTCCTCCTCTTGCAGTCAGCCAGCCCTCAGCTTGGGCTCAGCCAGAGTCTCTTTTCGTGTCTTGCCACTAGGGCCCCATGGGAGCCTGGGCAATCTCAACATTCCCAGCAGAAATTCAGTTCGGTCTCAGGGTCCCTTTTGAGTCTAATTTCCTCCAGTCCCTGGTGGCATTCCCCAGGTCTCACCACCACCACCACCACCATTGGCTAGGAGCAGCCTTCCACAGCCCCTCACCCATATCAGGCTTGCAGTGTAGGTCTGCCCCCAAACAAGTGGAGGAGGAAACTGACACTGCCTCAGTGTAGGAATGCTCCTTAGCCTTTCTATCAGTTGGTTGAGGGCATATCCTATCTCACCCCTCCTCAGGGCCCTCCAGCTAATCTCACAACAGATCAGTCTTGCAGGCTCTTTCAGCCAGGCTGTATTTATTTTCCAAGAAACAACAAATCCAAAATGAAAACGTTAGGTAATTACTCTGCGGCTGTAGTCTGTGATCTCAGGGTCTTTCCTCCAAGGCTAATGTCTCTTGCAGTCCCTGCAGTTCATTCCTTTTACTGTAGTTCCTGTAACTTTCTCAGCTACAATTTTTCCGCTTCCTACTATTCTTTGCAGGACATCAACTGTCTTTGTTCAGGTGTACCTCTTTAGTAACTAGGCTGGCTGGTCCAGGCCCCAGGCCCTTAAAGGAGCATGCCATGCTGCTGTTACATTTCCAGATTCCTTCTGTGCAGTTAAGACACCATTAATATTAACTTCCTGCTGAACTAGCATGAGTCAAGCTAAGTTAGAACTACAACTGTGTGGAAAATCTTTTACTATTTAGAAGAAAGAACGAGGAGTAACCTTGTGGCACCTTAGAGACTAACAAATGTATTTGGGCATAAGCTTTTGTGGGCTAAAACCGACTTCATCAGATGCATGGAGTGGAAAATACAGTAGTAAGATAGATAGATGATATATGCAGAGAATATGAAAAGATGGGGGTTGCCTTACCAACTCTAATGATACAATCAATTAAAGAGGGCTATTATCAGCAGGAGGAAAAATCACTTTTGTAGTGGTAATCAGGATGGCCCATTTCAAACAGTTGACAAGAAGGTGTGAGTAACAGTACGGGGGGCAATTAGCATGGGGAAGTAGGTTTTAGTTTGTGTAATGACCCATCTACTCCCAGTCTTTATTCAGGCCTAATTTGATGGTGTCCAGTTTCAAATTAATTCCAGTTTGCAGTTTCTCGTTGGAGTCTGTTTTTGAAGTTTTTTTTGTTGAAGAATTGCCACTTTTAGGTCTGTAATTGAGTATCCAGGAGGTTGAAGTGTTCTCCAACTGTTTTTTGAATGACAAAGGAGAAGAGAAAGAGGATAACAATTATCAATCCTTATCAATGATTTCTTCTGCTATGGAACTTGTCACTAAATAAATAATTCATCCAAAACAGAAAAAAAAAAAGAAAAAGAAAAAAGCAAAAAAAAGCAAAAAAGCTTTGCCATTCTCACTTGCCTAATAAAACTAGTGATAAGGATAAGATACAAAATTGAGATTTGGATCAGAACGTCCCTGAAGAAAGAGTATGCAAAGTTTTGGTTAGCCTTCTCTCTAAGTAAAATGTATTCATATAATAATGGTGCTTTAAACATAAACCTCCCCTCTGGGGAGGCATCACAACGGCCAGAGACTACAAAATGTTTCTCAACAGTTCAAGTACTAAGAACATATATAATAATGAAAGCTTCCTGGGAAACTGTCTAAAAAACTGATACTATCCATCTTTCCTGTGCAAGCTCCAAAGGGCTCTTCTGTTCTTATTAAAGTAATAGTTAGATATTATTTATCCATCATCATTTTCATACACATTCTCCACTTTTGTTCTGTCATTGCCTTTGAATTTCCCAGATCTTATAATGCAGCCATTGTAGTATAAAAGCACCAGCTCTGAAACCATAAAGCACTTTACAAACAAAACAGGGTTCATAACATGGTGGAAATCTTAAATAAAGCAAAATAAAACAGCCCTAACACAAACAAAACTCAGTGAAACTCGACTTAAACATCAGCAAAGTTAAAAGAGGTACATCTTTGTTAGAATTTCTAGTAAGATTTACAAAAAGTGAGGCATCTTTGATGTTGAGTCCCTTCTAAAATCCTTTGTGTGTCTTTTTATAATGTCAGTACTTCAGAGCAGTATGGCCTCTTTCTAGATGTTTCAAAGTGCCCTTTCACTTTCTGGGGCATCATCACAATATAAATAATCAATACTAAATGAGTATCTGTACACAGCTGTGTGCAATGTTAAATATGATGGCCTGTTAAGAATAAATGCCTATCTTCTGGACTCTTTCTTTGGTTCATTTAAAAGAGAATCCTGACAGCTTTTACAAAGTCCTGAATTTTGTGGAAATCCCTTAACCTCTCTACTTTACTATGCTTATCTATTAAATAGGGATACTGCTTCCCTCCCTTGCAGTGTCACACATAGAATTATTGAGTAACATTGTAATACAATGATCTACAGAGTAAGTGTCTGTTCCGACTCCCACTGAAGTCAATGGAAAGACTCTCTTGACTTCAACACAAAATGGATCAGGCCTAATGTGCTATACTCTAAATCCATTTCCTTGGGATTTTCATTACTTTTTAATAAATAATCTTTGTATTGACTTTTCAGGTCATATACTAACAGTGAATCTACAGATTCTTTGTAGTCTATCTACACAGTACAAGAACCCTGATATATTGCTCTTTTCTGCTGTTTTAGGCCAACCCCTGCATGCTGCTGAGCACTGATGAAGAAATGTGTGAAGAACCTGAGCCCTCAGTTCTTGCTTCAGTGGCTTCTGCATAGTGAAGAAAAGTATCCACAGTCCTGAGCAATGTGAACAAACCTCCATATCTTCACTACATTTTATTGAGCAAGAGGAACAGAAGAACGGCCATACTGGGTCAGACCAAAGGTCCATCTAGTCCAGTATCCTGTCTTCCAACAGTGGCCAATGCCAGGTGCCCCAAAGGGAATGAACAGAACAGGTAATCATCAAGTGATCCACCCCCTGTCGCCCATTCCCAGCTTCTGGCAGAGACTACGGACACCATTCCTGCCCATCCTGTCAAATAGCCATTGATAGACCTATCCTCCATGAAAAATCTAGTTCTTTTTTGAACCTTGTTATAGTCTTGGCCTTCATAACATCCTCTGGCAAGGAGTTAAACAGGTTAACTGTGCATTGTGTGAAAAAAATACTTCCTTTTGTTTGTTTTAAACCTACTGCGTATTCATTTCGTTTGGTGACCCCTAGTTCTTGTGTTATGAGAGGGAGTAAATTACACTTCCTTATTTTCTTTCTCCACACCAGTCATGATTTTATAGACCTCTATCATATCCCCTCTTAGTCATTTCTTTTCCAATCTGAAAAGTCTCAGTCTTATTAATCTCTTCTCATATGGCAGTCATTCCATACCTGTAATCATTTTTGTTGCCTTTTTCTGAACCTTTTCCAATTCCAATATATCTTTTTTGAGATGGGGCAACCACACCTGCACACAGTATTCAAGTTGTGGGCATACCATTGATTTATATAGAGGCAATATGATATTTTCTGTCTTATTATCAATCACTTTCTTAATGATTCCCAATATTCTGTTAGCTTTTTTGGCTGCCACTGCTCATTGAGTGGATGTTTTCAGAGAACTACCCACAATGACTCCAAGATCTCTCCCTTGAGTGGTAACAGCTAATTTAGACCCCATTATTTAATATCTATGGTTGGGATTATGTTTTCCAATGCGCATTACTTTGTATTTATCAACACTGAATTTCATCTGCCATTTTGTTGCCCGTACAGCCAGTTTTGTGAGATCCTTTTGTAGCTCTTCGCAGTCTGCTTTGGATTTAACTATCTTGAGTAGTATTGTGTCATCTGCAAATTTTGCCACCTCACTGTTTACCCCTTTTCCCAGATCATTTATGAATACGTTGAACAGTACTGGTCCTAGTCCTGACCCTGGGGGACCACTATGCACCTCTCTCCATTCTGAAAACTGACCATTTATTCCTAATGAGGATGAGGGAGCAGACACAGGGCATGGCCAAGGTACAGTCTTAGGTGAGAGGAATCAATTATTGATCCAGTGAACAGATTGATGTGTAGAGTAGCCATCTTAAGCAGTATCTGTTACTCCAGCTGCCAGTCAGGAATTAGAAGCTTATCCGAATGTGTCTGAGATATGCTTTTGGAAGAAAGGGAGAACTGAACAATCCAAAAGAAGCAAAATGTAATTATACTGACTTCCACTTCAAGGCTCCTTTACACTGCCAGAGTGGGGTAGCATGACTGCAGTGAAAATGGAACTCCAGCCCCTTGTAAGTGGAAGATGCTCAGTTCTTCTCAGGATCAGGCCCTTAAGGAGCAGACTGGGCAGATGCAGAAGGGAGTCCCATCCAGTCCTGTCTGAAATTCCAGTTGTGTTATATCGAGGATGGTGACATAAGCAGTGATGAATAAATGGTAATGTGGCCCTGAAGGAGGTGAAGAGTCCCAGTCCACTCAGAAAAAGGGATAACGAGAGAATGGTCTAGGAAATGCAAGTCTCCCCTACATCTCAGAGGAATGCATCAACAGTGCTGTTTACTAACATCCTCAGTGTAAAACAATGTTTTGAAACAGCAAAATATTGCAGACAGAGCCCTAGATAATCTGGGAAATCATTTTCACATTGCCAGAAATCTGTGTTGCGAAGCAGGGGAGCAAAGCTAACATTTGGCGTGCTTTGCTACTTTTTGAAAGCTGACATGCTGACTGTACACCCTGGTGCTGCTAGGCTATTATTTTCCACCCTGCTAGTCTAGAATTATAGTTCTGTAGGAAGACTGGCTTTTGTCATCTGGCAAAGGCTTTGTATTGTGTGTTTTACTAAAAATAATGCGGTAAAATGCTGAAATGCTGACAGCTGAGTGGATCCAAACTCAGCATTTTCTCATGGTAATTCCAGTTTTGTCTTTTTGCCACAGCAGTGTACTTTCTGTCTTCAATTTTGCCATGTTTGCTTGCCTTTCACTTTCTTATTTCTTGTCTTTGATTCCCTGCACCTCTGAAGATTTCACAGGTTGAACAATCCAGGGGACATGCTGAGTCCCCTCCCCCATTTACATGTTTGTAAATGCCTGGATTTTTCTCTGTCAAAAATGTTGTATTGTATGGCATTCTGCTAGCATTTCCATGTCCTGATTTATGTTACAAATAAGATGATAATTATAACATTTATTTAAATTAAACCATTTATATGCACATAGGGTTCTTTGAAAACCACTCTGTTTGCAAAATTGCCACTACCATTTTTAGGACATGAATATTAATTGTTGTAATCAAATTATGATAATTGGAGAGCTATAAAATGTACGCAATAACACAATGCATTCCTCACTCATCAAGGCCATGATCCATAGTCCACTGAAGTCAATGGAAGGAGTACCAAGACGTCAGTGGGCTTTGTATCAGGTTCTGTCTACACCCAGCAGACTTGTCACATCTCATGCCTTCGGCATACCTCCAAAGTGAATGTGTAGGCTGATAAATGCACACACCAGAGTGTGTTAATAAATAGGCAAAGAGTCCTGTGGCAACTTGTAGACTAACAGATGTATTGGAGCATAAGCTTTCGTGGGGAAAAAAAAAAAAAAAAAGCTTATGCTCCAATACGTCTGTTAGTCTACAAGTTGCCACAGGACTCTTTGCCGCTTTTACAGATCCAGACTAACCTGGCTACCTCTCTGATACTTGTTAATGCATAGTTGGATTGTTTTTAAAAATCTGAATTTTTAGACAAACAGTTTTAGGGAGCATGTGAACCCAGATTTGAAAAAATCTCGATTCTAAAGAGGCCGTAGCTCTTTGAAGATGAAGTGCCTGAAGAGGAACAAGCAGACAGCTCACAGCTGGGTTCAAACAGCCCTGGAAATCCTGGGGAGCAGCATTTTTAGCTTTGACATTTTAAACCGATGAATTCTCTCCCACCCGCACATCCCCACTTTCTTTGTGATACTCACTACTCAGATGCTGCGGTCACACCACATCGATTTCAAGGGTTCTGTCCTTGTGCAGAACTGAGACATGGGGCTTTGAAGAAACAGAACAGACAGGCAGCTCAGGGCTTGGTTCACATAGCCTTGAAATCTTGCAGCAGTAATAGAGGACAAGCAAAGGGGTAAAAATAAACATGCAGTCGTTCTCAAACTGGGGGTCGTGACCAATGTTCCCTCTAATTTTTGACGGGCCATGTGGGCAAAAGAATTCTTTTGTGCAAACTTTTGACAGGCCGTGTGGGCAAAAAATTTGTTCTGTGCTAATTGTGCTTCTGTGCAAATTTTTGTGCACGCGGTGTTTCACCATGTGTGCGGGGTTTAGGATCTGCGTGCGCGCGCGCACACAGCTTACAGGGAATAGTGGTTGTGACCCCCTCAGAGGGGTCACAAGGTGGTTACATAGGGTTGTGAGCTCCATAGGACTGACAGCCCCGAGCCCTAATTAAGTTAAATTAACCCCTCGTTTTTTATTTTAAGGGGGGGGGGAGTCACACTCAGAGGCTTGCTGTGTGAAAGGGTCAACAGTACAAAAAGTTTGAAAACTGAAATACAGGTTGAAGGCAGCACCTCTATTTCAAGCATCCATCAAGATCATTATAAAGTTCCCTGCCCTGCCCTAAAAGAAAGAGAGGGGGGGCTAGATTCTTGGTTAAGAACATAAGAACAGCCACACTGGGTCAGACCAAAGGTCCATCCAGCCCAGTATCCTGTCTACCAACAGTGGCCAATGCCAGGTGCTCCAGAGGGAGTGAACTTAACAGGTAATGATCTAGTGATCTCTCCTGCCATCCTGACAAACAGAGGCTAGGGACACCATTCCTTACCCATCCTGGCTAATAGCCATGAATGGACTTAACCTCCATGAATGTATCCAGTTCTCTTTTCAACCCTCTTATAGTCTTAGCCTTCACAACCTCCTGAGGCAAGGAGTTCCACAGGTTGACTGTGCACTGAGTGAAGAAGAACTTCCTTTTATTTGTTTTAAACCAGCTACCCATTAATTTCATTTGGTGGCCCCTAGTTCTTATATTATGGGAACAAGTAAATAACTTTTCCTTATTCACTTTCTCCACACCATTCATGATTTTATATACCTGTATCATATCCCCCGCTTAGTCTCCACTTTTCCAAGCTGAAAAGTCCTAGCCTCTCCTCATATGGAACCCTTTGCAAACCCCAAATCATTTTAGTTGCCCTTTTCTGAACCTTTTCTAATGCCAGTATGTCTTTTTTGAGATGAGGAGACCACAGCTGTATGCAGTATTCAAGATGTGGGCGTACCATGGATTTATATAAGGGCAATAAGATATTCTCCGTCTTATTTTCTATCCCTTTTTTAATGATTCCTAACATCCCGTTTGCTTTTTTGACTGCCGCTGCACACTGCGTGGATGTCTTCAGAGAACTATCCACGATGACTCCAAGATCTTTCTCCTGATTAGTTGTAACTAAATTAGCCCCCATCATATTGTATGTATAGTTGGTGTTATTTTTTCCAGTGTGCGTTGCTTTATATTTATCCACATTAAATTTCATTTGCCATTTTGTTGCCCAATCACTTAGTTTTGTGAGATCTTTTTGAAGTTCTTCACAGTCTGCTTTGGTCTTGACTGTCTTGAGCAGTTTAGTATCATCTGCAAATTTTGCCACCTCACTGTTTACTCCTTTCTCCAGATCATTTATGAATAAGTTGAATAGGATTGGTCCTAGGACTGACCCTTGGGGAACACCACTAATTACCCCTCTCCATTCTGAAAATTTACCATTTATTCCTACCCTTTATTCCCTGTCTTTTAACCAGTTCTCAGTACATGAAAGGATCTTCCCTCTTATCCCATGGCAACTTCATTTATGTAAGAGTGTTTGTGAAAGACTTTCTGGAAAGCTAAGTACACTATATCCACTGGATCCCCCTTGTCCATAAGTTTGTTGACCCCCTCAAAGAACTCTAATAGATTAGTAAGACATGATGTCCCTTTACAGAAACCATGTTGACTTTTGTGCAACAATTTATGTTGTTCTATGTGTCTGACAATTTTGTTCTTTACTATTGTTTCAATTAATTTGCCCGGTACTGATGTTAGACTTACCGGTCTGTAATTGCCAGGATCACCTCTAGAGCCCTTCTTAAATATTGGCGTTACATTAGCTATCTTCCAGTCATTGGGTACAGTAGCTGATTTAAAGGACAGGTTACAAACCATAGTTAATAGTTCCGCAATTTCACATTTGAGTTCTTTCAGAACTCTTGGGTGAATGCCATCTGGTCCCGGTGACTTGTTACTGTTAAGTTTCTCAACTAATTAATTGGTTACTAATAAATTAATTGGTTACTAATAAAGTCCCATTTGTGCCACTATAGTGGCACAAATAGGACTTACATCTGCCTTATGGGAGCAGCTGGGATTCCCTCAGGAAAATCCTTGTTAGGCATAGATTGGCTACCTACCCCCTCCACACACACACCCCACTCCTCCAAAGAGGCATTTTGGTGGCAGGAAGGAATGTGATGCACTCCAGAAACCATGGCTGGCATAGTGGCTCCTTGGGAGCTGCTGTATGCCCACACAAGTTAGAGAAGTACTGAGAATTCTCTAACTTGTGCCAAGGGCTGGTTTGTTCTCTGGCAAGCCCTCAGGATCAGGGCACAAGATAGGTTGTGTACAGCTGCCTATGCCTGCCCAGATGCACCAAACACTGCTGTGTTGAATCTAGGGGGTTAGTTCTAAATATAATGCAGAACAGTGAACTGCTAAACAAACTGAGCCTTTTTGCAACACCAGTGTTCTTCAATGCACGGATGTCATTACAGCTTACAGGGTGATGTCTTGCCTGCTCCCCTCCATTCCATCATTGCTTTAATCATTTTGGAATATTTCAGGAATTATTTTTAGTGATACTTTTGTATTTTTAAATTGAAAACTGCAGAGTTCTCTAGTAAACCAGTTGGCAAGGAGACTGGACCATTCTTATGTGAATCTTGGTTTGGAAAACCATCCCGAAGGTCAGGTGCTAATTCAATTAAACAATTAATTGCAAAGTTGTGAAATAAGTTATCAAGATGGAGAAATGCAGCCATTGCCCCTACATAGCAGCATGGAGAGTTTGCTCCCTCATGCTGTGCGATTAGTAGAGCAGTCTTGTGTCTTAGATCGAGAAAGGACACCATGTGATTTATTATATGTCTTCCTTCACTCAGTATACAGCTAAGATCAGGACATCTTATTTTAAAATCCTTGTCCCCACTGAAGACAATGAGAATTTTACCATTAACTTCAGTCAAGGCAAGATTTCACCCAAGATGTTACTTATACTATAGTTTGCATATTTTGAACTTTTTGGTGCTGTTTGGTTCAGAGTTACTAATATCGGGCTGATTGCATTTACCATTAATAAGGTACTTTGGGAAATCCCAATTTCCATCACCAACAGGTTAACTTTTGGCAGAGAAAAATATCAAAATCTTTCTTTTCTCCTCCTTTATGTGAATCCATCTGCCTGGCTTCAGAAAATAATACAGCTATCAGCACAGTGCTACAGTACTCAGGACATCAAGGACATTTCAGTAGGCGACAACCATGACAATTGATTATTGTTTTCTGTTATTGTTTACAGAGATTCTTTCACTATGTAAAGATACTGCTGAACCAGCCAGATAGCAGTGATATGCTATTGCTTTGGTTTCTTGGATTACAAGACCTCATTTATTAACTCTTACACTTCCAGCACAACAGTACATGGAGAAGTTCAAAAATCAATCAATCAAGCCTTAAGAAAGATAAAAGCATATTTCATTTAAAAATAACCGCCCATAATCTGATATTCCAGAACAGCTGAACAAAACTCCCCAGTCATGTACCAAAAAGATGTGCGTAGGTTAGAAAATACCATAAAACCAGATTAAAAAGAACATTATAAAAAGAAAGGTAGGCAAACCCTTTTAAGAAAAAGAAATGGCATTTCAAATAATAATGAAAAGGTGTGCAGGCTAAAAAAAATATGCCAGCCATTTGGTACTGGTTTTAGGTGCTGTAGTTGCAATCTGAGCACTATCTGCATGCTTAGGATCATCTTTTTAAATTATGAATATGCAACCCTACACACTTTAAACCTAAGATTTCCTGTTGCCATGACAACATGAACAGTTGTTCCCTGTCATTATGGACCATGTGCTTTGGGAATTGGATTATATCATCGTAGTACTTTGGTTACCCTGAGAACACCCTGCTGTTTTCAATGTATTTTGTTCATTTTTAATGTGACCGGTTTTATTAGTCCTTTTGGAAAAGACTATTACTAAGGACAAAGCATCAGAAGTACATTAGAATAGGAAACAACCTGCCGGCCAAACAAGATTCAGCATTGTATTGGTGCATATCCAGGAGAGTATGTTTAATTAATGTGTATCATAATTCTTTAAAATCATGTAATAGACTACTGTGCATGAGGATTAGCGTCTGCTAATCTGGAACAGTAATTGTGTAGTATCAGCCAATACTATATGCTTTCAGAATATATTAGCCTCCTTCATCCCTGACTGCTACAGCACTACACACAAAATGTGTCTCACATGTTATGACTCTTGGGGTTGAAGAGTTAAGGTAGCAATTACATGGGGCAGGGGAGGAGGTTATACTGTACCAGGATCTCCACACGCTGTGAAAGCTATACATTTATTTAGTTTATTTATTACATTCAGGTGAAGTGGGGGACAGCTTGGCTCCTATTGTTGCACTGGATAGCTTTCTGGCTACTCAGAATCTTCCTTTTATACCATAAATATAGCAAATAATCAAGGAGTCAAATGAACAGATACAATTTGAATGACTCAGAGTTTTAGGTTATAGACAGATTGGATTCTTGCTCATGTGCTCAGGGTTAACTGGTTGCCAGATATGAGGTGGCAGACAAATCCTGCCCTCTATGGTATATTCCCAGAGATCTTGTTCATTTCAACTTTTTCTGGAATATTAAATTATGGAAACAAGTCATTCATTAGCATCAGGTGGGCATACCCACATACCATTGGCGAGTAATAATTGGTGGACTTAGGCCCTTCTTGTCTCCCTGAACCGTCCATTGTTTATGTGGATATAACAGTAAATTGAAAATAGCGTATCATTGTCCATAGAGGGGGAAGCTATTTTAAAGGCTCAGACTCTTCTTCAGATTTGGGTTTGAATTGATGATGGGCAAGTTCATCTATTCCAGTCAAAATTCTGTCTATATTGAACAAGAATACTGAAGGGAGGGAACACTGTATTAGCATAATTCAGATCTTCATTTTTCTCTCCTGTTAAATACAGTATTGTACTACAGAGGCTATAAATATTAAATTGAGTTTGGCAAACTCAGAAATTACTGTATACTTACTCTAAATCCCAGAGTGGCCTGTGGGGTAAAAACGAACAAGCGAATATTGGGCTCCCACATTAAAAGCCATTTAAGTGCTTTTTCTAATGATAGAATTTACTGTATGTAAAACCAACACGGAGCCTGTATGGTATGATGCAGCATCTGAGAAGCATCACAAGGCAAGAAGCAGATTAAAGCAAATAAACTAGAATCTGGCCCCGGAGAGATGCAACATCTGGCAAACACCTATGATTAAATTCCTAGTGGATTTAAGGTGGTTATATAATTAATCTGATTTAACAATTAATACATTCCCAAGACACACAATGGATGGCTTAAAATGTCATTAAATATATGTGCTATGCAATTTTTGGTCCTGCATTCTAATTTCCATCAATGAGAATGAATCTACATGAGCCTACACAATCATACAGGACTCATCCATTTGTGCAACAGAGGACAGTGTTACAAGGCTATTCTGATTATAATTTTAGGTAAGACTAACAAGGTTTTACCCAATCTGAGGCTGAATCCTTTTGTTTCACCTTTTGGGGCTTCCTAATAAAGTTACTCCCCATTGCTTGCAAGTCAATAAACACCCCTCCTTGGAATCTGACTTATTAAGCTATCATAGTTCAAAAACAAGGCCCTGCTCTACCACTTCTATAGCTTCTACAGCTCAGGACTGAGCTCAACAGTTTTATTTCCAAAACCCAGGTCTTGCTGCCTAGTGTTTCCTCAAGCCTCTTGCCTCTCAATGCTATTCTTCCCCTTAACGCTTCTGCTCCTGCCCCCACAGCAGGTCTCTCCAGTTGGTGTCGAGTACCTCTTCTCTGTACCTCTCTGCCCCAGATCACCAGATACCATTGCATCAGAGCTTCATGCCCTAACTCTCTCAGCTCCCCGGAGTCCTGAAAAGCCCTGCCCTAGCCCCTGGTCTTGTTTTCTCTGAGGGAGCTTGCTCTTTCTTATAGGAAGCCCCCTCCCTTGTTCTCCCTGGTCACCTGACCCAAACCGCAACCTGCGACTGGATGACAAGGCACATGTGGGGAAGAGCCCAAATCTCCGAAAGGGCCAGCCTACCATCTGGCAGACTTATCTAGTAAACACTGAACATTTCCCTGCCTATATTTAGCACACTAGTTATTTTATTTTAACAAGAAGAACTGAATTATTTCCCCTTCAGTACGATAATTTATTTCCTGATTTTAATCCAATTATAATCTTGTGGCCCAATCTTGGATGCCATAGCACGGGAAACATTTTGCCATAATAAGCCTCTGTGTTGTTCTGATCTAAGCAAATTCATTTCTTGGGCTTCCCAGAAATCTTAATAGGGTTTCCAAGAACATGACAGGACTTGCTGACAAAGAAAAGCTCTTCAAAGGGCAGCACTCAGAGCCATGCACATATCACAACATCTAACACCTCTGAATGGAATTATAGCACTGCTGGTTCCTAATCTTATTTATTCTTTCAGAGGAGCACCAGTATTTTTACTCTGGTAATATAGTGATTTTGTGCAATTGCCATTGCCATCCATGTTTTAGCGTGAAGAATACATGCCAAATAATAAAAGTTGAACCATAGTGGCTGCTTATATTTTGTTGCATAGGACATAATTAGCAATTTTGCTATGTGTGTGTGTGTGTAGCATTCACACTGCAGGACCACCATGTTGTCTCATGTTATATCTAAGACATGTGTGGTCTGCCAGACATCATCTGTAAGAATTTCAGTGGAACACTGATTAAGCAAGGTGGTGGGGCACAGGCCCAACTTTTAACACACAGGAGGTGCCACTGACATCAGTGGGACTATTCAGGTGCTTAAATGTAGGCACATGCTTCAGTTCCTGGCTCATTCGAGGCCTGAATCAACAAAATGGCTAGGCAGCAGTTCTGCAGAAAAGGACTAGGGGTTACAGTGGATGAGAAGCTGGATATGAGTCAACAGTGTGCCTTTGTTGCCAAGAAGGCCAATGGCATTTTGGGATGTATAAGTAGGGGCATTGCCAGCAGATCGAGAGATGTGATCGTTCCCCTCTATTCAACATTGGTGAGGCCTCATCTGGAGTACTGTGTCCAGTTTTGGGCCCCACACTACAAGAAGGATGTGGAAAAATTAGAAAGTGTCCAGCGGAGGACAACAAAAATCATTAGGGGACTGGAACACATGACTTATGAGGAGAGGCTGAGGGAACTGGGATGTTTAGTCTGCGGAAGAGAAGAATGAGGGGGAATTTGATAGCTGCTTTCAACTACCTGAAAGGGGGTTTCAAAGAGGATGGATCTAGACTGTTCTCAGTGGTGGCAGATGACAGCAAGAGGCAATGGTCTCAAGTTGCAGTGGGGGAGGTTTAGGTTGGATATTAGGAAAAACTTTTTCACTAGGAGGGTGGTGAAACACTGGAATGCGTTACCTAGGGAGGTGGTGGAATCTCCTTCCTTTGAAGTTTTTAAGGTCAGGCTTGACAAAGCCCTGGCTGGGATGATTTGATTGGTCCTGCTTTGAGCAGGGGGTTGGACTAGATGACCTCCTGAGGTCCCTTCCAACCCTGATATTCTATGATTCTATGAAAAGAAAGTGAGTTGAGTTGGAACCATTTTTTTGAGGTATTTACACTCAGTTTGTGGTGGAAGGGCCATTGCAGTGTTTATACCCTAAATATCTGTGTGCTGCACTATCTGGAGTAAACCACTCAACAATACATTTAAAGTGCAAGAGTGAACTTCTGTTGGACACATGACATTGGGATGCTTTTACATAATAGGTCTTGGAGGAACTAGTGGTATTTAGTCACATTGAAATGGAGTACAATAGCGCCTTTGCAAACAAAAGCCTAGAGGCTCAGCTGTGCCAGAGCCCCGCTAAAGTGCACCGGAGAAAAGGCAAAGATATATCTCAAAGCCAGATTTGCACTCATCCAGTTCCCACTGCTGCAATGGGTGGGTTGGTCTCTGAAGATGGAGTACACTCAGGGATGCTTTAACCACTGCTGGCTTGTACGTAGCCTGAAGGGACTATTATGATGGTGTGAGAGTGCCAAAGGGCAGTACACGCTAGCCATGCCTTTTCCGACCTTCTACATGCCCTGTGTGCCGGGGCAAGAAGAGGATAGCATAGAGGAGTTAAGGGATTCCTCACACTAGGGCAGTTATATCAGAGCAATTCTATCTGGGTTTAGTTGCTCTGCCAATGCAGACCAGCCTTATCAGAGGCAAGGTTTTGGCCTGTAGCTTTATGGAATGATGGCCAGGCTGAATCCTCATAGGAGAGAGGAAGCCTGGTCACATTAATAACATGAGGTCAGATTAAATGAGCTCCACTAGTTCAAGCAGGAGAGCCGATACCTCTCCTGAAGAGAGGTCAAACAAACTAAATGAAATTGCCCCGCTAATTATGGGTAGCATACATTGGGTAACACGCCACAAGAACATTTTTCAGAGCTGGAAGGTGATCATGCAATTTTGCTCTTTCCACCGAAACAGTCTATATATTCAACCATTTAATGTATTCCCAAATCCCACTTTACTTATCCCTATGTTCATAACAGACACCAACCCACTCTGCTAAGTGCTTTTGGTTCCTACAGGCACAAACCATGTCAATAGAACTAGTCTGTGAGCAGACAAATATGCAAAACACACTGTATGTGGAACAGTGTGATCTTTCAGAAGATTTTTTTAAAAGAATGTTTTCCAGTCCCAGAACCCGAACTGTTGCCAATTCTACACTTAAAGAAATAGGTCAGCAAGAGCTGCATTGCCTGGGGTCCTTATTATCTTTCAGCTGCAGTGAAACAGAAGCTGTCTTCAAAAAGCAGAAAAAGAAGGCAGAAAAGTCTGTTAACAGCTCTAAATTTAAAAACTAATAACACTGGGGCTCATAATATAAATAGAAAGCTGACTCATGGGGTTCTCACCAAATGTCAAGCCAAGCTTCCCCTATGTTTGTGGGCTTTTGGATTCTGTGTCATAGTTCAAGCCATTATAGAAAGCGGCAGAGACATTTGGATTCAAAATCTGAATATCCCCAAGACTCAGTGGGGTTCATATAGAGTGTTCCATTGCAGGCCTCTGTAAGAATAAAATTAAATGCAAAACCTACAGTTCCACAGCGTTACCATTTACATTTTTAAGTGCACAAAAGTTGGGAAGTTCCAATGTCCCCAGCAAATATAGTCCCCCTCCAGCCCCCCTGAATATATGTATTATTTTGTATTATTCGAATGTGTTAATTTTCAGACATCAATCCCTTCACTCATGACACTTGGGAATGATCAGTGGTGAACGAGCAAACTCAGGATGAACGGGTGGGCAGTCATAGAGAAGAAGTGGGTTAGGAAATGTGGCATAAATATCTGGCTCATGCTAGGCCAGCTCCTCTTCACCCACTTCCTTCTCACTGCTCAGCCTGCTGCCCTTTTAGGAAAAGCTCAGGTGGGGTGATTCTAGAAGGGCAGCAGGCTGAGTAGTGAGAGGGAAGTGGGTGAAGAGGACCTGTCCTAGTGTGAGTCAAAGAGGCAAACCTGACCAATAAGCAACAGCCAGCCAGGTACACCAGGGTTACTGCAAGGTGCTGAGGCCTAGCACCTCACAGGTATCTAGGCATTGCTCCCCTCAGTGTTGCAACACCCAACCCATAGGCAGGTGGAATCCCCAGCCTGCAGTCAGGCATCCAGGCTCCCCATGCAATGCGAGGGGAGAGTTTGGCACCTAACAGATCCTTAGAAACCAGCAAGCTGAGCAGGGAGCTACCTAAGCTCTCCAGAAATGAACTGGTGGAGAGAAGAGAGGTGCTTAGGCACCTAATTGGCTGAGCTGGTGTGCTGGCTGGTAAGCCAGAGATAGGTAGCTCCCTCCACTCACAATCCTCAGTTGCAAAACCTTTTCCTGAAGTTAGGGTGTGTCTACACGGCAAGCCGCTGTGTGGCAAGTCAGGACAGTGCGCCAGTTTGCCATGCAGTAACTCACTGTGTGCACACTGCTACAGCGCAGTGCAAGTCCTAGAGTGTGGCTTAACAGTACAGCGACTGGCCCCATTGGCTACCGAGCTGCCCAGCAGGATTTGCACTGTGCTGCAGCTGTGTCCACACCGTGAGCTACTGTGCAGCAAGCTGGTGTGCTGAAGATTCACACCCTGCACAGTAACTCAGTGAGTAGACAAGCTGTTGGATACCTAAACCTGGCCAGCTGCTTAGATAGCCCTAAGCTACCTAAGCTTTTCAGCCAAAACAGTCTCTCTTTCTGCGGGTCTCCTGCTCACCCTTGATACCTCTCCCACACTCACGCTACATCACCCTGTGCCCCCTGCTGTTTTTGATCAGATGCTCCACACCACCACACCCACCAGTGGCCTGCATCTGGCCCTCCTGCTGCAGCTGATAGCTATGAGGTGTTTGGCGTGCCCAGAGCACGCCTGCAGAATCAGCCCCTGCTTCCCAATTTGAGAATCCGGCTTTGGGCCACGGGGGCTTTGAGCTATTGCTCTGAGCAGCTCATTGGCTGTGGGGTGGCAGCAAGGCTTTGCCAATGCTGACCCGCAGGGACTTGGGCACCTACAAGGTTACGTGGCAGCAAAGCAGCACTTTCTGAAAATCTCAGTGGTGCTTAAATGGTAGCCTCTATACCTTTGAGGGGCTGGACCTGGGAGTCTGTACCTTTGTGTGCCTAGCATAGGGAATAGTTGTGGCCAATGGAACATGCCTACACAAGGGAGTAACCGCTCATAAGGCTGCAGTGGGCTTTGGATCAGGACTCTAGACACATATATTTCCCTCCTTACTATAGACGGTTGCATAAAGTGCAAGGAAGTAAAGTTAAGGTGGGGAACGCAACTTTAATATTCAAATGTCCTGACTTTCAGGGTATGGGATGAATTTAGCTCTGGCTGAATTTAGCACCTGCTCTGGCATTGATGGAATGAATGCTTGGCACTGAGATTACTAGGTGACAGTCTGGCTCTTCCATTTACTTCAGTGGCAAGGCTAGTGCCAGACTGTGGTTTTGATCAAGCCAGACATTTGTGCATCTTGCTGTTTAAATTTACGGACTTCTGCCTACTTCCCAGAAGAACATTGCAGACTAACCACAAAGACTGTCATCTTTGCAGAGATTAGAAAACAGCAGAAAGACAAAGAATCCCATCCTTGGTGATTCTCTGTCCTTGGAGGTAAACTCCATCTGTCCATAAAGAAAACCCCTTGCTATGATTCTGGGGGTTTTAGAATTATGCTAGATATGAGAGGATTTGAGCTATTTTATTTCTAAACCTGAATGTCTATGATGATTAAAGAGGAATGCAAGCCTGTTCAAATATGGCAGGAATTCACTTTCCTAAGGAAATGGCTCTATGATGCCTCCTTCCCAAAAAATCACTGTACCAACAATAAGCAGGACACATTGTACATTTCTAAGTGGTACTCCAATCAAATTCAGTTCCTAATATCGGCAAGCATTTCTGCTGCCAGCTAGATCCACAGTGACCAAGGCTGAATGCAGCACGCCCCGGCATCCATTTTTGGATCAGATATTGTAACAGTGATTTCCAGGGAAGATGGCATTTGTGTCACTTATATCTGTCACGCTTAGCAGAATAATGCTTCCCATTGATTTGTAGCAGCAACGCTGCTTGCTTTTTCTAGACATGACATTTACTATTATCTCTTTGTAAAGCATGGCAATCGGAGGGTATAGTGGAAAGAAGGCTCGGGTATTGATTAAAAAAATGAGTCATTAAAAATGCTGCTGAATTTTCCAGTGTTGTGGTATTCTTTTCCTTAGCATTAAACAATATAGTCATTTAGAAATCTTAAGGTCACTATACCATACATGTTCTATGTTTACAGTACATGCCGTTTACAAATTCTTTGGGGTTGGAAAATCAGGAGTGTACATAAGAAAACAGTTTGGCACCACAACTCCTGGAAGCACTGCTTCCTCTGCTCTTCAGCTGAGCACCCTGCAGGTAGGAGGAAGATGAAGATTTAGCAGCTGCATAAGGAATTGGAGGGGACGGAGATGGCGGGTGTGGAGAAAAAATATATGCTGCAGCCACAGCAACAGGCATGGAACAAGCTACTCCTTCCCTCCTTTCCCCAGGGTCTCCCTGTGGTCCTACTAGCCTAGAGATTTTGCCCCTTTCTGAGCTGGTGTGTATGGGTGGGGGAGGGGGATGACCCAAGAGGTGCCCCTCATAACCAACTTCTAGCTTGCAACCAACCAGATGAGCCACGCTCTTTTAGAATGTCCTCTACCTGGCATGAAAATCTTCCAAACCCAACATGTGTCAGTTCACTAAACACAAACAGAGACATCAGACAGAGTCTGCAAGGCCATTAATCTTGTTATGTCCAAACCACACCCATTATGCAAACTAGAGTATGTATGTGCAAATTGGTATTTGTCCCCTTTACTCTTCAAAGAGATTAATAAGAATTGCGTAGACTTTGGAGAGTCTGTGAGTGGCCGTGCTCACGCTATCAAAAATGTCTGACAAGCTACTTAACCGTCTAAGCTGACTCACACTGGGTCTATATTACTTACTGCGGTGCCTATTATAGCCATCTCTCTCTTCCATCAGAGCTAGGAACAGCAGCTAGCCACACAAGTAACACCTTCTTCATGCTGGCTGCTGTTTTTCAAAACCCATCTCAAAGGTTCAAAGGCTGCTCCAGGACCCATCCCCAACTAGTTTTCACCCTGTTGACTTTGCACCAATACCTGCAGAAGTAAAGAAACAGATTGATAGAGCCAGAAGAGTTCCCAGAAGTTACCTACTACAGGACAGGCCTAACAAAGAAAATAACAGAACGCCACTAGCGGTCACCTTCAGCCCCCAACTAAAACCCCTCCAACGCATTATTAAGGATCTACAACCTATCCTAAAGGATGACCCAACACTCTCACAAGTCTTGGGAGACAGGCCAGTCCTTGCCTACAAACAGCCCCGCAACCTGAAGCAAATACTCACCAACAACCACATACCACACAACAGAACCACTAACCCAGGAACTTATCCTTGCAACAAAGCCCGTTGACAATTGTGCCCACATATCTATTCAGGGGACACCATCACAGGGCCTAATAACATCAGCCACACTATCAGAGGCTCGTTCACCTGCACATCCACCAATCTGATATATGCCATCATGTGCCAGCAATGCCCCTCTGCCATGTACATTGGTCAAACTGGACAGTCTCTACGTAAAAGAATAAATGGACACAAATCAGATGTCAAGAATTATAACATTCATAAACCAGTCGGAGAACACTTCAATCTCTCTGGTCACACAATCACAGACATGAAGGTCGCTATCTTAAAACAAAAAAACTTCAAATCCAGACTCCAGCGAGAAACTGCTGAATTGGAATTCATTTGCAAATTGGATACTATTAATTTAGGCTTAAATAGAGACTGGGAGTGGCTAAGTCATTATGCAAGGTAGCCTGTTTCCTCTTGTTTTTTCCTACCCCCCCCCCCCCCCCAGATGTTCTGGTTTAACTTAGATTTAAACTTGGAGAGTGGTCAGTTTAGATGGGCTATTGCCAGCAGGAGAGTGAGTTTGTGTGTGTATGGGGGTGGGAGGGATGTGAGAAAACCTGGATTTATGCAGGAAATAGCCCGACTTGATTATGTAAAGAGTTGTCACTTTGGATGGGCTAGCACCAGCAGGAGAGTAAATTTGTGTGGGGGGGTGGAGGGTGAGAAAACCTGGATTTGTGCTGGAAATGGCCCACCTGATGATCACTTTAGATAAGCTATTACCAGCAGGACAGTGGGGTGGGAGGAGGTATTGTTTCATATTCTCTGTGTGTATATAAAGTCTGCTGCAGTTTCCACGGTATACATCTGATGAAGTGAGCTGTAGCTCACGAAAGCTCATGCTCAAATAAATTGGTTAGTCTCTAAGGTGCTACAAGTACTCCTTTTCTTTTTGCGAAGACAATAATACTGTACAATATAAAACTGGTTTAAGAACAAAAACACGCATCAACGTTAGTAGTAAAAATGTCATTAGAAAGACAGTGTGCGGCAGGTACACAGTAAAACTCATCAAGAATGATTAATGGACTCCCTGAAGAAGAGGCACACTAGCAGCAGCACAAAAAGGAGACCGCGTACCCTGCCAGTACATCATTGTATAAAAAGCCATCAGTCCTCTAAGAAGGTGAAAGTAAAGAGAAGCTAGAAAAATGTAGCCCTACCATGGTAATCCAAGAGCAAGTTTTTCTACAAAGGGGACCTAGGAGAAACTGATCTGGGATGTTCTTTGCCTAGAAATGGGAGTCAGCTACAATTTAAATAACTTTTGTTTTCTGTGCCAAACAACAGTGAGATTGTGACACTAGCAAGTCACATCAGATTTTTAGGGCTCACTTGTTTATTTTCCCCCAATGTCCTGTTAACAAGTCTCCAGTTCACAAGAAGCACCTTAGAGTACCTTGACCCCATCAGTGTCAGTCAAAAGCAGCCTGCATTTGAAGGTTTTCTAATGCAATCTTAACACAGTGCTGGAATGGGCCCAAGGTAGTTGCCAAGGTCACACAGTGTCAAGCTCTAAACTTTGACTAACAACTTCAGTATTAGATAACTTCCAAACAGAATGAGATTGTTAAAACATGTTCACTTCCTTAAATTAGATTAAAGTTATCCATGATCAAAAGTGCCTGCAGCTTTTCAGTATACAGCATTGGCTGTGTACATTATAATACAATGAAAGGGTTTTTTTTAAAATGGAAGGGAGAAGGATTGTTTTTAGAGAAAGTTTTCAGCATCCAATAGAATGATACATCCCAAGGAATTCTAATAAAAGCCAAATATATCAAGCCTTACCATCTGTAACATAACCACTAGATGTCAACAGCCATATAGACCATTTAGACTTAAAAACGTCTGCCAGGATTATTATAGTTCTGTTTCTGAAGTAGGCCAAACATCTCAACTAGGTCATCATCCTAGAGAGTGCGTGAAGCCTAAGATATCACTAGGGAAGCTGATTTAGAGCCCTCAAGTAATTTTTTTCACAAAAGAGCACTGAAGCCAAGGCAAAGCTTGTAACTTTATTTCAGAGTAACTTATTCCCCTTGAAATTTTCTCAGCTGGAAAATCAATAACCAGAGATTCAATTTTCTATAGAAGAATTTTGACTACTTTGTGAGTCCAGGAGATAATTTTCCTGTAAATGCTGTCACAGGTTTCCATAGTGGACAGTTTTTTAAAAAAGATGGTGTGACTGAACCAATTGTTCTCAAGACTGCGACATGTATGTTCCTCCAATCATGTTTGAATCTGTCCCAGAGGAATTCTCCACCTCATTGAGACATGCTGGATATTCTGTAAAGATATGTAGGCGAATGGTCTTAAAGGCCAAAGTCAACTTATTAAATTCACTCTCTTCTTCCTCTATATTTTTACTATTGAAACTCTTGGGCGCTGCGGAAAAATGTTGTCAGGAGAGGTGCCCCAACTGTGGAGCAAATTACTTCAAGAGATCAGAATGAGGCCTACTTGTCCATTTTCAGGACAAGATGCCAGACTCTTTCTTCAAAAGCATTCCCTAAATAACAGAGCCTGAAGAGCCACACATCTTGTTATGGATCTGCTAAGCAGGAGACTGCAACACGCCTCAGCCCTTCTCCCACTGCACTTCCCTTTGTCCTTGGCCACGGGGAAAGGTCCTGAACCAGGAGGTGGCCGGGGTCTTTTGGGAATTGGGAGGCAACTGTTGTACTGCAAGCCAGGATCTTCAGAGAAGCTGGATGCAGAGCAGAATCCCTAGGAACTGAACTCAGAGCTGTGTGCGGAACAAACTGTGGCTGCCGGACTGTGGTGTTCAGACGTTGCTTGTAACTATTAGAACTGGGAGCGCTGGCTGTTGGGAGTCTGAAAGGACAGGAAACAGGGAGGAGGGGGGAGGAGTTGAGAGGCTGGGAGAGAGCTACAGAGGGTGCAGCAGCAGCTTGGTAAAGAGGTTTCCACTTTGAAAATAAAGTCCTGTTGAAGCTTGTTAGTACCTTGCCTGGTTGATACAACACGGATGTTACAGTTGGGTGCAGGTCTGCATGGGGCTTCTGGAGAGAGCCGAAGCAGTAGGGCAGGGAGCCAGTACAGTGGCCAATGAAACACACTAACTGAGAGTGGCCTGGAAACCTGCAAGCCCCTATTTACTTGAATAGACACCGGATTGGAGAAGGTGCTCTAGGCACTAGTCCTGAAGAGCCCTGACTTTTGATTAGAATGCCCCAGAGACCCAAATAGAAACTGTGGTTGCTCACTTTAAACTGTAACTTGTTAAGCCTCTGTAGCTAGGGTATAGGGTAACTTTCCCTTTCCTGCCAGCTCTAGTTAAACACCCTTTCCCTTAGCCATGTCCCTGAGTGGTAACTGGGACTTACCAGGGTTAGCACCTACAAGGCCTAATTACAATGCTTACTTCCGAGGCATGGTACACCTGACTGGCACCTTAGTGGTTTGGTGTACTCCAGCACTGAGCAGCCCCGATAATTACAATCATTTTCTTGGACAAGTGATGATGAGAGGGTGGAAGCAGGAGGAGTAAGAGAGAAAAATCTCATCAGGACTGAGTTTGCGCTGATTGAGCTAATTGGGGTTTATCCGATTATAAATAAGGGTGAACTCTCATTGACTTAATAGATGCAAACCTCTGCATTTCCTTGTGTACATTTAGCTATGGCTACCTTGCACAACTCTTGTGGCAGTGTGTAAGGTACATGCAGCTACTCATTATAGTGAAAAGCAGGTTGCGTCCACCCTGTGTTGTATGGCTACACATGGCAGTGAAAGAATCTAGCAGGTGGGAGATATATGAAAAGGCATGGCAGCTGGGAGCCTCCCCCTGCACTGGACCCTTTCCCTGCTGCAGGGAAAGGCTCTTGAAGTAGGGAGGTGCTAGAGCCTTTTCACACCGCAGGGAAAGATTTCTGCTGCAGGGAGCTGCTAGAGCCTTTGGGCATTGAGTCTTTGAGTTCCAGGAGCTCCCTGTTGCAAGAGTCTTCTCTGCGGTGGGAAAGACTCCAGCAGTGGGAAGGCAGCAGGAATCTACACTGCTAAAAATAGCAGTGTAGACAGGAGGCACAACTTGGCAAGCAGAGTGCTATATAAAGTACATACTAGGGTACATACCCAGGGTTCAGAAGTTTCTTTACTTGCCTAAGTAATGCCTCACCATCTACACTGCTATGTTATACCCATGCTATGGGGGCTAGCCATGTATGTACTCTACACGCCACTGAAAGGAGTCTGCAAAGTAGACGTGCCATTATGAGTCCCCATCAGTGCAGCACACCAATTGTGGTGGTTGTGTCAGGGATATTCTTGAGTATACCCGAAGACTAAGTAATAACAGCTGAAGCAAGGCATGATGCCGAGTAGACTCTTATGGACAATTTCAGTGCAACTCTTAATTGTCTCTCTGCACTTAGATGCTAAAGGGATGGATGCATTTAAGAGTGTGACAGACAGAAAGGCAGGAAAAAAACTAGAGAGTACAGTTTGAGAAGATATCAGCGACACATCTTGTGTTTGAGAAACATGTATTGCATATAGGCATCAAGGAAGCAACATCTGCCTGTTGGAATCCAAGTTAAGGCATAGAATTGGGGAGGGGAGTCTTCTGCTGAACATTTTTGCTCCCAAGGGTGTATTTATAATATTAATTTATTTCTATACAGCTGCCCAGCATTGATTTTGTCTGACAATAATCTGCATCTACAAATGAGTAAAATAACCTGGTTTTGTGGATCAATTCCCAAATATAGCCTTAATCCCACTGGAGATTTTAGATTGCCTGCACGAGTGTGAATAACATATAGGCCAAGATGCCAGCTAGGAAATGGATGTCTAGATCTCCTAGATGGCTTTGAAAATCTCAGCCTACATGTTATATCTCATATTCAAAGGAGGAATGAAGCTGGATGTTACTTTCAAAAGCAGACCTGATGCCATATGTGATGTCCGGGGTTGGGGAATCTGGCCCTAAGTGAGTAGTGTCAGATGGGCCAAAAAGCTTATCTGTTCTTACTTGGAATGCTTCTGAAATGAAGCTGAATGCAAAGGCATCAATACCTGCACTCCATAAACAAAACAAGACTCCCTTGATTTGAATGGATATATTTAGTCAATGTTAAGGACTACAAGATCAGGCTATTAGTTTTTAGGTGTTAGAATGTGTGGGGGTTGTTTGTTTTTTAAGATCAGATATAATTACATACTACTAGACAGTATAATTTCCCCCTAAGTCATTCTCTGTGCAGGAGTCTGGTGAGATTTCTATAGATTTATAAGAAACCTCAGAAAAATGAAGAGGTATTGAATGGAATTCAAGTGAATGGAGTAAGATAGCTTGGTCTGTGGCAAAACAGTAAAACTCATGTTTTTGCAGTGCTTACCCATGTAATTGTAAAATGATTTTAAATTTGCAGCAATAAACACATTTGTGCATTGTCTGGACAGCAAGCTGCATATAGGTTTGAGACTCTGAAGTTCACATCTTGCAGCAGTATAGTTATATTTCAGTCAATCATCCATTTCTAGTCAAACCCAATATTGTCTTCTTTTCGACAAGAATATTCCTGGAGTTGTTAGTGTCCTCCTAGGCACATTTGTACCTGCAGTAATGATTTCGATAAGAAAGTATTCATAGCCGGAGCATACAAGCTTAATGAAAGAGAACACAGATAACAGGAGGAGCCCTCTATCTGAAGTGCATTTGCAGTGGAAGGAACAGATAATGAACACAGTGGGTGCCAGCCGTAAAACTGAGAGGAGAATTTGGCCAAATTGGGGTTAATTATCAGGCTAAGTTTGGCTGTTCTGCAGTGTCCCCTGGTAATTATTTAAAGGAATGAAACAATACCACAAACTTTGATTTCCTAATTATCTCTTAGTTCTCACACCTTTAAAAAACTTAGATAAATATGTTATTTTACACTGAATAATTACATCAGGCATAGGGTGCTTGAAAGGTAAAAAACAGCAACTCTAACTAAGAACTCATAACTAGGATGGAAGGCTCTCTGCCGAGGCACTCTTTCGAAACATCTCTGTTACAGGCTGACTCCTAACGAGCAGATCTACCCTTGCTTTCTATGTCTCTGAATGGGTGTGCGGTGTAGAATTCGATGAGTAATGAACTGAGCAAGAACAACTGGTCTACAGGACACTGACTAGGGCTTTCTCATGTGGTTGATTACAGAGGAGACACAGAGAGTTTCCTTGCTGACAGAGGCTAATTTTTTTCTTTTTTTTAACCTCATTTTGTTTCATCCTGCCCAGTTCCCCAATTAGTCAAAAGATTAAAGTACAATACCTGTATCTAGGCACACAGGAGCATGCAAAGAAAGAAAACAGCTATGACACAGATGAGTAATATAAACACAGGTAAAATGTTATGCTCTGAAATTTCAATCCTGCATAGTCTATTCTAAACAACAGAAGCAGGCAGCTTGCAAACTATGCTACAGATTAACTTAATACACATATGAATTATTCACACAGATAAGAGGCTGTTTTTACAAAACCTGTTTTTTACCTAGTCCTCTTCTTGCCCTCCTTGGGTTTTTTGTTTCTCTCATCTACCTGTTGCCTCCAATCCTTAAGATCTGAAGACCTTTGCAGCAGGGACATTCTTTTACTGTATGCCTGTACAGTTCCTAGTACAATGGACTCTTACTCTATCATCTCCTACAGGCCTGACCAGGTTAATATAGTCTATTATTCGTTTAATAGTGAATAACAAAGCTATAGTTTGCTTAAGACGTACCCCTTGTTTTGACATCTCTTGTCACATCTTTATTAAAAGGAAAAATTAAGGAACTGGATACAGAAAGAGACAAGAGAAAAAAAAAAAGAATCAACAAAGTAGACGCAGAAGAGCCTGCAAAGATTAAAAAGAAAGATAGAGACTGTTCCTGCTAGAATAAGTGACTTATGGCTCCTTAAAGCCAGACTTTAATACAGCAGAACAGTGAAATCTGATTCAATGAGATTTCATCCGCTGTTAGTACAAATTGGTGAAGCTCAGCTGAAGTCAATAGAGTCATACCAATGTACTCTTGGGAAGGATCTGGCCCTGTAAGGATTATTATCTCTTAGGAGGCAACATCAGTTAAAATGTAACACATCCTATGATGCATTTATTCTCGCACAGAATTCATACTGCACCATCAGGGTGGTATCAGAACACTGTACAAAGAGAACATAATAAAATGAGGATCCCTTTCTCTCTCACTCTTCTTCCCCTGGTTTGTGGGGAGATATCTGTGAATGCGTATGTTTCATTTTGTTCTAAATATAGGATTCCAATCAGACAGCAGGAAGATTAGGGTTAATTATCCGTCTGAATATCGTTAGTCACCCAGTTTAACACAAGTGTTTGTTTTAATAAGCGGAGGCAGCATTGCCCCACCAAAAAGGTTTCCTGGATGTCCAGATTGTACAGAACCCGATGACCATCTGGAATAGGTACTGCCTACCGGTGGCTTCAAACAATTATGCAGATGAAGGGTAAACAAAACATTTCACTACTGCAAGCTCTTCTGGAGAAACAAAAACAAACAAAAGTGCCCTGCCAGTCCAGTGAGACCCCAGATTCAGAAACGTAGCTACAGCTGTTTAGTGCCCCGCTGGTAAATAACGTGGGCCGACCCTTGGTTCAGGGATGTTCTCTGAGGAGTCCTTGGCTGCAGGGAACTTCAAACAGTCCTCGGCTTCTGCTACAAAAGCAGCAGGGTTTGGTGCTGTCAGGGAAAAGACAGACAAGTAGTCAAAAGTGCCCAGTCTTTACTCAAGAGCAGGCCGGTCAAAGGCAGCTGGGCATGAGCCAGTGCTCTGGCTAGGCTGCAGTGCTGATGCTCCCATACATTGCTCAGTGAAAAAGCTTTGTTGTTTCTACATGCTCTGGAAGTATTAAACATGAAGAAATGGAGGGGTGACAAGATGCTGCACTCCAAATATTTGCTTGAGGGTCCAGCTCCAAGTGACCTACCTCCACCCCCCTTGGACATATGGGCAGAGGAGATATGAACTTCTTGTGCCCCCTCAACCTCAGGTGAACAATATATTGGTTCTGCAGAGAGGAAACCAATCAAGAAAGCCCACTGCCACCAACTCCAAGCTGGGAGAGAGAGATGAAAGAATGTTGAAGGGCAGGAGACAACTTGAAATATGGGAAAAGAGGGAGGTAGGGAGAGAAGGAAAGAAGGAATGGCAGACCGGGAAATATAGGAAGGGAAGGTAATGCAGAGTGGAGGATTAGAACCACCAAAGCAATGGAGACACAGGAAGCTTATTTTTTAAATGAGATATTAGCATGCTGAAATATCAAAGAATACACATTAATTGTGGGTAGAGGCAGCGTCTAAATTGGTGGAGTGTATTTCCCAGTAAGGTTTATCCTCTCTCTAGATATTAAAGTCTTCCTGCCACAGAGGCCTTATCCCTGCCTCATTTTCAGCTGACCAGGATGAGGGCAGCCATGCCTAGTGGATGCAGTGGGCATCGATTCCAAGGTGCTAGGGTCAGAGCCAGGGTCAGAAGCCAGATCCAAGGGCCAAACTGGAGGGCAGGAACTGGTTACCAGAGCCAAGGGTCAAGCCAGAGTCAGTAGTCAGAAGCTGGAGCCAGGGTCAAACTGGAAGATGGGAACTGGAGCAAGCGGGGTAGCTCGCTGACACGCTGTCCAGAATGGTTCGCGATCATGAGTGCCAGCCTCAAGGCAGACTGTCAAAAAGAAGAGCAAACATCCAAACTGGGGGTATGTTCTATAACTAGATTTCACCAACCCAGTAACACGTGCAAACTCCTGAAGCACTATAATAGTCTGACCATAGAGTCACAGACAGTCCCTTACTCTTTCCAGTCTGTCTTGCCATCCAGGCAATCTGGACTAAGTGGTAAATGGTCACTTACACCAAAGATAACAAAAGATTCAGGTTGCTTCCAGTACCAAGAGACCCGTCACTTACCCCAGGTCAATTTGTACCTCAGATCTCACACCAAAGACAATGCTTGTAACCAATCCTATAGTAAACTAATTAAAGGGTTTATAAACTAGGGGAAAATGAGAGAGTTATTCACAGGTTAAAGCAGGCATCATATGGATACAAATGAGTTACAGTTTATGGTTCCAAAAAGTGACAGAGTTATAGTACTCTGTCAACACTGAATGGCTTTTAGGACTAACCCAGCTTGGTGCTGGGGATCTCTGCTTTTTTTCCCCTATCTCCAGCAGTGTGAGAGCCCAAAGAGCAAAGAGATAAAGAATTTTTATGTCATCTATTTTTATTTCCGTCTTCCAGAATTTAAGCTGATGGGATGAGCTCTCTCTCACATAGCACCATCCTGGATGTAAGAGGACCATCAACCTAGTCTTTGTATCATACTGTTTCACAATGGCCCTCTTAGTCTTGATAATCCTTCTTGATGGGCAAAGGAACCACTCCTCCTGGCTGGGTTCACAAGTTCAGAGCAGGCATTTTTAAAATCATAAAGCAAATCTTACATATTGCCTTATAGCATGGCATACAGACATTACACACAAGATGAATGCATGCAATAACTTACAAGCATTTGATAGAGTCTAAACACATCCATTCAAGTCTAACGCCTATCTTGAACAATACTAACAAAGAGGTGAGCTGGTCTGTTTTCCAGCTATGAATTTATCAGTGCTCAGCTGATACCCACAGCCTTAGCAAGAACTAGCACCTGCTCTGCCAACATCAGACAGGCAAGGAAGGGTTTGAGGCTGGAGCAGGCAAAGGGGATGACAAGAGCACTGAGAAGCCAGCAAGGTATTGTGCCAATGGCTTATGAGCCAACCTGCTGGCCTCTGCAGCCAAACAGGAGGTGTGGCTAATCAGGCAGCCTGCTGCAGCTCAGCTGTACTGATAAGGGCTGCCTGGAGATTAGCTCTGCTGCAGGACCTGATTCTTGATGCTCAACAAGGTTGGCTTGGTTATGGCACCAGGTTGGACCAGACGGTTTCTATATACAGACAAACTTCCTGAGCGAGGAAATTCAGACCCCTTTGCCTTCTGAGGTCATTAACCCTCCTCTCTGGAAAGCCTCCTTGCAGGACCACTGGAGTTGGTGTCCCACCTGGGTTCCATTTTGTAAGGCCCATGGTTTCCTAGATGCAGACACCACCATCACTAGCAGAAGTCATATATTAACAAGTATTAAATCAGTTCATTACCCTCTGGACTATAACTCCTATTGACGCCAATGAACATTTTGCCTGAATAAGGTCTGACTCAGGACTTCAGGATTTAGCCTCAGGTCAAGAGTATGAAGGGCCTGCATTCATGTGTATGGGAGATGGGCTGAACCCAGAGTCCTGGTACAAATGCCCAGTGCACGGTTGGCACCATGTGCTTCTGGGAGGATGCTGACCTTTTTCACAGATCTCCTGTTTAGCGTGCAAATAGTGAGACATTCTTCACATACATCCTGTGATCTTTTAAATTGTTCTGCTGTGCAAAACAGGCACAGTTTGCTTTTAATCCCGCCCTGTGTGCAAAAAAGCAGAGATTTATTGTGGCATTTGGGAAAATTGCTTAAAGTTTACAGATAGGAGGAACTGAGGTGACCCCCCCTGCACAAATATGTCACACAGTTAATAGGAGTTATCACTATGGGCTGTAACTCGTTTTGTTGTTTAATTTCACCTCACAAACTCAGTAAATACACTGTGCAACATGTCCTCCTCCAGATTATACTCATGATATAAAAAACCAACCACGTATTTCTATAAAGGGTAGGTAAAATTTACACTTCCATGCTGATCAAGCAACATACAAGCTATTAAAACAGTGAGAAGGAGAAATACATGCTAATGCCCTTAGTGATGTATTCCCTTAGTCTTGGAAAAACACCTTCATCGCCTGCCCCTTCCATTTTTAAACATAGAAACATCAGGATAATAAACATGACAAGTCATATTTTAATGCTCCTCTGAACCCTTCTCTGTCAGAAGAAAATACAGTAATTGTGAAAGCTACAAAACAGCCCTTTAACTGGGAAAAAAAAAGACTTTAAAATCCAACAGCATTGCACACCAGTAAAAACAGAGTATAGAAGTTTCCTATTTTGTCTATTTCCCTTTTAAAATGGTCATGCTCCTGACACTAATAAGCACCAGGCTATCTCTAAAAGTGTTGTAAAATCATTCAGCTGGAATATAGCAATTACCTAACAATGTGACATCACTGTGAGGGGAAAAAAACACCCTTCTTGAAAGCATGTTATTTCCTGTGGGATTTGGAAATTTCTAGCTTAATTCATGTTTCTACCTGATTATTTTCTCCATGCACCTTAAATCCTCCCTTTCTGCAACGCCCTGAAATCCAGCACATCCATTTTTATTTACTGCAGAAGGATGACAGTCACAACCTTACAATGATGACAATGGCAATTATAGTATTAGCCACATAGCATAAGATCTCATTTAGCTCATGATGCACACCAGTGCCTGGAACTGAAACTTCAAGCTGATTATAATGACTGCTGCTGCACGACTTCGAGCTGTGCTATCCTCAGATTGCACAAGGCAGTTAGGGGTTGGATGTGGTCAATATTGGAGTGGATCTGTAAAGACAGCAAAGATGCTGCCGGGTTTGCATTCTTCCTTGAGCTAGTGACCACAGTAGGAGCACGGAGGAAGGGGTGGATATCAAGAAACTCCCCAATTCTAAGAAAAAGAACATGTTTGCACTGGGGAATGAGTGGTTCCAAGGTTATCTTCGGTCCCCCACCATAACTCCTCTTCTATGGTCCATTTACAGCTGGTAGGAAATTTCCATTAAAAAATGCAGTTTTGTTGTAATTGAAACATTTTGCCAAACATGTAATTTGACAAAAGTTAGTTGTAAAAAGTATTGGAATACTCTATTCCAAGAACGTCAAAACAGGAGGTTTTTCTTTTTCTTTCTTTTTTTTTTTTTTTTTTGGAAAAGAACATTTCAATTTCTGTATGGAAAGATTTTTATTTCAAATTTTGTTAAAATTTGTTATAATAATATGAAAAAGTTGAAATCAGAACAAAACTTTTTGATTTTATCAAAATTAAATATTTTGATCAACGCAAAACTATTTTTTTCAGTTTTGTTTCACAGGAAATTTCTAACGTTTTTGTTTTCCTTCTGTTTAGGAACATAAAAAATTCAAAATTGTGGAATTTCCCATGAAACTGAAAATCTGGCTCCTGCACAGATGTATGCCTATTATTCCTTGGAATAGTCTGAAACCCATCTCACAGGGTTGGACGCACATGCCGAAATATTGGTTTCCCTTCTTCATCACTGCTATCAGCATAAGCATGTCTTGAAGAAGAGCTCTGTGTAGCTCAAAAGCTTGTTTCTTTCACCAACAGAAGTTAGTCCAATAAAAAATATAGCCTCACCCATCTTGTCTCTTCAGCATTAACCAATCATTTGTCATCACCAAGACATTATTTACTGTGCATGTATGTACTTGCTCCTAGCTGTGGAGGTTGTAGTCAGATCTCTGTAATGGCCTGTGCACATGGGATTTTAGGATTGTTCCTTTGCTATGTTAATAACATTCAGCGAAGTGCTGTTACTAAATACTGGTCATTGGGATACATATTGACTAAATAAAGTAGCAATTGCAATAAAAAATGTGCTTGAAATAAAGAGGCCTGAAACTTCCAAAAAGAAAACCTCACAGTAGGGGTGGGCAAACTATGGCCCACTGGCCAGATCTGGCCTGTCAGGACTTTGGATCCGGCCCGGGGGATTGCCCCCCGTGGTGCCACAGACCCCGTACTGCTCTCAGAAGCGGCCGGCACTACGTCCCAGTGGCGGGGTGGGGGGGGGGACGGGGAGGGAAGAGGGCTCCGTGTGTTGCCCTTGCCTCCAGGCACCGCCCCCTGCAGCTCCCATTGGCTGGGAATGGGGAACCGCGGCCAACGGGAGCTTCAGGGGAGGTACCTGGAGGTGTGGCAAGGGCAGTGTGTAGAGCCCTGTGCCTCCCCACTCCCCCAGGGGCCGCGCAGGGACGTGGTTCCGGCCGTTTCCCAGAGCAGCGTGGCATGGGGCCAGGACAGGCAGGCAGCCTGCCCTGGCCCTGGTGCACGCTGCTGCCACCCCAGAGCCTCTTTAGGTAAGCGGCGCCGGGCCAGAGCCTGAACCCTTCCTGCCCCCTTTCCCCCAACTCCCTGCCCTAAGCCCCCTGCCTGCACCTCGCACCCCTCCTGCCCCCCAACTCCCTGCCCTGAGCCCCCTGCTTCACCCTGCACCCCAATCCCCTGCCTTGAGCCCCCTGCCGCACCCCACACCCCTCCTGAACCCCAACCCCCTGCCCTGAGCCCCCTCATACACCCCGCACCCTTCCTCTGCCCCAATCCCTTGCCCTGAGCCCCTTCCTGCACACCACACCCCCTCCCACACCCCGCACTCCCTCCCGCACCCCAACCCCCTGCCCCGGCCCTGCAGAATTTCCCCACCCAGATGTGGCCCTCGGCCCAGAAAGTTTGTCCACCCTTGCCTTAGAGCTCCACTGAACAGAAGAACCCACACTGCCTGGGATTACTGTGGTAAACAGACATCACACTCCAGCAGTGAAGTATGGTTGTAAGGTCACCACGACAGTGCATGCTGGGCCATTTGGGCAGCACAGGACATGTGCAACAGTCAGTCACAGCATTAGCCTACGTGACTTGTGACTGCTTTGAGTTTTTGAGTAAATGTGCAGTACTTTCTGGTTGTGCCTTGGCAACAGAGCAGATCTTCCCCCATTATTTTTGCTTTCAGCCCCAGCCAGAAATGCAGTGGTATCTGAATATTATGCATCACCACATACCTCACAAAAAGTCCAGGTTTGGTTCGAGTTAGGATTAAGGTTTAGTTTTGTTTTATCCAAACTGGTTTGTTCATCATAAGCCATAGTATGGCGTATTGACAAGAAAGAAAAGAAAATCCTCACACATCATCTTTAGAGCCAATGAAGAGTGAAAGCTCTCACTTTGCTGTTTAAAAAAAATTATCAGCCTAAACGTGCCATTTGTGCATCATTCTGAAAGACAGGGGAGTGCAAACTTTGCCTATGTGAGGGCTAGAGTGACAACTTGCCAGGAGTCTGAATGCCTTCGCTCATCTGCATGAAATGGATCTTTTGAAACAACTCTTGTCTTTAATATGGAGATATACAATGCGGAGTCGACGGGTCCATCACACAATGCTCCTTCATTTCCCTGTCATTGCAGGGGCCTCGAGTACTGATGCACCTTAGTCCCTCCTATTCTCTGCCTGTGGCACATAATAGTCTAATCTTCTGCGGGCCTCATTTATTTTGGTCTCATTACCCTTGTTGGGTTTAGTGTGTGGGTGCTGGGTGTTATTGGTGGCCTCTGATATACAAGAGGTCAAATGATGTAGTAATCCCTTCTGGCCTTAATCTCTATGACTTTATGAAAACAGCCTAGCTTTGTGTATCAGAACTGAGCATTTCATGCTGGGACTTGAAGTCTCCAAGGGCCACCACTTCAAATTAAAATGAGAGCAGCTGGACCACAAGCTACATTTCAGAAGCTGTAGCTCACAAAAGCTTATGCTCAAATAAATTGGTTAGTCTCTAAGGTGCCACAAGTACTCCTTTTCTTTTTGTGAATACAGACTAACACAGCTGCTACTCTGAAACCTGTCAATATAGGTAGGGTGACCAGAGGTCTCAATTTTATAGGGACAGTCCCGATATTCTGGGCTTTGTATAGGTGCCTATTACTGCCCACCCCCTGTCCCGATTTGTTCCACTTGCTGTCTGGTCATCTTAAATATAGGCCACATCTGGCCCACAAGCTATGTTCTGGCCTCTTGTGCTTTAGGTATAATTGCAGTCCGTTGTCACTCGGCTGGAAACGTCTTTGAATCTGCTGCTGCTCAGTGCATCGCCACAGAGGCTCAGTGGTTCATAATATAATTTTTCCTAACGGAAGCCAAGTTTGGTGGGGGAAAAATGGTACACCTTAACTCCAATAAAAACAAATTGCTTGTTGATAAACCTCTTCTTTATACAGCAAGCTTCTCTCTGTGCTGCATCAAGGGCTATCAGCAGAGAGAACTCCTTGATTTTAAACTCATTAAAGAGATAGCCAAAGGTTATGTGCATGTTTTTAATACTAGAAGCTGAAACCACTTGAAGTAATTCATCACTGAGGTCAACTCCCATCCAGGTTCACCTTGTGATACAAAGTTTCACCAAATAAAACCTTACTGCACAATTTTGCCAAGATTCATCATCATTCTGTGACATTTGGTGTTGCTTAGTGAATGTCACAGAAATCTGGGGGGAAAAAATGCAGGTCCAATCCCTGCAGTTCACCCACCCGGGCAAAACTCTCACTGGCATCATTGGGGCCTTCTACCAGAATAAAGTGTGCAGTATTGGACCTGGAGCAAACAAGTTACACCGGAGCAGGTCATCCATGTCTAGGCAATACATTTTTGACAAAAACAAACCATTTTCATGAGGTCCTGGGAATGTACAAAGATGATTTTTTTATTAAAAAGACACAAACTTTGTCATTTCATCTAACTTCACACATCTAGCAGCACAGGGCACAAAGCCCCAGCCATTTAATTGAAATCATGTGTATTCTGGTCCTGTTTTAAATGCATTTTTTCCCCATTTAAAAAGCAGCGGATGGTTTCAGGTTTTGGTAATCTAGATTGAGCAGCAGATGGGCGGGCAGACGGTGGGTATAAAATAGCACTTCAGGAGAGAGCAAGGCAAGCAGCTTGCTCTCATTCATCTCTGCTTGTTTGTTAGGGGAGAGATTCTGTTTGAGGTGTGGCCTATGCATGGGTGGTGCTGATCCTGCTCACAGTACATTTGGTTGCAAGCTCCCACTGACTTCAATGGGAAGAGGAGCAAGCCCAGTGACAGAGGCGATCTAAATGCTGTATGATGGAGAAAGTTCATCATGTATAAATGTTTTGTGTTCTATACATCCTGTCATCTCATCGACTAACAAGAGAGAATGGGTTTTATATAATGCCTTCAGATTGGCAGTGGTATAAATATTTCCAGGCACACGAGGGGACATGGTTGAGAAGAAATGGATTTGATCCTTTCAGAGAGGAAATGAATTGACACCAGACACAGGATTAACCCCTTTCTGCCGGGACTCTGATTTAGTGCCAGAGAAGAACTGCTCTTTGACGAAAGGACTTGCAGTGCTTCTGAGCTGTGCTGTCATTAGCTCTTGAGTCTTCAGGGCACAGTGTCTCCCTGGCTGGTTCTCAGCTCCTCCTCATCGCTCCACTTTTCTTCCCCATTTAGTCCCTCCTGTCTGAGGCCCCTCCTCCTTCACCAGTGACACAAGCACACTGCCCATGCTTCCTCTCTCCACTTGTGGGCATATAGCTTCCACTATCACTGGCCCCCTGGTACTGCTCCTACTTTGGTCCCCTACTCCCACCTCCCCCTCAGGCCTCCCTGCTCACTTGACTCCTGCTTGCATCTTCTGCTTCCTTTTCACTTGCTCCATCTGTCTCTCCTCCCTGCCCTCTCTTACCGCATTGTTCTTGTCACCGTTCAGGGCAACTGCACCAGTATTTCCCCTCAGTGGTTATAGTACATCAGCAAAGGCATCCAGTCTCAGTTTCCAGCTCCCCAGCTGCTGCCTTTCTGGGTGGAGAACCACATCTCTCTCCCTTCTGATACAGGTATTCCCAGGCTGGCCAGGTCCCTGTGTTCACTGTGTGCGGCCCAACACAGACAGATTGCCCAAGGACACCTGCTTTCTTTCTCTTCAGAGACTGAAAACAGAGCGATTGTCAACAGTTATAAGTTACAATGGAGCAGTTTCTAAGTAAACCTACTTTATTCTTAAAGTAAAAAAGCATTACAGAGAACACAGTATTAAAAACAATGGAAGAACCCACACATATGCTAATCACTTACCATCATTAATTCCAAACCTGGCAGGCTCAGTCCTTCCCAGCGTACCCTAAGGATTGGGCCCTCCAGGGACCAAGGGTCCTGTCCATTTGCTGGATCAGGAAAAAGACCCTGAGTCAGTTTAAAACAAGACAATTTATCCAAAAACCCTTTCTTTATCTGCTGGTTTTCATTTCAAACCATATTGATGAAAAAAATAGAAAAATGATATGAAAATTTTGAGACAAAATGCTCAATTTCATTTGAAATTTTTCATGTCATATCATTCCTATTTTTCAAACCATCCCTAGACATGCCTCCTCCCACCCCCCATATAGTTCTGAGCACTTGCACAGAAAAGCCATAGTCCTTCTTTTAGAAAGCAGCTACCCTTTCTACCATCTGCTCAAAATAAGATGCTAGCCGTCATTTCCAGCTCAATCACTGATATCTTAAGCTACCTAGGAGCCATGGTTCAGGAGCTCAGCGTACTGATCACATTACGAAAATAACCATGTTTAAATGTGTTTGTGGCACAGTCATTTTAGGATTTTTTTTCTATCTACACAGGCCAACAAAAGAAGTATGTGCAGTAACACAAACTTATTTCACACCTATATTTAAACATGGCTATTTTTGTAACACGCTGGTTGATAAGAGCTGGTATAAATTTCATCTCTTAACCTCTCAAAATCTGCTCATCTTTGATGCCAAAAATCTAATGCCTTCTCCTCGCCTCCATCCTCAAACATAGACAACAAACTGTTCATTATCTGTATCATCATCAAACTGTATCATTTCTCTCTAAATGACTTATGTGACCTTTAGGATTTTGTTGTTGTTGTTGATGTTAAAAAAAAAATTCACCTGCTGACAGCTTACATTGAAATTGACTCGTGATATATTATTTGCCCCCAAAGGGCTGGTTATAAGAGAAATGCCAATCCACCCTAGAAGCTTTCACGTATTAGAAACATCTTGAACACACAGGCTTATACATTAAAATGTCCTTAGGATGCTATGTACACTCTACTGACTTTAATAATGTTACGGTCCTATTCAATCCTTACCATAAAGCTTACTCAGTTTTGTAAACTGCTTTGAGACCTGCATAAAAAGAGCTGTACAAGTGCTAAAAAATCATATATTATGTCATTGACAGCTCCTGAAAGTACTTTCTGTGTTTGCTGAACATGAACAGTTACTTATCAAACATCACTATAGTAACTTGACTGTTTCTAATTTCCATTCAAAATGCCAGTAGGGCTCTTGTTCACTTTCAAGATGTGCTGGGTAGAAAGCTTTTCTCCCACAGCTTGGGCCATGGGAAATTTGATCAAAACGCTGGCTATGCAAAAGTCAACATTTTAGAACAATAAAGGAACCTAGCATTTTGGTGGGCAGCTGGAGGTGATGGTGAGGCCAGCTGCAGAATCCTCCTTGCCATATTGTGCCACTGATATTTAATCAGCGCTCTCCTTTACATCAGGGAGTTCTGCTTAAATCAATGGCACGATATGGCCCTTGATGCATACTTTACTATCAGCTATTGCTGAAGCAATGCTCTCGTTCTGGCCCATCACCTCAGCCATTCATTTATGTTTCACGTCCGTTAGAAATAGCCACTTCAGAAGCCCCACAAAATTATGGCTTATGTAATTACAATGACCTATCAATACTAGTACTCGTACCATTCTGATATACAGCAGTGGCTGACAAACAATGGAACCACACACATGTTCTCCTACTATGAAAACTTTCTTTCAGAGTACCCTGTAATGTATGCTACCATTTATCTGTATTTTTCCTGGTAAAAGTAACCTCTTGCTCTGTAACTACACACAGGAATTTATAACATTTTATTGCTACCACCTCCACTGCTGCATAGTGAGAGGCCTGTTATCCAGCTGGATTAATAGCATAGCCTGAGGTTTTTAGCTGACTTCAGAGGATATATCTGAATTAGCAGTATAGGATCTGGTGAAATCGGTGCCTGAGTGTTCAATTAAACTAAAATTCCTGGATGAAAGATCTCTCTCAAAAAAACCCCTGTGGGTCAAATCCTGCCATCTTGCCTATTCCCATCAGTGAGAAGTTTGGCTGAGTAAATATTACGGGATTTGGGAAGACACGTCATCCTATGCCTAACTCTATCCTTATATTCAAGATGTAAGGATGTGTCTAAGGTTAAGTTCACTACACCATCATAGGACCTAATCACATCAGCCACACCATCAGGGGCTTTGTCATAAATATAAAGGGAAGGGTAAACCCCTTTAAAATCCCTCCTGGCTGGAGGGAAAATCCTCTCACCTGTAAAGGGTTAAGAAGCTAAAGGTAACCTCGCTGGCACCTGACCAAAATGACCAATGAGGAGACAAGATACATTCAAAAGCTGGGAGGAAGGAGAGAAACAAAGGGTCTGTGTCTGTCTGTATGCTGCTTTTGCCGGGGTTAGAACAGGAATGGAGTCTTAGAACTTTTAGTAAGTAATCTAGCTAGGTATGCATTAGATTATGATTTCTTTAAATGGCTGAGAAAGGAACTGTGCTGAATAGAATAACTATTTCTGTCTGTGTATTTTTTTTGTAACTTAAGGTTTTGCCTAGACGGATTCTCTATATTTTGAATCTAATTACCCTGTAAGGTATCTACCATCCTGAATTTACAGAGGGGATTTCTTTACTTCTATTAAAAGTCTTCTTGTAAGAAAACTGAATGCTTTTTCATTGTTCTCAGATCCAAGGGTTTGGGACTGTGGTCACCTATGCAAATTGGTGAGGATTTTTACCAAACTTTTCCCAGGAAGTGGGGTGCAAGGGTTGGGAGGATTTTGGGGGGAAAGATGTGTCCAAACTATGTTTCCCAGTAAACCCAGTTAGAGTTTGGTGGTGGCAGTGGAGATCCAGGGACAAAGGATAAAATTAATTTCTACCTTGGGGAAGCTTTAACCTAAGCTGGTGAAAGTAAGCTTAGGAGGTTTTCATGCAGGTCCCCACATCTGTACCCTAGAGTTCAAAGTGGGGGAGGAACCTTGACAGGCTTGTTCACCTGCACGTCTACCAATGTGATATGTGCCAGCAGTGCCCCTCTGCCATGTACATTGGCCAAACCAGACAGTCTTTACGCAAAAGAATAAATGGACACAAATCTGACATCAGCAATCATAACATTCAAAAATTTCATCCTCTCTGGCCACTCAGTAAAAGACTTAAGAGTGGCAATTTTGCAACAGAAAAGCTTCAAAAACAGATTCCAAGGAAAAACTGCTGAGCTTGAATTAATATGCAAACTAGATACCATTAACTTGGGTTTGAATAGAGACTGGGAGTGGCTGGGTCATTACACATATTGAATCTATTTCCCTATGTTAAGTATCCTCACACCTTCTTGTCAAATGTCTAAATGGGCCATCTTGATTATCACTACAAAAGTTTTTTCTCCTGCTAATAATAGCTCATCTTAACTAATTAGCCTCTTACAGTTTGTATGGCAACTTTCACCTTCTCTGTATGTATGTACGTATCTTCTTACTATATGTTCCATTCTATGCTGTAGCCCATGAAAGCTTATGCTCTAATAAATCTGTTAGTCTCTAAGGTGCCACAAGTACTCCTGTTCTTTTTTCATTTTCCTTGGGGCTTAATCATGTATTTAAATGCTGTCTCAATTTTCCTGAATGGGGACCTTAATCCAATGAATTCATGAAGACACTAATTTTAATTTTCTTAATTACTATGTCTGTAGGGCAACTCAGCACTTATTTAAGAGGTTACAAAGAATGTTGAGTCCATTAGTTGTGGGGGAGTGAAATGTTAATAGCTTTGCTTAGTTTATGAAACTTTTAATTTTGGCCTTTTCCTTCATGGTGAATGAAATTATTTACCTGAAAAAAGCAATTAAAAATTAATAAAAGAAGAATGATTTAAATGCAAATTCGATCAGAGTGCACAATAAAATCAATTCATGTTACAAAACAATTTGTAAAACAAGCAACTTACTTCAAGATCACAGAGTAGCAGCCGTGTTACTCTGTATTCGCAAAAAGAAAAGGAGTACTAGTGGCACCTTAGAGACTAACCATATATACACACAGAACATGAAAAAATGGGTGTTATCATGTCATCTGTAAGGAGAGTGATCACTTAAGATGAGCTATTACCAGCAGGAGAGTGGGGGGGGGGAACTTTTGTAGTGATAATCAAGGTGGGCCATTTCCAGCAGTTAACAGGAATGTCCGAGGAGCAGTGGGGGGGTGGGGGAAATAAACATGGGGAAATAGTTTTACTTTGTGTAATGACACATCCACTCCCAGTCTCTATTCAAGCCTAAGTTAATTGTATCCAGTTTGCAAATTAATTCCAATTCAGCAGTCTCTTGTTGGAGTCTGTTTTTGAAGTCTTTTTGTTCTAATATTGCGACCTTTAGGTCTGAAATCGAGTGACCGGAGAGATTGAAGTGTTCTCCGGCTGGTTTATGAATGTTATAATTCTTGACATCTGATTTGTATCCATTTATTCTTTTACGTAGAGACTGTCCAGTTTGACCAATGTACATGGCAGAGGGGCATTGCTGGCACATGATGGCATATATCACATTGGTAGATGTGCAGGTGAACGAGCCTCTGATAGTGTGGTGATGTGATTAGGCCCTATGATGGTGTCCCCTGAATAGATATGTGGGCACAGTTGGCAACGGGCTTTATTGCAAGGATAGGTTCCTGGGTTAGTGGTTCTGTTGTGTGGTATGTGGTTGCTGGTGAGTATTTGCTTCAGGTTGGGGGGCTGTCTGTAGGCAAGGACTGGCCTGTCTCCTAAGATCTGCGAGAGTGTTGGGTCATCCTTCAGGATAGGTTGTAGATTCTTGATGTTAAGTTGGAGAGGTTTTAGTTGGGGGCTGAAGGTGATGGCTAGTGGCGTTCTGTTATTATCTTTGTTGGGCCTGTCCTGTAGTAGGTGACTTCAAAAACAGACTCCAACGAGAGACTGCTGAATTGGAATTAATTTGCAAACTGGATACAATTAACTTAGGCTTGAATAGAGACTGGGAGTGGATGTGTCATTACACAAAGTAAAACTGGTTTCAGAGTAACAGACATGTTGGTCTGTATTCGCAAAAAGAAAAGGAGTACTTGTGGCACCTTAGAGACTAACCAATTTCTTTGAGCATAAGCTTTCGTGAGCTACAGCTCACTTCATCGGATGCATCCGATGAAGTGAGCTATAGCTCACGAAAGCTTATGCTCAAATAAATTGGTTAGTCTCTAAGGTGCCACAAGTACTCCTTTTCTTTTTACAAAGTAAAACTATTTCCCCATGTTTATTTCCTCCCCCACCCCCCACTGTTCCTCAGACTTTCTTGTCAACTGCTGGAAATGGCCCACCTTGGTTATCACGACAAAAGGTTTTCTCCCCCCACCCCCGGCTCTCCTGCTGGTAATAGCTCATCTTAAGTGATCACTCTCGTTACAGTGTGTATGGTAACACCCATTGTTTCATGTTCTTTGTGTATATAAATCTCCTCACTGTATTTTCCACTGAATGCATCCGATGAAGTGAGCTGTAGCTCATGAAAGCTCATTCTCAAATAAATTGGTTAGTCTCTAAGGTGCCACTAGTACTCCTTTTCTTTTTACTTCCAGATGATTTATGTACCTGTAAAGGATTTGCAAGCATTTATTTTGTAAACTTGATAGAATCAGGAGTTTAGATGAAGGAATGACTTAGTCCGTCAGCCTCAGATTGTGGAATATTAATTGTTGCAATATCATTTTTAATAGTTATTCTAAAATTGTATTTGTTTAGATTTGTGATATGAAATATAGAGGAAATGTTAGTCTAAAGATTGAACTTGGTTTTACATCAAGGGTATTCTTCTGTTAAAATGTTCTTAAAGAAGTATTCAGAAGTACTGGTTTACTCACAGGTACATAGACGGAGAGAACTATATATTTAAAATGTGTAACAATAGGCTTTGCTTGTCGAAATAGAAATAAAGAAAAGTAAAACATTTGTAATGATGAAGGATTGCATAGCACTCTCCAGATAACCTGCCAGCACTCTCTGCAACATGAGTTAGGCATTTGGCATTTTCCCCAGGACTCAGAACAACTTAATTAAGAATCAAAAAAGTGGATGGCTCTATTAATCTGCAGAAAATATGCACAATTCTTTCTTTAAAATTCCAGGTGTAATATTCTAGCAGAATAAATGGAAAAAGTAATTGGAGACTGAGTTCTTAGTAAGGTTTATCTCTCAATTGCGCCTGATTCTTAAAGTGGTCTAAAAATATCTATGGAATAACCGAGACTGGAATTTCATTTGTTTATTACAAAATTTTAATGATCAGATAACTTGTGCAAAATCTATAATGCTTCCCTCTCCAGCAGCTGCCTTGTCTGATTGAGAGATCTCTAGCTCTTTTGGCTGGCTCTGCCAGCCATCCCACTTTGACTCTTCCCTGATGGTTCCAAGTAACTTCACTCTTTTGAGAAATCTCAATGTAGGTCCCAGTCCAGCAAAGCACTTAAGCATTTCCTTAATTTTAAGCACCTGCTTAAGTTCTGTTAAAGTCAATGGGCCTTGAACATGTGTTTAAAGTTTACCTCATGGTTAAGTGTTTTGCTGAATAGGGATGGGTTACTGAATCGAGGACTTAAGCGTGTCCCAAACAAACCATATTATTTCACAGCTTAATATGATAATTCATTGATATCAGAAATGTTCCTGAGATTGTAAAGCTATAGGGTACATTATAAAGTGCTTGTGACATTGTTGGCACTGTAATAACAGCAGTAACCTATGTCCAGTAACTTAACCTCACATAATTTCTAGATTTGTCCTCCACTATTTTTGTTGCAAATCTTAGTCATTTTTAAACTTGGTACATGGAGGGCCCTTTAAGTGGGCTTCCTACACGGCAGAGAACATAGGATTTCTTGTAGATATTGGTTGAATTGAAATGTAAATGCTGAGACACAGTTAACTTGGGCTAAGTGGGCCCTTTCTTTACTTGTGATTTTCTTGTACAGCTAATAGTTGTTCTGGTGTCTATTTCTTTGTTCTCTCAGAGTCCATCTATGTAGGATGGCACAATAAAGTCATTCTTATTGGTTATATGTCACCGTACAAATCCATTTTAGTTCTTGGCATTTACCACTCACCTTGTTTTTCTGATGTTTCATTTCCCTGTCTGTACTTTTCTTTTTCTAAATTATAAAGTCTGATTTAATAAAGAAGTATTCACAAAACAAGTACCTGTACAGACAAAAGGCAGTCAAAGTATTATTTCATTTATGAAACTTGAGTGCAGTAAAGCCCAGCTTTTAGCAACAATGTGATCACTCATTGCTATTTATCAGTGTTTATTTAAGATTGTAGTTGAATTAAGAACAAGGAAAATGCAATTTAGTGCAGAAAGGGGGTCACATAGTCTAGGCCTTAGTTAATTTATCTTTTATGACAGAGTCCATTTTCTGCTGCAGGTATTATTCCATAGAAGAACATTTGTCTCCTGAAAGTGCATCTGCAGCTGTAGCATGGACTAACTCAGTGGTAGCATTTAATTTGTGTGCCATTATTTAGTTATCAAGAAAAAAGTGCATGCTGAGAAACACTATGTTTATTTAATAATAGCATAAACAGTAGTTTTGATAGGCAGAACCAATTACACTAGTACTTAGCTGGGAATACTATACCATTAGCTCAGAAACTGTTGTCTAAAAATCTCTGTCACTGGACTACAGGGATTCATCAGTCAGCTCTCCAGATAAATGCTAATAAGGAGATAAATTGATGCACTGTACACACACAGTTTGGTAATTAAATATGGTAGTATGTTCCCTTAGCTCATGTATGTGGGATAACTTGCAACAGTTATATTTCCTTTTTACAATATATTGTTGTTTATAGGCTTGAAGTGTAATTAAGCGTTTTCATTTTGTTTTGGCTGCAAATGAATTTAAAATTTCTAGATTGGATGAGGGATTAGGTTCTCACTTACATGCATGCCCTTTTATACCACTCTGGCAGTTTTGGAGACAGTGGGGAAGTTAAAGTTTGTGAGAGTTCACCTTGGAAAAAATACATCCCTATTAAGGAGAATTTTCCTATGTTGCACCCTAGTTCTCAGAATTTCACATTTCTTCTTAGAAACGTGCAAGGTTAAATTACATCAAACAGTTGTTGTCTTACATGTAAAAACTGGTTTGACTTTTCTAATTAGCATCTACCTTGAATTTTATGACAACATTTATTATATACCCATGTTGTTATATCTATTTAGACATCTATAAGGCATTTGAGTTAGTCCCACATGACATTCTGATAGTCAGTTCAATATTAAATGGATTAAAAACTGGTTAACTGATAGATCTCAAAAAGTAATTGTAAATGGGGAATCATCTGGCGTGTTCCAGGTGGGGTCCAGCAGGATTCTGTTCTTTGCCAAATGCTATTCAATATCTTTATCAAAGTGCTGGAGGAAAATACAGAATTATTGCTGGTACAATTTGCAGGTAACAGAAAAAAATGCTGCACCCCTTCCTCTGCCCCAACCCTCTTGCCCTGAGCCCCTTCCTGCACACAGCACCCCCTGCCACACCTTGCACTCCCTCCCACACCCCAACCCCCTGCCCCTGGCCTACATTCATGGCCCTGCAAGCAATTTGTCCACCCAGATGTGGCCCTCAGGCCAAAAAGTTTGCCCGCCCCTGTTTTATAGTGACACACAAAAGAAGCTTAATCTATTCAATTTATCCAAGAGGAAGTTAAGAGATGACGATCATGATAAATGTGGAAAAAAATTCTGATAGTAGGTTGCTCTTTAATCTAACAGAAAAAGGCATGATGAGGTCCAATGGTTAGAAGCTGAAGTTACACAATTCAGACTAGCAACAAAGCGCACATTTTTTGATAGTAATTAACCATTGGAACAACGTATCTGGGGCTGTGGTGGATTCTCCATCACTTGAAGTTTTATATCAAACTGGATGTCTTTCTAAAAGATATGTTATAGCTCAAATAGAAGTTATGGCCCTGATGCAGAAATTATTAGGTGAGGTTCTGTAGCCTGGGTTATAACGAAGACCAGGTTAGATCATCACAATGGTCCCTTTTGGCCTTAAAATCTATGATTCTATGAGAATTAAAATATAATGGACTTTCACTGACCATCACTGACTTCAGTGAAACTACAGTGATTTATACTTGCCGAGGATGTAACCTTAAAATCTTATATATGATAGGAACAATTTTACATGGGTGAAAGCAGTAGTGTTGCACTTGAATAAAACTGGTGGAATTGAGAATGAGGCCCTTAGATTTTTCCTAAACTACTTAACCACTCTGTTTTGCAGTTCTGCCTGGAAGTTGTCATTCAAAAGCAGCAAAAGGATCACTGGAACTAGAGAGAATATATGCTTTCGTTCTTATAAAGATTAGTTATGCAGTATATATAGAAAATTAATTCCTTCCATTTGCCATTTTGTTTACGTGTTTTACCTTTGAAATACCACCCAATCATTCAGTGTTCCTGATTGCAAAGACACCAGACTGCACTTTCAATAAATAATTCCACTTTAATGACAAAGTAATAATTTAGACAGATACAGTGTGCACACCTGCAAAAAAATATATGCAAGCTGGTTTACAAGCTAGAGGAACAATAAACCAATAAAAATACATCATCCAGTTAAGTCCGATGACACCAAATACTTATTATTAGGGCTTTACAAAGACTACAAAACTTTTCAGATGATTTATTTCACTGTTTCTGTCTATTTACATGATATGTTACATCAAAAAATGTACAAAATATAAAATGTATACAGACAAATGTTTCACAAACAATTTTTAAGTTGTAAACTAGGTGGACTCACTGAGATGTATTGCAGGAAGTTTTGTATATGGTAATATTGTGTGTGTTTGTGTCAAAAATGGAAGGAAAAGATTTGCAAATTTGTTCAGAACACATATATAACAAAGAGCAGCTGGTTTTTTAGTCAGCTCTCAGATACATGTGCTGACGTTTTACAATAGAAACTGATCTAACTTTTGGGGCTCCACATCAGTCTGACTACATTCTACATGCATAAAATCAATTAGAGTTTGTACTAGGGCAATAGCACCGTGTAGGGACTGCTAGATTCACTGATGCAGCTCAGTGCCATTGAAAACTGCATTGATTTCTTTCAGGCTAGCAGCCGTGTTAGTCTGTATTTGCAAAAAGAAAAGGAGTACTTGTGGCACCTTAGAGACTAACCAATTTATTTGAGCACAAGCTTTCGTGAGCCACAGCTCAGTGAGCTGTAGCTCATGAAAGCTTATGCTCGAATAAATTGGTTAGTCTCTAAGGTGCCACTAGTACTCCTATTGATTTCTTTGTCTTTGTTTTACAGCAAATGACCACAGGGTGGCCACAAAGAGTTAGTAGCACCAATTACACATCCTGAAGGTAACATCCACTTAAGTGTACAGTATGGATACACAATGCCATAGCCCTTGGATTCTTTTTTTTAAATTATTTTATCCAGTTATTTCTTGTGGCAATAGCTTTTCCAATTATTCTGATCAGTTTTCATGCAATCTGTTTGTAGCCTGCCATGACAGATGCACTTCAAATTTCATTTTTGCCCCCCAAAAGGTATTGGCTTAAAATACAAATTGAAACATGCTCACTCTAGCATTGATAGCTCCTGCATAGTCATAGCAACTGTAAATACAGGACAAACACACGAGGTTAAAAACAGCTTTTAAGGTTTGCATTCTGTCTTTGTTTGCAACATTGAGGAAATCTCAGCAAGTGTAACATCTCTTAACACCAACAGGATAAAATACAATTTCTTGTTTGTTTGTTTTGATTTGTGCAAGGCTTTTTATATTTACAATACCCACCCAGTAGACTGTGCAAAACCAACCCACTTTTACAGTATAAAGTCTTCCTCTTCCACAGTGGACATCACTGCTTCAGTGTTCTTTAATGCTGTTAATTTTTTTTTCATGTACAACAATAGCAATCAAAACAACATGCTTAAAACTAGAAAAAGAAAAAAAAATAAACAAATATTTGTGCTCATGCTGCATCAAGTGCATCCAGCTCTGCTGGATAAGAATTCGAAACATCTATCCTTCAAAAACTCCATTCCACAGGACTGAATGGACCTGGGTCAGCTTTCTCAGCTTTTAGGTGATAGTGGAAGTGGGTTCTGGGTTTCTTGTATATTTCCTAGGGTAGGCAGAGCAATCTATTCACAAGATAAAAATACTATATAGCAACTGTTCTTTCTCCTATCCATTTCTTAAAAAATCATGATATACAGATATGAGGCTACTGTGTTAACTGACGTTATTTTGTTAGTAAATGAAAAAAAAAACAGTGTAAATTACCAATGGTTTAGGAATTAAACCAACTGTAAAACTGTTCTAGAAATCTGTTTTAAGGCAGTGAAACAGCACCATAGGAAATGTTCCTTCTTCCACTGAAAAGGCTCAAACAAACGAAGCCCTAAAAAGCCTTTAGTCAGTGTTGGTTAATAATTGGTATAAAACTGTAAAGGAGTGGGCAGGTGGTTAAAAAAGACCTTTGTGGTAAAAACAACTTTATAAAATCGGTGACTTGTACACTAAAAACTTCATGGAGAGTGTCACTGTGACCATGGCAATTAAGAATTAAATTGGCACTTATCCAGCATATCACAGTAGTGTTTTCTGGTGATAGCACAATACTGTTTGTGCTTATTGAGTTACTATCATCATCTTTGATTCATTTTGGAATGGGCAGTAGTGTACGACAAACACTACTGTAGTCCTGTGACCAGCACCATGTGGCACAACAGAGGATCAGAAGAGGATCAGAAGACTGCATTGCTAACGCAGCACCTCAGAGAAAAGTAAAGGAAAAAACAAAGTTTTCACTGTAAACTTTTAAAGAGAGAGAGAGAGGAAAAACAAAAAAAAGGTTCCAGTTTGGCTAACACATGTGCAATCTGCTTAGTTGCCCTCCATTTAGGGCCCTTTCCAGTTGATTAATGGAGTCTTACTTGGCTCCACTGATATTGAAATGCCTTGAAATTAAACAAATTCAAGCTTTCCACTTAAGATTTTAATTCCTGACTTTGCAGAGTTAAGCCTCCTGACTACCTACAACACACCGCCCTTGTTCACGGACCTCAGTGTGCTGCTTTAATCCTGGCAGTAGTCAGCGGCAATAGATTTTACTATAATCCCCTACCAAGGTTCGTCCCCTCTAGAGAGTTGATTCAAGAGAGGAATCCAAAATGTCATCATGGTGGCTGGTGCTATCACTGTCACAGCTTTGCGCACTCGAGTAATTTGCTGCTTCTTGGAGCCGCATTAGCATATTCATCTGAGAAAGGAGGTAAGGAAATGTTTATGTAATCACTGTAGCATTTAATGCAGCAGGGGCTACGTCAAAAATTAAACAAACGATTCTGGTGTATGCAGTGTGCTGGTACCCAGAGTGAGAGAAAGGGCAAAATGATTTCGGAATGGGCAAAATATCAGTGGCTGCCACTCCTTGCTCAGCCTTCTGTGCTTTAAATAAATACTACAGAGTGGTAAAGGTCTAATAAGCCATAGGGATATAAGAGCGCTGCCTAATAACTCTACAATTCAGCGGTGTGAATGGCTGCAGCTGCAACACAGACAGGCAAAGGAAACAGTATCACAGCTGGACATCTGGGCCCGTATTTGGAGACAGTCAAGCCTCCAATAATGTTTTGGCTAATGTAGGCAGAATAAATTGGAAAAGCAACTGCAAACATAATCACACGAACACACACACACCCTCTCAGAGAGAGAGAGAGTGTGTGTCGGGAGGTGGACTGTAGCCAGCTGCTACATACAAGAGCACCATCTGCTGCTCAAGAGCTGACCTCAGCAAAAGGAACAGTAACAGAAAACAGCAGACCATAGTCCTGAGGAAAGGGGAAGCATAACATAATTCATTTGGGTATTATCGGAGCCTGTAGTGCATTTGATAAACATTCAGAAGCCAACGCCTGCCTGAGAAAATTGCTCAGATTCTTGGCGACAAACTCAGTATAATGACGATAATTTTATTTATAAAGCAGCACTCATGCCAAAGTTCTCAGAGCACTGAAAAACATTAACCTAATTTTAAGACAGTGCCACCTTTTAGGTGAACAGTTCAGGTTCCTTGTAACAAAAAAATATGCAATGAAAGGTAAGAAGAGGGAAGGTATTTTATTTGTGTGAACCCTTTTCAAGTTTGCTTAGGAATCCTTGAATGTCCTATACTTCATAGCTAAACCATTCACAGATAATTCTATAAGCTTTGAACATTGTACTGGGGATACTACGAAGCAGCTTTAAGCTCCAAATTCAATGTGCGTGTTATATACCCTATGTATGAGACAAATACTGATGTGTGTGCGTGCGTGTTACATTCTATGTATGAGACAAATTCTGAAATGCCTTGTTATCTCATACAGGGTCAGTGGACCTGATTCATCACCACTGAAGTCAGTATCAACCCTCCCATTGGATTCACGCATGCAGGTCCAAGCCTAAATGCAGTGAAGATGCTACGCTTTTGCTACATGGGGGATGGGAGAGGGTCCAGACAGCAAAGATTCATTATGGTGGGACACTACTTCTGCACTACAATGGAGGAGTCTTAGCCATTTCTGCACACTGCAATGTGGAAGGGATAGTGAATGGGCTGGGAGAGTGGCCAGGAGATTCACTCACACTGCAAATCCTAAAGGGCCAAAGGACCACTCCTATATTTGTCAGGTGGGAAACAGTGGGTCATACAGGCTAATTCCTCACATTATCTGGAGATTTATGGTCTGATTTCTGGGAGATGAGCGCCCTGAGCATTTGTGGGGACTCAGGAGTAATTTCTTTAGTGCCAATTTACTTCGGAGCATTTTCTTCAGAGAAGGTCCCTTTTCTTTGGGCTTTCTCCATTTCTCAGAATACCACCCCCACCATAGGTGCAGTGGGGTTCTCTATATTTAAATTATGGATGATAACAAACGCAGTCTACCGAGTGAGATTTATAAAATAATAGGACTTTAGTCGGGCTGATATAGTATACCTTTAGCAAGGGACATAATAGTAAATCCAAACATCCTTGGGCATATTAAATGGGCAAATAAAATAATGCATTACATGTTTTGTTTTGTAATGATTTTGACTGACTTTTCCCCCCGATATAGTAAGCAATGATGCAATAATAAGTTATTCTGAGATATTCCTATGAATGGGAAGAAGGATGTTCAATTCCCTGTTCTGCTACTGTGTGTGTGAGACCTTGGTAAGTCACTTAATCTCAGTTTCTCAGTTCCCCATCTGTAAAATGGAGGTAATATGTACCAACTATACAGGTTTCAGAGTAACAGCTGTGTTAGTCTGTATTCGCAAAAAGAAAAGGAGTACTTGTGGCACCTTAGAGACTAACCAATTTATTTGAGCATAAGCTTTCGTGAGCTACAGCTCACTTCATCGGATGCATACTGTGGAAAGTGTAGAAGATCTTTTTATACACACAAAGCATGAAAAAATACCTCCCCCCACCCCACTCTCCTGCTGGTAATAGCTTATCTAAAGTGATCACCCTCCTTACAATGTGTATGATAATCAAGGTGGACCATTTCCAGCACAAATCCAGGGTTTAACAAGAACGTCAGGGGGGTGGGTAGGAAAAAACAAGGGGAAATAGATTACCTTGCATAATGACTTAGCCACTCCCAGTCTCTATTCAAGCCTAAGTTAATTGTATCCAATTTGCAAATGAATTCCAATTCAGCAGTCTCTCGCTGGAGTCTGGTTTTTCTGAAGTTTTTTTGTTGTAATATCGCAACTTTCATGTCTGTAATCGCGTGATCAGAGAGAGTGAAGTGTTCTCCAACTGGTTTATGAATGTTATAATTCTTGACATCTGATTTGTGTCCATTTATTCTTTTACGTAGAGACTGTCCAGTTTGACCAATGTACAATGCAGAGGGGCACTGCTGGCACACGATGGCATATATCACATTGGTGGATGTGCAGGTGAACGAGCCTCTGATAGTGTGGCTGATGTTATTAGGCCCTGTGATGGTGTCCCCTGAATAGATATGTGGGCACAGTTGGCAACGGGCTTTGTTGCAAGGATAGGTTCCTGGGTTAGTGGTTCTGTTGTGTGGTATGTGGTTGCTGGTGAGTATTTGCTTCAGGTTGGGGGGCTGTCTGTAGGCAAGGACTGGCCTGTCTCCCAAGATTTGTGAGAGTGTTGGGTCATCCTTCAGGATAGGTTGTAGATGCTTAATAATGCGTTGGAGGGGTTTTAGTTGGGAGCTGAAGGTGTTGGCCAGTGGCGTTCTGTTATTTTCTTTGTTAGGCCTGTCCTGTAGTAGGTGACTTCTGGGAACTCTTCTGGCTCTATCAATCTGTTTCTTCACTTCCGCAGGTGGGTATTGTAGTTGTAAGAATGCTTGATAGAGATCTTGTAGGTGTTTGTCTCTGTCTGAGGGGTTGGAGCAAATGCGGTTGTATCGCAGAGCTTGGCTGTAGACAATGGATTGTGTGGTGTGGTCAGGGTGAAAGCTGGAGGCATGTAGGTAGGAATAGCGGTCAGTAGGTTTCCGGTATAGGGTGGTGTTTATGTGGCTAAGTCATTATGCAAGGTACCTTGATTATCATACACATTGTAAGGAGAGTGATCACTTTAGATAAGCTATTACCACAGGAGAGTGGGTTTGTGGGGGGGGGGGGGGGAGAAAACCTGGATTTGTGCTGGAAATGGCCCAACTTGATTATCATACACATTGTAAAGAGAGTGATCACTTTAGATAAGCTATTACCAGCAGGAGAGTGGGGTGGGGGGAGGTATTTTTTCATGCTTTGTGTGTGTAAAAAAGATCTTCTACACTTTCCACAGTATGCATCCGATGAAGTGAGCTGTAGCTCACGAAAGCTTATGCTCAAATAAATTGGTTAGTCTCTAAGGTGCCACAAGTACTCCTTTTCTTTTTGCAACTATACAGGGTGTTTTGAGGGTCAATTGATTAATGTGTGTGAAGTGTTCAGCTAGTATAATGATGAGGGTCATGCAAGCACCTAGACCAGGGATCGGCAACCTTTGTCATGCAGCCCCTCAGGGAAATCCGCTGGTGGGCCGGGACGGTTTGTTTACCTGCAGCATCCACAGGTTCAGCCGATCGCAGCTCCCACTGGCCGTGGTTCCCCGTTCCACGCCAATGGCTGCGGGAAGCGGCGGCCAGCACATCCAGGCCAGTGGGAACTGCTATCAGCCAAACCTGCGGATACTGCAGGTAAACAAACCGTCCCGGCCCACCAGCGGATTTCCCTGAGGGGCCGCGTGCCAAAGGTTGCCGATCCCTGACCTAGACGATGGGAAATACATACAATGAAATTACTGAGATTTTAAAATTGTAACATAAGGGTGATGCTTTCTATTCTGCTATGTTCTCATGCTTTTCTTCTTCTTTTTGATATAAATTAAATACATAATGGACCAGTTAACTGGTGTATTCTTTATATTTCAAATTGCTAGGTTGAAACACAGACTACAAAGGTAAACAAAAAGCTTTGTTCTTACCAAGGGATCCCCTTCTGTGTCGCTTTGTGGAATGTGCTTGGAGGTTGTTCCTTCTTGTGCCGATGCGTAACCCTCAAACCCAATGTCTTCTGGTCTTAACTGAAGTAATGATGGCCATTCATGCTGCACAGGTGCGGAGCTCCACGGGTAAGTATCTGCTACCCACTTTGAGGGATCCTCCCATGGTGCTCTTTTACCATACATCTAAATTATGGATATAATACATTTAGTTATTTAGACTGCGTGCTTTTCTATACATTACTATTTATAACATCTGACAAATGAAATCAAACACATCTAAATAGCTTTTGCAGCACAGACTCAACTTTCAAAAGTGCTCAACACCCACAGCGATGGCCTGAAGCTCAAAAGAGCTCACTTCCAATAGGCACCCAAATGAAATGGCTGCATATTCAAAAGTGCTCCACACCTAACAACCCCCAATGAGAACAAAAAGAAATTGAGAACAGTAGAAGCTACAAGTTTTGATAAAATGTGAAGTGGAACTTTGGGAAAGGAGAGAGAAACATCACAAGAAGTTGTTTGTGAGGTACTTTGAAAATACAAACCCATTTTAAGTGACATTATTTTCACGCATCTTGCAAAGAAGGGGGACATAGGAAATATAAACAGAGATGTTCCATTTATACAGGCTTAGGGAAGCTGTAGTAGAACAATAAGCAAGCCTCTTTAATCTTAAGTAGGGACCACCTTCAATAGGTGAAGAGAAGAAATTCACCTAGCTCCTTTTATCTCCAGTTTACTCAGAGTCCTATTTTCTCTGAGTGTCACAATGATCTTTCCTGGACTCAGATTATCTTGGTCCTATTGCTTCTTATAAGAACATTTCTTTTCTGTATAGTGTAGGCCCAGCAGTATCTATCTATCTATCTATCTATAGCTATATCTATATATACAAAGCAAGTCTGTAGGACTTCTGTGTATTATTATGTTGTTGTTAAACAATTCAGAATGTCTAAGAACTGGGCTGGTTTGTGGCAAACCTATAATTTCTTCTGGATGCTGCCATCTTGTGCTCCAGAATTGAAGTTTTCATTTAAAAAAAAGTCTGTAGCCCTCATGATTGTGAAAATTAATTGAACTACTCCTGTTGATATCAAGTTTATTTTTGTTTTAACTCTGCAGTTTAATGAGGGCAGTTTAAATGTTAACTATTTCATTGCTTATTAAGGTACTCAAGAAACAAAAGACATAACCATATTATGAAGATGACTCATTTGAATGTCTCAAGTGGGTGGGACTTGGCATGTGGGTGGAGCATGAGAGACTACCAGTATTTTTTTTTCTTATTAGTTCCCCCTCCCCCCCGCGTCTAAATAAGCCGCACTAATCTTGGCATGACAGTGCCTATCTCAGTTAGTTCAAGCAGTTTTAGAAAAGAGAGATGCTTCAATAATGCAAGATTCCAAACCTCACCCTATGAAGCAGTAATTTCAATGAGTGTTGGCTGTATTACCAGATTAATTTTTGGCAAACGTTACGTTTCCACACCATATTGTTCGCAGTGTTGCTATAGCCATGTTGGTCCCAGGATATTAGAGAGCCAAGGTGGGTGAGGTAATATTTTTTATTGGACCAACTTCTGTTGGTGAGAGAGACAAGCTTTTGAGCTACACAGCACTCTTCTTCAGAATTCTGAATTCCTCAGAGCTCTACGTAGCTCGAAAGCTTGTTTCTGGCCCAACAGAAGATATTTCCTTACCCACCTTGTCTCTCTTTCCATAGCATGCAAAGTTGTAGTGAACAAAAAGAGAACAAATGTAAAGGGGCCAAACAGAAAATGGAAAAAAAATCAGGTAGCAGGATTACTCCAAGAAATTTGGGAATAGTTAGGAATATAGAGGAAAGAAAAGAGAAGCAAAAATGCCACAGACAAGATGGGAATAAGAGAGACATTAGAGAGGACAGAAACTGAGGGAGCAGTAAGACAAAAGAGAGTCAGATTCTCATGTCCACCAACCCTTGGTGCAAAGTGCCTTAAAGTAACTGAAGAAGCCCACTGGAAAATAACCATAGCATGGGGGAACTGCCTCCTACAACAGCTGCAGTCCATACCCTGGTGTATGTGGAAAGATGGGCTATGTTGGGAAGAGTTGTGGGTGGGATAGGAGGGGGTGTGGGGGACATCTCTGCTATGCCCTGTGATAGACCCAGTCCAGTTGGGTACAGCAGAGTAGTAGAAGGCAGATATACTGGCCACTGGATAAGCAGTTTTCTGTTCCCTGACTGACCAGAGCAGGGGCTGCTCCAGGCTAGGGTGGACACACGACTCCAATTAGCCTGCAAAAAGAGTCAGTTGAAGCTGTTAGGCTAAGGAGAACACCTGACTCCAATTAACCTGCAAAGAGTCAGGTGAGGCTGTTAAGCTAATGTGAACACCTGACTCTAATTAAAGCCACTCTGATACAATGAAAGGGCTTCCTTCAGTCAGTCTGAGGAGAGACAGGGAGCCAGAGGAGAGGAAGTGTGGCTGATGGGCTGGATAATGAAGACACTCTAAAGCCACTGGAAAGGGAGCCCTAAGGTAAGGGTGAAGAAAGCGTTAAGAGAGAGAAGCAGGGAAGCTGTGAGGAAGTGGCCTAGGGAAATGTAGCAACTCTGGCAGCGAAAGGTTGGCTGCCAACAGCTGCTGCCATTAGGGTCCCTGGGCCGGAACCCAGAGTAGAGGGCCTGCCACTACAGAAACACCTCCTGTGAGGGGAAGACAGGCCCCTGCCAGGACAGGAGGCTAAACTGTTCTTGAATAAGCCAGTAGGGACAACAGACTGCGGGAGTTTTCTCATCAATCTCCTTCCTGGCTTATGATGAAAAGGACTCAGTAGACTGTACCCGGCCCTAGAAAGAGAAGGGCTTCATGGAGGGTGGCAGTGAGCCTCTGAGGCTAGCATAAACCGCCTGGAAGCGTGGGACCCATGGGGACAAGGTTGGAGCTCTGCTGCAGCCTGTTCCTCCACTAGTATAAAGTCCTTGAGGTCCTTCCCCTGTGAAGTCCTCACTCGCAATGGGTGTGGTGACCCTGAATTCCTCCTCTTCATTACATACAAGTGAAGAGAAGAACAAGAGTGTATCGCCGTGTCACAGACAAGCACGGTCTTAAGAAAAGCCAAATCATTCATCAGGAAGTGCAGGAGAAAAGGGGTCTGATGCTTACTTCTAGAATTCTACCCCCTTTTTTTTGTTACTGTGGCACAACGCATCACTCTGACACATTTCTGAAACGTACCCTGGAAAAAGCTTATAAAAACAAAGCCAAAAAATGCTTTTTCTTTTTGAAGCAAGACAGTGTTTCTACCTACATACCTGAAGTCCCTCTCTCACGGCCTCCAGAAGATATGGCACCAAAGAATAGTTCCAAAGATCTGTGAACCACACTCTGGAGCCATCAACATCCATGGGGCAGGGGAGGAAAAGGCGAGGACCTGAGAAGAAAAGTTTTTTGTTAAATAACATGAACTGTGAGGGAAAAAAACCTTCCAAAAAATGTAAGGGAAGATGACTACCACGGCAAACTTGAATAAAGAGAATGTTTATCCAGCACTACAATTATTGGCTCGTACTGAGTTCAGCTTCATTTTATTAAAAAATTAGAGTCCGTCTCCCCCTCTTCTAAGGTCTGAACTACACTTGAATGTTTTAGTGGCAAAGCTAAAGAAATGTGATATTTTGCCATTATAAGCCTTAATGAAGACACGGTTACACCAACAGAAAAGTGCTTATGCCAGTATAGTTTATTTCACTTTGCTGAACCCAAATTAGCTATATCAGCACAAGCTCTTTTATACCAGTGTAACTGTGTCTACATTAAGAAAAGGAGTACTTGTGGCACCTTAGAGACTAACCAATTTATTTGAGCATGAGCTTTCGTGAGCCACAGCTCACTTCATCAGATGTGTACCTGTTCCTCTGAAACCTGTGTCTACATTAATTATAGTGCAGATAAGCAGCAAAGCTTTTAAATGTAGACACGGTTAGGGGGGAGATTCTTGGTACAGGTCGATGTTTCCATGGCAAACACTGTATATGAAACTCTTTAGTCCAGTAGTAAGGATAGAAATCCCAGGAGAACAGACTTCCCCATGAGATTTCCATTACTCCCTTGTTTCGGTCAGGTTGGCAAGGCATATTTCCCATGGTGATTTAATGTTTTCAGTCTCAGCTTAAACACAAGATTTTACTAAGTCAATTCAACTTCTACAAACTTTATGAAAGGTTCAGGCTTTACCCATCTTTCACTCTGCTGGCTGAGAAAAGTCTAGCAGCACACTGTCTTGCAAGGACTCACCAATGGTCACATCTGAAGAGCTGTGTGTTTCTAAAAAGCTGTTGAGATGATGCCATGTCTTAGGGATCCAGTCAATGATCTTGATGAGGTCATTATTGCGCATGTTCCTTTCTATTTCTGTCTCAATCAGTTTCCTTCTCAGATACCTGCCCAGGAAACCTTTTACTGGTTCTGTGTGATTAGCACATAGCACCCACCTAATGTGAAGAGAAAACATCAAATAATCATACAACAAATAAACATTGCCTTCCATCTTAAACACAGAAACAGTGACATCAGTGGTTAATGCTGCTTATCTACTAAAAGTCAATTCTAATAATAAATCATAAGGATCAATTTAGTCTGTATCACAAGGGTGATCTCAGTGCCTGTGCTTTCTGAGCCAATGGAAATCCAGTATGTTATAAGGTGGGCATATTACTACAATTCTGAACACCCTGCTGCCATGGCAGTAGGGTAGCAGGAATAATATTCTGTCTGTTTTGCCAGGTGGAAAAGTGCCACACAGACAGCTGTCATTAAGGGAAAGGGGGAAGAGGCAAACAGCTGTAGAGTGTGACTAAATTCAAGATGGGTGTTGGAGGATAAGCTGGAATGAGAGGAAGGAAGGCTGAGAGGCCTGCACAGGGGAAAACAGACACATTTAAAGACAAAGAAAGTGTATTTACCTGAAATTGTGATGCAGCTCTAGATTTGGTGATGAAGTAACCCCTTGGTTCATTGTTCCAATAATATAGGGACTAAAAAGAGAAAAGTAATACATTTAGTAGGAAGCTTCACTGCCACAGAATCCATCCAGGAGCCTGTTCAGAAAATATTCTTTATTTTTATCTTGCCTGGAGCCATCTTTGACAAAAGGAAAGTGCAGATGCTGTTTGGTCTCAAATTCCAATGATTTCTGGCCAGACTTATTTTTAGTATATTTGTTCTTGCTTTTTTTTTTTCCTTTTCACACTTATATTTTACTAGTGGTCATAAGCACTAAAAATAAATGAAGCAAAACAGTGCTCATATACCTCATTATCTGTGGCTTGTTTAGTGGTTTTACTTCCAGGAACCAGTGAATCTTAGGAGCACTGAGCCATAATACACAAATATTTTATGAAGGGAAGCCCTTACCACAGGCACTTTTATAGCAGAAATAGCCTGATTAATAGGCCGCTAGCAGTTTTCAAATACCTTAATTACTTTTTATTCTTTTTTGACCACACAAGACAGCTAGTCAATCACATTCTCCTTTGGTACTATGTCTAAACAACTTTTCCACTCTTCTACAGCCAGGTAAATGTTTGGCTCACAGTATAGCTGTTGGAAACAGGAGGTCTACCACAAAAACAGCAGCTACCGTATAGCATACTCCATGGGTCCATCCTGTATCCAGGAAAACACCTTATGGATAACAACCATCATACATCTGTTGTTACCCTCCCACAGGCTCTGGGATCTTCTGGAACTAATGTGCCTGTGTTCCATGACACAGATGTGTTCTACAGCAGTGGAAGGGGTTAAGATCCTGATTCAGCAAAGAATTTAAGCACATGCTTAACTTTAAGCATACATTTAAATGTCATTGAAGTCAGTGGGCATTAAAATATGCTTTAAGTGAAGTACACACAAGTGCTTGGCTGAATAGGGATACAATTACTCACATATTTAAAGTTAAGCACATGCTTAAGTACTTTGCTGAACCGTAATATGAGTTACAAGGGTTCCTTATAACATATTTCATCATATCACACTAATAAAGAGCTTTCAATTGTTTTAATCACAGAAGGCAGGGGAATTAAGACCTGCTACTTACCATGTATTATATTTACAATTGAGGAAACCATTGAAGATATCACTCAAAGAACCAATATGGTGGAGGTTATCAAGAATTATTACTACAGGGAGATCAGCACCCTTGTTGTCAGCACTGCACTGCTCAGCCAGGTTAGCTAGGTACTGACGCAGATCCTTCAGCAAAAGAAAACAAATAAAACAGGAGAGTAAAATGCATTTAGTCATTTAGTAGGGGGGAGATTTTCAAAGGCACAAAGGGGAGTTAAGAAATTTCCCCCACAGCTTATATCTCAACTGAGTTCCCATAACCCTAAAGACTTGTTTCTCAGCCAGGGCAAAACTAAAGTTTCAGCTGTATATAGAGAAAAACATATACCAGACATGGTATAGTGAAAACGAAAATGTAGGTAAGTCTCACTAAAGGTAAGGTAATAAAGTTTGTGTCCTGCTATCCTGAGGATACATTTCTCAGCAATCCGGTAATAAAAGACTCTATATTACATTACCAAAAGGCTGAGCTCTTTAATTCACGTATCAGTCCCCCACTTTTAGGAACACCAAATTAACCCAATTAAAACAATAGATTGTTATCTCATCTAGTTCACTGATCCCATTCCCTCAGATTTCTGCCCATCATCTTCATCCCCTCACAGACCACCTGTTGAACCCTTTGGGGCGGCCATGTCACATGCCACAATAAAGTGTATTGCTTACGTTTATTTCTCTCTGACAGCCAGCTACCTGGGGAGTAATGGTGGATTTGGGGTTGGGGAAGAATGGTCTGTAATCATGACAATTTATTTTGCTCTTGATGGTTTATTGTTCCTCAGTCTCCTGGCTAGTCCAGCTTTTCAGCTGTCCCTTGTGTGCAATCTACAGTATAGCAGACAGCACAGCAATGAGAGCAGGGTTCAACCTGCACTTTCTTAGAATAGGGATTTTTCATTTCCCGCATCACTCAGAATTTGCCTCAGTGATTTCACAATATCGGTACACGGTCTCTCAACAATCCTTGTTGTGAATCCCTGGCACTTTGGACAGAAATCTCATTCTCATTATACTAGAACATTTCCTGGATCAGTGATAGCAAAATCATTTTTTGAAAGTAGAAACATGTTATTTGTTGCTTTGGGAAAGTTCTTGTTTGGTTGCATAAATATGTTAGGCTGTTTCCGACGAGGTGCCTTGGGGGAAAATCGTGAGTTTCTTCATAGTTTAGCTCTGTAGCACCATCTGTATTGTTCAAGCACACACGACAAGGGTTTATTTTTTTCTTTATTACAAACTAAGAGATTTACTTGTCAAATATCTTAGCACAAAATAAAGAAAAAAATGAAAGGAAAATACACACATACACTTGCCAGTGAGCCAGCAAAGCAATGTTTTTGTGACTCACTCACATTATATATTCTCTCTATATATAATTCTGATAAATGTGAGCACTTCTCTGTCAGAGTGAATGATATCACAAATCATTTGCATAAAGGGAATGAAAATAGGTGTTTATGATGGAATAGTTCTCTTATCCCCTCTATGGTCTGTGTAGACTTTCTTCTCAATCTATGCTAACAGTGCTACATGCTCATCACAAAACTCTAAGCAAAGACATTGATTTTCTGATCTTTTTTTGGGTACCAATCAATTTACACACCCTGTTTAGGGTAATAGGTGGCTTGTGAGTTACTTGTGGGTAATATGGTTATCCCCTCAATACCTTGGCAACCTGAGGTAATAGTTAATTCGACCTGCATGTTGTCTGAAGCATGGGCTAAATATTGTATTATCAGCACCACAACTGTAGATTTCAGGAGAAAACAGCAGCAACCAGAACCTATATAGTGCTAAGCAAGGGATTGAACCCAAGTGCTAATCCAGTGCCTGTGCACTAGATCACCGTTCCTACTCCCATCCAGTAATTTTGGGCAACCATTTTCACTGTCAAAATGCAAGTCAGACTAGCACTATATTGTACAGCTAATGTATTCAGAGAGAGAAGTTACTGGAAGTCCATGGACTAGAGTTAAAATGGCATTTTATTCTGCCTTTATCATCTTGTGAAGTGGAAGTCCGACAAGTACCCCAAAATTCATCTCTTCCACACACGATGCACTATTCAGATTACAGAGAGTTGTGGCTGCATGTTTCACTCTGATTAGAGGTTCCATCTCTATAGGAAACCACAAAACCAGGGAATAGAGCAATGTGTAAATTAGCAGGACTAACTCTTGCTCATTACTACAAATCAGGCAACGAATTCGTCATTTTTAATTGTAACTTACCTTGCTTGATTTGTGATCTACATTAAAAGTAGCAATTGCATCCTCAGTTTTTTTCCTGCCCGATTTAGTTATTATGTATTCAGCCAGTCTGTTGGCTAAATAGGTCTTTCCAGTGCCACTGGGTCCTGACAGGATGATTCTGTGATGCTCCATCAATAAATTAAAGTACCGTTGGGTAATTGGCTTAGGAATTAGTGTATCAAACACAAAACTGTCCAAACTGTTTTCTTCCACTCCTGGGAATAAAAGAAAAAAAGAACTTGTCTCCATTCAAGGTGATGTCTAAAATAAGCATAAAATCAGCATGGTGTCTGCTGACATCCATGCCATGCTGAGAGCAGGTAAATTCTCCTATCTAATAATTCTATCTTCTCCAGGGTTTGAATACAGTTGGAATTGCACAGATACTTCCTAAGGGACAAAAAGATAAAACAGCACCAGCACCACCACCACGAGTAGCTGGGCGGGAGTAACAAAATCAAAGTAAATGTGAAGAGAAGGCTCAGTGAGGCAGAGACGTGCGTTTCAAACATTAAAGGCATTTAAGATAAAAAGGTTGAAATGACAGCAACAAGGGTTACCAGCAGAAAGATATCACATCAAATGATGCAAAGTCCTTTTGAAGGCCCCCAACATAGAAAAAATGTACAGCTCTTTGAAATATTTAAAGTCCCTATTGTGGAGCAGGATGGCTTAGAAACATTTCTGAATTAAATGCTTGAATTTTGTCCCGGGTCACTATTAAAGCCATTTGTCCTTTGCTGTGACTTTAAAGTCAGTGAGAGAAAAAGAGAAATAATTTTTTTGTATTATTTAATATTTATACTTCAAAGCACCAAGATGCCTGAATGTGCTAAGTACTATACAAACACATACAAAGAACTTACATGACAAATGACTTCCTGTGCTGGACACGGGGTGAAAAAAGGTCAGGTTTAAATGATAAATAGAGGGGTTGGGAGGGATATAACAAAGAAGAGGAAAAATATCTGAAAAACATAGTTGTGGTTTTACCTTTCAGGTTCACGGTGATGATGTTATTATCTCCAACCAGATATCCACAAGGCAGCAGTTCAGGCACTTCCAGGCTATGGGCTCTGATTAAATCCCCTATACAGTAGCTAGCAATACAATCGGAGCTTAAACCCAGGCTAGTAGCTGGATCCACTCGGAAGATATATTCCTAAAATTATACATACATACAAGATATAAAAGCATGCATGGTCATCTCATGTGAGACAAGTTATTAAAACACATACTTTAGTGTAGGTGGAGTCCCATTTAAAGAAGACTCAGATCTATGCATTACAGAGCAGCATATATAAACTTAAAAAAGAGCAAAAGCATTAACTTAAGCTATATGAAAAAAATGAATTACGCAAGTCAAAACTAAGCAAGGAGATTTATGGGAGACAAAAAATATGGAATTAACTGATCAACCGAATTTTAAATGCCCCACCTTAAAGAGACGTCTAATTACTCCATCTAAAACGTCCCATTTGGTTTTCCCGCTAACCCCAATGGATCCTATCAAATATGCCTGCATCTTTTGATCCTATAAAGAGAAAGAGAGAGCATTCACAAACTGGACTAAAATTGGAGGAAATCAGTTTGCCACCCACATTAAAGATCTCTAAGATACAATGCTAAAACTTATAATTAACACATAAAAATAGGTATAAGTAATGTTAAGGTTGACACTTCAGTCTTCATGCCATTGTCCACCCATTATTTTAATTATATTGTTGTATATGTGGAAATAAAGTACATTATATAGATTACAGTGCTTTAAGTTTCTCCTGTATTTAGGGTTACATGCATGAGTTAAACATCAATGGTTGGCCTTTGCTTCATGGGGTAGTACAAAGCTGCCTTATCGCAGGGCAGAATCTGGGCCTAGCAGTATAAAAATATTGAATTGTGACCAAGTAAGCTCCTATCCCTTCACACTGAGTCACTTAACTTCAAAGTAGTCAAATTGATTTCTTTTCTTTAAGAAATCTATGGCTGAAACTATATTACAAATTTTTGACTTTGAGCTAATACTTTTAGCTTAGTTGTTTGGGACCATCTGTGCAAAAGTGATGTAGACTTGTGGTGGCACCTAAGCAATAAAAATAAAGTAAGACTTACTGTATACAAATACAGGTTACATTATATTGAAAAGATTTTTGGAATACAAAACATGAGATCATGAGAATATGATTCAAAATTGATTAACTCAGACATCTCAATTTTGTCCACGTGAGGAGCATACTTGCAACTTGCCAAGGGCTATACTTAAATTACAATGACCACCACTTTTAACAGAAGCCCATCTGAAGAGACTACAGGTCCCAGTATGCAATACTCCAATTTAAAGTGAGTCAGACTAGTAGTCTGTCTGAGCTAGGGTGACCAGATAGCAAGTGTGAAAAATCAGGACAGCAGGTGTGGGGTGATTGGCAATTATATAAGAAAAAGCCCCAAATATTGGGACTGTCCCTATAAAATTGGGACATCTGGTCACCCTAGTCTGAGCCTTCATAAAAGCAGCAATAGGCCATAATGCAGAAGATTTGGGGACTGCATTTGACCATGCCTGGATTAGGTAAAAATATAGGAAAAAAGGATTTAAAAAAAGGGTGTATGTTGAATGTTTGACTTTCAGTCCCTGACTGAAAAAAGTGAAAATAGCTCAGCTATAGTGGTGGTATTTACTATATTTGTGATTCTAGGACTTTTAGGAAAATGAATGTACCTCAGATCGACCATAGCCCTTACTTATGGTGACTATAATTTTAACACTGTGGCCTTCTTTGGGGTGGGCTCCATCTGTGACATCATCCAGTAAAATATCTACAACACAAGAAGCAAACATATTTTATAGAATGTGATTAAACTGAGAAGCGATATAAGCTTTGTTTTACTTGTTATTTTAATGTTTGCTGCAAGGTCTTTTAGTAAGAAAGGCTGCTATCACAACAATCTATCACAACAATCTGTAGTATGATCGCTTTAATTGCTACTTACTTCTCCTCCATTGCTGTTGGAAATGAAAAAGTAATGATTTGTCAGCTGGTGAAGGCAATCGTTCCGAATAAGCTTTGGTTGTGTATATCCTGAGATAAGGACCTATACATTCAGTTACTTACAATACATTTTTTTCTTTGCTTTCCTTACTGGAGTGTGTTCAAAACTACCATGGATCCATGTGACAACCTAGTTTAAACCTCATATTATGTAGAAACATAACACTTGCAAGCTCCCTGCTGCCATAGCAAAATGATAGGCATTGTTTAGATTGGAATGGGTACATGTTTGAATGGGATTTTCCTCTCCTCTGTATGTCCTTAGACTTGTTAGTTCTTATAATCAGAAGTAATCAGCTTGCATACTAGAAGAGCACGCATAAATAACACACACAGAATTATACACAGTCTACAGTGTATTTTTGTTGTTATTGTTGTTTTTTTCCTGTACCTGACTTAATAGAACTCTAGATTTAGTCAGAACCAAGAGATCTGGAGCTGCAATTTCAGGATCTTTTCATGAAAAGGTTTCTAAATTTAGTACTATTGAACAGACCACTGCTCTGGTATTAGGGGCTTCCTCCCATAGAGTTGGGGGGGGAGGGGGGAAGCATAATAAGACTTTTCCTCCCAGGTACTGAATGAATGTGTTTGTAGTAGAAAAAACACATCGTGCCTTGTCCAGGGACAACACAGCCTCATCCATTCAGTGAGTTAATCCAGGCAACAAAAGGGCTGGCGTGTAAAGAAAAACATGCTGATTTTCATATAAAATATAAAATTAAACCAGAAGAGAGGCTCAAATACCCATGTAATCAATGACTGGCAAGATACTGTGACTGACTGCCAACTCAAATTATTGTCAGGCAGGTTGGCACATCCCCAGCTGTAGTATTGCCCAGACTCCATCTATAATTATTAGCCACACTGTTATTGCTTCCAGAGATTGCATTATACTTTCTACAGATGTGCATTACTGATGGTTTCTCTGCTTCTGCTATGCTCATCGTTCTAACAGTTGAGACAGTACGCCTGTTTCTTGGCCACTGTATGCAATGAGTGCAGAAGAATTACATTGGGGAGATTGGGATTATCTATTCTCAGACACTATGGTATTGTATAATGTGGGAATATTCAGAACCTAAATCCTGGTTGCTTTTCTACATGGGGATTACCACAGAAGTCAATAAGAGGATTTAGTGAGCAGAGCAGGATTTGGCACTACAGTAAGTGGTAAATGGGTTGATCTGGACCCGACTGTATATGGAAAGAAAAAAAGGTCATCTTAACCTAGACTACATATCAGTATTCCACAACAAATTATTAGAATCTAATTCTAAACTGTGTTCACTTTCCTTCCTGATTGCAGAAATGGTGCATTCTTAAGGAATCTGCAGGAAATGAACAATACAATATTCTGCAGATAAAAGGGAACGTTTCAGCAACTATTCTCACATTTGTCCCACAAAGATGCATATTTCAGCAGTTCTTTGGCACCTGTTCTACAATGGTGCCCTTCTTATCAAATATCAAGCTGTAGCATACAAAAATCAAAGAGAAACATTGCTAGGAGCTAGGAACATACTGTGCGTAGGATAAATAATCTGATATTACTACTCTCTGACTTCTAAAGCCAAATTTTCAAAAGAGATCACCAAAACTGTTTGTGATATCCATGTGCAAACACCCATTAGCACATGCAGATCTGAGGTTTATACATACAAATCAATGCATGTGTAGTTTCAGAAGGCACATTTGAAATATGGACCTTTAAGAAGATAAAAATGAAAGAAAAATACATTCATGTTAATCATGTATATATATATATATATTTATATATATATATATATATATGTATGTATTATTCACCTGACGTAACAGAGTCTGTGATATTCAAGTTGTTCAAAGAAAGCCCTAATGATTGCCGTGATGAAGAAGAGGATGTGCTGCTTGAAGACTCAGAAGATGGTCGAGCCGGCTTCCCGGTATTTCCGGTCTCTGCCTTTAAGCGATCATTTTCAGCTTTCAGTATCTCAATTTCATTCTAAAACAAAAAGAAATCAGTATAGAAACATGGGAGATTTTTGTCTCTGAAAACCACTGAGCACTGGGTGGTTGTTCAGGCAACTTGCTGCTCACCAGCAAGAGCTAACTGATTGAGCAGCTCTGTAGCAGCAAGCAACAAGATATCAACAGTACAATACAATTAGCAGAAACTGGATTCCCTTCAGTGCTGAAATGGGAGGGGGGGAATGCTAAAAGCTCCTTTTACTCTTGCATCAATATCACCGCTGATCAACACAATGTTCAAGTCCTTGTGTTTACTACAGGTCTAACATATTGCACTTGGAATTTTCACTCCAGAAAGCCATTTTACTTTGTCAAATATCTTATATAATAGTTATTTCATTTAAGTGGTTACTAAAATCTCAGCTAGATAATGCTGCTAACGTCACAGAAGACTACCGTTTCCACTAGAAGTACATTGAATCAATGACGTCACCAAGGAGATACGAAATTAAAACCAAACAATAAAAATAAGATAGTTTAACTGTTTCATAACCCTTGTTGACATCAGACACAGTTTTTGATCATCCCAACATGGTATTGTTCACATAAGAGCCAAAAAAAACCACTTTTGATGAAAACATATAGTGACAGATGAATCAGAACAGTCAGGATTTTTTTGTTAGCTAAATCCTCCGAGGTGCCGAGAGATTATCGAGTTTACAATAATCAAATGAAAACTTAGCCTGAGCACAGCCTGGTACCAGCTAAATCTAGCTTTTAGACGCTTCATGAAACACAGTACACAGCAACTGCTTATTCCTGGAGATGGCATTGCAGATCAGATTTAATTCCATATTCACCCACACTCTGCTAAGTGTCTGAAACTTTCATAAAGGCTCTTCAACCACATTTTAAGAGTAAAAACATAAAGGATAGCAATCCTCCCCACACCCCCAATGAAAGAAACCAAACAAGCAAAGAATGGTGGGAAGTGAAGAGAAGGGGTCAAACATGTAAAAAATGCCAGCAGGTACATAAAGGCACCTGGGTTCACATCTGGAATAGGGCTCCAGTGAAATGAGTCATGTGATATCAAACCCTTCCCCATCATATATGAAATTATTAATTGCACCAATTTGCCCAGCTGAGCCACATTAGAATGATGGGCAATGAGAAAGCTCTGTTGAGAAGGTTTTAGGGTGCTCTGAGTGTGCACAGTATAGTGCTATACAACTTATTTTCCCCTCCCCTCCCAGAAACACCATGTGGGCTGGAGAGCCCAGGAAGGTTTCCCTTTTAAGAATGCTCTAGGAAGGAGAAACATGGCAACAACAGTGATTGCCAGGAGCATCAGGGGACTGGGGACTAGCCAAGCACTGTCTCAACCCTGTGCAGTCATGTGACCACAGCAAACCATTCCATCCATCCTAGGAGCACACCTGGGCTGGAGCCCTCCTCAGAATTTCATTTCAGGTTCCAGACTCTGTGAGCTGTTTTTTGCACTTCGGAGACTGAATGTTCAGATGAGGTGTAGGAATGGGAAGGTGCAGCTAGGATTGAACACAGACAGGCCCTAAATCAGCAGGGCTCTGTGGTGAAGACTGCCGCTACGAGCTCCAGAGATAGATCCTGTAATGGCGGGAGCAGCCAGCATGCTTCCAAACCCCCAGGACTCTTCCAGTGAATGCAGTCACCTTTCTGAATTTCCCCTTCCTTCACAGAATAAGGTCTCATGCAGATGGAAGGGGAGTTTGTCAGCAGGCAGGGGTTGGGAAGATGCAGGCTGAGAAGCTGGGTTGAGGAAGGACATGAGAGGGGGTCATGGGTAATAATTAAGCAAGAATTTAAGTGGGCTAGTAAAAACAAATTGTTTGGGTTTGTGGAGAAGAGTTGGGTCAGGGACTAATGAGTCCAGTAGAGGGAATAGTCCATGTACATAAAAATAATAATGCCTTCCTCCTCCCCTTGAGTTGACAAGCTGTGTAACAATCAGCTTCCTGATCTCTTTGATTGTCTGTCATATCTCTTCTTCCCACCCAAGCCTTTTATATTGTAAAAGCCTTAGGGAAGGGATTATGTTTTCCTGTGTATCTGCAACACACATTTTGATTGCTAGTGTAATATAAATGATGAGAATTAATATTATCATTATAGTGTCTAGAGTTATCAAGCCTGTCGCTAGGAAGTGCTATCAATCTCTCATGTTCCTGTGTTCCGACATTTCTCTACATAAACAAAATAAAATAATGGGAACGAGTAAAAACCAAACAAGCATGCTTTATGTGAGCACTGCCCTACTTACTTATGCCACTGCACTGACCTGCATGCGGTTCATGGCTTCACGAATCTGATCAAGATGGTGTGCCGAGCTGAGGGCCTCGAGACGAATGTCTGTTAACTTTAGCTCTTTTTCCCTTAGCTCACTCTTTAGCTGCAGAATAATTTCAGCCTCTGCCTCTGTGCACTCACATATCCTAAAGAGGAGAAGGAAAATAGGCAGGAGATTAAAGGAAGCATCTCTCCTACAAGCAGTGTCGTTATTACATATCAAAGAACAGAAAATGGCTGCTGCTGGTAAAAGCTAGGAATGGAGAGAGAATTTTATGAAAGCAATATGAAGAGGTTCAAACTGCAAAATAATAATAAAGAAAAAAAGGTAAAATGTCCAGATGAAATGATCATTTCTCTTTTTTATCTTTCAAATTTAGTTAGTTTCCTGTGGTAGAAAAAAAAGATGTAAAAACTGAGTATGTACAAAAACCTAGAAATTTTTTTTACATGCTTGGTTTTTCAAATGTGGAATGGCTGTATTTTCAAATGGCTTGAAATATATTTCTCAGCTGTGCCACTTTTTCTGTGCAAAGGCTATGATTTCCCCAGGTAGCAGTGATCAAAATGGAGCTATGGTGGTAAAATTAAACTATTGGTACATACTATTTATTAGACACCAATAGTGTGCTTTGTGCTGTGCAATACACAAAAATATAGCCCCTACCCTTATGATCTAACAGACAGTCCCTGCAGGGGCTGTCATATTTACCTATAGTCACCGCATTATAATATATGGTTTCTCAAATACTGCAGTTATTTACTTATACATATAATAGGGTAAATATGTAACTGTGGCTAAATGTTGATTTTTACAGTGGAGACCATTGCACAGTGCGGTTACAGAGACAGAAGCATTTCACTTGACTTTGTCTAGTGAAGCCCAGTAGCTACCTGATTCTTATTCTACAATAGTACAATTCGCCTCACCTGTTATGTAGAACACCATGTTCCAGAACCCATTAGCTATCGTAATTAAATCCATTCCATGACATAGAACTGTCAGAAAATGGAACAACAAGTTTCTGCCACATTTCAGCACCAGTCAATGCTTGCAGTCAATTTGCTCTGATGTTATTTTGCTTTTATTACTTCTTCTAAATAATGTTTATAAAATACTTTAAAGAGGAAAAGCACTACATAATCAGTATTACTATAGCTAGTAGTATGCAAACATGAAACAGAGGTCAGCTTTCAATTGCCAGAATGCATGCAAATGCATTTTGGGAAAGAAAATGACACACTCTTCAGGTTAGCACTTGGATATAGCAATTCCATGCCTCACACTCCTTTTTACCGGGATCTATGCTTGTATATCACATGACCATTTTGCCTTTTCTTTGGTGCCCAGATTACAGATGACCTGCATATACACACATTAGACAGACAGAAGCAAGCGGAGGAAAGAAAAGGTTTAGAACATGAGACTCAGGTCAGAAAAATTAAAAAGAAACCGCTGCAAAGGAAAGAAGATATAGTTCATCGCATATAAAAACATTAAATGGCAAATTAAAGAAGGGAAAATGTCAGACTTTAGTCTGACTATATTAACACCATGTACCAGTATTTTATATATGAGAAAAAGAGATAAAGACTCATATTACAACTTACTAGGCCAATCACTGCAGCCACCATCACCACTGAACTGATGAGGGGTTTTGCATGTGTGGGAATACTAAAAGAGATATTGACCTACCAGAAGGCTAACTTTACTTCAAAGCTAATGGGGGAATTGTGCAACCTCTTAAAAATCAAGGCCTTGAAGACACTGGTCTACCACCCCCAGACAGATGGGCTGGTGGATCACTTCAGTAAGACACTGAAAGAGATGCTTAGGAAATTTGTGACCTTGGATCACCATCACTGGGGTTAGTAACTTCCACACCCCTTTCTGCCATCCATGAAGTGCCACAGGCACTGACAGGGTTCTCACCATTCGAACTACTATATGGGAGACAGCCATGCAGGATCACAGACCACCACCATGAGAAAGCCAATTTGGTACAGTATGTGATCCACCTGATGGAGAATTTGGAAACACTGAGGGCTTTTGCTAAAGAAAACCTGCTGAAATCCCAACAGAACCAGAAACGGACCTGCAACCAAAGGGCCAGGATGTGAGAATTTGGGGCTAGGTATAGGGTATTATTGTTGCTATTGACCTCAGATTCAAAGTGACTGACCAAGTGGCAGGATCCATCTGAGGTGGAAAGAAGGGTGTAAGGGACCAGGGTGTAGGCGGTCACAGCTGGGCTGATGTCTGCCCGCCAGGGACAGAAGTCGCCAGGCCAGAGTTAGAGGAGTCTCAAGGCCAAGCTCCATAAACAAGAGTCAGGCTTGAAGTCAGGCTGGAGTGAGAAACTGGAGATCACAGGCAATACCAGCTTAGGATCATGAGGCAGTAGTCAGAGTCAAAATCAGGCTGGAGTCAGAGACTAGAGTTCAGGAGACAAGGTAATGTCTGGCATAGTAACAGGCCAAGATCTGTGTGGTTGCCCAGACAACTTCCTGGACAAACCTTGGGGTTAAGTAGGGACACTTGTCCAATCAGAGGGCCACAGGGTACTGTCACTCTGGGTTTCATGAGTGGTACTTTCTGCGGCACCTGTTCTCCACAGTGCTCCCTGTATGTGCTTCTACAGGGCCTTCCAGTGGCACTATGGAAATATCAACCACCCCAGGCTCTGCAGATCCAGGTTCTACTCCCTGGGTCCTTACAAAGGGTGGGGGTGATCAATTATGATATCTACCAGCCAGGGAGAGAAAATAAATGCAAATATATCAAGTGAAACTGCTAAAGGCTTGGGGGGACCAAGAAGGCCTTCTCATAGCACCTTTTCCCCTACAAAAACTCATTAGATCACCTGCAAGCACCATGATGCAGGACCAATACCATTGGAGGGAGAACTCCAGCCTGAACAGAAACAACAATTATGATAGCTGATTGAAGCCTTCTCCTCAGTATTCTCGGTGCTGCCTGGAGGCGCCTACCATCACATGGACACCAAAATGAGGGAAAAGGTCAAAGAAAGCCTTTGACCACTTCCATCGAAAATTTGAGAGATAGTCCATCAAGAACTGCAGGCCATGCTGAACTCAGGGGCGGCTGAGGAATCCCACACTGAGTGGATACTCATAATACTTGTGCCAAAACTCAATAGGTCAACACAGATCTGCATTGATTTCCAGAGTGAATATTGAAATTCAGTGAGTACCCATGCCTAGATAGATGAATTGCTGAACGGGCTAGGAGCTGCCAAATACATACCTGCTTTTGATCTAACAAAATGTTATCATCAGATTCCTTTGAAAACTAAATCACCAGAGAAGACTGCATTTTCCACCCCTTTTGGTATCTACTACTTTAAGACCATGTTACCTTCCAACGCCTAATGAACTAGTTACCCATGGACGTTAAACTGTGGCATCCAGCAAAGATATTGTCATTTCTAGCAATGAGTGGAACGATCACCTAAAACACATTACCGCATCACTGCAAGCCCTCAGAGAGGCAGGACTAACGGACAACTCTGCCCAATGTAGACTGGCCAGCGGGGAGGTAACTTACCTCCTCTATATGGTAGGTGGCAGGTGTCTGAAGCCGCAGATTGGTAAAGTACAACCTTGTACCAATGCCCCATGCCAACCACCAAAAAAGCAAGTGTTTTGCTTCCTGGGCCTTGCCAGCTATTATAGACTCTTTGTATCAAGTTTTGCCACCATTGTGGCCCCCTGGCAAATCTGATAAAAGACACAAGCCCTAAGAAAATTCAGTGATCTGAAGCCTGCAACAAGGCATTCAAGATGCTGAAAGGTCAGCTAAGTTGGGAACCAGTTCTCTCAAGTACAGACTTTTCCAAGATGATTCATACTGCAGACTGACACTTCAGATGTGATTCTTGGGGCAGTACTTTTGCAGGTCTCTGAAGGGGAAGCACATCCCATTCTTTATCTTAGCAGGAAGCTGTTTTCCCAAGAATCCTACTCTGTCACTGAGAAGGAGACCCTGGTCATGAAGTGGATCATAGGTGCCTTATGATATTATTTGTTGGGGAATCCTTTCCTTTTAGTAATAGACCACACACCCCTCCAGTGGCTGAACTTGATGAAAGATACTAACCCTAGGATCATGCAATGGTAGTTTTTCTTGCTGCCCTATAGTTTCCAAGTAATTCACCAAGCAGCAAGGGATCATAAGAACATGGAGTTTTTTTCATGGGTAGGGGAAGAATAAGGGATCCATAATGGTACCCTGGCACTGAACTTGAGGTGGAGAGCATGTGATGGGGTATATATACCCTGTACCAGAACTGAAGGGGGTAAAGAGCAATTCTGGGCCCAGATGACCCCACCCAGCCACCCCCCATCCACACTGGAGAGTATGCTTGAGCTGGACGCAGAGCACAAAAGGGAGCCAGACAGCGCAGAAGCAGCTTGACAGGGCTGGAGTTTGGTGGAGAGGAAGGGCCCAGGCACCCCTACCAACTCCCCTCCTTACAAAGGGCACAAAAACCCTCACTTCCAGACTCTCCCTTGAGGGAGGAAGAAGAGGGTAAAGACTTTTAGAACCCCACAGCTTCGAATGGACAGCCGCAAGGGTCAACAAATGGACTGAAGGGCCTCCCCCCCAGTCATGAAGGCAGGGGACCCCATATCTTCCTTGGGATTCAGTCAGCCTGAGGAGAGATGAGACTGACTGGTGATCTGACAAGCGGGTCTAGTCAACACCCACCCAAAAAGCAGACCAAAACAGGGTGTGATTTTGGCCCAGGAGAAATATTGGAGGTGGGGTGAGCAGAGGCCTAGCACCCTAACCAGCAATGCCATCAGCAATTATCATCCATCCCAGGGCTCTTCAGTTTAGCACAGAAAAGAGTAACATAATCCAATGGCTAGGAGTTGAAGCTGGACAAATTCAGACTGGCAATAAGGTGTAAAATGTTAAGAGTGAGAGTAATTAACCACTGGAACAATTTACAAAGGATTGTGGTGAATTCTCCCTTACTGACAATTTTAAAGCCAAGATTGGATGCTTTTCTAAGAGATCTGCTCTCGGAATCATTTTGGGGAAGTTCTATGGTCTGTGTTATACAGGAGATCAGACTGATGATCACAATGGTCTCTCCTGGCCTTGGACTCTATTAATTGTTCTAAATGGTGCATTCAGTGAGTTTAGAAATGAAGGGAGGAGAGCAGATGGAATGGTAGTTAAAAAAGAAAGGAAGTCAAGGGTGGTTTTTTTTGAGGTTGGGGGATTCTTGACTATGCCTTTTTCTTTGTGGAGAAAAAGCCAGCATAAAGGGAGGTAGATACAGGGAGAGGTGCTGAGAGTAGAGGTAGGTACAGGTAGTAGAGACAATAAGCAAGTGAGATTGGTGACAGAGACAGAGGGAAAGAATAAAATGGCACTGGTGAGGAAAGGTGGTGGGAGAGAGGACGAGGGAAGGGAGGGAGGGAAGCCAAAGTTAAGCTTCCCTTTTACAAGTCAGCTACTTTGTGTGTGTGGAGGAGGGTGCAGCAGAAGCGGAGGATTTCAGGAGGGAGTCAAAGTGACTAAGTGGCTGGTGTTGGGGATGTAGGCGTCAGAGTGGAGAAGAACTGGCGGCGAAGAGAACAAACGTGTAGTGAAGGGTGTCCAGCAGCTCATGGGATGTTCTCAGAAGGGGAGATGGGAAGGAGCCAGGGGGATGGTACATGACAGCAACATAGATGGGGAGAGTGTTGTCTGATGGAGCATTGTTCAAAGGAGATGGTGGAGCAGAACACTGCAAGGAAGGCTGAGAAAAGCCCAATGCCCTCAACACAGCCATCTGAGGATGACTTAACACAAGGGGTGTGAGAGGAGAAGGAGGAGGGGCTGTACTATAAGACAGCGCTGCTGCAGAAACAGTGGTTAAATGGGGGTGGGGTGCAGGTTTTTGTCAGAACCCGGAGATGATGGATGGAGAGAGAGAGCTATGAAAAGGTTGCAGATGTTGGTGATCGTTTCTGAGGTAGAACTGGCCAGGCTTAAGGAGGTCTGTTTCACAGTCCAGATATTTGATAAGTGCAGCTAGTATAGAAAGAGAGACTTACGCAGACGCTGACTGTGATGGTTTCAATGACAATGTTCCACAGTCCCCTGAGTTGTGGGGCAATTTGGGTGATGATGGAAGAGATGAATCGGTGAGTTCTTCTATGTCGGAATGTGAGGAAGGAGGCTTGGTGGACTTTTTCTTTCCAAAGGCCTGTTTGAATGAGCTTCTTAGCTGGAGAAAAGAGAAAGAGAGAAAAATTACTTCCCTTGCCTCTCTGGATTTGTGCAGCTTCTATTTTGAGGAGTTAGTTTGCAGATGCCATCCTAGCCACTGCCTGAGGTCAGTATATAGAAGCAAGGTATTAACATATGCAACACAGTATCTCTAAAGATATGATACAGTGTTTTTTTTATTAATTCAGCGCAGCACAAACTGAATGCTATGGAAAAAGTGCAGGATCAAGTGCTTTGGCTAAGGGGGGTGCTCATTTAAAACCATGAACCTCCTGTGGAATTCCATTTCCATGGCATTCCCTTCAAGGTGACTGGTTTTAAATAACCACTTTGTTTCTAGAATACAGGCAGACATTGCTGATATCAAATGCTAAAAGTATAAGACAAAATCCAATTGATGTGGTTTGTTAATTTATTTTTCTATTAAGAGTTTGAACTGGAGAACTATTCAAACATATAATTTGCTACAATTAGGATCAGAAGCAAGAGAATTTAAGCTGTGATATAAGTTTTGCCCTTTAGTTTACTGTTGAGAAGAACATTAGCTGAAAGGTAGGTATTTTTTTATTTCCGTTGTGTTTAAAGTAGCAAGTTCTTCATATATACAAGCATTGCCTTTTCTTGCTAGAAGCTCTTATCCATTATTGAAAAGGGACAGAATAGCCAAAGAGCCATTTATTTCAGGAACCAAGAGGACAACAGTTTTGTTTGCAATGAATTTTCACATTGTAATTAGTCCATTCGTTGATAGAGTAGTCTATTCAGAAGAGTAACTGATATTAGGAAAAATTGTGCTTTTCCTCAGAAAATTGCTCTTGTTAAAATTGTATGAAGCTTGATGACAAACTGATCCCTCTACAAAACAGTAAGGCACTTAAGCACTTTACTTCAATGGTATAATTGGAGAGTGGGGAGTGTGACCACTAATCAAAGAAATATTATTTAAGTTCTTTCCAGCTCATGATTTTTAACAAGAAAGAAATGGATTTTGGCTACACTCCCCCTTTCTACATTTTAAACTTTGAGATTAAAATGAATAGAGACAAACTGAGAAGACATACAGGATAATCTGTTTTTAGAAGGTACAAAAGCCTACTGCCAAAATGAATAGCAATCATGCCAAGATAGGGTTCTTTATAAATGCATGCCAAATTTTCCATGGTTTATATTCACCTCACTTCCTCTAGAGTTCACCTTGCAGAAACATGAAAGAGTGGGGAATTACAAATCAAGGGAATGAAGGCTGATGAGTATTTTAAAATATTACCTGCATAAACATTTTTTAAACAACAAAAACATATTTTTTATTATGTATAGAAAATATTTCAATAAAACTTTCATACTGTGTGATATCTTTGTGATTTGTTTGATTAAAAAGCTTTATTTCTCTAAACATTGTATCTTTTTCACTCTTCGAACTATTAATAGATTTCAGCTCATTGTTTGGTAACAATTTTTAAGTGAATCCATTTTACTAAAGAAAATTAAAACAGTGTTATCAAAGCCCAGTCATTTGTTTAATCATAGCAGCTATTTTAATGTTATATTTTTGTTTTAAATTGATCCTGACTGATGTAAATAATTTCCCACTGGTAATCAACAATTTTTGGCTTGCCAGGAACATCACAGTGTGACTTTGTATAAACTGCTCCATATCTCTCTGGCTCCACAAGAATATTGTAGATGAAATGGGCCATTATGCTATTCAGGAACGAGGAAGCTACATAATATCTAGGCGATGGGTTTAAACCTGCTGAGCACATACCCAGTTTTTCTTTTTCTTTTTCTTGGAGTCAGCATCATTACTGCTGCCAATGCTAGAATGGCTTGTGGCACTGTTGATGCTGGAAACACTTTCTGAGGAATGTTGTCGTCTTATACGCAAATCTAAAAAAAAAGAAGATACTGTATAAACCATCTGTTCATCCATGCTATGGACTCTAGTTTCAATATAATAAGTCATACCTACATTTATGCAGCACCTTCTTTCTCTAAAGGAGCCCAAATACACATACTATATGTAACAGGCATTGATGTTTTTTCTAGCCCTGATTCAACAAGGTATTTCAGCATGTGAATAGTCCCATTGAAGTTAAAGGGCTACTCGCATGCATAAAGCCAGGCACAAGTTTAAGCATCTTATTAAATAGGGGGCTCTCACTGAGGTGCCAATCCCGGACAGCAATCCGTGCAAGTGGACCCTTATATTTAAGCAGATCCTTGTCCAGGATTGGGGCCTAACTATGTTACAGTTCAGTTGCTTAAATAATTTTCAAAGCACTGACTTACTTCTTACAGAGCTGTTGTCTGAAGGGTCTGGACACTGTTTGACCCTTGGCTGAATTGGATTTTGAAGCAAGATTCTACTCCCTGACATGTCACCCTGGGAATCAGCAACCAGTAGTTTATTGAAAATAAAATATAATAAAAGACCTGGAAGGTGAAGGATATTGGAAGTGGAATATAGGTCAGTGAAGCTTTTGGTTTTATTATTTTTTTAAGTCTCTAATAGCCATATCCTAATCACCAGAAAACATACTCCTTGCATACACCCCAAAATACTGGGAGGAACTACTTTTTAAAGGAATTATTCAGAAGTGCCACTTTCTAGAATTAAGCTACATTGTATTGAAGACATTTAGTAAAAAGGTCTTGGGATAGTTGCTCATAAATTATGCTACTTATAAAAAAATGATCAATGACATTTACAAAAAGTCACCTTCCTTATCATTCTTTCTTCTCTGGTTATTCCTTTTTTGACTGTTGATTAACAACATGAATGATCCTGCACACCTTTGCAATATATGGTTTGTTATGTGAAGTCCTGGACATGTTTTATACCCACAGGTGTACTGAAAGGGTTAACTTTCAGCACTCAGCAACTGATTCCTGACCATACAAATTTGAGAAGTCAGGGCTCCAAGAACTGTGTGGCACATAGGTGATGCATGTGAGTTTTTCAGCTGTGGAAACACCACAAATATGACAAACACTGACTCCAGAATTCTCTCATCCTTGCCACAAATACTGTCCTCAAAATAACAGAAAACCAGCAGCTTTGCTCTTCTCTGGGGAACAAATTAGTACTTATTTGGACAGTGACAAAAACATACCTTTGTGGGCATGATCAGGGCCATTCAAAGCTCCCTGAATAGCAGCTTGGGCAGCAGAATTTTGGGCTTTCAGCATTTCAATGGTTTCTCTTAGTTCTATAAGCTCAGATTCCTGTGGGAACAGCCAAGAGAGTTTCAAAATATATAACAAAGGAAAAATGTTTTTCCACAATAAAAAAAAATTATAAGACATCAGTGATCAAACTGAAGTCAGTGGGCTCTCACAAGGGTAAAAATTAAGTCCCAGATAGACTATATAGTTTCTTTCAAAAATAATACATTCAGCTAACATACTCTCATTTGCATTTATGTAACTTCAAATGCTGTGTAATAATGATGAAGTATTAAGAATTTTTAAATCAAGATTAAAGGAGTACTTGTGGCACCTTAGAGACTAACCAATTTATTTGAGCATAAGCTTTTGTGAGCTACAGCTCACTTCATCGGATGCATACTGTGGAAAGTATAGAAGATCTTTTTATACACACAAAGCATGAAAAAATATACATTGTAAGGAGAGTGATCACTTAAGATGAGCTATTACCAGCGGGGGGTGGGTGGTGGTGGGGGGAGGAGGAATAAACAAGGGGAAATAGTTCCACTGTTCCTCAGACGTTCTTGTTAACTCCTGGAAATGTGCTGGAAATGGCCCACCTTGATTATCACTGCAAAAGGTTTTCTCTCCCCCCACCCCACTCTCCTGCTGGTAATAGCTCATCTTAAGCGATCACTCTCCTTACAATGTATATTTTTGCATGGTCTGTGTATATATATAAAAAATCTCCTCACTGTACTTTCCACTTTATGCATCCGATGAAGTGAGCTGTAGCTCACGAAAGCTTATGCTCAAATAAATTGGTTAGTCTCTAAGGTGCCACAAGTACTCCTTTTCTTTTTGCGAATACAGACTAACACGGCTGCTACTCTGAAATAAATCAAGATTGGATGTTTTTCTAAAAGATACATTCTAGGAATTATTTTGAGGAAGTTCTATGGCCTGTGCTACACAGGAGGTCACATGATAGTCCCTTTCTGGCCTTAGAATCTATGAATCTTATGAAAGAAAAATAAAATATTTCAGCACTAAAGATTGATCTAAGAAAGGCTCTTCTCTGAACATTCATTACGACATTCAAAGTCATTATGTAGCCTAAAGCAGATCAAATATTCTCTTCTACACCCCTTAACTTGAAAGATGATTCTTTAATGGATGAATTCCATCCTCAATTTGTATATCATTATCAAAAACTCTAAACTGTACATAAAATGTTAAGCACAAAAACCTGCTCTACAACAATAGCTACGCAATTTACAGAGTAACATTGTTCCACTTCCATGCCACAAATTCCACACTGGAATGCAGAGTCAATTTTAATTAAAAATAGTTCTTTTACTGCTGCATTAAGAATCAATCCTTCTAACTCTCATTTTATATAATAAGGATTAAAGCTGCTAAAGGAATTTAACCTCAGTGGCAGAGGAAAGAGGAGAAGGAGCAAAACATGCTTTCAAGTCTCTGGGAAAATGAGTTTACTTATGAGCTGATTTGTTTCAATGTCAGCATTTTAATCTCTTCTGGATAGGGGGCCTGCTGAGGGAAACTAGACTTAGAAAAGATTTTTAAATATTTAAATATTTTAAATTTTTAAATATTGTTTTTAACATAAAATGTTTGAGAACTTTTTGTTTAATATAAAAAAAAGTCGCAAAAATGCTTTTTATCATGAGATACTTATGGGCTGGTTTTGCCACCCTTACTCACTGAGAGTAGTTCCTAACTCAGTAAGCAGGTCCACTTAATCAAAAGGAGGCCAGACAGTGAACCACTACTCACATTGACTTCAGTGGAGCTACTTGTGTGAATAATTGCTTATCAGCAGGCAAAGGGTTCAGTCTGGCCCAATGGGAGCACTTGCTGAGTAACAGGCTACTCAACATAAGGAAGGGTAGCAGAATTCTGGGAGCTCCAACTTGCAAGGTTCTGAGCACCCTGCTGCCAATCCAGCAATGTATTGAAGTGCATGGTTTACTTTAAGACTGTGAGTAGCCCGCTGTAGTTAGTGGGAATACTCAAATACTTAAAGTTAAGGAAATGCTTTGCTGGATGAGGTCATGATGCTCAGCAAATGGCAGAACTGGGCCCTATAACTGCAGCTCCTTTAACTGGGACCATGCATCTGATTACATATACTAGGTATTAGGTTTGGATATTTCTTCCCCTCTAAATAGCAAAATCAAAACCAAATCTGTTAGACAACAGTTTGGTCACATTTCACAGACACTTTCAACAGGTTCATTTTTCTATACTTAAAATCCTTTCTTTTGCCAATTTTTTAGTATTCTGACAATGTTGTCGGATTGGGATGAAATACTCCGATTGTTTATGATGAGCTTTTGTTGAAGAATCTTTCCATATGGATTAAACCAAGAGTCACAAATGTTTTAATTAAAATCTGGAAATGAAAGATTTTATCTTCAAACCATACTGTGATTTTGTTAGGGTAATCTGATGTGGCACAATTTAATTCTTATAGAGCTTTATGAAGATTTGATCAAATGGCCAGGAAAGAAAGATGTGTCTGTCTTGTTGTCACAGCTGTCCTTTCTTTCGATATTTTTTTTTAAATTTAAACACAAACCCTAAAATAATCTGCTATGTTCCACATTCAAGTGCCTGCTTTTGTAAGCATACCTTTTGTTCAGCTGTCATTGTTAGGCTCTGCAGTCGGCCGGTCATATTTCCTAAGCTCTTTTCAAAAGCTGCTACTAGATGAGCCTGTGAAAGAAACAGAAGAAAAACATCTGAAATGTCGGTAGGGTATGAAATGGACTGAGCAAAGCTTCCATGGTACATAACGTATAATTCATGTGTTTTGGCTGGTCTAATAAAATCTGTAATCTGTAGCACTCAGTACTACTTGCTTTCTCCCACCTCACCCCAACTGCCACAGCATTTTCCACTTTTCCAGACTCAGTTTTATCTTCTCCAACTCTTTAGTTGCAGCCTTCAAAATTTAAGTATGATTTGCTCTTCTTGTCACTCTGGGCAATAGAACTTCCCCCCTGACATTATTCTTTCCCATTCCTGAAAATAACAATAGAAGGACTCATGCACTCGAATTTTAAAAAAAGTTCTAAGCTGTCAGGGTCCCAGATACAAAGCTCGTCTAGAAGAGTCCATTGAACCAGACTATGGGAAGTGTCTAGATACTGTCATGATGACCTTTTAAGATATTATTACTTTGTCTATTTCTCTGATACAGCAACACTCTTCAGAAAGTGTCAGACATTGCAGAGAGCCATAATATAATCTTATTCCTACTGGTCTTTATAGTGGGTTGAGTCTGCATATATATCGCTTGTGTTGTTTTAATATAAAGGCACTGATTTCTTTGAAGTTAGATGCCTGCATTTTTCAATGATGCAACAGACAGAAATTGAAATTCAGCAATGCTTTGTTTTACAATATTTCATTCAAATTTTCTAAGAATACCCAGCACAGACTATATTCAAGAAGTATTAGGCTAGACACACTCGTTAGTTGTTATGTATTTATTTGTTTATATGAAGAGTCAATTGTCATGGCATCTAAAATGTTACAGCTATTAAACCACCAAGGAATTGCAGGAAAAACGTGTCAGTGATGTTATTAACTTTTTATGGCTGTAAGAGTCACTTAGAAGGAGAAAGAGTGTGTTCATGCTTACAGTATCAGAAAATATTCAAATGGAGGGATTTCTCTCTAAGAGTTTGTAAGAGGGCAATGGACTGCTATTTCAATGGAGCTCTGTAGGATTCACAAAATCCACAGGTCGCCTTGCTTAACTTATTTTTTTCTGGGGGATTGACGCTTAACTTACACATACTGGCAAAGAAGAGAAAAAGGCAGGAGGAACTTGACAAGATGAGAGAGGATGAACAAGATATGGTTAAAGGACAGAGGTTCTTTTACAAAATGTGAATTCATTGCTCTGAAAAGTACCTAGTTTAAAACAGTATAAAATTTGTCAAAGGGGAGAGCACTCCTGAATCAAATATATAGGATGCTGGTGGGGAATTGAGAATACAGTACATGCTAGAATTATGGAATCTCCTGTCACAAAATCAAATAGTAAAAATGACTATAGGCAAAGTTTTCAAATTTAGGCACCTGTACTGTGTTTCCAAAACATGCACACCCAAAGTAGGCATTGTGGATGCAAAGAGGTTAACTGTGCTTGCTCAAGCACCCATTTATGTGCAAAATTAACTCTTTGGTGCATACAAACATATATGTTACTCAACAGCTTTTGCAGATGCAAGTTCTAATTCTTTTGTGAGCACAGTTATTAATGTTGTTCAAATGTGTACTTAGTTGTTCCCAAAATCAAAGGTTGTTCAAAATGTTGAACAAATGTTGTTCAAAGGTGTACTTAGTTGTTCCCAAAATCTTCTAGATATTGTCCAAGCACACAGAAATAAATAATTGTGCCCTGAAAAGTGTACAATCTAAAAAAGATTAAGGCAGAATAATGGTGGGGGAAGAGGATACAACACAGAAGATTTTGTTTGGCTCATGTCAAGGCATGCTGTTGGGAGGTGAAAGGAACCTCCCATCCCCTCGCTCAGCATATTATTTCTCATAGATGGAAGGATATTATGCACATGAGACTGGCCATATTCAGAACTGTTTTTTAACGCTGTAAATAGTTTTGAACACATTTTAGAGTGATGTAAAGATTCTGCAACATCATGTAAAAGTCAGTGTTATAAGTAGACATAGAGAGAGTCATACATTTAATTATTTATGGTAGTAGTAGTCAAACAATCTGCTTTCAACATATGCTCAAGGATATATATTCTATTTCATAACTCAGCCTTAAGCTTGTCCTGAGAAGATTCATGCCTCAAGGGCTAAATTTTTATAAACATGAGCCTAAGTGTACATGGAAAACATGTAGTTTCCTAGAGATTAATCAGCAATTGTGTGTACAGATATCTGTTTTGGATATTTGGCATGCATTTATGAAATTGTCAGCCTAAATTATAGAGTACAGTTTATATATATATTTGGACGGTCAAGCGATTAAGAAAATTAATCATGATTAATCGCACAATTAAAAAATGTGTCACAATTAATTGCACGATTAATCACACTGTTAAAAAGGGAATACCACTTATTTAAATATTTTTGGATTTTTCTACATTTTCAAATATATTGATTTCAGTTACAACACAGAATACCAAGTGTATAGTGCTTACTTTATATTTATTTTTATTACAAATATTTGCACCGTAAAAAACAAAATTCACCTAATACAAGTATTGCACTGCAATCTCTTTATCATGAAAATTGAACTTACAAATGTAGAATTATGTACAAAAAACCGGCATTCAAAAATAAAACAATGTAAAACTTTAGAGCCTACAAGTCCACTGAGTCCTACTTCTTGTTCAACCAATCACTCAGACAAACAAGTTTGGTTACAATTTGCAGGAGATAATGCTGCCCACCTCTTGTTTACAATGTCACCTGAAATTGAGAACCGGTGGTCACATGGTACTGTTGTAGCCGGCGTTGCAAGATATTTACGTGCCAGATGCGCTAAAGATTCATATGTCCCTTCATGCTTCAACCACTGTTCCGGAGGACATACGTTCATGCTAATGAGGGATTACTATCCAAAGAAGAGCGGACCTGACTCATGTCCACCATCAGAAGGTTGATTTTCTTTTTTGGTGGTTTGGGTTCTGTAGTTTCTGCATCGGAGTGTTGCTCTTTTAAGTCTTCTGAAATCATGCTCCACATCTCGTCCCTCTTAGATTTTGGATGGCACTTCAGATTCTTAATGCTTGAGTCAAGTGCTGTAGCTATTTTTAGAAATCCCATACTGGTACCTTCTTTGCGTTTTGTCAAATCTGCTGTGAAAGTGTTCTTAAAACGAACATGTGAAGGGTCATCATCCAAGACTGCTATAACATGAAATATATGGCAGAATGCGGGTAAAACAGAACAGGATACATACAATTCTCCCCCAAGGAGTCCAGTCACAAATTTAATTAGCACATTAATGAGCATCATCAGGATGGCAGCATGTCCTTTGGAATGGTGGCCGAAGCATGTAGGGGCATAAGAATTTTTAGCATATCTGGCACATAAATACCTTGCAATGCCAGCTACAATAGTACCATGTGAAAGCCTCGTCTCACTTTCAGGTGACACTGTAAATAAGAAGCAGGCAGTGGTATCGCCCGTAAAGGTAAACAAATTTGTTTGTCCTGGTGATTGGCTGAATAAGAATTAGGACTAAGTGGACTTGTAGGCTCTCAAGTTTTACATGATTTTGTTTTTGAGTGCAGTTATGTAACAAAAAAAATCTACATTTTAAGTTAAACTTTCACGATAAAGAGATTGCACTACAGTGCTTGTATGAACAGAACTGAAAAATACTATTTCTTTTTATCATTTTTACAGTGCAAATATTTGTAATAAAAATAATAATATAAAGTATGCAGTGTACACTTTGTATTCTGTGTTGTAATAGAAATCAATACATTTGAAAATGTAGAAAAACATGCAAAAATATTTAATACATTTCAATTGGTATTCTATTGTTTAACAGTGCGATTAATCACAATTATATTTTTTTAAGTTAACTGCGATTTTAAGGCTGTCCATTAATCACAGTTAACTTAAAACAATGTAATCATGATTAATCTTACTGTTAAACAATATATATATAATTACAGTGGAGATATATAAGTTTAAAATCAGTATATATATATATATATATATATATATATACTGTTTAAAGTCATCCTTGATGTTTTGGAAATAGCACAACTTGATTTCTTACACTAATCTCACACTCTCATGTCAGTTAAAAGAAAACAGCAACTGCCTTTTAAAACCACCATTAGTTTTTAAGGCCACTTTCCACTTGAAAAATCAGCACTGTATTATCAAAACAATCCAGGCAACTTTACCTTGTTTTAATTATCTTGAATATGACAGGTGACTCAGTATATAATCAGAGCTGAAGTAGAACATACTCTCATAGAGGAATTACAGCTAATTTTCTCCTATTTTACATTTGTTAACAGCAAGATAATGGAGTTTCTCCATTCATTGCTTCATGAAAAAAATCTGTGAATAGATATGCACGCAGTCTTCCATGAGTATAACTCCCAAGTGTTTGGTGTGGGCATGCAAACCACAAAGAGGACATGTAATTGTTTGCTCTGATTATACATAATTTATACCACTCTTTCATGATTATGATGTAATAAAGTACAAGTCTTCGGAAGGTAATTGGGCATATTTATTATCATCTATATCTTAAATTCAGAGCTCCATATAGTATAATCTTTAATTTACATTGCATGTCTCTATGAATATTTAACCAGATGATTATGGGAAAAATTAAGGATTGAAAAGCTATATTATCTGATGTAGATATAACATATTGTGGCCTGAAAAGCTTTAGAGAATGATAGCTGTGTCACAATCATGGTTTTTTTTAAAAAAAATTAGTCTATGATAGAATGTATTTTTTTCCTTGCAGTTAAAAATTCCATAATTTTAAAGCATGAGTGGTATTGCATCTGGATGATGATGGATCTCGCCTGAGAGACTCTGCCAGGAGTAAAAATAAGACTGGGTTTGCGGATGTTAAGGGGCTCAAAACATGCTCTTTAGTTAGTTATTTCATAAACCTCATGAATGAGAAGCAAACTGTATGCTGACAATAATTAGAGAATTATTTTTGTATTGAATAATATTTACTTTTATTACCTTTGTTGTCTATCACAATAGAATAGAGTAATGGCCTACCAAATAAAGAATGTTATTTTTTTTTAATTCAAAGGGCTGGACTTTAGTGAGCACTTATTTAAACAGAAGCCAGTGGGACTACTCCTATTAGAGTGACTAAGCATAGTACAATCTAGCCAGATTGTTCACTGGAAAAGTCCTCTCAGCTTGATTACCCAAACCACAACTGAAATGCATAATGCCAGGCAACACTTGCTCTACAAAAAATCCTTATTAATATTTAGAAATTTAAATGAGGTACCTATTTTACACTTTTGAATTTCCAATTAAAAAACTGAGTAATAATATATTTTTGATATATTTGGGTGAGGAACTGAAATCATCCATAATATGGAAAGAACAGCCCTTTCTTGTTTCTTATAAAATAATATTTCTGAATGGAAATACTTTAAAAATATTTATAATCAATCCTTTGCATCCCAAAAGGCTTAGTTGATTATGAAGATGGCTTCAGTTACAGTCTACACAATTAAAATAATGAGTAAAATAGTCTAGAATAATTAGCATAAATGCCACTTATTTCAACACAAACATGCTTGTATTTTTACATCTGTAGTGCAATACTGGTACTTGAAGTGATACTCTGGAGCCATAGATAAGGAATTGCATAGCCATTCAATATGTTGTTAGGCAATATTAAAAGCATTTCTAGAGCAAAGTATATACAAATATTATTCATTTGTAACAAGTTATACAACTAATGCCAAATTTACTATAGGACCTGATGTTGCATTCCTTGCATCTACAACTCCCTTGGAAAGCAACTGGAGACGTGTGTGCACGGGATCTGCAGAATGAGTCCCACATTGTAAGAAGACCAGAACCTGATTTTACTCACTGAATTTTATGACATTCTTGGAAAATACAATCTTGGGTTTAATGCCCAACTTGAATGTGATGTCTATATATCCAAGGCTATGTTTGCTTACATTCTTTATAGCTTATACTGCTCTGCTCACATTTATAAAATAAAGATAAGTAAATAAATTTCCTCCCACCTGACATGGCTGAATGAAAGGATGTGAGAGAGGCCACAAGGGATCTGGCTGATTGCAAGAAGTGAATGTATATCTGGTGACCTTTCCTGTTCGCCTCCTGCTATTATCTTGTTGTTTGGCCATAGGATAGTGGTTCAGGGCTGGCCAAACAAGAGTGTTAGCCAAAGAACCCCCTCTGTTTTCTAGTGGCATCCTGGGTCTACTACAGTTTTGCCGTCATGCACCCTTCAGCTTTATACAGTACGAGGCATTGATCAAAGTCACACTGAAAACACAGGGGAGGACTGAAGCTCAGGCTGATGACTGGAATCTGAGCCCTTGTCAGTCAAGCAGGAAGTTTGCTGATTGGATACATTTTGAACTAAAAGCTGCCCTTTCTTAATTAGTATAGAGATTTGCCCTTCAGTGGCACCGAACCAAGCAACAGACTAAGCCAGAATCTCAGACTAACTGTGAATTAAGCACCCAAGCAGCAGCTGGACTCTGCATAGGTTTAATCACTCACAAGTAAAACACTTTGGAGTTTATCAAATGAAAGAAATAGATAAAATGAAGCAGAGTGCTTGATATAACAGAACTTGCATAACAAAAATAAACCCAAACAAGCAAAACTTTTAACAAGGGTTTTCAAATATCTGAAGAATGGTCTACCTTGTAATTGATAGGCTTCAACCCAAAAACAGAAAGCAAAGCCTTGGCTAATCTGATCGTATTTCAACTTGTCAATTCTTGTAGCAATACATGTACTGCATAAACCTTACCAAAATGCTTTCATGACTAAGCAAATGAAGGAAAAGCTGCATAATAATATAGAAATGAAATGAAAGACAAAAATGTTCCATTTTGACTCCCACAGAGTACTTTTGCTTGACTTTGCCAAGAGAAACTTTATACAGTAAAATAAGTTGGGTGGGTGGCTTAGGAGGTAATTATTAATGATGAATATTAGCAATAGGTTTTCCTCCCCAGAGCAGAGTGAGAACAAAGGGTTGCATATTTTCCAGATACTGAAAGGACTGGGAAATTTGAGGCTCAAGAACTGAGGATCAAAAGATGGATATTTCCACAACAGGGATATCTGAAATGATTAATACAATACAGGAAATACTCTCATACAACATTTGACTTGCTGTGGCCCAAAAGTGAGAGGTTATGTGTGACAAAGACCCAACATGAGGGACACCACAAAATTATTCATGCAGGGAACTAAAAATGCTGTGAGATTCCTCCTTTTAGTGTAACTTCTAGAAAACTGACTGTTTCATGATAATTTCTGCTTTAAATAACTTCACATTTCTGTGGAATGTAGGTAACTTTGGTATCAAACTGAGTGAAATGAAGGAGATTTGTCAAGTATACCTCAGAGCTTTAAAGATATACAACTAGAATTCTGAATTGATTTGATAGCTAAAACCTGTGTTTACTAAGATGAAGAAAGGGTCTAACTAAAATGAAAAGCCTACCTGAGTTTGTCATTTGATAATTAATTTTAACTATATATAAAAAATTATCTTTAAACTAATTTGCAATATTTATATTGGTTTTTTTTACTCTGTGAACAGAATAAATTTCACAGTCCAGATAACAATTAAATGATTACATAAGCTATAATTTATTGAAAACATAAATCCTTCTGTACTTTTTATTAATAGTAAATGAGATCTGATAAAACATCCCTAAGAAAACACAGAACATGCTTACATGTAGCATATCAGCAAGATGGTCCCTTTGATTCTTTGGGTTTATAGGAAGGTGTTTTCTATTAGGCCTTAAATCTTTTATATCAGTGATAAGGGAGGGAAGCAGCCTAGGACTGGCTTAATTCTGACAGTGATTTTCACCAGATGGATTTGTAAAATATATATCTCATGACAGCGTGCAAGAAAGTTGTAGTTATAAGTAGTGGTTGCTTTTCATCTAACATCTTTTTGGAGGAATTCCTGATGTTGAGGGGTTTGGAAAAAAAGGAGAAGTTTCTCTGGAAGGTTTTTTCCTGCTGCTACCAGGATCTCTTTTAAAACTGCTCACAAGTTTAGAATGGTATAAGCAGTTTCCAGAGAGATGGATTAGTAGGCAGGTGACACAGTCAAGAGAGCATGATAAGTTTAGTTTAGCACATGGATATCACCACCACAGATGGTGCATATCTGCATACACAGATACATGCTCTCATGCAGAGATTTACATATATATGTACATATCGACAAATATAGAATCTATATATTTACTGTGCTGTTGTGAGACTAGAGGTCTTACCACTTGGCATTCTTGTTATACACACAGATGCACAAAAGAGCTGTGCAAATAATTTGTTTCCAAAAAAATGCAGGGGGAGGAATCATTTTGTGTCAAACAAAATGTAGTTTTGTTTCATTTTCAAGTTGTTTTTTCCTTTAAAAAATTAAATTGAAGTAAAAATCTAAACAAAAAGTAATTTTGACTAAAAAACCCACCTTGTATCCCCTTACTCCCTTGCACTGGCTATCTGTACTGCAGGTTGTAGCATAGGAGGGGGAAGAGCCCCTGTCTCCCCCGTCCCTGTGCAAGTGAGTGGGAGAGGGTGGGGACTGGGTAGAGCCTAGACTTTACTTCTCCCACCCCAACATGCTGGCAAGCATAGACCAGCTTGCTTGTGGGGTATCATATGCTGCTTCTGGAATCAGACGAGAGCATGGGAGAAGACAGGGAGGCAAATTGTGACTCGCTGAGCAACAATCTGCTTCCTGATTTTCTCCGGGGCAGTGCTGAAACATGCAGGAACACTGGTTTAGTAACAGAAGGAAAAGTGCCACCTAACAAATCACCAGTATGACATCTGGAGACATCCTTGGTTTTTTGATTGTGTTATGTTGACCTCCCATCAAAGTAAAGATCGAGCCCAATACTGTTTTCCTTGTGAGATATGAAGAAAAAAAAATCACAGCCCAAGATGGTGTCATTCAGGCTATAAAATCTCAGTGGAGTAACCCAATAACAGCAAGCCACGCTGAGGGATTCCTAAATTTCATCAGAGAATCATCATTTTCCCAAAGCTACCACACACTGGTACCTGAGAATGCACAGACATTTCCTGAAATTAACGGAAATCTCTGTAGATCTAAATTTTAGCCATCCCCGAATTCTCAGTACCTCTAGGTTTTAAAGTAAGAAAGGCACTGAGTAGATACAGTGCATTCTTAATGTATTGTGTTATCACATGTTATTAGGGAAGCACACTCCAAGTAAAATGTACAAAAATATTCTCTCTCAAACATCTCAACTTTTACCAAAGATGGTAACTCTAGTTATTTCCTGAACTGCTTTTAAAAACCTCACTGGATTGTACAGCAATTATCTGGTAACTCTGAAACCACAGTAACTGTACACAGTACACACAGTGCTCACATTCCTTATATTTCATTATATCCTGATAACACATTCAATAACTCATGTCAATTCTGTATGACAACTGAGAGGAACAACAGGGAGCTCTCTATGAAATAGCCCAGTTTCCATTAGTTATAGATCAGCACTGTTATTGCAGCATATGAATTCCACTCACAGTTTTATAATGTTCTCCCCTCCACATCTATCTATATTTGTACTGCATTCATCACTGTGGTATTCTGAATAGCTTACAGAATTATATAAATCCTACAGAGAGTCTAAATTTGCATAATCTCTGTGGGCCTCTTCCCCTTATTCTAGGACAGGTAAGATTTTTAAGAAGAAATTATCATCATTGATACGATGGGAGAGCTACATTGAAAAGATAGAACTTTAGTCCTGTCAGAAGCATTTGGTTATTTTAGCTCTTACAGGAAGGATCATTTTATGGCTTATTACAATTTATACACAAATTTATAACACACCACACTGCCTGTTATCCTTAATTTCCCACTTCCAACCCTTTATGCATAACAATGTAACCCACAATTGCCCACTTCATTTCAATTGACTGCCTCCAACACTTGTAACTCCTTCTTCTTAACAATCTGTCCCAACTCATATTTAGCTCAGACACTCTGCTTCCTTCCCCAGACCTGAAGAAGAGCTCTGCATAGGTCGAAAGCTTGGACCTTTCCCAAAAGAAGTCGATCCAATAAATTTTATTATCTCACCTACTTTGTCTCTCTCATATCCTGGGACCAATACAGCTACAACACTGTAAACAACAAAGGATCACTACAGTTTTGGACCAGCTGCTAGGAAAGTTCTGTCATCCCCTCACACTACTCTTGCTCTTGGTGATCGTTTCATTGTTCCTGAGGAGTGCACCTGTGGTGGCTGGTCTTGGTCATCAAGGAAGAGGGAGTTCCTGAGATAACCTGGTGCAACTGATGGAGGGCTTTGAAGAGCGAAGCCAAGACCTCATATTTAAACTGGCATTCCATTGGGAGGCAGTAATATCAAACCTCAAACTTAAACTGGTATTCAGTGTGTAATGACCAGGATGATGTGCTCCTGCTGACCGGTATTGCTTGACAGGCAAGCTGCTGAATGCTGTTCCAATTGGAGCATATGTGCGTCTAAGGTGTCATGGCTAGATAGCGTGCATTCCAATAATCTGCATGGATCCAACAAATGCATGGATCATCATGATCAACTCTACTGCTATATGGATGAATTTCTGACTTCTAGACAATCATAAGTGGAAGGTACTTTTTGCACCTATTGGAATGTGCCTTTGCAGTGTCAGTTATGTATCCAGAAGGAACTAAAAGCCACAAAGTGTTTTCTTCTGAGAGTAATGATATGGTGTTGACCAGTTTTCATAAGGTGTTTTATTCTTCCTCTGTTATTATATCCATCTTCCCTGAGTTTAATGTCAAGCTACTGCTATTGCTCCATGCACTGATATCACTCAGAGACTGAAATGGTGCTGTTCAAAATAGTCATAAGATCATAAGAACAGCCACATTGGGTCAGACCAAAGGTCCATCTAGCCCAGTATTCTGTGTTCCATCAGTGGCCAACGCCAGGTGAGCCAGAGGGAATAAATAGAACAGGTAATCATCAAGTGATCCATCCCCTGTCTCCCATTCCCAGCTTCTGGCAAACAGAGGCTAGGGACACAATCTCTACCCATCCCTGCAAATAGCCATTGATGGACCTATCCTCCATGAACTTATCTAGTTCTTTTTTGAACCCTGTTATAGTCTTGGGCTTCATGACATTCTCTGACAAGGAGTTCCACAGGTTGATTGTTCATTGTGTGAAAAAATACTTCCTTTTGTTTGTTTTAAACCTGCTGCCTATTAATTTCATTTGGAGACCCTTTGTTCGTGTGTTATGAGGAGTAAATAACACTTCCTTATTTATTTTCTCCACATCTGATATGATTTTATAGCTCTCTATTATATCCCCCCTTAGTCATCTCTTTTCCAATCTGAAAAGTCCCAGTCTTATCCATCTCTCCTCATATGGAAGCTGTTCTATACCCCTAATCATTTTTGTTGCCCTTTTCTGAACCTTTTCCAATTCCAATATATCTTTTTTGAGATGGGGTGACCACACCTGCTTGCAGTATTCAAGATGTGGGCGTCCCATGAATTTATATAGAGGCAATATGATATCTTCTATCTTCTTATCATAGAATCATAGAATATTAGGGTTGGAAGGGACCGCAGGAGGTCATCCAGTCCAAACCCCTGCTCAAAGCAGGACCAATCCCCAACTAAATCACCCAGCCAGGACTCTGTCAAGCCTGACCTTAAAAACTTCAAAGGAAGGAGATTCCACGACCTCCCTAGGTCTTTACACCTCTGTTTACTTCCACGAACTCTCCTAGTGAAAAAGTTTTTTTCCAAATATCCAACCTAAACATGTCCCACTGCAACTTGAGACCATTACTCCTCGTTCTGTCATCTGCTACCACTGAGAAGAGTCTAGAGCCATCCTCTTTGGAACCCCCTTTCAGGTAGTTGAAAGCAGCTATCAAATCCCCCCTCATTCTTCTCTTCCGCAGACTAAACAATCCCAGTTCCCTCATCCTCTCCTCATAAGTCATATGTTCCAGTCCCCTAATCATTTTTGTTGCCCTCCGCTGGACTCTTTCCAATTTTTTCACATCCTTCTTGTAGTGTGGGACCCAAACTGGACACAGTACTCCAGATGAGGCCTCACCAATGTCAAATAGAGAGGAACGATCATGTCCCTCGATCTGCTGGCAATGCCCCTACTTATACATCCCAAAATGCCATTGGCCTTCTTGGCAACAAGGGCACACTGTTGACTCATATCCAGCTTATATCTATCCCTTTCTTAATGATTCCCAACATTCTGTTCGCTTTTTTGACTGCTACTGAACATTAACTGGATGTTTTCAGAGAACTATCTACTAAGACTCGAAGATCTCTTTCTTGTGTAGTAACAGCTAATTTAGACCCATCATTTTATATGTATAATTGGGATTATGTTTTCCAATGTGCATTATTTTGCATTTATCAACACTGAATTTCATCTTCCATTTTGTTGCCCAGTCACCCAGTTTTGTGAGATCCTTTTGTAGCTCTTCACAGTCTGCTTTGGATAAAACTATCTTGAGTAGTTTTGTATCATCTGCAAAGTCTGACCACTTTCTATGGTTAGGTGCAAGGTTTCCTTTAATCAAATACCACTGTCTCTGTGGCATATCTTTGTGTGAAACCTAACTGGTATGGGTCTAGGACACTGGTGGAGTACAGGTGAAGTTAGTGATGGCTCTTAAGTTTTTCAGTTTCTCTACCCAGAAATTCAACACAGGAAAATAGCTGGAAAATTTTAGTTTGTAAAAACTCTTTCTGGAGACCTGGCTGGACAATTGTGTGTTTAGCTATGCTGGAAAGTCCCTTGATATTAACCTTCACTTAACTCCATATATATACCACATATATACTGTAAGAAAACCATATTATCTAAGGAAGCTATCTGGATAATTTTCTACGCCCACCACCATCATAAGATGACACTTTACATTTTACGGCATGACAACGACAATTTCCCTACTTCAGTGAAAGCCAAATTAATTCATTTTGCAGAAGTTGGAAGAAACACAAAATATATTTCAAACACAGTACTTACTTCAATATTTATTCTTCTTTTTATAAAAAAAATGATTATAAGGTATTTATTTGAATTTTCCAAATAGAGGATTTTGGTATTTTTTTTTACTGAGCATACTAATATAATAAATCTTCAAAAAATTTATTGTTTTATTGCAGCTGATATGAATTAACTGCCTCCTTTGGTGTCTATATCATTCAGTAAGGCAGCACCACAAATTTGCTGTTCAATTTTTTAAAAATGTAATAGACGTACTCTGTAGCAGAAATTTAATAACCATCACAAAAATGAGACTTTCATTATGGTTCAGACAAGCAAACAGGTGTTTTGAGGACTTGGTGGTTTAGGTGACATATAATGGAATACAGTGTCTTTCACTGTTACTATACGTTGCTGTTTCGTATCTGTCTCTGACCAGATATGACTCAAGTCCTTTACATTCAACTGGTTGTTCAATAACCCATAAAATGGATTGGTGGCTTCATTTCACTGGGCTTGATTCTGTCACCCTTACTCACATTGGGTAAAATGAGACTATTCAGGTACTAAACATGAATAAGGGCAGCAGAACTGCGTCCTTAGGGAACAGAAAAGGAGTACTTGTGGCACCTTAGAGACTAACCAATTTATTTGAGCATGAGCTTTCGTGAGCTACAGCGTGAGCTGTATTTTGCGAATACAGACTAACACGGCTGTTACTCTGAAACCTGTCCTTAGGGAACAGGTATCACACCACAAAATAACATTACAGCTTGTACTCTTGTTGACAGTATCAGAAGAGACACTAAAGACTGAGCAGCATGGAGACTGAAAGGCTCTAACACCAGGAGATGAACTCTTCCATTTAGGGTCAAGCTATTTGGTGGGATGCCCATATTGTACCTGTTCAGTGGATAGAGGTCCCCAGACCAACCTTTTCTGTGCATTATAGACATTTTGAAATAAATACATAGTTAAAAGGACCTCAAGTCTCCAGGACCGTGATTTGGGCACCTTTCACATGTACTTAATTGAAAGATTCTGGTACATCTTTAAGAACTTATTAGTACACTAGCAGATTTTGGAAGTTATTTGTTTCAAGAATTATTTACAATAATAAACAAAAACTACTTACATTTGCTGAAAGCTGGGATGTGAGGGTGGCAACTTTTTCCTGTGATGCAACCAGTTCCCTTCGGAGTTTATGAATTTGCTGGATTGAGAACAGGTAAACTCATATCACATTTTTGTTTCATCAGCTATTGCATTTCCTTTATTTTTTCTTTAGAGGATCACTAATGTTTTACAGTATTGTAATTCCATTTGTATTAATCGTAAAACTACTCAAAAAGCCAAATTATAAAATCATAATAGTTTGGCATCTAAACTGCGCACATAGCATTTGTGCATGTTTTCATTGTACACTCAAAGGCCGCATTTATGGGAGCTCTTATTTGATGTCCAAATGGGTACTTACAGTATTTACACAGTTTCCAGCCTGGACATGCAAATGTGAAGTTTGGAACCAAATTTTCTAGGCCCTAATTTTTGAAAATTTGGCTCTAAATATATAATATCATTTGTACCATCCCCTGATAAAGCCTCAGATCCTGAAAATAAAAGAACTTGATGCACTCACTCCAAGGATTACTACATGTGCTATAAGAAAATGTTCCCTGCATTCAGTGCAATATAACTGTATGCCCTCTTAAAGCCACATATGTTTTAAAATACTGCGGGCCAAATATAACAAGTGCATTTAAATTCTTCTCCATACTTTCAAGACTGAAAATAAATTTAACCCAAGTCTAAATTCACTCAGTACAGATCTCCAGCACAAAGCCTGTGCATCACTTAAACCCCACTTAACTCCTACCTGAGAGCTACCTACATAGGCCTTGTGCTGATTCTCTGCACAGGGGGGATTTCACTCTAAACCTCTCTCAGATTCTCACATACAATGGATTCCTCCCCAGCACAAAAATAAGATGGGTAAAGCCAGGCGAGAAAAGTGAGCACACACAACATTTTCACATTAATGCTTACATTTATAAAGGACATTGCAGTGCTTTAGTGAGGTGATTCCCATGAAAATCAAAAAGAAAAATATTGTGCATGCTTTAAAAATCAATGAGTACTCATAGATACAAAGGCTAGCATGTGAACCAAGGATGTTCTCACTGGTGCAAAACAAGGGACATAGGTTACTAAGCTTTTTCTTCATTCTGGACTGACTTTTTTCCCTTCCCCAACCTCTCTCCCTTGTTTTCAATACCAATTACTCCCCCTTTTTGTTTTAGTTACACTTGTAGCACACGCCTGCAGCTACAATAAGGTGGTTCTCATGTTGTGCTATTCAATACCCTGTTTCCCTAGAGACTGATAATGTCCATGAAACTCATGTTCAAGACACAGAGTGATAAGGAGCTTCTTCATGCAAAAAAAGAGGGATGATTTCACCTCTGTGCACTGGGAAGTGAAGTATGTAAAAATGCCACCTAAGCTGCTGTAAGTTAACAGTAAATCCTCTGCTTTATCTTTCATAGAAAAGACCTTAGAAAGTGTTAGGGGAAATCAATATTGAAATATAGTGTGGGGTAAGAGAGGATATGCTTATTTTTCTTTCCATCTCCACAGTATTTCATAACACCTTTTAACAAGTGTCAAACTTTGCTGTATATTAAACATTTTGAGTGTGGAAGAAGAGCAGAATGATTGCAGGAATCAAGGAAGGTTTAAGAAAGTGTTTTAAAAAAGTGCGTGTCTGTGTGAAGGGGCAGCAAGATCCTTGGTGCCATTTTACTACCCGCGTTCCAGCAGAAAGCCTCTTTACTGCGACTAATATCTCCCTTTGTGTAAGGCTATAATTGGATCCAGCTGCTGACCTACTCTTGTTACTAGTTCATATAGAATCTGAGGAGAGAGTGGCTTTTTTCTTACTTCAGAAATGATTTACATGTGGCAACAATCTGCTTTTCTCTAAAATTCATCAACGTGGACTGATTCTGTAATTTAGTACTGTGCAACATGTTAGGATATGGGTGATACAGGCTCAAGAGTGGACCTTGTTTTCTTGCTCCCAAGAGGAAGCACTTGCTTTGATCTGCATAGATGTCTCTGGCTAAATAGGGAACTGTACTGATGCAGTCTGTAAAGAGACAAATCCCGACCCCTTCAGCCTCAAGGTTGAGATACTGATTGACTCTCTCCATCCTTTTTGTAACTGATCCAAAAATCCTGCAGATTGAGGACTAGAAAAACATTTGTCAGCACAGCTGCAACGCATTTTTAGCATCGAGTCTTTTTTTGCAGTAAATCTCCACTTTGTAGCAATACTGTCAACTAATGAGCTCTAATAATACTACTATACAAGCATCCCATCACATTGAGGGAAGATTTTTACCTCTGAATGTGCCTTTTCTTCTGCCTGCAAGGAAAGAGAGAAAATAGCCGTTTTAAAAACAGAATCAAATGCAATATAATAAAGGTCACAAAAATAGCAAGAAATTACATGTCCCAATATAGCTTCATGAAGAATTGAATTTTAAATTGAATCTTTATTCAATTCATTTATTCATTTATTTATTCAAAACAGTGAATTAACTCCTTTTGCCCTTACTGGAATAACTCAAATTGAGTACAAACAAAGTTTTGCCTGAGTAATGACAGCAGGATCAGGTCTATTATAATTGCTAAAAGATTCTTAAGAACAGTAGAAGAACTGCAGTAACAACACCTGCAGTTATAAAACATCAAGGAAAGTTTGTTGCAGTGTAACTGTGTGTGTGTACCTGTGTGTACATTGATGCCACCACCAAAATCACTAGTAGAATTACAGATGTTTTACTGTAAATCAGGCGACCCATCTAATAGAGTAATATATATTACAGTAATATCTAGCACCATTTAAAACTAACATTTACTAATGGTTATGAAAATATGTTATCTGAGATACTATGCTACTACCAAATGCATGCCTTTGAATATGAAACAGTGGCATTACATTACATTACATCTTACATTCCACTTTGTAAATGTTGTCTTTTTAATGGTGACCACTGATAGGGCATTTAGACATGAAGATGTTTTCTAACCAATGATCATGAAGAGGAGTCATTCAAGGAACTCAAAGGAATTCTGTACTTCCAAGAATACTGTTGTGCTTGCGGAATGAAGCAACTGAAAATGCCACATCGGGATATGATGTAGGTTGCTTCATTTCTGGACCCAAAGCAGTTGACAATACTATGGCAGCCACTGCATATCAGGCAAAGGAGGAAGCACATATCTGGCAAAGGAGTAATCAGATGACTCCCTTTGGCCAAAAACCAGAATTGAGCAGGTAGTCCCCACAGGAAGCCATACCCACTCCTCAAAAGGACAAGTTCCAGAAAACTGGTCTTTTGATTCTAGGTGAAGGCTGTAAACAGAAGGAATGAAATGTGGTTGTGGAGGCAATACCGACTTGTAAACTATAACCTGTGACACAAAACTAATTAATTTAAGGCTTAAAATTAAAATGCAAACTAACATCACAGCAGTCCAGCCCCAGGCTTTTGGAACATAATGTGATACTGACAGCCAAATTCCGAGGAAAGTCTACTGGAGTCTAAAGGGAGCTTAAACTGACTCCACTACAATCAAATTTTTAGCCTCACAACAAAATATTAACATGTACTTTACAACTCCCTTACACATCACCTCTTAGTTGGCTTACTACAGCTAAGGGACTCTAAGTGTATGTCACATGTGGAGCCAGTAGAGAGGAATACAGCAAATAAAGCAACAAACAGAAGGGTGTAAGAAGGTATAAATTACATTAGGCTATTTTAAATTTACACTACTGTGCACCTTCTGTCAGCTCCTTATAGAGTAAGATACACCAGTTTACTGTCAAAGCTGAGAAACTATTGGTATGCCACAATCTACTAATACCCACTATATGGCAAACTGTGCTGTGAAACAAAACTGTTTGGCTCCTTACATGCACAATGTCTCCAAAAGCTAGATCTGCAATATGTCTGAATCCTAACTGAAACCACAAATGGAATTAGGTCAAACAAGCAAAAACAATTAAAAAAACCCCAATACATACTGAAAAAACTGATGAATTCTGAAGTCCTTTCTCATTGGACCTCTCCATTGTGAGAAATGCAATATCAGCAAGTCAAAGAGTACATCCTTCTGAATCTCAGACTCCAGCTCTTTTGCTGATCTCTGCTGATAATAATCTAAATATCATGCTCTTTACTTGCTACTCTCTCTTGGTCTCCCCACTAATTACTGATTAAGCTGCAGCAAAATTATAATGCTAAAAATGAAAGCAGTGGTTAAAGAGATTGATAAACATGATTACTTGAGACATTTATTGAAATGAGGGCTACTATGGAATTCTTGCATGATACTTTTGGCCTGAACTGCAGAAAACTTCCACCTCTTTTATTTCTTCTTCCTGATGGGATCTAATAATGGTAAAAAATGAATTATGTGTACCATAACCCCTCTGAAGCTACCTCTTTCTGGAAGAAGTGGGGCAAAGCATAACATCACTGAACAATGAAACGTTGTTCTTTATGTTCAGCTGATCTGATACTGAAAGCCAATCTTTGTAGTCAGAAGTCTCAAAATGTATTGCTAGTCACTGACTTGTTGTGTGACCTTGGCTAAGTCTTTTAAACTCTGTGCCTCAGGTCACCTATTTGAAATATGGTGCTGTTAGGCTCAGCTAATGGTTGAAAGGTGCGTTGAGATCTTGAGTGGCATAGGTTATGCAAACACAAATTATTATTATATCCTTGCAACAATATAAAATATCGGGACCGAGTTATTGCAAAACTACTGACTGATCAAACAAATGATGAAAGCTCCAGGTGTCACTTTATCGTTTGCTTTTTGTCCATCGGCCAGTTTTTCTAAAAACTGACATCAGAGCTGAAATACAGCTTTTGATACTCCCTATGAGAATAGATTATAATGCTTCCAAGAGAGGGAAGTGGCAGCAGGGCTTCTTCCACTAGGAAAACGGAAGAGAAAGGCGCTATTCTGAATGTTACTGCCAGAGACTGTTTTGGGGTTAGTGTCTGTGGAGACACTCCACCACAAGAGGCAACTCAGAGAGGCATGCTGGCTTTTCAGTAGTGACTGTGAGGCAGCAACTGTCAACAGTAGAAAACGTCAGAGCTTGTCACCAGCAACACAAGGACTGAGACAAAGGATGCCCCTTCTGTAAAGGTATAGGGTACAAAGGGGTGAGGATTGAGAAAACATGCTCCTTGCACCTTCTCATCCTCATGAGGGGCTAGACAACATCTATTCTAACTGTAGTTAGCTAAAAGATTACAAAGGATCACTTATCTATTACTCAAGAGAATATACAAAACACATACATAACTCTTCTCATTTAAAATATGGACATATGTCTTGCACTGCAGCTACTCTGTTATCAAGGCTTTTGTAAGTAAATCATTACCCTTCAATAGCATAACAGGTGCAACAACATATCACACAAAAATCAGAATTAATATTTCCTTTTTACAAAAAAGTCCAAATCAAATGAAGACTTAAAACCAAACTTCCATACGGGCTGGGCGAACATATTTAATGAAATAAATTAATTTTAAAGAAACTACTTTTCTCTTTGAAAAGAACATCTACATACTGTCATTTTTGTGAAGGATCAACAGGCATTTAAACTAGACATTGTATCCCCCCAAACAACCCAGTACTTTTAAGAGGAATTTCTCAAACAGTAACATTAAAAGAATGCTCCACAGGGCACCCAATTACAAGACCTCACTCTTAAAGAGCACAAACACCAAACAATGATGCAATCAGTCAAAAATGACAAAGCACAATAATATAGTGCAGCGGATAATAAGCAGCCCCATGTGAGGTTGGCCTCAGCATGTTCGGTTTTTTTATATTTCAGCCTTCAAATTATACCACAAAAGGATTAGTGAGCGCTAAATTCACCACTTAAAGAAAAAAAGATGCTAATTATATATGAAAAAGCAGAAGTATAATAATTGAAGTCAAATAGCTGTTCCACTGCTTTTTGGCAATACTTACATGCAATTTTAATCCACCTAAACTTAAAACTATTTAGTGAGCTAGAAAGCTTTATTGGAGATGTACAATATCGCAGGCAGGACTTTTTTTTATTTTCCTAAACTATCAATACTTACTGTAGAATAGAGCGAGGACGTGCTGGAGACCAGTGATAATGAGGACCCGTGTACTACAAAAAATGGGGAAAAAAAGTGCCATTATATAAAATATTGATGAAACAGCATGAGACCTTTCCTGTGGAGCTTAATAGCAGGGCATCTCTTTTCAAAATGAGAAACAATCTTCCACAAAGAGCAGCTATTAGAGGTTATCAGTGTACACAAACAGCGGTTATTTTTCTTGAACTTGAAATGATTGCTCTAAATGGAGAAACATTTGCCTGTGTACTGTAGGTACGAGAGATTTTTAATGAGACAGTATTTTCACCAGTAAACCAAACATTATCTCTATTGTTTGGCAGTGAAGCACCTGATAAACACAGTTTCAAGAGACCAGAGATGGAGCTACGAACACGCATCTATCGAGAGTGCTGACTGCAGAGTTCTAAAACACAGCATGCAGCTATCTCATCTTTCATATGGAGGAGTGCCTTGCCAATGATATAGGAGCCACTGTAAATGCCCAGGTCTTTCTTATCTGGTAATTCTCTTCAGATCAACACAGAGCACTGCATGCTTGGACTTGTAGTCTGTTTTGGCACCTTTGTATTTAAAGGCAAGTGGTGCTGCAATATGCACTGCTGTATTCTAATTGACCATCAAAGGATTTTACCCTCTATAAGCACTGTATAAAGACTGTAGGATTTGGTCCCAACGAATGGGCCATTGGGCTCTGGAAAGTGGCCAGTTAGGACTACAGTGAGAGAACATCTGAAAGCCACTTCTGTTTAGCCTCACAGTCTTTAAGGTAGATCCTGAGGGAAGATGCTCCACTACAGAACCTCAGAGAAGATCTGTTGGTTTATCTTTAATATAGTAACATGAAATGTTGTTCCGTATTGTCTGAACAAAAATTCCACAGTTGTGCATGTTGTTTCATATTTGTTCTTAACCAGGAAAAAAATTATTACCATATTATGCTGTTTTAAGAACTGTCTGAAGCATGTGTGTGTGCCATGCATAAGACATTAACAATTAAAACATTTCTTGATAGGCAACCTAGACTTTAAATCACCTTAGTATTTGGTAATCATTGCCAATATCCTGGGTACGCTTCAAGATACTACAGGATCCAATGCCCATCCTGAGAAATTTATAAATGATATTGCAACCCCTCCTTCCACCTGCCATCACAGAACATTTCCTGCTCTGCCCTTGATACCATACCCTCCCAGTTACTAACTTCCCTTGCCCTTACTCTCACATATTCAGCCTCTCTAACTCTGACCCTCACATGGTCTTCTTGCTCCTTTCCTTCACTGTGTAAGTTAGCTCTAATTTCCTATCCAAAATAAAATACGTTTTGGCCACATTTCCCCCTTCATCTGTATCAACTCATGCCCCTTTTCCCCTTTACCTCAAAGGTCTATGAACTACTAAGGTCCATTTACTACTGATGCATTGACCTCCTCTCCCCTAACTCACTCATGCATTCACTCCAGTCTGGCTTCCACCCACTCTGCTCCAGTGAAACTGCTCTTTCCAAGGTCTCTGATGGCCTCTTCATTGCAACTTCATACTTGGCGCCCTGTTTTAACTTGGATTTTCTGGTCTTATTCTCCACACTTCCACTGTTCCTTTTGTTGTTTCCTTCTGACTGCCCCTTCCCCTCAGGGTGCTGTCACTAGTCCCGTCAAGATCTTATCCTTAGGTGACATTGTCTGCTTGCATCAATTCACCAAACTTCTCCAAGTAGATGACTGAGGAATCAGTCTGTCCCGTTTCCACTGCCACACACCGATATACCAACAAAAAAGCCAAATAAAACAATTTAAAACATACATAATCTGTTACTTATGTCACTCATTACATCCTGTCTCTTCTTTGTCTCACAAACGTTAGCTGATTGGGGAAAGGGACTATCCTTATTTTTGTTTCTTGTACACTGCCAAGCACATTGTCATCACTTAAATAATAACAGAGGTGAGGAAGACTGTTTTAGCATTTTAAAAAATGGAGGGAAGACAGATAGGAATAAGACCATCAAGTGAGGAGGAGACTGCAGTAGTCAAGGCAGGAGATAACCAAGGCACGGACAAGCATTTTATATCGAAAGGAGAAAATCATTTCCCAAGAATAAGAGTTAGGCCCTTCCTTCCACATTTTCTGCATCCTACTTCCTATAGTTCAAAAACTATTCCAGGAAATTAATAAGTCACACACAGAATGTGTTCAGTGTATAAAGAACACGTCCTTGCCTATCCCAGCTTATTGTAAGTACCTGCGCTTGTGATCAAACAGAGCAAGAGGTGCTACAAGTCCAGTTCACTATAAATCAGAAAGGTTGACTGAATTATTTCAATATTTACAACTCAAGGTGGCCGTTCAAATAGAATCCTGCTACATTTGTGTTTCCTTCGCTCATCGAAGTGTTAACTCAGCCCTACCTTCTTCCATGCTGTCTCTGAATGAGCCTGAGTGACTGATTGCTCGTGGTCTCTCTTCTAAGGATGTGGCACTGCCACACAGCGGGGAGTCATTATACAGGTCAAAAGAAGAGTCTTGCGCAGGGATGCTGTTTGAACGCATCATACTGGGTCCAGGAAGGTTAAACTGGGACAGGTTGGTTGGACTCACTGCAATGCAAAGCGTCATTTGTAAGGTACGTTCCATTATCGGGGATTTGGTTCTGTGCAAAATGAAAACAGCGGCAAGCAGGGGTAAGTGGGCTTTTCACTGATGATGAAATTAAGGTTTTCATTCTTAGGCCTGAAGTTATCATGCAAAACCAAAGTAGTCGGTCTAGGGGAAACTGGAGTTACACATAATAATGCTGCAGAACACAGAGCAATACCAATGTTGACATCTGACTAAGCCACTTGTTCGTCTTGTCAGGCAAAGAGAGGCTGTAATAATGGATAAGACAGAAAATCAGAGGAAGAAATGAACACCACCAATTACAAAATTAAAAGTGAATATTCATTTGTCATTTTTGTTCACAGGGGAACTTTACTAACCAAGCCAATTATTCTCTGCAGTTAAATGTTTCAAATATTATTATTAATTGTTATATAGATTACAGATTATACAGATTATAGAGTACCTATAAATTGAGGTTCCACTGAGGTAGGCCCTTTGCAAAAATCCATTTCTAATCTCTTTGTGTGCTATTTAGAGTATTCTATAGTACCTATCACCATATTCAACAGATGCTCCCACATGGGCCAGCTGGCTGACATTAAGAAACAGGAGTAACTGATCTACTGTTTTCAGAGTGGAAGCCGTGTTAGTCTGTATCAGCAAAAACAATGAGGAGTCCTTGTGGCACCTTAGAGACTAACAAATTTATCTGATGAAGTGAGTTTTAGCCCACAAAAGCTTATGCCAAAATAAAATTGATCTACTCTTGGTTCAGCCGCAGATCAGCACTCAGGAAACTACTCTCAGCTATTGGAAAGTTGATTTGCCAGTGAAATGGGAGGCTTGATATGAGCCCCTTGGCCCATGTAAAATTAGGGCCCAGAAAAACAATACTGTCTGTCCAGAGTCAGCCTGTTGATTTGTGTCTTGATCTCCTGCTATAGACCAAAAGATTCCCAGCAGAGCTGGATGTGTCTGAAATCATAACAGCGGTGTTTGTTTTCTGAGAGCCATTTATTCCATAGCACTGTTACTCTGATAAAAGAGGAAGGACAGAGCAAAATAAGCTATTGCAATAGTACATTATATTGGTCTCTGCTTGTGGGAAAAGCTAGCAAGTGAGCACAAGAGCTATAAAAGAAGAAGGGAAAAAATAATAGTGATATGTAGCGAGGAGAAATCTGTGCTAAAGAGAGGTATCTTTACGTTTAAAACCAATACAAACACACGAAAATGTCCCAGCCAGTGGTTTGCTTAGACTATATCTAATTTTGCTTATAAAAATGGCTTTGTGCAGCATTTTAGGTAATATAATAAAGCCTTATGTTTTTGTGCCTGATAAAGTTGCTCTCTAGGGGCTGCAACCTACAGAGGATACAGATCTAACAGCAGCACTACAGAAGTGTGAATGTTTCACAGGTTATTGCTAGTTCTGTAGTAATGGCCTCAAACATAAGAGCTTAGTGTAAAACTAGGGTTCACACCTTCTGTAGGCCAGCTATTAGAGCATGACAATTACAGCAGGTCTGACATTTGATTCTGTTTAAGCCAGTGAGACTCAAACACTGTGGAAGGACAGAGAGACAGACCCAACAAACAAAACATTTTAAGATTCTAAGTTTTCAAAAATTGCTGAATAAAAAATTTCAATAGAAAGATCATATAAAGTAAACAAAACACAAAACATTGTAAAACTGGAATGAAACCCCTGTGTGTGTATCCAAAAACAACTAATAGAAAAAAAAACATACACCCATTCAAGTCTTTAGTTTATTTGACTACAGGTACCGAAAGTAGCATTTTCTGTCATAAAGAGAAGGTGAAAAAGAGGTCTTAGTAATAAAATCCAGAGCAGGAACAGAGCAGCCACGTTCAGATCCTGACCTGGATCCAAACTATTCTTAAGAGTGGGGGCATTTGGAGACAGGATTGTGGTTGGGCCCATAACAGATAAATGGTCCAGCCAAGAAGTTTATCTACTGTTCCAGATGTTCCCAGTGTTGAATCTGGGCCCATCTCAAAACAAAGCTACAGTATGTACTATTACCCAAATGGGAGAAGGGATTAAATGTATGATCCAATGCCCACTAAAACCATTGGAAATAATCCTGTTGATGGCTGGATCAGGCTGTGAGGGAGAAAGGACAGTCTTGTGGTTAAGACGCTGCCATAACAGTCAGGAGATTTGAGTTTAATTCCTAGCTTTGCAGTGGACTTCCTGCGTGGCCTTGGGCAGGAAATCTGTGTCTCTTTTCCACATGTAAAATAGGGATAAACTCCTGCCTATATCATGGAGATGCTGTGAGGATAAATTCATTAATGTTTGTGGGGTGCCCAGATACTATGGTAAAGGGGCGTGGGGGAATAAAAAAAAAGGGTACCTAGCTAGACAGACTAAAAAATGCATTGTAAAATAGTCAGTTATATGATTATTTTTTAGTGTGGAAAGTAAGGGAAAAAATTCATTTACCCAGGTTGGAAAAGTGATATTTCCCAGTTGCAGAGGAAGACATAGCTGAAGGCGAAACGATAGGGGACTGACTGCCGGTGTCCTGCAGACCTCCAGTGGAATGGGAGCGCAGCCACTCTTTGCCCTCCTCCTGGCTGGTCTGCCGAGATGACGGGGTATATCTGAAAAATCAGAGCTGGCACACTTAAAACAACAACGACTAACAGGGTTCACAATGCAGCGAACAATAGTCAACATCAGATAAGCTTTGATGGTCAGGCAGAACAACAATCTTGACTGTCCTGTATCTAATTACAATTACTCAATTGTTACAGTTGACTTTAAAGCATCTTTTTTAGATCTCCCAGGGGGGGAAAAACACTGCTGGAAAAAAACAAACAAACCCCATACAAACAAAAATAACATTCTCCTTTTTTTGGTGAAATGTCATAATAAATCATACCAACGAGACAGCTGAGCTGAGAGAAAAGGACTTAGAAAGCTGTAGCCGGTGAATAATATGAGGCAAAGGCCGAGTACCATAGTAGTAGAGTGGATGAATGACAGACTGGAAAGCCAAGAAAGATGACTGGCTGCAGAAGTGTGCCACAGGAGTGTTCGAGCACGTGGACATTTGGTAAGACAAAGGGAGCTGAAACAGATCAACAGTTGTGAAAAAAGGAATTTCCTTTGGTAATGGTAGCTACTGTGATCAAATGGGATGTTTGTCTTGTGGAATGCTACATGGCATTGTGTCCTTTCCCAAATTAGGTAAGGACAAATAATCACTTAAATGGAAACAAGTTCTCTGGAACAAAAAAGTTTGGAAACCAAATCTATCAATCAACCGTATGCTATTTCTAACCAATACAATGAGCGTAACTGATCAAAGGTAGAACAGGGAGAACAGCCAACCCATTGATCAGGTTAGAGGAAGGGAAAATCTAGCATTAGAAATGTGCAGGTATTTCTTAGCATCTGAGTCTCAATCAGAAGCCTGTTTTTACAACTGACTGTGATAGCCCACCATAAAACTTCATTCAGCACAATTCTATGCCAACTGAAGAGCACTCTCACATTCTTCCCCGCTATCATGTGCCACCAATGTTCTACAGTCATCCCAGAGAAACCCAGGCGTTTGCTATCTTAGCGTCTGGGTTTATGAGGCACTTCCATTTCTGCTTAGGAAGCTGATTAAATGAATTTGTAATTTCTCATGTCACTGTTCTTATGCCAACTGTGGGATATTTTAAAAGTATCCTATTCAGATTAAATAATTCTTTCTTTTCTCTCTTTAAAAAAATGATGCATTATGCTGCTCTTTAAACCTGGTAGAGGTGGGCTACCCCAATGGTTTCTGGATCTGGAAGTAGCCGAAGTGAAAATTCAGGGTTCGGATTTTTAACACAAGCCCCAGTAGCAGTACAGACTATAACTGGGATCCAGCCTTCATCAGACCAAAATGGTGAAAAATCCCGTGACAATAGCTAATTAGGCATCTATGCCCACATGCTGACTCGTAACTCCCTGCCCTCCACCCCATCCCCAGCCTCACTCACCCTTGCTGTTTTTATAGGATGGGACCACAAACTTCCACCTCCCATTTGGACTCTTCAAGGGGTACTAGCTGGCTGCTTTTCCTATTTGTCTCTTTGGGGTACTCCCTCCATCCAACAGCACTCTTTAAGGGGTGGTGGGAAATTTGGCTTCATCCTCTCTCATTCAAAGGGCATTGGGGAGATGCAGACCCACTCCTAGCACTTGGACTTTGAAGCCCAGAAAATATTGTGTAGCTTCCTATCAACAGCAGGGCTTTAGGACATACAGTTCCAGTGTGGGAAGGGCTGTATGTCAGACTATGTGGGTGGGTGGGTTGGTGGAGAGGAAGGTGGGCTGATCCAGAAGAGCTTTGTTGGATTACAGCAGTGGACAGGCTGATATGGCAGCCTTACCTGAAGAGACAGTGGGAGTAGCCATATAGTCTCTTCCCCCGCCACCCAACCTGGAGCCTAGGACAGGGGTGGTAGCCTGTCTGAAGATAGCCTTCCCTATCTGAAAAGAAGAGAGCAGTGATGAGTGGAAGTCATGTGGGTGGCTGGGCTGGGGTCTGAGTACAGCTGGGGTGTGTCTTATGCTTTCAAACCCTGGATGCTGAAATGTGTCTCTTTTAGATTGTGGATCCTTAACTGCTCAAGCTGGATCTGCGATGGCTGTTTCCCCCACCACCAAATCCATGGCTACTTATACTTAGAGCCCACATTCTGCCCCATCTCTAAAACCTTGTTATTCTGCCCTTTTTCAGTTTGCTTTGTGTTGCAAAAATACTTTGTTACTCTCTTATTTATCTACTGCATTGAAGGTCTCTTAACATTCATCATATAAGGAAACTATTTTTAATCGTTTTTGCTTTCCACGATATATCTGTATACTCAATTTATTCACTAGGCCAGACTGGAAAGAGAAAATCTAATGTTAAGGGTCTAGTTTGCTTGATTTAAACCTAAGCACCAGGAGCTCTGTTGTAAACAGGATCAGCAAGGAGAAAGAGACGGAGAGACAATGTAGAAAAGGTTACAGAACAACAGAGAAGCTGCAATCATGCTGAATAAAGTATATACCTTAGTCCCTTTTTGGGTAGTGTATTTCTGTCAAGCTGCATGCTGTTAAAACAAAGAAAACCCCTAAGGACATATAGTAAACAGGACTGTTCAGAATTACAAACTCTAAAAGTCTACATATGTTCATATAACAAAAGGAGATGTAATATATTTTAATGTCTCTTTATGATAAACCCCTGACTCATTAGAGAGGAAGATAGGACATGGATTGCCACATGTTCATTTTTCATCCAGACGTGCTCTGGTCCGGGTCAATAGCCATTTGGCAAGTTTCCAAATCAGACAGAAGTTCTGCCTTCCAATTCTTAATCTTCCTTACTGAGTCATGCAGACTCGACCTGTATGGGAGTCATACGATCACAGAATAAACCTGCATTTTTCACAGCTCCCTGTGATCTTTTGCTATGTTTCTATGCAAAATGCAGGTTTGTGACACCTGCAAAGAGGCAGCATGGCCTTGCCAGAAGCTAAGTGGCAGATTCTGCTTGTAGGAAGATGTGCTAAATATACAGAGACTGATTCACCATTGTCTTGCTTCTTGTGCAATCAATGCAAGTGCAGATAGGGTGTAAAATGCCACCAGATCAGATGGTAGCAGCATTTTAAAATTCACTTTGTGCTGGAGTGAACAACAACATGAGATGCAAGGCACAGGAGAACTGGGCTCTTAGCAGTATAAATCCTTCCAGAGACAGGGAGCTGCTTAAAAGGACTGTCACTTACTTTCCTTCAAATAGGAAATAATTCAGGTGTTTTATCTTCCCTCAATGATCTAGGCCACAGGCGTGGACTCCATGGGTGCTCCGGGGCTGGAGCACTCATGGAAAAAAATTAGTGGGTGCTCAGCACCCAGCGCCTCCCCCCCGCTGGCGGACAGGAGGCGCTGGAGAGAAGGGGAGGAGTGGGGGCAGGAAGAGGTGGGGGAGGGGATGGAGGGGCCGGGCAGGGGCAGGGTGAGGGCGGAAAGAGGCAGGGCAGGGGTGGGTCCTTGAAGGAAGGGGTAGAGTGGGGGCGGGACCTGGGGTGGAGTGGGAGTCAAGCACTCCCGGGAGCTGAGTAAGTTGGCACCTATGATCTAGGATTTCAGCTGATTGGTAATTGCAACACTTGATCTGGCCCTTCAGTGAAATACACTATTTTATTTTGGAAATATAATTCAATGTCAATATGAGGATTAAATGAAATATGTGTGTGTGTGTGTGTGTGTGTATGCGGGGGGGAGAGTGGTTCTATGTTCCATCACATCATCACCACAAAGCTGATCAGCATGTACTTTACACCATCGAGAGAAGCATCAGAGACAAACAGTCACTTGGATCCACACTGCCTTCCTAGGGAAAAGTTCTAAAACTTTTACACTATTGCTAACTGGCTCAATTTCAGTGGTGTTAGCAGTGCTGAGAGCGCTCATGCAGATGGGGTGCTGGAGTTTTCAACATAGTTTTATGTAACCTTGCTCACAGCAGGTCTAGTTGACAAGATGTTGAAAATGCTCTAACCAGCCACTCATCTCAGCTAGGGCTCTCAGCGTTACTAACTCCAGAGGAGCTCAACCGGTCTTAGCAATGGTAGGAATTAATAAAGCAAATGTCCTTAATTTAGTCAGGGCCTCACTCTGCACAGGGAGAAGAAAGTTGAGGGAAGCTACTCAGGGCTTGTCTACACTGCCCCACAGTTTATACTACAGGGGTGTGAACAGCAGTGTGTAAAGTGCTGCACTGGCACTCCCCACTGTGGACTCTATGGACATGAACTAAAAGATTCCTACCTCACATTGATGTAGTCCTATTTGAAGTGATGTAGTCCTATTTGAAGAGGTCTACGTTAATGTCAACGAGGAATTTAGTTCACGTCTCCAGCATCCACATGGGGGAGTTACAGTACAGCATTTTGGTGCTCATTGCTATTCACACCACGATAGTCTGAACCTCAGGCAGTATAGACATGCCCATAGAGGTGATGCAGTGTAAGCTTGACTATAACTGTCTACAAGTGGTTGGTCCAGTGATAAACCTATAACTTGATTTCCAGCCTAACCATGGCACACGAACAGTCATCAAAAATTAACCCAGGCTGAGAAGGAGATTACATGGATTTAAATGCATGGTTCATGCATTTACTAGTCCTCTGTAATAAACAAGGCCCTGATTCTTGATTTGTGCCATTAGGTGCCACTTCAGTATATAACAAATAATAATGATCATAATATCAACAACATTTCCTTCTGTGTATACTCCAAAGCCCATGACAAGGAATAGATTTTCTGGTTTCAGAGTAGCAGCCTTGTTAGTCTGTATTCGCAAAAAGAAAAGGAGTACTTGTGGCACCTTAGAGACTAACCTAAGTTAGTTATTTCTTTAGGTTGTATGTTTTCATGTATCGAAAATAAGCTATACACCATGACCCCTAAAATAGCGACACTATTTAAAGAACCAATGCCTGAAATGTTGTGACTCATGTCCACACTACAACCTAACAGCCACCATAATTTAGGAGCCCACTCTAAGGGGGGGTGCGGTGGGGGTTGAATTTGGATACCCAAATGAAAAAGAGGTGAATATTCTTTAACTGGGGAATGGAAATGATTTAGCAGCCCAAAATGAAACAAAACAAGCATTTATTCTGTATTTAAAAATATTATTAAATCCTCTGACTAATCCTCCAAAATTGAGATGTCCACATTGCAGCTATTAATAATTAATGCTAATATGACAGCACGTTAATTAGCTTCCTTAACTGGCTAGGTCTTTTTATTTTTTAGCATCAGGACGCACTCCCTCCCCCTTTATGAAGCTGAGCATGTTGCTTCTACAAACCCTAATAACTATGGGATTAAAGGAAAAACCAGAACCAGTAAATGAAAGTAGATTTTCTGAATTGTAATGCAGAGTAATACTGCTAGGTCACAGCTACGCTGATCCTACTGTTTATAGACCTCTAGAGATAATGCACAAACAAGTCAGATTTAACATGTTGATCTAGAGTTTCTTGGAAGACCCATCACAAGTGTGGTGAACTGCCTTAAGTCAGAACCACTGAGGGGGAGAATGGCACAAAATGTTATAAATACCAACATCATCATACACCTTGTAATCTACCAACAGCAGTGCTGCAAGCAGACATGCATAAATGCCCACATTCCCCTTCTCAACATTGGGGCAGATTATTTATCCCCATTCTGATCCCTTTAAGCTGTGGAAACCACCCACAAGTCTCTCTCTGAGGTTCTCCAGAAGTCCCTGGAGATCACAGATGATCCCTCTTTTTCCCTACTCACAGCCCCTAGCTCAGGGAGGTGATTCATTGATTGGGTGAGGAAGTGAATGGTGTGAAATACACTTGGCTATACCTAACTGGTCTATAGTCCTCAGGTAAGGTGACCAGATGGCAAGTGTGAAAAATCGGGACAAGGAGTGGGAGGTAATAGGTGCTTATATAAGGCAAATTACCAAATATTGGGACTGTCCCTATAAAATTGGGACCCTTAGGGAACATAATCAGTGGGCACAAGTTAAAGCAGCACCTAGGCTGCTCTAGCTGGGAGTAGTCCAAGGAAGAGATGGAGAATCAAGGAGCTGTAACCAGCTACCTGACTTCTGCTGAGCACAGCAGCCCATGATGCTGCCTGTTGACCATCTAGACAGGTGTTAATTCTGCAACACTTATCTAATATCCCTCCTCCTCTGCTCTGGCCACACAGAAGAGGAACATAAAAGTTGTAAATACTCCACAGAGGTAAAAAATACAGAGGAATCTCTGACTTTGGGTTTGTCTACACAAGATAGTTTCCCCAGCCAATACCGATATAATTTAACCGATAGAAATTATACTAGTATAATTTTTCATGTGGACCCTCTTATTCTGGATATAGGATTGGCTTTTGGGGGCCTTCCAAAGTGACATAACATAAACTGAGAAAGCCAGTCTTATTCCAGAATAAGTGTGTCTATACGGTTATAGTGGTATAAATTCGCACCTCAAGCCTTGGCTAGACTTAAAAGGATTTGCTGGTATAGCTATGCTGATATAGCTATGCCTGCAGGTGGTGATGCAGCTTATTAGAAGCTCTTTCAGTCTCATGCAACTGCTCCCAGTAAAGAAAGAAAGAAGAAATATTGCTACAGCTACTCCCGCACGGCTTTCCAGTCTACTACCAGTATGGGTCTGGAAAGCAACCAGTGCCCCTATAACTGTGGCTTACAGCGTGAAGAGAAAGGGGACCTTTTTCTGTCTCTTAATGTTGCAAAACAACATTTTTGTTGGAAAAAGCATATGAAGGTTCAACTGCATAAAACAACACAGTTTTTTTTAACAGACCTTTTGGGGAAAAAAATCAGACTACAAAGATCCTACTGGGGCTATAAATCAAGAAATGACAACTTTCTCTAGAAATTTGTGTGTTGATTCATTCTGAGGCCAGATCAACATCATATATGGCTCTCTCAGGACTCAGTCAAAATATCTCCACGTGGACAGATACAAAATTTTAAAATATCGCCAGAGGCCAAAGTATTTGGAATCACTGAAATTAAATCACTGAACAAATACATGAAGTATTAGAAGTGGGAGCTGCTTATGCCAAGCCATTAACATTTTTAATGTGATATTAAACATCTTTTGCAAAACTATAAGATTTAGCATATACTCAACATCCTTCCATTTCTTCTTATTAATACAATTACTGTAGTGCAATCTTTTTATTATGAAAGTTGAATTTACAAATATAGAATTATGCACAAAAAATAACTTCATTCAAAAATAAAGCAATGTCAAACTTTAAAGCCTAAAAGTCCATTCAGTCCTAGTTCTTGTTCAGCCAATTGCTCAGAAAAACAAGTTTGTTTACATGTGCAGGAGACAATGCTGCCCACTTCTTGTTTACAATGTCACCTGAAAGTCAGAACAGGCATATAATGCATGGCACTGTTGTAGCCAGGGTTGCAAGATATTTACGTGCCAGATGTGCTAAAGATTTATATGTCTGTTCATGCTTCAACCACCATTCTAGAGGACATGCATCCATGCTGATGATGGGTTCTGCTCAATAAGAACCCCAAACAGTGCAGACCGACACATGTTCATTTTCATCATCTGAGTCAGATGCCACCAACAGAAGGTTGATTTTCTTTTTTGGTGATTCGGTTTCTGCAGTTTCTGCATTGGAGTATTGCTCTTTTAAGACTTCTGAAAACGTGCTCCATACCTCAGATTTTGGAAGGCACCTCCGATTCTTAAATCTTGGGTCAAGAGCTGTAGCTATCTATAGAAAATCTCACATTCGTACCTTCTTTGCATTTTGTCAAATCTGCAGTGAAAGTGTTCTTAAAACGAACAAAATGTGCTGGGTCATCTTCTGAGACTTCTATAACATGAAATATATGGCAGAATGCGGGTAAAACACAGCAGGATATGTACAATTCTCCCCCAAGGAATTCAGTCACAAATTTAATTAACACATTATTTTTTTAATGAGCGTCATCAGCATGGAAACATGTCCTCTGGAATGGTGGCCAAATCATGAAGAGGCATACAAATGTTTAGCATATCTGGCATGCAAATACCTTATAATGCGGGCTACAAAAGTGCCATGCGAACGCCTGTTCTCACTTTCTGGTGACATTGTAAATAAGAAGAGGGCAGAATTATCTCCCATAAATGTAAACAAACTTGTTTGTCTTCACAACTGGCTGAACAAGAAGTAGGACTGAGTGTACTTGTAGGCTCTAAAGTTTTACATTATTTTGTTTTTGAGTGCAGTTATGTAACAAAAAAAAATCCACATTTGTAAGTTGCACTTTCACGGTAAAGCGAGTGCACTACAGTACTTGTATGAGGTGAACTGAAAAATACTATTTCTTTTGTTTATTTTTACAGTGCAAATATTCTTAATAAAAATATAAAGTGAGCATTGTACACTTTATATTCTGTGTTGTAAATTAAATCAATATATTTGAAAATGTAGAAAAACATCCAAAATATTTAATACATTTCAATTAGAATTCTATTGTTTAACAGTGTGATTAAAACTGTGATTAATCGTGATTAATTTTTTTAAAGACCATTAATTTTTCTGAGTTAATCGTGTGAGTTAACTGCGATTAATCAACAGCCCTAATATAATGTAATTACTACATATACATTGAGGGGCCAAGGACAACTTAAAATCACGTGTGTGTCAATGTATTTTTATCTTTCTGCTGGTCTACACAGATTGTGCACTGGCATAACTATGATGCTTATAGGCGTAATTTGTTTACCAATATACGTAAACTGGTACAACCCCAAGTGGGGATGCAGTTATACCAGCACAAAAGTGCCTTACACCAGTACAGCTTATTTCTGGTTGGGAATTTTCCAACAAAACATTTAGTTCATTGGAAAATGCCGATACATCAAAAGTGGAACTGTTTGTAGGAATGGCTTTGGTTTTGATAAATCTTTCAATTTTTTTTTAAAAAAAAGTTTTGAAATTGTCTAAATGTTTGGTTTTGACATTTTCTAAACAAACAGTTTTGGTTTTCAGTTCAAAGCCACTTTTCACTTTGAATTGTTAGTAAATTTATACTAAAAATGTTTTACAAAATTGAAAATGGTTGAAATTGAAAGGAAACATTTCACAAGTATTGAAACAAAACACTTTTATTGACCTAGTCTACTTTTTTTTTTGGATTATTGGTTCAAAAACATATTTGGGATTTGAACTTTTTGCCATCGTAAGTCAAGATTTTTTTTTTTTAAATCTCAAAAGCTCTCAGGGATGGGAAAACCATTTCCGTATTAGTTCAACTTATTTCCCTCCCTGTACAGACATATAAGCTATACCAGTATAAGAACCCTTATATTGATATAAGTGCATCCATGCTAGAGGCGCTGTACTTTTTCCTGCATAGTTAAAGCAGTACAGCAGTTGTGGGTAGACAAGACAGTGACGAGATTATGGGGAGGTGGGATTTCTCTTGTGCTGGACTGCATGTTCTGTGCAGAACTTGTCAAAACATTGTGTAGCCCTGCCACGACCTTGCAAGTTTACCTCCCAAGTGAACCTCCCATCAACCTCAATGGGGACTGCACACAGGATCTCCCATGGGAAACAAGTTGCCAGATTGGGGCCTTCGTTGGTTTTTGATTTCGTGCTGCTCTTTCACAGAGCAACAAGAGAGTAAAAAACATTTTTAAAAGTAAGAAAATGTGTTTGTAAAACTGCAAAAAGTGGCCAAGAGCTGTGTGCCAGGCTTAGTGCCTGAGATTACTTTTAACTCTCTCTCTCTCTCTTCTTGATGGTGTTCGTTTGGGCTTTCTCTTTCTGTTGTTTCTGTTTCTGTTGCATTCTCACTGTTTTTGTTTTCACTGCGTCTACAGTTAAGCTCACCTTTCCGATAGTGTAGATCTGACACTTCCAGTCCTCATGAGCAGGCTCTGAACCTCCTGAGTGCCTGTTGTCAATCCAGAGAGAGAGCTATGATGGCTGAGAGGGAGGTCAATAGATTCAGAGCTCGTGTGCAGGCTAGTCATTGACTGGTAACTTGGTGTGTCCTTACTGCCAGCTGAGGAGCTGCTCAGGTTTGCAGCCCACACGAGACCACCTGACGTGAAAGAGTGAACAGATGCTGGACTGGAAGCCAAGGAGTGACTTAAACTTACAACATCTGTATTTAATTCCGAGGGTTTACTGAAGAGGGGGCTGCTGCTACCACTTTGCCCACCTGCACTGCCCATGCTGCCTGTACCCGAAGATGGAGATTCTAGGCTGCCTTGCCGTGCTAATGTGGTACTAGGGCTGGGCATTGCTGATGTGGGTTTCACACTTTCTGTATTGGGTGCAGAGGCAGCTTTGCCACCAGCCTTGGCACCAAACAACCTAAAAGTAAAACAAACAGTTTTAGTTGTTATTCAGAGAAACTGACACCCACCTTAAACATTCAAGGCATAACATCACGAGAGCCAAATTCCACATTTAATTACTGCTACTAAAATAATGTACTCCTTGTTGATTAATCACCTCTCAACATTAAATCCACTTAACTACATCACACTAACACGGGGTTTATTTTATTATCAAAAGCTCTCATTCACTGTTTTTCAGATGTGTTCTCTTTAGGTATAGACCTTCACACAGAGATGAAAAACAAGCAAATCTTTGGTTTTATGGTTGCATAAACAGATTAAACTTTCACCCAGATCCAGTAGTTAGTTTAAGTCCTACATTCCTACACTTAAACCATTAGACTGCTAAAAACATTACTTCCAATAAGCAGCTAAAATGATTGCAGGAATCACTTGTAAAAGGGCACTCTTCACAGTGTCAAACAGCTAAATATTTGTGTAAGATTCCCCCCCATACACACTCCCCCCCCCGCCCCTTTTGCACAGATGGTGGTATGGATATGAGCCAAACAGTAATTAGTCAGATACAATAATATACACAGAGCTAAATGTGTCAATCCTTTTTCAAGGGCAGAAAGGACAGACATGCATGTCATGTGGCTGTTACCAGCAGTTTATGGAGGTTATGTTTCTATGTTCTGCCCCACCCCCCGCAAAATAAGTTGAAATATAGTCAATGATGATTTAGTCTCTTGCTGAAAATATCTTAAGCACTTTGTTTGCAGTCCATAATACACTCTCAATATAAATGCAGAACTTGTCACAGAAATAAAGTAATCAATAAAGATGGCATAACAATCTATTTTATTTATAATAAAGCCCATGATAATCAACAGTAGGTCAGTCATTTCACAGCCACTAAATGGAGATGTATTGGCTATAGACCACAGGAGGGCAGCATTGGCTTTTACTTAAACAATGGAAGTCTTTCATCTAGTGCACTTTCATAAACATTAGACTAGGGCATTTCCAACGGATTCACATTTTGTTAATGTTTCTGATGAGGGACGTAATGAAACGACAAAGATAATAAAATCCTTGTAGCTAGAGGTTGCTGACGATTTTAAAAGCAAATACTTTTTATTTAATGCTCATTAGTTTTTTCATTTTTCATTAGTTTTTATTTAATGCTCATTTTATTTAATGCTCATTAGTTTTTTCATTTTTCATTAGTTTTTATTTAATGCTCATTTTATTTAATGCTCATTAGTTTTTTCCCCCCCACAGGCTGCAAACACCATTAAAGTGACAGAACCTCCATAAATGAGAGGACTTTCTTCTGTTTGGGGATTTATCTGAATATTCAATGAGAACTTGTTATACTCTTCATGATTTACATGTAGCTACTGTGGGACAGTGGTCAAAATTCAAGACACACTCATTTCAGAGTTGCAGTGAGAGCCTCATTCCTTAAGAATTCTGTTAATAAATATTTTATATTTCTTTCACACTTTATTTATTTTTAAATATAGGATTTCATAGCAAACCCATTACCTTCGGAATGTGGGCGAGGCAATGTCTGGGTATTTGGATCCTGGCTGCCTGAGTCCCGGTGTCCCACAGGCACTGGTGGAGGTTGGGCTGGATTTGGGGGAACTGGATAATGAAACACTCTCGGAATCAGACACTGCCACTTTCTCTTTTTCCTTGTCTGTCTGATTGATGGTGACGGGACTGGAGCGCCCTGAGCCAATCTTCGTGGGCTCTCTCAGTTTGGTGGTGGCAGCCCCTGCAGACTTGCTGCTCACATTAGAGTCAATGCTGCTGGTGCTGGACCTGTGTCCACCTCTGCCGGGAATACCGCTTGTGCTCGATTTTGAAGGGCGTGGCAAACTCCGGTACTGCAGCGTGGTCTTCGAGTTAACATGTAATACTCCGTCATCCTGATTCTGTGACCCATCTAAGCTAGTTTTCCTCCCTGCATTTGACTTGCCACCAATGGCTGCGGATTTGGGCATCTTCCCCAGAGTCGCCGACCCACTTGTTATGGTTGCCCCACTTGTGGTGATTATAGGAGAAGATCCCACCCCCGCCTTCTTGAATCCAAAGGATCCAGTAGCAGTTGATCGTCCAATGCCAGAGGGAGGCTTTTTTCCTTCATCGCCACTGCTTTTTCCTGCGTCTGATGGAGAGCGCTGAATAGAGGTGCCTTTGAGGGGAGTTTTCACTTTTTCAGAAGCCTTTGCATCATCTGTTTTTCCTAATTAAGAGTATATTTTATATAGACCTCCATATTTATATCTATAGTATCTTAATATCAAGATATAATTACTACACGGTTGTATTTTGAGATATAAATTATATACAAGCAGATAAACTGCTATAAGAGAACACACCAATTAAGTCCTGGTTCAATATTAGATATTAAGTCTATCTAGTCCTGGTTCAATATCTCATCTCTGTCAGTAGTCAGTACCAGATGCAGTATATTAAAGATAAACATCAGGTATTAAAAGACTGAAATTCTACTGAGGATTTCTAGCTACATATACATGATGTGGGCATAGCTCGTGTGATTTGTAAGAAGAGCTTGAAGCTCAAACTATGATTTTTAGACAAAGTTGTTTTTTGGTTAGTAATACAGTATACTGAAGAAATAATATGTGAAAATAAAATGTTAACAGCAATTAACAATTCAAAAATACATTACTTATCTTTGAAGAAATGACTTCGCCTTCATCCTTCAGTTTTGCTTTCATTGCATACGTTTTCATTCACTTACAGTTAATTTCATTGTGATAGTAAAGGTGCAAACAATGATCAATGAGTATTTACAAAATGGCAATAATAAGTCATAATACTGTTGATCTAGCATCAGGCCAGTATTATGATTTAATTCTTTTTGCCATATCCCCAGTATCTCCTCACGATTGTTATTTGTGTGAGACTGTCCTCATTAGTATACACACATGCATCTTTCTAGATTACATTGCTATACAGTGCTACTGTGAAATGTTAAAAATGTTTACAAATATGATTTAAAACAATCACTTTATTTTACCTTTACAAACACCTTTGCGGTGACAATCAAAACGGTCACTTCTCTTTACATTCTTTAATTTTGATTTCTCGTAGATTGCCTACTCTAAGATCATAAGAACTTCTAAAGACATTTATACTGAGAACATCATAGTATTTCATTAATATAGCAAATTATTATAGCAAGTTTGTAGCTCTATGGAGTGGTTCCTCTTGTGGTGTCAAACTGTCATGAAGAGGAAGAAGTTTTTAATACACTTCTCTTATTCTATCCAATTCCATTATTGTAGAAATAGGTACATATGTACATATACACACACAGTGCATTGTACACTCTCTCACACATGTATATATCATATGTGCATATATACATACATACACAGAGTGTATGGATTTTTTTCAAAATAAATAAAAACTTCAATTTTCTCCTGCACTGTGGCTGCTTTGCTCTGTTCCAATGGAACAGAGGATTCTACCAGCACAGGGAAATCCTTGGGTGGTACAGAGCAGAAGTAGTGATCCTTATGCCACCCTACTCCTAGTTGCTAGAGCAGGGGTGTAGCTAGGGCATATCTGAGTCCAGATGAGCTCTAGCTGCTGGAATGGACCCAGAAGGGGTGCTGTAGATGGTGTAGATAAAAGCAGTCTTCAGGCCTCTCTAAATTTACAGTCTGGGGCCAGACTGGCACTTGGCAGCTCCAGAATCAGGGACACGCAAAGGTGGCTTTAGCCCATGCCAGACTTGGGCTGAAGGCTCCTCTGCTGGTTCATAAAATATTTTTTAAATGGTCTTGAAAGAAACATTTTTGACTAGACAGGGCCATGTGCTAGAAAACGTACTGCAGAGAACAACCCTGCACTGGCAGAAGGATGGCCTAGATCAGAGATCAGCAATCTTTGGCATGCGTCCCATCAGGGAAATCCACTAGGAGACCGGGACAGTTTGTTTACCTGCAGCGTCTGCAGGTTCGGCCGATCGCAGCTCCCACTGGCCTCGGTTTGCCGTTCCAGGCCAATGGTGGCTGCAGGAAGTGGCACGGGCCAAGGGATGTGCTGGCCGCCACTTCCCGCAGCCCCCATTGGCCTGGAATGGCGAACCGCAGCCAGTGGGAACTATGATCGGCCGAACCTGCGGACGCTGCAGGTAAACAAACTGTCACGGCCTGCCAGCGGATTTCCCTGACGGGCCATGTGTCAAAGGTTGCTGATCCCTGGCCTAGACAATCTAATAGAGGTCTTTTCCATCTTTACTTCCCATCATCTTATGATTTTTGGCTTCAAAATTAGATTGCCAAAACACTGACACCGGTTGCTACTATTTTTAAGTGGCCTTTGTGGGGATGATATATCTCTGAACTTTTGCAAGTCATCTCGTATTGAAGAAAAAGTTTCACAAGTTTTAAAAAGAAGAGACAGAATTCTTTTCTCAGCAGTAAGCTACACTATTTATAGCTGGAGCCTCATTTGACCCTTAAACTTTGATTCAAAAATGTTCACTTTGGTTTCTCTCACCTCAGTGTCAATGCTTTTCCCCTATACTGTTGTAATCTGTGCTGCTTTTGTTTTACACTCTCAACAACTGTTGGTGTAAGTCTTTCCGAGAACATAAAATAACAGAAAGAAAAACAGGGAAACAATACATTACAATTCCCTGATAAGAAATTATCTACTCCCATGACAATAAAGCAAAATTCAGTCACACTTTATATTAAGGGTACATCTATAAATGGTTAATAAATAATTAATATATATTTTAATTGTTAATTAATCAATTGTTGTAGAGACTAATAGGTGAGTCAATGGCTTATAACCATTGTTTATAACCATTTGTAACACCTTCTACTGCCTGTGACATGCTTATAACATCTATTAATTATTTTTAACCCCTTACAGACTCTTTTTTTCTGAGACATAATACTACCTGGTGTCTTGAGAGCACTTGTCCCAGCTTTGTGTCTGGATGGGGTCGTTCCGACTTGTGCAGTCATGCCTCTCCTCCAGGATCCAGTCTGTGAAACAGACAGAGATGTTTTCTGACCTCCCTTCTCTGAGTCTTCGGACAGCCCCGAGGGAAGGCCCTTCCATTTACCACTGCCATCTACATTGCTGTCAAAGTCCTCCTCCGGCTTCTTCAGTTCTTCAGTGCTGCCCCAATTTTCACTGTCTGTTACGGACCGTTTCTCTGAATCAGTCTTCAGCTACAAGACATTTACATCACAGGAAATGGTAAGTCTCAGCTTCATTCAATATTTTCTCATTTTTTAAATCCAAGGAAGAGAAGGAGAATAAAGCAAACTGATTTCTTTGTACCACAGATTATATTATGAATGCTATTATAAAACCCAATTTACCTCAGTCTTCAGCTGTAACACCTTATTGTCCCTCCACTCCCTAGGGATTTCACAAACAAGTCCCCCCCCCCTCGATTTCTCTGAGTGCTGAGCTGCCCTTGCATGGCTTGCTCTGCTCGGCCTGTTGGCGGGGGAGTGCCTGCTGCTCCTCACCCCTGGCACTTCCAGCTCACTTGGCCCCTCTCCCTGGCAGCCAGGCTGGGCGGGGAGCAGAGGGGCAGTCCGCTGCCACTGCCTCTCCAGCTGGGCTCTATCGCAGACACCCACCATGCTGCACAAAGGCAGCAACCCTGACCGGCCACCCTCAGCTGGCAAGAGAAGTGACTCTGCCCCGCCCTCTCCGCTTCCCACCTGGGCCCGGCTGTCAGAGACAGGGGCCACGTAAGCCCGAAGCATGCTGGGGGAGGATCAGCAGCAGAAGGACGGAGCCCCCCCCCCCCCGCCTCCACTGGGCAGGTAACTCTGGCGGGGAGAGCGTGGCAGCCCACAGAGCTGGGGGTTGCTGGGGAAGGTGCTGGCAGCAGGGTACCTCTGCTCAGCTGAAGGTAGGAGCATTGGTCATGCCCCTCCCCTTGATGACGTGTCTGTGAGGGCACGGGAGCTTCAGGAAGACACTGGTGTTACGAGTCTCCCTGGGTCACCCCAGAGGCACACTCTCCCTGCTCCTGTGGCCCTAACCCCATCCCCAGAAGCTGGTGGGATTGGCTGTCCAAGGACGTGGGGCTGGAAGGTTCCTCCCAGAGGTTAGACGTGGGCCAGTCACATGGCCCCAACTTTACACTGTGTCTGCCCACTATTGGCGGTCACAGGTTGTCTACAGCTCCGAGATGGTGATCTCTTAGCTGAATGTAAAAACAAAGAACAAGCTGACAAACTGCTAAAAACTAAAATTTATGGAAAGTTTAAAATAAGCTGCAGCTACCAAAGTATTTGACTGGAAAAAAAATGGGGTAATATATGGAGTGTCATTAGAGCTGACCAATGTTGAGATAACCGTAAGCATAGGAGAAGATAAAGTGTTAAAGTCAATGACTAATTATTAAACGAGGAGGAGAAAGCAAGCCATCAGTAGCTGTACTGATTACATGTAAGGGAGGGACTCTACCCGAGAAAGTAACACTAAGGTTTCAGATATTAAAGAACCAAGCCATATATCATCTCTCCCTTAAGGTGTTATTAGTGCCAACAACAGTGTAAAGGGAAAACAAGATGTGATAAATGTAGGAGAAAGCACTCCTATGAAAATGCTATGGAAGGGACAGAGGTCAAATGTAGCAACTGCAGTGATAACGACAGTCTGGCATAGAGAGAGTGTATCGTGGCAAGGCAAGCTAAAGACATACACAAGACAAAAATTGTTAACATATCTCATGAGGATTCAGAGTAGCAGCTGTGTTAGTGCTGTACGGAGACTCTCAAAACATCAGGTGGAAAAGGAAGAGATAATCAGCACAGGAAAACATGCAGACACAGCCTCATTCTATAAAGAATATGATAAATACTGCAGAAGGTATAGGCGACCTACGAGTGATGAAAAAAATAAAGGTTTATTGTAGGGCTGTCAAGTGATTAAAAAAATTAATCACGATTAATCGCGCTGTTAAACAATAATAGAATACCATTTATTTAAATATTCTGGATGTTTTTTACATTTTCAAACATATTGATTTCAATTAGAACACAGAATATAAAGGGTACAGTGCTGACTTTATATTCATTTTTTATCATAAATATTTGCTTTGTAAAAAACAAAAGAAATAGTATTTTTCAATTCAGCTCATACAAGTACTGTAGTGCAATCTCTTTATCATGAAAGTTGAACTTACAAATGTAGAATTATGTATCAAAAATAACTGCATTCAAAAATAAATAATGTAAAACTTTAGAGCCTAAAAGTCCACTCCATCCTACTTCTTGTTCAGCCAATCACTCAGACAAACAATTTTGTTTACATTTGCAGGAGATAATGCTACCCACTTCTTGTTTACAGTGTCACCTGTAAGTGAGAACAGGAGTTCACATGGCACTGTTGTAGCCAGCGTTGAAAGATATTTACATGATAGATGTGCTAACGACTCTTATGTCCCTTCATGCTTCAACCACCATTCCAGAGGACGTGTCCATGCTGATGATGGTTTCTGCTCAATAACAATCCAAAGCAGTGCAGACCGAAACATGTTCATTTTCATCATCTGAGTCAGATGCCACCAACAGAAGGTTGATTTTCTTTTTTGGTGGTTCGGGTTCTGTAGTTTCTGCACTGGAGTATTGCTCTTTTAAGACTTCTGAAAGCATGCTCCACACCTCGTACCTCTCAGATTTTGGAAGGCACTTCAGATTCTTAAACCTTGGGTCAAGTGCTGTAGCTATCTTTAGAAATCTCACATTGGTCCTTCTTAACATTTTGTCAGATCTGCTGTGAAAGTGTTCTTAAAACGAACTACATGTGCTGGGTCATCATCCGAGGCTGCTATAACACGAAATATATGGCAGAATGTGGGTAAAACAGAGCAGGAGACACACAGTTATCCCCCCAAGGAGTTCAGTCACGAATTTAATTAACGCATTATTTTTTTAATGAGTGTCATCGGCATGGAAACGTCCTCTGGAATGGTGACTGAAGCATGAAGGGGCAAACACATTTTTAGCATATCTGGCATGTAAATACTTTGCAATGCCTGCTACAAAAGTGCCATGTGAACACCTGTTCTCACTTTCAGGTGACATTGTAAATAAGAAGCGGACAACATTTTTTCCTGCAAATGTAAACAAACTTGTTTGTCTTAGCGATTGGCTGAACAAGAAGTAGGACTGAGTGGATTTTTAGGCTCTAATGTTTTACATTGTTTTGTTTTTGAGTGCAGTTATGTAACAACAAAAAAATCTACATTTGTAAGTTGCACTTTCTTGATAAAAGAAAAGGAGTACTTGTGGCACCTTAGAGACTAACCAATTTATTTGAGCATGAGCTGTAGCTCACGAAAGCTCATGCTCAAATAAATTGGTTAGTCTCTAAGGTGCCACAAGTACTCCTTTTCTTTTTGCGAATACAGACTAACACGGCTGTTCCTCTGAAACCTTTCTTGATAAAGAGATTGCACTACAGTTCTTGTATGAGGTGAATTGAAAAATACTATTTCTTTTGTTTATCATTTTTACAGGGCAAATATTTGTAATTAAAAATAATAATATAAAGTGAGCAGTATACACTTGGTTTTCTGTGTTGCAACTGAAATAAATATATTTGAAAATGCAGAAAAACATCCAAAATATTTAATACATTTCAATTGGTATTCTATTGTTTAACAGTGCGATTAGAACTGCGATTAATCATGATTCATTTTTTAAATCATGATTCATTTTTTTGAGTTAACTGCATGAGTTAACTGCAATTAATTGACAGCCAGCCCTAGTTTATTGCATTTATGATAGAGCAGAGGTGGTCCACGGATAAGGTGAGCACCTGGGAGATAGCACACGAGAGAATGAAAGGCCACCCACCTAATTAGTGGAGCTGCACTGGCATGGCAGAAGAGAAGATGCACATGTAAGGTGAGGTGCTGGCCTTGGGGGAATAGGGGTAGGTGGGTGGGGGCAGTAGGGTGAGAAAAGGGGGTGGAGGGAATTTGGGATGTGCAGGGCTGCGGCGGCCAGAGAAAGAGATGACTTTCCCCGGCTCAAGAGCTGCAGCTGCCAGGGAGAGATGGCCCTCCTTCCCAGCCTCAGCTCTGTGCCTGCTCTGGCGAGGAGAGACCCCCCTCCTTCCCAGCCCCAGCTCGGGAACTGCCACAATGGGGGAGAGAGGGAAAGACACCCCTCCTTCCCAGCCCCAGCTCGCGGGCTGCCGTCGCAAGGGAATGTGGGTACATCTATCACATGAGAAAGATAAGACGACTGATATTAAAATATGAGTTGTGTGCTTTTATTTGTAGAACAAAAATAATTAACTATTAAGTTTTTTATAAATAGTGCTTTTATCCAAAGTGCTTTACAAAAGTTAGCTAATGGTACAAACAACATTTGGAAAGATCATTAAGTGGTCTGCCGAGACCCTCAGCAATTTTCAAGCGGTTCGTGAAAAAAACAGTTTGAGAACCACTGTGATACGTCACAAATGGAAAAAATCAGAAAAAATGAAAATTATGGCTAGGACAGTATAAAGTATAATTAAGTGGATAAATAATTGGTTAAACAACCACAAACAAAGAGTAACTGTTAATGGAATGATGTCGGATTGGAGGAGGTCTCAAGTGGGGATCCACAAGGATCTGTTCTGGGTCTGATGTTGTTTAACATCTTTATTAATGACTTGGATTTAGGCATAGAGAGCATCCTGATCAAGTTTGCAGATGACAAAAAATTGGGGGTGAGGAGTTGCCAGTACTTTGGAGGATAGAGCTAAAATTCAGAGAGATCTTGATAAATGAGAGAACTGGGCTATAGACAGCAAAATGAAATTCAACAGATAAATGTAAGGTGCTACACTTACGGAAGCAAACCAAATGCACAAACAGAGGCTGGGGATAACAGGCTTTGCAGCAGCACTGCTGAAAAAGATCTGGGAGTTGTGGTGGATCACAATTTCAACACGAGTGAGCAATGCGATGCTGTTGCAAAAAAAGCAAATGCAATTGTAGGTTGCATGAATGGAGGCATAACATGAAGGTGATAGTACTGCTCTACTCAGCACTGGTTAGGCCTCAGCTGGAGTACTGTGTCCAGTTTTGGTCACTAATGTATAGAAAGGATGTAGAGAAACCTGAAAGGACCCAGAGGTGAGCGACCACGATGATCAAAAGGATGGAGTGTAAGCCATATGACAAAGGCTGAAGGAAGTGGGTATGTTTAGTTTGGAAAACAAGAGATTAAAGGGGGATATGATAGAGGTCTTTAGATACTTGAAAGGCTGCCATAAAAAAGATGAAGGAAAGTTATTTTCTTTTGCCACAAAGGGCAGGACAAGAGGCAATGGGTTCAAACTACAGCATAGCAGATTTAGATTAAATCTCAGGGGAAAAAAATCCTAAACGTAAGAACAGTAGGACAATGGAACAGTTGCCTAGGGAGGTTGTGGAAGCTTCTTCAGTGGAGGTTTTCAGAAGGAGGCTGGATAGCCATCTGTCTTGGATGGTCTAGACACATCAAATCCTGAATCTTGGTGGGGGGTTAGACTAGATGACCCTTGTGGTCACATCCAACTCCATGATTCTATGTTTCTAAACATGAAAATACTATACTGAATTAATGATTTTGTATGCGAGAACTTGAGTAAGCTATTGATATCAGCAAAAATAGATCTATAAAGATAAGGTACATAACATAACATTTAAATATGTCTGTGAAATCAGTTTGAGGGTTCTCTTGGAATTATTTAACACTATATGGACCAAAGGACTGAGACTGGTTGAATGGAAACATGCAGTAGTAATTCCAATACAAAAAACAGGCAAACTTTCCACAAAAGTGGATACCTATAGACCAATTGTCCTTACATCCTATCTGTGTAAAATGATGGAGAGAATAGTGAATGAAAGATTGGTTGTTTGTTTGGAAAACAATGGCATTACAGATAAGGCACAGAGTGGTTTTTAGGAGAGGAAGATGCACGAGTGATCACATTGCTAAATTAGAAACTGAAATACAAAAAAGTATGAGGTACAAAGATTTCATTATAGCTGTCTTTCTAGATATTGAAAAGGTGTATGACATGCTATGGAGGGAAGAGTTATTGTACAAAGTACATGCACCAGGGATAAACGGAAGAACGTACGGGTGGATTAGAGAATTTTTGAGTAAAAGGACCACGCAAGTCTGAGTTGGGAAAGTTATGCTGAATATATATATATAATATTAAAAATGGTACACCACAGGGAAGTGTTATCAGCCCAACCTTATTTAATATTATGATAAATCATAGAATCATAGAATATCAGGGTTGGAAGGGACCTCAGGAGGTCATCTAGTCCAACCCCCTGCTCAAAGCAGGACCAATTCTCAACTAAATCATCCCAGACAAGGCTTTGTCAAGCCTGACCTTAAAAACTTCTAAGGAAAGAGATAACACCACCTCCCTAGGAAATGCATTCCAGTGTTTCACCAACCTCCTAGTGAAAAAGTTTTTCCTAATATCCAACCTAAACCTCCCCCACTGCAACTTGAGACCATTACTCCTTGTTCTGTCATCTGCTACCACAGAGAACAGTCTAGATCCACCCTCTTTGGAACCCCCTTTCAGGTAGTTGAAAGCAGCTATCAAATCCCCCCTCATTCTTCTCTTCTGCAGACTAAATCCCAGTTCCCTCATCCTCTCCTCATAAGTCATGTGTTCCAGTCCCCTAATCATTTTTGTTGCCCTCCGCTGGACGCTTTCCAATTTTTCCACATCCTTCTTGTAGTGTGGGGCCCAAAACTGGACACAGTACTCCAGATGAGGCCTCACCAATGTCGAATAGAGGGGAACGATCATGTCCCTCGATCTGCTGGCAATGCCCCTACTTATACAGCCCAAAATGCCATTGGCCTTGGCAACAAGGGCAAACTGTTGACTCATATCCAGCTTCTCGTCCACTGTAACCCCTAGGTCCTTTTCTGCAGAATTGCTGCCAAGCCATTCGGTCCCTAGTCTGTAGCGGTGCATGGGATTCTTCCGTCCTAAGTGCAGAACTCTGCACTTGTCCTTGTTGAACCTCATCAGATTTCTTATGGCCCAATCCTCTAATTTGTCTAGGGTCCTCTGTATCCTATCCCTACCCTCCAGCGTATCTGCCTCTCCTCCCAGTTTAGTGTCATCTGCAAACTTGCTGAGGGTGCAATCCACACCATCTTCCAGATCATTTATGAAGATATTGAACAAAACCAGCCCCAGGACCGACCCTTGGGGCACTCCACTTGATACAGGCTGCCAACTAGACATGGAGCCATTGATCACTACCCGTTGAGCCCGACAATCTGGCCAGCTTTCTATCCACCTTATAATCCATTCATCCAACCCATACTTCTTTAACTTGCTGGCAAGAATACTGTGGGAGACCGTGACAAAAGCTTTGCTAAAGTCAAGGAACAACACATCCACTGCTTTCCCCTCATCCGCAGATCCAGTTATCTCGTCATAGAAGGTAATTAGTTTAGTCAGGCATGACTTGCCCTTGGTGAATCCATGCTGACTGTTCCTGATCACTTTCCTCTCCTCTAAGTGCTTCAGAATTGATTCCTTGAGGATCTGCTCCATGATTTTTCCAGGGACTGAGGTAAGGCTGACTGGCCTGTAGTTCCCCGGATCCTCCTTCTTCCCTTTTTTAAAGATGGGCATTACATTAGCCTTTTTCCAGTCGTCCGGGACTTCCCCCGATCGCCATGAGTTTTCAAAGATAATGGGCAATGGTTCTGCAATCACATCCACCAACTCCTTTAGCACTCTCGGATGCAGCGCATCCAGCCCCATGGACTTGTGGTCGTCAAGCTTTTCTAAATAGTCCCGAACCACTTCTTTTTCCACAGAGGGGTGGTCACCTCCTCCGCATGCTGTGCTGCCCAGTGCAGTAGTCTGGGAGCTGACCTTGTTCGTGAAGACAGAGGCAAAAAAGGCATTGAGTAGATTTTTCCACATCCTCTGTCATTAGGTTGCCTCCCTCATTCAGTAAGGGGCCCACACTTTCCTTGACTTTCTTCTTGTTGCTAACATATCTGAAGAAATCCTTCTTGTTACTCTTGACATCTCTTGCTAGCTGCAACTCCAGGTGTGATTTGGCCTTCCTGATTTCACTTCTGCATGCTCGAGCAATATTTTTATACTCTTCCCTGGTCATTTGTCCAATCTTCCACTTCTTGTAAGATTCTTTATTGTGTTTAAGATCAGCAAGGATTTCACTGTTAAGCCAAGCTAGTCGCCTGCCATATTTACTATTCTTTCTACACATCGGGATGGTTTGTCCCTGTAACCTCAATAAGGATTCTTTAAAATACAGCCAGCTCTCCTGGACTCCTTTCCCCCTCATGTTATTCTCCCAGGGGATCCTGCCCATCCCTGAGGGAGTCAAAGTCTGCTTTTCTGAAGTCCAGGGTCCGTATTCTGCTGCTCTCCTTTCTTCCCTGTGTCAGGATCCTGAACTCGACCATCTCATGGTCACTGCCTCCCAGGTTCCCATCCACTTTTTCTTCCCCTACTAATTCTTCCCGGTTTGTGAGCAGCAGGTCAAGAAGAGCTCTGCCCCTAGTTGGTTCCTCCAGCACTTGCGTCAACACTCTGTGACTAGATCCCCCCGGTGTGCAGTCTGGGACTGTGGTGGGCCTGCTGTTCACCCCTGACTCTCTCCCTGCATGCTCCTGCTTGTCCCCTCCCCCGCCCTTTTCTGGGAGCTGATCAGAAAAAGAAGCTACAAGCTAAACAAACAACAAGCTACAAGCCAAAAACTAGCCAACAAGCAACTCACAAGCCAATTAAGCCAAAACCAAGCCCAATTTCTGCATTTTTTCCTCAGGTTTGGCATGTCTGACTAATACTCTCCTGTCTAGTACTCATTCACAGTCTGGCCCAGGCCCCTCTTGCAGTGAATGATCTCCCAAAAAAAGAAGTGCTGGGTGTAGGTGTCACTCTATTTGCAGATGATTGTGCTATGCGGGTTAGGAGCAGGAATATAAAGGTAGCAGAAAAGAGAATCAACAAAATGTTACGGGAGAACTCTGATTGGGGAAATGCATGGGGTTTCAACTTTCCCATTGCTAAATCCACAGGACTGATCTTTACAAAAAGGAAAATTACAAAGGAATGTTAACTGTATATGTCTGGAGAACAAACAGACATAGTTAAAAGATTAAAATTCTTAGGGGTAATATTTGATGCTAAATTACTTTGGAAAGATCATATAAACTATGTTAAAGATAAATGTACAGAAAGGATTAACCTGCTTAAAAGTCTTGCTGGGACTACTTGAGGATGGGGGGTGGATAGGAAAACATTGTTGATGATATACAGAGCCTTAATCATACCAGTTATTGACTACAGCTGCTAAGTTTTTGGGTCAGCATCACAATCAGAACTTAAAAAATTAGATTTAATACAAGCTCAGGCACTACGAATTGTGTGTGCTGTGTTTATTACAACACTTATATGCACTACAGATAGCTTCTATCTGTGAAATGCCAGTTACACTACGAATGAAACTACTGGACCTCACCTTCCAGGCCAGAGTTACTGGGAACTGCAACGATGAAAGTACCAAACAAACTGATGACAATTGTTGGGAATTTGATAGGCAAACTAAAGCACCCAACGTTAGAATTCCACATACCATTTGAGTTAAAAGTGTGATGCAGCAATTGAAAAACAAAGAAAAGTTGAATGAAGTCAAAATTTTTAGTTATGGCAAAATCAGTTATGGATGGAAAGTCAAATGTCCAAATGTTGAGTTAGATTAATTTTATAAATTTAAGAGTAAAAAAAGAGACAGTAGGTATTAAAAATGAAGTGTACCAGTCTACAGTTGAAAAGTGGAGTTGGTTTTGTCAAATATATATAGATGGGTCCAAAAAAAAAAAAAAAAAGAAAGGCAGGAAGAATAGGGATGGCATATTGTATACAAATATTGGGAATTAATACATCCAAAAGAATATCTGACTATGTAGCTGTAATGCTAACATTAAATTGGATCTGGGATGTACACCCAGCAGAAACAGCAGTCATTTTTTTGCATTCAATCTCAGGCCTTATGGTGATAAAAAAGGATGTCTCAGTATGCAGAAGTGATTTAATCAATGAAGTTATATTTCTAACAGAGTTAGTACAGATGGGGATACATGTAGCATCAGCTTGGATCAGTGCTTTTTGGGATAACAGGGAATGAAATGGCAGCCAAAGCAGCTAATAACGCTGTAAGAAATGGAAGGATTGATGCAGCGATACCCCTGAGTAAACAGGGATTCAAAAGCCTAGTACAGACAAATTTAGAAGAGGAATGGCAAAAAAAAAAAAAAAATGGATTAATGAAAAAAAGATGAAGATCTTGTTTTGAATCGTGCTCTAGATTTGAGAATTATGACATACTTCCAGGCCTGGACAGAACTAACAAAGTGCTTTTGCTTAGAGTACTAACTGGCCATTTTGGCTGAAAATCCTTTTTGAATAAAAAGACACAAAGATGGACTATGTGTGCTCTGTAGGGTGGAGGAAAAAGAGATCACCTTCTATGGGTATGTAGGGGTTCTGAAAAAGAAAGGGAAAAGCTTTTTGAGGAATTTAAATGTCTTAAGTGGAAAAATACATGATGTGATATAGTAAAAACTTGAAGGAAATGGATTATTATTTGAAAGGTGCTGTTACATTACTTGAAAGACACAGGGCAGAGCGAGAGGCTATAAAATGTTAAGTACTGAGGAATTATAGTTGGTGGCAGCTACAGACTATATAGGCAAGTCTGTTTCACCATAAAAAGAGAGAGAGAGAGAGAGAGGAAGAGTGAGGAAGTCTCCAGCCAATCTCTGTGCATTAGAGAGGGAAGTAGGGAGCCGGGGAAAGAGTAGGATCCTGGCAGCCTGGCCCTGAGGAAAGGGCATACCCACAAAAGAGAAGGGTGAAGCAGAAAACCTCTGGGAAGTGGAATAGGAAGCAGTCCAGGGAGAAAGCAGCAAAGCTGGACCCTGAGCAGACATTGGCTGCGTGTTGTAGGGTGCCTGGGCTGGAACCTGGAGTAGTGAGCTGGCCTGCTTTCCTCTACCAACCACTGACAGAGTGGCATTGCCTGGACAATGGGTGCAGTGAGACTCTATACCCTGGCAGGGGAAACCACGAAGTGACCTGGCCGGAGGGCCGAGTCATGAAGAGGAAGCTGTAGCTCCTGGAGTGACAGAGGGGCCACAGAGTGAGAGAAAGGACAACAGGTTGAGAAACTGCAAGGGAAGGTGTCAGACCTGTAAGGGAGCCAATTCCCAGAACAGCCAAGAGGAGATGCCACCTATAATGAATGTAACCCTGTGACAGCATATAGTAATAATTAGCTGCTATTGAAATGTATAGTATTTGCGGCATTAAAAATGCAATGTTTGACTATGCTAACATAGTCTTGCATATGCTTTTGGCAGGGAAACAGATTTTGTACAAAGAAGATGGGAAAAGAATCCAAGCAAATATGCATACAAATACCGCTGGGTTCTTCAGCAGAGAGTTTTTGTCCATGATGATGTTACTGAGACTGTAATATTCCAAGAGCTTTTCTCAAAGACAAACTTTTAAATACATGTAGAGATACATTTTTAAAGCAAATTGCATCATCTGCAAAAATGCTAAACAAAATCCTTTTCTTAAAAGTACTTTTGCCACCATGAAGTGACTGTTAATCCTCTTTTATTAAAAAAACAGGCCAATTTCCTCCCTATGCTGCAGCCCATTTATGCTACACCAGTCACGTACATTGATTGCAGCAAGGAGCTCACTATCTCTTTGTTGCCAGGGGATGTTCCCCAACTGGAGTAGAGCAGCCATAATAGCTATATGAACATAGCCTGTTTGAAAGAGGACTATGTTAACGTGAACTAGGTATCTTTACATTTGCACCGGCAGCGTCCACACAGGGCAATTGGATCACAACACTTTGGTGCACTCTACAATTCACACCCTGAAATCTCCACTGCAGCATAATGTAGACAATCCCTAAGTGGCTAAAGCCCAGCCTTGTGAAGATAGAGATAACCCTGATAGGTTGGGAGAGAACAACTGGAAGAACTGAAGATGATTACGTTGGCACACCGATAGAGGGGGTCTGACCACCTTCTGTACCACAGGCCTGAAATTTAAAGGCCTGACTTATTCTGGACCTGCCACTGGTAGCTCAGGTAGCAACAATGCCCAATGTGACTTTGTTGCATCTTCTTATGCTAAGAGGAGCGCTTAGGATATGTCTACACTGCAGCTGGGAGCGTGCTCCTCAGTGTGGGTAGACAAACATGCACCAGCTCTGCTCGAGCTAGCGCACTAAAAAGAGCGGTGTAGCTGGAATAGCACGGGTGAGGCACCTGACTACTAACCTCCCTGGACCACCTGGGTGTATACTTGGACAGCTAGCCCAAGCTGCCACCTGTGTTACCCTGTCTACACTGCTATTTTTAGGGCACTATCTCAAGCAGAGCGAGTGTATCTGTCTACTTGCACTGGGAAGCATGCTCCCAGCTGCAGCATATGCCTCTCTATGTAGGGCTACATCTAGAGACCACAACGAAACTGAAGTTAGCTCAGAACATGTTAAGTGAAGCAGCATGCTGAGAGCACAAAACACTGAGCTGCACTGGCTGCTTATGAATGGGTCCGGGTGGAATTCAGTGCCAGTGTTGACATTTAAAGCCCAGAGATCAGGTTACTTGAGACACCTGTGCCATGTGGTCTTTTAGTTGTGATCAGCTGAGGAGCTCAAACTTGAGGTCCCTCTCTAGAAACAAGAGCCATCTGGCAGTGCATTCTTTGTGAAGGCCCCTTGACTGTGGGTCTCATTTTCCTCTTTGCACTGCAAGAGCCTGCAGTTGTTAACCTTCTGCACGCTCTTTTGGGCCTTTGAGGAGATGTGAGGGGTAATGACATGTGTTCCTGGAAGGGGTTTTACCTATTTTCTGCTGATTGATGTTTATGAGCACAATATTTTGATACTGTGGAATTTCTACTTGTTTAATGGTGTCTAGACCTTGGGACAGCAGCTTATTTAAATGTTTTTAATTTGAAAGAAATAAATGGATAAAAAAAATAAATACAAAATTGCACAAACAAGGCCAAGCTTGGGGGATGACAAGCCTGGAGGTTGTCTTGGTCTGGCTTCAAGAGGGGCCTGGGCCAGACTGTGAATGAGTACTAGACAGGAGAGTATTAGTCAGACAGGCCAAACCTGAGGAAAAAATGCAGAAATTGGGCTTGGTTTTGGCTTGTGAGTTGCTTGTTGGCTAGTTTTTGGCTTGTAGCCTGTTGTTTGTTTAGCTTGTAGCTTCTTTTTTTGATCAGCTCCCAGAAAGGGGCAGGGAAGGGGGCAAGCAGGAGCATGCAGGGAGAGAGTCAGGGGTGCACAGCAGGCCCACCACAGTCCCAGACTGCACACTGGGGGATCTAGTCACAGAGTGTTGGGGTTCTTAGGGATCGACTTGTTTGGCCTTGTTTTGAAATGGGGTTAGCCTGATTTTTGGCTCATTGTGAAAGTCAGGGTGCTTATTTACCACGTGAAAGTTATCAACTGTGGTACTAGTGCTGCTTCATCACTCCAAGAGCAGAAAGCTGCCTCTGGTGTTCTACACCACCATACAGGCAGGAATTGAAGCAACTGTTCGCCACAGGTGTGCCCTGGCTTGACCAGGAGCAGCAGCCCACTAGAGCCCTTATTCTGGAAGATCTCAGTCTCCTGTGCTAGGGGAACCCAGAAGAAGCACTGAAACCCCACTCACAAGAACAGAGCAGGACTGTTGAGCAGCTGTCCCAGCAGGTCTGGATCAGGGGGGAGAAGATGCCCACAGGTCCATGTCCCTGACATTCTCAAACGTCCCCCTCTCTTCCTGGAGGGGAGTGGGGAAGACAAAAGCTCTCACCTCCCACCCTTGGCTCACCTCTCCCCATGGAGGAGACAGAAGAACAGCCTCCTTCTGCCAGTTCCTTTCTCCCTATGGAGGGAAAAGGGAAATAATTTCCCTATGGCTATAAAGTCTACAGTTTCCTTCCCTGATATGTTACATGTCATGACAGATGAAAATCGGATTAATTTAAATTGTACCATTTGTAACAGAGTAAGATGCAATGAGTAGAAATCCATATATTCCAGATTCAACTACACAACATTCTGTGTTTACTAGAATGCAATGTTTCTTGAAAATAAATAAAATAGAAAACCATGTCCAATATTCATCATGTCATTTGTTTTGGATGTACTGCCACTGAAGATATTTTTTCTAGTATGCTATATACTTTTATGTATTGTGTTTAAATACACCTCTCCTGGTAGACAGGGCCGGATTAAGGTTCTGAGGGGCCTAAATATAATGGGAAGGAAGGGCCTAAGTATGAATTACATATTGCAAAAGAAATTATGAAGTCATCAAACATTTCTCTACATACATATTTATTTATGTAAAATTAACAAATTTATTCTACTCTCACCTGTCAGGCCAAAGGGGCGGGGCTCTGATACACTCAGTGAAGCCACACCAGATGCATAAGTATAACTGGTTTTATTGCCAAAGTACAATAAGCTTCCCAGCCTTCACGCCTTACTAGATACGTGCTTTCCAGCAACCAAGCAAGCAAGAATCAATGCTTATGCCCCTTCTGCTACGGACAGTCCCAGACCCTCCAGCCTTGTCCCTGAGGGCTTGTAGCAGGCGCTGCTCCAGCATGGGGAATTCCTGGGCACCCCCAAGGCCAGGGTCCTCAGGTGAGACTGTTTGTCTAAAGCAATTTGCATAGCTGTTTTTTATCATCTCTTTCTAAGGGGGGGCATGTACATCCACAAGCAGGCTCTGGCAGGAAACACTACTGTTTTCTATTCCCACACTTAACACTCTCAGGCCCTCCTTATCTCTTTACTTGTTTGTCCAGTTGAGTGGCTGCAAGCCAGCCCGGCAGTCCAAAGCCAGTTCACTACTAGCTCTCCCCAAACCATTCTGTAACAACAGGCCAAGGTAACTTGCAGTCAGCCCCACATTGCCACACTCAGTTCTTCAAACAGATACTTCTGAGTAAGAGGTAGCACGAGGGATGCTACACTATCCTTCTCTTAGGCCTCCTTCCTCCTAGGTAGTGGAGTGCTCGTCTGTACGAGGATGAACACTGCAACATTCCCCATCCTGCTCACCTCTTCCAACCTTGTGCTTCTACCCTTAGCTCTCCACATGGCGCAGTGCAAAGCCAAGCCCTGCAGGTATTTTCCCCAGCTATGGATTCTACACCACATATCCCATCTCACTCTGACTGCAGTCTGAGAGGCAGCCAGCTTTTATTATGTACAAGAAAACCACTCAGGTGTAAAATCCGCTGGAACAGAGGAAGTAGTAGTGGGAAAATTACATTGGATGGCATTTTATTTTAGGCTGTCTTGCTCTGAAAGCTGCCTCCCAGTGTTGCACTGGCTGAGGACAATGAATTACTGTTTTCACATTGAACCCAAATATTATTTGTGGGATGATACAGTTTGTGTAGTTAATCTCCAGGGATTCACCACATCAGGCCATTCTGTCACCAAGCTCTTCCACAACTGGAATCATGGAATAGAATCATAGGACTGGAAGGGACCTCGAGAGGTCATCTAGTCCGGTCCCCTGCACTCATGGCAGGACTAAGTATTATCTAGTCTAAATGTTTGATCAGCAGCTCTGACATGAAGCTTTTTAAGCATGACTTCTGTGTGCACCAGCCCCCTACGGTTTGCATTTGTTTGTTTTAAACTTTCCGTAAGAAAAAGGTAACAGCTAGAAGGGACACAGATCTTTAGATGGTTACCCAGTCATAACATTTAGCACTTCTGTACTATGTTAGCTCTTCAAAATCACTGTACAAACATTAAACAAACTTAATCTAATGCCTTTCAGCTTCTGAATGACTAGGAGTTGACAAAACAAAGCTATTCCCTGTTGTGTTCTCTGCCTCCCTTGAACGAAAATACTTAATTGAAAATCAGCACCCTTAAAATCATTAAGGAGCTTTCAAAAGAACGTCGAACCAAGGTTGCTGTAGCGACATCCTTGTTACATCAGGCCTGGAGTTTGTTGAAGGCTGGTGTAGAATGAAGGGAGAGCTTCCTGTTTTGTTTGCATGTGTAAATCAAGCAGACCTTGCTTATTTTTTTCCCTTAAAGTGCTCAGAGTTTAGGGGAGGAAGGTGAATGAGATTCTGCTTATACCAGGTGTGAAAAGCAGAAGGAACTAAAATCTATTCTTGTGCAAAAATCTGTTCTCCCGAAAGTCAATAAGGCTACACAGGTATAACTGTCAGCAGGAATTGGCCTGTGTTCTCATTCCCTTCTCGAACTACACACATTCCATGCTTACCCAACATTTTCCACTTGGGAAAGAAGCTGGTTTGAGTTGGGGCAGAAAAATGAGGACTAACTTCAGCTTTATTTAGCTTTACATTTTTGGAATGAAACCCAAAAGAAATCAAAGGTGAGGTACTTGTATGATGGATTGAACTGCTAGAGAACCAGCAAATGGACAGAACCTGCCTTTAGCCTATTCACTCAGTCTTTCTATCAAAGCCTGCTAAGAAGTGGATTTAAAATCCTTGAGGGAGAGGGGAGGGAGAAACTGACAACATTGTGTGTTGAGCTTCCTCCAGTGCTTTTGCAACCCCTTAAAAGCCAAAGATGTGTTGGCTTCTGGAACTAGGCTGAGCATAAGGAAAGAACTTGGTTGCCTGTGCATCCCAGTACAGAAAAATACATCAACAAAAAAAATTGGATTTCTTTGATTTTTAGTACAGTTCAATACAGTATTGAACACAGTGAATCATCAATCTGAAGCCCCTCGATGGAAGGTACTGTAATATGTAAAGTACTGGTATCCAGAATGGGAGGTTTTGTTTTGTTTTCCCTACAAATGTGTGGGAATTCGTTCCTTATACATGGGAGGGGTGATAGTTCTGGCTGGAGCTGATAGAGCGTGTGCAGGTTCTGTGCGAGCTTCCCACCTCACCGCTCTGGTACTGCCTCTTCCCCCCCCCACCTCAGGCACTCACCAGTTGTCCAGAAACAGGATCCAGCACAAATAGATGATGAAGATGGGCACTAGGACCCAGCAGGCAGCGTCCTGGAGCTGCCTGCCAGCCTCAGCCAAGGAGAGGGACAGAGGGAGCTTCTTCCTTCTGTGACAGCTAAGCAGAGCTCCGGAGAAATTGGGGGTGTGGGATGGGGGGGGGGGGAGAGGGAACAAAGCCTGCTCAGACCACACCCGTGGCTGGCATGGGTTCCCATGGTAACCAGATTTTTAGTGTTTGGTCACCAGTGTTAACCGGATACCTGGCAGTGTGTTCCTGCCACACGGGGAGACGCAGACGGGAGGGAGCGGAAGCAGCAGGGTGCCAGCAGAGCTCCTTCCAAGCCACAGGGGGCTGCTTTGCCTTTCCTGCTGGCCGGAGTGCTCCAGCAGGCCTGCGTGAGTAAGCCCACTCCCCCACCTCACCCGGCCCGGATGCGCCCCCTGCCTGACCAGTAGGACCTAAAAATAAGAGGTCCTATATTAGCCTGTGGGTTAACCCGGCCCTGCTGATGTACTATGCACTTGAAAGGGTATGGTAAGAGGCAACAATGAAAAGCTACTTACCTGAGTGTGAGCATTTTTTCTTGAAGAAGCAGTAATATTGGAATAAGAGCTGACAGATGAGGTGGTGTTCAGGTCATCCGTGCTGAGGTTATCAAGAGTGTCACTGAGGCCACTACTAACTGAGCTGCTGTCATCCCAGCTGTGGAAAAAGAAGGATATCTATTTACCCACTCAAAGCCAACGGACAGGAAATGCCCTCAAAACAATAGTCTCTATAGTACCTTTTTTGCATGAGGTTTACACAATGAACATTAAGTAATATTTGGTAATGTACAATACGCATTAGTTTTCAGACATTTCTAATTAATCACGCATTTTCAAATGTGTACTGGTAGCTGTTCAATTAGTGAAAGACCAGGACGTCTTTAAAAATGTAATATCAGCTCTGGGCAAGCACTAGTCTAAGTCATTAAAAAAGGCTGTTTCATGCTTCATTGCAATCACATTCAGTACACTGGCAGGGAAATCCATTAAAGCTACCTGTATTGGTAGCCAAAGCATTATTAACAGCTTGCAGTACCCTATGGATTTCCAGCCTACAGAAAAACAAAGGAAATATCTCTTCTCCAGCCTAATCAACTGTCATTTAGGCAGCCAATAATTCCAATAGCTCTGTTTTCTTGTCTCAGCCTTTGTCTGGTGAGTGCTGTGTCATCAGAGCAAGATTCTTTGATCAAACATTCACTGGAGCTGGTTACTTAGAGAACAGAAGTTATACATTTCATAGAAACACAAACTATTGTTGCTATTGTCCTTTCTGCTTCAGGAGATCTGGGAAGCAGGTATGGAAGAGGGCTATGACAGCTCTATGGCAAGATCATCTACATATTCTCATGCAAGCCCTATTTTTAACCTGGAGGGGCTGGGGTACAGGGAGTTAGAAAAACTCCATCTCCAACTTCCTTACAGAAGAATTCAGAGGAAACTCAGTGAGGGGAACTGTAGTGAGCTGGACTGGCCCGCCCCAGACAGACTGGCCTTCCCCTTCGTGGGCGGAGCCCTACCCCCTAGCTCCACCCCCCAGGAGCGAAGGGACGGGGTGGAAGTATAAAGGCGGGACCCGGAAGTTCAGTAGGGGCCCAGCCACTGGAGGGGATACATGCATCCCCTGAGCACTCGTGCTGGGAGGTGGCTGCAGGCCCGCAGAGTGCAGATGACTGGCCCAGACCACCCGGACCCCAGGATGACCTGACTCCGCAGGAGACAAATGACTGGCCCGGACCGCCGGCTGGCCCAACCCCGACAGAGCTTCTGCTGGCAACTGAGGCACCCGCTGATCACCTTACCTCACTGGACCAGCAGTGGAGAGGGAGTGTGGAAGTGGCCCAGGGGTTGTAGACCCCTGTCTGGCTGCAAAGCTGGCAGAGGGTCAGTCAGCATGTTGGAGCTGAGTGACTTTGTTTCCTGCCAGGCTCTGAACCAGCACCTGGGCTCATTAACTGCCTGCAGCCCCACCTGAGTGAGAGTTGGAGCTTGGTGACTTTGTTTCCTGCCCCACTCTGAACCAGAGCCTAGGCTGATTGACTGTTTGCTTCCCTGCCTGAGTATAGGCTGGAGCATGAGACTCTTTGCTGCCCCGCTCCGAGGCTGGGGCTCCATAACTGTGTTTATTGTTCGGCCCTGACCACAGGCCAGAGCGCATGTCTCCTGTCACCCCCCGATTCCCCACATCAGGCGACCCCCAGAGACGTAGTGGGGCAGACTGGTTGCCCACAGACCCGGGGGAGGAGGAGCCACTCCCCTCAACGGACTACAGGAATCTTGCAGCATTTCCTGGCCCCTACTCCACTTGAGTATCTCTCTGTAGTGTTACAATCTGATCCTGAGTTTTACATCCTATGGGGAAAAACTCACACAGGGCAGAATGGGGGAGTTAAGGAGATTAGGAGAAATTCAGATCTTCCAGGTGAATGTCAGCAAGTACAAAACTGCCACAGAACAGATAAAAGTGGTGCCTGCTACTACCTGAATTCCAAATAAACTATTTCATACAACTGCTAGTATCATGCTAGCAAGAAAAGGACATAAAGTTATGTTTTGTATGCCTCCATAAATGAGAGAGTAGTAGTACTAGACAGGCAATATGATAGCCTCTCTGCAGAGTTCAGCCAACAAACTTCCATCCTGGCCTGCAGTTCCCTTATTAATCCAGGTCTGGATCATTCCCTCAGCAGTTTTATTCTTTAATATAGGAGCCAGCCAGTCCAGCGAGTGTGAAAAATTCAGTCTATCACTTTTAATGTTTAATACTGAAATTCGATTCATATCAAATAAGCCCTAGCGACATTATTATGTCGTAGCCTATAGACTCCCAGAGTTGTAAAAGGCACATTCTGTAAGTCCTACACTTTGCATCCAAATATATTAAAAACTGGAGCTCCTATTAACAGGTTGAATAAAGCTAGACACTGGGAATCTATAGTATTGCTAATATTAGAGCAGGGAAAACAATGGAAAAATCTGACAATCCTTGTTGTACATGTGCGTCTACAGAGGGTTAAACCCACATATTCATTACTACATGGAAGGCTTTGGAATGTGACAGTAGAAGCTATAAATAATCTAGATATTGAGGAGATCAGAAAGTTCAGTGCACTGGCCGGTATCCTAGCAGCCTCAGAGACCGTTTCTTTGAATACTGCAACGGTAGAGACTCAATTTAGTACATGACTTCAGTGGCAAAAGAAACTTATTTCAGAAGGGTGAGAGCAGACTACAATACTGCATTCTCTGGTATTCAGTGTAAGGGTTACAAATAAATAGAGCTTCTGCACCATTGCCATGTCATAGACAGTAAACACGATTTAAGAATGCAGTTTTATATCTGATTGATTCTAAAAACATGCTGCATAAACCCCACATTGACAGGGAAGGGGCGAAGGAGGCTCTAAAGGTGTACTAAGGGAGACCGGACCACTTTAAAAGAAGGAAGCTGCTGTCCGTAAGGGGAAGTGCTGAGAAGGCTGTGGCTCTTGAAGCAGCAGAAGGAACCCAATGCCAGAGACTTCCCCAGCTCTGTCAAGAGTCTGTGAAACCAGGGGCAACCCCTGCAGCAGGGCTGGCTCCACGCACCAGCGAAGGAAGCAGGTGCCCGGGGCGGCCAATAGAAAGTTCGGGCGGCACGTCCGGGTCTTCGGCGGCAAGTCCTTCATTCCCTCTCTTCCTCTTCGGTGGCAGCTCAATTGTTTTTTTTTTTTTTTCCTTCGCTGCTTGGGGCGGCAAAAAAGCTGGAGCCGCCCTGCCCAGCAGGGGGAGACTCCTTTAGCTACCTGTCCAGAAGGACTGCAGTAAAGCTGCTATGCAGGCACCCCTGAAGTTAGGGGGTGCCACTGACCTTGTCTCTTTTTGTTGATCCCAAAAGGGGCTTGTTCTCTGTTGAATTTGAACTTTTGCTGTGCCCCACCTGTGAACAAAGCAAGACGGCCTGTAAAGGCAGGGCCCACTGCGAGAACTAAAAGGCTTGGGCCTGGACTGGGCCGAGCCTGTGGTGGTAACAGAGCATGGCAAGGGGCCCCAATCCAGCTAGAGAGGTGCCCCAGAGAGACTCTTTTACACATGCCTTACTAGGACTTCTATTTGTTTCCACTAATCATTTATATCTACTGCCTTTTCACCCTTTTAGCATTGTCTAATGTGACAGATAGGGAGCTTCACAGCCTATAAAAGCCATTATTCAAATACTACTTGTAACCTAGGTATATACTGTTTGCAGTACTGTCAAGCATAATAACTGGAAATACCTTTAATTATAGTTAGATATTATCAAAGACAGTATGCCCTGGCAAATACAATCAGAAGCAGGATGTGATATTGATGTGTTGTATGCTGTCACAGGCACCATGTTTGAGTATAAAATACTAAGAACAAAACACACCCATTTTATTAAACCCATCTTAGAGCATTTCTCAGAGCTGGACAACTCGCAACAATATTTTTTCAATCTTTAACTCCAATTTTCTCTTTTCTTTACACCCTTAATCCTTAGTTGAGGATGTCACCATAAACCTTTCAGGAAGAAGGTTCAAATCTTCTAATTTATCTCAGTTTTAAAACTACGTAACTGAAGCATGTTCACAAAATCTACATACAGACAGTCTCTGTATTCTGAAGCTCAAGTGCCTTGGCGGAATTAGTCTTTCAGATCATGCTTTCACTCTCCTATGGCTTCTCGGTGATGTTTCACACTTGTCACGAAGACTCACTCAGTGTTTTGGTAAGCTCTGGAAGCACTTCTGGCGGCCTTAGAAGATATGCAGAGAAATGTTTTACATCTACTTTACTGACCTTTCAGAGTTTTCACTACATATGGCTGGAATATTTCTCTAATCTCAGGTGGTCAGAAGTCTTCCAAATGTTTAGGAGCTCTTGAACACAATTTCTGCCTATGCTCAGTCCCAATTATTTTATTTTATTTTTGTTCCACTCATACCATCGTAGTTATTTGTTGGTTCTGGGATTTTTCAGCATCTTTCCTTTGGAATCTCTTCAAGTCTGGTTATTCACAGTATGCTGAAGTTGAACTAGAAGCACACACAGAAGTGTCCTCAGCCTTCTTTCTCTCTGAAATTCTGCTGAGGATAGTCCATTAAGCTAATTATGTTGAAAGATGCAATGCTTTGCATCATACAGCAGATTCAGAAATATTAGAGATGGAAACACCCTACAAAGTAGGTAATGTAAGTTATTCTTCCGGGTAGTGGAAGATTGTTCTCTTGAGTGCATTTTAGCGCACTGTCCAGACTACTTTTACAAAGTTCATGTAACTGCATCACTTCTCTTATTATAATATTACCATTGTTATTTCAGATTCTCAGACATTACCTCCCTATCGGTAGGAAATAGATCTAGTATGGCTTCTCTAAGGCTTAGGTTATCTCATTTCTGGATAATTAAGTTGTCCTGTATGTAATTGAGGACTCTCATTGATGGTAAATGTTTAGCTGTAGTTATTATCAAGCAAATGTTTGACTAAAGACTGTGATGAGTGTATTATCCTGTAGAAAGTTCTCAGGGTCACACAGCCTTGAGAACTGGTCCAAGGATATTTCCTTTTACCTCTCGTCTATTCCTGGTGTTGGGAGCAGATACACACAGTAACTTCTGGTCCTAATTCCTTTTATCCTTCAATACACTGTTCACTGTCAAACTCAGGAGCATTTTAGAGGCTTCTGACACATTGTATAAGTCTTGAATCTATTTTTTCCTTTCTATCTCTCCTGCATAATCATAAAGGTGAGCACTTGGTAGCACTATCTATTACTAAGGTTGCCTGATACTTCCCATATAAGATCGTGTTTTCAGTTGCTTGTAACTTTGCCAAAACTATAATTGTTTGGACTGAAATTTCTCAAGCCAGATGTCTATCTCAGGCTGAATTTTTTTTTTAAACTTTAGCCAAGACCGTTCAGCTGTTTCTTACAATGAGACTTGGGGAAAATAGTGTTTTGTCCATATTAAAAAACTGTGGTGACCTTTTTGAAAATTTCTTCCACTCCCATGCTTTGGAGAAGGAAACTTGACTTTTGGCAAGGGGATGGCCTTCATATAAGGGATGTGCCTTTTTTCTGTCCTCATGAAAATGTAGCCAAATGATAAACCGGGGTCAGCAACCTTCGGCATATGGCCCATCAGGGTAACAAGGGATGGGGGAACATTGACATTTGATGAGAAGCCAGAAAATGGAGAATTGGGACTTGAAGCCAACAGTGATGTGAAACAGATGGGGAGGTGTGTGACTTGAGGCCAGAGACAGGGAGAGAGAGTTCTGATGAGGAGCCAGAAGGGGGGAATTGGGACTGGGTGGGCAAAGAAATTGTGGATAAGGAGCTGTGGGCCAGGAGTCTGGGACTGGGAGTCTGGAGGGTGAGACTCAGACTTACTGGGCAAGGAGACTGTGATTGGCTAGATGAGGAGAATGAGGCAGGGGTGAGGCGCCAGGAATGGGGAAGAGACAGAGACAGGGAAGAGACAGGGACATGGTAGAGGGGACATGCTTCTGGGGAATGGTTAGAAGAGTGTGCCCCCCTAGAGCACAATCCTCTTTAGAGCCTGGAATGGAACCCAAGATTTCAGAGTTGCCCCCATTTTTCTGCTGTCTGCAAATACATGTGAAACCCAATAGCACAATGTGTCTCATCCCTCTTTACTGTTGGTCCACATAGAAGATAACAAAATACTACTGCTATCAGTTACTCCGTTAACTCAAGTGGCTGAAGTCTGTGTAGAGGAACTAAAGGTTCCAACCCTGCTGATTACCAATGTGTTTTTTTCTTGTTTTTCCCCCCATTTGCTTTTTAGAAAAAACTAGAAAATTACACACAAAATAACTATGTTAAAAGAACATTAGTGAGGTTGCAAAGTCAAGCACTCAAAAATTAGCAAATGCCAGAATTAAGGTTGCCCGTGTAACCTTAATGTGCCCCCCTTGCACATATGCATTGTGATATAGTCTTTAATTACATAATCATAACTATGCCACAGTCTTTAATTACATTTTTTCACAACTACCACTGCCTCATTCAATGCACTGGATGGAACAGAGGTGGTGATGAATTGGGATTTTATTGTAAAGGACACTGTTTTATGAACCTCTCCTTCATTTATTGCATAAGTTGGAAGGCAGGTAGTGAAAGAGGCAGGGTACTGCAGGAAAAAAAGGATGCTTTCAGCAGTTGAATGCTGCCCTTCAGAACTGGACAAGGACGACGAGTTATATGGGCCCGTGGTGCCTGTACTTCGGGAATATTCAGGGCCCGGGGGCCCATCTCCACCAATGTTTGGGGCTGGGTCTCAAATTGGGCAGTCAATATTAGCAGATGCTTTTGACCTTACTCTCGCTCTGCCTCTAGTCTCCATCTGTAAAATGGGAATAACACCACCCTTCATCTTATAGGGCAGTTGTGGAAATAAATTCATTAATATTTGTGACACACTGAGATACTATAGTGATGAGCATTATAGAAAATCCAATGAGGAAACTCAGTCTTCAGAGTAGGATTTGAAAAGTGTATAGTAAATAAGGCCTAGTGACATACACTGAACAACATGGAGAAAACGAAATATCTAATAGTTCATAGTACCCTTCATTCTGTGCACTGAATGGGACAAGGGTCCTGGGGGAAAAAAAATTATGTGATCATGTAAATAATAATTATCATAATGCATATGCACAAAGGGGCAGAATTAAAGTTGCATTGGAAACCTTTATTATGGCATTTCCTAACTTTTCAGTGCTAGACTTTGCACCCTTAATAATGGTCTTTTAACATACCTGTGGGGTTTTGTGCGTGTGTGTGTGTGTGTGAATATTTATCTATACTTACCTTACAGTTCTGAGTATTCCAAGGTTTCAGTTATACTCACTAGGTTATAAGCTCCATCCAAAAGCTTATTTCCCATGTTCCTTGAAAGCTGTGTAAAGACACTTCTGTGCACTAATTTTCCTAATGTTTCTCCTTTTGTTTCAGAACAATTCAGTTCTTGTTTCATAAGTTAGATGTGCCTAACAGATTATTTCAGATGGCTAAAAGAGAATTCTAGTTACTCCTTGCCTAACAAATCCTGCCAGTTTTGAAGCCAAAAATACCCCTTCTACTTAAGTGGAGACCATCACTTCTGAATTGTCTCCTCTTATCACAGAAGGCAGCCTATTAATACTTCATAAATCCAAATGCTATATGAAAAGCGCCAACTGCCTGAACACAGAAGACATTCCATGAATTCTATGAATGAAAAACTTGCTCTCTACACCAGTTACATGTCCATTAGTTAGCTTTCAATATCACTCTTCTCCTTGTTTCACCAGTGCTTGAACAGTGGACAGATCTTGGTATAGTAAACTTTTTATGGTTCTAATTGACCTGACTAGCTCCCAGTTGTTCTGGAAATATTGTGGGCTAATAGTGAGGTGTCTGAAGTCAACATGTGTATACGTGTGTATACGGTTAGACTGCAGAGCTGGATGAATTTATAAACATTTTTCCTACATGTACTGTCTCAAATTTAAAAATAATTTACAGTCAGATGTGCTGATGCTACTTTTGTGTTTGTTTTCCATGAACATCCAAATGACTGAGATTGACTTGTACTAATGGTCACAAAAAGCTATTTTTAAGCATATACACAAAAGTATTTTCACTAAAATATTTGATAAGGGATCAGACATTGCTCAACATAGCAGGGGAACAAAGTTCCCTTTGCCAGAGCTCTGGCACAAAGGCTATTAAACAAGCCAGACAATACTTGACTAAACCCTATGCAATTACACCTGCAGACACGTGCAATTTCTTTGTGTCAGTGATGGAGGTAATGGCAGAAAATTACAGACCAGAAAATACGTCCTCTGTGTCCTGCACATTGTTGAATACGGTTTTGACACTCAATAAATAATAAGTATTAACACTGAACGTAATTTAAGGACTTCAGTTAGTAACAAGGACTTCAGGAACCCATGTTTTGTACAGACTGATTTTAGCTTCTGTATGATGAGTGGATGTGGTGCTGATAAGTTTTGCTAGCTCAATGCATTCCTAAAAAATAATCAACATCTATAATGTCCTTTTACAGAAAAAGTCACTACTTGCGGTCAAGGTCTGTCAGGCAACACTATAGGATGCAGTGGATATAGTAATTGTTCCTTCCGTTCCCCAGCCTTTATTTATATGAGCTTATATAAGGCCCTGAATTTGCTAGCTCAGTGCAGGTAACCCTACTGATCACTGCACTATTGCTTGGAATCTGTCTCCACCCTGGTGTATTTCATTAATTTTTGAAAGCACCTCAAGCCAGAGTGCCCTAAAGCTTCAAACGAAAAGCAGACCATCAGCCATATAAAGGCAACTACAGTCCAGTCAGTGTGCTACAGGGTCTGTTGGAAGGTTACTCTGGTGAATCCAACTCCCCGCTTTGTCAGTTTGATGCATTTCTTGCAAGTCTCATTTTTCCTTTGTTCAATCTTGATTTCATGCAGGCAGTTTCATGATGAAAGCAAAAAAAAAGTCCCTTTATGCTTTCTGGCAAAGCTGTGAATCTAATACGGGGATATTAAACTAGGTCTCCATTGACTCAAGAAATTTGAGGAAATGAGCAACAAGTACACTGACACCCTAATCCAGCTAGAGAAAGCAAAATAGCTCTGTGTTCTATTAAAGTGATCAGTCTCTTTCTGATAGACTGTTGTCAATATCATGTTGAAGAAAAGAATAGTTTTATTAATGGTGGATCACATGTTATCCTGAATCCGCTATACTGCTCTACTGAAATCTATACAAGGGGCACAAACCTCACTAGTTTCAGATGGTGAAGTTTCTTCCTAAACATTGCTTTTAGCATCACTTCCCACTGATAAGGCAGCCAATTCAGTCCCCTTCTATTTGATCATTGTACTTGGCCCATAAGTTGTCTTTCTTAGGATATATTCAGTTTTAGAGGAAAAACAATACATTGTCCATCAAAATAATTGTGTTGTGCATGAATCAGGTGAGGTACTTCCAGTAGAGACAGGGAAGTGTTAGTACCATTATACAAGGCACTGATGAGATCTCAGCTGGAATACTCTGTGCAATTCTGGTATCCCATGTTTAAGAAAAATGAAGTCACACTGGAAGAAGTGCAGAGAAGGGCTAATAGGATGATCAGAGGAATGGAAAACCTACCTTATAGAAGAGACTTAAAGACCTTGTCTTGTTTAGCCTAACCAAAAGAAGGCAGAGAGGAGATATGATTGCTCTCTATAAATACACCAGAGGGAGAAATACCAGGGAGGAAGAAGAGTTATTTAAGTGCCAATGTGAACTCAAGAACAAAGGAATATAAACTAGTCATCAACAAGTTTAGGCTTGAAATTAGACAATGGTTTCTAACCATCAGAGGAATGAAGTTCTGGGACAGCCTTCCAAGAGGAGCAGTGCGGGCAAAAACCTAACTAGCTTCAAGACTGAGCTCGATAAGTTTATGGAGGGGATGGTATGATGAGACTACCTACAATGGCATGTAGCTGATCTGCAACTACTAGCAACAAATATCTCCAAGGGCTGGTGATGGGGCACTAGATGGGGAGAGCTCTGAGTTACTACAGAGAATTCTTTCCCAGGTGTCTAGCTGGTAGGTCTTGCTCAAATTCTCAGGGTCTAACTGATCACCATATTTGGGGTCAGGAAAGAATTTTCCCACAGTCAGATTGACAGAGACCCTGGGAAGTTTTCCCCTTCCTGTGCAGCATGGGGCACGGGTCACTTGCACGTTTAAACTAGTGTAAATGGTGGAATCTCTGTAACTTGAAGTCTTTAAATCATGACTCAGCCAGAGGATTGGGGTCTGCAAGGGGTGAAAGTAGATGATCATGATGGTCCCTTCTGGCTTTAATTCTATGAGTCTATGAGATGATTTTCATCAAAGACTTCTAACCTCAATAACAGCACTTAGACTCAAATCCTGCACTATATTTGAGTTATGCTTGGCACAACCAAAATGGGGGTGGGAAGTCACATTAAGTCCTATGCCATCTTAGGATCCCACCACATAGGAGGAATCCTCAAGTGGGGCCAGATCAGCAATATTTCTATCTGCTTTGTGCTGCCAATGTGGGGGCCAGGATCTGGCCTTAAGTGTTTATGATCTGTTTTACAGTGACACATTGAGCATGTATTAACAGAGACATAAACCAAACTCACTGGTAAGGCCTGTTTTAAATTTGAGCATAATTAGGTTTGGCAGATTTCATTTTTATAATTTTGATGATTAATTGATTTTAATTAAATATTTGATTATATTTTTAACTATTTTTATAATTGCTGAAAATTAAGGGGCTGGGTAGGAATTAGGGTTAGGGTAGCACTGACCACAGGGTTGCAGGGGGCCCAAGAGTCTGGGCACAAGGTGCGGGGCAGCCTGCAGTCTGCTGCAGAGGGCTGGAAGACTGCGGTCCTGGTGGGGCAAAGCAGAGACCCTCAGCACTCCCAGCGAATGAGAGTGTGGGTCCGGAACAACAGGGCTACAGAAGATGCCCTGAACTCCTGCAGAGCCGGTGACACCCTATCCTGCAGGTGTAAGGTATGGAGAAGGCTGCATTCCTGGAAGAGCAGAGACGCTGGGCCATGAATGCAAGGAGGATGACGAGCTGTCCCACTGCTGAACGGCTCTGTCCCTAGGTAGGAACCGTTCAGTAGCAGGGTGGCCTCTCGCTTGTCAGAGAACTTGTCCTCTGCCTCACAGCCCTGCCCAGGGATCCCAGCTTTGCCCTGCCAGGACCACAGCCTTCCCCACACCTTAGGCCTGCAGGGATTGGTGTCACCTGCCCTGCGGCAGTGCAGGGAGCCATACACAGCTCTTCTGCTATGGGCATGAGGGAGCAGGTCCATGACAGTGGGGCTGCAGAGCTGGTGATTCTGGATCCCTGAAGGCCCAAGGGGGGGAGGGGGAGAGGCTGCAGTCCCGCTGACTGTTACTGCTTGATAATTTTAAATGTTGATTTCAGTGTGTCAGCTGCAATTGACGTTTACTGACATCTATCAAATCAAATCCTGCCAAGGCTAAACATAACATTCTCTTTCGCGGAGGTGTCTTGATATGTAGGCAACTGCTCTTCAGTCTGCCATCTGGTGCTATGAGATCACTCTCCCAAGCTATACAAATTTCCCGTAGATGCTATTGTTGGTGCCCTGACACCATGGCGACAAACGATTTAGAAATGCTTAAAAGACCACCCACCATTTCTGGAAAGTTTAACAGATACTGAGCAAAGCAAGTGAAGATTGTTGGAAATGTGTTTAGTTTGGATTCTCCCATATCCATATGTTGTGCCCACTAGGCAGTTCTCTTACAGGGTTGTTATCAGCAAGAATGACAGTGGGAATATCAGAAAGGCATATTTCCTTCCCTTTGGAGTAGTAACTTGCTACTAGCCCTTGGCACTGGGGGTGAGAGGGGAAGCTAAAATTTTCCCTTCTGTGACTGCAGAGGAGATGTGGGGAGGCCATGTAGGAGGCATGGCGTTTTATTCCCACTTATTACCTGAATGGCTGCATAGGTCAAGCTACAACTTGGACCTTATTGAGGCACCTGCTGTGGCATCTAGTTTTGAAAACAGTATGATGTCTGACCATGCAGCTAGTGTTTGGTCCATTGCAGGAATTAAGCAGAAGAGTGCTGGTAGGAAACACCTTACAACTGGGCTTATTCTTGGTGATGTAGATGCATATTTTTATGTGTGCTTAATAACTGCTAGCAGATTGCGATTTCCTTACTATGGGCAAGATTGTAATGCCCCCTTCACCCTCTGGATAGTACCTTAATGCCACAAATAGTGCCACTGAAGTCAGTATGACTACTTGTGAAGTAAGCTGCTACATGCAGTGTAAAGGTATCACAAGCTAGCCCCATGTTACTGATGTCGCCACACTGTGCCAATGCCTGCCCTATGCTGTATGTGTGAGCTGGCGCTGGAAGAAGGTGCAGGGAGTCTTTTTGCCCCCCCTGAGCAAGGCAGCAATAGGGAAGAATGCCAGTTTCCTCAACAGTTCCATGGTCTATTGGTTAAGGAGTATGATGCATCTCTCAGCCTCTAGACTAGCAGTGTACAGTGTATTCTAACCGGAGGTGCATGGTGCTCCTTTAGAGAGAGCACCAGTAAAGTGAGCTCTGCGGTGCAGTCCAGGCTGCTGCCCTGAGCTTTGCACTGTGCTGATCCTCTGCTGCCTCTGCTCCCAGCATAAACCAGGAGAGCAAGGGCAGGATTTAGCCTTGAATAAAGATATTCTAGCTAATCCCTGAACTGACTTGTGAAAGCAGAAATGATTTCCCAGCTCATTAAAGAGAAAAGATAAGAAAATAATTGGACTGTTTTACTCAAAGCAACACCCCTCCTTATGTCCCAATATATCAACAGGCAAACTCTCTCCTTCCAAGTTCAATCCATCATCTATTAATCAATGTTAAGTCTTCTACTCTGGGCACTGCAGCTCATTATTTATATAACAGCGACAATGACCCTTAACAGACAGATTAAAGATGGCACTAAGTACATAAAATCAATACGTTGTTTCAAACCACAGACTGTGAGAATCAAAGTAAGAATCCAGCCAAAAATTTACATGGGTTATAAATTTTGCTATAGCTATTCTCCCCTCAGAGCTAAACGAAAACATATCCAGCTAGAGTCATACTTCACCTCCATTTGCTCTGCAAGTGCAATGAATTCCTTACCTGTCAGTCCTTTCACAAGGCAACCACTGAAGTGTAAATTCTGTATTACTTCAGGGTCATTGATAGAAAACTATGTCATGTATATTTGAAAATAGATTTATTCAGCATTTTCACAGGAAAATTGTTTACAACTAAGAAAAAATAGCTATAAATATGCAGAGATGCTTTTGTTTCTCACCATTTTGGGAGTAATTTTCTTTCATATTTAAGGAAACCAACCGTTTGTTTAGGAAGCTCCAATTAGAAAACTACACCCTACTGAAGAAATTAATTCTAGTCCACAAATAGTAGTATAGTACATTTTTCAGAGTCGACATAGCCCTTTTTTCTTCTTCCCAAGGCTTTATAGATATTGTCAGAAATAATCTGCACTTAGCACCAGGAGAAAATAATTTGGTTTTCCAATTTGATCCATAAAATATTTAATTGTTTTTCAGTTGTTAATTTTATATATTTTGTGAAATCTGAATAGAAACAGCTCAAGAGCTGAATGAGATTCAGAGTCCCTTTTGCTTCTACTTGTCTTTGTATACAACTGTTAATAAAATATTATAGATATATTAGCGGGTCATCAGCTAGTTCTAGATATGTAATAAGAATAAGGCAAAAATCAAAAGGAAAAATCTATGTATAATGAACTGCTAAGGCAGGTGTTAGTCAAATGAAATAATAGACATCAGACAAAAAAAGATATATTGTTCATAGGAACATGCGATTCTTGGTGGTGTATGAAGCGGATAAACAGCATCCATTTTTAATTAAATTTCAAATAGCCCATAGAAAATGATGTATGGGCTGAAGTAAGATGCAAGGAAATAATTCCATCACGACATGTTGACACTATCATCATAAACCGTGGAAATGAAGCTCTTGATGGAATTAGCTCCCTGCTGCTCTTTGTTATGTTTTATAAGATACTGTTTGGATCCAAGAATGCATTTAATTTTTTTCAAACACACATACAGACAAGTTAATTAGCACGAGTTGAATTCATGTAAATAAATGACAACTCCTAAAGTTCTTGGGCAAATACAAAAGAGATGTATAGCAAACTTACTAGTTACCTTGTTACTTGGTTGCTGTATTAGCAATCAAAATAATTTCTCAAAAAGAAAAGGCGTACTTGTGGCACCTTAGAGACTAACCAATTTATTTGAGCATAAGCTTTCGTGAGCTGAGCTGTAGCTCACGAAAGCTTATGCTCAAATAAATTGGTTAGTCTCTAAGGTGCCACAAGTACGCCTTTTCTTTTTGCGAATACAGACTAACACGGCTGTTACTCTGAAAATAATTTCTGACATCGTCAGCTCCCACCCAGCAAACAAACCAGGAAACAGAACCACACAGTATAAGTGAACATAAACGGCCCATTTAAGAGAAATCACACTAAACCCAAAAATCTTTGGTTTGTGACGTTTACAACCTTGACATTCACTTTTGTAAACTGTCAGTCTCCCATTTGATTCAAAGTGTGGTATTGGAATAATCAAAATGTTTTACTCAAACTTGTTTGAAAATATATAAAAAATCAAGTAAACCTATAGGTCCTAGTACTAAATGTTCAGAGGAGAACCCCAGCCTGGATAATTACTTTTCAGCTGTCACCAAGACAAAGGCATTTACCAGAAGGCAAAGTCTCAGTCTGCTGGTAATCTTTTCCCCCATACATATTCTTTCTTCCACATTCATAAACTGTTTAAGTACAGTTGTTGCTAACAGTTTTCAAGCCCAATTTTGCTGATAAGTATGGACGGGGATTTATTTTTCTTTCTCATAACTGATTAAACTGTATTATCACTAAAGCCATATATTACTATGCTAATGCAATAAAAACTATTAAATCATGATGGTCATGTCATCCATTCTATGACCCTACCAGCAATAAATGTACTTAAGACAGCTGTTTTAATGTAGTTTCATCTTTGGTGTAGGTAGTGCTTAAGTGTACAAGCTGTGGCCTGGTTTGTGGGAAAGAGCTGGAATTTGTTGCCCCACAAAATGCAGTGCACAGAATGACTAAGTGTGCTAGAGTAGGGCTAAACCTGAGGAGGGGGAAGCAGGCTCCCATGCATCCTGCCCCATGATACTGTGGAAGTTCCGTCAGTAAAGGCTCCATGACTGGTGAACCACAGTAGGGGCTGTGGAGGGGAAGAAGCAGCTCTCCATCACATACTCCTCTCAAGACCAGTCAGAAATCCCCTAAGCAGTTGCTACTGGAGGAACCCATAGTAAATTCCTCTCTGACTCAGCACAGTTACCACAGAGTTTGGAGGTAACCACAAAAATGACAACTTGAAAGTCAGAGGAATGGTTTAACCTTGGGAAGTTATATGGAAACAGTGGGCTTCCATTGCGCATACCCTTGCTCTGTGGAGGCTTCCCCATATGGATCTCAGGACATCCACGGATTCAGGGGACTGAATCTGCTATCCTATCAGTGGGAAGTGAGGGGCGGGGGAGATGCTGCAAAAAGGAATAATTAGGAAGAAACATCACCATCTGAAACTCAGTGAGGTTTCTGCCCCATATACAAATTTTAGTACATTAGGTACCATGTGACCCACCATTTTAGTCACACTATTCTTTTCACCTGCATGATACTGATAATGGTTTGTCAGGAAGAGAGTGATAAATTTAACAGGACACAAAGCTATTTTATTTTCTGTATGAGTGGGTTAAGGTGTCATATTTTTCATATTTTCTCAAACTGACGAAGAACTAGTTTAGTGTTCCAGTATTAGATTCACAACTTTGCTAGAAAGAATACTAGGCCATTTTTAGGCCTTCTTCATGAAACTCTTGCATTCCACTCGCTACTCATTTCCATGCCTCAGTTTATGGGGCCTGGGAAGAAACAATGAAGTCATTCCTGCTTTCAAGGACCAAGCCCTGGTGGCTAATATTCCTTTAGAATTTATTAAAGCTTTCAGAAGAATATAAAGTAACAATTCCCAAACCCACCCCATGCTTCTCTCCCATATTGCATTCTAGACAAAAAAAAATAAAATAAAAATCTTTTCTCAATATTTGGTGGATCATTTTGTTTTCAGATTAAGTAAATTAGTCAAAAAATTCTCTGCACATTCATTTGGGTTGGGCAATCCTTTCCAACTGAAATACCAATTATTCTGATGTTGCCCACACTGACTTGATTTTTTATCTAGTGCAGCCATTTCTCCATTTTAATAAATCGTTTCATGTAATATTCATATTCAGTTGTGAGGTTTGGGTTTTTTAAATTCTTTTGGGTTTTTTTTTCTTTGACGTCTTCTAGGCTCTTTTTATGCCTAGAGATTTATTTATTGAGTTTAGTAAACATGCACTTCAAACGGTATCCAATTCTTGTTCTTCAGAGCTAATTTGCCCAGCATTTATCAGTATTGCTCTGAACATTTATTTAAAAATGCTTTCACCTCCCAAAAGGTCCCACTCACATATGCTTATTTTATTTTAAGGGAAGTTCTGCTTATTAGGTTTAATAGTAGCTTTCCTCTTTGATTTTATGTTAGGTTTTTGCAGCATTTCTAAATGTCCCTCAGTCATGTTCACTGCTTATATCTCCTCTAATTCAAATGGCTATTAATGACTATTATATATTAATTGTACTTTGTAGCGCCCAGAGGCTCCAATTAGGACTGGGATCTCATTGTAGCCTTGTCCTCACAGGTACTTTTCTTGTTGTATATGCATAAGTAATGCTTTTAAATAACCAACAAAGGATTCCAACATTTTATAGAACTTCCAACTTTTCTACACTCTGGTCCAAGTCAGGAAAGCACTTATGCATATGCCCACCTATGACATCTGCAGATGCTTATAGTTAAGCATGAGTTAGAGTGCTTTCCTGAATGGTGAACCTTTGTCCCTGAAGATAACATGCTGTCTTGCAGGTATTGCTGAAACTTTTGCTGTGAAGCAGTTTTTTAATAACTGTGTTTGCTTTAAAACTCAGGACATAAAGTTTTCAGAAAGTCATTGTCCAACTTCTGAACAACAGAACATTTCATATGGCCATTCCTCCCTTAACTGCTGTGGAGATATGCATTAATAATACTGTTTTCTGCTCAAAAGGTGGCAGCATTAATGCATCTCACCACGAGTTCTCTCTTTCAAATGGATGAAAGTGCCCGAATTACTATCATTGAAAGATTGAGCAAAAAAGAAAAAAGGCATTCAAGACATTACTGACACAGTTTATCGGCACGGTGTATGTTACAGGATTTTAATATGGGACGCATTTTACTGTCTTTTACCTCTAGGCATCTTCATCAGAAAATAAAAGAATATGTAATCATAACATCCCAATATTTAGCTGATACAGTATACAGATAGCTGCAGAACTGTATTCTTGAGCCTAAGGCCTTGGGATCTACTTACTGTTTAATATCTCAGGATCTACCTAGAGTGCCTAGGAAGCTGAGAGGGGTGGAGGGGAGGGATTCTGTGTGAGGTAGAAGGAAAGGTTTTGAGTGTATGGTGGGGCAGAATGAAACTATTTTTGAGCAGAGCTGAATTATGGCAATCCAGGCCCCAGGCACACTATGACATGATGCCCCAAGTGGCCCTGCCTCCCATCTGGTGTAACAGTAGCAGCTTCAGCCTCTTGTGCAAAAGAGGCAACACCATGGGGCTCCCTTCTCCCCCAGCCAGGAGTGGCATCAGGGATCACCTACTTTTTTTTCCAAAAAGACAGGAATGACATCAAGGGACTGCCCTATTACATACTCTAGCAGCCCTGGGGTATCTGCTTGGGTGGATGGGCCATGACCACTGTACTCTTCTCCACCTGCCTCACAGAGTTCTCCTCTGGAGTGGTGGTGGTAGCCCCTACCCCTTGAGAAGTGGGTCTTGGTGTTAATACCCTAATGAGATCCACCCCTCTCAGATATTTGTTAAGGCTGTCTGCAGATTCAGGTTGTTGAAGTAGATGCATTCAAGACACGTTTTTCTTCACAACCATGAGGGACAGAAATTTACTCCCCCCGCCCCCCAAAAAAAAAGAAAAAAAAAAGAAAGCTGTGATGCAGCCGTAATCACATTAGTCCGGGAACCGGTACCTTAGGGAAAGGCCTATGCCTTAGGGAAGGCCAGGACTTGCTTCTCTCAAAAGTGCTAACCTACACTATGTCACAGGGCTGAAGACTCTCTCCTTAGACCACCCTAACAGCCATTCAAAGTTCAAGAAATATGTCAGTCTCTCCAATATTAAACACTACATCATAGAATTAAAGAACTTTGTGCCTTGGATAAATTTTGATCAGCTCAAAATGGTGAGAAGGAATTAAATTAGGACAAGGACGTGTCAAGACCCTTGACTCATCTCACATTTCTGTCAGCAGCCATTCCTGTCACTTTGTATTCCAGAGGCAACTAAACTCCCATTCCACCAGCTCCTGACCCCTCCCTTCCCTCAAGTTAGGAACCAACAGGAGAGAAGAGGCCCAGGAGGAACTGATGATAGGGGCAGTGTAAAAAAAAAGGGGGGAAGCATAAAACCAGCAACAAATGATAGGGGAGATGAATCTGATAGTTGGGGGTGGGGGGCGCTCTTTACACACAAGGAGCATGAAGGTGTTTGCCCACATGAGAAGGGGAGGAAGAGTATGAGTTGGACTAAAGACTGGGATTCTTCTGAGAGGGAGAAGAACAGAGGGACTAGAATTAGGTTTATCCCATGTAAAAGAAAGCTAAGGATAAATAGACTAATCTTTAATGCTGTGTGAGTTTAAAAGCATTAGAATGCAAGCAAGCCATCAGAAACCCAGATAGCAAAACATCATAAACATGTGATGGATTATAGTAGAAAGAGACTCGTACACTCCTGTGCAGTATGAGAATGGTATGGATTTTACTTACAAAGGCCAGAGCTGTAGACATCAGCAAGAAGTACTAGGCTGTTAGGCAAATTACTTGCTTGATTGGCTGAATCCTAGACATATAAGGTTGAGTTAAAGGGTACTTCATTCAGCAGTATACTGTCTGCAACAATGAATTAGTCCATTATAACTATATGAGAGAAGGAATGTTGTCTCTATAATACACATGTGGGTGCTTTACACATATACTTTTCCTCTGAAATGACTATTACTGCTCATAAAAAGTGCCCAGTTTTCATGCCTAGACCCTGAAGTTCTCAATTCCCATAAAAGGGGCAGGACTGACAGGTTCATGCGCGTTTACACTGCATTATCAGTGTGCCTAAAAAATGAACTGACAGGACGACTCCAAGGGCTATGAGGATAGTTCATACTACATGCTCTTTGGTGCCTCTGCTAAGAATATTAATAAGGTGGTGGTGACAGTGATTTTTTTAACATCTACCCACTAGGGTAGAAATGAAAACAGAACACCAGTTCAGCCTCACAGCAGTGCAGACACTGAGCGCTGCTATGCTGCTTCAGTCACTGCAGAGGCAGCAGGAACAGCTGTAATGTTCAGACAATTAAATCATCTTTATAAGCTCTGTGACTACAAACTAAATATCACAGAATCTCTGCCCTCCCTTCACCTTATGCTAAATCACTGGTCCTAAATAATAAGAGTTCTTGCTCTCTCTCATCTTCTATGCAAAGCCCAGATTTTAAATTGGCAGTTCTCAACTTTCTCACTGAATCTGGTAGAGCAACTCGAACAATTCATTTGGCAAAACTGCTTATTCAAGTAATGTAGCCCTTTTTTCTGATGGTTAATTGTTCACAAACAGACAAGTTTTACAAATGTATTGGTAAAATCAGTGAATGAACATACTTGAGCTATGGGTTGGAAAGATTATTTGCAAACAGTTTCGAAGCGAGTTGTTTATGAACTATTCAAAACTCAATAGTTGAGCTTTGTGTGTGACCACCCACTCACATAATATTAGCTTCTTCTTCCTGACTGATTGACCTAAACTTCTCTTTCATTTGCTGGATTAAACAAATTTTAGTGCTGGGCCTGAAATTTGCTGTTCAGAAACATAATTGTGAACAAAACTTCATCCAACTAGTATTTGTGAACAACAAAATAGTGAAAGAGTCCAAACTGCCTGAATCAAAATTCATTTTTAGTGAAGTATTTGTAAAAGGATTTTTATATTGCTTGACCAGATGCAGAAATTGCCTCAGCTACTTATATCCACCTACCCAGATACAAAAATCACAAAATCTCAAAAGCCATGAGTATTTCAATAAACATATTACAACTATGAACTTCGTTATTTTTATGACAAAAATGCAAACTTGGTTATATCATGCAGTATTAGACCACCGTTTCCTTATTTAGTCATTCAAGCTTTCTCCTATTTAAAGTGTTTGGATTTTGTTCTCTCCCCAGATTGTTGGGATGTAACCACAACACATCCATTGTATTGTCTGACATGTAAGGAATCATGAGAAGCCTATGAGACTAGCTGTTCCATATAACTCTTCCATTATAACACTTCTGTTTAAAGCCTTTGGAGAAGCTGAATGTGATAAACTGGTGGTTCAAGTCTCTGGTCATACTCAAAACTGTCAGTATTGTCTGGATGGCTTACATTTTGTGGGATTTTTGAGTACACACCCATTTAAAATAAACAAGCCATTAAAGGCTCTCTCACAGATTGAGCCACAAACTGTACATCTTCCTGAGTTTCCTCTGCTCTCTCCCACTACCAAAATAAAGTTATCTCTACTATGATCTTTCATATAAAACAAACCTGAATGAGAACCAAGACAAGCTGTTTATAGCAAAATTAGTCCAGACGTCTTTTGCTGACATTTGATTCTGTTTAGTGCTCTACTGATTTTAATTTTCTGTCTTGAGCCTATTTCTGTCCTTACACTGTTTTCTGTTGTTTATTGCTTTTCTGTGATCTACAGCTTCCATGAGAGCCCTGTCGAAGCAAACCTCTAGAGTCACTCAGCACTATTTACAGTTCAATAGCTAAAAATGTTTAATCATTTCTATTAAAAACTGCTTGTTTTCAGGGGTTTTACAAAAGAAGCAAAAAGTCTCACTAAAAAGTCTCCAGCAGAAACTGGACATAAATTCTCAGCTAAAGGGTGATTTAACAAAATAAATTTGAAATTGAAGGGCCACAAAATTAAAACTGATACAACATATTTTCTTTACACAATCCATAATTAACTGGTGGAATTAATTCACTGCCACAAGATGCCATTGAAACTGGGAGTTTAGTACTTTTTTTAAAAAGTATTAGATGTTTATAAAAATAACAAGAATGCCGACACTTACCTTACACCGGATAAAAACATCTAAGAGATAAAAACCATCATGCTTCAAGGCATAAGGCAACCATAAATTACCTGATGTTAGGAAGAAACTTTCCCTTATAGGCAGATTACTCCATACCTCCAGTGCTTTAGTGTAGAAGACACTCACTGCAGAAACAGGAGGGGTTCTCCTGTCTCTGTAGTTAATCCACCTCCCTGAGAGGCGGAAGCTAGGTTGATAGAAGAATTCTTCCATCAACCTAGTACTGTCTACATAGTGATATTTTACATCCCTGAGTGACTTAGCTGGGTCTACTTAACTTCTTTAGTGCAGACCTGGCCAAAGTCTGGGCTGGAGGAGAAGCACCTCTCTCCACTTGGGGATGCACAGCTGTGAACCCTCTCTTGGAGTTAGGTGCCAAAGCCATGTCACTATTTTCTAAAGGGAAAACCAGAGGAGGTGGTGGCAGTGCCCCCAATATCCCAGCGATTGGAGAACCCACTGAGGATGTGGAAAACCAGTGTTCAAATCCCCACACTAACTGACGTGGAATAGAGACTTTCTCCCAGGTGACAGCACTAACCATTGTGTTATGGAGTACTGGGGGCAGGAGGGGCTCTCTCACTATCTCCTGTTGAAGCTGTTACATTTTGCATAGAATACTTAAATATTCTTTAGGGGAGAGAGAGAGAGAGAGAGAGAGAGAGAGAGAATGACTGTATAGCCAAGTGGTTAGGGCACTTACCTGAAAGGTGGGAGTCCAAGAGTCTAGTTTTTGTTTCCATGATATTTAAGTGTTTTATAAAAAGACAGCTTCAACAGGAGATATGAGAAAGCTCCACCCCAGAATAAAGTGGCAATTAGGAGCCTCGGTCCGCTGTATTAATCTAGCCATCTCTCCAAACTAGCACTCCCACATAGGAGATGGAATGTTATTTAGGTGTATTTTTTCCTCTTTTTATCATTAACGTTTGGAGTGAAGGAGGTAGTTTGCTGCAAAGTAGTAAGTCTATATCTTTACACACTTTTGCCTTTTATGTGTCTGAAATCAATGAACTTTAGAAATACTGAAAGCATTTTAATGGGAAACTGCTAACATGTTCTGTTTAATGCTGCTTGAAAAGATTCCTCTATCTAAAACGCCATCATTTTTTAAGTCAGGTTATAAATGCAGTGTACGGTATGTCAAACTTGACATTTTTTCCTGGAGAAAGACTAATATAATGATGTGCCTGCTGATTATTTTAGGTGAGTCTCATCTGATGAATATTCATGTTTCGAACCTGGAGTGATCTCTCTGCTGCCAGACTCTTTTCAGATGAGTTATTTGATTCCCCTCACCTTTAGAATATGAGCTGAACACTCTGTGTACGCAGGCTGAGAGTGGAAGCCAACAGAGTAAAACCCTTAAATTGCCTTTCTAAAGGCAGGTATTTGGTAATGATTAACTATATTAAAATCAAATATATTGAAATTAACTATACAGCTTTAAGCGCCTCAGACCAGTATAACTCAGTCCACACCAGACGAGTGCATTGATTTAACTATATTGGTTTCTAAACCAATATAGTTAAATTGGTAAAAAAAAAAAAGCTGTGTGTAGAGAAGTCCCAAGGCTCTCTGATGTGCATCACCCCTTGGCTGTGATGCCACTGACATTAATGGGAATGTAGGGCACCTACACTTTACCAGGTACAGAATCAATACTTTCAGTTGTAGTTTGATGTTTGGAACTGGGATGGGACACGTCCATTAGGAGGGCAACAAAACAAAATTATTTAAGGACTGCTTCCATCTGCTTCACTAGTAATGCAAAGTCATCTGTGCAGATCTAGTAAAAGAAAACAAATGATATCCCGGCCCTTTTGGACAACCAAAGCCAGAGAATGCCCCTTTGTCATGGGGGAATATAGCATAAAGCCAGCTTGGAAGAAAACATAGGTCAGACTCAAGGATTTGGCCCCAATGCTTAGATTAAATTACACTCAGTAAGATATATGCCACACTTACATCTCATTCAGACTAAGACAGGACCATAATATAGTCATAAATGAGGCTCAATAGACTAGATATCTTGAAATGCAAGTAGAACATTGCCACCTGCTTTTTATTTGTGGGTATACAACAAAGGCGTCTTATAATATGCCATATTTTTTCTCATGGTATGTGAATGTGAAAGTTTCAATAACTGGCCTATTCTATCCCCAATGTGTTTGTAACACGCATCACCAAAGGGCATAGTCTAGAGATGGTCTATCTTCCAACAGATATTTTTAGTTGTGAATGGCAGTACACTTAATTTTTTTTGTCTGCGTAAAGTATTTCATAGCTAATATTTCTTCACATAACTGAGCACTTGTTTCCAAAGCCTCTGTGTTTTGATGTGGCCATTTTTATTCATCTATATAATACCTATGCCTTCATTGCCAAATAATCCTAAATAAAGTGACCCCTGAATAATAGTTACCCACATATTGGTGGCAACCAAACTAGGCAGGGAATAGATAGGATCCGATGTGATTTTCTTATTTGTGCCTAAAAATAGGAAGCAGCCAAAGACACAATTTTTATTATGTATATTCAAAAATAGGAGAAATATCTCAGGGAGCTTTCAGTAGCTTGTAAAGCTTTACCTATAGATATGAGTTATTATCTCTTTCAAAATATCAGAGATTCATAAATTGAAATAATTCACTTATAATTTATTGTTAAGTTTATTCATTATATTCCAATCATGACTGGGACTCCAATTGTGCTTGCATTGTATACAAACCTATAAGAGACAGTTCTTAAACCAAGAGAAAATACAGTCTAATTTAAGGTCAGTTGTGACAAGAAAAAGAATTGGAGGAAATGAAGCAAGGAAGACAAAAAGAGTAACTGTAATAGCACCACATGACGATATAGACTTGCTAGAAGAGCCCCGCAGATTGCTTCAAATCTTTCACATCTTTTAAATGAGAGCCGGGGCCACCTCCTAGCTGTGTCGGGTAGCTGCAGCTCCTAACCTTGGCTCCGTAGGTGAATCCCTCCTTACCATCCTTCCTTACCCAGGCAGAGGCAGGGGGATGGGAGGGGAAAAGCAGTGAGTGACAGCGGGGATGGGGGAAGAGGAGTGGACGGGGAGGTGGGGCCTGAGGGGGAAGAGGTGGAGCGGGGAATAGGATTGCCAATGATGATTGGATGTATTCCTGGAGGTTTCATCACATAATGATATAATCTTTCATTCAAAATGAATCTTTAATTCCTGGAGACTCCAGCACAATCCTGGAGGGTTAGCAACCATAGCAGGGCAACTTTGAGGGGAATAGATGGGGTAGGGGTGGAGCCGTGGGTGGGGGGGAAGAGGCATTCCTAGCAGGGACCCACCACAAACAGGTGGCAAACCCAGCAAGCAGGTGGCAAAAACCACCCCACCACACTGCCCTGAGACTAGCCTTGCAGGTGAGAGTGACTAGTCCTGGCCTGGGGAGTTCGCAGAAGCCTGTGAACCAGCAGAAGGCAGCGAGTCCTGTGGGGTACCTGCAGTCGGTTCTACAGAGGCTTGTCCTGCCCAGTCCTGAGGCAAAGACCAGTGTGAGCTGTGAATAGCCCCGACAATGGCGGCCCCACATAACAGCAGACAGGGGAGTGTGGAGCTCAGAGAAGGATGGGTTTTATTTTTTCTCTCTTTTTCAGTTGACCCCTGACTACTGGGGGGTGAGTGTCCGCTCTCCCCGGTGCATTCTCCTGCTTGGTAGGTGAGTCTTCTTCATTCACTAAGGCCTACAAAGGAACAGCATCTACTGATATTTCAAATTGTAGGGGAAGATTGGTGGGCTTCCACAAAAAGAAAAAAGGGGATGTGGAGGGAGTGGAGTATCAAACATTGCTTGATAATTTGTGTGGAGCTGTGAGTGATGCCAAACCCAGTAGGCAGGGCATTATCCTAATCACACACCTCTGGTGGAACCACCAAACCAAAGAGCCACGTTTCACCACCCCACAGAAGAGACTGTTACTGTTTAAAGTGCATTTTTTGTACATATACATATAAAGAGTTTCATCCTTTCATTTGGGTGTAGGAAGTAGCATAACGATTGCTTTAGTATACTTTAAAACCTTTCAACTGCTTAGTGTATTTTGAAACCTGCTAATAAGGTTTCTCCCATTTTCAAGCTGTTCCTGTGAAAGACAAATCTGTTTTACTGGATTTGGTGTTCTGTGTGTGAGTCCCTTTTTAACAGTTAGGTCAAGATAAAGCTATTATCACAGTTAAGGGTATGTTACTTACTAGGAATCTATCCAGTAACAGCGTGGGAGCACTCCCCCTTACAGATGGATCTGACATGGGTACAAAGCAGAATTGGAGAGGAGGTACCGTGACAAGAGGGTAAAGTGATTTGTTAGCTCCCTTGTCATAGTCTCCAGTCTTCAGGGTATCATGAGGAGCTGTAATGTCCCTCAAGAGGGAGGGTAATTAGGTTGCAGCTATAAACCCAAATCCAGAATGTTCCAGAAACTCAGTAGGTAAGGCTCTGCTGAGGCAGCCTTGCTAGGTAGATCAGGAGGAAGGGAAGGCCCCTGGAGTTACTACAGTCCTACCCCTTCTCACAGGTGGGGAACCACAGGCCTGTTCCTCTGAGTAATGCCGGGGGCTGTGAGAGATGAGTTGTCTCTTATCCCCCCCAGGATAACTTTGGGTGGGGAAGGGTTCCGTTTTACAGTACGCCTGACCCTAACCCCTTTATACATACACAGCTGTGATGGGGTGGATAAACCCCACACCAGGGAGTTAAGGGTACAGGAAGAACTCTGGGCCCAGGAAGCCTTGCCCCCGCAGGCCTGTTGGGTATGGTCCAGTTGAAGGAAGGACTTGAAGGGGGGGTCTCTTCAGCACAGCAGGGTGGTAGGAGGGGAGAGACAGATCTGCATTCACTGCCACAGAGGGACTAAACCAGGAAGCCATTCCCAGGGAGAGGGACAGGGATGAAGGCAAGAGAAGCAGCAGCAGAGGTAGTTGCCTGCTGGCTCTGACCTGGCCCATAGCCAAGGGCTGGAGAGGACTGAAGACAGGGGAGCAGTGGAGGAGCTTTCACACTGACATCTCCAAGGCCGCAAAGCTGGAACTAGAGGAACAATAAGAGGGCCAGGGGAAGTAAGGGATGCGCCCCTGGCAAAGATGCACCCAGCAGAGATGTAGTTGGAGTTCCTGCTGGGAACAGTAGAGCTAGCTACACTCCAGCTGGAAGGGCTTAGGTAGCTGTCCTGTTATAAAGACAGAAGAGGGCTGCTCTGCAGCACTGGGTGCGGCCAGGGACGCCGGGGCTGTACGTTGCATGCACTGTTTGGACTATGCTGGGGGAATTCTGGACTATGGTGTTGGGATTTCTATGATTTATGTGTACAGAACATAAATGAATCCCACCAGGGCCTTATTTATATTTGAGAAGATGCTTTGGACTATTTCTGGGGAGACTGCAGGAGGGAGACGGAGACAGCTGTACCTGTCCTGCCACAGGATTGTGTTCCTGGCAGGGAGCCCTATGACAGTGGGGTTACTGTATGAACAAATTTAATTCAAGAAGAGGCTGACTGCACATAAGCGGGAAAGAGTACAATGGCTTGAGATAGCCCCCCATCTATCAACACTTAAGGGACAATGCAAGAGCTATTAGTTTTGAAGTTCTCTCTCTGACACCCTGCTGAGCTCAATAGATTGGGCCCAATGCCCAGGAAACTGAGGTCTGGTCTACACTTAAAACTTAGATTGACATAGCTATAGCACTCAGGGGCGTGACAAATCCACCCCCTAGGCACTTTAGCTATGCCAACCCAACCCCCAGTGTAGACACAGCTAAGTTGACTTTCATGCTCTCAATTACCTACAATTATTCTTTTCATGAGCCATATCATGCCCTTTATTTTTAAGCAGGATTCCTCATTGATTTCACAGGGAAATTCTGGTGAGAAATGGACGGCACAATATATCATATCATATTTTGAAAGAAAAGCATAGTCAAGTGCTCAAAGTATAGGCTTGGGCAGCAGGTTAGATTAAACTCTAACCCTAGCTCAAAAACGAATTCTCTAGGATGTGTTGGATTATTATTGATGATTATTATTTTGTTATTATGAATGATTATTAATGATTATTATTTGAATCATGGTAGCTTGTAGGGGCTCAAGGTCTATCGTGCTCAGCACTTTGCAGACATGTAACAAAGAAGAGAGTCCAGTCCCCAGAGAGATCACAATCTATGTGATAGGATGCAACTTGAGGAGAAAACAGACAAGCTGGGTGAAGAATGGTGGGAGGATGAGGTAACAGAGCTGAGCACAGAAGAAGTCAGAGACAGAACAGACGTCATTTGCCTAATCAGTGACAGATGGGAGAGATTTGTGGGAAACATGGCAAAAGTAGGTTTAAGGAGAAATGTATGAAAGGATAAGGAGGCAGCTTTATGAATATTGATGCAGAGACTTGCCCCTTGCATAGAGGGAGGTATAAAGGTTTCTGGGGGGAAAGTGGACAAGTTTGGAATGAAGGCTACCAGCACTGTCACAGCAAAGTGGAGGGACAAAAACCTCCATAAATTAGCTTATTTGATAATCTCATCTGATGGGCAAGTTTAATTTTTCTTCCTCAGTTTCTTCATCTATAAAATAATGATAATAACCACTGATAAGGACTGTGGGAGAATAAATTAAAGTTTGTAAATTTAACTGAAAAATGAAAAGTGATTTGTACTGGTGATATGTAACTGCTAAATATTATTATGACAAGAAATATGACAATAAAGTAGTATATTTTCTTCTGTACTATTGCAGGAAAGGGAAAAATCAAAGCACACATGCACATCTTATCAATTTCCAATGCAGGACTATAATATGATGTACAAAATCATCCAATTGAAATATACAGTATGCTGTCGCCAAGTAAACATTTTGTATTTGTTAAATAATTAGCAGCTCTAAGTAGCCCTGTCAGAGTAAATCTGTAATTATCTAGTTCGACTGACTGTAAGAAGCTAAACAGTGTCTTGGATGTACTGTATCTCTACAACAGGTTTAGATGAATAGTTTAAACCAAAACATTTTCACTGTATTTATTTCTTGGATGTGTAGTGTTATTATTTATGGGTTCACTTTCTGAAGATGTTTGCTATACTTTATCATGTAAATGCTATAAACTTAGCTATGTCATTGCTACCCATTTGTTAAGATCACATCCTCTTAGCGTTTACCTCCAATCAGCTTACTGAACCATATTCAAAGTCTACAGAAAACAGCTGTTATACACAGGACCTACAAAGATGGAGACAAACAGTGCTTAATGCACCCATGGAGCCACATCTATGAGTGTCAATAGTGGTTCACAACTAGGACTGCCATTTCTGAGGAACAAAACAAACAAACAAGCAAAAACTACATCCCATAGCCCATAAAACTGGACAGCTGATTCTCAGCACTCTTACAGATTTTCCAAGATTTACCTCAAAAGAGATGATCTGGGGAAAACTTGAACAGATTGGAATCCTAGTCACAGTCCATTGCCCCCAATTACCTACACATACACACACCTACATGTGTATGCACATGAGCATGAGTGAGCAAACAGATTATTGCTGGCATGTCCTGCCTACTGTGACCCACCCACAGTATCTCTGTCTTTGTCTACAGTCCCATGAAGTGCACCACTGAAGATCACTGTTCTGTATAAAGTCCTCTTAGATGAGGCCCTGACTCTACTGCATTATGGAAAGGTAGTTTTTGCACTGTGGCTTGGATGTTGAATGGCTACGGAGGGAGAGATGGGGAAGGAGTGAGAGAAAAAGGACTTCATTCGTTGATAGTGACTGTTGTATAGGTCCTTAACACCAGCAATCTAATCCTTATCGCGGAGTTCTTTAAGGCTATCCATGTGCTAAGTGCTAAGACAAATCACTGGCCACGCCAATTTATTTATTGTTATGGAATCAATAAAAAACTACCAGTGATAATGTATTCATTCTGGAACTTTAGATTTTTGCTTTTGATACATTTTCTCATTCTGAGACTGATGGACAGTATGGGCTTTACCATGGCGCCAGGCCCTTACAGACCCCTCTAACCCATCCACATGGCCGGGTCTGGCCCCTTGCCCAGGACAATCCAGGGCCCAGGCCTTGATGTGTGAGTTGCTCCCAGCTGGCAGGTCCCGCTTGCCTATAGAAGGGCTAACCACCCAGCAACCAGTCTCCACCATGCAGGCAGGGTTGGTGGGCACACCCGGGCAGGCTCTTGAGGGAGCCCAGCACAGGCAGGTCCCCCTCCTGATACAGCCTGGCTGATTGCGCTGCTCCTGAGGGGCCGGAGCGATCCCCGCCCCGGGACTGACCCTGGTGTGCTGCTGGCTCAGCCCGGCTGACACAGTCACCTCCCAGCAGGCCATGGGTCTCTGCGGGGCCTGTGGAGGGGTGCTGGCAGTGAGGGAGTGAAGGGTGCTGGACACTGGGGGGGTGGGGCAGGTTTGTGTGTTTTGGGGTGCTGGGATAGAGGGGTCTGTGTGGGAGTGCTGGTCAGTAAGGGAGGTCTGTGTGTGGGTACTGTGAAGTTATGGTGGTGGAGACACTGAGCACTGTGGGGGGGTCTGTGGGCAGTGGGGCACTGGGCAGTAGGTGGTGATGTGCAGGGCACTGTGCAGTTATGGTGGTGTGTGGGGGGGGGGTCTCTGGGCAGAGCCTAGGGGTTTGTGGCAGAGTCTCTGGGCGGTGTGGCGCTAGGCATAGGAGGGGGGTGTGCTGAACGGGGGTGTAGCATGGTGCGGTGCACGGGCCTGTCCCCAAGGGGAAGAGGTGCACTGGCAGTGCAGGGCTGGGCGGGCCAGTGTGCGACTGGTGGCTGCCGGTTTCTAAACAGTGTCCTCGCACTGGGCCTGGGCGGGGCTACCCCAGCTGCACCCTGCCCCTTTGCCCTGGCGGGCCCCTTGCTCTGAGGACCAATCCCCTGCACCATGCCCCATTGCCCCCATAGGGATCCACAAATACGTTTGGCGCCAGGCCTACAGAAGGTTAATCCGGCCTGATGATGGGTATTTTTTTGTCCAGGCAATGGCAATTAAATCCAGGTATACTTCTAGCACGAAATACAGTACATCTAGTGCAATAACTGTACAGACTGACAGTCAGAAACGCACTATTCTCTATTAGCTAAGGTAGGGGAAAAATACTCTTTCCTAGATACAGAGGCATTTCACATATTTAGAACAGTATTTCCATCCTTTACTTAATTCTTTTGCCACCAGCAACGTGCCTCTTATATACTAAATAATAAAATACACCTTCTCATAATATGAATCAGGCTGAAACCCAAACAGTGCCCTTCCTTTTCCCTTAATATTGCAGAACACATGCTATTTTGTTTGAGAAAACATAGAGGAGTTAGAATTTGAGCTATGTGAGGGGAAAATAGCTCCCAAACTCACTGATTTATGGGAGCAAGGGCCACAATTTAGTCTGAACGTATAAATGGCTGATTTTAAAAAGACTTAATTCTTAGGCTTTGACCTTGGATGTCAAAGTTTATCACACAGCAAACTATTCCTCAGGAGTTATAAATCTCTGGCTCTCTGGGTTTAAAATGGTAATTGCTGCCAGAATCTTAAGTACAGTGATATAAAGAGAGCAGCTTTAATAAATCATTGCCAGAGCAGCAGCCAATCATCCCTCTTTATTCTCCAACATCCTGAAGCTCTCTCATTTCCCATAAATGTCAGCTTGAGTGAAAATCAGAGGAAACCAAAACTCAGAGCTACTAACTGGCTAGAGCTACAGAGAAAAAGAACAAAAACACAACTGTCAGGCAGAAAATCTGAGAAGAAGACAAACCAGCAGCATGGCACACATACGCTTGCAAATAAATTACTACACTGACAATGTTTGAGACTTCATGGGCAGCTAAATATGAAAATAATATGAGCCACGGGCACAAATGACTTCAACAGAGAGAAAATAAATGTTCCAAAAAATCCTTTCCCCCCCTTTTCTAATAGATGATGACATCTTTCAAGTCAGAGAATGAACTACTGAGAAAAAGATGAAATACAAAAACAGTCTGGACAGCAAAGCCTGTTTCAATGAACTAGGTTCCTGTCCAGTTTATGAACTTCTGCCCTCCTCTTATGTTCAAGTATAATTTTTTTCCACCCACTTTGCAAAGCTAAAGTCAGTTCTTTGAATGTTACACATCAAGGGCATTTGTCAGGATGTTAAAGACTCATTTTCAAATAGAATACATGCAACTATCTTTTGTCGTTGTCTTTTGTCTCTACTGTTCCGTCCTTATCTCAATACTGCATAATAAACATATTCAGTATAGAGTGTAGGATATTAACCAAGCCACCCTCATTAATGCATGGATGTCATGCTCATTCCAAATGGGAGAAGAATAACTCCAGCAGGCAGAAGATGGAGTTCTTGTGAAACTAGAATTGAAGACTAAAAAGATTACTTGTGTACTAAAATTCCCATAGACAGCGGTGTGTGTACATAAGTACATATTAGGTAGGTAAACGAGGACATAATTAGAACCTGAGGGGGGATTATTCTCATATACAAAACAAGAAAGTGAAAATAGTTTGTCTCTATATTTATCAGAAAGCCAGAATGGGGTGAAAAGGTAAAAGGGTAAAGCTATATATAAAAGCTGCATTACTAGTGAGCTACAGTTCCACAATCAAAAGATCAGATGGTGAAATTCTTTAGGTGAGGATACAAGAAATAAAAGAAAAAAAAATAAAGGAGAGCATCATCATGAATTTTGTTAGACCAAACCTCATAATACTTATGGGGATTGTAATACCAAGAGAGATACCTGTTGAGTAACAAATTCAACCAAGCTTATATCATCAAATCGGTTCCTAAATTAGGTAGAAGAAAACTTTATGACCCAAAAAGTAGGGACTCCAGCTAGAAAGGAAACCATCTTGGACTTTCTTTTTACTAATATGGAGTAATTGATGGAGAACATGAAAAGAATTAGAGATGCTTGAGATTCAGTACAGTAAGGAATGAGCTTATGGAACATAGCAGTACCATGATATTACATGTTAAGAAATAATATTTTGATGAATTAAAATATTTAGCAAGTAAAGTCCAAGTATTAAAAATCACTAGCACCCAAGAAGGCTGGACAATCCTACACGGCACCAGCGAAAAGATGCCACAGACTTCAATTCCTCTTAAAAGAAACATGCAAGGAACAAGAAACGGCCCATGCGACTTCACAAAAACCTGCTGAAAGATCAGAGCTTTTGAAAAAGTCCTGTATCGAAAATGCAAAAGAGGGAGGCAACCAATTAATAATATACACTCAGTCAAGTCTTGCAGAGAAAAGATAAGGGCAGCAAAGAAGCATCATGAAGTAACACTATCCAAATGGGAATACAAAAGGCTTTTATAAATATATCAGAGGAAAAACTAGTGCTAGACAGAAAGCAAGCCCATTAATAAATGAGGAGTGGGTTTAAATTAATGATAACTCAAAAATAGCTGAGCTAGTGACCTCCTTTTACAATCTGTCTTTAACAAGAAAAAATAGTTTGGCAGACTAACTCATTGTACCAATAACCATTATTTTTGAAAAGTCAAGGGAAAGAGTTTGCTAGAGAAAAACTGAAGTAATACTCATTTTCCAAAAAGGAAGGGTTGATTCTGTAAATTCCCATCCAACAAATACATTGATTTTATGTTTCTTTCACAAGGAAAAAAATATTGAGACACAAAAATACTGATTGGTTTTAACCAGTTATTTTTGTTTATTCATTTATCCGGTTGAATACCAGGAATGAAAGTCTCTGGCCCATCTTAGTTGCAGTCAGCACATAATGAGAAAGATGGGGGTAGAGATAACTTTATGTCCCTTTTTGGGTCCCCAGACACTGGGGGCAGTAGGGAATTTAGGGTGGCTTTAACTTCCCCTGGGCTGCCAATGGCCTTAAAAGGTCATTCTGGCACCTGAGGATAGCTGGAACACAGACTCAGTCACATCTCCTACACTGTAGCTTTCATGGCAGATTTGGCTGTTCCTATGGTTCATTCGTCATTCCTCTTCCACCACAGGGACCCAGTGTACCTATGTGGAAGAGAGCCACAAAGCTTGCATTTTCTCATCATAAAAAGGGATTTACTTGCATAGCTGGCAGCCCTTAAAATAGCAAAGGATAACGTACTTAGAAGGGACGGGGCTGAGGTGATGGTCCTGACCCTAGTACACCAGCTAGTGCCAAAAGGGCAGCTGTGATGGGTGAATACCATATACCTTGTGTACATATGTAGCATGTGCCACTTTGAAATATGCTTTCCTGCCAATATCTCTTCATTATGTCTCATGCAAACCTTCAATTATTACCAGTGGGAGACTTGTGGTGGATCAAGAGTCACCAAAATCCTATTTTCCAGCCCTGGACTACAATTATAAATATAATCTGGCATTTCCTCGCTCTGAAGTCAAGTACCAGGACTATTTGCCCCCACTGCATTCTGTTTGCTCCCTTTCAGTGTTTAGCCTGCTGGAGAGTTGACTTTCCTATATACATTGGTCACTTTTACAGACTTGCCACTTTTGCCTTAGATAAATAGAGAAGCATTCACAGGATTCTCTCTACTTACTGTTATGAAAACCTAGGGAATACCATGGTAACCTTGGTGAGGATTTGGGAAGTTTTTAAGGGTGACCACTGTACTGTGCGTAGCACATGATTTCTCCTTTGAGAAATGAAAGGACTCTGGGGTTCAATGGGTCAATGGAGGGTCGGCTTTTTATCTATTTTAAAGAGACAAAGGATGAAAATGTAACCATAACACCCATTCTTATCTACTAAAATACACCACTATAACATTCTCATGAGATTCACCTGGTGAAATCATAAAAGACTCTTCTAAAACCACAGTGGTGCCACATATTCATTCTTTAATCTGGATCTTTGGCTGTCTAGAATCCTTATTTATTCTCTGATCACGAAGAGCAAGAGGCTGGAAAGGAGAGCAGGATTCATCTCTGGTTGGGTTTCCCTAAAGAACAAAGGCTGCCAGGGTATGCACATTAATTTATTAATCTCTCCTAATGGACTTCTTGAGGGGCAAGTGAAAAGAGAAAGCCATTCACTAAATCTACAACTGTCACATCCAGCATCTTGAACTAACTGCACATCATGCAGCAAGACGTGGCCCTATGTACAGTAGAAAATTTATACTGTGGCACACCATGGGTGATTTTTTTTTAATTCAAAAGATGTTTTTCACAAGAGATTCAATAGAAGTCAGTCAATCTGTGAAGATATAGTGGTGTAAAATTCCTACTGGTGCCTCTCTATGTTTAAAAATGCATATGCCTAATGCATGTCAGCCAAATCTTTGCATTCTCTCTTATAACTTAGTTTTATTCACAGTTCTACTACGTAATTCTCCATAGTACAAGTCATTGGAAAATTAGCAGTTTGTTATACCTACCAGTTTTTAATGGAAATCTCGTCTTCAGGACACAATGAACACTACTTGTTTATTGCTAAATTATCCTATCTTTTTTTTTTCTTTCCACATTAGCATAGCTATTAGCTAGTACATGGCCTCACTGCTTCAAATCACAAACTGAAAAATCAATGTGTGAGATAATTAGATGGAGTTGATGTTACCTGTGGTTTATGCTAGACTTGTATCACTAATTCTAGCAACATACATATTTGAGACTCCAGAAACTATTACATTCCACAGAATGCAGCCTTGCCACTTGAATGAGAAGTGCTGGTTTCCCAGCAACTGCTGGCTGATGCACTTCAGCACTGCAGTCTTATGATCAGAAATCAATTTGGGGTCTTGAAGTGATTATAGAAATATAATCTTGATCAGCAACAGCAATAAAAAGGTAAGACAATTTTTCATGAAAATGAAAACATTACTAGCAGAAATACAAGAGGCCCCCTGATCATCACGTAGCTCTTATGTGAAAGCAGCCTCAACTTGGCACTGATAATTAGTATCATTATGAAAATTTCAAGCTAGATCATGAATGGTGGCTGAGAAACACTTGGCAAGGCTGAGGAGTTGTGGGAGCAAAGGTGGCTCTAGATCATCTTTGCATTTTCCTTGATTCTGGGGCTGACTGGGGGAGAGCTGACTTTCAGTGTAATTTAGAGGAGCCTCAATGTTGCGCGAAGGCTACATCTGCACTACAGTCAGGGGTTGTAATCTGCAGCTCATGTAGATATACCCATGCTATCTGTAATCTAACTAACTAGCTCACTAAAAATAGTGATGTTGAATTTGCATGGGCTTCAGTGTAAGCTGTGCTCGTGTTGATAGCCCACGCTGCTGCTATTTTTAGTGAGCTAGCTAGATTACAGCTAGTGCAGGTATGTCTATATGGCCGTGAATTACACCCCAGCTGCAGTGTACACATAACATAAATTATGCCCAATTGCCCATTACCCTAGGGGCCATTCCGGCTTCCGGGCATCACCATGCATCCTGTCTCCAAGGAGAATTCCCTGCACTGGAATCCAGAAAATCTGCTACACCTTATGTATACTACCCAGTGTATACTTCCAAAGGGGAGTCCACAGGGAGCTGGTTAAGGATGCTTTCTGATTTCTGTGCTGCCAGAGTGGTGTAAAACAGTTGGAGAAGCACAACGTAAAGTAGAAATGCTGAAACAAGGATATATGGTTATTCTCTTTATTTATAAAGTCAAGGATTGCACTGTTCAGTCACATTAATGCACAGTGGTTTGCGATCCGGGCGATGAAAGTCAGGCCTAGAGTTTTTTGTTGTTTTTAGGAAGACTCGCCAGGAGTCACTGATTTTTTAGGAGGGGAGAGAGGGTTGGTAGGAAAATGCTACTTCATGAAGCTGTTTTTTATCATGGTTGTGGTGTGCCTGCAGTCAGCATAACATTGATATTTAGCACTTACATAGCACTGCATTACAGGGCAGATTTTCCCATACTGTGCACCAATGGGAATGTAAGGGAGTCAGGGAGGTGGTGGTTATAGTTCCCTGATTCTGCATGCTACTCAGCACCAGTCCTGGCCATGGCATGCATTAGTATACTCATGGGACCTTACACCAGATGAAGGTCAGTGAAGTACAGAGTAGATACAACACACTCCTACCTAGGATATAGGGTTGGGTGACGGGGTGGCTGGTGCAGGAGTTAGCTCAAGTTTTATGTCAGTGGAGAGTTTCCTTCCACCTCCACTGAACTCTCTTTTGAAGCAGACTTAAAATGTGATGACAATTCATTGCAATTACAAGTAGGTAAGAGACTTCATAGCAATGAAGCCCTGCACAGCTGGAATTTAAAACAAACAGTAGTACTTAAAAAAAAAAACCTCGCCTTTTCTTTAAAAAATGGGTTTGATTTTTTTTTTAAATCAGAATTTGCCTACATTCTCGGTTACTGTGTTTGTGGCCTTAATGTTTTTACACAAGACACAAAAACAAGGTGAGTAATAAGATCAACACTATCATCTAGCCAGTGGTAACATCTTATTTCCAGGATGTCAGTTATCAATAACAATAATGCAATCAACAAGGATTACAATACCAACCGTGACCCAAGGTACTATATAGCACATGAAGCTGCATGAAGCACTCCAATAAAAATTATAAGCATAAATAAATAGATATGATTAAGTTTAAATATAAACAAAACTAATGACTAGCTAAGAGCAACCACATTCCAGACTGGGACAATAAACCAATTAGAAGCATATTTGACCTTTTTCTGCAATTTATAATTGGAACAGTTTATAGAACACTTTAAGTTGCTCTCAACAGTGTCTAAAATTAATGAAAAACAACATATCTGATACACACTAAACAAACTCAACCTAAGACAATATAATCTTTTCCTAGCACCTCTACTCATGTGAATTATGGGTAAAAATGGAACTGTATCACATCCTTTGCATTTTAACATCTTGGATAACTGTCCTTTCCCTAAGATGAGGGGGAGAGAATTGCTTGCCTACCAGCAAAAATTCTCCTCAGGCAGCTTGGCGGATTTTGCTGGCTTTTGTCTTTTCCTTGAGCCTTTTGCCCAGTAGCTTCCCTGGAATATATATTCAGTTGCAGCCTGGGTCCAATGATTCCTCCCCTTCAGTTGAGGGTGTGGGCCTCTACCTTTGAGTGAGCCTAGAATTGTCTGACTCAGTACCTGCAAATAGTCCACTGGAATATATTCTTGTAACAAGAGTGAAAGGAGTATCTGAATAATTCCAAGAAAAGGAAGAACTCCTTGGATTCAGCAGTACGTTTTTAACATAGAGGCCTTGAAAAGCTTGTTTCCTCACCTTTAAAAAGAGGGGCATTGAACCTCTGCGTATTCTGGAACTTTTGGTGCCAGGATTTTTACCAGTGGTTCTCCTCCCTGTGAGGTTACCGGAATTTGGCCAAGACCTTCATCTATTTGTCATCCTTTAGAGAGTCTGAATCCAGAGCCAAAGTCCAAAAGATAATGCCTTGGAGCAGAAGGGTATCACCAAACTCACCAAAATAGTCTGTGACAGGCCTATGATCTCTCCCAAACTTTCTGTCAAAATGATCTTTTAGGGAATGAAAGTTTCCTCTGTTAGGCCAACTAATTTTATTCACAGAGGGACTGCAATATCTATATTTGGGATGTCTCACAGCTTCCCAGAGGAAGACTATTAAAAAACAAATTCATGCATTGCTTTAGATTCTCTGGCAATGTCCTTATAGAAATTAATAGAGGAGGCCATTAGATTATCTAGCTTGACCTCCTGTATCTCACAAGCCATTACATTTCACCCAGTTATCCCTGTATTGAGCCTAATAACTTGTATTTGACAAACCATATCCTCCAGAAAGGCATGATCTGAAGCTATCAAGAGATGGAGAATCCACCACCTAATTTGGCAGTTTGTTTCAAAGGTTAATCACCCTCACTATTAAAATGTGCCTGATTAGTGATTTGAATGTGTTTGGCTTCAACTTCTAGCCATTGGTCTCTTCTTATGCCATTCTCTGCTAGATTAGGGAGCTTGTTTATATCCAGTATTTTTTTTGCTGTGAAGGTACTTAAACACTGTAATCAACACCTTAGTCTTCTTCTTGACTAACTAAACAGATTGAACTCTTTAAATCTTTCACTGTAAGGCATTTTTTCCAGCCTCTTGAATACTTTTTGTGGCTCTTTTCTGTACCTTCTCCATTTTTCGAGTATCCTTTTGAAAATGTGGACATCAGAACTGTAAAAAACAACATTCCAGTATCGGTTTTACTAATGCCATATGCAAAGGTAAATCAGCGCTCTACACCTGCTCACTACTCCCTTGAATATACATCCAAGGATTGTAGTAGCCCTTTTTGTCACAGATGGGGGCTTCTTTCTGGACTTGAACTGCCTCTTCCCAGGGAAACCAATTCTCACAAAATTCAGCTGTATGGACACCATTCCACTAAATGTCTGTGCCAAAAACAAACAAACAAACAAAAACAAAAAAAACCACCCTCCTCTACTGCGAACCACTCAGTTACAGCAGAAAGATGAGTGAGGGGCAAAGTCATGGAGACCCAGGGATTTATCATCCCCTGCTTCCCAACCTGACTGCATCTTGCTCTGGACCTTTATTTCTGCCTGGGCTCAGTGCTAGCTGGTCTGCCTCCCTGGCCCCTAGCCAAGAAGGATGTAGCCAACTGGGGAAGTAATGGGGAGGAGAAGACCTGGTCTTCATCCCTCTCTTACTTAGACTTCCCAAATTGAAGGCCACTAAAGCATTTCTGGTCCTTCCTACATTAATGTACTCTTTGCTGAGTCTCTGCCTAAGTCAAGGCAACTCCCACATAGGACATGCCTGGTGTCTGTCTGGGAAAGGCACTGTATCTTGTAGGTTTATCCCTCCCTCACTGCAGGATCCAGAGGAGGCCAGTGTCATTTATATGGAGGCTCCCAACAGATCCCTTCCCTGAGGATTTTCCTGAGGATGCCCATAGAACTCTTCAGAAAGGTGTCACAGAAAATATAAAATAGCCCTGGCTTTATCATCATTCCCTGGAAACTTCTGTGGGAACCAGAGGGAGCCAGTGTCTCTTACAGGCCTGCCATTGGTTTACCCACCCCTGTCCCCAGTCCACCCAAATCCACTTTCTCCCACAGAAATCCACACTTTCTTCCAGTTCTGGACCTATGCACAGCAAGCTCCAGAAGGTTCTGAGGAGGTGAGTGGGTGGTGCCATGAAGGTAGTCATCTGCACTCCTGCACAGATCCACCTGTGGACAGTCCCTTCCCCGCTTGTATCTGGGTGGGGGGGGGGGAAAGAGAGTGGTGAAAGTCCCAATCACTTGAGACTAAACTGACCAATAGGAATATGCACTAAATGACCTAGTAATGTTTTTCATCATGTGATTTCTTGTTCAGTTCCTTTCCCCAGCAATTTGTTCAATTTTATTTGATTTATTTAATTTCATTTATTTTTGGATAAGGTAATATACTAGTGTCTGATTTAAAATTGTAGGATATTTTAATTGGGCATGCTCTGCTCCTGCCTTCTGACACCCCAGACACAGTTCAGACTCCACCGATTAGGTATCCACACTGAGCAGTTTATTACAGATCTTCGGTTAACACCTTTACAGTTCCATACAGCAATACTACTTACAGCAGTGATACTCAGACTGAGGCTTGGGAGCCACAAGTGGCTCTTTAATGTGTCTCCTGTGGCTCTTTGCAGCACTTGATATTAAAATATTATGTGATTTAATTATTAACCTATCGAAGATATTAACCAATCAAGATGCTTTTACTATATTCTCCAATTATAGAATACTTGGTCAGTCATTTTTGCTGTGAGAATTATATATAATTCTCACATTTCACATGGGTGTAATGTATACATATATATAATGTGTGTGTGTGTGTATATATATATATATATATATATATATGTATTAAATGAAACAATGAATTTACACTACTGTGGCTCTTTTAGGTAATGTTGATCTCTAATTTGGCTCCTGAACCACTGAGATCTGAGTATCAATGATTTACAGTGTCACTTATACCATCACCCCTTCCCCAAGGGCCTGAGAGGGGAAGAGGTCTCCCTTCCTTCAGATTTCTCTAAACTTAGGCTCAGTCAGCCCTGCTCCTCTCCTTGTACTTTCTTCTTGTGCCAGTCCTCAGCTGATGGGCTAATTAATCCCTTAGCATGCCTAACCTGGTTAGATAATTACATTCGGTTCCTCCCTCAGACCTCTCTGGGGGATCTACTTAATGTCCGAGTGATCAGAGTGCTGGCTCACCTGTTACTTCCAAGTACTTTATCACAGATATGTTAAGCAAAAAACCCCAATCCTCTAAAGTATATTGCTAAGATTTATTTCCAAATTAAGCACTTTGAGGAATGAGAAATACCTATACTGTCAATTATTGTTGTTCCCAAGGCAATGCAATTCTTTTCAAAGCTACAAACTCTTTTAAAATTGAATGAAGCAATTTTTGCTTTCATGAGTTTACCCACTCAGCGTCCACCCTTTTCTGTTCTGTGCTTCAATCTGAAATATTCTGGACCATAATTTCTCCCACGCAAATAACTAAGGAAGTTAAACCTCACAGCCAAAACACACTGGAAACCTTTTAACACCTTTTTCTTTTAGGAGAGTTTAAATTAGGGAAAAGTGTGTTTTTTTTAAATTTGATACAAAGAAAGTTTATTCTTTTAAATGATTCGATGCACTTAGCAGGTTTGAATTATGAATTAATTGTATCCTTTGGTACAAAAGATTTTGTAAAATGCATTGCGGGTTCCGTTATTAATTTTGCACATCTGATCCTGCTTAAATTGTTATGACAATGTTTTGTTTACATATGGCAAGGAAATCTTTGAAGGCTTAATATTTTAACAATTAGATACAGATGAGATTAATGCTGTAACTTCAAACGAAAACAAACTCCAAGCATACTGATGTACCAAATATTTGTCTGTTAGGAGAAGTCACCACAGGGGAACCAAAATAAGGGCAGCAAGTCTCCAGAACCTCCTTTATGAAAAAGGATCATCTTTTCCTTTCTTGATCAAGAGAGACTCAGAAGTGACACAATTTAGATTTGAAAAGTAGAATGTGATAGAATTGCATGGAAAGAAACCTTTCAAAGAAAGAGGTGAACATATTAGTATTCTACAGAGAGTATTACACAGTGAGTGATGTTCTGTACATTGACTGGTGGCTACTCTCTGTGATGTATCCTTACCAAATCACAGCTTCATGGTTTGTCAACTTGGACAATGACTGTACCAAACTTCCTGGGCTGAATAGCCTTTTCTTATTCTGAAAATGTAAAGGTTTTCATGTTCCATAACCTGTTCAGCCTTGTTGACGTGTTAATTCTTTTCACTTTCACCTAGTTACAAATACTGCATGATAATTTCTCAGCCTGGATCCTGGGAATCATTTTTACTTCTAATATATAGTGGGCAAGTAAAATTCCACCATAATTTGCATAATTTGCTTTGCATCATAATTGCCAATCCAAAGTTCATTTTGAAAACATACATTACGGACATATTGTAATTTTCCTACCGGCCTCATGTATGGAATAGCATCTTATTGTCATGTCCCAAAAGTAGTGCATGAAGCGAATTGCAACTCAAAGTTTACGTCTGTCTACACTGCACACACGGCAGGGTGTAGTGCACATACTCATTTAGTCCCCTAGCATGGGTATAAATAACAGTCTGGACCATGGCAAATAGAATAAAGACATGCCTGAAGGGTATGGATATGTACATACCCTACATTGCTCTCTACTTGCCCAAGTCATGCCTCTCCAACTACATTGCTATTTTTAGCAGTGTAGCATCCACTGCCTCCCTACTGCTGGAGTCTTTCTCCACTGCACTGAAAAGCTCCGGCAGCAGGGAAAGGCTCTGGAAGCAGGGAGAGATTCTGGCAGCAGGGAGCTGCTGAAGCCTTTCCCCTCTGCCTCCCTTCTGCCAGAGCCTTTCATTGGCACATATAGCTACACACCACAATGTGGATGCTGCCTGCTTTGCACTGTGGTGTGTAGCTACATGTATGTTACATGACAACTCCAGTGGTGTGCTGTGTGGACGCAGCTAAAAGAGTCACAACCTGCCTTTCAGTTCTATACCTGCTCCAACAGGGACAGCCCTATGCTCAGAGCAGTGCACATCCTCCAATGTCCTGACCCAGTGTCTTGGAGGGGCATTACTAGGGCTCCATCATTTCCTAGCCCCACCCACCCCTCATGCACCTGGAGGGGTGGCAGAGGTGCAGTACAACATAGCTAGTTGGCACAAGGGAGCCTTATGTCCATTTTTACCTCCCCCCTACATGGGTGTTGCAGGATGGGCCAAGATCTGGCCCTTAGTTTTACTCATAATTTCCCATCATTTGTGAATTCTACTTAAGCTGCCAAATACAAAATGTTCCAAGACACTGATTTCTAGCCAAAAAATCCACAAGAGAGATTTTCAGTGTTTTGAATAAGCCTACTTCCTTTGAAGAGGTTAATTTCAAGAGTCATGCAATGGTGTTCTCCTTGCCTGCCACGCATGCATATGTTTATTTAAGCTTAGTAAGCAGTCAATCAGTACATAAGCAGTTCTTAAACATATAGTACATAAGCAGTTCTTAAACATAACATTTTTAAGGCAGGAGAGCAAGACATTTTGTTTTAATAATCAAATATTTTTCTCTAGGAGGAAGCAGGTATCTCTGAGGATTATCAATACCTAAGGCAAAGTAGAGCAAAAAGTAGGTTGGTGATCCATTCTTTGGGCAGATATTATTGTATCCCATATAGTAAACCCTGAAAAGCTCCCAACACAAAGAGACACACAATTTTTACAAGGGGCTAATGAAGTAATTGTCTAAAATAGATCATTTTTGTAATCTTTCAGAGCTGTAATCTCAATTCTACTTAGTACAGGGTATGCTCTCCAGTATAGGTCTTTGTTAGTGGCACAACAGCAGAAGACAATCATCAGAGAAGGCCAGCTCCCCAAGTCATCAGTGAAACCAAGTCAGTTTACAGAATATAGTGTATTCCCTGGCTTCTGGAATCAAATGCATACCACACCAAAGAGAATCAAATTAAATCTTTATATAATTAAACCTGGAGTGTTCTTGTGAGCAGTCAAAAGCTTGCTCCCATCTCATTCTTCTAATTAAAGACAGACAGTAAATCATTCTTTTCCCCTTAGTAATTAGTTACAGTAGCGGACCAGAAAGATGCTGCTACTGAAGGTGTATTCAAGCACTCTGCATGTCTGAGAGAGTCTTCATCATGCATACTGATATCCTCCTTAGAAATAGTAGGTTACACTCAAAACAATCCCATCTACATTCTTCCTGAAAGGAAATATTTGCACTTTGTTAAAATATAATGAAATCCAGCCTCACTGCAAATAATTTATAACTATTTAAAATAAACATTGAGTTAAGCAGAAATGAAGAATGCAAATAGAATGCATATGACACTAGTAAATATGTCCATACCACCCACTCTCTAAGGGTAGATTAAACGGAATGTACAATGGATCAGCTGCAAATGGATGTCTCTCATCTTAATGATCCTACAATAAGTTAAATGGTTTAGCCCATTTAGCATCATATGAAAACCAATTCACTTCCACTCCTTGCAGAAGACTAAAAAGTTACTTCCATATATGGTGACAGGTTTCAGAGTGGTAGCCGTGTTAGTCTGTATCAGCAAAATAACGAGGAGTCCTTGTGGCACCTTAAGAGACTAAAAAATTTATTTGGGCATAAGCTTTCATGGACTAAAACCCACTTCATCAGATGCATGGAGTGAAAAGTACAGTAAGCAGAATATGTATTATAGCACATGAAAAGATGGGAGTTGCCTTACCAAGTGAATTACCCCTTCTTGTCAACTGTTGAGAATAGGCCACTTCCCCCTTAATTGAACTGGCCCATTAGCACTGACCCCCCCACTTGGTAACGCAACTCCCATCTTTTCATGTGCTATAATATATATTCTGCTTACTGTATTTTTCACTCCATGCATCTGATGAAGTGGCTTTTAGCCCACAAAAGCTTATGCCCAAATAAATTTGTTAGTCTCTAAGGCGCCACAAGGACTCCTTGTTGTTTTTACTTCCATATATGTCACTTTCACAAATCTGAACCAGCTAATTAACTGATATTATCTCTTTCTGTTACTATTTAACAAAAACAGAGAAAGAGAAAACTTCATTTGTTATTCATTTCCCATAAATAATCACTTGCAGCTCATTCTTGTTTTGAGCTAAACATCTGCCATCTACTTTTCTTTCCTTTTCAATGTAATTTCCTTATGTAAGCTTAACATCAGCAGACATTACATTGCAGGTCTGTGACAGTTTAACAAACTTATGACAGAATATCAACAGCACTGTTTATATTGTTGATATTAATAAGACATTTGAACTTAAATATTTAGTGTTTTGGTTTGTGTTTCTGTTGATTGGTATAAAAATTTAAAGCAACCAAAGAAAGAGTAGAATCCCACAAAAATTAGATCAAAGGTTGCTTTATTTTATTCATATTGACCAGGTTCTTGCTTTTGAAAACATGACCAAGGACACAGTAATAGTCAATCAAAGTAAAATGTCCTTTCTAAATTAATATAAATTTACAAATCATGCTAAAATAAAACTTACTATTGACTTATGTTTACGGTGTTGTTGTAGCTGTGTTGGTCCTGGGATATGAGAGAGACAAAGTAGGTGGTACGTTTTACAGGACCAACTTCTGTTGGTGGAAGGGACAAGCTTTCAAGATTAATTTATGATCTTTTAGAATACATATTCATCCACAGTGTCTTTGTACGCTTAATGACTTAAGGTGTCAAAATAAATCAACAGCACTGATTTGACAGGATTTATCTATCAAACATGGGCTGTATAAAAACATGTGTAGATTTTATATAGTTTAGCATAGCACTGCTGGTTTATAGAAATATTATAAAAAACCCTAAAATATGTATTGAAAAAGATACTCCTAGCTGAGTATTATTTTGATAGCATAGCAACAACATATGCTAAAATGAGTAAAGATTTACAACAGAGACTATGGAAAGGCAAGATGATTTGAAAATAATGAACACAAATGATAGAAGAGGTTAACAGTAACAGATGCTGAGAGAAATTTTGGAAGATTAAAACTGATGAAGAAAGCAATAATAGTAAAAAGAAAGTTTTATATTTAAATTATACCAGAAGATGGGTTCTTTAATTATGTTTTTCAGGGATATCAGGATAATAACAGCAAAAGTACTGAGGTTATTTCACTGTTACTGTGACCTTAGGCTATACAGTGTACTACAAAATCACAGCCATGAAAAATTATGAAAACAGGTCACATGATCTGGTAAATCATGCCAGTTTTCAAAACTAATATAATGACCTTTTTTGTTGTGTGCCATAGTGTACCAATGCCAGATGCACTCTGTGATGAAGGCAGATGCAGCAGAGGAATGTCAAGCTGTAATGCAAAGAGCAGTGGACTCGTAGTTGGTAGGGTTCCCAGTTTTGCCTGAGTAAGGCCTGTTGGATTGGGCAAAAACCAAACATTTATTCACTGATTTATTTACCTATTATTTCACAGACCTGGTGTGATTATTTTTATTAATGCTGTAGAGATCACAACCATCAAAGGCAGGAAAGAGGTTAAATGAAAAGGCAACAGTTACAGTGTTAATATGAGAGAAGAGGGGTACATTAATCAGATTAGTACTAAACAAGAGGGACTCACGGAAGAAGGCACAGAATGATTACAGGACTGAAATATAAATGGCAAGCAGGAGTGTCCCGAGAGGCAGATGACTTTTATGGTATACCGAACACCTATGTGTAGACAAACAGTCCAATGAGTAAAATTCCAAATAATATCAATGATTTCAATGTAGTGACCGACATTTTGAAAATGAAGTGTGTAGGGGAAACAATCCATGTCACCTACTAAAATTTGAAGTCATCATTCATAATCCTTTCTGCTCCTAACAGAACTGTATGTTGTGAAACTGGGTTCACAGTTCAATCCCCCAAACTTCTTTTTTAAGAAAATACAATATTCTTACTCAACATTCATCTACTCAAGCAAATACTGGGAAAGACTCATAGTCAGCCAGGCAGGAAGTTAGTTAATAAACTGCAGGCAAAATCTGGATTTATTTTATTATAATTATAATTAATAATGTATTATGGTGATTATGGTTTGGCTGAGAACAAACAACAGGGCAGCCTGAGCTGAGCGTAAAATGACTGCCAAATCCTCTGCACAAGTAACAGATGGTACAAGCATTTTAAGGAAGCCCTAAACATAAGAATGCTGAAACCATGTGAAAAGGGGTTCATGTCAAGCACAGTGCAATAAAAATGCATTCGAGCTGGGTAGTGACCAAGGCACATAAGAGGTACATTCATGGAGAACCAGCCACTTAACTTCTTGGACGTGACCCCAAGCACATGGCTTAATTTATGGAGAGATTCACAGAGATAAAATGTAACTAAATGGAATGCTTGGCCTGAGGTCTGGCACATTACTGAGAAAGGATAAAGTTAAAGATAGTGTTGGAGGAAGAAAGATGGGGTGACCCACTTCTGCTGATTAGTGTGAAAGTAAGGAAAATGTCATAGCTTTTTGATAGAGTGAGCCAAATTCCATCCTGAGATAAGTAGAAACAACTTGATTGACTTATAACAAGTTTGGATTTGGCTACAGTCGGGCTTTTTATTTTCTGGCTACACAGAATGGCTTGCAAATCATTATCACTCACTTCTAAATTATTTTTCTACTTTCCAGGGAATTAATTAATTCTGTTTTCTTACATCTAACCTGCTTTAGTTTATATTACTTCCAAAAAGGTTCAAACTTTAAGAATGCACCTCAGATGCTCTCCTAGTGAATCCCAAAAGGCAGCAATAAGAGTCCAGGGTAGAAGGGCAAGATGATAAATAAAAATATAATTCAATCACAGAAGGACCACCAGCTACACACAAATGCACACCCACTTCAAAAGATTCATCTGCTCAAGCTGGAACTTTGCTTGCACCTCAGGAAAGACAACAGCAAATGATCCATGCAAATTGGACTTTAAAGATAAAAAGTGTCCAAGTAAGAAAATCTACAATACAAGAACCATGGGACTATCTTAAATTCTGCTGTTTCCAATGTCTCTTCATCCATTTTTCTGAGCTGATATGAATCATACAGTGAAATGACCTGCTATAATGAATCTTTTGAGAGTTTTGTGTATATAGCATTATGTAAGCAACTCTTGAACTCTGACAGACATATTGGATGTTCATGTGTTTAAACTTGTTATAATGTTATGAACAACCTATAAGTTATTTAGAAAGAACTCTTTCATGCTAGGTTTCCACATGGGTTGGTGGGAAGGGGAGAACCTTCCTCCACTAGTTGGCTGTCTGAGAATCCCAGGGAAAGAGGCAGAGGCCAGCTGTAGTTGCTTACTGAGTAATCATTAACACCGTAGGACTGCTTCTCCTCTTCTTACACCACTGTACCCAGACTGACTTCAGTGCAGTGAGTCCTCTTTTAGCCATGTATGTGAGAGGAAAATCAGATCCAGTGCATGCATCTGTCATAACTAGCATTTTCCCCAAGAGAAACCATTAGCCCACCTGGCTGGAGAGCACTGCCAACTGAAGAATACAAAAAGTCATAAAGGATACAAAGGAATTAAAGGTTTCAGGGAAAACCCAAGTGCAATTTCCATCAGGAACTTGGAGGCACTTTCAGCAAAAGTTGTTGGCTGTAGTAATGGAGAGAATATAGAAAAAAGCCCTTCCTGGATGCATGCTAATGTAAAATATCTATCGGCAGTAATGTCAAGATATTTTCTCTCTGCACACAGCTGCCAATGAAGTGCTTTCCAACTAGGTGGGCAGGGGCAAAAAGATCATGCAGTAACGTCATGAAAGAGGCATTATGGCAAGGCAACTGGTACTTTACTCTCTCTTAAGGAGCACATATATGTCCTTCATAACCTCAAAAGGCAGATATATAGGACTATAGACCTCCCACCTAAGTTCCCTGTAGAAGCTATTCAGTGCCACACAGGTGCTCGAGGAACCCGCCGGGGGACCTGCTGCAGCTGTGGGAGGGGCGCCTATCCTCCAGCCCCAGAGCTGCTGTGGCACAAAGAGGCGCCTCTCCCCCCCAGCCCAGGTGCTGCTGCGGTGAAAGAGAGCTGAGGGGAGTTCTCTCTCCCTGCCGTAGCCCCTGGGCACGCTCCTGTACCCCAAACCCCTCATCCTTGGCCCCACCTTAGAGCCCACACCCACAGCTGGAGCCCTCACATCCCTGCACCCCAACCCTCTGCCCCAGCCCTGAGCCTCCTCCCACACTCTGAACCCCTCAGCCCCACCCGCACCACATGAATTTTGTTATGGGCATAGATATGAAGGTGATGAGTCACACATCACCGCCATATTGGTGCACATAACAAAATTCATTCCACACCTCGGTGGGAAAAATTAGAGTGAGCACTGCCTCCCACATGAAAGTATAGCATGTAAGTGGTAAGTCAAACCTTAATATAAAGTCTTTTTCTCCCTCAGGGTATGAAAGTAATATCCACAACACTATTTGAGGATAAAAATCAAACTGTAAGTACGCTCACTATGATAAAGTATGGAAATCCATCCCACCAGTCAGAGCAAGGGTCACACGGCAAAAACTTGCATTGTTTTTTCCACCTAGGCTTAGTCCACCTAGTGCACATTGTTGAAATGCACAATAGTTTATTTTCATTTCGTTAGAATGATCAAACACAGCTCTCTTGTGCATCAGCTTCCATTTTGGCAAACATGAGTTCTGTGGTCACAAGAACTCATAAAACCAAACAACCGTTTTTGGCACTTGAACATCATATTCTCATTCTGCCTGGTGGCATAGGATATACTTACAATACATATAAAAAACTAATATGAAGGGCCATTATTAAAGTTGCAAAGTTAGGAAATGCCAAAATTAAGGTTGCTCAGGCAACCTTAATTCAGCCCCCATGCGTATATGCATTATCATATAACCTTTAATTACATGACCACTGACTATTTTTTCCACAGAACCCCTGCCTTATTTAGTGTTCAGGTGGAACTTAGTGATCAGCAATTCAATATTTTATTTTCTTCTTATTGTTTAATGTCTGGCTCTGTGCCTTATTTACTGGGCACTATTCGAACGCTGCTCTGAAGACAGAATTATTAATTTCCCCAGGGGCTTTTCTATGGTGCTAATCATTATAGTATCTGAATGTTTCACAAACAAGTTAATTTATGTTCACATCTGTGAGGCGAAAGGGTGGTATTATCCCCATTTTACAGATGGCAAACTGAGGCACAGAGAGAGTAAGGTAAAAAGTTTCCACTAATTTTGTATTCCCAATTTAAGATGGCCAGGACCTCATTTTTTCAGGTTATTTAGCATTATACAGCTCTTTATATGTCCAGAATACATCTCCCATTGACTTCAGTTGTGAGTGCGGAGTACTTTTGCAAATCAGACCACAGAGTATCAAATCGGCACCCAGAAAATGAAGAACACACAAGGAGTAGTGACCTGTGAAAAGTGTGGTTTAAGGGACTTGCTCACAGCTACTCTGCTGGAGTGCGGGGATAGAATTCAGTTCTCTAGGGCAGCATTCAAGTGCCTTGACCATGAGACATTCCTTTGTCTCCCTGAAAACCCCTGCCTCATTCACTAGACACCTTCCAACCTCTTGAACAAATGAAGCAAGAGTCTGACAGACACTGTCTCCTTTACTACACACCCCGATTCATCCCTAGAGCAGACTGATCCTGTGCACTGAATGAGGCTAAGGCTTTTCAAAAAAAAGGTCACCATAATTTTTTTAACATGGGGAAAAAATTGTGTTCAGTCCAAATGGTTAAAATTTGGCAAACAGGTAATTATAAGAAACTGAAAATGGTCTTATAATGGCAAATGTCTAGCAACCTTAATAACTGGAGCTGCAGCCAGTCCCCCTGAATAATATAGACAAGCAAAATATTTATGTACATAAATAGTATATAGAAGACATCCACACATATATTACGAAACACAATTTCTAGAGGTGTTCACAAACCAAAATCCCTGACTGGAGTCGAGAGCTTAGAAAGCAAGGAAAATCTGGACCCTCACTCTACAGTGGATTTGAGCTAAAAACCTGGGTCAGATTACTTCTGAAATTTTGTGTGGTTTGAAATTGGTATCTGAATGTTGCAGCGTGGGCCCATCTCTAACAATTTTGAATACCTAATGCTAAACTCATCCTGTCTCTCCCATCTTCCAAACTCTCCATCCTTTTTCTTACACATGAAATTTAAGCTGCTTCTCCTCACAGTCAAGGCTCCACACAAGTCTATCCTGACTACATCTCATCTTTCATTTCCTCCTCCTCCCTCTCTATTGCCTAAGACAACTCCAATCAAATTATATATATTCCTCTCCTACTCTTTCCTTTGCATTTCCTTCAATGCTTGGAATTCCCTTCCTTCCCTAAATGAACCTCTCTTCTTAGATTCCTCTTTAAAACAAACTTCTTTGGCAAAGTCTATCCATGGTAATTCATTTACAAAAGAAAAGCACTGAAAGAAAAGTAACCGCACCTCCAGATTAAAACCATCTTTTTGTACATTATATGTATTCGTTGACTAATCCAGACTGTACGAGCCTTGCATCATGAACATGTTTTCCTCAGACAATTTAGGAAATTATAAATAATCAGAAATCCCAAGGATGGATTGACCTCATAGAGTTGGAGGTCATGGGAGCTGCTTCAGCTAATTTGCTGGGTTTGCAAAACCAGTACAAATTTGTGAATCTTTCCCGCCCCCTGATAAAACCCTCTCTTTGTTTCCCCTAAAGTGAAACTTGATTTTTAAAAATTGGACAAAAACCACACCCTGAATTCTCAACACTGCCAAGCTCTGCAGCTGGATTTTGTCTCTGGAATGGTCTGGACTAAAATCCAAGCTCTGAACAACTCTGAGCTCTGCAAAAGATGGGTTATGAATTTAGACCCAGACTTGGTGGCTTGAGTCCATCTCTGAAAAACATATTTTTTGGCTAAAGGAAAAGGGATATAAGATCCTCTTCTCAACGAGGCTTGCACAAGTGAATCTCTGGTATACATGCTGGGATGGACTGTGCCTGGATTTTGCACAGGTGCACAATGAGAGGATGATGCAAGGAGTCTTCTCCCTTGTTGCATGCCTGTACAGAAGCTAGTTATAACTTCAGTCCCTGCATCCACAGAGGCTGCTTTCTTCTAGCATCCCTGGGGGTACAAGGTAGATGGAGAGCTGAGCAGAGTTGACACTACAGCTCTCCATGGAGCATTTGGCACTATGCTGCTCCAAAAGCAGGGGGGTGGCCATCTTGCACAAATGAGTCCTGTATATATTGCTTCCTGCCCCCAGCTCTGCTCCTTCCCTTCTCCTCCTTTTCCCTGTGTTAGCTTTTCACTTTGCCAGCTCTGTGCGCCATTTTCACTCTATTTGTTTTTCCCATGTATCCCTGTTTACAAGACTTGCCATAAAAAATCATCATGTCCTATTTCGGAGAGTTTAACCCCCAAACTGCACCCCCATTCTGGACTCCTTGACGTTCTTCCCCCATCCTCACAAAATGGATTCTTCCCCCATGTTCTCTTCCTTTTGACAGACTCTTGTTCCCAGGTAGACGTTTTTCCCCGCTTACTGTGGCATTAGGTCCTCTCAATCCTGAGGGCTAAGATTCCAATGAGCCATGAACCCTGCCGTCATCCACTGCTACTCAGGAATAGCTTTGAAATGCTGGCAGGTCTGAATGATGATCAGACCTTGTCTGTAAGCTCCGATAGTTTTTATAGAAAAAAAAGGTGTTACCTGTCAGCATCCACTGTCACATCATGCACCCCTCTTTGGATTACGTCTCGGGAGGCAGCTAGGTCTGGTATTCGGTTCAGACTTCTTGTATACAGGTTGAGTCCTCCATCTGTCATGTACCTGAAAATAAATGTCTGGCCAATCAGTAGGAAATGGAAACATCTGGCAATTATGTTTTGTTCTACAGCTAATGGGCTGTTGAATTCAGAGCTCAAAGTAAAGATTTTCCCACCTTATAATACTTTTGTATTAATATTATCAGGGTATCGCCTTTCATCACACTGTCTCCCTCACAAAGAGATTAGCCTCTGCCGCCACTCTTGTTATTTCTCTAGGATTTTTTGCCTTGTTTGTGTTTAGCACAGGAAAAAGAGTTGTGTTAAATCTTACAATATTCCAGGTCCCTTCATGAATCTGTCTTGCATTTTACGATGCTGGCTGAAGGCAATAGCACCAGAATTAAGAAAAAGCATAGCCCTGATAAAAGCAAGCATTTCCATCTGAAAGGGTGAACAGAAGACAGAGCTTACGAATCTGACTTTACAGTCCTTACTCTGGTGCAATCAGATAGTCAGCTATGCCAATAGTCTTAATTGTGCTCATGAAAAATGGAGGCTGGCTTTTAAAAATTTGACCATTTATGCTGTCATCTTTCCATGTGGTGGCTTCATACTGCTTTCTTCATGTTGTACTGAATGAAATTTATAAGGCTAAAAATTACAGCAACCAGTGTGGTGCTGCTTAATGTAAATCACTAAAGACTAATTAAAGGTGATTGAACTGTAAGCCGCAGCAAGAATTTCTGAGATTCCTACCTAAAACTCAGTCATATCTTTAGGGGCTCTATGGTCTTTAATTAAGCACCACCACAAATCTGTGTAACCCTCAAGATCTATGCATTACTCTCCCAAGAGACCCTATTATCATATTGCCTTGTCTCCCATGCTCCCCCTTTCCTCATCCCATTCCTGGGTTGTTGTGTCATCCTGTTGTTCTTGTCTTAAGTGTAAGATCTTCGGAGAAGACGCTACTTTTGTATAGCATCATGCAGCTGTATGATACTCTACAAGTAATAATATCAGGCCAGTTGTATATTGGTTCAGTCCCTTTTGAGTCCCTCTGAGAGCTGTTCTTATTTAAGCCAATTGCCACTGGGTTCATGGGGCTAATACAGCAGCCTGGGATTATCAGAGCACATGGCCACTTTGCCAGCAGCCAGGAAGAGGCGGCATAGAAATGGCTATGCCAATTGTATGCCACTGAAGGATCCGCCTATGCTAAAAAGATCCTGCCATGGCTAGCTAAGCTGACTTTTGAGCAGCTTGGCACAGATATTGCACCGCCAAGCTGCTGCAGTGCAGGCAAGGATCGTGGCTTTAGTTTGTGAGCCCCTATGTACTTTTTGGCAAGCGATACCTAAATTCTGCAGCAATTTTGAGTATACTAAAATGCGCTGGGGGCGGGAAGGAAGGTTGTTGTTTGATTTTTTTTTAATTAAACATGAAAACATCCACAACATATGTCCCTTTGTTAAGAAGTCGTTCCCAATCTGAAAAGTACTGTAAATGTGCAACCCCTTGGTTTCAGGCAGTCTGTTTGAAGACTCCAGAAGATAGCACTGTGCTGGATTATGTTTGATTCACACATGGAAGGTTTCCCTCACAACCATAGACGTTAGGTTTTTTTTTTTTTTTTTTTTAATGAAAGCTTAGATTCTGGAGCAAATTTATGGAGCAGGTGATGAATCATAGAATCATAGAATATAAGGGTTGGAAGGGACCCCAGAAGGTCATCTAGTCCAACCCCCTGCTCGAAGCAGGACCAATTCCCAGTTAAATCATCCCAGCCAGGGCTTTGTCAAGCCTGACCTTAAAAACCTCCAAGGAAGGAGATTCTACCACCTCCCTAGGTAACGCATTCCAGTGTTTCACCACCCTCTTAGTGAAAAAGTTTTTCCTAATATCCAATCTAAACCTCCCCCACTGCAGCTTGAGACCATTACTCCTCGTTCTGTCATCTGCTACCATTGAGAACAGTCTAGAGCCATCCTCTTTGGAACCCCCTTTCAGGTAGTTGAAAGCAGCTATCAAATCCCCCCTCATTCTTCTCTTCTGCAGGCTAAACAATCCCAGCTCCCTCAGCCTCTCCTCATAACTCATGTGTTCCAGACCCCTAATCATTTTTGTTGCCCTTCGCTGGACTCTCTCCAATTTATCCACATCCTTCTTGAAGTGTGGGGCCCAAAACTGGACACAGTACTCCAGATGAGGTCTCACCAATGTCGAATAGAGGGGAACGATCACGTCCCTCGATCTGCTCGCTATGCCCCTACTTATACATCCCAAAATGCCATTGGCCTTCTTGGCAACAAGGGCACACTGCTGACTCATATCCAGCTTCTCGTCCACTGTCACCCCTAGGTCCTTTTCCGCAGAACTGCTGCCTAGCCATTCGGTCCCTAGTCTGTAGCTGTGCATTGGGTTCTTCCGTCCTAAGTGCAGGACCCTGCACTTATCCTTATTGAACCTCATCAGATTTCTTTTGGCCCAATCCTCCAATTTGTCTAGGTCCTTCTGTATCCTATCCCTCCCCTCCAGCGTATCTACCACTCCTCCCAGTTTAGTATCATCCGCAAATTTGCTGAGAGTGCAATCCACACCATCCTCCAGATCATTTATGAAGATATTGAACAAAACCGGCCCCAGGACCGACCCTTGGGGCACTCCACTTGATACCGGCTGCCAACTAGACATGGAGCCATTGATAACTACCCGTTGAGCCCGACAATCTAGCCAGCTTTCTACCCACCTTATAGTGCATTCTTCCAGCCCATACTTCCTTAACTTGCTGACAAGAATACTGTGGGAGACCGTGTCAAAAGCTTTGCTAAAGTCAAGAAACAATACATCCACTGCTTTCCCTTCATCCACAGAACCAGTAATCTCATCATAAAAGGCGATTAGATTATCATGTAGTAAATACTGTAGTTGTGGAATTGCACATTAAATACAACTGTGGCTAGAACACAACCAGGTCTGTAAGGTGTCCCCCTCATATAAATAAGGGCCACGGTAGAGAGGCTTAACTTGTGAAGCAGGCCTTCCTCGCACTAATTCCTAATTACTGATGGATTCTTATCCCCAAGTGTTTACAGTAATTAAAGTGAGAATGGGAGAGGGAAAAGAGATAAGTCTTTACATACCTCAATGGATCTTGACTTTTCAGAGCATATGAATGTGTATTTTAATATCTACTGTACCTACAGTATGTTAGCTGACCACGTTACTACTCACAGTATATTGAGTCATCCTTACTACCAACGTAAAGAAAAATCACACAACACAATGACTTCATCATTCTCTAATGTGATAAGCTAATTAATACATTTCACATCAAGCATTGCAAAAGCTCCTCCTCTCTTTTTTAACAAAGCACAAGTATAACATACTTTTCTTTATGGAAAAGGGAACTTCAAACATCACTGTGCAGCATTTCACACACTCCTTTCTACTTTGAAACAGCAGGCACCACTAAATCATTCTGAGCTGTCTTCTTCCTCTTCTTTTTAGCTTGTTATTTAAATCCAGGCAGAGGCATGGAACCTCACATAAGACGGCCAGCAATGCCATAATGTGGATAAGTTGTTGGAACAGTACATCCTGTTTCACCATCATCCATTCTTTAACACTTCTACAGAGATCAGTTACATCAGCTCCCCATCATGCTTTGTCTTCCACAGGCTGGTGTGTAGAATTGCTGTGGTTGTTATCGAAAACAGTTCCCCATACCACAGAAAGGCAGGCAGGCAATACACTAAGCTAGACATTTTCACATCCACAGTCACTTAGAGAATGGGTTGTGACACTAACCTGCCCCATTAAAGTGCCTCAACTGTGACCTGCAGAGGCCATCTCTAGGGTTCGAGTAACTCAGTCTCATGTCCATTCCACCTTTGATATCTCTGATAAGATTGTCAGCAAGAGTCCCAATTTGAGCTAAGTGTGATGTGATGTGGTCAAATGTCCCCTAAGACTTAGATTCAGACCAACAACTAATTTCACTCAAGCCACTGAATAGCCTTCAGATGTTAACAATCTTTAAATCACTTGTGATTAATGGGCTGGATTTGATCTACTAGGTATAAACTGGTGAATTATGTCCCATAATTTCCTGTGTCCCATGTTTCCAGTTGTCTGAGCAGACAGAATTACTGTGAAGCTCTGATGTCCACTAAAAGCACCCTGGAATATTATAATGTGCCCTGTACATAAGACACCCTTTAAATTGCGCTTTGCCTGCTATACACTATCTGGTACATTAGGAAGCAACAAAGAGTAATTCAAATATTGATAAAACTGAAAATGAGGCCTTTTGTCTTAAATTATATATTGGAATTTCTAGCCCTCAAAGCAAATTCTTAGAGTTTAAATTACTTAATACAAATATGCCTAAGTGGCAAATGAGTATAAGGCTCCTGTCTGAAGTCCCAAAGACAAGAGTCTCAGAGATACCCACAAATCAACCTGGAATATCATCGCTAGCTCATTTGTATTTAAAATAAAAAACATTAAAAAGGTCTTTTTAAGTGGAGCCTGGACATGGAATCTCTATATGCAAAAATTACAGTAGTCTACTCTCACCATCCGCTTGAAATCAGTCCCTGAAAATCAACTGAACAAACACAAATAGGATGCAGAGATGAAAATAATTGTCATCCATTGCTCCTGGGTTAACCAGAAGAAAATAGTGACTGACATATTCCTATCTCCAAGGATATTCCTACAGGTCAGAAATGATATGCACAGTTGAAGAACTGAGGTAAAGGCCAGTTACACAAGACTATAACAGACAGCATCTGACATGCAAACAGCAAAAGTCAGGCCTGTCAGCAACTGCCTTTCACCAGCCCCATCTGAAAATACAATATGTCATCCAAAAAAATGTAAGAAAAATACTGAAAAAGCCCCTAAGGAACAATAGAACAAAACAGGTTTTACGAAACAGTTGTGGAAACCTCAATAAATACTTTATCTTAATGCCTCTAAAAACTTGCTCCTGCTCACCCTGAAGCTAATGCCAGAACTCTCGTTGACTTCAACAGGGGACAAACAACAGTTAGAACAGCACTATCATTTTGTTTAAGTATTATGTAGTGTCCGCAATTCTACATTTACCAGGTTAGATTTCTTTATACAAAACCCAGTTCAATTTGCCCTGTCCTGCATTAGGGTTTTGGCTGGGTAAAATGCCACTTACCCACTATTGATGTCATCTGTTCTGAGGCTTTTCCCAAGAATGTCCCCATCACTCATGTAACCGCCAACATCAACTTCAGAGGACACGTCCAGATCACTGCTTCCTTTTTCATTCATGTCAATCTGTGACATATTCCCGAGGCGAGAAACAGCTGCTCGGCGAAGAGGTGTGGTATACATGAATCGTGAGGGGTCAGTATGTATGAAGCGACCAGCACTACTGCGAGGGTAACCACTACCTAAGGATGGGGCATCTCCTGCCTGGAGGCGAGGACTGGCCTGGCCAAGCCTCCAAGTCACAGGCGTGGATCGGCTTGTCAAGCTTGGTATACTTCTCCCATTCACTTCGGTTGTCACAGTGCTGTCAAAAGTTGTCTCCAATGTGCTGCGAAACAAAACATAGAAGTCAATTAATTGTGCTCTCTCTCTCTCTCTTTCTGAGAAATAAAGATGAGCAAAAGTGGCACGGATAGGTGGAGCGTAGAAATGTAAACCAGGTATATAATAACCCAACACTTTTTTCTCTACAAGATTTTTTTTTATTTGTACACATCAGAGATTTAAAACTGTAGACAAGCTTCCAAATGAGTCCTGAGATATTATTTACAGAAGGGTAAACATAACACTTACATCAAATTATTATGACAAGAACCCCAGACACACAAATATTATCTGTGTGAATCTGAATATTATCTTCACAAACTGCACTGTTAATTTTCCCTTGCAAACCTCTAATGGTAAGCCTGGAGGTCTTGACTGCAAGTATTGTTCCACACTCCAAAATGTAAGGAGTCCATGCACAAATAGTACCTGTGGCTTATCTGGGTCCCTCTAAGGCTGGACATAGTTTCTTCCAAATTCTGTCGTAGATCTGCTATATTCTTTACTGTTCGCATTCTTCTTGTTTCTGGGTCTTCCCCTGAAAGAAAACAAAAACAATAATATAAATTCTGTGTGGGTGTGCAGTCACGTGCACATATCGTATGCGTGTGTGTGTCTACAAATATAGATATAAACTAACTTATGCATGTGTGCGGACAACTATATACATGATATAATTTATATATGTATACACATACATATCATACGTATCATTTAAAATTTGAATATACACAAGCTCCCAGAGTGTATTTGTAGATGTGTCCATCCATCCACCCACATACAACATGCACACACCCATCCTGCCAATAATATTGCGCGCACACACACAGCAAGCATAAGTTTTGTGGTGATTAAAAGCTCATTTTAAAAATAGCAAGTTAGTGGAGGGGTCTCGATAAGGCTGAAAAATTATGAATGATACTCAGACTTACAGTGTTTTCGTTTTGTCCCTGTGGGGATTGTGGAGACTAAGGCCCCAATTTAGGAAAACTTTTAAGCACATACTTAAAATCTATCACTATTCAGGAAAGCACTTAAGTTAAGCCTGTACTTAAGCACCCTTCCTCAGTAGGGATTTCCCTTTCCTGAGCTGGAGCCTTATTTCCCATAACCCTCACAGTGGACATAAAACACTAAGTCCCAATAAAATTCATACATTTATAGATTTTAAGTCCAGAACGGACCATAATGATCATCTAATCTGACCTCCTGCATGACACCCAGAAGTTCCTGCATCAAACCCATAATTTTTTGCTATACAAAAAATAAATAAACCCACAAAGATAAAATGCACAGTGAAATACTGTGTTACCCAGGAAGAATGTAAAAGCCTAACAAACAATATCAAATATAAAACATAATAACAACAAAAATTACCAAATATTTAATATACATTAAAATCAGAAATTAATATATTTTTAAAATGGTATAGTTTATCTAGCAGTTTTTGTTTATTTTAACATAATCATTTAACTACCCTGTATTTGCATTTCTTTTCTTTTGAAGAGTATAGTATTAAATAACATACAGTATCACAGATTTTATCACACCCAGAATGTTGCCTATGACAGTGTCCCATTTGCGATGCTTTGTGGTGGGTGGGGGTGGACATAATTCTAGCAATTTGTACAATTCTGAACAAATGGGGAAAACTATTCCTCCCTGACTCCAGGACTGATCATTTTATGCCCTTATACATCACCTGATTAACCCCAGTTTAGTCAGCATGCTACAAATGTTATCATCAGTTATGAAATTGTAAAATCCTTTAAAAATAGGTTAAGTATTATTTAACTCAAGTTCAGCATTTCCCTGGTAATTCCATCTCAGGATTCTGGTGATATTAAGCAACTGCTTTGGCTTCGATCTCATATTTGCTGATGTCAGGAGAACACCTTGTGAATCTGAATTCAACATGACACAAAAGAGAAGGTCAGAAACACAAGGGGAGAGAAAGGACAGGGTGATAACAACATAATCTTATGTTTACTCAGTAAGGCACGTACACTTCTTCGTACTGCTGGCTTTTTTTGTGTTGTTGCTACCTTTTGTTCCCCTCATGTCCTGTAGGTAAATTTATAGGTGAGATCTAAACATAGAATGCATAGAAATATCAGTGATGGGAGGAAAGGGTTTTGTCACTGGTAGAGCAGAAGAGTCAGAGAGAAAGGCAAGAGAAAACTAAGTCTATTATTAGAGATCACCAGAAAAAATTTGGAGGAACAATTTTTCACAGGAAAAGAGAGTTTCATCAAAATTAAAATATTTTGTGGGTTGGTGTGAAATTTGCCAATATTTTCGCTAGAAAATTTAGAAACAATCCTTTTGACATTCTTGTTTCACTGTGACATTATTTTCACTTTTATATTATATTAAAATATTAATGTTGATACTATATTATGCTATATTTAATATTATATTACACTGTTTCAATTTTATTGAAATGAAACAATTTACGTTAACCAAAATGAAACATTTTGATGCTTCCAAAGAGAAAACTTTCTGAATTTCTGTCCCATGAGGAATTTCCAAAAATTGACTTTTCATTGTAATTTGGAAGGATTTTTTTTGATGTTTTAATGTTTAAATGTTGGAATTTTCAGTGGAACAGAAATTCTGTTTTCCATCCAGATGTAACTATAATGTAGACAGGGGCTATGAGATCTTAAAGTAGGTGTTTCAAAGCAAGACACACCAGGCAATGAGCAGTCAGCAAAGAGACTCAAAGAGGTGCACAACCAGACTGAAACAATGAAAGAGAAAGATTATTTTGTCAGCAGAAATCTAGATAGGAAGAAGGGGGTTTAATTAATTGAATAATCAATGTGGAGGTGATGAAGGAATGAATAAACTGTAGTGAGGACAGCCTAAGGCTGGAATTGACACTAACTGCTAGCGAACCACAGAGGAAAAAATATGGTTTGGCCACAAATGCTATTTAACTTCTAACAACAGCTGAGGATCCAATAAGACCTCTTAGTTAAAAAAAAATTAAAAAAAAAAAGGCCCACATACCTCCCATTCATCCAAAGAATGTAGAATTTACTATGCTATTTTCCTCTGCCTGCATCCTTCAACCCACCAGAATCACCTTTGTTTCACTGGACTGTGGATATACATGCATACAGCAGTCATAATTAAGAAGTCAATATCCACTAACAGTTACCACACCGTGGTATCTATGATACCACAGTTTCCTATGTATTAAGGAATGAAAATAATGTGTCTTAGAATGGGAAGTAAGTGTGGAAGCTGTAAGGTATCCTATGGCAAAAGCTAAATATATATATTTTAAACATAAACATCTATATATGGCTTATGTGTGTGTTATTAACCGATAGTTATTGCACATTAGTTAAGGTTGCAATCAGGTTCCATAATAATTTTAACTCCACCCCTAAACTGTTTTGATCTGAAAATAGCCCAATTTACTGGAAAGGTGAAGGAAATTTGGGCTACAGGTCACTAATTTTTTTCTCCAGTTTGAAATTTTGGCTAGAGGTACATTCCTTTGGGTTCATGTTCTAACTCAGTTCTGCATCCTGGTACCTGCCTACCTACCTACCATCCATCCATCCAACAAACGCTTCAGACATTTTTGAAACCGTTACAACTGAAACCAATGTATTTCCCAGATAAAACAACTCCTTTCCTCCTTGGTAAGTGAATGCAGTATAGTACCAGTCAGAGAACTCTGTGGGCTTGTCGACAGGCAAAAATTGTTCTGTCTTAATTATACCAGTATAGTTAAAGTGGTACAATACTTCAAGTGTGGACACAGTTACACAAGTATAAACATTTCTTATAGCTTATTCATGTACATGAAGAGGAATAAAGTATACTGGTATGGGTACCTTTATACCAGTATAACAGCATCCACACTAGGGGTTATTCCAGTATAACTATTTCTGTAAAAATCACACCCATCTGAAATAGTTAGAGCAGTGGAAAAAATGTGTGTAAACCCAGCCGTATGTCTGATGCCAATAGCCCCAACTAAATAAAGCACTTTAGCATGTGCTTAACTTTAAGCATATGCGTAGTCCCAGTGAAATCAATGGGACTATTCATGTGTTTGAAGGTAGGCATCCATTTAAGTACCTTTCTGAAATCAGGCTTATATGTGTATTGTGGATTTGCTTAAATGTGGTACAGTATGTTTTTGGAAGGTTGGGTCTATGACTTGCACTGTGAAGGTGAAAAAAAAAAAAAAGGCAGTCTAGTCCCGCTGTTCTCAAACCCCATCTAGTCCAGCGGTTCTCAAACTTCATTGCACTGCAACCCCCTTCTAACAACAAAAATGAATACACAACCCCAGGAGGGGGGACTGAAGCCTGAGCCAGCCCAAGCCCAGCCACCCTGGGTGTGGTGGGGAGGGGAAGCAAAGCTGAAACCCAAGGGCTTCAGCCCAGGGTGGGGGGGTTGTAACCTGAGCCCAGTTGCCCCAGGCGGTGAGGCTTGGGCATTGGCTTCAGCCCTGGGCCCCAGCAAGTCTAACGCCAGCCTTGGCAACCCCATTAAAATGGGGTTGCGACCCACTTTGGGGTCCCAACCCACAGTTTGAGAACAGTTGATCTAGTCTGTACATGGTGGGTGGAGGCAGTACATTGGGATTTCTATATCATGTGTAGCAGTGGATGGGGAAATGGTGCGGGGAGGAATTGTTTGTGAAAATAAGACATAATATGCACGTTATTTTGAACATAATGCAAATTGGGATGGGGAAGGTCAAATCTCAGTTCTGTAACTGGACGGTAAGAAGGAAGATATGGTGTGAGGGAAGACTGGGACTGTGGATCTTGTTCATCTGTAAAGGTTTGTAGCCCATGTTGGAAATGTATATAATATATAATGGGATGGTGTAGGAGGATTTCCTTGTCTGTACACTGAGGTTTAGAGGTGTGAGGGGGCAGAGGTAAGGCCGTTCTTAGACTGTGCAATATCCATACTTAACATGTGTATATTTATCTGAGGGACGGAGGATATCTAGATATTTATCCGCCTTAACTATTCATTTCCATATTCTAAAATCTTTGGATTTTAGAATTGCCATGTTTTTATTTGGGTGTGTTTTTTTGTGTGTAGTTATTTTAACATTATTGCTAATATTTTCAATATTTAATATTCACTGTTACTTAATCCTCTCCCTTTCCCTTGTTTGTTTCTACCTGTTGTCCCTTGTCATATATTTAGAATATAAGATACGTTGGGTAGGACCTGTCTTTTTTTATTGTGTGTGTACAAAGCATATGATAATGGAGTCTTGATCCTTGAATGGGGCCACCATTTGTTTCCCTCAAAACATAGTATTTCTCTCCCAAAATTAACTCTCCAAAGCTCAAGAGGGCAATATTCTATCTTGGAAATATGACATGTTTAAAGTCTATTCTCCTGTAATCTCTCAAAGAAAAGGCCATTAGAAACTGAATAATCCCCCATTTCCAATGGCACAAAACTCTTTGTTTCTAGCACAAACAGATGAGAAGATATCGGACTGAAATTGTAACATTATTATGTAAAGAAAAGTGATTTAGTATTACTTCTAGAGGTTTCTAAACTGTATTAGTTTTAATTTCTCTCCTTCTTTTAGGCCTTTACTGGTGGGCTTTTGTTACTAAAGTGAAATAGCTTTACAGGTAGGAAAAAAGAAAAATAGAATCAGTAAAAATAATTAAAAGGGTTCTAATTTTTTTTCCCTTCTGGCATGTCATGTGCAGATTACATGAGGGTATAGTATGAAGATTTTATTTGCACTCATCTGGAATGACCTGCTTCACTCATTCAAGGCTTCAACACTCATGATTAATGCAGACATCAAAAACTCTTGCATAGAGCAGCTTTATAGCACACTAAACCATGGATTCTCTCTGCAAATATCTACATCTCTCTCTCTCTCTCTCTCTCTCTCCCCCCCCGTTTGGATACAAACACAGACAATCAAAATGATCATTTTTAAAGAAGTCATTGTTCAAGTATGTTAGACTCCCAGTAGTGATGTTTGCCGTTAATTGCTTTATCAATAATCCTGATAATGATAATTCCAAAACTTACATGCGGACTATAATTAAGGCTGTGAATTTGTCACAGAGGTCATGGAAATCATGGATTCTGTGACTTTCTGGGACCTCCTTCACTTCTGCAGTGGCTGGTGTGGCTGGCCCGGGGGCCACCTGAGCAGCTTAGGCAGTCCCTGTGCCAGCCGCACTGGCTGCTGCTGGGGCAGTCTTGGGCCATCACGGCCCCCACAGCAGCAACAGGAATTTGGGTGTGGGAGGGGACCCAGGGTTGGGGGTTGGGTGCAGGAGGAGGTGAGGGCTCCGGGTGGCCGCAGTTCCTGACCAATGGAAGCTGCGGAGCCGGTGCTCGGGGTGGAAGCAGTGCGTGGAGCCCCCCTGGCCGCACCTCTGCCTAGGATCTGAGGGAGGGACATGTTGCTGCTTCCAGGGAGCCATTCGGGGCTAGGTAGGGAGCCTGCGAGCCCTGCCAACCATTCCCCCCCCCCAAAAAAAAAACAGTGGAGGTCCCAGGCTGCTCCCCTCAGAGCACCCATGGCACTCCCCCGAGCATCTGTGGCACCCCCGGCCCCCCTGCTTGAGCATCCAAGATTATGGGGTATATAGTACAAGTCATGGACAGGTCACAGGGGGTGAATTTTTGTTTACTGCCTGTGACCTGTCCATGACTTTTACTAAAAATACCCGAGACTAAAATGTAGCCTTAACTATAATTAATGCCTGAAGCAGATAATAATAAAATAATAATTTCACTTATATAGAGCCTTTCATCAAAGTATTTCCAGATAATAGTAATAATAATAAGCTCCCATGTAGAACTTTTCATCCTTAGATCTCAAAGCACTTTACAAAGGAAGGTATAATTATCCTCATTTTGCAGGTGGGGAAATGAAAGCTCACAGAGGTGCAAGTGACAGAGTCAGGTATACCATTCAGATTTCTTAACTAATCTCCATGCAAAAAGTCAAACCTGGCACCTCAGTGTAAAGTACTCTTGGTCCTAAACGTTAAGAATATATCTAATTTCTATATTAGTTTAAAATGAAACATTTTTACTAAATTTTACTTTCTTCATAAATTACATCCTAAATCTTTAACTCCAGTCTGAATCCAAATATGTACCAGTAGGAAACCTACAGACTAGATACACGCTACACAGCCTTGGCAAAAGACGCATACCATTCAACCATTTTCCTTCACAACAGCAAAAAGCTTCTGAAATGAACACTTTGGACAACCCATCCTTCCAAGGAATGAGATGAAAAGTAATACCAGCAGCTCAGAAGCTTTTTGAAGCTCCTACAACTGTGAAATTTAGATGCTTGCTATCACGAATTGATGTAGCTAGAATGTGAAGCTTTGGCACCCACAATTCTATTGAAATTCCATGTTTATGGATGAGATTACCTGCAGGGTGGAGGGAAAATGTGAGGATAAAGTCATAACTAGGCCATAATATTGCCTACTAAAACTATCCTTGTTAAGAATCCAAGGATCCTAATTTTACATTAATGAGAAGGAAAGTTATTCAAACAGAAATAAAATATTTATTAATAAACTGTTAACACATGTTTCCCTTTATTTTTAAAGAGCTAAGAAAACTGTGCTCAATCATTCACATACCGTATTGCTGCTAATGTACCTATCAAAAAAGATTTAGAAACTGGTCTTCATTACCTACACCCTTTAAAGCTAAAAGGAACAAAGGAAGCAAGAGAGGAATACTCTAAAATTCAATTTTATATACTACTGCAAACGAACCCAATTCTGTCTCACAATATTACTGTCAACAACAGAAGTCTGCTCCATGCAGATCTGTTCTAATACTTATGTAACTCTCTGCCCTTTCTTGTGTCAACCAGAAATTAACTTACCTAACATATCAGTGTAAAGTACTTGTTCTAGGTCGCCCAGCATTGTCATTATGACATCCTCATCCAGCTGTGCAGTCCCTTCACGGAGGCAGCCTTCTTCTTCTTCCTCTGCCCAGTTCCTGCTAGTGAAATTTGACTTGCAGGGGACATTTTCATCATCTGATTTGTCCCTTTCCTCATTACCAACCTCAAAACCTGCATCTGTAGACTGGCCTCCAGATCGTCTACTTGACTTATTGCTTCCAGCAGGTGGTAAGACTTCAGTTTCCTGGGGTGTTGCACTGCTGCTATGGTGAAGAGAGTGCACCGACTGCGAGAGCAACTTGGACAATGAGATTCTATCTCCAACTTCTGCCTCTCTCTGATGACAATTCTGGCTAGACCTCGAGGCATTTCCAAACCAGTTCTCCCTGTATGAGTATCGTCTCTTCTCCCCTTCACTTATGAGTGCAAGGTTGGTCAAAGACTTCTGTTTCTGAAGACGAGCATTCCCTCTTCTAACATCCTTGCCTTTAAAGACTGATAATTCAGCAGGTCGTTGCATCCTTTCAGCTAAAGCTTCACCTCAGCTAGATTTCATATTCCTAGATCTACAGTAGCTCAGATCTTTAAGCAGGTCTCAGGTGTGACCCTTTCAGTACTGTACGATGCACACACCATGTAGCACATCTTTGCATTTGTAATGAAAAGCAAAGCTCAAGCATCCAGTTTATGTGCTGTAAATGACTAGACAGGCACAGTCATTTTCTCTAAATGTACATTGCTGCCTGGGCTAAGCCACTTCTTTCCAGTCACGTTAATCTGCAATACTTACAGGCATTTTTACTTGAATTTCTCTCAAGCAGAAGAGAGTTGATCAAACACTCTGCTCCCACATAGAAGTAATCCCAAAAGCCAACTGCATTCTCCCCTCTTCATCCAATCACCAGTCTCATCAGAATGATGGGCCTGCATCTCTCTCTACAGCTGCAGTGTTCTGAAATCCAAAGTACAGCGCAAGTACTGTCTTGTGCTTTTTTCCCCTCTCACAAGATCATGACCGATCCCAACGCACAGCTCTTTACTTTAGATGGGCTGACACAGAGCTGCAAGTACAGCCTACGCGTCAGAGCTCAATAAGAGCCAAAATTAACCACTGAAGCAAAGCTCTGCACGAGCCTCCTCACATTTTAGTATTCATCCTGCATTCCCAGATCTATGACTCTTCCCTGCTACTGCAGTGGATGCTGCTGGCTGCCATGGCAGCAAACATCCTGGTGATTTAAACCGGAGACATAGAAGCCTCTGTCTAGTTTAAAATGCCACAGGTTTCAAGACACCGCTTCACCTGACTGGGCCGCTACAATATTAGCCCTAGCTCGCACTGAAATACTATTTTTCTCCCTGGAAGGTAAGAATGACAAACTATTTGTTCCTTCTCCCTGCTACTCCCTTTGCGGACAGTTAAAAAGCAGATTTGCAAATGGCTCTTGAATCTTGCAATTTCTGCTGTAAATTAATAAATATAATTTAAGAGGATAAAGAAACTAAAGAATGGAGCCTGATGCTACCCACTCTGTGGCAGTGATTTATAAAGTGAGAGATTTCATTTCCTCCTTCAAAAAAATTCTTGGGATTCAGAAGCTACTATGGAATTATAAAGCTTTGATCAAAATCAAGGCTTCACAACTTCAAAAAGGAACCTATTAAATAAAATACTCTATGGAAAGAATATAATTTTCTTACAAAGCCACCCAATTTCAAGTCTGAAACAAAGTTTACAAGAGCTAAATGTTGCTTTTATACATAGAGACTAACATTTAAAATATATCTTCTCCCAGTGGGAAAAAAATACTTGTATAAATAATTAAGGTGCTTGAACAGAAAATTAGCACTAAAGTAGAATTTTATCCCATTTTTGAAACACAAAGGTCTACCCAGGAGCAATCAATTTGGCCAAATACTGTGCATAAATGTCCAAAATAAATATAGAAATGCTACATAACAATACACTGATTCTGTCAGCATCATAATACACCTGTAACACACTGTATTGTGGGAAACCCCAGGAATTAATGACACACAAGGACAGATTATTTGCAGACTTTCTATATTAGTAATAGATGGGCATTAAGAGTTGCCCCAGTGTCGTATTTGCTTTTCAGCCTCTCATTTTACAGCTGCTACCTAAGGTAGGGCTGGATAAAAATATATCTCCTAGCAACAAAATGGAGGGGTGCATTTTTTCCTGGGGGACTCCAACAAAAGAAATAAAGATCTAATGATGTCAGTGATGATCACTTTGAAAACTAAATCACTGCTGGACCCCTCTAGACAAAAAGCGTACAGGAAAGAAAATGAGAGACTCAGATGGGAAGGTTGTTCAAAATGAAATGAACTAAAGGAAATCCAGCCCTACTCCACTTCCCCTGCTCCTCCAAAAAGAAAGAGAGAGAAAGAATGTCAGCAATGAACACTCTTCTGTTTGCACGATGCTAGTGGCCAAAGGACTATTTTCAATTGCTTCATTTTCAAATTAATGCAGCACTGGTGTGCAACGGGGAGAAGGTGGCAGTGTCTTTGTTCCTCAGGGTAAGCAATAGGGCAGGACTCCTCCATGCTACTCAGGATTGTTAATGGGCTTGCCCACACATATCATACACAAGAGTGTGAAGTCTGAGAAATGCATCTAGTCCTCCAGCCAGCCACTGTGTATGCTGCAATCAGCAACAAGACCTACCTGGCAGCAGAAAAGTGTGTACTTTATCTATCTATCGATTGATCTAAAATAGGTGCAAATAGATAGATAGATAGATACACAACAAATAAATTACATTTAAAATTACAGAAATTACATTTAAAATGTTACAGGAAAAGCAGTTTTATACAGCATGTTGGGGGAATGGAGGGTGCTGGTAAGTGAAAAATGGGGGTTAACTAAGAGGGAGGGACTTTGGGTTCGGGAGGGGGTGCGTGGCTGGAGGTTGGGGTGCGGGAGGGGGATCCAGGGGGCGCTCACCTCAGGCAGCTCCCCGCAAACGGCGACCTGACCCAGCTACTCCTAGGCGGAAGCACGACAGGTAGCTCTGTGTGCTGCCCCCACAGCTCCCATTAGCTGGGAACCGCAGCCAATGGAGGTTGCGGGGGCAGGGCCTGTGGGTGGAGGCACCGCCTCTGCCTAGAAGCAGCTGGGACGGGTCACTACTTGCAGGGAGCCGCCCTAGATGAGTGCCCCCTGGATCCGGCACCCTGAGCCCCCTCCCACACCCCAACCCCTGCCCGCCTGCACTAACCAGACTATAAACAGGACTTTCAATGAAGATCAGAAATTCCAGTTTATAGAGCTTTCCGGTTGGTGAAGTGCCAGATAAAACAGCTTATTTAGTGTATTAAGGTAGCAAAGTCAAGCACTTAAATGTTATAAATGTTACAATTAAGGTTTCCTGTGCATTCTTAATTCGCCCCTTTTTGTGCATATGTAATGTACTACAGATATTTATTGCATGATCACACGCTATTTTTCCATGGGACCCCTGTCTCAGGTGCCCAGGTTATTACTATCTTCATCATCCCCTAAAATACATTAGATGCACACAATGTACCTGGGATGAATGCACAGCACAAAGAACTCTGAATTATGATAACTGTCCCTTTGTAATGATGATTTTAACCTACCCTCTGATCTACTATGTACCCCCGCAATGTGACAATACCTGAGACTCCAATATGGAAGAGTCCCAGGTTTATTTACTGAAATATAGTCTTCTAAAGCTCATTCTCCCATTTTAAATTTTTAAAAAATATAAATGGAAACAAAGAAACATAACTAAAACCATGAACAGGAACAGGCTATAGAACAGAAATCACATTAGGAAGTTTTGAGGTAGCAAACATTACATTATATTCCTCAATTACATGACAATCTAATGTACTGGACCCTAAAGATGGAAGTGTCATTTTTAGAGAGGACAATAGGGAATTTTCCCAACCCCATGCTTATAGAAATAATAAACCTTATTTTGTATAATGCATTACATACAAAGGAATCTTAAAAATGATTTACAAATTTAATAATCTATGGACAAATTCTGTTCTCAGATAAGCACACACAACTTTCCTTGATGTTTGAATGCACAGTTTGGCCCTTTGTTAATGAATTATATAATAGACCCTCAAAATCCACAGAATTAGAATAACATGCTAAATTTAGTTAATTCTAAGTACATGTGTACATGGTTTACAAAATCCTTTTCAAGTGTTTCTTTTAGAAAGGGGAAAAAAGTGCACATCTGAAAATACAAAGTTGATATGCTAATCCCACTGCTAATATTGGGATATAATTCTAATTCTTAAAATGATTCCTTGCCTCCTTCCTAACTTTTGTATAGTGCTTCCACATGAAACATCAGGAATGGTGTATTTATAATTAGCTAATATTTGCAACTTCATGTATAATTATTTATGGTATTGTGATAAATGAAGGGGTTTCCAACCAGCTAGTAGCTATAAAATCCCTCTTAGTAGCTGTTCTCTATTTGCTTTACCTGTAAAGGGTTAAAAGTCTTACTGCTATGCATAGGTAAAAGGAAGTGAGTGGGCACCTGGCCAAAAGAGCCAATGGGAAGGCTAGAACTTTTTAAAATTGAAACAAGACTCCCCTTTTGTCTGTCTGTGGTTGTTCTCAGGGAGAGGCAGACAAGGAACAGTTATGCTGTGAGAAGCTTGGGCCAGGTATGAAAAAATATTAGTATTATGCCTAGAAACTACTCATCTAAAACTCCAGATATGTAAGTAGATTAGGAAATGTCGAGGAAGACACATTTAGGTTTATCTCTTTTATTTCTTTATGGTTTGTGGATTCCTCTGTGCTAACCCCAGGTGCTTTTGTTTTGCTTGTAACCTTTTAGCTGGACCTCAAGAAAGCTATTCTCGATGCTTAATCCTTGTAATTGTTTTTTTTTAAATCTAGCAAAAGCGTAAATCCCAGATGTATTTTCTTCTTTTTTTATTTATATAATTTACCTTTTTTAAGAACAGAATTTCATTTTTGTGTCCTAAGAGGTTTGTGCACGTCGTTTAATTAGCAAGTGACAACATCTGATTTCCTTTGTTTTTCTTCTCAGCTCTTCTCTGAAGGGGGAGGTGAAAGGGCTTGAGGGTACCCCACAGGAAGGAAGTCCCAAGTGCGCCTTCCTGGGTTCTCAAGAGGGTTTTGCACTTGGGTGGTGGCAACATCTACCAATCCAAGGTCAGAGAGAAGCTGTAACCTTGGGAATTTAATACAGCCTAGAGTGGTAAGTATTATTTTTTAGAGTCCTTGCAGGCCCCCACCTTCTGCACTGGAAGTTCCAGAGTGGGGAATCAGCCTTAACAGGCATGCTAAACTCTTTAAACATGTAAACACTGTGCAAAAGCTTAGTAACATAATTGGATTACTAAAATAATATTTTGCAATTCTAGAGATGTACATTTTTTTCAGAGTGCTATTGTATAATTAGCTTATTAATACCCACACCATCTCTGCAACGTAGGGTGGCAAATATCCCTGTTTTACAGATGGTGAAAATGGTGAAGAAAGTTTAACCAACTTGCTCTTGGTCATACAGTGAGTGAATAACAAAACTAGGATTAGAATTTATTTTATTACTCTAGTAACCCTATTCCTTGCTCTCTTTCCCTTCCTCATTTTTTGTTACCCCATACCTAAAATTAGGCCCTGATCTTGCAGAGATCTATGCATGTACTTCACTTTATACAGTGCAAGCAGGCTCAGGCCCTTAGACTTGCCAGAACTTTGACTGGGAAATCTTGTCTTTCTATTTGCCTAGCAAAACACCCAGTAAACATTTGGCACTTTAAAAACAATAACAAAGACCAAAAAGACAAATGAAACAAATATGCAAATGGGACAGAACTTTCTGAGCCCAGTCCTGTGAATGGCTGAGTGACCTCAATTCCCTTTGTACAAATGATTTTGCAGGGGACGCTCAGCACCTTGCAGAATTAGACCCTTTTTGACTAACTGTACTTCTGGCTAGTGGATTTGCGTATCAAGTCATTCAAAAACCAAAACAAGCCTGGGGCTTAGGTAACATGATAATGGGCACAGTATAAGAACCTAAATAGAATGTAATAGAGAAAGGTTACAGAAAGACAAAACAACTCATAATTCTCTCCCATCCTATCTACTTAAGAGTCCATATCACAAAAAATCACCCTTGCATGTGTCCTTGGTACAGATGACATCCCTTGCTGGATGATTATCCCACTGAGTGGCTGGAATATACTTGGGAGCTTGGAAATCTCTGTCTTACCCCTGCTTAGCTCATCCTAGAGCAGTCTCCTGAATAGCCAGCACATGGATAGATTCCAAATGATATTCTTCAGCACATATATAGCTAATAATACATTTGCTGCACAGGGTGATTGTTTGATCCAGCCATTCCTCATATTTCTAACTGCCAATTATGAGTGACACACATTTGGTTTCCTCCGTGTGCCAAATTTACAATGAAACAATGGCTGAACTCTCACAGTGGTGCCGCCATGCTGCCCATTATGGCAGTCTGCAGCTAATGACAGAGTCTGAATAATGAGATCAGAAACATCTCTGATGTCTCTTTGTGCCCCATATGCCACTCTCTCTTTTTTGCTGCATTTGCCACTTTGACACAGAACAGTAAAAGGACTGGATACCTGCTATCTTAGAGGATCATTACAGCAGGCACAAAAGTGATTTTTTACCATCCCTTCGGATAATTTCTTGAAACATCTTTTGTAATATTTACACCTATTTAGATGTGCATGTTTTTAATTGTTATGCCTACAATAAGACCAATGAGCCACGTATCTGCCTTTAGGAAAGATTAAGTTTAACTAATTTAGAATGCAAGAAGTTTCCATGATAATATATATCTAACTGGAACCTAAAGGGAACACTTAATTAGGTTTCAGACTGGGCTACTTGTCAAAAAGTTGATCAAGAATTTGGCAGGTGCGGGATGTCAGTTTGGAGACACTTGAGGAAAAACTGAGACAGAGCCAGTTACCTATCCTGAAACAAGATAAAACCTCCACTTTAATATGAATCAGGCCAGATGCCAAAGCAGTCTGACAAAACTGGGGCAAATTTGATCATCCTTTCTAAGTGTGATAGCATTTCAGAGTTGTGTGTGTCAAATGAGTTCCTTTAAACAAATTACATCTTGAGTGAGAAAAACCAGATGTGTTTTTTAACATTTGTTTGAATTTTGAAAATTTGGGGCAAAATGGCAAAACGCCGGTAGATTTCAATGGGCCATAATTTCATAGAATCAAAGAATATCAGGGTTGGAAGGGACCTCAGGAAGTCATCAAAGCAGGACCAATCTCCAACTAAATCATCCCAGCCAGGGCTTTGTCAAGCCTGACCTTAAAAACCTCTAAGGAAGGAGATTCCACCACCTCCGTGCTTTACCACCCTCCTAGTGAAAAAGTTTTTCCTAATATCCAACCTAAACCTCCCTCACTGCAACTTGAGACCATTACTCCTTGTTCTGTCATCTGCTACCACTGAGAACAGTCTAGATCCATCCTCTTTGGAACCCCCTTTCAGGTAGTTGAAAGCAGCTATCAAATCCCCCCTCATTCTTCTCTTCCGCAGACTAAACAATCCCAGTTCCCTCAGCCTCTCCTCATAAGTCATGTGTTCCAGTCCCCTAATCATTTTTGTTGCCCTCTGCTGGAAGCTTTTCCAATTTTTGTAGTGTGGGGCCTAAAACTGGACACAGCACTCCAGATGAGGCCTCACCAATGCTGAATAGAGGGGAATGATCATGTCCCTCGATCTGCTGGCAATGCTCCTACTTATACAGCCCAAAATGCTGTAAGCCTTCTTGGCAACAAGGGCACACTGTTGACTCATATTTGGCTTCTCGTCCACTGTAACCCCTAGGTCCTTTTCTGCAGAACTGCTGCCTAGCCTCTCAGTCCCTAGTCTGTAGCAGTGCATGGGATTCTTCCATCCTAAGTGCAGGACTCCACACTTGTCCTTGTTGAACCTCATCAGATTACTTTTGGCTCAGTCCTCTAATTCAGTGTTTCCCAAACTTGGGACGCTGCTTGTGCAAGGAAAGCCCCTGGCGGGCCCGGCCGGTTTCTTTACCTGCTGCATCTGCAGGTTCGGCCGATCGCGGCTCCTACTGGCCGTGGTTCACTGTGCCCGGATAGTGGGGGCTGCGGGAAGTGGCATGGGCCGAGGGACCTACTGGCCACTGCTTCCCGCAGGCCCCATTGGCCGGGCACAGTGAACCACGGCCAGTGGGAGCCGCGATCAGCCAAACCTGCGGATGCGGCAGGTAAACAAACCAGCCGGGCCCGCCAGGGGCTTTCCCTGAACAATTCGCCTCCCAAGTTTGGGAAACACTGCTCTAATTTATTTAGGTCCCTCTGTATCCTATTCCTACCCTCCAGCGTATCTACCACTCCTCCCAGTTAAGTGTCATCTGCAAAGTTGCTGAGAGTACAATCCACGCCATCCTCCAGAACATTTCACCCTTTATGCTCTAAAAGTGAGCTTGAAAGTCATGGTACAGAGTAAAAAAAGGAAACCACAGTTCAGACAAACAAGCCCTTTAAAAGTACACAGCTCTTCTATGCAATTCAATCCTAATGAGAAACTCAGCTGTGGCGCACTTTGTTTTGTGCCCATTGACAGCTAGATTTATGACCGGAAATGGCCGTAGCTGATGTAAATTGTCATGGTTCCATTGACATCTAAGGACTATGCCAACATACAACAGCTGATGATCTGACCCGTAGTCACAAAAAAAATACAATTGAATTTAGTAAGGATTTCAACCCATATCTAGAGGGAACCCCAAGACAGAACCTTGCTGAGTGGGCCACAGGCTAGCACAGCTGTAAGGATTTGTTCAGTTACTCCCTTTTTTGAATCTAGATTGACTTACAGAAATAAAAATGTTCTGTTATTAACACTTCAGCTTCTGACATTTTGATTTGATCTTATTCTCCCAGTGTCACACATTACGAGATAGGCTTCTCAAGGTTCCTCACAGAGCATTCAGTAATAATAATGTCTTGAAATCCTAATTTATGAACACTCCAGTTTCTGCAAAATGATGAAGAGGATATTCTAAGTGAGACATCTTAGATAAAAGAATTTGCAGTTGAAGTGCTAACAGCGTGTGATCCACTTTCTCTGCATATTTAATATAATGAGTAGAGGTCAAAGGTATTATTTTAAACCATTGCTAAGCTATTAGTAGGAGAGCTATGTAAACAAAGAAATATACATTCCTATACTGAGGTTTTTCCTACATGCTACTCACCAGATATCTCCTCTAGGCACTGTTTGGCAGTCTTACTGTATGATAAATCCATTTTAGTAGGACTGGTGCAGGAGTCAGCAGGTGGTAAAGAGGTACTGTCATTTTCTGAGTGTGTTCTGAAATCAACCAAGAAGACTCATTATAACAGATGTCTGTTATACACACTGCAATGGTAAATGTTAATTCAGGGCATAACTGACATCTTTTTGCACTGTATTCATCTCAACAAAAGGCATACAGTGAAAATATCATGAATGCCACATTCTACCCTCATTGCATGGTGCTACATTCTGTCTTAAACGACACATTTCACCAAGGGAGTAAGGACTTTACATCCCTACATAAACAACCCAGACTTGAGTCAGGGAATAAGCAGGGGCCCTTGTTTGCTTAATCTTTCCCTGACACAGGTAGGCAATATTCAGGCAGGTAACAGTCTAACCCCCAACTCAATGGCCAGAATGGCTAAGCCAGCATCTATGTATATGTGAGGGGTATGAAGCATAATGACAGGTTTCAGAGTAACAGCCATGTTAGTCTGTTTTTTCTCAAAAAGAAAAGGAGTACTTGTGGCACCTTAGAGACTAACCAATTTATTTGAGCATAAGCTTTCGTGAGCTACAGCTCACTTCATCGGATGCATACTGTGGAAAGTGTAGAAGATCTTTTATACACACAAAGCATGAAAAAATACCTCCCCCCACCCCACTCTCCTGCTGGTAATAGCTTACCTAAAGTGACCACTCTCCTTACAATGTGTATGATAATCAAGGTGGGCCATTTCCAGCACAAATCCAGGGTTTAATAAGAACGTCTTGGGGGGGGGGGGAGTTAGGAAAAAAAAGGGGAAATAGGTTACCTTGCATAATGACTTAGCCACTCCCAGTCTCTAGTCAAGCCTAAGTTAATTGTATCCAATTTGCAAATGAATTCCAATTCAACAGTCTCTCGCTGGAGTCTGGTTTTGAAGTTTTTTTGTTGTAATATCGCAACTTTCATGTCTGTAATCACGTGACCAGAGAGACTGAAGTGTTCTCCGACTGGTTTATGAATGTTATAATTCTTGACATCTCATTTGTGTCCATTTATTCTTTTACGTAGAGACTGTCCAGTTTGACCAATGTAAATGGCAGAGGGGCATTGCTGGCACATGATGGCATATATCACATTGGTGGATGTGCAGGTGAACGAGCCTCTGATAGTGTGGCTGATGTTATTAGGCCCTGTGATGGTGTCCCCTGAATAGATATGTGGGCACAGTTGGCAACGGGCTTTGTTGCAAGGATAGGTTCCTGGGTTAATGGTTCTGTTGTGTGGTATGTGGTTGCTGGTGAGTATTTGCTTCAGGTTGGGGGGGCTGTCTGTAGGCAAGGGCTGGCCTGTCTCCCAGGATTTGAGAGAGTGTTGGGTCATCCTTCAGGATAGGTTGTAGATCCTTAATAATGCATTGGAGGGGTTTTAGTTGGGGGCTGAAGGTGACGGCTAGTGGCGTTCTGTTATTGAAAATTGAAAATTTCCATTCCACCATCAACCTCAGCCTGGTCCAGTCCACACAAGAGATCCACTTCCTGGACACTACAGTGCTAATAAACAATGGTCACATAAACACCACCCTATACCGGAAACCTACTGACCACTATTCCTACCTACATGCCTCCAGCTTTCACCCTGACCACACCACACGATCCATCGTCTACAGCCAAGCTCTGCGATACAACCGCATTTGCTCCAACCCCTCAGACAGAGACAAACACCTACAAGATCTCTATCAAGCATTCTTACAACTACAATACCCACCTGCGGAAGTAAAGAAACAGATTGATAGAGCCAGAAGAGTTCCCAGAAGTCACCTACTACAGGCCTAACAAAGAAAATAACAGAACACCACTAGCCATCACCTTCAGCCCCCAACTAAAACCCCTCCAACGCATTATTAAGGATCTACAACCTATCCTGAAGGATGACCCAACACTCTCTCAAATCCTGGGAGACAGGCCAGTCCTTGCCTACAGACAGCCCCCCAGCCTGAAGCAAATACTCACCAACAACCACATACCACACAACAGAACCACTAACCCAGGAACCTATCCTTGCAACAAAGCCCGTTGCCAACTGTGCCCACATATCTATTCAGGGGACACCATCACAGGGCCTAATAACATCAGCCACACTATCAGAGGCTCGTTCACCTGCACATCCACCAATGTGATATATGCCATCATGTGCCAGCAATGCCCCTCTGCCATATACATTGGTCAAACTGGACAATCTCTACGTAAAAGAATAAATGGACACAAATGAGATGTCAAGAATTATAACATTCATAAATCAGTCGGAGAACACTTCAATCTCTCTGGTCACGCGATTACAGACATGAAAGTTGCGATATTACAACAAAAAAACTTCAAAACCAGACTCCAGTGAGAGATTGTTGAATTGGAATTCATTTGCAAATTGGATACAATTAACTTAGGCTTGACTAGAGACTGGGAGTGGCTAAGTCATTATGCAAGGTAACCTATTTCCCCTTTTTTTTTCCTAACCACTCCCCCCCACCCCGACGTTCTTGTTAAACCCTGGATTTGTGCTGGAAATGGCCTACCTTGATTATCATACACATTGTAAGGAGGGTGATCACTTTAGATAAGCTATTACCAGCAGGAGAGTGGGGTGGGGGGAGGTATTTTTTCATGCTTTGTGTGTATAAAAGATCTTCTACACTTTCCACAGTATGCATCCGATGAAGTGAGCTGTAGCTCACGAAAGCTTATGCTCAAATAAATTGGTTAGTCTCTAAGGTGCCACAAGTACTCCTTTTCTTTTTGTATGAAGCATAGTAATTTACTGCTGGTAAAGGCCAGCAGTAAATTATCCCTGGGAGCAAAGGCGGAAGAAATGGATGAATTGTAGGCATGTGTCTATCCCCTGGGGCATCCCTGGAGCAGTACAGTTTACACATAATCCCTTGCTTAGGGCTATCCAAAATCAAAATCTATCCCCAAATGTTCAAAGTTATGTGCAGTTTGGCTCCTCTTCATGATGTTACTGTTAGTCATGTGACCACCCAACTCTTGGGAAATTCTGAGATACAGGTAAAAATTATACATTTCTATTAGATTGCTAACAAATGACCAGTATTCTTGAGAACATATGTGAACTAAATATATGTAACTATTAAAATGTAATAAAAAACATTGTTACACTATGGAGTACAGTACTGGATACCTTTATTTGTCATTAAACAGGGGTAAACTATTACACAGTCAACATTTCCCAAGGGTTCGTACAATAGTTGTCTCTTCTTAGGAAAAATCTGCAATGTCTCAGAAAGCAGGATGGGGAAACTGTTGGTAAATGATGATTTTTAATGGTCATCACTGTGTTTGTACATGAGTGGAAAAAGAACACAAAAACGGAATGGTGTGAACAGGGTGCAACAAGACACACAACTCCCTCTAAAAATCTTAATTTAGAGTTCAGTTTTGCCATCCTTACATCCTGTGCTGATAATCATAAATTACATGCCAAAACACTAATTGCCTCTGGTTTCTGATAAGGGCCTACTAAATCCTTTTTTATATATATTTTCCAATTTTGAAAGCTTAAAATTACATCTAGACTCCTAAAATTCCCATTTCCATAACATATTGTGGGAAGCACAAGATGCCCTTTGGGGTGGCCCCAGCACAGATGCCGTTCATAGGAGTAACTGATAAAAATACTGGATGAATTTGAGGATTAATTTTAAAAGACATTTCTTTTATGAAATAGCAACCAGTTAATTATTTTCCTACATTTACTTCAAAGTTGTGTATTTAGTGGATTTATTCAGCAACTCATTTAAGTGAATGAGGGAGCAGATCTCAATATACAAAGAACCAAACACATCTGTTTCAGTAGAATTCTTACCTCTTTATGGTACTCAAAACTGTATTAAACAGAAATATAAACACAAATGCTAGCTTGCAACATGCATAGTTTTTATAGCCAGTTTTTGTAGTTTTGGGGAATGGTGAAGAAGCAAATGTCTAACTGCCATCATATGAACTGGTTTTAATTCTTGGGTGTTATTTCCTGTGACACACTAATTATTTAATTAATTAATACTACAAGGAATCCATGGGCTGCAAGCACGGCATTCCCACTCACATCCCTGGTAGTTTTACGCTCAAGGTCTTTCAGAATTGCGTCCTAAGAAGCAGAGTGACAATGAGGAATCTCACTCAGCAGTATAGACTGTATGGTCATAACTGGGGTAGGAAGAGGTGAAAAGGCTCCTACCCTGATGGGAAATTTTGTGTCAATAAAATGAGAACCATCCTAAGCATTCTCTTGCCCAAGCTCAACCCAAACGTTTTTAGCAATATGACACATTTCATTTATAGAACCTTGTCCCCCTCTATTTTCTTTGCTCTTCAAAAACTTGATTCCAGCTGGGACCAGGAGTGGAAGTAGTGAAATACTGTGAGAAAAAACACTTGCAAGATTTCTACACCAAATTTGCAGACCTCACAGGCAAGGTTGATTGTGGCATAGAAAACTAGGCACATGCCAAGGACTTACCTCTTGGAGCCACATGATGACATCATAATCCAAGCTATAATTTAAAAATGTAATTATATTTCTAGTCTTCATTGTTGCAAAGAATAACTTCAAAATATGAACCAAATGTAAATGATTCAGTGGTGTCTTCTTGTGTTTGCAGACAGCCAGAAACAAGAGCTCGGGAGGCATGAAATATCTGCCCCATTTATCTGACTCAAAACTGGAAGTGTGAGGGCAATGTAAAACAATTTGGGTTTGCTACCAAAATAAACAACACAGAAATCGCTGTACTGGCTGTATTTGGCATTTTCATATTTAAATACATAAAACCTCAGTTGTTTTGACTATCGAAAGCTTCTGCAGAATTTCCATGGAAGAACTCAAGAATCTTGCAGCAGAATTTAAATTCAGCTTGCAGTGGAGTACATGAAACCTTCTATTTATTCTGGAAGTGGGAGGCCAAGAAGGTATCTGCTCCAGAAGAGAGAGGAACAGCAGCCACTGGAGCCGGGGGTGGGCATAGGGGTGTGGGTGTGGGGGGAGATGCTTGGGTCCCACCACCACTGGAGCACACCAAGCCTCTGGAACTCTGGGGGCCCTTGCTGACACAACCTCAGTAGAAACTCAGTGATTGGGCCCTCCTTCTGATGCCCCATCAGATCTCTGCTAGGGTGACGGCAGTGGGCACACCCACATATACAGAATCCTCTGCCTCGGTGGATGAGGCTGAATCCTTCTTTGGGATGTACCCCTGCTTGCCCAGGCACAGGGGAAGAGGGAGGCCCCTGCCTGTCCAAACAGGAGTGGTATTGGGCTCCTCAGCTATTGTAGTGGTGGACCCTGCTACTATTGTTCAAATTAAGGGAGGATCAAGGTATGGCTGTGGGGGCCACATATGTGGGTGTGTCTAGAGTTTGGGACTGCTTTAATCTGGCCATGCCTACAGGGTGTGGTAGTTTGAATAAGGATCTGATCAAACATCCAGATGTTCCTATGCTTAATTGGACCATTTTAGTTTCACTTGTTGCTAATAAATATCTTCAGCAGTGAAGACTGGTGCAATCTGCATTGCGAATGATAAGTCCTTTCCAGTGCACTGAGGGGAGCAAAATCAATGGAATCATACTAATACCTGGTGTAACTCCAGTGACTTCTCTAGAATTACATCAGGGATTAATTTGACCCAATGTCTTCAGGCTAGCACACAGAAAATTAAATAACTTGCTCATTAACCTTAAATATTAGTCCTCCATCCCTCTTTGTTTTTTTAATTCTTGCACATCTGTGCTGAGATCAAGGAAAGCAAATAGAATTGCAGGTGAGGCAAAGCCCCACCACTGACTTATCTTCTAGCGCTGAACATTTGCAATGAAGGTTAATTAGTTCTAATTAAACAACTGTCATGAAAATCTCCTTTCTGTTTTAATCATGACAATAGGAAATGATTTTTACCTCCAATTGGTCTTCAATAAAACGTGTGTCAACTTCTGCCCTCAACTACATCTGTGAAACCCCACTAAATTTAGTTTAAATTAAACTGTACAAGAATAACTAAGAGCAGAATTTGGACCTCTGCACACAGTAATTAATATCTTTAATACATTCAATAACTTCCTGTTTTTAATGGAATATCCACCTTTTGATAATCACAGATGACATCTAACATTTTATTACTTGACATTCCGAAAGATTCCATATGATGTTTTTTTAAATTTTTCTGACAACTCCCAGAGGTGCAGCTGTCTTGGGTGCATTTTATTGATTATTTGATCTGAGGGCTAGGTCAGCATCACAACTATACAAAAATATATTTAAAAGAATAATCATTAGGCAATAAACAACAGGTAACTGAAGTACTGGGCTTTAGTTTTATCTGAGAAATAAGCCAAAAATGTTTATTGTAATCTTCCCCCTCCCCCACTCTCCCTACACTTATTCTCTCTTTACCTGCCATGTTCTGTTGAAAGCATTGGCCTCTCCTCATGAAGTAAAGATGTGTACGGAGGGAGCTGTTTCAAATACCTTAGTGTGTTTTTGTTGGAAATAAAGCATGTAGTGGGCAGGGTTATAATGCTAGCTATGATTGCAAGACTTTGTAATTTGCCATCTTCATCTCACAACAGGGAATGTAAATGGCAGATTCAGACAAATCACTCCTGTGCGTTTCTGTGAGTTGACAATTAACAACAAAAATGACTTGCTGTTTGTTTAGCAGCACAATCTATCGTAAGCTATTTCATAACCAATATATAAATTACTGGTACAATGGGTGCAACTGAAAACTCAACATTCACTACCACAGTTGGTGACCACAGTAGTTTCTTATCTTTAAAACAGGAGACACTGAGGTATTGGCAAGCACTGCTGATTGGTAAATGTTGAGTTGTAAAGAGCCTCCACGGTAACTAAAGGGAGCAGCTAAACTCTTCTCAAAATACTACAGCTAGGATACAAATCTCCTTAACAGTCCAGTGCCATTAATTAATCATTTCTCAGTGCCTATGGAGGTTCAATCCTACCTTAGCACCCATGTCCCATACTTCACCTATCTTAGCAGTACAAGTCCCATATAACTGCAAACCCTTACCAGTGGTCTAGTAATAAAAGTGTCTGAACCACCAAACAGGAAGAGAAGTAGGGAGCAGTTTTTAGTAAACTGTTAACTGTTTCATTAATTAAACCAATATTGAAAATCTTACTCCCGACAGCATGCTGAGGTGTAAATGTTTTCCAGACAGTCCTTCATTTAGCAATTACTCTAACTTCACGCATATTGTTATGAGCTGGATGAAACCTTGTAATAAGTTGAGTTAAAACCTCATTTAAACAGATGTGTGAACAAGCCCTTCATTTAAGATAGTTGTAAGAGACAGTTAAGATGCAACATCTAAAACAAATCCTAACACAATCTGCCCAGAAACTAGCACCAGAGGGTTCCATTAGGGGCGTGTGTGGAGGTGTGTGTATGTGTATTTATATATATGTATGTATAAGTGGAAACTGAGAACAAAGAAGGATAGAGAGAGGGAGAGGCAAAGAACGCCAAGCAGGGCCCTGTAAGCACAGTGTGATCCTGGGAAAAACTAGAGAAAGAGCTTTTGAGTCTGGTGTTGGCTAAAGAGGCTAGGGGTTAGAAGCTAAGAAACTGCTCCTTTTGCTCTTGGTTCCTCCTGAGGTTGTGATTGCTTGCAAGAATGGCAGTGGCACATCCTTAACTCCACAGAAAATGGCCAGAATGCTGCAGGCAGCAGCAGCTCCCTTATAACCTTTAACCCAGTGGTCAAGGGAATCTCCCAGGATGTGGGAGATGCCAGTTCAATTCCCTCCTCTGCTTGGTGAGGGGAAATGATTTGAACATGGGCTTCTGATTTCTCAGGCAAGTGCCACTGGGCTATGATAGATTTTGATAGGGGTCTCTCTTGTTGAAGCTGTTGCATTGGCCCTGAGAGAAAATAAGAATGATTCTATAGTCCAGTGCTTAGGGCACTCATCTGAGAGGTGGGAAATCCACATTCAAATCATTTCCCCTCATTAGGCAAAGGAAGGAACTGAACCACTTTCTCCCTGGTCTAAGGCTCCCACGAGGGCTCAGTCATGAGATACATCCCTGGGCAGCTAGACTGAGGTGTTGTGCACAAGTTTAGTTGTAGAAACCAAGGCACCTAAAGGACTTTACAGCAAAAATTTAGGCATCAGGGAGATTTAGGCACCTCCAAAGTTAGGCAGCAGTTAAACATGTTTTTTGAGGAGCTCAATGGCACCTAAAATTTGGACTTAAGCTTTTAAAGTGGAAGTTGGGCACCTAAGTCCTTTTGTGGAGCTGGACCTATCCTTCTGCCAGGTTTCAGAGGAACAGCCGTGTTAGTCTGTATTCGCAAAAAGAAAAGGAGTACTTGTGGCACCTTAGAGACTAACCAATTTATTTGAGCATGAGCTTTCGTGAGCTACAGCTCACTTCATCAGATGTATACCGTGGAAACTGCAGCAGACTTTATATACACACAGAGAATATGAAACAATACCTCCTCCCACCCCACTGTCCTGCTGGTAATAGCTTATCTAAAGTGATCAACAGGTGGGCCATTTCCAGCACAAATCCAGGTTTTCTCACCCTCCACCCCCCCACACAAATTCACTCTCCTGCTGGTGCTAGCCCATCCAAAGTGACAACTCTTTACATAATCAAGTCGGGCTATTTCCTGCATAGATCCAGGTTTTCTCACATCCCCCCTACCCCCATACACACACAAACTCACTCTCCTGCTGGTAATAGCTCATCTAAACTGACCACTCTCCAAGTTTAAATCCAAGTTAAACCAGAACATCTGGGGGGGGGTAGGAAAAAACAAGAGGAAACAGGCTACCTTGCATAATGACTTAGCCACTCCCAGTCTCTATTTAAGCCTAAATTAATAGTATCCAATTTGCAAATGAATTCCAATTCAGCAGTTTCTCGCTGGAGTCTGGATTTGAAGTTTTTTTTTGTTTTAAGATAGCGACCTTCATGTCTGTGATTGAGTGACCAGAGAGATTGAAGTGTTCTCCGACTGGTTTATGAATGTTATAATTCTTGACATCTGATTTGTGTCCATTTATTCTTTTACGTAGAGACTGTCCAGTTTGACCAATGTACATGGCAGAGGGGCATTGCTGGCACATGATGGCATATATCACATTACGAGTTCATAAAATAAGGCTAAATAATACTATAAACATTTCAATTATTTCTAGGGCTGTCAAACACAGAACACAAAGTGCACAGTGCTCACTTTATATGTATTTTTGATTCCAAATATTTGCACTGTAAAAAACAAAAGAAATAGTATATTTTAGTTCACCTAATACAAGTACTGTAGTGCAATCTCTTTGTCATGAAAGTTGAACTTACAAATGTAGAATTATGTACAAAAAAATAACTGCATTTAAAAATAAAACAATGTAAAACTTTAGAGCCTATAACTCCACTCAGTCCTACTTCAGCCAATTGCACAGACAAACAAGTTTGGTTACAATTTGCAGGAGATAATGCTGCCCACTTCTTGTTTACAGTGTTACCTGAAAGTGAAAACAGGAGTTCGCATGGCACTGTTGTAGCTGGCATTGCAAGATATTTACGTGCCAGATGCGCTAAAGATTCATATGTCCCTTCATGCTTCAACCACCATTCCAGAGGACATGCTGATGATGGGTTCTGCTTGATAACAATGCAAAGCAGAGTGGACTGACACATGTTCATTTTCATCATCTGAGTCAGATGCCACCAGCAGAAGGTTGATTTTCTTTTTTGGTGGTTCGGGTTCTGTAGTTTCCACATCTGAGTGTTGCTCTTTTAAGACTTCTGAAAGCATGCTCTACACCTCATCCCTCTCAGATTTTGGGTGGCATTTCAGATTCTTAAACCTTGGGTTGAGTGCTGTAGCTATCTTTAGAAATCTCAGATTGTTACCTTCTTGGCGTTTTGTCAAATCTGCTGTGAAAGTGTTCTTAAAATGAGCATCATCCGAGACTGCTTTAACATGAAATACATGGCAGAATGCGGGTAAAACAGAGCACGAGACATGCAATTCTCCCCCAAGGAGTACAGTCACAAATTTAACAAATGCATTATTTGTTTAAGGAGCATCATCAGCATGGAAGCATGTGCTCTGGAATGGTGGCCGAAGCATGAAGGGGCATACTAATGTTTAGCATATCTGGCATATAAATATCTTGCAACACCGGCTACAAAAGAGCCATGTGAATGCCTGTTCTCACTTTCAGGTGACATTGTAAATAAGAAGTAGGCAGTGGTATCTCCTGTAAATGTAAACAAACTTGTTTGTCTTAGTGATTGGCTGAACAAGAAGTAGGACTGAGTGGACTTGTAGGCTCTAAAGTTGTACATTGTTTTGTTTTTGAGTGCAGTTATGTAACAAAAAAAATCTACATTTGTAAGTTACATTTTCACGATAAAGAGATTGCACTACAGTACTTATATGAGGTGAATTGAAAAATACTATTTCTTTTATCATTTTTACAGTTTATACAATTTTTATTACAAATATTTGAAGTGAGCACTGTACACTTTGTATTCTGTGATGTAATTTAAATCGATCGATTTGAAAATGTAGAAAAACATCCAAAAATATTTGACAAATTTCAATAGTTATTCTATTGTTTAGAATTAATTGTTTAGATTAATTGCGATTAATTTTTTAAATCGCAGTTAATTTGAGTTAATTGTGTGAGTTAACTGCAATTATTCGACAGTCCTAATTATTTCTTCATTTAATGTAATTCAAGGATTGCCTTTTAAAGATATATTTTTGATTGTGGATAATACATGGGACATATCCTCAGTTGGTGTAAAGTGCCACAGTGCCTTTGACTTCACTGACTTCATTGACACAAGGACAATTTACACTAGCCCATGGAGTGGATTTGTCATTTGTGTTACTATTCAAGCTTTTATTTAGGTTTTCCTTTCTGTGGAAGATTGGCAGTGTACACAGCCCAGATCAGAAAGAGAAAATAATATGTAAGTGCAAAATATTATCCTCACTACTCTAAAACTTTTAGGGGATACTGTGTACATAATATTTTGGGGCAATAAAATGTAGTCAATAACTACAAATTAATATAAATTAATCTATCCCTCTCATGACCTGTATAAAGTATAAGCAATGATGATGTAAAATCCCTGACATTGTGGGGCAAGATTAAAAGCCTTTCCTTTTCAGCCTTGCCTCTTTCTTCCCTTTCCCCTGCAACTGTATCTCCATTGTGCTACTTTGCTCCCTTCTGTATCTGAACGCTTAGCAGCATCGTGTGAAGGTGAGTAAAATTCCATGGTCAAATTCACTGAATTTCAGTGATGGTGTAATTTACACCAGTTTTGTAGTTCCCTCAGTGTGTAAGAAGCTGTAGGCTAAATTAGCACCAGGACTATTTTAACTAACTGTACACCTACTTAGACCCTTCTATTACTTTTCCTGCTACATCCCTCTCATCAAGCCTTTTGGCAAGTAAACTACACTCGAGGGTAGCATAGAGAGTGGCTCAGGCTAGTTGCCCAAGTACGTACCTAGGTGATCCAGTCCGGTTTGTATTCTGGCAGCTGACCCGAGCCATTGCTCATGCTACCCCTTGCAACACTGCTATTTTTAGCATGCTAATTGGAGCAGACCTAGCACATCTGTCTATCTGTGCTAGGAAGCATGCTCCTACTTTCAGTGCAGATGTACCTTAGATCAGTTGGACTCTGTGGACCAAGTCCAGAGGCGACGTGTATAGGATTGTTAGTTGCACATTCATAACTGTGTTTGAATCTAAGTTGTTATGTTTTGAGGAGGCTGGAGGAATTAAGGTCACATCAGTTTAGATTCCGTCATAGTCAAATCTATGGTCTCTTTTCTTTGAAGAGAAGGGGTGATCCCTGATGAATCTGCCTGCCCTGGTGTTTAAGGGGGATAAATATGACATCAGATAGCAATTGTGCACTAAGGGTTCAAGGCTGACACTCATAATAAATCCTTTCAGCGCATCCTAATGGGACATCTGAAGAAGTGGGTTTTTTACCCACAAAAGCTTATGCCCAAATACATTTGTTAGTCTTTAAGGTGCCATCGGACTCCTCATTGTTTTTGTGGATACAGACTAACACGGTTACCCCTCAGATGGCTTATGGAACATTCTCTTTTAGATACAGCACACTAATAACAACTATGACTCATTACCTACAACACATAATGACTACTATGCCATCATACTCCTTGTTGAAAGAAAAATACATGCTCATCTCACAAAGAAACTCCTTTGCAACAGTCCCTACTACTACTCTACTATCCCTAAATCCACATTAGTGTCACTGTGGCCACAGAAATTCTCTGTAATTGTATAGTATTTGATATTCAGAGGTTACCATCAAGTAACCCAGCTAAAGTAATAACTTACTTTTTACATATGGTACATTGCTGGGAGCCTATACAGGTTGGACCCTTGTGTTGTAGCTGGTACAATTTTATAGGGGTTTGCAGGATTACATATAGAATTTTGCTGGGTTTCTGCTGAATTACACTGGGCCTATCACTTTACAAGGACAGCAGTGTATATTTGCAGGAGTTGGGCATTTTTTCCAGCTGACAGCACTGTGTAAAAAACAGTTCTTTTGGACAGTGATTTTTGTTTATCAGCCCATTATTCTTTGGAGTTATTTTAGCAGCTAACAGGCATACTTGAGAATTATTTGCATACATTGCGGTGGCCAACTAAGAAAACAGTTGTGTTTACTAGTGAGAAAATGCAAATACACCAACCTGGCTTCACATACAGTACTATTTACCATATGCGCCCCAGGAATAATTATGCTGAGTTTGTAAATATGGATATTCTGTCTCTGATTATATTTATACTCTGCTATAAAATCATTGTCTACTATTTCGAAGACCTTGAGACCCGCAAGGAATAGAGTTAGCGTGTATCTGCATTCAGTACAGGATCTGTGGGACAGATTCTGCTCTCAGTTCCACAGATGTACATCTGAAGTAACTCCAGCCAAGTCAGTGGAGTTATTCTTCTTAACACTGGTGTGAGATTAGATTTTGGGCTTTTGAATTGTTTTCAAGCAAGATTTAACTTCAAATACAGTTGGTTGAGGCATTCTAGGGATTACTCATAAAGCCAAATTCTATTGGCAAATGCACTTGAATCTCCCCTTTAATAGTCCAAATGTATTTTGCATTTTGATGCAGCATAACAAAAAGATAACATATTTCCATATTGTAACAACATGCAATGAAATGGCATCACCATGTGGCAAATGTTAGTTTCATATGCATTTAAGGGCAGAATGGGGTCCACATATATCTTTATATTCATATATATATTCCATTTTATATTCAGTATAGTAAATTGCATATATCACTGAAGTTGTTTCAGGCCATGAATTACCATAATATGTGATCTTTACTCAATTATTCAGAATCACATCAATTCATTAAATATTTCTCTTACACATGCTCAACTATATATTTAATTGAAGAGGCCAGCTATTGAATATTAAAATAAATAAAAACTACGCTCTATGGCTTTTTCCCCCTCATAAGTTTTGGAGCTCTGTTTTTAATCACAATAAACTTCAATAATTTATCACTCACCCACATTGGTTCTGAAGCCGTGTTTAGTTTTACATAATGATATATGCTCCCTCTGCGTCTACTCCAGCACCTCTTTAATCTTTAGCCAATTTTTATCTACAAGTTCCACTTGCTAACAAAAACTGCCAGCCTATTCTACTTAATAATACATTTCTCAGTTTATCAAATTTTCCTTTTTTAAATGTTTAATTTACCCCCAACTGAATCTAAAAATCCTCCAACTGCTGACATTTGAAACCTTATTAAACTGCAATCACTATTACTGAAACCAGCCATAATAGTAGCTTCCCTTATTATAGCTTCCTTATTGTGTAAAATGAAAATCTCTAGCCGCCATAGTTTACCTCTTGTTTTTCAATCCATTACACCAGATCCTACCTAATGTAAAGAGACTGTTGCCCCCTTACTAACTAACATTCAGTGGGGGGGGTTTAGTTGCTAGCTCCCAGTACTCACAGGGGGGGTCGATGGGGAATCACGACCCTGTGACAGCCAGTCCCCAGGAACAATGGGGAGAGGCCAGTGCTCCAGGTCAGTCTGAATGACGGGGCAGGCAGGCTAATCAGAGAGTCAGGAGGCCAGGGGGGGGTCCCGTCCTCCATGTGAGCTGGATTTGCTTGCGTCAGACAGAGTGGGGCTGAGCTAAGGAGCAAGCAGGGGCCCAAGCTGAGCCGGGGAGCAGAGCTGGGCCAGATCCAGAGGGACCAGAAAAGCAGCCCAGAGAGAGCAGACCCTGTCCTGGGAGCAGAGCTGCAGCCCCAAAGCCAGAGGCACAGGAAAGAGAGAGCAGACTTGCCCTGGGTGCAGAGTTGCAGCAACCAGAGCCAGAGGGGCCAGAAAAGCAGCCCATGAAGCAGGTCAGTGCTGGGAGTAGATTCACAGAAGCAGCCTGCAGAGCAGACCTGTCCTGGGAGCAGAGCAGCAGCAACCAGAGGCAGAGGGGCCAGAAAAGCAGCCCAGGGAGGTGGAGGCAGAGCAGCAGCCGTGCTGAGGCAGAGTGGGGCTGGAGCTGTCCGGAGCCGGGTGTCATGAGCAGCTGAGGAGAGCAAGGGGGACCCTGGGCAGTGGGCCCAGCACAGGGAGACGCCTCAGCCAGGATGCTCTGTAGGCCAGACTTGGAGCGGGATTGGTAACCCCGACAGGGCGGGGGCAACGCTGGGAAGAAGGGTCCTACCACTTAGAGCCTGAGAGCGTGTGGCCACCACCAGTGCAAGTGTCCAACTCACAGCATCCCTACAGCACAGCCGGGGCCTGAGAAGGAGGCCTGGGACTTACAAGGAACAGACTGTGAACTGCCCTAACATTCCAGAGACACTGTTTGTTCCCTGCCACAGAGCGGGGTGATGCGTTTCCTTTAACCTTTCCCATTTTTCCTTATTCTTTTTAAAATTAATTGTTGATTAAATAACTTGCATTTGCTTTAAATTGTATGTAATGATCAGTGGGTCAGAGAAGTGCCCAGTGCAGAGAGAGTACCCTGGAGTGGGGACACCCTAGCCCCTGTCCTAGGTGACCGCAGCAGGGTTGGGGGTCGAGCCCCCCAGGAATCCTGGGCCCAGTCTTGTTGGGGTTACGAGGACTCTGCCAGACTGGAGAGTGGAAGGGGAGTCCTCAAGGGCAGGGAGGTCACTGGGTAAAGGAAGTGGGAGCAAGGACTCAGATCCTTTCGCTAGCCCACTTCACCGGGGTAGTGCAGAAGCCAGGAAAGTTCCCCACAATAGCAGGACTATTCCCCTGCTTATACTAACATAAGAGATTATACCTTCTGGTTAATGTAAAGCTGCCCTTCTGCAATATTGTTATGCTGGGGTCAGTAGAGTAGAATCAGGATGCTGCAATCTACCCCCATGCTAACCCAATTCGCCCTCGGTGAATATTTGCAAGAATTTTTAAATTATTTCCCTCGCTAATGCCTCTTTTGTGTCACCTTCTGTGATGATTCCAATAAAGTTTACTTTAAGAATATTTAGGAAACAGCAAATTCTAAGCAAATATTGCAGAATACTGGCAGAAAATAGCTTTTGAAATCTAAGCAAAAGTATTCAACACTGGAAATCTGATTTTAAGAGTTATGCTCATCAACCAGAAATGTATCATGTGACTTGCATACCCAATCAAAACTGCTTGAATTTCAAATGGCAAATACTCACAACAAACTGCCCATGTATGAGCTACAAACCAAAAAATGTCCACGGCAACTATTCATAGAGTAATTTTGAGTAGTGCACAAATTTTAGGAAAATCATGTTTGTGTACAACTTGGGAACAAACAGATAAAATCCACTAGCCATTTGATTCTCTATGAATTATTCTATCAGTTCCAGTTACACTTCTTATAAATTATAACACAAAATTGTTTTAGTGACCTTACCTATAAATGAAAGGAGCTACTGTGGCAGTGTTTGGGTGACTATATTGCTGTTGTTGAGGAAGTTGGACGATGCCATTTCCTGTGACTTGTCCACTGCTTGCAGCCATTGAAACAGAAAGAGCTGCAGAAGAACCAGGGGTCAGAGTTGGGCTAGATTCCTTTCCTTCAGAAGAAGCAAGACTACAGGAAGTGGAGGCTCTCTCATTAGCTTGTGATTTCATTGTCGTTTGAGACTGGTTGCCCTTTGTAGTCCTGAATTTTTCAGACTCTTTACTTCCTGCACAAACAGGTGATGCACTCTGCTTTGCTGTTGGTACCTTTGATCCAGGTTTTGGTATCCCACTAGAGGAGGGTATTAAACTTTCCTTCTTGGCTGCTGTAGTCTTGTTCCCCTTTGGGATCAAGCTTGCAATTTTTGAGCTCTTCTTTGTCGATGTTTCAGTGACCTGATCCTTCTCTTCCTTTACTGTTTTCTCAGTGCAAACTTTATTTTTGTCCCTGTTCTTTTCCTCTTTGTCCTTTGGCTGTAGCAAAGTCTTTTTATTGCTGAGATTTTTGCTTCCAGCTTTTGGAGGGGTTAGCTTAGGCGACGCTTTAGGACTGCTACTGGTGGAGCCACCACTATTTAGCCCACTGCTAAAGCCGTCCATTTCGCCACACTCCGAAAAGGTATCATCTTCTCTTCCGCTGTCATTGGGTCCTGAACTTGATGACAAGGGGGGTCTTAAAGCAGTCCTAGCATTAACCAGTTTGAACTTTTCCAGCATGGATTTCTGTCCAGATGAAGGGGGTTTTGCTCCTTCAGAAAAGGGTGGCTTGAGCCTGTCTGAAGATGGAGTTGGGGACGTGGCGGGACTAGGCTGCTTCACGGACAGCATGGTGGAGGTGGCAGTGTGTTTGACATTCATGGATTTGCTGCGCCAAGGCTTGCTGGCACTTGGAGAGGGTATGGCAGAGACCGGCTGCTGCCCAGTGCTGGTGGGATGCTGCACATTTCCATTCATGCCTGCAGATGGGTGAGGGCCTTTTGGTGAATCTGTTTTTAAAAAAAAGAGTAAGAATCATATATCTTGCAATGACAGAATTATTTTTCTTCCCCCTGCTCTAAAATGATATTCTGATTAGTTATGCCTTTAAAAGCACAGATACAACTGAGATTTCAAAAACGGACAGAAAATGCAGTTTATATTAAACTTGGTTTATACACAGAAGGCTACAGTTAAGTATATGGTTTGCAAAACGATAATGTTTTTGCTTCTCTGTCATGTTGTTTTAGAGTGTCCATCTCTCAGAGCTGAGGAGAACATGGAGGCACCATGTAACTTTCACTTCTGAAACTTTTTTCAGAGTAACAGCCGTGTTAGTCTGTATTCGCAAAAAGAAAAGGAGTACTTGTGGCACCTTAGAGACTAACCAATTTATTTGAGCATGAGCTTTCGTGAGCTACAGCTCACTTCATCGGATGCATACCGTGGAAACTGCAGCAGACTTTATATACACACAGAGAATATGAAACAATACCTCCTCCCACCCCACTGTCCTCCTGGTAATAGCTTATCTAAAGTGATCATCAAGTTGGGCCATTTCCAGCACAAATCCAGGTTTTCTCACCCTCCACCCCCCCACACAAATTCACTCTCCTGCTGGTGATAGCCCATCCAAAGTGACAACTCTCTACACAATGTGCATGATAATCAAGTTGGGCCATTTCCTGCACAAATCCAGGTTCTCTCACCCCCTCACCCCCCTCCCAAAAACCACACACACAAACTCACTATCCTGCTGGTAATAGCTCATCCAAAGTGACCACTCTCCCTACAATGTGCATGATAATTAAGGTGGGCCATTTCCAGCACAACCCACCCCCATACACACACAAACTCACTCTCCTGCTGGTTTTCTGGTTTAACTTGGATTTAAACTTGGAGAGTGGTCAGTTTGGATGAGCTATTACCAGCAGGAGAGTGAGTTTGTGTGTGTATGGGGGTGGGTTGTGCTGGAAATGGCCCACCTTAATTATCATGCACATTGTAGGGAGAGTGGTCACTTTGGATGAGCTATTACCAGCAGGATAGTGAGTTTGTGTGTGTGGTTTTTGGGAGGGGGGTGAGAGAACCTGGATTTGTGCAGGAAATGGCCCACCTTGATTATCATGCACACTGTGTAGAGAGTTGTCACTTTGGATGGACTATCACCAGCAGGAGAGTGAATTTGTGTGGGGGGGGTGAAGGGTGAGAAAACCTGGATTTGTGCTGGAAATGGCCCAACTTGATGATCACTTTAGATAAGCTATTACCAGCAGGACAGTGGGGTGGGAGGAGGTATTGTTTCATATTCTCTGTGTGTATATAAAGTCTGCTGCAGTTTCCATGGTATGCATCCGATGAAGTGAGCTGTAGCTCACGAAAGCTCATGCTCAAATAAATTGGTTAGTCTCTAAGGTGCCACAAGTACTCCTTTACTTCTGAAACTAAAGCTCTTAATAATTAAAAGATTATAATCGTATCTTAATATTAGATCAAGAAATCATTCTGATCAGAAGATGTCAGATGCCTGATGTGTCGAAAGAATAGTAAATATGGCAGGCGACCAGCTTGGCTTAACGGTGAAATCCTAGCGGATCTTAAACATAAAAAAGAAGCTTACAAGAAGTGGAAGATTGGACAACTGACCAGGGAAGAGTATAAAAATATTGCTCGGGCATGTAGGAATGAAATCAGGAGGGCCAAATCACACCTGGAGCTGCAGCTAGCAAGAGATGTTAAGAGTAACAAGAAGGGTTTCTTCAGGTATGTTGGCAACAAGAAGAAAGCCAAGGAAAGTGTGGGCCCCTTACTGAATGAGGGAGGCAACCTAGTGACAGAGGATGTGGAAAAAGCTAATGTACTCAATGCTTTTTTTGCCTCTTTCTTCACTAACAAGGTCAGCTCCCAGACTGCTGCGCTGGGCATCACAGCATGGGGAGTAGATGGCCAGCCCTCTGTGGAGAAAGAGGTGGTTAGGGACTATTTAGAAAAGCTGGACGTGCACAAGTCCATGGGGCCGGACGCGTTGCATCTGAGAGTGCTAAAGGAATTGGCGGCTGTGATTGCAGAGCCATTGGCCATTATCTTTGAAAACTCGTGGTGAACGGGGGAAGTCCCCGATGACTGGAAAAAGGCTAATGTAGTGCCAATCTTTAAAAAAGGGAAGAAGGAGGATTCTGGGAACTACAGGCCAGTCAGCCTCACCTCAGTCCCTGGAAAGATCATGGAGCAGATCCTCAAGGAATCAATCCTGAAGCACTTACACGAGAGGAAAGTGATCAGGAACAGTCAGCATAGATTCACCAAGGGAAGGTCATGCCTGACTAATCTAATCGCCTTCTATGATGAGATTACTGGTTCTGTGGATGAAGGGAAAGCAGTGGATGTATTGTTTCTTGACTTTACCAAAGCTTTTGACACGGTCTCCCACAGTATTCTTGTCAGCAAGTTAAAGAAGTATGGGCTGGATGAATGCACTATAAGGTGGGTAGAAAGTTGGCTAGATTGTCGGGCTCAATGGGTAGTGATCAATGGCTCCATGTCTAGTTGGCAGCCGGTATCAAGTGGAGTGCCCCAACGGTCGGTCCTGGGGCCGGTTTTGTTCAATATCTTCATAAATGATCTGGAGGATGGTGTGGATTGCACTCTCAGCAAATTTGCGGATGATACTAAACTAGGAGGAGTGGTAGATACGCTGGAGGGCAGGGATAGGATACAGAGGGACCTAGACAAATTGGAGGATTGTGTCAAAAGAAATCTGATGAGGTTCAACAAGGATAAGTGCAGGGTCCTGCACTTAGGATGGAAGAACCCAATGCACCGCTACAGACTAGGGACCGAATGGCTAGGCAGTAGTTCTGCAGAAAAGGACCTAGGGGTGACAGTGGACGAGAAGCTGGATATGAGTCAACAGTGTGCCCTTGTTGCCAAGAAGGCCAATGGCATTTTGGGATGTATAAGTAGAGGCATAGCCAGCAGATCGAGGGACGTGATCGTTCCCCTCTATTCGACATTGGTGAGGCTTCATCTGGAGTACTGTGTCCAGTTTTGGGCCCCGCACTACAAGAAGGATGTGGATAAATTGGAGAGAGTCCAGCGAAGGGCAACAAAAATGATTAGGGGTCTGGAACACATGACTTCTGAGGAGAGGCTGAGGGAACTGGGATTGTTTAGTCTGCAGAAGAGAAGAATGAGGGGGGATTTGATAGCTGCTTTCAACTACCTGAAAGGGGGTTCCAAAGAGTATGGTTCTAGACTATTCTCAGTGGTAGAAGAGGACAGGACAAGGAGTAATGGTCTCAAGTTGCAGTGGAGGAGGTTTAGGTTGGATATTAGGAAAAACTTTTTCACTAGGAGGGTGGTGAAACACTGGAATGCGTTACGTAGGGAGGTGGTAGAATCTCCTTCCTTAGAAGTTTTTAAGGTCACGCTTGACAAAGCCCTGGCTGGGATGATTCAATTGGGGATTGGTCCAGATGTGAGCAGGGGGTTGGACTAGATGACCTCCTGAGGTCCCTTCCAACCCTGATATTCTGTGACTCTATGTCCCAGATGTCAGTAAATTAGCGAACATCTCCAATCACAGAATTGAGACGCTGAAAGGGAAAAAGATGGATTTTGAAAGATAACAAAAGTAAAGATTTTCCTTTCTGGTTTTTGAGAAATACAACACTTACGTTGAGAAACCTATACTAGAGATAGTGGTCTGGGAAATATTGTTTCTGTTCCTACAAGCAAAAAATGTCTAGCACATATACCAACACGTCTCTGGGCCACTGCCCTGAAATGTCTAATTTAATTCTACCTTTTGGGCACCATACTTCTTTGCTAGGACTGATGACAGAGGTTTGATTACAGTGCATTTTCCAGGACAGGAGAAAATATGTCAGAAAGTTTCACTGTTGACAGTACTTGATAGCAGTTGCTAGTTCTGCAACAGCACAACACTGACAGTTATTTAGGATCTGATTCTTATTTACTTTAATGGCTAGATCCACAAAGGGGATTTAAGTTTAGTGTTGCAATACCTAACTTCAAGCACGCTGCTGCACAGTGGAATCCGCAGCCCTATGATAGACACCCAGACTCCCTCCTATACAATGCACGGGGAGAGTTAGATGCCTAAGAATAGGATTCACAAAAGCCAGCAAGGTGAGCAGAGAGCTGCCTAAGCTAGCCAATAGGAAATGCCAAGGAGAGGGGTATGGCCCAAGCTCCACCCTTCAAAGAGATTTAGGCACTTATTTCCAGGCTGGAGGGAAGCGCCTCCCTCCATCCAGGATTCAGAGCCTTGAACTCTCTCTTGGAGTTAGGCACCGAAATCAATTCAACCCTTTTTTGCCAAAAACAAGGAGGGGAATCAGTGGCCTTATACTCTGTAGCCCAGTGGATTCACCTCGGAAGTGGGAGACCCGGTTTCAAGGCTCTACTCTGACTCAGGAGGAGTTGAACTTGCGTGTCTCCCAGGCTGGGTGTGTGCACTAACACCCAGGCAATAGAATTTTCCAGGGTGGGGGCTCTCTCAGTCTTTCCTGTTGAAGCTGTTAGAGTCTATAAACAGGTTTCAGAGTAACAGCCGTGTTAGTCTGTATTCGCAAAAAGAAAAGGAGTACTTGTGACCCCTTAGAGACTAACCAATTTATTTGAGCATAAAGCTTTCATGAGCTACAGCTCACTTCATCGGATGCATAAATACGACAGGCGCAGAGGCTGGGTTCTGACTCTCACATCCCAAGGGAGTGCCCTACCCACTGTGCAACAGGGTCAGTCTCACTCTCTTTCTGGCCCAATGGATTATTTATTTATACACAGTGAAACAGCTTCAAAAGGAGAGATAGGGAGACTCACCCCAGAGTACCCCCTAGCTCAGTGGGTTTCCGACGTCCTGGGGAAGTGCTCTTACCACTGGGCTATAAGGTAGAAGACAGCTTCAGCCTGGGTCCCAATCTGGTTGACATACTCTAATGTGACCTGAGTCCTACCAGATTGGATCCCACAGGCAAGGTAGGGGATGCCTAGTTCGTTAATCTTGCTGAGGGTTAGGTGTGAACAAGGCACTGGATATCAGGATTCTAGCAACTGTGTGCATACCCATCAGCAGAAACTGAGGATTTCTCTACGTGAGCATTTAGTTCTCGGCAAATTGAGGTGTGTATCTTTTCCACGCTAGCCTGCCTAGTGCTCACTGAAATGGGACTAGATCAGAACACATTAATGAATGTTAATGTGCATCAGCAGGGTCCACATGGACATTTAGTCCAAGGCAGGTTGATTTGGGATAGATTCATGCATGCCCCAAATTTACCATGAACAAATTGTTTATGTAGACACACCCTCCTGTGTCTAGGGAATGTGGGCACATGCTGGGTTAGGCGGCAGCTGAACAGGGATTTTGAGGATCTCAATTTGGGATTTAGGTCCCAAAGTATGAGGTAGACCACTAAATCCTTTTATAGATTAGTCCTAAAACCCATTTGCAGTGCCAGAGCAGGACAAAGGGGCTTTAGTATAAATGAGAATCAGGCCCTCTGTGTAATAATCAATACAGTTGAACATATTTTAAACACTAACCATATTTTCCAACAAGCAGCCTGCCTTCTTAAGCAAAACAGACTGATGTATGAAAAACACATGCATTGGGAATGAGCTCTTTTAAATTAAGCCCACATTGCTAAGTGTGGGGGCCTGAGTAGTTGAGTGCTACTTGCTGGTTAACATTACTCTGTGGCATCAGAGAAACAAAGTGTTAATGGTGATTAAACCCATTGAAACCACCAAGTATGTTCTCTCAATTATTGTGCATAATTGTATTAGCTCAGATGATGTTTCAAGTTAGTGTATTTTGTATTGTTGCACAGAATACCAGGAGGGCTACTGAAAGGATGCTTAGATGTGTCCATATTATTCAGTGTCAATTTCAGAGTTGCAGATACTTCTGAGGCAGGACTACAAAATGTCCACTTGAAATACTATTCATGTGTTACCAAAACTGCACTTAAAGCTTTATGTAGAAACGTGAGCCCAAGGTCCAAGAATCTAAATATTATAGTTAGTGAGAAAGGACACTAGCAGCATTTCTCCTTTGAGTGTTAAACCAGGGCTATTTACAGTTCTGTTTCTTGCACTATAAGTTCTATAGCTCAAAGATTGCTTTCATTGTTAAATGAAAGCAGGTTACCAGCTCATAAGAGGGAGTAGAGGCTTGTAAGTATCCTGGGAGAGGTGCCCTAATTTTTCTTCAACAAAAACAAAATACAGCAGTATTGACCCACACTCCACTTGTATCATAACAATAGGCACCATAGATGCACAAAATCTGTTTCTTCCTAACATAAATACAGTATTAGTTAAGGTCAAGAATCCAGATCCTAGTGATGCCATCTATCAGGCTATCTCCATCTTAAACAGATGCTCTATCTTATTTTTTCTAACACCCGTCACGATAATATGCAGGCCCTGCCCAGATGAATTAGCTCTGCATGCCTATGCCCACAGTGGACTTCACAGAAGATTCTGCTCTTTATCCTTCCCGAGTTCCAGGAAACTCTGTAGGATTTAGTTACTGTGAGAAAACTTTAGCAAATAGATGGAGTCTACGGTGGTCTTTAAAATAGGTCAGAGTTTATCTCATTCTAATCTCTTCTGGTAGCTTATCCCATAAATACACCCCCAAAACTGGGAATGCTTTGAGACAGATCCTAGCCTTTTAGTGGCATGAAGTAGCCTTCAAGCAGGGCCTACTGTGGTACTCCTGTAGAGCCACCTCCTTCCCAGCCACCAGTGCAGAGGTTGCGGTTGGGCCGCTATTATTTTCTGGTGAGCCCCAGCTGCTGGAGCAGAGCCTAGGGGCTGTGGATTGCTGGTGTCGATTATAGCAAGGTTTAGGCTTCTTTAATTATTCCAGGGACCAGTCTAGTGGCTGATGGCCCAGGATGGGAGGTGAGCAAAGACTCCTTTGCACTCACATCTGGACATGCACAGAGTACTCCTTGATTACACGTGAGGATTGTGGCCTTTATTCCCAGTTTTCATGCGCTTCATTGTTAAAAGTGTTAAAAGTATATGCAGACTATGTATAACAATATATGACTCCACTATGTTCTGGTGTGTTAACTCTGATATTCTGGTATCTCTGTAGGTTACTAGTTTTAACTTGTGTTCATTTACTTACAAAAAGTATTGATTTAAAAAAAACCCACAAAACAAAACCTCCCTTACCATATCTCCTTTGGAGTAATATTAAGCTTGTGTAATGAAGAGACAGTAGTAAACAAAGTAAAAATTACTTTTTGGCATTTCCTCAATAGCTTGTTGTGTTGTACACACAGCAAGTACCCACAGGCGCCTTCAAGACACTGCTTCATAACACATATATCACAAATTGTAATCAGCGCCAGATACGTTACAGATGCACTCAGAGCTTTAATTTGGCTCTTAATCTTTAATTTAAATCACACCCTTAATGTTCCTTAAAGAGAGTTGTTTGTGTGCCCAAGTGTATTATCAGTAGTGCATCGTACAATTAATAAAGTGGGCCCCGACCTGGGATATTCTATCTACTACCCAAGATCCATAAACCTGGAAATCCTGGGCGCCCCATCATCTCAGGCATTGGCACCCTGACAGCAGGATTGTCTGGCTATGTAGACTCCCTCCTCAGGCCCTACGCTACCAGCACTCCCAGCTACCTTCGAGACACCACTGACTTCCTGAGGAAACTTCAATCCATCGGTGATCTTCCTGATAACACCATCCTGGCTACTATGGATGTAGAAGCCCTCTACACCAACATTCCACACAAAGATGGACTACAAGCCGTCAAGAACACTATCCCCGATAATGTCACGGCTAACCTGGTGGCTGAACTTTGTGACTTTGTCCTTACCCATAACTATTTCACATTTGGGGACAATGTATACCTTCAGATCAGCGGCACTGCTATGGGTACCCGCATGGCCCCACAGTATGCCAACATTTTTATGGCTGATTTAGAACAACGCTTCCTCAGCTCTCGTCCCCTAAAGCCCCTACTCTACTTGCGCTATATTGATGACATCTTCATCATCTGGACCCATGGAAAAGAAGCCCTTGAGGAATTCCACCATGATTTCAACAATTTCCATCCCACCACCAACCTCAGCCTGGTCCAGTCCACACAAGAGATCCACTTCCTGGACACTACAGTGCTAATAAACAATGGCCACATAAACACCACCCTATACCGGAAACCTACTGACCGCTATTCCTACCTGCATGCCTCCAGCTTTCACCCTGACCACACCACACGATCCATCGTCTACAGCCAAGCTCTGCGATACAACCGCATTTGCTCCAACCCCTCAGACAGAGACAAACACCTACAAGATCTCTGTCACGCTTTCTTACAACTACAATACCCACCTGCAGAAGTAAAGAAACAGATTGATAGAGCCAGAAGAGTTCCCAGAAGTTACCTACTACAGGACAGGCCTAACAAAGAAAATAACAGAACGCCACTAGCGGTCACCTTCAGCCCCCAACTAAAACCCCTCCAACGCATTATTAAGGATCTACAACCTATCCTAAAGGATGACCCAACACTCTCACAAGTCTTGGGAGACAGGCCAGTCCTTGCCTACAGACAGCCCCGCAACCTGAAGCAAATACTCACCAACAACCACATACCACACAACAGAACCACTAACCCAGGAACCTATCCTTGCAACAAAGCCCGTTGCCAACTGTGCCCACATATCTATTCAGGGGACACCATCACAGAGCCTAATAACATCAGCCACACTATCAGAGGCTCGTTCACCTGCACATCCACCAATGTGATATATGCCATCATGTGCCAGCAATGCCCCTCTGCCATGTACATTGGTCAAACTGGACAGTCTCTACGTAAAAGAATAAATGGACACAAATCAGATGTCAAGAATTATAACATTCATAAACCAGTCAGAGAACACTTCAATCTCTCTGGTCACACAATCACAGACATGAAGGTCGCTATCTTAAAACAAAAAAACTTCAAATCCAGACTCCAGCGAGAAACTGCTGAATTGGAATTCATTTGCAAATTGGATACTATTAATTTAGGCTTAAATAGAGACTGGGAGTGGCTAAGTCATTATGCAAGGTAGCCTGTTTCCTCTTGTTTTTTCCTACCCCCCCCCCAGATGTTCTGGTTTAACTTGGATTTAAACTTGGAGAGTGGTCAGTTTAGATGAGCTATTACCAGCAGGAGAGTGAATTTGTGTGTGTATGGGGGTGGGAGGGATGTGAGAAAACCTGGATTTATGCAGGAAATAGTCCGACTTGATTATGTAAAGAGTTGTCACTTTGGATGGGCTAGCACCAGCAGGAGAGTGAATTTGTGTGGGGGGGTGGAGGGTGAGAAAACCTGGATTTGTGCTGGAAATGGCCCACCTGTTGATCACTTTGGCCCACCTGTTGATCACTTTAGATAAGCTATTACCAGCAGGACAGTGGGGTGGGAGGAGGTATTGTTTCATATTCTCTGTGTGTATATAAAGTCTGCTGCAGTTTCCACGGTATACATCTGATGAAGTGAGCTGTAGCTCACGAAAGCTCATGCTCAAATAAATTGGTTAGTCTCTAAGGTGCCACAAGTACTCCTTTTCTTTTTCCTGATACTGAATGACCTTGTCTCCCAACTAAATGCATTCCTTCAACCTGCAGATCTGTTAGTGTGCTGAGCACATTCAGTTCAACTCAGCTATTTATTACATGATATCTGTCCCCACCTTGTGGTAATTTTGATACAGAGTGAATCCAAACAACATATATCTGAGTATTTAATTTTTACATTTTAGTTTTACATCTTAAATCTGTAGGTTACCAGCTTAAAGAGTGAAGAGAGGTTTTGATTATTATGGCATAAGGACACTAACTTTTCTTCTTCAATAACAACAACATAAATCAATATTTCCAGCATGTTGATTCAAGCTGCATATATGTAGGCTTGGCAGAATTTGATTTTTTAAAAATAATTTTGACGGAGTGTATCCATGTTTATTTTTAAGCTTTTTTTCAAATTTTATCTATTTAAATTTTCACAGTTGAGTGAAATTATGGGTAGGGTCACCAGATGTCCCGATTTTATAGGGACAGTCCCGATTATTGAGTCTTTTTCTTACATAGGCTTCTATTACCTCCCACCCCTTTCCCAATTTTTCACATTTGCTGTCTGGTCACCCTAATCATGGGGGGGACAAGCAATAATTATTTAATGACAATATATGTGGAGATTCAAAAAGTTAAAGCTTTAAAACAAAAATTGTCAACATAACACATACAAATATACTAAGTAAATACCCTTAAATCAAACTTTAATAAGTCCTCAAGCAGCATTTGTCATTCATTGCCTGTCCATAATGCCCTTCATTTTCCGTTTTCACTGATTTTTATTGCAAAAGTCCCAGGTTTTACATAAGCTATTATTTGTGGGTGGTGGTTGGTTTTTTTTTTCTTTACTGATTTGCACCACAGTCCTGGACCACTCAAGTACATGAAAATACCGATTATTTGAAGAAAATCAGATACGTTACATTAGGTAGCTGTATTTATGTTAATAATAAATTTGTCTGAGTGTAAATACGAGGCTTTCTGTTAAAGCAAGCAATGTAATGGAAGATATACGTACACACTCACGTGCATGCATGTGCACACACATTGTTAATGTGCAGTCCATGAAATAAACCATTGAACTGCTTTCACTTTCAGTTTTCTTACTTCTTGCTATTTGTTGGGTTTGTATTTTTATTTTTATTTTTTTTTGGTGCTCCAGTCCCCCAGTGTTAACCACAATATTTACGCAGAAAATTGTGAAATTAATTTATTGTACTGATTTTCACCTGCTTCTATTTTTTTTATAATACTGATAAATTCCTGGGAAATTTTAAACAAAATAAAAATTGAAACCTTTTTGTCAATTTCTATTTTCATCAATGGAAAATATGTTTTTGTCAGTTTGTGCATGTATGGCAAAATCAACATTTACTGACATTTAACAAAAAAAGATCAAATCCTTCCAAGCCTGTACATATATCATGGCAATTGGCATCAGAGATACATGAAATAAGATATTCTGTTTTCTTGTAACACATATACCGTATTAAAGTCCAGAATCCAGATACTACAGACAAACGTAAAAATCCTTATGTAATTTACGTTATACTTTGTCAGGCAAACTATCTCCATCTTAAACAGATGCTGTATATCTGTATACCAATAGTCCATCTTTATGGATAATGAAGTGGAATAAAAGGTTTTGTTTCCTGATACTGACTAATATATTTATGTATTTAATTTTTAAATTTTATTTTTACGTTTACATCTTAAACTTGTTGTCAGGGTTCCCTCCCCACTCTGAACTCTAGGGTACAGATGTGGGGACCTGCATGAAAGACCCCCTAAGCTTATTTCTACCAGCTTAGGTTAAAACTTCCCCAAGGCACAAATTCTTTGCCTTTGGATGGTACGCTGCCACCACAAAGTGATTTAACAAAGAATCAGGGAAAGGACCACTTGGAGTTCCTATTCCCCCAAAATATCCCCCCAAGCCCTTACACCTCCTTTCCTGGGGAGGCTTGAGAATAATATCCTAACCAATTGGTTACAAAGTGATCACAGACCCAAACCCCTGGGTCTTAGGACAATAGAGAAATCAGTCAGGTTCTTAAAAGGATTTTATTTAAAAAGAAGTTAAAAATCACCTCTGTAAAATCAGGATAGAAAATAACTTTATGGGTAACAAAAGATTCAAAAACACAGCAGAACTTTCTCTAGGCTTAGTTTCAAAGTTACAAAAAAACAGGAATAAACCTCCCTCCAGCAAAGGAAAAATTCACAAGCAGAACAAAAGATAATCTAACACACCTTGCTTGGCTTTTACTTACAATTTTTGTAATATGAGAGACTTTTAGGATGGTTTATAGGAGAAGGAGTTTTCTGACCTGATGCTTCTCTGCTTCCCAAGAGAACACACAAAAACAAAGCCTTCCCCACCCCACCCCCCACCTCCCCCGGCAAGATTTGAAAGTATCTTCTTTCCCCATTGGTCCCTTTGGTCAGGTGCCAACCAGGTTATTTGAGCTTCTTAACCCCTTACAGGTAAGGAGGAATTCTAGGCTACCCTTAGCTGTATGGTTATGACACTTGTAAATCACCAACTCATACAGAAGTTTGCATATACAATCCAGCACAAACGACAGTTCAGTTGTTGCCTATATATATGCTAATCAGAAACAGCCACCCACACAACGTTCTTCTTCCACTTACCTGCTCAGATTTTTCCTGCTATGAGAACAATGATTATATGGTTGTGTAAAGGGGCACATGACAGGGATATATGTACATAAGCATATGTTACTGGATCAGGAGCATACACCAAGAAGAATGCTCTGACCCCCTAAGCATCATCTTACAGTGCCTTTTTTTTTTTTTGCTTTTGAGAGAGTTGGATTGGCATAGTGAACTGCCATCCTGCACTACCTCTCCTGGATGCAGACTTTCTGACAGTAGCCAATGTCAGATTTTCCCTAAGGCGCGTAACAAAATAATGGACATAAAATGAAACCAGGACAAGCATATAGGCCTAATAATACCAATATAATAGAATCTCTCATGTAACATTTCCAGACCAAAGCCCCAGTTGTAGCTTAGCTAGGGCTTGTGAAATGTACAGGTATAGACATTTTCCCCACAAGCCCACAGAATGGCTGGGGAGCCAGTCTGTGAAGGCTATTTCATCCCCTGGCTGAAATAGCTCTGTTCACCTTTAACATGTGTCTGCTGTAGGGCAGTACATTGCCCCATAAAAGGACTTCATACCACATAGAGGTGCATACTTCTGCACAATCCCAGTCGTCCTTTATGTGGTACAGCCATACCTGTTCTCCTGCCTTCATGGAGGTGAGGCACTGGATTTGCCCCTAAGTGCATGGCCAATTTGTCAGAGTTGTACAGAATAAAAGCAGGGTGGAAATGTAATTGTGAGCGATGCAATGATGGTTCCAAAGATGCAATCTCACAATGCATTTATGTATTTTGAGGGGAGGGAGGGTTAGTATCAAGTAGCTTTAGAACTATTTTGCTATGTTTAAAGGGTGAGTGACTACACATAAGAACAAAGGAAACTTTAAAAGGGAGTCTGATGTGACAGGGGTTTTTACAAGGTGTGTTTACTCAGTACAATTAGAGTGCTCTGTAACAGTCAATATACGAGAAGGGAGATAAGTTGTTGGTTTTTTTGTTTTTTTAAAGTTTAGCAAATGTCTTGCATATGAGTGATCCCAATCAATTCAATAGGAGTTGTGTGAAGGTTAGAAAGCAGCTTAGACTAGCCAATAGATTGTTGACAATGAAAATATGAGATCATAACCAAACACTTTCAAACCAGTTTGCCCACCCCACATGCTTATTGATTCTTGGGAAAACCTCCACAGGAGAGCTACATATGCATGCCCCAAAGATAGGTAAAACTATTTTATATTACAAACATTCATTGCCAGAAGTTCAGCATTTATCTTTATTAGGCTTTTTTTTAACTATTAAGTGGGGTTATAGTCATATGACTCCGTTTCACTACAGTGAAAATATTTCAGTTTAAGCTCCACGCAACACAAATAATTTAGGGGCAATAGTCAAATTCTAAAAGTCTTTTTTTCAGCACGTTGTGGTGAGAACATTAATCAGAACATTTGTTCTTTCCTACTCTTAACTGACAACATTTATCTTTCCAATTCACGCAATGTTATGCTTTAGAACAGTGATTCTCAAACTGTGGTAACCTGTAATATTGGTGGTAAGTGGGCACAGTCAGGCTGTATGAGATTTAGTTTAAAGTATACTACCACTGACTGAAATTCTGAAGGTGGTACACCGAATACAGTCTGAGAATCCCTGCAACAAGTCTATATTTGGGATAAATGTGTATTGTTGCAGGGCTGTTCTTCCTAAAAAGTGTGAATTTAAGTTAAATTACTTCATTCTTGTTATTTCAAAATGAAAGAATTATTTCTATTATTTTCTTTTTTATTTATTCTTTCAGAAGCAGACACTCCATTAAGACGGATACTCTGACTAAAATCCCTCCAAAGGATATAGCATCCAGGGGAGGGAAGAAGGAAAAAGATCAGCTGACTTAGCCCATATGAGCCAACTCACTGCAATCCTCTAGCATTGTCGTGTTTAGATTTTTGATATGTGTTATGTACTCAGGGTCGACATGTCCTAATCAAAGCTATCATAAAGTAAACTCTAACTCGGGCAGAATGACTTTGTGGGTGAAACTCTGGCTCTACTGAAGTCAATGGCAAAACTCCCATTGGCTTCAACAGGGTCAGAATTTCGCCTCATGTGAATTCTTCCTTACGGGATACACCCCTACTTATTTATAAGTTACAAATGAACCTCAAAAAGGGTCCAAGAACTGTCAAGGTGTGTGTAAAGGTTTGGGCCAGATCTGAGTTTGGGTCCATTCTTGGTTGCATTGGAGCAGGATTGGGCACTTGAATCTGTAAATTTATGTCCATCCCTGATAGTAACTCAATTGGAAACCATGTTAATTATACAGTAACTGAAGTTTCAATTAATACCAATTCCTGATAACATGTGTCAATGTGTGTAAACTGTGTAAATAACCCTGTGTAATGTATTCAAACTCATACAGCATATATTGAGTCATGCTGAAGAGAACTATGCACTACTAGTGGTCTGAGCACAGGCCTGACAGTCCGCAGCTCCTGAGTTCTGATGCCTCCTCACACAATCACTTCCTTGTGCAAGCAATTTAACTTCTCTGCCTCAGCTTACTTATCTGTAATATATTCATATTTACTATACAGGAAGGTTATCAGAATGGTCACTTAATATTATGAAAGCACTATACACTGGTATTACTCGGGCTGCTAGCATTAATTTGTCTCGTTGTATAGTGCCCATGGCAAAGACCATACATTAAAAATAGAGCTTTCAGTTCCCTGTGCTGTGCTGTGCTGCTGTGGAAAAACAACTTTTCAAGTTACTTTAGTAGCAAGTGCTAAATATTATTATTTAGTAGTAGTAGTACTATTAGAAAGAAAGTTTGTTTCATACATATTTTCTATACATTCATGCCAGACAAGTTCTTAGATATGAAAATGTTTCTATTTAAACTGGTCACAGAAACATTAAACAATATACACATCACAATAATTAACTTTAAAACCAGTTTGGTGCAGTTTTTTTCTCTTTAGGCAAAGGAACTGATATGGTGGATTCTGATACACTTTTCTGTTTGTCCTTTTAGGATCCTAGATGAAATATTTTACTATCCCAGCACTCACTATAGTTGTTTTTCCTCATTAACTTCTGCTTTCATATATATGTCTGTAAAATAAACTTGATTTGTCTTATGTTTTCATATAAAATCAATGTATTCAGATCTTTGCTGCTGTTATTTGAAGTAAGAAAAAAGAGCAGAGACAGAAAATTTAAAATATAGTACTCGGTATTTATGCAACATTACATTTTCTATATCCTGTAAAATGAATCGAATGATTATATACAAACAAAGCAGCCCTTATTCTCTTTCAAGTGATGACTTCACTAAAAATCTCATCAAGGTTCTTATTCTGTGCAGGAAAGAAATGGGAAAGTAAAGAAATCCATCACAGAAAAAGCCACATGAATGTGCATTGCAAGGCAAGCCTTAGCAGTCCAAAGACAGTTTGCAAGCAATGAGCTGAGAAAAACTAGCATCTACAACTATGGAAAAAAGTTTCCCACCTTTAATCATTCATTCCTCCATATGCTGTTGTTTCAACTGCAAACTTATGTCAAAATCATGTTTCATTTCTAAAACCTAAACTATTGTACATACCTTCATTCAAGCAGCCACACCTCCTACTTCATAAGTCCACTATAGTATTTGTGAACTATATATTGTCTGCTCAGTACATATCCTGTACGCTTTATGGATGTAATCTGCATGTCTTGCCATAAGCAAGCTGATGATAAAATAAAATCAACTACAGAGCTATCCAAAATACTTGTCCCTAATAGTAAAAATAATGAAATAACTATCAAAAGGATGGATTTATATCTTCAGATGCTGCTAGGGGCAAAGCATGTTCATCAGAATTTTGCAGAAAAAATCTGGATAGTTGCCTGTTGCTTAGATGAAGAACATTCACTGCATATTTGTTCCTCCCACAGACCCCAAGGATGCAAATGGGTATTATGCATATTGTATCATTTTCGACTATATTCTAACCCAGAGATATGAATAGAATGCCGTTCATTACACAGAGAAGAAAGGGGCCTGGAGTAGTTACACAACTCAGAATACTGAATTTTCAGATTCTTCTTGTTGCAATAAAGAATAAAGAGGGACATTTTCTAGAAAAACTGCTCCACATGCCAGGGAGGAGATCAAGAAGTGATGGGGATGAAGAGGAGAACATAAGCAATTAAATCAGTAGATAGAATAGCAGCTTGTAATTAAAGATGAAGCAAAATATGAAACTTGAATCCTAACCCCTTCAAAATTTTCAGAAAATGGGTTTAAACTTCAATCTCCAGGTCCGAACTCACCTCTCAGTTTATGGTTCTGGTCTGGTTATGCAACCCAAAGATTTTGGTTCTAAATCCCATACAAACTGCTGACTCCGCAGAGCATCTGATCCAAAGCACACTGAAGTCAATGGGATTTGGATCAGGCTCAGTATTTCCCCCATGAAACATCAAGTCACCTTTTATTTCACAGCGAATCTCATGAGATTTTCACCAATGAGGGTAAAAATATTGCAATAACTGTTCACAAGATTTCAGTGCTGACTAGTCCAAACCCACATTTTAGCCCTGATTCAGCTATGAACCTGAACCTAATCTCAACACCACCTTCCTGGCCCATCTTTAATTATCATTTTTGTGTTACACATGGGATTGTTTCTTTTCTGCTTTCAGACTTTGTGTGTTGTCTATAAACAGTCACTGGTGGCTTTTCAGCACTTACCTTTTTCATTGCCATTTGCATATTGTGGAGGCTTGTTTTTGTCAATGCTGTTAAAGCTCTGACTTCTCCGATTTAAATTAGAAGCTCCCTGGACTTTGGTACTGCTGCCTGCAGCTGGCACCCTTGAGGGCCCTGGAAGCCTAGAATAGTATAATCAGAAATTACTTTGTTGTACAAGATGCAAAGACATCAAACACACACTTTGTCAAGTATCAGACCAAAGTATGGAACCAGTAAAATGAATAACAATGATTTCACATAATGACAAAGAATGACAGGAATCAAGTTAGTTAGATTCAGCAGGATCAATGAAAATAACAGTTAATCCTAACACACACAAAAGGGAAAAAGATGTTTTATAGCATCACAGGGAACAAGGATGCTTTGCATTTGCCATTAACATTGCTAAAACAGATTCACCCACATATATTATTACAGTGTAATATTTTATTTAAATATATCACAAGTCTGTTTTCTGGAGTAAATACGGTAAAATTGACTAGAGAACATAACAATAAAATATTTTGAAGAAATACCCCAAATTCTCTAAATCTGGTAAATACTCTAGTTAATTGCATTTATAGCACAATAACTAGACTTTGACTAAGCCACTTCACTCAAATACATTTTGAATAGCTATTGGCTTGTAGCTCTAACTATATTTCAAATTGGTCTGCATATTTATCTCAAATGCAGAATGTTGAAAATAAATATGCTAAGGTAGATATTGCAGATGTATGTATACCCTATGGAAGAATATAATGCAGACTATGCAGTTCATTTGTTACTATTTGCTGCCACCATCTGAGCCTTACTATGTAGTAGTGTTATGAAAAAATTAGGAGCCATTGTCTGTAATATGTATAAACGATCATTGTATTTTGCTTGATTCAGTTCTCTGACATAAGATTATTTAATACAAGTCTGCTTCAAATTTCCTCCATCACCAATGCAAATATACCCCCCCCCCTTTTTTATACAACACATAATAAAATACTCAGATCATCAACAGACTTTTGCAATAGGGATATAATACCCATATTCTGTTACTGATGGACTACGCAAATGTGATGAGTAATTTCAAAGACTTTGCTAACAACAGCGTGAATTATTGTAGAGTTCTCAAATGATACTAGTGTCATCATATGATGCATCATGAAAGGGCAATAGCGGGAGAGAGGAAAGAAATTAAAGGACTCCAAAATGTTAGATTTTTATAAATGTTTTGCTTAACACATTGGTACATCAAAAATGTTGAAATCATTTTAGTTTCATTAGATAACACATATAAAGAGCCCCACATTCTGTTACATTACTGATTTAAGCCTCAGAGAGCTAATCCATTCATTATTTTTATGGCTCATTCTGGCTGCCAGCCTGCCCCACTAGTCTCTGTGCTGAGACCAGAGCAGACTGTCTCTACAGCTGTATGCATTCTAACCTTTAGCATGACCCATGAATTCTAGTGATCTTCTGTTCCCTGAAGAATGCACTAAAACAAACTTAAAAATCCATTTGCTCTTTCTCATTACCCTAATTTGACAGGCAGTCAGAGCCCTGAGATCGTTTGTCAAAGGTAATGAGAAAAAAAAAGCAATGAGAAGTCATGTGCAACACTGGAAATTCATCTGTTCTATTAAAATGTAAAGTACTTAAGTGTATATTTTACATGCCAGAATCCTCAAACTTGCAGCCGTAACCACATTATACATGAGGTAACTTGCTCTACATACTTTCCAATTTACTTCATTTACGGTCATTAATTGAACTCAGTTTACAAATTGCCCTTGCAGAATCATTTTAAGCAACCAAGGAAATGCAAAGTAGGAAGTAACAGATAAGGGACAAGTCACATACCTCTGATCAGGGCCTTGGCAACACTGTCATAGATTTAAAGTATTAGACAATAAAAACTGTTAGCCTACACATGCTGAATGGTGGACAAGACAGTAGTGTCAGTAGTAAATGAGACTGAAGACCTATGATCACAGGCATAAAGCAACTACACGCTGGTATGGCTCATTGCAAGCTATCACCAGTCACTCAGATTGTATTAGTGCACCACATTATGAAATGCAAGCTTTATTGTGGATTACATTATTTATAGTCCATTGTTCTCAGCAATGAACTGTACAGCAAACAGTGTGATTAATAAAGACATTGCTTATCATAAACACAAACTTACAACAGCAAGAGGGACTTGAATTCTTTTCTTCTAAAAATCTGTTTGTGGATTTTAGTGCTCATGAAAGTGAAAGATTAGTAGCACTGGCTAGAGCAGACAACAGGACAGGCAGGGAAAGTGTGAGCTTCTGCACACAGCTCTGTCAAGTACACTTCAAGCTTTAGCTGAGGCCCTTTGTGTCTCCAAATCCAAGTATCTCATGAAGAGGGGCTTTACCTGTGCTATTCCAGGGACAGTAGACACAGTCCCTAACTGTTTGTCTGCTACATCTTTGCTCCTCTGCTCCTGACATCCAGGAATTTAGGGTTGCCAACCCCCCTAGATTGTCCTGGAGTCTCCAGGAACTAAAGATTAATCTTTAATTATAGACTATGTCATGTGCTGAGACCTCCAGGAATACATCCCACCAAAATAGACAACCCTCCATGAACGAGACTTGTGTGATGATTTTGGATGTGGACACAGGAGCTTTGGATGGACTTCCAAATTCATTTTCACTTGTGACTCAAGTAAGAAGTTGAGTCAAAAGCTTTACTAAATCCCTAAGCCTTCTAACCCCTCAAATCTGATATTTTACATGCAGGATACTAAGATGCAGGACATATAACAATCACAAATATGGCTAATGGTATTGTACAAATTTGCTTTTGCCAGTCAGGTGCAAGGCTTTCCCATGACAAAGCTCTGTGGTACAAAATTTGCATGATTACACATTGCAATGTTTACTTATGTCCAAAGAATAAAATACCAATGGGCACTGACTCAGTTGAGTATCACTAATAAGCAATAAATGAGAGATATTAACTGACCTAGAAGTCTTTTTTTGACTGGTTGCAATTCCACTGTGATTAGACTGAGTTGCATATCTGGCTCTCAGACTGTATGAGAAGAAACAGAGAAATTGAATTAAAGAATTTTTGAACACATATAGAAAGCACACACTTACCAGCAAACTATGAGTTAATGTAATGCAAGCTGAACATGTACAGAAAACCCAAATTAATCAGCAAAGAATGAATTAATGTGCAGGATATGAGTAATGCAATGTACAGATTATGAAATAATGGACGGCACCGTAATTTGCCTCACTTAGAAAAACGTATTAACGTTTAGATATAGACAGTTTGGGAAAAAATTCAGAATGCCCAAGTTTCAGCACTGGTAGTGTAATCTGCAGCTTCAAAATTTGTGTTTGTGTTTTTGTGTCTTCAAAAAGAACTGCAGGCAAATATGTAAGTACTTTTGCCTCCAGCTACCTGATCTGTATCTGCAATTAGGTAGCTAGAGGAGAACAAATATTCCAATTTGCAGCTACATACCCAGTGTGGACACAAAATGCAGATATAAATTGAACCCACCAAAGGAAAGGCAACTGAAGAAGTGGGTTTTTTACCCACAAAAGTTTATGCCCAAATAAATTTGTTAGTCTTTAAGGTGCCACTGGACTCCTTGTTTTTGTGGACACAGACTAACATGGCTACCCCTCTGATACTTGACACCAAAGGAAAGATACCCTGCTGATAAATGTAGCCATATAGAAGTGTCCACTGATGTTTTCTGTCATTATCACTCAAGCTAATTGTAACAAAGTGCATTGCTCAGACAGATGCTTTAATAGGCGACTCCTGCTATTTATTTAGGTTTCCTGTCACATTCCATAAGGAGTCGCATCTTAGCCTCTTTCAGCATGCAGAGGGCATTTCTGCAATACAAGACATGTCCGTGCTAGGGGGTTACTACAACAGAACCCTGTTGGAAGGCCAGACATGTGTCCCATCAAGCAGGAGACGCCTGGTGCTGAATCTCTGTTGCCTTACGGCCAGTTTATGCCACTCCCTAGTGAAGTGTGGCTCTATACGACCGGGTCTCCCAGCAATTTGCATGAGGGGTTTGTCTGACGCATGGCTATGGGGAGGAGCTGCAGCCGATATACTCTAGCTATTATGGCTGATACAATGTAGAGCAGCCGTCAGGTCTTAGAGCCCCAGATCATGGGGAGGCACAAAGGTGATTTTAATCATAGGTCAGGTGAAATGGGAAATCAGAGCCTTAGGGCTTTTGAGGATGTGGGAGGAAACCAAGTAAAATGCAAGCTCCATTTTGATTGGTTTGGCGTAAACCCAGCAACTCCCACACTTTATATTTTTAAATCACTGCAGTAATAGCAGCAGCAGCAGCCACCACCTCTGGCCCTCTGGCCCTGTATAATAGGCTAGCACTATTTGCCAAAAACACCTATCCCTGCTAGGAGGTATTGATTCTGGTAGGAAAAAGTTAAGTGGTTTCTGCTGATGCACTAAGTTAGGCAGCGTATTAGTCTCGCTGAATATAGTGACTGAAAATAGTGAATACAGTGTAACAGTGACAGCTCAGCATGATGATCCCTTCATTTGACCTGCTAGGATGACAAAGAGGTGGGTGGGAGACCTTTTCCAACTGTGAGATATTAAGGCAGAGAATTATTCTTAAATAGTCAGCCGCTAGTAAAACAAGATACTTTGGTTCCCTTTGAGCTTCAAGTGCCCAGACTGTTATTGAGATAGTGGGAACCGAACTTTGTGTTTATTGTTGCTAATTTCCGTGTTAATAAATACAACCCCAGTAAGGGATCACAGTATGACCTCTAAAAATATGTGAACTGTGTCTGCAGGTTGGAAATGGCCCCTGCTCACACACGGTTTGAAAGATATAAGAGTATACGAGTCCTAACACTGGGGTGTGGAGCCACCCAAAGAGACAGCGGTGCCACGGCCCTTTGGAATAGACAGGTTGTATAACCTCAGAACAGTGACAATTCATGGTTTGAAATGACAGCATCTCCTCTGGGATTTAAAATAGTAATTAGCCCATGTTCTATATATATGGGCGCACACACATTCCATACTATTTTATATCTTCTATTACAGTATTGTATTATTTTATCATCTATCGCAATTTCACAATAACATGCTGGGCACTTGAAGCCCAAAAGCAACTGCAACTTCTCCTTTTTACTTCAGAGGCTGAATATTTAAGACTAATTCTCTGCCTTAATAGCTCACCCTTTGAGGTCTCCCACACACCTGGCAGGTCACATGACGGCATCATAATGCTGAAGTGTCACTTTTACACTGTTGGGAAGGCACACTAATAGAAATTAGTGAAAATTATGATGTGTTACAAAATTCTGGAGAGTAACTCCTGAGTGTAAGACAAAATGATGTAAGTACAATTAACACAGACAGTGATTTTTAAAGCAAAGTGAATAGGATGCATCTCAGGCACTGCCTGAAAGCTGTGAATGCCATGTACAGCGATACTCTACGGTAGCTTTTTGACCTAGAAGAACAATAATTTTCCAAGGCAGCTGAAAAGATCAGACAACTATGACTTCTCCATGTTCTTGAGGTGTTGGTGTGCCAGTCTGCAGGTACAGAGGGTGTCGTTTCCATTAAATGAAGACAAAATGCAGAGGGATATTCAACTGAAAATGCTTGCTAGCGAAGTATCTCTCTGTTTCCATCTAACCCCTTCCAAGTTCAGGGAGCTTCTGTCTTGAGACTGCTTTCAAATCTCCAAAATCTATTAAAAAGCATTTCAGTCCCTCTTCTTCTGAAAACTGAATTCATTTTCCAAAGATATGTAAAATAAGTGTGGGGGGAGGAGGAAGAGAGAAAAAGGCTGTAACCAGTAAATACAATGGGTTCATCAAGTCCCTAATTACTTTTGGTTTATGTCTCTTGGTTAGCAGTAGACGATGATGGACCGATTAGCTTCTTGCACAGCTACCTTTTCCAAAACTGCTTGCCCCATACTGACAAATGTGACCATAGGCGCTGGAACTACAGGTGTTGGGCGTGCTGCACGCCTTGAAGTAGGAATAACAACCCAAATACATCACATTCAGCACCCCCACTTTAAAAATTGCTCCAGAACCACTGGATGTGACCTTCAACACATCAAAAGTCTAGCATTCTTCCAAGAATTATACTACCTTTTAAAAAGAAAATATTGCCAATACTGCCGATTGCCTATAGACATAATTTAGCAGTCAGAAAAAAAATGAAGTTTTGCAACACATACAGTGCAGGCTCACGCTCATATTTGAATGTATTATTATGTGTTAGTCTAAAGTGCATTGAAACTTGGGGTTGTAACTGCTGCTTATCTAAGATAATTATAAGATGCCATTAAGTTCCTTACTGGTACCTGATAGCTGAAACCATAGGGGCTTTCAACCAAAATACAGGCACATGTCACAGCCAAAAAAGAATGCACATCAGGCCAGTCAGGTATATGAACTATGTGGGAGGAGGGGTTTCACTGGGTATTGCAGTATTTGTAGTAGAGAAGTGTGTGTGTATGTGTGTGTGAGTGAGAAAGAAAGAAAGAAAGAAAGAAAGAAAGAAAGAAAGAAAGAAAGAAAGAAAGAAAGAAAGAAAGAAAGAAAGAAAACAGCATTGGGAACGTGGTCCCAAGAAAAGCAAATGACTTGTCCATAGTTGAAAGTTAACGTGGATTAAGGTAGAGTGTAAATTTAAAGCACAGTAGCTGTTCCTGACCACACTCTTATTCCAGAACAAGAGTGCCTTATTCCTGTTTAGCTCCTACACATGGGAACAGCTCTATTTGTACACAAGCTCTCGAAGAGGGATCTTGTGGGCTAAGTGCTGACTGGAAAAGGGGCTCGGAACTGTGAGTAAAAACACAGCCTCTTGTTTGATTCCTGCTATGTTCCAGGAAACAGGACATTGTACACACTTTGTAAATAGACAAGGGCTGCATCAAAAAACTACCTGACTCCATCATTAACTTTTCCTCCCAACTGGAACGACCCACAAGACCCTGCATTTTTGGCTAACTGCTCCCATCAAAACTGGTTGTAACAGTTACAAAAATGGCCCAGTCAATGCAGCCTAACAGATAGGCACAGGACCAAGCAGGGCCACCGGGGGGGGGAGGGGGAGGGGGGAGTGGGGCAATTTGCCCCAGGCCCCCATGAGAATATAGTATTCTACAGTATTCCAACTTTTTTTTTTTTATGGAAGGGCCAGTAGCATAGCCAGGTGGAGCAAGCAGGGGGAACGATCACAAAAAAGGCACCTCCTGCTGCGGGGCTTTTACTCACCCGGTGGCACTTTTACTGAGGGAGCGGCGCGCCGGGTCTTGAGCAGCGGGTCCTTTAGTGCCGCCGAAGACCCAGAGTGAGTGAAGGACCCGCCGCCAAAATGCCGCCGAAGACGGGTGAGTAAAAATTTAAAAGGCGCTTAATTAATTAAAGGGCCCCCAAAATTGCTTTGCCCCGGCCCCCTGAATCCTCTGGGCGGCCCTCGGACCGAGGGCAGCCGTGCTGCATTGCATCATTAGGAAATTCCTGTTTGAAAAAGGCAAGAAAGAGTCTGATCCAAAGCCCTTTGAAATCAGCTGGATTCTTTCCATTGACTTCAGTGGACTTTGAATCAGCCGTAACATTTTTTTTCTCTTGCAACTTAAGGACACATAGACTGCTAACCTAGTCGCAACAATCCCAATGAAATGGTAAAAATGGCTCGTTTCTGTTGTTGATCTTTAGGCCCGAGAGGGTGCAAACAATGAAAGAAAACTGAATAGGTCAGCTGCAAGCAGGGATATGGGCTTTAGAAACTGCTCCTAGCAGGTGCATGAAAACCCTCAAAAGTTTCCATAAGTAACAATGCTAAAGATTCTTCGATGCCTGTTCACCAAAGGCTGGTTAATTCAGAGGACGAGGGGGGATCAGAATTTTAATTTTACCAGAGCAAACTGGGAAAGAATGAGGAAAGTGTAATGAACTCATCAGTTCAAATGACCATCTGTGAAGAGTGAGGGTGAAGGGCAGACAATGAATTAATGGAAGACTTTGGAGTCAATTCCAGGGAAATCAGTCTGCTTACTCCCTTGCCTGCAGACAAACAGCATAAGAACATTAATGGCTGAGTGGTACAGGAAGGAAGGAATGAGAAGGAGGAAGCGCCATGAAATTGTATACAGCACATAACACTGAGGGATAGAGCTCATCGGAAGCTGGATACACAGCATGAGTCAAATTGACAGTACTTTAAACCCCAGCTTCAATGGAAACCCATGTAATGACTCCCTATATCCTTTGCTATTTATTAAAAACAGAGTCTTTCTAGCAGCTGTTACTATATAGTGTGATGGTAGTGTGCCAATCCATCTGTAATGTATAGGATGTCCTGTAGGTTGTAATTCTGAAAATATCAGCCATGTGATTTGTTAAAATTGCTGGACACTTTAATTCTGGTTAGAGAGAGAAAAAAATCAAGAACAAAACAAAAGCAAAAAGCAAACAAAAACAGAAATAAAAGGTTTTCTTATGTGATCAAAATCATTTTACCCTACTGAGTACCTGAATTTGACATGACAAGGTACAGTCATACCACGTTGGTGGGGTGAGTACGCACTACAGCCGGATGGGAATTTTCTGTCAAAATGATATTCAGGTAGGTTTTTTTTTTTTTCTTTTCACAAAATCAAAAAAATTTCTGCCAGAAAATTTCGATTTTCCCTAAGCTTCCTGGCGCCTCAGCAGCCTGCCTGGAAGGGAGCTAGCAACCTGGGGTTTCAAACTTCATGATTTCCTGTGCTCCCAAGTTCCCCACTAGGCACGCTGCCAAGAGCCAGGGCTCCTCACTTCCCCACCTACCTCAGGCATTTTTTGCTTCCCTCTTATTTTTTCTGCTTTCTCCACATTGACTTCCTTCTTTCAAAACAGAGTGACTTCAGATATACATAGATCATTCAAAGTAGGGACTGTGCCTTTGTATATGTTTGTACAGCACAATGGGGCCTTAATACTGATTGGGGCCTGTGAGCACTACCACAAAGTAAATGTTTAATAACAATTAAATGAAATGAGAACCCTTAAAGACATAAGAAAGGATGTCAATAAAATAATGAAAAGAAAAAAATTACTAAAAACTGCCAACCAACAATAACTTAGCAATTTTAGTTAAATTGGTATATAAGTACTTTTACGTACCTCAAACACCTTTTTTTTAAAAATAATATTTTTTCCACACAAAGCACCCAATTAAATAACAATGTGCTCTGTCAGACTGGGATTGCAGCCATACAGCAATATGTATATATACATACATATACACATTCACCTCTGATTGACTCTGTCTTAGTTCCACTAAGGACCCAGTAACAGAATGAGTCTATCTCAGAGTACCTATGTTAATTCTAGTCTTAAAGTTGCAAAAGAAGCAGATGTATAATGAATCTTTCGTACCAGATGGCAGGGAGCTACATAGCATTTAGTTCTTGCTCCCTCTTATTTCTATCTGACTTCTTTTGGATCCTTTGATACCATTCTGGATAAAACAAATTTGTTTGCAGATGCTAAAATAAGATTGAGGTTTTTAGGGCCCCAATTCCTCAAAACAGTTAAACATGCTCCTAAAACCATCCCTATTCAGCAAATGTGTAAGTGTTTTGTTGTATGAGGATGGACTGGTGAATTGGTGCCTAAAATGAGTCATACCATAAAAAGAAATTAATAAAACTCCTATCATAATTTTTGGCATGTTCTCATGTTGCAGAGTGTTTTTATTAAGCAGGACAAAACACAGACCACTATATAAGCTATCTTTCTAAACAGCTTGTCTATCTCTTATAAATGTGGTATATCTCATACTTAAGTATATTAAACATTCATGTTTTTAATTTCTATCTTAATCTCTTTTGCCTGGGCACTAATTGATAAAAACAACAACATGTAATTCTTTGATGCTGGAAGTAGGATCTTTTTTCTTTTCTCCATGAATAGAGAATCTGATCTCATACACAAGAGTTCCAAAACACAGAGAGAAACAGAGAGCCACTCAAGGAAAAATTCATGTATTTTTAAGGGTTCTGTTTCTTCTAATTGCAAATGCAATAAAGGCCTGATCCAAAGCCTCAATGGAATCAATGGAAAGATTCTCTTTGACTTCAATAGGCTTTGGATCAGGCCCCAGGAGGAATAAATTGTGGCCAAATGCACATAAGCAATATTGAGTAAAAAGTAATCAACGGTGAGAATAAGGCATGTGCCAGGTAGAATTAAATATTTAAAAGATTACAGAATGGAGTTAATTTTTATTTAAATTGTGAGGACAGATAGTGAAGAAACTATTATAGTTACAGTTTGAAATGCAAAAAGAACAAGACGACAATGAAGGAGACATTATGGTTCTTAAACAGATGGTGAGGATAATTTATTGACATGAGAAATCAGTGCTATGGATTGAAATGAATTATTTTTCCCAGGTTTTCAGAGGACAATGTGGTGATATGCACCAGATATATCTCAGGGGAGGAGGAAGAACTCCTGATGACTATAAACATTACACCAGGGCAGATAATAGGAGATTAGAGATTGACAGAATTTCCAGGATCCCTCTCCCAAGTCTGAATGAAGAGCCAAAAGAGATGGGGAACCTTTGAAAGATGGGGTAGAGAAAAGCTTAAATTTAAAACAATTGGGGAAAAAATTATAGGTTTTTTTCTACTGTTTGTTTTTTGTTTTTTCTACTGTTTATTGTCCTCCTGTTTTTTTTTTTTTTCATTTACCAAACACCAGTATTGGTTCCTCTGTTTCTTGTGAGGATGAAAATGATATGAACATATTATGACAGGGGTTTGTGCGGGGAATTATTTACTGCTACTGCCATGCTGTATCAGTTTTGTATGAATAAACAGAAGATTACTAAAAGGTTCAGGCTGTCATCTTTAAGAACCAGTACATTTTCCTTAAACCAAACAAAGAAAAATAGTATTTTAAATATTTATTTGCCATTGTGACAGGGTGCTGGGCAAAGGGTTACTGATTTATCCCTCTGTCATGCCAGCTCCCATTTAGGGAATACATTATTGCTGGCTGGAGGTAACCTGGCCCTAACTGGGGAAGCAGAGACAGCTGATGCCTAATTAGCCTGGGGTCAGGGAAGCCAGGGAGAAGCAGAAAGAAAGAGAAAATGCAGGGAAAGGAAGCTGGAAGGTAGCTCTTCCCTCCTGCCTGCGACGGTGAAGGGTCAACTGTATATGGTAAAACGGTGGTGGGGAAAAAATCTGTGAATAAACTGTGCCAGTAGTTACTAACTCCACGGTCTCAGAGTGACTTTGTGGGCTTAGCAGAGGCAGGAGCCAAGGGGGCCCTGCCAGTCTCTGCTACACCTATCATCACAGATGTAGTCCTAAATGTCCCCTTTGGGAGAAGGTTCAAATTTGCCTTTGAAAGGGGCCTCCAAAAAAAGAAAAAGGTGTAAGCACAAATTAGTATTTGAATGCACAACTGTCTGATTTGTATGCACAATTGCTGGATTTTGAAGCACATGGATGGGTGTTTTTGCAAATACTACTGCTGCATTTTCAAAGGCCATTTGAAAATGTGGTCCTTAACATCAGAACAGATATTTTAAAGAAAAATTTAAAATTATTGCTTATGAAGCTGTTATTCAGGTAACATTAACATGAATGAAGTATAACGTAAGGCAGGTGATATACACTTTTACCTGCAGAAGTAAAGAAACAGATTGATAGAGCCAGAAGAGTTCCCAGAAGTTACCTACTACAGGACAGGCCTAACAAAGAAAATAACAGAACGCCACTAGCGGTCACCTTCAGCCCCCAACTAAAACCCCTCCAACGCATTATTAAGGATCTACAACCTATCCTAAAGGATGACCCAACACTCTCACAAGTCTTGGGAGACAGGCCAGTCCTTGCCTACAGACAGCCCCGCAACCTGAAGCAAATACTCACCAACAACCACATACCACACAACAGAACCACTAATCCAGGAACTTATCCTTGCAACAAAGCCCGTTGCCAATTGTGCCCACATATCTATTCAGGGGACACCATCACAGGGCCTAATAACATCAGCCACACTATCAGAGGCTCGTTCACCTGCACATCCACCAATGTGATATATGCCATCATGTGCCAGCAATGCCCCTCTGCCATGTACATTGGTCAAACTGGACAGTCTCTACGTAAAAGAATAAATGGACACAAATCAGATGTCAAGAATTATCACATTCATAAACCAGTCGGAGAACACTTCAATCTCTCTGGTCACGCAATCACAGACATGAAGGTCGCTATCTTAAACCAAAAAAACTTCAAATCCAGACTCCAGCGAGAAACTGCTGAATTGGAATTCATTTGCAAATTGGATACTATTAATTTAGGCTTAAATAGAGACTGGGAGTGGCTAAGTCATTATGCAAGGTAGCCTGTTTCCTCTTGTTTTTTCCTACCCCCCCCCCCCGAGATGTTCTGGTTTAACTTGGATTTAAACTTGGAGAGTGGTCAGTTTAGATGAGCTATTACCAGCAGGAGAGTGAGTTTGTGTGTGTATGGGGGTGGGGGGGATGTGAGAAAACCTGGATTTATGCAGGAAATAGCCCGACTTGATTATGTAAAGAGTTGTCACTTTGGATGGGCTAGCACCAGCAGGAGAGTGAATTTGTGTGGGGGGGTGGAGGGTGAGAAAACCTGGATTTGTGCTGGAAATGGCCCACCTGATGATCACTTTAGATAAGCTGTTACCAGCAGGACAGTGGGGTGGGAGGAGGTATTGTTTCATATTCTCTGTATATATATAAAGTCTGCTGCAGTTTCCACGGTATGCATCTGATGAAGTGAGCTGTAGCTCACGAAAGCTCATGCTCAAATAAACTGGTTAGTCTCTAAGGTGCCACAAGTACTCCTTTTCTTTTTACTTTTACATATATGGCTTTTTTAATTACTTCAAAGTGAACTCTGGCCAGAAACACACTTACTATTTTAGTAATTTCCTGCACAAACTTTCAGTCAATGCAAAATGTGCAAATTCAGTTGGTAGTTATGTGAAGTAAACAAACAGAAGCTAGAATAAGACCACAATCTTCTGCTGACTTATATGGGATTTGAACCCACAGGTGCAGGAAGTGGACTGAAAGGCTAATAGAGAAAATCACTATTTCAATTTATAAAACCCATCTGCATTACATATAACATATTTGCTTAAATAAACAACTAGTCATCAGAGCTAGTATCTATTTTAGTGGATTGGGTTTCAATAGAACAACATGAAAGAATGCCTAGCTTACTCTCTAGACTCCCTTGCCATTAATTAACAAATACAATACCAACATCAAAATAGCAAGCACATTTCACCTCCCAACAAACCAACCACTTTTCAGCAAATAGGTTACAAATAAACATCTCACAACCCTCATTTTCCCCACCCAAAATCTAACTCCAGTCGCCTCAACCATCTTTAAATGCCTGCTGAAATTGATTGGCCATTGCAGCATGCCTGAAAGATCAACCAATCTGGATGAATGGGAGGAGTGAATTCCAAAGATGGGGGGGCCCACACAGAGAGTCAATCCCAGCAGCTCCCTATTTTAACTACCAAAACGACTCCAGCCCAAATGCCTTCACTGATCTCAAATGCAGCAGGGTGGAATAGGAAGAGAGCTGGTCTCCCAGATAGGAAGGTCTCAGAACAACTGGGGCTTTATGAGTAAAAACAACATCTTAAGGTCAAGGAGGAAGTCAACAAGCAGCTAGCGCAGATCCTAGGGTTAGGGATAGAGCATCATGTGCTCACAAAGAGATGCACCACTTATTAAACACTCTACTACATTCTGCATGGCCTTCCAAATGGATTTAACTATATACAGTATATATTAACATTACTAAGACAACCGTTACTTTGGGGTAGATTGTAATAGCCTTTACTCAAGTAACAAAGAGGAGAAAGAGGGAATAATGTCCCCGCCTTATGCGTCTGCTCACATCTGCTTATATACGGACACTGGTTGTAGGGGGGAGAGCAGGAGCTACACAGCTGATATCCCAATGAGATCATGTTGGCAGGGAGGGGACAGAGAAAGAGAAGAGCCTTGGCTCTGCCCTTACCAGAGTGGGTAATTGGACACAGGACGGGCAGAGGGAAATTGTGACTCACTGTGTCACAATTAATTCTTTGGTTTACTCGTGCGGTGGTGCAGTGATGTAACGCCACTCACTCCGAGCAGACTGTAAAGATACAGCTAGCCCTATAAAAACAATGAAGTCAATGCCTTTACTCTGAATTTACTGTGGTGTAACCGAGACTAGAATCTGGCTTTTCATATTTTGATTTGGGGCCGTTTACATTCATAATCGCAGGCATTACATTAATATTTGTGTACCTAGCATAGTATAGGATACAATAAGTTGTGAATGCAACATGCTTCATTTTTCCTCTACTACTTCTGAGAAAGAAGCAAAATGAAACTCAGTTCAGTGTATTGGCTATACATGTAACTGCTTACAAAGATCAGCCACCTAACTTTGTTTATGCTCCTAAAAAAACAGGGTGTTCCTTTAATATAACGAATTAACAAAATCCATCTGGATCTCAAGCTGCGCACATCATTCCTGTATGTGATAAAATAGTTTGTCCATCTTTTGGAATTTTGCTGACAGCTCACTGAAACCAGCTACTGCCTAATCCATAAATGAGAAAGAACTTTTGCTTTCATCCACATGTGTTTTATTTTAGTATCTGGGTGGTTGGAAGATCAACACTATGGCAAGTTTAAATGTATTGCTGTGATAATGGAATCCACTAGCAAAATGTGGTGTAAAAAAATATAATGGAACCATTGTTGTCATGTATCTGTACTGACATATATAAATAAGGCCACCAGCACCATGATATTTTTTTATTGCCAAAGCTCAAAGCAACAACAGAATCATAACTAAATCATGAGACACCTATCTAAGATACTGTAGCAGCAAAGTCTCATAGTTAGTCATGCAGGAACGCAGGAAACTTTGAGATGGAAGGAGGTCAGAAAACCAATCTAAGTCTATTATTTCCACTGAGTTACTGCTTATTACTGACCACATATTTTTCCTTTAAGTAGGTGTCTAAATCATTTTTAGTATTGTTCACATTTAGTGGCATTGCTATCTTTAATATTTTTTCCATAAATTGACTATTCTTTGGATAATGACACTTCTCTTACTGTAAATTCCTTTAACTCTCTCCATTCTCAGCCCAAGACATTGCCTCCTTAATCTGAAACTTGAAACTTAACTGCTGCCTCCAGAAGTCTATAGGCCAAATGATATTCATTGGGGGGGGGGGGGCACAATCCTTCCCTATTGATGCAGGTCTGACTCCTACGGTTTGGACTTTGGCTTGAACTGGTTTTACAGGATTGGGCACATTATCTCCTCTCTCAGAGCAAACCTTATCCTGCCACCCCTTTAACATTCTGACTGCAAGCATGCACTGGAACTTTTGCTTCTCCACAATAATCTTACTTAAAAGGGGACTGTAATGATTGCAAATGCAGCCTCGTTGGTTCTCTATGAAGTGCGATTTTTGTTGATTCCGATCCATTTTAGTACCTGGGTCTATCAGATTCTTACTTCTTTTTCTGCTGCTGCTAAAGAGCCCAAACTTTCTCCCATTGAAGTTGATAGCAAAACTCCTTTGACTTCAATGGGCTCAGGAGTGGATTCAAGCCCAGTGACAATCATAGAAAGGCCTGAACCAAAACCCCAGATCCAAACACCATCCACTTTGAAATCTGGATCAAACTTGCATTTTGTATTTTGAGCCTCTCTTTTACATTCCTACTGTGAAATCCTAGCCTCACTGACCCCAGCAGCAAAATTCCCAATGGCTTCAATGGGGTTAGGATTTTACCCACTGTTATAGTTTGACTATGTTCAGTGCGACTTATTGATGGTATTTTCCCTTTCCACATTTATAACTGTTTCACCTGAGGCCTGTATTTCGAAGTGGAAATGATGACATCCATAATTTCATAATTTTCACTGATGAAGGAAATAAAACAGCAAAGCAAACATTAATCAAATAGAAGCTACTGGTTGCTGAAATAAAGATGGAGGATCCTGACTTTTGGCCAATACTTTCATAATCTAGACTATATTTATCTCTACAGCAGTAGACTATCTACAAAGAGTTAACTTTTCAAAGTGCTTCACTGAAACACAAGTAATAAAACTAAATACTTTCTTTCATCTCAGGCTAAATCAAGATGAATCTAGGCAATCGTCTTATCATATCTGACTGCCACAAAATGAATTTTCTCACCAACCTGTGGTCTCTACTACACTTCTGTTATGTCACTTTGAAATGTACCCACAAAATACTTCGAGACTTCTGAATGCTTTCACTTAAAGGGGCAATATTCTGGATATTGTCTACCACCTGATTGTTTTAATAAATTACTTTAATTCAAATCCAATCTATTTTTAAAAACAAATGAAATTAGTCTGAGTCACATATTTGTATATTTCAGCACAAACTACAATACATCTACAACACACAGAGACCAACACTCAAATATTCTCACCATTGGGTTGAAGAGGCAGCCAAGGTGTGTGTGTTGGGGAAAAAGACGAACCAGACAGGAGCAAATAGCAAGATAATCCCCAGCAGAGTAATAAACATTATTAATAAGGAATTGCAATAATAATAAAAGACATTCTCAAAGCTCCAAATTACACAATGAAAATTAAATGTTGATGTTAACATTTTAAAAAAATGTATATAAAACATATTCCTTGTGCAGTATACACACTTTGTTGTGTTTACATCTATACACAAAATACATTTAAATGTTGAATTTATACAGCCCATTAAACACAAAGAGTATTTTCACAGTGGCCTCAGGTAGGTGCTCTTGGTGAACAAAATATACAAAGAAGAAACAGAAAGAGGGTTGTACTGCCATTAACCCACATACAAGAAGACAGATGTTCATAATGAATGTGAAGTCTTATATAAATCATTATTTATGAGTGAATGAAGATAAACATACCATTCAAATATTAGTTATCCTGCCTCTGCCACATAAGGGTCAATCCTATAGTCCTTATCCAAAAATCAGTGGGAATTTTTCCTGGGTAAAAATGGGTCATAGGCCTCAAATATGTATTGCATACATTTACTATAGACAAAAAATGTTTTGAACATGTCCCTAATATTGCCATGAATAATTTGCTAACCTTAGTTTTCTAACTGACAGAGTTTTTCAGAGCATTAAGCATTACCTAAAAACAGGAGCTCTCAAGGAAATACAGTGGAAATTGGAGCAGGTTAAGCAAGAAAATATTCAAGTAATAGCTGCAAGGAAGACTTATAACAATACTTTATCTTTATGAGAATCATCTTTAAGATTAAGATCAGGTATGGAGGGATAGACCTGTACAATTTAATTAACTCCACTAGATAGATTATTGGAGTAGGATAATTTCTTCTGATAATACAGAAAAAAGAAACAGTGCAAGGCAATTTTATGTTACATTTTATTGAGACATTATTACCATTTAATGAACTAGGTAAGTTTTAAGTCCCTATGTTAAAAATTAATTGTCAAAAATATGTCAATGGTTTTGTTTTACGAAACATTAACGATAATTCACCTTGTGCTTCTAGCTAAGCAACATCTAACTCAATCAGCCCAATGCTATTTTTATTTATATCTAGAATAAAAAATCATGGTCAAGCAAATAAAGTGCTGCTCTGTGTCATACAAATATTTCACATGCATATATATATTTCTCCATGCAGATTTTTCAAGAGCACTAATTTTTTTTGTCAGTCGAGAGGCTCATTATTATATGACATTGTCCTGTTGTTCCTCCATAACAGCAGCAAAAGAAAAGTGTTAACTTTAATAAACATACTAGACTTTCCATGATGTCAATTCTTCTATGTTCTATAGCTTCCTAAACTACTAGCAGATCAAGATAATGGCAAGTATTTGTAAGGAAATATTAAAGAAAACATTCAGAACCAAATGCCTGAGTCTTGGTCACTAAAACTATACTGCAAAAGAGATGTTGTAAAGTTATGTCCTTCATAAAAAGTTCAAGAGATGGATGGATGGGGGAATGAGATCAAATTTCTCCAAGTGTGAATATAATAACTGAATTCTTGTTTTCTGTTAACCAAATAGGAAACTATAGAGATTTATAATAGCTCAGCATAGCGTACAGTGATACAAGGGTAATTCAGGGACCAAATCTCAACCGCACACAGATTTAGTAAAGGAAGCCCGGACATCTACACTGCAATTAAACAATCCTTTACCCCAAATCCTGCAAGCCTGAGTTAGTAGGCATGGACCAGCCATGGGTTTTTAATTGCAGCATAGACATACCCTAAGTGAAGTAGTGACCCCTCACCTGGACAGGACTTCTAGCTAAACTTGCTTCAACTCTTGTACCTCTTATCCTCCAAGAGGGCATGAGACATCAGGGCTCTGAATATATCACAATCACAGCTCTCAACATAAGGAGGCATACATAGTCAACAGAACCAAGGGGAGGATCTTTGTGCTTATTGTGTCCATCTTTTGATCCACTACTTTGGCTAGGAAGACTAGCATCATGCTAGTACTCCAAAAGATACCACTAGGCAGTTCAAGTTGTAGCAATGGAGAAAAGAAGTGTAGGTAGACGGCTGGTTCGAAAAACTTTGAAATCTTGGATGACTACTAATGAAAGGCACCCCGTCTAAAATTAACCCTGTGCCTGCTGATAGAGAGCAAAGGACTGGATAACAGACTGTAATAACACTGTAATAACTCTCTTCCAAATCCGTTATAAAATTTTGATTTTCCCTTCAAAGTCTCTCTGACAATCACATATTGTAGCAGGGTGCTGGTGCAAAAGCACCTAATTAGCCGCTGCCCAGTCAGCTCCAATCAGGGGAAACAGATTGGGGCTGATGGAAAAGGCCTGATGCTGGCCTGAGGATTGGCAACAACTGCTAGCCTGACAAGCCAAGGGCTATAAAGGCTGGGAGGGAGCCAGAAGGCTGGGGGGCAGCCAGGGAGAAGTCAGGGAGGGAACTGGAGGCCTCCTTGCTGATGGCTGACTCTGCCTGTAAAAGAGGTTGAATAATCCTGTAAAGCTTGTAAATAGATAAACACTGGTGGTGGGATAACTATAGGTAAATAAAGACATGGGTGTTGCACAACCCTGAAGCCTCTCTGAGACTTACTGGGGGCAGCAAGCGGGCCCCAGGAAGAGAGGCAGGTCATGGACCCTGTTACACATATGTACAGGCTGCATGTAAAGTGGTGGTGAAGCAGAGGAAGGAATATGGACGTACTGCTGCCTATCCCTAACAACTTGCTTTATAATAAACTTTCCACTTCTTTTATTATACTAGGTGTAAAGTGTATCAGCAGCAAAGGCTTATTTACTATTTGTCAGAGTGCTGAACACCGAGTACAAGGGGAGCCTCATTCAAAGTCACTTCCAGCACAAGAGGAAAGGCAAAACTGAAAAAAGGAAAGTCTTTATTTTGTGAAAAGCAAAGGTACACAGGGCCCAATATTACAAGATATTGACTGCCTCCTGTGAGGTGTTGCACACCCTCAACTATCAGGTGATTTCCATGGGAGTTGAGCATCTTGCAGGATCAGTGTTTAAATTAGAGCTCTATAAGAAAAAAATCTGCATATAGTTTAATTTTCAGTGGAAAGCAAAAAAGATCAGTGCTTTTGAAATTGATATCCAAGGCAAATCTAAACACTACTATTTCTGAATTTTCTTAGCCTTTCAAATGAGATAAGACAGTTAAAATGCCCCAACCAGCACTTCCACTGCAAACTTTTTACTGCATTCATAACTTCAAGGCAAACATTTCCACTGAACTGAAATCTGGTAGACAATTTCTCAGCAGAGGAGGAAACATATTTGTCCTTAACATTAATGTAGGGGGAACAAAACAGTTTAAGAATTTGTACATGTGAATGAATACAAGTACCAAAACATTTTTAGTGCATTCTAATACTTCTACAATCTAGTATTGAGTGAGACATATCACATTTTTCCACACGCGGCTGTTCACATAGTAAGCAGCTGTCATTTAAACAAACAAACAAATGGATGAAACAAAACAAAACTGAACATTTACAAGATTAACGCTCTGGTCTAAAGGCTGCCGTTCAAATGAGTTTATATATGTGTTGTCTGTACTATCTTTTGCTTTTTCCAGTAAAGTCAACAATGTTAATGTGTTTTCAAATGAAGGAGATATTTGTGTTTAAAAAATAGTTCCCATGTCACGGTCAATATATAACAACCCTTTCATAAGATGTTTTTCAGCTACACTGTGAAACCAATGAAATGCAACAGCTAAAACCTCCATCACTGTGAATTCAATGGCTTTTGATACCTAACACTTAAACCAAACCCTTAAGACAAAACACTGAGAAAAGCCAGCTGACCCTTTACACTATTTTTTCTTTTAAACTACTCACGTAGACTGCATAAATAATTCACAGAAAATACAGCATAGGGGAGATTGTTTGTTTATTGTGAATGGTTTTCCAATAGCTTAATATTTTTCTCGTTTATTCATTATTTGAAATTATTCACTGCATAGTTAGGCAAATGACTCTCGCTGTGGAGAGTAGGCATGTGAAATTCATTGCAAATGGTCAATATACTACATATGAGGTGTGTTAGCTGGTTTTGATTCGGCACACATATGACTCAGTATTGTTTCTTTTCCCCAAATGGATGAGTTTAGCTCTAAGAATTAAGTGAGATACTCCTGTGAACAAATTCATAATTTGCTTTTCTATTTTCTAATATTCATGTATAATGTGCTGTTCCCTATAACATCCAGGCCAGTAAAGTCATCTTCCAGAACATTTGCACAGCAAACACAAAAGTGCACAAACACAGTAAAAAAACATGAAAAAATTCAACCAAATATGGTGATAAATATTCACTGTTCATCCAACTCTGCTCCAAAGGAACACAACTACTATACCACCTCGGCACATAAAATATCTATGGTGCCCTTATGCATAGCAAAGTAATGGCTACGTAAAATGCTAAAGGCTTTTAAATAGTTAGTGACCAGCTTTTTCTGGTCTTGACCCTCTACAAATTTCTGTCCAAACAGAGAGAGCTCGAGGCCTTTTTGTAAACAAACAAATAAAAAGGCCCTGTTAGCAGAGAAGAATACTTAGACCTACCTGGACTGCATATCTTGCTGTGTTTTGGATTGGCTGATTTCAGCGGGAGGGGAAGAATGAGAGACGTGCTGTTGTAACTCTGCCAAAGACTGGTAGTATTGTTGCTGATGGTACTGCTGCTGTTTGTACCGAGACAAACTGAAAAACAGTCCTAAAATGGCTTTCAAATTTCCATTCCTTATTTCTATAAAAAAGAAGTGAAAACACCAGGGTTAGACTGTCACTTTTGTATGTGTAGGTGTGTATATTTGTGTGTGTCTATATACACCTATAGATATACGTGTGTATGTGTATTCAAGCATCATATCACTATTGCTTAATTGCATTGTTATTGCAGTTACTGCTTAATTATCAGTCATTACTTCTTATGCAGCATCTCCATTACTGGAGAACTGCAGGCATGGTAGCAGATTGTTCTTAACACTGTACTACCCATCTGTCTTTATAATGCTGCCATGATTAGACATGAACCGATATGAACACAAACACAGGTAGAATTCCTAATGCAATAAAGCCCTCAAGAGCTCAAGTGATCTGCAATGAACGTGAAATCAATATATTCCCTCTGCCTAAAATCAGTACAAAGACTTGTGAGAGGTATAGGGGACAGGAGTACAGTTGCTAAAGAAGTTATTTATATTTCTTAATCAAAATTCTCTCAATCCAACGTTTAAAATAAAACAATTCTACTTGTGGTTATATGCAAACAGGTTTGATTAAAAGGTAGTTAAAATATCTTTAAAGAAAAAAATCTCACAGAATAAAGGCCAAATTAGTTGAGAGATATTTGAAAACTAGCCAGTTACTAATCAATTTGGGGTCATCACAGGCACAGCACTCTGATAGACCCTCTGTGCAAAGTCTGCAGGAATGACTGTATCTGAGCTGGCTATGCTGTCCGACTGGAGAGATCAAGCGTTTGAGAGGATTTAGCCCCATATCTCCATTTTCCAGCCATTGTCCATACCTCTAGAGAATGTGAATTGGACAAAACAGTTCCCCAACCCCAAGACATACTGCATCAAAACTGCAATTAATAATCCTCCCACAAAGGTGGTTGCAATCCTCTTTCCTTCAAATTCAGAATTTAATTTTACACCTCTACTGTAATTGCTCCTAATGTCTGGCCTTTTTTTTTTTTTCATTTCTACCAGGAAATACAGTATATTGTATGTGCTTTATTATTATTTATATTTTGGTTATGTGCTACAGATTGTCCACATACAGGAAGACATTGTCTCAACTCTGAAGAACCTACCATCTAAAAGGAGAAGGAATATTCAAATGGTGGGTGACAGAGAACCTAGCAATACATATACACACCTTTTACATCTATATATATTTTGAGGGGGGTTATATAAATACACATCCGCTCTATTTGGTTGTCCCCCACCCCATCTTCCCATTGTTAGTTGACCAAATTCTAGTATGCACTGTGGATGTATAATGTATTGTGGAAAGATCTGATGGAGGAAAGGTAGTGGCCTTCTAGGTCACTTCAGAGACACTGTCCCTGCCTAGGAATCAGCACGGAGAACAGGTGAAGAAGGCTGTGGGAGAAGCAGATGAGCGGACATTCCAGACTGGCACTGCCAGCACAAAGGAAGTAGAAAGTGGAGCAAAGTCAAGAGCAGATAAGCAGGAACCGACAGTACTGAGAAACTAAATCGTCTTACAAGGACGTTTTGGAGATTCTAGTTCCTCTCTCTGTTTGTGCTCCAGTAAAATTCCAGGTGATCATACATGTGTTGGAGTGGTATGCCAATCCTACTGCACACAGCATGAAGGCAGATTACCTGCAGATTTCTATATACTGACCTCTATCAAATAGCTTTAGAGAATCCTCCCACAAATTAAAAACAGAAGACTTGGAACTGCAGATTACCATATATGAGCCAGCTTTTTCATAGCAGAACCTGGTGCTTAGGATTTCTCAGAAGCTTTTCTAATGTTTCTTTTATATTATTTTTAGCTTTTCATTTCACATTCTAATATTGAATGAGAAAGACTGAAGAACCATTTCTTTTTTTTTAACGGTTCAAATATTCCTCTGTCTACACTGCCACCAACATAACTAAGATGATTCCTGGTAGCTTCCTCCTGTCTCACATTCCTCACTCTCTACTTTTGTTGTTTCTTGACTGAGATTAAGTACTGAGTAAACAATGTTATTCCCATCTTATAAATGATCCTAGTGTCAAGAAAGTAGCCTCAGGGGAAAAAAGCATTATTTAAAGAAATTATCTGGAGCACGTGGGTCTGCTCAAAACCTCACAGTCAATTTACTTTGGTGCTTCACTTCTTATGAAAGGTTTTCATCAAACCTACAAATTTTAACAATGCCTAATCTAAATTGTTCAATACCTTATCTTGCAAAAGAGTATCTCAGGCTAGATTTCTATTATTCCTGCAAATATAGATGTATTAAAGTGCAGGAGCTTTATAGCACTTTTTAATGAATTTTTTAGAACAGAATTTATATAAGCATTTTCACAGTCATATCCTTAGCAAACTATTTTTTTTCTCTTTAAGAAGGAATAATTCAGCTACTAGCACATACATGAATGTGTTGGCAAAACATAGCAGCCAACTTACATTTGTTCCATTAAACAATAGCAAACACCGCCATGTACATTAGAACCTATTTTAATGAGAGGAAAATTTGAACAGAACACTATGAAAATTGCGATAAGATCTTCAACTTCCCATGGAACCACCAGAGCTGTACAGAAGAACACTTCCTACATGTTATGTTCTTTTAGGAAGCCATGACTTTTGAAGTCAGACTGGGATCATTGTTCAGGTAAGTGTGCGCCATTAAGAAAACAAGAGTGAAACAACGTTTTTTAAGAACATTCTTCCAAAAGACAACCTCACTGATGACATTTAAAGCATAATTCTTATTTAAAATTATTTTCTGTGCTTGATATTGGTTTGTTTATTGGTCATTTTATAGCAACAGACTAATTTTTGTGACTTGAAATGATTAATAAAAGAAGAATCTTCTCTTTGAAAGATCAAACTCTATCTGTTTTTAAGCTAAACACACCCACTCATCTACCACTTCCATCTTAAACCATATTTACATTTACTTCTAAAGCAGGATATGATCAGTTTTGAACTTTATCTTTTATCAGTTTGATGAGACCAACAGCTTTTCACAAGTTTCTGTAGAAAGGAAGAATCTGTATGTCAAAATGAGCTACTAGGCCATGAGTAATATGACTAATTATTTCTTATCATTTCCAGAAATATTTTTTTGCAAAACCATTTCCTTTAACAGAAAATGATTAATCATAGTCCCCAGTCCTCCCCTCCTAATAAATTCTCCCTGACAGTTGCCAACTTATTTTCAGATTACACCTGATGCAATACTGAATAATGATGTGATCATCTTGTCTCCCCCTTAGATAATCAGATTAAATAACTTTATAAGTCAAATTGCTGGCAGCATCATAGTTAATTTTTTTCCCAATAGAAAGTGAAAGTTAAAAAATAATGAACGGCTAAAAACAGGGTGCCCGAAAATATGTGTGGCTAGCTGCGTACTTTATAATGCACGGGTTCTGGAAAAAACTCAGAGAGAGAAAACAATTATTTTTATTACCATACTTTCAGAAGTTGCTAAGAAGTTGCTAAGATTCTCCAACCACTGAAGGACCCAAAAGCATTTTTTAGATAACGTATATATTCACACTTGAAAAAAAAATTACCTTTTGCTGCTACTGTTTTATTCTTTATTATCCTTTGGGTTCTCCAGTGGTGATTGTACAATACAGTTTTGAAAATTAGTTCTGTTCAGTATCTCCTTTTTCAAGTGTCAGATCAGGTGGCAGCTGGCTGTGAAACCCTTTCTTAGATATTAGGTTTTACTGCTCCTGTGACTGTTTGCAGCATGCGCTGATGAATAACCCACCATTCACCAAAGCCTATTACAAGAAACAGACTTACTAGTTTATAAAATCCAGATAACCAGCTTTAAACATAAATATTCTGACAAACGAGTGGAAGAGTCTCTTAAAAGTTCAAGTTGCATTTATTAAGGAAAAATGGATGAATTACGTTTCTCTTTTCCTTAATTACCTCTCCTAAAGAGGAATGGTGGGACTACATTTAGTTCGTGCTGAAGAAATAAACTTAAGGGAGTCAACCTTCTGCTCTGGTAAATCTGGAGTAAATTCACTGAACTCAATAGTCTCAAAGGATTCACTCCAACTTTACACTAGTGTGACTGCGAGCACAATATTGCCCAAGGATTTGTAACCTTACTTTTATACCCAAAGTTCGTGTCATCAGCTTTCTTTGGAAGGAACTTTGTGCCTTATTTTTTTTATCATCATTATTATTTATGGTTTCAACAGAACACAAAATTGCTAGGAGAGAATTTAGATGTTTTCTAATACAAAATAAATATTTTATAGTGAAACACCAAAAACTAATAAGGACACAACAGCACTGAAAATAAAGAAAGAGGGACAATGTTACCAAAAATCTACAGAAATGAAGACATAATGACAATACAGTATATGTCATTTTAGAGCTTCTCCATTTTGCTGTATACTGACTTAAGCAGGACAAAAATGCCAGTGCATTATGTAATCAAAGAGAAGGGTATATCCGTGACTTTGCCTTTCAAGTATTGCTAGATTCAGTTAGCATAATTTTTCTTTAAATGAATCCTTCAGTGATCCCAGTGGACTGTCTCTCATTAGAGCATTTAATTCAGCATCACAGTTTTATAATATAGGATATAAATTATTGGCTTATGACAGCCACAGGGAATGTCCTATATAGGATAGCCAAATAAATAATCAAAATGCAGTGGTTATAGAACTCTAGATGATAATGCAATATTTGTAATGTGTTTCCTACTCTAATAGAGAGTGAAATCCTGTTGTCACTGACGTCAGTGGGAGTTTTGCCATTGACTTAATGGGGCCAGAATTTCACCCAGAACCTCTGTATACTGACACCCTGCTCCTGCGCTACTTGAGCACTGAAAACTCCCACTGGCTTAAATAACAGTCTCGGAAATACTGGATCAAACCCTTCTTTCTTTAAAATAGCTAGGTAAGCCATCTGTCTGCTGCAAACAGTGAGACTATTTCATCAATAAAATGTATTTTTGTAATATTTAAAAAACAGACATAATTGCATTAAAATACGAATTTCAAAAAAAAAGAAGACTGAGATGTGTACTCACCATTTTAAGAAGAATTAGGTTTCAAAGACTGATAAAGTCTTTAAAAAATATTTCTGTTTTTAACATTGTACTTTTAATAGGCTATAAGTACCGACAGTGTGTTATCCACATAAAGCAGAAGGTATAGATGCAGGAGTGAATTTCAGTGTGTATTGATCATTGTTATTAAACAAAGAGTAGAATTAAGAAGGGGTTTTCATCTAAAACATGCTACAGCATGGTGTAGATATGATATACTAGCCTTTAAATAAATGATTGTTTTTTCTCTCATTTGATAGTGTAAAACACCATGGATTACCTATCCAAATTATACTTCACAATAAATTCAATTTGTAAAGTACTTTGAGAGCCTCAGATGAAAGGCATTATATAAATGCTAAGTATTCTCGTTAGCAGATGGAAAGATATAATAGAGAATAGATGATATCTTCACAAAATAGGTAATACTCTGAATTAAGGCAGTAACTTCCCCTAATCAGACAACTGAGTAATAATGTGACAAAGACACCATATGCTGTACTTTTGTGCACACTTACATAGCAATAAGAAAAGGAGTACTTGTGGCACCTTAGAGACTAACCAATTTATTTGAGCATGAGCTTTCGTGAGCTACAGCTCACTTCATCAGTGAGCTGTAGCTCACGAAAGCTCATGCTCAAATAAATTGGTTAGTCTCTAAGGTGCCACAAGTACATAAGTGAGCTGTAGCTCACGAAAGCTCATGCTCAAATAAATTGGTTAGTCTCTAAGGTGCCACAAGTACTCCTTTTCTTTTTGCAAATACAGACTAACACGGCTGTTCCTCTGAAACCTTACATAGCAATGTTACTGTTCTACTAAGATCCTATTGAGATGGCGATAGTGAGAAATAAGAAGTCTGGGTTAATTTTAATATGGAACAAAAGATCTCATTCAAAGATTTCTTGCTGGCTACCTTTTAGAAAGAAACACTATTGCATTTGCCAGCTCTGATAAAGGAGTACTCAGCCTTCTACCTTTCAGTAATTTGTGCTAAAGCAAAACTGAACAATTAGCAAATCTTGCAAAGTACTGATCACCCTCACCGTTCACTGAAGTCAAAGGGCATTCAGGGTACTCAGCACCTTGCAAGAGTGCTCAACCCCTTTCACGGTTAAACCTTTATTCATCATACTAATTCCGTAATACTGCATAAAGGCAGTGATAAAAATCCACTTGTTTTAGTATCATTTGTATTTAGAATGCAAGCATAGCACATTAATGAAGCTAAAAGTTGGACGACTAGGCTTAACCTAACATGTTAAAGATAAACATACATAAATAGTAGTACATCAGACTGTACATTGAGGGTTATAATACAATAAAAATGGATACTACTAGATATTAATATATTAATATTAAGCATCTCTTCCTAATGCTCCAATCACTGTTCCATTTTATACATACCACACACACAAATATTTACTAGATTTGGGCCTGCTCTTAAAAATGTTTGTTCATATTAATATCTTTACTCAAGTGAGTCATCTTCACTGGGACTAATTACATGGGCAAAGGCACTTGCTTGCATATTTGTAGGATCCAATCCAATATACTTTATGTATGAATATATAAAAATGTACATCTGGAAATCCCTGTAGCTATAAATCATTGGGGGGAAAGGAAAAGGAACCAAAATACAGAAAAGTAAATTACTCATTTAAATTATTGCCCCAATTTTCATATACATATTGAATTTTCTGATTTAATTTTTAATTAAACTGGAAAGGAAGTTTAAACCATGTCTGTCTCTCCCCCTGTCTCTATATGTATATGTGTGTGTGTGTATTTCAATGCAATTCAATGCAGCTTCAGAATGGTGTTTAGTTGCAAGTAATCTGTATTAAGAAAATTAGTTTTCAGAAAGGAATTCCATTATCTGTGTTGATGATGTATTTTTCTTACCTTCAGCAGAAAGACCTTGAACATTTACTCCTCTGGCTGCCAGAAAGCTAAGGCAGACATCAACATTCTCAATCTGCAATATGAACAGAAATAACAAGCAATTTAAGGCTATTTTACAAAATGTACTAGAGTGAGAATGCAGAGAGGGGAGAAAAAGGGAATGAATACTTTACATTCATCACATACTACAGCTCTTTTCCAGAGTTTAACAAGAATGATTACCGCTAATTGGAGCATTGCTATAAAGCTTTCATTGTCCACTTTGGTGCTTAAAAACAATTCATAAAGGCCCGATCCAGAATGGCATGCTGACAGATCAGCAACCCACCTACTTAACATAAAACTGGATTTTGTACACTACAAATAAGCAGCAATGAAAGCATCCATAGAGGATTAAACACTACACGTGTGTCTGGAGATGTGGGAGACTGCCTTAATGAAAGAATGTGAGCAAAAACATTCAACAAGTGTGCCAAAGAAGGTATTTGTCTGGGATGAAGTGTAATTTTGAGAAAATGATGATGTCACAGCAATGAGTCCTCGTTTGGTTTTTCTTAAAATTTTTTTAAAAACTCATCTATTAGTATATTTTATGTTAAAGTTTCTCTAAAATATACTTCCTCAGTAAAGGTCATCAGGATGGTGACTGCCATGGTTGGTCCAGCACATTGCACAGATACCAAGCACAGCTGTAGATGACAGGAAAAGAAGCATAGAGCAAGAGCAATATAACGATGACAATTCTGCCTGTAAAATGAGTAATCCCAGAATAAATGTAATGACTTTTTCTTAATAGGTTAGGAAAATGGAAAGTTCCAAACAGTGTTTCTGTGAGTCACCATCCTTGGTTGTTGTGGTCCTGTATTTTGTTTGTTTGTTTGTTTTATATTTCATAAATCTTGAAACATTAAACAACACATTTTAAGTTAATAACTTGGCACGCAAAGATTTGATGTGTCTAGTTAAATTTCTATCAAAAATGGGCAAAATGACATGTTGCCAGTGTCTTCTGCAGATTGGCTTTACCTTAAGTTTTCAACTAAAAAAGCTGATGAAGACTGCATAGATAAAAGAAAAGGTTTAACCTATTTAAAATATCTATTGTTCACATCATCTAATTGTAAAGCATATTAAAAAATGATTCACCCTCGTCTTAATATACAAACCTGTAGATAAACTGGTAAATGCAATGAATTTTGTTTTCTTTGAACAGGCATCATTTGCACATTCACACATTTTACAATAAGATTTATTGGCACTTTTCTATCCACAAAGCATACGGGGGATAAATTATTAGCTGATTAAAAGGTGCTTAGCCTGGAGGTTATCTTTTTTTCCCAGGCTGGAACAACACTTTTCACCTGAATAGCAGTGCAAATAAATAAGGAGGAAGCCCTTCAATTATTCTGCATATCTCCTATGACTGCAGCTCTCCTTCTACCATTTGAAAATAATATTTTATAAAATGAACAGAAACTTTCTGTTTGCTTTCAAGAAGTGCACATTGAAGAAATATTCTCTAAAACCTACACAGAGAGTCTCTTTTAACACATGGGCAACGTTTTTAAAGGTGAGAGCATGTGCGAAAAATGCTTCACGCAAAACAAATTACACTAAGCTAAGGCTGCAGAAAACAAAGATTGATAATGTAAGTTCCTTACGGATTGATCAAACAGTTTTCAGGAGCTACTAGGGTATATAGGGAGTGATGAATAATCTCTTTCCTCGTCCCCTTTTTTCTGCAAATAAATACAAATAATATGCTAGCTAACACTTTTTAAAATAAATATATTTACACTAGATCTGGTGTAACTACAATGAAGTCAATGGAATTACTCTATGTTTACACCACTGTAAAATCAGAATATGGCCATTATTTCTGCCATTTTCTAAGATGTTAATGGAATTTACTTGGGATCATTTGGCATCATAGAAAGCAAAAACAAACTGGGTAATTTAGGGCCCAATCCTGAAAACAATTGAACGTGAGTATCTTTACCCTGGGCATAACTTTTGTGCAGGAAGAGGCCCTTAAACAATATAATTTGCATTCCTTATGCAAAAATAGCTTGATGGGAAAAAGAAAAGGAGTACTTGTGGCACCTTAGAGACTAACCAATTTATTTGAGCATGAGCTTTCGTGAGCTACAGCTCACTTCATCAGATGTTTACCGTGGAAACTGCAGCAGACTTTATATACACACAGAAATCATGAAACAATACCTCCTCCCACCCCACTGTCCTGCTGGTAATAGCTTATCTAAAGTGATCAACAGGTGGGCCATTTCCAGCACAAATCCAGGTTTTCTCACCCTCCACCCCCCCACACAAATTCACTCTCCACCTGTTGATCACTTTAGATAAGCTATTACCAGCAGGACAGTGGGGTGGGAGGAGGTATTGTTTCATGATTTCTGTGTGTATATAAAGTCTGCTGCAGTTTCCACGGTAAACATCTGATGAAGTGAGCTGTAGCTCACGAAAGCTCATGCTCAAATAAATTGGTTAGTCTCTAAGGTGCCACAAGTACTCCTTTTCTTTTTGCGAATACAGACTAACACGGCTGTTCCTCTGAAACTTGATGGGAAATTCTGCTTTATCAGGGAATTTAACACAAATCAAGATCTGCCTAGAGATGAATGATAAAAAAGTTGAGTTCGTCTTTCAACTTTCAGCGCAAACACTGAACTACTTGAAAGAAGGCAAATTTTACCCAAATAGAAAATCCTGGAGATTAAATTGGAAAAAAAAAAAAAAAAAAGGACTGAGATTGAACATTCAGCCACACCTACCTACAAAAAATTAAATCAAGGTTTCTTGACACACTTTATGATGTTACTGAGACATATTTCATAGCAATCGTATGCCCTTTATAGTGGAATCAGGAGACTGTGGCTATAAAAATCTGAACTAATTTATTGGGAACATTTGCAGCCTCTGTTACTTAATGTGTCTTAGTTATTTTTATGTGGTGTGTATATATAGTTGGGAGACTAAGCGTATTTCATAAATATAATAGCCCTAATGGTAGTTTTTAAAAGTGTGATTATGGTCAAAAAAGAAACTATAAAAATATCACCTAATTACTTCATATGTCTACTCCCTACAGCCTGTGTCTTGCATGCCACATCTGTTAAACTTACTGTACAGCTAAAGAAGTAAAATGTAAATTCCATTTTGCTTCTGAGTCCTCAACAGAACTGTAAACTACAATTCCAGAACCATTAGTGTAGGTGATAGCATACGAAGCAATAAGAACACAGCCTGGCTTTCAGACAATAGGCTGTCATTTCAGGGTAAGTCTTATAGTCAATTATTGTTTTGACTTGCAAATTGAGCAAGTTTGATACGGGGGAGTCATTGATGAAGAATAAATCAGAAGCCCTTAAATGTAATTTTTACAGTCAGTTTTCTGACAGTAATTGCATTTTAATACAAGTTTAGAGAATGGTTAGAAGATTGAATAAGCCACTGGTTAATACATTCTTGGAGTCCTCACTTCCTTTCTCTTCCAATCTAGAAAAGTTTGTTTTAAAGCATTCCATTTTTAACCTTTCAGTATATCCATAAACATTACTTTAATTGCCTTCTTCTTGCCTTGGCTAACCACAATTATTCTTTGAACTGACACCCCAACAGCCCCAAACACTTTTTATTCAAATGTACAAACAGATGAGAATAATTTTGCAATTACAGAAGTTCTAAGAGACCTCAACCAACTTCCACTCCTCAATGCTGTTTCAATCAAGAGTGGTATGGATCTCTGAACACCATGTTTATTTAAGTAGCGGGTGACATGGTTAAAATAGGCTGGGACACAGCTTTACTTCACACCAAGAGTGGAAAGTAGCACTCTATCTGCTTATGCCTCAGGGAGTGCACTCTTTGCATTGTGACAAACAGGATACATGTCATGTAGATCTGACACAAACACCACAGACACCTGATCTACAAACTTTTTGTGCCCCGTTTCCTTTTCAGAAAATACTTTAACCCTAACTGTTAAGAAGGATGATGTTCCTCATTAGCAGAACAAATATAATTAAAGTTATCGAGCAGTCTAGCTGAACAGAACCTAGGGTTCCCAACTGTCTAATCACACAAACCCAAACACCCTTTTCCCCACCCCTACCCCGCCCCGAGGCCCCGTCCTGCCCCACCCATTCTCTGACGCCCTGCCCCACTCACTCCACCCCCCTCCCCCGTTCTTTCCATCCCTCACTCTCTCCCACCCTCACTCACTTTCACCTGGCTAGGGCAGGGAGCTGGGGTGTGGGAGAGGGTGCGGGCTCTGGGCTGGGGCCAAGGGGTTCGGAATGTGGGAAGGAGCTCCGAGTTCAGCCTGGGGCAGGTGGTTGGGATGCAGGAAGGGGTTCAAGCTCTGGGAGGGAGTTTGGGTGCTGAAGGGGGCTCAGATTGGGGCAGTAGGTTGCGGTGCAGGAGGGAGTGAGGGGTGCAGGTTCTGGGGGGGAGTTTGGGTGCAGGAGGCGGCTCTGGGCTGGGGCAGGGGGTTGGGGTGCAGGAGGGGGTGAGGGCTCTGGCCTGGCGACACTTAGCTCAAGTGGCTCCCAGTCGGCTGCACAGTGGCGCTAAGGCAGGGTCCCTGCCTGCCCTGGCTCCGCATCACTCCCGGAAGTGGCCGACAAGACATCCCTGTGGTCCCTGGGTGGAGGGGCTGAGGGGCCAAACAGCTCTGCACATTGCCTCTGCCCACAGGCACTGCCCCCATAGCTCCCATTTGCCGCGGTTCTCAGAGTGAAGGCAGTCCACAGAGACCTCCTGGGCCCCTCAGCCAGGGGCTGCAGGGATGTGCCGGCCATTTCCAGAAATGGCTTGTGGCCACAGCAGGCAGGGAGCCTGCCTTAGCCCCGCTGTGCCACCAGACATTTTGCAGCCTAAAATCTCCCGGTTTGGCTTCAGTAGCCTCCGGGAGATAGAGCCCGATTCCAGGAGACTCCTGGCGAAACCGGGAGGGTTGGCAACCCTAACAGAACCAGTTCAGGAAAGCAAAGTTCTCCAGGTTTACAGGTAGGCTTACTGATTTCCACAGGAACACCAAACATGGGCCCAATTCTATCAACAGAGGTGTACATATAAATGTGTGCAGGATCGGGCTACCGGTGAGCAACTTTGCACTGTTTTTGCTAATTCCCAAAGTGTTGCTCAGCCCGTTTTATAAAAATAATACATTTTTGTCACTTCACAACCATAACCGTTTTTTAAACAGAGATTTTGGTTTCGGAATCCCACAGTAATGGCTCATCATATTATACGATCTTCACATTCAGGTAGTCTATATGCTAAACAGTATTTTCAATCATTACTTCAGATTTTATCACATCATTTACAAAACATAGCTCTTATTAAAAGCCAGGGATGAATAGATAACCACACAATAAATCTTTCATTGCCCATATATTAGATAGATGCAAACACACACACGTAGCTAGCCATACCAAAATCTATTGCTACCAATGAGTCTGTATGCTTGACAATGAAATTAATTTTCAGAGTGACCAAAAGTTTCTGTAATAATATAAATCTTCTTTCTTAAATTCAACAATATTTGGGGCTGATTTTGAGACCTGGCTCCAATTTTGCAGACACACATAAACTCAGGGAAAATGTCTGTAATTTAGAAACCAACCCGCTCTATGATCACAATCAGATAGCAGGGTCTAAATGATATTGCATTTAATGGAGCCTGCAAAGTTGTTCCCACAAACTGGTAGGCTGCTTCTAACAATCAGGTCTTTTATCTTTATATTTTTAAAAATTGCTTATCAAAAATGCATGCTTTTATTTTTGTTTGTAATCTTTAAAAAATACCAAATGTCAAGGCTTACTGTGGATATTCGATCCAACCAAGTCCCCACATCTAAATACCACCCAAAATATAGGGGGTTGATCATTCAGATACAGATCTTTTGTAGTTAGGACCCATCCATCTCTAAGAAATACACAGTAATACCACAAATACGATACACCTAATTATTATGTATAATACTAAAGAAGATATGTATTAAAATCTGCTGTAACAAATAAAGCACTGTAGATATGAATTGTTTTTTTTATGGGAAGCATTGTGGCATTTTAGTACTCTATAATGGAGATCTCAAACTTCATTGCACCATGACCTCCTTCTGACAACAAAAATGATTATACAACCCCAGGAGTGGGGACCAAAACCTGAGCCTGCCCGAGCCCCACCACCCCGGGAAGGGGGGGTCAAAGCCAAAATCTGAGCTCTGTCACCCAGGCAGTGGGGCTCGAGCTTTGGGTTTGGCCCAAAGCAGTGGTTTCGGGCTTTGGCCCTGGGCCCCAGCAAGTCTAATGCCTGCCCTGGTGACCCCATTATAATGGGGTCGTGACCCACTTTGGGGTCCCAACGCACAGTTTGAGAACCGCTGCTCTATAGAAATAAATAACTACAGCAGACACGTCTCCACAAATGAATGAGAATACCTAATACCAGCAGTAAGTAAATTTGTGGGAATAGCTCATTTGTGGGATTGAAACTCTTCAGTGACTCACCATATAGAATATGTCTATTTATTATGATTGTGTTTGCTAAGACTAGCTTTCATCTCCTTTGGTTGGCAGACAATACTTTCTCCACTTCCAAGTTTAAATTGAACTGCAAGGTACTCATAAGACAAATAATAATAACTAATAAAGCAGTATATTTGTCTATATTCATATGAAGCGCTGATAAATCTCTGCATTTAATTGGTATGCCTTCTTCTGAAGCTCACAGCAGACAGACAAAAATCTGCAAAGTTTCCTTACCTTAAAAAAACATGCACAAAGAATGTGATTACTGCCTATATGCCTGTATCTGTTAAACAGCCATGCTATGTACTGGATTCCTCAAAGTGAAGTATGAAGGTGTCTTTGTAAATATAGCATCTTCTTGTTTAATACAGATCTGCTCCCTGTGTATATTTCCAAATGTTATCTGTTTATTTAGTGATATAAGTAGATTTTTATTTCTTTTATTTCTGTTAGCCAACACATCTTTGGAGATTGAGCTGGGTTCTGTTCTGATTCACGTATTGAGCTCCAATTGCAGCACAGCTAAAGGAAATTAAGTCATAAAGGTATAGCTACTTAAAGGATTTATCTGTAGAAACTTTATTATAGGTGTTATGCATGAGAAGGGTGAACAAAGCTTGACTTACAGGTTTCTCATTGAGTTCACAGGGCGAGCAGCTAGAAAAAAATTTTGACTTGCAAACTGAGAAAAATTTGTTCTGGCAGTTACTGAAACTAACTAACCATGGAATGCCACATATACTTTCCGTAATACAAACACACTTCAAAAGAAGGATGTAAAAGACGTATTGTGGAATTCTGTATATTTTGGGCCACAGTGATTCCATTTCTAATGTGCTTTGCTTACAAATAAAGTTTGTTGTTTGTTTTACATATCCCACCATATAAACCTGAGCTCTCAAAGTCAGGTTTGGTTCTTTCCCTCTTATAGATCATTATCACTAATAAAAGTCATACAGGTTAAATGTCACCCTCATAAGCAACCTTACAAATTAAACCTCCAGGTATAACTAATGCAAAAATAGCAAACTATTCTGCTGCTGTTAAACAAGATGGAATAGCATACAGCTCATTCTCATTTAAGTTCTGTGGTGCTGACAGGTCTGGCATGCAGTAAAAATTTAGCTAGTCACTAGAATATGATACTCTGAATACACACAAGGAACAGATCTGTTGAGAAAGAAGATACCATTTTTAACAGCCTCCTTTCAGTAAAACAGATTATTAGGAAGGGGAACGTTTAGCCAGAATATCAGTGAAAGCACCTGACTGACATGTATTAGCTTGTGAAACTGTCTACCAGAAGAACACAAGAAGGCCCAACACTTGGCATTTCACATTAGATTGGACAAAACTGTAATAAATATGCAACTGGAAAAATCCTGCATTGGAAGGGAGATAGACTACTAGAAGATCAAATAGATCAGACTCTGGAGTCAGTTCTGTGATCATCATTTAAAATACCTAATACATTGTATTATAGGAGATACACAACTTCATTATGGGATGAATCTATTTCTTCTTGTGTCACGTCTGTCACTACTTAACTATAAAATTTTTAATAAGTTCATAATAAAGTTTTAGGGCTCTGACAGCTTACCTGAATACATTCTAATGACACAGCTCCCTTTAAAAGGACAGAGCAATGCTTTCTAATGTTAGCTACCAGAAGTAGAGTGATAGGAATGTGAAATGGTCTTTCTTAATGTATTCACTGAAGAGCACCGCCCTACTGCATCAGAGAGGCTAGTCAGGAATGTACCCAATACAGACCCAGCCTTTAGGTTTTTCTATAGCAGCTGTTATTATTGTATCCAAATATAGCGCAGAATTCTGTAGCGATCACCCAAAGCATAACAGTATCGCTACTATCTATTGTGGACCATTACAGAACTATTTTTATTAAAACAAGGGAATAGTGTCTGATGCGGATCTGCCTGACTGAGAAATAAGAGTACAAAGCTCAAAAGTTACACAATTAAACTATAATTCTATTCGTTTTCAATCAGAAATATGCACAGGGTCCTCTCCTACTGCATGAATCCCTGTATCCTGTACATTCATTATAGCCCCAAGGCTTGAAGCAGTGAGCCCTGGAAAGAACAGGAAAATATTTCAAGGGTGGGGATGGCCTATATTGTAATCACCACTTAAATTGGACAGTGCAACATCACTTTTGGCTAGGTCACATATACACTCACATACATACACACAGTAATTCTCTTTTTTGGCCTAGCCCACTTTAAGCCATTCTGGAGTATTCGAAAACAGTATCTTTGCTCACTTTTTTTTTTCCATTGGCTCATATACTGCACACATCTGTGTCTTGCTGGCAATGCATTTGTGGTGTGGGAAACACCCACATTTTTAGTTTGCCTTATAACTTTGTTCCTTTTAGGAGCCTTTTTTCAGCATGTTTCCCTATTTTGCAAACTTAAGTTTCACTAACATGCAGAATACTTATTTTAAATGTGTAGAAAATTATAAAGGTACATTCATAAAGAGAAAAGTATTAGCAATTCTGTATTCACATTTTTTATCAGAGATTAGAATAATCAACAGCAGACCAAATACACCACACAGGTGACATATGAGTCTGAAGGCTTTTAACACCATATAGATTTCCCAGCTATTACAACTACATGAGCTAAATAAACTACCCAGAGCTCTAGTATTTTTCTCCGTTAAGGTAGTGATGGTGAGGGGACACTGAAGTAGCACAGTAAACAAGCTACAGAAGAAAACACTGTGTGCTATTCCAATTACATTGTGTGTGCATGTGCACACACACACACATGTTATGGTTTTGCCAGTATGAGTTTTGGGCCTGATTCTCGGTTACACCCAATTTATCCCAGTGTGACTCTGCTGAAATCAACAGAGTCACATTGGTATAATGGAATGGAAAATCAGCCCAAGTTTTTTCTTTTATCTGTCCATCCTTATGCGCCAGACTTTCCACTCAACTCAGGTTGCATTTAGGCACCTATATAACATGGCCTGATTTTCAAAACAGCTCAGGACTGAGACGTTCCTTTCGTTCTGGATGTGAAAACAGGGTGTTCAGCTCTTTTGAAAGTTTGCCAAGTCCTTTTATAGAAATCTGGAAAGTGTAAGGCAACTTAAATATAGGGGTCACACCCATTCCCCATACAATACAGCTGTTTCTCTTCTTGAAAATGTACATTAAGTGTAAATAACCAGGAATTATTGGAAATCATTAAAATGATTGGCCTCATCTTTCTTAAAAGTTACGAAGAGTTAGGTACTCCATTTCCTCTGGTAGTGTTGGTGCTTTCACCAATTTTTCACAGGAACTATGTCCCTATGGTTCATTTATTTACCAAAAAGGTGTAAAATGTTTATATAGTATCTGGTATTTTTATTATTAATTTATTTATGGTAGCTCCCACTATGTGCTAGGTGCTTTCCACACATTCAAGAAGGGCTGGTCCCTGCTGTAACAAGTATTTTTACTCCATCTCTTTTCCATATTAAGTCATAAGATAAGGAGTAAAGCTCAGGAACTTCAGGACATAACATGGACTGGATTTCTGATCCTCTTTCTTACAGGTGTTACAGTACATCTAACTGGCTGGGTGCTTTTTGATACTGTATAGCGTACACTTGTTTAACAGGCATAAAAGATCTGAAAGTGAGCTAGTTTCAAATTGGTGAAAATGACTAATTTCATGTTGATCTCACTTCTTCAAAATGAGTGTTCTTATCAACATAGCACAATGGAAGAATGTTTTAGACTCCCAAACAAAACTTCTTGAATTGCTTTTGCTTTCATCCATGTCCACTATAAAAAAGTACATGCCTAATTTAATCAAGTTTATTACCAAAATCAGTAAATACTTCCAAATATGAACTCATGGGGGAAAAAAAAAACCTATCCAAAGCCTTGAATCTGTCCTGAAGTTATAAAAAACCTACTCTGTTCCCACGGAGGAATCTTCAGGTACCTTGATTACTGGGTCCAGTATCTGTATGCCAAGGGAAACTTCTAAGCATGGATTTTCCTATGCTGAGCAGCCTCTGCAGCACTGTTGCCTTTGCCTAGGACTGTGCGGAGCACTCTCCATGGAAATATGGATTCATGCTATTGAGGGGTGGGGTTGGTGACTGGTCAAGGTTGGAGACACACCAAAGTCCAGTAAAAATTGCAAAAATATAGGGAAAGATCAGAATAGATTATTAGAAGATTTAAAATAATCTAATTCCTTAGTCAAGGGTTCCATTTCCAATGGCTCCCCAATAATTTTATTTTGATATTAAATGTATTTTTGCAATTTTGCTGGAAGACAATGTTGAGTCTGAGTGGGTGATGTACATCTGCAAACCCATCCTTTTAGCAGCTGTTGTTGGTTCTACTGGGAGATTTAAGTTGGTTCTGCTTACTCACTGGTGCAGGTGGCCTGTTACCTCACCCGGATATAAGGGACATAGGAGAATCATTCTATGGAAATTATAATACTTTTCTGGATGTTAGGTATAGCCTATTGGCATTCCCTGTTCCCTAATAAAGTCTTTATTTACTGACGGAATAATTAAGTAAGCATTTAATGAAAATACTTAGCATTAAACTACCCAAGTAAAGTCAACCCAAAAGTCTGTTCCAATTTCAGCCAGGGCCTTTCAACAAAAAAAATCTACACAAATTAAAAATAAAGTTATTGGAGGCATTTGGGGGAGAAAATTCCCCTTAGAGAATAATAACTACTGGTATGTGGAAGGTCTCGGAGGCAAAATTTTTGAGGAAATGATGCTGGAGTTATTTAAAACCCACATACCTTCCACTTCCATCTCCAACAGATATTAAAAAGAAATATGTGACCCAAATTCATCCACCTTACACTTCGAAAGCAAAATTTTAACAGTGACCCCAGCAATGTTAAAGCAAATTAACTCCCCAAATACTTGGACCGTGCAACAGGCAGATGTACTGATCTGTTCATACAAGAATGTAAAAGGTCACTTGGAAGGTTAGAGCGTGAATTGTATGAAGCACAACATTCTCTGCTTAGATCTTCACAGTACAGCAGAAACATGTTTATCCAATCTAACTAGGACCAGGACCAGACTGAATAATCAACAATTCAGATAATCCAGAGAATGGGAAAGTGCCAGGCTGCATCGCCATCTAACAGCCACAGAAAAGATTGCCTGCTTCTGGACCCATGTGCACTGGTTGTTTAGTTAACATGGAGGGTCGGATAAATGGAGTTCTACTGTAGTTCCCTATGATGGTATTTTACTCTGTGTACATGTGTGGAATTTCTCTTATCAGTAAAAGAGCTGCACAACTAGGAAGGGCAGAAAATTAAAGATAAATACTACTCTAAGGATTTGTGAGATATTTTTCTTACAGATATTACATGGTTCATAGATTCAGTGGAGCCACTGTGATTATTTGGTCAAAACTCCTCTTTGAAACAGACCATAGAGCATTCCTGAATTAATTTGTGAGCTAGAACATCTTTTAGTGAAATATCCAATTTTGATTTTAAAATTCCCAGTGATGTAGAATCTTCCCCAACCCATGGTAAGTTGTACCAGTCGTTAATTACCCTCTCTGTTAACAATTTGTACCTTATTTCTAGTCTGAATTTGTCTTGCTTCAACTTCCTGTCATTGGATCTTATTATGCCTTTGTCTGCTAGACCGAAGAGTCCTCTATCAAATATTTGTTCTGCATGATCCAGTCACCCCTTAACCTTCTTGTGGTTAAACTAAACAGATGGCGCTCCTGAAGTCTATCACTATAAGTCATGTTCTTCAATCCTTTAATCATTCTTGTGGCTCTTCTCTGAACCCTCTCCAATTTATCAACATCCTCCATGTTGAACTGTGGACACCAGAACTGGACACAGTACTCCAATGATGGTCATACCAGTACCAAATACAGAAATAATATAGTTTCCCTACTCCCACTCAATACTTTTGTTTATATATCCTAGGATTGAATTAGTCCCTTTTGGCCATGGTGTTACACTGGGAGCTCATGTTTAAACATAAGCAGATACAACAAATAGAAGCACTTTGTTATTTCAGTGAGTCTGCCTATAGATTTAGATATAGATTTAGTGTTATGCAATGCCTTACTTTCAGTTAGGTACCTTTATCAAAACATTTATGGAGATTAACCAGCTTCAGAAAAGTGAAAGGCATCATACAGATGTATCCCTTACTCTGTTAAACAAAATTCCTCTCCACTGGGTCAAAATGCAGACTATAATAAAGTGCCTATTTAGAAGATTTAAACCTTTGAGGGCATTTCAGTTCTCTTTACAGGATACAGAAACAGATAAAACTATAGAGCACTTTATTCCTAGACATATCATGAACTTTGCAAATGGAATCCATCCCAATGCCCTTTTTGCTTTCTAACCCTCACTCACTGGTGATTATATTGGAAGCTACAATGCTACAGCATGTGGAGGAGAGACATCGAGAATTTAATATTTTCTACTGACTTGCCCTTTGGTTTCATAAGAATCAACCCTGATCTTCTAATTACACACATTCACCTGTCAGTTTTCAGTGTAATTATACTTCACACTTCAGAGCTGTGATTGACTGCAAATGTTCAGTTCCACTTACAGCCAATAAATAATCATTCCTACAACATGCGAACTCCTGACACTCAAAAATATGCAAAACAAAAAACAAAAACAAAAAAACCCTGACAAAAAACCCCACTGAGTTCATCAGATGAAAGGTCCTACAAAATACTTAATAATTAGTCACAGTCTCTAAATATTCAAAGCATTGCACAGAGAGTTGTTTACAGAAATCTAATTACACCCCCATACAGACCTATGGTCACATGGCTGGTTTTCTGGCTCTCAGGAACCTATAAGGAAAAATAAAGCTTAACCAATGTCATTGGCTTCTTTTTAAGTTCAGTCTTCATGTTATTGATTCAAATAAAACTGAAGCTTAAAAGAACATTTAAGAGGTGCAAAACCACATTAAATAAAAGAGACGGCAAAGTATACCAAAAGAAATCCAAATTTAAATCAGAAACCCACAAAAGCCAAGTGTTCAGATGGAAGGCTCAAATTCTAGTCTTCAATCATGCTATTGTACCTAAGTGTTGTTCAATATTCAATATGTTCAATATTCTGAAAACTTCGTATAAAGAATGCTCTAATCTGCCATACTTCTGCACTATAAAGAATTAAAATAGATTACACATATAAACCAACTCCTGCAGTATAGCCATCTAGCTATGTTTTCATCTCATGCTCATCAACAGGCTATCTGAGCACCCTTTGTGGGGTTTCACCATACTCTTAACACAGAGTTTTGTGCCTAAAGTCCTAGTGAAGGGGAAACGTCAAAGTTCTGTTTCATAAGCAGTGCACTCATAAGTCTGAGCATGAAATTCTGGCCCCCCAAAATTAATGGGAGTTTTGCCATTGACTTCAGTAGAGCCAGGATTCCTCCTTGGATGCTTAGCCAAAAAAATATTATCACAGTCTTCTGAAGCACTTGAGTTACCTGGATGTACAAGATACCATATTGTATGTTGTCACTTTCACTTCTAGCCATAGCCAAAGTTAGCATATCTATGTGAAGTACATGGATGTAAAAATGTTTGAAATAGTTCTCCAAACATTTTTAGACCCCAAAATCCAGTAGGTGTTATTAAAAAGTGAAGTATTTGGACCACATCGTCAACTACGCCAATTTACACCATGTAAGGATCTGACTGCTTATCACAGAAGGTCCAAAGACCTTACAGGTTCAAAGGGAGGCCCCAGGTTCATGTGTAAAAATGAAGTATACCTACGCACCTACATCTTCCATACACCGTTGCTGATACTGTATATATAAACCTGGGTGATTGCTCCTGCAAAAAGCTACTTTAGGGTCCTGAGGAGAAGTACTGAGCCAGAACAGCAGAAGTGACCAAAGTGTCAAAAGTACCACTGATCTGGTAAGATCTCCGCCATTCAAGATAGCAGGGATCTTATGCTATCAACATGTGAGATCTTGGTATGATCAAGTCCAAACTTGAGCCTTACCTTTGACTGACTCTGAACCACAACAGTGAAACTAATCCATATCCAAACACTGGGCCAGAACCTCAGGTAAGGTAAATCAGTGTAGTCCCATTGATTTCAATGGAGCCATACTGATTAATACCAACTGAGGATCTGGCCCATGCCTCCTCAAACCATGGCATGACTGTTTTAAATACTCCTATGACACCAGAAAGCTGGCAAATAATGTATATGTTTATTTAAAAAGAAAAGTGGTACTAGTCAATTGTAACTGAGATCTTGTGTACTAAGTTTTAGGTCAGAGCAAATTTTTATAGGTAAGTTACATAAAAAGTAAGAAGATTCAGTTTATATTGCTATGAACATGGTCAAAAGCCCTTACACGGAGGGGAATTAATGAACTCTGCTGAAATAAAAAGACTTTGTGATAACTTGTCTGTGACATTAGCAGATTAACTCAGTTTAGATATATCTTAGTTATATTTCCCACGGTGGGGTCATACATTGTAATATAGTTCCTTAGTGTTTAAATCCAAGTCCAAAAGACTCACACAAGCATTTGATGAAAACTGGCATTTAATACAAGCCAGTTAGGACATACTGTAAAAGAAAACCATTTCAAAACAACTTTTTGTTTGCTTGTAAAGTTTGAACTTGTGTCTTTGCCGTTCACCTAAATATCATGCTTTTTATCTGCTATTTTTAAATATGCTAAGCATTCGAGACATTCCCAGTATTCATAACAATGCTACTTTTTTTTTTTGCGATACAAGATCATAAAGATACACCACTATATAGCAGACATATTTACTATAATCCTTCTGCTACTATATTGGGAGAAATGTATTCACTGCTGTGACCAACAGGTGCTTTCTAAAATACTTGCCATAGTTCTTCTATATGTTCATGATCGACTTTAAGTGTATTTTAATATACTACACTATATAGGGTGAGTGTTTTCTCTATCTTCACTGAAACTGATACATGATTTTTTTTATTAAATAGCTGCTGATTTATTCTTGGGATTAAATGTGTTCAAATGACAAGCAACTCGAAAACCTAAACAAAAGGGCTAACGAGTGCATGTGCTTCCTCTTTACTGATTAGTGCACTGTTTTTTAGCACATGATACCCAGGATGTGTTCCTGCTGAGCATTTTCTTTTATGACATCACACAATCAGATGTGAGCAATTCAACGGAATATGTAGCTCACAGTCTGGTGCGAATGAATAACTCCGAGTCGTTTTGTGAAGATAAATTGTCAAAAACTTTGTGGTTCTTTTAATGTTCTCTGATCTCATATGGTTGCAAAGAGGACTGCTTGCTTCAGTGCAGAATAAAGGGTTCCAGGAAAAAAAAACTAAAGCAGGACTATAATTGTATCAGCCAAGTCATGATTAAAAATGGCAAAAATGAAATTGAGAGAACTAAAAATTCAATACTTCCTTCCTCACAAAAATGAGTTTGCCTACATGTTTGTGCCTGTTGTATACACATATATATTATTATAGATGGAGCTGGCAGCAAAAGCTACAGCCAAGTTTCCTAATATTTTCCATTATAATGCTGTTGTCAGGTGCTTATAATTTTGAGAAACTTTAGCCATTTGGCCTGAAATTTCCCATGCTGGTTGCCTGCCTCAGACTGATTTCTTTTTTCTTTTCTTTTCTTTTTTCTGGGTGTGGAAAGTTTCAGCAAAAACATCATAGATTAGATAAGGATTGGAGAAAAAATACATTGTTGTTGCCGATGTTTAAACTTTCTGACAGCTATTTCACTAAGAACCTTAGTGCCGGCCTGCTTTGGAACAGGAACTGACCTGGGATCAACAGGGAGATCAACCTAGGATTAGAGAGTTGTTTTTTGCTGTCCCCATTAAAAGCCACCAAAATTTGGTCGGGTTATATGACTTTGAAAATCAGTTTGTACAAGTGCAGTAGATACTTGTCAGAGGCTGGCAGCTAAATTCTCTAAACAATCTGTCAGCACTAAGCATGCTCTAGCCTGCAATGGCTCTTCCTCATAGCTGGAGAATTCTGGAATTGAGAGCAGGGAACTAGTCCTTCCTGTGCGCTCAATGCTACTGCTGCTGGTGTCCAGGAAAAGAAGCCTATATAACCACTAGGTCAGATGACCCCCAGAATCTGGTAGAGAACTCATATTTTGATTCATAACATTTCTCTGTTGTAAGCACGTATCTGTGAAACCCATTGGCAAGCAGGTATCTGTCTCACATATACCCCCCTTCTAGTGGCTGGTCCACATAGAGAATACCAGTCACCCTGTTAGAGGTGTGTGCTGTGGCTCTTAAGGTTCCTACCTTGCTGATGAACCCTGTGGGCACCAATATGGTTCCACATGGTGGAATGTCGTCTTCTTTTTTAAACACACAAAAACTACATTAAGAGAATGTTAAGGTTACTAAGTCAAGCACTAAGAACTTAAGAAATGCCAGACTTAACACTGCCTATGCCATTTGAATTTTGCTTCCTTGTGCATATGCTTTACGATACAGTATTTAAGACCTTTAACCACATTTGAGGAATTGACCCAGGAGCAAGCAGAACAGAAGGTTTAATTTCTAAGATATATACAATTTTGATTGAAAAAGATGTAGAGAAGAAAAAGACTGACATGAAAAAAATGGGAGAGGGATTCTGACAAAGAAATTGATCTGGAAGAGGGGGTCTCTAAATGGGAAAACTGCCCTGGAGTACTAGATTCTATCTCTGCCTCTGAGTGTCACCCTCCCCCCCCCCCCCCAGTCTGATGCTGGTCAAGTCCTTTAACCCAAACTTTTCACAGGTGGCCAATAATTGTTCCTCATTTTCTGAATGCCCAACATGAGATGTTTAGGTCCAGATTTGCATAAGTGATGAGCATTCACAACTGCAACTGAAGCAAGTGAGAGCTGTGCTTTGAACTCATATAAAATTCTATACACATGCTAAGTACTCTGGAAAATCAGGCCCAAGTGTCTCAAACTGGCACCCAAATTAATGGAGACTTTTGCCAATATTGAAAAGCTTCTCATTCTGTGCACTGAATCAGGTAAAGATCATGTGGAAAAATAGTACGTGATCACATAAATTAAGATTGTATCACAGTGCAAATACACATAATGGGGGCATGTAAGATTATTTGGACACCCTGAATTGTGGCATTTCCTGACCTTTGACTTTAGAATGTAAACATTCTTTTAAAATAACAATATTTTGTAAAATATTCACACATCCACATTGTGAAAATGGTACATATAGAGGACTTTAAGTATTTCAATAGCATTGGTGAATTACTATACTAAGTCCGTATTATATTATTCTAAGTATATAATTGGTATTTAATGGAATCAGTCTGTTTCTTTCTGGACAAGCTACACATGTAACTATTTTAATTTTTCTACAGCCCACTAAGCATATCCTTGGTGACTTGATCATTAAAAGGAGACAACAGTGATTTTTGCCAAGCAACTCTGAGTTTAGATTCTTGGCCAAATTGGTAAATGCACTGATGGGTTTAGTGGAGCAATTCAGCCTGATTTAGGTACATAACAGTTTCAGCTATAAGAGAGACAAAAGGCTTCTTTCAGCCCCAATTCTAACTCCCTCTAATTCCCCAGTTTTGTTAGCCAATGTTTCCAATAAATAAACTGGATGACAATATATATCCCTGACAGATTTCCCTTGTAAAGGAAAATACCATAGAGGCTAATGAAACTGTTTTAATTTCTGCCCCATTGTACAGAGTGGACACTCAGTTTTCCAGTATCCTGACTATAGACGATCAAAAGCCTTTTCCTGCCAAGCCGGGGCATGCACAAGGGGGCAGGGGGCAAGCCTCTCAATAATTGACAGGGGCAAAGAGTTCCTCCAGCCCCGGGGGGTTGCAGTGGGGAAATCATTCTCTTCCAGCCCTGGAGTTGCGGTGGGAGCTGACAGCTCCTCTGGCCCTGGGGCCATGGTGCGGGCACAGAACGTGCCCTCCCCCCAAAGCAGTGAAATTTAAATTCCTGTGCATGCCCCTGCAACCAAGTGAGACCAACACATATAGCTTCCACACCTTCTTACCTTCCCTAGTAAATGCAATGCCCTTCTTAGTTTATAGCTGTACAAGTCCATAGACAAAATCATATTGGTTTCAGCGCATACAATTCTGGACTCTATGCTCCTAGCCAGTTCTATAGCTATAGTGTAGAAGTCACTATTTAGAAGAGATGTTGGCTTTTAATAAGTGGAAAGAAGTGCATACTCAGACATTGCAATGACGGAAGTCATATAAGTATGCAGGATAGATAGGAGAAACTGCCCTGCTGTTTGAACAATACTGATATTGTGGCCTTTCTGAGAGAACTTGTGAGTGATTCCTTTTCATGTGCCTCTATCTAGATGCATCTCAAACAGTAAAGATTTCAAAGTTATTTTAAAAACTTACAAGAGACCCATTCAGCCCAGTGGTCTTTGCCCTGCTATGGGAAAACAGATTGCCTTGTTTTGCTTTCCAAAATGGACACTCATAAAACTTCAATGATAATATCTGGGCCTTGAAGAGTAGGTCTTCTGAAAGTGACTGCATAAAAATGGCACCATTTTTCTTGGTGGATCTGTATCTTTTGTGTACCCAGAATCATGCTTCCTTACAGCAGTGACTAAAACACATTTCTACTGCTTTTTTCACTTGTGTTAGCACTGCAGAGCCAGCACAGCGGAGAGAGAGAGAGAGAGAGAGAGAGAGAGAGAGAGAGAGAGCTGGATTCTCGAATTTATTGCATACTTCTACTAAATTCCAATTACAGCCAATTGTGTACATCTGCGCAAATCCAGTGAAAGCATGGGGTTAGTCAAGAAACACCGGGGGCAGAATTAGAAGGCAAGGAGGTTGCACAAGTATAACTGAGGTCAGAAATTGGCCTGTAGAGGAGGCCTCAGGCATAAGAAGGAAGGAACTCAAGTTGGCTTTCAAATTCCCAGACTGAATGTGTAGTCATGGTATTTAGGGAGGAAGTTCCCACTCCTATATTTCTTAAATATAGATTTCTTAAATATATATATATTCTATTGTAATACATATATTCTATTGTAATCTGATTTCAGAATATAAACCATTTCAGAGTATAACACACTTTAATGGAAAAACTGGCTTGGAACTACTCGGATGTGTAAACATCAATATGATATCCAGAATGTATATAACCGATTTCACTGCAATATTTACAGATTTGACCTTTGGTATCCTTAATCCAAATTCCTCATATTTTTAAAAATAAACCATAGTACTTTATTTAGTATCGACTCCTCAAAACCAAAGGTTGAAACACAGAGAAGTCCCAGCTTCTCAGCATTTCACACCAGTGTGTGCACGATGGCAGTATATGGGTGTCATGCTATCCATTCCTCACTGTGCAGATTCTGTTTTCCTTCACTGGGCAGGGGCACAGGCGATACAATTTGGAGGTTGAATTTTGCCTGTAAATTCAATGAGGAAAATACAGAATATTTGTTGAGTCCTCTCCCCCAGAAAGAAAAAAAAAAAGTTTCCTCATCTATAATTTTTATTTCTCAGAGTGGAGGGTATCACTGGGTTTGGACACAACTCATAGGTTTTAGTTGCTAAATTCACCATAAGGAAGGCAATCCAAGCTTTCTACGCCCATCCCTTCCTTTCTCCTTTCATATAGTCAAAGACTTTTAAGTTAAAAAGGGACCATTATGATCATCTAGTCTGACTTCCTGCATGACACAGGCCATAGAATTTCACTTAGTAATTCCTGAATCAAATCCATAGCTTCTGTTGGATCTAGAACATATAATTTAGAAATACATCCACTCTTGACTTAAAGACTTGAACTGATGGTGAAGCCACCATATCCTTACAAATTGTTCCAGTGGTTAATTACTCTCATTGTTAACCATTTGCACCTTATTTCCAGTCTGAATTTTTCTAGCTTCAACTTACAAACTGTGTCTATTGTTATGCTTAGCCTGTAGATTAGAAATCCTCCATTATCAGAAATAGTTTCTTATTTAGATACTTACAGACCATGATCAAGTTACCTTTTAATGTTCTCTTTGATCAGCTAAATAGATTGAGCTTCTTTAGTCTCTTAATATAAGGCTTGTTTTCCAGACCTCAAGTAATTCTTGCAGCTCTTTTATGAAACCTTTCCAATTTGTCACCATCCTTTTTAAAGTGTGGACAGTCAGGCAGGCACACTTGCAAATAAAAACAACGATGGTTGATCTAGCTTCAGGCATACCAGCCTTGCTAGTGTCCATTCAATGAGATCCACAGAGTTTCATGTGGAACTCTAGGGACCACACTCGAACCATCAAGTTTTCACAAAGTATATAATCCCTGTTATATGAAGGAAAATATTCTCTGTACAGTCACTTTCATGAATATGGATTAAAAAAGGGGAAAACATTGATTTCTAAAGAACAATTCTAAGTGCAGATGCTTGGCCAAATTGGCAAAAAGCATCAAGTGGCTTGGTGGATTTTGATATACAACTTTACTTTGCAATGTCTAGCCATCATGTCTCCAATAGCAGGGATTCACCAGTGCTTTAAAGCCAAACCCAATGTTCCTAATTTGAGAAAAAACTGCTCCCTCTTTTGGACAGGGATAGGCATACCATTCTGTTCATTCAAGGAAGGAGAAGGGCAAGTGCCATTCTTAAGTGCAAAATTCTGGTATCTCCTGTTGTTCTAAATCTGGTAGATAAATCTAGATGAAAGAGAAAACCCCTTGGTGGATGGCTGAACAAAGGTGTCCTAGTTTAGTTCCCACTTGTCAATTGACAGCATCCGTGAGCCCTGAAGTTTGTGGTGATCATTACGTATGTGACTCTGATATGGAGGCCCTGCTTTTCTAGAACGCTTTTAGTGGCTTTGTGGTTTGGATTAGTGTTCTTTGTTTCTCCCAGCAATTTTTGTGTATTCAGCAATGAACATTTGTCACCCTCAATGTGAATGTGCTCCTGGGACTTTTGTGAAGAAGACTTTGATTATATTAGTGACTGTTTTGAAGGCATCATCAAAGTCTGATAAAAATTTAGTGCCATTGTTCAGGTAGAAGAATTGAAAGATTTAGGGGTGCCCCACTGGCCACAGGCTTACTATGTGCACATTGCCAACATGAGAATGAACTGTAGACACTGAAAAGGAAGTATTTGGGTAGATCACTGCAAGGAAACAATTAAAAACTAGATTTTTAGGAACTAAAATTATGGGTGAATTACCAACTAAGGTGTCTTAAAAGTCATCTCCGAAACAGACAAGAGTCAGAGAGAGCACTAAGAAGGTATTTTGTTTGTTGTTGGTTAATTATGAATCAGTGCTGGCAACGTGACTGGATTATCTATAGAGAGAATGCGCTCACTACAGCTTTCCATCCAGTGTGCTTTGTCCACCTGTCTGAAATAAAAGGGGCATGGCCCCTTTAAGAGATTCCCCCTACAATGTGGGGCAGGGGTTGGGGGAAAGTTTACAGGGACAGACAGGAAGAGCTGGAAGCAGTTAGTGGCCAGGTCAGGAGCAAGTCACTGTGCTGTCCTTCATGCTGACAAGAGGTGGGGTGGTATTTATACCCCATGCAGCCCTGGAGAAGCCCTTTTTAACTGGTATTGGGCTGACACCACCCACAAACTTGGCAAAAGGACCAGGTTTCCTCATGATCCACTGCAAGCATTTTGCTAGTTGCACTTTTCTTTGGGGGCTGGGAAAAAAATTTTCCCTCACTTCCAGATTGGTTGAGGCAGGGTGAGGGGTTTTGCCTTCCCCACGGTGAGTCTGGAACGTGGTGGGGTGGAGCAGTGGGGTTAAGGTTATAAAGTCACAATTTAGTATGTAAAACTTGTGGCGGATGTCCAGTGCAGGTACTCACTATGGAAGGGATATGGTTATCAGATAGAATTGATTGATGAAGGATTTGAAGGAAAGCATCCCTTAAGGGAGCTGATTAAGGGAGCCTGGGGTCCTATGTCTCATACAGCAGGGAGCCAACTTCCCTCCTTTTCCTAGCCTCTGTTAAGGGAGATGAAGTAGTAGGGTTTGGGGTTCCCACATGTGGACCAGTGGGGAGCATCAGCTGATGCTCCCCTTCTTTTACAGCTCCCTTTCACCCCATACAAGAAGAGGTGTCAGGTTCCCAGCCACGGTATAGCTGGAATTTCAATGGGGATTATATTCAAATGATTAAGGAAATGATGATGACCTGCACTTTACAATTTATTGCCGGGTACTCCCAGATATTTTACATGAATAAAGTTGCAGCCTAATTAACCCACATCCATTGCCTGCTGTGTTTTTTCGGTCGTGGCAGGACAAGTTACGTTTTCAGCAGCAGGACACCCAGGTAAATGCCCTCTTTCTTCACATAAGCTAGAGGTGGAGCAAAGATAGCTTTATTCCTGAAGGCTGCCAATGTCCCCAATGGACTTTTCCAGCACTGTGAAGTCCTGAGGCATAAGTATGTCCTGCCCATGACCTTTTGACTGCAACCAGGAGTGGGATGAGACACTGGGCCACTACAACACACAAAGATTCCCTCTACACAGGAGGAACATTAAGTGGCCCAGAACTACTAGGTTTCTAGCTACTTTGTGGTGCCAAAGAAGAAGCACAAAGCAGCCACTGTCGATCCATGCATCGGCATTTACGTACTTAACTTTTATTGTTTTATTTTACATCACATTCCACTTTTATTGTTTTATTTTTATTGTTTTATTTTACATTTTCAGTCAGAACACTTTGTCCTGGGGCACTTTTATTGAAAATGTCATAGAAAGAGAATGCAATCTTAGCACATTTGGGGGGAGTTCTATGGCCTGTATTATATAGGCACTCAGACTAGATGATCACAATGGTTCCTTCTGGCCTGGGAACCTATGAATCTAGCAATATGAATTATTAAGCAAATTAAGGAGAAAAGTGGAGAGCTACCCCGCTGGGAGAGTTACAAGTTTACTGGGGTGTAGGAGGGGAGAAAGCAAAGGCAAACAGTGATCATCCTATGAAGTAAAAGAAACAGCAAAGTGATGCCAGGAAAGCAAGCATATGGCAAACAGCTATGGAAAAGGAAGCAGCTAGATTCAGTAGCTAGGGCACAGTACAAGCTACAAGTACTCAGGAGACTCAGGTGCTATTACCAGCTCTCCCATTACTGTATTCCGTTGGGCAAACCTCTTAACATCTCACAACCTCCATTTTCCCATCTGCAAAACTGAAGAAAATGATGCTTCCCAACCCTGGTGGGCTGCTTTAAGATCTACAGGTCTAAAATGCTATTAAAACGCTAACAAGGGAGCCAGCATGGCCTAGCACACAGAGTTCAATTCCCAGCCCCCGTGTGACCTTGGGCAAGTCTTTACTTCTCCACAGTTTTGTTTTTCCTCCTGCCCTGAACATGTGTCTTGGCTCATCAGGACAGTGATTGACTTTTACGACTCGTCTGCATAGTGCCTAGCACAATGGGGCTCCAGTCTCAGCTGGTACCTCTACTTTTTGCTGTAATACAAGCAATGAATAATAATAACTCTGTGTGTGTGTGTGTGTGTGTGTGTGTGTGTGTGTGTGTGTGTGTGTGTGTGTTGTTATACAAAGTTAGAAAGCAGAGATAACACTAGATGATACTGTTAATGATTTTGGTTTCTGTCAAAGTTTAAAAAACAACCACATCATTACTTAGTTTCATTTTACCTAAAAATCTCTCCTTATTCTTTTTCCAGTTTACAAAAAAAAAAACCTTGCCTAAAAATAGGTGACTAAATGTAAACACTCTTGATAATCTCCAATTTCCACTTTCTTGTCCAGTTTCAGTAGTTTGCTAGTACGCAACCTCACCAAAAGACGTACCCAAATCTTCTCACTCCCAAAGCTTTGCCAGCAGCGAACGTGTGTAAATTATTCACATATTATTTGAATGTGAAGAAGCAGCTACAATTCCTTGGAATTGGTCTAGTGGAGCAGTTCAAAGACAGTGCAGTGTTGATATCAAATGATTGCCACAGATGAGAGGTGATGTAACTGAAAATCAGATTTTGTACCTGTCATTTCCACAACCTGCTAATGAAGTTCTCTTGTATTAAGCCTGGAGTTTACTAACCAATCAAGACAGCAAAAAATGAACAAGCGTCCATCTGAATCACAGTCAATTAAGGCTAGCTGCCAGAGAGTATTAACCTGCCTTTAGCTGGCAGCCAGTTATAGCTCAGAGAGCTATATGCCCAACATGCATATTTCTGAAAATATTGGAGTCAGTGTGTTTAAATGGACTTCAGAGTGGGTAAGCCAGAAGGCTATTTATATTCAAAAATAAGTTGGCAAGGCCTGTATTTCAAACCAGCTGTCCAGACACAAAGGTTCCCCTTAAAATTTGTTCTTGAGTTTATTGCCTTTCAAACTGAAGTTAAATGAAATTATCTGGATATTCAGGAGAATATCAGGTTTGTTACAGCAGTTCACTATGTTAACTGGGACTCACGAAATTTTGTTGCTCAGCTAACTCAAGACCCTGAGCTAGTTTGTACCAAAGTGAATTGACAAGCACCAAACATATGCATAAAGGTATCAGGAAGATTAAAAGAGAATTAGTAGTTTATAGTATACATGGGTTTGAGTATTCCACAGTTAAACAAAATAAATAATCATTAAAAAGCATCTTAACAAAGAGAAGAGATTCTAATATTTACTAAGAATATATGTTATTCTTACCATTTGAGACTGGCTCCTGGGACAGCCATTGATATCTTCAACCTTTTCATTGGCTAAAGAAAAACAATAACGTGAAAAAACCCCACAAGAATAAATAGGGGGGGAGGAGAAAAACAACAGAAGAAGAATAGAAAACGCAAAGCAATAAAGTATGCAGGGGTTTGTTGACACAGAGCTCCCTTCCAAGTACAGTACAGCCCTACAGTAACAACACTCTTGTTAGCAGCAGTTTCTTCCACATGCACAAATCATGCAAAAGGGAAGTGTGAAGGAGGTTGCTGCTAATTCTTCAGCCCCTGCCAAATGACTGCTGACATGAAATCTTCCAAAATTGTCTTTGCAGGGTCAGGATACAGTTTCAAGGCATCCCAGAAAGTATGAGCCACGCCAATTAACAAAATGCACACATGGGAAACATATGCTTTAATGCAGCATTCATTTCTGACAATTCAAAGTGTGTAAGAAACAGTTTGGGCCATTTAAAGTATAGTACACACACACACACACACACACACACGTATTAAGACAAGTTAAAAACACGTACATTTCAGAGATATATGGACCAAGTCAGGATGTATTATTTGGGTTCATCCAATTGTTAAATACATCCAACTTAAGTTATATATCCCTCCCCCCACCTCATGCAAGGAGTCAGCTCATGCTGCTTCTCTGAGCACAGGTCTTACCAATGATCTGGATGATTTCTGCTAGCAGAACTCCATCTGCAATGTCCTGTTGCAAATCCTTGATCAGCCGCTTGTGGCCAGATTTTGCTAGGTAGTGGTTAGCCCAGTCAGTGTAAATCTGCAGAGCAGAGGAGAAGGAAGGAGGGAGAGAGGGGAAAAGAGAAAGAAGACAATAAAAACTGTTAAGACAAATGTTGGCTTACATATGAGAACTAATCTGCATCACATTCCACTTTAAGAAGTCAGCACTAAAGGAAACTGTCTTAACATTATTTTAAAAAACACAGTCCTCCCCTCCTCTTGCCATTTTGTCTCTTATTTTAAACTTGAAATGATTCAGTTTGTTTCATGAGTGTTCAAACTCAGTGTGACCAAGAAAAAAATTCCCCTTATGACTATCAAGGAAACTGCTGTCACAGATCAATCACTTCCACCACAACCCCACCACCCTCCAGTTCCATCTCTCTAAATTTACACACACACACACTTCAAACAATTTAAAATATTTGATTTTAAAGGAAATGGTAACAGAAATTTGTGTGTGTAATGGTTCACTGGGTTTGATGCTCATGATACTGTATTTGAAATGCTTCTGCTTCATTTTATGCAAATATTCACAACTTCCTGCTGTTCTGCGACAGTTCATTTGCTCTGTTGCCTATAGTTAAGCCTGCTGTAATGTACACAGAAGAGAGTGAGAGCAACAAATGTACAGCAGTCATGTCACTGGAATTACAGCATATAGTCCGGAAGTATATTGTGTCCATTCTGCATGAAAATTAGGGGTGGGGTGAGTTTGACCAGCCCATCTTATTCAGCAACTTGACAGCACAGAAACAACATTTATTGACACAAGGTTAAAAAATGCTAGCTGAAGGACATCCCAGAACAGAGCAAAGGGAGTGAGAATAATTGTACAGAAAGTGTGCGGATAGATACTGAAACAGAGTGCACAGCTACATGTACAGCAGTGGTCACCAACCGGTAGATCGTGAGCGACTGGTTGATCCTGGAGCCTCTGACAGTTGATCGCGATCTCCAGCCGCTAAAAGCCCAGTGGCACAGCAGGGCTAAGGCAGGCTCCTTGCCTGCCTTGGTCCCGTACTGCTCCCAGAAGCGGCCAGCATGCCCCTGAGGCCCCTGGGGGGTGGGGAGGAGGCAGGGGTCTCCATGCGCTACTCCTGCCTGCAAGCACTGTCCCCGCAGCTCTCATTGGCCAGGAATGGGAAACTGCAGCCAATGGGAGCTGCAGGGGCTGTGCCTGCTGAGAGAGGGGAAGCACACAGAGCTATGTGCCCCCCCAAGGGCTGCAAGAGGTGTGATGGCTGCTTCTGGGAGTGGTGTGGGGCCGGGGCAGGCAAGGAGCCTGCCTTAGCCCCACTGCACCACCCTCGGGAGCTGCCAGAGGTAAGTGCTGCCCAGCGGGAGCCCACACCCCTCCTGCACCCCAACTCCCAACCTGAAGCCCCCTCCCAGAGCCAGCACTCCATACCCCCTCTTGCACCCCGAACCCCCTTCTGCACCCAAACTCCCTCCCAGAAACCGCATCCCCTCTTGCACCCCGAATCTCCTCCTGCCCCCTACACTCTGCCCCATCCTGAAGCCCCCGCCTGCACCCAAACTCCCTCTCAGAGACCGCACCCTCTCTTGTACCCCAACCCCTTGCCCCAGCCCGGAGCCCCCTTCCACACTCCAAACCCCTCGGTCCCAGCCCAGAGCCTGCACCCTCTCCCACACTCCAACCCCCTGACTCAGTGAAAGTGAGTGAGGGTGGGGGAGAGCGAGTGACGGAGGGAGGGGGGAATGGAGTGAGTGGGGCAGGACCTCAGGGAAGGGGCGGGACCCCAGGGAAAGGGGCAGGGCCGAGCCTGGATTTTGTGTATAAAAAGGTTGGAGACCCCTGATGTACAGTGTACACACACAGAGGGATCAGAGTCGCCTGTTGAAAGGGAGGTGGAAATTACACCTCCATGTGCCAGCAAGGATCACGGCATCTCAGAAAATACTAGGAGTCTTTCCCCTGGGGTTCCTGGCAGGAAGGGGCAGCTGTGGCTACCATTGCAAGCTCAAAAGGAGTGCTGTGCAGCAGTGCCAAATCCATGCCCACCAGCCTTTTCTCAGCCAACATTGCCCTACCTCATGGGCTGTGTTGATCCCCGCTGCTCTCCACCGCTGGCCTAAGGAAAAGTGTAATAACTTACTACTGCAATAGGATCCTCTGCTGGCAAGAGACATCGTAGACTTTGCGGTAATTCTCACCTTCACTATGTACTATACACAAGGACTTTTTACAGTATGTCCATAAACAGTGATATTACCATTGGAAGAAAACACAGAAAATAATGTGTTGCACTTGACATCTTCTTCCATCCAAGGATCTCAACTCAATTTATAAGCAGGCATTTATTTAACCACACAGAATTCTGGGGAGGTAGGGAAACAGTACTATCCCCATTTTACAGATTAAAAACAAAGGCACAAAGCAGTTAACAACTTGCTCACATCACACAGGAAATCTGTGGCTGACACAGGAAGAGAATCCGGGGCTGGATCTCAGTTCTGTACCTTAACCACAAGATCAGCATCTGTTCTCCATCATAACACAATTACTGCACCTCACCATAAAGTATTGCACTTAGAGAGAGAGAGTTTCAAAGTTCCTGGGAACTTTGGTCCCATGTAAGTTCTGTAAGTTCCTGAGCACTTCATTAAAAGGCTCCCTCTCCACTTGGTAATAAGGAATGTCATAAATTACAGGATAACTTGCTTGATCTAATGAGGATATGTCAATAACTGGTTATCTTGACCACTGTAGAACTTAAAAAAATTTCTCTGCATTACATTCTGGAAATGAAAGAGGGTCTTGCTTTCTCCCATTCCCAAAGAGCACTTCTGTAAGAGTGGCCATGCTAGATTTCCCCTCTTTACCCAGAAAACTGCTTTGTACAGCACCTTGCATTTGTTAACTCTGATTTCATCCACAGTTGTGATGCCCATTCACCTGTCTTAGGAGAGGAGGGAGATGAAAAGCAGCCCCATTAAAATGTTTTTAATCTCTCTAAAACAGCAGTTCTCAAACTGTGGGTTGGGAACCCAAAGTGGGTTGCAACCCCATTGTAATGGCGTTCACAGGGCTGGCGTTAGACTTGCTGGAGCCCAGGACCGAAGTCTGAGCCCCACCGCCCGAGGCCCAAAGCCTAAACCTCAGCCCTGGGTGGTGAGGCTCTGGCTTTGCCCGCCTGCCCCCCCTCCCCCGCCCCCGGGTCATGTAGTAATTTTTTTGTCAGAGGGGGGTCACGATGAAAAGAAGTTTAAGAACCCCTCCTCTAAAACATTTCTAAAGTAGTGTTTCTTTAGCATGTGTGGCCTATACAGAAAGCATGGTTATAAGGAGTGCTCTAAAGATTGCATTACAGCTTATGTGGAACACCATGAATTCATGATAATAAAACCTGTATATCAAATGTACAGCATCATGCATTCTCTACCACCAGGATTTCAACTTTGAGAGATATTACCTGAAAGAACTGAAGAGAGCCATTCTCTGAACTATTACTATAGTATACTATAATCTGAACTATTTTCTCTACTCCAAAGAAATTGGCCCACTAAACCACATGTAATTTAACATCTGACCCAATTACATTGGGTTAATTTCATATTACAAATTTAAAAAAAAAAAAACTTTGTCAAGCATTTCCTTCTTCATGCTGCACACCCAGACATAATCAGCTATGCCAATCCCAATTCTGACAACAACTCAAACGATCCCTCTCACTAAACAGCAGCTGTTTTCTATCTAATATCCAAAGAACAGACAGCATCCTGCAAACAAGCAAAACACCCCAACACTTTCCCTTTTTTCAATATTTTAACAACTTCAAAGAAAAAGTTACAAAGACACCGATATTGAAAGATATTTATCATATAAATCAGAATTTTTCAAAGCAATGTCAGTGGACCACACCTCAGCAGTGAAGCACCCAGGAGATCCTTCACCTACAAAATGGTCCAAGAATGAAAAGGTTAAAATGTTGTTGATATAAATAAAATATCAAACAGCTGGAGTGGAATGTACGGTTTCATTTCCTCCTCTTCTGCAGGGATCACCACCCTGTTATCTGCCTTGCCCTCCTCCCTCTCCCACAGCCCCCATTAGAGAATGCACATCTCATTCAGTCCATTCTTTCAGGGATCCAACTGTTCACAAGTTAGTTGTAAAAAATGAGAAGCATGTATGTCAGATATATGGAACTGTAAGAATGTTATCATGCTGATGTGCTGTTTCTTTTACACCAAACTCTCTGAAGAAAATGGCATGTGGAATAGAGAAGCAGGACTTTATAGTTCATGATTATCAGAATACCTGAGGGGCTGATAATTATCTATCTTTAAAAAGATTCCTTGAGTGTAAACACAAAATGCCCCCACACCCTTTGATAGAAAACTCTCACATCCAGCATGTGCAGGATGGAGAAGACACACAAAGACGATGATACAAGTCAACAGTTCCATCTGCTTTTTATTAGGACCCCAATAGTGTGACATGATGAGCACTTTCAAGTGGGAGCTGAGGACTGTGACACAGACGTATCCAGGCAAGTATATTTTCCCTGCGTCCAACCATCTTCTCAATATTGAACCAAAGAGGTCATGTGTATTTTCTGCCAAAAACTAAGAACTAGCTGATTGTCATGGTTATTGTGAGATACTTGTATGGGAAATAACTTAAGAGCCATGTAAAATGTAGATCAGAGATTCTCAAACTGTGGTCCGCAGAGCTTCATTCAGGAGGTCCGCGGAGAGTTCCCTCTAAGGTGTGCACTTGCCGCATACGAGAGAATGAAGGGCCACCCACCTAATTAGTGGAGACGTTTAGACGTGGCTCCACTAATTAGGTGCCTGGATCCTGGAGAAGACACACATGTAAGGTGAGGTGGTGGCCTCAGGGGGAATAGGGGTTGGGTGGCAGGGTGTAGTGGGCTGAGAAGAGGGGGTGGGGGGAATTGGGGATGTGCAGGGCTGTGGCGGCCAGACAAAGAGGTGACTTTCCCTAGCTCCAGGGTTGTGGCTGCAGGGGAGAAACAGCCACCCTTCCCAGTCTCAGCTCTGTGGCTGCTGTGGCGGGAGAGAGACCCTCCTCCTTCCTAGCCCCAGCTCGGGGGCTGCTGCAGTGGGGGAGAGAGGGAGTGACCCCCTTCTCAGCCCCAGCTTGGGGACTGCTGTGGTGGGGGAGAGAGGACACATCCATTGCATTAGAAAGATAAGACTATTGATATTAAAATATGAATTGTGTGCTTTTATTTGTAGAACAAAAAACATTAATTATAATTAAGGGTTTTTTTTGTATTGTGCTTTTATCCAAAGTGCTTTACAATAGTTAGCTAACAGTGCAAACAACATTTGGAAAGATCATTAAGTGGTCCGCCGAGACCCTCAGCAATTTTCAAGTGGTCCGTGAAAAAAAAAGTTTGAGAACCACCCATGTAGATTATTAAATTGCAAAACAATAGACATGAGACTTCTCACCTGAGGCAAGGCGGGGTCTCAAGGCTAACTCAATCAACATGGAGAACAATTGGACATTTGCAGAGACAGCACTTTGCTTGCTGTCTAGACCATGTGGAACCGAGCATTTACAAAAACTAACAAGCCCCTGGAGAGCTCTCTGAATAGGGGAGCCCCTGGGTTCAGAGACAATAGCCTGCAACTGTATCAGAGTAGAAGAAAAAGCACAAGTTGTTATCCATCACAGAGGAAAAAGGTGGATCCCAGCTTTCTAAACTTGGCAGGCAGTGCAAGAATTGTCCATTGGGTGAGAAATACCCTATCAGACAGGAAAGTAACTTGTTAATGTCTATAGGCTATTGATTGAATTTTATGGGGGTTTTTTACCTGTAACTTTATGTTTCCAAATCCTTTCATTTGCTTTTATTTGAATTTCTATCTCAAACGCTGTTAAATAAACGTCAATCTGGTTTTGTTACAGACACACCTAAGTGCTAAGGAGACTGTTGAAGTGAGGTGAAAGCAGTGAATTGGGTGCTCTGCTTCCATGGAGGCAGCGGAGCGATGTACATAGCGGGTTTCCAGAAGATAAGGGACTGGCACTTGAGTATAACAAATTGGGATGTAAATCACTAGCCTGCAGGAGGAAAGAGCAGGGCATGTGGAGCCCGAAGCAGAGTGAGCCAGCAGCCAGGGACTGGGGAGCATGTCCCCTTGTGGGCCCAGACAGGGCTCCGTCTCACAGTGGTCACATGGTGCTAATTCACCCTGGACACCTCATGTGACCCCAAAAACTGTCACAGGATGCTTACCATCTTGCAGAATCTGGCACTAGACCATGTTAGCTTGCATTATTTGTTCAATTATGTTTACAAAAATCTTTTTCTCCTAGAAGTCTTTAAACTGATGGACATGCTGCTTTAAACACAGTGCAAGTCTAAGAAAAAAAAACCCACACAAACACCAGAGTGAGTCACTGCTACGCTTCCTCCCAGAGCCATCACTTACTTTACTAATGCAGTCTTATTACTGCTTGTTGGAATGAACTACCGACTTACTCATTTCCTTGACAATGAGTTTCCTCTCTTGCCACTGTTCTTTACATACACGTCTGACAAAAGACTATTCAACTTCAACATTAGGCTTGAACAGTTAACAATGTAAACAGGGAGTCTGTGTTATCTGTGCCATAGAGGGCCAGTCTCAACAACACGATAACAGAAAAGAACAAATTCTATATCTGTGTGGTCCCAGTGTCTGTGATGATTTAACTACTTGCAATGCTGAAATAGAGCAATTTGAACTAGGGCACAGGCCTTCTCAAGTTACATTGGTTTCCCCTAGCATTCTTGAACTGCTTGTCATTCTATCACTCAAGAGCAGGGAAAATTAAACAATCTTTGATACCCAAATATAGTTGCGAACTTCATTTTGATACTTCACACATTGCTGTGAGGAATACAGTAGATGCACTTGGCAGAATCTGTAGTGAAACAAAGTGCTTTAGAATACTGCAGTTTAAGGAAGTGAAAATGGGAAATTCTGATATGCTGTTTCCTTTCTTTCTGGGAGGGGGTGGTTTAATCATAAATCACTGGTTCTACAGCATACCCACTCCAATTTACTTAATTAATTAATTAATTAATCTGGGTTGCTGAAAGTTGTGCATATCCTGTGGAATACAGGGGAAATGTCAAATGTCAAATTGATTTCACATCTGTTGTCAGCCAAAATGAAGTAGTAATACACTGCACTTCTGTAGCACCCACCATGCGAGGATCTCAGTGTGCTTTACAGGCATTAATAAATTTAGCCTTGATATCCTTGTGAGATAGTTAAACATAATGAATCTCTTTTTAGGGGTGGGGAAACTGAGACACAGAGTGATTTAAGTGAATCACTCGAGGCTGAGCAGAGCTGGGAACATAACCAGATATACTAATTCCCAATTTGGTGCTTTAATCACTTTGTCTAAATGCTCATATATTAGACAGTCTTATAAACAAACAGTGGTAAAATCCATATCCTGTGGTTTGAGGATCCATCTGTAATTTTTGCTTGCTTTCTACAGAATAGAAGCTTTCAGATTTCAAAAGGGATCTTTTAAAAAGTGTTTACTATTGAGAAGACATCCTTCCTTACAAAAGTTAGTCTATTGTACTGTCACGCCATTATGCCGATGTTGCTCAGTGAAAAAAGAGCTGTAGCCAACTGTTACAAACAGCAAGGAGATATTAGACACCTTCTCCAGTCATTGAAGTTGGTAGTCTATAGGAGTCTGAAGAAACAGACACCTTCTCTAGCTGCCAAAATATATACCAACCTGGCATTCTGTCATTGACTCTGGTTAATTATTGCCCTCTCCACAACCCCGTGAAGTCCCACTCACAAAGGTCTAGACACAAATTTTTAATATGTAAGGTAGAAAGGGGCAGTGGGGTAAACTGTAATTCCACTGCTTTCATAGCACGCATACCCCCTTCTTATTTACTTTAGCTTCACAGAACTAGTTAAATGCAACTCAAGTGAAGTCATATTTTTAAAAACCCTTTATTGCATTTTTCCATGCCTGGGCCTTACAAGTATTTTCAAACTTATTTAAAGAGGCAATATATAAACTGGGCAACTGTCTGGAGCACTATGTTTCTCTGATACCTGATCAGTAACTGCCACCCACTCCCCACATCCAGATATACAGCATTTAGCAGCTGCTATAAAAAATAGCTGCATTTTGAACAGCATGAGAGAACTGTCTCAATGCCCACCATATCCTTCCCTACCACCGCTGTCCCCCCGCCTACACAAAGCATCTGTACTACGCTATTTTTAACAGCCTGTTTCCTAGCTGCCTATATTTACCCACAGAATACGGCATGGCCAGCAGCAAGTTCTGGCCTATCAATGTGTCTTGACTTAGAAAGGACATCTATGGAAAGACTGAACAGAGCCGTTCAGTCTTTGTGTCCATCGAATACTTAGGCTGTCTATTGGAGCAGCCAACAATTTTAGCAATGTTTGTAGTGCTGCATCTTGTGCAGTGGGCACTTCTGTGTTAGGAACATGACTGAGACCAGCAAGTTATTTTAGCTGGGTCAGACAAGACTTTCAATAAGAAACGACTTTTGGGGCCTGATTCTGCACTCTTTGGTGAAAAAATAGAGTGGGGGAGACAATCAGGGTCCAGACACTCCAAGAGGAGAGCAAAAGTTTTAAACTCTCGAAATAAGCAGTTCAACCAACTGATTGCATACTATGTCATTGTACTATAAAATATGTCTAGTAAGGTCTCTTATGAAAGCTTGTAATGTTCTGAACTTGATGGCCATGTATATAGACCATGGTTATGCATGTATATATTTGTGTATATAGAAAACTGTGCTCATAAAATTCAGTTACACCCCAGAGCAGGTGAACAATCAGGCAGGGAGGGGCTCCTCCCACACCATTTGTTTTCATGAAACCAGCTACAAGTAACTATTCATTGCCCAGCCAAGGAAAGGACCATGGTGGACCATTAGAGTTATTGGAAAGACAGTGAGACAACTCAAAATTGAAAAGAACATCCAGGCTGCAAACATCAAATCCGGAGGGAATTTTCTCCTCTAATTAACCATGAGTCACTGTGGAATGAGGGGGGCGCGGAGGAAAAGGCCTTTGAAAGCAGGCTTGGAACTGAGGTTTTTTATCCAGAACCTGAGGGCCCGCCTCTAGGAAGGAGACGGTCTCTGAACACTGGATCACTCCTATAGCTAGGGGGAAAGTGTTTTAAGGCAACAGGTACTTGTATTAGAAAAGCGATTGTATCTAATAGGAAAGTGTAAAGCCCGAGGTTGCATCGTTACATTTCTTTTCTGTGTGACTTGTATGTGTTTGCTTTCCCTTAGGATTTCATCTCTGAATCTATTGTTCTATTAAATACACTTTTTTTTATTTATCTGCATCCAAGCCAGCCTCTGGTGTGCAAACTGTGTGAAGCGTATGTGCCAGTGTAAGCTGGTATCCGGGGGTCTGGTTTCATGCCTTCAGGGCTGACCAGAGGAGAATGGTCTGAGTGTCTGGTAATTAAGAATTCAGAGGGAGAATGTGTTTGGGGAGACGCAGGCCTGGAAGAGCTATTCGTGTCACTCTAACGGGGCTGGTGAGAGCCAGGATCAGACCTGATGCTTGTGGGTAGGCTATTGGCATCAGGGAATTGAAGCATAGCTGCACAGCACAAATGCCCCTGAAGTTAAAGGGCAGGTTGTGACAGATCCCCTTACTGGTCTGGGTGGTCCCCAAAACATCACCGAGGGCAAAGGTAGCTTTATATTACCTTAGTGCCTCATCAAATTCAGGTGCCATCCAGTGCCCTGCCCAACACTCAGAATAAGCAAGAGCAGCCTCACAGATGCCCTAAATTATGCCTGGCTGCCCACAAGGGCCTATTACAATAGTCAAGAACAGTTGGGTTGCAGTGGTGTTCTGGCCATGCTCCCTCTGTCAGGGGCTGTGAGGGTGTTGTGTAGACCGCTGTACAGGTTACTCCCTACTCAGAGGAATTCTCCAGTAAGCTGATCTAAAGCCTTTACAGCCCCTTTGTGTCACACTGGAGGGCACCAGAGAACCAGGCCCTGAGTCTCTGCCAGTATCAACTGGATTTGAATCAGTGACCTAGGAGTCAAAACCTCTGATCTCAGACACAATCCATATATTGTTTGGTCTTCCAACAGTTACAGTTTAAGTAGAATAGTTAAGCACATCAACCTGCTAAATTACTTAACCCTTGTACTAAGCTAACAGTGCCAAGTTTTTACTTCAGCTAATTGTTAAAGCGAAAATTAGCGTGTGTCTGCAATAGTTTATTTTTCTCTTTAAAGAAAGAAACTTTCAGATACAAAAACTGGAATATCAAATTTAATTAGAATTAAAAAATATTAGAAGACTGAGCTCAACCTCAACAGAATGGAAGGAAGGCTCCTGCTGTGCTGAAAATCAATACTGTAAAATGCTGTAAATCAAATGCATCCCAGGTGTATGGCAGCATCCTGTCTATTGCAGGCAGCAAAAGCTGCATGCAGTAAACATGTTATTTTTAAATATTGCTTTCTCTTCCATCTCTCCATCTGGCTTTCCATATGATCATTGAGAAAACAAAAAGTTCTTTGGGACATTATGGAATTGCGTGAGAGGGGAAACTATTAAGATGATTCAGCTATAAATCCAGAAAATGAAAACAGAGTGATTTAAATTATAGGCAAAATGGAAGCCAATGCTTTTCATTTAACAAAATATTCAGTAAATTATAACCTGTAATTCAGGTTTTTGAATCCCAGTTGAGCAAATGAGGACAATTACTTGTTAATGAATAGAAACTATCTAAAGAGCAAAATAATTGAAACATCAGGATCTTTAACTTTTGGTTCTACCTTGTAAGTAGGAGTGTGGATTCATTAACAACCTTCAATGATCCTCAGTTAAAAAATACAATTTAATTAACTGGAACTTCACCAATCACAGTTAAGCAAAAAAGCAGCAGCAACTCTCCGTAAAGCAGCCATTGGCAGTCTCTGGAATATGTATCTAACCCTTCTTGGGCTGATATACATTTCCAGGTACAATTTCAGTCTGTGAATCCAATCATTCCAGTAACTTTTGGGGTGACTTACTGCTTTCCCTTTCTTCACGTTTCATACCAAATCCTGGCTCACCTTTAGCTGACCACAAGTGCTAGAGACCAATATACAATATATTGGTATCAAAGACTTTCCAAGCTTTACCCCTCAGTCAGATGAAAGACAACAAAACTGGCAGATTGTGTGTGTGTGTAGGGATTTGTATCTGGTAAACATAAAAAACCACCACCCCCAAAAATAACAACACCCCTTTTCCTATATAACCTAACAATATGTTCATTCATTGCAGCGAGATGGATTAACTTTTTTAATAGATTGATCAAATCATTGTTTTTACTAGCTCACTGCAGGTAACGTATTATAGGTCCCATGCAGTAGCTGCGAAGTGCCACAGGAAGGAGCTAGATAATCATATAGTAGCTGCAAAACAATCAAGCAGACACGTTCTGCTCTGCAGACCTGTTTTATGGCAGTGATGACACCACGAGACTATTAATAATAGCACTGAGCCTTCAGAAGTAACAGGAGGCAACACTAGTTATCACATACAGAGATTCCTAGAACAATTTTAGTCCTGGAGATTTCTCATTTTAAATATACCAGATTTGGTCTTTAGATCTCAGTTCAGGTTCAGCATTCCTTGTAAATATTAGGCCTTCAAATTACCTTCCAACAATTATTTAAAACAGAGAATGCACTATTTACCATGTATGTTTGCATTCATATAAAACACGGATTGAAATCTGATTCAGCTGCATCCTCACAGTGCATTTCACTACAATGTGGATGCCTTGGGTTTCCTGCAGGGCATAGGTGGTGCCACAAGGGATACTGCTCAGTCTCCAGGGCAGGGGAAGAGCCTGGAGTGGGCATAGTGGTTGATGGAGAAGCACACTAGCTGCATTGCATATTGTAGCATAAAGTAACCACAAATTAACCATGATAGAGCCTTCCCTAAGGCATTAGGACCCAGATTTTTATGGCTGTTCAGGTGTGGTAGGGCTCAGTGTTGCAATACCTAACTGGTTTAGGAGCCTAAATTTCATTTTCAAAAGGGATTTAGGCACATAGGAGCCTGTATTCCATTGACACTCAATGGGATTTAGGCTCTTAAGTGCCAAATCCCCTTTTGAAAAGGAAATTTAGGCTCCTAAATCTATTAGGCACTGCAACACTGAGAGAGGCAATACCTGCAAAAATCTGGGCCTGTAACAAAAAGGGGGAAAATGACACAACAGAACCAAACCAGGGGTAGTAGAGTGACAAGAAAATAATGGGATTGAAAGGAATGGGATGAAACTGAAGCACACACGCACATGCACACATGTGTGTGATATTCTTTCATTATAAAAAATGTCCATTATTAGTGCTGAGGGAGTTAGTGTTAGTTCTGTGCTCTGCACTGCCAAATAGATCTCCTCCCCCACAGACTGGGAAACAGAGCTGGGAGGGCAGGGAGAAGAAGGTGATCTGGGAAGGAGCAGTGTTGCCATTGCCAGCCCAGAGGAGGAGGTGTGCAGCAAAAGGCACAGGCAGTAGCTCTCTAGGTGTCCTCCTGTGAGGAAGCCAAGGCTGGTTCAGGCTGCTCTGCTGGAGTTCTTACTTCATGCCTCTGGGATGGGGCAACTGGAGCATGGGATGCCCTTCTCCTTCTTGCGCCGACACTACGGGCTTCCCTGAGGCAGTAGCCATGGTTGGCTCTGGCTGCCCTGCTGGAGCTCCTGCTCCCCTCCTGTCACTACATATGTGCCGCCATACATTCTGACCATCCATAGGGCCAGTCCATAACATGCTTAGAGCTCCAACATTAATGCAAGAATGGGAAGGACCAGAGTAGATAAATCTTTTGCTAATAAAATCGGTGATTATCCCTTTTGGGAATGAATGAAATAATCTAATTGGTCTTTACAGCATTTATTCTAACCTTGCATTACTCTCTTGTTCAAATCTCTGAAACATCTGTGTCCTGTCATGGCTGGGATAAGTTCCATATCTAGTCTCTTATATTCTCTTTAATAAATCCACAACAGGCAGAGTTAAGACTCATGCAAAGGGTAAACAGAGCTGCATTTACATAGGCTTTCCTTTGGGTCACAAAATATTTCTGATGCATGTAAAAATAAGTGGAGTAAAATAATTCACAAACTCAAATGAGACTAGAGATTGTGAAGTGATTTGCAAATTAAAAACACCCTCCACTCTTCAATTTCCTTGCTATTCTTCAATTTCCTTGCTATTCAGACGGAACCAGCCACTCTGCCTCAATCAGCCTATGACTAGGTATAGAGGGCACTAACATCATATAAGCCACAGCAGTGCCATACAGCACTGAGCCTAGAAGGTTTTATGGTGAAACTTATTTACTAGGCAGTAGTAAATAAGGCTGAAACCAGTGTCCAATATAAAGTCTTTTTTTTTTTTGCCCCCAATCTCTGAGACTTGAAAAACTGGTTTGGTCTGAAAATTGTGAAACTTTGACGGCTTTTGCAGTGTGCCTGGAATGTCATCATGTTTGAGCTATTTCAGCTCAAGGGAGAGAGCACGTTCTAGAGTCTGGAACACCATGCCAGCAGTCCCAATACATAAAGAGAAGAAACTTGCTCAAGCACCAACTCTGACCACAGCTCTGGCAGTTCATCACATGGAGAGAAGCAGTGTCTCAGGTAGACAGGTCTTTAGGTTATTATGAACTGGTGATAGCCTCTCCATATTTAAGGTTCCAACTATTTTCTAATCAGAAAGCTGATTTGATCTCCCTTGTAACTCTAATCTAAACCACATACATAGCATATGTTCTTGTATTATGTGCTATTATACCATTGTAAAAAGGACCTATTTTGTAAAACAGCCGAATTATATGATTTGTAATTCAGAAATTGGACTTGGAGGTATGGTGGAGCAGGACTAAGCTGTGCTATTGCCTGGCATCTTTTGAGGACATTGACTAAAATCCCAAACAACTCAAGCATGAAAATTCTCCTAAACTAAGAAATTGTAGCAAGGGATAAGCAAATCACGTCAAATAAAATAAGAAAAATCCTAAAATTTCACTCAAAGCTTGAAGAAGAGAATATGCACTCCACTTGCTTTGGGGTTTAGTTAACTTTTTCACTTACTGTTGTTTTCTCATTTTTTCTGCCCATCAACATTTCCTGGTTCCAGCCAACATATCACAACAACATGACATTAACATGGCTCACATTAAATGGTTTTATAACTGACAGGTCTCAAAATGTAATGGTAAAAGAGGAATCATCATCACCATCGAGCGGGTGTGTTTCTGGTGGGGTCCCTCGCAGACAGGTTTTGGCCTTATGTTATTAAATATGTTTATCAATGACCTGCAAAAAAACCCATAAAATTACCACTGATAAAGTTTGCAGATGACACATAGATTGGGGGAGTGGTAAATAAGGAAGAGGACATCTCACTAACACAGAGTGAACCAGATCACTTCGCGATCTGTGTTTTAATATGACCAAATGTAAAGTTATACATCTAGGAACAAAGAATTCTGGTCATATTTATAGGATGGTGGGCCCTATCACAGGAAGCAGTGACTCTGAAAAAGAGTTGGGGGCCACAGTGGAAAATCATCTGAATATGAGATACCAGTACAAGGCAGTGGCTGAAAGGGCTAATGCAATCCTTGGATACATATACAGGAGAATATCAAGTAGAAGGAGGGAGGTTATATTACCTCTATATTTAGAACTGGTGTGACCACTACTGGTAAACTTTGTCCTTTTCTGATGTCCACAATTCAAGAAGGATGTTCATGTATCGGACAGTGTTCGGAGAAGAGCCATGAGAATGAGTAAAAAATTGGAAAACATGTCTTACAGTGGGAAACTGAACAAGCTCAATCTATTTGGCTAAACAAAGAGAAGATTAAGGGCTGATTTGATCACTGTTTATAAGTACCTACATGGGGAAACAAATATTTAATAATGGGCTCGTCAAGCCAACAGACAAAGGTATAACTAGATCGAATGGCAGTAAGTTGAAACAAGATAAATTTAGACTGGAAATAAGGCACACATTTTTAACAGTGAGGACAATTTATCACTGGAACATCTTACCAAGGGTTATGATGGATTCTCCATGACTGGCAATTTTAAAATCAGAATTGGATTTATTTTATAAAAGATATGCTTCTAGTTCAAATAGGAATTAATTCAGGGAAGTCCCATGGCCTGTTTTATACAGAAGGTTAGCCTAGATGGTCAAAGTGGCCCCTTTGGACCTTAAATCTATGAATCTATTAAATCAGACAAAAAGGGTGAAAATTTGGGACTTTAGCACACTGCCTTAGTTTCTTTGCATGTAAAATTTGGACAATATTGTAAAGTGCTCTGGGAACTGCTCTAATTTTGTGCAAGCAATATCATATAGTTCTCCAGAAACAAAATTAGAGGTCATATTGAGGCTCCTTAAAAATATTTGAATCTCAGTGATGACATCTATGATAGAACGCTGACTTTACTGGGTTTTGGCTCAGAGACTGAGGCCTCACATCCCATGTCATGTATCAAGCTAACATGGGATGCACTTTGTTCCATATTTCAGCAACCATCACGCCAAAGACACACTGTGATATAAATGTGTGAGTGTGGTACTAATCATATATCATAAGCACACAAAGTGTCATGAGATGATGTCCCTTAAAAATAAGTTTTGTCCTTTATTTTTCATATAGTTGTCCTTTCTCTCCTTTAAAAATAGAAGTCTGTTCTTGTTAAGGTGCTTTCAGTTAATCATGCTATCAGTGACAGAAAGCAAGTGTGTTCTGAAGGAATATTTTGAAATCATATAGAGACCCAATACATTTTTATTTCACTTTTACCAAATTTCAGTACATGGAAACTATAAGCTGGAGGGGAAGCAGAAGATGGAAATTCCAAGTCAAGCTGCACCCAGAGAATGCTTTGAAACAGTTGAATATAGGACATTGTTCTCTGCTTTCCTTTCCAGGTAGTATATGCTTACTGTCATATTCAATGTGAATATCTCAATTAATATAATGTTTTATGTTAATACAGTAACAGAATTCTCAGCCGAAAGCTCCATGATAGAATCTGCTGAAGCATTTAAGATTCATCTGTGTCTGTTTAATGAAGAATGAAAAAAAGATGTTCTGTACACTGAAAGAAAGTGGGTGATCTGCTTCTTCAGTCTGTGTTTTTTTTTAATAAAACAAACCCAGATTCAGCCAGATAACTCTTAAGTGAGTCTCTCAAAATATTATGTGTCTGTGTAGTGTATTGTGCATGTGAAAGTACTATATTTCCCTCAATTTGGTTAAATCTTATAAATCCATAGACGTATGCACTCAAAAATGGATATTTATACAACACGACAGGAAAAGCATGCAGGTAACACGACTCCAGTACAGATGGACGTCAAACAGTAAGCAAGTAAAACACACATGCATATAGGATATGATTTAATTTGTGCCCCAAAGGGATGCTTCACGAAACATCTGAAATAAACTGTGGCTGTAAAATACATACTATGGCATATGAAAAATAAAGTGGCTTGTGCTGTAACCCATTAAAAATATTACTACATCCTAAAAATGGTACATATAATGTTCACAATGATCAGTCATACTTAATGATACAAAACAGTCCTGTAAACAATAATCTAAAAACAGGATATTCTAATTATTTGCAGTGGCACGCTCCCAATTCCAATCAAACAGCAACCACAATGACACAGAGGGCACAAGGCAATAACTGCATAATCAGCATAGCGATAAAGTTTGGAACACAACCATCCACAAAGAAAGGCACCCTTCTCTTTTTATCAGATATAAAGTGAAGGATATTTAATTACCATAGAGTGCATGTGTAAATACAAGTCATTCTGTTCCACTGAAGAAAAACTCGCATTCTTAATAAAGCAGATATTCTTAATTTGTTGTGTATTTTAGTTGGTTGTGAGAGGTTCACAGATGTCCTTCGGCCATTGCTAGTAAAAGGCTCTTTTTTTAAATTACAGAGAAAATTGGAGGGATTCCTTAGTTTGATGTTATGAAGAAATGATGACTCAACAAGTAGGCCAACACTCGAGAAATTTATTTACCTTTGATCTTAAATCTGCAGATACAGAAAAAATAAAAGGTTTCAGAGTAGCAGCCGTGTTAGTCTGTATCTGCAAAAAGAAAAGGAGTACTTGTGGCTCCTTAGAGACTAACAAATTTATTTGAGCATAAGCTTTCGTGAGCTACAGCTCACTTCATCGGATGCATTCAGTGGAAAATACCGATGAAGTGAGCTATAGCTCACGAAAGCTTTTGCTCAAATAAATTTGTTAGTCTCTAAGATGCCACAAGTACTCCTTTTCTTTTTGAGAAAAAATAAAAGTTTTACTACCTAAACATTTTAGATAGACATGCTCCAGGCGACTAATTCATTATGAGCAGAGTTACTGAAGAAGTTAACAGATAAATGAATAGCAAATATGTATGACTTTCTGTACTTTGACTAAGAAAGTAGACAACCTTGGCTCAACTTGCATGACATTGTGTGGATCCTGATTATGTTGAACTGAACAAGTTCTCCACTGCATGCAAGTCCATACTTCATGGCCAGCAGCAGCAATCTGAGGTGGCTGATGTTCTGTGTTAGCCAGTAGACTTTATATAACTATCTATTGTGACCACAGAAGGAGAATGTGCATGATGGTCTGCCTTACCAATAATTCAATTAAAAAAAACCACAAGAAACACCTGACAGAGCTTTGAGAACGAAGACGTCATCCATCACAACCCCTGAACAATTTTTCTCTGACTCTTCTACATTTGGCCTGAGTATGAAACCTTATTGAGAACTTGACAGAAATATCAACAGCAGTGAGTAGAAGGGGTAAGCTTAGAACTCATGGACTCCTTTCTCCCAACCTTGTGGACACTTTTCTAGGCTACAGCTCACCTTGAATTTAGCCCTTTGACTTTTAAATATGACAAGTGTCTTTCTGTAAAGCTGACATATTGCTCCATAATGGGAAAATTCAAGCAGTATTACACTGCAGTGCAGGCTATGTGTGTGTCAGACCACATAATCAAACCCCGTGTAATTAATACAGAATCATAAAATCATAGGCTTAGAAGAGACTGCAAGGGTCATCTAGTCTAATCCCCTGCCACGATGCAGGATTTGTGTGTCTAAATCATCCAAGACTAATGGCTAGCCAACTTCATTTTGAAAACCTCCAGTGAAGAATGACTGCACCACAACTAAAGGTGTGCAGAGTTTGTAAAGGTACAAAACCTGGGTGGGGCAAGTCTCTTTGTTCCATGTAGCGAGGTAGCCAGCACCCACCCTCCCTCCCCTAGTGGAGGCAAATAGCAGGCTGGTTTAGGACCTGCTATGGGCATTACGCTAGTCGCCCCTATTAAAAGAGGGTCTGGGAAGGAATTTTTCCCGCACCACCAGAATTGGCTTTGGTGGAGTGTGGTTTTTTCACCTTCCCCACAGCAGGTGTGAGGGAGGACCTTTTCTGGTGAATAGAAAAGGTGGTAGGCCATATGTCGCAACTTATTTTGTAAGGTTGGGCGGATCTTCAGTGCAGGTACTCCATAGGGAGGGCAGCCAGTGACCAGATAAATGGCCTCGTAAAGGACTTAAAAGGAGGTACTGGATAAAGGAACAGAACGGGGGAGGGGGTTCAGGGACTCCTATGATTGGTACGGCAGGGAGCCAACCCCCCCCCCATTCTCATAGCCCTCCTTAACCCTCTTACGAGGGTCGTGGATGGTAAGGTCCAAGCCATGGGTCGGCTGGGGGACCTGGATGGAAACAAAGGGGGGCTGGTGGAAGCCCCGGAGAATTGATTTGAATAAGCATGGATTAAACAAAGGGGGGCTGCTGGAAGCCCCGGAGAATTGATTCGAATAAGCATGGATTAAACAAAGGGGGGGCTGGTGGAAACCTCGGAGAACTGATTTGAGTAAGTATGGATTTGCCTGCACTGTTCACTTTATCTGCTGCATAGTCCCAGACATCTATATAATAAAGTTGCGGCCTGATTAAAACCCGTAACAAATCTCCTGTCCTTCTTGAGGTGTACCCGGACAATCTTCCACAAACTGTCAAGGCAGTTTGTTCTATTGTCCTACTCTTCTTTTTCCTAAGATTTAATCTAAATCTGCTATGCTGTAGTTTGATTCCATTGCCTCTTGTCCTGCCCTCTGTGGCAAGAGAGAACAACTTTTCTCCATCTTTTTTTATGGCAGCCTTTCAAGTATTTGAAAGAATATGCAGCAAATATTAGTGGATTGCTTAGTAGAGAGGAGGGTTATTTTTCTTTCCTGAACAATTTAAGGAAATAGAAACCTGCCCATGAGTAACCCGGTGGCACAAGAGTAGTAATAACCCTGTGGAGATTTACATGCCTGTAATAAAGCCCTACAGTGTGGTCATGGACATTCAGTGCTATGGGCCTCTGCTGTCTAAATATATTGTTATTGTTGTTGTTGTTCCAATGTCACAGTAAATAAACCCAGCTGGACTACCCACAAACTACAGCATTCCTGGCTCAAAGTTCAAAGAAAAGAATAATTAAACGTTGCCCTCTTCCCATGCTTAAACAGGTGTGTTTGCACATGTTAAGTATACTTGCTAGAAGTCAGTTTACCAGCAGAATGCTTAATGTAATCACCTTTTCCCAAGCACAAGCAACATCCTCTCTAACCCAGCAAGGATGTCAAAGAGCCAAGACTAGAGGCTGCAGTTTACAGTGAACATAAACAACATTCATCTCCCTAAACACAGGAATTAAAACATGTAAAGATGTTTTCCAGTTGGATCTTATATTATAGTTTCCAGGCCAGAGCTGTACCTAACTTGCAGCACTGTACATCAGAGTGACTCCACTGAAGACAACAGATAAGCAGAAGCCAGCTTTCTATGTTTAGGTTAAGGACTAGGTTGGAATCCATCCTTGCACGGGTACACAGGAGAAAGGCAATCCCAGATGGAGGCACAACACCTTGTATGGGTCACACAAGGGCCAATTACAATAGCAGCCCCTGTGATGGGGAATATTCGCTTCTGTCTCTCTCTGGGAAGCAAGTCATCCAAAAGGAGGCTCTTCCTGCCCCCTTTGAACCAGCCCATGCATCACGCATCCCTGTAGGAGTCTGTTCCCCTGGGCTGGTGCAGCTCTGCATTGACCCTTATGCAGGATTTTGTGCAGATTGCACAGTCTAGCCCTAAATTAGGAAGATTTGGCCCATAGGCATTTTCTATGGGCCAAATCCTTAGAGGTGCTGAGCACCTGCAACTTCCTTTGACTTCACAGAGAGTGAGCTGTGGGTGTACAGCATCTCTCACGATTTTGGCTTTCACCTCCTGGAGGTGTTTTACAGCTAAGAAACCTCACTTTTCCTTTGCAATGACCATTAATCGAGAATATTGACACAATAATAATGCAACGGTAATAGTGTCCTGTTCACTGAGAACAAGATGCATATAGTTAAGACACAAGCTTTTCCTACAATATTTTTAAAAATAGAGTCTTTGATTTTACAGCCTGCAAAGTTCCGTACATGGAATTCTTAAAGCTACACATTAAAGTCAGACATACAAATGGAAACAGTCTTGTTCACCAAAGCATATTCTGAGCACATTGCTTACATGAAAATGTTATGCCATATCTTGCTTGCAAATCCTTAAAATCCGATTTGCCACTGGACAGGAAATACGCTACTGTGCTAATTCCATTCAAAAATTTGAAGCACTCTAATCCCTTTTTACTATTTTATAGGGAATTGGGTTGCTCATTGGCTCTGGCGGTTTTCAATGTCCTTCCCTTATAACGGGGTGCCCGTTGTGCCCCTGCATACCCAGCAGCTTGGCCCCACTCCTCACAGACTCTGGAACACTCCAAACTGGTGCAACTCCCGTGCTCTTTATTTGTGTCCGTTTCCCACCACCAGTTTCCTACTATATACAGCCGTGGTGAGCAACCTGTGACCCATCAGGGTAAACCGCTGGCAGGCCACCAAGGACATGATGGCCACCGCTTCCCGCAGCTCCCATTGGCTGGGAACAGAAAACTGTGGCCATTGGGAGCTGCGAGCAGCCATGCAAATGTAAACAGACTGTCTGGTGGCCTGCCAGTGGATTACCCTGAAAGGCCACGTGCAGCCTGTGGCTCGCAGGTTGCCCACCACTGATATATAGGCTATTTACAATGGCTTGGTCTAACTCAGGCCTAGTCAGCAACAGAGTAGCAGGCTCCTACCTCTCCCTGAGCCTCCCTTTCCTCCTGGTCTCTGCCGCCCTTTTCACTCACTTCCTCCCACCTGAAGGCTCCTGCCTAATGAGGCTGACAGATGCAGTCAGTGATTAACTGACTATTAACTCGGCTATTTACCCAGCCCCAATCCATTTCCCCTGATTGGGGCTGGAGTGGCAGGAACTGATTGAGGCTTCCCCAGCAGTGTCCTGCCACCACTCAATGCTGTCATCCTATCCAGGCATCAAAATCAGAACAAAGCACATCACAGATGAAAGTGAAGGTAAAACAGTGGCGCAGCAAATGGAAATCTGAAGAATATGAAGGTTGGAAGGATTACTGATCAATCAGTAAGTGTCAGTAAACATCAATTTCACTGTACACACAAACTGACACAAAATATTGCCATTGACAATAACAGAAATTACAGATAGGCAAAATTAAAAAAATGCTGCCCGAGAACTTCTTAGAGTTTGGATTTAAGGGTAGTTTGTATATTTTGACATATGATGTTAACAATTTGCATTTTAACGGTTGTAAAGATTTAACTTTTTGAATCTTAACATCTGCCATTATATCATAATTTTATGACCACACTATTGTCTGCCGCGCCTTAATTTCCTGCAACTGTGAAAATATAAATTGATCAAAAGAAAAAAAAACTTAAAACCCACAATTTTGTGCAACTGTGAAAATGTAAATCAATAAACATTGAAAAAAATACTTAAATATTAACATTGACACTATCTGTTAAAACAATTTTTTAAATGAATTCTGCTAAGCCTAAGAATATATTATTTATGTTGCTAAATGATTCAGCCAGAAACAATTCAGGTGTAGGACAAAAAATTACTAGCAATGGAAGGAAAAGAGTTTCACCTCCCACATCCAGCATGCAAGTCACATGCTGTAGTCATTTAATGACATAAAAAAGGAAGATGAGCACTAGCTTTAGGTTTTAGCATTAGCTTTAGCTTTTCCCGCCCTGACCAGGAAAACCGAGAAGTCTGCTGCTTGCCAGGGGCTAAGATTCGCGATGTGACGGAGAGACTGCCGAGACTCATCAAGCCCTCGGATCACTATCCCTTCCTGCTTCTCCACGTGGGCAGCAATGATACTGCCAAGAATGACCTTGAGTGGATCACTGCGGACTACGTGGCTCTGGGAAGAAGGATAAAGGAGTTTGAGGTGCAAGTGGTGTTCTCGTCCATCCTCCCCGTGGAAGGAAAGGGCCTGGGTAGGGACTGTCGAATCGTGGAAGTCAACGAATGGCTACGCAGGTGGTGTCGGAGAGAAGGCTTTGGATTCTTTGACCATGGGATGGTCTTCCATGAAGGAGGAGTGCTGGGCAGAGACGGGCTCCACCTTACAAAGAGAGGGAAGAGCATCTTTGCCAGCAGGCTGGCTAACCTAGTGAGGAGGGCTTTAAACTAGGTTCACCGGGGGAAGGAGACCAAAGCCCTGAGGTAAGTGGGAAAGCGGGATACCGGGAGGAAGCACAGGCAGGAATGTCTGTGAGGGGAGGGCTCCTGCCTCATATTGAGAATGAGGGGCGATCAGCAGGTTATCTCAAGTGCTTATATACGAATGCACAAAGCCTTGGAAACAAGCAGGGAGAACTGGAGGTCCTGGTGATGTCAAGGAATTATGACGTGATTGGAATAACAGAGACTTGGTGGGATAACTCACATGACTGGAGTATTGTCATGGATGGTTATAAACTGTTCAGGAAGGACAGGCAGGGCAGAAAAGGTGGGGGAGTAGCACTGTATGTAAGGGAGCAGTATGACTGCTCAGAGCTCCGGTACGAAACTGCAGAAAAACCTGAGTGTCTCTGGATTAAGTTTAGAAGTGTGTGCAACAAGAGTGATGTAGTGGTGGGAGTCTGCTATAGACCACTGGACCAGGGGGATGAGGTGGATGAGGCTTTCTTCCGGCAGCTCGCAGAAGCTACTAGATCACACGCCCTGATTCTCATGGGTGACTTTAATTTTCCTGATATCTGCTGGGAGAGCAATACAGCAGTGCATAGACAATCCAGGAAGTTTTTGGAAAGCGTAGGGGACAATTTCCTGGTGCAAGTGCTAGAGGAGCCAACTAGGGGGGGAGCTTTTCTTGACCTGCTGCTCACAAACCGGGAAGAATTAGTAGGGGAAGCAAAAGTGGATGGGAATCTGGGAGGCAGTGACCATGAGTTGGTTGAGTTCAGGATCCTGACACAGGGAAGAAAGGTAAGCAGCAGGATATGGACCCTGGACTTCAGGAAAGCAGACTTCGACTCCCTCAGGGAACGGATGGGTAGGATCCCCTGGGGGACTAACATGAAGGGGAAAGGAGTCCAGGAGAGCTGGCTATATTTCAAGGAATCCCTGTTGAGGTTACAGAGACAAACCATCCCGATGTGTTGAAAGAATAGTAAATATGGCAGACGACCAGCTTGGCTTAACGGTGAAATCCTAGCGGACCTTAAACATAAAAAAGAAGCTTACAAGAAGTGGAAGGTTAGACATATGACCAGGGAAGAGTATAAAAATATTGCTCGGGCATGTAGGAATGAAATCAGGAGGGCCAAATCGCACCTGGAGCTGCAGCTAGCAAGAGATGTCAAAAGTAACAAGAAGGGTTTCTTCAGGTATGTTGGCAACAAGAAGAAAGCCAAGGAAAGTGTGGGCCCCTTAATGAATGAGGGAGGCAACCTAGTGACAGAGGATGTGGAAAAAGCTAATGTACTCAATGCTTTTTTTGCCTCTGTCTTCATGAACAAGGACAGCTCCCAGACTGCTGCGCTGGGCATCACAACATGGGGAATAGATGGCCAGCCCTCTGTGGAGAAAGAGGTGGTTAGGGACTATTTAGAAAAGCTGGACGGGCACAAGTCCATGGGGCCGGACGAGTTGCATCCGAGAGTGCTAAAGGAATTGGCGGCTGTGATTGCAGAGCCATTGGCCATTATCTTTGAAAACTCGTGGCGAACGGGGGAAGTCCCGGATGACTGGAAAAAGGCTAATGTAGTGCCAATCTTTAAAAAAAGTGAAGAAGGAGGATCCTGGGAACTACAGGCCAGTCAGCCTCACCTCAGTTCCCGGAAAAATCATGGAGCAGGTCCTCAAAGAATCAATCCTGAAGCACTTACATGAGAGGAAAGTGATCAGGAACAGTCAGCATGGATTCACCAAGGGAAGGTCATGCCTGACTAATTTAATCGCCTTCTATGATGAGATTACTGGTTCTGTGGATGAAGGGAAAGCAGTTGATGTATTGTTTCTTGACTTTAGCAAAGCTTTTGACACGGTCTCCCACAGTATTCTTGTCAGCAAGTTAAAGAAGTATGGGCTGGATGAATGCACTATAAGGTGGGTAGAAGGTTGGCTAGATTGTCGGGCTCAACCGGTAGCGATCAATGGCTCCATGTCTACTTGGCAGCCGGTATCAAGTGGAGTGCCCCAAGGGTTGGTCCTGGGGCCGGTTTTGTTCAATATCTTCATAAATGATCTGGAGGATGGTGTGGATTGCACTCTCAGCAAATTTGCGGATGATACTAAACTGGGAGGAGTGGTAGATACGCTGGAGGGCAGGGATAGGATACAGGGGGACCTAGACAAATTGGAGGATTGGGCCAAAAGAAATCTGATGAGGTTCAATAAGGATAAGTGCAGGGTCCTGCACTTAGGACGGAAGAACCCAATGCACAGCTACAGACTAGGGACCGAATGGCTAGGCAGCAGTTCTGCAGAAAAGGACCTAGGGGTGACAGTGGACGAGAAGCTGGATATGAGTCAGCAGTGTGCCCTTGTTGCCAAGAAGGCCAATGGCATTTTGGGATGTATAAGTAGGGGCATAGCGAGCAGATCGAGGGACGTGATCGTCCCCCTCTATTCGACATTGTTGAGGCCTCATCTGGAGTACTGTGTCCAGTTTTGGGCTCCACACTACAAGAAGGATGTGGATAAATTGGAGAGAATCCAGCGAAGGGCAACAAAAATGATTAGGGGTCTGGAACACATGACTTCTGAGGAGAGGCTGAGGGAACTGGGATTGTTTAGTCTGCAGAAGAGAAGAATGAGGGGGGATTTGATAGCTGCTTTCAACTACCTGAGAGGTGGTTCCAGAGAGGATGGTTCTAGACTATTCTCAATGGTAGAAGAGGACAGAACAAGGAGTAATGGTCTCAAGTTGCAGTGGGGGAGGTTTAGGTTGGATATTAGGAAAAACTTTTTCACTAGGAGGGTGGTGAAACACTGGAATGCGTTACCTAGGGAGGTGGTAGAATCTCCTTCCTTAGAAGTTTTTAAGGTCAGGCTTGACAAAGCCCTGGCTGGGATGATTTAATTGGGGATTGGTCCTGCTTTGAGCAGGGGGTTGGACTAGATGACCTCCTGAGGTCCCTTCCAACCCTGATATTCTATGATTCTATGATTGCTTACAGGAAAGGAGCACTGGTAAAGCTGTGATACTTTCAGCAGTGGTGCGTGTACCTAGCTCTGATAGGCTTGTGTCCTTTGGCACCCATTAATATTGTGAGTCTGTTTTCGCTGAAGTAGGAAGCATACGTCAAAATGCCTTTTACAATTGTGATGGAATATTTCTGAGTTCACAAGTTTAGAACTGGTCTGCTGTCTAAATTACTAACTCCATAAGGTCAAATACTATGGCTCGGTTTTGAGAAGTCTGGATAAATTATATGTCCGTTAATGAGTTGTGTAGCTGTGCAATCTGAGATAATAATAATCAGATCTCAGGTTTAAGGTATGGGGTCCGAAAACACTTCTCTGCCCCCACATTTTCTCCCACTCTTCCTCACATGTAGAGTGCTGCACAATTGGCTCTGTACATTATGAGGGGTTTCATCATTTTCTGAAGCATCAGATATTGGCCACTGAAAAAAGAGAGGATATCTGAGTAGATAATTCAATGGTCTGATCCCATATGGCAAATCTTACATTCTTTGGAAATGGGCTAATATCATAAAGCACTCTAATAATATATCCCACTGGTGCACAGAAAAGCCAACCGGAATGATACTGACCGAGAGAGGAAGGATAGTTTTGTAGCTGAGGGACAGGACTGGGAGACAAGAGATCTGGGTTCTGTTCACCACAGATTTCATGTATATCTCAGATTCCCCATCTATAAAATGGGGATATTAATAATTACAGGTCAAGCCTTTAATGTTCATAAATTGGTTTTAAATCCTTGAACAGTAGGTACTATGGAAAGGAAAAGTACTATTCTGAATGAATGGCACAGAAGTTGCCAATGCTCCTACTGAAATCAATGGGAGTTATTCCTTTAACTGCAATTGGACCAGGATTGGCCTCAGTTTGCATGTGATGGGCTAGGTCAGTTGTTTTCAATCTTTTATTCATTTGCAGATGCTTAAAAAATTTCAGATGGAGATGCAGACCCCTTTGGAAATTTTACACATAGCGTATGGGCTCGTAGAAGTCTAAGGTTGAAAACCACTGGGCTAGGTTGTTCTATAGAACAACAGCAGGGAAGTTGCAAAGTAGACACGACAGTCCTGGAGCTCCAGGAAATTCCAGGAGGGACAGAATGATTTCCCTGAATATGCAAGTCTTAGCGTCTTTGTTTTTGTTTTTCTAGCTGCACATTCAAAAGACTTCCCAGCCCAAGTATACATATTTGAATGAACAAGCTGGCAGGAATTGAGGGCTGGAAAAACTTCTGAAGATTGATCAGGAATGACAGCTGGAAGGGTTGTCAGTGGGGACTTATCACAAGATCTGGCAGGTGGGAATAACTAAGTAAGTATCTAAGCCTGAATATATAAACCTAGATGCCTAATAATTCAATTTTTAATCATCTACCAGCTTGATTACTGTAACAACCTCCTCTTTTCTGGCCTCTCAATACTAACCAACTCCAGTCCATATAAAATATATTTCTTGACAGCCATCTGATCAAGTTACTCCCTCTTTTAATCCCATCAGAAAGATTATCTGGGAATGCTGTAACACAAGTACTCATGTATACTAAACAACCAATAATTCTGCCATTTCAACTCCTTTCTCTAGGTCAGGAAAGACAATGGAGTGGAATTGAACGAGATTAGCATGGTATAGAGTGTTCTTAGGTTGCTTGTAAGGCAAATGCTCAAATGATTTTAACAATTAAGGCTCAAATGCTATTCCCATGCATATAGACATGAAATAATTGGAACATTTTAGATCTCATTTATAAAGTATCATACACTTAAAGTAAATTATGATTTGCTTGTATCTAATACTTGACACATGCTTGTAATAAGAAACTGTATTAGTCACTTCACTAAATTTGATCATTTGCAAATATGATATGCTTTTAGATGGAAAGGGTTACCTTTAAAATGAGTTGAAGCAGTCAACTGTTATAATAGTTGTAAGTAGGATTTTGTGTGTGTTCTCAAACAATAGTTATTATTGGTCAATGAAAACCAGACAATTAACTAAAAATAACTGTACTTATGGTAGCTGGCATGTATATGCAAGTCAATATCTATAGATGACTATTGCTGTTGTATTGTCTAGTACAAAATGCCTGTTAAAGAAAGCTAAACGTTTATTTTCTACTCATCTATTATTGTTCCTGAAGTACTGTGCCTGAAAAAGGTATATGAAACACTCTTATAAGTGATATAGCTATGCAAAGATAAGTTAACAACACTATCTTGACTGTCTTGTAGTTTAGTTAGAAAATTCTCTTTAAAATATAGAGTCCACAAATGCACTGTTTCAGAGTAGCAGCCGTGTTAGTCTGTATCCGCAAGAAGAAAAGGAGTACTTGTGCCACAAGTACTCCTTTTCTTTTCACAAATGCACTGTGTATGTTTTTAATATAATAAGTATCTGGCTTTTAACAGCAATCCCATGCTGAGACAGGGCCCTCACTTTATTACTCAAGGGCACTGCCATTGATGGGCCCTCAGCCATTGGTGCATCTCCTGTACTCTTCGTGTGGCACTAAACAAAGGTTTAGTGTCCTGAGAACTGTAGTACACTAGTCTCATCCAGGATATTGGGTTCAATACAGGAGTAACTGGGTGTGGTTTAATGGCCTGTGATATATAAGAGGTCAGACTACACAATCTGGTTGTCCCTTCTGGCCGAAACTCTATGACTCTATGGTAAGATTAACCCAGGTATTCACAGAAACTATGTTATTCTAAAATCCAAAACTATTACCTCTTGCTGCCCAATGCTCCCTCTGTGAGTAAGTGGAGGGAGCTTGGGCTGTACATCCTCCTCCTCCAGTTTCTGCCACAGCAGCTGGCCAAGCACAAGATGACGAATCAACTACATTTCATAAAGAGGTGACGTAATTACTTCTCCTACAGCAAGGCATCAACAGAAGAGAAACACTGAGTCTTTTACCCCTAACCAGAGCTCCTCCTGGGACAACTAAGACATTTGCCTCCCCTTACTCTGCACTGAAAAGAAATACACCACCACCCCACAGGCTGCAGAATTCAAGGTATCTACTATATATGGATATATGGCTGATTTTTTGCTGAGATTTAAATGTGCAAGTCTACATATTTCTAGGCTTAGTGCCTTGTACTGAGTGCCTATAACTTCAACTGAAGTGACGTCAACAGACGCTATTGGCTATTCAACACCTCTAAAAATCAGGTCTCAAACCATTAAGCCACTCCCTTCAGCCATATATGTATTTTGACATATGCATGTATTAAAAACAGAGCCGTTTCCAGAAACCTTACTCTCAGTCAGATCCAATAATACGAGCTAGCAAATGCCAAAGGAGACAACACATTTTGAATTGTGGTGTCCTTTTACAGAGCATAGAAAGCCACAGAATTGTTTGCTTAAAGATCATTTTGCTTTGAAAGCTCAGTATATATGCCATAGGGAACCTAATTAACTAAGGAAAGGATAAGAAAGGAATTAACTGCAGTGGTTTACCACGAGATTTTCCATCCTTTTAAAATAAAAAAAAATAGGACAAAAACAGTGTTCTAAAACATGGCAATACATTTGCACTGCATCAACTGAGTAAACACAGATGAATACTGCTGTATACTGCCATGGCACACACTCGAGCCTGGGCCAGGTCTGGGCAGGCCAATCCCCCAGCATAAATTAGAGCAGCCTTAAATCTCTCCAGTTAGTGGCAGCTGCCTGAAGTAGCTGATATGACAGCTGGAGACAAGTGTAGTGCAAGAAACCCTGAGTCAATCCTATGTCGGCTGTCAGCAGTGGCGGTGGTCTTTGATCTGCTATACTGGCTCTCCTCTACTGGAAAATCACTGTATATCAATATCTTCTGGCTGGCTTTAGGTCTTCCTTGCACACAACTGCTTCAAGCCAGTGCAGAACCAAACCCAGAATGTGTAATCATACATTTTTAGTATAAATAATAAATATTTAATAAATTTAGTATGAATAATCTCTGCAGAGCCCAAACGTAGGAAGAGTTTATCTGGACTTTTTGACTCCTTATCTTTTGTCTGACACAATCTGATTTTTATTTCTTGTAACAGCTCCCTTTAACCATTGCACTCATAAAATAGCTAAAGTAGCCAATGAGTTTTTATTTAGTAACTTATTTTTATGGGGAAGGGAGTGGAGATATGACCTTGCTATTTTTCTTCAAGTGTCAATTCCAATTTTTTGATCAAAATAGAATGCAATTTATTTTATCAAAAATAATACCTCCCTTGTAAGTTTCCAGACTGGCCTCCAAGGGCATCTGTTGCTAAGCACACATTTTATTTACAGGAGACTTTACTATGAAAAGCATCACCTGGAATATAAAATTAGTATTTTAGTATCCTATCAGGAAGTGCACAGATTTTACTGTACATTTGTTTGATATACTGTATGCAAACAAACAAACCCACAAAAAAACATACAATTTGTGGACACTTCTTGAAACAACCACTCAAAATGCCTAAATGAGAATGAAAACTGGAAGGCGTATGCTAAAAGCCACTATTAATTGGCATCCCATAGTTTTATGGGAGTGGTTTATTTTCTTGGCTTGGATTTTTGGCAGAAAGTATCTGGAAAGCTTTGTTTGGTAAAATCTGGACTCCATACATATTCAAAATTGCAGAGTGCTTCATATAGTGAGTAAAAACTATATTAAACTAAAGAAATATATTGTAAATCTATATCCACTTGCATTGACAATTGGAGTGTTTCATATTGTGGGAAAGAACTGTATTAAAATCCTTAGAAATACTAGAGAGGTAACTTACTGACATACGCAGAGTTCTGCAGATATGCAGCTGTAACCCTTTTCCTACCCCAATTTCCTTTTCAAAACAATGGAGTGCTCCAAACAACAATTCCCAATATAGACTCACTCTTAGGCTCCTCAATGTTCCCCCGGACTGTGTTCATTGTAGCTTCAACAACGTTATGTTCAGCACTTTCAGCCAAATCATTTTACACTTCAAAGCTAGAGCTGGCACTACCTGTGAGCCACACAACATTATTAACTCTAAAGGACTTCTGGAACAGGAGAAGTGAGAAATATTCATTCATTACGGTCTATTAAGTAACCAAAATATCTAGCATCCATAATCAACTCAGGGCAATAATAAATTCCAAACAGGTGCCTTTAGCACAAACACTATAACGGTGTATATTTGCAATTGTGATTCTAACAGAAACAACTTAGTGTATTTCAGCAAACTGACATCACTTGAAATGCTTTGTTTTTGAAAGCAGTGTATAATACGCTTTTTGTATCAGACAAAAATCAAGCATAACATGAGATAATTAGTTCTGTTCTGCAAGATTAAAAGGATTAATTCAAGTATCTAAATGGCATATGGATAAATCCACAAACCTCCCAGGAAGTATTAGGATGCCAGAATCTCATTAAAGACAATATTAAAATTTAGCAGAGCACCTGCTTCTCTAGTTGGGAAAATGATAGTAGAAGTGGAGATGGGCCAGAGAAAGAAAGATGTACCCAAAAATAATGGTTTAGAATTGCTTTCCTGACATGATATCTTATTGGCTAACAGGGAGTCTCACACCATTAGGGGATCATTATAAAATAAACAGATTTACTCCTAATACTGAAGCATCACACAGAAATGCATGTAATGAAAAACAGGTTCATATTTGTATATTGACAGCAGAGGCTCAACGGCCATTGCCTCATTATATATTTCCAGCAAAGAGCAGTAAACATATTAGCAAAACACCATGCAAGTTAGGATTTCTTGATTTTTTTTAATTGAGAAAATCTTTACTGGCTTGTGGTATATTTATATATTTTTTCAATCTATACAGCTTTTGAGGGAAGATACCTGTTGTATCAACCAGGCAAGGTACTAACTTCAATAGGACTTTATTTTCAAAGTGGAAACCTCTTTACTAAGCTGCTGCTGTACCCTCTGTAGCTTTCTCCCAGACTCTCAACTCCTCCCCCCTCCTTCCTGTTTCCTGTCCTTTCAGACTCCCAACAGCCAGTGCTCCCAATTCTAATAGTTACAAGCAATATCTAAACACCACTAAAACATCTACCAATTAAAATAAACATTATTGTTCTAACCCACAGGAACAAATATGAAACAAGATACTATACTGTTGGCAGAAATATTACACTGAAAACACTGTAGATACTACATAACATAGTCTCTAGTCCAGACAGGTGGTCGTCTGGGTCTGACAGGCTGTCTCTCAAGCCCCGGTTCCAGTGCAATGTCTTGTTGTGTTAGTACTATGGTGAAGTCATCCAATACAGATTGGGTGTTGGCATAATCTCCTCTTGGTGCATAGGCAGGTGCAAGATAAGAAGCATTCCATAATCTCCCATCAGAAAGTCGATAGGTGTAAGGTCCCTTCTTCTCTATGATTTTAAGAGGAGCTGAATTTATGGTCCCCTTTGTGTAAAATTCCAGGTTTTCGTATTCTAACGAAGGAACCACACTCAAACTTTGGTTCCTTAGCACCCCGCCGCTTGTCTGTGAAAGCCTTAGACTTTGCTTGGTTCTGTTCAACTGTTGATGGAATCAAGTAGTATAGATACTGCTGAGCCAGTGTCCAACATTAGCTGAATAGAGTGTGGTTTGCCTGAGGGTATGGCGGAAACGTTTACAGTGCACTTTATCTGTTCTGGAATATGTGCAGTAGTGATTTTGTCCACGCTCAGCACAGTAACGTCTGGTATTTTAACTGTATGCACCTGTTGATTGAACTGGCTACTGCGACACACTTTAGCAAAACGTCCAATCTTTTTGCAATGATTGCACTGAGCTACATCCTGTGTAGCTTGCAAGGTGTTGTGGGGATCCACAGCGAAAACATGGTTTTACTGTATTTTGAATTTGCTGATTCGGTGGTTTTGCATTAGTTTTCCTCTTGCAATTGTGTGTCTGCAGTGGTAGTGAACTTTTCTGCAAAGGAGTCACAGCCTGGACTGTGCCTCCTGTATCCATGCTCATTATTTTGGCTTCAGCTGTAACTGACTCAATCTGAGTAGCAATGCTTATTGCTTTTTCTAGTGTAAGTTGTGGCTCTAGAAGTAAGCGTTCTCTTACATGAAGCATGGTTGTCTTCTCAATGAGCTGGTCTCTAATCATCTCATCTGCCATATTCCCAAGATCACAAATTACAATCAGACTCCTCAGGGAAGCAATATACTGTATTATAGTTTCCCCTGGTTTCTGCTCACGCTGGCGAAATCTGTAGTGATTAGCTACTACATTCACTTTTGGCACAAAAAAATTATTTAATGCAAAAGTAAGTGCAGTCTCATATTTATCATCTGCAAGGGGAAAAGTGTAAAATATACGCTGCCCTTCTACTCCAATGCAGTGGATTAGCAGAGCACGCTTTCTTTCTTCAGAAATCTCTGTAGCACTGATTGCAAGCAGATAAATCTCAAACATATGGATCCAGGTAGTGAAAGCAATTGGAGGCTCACCTGGGCTTTGCAGAAAGGGTGCAGGTAGGTTCAGAGGCAGAAGATCCATCCTCATCACCAAAATGTTGTATCAACCAGGCAAGGTACTAACAAGCTTCAACAGGACTTTATTTTCAAAGTGGAAATCTCTTTACCAAGCTGCTGCTGCACCCTCCGTAGCTTTCTTCCAGCCTCTCAACTCCTCCCCGCTCCTTCCTGTTTCCTGTCTTTTCAGACTCCCAACAGCCAGCGTTCCCAATTCTAATAATTACAAGCAACATCTAAACACCACAATACCCTGCTACAAGGGAGAGGCAGACTCTGATCTTGTTGGTCTTTTTTATCTCTAGCTACTGTGAATCTATACCAGTTGGCAACTGAAAAGCAATCCTTTAATTTAAATTAATCCTCTTGTGCCAGTGGTCATCATGAATGGCACACTGAAATAATGTTAATATACTGAAACCTACAAAGAGAATTAGAATTCAATTTTGCATCTCTCTATGTTGTGCTTAAATATACCAATAGTTCAATTTTACCCTGTTTAACAGTTTTTGAATGTTACTTGTACAATAATCGAAGCAGTGAGCAGCATAATACCAGCAGTGATCAAAACTACCAACTACCATTGAAGGAAGTACTCTAGAAGGGAGATGAAAATCAAAAAACAAAAATATTAATGACAATGATGAAACAAACCAATAAAGTATGCTTGAGGCTGGGACAATGGAGGTACAAGCACTAGCCTCCCTGTGAAAGACTGCAAATTATATATGTCCTTATAAAAATAGAATCACACATTTCTTGTTTTCATTGTCATCAGTGAAATAACTGAAGCAAGCTTTAAAAAAATAGTGAGCACACTGCTTTAATTCTTTAACTTCACATGACATTCCAAAAGCAGGACGTAGGACCACAAGCCATGTTTCCAGAGGTACCAACAACATTTATAATTTTTAGGCTGATTCATCTTAGATTCAGATTCAGGCAAAGTCCTTTTTCAAAATTTCCATCAAACTTGGGGAAAAAAGATACTTTGGAAAATACTCAAATATATTAACCAAAATTTTTAAAAAATCACCACAAAAAGACAGCAGTGGGATATAGAGCATTCCATAATTCTTCTCTTCTGGCTTCTTCTTCCCACCCAAACCACCAGCTTCAAAATGGAATAAAAAAGCACATCCCAACAACAGGAGGGAGCCATGCAATGTGCCAGGAATTTATCCTTTTTAAAAAAGTATCAGCTCTAGCTTTATCCAATGGCAGCACTTAGACACCTTTCCAAATAGGCCTGATGTTGATCAGAGAGAACTAATAATATACTGTAGATGGGTTTTTTTTTTACTTTCTTATCCCTTCCATCCTACTTGACCTTCTCTCTGAAGGCCTTCACACTGTATCAACCGTTCTACAACGGGATGTGGTTCCTTACATAATCCGACAGTACAGCTTCTAAAACTGCCAGAGTTGCTGCAAAGTGAGTTGAATCCATTTCATAAACAGCAACCTGCCTCTACTGCACAAGAGGTCTGTGTGTGAGTGCTGAACTCAAATTCCCTTAGAATTAAAACATACCCCATCCCGCACCATGCTTCCCCCCTACAGCCAATGCAACTTTATTGATTCTTATTTGTTTGAAAGGTTCCTAGATAGCATACAAAGCATCTCCCAGTGCAAATAAAAACACAATCTCTTCCTTGAGCAGCTTACAAACTAATTTCAGACAATATACACCAGATATCTAAATCAAGATTGACCTGCAATGATGAAAATGGTTGCATGATACTGAGTTTCAAACAATACCTGTGGGAGGCTCATAAAATTCAAGTCATAATGGTATCTAATTCCCAAAGTAAACTCTCAGGGACCTTTATCAGAATCATCACAAAAATAAATAAATAAACGGGAAGAAACCAATTCACGTTAATTGCATTACTTCTCCCCATCCAGCTTACAAATGTTTATTCCAAACTGCTGCCTCATCATGCTGCTGGGCCAATACAGATTTTTTTTAAAGGCTAATAAATACTCTCTAGCTTAAGTCTCCTGATGAAGAGCAAGTGACACTCCAAAGCATCTTAACTTAGCATGAGTCCTCTGAAAAAGCCAAACTGTTCATGCAGGCTAATATTCACGTGGGATCCAAAATTCAGACTAACTGTTGGAAATACACTCCCATTCATATGCTCCCCTTCACCAGCCAGACCTGCCCCCTAAATACCGCTCCCTTCACCAGGCCCTTTCTATCTGGCACCTATAGATTCTTTAAATGCTGTTGAGGGTCAGTGCTGAATTCTGCACTCTCCCAGCTCATCAATGACTGTGCTGCAGACAGCAGATTTCAACTCCCAGGCAGTCACTGGAAATGCACTTCTGAAACAATTTTAATTAAAATGATTTATATTCACCTAAATCACTTTCCTTCCAGCAAGATCCCAAAGAGCTTTACAAACAATGTACAAACTATATACAAATAATATTATACATACATAAGGATTATTTTAGCCATCGCTGAAATGCAGCCAAATTTGTATAAAGACTGAGCCAAATTCTCCTCTCAGTTCACTGACGTTTCATCTGAAAGGCACATTTAAAATTATCTCAAGCTGGTACTGGTTTCAGTAGCTACCTGGATCTTACAGTCAGCTTTACACTGCCTGCAACCAGCAAGATGAGATGTCATACCAGTCTACTAAGAAAGCGAGAGACCTTCAAATATCTGGTAAACTCCTGAAGGCATAAGGAGAAAATCCCCCACACCCTGAAATTTTCTTTGTAATTTTGGGAAGGTTTAGTCATGCAAGTCTGACAGGTGTAGGCAAGAGCCCTGAAATGTTTTGGCCAGATTGAAAGGCAGGTTTTTTCAGGGCTCATAAACCAAATATAAATGAAGAAAAAGGCTTATCTGATTTGATAGTCCAATCCAAGTCCAATATTCATTTCCATTAACACTGGAGGTTGGGAGGCCGAGATTAATTCAAATCTATTTGTATTGGAACCTAAATGTATAACACATGCTTAGCAAACAGTTTTCCATTTACATTTTTTCCAGTCCTAATATGATCAGCCACAAATTTTTACAGATTAATCTTGTCAACTGATCTGCCAAGTCTCATTCATTCGTTGTGTCACTTTTTCTGGATTAATTTTAAAACATGTTTTAATGTATCTCACTCTCCTGGGGAAGGACTTTCCAGTGTGTTTCGAATCACACTCATTATCTTTTGAAATTTCACTCATTTAAAGCTTGAGACATTTGGCACTAAACTCAACTTGTTTAATTATGATGTTAAAATATTGGAAATTGAGAGCAGGCAGAGAGTTGATGAAGATCAACAGGTCATCTAAATAAAAATAAATCTTATTTTTTTATTCTGTCACCATAAATCCCCACCTTGGGACTATGTCGAATAGTCTAAGCCAATGGCGCACAGCCCAGGTTGAAAACGGGTGGGGAGCACAATCCTATCCAGTATTTCTTCTAAGACATCTCCAGGGCATAGCACTCTGGTAAAAGGTCTCTTATGCAAAATAGAAATCCACTGTCTTAAATCCAAAATTCCAGCTGGAACACCATCTCAAAGTTATGGCCAAAGATTTTTCCTGCATTATGGGAAAACCTATTTCTTCACGTGTCAACTGGATGATATCTAAAGAAAGCTCAGAGTGCCTAGAGAAGGGCAACCTGAAATGAACCATCTTTGAAGACTCTTGCCCTGTCTTTTACCACTGCCACTTTCTACAGTGAAGCTTCTCACAATCATGGCTCTTTTTTTCTCCCAGATTTAGCTGAGTCACACCGACTATGTTTATGGCCTTCCAATAATAGATGGAGAATCATGGAGCAGAAAGAGCTGGACTGCTTTTTTTCTCCAGAAGGTTGAGAAGTCAGGTGGAGTCCAGGGATGGGGAAGAGGATTTTGGACAACCATGGAACTGGTGATGAGGGGGAGGGAGTAGGACAGGTCGAGACAAATTCAACCAACCAGAGAAGCAAAGAGCGGGAGAGATTCCGAAAAAGTTGTGTTTGTTTAGCAGTATGGCAGACCAGAGTGAAGCTTTAAGTAGTATGAGAGGGTATTCAATTAAGGAATAGGGAAGGAACTTGGAAAGGAAAAAGATTTTGTTAGCCTGAAGGCAGCTTTCATTTTTCTGTAATTTCCCTCCTTTGCTTATATTCTCAGTAGCTTCTAATGCACAAGACAGCTGCTAGAACTACCTTATTTTTATACTCTCCAGCATCACAAGTCTTTACATACTGATCCAAATACATCTCAGTCGGGGACTCAAGATGTACTGCAATTGCACAGTTTACAATAGGGAAAGGTTGCAATACTCCCACACTGAATGAGGTTAACTGAACGGCAAATTATTCATGACGTTCAGTCATAAAATTAAATGCAACAGTTAAATCAAAATGTTGTATCAAATCAGTATAAGAAGTTACATAATTTTGCAAAACAAAAGTTCATAATAAAGTAGGATGGCAGAGTGGAATAGAGCACCCAGCATGGGAATGAGAATTTTAGAAGGTGATCTGGAATCAATATCTGGCATTGGGAGACTTATAGGCTGCATGTGCTTACCATTCACTGAAATAAAAGCAGTTACCACAAAAAGGGGAAGACGGTTTTATGATGTACTGGGAGCTATGGATAATATGACCAAACTGAATGAAGGCTTGGAATATTTACTATATTAATATAGAAACAGTCTGGTGAACTAGATTCATATTTAATTAGGGAACAGTCTCAAGCCCCTGGAGCCACTGGAAAATTATATGCCCAATGAATTTTGTTTAAGATGTTCTATGATTTCCACTCCTTTCACTCACCAAGTTTAAAAGCAACAACACTAAAAAAATCCCATGGCGTTTTAGCAAGTACTGCAAAGAAAGACATCATGCCTGAAATGCCTACATAATATATGGCTTAATATTCTTCATGGGACAACAGGGGAAAAGGCAATTTGGGCCACCCATAGCCTGCCACTTACTGTGTAAGCTCTTCAGCCATAATGCTGTAACATATCAATGACCAGATATGACTTCATGACTGTTTTCAGGGAAAGAACAGGTTCTTCTGGTTCAGTAGCATTAACCTCCTAACACCTGAGTTAAAACAGAAATTTCATAGCTGCAGAAGCATTAGGGTTTATTATGACACACACTTGAGCAAGTGTCATCCATCACAGAGCAGTGGTACATTTTACGTGAACAATAGAGAAAACAGCCAGGAATGGCCAAGGATTTTTTGGATGCTGAGATGATACGGAGCAGTTTTACAGGACAGTGGCCAGGCACCTCAGGAGGAGCATTGGAGGTAGTATTATTCCACATTTCCTGCTTCACCAACCCCATCAATATTCTGGGTGCAGCCAGAGGTTGGTTTGGTCCATGGTACACATGAAAGCAGCCTGAGGGATGTTCTGACTTACCTCAGCTAGAACAGTCCCAGGGGATATTTGTTTCACCAGACCAGTGGTTCTCAACCAGGGGTACGTGTACCCCTGGGGGGGACACAGAGGTCTTCCTGGGGGTACCTCAACTCATCTAGATATTTGCCTAGTTTTACAACAGGCTACAAAAAAGTAAAGTGAGTACAAACTAAAATTTCATGCAGACACTGACTTGTTTATACTGCTCTATATACTATACACTAAAATGTAAGTACAATATTTATATTCCAATTGATTTATTTTATCATTGCATGGTAAAAATGAGAAAGTAAGCAATTTTTCAGTAATAGCATGCTGTGACCCTTTTGTATTTTTAGGTCTGATTTTGTAAGCAAGTAGTTTTTAAGTGAGGTGAAACTTGGGGTACGCAAGACAAATCAGACTCCTGAAAATAGTCTGGAAAGTTTGAGAGCCTCTGCTCCAGAGCAAAGCACATTCTGACTGCCTCCTTTCCTGCACCTGACATGCCCCTATACAGAGGAGGCTAGCAGCAGATAGACAGAGACAGATATACCAGCTTTACATCACCAGCTATTCCTTTATGAGGAGAGAACACTTCCCATCAGCAGTATTCTCAATGGCTATGCCTCCGCTAAATAGTTCAAGACAGGAGGAATTGGGCATAGAGAGCAGGACTGCGTTTCAGAGGAAGTTGAGTTGATTCACTATTCAAGGTGGAGAAAAAGCACAACAAATGTTCTGCATATAATTTTAAAAGATCTTAAATAATAAGATGATAGAGGACAAGAAACAGTAGATTGTGAAATAGAAGGATGAATGAGATGGGGTAAAATACAATGCAAATGGAAAGATAACATAAGAAAAAAGGAAATTGAAGAGAGGGAAGGGGGCGGGGAAAGGAACTAGGCAATATAGGAATTAGAATGTGCTTCCAGGAAGCGAACTTTGAAGTTCATCTTTCCCTTTGTTTTCACAAATCAAATATTACCAAGGCTGAAAAATACAATACCAACATATATTGATATTACACACAAAAAATATATTAAAAGAAAATTAAGATTGTGAAGTCAAACACTCACATCTGAGGAAATGCCAGAGTTAAGGTTGCCTGTGCATTAAGGTGCAGTCTTTTAATTACACCACCACATACTATTTTTCCTCAGGACCACTGCCTCATTCAGTGCACAGGATGCCAGCAACCTTACATGGTTGATCAATTATGACTTGATGGGGTGAGGCTCAGAAATCCTGGGCTTTATTCCAGGTTGAGAGCATTAGTCGTTAAAACCTTTTTTCCCCCGTCCTCCTCAAAATCTAACACTTCTGCCTCTGGCCTCTCCACACCCTGTCATTGTCCCTGAGTCTCAGTGTCCCCTATTTCTCCTCTTTGGCTCCAAGTCCTAGTACCCACCCCACCTGTGACTCCTCATCCCAGTCACCTATATACTCTATGCCCCACTGCTCCCAGGTTCCTGGTCCCAGTTATCCATTCCCTCTTAGATCTTTGGTCCAGCCTTCCCACACCTCCCTTTGTCTCAGTCAGCCCCCTCACCACCTCACTAGGCATAGTTCCTCACCTCTTGGAATTTCAATCACACTATTTCCACCTAGTCCTCTTTCCTACTTGGGTGATGGCATGGGAGCACTGACAGGGGAGGAGAGTCAGTCTCTGTGTTCTGAATTTGCACTTCCTGGCTAACGGGAGGAACAACTGCAGGGAAAGTCCTGATCAGTCTATGCAACCCAGGAATAGAACATGCTCAATACAGATAGAATCTTTGAAAATTCAGTTTCCAAACTCTCAACAAGTCTCTACTGAGCATCTACAAACTGAGATTTTCAGAAGCTCATTAGATGTTCAAATTAGAGTTTTTTCATGGAGGATTTTCATAGGGGCACTTTATGGCACTTTCCTGACACTCAGGCATGCCCCCACCAAATTTCAAGCCCCTGTTTCAAAACATGGAGGTGCTAGAGTTTCTCAGTGAAATGGTTGTAACAATCTTTCTAAGAAATGCAAAACTACATACTTCCCCCCACCTTGTTTGGAGAAAGGCTGATGCATTTTTGGCTGAAATTTCAGCATGTGGCAAGCATTCAGCATGGAAAATTTCAACTCAAATGGTTAAAGTTTGGCACCATTATAAACAACTTTAAACAAGGTCTTCAAATGGAAAGAGATGGACAACACTGATTATGTGTGTTACTATCTGCACCACCCATAATGGGGGAAAGTTTTCAAAAGTGAGTAAGTGACTTAGGAGCCTCAGTCCCATTGACTTTCAGTGAGACTCAGGCTCCCAAGTGCCTAAGTGTCCTTTGAAAATAGGACTTTGTTTCTTACATCCCTTTGAAAATTTTACTGATAAGCTGTATGTCTTACATATAAAAACAATACATAATAAAATAATTATCTTACTGATAATTAACAATAGTGTTTATTTAGCACTTTTCATCTTCAGTGTCCTCACAGCACTGGTGGGAAATAAATATATTTCCCCATTTTAAAGTTGAAAGCAAAGAAGTTATATGACTTGACAAGCTCAGGAGTTCCTGTCTTCCAACCTCACCACATCTTTGAATCCAACAGCTGTGCTTCTATTTACTTATTTCAAATTATGTATCGCCTATCTATAGGTCTAGGTGCAGTACCAGAACTAAACTACACATAACAGGAATAAAATCAATAACAAACAAATTGCCCAGCCAGGATCATCCTAATGAATTTCCCCAAACAATAGTAATAACCTTGTTCAAGCAGCACCCCAGCCTATGCCCTTACCAGAAGAGCTTTGCAGCATGCCTAGAGGACTAACAAAAATATGCTTTGGCAGATGATGGAGGGAACCAAATTCCATAGCTTAAGCCTCTGCCTGCTCTCATTACAGTCAGGGGCCTCCATCTCAAGCACCTCCACTGACCTCAGCTGTGGTATTCTTGCATGGAAGCAGAAGTGGTTTGTTGAACTTCACCTTGAAGTCTGCCCAGCCAATGCAGACCAAAGCCCCAGTGTAATATGATCTTTCTGAAGCCATTCTTAACACAGCATTCTCAGTTTCCAAATGATCCCAGCATGTAGCCCACTATCCATCTATCATGTTTCACTCTTTCAGGTTAAATCTTATAGTGTCTAGTTATTTTCCATATAAGGCAGAGCGCAGAACTTTACCTTAGTGATAGAAGACAACAGCCGCTATTCTAAAAATATACCTTTCTACAATGAAAGCTATCTTAAGCAACCACACAATTGACTAATAAAAGCTGATTGCTTAAACAAGGTGGGCTTCCAAGTGAGGGTGATCAGACTCACTCAGCATGTTTGTGGATATTTTGAAGTGGTCTATTAACACAGAGGTTGGCCTTGTGTACAGGTTTCATTATACCCGTATAATGTATATATCTGTATATTAAAGGCCATTGTTCAGTGGATAAGGTTTACTTATGGCATTCTACCCAGACTCAAACCCCAGAATACACTGTGGCCAAGTAAACTGTTATAATGAACTGCTCAGGCACAACAAGGCACTGCAATACATGTGAAATTAGCACAATGGCCTGGAGAAAAAAAGGGCACCACCTAGGAAAATGAATGAAGATTGAAACTGAAAGCAAAGTTGGGTAAAAGTAAGTCTCTGATCTCTTTTGAAAGCCCATGAGGGTAAAAATAAAAGTTAATGAAAACCTGAGAAATAGAGGAATTTGTTCAATACTAGAGAGCTCACTTAGCCATCCATCTGCTGAAATCGAGCTTGATAAAATCCTAAAGCAATAAATAGGTCAGTTACTCTGTTTCATTAACATGCTCACAGGAAAAGGAGAGTTTTCCACAACAGAGTGGTTAGTATTTCAGTAAAAAAAAGAAATCCAACCCATCAATGTTGTTCGTTTCATAGTATTCATGGTAACCTTGGTATTTAAACAATACTAAAGCAAAAGCAGACAAGAAACTGTATCCACAGGAAGCGTCCCCCCCACCCCACCCTTCCCCATACAGAAGCAGCATCATTTGGGTTCAGCTTATTTGGATTCATTTTCCTGTTACGTTTTTTCATCTCTTGGTAATAACTGCTTTTTATTTTACAAAACACATCAATGAAATATGTAAATTCCCTAAAACCATCCTGGTTTATGGGGAAGCAGGAAGAAAAACCCCAACAAACATAAAAAACATCAATTCAATACTTTATCTGTGCAGCAAAAGAGACTCTGTATTTCCTTAATTAAACTTGTTTTCATTATCCTTATGTGGGTAATTGTTTTAGGGAGACCAAACACAATGTCTGTACTGACTCTTGTTTACTTTTTCAAAGTAATAGGCCAAGTTCTGCAGGTGTGCTATTGTAAATCTGGAGTAATGCCTTCAAACCATACTTCAGATTTACACTGGCGGAACAAAGAGCAGAATATGCCCATTTCACAACATTTTAGCAGCACAGCTCCAATTGACTTTAAAGGTGGTTCCACAGCTAAAACCTCATGTAGTGCATTCAAAATTTAGAGGTTACTCTTCAAAACGTATTTATGATAATGGTACCATGCAAGATATCACTGCCTATTGTGTCTAATCACAGTGTCAACTGGTATCAAATTCTTACCTTCCTCAGCACAGATGCCTTAGATGGAAATTTTGGGGACAAAAAAGGGAGTAAGTGACTGCTGATATCCACAAGACACCCATTTGTGTGTGTTCTTAGGGCAGGAAGTGGTATGAAACTAGCTTCAGGAAAGAATCAGGAATGTTTTGCAGATGCATGGTCAGCATAGCATGCAGCAGGTGCATGCAAATGGGAGAGGTGCAAATAAAGAAGAGCACAGTGAAAGCTCATTACTTTTTATCCTCTCATTTAATGCCAGAATAAGGGAACTTAAAATGAAACTAAACAGCACTAAATTTAGAGCACATGGAAGAGAATACTTCTTTACCATATCAAGTTGTTAGCGTCAACTCAGAATATTGTGGCTGGATAATTTTCATGACCACTATTACTTTGGTACATAAAGCAAGCTGAGATAGCTATTATATTAATCAAATGCCATGCTTAAAATAATAAGCTAATCGCTTACGAAGGTGAAGAAAAAAAATCTCTTCTCCATCTCAAGCTCAGCACTGAATAGCTAGATACTTCTGGAGCACATCACCCTCCTGAGAAAAATCTGATACTGACCCCGACTGAAAACAATACACCAAGCCCGACTGAAAACAGTACACCAAGCCTGACTGACCTTTACCTTGATCTAGTATGGAAATTTATATATTTCTCTGCAGTAAAAAATGACACAAATATCACTGAGGTAATCCTGCTGTACAATTTTTATTCACCAAATGTTAGACAAGATGTATTGATTTAACATTAATTGTATTCAATATTTATAATTAACAGGTAATTGACAGAGGAACAGGTCTGGAACAACCTCTCTCACACACAATGTATGCACTGGGTGACCATATTTCCCAAAGTAAAAACAAGACTCCATGCGAGGCTAGCCTGAGTGTCCTCTCTCCTATGTGAGGGGCTGGCCCGAGCCACCTGGCACTGTTGTGTGGGGCTGGCCCTAGCTGCCTGGTGTTGCTGCTCGCCTGAGCTCCTTTGAGTAGGGCTAGCCCAAGCCACCTGCCGTCACCGCTCACTACCCTAAACATTCCTCTGTGTCCACCTAGGGCGACATGCCCCATTTTTCTTTTTGCAAAACTGGGCATAGGGTCAGTTGGCGAGATAAAACAGGACAAGTGCCCAGTTTGCCAAAAGAGTCGGGATGGCCGGGACAGGGCTTAAAAAGGGGACTGTCCCGGCCAAAACGGAATGTATGGTCACCCTAAATATGCATAATTGCATTATACATGGGCCCTACCTGTATCTAAAAGAAGAAGGAGAACAGATGTTTATCCCAAGTAAAGCTTTCAATAACCAGAAAAGGGAAAGAGCAGAAAACTTTGAAATTTTGCCATCAGCTCTAATTTACCTGGGAACTGTTAGATACTACTTTGATAGGCACTATATACAATCATGGGATGGACAGACACGATAAGATTAGATTAGATTGAATGTGAGAAAAATACTAATGTAAAGAATACTGTTACAAAATGCTAAGGCCAATGTTTAGCTTTCACACAGCATCCGTGGAGCTCAAAAGCACATTGCTTTATACTCTATACAAAGGGTACAGTCAATCTGTATTTAATTATTCTCCTTGCACAAATGTTTAGCAGATTTTTAAAATGCGGAAGTGACTATCACAAATTTTCAAAGTTAAGAATCCATTAAATCAGCATTATTTGCAAATGAGTACTGAGATAAGTCTTTTACACCACTCTAGTGTGCACATACAATACTGAAAGGACTATAATGATAAGAAATCATTCATATTTCCTATAAAGCACAGCGTACACAGTAAAACAAATTAATCTGAATGGAAATTAGAAACTGTGTGCTAGCATAAATATTCAAAACACACACTAAAATAGAGGTATAACACTAAGACCTAAGGGTCAGGAGACAGGTGCTTCTATGTAATAAATGAATAAAATATACATATTGATAACTTCTTCTCTTAATTTCTAAAATTATATCTATCTACAGACACAACCATTCATGCACACATAATAAATACCAAAAAATACCAATCACAATGACACTTTGGAATGCAAAGGAAGGGGAGTGTCAGACAAGAATAAACAATTATTTTAAAAAAAGTATAACCTCTGAACAATTAATGTTTTCAAACTGTTATAGAAAGTGGGGAGGTATATACTGAAGCAGATATTCAAAATGTGCCAGCCTAAGGCGCTACAGGGCAGAATCAGAGGGCAGATACCTAAGGAGGTCTCCATTATATAGCCACATCCCTCACCATTATTTCATTTCTGAATAAACAGGGCTACCTTAAAGCTATTCTGCCATTTCAAGGCATCCTGTACAGAGAAAGCAGAGTGAGTAGAAGATCATGGATTTGCTATCTAGTGAGAATGTGTATGATTATATTGTCTTCTAGCTGTACTGGTAGTATTCTGTACTAATCCTTATTATGGAATAGGACATTTGCTAAGTTTTAGTGGGAATGGTATGAAAACGAACAATTTCTAATCAGCAGAAACATTGCTTCTGAGTATGCGCAACAGTATCTGCATCTTTATTAAAACTGAAAATAAGATTGCAAATTTAAAAGTGAGGGAAATTAATCTTTTAAATAGGATAGAGCACTGTTGCCAAAGGATGTGGCAAGTACTTCAGCACCTGGAACCTTTAAGTCAAGATTGGTTGTCTTTATAAAGGCTATGCTCTAGCTCAATCACAAGTTAGTGGGCTTAATGAGGGAATAGCTGGGTGAAATTCTATAGCCTATGTTATGCAGGAGGATGATCATGATCCCTTCTGGCCTTAAAATCTATGGAAGATTTTTAGCGGATCCATAGACTGGCTCCCTTTGAGACAATCCAACGTAGACTCTAAATAGAGTATCTTGGTGTAGCCAGACAGGATCAGGTGCTGAAGCTGAGGCAATATGCAAGAGGGAGACTGAAAATGTCCCCTTGACACACATAGCATATTCTTCCCAAATTCACACATCCTCTGTTCCATTTCACCTCAGTGAAGTGTGTGAACTTTACTCCCAACATTCTGTTCATCTCAAGATAGTGTGAAGTTCAAAGTCCAGTTCAGACTGTTTAAATGCTGACAGGCACTATCAGTGTCTCTCTCTCTTTCTTTTTAATTTTCCTTTAGAAACATCATATAGGTGTAACAATATGCATTAAAACAACATTAAGGTGTGTATACAAACACACACATCAGAAAATATCAATTATTAAGTGAATATTTTTTAACATCCTTCCCATGCCCAATGTTGCTGCTCAGGGCGGAAATTAGTCTTTTCCATTCCTCTTTGTCATTTGTTGTTGCTTCCATTTGCTCTATGGTGTTGAGAAAGATTATTCTGTCCTCACTACTAAGGGTTCTTCTTAAAGTCTTTCTTCAGCGTCTTTGTTTCCTCACACATGTTGGTTTCCACTTGACAGCTTCACGTGGGAATCTGCGGTTGGCATCCAGAGTACATCCCTCAAATATATCCAGCACTTCTTTCTGATTCTGGTGGAAAGGAGCACTGGTTGGTGATTTCTCAGATCACTTTGTTGGGGGTGAAGTCTCTCCAATCAATGCCCAGAATCTTTCAGAGGCACTTATTTTCAAAGGTGTCTAGTTTTCTAACATTTTAGTTGATCTCCAGCTTTCGTAGCCATATATTAGTACCTGAGATTAAGTTTACATTGAAAATTCTCAGTTTTATTCTGGTGCCATATGTCTTTGATTCCCATATGTTGTTGAGTTTAGCAAGTGCTGTGGATGTCTTTGCTATCCTTGATGTCACTTCAAGGACACCACTTTTTGAGGTCTCCATTGGCTAATACGGTGCTGCCCAGGTAGACAAACTGTTCTACTTTCTTGATTTTTGCCTTCTAATGTGATGTTAATACTTGACGTCTGGGTTTCAATAATGTTCTTTTTTAGTATAAATAATGCTTGGCCTGCTAGTTTAGCCAAGCTGTCTGTCTTTGTAACTTTTCAGAGGTGTTGCTCAGTAATGTAAAATCATCAGCACAGTCTAGGTGTTCTAGGCATTTGCTCTCTATCCATGCTGTGTTGGCATATGTATTGCTAATACATTTTTTTCATTATCCAGTTTATGGAAATACCAAACAACTGTAGAAAAAAACAACCACCCTGTTTCATGCCAGTGTCCACACTGAACCACTCTGTTGTGTGGTTGTTCATCCTGACAGAGTAATATGCCTCTTTGTACTTGGGCTTGATAATATTGATGACTTTATCTAGGATTCTGTAGTACTGAAGAATATTCTACAATGTGTGTCTGTGTAGGCTGTCAAATGCCTTTTGAAAATCAATGAATTTGATTCATGGGGAGCTTGCTATTCTATACATTCTTCTGTGATGGTCCTTTGTGTGAATATCTGGTCTACACAGGATCTACACATGAGCCCATCAAAAGGAAAGACAGGAAAAGGTTTACAACTGAAGTAGCACAGAAAAGCAGATGGGCAGATCATTTCAAAGAAGTCCTCAAATAGAACCAGTGCCATCTCAGCATCAAATTTTGACAAAACGTGAATCTGATCAACTTGACATCAATATTAGTCCAATAGAGATGTCAGAAGTATATGCTGCAATAAAAACACTGAAAAACAACAAATTGACCAGAGATTATCACATTAGAACAGGCATGCCAAAAGTACATTATAACATCATCTTAACAAAAGGACAGAGCTTTTTGAAGAAACTTGGGAAAAAGTGACCCCTTCTGACCAATGAGGACATGGAATCATTGTCAGAATACCCAAAAACAATGATCTTACTCTCTGCTGTAAGGTAAGGCTTCTGCCGCATAACACACAGGATGAAAGAGGCAGTGGACACAAAGATTAGAGAAGAAAGGGCTGGATGCCTGTGTAGATCAGATATTAAATGGATAGCTAAATAACATACAATGTAATAATTATTCAGCCTTGATGGTGTCTCTTTGAACATATCAGTGCATCACCATTTTTCCAAGTCTGGAACCAAATGGTAGCATTTAGCCATTAAAATGCATAGAGGGCAATGCGAAGCCACAGTGAGCCACAGGCAGCTCTCTACATAGGTGGACTGCACAAGCCTTTAGTGGTGCCTTGGCTGCTCCCCAGCCTTTCTAGAAAGATGTATACTCATGGGGGTACAGGATGGCTTGCTCTGCTCCCTGACCCACACACCTGTGTAAGGCTCAGCCACAACGTGGCCCATGTTAACTACCATTTTACCTATATTATTTGCCTCTTTAGTATCATATAACTATAATACATGGTAGTGGGTGACAACAGTCCATACACACACATTGTTTTGTTTCACTCCACCAGTGAGTTACAGTCATATTCAACCAATCAAAAGCAAGTCTATTACAATGTCAACCATTGTATTCTCTCAGATCTCAGAATTGTTTTCAGTCACCTGTAGGCTAATATACAATGCACCCAAATGTTCAAGAGCAAGATCCAATGCCTCATCTGTTATTTATTAATCTGATTTGGATTCCAAAGCTGAGAGTGGCTGCCTTATACCACTCAGATTTAGAATATGAGTAGTAACCCTAGATAGAATGAGCAGAGAGCAATTAAGACTGTCAACTGTGCATGGTAAATGCGGTTTATCAGATGGTTGCAAATTTATGTATCACATAACTATCCCATTGCATATGTGGGATATGTGTCTGTCTCCATTGTAGATGGTAAGAAGGGAGGATAGATAGCTTTTATTCACTATGTCTAATATATATGCAGTGGAACCTGCACTGAGGACACCTTCAATAAATAATCCCTTGTTTTAAGCAATAACTTTAAGGTCTCCCAAAGACTAACAGTAGAATTTTGTTCAACATTTAGTTAAAGACCAATGATCTGATCCAAAGCACTTTGAAGTCTGTGGGAATCTTTCCATTGACTTCCGTGGGCTTTAGATCACGCCCTAACTCTGCTAACATAACTGACTTTTGTTGGTCCCTAAAGTGGTTGCTTAAGAGGTTTCATTCCATATTCAGACAACAACAAAGATATTAAAAGTTACCTTTTAAACATATACCTATATGAAATTTAAATGATACATCCCAAGATATGATACCCAGCAGGTTTCCTTTCAAAGCTGAGGGACCTATATTAATGCATAACCCAGGTGCATGGCACTGACCCAGCCTTATACTGTGTCAGATCAAACTTCAGTAAAACAGCCTGGTATGTATTCTATAACAAAGTTATAAAATTTGATAGGAAAAGTGGTAATGGCAATCTTTAAAATGTATTTTGCAGGTTTATGAAAAGAATATTTTTTTCCCATTAGAGTATTTTACAGATGAACCTGCCATAAAAACAGCTCTATAGTACCAACATCTCCATTACTATCAGCAGTCGGGACACCAGGCATTTGGAAAAATGAGGTGGATTATTAGGTGTGATCAGTTGGCTCTACACAAATCACCAGTGGTTCTCAGAACACAGTTTGGAAACACCTGACACAGAACAATTTTGTATTATTGTTTCAGTAGGCTTTTGCCATGTGAACCTTGTGTATGTAGGGTTAGTGCTAACTTGCCTCCTTAGTCAACATTTGTGTGTAAGGCCGTTATATCTTTTTGAATGATCTCCAAAGGGAAGTGATGGAAGTCCCAGTGCTTGAGTAATTTAAAACCAAGCTAGATAAAGCATTCTAGAATATACTATTGGGAATATTCCTCCATGGGCAGGTGGATGGACTTGATGACTTAATAGGTCCCTTCAACTATACCTTCATGATAAATCTCAAGACTGGATGAGAATTTCAGAGAAGGAAATAAAGTATAGGTTTAGGGTGATATTCAAACCATGTACAAAAATATGAATTTAGCCCTGGTCACCAGTGTCTGCAGTAGTTTACATAAAGTGGCAACAAATTTACAATTAGACTCGTGGTTTTGTATGTTTCAGTTTTGGGTACCCAACGTGAGATACCTTCAAGTGGTCTGATTTCCAGAAAGTGATAAGCATGCAGCATCTGAACATCAGACCCTTTCTACTCTCACTTTTACAAATCACTAGTCACTGCTGTAAATCTTTGCTAGTACATTTATACATTTACTTGATACATAGTTACACATGCCAAAGGATGTAATGAAAAACAAAGTGATCTAAGATAACAGTCATTATAGCTATAATAATTAGATCACACAGAATTGCTAGAATTTTTGCAGTTTTGTGGTACACAATTCCTTAGAAGTTGCTTTTAGTGAAGGCATTCATGCCCACAACTGAAAAGGAGAAGTCCATAACTCGTGATGTAACATGTAACACAAGAGGGGATATTCTTAAAGAAATCTGTTTCCTCTTAGCAGTTCACATTTCAGTGAGCAAATACAAAAATGAATAGAAGTAAAGACATTCTGGCCACCCTGAAAGCCTTAGAGTTATAAATTCTCTTGTGTTCAAATCAGTGGACTGGACTTTCTAACCATGTATATTCCTGAATAAATTAACCATTGTCAGTATGATATTCTGTACATCTACTGTGAATATGGAATAAAAACTGTATGGAGTTGCACACAAGTGGTTCACACAAATATCTTCATTACTTCACATTCAAACCTTCCATGAGACTGTAAAATATTCCCAGAAAAGGAATGTATCATTTATTTCTGGGGTTTACTGCCCTAGGAGGAAAAACTACTGCTTTGTAAGGATTTTGCACTTTACAGCTCTCAACTTAAATGCTGAGATTGATGAAAGACACACACGTTATCTACAGATGGCTAAAAGGTCCATTTGATTTCTATGTTCTATGTTCTTATAAATTATTTCTATGTTATTATACACAACCGGGCCCAACTCTCATCTCACAATAGATTTACAGTGGAGTAACTCCACTGACTTCAATGCAGATACTCCAGATTTAAACTGGCCTGAATCAGTCCTATTGCCTTTTTGAGTTTGTAAAACAATATCCACTGTTAATTTTCTATTTTTAACTGAATTTGATGCTCATCTAAGGAGTCAGATTGACAGCTACAGAGACTGTATTTCTCCATTTACCCAAAGAACAGTAAGCTATGTACGGCAGCAAGTTTCTCAGAATTGGCATACCAATTTGTGTCAACTGCCACCTAGACAGCCATTTAGCGAATGAGAAGCTAGTTTAACCTCCATGCTAACACAGTCATTGGCCTCCTTGCTGAGACCTTCAACAGGGTACAAATTAGTTCCAGTTTAGTAGGGGATTTTTGAGATGTAGACATCTGTTCACAACCTATATACTAAGACCACACACTAATTTTACAGAGGCCATTAAACAGCTAGCTATTAATGATGTTGGTGGGATTTGAACCACTGGTTCTAGAGGTGAACTACTCTATATATCCCCGTACCTTTCCCATAAGCATGGCTAATTTCCTATGGTTTGTCACGTGTACTAGCTTTTCTGAGATGCTTTTTCTTTAAAGTTCTTTTCTTAGAATAATTTCCATGAGAGTCTGTAAACAAAGATTTGCAGCCAATTAAGGCATTTAAGCTGAGCTTCCTAATTAGAAGATAAGACACAAAAATGTCAGAAAACAATGCAATTTATAACTGATCAGTAATGTGAGAATTTAAATCTTGGTAAGCATGCACCATCTGAAAAATCAGACCTCTTTTACCCTCACTTTTACAAATCAAAATATCAACAGCTGATCAGTAATGTGAGAATTTAAATCTTGGTAAGCATGCACCATCTGAAAAATCAGACCTCTTTTACCCTCACTTTTACAAATCAAAATATCAACAGCTGCACTGATTATGAAGGTTTGAGTAGGAAATGAGCAACTATGGAAATCTAAATTTAGGGCCCTGAATGCTATCTAAACCCCTGGATCTCCAGGGTAGTAGGAGTGGTTGGGTGCAGGTAGAGTATATATGCCATAGGGGCAGTGTTTGCAATCCATTCCTACCTCAGAGGGAGGCTCAGGAAAGGGAGCTTTCGAAAATGGGTTGGGAAAGGATCCACCGGACACATGATTGGCTAGACCTAATGGCTGAGAAGGTGGTATGCAAGTGCTGTGATCACTATTTCAGATGATAGCTTGCAACAAAGGCACCTGAGGGGCTGAAACCCTAATGAGTTTGGAGCATGTGAATTCCATCCACTTAATTCCCTCAGAAAGCCCATTTTACTCAAGCATTTTATAGCTCTGAATCAGATGGTCTCTAGGCAGAGTTGACCTTCATCCTAGGAACAGAAGTATAAGTCTCCTTGGTATACATGACACAAATGAAACTGTGGGTTAAGTGGTCTGCTTGATTAGATAGGAAGTGTGATCCACTTTCTACTGTGTTTCTAGCCATTTAAATTATGAAGGTTGTTTATCCTTCCCAAGGACTTATCATTCCTTTTGTATCCTGTAGGGATTGTGATTGGGTTTTTGGCAATGAGGAGGGTTACAAAACGTTTCTTATTTATATAAATGACAGAATTTGTCTCCTGGCCTCTCAAGACAACACTCCCAAATAAATAAGCCCAAATTGAAATTCTCAGATGATGTGAAAAAAGCCAGTCTTGTGAAATGTTTAGAGCTCTGTTTTATTTGGGTTTTTTTTCTCCATATTTAGCAGTGTCTGGAGGTCATTATTAGCCTGATTATTTCAGGCCCTACTTGAGTAGCGGGATTATCGGTCAAAAACTGTGTTTGAGCTGCAGACGAGCCATGGATAATCACAGAAAAGCAATAAGGGGCTTTATTATTTGCGGTAATAAGATCCATTATTATTGTTGTGTGATTTTCGCCTGTTGGCCACCTGTTACTCAGAGCGGGGACTCCTGAGGTCAGCCACCTGGGGCTGAGAGCAGCAGCCCCGGGCTGAGAGTGGCAGCTCTGGCCGCCTGAGGCTGAGAGTGGGAGCCTGAGGCTGACAGTGAGAGTTTAGGGCTGAAAGCATGGGCTCCTACTATTGACTGCCTGGGGCTGAGAACAGGGGCTCTCGCTGTCAGCAGCCCAGGACGAAGTGTGGGCCCGGGACTCCCACTCTCAGCCCTGTGCACAGCAGCACTCGCGCTGTCAAAACTGCAGTGGAAGCCTAATATTGCGGGATCCGCAATTTATGCAATATTGCTAATTAAGTAGGGCCTTACTGATTACAAAAACATGCACTCATTAATATGCTTTGGCTGATATAATCTCCAACTCCTTGGATTAAATTACTCTTTTTTCCTCAGGTGATCATGGCAATTAAATCAGACCTCGATAACTCTGTAGGGAGGGAAAAAGGGAGCAGGATTATAAAGGCTCATTAGGAAATAAAGCGCACACAGACCACAGGATTCAGCCACACTGAGGCAGCAGGAATGGCTACCACTGATCCAGAATTTCCCAGAAGACAATAAAAAGTAGGATTTGTAAAGGAGAGATTCTGAATAGCGAGCAGATCGAGGGACGTGATCGTTCCCCTCTATTCGACATTGGTGAGGCCTCATCTGGAATACTGTGTCCAGTTTTGGGCCCCACACTACAAGAAGGATGTGGATGAATTGGAGAGAGTCCAGCGAAGGGCAACAAAAATGATTAGAGGTCTAGAACACATGACTTATGAGGAGAGGCTGAGGGAGCTGGGATTGTTTAGTCTGCAGAAGAGAAGAATGAGGGGGGATTTGATAGCTGCTTTCAACTACCTGAAAGGGGGTTCCAAAGAGGATGGCTCTAGACTGTTCCCAATGGTAGCAGATGACAGAACGAGGAGTAATGGTCTCAAGTTGCAGTGGGGGAGGTTTAGATTGGATATTAGGAAAAACTTTTTCACTATGAGGGTGGTGAAACACTGGAATGCGTTACCTAGGGAGGTGGTAGAATCTCCTTCCTTAGAGGTTTTTAAGGTCAGGCTTGACAAAGCCCCCTGGCTGGGATGATTTAACTGGGAATTGGTCCTGCTTCGAGCAGGGGGTTAGACTAGATGACCTTCTGGGGTCCCTTCCAACCCTGATATTCTATGATTCTATGAATACACCCCTTTCCCGGTCCTAACTTGTGTTTACGCTTAACATTTCTCTGCAACATAGTGCTTTTAGATAAGTTGCAGAACCTACTTTCCCTGGTTTCATAAGGAATTACCTTCCAAATGGCAGTATCTTGTGTTATACGCAAGAGACTTTAAATCTTTGCAAACTAAAAACTCACTGAGGAAAGATGAGCAGATGAGCAGACAAAATCTGTGATGGGGAAGAACTACTTTCTTGTAAAACTCACTAAAAATACATTGTGATCAGCCTAAAATTTGAACCATTGTTAACTGTGTTGGTTTCTGCAGCTTTTTCCACTATGCGATGTTCATCGTGATAACTAAAGAATGTTTATTAAAACTCCAAGGATGTGAATGAATGAATGAATAAATAAACATCATCTCTCAGAAACGAGAATAATTAAACTGCTCTAACGGACATGTGATTAAACTCACTGAATCCAGGGCATGTGATTACTCTACTGTGCAGATTTTCTATGGAAAAACCAGTATCTTTAAAAAAAAAAATCCCTGCAAAATCTCAAATTATGACCTTATATTAAGAACAAACTACACACTGTCTGCTTGTATTCACTGCAAGAGTCTGACTTCCCTGTTGATTTAAGTGTACTTTCTTTCATCTCACTTCCAACTGATTTCTCAAGTCTTTTGTGCGTCAGCTGAGCCTTGGGGTGATGTTTTTATGTGTCCTTTTTTCATATACTGATTCAGGGAGGAATTTAGTGCTTAGTTGGCTGATGGACAGAGGACAACAGAATATTTGAAGGCTAAAGTCTACTTGTCCACATTCTTTCCTTTAGGACTTCTGAAAGCCATTTTCTCAGGAGTATATTTAGTCATTCTGTTTAACGCAGGATTAATCTGTAATCCACAAGGCACTGAAAAAAGCAGAAATTAATCAACCAAATGTCTTTTCTCCACTTCTACTTCTACTCAGTGTTGTCTTTTATTTAAAATAAAGCTTTTGCTCAACTAGAACTTTAAAAAAAAAACGTAGCCAATCTGTCATTATAATTTCTTTTATCTGCATAATTTTCTTCCGTCATTTGTTGAATACAGGCACTTTGATAAGTTTTCCCTATTTACACACAAGTAATTTAAAAACTGCACTGAAAAAATTTAACTTCCTTAATCTAAAATTGATATTGATTTTAGTCATCTTCCCAGGGCCAATTTAAGGAAAAATCAAAGGGATTTCAGAGGGATGAGACTGTTATAATGAAAAAATCAATAAGGTATAACAAAAAATAAAGAAACTAACTTTGCTTATGCCTAAAGTCTAAATTTTGTTATGAAAAATGGGTTTTATTAAACCTGATAAGAACAGAAGCATTTTCATTATATATTATTATTATTACTTAATTTGATTGAAAACAAGACAGCAGGCAGGGTTTGGATGGATCCATTTCTTGCCTTCTGGCAATCCCAAATGCGCCACCACTGGGCTAATATAACAGAAATCTTTGCAATAACTAGGAAGTTACATTCGCCAGTCAAGCTTCACTCTCCAAAGTAAGAACTCATGTTAGGCCACGTCTACACTTGCAGATGTAGAGCACAGGGAGTTAAACCAGCCCTCACAGACAGCAGCAGGGAAAGCGCTGCTGTGTGTTCACACTGTGCTCCTTGTGACTGTGGAGCATGTCCACATTAGCAGCTCTTGCAACGCCACAGAGAGCAGTGCATGGGGCAAGCACAGTATCACATGGGGCAGGTTTCCCAATCCCATTGTTCCAGGGCATCCTACTGGATAGCTAGCTGCTTTTCAAATGGGGGTGGGGGGTGGTGGAGTGTGACAGGGAGTGTGTTGTGTGTATGTGAGGGGAGAGACAGTGTGTTTTGGGGGGCAGAGTGTGTGTCAGCATGCTGTTTTGTAAGTTCAGGCAGCAGCAGGGGGGAGGGGAAAACCCCAACATCAGCCCCCATCCCCCCGCCTCTCTCTCTCTCTCTCTCTCTCTCTCACACACACACACACACACACACACGCACAAACGCCTGCCTCTGCAGCAGGAGCATTCCACAGTAATGGTTTGCTGTGTGTCCTGGGGCAGATAAGCAGCCAGCTGTCAGAAATGGAGCTTTGAAAGGGGGATATCCGCATGCTTGCACCTAAGTTCAAAACAATGACCAGAGTGGCCACTTGACTTCCAGAGGCCAATCACAGTGCAATAATGCAACATGTCCTCCACACTGACACCCTAGCACTTCAGCCAAGGCACAGAAAGCTCTATGCTTCTGGTGGAGGTGGATTACCAGGGGCGCTCCAGCCGCAGAGTCCAGGCACTCTAAGTGCCTTGCCAGTGTGGACACCTCAGGAGTTAGGGCGCCCAGGGCTGATTTAATGCGCTCTACCTTGCAAGTGTAGACAAGGCCTTAGTTAGCACTCAAACACATGTAGCCCCATTTGAGTCATTAGGGATTGGGAATATTCATATGTGTAAATGCTACTCAGTGCATTTGGGAGGGAGAGATAGCTCAGTGGTTTGAGCATTGGCCTGCTAAACCCAGGTTTGTGAGTTCAATCCTTGCGGGGGCCATTTAGGGCTCTGGGGCAAAAATTGGGGATTGGTCCTGCTTTGAGCAGGGGATTGTACTAGATGACCTCCTGAGGTCCCTTCCAACCCTGATATTCTATGAGTGTCAATACAGGTTGCTGAATTGGGCCCGAGGGTAAAATTTACCCTTGTGTAGAGGGCCAGCCTCAGGCCTATGCACCACTTATGTCTTGCTAGAAGCCTATTTTGAGAGCTTACCATAAGTGAGATTTAAGTGATGCACAGGCCTTACACTGACCCTCTGCACGGGGTGAATTTCACCCTAAGTGAATTGCAAAAACCAACCAACCAGCCAACACAATTGTAAAAAGTTTTCCATATTCCTCCAGTGTTAGTAATATAGATTACTATTGTAGACCAAGTAAGGATTTTGACAAAAATATATTTTATAAGATTTTTCATCTACATATAGACCTTGTCAAATACCATAGTATAGACTCGATATTTAGATTTTCTTGGGAAAGGGGTTTTGTAATATCTAATATGAATATAACTATTCAGAGGAATTTTTGCTCTTCATTTCACAGAAATTATTGTTTTATATAAAAGCTAATCGAAGTATCCCCTTGCAGTATTTGCAATCCAGACACTGCACTGCTGTACCAAAGAAAGAAGTAGAAAAGACTATAAACAAGGCCTCACACGTCTAGTGGTTCTGTCCAAAATGAGTGAAGTGCAAAAACTAAGGCCTTGTCGACAATGAGTATTTCATGCATGCATTAGTGCAAACCCCAAACCCAGACAAGCAAAACTGTATAAACAAAAATTGCACCATGTACTTTCCTCTACTTGAAACTGGACTGAAAGGCACAGATGTAAATTGTTGCTATTAGCGGTTTGGCCTGTGTACCCGAGGGGTGTGCACTGGTGCAGCTCGACTGACAACTGTAACCAGGTTTCATCCCCAACGTAGACAAGGCTTAAAACAGCATTAACTGTGAAAAGCAGGTTAGTTCTTTAAATTTCCACATGGATATTCCACAGGAACAGATTATTCTTATTTTATATTTTTTAAATTTTCACAATACTTTTACATTACCAATCTCTAATTCAAGGGAAATAGTAAAAGTTGGCAAGAGCTAAGTATGACCATTCCATCCTCTACCCAAATGTCAATTATGCTTTTAAAAATATGTGGTTATTAAGAGCTAGAGACTCAAATTTCTAAAATGAAGATGACTGCTAGGGGTAGTACAGTTATTCTTTGGTATCTTCGTTGTGTTTCAATTAGTTTGAAAATGAATATCAGCAGTCCTTTCCATTCCAGAACTAGGCCTCTTTGATCTCCTTTTCTGGTGCAGCAAATGCTCCTGGCACTCTGAAGGTGCACTCTGATTAGTTTGGGTGTAGGCTTCTTAGTTGAATCATAGTTTTTTGGTCCATCTATTTTGCTGAACTCTGGATCACCAGCTGATACCTGCTTCCTTCTCTTCTCTATCAGTCACTGTGAATTTTGACTTCAAAGGGGACGAGGGAAGTAGGACTCAAACCTTATCTTATGAGAAAAGGTTAAATTAAATAAATGTGATCGTGATATTTTAATCAGATGATAGTCAGTAAATGAAAAAACAGTCAGGTATCACACAACTCTACCTGCCAGACTATTAAAGCACGAATTTTCAAGACTTCAGTGGATGTAGCTGAGGGAAGAGTTTGGTCCAGAGAGCAGTTAGACCATGAGACTGAAGGGGAAGCATAATAACCATTAGGCATACTGTCTCTAAGGCAGCAAGGCTAAATGAATTAGGCCATATATTGCCCCCAGGGCGTATGACCAAACTTCCAACTGGGGGAGTGCAGCATATAGTCCTTTGATAGTTCATTTCTAGCCTTGTTGTGGAGAGTGCATAGTGGTTTTGTGATCGATATAAAATGTAGATGGACATTTTAGAGTGGAGTAAGAGTTGTATATTTGTGGCCAGCCAACCTTGACAGTGGTCTGTAAAGATTAATTCATCTTATTGGTGTCTTATGAGTGAGGTTCTTTTAGAAACCATGTGACAAACTCTGAAAGACCAACTGTGCACATGCAGAAACTTTCCTCACATATTTACATTAAATAGGAATGCAAATGTGAGGGGGAATCCTGATTTTATTGTCCTCATCACTCAATATCTTTTTAAACGAGGAACATCCTTCCATATTTGTACATTTGAAATCATTACAAAGAGAAGAAAAGACTTTCTAAAATCTCGCATATCCCTTACTGGATACCCTTATGTAGTAGGGTAGATATTCACAGAAGCAGGTGGTGAACACCTTTGCACTGTAAAAATACAGGAATTACTGAATACCAAGAATAAGAATAATTTTAACACCCACAATGCGAACTCCAGAAGACTGTAAATCTTCACTGTGTTGGATCAATCCAGCACTACATTTCTATGGGAAACGCATTTAAGCAGATGCATCTGTGTTTTTAAAGAAAACTAGTATTACATAGCAAAGTCATTCATATTGATAGGATATGGTTTTCCCATACTCTAATTGGTCTTTTTTATTACCAAAGTATTTATATACATCCTTACAGTATATTTAGTTACCATTACTTCTATACTCTCTGGAAGTATCATAGAAAGATGAACAAATAAAAATCTCCTCAGGCCATAAAAACAGAATGCCAGATTTCAAGGCCCTTCTATTCACATGACCCTTCCTGTAAACTATTTCTAGTTAGCAGTTTGTATCACCTTCCCATCTTCCTGTCTCGAGTGCTTTGAACTCTCACTGAGAATTCTCGTGTAGCACAAACTTATAAAGCAGGGAACAGAACAGCTGCTATTTATTTCACTTTAGTTCTCTCTCGTGCTCTGCATTTGCAGGTGGTGGAAGGAAGTAAAACAATTATGACAAAACCTCTTAGGCCAATTCAACACAGGTTGACAATTATCAACACTGACAGAGCTGATCACTTACGGAGTTATGTGCACAACCAGACACAGATTTAACATTCACTTTTGAACCAGAAAATATACAGGTGTGAAGCCCAGGGTGCTATTTCTACTATGATACAATGCACTTTATATTCATGTGATATAAATTACAAAGTTATTCATAGGAATGCAAAATTCTCATGAATATACATCGACTCACTAATTCATTTATCTGAAGTTAAAAGAAAAGCCTTTCATACATGAAGTGAGAATTTATTGAGAAATCCATAATGAAGTAACTGTATCTGCCGTCAGGGCTGAATTTAGGGGCAGGTGACCCATGTGATCACCTGGGGTGTCGGGCTTTCGGGGTGCTGGGCTTGGGGTGCTGTTGTTGTTAGCAACAAGAGGGAAAATAGAATGTTTCACATATAAGAACATAAGAACAGCCCTACCGGGTCAGACCAAAGGTCCAGCTAGCCCAGTATCCTGTCTTCCGACAGTGGCCAATGACAAGTGCCCCAGAGGGAATGAACAAAACAGGTAATCATCAAGTGACTCATCCCCTGTCGCCCATTCCCAGCTTCTGGCAAACAGAGGCTAGGGACACCATCTCTGTCCATCCTGACTAATAGCCATTGATAGACCTATCCTCCATTCATTTATCTTGTTCTTTTTTTAACCCTGTTATAATCTTGGCCTTCACAACATCCTCTGGCAAGGAGTTCCACAGGTTGACTGTGTGTTGTGTGAAAAAAGTACTTCTCGTTTGTTTTAAACCTACTGCCTAATAGTTTCATTTGGTGACTCCTAATACTTGTATTGTGAGAAGGAATAAATAACACTTCCTTCTTTACTTTCTCCACACTAGTCATAATTTTATAGACCTCAATCATATCCCCCCTTATTCATCTCTTTTCCAAGCTGAAAAGTCCCAGTCTTATTAATCTCTCCTCATTTTGCACCTCACTGTTTACCCCTTTTTCCAGATAATTTATGAATATGTTGAACAGTACTGGTCCCTGTACAGACCCGTGGGGGACATGACTATTTACCTCTCTCCATTCTGAAAACTGACCATTTATTCCTACCGTTTGTTTCCTATCTTTTAACCAGTTACCAATCCATGAGAGGACCTTCCCTCTTATCCCATGATAGCTTACTTTGCTTAAGAGCCTTTGGTGAGGGACCTTGTCAAAGGCTGTCTGAAAATCTAAGTACACTATATCTCCCTGTCCACATGCTTGTTGACCCCCTCAAATAATTCTAGTAGACTGGTGAGGCATGATTTCAAAAATCATTACAAAAACTATGACAGGTTTCAGAGTAACAGCCGTATTAGTCTGTATTCGCAAAAAGAAAAGGAGTACTTGTAGCACCTTAGAGACTAACCAATTTATTTGAGCATGAGCTTTTGTGAGCTACAGCTCACTTCATCAGATGTATACCGTGGAAACTGCAGCAGACTTTATATACACACAGAGATCATGAAACAATACCTCCTCCCACCCCACTGTCCTGCTGGTAATAGCTTATCTAAAGTGATCATCAGGTGGGCCATTTCCAGTACAAATCCAGGTTTTCTCACCCTCCACCCCCCCACACAAATTCACTCTCCTGCTGGTGCTAGCCCATCCAAAGTGACAACTCTTTACATAATCAAGTCGGGCTATTTCCTGCATAAATCCAGGTTTTCTCACATCCCCCCCACCCCCATACACACACAAACTCACTCTCCTGCTGGTAATAGCTCATCTAAACTGACCACTCTCCAAGTTTAAATCCAAGTTAAACCAGAACATCTGGGGGGGGGTAGGAAAAAACAAGAGGAAACAGGCTACCTTGCATAATGACTTAGCCACTCCCAGTCTCTATTTAAGCCTAAATTAATAGTATCCAATTTGCAAATGAATTCCAATTCAGCAGTTTCTCGCTGGAGTCTGGATTTGAAGTTTTTTTGTTTTAAGATAGCGACCTTCATGTCTGTGATTGCGTGACCAGAGAGATTGAAGTGTTCTCCGACTGGTTTATGAATGTTATAATTCTCGACATCTGATTTGTGTCCATTTATTCTTTTACGTAGAGACTGTCCAGTTTGACCAATGTACATGGCAGAGGGGCATTGCTGGCACATGATGGCATATATCACATTGGTGGATGTGCAGGTGAACGAGCCTCTGATAGTGTGGCTGATGTTATTAGGCCCTGTGATGGTGTCCCCTGAATAGATATGTGGGCACAATTGGCAACGGGCTTTGTTGCAAGGATAAGTTCCTGGGTTAGTGGTTCTGTTATGTGGTATGTGGTTGTTGGTGAGTATTTGCTTCAGGTTGCGGGGCTGTCTGTAGGCAAGGACTGGCCTGTCTCCCAAGACTTGTGAGAGTGTTGGGTCATCCTTTAGGATAGGTTGTAGATCCTTAATAATGCGTTGGAGGGGTTTTAGTTGGGGGCTGAAGGTGACCGCTAGTGGCGTTCTGTTATTTTCTTTGTTAGGCCTGTGCTGTAGTAGGTAACTTCTGGGAACTCTTCTGGCTCTATCAATCTGTTTCTTTACTTCTGCAGGTGGGTATTGTAGTTGTAAGAAAGCTTGACAGAGATCTTGTAGGTGTTTGTCTCTGTCTGAGGGGTTGGAGCAAATGCGGTTGTATCGCAGAGCTTGGCTGTAGACGATGGATCGTGTGGTGTGGTCAGGATGAAAGCTGGAGGCATGCAGGTAGGAATAGCGGTCAGTAGGTTTCCGGTATAGGGTGGTGTTTATGTGGCCATTGTTTATTAGCACTGTAGTGTCCAGGAAGTGGATCTCTTGTGTGGACTGGACCAGGCTGAGGTTGGTGGTGGGATGGAAATTGTTGAAATCATGGTGGAATTCCTCAAGGGCTTCTTTTCCATGGGTCCAGATGATGAAGATGTCATCAATATAGCGCAAGTAGAGTAGGGGCTTAAGGGGACGAGAGCTGAGGAAGCGTTGTTCTAAATCAGCCATAAAAATGTTGGCATACTGTGGGGCCATGCGGGTACCCATAGCAGTGCCGCTGATCTGAAGGTATACATTGTCCCCAAATGTGAAATAGTTATGGGTAAGGACAAAGTCACAAAGTTCAGCCACCAGGTTAGCCGTGACATTATCGGGATAGTGTTCTTGACGGCTTGTAGTCCATCTTTGTGTGGAATGTTGGTGTAGAGGGCTTCTACATCCATAGTAGCCAGGATGGTGTTATCAGGAAGATCACCGATGGATTGAAGTTTCCTCAGGAAGTCAGTGGTGTCTCGAAGGTAGCTGGGAGTGCTGGTAGCGTAGGGCCTGAGGAGGGAGTCTACATAGCCAGACAATCCTGCTGTCAGGGTGCCAATGCCTGAGATGATGGGGCACCCAGGATTTCCAGGTTTATGGATCTTGGGTAGTAGATAGAATATCCCAGGTCGGGGTTCCAGGGGTGTGTCTGTGCGGATTTGATCTTGTGCTTTTTCAGGAAGTTTCTTGAGCAAATGCTGTAGTTGCTTTTGGTAACTCTCAGTGGGATCATAGGGTAATGGCTTGTAGAAACTCGTGTTGGAGAGCTGCCGAGCAGCCTCTTGTTCATATTCCGACCTATTCATGATGACAACAGCAACTCCTTTGTCAGGCTTTTTGATTGACTCTTCCCCAACAAATTATGTTCATCTATGTGTCTGACAATTTTGTTCTTGACTATAGTTTCAAACTGTTTTCCTGGTACTGAAATCAGGCTTACCAGCCTGTAATTGCTGGGATCATCTCTGGAGCCCTCTTTATAAATTGGCGTCTCATGAGCTATCTTCCAGTCATTTGGTACAGAAGCTGATTTAAATGATAGGTTACAGACTACAGTTAGTAGTTCTGCAATTTCATTTGAGTTCCTTCAGTCCTTGAGTTCCATCGGGTCCTTGTGACTTATTACTCTTTAGTTTATCAATTTGTTCCAAAACCTCCTCTAATGACACCTCAATCTAGGACGGTTCCTTAGTATCCCATATGTGGATTCATTTTTCACTAACCTCCTAGGATGTTCTGGACTTTTGTAGAACCTTCTAGACTTTCCAAGAACCACATTTTCCTTGAACCTCCTAGAATGTTGTCAGCCATATCCTTGCAGGTATATAAGGGGCCAGTCAGTCACTCAGTCAGTGAGATATAAGAACGAACTAATGTGAAAGCCCAGCTCCGATATTGTGAATCTTGTTTATTGTGTAATTGTGAAAGAATACTTGTGTTTTAAGACTTGAAGAGTGTGAGCAGCAACTAATAAAGGACATATTTAATGAGAGCCCAGAGATAGCTATTGAACCTCCATCTACAGAACAATATAAAAGAAATATGGTTACTTCGTTTGCCATGCTTAACACGTAATGTTTGATAACTTTCTAAGTCTGCAGAACAAGAGGGAGGGTTTTTTTCCTCACTCGTTGACACTGCTCCAGTGTCCATCAAAGAAAGGTTCAGAGAAATGAAGCACCACAAAAAGACCTGGGGTTTTTTGTATGACCTTAGTAAGATGCCAGTGGACAGGAAAACACTCGTGAACAATTTATGGAACTTCACCAGATGCTGACACAAGGGAATGTTCAGATGTCAACGATAAAGACCTTTATGTCAAATTAGAAAACATTCCTCACATTTTGCCATGTGGGAAGCACTCTCCTTTCCAAATTCTCCATTTCACTCATGATACAGAGCTGAAGGACACTTTTCCTAATGTGTGGATAGCTTTGAGGATTCTGCTTCACTGCTGGTCACAGTTGCGAGTGGTGAGCGCAGCTTTTTGAAGCTCAGGCTCATTAAAACATATCTTTGATCAATGAAGGCCAACAAGAGAGTGACGTCACGTGCTATTTTATTGCTTTAAAATGCCATTGGCCAGTTTTTTGATCTCTCTGATGCTGTGCTTCAGGACATTAGGGCAAACGTGAGAAAAGCGACCTTTTGAACTAAAGGATTAGGGTTAATATTCTAAGGCTGTCACCTACTGTAACACTATTCAATACTGGTCCACCCTACGTTTGTGTACAGTTCAATTTCTTGATGTTAGTACATTTCAGTTATTTTTAAAATTAAAAAGTTTCTATAAGCTTAGAGGAAACAATTTTTTATTTGTGTATATATGGCATGAATAAGTACAGATTTATAGAACCTAGTGTGAAAATTTAGCATCTTATATGACAGAGATAAATCATGTATGCAAATTGTGCATCAAAGTCATTAAATGGACTATAAATGAAATAAAAATAAGGTATTTAAAAGATTAACCAACAGAGCAGGGCGGACACACTCTTTGCCTGGGGCACCATTTGGTCTTAGGGCCCCCCTCTCTGCAGTAAGTAATTTACAAAAAACATTAACAGGAAAATCTAATATGAATTACAGTTGGATTAATTAAATCTTAAATGAACATAGATGCCTCATCTAAATTTGCAGGTAGTCTGAACCTTGCACATAGTTTGCTTTAATGTGCCACTCACAAAACAGCAGTAATCTTCAGTTTTATTGTCTCACTTGCACAGATTTATTTATCCTTTGGTGAAGTATTCGCAAACACTGTCTAAAATTTACCCCAGCATATCCTAAGAAGGCTAATTTGAAACATAGGCTTTTCAGTCTCTCTTTCCTTAAATCCAGGAGCCGAGTTCCATCTTTTGATGCATAGAAGCTAACCCCATCAGACAGAGTTTGGCCCAAGGAAAGTTGTGTATGTGTAACTAAGAGCAGCATTTGGCTTCTTTCTTTGAAAAATAATACCCAAAGTAAAACTCTTAACATGTAAATATGATTTTCCTATATCCACATTGACACCCCCCTATTTTTTTTCCAAAGGAAATATGTTTTCCAGCTCTTAGAATGACCAATTGTGGAATGGAAGTTACTTCCCTCATCAGGTGACTTACATTAAAAGGAGTCTAATATTTTATTAGAATTGAATTTTGCTCCTCCATTCACTGATATTCTGCTCAGGTATTTCTGAACTAAAACAGAATTTTTAAGCAGATTAGTTAGGCCTTGGCTACGCAACACTTGCACCAGTTGAGCTATGTTTTTAAACCAGTTTAGTTAAACTGATGCAGCTTGTGTGCAGACACTACCGTTTTGGTTTACAAATGTCTTATATCAGCTTATCTTATTCTGTTTTTTTTTAAATGATTAAGCTAAATCAAAATATAAATGTCTCCATGGAAGCTTGCACAGGTTTAATTAAATCAATCTAAAAACACCTATAGTTAAATCAGTGCATGTCTATGTATACACAAGACCTAAGACTGAATTCCAATTCAAAGAGTTTCTAAAAAGAGTTCTCTGCTGCTAAAGAAACACTATGTAACAAAGAATGAGCACTTAGGTTAATGAAATGTGCCAAAGAGTGACCAGGTAGATTAAAGAAATGTGCAATATTTCCACGTCCCGTTTCCTCTTTGAAGGAGATAGCTTGGATTGTGATTGGATCCCGACAGAGTATCTCTCTAATGATAAATACATATTACCCTATTTAATAGAAAATAATAATTGAGGGCTTCTTTACTCAGACATTTCTGTTTTTTCAAGGCAGTGTTGTCATTCCCATTACTTCTTATAAAATTCTCAGTGCACAGTAAAAAAATGTCACACAACATAATGCTGAAGAAGTAACATTTGCTGGAAATCCTTTCAAGCAGCTCACAGTGATCTTTTAAAATTACACATATATAACAGTATTTCATTGTTAATTCTAAATCAAGTCCTACCTCCACTTTGCTGTCCCCAGCCAATTTTCATGAGCAGTAATATTTTAAGGATCTTTATTCTGTTAATTTCAGATGTGTGTCTAAGTTACGGTTAAATATATCCATCCGTTCTATAGGGGAATAGTTTTTGATATTCTGTCTGTTGGCAGTGCATCCCACCCCCTGTAAAACTTTTAGGGGATTTAGTGCTCATATTATTTACAATTAAATTCAAATAAACCCCTGGGTAAAGCCTTATTTCCCACTATCTTGCCAGGGAGCAGAGCCAAAGGTGAATATCCTGTGGGTTTCTCTGTTCCTCTGCATTAATCCAGTACCCACTCCCCAGCACACAACCCAACCAGCCAAGCTGAGGACTGGGGAGTTCCTCAGATTTGGTGGGAGGATAAATGATCCCTCATCCCATGCTGTGAAAGTGGAGACAAACTCAACACTGCCTGCTCTCAGTCATGTAAAACAGTCCACAAAGAGACAGATCCATTGGGCCTATCCATTCCCTGGCCTGCCTTCATCCTGTTCCCAAATCTCTATTCTCAATAGCCAAACTACCTTAATTGTGTCCGTCCTGGCCAACCTCCCCATGCAGAGAAACCACACACACCAGTTCTGCTGCAAGCAGATTCTTGTGCACCTACTAGAAGGCAGGGTGGGTTGTGTCCCAGCATATTGTGGGAAAGCCTTTCAGGCTTACACCTAATTTATCCTGTGTTTCTGCTGCTAGACTTTTCCCACAATGGCTCTCTCACAGTGAAGTCCTTTGCTGAAAGGGCTATTATTTCAATGCAAGTAATAACCACATTTCTATCCCCTTCACTGTTCTGTTCCTTTCCTCACTTTATGCCTTTATCCACATTCTTCATATGTATGATAGTGACTAACTCCCTTTAACTCAACATATTCAAAATGACTGTCCTGGTAAATGGTAACCAGAGTACTAGTCATCAAAGCTGCACCACGAAACTCCTAGACTCCTGTCAAACGTTCACCCGAGTAGCAGGTTGGGAACCTTTGGCTTAAATCTATAATCTTGTTCACCCTTCATGTTTCTCAGGCCTGGAATAAATCAGCCTGTCAGCTCTGAAAACACCACACATACAGACACGACACTTGATCCACTCTTCCATTGTTCACCTTGAGTACATTAATTCCTTCTTGCCCAGTTTCAACCCTTCGTGGTTCAATCTGTGCAAAATTCAGCAGCGCCTCCCCTCACTCCAACGATCATCCCACAGAATTCTTCACTCGGTCCCGGTTTTATGACTCGCCACAGACCTGCCCCTTCCTTTGAATTTCTCACTTCATCTCTTTCCAGTCCACACATTCCTTTATACGCCAATTTCCTTTTTGTTCCCATTGCCTTCTTTTTCTTGGTATTATGAGATTGATCCTTCTCCCATGCCATCTCCAACATCTGGAAAAGCCTGCCTGCAACTAATTGACTCCCTGACTCTTTTACAATTCCACTTCACTATCCATCCTCTCCCCCTTCCCATTGCTTCTAATCCTCTTTCTAATAAAATACAGAAATCAGATTCTATTTCCCAAGTCACACACAAGGCTTCCTATTGTATCATTTTTCACCTTTGCCCTAAAACATTTAGGGATATACCCCATGAGATACATTATTTGCTATGTTGATGCATAGTTTACTTATACATATATTAATAATTACTTAGTTTATATTTGTAGGAACATTATAAATAGCTGTGAAGGGATCTGAGATACAGTACTTGTTGTAAGAACAAATTAATAGCATTACATTTGTAAGAGCTAAGCATTTTTCCCTTGATTTGGTATGTAAGATAAATACTTTTTATCATGCCAGTATGTGACTGTCATTCAGAGCTGCATGGATGTTTTGATTATCTAGACAATGGATAGCACAGACCAACGGGTAGTGATCAATGGCTCCATGTCTAGTTGGCAGCCGGTATCAAATGGAGTGCCCCAAGGGTCGGTCCTCAGGCTGGTTTTGTTCAATACCTTTATAAATGATATGGAGGATGGTGTGGATTGCACACTCAGCAAGTTTGTATATGACACTAAACTGGGAGGAGAGGTAGATACGCTGGAGGGTAGGGATAAGATACAGAGGGACCTAGACAAATTAGAGAATTGGGCCAAAAGAAATCTGATGAGGTTCAACAAGGACAAGTGCAAAGTCCTGCACTTAGGATGGAAGAATCCCATGCACCGCTACAGACTAGGGACCAAAGAGCTCGGCAGCAGTTCTGCAGAAAAGGACTAGGGGTTACAGTGGACGAGAAGCTGGATATGAGTCAACAGTGTGCCCTTGTTGCCAAGAAGGCCAATGGCATTTTGGGATGTATAAGTAGGGGCATTGCCCGCAGATCGAGGGACATGATCGTTCCCCTCTATTCGACATTGGTGAGGCCTCATCTGGAGTACTGTGTCCAGTTTTGGGCCCCACACTACAAGAAGGATGTAGAAAAATTGGAAAGTGTCCAGCGGAGGGCAACAAAAATGATTAGGGGACTGGAACACATGACTTATGAGGAGCGGCTGAGGGAGCTGGGATTGTTTAGCCTGCGGAAGAGAAGAATGAGGGGGGATTTGATAGCTGCTTTCAACTACCTGAAAGGGGGTTCCAAAGAGGATGGCTCTAGACTGTTCTCAGTGGTAGCAGATGACAGAACGAGGAGTAATGGTCTCAAGTTGCAGTGGAGGAGGTTTAGGTTGGATATTAGGAAAAACTTTTTCACTAGGAGGGTGGTGAAACACTGGAATGCGTTATCTAGGGAGGTGGTAGAATCTCCTTCCTTTGAAGTTTTGAAGGTCAGGCTTGACAAAGCTCTGGCTGGGATGATTTAGTTGGGGGTTGGTCCTGCTTTGAGCAGGGGGTTGGACTAGATGACCTCCTGAGGTCCCTTCCAACCCTGATATTCTAGAATTCTATGAATTGGGAAGTCTATGGATCTAGAACAAATAAAATTGAAAAAAGGCTAATTACAAAGCCAAGTGTGGCAAATAGCCTCTGTATAGATAGAGAGAGGTGGGTCGAAGTCATGTGTTTCATTGAATCAAGTGTAGAAAAGGCTTTTGTATCTTTCTGTCTTTCCCATTTTCTATATCATTGTCTACCCCAGGAGAGAAGGGGATAATGAATGTGGTTATAGAATGATTGAGGAATGACAGGTCATGGGGAAGGAAGAAAGAGAAGAATAGAGTGAATGAGGAAGGTAAGTATGAGTGTCGGGGGAGTAACAGGGAGTAGGGAAGACTGTGTTTGTAGCTTTTAAACTTGAACTCAGGAAGTCCTTCGCTTGTCACACAGGACCAAGAAAAGAAAAGAGAAAAATGAGGAGGGCCAGGAGAAAATGAGACCATCTCTAGTCAGATGATGCTTACTACCAGAATAATTATAATAAAAAATAGTAAAGTCTTTGGAGATATCATAACCTGATTCAGTAATACATGTACAAATAGTGCATAAATCCAGTTACTAGGCCTCTTTCGTTGGAAAAAGGGTTGAAAAGGAGAGGGATATGATTTAGTTGAGGAAATTTCTGACCTGTTCTCTAATGGTAAAACACTGGTCAGAACTCAGTCCCCACTCAGTCCCAACAAAAGTATTTCACACACTTACCATTCTATTCAAGGAATGGGCCGGGGGAGGGGGTGGAGTTAAATAAAAAAACAGTGACGTGAAATAATTTCTCTACTTCGAATAATATTTTTGCTTTATCCTTTTAAATGCTTAACTTTTCTTCATTTCGTGATTCAGGATTTAACATTCTTCCTCCCATTATATGGTTTCCTGCAAAAAAATGTGTGTGGCTGTAGTACTGCTAATTGAAATGTGTCAATTTCATGGGGAAATTCATTCTTATTTCCCCAAATCTGGCACAAGCATCTCTAATTTGATATACAAAATATGGCATTCATAAATGTTCATCTATCATGAACCACCTCATACACAGTACATTGTTCATTTAAGTCATCTCCATTAACACACTATAAACAACTTTTTAACAATTTAAGCATGGATATTCAGACTGTTTATGGATTCTCTTTTCTTTAGCAGGGTTCTTTTTAATAGGCTCTAATCCTACAAGCTGCTCCTAATGGCTGGATCCTCACCACCACCTGAAGGAGTTTGCTGGTTGGAGGCCACCAAATCACTACAGAGCTGAACTCTTGCCTTTCTACTTATGGCTATTTTATATATAGGACTTTTAAAAAGTTCCGTAGTCATAAAGTTTGAAACTATGAGCTCTTCAGATCTCATGTGAACGTAGATTTGGGACCAGTTAGTAATTGTATTTCAGACATTCACGGAAAACACAGAGGCTACGGGAAGTGGTGTTGCTTACTTAGCAGGTGGCATACTTCCCTTTGTGAACTGAAGGAAAGGCAGGATGATTTTGTGGTTAGTAAGACACAGACTTGGAGGCCTGGAAATCTGAATTCTATTTCTTCTTTCACCATATGGAAAATGAGGATGATAATATTTCCCTACACTTAACTCATTGATGCTTGTCAGGCACTGAGATACTACAGTGACGAGGGCCATAGAAATTCCTATAAATAAATTAAAATAAATAAGCCACGTATGTCACTTTGAAGGGGGGAGAGACAGGAATGCTTTTTTCAAATAAAATGTAAATGTAAGCTCTTAACTGTTTGTGATCATTAAAGATCCCAAAGTGCATATATGCATGAGTACCAGGTGTTAGTTCTGCTACTCTGGCCAAAGTCCAACTGGCATAATTATATTCTACATATTTTTCCTCCTATAGTTTTCAGTGGATAATCAATTTCTATTTCCAATCCTAAACTACACTGTACAATGTTTGATGTTAAGTGGCTATTGCAGCTCCTCCCAGAGGTAATGCATTTTGGTGTTGGGGGAAGTATCCTTTATGCACTCGACTTTGTAAAGAACTTCTGGCTTGGAGGCACTATGTAAATGTAGGTCATTATTTTATTCAATACATGTAATATCTATGGAGACAGAGGCCACTGGTTCTCCTTGGCTTACACAAATAAACCTGTCAGCACAGGAAAAGCTCCATAAGGGCCTGATCATATTGGTTATACTAGAATTAAGGAAAATCAGTGCTGGGCAGATTAGGGGTTAACACGGAATCCTAGCTCTTTAAAATGTCTTTCAACTGTAACTGATGTTGAGTGAAATACATGCTGTGTTCAGTGAAAAACATTTACAATGTTCAATTCCTGTGCATGCTCAATTCCAATTTATGTTCACTGAACTACCCCATCAAGGTATCCTTCCAGAACTCAATTACCACGGCAATCAGGTGGGCTAAATCAGAGACTGTTCTAGGAAAGGGGGCAGTACAAAACGTGTAATTCAGCCATCTGTGATTCCTGGAAAGAAGATATTCCTCATATGAATCTGAATTAGCCTATGTAACTGGACAGCCCAGAAGGCATTTCTTATGGGACAATAGCTGTGAAGGCTAATTTAGCCTGTTGAGTACTTTCTGGACTACTTTCTTGGGTACAATTCCATGTTTTATTTTTGAAAAGTGCAGGTCTTTATAGGGTCTTTATAGAAACAGGTAAATAGATATGGTCCTTGTTCCAAAGGGCTTAAAGTCTACTCTCAGTACTTGCAAAAAGTACTCTGTCCTGCTGTTCACCAGCAACATAACTATAGTCGTGACAAGTCTTCCATGTTTATCTTTGTTTTATTTTATTTTTTTAATCTTCGGGTGTTTACCAGTCCTATGGACTTTGAACTACTTGCTTTTACAGATTTGAGTTTTTTTACATAGTGATGATTTGTTTTACATTATCCAGAGAAGCATGCAGGTGGAACAGTATCAATTCATTATTAATCTTGCATGTCTCAGGCAAAAGCTCAGAGCAACAGGTGGGGGATAATAGACTCTTTGATCTCCCTTTGAAGAATGAGTGGAGATGTGAGGGTTACAGACTGGTTCAGAACTAATTCTACCAACATGCACATCTTTAAGGTAGGATTGTCTTCAATAATACTATTTGGCAAGAAGCAGCTTTTATGGTTGTTTTCGTAACTTTCACTATAAGCAACATGCCTAATATGATCCAGAATGTATATAAAGCTATGAAGCATCTTGCCGTTATTCTTTTGGCATACATTTGTGAGAGTGTTTGGCTACATTCCAAAATAATTTACAAGAGAAACACTGTCACGGTGCCTTTTTACCATGTTTTGTGTGTAATGCATCAAGAACAGCTCTTCGGCCATACTTCAAACATGGGTGCCCAATGTCCTGATTTTCAGAGGTGCTTAACACCAGCAGGTAACTCTGACTTTGACTGGAGGCTGTGGGGACTCAGATCTTCTGAAAAATCAGTCTCTGATCCAGCAAAACATTCAAGCGTAAGTAGCCCATTAAAGTCAATGGAACGACTTTGATGCTTCAAGTTAAGCACACTCTTAAGTGATTTACTAGAGCAAGCCCTAAGCATTATGTCTAGGTGCCCATGTTTGAAAATATGGCCTCAATTACTTTCTCAAAGCCAGTTAGAGCAATAGCTGTAATTGGAACTCAGGAATTCATAGAATCATAGAATCATAGAATATCAGGGTTGGAAGGGACCCCAGAAGGTCATCTAGTCCAACCCCCTGCTCGAAGCAGGACCAATTCCCAGTTAAATCATCCCAGCCAGGGCTTTGTCAAGCCTGACCTTAGACCGAAGTAGTGTGCTCAAAACAAAACAAAAAATGAGGACTGGCCTCTAAATTCTATAAGCACCCCCATTACCCTCCCAACACCAAAGTGAGAAGAGCAGCGTACATGAATTGCCAGCTGACCAACACATGCACAACACACACAGTGCGCTACATTTCTTAGGAGTCATACTTTCACAGATACTGTGGTGACAAATGCCAGTAAAAGATGGATAGACGCATATGCATGCAGCACCATAGCTCTGCTCTGTCTGCCTAATCAGGACAATGAAGCACACAGTCATCTGAGAGCAGCATTCTTGTAAATTGCAAGATCCTTCCTGGCCAGAAGAATGGAGCAGGCAGACTGACCATGGGTACATTATACTTCAGGGCCACAATGAATATTTCAGTGCAGGGCTGACATTAGGCTTACTAGTTTTTCAGTGTTCTCTGATATTTTGGGGTTTTGTGATTAGCCACGTGGCATCCCTTTCAGTGATTCCAAAACACATTTACAAAGCACTCCACAGATTTCCCCGTATCACCTGGGTTACCAGACCTTCTCATCTCCTATACTTTCACCAGATGTGCCAAGATTCCCAGCTCCTCACATTGCTCTTTGTTCCTAAATCATGTCTTTGTTCTATTAGCCATAGAGTATTACTTTCACATTCTCCCTCTGCTATCCAGAACTCCCTGCCCTTCATATTCACAGAAGACACATAAAGTAAGATGAATTGTCTATTCAAAAGTCTTGCTTTTACCACAACTCTGCTCATGCATAATCTCTTTTGAAATTTACAATGCACTGTACAGGCCATATCATACAGTCAATATTAGTATGTCAGACAGTCAGTATTTCAGTATTTTAAAGTCTTTGTATAATTTGCAAACATATGCACAGTGTTTAACATTAATGTTATTACTCAGAGTCAGAGATCAGTCTTTGAAAGCACTGTATAAGGATGTATGAGATCTATGGAGAGTAAATTTCTTCTGTTCATTTGACAGAATTATCATTCACTGAAAAGTAGAAAAACTTGCAATACTAGAACATATAGGTCTAAGGGCAAATATTTTGTATAAAGCAAGAGAGTAAAGACAGCTACAGCCATGCATGAACTGTACCAGCTTTATTTACTTAGGGAATATCATCATGCTGTTTGTATTTCACCGTGATGTCTCATGCTGCCTTTCAGGAAATCAATTTCAGGAACACTAAATTAGGGTGAGTGACCCAAACAACTAGATTCACTCAGAGATCAACACTAGCTTCCGCAGAGGCCCTCATTAGGGGAAAGACAGTTGGAGGGAGATTGCAACAGCAGATAATCAGCCTATGCCTTTACCAAGGTTTCACTTTGCTGAGGATTCGGGGGGGGGGGGTCAAGTGAAAATAAAGGAGGTGCCACAACAACTTCATGTAGCTCAAGAGAGACTCTATTAAGGGATGCTCCATGTAGTTGTGCTGATGCATGCAATTTCACGAGTACTTTAAGCAGATGTGGGTAGGTGAGCAGGAGGAGGGAATGCATGTCACGTGGCACATGGGAACTCCTAGGGCTGGAGTTAATACTTATTAAGGGGCCATCCATCTCACCATCCATAAAGTCTTCTGGGGGTGTAGTAGTCCATCCTGTAACTTGGCCATAAGCAGCCGGGGGAACATAAGTATTTCATGGTACAACTATCTACAACCTACCCAGATGCCCTTGCAACTATGCAAGAGCTTCTGATCCCTCTAATTTGCTGTGACTGCAACACAGAGCGGACTTTTTCAGTTCCCCTACTGCTGGCAGGCAGGGGCAAGCACTCGATCACCATACCAGAAATTATCATCAATAGAGAGTGACCAGTCTACTAGCTTAGACACGGGAGAAAGTCTGAATCCAAAGTTTTTCAGGAAGTTTAAGAGATTCTAGGATCTATTAAATTCAGACCACTGCATCCTATAACTCTCAATGTCTTGACTGGCTTGCAGTTCAGCTGGCTACCTTTACAGAATGCCATCAAAGGGACTGAGACAAACATATCCCATTCCTTCTGATGGTGCACATAATGGCAGTGAGTGAAAACACAAAAGTGAGTGAAAACCCATCACTCCGCTTGTTAGAGCGTGAGTGGAATCCCCTAGAAAAATCTCTTGTACTGACCTCTGCAGTAGAACTGTAATTCAGATCATGTGCACTATTTGGACTCCATTCATTTGCTAAGAAATTTTTGAAAATAGCCTCCTGGTAAAGTAAAGTGACTGTGATGTGTAAGATCATACGGAGAAACTTTGAAAAGGGATAAAAAGGTTTGTTTTCATAATCCCTTGGGAAAAAAAGAGTAGATCCCCTAAACAGTACAGATTTGGATACATGAGGTTGTGCATAGCAGAGATGAGTCTAAATATCATGCCTAAATTTGTAGATAATGATCATCTGAAGAGCACAGAAATTAAATGCTCTGTCAGAAACCAGGAAAATATATGTTTGAAGGCACATAATTGTCATTTACTGCCGAAGAGGAGGAAGAGAGGGAAAAAAAAAAAAGAGTAATATGAACACAGGGTTAAAATCCATAACATTATCGTTCAACTCAAGAAAAGGAAGTCAGTTTACCAAGAAAATTAACTTAAAGGAAATTACATTTCCTGAATACATCTGTAAAAAGTAACTCTGTACTTTTGTCCGTACTGTAAGAAGTACTGTGTTTATATGTAACTAGTTACTATAATCCAGTATTTTAACAACCCAGATGAAGACTCGAAACAAAAAAATATACAGTGCGATAACATCTTTTATCCATCTGATATGGATTACTACCCTCACTGTCTGTTTATAAATAGAAGAACATGGCTGAACAGATGGCCACTAGGAGTATAACTCTTTTCCATGCAGGAACCTCAGGTACAGGAGCAACATTTTTCAGCTTGAGCTCGTAAGGATGGTTAGGTGACACTCATTAGGAACACCTGCTGATACCTGTTCAGCTGTTGAAAGAAAGAAAAAGCAGACAACCAGTGTTATATGTTCTGTAAAGCTCCAAGGATAATAATCATGAGGGCATTTGGCTTTCTAAGACCTTACGGGTTGAAGGGCCAAATTCTGTTCTCAGACATGCATGGCTCCCAGTTGCATTCAGGGGTAGAATTCAATCCAAAGTGATGTCAGGTATAACATTTCTAAAGCCATACACAGTGTATAGTGTGCCAGAAAAGTAGTTTGGGGTAGTAATTAAGATATTTATCCAAGTTCATATCTGAATGTCATGACCTGAGCTCACCTCTCGTCACAGTCATAAGGAAAAACATGTGTAGGTAATATAAAAAAAAGGTTGCTCTTAAACTCACAATAGTCATGGAATCTGTGTTGACATTTGACCAAATTCTGTGATTCTTTGCAAAAACTCCCATAGACTTCGGTGAGAGTTATGCCCTATTAAAAAAATCACAGACTTTGGCCCATTCTGCGTCGCAAGTTAAAATATAATCTATGCTTGCATGACAATAGTTAAGGTCTTCCAGAGCTTGACCAACATAAGTTTGGTTTTCAGAAATATTTTAGAGCATTTGTTGCAGAGCCGATTGACCAGAACAGTTCCTTACCGTTTGTTTCCTTTTACTTTTGTTACTGTAACACGTCCATAAAAATGGGGTGAGTTATAGATAAACTGTCTCTGACCAAATTGTCAACCTTTACTCTGAATTTCCTCATTTTTTGTGGGTTTGTCATACTCTCAATCTTGTTTTAAACATAATTGTTTGTGGTTTAATAATTTCTTTTCCTTCTGTAGACAATTCAACTATCTTCATTCCAAATGAGTCTTTAAAAGCCTGCTTGAACAGTACTTGTAGCCAACCGGAAGCATCTCATATTTTTATGTCGAGTGAATGCATGTTCCTTTTGCAATTAGAAAATAAAAGGGTACTGGATTTCAGTGCAGAGTGTGTATGTGTGTGTGTGTGTGTGTTTTTTAAAGGAATTGCTAACATACCCAAAGTTAGAGAAGTTTTCCACTGCAAAAAGATTAAATTCATTACAAGACTTTAAAACTAATATATGCTTTAATGTACTGTTCACCATACAATGGCTGTAATACAGAATGTGTTAAGTGGTTTAGTGAATGATCAAAGACATGTGGTCCAATAAATGTTCAACCAATAGGAAAGTAGGAAGTTTCTCTTCATATCTTTTTGACATCCCATGTAGAGTTCTCTATTATGAAATAAAAATGCATAGACCATAAAAATATCCACATGCAAATAAAATTGTCTGTTATCTTTGCAGAGGACACATCCATGTTTCTGTTCTTGGACAGATATGTCCATTAGTTTGTCCTTTGTGTTTTGACTGCTTGCCTTTGCAGACACGATCCACATGTTTATCTGAGACTGGCAAAAAAAAAAAACCACCACCGGTGTTAACTACAAATCTGTCATGTTTATCAGATGAAGATTATTTAATGTATGTTGTAACTGAGGCAATTCTGTGGGTGAAGTCACACAACTCACCAAGACAACAGCAACCACTCTGCTATAATAAATGGAAAAAGACATTCAGAATAAAAACGTGCTGATTTACAAGAACAGAGTGTATGTTAATTCAAACATTGCATACCTAATGTACTATGTAGGCATTAGGCAAGGTTTCTTTTTGGGACTAAGGTATTTTAGTAATCAGGTTTGAAAAATTATTCACCTTCCCCAGGAAAGCAATTCTAGTCCCCTATCCGTTTCATTAGTACAGTGTAATGAGTTTACTATACGCTAGTATAAAAAGCAAAGGAAGTAGGATATAACCTCTGTGTTCTTGAATTTACTTCCTTCCATTGTAACATGTTCTTTCTTTATGTGGATTATCCAGATCTCAGAATGAATTCAAAAACTGACTCTTGGTCACTTTCCTCCAACTCCCCCTTCCCACCCTCCCCACCCCCGTTGTAATATGAAGCCAAACTAAACATTCTCAAATTATTCAGCAGCCTCTGCAAGTCTGGCCATGTTGGCATTTGTATCCTCCTTCACCAATGGCAAAACATCTATTTCATCATTGCTGGATTTAAAATCAATTCATCATGGAGCCAACAGATCCAGACAACACTGGTGGAAGGAAGAAAGGAGCATCTTGGATGTAAATAACCAAAAGGGCACAGAACATTCTCATTTGGCCAACATCACCATTGAAAAAATGAGCTAACAGCTGCACATTTTTGCTTGTTGAATTCGAGTACATGAAATGTACCTAGTACTTAGTCTAATATAAGGGGAGTGAAGGGACTGTTGCCTTATTCAATACTTCTCCAAAGACATTTGAATTGGAACAGAATTAATTTTAATGACATCTAGAGAAGCCCCTTAAGAATTACAGAAAGCCAAGTTTACCCATTTGGAAGAAGAAAAAAAAGAAAAAAAAAAGGGAGAACCTCCCCGCCACTCCCCCCTATCCAAGAATCCCAAATCTCTACTGAGAAAACACCAGAAGGAAGGGAAAAGAAAAATGGTCTCCAACCCTTGACAATATATGTGGGAGTTAACCCAGAATTACGACATGGCTTGCAGTATAAGAGATTTACTTGAAAATTATTTCAGAGCTAGTAGCTCCTCTGATCATCTGATAAAGTTGATTAAGTCCCTTAATTTGCAATAACATTTGGGCCATGTCCTAGTAACAGCAGGTTTTCTAGTGGCTTGGAGAAATGGAGTTGAACCCTTTTTTGTAAGAGCACAATTCTACCTTATGACAGCATAGTAAACCTTGAGGAAAAACACTTTAAATCTCCAGGGCAGGGAGAGAGGGGTCTTATTGCCTCTTTTCCGTTTTTCTCCCAATTATCTAAAATTGGCTGCTAAGCTTTCTGTCTGGAAAGTAAAAGAACAGGGTGTCTATGCAACTGTCTTTTTTACTGGTCCTATTGCTTATTCAGCAGGTGGCTAAAACATGAAGGATTCAAGCCAGACAGGTTTGTTTGCACTTACAGACATCTGCAAACTTCCTAAACTCACAGATAATGGGTTTTGAGCTGTCAGTTCACCAATGGTTTAATTAGGCCCTAAAAAGCTATAAAAACTGGTTCTACTAGTTTTAACCATATCCTAACTCCAGATTTCAAGGCACATGTTACATTCAAGAAGAATATCTGACTGTGAACTTTCACAGACTCATCATTATGATCATCCTGAACTTTGCACTTATTTCTGTAGCACACTGGTTGTCTGACAAAATGATCTTTTGGTTCTTTTATAGAGGCAGAGTATTCTAATGATCCCATATTAAAATAGCTGGATTCTACCTTTTTTCTTTGGGGGGGGAGAGGGGAAAGAGGAAGAGCTTTTGGGAAAAGGGAACGGGAAAAGAAAAGGGAAAAAAAACAGAGAAATAAAAGTTTCTGAAGAGTTTTCCTTTTCTGCTTGGTATGATTTTAATAAACTGTGACCCTATTAAAACCACCACACCATATACTTTTGTAATCAGTTCCCTTTTTGTAACTGTGCCAATGTTGTATCCCCTGTGTATGCATCAATGCCAGATAAATGTGGCTGCAGCACTACTTTTCAAAGCCTTACCCTGAACTCTCTGGCTCAAGTACACAAATTTGAGGGACAAATGTCTCTGAAAAGTACAGATTCTACAGCACTTTCCAATCCTTCTCTTCTGCATGGCTCTTCTGCATTTGTTCGTAGGCCAGCAAACATCAAATGAGACATGTAGACTGAAGCCAAATAATTCAGACTAAACTGATCAAGTTTACCCACTCAGTGCAAGATGTTTTTAGTTCATAAGATCTTTTTTTCTTTTGTAGGCTAATTAAAACAGCTTGACTAAGACTTACTGAAATATTATGTTCCTTGCCATTCAAAAATTGTGTGAGCCAATGCCAGCACTCCTCCCCATTTGCTTTTAAAACCATATGCAGCTCTATTAAAGTTTTAAACCTGCTTGAGGTATCCACAGCTGCTTCTAATATTCTGACCGTTAAATCCTCTCTTCCTCCCTGACTGAACCTCTATGAAGTGTGCCAAACAGTTAATTTTGTTTTGTTTTTCTGGCCCCTTACATAATGCCGCCTTATTCAAACACAGGGAAAAAACGTATGACTGAACAACTAAAATGCATGCTTCAAAATCCCATGGATACCCTTTAAAGCTTTTATAGTTGTCTTTCCAACTAAATAACTGTATTTTGGTATTTCTTAAGTACTCACAATACCAAGTATAGAGAATCTAGGCAATAGCAGGAATACTGCAAAGCATTATCTAGTTTTACAAAGACAAAAATGAAAAGCTTAGATAGCAACAACTGTAGGCACTAAGAACTGTAGATTTATCCTAATGAAAAGAACTAGGAGTACTTGTGGCACCTTGGATACTAACAAATTTATCTGAGCATAAGTCTCTAAGGTGCCACAAGTACTCCTCGTTCTTTTTGCTGATACAGACTAACACGGCTACCACTCTGAACCCTGTCCTAATGAAAAGGTATATCAAGCCAGTTTTGTCTCGTCTTTCCTTCTCTCTCACGTATCATGTCTGGAAGTCAGCCTGCTTAAGGAAATTACTATCAATTTTTAAACAGGCTTGGACAAATATAACAGAAAGAATATGATATTATTTTATTATGGGACTACAGGTGAGTGTTATAGCTTTGCAGATTATAAACAATTACTTTTACTGTCTACTTTTCCATTAACCCAATCTTGAAATGGTTACTCGGCTTTGCTGACTTCAACAAGAGTTTTCCCTTAGTAAAGACTGACCTCAGGATTTGACCTTCAAAATTTTCAGTCTAAGGGCTTGTCTTCACTACTGGTAAATTGGAGCTATTGCAATCGATGCAGTGGGTGTCGATTTAGTGGATCTAGTGAAGACCCCCTAAATGGACAGCAGAGTGCTCTCTGGTCGACTCTGGTATACCAACTCCCCAAGAAGAGTAAGGTAAGTTGACCGGAGAGCGTACCCCGTTGACGCAGCCCAGTGAAGACACCAGGATAAGTCGACCTAAGCTACATAGCTGGACTAGCATAACTTCAGTCAATTTATCCTGGCAGCGAAGACAAGCCCTAAAATAAGCACAGATGGAAGAAAATTTGAGAGACTTTTACAGGTGTTTTCCAGAAACTCCAGAAATAGAAAGCCAGGGAACAAAGTACATTTACATCAGTAGGGCAAACACTAGAGAGGAAAGAGCTATTGAAGCTAATAGTACATTATTGTCCCAAGAATGAATGGGCATCAATTGGCCATGAATAAATTCAGGCAGGCTATTAGAAGAAGGTTTCTCACTGTAAGAGGAGTGAGGTTCTGGAACAGCCTCCCAATCGGAGTAGTGGGGGCAAGAGACCTAACTAGTTTTAATATGCAACTTGATAAATTTATGATTAAGATTATCTGATAGGATTGCCTGCGACAGCAGGGGTCTGGACTCAGTAACCAAGGTGGTCCCCTTCCATTCCTGTGTCCTTTGTTCCTATGCAAAGCAGCAGAGAAGGAGACAGACACTGTATTGATCACATTATATAGTATACATACTGTGTACAGGCCACCCATTAGGAGAAAAGCTAGCTCTGGTGGGAAAGCAGGGGGCATTCTTCTATCCTTAACACATACCATAGGTTTCCCTGAAACTAGATTTTTTTTAAAAAAAATTGAATCATCTATGGGGTGTGCCAGGGGGAAGAGAGAAGAGTTTGAAATAATGGGGATGAGTAATAGGAGGATGTTCCCAAGTTCTAACGAGCTTTGTAAACCTCAAAAATAGCCTGTGAGGTTTGGAAAATTTCAAACTACACTAGGTTTAAATATCCCCACATAAAGTAGTTTTTTAGTTGAAAACTATACATTAAACGTGATGTTAAAACCTGTTCTCTTATTAAAGAAACGTGCTAGCCAGCAGACAGCTGATGTTGCCACAGTAGCACACAGAGCTAGATTAAGATGCCTGTATTAGAGCTAGACAACATTTTTCAGACAAATACTTGATTTGCTGGAAAAAATATCCAATTTCGGGCTGAGTGAACCTATTGTGAATTTGACACACATTCACTGAATAGTTTTGGGTTTTTTTTTTTTCCCAAGCTAGAACAAGGAGACTTTGGCACCATTCACAAAACAGCCAGAAGAGAAAGAGAAGGTCGCGGTGGTGGCTCCCTTATTACTTTTAGCCCAGTAATTAAGGCACTCACCCAGGAAGTGGGAGACCTAGGTTCAGTTCTCCCCACTGCCTGATGTGGAGCAGGGATTTGAACTGCCATTTCCTTAGAAGAGTTCCCTAACTACTGTGCTGTGAGGCCTTGTGGTTTGGGACTCTCTCAATCACTCCTGCTGAAGATGTTCCACTGTGTATAAATAATGGGAGAGAGAGAGAATATGTCTATATCCTGGTAGTCAAAGCATTCCCCTGTGAGGTGAGAGATGCAAATTCAAGTTATTGCTCCACTGAATACTTAAATATTCACACACTCACAAATAAGAATTAAAAAAAATAAATCAGTTATTCATCCAGTTCTAGTCTACATGTGTCAGACATCTGTACCATGAAAAGGAGGAATTCAGATGGATCAGAGACACAGTCACCCTCTTGCCATAATCTCATATATTATCCACCCCATGGATTCCATGGGCACAGTAATTACCTCCAGCCTCAGAAAGGTGACCCTGCTTTGACTGATAGTGTCAGTGATTCTCAGTCTGTCTATGACATCTGTCTTTGGGCTTAGGCAAGAGGGCCTGTCACAGAACACTTCCCACAAATCACATTGTCAGAGGCAACTGAACAGGGACTAGAAGTGCTGTGTAAGCAAAATTTTCAGCCCCTGAAGGGAAGTAGGATGAATGATCATGTGTTGCTATCAAGTAATCCCCTCTGGCCAAAGCAGGAGCTCTGCAGTGGTACTTCAGAGCTTGTCATATCATGATCTTGCCCTCTGTGGTCAGAGAGAAGGCTAACAACATGGAGACTTTGGGTAGGGAAAAAAATGGTTACCACAAAAGAACATAGAAATAGAACAGAAAAATAGAGTGGCTAATTACAGGAGGGCTACAGCGCTATTATTCACTCAGTGAGAAGACTTCATATTTTCACCTATGATGCAGCACAATGTCTATAGGTATTTCATAGAATCATAGAATATCAGGGTTGGAAGGGACCTCAGGAGGTCATCTAGTCCAACCCCCTGCTCAAAGCAGGACCAATCCCCAATTGAATCATCCCAGCCAGGGCTTTGTCAAGCCTGACCTTCAAAACTTCTAAGGAAGGAGATTCCACCACCTCCCTAGGTAATGCATTCCAGTGTTTTACCACTCTCCTAGTGAAAAAGATTTTCCTAATATCCAACCTAAACTCCCCCACTGCAACTTGAGACCATTTCTTAGGATATTGATTAGTGAGCAAGATTGTATCACTTTGTATAAGTAAAAGCCAACAGGAAAATAAATAAATATTAGTAATTATATTATATTTTTCCTTTAAGAACCTAAAAGATTCTGATAAAATGTATTGGGACAGCATATTTATGCAAAAAAACTTCTCAAGTCCGCTTAAAGCAAATTGCCAGACTGGGACACGGGAGAAAATAAATGTTCTTCATTATTCTGTTCATTTCCTCTGAAGCACCTGGCATCAGTCACTGTCAGAAGACAGGATACTGGGCTAGATGGACCATTGGTATGATCCAGTGTAGCCATTCTTATGGGTTCTTTAGACCCTATTCAGATCTTACTTATGCCTCTGCACAAGACTCCACTGATGTCAAAAGAGTTGCCCTGTTTCATGACCTGTATCAGATCCAGAATCAACCCCTTAATTTTCTTTTCAAATGTATGCATTGCACTTTCCAAGATTAACTGCATATACATTGTAAATAAGAACTAGAGAGGTGCTTGCCAAGGTAGATATCAAAATGGGTGTTCTTAAAAATAGCTGAAATTTGATTTTTAACATGTACTATTATGATCTCATGACAATTTACAGAAAAGATGATAGTAAAGTACAATATGCTTTAACAAAGAAATAATAGCAATTACTCTATATGTCATTTGATTAACAGAAAAAAACCCAGCTACTAAGATTATTTCCTTGGCCATCTCTCTGAGCATATCTACATATTCCTTTGAATGCACTGACACCCCCTATCCTCCACAGTTTCAGATTCTTATCTTCAAGGTCCTTTACAATTCTTCCCCTCCATACTTATCTACTCTTCTTTCTTTCTTAACATATTGCCCCCCTGTTCCACCAAACAACAGCAGGATCTACCACACATGAATCCAGCCCTCCCACAAACATCTATGCTTTCTTCAGCCCCACCCCTTGGGCATGGAATGCCTTCCTGGAATTGGCCATGAGACTCCTCGTTCAACACCCATCTCAAGAGCAATGTCTGCTGTGATGTCTAACAAGAAATCAGCCAGCATATAATGGCTGGGCCAAGGGTCAGGAAGGAAAAAATAATACTTATATAATCATACATAATTGCAAAGAAACAAAAAACATATATAAAAATTAGATATGTGATATTGTCTCCCTTTCTCCTCCACCTATCCTATGTTGCTGTTCTTATAAGACTAAGTCCTTTGGGGGCAGGGGCCATGGTGCCTCTTCTTTATACAGTAAAGCCCGACAGGGCTCTACTGAAATATGAATATATATATATATATATATATATATATATATATATATATTATAATATTAATGAATAATGAAAGAGCAGCAAACTTTCATTTTCTGATTTTAATAATTATCTATAGTATGCAATTGTTATCTGAGATATTGTCATGTTTAGGTATTATAGAAAAAAGTCTAAAAATATGTGGTCTTTGACTCTAAAAGACTAGTATGAAAGGAACATAAAACAAAAAAATATTTTAACCCAAGAAAGAGAGCTTTTGCAGAACCCTTTTAAAGTAAGCCACACTGCACAATTCCCACACTACAACTACCATAATGGACACTTAGTGAAACACATTCTTTGTGTAACTACACTGACTTCAATAGAGTTACATTGAGGACTGAATTTAGCTCACTGCAATTGAAGCTGAGCCAGTGATTTGTAACTGTCTCCAAACAAACACCACCACATTTTACGTTTATCTCATCTGACCTGTCTCACTCCTGTGTTTATATAATGGGACAAGACAAGAAAAATCTTTGTATATCAGCTTCTATGGCAGTTTCTAAGACAGCCTATGCACTTTCGTTAGAATAATCAATAGTTTTTTGTGCCATTAAATATCCATACCGTATTTTATCATGCAGAGGTATGAGAGAGCATCTCAGCTGTAAACAATTATTATATTTCAAGAGACCTACACTGTGGGGAAGCTATGCAAGTCACTTTAGTGAGGAAAGATAATACTTAAATCTGATGGGCAATTTTTTTAGAGCTACTGCAAACTCTTTGCATGACTGGCACACTTTGGCCAAAGAATTGACTTTTGAGTTAAACGAGCTTGCAAGTTATTTCAGTTTCAACTCTCCATCAGTATTTGATTTCACCTAGTAAGAATAAGCCTAAAAATAGAGGAAGAGGGAAGAATGAGGCAAGCCAATAGAGTTGCTGAAAAGAAAGATAACTCCTAGACGTAAGGCCATATATTAGGGTCCCACTCAGTGTGGCTCCCATAAAGAAAATGAATGTGAAGATGGGGAGGAAAAAAATAGATTGAGCCTCCTGAAAGAGTTAACCTAACCAGGAAAGAAAAAGAGGGAGGCCTAGATTTTCAGAAGTAACTAATTATGATGCCCTCAATTTTTGGATGGCCAACTTAAACAATCTAAAAGGGGTCTGATTTTGAGATGATCGGATGCTCAGTCATATCTGAAAATCAGGCCCCTTTGAAGTGCCTCAAATTGGGCACCAAAAATATTTAGGCAGGCAAAATCAGTAGTTACTTATGAAACTATGGGGAAACATACAGAGGTATAGAAATATTACATATTCAAGTTGGACAAGTTTACTTCTAATCCATAACATTTAATGTATTTACCCTTCTCTCCTCTCCACATACTCAAAACACACCAACACAAGGCGAGTAATTATTACTCTTACAATTCACTATCTCCCCACACACAGGATCACTGAACTTGTTGGGGAAAGAGAGACACTAGAGTAGTACTAGTTGTGGTTTTGTTAAACCTCTTGTCTTTGTTGCACTGACTGCAGAACACTAAAACATACCTTTGATAGGCCCATTTACTGTACACCCGGAAAATTGATGCTACAAACTGATGTTCCTGTGGCTGCAGGCATCTCACCAACCATTTATCTTGCTACCTCTGGGGCTGCTCACTTGCCTTTTTAATGGGTATAATTTTATTAGTCAGTGTTCCCAATCTGAGGGCCAAGGGCCACCGGTGGTCCACATAGAGCTATCTGGTCACATGGTATTGACTTGCTTTCTTGTTTTCAGTTGCTAAACTACATCAATACTTCCCTGTCTAAGGGATGTTATTCAATCATCAATGAGAACAGAGGTGCATGCACATGACAGTGAAGGGGAGAGGATGTGATCCTCAAAAAAGTTCTCTATAAAGATGTGGACCCACTGTGGAAAAGTTTGAGAATCGTTTTATAAACATCCCATCTCTAGATAGCTGAACTGTTCTTTTTCCAGACTTTTTTTTTTTTAAATATATCAAAAGCTTTTGGATCAGTATCACCCCCCTTTTCCCTTTAGAAAAGTGGTCAGACCAAATGAATGTGGGGCCTCCGTTTCTGGCAGCTGAATGCAAAGACTGTGTAAAACCATGGTGAGATAGAGAAGTGGGGAGTTCTCAAGTTACCTGCAATAGTGTGTTTTCCAACCAACTCTCTTGGAAAATCTCTCTGGAGCTATCCTGTCTGTTTTCACACAGTAAGATTGCTTGATATTTGTAAAACTGAAGTGGTTACCTACTGTATCTTTGGGTAATGTCCCATTTTGACTTCACTATGGCAAGGACATTGACTTTCTCCCTGTTTATATCTATCAATTTTATACGCAGGTGACATACTTTAGTATCTTCATCTCCATAGCATTTTGGATCCCCTCATTCTCATTTTGATTTTCCTCAGGTTTATATTCCCAGTCTATTCTGAAGATTCAGAAGCGGATCTCAGCTGATGGAAATCAGCATAGATCTGATGACTTTAATGGAACTATGTAGATTTACACCAGCTTAGGACCCAGCCCTCACTCTCTCGTGTCATGCTCAAGGGTACAACAAACATTATGCTTTAGCACTCAGATACGCAATACCTTTTCAAATTCATGCAGGGACGTGGAGGCCTCCCAAAGGAGGCAGAATATGCTTTTCCTACCTTGTTTTGAGTCAGACACCGTGTGATTGTAACCCAGCTCTCTAAATGGGCACTGAGCATATCTGTGTGAGTTAAGGTTTGGCTGCCCACTTTCAGATACTACCAGCCTCCAGAAACCTGTGTGATCACTAATGAAAAACGTATTACTGTTGTTTAAGTAAACAAGGGGGAAACATCCCTCCTCCCAAACTGCAAGAGTTTCGAAGCTTTTGTTGCTTGTGTAAATTGATCCTGGACTTCTCTGACCCACGCAAAAGGAAAAAATAGTTTTGGATTTTTTTAAGCCCTTCAATATTTTTCATCACTTCCACACACTTTATTTGCAGTGAAAGGAGATCTCCTCCATCTGTTTGTGTTCCCTCCTCTCCACTGCTAGTTCTGCAGAAAGACCAACTTTATTAGCCACATATACATGTCACTGAATTAACAATAATCAGCTGTATTTCTTTGGGCACCAAATATTACGCATCTTTAAAAAAAGACATGTTATTTAAGGAAACATGATTTTATTGAATAGCAGCCTATGATTACTGGATTTTTTTAGTACATGTAACTTAGGACAAAAAGGCAAGAACCTACATTGGCAGAAAGGTACACAAGCAGAGTTTCACCGAGTGAGCATTTACTGCTAAGTCAGTCAGTCATGCGCAGGATGCGAGGGGCAGCTCAGTTTTCATCTTCAGAGCAATGAGCAATTGTCTGTGTGGAATTTATGAGCTACTTTACTTATCAGTATTTCCTCAGACTTTTCAAACAGTCCGATTCATTACCCTTTCCTCATACGCAGTTTTTACATGAGCGTGCTTGGCTATACTGTGCAGAAATTGACATGCACTGTTCATTGTACCATACGGTACAAGGAAATGGGGGCAATGGCGTGCCAACCCTATTTATTATGGTAGCTGAGGGGGAAAAAAAACAAACCAACCCACAATAATTCATACAATCTAAGGCCAGAAGGGACCATTCTGATCATCTAGTCTGACCTCCTATATAGCACAGGCCATACAACTTCCCCCAAATAATTCCAAGAGCAGATCTTTTAAAAAAAACCACCCGATCTTGACTTAAAAATTCCCAGTGATGGAGAATCTGCCACGACCCTTAGTAAAGTGTTCCAATGGTTAATTACTCTCACTGTTAAAAATGTATACCTTATTTCCAGTCTGAATTTGTCTAGCTTCAACTTGCAGCCACTTGATCATGTTATATCTTTCTCTGCTACATTGAAGAGCCCATTAATAAATATTTGTTGTTTGCCAGGTAAGTACTTACAGACTGCAATCAATTCACCCCTTAACTTCTCTTTGTTAAGTTAAACAGATTGGGCCCTTTGAGTCTATCCCTATAAGGCATGTTTTCTAATTTTGTAATTGTTCTCTTGGTTCCTCTGTGAATATTCTCCAATTTATCAATATCCTTCTTGATTCATGGACCCCAGAACTGGGCACGGTATTCCAGCAGCAGTTACATCAGTGCCAAATACAGAGGTAAAATAACCTCTCTACTCTTTCTCAAGCTTCCCCTGTTTATTCATGCCAGGATCACATTAGCTTTTTTGGCCACAGCATCACATTGGGAGCTTATGTTCAGCTGACTAGCCAACACGACCCCAGAATCATTTTCCAGTCTCACTGCTCCCCAGGACAGAGTTCCCCATTGTGTAAGTATGGCCTACCTTCTTTGTTCCCAAATATATACATCTACATTTAGCCATATTACTGTTTACTACATTTACCCAGTTTACTGAGTGATCTAAATCACTCTAAATCAGTGACCTTTCCTCTTTGTTATTTACCACTCCCCCCAATTTTTGCATCATCTGAAAACTTTATCAGCGATGAATTTATGTTTTTTTCTGGGTCATTGATAAAGATGTTAAATAGCATAGGGCCAAGAACCGATCCCTGGGGAACCCCACTTGAAACAGACTCACTTGTTGAGTTACATTTTGAGACCTATCAGTTAACCAGTTTTTAATTTATTTAATGTCAATTTATCATCATTCTAGGGTTTTTTTAAGCAAAATGTCATGCAGTACCAAGTCAAATGCCTACACAACTTTAATAGTGTTGTAATAGACTTACCTTTATCAACCAAACTTCCAATCTCATCAAAAAAAAAAAATCAAGATAGTTTCAAGATTGATTTTTCATAAACCCATGTTGATTGTGATTAATTACATTACCCTGCTTTAGTTCTTTATCAGCCACTCCATTATTTTGCCTGATGTAAGGCTGACAGGCCAATAATTACCCAGACCATCCCATTTAGTCTTTTTTTAAAAAATTGGCACAATATTGGCTTTCTCCAGTCTTCTTGAACTTCCCCAGTATTCCAAGACTTATTGAAAACTAACATTAACTGTCCAGTGAGCACCTCAGCCAGCTCTTTGATGCAAGTTATCTGGACCGGCTGATTTAAAAATGTCTAATTTTAGTAGCTTCTGTTTCACATCCTCCTGAAATACTAGTGGAATGGAAAGTGTTTCACTATATGATCACCTATTTTCCAACCAAATCAGAACAGAAATATTTATTGAACACTTCTGCCTTTTCTGCATGATTATTGATAATTCTACCATTTCCATTTAGTAGCAAACTATTCTCAGGATTATTTTTTGTTCCTAACACATGTTCAAAAATACCTCCTTATTATCGTTAACTTTGCTGGCCATAGATTTCTCCTTGTGTGCCTTGGCTTCCCTCATCAATTTTCTATAATTCCTAACTTCTTATTTATATTCATGACTATCAACTTCCCCTTTCTTCCATCTGTTATATTTTTTTCATTTTTTACAACTACCTTTGCTTCTCCTCTAAAAAAGTTTGTTGTTGTTGTGTGTGAGTGTAGCAGCACAGCCTTCTTCCTCAGCTGTGGCTTTTGGGGCATCTAGTAAGATGTTCTCAAATGATTCCCAAATACCATTCACATTTTTCTCATTACATTCTTCCTGCCAGCTGATATGGCTCATAAGTGGTTTCAGCTTGATGAAACTGGCCCTATTAAAGCACCATATAACTGGTCTGGACTTTACTCTGCTTGCACATGATAAATGTGATCATCAAGTCATGATCACTTTTGTACCGAAGTCACCATTAACTTTTAGTTCTGTGATCAGTTCCTCTTTATCTATTAGGACAAGGTCTAATATAGAATTCCCCTCTGTTTACTGCAACACTTCTTGAATTAGGAAATTGTCATCTATACTGTTTGGAAATTCCAAGGACGTCAACATACCAGTCACAATAACAAGTCACAAACAGAAAGCAACACACAGAATCTAAATATTCAATATATGTAAAAAAACCCTATAATCTACAGTACTTCATTCCTTTCAACTTTCTGCAGAGAGTATAGTGTCCAAACAAACAAATTTAACTGAAGGGTCGGGGAGGGAGCAAGCATGTCAGAGAGTAAAGTCTTTTTGCTTCCTTTTCCAGGCTTGTGTACAACATCTCATTTTCTGTTTAACATTGAGAATGTATACAGGAATCTGTTCTCCTTTTGAACCAATCCCTTTCACGTATAAGGATGAGATGTCTGCGGCAAGTAAGAACTAGCTGATTATCAGAAACTACCAGTCATGTGTCAAAGTGCGGATGGGCCAGAATCACAAAAAGTTCAGATATGTACCAAAAAACTTTCCCAAAGCTGAGGGATTTATTCCAGGCCCATTTCTCAATGCAAAGCTAATTAGCTTTCTCATTCTTCATTTCTTTCCTGTCAACCATTTGAAACTCAGTTACACACATGACAATTGATGCACATACACGCCAATAAATGGGTTCTCCATAAGAGTGGCACCAGCTGTGGCAGTTTCTGTCCAACTTTCATTATAAAACCTCTTTGTGAAAGGCTTTCTAGAGATGTTGGATGAATTTTTTAAAAGCTTCAGAAGTTGAGTCCAGAGAGACACTCAAAAATGTCAGTGGTTTCTTAAACCAAAACTGGGATTCTTTGCGTTGAAGAAAGCTGAGGTTCAAATCTAATAATAAAAGGGGAGTCTCATTAGATTTCTGGTACCTCCTGCTTTTGGCTGGGCCAGAAATAACAAAAGCACAAATTTTTACGTTTTCACACTTGTTTCTGTCTGGAAGTAAAAGTTAAAAGCAATGAAGAAAAATACTTTCTGGGTTTGGTTTGTGTTTATTTTTATTTTGAACTGGGTCCTCAATCATTTTATAAATCTGTTTTATTAGACAAGGGTAGAAACATGACAAATTCTAGGACTGGAGGCATTTTATTCATTTATTTATTTGCAAAATTGCACCAGTTGATTTGGTTGTTTTGTTATAAAAAAACCATTTAAACTGTCTGCACAACTTGACAACATATTCTGTGACAGCGTAAGAAGCCATAAATGGCTAGCCTTAACAAACTGTACTTTTCAAGCAGCTGGGGTGAAACCCTGGCCCCGTTAAAGTTAATGGCAAAACTCCCATCGACTTCAATAGGGCCTGGATGGTCACCATTGGTCCTTAGTTTAAACTGATGACTCTGACATCTTTCTAAAGAAAACAGTTTAAAATGACCACCCTAATAATGTCTAATAACCCAATATTTTCATAATACGGGCCTTAAAGTGAGAGAGAATGAGAAGAGCTGAGAGGACAATTACAGAGGAACACAGATCTGAAGGGCTCAGTTCTAATTTCAGGTTCTTGGAACTGATTCACACTCTGTAGCCTTGGGCAAGTTGACTTCTCTGCTTTAGTTTTGCTATTAATAGTAAGCTGTAACAAATAAAAAGTATTAGTATTATTTCTTGCATCACTGGAGTCATTGTAAAAATTAGGGTGCCTTTGTAAGAGTTTGGAAAAGGAGCAGCACTTAGTGATAAGTACTGTTTGTCATTTTTATAAGACTATTGGCACGGCGTGGCTGGCTTTGGATATGGTCTCAGCCCGCCCTGTGACACAGCCAACTCACCTCCTCACCTGCAGGAAATGGGTCACAAATCAACCAAGCTTCTAGGATAGATAAGGGAGAGGCCTGAGTGCTGGAGAAGGGGGAGGCAACTGCAGCAGACATCTAGAGAGAACTGCAGAGAACAGAAGCCTTCTGCAGGAGACCCTGAAACAGCGGGGGAGAAAAAAGACTGAAGGTAGGTAGGGCTGGAAGTGGCCTGCCAAAGCAGGGAAAGACTCCAGGTAGGAAAGCCGAAGAGTGGCTGTTTTGTAAGGAGCAGCAAGCAACCCAAAGGGGCACGGAGGAGGGAAGAGATGAAAAGGAGCCAAGGAAGGGAAGCTAAGCCCGCAAGTTTTGGCAGAAGTGTGTCAAGAGGTCTGAGTTATTGAAAAAAAGACCAGGGCCCAGTTTGAAACTAGTTTGTTTTTAGACTTGTATACCCTAGAAGGGGTGGAGTTTTTTGTTAATGGCTTAGCCAGAGGACCAAATCACCAAGGCCAGGATGCTGCAGGGCTATCCCATACCAGGAAGGGACTTTCTGCAGGTGGTGATCAAGTATAAATATTAAAAGAAAATTTCTCTTTTCTAAATCTTCCCACCTTCATAAAAAAGATTTTTTTTATGTTTAAAGTGCATTTAGATATGTTTGGCCCCTTTCCCTCCCCAACACTTACATATATAATAAAACAAACCTTGCCCTACATACATATTTAATATACTCCACATATTAGAGACATATCTTTATAATGCTTCCAGTAGACACAGTTCAGCATAATGGAGCCGAAGTGTCAAAACCGTGCTTATTACCTCACTGTATCATAGTGGCTCCAGAGGAGCTGTAGCAGTGTACTGAATCAATGTTTTGCATTATTAATGCTTTTAGTTGTCTCCATTTCAATCCATGTTTCCTGCTCTGAGATACGGTGAGGCATGCCAATGCTTGGCACACTGTAACACATCTCAGAACATCTTTACAGCAACTGCAGGATGCACTCAAAAATGGAAGGACGAGGAAGCAACCCAGAAAATAAAAGCTTTAAGGAGAAATTAAAGTGCACAGAACTGCATTCATATTAAGCTTTTGTGTTAATTTGAAATCTGTCCTCCCCTTAAGCTCTTTGGCTAGACAGCAACAGTGAGTTGCCCCCTTTAAATGCAGGGATGGGGCTTGTCCAGCAGGCTCCTAGGAAAGGGGTCATTGCTCACTTTAAGGCCCCTCCCCCCGAGAGGATTACCTGTTTCAGGTAAAGACGAAAGCAGCAGTATGGCTGGAGCATGTTGGTGGGTGGGGGGGATGGACCCTGACCCCACCCCGCCCTAGCACACAAGAAGGGAGGGGAGGGTATTTATATACATGGTGGTTCTGGATAAGCCCTCTTTAACCTGGACCAGGCTAGCATAACCCACCCTTCCTTCCTTCCATGGAAATGGTTAAAATACCAGGTTTCATCATTATCTGCTGAGGACATTACACTAGTTGCCCCCTGTGACGTTCCCCTCTGGTGTTATCTGGGCTGGTGATCTGCTAGGCCACTCCAATCCTTGACTCTGGGAGCCAGCCTTACCCTGCTCTGCTGTGAGAACCCCCACTCCTGGGCTGTTCACCCATAGCCTCTGGCATGTAAGCTGCTCCCAGCTACTTGCAAGCTAATGACACTAGCCAATATCTCTGGTCCCAGACACAACACTAGGCACCTCGGTCTTGCAGTGTCCAGTTATTTCCACTGGATGCTGCAAGCTTGTATCAGTTGGTCAATTTACCACAGAAATTGATATGTACCAGGCTTGTTCTCCCAAGGGGAGTCTGACACTTCAAACCAAATGCACTGCTTCAGGTAGAACAAACAAACAAATTTATTTACTATAAAGGTATATTAAGTGATTATAAATCAAAGCATAACAAGTCAGAGTGGTTACCAAAACAAAATAAAATATTAGCACGCAGTCTAAACTCTCAACCCTATTAGACCGGGCAGCAACTAGATTAAGGAGTTTCTCACCCCACTGGATATTGCAGTCCTTAATATACAGGCTTGTTCCTTAAACCTGGGCCAATCTCCTGTGTTAGAGTCTTGTCCTCTTCTCAGTGTCTTTGTTGCAGCATAAGTGGGGGCAGGAGAAAGGCCCAGTATGTGTCCACTCTGTCTGTTTTATACTCTCAGTCCATGTACTTGTAGAATACAAGTCCAGGCATGTCTGCTGTGCACTGCTGAGTCTCTTTAAGCAAGGTTGAGCAATTCCCCTGGTGGGGCCTCATGCAGGTGAGTCATTGCATTGTAGCTCCCTTACTGGACAATGGATGTTGATGGGCTATTTGACACCCCGCCTGGGTGTTACTTTCCTTGCTGTTGTCTCTGGGGAGCTAATATTTGGCTGATTCCCCAATTTACAGCATGTTTTAGTGACCATCATACAACACAATTCTCATAACTTTATATGCATTAATGATACACATATATGGATAGAGAAATAACTTTCAGCAGATCATAACCTTTCCCCTGATACCTTACAAGGCATGCTTTATGTGTGGGATCACAATTATATGAAAATGAAAAATATGGGGGTTACAATACGCTCCCCCAAGGTACAAAATGTCACACCCCTTTTCTTGAGGTGCTGAAAAGGAATTTTCCCTCACCGCCAGATTGGCTGAGGCAAGGTGCGGTTTTTGCCTTCCCCACATCAAGTTAGGGACCTGGTGTGGTAGGGAAATAGAATTAGGCTGTAACTTTACAAATTATGTAAGCTTGTGGCGGAAGGCCAATGCAGGCACTTCCTATGGAATGGATAGTGATCAGATAAAATTGATTGGTAAAGCATTTAAAGAAGAAATCCCTTGAAGGAGTGAAGAAAGGAGGGTTGGGGCCTCATATGACTATTATGACAGTAATACAAGGGGGGATGGCAGGGTCCCAGCAGGGAGATGGATGGGACCAGGATTGGAAGCGGGGAGCCCCCCCAACTACATGGAAATGTATATGGAATTACCTGCACTGTACAATTTTACCTACTGGGTACTTCTAGATATTTAAGAATAAAGTGGCAGCCTAACACCACATCCAGTCCTTCCAGGATAGCTGGACAAAGAAAGAACATTTGAGATAATGTTCTTGTGCCCAATCCCTATACCACTACAGTAAGTTGCATCAAAACTAGGAGTAATACCACTATTCTAAGAGCTCAGCTATAGTCATTCTGAGTATATGGAGGGGGCATTCAGAGCCCTAACTCTGATTTTCTCTTATTTTTGCATCAGAGAGTGCCTGTTGCGGGGTATACAATACTACTTTAAAAAAAAATTCCATATAAAAACTAGCCATAGATGATGCATGATATAGATGTACGAATGTGGAAGTTCTATCAAGACAGATGCTCATATCTACAGCACATTGTAGCTTCTCTAACTGAAGCCAATCATCTTTCTGAAAGACCAGTATCTTTTTTTTTTTTTAAATAATCCACAATCAGTAGAAAGATACTCACCTTGGACCAAATTTTAAGTCTGTTCTCAGTTCTTGCAGTGGGAATGGGTTTTGAAACTATTGCATCCACACGTAGCACCCATAGTTTGGCAAGGAGCAGAACTTGAAGAAGAAGATGGTCTAATAGTGAGAGCACCCTCTTTAGTGTCATCTATGCTGAGACAATTAATTGTAAGTGCAGGATACCCTCTCTGTTCCTGCAGTCTGAAAATGTGATCACCTCCGATCCTCCAGTGTTTGAATTTATATCAGGATTTCACAATGAGATTGTATGAGCTCTCTCCAATTATATGGGATTATCTTTAATAATATTCTGGATAGAAAGAGTCAAGTTTTCCATTAACGCTAGTGTGTCCTACTCCTCCAAAGTTGTATGCAGTGAGTTTGTAGCTGTGTCAGTCCCAGGATATTAGAGAGAGATGGCGGACCAACTTTTGTTGGTGAGAGAGACAAGCTTTGGAGCCACACAGAGCTCTTCTTCAGGTCTGGGAAAGGTATGTGTCACAGCTAAATACAAGGTGGAACATATTGTTTAGCATAAAGTAGTTAGCACATATTCTAAGGGACCATTCAAGGTAGAAACAATGAGGAGTCTAACCAATTTATTTGGCCATAAGCTTTCGTGGGCTAGAACCCACTTCAGATGCAGGGAGTGGAAAATACAGGAGCAGGTATAAACACATGAAAAGATGGGAGTTGCCTTACCAAGTGTACGTCAGACCTCACACTTGGTAAGGCAACTCCCATCTTTTCCTGTACTTATACCTTGCTGGTGCACTGTCTACAGTGGTGCTTTACAGCACTGAAACTTGAAGTGCTCAGGGTGTTCACACCCCTGAGCAAGAAAGTTGCAGCACTGAAAAGTGCCAGTGTAGACAAGCCCATAGTTATTCGTACATGGGATGAGGTATACGACAAGTTGGGTAGGCATGTGTAGGATCCACGGATCCTGAAAGGTGGGTAGTGGGGGCTGTTCATCTTTGTAGCAGTGGAGATATGTCTGCAGGTTTTGCATCTGTTGTTCTGGCAGTGTCTGGTGCCACTTTGAGTTGGTGTCTCTTGGTCTATGGGGAGCTTGCTTCTGATGATGAGCTTGGGGGGTTCTCTGAAGACCAGAAATGGAGGTTCAGGAAATACTTTTCATGATGAGGTCCCTATTGAGTATGGGTTGTAGTTTTTTGATGATACCCCACATGGGTCTAAGTGTGAAGTGGTAGGTGACACCCCTAGTTGTTCTGCTGGTACATTATCTACTCCTTGTGCTTTCCCCAAGCATAGTTTTCATAATAGCACACAACATTTCCACTTACAGGATTGATGGTTCATCTCTGCACTCTCCTTTCTGTCATCCTGTGAATGGCTCTAATGAGGCATACAGATTGGCAGAGTGACCTTTCCACTGGTGTTTGATATCATCACGTTCAGTGAGGATTCTCCCATCATGTTCTTTTACTGTGTTAGATTATGGGTAAAACTTTTTGGTAAGAAGTCTAACCACTCTGAACAGGCATTTTGCATTCTTACTCTTTGTGGTTCTCAAGTTCTGCATATTTTTCCTGTATGTGTTCACTTTTATCTCGTCTAATCTCCACCTTTGTATCTCTCAAAAAGAAAAGGAGTACTTGTGGCACCTTAGAGACTAACCAATTTATTTGCGCATGCAGCTCACTTCATCGAAAGCTTATGCTCAAAGAAATTGGTTAGTCTCTAAGGTGCCACAAGTCCTCCTTTTCTTTTTGCGAATACAGACTAACACGGCTGCTACCCTAAAACCTTTGGATCTCTGTGTTCAGTACCTTGTATTTTCTTCCACATTCTTCAGCCATTCTTTTTCCACACTATTTCATTGTTCCACCAGCTCAAACACCTTCTCAGTCGGCCATGGTGTGGTACTATGCTGACTTTTTGGAATGTGTACTTTGGCGGCTTCAAACTTGATAGTTCATTCAAGTTGTTCTCCTCTTTCACCAGTGACAATGCCTCAAGCCTGTTCTGGACAGAAGTAATGTAGTTTTAGTTGATTCTGATCAGATTCCAGTGCAGTGGTCCTGCCGAATAGCTTATCTTTTAAGTTTTAATTTTATGTTTGAGGCTAGTGGTTGATAATCTGACCTGCAGTCTGCACTGGGGAAAGTCTTTATCCATTGGCTGTTCAATCTCCAGCATTGCTATATCATTATTTCCTATTACTTCTTTATGAGGCCATATGCTTTCAACTTTTGCATTCAGGTCCCAAATTACAAGGGAGATCTTTTCTTGGTGATTTAACAAGTGTCTCTTCAAGCTGCTCATAGAACTCATTAATTGCAGTGGCTTCAGCAGCTGTTGTAGAATCATATATCTGTATGGTTGACATGTTGCGTGGTTTAGGTCATAAGTGAATTGTACTGATTCTATCATTGATTGGGTCATATCCAAGACGACACTTGGATGTCTCCTAGGATAAGATAAATGTGATCCCATTTTCTCAGATCCTGAATAGTTCACTGTGTATCTATTCATCCTCATGAAAGGGCCCCTACCATTCCAGCACAGCTCTGGAATTCCACATTATCTATTTCATATGGTCACAGTGTCAAGCTTCCCTTCATACATACTCCTCACATTTTATGCTCCAATTCTGATAATTTGGAGAAGAAAGTTCAGGTCACTCTTTACCTTGGTGCAAGCATCAAGTGCTGTACTTCCAGCAGGACTGGGTACAGCACCATCATAACTGAAAATGGTACTCTTAATGGCCAGAACCTCCTCCCCCGTTTACTTTGTCAGGCTCTCTGACTTGAGGGTCTCACCATCCAGCACCACACATGAATTATCTATTTTCTCTTGTTCTGCCATGAAAGTTCTTGTAGGAAAAAGTAGAGTAGGTGATTTTCCATTGCTTTCCCTCCACTTTGTGGCTGCCACTGGTTAAATCTGTGATTTAACCCTTCTGCCTTTGGATAACATTTCCTCCACTGGGAGGTCCCACTACTCTCCCGGGGTGCTCAACCACCTGAAACCACTGGTCCTTCATGAGGTTTTTCAAGTTACTTGAATCCCACTCAGCATCTGCAATCAGCCAGTTACCAGGTGGACTGCTTTTTGTCTGGTCCCTACCCTTTGACCTGTCCGTGCTGATTGGCCTTACCAGGAGTTAAACATCCTACCAGCTCTCAGGGTTATTGGAATACACAAGCCTTCCCACCACATCAAGATGAAGTCCCCAGGGAAGGTCTCATCTACACCCCTTCAAAAACTAGCTATAATACTGTGCAAATCTAAAATCAAGCTTGTAAAATACTGCACTGATGGGATTCTACCACACACAACTGATGGGAAGCAACCACTGTGCTGAAGCCCCACCACTTTTGTCCCTAAATCAGAATAATATTTTTTGCAGGAAAATGGCATTATTATGTACATTTTCTCATCAGTTTGCCTAATTACAAACAAGGATAAACCAATAAGCAGGTTATTAAAGTGATTTAAGTGAAATAAAAAACAATTAAAAACCAATAGAAAATTGCCAATTTGAGTCTGACGACATGAAATAGATCTGAAACAATCTGCTTCACCATTTAAAATCAAAGGGCCCTTCGAAGTTGTTTTAAGGTAAATTCAATAACTATTTTCAAAAGTAAGTAATCTGGTTTAATTACTATTAAAACAACCATCAATGATAATGGTATTTAGCCCTTGAAGAGTCCTTTTCCCCTGCAAATACAGACAAGTAACATGATTCCCAATTTTCACATGAAGAAACTGAGGCACAGGAAAGTAATTTACACAGTAAGTCACTGGCAGAGCCTAGAAGAGAAGATAGGTGTCTTGGCTCCCAGGCTGTGCCCTATTCACTGGACCACACCATGTCCCTGTGAACCAGGATGTAAACAATTATTTTTTAAAATAAATAGAACACACAGCATTGAAGCTTCCAGATTTCTACTGCTCCCTAATATTCCTTCAGTTCTCTCTTTTCCAGCACAATGGGTCTCTGACTGGGAGTGCTGGCCAGCACTGAGCAAGGCAGCAGTTCCATTCAGTGACTGGAGACACTGAAACAGTGACAGATATTTCTAAAACAGTTTTGCACATTTATTTTCAATATATATTCCTGTTTATAACTATTTATTTAGCTCTCTAAACCATTGTATTTGTTCACTAGAGGTTTCCTTTAACATAACCATTGCTATTTATAAATTACACAGTCCCTTTGGTTCTCTTCCTTTCTGTTTCAGAGACAGTTTACAAAAAATGAAGCCCTGTTTACTGCATAGATGTGTTGCCAGGAAATTCCATTGTTGTAGTTAGTGATGAGTAAAAGTCCTGCACCTTGACTTAAGTCTTACTCATCCTAAATCATGTATAAGCCATGCAGCCTTTTCCTGCTTAATTAAAGTGTTCTACTGTTTTCCAACACTCACTAGGGAGTCATCTTTCTGCGCATGACTATTCTGATTACTCAGCTTTGGTGGTTTTACAGATGTCCTGTAAATCAAATCCCGATGCACAACAGGAAGCATCCACAGCCAAATCCTTTGGAGTCTAGCACAGTACTATCAAGATGCAAAGCCAGGTGTTAGACATTTAGAGTCAAGGTTTGCAGAACAATACATTGAAAAGGGAAATGCAAGAGACACCCCAACATCTCCGTTGGCTCTGGATTTTCAAATGAATGGCAGCTGTGTTAATTGGACATTGTCACCTGAATAATTATTTTGACCACGTGGTGAAAAGCAGATATTCTGAATGAGAACGTATTCCATAGTGATAGGCTCACAGGGTGGCAAAGCAGCAGAGAAGAGTCTCATAAGTAAAAACGGCTAGACAGATAAGACAGAACAAATATCACACTGAAAGTGGGTTAGCACAATCCTAATATAGAACTTGGCTATCTTTGCTCATGTTTTACTCAGAAGGAGTTGCAGACATGTTTAGTGGCTGGCACCTTCTCAGTTTATATACCCAGATATACGCCGATCCTGCCCTAGCCACTTTAGGATTATGCTTCCCTTTGATTTGATTTGCTTATTTTCCAAGTCCTCTCAACTTAGTTTACACAGTGCATACATAAGAGCCATCAGAAAGCTGCACACTTTACACAAGGGAATTATCTACTTGCATTTACCAGACAAAACACTGTGCATTCCTTTACTGAATTTTAAATAAGTTATGCTATCTTTCAGCCAATTTTCTCCTTCCAATAAAAACAAAAAAAGAAAGGGTGGTGACATTAAAAACATCATGGGCAACTGAAGATTTGTACAAACTATTCCACTAATAAATTTGAGAGTAGATAGATGTTCCCCCCCCGTCCAGTTTAATTCCCAAACACCCTTGCTGTCAAAAGGCTATTGTTAAATCATGGGCTGTCTCCAAACTTCATCCTGTGAATCAGGTCAAAGTGAAACAGAGAGCTGCATTAAAATTAACTACTCTCCATGTGCACTATTTGGAAGTATAAGGAAAAACTACAAAATTAACTCAAGATCTTACTAAATTAGAAAAAGCAGACAGCAAACTTAGACCAGAAATTAACTCTTGCTTTAAGAAAACAAGCAATTCACATTTGTAATTGATGCCATTATTGTCTATCAAGTACAAGCATTTCTGCCAAAAAGAAACTGGAGAATATTCATGGGCTGGAATCATGATCAAAAATTAAAACCTTTCCTGAAAGAGGCCTGCTTTTATTCTGTGACTATTTATTCTTCCCACATCACATTTTAATAAGTGGTGAGCCTAGCAATAAACATATGATTTTGGAGCATACTTTCCCTACACTATAAGGAACACAAGACATCCTGTATTCCTAAAGGCATATGGCACAATGTATGTTAATCAGGTAAATCAAAACCAAAATAGAGTGTCTACTTGCTCCTACAGAAAAACTTAAATTGTATATTAACTCCGAGGCTCATCCTGAGCAACGCTCAGCACCTTCAACTATCATGGACTTCGTCTGGAATGAGGAGTAAGAACATTCCATGAAAACTAAAGAGGAAAAATACCCCACTACAGGGACATTTAATTCAAAATTGATTTTTCTTTTTACGGAAGATGAAGGATGGTCTTGTGGTTATGGTGGTGAACTGGAACTCAGGATATCTGGGTTTAATTCCTGGTTCTTCCACAAAATCCCAGTGTGACTGAAGGCAAATTACTGAGTCTCTTTCTGCCTTGATCCCCTCATCTATAAATTGGGGATAATATGTTTTCCTGTCTCCCACAGTTTGTCTGTCTTATCTATTTATGTTGTAAGGTCTTTGGAGCAGGGATTGTCTTTAACTAAGGATATGTGCAGCACCTATCACAATGAGGCCTAATCTTTATTGGGGCCTCTCGGCACAAATGTAAAACAAATATATAACAACTGTTTTCTGTTGAAGTTTAGTACCATTTTTCACAATACAACCCACTTGATCTATATTCTGTTTTCTCATTTGCTAAGAAAATAAAATACAATTAAATAAACCAAGAAACACTAAAGAACAGGCAGAGGCTTGTAGCTCAGACTGGTAAGTATCCTCTCAGCCTTATTCACCATTACAAATGAAACCCAAACCACAGAAAGAGCAGCTTTTGACCACACACATGTATTTGGAAATGTATCTTACTCCTAAGCATATAGGTTTGGAGAATTACCTAGCTGGATTACTGTACATTTATCTCAATTAGACTGAAATGTGGTTGGTAAAGATGATGATGAGAGAAATGTTTAAGAGTAAAGCAGCTTCTAAGCACATACAGTAGAATGCTCTTAAATCAATGACAATATAGTATACGCTGATGGTGCTCGATATGGAGAGCATATTAAAGATGCCACCAAGGAATGCTATCTGTTTGAGAAAGAATACAGAGCACAAGGCAAGAAACTAAAATAATTGATATCCTGAATACCTGCCAACTGTCCCAGTTTGGCTAAGGCTGCCCTGCATTTTAAACACATGCAGTCCCAGGTGTCTGCAGTGCTGGCTGAAGTTTTTGGCAGCTAATTCAGCAATTTAAAAACAATGTTGGCTTCCCATCACTAGCGGCCACTGTGGGAAGCAGGCAGGAGGTTCCTGGCTCCCTCCACTGCCCTTTTTCTCTCCTTGGCCATTCTGCTGAAAGCTAACTAAGCAATAGAGAAAGCAGCCAGAAGAACAGACCGCAGCTGCCTCCTCCTCCCACTCCATACCAAATAGCATATCCTTAGACACCCTTAATGTGAGAGTGAGGACAGAGGCATGATTGGGAAGATATAGAGAAGGGAGCCCATTCCTACTCTCCCAGGGTCACTATCTCAGGACTGAAGATGAGATGCACTTGGGAGAAGAGGACCCAGAGATAGTGGATGCAAGTCATCCAAAACATGGGAAGAAGAGACATGGAATCAGAGGGAATCCAGGGACATAGTGTGGGCTCTCTTAGAAGAGATCAATATGTGAGGAAAAGGACTCAGAGACAAAGGATGGAGGAAGGGGATACCAACAGATGTAGGGAAAGAGATTGCAAGAAATGGGGATAGATGATTCACGGGGTAGGTGTATTGGGACAGAGAGATGAGAGACAGATGGTACAGATCACCACTAAAGTAACATGGGGACAGTGGAAAGAGCCCTCAGACACACACCCCTCAACTGGACAGAATGAGGAGAAAACCCCTATGTCACCTTATCTCAAGAAAGTGGCAGATAAATTCTCCAATGGTGCAGGAAGAGAAAATGGGCCTGCCATTTTCCCCTGAAGATGCAGTGGTTGAGGAGGCCACTTCCTCCACTTAAGAATTCAGCTGCAGGTAGGGGGCACCAATTGGGTGAGGAAAGTTGTTTTGGGACTGTATATTGTTATGGTTCCATAGGTTTGTGCATCTTAACTTCCGGATCATTTTCTCCACCTCTCTTCCCATGCCCTCACTGGCTCCTTGCCTTTATCTCTTGGAGCTCCTTTACCTATACCTTTCAACAGTGTATAACTCCATGACCCAGCTCCATATCCTCAGCCATGGTGGATGAAACTTACTGTCAGCAGGAAGTAGCCAAACCAAGGAGGAGATGGAATTCAGCACTGAAGTAACAACTTGACTAAGTATCTGTGGGTGAAATCAGGTAGGGTTAGTAAGCATGCTAACAGAGCTGTCACAGTATTCCCTACTCTGCAAGACCAGGTTAAAATAAAAAAAAAAAAAAAGAGACTCTTAGCCATCCAGATCATGCTTCACTGATAAAAGGAGAGTAAGTGGGGAAATGGCTTTGAGAGAGAGAGAGGAAAGAGAAAGCCGAATGTGAATTATGGGAAAAGATATTCTCTTCTTCCTACATTCACGGAACTTTTTGATATTAATAGGCGGAGCAGAATTTTGCCTCAAGTCTGGTGTCTGGGGAGAGGCGGGACTTACTATATCAGAAAAAAAGAGCAGCTGCCTTTCATGTTGGTTCCAACATCACAGTGGAATAGTAGGCTAAAGTACATTGGAAGACCTCAAACCAGGATTTAGGTATGGTTCTATGATGTAAGTTAAATTAGGCCTCAAGAGTCATTTGGTCAGATATTACTGGCTTTCTATTCATGACCAGACTAGGAAAAGTAATGGATTCTTACCTTTCTGTCATAGAGGTTGACCATGCCTCAATTTGATTTCTGGAGCTTGTACCCACTGACAAATATTAAACTCCAAATACAAAACACATCTTTGTCCCTCCCTGGGTTACAGCCTTTGCCTTTGTTGACACAGGGGTTAATACTCATAGCGCTGGTCAGGAAGTGATTTTTCTCCCTGATGGAAAATTTCAACTTTTCATTAAAAAAACCTAAAACTTTTGATTTGGAAATTTTAGATTGAAACAGTTTTGACATTCCTGAATCAAAATTTTGTTTCAGTTTGTGGAACTGAATTGAAATATTTCATTTCAGTTCAATATTTAACTGCATCCTCCTGAACTTCCCTGGTACCTAATGCTGCATTCTCCTCTGTGAGCTGGGATCCCTGTCCAAGACTAAATTACCTCTTCTTCTCTATACTGCCTCTTTACAGATCTTTTCCACACACACCCCTGGGCTGAATGATTCCCCATTTCACCTGTTAGAGAGCCCCACTCAGTCAGGGAAGGCTGATATATTTTCTGGCATTTCTTCTCAGTAAGCCTTGCAGTATTCTACAATTCTCAGAGTTCCTTTGACAGTGACAAAGAATTATTTTGTTCAATACTGAAAAGGGGCTGGGAAACTCTTAGCCTATAACCTCTCTTAAAAGGTCAGTAAATACTATGTTACAGGAATCTCAATATAGGTCTGAAGGTTGCTATACGTAGGGAGGTTTTAGGTTTGCAGGAATTGGACCAACTTTAGAATGGTCAGAACTGGTTTAGAAGCAATCAACTGTTTCTGAACAGGAGGAGCAATGACATACTAATATGAGAGAGACTTATAGGACAACAAGAATAAATTAACTCAGGACTGAAGGATAAAATTTTATCAATCAAGTCGCAAACTCTAGGAGAGGTACCAAAAATGAATGAGGCAGAGTCAACTTGAGATGTTGCCAGTTTCTGCCAGCATAAGCCAAGGTGTAGAGCCCCTGAAACAGAAAGTTTTGACACAGGGGTAAGGTCAGGGGAGCAGAACACAGACTACTATAGAGGTCAAAAAGTGGTAAAACACTGGCTAGAAGAGGACGTGGCTCAGGGATGTGCTGAGTCAAAGCATTCCATCAGCATTATCTGCTAGTGCGGGCCTCACATGAGTGTTTGTGCATCCACACAAAAACACCTAAGGGGGAGGACATTAGCCATACCACCTGCCCTCTTTTGGATTGAATCACCTCTGGTATGTAGGTGGCCAGCATGGTGCAGAGAAGTATAATTTTGGTGAATCTGAAAAGTAGTTTTTGCAAAATGTAAGCTTTGAATAAAGAAATTCTGCCCACATTTCTTTACTGTCCGGCCTCTGCTTAATTTACCTATCTACCGTCTCACTCTACACATTCTTTTCAGTGCTGTTATGGATTGGTGGTGCTCTCTACGATAAGAGACAGTATTACAAACTATTCCAGTGCAATATAGATTATTTTGATCTCATGGTCTTCAGCAAGCAACGTGAAAATGGTATCACTGGAACATGAACTACTAATATTCAAAGTTGGACAAATAATATAAAAAAGGTATTTACGGACATTGGTTTTAATGAAAACCATGGGTTAAATCATTTCCTCCACTGACTTTCAGTGTGGCCAGGACTTCACCTTCTAAATTCACTCCAACAACTGCATTCCCTTTCTAGGCACATACATAGGTATAAACTGTAAGATTTCCAGGGAAAGTGTGTTGTGAATACATTTGTACAAATATTTGGTGTGAGTATTCACACCATAAGTGTTCACATGATCAACCTAAAAGCTCCTAAAATAGCTTGGGAGTCAGCCAGTCAGGAAGCCGGTATAACACGTGATTTAGGTGACTAATCATACAGAACAAACATATGGCATTACGAGCATAACTGATGCAAGTCACATGTAATAATTCAGGAGCAGTCTCGGACCTGAAACATGTCTGCATAAACTATGTGCCAAACAGTTTCAAATAATGAACAAATGAATAAACTACTTGTTGCAAAGAGTTTCCTAGGTTTAATTATTTCCCCACCCAACCAAAAACAAAACAGCATATCTTCAAACATTTTTTCCATCCAATACTTTTCTTTAAAAAAAGAGGGAAATACTCTTTCTTGTGCAGACTGACCTTACTATAGCTGGAAGCATCAAACTATATCATGTCCACAAAACAGTCCAACATGTGCAAGGACAGCAGAACCAAGTGAGGAAAGTGGAGCATACGGGGAGCACTGAATTAATTTCTGCAGCAGTATTTATAGCCAGCCCTGGCAATGTAATAATGTGAGAAAGCCAACAGCAGTGTCAAAAGTCTCTAACAATCGGGTGCAGTATACATGAAGGTCATGGAGGAAACAGCTGGATGGCAGAGTGACCTACTGTGTTGACATGTGTAAATCCAGATTTATCTTGGAAATCTTAGCACTTATAGCGACTGAATATACAATGGAGATTATATATGTCAATCTGAGTGTCTTCCAGACATGACAAGAGAGGTTAGTGATCACCAGTGTTGCATTTGTAATGCCCTAAAAAGCAATGTTGAACCTAGAATACAGCAGCCAAGGACAAATGTTAACCAGATGATTAATTCATATATTCCATTGTCTTTTACAGATATACATTCAACATTTTTTCCCTCAAAAATCAGTTACCACATATCCAATTATATACCGTAAGCACACCAACTGTATACTGTATAAGCAGATCTCTCTCTCATTTGGAAACTTTGACTGGGTATTCATTACACTAAGTAAAAGACCTTTTATCTGATCACTGTTATAATGGAAACATTCTTAAAGTACAGCACTGTATACCACAGAGCCATGTAGGAATATCATATGTTTGATTAATATGTTTGCTAACCAAGAAAATCAACCCAAGTACTATTGAGAACAGCACTCGAAAGTGGTCAACTTTGGGACAGTGCCATCAGTAATGTGGAATTTACATCTGCCCAGAGCAAACCTGAAGGGACATTAACCCTAATAACTCACTGAAAACATGTGCTTAGCTGCACATTTTAGCTAATGTGACTGAGGGTAGCCAAGGGAAGAGTGGGAGGCAGGGAGGAGTGGATCTCCCACTAAGTGATGTGAGAAAACAGCATTCAATAATTTTAAGGCTGGAATGTTGGTGTTTATTAGCAATGAGAACCTAAAGGTAGTTTTACTAACCACCACCATCTACCTGTGCCCCAAAATATTTTGATAAAATGACCTCCCAGAACTGATTTAAAATGTGAATGGGAAATATATAGGACTTCTGTTTTCAGGGTTTATTAATTTCATTTTTTCAGGGTTTATATTTTTTAGCAATTTTTGAGTTTAATATAGATGTCCAAAAGTCATGGGTTTTCAGGGTTCTCTCTTTGTATATACTGTTAGGAGTGACATATATTGTATACATTACTCACTATAGTAGTATATATTATAATGAGCAATCTCTCTGTAATTTTCCCCAGTGTGCTTTAACATAGCACTGTTTCAAGAAGCACTATGTTAAAGCACACTAGGTAACCTTTAGTGCAAACCAGCAGGGTCTACATGGACCAATTAATGCACAACATGTGAGTGCGCTTTAGAAATCACACCCCTATAGTCTGTATTACTGCTCCTTGTAGAGAAGCCTTAGCTACAGTTAACCATTTCTGGTGTTTTTCCAGTGCTCAATGAATAAGCAATGTTTTCTTTTTCTGTTTTTTTTTTTTTTGGGGTGGGGGGAGAGGAGTATTGGGATTATTTTATTGGTGTTTATAAGTTTAAACAGAAAACTAGAAAGCTTACAAATATACCAGAAGGTATAGAATAAAACAAATGTGGGCCAAATTTTCAAACTGGGGTGTGTAATGTTACATTCTGAAAATCCTTATTAAGGCACCTAAATGAAACTGGTCTGATTTTCAATTGTGCTGATCACTCACATTTCCCACTGACTTCAACAGCTTTTCTCTCTAGTGTCCCCTGATTTCAGCAGGCGCTTCAGGCACTCAGTGGACACTATAAAAAAAACTGCAGAAGTCAGTGAGAAATTTGAGTGCTCAGCACTTTGGCGCATCCGGCTAGTTTTATTTAGGGGCCCAATTAAGGATTTTGGAACCTAACTTTAGATTCAGTGTAACCCTATTGGCCTTAGCCTTTAAGGGCCAGATGTTCAAAAGGCTCAACACCAAGCAGCTCTCACTGAGAACTCAGGGAACTATTTGTGCTGAGCTCTTTTGAAAATTTGGCCCTAGAAACATAAGAATTGTCATACTGGATCAGACCCCATCGTCCATCTAGTCTAGCATGGCTCCAATAGTGCTCAGCACCAGATGCTTCAGAGGGAGAGGCAAGGACCCCATAGCAGGCAGACGTGAGATAATCTGCCTCTATGAGGCTCTCATCCTAACCCCTCAGTGATTGGTTTAAACCCAGAAGCATGAGGTTTTATATCCCTTCCAAAACATTTGTTGACATTAACTAGAACAACTAAGTGGCTATTTTAAATTTGCATGCTATTTTCTGAAAATAACCTGCAGAACTGATACACTACCCCCATGGTAACCCATGAAAGCACAACATTAAAGAAAACATTCTTTACCGTTCCTCAGTTTATCTAAAACTACTAAGCAGGAAGCTATACATTTTAAAGCATATCAGATTAACACCATTTTAGTGTGTCAAAAGGCTTTACTATTTGTAATCTTCACATTGCAATCATGTGATGAAAAATGAAGCTGTTTCTGTTCCCGAACAGGTGGGAATAATAATTCTCTGAATTTCTATAGAGCTTTTCTATAAAGCAACTACCCTCTTGTGTGAGAGGCAATGCTGGGTGCTTCAGAGAACCCTATGACAGTTAGAAACTGAAAGCACAGAGAAATTAGGGACATGCGCAAGATCCCACAGGAAGTCTGTGGCAGAGCTGGGAACAGAATTGAAATCTTCAGATTCCCAGTCCTTTGCTTTAGACACAAAACCTGGACTTCTCAAGGCACAGCACTCTCAAACTAAGACAAAGTACATACACTGTGTGTCTGCTACCACTGTAATAGCTAAGATGATCTGCAAGTTTCCTTAAAATAAAAACGAAGCCATTATAGAAATCGGTTTAACAGTGAGATAATCAGTGTTCAAGAATCAGCGATACTGATAAAGAGGGGGAAAGTAAGCATGCAAACACTGCTACATTACATTTATATTACATGTTAATCCCTGGAACATGGTAGGTCAGGGGTGGTCAACCTGAGCCTAAGGAGCCAGAATTTACCCATGTACATTGCCAAAGAGCCATAGTAATATGTCAGCAGCCCTCCATCAGCTCCATCCACCCCCCTACCCCCCCGGTTCCAAGCACCTACCACCCATCGGCAGCCCTGCCAATCAGTATGTCCCCCTCCCTCCCCACACCTCCCAATCAGCTGTTTCGTAGTGTGCAGGAGGCTCGGGGGGGGGGGGGAGAAAGAGGGCACAGCAGGCTCAGAGGAGGGGGTGGATAGGGGTGGAGGGGGGGGCAGGGCCTGTGTTGGAGCCAGGGGTTGAGCACCGAGCACCCCCCGGCACATTGGAAAGTTGGCGCCTGTAGCTCTAGCCCCGGAGTCGGTGCCTATACAAGGAGCTGCATATTAACTTCTGAAGAGCCACATGCGGCTCCGGAGCCACAGGCTAGCCACCCCTGTGGTGGGTGAAGGATCCACAAAACTGTACACTACTGACAAGAACAGATTTAATGGTATTGCTGTCCTCAAAACAGAATATATTTTAAACTACTGCAATGAGATTAGGAATGACTAAAGACAAACATCTTAAAAGTCTTAAAATCATGGCATCTGCCCCCAGATAAACATGTTTCATTTTGCTTTACATCACAATGAAATCAGAGCAGGTTAAAGATCTTTGGAAGGGGAGCAGACAAGATAAGGCTATTTTAAAGAAGTGAATAAGACAGGTAACTTTTCATTAAGGATCTGTTTTTCTGGATCAAAGTTTCTGCAGCCAGTCTAGCCAGATCTTTTGAAAGTTGGACAGAACAATCAATGGACTGTTTTTATTTTAAAGGCATCTCCCTTGGGGAGTAAGTGTGGGTGTGGGAGCCCTTTTTAACATTGCAATATAACATGAAGCTGCCAAGTTTCAATATTTTCTTAAGCCCTGTCATGTGATAGTTCTACTTATCTGGGTCTCAGCATGATTTTTATCACTGTGCAATATGACTCACCCTCACCAGAAGCTTGTCATGAAGGATCACTCCATTAGATATCATAAAATGTACATTTAAAAACAAACATATTCAAACTCCAACAATGAGCTAAACACAGTTACAATATGTGTTAGTATATTGGCTATAGAAAGTTATTTACATAAACTAGTTCCTATTTTACACACGCACTCCACATCCACCATGCTATTTGCTAAAGACAGATATCAGACTTTGCATAAGTAAACCAACATTTTAAGAGTTCAATATGCAGGTAAAGTTCAGAACTAACCTTACTATCCTCTGTCTCCTTGGTTTTTCCTTGAAGTGTTTTCTTCTCTCCAAAATCACAGGTTGACTTTAACGTAAGCTGACAAGAAAGCATTGAGCTCTCTGCCCCAGTAAGCTCCAAAGACTTTGATGAATACTGCTGTGACCCAGTCGTGCCAAGATTTGGTATCGGAAGGGCAGTATGAACAGGCTTTGACCCTACAGCTGGTTGTCTTAGCTTTGAGGCAACCCCAAGTACAGGCATGGCTTCTATAAAAGTATCTTCTTTCTGCCAAAGAAAATGCTTCTGACCTCAGTCTGGTTGACTCCAGTTTCAGTAATTCCAGAACAAATACTTTAAACAAAAGTCATCTTTAAAACAATACTACAACTTTCGAGAGGCGGCAAAAAACTTTCCTTCATCTCTGTCTGTGTCTCTCTCTCCCTCACACACATACACACACACACTGCTTAGTCAGTGGCTGTGTAAGACTAAACACTCCTTTGGGGCGTGAACTTTTCTTGAAGGTAACTGACACAAAGCTGCCTGTCTGGGATTAAAAACCTCATAAATTTGTTTTTTCTTCTCTCTACAGCATTCCCATTCTGTGCATTAAGTGAACGGATGGTGGGGGGGAAGGGGAGGAGGGGCACAGAAAAAAGAAATCTCCTTGTACTCCAACTGTCAAAACAGCACTGAGACCACAACACTGGAAACACAGACCTCTTCCTGACTACATAAATAACCAGCCCACATCTTAAAAAAACCCAAAAACTTGAAAAAAAAAATTGAACCTGAGTGGCAGCCAAAGCAAACAGCTGTTGGGAGAGTTTTTAGCCCGGAAACAATCTCTGAGATGAAGTTGTTTGTCTGATTCCTGCCTATTTTTCATCGCTGACAGCCATGAGCTACGTTGTTTCATTCCCTGTTCATCCCGTGAAATCAGGTTAAAATCGTGCAAGAGCGTGGCTAGCGACAGACGCTGAATCATAGCATGGGTAACGTCTGCCTCTGCTGTGAAAAATCCATACAAAAACAAAGGGCAGGATATAGGAACATCACAAGCCTTGTTACAAGATTTAGTAAACATAATATTTCATTTTTTTTGCTTACATCATCTATTCAATTAACACTTCCCATACTAAAATGTTTAAATCTCCATAAAATCCATGTCTAAAGTGTACTCTCAGTCCATTATTTGTAAAAATACTCTATCTGGCAATATCAAATCCTTGACACTTAGGAATGCCAGCCAGAACAAGCTACAAAATCAGTCACAGTGGACTATACACGTTGATAAGAAGGGACATACAATATTACTTTATGCCCTGGTCAAATCTAGGTGTAGACAGACCTTAGCATGGAAATCAATTATGGACATAGATTCATAATTCATTCATTGTCCATTAAAATACTTCTTGGGCAGGAAGCACCATCTATTCTCTCTCAAAGTATGGGGAATTCTAGGCACATTATTCAGAATAAAAAAACAAGTAAGCATAAATTCCCTCAAGCATCCATAGCAGGTGAGCCCCTTTTAAGTGTGACTAAGTGTGCTGAAAAAAGCATTGGAGTAAAAATGGTACCATCTGACTCAAACTCCTTGTGAGTCATATTTGTTGACATTATGGACAAAAAAAATATGTCTTTGGCACTTTTTATTCATTCCCCTTTCTCTCTCCAGAATGGACACTGTTGTGGGAGGATGACCAAGATACTATCCTGGCTCTAACACTGCAATCAGAATTATTAACAAAGTCCCAACTGCAGAATATTTATTACTAGTAATGATACTCAAGTCAGAAAAAAGACAGTTTGACTTTCAGATCTCAGGTTACATTTGTCGTGGTGACAGTTAGAAAAGACATTTTAAAAAAATTAAATTCAGCAACTTTGAAAGAGAATAAATGTGGACCCTTACACTGCTTTTAGAGTGTTACTTTTCAAAAGTGAGCTGTAGCTCACGAAAGCTTATGCTCAAATAAATTTGTTAGTCTCTAAGGTGCCACAAGTACTCCTTTACTTTTCAGAATACAACTGCACTTAATTTACACAGAAATATTTTCAGTTTTTTTCTTCATTTACACAAGAGCAGAATGATAAAAGAGTGCAAAAAAAGTCAACTATCTCCTTCTTATAGCCATCACCTCCCTAGGTTGTAGCAGGAGACCTGAGGGAGAATTCCAGGTGACCCAAGGGTCCTCCGAGGGAGCACATTTTGCAGTGGGTACAACCCAACAAACCAAGCTCAGCTGGCTGACGCAGAAGAGTGGCAAACCCATGGCAGTGCCCTCAATTTATCCCCTTTTGGGTGCTACCACCACCAACAGTGCCAGCAAGTGGCTAACAGGGTAAACACCACAAGTACAATTTCTTTCTTTGCATCCGACATGAGGGTCTGATACAGTTGTGTTGAAAAGAACATACTGGAAATGTGGTGTACATTTTTTAACGGTGAGAGTAATTAAACCATTGAAACAATTTACCATGGGTCATAGTGGATTCTCCAACACTGACAATTTTTAAATCCAGATTGGATTTTTTTAGGGTTGTCAATTAAATTGCAGTTAACTCACTCGATTAACAAAAAAAATTAATTAATTGCACTGTTAAACAATAGAATACCAATTGAAATGTATTAAATATTTTGGATGTTTTTCTACTTTTTCAAATATATTGATTTCTTTTACAACACAGAATACAAAATGTACAGTGATCACTTTATCTTATCTTTGATTACAAATATTTGCACTGTAAAAATGATAAACAAAAGAAATGTTATTTTTCAATTCACCTTATACAAGTACTGTAGTGCAAACTCTTTATTGTGAAAGTATAATTTACAAATGTAGAATTTTTTGTTACCTAACTGCATTCAAAAACAAAACAATGTAAAACTTTAGCGCCTACAAGTCCACTCAATCCTACTTTTTGTTCAGTCAATTGTTAAGATAAACAAGTTTGTTTACATTTACTGGAGATACTGCTGCCAGCTTCTTATTTACAATATCACCTGAAAGTGAGAACAGGCGTCCGCATGACTCTTGTAGCTGGCGTTGAAAGGTATTTACATGCCAGATATGCTAAACATTAGTATGCGCCTTCATGCTTTGGCCACCATTCTAGAGGACGTGCTCCCATGCTGATAGGGTGACTAGACAGCAAGTATGAAAAATCAAGACCTGGGATGGAGGGGCAATAGGAACCTATATAAGAAAGAGACCCAAAAAATCAGGACTGTCTCTATAAAATCGGGACATCTGGTCACCCTACATGCTGATCATAGAATATCAGGGTTGGAAGGGACCCCAGAAGGTCATTTAGTCCAACCCCCTGCTCTAAGCAGGACCAATTCCCAGTTAAATCATCCCAGCCAGGGCTTTGTCAAGCCTGACCTTAAAAACCTCTAAGGAAGGAGATTCTACCACCTCCCTAGGTAACGCATTCCAGTGTTTCACCACCCTCATAGTGAAAAAGTTTTTCCTAATATCCAATCTAAACCTCCCCCACTGCAACTTGAGACCATTACTCCTCGTTCTGTCATCTGCTACCATTGAGAACAGTCTAGAGCCATCCTCTTTGGAACCCCCTTTCAGGTAGTTGAAAGCAGCTATCAAATCCCCCCTCATTCTTCTCTTCTGCAGACTAAACAATCCCAGCTCCCTCAGCCTCGCCTCATAAGTCATGTGTTCTAGACCCCTAATCATTTTTGTTGCCCTTCGCTGGACTCTCTCCAATTTTTCCACATCCTTCTTGTAGTGTGGGGCCCAAAATTGGACACAGTACTCCAGATGAGGCCTCACCAATGTCGAATAGAGGGGAACGATCACGTCCCTCGATCTGCTCGCTATGCCCCTACTTATACATCCCAAAATGCCATTGGCCTTCTTGGCAACAAGGGCACACTGCTGACTCATATCCAGCTTCTCGTCCACTGTCACCCTGTCAAGGTTCCTCCCCCACTCTGAAATCTAGGGTACAGATGTGGGGACCTGCATGAAAAACCTCCTACGCTTATCTTTACCAGCTTAGGTCAAAACTTCCCCAAGGTACAAAATATTCCACCTGTTGTCCTTGGACTGGCCGCTACCATCACCAAACTAATACTGGTTACTGGGGAAGAGCTGTTTGGACGCGTCCTTCCCCCCAAAATACTTCCCAAAACCTTGCACCCCACTTCCTGGACAAGGTTTGGTAAAAAGCCTCACCAATTTGCCTAGGTGACTACAGACCCAGACCCTTGGATCTTAAGAACAATGAACAATCCTCCCAACACTTGCACCCCCCCTTTCCTGGGAAATGTTGGATAAAAAGCCTCACCAATTTGCATAGGTGACCACAGACCCAAACCCTTGGATCTGAGAACAATGAAAAAGCATTCAGTTCCTTACAAGAAGACTTTTAATAAAAATAGAAGTAAATAGAAATGAAGAAATCGCCCCTGTAAAATCAGGATGGTAGATATCTTACAGGGTAATTAGATTCAAAAACATAGAGAATCCCTCTAGGCAAAACCTGAAGTTACAAAAAAGATACACAGACAAATAGTTATTCTATTCAGCACAATTCTTTTCTCAGCCATTTAAAGAAATCATAATCTAACACATACCTAGCTAGCTTACTTACTAAAAGTTCTAAAACTCCATTCCTGGTCTATCCCTGGCAGAAACCAGCATATAGACAGACACAAAGACCCTTTGTTTCTCTCCCTCCTCCCAGCTTTTGAAAGTATCTTGTCTCCTCATTGGTCATTTTGGTCAGGTGCCAGCGAGGTTACCTTTAGCTTCTTAACCCTTTACAGGTGAGAGGAGCTTTCCCCTGGCCAGGAGGGATTTCAAAGGGGTTTACCCTTCCCTTTATATTTATGACACACCCCTAGGTCCTTTTCCACAGAACTGCTGCCTAGCCATTCGGCCCCTAGTCTGTAGCGGTGCATTGGATTCTTCCGTCCTAAGTGCAGGACCCTGCACTTATCCTTATTGAACCTCATCAGATTTCTTTTGGCCCAATCCTCCAATTTGTCTAGGTCCTTCTGTATCCTATCCCTCCCCTCCAGCGTATCTACCACTCCTCCCAGTTTAGTATCATCCGCAAATTTGCTGAGAGTGCAATCTACACCATCCTCCCGATCATTTATGAAGATATTGAACAAAACCGGCCCCAGGACCGACCCCTGGGGCACTCCACTTGACACCGGCTGCCAACTAGACATGGAGCCATTGATCACTACCCGTTGAGCCCGACAATCTAGCCAGCTTTCTACCCACCTTATAGTGCATTCATCCAGCCCATACTTCCTTAACTTGCTGACAAGAATACTGTGGGAGACCGTGTCAAAAGCTTTGGTAAAGTCAAGAAACAATACATCTACTGCTTTCCCTTCATCCACAGAACCAGTAATCTCATCATAGAAGGCGATTAGATTAGTCAGGCATGACCTTCCCTTGGTGAATCCATGCTGGCTGTTCCTGATCACTTTCCTCTCATACAAGTGCTTCAGGATTGATTCTTTGAGGACCTGCTCCATGATTTTTCCAGGGACTGAGGTGAGGCTGACTGGCCTGTAGTTCCCAGGATCCTCCTCCTTCCCTTTTTTAAAGATTGGCACTACATTAGCCTTTTTCCAGTCATCTGGGACTTCCCCCGTTCGCCAAGAGTTTTCAAAGATAATGGCCAATGGCTCTGCAATCACAGCCGCCAATTCCTTCAGCACTCTCGGATGCAACTCGTCCGGCCCCATGGGCTTGTGCACGTCCAGCTTTTCTAAATAGTCCCTAACCACCTCTATCTCTTCCCCATTTTGTGATGCCCAGCGCAGCAGTCTGGGAGCTGACCTTGTTAGTGAAGACAGAGGCAAAAAAAGCATTGAGTACATTAGCTTTTTCCACATCCTCTGTCCCTAGGTTGCCTCCCTCATTCAGTAAGGGGCCCACACTTTCCTTGGCTTTCTTCTTGTTGCCAACATACCTGAAGAAACCCTTCTTGTTACTCTTGACATCTCTTGCTAGCTGCAGCTCCAGGTGCTATTTGGCCCTCCTGATTTCATTCCTACATGCCCGAGAAATATTTTTATACTCTTCCCTGGTCATATGTCCAACCTTCCACTTCTTGTAACCTTCTTTTTTATGTTTAAGATCCGCTAGGATTTCACCATTAAGCCAAGCTGGTCGCCTGCCATATTTACTATTCTTTCGACTCATCGGGATGGTTTGTCCCTGTAACCTCAACAGGGATTCCTTGAAATACAGCCAGCTCTCCTGGACTCCTTTCCCCTTCATGTTAGTCCCCCAGGGGATCCTGGCCATCCGTTCCCTGAGGGAGTCGAAGTCTGCTTTCCTGAAGTCCAGGGTCCGTATCCTGCTGCTTACCTTTCTTCCCTGCATCAGGATCCTGAACTCAACCAACTCATGGTCACTGCCTCCCAGATTCCCATCCACTTTTGCTTCCCCCACTAATTCTACCCGGTTTGTGAACAGCAGGTCAAGAAAAGCACCCCCCCTAGTTGGCTCCTCTAGCACTTGCACCAGGAAATTGTCCCCTACGCTTTCCAAAAACTTCCTGGATTGTCTATGCACTGCTGTATTGCTCTCCCAGCAGATATCAGGAAAATTAAAGTCACCCATGAGAATCAGGGCATGCGATCTAGTAGCTTCCGTGAGCTGCCGGAAGAAAGCCTCATCTACCTCATCCCCCTGGTCCGGTGGTCTATAGCAGACTCCTACCACTACATCACTCTTGTTGCACACACTTCTAAACTTAATCCAGAGACACTCAGGTTTTTCTACAGTTTCGTACCGGAGCTCTGAGCAGTCATACTGCTCCCTTACATACAGGGCTACTCCCCCACCTTTTCTGCCCTGCCTGTTCTTCCTGAACAGTTTATAACCATCCATGACAGTACTCCAGTCATGTGAGTTATCCCACCAAGTCTCTGTTATTCCAATCATGTCATAGTTCCTTGACATCACCAGGACCTCCAGTTCTCCCTGCTTGTTTCCAAGGCTTTGTGCATTCGTATATAAGCACTTGAGATAACCTGTTGATCGCCCCTCATTCCCAGTATGAGGCAGGAGCCCTCCCCTCACAGACATTCCTGCCTGTGCTTCCTCCCGGTATCCCGCTTTCCCACTTACCTCAGGGCTTTGGTCTCCTTCCCCCGGTGAACCTAGTTTGATGATGCTCGTTAAAAAAAATGTTAACTAAATTTGTGGCTTAACTCCTTGGGGGAGAACTGTATGTCTCCTGTTCTGTTTTACCCACATTCTGCCATGTATTTCATGTTATAACAGTCTTGGATGATGACCCAGCACATGTTCATTTTAAAAATACTTTCACAGAAGATTTGACAAAACACAAAATAGGTACCAATGTGAGGTTTCTGAAAAGAGCTACAGCATTCGACCCAAGGTTTAAGAATCTGAAGTGCCTTCCAAAATCTGAGAGGGACAAGGTGTGGAGCATGTTTTCAGAAGTCTTAAAAGAGCAACACTGACATGCAGAAACTACAGAACCTGAACCATGAAAAACGAAAATCAACCTTCCGCAGGTGGCCTCTGACTCGGATGATGAAAATGAGCATGCCTGGGTCTACTCTGCTTTGGATCATTACCAAGCAGACTCCATCATCAGGCTGGTTGGAGCATGAAGGGACATATGAATCTTCAGCGCATCAGACACGTAACTATCTTGCGATGCTGGCTACAACTGTGCCATGAGAACTCCTGTTCTCACTTTCAGGTGACATTGTAAACAAGAAGCGGGCAGCATTATCTCCTGCAAATTGCAACCAAACTTGTTTGTCTGAGCAGTTGGCTGAAGTAGGACTGAGTGTACTTCTAGGCTCTAAAGTTTTAGATTGTTTTATTTTTGAATGCTGTTATATTTTTGTACATAATTCTACATTTCTAAATTCAACTTTTATGATAAAGAGATTGCACCATTGTACTTGTATTAGGTGAACTGAAATATACGATTTCTTGTGTTTTTTACAGTGCAATATTTGGAATCAAAAATACATAAAGTGAGCACCATACATGTATTCTGTGTTATAACTGAAATCAATATCTGAAAATGTAGAAAACATTCAAAAATATTTAAATAAATGATATTCTATTATTGTTTAACAGCACGATTAATCAGGATTAATTTTTTAAATCACTTGACAGCCCTAATTTTTTTCCCTAAAAGATGTGCTCTAGGAATGATTTTGGGGAAGTTCTATGACCTGTGTTATATAAGAGGTCAGACAAGATGATCACAGTGGTCCATTCTGGCCTTGGAATCTATACACTGCACCTCTCTGCTACAAGAAAGGGTGCTAGCAGAATGTAATGTTCCAAGTCCTTGCATACAGCACAAAGGAGGAAGGCACCTTGTGCTGTCTATTGTCTTCCTGCATCATCATAAAGGGAATGTACGTGTCAGCATCTGAGGATCTTTATACACAGCTGTTACAGTTAAAGCTGTAGACAAATAGACATGTGCGATCTGCCATTTTGCCTGTTGTGAGGCAGAAAACTCAGATGAGATTTTCAGAGTTTGGACTAAAGCACAGGGTGATGGGTTCCACCCCCATGGCTTGAAGACGAAAAACCTGCTAACAAGACTAATGGATAGTAAATGAGATGCTCGTTAAAACAGCACACAACTATAACACATTCTTTCTTAAAATTATAACATTGAGAAGTAAATAAACAGAGTTATATATTTTGGCAATCTTGCTATTCCTCTCCTGAGGATGAGTGATGAGGTCATGGTGCCTCCACTCTCTTTCCGCAACCCACTTGCTTGACACAAAAACCCTAAAAGTAATCAGTAAGCAACCTATTACTTCTTTACTGATTAAAAAAAAAAAAGAAAAAAAGAGTAAAGTATAGCTGACAGACTTTGGAGGTAATAATCAGTACCAGTAACAGGTTATTCTTTCGAAGTTTGTTTTAATTACATTATTGTTATTATTATTCTGCCACTGCCTAACTGCCTCAATTGGATTAAGGGCTTCAGTGTGCTAGGTGCTTTACAAACAGAATAAAACCTTGAAGGGTTTATAATCTGATAACGACAACATGCAGCAAGTGGGGGTCGAAATATTTGAAGGAATGAGTAAAGAAGAATGAGTAAAAGCTATGTAAACAGCTATGTAGGCCCACTATGTAGACAGCAAGATAGTTAGAAGTCAGTTCATTTTTTTTAAAATTCTAAATCAGAGATAAACAAACAAGCAAATAAGATAAATATCTGAAGTCCCTACTGACCATCTTCCTAGCTGCTATTCTTGACACCTTCCTATAGGCTTCACAGTGGATGTGGGTCTTTAGAAGGTATATGAAAGAATAAAGAGTAGGCTTTCCAGGCTAGCTGGAGGAGGGTGTTACAGGTGTACAGGCACAGGAGAAATTGCTTGCGTGCAAAATGGACAAATAGGTTATAGAAGCTAGCATTGCTGGTGGAGCTGAATGGGCAGGAGGCAACACAATAAGAAACTAAATGGTACGCGAGCAGGGTTAGCTGTTGAAGGACTTTAAAAATAAGGAACAAAAGCTTGTATTTGACCAAGCTGAGAAAAGAGAGGGGAGGAATTCAAGAGGCCAGTGACATGGTTAGGCAATGGGTGAGAAAGGCAGTCGTAGCAGCAGTGCTCTGAATGGACCTGAGAGGAACAAAGTGAATGTCAGGAAAGACAAACTGAGGAGGAGGGTGCAATAAACAAAAGAGGTGAAAAAGGCTTGGATGAAAGATTTAGTGATATGGACAGCAAGAAACAGATATATCTTAAAGTTATTATGGAGAAAAGTGCCAGGACTTGAATACAGTCTGTATCTCATGCATCTCATAACAGGAGTCAAAGATGACCTGTAACCAGACACAGACTCGCCAGCAGCATCTCCTGCTGGTCATCTCAGGGAATTAGCATTCCAGCCTCCAGAGCACCATCTTCAGGCTGGCACCTCGCTTTGCTGCTGGCTCCCATGTTCCTCCCAGGACCCCAGTGCCCCTTTCACTGGGTGCTGCCCCCTGGCAGTACACCACAGTCCTGGGTCTCCCCCTCCCAGGGCAACCCCCCACCCACTATCCCTACCTCACCTCAGTCATAGGCTCCTGCCAGTTACCAGCTAGCCCCCACGTCCTGAGGCAGACAGCAGTATAAGCCACTCCTCACAGGCAAGGTTGGGTTTGGACCTGCTGCCTCTACCTACCTGTGGCTGCCCTTGCAACCCCCATACCTAATAGACCTTACCAAGGCCCACAGCCTGGGATTCCCCCAGCCCTGCTCCAAACTAGGTGTCCTGCTCAGCACCTTGCAGCCAGGCCCTTCTCCCTCTACAGGCAGAAAGAAAGTCTCCCTGGGCTTCTGACTCACAACCTTTATAGAGCCAGGTGGGCCCTGATTGGGGTGTGGCCCCCAGCTAAGGCTGCTTCCCCAATCAGCCCCACTGCCTTCCTTCTACAACAGCCCTCTCTCAGGGCTGTTTTAAACCCCTCTGGGCTTGAGTGGGTGTCCACCCCGCTACATGACCCCAGGTTATGAAGCTGAGTGACGTGAAGGATGTTGTCAACAATATGGAGAAAGTGGTGAGTAGAGATGACTATTCTTTGGTTAATTGTATAGTACTAAGCACATTAAATTTAAATAATTATTAGCCATAACAATCTGTTTATACAGCAGTTGTCTAAAAGCACTAAATAACTAACAGGCTATTCACATAGTTACAGTTCATGTCAACCTCAAAATGGAACAGTGTACATACAGTGTATGCATTACCAGATCAGAGAATAGCTGTCATATCTACTTCTTTGAATAGTGGAGTAAACAAATGTGTAAAATCTGAGTAATCTCATCTGTAAACTGTAGTAACTTTTGCGATGGATTTCCTATCCTACCACTAAATAAAAGAGGAGGGGAAAAAAAGGGCAGAACACATTTAAAAGTCCAGTGTTTGCTATGACGTAGGAAATCCAGGTCCCGAAACAACATTTTCCCAGGTTGGTTTGTTAGGCCAGAACTCTTAGGCATCATGCTTAACAGTGCATCATGCTCCCAAAGGCTGATGACAGTGCAGTGTTGATGGAACAATCTGGAAAAGAGGCTGGTTGTAGGGCAATAGCAGTTGTTGCAAAAATATGCAAGACAGTGGGAGGGAGGTCATGAGATAATACAGAGGGGCAGATCCATGTCAAAATTAAGGAGATGAAAGCCTTACACTTCCTACAGGTTTGGCTTACATTTTATTCATTGCCATTGGAACATGCCCTTTATAGTAAATAGGACAAATGAGAGGTGCTGCTCAGATGCCTGAATCCTGGGCAAAATATACAAATCACGGAAGGTTTAAGTGGCTGGTGCCTTTTCTTTCTGGACCTCAGCACACAGCAAGTATGCAGCTAAAATCTCCAAATTATCATACTTTGGGAAAGCATCCTCGGAAATCTTTAAAAAACAATAGCGTTTATGTCAAAGCAGCAGATTCTGCAGTTTTTCAAAGATAGCGTGATACTTTAATGGAAAAAACAGGACAAATTATATTGTGATTACGATCCTGAACTCAAAATGAACATAAATAATATATTATTTATATTACAGTAGCATTCAAAATGTTCTATGCCAGGGGATTTCTAAACATGTAGGAAGAGACAGTCCCTGCCCCACAAGACCTGCATTCTAATGGTATACCTGATGCAACAGCAATAGGTGGGGAAATTGGAGGATAGGCAGATGAGGGCAATGAAAATTCAGTCACACAGTTATATAACCGTAATATAGCTTGTTACAAAATACATTCCCTGATATGTACAAAACTGCCCCCAAACCACTAAAATCCCTTTCCAAGGCAAAGTACCCCCTTCCTTATCCCCATCATTTGCTCATGCTACCCAACCCTCTCCACCACTATCCAATCCTCTTCTCCTCCCCATTCAACCACTGGCAAGTCATCCTTCCAACATTCCACACCTCTGCTAGTCAATCCACCACAGTACAAGATTCCAGCACAAGTCTCCTTTCCGTCCATATCAATTCTGACATCAGACACTTTTAGGGCTGTGAAGGCTGCTCCTATTCTCCACCCCCAAACATTTGCCAAACTGAATGCAGGAATAAACAGCTGGGGATGTCTCTCAGACCACAGGAAGAGGCAAGGAGGAGGACACCTGCCCCAAGTGGTGCCAAGAGATTTACTTGATCCCTCTGCTGTCTAATCCTCCTCAGAGAAGTTGTTGCATGTTTCCAGGGTCAAAACAGCTAAATGTCTGGGGTCCAGAAGCTGTAAAACTCTAGGTTGTGTTGCTCCCCCACTTTGCCCCTCTCGTACAACAGCTGTGGCTATTGCTGGTATGATTGCTGGCTCCAAGTAGGTTAGTCCCACTCCTGAAACCATTTCAAATATGTTGACTGTTTTGTACATGCTGTTATAGCAAAAACTCACATTTTCCTCCTCCTATAAGCTACTGGATAAATATAATTGGGGGAAGCAATTTTAATATTTAAAAAAGGCAACAGATAATATTAATGTATTAAAAGTGTTGTTATCATCACTTGTGTAATAAATCCAAGTAAACTAGGCTCAGATTTTTAAGTAGTACCAAGTTGTGGTAATGAGTTGAGGACGAGTTAAACTCCTGAAAAGCCTCTAGCTGGTGTGTAAAAAGAAGTCTGGTTAATTAGACAATGATAAGATTCAATTGTCCAGTTAAAATGCTATGGTGATAACACAAAATAATCCTATTGTATTTCATTTTACAAAACAAATGTGGATTAATTTTGCTAAACAAAGGGCAACATACAAAATGGACTGATTATCTGTAATAACCAGATGCTGTTTGCAATCATACTAAATTCAAAAGATTTGACTGTCTTCCATAACAGTCTGGGATCTAAAGTGATATACAATCCAAACTGTAACTACAGCCACAGGGAAAGGTGCATCCTGCTTCCTAAAGGAAATTCTTCTGCTTTGTCAGTGTACGGGGAGAAGGAAATTTTTCAAGAGGTACATTTGTCATGCAGGGGTACTATGTTACCCTATGAGCAATTTGACCCTTAAGACGCAACTGGGAGGTTTTGGTTTTATCATGTTAGTTGGTGTGAAGAAGAAAGGTCAGAGCCTTTTCTTTCTTTATTCAGTCTTTGCACCTTTTAACTGAGGATTTCAAAACCATTTACACATAATTTAGCATCACATCGTCTCTGGGAGGTAGGTCAAATACTAAAATGTTAATTTTTCAAGAGGAATCATCATGAAGATAAGTGACTTCCCAAGGCTACAAAGTGAGTCACTGGATTGGTGCCCTTTTGCTGGAGGGTTTGAGGCTTTCAAATTAATAGAAACACACACAAGCTAAAATATTCCCATAACTGATCATTATTTCTGATGATGTGCACTGCATTTAATCATTTAAGTGTTTGGTCTAAAGTAATCAGGATTAAACACAATATGATTGGGAAACAAACAAAAACTGCTGCAAGATTGAACAAGGGCTAATAGTAATTGCATACACACTGACCTATTGACTAGACCATATGGACAGCTGGTAAAGCTTAATGAAAGCAGAAGTTTCTCTTTTCAGGAGGAGTAAAAGAAAAAAAAATGGATAAACCATTTCTTCCTTACTAAGCAGATGGAGCAAATGATAAATGCTGAAAATTCAGAATCCTGCTGGTATTGCAACTAGTGATGAACAAACCTCAAGAGATCTTCTTCAAAATTCAGTTTGGATTAGCTGGTCTGAATGATTATTCGAAATATACCCTAAATCTTGGTTCTTCCTTCCTTCTCTGCCATCTTCCCCTTTGATTGCTCTTTGAGCCATTGTCTCGCAGGTCTTTTGCCTGACCTTTAGCAGCCATACTGGCCTCTCTAGCATCCTTTCCCTGACCTTCAACAAATACCCTCTACCCCTTATGCCTTTTCTGTCATTCCCAAATGGTTCCCTACCTATGAAGGGATCCCTCGGTTCTTGCGTCATTTTTGCGGGCCTTTGAATGGCTGCTGATTTCAAAACTTGCTTACTCTAGATCAGAGATGTCCTAGAATACATAACCCTATATAACATTTCTAGGCATTAAGAGATTCTAACAAATTTCAGCTGGAATAGGAAGCATCTTAAGAAGTCTAAAAAGGAAAGAAAGTCATCACTCATTCTTTTAAAACTTTAAAATAAGTTTGAATTTGATTTTGGGCTGACGCTCAATTTTTTATTCCCCCCAAAAATGGTTTGGTCCCTATTTCTTCCCCCACCATCACTGTTCCCAGGAAAGGTTTCCCTACACCAAAGATTGCTAATGAAAGTAACTATAAATCCTAAAAACACCTACCTCACTTATTTTGTAATACTAGGGAAATGTTTAAATTCGTAATTAGCTGGGCAAGAACCTAGTAATATTCAGAAGGTTAATCAAAGCAATGCTTTGTGTCAGCACGTGTGAACTCTTCAGAATTTTGATCCAAATTCTCTTCACAAAATAAACTCACTGCGAAATTCTCTAATGAACTGTAAAAATGACCTATCGTCTTAAAGGAATGGAGACCAAACAGGAATTTGTTGATTATCTGCCATCAAGTAGCTGGCAGAGTGGTAAACTCATGCTTTCATCTGTTGGAAAGGGAACCTTTGCTCCTAAGAATACTGGCTCAGATCTACTTGCTGCTGATCAACTTTTGTTCCTGTGAGAGTTTCAAAATCACAGCTATGCTGGCGTTCACTTCTGGACTGAAGTAAAAAAACCTCCTTCATAAGGTTCCCATTGGTCTTTTTAAAAAAGCAGAAACATCTGTTACAGTCATGAGCAAACTCTTGGCCAAGTTCGGCAACAACAGTGAGAGAGACTTTGAAGTCAATCAGCTCTGCTATCACCAGCAGATATCCCTATAGTCTATGGAAATTACTGCATAGAGAGTTTGGGAGATATGGAGAAAACTTGCACTGCCAAAAGTGTATATAAAGAACGGCCAGGAAAAAATTTACTTCATGAAAATGGGTTGTGTTGAGAGTTTAGTATAATTGGTGTTCACACAAAACATATAGAATACTGCATAAGAATAAATATGACAAGACATTTAGGGCTAGATTTTGATAATAGGCCCTGAACAAGGGGTAGTGGATGAGCCACACTACTTCAGGAGTAGCACTTTGAGTCACAATCTACCTCTTGCTTTCTTCTTGTTCAAGGGGGTGGCCATTTGCTGTTTGTCTATATCAGCAACAAATTATAACACCCTCTGCACCAACACAGCAGCCCAGGCTCCACCCATTTTTCACCCATTCCCATGAACCAGGTCTAGAGAGGGAGTAAGCAGACACACAGCACCTGCTTCTCCTACATACCTGGATCCAACGTCTAGATAGCCCATATAGATTAATGAAGTAGGAACCCCCTTTACATCTCATCTGTGTGGGCATGTAATCATATTTACTGGACATGTCTTCCATTCAGTCCAACTAATTCTGTTACCAAATAAACCTTCCTCCACTATTATGTTTTTTTTTTAAATTGCTATTTAAAAAAAAAAAATCCCTATCCCTTATCTCATGTGTTCCAAACTGACTGAAGAGTCGTATTGGCATTTAACCTGCAGCACTTCCTGATAACAAATGCAGGCACAGCTCAGTTTAGAACAGCAAAACCACCACCTCAATGTCTGCAAATGAGCTGCTCTGTGCCATCGGCAAAGGGCTGTTCTGTTCTAAACAGAACTGCTAATGTTTAAATGAGGTCCTAGACCTCATACAGGCTTTAACGCTCAGGCACATTTAGGCTATATTTTCACTGCAAAAGTAGGTGTGGTTTTTTTCACTGAGATAGCTAACTCGATATACAGAATCTATCTCAACATATAATCCTAGTGGAGACCAGGAACTGTCGTTAGTCAAGTTCAATGCTACACCCACTAACTGAGGTTGTCTTAAACTGCCTACATGGAGATAAAAACTACAGAAGCTTGTCTCCACTACAATTGTACATCAAGGCAGTTCTCTCAAGTTAACTATCTCTGTAACAACACATTTGTTTTTTCAGCAAGGACAAAGCAAAGTAAATAAGCAGACTAAAGCTTTGCTCTCACTGCAAAAAATAAATGTGTTTTTACACTGAGATAGCTAACTTAACTAGCAAAACTATAGGGGAAAAACGGTATAAAAAAGCCTAGTGTGTCATGAACTGTCCAGGGAAAAGCTCAACCATGCTCTTGCTCCTGAGTGAATGAGCTGTATTTTACCTCCTCTATCTCAAGTAAAAATAGGCCTAGTACATATACTGTGAATATCAGCTGCCTCCCTGCATCTTCTATCTGCATGTGAATATTTCCTATAATTAGACCTGAAAGTGTGTGTTTTATACCATTTTGTTGTGTTTTTGGAATGCATTCTGGAATGTTGGCAACAACAGTTTTCATGATTCTATATGTCCCCATCAAAATAAGATGTTTTAATCTCAAACTTTCTAATTTAAAAAAGTGTTTGGTTCTATAGGTGGCAAGAACAAGCTAAAGTTTATCATTACCAAACACCTTACTTCTATTTTAGACAGCTGCCTTGTGTCAATCTTAATGGAAGCTGAAATGGTTATCAAAATAGCAGGTTTTCAGTAAGAAGTTCAACAAATTTCTTCTTTCTCCATCTATATACATACACACGCACACATATATATACATATGTTTAAAATTCATGACTGACCTCTTGGCAATTTACCTGGTTTGTTTTTTATCTTTCACAAAAAAGGGAGCCCTCGGGAGCACACAGCTGTCAGAAATAAGTTCAGATCCTGCAGATGTTAGTTGCTTCCTTCCTGCTGCTCAGCATACTGTTCAGAAATATTACCTTACTGATGTAGCATGCACAAAAAGGAGACTACATTATTACATTGGACTTACTTTCAAGCTCAACAAAAGTGTTACATAGGAGACAAATGGTAAAATTTCTTCACCAGCTTGCATCCATCAGCTAAGCTTTTAGAACTGGAACACATAACAAACATATGGCCGCCATAAAGACAACATCAACGTGCACAAATATGAAAAAAATAAGAAGCCAAAATAATAATCTTTTTCACCAACAGCATGGTAGGATGAACCATGAACAAAGCATGAAGATATCAAAACCAGAAGGAAGATGAAGTGGACATTTAGTGAGAGCATCTGGCAAAAGTGATAGTAACTGTTTTCTGAAAATCAGCTAATGCAAACTTATCGCCACCACTGAAGACATTAACAATGGTACACTGTTAGCAGTGAAGAAAGCTGACAGTATCATTGTTAGAGACTCGTGGCATCACAGTGAACAACGCAATTGTTTCATTTGGAAAGAGTGATGGTGAATGCTGGTTAAGCTGAATAAAGTGAAACTTTATTAAACCCTGTGCACTGCTCCGTCCATGTTGCTAAATTGCTTCCAGCCTAAATCCCTGTATCTCTGTTTCATTCGTAATCTGTTCATGAAAGTCCCTGGGCCCTCTGACTCCAGTTCCACTGATCATGAGATTTTTCCCTATTTTAAAAACATTTTAATATAAACATTAAAAACAGATAATTGATGCCCAGATGCTCACCCCGGTTCTCTGTGGCCCAAGGTTGCTACCACGTTGGCGTCTTATCTTTTACAGACTCAGCTAGTTATATAGTCTTTGAGATAGTTTGGTCTCCTCAACAGATGACCACACTTGAAGCACCCTCTCTTTGTCTCCCTGGCACCTGTTGCTGAATCTAGCAAACTCTTTGTCAATTTCCTCCCTTTTTGTGCAGTTGGCCTCCACTCTGCTGCCTCTCCATTCTGTGATGATCTCTGTAGGCTCTCTCTAAATATTGACTGCTGGTTCCTAAGTATCTCCTATTCCTCTGGATCACTTGCACTCTTATGTAGTCACCAGTATGAACTGGATGGATTGAACTTGAAATTGTATTTAGCTAATAGAACCTGGTAACTAGCTATGCAACATTAGAGACCTGCCAAGGAGAAGATCTTTCTACCTACGAGGCCCAGTGTCTTTGGCCCCTTTTCTGCCGGGGTAGATTTTTAGTAGTGCGACCAAGTTCTTTCTGTAGTCGCCTGTATCACCAATGACTTAGGGGCACCCTACTGGAAAAATAGGAAGTCAGCTCTTTTGGCAGGAACAAAGTAACACCTCTTGTGTCTCTTTGGTGTAGTGACACTAGAAGCTGGTGTACGCCAAACTCCTCTAGCCAATTCCAATATAGTCTTGTTAATCAAAAGGGCTATTCTGGTCAGTCTTTGTGGCTGTAAAATATCCAAGAGCAGGGTTGAGGGTCCTGGACCTCTTCCAGTGGAATTTGTAGATTGTTAGTGACCCTTTGCAACAGCTCCTGATACTGGCAGTGGTCATCTGGTGGAGAAGGCGATGACAGAATAATGGTGTCATCTACAGATGATGAGGATGCACCTGTCAGTACCATCAAAACTGGCTCCAGGTCTTCCTCCTCATACACAGATGGAACTGGCTGATGAGAAGGGGAAGAGTGCTATGACTCCTGAGAGGGGATCCAATAGGGCCAGAAGGAAGGATCCATCGGTCTTGGTGCCCCCCGCAAAGGGAATCAGTACCAGATCTCCCTGGGGGTGAGGGGTTCATATCCAAAGGAATGGTAAGCACTGTCTGTTGGGGCTCCTGTGCCTTCTCAGAGATATTGATGCAGCTCCCTCCTCTGACTCCTCCGACTACAAGGAAGGTTCTGTTGGTAGTAGTGGTACCATCGGTACCAGGGCATTCCTGACTGTTGCGTGGGGATGAAGCTGCTTCTAGGACATGGATAATGATTCCTCCTGTGGGGTAAGAATGTCTCTCAGGAGTGCAGGGTCCAAACGGAATGGAGACTGAGGAGAGAAGGAATACATCCTCTGGTGTTACAAAGGTCTCTCTATGGCCCAGAGTCTGAACACTTGAAGGACTTGGCATATCTTTTGCAGTCGGTCAATGTTGAAAATAAATGAGGCAGTACCAATGGTGCAGTCCAGACCTGCATTCTTAGATGGGACCGGGAAGCTTCTATCTTTCTGTTTTGGGCCCACCATCACTGCCAGTTCCCTCTTTTTTTTCATGCCTTGCCCTCCAGCCTAGGGGCCCTCAGCAGAGCCAGTACTGTGGGTTTCACACAGGACGTCTCACCCAACCTGGATCAGCTCGGAGAGGAAATGTGCTTCTTATGGACAGTCTTCTGCTGGGATCTGTCCTTGTGTCCATGAGAGTGCCCTCTCATGGGGAGCCCTGTGGGGGGGGGGTCTTTAAGCTTCAGCGGCAAAGGCTCCGCTCAAAGGCTCATGCTTGGAGGGGTGCTGCTAGTCGACTGAGGCTGATGTACAGCCTGGGTCAGAGTGGGGCCTCATAGCTACCTCCATCAGGAGCTTTTTAAGTTGGAGCTCTCAGGCCTCTCTAGCTCTGGGTGGGAAAGAATGACAGATACTGCACTTTGCAGAGATGTGTGCTTCATCCAGGGCAGCACAGGCACCATTGATGCCTGTCACTGACAGAGAAAGAAAGAGGGCAGGAGACAATTCTTGAATCCTGGGATTCTGGGCATAGTCCTAGAACCAGGGAGGATTTCTCCTAAATGAGTGGGAGTAGGGAACTATCCTATACTAACTCTACTAAACAAGATATAAGAACCATTTACAACAACTTCACTTTACAAGTTATGAAGAAGGACACAATTCTGAGTAGAGGCCATGCAGTAGTAAGAAGCAACTGGAGAGGTGTCGACCCACACCATCTCTTATACCCTCAGCCAAGAACACGAGGTAAACTACCGCACGTATGTGGGTCAACAGACGCTGCTTTGAAGAATTTCCAGACTCAGGCACATGGCACCCATGCATACCCACATGTGGAATAAACCTAGGGACCGGCACTCAAAGAAGAAACAGGTAGATTTCTGTCATGATCCCATTTCACTTCTTTATCTTTATTCCCTTCACCTACAATGAGGATATAATCTGCAATTATTTTCACCCCAGGCAGTCCATTCAGTGCTTGGGGAATCTTCTCTGGAACTCCTCTGGTACCAGGCTTATGTTCATTAGCATGCACAGCCCTCTATAGCCAACAAATTGTGTTGCAATGGTTGAAGCCTGTTGGACCCTTTATTCAGGCGTATGTGCCAAAACCCATACCAAAAAGATTCTGGCTTTCGAAAGTTCTGGGAATATTTTGCCTGGCAGCTTCTTTACCACTACAATGCTGCTTTCCCCAGCCTGTACTGGCCTCTACAAGTGCTATGATATGCCTGCTCTGCAGACTCGTGAGCTCCTTGCGTACCGGATTACTTAGTGACATTAGAATTTTTCTTTTTGATAAGCACACAGATTCCACTATGGGGTACACTTCCAGTCAGAGCTTTCCTTCAAGGCACCCGTTGCCTTTGAAAACAATGTACCTGGGACTCCCCCTTTTGCTTCCTGCACTACAGTTATTAATTTCTGATGCAGTTCCCTGATCAGATCTATGGCTTATATGCCTGTATTCCCAAAAAGAAGTGTGTGGTGCTCACCATTCACCAGGGCCGTCCTTACCCACAAGCAAAGCATGCAGCTGCGTAGGGCACCAGGAAATTTGGGGCATCAAATTTCCTGGTGCCCTGCGCAGCTGCTCCAGCCCCTGCTCTGGCTCTTCCGCAGGCTCCCACCCCTGCTCCACCCCGCCCCTTCCCTGCCTCAGCCCCCCAGCACTCACCGGCTGCATGGCTGAGGCCAGGTCGCTGCACTCCCGCTGCTGGTGACTGCAGGCCCAGCCCCACCCCTGCTCTGCCTCAGCCCAGTCCCCACTCCCCTGAGCTCTGCAGCTGGGCTGGGCCTGCACTCACCAGCAGCGGGAGTGCAGCAACCCAGCCTCAGCCGCGCCACCGGTGAGTACTGGGGGGTTGTTTCCCCCCTGCTCCCCAAGCCAACCCCCCCCCACTGGCGGAGGCCTGGGGCCAGCCCCCCAGCTTCCCCCTTCGCGGAGACCTGGAGCCATCCCACCCGGTCCCCACCAGCAGAGGCCTGCCACCCCCCCCCGTGGGGGGGCTGCGTAGGGCCCCAGAATTGCTAGGGATGGCCCTGCCATTCACTACCACAAACTTCAGTTGGTATTATTTGTTATTTTTTGGGATAGTATCTAGGAGTTCATACTTTCCTGTGGACCGCATGATGCTCTCGTTGTACATTATTAGGTTGCATGTGCTTTTTGTAATGGGTGTGTTCAAATCCAATTCACCCCAAGGAATAACTTTGCAGGAGGCCCCACTATCCAGCTGAAATTGCACAGGGCGTTTTCCTATTAACATTGTTACATGCACACAGCTTGGGATTATCCCTTATTTTTTTCTTGTCCTGTCAGCCTGAACCTGATATGCTCTGAGACTCCAGGAGAGTCACAATGTCATCACTGCTCTCTGATGTGTCATTCCCTCCCCTCTTGTACAAGTCTGACTGAATCTTACTGAGATCTTCCTCTGCTCTTGCACACTGCTAAAATGGGTCAACTTTCACATTCCTTGCAGTGCTGTCCTAGTGCGGGCACTTCTCCTTTACCTGCTCATGATGTCTCCCACAGTAAATGCATCTCCTTATGGGTATGGAACTGTGCTCTCCTTTGCTGTTGTCTCACTGCATGTACTTCTGGGGATGTTGTACCTTGTAGGACTTTCATTCTTTTTCTCGAGGCTTCCACTGCATGCCCCACGACTAAGCATCTGTCTGTGAAATCGCCATCCCAGAGCTGCCACTCCCACAAGTGGTGATATCAAGTGCTGCAAACTATTCTGTCCCAAATCGGAGTCTAAGTCCCCAAAATTGCATGTAGCAGCCCGGGTGTGTAAGGCAGTAACACAGGGGTCTGTCCTTTCTCCTTTGAATTGGTCTCTACGAAGAAACCTGTGTCACACCAAAGTTTTGTTCTGCTTTGAGGAGCAAGAGGTCCCCAGGGCTCTTAGGACTGCAGTGAGGCTTGAGACAGGGGTGAGCTTCAGCGTGGTGCTGCTTTGTCCCCCAATAAGGTAAAATAAAAAGTTTTGCTTTCCCACTGTTGTCATCCTCCTGAATAGTAGGTCTGTGTACAGTTCAGTCTCCTCCTTCCACTGGCTTCACTGCTGGGCTAGGTTTGTGTATACAAACTCCAGGGCTCAGGGGGCTTCAGACTGAGTTCCATAGCTCACACTGCCAGCAGCTGCACTGCTGAGAACTCATGGCTCCGCTGCTGCCACCATGTTGCACTAGCGAAGAGTGATGCTGAATGCAGGTTCAGCTGAACAACTGGACCTTTATTAAACCCTCTGCACTGCTCTGTCCATGTATCGACTTTCTTCCAGCCTCACTCCCCGCATTCCCGGTTCCCCTTCTGTCCCATCAATAATAGTCCCTCAAGAGAAAACAGGCCCCCTAAGTCCAGTTCCATTGATCATGATACTACAACGTCCAGAAAAATATGGATTTTCATCTGATATATATTGGCCTAGTTCCAGTTATTTCAATGGACTCTCATCAATTTATATCAGTAGGATCTGGCCCCCTACATGTAGTAAAGCTGCAATTAGATTGCCTTTCTTTTTCTTCACTGCTCTTCAAAACTCTCTCTTGTTCTTACCTTCCCCCCTCCCACCCCAGAGGGTGAGAAGAAGTTAGACAATATCTGTTCTCTTCTCAGAAACAATACCAGTACAGCACTATCATTCCTGCAGCACATGTGATGAGCAGCTGGGTCTGTAGCTAGCAATGGATGGACTTGAAAGGTTCAGTTAGGTTAATTGATGAAAAAGTTTCAATCCCCTTCTGAAAAGACTGACTTGAACATTTTGAAATTCTTTCACTTTCCCTGTGATCTCCTGAGATTGGATCTCAAATCCCGTCATCCTTCTTCCTCATGATGTTTTCCCAAGGCTCCTGTCAACCTTGTTCTCATTATCTAACCTTCTCAACTCTGCAGTTTAATCCCTCAGACAAGCTCCAGCATCATTTGCCCACAATACCTTCCTTCCTTTTGACCTCCTATCTGTCTATCCAGGTCTTACATTGGCATCTATCACCATAATATCGGAACACCTTCCCAATAAACCCTCTTTATGTGACTTTCTAAAGTTAAGAACTCGGAGGTTGTGCAATAATCTGTGCTGTGTCTCAGCACCTTCTGATTCAAATATTATGTATTCTGTGATGTCTCTTATGAGACAAATGCCAGAGCATGAGAAATAGGAATATATGTTCCCCCAGCTTTATTAACTAAACTGAGAGTGGAGGGGACACATCACTTGAGTTCTGAACCTAAAGAGGTTTCATTTAAGGTCAGTGACTGGGCTGTTTCACCCTGGTTTATATTCAAGACAAACACATACTCCCAATGCCAAACTTTGCTCCCACTTACCCTGGTATAAACCCGGAGCAACTTCTCTGCACTTCAAGTGAGTTACTCTGGATTTATAGCACAGTAGCCAGAGAAGAATTTGGCCTTCAGCTCTACTGTAAATACACAGTAGTTTAAGATTCCAAATCCCCAGCATATATCTGAATGTTCCACTTATTCACCGATGACCTCTCTTCTCCTTTGACCCACTCTATTCATTGTCGCTACGAAATATTGGGATTTTCAACACAAACCACAATTGGAAATATTTGTTTTCAAAATCAAGGAAAAATCTGATTATTTGAAATGTAAATATTAGGAGAGACATTTTCAGAGAAAGCACTGTGGGAACAGTTTGTGTATGAAAACACCATTTTATGTCGCGTAAGCAGACGACACCCTGTAAAACTTGGCCACCTAATTCCTTCTGTTTCTAGACTGTAGAACATGGTACATGTTTTTTGAATAGTTTATAGAGTGATGTCTGTTTGCCCAGTAGATAGATCCCCAATAGTGTGATATTATGCGTGCACCCTGTAAACATTTCTGGGTCAATAACTCTGAAAACATTACAAATCACTTTTCTGAATAATTCAAATTATTACAATTAAATGTTTTGTTAAAATGTGGCGTTGCATTATAATCTTTCAGCCAACGGTATGCCTGGTATAAATCCAATTAATTCTAACATGCTTCCACCAGGAAAAAATTGCCCTTAAAATTTTATGCTACCTATTTGTCAAGTTTAAGTGGCCCCAAAATTGAGCCCTCTTCATACAACATTTTCTCTTGACAAATTTTCTTCTTTGTCACTTTACTGAACGATGTGCATTTCACTACCTCTCATTTTTCTATTCTTGGGAGCCAGTGGGATCAAATGAAATCTGCATGAGCACACTAGTGCTCTAAATGAACTAAACGCCCTCCATTTGTCATTGACAATGCTGCAGAAATTGGAATTGGAAAAATGCCTATCAGGTTGTCTGGTCCATCTTCCTCATGAGACGGATGGATTGATTTTCTTGGAGCTGGGATTTCAAGATTGCTCAGACCACACACACACACACCCCATCCCTTTTAAAGGAGAGTCGGTTTTATATAAAGGCACTCAACAGGAGACTTTTTCAAATAGAAATAGTCCGTTTTAGAGCAGACATGTGTAAGGGAATATCTTTTATTGGACCAACTTCTGTTGCTGAGAGAGATGAGCAGGTCAAACTTTGGTCCTGTAATTTATTTCAGGCTCCATTTAATTTTCATCCTTTTGGATAAGGTCTTCAGTTTGGTTTAAGTATCCAGTGGAGCTATGCCTGATCTATACCAGCTGAGAATCTGGCCCATTATTTTTAGATTTACGCAGTACTTTAAATAACACACAACTGAGGGCCAAATCCAGCAGCCTTTATGCAATCCTTATTCAGGCAAAGCTCCCACTAACAGTTCTAGTCCTAAAATGATTAATTGTTCAAAAGCTTTGGTGGAAGCTATATATCCAATTCAACTTCCAGTGGAATCAGTCTCTCCACTGATTTCAATGGTTGTTGCACCAGGCCTTATATGCACAGTAGTTGTCTTTTAATATTTTCTGGGGGGAGAGAAATTTATGCAAGTCAGTTTAAAATACATTCAAAAAGCAGTGAAGCATCTAGGAACTTTAGGACCATCAGGGTATTTGCTTAAATTGGCAGCTGCGGAGTGGGCTATTCAGCATTTCTTGTGTGATATCTTTGAAACAGCTCTGGCTCAGATTGAAGCTGCTCTGAACTGAACTGAACTGAGAAATTAGCAAGGTTTTTATTATTAATTAAATTCTCTTACTCCACTTGGAGCCAACTTGAAGTCAAAACTCATTTGTGAGAGGAATATAAACATCTGAAGAGCAGTGGGTTATGTAAAGGTTGGAAGTTGCTTGCCACAATTGCTACCTCTGAGCAAAACACTGAAGGTGCTAGTTCAAGCAAAATCACGAAGGGACTCAAATCTTAAAGCCTCCGATGTTTTAAGCTGATTTTAAATACATGTAAACATATTATTTTCACCCTTTCTTGGATGTATCTCAAGGAGGTCAACCCTTTTCACGCTGAGTAACACAAACAAACTGAACACCACTTTTATTCCCAAACCCCAACCAACTCTTCCCCTCCAAAAACAAAAACAAACAAAAAAAATTTCTCCAAACAGAGTTTTGACCTCCGAAAAGGAGAAATGCTAGAGTCTCCATGAGAGTCCACTAGGGACTTTGATGATGCTATTGATTTTACATGGAAGATACTCAGATATTACAGTGATGGGTGAAAAAAAGAATTAGATAAGTTCATGGAGGATAGGTCGATCAACGGCTATTAGCCAGGATGTTCAGGGATGATGTCCCTAGCCTCTGTTTGCCAGAAGCTGGGAATGGACAACAGGGGATGGATCACTTAATGATTACCTGTTCTGTTCATTCCCTCTGGGGCACCTGGCATTGGCCACTGTCAGAAGACAGGATGCTGGGCTAGAGCGACCTTTGGTCTGACCCAGTATGGCTGTTATGTCCTTAGGGGTGGCTGTATACAACCCTAAGTATTATCATAATTCTTTAACTGTATTACTGTAGCACTTAGGAGCCCTGGCTATAAAACCAGGACTCCACTGTGCTAAAAGCTGTAAAAACAGAACAAAAAGACAGTCATTGCCCCAAGGAGCTTACAAGGTAAGTAATAAGGCAAGAGACAATACATGGATACAGACAAGGAAGTGCAAGGAAACAATGAGACAATACTGGTAAGTTTGACAGGCAGTGGTCTCAGCATACCAAGGGCCTAACTGTTGTCAACATTTTTTCTAGTCATCACAGTTTTAAGGAGGGATTTGCAGGTGGACAGTGAAGCATCTTTTTAGAGAGTTCCTGCCAATGAGGAGGGGCAGCATGGGAGAAAGCTTATTTGAAAATTTAACAAGTAGATGGTGGGGGCTGGCATTATAGACTGATTGGAGGTGACAGTCAATCTCTCAATAGTGAGTGAAAGATAATAGGTAGGATGGGGATAGGTCATGAAGGGCCTTCAAAGTGAAGACAAGTAGCTGATGTTTGATGCAATAGAGAAAGGGGAGCTAGTGGATGAATGCAAAGAGGGTTGACCTGGTCAAAGCAATAGGGTAAGAAAATCATCTTTGCTGCAACGTTCTGAATGGATACGAGCAGGGCAAGATTGCATTTGTCAAGACCAGAGAAAAGGATGCTGCTAATGGATGGTGCTGTTCACAAAATTTTCTCATTTTGTTTAGATAATGTCGAAATGATTCATTCTGATAAGGTAAAAACATTTTATTTCAACTTTATTGTTTTGATTTATTTGATTTTGACTTCTTAAAATATTAATTTATTCTATCACATTTTACATTATGCATTATATTACATACTATGTTTTGACATTATGAAAACAGATTTTTTTTACTGTATCAAAATTAAAGATTCACCATCAAAATGAAACGATTCTACATTACCAAAATTAAATGTTTTGATTGTCCCAAATCAAAACTGTTTGGAATTTTCATTCCATGGAAAATTTTAACTTTTCGTACCGTTTCCATTTTCCAACCAGCTCCACTAATACGAACGTGAAGGAGGAGGATTGTGACCGATAATGTCAACAAATGTGACTGTTCCATAATTGTGGGCATGGGCCAATCAGAGTACTCCTTGTAGCTTGGTCCATTTTATAAACATTGGATCAGATGTTAAGCTGGTTTAAATCAGCGTAGCTCTGTTAACTCTATTAATGTTATGATAATTTACATGAGTTGAGGATCAAGCCCAGTGTATTTTAAGTTGTTCATCATCATATAAAATAGCCTCCCTCTCCCTGTACAGCACACACGCAAGGGTTAGACTCCATTCTGAAGTCAGTCAATACTGAACATCAGAAAAATGCTAACTGCCACTGTTCTCACTTGGGCCCCTATCCTACAATTTCAATCAATAGGACTTTTCATGACAGTAAATTTAGATAAATTCATAGATGATTGCAGGTTTGGGGCCTTGTTTTTTAATCCTCACTGTCATTTTAAAAAATGTAATTCCCTCTTTATTAAACCTGTCCTCCTTATTGACTTCAAAACACTTGACAATAAAATAAATTAAAAATAAGTTATAAAGTTCTTTTTTCTTTCCTGTTTCTGTTTTGTTTTATCCCATGCCTATTTTATTTTGGATTTTACATTTTTCCTGTCCTTGCCCATTAGTACGTTTTTAAGTAGAACCTCTTATCCCCACCATGGCATTGATTGACACCCCCACTGTATTGTGTTAATTTGTTTAAGTTTATTTACATAGTTTTTAAAAGATGGCAAAAGTACTCTGTTCCTCTCCTAGGCAGCGTATTCTTCCACACATGAACCCCACTCAGCCTCCACTGAGATGGCCACCACAGCCTCATTTTGGGGCCCCTCCGTAAGTCTTCATGCCAACTGCCATTCTGCATATAGAAATCAGCAGGATACTCCTGCAATACAAGAAGATACTCACACAGTGGTTACGGTTTGCCACCAATCTGTCTCTAATGGCTGGGGACTGACTTTCCCACCTGGCTACTCCACGCGGTGTTGGGGGGAAAGAAGTGTTGGCTTTCTAGGGCAAAGGAGGAGACCAGCCTGATGCTCCTCCAGCTCCACATATACACACTCAACAATACCTCTACCCCGATATAATGCAACCCGATATAACACGAATTTGGATATAATGCAGTAAAGCAGCGCTCCAGGGGAGCGGGGCTGCCCATTCCGGTGGATCAAAGCAAGTTAGATATAACGTGGTTTCACCTATAACATGGTAAGATTTTTTGGCTCCTGAGGACAGCGTTATATCTGGGTAGAGGTGTATTTAGACAACTGCTGGAAACTCTGAGCACAGTTGTGGCCACCCCTGGGAAGGAGGGCCAAAGCCTACCAGAGGAGTTGGTGGATTGCTTCTCCACCACAAGGCTGCCCAATCTAGCTCTGAGGTAGTGAGGCTGGAGGGAAAGCCTGTCTGAGCTCTCCCTCACCCTGACAAAGGAAATGTAGGTAAGGAATCATGGCAACTCAACAGGCCACAACGGCTAGTGGAAAGAGCAGAGCCAGAGACATATTTAAGTGTACCATGATAATTATATGGATTTCAACACAATCAAAATGTAGCTGACTTAAACAGTGGAAATGCAGAATGCTGTGATGAAATTTCCTAAAGAGGAAGTAGCAGAATTTGTTTTTTTATACTTTTGTTAAACACATTGGTTATGGATGAGTCTGTAACCACTGCCTAAAATATTTAGAAGAAAAGATAAAAGTTCTCCATATCCCCTTCATGACCAAATGTGTTTCTCTACCCATTTACTGACAATGAGCAAATAGCAGTACTGTACTGTTATCCTTACAAACAGGGGCATTTATGAATCATGACTTGGACGCCAAAGTACTTTCATCGCTACTCACTCTACTGTCTCACATCTGATCAATGTAGGAAAAAATCCATATTACTGTGGATACTCCATGACTAAACTCCAATCAGAAATCCTATGACTAAAGCTACTTTCTAACTCATCCAAAACCTTTAATTACATAGATTTAAAACATATCCTATAACTAGTTTATTCCTAGATTAAAATTAATTCTTGGGGTTTTTTGTGCTTTTTTTAATTCTTTGACTTTTTTTTTTTTTTTACTTTTGAGAAGCCTGATACTAAAAACAAAGTTTCATTAATAATAAGTTATTAAAGAGGCAAGCTGAAAGTTACCAGGCAGTTTTCTGCATTTAGCACAAGGTACCTCTTGTTAAACATGGGTATTGTAAATTTAAAGCCCATCAGATGTATAATTTATAGTGTGTAATAAACTATATTTAATTAATTTTCTTACATATGGTCAAATGAGACTGGATGAAGTCAAAAATAAGCAGAACTTACAGTTATACTCAAAAGCCAGTAGCACATTAACAGCTTTGACCTGGCCATTCAATGAGTTGTACTTCCTAAGGGATAGATTCTGAAACTATCCAACTTGCAAAATTCTCATTGAAATAATAAGACTTCAACATGTGGATGCAGAGTCAGGCCCTAAATTCACATAATGGAGATTCAATCCAGCCCTCAGCCAAAACTATGCAACTTTAAATCAAAAAGAATTGTGCATACATATCATAGGGCAGAAGGAAGCCCTGAGGTTTTCTAATATGTAATCACTCTTTGAAATGGCAGAAGTGAGAAAGATGCCTGAATGTAATACTAAAACATCTCATGTTATGAGAGACAGTTTTGAAATAATGACATTATTCAAAAGTGCTAATACAAATTACAGTACCTTAATTGGACCATCAAGAAAGCCAGAAAAATTATGACCGAAGCAATACTTTTTTGACACCCAAGAAAAAAACAGAGCCACTTTGTGGTTGTTACATGAGGGGCAAACTCATTTTATCTAATTTTGAAGCCACCCAGACATCTGAATTCAAAAGTCTGATGTGGGTTTCTCAAGGAGAGATTGTAAAAATATGAGCAGGAAGATGGCAACCGAGAAAAGATTAAAATAAAACACAAGTTAAGAAATAGAGAGGAGAGCAGGCAGCAAAATTATTACATTCAGAGAGATTTGTGAAAAGGGAGCAAAGAGAAGGAGACGGGAAATGAAAACACATTTTAATGTTTTGTCTACGCAGTGCTAAAATTGGGAAGGCTACAGTTCAGACTGAAAATTCATTATTATAAACATTTTTCCCACTTGGATTATCATTTAAAATCCCTTTAAAAATCTGTAAATCCACAACATTGTCCTCTTTCAAATCCTTCCCTAAAACTTAGCTCTGTCAAGATGTCTCCAGAACAGTTGATATTGGCTAGGCAACTGAGGTGCAGTGACCGCTGCTTATCACACCAACCATAATTTCCTCACTGTATCTTTTTCTCTCCATGTCTGTTGCATCTGTGACAGAGTGGGTTATGTCTGTATCAAATTATGAACTCCATCTTGTATTACGTCTTGAACAGACATCTAAACTTGCCCAAAGTAAGCCTACTGAATTGCACTAAACAAAGCTACCCTGGCCAGAAAAGGTGCTTAACACCTCATTGAGGAACTAGCACGGAGTAGCCATCAAGACTGCAATCTGGAGCCAGTGTCTTTGATTGTCTCTCAACTCCTGGTCCATCCCGTGGAACAATGGTTCTTCTAGATACGGGCTTGCAGGCAGATCAAGGATAACCGAAGGATGGGACTAGAGCATCCCAGGGGAACGCTTGGACAGGAGACAGAGACCCTATCTAAGACCCTACCTAAGTTTTGCTCTGTTCAGGGGGCCAACCATCACCGCATATAAGAAGGACTGGCAGAAGAGACTGCCTAGCCTAAAATTCTGACAAACCTCGGACTCACAGAAAGGGTGAAATCAGGCCAGGGGAGATTGTGTCACAGGCCTTTTATTTAATTTTCAAAGATCTGTAACTCTCAAGTGCTTTAAATGTACAGTTTCTGCGGTTAACAAATTCCTTTGCTAAACTTGTGTCCTGGCTTTCCTCCCATGTTGTTAAACTAGAAGCACAGAGTACCAATAGTCCAGGTGAAACACTGGGGGAGCATATGTAAACAACTGGGAGGGCCTGAGTGCTGGTTTTGCACTCTAGGGTGGCTGGATGGCAGAGTCCCATGTCCCAGAAGGGCATCAGAAAAGAAGTCTGAGCTTGGGAATATACCCTAGAGTCCCAGAGCTAGAAACGGCAACTAGACTCTGCACAGGCTCAGCTGGCTCGGAAGCATGCAGGACCCCGCTACTGGGTCCACTCACAACAGACTGTTGACTGCAAAGTGGGGTACCAGACCAGGTTGCAACAATATCTATCTATTGTCTCCTGACATATATTCAGATGGTAAGCTCTTTAGGGTAGGAACTCTTTTGTTACGTTTGTACATCATCTAGCACCAGCAGGCCCTAAGACACGAGAGAAAAATTAAGCTCTCCCCACAAAAACCCTTTCTTACTTTTTGTTTTATACTTTACATTAGCTATAGGGCCTGATTTTCCCCTCTGTTAGACCATTATAAGTCAAGAGTGATAGGGAAGAATTAGACCCACAGTTTATAGACTTAGCTTTAAGTCTCAATGATGTTCCCCCAAAAAGTAAACTTTGCAGAAAGTTTTGCCAGCTGCAAAGGCGCCAAAACAGCTGAGGATTATCAAGGTCATGAGAAACACCATGCTATCTTATCCTTGCCACAACCACCGACATTGGGTTGATCCTCCCATAGATGGCTACATCAACTTTAGGTGTAGTAATATGTCGCAAAGCAACTCTGTGCCAGAGCCAAGGACCAGGCTAAAGCCTCTAGCCTCTTGTTTCATTTACATACTAACATGTTCCCCTCAGTGCCTATATTTAACAGCTTGATGCCTGTGTCCTTTAACTGCCATTCAGCTGGAAGACAAAGGTCAATGCACCTCCAAAAGATCTTTTTGAAATCTTAATTAAATAAGAAGGAATGAAGTAGCAAATGTAGTAAGTAACTATACCTAAGGAAATTTGAACAGAATAGTAATTTGTTTTTAAAAATAATAAAAAAAAACCCTGTAAAACTTCTTTGTGGTTTTGGTTTGTATCAAAATGTGATATCAAGATCTTTTATAATCTACGAACACTTCCCTAATAAATACTATAGGTTAGGGGGAAAATCATTAAAGTATTTGAAAAGATATTTACATGTAAAACTGGACACCTTACATTTATCATGAGAATTACTTTTATTCGCTTAGCAGAAGAAACATGAGAACTTTAATATAAAGACCTGCTTTTTCCATTCATGATTTTGTTTTAGTCATTTATTCCCTTTGTTCACAAATCCCTCCTCAATAATTACCCAGGAGTTTATGATGACTCTCAGACTCACTTACAACACGTCTGTCCTTCAGTGTCTTGTTGACTGTGGATCTTCCAGGACTTCTTAGCTCAATGGTGCATACTCATGCTTAATTTCCTCACATTGATTTACTGTCTGCCCTCAGAAGTGCTCCAAGACCATTACCCCATACATAGCATGGTTATCTGGAATCTTTTTTTATACTCTGACTGCAATTCAGATTACCTCAGCTGACTTGAAATACCTGGTGGCAACAGGTCCTCAAAACTGACAGAACATGCATTCTTGTCTAGCCCAGTTATCTAACTTTTTTTGGCTACAAAGACTTATTTGCTTCGTGTCATTCTGTGTATTTAACGCTATATTAAGAGCTTTGGGGAAATCTCCCACTTTCAACCAGCATTGCTGCAGCTCTACCAGTGTTGGGCAATGGTTGGAGTATTAATGCCACCCAACATTGTCCCATCCAGCTCAGAACAGGCCTCAATGAGAAAATGGTAAAAAGGCATGTGACTGGCCTATACTAGCTATGACTGTGGGCATTCCACCAGTGGCAATGGTACTAAGTGGGGTATTTCCCCAAGGAAAGTGTAATTCTCAGATCAGATAGACATGGGTGCACTGGCTCTCCTCAAACTAGCACCTAAAAATAGCAGTGTGGCCACCTGGGCATGGGTGGCAGCTTGCACTATCCACCCAAGTGCAATTTTGTGCAATCCCCTAGGTACGTAGCCATAGCTGCTGCCTGCACCACCATGGCCACGCTGTTAATTTTTAGGTGCTAGCTCGAGCAGAGCTAGCACAGAGTATCTGTAAATATCCGAGCTGGGAAATACACCCGCCAGCTGTTGTGCAGACACATCTTAAGTACCTTAGTATGGACCAGGCCCCAGTGGGTGCTGTCAAATTTTATTTTAATGCCACTGTCATACCTTTGACAACCCAAGTGCCAGGCTGTTAATTGTACAGCGACACTCACCGGATTTCTTCACAGTTTTTCAGATGGGAGTGGAAATTAACACGATTGTTATTATTTACTTTCTTTTTTGAACATTACTGGTTAGCACTGCCTAGCAATGGTATATTTTCCCTCTCAGGAAATTACTGCTGAGGCAGCAGGTGCAGCACCAGGGTGAAAAAAAACAACAACAACAACCCAAAACAATGGTTTTGATATATATCACAAAGGTAGCAACAAATCTATAGAAGCACACTCTATGTTTTGTATAAACACACTAGACCCTAAGACACTGATCCTGCAAAAACGTATGCACATATGAAACTTTAAATTTTTGAATAATCTCACTAAAGGAAATTATACTGCTTTGTATTGCTTCTTGTATTTGTTTTAAGAAAGATGCCAGATTTTGAGGAAAACTTCTCAATACATATGCATAATGTCTGGTGCATATGGAAACAGCAGGAAAAAACAGCTATCTACAATTGAAAGTCTGTTCAACTCATGATTGCTGTAATGGAATGGAAGTATTTTGAAAGGATTAGAAAACAAGGCTGTAAGGAAGAGTCTGAGGTGGAGTTTATAGTCTCACTGAAAAAGAATGTTTTTTAAACTTTGCATTTTATTGTTTTTCCATATACAATATCTTGGAGTCCAAATACAATACAAATGGAAGTCCTGTAGAAAGATCTGGTGTCAGGAAATGGTTATCAAGACATCCTATTCAGTTTCAATCCAAAACCGTCAAAAAGGCAGAAGGAACAGGACAGTAAAATGAAAAGATCAGTATGTAAATACAGAATGAAAAGCCAGCTACAGACCCAGGATGGAGCCTTTATAGAAAATACAATATGTAGACACATCCAAAAAGAATCCATAAAGATAGCCTTCCATTAAGGAGAAAGAAATGCTGTTAGTAAACTCTTTATGCTACACAATGCATAGATTCAAAAACATTATCATGCAAGAGCTTTCCATACCGTGTCCTCAGAGTTCTTAATCTTGGGAAGTGAGAATAAGACCATGTCTACACAGGGACACTCAGGAAAGTTAATCCGAATTAACTAACGGCATGAATTTAATGTGGATTAGTTACACTACATTAAACCCCTGTATGGATGCACTCATTCAGAATTAAAGTGGCCTTAATTTGGTTTATTTAATTCACAAAGTGGCCTTAATTCAGTTTATCTTAATTCATTAAACCAAATCAAGGCCACCTTAATTATGAGGGGTTTAGTATAGTTTAAGTAACATACTTTACATTCATACCATTAGTTAATTTTTAGTTAACTTTCCTGGGTGTCCCTGTGTAGACAAGCCCTAAAGATCATTTAATTTCAGTATCTCAGTTTTCCCATTTCTAAACAGGCAACCATAACATCCCCCTGCCTCAGAGCGGTGTTGTCAAATTGAGGCAATATTTGTGCTGTACTTTGAATTGTATATAAAATGGTCACCATTGAAACAGAAAGCAATTGTCAACTAATATAACACATTTACAAATGTTATTCCATATTCAAAGTAGAAGAAAATTGTGATATCTCGGATACCACAATGCAGTAGCATTTAGCAACAGCTGATACATTAATGGGAACTATAAAATATGCTAAGTACTATTATGCTACAATAAATATTGTGTTATTGCACCCTGGTATAGCAAAGATTTTATTTCCTTATTTACAGCCAGACATTCCAACTAATCATATACACTTTTCAGAAGAGCATTCTGAAGCAGCACCTGCAAAGACTGTACATGGGGGCTATCTTTAACATTTTTAAACAGGCATAAGTCTGCCAAAAAAATGTAAATAATCAGGCCCCGGTACCATACTGGATACAAACAATCCAAATATTTTGCACTATGCTCTGTTTTTTCAGCATAAGTGTTTTTCATTCAAGTGCTCCACAGTATTTCATATTCATAAAAATTAAATTCTGATTTTGTTATGACTATGACAAGTCTGCATTGCTCTCTCCTTACTGAATTCTGCACAAAACATTCTACGTGTCCTACGTGATGCTCCAGATTATCTAATTTTGAGGACAACTAAATTGACCCCATACATAGCACTCCAACATATATTTAAGAATTCCAGGCTTTTTAGAATCTGGTTTTAATAGATTCTCAATTTAATGTTTTTTACAACAGTAAAGGTGACAAGCCAATAAAAATATTTGGCAAGTCAGTTTTTGCTACAGTGGAACATAAGGAACCCAACTTAAGAAAGATACAATACTCTAACCAAGTCCATGTCTGTCAACCTTGAAAGCACAACTGATCTGTAATTCACCATGGAAAAAGCTACAAAACTGTGGTTTTGCTATAAAGTGGAACTGAACATTTCAACCCAATTTGAGCAACAGAGTCCAGAAAGAGAAAAAAATATATAGCAAATACATTTTGTTTGATGTGGATTTAATTTATTTCTTAAGCAAAAGAATGTAACACGCTTGCTCAGGATCATGAGCAAGAATGTAATTTAGGTATGAAAAATGGGGGTAATAGAAATGTTGTTCCTTCTTTACAATGTAAATTACTGTGCAATCATTGCACATAGTTTTAAACTACTATGATAGATTTTCAAAATGCTCGGTGGGCAGTGGAGTAGCATGATTCCTCAGTGTGCTAGGCTTTAATAAAGACTGCATACATGTGTCAAGAGAAGCTGCATGCTGCAGACACACTTCTGGATTATCCTAGTTTCCACTTCTGAAGTACATTTTATGACCGTTTCTCTAAAGGAAGCGTTTGTCTCTGCACATATGGAATCACCAGCATTCAAACTGCTGCATTTCCAGTAAAATAGAAAATAATCTTGCTTGCTTATCTTATTCAGGATGTTTGTATTTATTTTAAGCATACAGATGTCCAAATCTATTTAATTTTTTGTCAAACAGTCACTAAGGATATGTTGGCAATCATTCAGAAGCATTATTAACAAAGAGAGCAATCTAGGGTCACCTGCTTCTGGACTACTCACATTTTTCTCTTCCACATTTCTGTTCCTTATACAAGAAGGAAAGTATACGCACAAGAAGGGGCACTTAAGATACAAGACCGTGTGCCTCAGGAAACATATCTTTTTCTGCTGGTGAAGACAAGAGACAAAAACAAGAACTTACTACCTACCTCAAGAGTAACAGGGAAGGCAAGGATGGGAACTATATCGCAAGACAAGAAACATAATCAGTGTATTACAAATGAAAAATAAAACGCACACAGCCATCACTGCCAAGATCTATATCAACCATCAGTAACAAAGTGCACAGACTGCAAGAAGAAGACATAAAAAGCTGGACAAAAAAAGCTTGAAATGAACACCAAAAATCAGAATACATTGAAGCAGGAGGTTCAAAAGAGCTATAAGGCTGAAGTTTCCATATTTCCATGCAGTGCCCTCCTGAGTACATCAAATCAGGCCCTAGAATGCGGTAAAAACCGTAGTCCATTGGGGACAGCAGGAACCAATATTGACATTCTGATGAAGAAGAATTAAGGGAAGTGGATCAGAAAGGCCTCTTACCTCATGAAGATCCGTATCAGGAGGATGGTTTGGGAAGAGGAGTAGGCCAATCCCTAAAAAGATTTAAGAACGAAGGAAATCAATAAGCTACCCAATGAAGAGTCCAAGAAAGGCAGAGGCTTTCAGGTGATGTTCAGAACACATTGAAAGACCAGGTGGTAATAGGCCACAAGACTTCTCCCAAGAAGGGCAATCAAAGAAGGACCTGTTGGGTGGAAAGACCTTGGGAAATAAAGATTCAAGCCAAAGAATTTCTCAAAACCAGGCCAAATTTGACCAGCTTGCTGAGATTCAACAAATTTTTACTACAAAGTATTATTTCAAGATTCAGGCACATTTCTAGTCTACAGTGAAATCAAACAAGGTTTACCTGTTTTCATGGTGTCAGTAAAGATGTTTCATATGCTACAAAAATAGTTATCATGTAGAAAAACTTGGGGTTTTTCTCTTACAAAATATAAAAGAATCCTGCAAATATTAGTTTGATGCTGTATTCAAATTGTTAGCTATATGCAAGAAGAAATGTGCTCTCCTCATGACAGATTGTGGCTCTATTTGTTTGGCCACATAAGGCAGTTAAGGGGGGAAATTGCAGATACCAGAACAGGGCCCTTTAATGTACCAGACAAAGGCATAAATAGCTCCAATGCCTGAAAGTTTAAGTTAGACAAATCCAGACTAGAAACAAGGCACAATTTTTTAACAGTAAGAGTGATAAACCATTGGAACAATTTACGAAGGGTTGTGGTAGATTCTCCATCACTGAAATTTTTTAAATCAAGATTGGATCTTTTTCCAAAAAAGACAAGTTCTAGTTAAACCACAGCTATTGAAGTTGAAGCAGAAATTCATTCAGGGAAATCCAGTGGTCTATGATATACATGAGGTCAGATTAGATGATCACAATGGTCCCTTCTGGCCTCAAAAATTTTAAAATCTATTAATCTAGGCAGATGAGGAGCCTTCTTGAATTGTATGTCTCCGCCACCCACTGTTCAAGTGTGATGGACATGAAATTGGCAAAGTCTTGACTCCACCCAGCATACATGTGTGTTGAGAGAGTGAAGTATACTGCAGGACCTATAACCCGGCACTCAGAACTTCTACAAAGCAAGGGGAAACCAGAAGACACACTGTAACTCTCGGACTTCCAGTCCGCTCCGGGGGCATTGCAACAAATGTAGGGCTCCTTGCTCATGGCAAAACCACAAATGAGCCCCTCAATATTTTCTTCAGTTCTTAAGATCAGTTTTTCTAGTACACGGGTGCCCTCCCATGTCCATCCCAATTTGTCTTCCAATGAGGTAATTGCTGATAAATTCATATTTCCAGGTTACCTAGGAACCTGATTTACTTTTCTCATCTGTTGATTTGATTTTGAAAGAATGTCTGTTTTTCTAAAATCTGAAAGGGATAGGACAGGTTGCTTCACAGAACATGATAAAAACAATAAGACTATTTAAACACAAACCACAGAAAATTATAGGCACTAAAGAAATATATTTACATCTTGTACGCTGGAAACATGCTTGCAAATGAATATTTCAAGGTACTTCCTTTACTTGACAGCTGTGCACTTAAATTGAGTAAAAGAATTATCAACCCAGCACAAACTGTATTATAGCACAATATCAATATAATGTCTCCAAAACAAGAATTGAAAATGTTTAGTAATATGAGTTATGATTTCACTTTTTTGGGATCATTAGATAATAATAGCTCTTTTTTTCTCTAGACAGCAAATGCAGATCCAGATAGGCAGTGACCTAATAGCATCAGCTGAATGATCTATTGCTCATCCTAAATGAAGCGTTATTTAAGACATAAACTCTGCTTTCACCAATAAAGAGAGACATGAAAGTATGGGAGGCAGTATGCCCAGATAAAATGCTCAGACACTGCCGTAGTAAACAAATGCTTCTCAAGAATAAAAACCAGTTAAAATAGTAATTTTAGTAATTTCCATTTTAAAAGATTCAATCTATAACAAACTGCTAAACAACGCTAAATAAAGGAGAGAGGTGAAGGAAGTGAGAGAAAGCATAATGTGCAGCCATATTTGCTAAGGTCAAAAATCTTACAATGCTGATCTTCCAGGACTCAACTGCAGCCTTTGCATCCCACCAAGAAGACAGAACAGGGTAGAGGAGCAGAGGTGGAGGTGGTCTACCAACAAAAATGGGAGCAAGAGGGCACAGGGAGCTGTGTAACCAACATTTCTCTCCTCAGAAGTGCCATAGATGCAGGTTAAAAAAGGAGCTCCTAATCGCAAAAGCAGACATTGTCAGTTCCCATCCCACTGTAGGGTTGCCAACTCTGACTGAAGCTATTCTTGGAGATTTTTCCCCCCAACATGATGTAATGTCATTTTCTTGAAATATTGTATTAAAATCTCCCATTTTGCTTTCAATAGTCACCGGGAGATTGATACCGATTTTGGGAGACTCCAGGCCAATCCTGGAGGGTTAGCAACCCTATCTCACAGAAAAGACTGAACAGGAGGTGGGAATGACAGGGATAAAATCCCTCTCCTGCTCCCAACACAAAGGAAATTTGGATTGTTTCAGTGGGTTTTATTTTAAACAATTTCTACTAGCTGAGAATTTTGCCCTCCTCAGAGTGGCCCTCATTGCAAAGATTCACCCAGTATCTCAAGGGAGGGAAATCAGATGGCTCCACAGCACCATTTCTGCCCCCTCTCATACCCTGCAGCATAGGGTAAAAAAACAGTGGGTGCTCAGCATCCATTGGCAGTACCACCGATCAGCTCCTCGCCCTTCCCCCCGAGCGCCTCCCACCCACCGGTGATCAGCTGTTCAGCAGCGTGCAGGAGGCACTGGAGGGGAGGGAGAGGAGCGGGAAGAGGTGGGGGCGGGGGTGGAGTAGGGACTTGGAGGAAGGGGTGGAGTGGGGGCGGAGTCTGGGGTGGAGCGAGGGTTGAGCACCCCCCAGGAACTCATTGCCTCTGCTCTGCAGAACCCCTTTGTACAATCTGGGGTTTACGGGGGTGGGGGGAAGAGATGTAGTTAAAACAAGAGAACACACATTTAGAGTTGCCACCCTCCAGGATAGTCAGTCTCCAGGAATTAAAGATTATTCTTTAATTAAAAATTGTGTCGTGTGATGAAACCTCCAGGAATACGTCCAACCAAAATTAGCAACCTTACACACATTCCACTGGCCCCATACATTCCATGACCCATATTCAGCGTACCGGGCCTCTACATTGATGAAACTGACTTAGCACAGATCTCAGGGAATCAGCCAGGTTTGGGGCATCTTATTTGAAGTGAGGTAAACACTATGCATTCCCAGCCCTCCTTTGAGGAATAACTGGACATAATTGCATTAAGACACAATTTTGAGTAATTAGAGGATTCCTCACAGAGAAAGGCAAATAAACAGTCCCTTTCCAGAGCTTTTCACATGGGAAGGATAGTCTGGCCTCTGTGATATTTAGCCATAATCCAACAGTACTAAACACGTAATTTTAAATGTGGACTAACCTGCATATAAATACTATTTTTTCAATATGATTTCGGTTTTGAGTTAAAGGCAGCATTTCCAACTTTTGTGATTTTATCATGAGTCTCATGATGGTTGCTATTTTTTTGTAAAGCCTGCTCTGAAGTCCTGTGATTGTGAGAATCTGAGCTTTCATTTAAAAAACTAAGAAAAAAATAAATAAAGTTTCTAGCTCTCACGGTTGCAAAGAACCTGAACATTAAAGTCTGAAAAACAAGAAAGCAAATAAAAGAGTCAAAACCATGTTTTTTAAATTTCATGATTTTTAAGCCAATCATGATTTTCTGGGTCATGATTTAAGATTTTTGAATGCTTGAGGTTGTCAATATTGTGAAGCTATAGGATCTGATTATGTTTATGTCCAATGGCTGGAAATTGAAGCTAGAGAAATTCAGACTGGAAATAAGGCATATATTTTTAATAGCAAGGGTGATTAACCATTCCAACAATTTACTAAGGGTTGTGGTGGATCCTCCATCACTGGCAATTTTTAAATCAAGATAGGATCCTAAAAGATCTTTTCACATGGGAAGGATAGTCTGGCCTCTGTGATATTTAGCCATAATCCAACAGTACTAAACACGTAATTTTAAATGTGGACTAACCTGCATATAAATACTATTTTTTCAATATTATTTCGGTTTTGAGTTAAAGATCTAGGAATTAGTTTGGGAAAATTCTATGGCCTGTGTTACACAGGATATCAGACCAGAGGATCACAATGGTCCCTTCTGGCTTTGGAATCTATGAATCCTTATAAATATATTTGATATCCCGAAGTCAGAGATATCAGAGGGAGGGAGGGAGAGACAGACACACAGTCTGAAGATCCATGAACGCAATTTTTAAAACTGCCGGTTTCTTTCCTCTGTGTATTGCCAGTTCCTTGTTCTTCCCTTTTGGCTGCCATTTTAGGAGGCCACTCTGAGAAACTTCCTCTATAGTCAATGCCACAGATCTCCTAGCAATACTAGTCTGTAAGTAATCCATCTGTTTCCTTCTTCCAGAGAGGAGCATTGGCTAATTGTTTGATCAACTCTGAGATCTAACCTTTCCACACAGAGATATGCTGCACCACTGCTAAAGTTGACATATTTGTTTTTTCTCCTTATGTTGACTCTCTCCCATATTTGAGAATCTTGTTCTGTAAATCACATGTGATTTTGGACCATGAAAGGAAAATGGTACCATCTGCGTACACAGAGGGGAGTCCAAGTCTTTCTCTAGGGCCACTGCTCATCAAACTAACCTGATTCTTAATGCTCTGCTGAATGCCAGGCGGGCACAATCATTTTATGACACTAGTGCCATTTGTGTCATTACAGTTAAGGGCCTAATGCTGCTTCAATTTTAATGTCTATTTTCAGGCGTTTATAACTTGGCCATCTATGTTAGCAGTCAGCTGGACATGATTGAATATAATAGCTCCTTCTCAGATGTGAATCTAATTGTGTCATTAAGGTGCTTGTTACAAGGTCCCTGAGAACTCATTGACACTATAAAGCACTACAGTTTCAGGAATCCATTGATTAAGGGGTCCCCAATTAGGCTGTAACCAATAAAGTATAATAGCTTTCAGTACATAGACCATAGGTACTGCAGCACTGACTCAATAGACACTGCAACGTTTCCTTCAAAAGAATAAAGAAGACCAAGTACACTCTTTGATAATAAACTGCAACCACACCTTATTTTCTACGACCTGCATGCTCACTGACAAATGTCCAGCAACAGTGCTTAATTTGTACCAGGTCTTGCCATGGCTGAGCTCTGGCACCTCTAGGTGCAGGGGTTGATTAAACGAGGCTCAGAGGTACAGGAACAGGAGAGGCCTTTATAAAGCCCAGAAGCTGAGAGCAGAAAGGGGCTGCAGGGAGGTAGTCTGCAGTCACTCCCCTGGGTGAAGGGAGGTGTACTGAGACTATAGAGGGTAGTCCATATTTACCTCCTGGGAGGTGGGAATTGGGAGGCTGGCAAACCCAGAGAGTAGGGGGAAGCCAGAATGGTGGGCAAATGCTTGGGGAAAGCAGCAAGGCAGGACAGTGCAGGCCTTGGCTGCTGACCAGAGGGCCCCTGAGCTTGAACTTGGAGTAGAAGGTTGACCCCATTTGCCAAGAAAGACTTTGGCACCCCCAGCAGTGGGGAACACGTATGGTGACTGAACCAAAGGGCCGAGTCATGAAGAGGAGGCTGTGGTTCCTGAAGTGAGAGAGGCCTACAGGGTGAGAAAGGACAATGGGTAGGGATACCACTAAAATAAGGCAGCACCTGGCAAAGCTAATCCCCAGGATGGCCAGGAGGAGGTGTCACCAGTGGTGAGCTGACCCTGTGACAAGCAATTAGAAACTCAGAAGAGCCAAATCATAAGAATGTGTTTCAGATGCTTCTATTGACAATTTATTTGTTTTAGAATACAGCAATTAAAACAGAAGAAAAAAGCTTTATGTCTCTCCAAGCATTGAAATAGGTTCAAAAGAGACTAAGAGTTCCCAAGTCCCACACAGTGCCCTCCTGATTACAGTTCCCCAGAGGAACAGTTGTGTGACTTTCTTGTACAGCATTCTCATCCTGTGAAATAATTTGTTTTGGAAACCAATGCAAGGAAGAATTTACAGATTGAAGCACTGTGTAGGTAAAATTTCTACCCCAGGACTACTAACTTTCACAGAGCCAAGACCCTGACTAATATGTTCAAAAATCGGAGCCTTAAGTAGGCTCCAAATCAGAGTTAGACATCTTATGGTAGCCTAATTTTCAAAAGTGCTGAGCACTCAGCAGCTCCATTGGTTATTCCTCAGTAAACTGGGTATGCTTCATGCTTCAGCCTCTGGCCATTCATTACGATGTTTAGTTCCCTCTTAGCATCGGCCAGTTTTACAGCATCATCACTCAAAATCTTCTTCAACTCAGAGAAAGTCGGAGCCTGGAGTCCGTAGCGGATGTCATTTGCATAGATGAAGTTCTGCGACTGGGTTGGTGGCAGGTCATTGATGTATAGATTGAACAAGGTTGGGGATAGTACTGACCCCTGGGGTAACCCACTCATCTGTTTTTCCGAGCATCTGACATACAAAAGCCACCTGAACAAGATAGCAGAGAAGGTCAAGGTGTGCAACAACCTTCTCAGCACACTGGCAGGTTCTTCATAGGGAGTGGATGCTCCAAACCTAAGAATCTCAGCAGTTGTCACTTGTACTCAATAGCAGAGTAATGGGTATCAGTATGGAGTTGGTCAACACACACCAACTCAACGTGCAACTCAACTCAACAATGTGCATCATCACAGGACCGATTCCATAGATTCCAGTTCTGATCCACATTGTTCCCTCCTACATCAGGAGGGAGAATGCAGCCGGCAAGCTGCTGGAGAAGGTATGTGCCAACTCAAGCTTGCCCTTATTCAGTGACCATTTTAGCCCACCAACTACATGTCTTTCATCATGACACACACTGCAGTCGAGGCTGCCATGCCAGCACGTGACAGCAGAGTCTCTGTGGTGGGAAGACCGGTGATTAACACCAACCACCAATCAGTTCCTTGTCACAGACACTACCCACTTCGACCTGCCACATCATCAGTGGACCTTTCTTAACTGATTCCTGACTGGGCAATGCCCCTGTGCAGCCAACCAGCACCATGGGAGTCTTTGAGACAATCCAAGTTGCAGCGCAGATCAAACAATGATACACGTTGTGGAGTGCCAGCTAACCAAACTGAGCAGTGGGCTCTGAGAGCTCCCCTTGGCCATTGCTATTGCTTGGTTCAGCGAATATGCAAATGCTGAATAAATAAATTGTTTATTCCTATCCAAATTCTCTGAGGTTCATCGGAGTTGCATATGCTGAAGCAATGTAGAATTTGGCCTTCTGTATCTACAAAATAACTACTTGAAATGTCAAAGGTTTATGCTCGATTTAAAAAATTCAGAATGCATTTTGGTTAACTATTTTGTGTCCATTAATATTTTGGAACTAAATTCAATCCCATTTTAAGAAAATATTGATTTGGCATAGCATATGAGAGACAAACCATAACTATTAAGCATCTAACTTCATAATACCCTGTCTGCCAATTAATCAAACATGAACAGAAGCACACTTACCACGAGAATGGCAAATATCACATATGCATTACTAATTAGAACCAGTAACAATCAAGATAAAGACATGAAATATCTAGAAAGATAAACATCTGAGTGAAAAAATATATATATTTACATTTCTGAGTCTGTATCTGAAAATGTATTCAAGAAAATCTTGCTTTGGAATTTATTTTTACTTTAAAAAATATGTATCCAAATTATTTCAAACCACAGAGATGAACTCACACATATTTCATAAATCAATATTCAGTGCCAGAATTTTTTCCCTTAAATTAAATCAGTGAAGATAGCTGATTGTAATAGAAATAACAACTGGCATTTATACAATTCATATAATTTCTGCAGGCCCTAAAGTAATAAAGATACATTTGCAAACAAAATTAAAAGGCAGAGAATGTTAATTTACTTATCTTGATATTCTTTTACAAAGCCTTTTGCATTAGAGAGAGAACAGGCTAGATGTGTTAATTTTTAAAATTCCAATACTTAAAATTATTAAACAAACTAATAATTATGTTATATTAAATACATAGTATACAAATAAAGCTAATGGTGAATCAGTGGCAAAAGCTGCAGCAGCATGTTGCAATGAATAGGATATCAGTTATAAAATACTGTTGTAAACTATAAAATACCTGTAATCAAAAGGTGCTCCACTCCAAACTGAATAGCTGATAAAAAAAATAATTTATGTCTCAATCATTACCAAATAGTTTATTTTTAATGTGGTTTACTTCATAAATATTAAGTACCAGTTCTGAACTACAGCATATAAAAAGTCACAGTAGATTGCTTATTAACATCCAAACAATCCATAAAACCAATTTACTGATTCACATTCAAATAATATATTAACTTAGCTACAAAAACTGTCCTCAGCGCTTGGCTTAAAAGTTGGTGCCTGTCTGAAAATACTATTTGAATAACACTCTGTTAGGAAAAAGAATGAGGAGTACTTGTGGCACATTAGAGACCAACAAATTTATTTGGGCATAAGCTTTCGTGGGCTAAAACCCTCTTCATCAGATGCATGGAGTGGATTTTAGCCCACAAAAGTTTATACCCAAATAAATTTGTTTGTCTCTAAGGTGCCACAAGTACTCCTCATTCTTTTTCCTGATACAGACTAACATGGCTACCACTCTGAAACCTGTCACTCTGTTAGGAATTGGCCACATCTACTATGCAGACGGACTGGAGGATAAACAAAATAAATAAAAGGCAGTTATTCATATTGGGTGAAATTCACCCCTGTGCAAACGCCAGCACAAGGCCCAATTGCCGCTTAGCTCTCACATAAGCCACATTTTAGGAATAAGGGTATATTGTAATTAATTTATCTGAAATGCTATATTTCTCCCTCCTCCCTGGGTGTCTGAGTGTCGTTTTCCTCTCATTACAACTGACTGATGAAAGACCAATAAATAACTATTACCCCCACCCCCATATTACCACAGTTACATCACTAATTGCCCATGCCAACAGACACAAGCTTCACACAAGAATAATAAATGGCTACAGTATTGTCCTTGAATTTTTCTTTCTAGAATTAATATTAATGGAAATATGAACCATTTCACAGTCTCGCATATTGGGCTTCAATTCTGCCAGGGTCATAAATGAGGCAAAATGACTACAAGCACCAGTGAAGGTTCAGAAATGCCAATTCAAATTTAAAACCTTACTTCAAAATTATTTTAGGATTTTATATACATGGCACAGAAGAGCTTCCCATCTGGTGAACTTTTCCATTGTTTTGCTGCTGAGATGCGCATGCTAGGATTATTTCAAAAGACATGCACTATGGAGTACTCCGAATTCCAAGCACAGCAGCACATATATAGTATGTGACTACTAACAGAGAAAAATGTTTATTTTATGATCTAGGAGAAGATGAAAGATGGTCGTCTGGAATATTTAACAGCAGTTGCAGCAGAGATCTGGGATTCACATAAATAAACTGTTCCTATTAGAATGTTTACCCTCCACACAGAACACTGCCTCAGCGTAGGCAACCTCAAAATGTTAAAGAAATTATCTTCATTGTTTGAACTACATTGCTGTTGACGTGCTGCCCGACTGTACACAAATATATTTTATTTGGCCAGACATAGAATGAAATAAAACAATTTTAGAAAAACATTCCCTTTAAATTATCTCTGTGTTGCACAGACAAAATAAATAACTCCATTCTAGAGATCACAAAGATACATCTCTCCCAGGTCCAAGACAGATAGGGTGTGTCTACATTGCAACTGAACACCCACGGCTGGCCCGTGTCAGCTGATTCGGACTCATGGGCCTCAGGCTAAGGGGCTGTTTAATTGTGGTGTAGACATTCAGAATCAGCCTGGAGCCTGAGCCCTGGGACCTTCCACCCACTGACATACTAACAGACTGATAAGAGCATACACCAAGACAGCACGGTGGATGACAAATAGGGGAGAGCTGAAAACAAACTGCTTATGACATTGCTGTCTTCATCATCTGGGAGAACCCATAAGTATTCATAGAATCATAGAATATCAGGGTTGGAAGGGACCTCAGGAGGTCATCTAGTCCAACCCCCTGCTCAGAGCAGGACCAATCCCCAACTAAATCATCCCAGACAGGGCTTTGTCAAGCCTGACCTTAAAAACTTCTAAGGAAGGAGATTCCACCACCTCCCTAGGTAACACATTCCAGTGCTTCACCACCCTCATAGTGAAAAGGTTTTTCCTAATATCCAACCTAAACCTCCCCCACTGCAACTTGAGACCATTACTCCTCCTTCTATCATCTGCTACCACTGAGAACAGTCTAGACCCAATCCTCTTTGGAACCCCCTTTCAGGTAGTTAAAAGCAGCTATCAAATCCCCCCTCATTCTTCTCTTCTGCAGACTAAACAATCCCAGTTCCCTCAGCCTCTCCTCATAAGTCATGTGTTCCAGTCCCGTAATCATTTTTGTTGCCCTCCGCTGACTGCTTTCCAATTTTTCCACATCCTTCTTGCAGTGCATGGCCCAAAACTGGACACAGTACTCCAGATCAGGCCTCACCAATGTCGCATAGAGGGGAATGATCACGTCCCTCGATCTGCTGGCAATGCCCCTACTTATACATCCCAAAATGCCATTGGCCTTCACGGCAACAAGGGCACACTGTTGACTCATATCCAGCTTCTCGTCCACTGTAACCCCTAGGTCCTTTTCTGCAGAACTGCTGCCTAGCCATTCGGTCCCTAGTCTGTAGCGGTGCATGGGATTCTTCCGTCCTAAGTGCAGGACTCTGCACTTGTCCCTGTTGAACCTCATCAGATTTCTTTTGGCCCAATCCTCTAAATTGTCTGGGGCCCTCTGTATCCTATCCCTACCCTCCAGAGTATCTACCTCTCCTCCCAGTTTAGTGTCATCTGCAAACTTGCTGAGGGTGCAATCCATGCCATCGTCCAGATCATTAATGAAGATATTGAACAAAACCGGCCCCAGGACCGACCTTTGGGACACTCCACTTGATGCTGGCTGCCAACTAGACACGGAGCCATTGATCACTACCCGTTGAGCCCGACAATCTAGCCAGCTTTCTATCCACCTTAGAGTCCATTCATCCAGCCCATATTTCTTTAACTTGCTGGCAAGAATACTGTGGGAGACCGTGCCAAAAGCTTTGCTAACGTCAAGGAATAACATGGCTTTCCCCTCATCCACAGAGCCAGTTATCTCATCATAGAAGGCAATTAGTTTAGTCAGGCATGACTTGCCCTTGGTGAATCCATGCTTACTGTTCCTGATCACTTTTCTCTCCTCTAAGTGCTTCAGAATTGATTCCTTGAGGACCTGCTCCATGATTTTTCCAGGGACTGAGGTGAGGCTGACTGGCCTGTAGTTCCCAGGATCCTCCTTCTTCCCTTTTTTAAAGATGGGCACTACATTAGCCTTTTTCCAGTCGTCCGGGACCTCCCACAATCACCATGAGTTTTCAAAGATAATGGCCAACGGCTCTGCAATCACATCCGCCAACTCCTTTAGCACTCTCGGATGCAGTGCATCCGGCCCCATGGACTTGTGCTCGTCCAGCTTTTCTAAGTAGGGCTGAACCATTTCTTTCTCCACAGAGGGCTGGTCACCTCCTCCCCATGCTGCGCTGCCCAGTGCAGTAGTCTGGGAGCTGACCTTGTTCATGAAGACAGAGGCAAAAAAAGCATTGAGTACATTAGCTTCTTCCACATCCTCTGTCACTAGGTTGCCTCCCTCATTCAGTAAAGGGCCCACACTTTCCTTGACTTTCTTCTTGTTGCTAACATACCAGAAGAAACCCTTCTTGTTACTCTTAACATCTCTTGCTAGCTGCAACTCCAGGTGTGATTTGGCCTTCCTGATTTCACTCCTACATGCCCAAGCAATATTTTATACCCTTCTCTGGTCATTTGTCCCATCTTCCTCTTCTTGTAAGCTTCTTTTTTGTGTTTAAGATCAGCAAGGATTTCACTGTTAAGCCAAGCTGGTCGCCTGCCATATTTTTTATTCTTTCTACACATCGGGATGGTTTGTCCCTGTAATCCCAATAAGGATTGGGGTTAATAAGAAGGAGAAGCATCTGGTACAGACTGAAAATCCAAATTGGTGTTGCAATATTTTTTCTTCCATTCTCAGTATGGAGGAGTTGGGAAAGTTAACAAAAAATACTAAAAGAGAAAACACAGTGGAAACATACACACAAAACTACAAAAATACAGACAAAATGATCAGATGATGATGAAAATAAACAAAGAACAACAATAAAGCCCTCCTAGTGGAACTATTAATTTCTCACCACTTGCTTCCTCAGCTAGGGCTATTTTCCTGGAGCTTCTTCAGCTTCAATCCAAGACTGAGTGGAGAGAATGGTACTTTGAACTTCTACAGCAGTACTACAGACCACTGGCAGTGGCTTAGTGATCTGAGCATCAGTCTGAGAACTAGGATATCTTGGGTCCAAATCCCAGCTACAGCACTGGTTATCCTTCTATGATCTTCCCCTTGTCTGCCTCAATTTATTATAGTGCAGGTATGAGTCTAAGGTGAGTCCAGAATTCCATTGCAGCTCCAATTTTCTCTTCCTTTCTAAAGTGTGTCAATACTAAATAGTTAACAATGTTGCACTGCTCTCTTGTAACAGATCCCTGACTCAAACAGGTTTACTCACTGACACATCCAGCCTGGACTGGAAAAGATAGTAAAGAAGTCACTAAAAAGCAACTCAGTATATATGTCCACTCTCACCAGACTCTCTCTGACATTCCCTGGTTATGCTCTCCACTCTTCCATTCTGTGTGGAAAGGTTAGGGGAAGTCCCACTTTCCAGGACCAGCTCCCTTCTTTCCCCTCTTGATTGGCCTATGGAAGGTGGGAAAGGAAGACTGTTTCCCTAGTCCCACTCAGCCCCTGCCCTGCTGCTCACAGATCTATAAATGATTGGTTAGACGCTCCCCTTGGGGTGAAATCCTGGCCCCACTGAAGTCAATGGGATTTTTGCCAATGACTTCAATGGTGTCAGGATTTCACCCCAATCTGTAAAGTGGCAGTAGGGGCTCCTTGTGGTTCTACTTCCTCTCTTAATCCCTGTGGCTGGTAGAGAAAAGGGTTTGTTAGTGCTCCCTTTCTGGCCACATGGAAGGATTGAGGTTCCTCAGAGCCATCTTCTTTCTACTGCAGTGTGGGATGGTTAGGAGGAGTCTTCAGGAATGCACCCCCTGTTTTCCCACTCCTGGAAGGTGTCTGGGAGCATGAGAGGCAATGACTGACTGGGACAAAAGTATACCTCCTGTTCGCACTCCAGTTATTTCTCTACTAGGCAGACACGTTTCTGCTGAATATGTCCAAGACCTAAAGAACCTCTCCATACGTAGAAAGGCTAAGTAATATTTTCTCAGCTACTGGATCATCATTTGCCTTCACCCTCATTTTTCTCTGGCAAAGCATTACAAATATTTACCTTTCCATTCACAATTTAGATATGAACAGAAGTGTTTAAAAGCTTTCATAACAGAGTCCAACCATCTGAATACTGCTTGTGAGAACCCTTGACAAAATACCCCAAAATAGAGACACCATTGTACCCAAGAGAAAACAAGTGACCTCCACCTTTAAAAACACATCAACTAATTAGAAGAGACAGTAAAGGACCACAGCTTTAAGAAAACCCTGCCAGATGTTTATTTGCTACTGTTACCCTGAGTATTCAGATAAATAGCATGCAAATACGTCATTGTGGTGCCACCATATGCCAAGTCTGATTGACAGCAGCTTACATCATTTGTGTGCATTACTATGTTCAGCTAGTTAAGACAATAGAAAATGCATTCTACATTATGAATCTGATTAAATTAATAGAGATTTTGATACTGCTGAAATGCCCAGAAGGATCAATTTGCTTTGGATGGGCAAAAAGAAAAGGAGTACTTGTGGCACCTTAGAGACTAACCAATTTATTTGAGCATAAGCTTTCGTGAGCTACAGCTCACTTCATTGGATGCATACTGTGGAAAGTGTAGAAGATCTTTTTATACACACAAAGCATGAAAAAATACATTCCCCCACCCCACTCTCCTGCTGGTAATAGCTTATCTAAAGTGATCACTCTCCTTACAATGTGTATGATAATCAAGTTGGGCTGGAAATGGCCCAACTTGATTATCATACACATTGTAAGGAGAGTGGAGTGGGGGGAGGTATTTTTTCATGCTTTGTGTGTATAAAAAGATCTTCTACACTTTCCACAGTATGCATCTGATAAGTGAGCTGTAGCTCACGAAAGCTTATGCTCAAATAAATTGGTTAGTCTCTAAGGTGCCACAAGTACTCCTTTTCTTTTTGCGAATACAGACTAACATGGCTGTTACTCTGAAACCTGTCAGTATGCAAGGCTTTGGATGGGGTGATTCTTAGAGCCACGTTGAAAATAGTGATGATGGTGAAGCTGGTAGGAGAGATAAGCACTTTAGTCAATGAGCAGAATCAAGGCTGAGTGCTATCATATCACATCGCTTAAAGTGGCTGTCACAAAGGAGCATTTTAGCCCTCGAGAGTGATCCTAAAACCCATTCAAAATGCAGTTTTGTTTCTGGTTGTTTGAGTCAGGCAATTTAACTTTATCCTAACTTCTTAAATGACTTTCTATCCCTCTAACTACATAACAGTAGTTAAAAGGGACAGAAAACGAAGATAAAAATGTAACACTGAACATAAAATATAGTTCTGCCTTCAAAACCTTTCTGGTAAGTTTCCAACTAAACTTTACCCATGTCCAGCTTTGACTCATAATGAGCAGTGGTTCAGCTCTGTCAGCATTTTGGAACCAGTGCTAATTATGGAAAAAGACTCTTCATAAAAGAACTGGTCCTGAATTATCATGATTCTCTCCACCCCAGAGTAACAAGTTCTCATAAAATAAATTACCGCATGAACCCAAGTCGGAGGGAGACTTTCTTCAAAACCAAAACAAATAGAACTGAATGGTTTTGGATGCTTTTACTGGTTCCCAACAAGTCAGAAGCAATTTTGTTTTTTTCTTGAAGGATTTCTCCCACTGTAGGCATTTAGGATAAAATTCACCCCTGTTCAGAGGGCCAGCACAAGATCTATGAACTACTTAAGTCCCTCTTAATCCCTCAAAATAGGATTTAAGTGGTGCATAGACCCTTGAGCTGGCCCCCTGCACAAGGGTGAATTTCACCCTTTAAATCTAAGTTCTTAGACAAAAGAAAAACAAAAGCAAAAACCTGGAGAAGAGGTTGAGATATTCAGCATTAACTCTGAAGGAATGGACTAGATCAGTGGTGCTCAAATTCTTTTAAAGTGGGACCCCTGAGACCACTAACAGGAACCTAGCCAAGACACACCTCCCATTCTCCAATGTAGGATGGACAGAGTGGTCATAACCCCTAGACTGAGAATCCATGGACTAGATGACCTTGTTGTCTTAATTCATGGAGTCTAATGTAATTCATAGATATTAAGGTCAGAAGGGACCATTATGATCATCTAGTCTGACCTCCTGCACAACGCAGGCCACAGAATCTCACCCACCCACTCCTGCAAAAAACCTCTCACCTATGTCTGAGCTATTGAAGTCCTCAAATCGTGGTTTAAAGACTTCAAGGAGCAGAGAATCCTCCAGCAAGTGACCCATACCCCATGCTACAGAGGAAGGCAAAAAACCTCCAGGGCCTCTTCCAATCTTTCCCTGGAGGAAAATTCCTTTCCCTGGAGGAAAATTCCTTCCCGACTCCAAATATGGTGATCAGCTAAACCCTGAGCATATGGGCAAGATTCACCAGCCAGATACCCAGGAAAGAATTCTCTGCCGTAATTCAGATCCCATCCCATTTAACATCCCACACAGGCCACTGGGCCTATTTACCATGAATATTTAAAGATCAATTAATTGCCAAAATCATGTTATCCCATCATACCATCTCCTCCATAAACTTAACAAGTTTAATCTTAAATTTTAAATTCTTTTCTCTCTAATTTCTATGATACTGTCTAACTGTATTGCTTTTAAAAAATAATAAGGAAGTCAGCAATTGCTTATGCAGTTATAACTACTTTTTGTGGATTGTATTACATATTTTACATGAACATAATTTTTAGCAACATATAATCTACAAGACTGGTTTTCAAACATGATAATATTGTAGACCGTTTCTTAAGGAAGAGATTCTCCTGTAACCAACTCTCCTACCAACTTCTCAATTCTATTCAATGGAAAGCATAGCCATCAGTTACATAAAAAATAATATTCAGACCGTGTGAGTGGACCAGATAAAAATAAACTTGTGATAGCGTAATGGGTGCAGCTGCTTTTTTATGACCCACCTCTCTTTTGATATCTGTGGTACTATTTCCCCTTCCTTGGGGATAGGATTTTATGTATGTATTAGTAATGACATTCTCATCATTGCCTCCAGTCCCCACTATCTCTAATCTCCTTGTGTCACTTTAAGCTTCACGTTTCTCCTCCTCCCATACAACTCTGGCATTCACAAGAAGTTAAACTGCAAATTTACACCAATTAAATCCTGGACTAGAAATGCATGAACAGGAAGATCAGAAATGGTAAGTTTTTTCAAAAAAATCAATTGGTCAGAAAGCCTCTGGAAATTTAAAGTCATGAATTGAGCTATAAGAAGCTTGAACACTGATGCTTTGCCATGGTGACAAAGCCCCTACATGGACCACCTGAAAGTGCTTCTTAAACCATCTGAAAATGGACAACCTGGAAGTGGTCTGCAGACCATCAATGAACCACAGATCGCAGCTTGAGAACCACTCATCCGCAACACCTTTTAACATAAAGTTAGTGAAAGGGTAACTATTCCCTGAATAACAAATAGTCTAATAATACTTTGAACTTATACAGAACCTTCTATTCAAAAATCTCAAAGAATCTTTAAACATTTTAATTAAGCCCCACAACTCTCCTATGAGGTAGGCGCTGTGAGTGAAATCCTGGCTTCCTTGAAGGCAAAACTTCCATTGACTTCACCACAGTAAGTATTAGTATTACCATTCTACAGAGGGAAACAGGCACAGAAAGTTTGAGCAGCATGTCTAAGCAACTCAGTAAAAGAGCTGTGAAGAAAACCCATGAATTCAGTCTCAGTCGTGTGCTATCACCACTAGACTACACTCCCTTCCCAAAAGACCATACATGATAACAACTTACTTGTATGTGGTGTTGTTGTAGCCCGGCTGGTCCCAGGATATCAGAGAGACAAGGTGGGTGAGGTAATATCATTTGTTGGGCCAACTTCTGTTGGTGAGAGAGACAAGCTTTCTACTAAGAGCGCTATGTTAGCTTACAAGCTTGTCTCTCTCACCAACAGAAGTTGGTCCAATAAAAGATATTACCTCACCCACCTTGTCTCTCTAAGAAATTATTGCCCATTCATAACAATAATGAGCCAGAAAAACATATGTAATTAGTGAACTGAGTAATTATGGTTTGTATTTTGTAAACTTAAATTGTAAAACAGGGAAAAAAGGGCAATTATATTATCTGATTTATTTTCCCATTTATAACTACTGTACTTAGAAACCAAAATAAACAAATTCAAAAACTATTTAAATCATAGCAAGGTTATGAGGAGTGCCAATGAAAATAAGGAAATTCGCAGTTAAGGCAAACCGCTAATAAATCACCTCAGCATGATGGGGCACCTTGTCAACTGCTTCCTGTGGGCCTGATCCTACAATTGTTTATGCACTTAATTTTAATCACCTGAGCAGTTTCAGTGGTCTCACCTTAATGTGCCTTTTTATATACAAGCCTTAGAGGTCAGCTGAATTTCTTTCCTTTTATTTGCCTGTGTTACAAGCATAGGATTTTTATTTTTTTTTCTCCTGACCCGGTAGCCACTTGAAAACATGAATAATTTTTCACTCGTGAGTAATCCCATTACATTAAACGGGACTGCTCGGATGCATAAAGTTAAGCATGTGCATAAATGTATGCAGGATCACAGCCTCAGTAAATATAGTGGGTGAAATTCTGCACCCCTCTGAAGTCAATGGCAAAACTCTCATTGATCTCAGTACAGCCAGGATTTCACGCATTGTGTCAATTTCTTCCTTAGTAGGAAATCATTATGCTTCAAAATCAGTTGCTTATTTCTTGACATGGTTTTTATGTAGTGCTAACTGGTTTATTAAACAGAACAAAATATTTGGTCAGATTACCTAAGGTATATCTTTAACATTTTAACAATTGTTTCTTTTTAAGAATCACATTCCCAGTTTTGCAGGAGGAAACTTTGCTCTCACAGTACTTTCATTCAGTTTAGTACACAAATCGGCACTGGAAAAAAATTAATTTTTTTTCTGCCCTAGTGCAGCTGTGGAAGCTGTAGTGTTGTCTAACCATATCCTGTAGCTAACTTACTGTGAGCCAAATAATTCTGCTCTGAGTTTTGCTAGTATAAAACTGGAGTCACTCCATTGAAGGTCCTATCACCTAGTTAGATATTTATATCTCACTAATCACCGTGGTAGCTTAGCAAGTAAGTGAAATCAATGGGAGTTAGGCACTTAAATACCTTTAAGGAACTGGGTGTAAGTACCTTAAGGCTAGATTTTAAAAGTATTTAGGCACCTAAAGATGCAGATAGGTGCCTACTGGGATTTTCAAAAGTGCCCAGGCACCTACCGCCCATTGGTATCAGTGGGAGCTAGGCAGTTTTGAAAATCTCACTAGATGCCAATCAGCATTTCTAAATACCTTTAAAAATCTGGCCCTAAAAGCTATGTCACTTGGGCACTTTTGAAAATGTTACCGTTATTTTGGATTTATACCAGTGTCACAAAGTACAGTTTGGCCCTGTGGTTCCACATTTGCTGTGAGATTGCTCGATCTTGGGGTCCAATCCAACTCCCACTTAAGTCACTGGAAAGACTCCCACTAACTTTAATGAGAGTTGGATTGGGTCCTTAGAGAGCAAAAGAAATAAAGGAGACAAGTTTTACATTACTAAGTAATTATTTGCAAGAATGATTAGACCAGACAGGATTCATGCATTCAAACATAACCACCAATATGTTTTTACAGAAAACATATAAGACACATCATTTAATAATTCACAGTTCTGGAAGTTATGCACTTCTCTATAAATTGATTGTTTTTGGCAGCCAAGCATTTAACATGTGCCAGAGAGATCTATGTGAAAAGAGATTTTTAAAAAAATGTAAAGCCAACAGGCAGCAGCATTATGTCAAATCTTATTTTGAAAAGTGATAGAGATCTTTGTACTGTACTTAGTTAGTTTGGTGATTAGTAGATTTTTTCAGTGGAATTTATCATTAGTATCCAAGTACTGTACAGGATATTAACGAATTTATCCTCATGATACACTTACGCCTTGTCTACACAGCGGCAGTATGTAGGGTGTGTGTAGCTACATGCCTCAGTGAAAAGCAGGCTGCCTCCACGCTGCAGTGTGTAGCTACACATGGCAATGAAAGGCAGCAGGGAAAGGCTCCAGCAGGCAGAAGCTGCTGGAGCCTTTCCCTGTTGCCTTCCCCTTGCCAGAACCTTTCCCCACCGCCAGGGCCTTTCTTTGAGGTAGGGAAAGGCTCCAGAAGCAGAGCACTTTCAGAGCCTTTTCCCACTGCCTCCACTGCCACAGCCTTTCCCTGCTGCCGGCGTGTTTCCTTACAGCGGGCTAAGGCTCCAGCAGCAGGACAATACACTGCTAAAAATAGCAGTGTATACCAGGGAGGGTGTGCTTGGACAGGTAGACAGCATGTTGGGTATACACCCTAAGGTTCTGACACGTCTTTACTCCACTCACCTGAGCTGTGCCTCATCGTCTACGCTGCTATTTATACCCACGTTAGGGGGCCTGCAGTGTATTTACTCCAAACCGCTGTAAGTATAGACATAGCCCTAGAGGTAGCTGGGGAACTTGAGGCACAAAGAAATTAAGTATCTTGCTCAAAATCAACTATGAAATCGGTGGCAGAGACTGGAACAGACTGTAAACCTCATGAGCCTCAGTCTATTGCTTTATCCACAGAGACCACCCTTCTTTTCTGTACTTAATATAGGTTGGAATTTTCAAAAGCAATTAAGTAGCTTAGGAATACATTGACTTTCAATGGTACTTGTGCTCCTATGCCTCCTAGACACTTTTTGAAAATTCTGCCCGTAATTGAAGATAAGAAGATTTAAGAGTACATTACCTATGCTTCCCAAATAACAATTACTCTCTATACAGGAGAGACAATTTTAAGGATGTGCAAACAGTGCAATCTTGTAAGACACCGCATTGTCTGTGGCATCTCATGTTCTGGGCCTGGACCCAGCAGCAGCAATGTAATGACCTTCTTTTGGGAATACTGAGATACAAAGGGTGACAGTGAATGGAAAAAGCATTATGGTGCCACAGGAGCCTTCAGGTGGAGGGAAGAAAGAGATGGAAAGAAACTGGTACCCCACAATAGCTCTTGCTCTTCTTCTAAGAGAGTGTAAGACCAACGCTGTTAGACTGCTTATTAGCCAGGACTATACTTGTCTAGAGTCTACATAAAATAGTTTAATGGATTTTACTGCTCAGTACAGTAGAACATGTAACCCATTGAAAAAGTGGAATTCATTCCAACACATAGAGGTTATGCTCTGCGGCCAAAGTCGCACATTCTGAAATGGCTTCTAGAGAAATGAAAGAAAGTTTTGCATTGCCGTCAAGTATTTCAATGGACTATCACTCCTGGGAGCTTCAAATCTGCTTTGACAGGAAGCTGGTGTTTTAAGCACTTTGACAACTAATCATGCTCAGAGCAGGGTCTAATCAACACGATGCAGCAGCCACCAGCCCATCTACACACAGAATTCCAATGTTCCTACCACTAGGGGAACTGAACTGGGTCTAGCAAAGCTGGAAAATTTTTACCAATTGTCCCTATTAAAGACAGGACCCTGAAGTAGGTGTAAACATCCAAGGAGTGAAAATACATTGAAATGCATTATAATTGAGTGTCACTGTACTAATCCTCTTGGAATGAAGCAACTAATACCTGACAGATAGATGTTCAATGCTGCATTCAAAAATTATAACCTCTCTTCTCCAGGCCAGAGCTGGAGAAAGGCAGTTGCTACCATCCCATGTTGGGAGACGATAAGAGGAATCCATGTTATTTAAGTCTTGTTGCAGCTGCTCCCAACTAGAAATAAGAAGAGATGTCTCAGTTTAGCTACTTTTGCTCCCAATTAATAATGAAGATATAGCTTTCTAAAACCATTTCCCATCCTGCTTGACCAGCTAACCAACTGGTACCAGGGCCGTCCCTAGGGGCGGGCGGGCCTTGGGACATAGGTACTGAGTTTCTAATCTGCCAGGGGGTGCTTCCCCTGGCTCCGCCCAGGCCCTGCCCCCACTCCACCCCTTCCCCAAGGCCCCACCCATGCCCTACTTCTTCCGACCCCTTGTCCACTCCACCCCGCCTCTTCCCAGCCCTGCTCTGCCCCTTCCCCGCCCAGTTCTGCCCCTCCCCAGAGCATGCTGCGCCCTCATTCCTCTCCCCTCCTCCCCAGTGCCTCCTGATGCCGCAAAACATCTGATCCACAGCAAGCGGCAAGTGATGAGAGGGAGGAGGAGGCGCTGATCGACAGGGCCCACTGGCGGGCAGGAAGCGATGGGGGGAGGGAGAGGTTCTGGTAGGGGGGCTCCTCTTTGCCCCGCCCCACCTGCTCACCTGCTGCTCGCTTCTCCATTTGCCTCCTCACCCCACTCGCCTGCCCACCTGCCTCCTCACTATTTTATCTCAGTGCAGGGGCCCCTCAAAGAGCGGGGCCCAGGGCGGTCGCCCAATCCACCATACCCCGGGGACAGCTCTGTCTGGCAGTGCCCATTGCCCCTGGTGTGTGACCAGGAAGGATTTTTAGTCAATTAGGTCCTCTCCTTTATTAGCAAAGCTCTGCCTGTAGTCACATTTTTCCTATAGAAAAAACCCCTCAAACCGTAAAACAAGTGAAAATGTTTTGTCCACTTTCTAGCCTTTTGAAATACATTTATTCCAACCAAGAAAGTGCACCCTCATATGACATATGTCAAAGTATTTTAAAAAACAAAAACAAAAAGCAAGGTAATAATGCAAATAATATCTAAGAGAATTTCTCTGAAGGTCCCAAAGTACTTTTGCAAACTTAAGCCCTGATCCCTCAAAGGGAGCAGGATCAGCCTTTAAACGTATAGATGGTATTATATAAACTATATAAAGGGATCTTTTAAGCAGGGGCTTCAATGGGTTAATGCAAGGTTCTATTTATTGATCATACATGAACTACTTAACATGATAAGAAAGATTTTAGATTTTTTCAAACAGTTCAGAGGAATTTCAATTTTCATACTTCTCATGATATGACTCCCAAAGTACATACACAACTAGGGCAAAACTCCAGCTATTTGCTCAGACCTGAATCAGCATGTAAGATTGAGACAAGGTGGGTGAGATAATATCTTTATAGGACCAACTTCTGCTGGTGAAAGGTACAATCTTTTGAGCTAAGCAGAGCTCTTCTTCAGGTCTGCAGAAGGAAGCAGAGTGTCTGAGATAAATACAAGTTGGGACAGATTGTTAAGCACTCTGCTTCCTTCCCCAGACCCAAAGAACTCTGCATAGATCGAAAGATTGTACCTTTGACCAAGTTGGTCCAATAAAATATATCATCATCTCACCTACCTTTCTCTATCATATTCCTGGGACCAACACAGCTACAACACTGTGAACAACTACTGATTGTCAAAAGACAGATAATCGAGAATGAGATAAAGGGTTTTATTTGGCTATGTAATCACAGTGAGTTGAAACCAGTGATTTTCTCAGTACACATGAACATACTGTGCAACATCTGGGTTAAACATCCACACACACACAAAAAATCCTAAATGCATCCAGTCCTAGTTTAATATATTAGTATCCAGATGGCTTTAGCAGAGTTCTGAAGTCTAGAAGGCTCAGCTGCTCTGCTTACTATAAAAAAGTATTCTGTGAATTTCCCACTGACTCCTGGTTTATGCAGCTGGTACTTATGCTCCACATCTATGTAAGCAACCTCCAGAGATAAGTGTGTCCAAAGCAAAGAAAAAGTCCATAATTACTTTTGTGCCCTCAACTGTATCAGAATGCATCTCTTGCATATTTAAAATTCATGAGGAGAGGAAAGGTACAGAAGAATGATCTGCAGTCTCAAGACATTTCTCAGCTGAGAATTTCCTTGCAAACTGTGCTATTCTACAGACATGAAAATAACAAAAATGTGTGTGTGTATTTATGTATGTACGTGTGTACGCCAGAATGCAAAGTATCTTTGAACAGTGCTCTCCATGCATTAGCAAGTTGCACTAATTCCTGGCTATCAATTAAACTTCAAACACTTATAATTTATTACAAACTTACCCTTATGGATTAGTTGTGGTCCACTGGACCAAGGACAGGGGTCAGGAGATCTAAGTTCTATTTCTGAGCCTCACCCTGATTGGCCTTGACCCAATCAGTTAACCTTTTGTGTTTTTGTTTCCACATCTGTAGAATGTAATATTTACCATCTTTTGTAAAGCCATTTGAGCATATGCATTATTATTCACACCAAAATTATTAAGCATCAGATTCTTATTACGTGCAATTATGGACCTCCTAATTTCTCTGATATATAACATGAGAATGTGCAAGAGTGGCTTAGCATAACTTTCCATTTTGAAACAGTAAAAAGGAACAAAACAATAAAAAGAAAGCTAAAACATAGAAATTTTTCACTACAATTCCTACTATTTATGTTCCACATTCAAAATAATTATTTTCCATTTTGGGGACTGTCATGGGGCTGGTACACCCCATCCCCCCTTTGAGGGAGGGAGGAGAAGTGCATTTTATCCCCACAGCTGAGTCTGGATGACCGCCCTGGCAGTACAGTCTAATGGGCAGGATCAGTAGAGTGCCAGAAAATATGCTGAGTATACTGATACTACACAGCAGAGACAAAAAAAAAAAAGCAAATACAGTACAGTACTGTGTTAAATGTAAACTGCTAAAAAAAAAGGGGGGGAAAGCAGCATTTTTCTTCTGCGTAGTAAAGTTTCAAAGCTGTATTAAGTCAAGGTTCAATTGTAAACTTGAAAGAATAACCATAACGTTTTGTTCAGACTTACAGACGTTTCAGAATTACAAACAACCTCTATTCCTGAGGTGTTCATAATTCTCAGATTCTACTGTATTTAGTGTGGTCCGTGTCAGGCACTGGGTTTGACGTGGTCAGGCCTAGTGGCTAGAGCCATAGGCATGAACAGGTACAAGGGCTGAATCCAACCATAGAGTCAGGACCAGACTGAGGGCAGCACTGAAACCGAGACCATGGATCAAATCTGAGGTCACAGTTTGCAGACAAGCCAAATCAGGTCAGTGGTCTGAATCCAAATGCAGGTCAAAGGTTGAAGCCTGGTGAGAGTCAGTCCAAGAGTCGGGGGGTCAGGAGGGTGGTGCAGGGCTGGAAAGGGTCAGTAACAGGGCTGGAGCATGGCTAAAATGGGCTGGAACAAGGGTGGGGCAGGAACAGCGACTGAATCAAAGGGTGGGCTGGAAGTCTAGGGAGTCTGTAAAACTGTGAGGCACCAGGAGGGCTCTTGGCCGAGAAGGGCTGTTGCACAAACTAACTTGCAGCTCTGCTGGGGTCAGTGTGACTGCAGGTCATGTGACTCAAGCCCTGCCCAGGGACAGGCTGCTGCAGCATGCCTGAGCGCTCAATCACTGACATCACGGCAAGTTCAGGGGACGGGGTGGGGAGTCATGGTAGCTGGGTGAGCAGCCTTGATCTGGCTGTGGGTTTGACTCACAGTCTAGTCCAAACTATATGCTCTTAGAAATATATTTATGAGAGAAGGGACATGGCAACTATGGCAAGGGAATTTAGCACCATCCAGAGATAGTGTGAACTTCATCAGAGGCAGAGAAATCACCTCAACCTCCTTCAGTTTGCTTAGAGAATTTTAACAAGGAACTCCACTGAACTCCCCAATATCCCCTCCAGAACATCACCAGGCTCCATCTTGCTTCCACTAAAATCAGTGGCAAAAACTGGACCACTATTCTGGCGTGAGTAGGACTTTAATGCATTTTAATTTTTATTGTTTGATCAGGACCTGGTATACGAATAGCGAAGGAGAGGAAAGTAAAACTGAAGACTTAGATTTCTTCATCAGTACCCCAACCCTGCACACAGTTGTGACCTTGTTCAATGGTAGTTCTGTGCAAAGTATTGCACATTTCCATTAAGGTTTCCACAGTTTTGTTTTGTCCATTTCACAAAATTAGTAATTGCCTTGTAAAACTGGGAAATTTTAGAGATTTTCACTGAAGTATCTTTTTCACTCAAATGCACTGAAAGATGAACTAACGTTTAATGAAAACGGGTCCAGTTTCATTCTATAATGGAACCCAAATTATTCATATTGAGAATTTTATGGAAATGTTTTGTGTAACTGCATTTAAAAAGAAAAGTGTCTTTAACTTTAAGTATATGTTTAAATGCTTTGCTGAACCAGGGCTCATAAGAGGTATGTTTCCAAGAATATCTGTAAGCATATCTAAAGATGGAACATTCACAGCTTGACAGCTTGTGGAATATCAGTGAGTTGTTGATCGAATGAAAAGCACTGCATTGTCTACCCATACTCTCCCTGCTGAGAGTGACAAACCGCAGGCTTCATTTGGAGGAAACATTGACCCAATGGCCTCTAAAATCAGTGATCTTGATAGATGAATTGAAGGAATTGAACATTGTTGAGGGTTTTGTTTCAGCTTTTTCTAGCCCAGAAGACTTTTCAGTTCTTGATTCTCTAGCTCTCTGTATAAATTGATTAGAAAAATCTTGACTGACCAAACACAAGCATTCGTAGACAATCAAGCTGAGGCTAAAATTACTGAGAGTATTAGGAATTCTGGTTGAAGAAGACATTTTGAGCTTGTGGCATGGATGGAACCATTTTTCCCTCCTTTTTCTGAAGAAAGTGTTAAAGGCATTCAGCACAAAATAATGTAACATGGCTGTTACGTTATTGACATGAACTGTGACCATATAGATCATTGTTGCAACTAAGGTCCTATAGTTGCATCAAATCTTGTACAAAGGGGGTCAAGTAAGGTGTCCGTGAAAAGGTTGTAATTTGCTGGTTATGATTAGGCAGTCTGTATGTGTGTATCATTTTTGTATTTGAAGTTATGAATATTGGCTCTGTACTTGTATCTGAATGTGTTTGATTCCAAGTAGCACTAGTGAAGCATTTGGTCAGCTTCTTGATAAATGAATTTGCAGATTAAGTGCCCAATCAAGAAACACTTAACTGACAATGGACCTTGGGAGACTCCAATCCACATATGAGGAGTCTTCCTGGGGACGTTTAAGGTAGCATGTGAGCAATGGCTGCTCTACCTGTAACTCCACCTTGCTGCTGTGATTTTCCACAGTAAGAACAAAGGGCTTTCCTTCCACATGGCAGAGGATATAAAAGGCCATGGAAACCCCTCCATTTTGTCTTCAATCCTGCTTCTTACCTCTGGATGAACTTTGCTACAAACTGAAGCTCTGAACAATGGACTGAAATCTATGGATCTGTGGATGTACTCTAGAGATTTGATTTGAACCTGCAGTTTATTCCATCACTGCTACAAGCCTGAACCAAGAACTTTGCCATTACTGTATGTAATTGATTCCATTTAACCAGTTTTAGCTCTCATCTATATTTCTTTCTTTTTATGAATAAACCTTTAGATTTTAGATTCTAAGGATTGGCAACAGTGTGATTTGTGGGTAAGATCTGATTTGTATATTGACCTGGGTCTGGGGCTTGGTCCTTTGGGATCGGAAAAACCTCTTTTTCTTTTACTGGGATATTGGTTTTCATAACCATTCATCCCCATAAGGAGTGGTGCTGGTGGTGATACAAGGGAACTGGAGTATCTGAGGTAATTGCTTCTATGACTTCTCTTTAGCCAGTGGGGTAAAACCGAAGTCCTCTCTGTTTAGCTGGTTTGGTATGCGTTAGTAACAAAGGACACCCAACCCTGGGCTGTGACTGCTCTGCTCTAAGCAATTTGTCCTGAATTGATTCTCTCAGTTGTGTCCCACCAAAAGCCGCTTTGTTACAATGGCTCTCACAACAAAGACTGGGGAAAGGATCATGAAATAAGCCCAGAAATGAGAGTGACAGTAAGTGCTGAGCATGACAGGGTTCGGAAGAGGGCAAAAGCAAAGGGGGACAGAATATAAACACAATCCAGTTATTTTTGGACCAGAGCCCAAAGATGCAGGCAAAGAGAAAGGAATGTGTCTCAGTGAAACAGAAATATATGGCTGAGGCTGTCACAACTACTCCTATTTCTCTACTAAACTCTGAGGTCTGCATAAAAACAAAAGTTACATTTTATATGACTCAAACTCATCTAACCAGTTTCAGGATGGGATTTAGGGAACATAATACAAGGAACTAGAGCACAATAAAGCAGATATGGAATACTTGATGGGTTTGCTCAGTTTAGACATAATCTGATTTGTACTTAAAGTCTTATCCCTGTTGTTTGTTTAATTGACCCTTGTTGAAGCAAAATTCTCTTTTTTCTTATTCTTGTAATTGATGCTGGAGTATAATATGGTTATTAAAGATCTACTGTATATGTCCTATATGGATTCTTTATGGGAATAGATATATTGAAAATGATGCCCCTTAAATTATGTTTGGGAATTGTAGTCTAGCAGTGATGCTTGTAAATGCACTATGCACAGGACAGTGCTGAACAAATTAAAGCTTTAAAACAGTTGTAGAATTTTTGTGTATGCATATCTCGCTTGCTACTGAATATACACTATAGGGTGCATCCCTTAAACATTGTTGCGATAATAGTATTTTTTCACGTGTATAGTTCTTTTCCTCTGCTAACACCTTTACAAAAATTAGCTAATTATTTCTTACAATAGCATTGTGAGGAAGACAAATAAGCATTTTCTCCATTCTGGAACTAGACAAACTAGAGGCAGAGGAATTGATTGCCACAGAATGCGTAAATTTCAGGACCAGGATTAAAATTCAGGAATTTGTGGCTCACAGTCCTGTGCTAAGACTTTTGGATTATTTTCCTCTTGGTTATGCTAGCCTGAAATTATTAATTTCATAATTTATTTTACTGAAGTGATATTGTATCATGCTGGAAAGATATATTCTTTACTGTACTCTTCCCAGCATGATATAATATCACTTCAGTAAAATAAATTTGAAATTAATCATTTATATAGATATATATTCTTTATTGTACACTTCCCAGCATGATATTAGCACTATTTAGCTTTATTAGTACTCACACGAAGCTCTTTATTTCATTAATTTCTTTTTTGGAATAGGCTGTAGCTGTATCTACTTCTGAAAATTTTAGTATAAATAATGAAATGATAGCTAACTGAAATAATACAAAATAAAGTTTTGCTGCTATACCGGCTTTAATCCTTTTATTATATCCAGGTGCAGTAGCCAATCAGTTATTGATAGTATCCAAATCCCTGGTGTATTTTGCTTTGAAAGCTTCAGTAAAGCACTGGTACAAGTATCAGTAGAAATCAAATCAATACTTTATTTACACCCTGTTCTTTTCATTTGAAACTTACATTCAGCAGAAATCCCTTTTTTAATTTACAAAATATTGAATACCATCTAGCAATACATCCCAAGCCACATCATTAATCACCAATTGAACTGATCTTTTCTAACAAATATGAAGGCATCTTTGCTCCTTTTCCTTTCCAAAAGTAGAAATAGGAAAACATTTCACTTGTAACCAGGGCGTGAGGACAAAGGGAAACACCTCCAAAGTACAACTCTACTGATGAAGCAGCAGGGAATTCAGGACTTAAGCCTCCACTATTCTGTCTACATGCTAACTCCATTATCTCTGTTGATATACAGCCTACCCTACAGATTTGCACCAAGGCAACTTGAATTTCCATGACTAAACCAAAGTAGTTATACTGATGTACGTTTGTAGTGTACACCCAGCCTCAGATTCTGAAACTCTAACCCAAGTTGGACAACATCTTATTCCACAGATCTTCTTACTGAAGTCAGTAGGGTTACTAGCAATGTGAGCAATGCTCACAATCTAGCCCTAAATAATTAAGCAAAATTATTGTATTTCTATTGACAAGAAAAATTTTGCTTGTTGCATTTGTCCTGATGGATAGAAGAGCTCAGTTGATTGTCTGTACACTGATCTTGATCATAAAGTACTGACAACAGTATAGTGCAACAATTGCTTCAGAAAACTATGGTTTTGTATAAGTACTGTAAGGCAAACTGGACAAGTTATCCAACCAAACGGGTTTAAAAAAAATTACTAAAAAGCCTGATAACACTCCCTGTTTTTTCCTCTATTTTCACATTATAAATGCCAAACAAGGACTGGTATGTCAATTTGAGTGAACATATAGGCTGCTAAAAAGAAGCCTGAGGTTGATAAAATTATGTGCTAGAACATGTGTCCTGGCAGGGGCTGATTAGCTTGCTGGTTATTCTCATTCCAACTGCAATGACGACAGAGTGCTAAGATTTTGTTTATTCGGTGACCTGAATGATCCTTTTTGTCCTATGTCCATCTGTACAGAAATGATCTCCACTCATACACACATTAGTCAGTCATAAAGGGTGGCATCCTCAAAAATACTCAACATTACCTTAACTCTGCTCTCACTGAAAACAATCATAAATCTCCCATTGAGCCTAATGGGAGCAGAGTTAGGTCAATGCTGAGTGTTTCTGAAAATCCCATCCAAAGGACACTGCTTTCTCAGCCTTATGCTCACTAGTACCTTGCTAGAGATTGCTCAAGGAATAAGTTAACACTCACTGTGAGTAAGGATGGTAGAATCTTGCCCAGAGAACACTCTGATCCCCTCGAGAAACATCTTTTCCCCATTACAGTCAATGGCAAAACTAGGGACTGCAATGGGGCCAGGATTTCATCCATGGTATTTTATAACATTTTTACAATACATACAGTATAACCTGTTTTAAAATAACAAAGGGTGCAATATGATAAAATCAACTGACTCTTGTGAGAAGCACAGTTCAAACTTAAGTAAATAAATAATAATTACAACAATAGGGGAAACTGAGACATTTTCTGTGCTCCCAATTCTATCACTCCCATTGTGATCTAAGCAGTAAAAGACAGTTACCTTTTCCGTAACTGCTGTTCTTTGAGATGTGTTGCTCATGTCCATTCCATATTAGGTGCGTGTGCTCGCCCCATGCACCAGTGCTGGAAGGTTTTTCCTCAGCAGTATCCGTAGGGGACCAGCTCTGGAACCCTCTGGAGTGGCGCCCACATGGCACGGTATAAGGGGTGCTGCCGGCTCCCCCAACCCTCAGTTCCTTCTTGCCGGAAACTCTGACAGTGGGGAAAGAGGGCAGGTTGCAGAATGGACATGAGCAACACATCTCGAACAACACCAGCTACAGAAAAGGTAACTGTCTTATCTTCTTCGAGTGCTTGCTCATGTCCAGTCCAAATTAGGTGACTCCAAGGCAGTACCCTGGAGAGGGTAGGAGTTCACAGACGCGTAGATCGCAACACAGCTCTGCTGAGCCCAGTGTCATCTTCGGCCTGTTGCGTGATGGCCTAGTGAGCAGTAAACGTGTGAACAGAGGACCAGGTTGTGGCTCTACAGATGTGCTGGATAGGGATGTGCACCAGGAAAGCTGCTGAAGACGCCTGCACTCGTCAAGTGGGCTCTGACAATCGATGGTGGTGGAACCCCTCCCCCCAGGTCGTAACAGGTCCTTATGCACTAGATAATCCAATTGGAAATCCTCTGTGAGGACACTGGGTGACATTTCATCCTATCCGCTGTATCAGAGAAGAGTTGAATCAATTTTCAGAAACAGTTGGTATGTTCTAAGTAGAAAGCCAAGGCCCTCCAGACGTCCAGGGCATGAAGACGCCTCTCCTCACTGGTCTTGTGTGGTTTTGGACAGAACACCAGGAGGAAGATGTCCTGGTTCGTATGGAAGGTGGAGACCACCTTTGACAGGAAGGCCAGGTGGCTGCAACTGAACCTTATCTTTGTAGAAAACCATGTATGGAGGTTCTGAGGTTAAGGCTTTAATTTCAGAGACCCGTCTTGCCAATATCACTGCCACCAGGTGGGAAAGGGGGCAGGAACCCAGCGGCTCAAAGGGTGGGCCGGTGAGGCTAGGGAGGACCAAGTTAAGATCCCACTGAGGGACAGGAGTCCATACCTGCAGGAAGAGACTCTCGAGCCCTCTCAAGAATCTGACCATCATGTCATGGGAAAACACTGTCTGTCCTTGGATCAGTGGGTGAAAAGCAGAGATGGCTGCTAGATGCACTCTAATTGAAGAGTGTGGCAGGCCCTGGTTCCTCAAATGGAGTAGGTAGTCCAGGATAGCCTGTATGGAAGAACATGAGGGAGAGATGCCACGCTCGGATGCCCAGCAGGGAAACCTTGTCCACTTGGCCAGGTAAGTCAGTCTGGTTGAGGGCTTCCTACTCCCCAGGAGGACCTGTTAGACTCCTTCCGAACAGGTCCGTTCCTCCGGGTTCAGCCACGCAGCATCCACACCAAGAGGTGGAGGGACTTGAGGTTGGGATGCAGGAGCTGGCTGTGGTCCTGTGATAACAGGTCCGGGCAGTTGGGCAAGGGCCAGCTGACAAGCTCATTAGCGTGCCGAACCAATGCTGGCAAGGCCATGCCGGGGCAATCATGACAACCGGCGCTTTGTCTCTCTTGATCTTTGCCTGGTCCCTGTCGATGAGTGGAATTAGAGGGAAAGCATACATCAGGCTCCCTGACCACAACAGGAGGAAGGCATCAGAGAGGGAACACTTGTTCAGACCTTGCAGAGAGCAAAACCAGTGGCATTTCCTGTTCCATCTGGTAGCGAATAGGTCCATTTGGGGAGTTCCCTACCTTTGGAAGATCATGCAGGCTATGTCTGGATGGAGCGACCACTTGTGGTGAGAGGAGAAATCCCTGCTGAGCTGGTCTGCCAGCTTATTCTTGACATTGGGAAGGTGACAAGCTTCCAGGTGGATCTCGTAGCTGATGCAGAAGTCCCATAGATGGAGTGCCTCTTGACAGAGAGCCGATAAGCACACTCCCCCTTGCCTGCTGATGTAGAATATTGAGGCTGTGTTGCCCGCCAGGACTCATACCACCTTGCCCAACAGGTGGGGCAGGAAGACTTCTCACACCAGCCGAACTGCTCAGATGTGTTGCTCGTGTCATTCTCAGAGCTCTGTGATGTTTATGTGCATCTTTGCCTCCTTCAGGGACCACATCTCGTGTCTGGAAGTCACCGAGATGTGCACCCCAGCCGAGGTCCGAGGTGTCTGACACCAACTCGATGGAGTAAGGGCGGCTGTTGAATGGAACCCCCTCCAGAACTGTCCTGCAGTTGGTCCACCATTGCAGTGAGGTAAGTATCGTCTGGAGAATGGTAATGATCTTTTCCAGAGGGTCTTGGGACTGGGAATAGACCGTCCCCAGCAATTGTTGCAGGGACTGCATCCAAAGCCTGGCATGGCAGACCACGTAAGTGCACACTGCCATGTGACCCAGGAGGTGCAGACAGACCCTGGCTGTAGTCAGAGTGAACACAGAGACTTCCGCGGTGAGGTTCGTAAATGTGTGGAACCTTTCCAGTGGCAGGAATGCCCTGGCAGAGGTCAAGTCGAGGACCGCTCCAATGAACTCTATCCTCTGCACTGACACTAACATTGACTTTTTCTCATTTACCAGTAGGCCCAGAGAGTGGCAGGTGGCCTGAAGCATCGTGATATCCCTTTGGACTTGAGACCATGTACATTGGGCAAACTGGACAGTCTCTACGTAAAAGAATAAATGGACACAAATCAGATGTCAAGAATTATAACATTCATAAACCAGTCGGAGAACACTTCAATCTCTCTGGTCACTCAATTTCTGATCTCAAAGTGACTATCCTTCAACAAAAAAACTGGAAAATAGACTCCAACGAGAGACTGCTGAATTGGAATTAATTTACAAATTGGATACAATTAACTTAGGCTTGAATAGAGACTAGGAGTGGTTGAGTCATTATACTAAGTAAAACTACTTCCCCTTGTTTATTCCTCCCCTCCCCACCCCCCCCACCGTTCCTCAGATGTTCTTGTTAACTCCTGGAAATGTGCTGGAAATGGCCCACCATGATTATCACTTCAAAAGGTTTTCTCTCCCCGCACCCCACTCTCCTGCTGGTAATAGCTCATCTTAAGTGATCACTCTCCTTACAATGTGTATTTTTTCATGGTCTGTGTGCATATAAAATCTCCTCACTGTACTTTCCACTTTATGCATCCGATGAAGTGAGCTGTAGCTCACGAAAGCTTATGCTCAAATAAATTGGTTAGTCTCTAAGGTGCCACAAGTACTCCTTTTCTTTTTGCGAATACAGACTAACACGGCTGCTACTTTGAAACATAGCTAGGTTAGCCACTCTCAGCTGAAGGCTGGAAGATGAATAAACCTTTCGTCTGAAAAGATCCAGCTTCCTCGAGGCTTTATTTTTGGGGTGGCCCCAGGTTGTCCCTGCCTCTCCTTGTAGTTAACTGCCTCGACCACAAGAGAATTGGGGGCTGAGTGGGAGTATAAGTTCTCATGCCCTTTGGTTGGCACGAATACTTGTGTTTGGCCCTTTTAGAGATAGGGGCCAGGGAAGAGAGGGTCTGCCACAGGGCATTAGTGATCTTAGAAACCCCTTCATGAATGGGTAGAGCCACCATGGCAGGAGCCGTGGAGCAGAGGATGTCGAACAGAGAGTCTGAGGGCTCTTTCAGTCCCTCTGCTTGAAGCCCCAGGTTGGAAGCGACCCTCTTCAGAAGTTCCTGGTGCACCGTGGTATCATTCCAAGGCACTGGGTGAGGGGGCCCCGTGATAGACTTGTCTGGCAATGATGAGGACGATGCCAGTGCCGTGGGAACCTCCACATCCATTGGTGGTCCAGCAGCTTGCTCCCCTGGGTCCTCCTGGACCTGCAGGGTCTTACCTTCCGAAGACTCCAGCACCAGAGAGGGATGGGATACTGAGGCCGCTGACCTCTCCGAGTTTCCCGACACTGATCGGGCAGCCTGGGAAGGCTGGGTGAACCCCCAAGGGTTCCATGGGTACCATGGCACCAGCCACTGCACTTGGGGCCATGGGACAGGTTTTGGTGCTGATAATGTAGTTGGCACCATCGATACCAGGGCTTGTCCTGCAGTCAGAGAACCTCGCTCTGAGCTGAAGCTACCAGCAGAGTGGTCAGTCCCAGGCGACCAGGATCAGGCTCTTGTCCAACCAGTGCCGGTTGCTGCGTCCCGAAGCCAACCTGTCCGAGCAAGACTGTCTTGGTCGGGCTCTCAGGGACTGATGGCATTCAGCGGATCTGCGTTGGATACCCAGCCATCCACGCCTCACGCTACTCAACCGGTACCAGCTGAACGGGATCGGGAGCTACTATGAGCTGATTGCTGGGAGGATCGTCCTGAGTAGAGTGACCTTCCTTTTGGAGATGGGTGATGACGGCCCGGTGATCAGCGGTCTCTGGTGCCCCATCGGTCCCAGGATTGGTACCAGGCCCTTGAAGATGGTTGGGGTGGTCCTGGAGTTCTTGCCGGGTGACGCATGCCTCAGAGGGTCTGCACCAATCTACAGGCGAGGTACGTCTTGAGTCTCTCAATCAGTGCTCCCCATGCAGGGACCCAAAGAGGGCTCCGCTGAGCCTGCCTCTCCCGTCCTGAGGCATGACGGCTGCGGGAGGGCAAATGCTGACAGGACATCCCTCTCAGTGGGAAAGGGGGCACATGCATAGATCCCACCACAGGTTTTCCCCAAGACTGGGGTACCGCACGAGCCGATGATGGCGGCACCGGGAACATCAGGATCTCCTGAGCTGCTTGAAGGGCTTCAGTGGCCGACGGCACCTGAAGCTGGCTGGGGCCTGCACCGCTATCTGGAGCCACAGGGAAGGCATGAGATGGGCTGCACCGCTTGACTTGAGCTGGGGCCCCAATTCCCGAGGCGGGTGTTGAGCTGCCCACCACGAGTCTTGGCTCACCCACTGCCCTCTCCTTTCTCTTGCAGGAGGTAGGAGATTTTCCCCTCACAGTCTTTTTCGGCTTCTTGACTGGAGCCGTGGAGGAAAACTGGTGCTGGCTTGTGGACGGCGCCAGGGGAGCACTGTGCACGGAGGCCATGGTGCTCAGTGTGGAGTCAGACCACTGCTCCGGTGCTGGAGTGAGTGCCAACTCAATTAAGAGAGCTCTTAGACGGATATTGTGCTCCTTCTTTGTCCTAGGTTTGAAGGACTTGCAGATACAGCACTTGTCACTTATGTGCCCTTCGCCTAAGCACCTTAGGCAGCTGGTATGTGGGTTACTGACGGGCATAGGCCGTTTGCAGCAATCACAGGGCTTAAAGCTGGGCCGCGTTTGGAACTAACGGAGAGTTTGAGAACTACTACTACAGGTAACTAAGAAAACTACTAACTATGTACAACTATTTTACAGGATTTCAAAGTTCACAAGAACAGGGAAGGAATCAATGCTAGCAAAAGCAGAAGACGTTCCAGCACCATCACTGGCGGCAAGAAGGAACTGAGGGTGTGGGGAGCCAGCGGCGCCCCTTATACCATGCCATGTGGGTGCCACTCCAGAGGGCGCCAGAGCCAGTCCCCTACGGATACTGCTGAGGGGAAAATGTCCAGCACCAGTGCATGGGGCGAGCACACACACCTTATATGGCATGGACATGAGCAAGCACTCGAAGAAGAAGAAGAATTGTTACATTCTGCAATGTTTCCACATCCACTGTTTGCTCTGAAAAAAATATGTAGCCTCCAAAATGCTTCCATGTCAACCTGAGAAGAGTTTTCCTCAGTCCTGGTATGGCCACTGCTACTGTACAAGCCCTGCAGTTGAAATGATGTGTGAACCAGAATTGGGTTTTCCACTTTTAAACACTTTCAGATTGTTCAAATAAAAATAAAGATCTTTCTGATTAAGGGATCAGATTTGAAGGAGAGGGTTAGTGTTTCTTTTTGGCTGAATGTTCTCTTTAAAATAAACCAGTTCCCTTTTTTTTATTCCTAAAGAAAAGGGTCTCAGGATAGAGAAGGAAAGAACTTCCACAGGTAAATCCCCCTTTGCACCCCCCACACCCTCTATGAAGCATAAAACCCCTTTCTATAAAACCACAACACATCTGAAGCAAAGGAGTCGCCTCCTAGTTTTAGTGTTAGAATGGAGTTTGTTTCATGTTTTACACCAAAGGCAGACACTATGCCAAGTTTAAATTAAGAACAAAAGTGGAAGTAATAGTGCATCAGTTGTGGGTTTGGCAATGGCAAAAAAAGATAGCCTCAAAGAAAACTCCTACCTTTTATGGAAACCAAATATTGACCACAATTGGCACAGAAAAAACTGCATGGACAAACAAAACTGCTGGATAAACAAATCAAAATTACATAGGAAGCTGACACCCATTCTTTACAGCGGGAAACCAAAGATAAAAATGAGCCATGAGTCTTATGTTTTTGGACAAGATAAACTTTCATCTGTCTAGCAGTATATGATTTAATTTTTTTAAAGTCTAATATTTCCAATATTGTTCCGAAATCACTAACCAAATAATCAAGCATAAGGATCATTTAAAATAATTGATGTCATGGAATAGCTGACTGATTTGTGAAAGAACGGAAAATGATTAGCCTTGAACTGCAATATGTTATTTATACTGAATGATTAGAGTACAGATAGGGCGAAGAAAAAAAGGGGGAAATCCTAATAAGCACTGAATGCATCAGATACTGAGTTTCTTTTGAGAAATTCAATATTAACCCTAACAGGAAATGACTTTTTCACAGAGCAATTTTCAAGTATTCATCTTTTTTCATCCCTCTTAATTTTTCTTCTGAAATATCTTCTCCCCAGTTTGTGTGGAATATTAAATGCCATTTATAAATACCATTACTCATGCATCTGGCATGAAGATAACTACTTTCAAATGCACTGGTAAGGAAAAGGAAGTTAGTACTATGAACTGATTCAGGTAAAGAGAAACCACTCAATCATCTACCCACCCCAAAACACTTCTACAACTCCCCGCAGTCAAAGTCTCCAGCATTGCTACTGTGTTCAGTAAAATACCGGATCCTTCATTCCCTGAACAGAAAAAAAAATCTCTGTGTTAAATGGGGGGGGGGGCGTGGGCAGCTGCCTTTGCAAGGGCTGGGCCATATTTAAAGGAAGTTCTGAGTGTGCACTAATGAAAGAATAAACCCTTGAAAGAGTCAGCTGATGTTTATGCTTCCAGGAACTTCAAAGTTTGGTAAAAGTATAATCCACATTTACCACTCTCATGCACCCTGCCCCTTTTCAGTAAGCTCAGGACTGCCCAGAACAATGCACTGCATTGGAAAACTCCAACCACTGGGCCAAATTCAGAGGTAATGGGTAAGTTGGTGTAAATTATGTTCCTTTATACTCAGGTGAGACTCCTTTATGTGTATGTATACTCCCTTCTGATACATGCACCTTACAACTTTCCTATAAATTCTGAGGAGCTGTGTGGTGCCGGAAAGTAAAATTTAAAATAGGTGTTTCCTACACTCTACTTTGACTAATGCATTCTTAAATCCTCCTGTTAGTTACTTTTCTTGTTGCCCTCTTGTTTCCTGGCTCTTTAGCATTACACTATCAAGATTCTGTCAAACTCAGTGGGCCAAACTGAAATGTAGTGGGTGAGGAGGGAGAGCGTAAATCACACATCAAGCTAAGTAAATGAATATAGGGCACTCTACATTGCTGTAACATGCTCACTGAGAAGACTAGAAAAAGGTGCAAATTACACCAACTTAGTCTCCCCTCAGACTCACTTCTGAATTTGGCCCAGTGTTCTCTTTCTTCTCTCAACGCAGACTCAAAGGAACCACTCTCTAACACTGGAAGAAATACTTTTAAGTATTATGTTATATGTTATTATACTTTTCCTCATTAAAGAGCAAGACCTGCCATGCATGCAGGGCACAGTTATGGTATGGACATTCAGGTACAGTTGTATTTTGTAATATGGACTCTATGTCAGATGTGTGGGATCTGAGTCTGTGATATGGCCTTACTTACCCCACGTCATTTCACTAAACCACAGTTTAAGAAGTGAATGGTTGAAGCGTTACCCCTTACATCATCTTTCACAGTAACATAACATTTGTTGACTTTCCTTTGTCATACAACAGTACAATTCAATAAAAACACATAACATACAAGGCCAACAAATGCAATGCAGATGCATGATGAGGCCCATTGAAACTGTTTGTGACAGAAATTCTGTCACTTTATAGTAAAGGAACTACAATTCACACCAGCTGGAGTTGTAGAATTGAGTTAAAAGCATATACTTTGTTGTATTCTAGAATGAACTGGGGGTGGGAGTCATAGACTCAGACTTTAAGGTCAGAAGGGAGCATCATGATCATCTAGGCTGACCTCCTGCATATTTGGTTTAAGTAAGATTGGACTCTAAAGATTCTATTTGATGAAAGAAGAATTAAATGTACTGGTTTGTGATATTTTTATATGTTGCAGTGAGTATGGTTCAGTCATATATCAAATTATTTCATGGTGATGTGCCAACAAAGCATGAAAGAGAAAGCAAACTGAGTAATAACTTTGAAGTAATCTGGTGTAATTTAGGAAGAACAGGGTCAAATAAAAAATGTCAAAGCACAGTTTCATATCCAAAACTGAAGACAAAAGAGGTGTTGTGTGCCCTAACTTTCTATTGTAGTGAATAACATAGATTCATGGTGAGTAATAGAGCCCCAAAACTGTACTCCTCACTCAGGTGAGTCTCCCAATGAAACCAGTATAGGATCAAGCCTCTAACCAGAAGAGGATTGTAAAACAAATAAGAGGCCAAGATATGGCACATCAGAGATTATATTCCATGACAGATCCATGGTGACCAATTTTATTCTAAACCAAAATTATTGCCTTGATGTACAGTAACTATTGTCATATGGATTTCATTTCGCTATCAGCTGAGCCTACTTAAGGTTTTCTTGTAAAAGGCTTGTTTTGTTGCATGGAAGTTTCATGTTAGCATGGAGACAGTATTGTATTTATGATCCTTGAGCACTGTTGAACAAACTATCTTGCCAGCTTTCTTTGCTAATAAATATACAAAGAAATTAAGTACTATTACTTTAAAACAGAGTAGATTATAGAATTTCATTTATTTATAGGCATTTCTTTAGTGATGATCCATAGTATTCAAGGTTGTACATTTCAGCTGAGGAGGACAGGCAGTTAGAAAGCAGTCACTAGAATCTCTCTGCAACTACTATAATCAGAGTCAGATTCTGGCCTCATTTAGCCTGATCCAAAGTTTGATTTCACCGGATCCACAACCCACTGAAATTAATGGAAGAACACATGCTGACTTCAGTAGGTTTTGGATTGGTAATTAACACCTGTAGAACCATAGTAAATTTAATCTATCTAGGTTTGTATACTATGCTTATCGGTATAGTATCTGAGTGCCTGTATTGATGGAACTGCATGGGTGACTGTAAGTTCAGAAGTTTGGCTCTCGGTATACATATCAGAACACTAAGTCTCTCTCTAAATTGGAATTTAGTAAGAACTCAGCTTTTTAGAACAACTTTAAATGTATTTTATAGCCTGAACATTTATGGAGATTAAGGACCTAACAAAAAAAAATCTGGCAGGGATACTGCCAATGTTATTCAGTTGAAAAATTAATGTGTTTGGAAAAATCACTCCAGTCCCTGCATGCCAACAGTCCTTATTTAGAAGAGACTCTTCCTATCTTTAGCAAAAAACTAAATGTACTGTTTTCCCACTCTGTCACTCCAAAAAAACTTTCAGTGCATTTTGATAGAATTTAATGCTGCACTCCTGTTTTTCTCCAAACATGTCCCTATTCATAGTGCTCAGATGTTGACTGCTATTGTGCAGGTCTTACGTTAAGGATTCCAGACATTAGTCTTTTTAAATGATTTGTTACATTTTCAAGTTGAAAATTAAAAAAAAAACAAAAAACAGCCTAGCTAATATGCATCTGAGTAGTAAAACTTTCATGCAGGAACGCTTCCTATCGAGGACATTTCTAAATTTTTTTCCTAAAGGAAGCGTTCCTCCATGCACAAATACTACTGATTTTTCATACATATATACATAACAAAACATGTAACCATTGTGTGTTAAAGAAAATGTATTTCCAAGCTTCCACGTCATAAGAATAAAGTCCTAAAGTTCCTGATGGTCTCAGAAGTTATTAATACAGCGCTTTTGTATCCCAACAAGCCCTTTACTGCTTGTCCTTTTCAGAGCTCTCTATACAGAAGACTCCTTCTGATCGTCCTTGTCAATACTATTTCCCTATCTTTGTGAAGAGTCTTGAGATCTATAGATTGTGCGTAATAATAATACTTCCTATATTCGTCAAGCTATACATTTCATGGAAAATAAAAAGTTAAACGAGATTCAATTCCAATCCCTTACTGATCATGGGTGTGGGGGGAGTGAGGGTGGAGAGTATATTGGTACCGTGACATGCCCAAGTGATCTTGTGTAATATAGTACATATGCATGTCCTTCAACAAATTTAACTTGTAAACTAATATACTATTAAATTGCTTCCTCTTTCCCATCAGCCTTGCCCCCTGTGGACTAGCCTGTGTAGTAAGAGTTAATTGATGTAGCCTATTTCAGAGGGCTGATATCTTTGATGCGGGAAAGTTATTTAAAACAACAATTGCTTTGTAAAAGCAACTACATTACTGGCCTGTCAACCTTGACAGAACCTCTTTAAATGCAAAAATATCATGAGAGCCTCTATTCGGGGGAATGCTGGGAGATCTCCTTTGAAATGTCACTGCTCCCTGACAGCCCTGAAGTTTAACAGATGAAGTCAGATTTGTCTCCTGCACACACATACACAAGGACAAACGTCAAGTCAACCAACATTTTCCCATTGGAAATATCAGTATTAACACTTGAGTGTTATGTAAATATAAACATGTATTTAGAAGTTAAACTGAACATTCTCTGTGGAAGAGTGGTCTTCCGTGGTGCAAATGTCTGTATAATGTTTTGAAATGCTTTAAAAATGCATTTGGACAGACTGTAACTGACATGAAAAAGCTGTTGCAGCAAAGATGAAAAAAAAGATTTTTAAGTAGGTGGACAGTTAGCTCTGTGATTATTATTTCAAGCTGTATCTATAATTAACCAGCAAAACGTGCTGTAACTATTGCTAGACCAAAATCTAGAAACAAAGGTTCTCCTTTTCAAATGCAAGTAAAAAGAGAACAAGTGAAGACTCTTAAATGTTCCTCTCTTAAAGAAAGGTGAATTCCCTTCAAACTTCCCTGGAAGATAATACACACACTTTCTTTTTCCCCCTTTCTTTTTCCCGGAATACTTGTGAATACATATTCAAGATTACAGAATCACAACTAGTCAAGATATTCAATACAAAAAAAAAGCTGCGTGTTCTATTTTCTACCATCTCATACTGACATTATTATTATTATTATTATAATTCACTAAAAACAAAAAGATACAATATCATATACCTGAAATTAAAGGAACACCTACACCTCATGAAGTTAGTTATTTCCATTTCATTTGAAATGTGCTGCTCCAAAAACAGTTTTCTAATATGTTTGTTATTGTTTTGTCCTCATTTAAAAGATCAGGGCTCAACATGTTTGGCAATGAAACTTCAGAGGTCTACCAGGCAAGTAACAACTGTGTAAAACACCAGAAAACATATCCATCTCCTCTCACAGGGATGGTGCATGGGATTACTTTTCTTTAAGGCAGACATACATTTTGGGCCCTAAACAAGCTGACAATCTCATTTCAAATTATACTCAAAGACACAAGAGACACACGCGATCTGTCACTGTACTTCCTTTTTGCAAGTTTTACTCAGTGGATTTTTCTGATGATTTTCTCTCCACACACATAGAAGCAAGTGTATGATTTCAGATCAATTAAGCAAAAAACCAAGAACAAAAACGGAAAGTCTACACGACAGATCCTACTTAGTCTGTCTCCTGTGTAATATGAGGCTACAAAATGGCACACAGGCAGAGTCCTTATAAATTTAAAAGTGCAGCACAAAGATAACAAAGGCATGATAGCAACCTATACCTTCTGATACCTTTTGGAATTTTTATGATCAAGCATGGTGTTCAGTGTCCTTTTACATTAGCTTAAAACAGAGAGTTGGGGGCAAAGAGGTAAAATATTGTTTCTACATAAAATAACTTGAACTGTCAAAAACCTTATTACACAAGTCTCCCTGTCCAGCTGGTCCCAATGACCCTGCCTTTCCCACATACCTTGTCTGATCTCAGTGTTCCCCTCTCCTCTGCTAACTGGCTTCTAATCTCTGCCCCCATTACTCTCATGGGTAGGGCCCTACCAAATTCAAGGTCATGAAAAACGCATCATGGACTGTGAAATCTGGTCTCGCCCCATTAAGTTTGGCCTTCTGTGTGCTTTTACCCTATCATATACAAATTTCATAGGGAGACCAGCGTTTCTCAAATTGGGGGTCCTGACCCAAAAGGGAGTTGCAGGTTGGTCACAAGGTTATTTTTAGCGGGGTCACGGGGTTCCCACACTTACTTTTGCACTGCCTTCAGAGCTGAGCAGCTGGAGGGCGGTGGCTGTCGGCCGGGCACTCAGCTCCAAAGGCAGCGCTGCATCAGCAGCAGCTCAGAAGTAAGGATGGCGATACCATACCCTGCCACCCTTCCTTCTGTGCTGCTGTCTTCAGAGCTGTGTGGCGGAGCGTGGCAGCTGCTGACTGAGGGCCCAACTCTGCAGGCAGCAGCACAGAATACCACAGCAGGCCATCCTCCCTTCTGGGCTGCTGCTGGCGGCAGCTCTGCTTTCAGAGCTGGGCTCCCTGCCAGCAGCCACTGCTCTCCAGCTGCCCAGCTCTGAAGGCAGCGCTGCCGCCAGCAGCAGCCCAGAAGTAAGAATAGCCATACCAGACCAGGCCATCCTTACTTCTGGGCTGCTGCTGCTGGTGGCTCTGACTTCAGAGCTGGGCTCCCCGTCAGCAGATGCGCTCTCCAGCTGCCCAGCTCTGAAGGCAGCGCTGCTGCCACCAGCAGAGCAGAAGTAAGGGCAGCAGTACTGTAACACCCCCCATAATAACCTTGCAAACCCCCCACAACTCCTTTTTGAGTCAGGACCTCTACAATTACAACACTGTGAGATTTCAGATTTAAATAGCTGAAAGCATGACATTTTCTATTTTTAAAATTCGTCAGCTGTGAAATTGACCAAAACGGACAGTGAATTTCATAGGGCCGTATTCATGGGGTCCCACTTCCAGAATCCCTACTGGCTCACAGTCACAGTCTCCTTGCCCAACCAAGTGCCAGTCTCTCTCCTCTCCCAGATCCGAGACCCTGACCCCAATCAGAGCTTTGCCTCTCCAGCCCTGGGATGGATGTGCGTCGTCACTGTATGGGGATGATGCATGCAGAGTCTGGTCACATACAGGAGCTGTGATGGAATGGAGTATGCCCAGTGAGGACAGATTTTTCAAAGATTTTAGCCACTAAACTATAAGAAATCTCTAGTGAGCATGTACAAATAGGGAATTTTCAAAGGCTTATAACTTTTTCACAGGAACATTACAAGGCACGTCGCTGACACAATGGCCACCGCCCTGCCAAATTTCAGGTCCTGCTCCCAATTTTTAATAATGGTCTCTTCAGTCTAGCAGAGAAAGGTATAACATGATCCAATGGCTGGAAGTTGAAGCTAGACAAATTCAGACTGGAAATAAGGCATAAATTTTTAACAAGAGTAATAACCATTGGAACAATTTGCCAAAGCTTGTGGTGGATTCTCCATCACTGACAATTTTTAAATCAAGATTGGGTGTTTTTTCTAAAAGGTATAACTAGGAATTATGCTGGGGAAGTTCTATCATCTGTTATACTGGAGCTCAGACTAGATGATCACAATGGTCCCTTCTGGCCTTGGAATCCATGAAAGCATGGGGATCGTCTCAAAGAAAAAGTTGCAAAACAATGTATTTTTCCCTAGCCTTGTTCTCAGAAACGCCTGATCTATTTTGGCTAATTTTTTTTTAAAATCCCGAGGCAGAGATGAAAAATTCCATCCCAAACAGTTAAAATCTGGCAAAGTTATAAACAACTGAATAATGGTCTTATAATGGGAAGCATTGGGCAACTTTTACAATAGGCAGTGCTACAACCCCAGTTATAATAAGAAATAAAAAGGCTGTCTTCAATCTTAGTCAGGTTTTTCCCCTTTCTTTCTTCCAGCTGTCATCAATGGCACAGAGGCAAGTACATACTCCCAGTGCCAGCGAACAAATAAACCAGTGCCTGTATCCTGAGGAGAAATTAAAAGGCTCTGTGTTGGCTCCAGTTTCATTTATCTACTTATTTTCTTCTAGCAGCAGCCACACAAAAAGGAAGGACATGATCATCACAATTTTAAGAAGAGCAGAGTTGATACTTACAATAACTTTATTATTCAAAAGAAGAAGCTGAGATCAGCACTTACAAATTTCAGTGATACTGGCCTTCAATGCATCTAACTACTCAAAAGACAATAAAAATTCTCTATGAGGATCAAACAAAGAGGAGAGAGGGCAATGGTGTCAAGTTAGTGTGCCTCTTCGTGTGCAAAGGACTAGATTTTTGACCGCATTTCAACATTGGAGCGATTGGACTCTTCAGTTGCCCTACATTTGCAAGTGGTTCTCCTCTAACAAATCTGTAAGTGGTCAGACACCTTAGTATAAATGTCTAGACAGCCAGAAATGCGGAAACTGAAAAGGGCTTCATATTTCAATAATAAATAATAACTCAAGCCATTCAAAAATAAATTGAATGGACTAAACTTGCTGACACAGTCATGAGGTGGAGATAGTGCATGAAATTACTGAGCTCAGAAATATCTGAATTTTATTTATTCTACTGTTCAAATGTAGGAATCACAGTGGTAATGTAGGGAGTTGAGGAGAGAATGCCCTACAGTTTGTTCAAAAAACTACAATTCTGTGAGACATATTAAACCAAGATGTAGTAGACATTGACCCAGGATCAGAGTGCATACAGACTCCTTCAGCAAAACTGCTACACAGAAGATCCACCAAGATAGTAAAATTTCAGAACAAGGATTCAAAAAAATACTAAAGCCACATTTTTAAGGTCAGCATATACATCATAATATCATGAAAATGTTCAAAAAGCATCAGGAATGAAATAATTTATTGGACTCATTGGATAAGATGAGGATCAAACATGCAGTCTGTATTCCTGTGAAATTTACTTTTATTCTACCAGAATAGAAACACTTTCTGAATCATTCCATCTGAGTTAACTAGCCAACATCTGCCTCCTTGACAGCACAAATCCCTGTAGAAAGACTGTGGAGAACGTTAAGGTATGGGTTGCATTTATATTATTTTAGGTATGAAGTTTGGGGGAGGTAAAATATATGGGTGGAAGTGAGAAAGTGCTTTGAAACCTAAAGACTCTGTGAGGGCCCATTGGGTTGCTGGGAGCCACCCTGGAATGTTAGGTGCAAAGTCAGCATTGGAAGAGGACCACTGGAGGAGGGAGAGTGGAGACTTGCCAGCTGGAGATGGTTTGGTCCAGGTTAGCGGAAATTGCCAAGAAAGTTCCCTCCAGGCTGCAGAGACAGGTCCATCAGGGATAATAGAGATCTGGGCTGCTAAGATGATGGTGATGAGATTAGACTGGGCAAACGTCAGACCAGTGACTTAGGTAACCCTGAAAGAAGACTTCCTGAGGCTCAAAAAGGACAGAGGGTCCTGCCAGATGATCAGTACCAGAGTTCATTCATAGGTTTTAATTTTTAATTGTAAACAATAAGTCACAAATCCCTGAATTTAGTTTGAAGTGAAGTTTGATGAATGGAGATTTCTGTACAGGGTCTTCAAAGGGTCTGTACAGGGTCTTCATCTACTACCATATCTATCAAGGACCCCTGCTCCTAGAAACAGAGTCCTTGTAACAAGGGAGAAGTGGGAGGGGTGCCCTGAGATAAAATTTCCAAGTTAGAAGTTTGATGATGGCAGCAGGTATCTCAGACTGGGTTGTCGGAGACCCAGCTATACCCTGTGACAGAGGGTATGGCTCCTTTACCCTGATTCACCTTGCTGTAGCAGGCCAATGAAGCTCTTGAGTTTCCTTCTAACCTTACTGAAATGAAATGAGGAAATTTCATAATAGCAATAAAATTCACCAGTTTGTGCATTTTTAAAATAATATTTGTAATGCTGGAGTTCTTTACATTGATGCCGTATATAAACAACACATAAGGCACATGTTAATCTTCCAGAAATACTCTGTGGATGTATTCCTTCCTTATGCAAAGCTAAATAACTGGCCTACAACCCATTAAGAGGCGCCATGACAGCTAACTCCCTTGTTAGCTGTTACTGCAATCTATGGACTGAAATTGTGTACACCGCCCTTTGTCAGACAATTTGGGACAATGGATCCATGTAAGCAACTTGGTGTGCCTGTAATGCTCCTCTTCATATGGGCAAATTTGTAGCCAGCACCTCCTCAGTGTGCCTGGAGTGCAGACATCCCTTTCATGGTTGTTCCACTCCACTCCCACAGTGAGGTACCACAAAGCTGAGAGTGTACAAAACAGAACTACTCAAAATTTTGCGTGTGGAAAGTTTTCCCACCAAAACATATGGTTTCACTTGAACCAAATTTTTTCACAGCAAAACGTCAATTCCAATTAATTTTTTTAATTTTCTCATGGGAAATATTGTTTCATTGCAGTTTTTCAGTTTTAAAAAACCAAACCAAAATGAGTTTTATATGAATATGTTGATTAGAAATGACACTTTTCATTTCATTTCAACTTAAAATGTTGGTTTGGTTTTTTTGAAACAGAAAAACCAAATGAAATGATATTTTAAGTCAAAATGAAACAAAAATTGTTGTTTCCTTTCAAAATGCTGTTTGGAAACAAAAATAACATTTTGACTCAAAAATGGCAAACAAAGAGTATATATAATTACACAGCGCTCAGTGCAGCTGAGGTGGGATAAGAATAAGCAGATTTAAGCTATCTTTCTATCATTCCTGATCCTGTGGCCAGAGTGGCTCCTAGCAGCACATTTTAAAGCAGCCTGAGGATTGCTATAATTAATGTTGGCTGAAATGGCCACATAGGAAAGTTCCACTGATCCCAGACCACCACAGTGCATTGTTCCCTACTCCCAACCTTAAAATGCCTCTTTCTTGCCTCCTTAATAGCAAGAGAGCTTTATGCCAAATGAGTTTTCCTTCACACTAGGCAATATTGTGGTCTAATTAATATGGCACCAAACCTGGGTTCTATTCCTGGCTCTATTCCTAGACCAAGTCATTTTCCTTCTCACAATTTGTCTGTCTTATTTAGAACGTAAGCTTTTTGAAGCAGATGCTGTCTCCCACTGGGCTTCTAAGCACTACCGTAATATCAAATAATAAATAACGGTAATAAGTAAGGGCTGATTTAAGGCAGTTCAAGGGGACTTTAGCAAGGCCCACGATCTGCTTCATGTTTGTAACCTTTGAACTCTTGAACTGATACTTCTTAATTCATGGCAGGCTCAAGCCCTGCAAAGGAGGAGCAAAAAAGCTCCGTCAGTACGTTAACTGTGGACAATATGTTAATGGGACATCACAGACTAAACTGGCTGAAAACTATTATATTGATGAACATTCCTAATTTCAAAGGAACTGGATAATATTCTGCCAGTAATGGCAATTTAAAAATGTGGCTGTATCCCAGAATAGTTCTGATTGTTCTTTTATTTAAACCATATTCCTGCAAAAATAAGTGTGGAAACAGCCTGGATGTTCTTCAAAGAACTCAATGGCCCATATAATAATATAAATTAAAGCGATTTCTACCAGATTGTAAAAGAGTATTTTTCATTTTATTCCATTTCTGCAATTTTTGGTGTAATTTGAGTACTGCTGCAGACATCAACAAAATCTTGTTAGCAGTAACCAAAACCTACTGTAATGCACCATTAGAATATGGGATACTTTATCTGTTTGAGCTCCAGCATCTGAAAGTATGCTACTGAATGTGGAACTTCAGAGAATGCATTCATACAGTTACCATATCAGAGCTCCTACACCTTCACATATAAATGTCAGAGATGAGAGATGTCTGCTACTTAGTAAGTAATTTAACATAATATTATCCCTATTAAATTGCAGTGATGAAGTACAACAAAGCAGCATTCATATTAGGAGAGGTAAATGTCACCCATGAAACAATATATTCATGAATAATCCAAACGTTGTACCCAGAAACGCTGAACAATCAGGAGAAAAATGCATGATTTGATCTCCGCATAATCTAGTGTCAATCTTACGTGGGATTGGATGACAATCTAAATAAAATTAATTTCTTCAGTCCAAATAGGATCTCATCGTGATGTAAATCAAAAGTAATCTCACTGAAGTCAGTTACGTTACATAGTGTACAACTAGTCAGAGGCCTGAGTCACCTCCTTGGATCCTGACATTTCAATTCAGATTTACACATCCATTTTTACTAATTCTTGCTCATTCTTAGAGAAGCACATGAAGAATAAAAGCAGCATCTGTCTTTTCCTTCATAAAGATTGGACAAATGTTATATCTCCCTACTCAGATTCATTATTAGGCTTTGTATAATCTAACTCCCCTATTATTCAGACCCCTGTCAGTGTTAAAAAGTAAGTAAGGAATTAACGATCTGAAAGTTAGCATTAGCTTGGCCTGGCCTACCCTACCATCCAACCCCAAACACAAGGAACATTTTAAACTAGAGGCAGCATGGATCCCAAACAAACTGACTTATTGCAAATACTGGTCATAACCAGTGTTAAGGGCACAGTGATGATTTTTGGTGTCCAAGGGTGCATTCTTCAACAAAATCATTATCAAAATTAAACTTCGATATTATGGCTTGTTACACTGACGGACAACATTTTAAGATGTCACCTATTTCAGGGTTCTAAAAAAATGTAATTAACTCTCACATAGATTCTACACCATATTAATTTTTTTTACTATATGTAGCAGAACTTGAACAGTTCTTGTTTTGCTAACCCAAAAACCCAATAATGCTCATAAATTGCATGCTAGTCTCACCAGACTTCTCAATCTGTTATTTCATAGCAAAGTGCTATGGGGAGTTGTCGTATTATAAAGACTTCTTGCTTCTACAAAATATATTACAGGACATTTCCTTCCATGCTTTGAAGTATTATAGTAAATAATTAAACTACTGTAAATTGCACTTGTCAAAAGAGAGAACAAAACACGTTTTTTAATGTGATATATTTGATTTATTTTTAATCATGTTTGTTCTCTTGCTAATTTGCTCATTTAGCTAACCCACAATTTGCCTCCCAGCGACTAGTAAGGATTGCTGAGGTTCTTCTGTTAACAAGAAAATCAGCAGAGCTGGGCAAAACATTTTGGACAAATAGTTAATTTGCTGAAAACAGTTTCAAGTCCACTGAAATGAGTCATGACTTCATGTCAAATTCACTGAATAGTTTCAGCCAAAACATTTGTAGGGAGGAAGCATAGGCTAGATCAGGGGTTCCCAAACTTGGTTCGCAGCTTGTTCAGGGTAAGCCCCTGGTGGGCCGCGAGATGCTTTGTTTACCTGAACGTCTGTAGGTACGGCCGTTCGCAGCTCCTAGTGGTCGTGGTTCACTGGTCTGGCCCAGCTTGTGCCACTTCCCGCAGCTCCCATTGGCTGGAAACAGCGAACTGTGGCCACTGGGTGCTGCGAGCGGCCGTACCTGCGGGCTAGATTCACAAAGGGACTTAAGTGCCATTCACAAAACCACCAGGGGAGGTGCTACACTCCTTCAGCCCTGTGGTTAGAACACTCACCTGGTATGTGGGAGACATGGTTCAAGTTCCCACATTGCTTGATACAGAGCAGGTACTTGAATTTGGGTCTCCTGAATTGCAGATGAGTGCCCTAACCACTGGGTGATTGAGCTTTCTGGGGTGGATGTTTCTTGATCCTTCACACTGAAGCTGTCTCATTTTGTATAAATCAATATTTAACAAAGTAGTGACTGAAACCCAACTTCAGAGCAGGGACTTGTACTTGGATTTCCCACCTTCCAGGAGAGTTTCTTAACCACCAGATTGTAGAGCCATTCTCACTCTCTCTGGCCCAGGGAATACATGAAACTCACCTGCAATGTGGGAAATCCAAGCATGAGTCCCTGCTCTGAAGCAAGCAGAATATGGATTTGAATCCAGGTCTCCCACAGCCCAGGGAACTGCTCTAACCAACAAGGCCATAGGATAGAACAAAGGACCAATAGTTTTGTGAATGCTGTTTCCAAAATCCCTTTGTTTTCAATTTAAAAAAGAAGTTAAAATGCATGAAAATGGAACAAAACAGTGGATTGCACCTGAAATTATTTTTTTCCAGTTTTTTTCACCATGAACAATGAAAATGTGTTACATAGTTTCAGATCAATTGATTGTTCACACAGCTTTAAAAAATAGCATACATCTTGTACTCTGCTCTTTTCCAAATCTTTAATGTATGGATCAGAACGTTTTTTTTAAAAAAATTGAAGATATTTTCTGGGTTTTACAAGGCTCATAAGGGTCAGGCATTCAGAGTTTGAAAATCTGATCTGACCGTAATAATGGCCACTCTGAAATTACTTTTTTAAAGATCCAATCCTTTGTTCTAGCCATTTCAATTAGCAATTCTAACAAGAGATATAACCCCCTCCTTTTAAAAATTGTATAAATGCTAATATAATCAATGTTTACAAATACTATGCTGGAGTAATACTGAGAATAGCATGTTTATTTCTAGGCTGTTGGGGTAGTTTGCATTTTGTCTTTTTCTTTTTAAGTTTGCCTGAATCTTATACACCAATAGTTTCAGACAGTATAATTATAACTTGGAGTTATATCTTGTAAATGTACAACAATACCTTTTATCCTCCTGTGGGGAGCTTTTCAGTGGAATATTTTCACAGTGATATGCAAATTTGCTCTACAGGGATGATATGGGCCCTGGAATACAAAAGCTGTTCGGCACAGCTCTTCAATGTCATGATGTAAACAAGAGGCCTCCAGGAACAAAGACTGATCTTTATCATAATTTCTTTCTTCATTCTCAGCAAAATTGGCACGTGGTAGTTAAGAAAAATACTTGAAATGAAAATGACCACATCAGCAAACTTGGGGTATTCAGACCACATGCCGAGTTTCATTAATGATGCACCCTGAGGTATATTAAGAAAAGCTAATAGAAAAATGAATTTTACTTAAAAACTCACCAATAACTTGTTTGTTTGAAAAAATAGTTCCTGGCAATGGAAGCTTTTATTTCACTTAATAAATACTTAAATATTACTCTTTTTACTGCAATTTAATAATCTGATTTCTTTTTCTTTCAACGGAAAAAAAAGTCTTTCAGAGTATTTCTGCTAAAAGTTATACACTTTTTCCTTTCATTCTCACCAACATTAACTCAGATGTACAGTAAAGCAGTTTTCTTGTAGAATATATCCCCTATTGACAATTTACACACAGCTGTGCACTTTTTTTTTACACAGTTTAGCACATTTTTCTTTATGCCTGGTATTGTGACATACTAACTTTAACGTTCATCTTTATCGATCGTGCCATATATGCTTACCCAAAGGGATCTGCCCTAGAATGGCTGTGACTCACTCTGACTCTTTCTTCCTCTTTGCATTGTCAATAAAATGCCAATTAAATATTTCTATTAAAAATAATTTCAGTTACTATTGTTGTGATTATTGTTTCCATTACTCTGATTGTTGTTAAAAGGATAACCATGGTCTTGAAATTAAACCCCCTCTCACCCCTTACATTCACACCCTCAATGTATTTATTATAACCTTGGACTGTCAAATGCAATAAATGGTTGACAAGATCATGCAATATAAAATAGATTTATACTCTTAGCAGAACATTAGCCATGCTGTGAGAGTGGCAAAATTGGTGATCAGCCAATCAATCACTGGTTTAGCCAAAAGTCATATAACCCTGTGTCCTAAAATAGAAGCAAAATAGATCAGATGCTAGGAGCACATTTGGAGCTGAAAGAGTCTGTTATTTGAGAAATTTAAACTTATTACACACTTAGGGAAGCTTTAAGGACACATTTCCTTTTTTTTCTACCAAACTTTGTAACCCATATTGCAAGACACAAACACTATAGCACGGAAAGGAATTTAACACAGACTTAAATGTCAATTAATGGACTTTTAACCATTACCAATCAACACAAGGACTTAAGAAGAACTATGTTTTGTAAAACTGTTTTAAAAAGAATGGTGGGATTCTGGGGAAAACACAGAAAGAATTATCTAACGGTTGTCACTTTTCATGTTTACAATGATACGAGATAACTGTTGATGTTACCCCTGGAGCTCTGCTATTGGTTGAGAAGGTCACATGACACTGTGAGATAAAATAGAGTGGCCTTAGCAAAAGTCATGATGTAGCACATTTAAGGTAAAATAGCTTTTTACAGGTTATATGAAAGGTGAAAGTTGTTTTGTTTGTTTTTTTTAAAAAAAAATCCTTAATTTTATAGTAAAAGCTGTGGCACTTGGGATCAAAAATTGATATTGTGTTTTATAGGGTTCAATCTTGTGAGCACTCACCCAATTCTGACAAGCACTTAGGTCCATGCTTGACTTTAGGCATATGAGTAGGTCCATTGACTTCAAAATATACATATACACACACACACAAAAGAAAAAAAACCAACATGATGTTGAGCTGTGATATAAAGGCACCAGCATGAGTTCAGGATGGCCACCTTACTCGGAAGTGAGTTATGCACGCTGAACGTTCCGAATGAGGTCAAATAAAACTTTTACATAACACCACCACATTTTCTGTATATGCTTAACAAAACCATGTTTAGAGAAATTTTATTTATGTATAACTACATTAGCATCAGTCCAACTAGGAAGCTAGATAGCTTAGGTTATGCCCACACTGCCGTCAGGAGGTGTGATTCTAGCACGTAACCCGGGCTAGCCCTGTCCACCCAGGACGTTGGTACATACTTGAGAATCCACTGCCCGTGCTGCTGCAGTTTCATGGTCATCGTTACTTGAGTAGATCGAAGCACGCTTGGGTATTTCTACATGTGCTGCAATCACTTTTCCTGATTGCAGTGTAGATATTGCACTAATCAGTTATGATTAGTTCTACTGTACAAGACAGAGGGGAGAAATTATAAATATTTTAAAACCTTTAAAAATTAACTAAAATAGCTTTTTCCATACGTAGAGGTAGAGTGAAGAAGTCATAAATTGTGCTTTGCAGAACAGAGCAGGAAACTGACAGTAGTAGTAGTAGGTCCTCTCTACTTATAAGCCACTAGAGGGCAACATCATTCACTCATATATTCAAAGGCAGTAAATAGCAGAAATCCAAAAAGGGGAGTAAGTTGGGCCAGAGAGTTGAGGTAGACACAAGATGCCTACCTAGTCGTCAGAACAGTGCACCCTAGAGTTGGGAGACAACAACTGAAGAAATAAAAGTCTAGCAATTGAGAGTCTAGAGAATGAGCTTCTGCTTTGTGGGACCTGTCACTAAGGAAGTTGGGTGAGAGACTTCCAGGACCAAGAAAATCCGTCCTCTTAGTAGGTCTGATCTACAAGGAAATACAATGGCCAATCATGGAGAAGTGCACTGTCACATTATTGAAAAGTTCCAATTTCTAAACAATCTGATTTAGGGTGAAAAAATTTTCAAAATGAACATCTGGGAAACACTGCCATTTTTTGCATGTGTCCCCCTCCTTAGAGCATATTAACTTGCCCTCCATAGGCCCTTCTTTTGTTTAATTCTTATTCTCACTCACCACTTGTTTCAACTCCTGCCTGATTTATTGCTTCTCTCTCCTCCTGTCTGTATAATCTCTTCACCTCTTTTGGGGTTTTCTGGTTTTGTTTCCTCTCACTTCTCTATCTTCCCTCAACCGACCACTAACCTAAGGTTTTGAAATGTTCCCGTCAGTCTTTTCTCCCTGCCCAAAATCTGAACCCAAAATGTTCTGCTCCTTATCTTTTCTTTTCCCTAGTTCTCTCCCCATTTTTTTCATCACCTTTCCTTCCCAGTTCTCTGAATGCTTTTCCCCTCTCATTTCCCTCAATTCAACTGCACCCTTTCTTCACTCATTTCTCATCTCTACCCTTTTTCTCTTGACCCCAGCTTCCCTGCTGGGATCCAGGAGATCCCTAAGATTTGCTGAGAGTAAGAATGGAAGGCAGAGCAGCTGGAAGGTTAGAAGGTGGATGAGGGACTTGGAGCAGCTCAAAGAGCCTGGTGGGAGCTAGTGCAGTTTCCTCTGCACATGACTACTCTCAGCTATACAGAAATTAAGTAGATGAGAGTCAGTTGTTGCTCAGGGTGTACACAGCATAGGCGTGTGGCTGGTTGGGAAGGAAACAAAATGCTTCTGGTTTCTTAAGGAACCACAACAAAACCCAAGTCTCACTAGGACCATCTGGGACACTGAAACAGTCTCTCCAAACCAAGAAAACATGAATAAACAGAGGCTTCTGTTACTTCATTCTCTGAAATAAATAAATCCCAAAATAAAGGGATTTCCAGAAATGTTAATTATTCCTTAGTTCAAATATCTGCATGAAGTACCAACTAATCCATAATTTCAAAAGTACTTTACTTTTGTTTGGTTTATAAGTCATTTGGTTTGGATATGAGCTAACTAGTGTAATGGTTCTAAAGTTCAGGCCAATAAAAAAATGTTAAACTAAATAGAAATTAAACCAAAACGTTGAAATAAAATGGAAATCGGTGCCAAAAATATCCACATTAATACAAAATAAAAATCTATTAAGTATAATAGGTTAATTAATTTTAAATTAAGCCAAAGGGGACAAAAAGAAGAGACGAAGAACAGAATGTGTATAGGAAAAAAGTGCACTGACATTTCTCTGGCATTTGTGGCAGTGATGGACATGGAAAGAAGGTAAGTAGGCTTGGGCCCATCTGATGACTTTTTGTCAGGAAAATTTTCTGAAAGATTTCAGAGAGAAATCTCTTATTTTATTTATAACTCTTGGACTAACTCATCAACTGTGAAGTAGTCACCAGGTGGACAAAAACCCGGAAAGCTGTAATTTAACTGATGACTGTACTTGGTAACTTTTTTCTACATTTTTTTAATGAGTTATTTCTAAATAATCATCTTTGTACTTTTTATCAATCTATCAGGGAGCATGTGTAAATATGCATGACAATACACTGAAAATGAATCAATAAGAGAAAGGAAGAGCATGGCAAGGAAAGAATCAAGATTTGACAGATAAAACAAATCTATGAGGTCATCTTTTGTTCACTTCACTTCTCTCCCTTGGGACCAAAGCATGATTCTTCCCCGCAGTACATTCTTTTTCCAGTGTCATTTTAAATGACTCAGCGATGTGGATTTCACCACTTCCTGATATTCACCTATCATTTCCTTTGCTCAGTTTCATCCCATTATTCTTAGTTATCTCCTGGGGCAACACAAAATAATTCCACTCTCTCTTTGGTGTTACACAGAGGTTTATCCTATCCCATCCCTTGAGTTATAATTTAGCTACAAAGTTTAGAATAATAGAAACTGGACACAGAAAATACAAATAGGATCAAGAGCATCCACAGGATTTCAGAACCAGAGAGGCACCTCAGATTATGGAATCAGGAAAGCAGGCAGGATCTTAAACTGTCACACATGAAATGGCAAGCAGAATCCCATTAGTAGTAGCAGCAAATAGGATTCCAGAATTCTGAGGAGTAGTAAATGGAGTCCTATTGAGCCATCAGAATTCAAGGAAAGGAAAATGGAGGTAAGTGATGTCAAACAGTACTGTCAGAGGTCAATGTTTGTTTGGCATTACATTAGTAACTGCAGTGGAACTTTGGACAAGGAGTAATTAATTATCTGGGAGAGAGCTCAACAAAGCCAAGCAGATCTTTTTGTTCTGTGTTGGTACACTGCATAGCACAATGAGGTCCTAGTTCACGATTAGCCTCCGAGGCGCTACAGTAATAACAAATAAAAACATGTCTTGATACGGCTGTCCTTACACAAGTAAAATTTCCATCGAGTTCACTGGGAGTTTTATCTGCATTAGGTCAGCAGGATCTGTTCCTTAGAGATTACACTAAAGTTCAGCTGAGACTACCTATGGTAGGTTTCAGAATGCCTGTTTTACATAGTCAGTGCTTTGAGAACTGCACACAGTAGCACTCCAAATCTACTTTTCCATTAATTTCTCTGATGTCTCCTGGCAGAGATAAAAAGCTCTGCACCAGACAATTTCTCAAGGAGTTCAAAACTAGACTTACTTTTAAGGATTTACTACATTAAAGTTAACTACAGATCCCCATTGTAGGAAGAGCACTGATGGGATTCGCAGGGAGCCCCATTCAATCCTCTTCCTTAAAGTCTGTGACATGGAGGAAGACGTAAGTGGAGGTAAATATGAATCCCTTAGAGTTCTGAAATGGGGGCAGAGGACTCCCACTTAAAAATATAAGTTAAATATCACATTAAAGTGAACACAACCCATATGTCTACTTTGCTTTAAATGTTGTGCATCAAACGTGTTAAAGGGAGTTGACCATATACAAAAAATATATTTACCGGCTATACCCCCTAGTTACAGTTCCCCCAGCTTTTTTTCCCTCCAGACCGTTTCAAAATGAAAGATTGAGAGAGTATTTTATCTCCCGAGATGTGAAGAATATTTCTGTGGTTTGAGACTTGACATATTGCTAGTTTCTCCTACACCTCTTTTTGTTTTTTGAACTATTTACATTTCATGGTGGCTGCAGCTATTGGCACACAATATTTGGGGAAGAATTCTGTTTTGCATTGAAGCTGAGAGTGCACAAGTACCTCTGCAATTAAACTGGAATACGCACACCCATCCCAACTACACTACACTGGACTTCCTATGAGAAGCTTCTATCTATTTGGCATATTAAGGTGTACTTCACTGCATAGGGAAAGGATTCATTACAGGTGTCTGTTAAGCTGAGAGTTGAGTAAGGTGGTTTTACATTTTGGGTAACTTAAAAATGAAGAACCTCATCCATATCCAAAGGAACAGAGGCAAATTTCCCCCGGGGAATGCCCCATTAAAGCTGCACTGGTGGAGAATTTGGCCAATGCCTGCAATACAAGTTTAAACTGACCAGCAGGATTGTGTTATTTAGTTCTAATTCTATGTTCATAGGAAATATCTGATTATTCTCATTTTGAAATTCAATTTAAAATTTCTTCAAGTATAGTAGTTCTGACTACCTGCCCATTAGTGAGCTGTTGAGTAGTCAGTGGAGATTTTTTCGCAAAAAGAAAAGGAGTACTTGTGGCACCTTAGAGACTAACCAATTTATTTGAGCATGAGCTTTCGTGAGCTACAACTCACTTCTACGAAAGCTTATGCTCAAATAAATTGGTTAGTCTCTAAGGTGCCACAAGTACTCCTTTTCTTTTTGTGAATACAGACTAACACGGCTGTTACTCTGAAACCTGGAGATTTTTTGTGTAATTTGCCTGATCAGCTCCATTCACTCACTCTTAATCCCTGTAACAATAATTCTAAAGTTACTGTTCCTTAAAAATTACATTTTTTCTTTCCTCCCCCCACAACATGTGACTAGTTCAAAAGGCACATTTAACAGTTCTTTAATTTAACTCATAGAGATACTCTCATATTGGCTTTCAGGCACATGCTCTATCATTAGCTGTCTAGTTTGCATTTAAAAGTTTTTAAACTGACTTCACTTAGGCAACTCTCAAGGGCATTTTTTTTTCCATTCACAGTTAATAGGGCATAAAAACCCATAGCTTCTTTTGCAAGCACATTATCCACCAGGGAATTCAGGGGGAAAAAAAATGTTTGTGTTTTCTGAAGTGCAAGAAGTAGCTCACAAGGGAGGGAATATTTTGGGAAAGGTTTAAAAGAAGGAATTGTTGGCTGCCATATGGGTACTGATGGCATATTCACAGCATCTCTTTAGAGATACAGCATCTACAGCAGGACCATTTGAAAGGGACAGCTTTGAGATTTTTTTAGATTTACCATCAATTTCCTGGCAAAGAAAGGAAAATTTCTGCAGCTCCACATCAAAATGCAAGCTTTGTTATAATTATCTTAGAAACTTCCAGATCTCCTCTCTCAATTCTAATCCAATTTGACTATGATGACCCCCTGCCAATTGTCTTTAAGATTCATATATAATTTGTGTATATAATCTAAAAACCTATTTAGAACCTCAAATCTTATTAAGGAGAACAGTGGACAGTGCAAAATAAACAAAGGACAAATTTAAGTATGTAGCTGTGTTATTACTGTCAAATGAAAATAAGCCAACTCCCCCGACTCCGTCCAAAAATTCCAAACCCCTAAGTAGGAAGAGCCTTCATTTATATCAACTAGAATACTAGTCCACAAAGTGGAATTAAACCCACCCATTAAAATTTTCATTCTCTAAGCAACAAAATGCTACTAAACAGCAACCTAATGAAGGGTCATATCCAGCCACTCTTACTCATGTTGAATAGTCCATATTACTCATTAAGAAGGCCAACAAGCTTCCAAAACAGGAGTTCTCAAACTGGGGGTTAGGACGTGAGGTTATTGTATGGGGGGGTCACGAGCTGTCAGCCTCCACCCCAAACACTGCTTTGCACAAAGACATACACAAAGAATGTTAAGTTACTTGCCAAAAGTTACACTGGAAATCTATGGCTGAACCCGGAAAAAGACTCATTTCCCTGATTTTCCAGTCCTGTTTTCAAACACTTGGCCATCCTTCCCATATTTCCACAGACTTCACAAAGGATGAAAGAAAAGATATGCAGTTACCACATAAAGAAGATTACACCGCAGAATGTTATTTGTAAATTCAGTGATAAGAAATAAATTGAAACTAAATCCAGCATTTATAATGGTGTTAAATATATAAACAAGTGTTTTTACTTTATAAGGGAGGTTGCACTAAGAGGCTTGCTATATGAAAGGAGTCACCCATACAAAACGTTGAGAACCACTGTTCCAAAGGGTTACACAATGAATAAAGAGATATGCAACAGGAGTAAGAGTGGCAGGATCTGTTCATTAATAGTAGAGGATTTTGAGATAGTGGAGGGTAGACAAGTCACGGGACATTTCTATTTGGTGGAAGACGATTTCAAGTTGGGATAAGTACCTGGCAGAGAGAGAGAGAGAGAGAGTTAGGATATGGATGAAAGGGGACAAAAGCCTGCATCACCTAAACAAGTCCAGAGGATATAGATCCTACTTTTGGCTTCGTGTCAACAAATGTAATGTTCTGCCCACTGAGCCCTCCATTCCCCACTATAAGATTTCTCCAAAAATTGGGATTTGAACTGGTTCAATTTTTTTTTTTTGCACAAAACTAACTTCTAACATAGTAATTCTATCTATGGTTCTTATATACCATTCTCATCATTCTGGTATCTGAACACGTCTCATTTCAGCTACTTAATATTGCTCTTCATTTCTTTCTGCTTTTTTTTCCTACAGTGCTTTTTTGCAGTCTGTAAAAAATGCACACTTACTCCTGCGATGTCAATGAATTTGTTGGCTCTACAAAGAACTGTTGTCCCTGCATTGAGACAATACCCAGTGTATTTAGTACTGAGAATGAAACCATTATCTTGCAATTCTAAAAATGACTCATTAAGAAATTCAAGATTTCTTCTAGGATAATGTTGTAATGTAGATGGATGTCAACTATTCTAAGTTTCTTCATCGTATAATTAAATACAGAAACGACCAACTTAGCAGTTTAAGGGCAATTTTAACAAACTGACAATTCTAAAAATGCCCAGAAGATGGCATGTGGCACATACAGTAAAACTATATATGAGAATACCTCTTCAGTATAAGAAACAATAGAAATACCTTCTAGAAAAAATATGGGCAATATATTAAGAAAAGCCAACCTGTTCTTCTACTCATTCTAGTTCACAGTTATGGAAAATATTGAAAGAAGAATCTCTAAACAACAACATTGCTGTTACCTCTTCAAAAAGGAATTTGTTATTCACATACAATATTTCAGATGACACACAAAACAGGAAGGCATTACTTGTTACTATCTGTTAGCACTTCTAGTAAAACATAATGGGGTACTGTTCCCCTTAACCTGGTCAAATTCTAACTCAAGTACATCCAAGTTAAATAAATTCCCTATGATGTTTCCAAATAGATAGAATATTATTCCTCATTTCCTGACTAATGTCATTTAGTGCTATAGTACATTGCAAAACAGTTCTTCCAGTCCAAATTTACAAATAGCTGAAGTCCTGCTCCCCCCGAAGTCAATGGGAGTTTTACAATGGATTTCAGTGGCAGCAGTGCCCTCTGCACTTTGACATCCTTCTAGATGAAAGGCTTGTTTCAATGTAAGATAATATTATTAAGATATGTCTTCTGATGTCTCACATACCTAACACTACAGTCATAGTCCAATTTCAAAAATACAACAATAATATTCTGTACTTAATCTGTAGTGCCTTGGTGTAGAAAGATCTTATTGTGCTTTACAAGTAGGTATTACAAGCCCCATTTTACAGATGGGGAAATTCAGGCACAAAGAATGTTAAGTTACTTGCCAAAAGTTACACTGGAAATCTATGGCTGAACCCGGAAAAAGACTCATTTCCCTGATTTTCCAGTCCTGTTTTCAAACACTTGGCCATCCTTCCCATATTTCCACAGACTTCACAAAGGATGAAAGAAAAGATATGCAGTTACCACATAAAGAAGATTACACCGCAGAATGTTATTTGTAAATTCAGTGATAAGAAATAAATTCCAAGAACTTTTAAATGTATTTTAAGAGAAATGAAGTGGGCAGTCATTATATATCTATGAATATATGGAACAAATGTTTCACAAAATTACTTCTTTTTACAATGTACTAGTCAACTGGGCCAGACCCTTAGCTAGAGTAAATTGGAATAGCTCCAGTGAAGTCAATGCACTTTCACCAATTTATGCCAGCTGAGGAGCTGGACCAATTACATCTAATAGTGCTAACTCTTTTCAATGCAGATAGTATATATGATGAACAACATTAGGGTTTGTATACACCTGTAGTCCTCACTTTCAGGAAAGTGAATATTTGAATCACAAAACTAAAATGCTGCCAAAAGGACATCTTTCAAATGAATTGAAAAGGAAGAATAATTTTCTTTATTCTAAACGTAATTGGTCGAATAATACATTAAATGCTTCCAATGCCAAGAAGTCTTTTAGGTGTCTTCTTCAAATCCAAGAACCAGTTCTTTAAGCAAGGAAAGATTTAACATCAAAATGCTTTCATAAAACCTGACATTCATTTTCGAGAGTACGTAAGATTTATATAAGCATATTCCAAACCACAGATTGTAAAGAAAAAGGGCTGAAGCTTCATTAAAAGGCCTAATTCAGATCTTATTTTCAACAATAAACAATGTATATAAAGAACATCTTCTATATTTTCTGTAGGTACCTCTATGCACAGATAGACACAGTGAATTCTTTTGAATTGTGCCAAATCATGATATCTGTATAACCATTTCAACATGGAAATGCCGATCATGCTTTAACAGCTAAAGACATAGGATCTATTAAATTAGGCAGAAGTAACTGATTAAATCAACTGGGAAAGTCATAGACTTTAATTGAATTGTCAAACAATGACTCATGACATTAATTGAGTTTTTAAATGGCCTTGAATGAACAGGCTTTATTGTGGTCAAATCCCACTTGACTATCTTTACCACCTGGCCCGTATCCACTTCTGTAGTGATTTGATAGCACCTTTGCTTCTGACTTTTATGAACTTCAGAAATCATAACGTTGAATTTGTATCTAACTATATACAAAGAGAAGCTCCAATATGAATTACTTTCCTGATGTAAGGTTTCAGAGTAACAGCCGTGTTAGTCTGTATTCGCAAAAAGAAAAGGAGTACTTGTGGCACTTTAGAGACTAACCAATTTATTTGAGCATGAGCTTTCGTGAGCTACAGTGAGCTGTAGCTCACGAAAGCTCATGCTCAAATAAATTGGTTAGTCTCTAAAGTGCCACAAGTACTCCTTTTCTTTTTCCTGATGTAAGTTTACGTAAGCAAGAACTTATCTTGAGGGGGAAAATCCAACCATTAATTAAAAAAAACTGTTTTTCTGTCCTTTTTGAGCAGTAATGGATTATGGTATCAATTTATACTAATCCAATTATGCATTTTATTAAATCTGTTGTCCCTCACCATAACAATCAAGTTTCTCTTTAAACTGAAAATTCACAGCAGATCAGATTAGGAATTAGGTTTCCAATATTGTCTTCATCAAGACTCTTCACAGACTTTATGTATCAGCGTATAGAAATCATAACATTTATCAGGGTTTGAAACTGGGAAATGATGTGCTGCTCTGGGGAAGTTGATTTCTAGCTCCATTTATGAAATGGAAATACTACTCTGGGCATGGTTGATGAAAGAATAAAACACATTGAAATTTTTCAGGCATCAGGGCTTTCAAAGAGGGAGCCTAAAAACCATTGTCTACATCTTTCTAACTTCTAAATATTCTGTCAGATTTACATTAAACCAGTTCTTAAACACACAGTGTTTCCTGTTTCTTGAACAGACTTTTTGACCTTCCATAATACTGAAGAGGGTGATAGGAACCAAGTTTCATTTCAGAATGTTTTTCTTGGTTCAAACTACTATGGTACAAAGTTCTTCACTTAGTCGGCAGGATTCGATGACAACTGGTGATTGGTTTTTAAATTAATAAGTACAATTCCTTTTTTTAAAATTTGGAAGTAAATGATTAGTCCAGCAATAAGTATCACATTTCCAGAGAAATGGCATTTCGTTAACATCAAATTGGTCCATAAGCTATATAGAGTAAGTGCAATTTTACTGTAAAACATGCAGTAAATTTCACAATTGTTTGTCTACTCTTGGATATGAGAAACATTTAAAAAATGAATTTAGGAACAGATTTGGATACCCTTCCTTTGAGTAACACATTACTCCAGTAGCTGTCATATCGACTTTGGTAGGGCTACTCCTGGAATAAGGCACTATTCAACATGAGTATGGATAGGAGAATCTGGATGCTTAGTGTTTAACTGTGACAGGTGACTGATTCATAGCTACAGAAACTGAAAGTGTGCTGCTGATCTGCAGATCAATTACATCACAGGGCAGTCGTGATGCAGTCTTATCCCACAAAGCTCTGCCAATACTACAATGGAAAGAGCACCTCTAGAGGATGAGAGGATAATTCTGTTTCCAGGCTAATTCAGTTCTTCCCCCTACCCCTTCTTGAAACTTCATGCTATGATGATAATTAGAGCTAATTGTCATGGTGTTGCCTGAAACTGTGGGTATCTGGCCATTTTGGATTGAAGTGAAATTATCAACTCATTTTATATAGGCCAACCAACAACTGGCAGGCTATAATTAACTGTCAGTTACTACCAATGTGGTCTTTCTTCTAACAAGAAAGCTTGAGGTGAAAGTTACAGGATCTAATATCTATTCGCAGTCCTTTCTACTTTTGTACTGGGAAAGCAGTGCCACTTATTAACATTTTAAAAATAAATATCTACAGATACCTGGTATCTCTTTGATAAATCCAGCCTAATGCCAGTCATATTTAGTAATATATAAATATCAGGCCCAATTAATGAGGAAATCCTTTCCCAAAGTCATATTCTTTGTTACTTTTTCATTCAGTTGCAGGTCAGGTTGAGGATTCCACATGCAACTCTCAAAAGAAAAATGAACCTAAATACCAAGCACTGATGTTGTGGCTAATGTAACCACCACACTACAATGTTGTGGTGAAAGTTGGAAATTCAGGCAAGATGAACACTAATGGTCCATTTGTGACAGTTAGTCCCCAGCCCAAAGGAGGGGTGATGCAAAGTCTCACCATGCCATCATGAGCTTGAGGATGGAGGGATTGTGCCTCACAATAACCCTGCCCAGGTAGCTCAGTGCACTGGGGCGGGGGGGAAGGGGACGGGACCGTGCAGCCTGGCCTGCACCACTTTCTAGAACAGTGAGCTTGTTCCCCTAACGCTGGTTGTGATCCAGTAAGGAACTTAAGCATGTGTTTACGTACTTTGCTGGATTGTGGCCTCTGTGGTCAATGTGGTTTTTAGAGAGACTTGTCTCCTTTCTGCTTCATTTAAGGTGATTAGTGCCCTGTGGGGTTCAATGAGGGAACAGTCCACGCATTTCCTGAGTGCAGGTACTGGCTCGGGCTCCTGTGCTGGGCACACAAAGGGGAAAAGCCTCCTCCTTCTTTTTGTTCTTTCAGACAACTGTCTAACCAGATCCAATGGCTCGAAGCTGTAGCCAGAAAAAATTAGATTGGAAATAAGATGCAAATTTTTAACAAGTGACAGTACTTAACCACTGGAACAACTTGTCAAGGGATTGTGGTGGATTCTCCATTACAGGCAATTTTTAAATCACGATGGGATGTTTCTCTAAAAAAGATAGAGGCCTTTGTTATGCAGGAGGTCAGACCAGTTAATCACAGTGTTCCCCTATGGCCTTACAATGGGCAGCATGAATCTTTGCACCCTTCCCTTTCTCACACCACCCCAGTGTAAGAGCCAGGGATAATCTATCATGACCTGTTCTGTATTACGGCACTGTGTGTACTAAAAACAAAGTGTGTATGTTCATTCTGCACCTTTTTTATTGTTTTTACTAAGACATTTCAAGTACCAGACACATATTCTAATAGCATACAATACAGCAGTAATATGTGTTGCATATTTAATAGCATAGGTAATATAGAATGCTGGTTAGTCTGGGTATTACAAAACATGAATCCCAACAATATGCAAATAATGATAGAGTATGAAAGATAAAAAGCAGGAGGTACTCAAGTCTACACTGTTTGTTCCATTCCCAGTTAAATGAATCAGAGCTTATATGCTAAAACATAACACATGGAATTTATTACTGTGAAACACAGATGCAAATAGAAAAAAAAATCTACATTTAGTTACTCCTTTGCAAACATGAAATGTTGAACTATTTCAGAATGTTTCCAAAACACCAAGAAGAACTATAGAACACATTAGGGACTAATTACCTGCAAAAAATGTAGTTTGCAAAATTATCTCTCTTTTTGTAGCTGAAGCATTCTTGATAAAAACAAACATAAAAGCCCTGTGTCTGGCCTGAAAACTAATGTGGTATTAAAATTCCTAAAATCCTTCTTTATCTTTCAAGCCTTTCATGCCTACTTCAGCACATTCCAAATGCTGAAAAGATTTGTGCATGTAAAAGCTCTCGCTTGGCACTATTTCTGATTAAATCTATATACAGTAATCACAACTACTGTAAATTAATTATTATAACTCTTAATATTATTATTATTTGTATATATTGAGGTAATACTTCAAATACGCTAGGTGGTTTACAAATGTATAGGAAGACAAAATCCTTGGCCTTAAGACTCAGATTTTTAAAGGTATTTATTCATTGCTGCACTCAGCATTGCAATGCATAACTCAGGGACAGCAATGCAATTTTAAGGTAGTAGAGGACCACAAAATCTACTGAAACCCTTTGACAAGCCATACAGCCTTTTTTTTTTTAATTAAAGATTGAGGCAGATTGCTGCAGGACACAGTCTTTTACTAAAGCTGCTCCTACCTCAGAACCACTCTGCTCACCGCTGCTTCCCTATCACCACAGTCTCAGACTCTCCCCATTGGCTGATTGGGAACTGAGAGCCAATGAGATTCTGACCAGGGTCCCTCCAGTAGTGGGCAGGGCACACCTCTGTCAATGGGGAGGAAATAAGAGCTGGGTGGTGTGGGGATGGAGATGGACCCTGTGTTGATGGGAAGCCTGGGACCTGGGCTCCTCACAAGACAGACAGCCTGTATCCATGGGGAGCAGAGCCGGGGGCCACTCTAGCTATAGGCAAACTAGGTAGCTCTCTAAGGCAGCAAATTGCTGGTAGAAGCTATTTATAGTTTCAATTCTTGACTGACGAAACTGAAATGAGAACAAAATGATAGTTTTACAATTCAGTTACTCATTATAAAGCAGTCTACCAGTGTCACTAATACCTTAAATAACAAACTCCTACTTGAGGTCACAAACTGTTAGCAACAATGAATGACCTCAGTTAGGAGTTTTTTGATCATTCAGGTCCTGCAAACACCAACATGAGTTTTAAAAAGTGCTTTTTGCTTCTTGGAGCTTTACAATGTCAGATAACGGAAAGTATTTGTCTGGTGCAGAATATGAAAAACACAAAGCAGAAAAAGATTCTTTTTGTGAGTCACAGAAAGGTTCTATGTTAAAATATATGAAAAATGAATGTTGCTAATACTGGAGATGTGGAGGAAATTTGTGAAAATAAGGAACCAGAACTGCCTGGTGATGAAGTCATTGAAGTAAAAACCACTCTTGGATTGGAGTCGGACAAAGCCTCTTCAGGAAAAGATAGTGATTATATGAGTACTATAAGCAACATCACTAGCGAAAAGAAGACTGATGCTGATCTGATACTGTCCAATGGTCCAAAATAAACTGAAGAGTTGCAGAACAGCTAGTGGCAAAAGGACCCACGCAAGTAAAATCTTTTGAACTTCCCACTCTGGAAACAGGAAGTTTGCTCCAAATCACTACAAGCACCATATGTCAACTGGTGGGGCTGTTGCAAGGATCTGGTAACTTTACTCAGTAAGCAGTGGAAGTGTTTTTTTTTTTTTGCTGCAAGATCTTTACTTTGAATGTGATGTCTGGGCTGGCAAGCGATGGCATTTGAAACTGGAAAAAATTATCTGCAGTCATGAAAAATCTCTTGATCACATCTCATTGGTCTAGATGTGGGAAAATGGAAGAAAGATTAAACTGTAATAAGACAGTTGATCAATATCATCAGTGTATAAAAGTCAAAACAGAACACTGGGGCAATGATCTGCACAGAATTATGGCTCATTCTTGGACAATTGCTGTTGAGAACTTGGCTTTTCTGAGCCATTCAGACAGGCTGTATAAATCAAGTAACGGAAATTTTGTAAAATTTGAGAGTTGATGGGCATGTTTGATGGCATTGCAAAAGAACATTTGAGAAGAATAACATCAAATAAATCCTATTTTCATTCCCTTGGGGAAAAAAAACTTTCAGAAGAGTTGATTGACCTCTTAGTATCAAAATCAAAGGCAAAATCTTATCCCTGGTGAAGGAGTCAAAATATTACTCAGTCATCTTTGAATGTACACCAGAAATTAGACACATACAACAAATCACTGTGATTGTAAGATAGATTTCCACAAGATGAGGAAAACAAGATGTAAACATGGAAATATAGGGAAACTTCTTAGCTTTTGTGAAACTGAATGATTCAACTGGTGCAGGTATGATGGAAGTTCTTCTCCGTAAGTTAAACAAGATGGGACTATCTCTTGCAGACATGATTACGTCAACAGAATTAATATGAGGGGAAAGAATAGTGGAGTGCAGAAATGGGTGCACAACCATAACTTGAACATTTTTCATGGCTAGCAACGCCCATTCGCTCAACCTGGTACTGAACAATGCTGCTGGATGTTGTACTGATGCAGAAAGCTTTGGTGGGGTCATTCAGGCAATTTTTGTTTATTTTTCACTGTCAACGTATCAATGGGATATTTTTGGAAATAACAGAAACTCAGGTCTTACAGTGAAACAACTGTCTGGAACAAGCTGGGAAAGCAGAGTCAGAGCATTAAGGTTTCAAGTTTGAGAAGTGCACGATGCATGGCTGTTGTGACGGGGCAAGGCCAGATGGCTATGGAAAAGTAGTGGGAGACAGATATATTAGCTCCAGGCTAAACAAATCCCTGGTACCAGGATAAGTGAAATGGCAGCTGCTCCCAGTCAATTAAGACACTTGGGGCCAATTAAGAACTTTCCAGAAGGCAGGGAGAAGGCTAGGTTGATTGGGACACCTGAAGCCAATCAGGGGCTGGCTGAAACTAGTTAAAAGCCTCCCAGTTAGTCAGGTGGGTGTGCATGTCAGGAGCTGTGGGAGGAAGTTGCGCTGTTGGAGAGGCTGAGTAGTACACACCATATCAGGCACAAGGAAGGAGACCCTGAGGTAAGGGTGAAGTGGAGCCTGAGGAAGTGAGGGCTGCTCTGTGGGAAGTAGCCCAGGGAATTGTACATGTTATGTTTCTAAAAGGTCAGCTACCATAGCTGATACTATTAGGGTCCCTGGGCTGGAGCTCGGAGTAGAGGGTGGGCCCGGGCTCTCCTCCCCCCCACCTTTGCCCCCTGATTAATCACTGAGACTGGGAGACAACAGAGACTGTGCAAGGAAGGATAACTTCTCCTCCCCTCCCTCGCTGGCTTATGATGAAAATGGCTCAGTAGACTGTGACCCTTGTCTCTAGAGAGAGAAGGGTTACGTGGAGGGTCACAGTGAGCCTCTGAGGCTCGCGAAATCCACCAGGAAACACGGGACCCATGGAGGCAAGGACAGAGCTTTGTCAGACTAGCCATAGCTGATGATGCAACACGGGTACTTCTTGAAGCAAATCTCGCAAGAAGCAAGATCCATCACTGGACAAATGTTTAATTTCAAATTTCTGTGCAGCTTAGTGGAAGGGCATGATATTTTGTTTGAAATTAACATAGTGAGCAAGACTTTACAAGTGGTAAAACTTGACCTCCATGTCAAGCAATTAAGCAAGCAGTCTACAAGATTTCTGTCAAAACTATTGGTCAGATTGCAGTTTTGCATCTGCACTTGCTATTGCTTGACAATTAGCAGAATCACTTAACTTACAAGGAAGATTTGAAGAAGAGATCCAAGTCAAAAGCTGAAGGAAGAAGACTCTTTCACTGAGGCTTGCAATGAACCAACTGTCAACCTTGAACAGAGCTCCAAAGTGAACTTCTTTTATTCAGTAGTGATACTGCCATACAGTCAGCTGAGGAATTATTTTCTCAACATCAAAAACTTAGTAAGTCTTTCAGTGTTTAGTAGAAATTCCTGAACTGCCTTCAAGGAGTCAGGAGACATTATTTGAAAAGTGCACTGTTCTCCAATTCATCCAGACAGATGGTGATTTGAAGGATATATATGCTTCAGAGTTATGAGATAAATTGACAGTGCTTGCTTACAGAGTGGAACATAAGGCCAGTCCTACACAACAGCTGGAATACATCCGCTGCCTGAATAACATGGCATCAGTTTTCCCCAATACATTTATTGCCCTGCGTATTCTTCTGACACTTCACATAACTGTTGCCAGTGCTGAGCGCATCTTCTCAAAACCAAAATTCATAAAACCAAAACTCAAAACCAAAACTCTTATGTGCGATCTTCCGTGTCTCAAATGTGGTTAGTGGGTCTTGAAATAATCTGTCAAACATGTTTTACCCGAAGCACTGGATCTAAATGATGTGGTTAGAGATTTTGCAGTGAAGAAAGCAAAGAAAGTCCTGATCTACTGATTCCCATATGGAACTTCTGACAACCAGGTTAGATGTTCATGTCTTAAGAAACATATTTGCTAGTCTTAAAAGGCAGGGAACACAGGCTCTTCATTACACAATCCCTATAGATTTTCAATTTACTATTGAAACATTCATGTGGACTTTTTTTTTTATTTGTTTGTAGCTCCAGGTTAGTCTCATCCAAATAGAAAAAGTAAAATAATGTCTACTGCCAACTGCCCGCAACAAAGACTTATGTGAAGCTGCAAGTACCATACACTCATGTGTCCAAATGCATTTGATTACATTATTTTTAAGGCATGTGTTGCCAGACTTTGCAGTGAATTGATGTTCATGGAAGCTTTTGTGTGGTTTATAGTATTTTGATATTAATTTGATACAACTTGTGTAAGTCTTGCCTCAGTAGAAATGCTGAGATTATGCCTATTGTAGGCATTTTATGGCAAATTCACCTTTCTTAAACAAACGCTGCCAAACTTGTGAGAGTTTTGGCTAGGGCAGCAGATATTCTTGAGCAGCTCCTGAGCAGAGCAGAGGCAGAGACTGGGAGCAGCAGAACCCATAGCATCAAGTCACAATGCCACTCAAATTTACCCCAGCTGCCCCTCTGTTATGCCAGCAGAGAACCAGCTCTGCCATTGTGCCACCCAGCTCTGATTACTGCCTCCCCATTGGTACAGGGGCTCCCAGAGCCTCCCTCACCGGGGGCAGGGAGGTGGCCACAATCAGATTGGGTGTGGGAGCCGGGAGCCAATGGGAAGGCAGTAATCAGAGCGGGGGGGGGGGGGGAGGCATGAAGCAGATCCCCTCCCCTGCAGCAGTGATAGAGAGATGGTTGATGTTGCACCTCAGTGCATGAGCTCCTGCATCCAGTTTGGGGCTCCACTCCACTTTGCACCCCCTTCAACAACCTTCACTTTAAGCACTATGCCTAGTGTTCATATTTAGGTGGACCTGATTGCTAATTGGGTAGGTTGTGGGCAACCCAGGTCCACCCATAGCTATTCCCTGCTCAGCACTCACCCCAAAGAATAATTTCACCAGCTGCCTCTATGCAGGCCAAACAAAATGATCTGGCTAGCTAGAGGAAACCGAACTGATATATGAGCCTAAATATAATTTTCAAAAGTAATTTAAGCACTTAGGATCCTAAATCCCATTGACTTGCAATGGAATTTTGGCCTCCCTGAGTGCCTAAATCACTTTTGAAAGTGACATTTAAGCTTCTAAATTAGTTAGGCATTGCAATACTGAGTAGAGCAATGCCTAACTACCTTTAAAAATCTGGGTTTAAGAGCTTACATTCTAATGATAGTCGTGGCACAACTAATAGGCTTCAGGGATTGGAACAGCAGGCAATGTTTACAAAAATATCGTCACTGTTACTTAGATATTATACGTGTTTCCCCAACACATACAAAACTCACTCTCTCCCCACAAACCTTCTAGACTCCATTTCTAGAGCAAAGTACAGTCACAACTACTCCAGCCTCTTCACCCTCCCACTCCAACCCTTAAATGAAGTCTCTGATTCACTACTGTGTCAAAAATACACATGTGTATTTTATGTTTCTAAAAAAGTTGACTTTATGGACAGAGCTAAATCTTATTGCTGCTTACATTAACTTTTATTTTGCTTATATCAATGAGCTACAATATTACGCTTCTATGAAGAAGCTAAACATAATTCTCTTTATATAGTTATAGGCCAAATGTTAGTTTACAAACATATTATTTTAAATAATATCGATATTGTGACAGAAATTAACAAACTATGAAATTCATAGTGAAAGAAGAAACCTAGCACCTGTTCTTCAAACCAGGCACAATGGGATGCATTTTAGCAAAAGATGCATTGTTTTGCTTCAACAGCATATAACATATGGTTCATTTCACTCAAATCTGAATTTCTTAACTTATGGTTTCTCAAATGGAGGGCCAAATTCTACCCTTGTACTTTCATGAAAACTGCCATTGAGTGAGAGGGTTCACGTCTGAAATGCATAAAATATTTGCAAACAGCAACTTTTCGATTTTAACTCTATAGAACACTGCACACAAAAAGTAACATTAAAAGAGCATTTAATATATTAAGGTTACAAAATCAAGCATTCAAAAGTTAGGAAATGCCAGAATTAAGGTTGCCTGTATAACCTTAATTTGGCCTCTTTGTGCATATGCATTATGATGCAGTTTTTAATTACATGATTCCATACTATTTTTTCCACAGGACCTCTGCCTCATCCAATGCACAGAATGGACAATGCTCACTTAATGAACAGCTACTCGATATTGTCCTAGTTGTTCAATGTTTGACCACATGCCTTATTTCCTATACACTATTCAAACCTTGGTCTGAATACAGAATTATTACTTTCCTCATGTTTTTTTTTTATGCTGCTCATCACTATAGTATGTGGGTGCTTCACAAACAGTTTATGTTCACAACACCTGTGTGAGGGGTATTGTTATTCCCACTTTACAGATGGGAAACTGAGGCAGAGAGAAATTAAGGTCAAAAATTTCCATTAATTTTGGATGTCCAATTTAAAATGCCTAGGACCTGATTTTTCAGAGTACTTAGCATGATATAGCATTGTTCGGAGCACAGTTACTGCTGTGAGCACTCTGCACTTCTATAAATCACACCCAAAGCATCAAGCTGGGAACCCAGAAAATGAGGAACACACAATTAGTGGTCACTTGTGAAAGTTTTGGTTTAAGTGACTTGTCTAGCATCATACAGGAATTCTGGCCGAGAGTGGGATTTAATCTAGTTCTTTAGGACAGCATTCAACTGCTTTAACTGTCAGCCTGTCTTTGCTCTTCCTTCAATCCCCTGCCTTATAATATGCTAAATTTGAGAGGACTTTCACAAGAACAGTAAAAGGAACATCCCTGACACAAAGGCCACTCCAATGCCAAATTGAAAGTCCCTGTTGCAAAGCCCAGGGACACTAAAACTCCCTAAAGAAAAGATCACTAGCATTACTTTTAATATTTGGAAAATGAAATATTTTTGTCTAGCCTCATTCTTAGAAAGGGCTGAACCTCTCTGCCGAAACTTTCCAAAAGAATTCAGCCTAAGACAGGCACCTGGCTTGGAATATTTCAGCCTAAATCATTCAAGTTTAGCAAAGTTACAAGCAACTGAAAACAGGGTCGTATAACGGGACATGTAAAGCAATCCTAATAATGAGGGGTGCTACCAGAGCCATTTATAACAGGGAAAGACAACTCCACACGAAAAAGGTCTGGTTATGGTGAAACTGTGGTCATCCAAATTCTCTTGTTAATTTTAAAGGAACTAGCTCTGCCAATAATGACAGAACTTGTAATTGGTATTGTTTATTATTGCAGCATCATTTGTAACCCTATAATAATGGTAGGGTCAGACTTTCCTTTGCAAACCGCAAATGTGGGGTTTAGGTCCTGATTCAGCAAAGCATCTGAACGCCTGAAATATATGAGGGTTAAATATGTGTCTATAGCAAAGCATGTGCTTAAGTGCTTTGCTGAATAGGGATGGAATGGTGAACAGGGGTCTGCCTGTGTGCACAGCAGTGCATTTCTGATGCTAGATTCTTCTGCCTTTACTGACATCGTCACTCTACAAGTGACAGTAAGACTTTATGTAGACTAGGGAAGAAGGTGTTTAGCTAAAATGGATTGTGATGGGTTGCATCACAGAAACCCCTTTGGGATTACCTCTGAGCCCGTTTTCCCTGCCAGCTTAGGACTTCAGTCCCTTGCCTTGTTTGAGCCACACACGCTTGCCTGCTGCAAACACAGAGCCAAGTCTGAACCACGTCCCCCACAAGCTGCAGGTTTAACTGAAAACAGCTTAAGAAGTGCTCCTGTCTCCAGCACTCAGATACCCAGCTCCCAATGGGGTCCAAACCCCTAATAAATCCGTTTTACTCTGTATAAAGCTTATACAGGGTAAACTCATAAATTGTTCGCCCTCTGTAACACCAATAGAGAGAGATGCACAGCTGTTTGCTCCCCCACGAATTAATACTTGCTCTGGGTTAATTAATAAGTAAAAAATGATTTTATTAAACACAAAAAGTAGGATTTAAGTGGTTCCAAATAATAACAGACAGAACAAAGTAAATTACCTAGCAAAATAAAATAAAACACGCAAGTCTAAGCCTAATACAGTAGAAAACTGAATATAGATAAAATCTCACCCTCAGAGATGTTTCAATAAGCTTCTTTCACAGACTGGATGCCTTCCTACTCTGGGCCCAATCCTTTCCCCAGTACTGTCCTTGTTCCAGCTCAGGTGGTAGCTAGGGGATTTCTCATGACTGCAGCCTCCTTTGTTCTGTTCCACCCCCTTATATATCTTTTGCACAAGGCAGGAATCCTTTGTACCTCTCTGGCTTTCCACTCCACCTCCTAAATGGAAAAGCACCAGGTTTAAGATGGATTCCACTATTAGGTGACAAGGTCACATGTCCTGTGAGACCCCAAGCCTTCATTCTTCCTGTCCTGACTCACAGGAAGGCTTACAAGTAAATAGAGCCATCTACAGTCAGTTGTCCTGGTTAATGGGAGCCATCAAGTTTCCAAACCACCATTAATGGCCCACACTTTGCATAATTGCAATAGGAACTCAGAGTTATATTTCATATTTCTAGTTTCAGATACAATAGTGATACAGTCATACAAATAGGATGAATATATGCAGAAGAATATAATCTTTGCACAGATATGTGACATGGCATATCTAGCATAAAACATATTCCAGTTATGTCATATTTACACTCATAAGCATACTTCTATAAAGCATTATGGGGTGCAATGTCACATGGCTATTTGTAACAGGTGTCCAGTGTGAGGTAATATATTTCTATTGCAAATTAATTTACTTGAAATCCCATGGATGTTAAGAAAATAGCTAAGTGGCTAAAGGATCCTCCTTATATTGTAAAAATAGTGTTCAAATCCTATGGAAATCACATTTTTATGAAAGAAGTATATGCATTTTGTCTCCATTTTCAACTGATCACTACACTATAACACTGAATTATTTTGATCGTAAAATGTTGTCTTTAACAAAAACATAAAACAACTTTCTATTCACCAAGAAAACAAAAAAAGTATGTACGCTATTAAATCTAACTGTAAAAAAAGAGTCATGTAGATGGTAGATAAGCCAGAAAATAGTCTTTATCTCAAATCTGCGCCCTTAAATTCACAAGGTTATTAATTTTGTGCTTTTAGTTCTCCTTATATTTCCACTATATTTCCACTATGTTCAAGGAACAACAGTGGAGCTTTGGTGTAGAAAATTTAACAACTTACAAATTTACATAGGAGACAGTAAAAAACTACCCATGTAGCTTAGAGGATACATTATCTGGTACATAAATCAAAGCAATATTCCCAAGTATGGTATCAGTTGCCACCATGTAAATGAGGAGTAACTCTGATAGTAAAGTTACACAGATGTAAAAGACCAGTAAGATCAGAATCAGACCCATGAGTTCTAATATACAAAAGGGCATGATTTTAACAACATTTCTTTATCAACTTGATTTTTAACAAGTGAAATATTTTGGAACATATTTTAATTACTCCTGGGAGGCATTTACACGGTCCTTTTCATTGCCAGCACATATTTCCCTCTTCCCACCAGCTTGCAATATTCTGTTTATAGATCCTCATGACCACTCCAGACAAAAATCAGACACAAAATCAGAGCACCCTATGCTGAGTGAAGTTGCAGTCCTGCAATGCAATCCACCAGCACAAGATCCTGGTCCTGCACATATATAGTAGACAACTTATAGCTTTCAATGGCTGCCTTTATATGGCTGATTGCTGTGATTATTCTCTCTACATCGGCACTGGTTCACTCTAGACAAGTATGTGGGGTATACATCTGATGAAGTGAGCTGTAGCTCACGAAAGCTCATGCTCAAATAAATTGGTTAGTCTCTAAGGTGCCACAAGTACTCCTTTTCTTTATGTGGGGACAGAGTCTCTGCTGCAGTTTCCATTGTCTGTCAGGAAGCTTGTTATGGCTCCCTGATTTTTTGCCCCCGCTCCAGCCCCACCATGAGTTTGAACAGCCTGGGGGCTACTCTAAATGGCATCAGCTGGCTATGGTCTTAGGGTTCATATGACAGCTGGGTGTTGCCAAAGTGCAATGTGCTCCAGCCACTCCCCCGTTCTCCCCTTTCCCACCCCAACATGCACAGTGCCCCTGAATTATAGGAAGGGAGGTGTAGGAGACAGCTATTCCAGCTCTGTGCCTACTGGGGACTCCCCCATAACACAGGTATCCTCAATCGGTGATTTAGAGGAAGTTTCCACTCCCTTTGGCTGTCTGAATGGTGCAAAGTGAGCAGAAGCAGATCCTCTGCCCAACGCTGTCAGTGGAGAAAGCCTGATTAGAAAGGGGTTAGTGATTTAAATAGTATTTTTAAACAAAACATATTTAGGACTAGCATAGCTCCTCCTCTTATAGTCAGAACTCCCATATGTAGATTTATGAACGTGCCACATTTAGTCAATGTTTGTCTTGTGTTATTTCACTATTTAAATGGCTAAGCTGTCCTAAATGTAGCTATTGTATCATAGAATCATAGAATATCAGGGTTGGAAGGGACCTCAGGAGGTCATCTAGTCCAACCCCCTGCTCAAAGCAGGACCAATCCCCAACTAAAACATCCCAGACAGGGCTTTGTCAAGGCTGACCTTAAAAACTTCTAAGGAACGAGATTCCACCACCTCCCTAGGTAATGCATTCCAGTGTTTCACCACCCTCCTAGTGAAAAAGTTTTTCCTAATATCCAACCTAAACCTCCCCCACTGCAACTTGAGACCATTACTCCTCATTCTGTCATCTGCTACCACTGAGAACAGTCTAGATCCATCCTCTTTGGAACCCCCTTTCAGGTAGTTGAAAGCAGCTATCAAATCCCTCTTCATTCTTCTCTTCTGCAGGCTAAACAATCCCAGCTCCCTCAGCCTCTCCTCAGAAGTCATGTGTTCCAGTCCCCTAATCATTTTTGTTGCCCTCCGCTGGACGCTTTCCAATTTATCCACATCCTTCTTGAAGTGTGGGGCCCAAAACTGGACACAGTACTCCAGATGAGGCCTCACCAATGTCGAATAGAGGGGAATGATCACGTCCCTCGATCTGCTGGCAATGCCCCTACTTATACATCCCAAAATGCCATTGGCCTTCTTGGCAACAAGGGCACACTGTTGACTCATATCCAGCTTCTCGTCCACTGTAACCCCTAGGTCCTTTTCTGCAGAACAGCTGCCAAGCCATTCGGTCCCTAGTCTGTAGCGGTGCATGGGATTCTTCCGTCCCAAGTGCACTTGTCCTTGTTGAACCTCATCAGATTTCTTTTGGCCCAATCCTCTAATTTGTCTAGGGCCCTCTGTACCCTATCCCTACCCTCCAGAGTATCTACCTCTCCTCCCAGTTTAGTGTCATCTGCAAACTTGCTGAGGGTGCAATCCACACCATCCTCCAGATCATTAATGAAGATATTGAACAAAACCGACCCCAGGACCGACCCTTGGGGCACTCCACTTGATACCGGCTGCCAACTAGACATGGAGCCATTGATCACTACCCGTTGAGCCCGACAATCTAGCCAGCTTTCTATCCACCTTAGAGTCCATTCATCCAGCCCATACTTCTTTAACTTGCTGGCAAGAATACTGTGGGAGACCGTGTCAAAAGCTTTGCTAAAGTCAAGGAACAACACGTCCACTGCTTTCCCCTCATCCACAGACCCAGTTATCTCATCACAGAAGGCAATTAAATTAGTCAGGCATGACTTGCCCTTGGTGAATCCATGCTGACTGTTCCTGATCACTTTCTTCTCCTCTAAGTGCTTCAGAATTGATTCCTTGAGGAGCTGCTCCATGCTTTTTCTAGGGATTGAGGTGAGGCTGACTGGCCTGTAGTTCCCCGGATTCCTCCTTCTTCCCTTTTTTAAAGATGGGCACTACATTCGCCTTTTTCCAGTCGTCCGGGACCTCCCACAATCACCATGAGTTTTCAAAGATAATGGCCAATGGCTCTGCAATCGCATCCGCCAACTCCTTTAGCACTCTCGGATGCAGCGCATCTGGCCCCATGGACTTGTGCTCGTCCAGCTTTTCTAAATAGTGCTGAACCACTTCTTTCTCCACAGAGGGCTGGTCACCTCCTCCCCATACTGTGCTGCCCAGTGCAGTAGTCTGGGAGCTGACCTTGTTCGTGAAGACAGAGGCAAAAAAAGCATTGAGTACATTAGCTTTTTCCACATCCTCTGTCACTAGGTTGCCTCCCATTTTCCATTGAAAAATTAGGAGAAACTGAACTCTTGCTTCAAACAGACTCCACAATAATTTTTTTAAGAGTAAGGGCTTGCCCCATGTCACTGGCCAAAAATTCTCTCTCCCCCCTTTTGTCAATTATACTGTGCACCACAGCTATTTCTGTAGCATTATATCATATAGACACACTTGCATGTATTTGTGAAGCACTTTGGGATGTTATGGAATCATAGAATATCAGGGTTGGAAGGGACCTCAGGAGGTCATCTAGTCCAACCCCCTGCTCAAAGCAGGACCAATCCCCAATTTTTGCCCCAGATCCCTAAATGGCCCCCTCAAGGATTGAACTCATAACCCTGGTTTTAGCAGGCCAATGCTCAAATCACTGAGCTATCCCTCCTCCCTGAATGTAAACTAGACCAGGCTAAAGCCTTGGGTTGTATTCCTGGCCCTGCCATTGGCCTGCTTTGCTGCTACTGGCAAAACTTTCTGGGGCTGACATGGCCTGAGGCTGAACACCCTTTTCCTCCTGAAGCAGCCCCTCCCTGGAGGCCATCAGTACTTAACCCCAAAGTCATGGAGGTGCTTGGCTCCCATCTACAATACTTTTACTTGTATTACACCCAGGGATAACAGTGTTATAACCGGGCCATCTTGAGTCCATTATCGTTGTAGAGGAGATAGGAGTTTTAATAAGAAAATTTCAGCTTCTTCCACACAGGAAGAAAAACTGAGTCAGTGGATCCACGGCTGGATTGTAAAAATCTGGGGCCATCACATGGGAAATTATAATAATACCTAGCCTTTCCATAGCTCTTTCCATCAGTAGATCTCAAAGCACTTATGGAGACCCACATTGTTCTTATTTTACAGATGGAGAAACTGAGGCACACAGCACATGAGTGACTTGCTCCAGGCCACCCAGCAGAGCAGGCACAATATAAATGCCAGTACTGTATTACTGCTGTGGGTAACAGATATTCATAAAATTGCATATATTTACTAATGCATATGTATGTACAGTAATGTATCACAAACCATGTTAAGTAATCTTAGCATACTTTGGTATTTAAGCTCCTACATGGTGTCTGTTCATTTCAGACACAGAGAAGTAAACATAAGACTGTGTCTAACACCACCCCAATTGTACATTTAATTAGAGAGAGAGATGCTATTTTTTGTAGTTATATTTATGCATAACTTCTCAAGTAACTGTTGGACTGTTTGACTCTGATCCCTTATAGGCCACACTGACGCTTAGAGTGCCCTGCAACTCCCCCTTGGGAGGTGTGGTTCCATCTCTCCATTCTTAGGGCAGCACCTAAACAGCACAATTTAGCCCTTACTTTGAAGAATATCCCTCAGACATTCTCAACACTGGTGTTCTACATAGAGGATGGATTGATTAAGGGTTCGATCTTGCAAGGCACTCAACGCCCACCTCACGTGTCTGTTCAACACCTGGCAAGATTGAGTCCTAAATGAGCAGGCTTCGCTTTTTGAAAGATAATTCCATACATAAAACTGTTGTGCAGGAACAGAGATGATTACAACTTTCTAACATGCTGGTACACTTATTTACCCACCACTACTGTATATGTCATATACAGGTCGACATCTCTCAGCAGACCTCATTAACTTCTAAGGCTAGTCAAGGAAGAGTGTCTATAACTTAGAACTAAAATATCTCTTGAAACAAAGGCTGCACGAAACTGTGGGAAAATATACAATTGTGCAGTTTTGTTTTGGGAGATTTCATGACTAGCAAAAATTCTCTTTTTGTGAAATAAAATTTTGCATCAAAGAAAAAATTATTTGCTGGTGATACTTTTCTGAAAAATGGGCTTCTTATCGCTCCATATTTCATAAATTTAGTGAAATATTTTTACATTTACATTTGTTAATTTCCACTGAAGATGGTTTCTCAGACGATAAATGCAAAAAGTAATATAAATTTTCAACTATCTTACAAAACTCAAACAACCTCAAATTGAACATTAACAATTTCATTGCCATATTTGCACTGCTCTGGTTGTATCATTTTATTTGGGGATAATGTTTCAGACCCATAAGTCTCAAGTGCTGAGAAGAAACTTGCTTACTCCATTCTATGGTCTAATAGGAAAACTGAAATAAAAATAGACCAAAATAAAATAGACCATGATAACGTCTTTGCAGAATATAAACCAGCAGTGTTGAGACAGAAACAAATTGGCTGCCTGTCAAAAGAGTAGTGTATCACTGATAGACCCCAGTCATCAGCGGGCTGGACTGAATCTGGGACCTCTGGAGCTAAATGCATGACCCAAAAGCCTCATGGCAGTTAGCTAAGGGTGTAGCAGACTCATTAATCTCTAAGTGGTCTCCGTGCCACTAGAGAGGACGGAACACCACACCCAAGAGGTGTGGGTTACAGTAGCGCTTCCTCCATTTGGCAGGAAATTCCAACATTTCAAAATTTCCTTGCATCCTGAATTGGAACAAAAAGTAAATATTTTGAAATTTCTCAAAAAACAAATGTTTTGAAAAAATTCATTTTGGAAATATCAAAATGGCATTAATGAATCACCTCATTTTGACTTTACCATTTAGATTTTATTATGTAATATAACACAAAAAATAACTACAGTCAAAATGAAGTGCTCTGATGTTATTAGAATTTTGTTTACTGAAATACATTCTTCATATAAGCCCCAGTCAATGTTGGTCAACGAACCATCTCAATGAAGCCCCACATATGTTACAATACTGCATCCATATTCATTTAGTTTAAAAATCCCAAACAGTAAATTATATTAGACATCATTCTAAAATCTTGCATATTTAGTCTTGAGAAAAGAAGACTGAGGGACCTGTTAATAGCTGTTAGGGAGAAGACAGTGATTAACTGTTCTCCATGTCCAAGGAATGTAGGACAAGAGGTAATCAATTGAATCCGCAGCAAGGGAGATTTAGGTTAGATATTAGGGAAAACTTCCTAATTACAAGGATAGTTAAGTACTTGGTCATGTTTTGACCACTCAAGGTCTCTTCCAGTACTAAATATATGTATGGATTCTATGACTGTTTCAGGTTCTACTGACTCTCTTTGGAACTATATGGCTCAATTTATCATAGTTACTCTGCATCACCATACAATGTCCCAAAGCCATGAACATACCTTAAAGTTTCATGGCTTTAAAAAGTATCACTTTTCACTGATATTTATGACTTTGAAAAAAAGTGAAAGTTTTTCTAGCAAAACACACTAAATATAATGAACATATGATAATCACAGCTCCACGGTTTAGATTTAAGGTTCTCAAAAGGATGATATTTAGCCTTCTCTTTCACCAAGAAGCTAAATCTAACCAAAAATTACCATGTCAGAAAAAATAATAGCATTCCCCATTCATAATTTACATATTTATGTGAAGAATAATAAGGAAAAAGCACTATACTTCCTTTGCTGCTGCACTGAATACTACTCATAAGTCCTTAGAACATCAAGTTTACAAAACATGAACCTCCCTTTCTAATGATACTTCCCATGAGATATTTCAATTCACCCAATTGCTATTAATACTATTTGCCTTTACAGAAATGCAAAACTACTCTATATGCTATAATGAATATAATATAAGGAAGGATTTCTGTGGAAGCCAAAAGCACTTTCTCTCATCTCATTGACAATATTAAGCCACTCCTGACATTACATATATTTATATTACTCCATGAGTTGGCCAATGAGGCATAGTTCTGTATGTAAGCTGGCAAGCATTGTACTATGGCTGTCAGGTTGGCACACTAATTCTATGTTTCACAGGAAGAAACTGGAAAATCTTGAATGCCCTCTTCTTCAAATACAATAAATCTAAGAGGCAGTAAACAACTCTTTCTATGGCAGTTACAGACACAGATTCTTGATTCAACAATGCTCATGGTAAACTATTTCAAGCAAAGTGTTCCTAGTACTTACCACCAACATTTACTAATGTGATCTCTTTCAATGATTCATAAGAAATTACTAAGGTAGCTATTAAGATCTACTGAATCATTCATGGAACATGCTAAGCACAAGTCGCTTGTAATGCAAGCTGATTTGAACAGATTAAATTTTAAATTCAAAGTGTATGTGAGCTGTAAAGACAATTACTCAATGTCAGTGGGGCTTAACTTTCTACAGAAAACATCGGAAGCTCATTCTTTTAAAAAAAAAAAAAAGAGGGGAGAGAATTCAGTCACCAGTATGCTGAAAAATGTGGTTTCATAATTAGATGCCCCTACAGAACCAAATCCAGCTTTGTATGGAAAAGAAGATTTGATTTCATTTGAATATAAATACATCTTCCTGAGAACAGAGGTACTCAGATTTACTTATACAAAGAGGCAATTTAAAATGCTACATATTATATATAGTACATTAAATATTGTACATATTATATAATGATGAAAACTCCAGCATTCATTTTAAAGACTCTATGTTGTAGATATATTAAATAGATGGGGGAAAGGACCGCTATTCAAAAGGGACTTTCCTCAAAGGCAATTCAACTTGGCTTCTAGTTGTTCATATGCAAGTCAAATATACAGTTAGATAGGGTCTGGCAAATTTGGATTACTATAAGAAAGAAAAGAGGAAGTTAAATCAAAGTATTCTTTTATTCTTTCTTCTTAGCCCTCTATGACCTTTCATTTTTTTAATCATAGGTTACCCTTCTTGAGAGGTTGAATTCATCTGTGACCTTACAACTTTGTACTTCAAAGACAAAGTTTTGAATCCATCTAGCCAGTACCTCAAAAATGCAGAATTCCTGAACTACAGTAACAAGATTTAATTTCAGAATTCAGAGTAATTCTTTAAGCAGTAAATGTAACGGCTTACACAGTGACAAGTTAATTGCTCCACAGTCTAAGAATTCATTTGCAAGAGCATATTAAATTGAGACTATCATCAAAGACTTCCAGTGGGGCATTTTATCTAATTAGTAATATTTGTGACACTTGACTCAGAATTTAATAGCCATCAGGTCAAACTATAGCATTCTGGTCTTTAAATTAAGCAATACCTAAGAAGTCAGATAATACTAGCAGTTCATGTTTGATTTGTATGAAGAATTGTTAACAACAATTAGCAACACGCTCCCGAATGGAAATATCCTGCATTACATCACATTTGACTATACAAAGAATAAAAATATTGACATTTCTTAAACGCACAGTAGTGATAAAGCACAATGAAAAGTAACAGAACTGATAAGTAATTGGTAACGTTTGGGTGAATAAAAGTGCCTTCTTTTTTGGTCTGTAATATGTCCTTAACCTTTAACACACTGCAATCTATCAGTATGTTCTTGGGGATTTAGCCAGATAACTATTAAAATCAATGGAAGTCCTGTGGCTAAATCCCTGAGTTAGCCTTGAAAATTTCAACTTTCATTCTTATTTCTGAAGCACTGTGGAATTATTCAACAAGCACATATGGGGAACTGGGAAGATCAGAGCTAGTGAGAGTCTGGAAACAAAAGAGAACTTGGAAATGTTTTCACAATCGAGGGATATCTCTAATGTGTGTGCTGCTTTCCTACTGTCTAGCCAGAAAGCTTGCTGGCTAACATACAGTCTGGATAAGGCAGAGATAATGTTGGTAAAATGAAACAAACAGTGGGAAGATGTAGGGCAAGATTATGTAACTCCCTTTGCTGAAGGATTTTACCACCTTTTGATACTGAAGGTCTCTTGAATACCAAGTTTCTCTTGAATCCTTGGTTGCTTCTGGATACCTAAAAGCAAATGAAGCTGTATCTGAATTCCATCTGGAACCCCAGATTGCGAATTTCTGTATCAGAAGATTAATAAAATTCCACAACAGCAGGATTGTACAGTTTCCCCCTTACCTTCCAGCTATTTCTCTTTTTACAGCATTATCTCACTCTTAACCAGATTCAGCACAGTCATGGGGAAAGTGCCAAAGACACATAATTTAATTCCCCTACATGTACAGATACCTACTTAGAAAAAAATAACATTAATTATTTTTCATAAAAATATTGGGCCAAGTCCTGAAGTCTTTACTTACACAAAACTCCTGTTAAAGTCTATAGGGGCTTTGTCTGAGTAAGGACTTCAGGATTTAGCTCACTATATATTATTCAATTATCAGCTCAGTTCTGTCCCCTGCTACTTATGTAAAACTCACATGGCTTCAAGTGCCGTTGCACATATCCAAGTAGAGAGTTTGATTCCCTGAGTCCAAAATATTGACAGAACAGCTAGGAAAAGACTTTCCTTTGGGAAAGTCAAACGGTAATTTAGATTTCAGAAGCTGTTACTATTTTGCCCTCTGCAAGGTGTCAGATATCCTGTCTTGGTTTCATTCAGAGTGGCTGAGCCATTTATTGTAACAATTTATGTGTAATGTGCCCAGGGTATTTTTATGCGAGACTAAATAAAAGAAAACGCCTGCCATGCACATGTAGCCAGCAGCATGCCAAGCAGCATGTAACCAAACACAAATATGCAGAAACTTCAGCAACAACACACGGAACACTTCCTTGGCCAGATTTTTCAATATCTGAGATTTACACAAGGTCTTATTCCAAAAAATATCTCAACCATTACACATGTAAATTCTCAGTCAATGGGAAGTCAATTAAAGTCAGAGAGAGATGTATAGCTCAAACCTTGAGCACCACTTTAAAAATTTAGGGATAAATCAATTTGCCAATTGTTATTTTTATCAATTTAGGGATACATCATAAAGAGAACAAAGAATGCACACATACTGCAACACTGCCTCCAGGAAATCTTTCCTCTCATAAAAAGGATTTGTCTGTCAATAAAAGGTAATTATATACGTGTGTCCTGTATATTTCATAACATTTCATAATTTGATTGATAAAACTGTCAAATATTATTTGACTCAATTCCAAACCTCGTCTTCAACCCTGAATTATTAATTTCCGAAAATTTTCTGTGTCATAGTCACATTGATTCATACGAGGAGAGTATTTGGTCCTGAGTGTTCAAATGTCAGAAAGTTGGGAACAAAACGTTTCTTCCCATCCACTTGTATAACCAAACCCACATTTAAAGAGAACCATGCGTTATTCAATTTCTGTATTATATCTGGTACTTTCACTTTTCACAAGAAAAAAAGTTCTCCTGTAAAAAGGCCTGTGTGCCTTATTTTTTCAAACCACCATCTTCTGTTCTCTGTTTGTACAGTGCCTAGTACATGGGGTCCTGGTTTGCAACCGGGGCAACCCCAATTCAAATAATAAATAACAATTAAAATATATTATGCCTCTTCTCACTCCTTAAGTAAGAGACTTAGGCCACAGCTTATGGGATGTCCCAGAATGTCTACTATCCGGATATGCTTTCCCAGTGTAAGAGGTTGTTCCAAGCCCTTTACGAGCCAGAGCAAAAGACAGGAGGAAGATCATCCCCACTGGCCAGATAGAATTCAGTCTCCTGATGTTATGGGCCAACTGCCAGAAAAGCGAAGATTGTCACCTGCTGACAATCGCTTCATGCCTGAAGAGACGAAAGTTTCAGCACGTAAGCAAAGCGTTAAAGGAACTGGAAAATAAGGTCAGTAGAAGAAGAGAAAAAGAAACTGAGAAATTTACTAGATAAAGCAAAGAGTTGGGGATGGACCAAGTATCGGTAGTTCTGCCTAGTCACAAATCCATTCAAATGATGTGTTTGAAAGTATGGTGTGAACTTGCATGCCATTAGAATTATTTGCTGCTTAAAGGACACTGTGAAAGAAGGAGCAGAGAGAAAAAAATTAATGAAAGGTATAGTGAAAATAGAGCAAAGGAATATATAAATTCAGAGGAACTGGGAATACAGCAGGGATGGGAAGAGAGCATTTCTGAAAGAGAAATACTATGTGTGTGTAGTGCAAAAAAGTTCAAACTCATGCAGAGACTAAGCATGGAAAATTCAGCCTGAGTTATATGCAACTGAAAACAGACAGTCATAATCTAAAGTATTAGGAAACCTTAAGTATAGGTTACTATGCTCTCTACCTATAACACCCATAAGGCACCCATTTTTATCATTCTAACTTTGGGGTTCGCATATCCGTTGCATCTAGCCTGGACAATGAAGAGGGGAAGAGAAAGTAATAGGTCTGTGCACTGTAGTCCTTTCCCTAGCCCTGCAGAAGCCCCATCCACAAGGATCTGTTACTTGGGAGGAGGCTGGTCAACAGTAAGAAGGGTGGGAATGAGAGATCATGCCTGGTTCCATGGCAGTATTCCCTCTCAACTGTATGGGGTTATTCAAAGTAAATTCATGTTTTCCCTGTCAACATTATCTCATTCATTGCCCTCACACTCTGATAATCCCTTAGGGAGGAGGTTCACAACAGCAGTTGTTCACATCATGACAGTCCAATGAATCAGTGGAAAGGCATAGAACCTCTGCAGATTTCTGGGGAACCACTTCTTTAGGGAGCTGAATCCTCTGCTGGTTCTGTAGGGTGGGATCATCCCCATGAAAACAAAGCAGTGGAAGATCTAAGTAGAAATTCAGGGAGTGCCCCGTTTCCTACCTGCTTTTCCTACCTAACAGGCAATCTTGCTAATGGAGATTGTCAGAAAAAAAAGTTAACCCAAGTCTGTGGAATATACCTCAGCTAAAAATAACTGAGTAAACCCAGGTAATCTCTCTCCTCACATGCTGCATAGTTCACTTTTAATAGGACACACCGTACATTTCATTTTAACTTCAGCCTAGTGTCCCTTATAAACTGGTAAAATTACTTCAGTCTCTAAGCAAGGGCTCTTGCATCCATCTGCATAGTCAACTAAATCTTTAAATTCAGCAGTTATGATCCCTTGGATTAAATTTTGGATTATAAACTCCTCCTCATAAATGTTCAAATCTTCTTTTCCTTATATTAGTTGACCTTATAACAACCTGAGGCACTTACTTATGGAAAAGCAGAGACAAGGGTACCTTTCATGTCCCTTGCATTTCATTTTTAAATTTGAAAGCTGTTAAAACAATAGCCATCTTCTGCTGCTAGGGAAACACGTTCTAGCTAAGTCAAATGATCCCTTTCATCACACAAAACAGACACAATAGATAAATTAGATAGACCAGGTCCTCCCTACCTACTTTAGATGCAACTCACATTAATAGCTAAGCACCAATCTGGCGATTTAAAGAACAGAAACCGTATTTTCTTTATTAAAATATTTCTTATTTTTTTCCCATTTCCCTGAAAGCACATAAAATGTTATAAAATTTTAATCATGTGTTGGAACAAAATACAAAGCCCTTCTTTTCTCCCTTACTTGCAAGAAGGTTGGTAAAGCTGGAGAGTGGCTGGAGGGGGTGAGTTTGTTTGTATGGTTTATTTATTTTTATAATCACATATTTCCTGGGTAATAAGAAAAGGAGTACTTGTGGCACCTTAGAGACTAACCAATTTATTTGAGCATAAGCTTTCGTGAGCTACAGCTCACTTCATCGGTAATGACAGGTTTCAGAGTAACAGCCGTGTTAGTCTGTATTCGCAAAAAGAAAAGGAGTACTTGTGGCACCTTAGAGACTAACCAATTTATTTGAGCATGAGCTTTCGTGAGCTACAGCTCACTGAGCTCACTGAGCTGTAGCTCACGAAAGCTCATGCTCAAATAAATTGGTTAGTCTCTAAGGTGCCACAAGTACTCCTTTTCTTTCATCGGTAATGTTATCTCAGATTAAATACATGAATCCGTTTCTGTATGAATATATATTTAAGAATGTCAACAGTGCACAGAGATTGGGACATCCACTGTTTTCTGTACAATTAGTGTAAATTTGAATAAGTAAAGCCACTGGTGATATGTGGATATTGAGAAGATCCAGCAAATTCAGTATCCAGAATTTTCAGGAGTTAATATTTTCAAACAAGTAGTTCCATGGGAGAAAATGACAGAAAACTCCTGGCTCAACTTTTTGTACAGTCTTTTAGATTATTTAAACTGGGATTTGATGAGCCAATGAATGTCTGGATCATCTTGTGCAGTCTGGAAAATTATACTGAATCATATTAAGCAGGAGGATTTTAAAAGGCTATTTTATGAAACTTTAACTGTCTGAACTGCTCAAAGCTTTTAGCTCAGGCATCCCTACTAGCATTTAAAATATTATTTGCTATTTCATGCACATCTTTCACCTTATTTTAGTCTCAGCTCTCTCTTTCATGCTTTAAGTCCTTTAACTAGCAAAATCCAGATTGTTCCATGCTCTCTTAATAGGGTTTTGTTTTTCAGTCATGCCTATTTTCTTGGACATCTATGTAATGCTGAAGAGGGAGTATAATGTGTGTACCGGGGGCTGGACTACAGCCTTATGAGAATTTCTGCATCACAACCAGACTGTTTATTACTCTGTTCTCTTTTTTATCTTAAAGCAACTTTTTTCTTTCAGCTAGTTTCTTGCTCCTTCAGCTGATTTTCAGTGTTTTGTTCACTCTATCATTATCAGCATAATCTACAATCTACATCAACTTGTTTGACATATTGAAACGGAAGTCTTTTCCCCTCATGGTTTGGCCAAAGTTTTCAACCTTGAGTGCTTAAAGCTAGTTATCTAGATTTCTAACTTTAGACACTCAAGTTTGAAAATTCTGGCTTATGGTTTTATCCTTACTCTACAATGAGTTGTGCACTAGACTTTATAGTATGCCTGCAGGTTTGCAACAACTAATCAAACCAAAACAAACATTTAATTTATTATTTGTTAAGTGCCCACAATGTGCTCAATTTAGTACAAGCAAAAGGAATACATAGTCCCTGCCCCATAAACGTAAATGGAGGTTAAAATCCAAACAAAGCTAAAGTATAAGGTACAACAAAATGACAGATCAGCAAAATCATCTTGTGCACTGTAGCAACCTGCATGGAACTTGGAGGAAGGGAGCGCAGGTTGCAGGATGGAAGAATTTGGAGAAAGCCCTAGGAACTCAGTCTGTATGTCCATGGCTGGAATCCTAGCTGCAGTTGTTGCATCTCTGTAGATAGTTCTCTTAATAAAGAGACAGTTTCATTTTAAGAAACGTAACATCCTTTCATGTTATTACCCAGTACGTGGTACACAAAATGTTCTCTAAAAAGCTACAAATCATCCTAAATGGTGTTTCAGCTCCCAAATGGGAAGAACCCTGGTCGGAGAAATTAACTCTCCGAGGAAGTTCATTGTTGTGTCTGGTGTTTCCTGCCTCTGGGAAAAAGGGGAACTGTTTTGTAACAGCAAATCTAGCAACAGGAGGGGACCTGCCTCTGTACCATCTTCCAGCAATAAATAAATGTGACTCTGTTGCTGAATTTGTGCCTAATGTCACTATTTTGGAAACTCTGCCTTGCTTCTGCTAGCCTACTAATAAATAGGTCACATAACAATTATTAGTATCCATTATTTCCATTACAGAAATGCCTAGTGGCTCCATCCCCATTATGCTAGGTAGGGGTTGCCAAGTGTCCAGTTTTCAACCGGAACACCTGGTCAAAAAGGGACCCTGGTGGCCATTAAAAGTCCTGTTGGCACAGGAGAGGCAGGCTCCCTACCCAGCTCTGCGCAGCTCCCAGAAGCAGTGACATGTCCCTCCACTCCCAGACATAGACACGGCCCGGGGGGAAACCAAAGCTAATGGGAGCTGCAGCGGCAGCGCCTGCGAGCAGAGGCAGAGCACACTGTGGAGAGCCTCCTGGCCGCTCCTACATTTAGGAGATGGGGGACACGTTGCCACTTCCAGGGAGCCCCCCAAAGTAAGTGCCACCCAGAGCCTTCACCCTGAACCCCCTCCTGCACCCCAACCCCCTGCCCCAGACTAGAGCCACCTCCCGCACCCTGAATCCCTCATTTCTGGCCCCACCCCGGAGGATAGGAAAGTGTGATAAACTGTAAATGGCACAACAACACAACCACTGATTAAATAACATTAACATGATTATGCAGGAAAATGCGTACCATTGAAATTCAGCTTGCCATGTAAGGCACTGTACAACCCTCTAGCATGCAATTTCTGTGGATTAGCAAAGAAGCAGCCAAGCAATAATGTTCATATCACAACAAAGTGTTTGCAGAGACAACCATCTACCATCTTTTCTGAATTACTGCTTCTCAGCTATCTCCCATAAAAATCATCTTGTGCTAGCATATTGGCTATTTCATCATTTAGTCAAACTAAATATAATTACTTTTTAATATATCTTCATGAATCTAAATCCTTAATTATTGTCGATGATTTTCTCTGAATTCCTTCCAATTTGTTGCTACACTTCTAGTGCCAACTTGAGCAGAATTCTAAGTGCAGTCCTTCCAGTGCTGGAAAGAAAGGGATGATCTACTCTCTGGGCCATAGTATATACAGTAGGTAGTGTGTGCCAGTGGAGAAGACATTGGACTGAGAGTCAGAAGACCTTGACTTCAAAATCTGGACAGAAACTTAGATTTTGAATTTTGTTGCTTAGGCCCCTCTCTAATTAGTGTATGAGGATTTTCCAGGCTCCTAGCCAAATGACTATTTTATAAAGGTCATATATATCCATCCAAAGGCTCCACATGGTAACATAATCATTTGGGGGTATTCTGTGATGCAGCCCAATGTTACGATAACATACTGATAATAACAAAAGATGTAGCATTAGAAAACTGAATACAGAGTATAAAGTTCAAAGTTTGTTCTCTATGTTGTATCATGGTATAACTCCTAAATGTTAAACAAATATACATTATTTCCTCCCACACCCTGAAAGTATATTTACAAAAATCAGAATCTGTGTCCTGTGTGTATTGTTTATCTAATTAAAATTGAAGGAGTAACGATTTCTTCCGTATTAGCTATGTTTCTCCTTAAATAAAGCATCTGTTTTGGGTCGGGTACTTTATGACAGAGGTTCTCAACCTTCCCAGACTACTGTACCCCTTTCAGGAGCCTGATTTGTCTTGTGTATCCCCAAGTTTCACCTCACTTAAAAAGTACTTGCTTACAAAATCAAACATAAAAATACAAAAGTGTCACAGCACACTGTTACTGAAAAATTGGTCACTGTCTCATTTTTACCATATAGTAATAAAATCAGTCAATTGGAATATAAATATTGTACTTACATTTCAGTGTACAGTGTATTGAGCAGTATAAGCAAGACATTATCTGTATGAAATTTTAGCTTGTACTGACTTTGCTGATGCTTTTTATGTAGCCTGTTGTAAAACTAGGCAAATATCTAGATGAGTTGATTACCTCCTGGAAGACCTCTGTGTACCCTCAGAGGCACACATATGCCTGGTTGAGAACCGTTGCCTTAGTAGACTCTTTTAGAAGATGAACTGTCCCAGTCTTTTTAATATCTCCTGATATGGAAGCTATTCCATACCCCTAGTCATTTTTGTTGCCCTTCTCTGTATTTTTTCCAGTTCTAATGTACCTTTTTTGAGATGATGCAACCAGAGCAGCACTCAGTATTCAAGATGTGAGCATACCATGGATTTATATAGTGGCATTATGTTATTTACTGTCTTATTATCTATCCCTTTCCTAATGGTTCCTAACATTCTGTTAGGTTTTGGGACTGATGCTGATTCCTCGTCTTTGTTTCCTATCGTTTAACCAGTTACTGATCCCGGACAGGATCTTTTCTCTTATTCCATGACTACCTACTTTGGTAAAGAGACTTTGGTAAGGTACCTTAGCAAAGGTTTTCTGAAAGTCCAAGTACACTGTATCACCATTGTCCACATGTTTGTTGACCCCCACTCAGAGAATTCTAACAGACTGGTGACTCATGATTTCCCTTTACAATGGCTGTGTTGACTCTTCCCCAGCCTACTGTGTTAATCTCTCTGATTATTCTGTTCTGTACTGTAGTTTCATTTAATTGGCCTGCTACTGAAGTTAGGCTTACTGGCCTGTAAATATACTACTAAGGGTTGTTATCTAGGGATGTGCTGGCCCCTCAGTAGCGGTATCAGAACACCACACTAAAGGTTGGCAGAGAGGCAGAGTCCCCACCATGCACTCCCCAAACAGCACAGAGCTTGCCCTGCTACCACAATCTCCACATCCCCCGAGAGTCAATAGCTCTGCACCAAAAAAAAAAAGCTGTAAGTATCTGAAAATGTTATGCACAGCTCAAGTTAGGTGGGTTGTGTATCAGGAACCCTTTGATGAAATGACCCCAGAATTTACCATATATTCATAGACATGTAAGGCTAGAGGGGATTTTGAGAAGTCATCAAATCCAATCCCCAGTGCTGAGGCAGAGCCAAATAAATCTAGACCGTTCCTGACAGGTGTTTGTCCAGTGTGTTCTTAAAAGCCTCCAAAGATGGGGATTCCACAACTTCTCTTGAAGCCTATTCTAGTGCTTAACTACCCTTGTACTTTGCAAGTTTTTCTTGCTATCCAACCTAAATCTCTCTTGCTGCAGATTATGCCCACTACTTCCTGTCCTACCTTTAGTGAAGATGGAGGACAATTGATCACCATCCTCTTTATAACACAGTTGAAGACTATCATTAGGTCCCATCTCAGTCTTCTTTTCTCAAGATTAAACATGCCCAGATTTTTTAACCTTTCATAGTAGGTTGGGTATTTTATCATTTTTGTTACTCTCCTCTGGACTCTTCCCAGTTTGTCCACATCTTTCCTAAAGTGCGGTGCCCAGAATTGGACACTGTCCTTCAGTTGAGGCCTCACCAATGCCAAGTACAGCAGGACAGTTACCTCTCTCTTATCTGACATACAACACTGCTATTAATACTTCCCAGAATGAAACTAGCCTTTTCCTCACAGCTGCATCACATTTTTACTACCCTGCACCACCATGGGGTACATCAAATGTCAAGGCAAACTGAGTTAGCTTGTGGATTTTAGAGCCCTTAGAATAGTCAAGTTGGTCTTGTAAACAATAAGCGACTCTCAACCCTAATTGAGCTCTGCTATAATACAGCCAAAATCCTGCATACACTCTCTAAAGATGATTAGGTCCCGAAAGGGAGCTGAACCAGTGCCATTTCTGTGAATAAAGATGACAAGTCAGGGAAAGCCCTGAGCTCTGTTAAACTGTGCTCTCAAGAGGCTCCATCTGCAGTATCACTGAGGTGAATTTTGGGGGAAGAGCAGGGTCCAAAGGCCACACTCTCCATTCGCAGTACAGCAAACCAGCCCTATTCAGCAAAGCACTTAAACATGCACTTATGTACTTAACTTTAAGGTTAAGTCCAAGTGAATTTAATACTAGGCACATAATTAAGTGCTTTGCTGAACACAAATTGATGTAAGGACATCTCTAAGATTTTCACTTAACTGGGGCCAGAGCAAGGAGTGCAGTGGTTCAGAGGGTATAGCTGCAGCTATGGAGCAGCTTTTCTTCCCCTTTGTGGTGTAGGGAATGATTATGTTTCCTTTATCCCCATGGAGAAACCCTGCTCAAAGCCAATTTACTCAAGCTTTGCATGGGGAGGAAAGATTAGGCCCTGTATTTACCTCTTAGTTAGCTTCTGTTGTTAAATTGTAGGTACACGGGTAAGTACTGATTGATACACAAGATCTAGTTATGCTGAGTGATTTATGGAAGTAGCAGGCAGGGAGCTGCAGCAGATAAACTTCCATCTAGTAAATAAAAACAGTAAACATAAGCGTAAGTTAATTTCTGCTACAATAATAAAAATAAATGAGAACCTTGAAACGATCTCTCATAAATAGGAGATGAAATAAATGAACCCAATTAAAATAAAAATAGATTTCTGACTAGTATTTCACATAAGAACATAATTCTTTTCAAGCTTTTAAAAATAGTTCCTTCAGTGTGTAAGTCTGAAGAATCCTCTTCATCCACCTCCAGCTTTCTGTAGGGATTCCAGAGGGGTTTCTTTGGTCCTCTCCTCCTCACGTCTGGCTGATCTCGTCCCTAAACACATTTAACTACGGCCACTAGGCGGATGGTTCAGAGTTCTACCTTCTTCTCTAGACCTGTCTCCTTCCATCCAAACTAAAATCTTGGCTTGTCTCTTTGACATCTCCTCATGGATGTCTAGTTGTCAGCTTAAATTCAATATGGCTCAAACAGAGCACTTAATCTTCCCCCTCTCCTCTACTTCTTTCTTGTGGACAACACTGCCACCCCACTTGTTACATAGGCCTGCAACTTGGGCGTCATCTTTCATGTGGACCTCTCTTGATGTCTTTACCTCCAAACTATGTCTAAAGCTTGCCAATTCTTTCTGCGTAACATCTCTAAGATATGGCCTTTCCTATCCATCCTCACAGCTAAAGTTCCAATCCAGGCTCTTATCATCTCATGTCTTGAGAACCACAATATCCTTTTCTCTGGCCTTGACAAATGTAATCTTGTCCTGCTGATATCCATCCAGATGCTGCTGCAAAAGTTCATTTTTCTCGCCCGGCACGTTGACCATATCAATCATCTCCTTCTACCCTCCACTGGCTCATCCTTCTGTATTGCATCAATCAAACTGCTGGTCTTCACTTTCAAGGCTCTTCACAGCCTGTCCCCATCCTATCTCTCCTTCTCTATCGAGAATTCAACTCCTGCCTTCAAGCAGCTCATGATACCAGCATCCACATTCCACTTCTTAACCAAGTACCTTCATGACTTTTCCCATGCTGCTCCACATGCTTGGATGGTGCTCTCCATGAAGATACCTCATTATTCATCTTCAAATCTCTCCTTTCTCATGAGGACTAGAAAACACATGACGGTTAGGTTCCTGGTTCGCTGAGACCACCGCCTATCAAGCTGACCGAAACTGTCTTATTGTTTCCTTGTACTGCCCCACCAGTCTCGCTGTGTCCCTCTCTTGATTCTTGTCTTGTTATTAGAATGTATGCTCCCTGGGGGAGGGACCATCTTTTTGTTTTGTATTTGTATAGCACCTAGCAGAATGTGGTTCTAGTCCATGACTAGCCCGTGCTGCTGAATAGGTATAGCAGTTGGGCCAAGTAATCCACCATCTCTGCTCAGCTGTGAAACTGTGGTATGAAAATTAGCTGTAGAGAAATGGTGGTGATTGGTTGAGTTAGTAACCTTGGCATGGAATAGATACGTACTTTACTTAGCTGTACACTGCACATGTGTAATTCATAAAGTTAAAATATCTGAGCACTTACAAATTGGATAGTAACAGACTGCGAATCAGCGTGATGATTTAATCTATTGATATTCTGAACAAAAAGAGCTTTTAACCATGCCTGTAGCTGTCTCCATTGCTTCTCACTGACTCAGCAGACATTCTAGGCTTCAGAGTGACATACAGACAGATGACAAAACTGGAATCTTATTATATAGATCATTATGCTCATCATATGATGTGTCAGGTCTGTAGTGTCTACCTTATTACATAAATTTGACTAAACATTTACATCTTCATATAAAATGTTACTGCTATATTCACGTGAGATATAAATAATAAAACCTTCTTAATTTTTTTAAATGGGTGGCCTATTTGAAATAGATGGGTAGTATCACTCCACTCTACAGTGAAAAGATGCCTCCAATCACAAAAATGACCACCCATAGTAATTATACATTGGTTCCTGTGTGCTGTAAACAAATCAATGACATAGATTTCCAGTGTTGTCAATCCAGCCCCTTTCACGTTTATATGGCTTAAAACAAAAACAACAAAATAAAAAAGTCTTTCCTTTAAGACTGCAGTGATGGGTGCCAATAACAAAATCCAAAGATACATTTAACATCCCTTTTTGATTCCTATTCACATTTTTGGTAATACTGTGCTAGGTATAACATTAAAGTCTACTTTACTTACACATCCACATCATGCTGTATATACACTCTACTGAAGCTAACTGAATCGATCCATCAGGCAGGCTTCATGTGACTTGTGCAGGGTTTTGCCTCATTTGCTTCCAGCCAACATGAAGACAGAGTATCAATATAGCACAAACTAAAAATAATGTAAGACACATCTCTATCACAATTGCTCTTTCACTAAAATGAGGTATTCTTCTGATTGATCATTTGATGTACAACATGTGAATTTGATAATTGATGGTTAAAGGAATTAACATATTTTCCTTTGTCAGAGTTCCTGAAGAGAATGCTTAAATATGCAGGAAATGAGTGCTACACTTAACGGCTCTATCGAAAAATCTGACGCCACTATAAACGCACAATTTAGAGCAGTAAGTCTGTAATGTACTTACTCAGCAGCATTCATACTCAGGCTGGGCCAGCTATATTCTTTCTTTTGAAGGGAGAAAGCTAACACTCATTTTTCTCTCTCCAGATCCTTCCAAAAATCAGTGAGAGAGTCAATGGAAGAACAGTAAGCTACAGGCACAGTATTCCAACTTCCATATCTGGTTAAGCCTCTACAATACCACAATCTCAACAAACAACATTTTTCTCCATCTTCTAACCCATGCTACAAGAAAACAATGTTGATGTACTGTCCACACTATTATGTGCTTATTACATGTAAGTAAACAACTGCAATAAAACATTTCTCAAGAAATCCCAACTTTGGGGATCGTTTTCTGGTCATCATTTAGAGACCACCTCTTGATTTCCTGCCACTAAATCCCTTCTGTCCCTTCCCCTTGCCCACCATTTTTCCTGCCAGTTCTCTCCATGTTCCCACTCCTCTGATCCCTATTGTGTGGAAATGCAGTGCTGCTCTGAGGCCATCAGGTCCGCTCTCTTTGATCAGCCTTCTACTTGCTATTCTGCTAACATATTACAAGAACAGCCCTAATGATGTTGGAGCAACAAAAACTGTGCAGTGAAAATGAAATGGAAATGAGTAACAAGGGGATATAAGGGAAGAGATCTAAGACAATGCTACAAAGGAAGAGAAGAGAGACACGCTGTCTTAACATTTTGTTCCGCACTTCAAGTTTTTATCGGTGCTCATCATCAGAGATTCTGAGCATCTCTATAGTAACATATAGTAAACATGCCTGAGGCAAGGGAGCATTTTTATCTGTGGTTTACAAATAGGGAACTCAGGCACAGAGAGATTAAGAGCCTGATTTTAAAAGGTATTTACATGCATAATGGGATTTTCAAAAGCAATCAGGTGCCAAATATTCATTAATTTCAATGGGTGCTAGATGCCTAAATGCTTCACAAAATTCCACTTGGCACCTAAATACCTTTAAAAATCTGGCCCCAGGGGACTTGTCCAAGATCTCACAGGAAGTCTGTGGCAGAACCACAGGAAAGGAGCAGATCTTCTGAGTCCAAGTCCAAAGACTTAACCACAGGAGCATCTTCCTTCCATTGTTATTGTCATTATTTATTACTTGTGTTCCAGTAGTGCTTAGAGGCCTCAACTAATATTGGAGCCCAAATGTGCTAGGTGCTGTACAAACACATAGAAAGAGACATCCCTACCAGAAGAGTTTACAGTCTAAATAGACAAAACAGACAAAGAGGAAGGGAATGGAAATACTGCTGCTTATGTTGACGGGTGTAAATGTCTAAACAGAAAAAAAAACTAACTGTATGCAAACTTTAGGAAGAGAATTAAAGCTGAAGATTGCATAGCATATTGGGGGTTATATTTTTCCATCAAATACATTTTTACTAAGTGTCAAAATAATGGTCAAGTTTCATTAGAGCATAGTTGCAGTAGCTGGTAAAGCAATGTCTTCAAGCAGAATAATTCACAGTCCATTTAAAACAAAACCTGCTCCTGAAGCCTTGCAATGCTAATTAGTTCCCTCTTACTTACTTACTTATAGATCAGCCCAAGTCAATTAACATATTGGGGCTGATACAAGAAGGGAAGGTGAATCTGCAGATGCATTTTTTTTTCAGTGAACTCAAAGAGATTTTATCTTCTTCAGCAAAATTCTCAATTAGGGCCAAATTCTGCCTTCACTTACCCCTCTGCATCAACAGGTACAGCTTTGTCATCAGTGCACCCATACATCTACATGGGAGGCAACTGGGGGGCTGTCTAGGGGTAACCTAGGTAGGAATTTGGCCTTTAATCAGTGACATCTGAGATTACAGGGAGGCCCAATCAAAAGAATAACTTAAAACTAAAAAGCTCATTGAAATAAAATAGCTGTCCAAATTATATTTTTAGGCATCCACAGCAGAATGATTTTTAAGCTCACAATTAAGCACCCAAAAGACACTACTAAAGATGAAAGTAAGAAAATCACCTTTTAATGAGTAGCAGTTTGATTATCTGAGACAAAGGTTGACTTACTGTGCTTGAGCAGAAGAGTTAAGTTTTCAAGTTAAAGATAGCTAATTCCCCTACCGTAAAGAAACAATGTTAGAAGACAAGAGTCTTGTCTGTATTTCCTGAATATGTTTTTACAGTTTCTGATCTCAAGGTGGCAGTGTTATCTTCAGGGAACGTTGTCTACAGCATAGATGGGAGGGAAGGCGAGCCCGGAGAGTGTCCAGCACAATCCAACCAGAGGAATCAAATAAGTAATGGCCTTTTACGTCAGTTGGCCTGTCATCTGCATCCCAAGTGAGAGGAGCATCTTCTCACAGAGGTTTTCATGTCTCATATTTTCTTCAAAGCAAATATACTTTAGAAAATACTTGATAGAAAATACCGGACTATCTAATCATCTATAAAGTGTAAGGAATAAGGACCTTATACCTGTCCAATATTTTACGGAATGCACCTTATTTCAGGTCTTACATCCCACATCCAATTTTATCATCATGCACACTGTGCCCTATATTTCAGCAAAGGGTTGTATATTCTAATGTAGGATTTTGTACACTAAATAAAAACCATAATGGAGTTTGCTCTCTTAAAAATAAGCTTTGTCCCATATTTTTCAAAACAGTTGCCATGTATGTCTCTGAAATATATGTGGTCACCCTGATAACAGGTTTTGCAATATGTAAAACAGTAATAGAAACCTCAACTTTGCAATTCACTGTTGTCCACAATGGCAGTGAAGAAGCAAGCCTGCAAACAAAGAGAAGTGCTTTTTAGACAAATTTGCCTCACTGATATGTTATTTTCTCAGCAATCTCCAATAAAAAAAAATACCCTAGCTTCTAGTTCTTGTCAAGTTCCCAGTGCTGATAAAGGTGATTTTAATAATATGCAGAAACTTTACTCTGTAATTCATTCCAATTTCAAATACAGAATGAAAGGGAAAATATTTCCTGTAAGCCATTGCACAAAGTATTAGCCGCTCCATTTCAAAAGCCTAAACATACTGAACAAAATCAGAAAGAACACTCTCTCATCATCATAAGGACATAACTAATTAAGCCTGAACATGGAATTCAGGAATCTCTCTCTTTCTGGACTGAAAGCTTCACGGGATGTCGTAGCCTTACAAGGCTGTCTTAGAAAGATACATCTAATTATTTTACTTCCACCTTGGTGTGTTGGTCCCAACACCAAGCGCCAAAAAGATATAATAAACCTGATGGAAAACTTAAAAAAAAAAAGATTTTTCTCGTTAAGCACATTCATTTTTATTTCACTCGTAAAGGGCTACTGATGATAGTACTACTCAATAAAAAAAGGGTTACTCAATAAAAAAAGATATTTCTAATTGAGCCTGAACTATTACAGAAGACCTGAATTGCTATTGCCTACAGTTCATTCCTTCCCAGTGACAGCCACAGCAGCAGTTTTCAAGGTAAGAACATCCATCCCTTTAAGTCATAGCTCATATTGCCAGGTGGCTTTCCACTGATGGCTCCCTAAATACCTTGAACCAAAAAAGCAATCTCTTCCTTAAAACTGGGTAGGTGTGAATATCAGCTTTCGCAGGAAAATCCATGTATAACATTTCTGATTTTTAACTCCACCTTTTAGAGTACAAATGTATATATAAAGTAGTTTAACATATATGATAGTAAGTTAAATGGTTCATAGTTCATGCAGTTTTGTAATGTGGAGGAGTGGAAACTACAGAGGCACCTGACTACTGAAAATGCTCTTACATTAGCTTAGGGAATGGAACAAATAGCTCCTATGAAAACCAGACTCAAAAGGAAAAATAACTTTGGGTTTTTTTCTTATTTGCACTGAAATCAAGTGTAATTCATGTAATTACACAAAACTTTTACTACAATATTTTTGCTATTGGATTATGCTCTGTTGAGGGTTCAATAACGTTTTACTTTCTTCTTTATATTGAAATCTACAAATTTCTATACTTCCATAATCCTACTGAGTGCTTAAGAAGGACTTTTATTACTTAATTGCATTAGCATTGCAAATGCCATTCCCCAGCACAATGTGTTTAAAAGGAAATTTTAAAGGAACACATTAAGCCACACAATATAAACGAGAGGCTCTTACTGACTCAGTTATGGAAAAATTTCCTTGTGACACTTCTTACTGAAAAGTGCCCGAGTATAGTACAGTTAATGCTACCAGAGCTCCCAGCCCTAGACAATTCTCCAATGCTTTGCATTTTGCAAGTATTTATTTTTGCTCCTGGAGCAATTTCATAAGTTAAGAACATTGGTACAGTTGTTTGCACAGTCACTCAAGAAAAGTAATCAAATATATAAAAACACAGACATAATTCTTTGTTTTTTTCCTGTCAAACATCTTTGGTTTGACAATTAAGTGCTCCCAAATTATACTGCCTGTTCTATCTGAGATCAAGATTATGAGCAGAAATCAACATTTTCAAGGAGAGCTGCAAATGCTCAACACTTCTAAAAATCAGGCTACAAAGTCAGGTGTCTAAATAGTCACTTAAATGTATGAATTTGAGGCATTTAATTTTCAAATTTTGGCCTAGTTATTTAAAGTTGAAAAAACTGCAGCAGATGCCTAAATTTAAAACATCAACACTTAGCAGATACCAGATATTTTTTGCGTAAATGTACTAGAGAAATGCACTGCCAGATGCAATGGGTCACAGATTAGTACCCTGTATTTCTTTAAAATGTTAATATTTCAGCCCTAGATGCTCCCAGAACTGATGCAGGAAAAAATAATAATTGCAACCAGTTTGAAATCATGTTGTGATGCTGGCAGATCAGGTGCCAGCTCATTCCAAGGCCCCAGGTCTCACTAAACACTTTCAAACGCATAGTTGGAAATCAGGCTTGCTTACCTGTGTGATATTAGACGTTAAATTGATAAGAATGTGTTTAGACTTTGTAAATGCTTGTAGGATGCTGCATGTATTGATCTCACTTCTAGCCGCTATAGCTCATGATATAAAGTTATATTGAATGTTTGCATTGTAAATCTCTGTAATTGTGTAACTCACCAAAAAGAAAAAGCATCAGAAATTAAGGTAAAATGTTCATTCTGAATACAAGATGGCCCACTGAAGGCAAATGAGGCATTGTGTAGCATAAAGGACAGAAGGCTTGTTGACTGCATTCCTAACTACCTCCAGGAAGAAAAGTCCTAAGCTTGAACTTGTCCCATCAGTTTTGGACTCTGAAGTGGAGGGTATAAAACTTCCTCACAAGGAAAAACTGAATCTCTTTTATGCTGTCTGGATTCTGAAGGACAAGGATTCCAAAACATAAGCATGGAGATCCCCATGCTGCTGGGTATGGTGTAGACATGAAAGACACTTTGAACTGACAGATTACAACAATTCTGTTACCTTTTGAATTACAGATTGGAACTCATTTGTGTATATATACTTGCTTGCTTTAACGTGTAAATAACTCTTATTCCTTTTTCCTAGTTAATAAACCTTTAGTTAGTTCATTACAGGATTGGCTACCAACATTGTACTAGTGTGAGCTCTGAAGTACAAATTGACTTGGTCTCTTGGGACTGGAAGCAACCTGAATATTTTGTGATCTGTGGTGCAAGTGACCATTTATCACATAGTCCAGCTGGAGTGTCTAAAGGGACTGTCTGTGACCCCATTATAAGAATATTGGAGTACTTTGGGAGTTCACATTTGTTATGAGGTTGGTGAAATCTAATTATAGAACATAAAACCAGTTTGGGGTGTCTGCCCTGCTTTTTGACAGTGTGCTCTGAGGTTGGCACTCTCGGTCAGAAGCCACTCAACAGGGTGACACATGGAAAATGCTTACAGCTTGAAAGGACAAACTCTGTAGTCAGAATCTAATGAGATTGGTCCTTGCAATTACAGTAGGTGCAGAACACAGAGTAATCTCTAATTGTGTTTACTGATGAAAGGGTCTATTATTGTTTTCTCAGTGCATTGGGAAGTTGTGTGTGCAACTGTCCCTGCACTGAGAGAAAATTAGACGCCCAATACATACCTCCAAAACAGTAAAGAAATTAAGAATCAAGCTCATTTCATTCATCTGTTCATTCATCCAAGGATGGCAGTTAATCGGATTCTGGCCTTACCCCAAACCCTTTGATTATTTTAAATGATTCTGAGGTACCCAGAATGTATGTCTTTGGACACAACAAGGCTCAGTGACAATATTTGACTATATTTTCCTCCAGTTTCACCTCTGGCTCAAATTCCCTTAGCCAGAAATCACAGTATAGACATTAAACATGCACAAACCCATCAAACATTGCAACCTGTACACAAGAAAATACTTCCAGAAAGACTGATTAGTGTTTGTGACGCACTCAGACACTATAGTGATCTATTATAACACCAAAGAAAAACCCATTAATTTGGTCTTCTGAGCAAGGCGTGAACAGCGAGCAGCTAATAAGGCCTGCGGTCACACATTGAACAATGAGGACAAAACACAATATTGCATAGTTCTTCATTAAGTGAACACCATCCATCTATGTGCTGGAGGAGGCAGGAGTCCTGCTCACCCATGGGGATTATCTGAAATTAGTTTTTCAATTGATAATCACTAGTTGAATAAATCTCTAAGGAGACCTCACTCTATCCTGTGCTATACTATACAAATAAATATGGCAAAAGCTGTAAAAACAGCAAGACAAAGGTTGCCCTTGGAGTATGAAAGGGAACCCATTAGCTGTGAAAACCTTTTATTTATTAATTGCAATCTCAAACTACTACACGTTCTTTTTAACCAAAATAAAATAAAGATAATTATCTGAAGGAGAAATGGGAGTACATTGTGATTTGAACAATTGTAAGCGCCTCTTGAGTTACAACATAAAGCTGAACAGGCAGGATTTATGTCACTCTGTTGCTCTCACAAAGAAAGCATCATATTTGCATACTCCACACAGTCTCTGAACAGATAAACAATGGAACAACTACCTACATGCTCTGTTATCGGGAGCATTGTAGTTTAATGGTGTAAAAATGAATGTGAGGCTAAATCCTGCATCCTGGCATGTCTGTGCTACAGAGGCCACCAAAAGTGTGTGACCTGACCCAGTTCTGCTTGCATCCTGGCAGCATCAGGCACTCCACTGAGGTGTGACTAGGACCCATCCTTTCTGTTGACAGGAGTTGAAATCTCTTTCTCCACCCACATCTGCCTGCTGGATATTGTAATGCTCACTTATAAAAATCCAAGGATGTATACAGCACTGTTCATTACAGTATCGAGGAAGAACTTAGGCTGTTCAGCGCCTCCCCATCTCTTTTTGGTGGGGGGATAAGTTTCTCCTCAGCTCACCTGGCCAACAGCTCTGAGGTTGAGCTTTCCTTACCCCCACCACACACACCAAGGCCCCAATCCAGGAAAGCATTTAAGCTCTTGCTTCATTTTAAGTACACGGGTAGTCCCTTGCTGTCAGTGGGATTATGTAGATACATAAAATTAAACATGTGCCAAATGCCTTGCTGGATTGGAGCCCTGTAACAGGGCAGCCACCTCCTGTGCTTGCCCTTGAGGTCAGAGGTCACTCTGCAGTGCCATGCCTCGGTTTCCCCTCTTCAGGGCTCCAGAACTCCACACCTTCTGGCTCACCCAGTAACTGCCCTCCTGGGGGGTCTGATTTCATTAACATAAAGTTCTAAAACCAAACACCAAAACTCTTCCACCCAGCCTTAAACCTGGGCACAACCCCTCATGCCTGAGATACTTCCCCATTCTGCTTTCTAAGCACATGGAGAAGATTCAGGGCCTGGCCTGCCTTTTTGCCTTCTTCCCACAAGGAAAAGAGAACTTGCAGATGGGTCTTCTTGCCCAGCCCCAACTCCCTTCCTAGAGCTTCATTTTTCCTTGACTAACCACAGGCTTCTGTTTTAATACCTTCCCAGAGTCTCCGTGTAGTCACATGACTTGCTGAATTCTCTCCACCTGAGGAGTCAAATTAGCTATGTCACAGGTGGGCTGGGACTTATCTCCCTTCATAAGAGCCAGCCACGCTGGGACAGGCCTAGATACAAATGTGTTTATTTTTTTAATGTCGGGTCTCCTGTTCCAACACCGCTCTCCTTCCATCTAGGGATTACTGTATCCTTCCTAGCTCCCAGTGGAGAAGAGGGTTAAGGATAGGACCAAGATCAAGGTTGAGATGCTTGGCGGAGGGCACAGGGTATTTAGTTGTATAACTTCCCTACAGGACCTTGAGCAGCTCTGCACCTCCCTCCAAAAGAACATCCCATCCACCAACCCTTGCACATCAAGCTAACCATCCCTCAAACTCATGACCCCCCGAAGAGATTGCTTACACAGCCATCCATTCCAATCACATAAAAGGGGCTCAGGATTTTGTACTCACAAATCCTGTTTTTGAGTACATTCTAGGATTAACTGGAAAACACTGCTCTTTAACCTCCCACACTGACCACCACAGAAAGTACATAAATATTAACTAAACAGAAAATTGAAATAACTGCATCTCTTTTATTCTAGTCACTCTGGAGTTATGTTACAGACTGAAATCATCCAATTACTTGGTTTTATAGGATAATCAGAATCAAATTAAGACTCATGAAATTTGCAAATCAGGGATTACCCATTTAGTGTTTTGGCGAATGTTCATTCAAGAAACAGTCTGATGCCTATAACTTTGTAACACGATATCCAGAATATGCATTCTTTGCCTTAAAATCCCCTCTAGGAAACTGGGGCAAATTTAACCTCTGTGAGTACAATCTGCACCCCCTATGACCACCAAGGACAGCTGTGGTGAAGGGGAAACTATGACGTCCCTCACCAACAGGTTCTACCCTTGTGAATAGCTTTAAATCAGCCCAGAGGATTTCAACTGATGGACCTTGTCATGAGATCACTGAAAGATCCAATGATCCATCTCCCAGCTTCCTGGCCCTGTTACCTGTCCATCAGACCTACTCCCATTTGGGGTAGTGCTGGCTGACTTCAGGAGAATTATAGCATCCCACTCCAGTCAGATGTATCATCGCTGGGTGTCTACCATCTGTGAATCTAACTCTTGATTAACCCATTGTCAGAGAAAAACTATGTTAAGATGGAGCTAAAACTGAGAATAGAATCAGTAATTTAGGGTAAAATACAATATAGGGTTGTTGTAATTATTACCTAAACAAACAAATCCAGGAACTCCAGAGTTAATATTAACGTTAAAAGAAAATTAAACATGTTAAGGTGTAGAAATTGATGGATTTATTGGAAATTCTCAGAAAATTCATTCTTTACTTAAAAAGCAAGTGCTGTAATTTTGGAGAGGATATATTGCATTCTTCATAAGTAACAGAACAGTTGAAACTTAGATTTAAATGCAAAACAATTCAGTATTACCTAAATACTCAGAATATTTGTAAAGAATAAGCAATTGTAAACAAAGGTGGGTTTTGGCTATACTAAAGGAGACTTGAAAAATCAGACTATTCCTCTCTCTAATATACCTCTACTATAACCAGAGATCAATCAGTGCCTACTCATTCAGGCCCTGATTCAGCAAAGCACTTACACACATGCTTAAGTTGATCCCTGTTCAGCACAATACTTAAGCACATCCTTAACTTTAAACGTTTCTAAGTCCTGTTGAGATCATTGGGACTTAATCACACGTTTAAATGCTTTGCTGAATCTGGGTCTAAATCAGCAGGCTTCAAAATCCTAAATGGAATGATGCAAGTTTTGTTGAAAATCTATTACTCAGCTCTCCACACACTGTAAATCATTTTAAACATTTGATAATCTGCTGCTGATAGAAATACAATGGCTTTCATTACCTTAATATATAGATGTATCAAAAACACAGGAGCATTCAACATTTTTTAAATCATGTCACTTTTTACCCACTGTTAATTTAGCTATATTTCCGTGGCTTCAACTCCATGTTTAAAACTATTTTTTCCCCTGACTTCAATCCAATAATTAAAACTGAATATAAGCAGAGCAAGCGCTAGGCATTAGCAGACTAAGGCCTGATCTACACTACACAGTTAGGTCGACATAAGGCCTTGTCCCACTGATGTAAGTGCCCTACTACACCGACACAATAACTCCACCTCCACAAGAGGCGTAGGGTTTATGTCGGTGTAGTTAGGGTGTCAGCTGTTGGCTCTGTTGTCAATTTCAGGGCCGAGAAGCTATAGGGGCTGGCCCCCAGCCCCAGCGGGCAATGGGAAAGTGAGAAACCTGGGTGATCGGCCTGCTCCCATCTGGGAGCGGGGAGCCCAGGAGGCACCTGGGCTCCCGCCGGGGAGCTGCATGGAGCTGAGAGCTCTGGCTCTCAGCCCCCCACACTGCCCCTCCTCAGTAGGTGGAAGCACTGCTGGTGAGGACACCACACCACCAACAGAAGGAAGGAATTGTGGGCATCAGCCACCACAGTAATTACTTAACATAGGTCAATTTAAGTCTGTAGTGTAGACATGCCCTAAGCAATTGCTTAGGGCCACAACCAGTTCAAGGGGACCCCCTATTTGCTTTTATTATAATACCTTGCCTATTTTAGTACTGAGGGGAATATTCCTGCATAGGGTTCCCAGTGGGATAGCAGGAACATGAAATAAGCAACATAAAAAAAAATTCTTTCCTTATAAAACAGTGACCTAGATCATTTTATAATTATTGAAATTCAGTAAATTCTCTTGCCATTTTTTTCCCATTTGCCCTGATTCCTTTTTCTCTTTTCCCCTCTCTTAACTATACATGCTTACAACACCTCTTTGTGTTGCTATATTATACAATGCCTGCAGCTGTAAAGTCAAGGCACTTTAGAACAACCATCCAACAAATAGTACATGATTATGTTTTGTTTGTTTAATAGCATGCTGCCAAAAAGAATTGTGGGATTAAACTTCAACCTTTTGCCACTCCCTGATTCACACATTTGCATCAGGTTTTCTTGTTAAAAAGGGGTTAGCATTGCTCCTGCAATACAAGTAATAAACTGTATGCACGTGAACACCCTCTACACATATGTAATCTAATAAAGTTATCGCTTTTATGTTAGAAGGTTACAAAGAAATAACGTCTCTTCCTAACTATCATCTGGTCATCCTAACTTCCACTTATGAATATCTAACTTCTTCTAATCATTGAAACGTTCACTGCAAACCCTGAAACCAAGAGGGGTTACTCAGGACCTATTGCAGGGCAGACATTCTGGTTCATGGTTTTGAGTAGAAACCAGGCATAATGAAGTCTTGGCTGAATAAATGAAAAGGGTTTGCAAGGAACCATTAACTGAAATATTTTGACCTTGAAGCACTTGCATCTATGTATATAGTCATAACACCTGGGAGAAATCCTTTAGAGTTCAGCTCTTGCTGAATTGATACAGTTTCTACAGTGGTTTCTACCAATGTGAACAGGAAGCTACAAAAGAATTGCAGCTATGCCAGCTGGCTGGTCCTCCAGACTCTCCCCCACAATGCAGTGGCTTACATTGGAAGTCACCCAGATCCTCCTGTCTTCTTCGAACAACAGTCTAAGGCTCTAGGAGTCCAGACCAACAAGAGAAATTATGTCTTTATCAATATGATTCAGAAGACTTCATCCTGCTTACAACATGTGAAAATGCAAACTATCCTATTCCACAGTACTCTTAACATAGTTTAGCGGGGTAGTTCAGTGATTAGAAAAAGGAAAATTACTCTCTGATTATTCCTTCCATCATTAACATTCCCTTCTCCCACCTCACCAGTAAGGATAATCATTCTCTTGTACCCAAGCCCACTTTCTTTTCAGACTTGATGGCCGCCGACTTGATAGCTATGATGCCTCTTCCATAGATGGGTGACCTGGTGGCCAGATCTTTCCAACAGACCATCACTTCTAGGTGTGTCGATTTCACGGCCCATTTATTTTTCTCTTATCCAGTCCCATGACTCTTCAAGGGACACATTCCTCATTTTTAAAGTATTCACAGATTCCCATCTTAAGCAACAGAGAAAGTCTCTTTCAAGGCACTGAATTTTAAGGAGGTGTGTTAAATTGTAGTAAGGTGGTGTGTTAAATTGTAGTAAAATCTGCTGGATAAGTAAGAGAACTGAGCTCCTACTTTATTAAAAGCACTCATACACATATCTTCAGGGTGTTCTGTTTTTTTTTTTTTTTTTTACTGAGAAGATAAAATCTGGCAATGATGGAGATCTATCGTGAACGTGGATTTCCACATCAACAAACTTCTCATTTTCCCCGCTCTGTCTGACTCTCTCCATGACAGAATACTTTATTCCCTGGAAGTTAAACATTTATTTAATTTTATTTATCTGTTTCACATATGTTCAGAAAATTTTAATATTTGTGCATCTTTTCTGTGAATGCCAAAAGGACTACCACTGCCTGAAGCTTAGAGGACTTAATTTTACTCATCTATGATCACATTTATTGTCAGCATTCCAACAGCAATAATGGCTTCCTTGGTCTCCTGGCAGCATTCAGACCACAGCCACCACCCAAACCACTGGAGAAGGAAAGCTAAAGTAGCTCTAGCTATAAAGGGCCCTGCCCATGAGGCTTCGGATTGGGAGTGACATCCAGTCCCACCAATTGCCTGGGAAGCTCTACTTAAACCAGAAAGAGGCACAAGAAGTTGTCTGAGTTACTAGGTGAATCCTTGGCTGTCTCCTAGTATTGACCCTGCCTACTTGCCTGAGCCCTGCCTTCCCACCTTGTTCCTGGTATCCTGCCTCGCTCCAGGTCCCTGTTGCTACACCCTACCCATGACACGGATTCCAGCTTTGACCCCTGGCTTGGCACCTGACTGTGTCTCTGACATTAGGCTTGGCATCTGACTCTGACCCCAGCTCTGGTTCCAGGTGCCTGACACTAACCACTAGGCCTGACCACCATCCCCTGCTCCCTACACCGCTCCAGACTTAAAGTCAAGGACTCTATTAAATCTTCTCTGTTTTAAAAGCTCAGTTAGGTTATCTTAAGACAACACCACATACTTATGAAGCCAAATATCAAGAGCTCCCAACTGACCTTAAACTGTCTACCCCAGATACAGACATGTGACTATCACTGATTCAATGAGAGATGTATGTATGCAGACATCTATGGGCAGAATTTGCTTCTTTGATTCCGTGACTAGTAGTGGTAGGAATCATCCTTAATACAGAATAGCAGCAATCCTCATTTGCTGACAGAGCCATAGAGATACACAGCAAAAATGTTAAATGTGGCATAAAAGGATTGGGAAAAATCTAGAGGAAAAAATGGAAAATGAAAGGGAGAGGGACATGGGAGTGAGTCATGTCTGACCTTATATGTTACTAAAGCACCTATCTACACAGCACGTCTTTCATTCTAGTACATGACATCCTCAAAGGTGAACTTCTGAATTACAAATATAAAATTGAAATTTTCCTGGAATTACATGAAAATGAAGCCCAGGGTCTGATTCTACTGAGAATGTGCTATTAAAAAAGGATTGATTACAGATGCTGTAATGAGAACAATTGTCAGTCTGAAAGCATCAAACATAAAAAAGTGCATCTCTTATTATTCCCAGTAAACCTAAACACTTCCTTCCTACTTCTTTATACTCGTCACTGAATAGTTTGAGACTTTTTTCCAAAGAAAGAATAACAATTCTTAAACACTGAACAACTTACCAAAAGTAGTATGTGATCAAATAATTAAAGGCTGTATCCTAACATATATGCAGAATGGAGCTAAATTAAGGTTGTATGTGAAGTCTTAATTAGGCTGACTACCTTTTCAAAATACAAAAACCTGATACATGCAGGAGCTTCACCCCCCAATGTGGCCCCATCCCCTGCTCCTCCTCTTCCCTATGAGGCCCCATGACCAGGCCAGAAACCAGAGTCAGGCAGTGATAAGAGCCACCTATAGAGCCTGGGCTGCTGTGGGGAGCCCCAGACTCTCCACCTGCCCTGGGCAGGGGACAGGTGTGTCCAAGAGCAGCCCCCAAGCTGTCCTTCTGTCTCCCAGGTCACACCACCCTGGTCAGGCAGAGGGTCCAGGGCTCCCTACAGCAGCCTGGACTCCATAGGTGGCTCTTACTACTGCCCAGCTCTAGGTTCTGGTCTGGCCAGGGGCAGGGCCTTAGGGAGAAGAGGAGGAGCAGAGGGAGGGGCCTTGTGGTGAGAGGAGCCTAAGGCCCACCTGAGCCCCTACCCCACCAAGAGGAGGCTGGTGCCACCCCTGAGCCTAGGGCAGTCACGGAGCGGCGCTGCAGGGAATCCAGGAAAAATGCCATCCCAGAGTCATGCAGCCTGGGACCAGGACTGGAAATATACATTTCGGGACCATCCTGCCCAATTAGTCTTAATTCTGTCATTGATTAACTTTTGGGTGCTTTACTTTGCAATATTAATATCATTCCTTTAATGTAGGGTTTATTTTGTTTTTTAATGTATTATTCTCATTATGGTAGTGCTTATAAACCGCAGCTAGGATTAGAGCCTAATCCATAATTAGGGCCCTGCCATATTCACGGCCATGAAAAATCTGTCACGGTCCATGAAACCTGGTCTCCCACCCCGCATAAAATCTGGTCTTTTGTGTGCTTTTACACTATACTACACGGATTTCATGGGGAAGGCCAGCGTTTCTCAAACTGGGGGGTCTGACCCAAAAGGGAGTTGCAGGGGGGGGTCACAAGGTTATGGGGAGGTTGCAGTATTGCCACCCTTACTTCTGCACTGCCTTCAAAGCTAGGTGGCCGGAGAGTAGCAGCTGCTAGCCAGGTGCCCAGCTTTGAAGGCAGCAGCGCAGAAGTAAGGGTGGCAATACCATACCATGCCATCCTTACTTCTGTGCTGCTGCTGGTGGCAGTTTCTGCCTTCAGAGCTGGGCTCCCAGCCAGCAGCTACGGCTCTCCAAAATGGACTGTGAATTTGGTAGGGCCCTATCCATAATAAATCAAGACATATTTCCTGCCCCCAAAGAATTTACAATCCAAGGTGCTGATCCTGCAGACACTAACACTCAATGGAACTGCTCACATGCATGAAGTTATACATGAGCATAAGTGTTTACAGGATCTGGCCTAAACAGGCAAGACACACAAAAGGTGGGATATAACAAGGCTTTTTATTCCCACTTTACAGGCAGGAACTGCTGTAGACACAGATGACGTGAGTTGCCCAAGGTCACAAAGGAAGTCTGTGACCAGACCCAGAATTTGAATCCACAGCTCCTTTCAGTGCCTTAACCATAAGAGTTCTCCTTTTTCTCTGCTGTGAATCAGGAGTAACACTAATTAAAATAATGGAGTTAAATTAGTGAGGATCATATAAGACCCATAAACCCAAAATTAACAATCTGAACTAAAATAGAATGACATACAACATGTCTCAAATATACCATAAAAAAGCCAATGTCCTTCCAACTCCTCATAAAAATATAAAATGATGTTATTTTGTTAATGTCACACAAAACGGTTGAAACATTTTCAAAATGAGAAATACTTAAATCATTTTGAAATTCATTTAATATTAAATTACTTCCTGCTTAATTGGTTACCCACACAATTTATAGATCATAATATATGCTATTTTAATATTCAAAAACAAATAAGAAAGGTCCAATTAGCCCATAACTTGGCTGTACACATTTTAAATGATGAATCACACTCTATTTCAAGCCTTTTTCTTCACACATTGAAACTTGCATTCATAAATTCACATTAAGCAGTTAATGGAACAGAATAGAGGTTGCTATGGCAACAGTGTGATGTGTCCTATCACTTAAGTGAGAAAATGAACACTAGTAATTATCGCCAAGCAAATGGTATTTTTGCCTATTGTATATGGTATCTTTTCAATGTTCAGCTCAGTTAATAAACGGGTTTGAGATTTCTTTATACACCTGGAATGTGAAAGATGACAAATGTTTATTTACTCAAACCACATTAAAAATGCTTGCGAATTTCCCACTGAGGCTAAACCCATATAATTTTATGTTTGCAACTAGCAGTTTCAGCAAAGTGATGATGACTACAGAAACCTAGAACCCAGAGTTCAGCAATCCTTACTACAAAATAATAAGTACAGCTAACAAAGTACCATGAAATGAAACACACCCTGTCTTTCCATTTTGTTTGCAACTACTAAATTAATATTTTCATGGACACAAAATCTAAATGGCAATTAAAAAAAAATACAGCATCAACCTCTCCTGTTAATATCCCACCAAATGGCATTCAGAATTGCCACCAGTGTAACAGTAGTATATACCCAGTATTTACTGCCAAAATCCTAATGAGTTGTTATTTACCTTCACATTTCACTTCTCCAAAAGTCCCTTATACCTTATAATGCCACCACTTAGCTTATTCAAATGGATAGTAACAAAACTAAAGTTGAACTGAAATGCTTTAAACAAAAAATACATACAATTATTTGAAATCTTAGTTATAACAGTAAAACACATTTTAAAAGTAAACAATTCTTTTTGTTTTCACATCTGCCAAGAGCTGCATTCAGGTTTTTCACCCAGCAACAGCTAACAATTTAACTAATACCCAAAGCTGAACTTCCTTCTTTACAGAGCTGTAAGTGTTGATCATGTTAATAATTATTGCAAGAGGCACAAAGAAAGCCTGAATAAAGATCTCGTCAAATGAGGAAACCTTTTTTGTTATACTTTATTAATGTTTAAACCTACCATTTATTCAGTTAATAATTGAGGTTCTGAAAGTTTTTTTTGTACTTGGTCATTTTTAAAAGATCTGTTCACATTTCAACTGGACAATTTTAATTTCAAAGCTTTCCCCTTTGGCTTGACTTTTCTGGGAGCCTAGACACATGGGATTTATATCCCACTCTTCCACAACCTACTTGTGTGACTGTGGGCAATTTGATTATGACCCAATTTTCAAAGGTACTGAAGACCTGCAACTCCCACTGAATCCAAATCAGACCTTAAGTACTGAGTTCTGTCAGTTCTGGAGATGAACCAAATAATGACTCAAGAAAGTTTATTCATGGCTCAACAAACAGAAAGGTGTAGCCAAGTAATCCATCTGTAAGCGGGGGAATAGTCCCACTATTGTGGGGAACTTTCCTGGCTTCTGCACTACCCCGGTGAAGTGGGCTAGTGAAAGGATCTGAGTACTCGCTCCCACTTCCTTTACCCAGTGGCCTCTCTGCCCTTGAGGACTCCCCTTCCACTCTCCTGTCTAGCAGAGTCCTCGTAACCCCAACAAAGCTGGGCCCAGGATTCCTGGGGGACTCGACTCCCAACCCTGCTGTGGTCATCTAGGACAGGGGCTAGGGTGTCCCCACTCCAGGGTACTCTCTCTGCTCTGGGCACGTCTCTGACCCACTGATCATTACATACAATTTAAAGCAAATGCAAGTTATTTAATCAAAAATTAATTTTAAAAAGAATAAGGAAAAATGGGAAAGGTTAAAGGAAACACATCACCCTGCTCTGTGGCAGGGAACATCACAAACAGTGTCTCTGGAATGTCAGGGCAGTTCCCAGCCTGTTCCTTGTAAGTCCCAGGCCTTCTTCTCAGGCCCTGGCTGTGCTGTAGGGATGCTGTGGGTTGGACACTTACTCTGGTGGTGGCCACACGCTCTCAGGCTCTAAGTGGTAGGACCCTTCTTCCCAGTGTCACCCCCGCCCTGTCGGGGTTACGATCCAAGCCTGGCCTGCAGAGCCTCTTGGCTGAGGCGTCTTCCTGTGCTGGGCCCACTGCCCTCGCTCTCCCCAGCTGCTCACCTCACCCAGCTCCAGACTGCTCCAGCTCCACTCTGCCTCAGCACGACTGCTGCTCTGCCTCCACCTCCCTTCTCTGGCCCCTCTGCCTCTGGTTGCTGCTGCTCTGCTCCCAGCACAGGTCTGCTCTGCAGGCTCCTTCTGTGACTCTGCTCCCAGCACTGACCTGCTTCATGGGTTGCAGCTCTGCTCCCAGGACAGGCTCTGCTCTCTCTGGGCTGCTTTTCTGATCCCTCTGGATCTGGCCCAGCTCTGCTCCCCAGCTTAGCTTGGGCCCCTGCTTTCTCCTTAGCTCGGCCCCACTCTGTCTGACCCAGGCAAATCCAGCTCACACGGAGGACAGGACCACCCTGGCTTCCTGACTCTCTGATTAGCCTGCCTGCCCTGTCATTCAGGCTAACCTGGAGCATTGGCCTCTCCCCATTGTTCCTGGGGACTGTCCGTCTCAGGGTCCTGATTCCCCAACGACCCTTCCCCCTTTTTAGTTCTGGGAGCTAGCAACTAAAACACCACCACTGAATGTTAGTAAGGGGGCAACAGTCCCCTTACATAACTATTTAAGGTTTTAATACAGTTTGTATCATTGGGGTACACAAATGCCAATCACATTACAAATAGCTTTCTAATTACTAATCTTTAGGATAGTGCCCTAAATTTACTTATCTGTAGATCAGGGATAATAATTGAGAACCTACGTCAAATACTGGCTATTAAATTCAGGTTTTATTCAGTTCCGAGCTAACTTCAGAGCTACACACCTATAGTGTCATACAGATCTGCCCCTCTTCAATGTGACTTAGTAATTCCTTTGCAGCATCAGCATTCCAGAAAATACATGCCAAGCCAGGAAAGTTTGGAGGGGGGAAAAAGTGAGGTTTTTGTTTTGTTTTTAAAGCATTTTAATAGGTACAATATTTCCTCTCAATATCATAGAAATCACTTTGGGTGGGGGAAAGGTAACTGTTGTCGTTCGTCCTACTCTGCCTACTGAAATGGCTTCCAGAATGGCAGTCTCCTTTGCAGAAAGTCAGTGTACAAGATATGACCAAAACCAAATTGCGAGGCTCTCCTCAAGATAGAACTGAGCTACGACTAGCAGAACACCAGGCAACAGGGCTGGCACTAGACATTTTGCTGCCCCATCCATACCAATCAGTCCCCCACTCCCACACGTACACAAATAATCCTGTTGGATTTAATGGTACTATTCACAGTCTATAAAATTTACACATGTGCATAAATCTTTGCAGAATCAAGGCCTACATATTCTTATTTAAAATTATTCCTCAAATAAAACCGCTAGCCTCAATCATTTTCTCTGACTTCCCTCTATTCCAATCCTTGGACTATTTAACTGAATTCAATATTCTAAGTGGTGTCTCAGCAGAACTGTGTTATTAGTGTTCAGGATCCCACATCAGGAAACACCAGTCGGATGCCCCTTGTGTTTACAGCCTCAATGAGGGTCCTACCTTTGTCTCTGATTTCTGAAAGTCATAGAATAATAGCACTTATGTAAAAGGTGACCTTTCCTTTTAAGCACAACCGTTAAAGCATTCCCAAGGAGTACACAAGCAGCCAGCAGAATGTTTTTAGTGATTTCCTTTTAATAAAATTTGGCTTGGAATTTTGTCCTGTTCATTATACAGAGCATAGACTGAAGACAGAAAAAAACAGCACAGCAAAAAAGACATCTCATGAGCTGCAACTCAAGAATGCCCAGGAGGGTTAGAGTCAGCCGTAAAAACTGACAAAATGCTCTCTTGATGGTTTCAGTGATCAACAACTCAGGGACTGAGAGGCCTGGGATTGAATTTGACCCCTGGTGCGAGGTGCTCACCTTTCACACTCTAACAGCTAAGCAATATATGTCTTATAAGACTGAGCTATCCCTGTAATCTCTGCTCCTAAAAGAAAATTTTAAAAAGGGAATGACTCTTAGTATCAGAGGGTTCTAGGCAGGCTAGGAATAGCAGCTGATTTTTGAACCTATGGAGAGAGAGAGAGCGAGAGTAGACTGAACAGAGCTCAGTGATAGCAGTCCAGAGGGGAGAAACAGAACAGAGTCAGTGATGTAGAATTAGTAGGATGCAAACAAAGGAGATGAACAGAACTGCTGAACCAGTTCCTTATCCTCTGGTTTTCATGGGAGTCATTTATCCTGGGATGCCATGTGGGGCTCTTCCTGAGCATTCTGAATGCCCTCTTGTCCTCAAAACCCCTCACACGTGTTTGACAACATGCATACAGAGGAAATCAATGGGAGTTCCAAATGTGCAGGAATTACAGGATCAAGCCTTTTTCAGGTCATCTGTGTGGGATTGATCCTTACAGAATATTTTCTAATGTTAGTGTATTTGGGACTTGTTTCCTATCCAGGATAATAATATTTTCTCAGTGCTTTTTTCCTCTATTAATTCCATTAAATCATTCTGTTCCTCTCCAAGAACTGTCAAGTTGCAAGCCCTCAGGTCATTTACTAGAGACTCAGTCTTGGCCTACACAGTCTTATTTCCTTTCAGTTCTTCCTCAGAGGGCTAAACTGGGGTGGAGGACGCAACGCTGCACCTCTGTGAAGTCTTTTCTCAGTGGCCACTGTACATGAACTTCTGTAGGCCTGGTGGCTGCTGCAGGAACTACCAGCAAACCAAATCACTCCTGGCTCCAATGTCTGCCTAGCTACATAGCAGCAACAATCTAATCCCCAATGGGAGAATCATTGGCTCATGCCACGGAAAAAAAGGAGTGATCATAGTTACCAAATGAAGCAAAAACTTTCCCGTGAGATGAGTACACATTTGGGCAATTTCCATTGTATTTTATTTTTAGTCATACCAAAAAAAAGAACACCTATACATGATCAAATCTTTTGTACATGGCTATCAGACAGATTAACTGGAAAGTGGGGCAGATTTACTGAGATTCAGGTGATCAGATTCACTGCATAGTTTCCAGCAGGAAAGGGGCCTGGAACTGACTAAGGCAGCCCTCAAACTGGACAGGGAAGCAGCTACGGAAAGGAGCTGGATCAGGGCACTTGGGAAATGGCTTATTCAGCACATCTTTTGTACAGTCTCAACTGACAGAGCTCCTATGAAGATATAGTCAGTTTTTAAAGCTGCCCATGGACAGCCAGCATAAGGTGACCAGATGTCCCGATTTTATACGGACAGTCCCGATTTTGGGAGCTTTTTCTTATATAGGCACCTATTGCCCCCCACCCCCTACCCCAATTTTTCACACTTGCCCTCTGGTCACCCTAAGCCAGCAGTATTGCAGCCTACTCTCCCCTCCTGCAGAGAATCCTGCACTGACACACCCATACTCTGGCTTGTAGAGTGAATCAAATCCATGTTCTATAGAGGGCACCCTGTAACCCAGCCCCACTGTAATTCTGTGCAGCCTGACAAGTGCTTTGATTGTGTGTTATTTCCCCAGGTAAAGATGGCATCTTTTTTCCCACTTCTATTTTGATAGCTGTTTTTCTGTAACAGCAGTGTTCTGAGGGGAAAGTAAAAAATTAATATCAACATAGTCCCATTTTAACTACCAGTTAATACAGAAAGCATCATTCCAATCTATATTGTTTGTTAGTTTTATTACATGGGCAAAGCTAGATTTTCTTTGCATACAGTCAACTGTATACTTCAGCATTCCATCTGTATCACCTCTTTTTTCTTTATACCTATTATTAATTACTTTTGAATATATTTATAGAGTTATTCTGAACACAAAAGTCTTTGCAAGAATCAGTCCTTTTTAAACAATCACTGAGTTTAAGAGAATAGAAAATGACAATTTAAAAAAAAAAAGTAGTGAAATAATGGCAACTGTCTTTGTTCGTCCTTTTCTTCTAGCTGGTATCCTGTAATAATAAAAGCATTTATCCTTTCAGCAGCCCACGGATAATTAATGCTATATATCATGTGTGAACTAAATTGACAGGGCACACCATGTGAAACCTCTATGAAATGCCTGCAGAGGATCGGCAGACATTGCCTCTAACAGACAATCCCACATCAAGAGTGTCCTTGAAATTTCAAATATCAACAGAAGGAAGAATTCAGACAGGGTTCAACAATCAAAATTACAAATGATACTTAATTCAATTATTGGTTATTTTGATCCTCCATTTTATTTGATAAAAAAAATTCTCAGGAACCATGTAATCTTTTTAAAAAATAATACAACTCCCATTCTTTATTTTGACAAGTGTAATCATTTTAAATGGCTATTTATTCAATTTAATCACGGACTAAAAACCTCCTTTTTTAAGTAATAACAAAGGCCAGCATTCAACATGAGACAGAATAGAGTCCAGTGTGGGCTCATTAGGATAATACTAAGTAACGACATTTCAAAGTTACGTTAGTCAAATATTTCTGTTGATGAAAGCACTATTTTGTGTTATGCAAGATGTGGTATGAACCCTAGAGCTAACAGTAAATACAAAAATCCATATGGCACCTGTGAAATGGAAAAAGTTTTCTTGCATATTTGGTAGGGGGAATCCAGAATAATGGAATCATAGAAATGTAGGGCTGGAAGGGACCTCAAGTGGTCATCTAGTCCATTCCCTTGCACTGAGGCAGGACAAAGTATACCTAGACTACCCTGACAGGTGTTTGTCTAACCTGTCTTTAAAAACCTCCAGTGATAGGTATTCCACAAGCTCCCTTGGTAACCTATTTCAGTACTTAATATCCTTAACTACCGGTAGTTAGAAATTTTTTCCTAATATCTAATTGAAATCTCCCTTGCTGCAGATTAAGCCAACTATTTCTTGCCCTACCTTCAGTGGGCATGGAGAACAACTGATCACCATCCTCTTTATAACAGCCCTTAACACATTTGACAACTCATCAGGTCCCCCTTCAGTCTTCTTTTCTCAAGACTAAACATTTTTTTAACCTTTCCTCAAGGGTCAGGTTTTCTCAACCTTTTGTTGTAGAATGGGAATTTCTGCTCTCACTCACATGGAGATTGCTTATTTGTTCTTCCTTTCTCTGTTTTCCTTAATACAAAATAAATCATATACAGTTAAGGTGAGATTTTCAAAAGTGCATTGGCCTACCTCCCCACTGAAATCGGTGGTAAAACTCCCTTGAAAGGAGAGCAAAGTTAAGTGCTGGAAGTGACCTATGATTCATTCTTTGAGTCTAGAAAAGATAAATGAAATGTCTATCTGAGCTATCCCCAACACTCTTGCTTTATGCTTTAATTGGATAACCTCAACAGATGCCTGATTAATACCCTCTCTGCAAAATCATGGAGTATGTGCCCTTAATTACATAATACAGATACAGGTAAGGAGCATGCATTTAGTAAGGCTGCTTAGATATATTGCTGGCATATAGAAGTTTGCACAAAGCAAGCTCTATGTATACTGTATATTTGTATTTCAATAAGTGCATACTCTTGAGAATTACATCTTTAACTGTTAAGTCAAGTGTTATCAATGGAGACACTAAAGAGGAAAAGATGTGAAGAGTAATTTCTATTTCTACTTTAGTACCTCTGAGCCGGCAGAAAGCAGATGGGCAGGGAGGGGAAGCAGAGGAGTCATGATGCTATCTCTTGGACGTCATCATCAACACAAGTGAGACAAAGGGAGTAGGAATTTTTAAAAGTGAATCTTCACACAGATGTTACCTACATGTTTTCTAAAAAATAAATAAACAAACAAAAATTCACAAACTCTCTCATTTCATGGAGCATGAGTAATATGATGAATCCTCATGTACAAAAAATGAACTATTGCTCCCTTAATCTGGGTAAAAATGGCAGCTTTATGGTGGGTCTAAGCATCCTGTGCACCCAGATATTCCAAGACTCTCCAAATAAATACATGCACATTTCATTTTCAGGATCCAGAGTACAAAATGTGAAAATAACATGCCTGTCTGGGATCAAAGACCAACTGCAAATACATTTACATACTACTTGTTTTTCAATGGAGCAATATACTGAGCAGCAACAGGTAAATCAGGTAATAAGCAGAGAATTTACAGCTTCTCTTGTGTGTGTAAAGCATTTTTTCCATCTATTTTTGTGTGAAGGATGTGGAATTGGTCGGTAACTGTTGAGGAATAGTTATGTTCTGTATATTTGGTCTGTTGTAAGGGGATGTGACAGGGTCAGCCAGATGGCTATAGGAGAGTAATAGAAGGCAGATATATTAGCCCCAGGCTAAGTAGGTCCCTTTTCCCTGGGTAAGGTAACAGGGAAGGTTCCAGAATAATCAGGAACCTTCTGGAGACAATTAAGACAGGCTGATTAGAACACCTGCAGCCAATCAAGAAGCTGCTAGAATTAATTAAGGCAGGCTAATCAGGACACCTGGGTTTTAAAAAGGAGCTCACTTCAGTTTGTGGTGTGTGTGTGAGGAGCTGGGAGCTAGAGGCACTAGGAGCTGAGAGCGAGAACGCGGACTGAGGTGTACAAGCATTATCAGACACCAGGAGGAAGGTCCTATGGTGAGGATAAAGAAGGTGTTGGGAGGAGGCCATGGGGAAGTAGCCCAGGGAGTTGTAGCTGTCGCACAGCTGTTCCAGGAGTCACTCTAAACAGGTGCATTCCACAGGGCCCTGGGCTGGAACCCGGAGTAGAGGACGGGCCCGGGTTCCTCCCAACTCCTGGTCAGACACAGGAGTCGTCGACCTGGACTGTGGGTTCAGAAAAATGGCCAAGCTGAGGGCTGCTGTGAAGCTCCAAGGTGAGCAAATCCACCACTAAGCGCAAGAACCACCAAGGTAGAGCAGAAACTTTGTCACAGGGGTTACTGAATGAAAACATGAAGTCAATTCAAGAAGAGGCTCACTGGAGGTAAGAGACCATTGGCTTCAGATAGCCAGTCATTGGCCAACATCTAAGAGACAATGCAGGAGCCGTTCACTCTGAGGTCCTCCCTCCAACACCCTATTGAATTCACCAGATTAGCTTGTCAAGGGGGCAGGTCCTAGGTTGTAACCACAGGAGAAACAACAATCTTGGAAACTCAAGTCAAAGGGCTTCTGGGGGGATAAAAATGACACTCTTGTGGGAGGGAGCAGTTGTTGAGAAAGAGAAGTGTTAACCTCTTTCTGATTTTTGCTTCTCCCAGAGTTTGCTGATTATTTAGCCTAATATAATTATTTTTCTCAATATCCCCTTCAAAGATGAATATCTTTCCTTTTGATGATGGAAACAGTTACACAGCCTCCAGTTATAATCTCATCAGATTTCACAAGCTACAAAATATTGACGTTAGTCAGCACTTGGAAGACCTCCTCGGTGAAATCCAGAGTGCCCCAGGATTGGTGTTCATTATTTGCTAGGTTGCTCTCTTAACTCTGAGTCAGTACAGAACCAGGGCTCTTGGCATGACATTAAGGGGCACGATGCTGTTGGAGATGCAGTTTCCTTACTGAAGCCTAAAACCAAGGCCCTGATTACTAATATTTCTCATAGAAGCAGGGATGTTAACCACATTGTCCTGGCTGGATTCCAACCTGGGAAGTTACATTATGGCTATGGGCTGCAGCAGCTGCCACAGAGCTCCCCCACACATTTACATATAATGACAGATCCTATCCTACCTCACTTGACATGGTACTAATCACCACAGTTCTTCACAGTCTGTGTGAGGAACAACTTCCCCTCAGTATTTCAAGGATATACAGAGACCCCAGATCACCAGTCTGAGACTGAGAGGAGGAAAAGTCTCCACAGGGCCTCTATTCCATATCTCCCTCCCTCCCCCCATACCCCCCACGCCCCATAAGGGTGAGTGGGGAATAGGCAAAACATTTGCACCACTATCTCCAATATACCAACCAGCAGAACTAATGAGTGACTTCCCACTGTGACTCTAAGAACCACAATACCTTCCCTGGACTGTTCCTGGAACAGTGCATTTCCTTGTAGTTTCTTACAATGGGTTAGGAGCAATCCCTTATTTTAGCCCTGAATTAGCAAGAAAATTCGGAAATACCAGAAAACACTATTAAAGCTGTATTTGACAATATGCAGACTATACAAACAGAAATGGACAGCTGTAAAGCTCTCTGGTGTCCTGGGTCAGGTCAATGGATTTTCTATATTGTAAAATCAGATTTCTGGAGAACAAAAGGAAAACCTGTAATCTGAGATTAGCAGCTCTCGTTGAAGAGGCCAGAGGAGAGCACTCATGTAAAAACATTCCATACTCTCTGGAAAGTATGTTGGATGAAAATATTGAACCTCCTATAAATGATAAAAGCTTTCTATGCAACTTTAAAATGCATTGATACCATGAAAGTCAGACGAATCAGCAGTTAAAATATATTACCTTGCCACAGAGGCAATATCTTTGAGTTTGATTGCATGAAATTATTGGGTTGTCTCATAAGTCTGTAAAAAGAGATATATTTTCAGGACAAATTCACATATTCACACAGATATTGTCCTAGGCTACTGAAGGCCGATGACTATTACTGCCAAAAAATGTGTTTACAAAAATATTTTATGGAAAGTAATCACAAAGGAGGTGCAAATACAGTTGTAAGCAGAGTTTGAATGAGCTCTCCCCTGACATGGTGGTGAGCTGTGGAAGAGGACTTCAGGAGCTGATCTCGTTTGCATGGGCACACCCACCCTGCCTAGGTGCTCAGCATGATGGGATTGCTTGCCCAAATGATCACTTTTGGCTAGTGTTAGATCCCCAGTCTCCTTGTTATTGGGGCAGGAGTAATAAAAGCTAGTTATCCTTGTTGTGTGAATCAAGGGCAGCAAAACTGTACCTGGCATATCCCGATGGAAGGACTCACCCTCAACTTAATGGCACTCACTAGGCAGGGGATATGGGTTCCAAAGCCCAGTGAGTTGAGAGATGGTGGGGATAGGTACTAGTACCTGGTGGTGTGGGCATTGCCTAGGGGTCTTAAACACCCTTTAACTTTTCCTCTCCACTGTATAACAGCTAAGTTAGACTCATTTGAGAGTCTTGTTAAACACAGCAAAGCTGAAATTATTGATATCTAGGCCTAAGTATTAAACCTGCTTTGGGACAGTGTCTCTGATGCAAGAGACTGCCCAGTGTGCATCAGCAGTGAGGCTCCCCTACTAACAGCTGAAATCACTGAGAGCTCTCTTAAGTGTGGGGGCCCTGAAGACATCTTATCATGGCTGGTGGAGATGTGTGGTCAGCAGGGCGGCTGGTGAAGAGTGAGTGCCCGAGCAGCAGAGCGAGTAAGGTGCCTCCTTATCACCCCCACTCCACCCAGGGTGGGAGGTGAAAGCTGAAGATGCACCTCTGAACTCTGGGTCTGCACTGTCCAAGGACAGCAACTGTGACTGGGGTGCAGAGAAGGGACAGGCACATTAAAGGGACTTTTGGGTTGCTGGACTTAAGAACCCGAGGGGAAAAGGATACTGCCCAACTTACTTGGTGGTGGGTCTTTTGCTCATGGTTTATGTTTATAAACCCTGTTTGCGGTGTTTCCCCAAATTAATGCTCCATCATTTCCCTCTTTTTATGAAAAGTTTTTTGCTACACTCAGACTCTGTGCTTGCAAAAGGGGAAGTATTGCCTCTTAGAGGTGCCCAGGGGGTGGTGTGTAATGTCACAGGTCACTGACTGGGGGCACAAGCTGGTTTTGTGTTGTATTGTTGAAAAGGAACCCCTAGATACTGAATCTGGCCCTTGTTGCTGCCAACTCTGACAGTTTAAACAAATTTATTAAAAATCTGAAAAAAATATTTCTTCAAAATTGTTTGCAATCTCTGCCTTGCTCTAATGCAGATCTAAAAAAGACATTTCAATAAAAAAAGTTCTTACAGATTCTTGTTATTAAGAGTTTCATTACAACATGCATTTCATTCTTTTAAATGTCCACAGACCTCAAATTACTCAAATGCATTCTGGTTTGCTCATACTCAAATTACTCTGGTTTGCATTCTGTACTTTGCTGGTTGTTGCTTGTATTTTTGCTTGTATTTTTCTATATTAATTTTTGTAATTAACATAGAAAAATACAAGCAACAACCAGCAAAGTACAGAATGCAAACCAGATAATGACTTTGCAATGACTAACTACAACTAAATCCTTGTCAACTTCCCTGTAGTAAGGAAATCAATAGAGAATTCATTAAAAGAAATGCAAAAAGGAATGCAGAAGTAAAATGATTCTTTTGATTCTGGATCAGGGTTCATGTTGAGTAATAGACTTGTTGTCAGGAATTACCTTAGAACTCTAGAGAGAGAAGATGAGTGAGGTAACATCTTTTCTCTCTCTAATATCCTGGGACCAAGATGACTTTAACACTGCAAACAACTTAGAAATCTAGGTTACTGCAACAGAAGTTCAACATTAAAAGATCAAAGGTTGCCAAGAAGATTGTTTGAAAAAAATACAGCTCACTTACGAAAGCTCATGCTCAAATAAATTGGTTAGTCTCTAAGGTGCCACAAGTACTCCTTTTCTTTTTGCGAATACAGACTAACACGGCTGTTACTCTGAAACCTGAAAAAAATATGTGAGTCTTATTTCAGGTTAAACAAAACGGTTTCAAGGTTTCTGAGGTAGGGCACAGAATATAGACTAGGACCATTTATCCGTGCTTAGTTGACAAATTCCTTTCTCCAAGTAATAAAGTTCACAGATTAGTTACAAGGGATACTTTGGCCTGATTGAAGCATAGGGACACAAAACAAACCTGTCAGTCACTGGCAGAGGAGAGTGACCCAACCATAAAGTTACCTCCAGTTGAGACAACTTCCACGGTTAGGAAAATAGAATAAAACTACCCTAATTTACAGGTTGCATTAACTATTGAAGAAAAATAACAGTTTCTGCTATTGCAGATTATGGGAATAATTTCCCCTAACAGAATAAACCTGCATCTTTGGGTGTCAATTTCCATCTCCGTTTAGGATGATTCATTTGTCTCCAGAGTAGGCTAGATCTTGGACTTAATTACATGAAGAAGTGAAATTTTCAGGTAAGCAGAGATAATTTTTCCTATTCTTCACTATGCTATGGTCCACCAATCTGTTACAATGGGCTTTCCATAGCAGCATGCCTCCAGGGTGGAAAACAGGACCATCCATTAATTATGGGCATCTGAAATGTGGTATACAAAAAATCCTCTCGTTTTCCCTAAGCAATGAAGGAGGGGAAGACTTCAGCCAAAAATGGCATTGGCTAAAGATTAGATGACCAATGGGAGAAAGTGATGGATTCATGTATCAATGGCCACATGGCAACCTAGCAGATCTCACTGCAGCAGAAATGACTTTGCTGCCCTGAGATTCAATGCTCCTAGAGCTTTGACACTTGACAGATGGAAGAATATTTGTTTAATTTACTTTGGGAATGAGTGCTATGATGATTGTGAGAACTACTTGTCTATTTGCTTCAGCCAATAGAAAGTTCTACTGGTTAACTTCTTTCTAGGGTCCATAAAAGTGCTAATCACTTCATCCAAATATACATTCTGAACTTGTCTGGTCCTGGATGGAGGACCAGTTTTTGCAATAGTTGACCTCTTCAGTGAGACCAAGAGAACTGGGTATGGATCATGTGAACTCTGGGGTGACTGAACCACATCTCTGTATGAGATCAGCATTCCCAATAGTTCTCACAAAGAACTGGATTTTTATTTGACACACCACTTGTGTTTCTTTATGCCCATCTTCAGTTAACATTCTCCTGAGATGAGATCTTGTACCTGATAGTGTTCACCCTCACCCCAGGCTGTCATCTTCCCTGGCACCACACTACTGTGTTTAGCATGAATCCAAGATACTGAAGGAATCATATCATTCTGTAAATTTGTTTTGTCTTCCTCTGTACTGAGCCCTAATCAGAAATCTTATCCAGAAAGAGAAGTAAATTTCCTACTTCCTTAAAGTCAAGTTTGTATAATACGATGATCCTGAAAGAGACCCTGGGAGCACTGGTCAGATTAAATGGCAATGATCAAAGTTGAAAAAAACCCGCATCCTACCATCCATATGCAAAGCAGGAGAACTGTTTGTGGTATGGTAAAATGGGAATGTGAAGCTAAGACTACTTTAGGAACTTGTTCAGATGTTTCAGACAGAACGATTCTCTGTTTGTTCCTTATTCTCTGAGGCTAGAAATAGAATGGGGAGCAGCCCTTGAGAAGGAATAGGTTATATTCCTCTGATCTGAATTAGATGTATGGTTTAATTCATGTTCTGGCATTTCCATAGGCTGCTTGAGACTGGGGCAAAGCTGTTCCCATAGATGCATACAGGACCCCTCTGTACAATATCCAGTAACTTCACTTTGACTAAAGCTGTAGATAGTCATTTGTTCCCAAACTAAAAGAAGCTGGTACCAATCGGGGTTAATTCCATAAAGGGTTGGTTGGGAGTCATGCAGAGAACTCTGATGCACCTGAGGGCAATTACTGACCTCACCTCAGCACCTGGCTTTGTTCCAGCTACCCCTTGAAAAGTAGCACTTTTTATTGTTTTACTCCAGGGACTGCTTCAACTTGCACGTGATCTCTAATACCTTCTATAGTGTGTAATAGCAGCCAGAATTGTAAGTCTACTTTTTCCAATGCCTCTTAATAGCCTTAGTTTTCCATCAAGTTTCCCACTTTAGTACTAAGAACTGATAGGAACTGATATGCCTGAGCACCTGATCGCAGTGGTGATGGCCCCATATACCTGTGTGAAATAGATTTGTGTCCCACTATCTTTCTCAGGGAAAACCCCTTAGGCCAGGAATCTTATGTTGAGGGGACCCTACTCACAATACTGTCCATTTATGTTGGCATTGGTTGGGAAAGCTGGTGGAGGAAGTCAAGTGATACTTCAGCATTTTATTTTATTTTTGTTGGTGGTCTGATGCCACCTGAGTTTTTGAGCCCATGGGAGGAAGTTGAGGAAGGACAATGCAATCTACTCCTCATGGTGTGACCATGAATCAACTCACCAGGCTGACCCAATCAGTTCCAGGCCCTATAGTAGAACAGGGGTAGAACACAGCTTGTGCCACACATCTCCACAACAGAGGAATTTACTGCTGGAGAGAGCCCAAAACTCAAAGAGAGAATCAAGCCTCTTTTCTTTACCAGACAATTTTCTTCTACCTGTCCCCTTCCCAGACACACTAAAAAGTAGCTTCTCTGCTCCGGCATTATTGGGAAGGCGTGACATACACACTGCAACATTCTCCCTTGAAAACAGCCCCTAAGCCTGATGTATGGACCACTTATAGAAACACAAAAGTCAGCATCCACACTAGGCCTCTTGTAATAAAAGCAAGTTTCCAATTAATCTTTTTTTTTTAAATGCTGACCATGACATTGTGGTTCAAGCAGCTCCTTCAGAGGAAATGCTACACATTGAAAAACAAGCAACAGGATAATGCAACAATATACCTGTAGTGAAGGAACAATGTTGCATGCATATTGTCCACTTCTCTAGCATCCTAATCGATGGGTCATTTTGCGCCAAAATAAATAGGAGCTTTGCCCCTGGATCAAGCCTGCTATAATGAACAGAAGAGTGCCCCTTTCACGGGAATTTACAAGCAACATATGTGTAAGCAAGTGCTATATTAGCCATTTTTCAGAGTAGCAGCCGTGTTAGTCTGTATTCGTGAAAAGGAGTACTTGTGGCACTTTAGAGACTAACCAATTTATTTGAGCATAAGCTTTCGTGAGCTACAGTTCACTTCATCGGATGCATTCAGTGGAAAATACAGTGGGGAGATTTATATACATAGAGAACATGAAACAATGAAACATTATTATACATGTGAATCTTTCTGCAACTGTATGCTATGCATTATGACTTGTTATTCTATTTATTGTTTTTACAGCAACCAGTTGCTTTGCAGACAGAACGGCAATCCAAAGACATTTTAATTTAATTCTGGATAGGATATAACAAGACAGGCACAATATAGCATAAGGATAATGGGGCAAAGACATGCAAGGGTTTCACCAATGCAGTTACCAAGTGACTCAGTTAAGTGCATATCTTTGTGCCTCAACAGTTATTTTTTTAAATATCCAAAAATAAATACTATTGTTGACTTACTTCATAGGGGCTTCATGGGCAGGAGAGACTTTAAGGTGTGTGTGACAGGGGGTATAAACCACGCACTGAGACTGAAGGGGTTAAAGAGCAATTCTTGGCCTAGACACACACACACCTGCAGCGCATGAGCCAGATGAAGGTGGAGCTTAAAAGGAAGCCAGACAGGTCAGACCCTTTCTGAGAAGGTAGAGAGAAGGACCTGCACTGGGATCTCCTGAGAAGGGAGAATGCAGCAGTTCCTCTGGGAAAAAAAGAGCTTACCTGTTAGGCCCAATCGTCTGGTAATAACTTTTCTTCAGTACCTTTTGCTACAGAATGCAAAACTTGGACTATAGGGCAGGTGGGGGTGTAGGCAGTGCCCCGGGGAAGGTAGCTGTAAGGTGCTCTTGGGTGCCTGGCCTTTGGCAACCCTTAGGCGGCCCTGGGCAGGAGGCTGGTGGAAAGCAAGGACCTGGGCCTCTCTACCAAACCCCTTTCCTCTCCCCTCCCCCCCTGCACTAAGGAGGAACTGACCCCCTAACCAGTAGATGATGCTTCCATCGAGAACCAACCATCACAAAATGATTTGAAAGAGAAGGTGGTAGCTGCCAAAATGTAAGATTATATGTGTGACCATTTAAAGACTTCCTTGTAAAAAGATTCCTTCTATTCCTTTTCTTAGAATCACCAAACTGATAAGCCATCCTTTCAGAATAAATGTAGGCAATAATAAAAATACCACCTCAAATAAAAAGCAGATGAACTGCCTGTGACGGTGACAGACCAGGTGCCAACTCAACTGAACACTGGCCAATGTATAACTGGAAACCAGTCTGTCTCACCTCTATGTCAGCATTGTTAAAATAGATGTTAAGTTTATAGAAATGTCTTCAGACTTTACGAAATGCCTGTAAATTGCATTAATCTCACTTATCTCTGTATCCCATGTTATAAAGTAATATTTAAGCATTTGCTTTGGAACTGTATAAGTTTGTTTGCTCTGAAACTGTAAAGCCCCACAGTCAGGAGAGAAACATTACCAAGAGTGAAATTCTAGTCTGCCACAGGAGTGTTATTTCCTGCCCAACAAAAGGAAGTCCATAGAAACCAGACAAGCCAACGTGGAACATCAGACGACAAAACACTTTGTTGACTGTTCCCTCCATACCCAGGAAGAGATGTGCACAAGGACTCATCCCATCAGCTTGAACTCTAGGGAAAGAGAATATAAATCCCTGACAGGAAGAAACTAGATCTGTATGCTGCTTGGATCTTGAGAGAACAAGATTTCTAAGCATAAGCAAGGAATCCCCAGCTGCTTAGCCTTGGTTAGCCCTAAAGGACATATAAAACTTGCTTATTATAGAAGCTTCTACCACTTTTTGGAACCTAAGACTGGTGTGTGTTTGTGTATCTGCTTTACCCTTGTAAATAACTCTCATTTTTTTAGTTAATAAATCTTTAGTTAGTTTATTATAGGATTGGCTACAGCGGTCATCTTTGGTGTGAGATCTAAAGTGCAACTGATCTCAGGTAAGTGATTGGTCCTTTGGGACTGGGAGTAGCCTGAATATAGTTGTGATTTTTAATGTAAGGGACCATCTATCACAAAGGGAAGCCTGCTGGATGGCAAGATAGATGGGCATACCCAAGGGAACGGTCTGTGACTCCATGTTAAGGCTGTTGTGGTGCCTAAAGAGTTTACACTTGATAATTGATTGGTGAAATCTAAGTATAGAACTCACAACCAATTTGGTGTGTGTTCCTTCTTCTTTACAGTCTGGTCTCAGGTTGGTACTCCTACCCTGGAGCCACGCCAGACAGCTTGACACTACCTTAATAACAGTATTGTAGAGCATTGGGCCCTTGCATCACTTGGATTAGGCAATGTACAGAACAGTAACTGTTATGCATTTCAGACGTAGAATAAGAAGATTTCGCGTGTGTGTGTGTGTGTATCAAAAATCAAGTCAGTCTCATGATTAGCTACTAACCCAGACAGAGAAGTTACACAATGTTTACAGAATCCCTTATTGAAAATGGAAGTGTAACATACACCACTGGAAAAAAGTGGTGCACCTCATACACAGTAGGGCCTCTGTCCTGCAACTATTTGAGTTCAGGCAGGCCCACACACCTGTGTGGAGCCTCACTGAAGACAACAGGCATCCAGGCAGGCACCAAGGTCCACTCGCACAAAGTCGGGGTCCTAGGTTTTCTTTACTGCAATTGCTCTAATTCACTCAGACCTTCATTACCTGAAAATTCTGATAGACAATTAATGGGTTTTTCTAGGTTGCAGTAATCAGGAGAAAACAGCTGTAGTTATCCAGGTCCAACATTTCTTGATATTTTCCAAATTTTCAAAAAAAAAATCTAGGCTGGAACCATCTTTTCCCCTGTTTTTCATCTGTACTATGTGTTTGTCAAAAGTATTGATTATCCATGAAACTACATATAGTCCATGGTGGAGTTCAAGAAACAATGAGGGAAAGTACATTCAAGAGCTAAATTCAGCATATGGGTCAGACTGAGATAGGCTCCTGCGTGGGAGGAGGACAGTGTGCAAGGAGCCTGCACAAATACCTAAAACAGTTGCAGCTCCTGCAAGCCAGGAAGCACAGGGACTGCTCATTTAATGCACCCTTGGGCCACAGAGAATCCCAAAGGCAGAAGGAAAAGGTGAGACCATCACCCCTCCATCTGCACTCGCCCACTAACCAAATTGGAGTGCAGCCTATCCAGCTCCTGCGCACTGGACTCTTTGGTAAGAGTTTGCGCCTCCTTCAGACACAGGCCCTCCAAAACTCCCCAGAGGGTGGCACAGCTTTCCATCACTCTCCGCTGAGTGGATAAATTAGCCTGTTTGGTGGACACAGTACAGAGCTTAGAAGCTATGGATTTGACTGTGCATAATATGCTGTGTGGGTGCACAAGGGAGGGAAGGGAGAGGGCACAAGAAGCCACCTCCCCTTACTTTTTGCAGAAGTTTGACACAAACTTAGCGCTTGAGTTCCTATCACACAAGGAGTGGGGGACTCTAGATAGGGGATAGATCAGAGGTGGGCAAACTATGGCCTGTGGGCCATATCTGGCCTGCGAGACTGTCCTGCCCGGCCCTTGAGCTCCCGGCCAGGGAGGCTAGGCCCCGTCCCCTCCCCTGCTTCCTCCCCCCTTGCAACCATGCCGCCGCGCAGGCAGCGTTCTGGGCAGCGGGGCTGCACACTCCTGCAGGGCAGTGCGGCAGGCTCCGGCCAGGCAGCGCAGCTGCCAGATATGCTGCTCTGAGAGACATGGTAAGGAGGGGGGGAATCCTGAGGGGCAGTCAGGGGACAGGGAGCAGGGGGAGGTTAGATAGGTGTGGGAGTCCTGGGGGGCCTGTCAAGGGGCGGTTGGATGGGGTGGAAGTTGGGGGTGGTGATCAGGGGACGGCGAACAGAGGGGGTTGGATAGGTGTGGGAGTCCCGGGGGGCCTGTCAGGGGGCAGGAGTGTGGATAGGGGTTGGGGCAGTTAGGGGACAGGGAGCAGGGGGGTTGGATGGGTGGGGAGTTCTAGGGGGGCAGTCAGTGGGTAGGAAGTGGGAGGGGGCAGAGGCCAAGCTGTTTGGGGATGCCTATCCGGCCCTCCATACAGTTTTGCAACCCCAATGTGGCCCTCAGGCCAAAAATTTTGCCCACCCCTGGGCTAGATTCATGACCCTCACACATTATGCACCAATGATGGTGTTGATGTGGTCCACGGATAGTGACACTGCTTCCTATTAAAGTGTACAACAAAGGCAATTGCATGAATTCCCCTAGTCCTTCCAGACATGTCTTGCCTGCCCGAGGCATAGCGCATCTTGGGGCTGATAAATTAGACAGCCCCTCCATGCTTCCCTACTCAACACGGCCTTAAAGTCATAGTCCTGTATACACATACCTGGGTATGTCCCATGCCAAACACAGCCACAGCTTCTGACACACTGCTTCCCAACATATTTCAAATTTCTTTAACCAGTTCTTAACAAATAAGAGTGGGACAGTCTTTGGCTTCAACTGGAGCAGAGCTGGGCCAATGTTGAGTGCTTTTGAAAATCCCACCCTAAGAACTTCACAATAGTAATAGGTAAAAACTACAAGAAGTGGCGGCTCTGGCTATAGATACAAAACAATACAATACACATCTACATAAAGCTGTTTATGCAATATTAATCTCAGGGCTTGTCTCCACAAAGAATTACTGCACAGCAGGCCAGGGTATGAATCTACAGCACACCATCTTGCTTTGCAGTAACTTGCTGTGTAGACTGGCCTCAATGTTTTAAATAAACAAAACAAAAACTACTACTAAAAGCTGACTAAGCATTAGCCAAACAGCAGACTGAAAAAGATCGAGGTGTAGTCTAAAACAGTGCTACACAAAGTGGTGGTCTGCGGAGCCATCGGCTGCCGGTCTGCGCGCACATAGGGAAAAAAAATTGCCGGTCCCCAACCTCAGATAGCTTGAGAAGCTCTGGTCTAAGTACTGTTAAAGATTCTACCCCTCTTACGCTCATTGAACACCACCCCAGTCAGCAGGAAACATTTAATTACAGCAATAACAGTTTTACCAGATAAAACAGTAGGAAACATTTGGCATCACCCCATTAATAACCTATGACCCAATTCTGTAACTCTTATTTATCTTCAATAGTCTTTACTCACAAGAGCAGATTCAAGCACGACCATGAGGACTACTGAACGGGAGTAAAGCTTGCATAACCAGGCTCCCAGATTTACTTGTTTTCTTCTCTTTCTGAGAGGACTTACTGTAAATTACGAGACTCTTTTCTAAAGAGAAGAGGAATTGCATGGAGACTACTTTTTAAAAATAAAAACAATGCATTTAAAAATCAAAAATTTCTTATATGAACCAATAGCATATTTTATTTAAAGCTGTTCTTTCAAATGCTTTATCTTCTGATTACACTGTACCTCTTAAAGAATATCTACAGTATGTCTCATGCTTTGGATTCATGAACCCATTACATTTTGGCTGTACGGCAAATAATAACACAATAATTTACTGTGACTATGACTGAAGCATCTGAAAAGCAGAAATCAAATTAGATCACATCACAAATACAAGTGAAAACATCCAAGTCTAGCTCTTCATGATAATTTTATTTTTCAATCTTACAGTATTTGTGGCACGTAAAGAACAGAACAGCACTGAGTGATTTGAAATAGATGTGAGTAAATTAATAAAGCCACCACACAGAATCAATCTGTTAATGTGAGAAAAAGCTAATCTAATTTCCTTACCACTGTGCATGATAGTCTGCTAGTATTACAAGCATACTCTCAACAGGAGAAATAGAATTTCATTAATACCTCATAATGAATATTAAAAACAGAGTTAACAAGGAGGGAAAGCTAAGGCTCAAAATAGAATAGTTAGAATAAGGATTTCAATAATGCAGAATATATGAGGATATATTTAAGGGCCCAGAAACAGAAAATGCCCTAATTTGCACAGTGTAACGTATATGTATATATAGTACAAGTGAAATACATTTTTGATATAATGTAAATCGATTATTTTTATACTTCAGAATTACAGCAAATGCTATGTGCAAGTAACCTGTTTATTGGAATATTGTGGTGAGTTCATAGCAGATGTAAAACAAATAGCTGTGTGTAATGGGTGTTTATTTTTATTTTTATTCTCAATTTCATTTTTTCTTTTAATAATTATTTTGCCATAACATATTTCTGCTTTCCATCTCCTTTCTTTACTAATAAAATCGTATAGCTGGAAATTAACTGGAAGCCCATGCATACTGTGGAGCACAGGTCTCCTGCAGGAAACACTGGTAAGCAAGCAGGAAGACTAATTCTGCACCAGCAGAAGTTTCTGAAGGGTTTTCAGATATAGCCTCAAGTACAGTGCATTGCAGTAATCCAGTTTTGAAGTGACAAAGACATGGACCAACATGGTGAGGTCTGGCTCTTAACAGAAAGGTTCCAATTAAAGACGTATAATTGATTTTTGTCTACTGTGATAATTGAAAGCAGAGGGAGGACCCCTCAACCACACACCTTACTAACAAAGCTGGGCAAATATCTGTCAAGAGAGCTGATCTCAACTCTACAGCCAATCAGCATCACATTTATCCTATCCAGACTGAGCTTCAAAACACTCTTCATTCAGGCCCTAATTTTTAATCACATATCCAGAAACCTGAAAAACTGAAAAGTCCAGTTTGGTTGCAAAGCACTGCAGTCCAAATTGCCTCATTATCTCTCCAAGTAGCCTTACATACACATTTCAAAGGAGTGGTTACAGAATAGAAACACGCTTAACCCTGAGGCCATGTCAAAACTAGGAAAACTGGTCAGTGCTATTGTGAAAAGGCCTAAGAACGTACAGGACAAAAGTGCAATCAACAGTACTACACTCTGAGATCTTTCAGAGGGAAAAGGATAGAGAAACTGAAGTCACCCCTCACTAAAGTCACAGCGACCCCAATAAAACCTGGAGATCAATGGTATGTAAGGCAGTTAACAGATCTTTAAAAAAAAAAAAAAAAAAAAAGACGTCCCCTTCCCCACCCCCAAAAAAATCAACCAAACAAAAAATAAACAAGTGTCTGAACATTCTTGTCCACCTCTAAAAGGAGGTCAACTAAAGACTCCAAGACAGTCTCTGTACTACAACTAAGTATAAAAGCAGAATGCAGTGAGTCAAGGAAAAATAAAGGATTGAGCAAAATGCCAAACAATTTTTTGTTTCTGAGACGATAGATCACTCTCCGCCATTAGCGAGACGCAGATAAACTCCAGCAATAATGAACTGTAAACAGGTGGCATTTGCATTCTGCTCCTAACCAAGTCCGCGCACGCACACGTGTGCGCTCTCAAGTATAAACTTACTCCATTTCTGGGATCTACCTTTATTGTTAACTTAAATAACACCAAACAAAACCTAAGCATCAATCTAAGCTTTCTTTGGAATTTAGATGTTCTAACATTTTCCCTGTAGGATCTACATGTCCCTCTCCCTGTTGCTTCTATTTCAGAGAGATATTTAGATACCAGATATTTAAACCAAACACCAGCGTGAACAAGAAAAACAGCTCTGCACTGCTGCGAAGGACCCTACCATCTGACACCCTATTTCTGGACTCAATGTCTGCCTGTTAGATTTTAACTAGCCATGAGGGGCATATATACAAATCCTAGCTCATACCCTAAAGTTTGCCGAACACCTTAAGAGCCTCAGTGAGCACAAGTATCTGACACCCAACAAAAGAAGTCACATTTTCCTCTGAATGCAATCAAACTTATCTTTGAAGTTGATAAAAAAACTCCACCAAAACTTGATCAGCAGCTTAAAATTGTCCAGACCTTTGACATTACATCTTTGGAGGTTTAAGTGGCCTCTGTTATTATTGAACGGTTGACACATGCAGTCTTCTAGCATAGTGTGGACCCAGTGTCTCCACCGGGAAGGCCTGAAAAAATGAAGCTGTTCTTTCCCAAAAAGATTCATATCCCTGTTTATGGAAAAAAGAGCAATGTCAGTTGAGCAATGTCAGTTGGTATATGACATAAGGACCCAGAATAGCAAGGCAAAACAGTCAAGTGAGATTATGGAATCTTTTCAGAGGGTCTTGATCTACTACGTAAGGAACATAGGAACGGCCATACTGGATTAGACCTAAGGTCCAAACCAGTATCCTGTGTTCTGACAGAGCCCAATGACAGGTGCCCACAGGGAATGAACATAACAGTTTATCATCAAGTGATCCTTCCCCTGTTGCCTATTCCCAGCCCAGCTTCTGGCAAACAGAAAGACATTATAAACATAGTTCCAAAGTGATTTGGTTTGTAGGGTAAAATACAGGTATGTGTCTGTGTAAATACATATACAATCACAAATTCATTTGGTTGTGTGCACACAATATTTTCCTTGTGTACGGTAACATAAGGATTACACATGATTAGGTGTGTAGATATTGAGAAAAGTGAGGAAGCAGGCATCCAGCACAGCTTGTCTGAGGAGACTAGGAATGTGTTTGCTTCCCCTCTGAAGGAGACACAGCTCAAGCTGAAGCTGCAACTTCAAACAGCAGATGCCAAGGCTCAGAATGCAGCTGCATCCAGAAGTGCCAGCTTCTACAGAGCCGGGAGCTTTTAGGTCAGTGCTCTTTGAAATTCATTAAAACAAAATGCAAAAATTGTATTGCAATATTAAGATTGTGAATTTAAACAGAGTCTAGAAATCAAAAACTCAGGTTATAAAAGCTGGCTAACTAACTCACACAGCACTTAACTAATGTGTGTATTGGGGAATACATTTAATAACCTAAATATCCAAAATATTACATATCAGACATATGCAACATGGATGAGCTAATGTTGCTATGATACTTTTCCTTTTGAATTTGTACAATTGGTAGTGGAATTTATATCTACCATAAGATCCATTTACGCAGCCAGGGTGATGTAAAGTGGCCTTGGTGTAAACAAGAATTAGGCCCTGTTTGTTTAAATTTACCACTGTAGCCAAACTCTGTCCTTGCCTTACAGAGCCACATGGACAAGAGCAGGGGGAGCAGGACAATGCCAGCCAGACATGTGGTACAAGACCCATCCTCCTGCAGGTGAAAAGCAAGGCACATCAGTGAGGCAAAGAAGGGATATGAGAGCATCAGTCCTTCAGCTCAGCCAGCTGACCCCAGAGTTCTGTGCCTGGAAACTGTTATTGTGAAGCTTTTAGGTTTTTCTGTCAATTTTGCTCAACGCAGTGGTAATAACTATGCACTGAGCCACAAGCTGACCCAGGCATTACCCCTCTTCCAAGACACAGGAGGCTAAAATCATGTTTGCCCATGACAGACACAATGGGCTAGATCCTTAGCTAGGTTAAATGGGCCTTTGATTCCAACAGAGTGGCAGCAATTGACAGGAGGATTTAGTCAGTATGCCCATCCTCAAGATACTTTCTGAAGCTACTGGGTTTTCCCACATACTCAGAAATGTGGGATTGGAGAGGGAACAGTCACCAAGCAGTAATCGAGCAATTTTAAGAGTCTGAGGTATGGGAAGCCTTAGGACTCAAAGCCCTGAGGCATTAGCTGCGGCACAACTAGTATATTCCTTCGAAGACATTCTGACCAGACACAGTTAAAATGTTAATTAAAAGTGATGGGCATCAGAAAGATGTGGTGACAGGACCCAAAACCTCTGATGTAAAATAAGCTAAGCTGCAAACTGAGCTGGGTGGCATGACAGCTGGCCACAGCAATGCAAGTAATTTCCTCCACCGACGACAATCAGTAACTTGTGACAGGCAGCATCAGGGGGCTGCTGGGTGACACTGCCTGCAGATGGTGAAGACCTTGCAGCTTGAGCCTAGGAAATTTCTGCCTTAGTCTCAGTCAGGAGCACAGGCTTAAAAGTGAGGATATACCATACCTGTATCTTTGGAATAAATAATAATATAGGGCCAATCCTATATATTTTGCTCATGCAAAAAACTCTTGCAAATTTCAGTGAGAATTTTCCCAGAATAAGCATTGCAGGATAGTGCCCATGATGGAGGAGGAGAAAGAGGAGAAAACAGGAAGAAGGGTGGAACATCTTCGACAATAAGAGGGATAACCATTAGAAAGGATTATTTGAAGAACAGCATAACTGAACATAAAGCTTTTTGTGACAGAGTATATCAGGCATTTCCTGCCTCCTGCTGGAGGCCCTCGCTGCCTTGGCACATCCCACCTCAAGGTGGTGGTTCTTTTGAGGAAAAGAGCATTGAGCTTAGACCTCCAGTAGCTGCCTAGAAAGACCACCTAGAACCAGCTGCAGATGGAACCACTGAAAAGTGGTCCTCCAGCAGCTAAAAGGGCTGGGAGCAGGCAGTTGCCAACCAGGGCCCAGCAGGGAGGATTTAAAAAGGCTGGCTGCTTCTTCCAAAGGGTGCTGGGTGAAGCTGGAACAAGGGAGGAAGGATTTCCCTGTGTCTTAACCTAAGAAAACTGGTCTAGTCCAGGCCTAACTCTGAATGCATCGTTTTGTTTGAGTCAACAAAAGATGGTTTTGTTTACTTTATGGAATGTGAAGCCCTAGTGGACCATCCTGAGCTGAATGTTAATTTGACTGTTGTAAGACTTGGTGAGCTCACCTCATGAGGCGCTCCACTGGCTCATGCAAGCCCGTGACACTTAAAATATTTGTTAGCCCAAAATAACTCACTGCCAGACTTTGATAAAGTTGTGACATATGATCCCCATATTTTTAAACAGACGGCACTGAAGGAATAGCAGCATATTCAACTATAAACTCTACTAGACAGGAAACATGCCTTACGCTATGTTTGTAAAGTAACATATATGCTTACAATACAAAACAAGCAATCTTTAATAATAATTGATCATCTAAGATTTCACGATGTTGTCAGTTCCTTGTAAATACATGAGACAAAATTGTAAAAACGTCTAAATTTAAAATCTATGTAGACCAATTTAAACTAAATTTGTTAAAAAAAAATATCATTTCCAAGACAAAAACCAAGTCAAGTTCTAGCCTGGAACAAATTTACATAGTAGACCCTCAAGAACTACAGTCCATACCAGAAATGTTAAGCACAATCGTAACTATAGTGTTTTTATCATGGCAACAAATATTCCAGTTAATCTAGGAAATCAACTGGAAGATATGTTAAGATTATATTGAAAGGAATCTTTTGGTGGTGTGTCACTCAAGTTCGCACTATAATGGTCTGGTTAGATTCACATCTGGTACCGGATGACCAGTTAAGACCAATACTGATTTTTACCGTCTGTGCCTGGAGAGAAGTTCACAACTATTTCTTTCAGATGTGGACAGTATTGCCATGATCAGGGCCATGTGTTACACTGATGCAACCCACTCTAGATGGGTCTATGCCTTAAAACCATTCAGAAACCAAGGCTGGTACAAAATACAAAGTTCACTTGGCAATATCATGGAGCACTGGTTACCTATTGATTTCCATCTTGAGTTTAAGGTGCTGGTTTTGTGCATATAGCCCTCAATTGCTATGACCTGCCTATTTGAGAGACGACCTCTGTCCACGTGCTGTACTGCCCCAGGTGAGATAGCAGAGGGGCTTGAGTTGGGTCTCTCTCAGTTTAACACAGAAAGAACTGCCAATAGGGCATTCTTCATGAGGACATTTGTCATTTGGAAAATAACCCAGATTTGTTGACTTCCCTGGCATGTTGCAAGGTAGATCTATATTTTCAAGCTTAGGGAAGTGCGGGAGATGACTGATGGTTGGGATGTCTGGGGAAACTGGAGTATTTGTAAGTTAAGTTGATTTGTGTTTGGTTATTTGTTGTATGGGGAGTAGTAGCTACTGAATTTGTATATGTATTGCAATATCTCATCTAAACGTTTGTAAGAGGCACCAGCTGGATGGGTGGTTTTTTTAAAAACATACATACAAATTGAAAGAATAAATAACAGACAAAATCTCTAAAAGCCTTCCTAGAAACATTTTGGTTCAGTGTCCCTTCCCCCACTCACTATCAAAAGATAGTGGGGTTTCTTCTTCCAACATGTTACTGTTTGCTGGAAGGAGAACACAAATATTTTGGGGTTCATATGTGTATGGCACGGATAGAAAGGGGAAACATTTCAGTTCCAAATCTTCATTTTATTTGTATCTGACTTGTGGTAAAAATATCAATGCCTGAAATCAGATAAACCACAAGTGTGTTAATACAGGAGATGCCCCGTTCTCATTGAATAACATGAGCAGGAACAACAGTGCCCTAACAGACACTTGTGATTAGTTCTAATAAGGACTTACTCCACAAAGCTTCTGACAGAAAGAAACAGGCTAACAAGCCCACAACAGACAATGACATTCCCACTGTTTACAGCAGCTCAAGGATGTGAACGGTAATGATCCTGCACAACTCTAATCCCATTTGCATGTCTATTAAAATACGGTATATTGTTCTGAATGGCAGAATACTGGAGCCTTATCTTATATTTATGAATTGTGCAAGTACATTCTGAACAGGGCTAATGTGATACACTCTTACACATTTCCTACAGCATCTGCTACTTGTTTGAAAATCATTAAAAACCTAGGATCAGAATAGCAGTAACGCATCTGCAAATTGATGCATTCTCCTTCAGTGATTTCCAAGTGTCTTTTCCTGCTAATTCTTGATCTTCATGTGCATGTATTTATTTAGAGGGTTTAATATCATTATATTCAAAGAATAGCATTTAAATTAAATCAAAACAATTGGTATTATATTACTTTGCCTAGGTCACCCTTAAAGAGGTAATTTGGTCTGTATAAGTTGTTACACTGTTAAATAAAGGAATGATTTTAAAATATAATCTAAACTGACAAGGTAAGAAGATAGCAAAAAAAGATCTGTTATATCCTTCTTAACATAGAAAAATCTAACACATGGCTTTGAGTGTAAAATCCTGTAATTTAAAAAAAATCATCTAACTGGCATATTACAGTAGTTATTGCATTTATGAAATATGCTTTTCAAAGCCAATATGTGAATTTTCTGAAAAGATTATATTAAAGCAGTGGTTCTCAAACTTTTGTACTGGTGACCCCTTTCACATAGCAAGTCTCTGAGTGTGACACCCCCCTTATATATTAAAGACACTATAAATGCTGATAGCAAAGCAGGGCTTGGGATGGAGGCTGAGCTCACAAACCCCCATGTAACAACCTCACAACCCCCTGAGGGGTCCTGCCCCCCAGTTTGAGAATCCCTGTATTAAAGTCATTGTTAGTCTGCAATTTTAATCAATATTTCCCATGCTTACCTTTTTAAAGAATAGCTAGTGGTCTTTCTGATCTGATATTTTAAAATTATTTTATCAGCAAAAACCAAAAATAGAAAAACAGCAGTCTTTTCTTCCCATTCTGACTCCAGTCACACATAACTAGGTCAGCGGCACGGCACAGAGAGCTTATTAACATCAGATTTTTGTTATAAAAAGCAACTCAGGAAAGTATAGAAAGCTTAGGGTAGTACAGACTAGTTTCACATAAAGTACAAAGCACAACATGTAGACCTCAGTGGTTAGACTCATTTAAAAATGAAGATTCTGAATCAAGTTGAGAAAAATAAGTACAGAAAATTGGTGAGCTCTCATAAGAAAATGTTCCTTCAGTAAGGAGGCCACTAGTTTGAGCCTTAAAAGCCCTCATCGTTTATGAACTCTGCTCCTAATAACTAATAGACAAGTTAATAAAAAAAAACCCTACATCCCAAGACAAGTATTTTCTAATGAAATATGAAAAATATCATCCCTCAATTTAAAAAATGTAAAAAAAAATTATCTTAAATGCTTAAAGCTCAATCTTGCTCCCATTTCAGATCAATGACAAGGCTCCCATTGACTTCAACTGGAGCAGGTCCTGAAATACTGCTAGTGATGACATACATCTATCATAACATACAGCAGTGGTATCCAACATTTTAAACCCAAGGACCAATCAGGTTATTTCAAAAGGTCAAGGGGGTGCATTCAGGAGGGGAAGGGCCATTTAAAGTGGTCATTTCCCTCCCTCTTCTTGCTATCCTCTCCTAAATTCTCAATAAGCTACACTGAGAACATAAAAGTATTTCTCAACTCAGATCCTGAACACCAAAGGTTCAAAGCTGCTCAGCTGCTTTTCCTGAGTATCAGACAGAATTGGAGTGGAAAGTACTTCCTTCTAACGTCCTGGGTTGTAGCCCCCTCCAGTCCCTCAGAAACACAACTCATCACAGCCTTCTACCCCAACCCATCTGCTGGGAAACCACCTTTTCAGCCTAAAGACCTGAAGGAGGAGGCATCCTTCCTCGCCAGCAACCCCATCCTTCCCTCCCTCCCAAGAAAACCTCAAGGACTTAGCTGTCTGGACTCTGTTGCCCAGGAACACATCCTAACCCCCAAATCTCTGCCCTCTTCCCCGCTATGCTCTTCAGGAATACCCCCACCTTCCCACATCCCTTGTTACTACACCGATCCGCCCTGACCTGCCCCCTGCTCAAAATCAATTCAAGACAATTACTGGGGCCCTATCACCATTATAAAAACAACTGCAGTGGCTGCTCCTTGCCCTAAAATTAATCACTCTTACCCCTACCTTATTTTTGTTGAACCAGTGCTTCCTTCCCTCTTCCTAGACTCAATTTCCAGGGAGGACCAGCATTACTGCATCTATTTGTGTGCAGCTAGTTTGGTCCCTTTCCTCTTCTTTTCTTGTGGAGACTACATATCTTGAGCTTCCTGTTCTCTCAGTACTTGCTCCCCTCCTCCGAAGGCTCAACGGCTATTTTGCTTTTCACTCTCCCCTTCTCTCTCAGGGGGAAAAAAAGCTATTGGGGAAAACACATTTTCAATTTGTAATAAAATATAAATACAATTTTTCTTCCTAGCACAGTCACCCTGGAGGGCCACAGTTAAGACTATAGGTTAAACACCCCTAGCACACAGAATATGCATTATATACATACACACACTGAAATTCCTAGGAGAGAAGGTAGAACTAAAGGATAGGACAAGGTGAATGGTCCCACAAAAAAGAGTTCTTTCCTTTAAATTTGTATTTGGGGGCTTGTTAGCAGTTACTCATTAACATCACATTAGTTTGATTTTGGCACTGCTGTGCAATGACAAATATAGAGGCAAAAATGTGTTCACAAGTTTTCACTTAATACTTAATAATACCAAGCATTTGCCCTTCTTCTGCCGTGCCACTCCAACATCTCAGGTACTAAAAACCGCTCTAGTACATTCAGTTTGAGTTCAACAGTGCTATCACCTTCAAGGCACACTTCACTGACACACAACAATGAACACTAAATCAACATAACCTCAGTGATGGCAGCAAAGCTTTGAAGGCTCCTGCTCCATTCTTTCTCCTCCTTATGATAAGGCTCAACCAACCAGTCATTCTAAGTAGATGTCTCAGAACAGCATTTTCACATAACGGATCTTTGAGAGAAATGAACTGGAGAGTGTGGCACTACAGATAGCCTGTGCACTAAGGTAATATAAAACTCTTACAAGGTAATCAATACATTTTGAAGATCCATCAACACCAGATGGCAACATAATATATCCATTTCAGTGTTTTCCAAGCAGGGAGTTTCTATTCTGCAACCGTCTGGCCAGGTCACTATCAGTATCCCCCCTTTGCAGGGTATCAGAGTCTTCCAGTGAAAACTGCCCCAGGCAGTACTCTCTCTCCTGCCTGATCTGTGCCATTTCCCCTAGTAGCTAGTAGGGAAACGCAGGCCCATCCTCTTCTCCAGGTTCCAGCTCAGGGGTTCTCATCAGCAGCCAAAGTCTGTCCTATCTCAGACCTTGCTGCCTTTCCCCTGGGCCCAATGCTTGTAGCTTGTAATGAAAGAGGTGTTGGAATTCAAGTAATTAGGTGCTGGGGCTCAAGCCATTTTTTTACATTCATAAGTGATACAGCAAGCCCAGAGGTTCTGGGGCTCTTATCTGCCAATCCTAGAGGTGCCGGGCTCAGCCTTGGCACAAATTAAGCACTGCCTGAGCCTTTCCTACTTTTCTGGCTCCTCCTCCACCTCTCTGGGTTTTCCCAGCTGCAAAACTCCCTCCACCTAGAGAGTAAGTGTAGGCTACTTGCTGCTATAGCCCCAAACCCATCTCCCTTCTCCCAAAGAGTGACTGCAAACTACTTCCTTGCAGCCCCCTAGCTGCTCTCAGCTACTGGTCTTTCTACAGGCCCCTGCTGAGTCTCTTCTAATTAATCCCTTCTCCCTGGCTCCTCCTCCAAGTGCAGCCTAGTGAGTTAATTGGTCCTGCTCCCCATCTTAACCCCTCCAGGGCTCATGTGGGATGGACACCCCATCACAGGACTGAAAACTCATTTTTCTTACTGAAGAAGTAGATGCATCTCTGAATGATCACATCACATAAACCTGTATAGTAAGAAGGGGCCATTTTTACACAGTCATTCTTCAGAGTACAGCTAAAGTTTGAGGCCCAATTCTCCACTGCCTTGCACCCTATTTAGTTAGTTACACTTGTGCAACTCATGTGCAAAGTCACTAAAATACTGCTAAATCAGATTGGCAGCACTTTACATAGACTTTGCATGGAAGTGGAAAATCAGTCCCTTGGTAACTGTGTTAACCATGATGAGCTGCTTTGTTCTCTGTAACCAGAGTACGTTCTCTCACAAATATTGAATCATCCAAATTATACCATGGTCTTAAGTACAGAAGTTTATCTTCTTCCAATTCTATACTACTGTCTTTCAATTTACTTCAGTTTTGCATGATTTGCTATCTAGTATTATGATTTTAAATGCCACGTTTTTGTCCTTAGCATTTAGCATATAATGATGAGAGAATTTTTTCTGATGGGATTTCAGTGCAAGTTCTAGTTCATATGTCTTAGAAATTCATTGAAAAGACTTGCAAGCTCTTTAAGTGGAATACATGGCCACCAAAAATGCTTTCTTAGTGGAAAGAATAAATAATGATGCTGTCTGGCAAAAGCTGAAAGGAAGGTGGAAGGTGTCTTAAGATCTTTGAGCATGCAGGTTGAAGAGAAGTTGGAAACTTCTTTAGAAGTAGCCATACAACAATAGTTTAACATTGGACAGAGATGGTTTATTCCTGATGTTGATGAACATTGCTGTTATACCTACCAAATTAATTTACAGTATAATATTCATTAAGAGTACACACATAACCAAGGACATGCAGCAATAGTGCTGTATTTTGCCATTAAGGATAAAATATTTACTTCTACCTCAATTTGCTTCTAGATGTGCTCATTGCTGTTTATACTCCAAACTTGGGCATCATCTTTAACACACAAAGCCAGTCTACCCTTCATAAGAGTCCCCCTTCCATCTTGCAGATAGAAGTCCATCAAACCTGCTGAAGTTCTTGGGCAACTAGAAGATGTCACCTTAATCTTGGCAAAATATGAAGAGAATGCTACAAAATCTTGTAAATTCAGCTATCAATACAACTATGTCCTATTCGGATACAAAAGATGTTCACTTTCATTTGATTCAAGCAGCCTGCCCTGTCACTGTAGTAGAGTCCTCTCCCTTTTAGCTCAAAGGTATCAGTGATTTCTGGTTTCAAATTCCATAGCACCTAATGCCCCCTTCATCCTTATTTATTGAGTATATTGTCCTGAGGCAGATAAGATAAAGCAGTGAATTTCCCTTCTTGTCAGGGTGTGTCACATAGCTGCGTTTCCTTGCATGTGCTATAATGAAACTAAAGGAAGCACCTGTATTTTTGCAACTCCTAAGCCGTTCTTTTCTCTTCATCATCAGAAACAATAGAACACCACCAAATATTTGCTAGGAATATTTTCCCTTTATCAGCATGAAAACAAAAAAGTGATCTCATGCATCTTCTGATGCTAGACTATTGCCCCATGCCAGCATTAGACTATCTGAAACTGAAAAAATACATTTGTGAAATAGGTGTGGTTGGCATGTTATTCAATTCATAAGAATACTGCTGCATTAATTCCACTACCTCTAAGAAAATGGAACACCACAAAGCTATACAGAATCCTATACATAAATAATGTTTTCATTACTCAGTTTAATATGCTCATCTAGACTCTGATCCTGAAATAAGTTCCTTGCAGGATCAAGGCCCTAGATTTTGAATAATTTTTTGGGACAGGACCGATATCTTCATATATGTTTGTGTAATGCCTAGCACAATAGGGCCTGGATTCTGTTTGGAGCTTCTGGGCATTACGGTAATGTAACTACTTGTAGAGAAGTTACATGGTGCTTAAGTGCCTAAGTCCCATTAGCTTTCACCATTTGTGCCTTTGCAAATCTCCCCCTTAACCATGTATCCTCCTTTAAATTAGGGGAAAAGGAACAAAACGGCATGAGTAATATCTCAGCATTACACTGCAGTTAATCATCACAAAGGGGCAGAACTTAAATCAACTGTACATACACAACAAGGTTTAGTTGTTCATTGCTCTTCACAGGCAGCAAGTGCCATGAAACAACCCTTTCCACCATAATGTAAGTTAACACTGAAACACTATCAACTGCTTATACAATATGAAATCCACAGAGGCAGGTTATATACAAAGAGATTTTTTTTTAAATGAAAGCATGAAACTGTACATTAATTGTCACTTGCATTAAGCTATTTGCTTGCTTTTCAAAACAGAGAACAGCTAAAAATACTCAGTGAAGCCTGTGGGATAATAACAACAATGAAAACAAATCAGTGTTAAAACATTTTTTGAACTATAAAACCTAGCATGTAAAATTACTTACAACAGAGTAAACTGACATTTCTTCTGTATTACCTTGACCACATGTATTATTCGTGCTTAAGTATCAGTGTATCTAAATGCATCCTGACAGACGACACTGTTACACAAAAATATCTATGATCTTCTATAGTGTTTTAAAGCTCTGATACTATTTTAATTGTTCAATTCTTCTACATTAATATGGTAAAATATTTCCAGTTTATTGTTTGCATTCTAACCTTCAAATATTTTGACTTCTGGACATTTAAAATATATTATAAATAAGGACATAAGGAAGGTAGAGACAGCAGAAACTGCTCTTAGAGGAGACCTAATTTCCCTAAATAAGCTACCTGTTTTACTTAGACTTTAAACTCCTCAAGACAGAGATTATGTCTTTGTTTGTGTATGTACAATGGGACTCCCTTATCATGACTGTGGCCCTTAGGGCTTCCTGAACATATGTGACTAATAAATAATAATGATAGTAAGGATAGTTATGGTAGTATTAATTATTCCTCCTAAAAGGGTTACTGTCAAACCAAGCCAAAAGCAGGTATTTGCATGTATCCAAAGACTGCAAATCTGCAATATGACAGAGGATAAAAAAAAAGGAGTCCCGTCCCCCCCAGCATTGTCTCACCCTGCAATACAGGGTGACACTTCAGACTTCTGCCCAAGCTCTGCCTAAATGCTCCGACTGGCACGGAAAGCATGTTTTTTAGTCTTTAGCAAAAGTAGGATGGCTAAATCTAAAATGTAAACATTAAAAAATAAGCCTTCTCTACAAGGCACTATTCAGACATGATGTAAAGAGATGGTTTCTGTCCCACAGAGCTTACAATGTTGGTTTAGCAAACAGAAGGAAGTAGAATGAGGTAACAGGGAAATGACCAACTTTTGTACTGTAAACCATAGTCACAACTTACCTGCTGGCCAATGATGGTCATTAAGCAGGGTTTAGTGGGCATCGTGTCAATTAATGCAAACAACACTTCAAAAGAGCTTTCAAATTTCAACTAATCTGTCTTCAGTCCTGCAGCCTGACACAACGCATGCTACACCCAGCACTTGAACCTTTTATCCCATTTATGTTACAACTTCATTCATTCTTTCAGCATTATATATATACTTCCCTTCCCCCCAAAAAAGCTAAATTATTTTATTTGGCATACCAGTTCAAAAACTGAACAAGCACTACTGAATCTCAGAGAAATCTGATAGTACCTGAGAAATTCTGCAGGATAAAGACAGCTGAGACAACCCGTAATTGACAAATATATTTTACCAAAGATAGTGTCATTGTTACATTAATAACTCTTACCACTGCAGACGATTTCAAACAAAGGCACAGTTATGTTTATCTTGTGGAATGGTTCAGAAAAGAAACTGACTTAGAGGAAGGAAGCACAAGTATTCATTTCCTACTCATACAGTATTTTTCCCCTTACCCCCTATTAAAAAGTTTAGTTACACAGGATGATCAAAAACCTCTTTATTTGCCCTAGAGATGTACTAGGACAATAAAAAGTCATATATAAAAAACCTGCACTCAGATAAACAATTTCTTACATTTCATCTGCATGTTAAAGGCCAGTCAGTTTCCTTAGATTCTCAACCAGGGAAAAGATAAATTGTATTTTTATTCTGATGAGCCACAGTTTGGTTCTCTTCTCATTGGTCTTTAGAGCCTCATTGACTCAGAAGTCCAATTAAACTCTCACTAAAAGTCACCTTCATGAAACAGTCCAATAATATTCTCACGTTTTCCATATTATTTTCCATATCACTAGCAGCCTGGGACTCTCAAAACTCTCACCACAAAATGCAGAACTCTTTTGAAGGTAACTTGACCTAACATTTATATCTTTATCTGAAATTGCTGTAGGTACTTATCTTCCAGTGCTTCCTCCTATAGATAGGAATCTGCATTACTAGGGCACTGAGGCTGAGCTTGGTTCTCATAGCCAGCATATATCCTGTGCTTCATGTAAAAAACTTCGGATTCCCTAAACAGCTACAAGTATGTTATTCATCTGAATCCTGTTTCAACCAGCAGGTTCCTGAATTGGTGAAGCAGATAAATTTCTGTGTTGGTAAATTTTATTACTTTTATTAAAATTAAACAATATTGATGAACAACAAAGTATTAATTTTATAAGTGAACGAAAATATTGTTGAAGAAAAAAATCTGATTTAGGGACGCTCACAGGTGGTTGCAGTGGCAAGCCTGCCAATGTTGGTAGGTGATTCAAAGGGAGTAGCTATGCTATTATTACTGGAATAATTCTCTGCACCTTTTTGTACAACCCTTTTTTCCTGCAGCTGCCTTTTCAAATATAAAAGCAAGACGTACAGCGTAGATAGCAGCTAAAGGCCAAATGTTTGAGGTCTTAACAGTTTTACAGTAAGACTTCTTGTGCAATTGTTAGAAGAAGATTAGCAACTTTTCTTTTGAGAAAGGACTCCATATTTATAGGAAGAAAACATAAGACAAGGAGTATCAAACTTCTGATGAAGACCAAGTGCAGGAATCTTGAGGTCTCAGGAATACCCAATCGTGCTCTCTCTAACAAAAGACCACACTTAGAAGCAGAATGTTTGAGACAGAGGAAAAAAAAGGTGAATTTTAAATTCCATCACCAAGATGGCCATGTTTCTTTTATCAATAATATGTCAAAGCAGATCTGTACATAAAGGGAGTCACCATTTGTGAATGTGACAGCAGGCTGAAACAGTTTTATCTCCCACAGTGATCTCTAAAGTAAAGGCTTTTCTTTTCTTTCCATCCTAGTCTTCTTTTTTTTAACTAAGCTCTGACTCCATTAGAGGGGTGTACAGTTGTCTGCAAAGGAGAGCAGGTAAAAATAGCCAAGTTGATTTCCCATTGCTGAAACCAGTTTCTTTTTTATGTTTAATGCAAATTAAAAAGGTCAACAATTAAAGTCAACATTTACGATTAATGCATAGGGTGACCATATTTCCTAAAGTAAAAATGGGACAGCCCATGGAGCTCGCCAGAGTCCCCACACACACCCCGCCCGCAGGCTCGCCAGAGCTGCCCTCGCTTCCTGCTGCCTGAAACACCTCCGCACTGCTCAGCACCTCGTGTCACTTTCCACCACCCCACCCCACATTCCTCCACACTCCCCTACGGGGGTGCACCCAAATGTTTTGGTAAACTGAGCATTTAGTCATTTGCTCTTGCCAACCGATCAGAGCAAATGGGACAAATGACCATTTTTGTCAAAAAAGGCAGGATGGCCAGGACAGAACTTAAAAAGGGGACTGTCCTGGCCAAAACAGGACATATGGTCACCCTACTAATGCATCTTCTATATGATTATAGAAAAATATGGTCACCTCAGATATCACTGTGTGGTGACTTAAGTATTCACCATATTCTACTTTGTTATTAACTTTGGCTTGTCTATTTTTCTTTGTAATGTAGTTTGTGGAAACGCTGCATCACCTACATGACTGTTTTGCACTATGATGATGTGTGTGCTGGAATCCTAATTTACTGACCCTCCACTCTTATATCACTCAGGAATGTGCCAGGGGCAAATTGTTAAGCCAGTTTATGCAATAGATACAAATATGGTTTATTATTTACTTGAATTTACATACAGATGCAGAGTTTCCACAAACTAATTTACATACTAACAGCACTGATCCTAGACACTATACAAACATTTAAATGAAACAAACCAGGCCAGTACAGCCCCATTCTACACAACCTGAATGACCGAATATCTTAGATCTGTCCTTGACCTCAGTAGGATGACTTGAGGAGAAAGGATGGCAGAATTAAGCCCTAAATAAACACCCCATTCTTTTTAAGGCCCCAGCCATCCTCAAATAACTCCACCATCCTTAAATCCTCAGAAAAGAGGTGGGTTTTGTGAGAAGAGTGAATTGGGACAGGGTGAAGAGGCTCACTCCCCCTCACTACTCTCCTCCATAGCCTGCTCCACAACAGACCTCTGCCCTGAGCTCTCCCACTGATTTGAGAAGCATGCTGGACAGGAGAAGTCCTTCACTTAAATTCCAGTGCTTTAGCAGTGCAGCCACAGTTTGACATTTTTATCAATGTCTTGGGAAAAAAAACAAAATAATCATTAATAGAGTTTGCAGATGGCACAAAAATTGGGAAAGTGGTACATAATGAAGAGGACAGCTCACTGATATGGAGCTATCTGCCTTTCTTGGCAAACTGGGCCCAAGCAAACAATATGCATTTTAATATGGTCAAATGTAAAGGCATTCATCTAGGAACAAAGAATGTAGGCCACACTTATAAGATAGGAATCTCTACCCAGGGAAGCAGTGACCCTGAAAAAAATTTGGGGGCATCATGGTGGATAATCATCTGAACATGAACTCCCAGTGCAATGCTATGGCCAAAAAGGTCTCATGCAATCCTTTGATGCATAAACAGAAGAATCCTGAGTAGGAGTAAGGAGGTCATTTTACCTCTGTATTTGGCATCGCTAGAATACTGTGTCCAGTTCTGGTGTCCACAATTCAAGAAGCACATTGATATACCGGAGAGAGTTCACAGAATATCTGTGTATGGGGTGGGGGAGGCATCTACATAGACTATCAAGTCACATATGCTAGTCTAAAGATCTTAACCATTCATCAGCTGAAGGAAGCACATTAGCAAGTCCATGCAGGAACCAGGCAGCCCTTCACCATGGATGCACCCTGCAAATATGTGGCCTACATCTTCTAACTGGCCACTGAGGCAAAGGGAGGAGTCATGAAGTCCCCACTTATAGTCGTTAGCCACACATCTGATCACTCCACAAAGAAGAGCCAGGAGAATTATTAAAGGACTGGAAAACATGCCTTATAGTGATAGGCTCAAGCAGCTCAATCAATTTAGCTTAACAAAGAGAAGAATAAGGGGTGACTTGATTACAGTCTGTAAATACCTACACGGGGAACAAACATTTGACAATGGGCTCTCAATCTAGCAGAAAAAGACATAACACGATCCAACAGCCAGAAATTGAAGCTACACAAATTCAGACAGGAAATAAAGTATAATTTTTTAACAATGAGGATTATTGTGGTTTCTCTATCACGGGCAATTTTTAAATCAAGATTTTTATTTATTTATTTATTTTTAATAAAAAGCCAAAGATGTGATTCAGTTCAAACAGGAATTAACTCATGGAAGTCAAACCAGATGATCACAATGGTCCCTTCCAGCCTTGGAATCTATAAAACTATGACAAATCACAGGAGGTTCAGAGCATAGTTTCTCTTTGGTGCTGCTGTTTCCTGTTCAAAATGCCCCCATAGTAGCAATCCCTCTCATCTCCAAATCCATTACCACCATTCCAGTATTACCTCCTTTTTTCTCCACTATATCCAGAGATGGTGGGGTATATGAAAGAAGCACAGCTTTGGCAGACAAGCTGGGCAGCTTTGGAGATGGAAATCATTGGGAGACCTTGGCCGTTCCATTGGCTTGTTTTCACAGATCTAAATTAGGTTTTAATAAATATGGGGAATAATATATATGAGCAAAATTTGAAGACCACCCTGTGTTTGAGGTACTATGAAAAAGTGTATGTGTGTGACATTTAGACATTTAGACATTTCTTTAGTTACAGAAATCTTAGAATATTGGATGAAATTTCACAAAGGGGTCATTTTAAATTGTTTCCTTTGTCAATGTTAGTAAATAAGTAAATATTATTAGAGAAAATTCAATCATTCTCTGAAGAGTTATTGTAATACATCTGGAGACCACATTCAGTCAAAGATTTCTATCTTGCTGTAAAGCACAATTCTCAACACTGTCTTAACTACCAAGCCAAGAGGGATCCTCTGTAATAGATTTTGGTTGGTGTCATAAATATAAAGGGAAGGGTAACCACCTTTCTGCATACAGTGCTATAAAATCCCTCCTGGCCAGAGGCAAAGTCCTTTTACCTGTAAAACTTAAGAAGCTAAGATAACCTCGCTGGCACCTGACCAAAATGACCAATGAGGAGACAAGATACTTTAAAATCTGGAGGGGGGGGGGAACAAAGGGTCTGTCTGTCTGTGTGATGCTTTTGCCAGGACCAGAGCAGGAATGCAGGTCAGAACTCCTGTAAAAAGTTAGTAAGCAATCTAGTTAGATATGAATCATAGAATATCAGGGTTGGAAGGGACCTCAGGAGTCATCTAGTCCAACCCCCTGCTCAAAGCATGACCAATCCCCAATTTTTGCCCCAGATCCCTAAATAGCCCCCTCAAGGATTGAACTCAAAACCCTGGGTTTAGCAGGCCAATGCTCAAACCACTGAGCTATCCCTCCCCCATGTTTTGTTGAATGGCTGATAAAATAAATTGTGCTGAATATTCCTGTTTTTGTGTCTTTTTGTAACTTAAGGTTTTGCCTAGAGGGATTCTCCATGTTTTGAATCTGATTACCCTGTAAGGTATTTACCATCCTGATTTTACAGAGGTGATTCCTTTACTTTTTCTTAAATTAAAATTCTTCTTCTAAGAAACTGATTGTTTTTTCATTGTTCTGAAGATCCAAGGTTTTGGGTCTGTGTTTACCTATCCAAATTGGTGAGGATTTTTATCAAGCCTTCCCCAGGAAAGGGGGTGTAGGGCTTGGGGGGATTTTGGGGGGGAAAGACATTTCCAAGTGGGCTCTTTCCCTGTTCTTTGTGTAAACTTTCGTGGTGGCAGCTTTTAACCTAAGCTGGTAAGAATAAGCTCAGGGGTCTTTCATGCAGGTCCCCACATCTGTACCCTAGAGTTCAGAGTGGGGAAGGAATCTTGATAGTTGGTTATTTTTTAAATCCACAACTTCATTGTTAAGACTTCCCCCCCTCCCCCAGAAAAAAAAATGTAATTGCAGCCATTTCTGTGTGGCCTACAAAACAACCCTTATTATGTTGCCTGTACAGTGGAAGTCGAAAGACCAGAGTTTGGTTTGTCAAAGGGAGCAGCTGCCTGTGTAGCAGAGATGCAAGTTTGGCTTCAACTCCCAACGTCTACAAATTCTTCATTAACCCATTAGCAGGGTCTAGGATGCGGGTGGGGGACTGGGTGGGAGAGAGAGAGAGAGAGAAAGAGCTGAAGTCCATGTTGTCATAGCTTGGCAGCTTGCAATTCCAAAGAAGCAGCTGATCCATCTAGCATCAGAAAGGGGAGTAGCTGCTGGATCTGAGCAGTTGGTGGATTTCCTTGGCATACCTGTTAGGTTGCTCTGAATGAGGTGAAGAACTCTTGATTATTTAATCTTAAATTTTCAGAAGTGGCCTATGACTACGATGTTATCATAATGTATCTGTGTGCGCGTACATGCATATGTACTAAAAATTGACAGTTCATGGAGACTGCGGTTCTTTAGCCAAATAAATGAGAGATAAACAGGGACATTTTCTAAAACAGGAATATTATTCAATGTTTCTCCTGCAAAATGTAGTAAATATTTTACTACAAATTTTACAGAGACTCATAGACTTTAAGGCCAGAAGGGCCCATCATGATCACCTCATCTGAACTCCTGCACGTTACAGGGCACAGACCCTCACCCACCCACTCCTGTAATAGACGTATAACCTCTGGCTGAGCAACTGAAGTCCTCAAATCATGACTTAAAGACTTCAAGTTACAGAGAATCCACCATCTACTTTAGTTCAGATGAGTGAGTGACCCATGCCCCACGTTGCAGAAGAAGGCAAAAAAACCCAGGGTCTCTGTCAATCTAACCTGAAGGGGAAATTCCTTACCAAATCCAAATATGGCTATCAGTTAAACCCCCTGAACATGTGGAAGAGAACCACTAGCCAAGTACACGGTAAAGACTTCTCTGTAATAACTCAGAACCTTCCCCATCTAGTGTCCCATCTCCGGCCATTGGAAATATTTGCAGCTAGCAGTCGCAGATGGGGCCATATGGTATTGTAGGCAATCTCATCATACCATCCCCTCCATAAACATATCAATCTCAGTCTTGAAGCCAGTTAGGTTTTTTGCCCCCACTGCTCCTCTTTGACGGTTTTCCAGAACTTCACTCCTGTATATGGAAAACTCAGTTGTCCTCTGAAGAGTACAAGGGCCTGACCCAATGCCTGCTTAAGTCACTGGAAAGACTCTCATTGATCTCAGTGGGCTTTGGATCAGGCCCCTTGTGCCACCCATCTGGACACTCCTTTAAATCTTTACAGTGTAACAAAGAGGGATTTTAGTTCAAATCTAAAGGAAGCCTTATCTTGGGAATCACTAACAACAGTTCCATATATTTCATTTATCCAAATCACTGTATGGATATCTACTGTATTAGTCCGTTTGAAGAGTAATTCATAATGAAATTTGCTAAAACAAAGATTGTGTTATAGCTGCATATGGCATATACCAGGAACATTTGCTAAGCTACACTTCTTAGATACAAGACATGAAATACTTGTGAAATAATCAACAAGATCTGTATTTTGGGAAGTACAGCAAAAGACTACACTCTTATTTTTGATCCCTAGCATTAACCTTAATGTACAGTAGTAAAAGATTTCTAAAATCTCCAGTGTTACTAAAAAATATAGAAAATAAATATTAAAAGCAAAGTGTGCTTTCCCCACACAGAACCCCCCAACACCATCTCTCCTTCCCTCAGCTAAGTCCTTTTTTGTTCCAAATAATGCATTTCTGGGAACTTTATGCCCATGGCAATCATAAACACATGCTGTGTAAGGGAAAAAGAGGAAGAAAAGAAAATGATAGTATTTAACGTAATCAAAACAGCATTGCTCTAACTAAGATCCTGTATTCGAGAAGCATTTTCACAAGTATTATATGCTGGTAATGAATTCTTTTCTTTCCTTAATGGGCATTTTACTTGCTTGTTTTATTAAGTAAAGTCCCATTAAGGAAAGAGAGGAGTTGATTACAAATGAAATGAAACAAAATAAACAATTAGACCATTGTAGAGTGTCTGATTCCCACATAGAGCTGCCTCCAGTTTCTCTGGACAGCTGCCACAGCAATCACCTCAGTCACAGTCCCCTCTTTTAAAGAAAAATTATTTTCCCACTGTTTCACTTGAATCTTTTGAAATTCCGTGTTACTCAACAAAACAGCACAATGTGGGTTGCAAATTTGGCACTTTAAGATCTGACACTGGACTTACCTTGGTGAAAGCTCATTCCTGAAGAGCACAATTTCCAGTCTGTTCTGCCAGCTGTTCTGCTAACAAAAGAGAACTCTGTCTGTGTGTCTCTCTCTCTAGCTTTGCCATGAACTGACATATCAAGAAAACACTACACGATTTTTGACAACTCAAATTTGCATTGGCCAGAATCAGCAGCCACACTTTGTGTGTACACTGTGGAAGAATGACTTAACTTGCATTAATCATTCTCTCAACAATGAGAGAGAGAGAGAGAGAGAAAGGAAAAGAAGTACTGACCACCTGAGGGGTACTTTGCAGCTGTCTTCATTCTGTATAATTTGCATACAGCAGCCCTTATAAAATGCAACATATTTGTAAAAAAAAATAGAAAAACAAAAGCCACCCTCTATCTTGATTCAAGTTGGGCTAAAATGAACCCCCCGATCTAAAAACACAAACTTTGGGACTTCTGAAAGACAGGTCCACATTTGAATTTTTCTGCTTGGGCCCATCTCTGCTTATAACAGTGTTTACTGCATTGTTTTGGATCATTACCACAGATTACCGAATAATGTAGAAAACAGAAGTATTTTTCTGTATGAGAAGCCAAGTATTTATACAGCAGCTTTTAAACCTAAAGTAATGTAAGCTCTGGCTTCCTGGACTCCTGGGTACTATTTGTGCCATTTTATTCTATTTGTTTGTGGCCAGGGCTGCCATACAAGCTGGCTTCCACAACTAGTAAAATCTGTAAAAACAGAGCTGCTTTGGATTGAGAGCCAGAAAACTCTTTCTACGAAGGGACTGATGCCACTCGAAAGCTCAGTGTTACCAGCTCCATCTGCTTCCAGGGAAGAACTAAATCCCAGTTCTCTGGATAGCTCTTTTCTATTCTCTTTCTCCCCTCTCCCACACTTGATATTTGTCCTGCACTGCTTTACTTTACAGGCCAGTATACGGGTATATAAAATAAATATCTGGCTTTGTGAGACACAATCAGATTTCAGCCTCTGAATAAGGTGACACTCAATTTAATTGATAGGTAGAACATGTTTAAATTAATTAAGGACATATTTCTCTACACAATGTATAGTCAACCTGATGAACTGAGAATCAATAAACCAAAGCGGTCACTGTCATTTTGGAAGAGGTTAGATAACTATGACCAAGTGTAACATATAAACACAAACTAGAGTTCCCTTCAAGTACAGGGATAATACAGTGGCAAGTATTTCACAGTAAATTGTATGTCAGAGGTAACCTACGAGGGAAGCACACAATAGATAAAGGCTGCCCACAGGAAGTCTGCTCTGGATCAGAGGATACCATGGAACATTTTCTGCTATTCTGCTCCCTTAATATCTTTATTTGGGATCTCTCGACCTAAAAATAAAAGTTCCATTGATGCACGGTCAGACTTATGGACAATTGCCTTTCTGACTTTCTCAGACACCAGAGGATTTAGCCTTATCTACGACAGTAAAAGAGGGCAGACATATGCCGCGTACATTGTTTTTGTTTTGTTTTTGAGACTGTGGCAGTTGCTAAAACAGTACTTTAATACTACCTATGGCAGAGCTACTGTCCAGCCTGTCTTCAGGTGCAGAACAACTCACCTGAACCTATAGTCTCGCTGTTTGTGCAGTCTTTTAGTTGCTAGCAATGACTGAGGAAAAACAAAAATAAAAACAGATGAGCTTGGCAAAATGGCAATCGGCATGGGGATCCATATCAAATTGATCCGCTAGTTCTCCGGATAAAGAGTCTGGGCTAGGGAGAGTTCGGATTTTTCTTGTTGTATCTGTGATTTGTCCCAACTGTGACTGGAATTCTTGATTTTTGGTTTGATATTTTTATTTAATAAACAGGATCCAAGAAACTAACTAGGAAAATTTAACTTGTAACTTAAATGTAACTGTAAATGTAAATGTAATGTAAAAATGTAACTTAAACAAAAAGTTACAAGGGATAACAACTAGCATGATTCAAGGTATATGCTCCTTCTTGGTCGAGGTAGTTGGGGAGGGAGCTTAATCTGTAAACCTTCCCTTATTTTAAGATGAATAATTTCCCCAACTCCCTCACATAGCACAACACTACACAATTGACCTTTGTTTTTATAGCAAGGAAGGGGTCATCTTCTACAGAACAATTTGGAATATTCCACTGTCAGAGACAAAAAGACCAGACTAGACCATCTAATGGTGGGCCAGGGACTATCTATTTGTTATGCTTTTGTACAGATGCCTAGCACAGTGGGATCCTGGTCCATGAGCAGGGCTTCTAGGTACTACCAGAACACAACAATAAAATGAATAATAAAATAAAAAGTAGCATGTATTATTATGATTAATAAAAATAAATAAATAATGTATTTTTAAAATACTTTGCAAATATATTGGGCCTTCATCTGCGTATCTCAAAGCTTTTTGTGAATATTAATTAAGAGTCGCAAATTCCTTAGTTTTATAGATGGAGAAAACAGAGTTTAAGTCACTTGCCTAAGGTCACACAGAAGTTGGTAGGAGTGGGAATAGAACTCTCACTTCCTGTCCCATGATTTAATATCTTTCTTCTTGAAAACAATGTACTAATGACTCCAGTATAACAATGCATACATATGCATTATTATTAATTATTTTATAAACCACAAAAGTGCGCAAGGTGCTTCACAAAAGACAGACAATTGTCCTGTCCCAAAGAGCTTATGATCTAAACGTAACACAAGAGTCAACAAAATCAAGGTGCTTAGGCCTTAACATTAATGTGCCTCAGCTGAAGTTTACAATGAGATGCATATAAGCAGTGGGTCCAGAAAAAGTGCCTACCATTAAAAAGTCAATATTTTCCCATTGTTACCACAAGGGTAGGGAAAGTATTGGGAAATAACACTAGCACCTCACATTCTACTTTGTGGTAACTGTGGGTAAATGTTCCTTTTCAGTGGTGGCAACTGCAGTGTCAAAGATGTAGCATTTGTTGGTTCTTTGTTGAAGCTTATTAGAGCTCTCAGAGTCATAACGGGGAACCACTATGTGTTTATGTATTACAGTCTCCTCTTGTTCTCTTTTCTGATGCCAACCAGTACATACAGAGCCATGTGACCTTTTTCACACACCCTGCTGGAATTCATCCATTCCAAGATGCAAATTGTGGGCATATGCTTTAAAAATCTTTCATTAAAACAGAGCGTTGGCAGCTGCCCTTAGATTTCTTTACTTGTGGGCATGAGTATTACTGTGCTCTCGCTCACAGAACTGACGCAACAAATGTCATTACCACAAGTAGAGAAACGAGGTGGGTGAGGTAATATCTTTTATTGGTGAGAGAGAGAGACACTCACCTGTTGGTGAGAGAGAGATGCTTTCGAGCCACACAGAGCTCTTTTTCAAGTCAGGGGAAGAGACCTTTGGGCGTGGAGAGGGGGGACCAAGCCTATCAGCTTGATTTTGCTGAAAGCAGCCCCTTTCAAGGGGTCTCTCTCCATATACATCAGAGATCCCTTCTGTGCTGTCTGTGGAGACTTTGCCACCACATGCAGCAGAGAGAGGCAGCCTTTTCCCTTCCTCTCCGTGGATGAATTATGTTGTGCTCAAATCCTGGTTGATTAAATTAAAATAGAATATAACAGCAAATGAGATAAGACAAAAAGAAAAAGCATGTGTGAGAAGTGCAACTGCCACCTTGATTACAGACAAGGATGGCGAATTAGTCACAATAAACATCCGTGGATGGAAATCAAATCACAAAAATGAGATTTCATATCAGCAAAGCCTAAGAAATGTAGATTTCATACTTCTTTAAAAACTCATTTTTTGAGACATACAGCAAAAGGAATATTTCATATTTCCATTTATTGTTGCTACTATTGTTGTCATTTGTATTACCCAAAGGCCCTAGTTAAGGTCCAGGTCTCATTGTGCTAGATGCTGTACAAACACAGGAAGACACAAATGTTGTTCTGAGGAACTGACATGTCACAGAAACAGATGAAAGATGGGGGGAAGGGATATAACATTTAAATAAAAGATCAACGTGCTTATTGGCCTGCCTCATTGTGACTACATTCTACATAAAAAGGGGTAGCAAGGGAATGAGAGTGGGAATGATAGAAGGGGGAGTTAACACGAGCAAGGGAGTAGGGAAAAGGAAGGAAGAGGAGAAAGTACACGAGGAAGTGAAAGCAAAAAAGAGCAAGGCAAGAGTGTAGGAAGAGCTTGGTAGGAGTATTGCCAGCAGGGAGAATGAGGCTGACAGTGAAGGGGGAAAGCAATGGAGAAGGAAAGGAGAAGCAAACCATGAACTGGCAGGCAGAAAAAAACGTCGATGAGCCAAATTGTAAATGCACATTCAATTCAAAGGTTTATTTTTTCCTTCATGAATGATGAACATTAGACTGGAAGAGCAACTGGCCTGCTGCATACCTTCAGATTTAAAAAAAAAAGTCTGGAAGCTAGGATGCTTTTCCTCTGAGTCGCAAAGCCTAAGGGCTAGAGCTGTATTATGTCACTCTGGCAAGAAATTCAGTTGAAGGGAATAGCAATATATGATGCTGACAGATGAAGATGACATGAAGGAATGTAATATTAAAAACGTATTGAAAAGAAGACTGATGTACCAGGTAGTGTCTCCCTCTCTACTAAAACAGAATTATACCAGATTTAACCATGATTCTATGATAAACTAATACTTTTTGTCATTCCAATTTAACAAAAACAAAGTATCCTTCAATTTTAAATAAATGTTGTTTTCATGTACTGGAAATACAACAACACTGAAGTGTCGGTTAAAAAAATTAGTAGTTATGTCTACTTTTTCTTCCCCTTAAGCAACCAAACATTGCTCTATTTATATACAGTAGGTATACAATAATACACCGGATATTTATACACCTAATTACTGATCAAAATGAATATTTATATGTTTAGTTGTAACAGAAACTGAGAAAGGGAAGGATGTTCAGAGTGGAGGATAAAATGCAAACCTTCCCTAAATGCTTCTCTGCCCTTTAGACACTCCTTTGCACTTTGGCACTGGAGAAAAAAGGATATTGGTAACCAAACATTACTTTTGGAAATTATTAAATATCTCAACAGTGCCCTTATGTACAAATACAGCATGACTGTACCACTAGAATTTGCAATCATAAGGCACAATACAGAGGGGAAGTATGGTTCTGTTGTTAAGGCACTGGCTTGGGTTGCAAAAGACATAGGTTCAAGTTCTGCCTCTGCTATAAACTCTATGGGACCTTGACAACACCTGATCCTGCAAATGTTTAATTTTACAAATGTGAGCAATCTCACTGAACTGAAACAGGCAGGATTTGGATTCACATCTATTTGTGCCTCAGTTCCTCATTTGTAAAATGGAGATAACACTTCCTTTCATCTACACATTTCTGTTCTCTCTATTTAGACAGTAAGCTCTTTAGGGCAGGAGTTGTGTCTTACCATGTGTTCGTACAATGCCTAGCACAATGGGCTGCCAATTTCAGTGGGTGTGTCTAGCACTACTGTGATATTAACAATAAATAAAGTAATAAAATAAAAATAATAATATGTAGTAAAGGGCTCAACTAATAATACCACTTGGTAGCCTTTCTATGTAGCAGTCAAATACTAAACAGGTTTGGTTTTACTCAGTTTCTGTCAAATTGCTTAAGAATAGGTATGCTTATATATATAATATGTAATAAGGAAGAATGAGTTTATATAAGCAGCTGTGGATATAATTTAAAACTACTTTGTAAGCATGCATTCAACCCATACGCGATGACTTGCTATGGCATGCAGAGTATTAAAAAGTTCCTTTATTTCCCTCTCACAAATACACAAATTTTAATATAGTCACTAGCTGCTCTAATTCGTCACTGGATTCGGCTACAGCAGCAGGAAAGAGGCATCTCATTGAAATTTGGTGAGAGCTCCTGAAGAGTCAGCGTGCTTGTGAATCACAGGAGCAGGATAGCTTGGGAACTCCACCTGACAGACATACAAATAAAGTAGAAGAAATTATGTTAAATCTGTATTGCAGAACCTCCCAGAGACCTCAATCAGCTTTGGGGCCCAGTTGCACTAAGCAATTTCCCTGGAGGACACAGTCCCTGCCCCAAAGACTTTACAATCCAATTCAAATCTTTCAAGACAACATAACACAATGGATTAGTAAAGCAGCCATCAAACATACAGAGCGGTTGAGAAAAAGTGTCCCTGTTATTCCAAACACAGCAAGACCTTCTCAGCACTTGGAGCAGAATGTAAAACATGGCAGGACAACTAGCACCAAGCAAAAAAGCTGAACAAATAAAGTGCTCCAATCTATGCAGTATTGTTGTAGCCATGTTGGTCCCAGGATATTAGAGACACAAGAGGGGTGAGGTAATATCTTTTATTGGACCAATAGGAGTTTTTCTTAATCTAATAAAAGATATTATCTCACCCACCTTGTCTCTGCTCCAGTCTATCTGCGTATTAAAACTCCTCTCTGATTTTTTTATGTTTGAGGCTTATTTGTTCTGTCAGAGGCTGCAAGGGAGCGGAAGATCTGGTTTATTCATTTTTAACAAGTTTGAGAGGTAATTCTAGCTATAGGTTTGTAATCATGGACGTGTTGAACCCAACTTGCAACACAGAGGAGAATCTGACTGGTTCCTAGGAAGTTTGGAATTTCTGGGAAGGGAAACAGCGGATTACACTTTGACCGAAGCTAATTTGATTACAAAAACAAGCGCAATATTTAAGGCTTAGAAAAATCACTCAGACAGTACTGTCAACCCCTAATCTGCTAATATGAGGATTGACCACACTTCAAAAGGGGAATCTCACATTAAAAAGTCCAGAATATCTTTTGGGACCCATGTACTATTGTTGTAATATCATGATGTGGGATCATGAAATGTTACAACTATGTCATAAGGTTGTGATGATTAATAATAAGATGACAGTAATACCTAGAAGTCCCAGCCAAGATCCCACATTGTACTAGATGCGGTATAAATGGAAAGTAAGAGAGACTCTCGCTGTATGCCACTGGTCTCTCTTCAGCTCAGGAAGGACTTACACAATGCCCCGTGTTTTCTAAAACCTTCCTTCGCTGCACAGTTTTATTCATCAAACACAAAACTCACAACCAAAGCAGGTTGCAGGGATCCAGATGCTTTTCCAGTTGCATCTCTCCCCATTGCTCCAGGTAGCTAACCTCCTTCCTGCAACTCCCCTCCAACTGAGCTCTCTCAGCCCTTTGTAGAAAACACCTAACCTCTTCCCAGCTGGGTCTGATGATCAAACAGGACTGGCTGGACCCACGTCCCCTGGCCCATAAAGGGGCTGGTCACCATGTTACAATCACCCTGAAGGGCTAACAGTCTATGCAGACATGTAGCAGAATGGTTACCCACTCTTGCCCTGAAGGGCTGAAAAGCCAGCCCTTGGTGATGGCTGTGGGCTAGAAGCTGGGCTGATTGGGGAAGTAGCCACATCTGGCCCACGCCCCAATCAGGGCCCAGCTGGCCCTTATAAAGGCTGGGAGCCAGAAGGTCAGACAGAGTCTCTCTGGCTAGTTTTAGAGTAACAGCCGTGTTAGTCTGTATTTGCAAAAAGAAAAGGAGTAGTTGTGGCACCTTAGAGACTAACCAATTTATTTGAGCATGAACTTTCGTGAGCTACAGCTCACTTCATCGGATGCATACCGTGGAAACTGCAGAAGACATTAGTTTCCACGGTATGCATCCGATGAAGTGAGCTGTAGCTCACGAAAGCTCATGCTCAAATAAATTGGTTAGTCTCTAAGGTGCCACAACTACTCCTTTTCTCTCTGGCTAGAGAGAGACACAGGCTTGGCTGCAGGGGAATTCACCTGGGGACCTAGAGTGAGGCAAGGCTGGGGAAAGGCCCCAGGAGCTGGGAAGCCCTTGGCCAGCAACTTCCCAGGCCCATATAGGTATTGGGGTTGCAGAGGGCAGCCTGAGGGTGGGTAAAGGCAGCCAGTCCAAACCCCATGTTGCCTGTGATTATTGGCTTTTACACTGCAGTCTGGCACGGGGGCGATATGGTGACTGGCAGTAGCCACGACTGGGGTGATGTGGGGATAGTGGGTGAGGGTGCTCTGGGGTGGGGAGACCCAGGGAGTGGGGGTACTGCCAGGGGGGCAGCACCTAAGGCAAGGGCACTGGGAGGGACCGGGGACTAGTGGTAGGGCAGATCACTGGCCTGCGGAGGGTACTCTGGGCTGGAAATCGAGCTAATTCCCAAGAACTACCAGCAGGAGGTGCCGCTGGGGGAGTCCAAACCTTTACAAAGCAAAAGGTAGGAAGGGAAACAGAGACACATGAGGGTGTGTCTGCACACAGCTCCTAGACACTAAGGGCTGAAGCTTGGGTTCTAGCCCTGAGCCCAGAAGTCTACACAGCAATGAAAAAGCCCCAGCCCTGTGAACCCAAGTTGGCTGGCACAGGCCAGCAGTGGGTGTCTTGTTGCTGTGTAGACCTACCTATCCGGATACCAGGGCTTTCCCAAGGTCACACACAGCAGGTCTATGAGTGAACTGAGACTGGACCCCAGTTCTTTTGGTTCCCAATCCAGTGCTCTATCCACTAAACCACACTGCCTCCAGCATAAGTTGCTCCCACTGACCAAAATGCTGAAAGGCAGCAATTTTAAGAGAGAAGCAGCTAAATAATTATCATTCACATTCACTTGGATTAGGAAATAATGACAGTCATGGCTGGCAAGCACTGACCACTTAATAGCAGCCAATGTATACAGGCTGGTTACTCAAACCTTACTAGCGAACAGCAGCAGCAGAAAAGCCTAATGTCTTAGCCTATTTGCTCAGCAATTTACTGCCACCAAAATCAAAATACTTCTCCTTTGTCCCAAGGCTAAGAAGGAGAATTTTCTTTGTCAAAGTAGATAGCAAGGGATGAAAAATAGGATTTATAATGGAAGGCTGGTTACAACCTTTTTATTTTTGACAAACAAAAATGTTAGAAATTATTGGAAACCATCAAGTTGCCTAATAGTAAAGCTATGTAACCATATGGCCTTATTGTCACTATTTTCATGCCCCCTCCTACTTCTTCTGGCTGTGCCTTGTTTCAAATTAGATTGTAAATTCTTTGAGGCATTTACTCTGTTTACAGAGCCCACCACAATGGGGCCTCAATCCTGACTGGGATCTTTGGCCCTTACTGGAATACAAGTAGTAATCACCTTAAGTAAAGGAGAATAAACACGGCCCCATAATATCTAGTTCAAAAGTTTACATTCTTGTAAGTTTCATTAAGATTCTAAATTCAGGGAGACATGAATCTGTCACTTTTTATTGCTGAGCAAAGTACCATTGTGTTATATAATTAATCAATAATCATTATATTACTCCAGTGTTTACAACCTACATTTTGCTGGAAAGGCATTGAAAACAAAAAAGGCAATCAGAACAAAACAAATCACAAACCCTTCTCTCTCCTCCAACCCCCTCTCCAGTGCATGTCAGGAAATAATATAGTATGTGTACATACAAAGCAGTGTTCATCTCAGCTATTTGATTACACAAAAATCTGCCAACACAAACAACTGCTAAGCAGCTGAGTCCCTTCGACCAGACAGAGACGACATTCTGGTGTAACTTCTACTTTGTATTCCGTAATGAGTTTTATTCTGTATCAAGCACGCATTAGCAGCAAGAGCTTAAAGGATAACATCGGGCTGAAAGAAAAGCAGCCAGTTATAGGACTAATGTATAAGGATGAAAAACAGAAAACAAAACAAAGCCAGGCAATTTTTTTTAAAGGAAAGTACCAATAATTTATGTTCAGCTCGGGTCAAAACATTTCTAATTAAGAGCCTGCTACAGAAAATCAAAAAAGCAATGAACAGAACAAATACATATTAAACACAAATGCTTACATATTTATTAGCATGGTCCTAAAATAGTAATAAGGGAAGGGAAAAGGTTATTTGTTGAATTATTAAAATCTGTTTTCCCATTGTATAATAGAGTGTGTTAAATACTGCACATTTAACATAGAGTAAATGGATTTTACAATTGGGAGAATTTATAGCAGAGCAGCACATGGAATGATTTCAGGGGGGAGCCAGGGAGTCTGCCCAGGAGGGTTTTGGCAGATGGGTAGAAGGGGATCAAGAGACTTGTGCTGGGGAACATGGCTCACAGGGAGGCATTGTGGAGGAAAGGGGGAAGGAAAGGGGAGGGTGGCAACACATGGCAGGCCTGCTATGAGATGGTTCTTGAAACACAAATGCCCTCAGGATCAGCGTTCATGTCATGCTCCCTATCAGTACCTGGCCCGGGCCGGGAAAGCTAATGATCCAACCAGCCGACCAAATTCAGTGATGAATCCTGGTCACATGCCATTTGAGGCATGTTGTGCAAACGCTAATACAACTCAGTCATCCTGCAGTCAATTTTACCTGCTCAGCTGGGTGGCTTTGCCTTCGGGTGCCCAGTTCACAACAATGGCAAAACCAGGGACAAACACACTGCTTGTTGTAAAAATCAATGGACAGGAGTCTTCTCAGTTTTTTGAGAGACACATGGTAGTAGTTTTCAGAGTAGCAGCTGTGTTAGTCCGTATTCACAAAAAGAAAAGGAGTACTAGTGGCACCTTAGAGACTAACCAATTTATTTGAGCATAAGCTTTCATGAGCTACAGCTCACCGATGAAGTGAGCTATAGCTCACGAAAGCTTATGCTCAAATAAACTGGTTAGTCTCTAAGGTGCCACTAGTACTCCTTTTCTTTTTACATGGTAGTAGTGAATGTGATTTTGGGGCTCTACAATTCCTAACTAGGTCTTCAGTCCTTCATTTTCTAAAGTGTTCCCTGAGAGACATACGGATGTGGTGAGGCAAGGTGGGGCCCAGCGCAGTACAGGAGAACTTGGGAAGAGACAAGATATGTTTGGGTGGATGGGAGAGGGGCCTTCCAAGAGGAGATCTGCAACATTATTCAGATCCCTGTTCAGCTATGTGACCCTTCCAAAACCAAATCTAGGAAAGAGAGTTAAATGGGAAAATTGAAATGCTAGTAAACACACCTTCCACTATTCCCCATCTGCTCCATTTTAGTAAGTAGGCAGGACACAGAACAGCACTCTTATAAAATTGAAAATCCTCCTCCTTACAAGAAGGAAAACAGCAAGGCTAGACGAACAGTACATTTTGCTGGCATGCACACATTCATGTCACTTGCATGTCCAAGATACCCATGAACTGACTTTGTTGATGATGGAAAAAAATTGAATTTTCATGTTACAACTCCCATTGTTATGGTTAGTATTTTATTCAACTAGGTAATTTTAAAAAACACTAAATTAATTTTTGGGTGTGCTGGCCTTGCTACTGTTACTTTTTTATTTGTTTGCCTAATTCTGGAGTTTTTGTAGCCAAGAAAAACTCCATTGACATCAGCAGTCCTTTTGCCTATATAAGGATTGCAGGACCCAGCACTTTTTGAACTGAAAGTAAATACAATCTCTGTAAAATGCTCAGACAAAGCTTTAGGGCAGGATCCAAAACCAGTGAAGACCATTGATTTCAGTGGACTTTGGATCAGGCCCTTAAAATCTCAAAGTTCTCAAAAATTAACGTTTCCTGATAATATAAATTATATCAGGAACATAGGTCAAATTATTTATATGCTAATATAATACCAAGGTTTACAAATTATGGATTCTTAGCTTTCCAACTTGTTCAAATTTTGGTCTAGGGAGGTTAATAGAGAATACCAAGAAAAATATTTGCTAATTTAGGATTCACTTAGACATTTATACTTTTTTTGTACAGTAGGAGCTTGAGGTGTGTCAAGATTGCAGAATCAGACTATGTTACGGCCCAGATTTGTAATGGTATTAGGCATTGCTCCGCTCAGCACTGCAATGCCTAACTACTTGAGATCTTAAGCCTCATTGTCAAAAGTGACGTCAGAGCCTACGTACCATTGAAAGTCAATTACTTAGGTTCCTACATGCCTTGGTCACTTTTGAAAGTGAGACTAGACGTTGCAAAGTGGAGCGGAGCAATGCCTAAATACTTCTAAAAATCTGGGCCTATGTCCTTACCTATGATGTAAGCACACTGATGTAGCAAATCCTATTACTGAGAGTGCAGAAAGACCATTACTATAGCATTCCATTAAAACGGAGTGATTTTAAATACAAACAAGAAATATTTTAATAGACCAAGACCTCAATGAACAAATATACTCCCAAAACACTTATTGTCAAAGGAAGAAAATGTGTCAGGTATACTGAATGTAGATATCAGAGAGAACCTATTTTTCTCTTTCTCTTCCCTCCTCCCCTCCGTCCCCATCTTTAGGTAACATTAAAGAGAGAGCAGTAAATCACTAGGACAACAAAACAGACATGCCAAAACTTTGTTGAGCGATGAAGCAGTGTTGTTTCTGGGATGCCTTTTATACTTTTTCCATCTTTCTGAAAGCATTTTTACAAGCTTACACAAGGTCACCTGCATAAGCGATGCTTGAAGATATTGCAGTTTTATTATTTGCCTGAGCATTGCCTCACACCTGCACGTATGCACATACATACATGCACCCTTACGTGCATGTGGTCTCCTACTTTGACAAGGCCACAGCTGCAGCAATCATTCAAATGCTTTCCTTTGTCCGCCTCAGGCTAGCAGGTGTTTTTTGAAGATACCAAGGAACCTGGGTAGTCCATCAAAGGAATGTCTTCAGCAAGACTTGCAAAAAAATAGCTACGTTAATTGGGGAATACCGGACGTTCTTTTGCAAGCAAGTAAAATAGATTATATATATTTGTGCTTGTTGACTGTAAATTATGCATATGAAGAGCAGATCACTGATTTTCAGTGGATTTATAAAACAAAAGGTACAATACTGAATAATGAAATACAGCTGAAGTAGCCTTCACTGTTGTTTAACATAGTCAAATATGGCAAACTGCAGGAGCCAGTTGTTCAAGCTGATATCCTCATGTTCCCTGTACACTTCAGGGTGTATTAAAGTCAAACGTGTGTATCATATTGAAGTCTGTAAGACAACCCCTAGCTATTCAGATATGTGTCATTGAATTGTATGATTAGATAACATAAGAAATGCAGCAATTACAGTACGCAATGCAAACAAAAAATAGATGAAGATCTTAAGAGTTTAGTCTTAAAGCTTTGTGGGCAGGTAGCTGCACAAGTGACATTTATTTCCAGTACGAAATGGGCACTGATTTCCCTGTCAGGGTGCCCCAGAGCCCTGGGAATGGTACCTCACAGAAGCACAGGGTTGGAGGGACGACTGAGGAGTTTGGAGAACTAATATGAACCAGAGGGACAGCCTGGGGTGAGGGACCCTGGGAGCATTTTTGGAAGGTGGCGGAAGGGCCAGAAGATCCTGATGATCACGGAGGTGGTATGAGATCCTGCAACAGCCCTTTCTCCTTTACCCTCATTCTGATACTTTTGTCCCAGCCCATTAGTTCAAACAGGAATTAATTCAGGGAAGTTCTATGGCCCCTGTTCTGCAGAAGGTCAAAATAGACGATCCCAACAATCCCTTCTGGCCTTGATATCTATAAATTAAACTCTTCCAGCCTGTTCCCCTCTGGTCCTGCCACCCCAGCAATAAAGTCAGGTAGGTTCCTCCTTCTTGCTGTGGCCAATAGGTGAGAGCACTGAGATCTCTGAAGACACAGTCTCCCTGCTGTCAGTTCTGGCACCCAGCACCACTGAGCCCCCATGGGTGAAAGGAGTAGCTTCAGAAAAACTCCTGCTCATTCCTGGAGCCTGGCTATGTGCAAAAATTCTGCAGGGTTGAGAGAATGTGAGGAGAGGGGCAAATGCAGGTTCTGTGTGACACTTGCCAGTTCTTTAGATGTAATGGAATACTGAAAGAAATCATTAGAATTATCATTTTATCATGGGATTTACCCAATGACTCCTGGACTGCACAGGTGTTCAGCCATGGGACAAGTATGTACAGATATAAAATTCAGGTCACATACAATGGAATGCAAATCTGCACAGTATGAGTGTCATATAAGCATGCAGTACTTACACCTATCAGTAATGAAGGCTACATAAGTACATATTGAGACAGATAGGACATTTTCTAGGTTACCACACAGTGAGGTAATGGACCTCTATTTTATCTTATATGTAGAATTAACCCCCTCAGCCCAAAAATGTGCAATTTGGGCAGATATCACATACCATCTGGTAGTATCTGGTAGTAAATGTTACCTTTTTAATGGGCACCAATGTACATGTAACTAAAAAGTCACGAGTACCTACTACAAAAATGAGTTTTTATCATTTGTCTTGTTTTAGGATTCCCTATGCTCATGCTCAACTGTCCATCACGAAAACAATGTTGCCATGTACAAGGTAGCAGAGTGGCCACTGGAAGTTGTGATGCTACAACTAAACCTCCCCAGAGCACTGAGTTTTCTGTTTACCTATGAGAATATGGGTTATGCAAGAACTTCAGTTTGGTTCTGCCTGGCCCAATCCAGGTAAGGCAGTATTGTTTCACCAGAGCGCTGGAGGTACTAAGTTGAGTCAGGCAGTCTGCCAAAGGAAGTGCGATCTTCTATAAAAGCAGGGCACAATGCTGCCAAATTTATTTCTGTGTTAGCTTTCAACCAGGTACAATGTGAATAAATAACCACGCTGCTTATGCCTGCACTTCACATTTGTACACACTACAAACCAGGCCTTGAAAAGTCTTGGATGATTAACATACAAACCCTTTTAAAATCATACCAGTCTATTCGTTAATGAACCAGATAACAATAGCTTCTCACAGAAAGATTAAAGATGCCCATTAGCAATAAAAATGTATTTCAGAAATTCTTGTTGCTTTTTATTAATTCCTAAATATCTAGATCACAGGACACAATGATTTTAGAAGCTATAAAACAGTGTTCTCCAGTTCTTGCTTAGTTAGTTCTTCTAGTGCTGGATAAAGAATCCTCAAACTTATTTAAAGAAAAGAAATTGACCCCAAGTACAACAGACCACCCTTGAAACAATCTCCATCTTTCTAGGAAACAAGAGTCTCCCCCGAACCTAGATCTGCTGCATAATAGGTTCAGCACCACTGCTAGGCCAGGAAGGAGCAATATTTCATTTTCAGAAAGAGAGGAAAGGAGGGAACCAGAGAGATTTGTTTAAAATACCAGACTGAAGCACATTCCACTCAGAATTGGATAATATTCAGAAAGCAATACTTGTGTTTTGATTAATACTAATATTGCTCATCTTTTTCTTTTGTGTAGTAGACAAATGGGAATTGGGATTGGAAAGACGTCTCAAGCTAAGTCAATTATGCCACATCATATCTTTGAGTATTTTCTGTTACACAAAAAGGAGCTCAAAGGCTCAATGAATGTTCTCAGTACCAATAGTTTGACAACGTTTTGTCATACGTGTTATCCTGTTATATTTCCAGCAATTCTCAATACTTTCAGAAGACTAACAGCTGTGAATGGCCTAGTTTAACAACAGAGAGACACACACACATAGACTCCAGGGATGCTCCAAGTATTGAGTTCTGACTGGACTTGCAACAGTTGTCTGAGCTGTGCAGGAGGTCAGACTAGATGATCATAATGGTCCCTTCTGACCTTAAAGTATATGAGTTGCATTTAGGCTGTCAGTAAAGTCCACTGAGTTGTAGCTTTCAATTCAAGTTCAAAATTAATTACTTGGCCAATGACTTTTACTTCTATTTAACTTCCCAAGTTTTAGTGGCTCTTATTGACAAACCTGTATAATAATCAACTTTTCAGTATGAAACATACCAGTCTTCCACTGGAATCTTAAAAGTGATTTGGAAGCAATGAAATGTTACTGCCCAGTGCAGTGACTCTCAGAACTGGTTGCAAGTTCTTTGAACTCAGACCTACAGAGCTCAGGGCCTCGCATGTTTTTTTTTTCATTCTAGTGGGGAGAAGGAGGAAATTCCCAATTTCTTTTTTACATTATTATTTCAGGGGGGAGGGTGCACATGCTGAACAGGTGCATATGCTAAGGAACCCATAAAACCCAGTAGGCATCATTTGCTACAGTTTTATTTATGGGCAGGTGCCACAGGAGGTTCATGTATTAACTAGTCTACTCAATTTATATTCTGGCTTAGATCACAAGTGAAACAGTGTTTGATGGACTCATCCTAGTCCCTGAGCAAAAAACCATCACACGGTTTTAAACATTTACCAGTCTGTGTTCAAGAGAAGCCCAAGACATAAATAGCACTGTACTAGCCCCACTACAGGACTGAGGCAAAATGGGGCAGTCTGAAGAATGTCAAACTCAAGCCTGTGCAATGAACACTCAAACATTTTAAGAACATATACTAAGGAAGCAACAGAAATGGATTCGGAAGGTGTGCCTCCAAGAGCGACCTATCCTCTTGGGATCACAAAAAAAGTCAGATCTATCATAGTGAAGGATCGATATCAGCCAAAAGGATGCTTGATGTCACATAAAGTCATTTTATTTAATTAAACTACATAAGGTAGTCCAGAAACATGAACCAAAATTAATGACAAGTTTGATAACAGAACTGTTCAGAATTACTATTGGGATGCTCTCACTGTAAGGGATAAAGCACTTAGACAAGGTCAGCACAAAGTTAAACACATATTCCAGATCAGCAGGACTTTGGCATGAAGTCAGCATTGACAGCAAAGTAAAAGTTTTGTCAACTACTTTGCTAAACAAATTCAGGAGAGTTTAGTAGCAAAATGATCATGTAATAATGAAATTCAGATTCATAACAACAGTCGGCTGTACAGCAATAATAAAGGCAGATTAATATATCTTGTAAAGCATTTTAGTTTCCAGCTTACTGAAATCACATTAAGAATGCATAAGCAGTTCAAAGATAACTAATTAGCATCAACAATAATCTTACCTTCTTCTGATCTTCTAGCTTGTGACTTATTGGATTCCTTCCATGTCTGTTCATTTCTGAAGATAAATCCATCCCATTCATGCCCTGCCCGTCAAAACGGAATCAGTTCAGCAAGACAGCAAACTAATCCAAAATGTGGGAACTACAAACACACAGACCTGCTGCTTTTTCCATCACATGCCTTCTCTGAACTTCACTGATTCCAAGGAATGATTAAAAAAATCCATCGATCGAGTAGAGAAAATAAACTTTGCAATTTACTCCTTGTACCTTCCGAACCAGCATATCGTTTTTAAAAGGTCACCCGTTAAAAAAGAAACATTCACCCAATACTTTAGTTCCAACCGTTATCTTCCATCACAAGTTTCCATTTTAAATAAGGTTACATCCCGTCTGTGAACCTGCTGAGAAAAAGATATGTAACAAGATTAGTTTAAAATTTGTCATCACCCTTTGTAGTTAATTCTCTCTCCTCTCTATGACACTTTTATTACTGAATGTAGTTACTAAAGCTGCTTTGTGAGTCAGTCTAGCTGTAAGAAATGCCATACTCTGAGAAGGTTAGCTGCTTGTCACCCTCACCACCATAGGCTATATATGATACCATTCTCAAAACCCACATATGCAACTCTGTGCAGTGTACCAGGAAAAAGGCCAATAAAAACTGCTCAGAGCAAAGGCACAGATATTAGTCCTACATCCTTTGGCCATACTATTCCAGAACATTTTTTTGTCAGTGTCTTAGGAAGGTGATAGTCCACCTGCCAAGGACAGGGTCATGAGGCAAGAGAAAACTCACAGTCAAATTATTAAGTCCCCAGCCAGTGTAAGAAGTTTAAAAACAAATGTTTGTAGAGGATTACAGTTGGAAATAAAATCAATACAAGTGATATTTGCTTGCCAAAACGCATTGTTCTATTATTAACAATAACTGAAAGAGCCAAAAATATATTTTCAAGCTTGTGCTACAATAAAACTGTGGAATATTGATGCCTTTAGTGCAATTAAAAGCCAATTGCATTTGAACTGACTTAATTGATAGGATGAAGCTCACATAAATTAATTTAAATGTATTGTACTTAATTGAAATGCGCTGGGCATCACAGCATGGAGAGTAGGTGGCCAGCCCTCTGTGGAGAAAGAAGTGGTTAGGGACTATTTAGAAAAGCTGGACGTGCACAAGTCCATGGGGCCAGACACGTTGCATCCGAAAGTGCTAAAGGAATTGGCGGCTGTGATTGCAGAGCCATTGGCCATTATCTTTGAAAACTCATGGCGAACGGGGGAAGTCCCAGATGACTGGAAAAAGGCTAATGTAGTGCCAATCTTTAAAAAAGGGAAGGAGGAGGATCCTGGGAACTACAGGCCAGTCAGTCTCACCTCAGTCCCCGGAAAAATCATGGAACAGATCCTCAAGGAATCAATCCTGAAGCACTTACACGAGAGGAAAGTGATCAGGAACAGTCAGCATGGATTCACCAAGGGAAGGTCATGCCTGACTAATCTAATCGCCTTCTATGATGAGATTACTGGTTCTGTGGATGAAGGGAAAGCAGTGGATGTATTGTTTCTTGACTTTAGCAAAGCTTTTGACACGGTCTCCCACAGTATTCTTGTCAGCAAGTTAAAGAAGTATGGGTTGGATGAATGGACTCTAAGGTGGATAGAAAGCTGGCTAGATTGTCGGGCTCAACGGGTAGTGATCAATGGCTCCATGTCTAGTTGGCAGCCGGTATCAAGTGGAGTGCCCCAAGGGTTGGTCCTGGGGCCGGTTTTGTTCAATATCTTCATAAATGATCTGGAGGACGGTGTGGATTGCACTCTCAGCAAATTTGCAGATGATACTAAACTAGGAGGAGTGGTAGATATGCTGAAGGGCAGGGATAGGATACAGGGGGACCTAGACAAATTGGAGGATTGGGCCATAAGAAATCTGATGAGGTTCAACAAAGATAAGTGCAGGGTCCTGCACTTAGGGCGGAAGAACCCAATGCACCGCTACAGACTAGGGACCAAATGGCTAGGCAGGAGTTCTGCGGAAAAAGACCTAGGGGTGACAGTGGACGAGAAGCTGGATATGAGTCAACAGTGTGCCCTTGTTGCCAAGAAGGCCAATGGCATTTTGGGATGTATAAGTAGGGGCATAGCCAGCAGATCGAGGGACGTGATCGTTCCCCTCGATTCGACATTGGTGAGGCCTCATCTGGAGTACTGTGTCCAGTTTTGGGCCCCACACTACAAGAAGGATGTGGATAAATTGGAGAGAGTCCAGCGAAGGGCAACAAAAATGATTAGGGATCTGGAACACATGACTTATGAGGAGAGGCTGAGGGAACTGGGATTGTTTAGTCTGCGGAAGAGAAGAATGAGGGGGGATTTGATAGCTGCTTTCAACTACCTGAGAGGTGGTTCCAAAGAGGATGGTTCTAGACTATTCTCAGTGGTAGAAGAAGACAGGACAAGGAGTAATGGTCTCAAGTTGCAGTGGGGGAGGTTTAAGTTGGATATTAGGAAAAACTTTTTCACTAGGAGGGTGGTGAAACACTGGAATGCGTTACCTAGGGAGGTGGTAGAATCTTCTTCCTTAGAGGTTTTTAAGGTCAGGCTCGACAGACCTCTGGCTGGGATGATTTAGTTGGGGATTGGTCCTGCTTTGAGCAGGGGGTTGGACTAGATGACCTCCTGAGGTCCCTTCCAACCCTGATATTCTATGATTCTATGATACTGTCAATACATTTTAAATGCACAATATTCAGTGTGACTTATAACCATTTGGTTGGAAATGAAATATATTTGTAGTTAGAGAGTATAAAGAAACGAGCAGTAGTAGAACAAGTGCAATAGAATATGTCATTTATGTCAATAAAATTAGTTTTAAAAAGATTATTCGCTCATACAGAACCTTATCCAAAACCCAACAAAGTCAATAGAAAGGTTCCCCTTGGCTTCAATGGGCTCTGAAACAGGCCCTCGGGTATATGGGTATTGGTCAACATGTAATTTATCACAATATGTAGGCAGGCCAAAAATTTGAAACCTTAGGTGCCTGAAATTAGTCTCCAAATTGCATATCTAGGCACCTAGATAAAAGCAGCTTCATGCTGCCATTATCTTCTTGGGGAGATCCATCACCTCTGAAGTTCAGGGCACATTTATCTAGCTGCCTAACTGTGGCTTTGGGAATCAAACTTTACGCACCCAAGGTTCCAAAAGTTTTTCTGTAATTCATATCAGGATTTCAATGAGTATTCTGCACTTTCAGATCATTTATATTTGGATGCTGCTCTTTGCTCAGACTGTGACAGAAGATTTCCCACTACCACGTGGTTTCCAACCCATTCCTAGGGTTAGAACTTCTCCATGTTTATTCCTCCTTCTGTTTTGTATTTTTGCCTAAGACTTTAAAGGCAGAACATACTGGAGTCAATGGAGTGAGATCAGGGATTCTTATGTAGTTTTCAGTTTCTGACACTCATGTTTACTCTAATCAGAAAAAACCCCCAGAAACAATAGTTCCTCTACCGTGACAGGAGCAAGGTCTCTCATGAATCACTTCATTAAGAAGATACACCATGGGCGTTTGTTGTGCAGGGCTACTGCCATATGTTAGGTGAACTGTTACGCATGAGGATGAACAGTGGATGTGATAAACCCAACAGCGGAATTAAAGTGAGCATGCAAAAATGACACACATAGTGAAAGCCCATTATAGCACAGGGTAAAGCACACAATCAGTATGTCTACACTGCAATGTAAGCTCAGGTACAAGCCTAACCCCCATTCCATTTACACACAAATCACACTAACCCAGTGATCGAATCCAGGGTCCCAGGACACCACAGGGGTTGAGGGTCTCAGCCTGAGTCAAGCCAGGACCAGGGTTCAAGGCCTACTGTTTTGCAGTGTAGACGTGGCCCCACTGGACACATGCTCTAGGAGTCCACCAAAAGTATTCCACAATCCCACAGGCGAACTTGCTTTGTCCTCTGGACAGACAAGTTAGGCGGACCGTCATGCCTTCCCACACTGCACCATGAACAAAAGGCTAGAATGGCACATTTTGGGAGGGAGTTAGGAAGTCTGAGATATGGGTGATTGAACTCAGGCTCACATATTGCAGCATACATGCTAGAGCCCTAGGTTGGAACCCAGGGTTCAACAATTCCTAACCTGGGGTTACAAACAAGTGTAGATACCCAAGCCCTAGGTTAACAAACCCAGGGACCGCTAACTTGAGTTCTACTAACCTGGGGCTTACATTGCAGTATAGACATACCCAAAGTATCCAACTCAAAACAGAGTAGTCAAAGTCCATCTCACTGATCCAGCAGAGGTTCTGTGAGTAATAAAGCTGTAGTTGTTCCCAGAACCACTGAAATGTGCAACATTTAGTTCTTTCCACTGTATGTTATATTTGTGATAACAGCAAATGGCTACTCATTCATTCAGTCAGGGTATCCTGATAAATAAAGGTACATCTCTACTGGTGAGTTAGGGGATTGATGGTGAAATCAGTGTGTTATACTGCATGGGGGAACTAATCGGATGAGTGCATCACATGAGAAGCTTTGTTTTGCCAAGCATAGTTTTAGTCTGAAGTACAAAACCCAGAAAAAATAACTGATTCCATTTGGCATTGTAGATTCTGAGATGAAAGTGCTTTTATTTTTTTTCAACTGGAAAAGGGCAGCACCAGGTTATGGAAATACTCACAAAAGATTATTCAAAATCTTTACACTATATGGAAAATATGTTTCTATGCGTTATTTAAGGCATGATCCAAAGCCCCTATAGTCAACGAAAAGGATCTCAGACTTCAGGGGGCTTTGGACCAAGCCCTTAATGTTTCTAAAGTATACTTAAGATGAACAGTACTGAGTATGATTATTAGCACTTACTGTACCTGCACAGTGAAAAACTAACTTTTATAAATGAAAAGGTTATATTGCATCACAAAGCAGATAAATTTCAGTAATAGTTTATAAACTTCAATAATTCTTGGGGGTGTCCTAAATCCATAAATTGCAGGGTGTGAGGATACACACATGAAATGCTGTTGCTCCAAACATCATCTGGACTTTGCAAAGTTTGTTGCAGACTTAAAATAATTTTATTGCTCAGTGTGTCCAAGATAAGAACTGCTTGATTTTGACTTCTTGGTTCATTTTGTTGTCTGACATGTATATCATATTATCCCCTTTACTAAGCAATCCCATCATACTGTGAAACTACTGGTGTTATAATGCAGGAGCGGAACTGAATACAAATATTTTTTATTAGATTGGCCTTGTTACTTTAAACATGCAATGCACAGAAAGGCAGTCTGTATGTATTTCATTCAGTACTTTTTTCAGCGGTCTTCAAACTTTTCAACATGAGGGATTGTAACTCATGCCCTGAGTTGATAAATCAGATTTAAGGTAGCCCCAAATTTATAATTCTCTATTTTATTTTACATGGGATTTGTTTAACACGTAGGCAATAATAGTAAAAAAAACAGGTCTGCCTTTCATAACTGTATTTCTCATTATTCATGCTGTAATGAAAAATCCAAGTATCAAACTCTTGATGACAGTGCTCTGTCAGTCAGTTGACTAGTAAGGCAACAGAGAACAAAGAACAAGGGAGTTCTTTAACAGTTTCATTCAGGTAACAGAGAGGTAACATTTACTGATAATCTCTGATCATTTCAAAATACATATCACAATACAGTCTGGCACATAAACCAATCAGGCCCAGATTTTTAAAGGTATTTAAGCGCTGCAAAACCTAGTTTATTTAGTAAGCTAAGTCTCATCTTCAAGAAACTAAGGCACTTCCTTGCGTTTATCCCAAACAAGGTCCGCTCTACAAATCCTCTCCCTCCAAAGTGCTCTCAGTTCAGTGCTATCTCATCTATCATCCCACATACAAATGTGTCTTCCTTTATGACATCCTAACACTTCTTCTTGGGTCAGCCTCTTTTTCCTTCAGGCTTGATCTGAGGGATTCTCTTACCCACCTCGTCTAGATGGTGCTTTACATGACCAAGCCACCTGAGCCTACGCTTCCTCATTGTTTTTTTTTTCTGAGTGTTATTTTGAGCATGACTCTAGCTTACACATTCTTCATATTGTCTTTATTGTTTACACCACTCATCCATCTCAACATTAGCATTTCAATGGAACAGATCATTTGCTCATATTTCTTGTTGCCCAACATTCAGCATCATACATTAAAACTGGATGCACCACTATTTTATAGACTTTCCCTTTTAATCTTACGGGTATCTTCCTGTCATATACTACATCATTTCTCTCTCTCCATTTGAGCCAGACAATTCCAATTTCCAGATTCTGGAACCCAGATACTTGAAACTTTGTGTTTTTGGTATTGTCTGCCCATTGTAATACAGGAGGGCCAGGGAACAGTGGGAGAGTACTAGAGGGGAAATATATAAACTCAAGGCTAATTAAGTCTTGGTTCCCTGTAGACTAGGGAAGGTGGCTGCAGGTTAATTGGATCACCTGCAGTCAATTAAGGCCCTGTTAGGAACCTAATAAAACCTCCTGCTTCAGGCAGACAGAGGCAGAGGAGGAAGGAGAGAGGACTGGAGCTTGGAGGTGTGCTGTGAGACTTGGAAAATCAGAAAACCAAAGTAAGGGGGATGCTACCCTGGTAGGGGAGGGAGACTCCCTTCCCCAGCATCTAAGGACTGCAGGTACCCTACCCAAGGGGAAAGAGGATAAGAACACGCAGGGGTTGAGTGGGGCTGGAGCTCAGAGTGAGGAGCAAATTCAGACTCCTCCCCCGCTTCCCTCCTTTACCACCTTCTTGGGCCACTAGTGGGGCCATTGACACCCCAAGAACAGGGGCAAGGGGTGGCATCTTAGCTCCCCACCAAGAAAATCTCCAGACCCACCAGACTAACATCAGCCATCTTGTCACACCATCTAGTTTCAAGCATAATTCTTCAGTGTTCACATTATTAAAATTACACACCATATGCTTTTTTTCCTCTGCTTATTTTGAGCCCATGTCTCTCCAGAACATCTCTCCACTTAGGAAATGAAAATGAAATGTAGGCTCTTGAATGGGTTAGGAGTTCTAATGTTGAGTGCACCAGTGCCTAAATAACATTAAAAATCTGGGCCTTGGGGCCTGATTCAGCTCTACTGAAGTCAATGACAAGGCTTTCACTGACTTCAACGGATATTGTGTAAGGTCCTTAATTGGATGGTATAAAAAGTAAGATGTACCTATTTTGATCAGCCGTGCATCCTTAGGACTCAAAGGAGACAATACTTAACTTCCTTTGTAATGTGCATCTGAGGGTGAAAAGCTTTGTAAGAGCAAAGTATATTATTAATAGATAAATTATAATAATAATAACCTGAAATATTCTTCACTTTTGGAAGTTTCAGTAAATGAAACTAATGAGAAATATCTTGGCCCTGATCCTACTCCCATTTATATCAATGACAAAACTCCCACTGACTTTTAAATGGTGCAGGAACAGTCTCCTTAAGAAAAGGAAAAGGGCCACCCAGTCTAATATGCCTTCCTTGCTTGAATGACATTTTAAATCACATCTTCCTCCATCATCACTGTTCCTCTTAATCCGCCTGATCACCAGACACAAAGTTAGGTGCTGCTTTAACTTATACTATTTAGGACAAACACCTCAATCTTTACTCAGGCAAAGGTTCCTATTGCCTTTCACTGAAAGGACTGATTACGGGCTGCAGGATTTGACTCTTTGTTCCAATAACATTTCCAGGTAACTTATTCCATATTTTTATTACCCTTTGCAAGAAATACAGTAGTATGGACCAAGTTCCCTCATCACGTCCTGATTCTTAATTTACTCAACATAAATAAATCAAAACAAATTACCCTGCAGGTGAGATGGCAAAATAGGGTAATATGTCAGCATCCACCTTGGAAGACCTTGTTTAAACCCTGGCTTTAGGACTCAAACATAGCTAGTTTGGTGGGACTGGCTTAGTCCCTACATTGTTTCACATGACAAAAATCACCACATATTATTTTTATTCTATGTTCTAGGGAGGACCACTGGTGAACCAGCTGCACTGTTTTGGTCAGGATGGAGTGCATGCGCCTGACCGGTTCCTGCTCTAGCCAATGCCAAGTTAGGCCTTCATTTTCACAAGCAACAGATTTGCACAAACTTGGAAGAAAAAAAAAAAAGAAACCACCACAGGATAACATAGGATTTGTATTGTTTTGCTTCTGTAGTGATATTTTGCAGGCCAGGATAGTGTTTCCCTTTATTTTACCAGGCTGAGTGCACATTTTTGTATTGAGTCCACATTTCACATTTTTTAGCTAAAGCAAAGTGCTCCCTAGCAATATGTGGGAGCTGTCCGTTGGTTATCATACTCCCAGAAGCCATTGCTATAATGCTATAACTGCTGAAGCAACTGTAATTCCTTACTTTCACCCCCAGCAGTCAGCAATATCTCCCAGAATGGAGTTTGCTTGGATTCTGGCTATAGTCCTGTCACAAAAGTCAAATGAATGTACTTGATCATTTTTTTTTACTTCATTTTAGCTTTTGCTAGCAACTTCATTATATGGACTGAGATGCTCTGCATAGCACCTATACAGCCTCTATTATATATCATTTTATTTCATACGTGAAAACAGTGTCAGACAGGAATGTTCTTTCTCGCTTCCATCATCATTCTTTGGCCATCAAGCATCAGAGAGAGAAAATATATCCAAGAATATATTCTTGAGAGAGAGTCAATATCAACTACGTGCCCCATTCCACTTTTTTATCATATTTTCTAAAGAACTCAAATGCAGCAAAATAAATCTTTTGGAGGCAAAGTACTCTACACCAAGACACATGACTGAGTGCCACCATCTAAACAAAATTGGGTTATCATCTGAGCAGGCATTGTGCTGCTGGAGATGCACTCTTTCAAATATGTTAAATTAATATATATCTTATAGCACTTCGTGCTAGAATAGAGGTGTTATCTTCAGTGACTTGGCCATATTTCAACTCGTGCAATTACTTAAATTCCCTATCTAAATTCCCCCTCTAATTTCAATGATACATAATATTCTCCATTCCTGTTCAGAATTGTTCTGTAGTGTTACTGAACACTGTTAAAACAAATGTAGCATCTCAACTCTGAGACGGCTGCACTTCAGTGGTGGACAACATAATTTGTACATGCAAAGTTTGCCAAGTGCTTTGGGAACCATTAGTGGGAAAATATGAGTTTGTTATTTGTATGAATACACATGTGAGTATACTTTGGCCATATTTTTACTACTACGGCTGGCACAGGAGGAGTCCATAGTTCTTTACAAACTAAGAAGAAAGGTGCATGCACTTATGAGCTTACAGAATCTATTTAGATATCGGAAAGGATGATAATGAATTGGAGAGAATGGGTTACAACTGTAAAAGACCATGAATTACTCTTATGTAAGTATCTGGTTGCTCTAGTTACAAACACATATATCATATTGTAATAATAGTTTGAGATGAGTGTGAAAGACACGAGGCTGCCTCTAACATTTTATGAATATATGCTGTTTGCTGGATTGTTGTGAGGTTGTTTAATTTATCAATACAAGGGGTTAATTAAGAAAGGGGTGGCTGCACAGGAAGGAGGACAACATCTCTGAAAACACCAGAGCTAAAGCGGAGTCATCTGCTGTGAAGCCCATCTCTGACACCCTTTGGAGCCAGTCAAAATGGCTTAAACTGGCTTAGGAGACACAAGAGAAGGCAAAAGACTTGACTGAACTTAAGAAGAGACACCTTTTTTGAACAGGGGAAATGGGCTGTTTAGAGTTAAGGTGAACGCAGACTCCAGCGGCTGGGGTGTCTGAGGTGAGACAGGCTTACCTAGGGATATAGGTCAGATAGTCTTATGTACAGATCCTTTATTGTACTAAAATCCTACTCCTGTGTTGTGCTTTGTGCCTGCTGTTCAGGTTAAATGCTTTGGTTTGAGAAAGCTGCTTTGGGTCACCGTTTTCACCAATGGTCACAGCACCCAAAGGAAGACTCCCAGGTGCTGAACCTAGTCCGGCCTGCAGAGAAATCATGAGTGGCACACAGGGGCTGTAGCCCAAGGACCCAATCTACGTGTCGTCACAGCACAGTTAACTCAAGTTATAACTCAAGTGTTATCCCTAACTCGACTGCTGTCCACACACACAAGTCTCTAGCTCAGGAATAGCCAACCTGAGCCTTAGAAGGAGCCAGAATTTACCAATGTACGTCGCCAAAGAGCCACAATAATACATCAGCAGCCCCCCATCCGCTCCCCCACTCCAGGCCCCAGTGCCTCCCCCTCCCCACCATACCTCCCGCTTGCTGTGATCAGCTGTTTTGCATGTGCAAGAGGCTCTGGAGGGGTAGAGGAGAGAAGGAAGGACACAGCATCTTCGGGGGAAGAGGTGGAGTTGGGGGCAGTGCCTGGGGCAGAGCAGGGGGTTGAGCAATGAGCATTCCCTGGCACATTGGAAAGTTGGCGCCTGTAGCTCCAGCCCCGGAGTCAGCGCCGATGCAAGGAGCTGCATATTAACCTCTGAAGAGCCCCTGTAGCTCCAGAGTCACAGGTTGGCCACCCCTGCTCTAGCTCAAGTAATGCTTTAAACTCAAGCTAGCTGACCCGTTGGGGGCGGGGTGGGTTGAAGCTCAAGTGTTGAAGCCTGAGCTAGCAATGCAGCGGGCATGCAACATCTTGAGTTACAAGAACTCGTTGTTTTGAAGTTGTTCTCTCATTCTGAAATGTCATTTCCCAAGGAGCTGTGCAAACCTTATTTCTTTGTTAGATGTTGTTTTGTTTTGAGTTGCTACTGCTCATTTTTTGCTTTGATTTTAGAACCTGAATGAACCCAAAAGTCACATTAAAAAAAGTAAAAATCATCCATGTTTCACCTAGATTCATGTCAAAAATCAAAGATAAGTGATCAGATAGCACAGCATAAAACCTAGATAGGGATATTAGATAACTGGATAAATTCATATACTTTACATGATTGCAGAAGCAAAGAACAATTTATATTAACAAAAATCAAAACTTTGGTTAGAAAAGAAAGTACCAATATCACAGTAAGCTAATCTGGAAGCGATGAAATAAAAAAACAATGTAGGCAGAATGAAGGGGCACTCAAACAGTAACTGAAAGTGAGTGATCACAATGAAGATAAAGATTGAATTTCAGTCACTAAAGAAAAAAGACATACATGTTTGATGTTGAAGAAAGTCTTGTCTACGCCTAATGCACTGGAGAAATTGTTCAAGAACAGTTCATCTGTGCAAGAATATGACCCCTTTTCAAATGCCAAGGTCAGGCTAATGTGCTGAGAAAGGGCTTAATGTAGGTTTAAAACACACACACACACACACACACCCTCCACAGGCTTTGACAACCCAATTGTGCACATCCAACCTCCACTGACTTAATTGGATGCTATGCATAGGCAACTGACAGACGAGTCAAGTTCCATGTTTCCATAGGGATTTAATTTATTTTTTTTTTAATTAGGCCCCATTCATGTTACTCCTTTGCAATAGTTCCTTCAGACCATTTTGGCATGGGCTCACACCTCTCTCTTACGGATTTGGCTTACTGCTTTAGTTATGCACCAAACTGTAGGAAGGAGTGCACTAATGTTTGATGCTTGTGTTGGAAACTTGTAATTTTGTATTCAAAGTCTGCAGGCTGAAAAGAGATACAGAAGATACATTGCTCATTCTGTCTGATAAGCCTTGCTCAGACATGCCTTCCTCTGTGTGAAAGAAATTAGGCATTTTGGCCTATAAGCAAAGTTACAAGTTATTAAACCTATGTAATGGGGGAGGAAATGGATTTAATTTTTATGTCTATTTTCTCTTTTCTGTTGTCCTCTAATGTTATAGATCCCAAATATTGATTTACTAGGAGGCCCAGATTTTGTCTGGTCTCAAATCCCAATCAACAACATTGGAATAATATGTCCTTTCTCCCATGATTTTCTTGTCTATTTAGATTGTAAGATCCCTGGGACAAAGACTCTCTCTTTATTACTTGTATGTATAGCATCTAGCACAACAGGGATCCGATTTTGGTGGGGGCCTCCAGGAGCTACTGTAATAAAAATTAAAAATTAGGGCTGTCGATTAATCGCAGTTAACTCACGCAACTAACTCAAAAAAAATTAATTGCAGCTTTAATTGCACTGTTAATACCAATTGAAATTTATTAAATATTTTGGATGTTTTTCTACATTTTCAAATATATTGATTTCAATTACAACACAGAATGCAAAGTGTGCAGTGTTCACTTTATATTATTATATTAGAAATTTTTGCACTGTAAAAATGATAAAAGAAATAGTATTTTTCAATCACCTCATACAAGTACTGTAGTGCATTCTCTTTATCATGAAAGTGCAACTTACAAATGCAGATTTTTTTTGTTACATAACTGCTCTCAAAAACAAAACAATGTAAAACTTTAGAGACTACAAGTCGACTCGGTCCTACTTCTTGTTCAGCCAATCGCTAAGACAAACAAGTTTGTTTACATTTACAGGAGATAATGCTGCTTGCTTCTTATGTACAATGTCACCTGAAAGCGAGATCAGGAGTTTGCATGGCACTTTTGTAGCTGGCATTGCAAGGTATTTACATGCCAGATGTGCTAAATATTTGTATGCCCCTTCATGCTTCAGCCACCATTCCAGAGGACATGCTTTCATGCTGATGACGCTTGTTAAAAAACTAATGTGTTAATTAAATTTGTGACTGAACTTCTTGGGAGAGAATTGTATGTCTCCTGCTCTGTTTTACCTGCATTCTGCCATATATTTCATGTTATAGCAGTCTTGGATGATGACCCAGCACATGTTGTTTGTTTTAAGAACACTTTCACTGCAGATTTGACAAAACGCAAAGAAGTTACCCAATGTGAAATTTCTAAAGATACAGCACTCAACCCAGGTTTAAGAATCTGAAGTGACTTCCAAAATCTGAGAGGGATGAGGTGTGGAGCATGCTTTCAGAACCCGAACCACCAAAAAAGAAAATCTGCTGGTGGCATCTGACTCAGATGATGAAAACGAGCATGTGTCAGTCCATACTACTTTGAATTGTTATTGAGCAGAACCTGTCATCAGCAGACACATGTCTCTGGAATGGTGGTTGAAGTCTGAAGGGACATATGAATCTTTAGTGCATCTGGAACGTAAATATCTTGCAATGTCAGCTACAACAGTGCCGTGTGAATGCCTGTATACAACTGTAAACAAGAAGCGAGCAGCATTATCTCCCACAAATGTGAACACACTTGTTTGACTGAGCGATTGGCTGAACAAGAAGTAGGACTCAGTGGACTTGTAGGCTCTGAAGTTTTACACTTATTTTTGTACATAATTCTACATTTGTAAGTTCAACTTTCATGATAAAGTGATTGTACTACAGTATTTGTAATGGGGGAATTGAAAATACTATTTCTTTTGGTTTTTTATGGTGCAAACATACGTAATCAAAAATAAATATAAAGTGAGCACTGGACACGTTCTGTGCTGTGTTGTAACTGAAATCAATATATTTGAAAATGTAGAAAACACCCACAAATATTTAAATAAATATTCTATTAACAGCGTGATTCATCTTGTGATTAATCATGATTCATTTTTTTAATTGCTTGACAGTCCTAGTAATAATAAATGTAATTTTCACTATATATTTTTTCAGAATCCTGACACAGTCCACTATTGATAGGTGTTAATCAGTTTTCTGAAGCAGTGAAAAGTTTGAGGGGAATTATTCTTCCTGGTAACCAGATACACACAAAAAAAGTGCTTCTTGCAATGCGGACCGACATAGCCTGATACCCTATGAATGACAGTCCTTTCCACTGAGAAATGTGTTCTGTCTGGCAGCAGTGAAGGAGTCAAATAGACAAAGGTGCTCCCTAAGGTCTCAGGTATAATATATGGCATTGTTTAAAATAAAAGAAATCGCATACCCTTCCAAAACAGAGCAGTCCTACAAATTACTTACATAGAATCATAGAATATCAGGGTTGGAAGGGACCTCAGGAGGTCATCTAGTCCAACCCCCTGCTCAAAGCAGGACTAATCCCCAATTTTTGTCCCGATCCCTAAATGGCCCCCTCAAGGATTGAACTCACAACCCTGGGTTTAGCAGGCCAATGCTCAAACCACTGAGCTATCCCTCCCCCCATGAAAGGGTTAAACCCTCTACCATACAATAGCGGAAACTGGAGAAGGCATACTGCTCCATCGATATTTCTAAATCCTCCAATCTTAAAAATACCATTAAATCAAAAAGAAAGTCTCTCATAGTGTGCTCTACAACATGCTGAATAATGCAATTTGATCAAACAGCTAACTGCTTTTTTCTGCAGCATTTTAAATCCACACCTGTTACTAGTGATACAGCAAAAATCATATCTATCTTCCCAGAACATGTCCCTGTCAATTTCATGGCTGCTTCAAAAGCTGCCAATTAATTCTCACAACATTTGTTTAGCTGCAGCATCTTCAGGTGTACCACATGTTTATCTCTGGATATTAGATACAGCTGCATATTAAATATAGCAAGCAATGCTCCACATCTCTCACAGGCCTGATAACTTAATATTCTACATGAGTCCAGACTACCTTCTTGCAATTAATTTGAATGATTTAAATAAATAGGTGGCTGAATCACCAAACAGCTGCTAGATAAAACATTGCAAAGGACTAGCTCAGCAAGCGAGACAACTATTTAAAAAAAAATGGAATGTAAAAAAGTTACATGTGAATTTTAGACCAAAAGGCACCAACCATAAGCCCAGGAGACCAAAGTCTACAGAATGTTTCAGCACAAACACACTTCCCCACTGGTACAACTGAACCATGACCTGGAAGACTGTCCTTTTATTTGAGTCTCCACGATCATAGAACCATAGACTAATACAGGGGTTCACAAACTTCATTGCACTGCAGTCCCCTTCTGACAACAAAAGCCTGAGCCCACCTGAGCCCCGCCACCCTGGGCGGGGGGCCAAAGCCCATGCCCCACCACCCCGGGTTTGGGGGACCAAAGCTGAAGCCCAAGGGCTTCAGCCTCAGGCAGGGGGCCTGTAACCTGAGACCCAATGCCCAGGGCTGAAGCTTGGGCTTCAGCCCTGGACCCCAGCAACTCTAAGCCAGCCCTGGTTTAAAATGGGGTCACAACCCACATGTTGAGAACTGCTGGACTCATATAAATTAGAGCTGGTTCTTTAGCCCATCTCTTTGGCAATACAGGATTGTTCCCTACAGTATATTTTCTACAGCTTTATTCTATCTTTATTAAAAGCGAGGCAGTTCACAGCACTTCCTTCAGGACTATATTAAGCAGCATAACAGATCTCAATGCCAGAAATTTTTTCTTAAAATTCAGCCTTAAATTTTCTCTCAGTTTCATCCCACTATTCCTAGTTATAGCCTCCTGAACCATTTTACTTAATTCCTTAACTTCCTTCCTTACACTCTTCAAATAAACTTACCATGCCCCCTACTGGTTTCACTTATGTTTTTTAACCAATTTAGCTCAACTGGTGAGAATTACTGTGTGGTCACTCTTACTTCGGTTTCAGAATGGCTTTCTTTGTATTAGTTTAAACCTGTTCAAAACCAACTTAAGCAAAACTAAAACAGACCTGGTTTAAACTGAAACAAGTGTCTGCACAGCCTTTTGTGCCAGTTAAAATCAGTTTTTAATCATATCTTAAGTTAAACTGGTGCAACTTTCTTATGTAGACAACCCCTTACTTATCACTAAGTCAAGATATTCATGTAAGGACTGATTTTCAAGGGTACTTAAGCACTCACGACTCTGAAGATGATGGGAGTTGCAGGTGCTCGGCACCTCTAGGCAACTGTAGAAACCTGGCCTATATAGTTCTTTCAAGTCTTTCCTCATAAGTCAGTTCCTTGAGCTCCTTAATTGAGGGAAGCATGATGGAGAAGGTAATTTGGGCACTCTTATTTATTGTCTCATAATACAAGAACAAGGGGACATGCAATGACATTGAAAAGGCAGTGAATTTAAAATAGATAAAAGTAAATACAGTTTTTTTAAACTCAGTGTTAAATTACCCTGTGGAACTCTTTGACACAAGATATCAACAAGACCAAAAATGTAGCAGGACTCTAAATAGGATTGGACCATAACAACGAAATAAGAGTTTTTTATTAAATAAATAAAATTGAAGGAACTTGTAGCAACCCCTGTATTTAGGCTACCTAGCCCCATAAAAGATTCTTGCAATCTTTTTTTGAGAAGCTCTAACGTCTCCATTGTTTTTTGCAGGCCTTTGGAATTTGGTAAAAAGAAAACCCTCAGACTAAATAACTGCCTCTTTTTGTGCCAGGAAATTCCATTAGGTTTGGTTGAGATGTAAATGGTTAAAAGTCACCATTTCCATTCTGTCTTGTGTACCTTAGGAAAAATGTTAGCAGCATGCCGAAATAATAACTGAACACATGCATATTCTAAAGAGCTACGCCCATACCACTGCCAAAGCACTAGCAGCATGCACTAGAATGCAAACACCTGGGAACTGCCACAGTAGTTATAACAATGGGGTAGGTACAGGAAAGCCAGGCCAGGTAGCCCACTTCCCCATCCCCTGACTATCCACCAGACTCCGTGCACGGCCCCAGTGTCCCATCCCACATTCTGGAGCACCACATGCACCATGAACACCTCCATCTTCCGAAGTAGTGGGAGAGAGAGCGCCAACAAGCTCGGATCCCCGCATAAACCATGTAGACCCAACTAGTAGGCCATTGCCCTCTCTTAGGATACCAAATGGGGATAGAGCCCCCCCCCCTCCCCGCCGCCACCACCACCACTCTGGGAAAGGAAAAGAGAGGGCTGGGGTCCCACAGACCACCTCCTATATCCAGCCCATGGCACCAGCAGCCCATCCTCCCATTTGGAATAACAGCTTCCTTTAGGCAAGAGGATAGAGTGCCAACGTTCTACTTGCACAAACCTGAACATCCTTGGCCTGCCCCCTGCCCCGCCCTCCTCTGAGGTCCCCCTCCCCCCGCTCACTCCATCCTCCCCCCCCCTGTCACTCACTTGCTCATTTTCACCAGGCTGGCTGAGAGGTTTGGGGTGTGGGAGGGGGCTGACAGATGGTGCCCCACTGCCCTGGGGCTGACAGCCAGAGCCCCACTGCCACCTCCCAGTGAGGGAGGAGTGGAGAAGGAGAGCCTGAGCTTGGGCTGTCAGCCCTGGTTGGTGTTGGGGAATCTGGCAGTAAACCCCAGGCAGGGGAGGATCCAGCAATCCCCTTTATCCCCTTTCCCACACCTCACAGGTGTGCACAGCCCTTCTGCATGAGCCCCAGCTGCCAGGAGCTGACAACCAAAGCTCTTTAAAAAAAAAAAAAAAAGCACACACAGTTCGCATCTCCCTAAACATATTTCTGCGCTTCCCTTGGGAGGCCTGCCCCATAGTTTGTGAACCACTGCCCTAAAGCCTCTGGTCCTGGTTACTGCCAAAGGCAGGTTACTGAAATAAGTGGACCACTGATTTGATCAGTTATGGCAACTTCTGTGTTCCTAAATTCAAGGATATTGAGATACAAGGAAGAAATAGTGGCTCATTATACACTCCTCCGCTGCAATATTTTGATGTGGGTTCCAGACCTTTTCAAAATTTGGGGAGGAAAATGGAAGTACAATTTCTGGTTTCCAGTTTGGGCTCACATCTAGTCGTGGCAGATCTGGGACTGAAAACAAATTTCTAGGTCTGATCTCCCACTACCTCCTTGCTCTGTGAGACATATGCCACCCAAAAGTGAATTGGTCTGTTTTTCTACCATGTGACACAGTGCACAGCAAATTTCCTATCACCTTTAAGTGTCATTACTACTTTCAAGGCTTCTCCATCTCACTGAAATCTCTGTTATAGATTTATTTTGCCCTAATTTTATTTCCAAATTGAATTTCTTGTTTTCTCCCTGCATAGCTACACTTTTTAGATTTGTTGCCTTTTTTCCTCTGTCCTGGCAGTTGTTGGCACTTCTCCAATGTAAGTACCATCTGTAAATTTCATTAATATGCTGTTTACCCCTCTGCCACCCAGATCTTTAAAGATGATGTTTTAAAAGGTGGGATCAAAAACTGATCTCTGCAGTAATATTCTGTTTGTAAAAAAAATGATATACACATGAAAATTATAAAAATATCCAGCTCTAGGGTTGAATTTAACTATATAATCCTTTAAGCACTTGTGTGATGTATTAGGTAATCATCTCACTGGTTCGCCCCTGCTTTCTGAAAAGCCAAAGTCCCTTTTGAATGTAATAGGTTAAAAAATGTTGCAAACCAGACATAGACACCTTTGTAAATCTGGCACTAAGTGCCTAAAGATGCAGATAGCTGCCTCGTGTGATTTTCTAAATTGCCTAAGCAGGTTAGGCACCTAACTCCCATTGGAAATCAGTTACTCATTTCTGTCCTAAAGAGGAAATGTCTAAACCCTTACGGGGCACATCTCCACTGCAAAACACAGAAAACAGAAAACCCTGAAGCAGTGAGTCTGAGAGACTGGATCAATTAACTTGGGCTCACAGGGTTCTCGCTACGGGGCTAGCAGTGTGGAAATTCCTGCTTGGGCTGGAGCCCAGGCTCTGAGACCCACTGCCCTCACTGGATTTCAGAGCCCAGACTTCAGCCCGAATGAGAACGTCCACAGTGCTATTTTTAGTCCCATAGCACAGCCCCATGAGCCCAAGTCAGTTAAGCCAGGCTCCGAGACTCGCTGCTGTTTGTTGTGTTTTGGGTTTTTTTTGTTTGTTTTGTTTTGGTTTGATTTTTTGCAATGTAGATGTACCCATAAAGAGCTTGTAAACTGGGACCTCCCTAGATAATTGGCACCAATGGTACTTCACTCATGCAAGTCTTTCCAATCAAGTTAATGGGACTTGTACACCTGCACACCCTAAAATGGTCATGCCTATGCCTTCTGAGGCACTAAAGGCTGCATAGGCCTTGGGCTGGCCCTCTGCACAGGGGTGATCTTCACCCTAGTTGCATAAGGTAAGCAAAATTTGTACCTATGCATTTTTGTATGCAATGTAGCCACTTTTTCACAGGTAATATGATTAAAACTTATTTAGGCCAGTAAAACATCGTAAAAAGGTGGTTGACCTGGTCGTGATGCAAACCAATGACCAAAAGATGAAAGGCTCCATTGCACATTACTAGTTCCACATTTTTTTTGTATTTTATAAACACACGCACACACACAGCCCTACCCCTAGATCACTACAATTTTGTAGGGTACTGCAGGCTTGTAACAGTATTTACTAATTTATAGCCATCTAGGAATAATGCTATTTTAATCCTCTTTATAAAATTTCACCAAGCAACATTTCCCTTTAGCAGTATTGTATAACCTTCAAACCATCAAAGACTCATACAAGAAAAACACTAATACTGTTTTGCCTTCTAAAAATATATAAATAAAACCACTAACAACTAAAGAAAGCTTTAAACACTTTTCCTTAAAACCCCTTATCTTCAAGCAGTGGAATTAAATTTGTGCTTGAAGCACAATAATTCCATAGAGAATAACACTAGTAAATTTCCCCTCACTGTAAGCAGCAAAACAATGATTACATGTACAGCTCTGAACTAAAACTTGCCCTTTTTAAAAGCTTGTTGTGTAGGAAATACACTCTTGTTTTTTAAACAGCACCAGTTACAATTCTGTTAAAAGTGCTAAAAGCGCACACACTGAAGATATTTGTAAATGCGGTAAATTAAGGGGAGAGAAAAAGGACATTATGATTAACAATACAAAATTCTTATTTCTCTGTTAAGACAACTGTCATGTAACTTGCCTTACTAGTTATTAAAATGTGGTTCATGCAGAGACACTGCTTAATCAGACCATGAAATGTGCACTGTTTGCAGTGAGGCATTTATGTCTAAATATTGTCAGTCTCAGAGACATGATTGATAATCACCATTCATAACATGTAGCAAACAAAGAGTAACATGTAGCAAACAAATGCAAAGGTCAGAGGTCATCAGCAATCATACCACTGCCATTCCCAAAACAAACATGATTACTGTTGTGATCAAATGCATATGTCCATAAACTGGTAAGGGCTGTGACGAATGTTTATCTAGCTGACACTAGCGTATCATATATGTGACATCTTGGCTTCATTATCCTTAGCACTACCTGGAATAAGGATGAGCAATTATAGAGGCTGAATGAAACAATAAACAGAGGACCACAACAGCAGAACTCACTATTTTTAAACAAATCTGATTTCTGAAATAATAAAATCTAGCCCAATTGATGTATATGTTGACTAGATACTCAGACTGGCGGAGGAAAAACGGTGTTAAATTGTTTAGTGGAATTATACTGTCAATTGTGATGAGAGACAAAGAATTTTTTTGGCAATTAATAGTTTTATACAATTTCCTTCAAATATAAAAAAATGTTCTACTCTAATATAATATTATCCCAATACTTCTAATTTTCTATAACTGAGAACTTTTCAGTACAATTGGGTAATTTAGAGCAGACCACAGTGTATCTACAAATACACCTTTCATATATGTGGCATTATTTACATTAATATAAGTAATACACACAAATACTCCCCCACACACAGTATTATACACTCATACATACAGCTATATGCTGTAGACTTATTTATATGTATATGCACACAGATTAAATATAGATTTGGTACATTTACAGTTTTACACTTTGTTTTTCCTCATTGTTTTTTCCTCATTTATTAATATGCCAATATTTTGTACTAAAATCAGTTTTTGAAGCATTTGCTTAAAAGAGGCCCCAGAAAAAGACACGCTGTTCAAAAAACCCAAGATTTTATGGTAATAATTTTACTACACAACACTTAAAGTTATAATGAAGCTGATAAAATTTTGACATCTTTTAAAACAGAACATTACAACCACATATACAATCCAGTAAATCTATACAAAGCAACTTGATTTGAATGGCATATTTCAGTTTTATACAGGTTCGTTCAGAGTACATACCAGACAATGCAGCAAGAATGTATAATTTGTTCATCTAGTCATCCATTGTAACATCCTGTCTAAAATGAATCTGATATTACTACTTACAGATTTCTACATTCTTGCTGTTTGTAGATTCAAATTTGTCCAAGTGGAGTTTAGCATAGAAGAAAAGGATCAGAAAACAATGTCTTTACCCAAGGAGTGGATCACTTTGCACTGATAGAAATGTAATGGTTCTTCAGGAAGCATAATGAACAACCTTATCTCAGGAGACCTCTGTTCTCTACACACATCAAGAGTGGTGACAGCTCATCCTTCCCAGAAACCAATACCAGGAAGAAAGTGAGCTGCCTAAGAGTGTTAAACCTACAGTATGTTGAATGCTTGCTGTCATCAGAGTCTAGTATTACTGTGCAACCACCCAAGCTACTCCTTACATAGCACTTCACACAAAGAGACCTTAATCATTCCATATATTTCCTAGCAACATAAAGCAAGAATTTAATTGTTTAATTTATGTGTGGTTTGCATTCACTAGCCTGGCAGCCCTACGTTTAATGCTTCATACCACTATATCATAGAGATGAGTCTGGTCTTTTGTTGGCAGGTTCGGGACTGTTGCAAATTCAACCCCCTGGAGCAGATGGGAAAACGCTGCATCACCCTGCTAGATTAGTAGTGTTACTGACTGGCTGCAAAAGAGTTTCAACCAGACATTGCCCACTAGAAGTTGGGTCTCTAGCACACAGCCTAGAGTACAGTAAATACTAAGAGGAGGAGAAAAGAGGATATATTCAGGGTTTCAGGAACACGTGAATGGCTTTCTCCAAAATAGATACATGGAAGTAAAATAGCTTAATCAGCAGTTATCCAATACATGAAAAAAATCATATTTGCTAGGAAAGGAGTACTTGTGGCACCTTAGAGACTAACAAATTTATTTGAGCATAAGATTTTGTGAGCTACAGCTCACTTCATCGGATGCATTCAGTGAAGTGCAGTCCACTGAATGCATCTGATGAAGTGAGCTGTAGCTCACGAAAGTTTATGCTCAAATAAATTCGTTAGTCTCTAAGGTACCACAAGTACTCCTTTTCTTTTTGCGAATACAGACTAACACGGCTGCTAATCTGAAACCTGTCATATTTGCTAGGGTGAGCAGAAAGCCAGCACACAGTATTTTACCTGGATTCAATATAAAAATCCACGTACTGGCACTGGTCACTAGACAATCATAAGTGACGCAAGTTAAACAGGAATAGAGTGAGGAGAAATTTTTTTTGCGGGTGGGGGGAAGGGTAGAAAATGCAGATTCAGTGACAGCACAACTTTTCACAAATTAAAACTATTAAAAATATCTTGAAATCAAAACATTTTTTCTTCAATTCATTGAATATTTCAACAAATTTTGGCTTTGGGTCAACCCAATATGATTTTCCCCCCAGTTTCTCAAAATTGTCAGTGAACTGAAAAAAAATCATTTCTTTGCACAGCTCTAATAAGGAGTTCACAATCTGGCTCAATATGTATTGTCTAAAGACCGAATCCTGATTCCTTTGGAGTCAATATTAATACACTCAGACTTCAGTGGAAATACTATTGGGCTCTAAGTCTATGAAGTGCAACATCTTAATGGCAAATTCTTCATATACCACTGAAGACGTCAGGTTACACCACCAGCATCACTATATCAAGAGTGTAATTCTCTACATGCAATGTGTGTGAATTGATTCACACAGAGAAATATGCCCTCTAACTTTCAAAGGACTGGGTTAAATGAGGTGAAACAAATAAGAACAGCCCCTGGTGCTATTACCACATAACAGTAAAACTAGTAATAATAATGAAATGTTACCTATTTGTAAATTTCCTTATATATTAACTATTGATCATACAAAGTCAATATGAAAACAAGGCCTGTAATTTAACAAACATATAGTATGCATTACACACCTAATGCACAGAGATTCTTTATTCACATGCTTTCATAAAGAAAATATATTCAGCTGAAACAATATCAGTGCTCCCCAACCAATCCAGACACTGCCTTTTACAGACTGGCTGACAACCATCTTCAAATCCCTTAGCATCTATAAAAATACTTTACTGTGACATCAATGAAACACTGAAGGCAAAAGATTTAACTGATTATTTTTTGCCAGTTTCCTAGTTCAGCATGAAATGGTGACAGCTTTGACAACTTTAACCATTATGTACCTGTGCATTCATATGCTTCATCCCTTATACTATTCTCCCTTCTCTTTCAGAGGGTGTCTTCCCTTTCCTTTGCATGTTAATCACTTAAAATCCAGCTCAGGTCAGTAGCTATCAAAAGGTATTGCCATCTCCTGGCTGAATGGCGGCCTATGAAAAATTAAATGGTCTCAGACCTCTTCCTAGTGGACAACTGTGCACCCCAAAACACCACCAACAGCAGAACTGGCACTAATGGGTAGGCCATGTCCACACTACAAACTTACGTTGACTCAAGTTACGCTGGCATACAGCCGCTGTAGTTGGTACGTCACTTGTGCGCATGCTTACTTGGCTCCTTGTGTCGGCGGTGCATGTACTCACCAGGAGTGCTAGTACTGATGCAGAGTGAGGTGCATCACAGGTAGGTATCCCATTGTGCAAATTGCTGCGCATGCAGCGCATTGTCTTTTGGGAAATTTTGGCAATGCATCATGGGGCTGAAACAAGTCGTGCAGGGGTGACTGGGAGCATGGGGTCAACTTCCCAGTTTGCAACAGTCTTCATCCTATCATGTTGTTTGCATCCCCTAATTTTCAAGCCTTTTCCTCAAACTCCCACAAACTCGTGCTGTGCTGTCCTCCTCACTGTCCACCATCTCTGAGAGAAGCATGGAGCCCGCACAGCTCTGCACTGTTGTCATAAGCATTGTAAGCATACATTGCACAATCCTGGAGGACCTGTAGAGCCGCAAGAAGAACCCAACGAGTGGGGAACATGATGATTCCTTGGAGGACAGATTGCAAGGGGACATAGCGAGAACCAATTCAAGGTTGTTGGTGGCATTCACAGATCAGCTGCAGACAGTGGAGAGCCACTTTTGGGACCAAGAAACAACCATTAACTGGTGGGATTGCATCAGAATGCAGGTTTGTGATGACAAGCAGTGGCTGCAGAACTTCTGGATGCGCAAGGCCACATTCCTGGATCTGTGTGCTGAGCTTGCTCCAGCCCTCCAGCACAGCAGTACCACAATCAAAGCTGCACTGACAGTGGAGAAGCAAGCAGTAATCACACTATGGAAGCTTGCAATGTCAGATTACTACCAGTCAGGAATCAATTTGGAGTCAGGAAATTTACCACAGGAGCTGTTGTGACGCACAATTTTGGGACCATTTATCATCTCCTGCGTAGACTGTGACTTTGGGCAATGTGCAGAACACAGTAAACAGATTTGCAGCAGTGGGGTTCCTGAATTGCACTGGAGCGATAGATGGCACACATATCCCTATTTTGGCACCAGACCACCTTGCCACTGAGTACATCAATAGGAAGGACTACTTTTCTGTGGTTATGCAAGCATTGGTGGATCACCGGGGACACTTCACCGACATCAGTGTTGGCTGGTCAAGGAAGGTGCACAGGACTGCTCAGAAAGCTGCAAGCAGGGACTCTCTTTCCCAACTGGCAGATTACCATTGGTAATGTTGAAATGCCAATAGTGATCCTGGGGGACCCAGCCAACCCCTTGCTTCCCTAGCTTATAAAACCGTATACGAGCCACTTAGACAGCACCAAGGAATAATTTTACTACCAACTCAGCAGGTGCAGAATGACAGTTGAATGTGCTTTTGGTCATTTGAAGGGTCACTGGTGTTATTAACTCACAAGACTGGATCTCAGTGAGAAAAGTATCCCAATGATTATAAGCTACCTGGAGGAGGGCAGAGGCTGTCTGCTGAATCTGAACAGCCAGATACAAGGGCTAATAGCAGAGCTCAATGTGGAGCTATACTACTTAGGGAGGCTTTGAAAGACAATTTTAACAGTGAGCCAGAGTAGTGTGTGTTGTTTTAATGTGTTATACCTGACCCTGTTTTTCGTGAGTGTGGGGGGCCTGGTAGGAATCTTGTGGTGATTGCTGTACATGTTGGAGTGTAACACTATCAATGCATCTATTAATTTTGTTTGTGAATGATCCTATGACTTGTGACACACTGCAGTAATAGATAATTGGTTTCTTTCAGAACTGCGGAATACTTGGCAGCATATGTTGTGAACTAATAAAGACGGATTATGTTCCAAATAACAGAATTTTATTCTGTAACAAAATCAGTGGAAAACACCCATACAATTTAAAAACAAATACATTAAAAGATTAATAAAACTTAATATATTAAGAGAACAGAACTTATGAAGGGGAAAGAACATTCATGTCCATTTCAGCTACACATACACAACTGAGGCTTTCACAGTCAGTGTATGTGAAACTGTGATTGCCTTTAATGTCCCCCAGCATTAAGTGGTAGGGGTAGAGCAGCAACCTGATGCCACGTGGAACGTTGAGGGGTGGTATAAGGGATTTTAAGTTCTCAATGGGCTGCAGAGGGTGGTGAGCCGAGGGATGTTGAACTTGCGGGTCCACCAGAGCCTGCAATAACTGAGTTTGCTGCCTGAGAAGCCCCATTACGTCTTGGTGCATCTCCCTCTTCTTTTCCTCCTGGGACTGTCTCCTCTCTACTCTTTACTTTTTCAGGCTGACTGCAATGTTCATCCTACAAGCCCTATACTCACAGTCCAATGCAGCACTGGCTTGCAGAATCTTATTCCACATGTCATCCCAAGTCCTCTTCTTTCTCCTCCCTACCTGGGTCAGACATTCTGTGGATGTGGAAGGGGCATGACAGTAGCTGAAGATAAAACACCATTGTCAGCATATTCACTACAGAAAGCAAAACTTAAGATGCTGAACTCACTCCCAAGGGAATTGCTTGGTTGCATTATTCTAGTAGTGTAGGGCAGTGGCACTGAATACTGGCACCATTTTCCACAAGCAGTGGTGATTTTAGCTGGTATCTCACTTCTGACTGTAACAAAGGAAGAGAGAGCACAGCTGTTGCTGGAGTCCCAAAGCCACCTGGGCCCATTTGCTGCTAGCCGGGGTACTGCAGTGCTGTCTGCTGAGTTATCGTTGAAGGGTATGGGAAAGTCTCCTGCCACAGAGGAAGAAATAAGGCAACCCTCCCTAGAAATGTTCAGCAAAGGTCTGCAGAATACCTTCCAAAATGTTTCCTCGAGGTCTCTCAGGAGGAGTCAAGGGACATCCCTTTGTACATAAACAAACTGCTCTACGTAGCCCCCGCTGCCTAACTCTAGAGGGGAATGAAAAGCAGGTAGCAACTCTACCTCTCTTGGCTGTACCACTACCTTTTCTAGCACAAGTAAATCAAGGAAAAGACAAAAGATGTGAACTGCCATCCCTGTAATGGGAAATGTATCTACACACTTACCCAAGATTCCTTCCCCAGCATCGGGCTCGCCCGTGCTCAACTGGTGGGACTGACTGGCCTGCAGTGCAGTCAAAAACAGGTTCCGACTCACTGAGCAGATGCACCCCAGTCACCTGTCCCCCATGTTCCTCCTCCTCGTCCACCACCAACTCCTCCTCACTGTTCACGGCAAGGGCCTGTAACTCCTGCTCGGAGGTATCCATGGTGCTGCGGGGGAGTGGGGGTAGGGTCTCCACTGAGGATGGCATGCTGCTCTTTGTAAAAGCAGCAGGTCTGCAGCTTGACACCAGAATTATTGTTGGCCTTCCTGACCGTCTGGTATGCCTGCTGCAGTTCCTTGGCTTTCATGCTGCACTGCTGTTGGTCCCTGTCATATCTCTTCTCCTGAATCCCCTGAGCAATCTGCTCATAGATGTTGATGTTTCTATGGCCGGTTCAGAGCTGTGGCTGCATAGCCTCTTCTCCCCACAGGCCCAGGAGAGCCAATATCTCCTGACTACTGCAGGAAGGAGTGCATCTGGAGCGTGTAGCCGCCATGGGCAGCTGGACAGTTGCACTCAGCAATGGAGAGCTGCTAGGTGTGCTCACCACACCAGGCAATCAGAATGGGAAATTTCAAAAATTAATGGGGCTTTAAAGGGGAGCGGAGGCTCCTAGACCCCTGGACAGTGGACAATATAGTGACCAGAGCAGTCAATGTGGGGCAATGTGGGACATCTGTTAGAAGACAGTTAGTGTCAACATAAGTAACCTAGTGTCTACACTGGCACTGCGTTGGCCTTAGTACATCAAACATGGCTCTACACCATTATGTTGGTGTAATAGGGCACTTACAGAGCAGGGAGACCAATTTAAATGTAGACACATGCACAACTAGGTTGACAAAAGCTGCCTTGCATTGACCTAAATGTGTAGCGTAGACCAGGCCATAGTCTCAGCAGAGAGGCAAAGGACTGATTAGGACACGGAAACTACACATGATCCCTCCAGGTCAGGGTTGAGGCACACTGGCGTAACCATGTGGGGAAACTTATTGCCACTACTGTCCAGGCTGCCTATGTATGGCTTCATGAGCCATGCCATTAAGGGGTAGGCTGGGTCCCCCAAGGATAACGATAGGCATTTCAACATCCCCAATGGTTATTTTCTGGACTGGAAATAAAGTCCCTTCCTGCAGCTTTTGAAACAGACCAGAGTTCCTGAAGATGCGAGCGTCATGTACCTTTCCCGGCCATCCCACGTTGATGCTGGTGAAACGTCCCTTGTGATCCACCAGTGCTTGCAGCACAATTGAAAAGTACCCCTTGCGGTTTATGTACTCACTGGCTTGGTGCTCTGGGTGCCAAGACAGGGATATGGGTTCCATCTATGGCCCCACCACAGTTAGGGAATCCCATTGCAGCAAAGCCATCCACTATGACCTGCACATTTCCCAGCGTCACTACCCTTGATATCAGCAGATCTTTGATTGCGTTGGCTACTTGCATCACAGCAGCCCCCACAGTAGATTTGCCCAATCCAAATTGATTCCCTACTGACCGGTAGCTGTCTGGCATTGCAAGCTTCCACAGGGCTATTGCCACTTGCTTCTCAACTGTGAGGGCTGCTCTCACCTTGGTATTATTGCGCCTCAGGGCAGGGGAAAGCAAGTCACAAAGTTCCATGAAAGTGCCCTTACGCATGCGAAAGTTTCGCAGCCACTGGGAATCGTCCCAGACCTGCAGCACTATGCGGTCCCACCAGTCTGTGCTTGTTTTCCGAGCCCAGAATCGGCGTTCCATTGCATGAACCTGCCCCATTAGCACCATGATGCCCACACTGCCAGGGCCTGTGCTTTGAGAGAAGTCTGTGTCCATGTCCTCATCACTCTTGTCGTCGCATTGATGTCGCCTACTCACCCGGTTTCGCTTTGCCAGGTTCTGGTGCTGCATATACTGCTGGATAATGCGTGTGGTGTTTAATGTGCTCCTAATTGCCAAAGTGATCTGAGCGGGCTCGATGCTTGCTGTGGTATGACGTCTGCACAGAACGATTGTCTGCCATTGCCCTGATGGAGGGAGGGGCGACTGACGACATGGCTTACAGGGTTGGCTTACAGGGAATTAAAATCAACAAAGGGGGTGGCTTTGCAAGAAACTGAATGGCCCCCTCAAAGATAGACCTCAAAACCTCAAGGACAGAACTCAAAACTGGGTTTAGCAGGCCATTGATTTCATGGAGGGAGGGAGGAGAAAATGAATACAAAACAAATCTGGTCTATTTCTTGTTTTGAGCCACTTAATCTATCTTTATACATCTTGCTGGCAGCAAGATTGGCAGCAGTCATACTGCACCGTCTTCTGCTGAGCATCCACACCGTCTTCTGCTGAGCATCCAGGAGATGACCGCTAGCCATCGTCATCTCCTGGATGCTCAGCAGAAGACGGTGCAGTATGACTGCTGGCCATCATCTTCTGCTGGCTGCTGATTAAAAGACAGTGCACTGCCGGTAGGACTCAATCGCCATGAGATGAAACTTAAAAGGGAAATGACGAAACAAATGACCGTTTGTACCAAACGGTACGAAACTGCAGAAAAACCTGAGTGTCTCTGGATTAAGTTTAGAAGTGTGAGCAACAAGAGTGATGTAGTGGTGGGAGTCTGTTATAGACCACCGGACCAGGGGGATGAGGCTTTCTTCTGGCAACTCGCAGAAGCTACTAGATCGCACGCCCTGGTGCTCATGGGTGACTTTAATTTTCCTGATATCTGCTGGGAGAGCAATACAGCGGTGCATAGACAATCCAGGAAGTTTTTGGAAAGCGTAGGGGACAATTTCATGGTGCAAGTGCTAGAGGAGCCAACTAGGGGGGGAGCTTTTCTTGACCTGCTGCTCACAAACCGGGAAGAATTAGTAGGGGAAGCAAAAGTAGATGGGAATCTGGGAGGCAATGACCATGAGTTGGTTGAGTTCAGGATCCTGACACAGGGAAGAAAGGTAAGCAGCAGGATATGGACCCTGGACTTCAGGAAAGCAGACTTCGACTCCCTCAGGGAACGGATGGGTAGGATCCCCTGGGGGACTAACATGAAGGGGAAAGGAGTCCAGGAGAGCTGGCTGTATTTCAAGGAATCCCTGTTGAGGTTACAGGGACAAACCATCCCGATGAGTCGAAAGAATAATAAATATGGCAGACGACCAGCTTGGCTTAACGGTGAAATCCTAGCGGATCTTAAACATAAAAAAGAAGCTTACAAGAAGTGGAAGGTTGGACATATGACCAGGGAAGAGTATAAAAATATTGCTCGGGCATGTGGGAATGTAATCAGGAGGGCCAAATCGCACCTGGAGCTGCAACTAGCAAGAGATGTCAAGAGTAACAAGAAGGGTTTCTTCAGTTATGTTGGCAACAAGAAGAAAGCCAAGGAAAGTGTGGGCCCCTTAATGAATGAGGGAGGCAACCTAGTGACAGAGGATATGGAAAAAGCTAATGTACTCAATACTTTTTTTGCCTTTGTCTTCACTAACAAGGTCAGCTCCCAGGCTGCTGCGCTGGGCATCACAACATGGGGAGTTGATGGCCAGCCCTCTGTGGAGAAAGAGGTGGTTAGGGACTATTTAGAAAAGCTGGACGTGCACAAGTCCATGGGGCCGGACGAGTTGCATCCGAGAGTGCTGAAGGAATTGGCGGCTGTGATTGCAGAGCCATTGGCCATTATCTTTGAAAACTCGTGGCGAACGGGGGAAGTCCCAGATGACTGGAAAAAGGCTAATGTAGTGCCAATCTTTAAAAAAGGGAAGAAGCAGGATCCTGGGAACTACAGGCCAGTCAGCCTCACCTCAGTCCCCGGAAAAATCATGGAGCAGGTCCTCAAAGAATCAATCCTGAAGCACTTACATGAGAGGAAAGTGATCAGGAACAGTCAGCATGCATTCACCAAGGGAAGGTCATGCCTGACTAATCTAATCGCCTTCTATGATGAGATTACTGGTTCTGTGGATGAAGGGAAAGCAGTGGATGTATTGTTTCTTGACTTTAGTAAAGCTTTTGACACGGTCTCCCACAGTATTCTTATCAGCAAGTTAAAGAAGTATGGGCTGGATGAATGCACTATAAGGTGGGTAGAAAGTTGGCTAGATTGTCGGGCTCAACGGGTAGTGATCAATGGCTCCATGTCTAGTTGGCAGCCGGTGTCAAGTGGAGTGCCCCAGGGGTCGGTCCTAGGGCCGGTTTTGTTCAATATCTTCATAAATGATCTGGAGGATGGTGTGGATTGCACTCTCAGCAAATTTGCGGATGATACTAAACTGGGAGGAGTGGTAGATACGCTGGAGGGCAGGGATAGGATACAGGGGGACCTAGACAAATTGGAGGATTGGGCCAAAAGAAATCTGATGAGGTTCAATAAGGATAAGTGCAGGGTCCTGCACTTAGGACGGAAGAACCCAATGCACAGCTACAGACTAGGGACCAAATGGCTAGGCAGCAGTTCTGCGGAAAAGGATCTAGGGGTGACAGTGGATGAGAAGCTGGATATGAGTCAGCAGTGTGCCCTTGTTGCCAAGAAGGCCAATGGCATTTTGGGCTGTATAAGTAGGGGCATAGCGAGCAGATCGAGGGACGTGATCGTCCCCCTCTATTCGACATTGTTGAGGCCTCATCTGGAGTACTGTGTCCAGTTTTGGGCCCCACACTACAAGAAGGATGTGGATAAATTGGAGAGAGTCCAGCGAAGGGCAACAAAAATGATTAGGGGTCTGGAACACATGACTTCTGAGGAGAGGCTGAGGGAAGTGGGATTGTTTAGTCTGCAGATGAGAAGAATGAGGGGGGATTTGATAGCTGCTTTCAACTACCTGAGAGGTGGTTCCAAAGAGGATGGTTCTAGACTATTCTCAGTGGTAGAAGAGGACAGGAAAAGGAGTAATGGTCTCAAGTTGCAGTGGGGGAGGTTTAGGTTGGATATTAGGAAAAGCTTTTTCACTAGGAGGGTGGTGAAACACTGGAATGCGTTACCTAGGGAGGTGGTAGAATCTCCTTCCTTAGAAGTTTTTAAGGTCAGGCTTGACAAAGCCCTGGCTGGGATGATTCTGTTGGGGATTGGTCCTGCTTTGAGCAGGGGGTTGGACTAGATGACCTCCTGAGGTCCCTTCCAACCCTGATATTCTATGATTCTATGATTCTATGACCTGGCTGAGTCACTCCCATGTTTGCTGTGGCGCCCCGACCTCATCGATGTCGGTTAAAAGAGCACCCAGGACTACGTCGACGATGGCTACCAGTCACACTGCACGGTCTGCTGCCAAAAGGCAATAAACTGCTGCTGTGTAGCAATGCAGTACCGCGTCTGCCAGCACCCAGGAGACATATGGTGATGGTTAGCTGAGCGGGCTCCATGCTTGTTGTGGTATGGTGTCTGCACAGGTAACTGAAGAAAAAAGGTGCAAAACGATTGTCTGCCCTTGCTTTCACGGAAGGAGGGAGGGAAGGGGGGCCTGATGATATGTACCCAGAACCACCCGCGACAATGTTTTAGCCCCGTCAGGCACTGGGATTTCTACCCAGAATTCAAATGGGCAACAGAGACTGCGGGAACTGTGTGATAGCTACCCACAGTGCAATGCTCCGGAAATCGACGGTTGCCTCGGTACTGTGGACACACTCCGCTGACTACATGCACTTAGAGCATTTGTGTGGGGACACACACAATCGACTGTATAAAAACGCTTTCTACAAAACCGACTTCTATAAATTTGACTTAATTTCATAGTGTAGACATACCCTTAGGCTGCCAAATCCCAGCACAAGGAGTTATCCAGGGTTTCAGCAATCCTTAATGCCTACAACCTGCATCGGAGTCAAGCAGCAACCACTGTGAAGAACTATCATCCTCCATTGATGAAAAGATCATGAATGTTCGGAAAGCCTTCTCACACAGAATGGATCCACTATGCTTATATCCACCAACAGACAGCCCACCAGCATTCCCAGAGTTCAGTACCTTTAGTCATCAAGAAGGTCTGGACATCCTACAGGAGTCCCGATCCAAGACTTGTGAATCGGAACCATGCCCTTCCTGGCTTCTGAAAGAGAATTATGAACAACTGGTGCCACTCCTGACTGAAATAGCCAACGTATCAGTCAGAGAAGGACTCTTCCCTTCCTCCTTCAATCACACAGTAGTCTGATCAACTCTGAAGAAACCCAATCTGATTTTTTAGTCCTAGCCAACTACAACCCAGGGTCACACCTCCCACGTCAGAGCAAGCTAATAGAGAAGCTAACAAAAGGCCAACTACATGATCATCTAACTGAAATGAACATCCTAAACTTGACCCAATCTGGATTTTGGCCAGGACACTGAATTGAAACTACTTTAGCAGCATTAATGAATTCTCTCCTCCTCCCCCAGGTCAGCACAGCCATCAACCAGCTGATTTATAGATGAAAAAATGTCCATTGAACAAAACAGCCCTGTCCTACTGCTCCTTTTTAAAATATTCAGTTGAAATTAATTACGTTAGTCGGACTGGAGAGAGCACAAAGGGAACTAGAATCCTTCATGTCGATGCCAGAAAGTCCTAAGTCATAAAGGGAGTCTTCCCGCTTTGGTTTGCAGGTTACAGGCTCCATGTTTCCACTCCCTTGGGTCACTAAAGATCTATTAGCAGCACTTTCTTCCCTTTTTTTGTGATAAATAATCTGTGTTGCCCCTAGATATTTGCAGGATTATTGCTGTCAATAAAGCTGTGTTTTGTCAGGACAGAGTTGCATCTCTTCATACCACTTAGCAAGCAGAGACTCATTTTTCAGAGGCGGTCGGTGACAGCTACCTGGGAAATCAAGCAATGCATACTACATGACCAAGTTAATAGTAATTGTAATCAAATAGTAATCATATAAGCTGGTGTATGCACTGTCTTTTTGGAGATAGCAGACGTGGTCATTTCTGCAAGTGTGCAGTGACGAGGGCTGGATACTCCAAAGGAATGCTCTTCCAGGGGGCTTGGGAACTGGGGTGCATCAAGTGTAACATGCAAGGTAAAGTAAGAGCTGGCAGAGTCCTGAGAAGTTTGTCTGGGGTGTGCTAACAGACTGGAGTGACAGGGAGAAGTCACCCAGTTTAGCTCCAGCAAGTCTCTCTTTTGCTAAGGCAGAGGAGTAACAAGTTCTGGGCACCCCAAGAAAGCATCACAGACTAACAAGCTAGACAAATTCAGAATGGAAATAAGGCGTACATTTTAATCACCTGAACAATTTACCAAAGATTGAGCTGAATTCTCCATCACTGACAATTTTTAAGTCAAGATTTGAATTTTTTTTCGAGAAAGTGTGCACTAGAAATTATTTGGGGGGAAAGCCTATGTTATACAAATCACACTAGATAATCACAATGGTCCCTTCTAGCCTTGGAACCTGGAAGGTCAGTGAAAAATATTTATTTTTTGGCTACCACAGATTGAAGGTATCATGGAGCATACAGCCTAAAAAAGGGGAAGTGTAGAAATGCAGGGCTGGAAGGGATCTCTTGAGAGTATCTAGTCCATCCCCCCCATGCTGAGGCAGAATTACATATACCTACACCATCCCTGACAGGTGTTTCTCTATCCTGTTCTTAAACATCTCTATGACGGGGATTCCACACCCTCCCTAGATAACCTGTTCCAGTGACTGACTATTCTTATAGTTAGAAAGTGTTTCCTATATCTAACCTAAATCTCTCTTGCAGCAAACCAGGCTGATTATTTCTTTTGTTACCCTGGATGGACATGGAGAACAACTGATCACCATCGTCTTTATATAACAACCTTTTACATATTTGAAGACCATCATGTCCAAACTCAGCCTTCTCTTTTCTAGATTAAACATGCCTAATTCTTTCACCATTTCCTCACAGGTCATGTTTTCTAACCCTTTTTATTATTTACTCTTCTCTGGACTCTCTCCAATTTGTTCGTGTATTTGTAAAAGTGTGGTGACCAAAACTGGACACAATACTTCAGCAGAGGCCTCCCCAGTGACAAGTAAAGCAGAACAATTACCTCCCGTGTCTTGCATACAACACGTTAACATTCCAGAGTATTTGACTTTTACATGCCTAGTCATTTATTCCCCATTTTGTATTTGTGCATTTGATTTTTCCTTCCTAAGTGCAGCACTTTGTACTTCTCTTTAATGAATTTCATCACGTTGATTTCAGATCAAATTTTCCAATTTATCATTTTGAGTTCTAATCCTGTTCTCCAAAGTGCTATTGGTGTCATTTGCAGATTTTATAAGCATACTCTCCACTCCAACATCCAAGTTGTTAGTGAAAACTTTGACGAGTACTGGACTCAGGACAGACCTCTATGGGATCTCACTACATACATCTGTGACAGGAATGGCAATTTCCTACAATATCCTTGACAGTCCTTATTGTATTGTTTATATATTACTGTGGGCCAGGATTGTTTATAACTTCTTTACGGGTGAGATACAGAATATTGCAACCCCATACGCTATCTTTGGGGAACATTACTTTAAATAAATTGCTTATGTATGATTGCATTCTACTCCCTACTACCATACCTCCTCCAGGAACTAAAAATAGTGGTACCAGCTCCTGGGGCAGCTCGCATAAGCTCATTCAAACAGGATTCTCCAGAGATCAACAGACAAAGAAAGGATTTTGGGATAAATAGCTTGAGTTTAAACTGATTCAGTCCTTCTTTCTGATCCAGCAAACAGACAGGACTGTCTGACCAAAGAGGGGGGAGGCAATTTTTAGGGAAGGGTTGGAAGGACTGACACTGGCCAGGGCCCAAGACTGGAGTTGGGGGTAATCTCTGGTAAACTTTTTAGTATGTGTATGTTATTTTGTTGTAATATATCTTATCTGCAATGCTTTCACCCTTTCACCTTAAGAATAAATGAACTTGCTTAGAAAGAGCAGCATGGTAACTTATACCTGCTAGTGATTACAGGTGTCAAAACCTTCAAAGAGAAAGCAAAGCGCAGACGCTAGCCTCTTTAGGCAGTCTGGCTTGTTGAAGATATCACAATGTAGGCAGGTTACTCTGCAGCCTAGAAAAAACTAAAGTCAGGAGGGAGAGAGAGGTTGATCTCCATGCAAGAGAGGTGATGGTTCAGGAGCCAGAAGCTTAGAGTGGGTGCCCTTGATAGATGATGAAGGGGGAAATATGCATACAGTCATCCTGAAGTGTGCCAAATGTCTTTCCAGTCTGTTAGTGAACTATTGATGACGACTCTTTGAGAACAGGTTTTCAGCCAGATATGCCTCTGGTCACAATGATCCTTTTCAATGAAGGTACTAAGAGTTTACTATACAACTAATACGTATCAGACAAACATACAGATGCCTTTACACACTGGGCACTGACAAAGTCAAAGCACAGAGCTTTGTGACAGTTCTCTGCACAGAGGGGAACCCAAGTTTTTAAACAGTGGTCTCTACCAGACATGCAAGCGAAGACAACCCCCCTCCGCTGCAACAGTGGCTATGGTTTGTTTAATGGAACTTTTATTCATAGGCACATATAGCCTCAGAATTGTTCTGCAACTAACATTTCCCAAGCAGTTTACTATATTAGCATATTTCTGTATCAGCTATAGACTCTGCCAATCATATTATTCATGCACTATACTTCTATAAATGCTTTTTTCTTACCCTTCAACAAACTAGCCATAAACAGTGATTGCTCTGTTAACATATGCCATGTCATTAAAGTCACTGCATGTTTTTTTAAGTATTTTACAGAGAGAAATTGCAGTTGGCCCCAAATAGTCATTTTAGGAAGAGCTCATTATTGCTTATGCAGCATGTACAGCAACACTACCAAGAAATGCACTTATATCAGCAAGAAATATGAGCATCAGTACTCACCAATGCAGACATTCATTTCCCCCTGCACTCCATCTACCCATAACATCCCAACACCTGTCGGTTGCCATAAAAAGGGTTACTTGTACCCATGGCACCGTCAAAAAGTTCCAGCCTCCAGGAAAGACAAATGGAAGCTGGCAGTGTTTTCACTGGAGCTATAGTCCTTTTAGGTTGTTAATATTGAAAAGACATAGCCATTAGCCTGCTTAATGTACAGAAGGAAAAGAGCTTTCTGTCAAGAGATTCTGGAAGCAGCTCAAGATATGCAGACATTATAAAGACATTCTTCCAGATGTCAAATAGTTTCAAGAAACAAGAGATGCCCATAATCAAATGCACATGTTATAAACTACAAATCTATGTGGAGCACATGTTGGGGTAAGAGGTGAGTTAGCATTTGCAATATCCAGGCATTTTATTATTTAATTATGTAAATGAGAAGAAGAACAATACACTTCTTCTGACTATGGCTCAGTCCATAGACAAATCCATTCATCACCAGCATAGGCATTTCTTTACACAGCAACAACAACATTATATTTAAATGTCTATTGGCCTGGTAATGAATTTTGTATGAGGTTGTACATTAGCATTCCTGCATTTTTGGAGAGATTATGGAAATTTGCATTATAGAGAGTTAAACAATATATGTGACTAACAGGGTTGGCCACCCCCTTGTGGCTGGAGGTCACTCAGCAGCAGAGTGCCTCTGTTTTCCCTTCAGAGCTCTTTGACCTACCCTTGAACTGTGAGTTCTTAAACAATCCCCACAAGGGGCCTCATTTATTTAACCCATTGGGAACACACTGGGCCTCTAGGCCCCCACCCCTAATTCATGTCTCCCTCTCCCGTAGTCCAAAATAACAGTCTTTCAAAACGAAAACTCTCACCATCTTCATCCCACTTTCAGATGGGTGCAGATCCCTGCTCTCTGGGGGGTCTCTCTGCTTCCCAGTCTGTCTGCTTCCCTGCCTGGAGTATATCCTTCTCCACAGGCCTTTTCAGTCTCTCCCCTGTTTCTTGGACAGGGAATCCCCCAGGGCTCCCGGGCTGGACAGCTTTCCTCACTCTTTCCTTTTTCTTGTGCTTTTCACCTGCTAACTTAGGGCTCTGAAGGAGCCTTCCTGCTCCCTGAAGAGTGTCTATAAACCTAGCTGCAGTTCCCTGGGCCTCCCTCCTGTACTGCAACTCCCTGTCCTTTTTATCCTGGGATCACCTGATTCAACTGAGGCTTGGCCCATCCTGTAATCAGGGCTGGGTTAGCCCCAGGTTCTGCAGCCCATGGATCAAGCCACCCTGTTACAGTGACCAATTATAGAACAAAACCTCCTCCTCCCTGAGGGTCTGTCTGCTTCCTAGTACCTCCTGCCTGGAGTTTATCCTCCTCCGCAGGCTGTTCCAGGTAGCCATATATTGCATGTAAAATGATGGTATACAGAGAAGGAATTTTGCAAATTTGGCACAGATGCAAGAATAATTTTGCAAACACAGCAAGACATTTACACAGGTCAACATTTAAAGGGAAAGTGTTCACCAAGAGCTGTCCAACAGGGTTATCAGAGACTATTAGATATTCTAACTCATATAAACTCAGATGCTCGGTGATGGGTACATTAAAACACACAGATTAAACACACGAAGATATCTGAAATACTGCAATATTTGAGCACAGTTACAATGTTCAATGACCTCAGTACCTCAGACACAGATGTGTGGTACAATACTTTCAAAAGGTTGTGGCCTTTGTAAAAGCTCCAATTATTGTACATGAGCTCATTTATTAATCAGGGCTCTGAAGATTTTGAGAACTATAGACCTGTCCATGCCAGAGAGTTACAAAAATATTATTCAGTCCACAATTTTGTATTGAGCTTGGTCATAATCAAAGAACTAGTGTACAATCTTAGAACAAAGAATTTTAAATACAATCTTGATAATAGAAACAAGATGCAATGTCCAAAAGAACAATGTGAGAGGCAAGAATAAACACGAGGGGTAGAATCGCCAATAAAGTCCATACAAGTTTTGCCATTGACTTCAGTAGGGCGAGGATTTCACCTAAGGACTGAAGAGCAAGTATAAACAGACAAGTACTGCATCCACTCAAGAAAGAGTGTCTAAGAGCCAGAAGTGCAAAAAAAAATGTTCACATATAATATTCCCCTACAGAAATGGAAGTGAATGATGTTATTTATGTTTCTATTCCAATCTTTCTATATTGCTGCAAGAATTTATCTTTACAGAATGCATTAAACAGCATTCTTATACCAGTCAGAGAGTAAAGCCAACTCCACGGAAAATGTCTACCAACAATACAGAGAGGTTCAGCATACCTCTAATCAGAAAAACAAACAACATTATTTGCTGTTAGCCAAAATTGTGAGAGTACAAACATTGTTATCATCAGCAGTATCCTATCTCCAAGACAAGCTGCTGCAGAGTCAGACTATATTTACTGTACTAGAGGAGTGGAAACGAATGTGGGAAATCCACAGTGACAAGCTGGTGATGATCAGTTCACTGAGCTCCATGTTAAGAGCTGTAATGGAAGAGTCCCTGATAGGTAAACTCAAGTTTCTTCTTACAGTGGCGGAAGAACCAAAGTGTACAGGAGAGCATTTTCAGACACTGCAGTGGCAGATATCAACATATTTTACTATCAAAATAGATGTGATGGGAGTGAGGCAAGAGTCTGAACTGTCTGATACACAAATTAATGGAGGAGCGCGAGATGGTCAAGACAGCAGCGAACTAGAGGAGCTGTGGAGCAAGGGGATGGGTATTTCACTTTAAAACTACTGTTCCACCTCTACACAAAGGATTGTTGACATATCTGAAGGGAGTTTTATTGAGCACTCCTTGACAGGGTGGATGTTGGCTAAACTACAAACCCAAACGGTAGGTACGTGGGGGTAAAAAAGGATATTTTCCTCTACCAGTAAATCGGGTTTCTGCATTGAAGCATTTGGTAATCCAGAACAATGGGTTTCTGACTGCTGTTCAAACTGACTACGCAGAATGACCAATTGTCCTCAAGTGGAGGAGATGAAGAAATCCTAGTAGCTAGCCACTGAAGCAGCAAGAGTTTTGGAAACCCCAGGGAGAGGGCCTAATGTTGGCCTAATCTTTACATCCAAGAGAGGCTTGAAGAGCTCAGCCAGAAGTAGATTTCATGCAAGAGAGGGGCTAATAGTTTAGTGGGCCTTGTAGCTATTGTATCATGGATGTCTGCCTAGACTATCTTGCTCCTTGGCTGCTGTTACTTTATGCTCTTATAGTGCTAAGAGTGGTAATTAAATTATTCTTTCAGGATTTAAGTGGGGTTTGCGACTTTTGCAGGACCTCTGATCAGGGAATGAATTTCACATTAAATGTCTTATATAAAAATAAGTATGGCAATAAGCATTTACTCCCTTTAAGATTTATTTTCTGTTTCCATTAAAAACATGCTGCCAAACAACCTGGTGGAAACCTATTTAAATACTAAGTTAGATCCAAGATTTTTAAGATCACAATTCAAAGTTAACCTCTCTCTCTCTGTGTGTGTATGACTCACTCCTCCATTTTAAATAGATTGGAAGGCTCTAGGTAATTGTGTGTGTGCGTACCTAGACCCTTCCAGTCTATTTAAAATGGAGGAGTGAGTCTTCCGCAAAGGATGCTTTAAATAGGATGCAACAAAAGCAGGTGAAAGGAGAAGGGGAAGACTGAGGGGGGCATTGTATGTGTATGTCCCAAAATATATTCTTATTGATTTATAATTATTCATATTAGAAAATTTATTAAGATACCTCTGAAACATGGGCTATATTCGGGTTCTTAGTTATGATTTCCCAAAAGGAACCATGTTAATTACCGCTAACACAGGTCAACATTTTCTGAGTGGAGTCTGAAGAACTCTCACTCTCCTTTTACTTCATAGGAAAAGTGGTTGAAATAAGATTAGTTTACTTTAAAATAGTAACAATTCCACCAAAAATTTAGCAGCCATTATTGGGTTGTGCCAAGGGTTATCATCAAAGAGACAAGTGAAATATCTGCAATAAAAATAAATTGAACTTTAGAATAAAATAATGGGTTAACTTGGAATTGTCATCTTAAAAATCTTGGGTCTAACTTAGTAACTTGCGGTCACCTAAAAGGCGGTAACTGTAGTTTATGTTTTGCCACTGCTGTTTGTTTGTTTGTTTGTTAGCTTTGTTTCTGTGCTTTCTGTACAGATTTCCTTTGCTTAGTTTTATTTTACAATACATCCCTTTATGTGTGGTAAGGTTTATTTTGGAGTTGACTTCATGTATGTTAAAGAGGCCAAGGGTTTGTTTAGTACCAAAGAAAAATAGCTGTACTAGCCATAACTCACTTTGAAAATTAAGAATCATTGTATGAACTTAACCGTATTATGCAAGAGCAGTGAAAAATAAAGTAAAACAAATGCTATAAAAACAAAATGCCCTTGTGAAAATCAAAAGCTAAGAGGAGATTTTATTTCATTTGTCATATACACAAACATACACACAGGGAAAGCATGTAGACCATTTGTGCTCTTTTTTCCTTAGAGCATGAGAAATATTGTTTTTGACTGTGATCATATATTCTCTTTTTAAACAGTTAATTTAATATTAGATAACACATAATCTCCTATGATACAATTCATAACACAATAAAAAAGGTCATAAGCACAATTATGTATTCAACAGACCCTGTGGTTAAAGGAAATGGCTGCATTTCTATGAGGTAGCAGCAGAAGTAAATATTTTTCCCCATATAGTTTAGTCAAGAGAAGTCATTCTCCCACCACTGTACAATTCCAAGACAAACAGCTTTTTCTATCTGTGGTTCAGAATTTTAATAGGTACCAATAACTTGAAGAATAAAATCTATGAAAAACTAGTACACTTTACAAAACCAAAGGTGGGAGAGCCAGGAAATCTTTGCCTCTAGTAAAAGAAAATATTGGAGAGTATGGAAATGTCGAGCTAAGATCTTCTAAAGAACCTGAAGCAGGAGCTTGTATCCCCATCACCCTCCACTTAACACATGGTACAGAATCACATTTATTAGTGACATAGTCACATATTTAACAGAGTAACATTTTCTCTTCTCACAGTGGAGTGCCACAATGCCTGCAAGAGTCCACTGACAGCAGTTGTCTGCTCTGCCCCACTACAATCAAGCTTCACAAAGGAGTTCAGTGGGGCCTCCTTCTCCCAGCTGATTTCTTTTTGGGTGGGCACAATAACTCAGTCTCAAATCCCAGGTAAGAGAAAGAAATAAGTCATCAATTTAAGACATAATCTTTTATTAAAAAGTCTACTCTAAGAGAAAGAGAACATCCATAGAGGGAAAGCTGTGGCATAACCATCCTGCATGGACTTCCACAACAGTGACACATGCACATCCGAAGTCAGAACATGTGCGCCCCTTTAGTAGACAACAGTACGTGGGATTACAAAGTTGCCAGCACGGATTCAAATCAGCAGAGTAGAACTCCCAACTCAAATGTCTAGCAGATGGCTGGAACTGAAACATATATGTATGCATTCATTCACTACTCCATTATTCTAAAGTCCCTCATGACTAAACTGTAGTTTTCTGTAAATTGCAGTGATAATTGTAGGTAAATGAACAAAAATTAAAACCCAATGCAAATGAACCTCATCCATAAAATATGATTAATGTTAGAGCAAATTAATTTTTATTTTTCATGTTAAATGCAATGGATCTGCTGCTGTGTGGAAATATGAACAGACATATATACACATTAACATAAAAAATTCACCAATTATATTAACGTAAAAGCTCAGTGAGGTGGCTCAACACAAAAGGGGGCCCAGCATTTGCAGACTACTCCTCTCAAAGACAGCCCTCCCATTCCTGATGTTATAATTAGGTTGTGCTTGTTTACTGAGGAAGGTTTATTACTGTGCCAATTGCTGGCTTTACTTTTCTAAGTGGTTACTGGAAGACAGGAAGGTGAGGGGCAATGAGCGTAAGGGAAAGAAGCTGAGCAACTGGTCTTTATTGGACTTCAGGGCTGTCATAATGACACTACACAACACTAAGTTTATGATGCTTGAAACTAATGGGACTTCTTCTTTGCTTAAAATTAAGCATATGCTTAAGTGCTTTGCTGGATCAGGGCTAAAGTTGCTATATATACTCTCATCAGAATGTACTGAGTTAAATGAGCTGGGGAAGAAATTCTGACACTATGTCCTTCCTGTTCCACCATAGGAAAGTTGCTGTAGAGAAAGAAGCAGAAATCGTTATTAGACAGTTTCAGGAAAAGACCAGGGATTCAACAAACTAGTCCTCTCTCGTACACTGGTTTTCACTGGTGTAACTCTACTGACTTCAGTGGAGTTGTACCTGAATTACACAGAGGCGAGTTCAAAATCAGCCCCGTTGTTTCATTCTTTTAAAATAAATGCCAACACAATTTAATTAAAAGAAAAAAAGTAATGAAACAGGTACCTGTATCTGTTTTTTCAAGCAATAGCTGGATAAAATACTGCTATCTGAACAAAAAATAATAATAAAAAAGTAACCTCAACTGGGAATTATATTTCTTAGGCCACTATTTTACAGCTAACCTCTTAAAACAAGCCATTATATATTCATATACTTGGGAAAAATCACAGACTAATCAAACCTGGAATTGGAAGAAGCCCACGGGTATTCAATCATTCATCTCCTTGCCAATGCAAGACTGTTTCCTATGGCACATTTTGTAGTGTCTTAATCTACTATAAAGAAAAAGATTAAACAAAATCCTGGCACACATCAAATATGAGGTGAGGCAAAAATAAAGTTAGACAGCATTGCTAACAAGCTTCAGTGCTGGGCAGAGCCCACTGCTGCTTAAATAATCCCCATCATGTTAGCAGGCAAAAATATAGGTCATAATTATTATTTCAGGTAAGTTTGTCCTTGAGCTAATTCATTAAATTGTCCCTGTTGTATTAATTTAGATGGTAGAAAGGGGGCCCAAGGATTAAAAGGTGTTAACATGACCCTGAAATAGTCCAACATTGTGCAGTGTTTAAACAAGGTTCAGGGTTTGGCCTACAGAGGACCTCAGCCTGCTTCGTACAACAGTGAACACACCACTAAAAATCCTTTTAACATTTTATTAAAGATACAGAAAACGGGAAAACAGTTAGAGCATTTGAAACGTATAGCATTAAGCAGACTTTTATTTTAACAACATCCCTTGCTCCCTTTTCCTCTAGATAGAGTGTGTTTTTAAAGGGGGGCAAAAACCTTGTTTGATCCAGTCTTTTAGATGGTAATAAAGATGGTAACAACTGTGCTTTATATGAAAAGAGACATTAGTTGCACTAGGCTGCAGTTGTTGTTGCTAAACTCCGATCCCATTTCCCAAAAGACAAAACAAGACCGACTCATACAAAAGCAGAACTAAAACAACAGCAAAGATAGAAAATACAGATTCTAGCTGTTAAAAAATATACAGTCTTGGCTGGTTGAGCCTGACTCTTATTAGTCAGAAAGAAAAAAGAAAAGAGTTAGGAAGAGAAAAAATACGGTAGGGAAGGAAAAGGACACTTTGTCTCCCTCCTCCTCCACTCTGCTTCCCCCAGTCTCCAAATCAGATGATGTTTTAGATTTAGCCAGAGCCATTGGAGGTGGCAATGTCACCTGGGTCCCTCTTTTTTTCATGTCACAAATGGAAAAAGTAAAAAGGATGGGTCTAAAACTGCTCCCTGTTCTACCTGTGCAAATCATGAGTAACTTCCATAATAGAATATCATTGGTGTAAGAAGGGAAAAGATGCAGAATCATGCCCTATTTGTCAAGTGTAACTTACCACTTTCACAATATCAGCAAAACAGCCTGGTACTGCAAATTCATTTAAATTACAGTAAATTGTATCGGGCAGTTTTGGTAGTAATGGAAAAGATACATAAGCTAGACTTCATCTTAACACAGCATGAAAGAAATATTCAGATAAGCCCAAGATCTAGTGACATTGAAAAGCAACTCTTCCTGCTGTGAATCCTCCCAACAGATCTACATGTAAAAGTGCCCAAGTGAAATAATTACAAAGGTTCCGGTCACTGAACCATCTGAGCTCCTCATAATCTTTAATGAATTTCTCCTCATGGGTAAAGCAGTATCCCTGTTTCACAAATGAGTAACTGAGGCACTAAGAAACTACCTGACTTTCCCAGGGTCACACGGAGCAGTGAAATGTTTCCACAGCCCAGACCTAGCACCCCGACCAACGGACCATCCTTCCTCTCATTGAAATTCAATGGGACTTAGTTTTCTGAATCATTCAGATGCTTTTGAAAATTTTATCCTACAGCTTTTTAGATTCCAGACTGATTAACACTTTGGATGGACTAATGGCTTCGCATTTTATTGGCCATAGCTGGCATTTGACTTGGTTAATGGTTTACATGTTGTGTTTTTCTAAATCCCAATAAAAACCCAAGGGACAGGTTTTCAAAGCTCATCACCCAGTAGCTCCTATTTGGTACTTATGTCAACGACAGGGTTTTCAAGAGTGCCCAGCACTAACAGCTCCCACTGATGTAAGATCCTCTTTGGGAAGGAATAAAAATTAAGAACTCAGTCACCCTGGAGTAATTCAAGAGCAACTCAATTAAAGCCAATATTAATGTTGATGGGAGATGCTGGAAGCTTTTGAAAACCTGACCCTAAAACATTAGCATACTTTGTGTTGTTTTAAAATGCAATATAATTGTGAATGTTTATAAATACACTAGAGGAAGCAAATATGTGATTTTCATCATCATGTACAATTTTACTGACTTTATAGAACAGGAGCAATGATAGTAAAGATTGCGTAGGATGATGTCCTCCTCTCATTTATGCAACTCAGTCCACAGGTGCTCTCACACCCCCACAACTGCCCTACTTGGCACGGTCCAGAAATTCTAATCCTTCTGGTGGAAATTGGGATTCTCCCCTTCATTCTGGGATACCATTTCCCGCCACCCCAACTTCTAGCCCCAAGAAAGCACCTGGTATAACACTTGGTTCTTTCTGTATTATTCTCATTCACTATTTATACTGCAGTAGCGTGGCAAAATCCTAACCAGAAGTAGGGCTCCGTTGTGCAAGGTGCTGTACAACAGATTCAAAAACAGTCCCTGTCATAAAGATCTTACAGGCTCAGAAAGCAGATTTTAGTAAAGGGTCATTGTGAAATTCACCACAGTGCAGAGGGCCTTACCAAAGGTCTATTCATCACTAAGTGCTACTTAAGCCCTGAATTCGACACCACAGAAGATCTTCTGGCAATGGAACTAGTGTGGGTCTGCAGCGAAAGAGGAGGCAGGATTTCCACTGGGTTGAACAATGACAGCAAGGAGTCTTGTTCCATGAGTGCTCCCTGGTGGGCAGCATAAAGGGTTCAGTGGCGATTCAGAGAACTTACTGTTGTGCAGGTCCTCCAATCCTCTTTGCCAGTCTGGGATATGTAAAGGGCATGGAGCGCTACTCTTAAGCAGCAGTCTTACTTAGAGGGCCATGTAGGCATTCAGAGAGGGGCATACATTTTTCATGACTACACTCTTTGAGAACCCACTCCCAGCAAAGAGGAACCAATTCTCTATGACTCCCCACAGATAAGCACTGTGTCAGCTGTAAAAATCATTCCCCCCAACTCCCAGATAAGCACCCTTTTCCCCCCTCTTGATTGTGTCTGTTTTTCTATCCTGTTAACAGGACTTAGAATCTTGAATAAAGCAACAGAGTAAATTCTGCTGACTGGAGAATACAGCTTATTAAATTCACTATGATACAAGAAAGGTGGGCATGACCCTCTGGTCAGAGGGATCTCGGGACTGGGATAGGGAGATCCAACAAGAAGTGCCAAGTGTGGTGAGAAACTTTATTTTTTATTTGTGTTACCTATAAATCTGTGTACCAGAAAGAGCTTATGTAAATTTATTTGGAGCAGGTTTGTAACACCTGCTCACATGGCCCCATACCTTACACAGGTAGGGCTCTGAAAATCCAAGGTCCAGTCCTCTCTACTCACTCAGAAAAAGAAACAAACATGTTTCAAAATAGCATTTAGTCAAAGAAGTTACAAGGAAAACCATTCCAAAACAAAGCAGCAGAAATGTGAGCGTAGCAATCAGTGCTTTTAGAAAACCCACTTAGAGGACTATTTCTGACCATGTCCCAAAAAGTCAGTTATCTGTGAAGGAGGAGGAGGAAAACCACTTTTACAGCCAAAATGCTGTGGTGCTCCACTTACCCAAATTCTGCAATACTGGTGAAAATTCTAACATGTCACAACTGATGGTTTAGCAAGACTAAGGTTGAAATTACTGAACATCACACATCACAAGGATTCTTCCTCCTTTGAAGTGCTATCAGGTTAAAGTGCTCGGGTGGTTCTGAACTTTAAGTAATGGTGATTCACTAATACTAGATCCTAGAAATCCTTCATACAAAATTTAAAACAAGTCAGTATGCCTTTCAGGACAATAAAATAGTATTTACAAGATTACTATTATAACTGGCTGTGTAGCTGGTGCTTGTGCTAAGCTACTATGTTACTGTTTCCCAAATCTTTTCCAAATGCAGCTCACTTCTGTCAGACCTAATTAGATAAATAATCAGCCAGATAACCAGCATCAGAGAAAACAGGGGAAATATAAATGCTGTCCTTCATGAGCTTCTTACACACCTTAATCTTAGAAGTTAACATCATAAGCTTGCCAAGTTGCCAAATAAATCACATTCCTATGTACATGTAAAGCTTAGACACTCCAAATTATGGGATTTATTTTCCTTGCATTTCTTACTCTGTTAAGCTCACTGTTTTATCTCATACTGTTATAGACCTGAAAATGTACATTGGGAGTGGGACGTTACCCAGGGTACAATCTGGACTGTTGAACAGCCATGTCCCCTCAGTTCTCCAACATGGGGTGCCTTTTACAGTGCTTTGCTGTGAAAGCAACCGCTCCTAGCCAGCTCCCACACAGCCTCTACCATATAAATTACTCCCAGCTGAGTCATGAGTGATCTAGACAGCCACCCAAGAATTATGTTGCAGAATGACACTAGCAAATTCCCAGTCCCAGACTTGCCCCCTGAAATGTGCATCATGTACTGCCCAGCTCTTTCCTTCTGGACAATACAAGCTCATAGAAAGGCCGTCATTTTATTAATAAAAAAATGATATGCACAAATCCTGCTATCTCAAATGACGTTTCCCAAACACTTCAATCCAAACACACACTGGTTTAGATAAAACAAGTTTATTAACTACAGAAATATAGATTTTCAGTGATTACAAGTAATGAGCATAAAAGTCAGAATTGGTTAAAAAGAAATGACAAGTGAAACACAAACTAATACCTTACTTAGCAAGCTAAGTAAATTCAAAGCAAAAAGGTTTCTCTCACCACATGCTTACAGCAGTCTGGCTGCATTTCTTCAGCCATGAACACTCCTGCAGTTCAGTGATGCTTCCTTTGTCTTTTTAGTGTTGTTGATGCCGTGAATAGAGATGAGAGAAGAGAGGTAATCTGAGCAGTTTGCTCTCTTTACTTATAGCATTTCTCTTCTTTGAGAATCATCTCCAGGTGGGGTTCAGACAACAGCAAGTCTATGGGCGGGGGAGGGAAATTCCAGCTTTTTCTTTGCCAACATGTAAATTTCTCGCTCACACCCTTTTTCCTGCCAATGGCCACTTAACCAGGTGACAGTCCATTTGATTTTGTTGACACCTGGCTGAGGCGTCAGTTTGCCTTTTGTCTCTAAGGAACTGGTTTGTGCCTGCTTTTCTAAACTTGGAACATGTCTTATACAACAGAATTTCATAACTTTACATACAATGTTGCCACACATATTTAACTTGGACAATAATGTTCAGCAGATTATGAGTTTTCAAATGATATGTCTCAAGGCATACTTTGTACTAAATAGTCTTGTAGAAAGGGTGAACACAGGGAAACAGACTGTCACAGTGAGTTATATTTTTCAGTTAATCAACTCTAAAAAATGGGACCAAAAACCTACAGCTTGCATGCTGAGAAATATCCGGTATTCAGGGATCCACTTGTCAAAACTTTATAAAAGTCTGTAATCCAAAGAGCACTGTCACTCCCTGTTATCTCAGTATGTCAAGGAAGATCTGTGAAACATATGGGGCTAGAAAGTCATCTTTATTTTTATTTCATTGTTTTATTTTAAATTTGTCATCCAAAGTGACTAGCATTGCTGAGAATCCCCATTAAAACAATTTCTATCACTCTGGTTACTTCTGTTCCTTCATATTAGCAGAACAAGTGACTTACCCTACAAAACTATTTGGAGAAACTTAGTATTCAAGTTTCAATATGGAGTTTATTTCAAAAATTATTTTATTAAGTTAGTTATGGATCAGAAACTCTTCAAACAAGAGCAAAGTCCTCAGAATTACCTCCATCATGATTTCGACATGGAACCCATACTAGTAACCGAAATATTATCTGGTCAATATTTTTATGCAGTCCTGGAGCAGGGACAGATTTAAGGATCAGGGCATGGTCAGCAAACATGCAGCATGGGGACCAGTGGTCATGTCAAGGTTTTTAAAGATAAAAAGTAAAAAACAAACAAACCCAAAACATAAAATAAAAGTCACAGGCCTAAACAAAAGTGGGATCTCACCCCAATTCTATTGGCTTGGGTATTTCCAATTATTGGAACTTCATACCACAGCGACACTTTTACTTGGCAAATTGTTCTATGATGCTGTCCAGCTCCAACCTTGCTATCTTGTTCTCCTGGCAATTGAGAGACACAAGGTCACTCAGCCATATCTATGATAGTGTTGAACCATGTCATTTTTGACATGTCTTAATGTGCTTTTTCTGCATTCAGCACTAGCCACTCCAATTGATATGGTGAGAAAAAAGTCGACACAACATTTCCATTTGTAGTCAAACATCATCAAGAGAACTTGATACATTGAAATTCAAAAAACAGCTGGACTGCAAATGACAAAACAAACAACTGTGTCCTTTGTAAAATAATACAATCTTTTGAACCAAGTCTAAAGAAAAATATGAGTATTTTCCACGAGTTAAAAAACTTCCTTCATTTACTCTTCTAAAGTTATACTCTGAAGTTGCCTGGGATGAAGGAAACGAAATAGAGTAGCTGCCTCTTGAAATCCCTCACATCAAGATTTTAGTTCCCTGATCACATTATTTAAGACCTTGAAATATTTCCTTGGATGGTGATCCTTTGCTTCTAACACAGAATCATATGCAAATTCACCATCCATTCAGTGTACGCATTTCTTTCTGTGGGTTGCATAGTTTGAATTTTCAAAACCTATTGCTTCCCACCTGTTCTGATATTTTTACAATTTCCTCAATTTTTTCTCCAGATCTGAGTTTGCTGAGCTCATTCACTGTGCTCTCAAAATGTCTGGAGAACTTTGAACAGGTCAAGGACTGCAGAATTCCAGAGGTGGCAGCCATGATAACTAAGATCCTATGCCACCATAACAGATTGAGGTACCTTATCAAAGACAGGTTGCTTTTTTCTTGATATAAATCCTCAGTATTCCTGCATTCAGAAACAGATTAATCATTTGCCAAACTGTACTCTCTCGATCAAGAGTTTTAAGATAAAGATTATTTTAGACAATCATTTGTTTTTTTTACATCCATGGTTAGAGTTTGTGAAATATTTAGGTATTTCCCACAAAGCTGTGGAGAAAACCTTCAGGTCTGGATTGGCCTTCTCTTCAGTAGCATGCACCAAATCTAGGTTAATTTGATGTGCTGGGCAGTGGATGTATGGTGCATACATTGTCTCACTGCCTGAAAGATATTCTCTCATTTTTGCTTGCAGTACTCCACGAATCTCCAGCCCTAACAACGGTCCAATCAGATTACTGTCCAGACACATATTTGGCATCTAATCCATACTTGCAGAATAAAACATTAGGTAGTTGGTCACACAAGGATGCAGCACCTGCTGCACTTACTGCCACAAAGCTTACAAAATGCTCTTTTATATTTAATTTTCCTCCAATATAAGCAAATTGGCCGTTTGATCAACATAGCTAATATCTGTGGTTGCATCTGCAATGGCAGTAAAAAAAATTAACTTCTTGGTAGCTATTAAGTATATGCCTTCTGGTTTCGGATGTTAAAAGACTTAAGTTCAGCAGTAACTGTTTTGCTCAAGTACTTCATTCTCTCGGTGTCAGTGATACGCTGGGCAAAAGTGGTATGATGTCTGTCAAGTAGCTTCCTAATGCTCAAGTAATTCCCACAATTATTGCTCTCCAGCACTTCAAGGTGGCTGTGAAAGAGGAGCCCTAAAAGAGCCAAAGCTTTGATTGTGCCAAGCAATATTTTAGTATTTCTTCCCATGTCCTAATATTTTCAGATGCTTGTTTATCAAAACATGCAAACCGTAGAGCTACCACATGTAACTGCATGGCTGCGTCTCCCACGAACAGATATTGACTTTAGCATTTTTCCAATCACTGTTAAAGATGTTGATTTTAAAATTTCTATATCCCCAAATAACGAACAACTGTGACAGTGTGCATAGTGTGAAAGATGTGCTAAGACACTTGACATGCAAATTTTCATGTGGTGCATTTTTCATTCCATAAAATGAAGAGGAAAAAAGGAAACTGCCCATTGGCATATCGCTTTCAGTGGGCTGACAAGGACCAATTTGTACAAGCATACATAATTGCTCAATTGATAAAACAGAATCTTGAAAGCAGCTTTTATCAGATGGGAACATCAAACTTATTTCAGCAGGAAGACTGCTTTGACCTGATTCACTGGTGACTTGCTTATCTAGAGGGCCTTTGGTATTTATCCCTTCAAGTTCAGCTGCAGGGTCTTTGGGTTTTTCTGGTTTTAGGGTCATCTATGAGATCTTTGGCTTTGTTGATTTGTAGCTCATCTACAGTTGTGCTGGTTTCAAGCAAAGTTTCTCGGAAAATATCATCAGCTCCTACTCCAGGTGCAAGTTCGGTGGTACTGCACAATTCATTTCCTGACTTAAACCTTGACACAATAACAGATTTATGCTTGCTGAATTGACAAGCAGTTCTTGACTTTCTACTTTAGAATGCAGAAGTTGATCAGGAAGGTTACAAAATGATAGTTTCTACTGCTTAGGATCTTTGGAAGCAGTCTGTAATAACAAAACGCTCTTTCTTTTCATTTTCTAAAACTGAACTTCTCCTTGTATTTTTGGTTTTCATTTGCAGATATCTTCCAGTGTGAGAATAACTAAGTTGGAAGTATAGGCCTAAATCAAGTGTATTTTTGTGCTCCTTACTTTATCTTTCAGCTGTAGGGTAATCCTAAAAAAAATGTTGACTTTTTTCTGTGCAAAATCCAGAAGAGGTAGGCACAACTAAAGTTAGTCTGGCTGGGGAGGCTGCTGTGGGGATGGGGAGAGGCTGGAGCAGGCAGACACACATCTCTGATTGTCCCACCGCAAGAGGAGGCTAAAGGAACAAACTACATTTCCCAATGGCAGTCCCTTCAGTGCTGGAGTATGCCCAGTGACTGTGACTCCTGCAGGATGTGATAGGAAACTTCAGCTCTCACCAGCATGCTCAAATGCTTGGCATCTTTAAATGCTGTGGGATTTTTCAAGGACATGGCAGAACAGGTGGGGGTGGGTCCCCTGGGACCTGTATTAAAATGGGGTCCTGTTGGCCTTGGGCACCATTAGATACATGCAACTGCATCAGCCCTGAGGCAGCAAGAGGGCCCCTTGCCACGATGACTGACCCAGCTACTTGTCAGGGTGGGCCTGGCAGGTGGCAGTGGCCGAGGAATAGCTGGTGCAGCTACTCAGTGGCCCATGCACTTGAAGGGCCCCTGCAGATTCGGAGCTGTTCAGCTGCGCAGCATATGCCTGCTGAGGGTTGCCAGCTTTCCTTGTTCGAATTCCTGGAGGTTTCTTCACATGACATAATCTTTAATTCCTGAAGACTCCAGGACAATCCTGGAGGGTTGGCAACCACATCATAGAATCATAGAATATCAGGGTTGGAAGGGACCTCAGGAGGTCATCTAGTCCAACCCCCTGCTCAAAGCAGGACCAATCCCCAATTAAATCATCCCAGCCAGGGCTTTGTCAAGCCTGACCTTAAAAACTTCTAAGGAAGGAGATTCTACCACCTCCCTATGTAACGCAGTCCAGTGTTTCACCACCCTCCTAGTGAAAAAGCTTTTCCTAATACCCAACCTAAACCTCCCCCACTGCAACTTGAGACCATTACACCTTGTCCTGTCCTCTTCTACCACTGAGAATAGTCTAGAACCATCCTCTTTGGAACCACCTCTCAGGTAGTTGAAAGCAGCTATCAAATCCCCCCTCATTCTTCTCTTCTGCAGACTAAACAATCCCACTTCCCTCAGCCTCTCCTCAGAAGTCATGTGTTCCAGACCCCTAATCATTTTTGTTGCCCTTCGCTGGACTCTCTCCAATTTATCCACATCCTTCTTGTAGTGTGGGGCCCAAAACTGGACACAGTATTCCAGATGAGGCCTCACCAATGTCAAATAGAGGGGAATGATCACGTCCCTCGATCTGCTCGCTATGCCCCTACTTATACATCCCAAAATGCCATTGGCCTTCTTGGCAACAAGGGCACACTGCTGACTCATATCCAGCTTCTCGTCCACTGTCACCCCTAGGTCCTTTTCCGCAGAACTGCTGCCTAGCCATTTGGTCCCTAGTCTGTAGCTGTGCATTGGGTTCTTCCGTCCTAAGTGCAGCACCCTGCACTTATCCTTATTGAACCTCATCAGATTTCTTTTGGCCCAATCCTCCAATTTGTCTAGGTCCCCCTGTATCCTATCCCTGCCCTCCAGCATATCTACCACTCCTCCCAGTTTAGTATCATCCGCAAATTTGCTGAGAGTGCAATCCACACCATCCTCCAGATCATTTATGAAGATATTGAACAAAACCGGCCCCAGGACCGACCCCTGGGGCACTCCACTTGACACCGGCTGCCAACTAGACATGGAGCCATTGATCACTACCCGTTGAGCCTGACAATCTAGCCAACTTTCTACCCACCTTATAGTGCATTCATCCACCCCATACTTCTTTAACTTGCTGACAAGAATACTGTGGGAGACCGTGTCAAAAGCTTTGCTAAAGTCAAGAAACAATACATCCACTGCTTTCCCTTCATCCACAGAACCAGTAATCTCATCATAGAAGGCGATTAGATTAGTCAGGCATGACCTTCCCTTGGTGAATCCATGCTGACTGTTCCTGATCACTTTCCTCTCATGTAAGTGCTTCAGGATTGATTCTTTGAGGACCTGCTCCATGATTTTTCCGGGGACTGAGGTGAGGCTGACTGGCCTGTAGTTCCCAGGATCCTCCTTCTTCCCTTTTTTAAAGATTGGCACTACATTAGCCTTTTTCCAGTCGTCCGGGACTTCCCCCGTTCGCCATGAGTTTTCAAAGATAATGGCCAATGGCTCTGCAATCACAGCTGCCAATTCCTTCAGCACTCTCGGATGCAACTCGTCCGGCCCCATGGACTTGTGCACGTCCAGCTTTTCTAAATAGTCCCTAACCACCTCTTTCTCCACAGAGGGCTGGCCATCTATTCCCCATGTTGTGATGCCCAGCGCAGCAGTCTGGGAGCTGTCCTTGTTAGTGAAGAAAGAGGCAAAAAAAGCATTGAGTACATTAGCTTTTTCCACATCCTCTGTCACTAGGTTGCCTCCCTCATTCATTAAGGGGCCCACACTTTCCTTGGCTTTCTTCTTGTTGCCAACATAACTGAAGAAACCCTTCTTGTTACTCTTGACATCTCTCGCTAGCTGCAGCTCCAGGTGCGATTTGGCCCTCCTGATTTCATTCCTACATGCCCGAGCAATATTTTTATACTCTTCCCTGGTCATATGTCCAACCTTCCACTTCTTGTAAGCTTCTTTTTTATGTTTAAGATCCGCTAGGATTTCACCGTTAAGCCAAGCTGGTCGCCTGCCATATTTACTATTCTTTCGACTCATCGGGATGGTTTGTCCCTGTAACCTCAACAGGGATTCCTTGAAATGCAGCCAGCTCTCCTGGACTCCTTTCCCCTTCATGTTAGTCCCCCAGGGGATCCTACCCATCCATTCCCTGAGGGAGTCGAAGTCTGCTTTCCTGAAGTCCAGGGTCCGTATCCTGCTGCTTACCTTTCTTCCCTGTGTCAGGATCCTGAACTCAACCAACTAATGGTCACTGCCTCCCAGATTCCCATCCACTTTTGCTTCCCCCACTAATTCTTCCCGGTTTGTGAGCAGCAGGTCAAGAAAAGCTCCCCCCCTAGTTGGCTCCTCTAGCACTTGCACCATGAAATTGTCCCCTATGCTTTCCAAAAACTTCCTGGATTGTCTATGCACCGCTGTATTGCTCTCCCAGCAGATATCAGGAAAATTAAAGTCACCCATGAGAACCAGGGCGTGCCAGCTGCTGCCATTGTTTGTGGTCCTCTGAAATCTCTAGGAAGGGCAATGAACTGATCCCCACTGCCCACATTTGAAATTGCGTACTGAGGGGGCCTCTAAAATGGTGGCTCTGCCACGAGTTCTGATTAGTGGGACCACCAATGGCAGAACCTCCATTTAGGTTGGATGCCCTTCCTCTGTTCCCATTGCCCAGGCAAATTCAGATGCAGGCAGCAGGAACCAGTGCGCTGTTCTCTGCTGAGTCTCTGACTCTTGCTCTGGTGAAAGCAGCAGGGATGGTTCATGGCTCAGGCTCCCATGACAGCAGTTCTGGCTTTTGGCGGGAACAGGGGTCACGGCTCTAGCAGTAGCAGCACTGGTGCAGGGCCTGGTCCGGGGGGACCAGAGCAGGGGTGCAGAGGCAGGGACAAGTTGGGGTGGGGTGAGGGAAGTGAGAGTTTATTTGAATGTGGGACATGATGCCATGTGGGGGCCCACAATAAAAACCTGCACCGGAGCCCATCTTTTTGTTCCTCAGCCACTGGCAAACAGGACAAGGAGACGGGGGCCCCAGATTTGGGGGTAGGGGGAAGAGGGGCCGTGACAGTTTGCTGACCTTGCTGATTATTAAATCTGCCATTGTCCCTGAGCATCCATTGCTGTATGTCTAATAATAATTAGTACAAGCAGATTAATATATTTATTTTTGTGATGTAGACTATTGTTCTTTGGGTGCTAAATAAAGTTCATTAGAATCAGTTAAAGGAACATATTCAAAGTTTTAAGTGTTGCTTTATCTGCAACATATTGGCTGGCAGCTTGGCCAAGCTATTACCTAGCTCCTAAATGTCTCAAGATTCATCCTGAACAATCCAAAGAAACACTAAAGCAGCAGGAGAGTCAGTAAAGGGAAAGCAAGGATGTTCAATGAAAAACAGCAACCTAGCATCTCTGGTATGGAACTGCAGTGATGTTATACATCCCTGTGTCTCAGACAAAACTAAATAATCCACTCATAAGCACAGACATCAGAATGGAGGGACTGCCAATGACTTTGCCTTCATTACTGAGGCAGCTTATCACAAGCTACAGACTTGACAGCTTTCAGTGGTGAAAGGCACATCAGCTTTCACTTGTAATATTAGAAGCATCAGTGTCTCATTACTACCAATTGGCATCATTTTGTAGGACAATACTGCAAAGGAGGCAAGGGTAGAAAGCAAAAGAAATACTCCACTGCATTATAGCTTCTATAGATGCTATATCTGTTGCACATCCTAGACTTACACAATATTATTTCTGGTCATAAATCCAACCTCCCCATCAAAAACATCCACTTCCTATCCCCTCACTCAGTAACATCTCCCCCTTTTTATATGACTAACCATTCATGTATAAAAGAAAATGGGTTTCTTGAAAATATAAACTATTTGATTAATGGCACACACATCAATCATGTTTCAGAGTAACAGCCGTGTTAGTCTGTATTCGCAAAAAGAAAAGGAGTACTTGTGGCACCTTAGAGACTAACCAATTTATTTGAGCATCAATCATGGATCTACATTATAAAGAGCTAGTTCTTAAATATATAAGTAGGTCATAAAATTTAACTAACCTCCTACTCTGCCTAAGAATGCTGCAATGAGTTACAAAGCAGGCCAGCAATTACTCATAAAAGTATGAGCCTGCAAAAGAAAATGAAAGTGGCTCCCCTCTCTCATTGAGTAGCAAAAATTGTTTTATTGATCGGAAACGAGCTGCCACTCTTCTTTTTCTTGCAACGTCATGGGGAAATTATAAAGGCAACTGGTGGGATTGCTAGCGTTCTCGAAAACTCTCCATGTGATACCTCTATCATTTGCAGCAGGAAGCAACTATAAACTAGGCCACAGTTGTATAAGATCATGAAACTTTTAGCATACATGTTTCAATGCAAATTCTACCAGATTTGTATAAATGCATTATAAAATGTAGTCTCAAGAGCACAAAATGCTTCTTTCATAGTGCTTTACCATAAGATTTAAAATTAAAACAAATGGTAAAGAAAAAATAGATTTTCAATAAAGCCTTTGAAGGTCTTGCTTTGTAGCCTTTGATATTTCAATTCTAATGATAACACAGTATATAAGAGAATTGTAGTATAACTGCTGTAGATACACATTAACACATATTGTCCTGTCTTTTACCAGTCTGCCTTGTGAGTGATAAGATTGACAGAACCACAAAGCTTAGCATCTCTAGCACTACGTCAGGAGCGGGATAACATTTTTATATGATCAGAGACACACCACTTGATTTTATATGCTCTCACACACACACCACTCCATTAGTATGTCTAGATTAAATTATAAGTCATTCTATTTTAAATACAGGTTTGACTGTGAAGTTACCAAGAGAACTGGGAAGAGGCCCATATACACTACCCACAAGCCGACCACAGACTGAATTGTGACTTAGTCATGACTCAGTCCGTGGTTTTCTGCACGCTCCAGAGGAAAGTAATCTGCAACAGCCTTTTACCTAGTGTACTGCTTCTGCCTCTGTGCTGGCCTGTTCATTTAGAGGGAGCAAGAAGGGGAAGTGAAGCCTCTGCCCTGCCCACAAGTATGGAAGCTCCTCACAGAGACTGCTCTCCCCACTATGCTGTGATCCACAATATGGGTAACCCATGCAGGGCAGGAAGAAATCACCTTACATTCCCTGATTTGCTGCATGGGCACATAGAACACAATCTTGCCCTATTTCTGCAGGGGACTATTCCCCTCTACATCTACTCAACAATTATAGATAATAAACAAAACCCTGCACAGCTGGATTGTTCCATCAGAAAAAAAACAGAACAGCTGGTTCACCAAACCATGAGAAAGCACTGCATTTCTGAGACCTCTCTGAAACACCATCTTCCTGTAGCCATTCAGGAGCGATTCAAAACTAGGGAAAATCCTGGATTAGAATGGAGCAGTACAGACGTAGGTGAAGATTTTTAATAAATTAACGATCAGCTATTTTCCTTAAAGCTCCAAAACTTTACAAACACTGGACCCCTCGGCAGTCAGTACCATTCGGGCTATTTGTTTACTAAAGAACAATGGCTATTTCTCAAAGATGAATGTGTTAACATGAGGTTCTGCCTTGACTTCTGAAATATGCTGTACAATAGCAGCTGTCAGGTCCAAACTTTTGGCAGCCATGTTAAAAGAAAGATCATTTTTCCACAAACAGACATGGAAGGTCACCAAAGGTATATGGACCCAAGAAATGGCTTTAATATTAAAAATTGTTTGAGAGCACAGACAGTGCATTTAATTTATAAAGGGCTGATAGTCAAATGCTCTTCTCTCTCTGTCTCCACTATCCCTCTTCATTTTAAAGGGTTGAGGCAGCAAAATAAGAAAAGGATAATTATTGAAGTATGTTTGAGAAAAACAAAAACAGGATTAGAGGTGATGTTTGCACTAAGAGGCATTCCCCAAGCTACGGTGAAAAAAGCCGTCTTACTTCTATGCTTCTATTTTTTCCCACAGCCCTGGAAGACCTCCTGGCCAAACGTCAATTCTAATCTTAGCTTTCATTTCTAGATGCAGTTTATTAACCTCCTATTTGTTTGTTTTTTTCCAGCTGACAACACAGCTTCTCTTTCAAGCTTTTGGTTACAATTTTTACTCTAATTTTCAACACTCACTTTAGATACTGCTCTCCGATCTCTGCTGCCCTTCCATCACATTCTCTAAGCACTGGCCCGAGGGACATATTTTCAATTATTCCCATAGCCCAAAGAAATGTGTGCGGGTGCCTTATTATATATTCCACTCTCCTCATAGCTCAGTGGAGTCACCACATCACTCATTTTAGCCCATTGTATCTAATTTGCTCTGATGAGACCATAGAAGATCCCTATCTGACTGTGACCTACTGGTGATGCTAACATAACGAAATGGCCGCCTTTAATTCAGAGCACTAGAATACTGTATGCTAGTACTTGCACAGTACTTCATGGCCCGTATCTCAAAGGAAATATATCAAATATTGCTTCTTAAAGACAAAGTAATTTTTCATTATTGTTTTAAGGAACCTTAATGGTTCCAAGCGATATTTAATAATAAAGGAGCTCACATTTCTCTCCTGGTGATGTTCAGTAGCGGACTCATCTAAATTAGAGAACATGAAAATACTGAACTGTGAAATATTGCACAAGCCCAACTATCAAGATTTACGCAGATGGAACTGTGTCAGCTCTTGTTTAGAACTGTTTGTATTGATTAATGACACACAAAGTAGAAAAAATGTTGTAAACCAATTTTATTGTAAATGTACTCAGTGAGATATCCTCCTCCCCCGGCCCCTTCATGCCGCAGCAAAGGGATGAGGCAGCTGAAAAGGGTACTATGCCTGAATTGCAGCTGTGGGAGGATTCCCTCAGCGCAAGCACAATGGAAGACATCCATAAGGCTGCCTCCCAAGGACCCTCTCACAAGCTGCAGTGGAGGGTGGCCTGCTGTTTATGAGGGTGGCAGGAATAGGGCCGCATCATACACTGCTGCGGAGATTCCAGGCACGGCTGCAGCCCATAGGGTAGGCCAAGGACATTACTGTAACTTAGACTCGCCCCCCCAAAGATGTGCAAATTACACTAGGGACCACTCAAGCCCCCAGAGTGACCCAGGATCAGGAAGGCACAAAGACTGCTTAAAGCCAAATCTTAGAGGAGCAGCACAGAATTTTACCCTGGGGGGAGAAATCCTTAGAGAGTCATGGGATCAAGGAAATCTTTCCTACCAGAGAAGAACATTTCATATTTTGGTGAATTTCCTCTTATTCTTCAGGAGAGAGTTCATAACCTAGATTACCATGTGTTATATCCAAGAGGAAAGGCTCTAGATGAAATGAGGCTAACCTAATATTTATAGTTCTCTTCAAAAGGCCCACAAAACCCAAATAATTCAGAAGGATCATTCATATGTCCCTGAGACACTTGCTTTGGTACTGATCCTTTAGGGACTTCTGGCTGATGTTGACAGAGAAAGGGAGTCAGCTACAACAGTCTTAGAGTACCCTCCATAGACTGACTCTTAGAACTGCCTTAATTTTACTGGGCACATGTTGAAGCAATTACTCACAGTAATACTGTGAGCAAAGGCACAGGGCAGGACTGCTGGGTTACTGCAAAAACAGTGGGAACATTTGTTCAGTTCAACTGTTCAGTTCAACCATGTTTGTACCCTCTGTAATTTGTAACTACTAAACTTTAACAGCAAGAGGGTTTTTAGTCACATGACTATTTGTGGAATGGCTGTTCTTCACACAAATACTTGCAATTCCTCATGAACTACAGTAACCCATGTGCCATGTGCTATACAGGTCATAAATTATTCTCCCAGAAAGACTTTGTCATTTAATCAAGGAGTCAAAACAATGTCATATGACTCAACAGACCAATCAGACATCACAAATACTGAATAACAAACAGTGAAAAGTAGAAGTGACTTGTTGGCAAAAACCCATCGGCAGAAATTTTTTCATAGTTAATTGGCAAATACTCGCAAGTAACAAATACATTTGCAGAACTCATGATGTTAGTGACAGTGTTGTTAAACAGAAAAAGGACTCAATTACTCAGATCTTTTATTCACAAATAATAATTCCACCTGTCCAACTACAGGGTGTTGAAAAAGAGAAATTAACCAAAATGAATGAAAGGATAGAAACTGTGAATCTCTGACCAGCCTAACCTTCTTAGTGCCTACCCACATAACTCCTTTTACATATACAGGTTTCAAAGTAGCAGTCGTGTTAGTCTGTATTCGCAAAAAGAAAAGGAGTACTTATGCTCAAATAAATTTGTTAGTCTCTAAGGTACCACAAGTACTCCTTTTCTTTTTACATATACAGTGGCCTTTCACACTCTCTTTCTGATTAGAATATAAATTTTGCTTGACCACCTCAATTCAAGTGACAATAAGAGGTCAAAGACATCTTCCACTTTTTTGACAATGGCATTGTCTTATTAGCCACAATCTTTTCTATGATGATACATTCTGAGATTCTTTGTACTACAAAACTCCTGTAATCTAGTCTATTAATTCCTTGTCCAACTAAGCGTTGAGATAATTGAGAGTCCAATTCAGTTACTTCTCAAGTCAACAACCAGATTCCCACTGATTTAGGACTGGATCCTGGTCCCTCTGAAATGAGTAAATCCCCCTCAGAAAAGCTACCCATTAAATGTTTCTTTTAAAAGAAATACAGTCTTTGTTTTTCAAATGCTAAGCATATTCAGTTGCAATGCTAGTGCTTTTTAAATCAGATAATTCAACAATTTCAAAGGCAATTTCAGATTTATTGCTAGACAAAAAAAAAGAACTGAATATTTCAAATCTGAATCTTTCTTTTTCCTGTATAGAAGTACAGCATTTCCTCCTCCAATTATTTAGTGTGTGAAAATACAATATATGTATAGGATGAAGCATAAAGGCTCTTACTTACCACAAAGATTTTCTAGATTTACTAGATAACTAGATGAACCAATGGACTAGAAAGAGATAGTTTACTAGGAACTAAAAGTCACACCAATCATCCCTTTCCTTAGGCATCAAAGTTTTCAATGGTTTGCCTTTTCTCAGCATATGGCGTGATGCTAAGTCTAACTTTCAACAGATGGTTACAACAGCAACACTAATCTGCATAGTGCCTCAGTTCTGAGCTTCTTCTCCACAAGAAAAATCTTTTTCCATGCAGAAGGCGGCTAGTGTGGAGCTGCAAAGCACTCCAAGATCTTATATTAATACTATGGACATTTACTGTACTATACCTAACATTTTCAAACTTGGTTGCTTAGAAGTAGGCACCTAAGTAAGTGACTTGGGGAGCTGAGGATGCCCCCTGCTACTGAAGTCATGCAAATAATTCGAAACTAATAAAAGCAACCTGTTCTGTGTCCATGCTTTGCGCTAGACTGAAGTATACCATATAATTTTATTAGAGGCCAAATATTCCTGCAACTGTACAGCTACTATTTTCTCCAGGATATTCATCAAAACTCACAGGCTTCAAACCAGCGTATACAGTACTGACTAAGTACTTCTATTTACCAGTCTTTTGTGAATCTATGCTCTTCTCATAACAAACAATTGAGCTATACCATTTTTGGTAAGGTAGCCATCGATAACTCCCCAGACATTCCAGACAGAAAACTCGAGTTGTGCAATAGATATGTATGGAATCATTTCACCATCATTTTCTTACCCTTATTCTCCCTCACCTCTTCCTTCATATTGTTTGTCAAAGTCACTTGCTGCAACTTGTCTCAGTTTAGTTTAGTTGTTTTAGGGCAGGGACAGTCACCATCTATATGTTTGTACAGTAGGGGTATCTATGAAAGTGGGCTTTATTCCTGACTGGGCTCTGTTATCATAGAATCATAGAAGATTAGGGCTAGACGAGACCTCAGGAGGCCATCTAGTCCAACCCCCTGCTCAAAGCAGGACCAATCCCCAACTAAACCATCCCAGCCAGGGCTTTGTCAAGCCAGGCCTTAAAAACCTCCAAGGATGGAGATTCCACCACCTCCCTAGGTAACCCATTCCAGTGCTTCACCAATATCCTAGTGAAATATTTTTTTCCTAATATCCAACCTAGACGTCCCTCACTGCAACTTGAGACCACTGCTTCTTGTTCTGTCATCTGCCATGTCTGAGAACAGCCTAGCTCCATCCTCTTTGGAGCCCTCCTTCAGGTAGTTGAAGGCTGCTATCAAATCACCTCTCACTCTTCTCTTCTGCAGACTAAATAAGCCCAGTTCCCTCAGCTTCTCCTTGTAAGTCATGTGCCCCAGCCCCCTAATCATTTTTGTTGCCCTCTGCTGGACTCTCTTCAATTTGTCCACATCCTTTCTGTAGTGGGGGGCCCAAACCAATTTATTTAGTACACATGAAATAAGTAATAAAGACCCTAGCCACAAGCAGTGGCATGAAACCCAAAAACAATTCATAGGTGTAGTTTGACTTCTATATTTGGGGGGCAGCTCCAATCAGGCCAATAGGGCCACACATGGGGGGAGGGGGAAAATTCCACGCCTGCCCATACCCTTCCCAAACTATGCTCATGAGAAACTTATTAGGAAACTCTGATTCTGAAACTAGTCTGTTTGCCACAGAGCAAGCTGAGAAGACTTTGCTGTCTGGTAGTAACCTCCTATTTTGCCTAGTGAATCTCAAGCTGTTGTACATAATCCCAAGTATGTACATAATCTCATCTTATTTCTTTGCTTTTTCTGAGATCACATCATCCAACTAATAGCATCACCAGCTTGTGGCTGCTGGAATTAAAAACACAAACATCTGTAAAGAGACCTTGTCACATGGTCCACTCACGGCTAGTGGCACCTCCCCCTGGTCTCTCTGGGGATTAGTGCCCTCCTTTGGCAGTCTGTCCACCCTCTCGCTCCAGCCTCCTGTTTGCGACTTGGCCCTCCCGCCAGGTCACTAAGGTCCTCCCCTTCTCGGATATCAAAGTCTTCCAAGAAGAACCGTCCCAGGCAGTCTGCTCTCCACCATGGTACACACCACTTCTCCCTTGGCTCATAGGGGAGCCCGGGGCCGCACTCTACTCTGGGTTCCAGCTCAGGGTCCCTCCCTCTCATTGGTAGCCAAGCTCTGCCTTGGCTTTTCCCCTGAGCCTTTCCAGCTCTCCCCCTTCTCTGGGTTTGCCAGCTCAAACTCCCTCCTCCCAGGGATTAACTGTAGGCAACCGATCTCTAGCCTCAAACACACGTCCCTTCCCACAAAGAGTGACTGCAGACTTCCTCCCTGCAGCCCCCTTTCTGCTCTTTGCTCATGGGCTTTATACAGGCCCCTCCTGTTCCTGTCCAGCTGAGCCTTGTGTCTAATTAATCCCTGTCCCCCCTGCCCCAGCTCCTCCTCCAGATGCAGGTTGGGGAGCTAATTGGCCTAGCTGGCCACCTTAACCCCTTCAAGTCTTATGTGGGGTGGACACCTCATCACATGCCTCCTGGATCATCTCAGGAAAGCCATCAGCTTTTACAGAGGGGATAGTGCTTTGAAATGTAAATATCCATTTCCAAATATCCCAATGTATTAATTATGGTATGTAGTTTTTTCATTTTATAAAGTCTTTGGGGCGGGGACTGTGTATTTTATATCTCTCTAATGTGCCACCCTCGTACATGTTGAGTGCTATGTAAGTAATAAACAATAATAGTAAACAATGTCTACACAGACTCAGTCATTAGAGCTGGTCAAATCATTAATTGCACATGATTTATCTGACTAATTTTGTCATGTTGCTTCAAATAATTTATTTGTGACTACATTTTAAATTAATCTGTAAATGCTTGAATAATAGTTATTGAATAATTCATTCAATGATTTTTCCCTTTAATCGTTGAATAATATATTGAATACATATTACCATGATTTGACCAACTGTATTTACTGTCGCTGCAATTTCATGTACAAAAAAAAAATCTGTCAAACCATTCTATACCTTCCTTTTTTCCAATGGCTATCATTTAGAGTAGAACCTGATGTGTTTTCTCTTCTATTCTTAGCATCTAGAATTATTCAGGTACCAGAATTTTCCACTAATAGCACAGAAATTCACATGTTGCATAAAATGTCCTGCCATTATTAAAAATATATAAATAATCAATCTACTGGAGGAGAAATGGGCAGACACTTGTCAGATTTAGGGATGCAAACTCGGCATGGGAGCTGTGCATTTCAAATCCATTAACAGCCAGCAAGCCTCAAGCTTTTGTATGTGCATCATCCAAATGTGTTTTTGAAAGTTTACCCCTCAGAGCATACCTGGCAGCAGCTAAAAATGGTAAGTGCTCCAAATCCTTTTCACATAATCACAACCGTGACACCTCTGCCTCTGTCCTCCAGGAAAGGTTTTGAGAGACAAACCATGTAAGAAAAACTAAAACCAAACTGATTAGTCATTTGTGTTATCGTCATCTCCTCCAGAATTAAATGAGAGACTTCTCTTAAATGGCAAATTTCTGTTCCACTAAATCCTGTTTTTTACTTCTCTTTTTCAAAAAATTTTATCCTCTTCTTTGTGCATATCTTTATTGTCTTCCTTTTCCAACTGCAATTATCACTTCCCAGTACTAATCCTCTCCCAAGCAGCCTAGATTTTCATCCCTTTGTAATGAAACAGATTCCTCACCATTTCATCCACTAACTGGCTTTAACCCTCTAATCCCTATTTGCCACCACTGCATACAACCTGAACTTTTCACCACCTAAACCAACCCATTCTTCACACTCTAATTACCTTTTCTTTTGTACTCACCTCCCCATCTTCTCTAGTGTATCGGATTACCAGTTTCTTTTCTATTCAATAATAATTGTGCTTTTCTTTTTGCATTATCCAGATAAAATGTCACCTCTAATCTTCTTCTCTCTTTTTAAAATATACCTCAGGCCCCTTTTTGTATTTGATTAATTCATGTGCAGTGCCCCAATGCTATAGAATTGTTTCAAGTCAGTGCTATATAGTTGCTTTGGGTAATGTCAACAAAGGAAATCAACAGTAATCATTAAATAAAAAAATAGGTGTAAAGTAATAATGCAAAGGACCATTCTGATCTTTTGGCTTTATGCACATGTATATTAGATGTTGCAGGGCATATTGTCTCTTCTCATATATTCTGGCTGGTGCTCTGACATTCCACTGTTCATGGCAGGTATATGGTAATGGGGAAAAATACTGTCCTCCAATAATGCAAAAAGAGAGAGCGAGGGGGAGTACTTAATATCTCGCATGGTCAAATGAATCTGTCAATTATTTTCATTTCAGTTGGAGGAACACATAATTTTGTATCACTGTCAACCACTTTCTGAAATACCAGGCAACTAATTATGCTATCACTACCTGACTGGAATCAGATTATAATCTATTAAAGAAAAGCTGCAGGTCATCCTCAGATTCTAGTTTTAAATCTCCAGTGCTCTTTTATTTTTAAATATAACCACTGTCTGAAGAGAAGGAAGTATAAAATAGTCCCTAGAACAGTTAATCAGCTGCTGAAGTATTTCTTTATTTAACTATAACAAAGATTGCAGATGAAAAGAGATTTCTTTCAGAGATAAGGAGCTCAGTCCACTTCAGGGGCACAAAGGAGATTGAAAGCTGATTGAAACAGGTAGCTGAGGATTCCCCAACCTTGGTCATGGCGGTGTGTGTCAAGGATGGGGAGACGTCATGTGAGGGTGGGACCATAACGTGATGCACTCCCGCAACCAGAGTCTGGGAAAATGGCTCAGAGTCTCATTTCTGTTTGTATAAAGTAGAGAAGCCCCAATGTTGCTCTAATGTATGTGCCAGGGGCTGTAACAGTCCCTAGCAAATCTCAGTATTGTGGAGGGCAGAAAGGTGGTATAAAGCCACCTCTCTCAATTCACCCCTCAGTGCACTGAGCTCAGCTCAGGCACACCTAAGCTTCTGCGTAAAAGAAGTTCCTTCAAATACTGTCTTTACTGTAGGTTTCAGAGTAACAGCCATGTTAGTCTGTATTCACAAAAAGAAAAGGAGTACTTGTGGCACCTTAGAGACTAAACAATTTATTTGAGCATGAGCTTTCGTGAGCTACAGCTCACTTCATCGGATGCATACCGTTAGAATGAAATTTCCTGGATTTCTTTAAGGGAGTTGAGAGCATTTATTTCCCAACTGCTTCCAGTCATATATACAAAATATAAATAGGTACCAGTTGCGGAAAGAGTCGGTTTGATTTTTAAGTGTCAGTGAGATCTACGTAAACCAGTTTCTAGAAAAATGTATTCATTAGTTTTAAAGTTATGAGTATTTAAATTTGAATGACCCAGTATGTACTATATTATAGGCTGTATGAGCTGAAAACATTCATAATGATACAAAGACCATATTGGACGTGCTTAATTTCTCAACCTCAAGGTTGTGTTAACATTAGCTTTTTAAATGAACTTACAAAAAGCATAAAACTAAGAATAACCAAGACAATTAGGATAACACAGATTAATGGGATTGATTCGCCAGACTACATGCATTATGATAATCTTGAAATGATGATTTTCTCAGAAATTTAAGGATTACAATCAGATGTCTGGAGGGCAGGAAGCAAGGACTGCATGGAACGGGATCATGAGAGTTCTTATCAGAGTATCTTCAATATGCCAAATTGCTGGGACTATGTAATTAAGGACAGTAATATGGATCTCTCAAATAAGTTATGTTAATTACCTCATCATTTGTAAATTACATAAATATCTAGCAAAAAAGCCATGCAACAGATTTAACAATTACATGCCACACCTTTGTCATGATTAATACAATATTATAAATTCATGCAGTACTTAATTAAAATAGCTTATTTTGTGGAACCATAAAATGCACCCTTATTATGTATTTATATTGACAAGTAAAGTTATAATTCACATTCCAAGCAGCACTTAGGCTGAGAATCCACCTATGTTATTTAGGTCTTAATATTTGCTTAAATTGAAATGTGTGTTCAAACATATGAAAATGGAAACACTTTCAAAATTGAGGAAAATGTGTTTTATTTTCCCATAACTAGGAGATTTATAATTTGGGTGCCCCCACTCCCACCCCACTCTGTTACAAATCTTATGAGATTAAGATAATAGACCCAGAGGCTTTGGCTTATAGGGCCAAATTTTCAGAACCTGAGGTAAATTTTTCAGAACTACCTGAGTGACTTAGAAGCCTAATTCCAATTTTCAGAGGTGAATTGCAGTAAAAATTATAAAATTAGGAGAAATGAATATGAAATTCTTAGAAGAAGTTTAACTTAACTAACTTATAAACCATTTGACAGAAGTTTGGGAAGTTTAACTGAAAAGGTTCTCACAGAGTGAGTCACTGGAAACAAAGCCTCAGTCCAAAGTGAATTTTCAAAGCAGTTTACAAGCCATGAAAATAAAAGGATTCTACTCAAATTACTAATGCAGCCTTAAATTTGTTGCAGTTTGGGTAATGTCCGCTATGTACTGAAAATCCTCCTTGTAGTTTCAGTTCACTATGAACTTGTAGTTTCAGTTCAGTTCTTTATTTCCTGTTGTAAACTTTGTGTAGTTTTGTAACATCTTCAGCTTCTAAATAGTTGTCATGTTCTATGTCAGGGGTAGCTGTAACAGCAGTGGTGGGTGAAGTGATTTTCATTTTATACTTTAATTTATAAAACCTAAGTTTATAACAAAGCCTTTAGGTATATTCAGAACAAACACAATCAATTTAGAAACTATTGCTGGTTACAACAAGCCACAGTTTACACATTTGCCTAAATCATCAGTATTCAGTCTTAAACAGAAGTCAAATAACTCCCTCCTAACAATTATTATTGAGGATAGTTCCACAACTGGCAGCTTTATACTCACATTAATGTTTTACTGCCTGAGGAGAAAATCATGTCGGGGAAAAAAGAAGAGAACCCACAAATCTGATGCTTTCATAATGAGTGCAAATAAATTTTTCAAGAAATTTAAATTGGAGCACTCGCAGTTACATCTGGTTATACTTTTTAAGCATCACTAGCCTCTCTCTGTTGGTTCTTACAAAACTGAAGCTCTCCATCTGAGAGACAATAAGCTAAGACCATTCACAAAAACTCACACACAATGCAAGTCATCAGAGTAAACTGCTTTTCCTCACACCATGATCCCTCTGTTTTAAAAAAATGATGTTACTTCACCTCATCTCAGCACCACTGAAGCAGGATGCAATGTAACTAGTAACCACTAGCTTTGCTTCCTCTATGGAAGTAGAATTTGAATACTGTGCAGAATCTTGAAAATGGCATTGAGCAGACAAAAAAGAAAAGTGCAAAATTCCACTATTTCTCCTGCCCCAACTCAGCACTCCTTCTTCTAGTGCTTTCTGCATAGTTTCCTCTTATCCCCTTTGTCTGTCTACATAAGTGATGTAACTGCGGAGAGGACTAGAAGAACAATATCTTGCCCACTTCCCCAAACCTCACTGTGCTATATTTAGAGGCTCCCTTTACAATGATTTGGTGAAGGGCACCCTTTAAAACAGGAACAAAAAATCTGCCGTCCATAGCCCATACCCTCCTCTGCTTCCTCTCCAGCCTTTTCTTCTAGCCACATAACCTGGTCTTTTCATCTCACTATCTCCAACTAATACGAGCTCTTGGCATTCAACAAACACCTGGGTATATTCCAAAAAGCCCATCCCATTAAGCTGGCCAGCATCTTTGGAGTTTTACCTGCTCCTTTATCCTGGGATGCCTCAGTGTCAAAGGGCCAGCTAGTGCCGGCTCAGTGAATCAGTACATTTGGTGGTAGCTGCAATCATCTTGTTCCAGATCCCAAGCTTTCATTTTAAAAAAAGTCTCTAGCCCTTAGAAATGTGAAGATAATCTTAAAAACGTCATCTAGATTTGAACCATCATAGTGTCTCTGTCTGGTCAATGGACAATCTGGAACATTAGTTCAAAGAAGGGTGAACTGCTCCCATTCAGATGAATGGGGTGTTAATCCTGAAGCCTAATGTTGACAATGTAGCTGTCACCATGGTTAACTATTCCAAGGCTGATCAAGCCATGCAAGAATGAATAGGGATAATTACATTCTAAAGATCTGCTTACTCTTCTCTGAGTGGTTTCACAGTAGCAGCCATGTTAGTCTGTATCCGCAAAAAGAAAAGGAGTACTTGTGGCACCTTAGAGACTAACAAATTTATTTGAGCATCTCTGAGTGGCATCTTCACTTTGGCATCAGCAATGAGAGAAGCTTGGGTTGTGAGTGGAGCTTGGGAAAATATAAACACTTTTTTTTCACCAAAATGACCTCTAGAATGATAATAAATATCCCTAAAATAGTTTGCACCCTCCCAAACAAGTCAACATAATTACGATAACATGATGTCTATGATGTCTATGAAATGATTCATTCTCTTCGTATCTTAATCACTCTGAGCTACTTTTGCAAGGGAGAGCACAAAAGTTGTGCCCATAACCGTGAACGTGAGACATAGTACAACTCTCAGTAAAGTCAATTGATGTCTTTCCTTTGACTTCAATGGGAGTTGGAGCAGGGCCTTGCTGCAATTCATATTTGCCCCTGTGAAATGGCTAATTGCACACGTACTTGTGCATGCACACGCCCATTCTGTGTTCAGACATTTCTGTTTTCCTATATAATTGCAACTTCTGAGGGCACAGACAGTTGTGTCTGCATTTTTATGAGTACAATCTGCTTCACCTTCCCTTGAAAATGTGTACGGTTTAGTTTAAAACAAACAAATGTAACCTTGCATTATGCTCTTTGTAAGGGAAGAAGCAATGCTAAGCTCCATATGCTCTGACCCAACAGGCAAAGATTTACATAGCTTTTCTCATTCTATCGCAATAGATATCCCTATGCTTTTTGCATCAAGAACAGAAAACTCAGGGTCCAACCTCCTTATCCCTCCCTCTCGCACACACACACATCCTGTTCTCCAGTTGAAAAATACTATTTTCTCAGGCTAGGAAAGGTCAGCTGTCCATAAAAAACTAGAGTAAAATTTCTAAATAATTTTTCACTAGACCCGGAAGTAGAGGACTAAGTCTCAAAACACACAAATATAACCTAACAGAATACCCTGAAAACATAGGACCTGATCCTTGCCCCTACTCTGTCCCTTCTACACAACTTCTGGAACAGAGAGCTGTCTTAAAAAGTCAGCTGGGGAGTTCCCTTGCACAGGCATTCTCACAGGGCTGTTATTGCCAGTGCAAGTTCAGTGCTACTTTAAAATGCACCACGGGCTACCTTGCTCACCAGCTGCCCCAAGATTTGGGGAGTTCATGTGATTGAAAAGTATCTGTATCCCCCCTACCCATGTGCACTGCGCATATCTCAGGTGCACCTGAAGATTTGGCCCAAAGTGTTCAAAGTGTGCTTACATTCATTTGATTAAGAAAACTAAAAAAGGGGGAAAGAATAATATTTTGAGCCTATTTTGGCCTTTATTGAAAAGAATTCCTTCAAGTCAGCCTCTCATAAACACATATTCAAACTACTGCTGTGTGACTATTATCACATTATAAAATAAGTCTTCTGACATCATAAAGGGTTTTTTTTAAAAAAATATAAACATGTACAAATGGCATGTTCTATACTGTAGCTGTATTTGATCTTCTTTGTGATATTATAGTAACGAGAAAACAGGTTCTTGCATATAATAGCAGGCTGTGTGTGCCTTCTATTTTAAAAACTTATCTTCAAAACTAGGAGTGGCATATTCTCCTTCCTATTACTCCATTTTAGTAATAGATTTGTTTAGATATCAGCTGTCAAATTCATGGAAACATTTTGAAGAGTGGGTAAGTTGATATACTTTCTATTGCAGTGATCACAGGAGCCATGAAAATGGATGGTAAATGACTTCTCAAGTGACAAGTGAGTGAAGCACAAGGTGGGAAGTGGCATTTAAAAGCTGATAAATACAGGTAATGTCTTTAAAAAAATCAGTAAAGACTGTCATTAATTTAAATTCACCTTACACTAGTTGCAAGAAGTAAAATAATAGCTGATGTGGGTCTTATGTATATTTCTCACCTTTTCTTACGTAACTGTATGGATATTAAAAGTGGTCTGTGGTGACAAAAGTTAAGAGTTAGAGCTAGGATCCTTTTCACCCATCTGTTTACGGTGGATCTGAGATGACACAAGTCGAAACTTAAATAGATTGTATTGTGTGTGTAATACTAGCCATGCATTTATACTTTATTTCATCACAAGGAGAAAGTCAAGTATGATTTCAGAGAGACACAGTGGGTGAGGTAATCCCTTTTATTGGACCAACTTGATGAGAGAGACACATAAGAAAAAGCAGGAAATGGTTTAATAATTACACTATTACCAAAACAAATAATTTCACTGAAATCTAACATCAGTTTGCAATGGTAATAGAGAATTCAATCTGGCTTTTAAAGGTACTTCCAACTGTTCAGATTTATCTCTTAAACACGTTGGATTTAGATGCTACCACAAGATTATTTTTGAGGTCACTGTGGGGTTCATGCAGATAATTAAATCTGAATCTTTTTGTTTGTTTCTTTTGCTTGTAAGCTTTTCGAGCCCCTGATATGAAGGCTACTGGGTTCAATAGATCCCTGATCCCTGCCACACTCCACCTTTGGCCTGCCTAGTCCCCACAGATCTTCCTCTTCTTCCCACCACTTCCTAGCCCATATGGGCCTTCTCCACTCATACTTTCAGGTTGTATACAGATTCAAAGATTCCATTCAGAGTTCCCCACTAATCTTCTATGGTATTTTATGCTTTGCTTTATTTATTTTTGCATACAGTGAATTACTCTATTCATTCCATTAGCGAATTCCCCACTAATCTCATTAAGGGCTTTTGTATGCATAATGCTTTGACTGCCTCTGTACAGTATACACTGTCTTACTGAATTAACAGCCATAAGGGATTACATAAAGAAGGGTGGAAATAGTTAAGACACACAATACACTAAAGACCGTCTAGCTACTAAGAGCTTGTGTGATGCTTTCCATTTATATACTGAAATTCCTACCATTGTAGGACAGCCCTATTTATGCTGTGCCACATACATTTCACTTAAACAGTGAATCACCCGAGAGATCAGATAATGTAGAAAAGAGTCAAGTGTCGGGGGTAGCCTTGTTAGTATGTAGCCCCAAAAACAACAAGGAGTCCGGTGGCACTGTAAAGACTAACAGATTTATTTGGGCATAAGCTTTCATGGGTAAAACACCACTTCTTCAGATGCATGGAGTGAAAATTACAGATGCAGGCATTATACACTGACACATGAAGAGAAGGGAGTTACCTCACAAGTGGAGAACCAGTGTTGACAGGGCCAATTCGATCAGGTGGATGTAGTCCATTCCCAATAATGGATGAGGAGGTGTCAATTCCAGGAGAGGCAAAGCTGTTTTTGTAATGATCCAGCCAGTCCCAGTCCCTATTCAAGCCCAAACTAATGGTGTTAAATTTGCAAATGAGTTTTAGTTCTGCTCTCTCTCTTTGAAGTCTGTTTCTGAAGTTTTTTCGTTCAAGTATAGCTACTTTTAAACCTGTTATAGAATGTCCAGGAAGATCGAGGTGTTCTCCTACTAACTTTTGTATGTTACCATTCCTGATGTCCGATTTGTGTCCATTTATTCTTTTATGAAGGGACTGTCCGGTTTGGCCAATCTGACACATGAAGAGAAGGTAACTCCCTTCTCTTCATGTGTCAGTATATAATGCCTGCATCTGTAACTTTCATTCCATGCATCTGAAGAAGTGGTTTTTTACCCATGAAAGCTTATGCCCAAATAAATCTGTTAGTCTTTACAGTGCCACCGGACTCCTTGTTGTTTTTGTAGAAAAGAGTGATGCTACCTGCTCAAGTTCATCTGGTAGCATTAAGAAATAAAGGGAAATATTTACAACACAGCATGATACCATTATGCTGTGCAGCACTTTACAATCTCTATTTTACTATATGACATCAGTTAGGTCTTCTGAAGTCATCACCATGGACACTGGTGAGTCATCCTCTAAGCTGAAAAAAACAAACATGTCTCAAAGGAAAGAACAATCTCAGTAAAATTATAAATGGCCATTTTCATATGCTCAGGCTGCAAATACAGAGGGAGAAGGAAAAATGTGGTCTCACAATTCAGATCAGTGGCAATCACCTTTTGCATGTTCGATAAGCATCTTTCCTAATGTGAAGTAGTGATGAACTGTGCAATACTCAATACAATGGGAAATGGGGATGTAAGTCTCCACCTGCAGAAGTGGAAGGTCACAGTGCAGTTGTGGCAAATCCACAAAACCCTTTGAGGAATTCAGACACGGACAGAGTGCAGATGCAGCCACATTCAATCAGATGATCCCCCTAATGGAGCTGTTGCATAAAGGAATGGCAAAGGTCAGGGGAAAACATATAGCTGGTGCAAGGGTAAGGGGCTTGTAGACTGCCTGTCCACCTCCATACTTAAACAGTGGCTTAGAAAGCCAGAAATCATAGTGTGAACATTATTGCCCTGCCGCTGATCACATTATTGCCCTGCTGCCGAACCATTCATGCTGTTCACAGACATATGCAAAGAATCTGATGTAACCAGGACAGACTGTTTCTCATACAAGAAATGTTAAGACACCAGAACCTTTAAACATGCACAAAAATCTTTTCCATCGACAATCAGATGAGCCTATTGGTGGATCAGACAATACAATTTGGTCCAGCTTAGAGGAAGCTGGGCAACAGCATTCCCTTCCTTATACCCAGTGAATAGGCTTGTTGTGTTGCTGACATGTCTAATGACTATTTCAAAGAGGAGGACACTTTAAGTACTGAGACAGCACATTAAAATATTGGCAAGAGAGAATACTGGCCATTGTTTGCCAACAATATCAATTGCTCAGTGCTACTAGATGAATGGTCACGAGAGCTGGGCAGGAAACCGTTTTCTCATCCTGCAAGAGTTTGAGTTTTTGAAAATTTTCCCATCCCAATACAGGACAATGTCAAAACTTTTTCAGGAACTGATGAGCCAAAAAAATTTCAGATCAGATCCAATCAGAGTGTTTCATTTTGATTTAGACTTTTAAAAAAAATAACTTTTTTAAAAAAATATAAGTTAACTACTATACAGCCTGAAGATCAAATTTTTCTCATGTTGACTTACATACCTCCACCTCAGCCCATGGTTTGGCAATGGGGCATCCCCTCTCACATCAATCATATAGTTCTGTAAGAAGGTTTCACTTGCAATTTTTAAAATTAATTTTAGAAAAATACCCTTTGCTCTGTAGAAGACAGTTCTCAGCATTTAAAAATATTCTTAATTTCAAGTGCCAATATAAATAAAAAAACAAAGAAGAATGGCATAAATTAGGGCTGTTGATTAATCACAGTTAACTCACGCAATTAACAAAAAAATTAATTGTGATTAATTGGAGCTTTAATCGCACTGTTAAACAATAGAATACCAATTGAAATGTATTAAATATTTTTGGATTTTTTTCTACTTTTTCAAATATATTGATTTCAATTACAACACAGAATACAAAGTTTAAGGTGCTCACTTTATATTATTTTTATTACAAATATTTTCACTGTAAAAATGATAAAAGAAATAGTATTTTTCAATTCACCTCATTCAAGTACTGTAGTGCGATCTCTTTATCGTGAAAGTGCAACTTACAATTGTAGATTTCTTGGTTACATAACTCCACTCAAAAACATAACAATGTAAAATTTTAGAGCCTACAAGTCCACTCAGTCCTACTTGTTCAGCAAATCATTCAGAGAAACAAGTTTGTTTACATTTACAGGAGGTAATGCTGCCCGCATCTTATTTACAATGTCACCTGAAAGTGAGAACAGGCATTCACATGGCACTTTTGTAGCTGGCATTGCAAGGTATTTACATGCCAGATATGCTAAACATTTGTCTGCCCCTTCATGCTTTGGCCACCATTCCAGAAGACATGCTTTCATGCTGATGATGCTCGTTAAAAAAAATGTGTTAATTAAATTTGTGACTCATCTCCTTGGGAGAGAATTGTATGTCTCCTGCTCTGTTTTACCCACATTCTGCCATATATTTCATGTTATAGAAGTCTCGGATGATGACCCAGCACAAGTTGTTCGTTTTAAGAATACTTTCACTGCAGATTTGACAAAACACAAAGAAGGTACCAATGTGAGATTTTTAAAGATAGCTACAGCATTCGACCCAAGGTTTAAGAATCTGAAGTGCCTTCCAAAATCTGAGAGGGATGAGATGTGGAGCATGCTTTCAGAAGGCTTAAAAGAGTAACAGTTTGATGCAGTAACTACAGAACCCGAACTACCAAAAAAGAAAATCAACCCTCTGTTGGTGGCATCTGATTCAGATGATGAAAATGAACCCACGTCAGTCCGCACTGCTTTGGATTGTTATTGAGTAGAACCCGTTATCAGCATGGATGCATGTCCCCTGAAATGGTGGTTGAAGCATGAAGGGACATATGAATCTTTAGTGCATCTGGCACATAAATATCTTGTGGTGCCGACTACAACAGTGCCATGTGAATGCCTGTTCTCACTTTCAGGTGACATTATCAACAAGAAGCAGGAAGCATTATCTCCTCCAAATGTAAAGAAACTTGTTTGTCTGAGCAATCGGCTGAACAAGAAGTAGGACTGAGTGGACTTGTAGGTTCTAAAGTTTTACGTTGTTGTATTTTTGAATGCAGTTATTTTTTTGTTCCTAATTCTACATTTGTAAGTTCAACTTTCATGGCAAAGAGATTGCACTATAGTAATTGTATTAGGTGAATTGAAAAATACTATTTCTTTTGTTTTTTACAGTGCAAATATTTGTAATCAAAAATAAATTTAAAGTGAGCACTGTACACTTTATATTCTGTGTTATAATTGAAATCAATATATTTGAAAATGTAGAAAACAACCAAAATATTTAAATAAATGGTATTTTATTATTTTTAACAGTGCAATTAATCAAGATAAAAAAATTTAATTCTGTGATTAATCTCAATAATTTTTTAATCACTTCACAGCCCTAGTATAAATACAAAGCTTTTCATATTCTATCAGGTGTATCCAGTTGACATAGTCTCACATCTTTATAGGACATATCACACAATGAATGATTATGGCCCTCTGATTTGACAAAAATAAAGTGACTGTCCTACTCATCTGTGCAATTTCTTAGTGTAGAACAGTGGTTTTCAACCTGTGATCTGTGGACCTGGGGGTCCGTAGACTATGTCTAAAGGGTCAGCAAAAGGCTGTCGTTACCACAGAACAGTCATTTTCAACCTATGGTCCACAGCCGCCTGGGGGACCACAGACTATGTCTAAGATTTCCAAAGGGGTCTGGACCTCCATTCAAAATTTTTTAGGGGTCTGCAAATGAAAAAAGAAACACGGCATAGAAACATACAACCCTTAAATGCATCCCTCAAAGCAACTTTAAATAATAACTCTTCATTATTTCTGTGAGCTCAAAATTCTTTTTAAAAGCAGGAAACTGTGCTTCCCTGCCACCCAAAGGTCTCTTCTTCACCAATGTCCATTAAAGCTTTCCTTTTGAAAAACCGAATGCCTTCCATTTTGTTTATGTTTTTTTCCCAGTTCAATTTCAGTCACTGCATAACATCATATATTTTAACTCTGCCTTCTTCAATTACCCATCAAAAAAATGTCCCCACAGAAACGTTCACAAGTTACCTTCAACACTTAGCATTCACAGAATCATTTGTTTCATAAAGGCACTCTTACAGTCACTCCTAGAATGTCAGCTTTAAAAGACAACTAGTTAGTCATTCCATATTCTTCTCTTGATGTGCATACGTAACTCTGAGCAAGAAAAATGGAGTTACATATGCAAAATGATGGGAGGGGGAAAAAACTGATCAAAATATTAGGCCCAATCATGGCCACTGGTAGCTTTAAATCCACTGGGAGTTGAGTGTGAGCATCTAAGGGTAGAACCTGGATCTCTGTCATCAACTTAATTTAAAGGTTATATTTAGGTGTTAATGGTCATAGCAGCAAATTATATGGAGCAAATAACAAGCTTCGGAGGTTGATTATGCTTAAGCGAAGCAGTGGCATCTGATGACCACAAATACTAGGACCAAGTATATTCCAATGTTATTATAATAATAAAGTTAATAATACTTTGTACTTCTATTAAGTAATGCCTTTTCTTCAGAGGCTCTCAAAACCTCACCAATCTGGTGTGATAGAAAAGTATTAATATTCCCATTGTAAAGATCAGTAAAATGAGGCAAAGATCGGTTAAGTGACTTACACATGGCGACATGCCTCATCAGTAGTAGAGCCAGTAGGAGAAGCCAGCAGCACTGATTCCCAGTCACTTGTAATACCCACTGGACTATACTCTCCCTCCTATATTGGAAGGAGGAGTGAGATTTTCAGAAGTTCTCAGCCTTTGACCTAATTCTCTTCCCACTGAAATCAATGAGACTTTCACCACGGACTTAATGGTACCAGTCAAGCCAGTGCTGAGCACTTATAGAAATTCCCCTTAAAAATTGTGTATATTAACATCACCAAAGTGACCCTAAAATACCACCCAAACAGTACAGATATTTGGTCCCACATTGACCCCTAAGTACCTTTTGTGCATTTGCTCTTGGAATGGTAAAATGGACTGTCATCTCACATAGTAATAGGCTGATCTTAAATAATTTCCCTAGTGCTTATTCATACAAGGAAAATTTATTCTAGTGACCTTTGCTTCTCAGAATTAAACAGAATAATTAGAAGAATTGTTCTATAATTAAAACTCCTAGCATGATTATTGGCAGCTCAACTCCAGAGATTTTTACTTTTAACCTACACCTCACAAACTCTGTAATGAACATTACAATTAAATGAACCAGGCAATAATAAATAAATTAATAATAATAATAAGGTGCGGCTTAAGAAGTCCAGTAATATTATTTAGTACAGTTGAGTGCCATAAACAGACTGCACAAGAAAATAATTTGATTATAATGAATTCCTGACTTGAATTCCTGTTTTTGAACTTACTTTCAATGAACATTGTATGAAAAAAATATGACTATCTGACTGAGTTACCAATTTTTATTTGAACATCAGCAGGCAAAAAGGAAAAGTGAAACACGTGGAGAATATTCAATGTGACTGCAGCCTCTATAACTGAAATTAATCAGATGCACCCAAGAGTCAAAGTATTATTCTCACAGAACCCTTTTCCTGCTTTCTTTCCCATTGAAGATAGGAGAATATGACGCTCTCGACAAACGTGTCCTTCCTCTCTTTTTCCCCATTTCACATATAATTAACTTTTGTGTTTTTTCCTGCCTCTGTTCAACTCGTCTCCTTCTGCATACAGTATTTTCTAATATGGAGGCACAATAAGGACTCTGTTTAGCAGAACCTCAGTGAGTTAGCTACCAGCCAATACATATTCAGAAAGCAACATTTTCTCCTTAGCCTTGTCATGGAATGGATAGCTCTGACTTTCTTCTCTCCTAACCACCAAGCTACAGCACACACAAACATACCATATGGCCAATGGGAAATTTAATGTTCCCTAATAGCCACAGGTATATGTAAATAGAATTGGGGTCAGTAGCATTAGGTTAAGGGGTTCATTGGTAATTATCTCCAATGCTAAGCCAAATGCTTCTGTAAAATTGCTATAGAATTTACATTAAATGGGGTGAAATCCATAGGATTCTATGCACATTAGTTATAAAAATGTAGCATTTAGTGGAGATTTAGACCTATCTATGAAATGTTTTAATGAGTTTGTGGAATTCTATAGAGAGGATGAATTTGCTGCATTCACCATCAAGTCAAAAGGGTGCATGCCCTTCAGTATCAATCACCTACCACCCCACCAACCCCACACAGCCTGGCAGATTGCCAGCTAGAATACAGTTTGGCTTAATCAGGCTGCCAGACCAGGTCATTTTCATTAACTCTTTTGTTAAATTCTGTAGGATGGTTAAAATATCTATAGGAAGCATGTCATCTCTTTTAAATCTATACGACTTTTCCAAAAACAGAGTGTCAAAAATTACTGAGTCTTAAAAAAAAAAAAAAAAAAGTGGATTTGAAGTGCTGGGAAAGTGTTGGTGGAAGCAAACTGCTCACCACTAGAGAGAGAGCAACATTAGCAGTTTTTTCTGGGTTTGTAGGCCTACGTTCAGGCTGGCAATCTGCAAGTATGTGTGCTGGGAGTGACTGCGAATGATAGGTTGATGAGAGGCAGTTCCTTCCCACCTGGCTAGCAAATGGGCCAAATTCATCTTTACTGGTACATCATTGAAACTGACAAAGTAATAGCTTGGATGCATTTGGCTCTGTAAACATGCATCCCTCATAACACAAGGCAGGTAGGCCTAAACAACTCAACCCCAAGTTCAGTGGTTGCCTTTACTCAGCTTTCTGTGTGTCCTAACTCAAAATTAAACAGCTGATGTACAGCTATGTTTCAAAACAGGTTAATATAAATTTGGTTCTAGCTTCCTGCTTACTCTTATACCTTCCTTTTTTAAGATTCTCTCTCCCATCCCTTTAACTCTTCTGTCAGGGGGGCTCTCAGCCTCTTATCTTTGCTTAGTGAAACCCACCTGGTCTGGCTTCATGGGTGAATCAACAGAGTACCTCTGCACACAGATTTAGAGCATTTGGCTCTAGACTGTTCTCAATGGTAGCAGATGACAGAACGAGGAGTAATGGTCTCAAGTTGCAGTGGGGGAGGTTTAGGTTGGATATTAGGAAAAACTTTTTCACTAAGAGGGTGGTGAAACACTGGAATGCGTTACCTAGGGAGGTGGTAGAATCTCCTTCCTTAGAGGTTTTTAAGGTCAGGCTTGACAAAGCCCTGGCTGGGATGATTTAACTGGGAATTGGTCCTGCTTCGAGCAGGGGGTTGGACTAGATGACCTTCTGGGGTCCCTTCCAACCCTTATATTCTATGATTCTATGATCTCCCTCTTAGAGATGCAGGATTATGGTGTTCAGTTGCTCTCCTCAAAGCCTGAACCCCCTGCTACTGGTGCAATATATCTAAAATTCCACTGACTGAAATTTAAAGCTTTACAGGAAATAAAGACATAGGAATAGCCCGCTAACATATACAGTTACTTCCAGCTCTGACACAAATTTCCTCTACTTCTCCCTATGTCCCACTTCTAAGTCGATACAATGGGGGTGTTAATGATTCCATGCACCAGAGTGTGTGATGATTCATTACGTCTGTGAAACGCTCAGATATTACAGGAATAGGGGGTATACCCAGATACAGAGAGAGACTCCAGGGGGAAAAAATTACAGATTGTACCAAAAATAAGTGTGCTTCTCTCTCGGTGCTGCCTATGTGGTCCTGAATAAGCCATGGGGAATGCCTGCAAGACTAAAATGGAGTATCTGAGATGATTAAAAAAGAGCAAGGGCTTGATTCTGTGGCCACAACTTCCTACTGTGTATGCACAAAACTGAGAGAGAGAATACACATACTCATACTAGGCAGGAGCAAATTTTTAGTGCATGCACACATGGGAACAATTCTAATACATCCATGCCAATGTTGTGTTTTGCAGGTCAAAATCTATTTGACCAAACCAGTTTAGTGTGTGCAAATTCTAACTCTTGCATATACATGAATTAGAATTTTTAAAGTATGTGTGTTGATTACTTTCAGAGGTAATCTTGCATGTATGGAAATAGAGATCTAGTAGACGCCCAGCTGCAAACATGGCCCCACATCTCTACAAATGGTAATACAATTCTCTTCATTGAAAAACAAAAATCCAGCAAATTGAAGGACAGCCAATCTTGTTCTGTTTGACTCCTCTATATTCTCCCTGGGATTTCGTATGACAGATAATACATTTTTCTGCTTTTGGAGAAGAATAGTTACCTTGTCCAAAACTAGTGATGGTGTGGCTCACAAACAATATCAAACTGTAGAGTGCTGTGCTTAGCTGGAGCTAAATAGTCACTGAGTATTTTTCTGATCCTTCTGAATCCTACCTAATGCTTTAAAAAATCTGAGTATATTTTTCATCCTGCGTATTATTTTAAGCTACTCCCTCCCCACTACTGTATTTTTAAAATTGAGAATATAGAACTGAATCAAAAGAGAAATGGAATGGGAAACTGTGAAATCACTGAAATGAGTTTTAGAATTCACACCAGGAAAAAAAAATCCCAGAGAAGCTTTAACCTCAGTAACTTCATTATGTTTAACATTTTTCCCTATTCAACTCCAGAGCTATGAATCTTACCACTGATTCTGGCACTGTATTATCACTGCAGGTTCATTTAAAGTCAGGTTTGCACCTGCTTTCTGATTGCTTGCACCCATTTACAAGTGTAAATCAATGAAACCTATTAGCATGTTCTCTGTGCTGCACTTTAATTTTTGATAGCAATGTATTATTAATGTAATCATCTCAACAAGCCTTATACTGCATCAAAAGAAAAATTTGGAAGGGTTCAGGATACAGAAATTTAATAAGCAGAGTAGTTACTGCACTGTATAATACTTTAAATCTGCAATGTAAATAATTGGGCGAATATTCAATATATATTCTGTAACTAACTATATCCAGGCATAGCATGTGACTAAGCCTAATACAGAATATCCTTTTCATATAAGACAAAGAAAGCAATGAAAAGACTGTCCCAGTGCAATCTGTGTAAATAATTCTAATGATGTTTTATAATATTTCCATGGACAGTTATTATCGGTTTGCACCACTATGGGGTTTTTATTCTAAAACAAAAGCATTCCCACTCACTAAAGCCTCGGAAATATAGTGCATGTGTTCTACAATTGGGTTGTCCTTTGTAATTTATATTTGGTAAAGGGTAATTACTTTTCCAGAAGAAGATAAGCTAAGGTACTGATGAGATAACCTTAACATGCTTATTACAAAAGCAAGAGTAACAAAGTAATTTTTAATTTTAGAAGTAAATTCTCCTACCAGATAAAAATATTACTTCAAGTACTGAGCTTGTCATTCAAGATGTAATGATGCTATTCCAAAAGTCTTGCAATATTTGAAGGTTTGCATTCATTTCTCTTTAAGTTCTCCGATAAGAAATGGAAATAAGAAGTATTCACTTTATCATTTATGCACTGCAGCAAACTGTCTAAATGACCTTAATGCTGAGCATTTGGTCCATGCTTTTGTGACTTAAAGAGTAAACTAATTGCAGTGCTTTATCTTTCAGGCTTCAAAGGAATCTACTTGTTGTCTTCAGTCTATTCAAAATGGCACTGCTCAGATTGACAAACTAAACCATGGGTTGTATTATGCTTTCCTGTCATTGCTTGGGTTATTGGTACATTGTAAAATCCTGACATGGTCTCAGTTCTTTCCTTCTTACCGAAAAATAGCCCAACCCTTAAGAACATAAGAATGGCCATACTGGGTCAGACCAAAGGTCCATCCAGCCCAGTATCCTGTCTACCAACAGTTGCCAATGCCAGGTGCTCCAGAGGGCGTGAACTTAACAGGTAATGATCTAGTGATCTCTCTCCTGCCATCCATCTCCACCTTCTGACAAACAGAGGCTAGGGACACCATTCTTTACCCATCCTGGCTAATAGCCATTAATGGACTTAACCTCCATGAATTTATCCAGTTCTCTTAAACCCTCTTATAGTCCTAGCCTTCACAACCTCCTCAGGCAAGGAGTTCCACAGGTTGACTGTGCACTGAGTGAAAAAGAACTTCCTTTTATTTGTTTTAAACCTGCTACCCATTAATTTCACTGCATGGATGTCTTCAGAGAACTATCCACGATGACTCAAAGATCTTTCTCCTGATTAGTTGTAGCTAAATTAGCTCGCATCATATTGTATGTATAGTTGGGGTTATTTTTTCCAATGTGCATTACTTTACATTTATCCACATTAAATTTCATTTGCCATTTTGTTGCCCAATCACTTAGTTTTGTGAGATCTTTTTGAAGTTCTTCACAGTTTGCTTTGGTCTTAACTATCTTGAGCAGTTTAGTATCATCTGCAAACTTTGCCACCTCACTGTTTACCCCTTTCTCCAGATCATTTATGAATAAGTTGAATAGGATTGGTCCTAGGACTGACCCTTGGGGAACACCACTAGTTACCCCTCTCCATTCTGAAAATTTACCATTTGTTCCTACCCTTTGTTCCCTGTCTTTTAAGCAGTTCTCAATCCATGAAAGGATCTTCCCTCTTATCCCATGACAACTTAATTTATGTAAGAGCCTTTGGTGAGGGACCTTGGAAAGCTAAGTACACTATGTCCACTGGATCCCCCTTGTCCACATGTTTGTTGACCCCCTCAAAGAACTCTAATAGATTAGTAAGACATGATGTCCCTTTACAGAAACCATGTTGACTTTTGCGCAACAATTTATGCTCTTCTATGTGTCTGACAATTTTATTCTTTACTATTGTTTCAACTAATTTGCCCGGTACTGACGTTAGACTTACTGGTCTGTAATTGCCAGGATCACCTCTAGAGCCCTTCTTAAATATTGGCATTACATTAGCTATCTTCCAGTCATTGAGTACAGTAGCTGATTTAAAGGACAGGTTACAAACCATAGTTAATAGTTCCGCAATTTCACATTTGAGTTCTTTCAGAACTCTTGGGTGAATGCCATCTGGTCCTGGTGACTTGTTACTGTTAAGTTTCTCAATTAATTCCAAAAACCTCCTCCTTAGATCCCACCATATAGCTTGTGCACATCAACTAATGATCTCTGTTAATTCCTATGGGCAAGGGGTGGCATGGTATTTACCGGAAGTAGTTTTCACCAAGTAAATTCATGGTTTGTACCACCCTGGGAAAAACGATTTTGTCCCAGCATAAGACATTTTCTATTTTGAAAACTGTTTCATTGATGACCACCACAGTACTCTTAGTTTTAGTTACATAGTCAAATTGTGGTTATATACAGCATTAGAGTCGTAGATTAAATTAGGGTTGTATAAATAAAAAATAAAAATGCAGTTGGCATAATACTAATATACACAGTTATCATATGGAATATTGGAATGTCTGTATACATTCTGATTTGGTATTTTCTCAAGGAAGTTATACAGGTCTTGACTAATATTTCTGTTTTCAATATTATACAGACAAAAGACAAAAACTGATTATATGAAAACGACAATAATGCTAAATTGTAGGCTTGAAGCATTAAGCTATAGAAGCATGCAGAGCTGCAGACTACCAGTCCTGGTCCATTTGGCCATGTAGCATTCTGTAGCAGAAGACCAACTTTGATGTAGTAGATAGACGGAGCCTATTCCTCAGTTCTGAATGGCTGTATCCAAAGTTTGAAAAGATTCCTTCTGTGCTTGATGGACATTGATGCAATTAGTTTTCCCAGTTTCCTGGTTTATCTGGGTTTAAGTCAGCATTTACCAGCACTCTGCCCTAAGCTAGTTTTTCCCAGGAAATTGCCTAGGGTCAAGTTTAAATCTTCTCTGGGGGAAGTGGGAGATAGGTAATGGAACTAGAATATATTTTATGTATTATATTAGAGTATACTTTATATATTATGGCTCTAACCTCTGAACACTTTTTAAATTAGCTTTTCATAATTAGGTTTAGAAATATATATATTGCTGCTGGTTGAACTTCGTGTTAATTTGCTTCAATTCAGCAGGCTGGGCCTCTTCTGAATGGCAGTTCATAAAATAAAATTGTTTGTTGCTGTATTACTGAACTGATGATAAGAAAGGCACACCGTCTGATACTCATGGCACAGAAACTGATTGCTATTTCATGCTTCAGGGCATCAACTCATTGCAGAGTTATAATAGAATTCACCCCTCCTCTCACGTACAACAGCATACTGTTTGCTAGGTACATTATGGAAGATTTTACCTTCCTTTGAAACAATTAGATATTGGCCACTAAGGCCTCAGATCAGCAGAAAACTTAAGCATATGCTTAACTTTAAGAACATACTAAAGAAGTCAATGGAACTTAGCTTGACAGTGCTTTTCTGAATTGGGGTGTAAAGCCCCGATCAGGAACTGGCCACTGCTAGAGACCAATGGCCTGATCCAATATGGCAAACTCTATGGTTTCTATGTTACTGTTGGGCACATATTTCCTTCACCCTCAATGAGACTGAATAGCTGGAGTCTTAGGCGTGGAGAGGCCAAAGATCTGAGCCCTTTGTGTGAGATGAGTGTGCTCAGTATATCACAGAATCAGATGCACAATGGCATAAGCAAACTGATGCTTGAGAGATGTGTACCAGCCATTCAATACCATTTGCCTCCATTCCTTAGGCAAGAGAGAGACAGCCCTGCAGAATTTCTGAGATGTGTAAAGTTCACCCTGGGAAAGGACAGGGGCACCTTAACAGTAAAAGCAGCCAGAACACAATTTATTTTCAGATGAGACTGAGGTGTATGAGGTAGCAGCCTCTGCAAGGCCTGCAGACCAGTTATCTAACACTTCACTGAGAACATCCTTGCCTGTGCCTCTGGGAAACCAGCTCGAGAATAGATGGTAACAGAGCTGTGTGCGCTGCCAAGATGAACAAAATAGTTTTTTTAGACACTTGCATACACAAACACGCATAACAAAATGCATGCACATTTACTGGAATTGCATGGGCAATCAGTCAGTCATCTAAAGGTCATTCATATGGGTAAACATACCTATGAGATATATATCTTAGACATAAACATGCACACATTTTTATGTGTAGGAGCGTGAAAACCTGACCTATTCACTTGTGCATCTTCGTAAATCTTGGCTACAAATAGCTGAAAGCTGATCACTGATCCAATGTGCTTGAACAGTGGCAAGTAAACTCTGTGTTATTTTATTCATTCTCTAGTTTCCACAACTCTGCCTCATTCATTTTCTCGATGTTTTTTCTTTTCTTTGTTTTATCCAAGACTTTGAAGCTTCAGAGTAGTGTTGGTAGCTGGAGGGCTTAGAAATTAATTAAAAATAAGAGAAAATATTAAAGCCTAACATTGTGGGAACTTTTTTCCCTCCAAATATATACATTTTACTGTTTGAACCAGAATGTGTACTGGAATATTATTAGCCATGTTCGTTGCTCAGTGAAACATTACATGCATATGCAGGTTAGCCACCAGATTAAGTGGGATTTGGTGCCTAAGGGGTCATAATCAGCATTTTCTTTTCTTTCTTTATGGATGCAAGAGACAGTGTATTTGGAGGAGATGCTTGTGTGGGAGGGAGAGGAGGGGAGGGGAGGGAGTGCAAATATCAGATTGCTGATGAGAGGGTAGCACTGGTTTTAGGTGTAGAGGATGTGTGTATTGGGAAGAAGGAAAGAGTGCATGAGGGAATAGAGAGACTGTATTTTAAGGGCAACAGGAGGACAAAGGAAAAGACCGAGATCAAGTGAGTGAAGGAGACACTGAAGGGAAGGCAATGATTAAATCATTGAGGAAGAGAGAAAACAATGCAGGGGAAAGAAAGAGGAATAGCAATAAGGAAGGTGGAAGGAGACAGAAAGAAATAGAACCAACACTAAAATATGGAGGAAAAGATGAGCCAAGATAAACAACAGAAGGCAGGAAAAATATGGAGTGAAGGGGAAAGGGGCAGACAAAATAAAATATAAAATAAATTGTTTCTCTGACTCATAAAGAATCCACTAAATGGCAAGTATTTTAAAATCCGTGGGAAAGGTACTCCGTAACACCATAGCCACCCCCACTGCCGCTGCCTCCTGCACCCCTGGAATCTTTTAGCATTCAGTGATCTGCTCAAAAGATATTTTCTAGGCCACTCGCACTTGCTAGTACAGTCCCATATACATTTCCTATTTATTGTATTTATTTCCATTTATAAGAGATGTCTGCCATTCAACAGATGCCCATCTGGGTACCTTTGTAACAAAGTCACAATCTCATCAATATCTTAAGCATCATAACAACAAACAACAGACTGATCACCACACTATGAACACCTCACTCCTATAACGTTCTGTAGGGCAACTAAAGCTACAAAGGAACAAATGTTCCCATACTCTTTCAGGAAACTTTATAGAGGTCATCACAGAAAGCACCTTCACAGCTGCCCACTCATGAGAGGTCAACAGCTCAAGCACCTCTGTCAATGGCAGCATGACACAAGCAGAGATGTTGTCTCTCGTTTAACTAAGTTCAACCCATTCAGGGCTTTCCAGGTCAAAAAAACAAACAAACCACCAACTAGCATCCTACTCAAATTCAAATGCAGGTTCCAGAGCACTGGTGGTGTAGGCTGCTAGTGTAAAACTGCTACGTAAATGGCAGCCACATTCTGCAGCAGCAATTTCCCAGTGGTTTCAAGATGTAACATCATGCAGAATTACTTACATTAGTCTGATTTTGAGGCATCAAAGGCTTGGCTAAGCATAGCAAGGTCCATCTCCAAAATCAACAGTGCTACTCTGTTCACCAAATGCAGAAATATGTGTGTTCCTTGCTGTGGTTGCTACCAGAATACTCAGTCACAACTTTTGATGTAACCGAATCCCTACGTGGCAAACAAATGGTGATCTCAGTCCTGGGTGCTAACGTAACACCGACAGATCCCAGTCATCAGCGGGTGGGATTGAACCTGGGACCTCTGGGGCTTAAAGCATGAGCCTTTACCACATGAGCTAAAAGCCAACTCACTGTTAGCTAAGGCTGTAGAGCAGACTCATTTTATCTCTCTCTTTAAGTGCTCTCAATGCCACTAGATGGGACAGAACACCACACCCAGGAGGTATGTGGGTTACACTAACAGTATACTCATCAATTCCAATTCTTCTGGAAGATTCCCTATGTTACCAGTGTTGTCTTCACCTATCGGGATTGGGAAGATTTACCTAGCTATCTCTCCCTCCAGGTTCCAAAAATACCACATTATATTTCCACATTTAAACAGTTCCATCAGTTTTACATCCCTCATTCATGCGGGGCACATGGACTCCTGATTTGCGGATGTCTCAGGTCTTCCTCACTCTCTTTGGCATTTGGGGATTTTAGTTCATATCCTATTGCTTTAAGCCATCTAAACTCACTCCTTTTTCATCCATGCATGTTGGGCAAGGGCTGCTCTAGGTTCTCCAGTTTTAAATCTCTTGCACATTCACTACATCAGCTTTTGATGTTCAGCCATTTGGTTTTTTGCATGTTTTTCCTCATTAACACAGAATTTCAGAATCCTCTGGTGAATAATTAGTTAGGGTTGTATCCTTAACTCTCAGATATACATTTTAAATTTGACATTTAAATGAACACCGCATTATCGTGGCTCCCCTCAAAAGTGACATACAATACCACGGGTGAGATACACAGGAATACAAGCACAGAACGTCAGTTTTTTAGGGACACTGCACAAAACTGCTAAGTTACTTAGGGAATTAATCCTATTGCACTGCTCAAGAAAAAGCAGATTGAAAATGGGCCCAAAAATAAACCAAAAAGAGGGGAGCTGTCACAAAGAAGCAAATAACAGTTACTCAAAATAATATTTTCTAAACTGGGGGATGCCTATGGGGAGATCCACTTCGCATGACTAGCTGTTATGCAGCTAATATCCCAAACTGACACTGACTCTGGAAGCATTTAAGGTTATATCATCACTTGAATGAAGAATTTGTCAGCAATTTCTCAAGTGTATTGCGTGATGTCACCTCCCTCAACATCAGGGTTGTTTCCTTGTTCGACCAATTCCATAAATCTACTTATTATGGTCAAAGCAAACAAAACCCTACTTGGTACTACTTTTATTTCCATCTTACAATAGTATCTCAGAGTAGTGATGAAGTACCAAATTTTAGCTCAAGCCCACAGCTTCAGATCATGTTTTAACTATTTTGGTGGGGGGTAGCACAAGATTCAGACAAAAAGGTCAGACACTAAGGGTTATGCACAACTGTGCATTTCATTTGTGTGTGCAGCTCGCATAGGTGTGAATGTGCTCATTCAAACATTCATGTAAATGCAGAAGTTGTTATTTGCATACACAAATTCTATACTTTAGCCTGTAACACTATTACTTTGTAATAGTAATTTTACAATGTGTAATGTGCAATCTTTACAAAGTGCCAACTACACTGGACACTAGGTGACTATTATTAGCCTCATTACACAAAAGGGTAAATTAAAGCAGAGCGGTTAAATAATTTGATCACAGGATCACAAAGCAAGTCACCATTAGAACACACAAGTTCCTGACTCCCTGTCCTGTGCTCAGACCATCCATCCACACAGCCTCTCTCATATTAAGTGTAGGGAAATATTGCAACATCACTGTTTGCAAATGTTAAATATGTAAAGGCGACTCCTGTATGTCATCAAAAGAAGGTGCCCCAAGCCAAATCTGAAGTCCAGGCTCAAGCATGTGCTCACTACGGCCACACAAAATTTTACAATTTTGCTTAACGATGGTTACGTAGTCATGTACTCAATGCCGTCCCCACTAGGGATTTACAAAACAGCAAAGCCATGTGAGCATCTGCTCCTGCTCTCTTCCCACAGCTGTGACACGTCTACTTTATATGACATCTTCTGTGAAGGGTATGGCACACTGACCAGTAACCCCCACTGCACCCACTCTAATGTTTTCTGCTCTGCTCCCTTTTCTCAGTATCTTCAGAGGAAGCTGTGTGGCCACTCCATCATCATTCTTTTGGGGGACCCTCTTGCTACACCTGCTGATCCCCAAATCTGGGAAATGTTTTCTGGGAAAGGAGCTGGCACTTCCTTCAGACTGAGCCCCCCATCCCCTGCATGTAGTTTGGGAAACCGCAAGGGATGTTGGAGCAGGAACCTCTGAAGAGCTAGGCTCAGGTTAGCCAGAGGCTGTACCATACTCCTTCAGCCAATACCTGACAAGCTTTTCTAAAAGTAATGGGACAGGCCTCCCTCTGAAGACAGCAGATAAAGGGAGCAACTGTCCAATACCCAGTGAAGATCTCAGGAGTGCCCACCCTCCAGGTGCATAGAGAAATTTTCAGAAGAAAAGTATTCTGGATGGGAGTGTGAGGTGCAGGGTTTTGTGACCTTTTGGCAAACTCAGCTCTCTCAATTTATGATTCCTTTGCAAACCACTTGCACAACCAGAGCACTGTGCTGAACCATTCTTGAGGCTCTGAAGCAAGACAATTGCAAATCAACTTCAACACACATGCACACACACAGGTGAGAATAATGTGAGAAAGGCTTTGAGTCTTAAGACATCAGGATTAGTGCAACAAACTAGACCTGTGTAAAATTAACATTTTGGATATACTTTTAGGGATAACAATTAACTCTGATCATAGTGATTGACAAAATCATTAATGAATAAGTTAAAAAGAGAGAGGGGCTCGCTCCCTTCTTCTAATTAAAGTCTTTAAAGAATAATTCCAGTTGCTAGCAGAGAATACATGTCGCCATGGTGATTGGTATAAGTCTAGAATGAACTTTCCTTTGGTTGTGGTGGCTGCATCTTTGTGTACACAACCAGTAAACTGCTTCTTTATATGTCAGGCCCAGCTCTGGAATTACCTGACTCAAGCACTCTTATGACAACTCTGATATGGTGACTGAAGTGTCAGAAAGTACAGAGCACTACAGGGTGACAGTGTCATTCTGTTCCCCAAATAAAGGACCTTCTTCAGCCAGGAAATATTTGTATAATGAATGTTACCTTCTCCATCAGGGAACTGTGTATTTGAAATATTAATGAACATTCTTAATATTATGCAGGCAGAATCTAAAATTGATTCTAACAGGAGAGGGAGCTCTCACTACACCAACTAAGTAGGAGGGGAAGCTGTGGGAGAGCACCCTTTCTCCAGGCCAGGGAGTGGATGCAGAGTTGTGTTCCTTCAGCTCCCCGTCTGCCATAGACTGGGACTTAGGCAGTGAGGTCTAGTGGTCACAACAGGAGTCAGGAACCAGAGGTCAGCGATGGAGACAGAGTCAGGAGTAAAGCCAAGGGTCAGAACTAGAGTCAGAGTCAGAAATTGAGCCAGGGTCAAAGCCGGCATTAGAAGCCAGGGGTGGGGCATAAAAGCAGGGATCTGGAACAAGGCAGGAGGGCAGGAATCAGGAACAAGACAGGGACAAGAGAAGGCAGTGTCCAATGTAGCAGCCATCCAGGGATTCATCTAATTGCTCAGACAACTTCCTGTGCCTCCTCTTGCCTTATATAGTGAATCTGAGCCAATCAATCAGAGAGGCCGGATGTTTCCTCCAGTTCAGCACTTCATGGTGGTGCCTATGATGAACCAGCCCACCCTCCCTGCTAGTCCTGGCAAGCTTCTGAGCGATGACTGTGGTCTGAGGATTACCTGGGGATCTGTGAAGGAGGGTGTGAGACCCATGATCTCTCATACTCTTATTTTAACCCTTATATGCAGGGTTTTAAGTGAGCGTGGGGGTGGTATTATCCCAACAATTGCACTCCCTCTGCAAAAGCTCCCAGCATTCCCATTTGCTATAGCCATGTTTTCTCTCTCTCTTTTTCTTCAATCCTTCTACCTCCTCCTTGCTTCTGAAAGAGAGAGAGCAGGGAACTGCAAATTCTGCTAGATGAAAGAGATTTCCTGCTGCTCCCCTCTCCGCCAGTGGTCTTATTGCTGGAATGGGGTAAGAAGGGATCTCCACTCTCACTTTTGAGTGCAGGGATATAGGAGAACTCTGTACTTTGTGTCTCCTCACAAGAGTGTCTTGATTTACCCATTTTTAATTTCTTGAATTTTCTCTTTTTTTGTTTTTATTCGAGAAAAGGGAATTCAATCAAAACCCCTGCATTCTGCCTTAACTTTACAATTGAGCATTTAAATGCCCAGATCAGGACATTCAAAACAATCATTTCTACAGTAAATCAGCCAAACATGTAGTAAGGCATTAAAAAATAATGGCACATACTGGTATACAAAGCAAGGTGTGAGAATCATGGTTGTTATGGTAAGCATCACTTTGAATGTCCTGACATTTTTTGCATTTAAATTTTCAGCCATAGCTTTACATTGTGTTTTGTGCTAGGCCTTAGGCCTGGCAGGAGTGCTCCGAAAGAATGAGGCTCCCACGCAGCAAAGCAGCGAGTTATTGGCTTTAATGAAGGTAAGTGACACACCCACAACGGGGACTCCAAGCGTTGCAGTCACGGAGGCAGGGAACCCAGCACACCGGAGCTATGCCTGGGACGGAGTCCGACGAAGGGGTGGACAAGCAGCAGTAAAAAGGCCCTACATATTAACATATTATGAATATATAATTAGGTACTTTCCTAAGGGGTTTTCCTCTACCTCGCAAGGGGCCATATGCGGTAGTTGAAACCGGCCAAGGGCTGGTTACAGCCAGTTCTTTGTGTCCTACAATGACCGTTGGCGCGAGAAAGCGGTTTTCCCCTAGCTAGGCCGTAACAGAGTCTTCCGCAGTCCCTTACACATTGGCTCAGCTTCCTTCATTGAGCTTTAAAAAATTTAAATAAAATATCATTTCCAAACTGCTATGGTCTGACATTTGAAATGTTCTCATTTTAAGCATATGCACACACACCTGAAAATGCAAGCACTTCTCTTGCTGAACGAGTAGCGAGCTGAGGCAGAACTGAATGCAAAGACGGATGCTAAGCTGAACTAATCAGGTGCAACCATAAATATGGAACAGCTATGATTTCAGAACTGCTGTAACCCCGTCTTGCTATGCACTTCATACATCAAATATAAACAATATGCACAGGCAGCTCTCGGAGTGTTGGATTCTAATACCCCTTATGGTCAATCGGAATGCCAATGTTAATCGCAAGCATACCCAGCTTTGCTCCTGATCTTACACATCACAATTAGCGGGCCTGTCAAAAATATATGCATTGCTAATAAAAGCAACATCTACCTCCCATCAAAGGACTGCAGGATTGTTTTTGCTTCATATGTAATTCATATGTTCATTCATGTTAACTGTACAGTACTGCCAGAATATGAATGCAATCAACTGGCTTTTGAAAAAAATCCCCATGTAATTTGAAAGCAAACGATCCAATATCTGATATTTCCTTAATTTGTGAAACCTTGGTGTTCTGCTGCTGAAGAAATTAAATAACTGCTCTGATACCAATAAAGGAAGATCCAATAAAGAATTAAGATAACAAATCCAGGGCAAAGGCTTTCACAAAAATTACCTGAAAAATGCTATTTACAACAGATCTCGACTCAGTGTAATGCTGGCAAATTGGCAATATACAGTAATTCAGGCTCCATTATATAGAGCTACTTCATAGGAAAGAGTACAAAAACAGACAGTGAATTCTACAATATGGTACAAATTTGGTATCCTGCAGGGGACGTGATCTTTTCTAAAAACAAACCAAAGCTGAACAACTGGGAATTAACCTTGTCAGAAAAAAACAGTCTAAATTGCACTTTTTTCTCAGACACTGAGCCCCAGTGTCACAGAAGTGTGCCTTTAGAACCCCTCATTGCCCACTGGCAAAGGGCTCACTGCCATGTAACAGCAATTCGTATCAAGCCTGACCAACTCTCTAAACCTAACACTTTGCTGTCGGGGTATTTATCTATAAAGAATGTTGTGTAGGGTATCAAATGAAAATGAATGGCATGCCAGTCATCATGGATGTTGCAGGATGTATGTTAACTGAAAAGTTGTACGTGTCTATTGAAAACAAGTTTAAAAGCATGTAACAGAGCAGGGTGGATTGCAAGCCTTCCCCAGGCAAAGAAATGTTGACTTACCTGTTCGCCTTGGTCTCAGCTGAGAATCAAATATCATGAAACCAACACAAAGGATGCTTCATTTGCATTTTAATGTCAGCTCCCAACGGTTAACTGGACTATAAGAAGGGGAGAGAACTCCTTTGTTATCCATCAGGGGACAAAAAGAGGACAACGCTCTTTGTCTCTTTGAATGGTGGATCTCTTACCATGGGGGTGAATGATACTGCAAGGTTTCTTTAGGGAAGAAACTTATCTTATCTTAGTCAAGGATTGTAGCCTGTTGAGTTACACTTTAGTCACTAGGAAGCACCATCATGTTTTTGTTTTATTTGTAACCATTTTCTTTTTCCATTGTCTTTGCTTAGTATCACTTAAATCTCTGTTCTTTATTAATTCCTGTTTTACATCTCAGTGCTGTTTAAGTAAAGTGAGATGTGCATCCTCTGCTGTGCCAACAGGCTGGTGTGCATTCTGTCTCTTTAGGGACAGCAGACTCGCTAATTTGTGTGACAGAGGCTGGATGTTGCAGGGAGACGCTTCTGGAGATTCTAGGAATAGAAGTATACCGATGGTTAACCTGCAGGGCAAAGTTAAGACTGGCAGAATCCTGAGGAAGCTGTGGGGCTGCCTAACAAGAAGTTGTCACTAAGGGTATGTCTATACTGCAATAAAAAAATCATAGCACTGAGTCTCAGAGCCCCGATCAGGGACCAGGCTGCGGGACTAAAAACAACAGTGTAGACATTTGGGCTCAGGCTGGAGTCCAGGCTCACAGACTCACCCCCTCACGAGGTCTCAGAGCCCACACTCCAGTCTGAGCCCAAATGTCTACACTGCAATTTTATAGCCCCACAACCCAAGCCCAACGAGCCTGAGTCAGCCAATCTGAGCAGCCACAGCCATGCTGCAGGTCTTCTGTTGCAGTGTAATGTGATGGGGCAAGGCAAACGCGTAGCAGCGACGTGCGTGCATGGGGCCGTGAGCCACTACCCCACCATCCCAGTGGAGACAGAGATTCAGGGAAACCCCATTGAGGTGACCGTGCACGTAGTTCCTAAACTCCCATATCCTGTAGTCATTGGGAGGGACTATCCAGGATTTGATAATTTACTCCCCCGGGAGAGGCTGGAGGGAGGTGGGGACCCTGAGGACAACGACTTGTCACCGGGGGAATGTCAACCCCCGATGTTCGCTGAGATTTCTCAGGATCTGTTCTCAGCCCCCCGAAAGACCTGGAAGACAAAAAAAGAGAGGAAGGCCGCGAAGGCCTTGGGAACCCGGATCCTGACCCAGGGCCAGAAGACCTCCCTAGTAGGCAGATGGACGCGAGCAGCCAACAGAAAAACTTCCACCACAGAAGGTGAGCCAGAAGCTGCCCCCAGCCATGACGGCGGCAAGCCGTTGGAAGAAGCAGAAGCTGGCCCCTGGGAGCTTGGGCAGGTTCGTCCCGGGAGAGAGACTTTTGGGCGGGACCAGGCAGAGGACCCCAGATACGATAATGCCAGGAAAGAGGTGGCCAAGATCAATGGGATACCAGTGGATGGGAAGGTCCGGGACCTTACTTTATAGTGAAGAAAGATCTCCTGTACCGTGTGGTGCAAATGCAGGAGCAAGAGATACAACAACTTCTGGTGCCACAAAAACATCAAAAAGCCATATTGAGTCTCGCCCACAGTCACCTGTTTGGAGGACACCTAGAGGTAGAGAAAACCCAGGCACAGATCCTGCAGAAGCTCTTCTGGCCAGGAGTACATGACGATGTCCGGCGATACTGCACCTCTTGTCCGGAGTGTCACAGTTACATAGCCCTCACCCGCACTTGCAGCCTCCTTTGATACCTCTTCCAATAATAGAGGTTCCTTTCGAACGGATAGCCATGGATCTGGTAGGGCCCCTAGAGAAGACAGCTCGGGGCCACCAACATGTGCTTGTTGTACTGGACTATGCAACCCGGTACCCGGAAGCTGTTCCCCTGCGCAACACAGCTTCCAAGACAATAGCTAAGGAGCTAGCACAGATCTTTGCCCGGGTTGGACTACCCAAGGAGATATTGACTGATCAAGGGACACCTTTCATGTCCAAGTTGTTGAAGGATCTCTGTTCATTGCTCCATGTAGAAGCCCTACGGACCTCTGTATGCCACCCACAAACAGATGGCCTTCTGGAAAGGTTCAATAGGACCCTCAAGGCCATGATCAGGAAAGTGGTGAGCCGGGATGGGAAAGATTGGGATACCCTACTGCCTTACCTCATGTTCGCCATCCGGGAGGTTCCGCAAGCCTCCACGGATTTCCCTCCATTCAAACTACTATATGGGCACCACCCTTGGGGCATATTGGATATAGCCAGAGAAGCCTGGGAAGAGGAGCCAAATCCCGGAAGGAACATAGTTGAGCATGTACTGCAGTTGAGAGATTGGGTAGCCCGAGTTACGCCCATTGTACGGGAACACTTGGAGAGAGCACAGGAGACCCAACGAACCCATTATAACCACCAAGCGAAGCTTCAACGGTTCCAACCAGGGGATCGGGTGATGGTACTGGTGCCCACAGCAGAAAGTAAACTGTTGGCCCAGTGGCAGGGACCCTACGAAATAATCGAAGCCCTGGGAGAGGTGAACTATAAGGTGCGGCAGCCAGGCCGCCGGAAATCGGAGCAAATTTACCACATCAATCTTCTAAAACTTTGGCACGATCGAGAGGCATGCTTAGTCATGCAGCAGACCCTTCCCCAGGAGGATAACTTACACAAGCAAGCGAGGATATCATCCGACTTGACGCCGATCCAAAAGATCAAGGCAGCCGACATGATTAATCGCAACCGAGATGTGTTCTCTACAAAACCAGGGTGGACAACTGAGACCTATCACCACATCCGCATGATCCCCAGAGCCCAGGTAACATTGAGACCCTACCGAATCCCAGCAGCCAAAAGAGAAGAAATCAAGGCCGAAGTAAAGAAAATGTTAGCATTAGGGGTTATTGAAGAATCTTACAGTCAGTGGTCCAGTCCCATTGTTCTAGTGCCTAAACCTGACAGTACCATGAGATTCTGTAATGACTTTCGCTGACTGAATGAAATATCCCGTTTGATGCATACCCCGTACCACGCATCGACGAACTGGTTGACCGACTGGGTAGTGCCCGATTCTTGACTACACTGGATCTGACAAAAGGGTACTGGCAGATTCCTCTGACCAAAGAAGCTAAAGAAAAGACAGCATTCTCCACCCTGGATGAGCTATTCCAGTGCACCGTCCTCCCTTTTGGGCTACATGGGGCCCCAGCCACATTCCAGCGCCTCATGGATAAGCTGCTGCGCCCCCATACTAGTTATGCAGCTGCATACCTAGATGATGTCATCATCCATACGCCAGACTGGAGAACCCACTTGGAGAAAGTTGAGGCAGTACTGCGCACCTTAAGGCGGGCTGGCCTCACTGCTAATCCTGCTAAATGCGCCATAGGGCTAGCAGAGACTAGGTACCTGGGATATATTGTGGGAAGGGGCATAGTGAAGCCCCAAATGAATAAGCCAGAGGCAATTCAAAACTGGCCCTGGCCAACCCGAAAGAAGCAGGTCGATGCGTTCATAGGCATGGTAGGCTACTACCCAATGGTTTATTCCCCACTTCGCCACTAGGGCAAGTCCCCTAACGGACCTGGTGAAAGCCCGAGGTCCAGACATGGTAAAGTGGACCGACGTAGCAGAGGGGGCATTTACAGATCTTCGAACAGCTCTCTGTAATGACTCCGTACTCATAGCCCGGACTTTAACAGGGAATTTATTTTACAAACAGACGCTTCCGAGGTGGGGTTGGGGGCAGTTCTGTCGCAAATGGTGGGAGAAAAGGAACACCCGATCCTCTACCTAAGCAGAAAGCTTCTCCCAAGCGAACAGAAATACGCAGTAGTCAAGAGAGAATGTCTTGCTGTCAAATGGGCTATGGAGACAGTGCGTTATTACTTCTTAGGCCGGCGATTTACTCTTGTGACGGACCATGCACCCCTCCAGTGGATGCAGCGGAATAAGGAAAAGAATGCAAGGGTCACCAGGTGGTTCTTATCCCTCCAACCATTCCAATTCCACATATGGCACAGGGCTGGATGCCACCATGGCAATGCTGATGGTCTGTCACGAGCATACTGCCTGGCGTCCCAAGATGCCCAACTCTATGGTGTTGAGCGGGGAGAGGGGGGAGGGGGGGAGGGAAATATGTGACAGGGCAAGGCCAGATGGCTATGGAAAAGTAGTGGGAGATAGATATATTAGCTCCAGGCTAAACAAATCCCTGGTACCAGGATAAGTGAAATGGCAGCTGCTCCAGGTCATTTAAAACACCTGGGGCCAATTAAGAACTTTCCAGAAGGCAAGGAGAAGGCTAGGTTGATTGGGACACCTGAAGCCAATCGGGCTGGCTGAAACTAGTTAAAAGCCTCCCAGTTAGTCAGGTGGGTGTGCATGTCAGGAGCTGTGGAAGGAAGTTGTGCTGTTGGAGAGGCTGAATAGTACACACCATATCAGGCACAAGGAAGGAGACCCTGAGGTAAGGGTGAAGAGGAGCTTGAGGAAGTGAGGGCTGCTGTGGGGGAAGTAGCCCAGGGAATTGTACATGTTATGTTTCTAAAAGGTCAGCTACCATAGCTGATACTATTAGGGTCCCTGGGCTGGAGCTCGGAGTAGAGGGTGGGCCCAGGCTTCCCCCCGCCCCGCCACCTTTGCCCCCTGATTAATCACTGAGACTGGGAGACAACAGAGACTGTGCAAGGAAGGATAACTTCTCCTCCCCTCCCTCACTGGCTTATGATGAAAATAGCTCAGTAGACTGTGACCCTTGTCTCTAGAGAGAGAAGGGTTACGTGGAGGGTCACAGTGAGCCTCTGAGGCTAGCAAAATCCGCCAGGAAACACGGGACCCACGGAGGCAAGGATAGAGCTTTGTCACAGTAGACATACCCTCAATTTAGCAGAAACCCTCTGTTTAAGTCAGTTGGCTAAAGTTCAAATTCAAATTCCTGCCAAATTCCACAAAATAACAGCTAGGGGCAGGGGAAGAATTATATGTAGACCAGTGGCTAGGACACTCATCCATCATGTAGCCCCTGGTCCAATTCCCCCCTCTGCTTGATGAGAAAAAGGGATCTGGAGAGGGATCTCTCAGCTGAGTGCCCAAACCACTGGGCAAAAATCATTCCCTCTCTGGCTCAATAAAAAATTAATTATCGAATACAAAGTGGAATGACTTCAACTACAGAGACTGAGAGAGACCCACATCAGAACATCCCATGACTTTTTCCTTTGTGCTTGTGGACCTGAGTGTCCATGTTGCAGTGCAGTACTACAGGCCTTGCTCATAATCGAGGCTGACTATGTGCTAGGTAGAGGTGGAAGTTGAGAGGCCAGTTCCTTTCTAAAAGCTAGACTGTGTCCAATTCCTGCATGGGAGTGTGGGGGAAAGGGGAGTAAAAGGGGGTTAATAAGGTGTAAAGAGTTACTTGTCACAACTACAGTCCTTGCACTCACTGGGTAAAAGTCACTCTTGACCACAGAACCTGCATGAAGCCTAATCACCACCGAAAAGGCCTATATGGGACTTCAGTGGTGCAAAAGGCTTTGGGATGGGGAGCAGAAAGGAGTGTATTGTACCCAAAGAGTTCAAGGACTGGTTCCTGCTGAGTGCTGCTGTCATACCGGAAGGTACAGGGAGGAAGCAGGGGCCAAGGTAGAGTGGGCTGGCTGCAAAGTGGAGTGCCCACTGCACCCTATTAAGCTGTGCACCTGGGAATTCAGAGACAGACAGTGCCTCCCAGAACTCCCTGCTGAGCCAATGTCTAATAAGCACCAAAGAGCCTTAAATGAAACAAGCTTCATTTCTCCCCCACTCATTCTAAAGGTTACATTGACCTTTAAAAACTAGGTACAGCAATTTTGGTTTTGCAAAGATTAGTTTATGTAGGGGAAAGAAATCAAGAAAAAATGTATATTGTGATCTTTATGAAGTGTAAAGATTAATGAAGTTATTCTTAGAAAAGCAGTTTTCTTCTACATGTATTAAATGTCATTTAAAGTTCATTTGTATGGAATATGCAGCATTTCACTTCAAGGTTCAAATCTACCACAGGCTGGTAGCGACTGCCTTTGAGGGACTGCTGTTAGCCTCCATCCAATTCCCACTAGAAAACAGTCCATATAACGTAGAACTTCCACCGCAACTAGCATTAATTTGCATCCATAGCAAAAGGACAGAATGGAAATTATACTACCCTGTCTTTCCTGCAGATGTCCCCTTCCAGGTCAGCACTGAGGGTAGAATGAAGAGGGGAATCTTGGACTGTCACCACTCATACAGTTCCTATTCTGTCATCCACCTCTATCTGAAAGTGGGTACAAATAAATGACAAGTAAAGGTGCATGTTCAAATTCAATTTATAAAATAGTAAAGGGCACACTATATTCGACCCAAAACTGGGTAGCCAAAGCAAACACTGCATCTACTGGGCAGCTCTCCAATGTCCAGGAGAGATGGATTTAGCAGTCAGAAGATATCTTCTGTCAAATCTCTGATTTATCCATTCCAATAAGCTTCTTTAGTACACAAAGATATGCAGTCTCTTGCAGGGAGGAAATGCCTCTTTCTAAGAGTAGTTGAGTTCGGAAAATTAAGTTGGAAAGTTTTTAAAAATCTTATTGAGCTTGAGGCAGCTGGAGGATCATACTTCTCAATCATCTTATGGATCTGCCCTATGGCCAGACACCAAATGTTCACTCTGAAGGACCACCAAGACCTGTTGCTGATAAAGCAATTGATATTATTTTCAATTTTTTGCATTCATGCCCAGATACTGAGTGATGGTGGGCACAATATTAGACCAATCCATGCCCCTGCCTCCATCAACTGAAGACAGACTCTCAGCCAAGGAAAAGAATCAACAACCCCCAGTCTCAATCAGCATCAAACCCATCAACTGGCTAACATCCAAATTAAGCAGATGTGCCTTGCGCCACATCCTGAAGGTAGGTAAACTCTGCCTTTCTCAGACCTGAAGGAGGAATTAATTCCAAAGATGGAGGCTCTGAACTCAGAATGGCCCTATACAAAGAAAGAGGACGAAGTAGAGCAGTATTTGTCTATCTAATACTGTGGGGAGAGTCTGACTTTATTTGATGACATAAAAGCATACAGTAAAGGAAACGGAGTGAACAGTAGTTTCCACATGAGCACCTTCCCTTTTCCCTACTTTAACACAAAAAATCTAGTTACTCCCTCCGGAGACACATGCATTGTAGAGGTTATAAAGTGATTTGATCAGTCAGCTGTGAGCTGATCAAATAACTTCATTGTTTTCTTCGTTCAGAGCCAGAGTCCAAGACAGTAGCAAGTTCTCTAATTTCCTGGTTATCTGGTTAGAGAGAGGTCTGAAAAAACACTTGAAATGCATGGATCATCACCTAGTATCACAGAACACTCCTTTAGTTCACCATATTGCAACGAAAAACTATATAAGGAGCCTTATTCATAACCCTTTTGTGTATTCTTATTAGCTACTAAATTACACTAGTGATTTGGACCAATAAAGGTACCCTACCAGAACTACCTATAGAGAACCAAACTTGAAAACATCTATTTCTGAAATAATGCTGACATTTTTCTTTTTAACATACTTGTACAGACCCATCCACTATCCTAACCTTTAAAAACTCAGAAATCCTTTACATAGCAGAAATGTATGGGAAATATTTTTTACCCACAAAACACCCCCAAAATACAGTAGATTAAGGGCCAAATAGACAAGCTGTCAAAGACAGGTGCAAATGGACAAAAACAGAGGGCAGCATTATCACCATTATCCTTTCAGGAAAGTTTGTGTACTGCTATCTCTTAATTCCAGATGAGAAGAAGTCCTCCACCTGCATCCAATTATAGTAAAAACAGAGCTACAGTACCAAGTTATCAATTAGCTGTCAAGTTACAGCAGCTTCCCAAATCAACCTCTAAATCTCCAGTGATTTCTTCCTAACCACATCCGAATTTTTGCTCATTGTGGCAAAGTGCTGCATTCAATCAGCACAATACTACTCCTGGCTCCCACATTTTAACTCAAAGATATGCACCTGCCAGCAATCGATGAAAGGACACATTGATTTTAAGGTTCTTACCACAGACACAAGACACAGGAGAATCCCATGTGCAGATTTATCTATGTCACCTGAGCCACGGAATGTCAGTATCCATTACTTGTCAAGAGTAGAGATGTAGCCGCAAAAATATTGGTATAACTTCCAGAAATTCCACAACTGACAGCTATTACTAATAAGATGCATCAAACACATGTCATAAACCCAGCTAACAGCTACTTGCAGAGAGAAAACTAGGAGGCATGTTCATTGTAAGTCACACCCATGCAATGCCATAAAAGTTATCCTAGTTACTTTAAAGTTTGGGGGATTTGTGGGTGTAACTGAGAGTAGAGTTTGGCCCCAATTATTCCCATCCTGCTTTCCCTGGCCCTGCAATTCAGAAATTTTATCCCAACATCTTTCCAAAAGGCTACTGTATATTATAGTTAAGCTTTACATACAAAACAAGTAACTTTATTACCATATATAATCCTTTTTCATACACACAGCTAATGTCTCAGAGGATATGGCTTAATGATTGATTAATTATTTTCAAAGCACAACATTTAAGCTGATGTATGTATTGTACACAATCGTATGCATAGCTGAACATACACATTGAGTATTAGTGGATAGTCTCCACCTATTGGTGAAAGATGGCTGTCAACGCTGATACCATCTAAACACACTTGGATGTCTTGCTTAAATTTCAGAGTAGCAGCCGTGTTAGTCTGTATCCGCAAAAAGAAAAGGAGTACTTGTGGCACCTTAGAGACTAAAAAATTTATTTGAGCATAAGCTTTCGTGAGCTACAGCTCACTTCATTGGATGCATACAGTGGAAAATACAGTGGGGAGATTTTATATACACAGAACATGAAACAATGGGTGTTACCATACACACTCTAATGAGAATGATCAGGTAATGTGAGCTATTACCATCAGGAGAGGAAAAAAAAACCTTTTGTAGTGATAATCAAGGTGGGCCATTTCCAGCAGTTGACAAGAACATGTGAGGAACAGTAGGGGGCGGGAAATAAACATGGGCAAATAGTTTTACTTTGTGTAATGACACATCCACTCCCAGTCTTTATTCAAGCCTAATTTAATGGTGTCCAGTTTGCAAATTAATTCCAATTCAGCAGTCTCTCATTGGAGTCTGTTTTTGCTTAAATTTGTTTACTAAAATCCATTCAATAGAACTAGTGACCTGAGAGGAGCTCACTTTCCCCTCGTTTCTCCAAATTGGAGGCCTCATACCCAACATGAAGACATCACAGTAGAAAACGATATGTTTCATAAATTGTTAGATCGATGACCTTTAGGTGACTTATAACAGAAATATCAAATTTCAGTTTTGTATTTTTCCTGTAATCACAAGGCCCACAAGGAATGAATGAATTTTTTTTTCCAGATTCTAGTTCTAAAAGGCACATAAATTTCCTGCTTTTTGTGACCTACTGAAATCAGACACGAAAGAGGAGACTTTTTTTTGTGTGATCTCTTCTAGAGGGTTGAAAGGTAAAACTTGGGATTTCTCTCCTTCCCTCCCCTTTCAGCACCTCATAATGAATGTGAACCAGATTTCTATACTGATGTGTGATGAGTACATGGATGTTAACCGTATTTGTTACCCCAGCCTGAATCATTCCCTGCCACTCCCAAACATGGAGGATCCCCAGGAGTAATCAGGGCTCTTTGAGAGGCCAGGATCATCCACGTGAAGCTTGTAGTCTGGCCCCCATGGCTCTCCAACAGAGCCACGCTTCCGGTGATTTCCTGGGACCTTGGGGTTGGGATGGACTGAACTGATGACATCCCAGAGAAGATAATATTGCCTCAGGATGTTTCTGTCTTTTCTTGAGAATCTCCATGTGGTCCACTGGAGGAACATATGTCCCTCCAACCTCCCCTCAGCCCTGCCTCCCTCTCCTCTCTGCGCCCTGCTTGGACTCCAGATCCATGGATACCTTCCTCAGGGTTTTGAGGAAGGCTTGTAAGGTGCCACAGCATCCCTCCTTTAGAAGGAGGGTTAAATACACAGGGTTCATTCATGTATGAATCTAGGGGGGACAACCTGGACCCTGGTACATGCATCATTATTATATTAAGTAATCATATTTATAAATGTTATCTATAGGCCAGATGGATTTCAACGGGAACCTTGCCTTGCATGTCAATATATTACTACACTAATGTACTATCCATACATACTCACGAACAGTGTCAGAAGACAGCCAATGCTCTATATCAGTTAACTTGCTTGGCTTAACTCTACAGGGATTTTACTCTTGCCAAGTAATGGAATTTAGGTGTAACAAGGGAAGATACTGCACCATGCCTATAGCATATTCAGCACTGTAACTTGGATCCTTGTTAATTTCCCCAAATGCACGTAACTGTAACAATATCTGAACAGCCCTGTGGGACAAATGACAGAGAGGAAACAGAATGACTTCTTTTCCCAGACTTTGAATAAAAATGTTAAATTTAACTCAGACTTTATTTTAATGAACAAACAGGACGATAAGCAGTATTAGCATAAAAGCAGGAAATTAAAAAAACCTTTGAAAACCTAAATTAAAGCATATAAAAAAGTATACATTTTAATTCATAGTATTTTCTCGGTTGTAGCAAAAATACCAATATATATTAGCAACTATTTTGCTACTTTTAACACTACCACGCCAATTCCTGTATGGCTTTGTTGACAGCAAGGATGTGTTTAGGAACCTAGTCCAAAGCCCACTGAAGCCCAGAGTGTGGTTCTACTTCAAGAAGTGTCTTTTTTGGAAGTCCACACTTTTTTCTTTTGATGCATCAATGATTTCCAGATCAAATTTACTTAGTTTCCACATATAAAAAGTTTTTTTTTCCCCTAGCCCTGCAACCTCAACCTAGGTCCTAGGTTCTGAATGTCAAGCTAGGTTCTTTTTCACTCACATAGGAGTATCAGTAAAAAAAAAATGTTTCAACAAACCCAATTCTGTCCTCAGCTATACCTCTTCAACTCCATAGCCTTCAAGTTCCGCACTGAAATACACATGTGCACCTGCACTGTTTGAATTTGGCCCTGCAATTGGAACTTAGTTAACAATTTTGTTGATTATGTCTAAGACCAAACAGAGCCCACATCACTCTTCCATTGCTCTGGTATGTCTACTAACAGGAGTAAAATGCAGTGAAAACTCATTTTGTCATTAAAATAAACAGATGCAACTTGGAATAAAAATGTAGGAGCAGATCTTGTGGGTGAGAAGGTGCACTTTTTAGATAGTCACATTTCAGTTCATAGTTATGCTTTACATTTCTTAAAGCAAAGCTTTCATTTATCTCCCACAGCTAGATATACCTTTCTGATTTTCTCTAAGGCACTCCTGACAAATTAGACAAAAAAGACCAATGGACTTGCAAAAACAAGGATTTTTTTAAAAAAAGTAACATGACATTTATAAAATCCCTTTTAGCTGGTTTTTGAGAGAATATTTAGTAGTAAAGGTCTCTTTCATAACAATAGAACAGTATAAGTGTAAGAAAATAGTCATATGCAAGTTTTATGATTATATGATACAAAAAAATTTTTTATACTGTACACATCCCCATAATATCAGAGAGCCTCATATGCTGCTACAATGAATCCATGAACCTCTATCTTAGATTAAAAGTAAATATTCTCCAAACAATCACTTTCTGCAGCTAATGAACTGTTTACCTTAACTCTGCTTGGCTCAATGATCTCTAACAACCTCTACTGAGAACTGTTGCACAAACTTTTATTAATAATAGCTCCATTAAAAAAAGAAAGGATAAACTTGTGGTTAGCACCAGATCAGGAAATGAAAGACTGGGTTTTATAATCCATAAAAATATTATCTAAATACTTATCTAACTCACAGGGGGCTTGATGATAAATCTATTTATATTTGTAAAATTCTCTGAGCTCCTAAGATGGAAAATGCTATGCAAATTAAATGTTATGTAATAGAATATAAATACTCAGATGTTTACATACTTTCATACACATACTGTACCTGTATGTACACACACACACAGATATAATAGTGACACCCTAGCACTGCCTAATGTTTAGGTTGCACAACACTTCCCATCATAATACTCTGTTTTAAGTTGATTATAACTTTGCCAATCTTTAACTAGTTAGCTTCAATTTTTCATGTCAAGTATCTGCCTGAGGCTAAATCTTTTGGGAGAATTTCAGCAAAAAGGCTCAGCTATTTCTCAGAAAACAGTTAAGGGAAAAAAAGTTGTTTTTCCTATGTTAACAAATTCTTACAACTGTTTAACTGAGAAGCTCTACGTGTTCATGCTTTGGAACAGGGATTTGGAATTTGGCAGGCAGGTCACCCTGGTGTCAGAGATGTATCTTTTATGATTCCTATGAAAAATCAGCCTAAATGTGGTAAGTGATGAGCCTCTGAAAGTCTCAGTTCACATGTGGTTGGTGGAATTGGGCAGCTAAATTCTCCAAAGATTCCACCTGCACTGAGCATGCTCCAGCCCAATCTGCCGTGGCTGAACAGAACTTTTTTTTGTGTTCAACTGCTGTTCCCAGTTGCTGGGCACCGAGCACCAGAATGGAGAGTAGGGACACTGTCTCTCCCATGCTCTCAGTGTCCCTATTGGCTTTCTAGTCAGTGAGAAGGAGAAGGCAGAGGGAGAAGAGCCAGGTCTTTAGGGGATTATGAGGGGGGAGACTGGAGTAAGAAGCAGGCATGGACACCCTTAATTCTGGCATTTCCTAATTTTTGAGTGCTTGACTTTGCAACTTTAACATTATTTTAATACAGTTTTTGTGTGTAACATTACATATAGATACACACAGACACACACAATCTGAATCACAGACAGGGGTAAAATAACTTGCCCAAGATCACACAGCATGTCATTGAGTGTATTAGGAACATAACTCTGGCTTCCAGTATCACACTCTGACAATGCAAAAACAGGAGCCTACACACACACACACACACACACACACAAATCTCCCCAATTCAAAACATATGTATGCAGACATTTACAGGGATAAAGTGACATTGCTCCTTTAACTTTAATACAGTGATAATTCACACCAGCTAAGGATCTTCCCCCTCATTAAAATATATTTGTCAGGATCTTCCCCCTCATATAAATATATTTTTAAAATTATATTTGGAAATGTTCAAATCTATTGGCAAATCTATCTCCTTTCTAACTCGGGGAAGACAGTTCAAGAAAACAACATCTGTAGTTGTTGAGTGCCTAAAACTACAAAGTGAGACCACGAAGCCTGGTAATTGAAAGGTGTAGGAGTAAGCAGCAGTTGAAATGTTGCTCACCGATAAGGTACCAGAGTCAGCAAGGCCTGAGTCATGGCATGGTAGGCAATTAGTGTTTAATGTTAATAGTTTTTTTTCCCATTGTCTTGTTTGTTTTTTTTACATTGCACATCACATTTTACACAATTAGTTCTGTCATGCTTTTTCTTCCCACAACCCCTCAAGTACCTACCCTACAAAGCCTCCTGAAACAAATATACCATTTGCTAGTAATATTTTCTAACAAAAAAGATCACAAGTGTACAAGATATCTTTGTTCACTAGTTTCTGCATAGTCAACTAAACCTTTACAGAAACTGAATGAAGCTACTTTCTTCCTCAAGCCTGTTTAATAAAGCTATAAAGCTACCATAGTAAATGTGAAGCCTTAAAAAATGCCAAACAATAAAATTAGCTCCCACTACCACACGTACACAGCATCGTAAACACACGTCGTTTATGCATGACTCGTACAGCAGTGAAGGGCTACAGTTCAAGCGAAGGGCCTCAAGTGCCAGCCCTTTCTCAAATTAGTAGATGAAGTCAACTGTGTCACAGCCTTGACAAAGCTGCTCTACACTCACCATGCTGCTACTGGGCATGGGTCCCACATGATGGACCCATGTGGTCATAAGCTTCCCTTGCTCTGAGTATGCTCCAGCATTGTCGCTTTTCTTAACCTATTATAGAACTGGAAGGGACCTCGAGAGGCCATCAAGTCCAGTCCCCTGCACTCGTGGCAGGACTAATTATCTAGATCATCCCTGACAGGTGTTTGTCTAACCTGCTCTTAAAAGTCTCCAGTGATGGAGATTCCACAACCTCCCTAGGCAATTTATTCCAGTGCTTAACCACTCTGACAGTTAGGAAGTTTTTCCTAAAGTCCAACCTAAACCTCCCTTGCTGCAATTTAAGCCCATTGCTTCTTGTCCTATCCTCAGAGGTTATCTGGGATGCTATCTGGCATGCTTCCTGGGCACAGGGTCTCTGCTACCCCTTCACAGAAATGGGTCTTGACAGTCCAGCTGCACCAAGACCAGTGCTGACTGCCCCCCACTCCATGGTTGCTTCAGCACAGCCTTTCCCATAATTGCACCTCGTGGGCACTCTGGCTTACAGTTTACTTCTCCAAGGATACATGATAGTTGAAGTACATGAAACAGACTTTTCAGAAGTTTGCAAAACCAATCACTCTTGAGACAGCACAAGAAATATATGAATTCAGACAAAACAATAAAATGCCTTTATGCATCCCCACCGCAGTTTCCTCACTACTATGGAATCTTTTTTGGGATTTGGATCAGTGTCTTCTAAGCAATCTGGGATCCTTCCTTTTTCCCTGCCCTCCTGCTTCTCCTCTGAAACCTGGTCTTGTCTATCTGGTCTTGTCTCATCTCTATCTGAAATGGCCAGTAAGAGATCCTTTCTGTTATAACCTCCAGTCCCCTTTGTCAGGTGACCCCTTATCAGCCTGAGAAGATGATCAAAGTCCTTCATCAAGTCGTCCATTGCTTAGTTATCAGCCGCGCTTAGCAGACTGTTTCTTCTGGATGGTAAACAGCCCTTTGTCCAAAGGGGCTTCCTTGTGAATCAAGGTTTAATAACCCTCCATTGTTAGTCCTGTGTCACCACACTTTGGAATTTCACAGTCCAACATGGAGGTAAAAGGACCATAGAGAAGGCAAGCAAGCCCCAAAGTGGAGTTTGCAGCCAGAAACAGATAAAAAAGGAAAGTCCCTAACATCAAACTGCAATTAATAAATTGTACATAGATTCCTCAAGTAATCATACATGAGATTACTAATGAGATTAACTTGATTTGCTGGGGAAGAGCCAACATGGCTTTTGTAAAGGGAAATCATGCCTCACCAATCTACTAGAATTCTTTCAGGCAGGTCAACAAGCGTGTGGACAAAGGGGATCCAGTGGATATAGTGTACTTAGATTTTCAGAAAGCCTTTGACAAGGTCCCTCACCAAAGGCTCTTAAGTAAAGTAAGCTGTCATGGGATAAGAGGAAAGGTCCTCTCATGGACTGGTAACTGGTTAAAAGATAGGAAACAAAGGGTAGAAATAAATGGTCAGTTTTCAGAATGGAGAGAGATAAAGAGTGGTGTCCCCCATGGGTCTGTACTGGGACCAGTCCTATTCAACATATTCATAAATGATCTGGAAAAAGGGGTAAACAGTGAGGTGGCAAAATCTGCAGATGATACAAAACTACTCAAGATAGGTAAGTCCAAAGCAGACTGCGAAGAGCTACAGAAGGATCTCTCAAAACTGGGTGACTGGGCAACAAAATGGCAGATGAAATTCAATGGTGATAAATGCAAAGTAATGCACATTACAAAACATAATCCCAACTATACATATAAAATGATGGGGTCTGAATTAGCGGTTAGCACTCAAGAAAGAGATCTTGGCGTCATTGTGGATGGTTCTCTGAAAACATCCACTCAGTGTCCAACGGCAGTCAAAAAAGCTAACAGAATGTTGGGAATCATGAAGAAAGGGATAGATAATAAGACAGAAAATATCATATTGCCTCTATATAAATCCATGGTATGCCCACATCTTGAATAGTGTGTGCAGATGTGGTCTCCCCATTTCAAAAATATATATTGGAATTGGAAAAGATTCAGAAAAGGGCAACAAAAAATGATAGGGCATGGAACAGCTTCCAGCTGAGGAGAGATTAATGAGACTGGGACTTTTCAGCTTGGAAAAGAGACAACTAAGGGGGGATAGGATGGAGGTCTATAAAATCATGACTGTTGTGGAGAAAGTAAAGAAGGAAGTGTTATTTGCTCCTTCTCATAACCCAAGAAGTAGGAATCATGAAAAGAAGTTAATAGACAGCAGGTTTCAAACAAACAGGAAGTATTTCTTCAAACAATTAACAGTCAACCTATGGAACTCCATGCCAGAGGATGTTGTGAAGGCAAAGACTATGACAGGGTTCAAAAAAGAACTAGATAAATTCATGGAGGATAGGTCCCTCAATGGCTATTAGCCAGGATGGGCAGGGATCATGTCCCTAGCCTCTGTTTGCCAGAAGCTGAGAATGGGTGACAGGGAATGGATCACTTGATGATTACGTGCCCTGTTCATTCCCTCTGAAGCACCTGGCATTGGCCACTGTCAGAAGACTGGGCTAGATGGACCTTTGGTCTGACCCAGTATGGCCATTCTTATGTAATGTGAGTAAATGCTGCAGGAGTTGGACCAAGTTTTCCTAGTGTGAAAGCAAAGATCTCCCCTGAATTGATGTATTTATTTTCTGGATCCCAACTCTGCAATCTAATTGACTGCGTGGACAGTTTTGCCCAGTGGTAGTTCCAGTTAAATCAATAGTACTCAGGATAGGCACTGGGGCCCCACATCCATACAAATCAGACTACAAGATGGGGCAACATTTTCTTACTTTACAAATACCTCCCGTGTGGTACTTTCAAAACACAGAAATGTGTAAAAAATAAACATATTGAAACAAGTCATTGTTGTTTCTATCCTACTCAAACCTGAAGGTCTCTGGTGTGTCTTCACATAATGGCATTTAGATAAATGACAAAGATCAATATAATATAGTTCAAGGAAAATAAGCTGTTGAGCATAAAATAGCTGAAATGAATTACCCAAATGCTGACTGGGATGGGCAAGCGTAGAGAAATCACACATCTTAAAAAACTATTGTTTTTCACCGTCTAAATTTACCATGGCTGTAAAGTTATTTTAACATTATTCTTTGGAAGCAGTGAATGTGAAAGCTAATTTAACATCAGACAATCTTTCATTAAGTATCTTTTAATACTAGGCAATAATTCAAGGCAAAATGTGAAAATCCATACTTCTGTTAACATGGATAACTGTGGTCTTGACATCTCAGGAGTTAGGTTTGTAATTAACAGGAAAAGAGAAAAATGCTACCCTCTGGTTTAGGAGGGAAATAATTAATGTTTTCAAGGCTAAATATACCACAGATAAAGGAATTTTATATTGCATGTTTCTATCATTTTAAAATAAAGTCAAATTCCTGTAAAAGCCATAGACGAATCAATCCCGGGAAATGCTGTGAATAATTAAAGCAATTATGTAGCTTTGGTAATAAATGATACTTTTACATCTCAAGATAGGAATGGTTCATTTTATGTCTAGGGCAACTAATGATGTCTGAACTTTGACTACTTCAGAATAATGGAATTTTAACTCAAACTCCTATTACAATTGCCTGGCTTCAACCTCTTTGAAAAATAGGCTTAAATCGCCTGTCGTACCTTTAAGTTAACAAATCTTTAGTATGTCAGAAGGAGAATGTAATATTTCAAGAAAAATTGGTTAGAGCCAGATCAGTTCCTGGGTTCTTTTCCCCAGAAAAGCTTGGAAGGACAGTGAACAGAAAAGGAGAATTATGGATGCATATACATGTAAGGCAGCAGAAGTAATTCTGACCGTGACAGTGTCACTTTTTATAAAGGATTCAAATCCACCATCCTCAGCCTAGCAAAACATAATGGGTAGGCTTCTGCTCCTACTGAAGTCACTGGCAAAACTCTTTTTGACTCCAGTTCCTTCTTTTCACCTTACTTTTATGTGACCCATCCTCCTGTCTCTACTCAGGGTTAATTCTCAATTACATTAACAGGAATGTTGCCTGAGTAAGGACTGCAGGATCAGTGGGATTTATAGTTAACCATTCTGGTGCAGAACAGGTTGTAGGAGATTAGAAAAGAAAAATAACAGGATTTGGTAAACCTGCTACATTCATTTAAGTATATAGATTTTCTATTTCTGCTGAAATACAGCTATTACTACAGCCTCATACCTCCCAAAACACTTGAGGCATGTACTAATGGCCCATGAAAATATGACCTATCGAGACTAATTGTTTAATAATTCTGTGGTGGATGTTCTTGATGAATCAGAATGCTCACTGCAAGTTACTCTTTCAGAAATATTGTTCATGGCAGAGTGATTAAACACTGAAACATAGCCAAGGCACTGGATACTCATAAAAGCTGCTTGTTGCCAGGATGCCATTAACATTATTCTTATTATATGATAGTGAAAAGATTAATCAAACCATAACCTCATTTTGTTTTAATAATGCATTATCTTGCCATGGGAGTATAAAAAGTTAAGAGCTGCTATTTCCTTGGACTGTCCATTGACAGCTGGGCTTAGACAAGTAATTGTGAAGGCAATTTCTAAAAACAAATACAGCAGAACCTCAAAAATATGAACACCAGTTACGGACTAACCAGTCAACCGCACACCATGTGACACCGGAATTAACCAAGCAGGCAGCAGCAGAGACCAAAAAGAAAGAAAATACTGTACTGTCCCTGTATTGCATCTTAAAGGTAGGCACATCTGGGCTATCTGTCCCCAGCAACACCACCACCTGTGGGGCGGCCACCTACAGCAAGACATTGGGGGCTGCCAGCTCAAGATAGCTGAGGCCAGCAGAACAGGAGCAGCGCTGGGGTCTGCAGCACTTTCACCCCTGCACCCCCCTGCCAGGAGGGGGATGCACTGCTTGTACCAGCCCTCCGCTGGGGCTGGGAGGAGGACACAGTGTGTGTGTGTGTGTGTGTGTGTGTGTGTGTGTGAGAGAGAGAGAGAGAGAGAGAGAGAGAGAGAAAAGCTTGCAAACTCATGCCAGTGCTGAGTAGGAAGTGCAACTGCTGCTGAAATCTGGCCTGGACTCTCAGCTGCTGGATCTGGAGCCCACACTGTGCTTTGTTCAGAGTTACTAACATTTCAGAGTTACAGACAACCTCTATTCCTGAGGGGTCAGTAACTCTGAGGTTCTACTGAAACTGCATTTGCACACTGACCACTCCCTAGGAGTATTGTAACTGGAGACAAAGGGTCAAATTCTTGGATCTGTGCAACCTATTGACATCACTGGCTTCATTGGGATTGTACAAGTCTCAGTGAGGGCAGGACTACGGCTAGAAAATTAAACAGTATTTCCACATTTGCAAGATCATACATTTTTCTCGGCCACAATCCGTTAAAATCTCCCTCTGGTTGTGTAGTCCTTAATAGTGTAACAATCTGATAATAAATCAGACGTCTCCGCAGGCAGCATTTAGCTTTGTTGCACTGACATACAGCCCAAGAATTAGAGCCTATAAAAAAAAAAGCACAAGTCCATTACACCTATTCATTTCAAACTCTGAATTACCTTATCCACTACTTAGAATAACTTTCTTTTTTCTTCCATAACAAAATGCAGAGAAACACACTCCTTTCACAACTGTAATATTATATTGATATGACTTATAATGATATTCCCTGACCCTTGCATAAAACCTGAATAAACATTTAATACTAAGCATGGCAATTATGCTTGTGTGTGTACATTGTACCTTTGCTTCCCTTGTACAAACAGTAATAAATCTCAAGCAGTCACATATTTCACTTTACTCCACCCATGTGTATTAAACTAAAATTTCTATTGATAAGTGTGTCCACACTACTAACAGTGCAAATCACTGTGGATATCTGTAATCTCAGGGGGAAATTACTATTATTTACTATTTTCATTACATTAACAGCCAGAGTTGCCAATCAGATCAAGGCCTCATTTTGCTAATAAGGGACTGTCCATTCTACAAAGAGTTTACAATCTAAACTGAGACAAGACACAATCAGTAGGTAACAATGAAACAAGTGGATGAGAAGTGATGAAGCTAACAAGGGAAAGATGCACATTGCCATTTAGAGAGGACCCATGACCATTCACTGAAAAGCAATATAATAATACTGTGCATAGAATATAAATGTATGTAATGCTTCTAGTGGGGGGGGGAGGGCTTTGAGGGCTTATTATGTATTTGTATTACCATTGGGGCCTTGTTATACTGGATGCTGTACTAGACATAATAAAAACAGTCTCTGCCCCAAGAACATCCAAACTAAGTGGGTACAAGTAGAGGGGGGGATGAGAGAGATATTCATTTAAAGAGCACCTTTTTGATCTAATTTATAGATGTGAAAACTGAGGTACTGAGCAGTTAAGTGACTGGTCAGAGATCACACAGGAAGATAGTGGTAGGGCTGTGATTAGAAGCAAGGAATCTTGGCAGGCTCATAGTCCTGATTTCTAAGCAGTAGGCCATATTCCTTCCACAGCAGAACCTCACAATCTACAGGCCCAAACATGTTCTATCCAGTTAAAATGTGAATGTGTCACAGTCCTTTCAAAATAATCGTTACCAGCCAATGTTACCAGTCTTTGGGCCACTCAAAGAAAAGGTCATTAGGGTCATCTCAGTGAAAGGGATGCTGTCTGGTGCAAACTCTCTTATTTATTGTGGCTACTATTTTGCTCCATAGTTTCAACTGGAATCTCTGTGGCTGTTCTCAAGTACAGGGCTAGTTCAGTTAACACACTTCCTTTCCCTTCTCTAACACAGCCCTAGGAAATACAAATTTAGTTCTTTGATTGTGTAAAGACAGACATATAGAGGCAAGCACACACACTGGTGTGCAACTTCATACCATGCTTGTGCAAGTCAGGCCTGTCAGGCTTATGCATGGAGAGACGAACCCAACTGTGACATGCGCAAAAATTTAAGGAAAAAAAGGTTCTAAAAAGTTATGCAAGGTTGAAACAGACTTTATTTGTGACTGTGCCAGAGCTGTGCCCGGACCTCAAAGCCTGCAGGCCCAAATCACTCAGACATTTAACATTGGCCCGTACTGTGGACACTCTAACAGAGGACAATACCTAGTTCAACCCCAAGATCTTAATCAGAAACCTCCTTTCTTTTGTGGGTTATTTTCTGAGACTCTTAATACTGATTAAGTAATTTTGCTATTATCTAAACATATATTTGGCTATTACAGTTTGGGAACAAGAGATGGATTTTTGAGCTGCAGGAGTCTAACAGTGCAAGATGCTGTGCTTAGTTAATGACTTGACAACATGTTTTTGCTACAGGCAGACTATTTATACATTTGCCAGCTGCATAAAAACAGGCTTTGTTACGGTGGGTATCATTGATTACATGGTAAACCTATTCCTATATAAAGATGCAGTTATTTTTACAGATAGATCTTAGTATCGGGGCCAGATTGTGACTCCTACATTAGTGACTCTCTCAAATTAAGCTGAGTGAGAGCACTCTTCCTGTTCTGTCCCTCTCCTAACTATGGAATGAGACCCAGAATGTGCTCAAGGCCATCCGCATGAGAAGCTGCATGCTCCACAGCCCTATCCCCAAAGAGCTGGGAGAAGTGGACACCAAGATCATGCGTTTGAGATGGACACCGAGCTGAGGATCTGCTCACATTTGTGTGTGTCATCTGTGTGTCCCCCGCACTCCCACTGCATTTGAGGGCACTGGTTCTTCACTGAGGACAGCACACCTAAGCAAGGGCAGTTACTGGGATGATGGGACCGACTCTTCCCCCACTGAAATCAATGGCAGCTTTCAGTGAAACTTGAAGGTGATGATGCATATACCCCCCCCCCCACAGACTTACTTCTGAGTCCCAGCTGATATGCCATTCTACGTGCTGCTCTCTGGCCCCTACTGTGCACACACATGTATGAATGAACCAGCCAATACACAAGACAACATAGGGTCACATTTTCGAGCCTGGTTACAGCCCATTTGTACCGCTCAGGTGGTGTAAAGGGGCTGTTATTCTGCCATACATCACTAGTAGGGAATCCTACTACTCGGCTTAGAGGAACTCCTTGCTTGCATATCTGTGTCACTGCCAGGCCTGAAGCCTGTGTCCTCACTGCTCCCCCATCTCCCCACTTTGGGGTCAGTATATCAGGAATGGGCAGAGGGTGTTGTGGACCTCCACAATACGATGCAAATTTTCCACTTTTGAAGACCCTATGCCAGAAGCATGATTTATAGCTGCCCAGCAGAATTAGAGAGCTGTAACTGACTACCTCGGGCCTCATATGGCGCTAAGAGGAAGGAGCTCTGGTGCTGGAGAGAATTTGTTAACTATAGCAGTCCCCACTCCAAAACATCCAGTTTAGCCACGGCTGATTTTGACTGACGTGCCTTCTGGCTATGAAAGCGCAGCACTTCCAACTCTCTTTTTTAATGGGAAGTTTGTTCCAAACGTGGATGAGGAAACTAATAAAAATTGCCACAGGTGCTCCAATTAAAAGAAAGCAACTAAAGGAAACAAAGCTTTTGAATGCAATCTTAAGTGGCCCATTCTCTAACACCCATACGTGCTGGAACTAGGGATCCAGGGGGTGCTGGCAGCACCCTCTGGCTTGAAGTGGTTTCCCTTATATACAGAGTTTACAGTTTGGTTCAATGACTTTCAGCACCCTCGCTATAGAAACTGTTCCAGCATCCCTGCTCGCAGCCTTTGGTTATGACTACACTCCCCTGTACTAGTTTAGGGGGCCGGAGTGATTTCCAGCATGTACCAAAGGACTATGCTATAATTTCCTCATGTGGATGCTGTGGGAGCAAACTTAAAGGTTCCTAGTTTACACTAACGTAGCCCTGTTTGGTCACTAATGTAGTCTTCTTTACACAGGACCACATTAGTGCAAAGTGGGGCCTTTAAGTTCATACCCACACAGAGGGTAATAGTGCAATACTTGATGTGCACGGATACTCACACTCCTGAAATCCAAACTGTGGGGCAGTATAGACATGCTCTTAGACAGCAGTCATAATCAACCCAGGTTTCAGAGTAACAGCCGTGTTAGTCCGTATTCGCAAAAAGAAAAGGAGTACTTGTGGCACCTTAGAGACTAACCAATTTATTTGAGCATAAGCTTTCGTGAGCTACAGCATACAACGTATGCATCCGATGAAGTGAGCTGTAGCTCACGAAAGCTTATGCTCAAATAAATTGGTTAGTCTCTAAGGTGCCACAAGTACTCCTTTTCTTTTTATAATCAACCCAGGCACTGCTAACCCAAAGCACACTGTAAATGAAAGCAGATTCACATTATATTTCAATGTCAAATATCATTAAATGTCTTAAAAAGCTGTGAAAATACCACAACTAAATGTTGTTGCTTGAATGCCATCGACAAGATGCTATTTTTGAAAGCATGTGTGACACGATGTAAATTTTCCATGGAATGTTTAATTTTAACATTGTTTTCATGAGGACTATACAGACTGAATTTTCTCAGCATCTGGGAGAGAAATGCAGCACTTCAGCTAACCACCTCAGGGGAAAAAGGTTTCTGCTTAATTCAGGTCGGACATTTGGGCTCCAGCAGTTGTATAACGAGTTTCAGCAGCATCTCCATAATGACAGACTACAGGAGATGGGGTGCCATATAGGCCTTAATTGCCCAAGTTGAAGTATGTTATAAACTAGCAACATGTAAATGGCTATTTACATGATGGCTTTGTAGCAACCAGCAACAGTGGGAAGTGGATGATCAAGAATACGTCTACATTGTGATAAAAGACGCACAGCACAGCCATGGCTAGCCCAGGTAAGCTTTCTGAAGCTCATAGGGGTATAAAATTGCAGTGCGGGCTCAGACCAGAGCCTAGACTCGAGGACCCTCCCCACTCCAGGATCCCAGAGCCTAGGCTCCAGCCTAAACCAGATCATCTACACTGCAATATTATAGCTCCAAAGCCTGAGCTCTGTGGGCCCAACTCAACTGACCCAGACCCGCCACAGCTCTGCCGTGGGTCTTTTATCACAGTTTAGAAATATCCTTATTGTAGTGTAGACATGCCCTAACATTCTCCAAGAGCAGAGGTTGAAAAGCAATCTACTTGATGGGATTAGCAGATATCATCTAAACACTGTAACTTTAGTGTCCTTGTGACCAGGATGGAGTCTGCTCTGCAGGCAGCTCTGGCCAAGAGAAGGCGTACGCAGGAATGCAGCAGGAAAAATTTCTTCCACCCCAGGGGCACCTGTTCCAACTCCCCCAGAGTGAACACACACAGCCACTGGAAAAGTACAATGGATATAAGAAAGGGAAATATTTATTTACAGAGGGATGGGAGGAGAAAAACAAGGGGAAATATAGGGGGAGCGGTAAAACAGGGTTGCATCCAAACCAAGGCCCCACAGGCCCAGTGGTAGCACAGTCTGAAAGGGCAGACACCGAGGAATGTGTCTGCACACAGAGTTCAGGAGTCCTGAACAAAGTTCCAATCCAATGTGAGTCTTGGGTGCTCCTGGTCGTCTTCGGTGCCAGTGAACTTTCCCCAACAAACCCCTCCAGTGCCCTCTTCTGCCGCTCTCTGCAAAGCCACACAGAGTGACCACCTCCCCACTTAACTAGCTAGCAGCCTCCCTCCTTGTTCCCAGTGCAGAGTCACAAGCCCCAGTACTCGCAGCCTCACGCAGCTCTGGGCAGCAGTGATACTGATATTGGGTCCAGCTCCAGCCTGTCCTTCCCGGGCGATTCCTCCCTGGCACAGTGCTCCTCCTGGCTCCTATCTTGGCCGCCCTGTCCTTCCCAGGCTTCAGGCAGGTTCTCTGCTGCTTCGCTCTGCGAGGGCCTGCTTGCTGCAGCTCTTCTCTCTCCAGAGCTCCAGAGCCACCCCCTAGAGTTTCCCTCCTTTCTCTCACTGCTTCCCCTCCCCCCTTAGGAAAAAAAATTTAAATTAGCCATGCTCTCTAAACCCCAAAGGGGTTACACCACACAGAGCAAGCAGTTGGGATTTCTTGTATAAAACATAGAGGATAGGTTTATAGACCACAGAGGCAGGCCCATACAAAAAACCCTCATTCAAACACATCCAAACTTTCAGATAGTTCAGTTCTGGACCTGAACTTTGTTGTCAGGCCAATCTTTCATAGTCAATGGCTGTGAAGTGGGCACTTTGGGGAATTTTGCACACACTGGTGCACTGAGCCTAACATGGAGTTAGGATCTGGGCGCAGGCCAGGGGACAGCCGAGGCAAAGCCATCGCATCAGTGATTCCATTAACTTCCAGGAAGCGTGCTGAGTTCACTACCACTGTTCCCGGTAAGGGGGTGGAATGCTGGCAGTGGATGACTGAAAATGTCTGGGGTCATGCCCCAGGTTTGGCAAGCGAATTACTACACCCTAACCTCCCTATCTCTGGAGAAATCTTGTTCACACTGGCTTTCTCTGCTACTGGTGATTTGCAGGCTCAGAGGATAGTGCCACCTACTGAACCCTCAACAGTGCCACATGTTGGGGGCTTGGTTGTTGATGGAGTTGTCTTGGTTTTTAAGAAGTCTCCCATCCGAATACTGACCAGGCCTGAACCAGACTTGCAGAAAATGACTGATCAAATTCAGGGTCTGAGTGGTTAAAAGACTGCAGATGAAAACAGAGCTATAAAAGCTATGAGTCAGAGAGAGAGCACACACCAAGCATATTCCACTTGATGGAAGTAGGTATTGAATCCATTTTAGACAGCATCTCACTGAAAATACACAATATAGGTCCTCAAATGGTTTTTACTACCAAAGAAGTTCTCACAGCTAGACCATTCCTCTAGTACAGTCCTAGCCAGAGGTGGTATGTGAGCAGCACTACCCAGAAGGCATTGTGTTCCAGAGGGATCACTAAATCTTCCCCCCACACTATATCATTGTTCAGTGATCCATGAGCTACTTGTTCTCAGAGGGTGGATACATATTTTTCTTAGCAGCAATAGATTACTGTCACCCCAACCCCCACCTGGACAACCAGCAAGCGGGATAAGTGGACCCAAGGCAATTTCTATTCCTCTCCAAACTGCTCAGAGAAAGGGAGTAAGCAGATAAGTACCATCATTTACTCCCACTTGCAGGGAACCAAGTATAAAGGGTTTTCTTATTGTCTCCTCCTCCATTTTAAAAGGCATGTAGTCCAAATCACAATTTAGCTCTTCAGAAAAGAAGTGAAACTGTGACAAAAGAACGTTTTTTAAATTGTGATAGAACAATTTGGTCACAAATCCAAGGTTACAACCAGGGCTCTTGGGCTAGAAAAGTCCTATTTTTTGTTTTTAATCCTTTGTATTACAGTTCTTTAATACTAATTTAAATAGAATATTGCAAGGGAAAACTAAATTAGACTGAATGTTGCTGAAAAGCCTCTGAAGAACAATAGAATTGAGGAGGAGCTTAACATGGCTTTAAGACTCCACAATAGTACTTTGAAACAAATATCTTTCAATGTTTGATCAGAATCTTCCTGCTTGCTTTGTTTTAACTCCGAATCCAGTGCTATAATGCAGATTATTATTCTAGGAAACAACATCTGGGGAGGAGCCAGTGGTCATAGTATATGTGGGTACCAATGACATAGGGAAGGATAGGAGAGAGATCCTGGAGGCCAAATTTAGGCTGGTAGGTAAGAGTTTGAAGTCCAGGACCTCCATGGTAGCATTCTCTGAAATACTTCCAGTTCCACGCGCAGGGCCAGTTAGACAGGCAGAACTGCAGGGTCTCAATGCATGGATGAGACGATGGTGTAGTGAGGAGGGATTTAGATTTATTAGGAACTGGGGAAACTTTTGGGAAAGGAGGAGCCTATACAGGAAGGATGGGCTCCACCGAAACCAAAATAGAACCAGATTGTTGGCACTTAAAATTAAAAAGGTTGTTGAGAGACTAAGGGCTGGGGGAAAGCTGACAGGTGCAGAGGAGCATGTGGTTTGGACATCCCTTAGGGGAGGATCTCTTAATGGAGTGTCTCTATGTCCTAGTAAGAAGCAGAGGATGAAAGATGATAAAATACAGGTAAGATCTGATGAGAAACAGTCAAATGAAAAAAGTCCCATTCAATTACATCATGTAATGGCAGACAGCTAAAAAGTGATAAGATTTAAAGTGCTTGTAAACCAATGCTAGAAGTCTAAATAATAAGATGGATGAACTAGAGTGCCTCATATTAAATGAGGATATCGATATAACAGGCATCACAGAAACTTGGCAGAATGAGGATAATCAATGGGACACAGTAATACCAGGGTACAAAATATATAGGAAGGAAAATATATAGGAAGGCATGCTGGTGGGGGAGTGGCACTATATGTCAAAGAAAGCGTAGAATCAAATGAAGTAAAAATCTTAACTGAACCAAACAGTACCACAGAGTCTCTATGGATCGTAATTCCATACTCTAGTAATAAGAATATAACGGCAGGGATATATTACCGACCACCTGACTAGGATGGTGATAGTGACTGTGAAATGCTCAGGGAGATTAGAGAGGCTATTAAAATATAAAAAACTCAATAATAATGGGGGATTTCAACTATCCCCATATTGACTGGGTACAAGTCACCTCAGGACGGGATGCAGAGATAAAGTTTCTTGACACCTTAAATGACGGCTTCTTTGAGCAGCTAGTCCTGGAACCCACAAGAGGAGAGGCAATTCTTGATTTAGTCCTAAGTGGAGCACAGGATCTGATCCAAGAGGTGAATATAGCTGGACCCCTTGGTAATAGTGACCATAATATAATTAAATTTAACATCCCCGTGGCGGGGAAAACAGAGCAGCCCAACACTGTAGCATTTAATTTCAGAAAGGGGTACTACACAAACATGAGGAAGTTAGTGAAACAGAAATTAAAAGGTATAGTGCAAAAAGTAAAATCCCTTCAAGCTGCATGGAAACTTTTTAAAAACACCATAATAGAGACTCAATTTAAATGCAAACCCCTGTCAAGGTTCCTCCCGCACTCTAAACTCTAGGGTACAGATGTGGGGACCTGCATGAAAACCTCCTAAGCTTACTTTTACCAGCTTAGGTTAAAACTTCCCCAAGGTACAAATTAATTTTATCCTTTGTCCTTGGAATAACCACTGCCACCACCAAACTCTAACTGGGTTTGCTGGGAAACGTAGTTTGGACACGTCTTTCCCCCCAAAATCCTCCCAACCCTTGCACCCCACTTCCTGGGAAAGGTTTGGTAAAAAATCCTCACCAATTTGCATAGGTGACCACAGACCCAAACCCTTGGATCTGAGAACAATGAAAAAGCATTCAGTTTTCTTACAAGAAGACTTTTAATAGAAATAGAAGTAAATAGGAGTAAAGGAATCACCCCTGTAAAATCAGGATGGTAGGTACCTTACAGGGTAATTAGATTCAAAACATAGAGAATCCCTCTAGGCAAAACCTTAAGTTTCAAAAAAGACACACAGACAGAAATAGTCTATTCTATTCAGCACAATTCTTTTCTCAGCCATTTAAAAAATTATAATCTAACGCATACCTAGCTAGATTACTTACTAAAAGTTCTAAGACTCCATTCCTGTTCTATCCCCGGCAAAGCAGCATACCGACAGACAGACACAGACCCTTTGTTTCTCTCCCTCCTCCCAGCTTTTGAAAGTATCTTGTCTCCTCATTGGTCATTTTGGTCAGGTGCCAGCGAGGTTACCTTTAGCTTCTTAACCCTTTACAGGTGAGAGGATTTTTCCTCTGGCCAGGAGGGATTTTAAAGGGGTTTACCCTTCCCTTTATATTTATGACAACCCCAAATTTAAAAGCATAGAAAGAGAAACAAAAAAGTGCCACTACCGCTAAACAACAAAGTAAAAGAAGTAGTGAGCAGCAAAAAAAAAAAAAAAAAAGGCATCCTTTAAAAAGTGGAAGTTAAATCCTAGTGAGGAAAATAGAAAGGAATATAAACTCTGCAAGTGAAGTGTACAAATATAATTAAGAAGGCCAAAAAAGAATTTGAAGAACAGCTAGCCAAAAGACTCAAAAAGTAATAGCAAAAAAAATTTAAGTACATCAGAAGCAGGAAGTCTTCTATAACTTCTTTAACAGTGGGGCCACTGGATAATTGAGGTGCTAAAGGAGCATTCAAGGATGATAAGACAATTGAGGAGAAACTAAATGAATTCTTTGCATCGGTCTTCACGGCTAAGGATTGGAGGGAGGTTCCTAAACCTGAGCCATTCTTTTTAGGTGACAAATGAGAGAAGGTTTCGGAACAAACTGATAAACTAAACAGTAATAAGTTACCAGTACCAGATGGTATTCACCCAAGAGTTCTAAAGAAACTCAAATGTGAAATTGCAGAACTACTAACTGTAGTTTGTAACCTATCATTTAAATCAGCTTCTGTACCAGATGACTGGATGATAGCTAATGTGATGCCAATTTTTAAAAAGGGCTCCAGAGGATATCCCGGCAATTACAGGCTGGTAAACCTGACTTCAGTACCAAACAAACTGGTTGAAACTCTAGTAAAGAACAAAATTGTCAGACACATAGATCAACATAATTTGTTGAGGAAGCGCCAACATGGCTTTTGTAAAGGGAAATCCTGCCTCACCAATCTACTAGAATTCTTTGAGGGGGTCAACAAGCATGTGGACAAGGGGGATCCAGTGGATATAGTGTACTTAGATTTTCAGAAAGCCTTTGACAAGGTCCCTCACCAAAGGCTCTTACGCAAAGTAAGCTGTCATGGGATAAGAGGGAAGGTCCTCTCATGGACTGGTAACTGGTTAAAAGATAGGAAACAAAGGGTAGAAATAAAGGGTCAGTTTTCAGAATGGAGAGAGGTAAAGAGTGGTGTCCCCCATGGGTCTGTACTGGGACCAGTCCTATTCAACATATTCATAAATGATCTGGAAAAAGGGGTAAACAGTGAGGTGGCAAAATTTGCAGATGATACAAAACTATTCAAGATAGGTAAGTCCAAAGCAGATGGCGAACAGCTACAATAGGATCTCATAGAACTGGATGACTGGGCAACAAAATGGCAGATGAAATTCAATGGTGATAAATGCAAAGTAATGCACATTGCAAAACATAATCCCAACTATACATATAAAATGATGGGGTCTGAATTAGCGGTTAGCACTGAAGAAAGAGATCCTGGAGTCATTGTGGATAGTTCTCTGAAAACATCTAATCAATGTGCAGCAGCAGTCAAAAAAGCAAACAGAATGTTGGGCATCATTAAGAAAGGGATAGATAATAAGACAGAAAATATCATATTGCCTCTATATAAATACCTGGCACACCCACATCTTGAATACTGCATGCAGATGTGGTCACTCCATCTCAAAAAAAAGATATATTGGAATTGGAAAAGGTTCAGAAAAGGGCAACAAAAATGATTAGGGGTATGGAATGGCTACCTTATGAGGAGATATTTATAAGACTGGGTCTTTTCAGCTTGGAAAAGAAACTACTAAGGAGGGATATGATTGAGGTCTATAAAATCATGACTGTTGTGGAGACAGTGAATAAGGAAGTGTTATTTATTCCTTCTGCTCACACAAGAACTAGGGGTCACCAAATGAAATTAATAGGCAGCAGGTTTAAAACAAACAAAAGGTCGTATTTCTTTACACAATACACAGTGCTCTCTCCATTTGTGAATCACATATTCTACCAATTTTCATCAGACACCTTTAAATCTTTGACACACACACCCCTCTTCCCCCCACCGCCCTCAGATGTCTGCTGTAAATTACGCCTCACAATTGCAGGGCATGGGGAACCACAATATCTCATTAGAAGATATTTTTAAATCATAGAATAGCAAGAAAGAAGGGTCCAAACGAAAATAAAATGTTATAAGTTAGGCATGTGCTTAAGCATTTTTCTGAATCGGGGCCTGAGTCAAAGGATTAACAATTCTACCAGCCCAGCACATTGTACATTACTCTACAGAAAAATAATGCTGTATGCATTTCAGTAAGGAAACATACTGTTCTCCTCAAGGACAACCCTGCCTACTCCTAAACCAAAAGCTATCAAGAGTAATGTTTCATTATAGTTTATTGTAAATTTGCCCCATACATTGTAATAATGAAGCACCCAATTTCCTCTTTGTTAGAGTTGTATGTCTAATTCCTATGTATTACTTTGAAAACACACCCCTAGCTCGTCACAAGTAAGTTTTTGGTTATTAGTTGGTGAGCACTTAAACCCTGATCTGAGAAGATATCCAGATTCTGCAATGACAGTTTCAGTCTGTGACCTTTTGGCCCTACACTACACTATTGCCAAGCTGACAACAGCCTTATTGTAACATGGAGCCAACAAGTCTAAACCCTCTATTTCATTCATATTGCTGTATTAAAATAATAATGCAAACAGTAAATGCCAAAATAATTTAGATTGTATCCTGCTATTGGCTCTTTGTGACATTATTGCTGAAGACAAGTTAAGAATGAATTAGTCCACAGAAATCCAGGCACTCTCTCATGTCCAATCTAGGAAATGGATAAAATGCTACGGACTGTCTACTCATCAGACATCAAGCTGCAGGCATTGGACTGAGTCCAAACAAAAACCGTCATTAATGAGTTATTTTTGTTATTACTTGTTCTGTGGCAGGACTTTACAATAATACAAACCACTAAGGGGACAATTTTAAATCAAATTGTGTTAAAAAAAGAAACATTCCTTGTGGTGTTTGTGTATATATACACTCTTCCCCCACACACACCTAAAAAAACCCCACTTTCTGCTTAAGTAAATACTGAATTGAGATCCATATGAGTACATGCCATCCATGAATTTCCGGTGTGCACATGTATCACATGTGTAATAAATTCAGATATGGCTTCCTTCTGAACAAGTTAATGAAACTCAATGAGTTTATAAAAAATTGGTAAAAAATCTGCATCACTGTATTAAAAAAAGACATAATTCAGTTTAACAACTTGAATCCCTGTAAACTCCAAAGTTTGGTCTTTAGTTGCTTAAATCCCAAACTATAGCCATGTAAAATATAAAAAATAAAGAGAGAGAGAGAGAAAGAAATCATAGCACAGTTGCTCCTGAACAAAACTTGTAGAATTAGCATGTTCATTTGAATTCAGTGGAGCATGGTGATTTTAAATATGTTTGTACATTATGGCTAAACTCCAGACTGTTCATGTTCACAAGCATGTTTAGCAAAAGGCTGTGCAGTCTTCTAAACATACATACTGTGACAAAGTTCCTCCTCTACCTTGGTGGGTCTTGCGCTTATTGGCGGATTTGCTCGTCTTGGAGCTTCATGGAAGCCCTCAGTTTGGCTGTTTTCGTGAATCCACAGTCCAGGTCAACTCCTCCTGTGTGTGACCAGGAGTTGGGAGGTTTGGGGGGAACCCGGGCCCGCCCTCTTCTCTGGGTTCCAGCCCAGGGCCCTGTGGAATGCAGCTGTCTAGAGTGCCTCCTGGAACAGCTGTGCGACAGCTACAACTCCCTGGGCTACTTCCGCATGGCCTCCTCCTAACACCCTCTTTATTTTCACCATAGGACCTTCCTCCTCATGTCTGATAATGTTTGTACTCCTCAGTCCTCCAACAGTCCACGTTCTCACTCTCAACTCCAAGTGCCTCTTGCTCCCAGCTCCTCACATGCACACCACAAACTTAAGTGAGCTCCTTTTTAAACCCAGGTGCCTGATTAGCCTGCCTTAATTGATTCTAACAGCTTCTTGATTGGCTGCAGGTGTTCTAATCAGCCTGTCTGTCTTAATTGTCTCCAGAAGGTTCCTGATTGTTCGGGAACCTTCCCTGTTACCTTACCCAGGGAAAAGGGACCTACTTAACCTGGGGCTAATATATCTGCCTTCTATCGCTCTCCTGTAGCCATCTGGCCTGACCCTGTCACAATATGAATACATGTTTAGTGGTAGGTCAGCGTCCGAATGAAACTGAAAACAATATTTTCATGTCTTTTTAGGGAGTGGCACCTCATGAAATCAAGAGCATCGTATATCAAGATCACCATATAAAATGAACATGCTATTGGGTCTGAGTGTGCCCTATAATATAATCAACCTGGTTTGAAATGTTTTTTTTCAATTTTGGGAGGAAAAATAGGAAATTAAGACACAAAATCATTAAGTTCAGGTAACACTAAGTGTCTAACTCACAGAAGCAAACTAAACACTGATGGCTAAACCTTGAGAGCTTTACTCAGTTTGACTGTAGCAGGGGTTGGCCTGTATAAGGACTGATTTAAAAAAAACCTGCAAAACCACCTCAGGATTTCTGGGTTTTAAACATATTTTAGGTGTTTGTGCCTCAGCTTTGGTATCTGAAAAATGGGGGTAAGTGATAACTTTCTTTATAAAGGGCTTTGGGCTGTAGAGGTGAAAATTACTGTAGAACAATAGAGAATTATAATTAGAGAAAAAAAATATCTCTGTGTTTTATCTACACAAAAGTGAAGTGTCTTCCACAAGGTCACACAGCTCGATGGAGGCAGAGCCAGGAATAGAACCAATGGGTGACTCATCATCTGGTTTCCTATAACTAGACCTCAGTTCCTGTAACTGATTTCAATTATGGTAATCTTAGGATTTAGTTTAACAATAGTAAGTAAAGCATTTTCAAAAAGGAGAGTCGCTTATCAAACTGACTGCATCCCTTTGCATATTCCATGTTCTGTCAAAAGAATCTCTGGTCTCTCCGATTTATTTTATTTTACACTGGAATAAAAGGAAAGAAAGAGATATTACTCATTAATCTAAGTAAAAACATGGCACTAGTGATGCTACCAAATTCAATTAGGGCTTTGGCAATCTGCTGAGTAAGAACTGATCAAACTCCCATTGAGGTCAATTTGCTTACTGACTTCAGCTGTACGGGCCTCGAGTGCTCACAGCATAAGTCAGAGCTCAAGTAACCAGAAGAAACTAATTTGCACACCTAATTTTTTCAAGATGTTAAAAAGGGAGTCAGGAGGGCAAAATGAGTTCAACTTGTCCACATGGGCCAATTTCAACCATATTTAATGGTTTTTAAAGCCTTTCATCATGAAGCACTTAGCAGTCTAGATGCCTACACCACTGACGACTGGATGGATGGCCATAGGAAAGCAGCTTTCGGAACACTGAACAACAGTGTGGAGTGAGGGAAGAACTGTCTGACCAAGGAGGCACTCCGTTACTATGGTGATGAGAGCCATTTAAGTAAGTTAGAAAATTCAGGACTCTAACACAAAACCATATGTTTATGAAGCACTTCATAGGACCATTAACATCCATGCAGAGTAGACGGGTGTTGGTTTCTAAGGTCTCACCGAAAGTCTTCCCTCTCTCTGCCCCCAAACTCACAGAAATTAAAGTACTACACAATGAACTGGTTTATCTGCCCTGGGAAGATAGAAGTCTGGGTCAGTCCTGTTGTGATTTAAATATGTGGTTGTCGGAAGGCTAGGCACATATCAAACTTGAGGCCTAATCTTCCAGTCTTTGCATATACAGAATGTCCACTGCCTTCAGTGGAAGTTTGGATACCTAAGAAATACAGGGATGTGTCTCCTGATGCTTAACAACTAAGCAAACCCCTATTTGGGCCATCTTCCAGAGACATGTACCAGATGCTAAAACAGAGAATAAATGAAAAATCTGTGTTCAGATTATGTGGAATTATGAGCTACTTCACATATAAACAATGGAAAAACAGAGCCCTATATATTCACATTTTTAAATAACAAAGGGTTATTTAGCCACTAAATGTAGTTAAATGCTATTTTCCAACTTGAAGGCCTCACAGGTTTGAAGGGAGGGGGAAGGGAGACCTACAGTTGCCGCACATTTGCCCTGCGTTGTTCATGCACATGCCTCCAAGCATTACACTTTTTGCTCCATTTGCAAAATGCTGGGAAGTATCAATTAAAAATAGCCTATGGCATAATAATTCCAGAGCACTGCATAGTTCAAGAAGGTTTGTTTCCAAAAGATCTTTTACGTTTCTCTTGAATAAGATTTGTGTGTAATCATTGCAAAGCCATTGTTTTGCCCTTAAAAACCTTTCTAGAATTCAAATGTTAAAAAAAAAGATCTGAAACCTACCACTGACATTGTAATATTGTATTTTAGTTCTTATCATATTACCATGCAATATTTTATTAGACTAATTTGCAATTTAATTTAGGTGACTGATTTGTAGCATATATTATACCCTGTCTCTTAATACTAATGAGATCTAGAGTGTTGAATCATCCTCCTACCCAGTTTCTTTTTCTTCCTAGCGATACATTTTTTCGTCTTTCTTTTCTAAATTATTTTCAGTAAACTGTAGGACTGGTTGTTATAGGTCTCTCCATTCTCTTTCTGCAAAACAAACTCCAGGATCTGGTGCTGACTTTCAGTAGATGGATTATCTCCTGCCTGCATGGAAAGAGGGATACTGCTCTATAGAACTGTCCTCCTCTATATGGGACTCTGTGGAATTCTAGGGAAGTGGTAATTACAGAGTTGTTCTATGTCTGTAGTTTTCGGGGGAGGGGGTTAAGAAATCCAGCCAGAACTTGATTCAGCTGGGAGCTATAACTTCCTTTAGATCCTTTAGAGGAACCTAAATAACAGAATATCTATAACAAAAGCTATCCTGCTAGGGAAGAAAGAGAGGGCTTTGAGAAAAGCTACATCCATGCAGATGACTCCTTACTCCACACAAGTAGTGAGTTCTTTATCCACAAGTTCTAATCCACTTAGATTTGCAGAGCTGAGAGACCTCACCCTCCAACCCTCAAACTCCTCTCACCAGGAGGCACATGCTACAGGAAACGAAAATAAACCTTGCAGATTTTTCTGGCTTTCTGGTCCTCGTCTTGGGTTTCTCCACAAGAAAAGGAGAACTCGGCACAAGGAAACTACCTATACTTAATAGCAACTGGTATTTTATCCTCTTTAGCTACTTGGATAGTGAATGCAGTGAAGAAATATAGGTAAAAGCAGAGGTCATTTAGCACAAACAAGAGAGTAAATTTGCTTTACAAATATTATAGGCACTCTATTCTTTCTCTAGATCTATGGGATTATTCTTTGGGTCCTCTTTGTTCCCCTTTTTAAAAATGGCAACTGTGTTTGCCCTTCTCCAGGCATAATCTCAGTCTTCCCACCATATCCTCTTACCCCAGTCTTCCCCTTACCATCCACCCAGGCCCAGTTTCTCGCCTTTCTGTATTCCAGTCATATTGCTCCCTCCTTCTCCTCCTCACTCCCTATAACTTCCAACAGGGGGAGCATTGAGAGCACCTAATCTGATCTCAGTTCCTGTGCCTAGGGCTACAATGACCCCTGGCTGCCAGAAGGAGCAGGGAAAATTCAGCTCAGCTCTGCAGACCTGGGAAGGAACAGGCTCAGTGTAGATACACTCTTCTGTGTCTCATCTGACAAACTAAGAAGTCTCCTCTGAATAGAACTAGTCAAAAAATTTCCAGTGAAACAATATTCCACCAAAAAACTGCCATTTAATTGAAACCAAAACTTTCCACAAAAATGTGTGAATTTCAACAAAATGTTGTTTAAAAAAAATTATAACAAAGTGTAATTGGAATTTAAAAAATTTCAACCTTATCAGAGCACTGCATTTTGATTTTACATTTCAAAATTGCTTTTCATTCCAAAGTTTCGTTTAGTTTATACTGAAAGTGATAATTTAATATAAAATAAAAAATGAAAATGTGAACTAAACATTTCAGTTTTACCACAACAAAACACTTTGATTGACACAAAACAAAAAGTTTTCAAATATTTAATTTCACATTAAAATTTCCAAGATTTACAGTTTTCATTCCAAACTGAAACAAAAATAAATTTCACAATGCTGGAATTTCCTACAGAACAGAAATTCTGAGTTTCAACCAGCTGCACCACTTAACATGTGTGAACGTAGTTTTCAGAGAACATAAGAACATAACAGATCCATCCCCTGTCGCCCATTCCCAGCTTCTAGCAAACAGAGGTGAGGGTCATCATCCCTGCCCATCCTGGCTAACAGCCAATGATGGACCTATCCTCCATGAATTCATCTAGTTCTTTTTTGAACCCTGTTGTAGTCTTGGCCTCCACAACATCCTCTGGCAAAGAGTTCCACAGGTTGACTGTGTGTTGTGTGAAGAAATACTTCCTTTTGTTTGTTTTAAACCTGCTGCCTATTAATCGCATTTGGTGACCCCTAGTTTTTGTGTTATGAGAAGGAGTAAATAACACTTCCTTTTTTACTTTCTCCACATCTGTCATGATTTTATAGACCTCTATCATATCTCCCCTTAGTTGTCTCTTTTCCAAGCTGAAAAGTCCCTATCTTATTTCTTTCTCCTCAGGTATGTTCCATGCCCCTAAACATTTTTGTTTCCCTTTTCTGAATCTTTTCCAATTCCAATATATATTTTTGACATGGAGTAACTACATCTGAACACAGTATTCAAGATGTGGGCATACCATGGATTTATATAGAGGTAATATGATATTTTCTGTCTTATCATCTATCCCATTCTTAATGGTTCCCAACATTCTGTTCGCTTTTTTGACTGCTGCTGCACATTGATTGGCTGTTTTCAGAGAACTATCCACAATGACTCCAGGATCTCTTTCTTGAGTGCTAACCGCTAATTTAGACCCCAACATTTTATATGCATAGTTTGCATTATGTTTGCAGTGTGCATTACTTTGCATTTATCAGCTTTGATTTTAATCTGCCATTTTGTTGCCCAGTCACCCAATTTTGTGAGATCCTTTTGTAGCTCTTCGCAGTCTGCTTGGGACTTAACTATCTCGAGTAGTTTTGTATTACCTGCAAATTTTGCCACCTCATTTCCCAGATCATTTATGAATATGTTGAACAGTGCTGGTCCCCATACGTACCTCTGGGGGATACCACTATTTTCCTCCCTCCATTCTGAAAACTGACCATTTATTTCTACCCTTTGTTACCTATCTTTTAACCGGTTACTGATTCATGAGGGGACCTTTCTTCTTGTTCCATGACAGTTTACTTTGCTTTAGAGCCTTTGGTGGGGGACCTTGTCAAAGGCTTTCTGAAAATCTAAGTACACTATATCCAGTAGATCCCCAATGTCCACATGCTTGTTGACCCCCTCAAAGAATTCTCGCAGATTGGTGGGACATGATTTCCTTTTACAAAAACAATGTTGACTTTCCCCCCAACAAATTATGTTTGTCTATATGTCTGACAATTTTTTTCTCTATTACAGTTTCAACCAGTTTGCCTGGTACTGAAGTCAGGCTTACCATCCTGTAATTGATGGGATCACCTCTGGAGCCCTTTTAAAAAATTAGCGTCACATTAGCTATCCTCCAGTCATTTGGTACGGAAGCTGATTTAAATGATAGGTAACTAACTGCACCTAGTAGTTCTGCAATTTCACATTTGAGTTCCTTCAGAACTCTTGGGTGAATACCATCCAGTCCTGGTGACTTATTGCTGTTTAGTTTATCGATTTGCTCCCAAACCTACCAAAATCATATCATGGCCAGATTTGAATGAATTTTCACAGGAACAGTAAAGGCAAATTTCTACACTAAGACAACCCCCCTTTCCAATTTCAAATACCTGATCTAAAACAAGGAGGCGCTAGAGCTTCTGAATGAGGTAGTTGTAAGATTTTAATATAGACAAAACAATATTTCCCCTAACCTAATTTCTGGCAAATGGCCAAACAATTTTTGCTAAAAATTTCATCAAAAAAACCAAAACCCACCAGTCTGACACACACATCCAGCATGGAAAATTTCAACCCAAACAGCTAAAGTTTGGCAAAGTTTTAAGCAAGTTTTAAGTATATGGCCATATAAATAAAAATAAAACAGGGAAAGAAGTGGGACTGCTAAGAACTGAGGATGGGGTGGAGATTAAAGATAATCTAGGCACCTAAACAAATTATTTGCCTCAGTTTTTAACAAAGGCAATGAAGAGCTTATGTGTAGTTGCAGGGTTGCTAATGGAAATGAGGATTTGGAAGTTATCATAGCCAAGGTGGAAGTTAAACTTAAACATCTTAATGGGACAAAATTGAAGGTCCCAGATAATCTCCATCCAAGAATATAAAAGGAACTGGGACATAAAATTGCAAACCCAATAGCAAGGATTTTTAATGAATGCATCTGTGACTGGAGAATTGCTAATATAGTACTTATCTTTAAGAAAGGAAGAAAAAAAGTGATCCAAGAAACTACAGGCCCATTAGTTTGCCCTCAGTTGTATGCAAGGTCTTGGAACTAATTTTGAAAGAGAAAGTAGTTAAGGACATAGAGGTAAACAGTAATTGGGATAAAATACACAAAGTTGGGAGGTATTGCCAATACAAAGGATTGAACATTATTCAAGAAGATTTGAATGACCTTGAAAACTGAAGTACTAGAAATGGGATTAAATTGAATAGTGCAAAACGCAAACTCATGGACTAAGGGACCAACAACAACAAGAATTTTAGCTATAAGCTGGGAACATATCAGTTGGAAGAGAAAGTCCTGGCTGTATTGGTCAATCAGAGGACAACTATGAGTCACCAATGTGATGCAGCTGTGAAAAAGGCTAATGCAATCCTAGGATGCATCAGGAGAGATATTTCCCGTAGAGATAGGGAAGTGTTATTACCATTATACAGGGCACTGGTAAGACCTCATCTGGAATACTGTGTGCAATTCTTGTCTCCCATGTTTAAGAAAGATGAATTCAGACTGGAACAGGTGCAAAGAAGGGCTATTTGGATGCTCAGACAAATGGAGAATCTATCTTATGAGAGGAGACTTAAGGACTGTGGCTTGTTTAGGCTAACCAAATGAAGTCTGAGGGGAGATTTCTCTCTATAAATAAGTCAGAGGGATAAGCACCTGAGAGGAAGAAGAGCTATTTAAGTTAATGGCCAGTGTTGGCACAAGAACAAATGGATATACACTGGCCATCAATAAGTTTAGGCTTCAAATTAGGAGAAGGTTTCTAACTATCAGAAGCGTAAAGTTCTGGAACAGCCTTCCAATGGGAGCAGTGGGGGAAAAAACTTAACTGATTTCAAGACTGAGCTTGAAAATTTATGGAGGGGATGATATGATGAGATTACCTACAATGGCACATGGCCGATCTGTGACTACTAGTAACAAATATCTCCAATAGCCAGAGATGGCACACTAAATGGGGAAGACTGAGTTACTACAATGAATTATTTCCTAGGTGTCTGGATAGTGGGTCTTGCTGACACAGTCATGATCTTATTGATCACCATATTTGGGGTTGGAAAGGAATTTTCCCCCAGGTCAGATTGGCAGAGACCCTGGGTTTTTTGTTTGTTTGTTTGTCTTCCTCTGCAGCATGGGACATGGGTCACTTGCTGATTTGACCTAGAATCCTATTTTTGACATCTCCGTCTCAAGGAATATTTCCAAAATACCTCTGAACAACATACTAATCCACAGAGGTCTCCCTGCCAACACTACAGAAAGAGGGATTCTAGATGGACTCCTCCTGAAGGTCGAAACAGCAGACTGGACTTCTACATAGAGTGCTTCCGCCGACGTGCACGGGCTGAAATTGTGGAAAAGCAGCATCACTTGCCCCATAACCTCAGCCATGCGGAACGCAATGCCATCCACAGCCTCAGAAACAACTCTGACATCATAATCAAAAAGGCTGACAAAGGAGGTGCTGTTGTCATCATGAATAGGTCGGAATATGAACAAGAGGCTGCTCGGCAGCTCTCCAACACGAGTTTCTACAAGCCATTACCCTATGATCCCACTGAGAGTTACCAAAAGCAACTACAGCATTTGCTCAAGAAACTTCCTGAAAAAGCACAAGATCAAATCAGCACAGACACACCCCTGGAACCCCGACCTGGGATATTCTATCTACTACCCAAGATCCATAAACCTGGAAATCCTGGGCGCCCCATCATCTCAGGCATTGGCACCCTGACAGCAGGATTGTCTGGCTATGTAGACTCCCTCCTCAGGCCCTACGCTACCAGCACTCCCAGCTACCTTCGAGACACCACTGACTTCCTGAGGAAACTTCAATCCATCGGTGATCTTCCTGATAACACCATCCTGGCTACTATGGATGTAGAAGCCCTCTACACCAACATTCCACACAAAGATGGACTACAAGCCGTCAAGAACACTATCCCCGATAATGTCACGGCTAACCTGGTGGCTGAACTTTGTGACTTTGTCCTTACCCATAACTATTTCACATTTGGGGACAATGTATACCTTCAGATCAGCGGCACTGCTATGGGTACCCGCATGGCCCCACAGTATGCCAACATTTTTATGGCGGATTTAGAACAACGCTTCCTCAGCTCTCGTCCCCTAAAGCCCCTACTCTACTTGCGCTATATTGATGACATCTTCATCATCTGGACCCATGGAAAAGAAGCCCTTGAGGAATTCCACCATGATTTCAACAATTTCCATCCCACCACCAACCTCAGCCTGGTCCAGTCCACACAAGAGATCCACTTCCTGGACACTACAGTGCTAATAAACAATGGCCACATAAACACCACCCTATACCGGAAACCTACTGACCGCTATTCCTACCTGCATGCCTCCAGCTTTCACCCTGACCATACCACACGATCCATCGTCTACAGCCAAGCTCTGCGATACAACCGCATTTGCTCCAACCCCTCAGACAGAGACAAACACCTACAAGATCTCTGTCAAGCTTTCTTACAACTACAGTACCCACCTGCAGAAGTAAAGAAACAGATTGATAGAGCCAGAAGAGTTCCCAGAAGTTACCTACTACAGGACAGGCCTAACAAAGAAAATAACAGAACGCCACTAGCGGTCACCTTCAGCCCCCAACTAAAACCCCTCCAATGCATTATTAAGGATCTACAACCTATCCTAAAGGATGACCCAACACTCTCACAAGTCTTGGGAGACAGGCCAGTCCTTGCCTACAGACAGCCCCGCAACCTGAAGCAAATACTCACCAACAACCACATACCACACAACAGAACCACTAACCCAGGAACTTATCCTTGCAACAAAGCCCGTTGCCAATTGTGCCCACCTATCTATTCAGGGGACACCATCACAGGGCCTAATAACATCAGCCACACTATCAGAGGCTCGTTCACCTGCACATCCACCAATGTGATATATGCCATCATGTGCCAGCAATGCCCCTCTGCCATGTACATTGGTCAAACTGGACAGTCTCTACGTAAAAGAATAAATGGACACAAATCAGATGTCAAGAATTATAACATTCATAAACCAGTTGGAGAACACTTCAATCTCTCTGGTCACGCAATCACAGACATGAAGGTCGCTATCTTAAAACAAAAAAACTTCAAATCCAGACTCCAGCGAGAAACTGCTGAATTGGAATTCATTTGCAAATTGGATACTATTAATTTAGGCTTAAATAGAGACTGGGAGTGGCTAAGTCATTATGCAAGGTAGCCTGTTTCCTCTTGTTTTTTCCTACCCCCCCCCCAGATGTTCTGGTTTAACTTGGATTTAAACTTGGAGAGTGGTCAGTTTAGATGAGCTATTACCAGCAGGAGAGTGAGTTTGTGTGTGTATGGGGGTGGGGGGGATGTGAGAAAACCTGGATCTATGCAGGAAATAGCCCGACTTGATTATGTAAAGAGTTGTCACTTTGGATGGGCTAGCACCAGCAGGAGAGTGAATTTGTGTGGGGGGGGTGGAGGGTGAGAAAACCTGGATTTGTGCTGGAAATGGCCCACCTGTTGATCACTTTAGATAAGCTATTACCAGCAGGACAGTGGGGTGGGAGGAGGTATTGTTTCATATTCTCTGTGTGTATATAAAGTCTGCTGTAGTTTCCACGGTATACATAGAAATCATAGAATCATAGAATCTCAGGGTTGGAAGGGACCTCAGGAGGTCATCTAGTCCAACCCCCTGCTCAAAGCAGGGCCAATCCCCAATTTTTGCCCCAGATCCCTAAATGGCCCCCTCAAGGATTGAACTCACAACCCTGGGTTTAGTAGGCCAATGCTCAAACCACTGAGCTATCCCTCCCCCCTCACATCTGATGAAGTGAGCTGTAGCTCACGAAAGCTCATGCTCAAATAAATTGGTTAGTCTCTAAGGTGCCACAAGTACTCCTTTTCTTTTTGGTGGATTCCCTGTCACTTGAAGTCTCTAAATCATGATTTGAGGACTTCAGGTAACTCAGACAGAGTTATGGGTCTATTATAGGAATGGGTAGGTGAGGTTCTGTGGCCTGTGATGTGCAGGAGGTCAGAATAGCGGAGCATGATGGTCCCTTCTGGCCTTGAAGTCTATGATTTGAAAATAGGGTCTTATAACGGAAAAGGTCTTAAATGGGACAACCTTAATACACCACCTGCACTACCTAGTTATTTATATTTGCCCCACAGTTCTGCAGCTAATTCATCCAAATGTAAAGGAAAGCTCTCCTAGGAAACATGCATGTGTACTTCACGGTATTCAAAACACTTTGTGGAAGTTTCATTGTGCCTGATGCCAGACACTTTTATTATGCCATTTGTACCCAGAACTAACAAAAATCAGGTTTGTGTGATGTACACACATCTTGGCAATTGCAGTCACATTTCTCAACGCAATAAAATCGCTCCCAGGTAACTTCAGCACTGGAGTGGCTTGATCTTCTGGTGAATAGTGCCTTAAAATTGTCTGTGGAATGCCTCTCTCATCAGTCAAACAATGCATTCAAAACGATTACCTGATGAACTGTCCAGGGTGAATGACTAAAGATCACCCATAAAAGCCTTTTATCAGAAAGCTAACGGCAGCAAAACTCAGCTGTAACGCACTCCTCCATCTAGTGACCAGAGAGACACCCACGATTTTCCATTAAGTAGTGAAAGACAAGTCCCAGTTAATGAGCTCTACTTGGAAGTTTTCCAACCCATTGGGGCCTCATGCATGGTGCAAAGAAAGGCAACTGAGTAGGGGAAAGCCCTACCCTCATAGAATAGAAGAAAAACCGGTGCAACAATAAATATAAAGGGAAGGCTAACCACCTTTAAATCCCTCCTGGCCAGAGGAAGAAACCCTTTCACCTGTAAAGGGTTAAGAAGCTAAAGATAACCTCGCTGGCACCTGACCGAAATGACCAATGAGGAGACAAGATACTTTCAAAGCTGGAGGTGGTGGAAAACAAAGGGTTCTCTCTGTCTGTGTGTTTTTTCTTTGCTGGGACCAGAGCAGGAATGCAGGTCAGAACTCCTGTAAAGGGCTAATAAGCAATCTAGTTAGATATGCGTTAGATTCTGTTTTATTTAAATGGCTGATAAAATAAGTTGTGCTGAATGGAATGTATATTCCTGTTTTTTTGCCTAGAGGGATTCTCTATTTTTTTTAATCTGATTACCCTGTAAGGTATTTACCATCCTGATTTTACAGAGGTGATTCTTTTTCTTTTTCTTTAATTAAAATTCTTCTTTTAAGAACTTGATTGCTTTTTCCTTGTTCTTACGATCCAAGGGTTTGGGTCTGTGTTCACCTATGCAAATTGGTGAGGATTTTTATCAAGCCTTCTCCAGGAAAGGGGGTGTAGGGTTTGGGAGGATTTTGGGGGGAAAGACGTTTCCAAGTGGGCTCTTTCCTTGTTATATATTTGTTAGATGCTTGGTGGTGGCAGCAATAAAGTCCAAGGGCAAAAGGTAAAATAGTTTGTACCTTGGGGAAGTTTTAACCTAAGCTGGTAAAAATAAGCTTAGGGGGTTTTTTCATGCAAGTTGCCACATCTGCACCCTAGAGTTCAGAGTGGGGAAGGAACCTTGACAAACATGTTCTCATTGAACCCACAGATGACCTTCCAGGCACATACTGTGCAGCTGGGTTTCCAGGATTTTTTACCCCCCAACAAATGGGTGAGATGTCTGGTTTTGGGGATAGAGCACAGGTGAAGCAGCTCTGCAAAGCATACTCTTCCCTCCAAACCAGAAATCTGGATGGGAGCTTAATGCAGCTGTTTGCAACATTACCTGTCCCTCCATGACTTTGACCCCTGAGAGAAAGAGGATAGATAGTCTTGGGCAGCACAGCTTGTAACTGAGTCTGTGTCTTCAGTACAGAGTTAACTCAGGTGTAGAGAACACAAGTTAATGCCTCTCGAGTTAGCTTAGCTAGAATTAGTTAGGGACAACTCTCAAGTTGTAACTTGAGTGAACTCTGCAAGGAAAACAGGCCCTTTATGAGCCATGCTGCCAAGTCAGAGAGGGACAGAGAAGCAGCTGAGTAGGGGTGCCCGTTCATTTGGAGGTTCCAAGATGCATGGAAATGGATCCTGATTTCCCCACAGATTCTCAGACTCCATGCTGATTGAAGTTTTAACTTAAATTTCAGGGTATTTTTCCATGGGAGAAAATGGGAGAGTGATAGAGACCAGTGTGTATTTTTGAACATGATGCACTATATACAACACAGTCATGTGAGTATAATAAAGAATCACAGAGTTACTTTCTTCTAACTTTATTAGAATATGGAAAATCATATTTTCTCTAAAACCACTGTCTCTCTGCTTCACTGCAGAGCTTCCACCTACAGCCTTCCCCATCTTCCTGACTTACTGCACTTTTAAAAAGAAACAGCACACATATATATTCACAAACACAGCAGGTTTTTAGTTTTCTATGTTAATAAAAAAATTAAAAATCCTTAATGTGAATTCCACCATGGAAAAAATCTCTGGAAAGTTTAACCTGAAGTAGATTATATGTTCAAAATAACTCCCCATATAATTTTATTGTATTTGTATATTTTAAAGAGAGTTTAACAAAGATCATAAAAGGACCTAAAGTTTATGAGGCTTCAAAGCTGTACTACATGCCTAACAATAAATGAAATCATCACTCTTTGGAGTATGGTAAACTAGACGAGAGAGCAAAACAAATCAAGTATTTCCAGCATTCCGTTGTTCTAAACTAGGGAGCAAGAAAAGGAAAGTATTCACGGTGAGTAGCTTTTCCAAGCACAAGGTATAACTTCAGGGTTTTTTTTACTGTTGTTTCTCCAGAAGGGAAAGTAAAAACCTAACACACACAAGTTCTGATAGACAAAAGGGCAGTATTTCAGGGTTACATCCAGACAGATGATCTTTCCTAAAATTCTGAATATATCTGAATGAGCCCACAGGCTTACATCTGAAACTGCATTAAAAATAACATCTACATTACAAAATGGGCTTTTAATAGACGAACTTGACCTGTTTTGAAGCGCTGTCAGTTTGCCTCCAGCTCTTTCCAGGACTATAGTTGCCACTCCTATTTGGTTGCCATCTTTCAGTAGTATGGTATGGTAACACTGTATCTGGCTGCTCTGTGTGATTTAGTAACACTAAAACCAAATTAACCAGTCTCTTGAGGATTCCCCCTAACACTGGGGCGGGGGGATGGAAGGAGGGGATTCCTCAGGTGGTTTAGAGTGGATACAATGGCTCCTGTCCCACTATCCCACCCCACCAGCAGTTCTGGGAGTATGTTATGAAGAATTGGGTGTGGCCAGGGCACAACTACATGCCAAAGTTTCCTGGCCACTAGCGTAGCTATTTGGGGACAGTGGGCAGCTGGTATTAGTTATAGCAGCCTCTCGCCCCAACCAGAGCTCACTGGCCCCAGGGTTTGGGGACTGAAAAAAGCGGGTGAAAGTTACCTTTGTCCCAACTCACAAATCTTGCGATGCGCACGCTTTGGCCGGATGAGAGGAACTGCCTCATAAAGTTTTCTGCTTGAATCTACGGAGTCAAATTACTGAAGAAATCCAGACCTAAATTACTCCAGAGTGGAAAAAAGGGTTTCCTCAGACTTTTAGGACCAAGGTAAAATGGACGTCAGTGGGCGGAGTCGTATAAATGATTGGATCCAGGAGTTAGTTTCAGTATTGCCCACCCTTGGGATTTTATCGCAGGTTTCATGATATTCAGTGTCTCTCTTTAAACTTCCTCAACTCTATAATTACATGAAATTCTCAGCTTTCATTTAAAAAAGGAGGCCCTTGCGACTGTGGAAAAAAAACCCTCAAAAACCGTGACCAAAGTATGTTCTTGAGGCTCAAACACCACAAGACAAATATGAAGAACCCCAAATGTATTATTTTTTTAAATGTCTCATGATGATTTTTAACCCAATCTCCCGGGAAAACCGAGAAGTCTGCTGCTTGCCAGGGGCTAAGATTCGCAATGTGACGGAGAGACTGCCGAGACTCATCAAGCCCTCAGATCGCTACCTCTTCCTGCTTCTCCACGTGGGCACCAATGATACTGCCAAGAATGACCTTGAGCGGATCACTGCGGACTACGTGGCTCTGGGAAGAAGGATAAAGGAGTTTGAGGCGCAGGCGGTGTTCTCGTCCATCCTCCCCGTGGAAGGAAAAGGCCTGGGTAGGGACCGTCGAATAGCGGAAGTCAATGAATGGCTACGCAGGTGGTGTCGGAGAGAAGGCTTTGGATTCTTTGACCATGGGATGGTCTTCCATGAAGGAGGAGTGCTGGGCAGAGACGGGCTCCACCTTACGAAGAGAGGGAAGAGCATCTTTGCGAGCAGGCTGGCTAACCTAGTGAGGAGGGCTTTAAACTAGGTTCACCGGGGGAAGGAGACCAAAGCCCTCAGGTAAGTGGGAAAGCGGGATACCGAGAGGAAGCACAGGCAGGAATGTCTGTGAGGGGAGGGCTCCTGCCTCATACTGAGAATGAGGGGCGATCAGCAGGTTATCTCAAGTGCTTATATACGAATGCACAAAGCCTTGGAAACAAGCAGGGAGAACTGGAGGTCCTGGTGACGTCAAGGAATTATGACGTGATTGGAATAACAGAGACTTGGTGGGATAACTCACATGACTGGAGTACTGTCATGGATGGTTATAAACTGTTCAGGAAGGACAGGCAGGGCAGAAAAGGTGGGGGAGTAGCACTGTATGTAAGGGAGCAGTATGACTGCTCAGAGCTCCGGTACGAAACTGCAGAAAAACCTGAGTGTCTCTGGATTAAGTTTAGAAGTGTGAGCAACAGGAGTGATGTAGTGGTGGGAGTCTGCTATAGACCACCGGACCAGGGGGATGAGGTGGATGAGGCTTTCTTCTGGCAGCTCGCGGAAGCTACTAGATCGCATGCCCTGGTTCTCATGGGTGACTTTAATTTTCCTGATATCTGCTGGGAGAGCAGTACAGCGGTGCATAGACAATCCAGGAAGTTTTTGGAAAGCGTAGGGGACAATTTCCTGGTGAAAGTGCTAGAGGAGCCAACTAGGGGGGGAGCTTTTCTTGACCTGCTGCTCACAAACCGGGAAGAATTAGTAGGGGAAGCAAAAGTGGATGGGAATCTGGGAGGCAGTGACCATGAGTTGGTTGAGTTCAGGATCCTGACACAGGGAAGAAAGGTAAGCAGCAGGATACGGACCCTGGACTTCAGGAAAGCAGACTTCGACTCCCTCAGGGAACGGATGGGTAGGATCCCCTGGGGGACTAACATGAAGGGGAAAGGAGTCCAGGAGAGCTGGCTGTATTTCAAGGAATCCCTGTTGAGGTTACAGGGACAAACCATCCCGATGTGTCGAAAGAATAGTAAGTATGGCAGGCGACCAGCTTGGCTTAACGGTGAAATCCTAGCAGATCTTAAGCATAAAAAAGAAGCTTACAAGAAGTGGAAGGTTGGACATATGACCAGGGAAGAGTATAAAAATATTGCTCGGGCATGTAGGAATGAAATTAGGAGGGCCAAATCGCACCTGGAGCTGCAGCTAGCAAGAGATGTTAAGAGTAACAAGAAGGGTTTCTTCAGGTATGTTGGCAACAAGAAGAAAGCCAAGGAAAGTGTGGGCCCCTTAATGAATGAGGGAGGCAACCTAGTGACGGAGAATGTGGAAAAAGCTAATGTACTCAATGCTTTTTTTGCCTCTGTCTTCACGAACAAGGTCAGCTCCCAGACTGCTGTGCTGGGCATCACAACATGGGGAATAGATGGCCAGCCCTCTGTGGAGAAAGAGGTGGTTAGGGACTATTTAGAAAAACTGGACGTGCACAAGTCCATGGGGCCGGATGAGTTGCATCCGAGAGTACTAAAGGAACTGGCAGCTGTGATTGCAGAGCCATTGGCCATTATCTTTGAAAACTCGTGGCGAACGGGGGAAGTCCTGGATGACTGGAAAAAGGCTAATGTAGTGCCAATCTTTAAAAAAGGGAAGAAGGAGGATCCTGGGAACTACAGGCCAGTAAGCCTCACTTCAGTCCCCGGAAAAATCATGGATCAGGTCCTCAAAGAATCAATCCTGAAGCACTTACATGAGAGGAAAGTGATCAGGAACAGTCAGCATGGATTCACCAAGGGAAGGTCATGCCTGACTAATCTAATCACCTTCTATGATGAGATTACTGGTTCTGTGGATGAAGGGAAAGCAGTGGATGTATTGTTTCTTGACTTTAGCAAAGCTTTTGACACGGTCTCCCACAGTATTCTTGTCGGCAAGTTAAGGAAGTATGGGCTGGATGAATGCACTATAAGGTGGGTAGAAAGTTGGCTAGATTGTCGGGCTCAACGGGTAGTGATCAATGGCTCCATGTCTAGTTGGCAGCCGGTGTCAAGTGGAGTGCCCCAGGGGTCGGTCCTGGGGTCGGTTTTGTTCAATATCTTCATAAATGATCTGGAGGATGGTGTGGATTGCACTCTCAGCAAATTTGCGGATGATACTAAACTGGGAGGAGTGGTAGATACGCTGGAGGGCAGGGATAGGATACAGAGGGACCTAGACAAATTGGAGGATTGGGCCAAAAGAAATCTGATGAGGTTCAATAAGGATAAGTGCAGGGTCCTGCACTTAGGACGGAAGAACCCAATGCACAGCTACAGACTAGGGACCAAATGGCTAGGCAGCAGTTCTGCGGAAAAGGACCTAGGGGTGACAGTGGACGAGAAGCTGGATATGAGCCAGCAGTGTGCCCTTGTTGCCAAGAAGGCCAATGGCATTTTGGGATGTATAAGTAGGGGCATAGCGAGCAGATCGAGGGATGTGATCGTCCCCCTCTATTCGACATTGGTGAGGCCTCATCTGGAGTACTGTGTCCAGTTTTGGGCCCCACACTACAAGAAGGATGTGGATGAACTGGAGAGAGTCCAGCGAAGGGCAACAAAAATGATTAGGGGTCTGGAACACATGACTTCTGAGGAGAGGCTGAGGGAAGTGGGATTGTTTAGTCTGCAGAAGAGAAGAATGAGGGGGGATTTGATAGCTGCTTTCAACTACCTGAGAGGTAGTTCCAGAGAGGATGGTTCTAGACTATTCTCAGTGGTGGAAGAGGACAGGACAAGGAGAAATGGTCTCAAGTTGCAGTGGGGGAGGTTTAGGTTGGATACTAGGAAAAACTTTTTCACTAGGAGGGTGGTGAAACACTGGAATGCGTTGCCTAGGGAGGAGGTGGAATCTCCTTCCTTAGAAGTTTTTAAGGTCAGGCTTGACAAAGCCCTGGCTGGGATGATTTAATTGGGTATGGGTCCTGCTTTTGAGCAGGGGGTTGGACTAGATGACCTGCTGAGGTCCCTTCCAACCCTGATATTCTATGATTCTATGATTTCTGGGGGCCTGACTCATGGTTTTTGAGTGCTTGGGACTGGCAATACTGTAGTTTTCACACTTCTTCCGTGCAGGCCATATTAAAAAGGTGTGTGTGTGTGTGTGTGTGTGTGTGTGTGTGTGTGTGTGTGTGTGTGTGTGTGTGTGTGTAAAACAAGAAGCAGAATGAGATCTGGAGTTAAAACACAGCTTGACTGAAACCTTATGATTCCCTCACATCACATATCGACAAAATAAGAACCTCAGCTTAGTGTCCCTTGAAACACAGAAGCACAGGTAATAGATAACACACACATTGAAACTTGCACTATGGATCACTCCCTCACAGGCAACCCACCATCTTAAGAGACCACTTTAAACTATCCCCAGCTTTCCAAAATAGTTATGTTTGACCCGTCATAAAAAAAACCCACCTCTATTAGGCAGCCAGTATTTGCCAGTACATTTGGTAGATGTTTAGACCTTTTAACTGTATTATTTTCCTCTGAATGGCACTATATCAGCCACACAATCATGTATACCCATACACACACAATTATGGTTTTCCTGCTTACCACTGTAAAAGGAGCATCTGAAGGACCCAGGCTGTCAGAAGAACACAAACCAAAGCTTCCACTTGTCAGTTTTAAAGCTGTGCCATGGCTGCACCTTGAGGTTGTTACTCTGGAGCTTCCACAGGCAACTGTATTTTGATGCTGGAAAGGAGCAGAATGTTACCTTAAAGAAGCAGCTTCTCCGTTTTTAAAAACTCCCATGAAGCTTTCCCTTCCTTATCTTCAAGTAGGGGAGATGGGGGGAGGAGGGAATAGGATAGAACGTTCCAGGTTACTGAAAATCAAGGTCCAGGTTTGTGGGTTTGTAAGATGTTTCTATCCTAAAGAAAATTCTAAGAGCTGTGTATTATTCCTGAGGTTCTAGTGCATATGTCCATCAACAGACACAAGTTGTACACATTTATTGGAAGTGAACATAACCTTTTTTTGCAGAACCTGCACAGATGCTGTCTATTAACCTATTGCAATGAGCTTTACTGTATTGCACTCAGTTATTCTAATTTTACATTTTAATGCTTCTTTCTGATATTATGAAGAAATATTGCACACTGCATTATCAGACACTGTAGAAAAAGACATTACAGTCTGAAAAGTCTCAGGAAAAGAGTGAAAATAATTTCCAGGCACAATATTGCTGATTTAGGAGCTGTTTTTTAAATCAAAATATTAGTGTCATAGTATTAAGGCGAGGTGTCTAGGTGTCTGTATATTATAGAAATAAAAAGCACCTTACGGCAACAAAAAATAGCCGTAGATTCCCGATGAAGAAAAATATAAGCTTCTTCCGCCAACCATAGCTTCAGATGAAAAAAAACAAGTCAACACACAGACCCTAAGCCTATCAAACAGGCAGACACTTTTTGCTCTTCTTCACGAATGGGTGAAGTCATAAAACACATAATAAAAACCCCTGGAACTTCAATTCTATCACTCTGAGCACTGGACTTGGACTCAGGAAACTTGGGATCTATTCCCAGCTCAGGCACTGACTGGGTGGGTGACCTTGGACAAGTCACCGCCCGTCTTTGCCTCGATTTCCTCATTTGTAAAATGGGGATAATGATAGGACCTTCTTTGTAAAGCCTATGAGAACTACTGATGAAAAACGCTATATAAGAGCTATGTATTATTGGGCTTTTCAATTACTCCAGCTCCTTCTCTCTCTTCCAAAGCAGTGTGGGAAACAGAGCACAAAAAAGGATGAAAGGAAGAATTGTCCCATGGTTAGAGTGCTAGCCTGATCTGTGGTAGACCTGTGTTCAACTCCTGCTCCACCACAGACTTCTTCTGTGACTTGGGCAAATCACTTAGCCTCTCTGTGTCTGTTTCTTATCTGTAAAACGGTGATAATGCTACTGCCCAACCTCCCGGGCTGTTGGGCACATAAAGACATTAAGGATTGTGAGGTCCAGTGATGGGGGCTATATAAAACCCATAGAAGGGTAGATCAATAGAGTTGATGCCCATCCATGCTGAGGGTGAAATGACTCAGCCATCGGTCTCATAGTTGAGACCAGAACCCTGGAGTCTTCAACTCCCAGGCCTGTGCTCCAAGCACTACTGCTTTCTACATACAAGGACAAGGCTGCTCTATTCATTCTAGGTCCAGGAAATCTCTCTGTATATTTAGGTTTAAGGTCTAAAATCCTAAATTTTTCAAAGGTGCCTCTCTGGAGACCAGGTAGTATTTGACATCCACTGATACTGTGTCATAGTAAAATAGGAGGTGAACCAATTACCTATGATAACTTTAAAAAGGGGGGCAGAATTTAACTAGGATCCATGAGATGAAAGTAAGAGGAAATACTTACTCTGAATATGCAAAAAATCTTCCTGAGAGTGACTGTCAAATAATCTCTCAAGGTAACGGGAACAAAACTCTTTTGCTTGGGAGTGTTTATACTACACATTAGAATAAAAGCAATAGAATATGTACTGATGAAGAAAATCTTGCATTGGCAGAGAGACGGACGGGATATTTTTAATCAATATTTTTTCCTTCTCCAATTTAAATCATTCAGATTTATTTTTGCTTTAAGTTATTTGAATGACAGCCATGCCTAGATGCACTGAGAGAGGAATCCCATTGCGCCAGACTCTGTACAAACACAATGTAAATGAAAAAATCCCTGCCCAAATTTCTTGTCGTGTAAATAGACAGAACAGACAGATGATGGGAGGAGAAACAAATTCACAGACTGGTAAAGTGATTTGTCCAACGTTACACAGCAGGTCAGAAGACAACCAGGGAATTAATTGGACCCAGGTCTCCTGACTCCCAGTTCAGTGCACTATACTCCCTGATTTTTTTTTAAATTATGTCTACATACAACTATTCATATGCACACTGGCATTAGGCATTCAAGATGTGTGAAATCTGAATGGATGGAATCTATAGTTTTAGCAGAACTGCGTCTCTGTTTTAGGTACATAATCAGCAACACTCTCCAACCCTGACCTGGTCCTCCGGCCTACAGCTGGCGGGCCTGTAGTGTGTCACCAGCCAAGCAGATAACTACAGCAGCACTTAGCAACTCGTTCCTGAACCTCGGCATATAAAATAAGGGACTGACTATTTGAACAAATGCCATGTTGTGGAAGGGGGGAGAAAACCACAGAGAGAAGAAATTATAGTGGCTTGGTTTAATGAGCCAGCACACACACTGCAGACTTAATGGACAGCGTTGACAGGGTTCAATTATAAAGAAGTCTGCAGCCTCATTACCACCACTGGTTGTCACTTATGGTATTAGTTCAGAGGACCTATACAGTGGGAGGCACACAAAGGAAAGAGGGGAGGAATAAATGAAAATGGAAAGCTTTCTTAAAAAACAATAAGGATATATGGCCCCAACTCACAAAACAGAGTGCATCAATCTGAAAAGTCTGACATAGGTGTAGTAGAAAGAACAGAGATCCACATACCTACACACACCCATACCCACACCCACATCCCTTCCTCCCTATCAGACACAGATTCCTGAAGGAATAATTCAGAAAACTGCAAGAAAGCTTAGACATCTGAAGGAGGAAATAGAGTCATGAAATCTTTTTTATCCACACAAAACCACTCACTTTTTTTATGTATTGGTAATGTGTTAAACCACCTATTGACACTCTCTTCCATGAGTAGGGCCCTACCAAATTCACAGTTACAAAAAACACATCACGATGGGGCTGCACAGGGCTCCCTGGGCTGCCACAGGGCCAGTGACATCCAATGCCTCAGGCATGAGGTACAGGGAAAGTTGCAGTCCTGGTGGGGCAGAGGATAGCCCTGTCATGGTCCCAATCCCTCACATGTGTGAGAGCAAGGTGACACGCACTCCCTGCGCTGCCGCAGGAGCCATTCAGCAGCAGGGTTGCCTCCCCCACGACTGGGGGCTTTTCCTCTTCACAGTCCCGGCCAGGGGCCTCTGCTCTGTTATCTGAACTGCCGCATTATCCAATCCCCTTCCTTGTCCCCCCGTATGAGACACATGCCCTCTGAAGCATATATCTCATGCCTGGGGTCAAGGAAGGGATTTAGCTAATGCAGAGGTTTGGATAATCAGGAGTAGACTGTATATGATTACTAAATGACTATTTGCTACAACGATCTATACCAGCCCCTTCAAAACCACAATATACTTATGATCATATAAAAAAGCCAACATCATCAGTTGACAAGGGAACCCGTTCATAGGCTGCTTCTGAATATTCAAGTACCTATCTAAGAATCACACACATGCCACTTGATCATGCTCTACACATTTGTGTACTAGTTTTTAATTACTGCCCTTTCCTAGGTAAATAAGCCTTATTCCAATTCACACATTACTATGCACAACTCTTTTTTTTTTTTTTAAAGATTTCAAGAGCCAGGTGCTGCCGTTTGGAAATAAATGGTTAAAATTAAAATCGCTGTGCGTAACAAAGAAAAGTAGATGCCTTTCACCCGCACCAGTCCCAGTCAGTGATTCCACCTATGGGAGTAGTTTGACTGTATTTCTGAGGTGCTGGCCTGCAGTGTCCAGCCAATACAGACAGTCCCAGATATGGGGCTAGATTTATTACTACAAGAAGCTTCATTCTGGCATATTTCACACAGTGGAGTCTAAGACCAAAGTTTACAAATAGACTCATAACTTTAAGGCCAGAAGGGACCATCATGATCATCTCGTCTGATCTGCTGTACATTGCAGGCCAGAGAGCCTCACCCACCCACTCCTGTAAGAGACCCATAACCTTTGGCTGAGTTACTAAAGTCCTCAAATCATTATTTAAAGACTTCAAGTTACAGAGATTCCGCCATTTATACTAGTTTAAACCTGCAAGTGGTTCATACCCCATGCTTCAGAGGAAGGTGAAAAAAAACCCAGTAGAAGCCTCTAATTCTGGGTTCTTTAATTTAAGTGCCTACCTTGAGGTACCAGATGTCAAATTGGACACCCACAACTTGCCAGGTCAAAGGCAAGTTTTGAAAATGTTGTTGGTCTAAGTCTATTAATTTGTCACCTGAAAGTTCAATTTCCCAAAATGATCATGACTATAATCTATAGTATTATCTGAAGTACATTTAATGTTTATAGGAATCAATGGACAGCACAGACAGGCCCATCTGATAATCCGAAAGACAGCTATAAAACGTATTATTACTGCCAGTCAGCTTTTAGCAAAAATGTCACAAACACAGGCCAATAGTATATAATACGTATGACTGTGTAATAGAGGCACTCAGTATTGTGTACCTAGGGGCCTAAGAGGTGTGCATAAAATTTGCCCAAACAGCATTCTACTTATTACTTGAATGCTTCCAACCTAAAATAATTAAGATACATGGAGCAAATAATTATATAGCACAAGATGCATATTTATCAGCAGGGATTACAGGGTTGTGTGTCATAGGGAAAGTCAGCTAAAATATTCACCAACACAGCTAGTTTGCAGTATGACATAGGAAACTGATCATATTGCAGCCTGAAAGCATGTATGTGAAGTGCTTTACATGTGCAATGAAATACTGCAACCTCACAGCTTGGATAAGAATTTCCAATTAGTTGTGCATACTAGGAGACAGTGATGACAAATAGAAAACCCCGCTCAATGCCTTTTGCTCATCCAGAAGCAATGAAGTATATTGCCAAACGCTCTTGAAATTTTGGAATGCTTTATTAAGGAAAATAGGTAGAATTTTCCTTTAAGTAACATGAACGGGGGGGAAATGTCTCACTAACTAATCATTGGTTTACGCACCCCAATCTTTTAGAGACTGTCACAAATCCACAATGTTCCTGAATGCTAGAATTTTTGTATTTTGTCTGTGATTTAGCTGACACGTGCAAAAGTGCATGTAGCCAGTCAACTCCCTAGTATTAGGCATTAAACTTACAATTCAAATATCCTCCCGAAGCGCCATCCTTTCCCAATGGTATGGACCCATTCCACATATTTTAGGTTATGCCATTTTTTCCATTCTACATACTGTAGGTTATGCCATTTTCCCCTTGTATGTAACACAATTAGAGAAGTTATAAATCAGCCAGAATGTGGTGATAAGAACACACACTGGTATCCTGAGATACCGCAGCTGCTTTCAGCCTCCTAAAACACATAAATAAACCCTAATTTCAGTGTGAACCACATAGTATCATATGGCCCTAACATTTTAATTTTATTTCAATTCCATACACAAAAAGAAGAGAAGATGTGTTCATAAAGTCAAGAAATGTATCATAACACACCATGAGTGGAGTAGGGGGTCAAATCAAGGGTGGATAGTGGGAAGAGAACAATAATATATTTAGTCACACAATTTTGAGCCTCTGCCATCTACAGAATGGGATTCACCACAACCTTATAAAACTTAACTTTTGTGTCCTCACATCTATGAATCACTGTTTCATAACAGGAAGCTGCGCCATTAACAATGGCTCTGAACATTTTTCAGCACCATTGCTATATAACTAAATGGCAACACTTTCCCAATTAACTATCCAAATCTCTCGCTCTGCCATAATCTCCCTTTTGTTGCACCTCTGCACTCTGATGTTGCACATCATCATGTCCCACCCACAGATCTATTTCTGTTTGTAATTCCCCATTGTGGTTGTTGTAGCCAAAAGCTTTACATGATAGAAGCCTTGGGCATTACAGTCGCTTTCTGGCTTATATCAGGGTGGGGGAAGAGATAAATTCCCTTAGTGAATAGATTCATATAGGGTTGGAAATTTTCTTAATGGAAAAGAACTGCTGTTCCCACTTGAGCCTCCCCCAGTGATCAGACAGCTTGCTGGAGTTAAATGAAGATTATTAGGGGGCAATGAATAGCTAAGATTCTGGTGCACAATTTTCAAGCTGCCCCGTGTAAAAGTTGGAAGTAAACAGCCAAGAACCATTTTTAATTGGTCTCTGTGGGTCACATAATTGTTGTTTAGCAGTCTGCAAGACAGATAATAAAGTTGCCGCATTGCTGTGTAGAATAAAAATAGGAAAACAAACTAGAAATTACACACACACACACACACACACAGAGCTATTGAACATTTTATTGTTGTTATGCAAAGGGTTCAAAATGCATCTAAAATATTTCTAAAACCCGATGATGGCAGCAAATAAACATTCTTCCAAGGAAGTGAAAAGCTGTTTAAAAGTTTAGCTTAAATTCATTAAAGTGTGGTTATACCCTGAAAGTAACTATAAAAATGACATTGTGGAGTTCCATATTTATTCTCTCTCACTAACTCACATATAAAGTGCAGCCAGTTTGCAACTCCAAATATGCTTTTTTGATCTGCCAGTACTGCAAATTCAACCTGGAATCTCAAAATAAATCAAGCTGTTTTAATTGCTGTGTCTTGCACAACAGTGCCTTCAACAAGAATTTATAGCTGATGAGTTTTGTTGATGATTCACAAGGCAGAACAGAATCCAACCCACCTAGGGTGGCCTAAGACCTACACAATCACATATGTTCCCAGATCACATATGTGTCTCAGGAGCCGCAGGGACGTGGTGCTGGCCACTTCCAGGAGCGGTGTGGAGCCAGAGCCCGCAACCCATGTAAGCAGCATGTAAGCGACACCAGGCCAGAGCCCGCACCCCTCCTGCACCCTGCCTCCCAACCCTCTGCCCTGAGCCCCTGCTGCACCCCACTCCCCTCCTGAACCCCAACTGCCTATGCTAAGCCCCCACTCCAAGCCCCCTGCTGCACCCCAGCGCCCTGCCGAGCCCCCTGCCACACCCCCCACCCCTCTGCTCTGAGCCCCCTCCCACACTCTGCACCCCCTCCTGAACCCCAACCCCTGCCCTGAGCCCCCAGCTGCACCCCAACCCCCGCCCTGAGCCCCCTCCCACGCTCTGCATCCCAATTCCCTGCCCTGAGCCCCCTCCCACGCTCTGCACCCCCTCCTGCGCCCCAACCCCTTGCCCTGAGCTCCTTCCTGCACACCACACCCCCCTTCCACACCTCCTCCCACACCCCAACCCCCTGCCCCAGCCCTACGTTCATGGCCCTACATGCAATATCTCCACCCAGCTGTGGCCCTCGGGCCAAAAAGTTTGCCAACCCTGCTCTAGCATGAGCAGACCACTACAGAGGTTGAAATGCCCTCCCCTCCACTACTGAGAAAGTAGCACTTGGACTCCACTACATGATTTACCAGTCCGTGTAGGCAGAGTTGTCACCAGAGGCTACTGAGCCTTATAAACAAATGAAGGAGGAAGTTCACTGCAGTGGGAGAAAGGTGGCAATGGCACACACAAGTTGCATGGGGTCACTATGTTGCTTCACATAGGACTCTGACACACAGGACTGCCCCTGCAGCCTGCAACCTCACAGCTATACTGACCCCACAATGCTAATAACAGTAAAGTAAGCAGCTACGGCTCAATGCCACAAAGAGCTCATAGGCAGAGCAAGATGGTGCTTTTTAAGAGTTGCACTTTAATCTAATTCTTCTTCCCCAAATTGCTTGAAATCACCAGCAGGGCACTTGCGCTTTCAGTTTCCACAGCCCCCGTGAAATGCACATGGCTGGAATTCACGTGAGCTGCACCTGTGCCACGTGCTACGTGCATGAGTTTAATTTTTCTTGAAAACACTTCTTGCACAAGTCAGTGTGACTGACAGGATAGTAATGAATGGCAGCACAGTACCTTGTAAGGGCAGATGGCTGTGTCAGCTCAGCCTGTTGGTGTGATTAACAAACGATCAATCAAAGTTCACCAATCTCATCTCAGTTCTTCACCTGAAGATACTGCAACTGAAAGACTGTATCTGCTTTGAACTTGCTGTAATTTTAAACTGCTTCACTTTATCGCAGTGCTTTATCTGAATGACTGGTGCCAGGAACTTGCCATTGTAGAATTAATAACATATTGACACTTTCAACCCCTCGGTCTAGCTTTGATGTTTGAGAGCTATAATAAGCAACAGAATATTTTACCTGGAAGAGATGACAGTGTTTCTTGGATTCAGGGACTGCTCCTTCCTAGCACACCTTGTGGCACTGATCAAGGAGAGGGGAATAGGTGGGACCACATACTGACCCCCTCTTTCTACTCTAGCCAGATGTTGCAAATGAAAGGGGACTGTTGCCCCCTTACTAACATTCAGTGGGGGTGTTTTAGTTGCTAGCTCCCAGTATTCAAAGGAGAAGGGTCGATGGGGAATCAGGACCCTGAGACGGACAGTCCCCAGGAACAATGGGGAGAGGCCAATGCTCCAGGTCAGCCTGAATGAAAGGGCGGGCAGGCTAATCAGGGAGTCAGGAGGCCAGGGAGGTCCCGTCCTCCATGTGAGCTGGAATTGCCTGGGTCAGACAGAGTGGGGCTGAGCTAAGGAGAAAGCAGGGGCCCGAGCTGAGCTGGGGAGCAGAGCTGGGCCAGATCCAGAGGGATCAGAAAAACAGCCCGCGAAGCAGGTCAGTGCTGGGAGCAAAGTCACAGAAGCAGCCCTCAGAGCAGACCTGTCCTGGGAGCAGAGCTGTAGCAACCAGAGCCAGAGGGGCCAGAGAAGCAACCCAGAGAGCTGGAGGCAGAGCAGCAGCCATGCTGAGGCAGAGTGGAGCTGGAGCAGGAGCAGTCCGGAGCCGGGTGTCGCGAGCAGCTGAGGAGAGCGACGGGGTGGGGGATCCTGGACAGTGGGCCCAGCACAGGGAAACGCCTCAGCCAGGAGGCTCTGCAGGCCAGACTCGGAGGGGGATTGGTAACCCCGACAGGGCGGGGGCAACGCTGGGAAGAAGGGCCCTGCCACCTAGAGCCTGAGAGCGTGTGGCCACCACCAGAGCAAGTATCCGACCCGCAGCATCCCTACAGCACAGCCGGGGCCTGAGAAGGAGGCCTGGGACTTACAAGGAACAGGCTGGGAACTGCCCTGACATTCCAGAGACACTGTTTGTGATGTTCCCTGCCACAGAGCGGGGTGATGTGTTTCCTTTAACCTTTCCCATTTTTCCTTATTCTTTTTAAAATTAATTGTTGATTAAATAACTTGCATTTGCTTTAAATTGTATGTAATGATCAGTGGGTCAGAGAAGCGCCCAGTGCAGAGAGAATACCCCGGAGTGGGGCACCCTAGCCCCTGTCCTAGGTGACCACAGCAGGGTTGGGGGTCGAGCCCCCCAGGAATCCTGGGCCCAGTCTTGTTGGGGTTACGAGGACTCTGCCAGACAGGAGAGTAGAAGGGGAGTCCTCAAGGGCAGGGAGGCCTCTGGGTAAAGGAAGTAGGAGCGAGGACTCACATCCTTTCACTAGCCCACTTCACCGGGGTAGTGCAGAAGCCAGGAAAGTTCCCCACAATAGCGGCACTATTCCCCAGCTTACACATGGATTAGTTTGATATCCCCTCTTAAGGGAAGGTGGTGTGTGCACACGACCTACAAGCCAGAGGTGATATGACTCTGCACCACTTCCAAAATAGACCAGTACCTGTCAGGTACAATGTGGCCATAAACATAGTTTTGCTGTGACTTACATTTATTTAGACTGTCCCTATAAAACACCCTAAACCTCACAGGTTTCAGAGTAGCAGCCATGTTAATCTGTAGCCGCAAAAAGAACAGGAATACTTGTGGCACCTTAGAGACTAAAAAATTTATTAGAGTATAAGCTTTCATGGGCTACAGCCCACTTCATCGGATGCATAGAATGGAACAACATATAGTAAGAAGATATATACATACATACAGAGAAGGTGGAATCATAGAATCATAGAATCATAGAATATAAGGGTTGGAAGGGACCCCAGAAGGTCATCTAGTCCAACCCCCTGCTCGAAGCAGGACCAATTCCCAGTTAAATCATCCCAGCCAGAGCTTTGTCAAGCCTGACCTTAAAAACCTCTAAGGAAGGAGATTCTACCACCTCCCTAGGTAACGCATTCCAGTGTTTCACCACCCTCTTAGTGAAAAAGTTTTTCCTAATATCCAATCTAAACCTCCCCCACTGCAGCTTGAGACCATTACTCCTCGTTCTGTCATCTGATACCATTGAGAACAGTCTAGAGCCATCCTCTTTGGAACCCCCTTTCAGGTAGTTGAAAGCAGCTATCAAATCCCCCCTCATTCTTCTCTTCTGCAGGCTAAACAATCCCAGCTCCCTCAGCCTCTCCTCATAACTCATGTGTTCCAGACCCCTAATCATTTTTGTTGCCCTTCGCTGGACTCTCTCCAATTTATCCACATCCTTCTTGAAGTGTGGGGCCCAAAACTGGACACAGTACTCCAGATGAGGCCTCACCAATGTCGAATAGAGGGGAACGATCACGTCCCTCGATCTGCTCGCTATGCCCCTACTTATACATCCCAAAATGCCATTGGCCTTCTTGGCAACAAGGGCACACTGCTGACTCATATCCAGCTTCTCGTCCACTGTCACCCCTAGGTCCTTTTCCGCAGAACTGCTGCCTAGCCATTTGGTCCCTAGTCTGTAGCTGTGCATTGGGTTCTTCCGTCCTAAGTGCAGGACCCTGCACTTATCCTTATTGAACCTCATCAGATTTCTTTTGGCCCAATCCTCCAATTTGTCTAGGTCCTTCTGTATCCTATCCCTCCCCTCCAGCGTATCTACCACTCCTCCCAGTTTAGTATCATCCGCAAATTTGCTGAGAGTGCAATCCACACCATCCTCCAGATCATTTATGAAGATATTGAACAAAACCGGCCCCAGTTGCCATACAAACTGTAAGAAGCTAATTAATTTAGATGAGCTATTAACGGCACGAGAAAAAAAAACTTTTGTATTGATAATCAAGATGGCCCATTTAGACTGTTGACAAGAAGGTATGAGGATACTAAACCCCACAGGGTGCCCTTAGACATTTAAGTTAATCAGAATTTTCCTCAAATGTCTCATGAATAGCAGTCTTGAAGGAATGAAGGTGTCAGATATAAGATAATTATTTGTTATCTTTACTTTGGTAGTTTTGAATCTTTGCCAAACAAATTCTGGCATATCAGCTACTTGAAAAGTCTTAGAAATAAATTACAGTTGTCCTCAGAGTCCAGTTTTTGGCATACGGCTGGGTAACTTTGTATTTGCAAAGATGCAAATATACATCTGTTTTGCATGATGACAACTGGGTGCAAAAGTGCAAGATCTTGATGTGCATGTGTCTAGAAGTGCAAATCCTCTGTTTGAATATGCACATCAGGTTGTGCAGCACAATGTAGGTGTACAAATATGCACCAACCAGGGCACTGAAAATTAGCCCTTAAATCACCTACGCAACCTTCTAATCTTTGATTTACAGGAGATAAGAGTTCAAAATTGTGCCAGGCAACTCTAACCCCAAAAACCAAGCCAAAAATAGAGAACAAATTTCACTACTACTTTCCCGAGGTGATTGCAATAAAACATCCTAGACTTCATTTAGAGCATGGTGTCTTCTCTCCCTTTAGGGGACCATCTGCTTAGAAAATATTATCTTGGGAGTTGACCATAATAGAAACACAGCAGTGGCTTGACTATGTTATAACATGGTTGGACCATGATGGGCCTTCCCAGCATGTATGGGGCCACAGGTCTGATTCAGCACCTGTGTCTTCAGTGGCCCCATGTTACCTAATCTGCGTTACAGCCTCCTAGATACTGTTTCTTTACAATATTGGTGTTTGGATGACATTTTCCCCCAACCCTGCTAATTTCGTTTTAATCCTTTCTGAATATTTTTTATTTCTATTCTAGTCATTTTAGCAAGTCTTACCATTGGGGCTAATGACTTTTCCATACACAGTTCAACAGCACTGCACCAAGGAGAACATACAGTAACTGGCCAATGTGAGTTGTCAGCAATGCAGGTTTGTGACAGTTTTGTAAACAGAGAAGAAAAGTCTCTGCTTCTATTAAATCTTGAGCATTCCAGTGAACGCAGCATCCAAGAAAGCTGATTATTCTTAGAGAGCAACATACTTTTCCCCTGGTAATTTATTCACTGCAAAGTCTAATCCTAGTGCCAATAAGTCAATAGCTGATCAGCAGACAGCAGAAAAACATAATCATGTTTGAGGATGAGAGGAGGAAAGCTTGCCCAACCAATTTCCTGCTTTCACACATATAATTCCACCACTGTTTTGTTTTGTTTCTCCCTGGAAGCTGAGTGTTGAACATTAACATTTCAGTCAATGAACATATTAAATACAGTCTTTTCTCTACTGTCGTTAGTTAAGGTTGAATTTTTGTATCTTAAAATGTAAATAAGGCTTATTAAAAGTGAAACTACAGTATAGTGAAGGGAGAACATTCATACCCTAGGCTCAATGGTAGAAGAGGGCTGCATGGATTTATTACTGTTATTTCTAATATGGTAGCACCCAATGGCTACAAATCAGGACTTGGGTTGCACTATACAAACACAAAGGAAGACATGGTCTCTACCCCAAAGAGTGCACATTCTGAGAAAATTCAATATCTGTGTAACCTCCTTTGGAGTTTGTCAGATCTTAGAACACTGAACTGAGCCTCTAGGACAGGGGTGGCCACCCTCAGCCTGAGAAGGAGCCAGAATTTACCAGTGTACATTACCAAAGAGCCACAGTAATACGTTCAGCAGCCCATCAGCAGCTCCCGCACCCAGTGCCTCCCACCCACCGGCAGCCCTGCCCATCAGCACCTCCCCCTCTCTCCCCACACCTCCTGATCAGCTGTTCTGTGGCTCTGGGTGGCAGGGGGGAAGGAGTGAGGGCATGGCAGGCTCAGGGAAGGGGGCAGGGCCTGTGTTGGAGCCAGGGGTTGAGCAGTGAGCACCTCCGGCACATTGGAAAGTTGGTGCCTGTAGCTCTAGCCCCGGAGTCGGTGCCTATACAAGGAGCCGCATATTGACTTCTGAAGAGCCACATGTGGCTCCTGAGCCACAGGTTGGCCACCCCTGCTCTAGGAGTCCTACCCTATGGAGTACAGCAACAACTCCTCCCGAGCCTCGGGGCACCATTTCCCAGCATGCTTAGAATACAGGGCAGGGACAGAAATGACTGCAAACTCTAGCCAGGACCACTCGGGAGGTTTCTGATGGAGTGATTTATAGATGCAGTTTGCTGGCCCAATTGTGAGCCAGTAAAGCTCGGGGCTGGGCAGAACAGCCTGACCCACAGACAAAGGGAAGGGACTAAGTTTAGTTTCACTTTTGGAACCTTTGACTTTAGCTGAGAAAGGAGGAGAACAGCCTAGGAGTCAAATTGTCTGCTTAGCTCCAAATCCTCACAAAGGGAAGCTTTGAACTGCTGTGGGATCTAGTGTGTGATTGAACGGTTCCAGTGCTGCAGAGACCGGCATCCAGGGAGGCAAATAACCAGCCCAGTACTAGCTACCCAGAGCCAGCCGAGACTTCCCCAGGACTCGGGACCAAGGAGCCAAGGGAGGGCCCTGCTACCCCCCAGGCGTGAAAACGCTGTAAGAGGGCTCCATTCTTTAAGTCAGCCAATGTTTGCACTGCAGCTACACCCTCCTCTGGACTCTAGGCATTCCAACTGGGTGCCAGGGAGGGAGTTGGGGCTTGGGGTACAGTGGTTAGGGGTGGGGAATTTGCTGCATTATTAATGTTTTAGTATTTCTTAGTTAACACTAATACCTTCCTTCCCTAGCACCTCTATTTCTTGTCCCCAGTAAAGTCCCCCTTTGTTGTATTTATTTTTGGGCATGGGATTTTATTGGCAGGGATTTGTATTATTGTATTTTGTTTCTTGTGCACTGGATCAGGCTCCTTGTTAAAAATAGGACTATTAGTTATTTTCCCAGTGGCCATTACTGCTTGTGTCCCAGGCACAGAGAGGTGGAGGCACCAGGTCGTGCAACAATGAACCAAGGACCCAACCCATATAAGGAAAGGAAAAAGTCATTCTGATTAGCAAGCGCCAGGGAGATGGAACCAAACCTCAGGGGAGGGACTACACTTATAATGGAAAACTTAAGCTGGCGCTCACCTTCCCTGATAGGTCTGTTGTTGCATTTTCTATTCATTGTCCTGCTCCTGTCTGGTGTAAAATTTTTCCAAAACTTGGCCCTAATATTTCAGGAAAGGGCCATTGGGTTAGGGTTGCCTATGCTCCTGAACACCATGTATGTCCTTGTTTTGAAAGCCTACTCCAGTGCCTCTATCAATCTTACAAAGTCCTGAAGCAGCCTTATCACCTAGCGGGGCAAATTTCACCAGCTAAACTGGCAAAATTAACAACTGAGATTGGCTAAGAGCAAATGTGCCACTAGGAACATCCCACACCAGGTCTATCACATGTTGTCAGCTTACACTCCCAACTTGGCCTCCAGTGAGCCTTCCTTTCCACACAAGTCCTCAAGACCTCCATAAGTAGAGTCAGAGATTTGCACTAACTCCGGAAAGGGCTGTGTGTAGTGAGCCTATAGGCAGCTGAGACACATTGACAACATAGGCAGGACTCTGTTGGCCTAGCTTGGGCCCTAGTCCAGATTTCTCCTCACCAGCACCAGGACTCACTATCAAATTGTGGCAGGGCACAGAGGGTCAAAATGGAATCTATTTCTTGGAAGTGGAAGGAGGTAAGAAAATAGAATGAGAGAGAATTTGTGTGGCAGCAAAAGATGTGAAAATTAGACATATAAGAGCTAGGAAAAAGGGGAAAGGAGGGAGCAGGTTGAAGGATGTAGCAGTAAAAATGAGGAAAGAAGAAAAATAGGGAAAGAGAACATATAAACTGTAAGAAAGAGTAGTACAGATAGAAAAGGAGAAGAGCAGAACCTAAGGTTCTGAGCAGGGGTGGTTTATTTTTAAAGAGGATCTGGGACTACACATGTAGGACACAAGAGTCATAAACATCATCTCTCTCTCTTTCTCTCTCTCTCTCTCACACACACACACTTTATGGGACATGTAGTTTCCATTCTAGTAAGTAGCATTGTCCACACCTCAGAGGTGTGCGAGTTCCATCCATCATGGGGAATCTCATAGAATTCCTGATTTGGAAACCCTCCAAGCACCCAAACGTACATTCTAACTAGACCTCTTATATCCATGCAAGCTTTTGAAAATTGTCGTGTCAGCTTACAGCTACTACTTTCAGCCCCAAATCTTAGCTACATGCTTAGTTACATGCCTGAGGCAAGGGGCCACCATTCAAGTGAGGAGCCACCTAGGACTGCCTCTTGCTTTGCTATCAGGGTGTTGTCTACACTAGCAGGACAGCTGTTTCTACCATTGGCATGGACATCACTATGGGAATGTTACATCTGACATCCAGCAACACCTCTTGTGTAAATCATGCTAACACACTTTCCTTGCCATTGTATGTGTTTTTTATGAATGCTGTATAAGTGCCTAGAAATGCTTACAGATAGGTGCTTTTAGACACTGAAATAAATAACACGGTATACACCAGGCCTCAGTGTTTTGCCATTGGATGAACTGGGGAGGCATCAAAGGCTAATTATTTCCTGCAACCTGCATCAACCTTCAAAACACCAGTTGGTTTCCAGCCCTTAGATCTGGTGGGAAGCCGTTAATTACCTAACCCAAGCAACGGCCATTTCCGACAGGAAAAGAGGAGAGGATGGGGTTTTACAGCAACCAGAAAGGACGTAACAAACAGATAAAACAAGCAAATCAGTAGACAGGAGGAAATAGTACTGGGCAGTGAAACCGATACTGTAAAGTCTAGAGAGCAAAAAAGACTTCAGAAAACAGTGCTAAAGACTTCAGAAAATGGTAGGGAGGTCATGCAGAGGACACTCCATTTGTGCTGTACACATATATGCAAGAAGCCTGACAAAGAAAAGAAAGACACCAGAAATACAAGCACAAAAATAGATTTTATCATCCTGGAATCAATTGAAACCTGGCAAGAGGAGAATGAAAATTAAGAGAGGGGTAAATGCAGACAGTTATAAACTGTTCTGAAGATCTCGTACTGGGGGAAGCAACAGACTTGTACATAGAAACCTGTGTTGAAGATGACTTTTAATAAAAGACAACCCTCCCCAAGAGGCTGTCCAGGATATCCCCAAGCATTTTTACAATGTTAAATTATCTACCTTAAGTAACTCGCTCTCCAGCATGACCTGAATATGTACGGAATCAGTCCCAAATGCAGCAGTATACTTTGATAACTCTGGGTACTGCTTTAAGTTTTTATACTGAAATACCAGACAGCAGTTAAATATAATTAACTTTATGTTCAAGATTTTCAAAAGCAGGTGCGTAACGGTAGTCATCCTAAATAGGTGGCCTGATTTTCATAAGTGTGCACCTAGCAGTACTTACTGACATTAAGGTTTATTTCATTGTCCAGCTATACTGTAAGAAGGGCAGGAGACACTTGATACAGATTTAATCAGGCCACAACTTTATTATTAGATGTCTGCGACTACCCAGCAGATAAAAGTGTACAGTGCAGGCAACGCCATGTTCATTCCATAATTACCCAGGGGTCTTTTGCCAGCTCCCCCTCTTTTTCCATAGAGGTCCTCTTCCCCAGCTAATCCATTGCTGGGACCTTATCATCTGGCCCATCTCGGAGGAGGGTTAAAGTGTACTATAAGAAAGTGGGGTTGGCTCCCTGCTATACCAATCAGAGGAGCCCCAAAACACCACCCCACTATTCTGTTCCTTTAACCTACACTTCCTTTTTAAGTCCTTTACCAGGCCATTTATCAGGTCACTAGATGCCTTCCCTATGGAGTATCTGCACTGGACTTCCACCCCACACTTACAAAATGAGTTGCGACATATAGCCTAAGCCCCTTTCCTCTTCACCATAATAGGTCCTCCCTGACACCTGCTGGGGAAGGCAAAAAAATATGGTGATGAGGGGAAAATTCCTTCCCAGTTCGTCTAAAAAGGAGTGGCTGCAGCAGGTCCAAACCAAACCTGATATTTGCCACCTCAAGAGCAGGGACGGTGGGTGGGTGTTACATGGAGACGGGGCTTCTCATGCCCAGGCGAGCCCCTTTTCAAGCTTTCCACATTTCCATTCCCAGAGAATGAGTCAGCATCACCACACTGACCCCCCACCTCCCCTTTTTTGCAACAGCTTCTGACCTCCTTGCCCCCCCCCCAACCTGTAAAGCACTCCTACCCTTCCTCCAGCAAGCCAAGACAGTGACCCTCCTCCTAACCCCCACTTAAGATGTGGTGTGGTCACTTGTGTCTAGCATAAATGGAAGTCAGTATTTTGACTACAAATGACATTTATTTAACACCTGTTTTATCAAGTATTTTACAAATATTTGTAATTTAAAGCCCAAGTTCTGCTCTCAGTAACACCTATGCAGACCTACTCCATGTTTTGCAACAGTTTCTGAGGAACATGCTCAGGTGTTAAGCTTTTCCCAGATTGGGGAAGAAACAGATATTTAAGAGGAGACAAATCATATATATATATATATGACAGGAAATATAGCTGTTACCTAATCAAGGGGAATTATAATTCAGCTTATGTTTGTAATTAAAATTACAAAAGACCAAAAATGGGTGGGAGGTCGGATTTTTGCAAAGCACAAATTTTGAACAATGTGGGAATTACTGGATGCTGTATCCTTGGAGTACTTTACAAAATGGGATGGAGAGAAGGAAGGTAGAAAGCTCATTCGGGGGGGGAGGGAAGAATACTGCAAAAAATAAGCAAGGCTAAGAAAGAGAGAGGGATAAAACAACAGGGAATGGAGGTGGGATCTAAAGATTTCAGAGTGCACTTAAAACTAAATCAAAGAAATGAATACATGCACAACATGAAAAGTAGACTGCACAAGAGGTTAGGATAAAAAAAAACCCTGCTTTTTCACATAAAAGGAATAAGAGGTGAAAAGGAGGGAGAGCGAGACTGCTAAGCAACTCAGAAAGTAATTTATTTCCAGAACAGGAAGACTGCCATAAAATAAAATGTATTCTGTGCGTTCATACAAAAGACCAAGGAAAGATACATTTTTCAGGGGAGAAAGGGGAAATGCTGAAGAGAATGAATATCACATAAAAACAAGGGCCAGACTGCCCCCTCCCACCAAAAAACAAACAAACAAACCCAAGCTGTTGTTAGAAGGGGACTGAGAAATCCATGAAGTAACTCTCATGTAGTTTTCAGGACATCAACCCCTCTACTGGGAACGGCTTGGAGACTCCCATGTAGATGTCTCACAGCCCCATAATTCTCAGAGATCAGTGGAAAAGGGCAGTCCCAAGATCTGCAGGCTCAGGAGCTATCCTGAGTAAACAGCTGATGCTCCTTGCTGTTCCATGTGCTGTCACTGGCTAAGTTTTCCAGCAGCTGCTCAGTAGCAGCTCTGGAGGGGATTGCATGGGAGTTAATGCTGTCCTGTGGTGAGATAGCACTCCTCCCCTTTCCAGACTGACTTCAGGCCTTTTACTTGCCTTAGTTCCCCTTCACTTGCACAAGTGGAGGGGATGATCTCAGCTCAGCTGATCAACATTTTATAAAAACGTTAGAGCATCTGAGATCTCAGACGCAATAGCCAGATCAATACCAAACTGCTGAAAGAAATTTGGACAGACAGGAGAACCGTTAGCAGACAAGCCAAAGAAAATCTCCTTAGAAATAGAGGAGATGCCCATGGCCAGAAGAAAAGCTAATCTGACACGGATATTCAGAAAGATTCATAGAGAATCGAGGACATTACAGACCAGTAAGCTTGGCATTAGTAGCATTGGAAACACAGGAAGCAATAAGTTACAAGTGGAGAGAAGAAGCTGAAAGCTGTGTGCGAACATTTGTATGTATTTTAAAAATGAAGGCCTGCTTCTGAGTTTTAAATGCGCATAACATTTGGCTCCCCATTTCATACTTTGCTTCTCCACTGAGATTGACAGTGAAGGTCTAATTTTTTTTGTTGAGGCCCTCTGTGCATCATTGTGCTTAGAAAACTGTAAGTCAAATAACTATGGGATGGCACAGGCTTTCAGTCACAACTGAGCTCACTGAAATTTGAACCCATAACCTAGATGTGAAACAAATATATTTCTGAGAAAGTACAACTAGGAGGATATCAATAAAAGAGGAATGGACCTACATTTTACAAGAACCTTTGGCACAATACTCTAACGCTCGTAAATCTAGCCCATGAGTCTGCCAGGCTTTGGAGAACACGAGACAAATTTTCACTGGCTGCACGCATCTGAACTGAGAAGAGTCACCTGCTCATTTGATCTGAAGCAGCCATTCCACTCATGCAGAAACAGATTCGAAGTTCTCCAGAAATGTACTGTTGTTAATGACTAAACTAAACAACAAGAACCTCCATGAAAACTCATGCATAAAAAAGAATAGCAAAACCAAAAAAATCCTGTAGAAAAGGGGGGGAAATTTCAGATAGAGAAGGAAACAACAAAATCTACAACAATGGAACACTAAAAAGCCAGTAAACACAGAAATTTCCCTTCCTGTGTACTTCTAACCACTGATAATATATACAATACATTAATTGATATTTATGGAAACAAATTAAAATAACCCAAAAATGTAAATGGAGAGGGAAGGTTTATAAAACTGTATTAGAAACAAAACCTGATATCTATAAATTCAAATGGGTTTTTTTCCATTGTTCCTTTTCCTTGGGTATGACATTTGGATAACCCTGCTGTATGTCAAACATTTGTTAGCCCAAAAGGAAGATGACTACTACTGAGTACAACACTGCAACTATCAGCGTGTGATTTATTTAATTTTAAAATCATACCAACACAAGCTTCTGGCAAATTGTTCAATTGTAGACCAGGCTAACTGCTCCTTTTGATGTGAACTGGGAGAAATTCTTCCTTGTGCATCTATCTGGTCTTATTTTGCTAGGGTTTGACCCTGGACATAGCCAGTTGCATGTGTGAGGCCTTCTGTTTCCCTTCTGTGGGCTGTCAGTCACAAACACATACTTTGCTACAGCAAACCCAGCCTCTCTATTTCTTTTTAAGTCTCATTACAGCATACTCTCAATTTAGATCAAGAAACACAGAACAGTGACCTGCTCCTACTTGATTTATGTTGCTGTCCACCTAGATTCTTAAAACAATATATTTTAGGTTTGTATGACATGAAAAGTCAATTACTTGATTTGCAACTGAAATAGGCTACAAAGATAATGACTTGAAAATAAGATACACAATGTGGTACATGCAACACTGCTCTCCTACAGTGGGGCAGGAGGGAGGGGGCAGACATTTTGGAAAAGGGTATTAGTGACTTGCTCCTTCCCAAATGTTCTCTCTCTTTGCATTTTTCCATATACTCCTCCACTGGAGAGACACTGTAGGTGCTCACCTGTGAAACACCTGCCCTCTGAACCAAGACACCTTCCATAGCATTCATGCTCCCCTCAGCCACCTGTCCACTCCAAGAAAAACACACTCCCACACCCTTGGAAGCTCTTCACAGATTCCAGCCCCAACATTGTGCTGTCATTTGCCCGATCTGTGAGAAATTTTTCAGACGCACATATGTTGCCCCAGAAACACCTTTCATCCCCACATAGCTCCCCATTCACACTCAGAAAGCCACCCAGCTTGCATTTCATGTATAACACCCCCCCAATCTTCCTCCCTTCCTCCCTCCCTCCCCCACAATACCCTTTTTCCCTTTAAGGCACAGCCTCTCCATTAGCATTGTCCCACTCTTTGAGACTGTAGGATGCCCATGAAATGCTGCCTCTTGAGATGCAAGGCCTTCCCATATTTACTACTACACCCAACCCCCGCAGGACTCAGGCATCTCAAAGATGACTCAGAGAGCTGTCCTGGATTTCCTCTTCTGCAAGGATGACTTTCCTCACCTTCAACCTCAGGAGGCTGAGTCTCCTTATGCATTGAGAACAAGCGTTTAACAAAATAAATCCTATAAAAATATAAAAATTAAAAATTAGAAAACAGATTTCTTTTTTCTTTCCAACATTCAGGACCTTAAAAAACAATGGATTTCCCTATAAGCCTTTTTTAAAGACACTGCTTTTAAAAAATAAAACACTGAGATAATGACGACTGCTCAGTGTCACAGTATATAAAAAGCACTAAGTCAGAGCATTACAAAAGACTCTTGCTCTGCTACTGCATAACATTGACAATAATTGGGTTAGCCCCCATTTATCAGTGTTTACCCATCTTAGCAGACTGGACTGATGGGTAGTCCTCACAGAGCACCATTGCAGCGAAAGTTGCCATAGCATCACTGCCTTCCTATTATCAGGTCGCACCATTGGTAGAATCCAGGAGGTGCTTAGGAATGGAATCAGTGAAAACTGTGGAAACAAGATGAAACGACAATACAAAGCTGCATAAAAAGTAGTGGAAGAATAACATTTAGAAGCCATCAAAAACAATTGTCTGACAGCGGCCCTCAGAATCAGAAGGGGCAGAAGCATTATATGCAATAAAGAGAAACAAAGAAAAGGAATCCCTGCAGTGAGATTTCTCAGGTTTTCTGATTACAAACTTCCTTTTTCAAATGAACACATACTTCATATTTGGTGCAGCAAAGTCTATCGGAAAGTGCAACTTTTACCAAGACTCTGTGTAGTCTATGTGTAACACTGGACCTAAATTTTGCAGCATGACTCTGTAGCTTCTAATGGAAATTCTGCAGCAGCTTATAGTTTTGTTTTTTTAATTAAATTAAATATAAAAATAAATGCTATAATCAGTACAATATTTATTTGGGGACTGTGGGATGGCAAATTAGCTGGATGTCTGCTAAAAGGATTAGCAGTCAAACACTTAACCAGACAGATTTTGAAATCGTCAACTTGGTAGATTTCTTAATTAATAACCCACTGAGGTGAATATGGCAGCTTACTCCTCTCATTCATAGTTTTAGGTTATCAGAAGACAGCGGTTTGCATGCTGAAGGTTTTCTTTGCAACCATAAATGTTGGGAACAATTTTATTTTTAATGAAAGCTTAGATTTTGAATCACAATTTTGTGACAAAAGTTCAATTTTGCATAGGCAAAATTGCAAAATACAGAAGGTCTTGCCTATGACCAAATTGTCTATGACATTTGTGATGTTAAGTTAGTATTTTCTTCTTAGACTTTGTTTACCAAGATATTTGAAATTATATTAGCACCTATACAGAGAAGAGCTTCTGAACATAGCTTTTGTTATTAAGGGGGCTAGCAGTTTCTCTCTAGGTAAGTAACTTGGCTAAAACATGCAGAGCAACTTTTGTGTGAGCTGGCCAAGGAAACCATATTAGTAGCTTTCTAACAAGAACTAGATTCAATCATGTTTGTCTAGAAAGGTAATTAAATGGTTTTAAATCTCAGCATAGACAGGACTTTAGCAGGGCTTTGAAAACATGAATGCTTATTTGTTTGCCACTTAGCAGCAAAGCCAAGATAAATGTTTCACATGAAGCTCCAGTTTTGACTTGCCAGAAAGGGGAAGTTTAAACTACAATCTTTAAGTAACTGTGGTCTGGAAAGTAATACCAGACATCATCTATCTCCATCATAATTTTAACCAAAAACATGCTCTTTCTTTTGCAATTTTCCTTCCCCTGTAATGTACAGTATTTTACTTCTATGTTGTTTGACCTCATAAATCCCACCTCCCTGCAGTACAATGCACAACTGATCCATAGAACACAAGTCATTAGACAGGATGGTGTGTGTACATTGTTTTATTAGGTTAAGGGAAGTCTCAATAAAGAAGAAAACTAACCTTTTATTAAGGAACAAGTCTCTCCATTAAATCATATCAGACAAACTTCACTATGGAGATAGCATCAAGGCATAAATGAGAGTTTCACTCTGTTCACAGTATTGACTTAAAGCTTACTGGCTACCTTTTAGGTGTATAGGCACTTTGAGTTATCACTTCCAGGCTGATCTCTATACACCTAAACTGTAACACCTCTACTTGCGAAACAGTGTTACTCTTTCACAAGGTTCCATTGGTCCTTTTTGCCTGAGTGGCAGAGAAACTTACAGCAACAAGGACACATGCCCAGATTGTCACAAATTGTGACAAATGTGACAAATGCCCAGGTGGTCAGCTCAGTGTAAACGCCCTCACACCATGAATGACCTCAGAGGGACTGACATTTTGATTCCCATCATGTTCATTAGCTGCTCCATCTTAAGTGGCAGGACAAGGTCAGTAATGAGGATATTCATAGCCAAGCCCAGCAATTGCTTCCATCAGCAGTGGTTTGATTTTGGAGGCTTTCTTGGTATTGACATATTATTAAGATGAAAGACCAGCAAATTATAAAGCATGTTTTCCAACTAATGCTGCTACATGGCCAGTGATCACGTGGTCACCAAAAGCTTTGGTGGTGAGATAGGATCGCCAACGATGGATATAAACTGAATATCCAACCAGACTACCTCAACGACCCACCTAGAGATCGAGCTGGGTGGCCTTGTTCTGCCAGAAGGCTACCTCCCTTTGGGATTTGCTATGATGATACTTTCAAAAGGGACATCAATGAAACTGAACTAGAGAAATTCAAATACACTCACCCATTCGCGTGTCAAACTGTAACTGAGAAGAGCTTTGGTATGCAGCTTTAATAGTGCAGTTACTCTGGGCTAGATCCTCAGCTGAAATAAATTGGCATAACAACATTGGGAGATAACTATGATATATATACCACTCTGTGGCAACTGTAGGTAAATCCTAATAACTATGCATGAAACTTTTCATCCTCAAGGATCCCAAAGTATATTACAAAATATGGCCCATATTCTCTCCCTAGTTATATATGCAGAAGAGAAAAACACCCTGGGGGGAATGGAAAAGGAAGAGAAGTCGCTCAATGGCATGCTCCCCCTTTGCTCACTGATCCCACAAAATCCATTCCTTCCTGTTTTGGGAGGTTTTAGGGCCTGGAAACTGTGGCAACATCCTTGCTCAAATGTGAGAAGATTTCTCCACAGAAGATAATGCTGACCCTTTAGTACTTTTTTCCATGGAGTCTCCTTCCAATTCTTGACAACACTGAAGGGAAAGGACTTGGAATAGCAGTCAGCAGAGAAACTATTGATAGATGGGCTCCAGATGTCCTGCATAGATGCCCCACAATATTGTGACATAGGCAGGAGTAAGATTCATCAAACCAGCCAATGTACTGACCATTCTGAAGGTGAAAACTAAGTCAAAACTAGACATTTCTTAAAGAGCTTAAGTGGGAGATGGTGTGCAAATGGGGGTTGAAGATCTGTATTTTAATTATTTTCTTTTGATGCTCTCCACAGCTTTCTAATACCTCACGGAGCCATGAATGGGGCTTAAATAGCACAATTATGATCTCTGTGTGGTATTTCCACCATCTAGGAATTGAAACACAAAGACAAAGCCTCATTTTATTTCCAGCCAATAAATGGCTCCCTGAGATTTAAAAAACTGCATAAAAACAAAGAGGTTTCAACAGAAGCTGAACACAAACACTACTAGGTAGATAGCACACTTCACAGCTGAGCAATGGAAGGAATTTTTGGCCAGTGAGACTGGCGCGACTACCTACTCTGAGAAAACTGCCTTGAGAATTTTAAATATTCATTCAGAGTACACAGAACCTTGTCTCATCTAAAAGACCCCGGAAACTGCAAAACACATGGAACTGTCTGAGAAGAATGAATGGATGGGTGAATGCAGCTAGGCATCAAATCTCTGGATTATTTTAAACAGGGTAACATCCTTTCCACAATAAATCAGCTCTTTTTCAGGAATGCTAGTCTAATAGAATGTTTCTTATTGGTTCATATGCAATTTTTTCTAACCTGAAAACCTAAGCCAATATGCTGATCTGGCTTTTACTATGTCCCTGCTTTTACCTATACTTTATAATTGGGTTGATTTTAGATGGGTAAGAGACCCTGCCCTGTACCGCTAAAAAAAAACCCCACACAAAATGGTTAAGTAGATCTATTCATTCTAGGAACCTCCTGAATCTGACCTAGCCACTAGACTATTCTGCACACCTACCCGATACCAAGGTACAAGGAGTTCAATATACCTCTGAAAGAGCCAAACCAGATGTGTGTGTAATCCTTAAATGCAAACTATGTACCATTTTCAAATAATCAGTTCAAGACATAACAGCAATGGCAATACTGATTCAGAAATTCAGATCATTTCTATGGAGAATACCATGGGACAGCAAAGACAAATCACCATATTGTATAACACAGCTGTCACAGTCTTGCCAGCACAGAACTGGGTGATGTTGCAATCACACGCTCGCACAATGTACCCTTATTACAGATGCTTAAGCAAACACAGGATTTTCATACTGAATCCTAATAATTCCTTTATCTGGAAGTACTTAGAAAATACCTTTCAGACAAAGTTACTACAGCTTAAAATAGCATTCTAAACCCAGTAATTTATGCTGTTTTATGCCAAATTTACTGACAGAGATGCAGTTTTACCATTTTAAATGTTTCTCTGAGGTCACTATGGCATATCACCTTATAAAATGGGGGATTGGTATTCGTCCCTGGTGATTGAAGAGAGCATTAACATTGCTATATCTAATGTGCAGTGTCAACAAGTAAATCACCATGAACACTTGATGAGCTGAAAATTGTACCTACCCTGCTTGCTACACCACAGGCTTGATGGTTACCATAGTAATCATGTGACAGTTTCTGATGTATTACCTTGAACTGCATGATTGTAAAGGTTCTTCAGCTACCTTCTGCAGCGTTTCCAGATTCAAGAGCAATACAGTGATAAATGTCCACTATCTAAAAGATATACTCATTGCAATGTAACATCAGAGAGCAGTGCTTTAAATGCAAATTCCATACTTTTTGCCCTTTTTAGAATATTAAAGAGTCATTTCAAAGACATGAAAAAGAACCACCATGACCTCTGACACCATGATTCTTTGCCGTGGAGATCGCAATTTTCTGTGGGACTAGCTACTGAATATTTAAGTAGTTTGAAACTGAAAATGAGGTAATAAATTCCACTGAAGATAGTCTGAATAATGCATTGATTACAAAAACAAGCATATATCTGAACAATTACCAGAGCAGTCACTTGGTGCCTCATGTTCAATATATTTAGATCATTATTATAACCATTAGACAATAAATTACATTACTTCATTATAGCTAATTGACATCCTTAATATTTTCACAGAGTAACTTGAATGAACATTGGTGTATGGAACAGATAGATAGAAAGAATTTATGTAGCAAAAAAATTTTCAAGTACACCAGAAACACAAATAAAATTCATATTAATGTTACTATATCTTATTAGATGTTGGTTTGACTCTATGTTAGACTTTTAAAGGAAGACACTGGTAATTTGTCTTTTGTTGCTAAACTGTAAACTCCAAACTACTGTACGCAGCAATGGTTTTAAAGAACTACTTCTATTCTTGTTAGTAAACATCTCAGTTCATGAAATATTCCATTTTATTTTATTGGATTGTTTCTGCCCATAATTCTCTTTGATTGTTTGGCAATAAAAGGCTGAAAGAATACAAGCTTTCTTGCTTATCAAGCACAGAAGCACCATGCTCTAATTTGTGTATTAGCAACTCCCATGTGGGCCCTACATTATTGATTCTGCCATCTAAATTCTACTGTTTGACAGGAAGGATATTGCATATAGGATTAATAAAATGATCCCCTCAAGCATTTTTAAAGTATTGGTTATACAGCTTTATTTTTGAAAAGATTTTCTTAAACATGCATTACAAACCCAAAACATCACTATGGTACAACAACATGTGACACAAATGAACACTGTCGTCTATCAGCGATTTTTCAGAATGCCTGTTGATAAAATTTATCAGGCAGAGATTGTTTTGTAACCTCATAGGAAGACGTGTACCTTAGAGTTGCTTGCTCCATACAATGTGCTATAACATTCCTGTCTGAATAAGTGTTGCTTTTTCTATTAACATAAAAAATTGTGATGACCTGATGACTTAACAAAAGAATTAACATTAAGGTTCATAGAATGGTACTTAAAATAATTCAAAAGCCTTCAAATTTCTGTATGGCAGGAACACATCCAAATTCAGAGTGTTTGCTCCCAGAAACTGAAGAGACATATCAGAACGGTAATTTTGAAGCTAAGAAAAAATTTAAGATAAAGTAGGAATTTTGTTTTTATCCAATTAATTAAAAAAACCAAAACCCTATCTGCAACCCACTGTAGCATATTGTTACGAATGAGTGAGTACACCAACCTGCTTAATTGAATCTAGGCTGTCTGTTCACACTGCTGGGAATTCATGGGTATATCCCATGAGACCATCAAACTGGAAATGCTTTTTGGCTTTCAATTGGATATACAAGGAAGCAAGTTTACATTAAAAAAAGACAATGTTTTAAAAAATCAGAGGACTAAAGTAGCTTCAATAAAACTACTAATTAAAAAGTGTGTAATGCTAAAGACAAGAACATTGAAGTTTTCTTATTCCACACCGCACCCGCCATGGGGCTGTAATGTTTTGAGCCCTGGCTTGGGTATTAATTTAAGTGAAACATGAATTGGGTTGGGCCCATATATATTTACATTCTCCTTTTAAGTCATGGTGATTTTTAAACTCATTTTTATAAACCAGCATGGTCCACTGAATAGGCTCTGTTCTAAGCAATCAAGAGTCTATTTCTGGATCTGCCACACCTGCTGTGTGGCCTTGGCTAAGTCACTTATCCATTCTTTGAAAAATGCCTCAAGATCCAGGAATAAAATTTGGTATGTAAGGTCTAGGTATTGTTATTTACGTGTGCCAAAAATTATGTACAAAATTCAGTTCTAAATGGTAGCTAACCTATACACAAACATTAAACTACCAACATGCATCCACATTAGTAATCTAAAGACATGCATTTATATATGTAAACAAAGGAATACTGTCACTAGATAGCTGAGAGCTCTATTTCAGGATTTATTAACAAAAGTCAATAAGAACATGGTTTTACAAAACCTGACACAGGACTTAAATGAACCACTCATAGGATGACACTTGATTTTTTTCAGGAGCATAGCCATAATTTGTAGAAGTGGTTTCATGATTTAAAAAAAAAATCAGTGTAAAACTGTTTGGAGTCAAATATTCCCCAGCAGGGCTTGCAATCAAGACATGTTCATAGTTGTGCAACAGAACCGGAAAGTCATTAATGCATTAATCTGTCTTCATTGTCTGAGCTAAAGGCCTGATCCAGAGTTCACTGATTTCAGGAGACTTTTGAGGTCAACAGAGATTTTGTCCAAGCAAGGACTTCATGTCTTGGCTCTCAAAGACTTTTCTTCTGTTTTAAAGTCAAGGCTACATTGTGACCAATTACTTAAGGGGTAGTACAGAAGGGCATCACGTCACCCCCGTATTACATGGTGTCTGACTAGGCACAACACCTCCTGGAGCTCAAGGGGAGGTTGCATATACACTGCAAAATGAGGACCCCAAATTCATCGGTGTCAGCTGTAATGTAGGCAGAGCTCAGTCATTTTAATAACATGTCTGCTGGACCAGGTTAGATGACACGGTGGCTAAAAGCTCCTGAGCTTTATCTATACAACAGTTTCCACTGTTGGAGCCGCACCAGCAGTGAATTTAATTAATGGTACTTATTTTTCTCTTATAGACAAGGCCCAGGAGTGCAGATGCTGCATCCCCTGCTTTGAAAAAAGATGTGCACTTCCTCTGCCATTCTTTGGGGGCAAGATGTATTGATCAATGGAGAAATTAAGTGGGAGCAGAATCACAGAGCCACCCACTTTGGGGAGTCTAGTGGGACTAGACTGGGAGTCCTTATGCTTTCCGAGTGAAAGTGTCACGACTGTGCTTGGCTAATGTGCAGAAAGGCACAAGTCATGTTGTGGGGAAGGCTCCTTATGCCCTTTCCTCCCATCACCAAATGCACATATATAGATCCTAGCACAATCTGACCCTCTAGGATTTGAACCAGTTATCCCTTTAAATTTCTGTAGAACAAAAAATCCAAGAACAGAGCCCACAGAATACTTTTTATAACGTATATGTTTTTAGTATAGAACACTGTTATGAATGAAGAAACAAAAGAACTCACTGAGCACCAAAGAATACCTACTAGTCAGCAGAAACTATGGGTCCAATCTTACATTCTTAGGCAAAAATTCCCACTGATTTCATTTCTCTATTGACTGAGTAGGGACAGGCTTGGTTAGCTGACAGAGCTGTATGTTGGCATTCATACCATAGTCAGTGGTAGGAACAGATTAAAAATATAATAAGAGATTCAGTAGCTGGTGGTCATAATTAATCCATATTGCTAGTCAGCTGCAGCTACGTGCTGCAATATGTCGCTCTAACCACCCTCAAACAGGAAATATTCGATACATTATTTTTAATCACAGAAATATTGATTTTAATTTCCTCTAAAAATGACTAATATACCAACTACATTACACAGACAGGCTCTTTCCCTTTTCTCTTTCCCGCTTCTTCTGGGCAAAATGGACCTTTCCCCCACAGGCTACCAGAAGGGATCAGAAACAGTTTCTGATTTTGAATTGAACACAATAGGCAAAGTTGGGTTCTGATTTCTCAGAGCAATAGCAGCAGCTGGCCATTTCTAGGCAGCAATGTTTGCTGACATCACAAGTCATTTTAGTGTCATTTTGTGCACCTCATTTATCAGTAGCTATTTAAATAATGAGGCAGTCAAAAAAGTCTGTGATAGTCCAGGTCTCTGCCCATAATTCTGGCCATTCTTTAGAGTCTTGGAAGCACTCTGTACTGTTCTTGATTCTGAGCTACTGTAGAATGCTCTTCTCATTTAGATCTTATTTATCATGCGGTAGATAATAAAAATAGTTCCTTGCACTGTGCATCAAATCACAAGATGCAATGTGAAATATAAGCTGACAGTGAAATGTAGCCGTCGCACTGAATAAGGGTCACACAGAAACTGTTAGCATTTTTCCTCTGCAGGTAGAAAATGCTGAGATTAGCAAAATAACTGCTTGAGGGTATCCTGCTGCTGACTAGTCAAAATATTTTGGTTAACACGGTACATCTCAGCACTGACATTTGACATGGACAGCAAGAGACAGACAGTGCCAGTAGTAAGAGCGCACTGGTGGCAGTTAAAAGAGACCAGTGCAGGGCTAGCGCTCCATCCTCAACCAATAGAGAAGCTCATCTCAATCCTTTCTGGCGCTACATTTCCCTGACCGAAGCAGAACTTAGTAAAACAAGGTGGTACATGGAGGAGAGGGAAACACATAGTGCCTTCTTTGCAAATACTGTTCCTAGCAGGGGCCTTATAGTCCCCCGCCTCCCCAAATACTGTTCCTGGTGGAGCCTTTAGAACAGGGAATGGAAGAAACACCCATGGAACCTGTCTCCTCTCTAGCATGACTGTTTCCACAAGAAGAGCAAGAACAGTAATTTTCTCCCAACCAGCAAAATAGGGGTGAGAGAAGGATAAAGACAAACTAGGGGAGAAGGAAATCACCCAAAATTAAACACAAATACTAACCATCTACAAAGGCACTAAAAGCTGTAATAAAAACTGGCAAGCTGTCTTGTGCCCAGTGATTTGCCTCATCATCTGACACCAACTGAGGCACTCAAATTAGCAGGTAGGGCCAGAGCATTCCTGGCAGAGGATCTTGGATTTGAAATTCATTCTGCATGTTGATGCAAAATATTCCAGATATACTGGCCTTTGTGAGACCTGGTCTTTTCTGTCCACTTCTGAAATAATTGGGTTTCTATGTATTTATGAGTGCTTGATTAAATTTTGCACATGTACTCTGAGCCCTATGGAAGACTGTATTTTATTAAAACAAACAACTGTATTGTGGCTAAAAAAACACTCTTCAGTTAAGGAATATACCACTTGCTTAAGAACTGTTTTACCTATGGGCATTATTTTACTGCTATTAACCCTCCACGCCGGCTATATAAAGATAGTGCATCAAATGATCTTGCCTCTCTCAAAATTTGAATCAGCATAGGCCCCCACTCCTGCCACAAACTCTATATGGCAGACATAGCCAAACTGGGGCCTTAAGAAGATGCAAAGAAATTAATCTTAATGAAGAAATTGTATTCTCCACTATTGCTATGTAAATTTTTCACCTCATTCTTAATTCTAATGGAGTTGGGAGTCTGAAAAACTGTGGAAATATACATAGATGTCTTATAGGCAAACTGATAAGAGAAATTCTTAGATGGGAGAAACAAATAGCATTAGAGATAGGTGGGTTTTCCTCAGTTCTTTAGGAAGAAAGATAAGTGGACGTGTTCAATTATATTTGAGCATTACTGAAAATATGTGTGGGCTGGAGGCGACAGTTTAGACTCAGGGTCTAAAGATGCAGGGTGTGGTGGAGTATCAGACAGAATAGAAATTTGAGAATAAAGGAAGAGAGAATCAGAACAGAAGAGCTGAGGGCACAAAGTCATAACACAGTATTAGCTGCTCACTTCAGACTACTAAGAAGTCAACAACTGAATTCCATGTACACTCAGGCACCAACCAAGTTACCAAAAAAAAAAAAGTGCAAGTTACTGTTTCTGCAAATGATTTAGATAAGAACGATGGAGAAACAGGATTTGTTGCTATGAAAAGCAAAAAAACCCCTTAGCTGTCTTCATTTCCACTGCTCTGAAACGGTTATAGTATGTTCGATCACGGTTCAAAAGCTTTAACATGGGAGAAGCTGAACAAGTGCGTGTGTGTGTGGGGGGGGAATGAATGGAATAAAACGAACTCAAAACCAGTTCACTTCCATCTGACTCTGAAGAGATTTCCCTGTAAATGGAGAGTTCCATTCTCATTCAAGCCCTGAAAGTACTTAATGTTTACAGCTTCACTGGTGTTGTACTGGAGCAGCATTGTGAAGTTCTAGCACATTCTTTGTTTCCCTACAGACACTTAATTTTTTTTAAGCAAAAAGTCTCAGGAAAACTATTTCTGCTCAGTCACCTCCTTTTCCTTTTATGCTGCATGTCTTTTCCCTACCAATATTGGAAGGCAATAACTATGCAAAAAACCATACAAAACAATTACACAAACTACCATTCTATAAATATTAAAATAATATGAACTGTGCTTTCAAATACATTTCCCTTATCTGATGCTTAACATAATACAAATACTTGAACTATATATTTCATCATTCAGTACATGAAACATTCCAGTACCTCACAATAATTTCTTTTTGTTTTTAAAATTGTATATTCCTATGCAACTACTTATTATGTTTATTGAAAAAAAGACAAAGTCAGCATTTTGGAAGTCATACAAATGAGCAGTTGATGTTTCTGATTGCTTATGGTACAAAAATTACTTTAAAAGTTGTCCTAAAACCACTTAGTTTATTGTCTGCTGATTTTCAAACTATAATTTTGAAATACAGAAGAAAAAACATAGAAAGACTTTTTTAGTGAAAGTATATACTTTTTTGGTTATGGCCTCAAATTACCATATAAAGCAAATTCTTCTTGCTAATAATACAGTTAGTACTTGAAAAGTACAATAACTTCAGAGTCTTTCCCATTTTTCTGACCAGAATACAAATGCTCAAGCTGTTATCTCAGAAATTCAGAAAATACTGAGCTACCTGAGATGTATTATAGAAAATTAAAATCTAGTAAATAGGGAATGGGAATTTCATCAAAATTGGTCATGCATAAATCCCTCAAAATATTTGCATGGCACTGTTATTTGTTTGGACAACATAAACCAGGATGGCTAGAACAGCACATGGAAAACCACTCTGCATTAAGAAACCAACTGGAGTACTGACTCAGTTGAATAGTACACTAGTACGCTGACCATCTATACTCAAGGGATTGTGGTTAAATTTTCGATGGCGCTGACTGGGCCAGGAATCACAATTGGATGATATATGCATAGAGAGATAGTAAATTTCTTTATTCCACTATATTCTTGTGGGTTTGAAAGAGAAGGAGGCAGTTACAGTGATTTAGCAATAAACAGCAGACTTTCTCCACTGGATTATGACTTTCATCTGTATTTACATGGAAATTCATTTTAAGGGTTATTATGTTTTCAACCTATCATTGCAGGAGGATGAGTTCTTGAGGATAAACAAGCAGTGCAATGTCTTTCAGAAATTTGGTAGAAAAATATTCTTCCGTGAGATTTGTTTATTTATTAAAAGACAGTTACAGTATTTTACAATTTTAAAATAAATCTTTTACTCACGGTTCCTTGCAATAATTGCTGAAATGTTTTAGACCAACATTTTCAAAATGATAAGGGATTCTGGTTGGTCCAACTTAAGGCCTAACTGTCAGAGGATGGGTATTTCTCACTTTCTGAAATTCAGGCCTCTGTAAGATGTCTGAAGTTGACCCCCCAAAATTAAGGTACCCCAAATCACTAATCACTTTTGAAAATCTTGGCCTTAAACTGTAGTATCTCATTGCACACACACACAGACAGGTTATTGTGTAGCTGAACCACAAATGTTGGGCAAATGACATTTTAAAAAAAGCATTCAAGAAACAATAGTATTTTAATAGATAAGGCAACACTTTTAGAATCTGCCTCTACCTCTATACCCAAATTTGTGCATAAGAAAGCAATTTCCCATTCACATATCAGGTAGTTTTATCTCAATCTATCTGTTTGGTGAATGCAAATGTTTGTGAGGCTCTACAACATTTGCAAATTCAAAACTACTGATGCAAAATATAGAGGCTGGTTTGAAGCGACCTGGAGGCCATGTTGAAATTTTGGCCATTGGTGATTTCTTAGTCCTTGGGACTTATCCAAATTTGACAATCCTTACGTCAAAGTAAAGACCGCAGATCTAGTCCACTTGGACTCCGATCCAGCAGAGCACTAAAGCACCCACCTAACATTAATATATGAGAGAAGTTATCTTGAATTCAGGGAGGTTACTCACATGCTTAAAGTTATGCATGTGCTTAACTGTTCTGCTGTACTGTGGCCTGAACTCCCATTAGCAGTACTGCTAACCTCAAGAGATCAAAACTCATGAGATTTTACAAGCCATCAAGTCATGTTTTTCAGTCTGTTTTCACCTTTTAAACTTCCCTCTACTTCTTTGCCAATGCACATGTCATAATTTCAGGTTGACAAGTCCATTTTTAATGCACACAAAGATACATGCCTCTCCCTGGCTGCTTAGAAAGACATGCCATTTGCCCTCTCTTCATCCCTAAAATAGGGGAACTGCCATCCATTTCCTTTAATAAAAGAAGGGCTGGATGGTAAATAGTTTGAGAATCACTGAGATTAATGCATCAAAATTCACACTTGCACATAGACTTTATATTACTTTTTAAGGTTGATGAGTTACAGAGATATATATATTAAAGAACTTTACAATAACTCCTGCTTTCTGAATTTAGCTGAACAAAGTGCAGAGGAATGTGTCGGCTGGGAGAGTCTTCTAAAAATTAGTGTTGTACATTGTATGCAACAGCAGAAAAGAAATACGGTGTCATTAAATATGAGTAAATTTTTATGTTTATATAGTACTGCAAGAAATGAACAGATGATGACATTCACAAATAAGCATGAAATAACTAATCAATGTTAGCTAATGGGTACCCAATGAGTAACGAGCATCCTTAGAGGGCACAGTGTTATAGAATCTCCCTTCATTAAATATATTTTTTAAAGTTCAGTGTTGAAAGTATGTGTAATATTCCAGAAATGAACCTATATTGACAGTGTTTCTATGCAAAAAGCTTGCATCAATATTTGATATGAGTAATAATGTCACAATAAAAAAAATAGGACTGTTTTAGCCATAAGAAACAATGCTTCCCTGATTCCTTCTGCTTCCCCCCCTCCCCGACACCCTTCTCTGCTGGATAGCACTCCCCCCTATCGATCACCCTGCCTCCCCCTGCTCTGGACCCCCTCCACTTCATTTCCCACCCCATTCTGCTGCACACCTTAAATCTGTCTCCTACTTCCCCATACACCATTCACAGTGTATTTGCTGCTCCTCACAGTCCTGGTGTCCTGTAGAGTGGCAGCCATCTCACTGTGGGTCTGACTTCAATATAGGGTTACCAGGTGTCTCGTTTTCGACCAGAATGCCCGGTTGAAAATGGACCCTGGTGGCTCCGGTCACTACTGCTGACCGGGCCATTAAAAGTCCAGTTGGCGGAGCAGCAGAGGCCGGGGCTAAAGCAGGCTACCTGCCTGTTGTGGCTCCACACGGCTCTCGGAAGCAGCAGCATGTACCCCTCTGGCTCCTATGCGTAGGGGCAGCCAGAGGGCTCCATATGCTTCCCCTGCCCCAAGTGCTGGCTCTGCAGCTCCCATTGGCCGGGAACCATGGCTAATGGGAGCTGCAAGGGCGACGCCTGCAGATGGAGCAGCACATAGAGCCGCCGGGCTGCGACTCTGCATAGGAGCAGAGAGACATGCTGCTGCTTCCGGCAGCTGCCTGAGGTAAGCGCTGCTCAGAGCCTGTACCCCTCCCACGACCCAACCCCCTGCCCCAGCCCTGATCCCCTAGGTCCCAGCCTGGAGCACCTGCCTACACCCCAAGCCCCTCATCCCCACCCCCAAGCCTGCACCCCCAGTTGGAGCTCTCACATCTCCCCCGTGCCCCAACCCCCTGACCCAGCCCTGATCCCCCTCATGCCCTCTGAACCCCTCGATCCCAGACTGGAGCACCTTCCTGCACTCCACACCCCTCACCCCCAGCCCCAACCCAGAGCTCTCACCCCCAACACACACACACCCTGCCTCAGTCTGGAGCCCCATCCCATACACCAAACACCTCAGCTCCACACCACAGCCCCCTCTTGCATCCCAAACCCCTCAGCCCTGGCCCCACCCCAGAGCCCTCGCTCCCTCCTGAATCCCAACCCACTGCCTCAGCACAGAGCCCCCTTCCACACCCTGAACTCCTCACTTTTGGCCCCACCCCGAGCCCTCAGCCCCTCCCGCAACCCAACCCCCTGAGTCAGCCTGCTGAAAATGAGCGAGTCGGTGAGGGTGGCGTGAGCAAGCGACAGAGGGAGCAGGGAATGGAGTGAGCAGGGGCGGAGCAAGGGTGTTCGGTTTTGTGCGAGTAGAAAGTTGTCAACCTTACTTCAATATCGGGAAGTGGCACTGTAGCCAATTTTATTAAGGACAGCCTCGCTTCCACATGCAGATACACCATAGGGAAATGGTAGCCATCTTGCTGTCTTCAGCTCCACTGGCCACAATCAGAGATGGTGGCCATTTTGACTAAGAGAAAATTTGTGATCTGTTAGTCTTTCATCATACTTTAATGAAACAGGTTTAAAAAACCCCAAACCACAAGTGTTGTGATAAAAACATGAGAGTTAACAATACTATATTAGTATCAGATGAAAATTTGCTATATTAAAGAAACCAGAGGAGAATAGGTCAAATGGGAAATTGCACGGACTTTTCACACAGATAGAGACGAGAGAAAAGGCAAATGTTGATATATCATTCTTGACAGTGTCCCTTTAACATCAATATAATTAAATGTGGTTTTTAAATTTTACAGTGATGATTAGTTTACACTAATAACCTGTGTCACATTGCTTCTATCCTGATTGAGCTTCCAATCATTCCATACTATGGGAACAATATGATGCCATTACAGTCAGGGTAATATTTTACTGTTGCTGTATAAAACTGACTATGCCCTTCAACTCCAGAAAACTGAAATTGTCATCTACAAGTGGTTTTTTTTTTTCTGTGCGGATATCTACTACACACACACTTTCCAGTGTTTACAATTAGAAAGCAAAATGGCATAATTCTGGTATCCACATGTTCTATATACTAATGAAATTTAGAAAGGTCAGCATAAACACAGTGAAAAGTAAGGACTTTGACCTGCGGGGGGGGTTTTCACCCTTAGTCCAAAAGAACTATTATGTACCAAGAGATTTTACAAGAATAAAATAAAAGCCCATTTTAGAATGACTGTAGTACATCAGAGGCAGAGTGCCAAGATTACAAAGTGTGCACCAAGTTGTTATGGTAACTAAACTGCAGCTTGTTGCATAAAACACTAGCTGTTCACCCCTGGGATTGTGTTTAAATTCAGCTGCTATGCATTCCTACCTGGCTGAACAGACTAGATCACCAAACTGCTAGATGAGATCTGACTCAATTGCCAATCTCAACTGTAGAAAAGAAGCCTAGGACCCACATCGTGTAAAGAATGAATTGCTTCACTCCTGTGGATTTTTCATGTCAGCCCCAAGCTCACCAGTAGTGGAATGTGTGGGAGGATGGACTGCAGCTGTCTCTTGTTTAATGAGCATATTAGAAATGACACGAGAATGACAACATCTGAAAGTCACCATCAGAAAGCATTACCTCACAGTCTATGGGATATTTTGGATAAATTGCATAGAAAGGTTGAAATCCCAATTTTAAGCATGGTAAAAGGTGCAGATAGATTCGTCTTTCACCCAATAAGACTAGCACACAGGTTCTTGCCACTGAGACAGACACTATTCATTGTATCATAAAACGGAGGTTAAAGACCTCCTAATTTTTATCTCCTGTCAATATAGGATTGTTGTTTTTAATAATGCATACATGGAAATGCACCTGTCTCTACAATTACCTTGTCCTTCCAATTTTCTCCTCACCTCTGTGTTTGTCTGTTTATTTGTCTGTGGTACATCATCTAAATCCTATTGTGAGCTCCGTGTGATAGGGTGAAATTTGTACTATGCCTAGTACAATGAGGGCCTTAATCTCTGTTGGGGGGTCTTAGGCACTATGCAATGGAAATTAATAATAATCTTTTCCAGTGCTTGTTCAAGCTACTTTATGGCAAGATATTCTCTTCACACTGCAGGTCCAGTTTGCCCCTTGAACACACAATTCCCACAAAGATAGGTGGGAGCTGCATGAAGGTATTTGAGGGCAGAATTAGGCCCTGTCTGACATCTGTCAAAATAGCATGCACATATCCTTCCTGGCAGACTTCTGGAATGGTCTGAAAGATTACATTCCAAATTTACTAGATTTAATAAAATCAACATGACTGCTTGGCACTGGAGAACCAAACAGTTGTAATGGACCTGTAAGTGAGATGCTATATTTACAATTTGCAAACAGCTGGATGCCTCTCTGAGAAGACAGGTAGAAGTAGACCAGAATGGAGCTAGCCCATAGCCAGCCTGGCAGTGCAGTAGCAGTGAAATGTGCTACCCGGTGGGGAATCAGAGAACATCCTGGATACACTCAGGGTTGACATTACTTACACCTGGCGAGGAAGGAGATTCTCAGAGTGGCATGTCAAGCCTTCTTGGGTGGGTGGCAAGTTGAAGAAAATAAAAGAGGGAGAAATGCAAATTACTGAAGGACCCACCCAGACATCCACAAACACAGTGCTCTCGAGTGTCCTGCATGTGGTGGAATATTTTGATCATTTTCCCAGACACATGCTGCCATGTGGTACAAATAAATAGTCTGATTTGTTTCCTCTGATAAGTGTACTGTTACACAAAGAGAATACATATCAATGTTAAATGTATTCATGGCATGAGAGAGCTGTTCAGATAACTCACTACTACTGGGTGAGAAGGGGGAAAGGGGGAAAAGGGGAGGGAGGAAAGGATAGGGAAGAGAGGGAACAAAGGATACTCTTAAACCTGAGTATTACCCCTGAACTCTGTCCATTCTCCACCGACGAGGAGAAAGGCACATTTTTCAGTATTCTGAATTGGCCTTGCCTTCTTGTATAATAAAAACTGTTAGAGAGAGAGAGGCTATTGCATTCGGAGAGTGGAGAAAGATGAGGCTCTTATCAGTGTGATGAACAGGAGAAGAATGGGAGGTTTTCCTTTCAGTACTCCCCAAAAACCTGAACGATTGCAGTTTATTGTAACCATAAAGATGTTTGAGGAGCCCTGGATCCCCACATTACAGGAAATGGCAGCAAACACCCATTTCTTGCTGCTGTTCTCAGCCCTCCCATCGCTATAATAAAACATGTGCCGAATTTTAAAGGGGAAAAACCTGCTTTGCATCATAACCCTGTTTCCTTGAGTGGAAAAGCATGTACCCTTTTTGAAGGCACTTAAATGACTTAGAAGCCCATGTTGGCATTGGGACTTGGGCATTTTTGTCACATGACAGTAGGGAACCCGACGTCTTGCAATGGAATGCACACAAAACCAAGGAGCTCTTTTTGTGGGAAACTATAGTTGGGTTTTAAATCAGCCAGAATTGGGTTGTGCAGCTAAATCTTGAACACCTTTCTCATGTACATCATCCCACTAAGGTCTTGGTAGATGATCTAATGGTACCTTCTGGCCTTAAAAATCTATGAAAGCAAATTGGGCCCTGAATGGTGCAAAAATATTATGAATGTAGCTGTTATTCACCTGATTTGGGGTTTTGTTACAAATTCCATATTTGAGCCAGGCCCAAGTTCATAAATACAGGCTAAACTTTCAGCTAATATTTTTATTATTTACATAGTGCTCAGATATGTGCTTGGGGCTTTGCAGAACAAACATAAAGCCATGGTCCTTGCCCTGAATGACATCTAATCTATTTTAGTTCTGACACAGTAAGTGAGAGTAAAAAAAATAGAATGAATGGGGTGAAGAAGAATATTGGTTACAGTAATCAGATCAAGTATTCGCACACATTGATGGTTCCGTTAATTTCTTGTAAAGCCACTTTAATTCACACAATGTAAAGAAGACAGTGTTTTGGAGTGGATTTGAATGAGAAGATTGTGGCTTGGGGAAATAAAGATAGGGAGGTCATCCCATGCACTGTGGGAGTATAGATAAAGGCCCAGAGAGGTGAGTTGGAGAAGAAACAAAGCGGCCATCTTTGAAAATTAGGCCATTTATATAGGGGCCTAATTATTGATTTAAGTGCCTAATTTTAGACAACCAAATTTACAAATGTTGGCCTTAAATGACCGAGCCAAATCCACTGTTGGCACAGGGCTTGATCCTCCAAGACTCCAAGTACTCTGGCCCAGATCCAGACAAACACTTAAGCATGTACTTAACTTTGGAGTCAGTGGAACTATGAATGTGCTTAAATGTTTTTTCTTTATCAAGGCCACAGTATTCAGCACCTTGCAGGATCAAACCTCTAGATGAGTACAACTCCGTTCTCGTCAACTGAGTGGTGCCTCTGAGTAGCAGAGATTTCAGCTTATTGAGTATATTTGCCATTGCAATGCAGCTAATATTCCCCTTAAATGTGCCTTTGGCAACACCGACGCAAAACTTCTATTTGCATTATTTCAGCACAAGTTGCAGAGTTCACTAAGTTCTACATGAAAAAAAGATTAGAGGATATAAAAGGAGGAAAAAATGTGATCTCCAAAGAGAAAGGGTGTACATTATAAAGCCTCATCCTAATAATCTTTTGATAGGGTGCAGATGCAGCAAGGACCAATCCACATTTGATCACCTGGTGTACGGATCAGCACACTATTATATTCAGCATTCCTTTAAAACCAACCCATTCAGAAGGCATTACAATAAAATTGCCAAGTGGAAAATAGTATTTTAAACCATTATCGTCAGTGCTGCAACAAGAAAAATCTTTAAAATAAAGTAACTGTCTGAAGTGTCTCTAATGCATCCATAATTGTGACATACAGATGTCTGGTATATAATTTTTGAACATTTGGTATTGGCAATACTGTAAGTCAACCCAGGTCATATGACTGGGGCCAGGAAATAAAAATCAGCCAGTTTCAAGCACTCCTGTGCATCACACATCTGTTACTCTCTCCTCCGTTCTTTGCTTTGGGTGCTTCTTCTTCCCCACCCTTTTGCTCTTCACACTTCTTGTTTCCCATCCAGCTAGAGAGTTTTCTTCAGACCTCATTACTGAGGGAAGCCTGATTGAGAAAGGCGGGTCTTTCACTGTACTCTGAAACTAGTCTGGTTTAGCTTCACTCTGTTCTTTGGTAAGAAGGCATTTTACAGTCCAAAGCCTCTGCTGAGAACGCTGCCCCATGCTCCCAAGAGTTTCACCCCGAGCTATATCAGGTGTTGCACTTTTGTCAAGCACACCTATTTGGCTGCAAATGGAGAAGTTGTTTCTTAGTCAGGCCCTAGCCCTTTAATGCGACTGGGAACAGGACCCTGAAGTGTTTTCAAAATCCAGGCGGGCACTAGTGGAATGTGCTGAGCGTGGGTGTGATGTGCTCTTGATGGTCTCTCTTCCTCAAAAGACATGCTGATACAGGTTATCTAGCTAAGAGTTTCAGCAATGGCTTTCACCTTATACGCAGCTTACTGCACTGTCATACTGACCTAAATCAGAAGTTACATAAAACTGACTGAATTAACAGGTTTTGTCTCCCCAACTATGTTGCTTTCAGTTGCCCTCAAGGACCCATTTGTCTTCACTTCAGTTACCTTAGGCAGCCACTGGCAGTTCAAATGCCTGCATTCCCACATCTAGCAGTTGCACTCACATTCATGTAAACTTCACTGAAAACTATCAAGAACAATATAACCTTATTCCCTCAGAAACTCATCAGTCATTCACACTGGTTCATTCTTAGAATGCCTCTATTTTAATTCCATCACTGAAAAAGCTAACGGATCCAGTATATTTCTGTATTATACAATGAAGATGCTTCACCATTATGGTGATTGGGCTTCACTCGTGTCATCTACTCCTTTTTTAAAATCTCAGCATAACTAAAGTTCAACAGAGACTATAGCTTTATGTTCTTTGCATACTGTACCTAGAGATTTACATAGAAAATAGAATTGCTCATGCAATTGCATTTTATGCAAAAATATAAAAAATTCCCTGCATAGTATCATTACAAAACATGAACCACATGTTATTTACATAGAGTTTTTCATCCCAAAGCTCTTTATAAACATACAAGTGGGAGTTGGGAGGGGGAAACCACTACTACAGTGCTGACCTCTCTTGGACGCAAGGGTAGCAGCCTGGAAGATATCTATTTATAGTATGCATGTCCATTAGCGGCATGTGTTAAGGAAAGAAGAAAATCTGGCTAAAGACATTGGGCAAACTTCTGCTTTTTCAAGACAGCTCTTAGGGTGCAATTTTTGTAGGCACCTAAGGGATTTGGACTTTTAATGGGAATTGAATGTCCAAAGCCCTTAAGCAACTTGGAAAATATCAGCCTTAATATTCAGACTAAGATAGAATCTCAGTTTTTAAGGTCGAAGAACAAAACACAGCAAATTGCACTGAACTCAGTTAATCTATCTTGGAAAGATGACAGTGAGTCATTTATGAAGAGGGCAACTTGTTAGCCTGGAAGTTAAAATATAAAATAGTCTATTCAAATAGATTAAGAGTCAACCCAACAAATGCATCCTACACACGGCATAGGCCCAATCCTACTCTGAGATGGCATGTAGTTCTCACTGGAGTCAACAGGAGTCCCATGCTTTTATGTAAGGACAGACTTCTGTCCTATGTTGAAATGAAAGTTCACTCAAAAAAGCATAAATAAGGAGGGTCTGAACAAACAAACAAACTCCAGGAACATAAAAAGCAGGAGGAAACATAATGAAAGGTTTTCATGTAGCCAAACATATTATATGCTGCAAGGTCATCCTCCTAATTCATGGAATTCAGCTAATCCTCTCGATGAATGCAGCATGTGTTGCTCTCCAAATGAAATTGTATAGGCTCCAAATAAGAGGCAGTCAGCTACTTCTATAAATGCAATCAAATGACTGTCAGTATGAATAACACCATTCCATTTTCCCCTTTCTGTAAACAAGCAAAATAACCAGAAATGTTTCTGTATTGTTTGAAAAGCCAAAGGGAACTTTTCCCAAAAATTATTTCAACTATAAATCAAGCGTGAAAAAACCATGTTCAAATCAAAGGTTAATATCCCAAGGTCCTTAATGTATGATTACCACCCACCTCTTTTCCATTAGCATGATCTCCTCCTCCTTGTCTTTCAAACACTCCCCTGGACTACTCTTGCCTTCTGTCCCACGGATTCACATGGTTGGAAAGTAGTAACTACTTAGCACTCAACCTTCAGAGCACTGCTCTACAGAAAACACGATTTGCCATCTGGTTCCAAAGTCGAGAAACCTGATCACTGGTGAGAAGCAACAGCGTCATTTCTTTTCTGAAGAGTTTGTCATGTTAATTTTTTTAAATCATGGACCTGGTCTCACTAACCACGGTTACAAAACAAAATTGCCTCCTCTGACGTCAGTGTAGTTACACCAGTGTAACTGATGTAAGCAAGAGGAGAATCAGGTACTCTGGACCAGATTCTGATTTTAGCGATAATTATGTTAATCCAAAGTAAATCTCTTGATTTAAATAGAGTGGCTGCAGATTTGTGCCAGTGCACTAGAGAACAGAATATGAGTCAATTTCATCTGAACAATTAATCTCAACAACCCCTGTGCTGTTTAGCATGAGTCTCTCTACGGATATACTCTAGTGTTTTGGAGTTAATTTCAAAATATAAAAATTATCTAAAAGAGTGTCAGAAAATTAACAATTAAAAGCTTATTTTAAAAATTCCACATTTGTTTTGAAGTAACTTTTTGAAAAAGGCAAAGAAGCAACTATTGAACCGAGTGAAGCATTAATCACTACATCCCATATCCAGAGACTATTGGCCAATATCTGAGCCAGTCTGAATCCAACACAATCCCACTGAAGGCACAAAGGGTGCAAGTCAACACAGAATTTATTCCTGTATTCATTCCTTCCAGATGGAAAGGACTCAGTGATATAATACATCTTTTTCATCTCTGACTACTAAGGTCTGATTTTCATAAACCCTTGAGCTGAACTAAATAGGCCTTCATCATGTTATGTACAGAAGCATGATTTTTGAGGGGGGTGGGGAGATCGGTGGTTGAAAGGGGCGGGTTGCACTGACACCACTAAGCGAGCAATGACATTCGGGGGGGCAGGAGAGAATCAATAAAAATCAGAGTCAAGGATTTAACTTTGTGTTTAGCTCGTCCTAGTGTACCTAAGTCTTGCAGCACTATGTTTAAAAAAAAAAAATCAACCACTGTTCTTAAATCAATTGATATACCTGGGCTCAGCAGGACAGACTGGCAATGGAGCTTTATGTTATGGCTAAATTCCTCAAAGGACTGCACCTTACTCCAAATTTGGCTTGTTGGTTTTCACAGGGAGGTATGCGTGCATCTGACTGAAGGGCTGGCTTCCATAGAGAAGTTCTGATTAATATTATCAGGAGTTAAATCATGTTTGTGGTCATAGATGGGTCTACGGTATGTGAATCCAGAACATAATTCATAGTAAGAGTGGTTAGCATTGGGGATGAAATCCAGCCCATGTCCTCAGTGGGTTGGAGTCTCCCCCGGCTGTGGAACCTGCACCATTTTGCAGGTGGATGGGTGGGGCTGGTAGGGAGTGCACTGTGTAGCTGAAAGCCCTGTTCCATGTGTGGTAGCATAGAGGCAGTAAGAAAGGAAAGAGTAGGAGGGCTGGGATGGGGAGGATCCATTACTGTGAATCTTGGCCCAGTAACATCATTTTATGACCTACCTGGTGACTATGGAAATCCTCAGAGGGATTGATAAATGCTGGTTAGAATCGTAACACATGACAAAACTGCTCAATCTGGTGCTCTCAAGGCAGATTTCTGCTGCCCTAAAAGCTGATGCCTCAATATCTGCTAATTAGTCCACTGTACACTTTCAGGAGATGGGTGGAGGGGCACACACTAGATTTTCTCATGTCAGAGATGAGGAAAATCAATTTCAATCCCCAAAGACTAAATTATGGGTATAGGTCATTGAACACTATCAGTGGGGAGAGGGATAGTTCAGTGGTTTGAGCATTGGCCTGCTAAATCCAGGGTTGTGACTTCAATCCTTGAGGGGGCCATTTAGGGATCTGGACCAAAAATTGGGGATTGGTCCTGCTTTGAGTAGGGGGTTGGACTAGATGACCTCCTGAGGTCCCTTCCAACACTGATATTCTATGAATTGCTTTATGCCAACAGACCCTTGAATGGTAATCTTGCAAAAAATAAAATCTCAGGAAGCAGAACTTCTGTAAATTTCAGTTTCAGTATCTGCTCATAAGAACAGAGCATGCAAAGGGATGAAAGCATTACATGCATGCCTTCATCCAAACACAACTGGCAGGTGACATTTTTGGCCTACTACTTTTTGAAAGCAAGTTCCAACTCATTCATTAATTTGAGCATCTGAAAAATCAATGATCTATTAATTTTCCTCATAACACTGAGGTATTACAGAATGCATACCCTATTTTACCCTGTTCTTGCTCACAGCTCAATAAAAATCCATTTGTTTTGTTAGTAAATACCACAGAAGCACATCAAACCACACATGTTTTCTTAGAGAATTAATATCAAATAACATATTACATTTGGCATATGGGAACTAAATTCGGACCCTGTGCAAGTCCATTCAAACGCAGTAGACTTGTACCCACTAACATCAGACCTACATTTGGCCTAGAGAGAATATTTTCTGTCTGATGCATATTGAGGTTCCAGGCCACAAGAGTAATAAAGTACTAACTGTTCCTGCATTAGTCCATATTGTATGCCAATCTATGTGAAGAGTTCCTGTTGGTATCAATAGTATCTACTATCTAGATACAGGGTGACTGTTGTGTTTCTAGCAAGAGTAATGGAAAATATCAACAACAAGGATAAGAAGAATAGACGAAGAGGATAGTCTTCCCTTTGGCTGGCCATTGGCTATGGAACTCCTTCCAGAAGGCTTATGAACAATCACAACCCTGTAGCATCTCTCTATGCACCACAAGCCATCTTTTAGCCACAACTTTCCAACAATAATAAAATAAACACTGCCCATCATGAAAAGGTAGAACCACCAAATGGGTAACTAAGCTAAAATAGGTTTAGATTTTACGTTTTGGGTTTGTGCAATTCTGTAAAAGCATGGTGAGGAGCATGGTTTAAATACTTAGATCACTGACAGGACAGAAAATTGCTCATTGTCGAAGTCTGTGAGAGTCCATGCCCCTAGACAGTTGAAATGAGTCATTACTGCACTTGAATACAACTGACTGGTCATTATAAAGAAGTCTTGGAGCCTGCTAACACCAAAACTGCTGCATGAAACAATTAAGTGAGCTTACTGAGAGAGACAATATCATGGCTTGGAGACTGGAGGAGCATGGGAAGAGATTGAAAGTGGGCTGCAATTACCATCTCACCTCTATTCACGGATAAAACATTGGTCTGTTGTGCAATCAGGATCCTTTGAGAGTTCTGAGCCACAAATCCTCTTCAAAAAATGTCAGAAGGAAGCAAATGAAACTTCCCATCCTTAACATTACTGCACTCTTTATAGAAAGAGAGCTTTTCTTGAACACTGTCAAATTACGGTAGAAGAAAAATCTCCGTCATCTTCAGTGGAAAGAGTTACAGAAGAGCAGTTTTACATTGGCGCTGCTAACCAGAGCTTGGAGTTGTATTATAAACAACGTTTAAACTGTATTCATCAATTTAAACATGAGGGACCAAATTCAGACCTGGTGTGAGCCTGCAGAGCTCCAGTCATGTCAATGGAGTTGCATTTACTTGCACCAGGTTCTTAATTACTAACACATCTAAACTTATATTGAATTCAAAAATTTCTGAATTAAGACTACGTATCTGATCTTGATAACGTACACAGAGAAAAACTCAGGCCAAGCTGCTTTAGGACTAGTGGGAAGAGAGTCAGATTTCCTTTCTCCCCTCTACTTATTTGAAGTATTGACCTTGAAATTAGGTACCATAGTCCTATATTTTGCTAACTAACCTGTTGGTGCTCTTAAGATAGATGGAATAATATGTATATATTTATAAGGCACACCATACCAGAAGGCATCCAGTTAGTCAGGAATAATATAAGCAAGGACTATTCAAATTTTGCTACCTAGTTCTGTCAATGCACTTAATTCCTAACCCCCAACTCATGCTATTTCACTTGTGTGCCCTTATTTGAGGAGGATATCATCAAATTGTGAGATGACTTTCTGATGGACAAATATCCAGCACAGCAATGAAGCAAAATCACTTTCACTTGTGAGAGTGAGAGTACAGGGGCACTTCCTGCTCTTTGGCTTTTTCCTTTCTCTTGCACGGGTACTCTGGGAATGGATTTTAAGAGTGAGTGCTGGGGAGACAGAACAGGAAGAATCCCCTTAAGGAAGGAAGGCCTCCAAATTCAGGGTCAGAGGACTGGCATAAACTCCAGGACAGGAGAGTTTTCTATTATTACATTTTTTGATTATTTTAACTCATTTTGATTTCTGGTTATAAAATTATTCTTTGAAGAAATCCTTTGCTGACTACATTGTCTTCTTTCTGCATAGTCAGTCCACTAGGGACCTAAACCAAAATTTGAGTCCATAAATTGAGAGGCAAAGTGCACTAATCCATTGTGCCATCTACTTCCGTACGAACAGTCCTGTTATATGGTGCAAATTTATAGTGAATGTAACAACCCAGAACAGTAGGAGTAAGGGTAATGAAAATCTAAATGCATGAAAGTTCTACAAATCCCACAGATTTGGGGCATCTTCAGTTTGGGTATTTCCAATTTTTGCTGCAAAATGTTTTCATTAAAAAAAATATTCTTAAGTTCATAGTGAGAGGTTTAGTAGAATAACTAGACTAGAATAGAATTTTCTTGTTGTAAAATTAACCATTAAATATAAACCCGTGCAGTGCTATCTTCTTCACTGTGCATACAGAAGAATGGTAACAATAGCTCTCAGAGGCTAATTTGGGCTGCTTCACTTATCTCAGTGGGGTGTTGACTCTGAAAACTAATGATAATATAAAACCCAAAGCTGTTAACTATTTCACTGTTCAGCATTCAAGCAAACATGTAGTCAGCATGCTTTATCCAATGTGGGTGGCTACCCATTTGAAAGAACATTCCCTAGGGATAACATTTAAAGATGTAAATAACTGAATGGTATATTTTCCACGGATTTCCAGGTTGCCCTGACATGAGTTACCAAATTATTTACTAGTCACCCACAGGATGACTTAAGGAATTTCTTTTTTCTATACTTAATTTGTAAACTGTTCACAACATATACATAATTAAAGATATCCAAAAGCGAATATGTGCTAAGGTCTCTTATGTAATAAACCTGAGACTGAAAATATGAACCAAGTATATGCAATCTTAAGCTTTTGTCAAAGTATTCAGAATAAATAGTAAGGGGATGGTAGCGCCTAATTGATTCATCTATGGATGAGATCACAGAAAAAAAATCCTAAGGCCAATGTACAGTAAACAAGAAAGTAATTTATGTCTTGTCTCTAACATAATCCACCTTTCAATGTCAAATTAAAGATGCTTAATCAAAACTGACTCAATGCTCTGTCTCCTGCTGAAAAAGAGCAGTTGCAGTGAAATATTAAAATGACCAGGAGATCACAACATCATTTAAGCCATGCCCAGTGAAAATGTGGATTTAAATGTCATCATTTGTAGACATCTAAACTAATAATGTATTTGTGTTAAGCTCGGATCATCACCTGTATCTTTTAAGCAGCAGTGTCATGTTTAAGACTATTACTTGGTATCATCTACCAAGGAAACTCCCAATATTGGAAACCTCCCAGAACCTCCCCAGTGATGGCCCAGATTCAAGTCTACAGCCATGGAGCACAGCTCAGTAGAAAGATACAAAATGACTATAAACACTGCATGTTTCTGTGTGGCTTTGTTCAATGAGCAGTTTACATCCTGACGTAAGCAAACACTTGGAAAAATTTACTATAGGCTGAATACTAATGTTCTTAATTCAATATTTATTCCCATTTACTCAGTCCTTAGTCAAGCCAACTCCCATTCACAAACTAAGGATTTTAGGATTTGGCCCTATATAGATTCTTAATATACCTTCCATAATTTCTGTAACATATGTTCAGAAGCTATTCAGAGGAGAGCATGTCCAAAACATATGAACCAAGGCCTTCCAATTAATTTGTTTCTAAGCCACCCGGGGGAATGCTTTTGAATAAAATGACGCTATTTTAGCTGGAGTCTAGCATTCTCTATGTAATTGTTTGTAGCATAACTCATGATGCTTGATGCAGACTGACATGCTTTTAAATAACTGAAGTAATTCTCCTGTGAATATTCCAAGTTAAGATCTATTGGCTCTTATTTTAAAACTATTCTCGCTGTTTGGATGACTAATCAGTTTTGTGTGAGCAAAGGCTTCTGCATTAGGACAGTTGACTGGAATTATTTTTCTAAAGGAATGATAATGCATTTGTCTGCAATGTCCTTAAAGAGAGATCAGAGTGTCTCAATTTTGTTGTGTTGATCTGAAGAAAAAAAAATCATCAGATGACTCCCTGTCATTTTTTGACACTTTCTCTTTATGTTATCTGAGTATATATCTTATACTATAAGAATCTGCCCTCCCAAATAATTAGTATGAGATATGTAGTTCTCTCCCCTATCAGGTTACTGGGTGAATATTCTATTCCTACAATTATATGGTCACGCTAAAGTTTTACCATCAAATCTTTTCCTCCTTGGTAAATAGACTTTAACTGTAATGACCTACTGCACACTGCTTGCTTCTCAAAAAGAAAAGGAGTACTAGTGGCCACTAGTACTCCTTTTCTTTTTGTGAATACAGACTAACACGGCTGCTACTCTGAAACCTGCTTGCTTCTCAGTATTCATTACCAAGTTATCAGGCAGTTCCCGAAGTCAGTTTTCCATTTAATATAAAACTGAAGAACACTCACCCCTGCATCCATAAACTCAGTTGGCAATTGTAAGGTGTTTGTGTGAATTTAAGACATTCTACTCACCCACAAAAAGCTAGATGTTGCAATTATGATTTGGGGAGAGGGGAATTCAACCACTGTAAATATACTAGAATATGAGTGAAGCAAATATTGTTAATGCAGTTGCTCTTCCCAAAATAAGTCATTTGCTCAGGATTTCAGATTTTCAGGTACAAGATGAACCTATCTAGTAAGGCACCCTTAGGACCTGACCAGTGCCGAACCAGAGAATTCACCGAACCCCGGAGGTCAACATTGTAGCGAGCGGGTCTCTTTTTATTTTTATCTTGCCAAGGCGAATAAACAGACCAATGCTTGCAACACAGCCTAGCCAAGGCTTATCGGCTCTCTTCATAACAAAGTGTTAGTGTCGTTACACAAGTTTATTGTATTGGCACAAGGAAATAAGTAGATAAAGCATAAAAACCACAAAATAAAATCATGCCAGACCACAGATGTTGCCGGACCAGAGAGTGCCAGACTAGAGAGGTCCAACCTGCACAACCAAGGCTCATGATTTACTGCTAATAATTCTTCACACATCTTTGACAGCTGTTCACCAAAATGGTTTTCAGAAAAGATAGCGGGAGAATTTCTAAAGCACATAGCTAATAATTCCATTGCTAATGCCAAGAGCATCAAAATAGCACAGGCACCCCTTTTCAAAATAATACATATTTTAATCATGTTATCCCTCAAATCAGAGTTCTTTATAGTATTAGAAATCATCCCACTCAACTGACTCATAGGCTTTCTAGTGTTAAATCTTTTTTCTCCAATGTGCATGTTTTTCAGGAGTTTTCAGAAATCTTGTCTAAGTTTTCTTTTTTGTTTTTTTATATAGGAGGATTTCAATAAAATCTCGGGAGGTGATAACTTACAAGAAATCTCTGAAGCTATCACTCAAGTAGTTCTTTAGGAAGTTCTGTACTTTTTACATTTTTATTAAGAGGATTTTTGACTGGTATCACATGCAGAAGCATATCTCCTGCCTAAAACAATTCAGAGAGAAAATGTTATGCCAGTGAGCGATACTCTTCACTGGCTTCTACCTGGTATCAGACCATTTTCTATATCTTCTTTCTAATCTAAAAGACTTCATTTGGTTAAGTCCAGCCTAAATCATGGACTACCTGTATTTCAAATATCACCTGATGAGCCAAATTCTGCTGTGATTACTACAAGAAATCAGTCAATCAGTGATGTTTACGTTGTGAGATAATTGAGGATAGCTGATTTTATTTCATTTTAAAAACAATTTGTATTAAATAATCTAGAGGTCCGGAGCCATCAATATGAGTATTTGCCAATCTATATAACTGCCTGTCCTCCTTTATTTTATTACATTCAGTTGCTGTGTGTCAAATTAGATCGTCTCAAAGAGCTTTCCATCTAATTTGAAATATGGATCCTATGTATACCTTTGTTTGTACAGTACTCTGTACATGGGACCTGGACCCTCACTGGGTTCTCTAGGCAGTATTTTAATATAAAATGAACAATAATGTTTGCACACAACAAGGCCTATTCCTGCAAGGTGTGAGCACTGTCAGCTTGCACAAATGTCAACAGGAGTTGAAGCTCAGCATGACACAGGATTGTGATCAATACCTCGATTGCTTTGTTCTAGGGGATGCTATGATTGATGGAGACCATGAGGGAACTTGCAGGTATTAGAGGAGGTGAGTTTTCAGTAAAATGCCTCTAGCTCTGGAACTTTCTCCTGCCATAACTCAGACTAAGACAAGTCTCATATATTTAGAGTGCAATGCAAGATTAATTTATTTGAATACAATTTACTCTAACAATGGATGACCAGCATACCCTCCTTCCTCCAAAAGACCCACTGAAATATAACCTACAGGAGGAAAGAAGAACATAGTAATTCCAGCAACTGGCTCCTTTAATCTGCTATTTTCTATAAGCTGAAACCCTATCAGCTGAAAGTGACAGAGGAAGAGAAAGACCTGAGTGTATTGGTCAATCTCAGAATGCAGCCACAAAAAAGGGTAATGCAATTCTAGGAAGCATCAGGTGAGGTATTTCCAGCAATGACAAGGAAGTGTTAGTAACATTATATAAGACACAGTGAGCCCTCATATGGAACAGCATGTGTGATTCTGGTTTCCCATGTTTAAGAAAGATGAATTCAAACTAGAACAAGTGCAGAGAAGGAATACTAGGACGGTCAGAGGAATGGAAAACCTATTTTACAAGAGGAGACTCAAAGAACTTGGCTTGTTTAGCCTAATCAAAAAAGGCTGAAGGGAGATAGGATTACTCTCTATAAATACATCAGAGGGATAAATACCTGGGAGGGAGAGGACTTATTTAAGTTAATGGCCAATGTTGACAAATGGATATAAACTGTCCATAAACAAGTTTAGGCTTGAAATTAGACAAAGGTTTCTCACCACCAGAGGAAGAAGTTCTAGAACATTCTCCCAAGGGGAGCAGGTGGGGGTGCGGGGGAGAGAGAGACATAGCTGGCTTCAAAACTGAGCTTGATAAATGTATGGAGGGGATGATATGATGAGATTGCCTACAATGGCATGTGGCCCATCTGTGACTGCTAGTAGCAAATATCGCCCCATCTCCATCTGTTGGGACTAGATGGGGAGGGCTCTGAGTTATTACAGAGAATTCTTTCCCTGATGTCTGGCTGGTGGGTCTTACCAACATGCTTAGGGTCTAACTGATTGCCTTATTTGGGGTCAGGAAGGAATCTTCCCCCAGGTCAGATTAGTGGAGACCCTGGGAGTTTTTTGCCTTCCTCTGCAGTATGGGTCACTTGGTGGTTTAAATGGGTGGATTCCACTTGCTGGTGGATTCTCTGTAACTTGAAGTCTTTAAGTTACAATTTGAGGACTTCAGTAACTCACTTGGAGGTTATAGGTCTATTACAGGAGTGGGTAAGTAAGGTTCTGTGGCCTTCCATGTGCAAGAGGTCAGACTAGATTATCATGATGGTCCCTTCTGACCTTAAAGTCTATAGTACCTAGAAACTATGGTGATCAGCACAATAAAGATAAATCTAGTAGTTCATAGATTCCAGGGCCAGAAGGGACCACTGAGATTGTCTAGTCTGACCTCCTGCATGACACAGACCATAGAACTTCCCCCAAATAATTCCTTTTGAATCCAATCCAAGCATTGATTTAAAAACTGCCAGTGATGGAGAATTCACCATAACCCAATGATTAATTACCCTCACTGCTAAAAATTGACATCTTATTGCCTGTCTGAATTTGTCTAGCTTCAACTTCCAGCAGATGAATCTTAACATACTTTTGTCTGCTAGATTGAACAGCCCATTATTAAACATTTGTTGCCCACGTAGCTACTTATAGACTGTTATGAAGTCACGCCTTAACCTTCTCTTTGTTCAGCTAAATACACTGAGCTCTTTCAGTCTGTCAGTATAAGGCACATTTTCTAATCTTTTAATCATTCTCATGGCTCTTCTCTCAACCCTCTCCAATTTATCAACATCCTTCTTGAACTGCGGACACCAGAACTGGACACAATGCTCCAGAAGTGGTAAAATCACCTCTCTACTCCTAGTCAAGATTCCCCTGTTTACGTATCCAAGGATCCCATTCACTTTTTTTTTTTTTTTTGGCCATGTTCAGCCGATTATCCACTTTGATTCCCAAATCTCTTTTCAGAGTCACTGCTTCCTAGGACAGAATCCCCCGTGTTGTAAGTATGGCCTGAATTCTTTGTTTCTAGATGTATACATTTGCATTTAGCCATATTAAAATGCATATTGTTTGCTTGCACCCACCGTACCAAACAAACTAGATTACTCTATGTCTGTGATCTGTCCTCTTCATTATTTACCACTCCCTAAATCTGTGTGTCATCTGGAAAAACTTTATCAGTGGTCCCTCAAAGTACCACCTTTACCAGAATGCCTACAACTAACTATAAATGACTTGATTTTAGCATAAAGTAATATAATCTTCAGACATGTGAATCTTTGCATTGTCTGAATGAGGCTAATTATGATATATCAGTGAAATAAACAAGTTTAGGGAGAAAACAAAGGGCAGAATATCAGTAATAATTTTAGTAAGATTTAGCATAAAATAGCTAGGTTGGTTAGTCTCTAAGGTGCCACAAGTACTCCTTTTCTTTTTGCAAATACAAACTAACACGGCTGTTACTCTGAAACCTAGCTAGATGCACAATTTTCAGCCTGTCAACACCAGTAATCACAGTAATCTAAGCACTACAATGGAAGAAATTATTAACTGAATTCATTTTGCATGGTCAAATTCTGCCCTCATCTATTCTATTTCATATAGACTTTTATATCACACATCACTGTAGTATCTGAGCAACTTCCAGTGTTGTACACGTTCTACACCCGTGCACCCCAATGTGGAGACAGTGGGATTGCGCAGGTGTAACCTAGGTCAATATTTGAAGACAATGAGGGAGTACATGTACAAGTGAAGGAAGAACTTCTGCAGAACATTTCTTGCTGATGAGGATGCATGAAACGGAAAGGACACAGCTTGATTCTTAGAATTCTCAGGGCTGGCAGCTTGAACTAATATCTCGATACATGTAAACTGAGCAAATTTCATTTAAAAGTCAATGAGATGAGAAATGTGGAACCACACTAAGCCACGTTACAGTCACTTGTCCAAGTAGATTTGCAGTCTACTGGTCAGGTCCTTTTGAGTAGTCAAGGAGCATAGTTTTATACAGAGAGATTCTAGATGATCCTGGCCAAGAAATCCCTCCAATTCATAGAGATTAAGGCCAGAAGGGACCTCAAGATCCTCAAGTCTGACCTCCTATATCTCACAGGCAACCCACAGCACTGAGCACCCTCACACTAAACTCAACAACTGAATTTATAAGGAAGTATTACAGCCTAATGTTTCTTTACATAGTGCCTATAGATGCCGAGCATTGCCAGTTCCCAAGGAAGTTGTGGGTGCTCAGTACCTCTCCGGATCATTTCCCCAGAGAGCAGATTGAGACCTCCCCTTGGACCTGCTGCCCATGCAGTGAGCTAATATGGAGGGCACTAGGACACAGAAGAGTCCAAAGAGTCAGGAACTGTAACCTAGGCAATTAACAACAGGCTGCTTTTCTCCACTTTCTCCCTCTCCCCTCAGACACACACACCAACTGCCAGGCACTGGTGATTCTCCTCTCCCCCCCCCCCCCATGCGCGCACACACAAAAACTGCCCATCTCTACAGCTCCTTCCTCCCACCTCCCACTCCTTTTGCCCACACCCCCCTAATCTGCCAGCCTTTACAGCTAAACATTAATATGGCCAAAGAGACAAATCAAAATATTAACTTCTTTTCAATGACTGCTTTGGCGAAATGAAGGTACCAGCTCCTAGATCAATGTCTAATGCCACATACAATACATGTCTCCTCTCTCCAGCAGCGAGCACAGAGCTAGGCTGAAATAGACGATTTTCTAATGAGGAAGCACAGTTTAGGTACAATGTGTTATGGCAGAATCTGAGAAAGAGCAATAAAGTACTAATATAGATAGATATATATAGATAGATATACAGTTAGGTGTTGGCCAGACTGAAAATGCCTGGTTGTGTGGCTGTATTCTTACATGTTGCAGATTTTAAGGTAAAGTCCATGGGTGTGTTTTAATCTCCCCCTCAAACAACAAAAGAAAGAAGGAAGGAGATGAGAGAACCAGGGAAAGAAGGAAGGGAATGAGGGGCAACATCAAAAAGAGGAGAAACAAAGGGAAGGGAATAAAAACCAATCTAGAAAGAAACAAAGAAGGTAAGCAAGCATCCTCCTTTCATGTGATGGAAACCCCAGGCAACACATCCCACTCACTCACTGCTCCAACGCCCCCAAAGCCTGCCTGGGTTCTGGCCATGTAGGTGATGCTGCTGCTGCATTAAAACAACCATCCACGCACAAGCCGCTGGAGCAAACACTCAGCATTTCCAAAGTAGACAGTCCCCAACCTACTCCTCTACCCCAGAGCCAAATGCTTGGCCCTCTGCATTAGTGCCTGTCCAGACTCCTCTCTGGAAACCCATCACTCGACCCTCTTAGGACAATTTTTTTTGGGGGGGGTGAGGGGGAAGGCTGGTGGGTAGGGGGCACAATTGTTAGACAATAAAAAGAGGGAGAATGTGTGTTGGTGGGGGAGGAGGTATTTCAGCCACCTGAAATTGCATCATTATTTAATATAAGCAGAATTATATCTGGGTAGCTTATATTTTTTAAAAGAACTTTTGAAGCATCTAAGTGATTAAAATATCTATCCACTGGATATTGTAGTCTTACCTGTCAGATGTCATTCTGAGGGGGGTAGTGAAAATCCTCAGTTTGCTAAATTGCACCACTTGATCAGGTTACTATGGAAATCATCTTGAGGAGGGGGGGGAAAAGCCACCCTCATCCTCTCCACCACCAAGGAGGAAACTGATCCAGTGAGCAGATGAGCTCTGAGCAGGAGCTCTATGCCTCTTCCTCTGTGTATGTCTCGCTGTCTCTCTCTTTCTTTCCCTCTTCCCTTCCTCTCTCCCTCCCCCAGAGGACTCAGCAGGGTGATCAGATCTTCGCCTGGCTGCCAGAGCTGGAAGCAAAAGGACAGTCTCACACCAGCAGCCCCAGCCCAGTGCTTTGCTGCGAGTGGTGCTGTTTCCTAGCCGCACAGCTGGAATTTAAAGGGATAGTGCCTGAGAAAAATCTCAGCTTTTCTAAGATCGTTTCCAGCTGATGGGGGGGGGGCACGAAGCGTTTTAACTAGAAGTTTCCTGTAGGGACCTTGCAATGAACATGCTGAAATATAGATGTCCAGAGATATACACAAGGCATGAGTATATTTTTGTTTTCTATGAGAAGCCTTATGCATTATGAATGATATGTATTTCAGTAGTACCCAAAGGCCCCAACAAAGACCAGGGTTCATCTGCAATAAGCACTGTACACACATGTAGTACCAGACAGTTGCAATCTAAACAGAAAAGATGGACAAAAAGGGAGGGGAAAGGTATGCAAAACCTGCACCTGCAATTTTTGGGGCTAAGAAGTATGCCTGAAAGGTAACCAGCCTCTCTGTTTTTAATTACACCTATATCAAAATGACATGAGCAAGGCCAAGCCTGAGCAGATGGGCTTTACCTGCAAGACCTACACAGGGGTTTAGAGGATGGGATCCTGGCCCCGATCTGAAGCCAGGCTACAAAGTAAACTGTAGCAACAAATGCAACCTGCACACAGACACAAAGTTTGTGACCAGTGAATAGAGATAGTTGGTTAAGCAACTCATTAAGCTACCACCTTCACCCACCTTCACCCTCTGACCTACAAATGTCCTCCACCCACTTGGACATTGCCGCATTGGCCTGTTTCAGACTACCCATGTATGATCCCACTCAAATCAGTTTAGCCTCCCCACTTCCCTGGGGCAGCTCCACGGTTGTTCAAGTCTAGCCCATAGGAGGGGCAGCTTTCACCCAGAGTAACTAGCACCATGCAGCCCTTGTAAATATATTGCAGAAGAAAGCCAGTACGGCTGTATCTCATAACACATGAACTAGGGGTCACCAAACAAAATTAGTAGGGAGAAGATTTAAAACAAACAAAAGGAAGTATTTTTTCACACAACACATGGTCAACCTATGGAACTCCTTGCCAGAGGATGTTCTGAAGGCCAAAACTATAACAGGATTCAAAAAAGAACTAGACAAATTCATGGAGGATAGGTCCATCAATGGCTGTTAGCTAGGATGGGCAGGGATGGTGTTCCTAGCCTCTGTTTGCCAGAAGGTGGGAATGGGCGACAGGATGGATCACTTGATGATTACCTGTTCTGTTCATTCCCTCTGGGGCACCTAGCATTGGCCACTGTCGGAAGACAGAACACTGGACTAGATGGACCTTTGGTCTCACCCAGTATAGCTGTTATGTAGCGTGGGGAGGGGCTGCTGAATTATTTCAGCTCTTGGGAATGTTTTGCCTCCCAGTATTCAGATGGCCCAAATCAGCTCTGTTGCTGGTGACAGCATCATACCTGCTCCCATCCTGGTAGGGGAAAGGGAGAGAAGATCCTCAGGTGCCCATGCTCTCCATGTCCCAGCACTGAGAGGGAGACTAACCACAGAGTGAGAGGAAGGAAGCCTAGGTGGATGGGAGGAGGAAAGAGAAAGACTTCCAGGCAGAGAGCCAACCCCTGGGGAGAAAGAGCCACTAAGTCAGCATGCCAGGGCTCCCCATTTCCTATACTGGGGGTGTGGCAAAGGTGTGGGTTTCTCCTCACCTCCCTCCGCATAAGAGGAGGAGGAGGACGACGACTACTTAGCCAGTGGTGGCACAGGGAGAGATTTTCCACGGCAAAAAAGGCCCGCAAATCCCATTTATGTCTTTGAGAAAACTTCCCCTTTAACACCACCTGCTAGCTAGACCTGGGATTTATTACGACTGTGAGAGCAAATCAGCATTGCTGCTGTCAAAACTGTACCCAATAGCACATTGGGGCAGGTGGGGGAAATGAGCGAAAAGGGTGATACTTGGATTCAAAAGACCAAAAAAAAAAAAAAAATCTATCAGCACAGTGAGGTGTTTGCCTCTCCTGAACAATTACAGGCACTTGAATCAACAATTGCCATTTAGGAAAATGGTAAGATATGGGAGAAACAACAGCTAGCAATACTACAAGACCTTAATACTAGGAAACGAAAAGACCATTGGCAAGGATGTAACATAAGGCAGGTGTTGATATTCAGTTTCCCCAGATGCCCAATTATTCAAATCTCACCATAAATTGCAATATACTGATTATGCTATCTAAACAGAATAATATGGATTTTTGCTTGTAGTTTGCGAAGTGCCATAGAAAGTAAAAGGGCACACATGCCTGCCTCTCTCTAAGGTGCAAGACAGAAGGGAGATCAACAGTACTAATATCCTTAATAATAAAGCACAGTACAAGACTTCAGGTGATGCATCTCTGAGAAAAGAGGAAAAGATAATTGTCAGCTGGGAAACTTAGACTCAAGGAGCAGGTTATTTCTTTTTTATAAGACACAGGATTAGTAAATTATCTTAGAATACTTTGTTTACAGTATGTTCCTACAGAGTTTTGTTTTGAACGGGTGGCAACACACCCACCACACCAACTCCTTTCTGTCCAGTTCTAGTCTGTTTGTAATGGCCTCTCTCAGCTTCCAAAAAAGTTGTGTGGTTACACTTCTCCCCTGGAAGGCATATTTTCTTGTTTCTGACCATTGCGCCTCACAGGTTATACAGCTGTGGAAGTCTGTCTGTCTGGGACTGCCAGACAATACAAAAAGTAACCACTTGAAGAAAAGTGTTTTCATCAATAGTGCACTGGAAAGCAACCCTCCAGGTCAAAGACAATGCCTGTCAAACGTTTTCTAAGCCAATTTATTTACCAGCGAGGAGCCTCTGCAGTGGTTTTAACTATTTATTGGAAAGTTGCTGCCAATCTTAGTTAGAAGTTATTTCATTACATTAATTCAATATTTTTGCCATTTTGTTGTAGGTAACCAACCAACATGCTATTACTAACCATACTGGGGAATAATAAAGAGATGCTTAAATCCTAAGGGGAGAGGCACCTTAGCAATCAGAAAGGTGGTTGTAATATCTAACATATTCTGCTTATCAAGGCTTTTCATACTTAATAAAGAAAAGTTACCAGATGGAAGAAGAAAAGGAGGGAAGTTTTTTGCGAGTACTCTTGAGACAGATGTAACTCAGATTTGCAGAATTGTGCATAGGAAAATATTATATCAAATTACATTCTTCTCTCTTCCTGTGGGATATAAATGCATATATTTGATGCAAAGGATGGAGTGCTTTAAATGTAAATTTATTTCAAAGATATTTAGAATAATTAAGGGCAACACATTAATTTAAAATTGCAGTATCTTGGCTTGTGTATTTAAATGAGATCAATTATCTTAGCTCATGTGCATTCATGTAAGTGGAGGGGCAAAACAAAGAAAAGCATACAATGACAAAATAATAAATCGGTCCCTGTGGACTAGGTACATTCATTTCCTTAGAAATTACATCACCAATGGACACGTGACCTTGTCCACAACTCCTAGAGGAGTCTCTCACCAGTCATAAAGAATTACTCAATATCACTTGTCAAGTGCATTAGCATCCTCCATGTGGTAATTCCTCACCTTGGACAAAATTTACTTTTTAAGACTCATGAATTACCTAATGGCAAAAAGTTGTGTTCTGTTTCTGCTTCCAGCAGTATACTGCATATTAAAAGCACACAGCCAGTGTTAACATAATGTTAAGGTTTAAAAAGTTGGGAAATTCCAAAAGCTGAAGTCTCTACCATAAATGTTAACTTAGCCATGTTGCACATCCTGTATATTTTATGGTATAGAACAAACTGGTCGTACTCAACTAGGAAAACACTCTAACCTCTTATCACTAGTAATACACGTTTGCTAATAAATGTAAATGTCCAAAACAAAAGCTGTATCGTAATCTTTAATAACTGAAAAGGAGTGTAAGCAAAAATAATTAATTAAGGCTGCAGAGTTCCACATCAGGGTATTTTACCTTTAAATACGCAAAGCCTTTTGCAGGTATTGAATTCCCCTGGATGGCACATTCACCTGCACCTCCATGGGGTTTACCATTTGTGTGTAAGCCTGCATGTCTCCCTTCACTACACAAACAGGACAGGTTCATGTAAATACAGATCTGCTTCCAAGAGAGACTTCAATATGAAAGCAATTGCATAAGCCCTCTTTCTGGAGCACTGGTTTTAATCCAAATATCAAAACAGCTAGCACCCACATCTTCAGAAAATAGCCAGTGGGCTTTGGGGAAGGTCGTGAGAAACTCTCTGCATGAATTAAAAGCCATGAATTTTTCCACAAGGGGAGAAGGATTAAAAGGCTGAGGACAGGCAGTTCTGAAATTTGGAAGAGACAAAGGGGGAACTGAGGGTAGAGCCCAAGTTCACATTTTATCCTCTGCAAGCACCAGTCCCTGCCCTTGATAGAAAAAACCCAAGACTCTGAACAGCCAGTATTGCCAATGTCACAAGATCAAAAGTCAGGGGACAGACAAATAAATAAGTAAAAATCAGCAGATGATCTTATAACTCATGAGATTTATACAACATAACTCCTGTCTTCAAGTCTGTCTCCATCCCCATCCCCACCCACCCTGTGTATGCAAAATCAGTCTGACACGAACCCCCAGGGCACACATGGAAACTGAGGGGGCCTCCTGCCCCTGCCTCTGGAATGATGGGAGACAGAATCCTGGGCCCTCCGCTTCACTTACACCTTAAATTCTGGTCAGTGTTCCCCTGCTCCCTGGCCTGTACTCAGGCCCTGTTCCCAGAGCTCCATCCTTCTCCAAGTAGGTACTGCCCCAGGCAGGAATCCAGCAGCAGTGGGAAGAAGCGAGTAGCTCAGTGGCAGCTGGTTTCCTGCAGGGGTCCCGCTAACCCTTCTGCCCCTGCCCTGGCTGGGACCCATCCTCTGACTTTGTTCCCTGCAGTTTGGAGCTGCTGCTGGTGCCCTCGGCTCTTGGTTTGGCAGTGTGGCTGCTTCCCTCCTCCCAGTAGGGCGCTGAGGCTCTGGAGGAAGCTGCAAGCCTGGAACAGCAGTCTCTGATGGCGGCTACCGAGACCTGTGCTCCAAAGCCATCCGCCCAGGCTACCAACACTAGCCTCTAGTGGGTGCCACCAGACCTACGTCTCCGGCAGCAGCTCCTGAGTGGAGGGCAGCTTCTCACTGGGCCATGGGCAAGAGCAGGGTGCATGACACTCATGAGAGTTGCTAGCCTGTATATGGCCTGTGCAAACTGCATGGAAAATACTAGAGTGGAGACCCTTATCCAGGGCAGAGAGAGTGACCTGATGCTGTCCTTCTCTAAAGCACCCGCATTCCTGCTGGGTATTTGCAGTAGAGCTGCTTAACCAGCTGTTTCTTTTAATCCATTTTCTGTTTTCACTTTCTGACTTTGTTAGTTTATATAAAGCCATGGTGGTGAGGGTGCACTGCCCACCCTCTAGGTTTTTGTGTCACCTTGTATGAGTTTCATTGGCTCTTTTAGATCAGAAGGCTTTGCTCCCTTTAGTGTCGGTGGGGAACTCTGGGATTTGCTGGAAAACTCTCTGGGAGACAAGAGCCAATACGCTCAGTCTAGCGACACATTCCCCAGTGGAGAGGCAGTGCATTCTTTATCTGTTTACTGGATTCATCCTTTGGCAGAACCTCCCCACAAGGTCCCAGGAGACACACACACGCCTCTCAAAGCCTGAAAAGTCTATCCATAAGATGTCAACCTTCACCAGAAGCAAGTATGTGGGTTCTTGATTTACATATAATTACCCCCCCACCACCTATGTTAAAAGAACATTATAAAGTTTGCAAAGTCAAGCACTGAAAACTTGGGAGGTTTCAGAATTAAGAATTCAGAGCAGGGTTTGAATAGTTCACAGTAAATGAGGCATGCAGCTACTTAAGGAGAAAACAAAATATTGAATAACTGCTTGTTCAGGAAGCACCCTTCATCCTGTGCACTGATTGAGGGAGGGCCCTGTGGCAAAAATAGTGTGTGATCATGTAATTAAAGACTGTATCACAATGCATATGCACAAGGGGGCACAAGTAAGGTTGCAAAAGCAACTTTAATTCTGGCATTTCCTAACTTGTGAGTGCTTGACTTTGCAACCTTAATCATGGGCGGGGGGGTGGTTTTTGAAAATGCAAACTGACAAACCAAATCCATACCATGACACCATATTGACATCTACATGGTTCATCAGATGGTGTTGGGGGGACATTTAGATCTGCTTGATCTAATGGAGTAACTGATAGCACTAATATGGTGTCATCTTCTGCATGGGCCAGCGCTACAGGGGGATGAGACACACACTTTGCCAGTTCTCATTTGAATATTTGCTACTACCACCAAGAGCCGCACCTGCGGCGAAACACTTTGCCAGTGCTTCACAAACATTTTCTGACAGCAGGGAAATGGTGAGATTCTGGAAACCTGGTTTCCATTCTACGCCCTGGAGGGGAGTGTTCTGTAGTGGGCATAGACTCTTCTGCCCATTCCTCCCAAGCTTGACTCCTTCTGCCTCATTCCCTCCAACTTACACCTGTCCCAGTCCTCTCTCTTCCCCACCCCTGGCTACTTGTCCCTATCCTGTTCTCTTGCCTTCCCAGTCCTAGTCTCCTTGCCCAAGCACTTCCAGCCTCCCCACCCTGCAGCAACCAGGCTCAACCTCCCTGCCTGACTCCCAGTTCCAGCCTCCACTTCCAGCCCCAGTTCCCAATCCCAGTTTCTCCCATCCCAGTCACAGTTTCACAAGTCTCCTTGTCCCAATCTACTCCTTTCTCCCTCCCCAGTCCAGCTTTTGTCCCCTCTGTATTTGATTCACAGTTTCATTCTCAATGCTACCTGGGTGCCAATAGGAGGGTCACTGAGAGCACAGGAGCAATAGATTCCCTGGAGTCTCCATTCTGGTTACCCAACCCCCCTCCCCCCCAAGGAGCAGCCATTCCAGTGAAACTCCAGTTTTGCCCCTGTAACCTTGGATTGAGAAAGCATGAATTCAGTTATTCTGTGCAGTCTGGTCAGCACTAGGAGCTGTAAGTGGCTCAAGCTGGTAATAATCAAAGAAATCTCTACTGAGTATGTGCAAACTGTGATTTTTCAAAAGCTTATAAGTGGGCCAAATTTGGGTGGATTTTCACAAGGAGAGTAAAAAGGCACATTCCTGACACAAAGGCCAGCCCTGTGCCAAATTTCAAGTCCCCGCTCCAATGCATGTGGGAGGTGAATCTGTTCAAAGCAAAGGTCACCAAAAATTTTTAACATGGGCAAAACAATGTATTTTCCCCTTGCCTAAATGTCTGAAGTTTGGCAAAGTTATAAACGACTGAAAACAACAGGGTCTTATAATGGGAAGTGTCAGGCAACCTTAATAATGAGTGACAGCTGCACATATAATATTGGTAATTCCAGTCTGACTCTGAGGAAAGGGCCAACTCTCAGCTCCCTTAACCAAATTCACAGCTTTTTACCAGTTTGCTCAGTTCTTTTTATAGCCTTAGTCTTTCTGAATCTTCCATTTCCCAATTGCTGCAGTTTCTCTCAGCTCCATACACTGGATGTTTTATATGCTATCTTCAAGTGAAGGAATACCCAGCTGGGGATCCAAATTGGCTGCTGAAAAGTCCTCTTTGATTTTGAGCTATTACTTTTGTAATCTTTCTGCCAGGTGGTGTAGGCAGCATCAAGGGCCAGGTTCTATATCTAGGGGTTCCTTCTAACATTACAAACCAGAACCAGCTCGAGCCCCTACCCAAAAATCTAGGGAAACGAAACACTACTTCGCAATACTTCCCCACTCACAAGCACCGAGTTTGCATATAACAAAAGAAAACTTTTATTAAGAGCAGAAGCAACTCAGCATTAATTTGGGAAAACATCACAACAACAATTCAAAAGCAAACCATAAGTAAACATCCTCCCCACAATATCTTGGGTAATAGTTCCTTGCCTCAGTTTCCCACCTTGCAGTGTGAAAGTCTGATGGACAAATGCCCTTTTAACTTACCATTCCCCTTTCCCTCTGCTGCACCCCACCCACAGCTGGTTGGTTGCCTAAGATCAGCAAAGTTCCAGAATTCAGGATTGCATTCCCACGGATTCATCTGCCACTCCTGAAATGGGGGGGGGGGGATTTGAGCAATACCGCTGCTGCTGCTGCCGCCACCACCTCTAGGTGCTCTGAAGTTATACCACTTAGGCCAGTTTTTAACAATATCAACTCTTTGATTTCACTGCATAGGCTTTCACTTATTATGGCTTTACCCTCCGCATTGTCTTCCACCACACCAGGCCTAAGGTTCAGTCTCTTAAAACTGTTCATCAGTGTTTTCAGCTCTAGCAATCACTAAGTAGAAACAAAGACTCCAACCGGAGTCTTATCAGTTCTGTTTTTAAGCACTAGAGAATCAAACAATACTTAGAACTAATTAAACAGAATTCTCATACTACATACAAACATCTATCCCTCTTACTACTAATAGCTACTTGGCATTAACATCACTACCTCCTGCTTAGCGAGCGAGGTTCAGTTTAGGGTGACCCTCTCAGTTAGGGCATATTAAGTACAGTTCTGCTGGCCTCTAGTCATGCAATAAGAAATAATAATTTCATTACCCCTGCATTCAAGACTTTTAAACCAGAACAGCCAGAGTTAATCACTTGGGCAAAACAGATCTGTCTGCTGATCACATAGGCAAAGAAGGTGTGTCTATGCAAATACAGTCTGCTCCTGAGATCTTTTCCCCCAGTTCATCAATAGATGGCAAGAGAGAGGTCATTCAGACCCTGGCTTGCACCTTCAACCTCAGATTCACAGAAAATGCTCTCTAGTTCATTTATGCTTCATTTACAAAAACTTTTAAACAAACAGAGAACTGAGAAGCAAAACCCAACGTATTTTAGATTAAAATAACCCTGTAAACTGTTATAGCACAACTACAATAACCACAAGCCATCATAAAAGTTATATTTTCATTATTACAAAGCAAAAGTACTCTGAAGTGCCATTTGGTGATGCTGGGAGGTTAACATTAGAAACAAGCTTGTACAACACTCTTAGTAGCTTTGTTATAGCAGAGGTTTCTGTAGCAAAATGGGAGAAATTGCAGATGACTAGGTCTGCTTGGAAGATACAAATAAGCTTCTGTGAGATCCACTGAACTCAGAAAGTCTCTTGGAGAGATAAAGTGATAATGGAAGCTAGAGTCTCAGGCATGAATTGAATCTCCTTTACCCACCACATCAGCTCTGGCTGGCTAAGATGGCCTGAATTCCTCTTGATCTTTTTTTTTTTTTAACTGTGATATTATGGAGTAGAGCTCTGGGCACCTTTTGTCTTTTTTTCTTTTTACATACAAAAAAACTCAGATACTTTATTTGTCATATATAAAACAAGCAGATGCTATGAAAAAATATCTAAGGCTATGTAGGACACATGCAAAGGTTAAAACTAGGTGACCCAAGTCCCACCCTCCTCTAGAGGCAGCGGCTAGACTTGGGGTGCTCTATTTGACCCCCCCCCCCAAAGATAACCCTCTAATTTTCAGCCATCAGCCCTTCGATGGGGCAGGGCCTTGAGTTGGGTGGCATCAGGAGACATTCTGGGCCATAGCCTAGGGAGGGGAGAACGGGACCGGAGAGGAGCCCGGCTTGGATGTGAGACAACCCACATCTGAGGGGAGAAGAGCTGGAAGGCAGCAGGATGCTGGTGGACCATGTGGGCTGAGGACCATTGCAGACTGGGGGCAGCTTCTACTACCTCTAGCATTCAGGTGTGTGAGACTTCCTTCAGGGTGGTTTGATCTATTTCAATATCTCTTGAGATGGGTGAGGGGATGAAGAAGAAATGTGGAGGATCCTGGAACTCCAGAGACTGTCCATGCTGCACTATCTCCCATAACCCACCTGTTCAAAGTTGACTGGAGCCATGAGCTTAAAAAGTGGAATATTCTGTCCCAAAGACCCAAATGATGGAGGCAGGCTAAGTTGCAGTCATGCTGATGATTTGGGCATAGAGGAGGGATTGGCCCCAGTTAAAAAAGAACAGCTAGTCAAAATCAAACCAACAGAACTTCTTTCCCCCACAATGAGGAATAATATGTGAAAGAATGGAAGTGAAAATTGGAAAGGAGAAGAGGCTGGAGAGGAGAAAAAAAAAGCTTATAGTTCCTCCATTGTAGGAGGTGACAGGTTGATTGAGGTTACCCCACATTTCAGAACCAGAATAACGTCAGTCTTGGGGAAACAAAACAAGCATTAAGATTTTCAGCCTGAATTGCTGGTCAAATAAGCTTCTTGTGCTCAGACACAACACCTAAATATTAGTGGTCCAAAGAGGACCAGACAAAAGTAGTGCAGTAAGCATGTAATTGAAATAGGTATGGATTTGCTTTGTATACTTGTCACAACACTTGAATTTTGTGCCATTCTAACCTTGCACTGCAATTATTGTCGTAAGAATGAAGCATCAGAATTTTAGTACCTTGTATATTCTGTGCAATACAGCATACTATAATATCTTGACCTTTTCAGTGTTCTGTAAATTGATTGTCTGGCTATTCCTATTCTCCCTTGTTTACAGCCATGGTAACCTCAGAAGAAGAGATGACATGGGCAGCTGTGACTCATATCTTCTATGTTTATCAGCACTCTCTGAATCACTCTGCTTGTCTCTTGAAGACCTGATGGAAGATACATAGCACATGCCTGAGGTGCAGTGGCACATAAAGCATGCCAGAAATGCTGGAGTAAGAGCTACAGGCTGTTTCATCAGGTCCACCACAGGTGGTCCTTGTGGGTCACATCAGTTGACCAGTGTTGTCAGCAAACTGTGATCTCTTTGATGAATTATTATGACAGCATGATAAACCTCCAGCTAAATGGATAATACACACAACCTTCAGCAAACCAAACCTGTCTGGGTAATTAATGTGCTTTTCTAAACATAAAAAAAAGGCTTTTGATCTTTTAAGAACCAGCAAACAGAGTAGAAAATGTAGCAGCAGATCAAAATGGGATAGAGAAGGAGTCCTCACATAACTGAGGATACGGCGGTAACACAAAGCTGGAAAATACCCCCACGAACGTGATACAGTTCTGTGGTGACCTAGAATCCTATTTGCAACGTCTCCGACTCAAGGAATATTTCCAACACACCTCTGAACAACATGCTAATCCACAGAGACCTTCCTACCAACACTACAAAAAGAAGGATTCTAGGTGAACTCCTCCTGAAGGTCGAAACAACAGACTGGACTTCTACATAGAGTGCTTCCACCGACGTGCACGGGCTGAAATTGTGGAAAAGCAGCATCACTTGCCCCATAACCTCAGCTGTACAGAACACAATGCCATCCACAGCCTCAGAAACAACTCTGACATCATAATCAAAAAGGCTGACAAATGAGGTGCTGTCGTCATCATGAATAGGTTGAAATATGAACAAGAGGCTGCTAGGCAGCTCTCCAACACCACTTTCTACAAGTCATTACCCTCTGATCCCACTGAAAGTTACCAAAAGAAACTACAGCATTTGCTCAAGAAACTCCCTGAAAAAGCACAAGAACAAATCCGCACAGACACACTCCTGGAACCCCGATCTGGTTGATCTAGCAGCATTCTATCTGCTACCCAAGATCCATAAACCTGGAAATCCTGGGCGCTCCATCATCTCAGGCATTGGCACCCTGACAGCAGGATTGTCTGGCTATGTAGACTCCCTCCTCAGGCCTTACGCTACCAGCACTCCCAGCTATCTTCGAGACACCACTGACTTCCTGAGGAAACTACAATCCATCGGTGATCTTCCGGAAAACACCATCCTGGCCACTATCGATGTAGAAGCCCTCTACACCAACATTCCACACAAAAATGGACTACAAGCCGTCAGGAACAGTATCCCCGATAATGTCACAGCAAACCTGGTGGCTGAACTTTGTAACTTTGTCCTCACGCATAACTATTTCACATTTGGGGACAATGTATACCTTCAAATCAGTGGCACTGCTATGGATACCCGCATGGCCCCAGAGTATGCCAACATTTTTATGGCTGACTTAGAACAACGCTTCCTCAGCTCTCGTCCCCTAATGCCCCTATTCTACTTGCGCTATATTGATGACATCTTCATCATCTGGACCCATGGAAAAGAAGCTCTTGAGGAATTCCACCATGATTTCAACAATTTCCATCCCACCATCAACCTCAGCCTGGACCAGTCCATACAAGAGATCCACTTCCTGGACACTACGGTGCTAATAAGCGATGGGCACATAAACACCACCCTATACCGGAAACCTACTGGCCGCTATTCCTACCCACATGCCTCCAGCTTTCACCCAGACCACACCACACGATCCACTCTCTACAGCCAAGCTCTACGATACAACCGCATTTGCTCCAACCCCTCAGACAGAGACAAACACCTACAAGATCTTTATCAACCATTCTTACAACTACAATACCCACCTACTGAAGTGAAGAAACAAATTGACAGAGCCAGAAGAGTACCCAGAAGTCAACTACTACAGGGGACAGGCCCAACAAAGATAATAACAGAACGCCACTAGCCATCACCTTTAGCCCCCAACTAAAACCTCTCCAACGCATCATCAAGGATCTACAACCTATCCTGAAGGATGACCCATCGCTCTCACAGATCTTGGGAGACAGGCCAGTCCTTGCCTACAGACAGCCCCCCAACCTGAAGCAAATACTCACCAGCAACCACACACCACACAACAGAACCACTAACCCAGGAACTTATCCTTGCAACAAAGCCTGTTGCCAACTGTGTCCACATATCTATTCAGGAGACACCATCATAAGGCCTAATCACATCAGCCACACTATCAGAGGCTCGTTCACCTGCACATCTACCAATGTGATATATGCCATCATGTGCCAGCAGTGCCCCTCTGCCATGTACATTGGTCAAACTGGACAGTCTCCACGTAAAAGAATAAATGGACACAAATCAGAGGTCAAGAATTATAACATTCATAAACCAGTCGGAGAACACTTCAATCTCTCTGGTCACTCGATTACAGACCTAAAGTTCGCAATATTACAACAAAAAGACTTCAAAAACAGACTCCAACGAGAGACTGCTGAATTGGAATTAATTTGCAAACTGGATACAATTAACTTAGGCTTGAATAGAGACTGGAGTGGATGTGTCATTACACAAAGTAAAAGTATTTCCCCATGTTTATTCCCACTGCTCCTCAGACATTCCTGTTAACTGCTGGCAATGGCACACCTTGATTATCACTACAAAAGGTTTTCTTCCCCCCCTCCCACTCTCCTGCTGGTAATAGCTCATCTTAAGTGATCACTCTCCTTACAGTGTGTATGATAACACCCATTTTTTCATGTTCTGTGTGTATATAAATCTCCTCACTGTATTTTCCACAGTATGCATCCGATGAAGTGAGCTGTAGCTCACGAAAGCTTATGCTCAAATAAATTGGTTAGTCTCTAAGGTGCCACTAGTACTCCTTTTCTTTTTGCGAATACAGACTAACACGGCTGCTACTCTGAAACTTGTTATTTCCTGCCATCATCTTAACTTGAAGGACCACAAACTGCAAATGAAACCATCCAAAAAAATGCCCCAGCACCAAACCAAGACAAAAAATGAGCTGGCACAGCGATTGCCAGCCCCTGCAGCTTCTGCCATTAAGGAATCTTATTGCCGATAAGGAAATTTATGAATTTCAAGTAAATCTATTGCAGTACAGGGGGTCTGGAATTGCAGTAGTTTAGGACTAGAATTGTAACACAATGCTGCTTTGCAGGAAGATTTCAGAATCTGTAAAATACGTCAGATGTAACAACCTGATGGTGGGAGCATGTGCAGTGGGTTGCCAGTTCAGCTGACTGGTATGGGAAATCTGTGCTAATGTTTGGGGGCAACTGGGATCCTTTTCACAGGCTTTTCAAATTAAATTAGTTCTTGTGAAAGGTGTTGGATTTGTGACATTGTTTTTTAGTCATTCGCAAAACAAACACATCACAGGTCATGCCCCCAACACTTCTCAAATGTCAGTATTGAGGATCCCTCTTGGTCAAGCTTCAGGCCAGAGCATGTTATTGAGACAACACTTGTTGTTCTCTGGTTGTCCATACACAAGGGAAAGACACCCATGCTTTCTGTAGCATTTGATACCAGTGATCACTAAATATTCCCATCCAATCTCCAAGAGGCTGTAGAACAGTGGTACCCAAATTGTGGGGTGCATCCCCTAGGGGGGGTACAGTGGAGCATTCAGGGGGGCATGTGGTGAGGCCTGGGTCAGCCCCCATGGGGGGTAGGGAGGAAGCACCATTCAGTCCTCCTTTGCCACCAGACCAGCTCCGACCCTAGCTACAGCTCCACTCTGCCCTCTGCTCCGCCTTCAGTCCAGCTTTGCCATCATTCCCTCTCCACCCCCAGGCCAGCTCTGCATCTAGCCTCAGCTCCTCCCCTATTCCCAGTTCTGCCCCCGGCTCCGCCTTCAGCCTGAGCTCCTCTGCTGAGGAAGCTCTGGCTGTGCAGCAGTGGGGGTGGGGGTGGACAGATTCCATTACTGGTAAGAGAGGGGCATGACAGGGAAAAGTCTGGGCACGACTACTGTAGAGATTAACAGAAATGCCCTGAGATGGTTCAGGTTCTTCCTCTTAGACCAAATCCAGAGGGTCATTAAGGGGAACTGTTCCTCAACCTCCAGAGCCCTCACCTGTATGGGTATCACAAGGCTCAGTCCTCTTCCCCACATTATATCATGTCTATATGCAGGGCCGGATTAACCCATAGGCAAATAAGGCTATAGCCTTAGGCCCGCCTATTTTTTAGGCCCTATTGGTCAGGCAGGGGGCGTACCTGGGGCAGGATGGGGTGGGGAGTGGGCTTGCTCACGCAGCCGTGCTGGAACGCTCCTGCCAGCAGGAAAGGCAAAGCAGCCCCCTGTGGCTTGGAAGCAGTTCAGCCAGCAGCCTACTGTTTCTGTTCACTCCCATCTGTATCTCCCTGTGTGGCAGGAACACACTGCCAGGTATCTGGTTAACATGGATTATTTTCTTTGATGTATTTTTCTGTACTGGGATGCACAGGCAACCAAGTTCTTTCCTTATGCTCAGCCGAATTCCACAGGCCAATGCATCTCTGTACTTTTAAGGGGTTGCAAAAGCATTGGAGGAAGCTCAACACATAATGTTGTAGGTTTCTCCCTCCCCTCTCCCTCAAGGATTTTAAATCCACTTCTTAGCAGGCTATGATAAAAAAACTGGCTGAATAGGCTAAAGGCAGGTTCTGTCCATTCGCTGGTTCTCTAGCAGTTCAATCCATCATAAAAGTACCTCACATTTGATTAAACTTAAAGCTAAATAAACCTGAAGTTAGTCCTCATTTTTCTGCCCCAACTCAAACTAACTTCTTTCCCAAGTGGAAAATGTTGGCTAAGCATCCCAACTACTCCCCCTCCCTCCCAGCACTGCCCGTCTGCTACCTAACAGCTGTTTGGCAGCACTTAGCACTTTCCGGGAGGGAGGGGGAGAAGCGGGGACCACTTGGAGGAGGAGGCGGAGAAGAGGTGGGGTAGGGGCGGGGACTTGGGGGAAGGTGGTGGAATGGGGACAGGGAGGGGACGAGGCTGGTGTGGGAAAAGGCGGGGTGGGGACTTTGGGGAAGGGGATGGAATTTGGGCGGGGTGAGGATGGTACAGGGGCAGGGCCGTAGGAGTGGGGGGTTAAGCACCCACCGGGCAGAGGGGAAGTTGGCGCCCATGGTATGTTGTGAAGGCCAAAAGTTATACCTAGGTTAAAAAAAGAATTAGATACATTCACGGAGGATAGATCCATCAGGGATGCAACCCCATGCTCTAGCTGTCCTTAAATGTCCAACTGCCAGAAGCTGGGACTGGGTGTCAGGGGATGAATCATTCTTAATTGCCCTGTTCTGTTCCTGCTCTCTGAAGCATCTGGCACTGGCCACTGTCAGAAGGCAGGATACTGGGCTAGATGGACCATTGGTCTGACTCAGTACGGCGGACTCCCCCACAGCTAGCAGAGTATAGGAGTTTGTAGCAGGTGGGGTGGAGGAGGTAGTACATGGAATTTTGGGTCTTGTGTACATTGTCTGGGTAAAAATGAGATAAAACCAGCTTTTTTTTTTTTTTTTGGATGAACTATTTTTTGTGAACAGGTTTAATTTAACATCACCAGGGCAGAAAGGAGAGCTTCATGTTGTGGAGAGAAATTCACCCAGGGCTTATAGTAGGGTTTCTTGGCCCTCTGTTCTGAATTTCACCCTAAACATATAAATGAAAAGCTGTGACAATAGCCCTGCATCTGCTCTCATATACCAGAGCCAATTATATACAAGTTGAAATGACAGTGAAAACTTATACAGTACACCCCATAAGGTGGATACTACCAGATAAACAAAAGTCTCAGGTGTGCCTAGCAGTGTTCTAAAACTCATTCATACTAATTACATGTCAGATGCACAAGTAAAGGGAAACTACAGTTCAGTTTCTAATAAGTAATTTGAACTGTTATATTTCTAGCATATACCAAACAGATTACAAGCACTAATGTTTTGGGCCCTGATGCTTCAAACTGATCTACACAGGTAGGTCTCCATTGACTTGAATGGGGCTTCCTATGGGATTGAAAGGACTTGGTTTTGTATGTACTGGAAGGACTTTTACAACTGATGAAAGATATTCCTGAAAAGGGATTTAATAAATTGATATGTTAAATGTAATATTTTTAGACCAATGTTACATTTTCAGCTTAGATTTCAGGCAAAAGTCAAGATCCTAAATTTAAAATGGCCATCAAGGGGCAAGTCAATTCATCAAAGCAACAAGATATATGGAAGTTATAACAATGTGTAAAAATATTAACATTCCTTACAGAAGTCTGAGAGCCAACACTACCAAGCACTATTATGGCATCTGATACATGGATCATGTAAATATGTATTTAAGTACTTTACAGTGTGATTGCTGGAGCTACAATTACTATATTTTTAATGTAAGTACTGTAAGTATTTGTTTGGACAATATTTAGAGAGGATAATGTTATGCACAGAGGTTATAATTTGGTTTTACAGTACACAGTATTTTTCATTTACAAGACAAAGTCTAGTAGTACAGTGACTCTATAGGTAATGTAGCAGCCATTTCATTGATAAGTCATTCAGAGCCTTTGATGTTACAATCAGTTTCACTGAGAAGGTGGCTGTTAGGTAGAATAACGGTTATGTAGCTAAGACTAATTTTAGGAGCTGGGATAAATTCCTGGCTCCACTGAAATCAACAGGAAAAATTCATCAACAGGAAAATCAACTTCCCTGGACCCCAGGTACGGATGAGCCTTAGTTTAACACCTCATTCAAACATCAACACCTCTAACATTGTACTGAACCAAAATCCTGGTGTGGAATGTAAACCCAAAATCTCCTGGCCCAGATAGGAAAGTCCTACTATCTGAACTACATGGACACTCTTGAAATTCTGAAAATGCAGGTAATTTATGTTTCTGGTCCATTCCCACCTTTCATAGTTAATAATTTGAAGACAGTGGGAGTTTTGTGCACATATCTGAGAGCAGATTTTGGCCCTTGGGCTAGTTGTTGTTTTTTTTTTAAACTAAGAGATCAAAGTGCTTGCAGTTGGATAATATACACATCACTTGTCAAATTCAGATCAAAGCAAATTCAGTTATGTGAGAACAGAAAGCATCTTAACCTGACAAACTCCTATTTTTCCTCCAGGAATTCTCTACCTTCCTTGGAGAGCAGTTCCATAGTCCACACTTTCAATATACACCCACTCTCTATGCCCATGTTGCAGCCACCTTCCATCCTGAGAAAGGCAGTATCTTTAGATACTGTCAGCACTAGTGCTAATCAGCTGAAGAGGGGGCTTCCCTCCCAAGGCTGGGTCACCTCCCGCGCAATGCCGACACCAGAAACTGTGAGATCAGGACAGTGAATCGAAGCCAGGTGTCCCATGACATTTCTTTTGTCACTTCGTAACTGCCTCACTAGATTTGCTCAAGTATTTGTAGTGCTGGTTGAAAAATGTCCATCTAAATTCTTTTTTAACCAAAAATTGCGTTTTTGACAAAATACAATATAATCATGAAAAACGTCTGCTTTCTGTGGAAAATTTTGATTTTTTTCACGGAAAAAATGAATGTCCCGAAACCAAAATATTTCCATTTGGGAATACTGCTGTGGTGCTGCACGAGAGCTGTAGTTCAGTTGTGTCATGTCTTCATTCTCCTCTGTGGCACCCAAATGGGACTACATTTCCCATTGTGAATCATGCTCAGGGACTCCCATGATGTACTGCTTCCCATCTCCAAGAGGAGAGGCCATGGTGCTTCACAGGAGAAGTCATCTGTCCAGAGAGTTTGCAGAATTTTCTCCCATTTTTTGACCAGTTTTATGTTTGTGACTAGCAGTGGTGAGCCTACAAAAGACATATGCCTAAATACTACAGCGAGTGAGATTTTTCTTCAGCACAAGTCATAGTAGTCTGAGATTTTGATCCTAAGTTCTACTGTTGATGTCTGTGAAATGTATATTGTTATAATAAGTATAGTGAGTGTAATAACTGATCACTGTGAATTTTATGAGGCCACAGAATAGTTATGACTCAGATTACTTAAAGACCAAACTGATTTTTTGCAAGTGTTTATACCTCAGAATTATAGCCAAGTTACAAACCAAGGGGAATTTTTATTCTCTAAACTCTGGAAAAACAGGATTCATGGTGGAAATGCCAGCAAATTGGGTTAGTGAGTTGTGCCATCGCAGATAAGCCTTTTTTTAAAAAAGAGGATAGAAACGTTTATCTCAATTCACTTTTACTTCAGGCCCATGTTTTTCTTAAGATACTCTAAGAAATCATTATGAGAGGGTAATAACTTAGTTAAACAAGGCCTTGCAGATCTGCCACTTTGCCAGGTCATGAACACCTACAGGTGCTTCCTAACATGGGCACCTCATTTGCCAACAATTAGTAAAGGGGCTTTGAGGAGACTGAACTGAAAATTAGCTGGCCCTAAAATCCATTAAAAATTGTCAGGAAAAAATAGTTGGATAGTCTAGAAAATCCTTTTCCTTACTCTGGTATCATTCTCCTACTATGCTGCAGTGACATGATAACATTAAAAGCAGAAATAAACTTCCATGCACCAGAACTTATTATACAGGGAAGATAGCTAAAGAAATGGTGGATTATGTAAATATTGACAAATTGGCTTAAATCCCAAATTGCTTTGAAATTGTAAATTTCCTTACGATTTTTGTGTATTTTAATCTGCATGGCACACCTGTAAATCATACTCTTTACTACTGATTCTCCATATTGCCCTTCCATGTACTCAAGCAATTCCTATGTGCCTGACGGAGAAAATGTACTACTTCTATACCATACACAGACAACAGTAGGTACTTCTAGGCTTTTAAAAATGCTGCTCTGGTTCTGCCATGGCAAACCTTGAATATCTAAAAAGATACAGCAATCAGGAACCTCTTACCAAGGGTAGCTCAGATGATTAAATGGATACCTCCTGATCTTGTTTTCTGGAATACCAAGGAATGATTGACAACCCATGCTGATGCTCAAACATTGCATCATTTCTAGAAGTAAATTCCTGTGCAGTGCATACTGCTGCATTAAGACTCAACACCATGATGCTAAAGCCAGCTAACAAACAGCAGAATAAATGTGCCCTTTTCACTAGTTACCCAGGGTTTTTTGTTGTTGTTTTTTTTTTTGGATAGTCATTAGGAATTAATCATGCCTCAGTCAGAAACTGAAATAGACAAGATTATGTGAGAAGCAAAGATGAAAGTAAAGATGGGTCAAGTTCTCCTGTTCACTACTGGGAAGAGATAATGTATCACAGTCGTGACTCCATAGTTTAGTTGTTTGCAACTATTCCTGAAGGAGCCACTGTTTAATGGATTGAAAGATGAGGGCACTACTCTTGTGTCCCTTTACACCCTGGCACAGTCGCCATCTTTCTTTTCAGACATTTTTGCTCATCTCTTTTTCTACTTCTGTTATTCCCCTGCACCCTTTTTTTGTCCCCTCTCTGTTCGTCACTCAGAAGAAGGCTACATGCCGCTTGGAGTAGAGTTATCACCTGGTGACTTCAACCACAGAGGTAGAGAATCTCCAGTGTCATGCAACTTTTACCATCCCTGCTGTTTAACATCCCAAATCATTAACAGAACAGTTGGGTAGTTTTACAAAGAACCAAAATGTTTGAAAAACAGGTCCCTCTCTTTCAAATGGTCACCGAATGCTTTCCAAGGTGGTATGGTCATCTTCTCCAAATGCCTACCAGCTTCCCTGCAAGAATCATCTTTGACTTTGACCCAATGGAAGCTGGATGGAAAAGACCCCCTTGGAAGATCTAAAACATGATGACTGGATGGTGTCAACAGATGCCTGTCCCTCACGGGCATTCTACCACATAACACACCATATTAGGCTCAAGACAGAATATCATGGAGGTGCATAATGCATTCAGTGGCCTCTATACTGTTCAAGAAACAGCATGAGAACTAATCTAACCAACCCAGCCAGATAAGGCTCCCTGAAGGTGACTTTTAAAATAAATCTGTTTGCAGCTTTAAGATTTCAGATAATTTCCATTTTTAACCTTATTTTTGACCACCTTCTAACTTTGTCAAAATAACTTTTTTTGGCCTGTTTCACAGAGTCTGCTGTGGAGTGACTGTAACCTTCAGCACCAGGTAACACAAATTACAAAGACACAGGCAAATCTTTGGAGAAGTGCTGGACTATATTTTTTTCCAGAAAAGCAGCTCCTCAACTCACAATTATACGTCTTGTACATGCTGGAAAATGACTTGTTTTACCTTCTCTGGTTTGTGGGGAAGAGGGAAGGAATTCTCCCTCTAAGGCCCATATAGCAGGGCGGTCACCCCACTCTGGCCTGAATGGGTTAAAACAGCCCTGGGAAAGGGCTGCCCAGGGAAACCAATAAACTAGGCTGATTGGAGAAGCAGCCACAGTTGGGGCCGCGCCCCAATCAGGCCACAGTTGGCCCTATATAAGGGCTCAGGGAGGAGTTGAGATACTCTTTCTCTAGCTCTTGAGAGAGAAGGATCTAGTTGCCTAGGGAAAAAGGGTACACGGAGCGGAGCAGGGCTGGGGAAAGGCCAGAGGAGCTGGGGATCTCCAGCCTAGCAACTTCCCCAGGCTGAGGCCTTGCTAAAGGCCTATACAGGTTCTGGGGCTGGGAGGTGCAGCCCAGAGACAGGCAGAGGCAGCTGATCCAACCTCATTGCTGATGATGAGTGGTTTACAGACTGCAGTCTGCCCCAGTGAGCGGGAGCTAGATGATGACTGGCAGTAGCCATTGAGGTTAGGTGGGGGTAGAGGGTTAGGGGTTCCCTTGGGTGGGGAGACCCAGATTGTGGGTTACTGCTGGGGGCAGAACCCTGAGGTAGAGGGGCACCGGGGTCTGGGAGGGACATGGGGGGCCAGCGACAGGCGAGACACCGGCCTGCAGAGGGTGCTCCTTAGGCTGGAGAGCTAATTCCCAGGATGACCAGCAGGAGACACCGCACCGGTGTGTCGTCGATTCACTACAGCCTGTCAAAGGAGACCGAATGATCCCATGCTCCTTCTCTCCATGTTGGGAGATCTATGCTGATTGAATACCTTGATTAATTCTTCCCTATATCTGGGAATCATGGATGAGCTGAAAAGTGGCAAGACACATTCATACACCCCTGCACACATTCAGTTGTATGAACTGGCTGCCCTTTTGTCCAGGTGCATATTTTAATGTGCATATTTTAATATGCACTTATTACAACTTCCTCTTTTCTGGAGGAAGAAGGTGCTTCCTTCACTTTGCATGAGGGAATGAGAAAATATCAACTCTTCAATTCACCCTCCTGTGACAGGGCCAAAGAATGGGGGTTGGAGCAGCCCATATATTTGCCTTGGAGACACATTACATCTCTTCCCCTAAAAGAAAATCTCTGAAATATTGGTATCTCCTGCTCTATTTTTCATCTTCTTGTGATGCAAAGTTGGAAACCTCACCAATATAAACAGTCTAGTGACAGACTGATTAAGTATTTTTTAAAATGACAGCTGTAAGTCTAGACTGCAAATGCTTGGTCCTGGAAATCAAATAAATGTATTGGATAACTCATCTTTAGTTTTCTCAAAAAATATTGTATGCTCTCCTCTAAGCATGTTTTATAGGATAACACGGTTTTGGTAATTAAATATTCATGGTAAATAGGCCCAATGGAATATTAGATGGGGTGGGATCTGAGTTACCCAGGAAAGAATTTTCTGTAGTATCTGGCTGGTGAATCTTGCCCCTATGCTCAGAGTTTAGCTGATCGCCATATTTGGGGTCAGGAAGGAATTTTCCTCCAGGGCAGATTGGAAGAGGCCCTTGAGGTTTTTCGCCTTCCTCTGTAGCATGGGGCATGGGTCACTTGCTGGAGGATTCTCTGCTCCTTGAAGTCTTTAAACCACGATTTGAGGACTTCAATAGCTCAGACATAGGTGAGAGGTTTTTCGCAGGAGTGGGTGGGTGAAATTCTGTGGCCTGCATTGTGCAGGAGGTCAGACTAGGTGATCATAATGGTCCCTTCTGACCTTAGTATCTATGAATCTATAAACAATCTTTCTGTGTATTCTGCACAGAGTATTTCAAAGATCTTTGAACATATCATGGACTGGCATGTATTTGGTGCAATAAAGTATGCATCAATATCTAGACACAGTCCACTCTGATTATTTTCAGCCAGAATCTCTCTTAAAACTCAGTGCAAGAGCCTGAGAGATGATAATCTTCTAACTAGGTTCCAAAGAAGAAAATTTTTCTCGTCTTTTGCACTCTGCTTCCTTTTGGCTTAGCTTCCTTACCTAGACTTAACCACTTAAAATGGATGTCTATATTTTGTGTAACTCAGGATTGGTTTAGTTAGATTAATAGAAATGGCTCACACCTTAAAATAATAATTAATTCAATTTTCATTCATCAAATGACCTCTGAGAAGTTCTTTAAATATGCCAGGCTTTTTTCTGAAAATGAACAATGTTGTCTTTTGTGTGTCAGAGTATGGTATCTTGATCATAATAAAAGCTATAGATCATTATATCCAATCTCAAGAACCGTACAACATGTAGCCTGCCTGCCAATTGCAAATTACAAATTTTGTGAATTTATGGTTAGGACTACGACTCAGGAGACCTGGGTTCATCCCTGGCTCTGGCACTGATCTGCTGTGTGACCACTTCACTTCTTAGTGCCTCTGTTCATTCCTGTTTGTCTTTTCTATTTATGTTGCAAGCTTTCTGAGGTAGGGAGTGTTGTCATGATTTGTACAGTGCCTAGTCCCAGTATCAGCTGGAGTATCTAGCTGCTAAAATAATGTACATACTATATACATTTCAACTTAAGTGGTATTTCACTCTTTATGTATATTCCAAGTTATATTGTAGCTTAGTCTGTGGACATGGTTCTTTTATTCTTTTCACTACTGTGGTAAAAATATTAATTCTGGGACATGTCCATAAAATGCAATCAATGTAATAAGTTATTAAACTTTCATTCTTCAGTGTTTCCATCTTTTCATTCCTACCATGGTTCCTCATGCTGCTATGGAATACCCAACTGAGTGGATTTTAACCCTCCCCGCCAATATCTTCTTCATGATCACAGCCTCATTCTACCTGACCCTTCCTGAGTAGTGTCGGCCATGTTACATCCCCACTATGTGCCCCACTTTTTCCTTTTGTAAAATGAGATTATAATACTTCCTTACCTCCTTACTCTGAGGGTTAATCCACTATGGTCTGTAAAATGCTTAAGGATCCTTGGATAAGCATACAGTACATATATCCAAAATATTAGCATATGCACTGTTGTATTAGATGTGATGGTCCCAGGATATTAGAGAGAGGTGGTGAGTGAGGTAATATCTTTAATTGGACCATCTTCTGGGTGAAGTAATATTTAGAATAGTAATAATTAGAAGTTGGTCCAATAAAAGATTACCTCACTCACCTTGTCTCTCAAAATATTAGTTGCATTATTTATTTATTTTCTAACATCGCAGAAATTATATTACAATTATATTACATCTTTAGGGTTTGTGCAACAACTAAAACAAGAAACTGCTGGTTTTGGAAACAGGCTTCTCTGTTTACTTTTCTAAAGTGCCCTTATTTAACCCAATTGCAGTTTCCCTTTCCCTAGGAACCACACATTCACCTCAACGTGATCATATTTGTTTTTCTTCTTGCTTTCCATTACAATTTGCTGTGACCAGAATTGTTAATTATTGTATAAATCATACAGTCAAACCACAAAGGCAGCATATGCTGACTTCAGCAGAAATTCCATCCCCAGTTCCTTGGCTGTGCCTGGGTAACTGCAAAACATCCTAGGGGCTGTACAATCACCCACTACTGGCTTTGAGTTTGGGATACTTTGCCCTCAGGTCAGTAGGGGATGACCACAGAGCAGAAGCAGAAGGCTCAGCCTATGAAGGAGAAAGAGCAACTCACTCTCAAATGACTTTCTGATTGACACTTGGTCTCAGGTTCTGTAGAGTGACATGTGCAGGTCTCCACAGCTCACAATGACAGTGTATTGATGGGGAAGCTTGCCATAGCTAATCCCTCCAGACATAGGTGCCGACTTTCTAATTTTCCTGGGGGTACTTGACTACCCTCCCGGCCCCTGCTCTGCCTCAGGCCCCGCATTCCTCTTCCAACCCCTGCTCCGTTCCTACCCTGCCTTTTCCCACCCTGTTCCACCCCTTCCCTGAGCACACCCTGCCCTTGGTCTGCCTCCTCCCTCCCAGCACCTCCTGCACATCACTGAACAGCTGATCCATGGTGGGCAGGAGGCGCTGGGAGGGAAGGGGAGGTGCTGATCTATGGGGCTGCCGGTGGGTGCTGAGCACCCACTATTTTTTTCCTGTGGGTGCTCCAGCCCCAGAGCACCCATGGAGTCGGCGCCTGTGCCTCCAGATATAGTGATGAGAAGCATAAGTAACATCTAAACACCTCCAAAATCTTGCAAAATTGATCTTTCACCTTCTTTCTTTTCAACATGTAGGAGAAGTAGCTTATAAATTGTTTTAATTGTCTGAGTGAAGAGCTTTTTGAGGAAAGTCAAGTGAAAGAAATGGGTCTTGAATTTTGTTCTAAATACAGTGATGCCTATGGTCACTTTTATCTTTTTGGGTAGTTAGTTCCATGATATGGATCCAGGTCCCATGGAAGCTCCGACTCCACGGTCAGAAGTCTCCTCTATTTCAGTTGACAGTTTCATGGTTCCAGTGGAATGTAGCTGTTGTGGGTCATCACTACTGTGGAGGGAGAGGTGATCTCTTGGGTAACACTCAAAGCCCTTTATGATATTGGAGTTTATCAGGAGAGATCTTGAATTAGATTCTTTATTGAATAGAGAGTACAGTACAGTGCGCAGAGCACTGGTGTGACAGGCTAACAGTGACCTGTGTTGCTGAACAGACAGGCTGCTGCGTTTTGCACCAGCTGGAGCTTTCTGAGGAGGTATGGTTTCATTCCTATACAGGAGTTTCGATAATCAAGCCTGGAGGCCATGAATGCACGGATCACAGTGGCCAGGTCTGGGTTTATAATGAGGGAATGAGAGAATATCAGTGGCCAGGTCTGATGATGTGCATCACAATCTCCTGGCCAATTGCAGAGAGAGACGTGTGGGTTTTCCTGCTATTGCTGTTTGGGCATCCTAAACCACTGAGGAGCCCAAAGTTGAACATCTTTTTAACAAGCTGAAGGCACTCAATAGAAGCGGAAAGTTCTTAGAAGTGCTTTTCGTTTTCTAAGAAGCAACACCTCAGTTTTGCCTGGGTTCAGCTTTAGCCAGTTATTCTTCATGCTGGAAATGGTCTTGGCTAGGCATTAAGAGAGTTGGGAAACGGTACTTTTCCTGTATGATGTAAAGATGTAGCTTGGTGTTGCCCAGGTACTGCTGGGACTGTCACCTGTGTCTCACCAGCTCTCCTAATATCTCCATACAGACAGGGCTGGATTAAGGTTCTGGTGGGGCATAAGTCTAATGGGCGGGAAGGGCCTAAGTATGAATTACGTATTGCAAAAAAAATTATGAAATCAAACATTTCTCTACATACATATTTACATGTTATTTATTTTTGTAAAATTAATAAGTTTATTCTACTCTCACTACACTCAGTTCTTCAAACAGATATTTCCGAGTAAGAGGTAGCACGAGGGATGCTATGCTGTCCTTCTCTTAGGCCTCCTTCCTCCTAGGTAGTGGAGTGCTCATCTGTACGAGGATGAACACTGCAACATTCCCCATCCTGCTCACCTCTTCCAACCTTGTGCTTCTACCCTCAGCTCTCCACATGGCACAGTGCAAAGCCAAGCCCTGCAGGTATTTCCCCCAAGCTATGGATTCTACACCACATATCCCATCTCACTCTGACTTCAGTCTGAGAGGCAGCCAGCTTTTATTATGTACAAGAAAACCACTCAGGTGTAAAATCCACTGGAGCAGAGGAAGTAGTAGTGGGAAAATGACATTGGGTGGAATTGCATTTTAGGCTGTCTTGGTCTGGAAGCTCCCTCCCATTATTGCACTGGCTGAGGACAATGAATTACTGTTTTCACATTGAACCCAAATATTATTTGTGGGATGATACAGTTTGTGTAGTTAATCTCCAGTGATTCACCACATCAGGCCATTCTGTCACCAAGCTCTTCCACAATTGGAATCATGGAATAGAATCATAGGACTGGAAGGGACCTCGAGAGGTCATCTAGTCCGGTCCCCTGTACTCATGGCAGGACTAAGTATTATCTAGTCTAGAATGTGTGATCAGCAGCTCTGACATGAAGCTTTTTGAGCATGACTTCTGTGTGCACCAGCCCCCTACGGTTTGCATTTGTTTGTTTTAAGCTTTCCGTAAGAAAAAGGTAACAGCTAGAAGGGACACAGATCTTTAGATGGTTGCCCAGTCATAACATTTAGCACTTCTGTACTATGTTAGCTCTTCAAAATCGCTGTACAAACATTAAACAAACTTAATCTAAAGCCTTTCAGCTTCTGAATGACTAGGAGTTGACAAAACAGAGCTATTCCCTGTTGTGTTCTCTGCCCCACTGAACAAAAAGACTTCACTGAAAATCAGCATCTTAAAAGAACCATTAAAGATCTTTCAAAAGAACAAAACCAACCAAACCTGCTATAGTGACACCCTCGTTACATCAGGTCTGGTGTTTGTTTAAGGCTGGTGTAGAATGAAGGGAGAGCTTCCTGTTTCATTTGTATGTGTAAATCAAGCAGATCTTGCTTATTTTTTTCCCTTAAAGTGCTCAGAGTTTAGAGGAGGAAAGTGAATGAGATTCCGCTTATACCAGGTGTGAAAAAGCAGAAGGGACCAAAATCTATTCTTGTGCAAAAATCTGTTCTCCCGGAAGTCAATAAGGCTACACAGGTATAACTGTCAGCAGGAATTGGCCTGTGTTCTCATTCCCTTCTCGAACCACACACATTCCATGCTTACCCAACATTTTCCACTTGGGAAAGAAGCTGGTTTGAGTTGGGGCAGAAAAATGAGGACTAACTTCAGCTTTATTTAGCTTTACGTTCAATCAAAGGTACTTTTATGGTGGATTGAACTGCTAGAGAACCAGCACATGGACAGAACCTACCTTTAGACTATTCAGCCAGTCTTTCTATCAAAGCCTGCTAAGAAGGGGATTTATGTGTTGAGCTTCCTCCAGTGCTTTTGCAGCCCCTTAAAAGTACAAAGATGTGTTGATCTGTGGAACTAGGCTGAGCATAAGGAAAGAACTTGGTTGCCTGTGCATCCCAGTACAGAAAAACACATCAAAGAAAAAAAATGGATTTCTTTGATTTTTAGTACAGTTCAATACAGTATTGAACACAGTGCATCATAAATCTGAAGCCCCTCGATGGAAGGTACTGTAATATGTAAAGTACTGGTACCCAGAATGGGATGTTTTGTTTTGTTTTTCCTACAAATGTGTGGGAATTCGTTCCTTATACATGGGAGGGGCAATAGTTCCGGCTGGAGCTGGATAGAGCGTGTGCAGGTTCTGCGCGAGCTTCCCATCTAATACTGCCTCTTCCCCCTGCCACCCTGTTGCTCTGCTCCCCCGGCCCCGTCACTCACCAGTTGTCCAGAAATGGGACCCAGCATACATAGAAGATGGGCAGCAGGCACCAGGACCCAGCATCCTGGAGCTGCCTGCCAGCCTCAGCTGAGGAAAGGGACAGAGGGAGCCTCTTCCCTCCCTGACAGCTAAGCAGAGCTCCGGAGAAATTGGGGGTAGGGCAAGCTGGGGGACACACACAATATCTGCTCAAACTACACCCACGGGTTCCTGTGGTAACTGGCTTTTTAGTGTCCGGTCACCATTGTTAACCGGATACCCGACAGCGTGTTCCTGCTGCGCGGGGAGACGCAGCATGCTGCCAGCTGACCTGAGCTCCTTCCAAGCCACAGGGGGCTGCTTTGCCTTTCCTGCTGCCAGGAGCGCTTCAGCAGGACTGCATGAGCAAGCTCGCTCGCTCCCCCCACCCACTCCCAACTCAGCCCCAGCCGCACCCCCTGCCTTACCAGTAGGGCCTAAAAATAGGAGGGCCTATGGCTATAGCCATATTAGCCTAATGGATAATCCAGCCCTGCCCGGAATGCATGTAGAACAGCATTTTAAAAACACTTTGGCTTCTTGAGACCAGAGGCAGCCCTCAGAATTCCTGACACTGATTCTGAATTTCAGACTTTCCTACTGCTCCTTAGTCAGTCTCGTGTGCATGTGTGCAATACTCAGTGCAGTGGCCACCTGCCACATCAGCTTGGAGTACTAAACAACAGGCCCCAAGTCCTTCGCCTGAGGGTGGTGATTCAGGAGGTGAGGGGGTTTTATTATTAAATAACACATTTTAATAGTTCCTTCATTCCCAATGTTTGTTTCCAGTCAGGTTTGGAGGGAAATCAATGGTACAGTAGCTGATGAGGATCTAAAAGACAATCTCTTCTCCAGTGGAGATTGGATGAGCAGGAACCGCTGTGAGAGAGGTTGTGATCAGCAGACTGGGAGCCGGAGCCGATGGAGTGAAGTGAGTGCATCAGGAAGCACTGGGAAATCAGGCTGAGTGGAGAGTGGAGGAGCAGCAAGCAGAGGAACGTGGCAACCAGGACCCTGAGCAGCAGCAGGTCAGCCGCACAAGTTTAGCAGCTACATCAGCATCTGTAAGAGGAATAACAGCCAGCTTGCCGTGGAGAGGTAAGTGCAGGAGAGAGCCTGTGGAAGGCAGAAAGGAGCTTCTGAGCTGGCTGAAGAGCCAGTTCTCTTAAAAAATTATTGGTGGGAGCACACAGCCTCTTGACAGCTGAGCTGTTCCCAAGGCTCCACTTTAGCGACATAGCAGGACTAGAGGGTTACAAATGTAGGAAAGTTGCACGCCGTGGTAGTGGCTATGTGCACTTGTTGGGTGGTTCCAGCCTTATTCACTTGGATCTGTTCATTTCCAGATTCTTGTAGAAGATTCCCTCACACTCCAAACCATTGTCCTTCCTTCTCCTTCAAACAGCACGGCTGGGGGATTACAGAGAAACCCTGGCTCGTTTTCACTCTGCAACAGCCAGCCTATCTAAGTATTGCAATCTATAGGCTTCCTCTTCTGAGCTTATTCAACTCCTGTTACAATTAATGAGGGTTTCAAGCCTCCCTGTGCAGCAGTGAAAAACACCACCCCTGTGTGTCTAAGATGCAGACAGTATGTGGCCTGATTCATTGTTTAATCTTTTTCTCCATGGCACACAGATCAATACAGTTTAATATATGGATGTAGATCGCCCAGCATATTAGACAGTTCAGGCTGTCTTTATACTATTTTAATGCAATCTCTGGCATCCGTCTACTGGGTACACAGTATTACACTATTCAAAGTGTTTTCTTAAACTCCAGATGAATAATAAAAGGAATTTAAGAGGTATTTCCGCTGATAACCTTGAGCCCCAATGGCTGGTAGGAGGTATCTTTTTGTAGGGCTAGGTCTATACTAGTTTTAAATGATTTCCGGAAAATGGCCATTCACTACTCCGAGAGACAGAGATGGCTAGGGAAAGAAACTGCCTTGACAGGCTTTGTCCTTATGCGTATGTCTTGTCCTGCCTGTGTTATTAGGCTATTATTCTGCTCTGGTTTTATTCAGCCCAGGTTTATGCCAGTGTAAACTCTGGAATAGAGACCCATTTGAACAAAGTCTTTCAGGGAAGGAGGTTGGGCTGGCAAATAGCAGCCCCAGCCTCCCTTAAGATGATGGTTCCAAAAAGGGTAAGGTCACTTACAAAGTGGGCAGTGTGGGACGAGAAGTGGTCATGGCCAAGATGGCAGGAGGGTGCAATGATTCCCCACTTTCCCTCAGCAGCTTCCACCCATCGATCTCCGATACAGGCCCATCATAAACTATAAACATTTGCCCAAGAAAATCCCTGTACAAAGGTGGAAGCAGGTTTTCATGGTCTGTGGATGACATCATAAGTATTTACTGGATTTCAGGCCAACAATGTTTCTTTTCCTTCAGACCACATTCCCTATTGTCAGAGTATGCTGTCATGTCAGCACCAAGTATCTATAAATACATTCTTCACACTATAGCAGGATCATATCAGTACGCTTCTCTTTAGTGCCCTACTGCTTTCTTGCTGACTTTGCCTCCTCACCACGTGTTCCTAGCTCTGCCACTGACCTGCTGTGTGACCTTTGGCAAGTCACTTAACCTGTGTTTGCCCTACTGCCTTTTGTCTGATTTGTCCATTTTGACTGTAAACTCTTTGGTTCAGGGACTATCTCTATGTAGCTGTAGCACAATAGGGCCCCAATCACAGCTGGCGGTGATACATGGCATCTAGGCACTGCTTTAATTCAAATGAAAAACAATTAAATGAAGGAATTGTGCCTATTTTTGAATACTTCTTTCTCCTAAGCTGTCCAACGTTTACAGGCAATGCACATGCTTAAGAGAATTAAAGGGACTTCAGCTAGGAGGCCTATCAAAGAAAACTACAACGTATCCATGCAAATTACTTTGAATTACTACAACAAGGGAGCTTTGGTAGAAGCCATAATGCAATAAGGTTAACATCTGTTTTTTGTGGGGGGGGGGGAAGGGGGCGACAAATTCTGAACAGAAAAATAATTATTCACTCTTCTAAATAACTTTTAAAATGTCATTCTTTCTTTTAATGTGCTTTATTTCAAATTAACAAGGAAAGAGGTTTCCATTTTGTGATTACAGTTGTTTAATGGATCATTTTGTTTGGCTTCCTATCAGGTGGTGGCAAAAACAGCATTTCACAGCAAAACAAATCTGCATCTGCAATTGTTTAGCAAACACTTTTGGAACCCAGGGGAAATGTTTAATATGCATTTGAAAATATGACCCTTTTCTTGCATTAACATCTATTTCAGGATCTACTTCACACTTTCATGTCAAAGATCTATTTATGCATAACAGTGTTAATGCAGTTTTCCAAAATGTGCCATAAATACTGATACATTTTATTCAAAAGGAGGCAAATTTAATATCTGGCCCTATTCCCTAATTCCCACAGGAAAATTAGGTAAAATTAGCTTTCTGCAGTCACAAGTTCTTCATATTACTGCACAAAAGGTCGAACTTGTACTATAGAAAGATCAAGAATTTTATTTTATGCCAATGTCAATATAATGAAAAAGGGCAGTGGACAAAGGAATTGAGCATTGCCTTTTACAGCTCTGGATGATCCAGGAGATAGTGAATGTGGATATAACTAATTTTATTAATGATTATCACTATTAATTAAAATTTTTGAATAAAGAGATTTTGCTATGCAAATGAACCATTTACCATTCAAGACAAGGAAAAAATGATAACACTTAGTTCTTACACAGCATTTGGTATTTTTCACAATAGCATACAAACATTAACTACATTAGTCTCGCAGCATCCTTGTGACTAAGCTAGATATTATTTCACATTCCATTATTTTACAGATGAAGAAATAGACACAGGGAACTTACCAGAGTGGACAAGCCCATGCAGCAAGTGAATTAGACAGGTGGCATTAAAACTCAAGAGTCCCTGGTTCCCAGATTTCTGCTTAGTCCAGTAGATATTCCTTTGTTAGCAGAAAAGCCAGCTACATTTTCTTTCTTTTCTTAAGTTAGATTTTGCCACCCCACCATTTCCTCCTGCAATTAAACATGGGCTCCTCATCACCTTGTTTCCACTCCTCTCCCACTCAGTGATGACTAGGAAGAGCTTTCATCCTTTAATTTCTGGTACCATCATGTTGCTTCTTTGCATACAGAAATCTCTTTGCTGTGATGGTCAGAATAGCAGTGCGTGGGTGGATATGACAAGCAATAGTCTCACTGAGGGCAAAAGCAAGTAAACAGAGTTTACCCATTGCTCATTTGGGGAAAATGGAGTTTAGTTTAGGTTAGTTTACCCACTCCTTTTTTAAAAAAAAAATTACACCACTGACAAGTCACTTCTGCTTACAGCACAATGACCTGCTGAAATACCAGCTCATGCTGATTTCAGCAGATCTTGCAATATAAGGACCTGACTCAGTGCCCACTTAAGTTGATAGAAGTCTTTGTCTGAAGTAAAAGCAAGTCTGGTTAGTATGTGGATGGGAAGCCTTTAAAGACTTGTCTGCACAGGCATGCTGTTAATCCAATTTAACTAACCATGTGAATTTTAAGTGGATTAATTAACCTCACTAAACCTCTTGTTTGGACGCACCATTCAGTGGTCTTAATGTGGTTTAATTTAATTAAGATTAATTCACACCTTTAGTTAATTTTGGATTCATTTTTCTAAGTGTCCCTGTGTAGATGTTCCTTAAGGAAACCCAAGTGTTGCAGAAAGTGGGGTCAGCTCTTCCATAGTTGATACTGTTCCTCACTGAGACAGTCTGGGGCTAGGGAACAGTAGAAGGGCTGTCTTTTGGATAAGATATAAAGCTGAGGTTCTCTCTACTGTTGCAATTATGCAGTTGTAATTCTTAATTGTGAACTGAACATGGAAGCACATATTTCAGCAGTGTCAAGAATGTTGGATTATTTTTTTCATTTCTAAACTATTCAGAAGTGGTAAGCTTTGTCTCCCCAAATGCCCCAGAAATGAACCTTGCCATTGTGAGCCTTTCCTGCATGGCCTCTATGCTGGCTACTCAGATGTGCTATTCACAGGTGGTAGCTTTTAAACACAGAAGAATGACTTCTTAAAGCTTTTGTCTGTGAGTGTGATGGTGCCAATGCATTGTTAATAAAATTGGCTCCCAAAAATCCATGAGGTTCAATTCAAGGGCTTACTATTCGTATTTAAAGGCTTTAATAGTATGGGACTGTGCTTGAGGGAATGTTTATGAGTTTATATGTCACCACAAGATTTGGGGTTGGAGTTGCTGACCATCCTTCATTACAATCTTGAGACAATAGAAGACAAAGTCTTCACTGGGGTGGTTCTTGTCTCTAAAATGATCTCCCCTGCCACGTCAGCACATTGAACCAGGTCTCAAAACTTTCTGTTCACTTTTTGTTTTGTGGGTATGGATTTTTATTTTTAAGACTTTAATTTCTTGCATATATAGAGTTTAGAAAGAGCTGGGGGCTACTTTGATAGCTGCTTTCAAATACCTGAAAGGGGGTTCCAAAGAGGATGGATCTAGACTGTTCTCAGTGGTAGTTGATGACAGAACAAGGAGTAATGGTCTCAAGTTGCAGTGGGGGAGGTTTAGGTTGGATATTAGGAAAAACTTTTTCACTAAGAGGGTGGTGAAACACTGGAATGCGTTACCTAGGGAGGTGGTGGAATTTCCTTCCTTAGATATTTTTAAGGTGAGGCTTGACAAAGCCCTGGCTGGGATGATTTAGTCAGGGATTGGTCCTGCTTTGAGCAGGTGGTTAGACTAGATGACCTCCTGAGGTCCCTCCCAACCCTGATATTCTGTGATTCTACTCCAGGATGTAAGGTGCTGTATAAATATAAATTATGACTGAAACAGAATTCATTTTAAAATTTGGATCTTTCTACCTGGTGGCAGGGTGCCACTCTCTTAATCAATGGCATACCCTGCTGGAACTTTCTCTCATCCACATACACCTTACTTAAAAGGCTTGAGAATGCAATGCTCATCCTGCAAATGGGAAAAGAATCCATTGATCTCTTCTAAGGCAGACATAGGAATTAAATGGATAAATCTAGGAGGTGCTCCTGCTGTGATTATTCATCTTGCACTTGGGACGTATGCATGTCATCATCTCCAAAATATCCCTGATCTCCATCAGTCCAAAAAGCCAAAGATTGTGACAAGATAACTTGCAGGATCAGTGCCCCATTCAAAGTTAGTTGCAGGGAATATGGACTCATGATCCTTTCTTCTCAGTACAAAACACAGCAGATGGAAGTCGTCAAAAGCATACTGGATGGATGATCTGCAGCTTGGAAACTTTAAGAAACATGTTCATTACCGCTTGAAATTAGAGGAAGTATTAATGCGGAAGCTGTGATGATTATTGAATGTTGATATTTATGAAAACACTCTTCATTAATATTGAATTGTGTCATTAGCTCTGTACATTATGGTTTCCTATAAATATTGACATTCTATAATCAGCTAGCTGACTGCAACCTTGAGGAAACTGAGCATGAAAATGGCCATTAACAGAGCTCTGATAAGCATAAGCAAAAAAATATGTGCTCCTTCTCATAAACTCAATGCAGAGAAACTTCAAAAAGGGTGCTGTCATTTGCATAGGGAGAGCATTACCCTTTGTGCTGGTATCTCTGTTCTCATGGTACACATTCAATCAACAGTATATTGTGGCCCACATTTCCAAACCTGCTCACACAAAAGTGTACATTCACTTTTGCACACCCATCTCTCAGTGCACACATGTTAATGCAGAAGTGCCCACATGCTTTTGGGTTTGTTTTCAAAGCCTGAGCTTACAAGTGTGTGGTAGCATCTTAGGGCCTGTGTGACATGAGGACAAATGTTCACATCATAAAACCCAGGACTGGCAACCTTGATGTCAGTTTTAGCAGAGATGCCCAGGTTTGAATGGGCATGGACACTGAACCATCCTCTGGTTTGTGATCTCTCTCTGTGTCAGGGTTGAAGCATCATAGGATGGCACTGTCGGGAAGCTTGCACTGCTGCGGCCCATGTTAGAAACATTCTAGGGATAATTAGAGGTTTTCAGTCAATCTGGCACCTTTCAGGTGCACCATATTCTCGGGGCTTTTAAAAATATTTTATTAAATTAACTCAAATAGACTTACATTATTTTCATGAAGGAAATTAACATGTGTATGGGGTCAGATGCCACATATACAGTAGACAAAGGGATGTCATATTTAGGATAATTCCAGGAGAGTGGAAGGAAAGCATTGCCAATGCCCAGATGCTGTAGTCAATGCCCAAAGACACTATCAGCTCCTGAATTTTATTCACTTCAGCCCTTAGGCAGGCGCTTCAGAAAAACCCACAGAAGCTCTGCCACCCAAACAGCAGACTCTAAGTTTAGCTGAATAAATGTAGCCCCTATGTTATTATCATTAACTCTGATTCTCCACTGTTCTTTTTGATAAGAATCAAAAGAATCATTACAACTGGATTATTGGTTTATACGCTGCATGAAAGATGTGTTTAATGAGAAGAAATAAGATTAATCTAACTAAAATCAGTTTAAGGGAATGATTGCAATTGAAATGATTTGTAACAATGAGTCTGAAGATTAATGCTATGTAGACACTGGGTGGTAGGGATATTTAAATGCAGTACTCCACTGAGATGTATATTTACTGTGGTTTTAAATGATGTAAGAAATTATGCTTCCCTCCTCCCCCAGCAATGTATATAGTTTCAAATGTGGTAGATTATTTTACTTCAAGATGGAGACAGAGATGTTTAGCTACAGAGATGATCCTGTTTGGAATAAAACATTGCACTGCGACCCCCTTCTGACAACAAAAATTACTACATGACCCCAGGAGAGGGGACTGAAGCCTGAACTTGCCGCCCCAGGTTGGTAGACTAAATCCCAAGCCTAGGAGCTTCATCCCTGAGCAAAGAGGGCATGTAACCTGAGACCTGCTGCCCGGGGCTGAAGCCCCTGGGCTCGGGCTTCAGCTTCGGTCCTGGGGCCCAGCAAGTCTAATGCCGGCCCTGGTGACCCCATTATAACAGGGTTGTGACTCACTTTGGGGTCCCGGGTGACAGTTTGAGAACCCCTATGATAAAATATTGTTTTCTTTAATCAGGTTGTTTTCATCAGTTAGCCATTCTGCAGGATTTCCCCACGGATCCCAGAATGCACCTGCAATTAGAGGGCCACATCCTCTGCCTCTGCTTGTGGGTCTGCAAACTTGCATGCATTGGAGACATGGCACATTTCATAGACTTCCCTAAGTAACTTCGGTAGGGTGTGGATTTAGCCTTTTATTAATTCTTCTGAATGTTCTGAGATACTCTACGTTATATTATTGCTGGAAAATGATATTGTATGTGACAGGAAATACTGGGACCCCGTGACAATGAAAAACAGTTTTGTTCCAGCTATAACAATCACCTGAACCATTAGAAAAATAAAACATAATGGGCTAAATTCCTTCCTGGCATAACTCCGGTGGTGCTTACACACTGAATTAGATGACTGAAGTTCTTTTTCAGATTGTGAAACCAATTAAAAGGGGATATATCACATATCTCGGTGCCACTAAAACTGAGCCCGATATTTCCATCACATATTAAATATAACAGCACCTTTCAGATAGGCGGTTGGCATTGACGAGAGTTTCAAAATTTTAATATCAAGTGCAATTAAAAATTATATATGGGTGAAAACTGCTTCTCACCATGTAATCTTTCAAAATGTGGCACTGGGAAAGGTGGGTTCAGTTTTCTTTAAAAATCCTGCAGCAGTCATAGAATCATAGAATATCAGGATTGGAAGGGACCTCAGGAGGTCATCTAGTCCAACCCCCTGCTCAAAGCAGGACTAATCCCCAATTTTTGCCCCAGATCCCTAAATGGCCCCCTCAAGGATTGAAGTCACAACCCTGGGTTTAGCAGGCCAATGCTCAAACCACTGAGCGCTGATTTAAACTCCATTCTATTCCATTGACTTCAACATATCAGTAAGAGAGTGAATCCAAAGGGATTGTCTAGTATGTAAGTCAGTTCAGAATTTGGCCCTCTATGTTTAGGGCTAGCAATATTTGGCACAAATAAGAAGCTCCTGACAGCTAATGCATGCAGTGGTGACGTGTTTAGGGCATGACAAATAAATCAGCTGAATTCTCAAGATATTTTGCAAGTTGATGCTTCTAGTCTCAGCTGTTTCCCATGGAAACCACAGACTTCAATTCTCCTGGGTTGGGGAGGCAGGGTGCCTGAAATCACATGCCACATTCTGGCAATTGGGAAAGTGACCTAGGTATCACAATTAATGTTCCCAGCTCTGGCAGCTGTGTTCTGATCTGCCAAAATAAGGTTTCTTTGGTGCTTGCTAGAAAACATATTTGGATTGACAAGAAAGGGGGAAAGATGTGTCATCTGTGCAGCAGCAGGGGACTGGCAGTCTGGACTCCTGGGTTCTAGGCTGAGCTGTGCCACTCACTGAGTGACCTGAGGCAAGTTATTCAGCTTTTCTCTCTCTCCATTTACTGTACTGTAGTAATAATCACCTGCCTAGAGTTGTGCTGTGAGATTTAATTAATGTGTGTAAAGTGCTTTGACGTCTTTGGATGAAAGGCACCATGTACATGAAAAAGAGTAACAAAAATTAGCTATGACTATTTATATACTACTAGCCAGCCACCAGCAACTATTTCTTCTCTCTGTTATTGAATATTTGCAAAAAATAGCCAACTTTGTTTGCTTCATGGTCGCCTCCACTGGTCCAACCCATTTTAGAACCTGTTTCCTGGACTTGTTTTTCTGCCCACAATATGCAAAGAGCTGCATTCTGTTTACTTTTCTCACGATATTGCACATGACATCCTTTTCCCTTAAAACAATGTACAAATTCCCTACCCCTCTTTCACCACTAACTTTCCATAGAGAACAGTGATTTCTATTGTTTGTGAATTATATTTGCAAAAACAAATGGAGGAAAACATACTGCAAAGTTTCCATACCATGATAAAGTATTATAAACACCTTTTTTAAGGGTAGCTCGGTAAACACAGCTAACACTAAAGCAAGGTAAACTCAGAGGGATATTCATCAGTTATTAGTAAGAGCTGACTGAGGCTATCCAATTAAAACTTAGTGAGAATTGATGGATATGTCAGTCCAATATGCAGTGGGTCTTTTCACTTATGCAGCTTTTGCATCACAGACTGTATCACCAGAACTACTGTGATTGTCATTACTTATTTGGTGCAGTGTAGATGCGCAGAAGAGGTCATGACTCAATGACTTGAAAACGAAAATACTCTCTTCACCTGACTGAGTGACTCTGAGTCCAACCTGAGTGTCACAGGGTCACCGACCCCGTCTGGCTGCTGCCTCAATTTCCCTCAGTTTCGGGGCTGATCACCTGCCCACATTCCCCACCATATGTGGTCAACTGGCCTGAATTCCACCCATCCAGGAAGCTTTGACTGCCACACTACAGCCTTTTTCCAGGCAGTTTTATTCTTAAAATATAGATCTTAGGCAAAAACATCAAACACAAAAATAAATTCTTCTGCCCACCCTGCGCTACAGCTCCCAGAGACTTTTCCCTTTTCTTCTTTTAGTGCTGGAAGGAGGACGCACCCTTCCCTTCGATCCCTCTACTGCTTCAGGGCCTACTGCAGGACCCCATCTCCCTCCCGCTGCTGAGCTCTAGTCTTTATAGCCCTTCCTTGCTGGGTCTGATAAATTAGACAGGACTAGCCAAACAGACCTTTGGGAAAGGCTAGCTGCCTTTAAAGGGGCAGATCACCCTGTTACCCTGAGATCAGAGTACAGATTGCAAAATCTGCAGTTAGTAGACACTACCATCAATATATTTAAATTAAGATGAAAGAAAAAAAGGAGAGAGGGGATTGACACATCTGTAGAGAGTGGAAATAGGTCTTCACCCTGAAAAACAGAGAAACTGGATTTCTGACTATTTCACTCAATTTGTTTTATCAGTCATCAAGCGATTGTATTTGGGGTACATCACTACATTCTACCTATCTTCTAAAACAAGTAGGTCCTACTGCATGTTTAGAATAGTGCATGCTACTAAGTGGTGAGTGGGATTTTCTGCAAGTTGAATTAAACATCTGACACTATGTCGCTAATAGATTTGCTGGACAGGCTTTATTATCTTTTAAGTCCCGTACCACTGGCTTGTGTGGGTTTGATTTGGGTGTGTTAGATTGTTTACTTTTTTATCTAACTAGCAGTAATCCCTCGTTCCCCACATGCCTTTGTCCTGAGGCTTGTGTAGTTCTCTGTCTACAGAATTCTAATGGCAGCTTTCACCACACATCCTAACCTTGGATATTGTTATGCAGATGTTACATGGTATTTTTGGTTTCTTGATGTCCCTCCAGGCCTGATTATGCATGGATTCTCACAGTGTCTATGTGCTGTGGATATATTACATCAGCTGACCTCCTAGGTCACTATAAAAAACTCCAAACAACAAGAGGTTTGGTGGTAGACTGTAGCTCCCATACAAAAATGTATTGTGACTGACTAATTTTCTTCAGATATGAATCAGCGGTAAAGGAAGAGTATGAAAACTTTTTATCTGTAGCAAATTAGCCAGAATACAAGACAAATAGGTGAGATTTCTTTTTTCCACTTACAGAAATTATATTAAATCTATACTTCACAGGATCTTGATACTGCAGCTGTTTTAATTAATGCTTTTGCCACTGCTTGTATTGATTATTACAATGCCCTGTTTGTAATGTAGACTTTAAAAGCTTTTCAGTACTTTAAAAATGCTGCTGCTGTCTCTACTGGTGGCATAGGCGCCGACTCCGTAGGTGCTCTGGGGCTGGAGCACCCACGGGGAAAAATTGGTGGGTGCTCTGCACCCTCCAGCAGCGTCCCACCCCAGCTTACCTCCGCTCTGCCTCCTTCCCTGAGCATGCCACATCCCCGCTTCTCCCCCTAGCTCCCAGCACTTGCCACCGCAAAACAGGTGTTTCGCGGTGGCAAGTGCTGAGAGGGAGTGGGGAGGAGGGGGAATGCAGCGTGCTCCAGGAAGAGGGGGGTCCGGGGTGGGGATTTGGGGAAGGAGTCCAATAGGGGCAGGGAGGGGGCAGAGTTGGAGCAGGGATTTTGGGGATGGGGTTGGAATGGGGGTAGGGCAGGGGCGGGGGGGTGGGCAGGGGTGGAGTCGGGGAGGGGGCAGGCCGGGGGCGAGCACCCACCGGTGCCGGGAAAAGTTGGTGTCTATGACTGGTGGTGCATACGATCTCATCAAAGCCTTAAAAATTATCTATTTTTCTGTTATATAGTCTGGTTAATGTTGGTATGAATCATGCCAGTTCCTGTTCTTGCTTCTCTTTGTGAAACTTGCTGCTCTCTTCAGTTTGGCTTTGTGTTTCCAGTAATCAACTCAAATCTCTTTGGAAAACACAATGTTTAAGTTAGAACAGTGGTTCTCAGACTGTGGGTCAGGACCCCAAAGTGGGTTACGACCCTGATTTAATGGAGTCGCCAGGACTGGCTTTAGACTTGCAGGGGCAGAAGCTGAAGCCTGAGCCCCACCCCCGGGGCTAAAGCCCGAGCCCCACTACCCAGGGTAAAGCTAAAGCCCAAAGCCTTCAGCCCTGGGTGGTGAGGCTCAGGTTACAGGTCCCCCGCCTGGGGCTGAAGTCCTTGGGCTTTGGCTTTGGTCCCCCTGCCCAAGATGGTAGGGCTCAGGCTTCGGTCCCCGCTCCTGGGGTTGTGTAGTAATTTTTGTTGTCAGAAGGGGGTCGCGGTTCAATGACGTTTGAGAACCCCTGCGTTAGAATGTGCTCAGTGTAACTTTCCTGAGTGTAATTTGTAAACCACTGTGAGATTTTTCTAAGGTTATAATAAATTATAAATAAAGATTCCTTGGGACATAGATTTTATATTTAGCTAAAGGAAAATTGGATATGAAGCTTTGATCTATTTCTACCCGTGTTATAAGCATGTTACTATACTTCATGCTATATGAATAATATACATTTTAAGAAAAAAGAAAAGGAGTACTTGTGGCACCTTAGAGACTAACCAATTTATTTAGTCGCTAAGGTGCCACAAGTACTCCTTTTCTTTTTGTGAATACAGACTAACACAGCTGCTACTCTGAAACCATACATTTTAAGCATTAATGCCCTCCCTAACATTCATTTATCAGTCCAATAAAAACCAGTAGTTCATTATGTTACCTCATGCACTTAACCAAGGCCCTAATCTGGCAGCTGGTTCTGCAAGGATGAGGTCCTGCAGGTAGCTGCATTAAAGTCAGTTAGGCTCTGAGTGGACGTGAGAATCCTGGCTCACTGCAGGACTGGGGCCCAGCACACTACTGCTCTGGAAGGCCCAGGTCCACAAAGGGACTCAGGCATCCAGCCACTGTGATCCACAAAACCACCTCTCAGCTGCTACGTAACCTGGAGGGTTTTGTGGATCTCATTCTTCAGTGCCTGTCTCTCCCCATACATCGTATAGGGAACCCAGGCACCCAACCCAGGCTTTGTGTATCCCGTTGCTGTTCCAGGGACTTCCTAGATGCCTAAAATGCTAGACATCACTATGCCTAAGGGCTTGTCTACACAGCGGGGTAATGTGCTCAATGGGAGTGTGACTTCTAAAGGCACGAATGCATTGCACATTATTTGGTTTGTGCAGACCCTTCTGGTGTGCACTAAATGTTCCCCAGTGTGCTTTTACATAGTACTGTTTCAAACAGCACTATGTTAAAGTGTACCAGCAGGGTCTACACAGACCAATTAATGAGCTTTAGAAATTGCACCCCTTTAGAAATGGTAGTGCACATTACCCCACCATGTAAACAAGCCCTAAGTCCCTTTGTGGCTCCAGGCCTAAATAACTAATGTGACTTAACTATCAGTCTTTTATGGACTGATAAAGAACTGCTATGAAGAGCTATATTATGGATTGGCAGTTAGTTAATTCTAAGTCACATTTTTAAACCCCAGTGCTAGCTTCCACAAAAAAACCCCAAATCCATTAATTTTCATATACCATGTCTCATTGAGGGTTCATTGAGGGTTCAATTTTTCTGGAGAGTTTGGGAAAAATCAGAAAAGGAACTTTAAAATCACGTTTAAAAATTTTCCTAAAGGTTTTGTCCTGCTGCCTCCAAGTATGGTTTGCTTTACTGGCCTTACTGAGAGGAAATGCTGTTTAGTTGTTAATGGGTGTTGCAGAGAACTAATTTAAATATCTTGTACATAGACCACACTTAGAACCTCAATTCTCTGTGTGTGGAGATTCTCTGACATAGGTGCTGGAACTAGAGGTGCTGGGGGTGCTCCCGCACCCCCTGGCTTGAAGTGGTTTCCATTATATACAGGGTTTACAGTTTGGTTCAGTGGTTCTCAGCACCCTCATTATACAAATTATTCCCGCACCCCTGCTCTCTGAAGTCAATGCACTTCCATGGGATGCAGTGCTGTGTCCACACACAGTGAATTTCAGGATCAGGGCCTGAGATAGGCAGGGAAAGTAGTCAGAAGTAATAGGAAAATATGGGGGAAACAAGGAAAAGAAAGAAAATGATGCATCCTGCCAGTTTAAGGCACAGTCACATCTCACAGATAATTTCTCTCTTCTGGCCTAAGCAGGACAAAATTGGAGGGTGGTTTTCTTCAGCCTGCTCTGAAAACAAAGGATGCTTTGCTGCCTCAGGGGGGAAAGCCCTAACAGTCCTTAGCTTACAAAGATGCTTTTAAACAGTATACTAAAATGATCAGTTTTCCAATTCCTCGTTGCTGCTAAAGTCTAGGGCTAAAGTTAGGAGTTTCCTGACCCAGTTTCATAGCTGAACTGGCTAGAGCAGATATATAAAGAAGAAGCACAGAGATGGTCTTTCTGCTTCCACCTAGCATAATGAAGCTGGGAAATAGGTTCAGGAAACGTCTAGGTCTAGTCCAAAGTGGCATCAAATCAGGATCATTGGGAGGGGGGTATGATACCTTTTAGACAGCTACACCTTCTCCCATGTGGAGAGCTGCATGTGGATCTGAAAAAACAACAGTCCAGGTCAGCATGGGTAGTGGGTATTATAGGCTGGGGGAGGCTGTGCCTCCCCAAAAAGCCTGGCGTGGCCCTGCCCATGCTCCACCCCAGACCCCCTCCTGCAGTTCCCTGTGCTCTGCTCTGGCCCAGGCTGGCTGTGGCTGAGGCCTGCTGTGGGGACTCAGGGTGGCTGGTGCTGGGGCCGTGGCACCTGGCCATCTGAAACTGGGACCAGGGGCTAGCTTCCTCCAACAGCCGGGTCACTGGCCGCCCATGCAGGTCAGCTGATGAAAATATGCATTATTTTACTCATTGATCATGGAAACATACATGCAAGGATCCTTTGTAATTTATTTTATCAAAAGTAAATAGCGATCAAAGTCATGGCCACATTATGAATCGAGTACAGTAGGTTAAATTTGTTATTAGCTAATGTAGTATTGCCAATGCTAAATGTTCAGAAATCAATGAGATTGGCTTAAAAATCTTGATCTCTCTGTACAAAATGTGAATACTGTTCTGTTTTTTGAGCCTCTAAGGATCATACTTTCAAGCTTGTCTCTGCAATCATAAGGACTAAAACCTTTTTTTAAAATCAGTTTCTTATGTAATGACATGACTGCAGGAGCGAGGGCTTTCAGAGAAATACCAAATATCGCGATGCTTGTGATAAAATGGTAAGAGTTGGCAAGACTGCTTGTGTAAAGCCAATTGTGTGGCCAAGTAAAAACTACAATAGTGCCAGCAGCAGATGAGAAAGTAATGTTTTTAATTAGTGCTACATGTGCTCACACACACGGATGCAGAGCTAGATCTACTGGGTGCAGGCCACAACAGTCTAATCTGGAAGTCCTTACTGAGACAAATCTCCCAATCAAGTCAATGGGCTTTTGTTGGAGTGAAGACTGTATGGTCTCGCTCACAAACTGAAGAACAAAAATATCAAATACTCATTCACATCCAGGGTCACTTCCCATCCAGGCCCTTCCCTTATTTTAGACAAATAGCCTTCTTTCATTTGGAAGGGAAATAAAAATCCTGGGACCCAATTTCCTTACTCTTCCTCGGGAATATAAGTAACTCCCATTAAATTTCGTAACTTCTATACAAGTTATTCATACCCTGAAGGGGGAGAACCATGCCTCTGTGCTAACTATAGTAATAAAGGTAAGAAAAGAAGACTGAATAAAAACCCATTACCTCATACCTCAGGCTGTTTTTTCAACCATCATTTCAATTCCAGCAGTTGTGCAAGGTGGTACTGTAATGATTAAAATGGTAGCGATGGTGGTAGGGACCATTGTGATTTCCAGTAACATGGAGTGAGGGCTACTTTTTATAATCAGCTGCTGTTAGATAGTAAGAGATTAGTGTACTGACAAATGCATAATGAACCAATAGACCATCTGTTCCCAAGGCTACTAACAGAAAGGCTCAGTCTAGACTCACTCTTGCCATATGGGGTTAATTTATTATTGGATGTCCTAGATATGAAATCCTGCCAAAAGGAAAACATAAATGTATGTCTGTGAAAAATAATAGTGAATACAAAACATTTTTTCTACTGCAGCTGCAACCAGGATCACTGACTTTAACCAGCACAAAGAGGATTTAATGTATATTACAATGGTGTGGATGCACTGGATATGTCAGAGCAGATGAGAGAGTGGACTTAGTTATTTCTCGGTAGTGAAATTCCTTTTCAGGAGACATTTAAAGCTCAGAATGGAGCAAGGTATAAAGGAAAATAATATGTGATAAGGATGATCTGTAAGTGGAAGAAAAGCTCAGAGCTTTGAACTGTTACTGTTTGGGGGACATAAGCTTCTAAATTACAGTATAACATTTTTAATGTGTATCTTGTGGTCTTGCCCCTATATTTTAAAGTGAATTTAGTGCTTGGATTGTTAACCCAAGTCTATGGTAGATAAATAAGAGTCCCCTGTCCTGTCAATCTAACATGTTACATGAGGCTTAAATTCACTTTAAAATAGTTTAAGAAATCAGGAACTTGTTTCTTTGTAATAAAGAGACTAGGCTTAGATGGCCAAAGCTTTTTAAAGCTGGACCTCAATTAGGATTTGAACATATGTCTGACTGTTTGATATAACATGGGTAACAATCCTGCACTGTAAAAACTGGAGTACAGACCTACTAAGTCTCCCCATTTCTCAAAGTCTGTACTGAACTTTTTAAATGATTGTGACAAGCTAACCACTACCCATTTCATACAAGCCAGGTTCTGGCCACTGCTCAGGCAGCATAGTGCAACCAGGAAGCTACCTGGGAACCCTCCAAGAGGCACAGAGATGGTACAGTTACTCTACTTCCTCTGTCTTCCAGCCACCCCCCTGCACCAGTGCAGGGAGAATGGCCTGGGAAAGGGGGCTTCTGCTCTCCAACTATTCATGGCTGCTGAATAGCCCCTCAAGAACCATAGGCAACTGGACTGCATTTAGGCAGCCCCTAAGACTCTTTTGTTAAGAGCCTCCCAAAAAACCTACCATCAACAGAACCACCTAGCTATTTACGGGCAAATCCTCTAACTTACACCCCTGCTGCACCTTCCTGAAGGCTAAATGTGGTCTTTACAATACAGAGGATGCCCCACCTAATATATTTTTAAATAACCTCTTTAGCCCTTTCCCTGCCATATGGCTATTTAGCACACATCTGAACATGGCAACCTCGTGGGCTTAAAGGTGTCTGCCATGTGACCTTACATTTAATTGCATTGCCGCCTGGTGCCTGACAGCACACCTACGGTGACACTAAGGTGACAAATTTGGGGAACTAAGCCCTGGCCTATACTGGGGGGGAGGGGATCGATCTAAGTTACGCAACTTCAGCTACGTGAATAATGTAGCTGAAGTCGACGTACTTAGATTGACTTTCTGTGGTGTCTTCACCGCGGTGAGTCGACTGCTGCTGCTCGCCTGTCGACTCCACCTGCGCCTCTCATGGCGGTGGAATACAGGAGTCAACGGGAGAGCGCTCGAGGGTCGATTATAACGTCTAGACTAGACGCGATAAATCGACCCCCGCTGGATCGATCGCTGCCCACCGATCCGGCAGGTAGTGAAGACATACCCTAAATTACTTAGCAGTTTTCCCCTCACTAAACAATGTACGGCTCCCATCATGCTGGTATGCAGCCTTATTTGATAAACTGTGATGATTTAGAAAGAACATCTGAAAAAATAAAAGCTAGGGACCTAAGTACACTTACAAGGTGCTGCCTATAGAAAAACCTCCACCACTCCTAGTGCTTCTGCATACATTGTATAGACTTCTCCTGACCACCTCCCCCGTGCTTTAGTCTGTAATTCCACAGGGTTCCAAGCCCAGTAATATGTATGTAAGCCACTCACAGCCATGTAATTTTTAATAAACCATTTATTAGCTAAGCATACACTGATAACAAAGACATCTATGCTGAGAAGACTTCCTCTTTTGAACTGGAATTTGCACAGCTCAAATCCCATTTCCTCAATCTGCGGATTAATGTCTATCTTATCTGTGTACGCAGGCAGATCTATTCTGTACGCATTGCAACAATGGCCTATTTTCCTCATGTACTCAGAATATACATGTTTGGGTGTATTTGTAGGAGGATTGTACTGAAGGCCTGCACAGCTTGACTTGTGGGAAATGCTGCATAATATTATGTCTTTATCATTAAAAAGCCCCCATGCTGGGTATTAGGCATTATTTCTCTCAGACTTTATATGTTGTAATAGAATATGAATGCTGTACTGCCTCTTTGAATTACCCTGCAGAGAAATAGAGAGATAAATCCATCTTACAAGCTCACCAACTCTGAGCTGGTGCCATCTTCAGCTGAGCCTGTTTGTTATGCTTTCCTGGAATTAAGACATGGTGTTTGTATAAATTTGGAAACACGCCGTTGTCTTAACCGGTTTGTAACTTAGCAACCTCTAATTTAGGTTTCTTGCTGTTCCTTATAAAGCAGCTGATAAATCTAGTCAAGCTCTTACAGTAACTTTGAGGGGAGATTACAAGGGGAGTAGCTAAATACATTGGTAACACCCATAGCCACATTCATTTGGTTATTTACCTTTTCCATAGAGACAAGCACAAAAAACCCCTACTGCCCAGAGTCACATTTAATTGGCTAAGTAGCTTTACATTAGCAGACACCACCTGCTAGAAGGAAGGCAGTGATTTGTAGGCCAAAGAAGTTTCATAGGACATGATCTGTCTTGAGAGACAGTGATCTTTGATTTAGATCACTTAACTCCATCAATTTGGGGGCCTCTGTATTTGGAAAGGGAGTTAAACAGAAGTGAAAATAAAAGGAGGTGACAAACATGAACACAAAGATTACTATGATGTATAGTATATTTTCTACAATGAGTTGACCCCATTGAGTACCTTTGGGCACTGCTGGAATCCTTTTCTTCCATAAAGCAAAGCCAATTTTAGAAAACGAGAGCTCAGAGTTTTCTCTGTAGAGTGACAAAGCTATGAATGACACATATGTCAGAAGTGTTTGGCATGTTCATTACAGAATTGCATCTTTATGAAGGGTATTTGGCACAGTGCTAAAGAATTCCTAGTCATTTACAGGAGGCTTTAGAACAAGCTTTTCTTTATTTGTTTTCTTAATGTGTCACGTTGCCTGCATGTTCCTGGAACTGAATATTGTTGTAGTGTATCCCCTTGACAGAAGAGAGACATATTTGAAGGGCAGGGATGCTTTGAGTAACAAGCATGTTGTATGCTTTTTAGGTATTTCTAGACACTATTTTTTCTCCTTTTATTCTAAATTGTGGGTTTATTTGTTTCTTTTCAATCCACTTTCAGATTCCTTTCAATCTGAAAAGCAAACACTGAGTTGATGTAGATTCCAAAAGAGTAATTTTATTACTAAGTTCCAGGGGGAAAGGGGAAGGAAACTGATCACTGGTTCATAAATTTAGGCACATATTTTCAGCCCAGCGGGAGGGGAGTTTCTATCAATGCCCATGGCAACATTGTTGATAGTTCCCTTTATAACACATCACACCCCTTGGGGTGTAGATAAGAGTGGTGTTTTCTGGATGAATATAAGCAAAGACACAGTTAGGATGGAAAAATACACACAGAGTTGATTTACAAGGATGATAACATTTATATTTGCCTTAAGTCTATTTATGGCACAGCCATACAACCCCATTTTGCCATCTTGTTACCTCTCAGAAAGTAAGCAGAGCTGGACCCAGGGTTGTGAGTTCAGTCCTTGAGGGGGCCATTTGGGGATCTGGGGCAAAAATTGGGGATTGGTCCTGCTTTGAGCAGGGGGTTGGACTAGATGACCTCCTGAGGTCCCTTCCAACCCTGATATTCTATGATTCTATGACTGGGTCAGTCTTGGGCTGGAAAACATTGAATGGGTACCACCAGGAGCTACAGGAAGCAGCCCAGGTGATTGGACAGGTGATTTCCCCATATAGTCAGTACCGAATCTATGCTCCAGCAACTAGTAAAGGTCACTGTGGGGTTGCCTTTTGCATGAAGCATATAATCAAGGTCTTTACCACTTGCAGTCATTAAAACCCCTCAGAGCACTTAGGGTATGTCTATACTGCAAGCTGCCTGGAAGTGTAATTTCAGAGCTCTGGTAAACATTCACATGCTAGCTTTGATTGAGCTAGCACATTAAAAAATAGAAGCGTAATCATGGCTGTGTGGGCAGTAGGATGGGCTAGCCATCCTGAATACAGTCGTGCCTGAGACCCTAGGTTACATCGGTTACCATAGTAAAGCAGCAGCCCTTCTGGTTTTAGCACACTAGTTCAATTAAAGCTAGCATGCGAATGTCAACCTGAGCTGGAAATTACACCTTCAGCTCCAGGTGGGGGTGTACCCTTAGTGTAGATGTATTAGTGCTTGGGTCCTGGGTAAATTCTCACTGAGAATTTTAATGTACATATTAATGTTAATAGACTTAATGCTCTCCTTACCTAAAGCCTTACCTTATCCTTCACTTTCTGCTTTCACTGGCTGAGCAGTGTTGCTGTGCACTATTTAAGTGCGACTGCATTCCTCTTCAGTCCCCTCAAGAGAAACTTTGTCAGTGCCAGTTATTTAAAAAACAAAAATTGTAAAGTGAGCAAATTTGCTAGAAATAACTTGGAGGAGGAAAGAGATATGGAACAAGAAGATTAGTTTTTATAGTCACTTTTTTTAGCCTCACCACCTTCCCTGCTATTTCCTGTGAACTCTAAACTGGAACTAGAGGCACATTCCTGCACTCCATAGTTAAACAAAACTCCCTTATACTCGTGTTCAGAGTAAGGCTTGAAGGATCAGGCCTGTCTGATCATTAGCTCCTTCCTGGCATCAGCAAGGGCCCCTGTGCTTGGAGAGGATACACTCTGCTGCTATCATTTCCTAGTTTTTCACAGATTGTGGGTAGGGGAACTAACTTCTACCAAAGGTGCCCTAGGAACTCCACCTGTGGGCACTGCAGAGGGGAATCTCCAAATGAGCAAAATTTCCAGGTGCTCTGGTCAAAACTGTGGTGTTATTGTGAAGGTTTAGACTCACTACTCTGAGCGGCCAGTAGGGGCATAGAGCGGAATGGTAAGAATCTGGTTAAAGAGGGAATAAAGACAGCCTTGCATTCACCCCAACCATGGTGTTCTGGGTCTCTGTATTTGATCCCACTCTGACACCATGAAGAGATTAAAGACCCAAACAGGTCACAGAACACCCTTGCAAAAAGGGGGAAAAGGAAAACGGACAAGTCAGAAATCTCTATGAAACCACATTGGGTGGCTTCCAGGGATCTGACCATAAACTGAGGTCTGTTTTGGAAAGAATCCAGGCTGGTTATCTCTACATCAGGATTGCAACAGGAAATCCTTGACTACATGAGGGGAATCAAGACATTACAGAATGCAAGGAGAGAGCTGAACAATCTGTTGCGTGATCTGGGATGAGCAAACAACTACAACAGAGCACCGAGTAAGGTGATATTTGGGCTTGCATTGGAACCAACCCACCAGAACCCTTATTGCCACCTGTTGTACCAGGGAGGCCATGGCAGAAAGTTGGGACTGATGTTTTCTATCTGAATAGTACAATTGATCTTTCAATGACTCATTGTTTCTAAAGATTCACTGTCAGGCTGCTCAGCCCCATAAAGTGCAGTTGTGGAGAGGATAAAACCCATTGTCGCCCATTTCGGGATTCCAGAGCAAGTTGTCTTTGACAATGGCCCTCAATTTTTCTCTGAGACCTGTAAAAGGTTTTCAGATACCTGCAGTTTCACTCATGTCACATCCAGCCCTCAGTTTTCCCAGAGTAACTGTGAAACAGAACCTGCAGTAAAGACACTAAAACAATTTCTTTCTAAATCCTCAGATCCTCATCTTGCCTTGTTGGCATCCTGGTCAACACCTCTAGCAAATGGATTCAGCCCTGCAGAACTGTTGATGGACGAAAGTTGAGGACCACGATCCCATCCATCCCTTCCCAAATAGAACCTTATTAGCCTGACTTCCTAGAGACTACGGAAGAAGGATGGTCAATACAAAACCCGTCAGAAGAGGGACTTTGACAGGGACCCTTGAGTCAAATCCTTGAGAGTACTAATTCCAGAAGATCACATTGTGGTGAAAAATGCTCAAGAAAAGGGGACAGTGTAGGGATGTGTCAGAACCCTCGATCCTCCTTTCTTTGTTTACTATCAGAAATCATCTGTTGGATTAGGTATTGTCTTGTTGCATCACCAGATGGACCTCCAATACACTCAGATTGCTACCCTGAGACTGAACCTGTGAACAACACACTACCTGCCCACATAAAACTGCCAGTATGTCCTCCCTGCAAGGAGATACCCAGCTGGAAACAGACACCCTCCTGTATTCCTGGAGGATTACATAAATTCTTGGGAATAAAAGCAAATCAGAGGACTAGTAGCAGCATGTCTTAAAAGGAATAAATCCCTGACACAAGGCTGAAGGGTAAGGCAGTCTCCCTGACCACCACAGGGCTGTTTGTTCTTGTTTTGTGTTGCTGTTTCATTCCTGTTACATGTTGTTTAATGAAAAGTTTGGGTAAAGGTTTTATCATCCTTCCCTCTTCAAAACTGGGGATGTGGTGTTAGCTGTGAATGTTTAGCGCCACTATTCAGAGTGGCCAGTAGGCATTAGAGAGCAAGGAGGTAAGAGTCTATGTAAAGAGGAAACATTGACAGCCTTGCAGTCACCCCAAACACAGTGTGCCGGGTCTCTGTATTCTCTACAACATGTACTGCTTAGCTAGCTCCACCTGACTTTTGTGCTGTACTGGTCCTGGCCAGAGAGCAGTTTGTAGCCGTCACCTCCTCCCCTTGCAGACTTTCTGCTGTCAGGCACATTGTGGGAAATACTCTCTCCCCCTCACCTATTTGGTGCTAGGTAAGAAGAAGTCAGGTGTTGTGTTTCATCAGCATTTACAATCTTCCCCGTGGATTGTATTTTAGGATAATACACAAGGAGTGTGCCAAATTAGAGGACTATACACGAAGAGGTTCATGTGAAAGAATTCTGTTTGGAGAGGGAGAGTTACACTCCCCACTGATAACTAGAACTTTACCTGAAGGTTCAGGTAAAGCAAATTTTCCATGTTCACACTAGACTGCAAGTGATTGCTTGTGTATGACAAGTAGTCACATCCCTTCCTCCAACTTCCCACTTACACAGCCTTTGTGAACCTGGGGCCATGAAGGGTTCCTCAATCTGCCTTTCATCCTATTCATTTCAGTGGCTTCCAGGGAAGGATGATGATTAAAGCAATTGGTACTATTCCCCCTGAAGCCTGAGTGTATCTGTTGCACCTGCTTTTGGATCTCATTGCCCTGCGGTAAAATGGAGCATGCTCCTACTACTTGAATTTTTTTTCATGTCTAGGAACATATTTTATATCATGGCTCATTAAAACAGAAGCAATGCAGTGTCCTGAGTATAACATGCAAAACTCTGTAGTTGACAAAACATCCCAATTTCTGTGTTCGTCAGCAAGATCTATTTAATTAACTTTCTCTTTAAGGGGGAAAAAACAGTCTGCATTATAATGACATAATTGTCTCTGACAATATTGTCTGTTTGGGTAGGCGCATTGAAAAGGCATGCTGGAACTGGAAAATACAAATAAGCAACACCTGAGAAATGTGTGAGAATAGGAGCGTGAATATCAGCCAGTTGCATAGTCCAGTTGCCAGATGTCTGTGTGGGTTGTGAATTTAAATATCTACTTTGGTTTGCTCAAGTATATAATGCCTTACTTCAATTAATGTTTGAACATATGCTTTTTCCTCCCATATGTGGGCTTTTGTACCGTGGTGCCCTTTAGAAATGTGCCTATTTTAAGTAAGACAAATAAATCATATTTCCTCAGTATCTGCAAAATTCCCTTTTACTTCCTTAGAGTCACTATAGGGATTATTGAGGCTAGGCCCTGATACTGTGAGCTGATTTCAGCAGGTGGACCTGTAATAATAATAATAATAATAATATGTAGTCCTGATTATAGTTTCTCTCCCCTATAGATCACAAAGTGCTTTATACAGAAAGTCAGTGTCATCCCCACTTTACAGATGTGGAAATCAAGGCACAGAGAGAACTTACCCCAGTTCATACAACCACAACATTTTGGCACCTGAGGCGGGGAGCTCAAATGATGCCACCATGTCCCCTCGCTTGGGCCAAAACTTTGAAAGGTCTCAATTCTGCCTTCTTCCTGTTCTACTCCTCTCATGGTACTGCTCTGCTACCTACCCCAATAAAGGAGAACAAACAACTTAAAATGTCTTGTTCAAAAATGTTAAGTAACACTTAACTTTCAAACGCCTGAACAGCAAATTTAACTTTTCTTGTCTGCCATAGTAAACCCTGGAATGTTTATCTGTTTGAATAATCAAAGGGGTGCTTTCTGTGCCTTCTTGGTTGCAAAGATTTGAACTGCTTCCTGAAGGTCCACAGTCTGGGCCAGCTCATGCTCTGTTGAGATGGTTGCAAGGCCGACCAGCGTCTCCTGTGTCATTGTGGAGCGTAGATGTGTTTTTATTAACTTCAGCTTGGAGAAGCTGCATTCTCCACTGGCAACTGTTACAGGAAGTGTTAGAAGTATGTGCTGAGCAACAAAAGCATTTGGAAAGAGCGTGGTCATCTTATTTATGCACATATATTCCAGAACAACCTTTGGAGTTGATCCTGCTGAAATGCATCTTGAAAGGGCTTTCAGTTCATGCCCTAAATCACTCGCATCAATATCGTGCATATCATCATGTCTCAACACTGTCTCTAGTGCCCTGCATTGCTGGTGTAGGTCTTCTTCAGGTATAGTGAGGTGTTTTGGAATATCATACAACATCCCAAATATACTGCTGCGTTCCTTGAGCTGCATGAAATGTTCTTCAACTAACTGTATTGCACAATCTAGCACCTAGTTAAAGAATTCAACTTTGAATTGTTGTTTGGGGTCTCTTATGGGATTAGCCCGTGCTTCATAATCAAAATGTCTTCTTCTTCGGTGACTCTTGTATTCTTGAATGGGTGGGAAAAAAGCTTCAGTGTGAAGTTCCTCTGCCAACTTCTGTGCACTCTTCAGAATGTTTTGAAATCCCTCATCTGACTGGTAAGACTGTAGGTATGACTTTGCTTTGTCCATTTGTTCCATTGCTCCAGATATATCAAGGTCAACACCTTGGAGTCTCTTGCTTACAACATTTATTTCAAACAGTATGTCATGCCACAACACTAAGCCACACAGAAATTTGAAGTTATGTATGTTTCTGGTGATTCCATTTCCCTCTGCCATGGTTCTCCCATGAACAGTTCCTGTCATAGCATTATCCTCCATAATGGCAACTATGGAATCATCTATCTTCCCAATTTGGTTTTCGATAGGTTTTACTGCCTCCACTTGACTTTCCCATCATGTGGCACTCAGTGGTTTCAGTGTCAGAGAGGATGTTCCCAGATGTTGCTTCAAAATTTGCCATTGATGAGTTGATGCAGAGAAAAATACATAGATGCTTTGAATTACATTTAAAAATTCAGCAGCCCCACTAGAAGCTGATGCTGCATCACTGACCACCAAGTTCAATGAATGAGAACTGCACAAGACAAAAAAAAGCTCGAGGGTTTAACTCTCGGATCCCTGTCTGCACAACTCTGTTCTTTCCTCTCATGTTGGCACCATTATCGTAGCCCTGACCTCTCATGTCAGCTATTGCAATACCCGTATCTTCCAGCTTTTTAAGAAGCACATTTGTCATACCAACTCCTGTAGTATCGTCAGTGTCAATAAATTCTAGAAAATGCTCTCTGACAGTCACGATTGCAGGAACATTTTCACTAGGTTCTGTTGTTGTTACAAAACACACCATTAAAGTCATTTGTTCCATATGGCTGATGTCAGGTGTGCAGTCCAGAATAACAGATTAATATCTTACTGACTGCAGATCTGCCATAATCTTCTGTTTGATTTTTGTTGCCAGTAACTGTATGATCTCATTTTGAATGTTTTTCCATGGTAGTGGTGTGTGTACATTTCTTGGGTGGTGGCTCCTCTTAGATGCTCCTGTCACAACCTCAGGGGTTCCCCTGGGGAAGGCAGATCAGCACTGGGGGTCAAAGATGTGAGTGAAGAGTGAAAGATTCTTTTGCAGGCTGCAAGAGGCCAAAGGGGGAAGGAGAATGAAGGACATAAATCCATACCGTGTAGAGGTCAAGCACAGGAGTTTATTACGTACAGCGCTGATGGAGTGTCACCTCGCTTATTAGGCTTAGAGACACTGTCAATCAATTGATCACAATGGAATATATGGATTTTCCATGGGCGGGGGAAAGTGACGGGGTAGGCAGTCCCACACCCCCGGATACGTCTAGCAGCAAGACATGAGAGCACAGTAGCCAATGGTCAAAGGTTGCATAATGTCTCCGCTCATGGTCTCAAGTTGACAAATTAATATTTAACATTTAATTAGTACTTCAGAAAATGTATTAGTATAAAAGATATATGTTGAATTCTGATTTGGGGTCCATAGGAATGAAGTAGCTCCTTTGATTGTCTGACAGGTACATATCTAGGGGTAAAAGCAAAGAAACAGTGAAAGTATATGGCAATAAAGATTCTTTCAAGTTGTTCATTTGTGTTTTAAGGCAGGCATTGGTTCCTGGAAAAGGGAGGTGGGAGGAGGCCATATCTTATACTGACATGCTTGAACCTTTCATAAACTCAAGGTTGGATGTTTGGGAAGAACATCTCCCTGCAGAAGAAACTAACACAACAGAAACAGGGCTTCTTTGTTCTATTTGCAACTTTGAATAAGACACAATTATTGCCCCCAACATCTGGCATTTTGCTGACTAGGCATATCTTAGCAAAAGCAAGGTTATCTTTGGTTATTCTGCTTTCTCTTAGCTAATCACTATTTGCTAGGCCTCTGATCTCTTGACCAAACTCTGGACTTTGGGCCTGTACACAAATCCATATACCAAGTTATTACATCAGCTATGGATTTTAACCCTTCAGAGAAAGGGTTAACTCAACACTGTAGCTAGCAAGCTCAGTCCAATGATAAGACGCTGGCCCTAGTCCAAGGTCATGGCGCTAGACGAGAAGTTTATCTCTCCACAGCCAACCATGAAAAAACCAGGGCTGCAGAGATGAAAAACACAGGTGAGACGACGAGTGGGGGGGAGCAGAGCTTCGCATCCCTGGAGCCGGTTTGGACTGGCACAAAGAGCACCAGGAACAGAGGTCGTGGAATGGAACACTCCCAAAGGAATCCAGGACTTAAAACCCTCCTTAGAGCTGGAGTAATTCGGAGATCACAGCAGACCCTGGACGACCTGTGAGTACAGGACAGAACTCCCGTCCACCCTTCCCCCTCTTCCGCTTCTGTTACACCCAGGCTTGGCCAGCCTTGGGTAGAGCGTGTGTGAGTATGAAAGTGGGTTAGGGCTTGGGGCACTAACGCTTTCTTCCTTCCTCTGAGTGACATGAGGAGCACCCATCACTCTCTGCTGTTATTTTATCATTTTATCAATAAAGTTTTAAAACTGAGTTACGTGGTGTGTTCCGTCATCTCCTCCCTAAAGATTCTGCAGTCTCAGCCTGATCACCTGATGCCCCAGAAAGATTGGTAACATAAATCTGTCATACTCCAGAAGTACAGCATCAAACTCAGCCATCACCGCCACAATTTTAAGGAAGTTTCCATTGTTTGGCACATACAGCTGATCTAAAGTGCCACGCAGTGCTAGGTTTTGGGTAGCAACCATTCTCACAATGGCAATGACCCTTTTCAGAACATTTTGCCAGTAAAGAGACTCTGATGCAATCTTCTCTTGATGCTGCTCATCTATAGTGGCCTTTAACCTTCGTCTCATCTCAAGCTCTTTCCACCTATGGAATGCTCTCTGGTGATTTGCTGCCTTCTCATGGCATGCCAGATTTCTAGCCAGATTTTTCCGGTCCTTTGTTCCTGTAGAACCCAATTTGGCTGGAACATTAGACTGGAAGAGTTTGCAACAAAAACAGTATGCAGCATTCTGGGTTTTTGAGTACATAAGCCATGGCCTCTCCACTTTGTCATCATTGGGGATTTCATGCCAGTAAAGTGTTGGATGGAAACTTCTATTTTCATTGTCTTTGGGGAACATGAAATTTTTCACTTGCTGTGGCCCATGTAGTACAAGGAAGTCCCTCAGGCTACTGCTCAAGTGGGTCCACAGTCCTGGATCCTCTAGACTTAAGGAACTAAACTCAGCAGCTGTTTCTTGCGCCTCCACCACACTCTTCTCTGATCTACACTTTTCTTCAGGAAAGTGCATGGTTACATCCATTTGAGATGGAGATATGGATGCTGCAGTAGCTGCCAGGTCACCTGCACTCTGACTAACTGGACAATCAGGCATCTCCTCACCACTCACATCCTCACTGTAGCCAGAAGGCTCCCCATGAACATTTGTGTTTATGTATCTCAGGAGAGCTCCTTCCTGCTTAGGTAGAACAGCTTCCTTTGCTTTCTTTCTTTTTCTGAATGCTGCCCCAGAGGGGCGTTTTCTTCTTTCACTCATGACTGCTGTTCTGCGCCAGCTATAGTGGCTCTCAACACTCAATTGAAGGGGACAATTAAACAGGCTGGTAGCAGGGCCTGAGTCAGGGAAGATTTCAGCGTCTTAAGGTCCTAACTGGCTCCTACTACTTCAGTTGACTGCCTGTTCACCTCAAGTGGGTTCAGGGAAGCATCAGGAAACAGGAAGCTCCCTGAGAAGCTGGTGTTAATCAGTCCAGGCTCCTGGGGTTGCTAGAGAGGCTACATAAGAGGCTCCTCCTCCTCTCTCTCCCTTCAGCTCCTGCTGCTTTTTGTTTATTCCCTCTCACCTTTTCTCCTGCCTGCCTGTTATGTCTCTTGTGCTCTCCTTCCTCCAGCACACACTCCACCATCTCTGTGCATTTAGAGCAGAGAGAATACATATGTACCAGCAGCAGACACAATTTTCTACACTCTGGTCCTAGTGCCCCCCACTCCCATCTGGCACCTGAAGCAGCCGCCTCAGTTCTCCTCATGGTAAGGCCAGCCCTGCATACAAGTGAGTGACAGAGCTGGGAACTGAACCCAAGTTTCAGTCTAATGCTCTATCAACTAGACCACATTGCCTCTCTGACCCATGTGCCAATGTTGGGTCCCATTAGATAAGCAAGAGAGCTGGTCAGTGGAGCTCCTCATGAGCTCAGAGATCTGCCAGCATGAATCAACTTACAGGGAGCTGTAGTTTTCTAAGGCAGTAGGCAAGCTTTTAATTTCACTACTGCAGAGCAATAATGTCACCGCTGCTGTACTCTGGCTGGTATTCCTTGTTTAATTAACTTTTCTTTTTTCATATATCTGAAATAAGAAGAAAGAAAATTGAATTAAAATGACTGAGTTATATCGCAATAGGTTTCTTTTCACCAAATGTCACCAAAACATGACTTGAAAAAAACGAGGCTGCCAGATAGCTACAAGCACCTTTGCTGTGGCTTTTTGAAGACAATGATGATTACATCGCAGATGACGAAGTTGAGAAAACATGCCATCACAAAATGCAAAATACATACTTATCTTTTCGAAGCAGTAAGCACAAATCCATTTAACTTTAAACTGTTGATGATCTAGAGCATTTTAACTAGATATGCTTAAACCCACTAAGACATTTTCATTTCTGTTGATATAGAAGCTTCCTTTTGCCATTTCCTTATTGAAAAGAAACCAAAATAAAAAATAACTCTTGAAAAATCCAGATTTTTTTTTTACAATTGACTTTTCCCACCGCTGTACTGTTAGCAGTGGACACGTTCAATCCAAATTTCTATTTGTAGTTCCATAAAATAAGATAACAGGCAAATTGGAATTACAATATCAAGCAATACTTTCTAACGCGTATTTTTAGAATACCTTTTGTAAGTTTGAAAATATTACAATTCTGTGGCTGCTTACACCTGTGTCACTGTGCCGCACCCTAGGGCCACCATTAATGTCATGGTAGTAGTGGCAATAAAACCAATAGTCTGCTGGTCCAATAGCACAGCCCCTTAATGTTACTCTCACAGATGAGGTACAGTTTTAGCCCTCAGTACCTCGGTATATGGTCTCTCACACACTTGAGGAGTTCTGATTCCATCCAGTAGAGGGCAGTGGCATACCAGCCAGTTCATTATAATATTTTACTCCATTATCCATTTTGTTCCTTGCTGTTGGGGACAAGACAGGAAATATTTATTCTGAATACAGTTGAAATTAACATTGCTGGGTTTGTTTATAAAAGAAATCTAGGTGATATTGCCCCTTATCTTATAAAACTTGTGGGCTTCTTTCTTGTGAGCATAATTAGGATTAGTGTTAGTTAATTGCTGGGAGCTGCACTATTTAATAATCATACAGCAGAAAGGTTAGTTTGAGAGACAACACCCTTTCCATTAGCTGCATGAGTACTCATCTTGTACAGAATCTGTTCAAGCTTCTGAAAACATCTAGTTCACACTGTTCAGGCTCAGGGGTTTAACATTTGTTTGCACTGTCACCCCTGTCCTAGCAACAGAAGGCCTGTCCTAGCTTCTTTAATTCCTCAAAAACAACTCAGATAGATCACTAGGTTTGGAAACACATTTCACAGCTGCAGAGTCAGCTATAGTTTGTCAGTCCTGGCTGTTTTTCTCAGGATACAGCAACTAACATGACTCACCCAGGCTGATTATGTTGCGGTTTCAGCCAAGCGCTTTCTTGGCTCAGAGCAATGCTGGTCCGCACTGATTCTTCTACCACTGATACAGATTCTCACATATTCCCATCTGCTCTTTCAGCAATCAAGATATCATTTTTGTCCTTTATAAACAGGTATCTGGACTGTCTTATTTCAAGTACATTTTTGACAGTTTCTCCTGTGCCTCTCCTCATTTCTCAAACCTATAGCAATTGCTCCCAAGTGGAGTAACAATTCTTGCTGGCTTCCAAATGTGAATATCTGTTCTGTGATAAATCTGTTGTCTGACTCTCACTCTATCCTTGTTTTCTGTCATAGTAAGACTATTCTATTTGCCTTCTCTATACTTGAAAGATTGGTATTTGCTTAGGTTTGAGGAACTGCTCTTGTGGGAAGAAGAGTCCTTGTTCATCTGCTCATTAGTATTTCTGCTGAGACAGCCAGTCTTGCTCCTGGTGTATTTCTAATCTCCACCAGGGGCAGATAAGGATCTTTGTTATGTTTAACTTGAAGAGATTTTTCACTGTCTCAATGGCTCCAGCAGCTATCCTGTTACTCTGTGGCTCTCCTGGCAAGGAGATGTACTGTGCTAATAAGTCTTAGCAAATTCTTGAAATTCTGCATGCATGTGGGAAGTGTGGTTTGTTAGCAGTACTCAGAACCTGTGCCATGCCTGTCCTCGTCAATTGTGCCTTGGTGTGGATACACATACACACAAAAAGCATTACACTTAAATACATCGGGACCACTTGATGGTTTTATATTCAGATGATATTGGGATGGTCACAGTGCCCATAAGCAGCAGTGATCATCCCACATGAGTAACCTTAAATGTTTGTTCCAGACTACAGACATTTATGGTTTGCTCTTGGCCAATCCCTAATGTGATTAACCATCAATTAATTTGTTTAATCTCTTTAGGACAGTCGACATGAAATCTCCAGTCTATAATCAAAGGGGCTGTAGTGATACAGGATGGATTAATACAGAAATGATATGCACAAAGGCCCTGATCCACAAAGCTGCATAGGTACCTAAACCCAAGACTTAGGTGCCTAAGTCCCAGATGTAGGCTCCACGGCCATCCACAAAACTCCCATTGAACACTGTCGGTGCCTAAACTTGCTTGACACCTACATTTCCAGGGTAGAAGTTCCCTCAGAGCCGAAGTGTCTGCTTCTGGGTTTGTGCTTTGCTGCCTTGCTCTAGGCATCCAGACACCTGTCTCCCACCTAAGTCCCAGAGCACTCCACAAGCCAGGGGAAGAGAGTCATTCACTTGCATGTTTCACATGCAGGGCCTGATCTGGTAGGTGTGCTCAGAGGCTGCCTGCAGGATTGGGTCTTATTCATAATCTGGCAGACGAATGAGGGAGACCCAGGTTCAGTTTCCCTCCACTCTTCTGTCTGATGGGGAGAAAGGATTTGCACAATCAGGAAAGTGCTCTGATCACCAGGCTAAAAATAATAAGATGGGCACCACCTCCTCCTCTAGCCATGTTGTGTGCAGGGAGGCAGGCACCTAACTCATTCCCACAAATAATTATTTAGGCACCAAAGCAGCCTGGCTCCAGGAGAGGGGTTCATGTTTGTGGATCACTAAGAGATAGGTGTCTCCTTGCAGCTCGGATGTCAGCACCTATCCCTGTGAGAGAGGTGGGGCTTAGCACAAACCCCTCTCATCAGCATCTCCCATTGGTTAGTTTAGGCCACTCCCTGCCTAGCATGCTGGCTTTTGTGAGCCATTTTCGAAAGCACCTCTTTTTCCTCATTCATTATATAGGGAGCCTTGATGTCTAACTCAGGCCTTGTGGATTGCAGTGTTGTTCCTGTGATCTTCTAGGTGCTTAAAAGTTAGGTACCGTGATGCTGAGCATTGCAACACCTAAGTCCCTGTGTGGATCTGGGCCAATAAATCTGTGCCAAGCTAGCCTGCCTCGTTCCTATTCAAAGGAGAAAATGAGAAGGTAAAATATTGCTTAAGACTGTATCCTCTCTTCTCCCGCTGATCCTTTAGCCAGCAGCCTACAGAGATATTGGGCCAGATCCTCAGCTAGTGTAAATCTATGTAGCTCCATTGACTTCATGACCTCTTACACAAAGATACTTACCCAGATATATCTTCCGAGGAGTTATGTTATGAAATGTCCACTTTGTACGCTCCAAACTCACTTGGGATTATTTTCAGTGCTTTGGCTGAACAGCTTTGGTTCCTGTTTCCTGTACTATTGTGAACACTTTGAAGCTGTTTTGAAGACATGTAGTATTCAGTAACTACTTCCCAGCCCCCCTTCACATCTTATTTCCAAATAAGTGTGTCCCCATTGCAAGATCCTTCTTCTCTGTGCAGTAGCCCAGTAGTCATGCTTTTCCATATTAACTGTCCTGGCTGGAGATTTCAGCCTGAATCCAGCTCATTTTCTGCTTCACATCTGAGTTTGAAGACCCAGAGCGCATCTTCCTCTAATTCTCCCTACATCACTGCATTATATCAAATATGGATTGAGAGATTAATGCTGATCTGTCACACAGTCATTTTCCAGCACTGACCCTCAGGGTATTTTAGACATACTTGGAACAAATTTTGCCAAACAGTTTATCATCCCCATAAGTCTCTATAGATCTGTTTTGCTTTGTGAAGTGATCACTGCCACTAGTGCTTTTATTTTAGTGGGATCAGACAGATCCCCTCTACTGACTCAGTGAATTTGTTATGGCTTTCCCCCACCAACCATTTAATTTGTTATGGCTTTCCCCCACCAGCCATTTAAAGCCCTTGTAACTATTTACAAGCTGTATTCTGGTGGCACCACAACGTAATTAGAAAGGTGTTATTTATTTGGTTCTGGAGACATATCCATATTGGACATTGTTTCTGTTAAATCAATTATTCCTACTTTAGATTGAGAGTTGAGTGTTTTTCTTGCTCTCTACAAAACCTGTTTAACTATTTCATTGTGCTCTTTAGGGTTCCTAACCTACATTAGGTCATACATTATAATTTCAGCATCCTGTAATCATCCATATCTGTGAAGTTTACTCTTTAAAACACCTTGGAAACTCTAAAAGTAATGCTAATCAGCATTTGCTCAAATGTATAACAGCCAAATGGCATATTAAGTCAAGTCTGGCAGGCAAAGTTATTTGAATCAAGATGCACATTCTGCATCTAATGCTGAGAATATGTTTTCCTCTGAGATCTTAACTGTCATTTAAAATCGAATACATACTTATGGTTTTATTTATTTCATATGGATCTATACATATGATTTTTAATCGGCTTTTCAATTGCAAATATTAACAGAGGCTGTAGGTGTGACACTCTGCACCTTGGAGGAGCACCCAGCACGCCCATGTTCATCTTTATAAAATGATTGTGTGGTATCCAATGCAAAGTTTGTCATGTTGGGTCTTCGGAAGGCTCATAATGCACTGAGCATGGTTGTTAGAGTGATGTTATAGTAATTGTTACAGTAATGTTATAGTAAGGTTATTGGCTATAATTTCAAGTATATAGTTATGAGGCTGAAAATGTATCCTCATGGCTTAAAGCAAGCCCATGCAAAAACTCTCGAAGAACAGAGAGGCAGTTCACACCTTGTCAGGGCATGGATGGGACAAACCCAGCCCAGCCAAACAGGAACAATAGACACTGGCTTAGGCAGCAACAAAAGAATCTGTTAGACCCTGGATGGGGAGTCATCCCCTTCCTTTGGGCAATTTGGGACGGCGATGAGGTAATGCGCACCTGACTCTGAAGAGGGAAGGGGGGGCAAAGCCATGAGGGCAAGAAAGGAAATGATAAAAGAGAGAGACATTTTGCCATGCTCTCTCTCTTCCGCCTACATCTACAGACACCACCACTGCCAAGCGACTGAACCACTAATCAAAGGGGAGAGCCTGGCTGAAGAGCCAGCCTGTGGTGAGAAGCATCTTAGTTTTTAAGGACATTGAAAGTGTTAAGATCAGCTTAGAATGCGTTTTGCTTTTATTTCATTTGACCAAATCTCACTTGTTATGCCCTGACTTATAATCACTTTAAATCTATCTTTATAGTTAATAAATCTTTTTGTTTATTCTACCTGAAGCAGTGCATTTGGTTTGCAGTGTGTCAGAGACTCCCCTTGGGAGAACAAGCCTGGTACATATCAATTTCTTTGTTAAATTGACAAACTGATATAAGCTTGCAGCGTCCAGCGGGCATAACTGGGCACTGCAAGATGGGGGTTCCTAGGGTTGTGTCTGGGACCAGAGATATTGGCTAGTGTCATTCATCTGCAAGTAGCTGGGAGCAGGTTACATGCTCGAGGCTGTGCATGAACAGCCCAGGAGTGGGGGTTCTCACAGCAGAGCAGGGTAAGGCTGGCTCCCAGAGTCAAGGATTGGAGTGGCCTAGCAGATCACCGGTCCAGGTAACGCCAGAGGGGAATGTCACAGTAGGGTATTCAAGATTTTCAGTAACACCCAGCTTTTCCATAGTATCAAATTCTCCTTTTGCTTTGTTTGTTAGGGGAAATAAGATCTTTCTATGTGGATAATTTATTGGTGTTATTGACCTGTCTATTATAATGTGTTACAATACTTAAGGTAATTCTATATTAGACCTTATAAAAGATAAAGATGAATTGATAACTGAACTAAAAATTGTTGGTTGCCATGGCACTCTGGACTCCTAAGAAGCACCCTGGAACCCTCATATTCACCAATGTCATATAATTGTGATATGTTTCATACAAAGTATGCCATGTAAGATATCATATGACAAGTCATGATCTGCTGAAACCCTTGGTTCTGGCCCAATTTGTATTCGCTAGTGTGTATAAAGTTATGAGATTGTGCTGTATGGTTGTTACTGAAATGTGCTGTAAGGATCTCTATCCAGATGGGTGTTGACCACCCATTAGTCAACCGTATGACTCAACTATGCAAGCACTACACAATGGGAACTGCTCAAACACTGTGACTCGGGGCTGCTTGTGCACCGCGATTCAGCAAAGCCCACCAGGACATGCCTGAGCTAGTGTCTGTCAGGCACAAATACCAAGGGTATAAAATAAGGAACAGCTGCAGCATGAGGGGGCCTTTCTCCTCCCCCACCTACACTGTAGGTGACTGGGATGCTGAGAAGACGAAGCTCATCTGAGGAGACTGGACCAGGATTCAGGGGGGAAGTCTGTGCATTAAAGACTGTAACATCCAGTGGGGTGAGAACATTGCTTGATCTAAATACAGCCTAGTGTAATGAGGTTTAAAATATAGATTGAGTGCTTATTTTTATTTTCTTTGGTAACCACCTCTGTTCTTTTCTCCCTACTACTTACAATCACCTAAAATCGATCTTTCTGTAGTTAATAAACCTGTTTTATATTTTACCTAAAACAGTGTATTTTGCTTGAAGTGCTTGGGAAACCTCTGCTCAGTATACAAAAGCTGGTGCATGTCCTCGCCACATTAAGGGAGGGGTGGACTGGGTAATAAACTTAGGCCAGTCAGGTTTCTGACCAGGGCAAGATGGTACAGTTCTGAGTTCCTAGGCTGGGGAGCTGGGGGAAACTCGCTGGTGCCTTTCTCTGTGTGATTCATGAGAGGCTTTGGGTGCCTTCATGCAATCTGGCTGGATCTGTGGCTTCACCTGCTGTTGTGCTGAGTGATAACAGCTCCCAGAGGGGTTTGCTGCTTGTCACTAGCAAAGCATTGTGTGAGAAGGCCCAGGCTGGAAAGTTAAGGGGTCACAATGGTCCAACAGTTCTAGGTTGTACCCCAGGGATCCCGTCACAGTTCCCCGAAGTAAGTGATAATGCTCCAGTTGTATTTGCTATGCACAAATAGATATAGTCCTGATCAGTAATATATATACATATACATATACACACATTCACAAGTGGCGCTTTAAAAAGGCCAGGTTCCCAAAGCTACAAACAATTATCAGCAAAATTGAGTGGGAGAAACTATTTAAACAAATGTGACTGATCATTGAAAATAGTTTAACATGCCCAAAAATAGAGGAGAAAAAAAATCTGTCCTGGAAAGGTAAAAGCAGCAATAAAATAAATAATAAAATAACAAAAAGAAAGAAGACGAATCAGCAGTTAGGAAATGCAAATATTATTAAGGGAAACCAAAAGGTATCAATGAAAAGTCTACAGCCAATAGGTTTTAAGAAGGAATTCTTTATATGTATCAGGAACAAATAATCCTAATAATGGTGTAGGACTGATACTAGACAATGATGGTAAAATTACCAATCATAATGCCAAAAGGCAGAAGTAGTCAATAAATATTTCCATTCTGTATTTGGAAAGAAGCAGAATGATGTATTCTTGTCTTACAGTGTTAATTAAATCTTTCTATTCCATCAGTACTTAGGGAGGATATTAAATAGCATCTGTGAAAGTTAAACATTTTTAAATCTGAAGAGCTGGATAACTAGTACTCAAGAGTATTAAACGAATTGGCCAAGGAGTTCTCCGAGCCACCGATGTTCACTTTTAACTAGGGCTGTCAATTAATTGCACTTAACTCAAGCGATTAAGGCAAAAGAAGTTAACAAGATTTTTAAAGAGTCACAATTAATCACAGTTTTAATCGCACTGTTAAACAATAATAGAATACCAATTTAAATGTATTATAAATATTTTGGATGTTTTTCTACATTTTCAAATATATTAATTTCAATTACAATACATAATACAGAGTGTACAGTGCTTCCTTTATTTTTTATTACAAATATTTGCACTGTAAAAAAGATAAACAAAAGAAATAGTATTTTTCAGTTTACCTTATACAAGTACTATAGTACAATCTCTATCATGAAAGTGCAAGTTATAAATGTAGAATTATTATTTTTACATAACTGCACTCATAAACAAAACAATGTAAAACTTTAGCGCCTACAAGTCCACTCAGTCTTACTTCTTGTTCAGCCAATTGCTAAGACAAACAAGTTTGGTTACATTTACTGGAGATAATGCTGCCCGCTTCTTATTTACAATGTATCTGAAAGTGAGAACAGGCATTTGCCTGGCACTGTTGTAGCCAGTGTTATAAGGTATTTATGTGCCAGATGTGCTAAACATTCATATGTCCCTTCAATCACCATTCTTGAGGCCATGCTTCCATGCTGAATTTAAATTGGTATTCTATTATTGTTTAACAGTGCAATTAAAACTGAAATTAATCACAACTATTTTTTTAATCTCTGATTAATTGTAATTTTTTTAATCATTTGACAGCCTACTTTTAACAAAACTTGAAACAATGGCAAAATTTGAGAGGACTAGGAAAAGACTAGAGGCAAGTTAGCCTGACATCAATCCCAGGTAAAGTCATGAAAAGACTGATATGGATTGCAATTGGTAAAGAATTAAAAGATGGCAAAATAATTAATGCCAAGTGTCATAAATATAAAGGGAAGGCTAACCACCTTTAAATCCCTCCTGGCCAGAGTAAAAACCCTTCCACCTGTAAAGGGTTAAGAAGATACAGATAACCTCCCTGGCACCTGACCAAAATGACCAATGAGGAGACAAGATACTTTCAAAGCTGGGGGGAAGAACAAAGGGTTCTCTCTGTCTGTGTGTGTCTTTTGCTGGGACCAGAGCAGGAATGCAGGTCAGAACTCCTGTAAAGGGTTAATAAGCAATCTAGTTAGATATGCGTTAGATTCTGTTTTGTTTAAATGGCTGATAAAATAAGTTTTGCTGAATGGAATGTATAGTCCTGTTTTTGTGTCTTTTTGTAACTTAAGGTTTTGCCTAGAGGGATTCTCTATGTTTTGAATCTGATTACCCTGTAAGGTATTTACCATCCTGATTTTACAGAGTTGATTCTTTTACTTTTTCTTCAATTAAAATTCTTCTTTTAAGAACCTGATTGCTTTTTCCTTGTTCTTAAGATCCAAGGGTTTGGGTCTGTGTTCACCTATGCAAATTGGTGAGGATTTTTATCAAGCCTTCCCCAGGAAAGGGGGTGTAGGGTTTGGGGAGGATTTTGGGGGGAAAGACGTTTCCCAGTGGGCTCTTTCCCTGTTATATTTTGTCAGACGCTTGGTGGTGGCAGCAATAAAGTCCAGGACAAAAGGAAAAATAGTTTGTATCTTGGGGAAGTTTTAACTTAAGCTGGTAAAAATAAGCTTAGGGGTTTTTTTCATGCAGGTCCCCACATCTGTACCCTAGAGTTCAGAGTGGGGAAGGAACCTTGACACCAACCAACTGGATTTTATGGGGGGAAAGTCATATCAAACAAACTTGTTATGGTTTGATCTCATAAATTTGATTGATTAAGGTAATTGTGCCACCATAATAGAGTTAGCTATGATATTCTGATAAAATTCTGCACTATACAAAATCCACATAGCCCATTTCAAATTGATTAGAATCTCTTTAATTGATAGATCTCAAAGTCATTTTAAATGGGAAATCAGCAACTAATGTGGATATTTGTAGTGGAGTCCTGCGGGGCTCTGTTCTTCACCCACTGAGAATTCAATATCTTTACAAATAATCTAGAAGAAAATATAGAATCATTGCTTGTATAATTTGAACAGGAGACAAAAACTGGAGGACTGATAAATAATGATGAGGATAGGTCAGTTACATAGACTGACCTGCATTGCTTAGTAAGGTGGTCTCATTTGAGCAACATGCATTTTAACACAGCCAAATGCAAGATCATACTTCTAGGAACCAGGAATGTGTCAGGGTCCAGACCAGTTAGGACAAGCTGCTGGCCTGCTCCCCGACTAATTTAGCTGTCAGGCAACCAGTGAGCCCAGTCCCACTGCCTTGGAACTGAGAGAGTAGCCATGGCCCTGATTGGCTGCTGGTTTAGCCACCCTACTTATAAGCCTGGCCCACTCATCAGATCCGTGACTGGTCAATGTGTACCATGCCTGCTCCCACTCTGTCTTTTGATGTCGATCCCTGGCTCTCTCTCTAGCCTTTGGCTCTGGCATTTGTCTTCTGTCCCTCCAGTACTGACCCTTGGCTTCTTCCTGGACTCTCCCCACCTTGAGCCCAGTTCTACTCCATAGGCTGAATTCTCATTTCAACCACTAGATATGATTGCCCATGGCAGAAGTGGTTATAGAATGTAGGTGACACTTATAAGATGCAAGGGGCTGTATCTTGTAAAGTTATGACTCTGAAAGGGTCTTGAGAGTTACAGTAGCTAGCTAACTGAACATAAGTGCAGTTCTGTAGCTCAGTGTAATTCTGTAGAGCAGTGAGTGAATGTGACCATTGGATGGATGGATAAGAGAATACCTAGTAAGAGAAGGGCTATAGTATTACTTCTGCATATGGGATTGTTTGACCATTACTGGAATACTGTGTCCAGTTCTGGTGTCCATACTTTAGACAGGATGCTGAAAAACTGGAAAGGGTTCAGAAAAGAGCCACAGGTTCCTAGATTTGAGGTCTGGGAAACATGCCTTAGCTTAAGTTTCTTTAGACTCACAGGTATTTAGTTTATCCAAGAGACAATTAAGAAGTGACTTTATCATAGTGTAATAATACTACATGACACAGGGAAGAAATTTCTGATATTACACAGCTCTTTAATTCAGCTGAAAAAGGCATGATGAGATCCAAACGTGAGAAGCTGATGCTAGACAAATTCAGACTAGAAATAAGATGTATTTTTTAACAGTGATGGTAATTAACCACTGGTAATTCTTACCTAGTGATGTGCTGGATTCTTCATTACTTGTAGTCTTTAAATCAAAACTGTTTAAAGTTGATTACTTACAACAAATGCTAAAGCAGACCACTTGGGCATCTGTAGTTACCTGCCTATGTTTTAGTTACCCAGATTTTGAGAGGTTTGTATCTCTTATAAAAATTTACATTCAATAGCAATGGTCATCTTCCTACATTTAAGTTCCTTTCTACTGAAATAAATCAAACCCTTCCTTAGAAAGACTTTAACTGCTAGCTTTCCTGTTCCACCCTACATTAATGACACAATATATTCCTTTTTTGTTTTGTTTCTTTTTGGTTGCTACTTGACATTTTATTTTTGTTGTGTACCTTTATGTCAAATAACTAGGTTTCAAACAAATGCAATGTGGAAATCAATTCTTTGTGACCTTAAATTACACACACACGCTCTCTGACCTTCCTTATGTCCCTTGAGGCTCAGAAGTTTTCTTTGCAGCCCTAGCCAGGTTGACTACCTTAAACACTCTAGTATGTGTTTAAATCTAGTTATGGACCCGAATTAACAGCCTGGATGTGAACATCACTGAATTTTTGGGGAGCAAGGGTGCGTTCAGAATCCCAATCCAAATGTAGCTCTAAAATGAACTAAACCAGAGCTCCAGTTCCAAACACCACTCTGGCTGTGGGAGAAAGGGTGAAGTGAAATCCCTATATCTGCAGCTCAGGCCCCATTTTATACTGGTTCTAATCCGCACTGTTATGGTAAAATGTATGAAACGAAGGGCCCAGTCTTTGTGAAGCCAAAATTCTCATTGTCTAATAGGAACTTTTGATGCACAGGGAATGCTAGATCAGACCCAATGGCAGTAATCCTACTGGCTTCAATGAGAACAGTATTAGACACTAGAGAGCGGCATGTGACAGAGGCTGAGTCATCACCATTTTCTTCTAACACTGAAGAAAGAACTTTTACTCAGCCCCTCCGTCTGCTATACATTTAAAGAAACAATACACAATCTCACACATAAAACAGAGCTGGAGTGGAGGCGTGCCCTGGACCTGTAACAATCGATAGGGCAAGAGGAAAGCAAAAGTTGGCATGAATTCAAAAAGTATTGATGTTGTGAGTCATTTGTTTTTTTATAGACTTTAAGTCAATTATTAAAGCAAAGCTCACTTCTGGGTACCTTTGTTCAGTTTCATGTGGCTGAAATTGAGGATTAACATATGACAGATGAATCTGAGGGTTTTCTTTAGTTGGCAGCCTCTCTCAAAGGCTGAGGCAAATCACATCACCTCTTAGGAAAGAGCAGCTTGCAAATGTAGGCTTCCAAGCAGCCACTGTGTGCATGTCATGTAAGTTCACGGCTATGATCCTGAGCTGCTCTTGGAGACATTTTTCTCCTTTCTGCAGCTGTATCTCTAAATTGTGTTGCATTACTCTGGAGCAGGCAAGATGTTCTTGGTGATATTAAGTGTGACCTGTGGCAATCAAAAGTAACAAAATAATAAAAACCACAGTACAACTAGTGCTGTATAGCCCAGAAAATTTAATTTCTTTTGCTTCAGAGTATTTCAGTACTTAGTACATGCTCTGTTTGATAAAGAACCACATTTTTTAATTCCTTAGCAAGGAAGTTTCTTTCTATTCTTGATTTAAAAAATTAAATGTTATCACTGGGCAAAGTGCAGAGAAAGGGTATATTTTAAAAAAAGTTATATGAATCAGGAATTATGCAACTTAGCTCATGTCAAGTCTATATTTGTCTATCGATTCATTGGAGCTTTACACAACTCCCATGCCATTTATAGGAGTTACGTGCCACATACATTTCCCATGCATTGCTATGAGAAAAAGCCTTTTTGTACATGTTTGGTCAACTTTGTTAATCTGCAGTGTAAGGAACTGCTCTTTCCTCCAGTGACCTGAATGGGAGTTTTGCCACCAACTTCAGTGGGAGCAGGAGCAGGATGTAAACAGGGTAATTTCCTACCTTTCCCTCCCTTGTCTCCCAACTTAAGTTGAAAATGAATTTAAAACATTGTCAATTTGGCACTGGTATGGATCCAAATAATACTTTTCCTTTATTTGCAAAGCATGTGTCACTTTTGTTTTAAATGTGTTTTAATATTCTTCATATATATTCTTATGTTTAAAAGCATATGTTCTGCCAAGGTTTAATGGGGAGTAGCTGCAATAAAAGATTAATCTAAAATTCATATACATAGGAATAATCATGAATCTTTATATAGGTAAATACATCTGTGTTATACTATAAAACAAATGTAGTACATATATACTTCATTGCTGGATGGCACAAAACATTATTGGTAAATTCTTGGGTAAGTATTTGCTATTGAGGAAATCAAACATTCCTTATACATGTAGGTCTTTGGTGAAGAAAGATTGTACAAAAGTTTCAGAAGAATTGGTGTCTGCAGCCTACAACTCATACCACAATCCTACAGTAGCAAACCACTGTGCTTACCCAATTAATTATATAAAATTCTAAGCAAAGTGAAGCGAAAAAATATTTTGGCCATTACCTTCAGAATATCTTTTAACATTTCTCCTCAATTGCCATTACATGCACCATACACTGTGTTCTGATGAATACACATGATGTAAAAGAGTAAAATGAGCATTAAAATCTTTAGCTTTGACTTATCCATCGATAGAATTCTAACATTTTACTTTTTTCAAGGATAAAATAGAATCAAAAATTCAAAGAATGACAATTTTCATGAGTATGGATGAGCAAGTAACTTAGGAGTGAATCAAAGCCAGAGAGTTGCATTAGGTCATGATGTACAATGGAAAAATGAACTTGTACCTCTCACTGTGAGCCAGCCACCTCATTTTCCTCCAAGCATGAGAATATCCAGATAATAATAAACTAAATGATTTCTTATTCACTCAATAAATACATTGACAAACAGCAATAAGGTTGTGACACAAACTTAGTAATTCTTAAAAAGAGAATGTATACACTGAAAGCAGCTTTAACTATTTTGATAATTGCAATCCAACTTTAAAATCTGGTCCCTTGTAAGATACGATGCCCCTGTAGCACTTAGCGAAGCTGCTACCTCCACTGACAGAAGAGCTTCTCCTATTAGTGTAGGTACTCCCCCACCTCAAGAGGTGGTAGCTCCCATTGACATAGCACTACCTATGGCAGGGGTGAGCAAACTTTTTGGCCCAAGGGCCACATCTGGGAATACAGATTGTACTGCGGGCCATGAGTATTCACAAAATTGGGTACCGGGGGCGGGGTGAGGGCTCCAGCTGGGGGTGCAGGCTCTGGGGTGGGGCTGGGGATGAGGCATTTGAGGGGCAGGAGGGTGCTCCGGGCTGGGGTTCAGAGGGCAGGAGGGGGATCAGGGCTGGGGCAGGGGGCTGAGGCACAGGGGGAAGCTCAGGGTGCAGGCTCTGGGTGGCACTTACCTCAAGCAGCTCCCAGAAGCAGTGGCATGTCCCTTTTCTGGCTCCTATGCGGAGGTGCGGCCAGTCGGCTCTGCACACCCATCTGCAGGCACCGCCCCTGCAGCTCCCATTGGCCGCAGGAATCAGTTCTGGGTCCGATTTGATTCAATGTCTTCATCAATTATTTAGATAATGGCATAGCGAGTACACTTATAAAGTTTGCAGACAATACCAAGCTGGGAGGGATTGCAAGTACTTTGGAAGATAGGATTAAAATTCAAAATGATCTGGACAAACTGAAGAAATGGTCTGAAGTAAATAGGATGAAATTGAATAAGGACAAATGCAAAGTACTCCATTTAGGAAGGAACAGTCTATTGAACACATACAAAATGGGAAAGGACTGCCCGGTAAGGACTACTGCAGAAAGGGATCTGGGGGTTCTAGCTAAATAGGAGTCAACAGTGTAACACTGTTGCAAAAAAAAGCAAACATCATTCCCACTGACATAGTGCTGGTGTGGACAGTGCTTAGGTCACATGCGTCATTCAGGGGGTGTCTTTTTCATACCCCTGAGCGACATAAGTTAGATCAATTTAAGTGGATCAACCTAAGTGTAGTGTAGACCTGCCCTTACACTAGGAACTGTAGGGAATGGTCTTATTTCTACACTATGGCTCTCATTTAATTTGTGTGTATGCATTTTCCAGTACGGAAAGCTCAAATTCAGCAGGCATACAACCCATGGAATTGCAAGGGCATACATGAGGGTAGACTTTTAAATGTGTTGCATTCAGGTAACGTACAGGTATCCTCTGACAGCCTCAGATTGTAACCCAAACCGAGTAGCTTAGTACTTCATTTACATTGCAATTTTAGCAGCAAGTTTAGTGTCTGGAGTAGAGTTTTACTTCTTTAGAAATTCTTCATACGTTTCATTCCTTGAATGGTCAATAGATCATCACTCCATTTTCAATGCCCAATTGTCAATCACTTAAAGATACTCAGTATTTCATGAAAATATACAGCTTTGTTCAAGCAGCAATATATACAGGGCTGGATTCCTCTCTCTTTTGCTCCTGCATAACCCCACCAATTTTGTTTTAGCGGGTGTTGTACTCCACATGCAGAGACATTTTGGAAGGCATCCTCTCACCTGCAGATCAAACCCCAGAGATGCCAGAATGGGAGTGGAGTCTGCCTCTGGAGAATGGACTGGATGGCTACAGTGCAGCTCCGCATCCATTGCCAAGGGGAGAACCTCTTCCCTCCAGCACGAAGCCATGTTCTGTGGGTTTGGAACCTAGTCAAGTGATAGAGGTATAGCTTGGCTCCACACCCATTAACCTGGTAATCCAGCATTTGGCCTTTTGCATGTACAAGTCAGGTTAGAGAACAGTTCAGCCATATAAAGATATGATTGTCTATTAAGTCGGCCATCTGAATTAGTATTTTATAGTCAAGGCAAGTGAGACAATTAGTGCTAATGTAGTTTAGGTACCTAAGACTACATCTACCCGGCACATCCCTTACAATGGAATGAAGGGTATGCGTAGTTACACCCGCAGTGAAAAGCGGGCTGAATCTGCACTGTGGTATGCAGCTATGTTTCATAGTGAAGGGCTCTGGCAAGGGGAAGCAGCGGGGAAAGAATCTGGCACTGGGACACCACATTGCTAAAACTAGTAGTATAGATAGGAAAGGCATTGGTTGGGCAAGCAGAGATCTGGGTACATACCTAAAGGGTTCAGGCGTGTCTTTACTCTACCTACCTAAGCAGTGCCTCACCATCTACACTGGGCTAGAGGAGTGTAGTGTATGTACTCTACATGCTGCCAAAAGAAGGGTGCAGTGTAGACATACTTAAGTCCCAGTTTTGGCTCTATCGTGATCCCCAAAACTCGCATCATACACTGTAGGCTCCTAAACTCACGTGTTACCTAAGTTTTCAGGGTAAAAGTTCCCTCTGTACTTAAGTTACTGCTGCCTCGCTCCAGGCATCCAGACACCTAACTGCCACCTAAGCCTCAGAGCAAATCACAAACTAGGGAAAGGTAGGAGTTTGGCCGCCTATCTCATGTACGGGGCCTGATCTAGTAGGCAGCCTCTGAGCATGCCTACCGGATCCAGTCCCATTCAGAATATGGCCAGAGAAGCAAGAGGAAATGATGGTGCTGACCACATTATAGCTCTTAGCCCATTGGTTAGAGCACTCACTGGGGATGCAGGATACTCAGGTTCATTTCCCCCTCTACACCAGAGCAGGAGAAAGGTTGTGGGGGCTGATCTTTAAATCCTTTCCAGAGAGTGCTCTAACCCCTGAGCTATTCTGATGTTGAGTCTCCCTCAGCCTCTCCTGTTGGAGGTGTTCCTCTGTGGATAAATAATGAACAAGTGATTGGAGCAGTGGGACTGGACCCAGGTCTCCCACCTTAGGGCACCCACAGTGAAACAGCTTCAACAGGAGAGATTGGGGAAACCCCATATCCAATACCCCATTACTCAGTGGTTAGAGCTCTCTCTTGAGAGGAGGAAGACAACCGTTTAGATCCTCTCTCTTCCTTTGCTTGGGAGGGGGAATTGAACCTGGATCTCCCACAGTCCAGGGAAGTGCTCTAACCACTAGCTAACTACACCCACCCCCTGGTAGCAGCTCACCATCTAGAATGCTGCCTTTTGTGGATCACATTCTTAGGGGCCTGTCTCCTGTCCCCGTTAATTGTACAGGGAGCCTAGGCACCTAACTCTGGTTTGTGCATCACAGTGTTGTTCCTGTGATTCCCCCCCCCCCCCCAGCCCCTTAAAAGGTAGGCACTGTGATGCTCAGTGTTGGAATGCTTAAGTCCCTTGTGGATCCCATCCACTGTAATTACCAGAGTGAGACTATAACCAGGTGTAGCCGCACTGCCTCCCTGTGTCCCCTTCTGGTGCAGCACAGGGCAGCAGCGCTCTACCCCTACTTCCCTCCTCTTCTTCAGCTGTCTGGCCTCCAGCCTATCCTGGGTAGAAAATCCTGCAAAAATTCCACCTCTTCCAAGGTACCCAAAGTCCAAAATAAACACACACAAATGTAAACTTCTCCACCCCTCCAGAACTCTGCGGAGTGTCCAGGTAACAAATACTTCTGTCCCTCCTGGACATGGGTAAACCTAAGTCAGTTACTGGTAGCCCAGGCAATCACCTTGGATCAGGCCTACCTTTCCTCAGGAAGGTCCTGGTAGACAGCAATCTTCATCAGCATCTCTACCACAATGAGAGTTTAAGATTTGCTTTCCTTTCTAGCCAGACTCCAAGTGCAATGAGCTCCTCCCTCAAAGCCTGGCACCTACTTCAGGTATCATAGGGTGGGCCTGAGTAGGCCGTCCCAGCAGCCCATTAATCTTTTCCTGACTTGTGCTGGGTTTATACACCCATCACAGCAGGTCTTACACATGTAATGGGCTCAAGGCAGCTGTGTTTAAGTGCTCTGCTAAATTGGGCCCCTTGTTAAAAAGCCCCAGGTTGATATTTACAAATTTTAAACATTGGTATTAAAAGTGTTGGGTTTTACATATTGAAATTAAAGTGGTTTTTTAGTTCAAGTATAGAAGAGAGCCTGTTGTACAAGTCATTTGCCTCTTTTCAGTCTCTCCTCAATTTAATAAACCACACCAAAGAAAATAAAACTTAAATAGATAAGTGAGTGGAGTGGGTCAAATTTATGTTCAGAAATTTTAGCTGGCAAATAGATCAAATAAAAGCACAGAGCACTAATATAGTAAGTGAGAAATTATAGTTAATTGTACATTATATTAAAGTTGTTATATTTAATTTACTAAGTTACTTCTATTTTACTGTATCTAAGACGCCTTTTTGTCTAATAGATCTCCATAAATCTCTCAGCCTATAGCTCTGGAGATTACTTGTTATCCTGGTTGATTTCTTCACCAGGAAGAGGCCCCATAAAGGTGAATGCAGACATACACAGCTGCCCAAATTCGCCCATATTCCAGGGCAAAGAGTCAATGAGTGGCTTTAAAGAACAACATGCAGGAATAAAATGGGCATGCTTAATGGTAAGTTCACCTACAGCTGACTGAGAGTCATCCAAGGAAGAGAGAGTCTTAAGGAGGACCTCATAGGCCCTCTCCATGCCCGACATCTCTGAAATGGAGTTCAGGTAAGGAAAGGTACCTGGACCCACCACACTAAAGGTCCCCCCACATCTCAGTGATCTGGAAGCAAGAGGAAGGCACTTTTCCTACACCTCAAATACAGGAGCACCAGCACCATTAAAATGGGGAGCATCATCCCTTTGAGGTTATGCATACTGTTTTCTTTTTATCTGCAGCAAGAAGCTACAGGAAGAGGACTAGAGGCTCTAGGCAAAACTGCTACAGCAAGCCAGAGAGAGACGAAGTTGCTTCAGCAATAATACTATTTTCCATTGTCTAATAAAATTCCTTGCTAAGTGCTATAACAAAGCATTGTTACAACAGCATTTGCTGCAAGAAAAAGTCTGTAGGAGGAAGCTAAGTGGGAAGGGAGATTCGGTGAAGTCCCCAGATTAATTTGGTTGGGGGAAGGGTTTGTCCCCAGAAGAAAACTAGCCAGGGTTTCTACCCTCCAGCTTCAAATGCCTTGGGAAGCACAGGGTCATGGAATTTACTTTCTCTATTCTGACAGAGTCAGTCTATTGAGCCTCAGGTCATGGTGCGGAGACCATATGTTTTCTTGGGGGGTTGTAAGGGGAAAGGGCAATGGGCATTTTGGTATAGTGTTCATTTTATTCTAGAGTGGAGATTTTTTCCTGTTGCAATTTGTATTGAATGTGTTGGCTTTTAAGAAATTGTACACAGGAATTGCCATACTGGATCAGACTCCTGCTCCACCTAGTATATGATCTCAGAGACCAGAACTTTTAGAGGTAGGTGCAAGATACCCTATTCTACAGATGTAGAATAAGCAACCCCCTAAGACAGTCTCCTTCTTAACTCCTAATAGTCAAGAGATTTGTTTAAGACCTGAAGCAGGGAGTTTTGTGCCCCTCCCAGAACTTTCTTAGAATTTATAATTCTAACTCTGGACATTCTTATCCATAAAACTATCCACTCCTTTTTTATACCTTACTAAAGTCTTGTCCTCAATGACATCCTGTTGCAATGACGTCCACAATCTAGTTATGCATTGTGCGAAAAAATATTTCCTTTTTCTTTGGTGCTCAAAACATTTTTGCAAATGAAAATGTCTGTGTTTTCATACAACAGAAGAGGTTCTATAATTGTCTTGGTAAACACAGTAATTTTCTTCGTGTCGCAGAAAGGGTTGGGGTTCTTAGTACACAAACTGCTGGTCAGTGAAGAAATGTTTGAAATGATACGCTATCATTGTCAACAAACAGGATTTGGTAAAGCATATGTTCCCCTATGTTAAATTCTCATACCTGGTGTTTGAGAAGCTCTAGTACCTCCATGCTTTGGACAAGGGGCTAGAAATTTGGCCCAGGAGTAGCCTGGAATTTAGAGAGGGCTCTTTTGATGTCCCCATGACTATCCATCTAAATGTGGAGTTAGAGTTTCAATTTGTACATGCGCAAAGCTTTTTATGAGGCTGGATGCTAAAAATCTCTGAACGTTTCATTTCATCGAGCATGCTCCAGTCTAGAGCTTCAGGGTCAGCGCTGAAATTTCCCTGCAATTGCTCCTCCCCGTCATCAAGGCTCACAGCACCTGCTTTTGCAAGGTACAAGAGGACAGGCTCTTGCCACCTCTCACGTCCTTTCTACTGTTCCAGGGTGCCGTAAAAAGTGATCACTTATTTCCCCCTGACTGATGACAGGTTGCACAAAGCTGCACAATATTTGCCAGCTGCGTGTGGGCCTTAGGAACATGTGCTGCACGCAGAGTCAGAGATCATGAGTTCTCGTCCCAGCTCTTGCACTGACTAGGGTTAATAAATCTGTATCTGTCATAGCAAGGCCTCACACCCTTATCTTATGATGCAGGCAGGTACCATTGTCCCCATTTTAGAGGATGGTAACAGATATCACACAAGACTACTTTTGGCAGAGATGGGAACAGCTCAGGTTTTTATTATGGCAGAAACAAGTCGTATATGTGCCTTGGCTCTGCATCTGTAAAATGGGGACAATATTTTCTTTTCTCTGGGAGGAATTGTAAATGTAAGTTTACTAATGTTTGTAAAGTACTAACACAGAAGCTCCCAGGAGGAAAGTACTGTATCTTTCAGTGCAGGGTGCAGTAAGACATAGACCACACACTGAATGATGATAAAAAGACATATTGAACGGCTGCTCATTCATTGAGCATCCTATATACTGAATGAAGCAGAAGTCCCGTGGAAAAGATAGTACGTGATCATGTAATTAAAGGCTATCATAATACATACACACAAAGTGTCAAAGATTATAGGTGCAACTTTATTTATTGCATGTCCTGATTTTTTTCAGTGCTTGACTTTGTAAAAGTCATTGTATTTCAATATTTTGTCTGTATGTATACACACACACAAAAACGTGCACATACCTTCCACTGCTATCAAGAGATGCTATACACGTAACCAAAAGCCCAGATAGGGTGCTTTGTTTATAAACGCAGCGTTACTTCAGTTATTGACTTTATTGCATTTATTGTATAGAAAAATAACTGGCATCTCAGCCAGCACTGTGTGGCAAGTGTTGGGAAAAAAATCATTTTAAAAGAAAAATGACAACTACGGTGTGCATAATTATCTGGTAGCTGAAGAGATTACCAGATAACCAAACTATTCTGCACAGAAGCATGATATCTTTATGCATAGAATGAATGAAGGCTGCTTCTCTATATTCCCTATACTGTCACCTGATTTTATATGTTTGTAATTGCCTGTTTTGGTTATGTACATTATGAAGCATAATTATTGGAGAGTACAGTACATCTTAATAGATGTGTCGCCGTAGTCAGAGTTCTTGGAGAAGAGTGCTTGGGGAGGAGAGGTATAGAAGAGGAAAGAATTGATGAACACATTTTTCATTATGAACAAACTTGATAACAGCCACAGTGTTTGATAGACTGCCTGTGAACCGCTGATTTACATTTCTGTATTGTTGCATGTGTCTTGCCTTGGCTGACTGCCATAAAGGGTATTGTCCAATTCACTGCTCCCTGGAGCGTGCTTCCTATCTCTTTGCAGTTAGAAGCACCAAATCTTGTTTTTTATGTGACATAGCATCTACAATCTGTCAAGACAAAGCTTTTGAATATGGCTTTGCAAATTAGTGTCTTAGACCCAGAATTATGATAAAGTTAGCTTTCTCCCTTGCACTGAAAGTTACTGTTGTTGCTTCAGGCACCAATTAGAGCTGGCTTACATCTCTTGGTTAAGTTAAAAAACCCTACCCAGCATTTAATTACTGTGAAAAAATGTTTATGTAGAAAAGTACTAACACATGATCTTTGTAAGCTATCAGACATACTTATCAGTTACAATGGAACAGCACAGATCTGGGAAACAGATCCAGGTTCTGTTCCCATCCATACCACACACTTTGGCAAGGTCATGTTTTCCCCCCCATGTACTTTCTTAATTATTTACACCTGTGCAAAATGAAACCTTATCAGAGTGGCAATGTTTTACGCCTACTTTGTTCACCTGGAAATGGCTACAAGGAGTACTACACATCCACAACAAAACAAAAACAAATGACTCACACAAAAACAGTCCCTCTGTAGCAGTTTCTCCACCTGTAAAAAAAGGAATAATTCTTACCTCACAGAGGTGTAAGATTTAAAATTTATTATTTTAATGGCTTCAGATTTCCATGGGGAAGGGGCTATATAAATGCATGATTTCCATACTTTACCCAGAGAAAAGATCTCTTACCAAGCCTTCCAGATGGCTTGCCCTTATAGAATTCCCAATATTAATTAAGGATTCATCAGTGAAAGATTAATACAATTAAAAGGAATCACTATCAAAATTAAGTTCCATATTTGCCTTGCCTTTTGTTCTGTGTTTAGTTACATATTGTAATATGTAGTTTAGCAGCTCAACAATACTTAGCTAAGAAGTTTGGCCAGGCAAGACATAGTAAGACAGTTTGTGTGCATGCATGCACGCACAGGAGAGATGATGAAATGGTGGTGCGGAAACAAAAACGGGGTGAGGAAAATAAAGGCATGTATTTTAAGTTTCCACTAGTCCAAACCATAGGTGAAAGCAGAAGTTGGGGAAAGAACTGGAACTGTTCCAAGACTGTAGTGTGAGAAGATGTGGATTGCAGGGCATAAGTAAAACTCCATTTTATTTCTATAAAGATATTATGAGTCTACACCTGCAGTTAGCACTTGCTAGGTGATAACTCTTGCTTTTGAAATATTTACAGTGTTAATATGGACAAAGACACTCAAGGAGTTTTTGCTCACCATTTTATTCTGAAGTGGAATTTCTCCCCTTTATAATTCAAAACTGGCTCCGACCAACACTTTGAAAATGAACATGCTCAAATATTGAACTGATCAAAATCAGGATAAAGAAAAGTTGTGTTTTAAGACTACATACCAGCTCCACATCTGTCATAACATTTCAATACTGCATTGTAGTAATTTTATGAACACTTTATGTGACTTGGTCAGTGAAGAGAAGTTATTGGGGGCAGAGTAGTAGAATGTTTGATATACCTATAATGCTTGAATTCAGGGGGGTCTTACTCTGTGCGTGGAAGTGGCACAATGGCTTTCCAGATATGAACAGTCAAGCCCATGATGGAAAGACAGTTACATCCTTCCAGGATCTAGGCTGAAGTGACACAGTTGTTTTGCCATACTGAGAGGCCAGAGACCACCTAAAAAGCATCTTGATCCCTGCAAAAGGGGTTTGAGGAGGGGAGTGAGAGTCACCAGGGGCTATCCGCTGACTGTCAGTGAGCTCTGACAGGGAGACAAGGGGAAAGTGAGAGGCTCTGTGAAAGAATCTATTGGGAGCTTGTCTTATTAGTAAGGTCTCCATGCGGAAGAAAAGTAGATATCTAGGAAGCAGGCTTCTGTATAGGCTATTTAAAATTCTCTGAAATGCTTTTGTTCTAATAAATACTTTGCTTTAGGTAGGCTGTTTGGTCACTGATTACCACTGTCATTGATACAAGTCAGACCTGCTGATTCATGCTCATTACTAGGGGTTACAACCCAGGGCCCAGTCTGAGTGGCAGAATCATGTGATTCCACCCCAAGAGACAAGTAACAGCTCAAGGCCTGAGACCTAAAGGGGGTGCACTTAGATCAGGAGGGATCAGAGGTGCAGTTACCCCAGTAAATGTGAAAAAGCCCATTTCCATTTATAAAAAGAATGAAATGGGTCCTTGCAATTCTTGCATAATTAACAAGTATTTTAAGGAGGGTTTCATCAAAAATTAATTGATGCAATTTTCTTTTAATTTCTTTTTCTTTTTTTTTTTTAAAGGGAAACCCTGTAAAAAAATGCCCCTTTTCAAAATTTCTTAATTCTAATTTCTAAGGAAATGCCAGTCCTCTTAGTCTTTCACTGCCCTTCCCCTTTTGTCTACTGGAAAACAGTTTAAATGGGGGAGTAACACTTACTTTTAAAAGTGTTATTTTTAAAGTGAAACAGTTTCTCTCCAGTGTTAGAGTTGAAAGTTACTTTAAAAAGCACCTTTATTTTGACTGTAACACTGTCTCACACTTTAACTCTCCTTAAGCTACACAAAGTAACACTGCCCCTCCACCATGAGGGATGTTTTGTCTTCACTTTTTCTTTAAAAAATTCTTTCCCCTTCCTCCCCCCTCCCCCCCAAGAAAAGTATGGAAAGCAACAGAGAGGAGAGGGATTTTTTTTTTTTTTTTACTGCTACTACCTTTTCTAATGGGCAGAGAGGAAGTAAAAAGAGTGGGATTTTCCCCACAAAAATTACAAAAATAATTTTCATTCAAATTTGTATGAACTTGTTTTAAAATTCATTTTGTTAATTTCTGGCAAGAGGAAGGGACTGATTTTGATTGGTCTAATTACACAAGAGGGCATCAAGTTCTTCAAGACTTCAACACTTCTCATTTACATGCTACAACAATACTATTCAGCATTTACATGTTTAAAACATTGTACGAATGAATCTCTGTGACATCCCTGGAAGGTAAAATTTTAGTATGGTATAATTTATGTACAGGATATACAGATAATGGAACAAATACTGATTGGTTAAGAGACTTAAACAAGCCCATCCAACACACCATTGGCAAACTTGATATTAGAGGTCCTAGTGCTTTATGTACTAGCCAGTGTTTCCCAAACTTGGGACGCCACCTGTGCAGGGAAAGCCCCTGGTGGGTCTGGCCAGTTTGTTTACCTGCCGCATCCGCAGGTTCGGCCGATCGCAGCTCCCAGTGGCTGTGGTTCGCTGCTCCAGGCCAATGGGGGCTGCGGGAAGTGGCGCGGGCCGAGGGGCGTACCTGTTGCCGCTTCCTGCAACCCCCATTGGACGGGCACAGTGAACCGTGGCCAGTGGGAGCCGTGATCAGCCAAACCTGTGGACGCGGCAGGTAAACAAACTGGCCCGGCCCGCCAGGGGTTTTCCCTGCACAAGCGGTGGAACAAGTTTGGAAAACACTGCACTAGACCTTCTACTTACTGGATTTGATAAATAAGACTTGATTATTTAAGTATAAGTTGGCAGACACTTAAGAGGTTAATGGATTTGGAATTTTGATCCCTGCTGTTTTTTTATGATTTAGAGTTGAGTCAGAACCAAAACCTTGGATAACACACACCCACAATTTTGGGCTAAATTTGAAATCTGGAGCCAATTTTGAAACTTACATCTCACTCCTCTCTAGTGAAAGTATTTTAATGGTAGTATTTCTGTTCTATAAGGGCATCGTCATGCATGCCTTGTACCAAACAGAAGAGATGGAAGTAGTCTTTATATGCTTTATATTTAAGGTGATGCATACATAACTGCATCTCTATTCTTCTACCACATGGTGAGATATAAATTCTAATGATTTGATGTATTGGGAAATAATGCCACTCTCATGGCTAGGTATCTTCAGCAGAGAGGAAATAAGTACAGGAGAGCTTCCATTCCAGACTTCTAATTGACTTTTTGAAGTCATAACCCCTTGTATCTATAGCAGTAATGGATGGTAGAAGATTGGTGCAAGGATAGTAGAGGGAGAATCCAGCATAGATTTAAGTGAATGATGGAAATACTTTTAACTTTTAAAATCCAAACTGGAACTCTTACATTTTTTTATTCTGGTAGGCCGCTGTGCTTAGTGATATTGTTGAAAGCTGATTAGGTTTATTAACAGTCTAAAATGCTAATCAATTTAAATTGTAACTTAAAAAAAACTTCGGTAATTTAAATCAGCATGTAGCAGAAGATTTGTATATTACCCTGCGGCTAACTCATTTATTTAGTCAGGGAAGAGATGGCCCTGCTAACTATGATTCACTTTTCTGATGTTTTAGGTGAACAGCTTTTGTCAAAATCATTGGTGGCACAAGCTGTTCAGTTGGCGTGGGCCAAAAAGTTGCTTTCAAACAGTGAATGGCTGCTTCTTTTTGTAGAATATCAGAAATCGCTAACAGGTGTGAGGAGGAACAAAATGAATGCATAAGGAGGTGTTTCCATATGCTATTTTGGAAGGACTGTGAGGGAATGAATAAATTTTCATGTATAATATTTTCTTTAGAATGTACATATGGCACATGGATAGTGAATTTTTATGCTCTATTTCCAGAGTTCATTCTTGTGGCATCTGGGTGTTGATGTTTACATACTCTTGTGATTAGATATTGACTAGGCTTTGAATATATTTTTTTAAAATGCTACTTTAGGACTCGTGCAAAGTATCAGCAAAATCCTGGAAACTAAAGCCTACTTCATTCATAAAGCTGCTACTGCATGGAAAAAGGCAAAGCAAGGCTCCACCTACCTGCCAGTGTCTTAGCCCTGACCTGGAGGGAATCACCTCTGATTTGAGTGTAATTCTTTCTCTGTGATCAGTACTTGGCCTGTCTGCTGGGATGCCTGCAAAGTAACAATTATAGCAGTGTTTTTATACTCACCGCTAATTGGTGAGGCTGTCCAGAAAAAAAAAATGATTGAAAATTGAGGTTTCCAAATTTTTGTCCTACTGCAGAAAAACCAAGAGGGGAAGGGGGAGGTCAGTTTGAGGCTCCACCAATAGCCGATTGGTGATGGTACTCCCCTCAAATGTGGGTGACCCAAGTTTAGGTCCTTGCTCCACCCGAAGTGAACCCTTTTGCGGGTTCTAGAGACTGTTTTGCTGTTTAGGCTGTTTTAGAAATTTCTCCCAAGGCCTAAGTCCCATTTTCAAAATGACTCAAACCTAAGTCAATGGGTCTTTCAAGCCTAAGTGACTCTTGAAAATGGGAATTAGGTAGTTTTGGGGAATTTTACCCTTCAACTACATGAGAAAGTTGCACTAGTTTAACATGTTTTTAAAACAGATTTAAAGTGATGCAAACACTTCTAACCACTACTTTGATTTTAAAGAGCAGTCTATTGCCGTTTAGCTTTATTGAGGAATCTTTTTTTAAAGCTAAATGAAAATAAGTCTGGTTTAAATGGAAGTAAGTATCCTCCCAGACTTTGGCACACGTTTATCTGAAACGGTTTTAAAACAGCTTTAGTTGAATTGGTGCAACTTTGTGTAAACAAGGCATTAGTGGCATTACAAGTGTGCATCGCCCTGTTCACACACAAGAGCAAATTCTGCTCTCCTTTACACTACTGTAAATCTTAAGTAGCTCTCTCTGGTTAAAGGAATTACACTAGTGTAAGGCTGGAGACCTTAAGAGCAAAAAGGTATCCAATGATATCTGACAGCACTTTACACTAAAAGAAAAGCCTCCAACACACATCAAAATCTTAGACTTAAGAGAACAGTCAGCACCACCGCCCCTCCTCCTGCCCAATTTCTCAATGGCACACGTTGCACTTTCGTATCTCAACTTTCTCTTAAAAGGGAAGCCAAAAGCTCCTCCAAGGCACCCTGTGCCCTTTGTATTCCTCATCCTGGGTATAACAATGGACAAGTTTGGCTGCTACTGTAGGCTTACTAGAGAAAAACCAGTGTGTGAAGAGGTGAGTAAGCTGATGTTTATTTGTGAGAGGATCCATTCAAGTGATGATTATCAGTGTCACACATTTCTTACTAGCTTTTTGCTCATATCTTTGTCTGTCTCAGGTTGTTTGTTCAATAACTGTACAACAATCATCGCTGGATGTCAGACTGCTAGCTGGTCACCTAGGTATCAAAGAAATGCACATCTCAATACATATCAGACCAGAAGGATGTGATTAAGTCTGGTGGACTGTGAACACCGTTACTCTGTACCCCCTGGAAACAGACTAACATTATATAATACCTAACTGGCTTCACTGGGTTATGTAAAAAGTAATTCAGCATTAATTTCACCTGTGTGGAAAATTTTAATACAAGGAACACCCACCTTCCTAGTTCCGAGGTACAGCGGCATGGCCACGCTTGTAAAAACTGAAATGCAGATATACTGCTGATTGTAGTTGCAAGTGTGTATGTTCTGCTATTTCTAAGTCCTGCTTCAAATAAGAAAAATTTAGTGTTCTGAAAAACAAGTGCAGAGCATTCTTGTGGAGGGAACTATGGGAATAAATAGCAATACTGCTACATTTTCAGTAGCATTCTACAAGAAGAGAGACATCAAGGGAAATGTGTATGTAAGCAGTGTCAGGATGAGCTCCACCCTGACATCTGGTGGTGAGGTGTGGCAAGTTGTGGAAAAGAACTTCAGGGGCTGATCTCATTTGCATAGGCACACCCACCACACCTAGAATGAGACCATAGCTGCCCAAATGGTCACTTTGGCTGCTGTGGGATCCCCAGTGTCTCTGTTATTGGGGAAGGAAGAATAAATTGTTATTACCCTGATTATGGGAACTGTGCTTGGAACTGTACGTGGCCTTTTGTTATGATGGAGGGATTCACCATCACCTAAGTAGCACTCGCTAGGCAAGGGTCATGGGTTCCAAAACTGTGTGAATGGAGAGAAGCTAGGGACAAGTATTGATACTTGGTGGCATGGGCCCCTTGGTGAGGGCCTTACATGCTAATTGCACTTCCTCCTCTCTCCACTGTAGAATATCAGAGCTAATTTTGATTTCATTAGAAGTCTAGTTATAGGCTGCTGAGCTCACTTTGGGCTGACAGTGCACCAGCACTGGGGCTTCCCTACTACAAGCTGAATTCACCTAAGAGCTGAAATCACTGAGTGTTGTGTTAAGTAGTGGGGGAGCCTGAAGATATATTGTGGAGCAGTTTGCGGGACGGCTGGAGTGCCTTGCGGACTGGCTGGTGAAGCAGTTCGACGCAGAGCAGTCTGTGGATGGCAGGAGCTGCTTGTGGGCCGTGGAGCTGAGCAAAGGAGTTCGTGGGGCGGCTGGCGGAGCGGAGCACAGCTGAGCGAAGGAGTTCGTGGGGCGGCTGGCGGAGCGGAGCGCAGCTGAGCGAACAAGTTCGTGGGGCGGCTGGTGGAGCAGAGCGCAGCTGAGCGAAGGAGTTCGTGGGGTGGCTGGTGGAGTGGAGCGCCGCTATGGAGCTATGGGGCGGTCAGCTTCAGATCATGTAAGGTGCCTCTTACCCCCGTCCCATTTCCACACAGGTTGGGAGGTAAAGCTCCGCAGATAAACTTTCGAACTCTGGGGCTGCCCTGACCAGGGACAGAGACTTTTGGGGCATTGGACTTTTGGGACTTTGGGTGATTTGGGGTTGCTGGACTCAAGAACCAAAGGGAAAAGGGCATGCCCTAATTTGCTTGGGGTGGGTTTTTTTTTTGCTCATGGGTTGTGTTATGAATCCTGGTGGTGGTGTTTCCCCAACATAATGCCACATTGTTTCTCTCTGTTATTAAAAGGCTTTTGCTACACTCAGACTATGTGCTTGCGAGAGGGGAAGTATTGCCTCTTGGAGGCACCCAGCGGGGGTGGTATATATTTGTCCCAGGTCACTGGGTGGGGGCTCGAGCCGGTTTGCATTGTGTTATTGGAATGGATCCCCTAGATATTGAACCCGGCCCTTGTTGCTGCCAACTCTGACGGGCAGAAGGGTTACATTTTTGGGGGCTCATCCGGGATCGCCTGGGTCAGTACCCCTCGCAAGCACCTGTTGAGTGATCCACTACATTGGGAAACAATTTATATTTTTTTTTGTTTGTGCTTATATTTTGAGGAAATTACTGTTTGTATAATGGCTAATATGTCAGGTTTGTTGGGCCCTGGCTCAGCAGCTTCTAGCTCAGAGGCTGCAGCCTCGGCTGATGATTGGACAAAAGCTCTGGGGCAAACATTGGAAAAGGTTGTGCTGCCCCATGCTGAGTCAGACTTTTGTCGTTAGTTAAGATTATTTGCTGGGGAGGAGGAGTTTGAACCCTGGTTAGAGCATACCACTGAAATGCTGCAAGAGTGGGCCGTACCAGATGCAGAAAAGCGAAGATGCCTTATAGAGAGCCTTGGCGGCCCAGCATTAGATGTGATTCGCACCCTGAAGCTCATTGACCCTGGGGTCAGTGTGAAGGACTGCCTAGAGGCCCTTGAACACAACTTTGGGAGCGTAGAGGGCCCTGAAGACAGCTGCTGTAAGTTCCTTAATTCCCGACAACAAAAGGGCGAGAAGGCTTCAGCCTACATACAGAGACTGGAGAGACTGCTTCAGAGAGCTGTCATGAGGGGAGCAGTGACTGCTGAGCAGATGGATCAGACCAGACTGGCTCAAATTGTAAGAGGAACTCAGTATCAGAACCCGATTCTACTTCATCTCCAGCTAAGAGAACGACGGGAACATCCCCCAAGTTACTCCCAGCTGATAAAAGAGGTCAGAGAGGAGGAAGAAAGGCAGGCTGCCAGTGAGTTTTGGGAAGCCCAAACATCGGAGCCAGCCAGTACAACACCACTGCAAACGGCCAGTGTACTGATGGTGAGCACCAGAGAGGAACTTGCCCAACAAATGCAGGTCCTGACGGAACGGATAGCTGAGCTGCAAAGTACCGTTGACCGAGTTAAGACTTCCAGGCATAAGGAGCCTCAAACTGTGGCGATTCAGAAGCCCGCACTTAGAGCCACCATTCCCCCCAGGTGAAGGGGGAAAGGTCAATTCTTCTGCTACCGATGTGGTTAGGATGGACACAGTGCTGCCAAGTGCCGTAATGAAGAAAACCCCTCCTTAGTGTATGGAAAGCTGAGGATCAGTTGGGAGAGATCCGGTAGCTGCCAGAGGGTCTGGGGACGGGGACCCCCCAGGTCTGCAGGATTTGAAGATTCCCCCAGAAAAGACTGTCCAGCTGGGATCCCTGCAGGACTGATAGGGCCTCGAGCAGAGGTCACGGTGAGGATCGAAGGGGTGGAGTGTAAAGCAGTGCTTGACACTGGATCTCAAGTGACTATTATATTTCAGTCATTCTACCAACAGATGCTTAGGCACCTGCCTATACAGCCACTGACTGGCCTTGGCCTGTGTGGCCTCAGCATGGATGAATACCCCTATCAAGGGTATGTCATCGTGCACCTGGAATTCCCAGAGGAGGTTGCTGGGGTAAGAGAAGAGGTAGACACAGCTGCCTTAATATGCCCTGACCCTAAAGGGACTTCTGATGTGTCTGTGCTGATAGGGACCAACTCCAGTCTCTTCAAGGTACTCGCGGATTACTGCAGAAGGCAGGCTGGGGACCAATACCTGAATACCCTGATGATCCATACGCTTTGTGCTGAAGCCTATAGGAAAATTGAGAGCGCTAAAAGGGACACATCTGAGCTACCGCTTGGGGCACTGAAGTACACGGGCACGACCCCCTTAGTAGTGCCTGCAAGGACGGAGCAAGAAGTGCTTGTCATGAGTACCTGTCTGAAAGGCAGTAAAGGGACGTTAGCAATGATAGAGCAGACGATGGGAGGAGAGCTCCCGGAAGGAGTGCTGGTCCCCAGTGGAGTCATAACCCTACCTGCTGAAGCCCAGGAAAGGGTGACTATACTGATTGCTAATGAAATGAGTCGTGATGTTGTTGTGAAGCAAGGACAAAAGATAGCAGACCTCTTTGAGCCTGAGTTGATTGTAAAACCCCAGTGTGAAACTCAAGTTCCGACAATAGACCCAGCAAAGTTTGACTTTGGAGATTCACCAGTGTCCGAGGAGTGGAAAGATCGCCTGAGGAAGAAACTTTGTGAAAGATCCAAGGTGTTCTCACTGCATGAGTGGGATGTGGGATGTGCAAAAGGAGTAGAGCACAATATCAGACTACATGACTCTCGACCTTTCAGGGAGAGATCTAGGAAGATTGCTCTCTCTGAGATGGAAGATGTGCGACATCATCTTCAGGAGCTGGCTGCGAATGGCATCATTACAGAGTCCCGCAGCCCATACGCCTCACCCATTGTGGTAGTCCGCAAAAAGAATGGGAAAATCCGGATGTGTATTGACTACCGCACCCTAAACAGCCGTACTGTGGTCGACCAGTACACTATGTCTCGAGTGCAAGATGCCTTAGACTGTTTGCTGGGAAGCCAGTGGTTCTCTGTGTTGGATCTTCGAAGTGGTTACTACCAGATCCCTCTGGGAGAAGAAGATAAGGAGAAGACAGCCTTCATCTGCCCATTAGGGTTTTATCAGTTCGAACGCATGCCCCAAGGGATTTCTGGAGCACCTGCCACCTTTCAACGTCTCATGGAGAAAGTTGTGGGAGACATGAATTTACTGCAAGTGTTAGTTTATTTGGATGACCTGATTGTGTTTGGAAGAACCTTAGAGGAGCATGAAGAAAGACTTCTTAAAGTGCTTGATAGGTTGGAGGATTATGGTCTGAAGCTTTCAATTGACAAATGCCAGTTCTGCAGCACCTCAGTGAAGTATGTGGGTCACATTGTGTCCCAAGAGGGTGTGAGTACTGATCCTGATAAAATAGAAGCACTCACTACATGGCCATGTCCAAGTAACTACAGAGAACTCAAGACCTTTCTTGGATTTAGTGGCTACTAACGCAGATTTGTGAAAAACTATGCTACGATTGTAAAGCCTCTGAATGATCTTACCAGGGGACATCAGTCCAGCAAGAACAAATCTAAGTCCAAGAATAAGGGGAGGTCCCCAAAGCCTCCTGTGCAGAGACACGATGGCCCCTTTGCACCATTTGGGCCACGGTGGGATGAGAGATGTGAAAGGGCTTTTCGAGAAATCATTACTTGCCTAACTCATGCTCCAGTCCTAGTTTTTGCTGACCCAAGCAAACCATTTATCCTGCATACTGATGCCAGTTTGGAGGGTCTGGGAGCAGTCCTGTACCAGGAAGTGGAAGACAAATGTAAACCTGTAGCCTTTGCCAGCCGAGGATTGTCTGATAGTGAAACTCGCTATCCCACCCACAAGCTGGAATTTTTGGCCTTGAAATGGGCCATCACAGAGAAATTTCGAGACTACTTGTATGGTGCTCAGTTCCAGGTGTGGACAGATAACAATCCACTGACTTATGTGTTAACAAGTGCTAAGCTGGATGCTACAGGGCAGAGATGGGTGGCCGCCTTGGCTAGCTATGAGTTCAGCATTCAGTACCAATCAGGGAGAAGCAATGTAGATGCAGATGCATTGTCCAGGCGTCCGCAGGCTCCAGAAGTTGCTGTGATACCCACAGATGGAGTGAGAGCTATTTGCAGTGTGAGTCGCCGAGAGCCAGAGGCCCGTGAGGGCCTTCAGGGATGTGTTGCAGAAGCTTTGGGCCTGCCCCCTGAATGCATGCCTTCTGCTTCAGTGAACTATATTGCATTAGACCAATCTCCTTTGCCCATGCTCAATGCGGCTGACTGGCAAGAAGCCCAGAGGCAAGATATTGACATTCGTGATACACTACTTGCCAAAAGGGAGGGGCGAAGCCCAGCTGCGGTTGTCCCACCTAACCCGGAGGGTAAACTACTATTGAGAGAATGGACCAAACTAAAACTGATTCAGGGAGTGCTACACCGAATGACCACTGACCCTTTACAAAAACAACGAGCACAACTAGTACTGCCAAAAAAGTACAGAGCCCTGGCCATGAGGGCCCTGCATGATGACTTTGGGCATTTAGGGATGGAGAGGACCCTGGAACTTATTCGTAGTAGGTTCTATTGGCCCCGAATGGCTGAAGATGTTCGCAGGAAATGTGAGACTTGCGCTCGATGTGTTCAAAGGAAAACTCTGCCCACGAGGGCTACATATCTCAAGAACATCACCAGCAACAAACCTTTGGAGTTGGTATGCATTGATTTCTTGTCTGTAGAGGTAGACAAGAGGAATGTTGGAAACATTCTAGTAGTGACTGACCATTTTACACGGTATGCACAAGCATATCCCACACGTGATCAGAGGGCCACCACCGTTGCTCGAGTATTGTGTGACAAATATTTCTCAGTCTATGGATTCCCAGCTCGGATACACTCTGATCAGGGGCGGGATTTTGAGAGTCACCTTCTGAAGGAGGTGCTGAAGATATCAGGAATTAAAAAGTCTAGGACAACGCCTTATCACCCCCAAGGTGATCCTCAGCCAGAGAGGTTCAATCGAACCCTATTAGATATGTTGGGAACTTTGCGACCAGAGCAGAAGGCAACCTGGAGCCAGCATGTCGCATTTCTGGTGCATGCCTACAATGCCACAAAGAACGATGCTACGGGAGTCACCCCATATCTCTTGATGTTTGGGCGAGAACCAAGATTACCCATAGACTTGTGCTTTGGTGTATCAGAGGATGGAGATAGCTATGAAACTCATCAGCAATATGTATCCCGACTAAGAGAAAAGCTGCGGGATGCTTATCGCTTAGCTACCGCTGCGGCTCGGAAGAACGCAGACCGCAACAAACATCGATATGATGCTAGAGTGCGTTCGCAGGAGCTCCAGCCGGGGGACAGAGTCCTGCTGCGAAATTTGGGTATTGCTGGCAAACACAAGATAGCTGACCGATGGAAGGCAATACCTTACCTGGTGATGGAAAAGCTGGGAGATCTGCCGGTCTACAAGATCAAACCTGAAGACGGTCCAGGGCAAATAAAGACGGTGCATAGAAACCTTTTGCTCCCTGTGGGGGAATTGGTAAGCACCCCTTATGAGATGGGCCACGGCAGGGCCGCCAGGCAGAACAGAGGTGCTAGACCAAAGCCGCCATCCAACACAGACAGTGGGCCCCCTGCAGCTAACTTACCCCTATTCTGCACATCTGAGAGTGAGTCTGAGGAGGAAGACACAACCCTGGTGTATCCTGGGATGGAGACAAGATTTCAGTCTCGATCAGCTCAACCAAACGAGAGTTTTCCCTCTTCCGCCCTAAACCCAATGGCAGAACTATTTAGGCCCCTTTCTGATACCCCGGTGCTGCTGATGAGACCCCCCCTGTGATGACACACACAGGTTATTGGACAATGGGGACAGACAGGTAGAGGATGTCCTAGGCACCTTGGACCCTCCAGCGTTAGAACTAGGAGTGCAGGGGCCTACGCCAGTAGCCGAGGGACCCTCCAGGGAAGCCTCTCCATCCGTCACTCAAGAGGATTTTCCCATTACCTCGGCAACAGAGATTCTCAATAGACGAGACAGGGTGATAAGACAAGTGAAACGGTTAACTTATGATGCACCTGGGGTGACTAGTGAGGAGCCAATACATTTAGCACACAGGCTTGTGGAAGCTAAAGTGGGCTTCCTGAGGCCCTTTGGAGGAAACCAATGAGTTGGTATAAAGGGAGTGTGATTTGTCGGGACGACAAAGTCTCGGCTGGGGGGAGGATGTAAGCAGTGTCAGGATGAGCTCCACCCTGACATCTGGTGGTGAGGTGTGGCAAGTTGTGGAAAAGAACTTCAGGGGCCGATCTCATTTGCATAGGCACACCCACCACACCTAGAATGAGACCATAGCTGCCCAAATGGTCACTTTGGCTGCTGTGGGATCCCCAGTGTCTCTGTTATTGGGGCAGGAAGAATAAATTATTACCCTGATTATGGGAAGTGTACGTGGCCTTTTGTTATGATGGAGGGATTCACCATCAACTAAGTAGCACTCTCTAGGCAAGGGTCATGGGTTCCAAAACTATGTGAATGGAGAGAGGCTGGGGACAAGTATTGATACTTGGTGGCATGGGCCCCTTAGTGAGGGCCTTACATGCTAATTGCACTTCCTCCTCTCTCCACTGTGGAATATCAGAGCTAATTTTGATTTCATTAGAATCTAGTTACAGGCTGCTGAGCTCACTTTGGGCTGACAGTGCACCAGCACTGGGGCTTCCCTACTACAAGCTGAATTCACCTAAGAGCTGAAATCACTGAGTGTTGTGTTAAGTAGTGGGGGAGCTTGAAGATATATTGTGGAGCAGTTTGCGGGACTGCTGGAGTGCCTTGTGGACTGGCTGGTGAAGCAGTTTGACGCGGAGCAGTCTGTGGATGGCAGGAGCTGCTTGTGGGCCGTGGAGCTGAGCAAAGGAGTTCGTGGGGTGGCGAGCGGAGCGGAGCACAGCTGAGCGAAGGAGTTCGTGGGGCAGCTGGCAGAGTGGAGCACCGCTATGGAGCGGTCAGCTTCAGATCATGTAAGGTGCCTCTTACCCCCGTCCCATTTCCACACAGGTTGGGAGGTAAAGCTCCACAGATAAACTTTCGAACTCTGGGGCTGCCCTGACCAGGGACAGAGACTTTTGGGGCACTGGACTTTTGGGACTTTGGGTGATTTGGGGTTGCTGGACTCAAGAACCAAAGGGAAAAGGGCATGCCCCAATTTGCTTGGGGTGGGTTTTTTTTTGCTCATGGGTTGTGTTATGAATCCTGGTGGTGGTGTTTCCCCAACATAATGCCACATTTAATAACAGAGAGAAACAAAGGCTTTTGCTACACTCAGACTATGTGCTTGCGAGAGGGGAAGTATTGCCTCTTGGAGGCACCCAGCGGGGGTGGTATATATTTGTCCCAGGTCACTGGGTGGGGGCTCGAGCCGGTTTGCATTGTGTTATTGGAATGGATCCCCTAGATATTGAACCCGGCCCTTGTTGCTGCCAACTCTGACGGGCAGAAGGGTTACATGTATAATTGATCCGGGCGGGGGGTTTGGCTACTGGTATTCATCCTTGTTTTATATTATCTGAAAAATAAAAAATAACCAAAAATGGTGGCATCAAAACAAAATTGGATGTCCACATTTTACTTTAATTCTTCAAAGATATTAAATTAAGCCCTCTGCAAGTCTCACTTCTTCCACGAAGCTCTTCAAAAATAAACTGTGCTAGATTCATATGTCACTGTAGTCTCACTCCGGTACCCCCACTCCCCCGCTTGCATCCACTATTTTTTTCTTTGTAAGATTGTAAGCTCTTTGGGGCATAGGTTCAACCATGTACAAAGACTTGGTGGAGCCAGGAGTGAGAATTCACAAGGACCCCAGCCGTGTGGAGAGAAACATTAACAGCCTATTATTTCAGGGGATAGATGGGGATTTAAAAGGCAAAACTTGGCCATTATTCCACCTCGCCCAACTGTGTTGCACCTTTAGTAAGGCATGTCTGTTGGAGTAGGATACTGTAAAGTGCTCCATGAAAGGGAACTCATTTACTTCAGTGAGATTTCCTCAACCGGTGTCCAATGAAACACATCCCTTAGTGTGTTTGTACAAAACATGGTTAGGGTCTCTCTACACTGGAGAAGTAATTTCTATCTCAAGTAAATATACCCGTACTAGCTCTAATCAAACTAGCGCTCTCAAAATGGAAGTGTAGCAGCCACAGCATGAATGGCAGGAGGAGCTGGCAGCCCACGTACATGCCTAGGATCTCAGATGGAATCTTAATCAGGGTGGTTAGCCCTTCCCACTGCATTTTAGACCAATACAATTCATTTACAAAAGTACAGTGCACTAGAGAGGACCAAATCCTGCAGACAAGTTTTTGAAACTAAAACCACAGCAAACAATGACACCAGATCATCATCATAAAATCCGACAGAACCAAGGTTAGGCATAACAAATGATAAAGTCAGGCACAGAAGCAGACAAACAGATTGAGGAGCATAACTTTGATTTGGCCTTTGGCTGCAGATTGATGCCATTTCATGGAGAATTAAAGGCAAATGAATTTTGTCATCTTTGTTTTTTTTTCTTTTGTGCTGGTTTTATGGCATAAACAGTGCAGATGAATAAATGGCACTTGCCTAACTCACTTATGGAGCCTGGAAATGTCCAATAATATACCTATAAAAGGAGGCAACTGAAATTATCTATTTTGATTTGATAAATGGCTTCAAATAGTACTTATCAGTCAGTTTGCAAAGGCCTTTCCTACACAGCATTTGTCATCTCATCTTACTTCATGCATTTCAGCTATGCTGCCTTTAGTTTAGGGGCATCAGAGAAGGAGTGCTCACATTCTGCAGTGGTCTGGAAAAGAGACTAACCTATACAGGTGAGGGAAAACTGTTCTACATGACTAAAATGTTAGTCTTTGTCGAAAGCATGTACTTGAAAGGGCTTTTGTTTTTTTTTTTAAAAAAAAGTTAATTCTGGAGCTATAATTGAGTTTTCTTTTAACTTTATTAATCATCTTTCAGTGCTGTAGTCCCATAATTTAGCTCTCTATCACCCAGTAATTGAACACAACAGAACACCATACTTTCATACTGGGTTCTTCCACACTTGCATTGTAGGTGTATATTTATGTAACAGCATGGCCTCCTACTACAGAGATCTAGCTGCATTATCAGATTCTTTGATAAGCATTATACATGATTTGAAAAAGTGCAGAGGAGGAACTGATGTAGACTCATCTACAGTGTGAATTTTCTACCAGCGCTTTGAAAAGTGCCATGGTGGTAAGTGCCACTTTTACATTTCCTGTTTTGCTGGTATAGGCAATTTCAGTTTTTATCTGAGCATCTGACTGGAAATGTCCTGACATGTCTAAGCTGACAACCATTTAGTTACAAGGGGCGGGGGGAGGAACGGGGAGACGGGACTTAGTAGATCATATTACTTGTAAGTAAAACTGGAGGAAGTGGGGGGAAATATGAACTTTCTGGCAAGTTAGAAATCACATTTCTATTTGACATATTTCATTTATATTTTTTCTTTTTGACTCTTGATGAAAAAAAGATTTCAGGCCCATAACAGGTATGTATTGTCATTAAATACATTGTTTCAAGAGAGGCAAGTGGAAGCAGTGTATCAGCCATTTAAACAAAGGCCAATAAAATAAATTATAGAACTGACAGCAGAAGCATCACCAAACTGTTGCATGTTATTTTAGTTCTTAAAACCTGACATGCATTAACAATTTCTCCTCAAAACATCTCCCATGAGATGGTGATAATACTACTTCCCTATCTGACAAATGGGGAACAAGGACACAGTAAATTGTCAAAAGTTATGCTGAAATCTGTGGCACAGCTGGGGAAAAGAACCCAGATATCCTGAGTCTATTGCTTTACCCATATGCACATCTTCTCTGGTGATTAAAGCACAGCCCCTCCATTTACTGTGTGTAGTTACAAAAAGAATAACTTTTAGAAATATTCCTTATAGCACTGACAGAGATTATAATAAAGATCAGACGAAACCACAAGGACAATGCACACATACCTCTGCCACAAAATATTAATTTATTTGAGACATAACTGTGGTAAAGTGGACACCAGTAAGTTCAATAAATGCACTTAGTAAGTATGACATTTTAAGTGAACATCAGACAACACAAAGTGGATTCAAGATGTTTCCTTAAACTCCAGCCCAAAATCCTGGCACTAATGCCGTTAAGTGAGATGAGTATGTTACACCCTCTAGTTAGGGCAGTACAAAAATCCATGGCACAGAGTAATTTAAATAAGCCATGCAAGGAGCTATCCACAAGCTTCATAATAGGGACTGCACAGAACTGGAAAGGAAATTTTAAAATAACCTAAGCATGTTCTAATCATGATGGCCTAGCTCCTCCCAAGCCCACAAACAGCTCCCACCCTCTCCTGGAGAGAATGAAGGGCCTAAATGCCCCCCCTGCCCATATTTAGTGGCTCATCCAATTAGAGTACAGAAACAATACCATAGGAGAGAGTAACAAATAGCAAAACCTGTTCCAAAGCAACTTTTAGGATGAAATTGTTGAAATACTTTGAACCAGTTACAACTGTACAGATTCTTAAGAGCCAATCTATTTGCAAACAAAAAAAAGGCTGAAATTCAGCAATTTAACAAATTCTTCAACCAGCACTATGGATAGCAAAGCCTTCTGTATACACAGGCACTGATGTCATTTAAAAACACACACACACACACACACACCCCTTGAGTCCCTCTCAGTTTACAGCTAAGCAGTGCAGAGGGGATTTGAAAAGCTACCTACCTCCTCTTAAACAACTCCAAGAATATATTTTGGATTTTTGTTTCTTCATACGAATTTTAGTGATAATGAAAAGTGCTCGATTGAACTTCCTGAAAACTCAAGTCCCCTGGTATGCACATAGTAAATGCTGCACAAGAATCTCCATTACCACTTGCTAATAATGTGTCTTTACCTGCTAGAGAGAACTCCTCAAGGGGAAAAGCTTTGTTCTTGCACATATAAATCCTGGGACTGCTGAAACAGCTCAACAAACTGGCATCCTTGTTGGCAGAGACCACCAACTCATTTTACATCGATCAGACACACCACAGATGTGAGTTGCTCCTGGTAACCACTAGTCAGAGCTGACTCAGATCAGTAACCTAGAGGTGAGAGGCTCTATCGCTTATTACCAATTCCCTGACCCATTCAGTCCCCCATGAATATCATCTGTGAATGCAGAATGCAGCACTGAAATAAATCCAATAGCCACAGCTGAGATTAGAGAACTACATCATCCTCTTCCTAGGCTCTGGTCTGAAGGATGGCACTTGCACCATCAATATATCCAGTTTCTTTTACAGTTTAATCAAAGCTGTAACAAGGCTGAAAAAGAGCTGTGACAGAAGAAATAGAAAGGTCACTATCATCCAAGACCTTTTCCAGATTTCCTGTTAAATTAAATAGGGTACATATTACAATTTAGTAGTTGTTAATGCAGTAGTAAAAGAAACAATGAGGTATGTTAGCCCCGACTATGGCCTGGAAAATGGAGCAGCACTGTACTGGGGCAAACATTTATTTTAAAGTGACTTTGCTCCAAGCCTTATTATCAATATTTGCTTTCCCTCCTGGTGTTACAATGAAATTTAAGCATAAGTAAGTGCCAGCATTTTCAACCTCACAATTGTTTCTTCAGAAGCCAGCTGTGATGTCACTAGCACCAATTCATGGAATTCCCAACTGAATCAGGCAAGAGGAGAAAGCGGATACATAGGAGCTTTGCCCCTTGTTAACATACATCTCTTGATAATCAGAACTGAAGAGAAAAATAAATGCCAGTTTAAGGTTTTGGTGAAATATAGCATCAGTATTTCCATTACTGCAGTTTTAGGAGGACACACCAAAAGTTCCTCTGGCCAACAGTTCTTCACAAAAATATTAGTTATTTTCCTTTAACTAACATGGGCTAAATTACCAAATTACAGTAAATGTATCATGTGCTTAAACCCTCCCACCCTGCTGATCAGCAGGCCCTCTATAAGCTTGCTAGACAGGATTTTGGGCCCAGATTTTTAAAGAAAAAGGATCTTAAATTTATGCTCCTAGCTCTGTACAGTCTGGGCTGACAGTCTGGAAATACCAGTGTCCGAAGTGTCAAAAATGAAGAACTACAGGAAAGGAAGGTAAGGGGTTAAAGATTTTCCACTGTGAGGCCTTCTAAGATTTCTACCAGTACTGAACTAGGTGAGGTTACATGTGGCAGTAATGGAACAAGGAGTTTTTATGCTGGTTGTAAAGTCTTAGAAATAAGAGACATTTTGGAAATACTCTGTGGTGGTTGTCTGGAAAAGTTGAGAAAAGGAAAAAAATAGACAAACAATAGAGATGGCAGAATAAGGCATATCATTCATATATTTAAGGTCTCCACTAACATTTTCACAGATTTAATGTATAAAAGGTAAGAGGTTTACATTCAAAGCAAATAGATAGGTTTACTGCTCCAAGAAACAAACTTTTCTTACCTTCACTGACTCCTCCTATAAGAAATCCTACATTCCTCCTGCAATGTGTTACTTTTGCTAAAGACTCCATGGGACAAATTCATCCCAAGCACAACTCCATCAGCTTTGACATCCTTACCCCAGGCATCAGTTTGGCTCGTTATGTAATTACAGATGACAACATTGCCAAAGTTGAGTGCCTTTATTCGGGTATCTGAAGATCAGGTCACCCTTCGAAAGGTAAAGAGCATCCATTGGAATTCATAGAATTACATCAGGGATGAATTTTGCCCATGTTGTGAAAATATCATGTTTTGTTCTCTTTTAGATTATGTAGAGGCATAACTTAAACAGTTCCATCTGCTGTTCCTAGAATGGAAATTAAGCTACTTTTTTGCCTTACTAATAGCTCATGTAGGAAAAGGTAATCTATTGTGTGGAAGTACGGAAAGTAAAATACCTTTACAAAAGAGTTTAACCAACTTATTCTATTGTTTTCAGTCTTCCCATTCAGACAATGCTAATTTAAATGCAATTGTGATACAGTATGTATTATAGCTTGTCTCATTACTAAGAACAGAATCTATGAAACATAAGAACAGCCATACAGGTCCACCTAGCCCTGTTTCCTGTCTTCCAACAGTGGCTAATGCCAGATACTTCAGCGGGAATGAATAGAACAGGTAATCATTGGGTGATCCATCCCCTGTCATCCACTCCTAACTTCTGGCAAACAGAGGCTAGTGTCTCTCAGAGCATGTGGTTGCATCCCTGACCATCTTGACTAATAGCCAGTAGTGGACCTATCCTCCAGGAATATACCTAGTTCTTTTTTGAACCCTGCTATAGTTCTGGCCTTCACAACATCTCCTGGCAAGGAGTTCCACAGCTTGACTGTGTAGTGTGTGAAGTAGGACTTCCTTTTGTTAGTTTTAAATCTGTTGCCTATTAATTCCACTGGGTGACCCTTGGTTCTTATGTTAGGTGAAGGAGTATATAACACTTCCTTCTCTATACCAGTCAAGATTTTATAGACCTCTATCATATCCCCTCTTAGTTGTCTCCTTTCCAAGCTGAAAAGTTCCAGTCTTTTTAATATATCCTCATATGGAAAGGTGTTCCATATCCCTAATTATTTTTGTTGCCCTTTGCTATACCTTTTCAAATTCTAATACATCTTTAAGACAGGTAGACCAGAACCCCACACTGTATGGGCATGGATTTGTATAGAGGAATTATGATATTTTCGCAATCCCTTTCTTCATGATGCTCAACATTCTGTTCACTTTTTTTGACAGCGGCTGCACATTGAGTGGATGTTTTCAGAGAACTATCCACAATGACTCCAAGATCTCTCTCTTGAGTGGCAACTGCTAATTTACATCATTTTGTATAGTTGGGATGGTTTTTCAATGTGCATTACTTTGCTTTTATATATATTGAATTTTATCTTCCACCTTGTTGCCCAGTCACCCAGTTTTGTGAGATCCCTTTGTAACTCTTCGCAGTCAGCTTGGAACGTAACTATCTGCAAATTTTGCCAACTCGCTGTTTACCCCTTTTTCCAGATCATTTATGAGTATGTTGAATAGGACCGGTCCCAGTACAGACCCCACGGGACACCACTATTTATCTCTCTCCATTGTGAAAACTGACCATTTATTCCTACCCTTTTTTGTCTTTTAGCCAGTTACTGATCCATGAGAGGACCTTCCCCCTTATCCCACGACAGCTCATGAAGCTCCCAAATTAGACAGCCCTCCATGTGTGAACTCTTACCAGCTTCAAGTCACAGTGTCTTCATCTCCATTGTCTGTGCCACCTATTGCCCCTGAAACACACTATGCTTTAATTCAAATACCTTCTAAAACTCTATATGTTTCACAAACCCTATCAAATATATTTAAGCAATGCTAGGTTTAAAATTATCTGCACCACTGAACTTTCACCTGGTACACCAGGGGTCTATTTGATTCAGGGATAGCCTGGTCCTGCAATTTACAATGGAGTATAGTTCTTATACCTGTGACTGGTCCCCCTGAAGTCAGGTTGAACTGGGACTTCAATGGCAGTCCAAAAGGTGATGAGCACTTCACATGATTTGGCCTTAGCATCGTGACCCTGGTAAAGATCTGAGAAGCTTCATTTAAAAAAAAAATTCTTTTAAAGATAAAGAAAATTTAAACTGGTTTCTGTGTTAAATGCCTTTAAACGTACCTCCTTCCTCTTCCCTTGTTCATGCATATGCCTGTAATCCAATTGTTGAGCTGACACTGATCATGGTACCGTTCACCTTGCACCTCTTTCAGAAAACAAACATTGATATGTGAACCGAAGCTGAGAAGTGCTGTATATTCTTTTCATTTCAGGAAATAAAATGCTGTGTTATATTGGGAGGGTTTCCATCACAAAGAGAGAGAAACAAAAAACTACAGTCTTTCAACGGTTACAGGTTTCAGAGTGGCAGCCTTGTTAGTCTGTATCTGCAAAAAAGAACAGGAGTACTTGTGGCACCTTAGAGACTAACAAATTTATTAGAGAATAAGCTTTCGTGGGCTACAGCCCACTTCATCGGATGCATAGAATGGAACAACATATAGTAAGAAGATATATACATACAGAGAAGGAGGAAGTTGCCATACAAACTGTAAGAGGCTAATTAATTAAGATGAGCTATTATCAGCAGGAGAAAAAAAAACTTTTGTAGTGATAATCAAGATGGCCCATTTAGACAGTTTACAAGAAGTGTGAGGATACTTAACATAGGGGTGAAGTGGGCTGTAGCCCACGAAAGCTTATGCTCTAATAAATTTGTTTGTCTCTAAGGTGCCACAAGTACTCCTGTTTTTTTTTCCAATAGTTAGGATAGGAAGTAAAAAAGAAGAGTATATTCATCTAAAACAGGGGAATCCTGAAAGTCTCAATGTGAGAGTTAAGTGTTAGTCTAGAACATAAAAATGATCCTCTCTGAATTCTAGGTACATTTAATCATTCATAGCTGGATTAGTGATATACCACTGATTATAGAAACTAAACGAATAATAAACTGTATTTAACAAGTGATCAGTCAGCATTTTTACTCATTAATGGCCCAGTCTTACAAGGCTCCCAAACACCTCCTGTATTGTGCAAAGCAGCCTCAATTCCCAAATAGTCATTAAGGTTAAATGCCTCCCATTGACTTCAGTAGGAATTGGATTGGATCAGACCCTTAACATTAAGGATAATCATTACATTGCAGGAAGCACTCTGGGCCTTGTAGGACTGAATCCTTCATTGCTACAACTATGGAATAGGAGGTCAATGAGAAGGTGAGGGCAATCAACATCATACAGAGATGTGCTCTAATTGAATTGATATTGATGAGGTTGATAGAACAATCCAAAAACCTTCATTTACAGAGTCAGAGGTGTATTTTTTACATTACACTTGTTCATGTCCTAAATTTCATTTCTGTCTCATTTGCATCAGGCCTGGTTCAGCCTGTTTTGTGATTCCAGATTATCTCAGTTAGTTTATGAATAGCAGAGGGGAAAATGCAAACCACCTTCTGCATTAGGAACCAAATAGAACCCATTGCTCACTTATTTGTCACTAAAGAGGGAGCTAAATATATGGTAAGGCTAAAAGTTGTCAGAATTAGAGTATTTGGTCTTTAAACAATGTTTAAAGCTTGAAAATGCTTGTACAACTCAGACATGAATGTGGCAATACATACAATTATAAAAACTTTTTAGCAAACTTAGAGTAAGTGAATTTTAGTGCAAATCAAGAGTACCATATTGCGACTTTACAGCAGGATAGTGAGATCTATCAATCACAGAACAGGTATTGCACAGGGAGCAACCAAGCTTGCCCCCTGCAAGTTTGAGTCTCACCTTACCTGGAGAGAGTGCCTCCCAGAGTAGCTGAGGAGAGACTTCGGTCATCCTGATGATTCCATCCTGGACCTCTCTGCTGATACGGTCAAGACATCAACGCATTTTACCTGGGTCAGAGTCAGAAGGCAGTGACTTTATGGGGACTAGACCTTGTTGAAATGTTTTGATAAAGTTGAGGGCTGTACTGAATGCTCTCTTGCTCAAGATGAGACAGGTACTGGAGAAGGCCCCAGCAGCCAAGACCACCACAGCTATTTTTAATCTTGTAGTTCCCAACACCTTCCAAAGGCCTCCTGACTCATCCTGCTCCACCAAAATCCTGCAGATTTTTGCCCCAGTTCCCTCAGCACAAAAGGACTCTGCTGGTTCCATTCCAGACTCTTGGCCTCTGGCTCTTCCTAGGCAGCTGACTTTCCTGTACTCTTCTGTAGAAAGAGCTACACCAGGTATTTCCTGCTCTCTCCCAGACTGTCTCCTAAACTTGGTCTTGAAAGAATCCCTAGTTCCACACTGCCTCAAATTCCATGGCTCAGGCTGTAGGCAACTCAGTTCTGTAGACCTTAACACTGTTTGGGTCCCAATACACTCCCAATACCATGCTTCTCTCAGAGTATTCCAGACATTCTGACTCAGTGCCTCCCCTCCTCTTCCACTGCTACAGTCAAACTAGGCCTCCTCCTGAACAGGAGAAAAAGAGCAGCAGCAGATTCACACTCAGCTTACCCATTACTGCTCAGCTGTGTAGCAACCTCCATGGAACATGGAGGAACAGAAGCTGCAGAAAGGAAGAGTTTAGAGAAGGAACCAGGAAGACACACCATGTGCACATGGCTGGGAATGCTAAACTACAGCTGGAACAGCTTTGTAAATATTTCTTGAATAAAGGAACCAGTTTAGTTTTACAGATAAAGCCCTGGAGTTATTATTCAGTATACAGTACATTAAACAAGCCAATTGACTACCACAGGGCTATATCCAGTAACATGTGCCTGGCCATGCCTACACTTAAAGGACCAGTTCTCTATTCCAAGTCCCCATAACATTCTCCAGCATATGCCTATTAAACTGGACATGCCTCTAATCTTTAAAATATGTATAATTTTTCAAACTGACCATATGTCAACAAACTCCATGACTCCACCAAAACTGAAGCCTCCCTCTCAACTCACCCTCCTAAAAAACCATAAGCATAGTAAGGGGTGGAAAGACTCATGCTATGAAGGGGAGTATTGGAGTGTGTTTTATCAAGGGTCCCTCCCTTCAGAAGTGGCACCGTTATACAAGGCACTGGTGAGACCTCACCTGGAATACCATGTGTAGTTCTGGTCTCCCATGTTTAAGAAGGATGAATTCAAGCTGGAACAGGTACAGAGAAGGGCTACTAGGATGATCCGAGGAATGGAAAACTTGTCTTATGAAAGGAGACTCAAGGAGCTCGGCTTGTTTAGCCTAACTGAAAGAAGGTTGAGGGGAGATATGATTGCTCTCTATAAATATATCAGAGGGATAAATACCGGAGAGGGAGAGGAATTATTTAAGCTCAGTACCAATGTGGACACAAGAACGAATGGATATAAACTGGTCATTGGGAAGTTTAGACTTGAAATTAGATGAAGGTTTCTAACCATCAGAGTGAAGTTTTGGAATAGCCTTCCAAGGGAAGCAGTGGGGGCAAAAGATCTATCCGGCTTTAAGATTAAACTTGACAAGTTTATGGAGGAGATGGTATGATGGGATAACATGGTTTTGGTAATGAATTGATCTTTAAATATTCATGGTAAATGGGCCTAATGGCCTGTGATGGGATGTTAGATGGGGTGGGATCTGAGTACCCAGGAAAGAATTTTCTGTAGTATCTGGCTGGTGAATCTTGCCCATATGCTCAGGGTTTAGCTGATTGCCATATTTGGGGTCGGGAAGGAATTTTCCTCCAGGGCAGATTGGAAGAGACGCTGGAGGATTTTCATCTTCCTCTGTAGCATGGGGCACAGGTCACTTGCTGGAGGATTCTCTGCTCTTTGAAGTCTTTAAACCAAGATTTGAGGACTTCAATAGCTTAGACATAGGTGAGAGGTTTTTCGCAGGAGTGGGTGGGTGAGATTCTGTGGCCTGCGTTATGCAGGAGGTCGGACTAGATGATCATAATGGTCCCTTCTGACCTTAGTATCTATGATGTTTTTTTAAAAATACTCATTACTGCACCTTTACCACTTATTATACCTGAATGTTGAAACTGCATGTTATTTTTAGTGTTGCTTAGTGACACTTTTTGGACACATTCAGAACATCCCATCAAAGGCAGTATGTAAGAAAATTGGTTCCTAAGCTTTTTGGTTTTACTTTGTTTTCTGAAGCCTCTTTCTGCTTGAGTTTACAGAAAGTCAGGCTTCCACACAGGTTCTCCTTGAATATTTTTTCAGGGAAACTTGACTGTGATGTTAAGTCCTTACAAAATAGATTTAATTTATTTGAGTCAAAACTAGGTTTGGTTTCTTCTAAAATCTTGAAGAGAATTATTTTTTTAAAAAAAATGAAAGTTTTTGACCAATATGGAGTTACAAACAGAAGTTACAGTACAAAATCCTTAACTGGAGTTGGCATTGCACAGAAGTGGTAACAAATGTTGAAGGAAATGATTTTCTGGAAAATCAAGTCCTATATTGGAATTCTGAGAACCCCTAGTGGTTGGGCTAGATTTAAGTTTTGTGATAAGATTTCTTTTATTAGTAAATCCTTTAGCTGAATATGAACTCACTTCTGAATGTAGATTTTCATATTCCACTTAAATTCTGTTCCAGTTGCCCAACCGCCACAGCCATTATAGGCAAATGGGAGCTAGGAGCCTTTGACTCTTCAGGACCCACCTGCTGCATCCCCTCCTCACCTTCCCAAAACACTTTCAAAATTGCATCTGTGCTTGCCAGGGAATCTGCTTCTGTCTCATGCTAAAGCCCCAGCTATCAACATCTACCTATTCTTCCTCTTTCCCCTCCCCTGATCAAACCCTGTTCCCTTGCTGAAAATGGCCTTCAGCAGCATGGCACAACTGCAACCTCTACCCTACCCCACCTCTCTTCCCCTCCCATAGCATATTCAGATAGCGAAAACACTCAGTCATGCAAAAAGTCAACCATGTATTGAGACAGTGATTACCCAAAGAGAAGTGAAGTTAGTAGTCTCAGTTTACATGAGGTACATATAGTCACTGCAGGACTGTAAAGGTATTTGGACTACAACTCCCTGCTGAGGTATTTGTATAGAAAAAGAAATTTTGTATAGAACAGACATGTTCTGCATCCTCTGGACAATACATGGTACTGGGAACACCAGCATATGTTCCACACTGTGCCCCTGCAACTGAGCTCCCACATGCTATTCCCGCCCCAGCTCAGGGCGGCGAGAACAATTGCACCTGGGAGGCCAGCTCTTTCAAGCCATCGAACACCCCTGATAGCTGGGAACACCAGAAGGCCCGAGAACAAGGAGAGACAGACACAAGACTCATCTGGGTGCTGAAGCCCTCTGCCGCACTGCATCAATTTAAAGCTTTCTTTCATTGTTGTTTAATTAAACATTTATTAAACAATAAATTGTTTAATAATAAAAATGATTCATTCATAAAGAGTCAGCAATGCATTTTACACAGAATCTGTACATTTTAGAAACGTATAAGAAACGTATAAGGCTCAGACACAAGGGAAATAAAGAGTACCACAATGTGCCTCTTCTACCATCAATTTATAATAATTTAAAAAAAAAAAAAAAGAAGAGAGATACCATGCTGCTCACAAGCCCTCTGCTCCCCCGCAGGATCACAGGTGGAAGTACCACAGAATATTTTCATGCCTCAGAGTCAAAGCACGAGCAATCGGCATCCCTCACAGGACTGCCCCGGCCATTTCTGTTTTCTCGTGGATGCCTGGCTGGCTACTCAAACTGCTGAGCAAGTCTTCATGTCTCAGCCTCACACCCATTGTTAATGATTTCTCCTTCACTCTCACAAATATTGGGCAAAATACAACATGCAGCTATAGCCTTAGGCAAGTCTCACCCCCGAGTAACTTCCAACCTTTTCTACAGACAGCACCATCTTCATTTCAGATGGCCAAATGCACACTGTCATTCTACAGCTACTGAAGTGGTAGTTACATAATTCCTTTCTTCTGTGCAAGTGGCCTGTGAATGGCTTCCTTAATCAGGGAAGCAAAGGACAAGCTGGGTCTCACAGGCTAACTGGAGTGGTCTCTGCATGAATTTCCATAGCGATCCTGGTGGCAAACTGCCCTTTATTCATTAAGATAAATAGAGCTGAGTTCCAAAAGATCCTAGCATTATGGACCTTTCCAGATCACCCTGCATTTATGTTTGTAAACCTGCCATGGTGGTCAGCCAGCCCTTGGAGCACTGTGGGGAAATATTCCTTTCTATTTATAAACTCTAAGCTGTGGAGCCGGGGCAAATGATAGGCACATGGGTTCCATCAGTTGCCCCATACAGTTAGGGAACCCCATGCACATAAAGCCATCAATAGTCTCAGAGATTTACCACATCACATGCCTGAATGATAATGGGCCCAACTGTCAAGCTCCTTCGGCCAAATTCATTGGCTGGGGATCAGGAACATTCTGGGGAGGCCAGTTTCCATATGGCAATAGCAATCTGCTTCTCAATGGGTATGGTGCACTGTTGGTGGAGGTAGCTCAGTGCAGCTCTTAAAAAAAAAAAAAAAAGGACTGCCCTTACCAGCCTGAAATTCTCTCACCACTGCCGGTCATCCCAGGTCCGCAGAATGATCCTTTCCCACCAGTTGACACTGGTTTCCCAAGCCCAGAAATGGTACTGCACCATGTAAAGCTGTTCTGGGAACAACTGCAATAGCAGCTGGTTTTCAGTGGCCTCATCAGAAGCTGCTGCTGGCTGGAGGAGCCTAAGCCATAGTTTTGTCTCACTTTTCTAACACCAATACACAAGGCTATTTGAAGCAGGAGTGTTTTATCTGTACTATGAAGGGCCTAGAACCATGAATGCTTTGGAAATCGACAGCATCTAATTAGTGACAGGATACAGACTCTAGGTGAAACTACTGGATTCATAGTCCCTGTAATGGTCCTAAAGGAACGGGACAAAAAACACAAACAAACATTTCTCAAGACAATTCAGTCTGAGCAATGTTCCCCTTATACATAAACACTCAGCCTGATGGGGCAGAGTCACAACCTGGGGGGAGGGAGGTTTCAAGGGGTCACAAACACTCTTTTGTGGCTAGAAATAAATTTATTCATAAAGAGTCAATGCATTTTACACAGAATTTGTGCATTTTACAAAAGCGGCCCCAAAGCTTTTTTCTTCTGTAGCACAGGATCATGACATGGAAAAGGTGGAGAATTACTACCCTAACATTAATAGGGGGCTCTAAGGAAACTCCACTACATTGACCTTACACTTAGCCCAGTATTGCTAATCCCACACATTTTAAAAAAAATCAAGAATCAGATGTTCAGAAGTCATGCATTTGGCTTACAAATATGTAGCTTCTGTTTCTTTATATTTGCCTTATGGTGTTGGCACTTTAGATTCATGATTTCAGGGAAAAGCCTGAAACAATGAAGGCTAGAAATGTACTTTAAAAAAAAAAAACAAATCTGAAAGCAGACACTCAGTCACATGAGTGCAGAAAATGGGTCTTTAAAGAAAAAGACCAAATATTAATGAGACTCCCAAACAAATTTGCTGGAGATGGCAACATTGGAGCCACCTCCTGGAGCAACCTAATGTCCAAGAATGGTAGAGCACACGTATGCCTCTCTCCAAAGGGGCTCTATGATCCCACCTTAGGACCAGCAAGCCCAGGGTCCTTGTGTTTATTTCCTCCTTCCATCAGAGCAACAGGGATGCTGCATCTTTTCCTGCTCCAAGTGCAAGGTATCTTGAGCCTATAGCTGGTTGGCCTTGCATGTCAGCCAGATTCTTGGACCAGCTACAGCTCCTTCTCCTCCATGGCCCAGCCTCCTCAGGCTCCATGTTTCAGATCACCCAGGTGAAGCAAGCTTTTGGAGTCCTTGTCCTTTCTGGAGCCTCCTGCTGGACTCTCTGCTTAGTGGCAGCAAGCAAACGTTTTGTTTTGTCCTTTATTCTTCAGAGCTGTCACCTCTGAGCTGGTGACTATGTGAGCTGCTTCTCACAGCATGAAGTAGCAGGGAGGCTACACGTTTGCCTTGAAAAACTTTCTTCTCAGGGGATTCATTGCCAGGAGTGCAGACTACCCCAATCTAATATTATTGGGGCGGGGGGAGGGAGAAGAGGTATTTTTCCATAGAAGTTTGGTACTAGTAATATGGTTCCTGGCAGCGACTGATTAGACAGCTCAAACCCTTTGGAGGAGTGGCAGATAGGATGCCTACTAATGATGCTTCAAGCTGAGCTGAGTCGTAGTCGTAGCTGAGCAGACAGATGCCTAGGGAGGAGAAAGTGCCATGAAGGTCACTTTTGCCCCAGTCCCAAAATCCTGTGGAAAGCCTGAGATGGAAAAGAGAAAGATGCCACAGGCCTCCCTTGTGCTTGCTTATTTGCAGGATCCCTCTGAGCCCAAGCGACGACCCCTTAGCACAGGGAGGCAGAAAGATTAGCTGGCCTGAGAGCTGGTCCAATTAAATGGTTATTACTCAGGAGTAAAACTAGATTAAGTTATCGGGCTGATTTTCATTTACACTCTAAGGTGCTGTACCCCACTCTGGCACTGTAAGAGGTCCTTACATGTAATTTACACTTTCTCTAAGGCCTCTTTACACTGCCAGAGTGGGGTAAAGTGAGACTCAAGCTCACTGTGTCGTGACACAATCTTGGTCAAAACTTTCAGAGTCAGTAATGATGTGAACTCAGATTTTTAAAGGTAATTAGGCACTTAGGAGCCTAAATCTCTTGAAAACAATAGTTAGGCTCCTAAATCAGTTCAGCAATGCAACGTTGAATTCAGCAATATCTGGGCCTAAGTATCTCAATTTTTGGGACTCCAACCCGAGATCCCGAAAATGAGGCCACGTTTAAGGTAAGTGCTGAGCACCCACCCTTTGATACATAGTCCCTTTTAAAAAAAAAAAAAAAGAGGTCTCACATGGGATACCCAAAAATTGAGGCGTTCAAAGTCACTAGTCCTTTTTGAAAATCTCAGCCAAGAGGTTTTGATTTTAGCTCTCATTCTTTCTTAATAACCTCACTCACCTTACCCGTGTTATAGCCAATAGTTTCTTGTTATCTAAATTGTGTTGCTAAGAAATAAGCTAGGGAAAAAAAAAAAAGGAGTTCCATTTAATGAACTTGGAGACTGGCCTCTCGTTGTTTGAGGAAAGCTGCATTTTCTCTCTTTGAAGTACTCTTAAGTGTTTTGGTATATTGATCCCTACAGATAACAATAGCAAAAACTGGAGGTTGATATTTTGAAATTAAACACTTTTCCTTCCACATTTACATCACTGTGCAGCAGACTAGGTGCATTATTTCACTCTGAAATCTTGGCCTTCCTGTTAAACAGCAGATATGGGCACTCACAGAGGACAGGAAAAAAAGATTAAATTCAGACCAGTGCTTTGATCACATATGGCAACTGCTAAGAGTAAAGAGTGAATTTTAAGCACTAGAGAAAAATGGTTCATAACCTTTTTAAACAGATCCTTCCTGGGGACAGATCAGGTAGGGTTCCCCTTTGTGTCTCTCTGCATCACACGCAGCTACGCTTGCCACTAAGTACAAGCTCTCTGGAGGCGCGGTAGGACTGTGTTTGTGTCTTGTACAACACAGAGCACATAGGTTTACTTGGGTGTTGACAAACTGGCTCCATGTTCATCCTGTCTTTGCTGGGTCCCTTGTCGTCCCGTCCTGTCTCCCCCGCCCTTCCTGTTTCTTTTTTTCCTGTCCCCTTTTAATAGTTGCTATTTTGCTGCGTTCATTGTTTATTCCTCCTTCCCCTCCCCCCGCAGTTTAACAGACTGCTACATGCTGCTCATGCTGGGAGGACTGCTTACTAGCACCACTCCCTGACTGAGAAGGCAAGTCTGGGCTTGCAGACTGCTGGCTGAATTGACAGCCCTCTTTCACATGTGGCTGCATCACAAGCCCTAAAAAGAAGCACAGTGGAAAGTCAGGCAGGTTTCACACTGGTAAACTGACACACACCTAAGGAACAGCATATTTGCTGCAGGAGGCAGGATGTGTCTGCGGTCAAGCTGTTCCTCCTGCCCCCACAGCTCTTCTGCACTGACCCTCCCCGAATTAGTCTCCTCCTGCCCCTGCACTGGAACCACTGCTTTAGAATCTCTGAGGCGATATCCAATCTTGGAGCTAGGGGTGTGAGCCCCAGCTTGTGCAGACATCCTCGCACTAGCTCTCCTCAAGCTAGCACGCTAAAGATAACGTCCTTATAGCAGCATGGGCAGCAGTTGATGGTGACACAGGCTAGCTGCTCGGAGTACAAACCCACCCAGACCCCAGGGGTACATACTTGGAGCAGCTAGTCCATGCAGCCACTTGTTGCTGCTCATGCTACCACAGCTACACTACAGGTTTAGCACGCTAGCTTGATGGAGCTAGTGCGAGGATGTCTGCTTGAACTGGAAATCACAGGCCCAGCTCCAAGTGGGGATTGCAGGCTATGTCTACAAGGACATGTAGCAAAAATAGGGCATTGTATTAAAAAAAAATGTAATACCTAGCTGTTTTGATCAGCAGATCTCAAAGCACTTTACAATGGATTTCAAGGTCATTATCCCTGTTTTACAGATGAGGAAACTCAGGCAGAGAGGGGAAGTGACTTGCCCAGCATCACACAGTGAGCCAGTGGCCAGGAAATAGAACCCAGGTCTCCTGAGTCTCAGTCTAGTGCTCTGTCCATTTGCCCACATTGCTTCCCTACAATTCATATACTGAATAATTTGTTTTCAAACCTTATTGGACAATGGCACTCTCCAGCTAATGTATTATCTTGTTAACTGCAGTAACGTAACAAAAGATGGAGTGAACAGAATGGTCATTCCACCTGTCGGTAAATAGTTACATTACATTCTCATTTGAAAGCTGTCAGGCCTGATACTTATGAATTTCCATTTATTTGGTGTTCTTTTGTTGTTGGGATAATTAAAAACAAAGTGCATTTTTTACAAACAGAAAAGGCTACAGCAAAGACCTCAAATGCATTAGCATTAATAAGTGCTGTTTCAACATACCTGACTAAAATGATTACATTTGTTTGTTTTTAAATAGCTATCCAGGGAATCTGGAGAACTTATTCTATTAGCACTCTGATTGATTAGAATTTTTTTTATAGGCAATAGAACTGCCAACACATGAGAGAGATTTTTTGGCTTGAAAACATATGCATAAATTTATTTGTTGATCCAATAAGTGGTGTACCTTGTCTAAATTTATGTTAATATGGAATTGCTTAAAGTGCTGCATTAATTTATAAGTTGGGTGGCTGCTAACAATTAACAGGAAAACACAAGAGTACATATGACACACACACACCCCCACACCCTTTTTAATGAAGTGAGCAATTGCATACTTTAGCCTTCCAACTACAATGCTGAGCATGAATGAGAGACGACTGAATCTTTCATAGATTCAGAGGCCAGCCAGAAGGGACTATTATGATCATCTAATCTGACCTCCTGCATAAAACAGGCCATAGATTTTCACCCGGTAATTTCTAAATCAAACCCATAACGGTCACAAGAGAGACACATACTAGTGTCAAAGTAAAAATAATAGGCACTGCCAAATCTCCATATGATGATTGCTGAAGTATGGTGAACTCATTTGGGGGCTTAAAAAAAAAAAAAAGTCTGTCTCTACACAATATCTACCACTCTGTCAGCCAAAGGATCACAAAAGCACAAAGTCTGCTATCCCTGTCCAATTCCACGGTTACCATGGCTTATCTTCTTGTCCTGACATGCAGGAGAGAGCAGTGATAAGGGGCAAGTATATCAGCTTTACACCACCCAGCTATTTCCTTCGGGGGAACCCCCAGTTACACTAGAGGGCTACTTTGTACTGTCTGTGCAGTGCAAGAAGCTGGATGAGGAGGCAAGGATCTGATCTAATCTCATTTGGAATTATACAAGTCCTTGTATACGCCAAGATCTCCACTACAATGGCAATAAAGATTTCCCTCAATAAAGTCCAGGAAGCAGCTTTTAGCTGATGCTAAAGGAGCAAATTCAGGCCTATGCATAACAGCTGCACCATAGAGGTTAGAGGATGGTTTTGTATACATCAAGAAAAATCAGACCTTTAATTCACGGCTAGTGCTCCCACCAGTGGAGCTGCCATGGTGAAAGTTTAGTCTAGATTCGCTGAGCTATGTTTATCACCACGTTGTCTACCACCACCAAAAGTAGGGTTAGACAACAATTGTAAGAGTACCCGAGTTCTGTCTACATTGCCACATATGCTGTAAAGACTGGCAAAAAGCTATTAGTCCCAATTTTGTCACTGGAGATTAAGCCAGTCAGTTTGAGAAGGATGTCCTTCAGAGCAAAATGGGTGGAAGTGAGGAACCTGGGTACATCAACACTGTACATAGCCTGGGCTCTGTGTCAGGTTTGAACCCCAGCCCCTCTTCCATCCACATAAATCAGACTGACTCAGGTTAGCCAGCACTGAGGACCAAGCTCCTAGAACCCTGCCGGGGGTTGGTTCAGAGTCCAAGTTCTGCAGTAATTTGGGGCCAAGCCCTGCCATTTTGCAGCATAGATGCTGGTCAGGCTGCAGACCTGAATCAAAAGGTCTGAGTAGTGCAGTATGCATGTGCTAGCATGGCTGAGACACTCCAATCCAGCAACTGTAAACCCATGCCGTTGGGATGCTCAAGTCCAGGCTTGACAACACCAAGTCCTGGTCCCACAAATCTGGGTTTACCACACAGTGTAGACATACCCATTAAGACCAGGAGGAATTTCTTCTCCAGCATCAGTTTGGGAGAGATGATCTAAGGAAAGGGTGTGTTCATGCTGCTGAGTGACAGGACTTCTCAGCCACCCTGCCTGACTGCTATCCAACTTACTAAATGGGATTCTAGGCAAGTTGAATGTTTCAAAATTCAAAGCACCAGGTTTATGCAGCTGTTTTCAGGGCAGAAGGGAAGAGAGAAATTATCCCCCCTTTGTGTTTTGTCACCACATTATATTGGCTATAAAAATGAAATATGGTTGCCTGGCCTCCTTCATACCAATACCCCTACTTCCCCAACCCATGATAATTACACTTTACGTTCAAAAATTACTCCCTTGGATTCTCCCTCTTCATTTCTTGTAAAACTGACAAGAAATGGCTAAAAATACCTTTGAAGACTTTACATCTGTGGTTATTAAATATTTTTAAACCAAGTCCAATTTCTCATACAATTTGATAACTCATTTTATTCTGACTAGATATTCTAGAAACCTCTCTACAACTACTCTACTCAAGCATATTTTGTACCTGCTCTTTCATAAAGTACAAGATAGTTTTTAATTGAAAGAAGGTTCAGGTTCATGTAAAAGTTACTCTCCCCAGTAACTGACTTGAGGGTTGAAGGGACATGAACAGCAGAATGGTTTCAGGGCACACATCTTCATTCTAGATGTTGTACAAGTTACATCAGCCTAATCCATAGAGGGGCTTGAGCATTGCAGTGCCCAGTGTTTAGGCCCCTGGCCCCCCATGGAGCCCTCAGCCTCAAGTTAAGCACCCAGGCTCCCTATACAATGCATGGGGAGAGTTAGGTGCTTAATAATAGGATTCACAGAAACCAGCAGGTGAGTGGAGAGCTACCTAGGCTAACCAATAGTAAATGCCAAGGAGTGGTGCAAGGCCAAAACTCTGCTCCTCAAAGGTAGTTAGGTGCCTCAGGCCAGGCGAGAGGGAGGTGCCTCTCTCCATTTAGGTTTCTCAGCCATGAACCCTCTCCTGGAACTGGACACCTAAGCCATGTCATACCTCACATGAAAAGTGTGACACCCCTTATTATAGCCAATAGCCCCCTAGTTAGATGTCCTGTGTGCAAGGTAAGTGCCCTAGCCATAGGGCTACAGCCTGCCTCTCTGGCCCAATACAGATCATGGCTTATATGAGGGGTTCTCAAACTGGGGGTCACGACTCCACCTCCACCCCAAACCCCGCTTTGCCTCCAGCATTTATAATGGTGTTAAATATATTTAAAAGTGTTTTTAATGTATAAGGGGGTGGGAGGGTTGCATCAGAGGCTTGCTATGTGGAAAGGGTCACCAGTAAAAAAAGTTTGAGAACCACTGGGCTTATATGAAGTGGAACAGTTTTAACAGGAGAGCTTTAGAGAGTCCCACAATGGCCTAGGGAGTACAGCACCCACCTAGGAAGTGGGAGACCTGGGTTCAAGTCTATGCTCCAAATCAAGCAGAGTGAGGATTCATATCTCAGTCTCCCACCTCCTGGGTGAGTGCTCTAACCACTAGGCCAGAGGTTCTTAAACTGTGGTCTGAGAGCTCCATTCAGGTGGCCCGTGGATAGTTCCCTCTAAGGTGTGCATTGGGCAGCCGCACACGAGAATGAAGGGCCATCCACCTAATTAGTGGAGCCATGCAGGCATGGCTCCACTAATTAGGTGCCTAGACCCTGGAGAAGATGCACATGTAAGGTGAGGTGGCCACCTTGGGAGGAGTAGGTAGGAAAGAATTTGGGATTTGCAGGGCTGCGGCGGCCAGAGAAAGAGGCAACTTTCCCCAGCTCCAGGGCTGCGACTGCCAGGCAGAGATGGCCCTCCTTCCCAGCCTCACCTCTGGGGCTGCCACAGCAGGGGAGAGAGGGCACATCCATCACATTAGAAAGGTAAGACTACGGATATTATAAAAGCACATAATAGTTTTTTTTGTTCTACAAAAAATGAGTTAAGGTTTTTTTTTTTTTAATATATAATGCTTTTATCCAAAGCGCTTTACAATAATTAGCTAACAGTACAAACATTTGGAAGGATCATTAAGTGGTCCACCGAGACCCTCTGCAATTTTCAAGTAGTCCGCGAAAAAAAAGTTTGAGAACCACTGCACTAGGCTATTGGGTATCTGAGGACACACATGCCTGGCTATCTTTTGTGCATGTTAGGTGCTCTCAGAGCATGCCTACCGGATCAGGCCCAACAGGCTAGATAGGTGGGGGAACTTCTAGTTTGTGAACCCTGCTGGCGCTTAGGTGTGAGCAAGGTCACCAAGCATCTTGGCAGCATCAGAATTTAGGTGGGTTTGCACATGCCCACTTAGGTGCTTGTGGGCCTTTACTGACAGAACCTCAGGTGCCTAGGGAATTTAGGCACCTATAGGGTTATGCGACAGCTGAGTAGTGAGTCTGAAGACCCAGTGGTAACAAACGTTGGCATTAGGTGCCTAAAGTGGCAGTTAGGTGGCTAAGTCCCTTTGTGGATCTCACGCTCATCCTTCATTCTCGTGTGCGGCCACCCAGTGTACACCTTAGAGGGAACTATCCGCGGGCCACCTGAATGGAGCTTGTGGACCACAGTTTGAGAACCTCTGGCCTAGTGGTTAGAGCACTCACCCAGGAGGTGGGAGACCAAGATCCCCACTCTGCCTGATTTGGAGCATAGACTTGAACCCAGGTCTCCCACTTCCTAGTGGAGTGCTGTACTTGACCTTAGTTCTGCCCAGCTTCCGTTCTGCTGTTACTTCTCCTCTGCCTTCTTGGGCTCCATGAAGTTCATTGTGGAGGCAATATTCTTTCTTTGAGGAGGTAGGTTTCAGAAGTCACAGAATGGACTTGAGCACTCCAGCTGCTTTTGCTGATAGAGGGCCTATATTCTTTCCTTTTGATTTAATAGGATCTTTTCAGCACCAGTTTGACAGTTATTCCTGTCTGCTGAAGCTATTAGTGTGCTCTTGTTGAAATTACTTAGAATACAGAAGGTTACTTACTATACTCTCTCTTCCACATCTCATGCATGTATCATTTCTGAACTATAGCATCATGGTTTGTCATTTAAGATGCCAACATAGACAGATACCATACCTGTTTTTTAAAAAAAAGTCCATAAGGACCAACAAGTAGTGAATGACAGACACATTTAAATTTTATCCTGTCAAATTTTCTAGCACTAGTTGCTTTCCAGAATCAAAATCTGCTGACAGCCATTTCATATATTAGCACATTCATGAATCAAGTCAAATTCTACTCAAAATGTGACACATATACCCAATCTTGTACACTTCAGTTCAACATATCCATGATTGATATGGCTCAATGCACTTTTTCTAGGTATTTTTTTGCACTTATTGTACTTTACAATTTTCAAAGCACTGTATAAACCATGATCTACCTACCTACATTTATGAGATGCAACAAGCCTCTTTACCTACAAAGCAGCGTTCCTCCTCCCCAATGAAAGAGATTGTCAATAGTGCTGCGTGACATTTTTTCAGCTAATAGTAAATTTGCCAAAAATGCATTTCTAAAATGATTTAAGTCAACACTGAAAATGTTTTGTTCAATCCAAACATGACTTTTTCCTGTTGCCTGATTTGACAAGAAAAACATGAAAAAAAAAATTCAGTTGTAGTTCAAAACAACCTGATTGTTGGGAGTTTATATATAACTTCAAAAGATCTCAGGTTTCACACCAGGACAAAACTGAACATTTGAGATCAGGAAAATGTTCACAAGATGGGAAAATCATTTTCCACCCTGCCCTAATAAGGTTACACTGAAGGTAGGGGTTCTGGCTGGAGTACAAAGGGGCTCAGATGGTGGGTGTTTCAAGGGGGTAGGGTTGATGAGGGGAAAGTCTTGTCAGGAATGGGGGGGCTTTACCTGGGCACCAGGTAGCTTCAGTTCCAACTCACCCTTGTTCCAAGGCTTCATGTTTCCCATTCCCTCTGAGCCAGGGAGCTCTGCCAGTACCACCACAGCCCCTAGCCTTTCTGGAGTCCTTTGCTTAGGACTCCTCCTATACAGTTTCTTTGACTCAACTCCTTCTTGGAAAAGGGGTTCTACTACTTCCTTCCCTGGGGCTGGGCCACAATTTGAGTAGGCTTCTACAGTGCATTCCATCCAGGCACCAGCCCCATTCCACAGAGCCTCCCTTTGTCAGGAATGAGGGCTCATAACTGCCCCTGCCTACTCTAAAGGGGGTCTATAAGCACAGCCAAGCTACAGCAGGGCAGGCTACTTGCTTGACAACCGCACCTGACTGCTTAACAGCAAGATTTAATATCTGGCTATTCAATACACATGGCCACAACTATGATCTCTCTTATGCTTGCCTTGTTCCCAGCTGTACTCTATTCCTGATTCCAGCTCTAACCCTAGGCCTGACCACCCTTGCCTTAAGCAGTAAGCCTGACCATCCATATTCCCATTGATGACAACTTTAATCCTGAGACTCTCACACTTCAACACCTTGGTTCAGAATCGCCTCAGCCCTCCTTCTTGGGGATGTGCTGTGATTCAGGCAGGCTTTTACAGCCCCCAATCTCTTCAGATTCTGGTGTATATTCCAGAAAGCCTCTCTCCTGACTCAATACTTCCCTGTAATTCTCCTCTCTAGACTATCTGCTTTCTTTCCTTACATCAGTCACCTTGCAGCTGGGTTTTATCATGTTAAGAAGGAAACTATCTGAATAACACCTGGCCCCATTACCCAGCTAGTTTTCTGCTTCAAAAAAAAAAAATACTTATTTCCTTAAAGGGGCCATTTCAAGGAACAGCGATTGGACGGTCCCAGGCTCCATGCCTCCTTAAAAAGGACAGATCATGCTGTTAATGTGTATCACTTCCATCAAGCTTACACATCACATCTAAGGAATCATTACCCTATATGAGGTTTCAGAGTAGTGGTTCTCAACCATGGGTATGCAGAGGTCTTCTAGGGGGTATATCAACTCATCAACATTTGCCTAGTTTTACAACAGGCTACATAAAAAGCATTAGCAAAGTGAGTACAAACTAAAATTTCATACAAATAATGACTTGTTTATACTGCTCTACTTACTAGACACTGAAATGTAAGTTCAATATTTATACTCTACTTATTTTATAATATGGTAAAAATGAGAAAGTAAACAATTTTTCAGTAATAGTGTCCTTGACACTTGTATTTTGGTGTCTGATTTGTAAGCAAGTAGTTTTTAAGTAAGGTGAAATTTGAGGGTACACGAGGCAAATCTGGCTCCTGAAAGGGTCTGAAAAGGTTGAGAGCCACTGTCCTACATCATAGATTGAGAAATAGTTTCTTCTTGCCTCATTATGTACTCTGGGTAGCCCAGGTTGTGCATGTTATGACTTTGAGCATGTTGAATAAGCAATTAATTCAAAGCTTGCACTGAGAATATGAGGGACTCTTTAAAACTGTGTGATTGACTAGTTAGCCTTTGCAGCCATTCAAGAAGAAAATGGTGCTGCTCTTTATTTTAAACACTGTCATTTCAGTGAAATACAAGCTATGCTAGAGACCTATGGCACAGGCATATTCAGAGGTTTCATACAATTAGCAGCAGCCATGGAGCTTTGATAATTATTTTCACTTTTCACCTGCTCTATCAAAGCAGCTGTAAGAGATTAATTTCATGCCAAGACTGAATTCCCCAAGGTAGAGGAAGCATCTGATAGCACATCCTGCAGCTCATTCACACAATCTAGAGGGCTGTACAAAAACAGAACACTGCTGCAGCATAATTATGCAGTTTATAGCTGCAATGCCAATGGTAGCAATAGATAAGATCCTGTATCATGATTCCAAAAATACAAGCCCTTCCGTTTTACATTTTACTTTTAAAAAAAATTAAAATCTGATTGAGATGATCACAGCAACAATGACAGGGTGACACTTGACGATTCTGGGTTGTTGCAAGATTCAGCTAAAGCTGTACTCCCATGATTTATGGTACACCTGGCTATATGTCCATTATGAATATTGTAAGTGCCTTTAAAAACAGCAGAGTAAACTGCGGGCCTTGGTTTAGACCAAGATATTTGATTTCCATTTCTGCTTTTCTCCCCCACTAAGCGAGTACTCTAGGATTGGATGGAACTGCTGGTGGAAAAAGGTCTTATCTGAAGCAGAGTTAAGTCCAGCATGTGAAATTAAAACCAAGAATTTTATCAAGTAATATGGCTAAGGAATTATTTTTAATGGCTTTCTAAACCATCCATTTTTTTGAGAAATATAATGGAACATGGTACTGGTCTCACCAGCATTAGCTTCAGTAAGGAGGAACTCAATAATAGCCCCTACTGGGCAACTGACCCAGATCTAAATCCTCTAGCAGAAGTTATTGAGAGAAAGGTCTTTACTCTTCTCCTGAAATAAAGAGTCCAGTGGTTAGAACAGACAAGACTCCGGTTGCCTATTCCCTAATCTGTCACCAGCAGATTCTTGGCATGTCACTTAGCTTCTTTGTGTCTCAGTTAAACTATCTGTAAAATAGGTGTAAATACTTCATAGGGATGTTCTTCATGAAACTCACTGCACTGTATCATGCTTACATGAAGTACTACTTTATTCATTAACACTTAGCATGATCTGCAAATTTTTCCTCCATAAGATACAATAAATGGCCAGGAATGATTTTATATTATTTTCACCACATCTTCTTATTGGCATCTCTGAATATCTGAGTGAAATGTTATACTGCCCTTAAGGGCACCTGAGTTGCATCTAAAAGACCAACAATGTTAGGCAAGTGTATCCACCTTTCAAAACACTTGGGCATTATGATTATACGAGGGAGTTTTATTTCCAAAGATGTAAATATTGGTTGCCCCTTTTCAATCTGAATCAAAGTTTAGGGCCATGGGGATGTTCCAGTTGAAAGTTGCTGCCTGGCTCTCAGTTTCTGCCTCTACGTTTATCTCTATTCTTGTCTGTTCTCAGGCCATGTCTGCACTACAAAGCTACACTGACCTAAGTTACATCGGCATACAGCTGTCACAGTTATTACATTGCACGTGCAGATGTGGAGTGGCTATCTGCTGAATTTGAACAGCCACATACAAGGGCTATAGGAAGAGCTCAATGCTGAGCTATGCAGCTTTGGAAGGCTTTGAAAGACCATTTTAATAGTGAGCTAGAATAGTGTGTGTTGCTGCAGTGTGCTCTGTCTGGCCTTGCTCTTTTGCAGCCCAGTATGAACCTTGCAGTGAGTGCTGTGTATGCAGGAATATAACATTGCCAATGCACCTATTAATATTGTTTGTGAATGATGTTATGGATAAAATGAATAAAATGAAATAACAGGAAACTGGTGCATGTCAGGTCTACTCAGCACCAGTCAACATATATTGGGAACTAATAAAGATGAAATATGTTCCAAAAAATAGAATTTTATTCTGTAACCCAGCAAATAAACAAGCATTTAGAATTTAATAAAACTTAATAAATTAGGGGAACAGAACTTATGGAGGAGAAAGAATGGTCATTTCCATTTCAGGTATGCATATGCCCACCATGTCTTTCACCGGTCAGGGTGTGTATGCAGATGTGATTGTCATTAATGTCCACTGGCGTGGAGTGGAAGGGCAGTGCAGTGACCCCTGATACAACATGGAATGTTAAGGGGGGTGTAGGGAGGTCCTGACATTGAGGCTATTGGCTGAAGAGGGAGGCAAGCATGGGATTCTTGAACCTGCGGAGCTACCAGAGTCCACAGCATTTCTGTTTGTACATGAGAAGCCCATTGTGTCCTGGTGCATCTCCCTCTCCTTTTCTTGCTTGGATTCCCAGCCCTCTCCACTCTTTCCTTCTCCATGCTGTCTCCAAGAGTCATCCCCCAGGCTCTGGTCTCATTCTCTGATGCAGCACAAGCTACCAGCATCTCCTGGGACACGTCATCCCAAGTCCACTTTCTTTCTCCTCCTTATATGGTTCAGGCATTCCATGGGGGTGGAGGGAGGGACCCTCAAGACCACAATACTAGCAGCTACAGATACAAGACCCAGAGGTACCATTGTCAGTATATTCAGTCATGACAGAAATCAAAACTTACAACACTGAACTCTTTCTCCTTGATCCCAGAAAGCTATGCGCTCTGCATTCTCACTTCTCCTTGGGATTGATATAGCACAGTGTCAGTCACAGCACCAGCCAGGGTGAGTATAACCCTTGGGGAGAGGGGGTGTTGGAGAAATGAAGCGGGGGGATAGCTCACAGCCATGAGTATGTGTGTGGCTTTAAAGGGAAGGGATGGCTTCTTGTCCACTTGGAGCCTGGGCAGCGGAGTTTAAAACAGTGACCAGAGCAGTCAGTGTGGGGCATTATGAGACAGTGCCTGGAGGTCGGTAAGTCAGTGTAAGTAATGCAGTGTCTACACTGCTCTAGCTACATTGCCTTTGACTCTACGCCACTCGGGGAGGTGGCATTATTAAGTCAGCATAGCAGGGCAGTTACATCAGCAGATGTGAAATTTAAGTGTAGACACATCCTCAGCTAGGTTGATGGAAGTTGCCTTGTGTCAACCTAACTGCATTGTGTAGACCAGGCCTCAGTTCCTCTGTTCTGCCTTCATTTGACCCCAGCTCCTGCATCACCCAGTCAGACCAATACCCAGTGGCGCCCACATGGTGCTAGTTTCTGAGCAGACTGTATGGCTTGGACTCAAGCCGCTAGCCCTTGCAGCAATAGCCACGCTGCTATTTTTAATGAGCCAGCTTGACCTTAGCTAGCACAAGTCTGTCAACCTGTGCTAGGAATCACACCTCCCAGCTGCTGTGTAGACCTACTGTTCTAGGGGTGGCCCGTTAAGTGTTTCTTACAACGGTCTTAAGTGAAGGGTGCACTCATACCCAATCTCAAAGAGGTTTGTGATCCAAGCAGTCACCAGTATCTCTCAGCATAACAGTATAAAGCCTCTAAGCTCGGACACAACCAGGAGAACATGCGCCTGCTATGATTTATTCTCTCAGAATTAAAATGAATGGTAATGTAAACTCAATATTTGAAGTATTTCACCAGCCAAATACTGCTCAGAAAACCTCTGCCTAAGGCCATGTGTATACATATAGCACTGCAGTGGCATAGCCGTACCTGTATGGCCGCACCATTGCAGTGCGTGTGGTGAAGATGCTCAATGCTGACTGGAGAGAGCTCTCCCGTCGCCATAAAAAAATCCCACCTCCACGAGCAGCGTAAGTTATGTTGGCAGGAGATAGGTGACCAGACATCCCAATTTTGGGGTCTTTTTCTTAGATAGGTTCCTATAACCACCTGTCCGGATTTTTCACATTTGCTGTCTGGTCACCCTAGCAGCAGAGCTTCTCCCGCTGACCTAGTGCTGTGCACATGATTGCTTATGCTGGTGTAGCTTATGTTGCTTGGGGTACGTACGTGTGTGTGTGTGTGTGTGTGGAATAGTCACACCCAGAGTGACATAAATTTTGCCAGCATAGGCTGTAGTGTAGACACAGGAGTCATGGGACCTTACTACCAGTTCTTTGCATTTGTTAATCTGCTATTTTGAGGTCTGTTGTGTCCTTATTTAGCTGCTCTCACTCCTTCCTTTTTTTTAGAATCATGACATCTGTCATTTCATGATCACTTTCATCCAAATTGCCTTCCACCTTCAGAATCACTACCAGTTCCTCTCCGTTAGTCAGAACAAAGTCTAAAATGGCTGTTCCCCGGTTACTTCCTTCACCTTCTGAAACAAAAATTTGTCCCCAATACATTCCAAAAATGTGTGGAACATTGCACTTTGCTGTATTACTTTTTCAACAGACATCTCGGTGGTAGTTAAAGTCCCCCATTACTGCCACCAGATCTTGTTTTGGATATTTCTGTTCTTACATCTCACTAAAACCAATAAATTGAGGGTCTGATCTTGCAGCATGCTGAACACCTTCCTATTGCAGATTTGGGCCCAAAGAAAGGAACTGCTCTTCACAAAGGAAATGTATAAGGTATTGCTCTTTTAATACCATTGCTTAACAGCTTTGTTTAAAAGGCTAATTGCAATTGTTTTTGGATATAGGTCCATTTTTATCCAGTTACCTCAAATTTAGTGGGGAGCAGGGAGTGTTAAGTTCAGATATCTAGTTGTAGATCTTTCAAGGTAGGACGGACAAAAATATACTTGCATGTGCAGCATAACCATAACATACTTGTTCTAGAAAGTGGAATTCATAAAACAGAGCTATCAGAATCCTTCAGGTAAAATGGATTCTATTGTGACATTTTTGCAGATGGAGAACTTATTCAACTCATTTTGTTGTGTTTTGTCCCTGTACACAACACAGAACTAATCAACGTCCCTCCCCTTAAGAGCTTACAGTAATAGGCCCAATCCTTCAATAGGGCTTCATGTAGGCATGGTGGTGTGCCTGTGTGGATTGGACTGCAGGATCAGAGCCTAAAGAGGCAAAAAGAAAAAGCACAGGAGACCATCTTGAAACTGCTTTCACCATTTTATTTTAAATAGATGGGTGGGCAGTGGCAGTTTTAATGGTGTGGGCTAGTTTGTGGAAGCAGTGAGTTTTGGGGACAGATTTCAAATAGCAGGCAGGCACCTGGTATTTTGGAACACAGTGTATGTTCTGCAAGTAAAATAAAATCACTGCTGATAAAATTTGCAGATGGCAAAGATTGGCAGAGTGGTAAATAATGATGAGGACAGGACAAAGCAGAATTTATTTTGAGATTAAAAAGATCAAAATCAAAACAAAATGTTTCCATTGATCCAAACCAAAATGTTCAGTTTGTCAAAATTTAAGATTGCATTTTCATCCCAATTTTTTGAAATCTCAAAGTTTTCCAGGATAGTAAAACCATTTCCCACCTACCTCTACAGGAGAGTAGTAAGTAAGAGTAGGGAGGTGATTTTACCTCTGTATATGGCACTGGTGAGACTGATACTGGAACACCTTGTACAGTTTTGGTGTCAGTTTTAAAGAACAGGTGTTGCAAATTGGTGATGGTGCAAGAAAGAGACACAAAAATGATGTGAGGGCTGGAGAAAATGCCTTACAGTGAGAGACTTAAAGAGCTCAATCAAAAGAGACTGAGGGCAAGTCTACAATATGGTGCTACATCGCTGCAGCTGCCCCAGTGCAGCTATGCCACGTCTGGTAAAGATGCGCAATGCTGATGGGAGAGCGTTCTCCTGTCGGCATAATTACTCCACCTCCACGAGAGGCAGAAGCGTCAGTGTGAACCGTGCTTAAGTCACTGTAACTTGCATCGCTCGGGGGAGCGGGGGTGAGGGGAGGGAGAGTATCTTTTTCACACCACTCAGCATCGCAAATTACATCAACTTAAGCGGTAGTGTAGACCAGCTCTGAAAAAAGTTACTTGATTAGTATAATAAATACCTTCACAGGGAGAAAATACCTGGTACCAAAAGGCTCATCCTCCACTAGATCAAAGATGTAACAAGATTCATTGGCTGGAAGCTGAAGCCAGACAAATTCAAATTAGAAATAATGCACAACTTTTTAACAGTGAGGATGATTAACCATTGGAACAAACAACCAAGGGAAGTGGTGAATTCTCTGTCTCTTACCATCTTCAAATCAAGACTGACTGCCTATCTGAAAGTCGCATTCAATGAAAGCATAAATTACTGGGCTCAGCACAGGAGTAACAGAGTGAAATTTAATGCCTGTATTAGACAGGAGGTCAGACTATGATCCAATGACTTCTGGCCTGAAAATCTAGGAACTTTTCCAAGAATGGGGGCAGAATGGCAAAACTACAGTGAAGTGGTATTCACTCTCAGAGCTAAATAGAAATGGGCCAGAGACAAAGGTGGTACAAAACTGAGGGGACCTGTAAGTACCCGTAGCTCTGTTTTCATTCTTGCCTGGATTTTTCTTGATTGTATTCCTCAAATAGGATGATATTTGTGGTTAGTGAAGAGTTAGATGGTTTCACTGTAACTATTTTGCTGTGTGATCCTTAAAGATTTCTCTTGGTAGAACATGTTGTTAGGGTTACATTGGGACTTCCGGTATAACCTCTTTTTATGCTTTCAGAAAAACATCCTCCTTTTCAGCTGAAGTTTTCTACTCTTGGTCTCAAAGGATTGAAAATGTCAGGGGGGGAAATACTGGGCTGTAAAATTTATTTATTTTTTTTGTACCCACAATTAAAAAAGCTCAACTTTCCAAGTGGCAGAGCCATAGGGAGAACTAGCCTGCAGGCCATTTTGCACAATGAAAATTTAGCACTTAAGCAACAAAGAGCAGTTTTGAATATTTGTAGTACAGAATGTTCACTACATTTATAGTTATTAATCTATCAATGTTATATAGGAATAGTTATGCATTGTTTTTTTTCTGGAGTTTCATAGCTGGGTATGCAAATTTACAACCCTTGAATTAAAGTTAAAGCAGTGGAGACTGTGCCCTTTGGGACAGAGATGATCTTATGTTAGGTCTCAACAGCAATCAGTATAATGGGCTACCAACTGTTACTGGGATGTAGAGATCTAATCAAGGGTGAAAGTAACTTAAGGGACTTACTGGTATGCAGGGATGGGATCCTGAGCAGGAGGGGCGGGGCCTTGGGCGGAAGGGGCGGGGCCTTTAAATTGCTGTTGCTACCCTGTGGCTCCGGCGGCGATTTAAAGGGCCTGGGGCTTCGGTAGCCACAGCTGGGAGTCCTGGGCCCTTTAAATCACCGTCAGAGCCCCATGGTAGCAGTAGCTGTGGCGGTGGCTGGGAGCCCTGGGGCTCCCAGCCACTGCTGCTACCCTGGCACTCTGGCAGCGGGGCTCCAGTGGTGATTTAAAGGGCCCGGGGCTCCTGCTGTGGTAACGTCAGCCGGGAGCCCCGGGCCCTTTAAATCACAGCTGCTGCCACTATCCCAGGGATCTGGCAGCAATTTAAAGGACCAGGGGCTCCAGCCACTATCGGGAGTCCAGGGCCCTTTTAAATTGCCCCCCTGGGGAAGCTGCCTCCTGCTGGTATGGTCGGCTGTGTAACGGCTCTTGCTGATACACCGGACTGGCTTACTTTCACCTCTGGATCTAATGCAATATGAAACAAAAGAAAGACACTTATTTTAATTTATTTTCCATAACAGGAACCTGTAATGGAAGAGTGGGGGTTGTGTTCTCCTGTGTCTTTCTGATGTATAAAGGAGCTCTGAAAGGTTTCCCAAAAAAATTTTGGATTGTAAACTGTCCAGAATAGAACCTGTCTCCATATTTCTACAGTAACCAGTACAATAAGGCTTCAGTCCTGATTGAGACTTTGATGCCATAATATAAATAAACATTTTGATTTTCTTTATATTAGATTCTTGAGTCTTTATCTCTCCCTTATTCAGGAAAGACCATAATCAAATGAAGAACTAGTACAGTAGGTTTATGACTGACACCAAACAAGTGAAATCTGAATCAGAGGGAAGAGAGTTTTATTCAGAGAGTTTAGAAATGTTTATTTTGTTAATACATTTAACACAAATGAATGAGAAACACTTGAGTGTAAGCCTGTCATTGTTAAAGATTCAAGACCCTGTGAAAGCAGCAAGTTTGAAGAATCTCATGATGAAGTGCAAGACTGATTCTGGATATTAGAGTTCTATTTCAGCCAAAGGCTTCCTGTGTATCCTGGCAAGTCACTTGATCTACGTCTCAGTTTCAGTCTTCAACAAAAACAATAATGCTTCCCTCCCTCAAAGTAATCTTATGAGGTTTAAAAGCATTAACGTTTACAAAGTTATTTGTACTCTTCAGGTGGAAGGCATTATAGAAATATTAATAAATTAAAATTGTGTATAAGTATTTCACTTGTAACCAAATGCTTTCTGTCGCCTGTGCCAGAGTACAGCATTTGTATTGTGCTACCTATATATTGTATAGCACTGGCATATTTAGCCCTATCCTGCATAGAAGAGAATATATTTTCAGGGTCTGCAACAGGAAAGATAAAATTGAATTGCATTAAATTAACGTATTTTGGTTTTATTTTTCAGTAATATACATGGCACGGCTCTAAAGAGCGAGTGTAATATAGGTTACACAGTAAAAATAGAAGAGTTACATATGCTATGTGTGCTCTCCAGTCATCAAGAAATTTAAATAATCTTACGGAATATTGCTTCTTTAGAGGAGACTCAATAAAGGGGAGGAGTCAGAAATGGATCAGTGTTGCTTAAATTTAGCATTTGACTTTTATAAGCCTACCCTGTGTGATGTACTGGAATATTTGACATACATTGTAGATATTCTGTATGGAGATGAAAATAATTAGGGGAAGCATTTTTTGATATGCATGTTCACAGATACAATAGTTAATCTCCTCTCAAGAACAGCAAGATTGATTCAGTTGGAATATCTAGAAAAGGAAGTGTTGTTTCACCCGCTCCTTGCTCTTGTTGCTTGTTACATGTAAAGCAATAGTGCAAAACATGACTTCCTGGAAATGGTCTGAGTTACTTTCAGTAAAGTAATAACTATCCCGAGTAATTAGTTTGTTAAACTATTACAATAGTGCATATTAGCCAATACAAACCTTTTCTAACGGTGAACAAACTTAGAAGCAAACTTACAACTTGAAAATTACTTGAGGACTTCTGATTTTGGAAACTGGCTTGTTTTGAGATTTTTAATTTCTGTATCCCAGAAGAGAGAGTTACTGCTACCAATACTGCTATTCCCAGTGAGCTTAAATATTCAGCAATTTATAGTCAGAGACATCTTTAACTTAAAGCAAGAAGAGACAATGACTCAAGTGTCTATTAAAGGCCCCGGTTCCATTGAAGATGTTAGAAAACAGTAGCATTTTAAATGAGACACACATAGTGTAGCTTATCTGGTTCTGACTCCCTGGTCTCACACCAGTCTATAGATGCCTCTGCTTCTGTTTAATCACTTATAGATTTTAAGGCCAGAAAGGATCATTATGATCTTCTAATGCGACCTTCGGAATAACACAGGGCATAGAATTTCATCAAGCCCACAATCATCAACAACCTTCTAAAGGAACTAGAAGGTCATTGTTCTGGAACTATAGCCAATGCAGTTACACTCCAATTAGAAATCCATTACTCCTAATAAATTCACAGACTTTTGCCAGATTACTAATTAATGTGCAGCTGTTTATGACTGATCAATAAAATCTACAGTTTAAGAACAGAGATAAGATGTCAATCAAGGTGAAAGTTTATTATATCAGGATAAATAATGGGTTTGTTAAATAGCACATTCATTTTTATCAGCCCTATAGGTAGGGCCCTACCAAATTCACAGCCATGAAAAACACGTCACGGATCGTGAAACCTGGTCTCTCCCCGTGAAATCTGGTCTTTTGCGTGCTTTTACCCTATACTATAGAGATCTCATGGGAGCGACCAGTGTTTCTCAAATTGGGGGACCTGATCCAAAAGGGATTTGCCAGGGTTGCAAGGTTATTTTAGGGGGTCACGGTATTGTCACCCTTACTTCTGCACTGCCTTCAAAGCTGGGCAGCCAGAGAGTGGTGGCTGGTTGGCCAGGCCCTCGGCTCTGAAGGCAGTGCCCCGCTAGCAGCAGCACAGATGTAAGGGTAGCAGTACTGCAACCCCCTCTGCAGTAACCTTGTGACACACACACACACTCACCCACCCCACCCCTCCTTTTTAGGTCAGGACCCCGACAGTTACAACACCATGAAATTTCAGATTTAAATATCTGAAATCATGAAATTTACGATTTTAAAAACCTATGACTATGAAATTGACCAAAATGGACCATGAATTTGGTAGGGCCCTACTTAGAGGGGAGTGCAGCTCACTGCAAAGGGTTCTCAGATCTTGAACTTGTTTTTCCCCAATAGCCTGTCAGAACCAGTATCTGACTATAGTAAAGTGTGATGCAAGATTCTCGTTTGGCCTGACTGAGTTCTTTCAGTTGGGTATGCTTTATGAGTCACTGCATAGACAGTGGCTCAGAGCTGTATTAGTTTACCTATTGGGTAGAATAAAGTTTGTTTTCTAAGTATGTAATTGCTGATACGAATGCAGAATTACTAATAATTTATACATTTTAATAGGTTATGGATCACAAATTAGCATTCATTTTCCCATAAGGCACACAAAGAGCAATTAAAGAATGCCACGGTCTTTTTAAAGAAAGGAGTTAGTGTTTCATTCCATTCAACAAACTATAGTGATCTGGGAACTTTCTCAGTAAGTAACCTTGAAAGGAGAATAGAATAGAGCAGGGTACTATTCTTGATAAGAATAAGTAAGTTAAGGTATCATCTGTACAATTCAATACCACTCATAATCCTCAAAAAGAAAAGGAGTACTTGTGACACCTTAGAGACTAACAAATTTATCTGAGCATAAGCTTTTGTGAGCTACAGCTCACTGCATCCGATGAAGTGAGTTGTAGCTCACGAAAGCTTATGCTCAAATAAATTGGTTAGTCTCTAAGGTGCCACAAGTACTCCTTTTCTTTTTGTGAATACAGACTAACATGGCTGCTACTCTGAAATCACTCATAGTCCTGTTTCCTAGTGATTAGACTTTTGGAATAAAGTTAAATTCAAAGCTGACTTCGAGCAACAAATGCCATGTAATGACAAAAAATAAATATTTTACAAGTTACCAGAATTAGTGATTTTAATCATATGTGAAAACTCCCACAAAGAGTCACAAGTAACTCAAGAAGGGAATCCTTCTGGAAAAGAACCAAAAAACCCAAAACAAACAAACAAAAAAGCACAGGACAGACGCATCAGTATGCTTGTAGCTAAGGAAGCAAAAGACTAATTATCATAAATACAAACTAAACATAGAAAACAAAACCACTAACAACATTACATGCTGGGGACTTCTTCATGAATGCTCTAATGATCTCAAGTTTAGGAGAAGTTTAGATTGAACATTTTAAAGTTTGCTGTACAACTGTACAGCAGACATCAATTACTTTGTCATTTTCCCATCCCCTTTGAACTTGCGGTTGACATTGAGTTTCTACACTCCAGAAAAATAGGAACCACCCCTATCATTAGTTGCTGCAGCTCTCCCTAGTTTATCTTTATGCATTTGGAGTGCTGTCAGACTGAACTTTGGGCAATATAGTGCCCTTGCCTTCTATTGATGTTAGAGACAGAGTTCTCATCTGTGCTTACTATATATAGCCATTGATTAAAATTTGATGTTATCCATTTCAATGAGCATAGTACATATTCTGAGCCTTTCATGAAGGTATACTAACTGTTTGCATGTGATTGTTCCCAGAGATGAACTTCAAACTCCAACATCTTGTTAGGGTGAATTTTTCCAGGGAAAATGATTCTTCTGGTCTTTGAGAGGACTATTGGACAATTACTTCTGCGTCTCTTGAATGCGGGTGGCGGGAATGACCCAGCATTCTATGAAGAATTTGTGTCAAGATCTTTGCCTTCACAGAAGCATATGCTTATTTTAGCATTTAACCTTTCAAACAGCCTGGGTGAGATTGTGAGGAATTACCTCATGTTTAAAGTTCTAAGTACTGTGGTGTAGATTCCTCGCTTCACTCACATGGATCTGCTGACTGGACTGCATGGGGGTTAGACTGGATGACCCTTGCGGTCCCTTCTAACCCTATGGTTCTATGACTATGTCAACCAGCTAACATTGATCCTGTTCATAAACACAGTTATCACACGCACAGTGACCTGGCCTGTTTTTAGAGACTGGAGGCCGCTACACAATCTGGGTCCTGACCCACATCCACTCCAAGTTTGGGAGCATTTGAATACAGGCAGCTTTAGGTCCATTCCCACCACCACCCCCAGCCTCTGCCCCAAGACTGCGCTCTCTTAGAATCATAGGGTTAGAAGGGACCGAAAGGGTTTAGTCTAACCCCCTGCCAAGATGCAGGATTTTTTTTTTTTTTTTTTTGGTGACTAAACTGATAGTTATCCAGCCTCCTTTTGAAAATCTCCAGTGAAGGACCTTCTATGACTTCCCCAGCCAGTTTGTTCCCTTGTCCTAATGTTCTTACAGTTAAGAAGTTTTTCCTCAGATTTAATCTAAATCTGCTATGCTGTAGTTTGAACCCACTGCCTCTTGTCCTGTTCTCTGTTGGAGAACAAAACAACTTTTCTCCATCTTTTTTAATGGCAGCCTTTCAAGTATCTTATCCTGTCCCTGCCCTTAAACTCCTCTTTTCCACACTAAACATATCTAGTTCCTTCAGCCTTCACTTTTATGGCTTGCATTCCATCCCTTTGATCATCTTTGCTATTCACTTCTAGATCCTTTCTAGTTTCTCTACATCCTTTCTATACGTTGGTGACTAAAATTGGACACAGTACTCCAGACAAGGCCTAACCAGCGTTGAGTAGAGCGGTACTGTGTCACATCCCCTGACTTGCATGTGATGCCCCTGATAACGGAACCTAAAATTACATTTGCTCTTTTTGCAACAGTATTGCATTGCTGAGTCATGTTGAGGCTGTGATCCACCTCAACTCCCAGATGCTCCTCAGCAGTGCTGCTACCAAACCAGTTATCCCCCATTTTGTATTTGTGCATTTGGTTTTTCTTCCCTATGTGTAGCACCTTACATTGTCTTTGTTGCATTTCATTTTGTTGTCTATAGCCCAGTTCTCCAATTTATCAAGCTCCCTCTGACTTTTAGCTCTGTCTTCCAAAGTGTTTGTAACCCTCCCCCTAGCTTGGTCTCATCTGCAAGCTTGATCCTACACAGCTGTACAGTAAACTTTTGATAAGATCAACTCCTAACAGTGAAGCGTCCGGTGTTGTTTCGGAAAGTGGAAGGATTTGAACTGCCCCCCCCCCCCCCCAGCTCAGAAATACAGCGGTGCCCCCCCCCCAGTCAGAAGGATGGCAGCAGGGAGCGCGTCCCTAGTGACTTGAATTCCCGTGGCCGGGGAAGCGGCTGAACAATCCTCCACAGCAGGCAGCGGGGCAGGGGGAAAGCGAAGTGGCTCCGCGCCCCCCCCCCCCCCCCGTGATCTTCCCGGCGGCTCCATCTGTTCCCCGCCCAGGCTCCCCCTAGCAGCACTCGAGCGGCCCATTCATGCCTAACAAAGGGCCGCCCGGCCCTCTGCGCCGCCCCGCAGCATCCCAGGTACCAAGGTGGGCGGGGGAGGCGGGGAAGGGAGCGAAAAGCGGCCGCCGCCGGAGGGAGAAGGCGCCGACTCTAGCGCCAACTTCTCCGACCGCCGGGCGGCGCCGCTGATTGGCGGGGCCCGCCGCGGGAGCTCCCCCGCCGGCCGCGCCTGATTGGCCGGATTGTAAAAGTGAGTCTCAGGGCGCCAGAATAGAAGCTTTAGCGCCGAGTGGCATCTCCGGGCAGCGGCAGCAGCGGCGCCGGCACGTTGGCGGGGCGGCCGCGGCTGGGCACAGGGCGCTCTCCTCTCCCGTCGCTGCCCCCATGCACCCCCCGCCTCCCGGCTGCTCCGGAGTGCGTGGCGCTGCTGCGGGGGAGGCCGTGAGCGAGGGCCGGGAAGGGCTGTATCCCAGAGGTAAGGGCTGACGAGCCGCGGGGGAGGGGGGCCGCCCTCCCCCCAGTAGAGCCCCAGCCACTTCTTTAGGCTTGCCGCGCACTCCCCCTGTCGCTCCAGCCTGCCGGGCTTGGGGAATATGGAGGGGGGGGGGAGGCTGCTCTGAATTGAGCCTCCAACTGCATCAGCAGGTACGAGCCGCCCCTCCTTTCGTGCCTGGGGACTTGGGGGTTCAGTGCCAGGGGCAGCCGGGCAGCCCCCGCCCGCTGCCCAGGGGGAGCGGGGCTCTGCCGAGCTCTCCCCGCCGGGGGCTGGCCGGCCGCTCTTCTGTCCCATTCATTCAAAGCTGCGATTCCTCCAGGTTCTTTGCGCCAAAACTAACTGCCCCGCAGGAGACCCTCGGCGCTGCTGACTCGGTCGCCGCCGGCTCCCACCGAGCTGGGGTAGCTCGCTCAGCCGCCTTCCCTCCTCACGCACTGCAGCCGTGTCCCACGGGGTTGATTTTCCAGCATTTCTCAGGGAAAGGCTGATTCCTGGGGCTAACGCTGAGAGTTGGTGACGGTCACAGGAGGGCAGCTGCAGGCTGCCAAGGTCACCTTTTGGGGATGGGAGGGAAACTATAGATTAGCCTCTGGAAATCGGTGTGTGTGTGTGTGTGTGTGTTTAAATGAAGTAATATCAAACTTAACCTGTGCAATTTTATAATTTACAGATGGAGGTAAGTTGCTTAACACTAAAAGACTTGATCAGCCCAAGACACACAAGAATCGATCTGGTAGATGAAGATGGGAAAAATGCACAAAAGGTGAGTAAATGGACACAGATAACACTTAACAGTGTTTCTGAGTAAGATTTATGGCCAATACTGCAACACCAACACCTGAGGACTTCGAATTTTGTTGCAAAATGTGTTGTACCTTGAACTACCTTTGTTTTTTTTTCCAGGTGAATGGACTTTGGTAGGTTCTGAAAATGGTTTTAGCATGTTACAAACGTGTACTAGTATTTCTGTACTAGAGATGAATATAACCTGCTAGTCTGTGGCTATTTAAGAATATAAACTATTATTTATAGGACTGTTTATGTCTAATTCCCACTGACCTTTGAGATAAGGCCCAAGGTAGTAAGTTTGCCCTCTTAAACACCAAGACTAAAATATAACATTGTAATATTCTTTCCTCTCTCTGCCATTTTAGTTTTTCCTTCCTTCCCAGCTCAGTTGCTCCTGCCAGCATGTCAAGTTGATAATTTTGGGGTGGGAAATAGGAGACATCTTGGCTTTTAAATTGAATGAAAGGCCCATTTCCCCTCCACCCCCTTGTCCTTTCAAGGAAGCAGTCAAGAATTTAGTCAGGATTAATTAAAGAGGACATTAACAATACCTTTGCCATCTGGGGAAAGGATTACAGAAAATCCTATGTATAAAGCCATATTGGGTAACTGTATGGAGCACACTGAGACCCAGTTACATATGGTTGTGAAAGGATGCAGAAAGCATAGGCTTAGATGAGGCAGGGTTAGACCCAGCCAAAATAGTTTTGAAACAGGTCTAAGGTGAGTAATGAGGCAGATGCATCTGAAGATGTACTTCCCAGGAGCACATCATTTAAATATCCCCTCTCCAGGGCATTTCTGTAAGCTTCCTGCTGGCTTACGATAGAGCCTAGAATACACATATGTGCACTAGGAGCTGGTTGTGTGTATTAAGGTTAAAATCTTATGGGTCTGCATGTTTCAAAAAGCTTTCAGGATTGGCAATATTGTTGTTTGCAAATCAAGACTAACTGGACAGCTGCATCACTGCTCTGCTAGCCTTTTAATGGATTGATGCAGTGTCTTAGCTAACAATGTGACCACTTCACCTTGGCCTTCTACTTCTGATGGAACATTATATTATATGCACATAATCAAAATTGTTTCTCCCTGTTCTACATTCCCCTTGTACTTTCAACCTCCTTGGAGCAAGAGGCACCCCAGAATCTCTTCTTTTCACCTTTTTACACATACTATGAATCCATGTGGGTAATGGCAAATTTGGGATCTAAAGACCTCCCAAGGAGTATATGGGACTGGGAGAAAGGAAGGGTTGTGTTTTGTTTTGTTTTGTTTGTTTTTTTAAGATAAACTGGGATAGGTGAGTCAGTGAGGAGGATTAAGATGTCAAGGCTAGATAGTAGGTACATGTTCGGCATCCATTTACAGCTTCAGCCATTACTTATTGCTGCTCAGTGTAACGTTTGTACACCTGGGTGAATTAATGGGAGCTCAGAGGGATAACTTTCAAGTAACTTGATTGCTAGTTCTAGGTATCTGCTTTTGTTATAACTACATTAGCACCAAGCATAATAAAAAACAGCTTTATATAAAGGTGGGTTTTTTTTCTATTTTAGATTAAGTGTTGAATCCTTGCCACATTTGAAATTCCAAGACTATATTAAGTGGATTAACTATACTGAACATGTATACCAGGAAGCACCCCTACCTTGAACCCTTTTTGTCAGTGTATTAAGTCACAACACTTATCTGAAATAAAAATATCTTCCTTTACGTTCTTGTGGATAATCCAATTGGGCATTATAATATTTTATGTAATCATTCTGAATGTCCAGAGCACAGTGCCTTTTCCTACTCTTTGGATGTCTGTCCTCATCCCCAGATAGCAAACTATGGAAGGCTTTCTATTAGGAGCAATAACATCTGGCTAAATTTTTGAACTTTAAAATCCAGTTTCTGCATTCCAATTAAATTGGATAAACTAGTGCACTAGTTTAAACAAAATTCTATGATGTCTCCTTATCAATTAGCTATAATTCTCGAGCCACTGAGAATTGAATGGAGCAATAATTTTAGCTGAAATTCATATAAAAACTTATGCCTTTTAGATAGCTTTTCCATCTTGTACATTTTTCTGTGAACTTCTGCCTTGCAGCACCAACAATGAAAATGAGACCACTTTTATAACAATATCTATCCCAAAAGTTCTATTATGTATATTTGGTTATGTTTTTAAAATTCATTTTGCAGAGATTTTAAAACATCACATCTGAGGTGGAGGAATTTATGTTCGGTTCAGGACAAACACCAAAAACACTACTTGACTGAGGGACCAGTAACTGTTTCAGGGTCTCATTTCTAGCCCTTATAGTTTAAGAACACTTTCCAGTGATACTAAAGACTTGGCTTCTAAGAACAGCAAGTTGTAAAATCTGATATTAATTTCTGGTTATCATTTTACTTTCTTCATCTCTTACCTCTCACTTCATCTGAGATATCTGCAACCAGTATTTCAAACTGCTAGATTGAGAAACTGAGTCATACCATTTGAAAGCCAGAAACTGCCATTTTTAATCCATGTAAAGCATCAGAAGTTATTAAATGGTAATCAGAATGATTTAATGTCTGATGTCTTGTGATCTCTCAGGGCTAAAAAATTTTTGGTAGGGCTTTAGTACCAATGGCTTTCTCTGGGTACTGGTCAGTCCAGAATCAGTGATCAGAACAATAACAAAGAAAAATCCAGTGGTAGCTGGCAGATTCAGTAAACAGATTAGATCCATCGACTTTAGGTTAACTGTGCGTGATGTGTTGCCCACTGGTAATACTCCGTTGCAGCAAACAAAGCCCAAGTAAGACTAATTTTTCTCATTCTCTCCATCCTGTTAGTGTAGGGCAGGGGTGGGCAAACTTTTTGGCCCAAGGGCCATATCGGGATGCAAAACTGTATGGAGGGCCAGGTAGGGAAGGCTGTGCTTCCCCAAACAGCCTGGCCCCCACCCCCATCCGCACCCTCCCACTTTCTGCCCCTGACTGCCCTCCTCAGAACTCCCCACCCATCCACCCCCCTGCTCGTTGTCCCCTGACCGCCCCCTTCCAGGACCCCCTACCCCTGACCGCCCCCTCCTGGGACCTTACCCCCATCCAACCCTCCCTGTTCCCCATCCTCTGCCACTCCCCCACCCCGAACCTCTGCCCTATCCAACCACCCCCTGTCCCCTGACTGCCCCCGGAACCCCCTGCCCCATATCCAACATCCTGACCCCCTTACCATGTGGCTAAGAGCAGCATGTCTGGAGCCACACCACCCAAGCTGGAGCCAGACGCGCTGCCGTGCATGAGCGAGCAGCCCCACCACCCAGAGTGCTGCCCACGCAGTGGCATGGCTGTGGGGGAAGAGGGAACAGCAGCGGAGGGGCCGGGGGCTAGCCTCCCTGGCAACGAGCTCCGGGGCCAGGCAGGACGGTCCTGCGGGCCGTAGTTTGCCCCCTCTGGTGTAGAGTGAGAAACCTGTTCAACTGAGGGAGTACCTGTTGCTCAAAAGCAGCTTTTCCCGCTAATTAAGGAATGACATTGATGCCTACTTGAGTCAATCCATCTAAGTAAGTTGGACTGTAACACAACTTTTGTGGTAGGGGGAAGGGACAAAAGAGTAGTCACAGCCTCATTCCTGTATAAGAACCTAAGTGAAAAATGAGCATCAGATCATGTAGCTGGGGGCAAGGAGGTAATTCTTGTTCTTACCTTACTTTGAGAACAAGTCATATGTAGATTTCCCCTTCCCAGCAGCTTGCTTGACTATCGTTAATACTGCTTTAGTTATATATTTTCATTGTTTTGAGCAGTAGATACTATAGCAGTCAATTTGCTTCAATTAGGGAAGTGTTCCATCTGGGCTGAGTAGATTTCAGTGAAATCCCCAAAAAGGGCTTTCCACTATGGAGATTCCAAAATAGAATGCTATGTTTTTTCCTAAGTGCAAAGTAACTAGTGAACTATTTAAGCTTCAGTCCAAATTCAGCAGGAAGACTCCAGGGGATAAACTGGGTTCATAATTTGGACCAGTTGGTTTACAGTTGTGGCACAGTTGGCTTATATGAAAAGGCAGAACATAGAAGACTGACAGACAACAGGTTTGACTGACTGATTTCATCTGAAGCAATTCATGGTGGTATCTTATCTGCATTGTACACCATACACTGATGTATGGTATACACTTTGCTGCATCTGATGCTAATAAGAGCTATGCTAAATATATGTCAGAGTATGATGGGACTCATTACCTTCATATGAACAATGGCATTGACTGGTGGACTGTTGCTTCTCTTCAACCCTAAATGATCCTCTTTTTCATAGGAAAACATATTTGATCAATCCAGAATGAATCCAAAGACTCCCATGAAAAATGAACCAATTGATTTATCAAAGCAAAAAGGCTGCACCCCAGAAAGAAATCCAATTACACCTGTTAAGCTTGTCGACAGACCTCTGGCAGATCCATGGACCCCCACAGCTAACCTGAAGATGCTTATTAGTGCTGCTAGCCCTGACATGAGGGACAGGGAAAAGAAGAAAGAGCTCTTCAGACCAATTGAGAACAGTGAGCAGAATGATGCTTTTCCTGATTCTGTACAGGTAAGAGACTTAATCTAGTAAGCTTGGACATAACTGACACACACTGCCTTCTACCTGCTGCAGGCTGACTAGTTAATTGATATTTTATTACTTGGTTTAAAAAAATACTATTACTTCCTCAGTCTTCCTGCCACTCACCTTTACTAGGAGTGGAGAGCAGTGCTATTTGAAAGCGTCCTCAAAGATGACCATTTATATAGCAATGCCAGCGTGCAAGCCATTTCAGACAAAGATCACCATCTTAAAAACTTACTGTCTAAGTATTTCTTCAGATACTCGGAGACTGGATGGTTACTTCCCCTCCCTTGCCAATTGATGTCCTTTTCAAACTAAGGCCTAGCCACAAGGAGAGGAAAACTGCTAAGTCAGTTAAACAGATTCAGCATAACAGCGCAGTTGGCTACTGTACAACTGTTTTAAAGACAAACTAACCAAGTCTTGGGCATTTTTAAAAATAGGACTGTAGAAGCTGTATACCTTAGCCACACTGGATTGGCAAACCACATTTATACCTCATTCAGCAAAACACACCTCCACATCTAACAGTCAGGATGAGAATAGTCAAAAATTACACCTGAATGGTTTCCTGATTAAGCAGGATTTTACATTCAACGTGGTGTTGGGTTTTTGCTAGGGGATTCTGCTCCCCATCCTTCCTTTAAAAAAAAAAAAACAAAAAACCCACACCCTCCAAACAGCTTGGAGCTGTAGGAGAGCAATTTCAGCTTTCATCCAACAGCAGCATCCCCTCCTTTTGTTTCTTGCTCCATTAGCTCCCCATCCCAAGTTATTGCTCATAGGAACCACTGGCAAAAGGGGCATCTAACAACAGCAACATGAAACTAACTAGAGTCTAGTCACTAGGCCCTCGTTCTAAGAAAATGCTATTTTATAGGCATAAAGGCTCACAATTCTTTAGGAGCGAGTACGGCACTGAACCAGTTTATAGCATTTCCTTGTTTGAATAATGGTGGGGGAAAGACAGAGCTGGGGCAAGCAGACTAACAAAGTTATTGAAAGATCACACACAACTTAGCTTTCAACAAGCAATGTGTAAAAAAAAAAAAAAAATGCTACATTAAATTTTAGTTGTTTCCTTCTCCAAAACGATAACTGAAATAATTGCTGGGTTTGGTGAAGCAGTATGGCCTAGTGGATAGAGCACTGGACTAGGACTGAGGAGTCATAGGTTCTATTCCAAGCTCTACCATTGCTTGCTGGGTGACCTGGGCAAATCACTTCATCTCTGTGCCTCAGTCTGCCCATCTGTAAAATGGGGCTGATAATATTGACCTTTATAAATAAGGCCCTACCAATTTCACGGCCATGAAAAACATGTCACGGACCATGAAATAAGCCTTTTCCCCATAAAATCTGATTTCCCCTGCTGCCGATAGCCTGGGGCTCCTAGCTGCTAGTCCAGCTATGCTGGGGAGAGACAGGAGTTGTCCTTCCCGTGCACGGCTGCTCTTGGTGGGGAGATCAGACCTACCTCCAGAGGCAGCACAGAAATGAGGGTGGTACCCCCTAACTTCTGCACTGCAGCAGTCCAGGAGCTGGGCTGCAGGCTCCTCCCCCCTCCACAGCTTCTGTCCCGGCTCTGGGCCCTGAGCTGTGGCTTCAGTACCCAGCAGCTCCTGGCAGGCTCGGGGCTTCCGCTCCCAGAGGCTACAGCCAGGGCAGCCCAGGCTGGGGGGCCTCCCCTGCTCTGGCCAGGGCTTGGGGAAGCCCAAGCTCGGGGCTTCCACTTCCCCCACCTCGTAATTCCCGACGCTGCTTGGGGCTTCCTCCCCTGGCAGCTCCTGAGGCTGGGGGCTTCTACTCCTGCCAGCTGCAGCTGAGGCAATCTGGGTTCGGGTCCTTCTCCCTGTCCCAGCCAGGGTTTGGGGAAACCCATGCTGGGGGATTCCACCTTCCCGCCCCCTGCGCCGAGGCAGCCCAGACTATGGGCTTCTGCTCCCTGTCGCTCCAGCTGGAGGTTGGGGCACCTCCCGCTGCTTGGTATCGGGACTTCTGCACACACATACACCCCCGGTGGCTCCTGCTATGGCTCCAGGCTTCCTCCCTCAGCAGCGCCAGCCAGGACTGGAGGCTTTCGCTCCTGCCAGCTGCAGCTGGGGCAGCCTGGGTTTGGAGGGCACACACACACACACACCCCGTCCCCCACCTCCCCACAGGGCTTCTGCCCCCTGCTGCTCCAGCCGGGTCTCGGGGCAGCCCGGGCTTGGGGCTGCCTCACCACCACCACAGCTGGGGTAATCCAGGCTTGGGGCTTCGGTCCCCCCAGCCAGAACTTGAGGCCGTCAGGGCTCAAGGCTGCCCAGGTTCAAGGCGTCTTCCCCCAGGGCTCCTGCTGGGGCTCAGGGTTTCTAGCCCCAGAAGAAGCCCCAGGGTGGGGCATCCATTTTTCCAGGAGGCCCCCAAATTGGCCAGGGGCCCCTGCCTTAATTGGTCACTGCCCTGGACTAGCAGCTAGGAGCCCCAACTGGGGCACTCCTACCAGCATGGGGGAGATCCTACCCATCTCCCAGAACTACAGGCAGCTTGGAAGCTGCTGCCTAGGCAGCACAGAAGTGAGGATGGCAATCTTGGGGAGGCCGCCTCCCACAACAACTTTGCAAACCCTCTTCCCCCCCACACACACACGCGCGCACACACACAGTCCTATTTTGGGTCAGGACCCCCACAGTTAGAACACAGTGAAATTTCAGATGTAAACATCTGAAACTGTGAAATTGACCAATTTTAAAACCCTCTGCCTGTGAAATTGACCAGAATGGACAGTGAATTTGGTAGGGCTTTATTTATAAAGCACTTTGAGAGCTACTGCTGAAAAGCCATGTAAGTATTATTATTAAGTATTTTTAAAAGTAGTTATTGACTAAACAGTACAGTAAAGTTTGTTTAAAATGGAGTTTAACTCAGCTATTGTGCACGTGACTGCTCCAAGTTTTCTGAATTTCTTCAGTATGTTACTTGGAATAAATTAATAGACCATATTTCAGTTTTTGTTAAATTTACCCTCATGAACAAAATCTTGTCTGTGGAAAAATAGATTACAAAAACATTAGGTGAAAACTGCAGTTTTCAAACCATTTGAAAACCAAGGGCATTTATTCCCAAGCATAATCTGTTGCATGGGGGTTCATTACTTATGCTACAGCAAGAGGTAGTTGAGATACTGAAAGTCTTAAGAGTTAAAAAAAGCTCACAGGCAATTGACATACACAACTTCACTCCAACAAGAGAATCAATACTTCAGAATTACTAGTCCAAATAAAAATTACAGTCCATTCATTGTTTAGGGGCTATTGTAACAAACATACCTTCTTATATATACCTGAGGTCTCCAGCTTTCAGGAATACTACAAGGGCCTACTAATTCTTTTCCACAGGATTTTATTCAGTTAACAACCTGCCAAAACATGTTTTAAAAAAAAAAAAGCCAAAGATGCTGAGACAGCTGAATTTTATCCCCCAGAACTAGGGTCACATGCCTCTGAGCTCTTAAAGCAATATACCCACAAATAGAGGGATGGTGGAATTTCTATGCAGAGGTTTTTCAGGAGCCCTCTGGTGGTTGGTAGACATCTATGGTCAGTGACACTCCAAGGTGTTTGCAGAAATCCTCCTTTTTATGGTCTCAAAAGGGAATGTTACTTCCAAATAAGATCTTATCTGTTGGTGGTGGGAACATAGTTACACCTTTTGAGTCCTCCAACACCTGGCCACCATGGGATGTCCTTGTAAATACTTTCATAATCTCCACAGTATCTGGATTTTGGATAAAACAAGTTCATGAGTCAAGACATGTGACCCAGATGCTTAAAGAGAAGATCACATTCTAAGCCTGTGTAAAGGCACTTGGGCATGTGTATTTTATCCTTTGTAACAGTAGTCTGAGCTTGAATGTTAGAATCTGAAATGTTCCCTGTTTTTCTATTGTCATGCCTGTTGAAGCTCTACAATAAAGGAATAACATTTATTTTTCAACAGTATGATATGGTAGATGATGGCACAGTGGATGAATTTGAAAAGCAGAGACCCAGCAGAAAACAGAAGAGCTTAGGACTCTTATGCCAAAAGTTTCTAGCTCGCTACCCAAGTTACCCTTTGTCAGCAGAAAAATCTACCATTTCTTTGGATGAAGTGGCTTCTAGTCTTGGTATGTATGCCTGAAATAAATGCTGCAAGAACTGGACAACTTCAGTCTTTTAAAATATGTCTACCACATAAAGGCACTTAAAGTAGATCCCATTTAAAAGAACTGAGCAGTTTGTAGAATACATTTAAGGTCTGGGTTTTTTTGTTTGTTTTTTGGAGGTGCTGGATGCACCCTTCTAGTTAAATTAAGCAAGAGCTGCAGGTGCTCAATAATTAAAAAAATCTCTACCACTACATTATTACATAACCCTATCATTTAAAAAAAAAGTTGCAAATCACTCTGAGTGCTCTCATGGTGAACTAATCTTGCTGCTAAATATGTATGCCTAGATTTTTATTTTCTTGCTAATTGAAGTCTGAGCAGTAAGCAGCAGGATTTATAAAGAACAAATCATGCAAAAGAACTGTGGCGAATTTTTGGTTAGAACTACAAATTGGTGGCTGAGGGAAATCAGTAGGTTGTATATCTTGATTTCAATAAATCATCCGATACAGTATCTTCCAGAATCTAAATAGTCAAATTGTCTTGGACGTGAACAATGTCTTGCACATTGAAAACTGGCAGAAGGACTGCAAAAAGGGGAATGATAAATGGCAATGTGTTGAACTGGGTGGAGGCATCTGGGTGGTGTGGTTCAGGGACCAATGTTATCTTTGGTCAACTTTAACATCCTCTTTAATTATCCGCAAGTAGTAAACTGTGTGTTAACTAAACGTGCAAGTCAGACTTAATCGGGAGCTATTGTGAACCTCATCCATGACAAAGAAATAATACAGAGGGACCCAGAGAGACTATAAATAATAGAGATAGCAAAATAAGACTCAGCCTGAATAAATGCAAAGTATTGCATCTGAGAAAAATAATTCAGATCAAAGATTTATTTCATAGGAAAGAGACAGCAAATTAGATAAGAACTTTCAGAAAATTCGATGCAGTTTTTATATTTTGGGAAGGAGGATGGAGTGGGAACAGAGAAGGGATTTACTCCCTATGTGGCTCTAGTGAGACAGCTCCTAAAGTACTGTGTTCATTTTTGGGCACCTCACAAAGACTTAGCGAAACAGAAGAGAATGCAGAAAAGAATAAATCAAATAGATAAGGACTGATTTCAATGGTAATCATTTTTTAAGAATTTTTTTTTATAGGAATTGTTGTTTTAAGTATTAGAGTTATCCCCATTTAGTATGAAATCCCAGTACTCTGCCCTCATGAAGCTGAACACATGTAGTCCTCCACTGCTAACTGGACATGAAATTACTTGGATTCTTTTTTCCTTTTGAGAAATATTTCATTGGTGACTTAAAACAAAGGAGTTTATTTAAATGTAGTAGTAGAGTTTGTGTCTTATTTAAAATAGTGGTTTGTTTTCCCCTTTGGTTTTCATTTCCTATACCACTCCTGATCTTTGTGTAGCAAATAATGGCTTTAATGTAGATTTTGCCATCAATAGGTAAAGCTGTATTCACTCAGCTCCTGGCTATGAAAAATCCATTTACGAGTCACAGCAGTACACAGTGCTTCCCAGTCTCTGCTCGGGGTCTATGGTACCTGGGCAGCCTTCATTAATAGGGTTCACAGATTAAAGCTGCACTTCTCTGGCTGTACCCATGAGAGAAGACAGAGGTGCAAACACCATCTCCCCTCTCCCAGGGTTAAACTGCCTGGGGGACAGTCTCTCCCTGTGATAGAAGTGTGTGAGTCAAGCCTACAGACTTTAGCTTAGATATCTGTCTGTTCTCTCCCTTCCTGTTTATCTACAAATTCTTCAGACATCACTCCAGCTCTCCTGCTAATTAAATCTTATTGTGAGGGATCTGATCCTGCATTCCTTGTTTGCCCAAAATTCCCACTGAAGTCCATAGGAATGTTAAAGCAATGTTAAGAAATGCAGGATCAGACTGCAGATGGAGACTAAATTTATCTCAATACATTACAGGGTGCATAGATTCTCACTGACTCTAGCAACTTAATCTTGTTTCTTCTGAACAGCTTCTTAGCCTATTGGCAGACTACTGAGGATTGGGATGGGAGGGAGGGTGACATTGGTGCGCTTTGCTAAAAATATATATCTTGATCTTAATTGTTTTTGGGCTCCAGTGCCAGTGTTTGGGGGCAATGTGGGGCTGGGAATCATTGTCAAGATATTTGTACAATGTGCCATCATCTCCTTTCCCATCAACATACCTTTGCTAAAGGCACTGGGATTCTATGCAGAGAATCATGTAGGAGAGGGTTTATGGTACTGGTGCTCAAAGGAACTAGTCTTGTAAATTATGTCTATGTATAGCACTCAGTACTTTCGTAGCACATTTCACACAAAAAATCTCCATGCACTTTAAAACAATAACAAATTGGAAAGTCCCAGTACCCACAAGACTGGTAAATATTATCTATATTTTACAGATGGGTAAACATGCACATAGAGACCCTGTCTACATTAGGGAAATCTTTCAAAACTTCCCACCATTACCAATGCTTGTTCTGCTCCACTGCTGGTAGTAATGCTGTGAGCCCTAAGGCAGACAGCTATTGCCAGCACTTTGTCATTTAGACTAGCTCTTAGTGGGATTAGATGACTGTTTAAAATGGTGACTGCAGGCATTGGCCTGGTAATCGTTCAGGCTCCAAACACTGCTAACGCCAGTAGAGCTGAACCAGAGTTGGTACCTATGGGGAATTTTTGAAAATTTCCCTTTGCGTAGATGAGGTCAGAGATTAAAGTCCTGCTCTTGCTCCCATTGAAGACTATAGGCCCAATTCTCCATTGCTTTACACTTTGTGATGTATTTGACGGGGCCTGTAATTTACACAGTACTACACAAGTTCAAGGCAATGGGAAATCGGGCCCAGTGGCTATACTCCCATTGATTTAAGTAGGAGCAGACTCTGTGACTTACCCAGGGAAATGATGAAAGAGGGAACTTGCTGTGAGTAGATTTTGTTCAGTGCACGATTATACAAAAAGGAGGAGTGAGTAGAAGCATGTTTAAAAACAGGCATGCTTTTAAAAACAGGCATGCTTTTCTTCCTTAAAACAGGAGTTGAGCGTAGGCGCATCTATGACATAGTGAATGTTCTGGAATCATTGCACCTCGTTAGCCGTGTGGCCAAGAATCAGTACTGTTGGCACGGACGACACAGCCTGAGTCAAACTCTGAAAAACCTTCAGGAAATCGGAGAGCTCCAGAAATACGAAGAACAGATGGCTTACTTCCAGCATAAAGAGCAGGACCTTGAGTATAAATTTGGAGAATGTAAAAAGGAGACCTTTCTGGATTCCCAAGACAGACAGTTATTTGACTTTTCGGAGGCAGATTGCCCCTCTGGTAAGATGACTAATGGTTGATTGTATACAGATGCAGTCATACTGTTCAACATACACTGTAGCTTTTTTCTTATTTAATTGATTTGTTTATTAATGTAAAACACATGATATTGCTTGTGAAAGGTGCTGAATTCACCACTTCGGAAATGAGGCTCCTCTTTTTATTCACAGTGCAGGTACAGCACAGATGGCAGCAATTCCAGTCTTTCCCCTCACACTCAGTGGCCTGTCCTTGACAAGTCCCTTGAAACACATGTTAACTAGTTACCGTATATACTCGATCATAAGCTGGTTCGTTTATAAGCCGACCCTGCCCCCCAAGACGGATAAGTAAAAATGGAAAATTTTCCATGATCCATTCATAAGCCGACCCTATAATTCAGGGGTCAGCAAACTTTGGCTCCTGGGCCATCGGGATAAGCCGTTGGTGGGCCGAGATGGTTTTTTTTTTACCTCAAGTGTCCGCAGGCACAGAGGTAAACCTAAGTAAACAAAGTGTCCTGGCGTGCCAACTGTTTACCCTGACGGGCCGGGACATCAACTGGTGGGGAAATTTTTGGCAGGGAGAAGCTGGGGGTAACCCCTGTGACCACCCCCCACACTCTCCCCATTCCATCCCTTCCCACCCTAGCTGGGGCGGGCCAGGGGAGGATGTCTCTGGCCTGGCTGCAGCCTGCTCCGGCGGGCTGGGCCAGACCGCGCAGCGCAGCCGCAGTCTGCTCTGGCGCGCTGGGCCAGACTGGGCGGCACGGCTGCAGCCTGCCAGCCCCGGAGCTGCAGCTGCTTCGGAGGCTGTGGGGAGAGCAGCGTGGCCAGAAGCGGAGACCCTGCCTCTTCCCTTCTGGGTCTGCTGGCTGTGCTGCCTCTCCTTGCCCCCTCTGTTGGGGGAGGGGCTGTGTCCCATCTCTCCCCCTCTCTATATCCGTTCATAAGCCGACCCCCTTCTCTAATGCTTCCCTTTTTTACTAAAAACATTCAGCTTATGAACGAGTATATACGGTATGTTAAACAATCTGCTCCACCTTGTACGTAGCTGTGACGCTCTGAGTAAATTTCCAAGACCTGAAGAAGAGTTCTGTGTAAGCTTGAAAGCTTGTTTCTCCCACCAACAGAAGTTGGTCCAATAAAAGATTCCCTCACCCACCTTGTCCCTCTAGTTTCCATAACAGCCTTTTGTGAAGGACTTTGTCAAACATTTTGTTTCTCTCTTCTCCCCGTCCCCTTCTGACTGGTAAATAGTGCTTTGTCCTTTTCTATAACAGAGGGCCAGATCTTTCACTCTGTTACACTGGTCAAATGTTGGTATAAACTCCATGGCACTCAACAGTTATACTGCAATGGAGCAGGGAATCAGGCCCAGACTCCATAACAATTAAAACCAATTCTTTACGCTTTAATTTTTATTACCCTTTGAAGACGGCTAAAATGCTGATGTCCATCTGCCTTACATAATTATTTGCTGCCTGTAAAAAGATTTATGCTTTCCAACAAGGAAACACTTTATCCTTGTTGTACATGAGAAACCTTCTTAATGCTTTCTTGTCTGTAATAGATGACATATGTTAAGAGACTCGTGTTTCGTTTGTAACGCAGCATCTGCAAACAGCAGAAAGGACAAGTCATTGCGGATTATGAGCCAAAAGTTTGTCATGCTGTTCCTTGTTTCCAAAACCAAGATAGTCACTCTTGACATAGCAGCAAAAATACTGATAGAAGAAAGCCAGGATGCAGCGGATCACAGCAAGTTTAAAAGTGAGTATCACTGTTAAGAAATGGATTAATCATCAGTCAGCAGGGAAATGGAGGCATATTCAGTTTGACATCTGAGATTTTTTTTTTTTTTCCCCCATCTCAGACAACATGGATAGAATCATCTGTGATTAAGGGTTTTTTAACTATATATAAAACTTACCCCTGCCCTGAATATTCAGATATGGGGGGAGAAGAAGCATTCAGCTGCACAATTTATGGGTGTTGTCATCCAGCTACATCATCATTCAATCCGTTGGAGTTGTAGGGATTATAAAAACAAAAAATGGATTGATGTGAGTTTTCTCCTATGCTGCTGCCTTCAAGATGGGATGAAACATTTTTATCAAGCAGTTCTGCTCTTGCTGGGGAATGCAACCATTGGACAGAAGGAAGAGAGGATGCTTTTCCAAAGTGACTTCTGAATAAACTGACGTACTTCCTTTTAACCTATTTCCAAAGTTACCTTGACATTATGGCAGAAATTCATTATCTTGTACAGCAGTGGTCCCCAAACTTTTTCTGTTGTGCCCCCTCCTTACCCATAATCCAACCTGTCCTCCCCTCAGAGGCCATGGCCAAGAGCTGAGCTGTGCAGGGGTCTGGAGCTGGGAGCCACGGCCGGGAGAGGAGCCTGGGACTCGGGGTCGAGGCCAGGGCCGAAGCTGTGGCTGAGGACAGAGTGGAGCTGGGTGACGCTTCCTCCCTGACCCCCATGGGGGTTGACCTGGGCCCATCTCGCCCCCCCTCCCCCCCAAAAAAAATTCCTCTGGGCCCCCCAGGGGAGTGTGCTGCACAGTTTGGGGACCACTGTTGTACAGGCATATTTACAGTATATTTCTTTACACTTTTGTTTACCTTCCAGCAAAGGTACGAAGACTGTATGATATCGCCAACGTTCTGACCAGCCTAGGGCTCATAAAGAAAGTGCATGTCACAGAAGAAAGGGGTCGCAAACCAGCCTTCAAATGGATTGGGCCTGTGGAATTCAGTGGAAATAGTGGTAATTTGTGTAGTTGGTGGTTGGGAGGGGGAGGGCTGTCTGTTTGTTTTTATGTATTTTTCTGGAACTGTCTTCCAAAGTAGATTGATTTAAATCACTAAGTGGAAAGCCTCAGTTTAAATAAGCGGTTTTAATAATTTTCCATTTGTACTTCAGCTATTTTCTAAAGAAAGGTACATTCTCACTGGTTAATATAACCGTTAAAATATGTTGATTTATAGCTAAATAGAGCCTTTACATTCAATTTTGAATTTTTTTTTTGGCTACCTAGGAGGGTACACAATAACTATATACATTTATATAAGCAATTATATAGCTTAATATTGTCAGACTCTTATTTATTAATTGTACATTTTTAGTGTGTTAGAAAATGGTGAATAATATATTGCTTATTTACTACATAATTAACTTTGTGCTCATGATTTGTGTCAAGCTGCATTATGATGGTAACTGGAATTTAATTAAGCACACAACCTCATATAACATTTATTTTTATTAAACAAAATAAGCCCTTAATACAGTACATGACCTAGTGTGCCAAATTTATAAAGCCAGACCTCAAAAGTTAATTTGTTTTTCCCTGATTCTTTCTTTTTATAGAAAAGCAGCCTTTCATTGTTTTTGGTTGGTTGGTTGGGTTTTTTTTGATAGAGGCTCATGGATTCAGCATATTTCATTTTTTATTTAAGAGATTATAATAAGTTAAGGCCTTTACATAGTTTGTATTCATACAGATTTCTTTTTAAACTGGTTTATTTTTAAAAAGAAAAACTTATAATTTAAATAACAAAATCCAATTTAAATAAAAAATTGTTTTTCTTCAAAACAATCAAAAAAAAATTTTTAAACCACCCTGCTCTTTCCCAAATTTTATGTGATTGTTTTCTAGTTGAAGAGTGAGTCAGAATTCATTACCTTCTGTACCCATAAATGTGTAGTGTCTGATTTCCTAATGTAGGTCACCTATCTAGGCAGCCTTTAAAATCCCTGCCAGAACGTGAGAATGGAGATATTTATGGATACATTTGGGGTTTTTTGTTTTTTTGCATGTTACACTAGTTTAAGGTGCAAAGCAGTGGAAAATCAGGTCCTTAGGGCCACATTCTGGCTCATCCAGTGGTGCTAAATAGGCAGCTGACTGTTCCCCCTACATGGGGAATCACCTGGGTGGTGCAGAGCTGCTCCTTTGCCTCCTGTCCCCTGACATGGAGGGGTTTGTTTTGGGAGATAAAGGGCATGACCATGGTGTGCCTACCTCCTGGTGATCCTTGACTCCCAGACATGCCCCTGGGAGACAGCTCAAAGTAGAGCCCTTATGCCGCTTTATTTTAGGGCAGGCCAACCCTAGGATAAAGGAGAAGTAAGAGTTCATGTTAATGATACTTTTCCCCATCTTCCCATTTTACTCCCTGCAGCTGCTCCAAGTAGAGCTTAGATGTAGCCCAGGATCTGAGCTATATACAGTCCTGGAGTGGGTATGGGGGACCTTGTCTTGTCTGCTAGCTCTGACATAGTTTTGTGGTGTTAGAATAGTACAGGGTTTAAAGGGGTTTTCTTCTGCTGTGTCTGTAGCAAAGCTCCATGACAGGGCAGAAGCTGCCATGACAACAGGTGTCCTTCAGGTGATAACTTTACAAAAACCAATTCCTTTAGATGAACTGAGAACTGATGTTCCAACATCTGCTGCTTTACCAGAACTGAAAAGAGGGGTGTGTGCCCAACATCAAACCTATGCTAATGGAAAACAGAGGCTTGCACGGCATGCTTCATTTAACACTGTTCAGCCTTCTGAAGGGATCAAAAGGAAGGTCAGCTCTGAACCCAACAGCCCACATAGGGAAAGGCAAGGTAACTACCAAGAATTTTTGCTCTTTCCTAACCCATTGTGTCTGCCACTAACAGTCACTTTTCAGCCTTGGAGCAGTGCTTTTATTTTTCAGTACATTTTCTGTTCTCTAAACACTGAAAGTATGGTGCTATTTCTTCTGCTGAAATTTGGCACAGTCAGATTAAGATTCTTTAAATAGAAAGAGAACAGATTTTTATTGTTTCGTTCCTGGTAAAATGGAGTTTACTGTAACAATCCAGTTTATAGCACTTTCACAATTTAGAATTGTAAAGTTATAAAGCAATTGCAGGTCCTTCCAGAATTCCCTGTCAACTGTCCCAAGCCTGCATGATGCTGAGGTGATTCTTGCAAGGCATTGAGGGTGCTCCGCTCTTCAGAGGTGCTGCTCAGACCAAATAGTGAATGTTATAAAAACATGCCTTGGTAGAAAAACTGCTTTCCATTCTTTGTATTACCAATATGAAAATGTGCTTAGTAAATCTGTAATTTAATTCAATGTCCCATTGTTCTTTCAGCTTGCATTGTAGGTTCAGATGAATACTGCTCCAAAATGATAAATCTAGCAGCTGTCTGCAGACAGAAGATGGAAAAGGATACAAAGTAAGTTGGGTCTTAAAACTTGAAGTCTGCACAGTTCCCTGCCCTGTGCATTTTAATTTAAGGTCAAGGTCTGCACTTGAGATGGAGATCTATAATTTCCAGTGACTTCCATTAGAGAATAGAAATTGGCTCTCCGGGTGGCTTTTGTTCTCCCAGGTGCATGTAAAAGATTCACACCAACATGCGTCACTTTTAATAGAGAAATAAAACAGCTATTGAGATTTTCAAAGCAGTCATGGGGAATTAGGCACATCTTCCTATACAGTTAATGGACTATATATGTATAAATCCCCTGGAGTGTTTTGAAATTTTCATGCAATATATTTATTGGATGCTTAGGGCTACAAGTTCTCCTACAGTGAGTAGGGCTCCATGTCTGTCACGGAGGTTGCAGAAGTCACAGATTCTGCGACATCTGACTTCTGCAGCAGCCATTGTGGCTAACCCCAGGGCCAGCCGCTCAGGTGGCCCCGCAGCCAGCCGCAACAGCCACTGCTCAAGCAGCCCCTGGCATCTGGCCCTGGGGACCACCTGAGCAGCAGTGCTAGAGGCAGCTGGAGCAGCTGCTGCTCAGCAGCCCCTAACAGCAGGCCCTGGCAAATGTTGCTCCTGGCCCTCCTCCCCTAACCATCGGGCAGCACCTCCTCCTCCCCCCTCCCCCCCTGCCGAGCAGCAGCTCCCCCACAGCAGCGGTCCCAGGGGTGGCCAGAGCAGCCACTGCTTGGCGGCCCCTGGTAGCTGGTGGGCTGGGTCTGGTGCCCCTCCCTCCCAGCAGTGGCCCTTCCCCCCCCAAGATTTAGTCAGGAGTATTTATAGTATAAGTCATGGACAGGTCATGGACCGTGACTAAATCGTAGCCTTAACCATGAGCTTTTTCCACCCCAGTGGGGCAAGAAAACTGAATTTGTACTCCTTCATTCTTTCGTCAGGGTTGTGGGGGTTCAATTCCCTTAACCAGTTTCAGATGAGCTACGAATAGGCTTGGGTCATCCACTGGCAGGCCCAGGCCCAGAGTCACAAAGGTATTGAGCCACCTAACTTCTACTGTGACTTTGGGCTGCAGTGCCTCTGTACTGGTTCCCAGCCCTGTATCAGCATGGTTCTTAAAAATAGCCCATGCACACACTGGCTGCTGAATCCAGAACCTTTACGGGGGTTTTTGGACTTGTGGAAGTGCAACCTGTACAAGTAGAGCTTGTTGAAATTTTGAAACAAAAAACAGAATTTCCATCTTGCAATTGTGAAGAAATAATTCTTCCTCTCCCCTTTTTTAAAAAACAAACAAACAAAAAAAAACCCTCATTTTTTTCCAATGGAAAAAGGGGGAAAGTTTTTAATAGCTAAGAGATGAAACAAAATATTTTTAACAAAACGACAAATCTTTTGGGGTTTTTTGATCTACTCTCCATGCAAGTTAATACTGACTTTACTCATTAATTTGGAGCCAGAATATGCTAATGAGAGCTACTGTTTCCTCCCCATCTAAAAGGCTGGAAGTTAAACCCCACAGAGAGGCTTCTTTGGAGGAAAGGGGTAAGCATGCTACAGAGCTGTTCTGCTACACTGCCAAATTCCAAACACCCTCTGCTAACGTAGGTGAGAATAGCATGGAGCCCTTAATATGTGGGTGCATGTTGTATCTCCCTGCTAGCACTTATTGAAAGAACTGAATGGTAGCACAGCAAAAGAATCTGTGAGTCAGCTTCTCTGTGGTTTGACATGATATGTTAAGTGACTGATAAAGTGTTGGATAATTACTATATTCTGTCAGGTAGTCTCCACACACAATCCCAGAGAGCCTCACTGTTTTATTTTAAGGGTGGTTTATGGGGATGTCATTCTGAACTAAACACTTTTTTCCCCCTCTTTTCCTTACATCTTTTAGGAGTAAAATTTGTGCCACTGAAACAATCTTAAATTCATCAAGGAACCCAGCCATGATCTCTCCTTTCTCTGTTCTTCCGGATCCTGGGGACTCTGATTTTTGCTTTAACCCCTTACCTCACCCAGTGTTTCCTGTTGCTCACTCAGACATGTCACACTTCTCTCTGCCAAATGGTATGAATGGCCAAGTTTTGCAGATTCCCACTTTGGCAGCCTCCAAAACAGAGAATGGGAAACCTGCTCTGCTCCCCAACCAGCCTTTTGTTTACCTCCCCGCTGCATCTCTCTTCATGCTATGTGGCAGTCCTCAGGAAAGTCTGTCAACGGAGAACCTTCCAACTGCAGGAGAAAAGTGCAACAGAAGCCCTGAGGGGCAGGCCTCACCCCTAAAGCCACAAGCTGCTGTATGTGCTGTTAACTGTCACAAGCGTAGTTCCCAGAAGTGTGCATCTCTCTCCACGCCTGCAGCCAGCATAGAGCCAGCTGCTAAAAGGAAGACTATGGAGCAGAGTGATGTTCCCCTCTCATTGGTGCTACCCAAGGTAGGGAAGTGCATTTAATTGACACCCAACTTTGTTGCTAAGGCTGAGAGCAGGGGAAAGATACTTGTGTTACTTGAAATAGTCTTTTCTGCAGATAAACATTCACTGCAGATACCTATTTAGAGAAACAAATGCCACCTCCCCGCACAAGTATAATCAGGGGCGGGGAGAAATACATTTGGTGAAGCATTAATTGGAAGATGTGTGCTGTGCCTCTGGTGAAAAATGACTGCCTCACAATGAGGCACGGATCACCTGTTGCACAGAGCCACTGCCCAGCTCACTCCCTACCACAGAAAAACCTTCAAGAGGGGAAGAAATCTGTCAGGATTCCTCTCCACATTGTCCTGTCACTGGAGCTGCCTCCAAACCTGGCAGTTCCACAGGAGACATTGTTCCTCCACACCAGCTCTTGTCCCAGCAGGATTCACCTTGGCAGCATGGCTCATTCTACAGAGCCATAGGGGAGGTGATATGCATCTTCCCCTCTTCCCTGTCTTGCCTCCCTCTCTGTTCTCCCAGGCCAACTTCTCCCCTCAGCAGGATGAGTGGCTGGGGAGAGGATGGGGCCTTGGAGGCCAATGAGCCACTTTCTACAAAGGGAGGAGGATCACATTCAGAGTCCACTTCAGGTGCTGAAGTAGGGGGCAGGTCCTGGCCTCACATCAGTGTTTGTATCTGAGTTGTCTGGGGCATCTACAAGGGATCTACAATCCTTGTTGAGTTTTTCCTTCACATAAAAAAAACAAAAAACACCCCACTTCAGGGGTATTTCTGCAAGAGAACTACATCTATTTAATAAGTCTAAGCCTTTAAGGTGAAATTTAGCCCTGTGCAGATGGCCCGTGCACTGTGCAGCCCTCAAACCATGACTTAAGTGGTGCATAGGCCTTGTGCTGGCCCTCTGCACCTGGGTGAATTTCACTCTTCAGTCAAGGAAAGTATCTGAGAGATGGTACCTCATACACTATTTTAATTTGGACTCTTCCCTCCTAATTCTGTTTTTGCTCAGAAACCTTTTGAGCCACCTGATGTAGAACATCCCCTGGGAAGCAGCTGTGCCTCTAATGTGCATCTAGGAGCTTTTCATCTTGACTTAGGAACTCCTGCTGCTGATGAGGCTGCAGAAGAGGATACAACTAAACCTTTCGATTCTCAGGAGCAGGAAAAGCAATCTCGGAACAGAGACCTTGAAGATTCCTCACAGGGAAAAGAGCACATCTCTCAAGAAAATACCAAACAACCCTTCTTTCCACAGTATCTCTATGTGCAGCCAGCTGCAGGTAAGGACTATACAGATTCACAGGGATACATTATGACTAAACGATGAGGCCTAAACTTGAAAATTTAGGCATCTTAAGTGAGGTTCTTAAATCCAGATTTGGGCACCTAAATAAAAGTGACCTGAATTTCAGAAAACCTGACCACCCACAATCCCAGTGAAGTCAATGGGAGCTGCTTGTACTCAGCAACTCTCTCAAAACCAGTACACTTTTATTTAGGTACCTAAATATGGATTACAGCGAATAACGAAGGCTTCCCGTATTCCTAAAGTAACGCATGTTATCCATCACAACAGTCCTGTTCTTTGGCACCAGAGCTGCTTTTTATTTTTTTATTTTTTTTAATGTTTTAGCCCTTACGGTTGTAAAGAGAACCTTGAAAAGGAGAATGTATGTCTGGTGATGTAGTTAGGGCAACCTAACCCGCACGGCAGGCACAACTAGGTCAACCTTAGGAAGTAAGGTTGACCTAGTTAAGGAAGTATGGGCTGGATGAATGCACTACAAGGTGGGTAGGAAGCTGGCTAGACTGTCGGGCTCAACGGGTAGTTATCAATGGCTCCATATCTAGTTGGCAGCCGGTATCAAGTGGAGTACCCCAAGGGTCGGTCCTGGGGCCGGTTTTGTTCAATATCTTCATAAATGGTCTGGAGGATGGTGTGGATTGCACTCTCAGCAAATTTGCGGATGATACTAAACTGGGAGGAGTGGTAGATACGCTGGAGGGGAGGGATAGGATACAGAAAGACCTAGACAAATTGGAGGATTGGGCCAAAAGAAATCTGATGAGGTTCAATAAGGATAAGTGCAGGGTCCTGCACTTAGGACGGAAGAACCCAATGCACAGCTACAGACAAGGGACCGAATGGCTAGGCAGCAGTTCTGCGGAAAAGGACCTAGGGGTGACAGTGGACGAGAAGCTGGATATGAGTCAGCAGTGTGCCCTTGTTGCCAAGAAGGCCAATGGCATTTTGGGATGTATAGGTAGGGGCATAGCGAGCAGATCGAGGGACGTGATCGTTCCCCTCTATTCGACATTGGTGAGGCCTCATCTGGAGTACTGTGTCCAGTTTTGGGCCCCACACTTCAAGAAGGATGTGGATAAATTGGAGAGAGTCCAGCGAAGGGCAACAAAAATGATTAGGGGACTGGAACACATGAGTTATGAGGAGAGGCTGAGGGAGCTGGGATTGTTTAGCCTGCAGAAGAGAAGAATGAGGGGGGATTTGATAGCTGCTTTCAACTACCTGAAAGGGGGTTCCAAAGAGGATGGCTCTAGACTGTTCTCAATGGTAGCAGATGACAGAACGAGGAGTAATGGTCTCAAGTTGCAGTGGGGGAGGTTTAGATTGGTTATTAGGAAAAACTTTTTCACTAAGAGGGTGGTGAAACACTGGAATGCGTTACCTAGGGAGGTGGTAGAATCTCCTTCCTTAGAGGTTTTTAAGGTCAGGCTTGACAAAGCCCTGTCTGGGATGATTTAACTGGGAATTGGTCCTGCTTTGAGCAGGGGGTTGGACTAGATGACCTTCTGGGGTCCCTTCCAACCCTGATATTCTATGATTCTATGAACCTAGCTACCACCTCCTGAGCGGATGGATTTATGACCGTGACAGAAAAACCCCTTTTGTCACTGTAGTTTCTACACTACAGCAGTGTAGCTGCAGCTGTGCCACTGTAGCGCTTGTAGTATAGATGTAGCCTTAGTGTTTGGTGTCTTCATGAGCCTGAAATAATAGCTCTAGCAGGTGAGAACTGCCTCACTCATCTCAAGCAGGGCTTTGTGGATTCCACAGTCATGGAATTTGCTGCTGCAGAATTTGTCCTATTCTTATTGCCAGGCACGTAAATTCTTGTTTTCTGGCTCCCTGCCTTGCCAGAAGCAGTTTGCAGGTGGCACAAGGGATAGTTACTTGCATTACAATGCATGCTTTGGTCCATGGAGCTAGACAGCAGGGAGCCAGAGCTGAAGTCCAGTTTGTAGCCAACTAGAACTAGAAGATTATGCTGGTGAGTTCAGCAGCCTGGAGAACAGTGCAGCAACTGAGGTCCAGGGAGTTGAGTTGCTCTCCTAAAGACAGTTACAAGCTTTCCCCTTTCCAGGCACCTGAGTGAAGTCTAGGGAAGAGGATTTTATGGCAACAGAGTAAGCTGCTGTGGAATGGAGAGGTTGCTCTCTTGGAATTTAGTCCCATTGTGACACTGAGTCAAAGACACTAGAGCTCCACATGGATGCAGGGGTTCCCCTATGTGGAGCAACTTATGGGCTGGGGATCTTACTTTGAAAGGTTGATGAAGGTGTTCAGAAGATCCAATTTATTGGATGCCAGTTCAGATCCTATTGAAAACAATGAAAGTCTTTCCATTGACTGCAGTTAGTTTGATTGGGCCCTTAACAAGTGGATTTTTATAAATTTGTTATTTCTTTAAAGTAGGGCTGTCAAAAGATTACAAAAATTAATCGCAAGATTTTTAAAAAATCACGATTAGTCACAGTTTTCATCACACTGTTAATAATAGAATACCATTTATTTAAATATTTTTGGATATTTTCTACATTTTAAAATATTGATTTCAGTTACTACACAGAATACAAAGTGTACAGTACTCACTTTATATTTTTTATTACAAATATTTTCACTGTAAAAATGGATAAACAAAAGAAATAGTATTTTTCAATTTACCTCATAAAAGTACTGTAGTGCAATCTCTTTATCGTGAAAGTGCCTGACAGGGTGGGGAATTACAGGTAGCACCCTATAAATGTAAACAAACTTGTTTGTCTGAGCGATTGGCTGAACAAGAAGTAGGTCTGAGAGGACTTGCAGGCTCTAAAGTTTTACATTGTTTTATTTTTGAGTGCAGTTATGTAACAAAAACAAATCTACATTTGTAAGTTGCACTTTCACAATAAAGATATTGCACTATAGAACTTGTATGAGCTGAACTGAAAAATACTATTTCTTCCTTTATTACAGTGCAAATATTTGTAATAAAAAATAATATAAAATGAGCACTGTACACTTTGTATTCTCTGCTGTAATTGAAATCAATATATTTGAAAACAGAAAAACATCCAAAAATATTTATAATACATTTAAATTGGTATTCTATTATTGTTTAACAATGCTATTAAAATGGCTAATTTATTAATCATTAATTTTATTTTGAGTTAATCACTTGAGTTAACTGCAATTAATTGACAGCCCTACTTTAAAGTTGTGTATAAGTTGTTTTGTTTTTTTAAGTAGTTCAGTCAATTATTTCTATTAGTGGGGAAACAAGTACTAAGCTTGTGTATACAGGGTGCAGCTTATGGTTCTTTTGTTATTTCTATAACAGCAAATGGTGCTTGGTGCATTACAGATGTTGGCAATCTAAAGAGAGAAAAGTATAAAAGGAAGATGAGAGGAAAGGTGGGAGTATAACAAATGTAGAGAGACTGAGCAGCTCTCTCGGGCTGTTTATAACCTTCATATTACCTTTTTCCTAAACAACTTCACTTTCTGCCTTCTCCCTTTTACCGAATAACTGTGTAGTATGGTTAATGTCAATTAGCAAACTGCATTAATTCCTTAATTTGCTCTCTCTTTTTTTTTTTTTTTTTGGTTTAGGATTAAGTGGTTTTAACTTCCTGTTTTCTGCAAACCAACCCCCTGGTGCTGTTGGTCTGCCTGCAAGCCAGTTACCATCTCTTGGTGTTCCCTGTGTGGTAGTGCCGTCTACATCCTTGGCACCCTTCCCTCTTCTCTGTTCTCTAGCAATCACCGGGCCGCTTTCTTCTGCTCCTCCTGGCTCTCTTCCAAACACTGCGTCCACGAATTTCAGCATGCCTGGCCTAACGTCGACAACGCCCGTCTGTATTGGCACCACAGCAATGGTTACTCCGAAGACCTCCAAAATACCTTCAGTGGATCCACAGCAGCCGGTTCCTTCTGCGGTACATTTGAGCCCTATACTTGGAAGATCTTGCCGCACCGTTAAACTGGAATCCCCAGTTTGTACGGGGCCTCCAGTCACCCTTCTGAAACTGCAACAGGTGAGGAATTAATTAAAGGGAAGCTATACGAAAGTGCAGTCCTGGGGTCAAGTGGCTGAGACTGAATGCAAGTGAATTGGTTTTGGAGTTATTTACTCAGCTTCAGAGGGTGTGTGTTCCTCTGTCTCAAAGTGAGAGGATAACAAACGCTGGTGCAGTGGTTACCATTGTGGTTAAATATTGACCCCACCCCCCAGGACCCCTGCCGCATCCACCCCTCTGCCTTGTCCCCTGACTGCCCCCAGAACCAGGCAGGAGGGTCTCGTGGGCCACTGTAGTGGGTGCCCACCCTGCCCTGCCCCTAAGAGCCAGAGGGACCTGCTGAGGGACGAGGTGGGAAGTCCCGGTGGGGCTTACCTGGGGCGGCTCCCAGGAAGCATCTGGCAGGTCCCTCTGGCTCCTAGGGGGCGGGTAGCATAGCTGGGAGGGAGCAGCCGCTCCTTCCACTGATCACATCAAAAGTGGCGTCTTAGGCACTGACTCAGTGGGTGCTATGGGGCTGGAGCGCACCCACAGGGAAAATTTGGTGGGTGCAGAGCCCCCACCCACTGGCAGCTCCCAGCCCCAGCTCACCTCCGCTCCACCTCCTTCCCTGAACGCACCGCCCCGCTCTGCTTTTCCGCCCCCTCCCCCAGCTTCCCGCGAATCAGCTGTTTGTGCTGGAAGCCTGGGAGGGCTGAGAAGCAGGCGGTGGCTTCGCGCTCAGGCCCAGGGAGGCGGAGGTGAGCTGGGGCAGGGAGCGGTTCCCCTGCACGCCCCCCGGGTTACCTGCTGCAGCACGGGTGGCCCTCCTCGTGCCCCCAGCTCCTCTCCGCTCCGCCTCTTTGGGCCTGAGCGCGAAGCCGCCGCTTGCTTCTCAGTCCTCCTAGGTTTTCTGCACGAACAGCTGATTCGCGGGAAACCGGGAGGGGCAGAGAAGCAGAGTGGGGCAGTGTGTTCAGGGGAGGAGGCGGAGTGGAGGTGAGGTGAGCTGGGGCCAGGCAGGGAGCTGCTGGTGTCTGCTCTGCACCCACCAAATTTTCCCCGTGGGTGCTCCAGCCCCGGAGCACCCACGGAATTGGCACCTAAGGTGCCACTTTTAGAACTGGTTGTCCCTAACAACCGGCCAAAAGGGCTTCTAAATGTAACAACCAGTTCCAGCGAACTGGTGCGAACCAGCTCACCACTGATTGCAACCTAGCGTTAACAATAATGCCATTAACACAGTGTTTGTGATTTTTCTTAGGTAAAGAAATCACAAATACAAATTCAGAATGGGGAGGAAATCAGCTGTGTTTAGCTCTATAAATGAGATCAAACTGCATTCATTATAGTTAAAGCTACAATTTAGTCACAGGTATTTTTAGTAAAAGTCATGGACAGGTTATGGTCAGTAAGCAATAAACAAACTATAAATACCCCTGACTAAATCTCGGGGGGGGGGGGGGGGAGGGGGTATTGCTACTGAGAGAGGAGCTAGGGGCCACTGCTGCGCGGGGGGAGTGCCCTGAGGCCAGGGACACCAGCTACCAAGGGCCAATGAGCAGTGGCTTCTCTGGCTACTCAGGGACCGCTGCTCAGGTAGTCCCTGGGGCCGGCTGCCCAAGTAGTGGCTAGTGTGGCTGGCCTCAGAGCCGCTCCAGCAGCAGCCAGTGCAGCTGGCCCCGGGGCCACTCCAGCAGCAGTAAGTGTGGCTGCCCTTGGGGCCACTTGAACACTGGCTCCAGAGCCAGCTGCTTGGGTGGCCCTGGGGTCAGCCACACTGACTGCTGCAGAAGTCACGGAAAGTCATGGAATCTGTGACTTTCGTGACAGACATGGAGCCCTAGTTGTAGTACCTCGCTACCTGCTTCTCATATCCACTATGCTTGTTTTTGCTTTAGTTTTACTCTTTTTAAATTATTATTTCGCTACTGGGGAATGGCCGAGCCATTAAAAATAAATAATATTTTTGGATGTTTGCAAACTTATGAAAAATGTTGTTGTAACAGAGAATTCAAAAATCAATCCCAATATAACCACTAAAAAGAGTGATAGGCTGCATATCCAAGGAAAAGGATTGTGTTATAAAGCTCTCGCTAAAGTTTTCAAACCAGATGTCTAGCACTAGGCACCTAAAATCCATATTGGGCACCTGACAGTGAGGTAGGGCAGGCACTTTAAACTGAATTTGTCTGATTTTTTTTTTCAGTTGTGTAAATATGAATTTAGGAGCCTAATTTTAGACACCTGGTTTGAAATTCTCACTTTTGTGTGTTCTCACTTTTGGATAAGACACTTCTGAGTTGCTTTGTTTCATTTTTATAACTAGCCATCATCAACCCCACTTACTCCGAAGAGCATTCGTCCTACACATCACGAAGCATTTTTCAAAACTCCCGGCAGCCTTGGAGATCCAATTGCATGGAAGAAAAATGAAGGCAACCAAACCAGAAATGCCAGTTCTGTTCAGAGAAGACTAGAAATCTCTAGTAGTGGCAGTGACTAATCCAGCTCATTGCAAAGGTGTGGTCATAGTGTAATATGACTTCATAGTTGTTACAAAAGAAGCAGCTATCGCATAACAAGAGGAGCATGTTAAAATATCATCCCTATTGGCACACTTCCCTGTTGTGTATTTGCCCACTAGTTCTTTAACTTTCTCTTTCATGAATCATCCCTATCACTGAAATATCTTTATTAATTGCTCATTTAATACTAGTTAGGGTTCAAACTTTGTGCACGGTGCAGCAATGTGAGCATCAAATTGCATTTGTGGTTTTAATTTGAAAAATATCATATTGCTGTGAGGAGATGCAAACAGACTTACTGGAGTCTCATGGAGCTTTTTTGTTTTTTCTTGTTTGTTTGGGTGGTGGTTTTTAAATGAGCTGTCTAGCACTTATCTAGGGTGAGTGTTTTTTACATGTCCTCTACTTACCCTGAGTAAATCTGTGGTAAAAAACGATAACCTCCTGCAGTTGTAAAAGCAGCGGCTTGCTGGGTTCCAATCTGTCAAGTTCTGCCTCAGCAATGCAGCCTCTTGTTATTTATTTTGTACATTGGAATGGGATTTAGTGCAAAATTTTTGCAGCCTCAAAATAACAGATTTTCTCAGGGTACGACTACTTGAATATTAATTGGCTGTTGTACAGTTTTCCCTGCACTTGTTTTACAAAAGCCTAATAAACTTACAGTATGGATGAATGTATACATATGAAAAATATTAAGACCAAAATAACTGTGAATCTTAACTTTTGTTGGTAGTTGTGTTAATGAACTGTATTAGTCCTTGTCTTGTGTCTTTTACTGGGCAACATGTACAAGTTAATTGACAAATAGTCTAGAAGCTGGTTCCTAAATAACACAATCTGACTAATTTGGGAATAGTGAACCTTTGAAATGTGTGTATTAAGATTTCATCTCCAGTTGAAATATATGGTCTAGAATCTCTCTCTAAAGCCAGATTACAGTGATGAGCAGTTACTCACAAGATTAGATCCAGTTTCCAAAGGGAATACTCGTGTGCATAACTGTTCACCAGTGACAATAGGGGGTTTTGGTAACTCTCATTAGAAAGAATAGTTATCCAACTACGTTTTAATATGGCTGGAGATTAAGAACAGGGACGGTCCCCCATGAATGGCATGTTTGAATACACTTGAAAAATGAGAGGGTTTGCATTTAGGCACATATATGGCTAAATTGTAGAAAGAGAATATCAATGAGCAGGAGTCATGAATTTGGAAAGAGGGGGAGGTAGTTACCTTTATTCCTGGAGGGAAGGTAGGAATAAAGAAAGGCATATGTCACACTTAGCGTTCAGAGTCCTCAAAGAGTGGAAATAATGTAATGGTTAGTACTGATTTGAGATATTTTCACAAACTTAGTCTGCAATTGTATTTTTTCAGTCTTTTTTAATATTATCATGTTGTTTTGAGTTTTTATCAGAAATATGGGTAGCCACATCAGCTCTTTCATGCAGTGAGAATGTTGTGTGTTTACTGGTATTGCTCCCTTGAGAGCAGACAGTCTAGTGTGCTACTTCTCCAGTCTTGGGAGTGAAAGATGTTGTTGTGGGTTTTTTTATAAGGAAATGTGTCCTTACAATATGGAATTTAAGAATGAATTTTAGTGGAGCTGGAAGTGGGAGTACGGTGGCCTTATGTTAGAAGTAGACCAATAACAGCCTTATAAGGAGGGAGTATTTTAATCCCTTTTGAAAAACAAAAACAACTTGAGAGGAGAATTATAACAGAAAATTTCAGGTGTGGGGAAGGGAAACCTTACCACTGTCAAAACTTGTTTTATTTTTTACACTACAGTTTTGCAAGTTTACATGATTGTATTTGATTCATTTTTTTTCTTACACACCCAATTATAAATTGCTTTCCAAAGTGAAATGAAGTCTGTAGCTAACATTAATAGTGCCAAGCATAATTGCAGCTACTGATGCTGTGATTCTTCCTCAGCTAGTACAAGTCAGTACCTGTTCAGGCCTGAAACAGACTGCTATTGTTCCAGATTGTGAGACTAGTGTAGATTCTCCGTACAATCTGTTTGCTCCTGTACTTGTGAGCAGCATGTTAGTGAAATGGCAGTCTGGAAGGAGGAGGAGTGATCTAAAATATTAAGCCTTTTTACTCCACAGTTAAATCATCATTGCAAAGCCCATCTCATTTTGTCAGTAAGGGCGCTCTGTTTCATGACTGACCTAATTATTCTTAAACAAACAGGGACAGAAAATCTTCAGTTTCCAATATCTACTTCCACATGTTGACTTTTCATTAAAACACTGGGCCTGATTCTGATCTCATTTTCACCAATGCCAATCAGGCATAACTCTATTGAAGTCAGTGGAGTTAGACTAATTATGGTGAGAGCAGAATCAGGCCTACTTAGCTTTTGTAATATACAGAGAGTGCAAGGGTTGCTAGGAGGCTTGACGCTGTCCCATTTATGTCAATGGCAAAACTCTCACCCAGGTAAATAGGAGCAGGAGCGAGACCACTGTGGAGTGTAAAATAACCTATCAAACCATGCTACCTGCAGAAGAACTTGCAGCAGTTACCCCAAATCAAGTGCAGCAGACCTATTTGTGGTAGTCGAGGCAATGGCAGTCTATACTTCCTCTTCCATTGTGTTCAGTGAAACAAATCAGCAAAACCGCGAAAGAGAAGCAGGATTGGAATTTGCACTGAGGAAAGTGCACGTGCACGATATTGTGCAGGGTTTGTGAAACCTTTATGCTCTGGTACAAGTGTTGGGGGGGATGGGGGTGGGGAGGGGGGTGTATAATTTATATACTTGAATCTACCTACCAGGTTTACATTTCTCAATTTCTTTTGTAAAAGGTGCTATTTCTGTATTTAAAAAGCTGTATTTTTAATGTAAAGCTACTTCCTCTTTGTATCATTGCACTGCTAGTTTTATATAGATATTAATTTTATTGCTGCTTGTAACTGTTCTTCACTGGTTCGACATCACTTCCTCCTTTTCCTCTTATCTAGTGATGTTCTTTGTAGCTACCTGCGTATAACTGTACTACAAGCACACTGTTGTTGCGTTGCATTTTTTTAATACCTTTTAGAAAAATCTTAAAACTTTACAAAATAATAAAAGAACTAAAAAAAAAAAAAAAAAAACCACAGCCATGGTGGAGGAGTTTTTTTTGCTTTTATCTATCTAAAATGTATCCAGGTTGCTCATCACTTTAGCATCTGAGCACCAAATACAGTAACTGAGATCCACACAGAGCACCTCAGAGTGGTTTCCAGGGTCTGCAGCTTTCCTTACCATGGGTGAGATTCTCACCTCTTCTTTGGCCCCTGTATACTGAGTAAAAGCCCCAGAATAGTGCAAAGGGGCTCTGTCATAACTATACAGCCAAGGGTAGCCTAGAATTCCCTCCTACCTGTAAGGGGTTAAGAAGCTCAAATAACCTGGTTGGCACCTGACCAAAAGGACCAATGGGGAAAGAAGATACTTTCAAATCTTAGGGTGGGGAGGGAGGCTTTGTTTTGTGTGTTCTCTTGGGAAGCAGAGAAGTATCAGGTCATAAAACTCCTTCTCCTATAAACCATCCTAAAAGTCTCTCATATTACAGGTTTCAGAGTAACAGCTGTGTTAGTCTGTATTCGCAAAAAGAAAAGGAGTACTTGTGGCACCTTAGAGACTAACCAGTTTATTTGAGCATGAGCTTTCGTGAGCTACAGCTCACTTCATCGGATGCATACTGTGTGCAGTTTCCACAGTATGCATCCGATGAAGTGAGCTGTAGCTCACGAAAGCTCATGCTCAAATAAATTGGTTAGTCTCTAAGGTGCCACAAATACTCCTTTTCTTTTCTCATGTTACAAAAATTGTAAGTAAAAGTCAGGCAAGGTGTGTTAGATTATCTTTTGTTCTGCTTGTGAATTTTTCCTTTGCTGGAGGGAGGTTTATTCCTTTTTTTTGTGTGTAACTTTGAAACTAAGCCTAGAGGAAGTTCTATTGTGTTTTTGAATCTTTTGTTACCCTGTAAAGTTATTTTCTATTCTGAACTTACAGAGGTGATTTTTTACCTTTTTTCTTTTTTTTTTTTTTAATTAAATAAAATCCTCCTTTTAAGAACCTGACTGATTTCTCTATTGTCCTAAGACCCAGGGGTTTGGTTCTGTGATCACTTTGTAACCAATTGGTTAGGATATTATTCTCAAGCCTCCGCAGGAAAGGGGGTGTAAGAGCTTGGGGGGATATTTTGGGGGAATAGAAACTCCAAGTGGTCCTTTCCCTGATTCTTTGTTAAATCACTTGGTGGTGGCAGCGTACCATCCAAAGGCAAAGAATTTGTGCCTTGGGGAAGTTTTAACCTAAGCTGGTAGAAATAAGCTTAGGGGGTCTTTCATGCAGGTCCCCACATCTGTACCCTAGAGTTCAGAGTGCGGAGGAAATCCTGATGCTCTAAAAGTCCCAGTACAGAAATTGAGGGAGACAGCCACAGGCTGTCCTTCAAAAACTCCCTCATAAGGCAGGTATGTTAAGGGGCTATGGGCCAGAGGGGAGTGTCAGGCTAGGGCCATGGCACATGCTGCAGAGATTCTGGGCAGTGCTGGTGCCATTGTCAAACAACAAACTGCTTTGAGGGTCTCTCTAAATTATGCTAGAGTTGTTCTGGCTTCCAGAGTAGCTCAGAATCAGCAGGGCTCAAGAATGGCTTAAAGCCATCTTAGCCTCCCTCAACTGCAAATTCTGGGCTGTGCCTCTCAGAAACTTAGTCCTGAGTCTCACACCATGTGTTCTTTGCTGCTGTAATGCCTTGACTTAGCTATTACAAAAGAGACAAGTTTTGTAATGTAACCCTTCTACCAGGTGGAGCCAGCAGCAACAAGGGCCGGGTTCAGGGTTCTAGGGGTTCCTTTTCAACAATACAACACAAAACTGGCTCGAGCCCCCACCCAGTGACATGGGACAATTACACTCACCCCCTGGGCACCTCTAAGAGGCAATGCTTCCCCTCTCGCAAGCACAGAGTCTTAGTGTAGCAAAAACTTTTAATAAAAGGAGGGAAGCAACTCAGCATTAATTTGGGAAAACACTGCAACTAGGGTTCATAAACATAAACCATGAGCAAAAGATCCACCCCCAAGTAAGTTGGGCAGCGTCCTTTTCCCCTCAAGTTCTTAAGTCCAGCAACCCAAAAATCCCTTTAACATGCCCATTCCTTCTCTGTACCCCACTCACAGTTGCTGTCCTTGGCCAGTGTGGCCCCAGAGTTCAGAGGTTCGTCCACAGAGTTCACCTCCCACCCTGCACAGCTCAGGCACTCGCTCATCGCCCTAACAGCTGATTGCCATGCCTCTGCGGGGGGGTCTACCCTGGCCCTCTCCACCAGCTTCTTTGCCACGCCTCTCTGCCAGCCGCCCTCAGTTCACACAACAAGGATAACAACCCTTTATGACTTCTGCTCCAGGAGTCCGGGGATCCAACACCAGCCACAAGTGATCATTTGGACACGCAATCCCATCATTCTGAGCACCTAGGCAGGGTGGGTGTGTCCATGCAAACAAGATCCGCTTCTGAAATCTTTTTCCACAGCTCACCACTAGATGTCAGGGGAGAGCTCATCCAGAATCCGCTTACACTAACATGCTCTGATGCATGGTCAGGTGTGGATTCAGCCTAGTCTCCTGCTATGTCACTCCATAGACAAGGATGCTCTGTCCCCTGCTTTCAAGAGTGTCATCCTGGGTGCTGCTGTAAACTCTATTGTAGCTGCTCTAAGCTGATGAGAAAGAACTCTTCTGTCTGCTTAATTACTCCAGCACCTGTGAGCGGCGGTAGCCCTGTTGGTGGGAGAAGCTCTCACACCAACATAGCACTGTCCACACTGGCACCTAAGTCAGCATAAGTATGTCGCTCAGGGGCGTGGCTAATTCACACCTCTTAATGACATAATTAACGTCAACTTAGGCTGTAGTGTAGCCATAGCCTTAAACTGCATGGAATTCTGGAGACCTGGGTTGTATTCCTGCCTCAAAAAGAAAAGGAGTACTTGTGGCACCTTAGAGACTAACCAATTTATTTAAGCATAAGCTTTTGTGAGCTACAGCTCACTAGCTGTAGCTCACAAAAGCTTATGCTTAAATAAATTGGTTAGTCTCTAAGGTGCCACAAGTACTCCTTTTCTTTTTGCAAATGCAGACTAACACGGCTGCTACTCTGATTCCTGCCTCAGTCACCGGCCTGCTGCATGACCCTGGGCAAGTCATTTCTCCTCTCTGTGCCTCAGCTTCCGTATCTGGAAAATGGGGATGATGAGACCGACCTTTGTGAAGGGCTTTGAAATCTACTGATGAAATATGCTATGTAAGACCTAGGTATTATTATATGGCATTAGGAGCTCCCTTGTGTTATTCTTTTCTACTTCTATACCAAATGTGCTATTTTCAAGTAAAATAATAGGATTTTTTTTTCTAACTTACAACCCTCCAAACTCAGGGTCCAATTCTGTGCCTCCAGAAAGTTTTACTTCACTTTTGTACCTTGATTCTGGGATGCTCCAGGGACGGGAACAAGCCCAAGCGTAAGTTAGAGCATCCTCAGAGTCACTACAGAACTCTGCTTTACTACCCTGCTCCCTCCTCCACTCCAACCCCTTGCCCCCAACACTGCAGGTTGAGGGGCAGGCGGTGTAGGGCGCCTGACAGCAGACCTATACTGTACTTATGCTGAGGGAATTCCCCCCACAACCAGCTGTATGGTTGCTATATGCAGCCAGAACAGCATCTAAGGGCCACATCAGGAGTCAAAATCTGTCCCCTAGTCTGAGATTGAAGATGAGTTTTTCCATCTTGTGCATCACCTCCACTAAATAAACGCTCTGCTGTCTAAATCAGTCCCTCAGTTGACGAGTGGCTCTTGCACAGCCCGTGCAGGATGGTAGAAGGGGCCTACCCAGAAGCCACCCCAATCCTCGGCACAGTTGTACCAAGGCATTCCACAGGAGCAGTCCCAGCATTTTGCAGGTCCCACTTGCTCCTGGGGAGCAAATCATCAAAAAGGAAGTGGCAAGGAGGCCAGGCCATGGACTGCCCCCTGGAACCTACACAGTGAAGCCCATGCACCTGAGTGAGTGGGCCATGGCTTTCTAATACATGGAGCAGGTTGTGCATCCCACCTTGTCTGTGTATGCAGCACATCTATATGCAGCTCCTCTGGAATGTAGAAATTAAACATTTAGTGAGATGACAGATTGTGCATTAATTATGCTGGTCCATCCCATCCCTCTAGCAACCACGCAATATTCTTGCCCTTGTTCTCCACGAGATGGCACTAGTGTCTATGTGACAGCTATAGTTATAAAACTAAACACTTTTTTTTTTTTTAAAGTCAGCCACCTGCATATAGCCCATCATTTTCAAAGGGGGTGGGTTGCTGAGAAGCGCAGTCAGGAAAGTAACAAATACTTTCCTCATGGATTGTATTTTCTAACTAGACAACCTACCTACCTCTCAATTACTGAAGGACAATCTCCACTCATTGATATATTTTGCTTTCCACAACCAAATCTCCGTATAACTTTTCATGAGTGATGTACTCGAGTATTCAGATTCTAATATCTAAACTGTATTGTTAAATCTATTCACCTAAATTTGGGTTATTGCTGATTATATAATCTATGTATCATATGACTTTTAAAAACTAACTTTATTTGTGGATAATCTAAGCACTATACCCAGATGTGTACAGACACTCTTTTCCCAACTTATGTATTAGATTTTTTTTTAATATTAGCTTTAATAAAAAAATTAAATCTGTTCTTATTAAAAGCATAACGGTCCAGCCTAAATAATTAGTACTAACATTGAAACTACATTCCTACATGCACCTGGTTATCAAAGATATTAACAAAGCATTCATATTAATCCACCAGGGAGTCCTCTCCCTGTACCTGAATGTATGCTCACACGCTCATGTGTTTCATCGCAGTGCTCCCATATTCTGCTGTCTGTTTTCGTTGCCATGCAACTGCAATCATATTGTTGTGCATGCTTATTAGCCATTAACTGCCTTTCCCCCAGCCCAAAAAATGAGAATATGGCAGTAGCCCAAGACGCCTCTTTCTCACAAAGGGCTATGTGAACACAGAAGGTTGTGGGTTGTTTCTCTGTGTTAAATTGGTGAATCACAATATGTGTTAATAGGCGGGTGTAGGCAAACAATGCAAGGTATTATACATTAGCATTCACCCAGAGACTCACCTGAAACAATTATAGACATGTTACCTGCAAAGAAGCTTAATGTGAGATGGGGCAGTCAGTCGCTTGCATTTTCTTCTTCCATAATGAGTCAAGGTCAGCAGCAATTCTGCAATATATTTTTAATGTGCAGGAATGTAGAAAACTTGCTATATTTGTTAAATCAGCTAAAGCATTTCACTTTCTGTTGAGTTTTCCATTTTTTTAATTGCAAAAGAACAAGTTGATTGCTTAACCTGCAGCCTGATCTTGTTATCATTAATGTCAATGAGAGTTTTGCCATTGATTCCAGTTGGTGCAAAATTGGGACCCCAGCATTTAAGGAAATGTGAACTAGTAGCCTGCATTGGGAACAAATGTTTGTAGTATGCAATAAACCTGTGAGTTATGACTGACTGTATGTAGCAAAAAACCCCTGCTAGTATTCCCAGTGGATTCAATAGTGGATTTTTTTTCCTGAGTCCTTACCAGTTTTAAGTTTTTCTTTTTAATTGAAAAAGATAACAAGTTTAACAAGAGTAAATGTGGTGTGAGGAACATTAACTCTGGTCCAACTCCACTACAAAGAACTGAATTTTAGTTTTCATATGAAAGATCAGAAATGCAAATTGCAGTAGCTTATCACCTGTACTGTGCTTTTAACTCTGCTTTCTGAAGTAAAAAAAGGTAATTAGAGCAGGAACGGTAAATATCCCCTGATTTAGCTCTTTTAATAAGAAGGGAAAATTAAAAGCAGCAGCTTTGTGGATAAAAGTCTGGATGGCCCAATGTCTTGGCTGAGCAGCCCAGAGCAGACTGAAACTAAGGGTATGTCTACACTACGAAATTAGGTCGAATTTATAGAAGTCGTTTTTTTAGAAATCGTTTGTATATAGTCGATTGTGTGTGTCCCCACACAAAATGCTCTAAGTGCATTAAGTGCATTAACTCGGCGGAGCGCTTCCACAGTACCGAGGCTAGCGTCGACTTCCGGAGTGTTGCACTGTGGGTAGCTATCCCACAGTTCCCGCAGTCTCCGCTGCCCATTGGAATTCTGGGTTGAGATCTCAATGCCTGATGGGGCAAAAAACATTGTCGCGGTTGGTTCTGCGTACATCTCGTCAGGCCCTCTCTCCATCCCCCCTCCATGAAAGCAAGGGCAGACAATCGTTTCGCGCCTTTTTCCTGAGTTACCTGTGCAGACGCCATACCACAGCAAGCATGGAGCCCGCTCAGCTCACTGTCACCGTATGTCTCCTGGGTGCTGGCAGACATGGTACTGCATTGCTACACAGCAACAGCAACCCATTGCCTTGTGGCAGCAGATGGTGCAATAGGTCTGTAAACCATTGTCATCATGTCCGAGATGCTCCTGGCTGCCTTGGTAAGGTCAGTCAGGAGCGCCTGGGCAGACATGGATGCAGGGACTAAATTAGGAGTGACTCGACCAGGTCATTCTCTTTAGTCCTGCAGGCAGTCCTATTGTGCCATTTTAGGGTGAGCAGGCAGGAGATGAGGATGGCTAGCAGTCCTATTGCACCATCTTCTGCCGAGCAGCCAGGAAATGTGGATGGCTTGCAGTCCTCCTGCACCGTCTGCTGCCAGCCAAAGATGTGAAAGATGGATGGAGTTGATCAAAACAAGAAATAGACCAGATTTGTTTTGTATTCATTTGCTCCTCCCTCCCTCCATGAAATCAACGGCCGACAATCATTTTGGTGAGGTCTGCCAGGGGCACCTTGAAAACTTTAATGGAGATTCAGTCCTGCCTTAAATACCAGAGGGAGGGATAGCTTAGTGGGTGGAGCATTGGCCTGCTAAACCCAGTGTTTTGAGCTCAATCCTTGAGGTGGCCATTCTGTGTGACAGTTGTTTTTGTTTCTCCTTGATGTAAAGCCACCCCCTTTGTTGATTTTAATTCCCTGTAAGCCAACCCTGTAAGCCATGTCGTCAGTCGCCCCTCCTTCCTTCAGAGCAACAGCAGACAATCGTTCCGCGCCTTTTTTCTGTGCAGACGCCATACCACGGCAAGCATAGAGCCCACTCAGATCACTTTGGCAATTAGGAGCACATTAAATACCACACGCATTATCCAGTAGTATATGCAGCACCAGAACCTGCCAAAGCGAAACTGGGAGAGTAGGCGACATCAGCGCGGTGACGAGAGTGATGAGGACATGGACACAGACTTCTCTCAAAGCATGGGCCCTGGCAATGTGGGCATCATAGTGCTAATGGGGCAGGTTCATGCTGTGGAACGCTGATTCTGGGCCCGGGAAACAAGCACAGACTGGTGGGACTGCATAGTGTTGCAGGTCTGGGATGATTCCCAGTGGCTGCGAAACTTTTGCATATGTAAGGGCACTTTCCTGGAACTTTGTGACTTGCTTTCCCCTGCCCTGAAGCACATGAATACGAAGATGAGAGCAGCTCTCACAGTTGAGAAGCGAGTGGCAATAGCCCTGTGGAAGCTTGCAATGCCAGACAGCTACCGGTCAGTCGGTAATCAATTTAGAGTGGGCAAATCTACTGTGGGGGCTGCTGTGATGCAAGTAGCCAGTGCAATCAAAGATCTGCTGATATCAAGGGTAGTGACGCTGGGAAATGTGCAGGTCATAGCGGAGGGCTTTGCTGCAATGGGATTCCCTAACTGTGGTGGGGCCATAGACAGAACCCATATCCCTATCTTGGCACCGAAGCACCAAGCCGGCGAGTACATAAACCGCAAGGGGTACTTTTCAATTGTGCTGCAAGCACCGGTGGATCACAAGGGACGTTTCACCAACATCAACGTGGCATGGCCGGGAAAGGTACATGATGCTCGTGTTGCCGGCACCCAGTGCCGAGAGGCTGAACAACAGCTTGAGTTGGTTCGCTACCCGGTGTGCTACACCCAATAATCACAACGGGGTGGAGAAGCAGAAAAGTTTATTTGAAGCTTCAAAAAGGTACAGGGAGATTTGAATCTCAAATCCTGTACCCAGAGCAGGAAATTATACAGGCTTTTATACATCCTTTTTCCCAGCATACTTATCCAATAGCAAGCTGCCCTAAGTATCCATATAGCCAGCCAATCCAGTTCCCAGCTAGTTCCCTGGTTCTCTGTATCATTTGTTAAACTATACATAAAGCTGCTTTACTCAGCATTGTTCTTCCATATCTCCCCTGTGTGGCCTTGCTTAGTTTCAGGCAGTCTGACTCTGCAACATATTGTTCCAGATTCTCAGCATAACTGCCTCCAGGCGGGGGGGCCAAGGACACTTGGGCCTAGTACACAGAGCTGCTGCAAGTGCCTCCAGGCGGGGGGGGGGAGGGGCAAGGACACCTGGGCCTAGTGCGAGGGGGCTTCATCGACACTCGTGGTCTTCCATCCCCTCGAGTTATCTAGTGGCCATGCCCCACTGTCCCCAACACTCACATCTTCAGGAACTCTGGTCTGTTTCAAAAGCTGCAGGAAGGGACTCTTTTCCCAGACCAGAAAATAACCATTGGGGATGTTGAAATGCCTATAGCTATCCTTGGGGACCCAGCCTACCCCTTAATGTCATGGCTCATGAAGCCATACACAGGCAGCCTGGACAGTAGTCAGGAGCTGTTCAACTACTGGCTGAGCAAGGGCAGAATGGTGGTAGAATGTGCATTTGGATGTTTAAAAGCGCGCTTGTGCAGTTTACTGACTTGGTTAGACCACAGCGAAACCAATATTCCCATTGTTATTACTGCTTGCTGTGCGCTCCACAATATCTGTGAGAGTAAGGGGGAGACATTTATGGCAGGGTGGGAGGTTGAGGCAAATCACCTGGCCACTGGTTATGCACAGCCAGACACCAGGGCGATTAGAAGAGCACAGGAGTGTGCGGGGCGCATTAGAGAAGCTTTGAAAACCAGTTTCATGACTGGCCAGGCTACAGTGTGAAAGTTCTGTTTGTTTCTCCTTGATGAAACCCCCCCGCCCCTTGGTTCACTCTACTTCCCTGTAAACTAACCACCCTCCCCTCCTCCCTTCGATCACCGTTTGCAGAGGCAATAAAGTTATTGTCACTTCACATTCATGTGTTCTTTATTCATTCATCACACAAATAGGGGGGTAACTGCCAAGGTAGCCCGGGAGGGGTGGTGGAAGAGGGAAGGACAAGGCCACACAGCACTTTAAAAGTTTAAAACTTTAAAACTTATTGAATGCCAGCCTTCTGTTGCTTGGCAATCCTCTGGGAGGAGTGGCTGGGTGGCTGGAGGCCCCCACACCGTGTTCTTGGGCATCTGGGTGAGGAGGCTATGGAACTTGGGGAGGCGGGCTGTTGGTTACACAGGGGCTGTAGCGATGGTCTGTGCTCCAGCTGCCTTTCCTGCAGCTCAACCATATGCTGGAGCATATTAGTTTGATCCTCCAGCAGCCTCAGCATTGAATCCTGCCTCCTCTCATCATGCTGCCAACATCTTTCAGCTTCAGCCCTCTCTTCAGCCCACCACTTACTCTCTTCAGCCCACCACCTCTCCTCCTGGTCATTTTGTGCTTTCCTGCACTCTGACATTGTCTGCCTCCATGCATTCATCTGTGCTCTGTCAGTGTGGAAGGATAGCATGAGCTCAGAGAACATTTCATCGTGAGTGCATTTTTTTCGCCTTCTAATCTTCACTAGCCTCTGGGAAGGAGAAGATCTTGTGATCCCTGAAACACATGCAGCTGGTGGAGAAAAAAAAAGGGACAGTGATATTTAAAAAGACAATTTATAGAACAATTGGTACACTCTTTCACAGTAAACCTTGCTGTTAACATTACATACATAGCACATGTGCTTTTGTTCCAAGGTCGCATTTTGCCTCCCCCTACCTCTTACCCTTCCCCCGTCCCTGTGGATAACAGTGGGGAACATTTCTGTTCAGCCACAGGCAAACAGCCCAGTAGGAACAGGCACCTCTGAATGTCCCCTTAAGAAAAGCACCCTATTTCAACCAGGTGACCATGAATGATATCGCTCTCCTGAGGATAACACAGAGAGATAAAGAACGGATGTTGTTTGAACGCCAGCAAACATACACTGCAATGCTTTGTTCTACAATGAATCCAGAGTACTTGCTACTGGCCTGGAGTGGTAAAGTGTCCTATCATGGTGGACGGAATAAGGCTGCCCTCCCCAGAAACCTTTTGCAAAGGCTTGGGGAGTACATCCAGGAGAGCCGTGAATGCCCAGGCAAATTAATCATTAAACATGCTTGCTTTTAAACCATGTATACTATTTTAAAAGGTACACTCACCAGAGATCCCTTCTCCGCCTGGCGGGTCTGGGAGGCAGCCTTGGGTGGGTTCGGGAGGGGTACTGGCTCCAGGTCCAGGGTGAGAAACAGTTCCTGGCTGTCGGGAAAACCGGTTTCTCCACTTGCTTGCTGTGAGCTATCTATAACCTCATCATCATCATCTTCCTTGTCCCCAAAACCTGCTTCCATGTTGCCTCCATCTCCATTGAAGGAGTCAAACAACAGGGCTGGGGCAGTGGTGGCTGAACCCCCTAAAATGGCATGCAGCTCATCATAGAAGTGGCATGTTTGGGGCTCTGACCCGGAGCAGCCGTTTGCCTCTCTGGTTTTCTGGTAGGCTTGCCTCAGCTCCTTAAGTTTCGTGTGGCACTGCTTCGGGTCCCTGTTATGGCTTCTGTCCTTCATGCCCTGGGAGATTTTGACAAATGCTTTGGCATTTCGAAAACTGGAATGGATTTCTGATAGCACGGATTCCTCTCCCCATACAGCGATCAGATCCTGTACCTCCCGTTCGGTCCACACTGGAGCTCTTTTGCGATTCTGGGACTCCATCATGGTCACCTCTGCTGATGAGCTTTGCACTCACCTGCAGCTTGCCACGCTGGCCAAACAGGAAATGAAATTCAAAAGTTCGTGGGCCTTTTCCTGTCTACCTGGCCAGTGCATTTGAATTGAGAGTGCTGTCCAGAGCGGTCACAATGGAGCACTCTGGGATAGCTCATGGAGGCCAATACCATCTAATTGCATCCACAGAACCCCAAATTCGACCCGGCAAGGCCGATTTCAGCGCTAATCCCCTTGTCGGGGGTGGAGTAAGGAAATCGATTTTAAGAGCCCTTTAAATCGAAAAAAAGAGCTTTGTCTTGTGGACAGGTAAAGGGTTAAATCGATTTAATGCTGCTAAATTCGACCTCAACTCCTAGTGTAGATCAGGGCTAATACTGTTATGCTGAAAGGCATTAATGGCTGCCTTCAAATGTGTCTTTGAGCAATAGGCCATCACAAACCACATTAAAGCTGATGTGCAGGCCACCCTTCATTCAGACTAAATGGAAGAAGCAGTTGAGTCCCCTTATGGCAGAGGTCCCCCAACTGTGGAGTGCCCCCCCAGGGGGGGCTCAAAAACATTTTGTGGGGGGGCCTGGGCCAACCCCCATGGAGGACAGGGAGGGAGCCAACCCCCATGGAGGACAGCTCCACTCCTGGCCCCAGCCTCCCACCCACCCCCCTTTATCCCCTTCCCAAGGCTCTGTTCCTGGCCCTGCCCTCACCTGCAGCTGTGGCCATAGCCTCAGAAATCCTCACCCCTGCCTGTGTGTCCCACACCCCCAAAGCCGTGGTCCCCTCCCAGCCCTGGCTCCAGCGTAGGTGTGCAGACAGGAGTAAGGGGGGGTACGAGGTAAAAGGTTTGGGGACCATGTTTATGGAGTAAGCTAGCTGAAGATATTGCCCAAGGCACTGGGCCACCTGGGAAAGCCTGCTCAAGAAGTAACTCAGGAGGAATCAGAGCATGTCCCTGGGGCAGATTGTAAATGCAGGGGCTGAGACATTGATTGTTTGCAGATGTGTTTGTGTGGGTGGCAGAGAGAAAAGCAGTCAGAAAGCCTAAGAGAAAGGTATGAGCGTGGCCGGCAAGCGAGCAGAGCAGGACAGCTCCTTGGGGCACAGGACTGGCTGGCAAGGCAGGCTTGCGGATCACTGAGCAAGGAAGCTGCCTGCTGGTGTTTGTTCCTACTTTGTTCAGGGGAATGGGACTCTGTGTGCATTCTTTGTAAACAAACAGAATTGTACCAAAGAGATACGTGACTCAGATAATAAATTTCTTGTCCTAACAGAACAACGCAGCAGGGTCAAAGAGACAATACATAGTTAAAAAAATCTGGTCGACCCGTATTTTCATTGAAAATGTATCAAAATTAAAAGAAAGGAAACATGGAACTACAACGCTACAAACACAATGGGTTAAATTTATCCCTGGTGCAACTCTGTTGTTAAACGTGGCCTGTCGAGAGGCTCTGGTGGCATTATATATGAAAGTCCTGATTCTCTTCTCATCTACAGCTGTGTAACTCCCCTCACTTTAGGCTACTGTTCAAATGCCTGGTGCAAAGCCTGTTGAAGTTGAAGGAATGAGTCCCACTGTTTTCCATGCACACTGGCTCAGGCCCCAAAAGCCTCAGCTGTGATCCTGCTCCCTCTAGGAGTCAATGGGCATTTTGCTATTGACGTCCATGGGGAATGGATTGAGTTGTTAATTTGTTAACACTGGGCCAGATCCTTAGAGGCATGGTTTCTGTGCTTGACACAGCACTGGTGGGCTTTGAGCCACTTTTAGCTTCCTCCCCTGCCTCCCTCCCCCCCCCCCAAACACAAAGCTGCGGTTGTTGGCTTGGTCCTGGGGTGCAACTTACTTAGAGCACCTTACACTGGCTGGCATTGGCCACTAAGAAGCTGTTCAAGCCTCTAGGAATTGGCCAGCCATCATGGCTCCCTGGCTATGCCCCATTCCAGGGACCAGAAAATGAATGAGGTAGGAGCCACTTCCCCAGCATTCCACCACCAGGGGAACCCTCAGGCACATATCAGCCAGACAAGGGCCAGGATCTTTAGGCTGCTGCTGTCTCAGTGTTTAAGTCCATCAGGGTCGAATGCACCTTCAGTGAAATACCAGCCATCAGAAGTGGAGGAGCTCCAGGATTTTTAAAACTCTGATCCTAGGAGTTAGGATGGAATGGAGGTAGAACTAACATGGTAACGCCGGACCTCCCAGCAATAAAGCTACCCCTTCACTGTTTCTTAAAGACTGGTACACAGGCAGTATAAATGGGTACTTGGCTATAGCTGTCACTGCACCATTTGCTGCTCGGGAATGGCTACAACCTCAGTCATTCGTGATCATATTTTGACTTCTATTACATGTGTTATGCTGAGCTTTGTTTTAGTCTTTGTTAAATGGAAGCTTGATGACTGTCCTACTGTGTAGATGGCCGATCAGGAAAAAGTCCTGGAGACACTGCGGCTTGTTCTTAGGATACTGTCCTCAACTCAGTTTCACATTAGAGCTATATGAGGTTGATTTACATATGTGTTGGAATACACGAGTGCCCAATATTGTGGTGTAAGATGAAGGCTTTATCACCATGAAATAACATGTTATCTCAAACGAACGCCAGTGAAATGTTAATGCCACACCGTTCCACTGTATTTATATGACACATTTTAAAAAAAACTTTAAAAATTCTACTGGGACTAAGTTTTGTAAACTTCCACTTGTGGTCAGATTCCTTTGTTACCATGAGTCTAACTGTAGTGGGGATCAGAGAGAAAGAAACAATATAAGTGGTATGGGGCAGGTCTCAGCAGCCCTGGGACTCACTTCCGTTTATGTCTTATGTGCCTAAAAGCTCATGGTTCAGGGTTTCAGCTGGCCACCTGCAGGGGTCACGAAGGACTCCACCCTCACGCCCCAAAGTATTCTTTTTCTTTTTTTTAATCTCCATCCTCTGCAGCATCAAGGATGTCCACATCCGGAGATGGGACATTGGAAGAGGTGGGCCAGGGCTCTGAGGTAGAACCGAGCATTCTCTCTTTCAGGTGCTTGGCTGGCTGGATCTGTCAGGGTCTAACAGATCACACCTCCCCTCCCCCAAGGTCAGATTAGCAGAGATAGCGGGAGTGGGGGGGCGGTTGCCTTCCTCTGTAGCGTGTGGGTACAGGTCATTCGCCAGGACTCACTTAATCATTTCCTTGCCATTGTGCAGGCCTTGGGCATTGATGCACCTCCGTCCCTCCTATTCTCTTCCTGTGGCACATAACAGTCTAGTCTCCCATGGGCTGTAATACTTGGGGCTAATATCAGTGGCTGAGTTTAGTGTGCAGGTGCTGGGTGTTGGTGGTGGTCAGACTAGCTGATCTGATGGTCCCTTCTGGCCTTAAACTCTATGACACTACGATATATTTAAAAACCTCCAAAAGTAACAGAAGAGCTTTTCTATATGTAAAGATATCTTGACTTCAACGTCTGATATCTCAGGACCTTCTGGTGCCTTGTGGCTCCTTGGGAAACTGTAAATAGGCACTTTCCAAATGTATAAAGCTTCCATTATTCACTTCGCGAGGTCACACAATGTCCAGTCTTAATCCTGTCCCTGGTCCAGGTCTGAATATTGCCCATCCTGAATGGGAGGCCATTTTAATTTTGGGGAGAACATTCCATATTTGGGGAAAGGATGAAACATTTTTTGTGTGAGGCTGGTTTCTTTTTTTTAAATGGCAGCTGTTTGAAGCTGTTCAGTAGTTTGCAGAGCTAGAAAACATGCATTAGCGGGCAGGCTGCAGGTAAGGCAGTTATAGGTGCAGTAGATCCCAAAATATTGTAATTTGCTACAACAGAATGCAACCAAAACATCCATTGCAATGGGCATATTCTGGACATGATTAGTACTTTAGGGCTCTGATACAAAGCCAGTGAAGTCAACGGGAATCTTTCCATGTACTTCAATGGGCTCTGGATCAGGCCCTAGTGAAGGGAAAGAGTTTGGGGAGTGTAAAAGTGAGCTGTGGATATAAAGACTCTCCTCCACAAAAATGAATTGATTAGAGGAAGAATAAATATTTCTTATTTGTTTTTTTTGTGAGTTCATTCTCCGTCTCATATTGGAACAGTGGCAGTACAATGCCATATGTTTTTTTATTGTCCCAGAGCCTCAACTGATAGCCCAACAATATGTGGTTTAATGACCCTATTCCCCTCTACTGTCTCTGTTAACTGGTAACAATTAGTTGATGCTAAAAGCATCTGCATGTGCCTGGAATGCAAAGTGGCTTTAATAAATGTAGCATATACACAGAAATGGAAGTCCTGGGCAGGATTTGGATTAGAGGCGGAATGAATGGGACTCATTCTCCTCTCATTTACTTCAGTGTAACTTTATTGATGTCCGGGGGATCACGCCCAACTTACATTGGTGTCAGAGGTGAATCTGGCCCAGTCGCTCTTAGCTGGAGGACACAATTTGGGTCTTGTGTACACTTAAGATTGTTTTCAATTTCAGTTTTTCAGCTCTAGTTATCCTGGTTGTAAAAGCACTGGCATCTGATCTACACTAAGGCACCCATTGCTTCTAGAATTGCTTCTAGAATTGCTTCTAGAATTAGAAAAAAATGCACAGCCTACGACTGCTGGTCTGTAGACATGGCCTAGGAGTTAAAACTCTTGGGTCTGGATTCTCCTCTTACTTATACCAGTTTTACATTGGCATAACCCTAATAATTTTTTGTGTTTTTTACATTGGCAATTTTTTTTACATTGGCATAACCCTAATAATTTCAATGGAGTTATCACAGATGTACACTGGGGAGAGAGTGAGGAGGATCAGGCTACTTTGTTTTATTCCAACTCTGCTCCCAACATACTGTGAGACCTTCAACAAATCACTCTATGTTTAGCCGTCTGTAAAATAGTTATAATAATTAACTAATAAAACTTTCCTATCTCACAAGTGCTCTGATGTTGATTAATGCTGTGAAGGGCTTTGAGACCTTCAGATGAAAAGTGCTAGTACAGTTAATGCAAAGTGTTAGTCCCATTCCTTTAACACATTAGCACCAAATCTGAACTTTCCTGTCTTACCAACTCCTTTCCTCACGTTACCCTGGGCCCAGCAAGTAGCTGATGAAGTTATGAAAGCATGACAGTTCCAACCAACCTGCAATATAATAAAAATCTACCATTGTGTTATTTCAATACGCGTCTGAGAATCTTGGAATAACCTTAATCTTGCCGGTTGACCACGAGTGCACCCTTGGTTTTTAATGTGAGTTTCCGCTTGAAATGGGTGCGGTTGACATCAGATGAACTGGAACCTATTAGTTCTAACAGACATCTGCAAAATACTACAAGATGCTTTAGATACAGGATTACCTGTAAGAGACTGAGGCAGCAAAAGCTATTGCAGCCTTTCTCGTGTATAATATTAGAGAAGAGACTGAATTTCAGGCTCAGTCAGGCATCTACTGAGTACCCAGCCAGATAGAGGAGCTGGGGGCTAGGGGTCTCTGCAGAAGATGCAAGGATCCTCTCTCAGGCCAAAAACAGCAGTGGAGCTAGTCAAGAGGCTTCTGCTGCCTCATGGCTGGAATAACTTCCATAGCCTTACAGACCTATTACACCAGAGAACTCAAATAGAATCTAAATCTTTTATGTCTACACTACCCGCTGTATCGGCAGGCAGCGATCGATCTAGCGGGGATCGATTTATCATGTCTAGTCTAGATGCAATAAATTGACCCCTGAGCACTCTCCCGTCGACTCCTGTACTCCACCGCCATGAGAGGCACAGGCGGAGTCGAAGGGGGAGCAGCAGCAGTCGACTCACCATGGTGAAAACACCACAGTAAGTCGATCTAAGTACATCGACTTCAGCTACTTTGTTCACGTAGCTGAAGTTGCATAACTTAGATTGACTCCTCCCCACCCAGTGTAGACCAGGGCTCACTCTCTTTCTACAGAAGTCTAGCCATGCCTCTAATCATTCTCATTGTCCATGTCTGAAACCCCTTTCTTTCTCTCCAATATCCTTTTTGAGCTCAAGTGACCTGAACTGAACCAATCAAAACATTCCCTGAGGCTTTCAAACCTTTCAAGTCTACCTAGGCCCAGAGTCGAGCAAACCTAGGTCGGTTTATGGTTATGCACAAAAAACGGGTGAACTTTGCAGTCCGATGTGATAGCAGGTCATACTTGTCCTTTCCCCTGTTTCACTTTGAATCTGGGGGTTTGATCATAGCTCAAACTGAAAGGAAAAGTGAGGATGCAGTGACAGGAGTTGCAAGTCAAAAAACAAAGAAGATATCCATACAAACTCACGTACATGGAAATGCATGGGATCATGCTGGTTTAGTTAAAAAACAGAACACTCACATCAGTTCCGGCAAAACAGCTCTCCAATGAGGGGGTTAATAGATAATCTCTGAAGAAGCTATAGCCCTAAAGTTTGGTGAGAACTAATAGAGTTCCATCCTCAGGCAATGAGAGACCCAGCAATTCTAGTACAGTGACAAGGATGGGGTAAATGATTAGACAGATTGGACAGATATAATGGGGCAGATCCTCAGATGGTGCAAATTGTCCTAGGTCAATTGCTTTCCATGGAGTTATGAGAATTTACTCCAGAAGAGGAACTGCCCCAGAATTCTTGAAGTTATGATGACTATGGCACTAATGAGAATGTGTAGCACAGCTGTCAGTAACAGGAAGTGTTTGTGATGGGGCTGCCTTGGGGCTTCCAACTTATGTGCCAAAACTACTTCTGCCCCTGCTTTCCCTGCCCTCCCAGCTTGGGTCTTCAGTGCCCAGCCTGGTTTGAGCCAGACCCGCTCACCTGCTGCAAACCCAGACCCAGGTCTGAACCATATCCCCTAACAGCGGTAGGCTTAAACTGAAAGCAGCTTAAGAAGTGTTCCTGTCTTTAACACTCAGATGCTCAACTCCCAGTGGGGTCCAAACCGCAAATAAATCTGTTTTACCCTGTATAAAGTTTATACAGGGTAAACTCATAAATTGTTCGCCCTCTGTAACACTGACAGAGAGATATGCACAACTGTTTGCCCCCCCTTCCCCAGGCATTAATACATACTCTGGGTTAATTAATAAGTAAAAAGTGATTTTATTAAATACAGAAAGTAGGATTTAAGTGGTTCTCGGTAGTAACAGACAGAACAAAGTGAATTACCAAGCAAAATAAAATAGAACATGCAAGTCTATGTCTAAGAAAATTGAATACAGACAAAATTTCACCCTCAGTGGTGTTCCAGTAAGCTTCCTTTTACAGACTAGCCTCCTTCTAATCTGGGTCCAGCAATCACTCAAACCTCCTGTAGTTACTGTCCTTTGTTCCAGTTTCTTTCAGGTATTCTTGGGGGTGGAGAGGCTATCTCTTGAGCCAGCTGAAGACAAAATGGAGGGCTCTCTCACGGGCTTAAATAGATTTTCTCTTGTGGGTGGAGACCCCCCTCCTCTCTCCTATGCAAAGTCCTGCTCCAAGATGGAGTTTTGGAGTCACATGGACAAGTCACATGTCCATGCATGACTCAGTTTTTACAGGCAGCAGCCATTGCTTACCTGCTACCTTGAACATCCTCACGTAGACTTCTTATGTGGATTGGAGCCTTCCAAGATCCATTGTCCCTTAAGTACTTCTTGATTGGGTACTTAATTTGCACATTCCTTTCTCAAGAAACTGACCAAATGCTTTACAAAGGCTACTGAAAAATCAAGCCAGTACACAGCCAATATTCATAACTTCAAATACAAAAATGACACGTACATACAAATAGGATTAATAGATTCAGTAGATCATGACCTTTACAGAGACATGTTATATGGCATATGTAGAATAAAACATATTCCAGTTATGTCCTATATACATTCATAAGCATATTTCCATAAAGCCTTATGGGGGGCACCATCACAGTGTTCACTCTCTGTCTCTTTCTTGCTCCCCTTCCCGTTATCTGCCAGTTTGTAGCTATTAAAGCCCAGAGCTGCCCTGGCAGTGAGGCTGCAGTGGAGCACCACATCAGCAGTAGTGGAGTCAGCGGCAATGTCTCTGGTACTGCTGCTGGAGCGATGCGCCTCTGCACACAATCCCACTGCCAGGATGGCTCTGGCTTTCACAACATTCAGGAGCAGCTCTTAAGTCTCTTTACTGCAAGTGTACAGCATGCACTCCCTCCACCACTAACTTAGAGCCACCACCAGTGCACACAGGGGTCAGGGCCATGGGCCCGTCCTTCTCAGCTCATCCCAGGGGAGGGAGGGAGGTGTAGTGTGGCTAGTGGGGCTAACAGTCCTCTGCACTTTGCACTCAGGGCTGTGCAGGCAAGTCCATGGGGCCGGATGTGCTGCATCCGAAAGTGCTAAAGGAGTTGGCGGATGTGATTGCAGAGCCATTGGCCATTATCTTTGAAAACTCATGGCGATCCGGGGAAGTCCCGGATGACTGGAAAAAGGCTAATGTAGTGCCCATCTTTAAAAAAGGGAAGAAGGAGGATCCTGGGAACTACAGGCCAGTCAGCCTCACCTCAGTCCCTGGAAAAATCATGGAGCAGGTCCTCAAGGAATCAATTCTGAAGCACTTAGACAAGAGGAAAGTGATCAGGAACAGTCAGCATGGATTCACCAAGGGCAAGTCATGCCTGACTAATTTAATTGACTTCTATGATGAGTTAACTGGGTCTGTGGGTGACGGGAAAGCAGTGGACATGTTGTGCCTTGACTTTAGCAAAGCTTTTGACACGGCCTCCCACAGTATTCTTGCCAGCAAGTTAAAGAAGTATGGGCTGGATGAATGGACTATAAGGTGGATAGAAAGTTGGTTAGATTGTCGGGCTCAACGGGTAGTGATCAATGCCTCCATGTCTAGTTGGCAGCCAGTATCAAGTGGAGTGCCCCAAGGGTCGGTCCTGGGGCCGATTTTGTTCAATATCTTCATAAAAGATCTGGAGGATGGTGTGGATTGCACCCTCAGCAAGTTTGCAGATGACACTAAACTGGGAGGAGAGGTAGATACGCTGGAGAGTAGGGATAGGATACAGAGGGCCCTAGACAAATTAGAGGATTGGGCCAAAAGAAATCTGATGAGGTTCAACAAGGACAAGTGCAGAGTCCTGCACTTAGGACGGAAGAACCCCATGCACCACTACAGACTAGGGACTGAATGGCTCAGCAGCAGTTCTGCAGAAAAGGACCTAGGGGTTACAGTGGACGAGAAGCTGGATATGAGTCAACAGTGTGCCCTTGTTGCCAAGAAGGCCAATGGCGTTTTGGGATGTATAAGTAGGGGCATTGCCAGCAGATCGAGGGATGTGATCGTTCCCCTCTATTCGACATTGGTGAGGCCTCATCTGGAGTACTGTGTCCAGTTTTGGGCCCCACACTACAAGAAGGATGTGGAAAAATTGGAAAGAGTCCAGCTGAGGGCAACAAAAATGATTAGGGGACTGGAACACATAACTTATGAGGAGAGGCTGAGGGAACTGGGATTGTTTAGCCTGCGGAAGAGAAGAATGAGGAGGGATTTGATAGCTGCTTTCAACTACCTGAAAGGGAGTTCCAAAGAGGATGGATCTAGACTGTTCTCAGTGGTAGCAGATGACAGAATGAGGAGTAATGGTCTGAAGTTGCAGTGGGGGAGGTTAAGGTTGGATATTAGGAAAAACTTTTTCACTAGGAGGGTGGTGAAACACTGGAATGCATTACCTAGGGAGGTGGTGGAATCTCCTTCCTTAGATATTTTTAAGGTCAGGCTTGACAAAGCCCTGTCTGGGATGATTTAGCTGGAGATTGGTCCTGCTTTGAGCAGGGGGTTGGACTAGATGACTAGATGGACTGTCCCTTCCAACCCTGATATTCTATGATTCTATGATCACACCAGGCTGCCCCCTGAAAGACATCTATGCCCAGCCCCACTTGTGCCCCCTGCAGGGCAGTCAGAATCTTTTCCCTGTAATTCACTTATTTTAATACCTGCCAGCCAGTGGGTGACTTTTTACGATTGTTCACACTGCTTAGAATACCTATTTGGGTAAGATGAACAGAAAACAACATGGAAAGAAGCCCAGTGAATCTAACCCTCCTTATTTCCAAGTGCAGCACAAATATGCAGTGAGAACGAAAGCCTCCAGTTATTTGTTTACAGGATTTGGGAGCTAGATCTGAAAGACAACTTGTTGATCGGGCTCCATCCTGACTCCCATTGTAGTCAATGCTCCCACTGGAGTCAATGAGAGGTTGCACTGAATAAGGCTTGCAGGATCAAGCCCCCACCTTAAAATAGTGAAACACCTTTTATAGCGCTGGCTCCTGCTCCCATTGACTTCACTAGGGAGGGAGAGAAGCCATAGTTAAGTCCCATTGTACAAAGAGCATTTCAGGCTGTAGCAGATCACTGGTCTGGGGGCGGCTGAGTGGAGTGGGGCTTACACAGTTTTTACACAGGTAAAATGCTCAGTAATTTCAATAGGAACTCAAGATTTGGCTGATGAGGAAACTACATGGACTGGGGGGCAGTATTAAGAGGCTTTTACTTTATTTTAAATACTTGATTTTGCCAAGAAGAAATGGACAAGGGTAATAATTTCCATGTTGTATTATCCAAGTTTAAGTGACTAATTAAAAGAGCAAAACTGACATATTTAATACCTGAAGTTCTTTGTGTAGCCATATTCATCCATGCACACACAGCTCAATCACACTGTCAAAAGGAAATTGGTTTACATTGTGCAGGACTAGATTCTGAGATAGAGGAAGAAGGTTACAATGACTATTTAATCCAATGGGAAGATAATGAGCCAAAGTGAGTAATTATACCTCAATAATGAGGAAGAGACTGTGTATGGGCTTGAATCATTTTTAACATATTACCTTGAAAATTGATTGTATGTTCATGTACACCGACTGGGATTTCTTCTGTCTGCAGACACACTGTAATTATTAGTGCTACAAGCTATAGCCCTAAATTCCAAAGTAAGACACCTGAGCATCTACCAATGTGATATATGCCATCATGTGCCAGCAATGTCCCTCTGCCAGGTACATTGGCCAAACTGGACAGTCTCTAAGTAAAAGAATAAATGGACACAAATCAGACGTCAAGAATTACAACATTCAAAAACCAGTCGGAGAACACTTCAATCTTTTTGGTAACTCGATTACAGACCTAAAAGTGGCAATTCTTCAACAAAAAAACTTCAAAAACAGACTCCAATGAGAGACTGCTGAATTGGAATTAATTTTCAAACTGGATACAATTAACTTAGGCTTGAATAAAGACTGGGAGTGGATGTGTCATTACACAAAGTAAAACTATTTCCCCATGTTTATTCCCTCACCTCACCCCCCCAACTGTTCCTCACACGTTCTTGTCAACTGCTGGAAATGGCCCACCTTGATTATCATTACAAAAGACTTTTTCCCCCCTGCTCTCCTGCTGGTAATAGCTCACCTGACCTGATCACTCTTGTTACAGTGTGTATGGTAACACCCATTGTTCATGTTCTCTGTGTATATAAATCTCCCCACTGTATTTTCCACTGAATGCATCCGATGAAGTGAGCTGTAGCTCACGAAAGCTTATGCTCAAATAAATTTGTTAGACTCTAAGGTGCCACAAGTACTCCTTTTCTTTTTAGGGAGAAAGGACTGTTTAATGCCTCTCCCTGGCCAAAGGTAGACTAGATGAAATAATTTGTCATAACTGGGGGAAGAATAAGATATTACTTTCCTCTCCAAGTAATACTTGAAACCTAAAAAAGACAGTGGTCTAGTAGGAACCAGCAAAATAATAATCATTTCACATTTATGTAGCACCTTTCCTCTCCAATGATCTCACCATTTTATACACTGGATACATAAACCATCATAAACCATCACTGACATGCTACCACCTCTGGGGAGGAGGACAGCTGCCAAGTAGACAATTAGTGCACAGTGAATGGCTTCCCACAGTGGGATACAAGGGAAGTTTTGGCCAGGAATATCAATTCTTATGAACACTGTTGTAAGATATTTAGTGTTCACAAAGAGTAGGTAGGATATCTGCCTTTCAGGTACCATCTGAGACACACTCAAAAAACAACACTAAGCTCAAGGGCTGAGCTGACCCTAGCAGGCTTTGAACCTCTGATCAGGATCAGAATTTCTATTGATTGAGCATATTTTGTACAGTCTACATGTGGCTGCAGTTTCTGCTCCGCAGTTAGCTCTTAGAAACATTACCTATAACTACAATAACCCAAATCACGCATCACATGCAGCACAAATGTGGATTTATCCTGTATCTTGGCAAAACAATGTACATAGCCACAGAAATGCACTATGCCTAACGCTAAACACTTTACAATAATATCTGGTTCTGTTCCTGGTCGCTATCTTAAAGCCCAGTGTCAATTATCATAATGTTTATGCCAAGTATGGACACGGTGAAGACCATTTAGCTAGGACCATCACAACTTTTTGTAAGGACCATAGCATCAAAATCACTGATCACAGGGGTAAAGAATATAATCATGCAGGTCATATTGGCTTTTAGGCAAGTTTTATAACATAAATCCACTGGCACCATTTGTTCCATGTTCAGCTCACCCAAGGCAGCAGCATCCAAAGGGGACAGCCGTGGAGTCCAGTGGATACCACACAAGACAACGGGTTCAAGAGACCTGGGCCCTACTCTCAGCTCCCTCAAAGATGTGCTGTGTGACTTCAGGTAAATCACTTAGGACAAGATTTTCAAAACTGATTGGTGATTTGGGGTGCTTCAATTTTGGGGTGCCCAATGTGAGACACCTGAAAAGGCCAAATTTTCAAAAGTCCTGAGCACTCACCTCTGAAAATCAGGCCCCTTTAATGTGGCTCACATTGGGCACTCAAAAATGAAGGCTTCCAAAATCATGAGTGACTTAAAATCTTGGCCCATACCTCTCCATGCCTCAGTTTCCACATCCGCAAAAAGGGGATAATGAAGATACTTAACCAGTTTATAAAGTGCTTTAAGAACTATGGATGAAGAGCACTGCCTAAGTGCTAATTATTACCTCCTATGTTTTGACACTGTTTCAGTTTTCTATGTCCTTCATACCCTCTGTAGCTTTTTTTCCCCTACATCCACTCACCAAGACACAAGCTGTTGAAAGCAGCTTGGAAAAGTGTATGGGAAACAAGAAACAACTTTGAAAACACGTTTGAAAACAGGGTGATAAACTGAAACTGATGCCACAAGGTGTGGGATAAGTGGTGTTTAAAAAGCCCTGGCACTAATAACACAGAGTGCCAACAAGTCCCCCACATCTGAACCAGAAAAGAAGCTAGGTCACTTCATTCAAATCTAGGAAAACATAGAACAGCTGTGGTATGATACTGGAAACAATACTGCAAAAAATGCGCAATGTCAGCAAAACACTGTAGTCATTTAATGGGTATCTTGCTATGGTGCTTGCTCACTACAATTCCCTGAATCAGTTCATTCTGTCCTCTGGATAATTATACTGGGATGAAACTCAGAAACTTGTGGATGGTGACATTGGATATGTAAATCCTACCAACAGAACTGCAGTAAGGAGATTCTCTTTGATGCCCGAAATAGCTTTGTCATTCACAGTAAACATACAACAGGACCAGCTTCTCAACTGGTGTAAAAGTGCATACATCCATTAAAGACAACGTTTACATCAATTGAGGAGCTGGCCTGACGTATCAAACACATCCCAAATTCATCAAGAGGAAACCAAGATATGAACATGTGGACTCACTATATGGGTTCATAATATGTTCCTGCACAATGACACAGACTGAGGTGCCCAATCCTGCCAACAAACTGCAACCAAAGTTCCCAGATCAGTTCCATCAAATGGGAGAGATTTTACTACTTGAAGCAACTGCTTAAGCTGTATCACCCCATAAGTAGCCTAGGATGTGTAAGTATGACTGCTTAGGCACAGCCCTCTGAGGCACACTTTCTTCCCTGTTTCCCCCTTGCTCCAGAGGGTGATAATAATTTAATGCTGGCCTATACCAGGCCTACACCCTCTGTGGCGGCTAGCATGCTGTGGGGTGGAGAAAAGGCTCTACCTGTCTCCTGCCCCACCCACTCACCTGTTTTGGAAGGTATGCAGTGCCTACTACCTGTGCATAGTCCAAGTCAGAGTCTAGCCCACAGCAATACTAAAGAAAGGAAATCTAGAAACAAATCTTTCACAGGATATGGCCATTAAATAAGCATCGGGGGGTAGGGGGTGGGTGGGGGGAAATGGACTGAGTGGTTCCTTAAAAGGAATCCTAGAAATTGGAGATGGAAACAATCTGTTAATCATCTAGTCTGTCCCTCTGCCAACCAGTGTATTTTCCAAAAGAACTTTTGTGTGGCACAACTAGTGCTCTTTATACAATGAAGAGAATCCATGCCAGCTTGGTCTCAGAAGCTTTTCTGTTTCATTTTAATCAAATGACTCGATTGTTGCAGAAGGCCTATGTACCTCTGCTTGCCTAAATAAAGAACTGTAAAAATCTTTTCTCCAAGTTATTAACCCATTGATTCCACTGGCATATCGAGATATTACTTTCACTGGTTTAGACGAAGTCATGAGTTCTGGCAGCAGCAATTAATAAATCAATATACAGCCGTGAATTCTATTTGAGAAGGACTGGAGTCTCTCAGTCTCTGGGCTCTACACATTACAAGATTATACAATGTTTGAAATAGCTATATAGGCACTCAGAGTGCCCAAAGTAGCATACAAATTAGTCACAATATTTTAACATTATATTTAATTGTGTGTGGGTATTTAGCATTTCCATTACAATCTTCTATGTTTAAAGTCTGTAATTCAGCTGCATGATTTTGATATTTCGGGGTAGATATTCAAGGGGTGTGTTGGGCTTTAGCTCTGTAACTCCCACAGACTTTAGGGAGGCTGTATCATATAAAGTGGCCACCAGTCCCTCCGTGTTTCAAATAACAGTCCCACCTTGGACATGGATGTCCTATGTCAGGCAAGGCATTAGAACAGTCCTGAAATATCTTCAGGGCTGATTTTGTGCCACAACAAAGACATCACAAATTATTACATTCCATCTCTCACTGGAATGAGTTTGTCCCTGAATGCGAAGTACAAAAAGTGACAACCGTGTTTGCTTTGATAGTGTGAGGCTGAATGAAACTGTTTTAGGCCAGTAGTGATTATATTAACAAACTTGGGGAAAAAATTAAGTCATGGGATTTATGTTGTATGACAATGACGGAGGGACAGATCCTTATTTACACCAAGGCCTCTTTACACCACTCTGACAATGTAAAAGGTCCTCAAAGTGGAGTAAATTACATATGCACAAACTGGAATATATACATATATAAGTTAAGAATTACTTAGACAAATTAGATGTCTTCAGGTCGGCAGGGCCTGATGAAATACATCCTAGAATACTTAAGGAACTGGTTGAAGAGATCTGTGAGACATTAGTGATTACCGTTGGAACACATTGAGGACAGAAGAGATCCCAGAGGACTGGAAAAGAACAAATATAGTACCTATCTATAAAAAGGGGATTAAAGACAACCCAGGGAATTACAGACCAGTCAACTTAACTTCCGTACCTGGAAAGATAATGGAGCAAATAATCAAACAATCAATTTGTAAAAACTTAGAATAAATAAGGTGATAAGTAACATGTCAAACCAACCTAATATCCTTCTTCAACAGGGTAGCAAGCCTTGTGGATGGGGGGAAATAGTAGATGTGATATATTTCAACTTTAATAAGGCTTTTGATACTCTCTCACATGACCTTCTCATAAACGAACTTGAGCAATATAACCTAAATGAACCTACTATAAAGTGGGTGCACAACTTGTTCAAAAAGTATACTCAGAGAGTAGTTATCAATGGTTCACAGTCAAGCTAGAATGGCATATTGAGTGGAGTTCCACAGGGCCCTGTCCTGGAGCTGGTTCTATTCAGTATCTTCATAAATGTTTTGGATAATGGTATACAGAGTACACATATAAAGTCTGTCAAGGATACCTAGCTGGGAGGGGTTGCAAGTGCTTTGGAGGACAGGATTAGAATTCAAAATGATCTTGACAAACTGGAGAGATGATTTGAAATAAATAGGATGAAATTAAATAAGGACAAATGCAAAGTACTACACTTGGGAAGGAACAATCAATTGCACAAATCAAAGTGGAAAACGATTGCCTTGGAAGGAGTACTGCGGAAAAGGATCTCAGGGATATAGTGGATTGCCTACTAAATATGAGTCAACAATGTAATATTGTTGCCGGGGTGCTGGAACAATTTATATAGTGGAAGTGCTGAGAACCATTGAACCAAACTGTAAACCCTGTATATATGATGGAAACCACATTGAACCAGGTTGTGCGGCAGCACCCCCACTTCCAGCACCTATGATTGTTGCAAAATAAAGCAAACATCATTCTGGGATGTATTAGCAGGAGTGTTGTAAGCAAGACACAAGAAGTAATTCTTCTGCTCCACTCCGCGCTGATAAGGCTTCAACTGGAGTGTTCTGGGCACCACTCCACACTTCAGGAAAGATGCGGACAAATTGGAGAAAGTACAGAGGAGAGCAACAGAAATACTTAAAGGTCTAGAAAACATGATCTATGAGGTAAGATTGAAAAAACCGAGTTTGGTTAAACTGGAGAAGAGAAGAATGGGGTGGGGGGAGATATGATAACTGTCTTCAAGTACATAAAAGGCCATTATAAAGAGGAGGGTGATAAATTGTTCTCCTTAACCATTGAGGATAGGGCAAGAAGCAATGGCCTTCAATTGCAGCAAGGAAGATTTAGTTTAGACATTAGGAAAAAACTTCCTAACTGTCGGGGTAGTTAAGCACTGGAACAAATTACATAAGGAAGTTGTAGAATCTCTATCACGGGAGGTTTTTACAAACAGATTAGACACGTACCTGTCAGGGATGGTCTAGATCAGTGGTTCTCAAAGCAGGTCTGCCGCTTGTTCAGGGAAAGCCCCTGGCGGGCCGGGCCGGTTTGTTTACCTGCTGCTTCCTGGAAGGGGGATGTGCTGTCAGCACATCCCTTGGCCCGCGCCACTTCCTGCAGCCCCCATTGGCCTGGAATGGTGAACCACGGCCAGTGGGAGCCGCGATTGGCCAAACCTGCGGACACAGCAGGTAAACAAACCAGCCCAACCCACCAGGGGCTTTCCCTGAACAAGCGGCGGACCGGCTTTGAGAACCACTGGTCTAGATAATACTTAGTCCTGCCTCAGTGCAAGGGTCTGGATTAGACGACCTCACGAGCTCCCTCTCAGTCCTACATTTCTATGATTTCTGTGATTTATGGTGTCTTTACACTGACAGACCAGCGTAAAGGTACCTTTATGTACATGTGACTATGACTCAGAGTGTTTGTTGGGTTTTTTTCTGTTACATTTGAATAAACATACTGGTTTCCTTTTAAAGAGATTGATGAACAAATGTGACTACCTTGAAGTCAGTGGAGTTACACCAGGAATTTACTTAGTCCCAGTAGATTAAAGGAGATAAGGTAAACGCTAATTGCCTTCATAAAACTGAGGGAAAGGTACACCAAGGAGTGATAGAAATATAAACTGAAACTGATACCACAAGGTGTGGGATAAGTGTAGATAAAAAAGCCCTGGCAGTAATAACACAGAGTGCCAACAAGTCCCTCACATTAAATGTATACATTAATTTTAAGCGGAGGCTATGTGTATGTGGGTATGTTAATAAGAGCACTTCTGTGAAACATAGCATGTAAATATGTCAGGAGCCTGCTATTCAGTTTTGGACCTTTTACTGAATGACATTTTATTTACAACTGGCTGCAACCAGGTGACATTTTTTCCTCACTAAATTTGTCTCAGTGATGTCTTGTCTTTTTCGTTTGATCCTGGGGACAGATATGACCCCGGTGATCCATGCATTTATAACCTCTAGGCCTGATTATTGAAATGCATTGCTAGAAAGGAAGACATACATGCTGAAAAAGCTCCAGCTGATACAAAACACAGCAGCACATCCATTTAGCAACACAAATTGCTGTGAATATGTCACTTCAGTGTTTAATACCATGTCTACACTGGCCAGGGAAACCATGCTAATCCCTATCTAGTGAATGATGTTTAAACACTGTGGTCTAAAAAGATGCTAACTAGTTTCTTTAGCCAGTGAAGACAAAGATTAACTCTTTTACATATATGTTACCCGGGGTTCTTTCAACCCAAAGCTCTTGGTAACTTTTACTCTCTGCGCGGTGGTGTCAGGAAATAAATCAGGGAAGACATGGCCGTCCGACTGATAAATGGCTGGCACACACAGGACAACACAAGAGTGCTTTCACTTAAAGCTAAACTTTACTTAGTCTCAAGCACCTATACACACGTCCACAACAGGTTAGTAAAACACCCCCAACCCTTGATAATTACCAGAGCTGAGTGTGGCTGGGAAACACAAGATGCATCCAGAGAGAGAGAGTCCAGTCCTGAAGAGTCCCACTAACTCAAACTTTTTCCCCTTATTTATACATTGGTAATAGAATGACATGTCCCTTAAAGCAAACTTGTTAAGTAAGCAGTTTCAATGGTCAAGCGAGAGGTTCCTTCTGATTATCGATTAACCAAGTGTGGGTTTTTCCAGAGTTTGCAGCCTTGAGGCCCCAATAAACATTCCTGGGGCACATCCTGCTCTTCTAAGATGCATGTATCAGCAACTTCAACACAATTCTTATCAGGAAGGACGCGGGGTCAAGCTGCCCTCTCTGTGGCACCCCCTCCTGCCTTGGTTAAGCTAAGCCTGCTGACTTGGCTAATTTACAGCCTGCTGACTTGGCTGCTTGTAGCAATAAGCCATAGTGGTTTCAGGCACTTTACTGATTTGCCAAAGTCTCCCCATACATATACACCAGTTCACAAAACTGTATGACTGCTTATGTAGGGACCTGATATTTTGTATTATGAGAATAGCAGAAAGAAAAGGAGTACTTGTGGCACCTTAGAGACTAACAAATTTATTAGAGCACAAGCTTTCGTGAGCTACAGCTCACTTCATCAGATGCGGAATAGCCCAGAGTCAGTGCTGGTGTGTTTTAACCAGCTCACAGCTACACAGTTAGTCCCTTTCTGTGCTGTGCAGGAAAGCTGCTGTATTCCAGTGCATTCTCATTCTTGTACTGCACCCATTACCACGGTGTCTGAACACCAGCAGTTAGCCCTGCTCTACACTACGGGGTTAGGTAGAATTTAGCCTCTTTAGGTCGATTTTAAAATGACTACATCTACACAACCAGCCCCATTCCGTCGACCTAAAGGGCTCTTAAAATCGACTTCTGTACTCCTCTCTGGTGAGGGGAGTAGTGCTAAAATTGACCTTGCTGGGTCGAATTTGGGATAGTGTGGACGCAATTCAACGGTATTGGCCTCTGGGAGCTATCTCAGAGTGCTCCATTGTGACCACTCTGGACAGCTCTTTGAACTCCGATGCACTAGCCAGGTACACAGGAAAAGCCCTGGGAAATTTTGAATTTCATTTCCTGTTCGGTCAGCATGGCGAGCTCAGCAGCACAGGTGACCACCCAGTTCCCCCAGAATCGCAAACTAGCTCCAACATGGACCACAAGGGAGACACTGGAACTGATTGCTTTATGGGGAGAAGAATCTGTGCAGGCCAAACTCCGATCAAAAAGAAGAAATGCTAATATATTTGCCAAAATCGCACAGGGCATGATGAAGAGAGGCTACAACAGGGACACACAGCAGTGCCGCGTGAAAGTTAAGGAGCTCAGGCAAACCTACCAAAAGACAAAGGAGGCAAACGGTCGCTCCCGGTCAGAGCCCCATATGTGCCGCTTCTATGATCAGCTGGATGACATTCTGGGGGGGGGGACCCTACCACTACCCCATCACTGTCCCTGGACACCTGCAAAGGGGGAGTCTCACACAACAGGGAGGATGATTTTGTGGATGAGGAAGAGGAGGAGGAGAAGGAGAATGCGCAGCAGGAAGCGGTGAATCCGTTCTCCCCAGCAACCAGGACCTTTTCATCACCCTGGAGCCAAGGTGGGATTCCTGACCCTGAAGCCAGAGAAGGCACTGGTGAGTGCACTTCTGGTGAGTGCACATCTGTAACTACAGTACAGGGTTTAAAAGCAATAGTGTGTAATGTCTGATTTGCCCTGAAGAATTGGGATGAATTTGTGGCCAGTACAGCTACTGGAAAAGTCTGTTAACATGTCTGGGGATGGAGCGGGAATCCTCCAGGGACATCTCCATGAAGCTCTACTGGAGGTACTCTGAAAGCCTTTGCAGAAGGTTTCTGGGGGAGGGCTGCCTTATTTCATCCTCCACGGTAGGACACTTTACAACGCCAAGCCACTAGCAAGAAGTCTGGAATCACTGCAGCACAAAGCATGGCAGTGAATGGTCCTGGGTTTTGGTCTCATTCAAGCAACATTCTGTCTTTATCTTTCTGTGTTAGCCTCAGGAGAGTGATATCATTCATAGTCACCTGGTTGAAATAGGGGAATTTTTGTAAGGGAACAGTAAAAGGACCCTGTTCATGTGGGCTGTTTGTGCTTGGCTAAAAGGGATCATCCCGGAGAATAGCCACACGGTGGGGTGGGGAGAGGTGTGTGCTGCACATCCACCCGAAAACCACAGTCCCTCCTTTTAAAAGTGAAACCCAACCGGCATTGCTTGCTATGGGAAAGGATGGTGCTGCAGTTTGAAACCATTCCCACATGTTATGAAGGCATAAGAAGTCAACCCCAGGTACTCTTTGGCTTATCATGGCTGCCTGGAACCCGAATTCTGTTTCCCAGGGCGTGTGTGATGTGTCACCAAAGCAGCAGGCACTCAATATAAAAGGCAAAATGCGACCTTGTCCCTAAAGCACATGTGCTGTCTGCTGTGAATTGCTTGATTCACTGTGAAAGAGTCTCCCTTTTGTTCTCAGAAATGTATCATCTTTAATTTTACTCTCCCTTTTTATCCCCCCGCAGGTGCAAATGTTTCTATGCTCCCCCTATCATCTCTGTCCCTGAGGTTATTTCAGATTAGAAGGCGAAAAAAACACACTCGTCATGACGTGTTTTCTGAGCTCATGCAGTCCTCCCACACTGATAGGGCACAGCTTAATGCATGGAGGCATTCAGTGGCAGAGGCCAGGAAAGCATTAAGTGACCGCAATGAGCAGAGGCAGGAGGCGATGCTGAGGCTAATGGGGGAGCAAACAGACATGATGAGGCGTCTGGTGGAGCTTCAGGAAAGCCAACAAGAGCACAGACCCCTGCTGCATCCATTGTATAACTGCCTGCCCTCCTCCCCAAGTTCCATATCCTCCTCACCCAGACACCCAAGAACGCAGGGGGCGGGGAGGCTTCAGGCACCCAGACACTCCACTCCAATGGACTGCCCAAGCAACAGAAGGCTGTCATTCAAACAGCTTTGATTTGTAGTGCGGCTACAATAAGCAATGTCACCTTGTCCTTCCCTCCTGCCCCACTCCACCCCACCCCACCCGGGCAACCTTGTCAGTTATTGCACTTTTTTTTAATTAATAAAGAAGGAATGCATGGTTTCAAAACAATAGTTAATTAATTTCCTTTGCCAGCTGTGATCGAAGGGGGGAGGGTGGTTGGCTTACAGGGAATTAAAATCAACAAAGGGGGTGGGTTTGCAGCAAGGAGAAACACACACAACTGTCACACTGTTGCCTGGCCAGTCATGAAACTGGTTTTCAAAGCCTCTCTGATGCGCAGCGTGCCTAGCTGTGCTCTTCTAATCGCCCTAGTGTCTGGCTGCTCAAAATCGAACACCAGGCGATTTGCCTCAACCTCCCACCCTGCCATAAACGTCTCCCCCTTACTCTCACAGATATTATGGAGCACACAGCAAGCAGCAATAACAATGGGAATGTTGGTTGCACTGAGGTCTAACCTAGTCAGCAAACAGCGCCAGCGAGCTTTTAAACATCCAAAGGCACATTCGACCACCATTCTGCACTTGCTCAGCCTATAGCTGAACTGCTCCTTACTACTGTCCAGGCTGCCTGTGTACGGCTTCCTGAGCCATGGGAGCAAGGGGTAGGCTGGGTCCCCAAGGAGAACTATTGGCATTGCAACGTCACCAATGGTAATTTTCTGGTCTGGGAAGTAAGTCCCTTCTTGCATCTGCTCAAACAGCCTGGAGTTCCTAAAGATGCGAGTGTCATGCACCTTTCCCAGCCATCCCACGTCGATGTTGGTGAAACATCCCTTATGATCCACCAGTGCTTGCAGCACCATTGAGAAGTACCCATTGAGGTTTCGTACTGGTTGGCAAGTTGGTCCGGTGCCAAGACAGGGATATACGTTCCATCTATCACCTCACCACATTTAGGGAACCCCACTGCAGCAAAGCCATCCAGTATGACCTGAACATTTCCCAGAGTCACTACCCTTGATAACAGAACGTCAGTGACTGCATTGGCTATGTGGATCACAGCAGTCCCCACAGTAGATTTGCCCACTCCAAATTGATTACCGACTGACCGGTAGCAGTCAGGCATTGCAAGCTTCCACAGGGCTATCACCACTCCCTTCTCAACTGTCAGGACAGCTCTCCTCGGTATTCTTGTGCTTTAGGGCAGGGGAAAGCAACTCACAAAGTTCAATGAAAGTGGCCTTACATATGCAAAAGTTTCACAGCCACTGTGAATCATCCCATACTTGCAACACTATGCGGTCCCACCAGTCTGTGCTTGTTTGCCGGGCCCAGAATCGGCGTTCCATTGTATCAGTCAGCTCCACTGCCACCATGATGTCTCAATTGCCACAGTCCATGCTTTCAGGAACATCTGTGTCCATGTCCTCCTCACAATCGTCCTCATGCTGGCGTCTCTTAGCCAGGTTATGCACATACTGTAGGATAATGTGCGAGGTGTTTACAATGTTCACAACAGCAGCGGTGAGCTGAGTGGGATCCATGCTTGCCGTGCTATGGCATCTGCATGGGTAACCCAGGAAAAAAGGTGTGAAACGATTGTCTGCCGTTGCTTTCACAAAGGGATGGAGGGAGGGGAGACTGACGACATGAACCCAAAACCACCCACGACAATGTTTTTGTCCCATCAGGCATTGGGAGCTTAACCCAGAAATCCAATGAGCAGTGGAGACTGCGGGAACTGTGGGATAGTTACCCACAGTTCACTGCTCCATGAGTCGATGGAAGCCATGGTACTGAGGACGCACTCCGCCGACTTAATGCGCTTAGTGGGGACATACACAATCGACTGTATAAAATCAATGTTTAAAGATCAACTTCTATAAAATTGACCTAATTTCATAGAGTAGATATACCCTTTGAGAATTAAACAAGTCTACGCTGGCCCTGGTGGTCAAAGCTTTCCAGAGGGTCCTGGGCCTTGCAGCAGGGCAAGGATGCATTCCAAGAGTGGGGATCTGGACTGATGATGCTCAAAGAACTGTGTTGAAGAATAATTCACTAGAAAGGTACTAACGTAGGGCCTAGCTCTGCAAAGCCTTACGCAAGAGAGTCACTCATTGACTTGAAAGTAAACACTAACTGTAAGACTGGGCACACAATTTTCCTAGCTGACGTAGACGTAGCTGAACTGTTCACAACCACACAGCAATGACAAAACAGCACACACAGCTAAATATCCCAACTCAAGATTTCACCAGCTGTCCACATCAAAAAGTCTGTGATAAGGTGCCTTGGAGCAAAAACTAAATGATTTCTGCTAGGAATTTTGTTTTATAACCAAAATTATTTCATTTTCGGTGAAAGGCTACGGTATATTGTATATTTAAGGCTCCGGGGGTGGTGTGGAGGTGTGTTAACCCAGCTACTCCTGTGGCCTTGTGCCTGTTTCAGGAGCTGCAAGGCGTGCAATGAGACCATTGTCATTACTACCCCTGTGGCAAGAATGCAATCTGTACTGCCCGCTGAACTGGGCCATCTCCATTCACTGGTGAGGTACACAGATCTACTCTCTCCATGCAGGGGCTGTAATTCTCTGGGTTGCCTTTAGAAACACTGATTGCTACTAGCCTACAACAGTCCTTGGTCCCAGGAGAGTTCAAAGAGAGTGATTGCGTCGAGCCCCAATGCAGAGCAACAGTGATACTTTATCCTCTCGCCACTTCCCCTCCCGACCCTCCTCCCCACACGGTGTGTACCCATGCAGGACCAGTTTGTCCTAACACTTCATACCCATCATATGGTACACATATTTCAGAAGTAATGAGCAATTCTGGCTTTCCCCATTGTCTGAGAAATTGAATCCATGAGTGATAAAAACCCAGAGGCCTTTTTCCAGTTTCTGAACTGACAGCTGAAGCAATGTAAATGTCACAATCTTGGCATATCTGCCAACTCTTCCCACATAAGCGGCGGCTGTATCAGGATATAAACTTTTCCAATGAGCTCCAAGCTCTGTAACAGCGGGTATATCTCAGCAGCAGGAAGACACATATGATTATTTCTCCTATTTCCCTGTGCTGCAAGAACTATGCCATTGCTCATGTTTTCTGCATAATTTAAAATTCAATATGTTTTTAAAAAAATTAATTGCAGCTGCTGGGAATTTTGAGAGACATTTTTCTTTATACCTCCTGACACCTTTTCCATTATACGATCAGACTCCAAAGAACTGAAATAAATAGTCTCAACACAGGGTAACCGATCATGTTCAAAATCTGCAGTAGCTGGAAACAGATGCATTCAGGTTTCAAAACATATAAAAATGGATCACTCTTTCTCACCAGCTTTTAGATCTTGGCTTACTGTAGAGGGGTTTAAATACATTTAGCCCATAAGCAAACTTTTTATTCTCCCTTTGTGTACCTGCACTTATTTCTGGGTGCCATGGATGTAATTTAGTTGTCTCACTGTCTACCTGATATGCGATCATCAAGTAACTCTGTGTGCTGTTTCCACCCTCTTGTGCAGAGTTGTCAGAACTGGGCATGTTGGTAGCCACTGACGTTAGCCAGCCCCAAGCTAGCTCATAAATTCACTCATTTGATGCTGGACATCAAAAAATCAGCATAGTCTGATAATACCTGGGATAGATGAGCAGCCCTTTTCCAGACAACTGCTCCATCTTGAAAAGGAAAAAGGTGCCAGAGATGCCCTAAGAACTGTTCCTATAATCATTATGATTTATTAGTTGTATTGCACAGGCATTCCAGAGCCCCTAGCACAGGGGCGGGCAAACTTTTTGGCCTGAGGGCCACATCGAGGAATAGAAATTGTATGGCGGGCCATGAATGCTCACAAAATTGGGGTTGGGGTGTGGGAGGGGGTGAAGGCTCAGGTGGTGGGTGTGGGCTTCGGTGGGGCTGAGGATGAGGAGTTTGGGGTATAGGAGGATGCTCTGGGCTGGGACCCAGGGATCTGGAGGGCGGGAGGAGGATCAGGGCTGGGGTGGGGTGCTGGAAGGGGTGCAGGTTCCAGCTGGGGGTGCAGGCTCTGGGGTGGGGCTGTGGATGAGAGGTTTGGGGTTCAGGAGGGTGCTCCAGGCTGGGATTGAGGGGTTTGGAGAGCAGGAGGGGGATCAGGGCTGGTGCAGAGGGTTGGGGCATGGGGAGAGGCTCGGGGTGCAGGCTCCGAGCTGTGCTTACGCTTACCTCAAGCAGCTCCTGGAAGCAGTGGCATGTACCTTCTCTGGCTCCTATGCATGGAGTGGCCCCCAACCCTTGGAGTGGGGCCCTGTGGCTGCTCCCGGGAGCTGCGTTGTGCGGCGCCCAACCCAGCGCCCTGGCTCTAGGAGGAGCGGGGCCAAGCTGTGTGGTGCAGCCCCCGACCCGGCGACCCAGCTGGAGCGCGGGAGTGGAGCAGGCCCCAGAGCCTGTTCCCCAGCGGGAGCTCACGGGCCGGCTTAAAACAGCTTGTTGGACAGATCCAGCCCACGGGCCATAGTTTGCCCACCCCTGCCCTAGCAGGTATGGAGCCTCATTGTCCTGTACAAACACATACAAAGACACAGTTCCTATCCTGAAGAACTTACATTCTAATATAAGTCCAAGTACACCAAGTGAGTGTAATGGGGACAGGAGGAAAAGGGGAACATCAGTGAGATCATGAGGTGACATAGAAATAATTACCAGCAGTCCTTGGCAATCCCTTGATCAATAGACTATGGGTAGCTAGTGCAAGACCAAACAAAACAAAAGGCATGCAAGTAGCCCTGTCATCATGGAATGTTACTAACCATACAGATTAATAGACACAACATTTGTTGCAAGAAAATTCAGGAGCTAAAACATGACACCACTGTCCTGTAGTATCCCAGATTTGGCCGTGAGGAACACCAAGGTGGGACTGGAGGAGGAGATTTCTTAGAATCCCTTGGAGCTGCTAACCCACAGATGAAGCATGCACTTCTGGGATGGACTTTTGCAAAACGTTCCATTGTTGTTGTTGCTAAGATTGAAATCATTCCTAAGGCAGCAACGCTGAAGCAAAATCAGTTTAATAGAATTTGGGTCTAAGTATGTATTAACTGTAATTGTGCAGTCATTGTATGGCCTCATTATAGGGCAGAGTTAAGGTTGATTTGGTGCCTTAACTGTGCATTTGGGCACCTTATCTTTGGATATTTTAATCTTAATTCTGAATTTCCTGGCTTTAAAATGGTTGTTTGGGGATAGTTACAAACTTCTTGCATTTTTTTAAAATCCCAAATTACTGATGTGTACTCTCATCTTTCACTGTAGCCTAATGCAGTTTATTTATCTAGGAATAAGTGAGCGGTTTGGTGGTTCTGAGGGAAGGGCTAAAAGTCAGAGTCTAACAGGATGCTGATGTGATGATTCTGCTGAACAGACATAAGTCACCTGAAGGGCAGTTGGAGGAATGATTAGTGAGCAGTGAGTCATAAAGACAGTGTGTCTGAGGGACCTGAGAGGAGTTTGGAAGCAGCTGGCAAGTGCTTTTGAGGGGAGGAGATGGCACAACTACACAGGGCTACTGATGTGTATAATTATGGGGGCACTATTCCTTTAACTTGCTGGGCTTGGTCAAATATAGTTGGAGAGGGCTTGTGCAGCAAAACTTGATTTTAGGGTAAGAATACAGATTGGGCCTAGCACAGGATTGTGAGGGGGACATCTGAGGGTCTGATTCTAACCTCATATTGGTTTTATATTGTAATTCCACTGGACCTTGCTGGAGTTACTCCTGCTTTGCAATGGTGAGAGACAGATCAGAATCAGGCTCTGTGTGTCTATCAAGCTGCAACATGAAGCACAGTTCTAGGGCCCATACTCAAGATTCAGTTTGGTGGTTGGCTGGATTGCAGATGCCAGCATCAAATGTAACCAGATGAGCTTTGAGTGTGACACTACTCCAGCTGTGGTGGTAGAACTGTTGGAATCAGGAGGTAAAGGAATCATGATTCTTTCTCCTCTCAAAGGCAGAGTTTTGCAAAGGGGGAGATATGTGGGAAGAAACCCTTCTTTTCTAAAAGAGGGAGCTTTGGTTTGAAGGTTATTAAACGAAATCGCTTGATTTTAATGGGATACTTGAAGAAGGAGATTTCCCCTCTTAGGGCCTGCTCCAAAGCCCACTGAAGTCAAGGTAAAGGCCCCCCACTCTGAGTCAGGTCCTTAGCAGTCTGAGGAAATTACTTTTCTTCAATTAAATAGAGGTAGCTGAAATGTTTACTGTAATTTAACTGAGCAAATTTAGAAAAGAGAAAAGTTAAATTCCTCCAAATGCACTTGCTGAATGGATGGTTCTTTGAGTGTCTCAGAAGGAAACAACCTTTTCCCTTATGTGTTTTGAATTAAAGTCTCGGAGTGAAGTCCTGCTCCCATTGAAGTCTATGGCAGAAGTCCCACGAATTTCAGTCGATCAAGATTTCACCCTGGGGCAGATCTGGTGTTCTCAGTATATTAACAACTCCCCACCCCCACCCCCTCCCCCCAACAGTTTTTTTTGTGGCCTGTGATAAACCTTGTGTCCTGCAGGGGATGAGGGGAGGAGGTGCTGCACAGAGAAGAAGGGTGGGACTGGGGAATCTATTCAGTTTTCATCCCTTTTACACAAATGTGCTTTTCACATAACCATAACCAGACACTCTGAACAGCAAGGGATTTTACTATCGCCATTTCACAGATGGGGACAGAGACCCAGAGGTGCAGTGACTTTTCCCAGTTCACATGGTGACTCCATGGCAGAGCTAGCAATAGAACTGTTGAGTCAGGCCTCCTGGTCCCCCCTGCTCTAACCACAATCTACATAAAATACCACTTTTAAAATGGCTAAGAAGTCAAGAACAAAATTGGGGTTGGGGGAGCCCAACATGAGAGGTGAGGGGCAGGGGACCCAGCCGCCTTCCTGCTCCTAGGGCTGGTATTTGTCTAGTGAAACTGCATGACATTATGACCTCAGAGGGATCTGTCCCCTACCCTCAATCCAGGCCTCAGCATCTGCTCTGTCAAGTCTGGCAGGAACAAGAGTGAGAAGGGTAGGGGGGGAGGCAGCAAGAACTAGAAGAGAACTTCCAGGGAAGAGAGAACCAGGTCAGTGCTGATCCTGAGATCCCTGGCAGGACCTTTAATGGCAGGGTCAGAATAGGAGAAGGGCAGATGCGAATGAATAAGGAGAGAAGAGAAATAGAACAATGATGCGTTTGTGATGTTGGCAAATTCCACAAAGTCCCAGAGGGGATTTTGTGTATTACTTGGAGTGTGTATTCAGGGCCTGATTGTTAACATTTTGCAGACTGAACAGCATGGCCACTCACTACTCCACAGCAGCAGTGGAGACAAAACTCTGATGCTTATAGAGAACAGCAGGCCACTGCCCCTGGAGCTAAAGCAGAGTCTCAGGCCATGTCTACACTACGAAAGTACTCCGATTTGACAGAAGTCAATTTTTGGGAACAGATTGTATAAAGTCGAGTGCATACATCCACACTAAGCACATTAATGTGTCCACCGTACTGTGGCAAGCATCGACATTCCGAGCGATGCACTGTGGGTAGCTATCCCACAGTCCCCGCAGTCCCCGCTGCCCATTGGAATTCTGGGCTGAGCTCCCAATGCCTGATGGGGCCAAAAATTTGTCTCGGGTGGTTATGGCTAGATGTCATCACTCAACCCTCCCTCCCTCCATGAAAGCAACAGCAGACAATCATTTCATGCCCTTTTCCCTGGATTACCCAAGCAGACACCATAGCACAGCAAGCATGGAGCCTGTTCAGCTCACTGCAGCAATTATGACCATTGTAAACACTTTGAGCATTATCATGCAGTTTATGCAGAACCAGCAACTGAAAAACCAGGTGACGGAAGCGCGGTGATGAGGACATGAACACAGATTTCTCTAAAAACTGCAGTCCCCAGCAATTTGGAGATCATGGTGTTACTGGGGCAGGCTCATACCATGGAACACTGACTCTGGGTATGGGAAACAAGCACAGAGTGGTGGAACCGCATAGTGTTGCAGGTTTGGGATGATTCCCAGTGGCTCCAAAACTTTTGCATGTGTAAGGGCACTTCCATGTAACTTTGTGACTTGCTTTCCACTGCCCTGAAGTGCAAGAATACCAAGATGAGAGCAGCCCTCACAGTTCACAAGCAAGTGGCAATAGCCCTGTGGAAGCTTGCAATGCCAGACAGCTACCGGTCAGTCGGTAATCAATTTGGAGTGGGCAAATCTACTGTGGGGGTTGCTGTGATGCAAGTAGCCAACGCAATCATTGAGCTGCTGCTACCAAAAGTAGTGACTCTGGGAAATGTTCAGGTCATACTAGATGGCTTTGCTGCAATGGGATTCCCTAACTGTGGTGGGGATATAGATGGAACGCATATCCCTATCTTGGGACTGGACCACCAGGGCAGACAGTACATAAACCGCAAGGGGTACTTTTCAATGGTGCTACAAGCACTGGTGGATCACAAGGGACATTTCACCAATGTCAGCGTGGGATGGCCGGGAAAGGTTCATGACGCTCGCATCTTCAGGAACTCTGGTCTGTTTAAATGGCTGCAGGAAGGGATTTACTTCCCAGACCAGAAAATAACTGTTGGGAATGTTGAAATGCCTCTAGTTATCCTTGGAGACCCAGCCTACCCTTTAATGCCCTGGCTCATGAAGCCATATACAGGCACCCTGGACAGTAGTAAGGAGCTGTTCAGCTATAGGCTAAGCAAGTGCAGAATGGTGGTAGAGTGTGCATTTAGATGTTTAAAGGGTCGCTGGTGCAGTTTACTGACTTGCTCAGACCTCAGCGAAACCAATATTCCCATTGTTATTGCTGCTTGCTGTGTGCTCCACAATCTCTGTGAGAGTAAGGGGGAGACGTTTATGGTGGGGTGGGAGGTTGAGGCAAATTGCCTGGCCGCTGAATACGCACAGCCAGACACCAGGGTGATTAGAAGAGCACAGCAGGAAGCGCTGTGCATCAGAGAAGCTTTGAAAACCAGTTTCATGACTGGCCAGGGTACTGTGTGACACTTCTGTTTTTTTCTCCTTGATGAAAACCCACCCCTTGGTTGCCTCTATTTTCCCTGTAAGCCACCCACCCTCCCCCCTTCGATCACAGCTTGCTTGCAAAGGAAATAAAGTCCCTATCATTTAAAAAACATGTATTCTTTATTAATTGATTATAAAAATAGGGAGATAACTCACAAGGTAGCCCAGGTGGGGTGTGGGAGGAGGGGAGGAGGGAAGTAAAAGGCCACTTTAAAACTTCTTGAATGACAGCCTTCTGTTGCTTGGGCTGTCCACTGGGGTGGAGTCGTTGGGTACCCAGAGCCTCCACCCCCGCACCCCCCGCGTTCTTGGGCATCTGGGTGAGGAGGCTATGGAACTTGGGGAGGAGGGAGGGTGGTTAAACATGGGCTGCAGTGGCAGTCTGTGATCCTGCTGCTGTTCATGAACCTCCACCAGACGCCGGAGCATGTCCGTTTGATCCCGCAGTAGCCCCAGCGTTGCCTCATGCCTCCTCTGATCTTCCTGCCACCACCTCTCCTCACGTTCATCGGCCACTTTCCTGTACTCTGCTATTGTGTCCCTCCACACATTCTGCTGATCTCTGTCAGTGCTGGATGACTGCATGAGCTCAGAGAACATTTCATCGCATGTGCGTTTTTTTTGGCGCCTTTTCTGAGATAGCCTCTGGGATGGAGAAGGGAGGCTTGAAACATTTGCAGCTGCTGGAGGGAAAAAAGGGAGTGAAGTATTTTAAAAGATACATTTTACAGAACAATGGCTATACTTTTTCATGGTGAACAACACTATTCACTTTACATAACACATGTGATTTTGATACAAGGTCACATTTTGCATCTTATATTGAGTGCCAGCGGCTTTGGTGTTAGAGATCACACACGCATTGCAGGGCAAAAGAATTCAGCTTGCAGGCGGCCATGGTAAGCGACAGTCTTTCAGCTTCTGCAACCTTCATAACAGCAGCGCCCTCCTCTCCCATACCAAGCAAAGCACATTGAATTGGTCATTTAGTACTGCGTTTTTCCTGTTAACGTGCAGCAGCAGAAACCAAACTACCCCCCCGCCAATCCAATTCTCTGGGATGATCGCTTTACCCCTCCCCCCACCACATGGCTAGTATCAGGGAAGATCCCTGCTAGCCAAACGCAAACAGCTTAGTGCCAATGCCCCCCCCACACCGCGTGGCTAACTGCGGGGAGGATTTCTTTTCAGCCACAGGCAAACAGCCCAGTAGGAACAGCCACCTCTGAATGTCCCCTTAATTAAATTCCCCTATTTCAACCAGGTTACCATGAATGATATCACTCTCCTGAGGATAACACAGAGAGATAAAGAATGGATGTTGCTTGAATGCCAGCAACCACCGGGACCATACGCTGCCAGGCTTTGTCATGCAATGATACCAGATTACTTGCTACTAGCATGGCGTGGTAACGTGTCCTACCATGGAGGACGGAATAAGGCTGCTCTCCCCAGAAACCTTCTGCAAAGGCTTTTAGAGTACCTCCAGGAGAGCTTCATGGAGATGTCCCTGGAGGATTTCCGCTCCATCCTCAGACACGTTAGACTTTTCCAGTATCTATACTGGCCACAAATGCATCCCAAGTCCTCAGGGCTACTTAATCATTAAAAAACACTTGCTTTTATAACATGTATTATATTTAAAAAGGTACACTCACCAGAGGTCCCTTCTCCGGCTTCGTTGGGTTGGGAGAGTATTTCAGTCAGGGTGATAAAAAGATCCTGGCTGTCAAGGAGAATGGTGTGCTGTGTGCTCTCCTCAAGCTCATCCTCCTCCTCCTCATCTTCCCCATTCACAAAAATCCTCAGGCATGGCAGAGAGTACCCTATCATCGGAGTCCACGGACAGGGGTGGGGTAGTGGTGGCAGCCCCCCTAAAATTGCATGCAGCTCAGCATAGAAGCGGCATGTCTGGGGCCCTGTCCCAGAGTGTCCATTTGATTCTTTGGTTTTCTGGTATGCTTGTCTGAGCTCCTTAAGTTTCACGCTGCACTGTGTTGCGTCACTGCTGTAGCCTCTGTCCCTCATGGACTCAGAGATTTTTTGAAATGTTTTGGCATTTCACCTTTTAGAACGTAGTTCTGATAGCACGGATTCCTCTCCCCATACAGCAATCAAAACCAGTACCTCCCGTTCGGTCCATGCTGGAGCTCTTTTTCGATTCTGGGACTGCATGGGCACCTGTGCTGATGAGCTCTGCATGGTCACCTGTGCTGATGAGCTCGCCTGGCCAAACAGGAAATGAAATTCAAAAGTTCCCGGGGCTTTTCCTGTACACCTGGCCAGTGCATCCAAGTTCAGAGCGCTGTCCAGAGCGGTCACAATGGTGCACTGTGGGATAGCTCCCGGAGGCCAATACCTTCGAATTGCGTCCACACTAACCCTAATTCAAAACGGCGATGTCGATTTCAGCAATAATCCCCTCGTTGGGGAGGAGTACAGAAATCGGTTTTAAGAGTCCTTTATGTTGAAAAAAATGGCTTCGTTGTGTGGATGGGTGCAGGGTTAATTCTATTTAACGCTGCTAAATCCGACATAATCTCGTAGTGTAGACCAGGCCTCAGTTAGTGGTAATGCAGGCCTAGGACACACAGATTTCATCCTTTAGAGGGCAACAGATCCCAGACACTCCAGCCTGAGCATTCGCCTGGTGCTCTTCTGCAGCAGCTTTCATCCTAAGATCTGTCATGCAGAAGCCTCAGCAGCACTGTGGACAGATGCTCTGGGTGGGAAGCACAGACACTTCTGACTAGAGCAGGCAGGAAAATGATTTTCCCATCCTGCAAACGTTTTCAGTATTTTGAATTTTTTTCCTGTTCCACAGGGAGATAAAACCAACTCCTTTCTAAATTTTCCCCATGAAAAAATTTGGTTGTGCCTAATTGGCATTTTTGAACAAAAAAAATTTATCAAAACTTTCCCAACCAGAAAGTATTTCTGTTCTGACTAAACCAGTCTTCTGTAACAGTGTCTCTGCCATCCTTCTCTTCCTTAGCCATCAGGCACAAGGCTAGCTTGGCTGGGTTCACTGGCTGGTCAGCTTTCGCCAGATTTAATCAGAGCTTTCACCACATTTTGGCTCATAAAAAACCTGGACTTTCCAAACACTGAATGTTCAGCTCTCCATCTCTGAGTCACATGAATGCGATTTGATCTAGACATTGACTTTTAGGTTGGGATTTTCAAAGAAGTCCAAGACAGTTAGGCACCCAGCTGCCCAATTCCCTGGACTCCCTCTGAGAATCCCAGCCTAAATCTCCAATCTCCTTCTCTACTTCTCTCAAGCTCTTTTCTTTAAGAGTGGAATGCAATGTCCAGCTGCACCCTCCCAAAGAGGATTTTTAAAAATACCTAACACCTGGTGCAATTTGGTGCACTCCAAAGACAAAAAATTAGTTTACAGAATTTTTATGAGCCCCAGAGGTCTGAGACTCAAACAGGCGGGGCATTTGCTTTTCATGCATCATTGCCACTAATACTGTTTTTGCAGGAAAAATTAACTCTGCCCCGTAGGGATCCCTTGAGGGGAAAAAATAAACAACCTAATTTATCTTTTAAACATCAGTTTAATCTGATCTGGGACATAAAATGCTTTAATTGTTATGATATGGTTATTGCATAGCATCTGTTCGGGGTAGACCTACAGTTGTTTGGGTGACTTCACTGAGTGTTTCTATACATTAATGTTGTGTTACCAACCTTGAGAAATCAAGAATCATGAGATTTGCCGAAATAATCATGAGATATTTTAAAAAAAGAAACTATATTGTGTTTCCATGATCCGTCTCTTGATTTGTAAACTGCCCATCCACAGTGTATAACAATTAGTGTTGTCCACTCTCCCCAGTTTATTGGGAAAGGTGATCTTGGCCCTACTGCAGGAGTTCTCACCCTCAGCTCTCCGTCTCCTGCCCAGTAATTAATTCTGTCTGCTCCCAATGTCCCTATCAACAACATCCCCCCCCCATTCCTCCATCAGTTCAGCCCCCACCCAGACCTCAGTCCACCCATCAGTTCATCCCCCCAGCCTCACTTCTGCTCCTCCAGGGGTTCTTCACCCCCATCTCCCAGGCCTGTGGGAGCTTTAGTGTGGTCCCTCTCCCTCTTGCTGGTTGGGGGGGAAGCTTCAGGTGCTCTTCACCTCCCCTACTTCTTTCCAGATGGGATGCTATGGGGGGGAGGAGCCATCCCTTCCCCCTTGCTTGAAGTAGGGGGAGGAAGGAGCAGAGTCACCCTGAGCTAGTGGGCTCTTTCTGTTCTCTCCTCCCCATACCTCTCCTGTCAGACTGGCCTCAGGTTGCTGAGGGGCAGAGGAGGGGGAGAGAGCTCTGCATGGCTGCTCTGCCCCAGGAGGTGAAGGGGGTCAGGGATCCAATCAGAGGGTTGCCCTCTCCCACAAGGAGGGGTCAAATGCCCTAGAGGACTGGAACTTCTCCCGTCATCACGTCACTGGCCCCAGCCAAGATCCTGCCAGTCACCAAAAATTGCAAAAGTTGGCAATACTGTAACATTCTTTGATTTCTTTTAAAGCTGAATGACCTGGGTAATCCTTGTATGGTACATAATTACAGCATTCTGGTAAGCCATTACACATCAGTAACGTAACCTTAACTCCTGCTTAACAAGTCTTCTGTCTAGGGATATGTTATTGATCAGTCCAGTCACAGCGACAAGGGCTCTCACCCTACAAACTTTTAGACTGTTTCAGTTTAGCAATTAAGCTTCACTGAAGCAATGCTACCATAATAAAATGTTCTGTTTCCATTCAGCAATGGCAAGATCAGAGAAGAGTCTGCTCAGCTTCACTTGGCTGTGAACTAATGAACAAAGACCTTTATGATTATCCGTAGGATCTATTTATCTATATCTGTGATTGGAACATAGACTGCAGGAGAAAATGAGATTGCAAGAAGCCAGGAAGCTGGTGAGCTAATAATTACAGGAAAGGAAACTCATTCAGAAACCTCACATGATGATTCAGTAACTAAACCTTGTGGAAGATCATTCAAATAACGGAGTAGTATACTCTTCATTGCAAACTTGACAGTCTTTAGAAATTAAAGTGTCAAAGTTTTAACATGAATCTGGGCCAAACCCTGAAGTCCTTATTAATTAATTATTTATTATTATTATTAATTTATGCAAGTTTCAGAATGAAACCTGTCCCTTCCCCAAGAGTTCACTCCATACACAGCAAAACTCTCATTGGCTTCACTCACAGATGGAAAAGAACTTGTGCAAATATGGGACAAAAATACCTTGGACCCACATGTAACAGGACAGCAGACATGGAGACCATGTATGGGAATGCAGGGCTTTTCTGCTGAGTCACCTTGTACTCAAGTGATACAATCCTGCATTAAGATTCAGGGTAATTACTCTGAGTAATACTGGCAGATAGGTCCAGCTATCTCCAACCTGGCTATAAAAGAGGTGTGAGTGTCTCTTTAGGCTAGTGGAAAGTAGAGAGCTAAGAACTGAGGAGGTCCTGGAAGGAAACCCTCAGAACAACCAAGCTCAAAGAGGGGGCATAGGATGAGGTTTATGTTGCATTAGGATTTTTGAGTTTCCTTCCAAACCCCAGGAAGGGTGAACTTAGATACTATCAGGATTTGTGTGATCTGCTGAGGATGAAGAAGGGATCCATCACATTCACATGGAAGAAAGGGGAAGCTGTATTCAGCTAATACAAACCACCACCAAAGCCAGACCTCAAAACCTGTAGAAGCCCTAGCTACACATTTGGGGTTTCATGAATTTTAGGTGGGAGATGGGGCTGGATCAAAAGAGCCCCACTGTCTTACCCCCTGTAGTGGTCCCTCGCTCTCCAGTGGGGAAGGACGCTACTCTGCCTCACTGGGTCTGGCAGAAGGACTTGGGCCCGGGTCCCACTGCGGGGCTGATCAGTAAGCAGTCTACCGTCAGTTGCCTCCTAGCAGCCATAAATCACCTTTAACAGTCTGGAATTCTAGTCCCCTTGGGTGAGGCTGAGCAGTAATCAGTCTTCAGCCCGCAGTCTCCTGGCTGGTGCAGACAACAATTAACAGTCTACAAGGGGATGCCCTGGGCCCTTTCAGATGGGGAAGAGCAGGCTTTAGCCAAAGCTTTGGGGCTAAGGCAGCCAGCAAACACACAGTCTAGGCTCTGCCCCTTTGAGGGGGGGACAAAGCAGGGAGCAGTCTTTAGCCCACAGACCCCCAGCAGGGGCTGACAACAAGTAAGAATCTAGCATGCCCCAACCCTCAGACAGGGTGGAGCAACAAAAGATCTGGTGTCTTAACTTGGGCAGACAGCAGGCAAAGGCAGGCCTATCGGCCTGTGGCGGGGAAGCTGCCACCCCCAGGTAGAGTAGCAGGGGGTAGTGGTATATGGACCCAACTGACTCCACCACGTCCCAGCCCAGGGCCCTAACAGTGGCAGAGTGGTCTGCCGCTGGGTCAGAGGGGGCATCCAGCCAAAACGCTGACTCGAGCTCCAGCAACAAAACCGGACTATAGTCTGGTTTCCCTGGGCTATTTCTTACCACAGTCTGGGTGGCGCGGTTTGTAGTCCACAGTGTGACACTGCACTCCATAGTCTTCATAGCGATATTATTTATCATTAATTATGATATAGTTATGATGTATTTTATGCAAGATAAGTCATGTGAGATGTCATTGGAAGATTATGATTTGCTGAATATGATTATCCTATTAGTATGCCTGTATCATTTTTGTACCTGAAATTATGAATATTAACTATGTATCTGTATCTCACATGTAGTTACACCTGGGTAACGCCCACTAGGCAAAAGGCTCTCAGTCTAGATGGCTGGCTGGGAAGGGCCCATTCAACTTAATGAGCCATTAGAGAGAACAATAGGCCTTAGGAGAAGCTTATCCCTCACCTGGGAAGCCTTCCTGAGAACTCTACAAATAGCCACTGAGTAATGGCTGCTGTGACACTACAGGGACATGTGACCAGGTCACCTTGTGCTGGACTCTATCTTGAGAAATCAGAATTTTTCTGCTGACTGGTGTGGGAACCAAGCTTTGAAACAAAGGGTTCCCTGCCATATGCAAAAAGCTATATAAGGCAGGGGAATGACACCATTGTGGTTCTTCACTGATGCCCCTCCAAGAAGAGAGAAGACTCCTGGAAACACTTGAGGAACAAAGACTGAACTGGAGGAAGTGCTGGATGAAGGCTAAAGGGATTTTTAACCTGTGAATGGAACACCTGGGGATTCCAAGCTGTAAGCAAGTGCAGCTTGCCCCTTAAGAATCTGCAGGCTGCTTGTATCATCACTTATCCAATCTCTTTAGTATATTAAGCTGAGTTTGCATTTTTGTTTATTTCCTAGGTAATCTGCTTTGATCTGTTTGCTATCCCTTATAATCACTTAAAATCTATCTTTTGTAGTTAATAAACTTGTTTTTGCTTTGTCTAAAACCAGCGTGTGGGAGTCATAACTCTGGGCAGAAAACTGTTGTATATTCCTCTCCACATTGTGTGTGTGTGAATTTTATGAGCTTAAGCTGTATAGTTCCCTATGAAGCGCAAGACAATATACTTTTAGGTTTACACTCCAGAAGGGGTGCATGCCTGAGTAGCTGGGTAGTTAGAGCCTGCCCATGCAGGGCTGATCAGAACGTCTGCATGTAACTGCAGCTGGGTGTGTCCCTGCCTGTATGGTTGCTGGTGAAAGTGCAGGCTGGAGCCTAGAGAGAGCTTGTCACAGTAATACAGTGTAAAGGAGCCCAGGTTGGTGGGTCAGGGGGGCTCAGTAGTACTTCAGTTCCAGGTGGCACCCTGCAGGAAACCCACCACACACAGATCCTCTGACTCCTCTGGATACATAGCGAATGGAAGTCCCGGCAACTTCTCTCCAGAGTCAGTCTCCTCTGGGAGCAGGGTGCTGCACAGCACAGGTTCAGCTCCAGGGTTCTGCAGTAGAATGGAGCCATTCATCTCCTTCCCTGGCTCCCACTCTGGTACTTCTGGCGAGGGGGGCAGGACGGGCTTGGTTCTGCCCACCAGAGTGAGTGTAGTGGTCCCTCACTCTCAAGTTTGGAGGGAGGCCTCTCTGCCTCACTACACTCCCCCCTCAGATTCTATAGGGACTTCCTGAGGAAGATGACACTGACCCTCTCTGCCTCAGAATCCCCAACCACTGATGTAAACACCCCTCACCAAAGAGTTTTCAAGTCAAGCACAGGTTATGCCTAAACAACACAACTGACAGAGTTAAGCTGTCTTGGAGGTTAGAAAGTAGCCCCCAATTTTTCCTGCTTGTACCCTACCTCAGTGGCTGTGTGAATTTCCCTCCAGCACCTCTTATGATCTCTTGTATGCCTCTTTCTGTAGTGTACCCCTCTGATGATATTTTGTATGCCTCTCCCTGCATCCCTCTTTATGATCTTTTCTATGCCTCTCTCTGTATCCCGCTTCTGATATATTGAGGCTACACCCTTTGACCTCTCCAGAGCGGGGCAGGCCGTTCTTACTACTTGTTCCCCAGTGGGGTAATATGTAGGAAATTGTAGTTACATTTTTTATGCAATTCCATGATATGTTTTTAGCTGTGTTTCTGAGTAGGTTCCACATTCCTCTCCTACCTGTTTTTCCCCCCACCAATGTGTTGTTGCAAGAAATCTAGCTCTGGCGGTCTCCCTCTGCAAAAACTTTTGGATTATCATCAGCAAATATACTCCCACCTACGCAGTGATTCAAAAGTAGAGAAGATTGTGGAGAGAAGGACACCTAAGCAGTCTCTAAATTAGCAGCAAATAAGAGAAAAAAAGTCAAATATATAAGAGATGTCACTTGTATGGTGAAGCCAATATTATTATTGCACCCTGACAATCTGCTCTGCTGATACACCTCTCTGTGTTTCCAACACATTGGGCTGAGTATGTTCAAAGCTAGATACCCAATCCTGCAACCCCCTCCATTGACTTGAATAAGACTGCTGCTGAGACTAAGGACTACTCCCCATGAGTAAGGTATTGCTGGCCCTGGCCCTATAGCTACTTGGAGCCTATTTTGCCTTTTTTTTAAATGCAGTTGTTTGTATCTAAAATCCAGAAACAAAGGGCTTGTATGGAGAGTTAGCACGCAGCAAGCTGGGGTATAAATCTGCAGCGCACTGACTGCCATGCACTAATTGGCTGCGTGGACCCTGCTACCATGCACTACAAGTTCCATAGCACGCTTTGACCTCCTCCTGTTTCCAACAGATGTACGGAACTCTAAGGACATGGTGGGAGAGTCCACATGGCAACTTAATGAGCAGCAGGCCGTGCACGGTAGATCCACATTCTGGCTCGCCGCACACTAAGGGAATGCCTACGCTACAGAGACTATGCAGGCATAGCTACGTCATCATAGCTATGCTGCCATTGCCCTGGAGTATAGATGCAGCCTACACGACCAGGCGTTTGTCTCTCGATGTAGGAACATCGCCTCGCCCTCTTTCATCTATATAGCTGCAGCTCCACTGGGGGTTTTGTCAGCATAGCTACGTCGCTAGGGTGTGTGAGTATTTTGCACACCTTTGATAGATGTAGCTATGCCAACAGAACTTTTTAATTGTAAACTAAGCCTGAGTCTCTGTGAGGACAAGCCCAAAGACGATACAGAAACCCAATTACAGGGGATGATAACATCCTTTTCCTTGAGCTATCTCGTGTTTCCACATATTTTACAGACTATTGCACACCAGTATCCTAACTAGCCCTCTGGCCTCACCCTGTACCAACACTGACATGTGAGGCTGACTTTGGGCTCAGTCCTGAGCCTTGCTATGGCCTCTTTGTGCTGCCACCATTTAGCCCAAGCCCGCAGTCCCCTCCCACACTCCGAACCCCTCAGCTGCACCCGCCCCCAGCCTAGAGCCCCCTCCTGAATCCCAAACCCCTCATCCCTGGCCCCACCCCAGAGCCTGCACTCCCAGCCAGAGCCCTCACCCCCACACACTCCAACCCCCTTCCCCAGCCCTGAGCTCCCTTCTGCTCCTCAAATGCCTCATCTCCAGCCCCACCCCAGAGCCTGCACCCCCAGCTGGAGCCCTCACCCCCTCCCACATCCCTACCCCAGCCTGGTGAAAATGAGTGAGTGAGCAAGGGTGGGGGAGAGCGAGCGATGGAAGGAGTGAGGTTGGAGTGAGTGGGGGCAGGGCCTCGGAGAATGGGCAGGGCAGGGACGGGACCTCGGAGCAGGTGGCAGGGCAAGGGTTCTTGGTTTTCTGCAATCAGAAAGTTGGCAACCCTATTCTGACCCGTTTCATTGGTATAAATCTGGAGTAACTGAGATCAGAATTTGGCTCTTTAAGCCTAGCCACTATGAAAATCCACACTGGACACCTGGCCCTCAGCTAAATTTGTCATTGCTTCCTTTTTCCTGGGGAGCTCTACTGGTAATGTATTAGACTACACTGTAAATCATGTAGGTATATTAGTCTGAAACCTCCAACAGACATTCATAACAGTACCTGCCAATGGCTTCCAGAGATTCAGCACAAGATAAATGTATCTGTTTCAAACTTATTTCATTTTAATAGTTGCTCCCAGTTCTAAATAGGATTTTGCTGTTTGCTTGGAAATTAGGTGCTCTAGATTACATGAATCATTCCTGATAGAAAAGATCATTTTACAGCTGCCTTGAGCGACAAATCATGCTGAAGCATGCAAAACACTTTAGCTCCTGTATACTGCGCTGTAAAAAGAAATCACATAATTCATTGTTTTAATTAAATGCTAAAAAGAAGGAGGTAATAATTGACACTGGAAAGACAGTGACTGTTCTGGAGGTTTCTTGAAGTAATTAAATAATAGACAACAATCAAGCCTAAAGGTTGCAGGGATGGCTCTGAATGCTGTATTCTGCGGGGTAGTTATGATAGACTCAACTGGGGAGTATGTTCTAAATGATGGGATGCCTTCCTAAGTGCATGACATTAACTGTCATTGAAGTAATAAGAGCACTTACATTTTCAAAGCACTTTACAAACATTAACTAATTAAGATCACAATATCCCTAGGAGGTAGCTATCATTAGCTCCATTTTACGGATGGGGAAATTGAAGCAGAAGGGTTAAAGAATTTACATGAGGTCACAGAGGCAGTCCATGTTAACTGAGATTAGCACTCAGGAGTTCCTGGCACCAAACTCAGTGTTCACTAGACCATGTGTCCTTCAAGTGGCAAGCAGTAAATTTTAAATACCTAACTGAAGAAATATATCATGCAACCTTCTTTCTGGCCTGCATTTTCACAAAGGTCATCCCAAACAGTTTTTGCAGCTGTGATATGTTCTGTCCAATGAACAAATGTTCATTGAACAGAGGCAGGGCCATCTCCACCTCCTCTTGTCAACATCTGCCACACTGTCTATCTTATTTCCTTCTTGTGTCAGGTCATGAAGCGAGAAGGGGAGGACTCAAACCATTTGCTAATGATTCTTGCACAACTGGGCTGATTTGCACTGAGATTCATGCAAGATGAATAGGGAAATACCTTGAGAACCTGTTCTTGCATAAATACCAAATATCTTAGAATCCAGAGCTAACCATTCTGGAGTGATTCTCAAAAGGGAGTTGCTGGGAAGTTTAAAAATGCCTGGCTGCCTTCCAAATTCACTGTAGGGAACTCTCCTGCATTTGCAGGGAAATGAACTCACTAGGCCACATTCACAGGAGTGTTTAAGACCATTATGAGGATACATAAATCAGTGTAATTTATACCTTCTTCCAGCCCTCTCAATGTGCATATTACACTATCTTAGACTCCTTTAGACTCACACCCACCCATTTACCAATGTGTCATTTACACTACCCCTCCTGTCACATCATCTCTGAATTTGTCCCTTTGAGCCTAAATTGATGTAACTCATATACTAAGGGGCCAGATGACAACAAAAAAGGGAGAAAAATACCAACAGGAGTATGTGAGAACATCTAAGCTATAGCAGGCCATTCCCTGCTTTAATTTACACAACTTTACACCATGTTCCAGCTCCTTAGGATGTAGGTTACACCAGCTTGGAGTCCCTGACCAGCACACATTGGTAAGCAAGGTAAGCAGGCTTCAGGGAGTCTAAGGCAACGTAAAGGTATATAACTTGCTTTCCATCTCCAAATTTGGCCACACAGCACTTTTCAGTCTTTAAATTCTATGCTTCAGAATTTCCTCCTCCCCTAAAAAAAACCACTGTATGTTGTCCCTAAGTATAGTTATTATCATGACATTAATCCATTCACACCAGAAGGAAAAGTAGGAATATGTTCATCTTATTTTCACTTGCCGTCATTTCACTTGTCTATAAGGTTTTTCTATCCTCCACACACTGATGCACTGTTTTTGTATTTTGCCATACCTCGCTTTTGCTCTTTACATGATAGATCGGGAGCTGTTTTACTTCAGACATAGTGCAATCTCTTTATTGTGAATTTATAAATTTACAAATGTAGATTTTTTTTTGTTACAATAACTGCACTCAAAAACAAAACAATGTAAAACTTTAGCGCCTACCTGTAAGAAACAGTCACAACAGGAAAAATCACTTTGAATAGGTGCAAAATAGTACAAGACCTCTTCCGGAAACAAAAGAGACATCTACATGCCTACCTGGAACATCTGTAAGCAATTGAGGTGGTTGCAATAATTCTTACAGTTTTTGTCTGAATTACATTCCCACTAGGGCTGTCAAGCGATTAAAAATATTAATTGTGATTAATTGTGCAGTTAAAAAAATTAATCTTGATTAATCACGCGATTAATCGCATTGTTAAACAATAATAGAATACCATTTATTTAAATTTTTTGGATGTTTTCTACATTTTCAAATTATTCATTTCAATTACAACACAGAATACAAAGTGTATTTTATATTTATTTTTATTACAAATATTTGCACTGTAAAAAACAAAAGAAATAGTATTTTTCAATTCAGCTAATACAAGTACTGTAGTGCACTCTTTTTATCATGGAAGTTGAACTTACAAATGAAGAATAATACAAAAAAATAATAAAGTGCATTCAAAAATAAAACAATGTAAAACATTAGAGCCTACAAGTCCACTCAGTCCTACTTTTCATTCAGCCAATTGCTCAGACAAACAAGTTTGTTTACATTTGGAGGAGATAATGCTGCCTGCTTCTTGTTGACAATGTCATCTGAAAGTGAGAATATGCATTCACATGGCACTGTTGTAGCCAGCATCATACGATGTTTACGTGCCAGATACGCTAAAGATTCATATGTCCCTTCATGCTTCAACCACCATTCCAGAGGACATGCGCCCATAATGATGATGAATTCTGCTAGATAACAATCCAAAGTAGTGCAGACTGACGCATGTTCACTTTCATCATTTGAGTCAGATGCCACCAGCACAAGGTTGATTTTCTTTTTTAGTGGTTCAGGTTCTGCAGTTTCCGCATCGGAGTGTTGCCTTTTAAGACTTCTGAAAGCATGCTGCATGCCTCGTCCCTCTCAGATTTTGGATGGCACTTCAGATTCTTAAACCTTGGATCAAGTGCTGTAGCTATCTTTAGAAATCTCACATTGGTACTTTCTTTGCGTTTTGTCAGATCTGCAGTGAAAGTGTTCTTAAAATGAACAACATGTGCTGGGTCATCATCCGAGACTGCTATAACAAGTCTTTCCATCAACTTCAGTGGGCATTGGATCAGGCCTGTGATGGATAAAAAAAAAATCTTTACTCAGTTTATTCATCCAAATAATCCCATAAAAGACAGTGGGGAGGACACATGCTAGTAAGGAAAGTAGCATTTGACCCACAGCTGTACACTGTGTAAAATGTTCGGACCAAGTAAGTGAAAAAGGCATCTATGTTTTTTCTATATTATTGACACAAAGTGAAAAACTACATAAACCAAATATTTCTGGTGTATTTTAAAATCATCACAGTAAAACTCATGGTCATTTTCAGACAGCAGAACAAGAATTTCTAGATATGAATACTATACTAGATGCCTAATTCTAAACTGTATGCCATTAACTTTCAGTTTGATAGACACATTATTTAATTTACAATATATCACTTCACAGGAATGCAATTCTGTTTTAAAGCAGTTTTTAACACCTCGATTATTTTAGATATCAGCTCTACCACAGATCATGTCTCCTAAATATGTTCAAGAGCATTCCATCTCAGACATTGCATGCTGGGAATGAAAAGAGTGCTCACATTAAGGAGAGGCTGTCATGCTTGGAGGACGGAGACGCAAGCAGGGTTTGGGGACTACTTGCAACTTTGGGATTACCTCATAATGGTTACTCCCCTCTGAATCTTAACTGATGACTCTTTGTCCAAATTCTGTTCAATTCTGTGAAATAAAATACATTCTTGTAAAAATCAGTGGTAAAATGGCAGAATGAGAAAAACACAAAACATCAGCAGTAAATGATCAAAGCATTAAAAGTCCATTGCTGGCTATATCTTGAAATGTTTGAAATACCCTATGGCCCGATCCTGTAGTCATTTTACAAGCAAAACACCTGAGCTTTTTTCCTGGGCAGGGATTGCAAGAGCAATGCGATAGTTCTGTGTTTCAAAAGACAGGTTAGTTAGTGTCCAATCTTGCTCGTTATGGTCCAATCTGGCAAAACTTTATTAAGAACAGGATTGGGGGCATCCAGAACTGTAAGCATTTTGAACCATTTATTAGACAGAAAAACTGACTTTATTTTGTTTGTTGCAGCTAAGACTCTGCAAATCTCTAGAATTATTTTGGAAACAGACTGATGCAGCCACCATATGTCAGGAGTAGCAAGATCCCAAGGTAATTCTCTTTGCCTTTCTAGCTTCTTCTTTTGAAGTTGGTAGCCTCCGATGAGCTGTTCACCTGCTCTCCCTCTCTGATACTTATAAAGCACTTACATATATTTAGCCAGTAAAACATGGTACACTGGTATTGTTCAATAGTAAGAACAGGAGATTGGCAGTAAGGATCCCTGAATTTTATTTCCAGCTGTCCCACAGACTCACAGTTTCTCTAATTCATTGTCTTTCGCATAGCTGCTGCCTACACGTCATAACCATCATGCAAGCACACAAAACATTGCATGGTGCCAGAACATTACAGTAAGTATTACACCCATTTTACACATCTGCAAATGGAGTCACCAAGGTGTTTGAGTGACTTGCAGAACGTCCCACCAGCTAAAGCACACTTTACTGGTGATATCCTCATCTTCTAAAAAGAACTGCACCACAGGGGAAACCAGGCATTTCTTCAAAAACTAACTGCTCTCCATTCAGATAGGCAGAACTAGGAAGACCATCTGCCATAGCACCATCTAGCAGAGCAGGAACCATCTTATTGTTTAGTGTTTATTCAGCACCTAGCACAACGCACCCTACTCTGTGACCAGGGCTTCTAGGCCCTACAGGAATACATAGACTAACTCCCAATAAACCCTAAGCGTTTGTCAAAGGCATACTGCGAACATTCAAAAGGTGTCATATAACCTATTATTATGTAACCTTTCTGCTAAGTATCCATAGTATCCTGAGTAGGAACAGTTATATTGCTGTCCGGGGATTCCACTTAAAATAAACAAAATGTTTGGCTTGAGCTCCCACCTAAAACTTTAACTTCTCCCAAGTTTTAGGACCTTTTAATTCCTCCCTGTCCCCCAGTCACCATAACAGATGTTTCCTCCCCACTTGCAAGCACTCAGGAGTCCCTTGGAGGAATGTGAAATCACAAATAATTTTTATTTGGAAAAACAAGATACACATCTCTTTATAGATTTAAAAAAATGAAATGAGTAAAACCCAGACAGTATATGGCAAGGGGTGGCCAACCACACCATCCCAGTTATTAACTGCCTGGCTTGTCGGAGCCCAGAATTCTTATTCACAGAACAGTCCCCACCCGCTTAAGCTGCACTCCTAAATATCCAGTTAAACTCAGTGGGGGTCAAATGAGAACCAGGAGGCAGCTCTCCCCACTCTGTTGGCTTCAGTCCATTGCAGTCTGCACCATCAAGTGTCACTCAGGTCAGCTACTGCCATGTTGGATTCTGTGAAGTCAGCTCCCTCAGGCCTGCTATCCCAAGGCACTTGATAATACATGGCCCAAAGAAAGTTTTTTGCTAAATATTGGATTAATTTACTGCAGCCGTACAACTGATTTCTATTTTTCTGGATAATGTTAAATTAGATTTATACTCCTATTTGCTTAATTCAAAAGCTGCACATCTGCCCAGGTGGCCACCAGTGAGAATCCATAATTAACATGATTGGATGTGATCTGTCTGTCTAGGGTAAGATACCATGCTCATCAATGTAGTAGCAGTCAGTGAAGTCACTGGGAATTTTAGAGGTATAAGCAATGCAGGATTGAGGCACTGGAAGTGTTTTGCTTCATGAAAAAGTGCTGATTGAAGTCTGTAGCAAGATAAAGAGTTAATTAGCTGAAGAATTTTGGGCTTGTTACTGTTTTAAAACTTGCCTTTCTGTTTAAACAAATGGATAAAAGAGACAATGAAAGGAACAAGGATTTCCTATCACCAAAGAGAGAGTTTTACAAAAGTCAATACACATTTTTGCAATAAGAAAAGAAGGAAACTGGCATTTTGTGCCTTCTCTAAACTTCAAACGGCAGGGGGTGTGAGTGCAACAAAAGCTAATGTGTATTTTGACATCAGAACAGGAAAATCCAGCACCTTTTGTAGGTGGTAACACCTTCAATTCAGAGAAACAACATTCTAGGCCTGCACCGGGTGTCTAAGATCATAGCAGTGAAGAGGGGCTACTCTAAAGGATGCTGACAGACTGTCAAGGGCTGAACTGATTTCTGCTACATCTGCTTATGCTCAAATAAATGTGTTAGTCTCTAAGGTGCCACTAGTACTCCTTTTCTTTTTGCGAATACAGACTAACACGGCTGCTGCTCTGAAACCTATCTTGGACGTGGTCAACCTATATTTTCAAAAAGAAAAGGAGTACTTGTGGCACCTTAGAGACTAACCAATTTATTTGAGCATGAGCTTTCATGAGCTACATGAAGTGAGCTGTAGCTCACGAAAGCTCATGCTCAAATAAATTGGTTAGTCTCTAAGGTGCCACAAGTACTCCTTTTCTTTTTGCGAATACAGACTAACACGGCTGTTCCTCTGAAACCTATATTTTGTAACTTAAAAATTATGGAAAGATTTTCAAACACAAAGGGCAGTTAGGCGCCTGATTCCCACTGAACATCACGGGCTGCAAACTCATAATTCCCATTTGTGCTTTTGCAAATCTCCCATGAAGGCTGGTCTGAAGCTGCTTTTCACAGTTAAATATCCCTATCAGGTGTGTAACAACCTGTTTATTGCTGTTTCCTATCTACATGTAAATTGCCAATAAAAACTTCTTTTGTTTAAATAAAGATGAGCTGACATATCAGGGCAGTTCCCTGCTGGTGCTCTGAAGGGAAAAAGAACTCTGTAATCAAAGCAGAGATGTAAAGGTGACAAGACAAAAGAAAAGGCTATGGTCATTGTCTGGAATACGGTTTGAAGACATGTTGGGTACAAAGCAATCTAATGGCCTAAGACAGTGTTCCACAAACCTGGTACATGGGCTTCCTTGAGAAGGAACCGGACACGTTCAGGTCAAGGAAGGGGTACAAAGGAGAGGATCAGGGTGGGTGGTGGAGAAAGTTTCAAAAGGCCAGATCTAGGTCCCTCCTGACCCCACATGCTGCTTGCTGTATCTGTAGGTAAAGAGGCAGGTAACTCACTGAAAGTCTTCCCTGCCTGCTACTGTAGTGGCCTCTCACATAGCTGACTTCAGACAGAGTTCACTTGCACAGAACTACAAGCCCAGATGACAGTCTGCCAGATCAAGTTTCCCCCGCAAGTATGTAGCCTTCTGGTGAGCAGGGAAACAAGGCGAGGGATAAAAAAAAATAAGGAAAGAAAGAGTCAGGAAAACCATGCAAAACATCCAGAATGGGAAAAAAGCACAGACAAGAAGAAAAAATGGAGAAGTGGGAGAGAAAATGGACAGAAATAAGGAGAGATGGCAACATCTGGCTTAGGACAGGGTGAATGGGGATGTCCATACGTTAAATCTATCCTGGGCAGCTCCACTAAAGAGTGTTTAGAAATGCTCCTTGGGAGTGCAGTGCTGTGCAGTGCTCCAGGAGAGTAGGAATACAAATGATAGACTAGGTTGTTATGGAGTTTGATGCATAACGAAGAAAGTCTTCACATCCCTTTGATCACCCAGTCATTGCTGATTCCTGGTTTGAGGAAAAAATGTCTTATTATTGCCATCACAGTCTTTCGCTCTCACCCAGGCCTGATCTGCTACAGAGTTAGGCCAACGTCAACCTAACTCTGTAAATGTCGACACTAAAATGTCGCTCCTGCCGATGTAACTCGCCCACTACACTGACTTAATAACTTCACCTCCATGAGAGGTATAGATTCAAAGTCAATGTAGATAGGTCGATGCAGTGTCAGTGTAGACACTGCATGGCTTACGTTGACTGTAGCTGCCTTCAAGAAGTTGTCCCACAACACCTCACGCTGACTGTTAAATCGGTGCAAGCGCTCCTGGCATAGGTGATGCATAGGAGGGGCATGTAGGGTCAAGTGCCCCCCAGATTTCTGCTTGGCCTGCTGAGGGGGAGGGAGAAGGGCTCTGTCCTTCTACTGTTGTGCCTTCCCCCCGGCTCACTTGGCTTCTGTCCCTGGCACTCAGGCCCAGGCAGGGAGTCATGGGTGGCCCGTGACCCAGCCAATTGGGGGAGGCTAGCCCCAGGCCACTCCCCTTGTGCTAGAGGACCCTCCCTTTCAGCCTTCCCGCAGGAGCCCGGAGCACCCCCATCGCAGCCCCTGGCCCTAGTGCCAGGCAGCCGGGGGATGAGGCCCCAGTCCTGGTGCGCCAGGTGGCACAGTCCAAGCGCCGGGTGGGCAGCATTGCCCCACAGCCAGCCATCCTGAGTACCTGTGGGAGGCAAGCTGGCCAGCCCCAGCCAGCCTGGGTCAGGGGAAAGTGCTGGGAACTGCAGGAGGGGGCCTGGCCTGGGGGCGTAACATGGGCAGGGCCATGCTACTCTGTTTGAGAGGCACAGCCTCCCCCAGCCTACAATACCGGCTGCCCACGTTGGAAGTGGAAGGACCAGCCCTTGTCATGCCGGCTGCTCTGGGTCATTGCTCTGTACAGTGCGGCGGCTGCCTGAGAGACCCTGGCTGGGGAGGTGGCGGCAGGCCATCCCCTGCCCGGGCCCAGGTGCCAGGGACAGGGGCCGAGAGACTCGGAGTCCCCACTCCTCCCCAGCATGTTTCTGGCTCACTCAGCTCGTGTCCCCTACAGCTGGGCCTGGCAGGGAGTGGGCCACTGCTGCCTCCCCAGCCAGGCTTTTTCTCACACAGCTGCTGCACTGCACAGAGTCAGCAACCCAGAGCAGCCAGCTTCAGCCCCATGAGAAGTGGCTCCATCCTGCTCCCTGCCCGGGCCAGGCTGCCAGGAAGAGTGGCCAAATGTGCCACAGGGGGTGGTGCAGCAGGAGAAGGACAGAGTTCCCCACCACTGGTGGAGCGGGGAGAGCGCAGCAATCCCAGGCTGGGCGCAGGGCCGGGGGTGTCACTGGGCAGAGGAGACACTAGGGAAGGTCACCTGTCCTCCCATTTAGATTGTGCTCCCACAGTATGGGGAGGCATGAGTTGTCTATGGCGCCTGGTGAGGATGCACATCACTGACACAAAGAGCGTAGTGTGGACATGCACAAGTGATGTAATTAATGTGGTGGCAGTACGTTGCCATAACTTAGGTCGACATAATTTTGTAGTGTAGACATACCCCCAGATTGCTCCCCTGAAACCATTGATACCAAAATGGCCAGCGCAATCCCTTTCATTTTCCATTAGGAAGAGTGAGTACACAAGAGGAACTTTGAGACTACAGGCCAAAAACAGTGTGATATGTTTTCTTCAAACTACTCAGCTCAGGAAACATGTGAGGGAGAAGTAAGGCAGAAAAGAAATTGTTTGTATTCTATCCTTATGTGCAGTCTGGTTTCTAGTAGCAAGCCAGGAGCTTGCTCAGGAGCTAAGAGCAATCACTGCTGTTGGATAGGCAGGCTGGATACCAGGACAGTGCAAAGGGAATTTTAACAAAGCCTTGCTTTTATTGACTGCAGCCACGCAAGCTTGTAATGAAAGGAGAAATGGATGATCAGTACCAGTGACTACAATGTAGTTTCAATTATCAAGCTTCGTAGTAATAAACATCACTTTAGGCCCAGCCAGTCAGTTTGAAGACAGGCTGAAATAGCATGGGTATGCGGTTGAATACCCACAGAACTGACTTTCTGAGTTTGTATTCACAAAGTCAAGCTTTAGCCCTGTTCCTGATTTTATGAAGGGTGAGATGGTTCCGAAAGTTTTGAAGCACTGCCCTCCATTGACACATATTAATACAATGACCAAGTGAGCCACTGAGCCAGCTTTGCTGGGAAATGTTCTGATATCTAGAGACTAAGCTGCTGTCAAGACTGAAGTCCGGATGCTCAGGAACTGGAACTGTTGCTACGCCCTTTCCTCTTGTCTCATGAACTGCTCGGTCATGGGAGCACCTTCCCTTTGAAACACATTCTGTCTGTCACATAAACAAACCCGTTCCTCTTCCGTCCGGAACCCAGCTGAACGATTAACGTTTGCTTTCCTCCTCCCACCCATTTTTCTCCTTATCATGCCCCTTCCAAGCTGCCCTTTTTCATTTTGTTTTCTGAAGTGTAGAAGTCAGACAGAGATTAGACAAAACTATACCTGGATACCAGAAGCAATTTTTTTAAATCAAAGTAAAGTGTGAAAAAGGGTGCTAGTGTCCCTGTTGAGCTCAGAATTCTTCTTGGGTCTGATTCTCTGCGGCCTTGCACTCTCTGTAGTCACTTACACCTGTGCAAAGTGAGCATACAGTGGATGTAAAATGCTAACAAATCAAAATTGTATTATTTTGTACACTTTTATTCATTTTGCACTCATGTAAATGATCGCACACGCTGCAAGGCAGGGGACACTCAGGCCCGTCACACTATGCAAGTGGAACTGTGTTGCTTTGCAGTCAGAAATTATATATCATACAACTGAAGGGAAGTAATTGAAAAATAAACTGCATTGTACTAAACGATCAGAGTCTGTCCAGGGAAGCCGCATAAACCAAGCCAGGTGAACAAAGGATTGGTGTAATCACAAGTCAGGGTACATCAGGTAAGTTCATATGTTCAAAAGTATGGGTTTTGTCAGCATTTTAAGGTATCCATGTCCTTGAAGTGTCTGTTATAAGCAGCCAACTTAGGTAGCTCAATCCTTTGCTTCCCCTCAATCTATCAAGATACAAAATACATTTGCCTTAGTGATCTTCTCAGGTAAAGGTTTGGCAGAATTTATGTCCCCCAGAATTCACAAATTTATCCAGAGAAATGATGGAGTTTTACAGGAATAGAAGAGCCACTTCACCTCCTAAGTGCTCACTTTTGTCTGGCCCGCATCCTGTGGCTTGGGTCAGAAAAGTCAGAATCCTGTTACCCTCCTAAGTAATGTCTCCTTCAGCTTTAACAGCGTTTAGGATCTGCTTCCAGCCTGTTTTATCAGACAGGCTGTTTTAACCTGCCTTTTTTGGCCACCTTTCTTACCTTTCCTGTACGCAGAGATTCTGTAACACCTTTCAGCAGAGCTGGGGTTTTTCTTTAATATCTAGCTTCAGGGGTTTAGGTATTAGGTTATCCACTAATAGAAGCAAGTTATCACACTCTGTCATCTGGGATTCCTTGATACCCTATGGTTTCCAGCTTTTTTTTTTTGCTTGGTAACTACTATAGGCTTGGGCAGGGACAGGAGGTTGGGGTGTGGGAAGGGGTGAGGGGTGCAGGCTCCGGCTGGGCAGCACTTACCTCGGGCGGCTCCTGGGCAGTGGCGCAGCGAGGCTAAGGCAGGCTCCCTGCCTGCTAAGGCCCTGCGACGCTCCCAGAAGTGGCCAGCACTTCTCTGCAGCTCCTGGGGCAGGGGCTGCAAGGGTGTGCTGGCCACTTCTGGGAGCGGCATGGGGCCAGGGCAGGCAGGGAGCCTGCCTTAGCCCTGCTACGCTGCCGGACTTTTAGCAGCCTAAAATCTCCCAGTTTGACTTCAGTCGCCTCCAGGAGATAGAGCCCAATTCCGGGAGACTCCTGGTGAAACCAGGAGGGTTGGCAATCCTACAAGGGGAGCTGACAGATGCCTGAGTGATCAAAGTGCTGGCTCACCTGTGTAGCTTCTAGCACTCTGACACAGGGCCACAGGGAAGATTAATTTTATAAACTGGCTCATTATTTTGCCAAAAAACCTTCTTACCAAAGTAGAAAAAGTATGCTTCCCTTAACCTTAATCAGGAAGTCTCCTAGGGCTTGTCTTAACTAAACAATGTTATTGTGTTTGAACAAGACTGTACAAAGATGAATTAGGTGGCACAGTGCTGACCATGATGAATCAGTGTAGACTAGGACAAGTTATATTCAGCATCATGTCCGCTAATCATGAGCGACTGACGATACTGAATGTGATTTACTTTGGCCTACGCTGACTGAGAAGTTGTGGTCAACATCGTGCCCACTAATTTGTCTCTTTATAATCTTTGTCAAACAGAGTAACGTTTTCTAGTGATGAAAAACCCCTGGCCAATTGATGTAAATGTAACCAAACGGAGTGGCAATGAGAGCTCCTCTGGGGACATGTATGTGTGTGTGTGAGAGAGAGATTGAATGTAATAGGGCCATCTTTGGATGATTTACTATTATTATAGATTCCAAGGCCAGAAGGGACCACTGCGATCCTCTAGTCTGACCTCCTGTATAACACAGGCCATAGAACTTTCCCAATAATGCCTAGAGCAGATCTTTTAGGAAAACATCCAATCTTGATTTTAAATGGTCAGTGATGGAGAATCCACCAGAACCCTTGATAAATTGTTACAATGGTTAGTTAATTACTCTTGCCATTAAAAATATGGTTGCATTTAATGGCCACAACTGACATCATGGCTCCATTGTAAAAGGTGACATCCATACACTTAGGAAGAGACAGCCCTGCCCCAGGAAGCTTACAATCTAAATAGAGAAGACAAAGGACACGAAAATGAAGCATATCCTCATTTCACAGATTTGAAAGTAAGGCATGGAGATATTTGCTTTACTGCTTCAATTTGTGTGTGCCTCTATCTCATTTTGTTCAGTCCCTCTTCAGCTGTGGTAGATGCAGAAAACAGAACTAAGTCCTTCACATCTACCTGCTCTAGGCTGGTAGTCTGTTACTTCCACACAAACTATGTATGCTAAGGCCTCCATGCTTGGAGTTCCACAGTTGACCCCATCATCAACCTTGTGCAAGCAGTATCTCAGAGCCCTACCTCTTTCATTTCACAGCCATGGCCTCTTCCAGCTCCAACAGAACCTATTACTGAGGTTCTGGCTGCACTTCTCCCCACATCTCCTGATCTTTGCACACCCCATCTGTAGCCACACAAAGTCACGAGGCCTCTTTGTCAAACTCCTCTTGGAGCTATCCATGATGGCCATTCATCACACCAGAGCTGGACAGAGGGATGTTCTGTGACTGTGGCAAATACTTCTGATCCCTAGTGCAGTCACATCCCTAGTGAGTCACCCTTGTTGCCTCATCAAGCAGAGTTCCTCTGGGCGGTGTCCATTTCATCTTTGGATGCCTTTCAGGAGCACTGGGCGCTGTCGGGGTTTTCTCCTTAGTGTCTCCTTCCAGTTCCTTGATTCTCACCCTATGACCTTCACTCCTGTCACTGTTTTTTCATTTGTTGCCCCCAAGATTGAGTTGTGGCCTGGGTTCACTGGCCCCTCCTCAAGGCTATGGGGAAGGGCCTTTAACCTTATCCTTGGCAAACCTAACCCTATCCTGGAGATCCCTACACTTCACAACACTACCAATCACCCAGGAAACTCTACCCTTGGTAACCCTAACCCTATCCCAGGAATCCCATTCTGTCCTAACCCTAACCCTACCATTGGAAATGCTTCCTTAACCGTAACACTGGGAGTCCTACTTTTAGCAACACTAGCAGTAATCCGGGAATCCCTACCTGTCCTAACCCTAACCCTAGCCCAGGAGCCTTACCCATGGAAACACTAGCTCCAGCCAGGGGAACTGTACCCTTCTCAACCCTAACAATAACCCTGGAAGTCTTACCCTATGCAATCCTAACCATTTCTACCCTAGGCCAGGGTGCCCTACAAATGGCAACCCAAGCCCTAGCCCGGGGAGCCCTCCCCGGGCTCTTCCTTCCTGGGCGAGTCTTCTAGCCGGCTGCCATTGCTGCTTCTTCTGCTGCCAGAGGAGGGGGTGTGTATGCGCTGTTCCTGCTACTGCTGCTGCGGAGAGAGGGGGTAACCTTTGCTGTGGTTGATGAGGATAAGGAGGCTGGAGGTGCTGTTACTGGATCTGGGCTTTAGCTGCTGCTACCCCCAGACCATAAACTCCTAAAGTCCACCTGTGGACTGCCTCCACTTGCTCACCAACCTGCTTCCCTCCACCTCTCCACCTTTGGACTGCAGCAGCAGACTGCCACATGTACTTGTGAGGAATGTGATGCCCCCCACGCTCTTGGATTTACCCCTCCCATCTCGTCCCCCAACTCTCTCCCCCACTCTGCCTACCAGCCCCCACCCCTTACAGTTTGCCTCCTTCCCCTTTGCTGCCTGCCCCACCCAGTCCCCTCGCAAGTTTGTTTGCCTCTCTGCCTGCACTAGTCCCAAGAAGGTCACCTGTCTGCTTCCACTGCCCAGCCCAAGCCCTCAATTCCTTGTTGTTCTGTTTCCCCCTTCGTTGCTTGCTGTAGCCCCACCTGGCCCACTCACCCCATGCACCTGCACACTCCCCTGCACTTGTGACCTCCCATTCACTGATACAGTTGTCCCTCATCCGGTGCAACCAGAGGAACTGGTGCCCCCCACCCACACATACACAGTGCCTGTTGTGCCCTTCACCTTTCTTGCTTCTCTTGACAACCCCCAGGTTTCATTTGAAACCTTCTCCCCCACATGTAGCTTAGCGTTCCCTTCCTTGTACCTTTCCCACCCTCCCTTCTGGTGGCTGTTCCCGCCACCGTCCTTAATGGTGGACTCCAACTCAGCAATGTGCAGGGCTTCTGCTCTGGAGCTTCACCCATGCGGAGAAGGGAAAGAGATTGAGGAGAGGGACCCCTGGTCACCCTTGTTGCCTCATCTTGGCTTTCCCCCCATCCGCCCCCACAGCTCCTACAATGCAGCAGCAGGCACAGGTTAGGAGGGATTACAATGCTAACAAACCTCCTCCACCATCACCAAGGAAGCCCCCTCGCCTAGGGGAAAAGGCCAGGGGAAAAAAAGGGGCAAAAGCCCCACCTGGAAGTGATCCCACTCTGGCGACACTGAGGCAATCCCCACACAGTTGTGTCCAGCCAAACAGGTAGGCCCTGCCATTGATCATAGAATATCAGGGTTGGAAGGAACCTCAGCAGGTCATCTAGTCCAACGTCCTGCTCAAAGCAGGGCCAATCCCCAATTTTTGGCCCAGATCCCTAAATGGCCCCCTCAAGGATTGAACTCACAACCCTGGGTTTAGCAGGCCAATGCTCAAACCACTGAGCTATCCCTCCCCCCTAATGCCAGCTCTTAGGTAAGGCCCAAGGAGGAGAGGGATGTTGAGATAGCTCAGGGCCTGGAAGAGGCACCCACGAAGGAGACCACCCTGTTCCCCCACACCTGCCTCCCCGAGCCCTGACTCCATTGCCTTTGGCCCCTGCTGGCCAGCCCTCCACCAATACCACCTCGAAGGGCTGGGTCCTGGCTCAGGGTAAATGCAGCAAGCGTAAGTCGAGGGTCCAGCATCTCCTCAAAGGGGGCCGCCATCTCTAGGCCTACTTCTGCACCCACCCACCCACCGCCTGAGAAAATCCAGTGGCTGGAGCTGCCAGAGGGTGGTAATGCTGCCTCCTCCCTCCAGGAGTCCTGTATGGAGCAGGCCTCAGAGGGAGCCCCTCCATCTCTCCATTTCCCACCCTTTCCCATTGGTGCTGAGGTGGAATTTGCCATGGTTGCTAATGGGGAGGACCCCATTTTGGCAGGTGAGGGTCTCCCAGGCCATGTTTGTGGAGATCGAGTCACTGGGTCTAATTCCTGTCACCCAGGGGATGGATGACTCTCTGCTAGTCTGGCACCTACTCTGTCAAAGTGCCCCCTCCTCCTCCTCTTCTTTCTCCTCTTCCTCAAGCTGCTGCCCTGGACACTGTCCCCATCCTCATCCTTGGGGTGCATCCCCCTTGCCTCTTCCATCTGCCTGGCCTTAGATGGCACACAGTCAGAGGCCACTGAGCCTGTTGAGGCAATGGCCAGTGCCGAGTAGACAGGCTCGGGGCTTTCTGGGGCATCCCTTCTTGGGGCAGAGCAGTTGTCACTTGAGCAGTTTGGGGGGCCCAACCTAGAGTGCACCCCACCTGATGGGCCCTCCCATGCCTAGCCCAATGCCCCTGGTGCCCAGGGAGCTGGTGGCATACCTCTGTGGGTTGGCTGCCAGGGAACTGTAATCCCACTCCCACCCCTTTCTCTTGCACTTCCTGTGCTGGTGCCACCCCCGAGGTTGTCTTCTTCCCTTTTTTGGGAGACAACCCTGGAAAGATGATTTTTTTGCTTATCTCTTCCCTGTACCACCTAGGGCTGCTATTCTCCCTCTGCCATGGTCCCTGACACAAGGGTGAAAGGCAGACAATGCAGTGCTAAAAGAAATGGGGCTGTGCTGAGGGTCCACTACCCTCAAGAGAAGGGCATGCCCACCCCTGCCTAAAGGCAATAATGATGCTGAGGGGACCCAGCTGGAGGATGACTGGGAGTCAGTGGGCTGACTAGTTGAGTCCACAGTGTTCGACCCCACTGCACTGCACTGCAGTCCCTGCACTAGTTCCTGGCAGACACCCACAGCTCCAAGGGAAAGGTACAGCTTCTTCTCCAGCAGAGGGGAATTTCGATCTTCTCCTCCAGGCCATGAGGGCCGCAGTGAGGGAAGGCAAGGGGACCACAAAGCAGGACACCACAGCCTACCAGCAGGCCCACAGCTTCCATGATTCCCTGACTGCTTTTGGGATGGGCCATGGATTTCTGTGTGGCTCTGCGGAGGCAGCTGGTGCTCCTGGCCCTAAGGATTCACTCCCCCAGCAATGAGGCCCACCATCTTTGCATCCCAAAATGTCAGGGGCTGTAGAGTGGGTCTCCATAGGTGCCAGGTGCTCTTCTTCCTTTGGTAGGAGGGTACTCTGTGCTCTTCCTGGAGGAAATTCACACCAAGCCGGCTATTGAAGCTAGCTGATGGCTGGAGAGAGGAGACAGGGCATACTTCAGCCACCACACTCTCAGGCAGTGTGGCCATACAGTTTCCCCAGACCTCTGGGCTGAGGTGCTGCGGGTGCTGCTGCACCTCATGTCTGTGTAGAGGAACTGACTCTCAATCTGGTCAACATCTATGCCCCATACCAGGGACAGAATGGTTGCTCATCTAACGGCAGGCATCTGCTTTCCTCGACACTTTGGATCCTTAGGAATGCCTTGTCCTGGGTAGGAATTTTAACACCACCTTGGATGGGTGAGACTTTCTCAGGGCAAAGAGCCAGGCCACCACAGATGTCTTCAGGGAGATTGTTGACCATCAATCCCTGGTGGACGTCTGGCATAACTACCACCTGGATGACTCCACCACCTTTGCCTTTGTCTGGGTGGAGGACACTCAGTCGTGCTGCTCCCAGCTGGACCATATTTACATCTACTGCTTTCACATCTTGCAGGCCCACTCCTCCAGCATCAGGCAAGCCCCATTCTCAGACCACTACCTGGTGGCCATGATGGCCTCGCTGACTCCTGACAGGCCGAAGCCAGCCTACTGGCACTTCAGTCACAGCCTCTTCTGTCGCAACGATACCCAGTGGGCCATGTTGAAGAGGGATGCAGCAATAGAGTAGTTGGAAAGGGAGATCTTGGAGCTAGAGGTGCACCTGGCAGCTTGCCCTGGGGATCTCTCTCTCTGCAGGGAGCATCAGGATAATCAGGACAAGGTCTGGGCTCTTAACCATCGGGCCCAGGGCACCTTTGTTCGATCCCACATACAGCTCCTTCAGGAGATGGATTTTTTTGTCCCGCTTCTATGCCCTAGAGAAAAAGAGGTAGGCCAAGAAGCACGTCACCTGCCTCCTGGAAGAAGACAGCACCCCCATCACAGATCCAGTGGAGATGTGCAGAAAGGCCAGGGCCTTCTATGCCAGCCTCCTCTCCCCAGATTCAATCTACACCAACGCCTGTGGGGTCCTGTAGGATGAACTCTCTATGGTCAGCGAGGGCAACTAGGACTGGCTAGAGCAGTGTAGTGGTCCCTCACTCTCAAGTGGGGAAGGAGGCCCCTCTTCCTCATAGCGTCAAGCTGCAGTAGTTGCACCTCTGCGACCTAAGGAACTGGCACCCAATCTCGCTCCTCAGCACAGACTACAAGGCTGTAGTGAAAGCCATCTCACTACAACTGGGGTTCATGCTGGCGGACATGATATACCCCAAGCAGACCTGCAGTGTCTTGGGATAGACCATCTTCAACAACCTCTATCTGGTCCAGGACCTACTCCATCTGGTGAGTTGGAATGGTCTGTTGCTCACACTCCTGCCTCTGGACCAGGAGAAGGTGTTTGGCAGGATGGATCATGAGTACCTCATCTGCATTCTGCAGGCATTTGGCTTCAGGCCCTATTTCATGGGCTTTCTCTGGGTTCTGTCTGCCTCTGCAGAGTATTAGATCAGGCTCAACTGGACTCTGACTGAGCCGGTCAGCTTCAGGCGGGGGGTATGTCAGGGGTGTTCGCTGTCAGGCCAGCTCTGGCAATTGAGCCCTTCCTCTGTTTCCTCCATTGGAGGTTGGCAGGGTTGGTGCTCTGGGAGCTGGAGTTGTGGCTGGTCCTGTCGGTGTACGCTGACAACGTGCTCCTTGTGGTCCAGGACACGGGCGACCTGGTGCTGGTGAAGGCCTGCCAGGTGATCTACTCGGCGGCCTCCTCCGCCTGGGTCAACTGGGTCAAGAGCTCTGGCCTGATGGTCAGTGACAGGTGGCAGACAAGCTCCCTCCCACCTGTGCTTCAAGCCATCCAGTGGAGCTTGGGTCCACTGCTCTATCTCAGCATCTACCTTTCTGCCATGCATCCTTCTCCGCCGGAGAACTGGCAGGATTTGGAGGCCAGGGTGGGTGAGCGGCTGCGGAGATGGACAGAACTGAGCCGGTGCCTCTTCCTGCAGGGGAGGGTGCAGCTGCTGAACCAACTAGTCCTGTCCATGCTCTGGCACTGGCTCAATACCCTGAGCCTGGCCCCGGGGATCCTGGCCTGGCTCCAGAGGGTACCTCTGGATTTCTTCTGGCCAGGACTCCACTGGGTCTCTTCAGGGATCCTGAGTCTTTCCCTGGAGGAGGGAGGACAGTGCCTGGTCTGCCTCTGCAGCCAGGTCCATGTCTTCTGCCTCCAAGGCACTGCAGAGACTTCTTTATGGTGCAGGTTGTCCGGCATGGAGCACGTTGGCACACACCTTCCTCTGCCACCTGAGGCCTCCGATACAACTGGCAGCTCTTTTTTCTCCACCCACGAGGTCTTCTGCGAGACCTCTCCAAGCTGCTGGTCTTCTACCAGGACCTCCTCCAGACCTGGAAGCTGTTCTCGACAACCAGCTCCATTGCAACCACCAAGGGGGCAGACCTCTTCATGGAACCCCTGCCACACAACCCCTAACTTTGTGTGCAGGTGGCAGAGTCCCCCTCGCTGCACCAGAGGCTGGTCCTGGCAGAAACCACTAGAATCAAAGACCTCCTGGACTATGACTGGAGGGACTGGGTGGATCCCCAAGCGCTTGGTCGGTGCATGGAGCTTTCCACCCTTCAGACCCCCCTGCACATACTCCAGGAGGTGGGGGCAGCCTCATCACCCACCTCTCGGGTTTTCTTTGAGCTGGTCCTGTGAGAGGGTACTCCTCGCCCACCCCTCACTCCAGATCCTCCGGACCTTTTCATCAGGCCCCTGTCCCATGAGCCCCCCTGACCCCTTCCCTTCCCTTCCATAACCCGAGCCGGCTGCGTGCCCTATACACACTCGTGCTCCATACATTTCACTTCCTCACCCTCATGTCCTGCCTCAATACCAAGTGGCAAGACTATCTACCATCTTTAGAGGGTGAGGAAGCCCGGTGGGCCAGCCTCTATTCCACCCTGGTCCCACGGCCTGCCAGGCATATCAGTTGGCGGCTCCTCCATGAAGAGTGAGCATGGGTGTATACTTGGCGCAGTTCACCCCCATCCCTGATGCCTCTTCCTTTTGCGGCATTAGAGAGAACCTGTCACACACCTACCTAGAATGTGCCAGGATGCAGCCCCTATTCTGGCTCCTCCAGAACCTCCTGTTGAGGTTCTGGCTGCACTTTTCCCTACAATTGTTCATATATTCACACCCTGTCCATGTCCCCATGAAGTTGTGGCCTGGTCAAGCTCACCTGGGCTTTGACTGAACCCATCACTTTCAGTTAAGAGGTGCGTCAGGGCTGCCCACTGCTTGGCCAGCTCTAGACCATCACCATTAAGCCCATCCTCCATCTCCTCCACAAGAGGATGATGACATTGGCACTGCAAGAGCCAGACTTGTGGGTGGTCCTGTCAGCATATGGCAACGACATGCTCCTCATGGCCTAGCACCCAGAAGACCTGGTGCAGGTGGAGGCTTGCCAAAGCCTCATCTACTCAGCAGCCTCCTCCACCCCGGTCACCTGGCTCTAGAACTCTGGCCTGGTGGTGAGGTGAGCTCCCTCCCACCTATGCTCTGTCCATCCAGTGGGGCATGGGTCTGCTGCTCTATCTGGGCATCTATCTTTCTGCCATCGATCCCTCCCTGCTGGAGAATTGGCCTGTGCTTGAGGTCAGGATGGCTGACTGGTTGCAGAGGTTGACAGGGCTGCTCCAGTGCCTTTCCCTTCGAGGGAGGGTGCTGGTGCTCAACCAGCTGGTCCTGTCCATGCTCTGGCACCAGTTCAACACCCTGAGCCTGCCCCCAGGAACCCTGGCCAGCCTCCAAAAGAATATCCTGGAGTTTTTCTGACTGGGGTTGCACTGGGTCTCTCTTGGGGTCCTGAGCTTCCACCTGGAGGAGGGTAGCTGGGGCTTGGTCAGCAGCTGCAGACAGGTCCATGCCTTCTGCCTTTCAGCCCTCCAGAGACTCCTTTACAGTGCAGGTAGTCCGGCATAGAGCGTGCTGGCACACGCCTTCCTCCACCACCTCCAAACACTCTGATATGACCGGCAGCTCTTATCTCCACCTTAGAGGTCTTCCTTAAGACCTCTGTGAGCTGCTGGTCTTCTACCAGGACCTCCTCAGGAACTGGAAGCTAATTTTGGCAACCAGATCCATAGCAGCTGCCAAGTGGGGAGGACTTCCTGCTACAATTGGAGGGAGTGGGTGGACCCTCCAGAGCTAGGCTGGTTCATGGGGTTGTCCATGTCACACCCAGTGTGTCGCCCATTATGTGCTTGAGGAGGGCAGCCTTGCCTTCCACTTTTCTTGCTTTCCTTGAGCAGATCCTGTGAGTAGGTGCTCCCCGCCCGCCTCTCAACCCTAACCCTCCAGACCTTGTTGTCAGGCCCCTGCCCCGCAAGCCTCCCCAGCAGTGCCTGACATGCCATCTGAGCCAGCTGAACACCATCCTGCTGGTCCGCCACCAGACCGTGCCCAGAAAAATCTGTGCATGCTCATGCTTCATACCATCCACTTCCTCGCCCTCATGTCCTGCCCCAACACCAAGTGGCAGGACCTGCTACCACCTGCAGATGGCGAGGAACCTGGTGGGCCAGCATGTACTCTGCTCTGGTTCCGTGGTCTGCTGGGGATGTTAGCTGGTGGTGCCTTCACAGTTCTGTGAGCATGGGTGTGTACCTGGCATGGTACATGAACTCCCTCAACACCTTTCCATTTTGTAGTGAGAGGGAGACACTCGTGCACATCTACACTGATTAAGCCAGGTTGCAGTCCCTCTTCTGGCTTCTCCAGAATCTCCTACTGAGGTTCTGGCTGCATTTTTCCCTGCACTTTCTGAACTATACCTATGCTATCCATGGCCCCACAAAGTTGCCAGATCTCCTTGTCAACCTCCTCCGAGCGGTGGCCATGACAGCCATCCACCATACCAGGAAAAGGAAGCTGGAAGGGGTGGGAGGGACTTCTCTGCAACTGTGGGGCCTATTTCGATTCCTTTCTGAATCCTTTCCTTTCTGTCGCCAAGCAGAGTATCTCTGGGCAGCATCCACTAGCTCCTTGGACTCATCTGAGGAGCAAAAGGCACTGTCAGTTGCTCGCTGTGCCCCTCTGGAACCCTGATTATAAAGCACTGACCCTCACCTCCATTCCTGTTTTTTCAGTTGTTGTCAGTTGATGATCTGTACTTTTTCTGGGCCTTCCCCTTTTGTTTACTAGCTGGATCCCCTTTGCAGATCTATCATGTACACAGGGACCAAATAGGCCTACCCTTCACAACACTAACGATTGCCAAGATAGCCCTACCTGTCCTAACCCTAACTGTAGCCCAGGAAGCTCTGCACTTGGCTACCCTAATCCTAACCCTAGCCTGAGGGCCCTACTCTTCACAACTCAAACAATAACCAATGGATCCCTACCTTTGGGAGCCCTAACCATACCCTGGGGAACCTTACCTTTGGCAACCCTAAGTCTAGTCTGGGGACCCTAACCCAGGGAGGCCTACAAATGACAACCCTAACCCTAGACCAGGGAACCCTACTCTTGGCAACCGTAACCCTAGCTTGGGAATCCTTCCTTGTCCTAACCTAAGGGCAGGTTTAGGCCCACTGTCTCCCGGAAACTGCAATAGATGCACAGCTATGGCCTCTTCCAGCTCCTCTAGAAATTCTTACTTACTGGCTCCACTTCTCCCCACACCACCTGGTTTTCACACACCCCATCTGTGGCCCCCCAAAGTCTTGAGCCCTCCTCGTCAACCTTCTCTTGGCACTGGCCAAGATGGCCATATATCACTCCAGGAGGAGAAAGCTCCATGAAGGCAGTGCTCTATGACTGTGGGCCCTATGTCTGGTACCTAATCCAATCATGTATCCAGGCAGAGTTCCTCTGGGCAGTGTCCACTGACTCCCTGAATGCCTTTGAGGAGCAGTAGGTGCTGTCAGGGGTACTTTTCTCATTGTTCCCCTCTGGATCTCTGATGCCTTACCTCTGGTCTCACTCACTTTCATTTGTTGCCCCAAGAAATCAATTAAAACCTGGGTTAGTGGCTCCTTTCCCTCAGCTGAGGGGGAGGGCCTTTAGTTTTGGTTGGGTCTAGGCCCACCTGAACAAATACTTCAAATAGTGCACAGCCATGGCCTACTTGTGCCTGACCATTGCGGTAGTATAAAGAGCTTTCTCTCCCTACCTGGGGGCTAGACACAATTGCTGTCCCTCAACTCTCCTGAGTGCTCCCACTAGTGCCCCCTGGAGGCCAAGCCAACCTAAAGGAGACAGGGAGCTACTCACAACTTACTGGACCTTACTGCTTATTCATTACTACATTTTTGCAGCCTACTGTTTTCTGACTTGCTGCAGAGTGAATGAGGAAGGGAGCAATGCATTAGATCACAACATTTTTCAGTATGCAGCCTAGTTAACCATACAACCATGCACCGTGCAACCTACGTTTCTTTAGGACATGGGAGATATAAACAGTTGTGCATACTGTAACTAACAACTATCATTCAACAGCCTTTGAAACTTGTCTAGTTTCACTGGAATACTGAAAGCACTTGTCCTTAAGGCCTATTTTCCTGTCACATTTCAGTTTGCTCCCCGCACCCATTTCAGCACTCGAGCTGTTCAAAAAGATCTACAGCTATTGCCTTTTCTTTTAAAATATAAAGGCCGAGTATTTTCCTCACCCTCAGAAACAGCTGAGGCATTTTCACTTAAACTTTCCAGTGACATTTATCCTGGGGTGAGACCAGGTGAAGAAAAGTTCAGCTCAGAGGTTGAAAGTTTCAGCAGTAACTAACACCTGAAAAAGGGGGTCTTAAAACAGAAATAGCGTAACTATAACACTTCAACTAAAATATATATATATGGTGCCAAGGCTCTCCATTGAAAGCTAGGTGAAAAAGCTCTGAATAATACCTTTTACAGACCTGTAAATAAAATAGCTCCAACTCTTGCCATCCTCACTCTCTCTTTGGTACTCATGTGGCCTCCAATAGTGTAGTATCTGAGCCGCTCAGATTTAATGCATTTATACTCATAACACTGCTATAAAAGGCTATTATCCCCAATTTACAGGTGGGGAACTGAGGCACAGAGAGACTGAGGAACAGATCCTTTAAGGCACCTAACTCCCATTTAGGCACCTAAATGCTTTTGAGGAGCTGGGTCTCAAAGTAACTTGTGCAAGGTCACACAGGAATTCTAAGAGAAAAAGAACCTGGGTTGCCAGAGTCCTAGACTAGTGCTCTAACAACAGGACTATCCTTCCTGTCATGACTAATTCCCTTAACTTCAACAGGAGTTTTCCCACAATAAGAGGGCTTGGATCATAAACTATCAAAAGATAGCCAAACACCAGTCCTTCAATGAGCTTTTTTTGGGCAGACCCAACACCTGCATGGAACCCCATAGATTTCAGTAGTAACCCAACTCATTTTGACAAGGCCAAGAGATGAATTGTAGCTGTTCTACTATACAGAAGGAGGCCTCAAGGGAACAATTGCAGGTGTAGTACTGTAGCACGGAGGTATGGCCTCCCTCAGAGATAGACCAGAAGGGACCACAACCCGCCCCTTGGATTGTAGAGCCAGGATAGCCACGCCCACCCTGCTGGAAGCTGAGGGCAGGAAGTGGAAGTATAAAAGGCGGGCCCTGCAACTCAGTTGGGTGGGAGATAGATGCTTTTTCCCCTCTACTGGAGTGGGACAGCAAGGAGGACTGCTGTTGCCCTGAGGGCTTGTGTGAGCTTCCAGAGTGCCCTGCTATTCCTGACACTGAGGAGCTGCTGGGACTCCTGTTGGCAATATATTCTGGGAAAATGGAGGATGACCCCTGGATGCAGGAGGGGAGGAAGTAGCCCAGGGACAGCTGACTGTAGTCTGGCTTTATTGCTGCCTGCAGATAGGTCAGTGTGTTGAGGCTGGACTCCCCCCTGAGCCTAGTGATGGGATGCCCTGCCACTGTTAGGGCCCTGGGCTGGGACCCAGTGGAGATGAATGGGCCCAGGTCCTCCTACCCAGCCTCCCCACCATAGGCCAGGATCTTGTGCTAGTTTACCGTCCACCAGAGCTGGGATGCTAGACCCTGTAATACTCATCCCTGTCTGAGGGATGAACTCTTAGAATGTTTGTTGCCTTGCCCTGGCTGAGGACTGGGGCTCATAGACACTTTGTTACTCTGCCCTGGCTGCAGGTCTGAGCCCTCTACCCATTTGCTGCCCAGCCCTGCCTGAAGGCTGAGGTTCATAGATTCTTATTGTTCAGCCCAGCCCAAGTGGCCTGTCATAAATATAAAGGGAAGGGTAAACCCCTTTGAAATCCTTCCTGGCCAGGGGAAAACTCCTCTCACCTGTAAAGGGTTAAGAAGCTAAAGGTAACCTCGCTGGCACCTGACCAAAATGACCAATGAGGAGACAAGATACTTTCAAAAGCTGGGAGGAGGGAGAGAAACAAAGGGTCTTGGTCTGTCTATATGCTGTTTCTGCCGGCGATAGACCAGGAATGGAGTCGTAGAACTTTTAGTAAGTAATCTAGCTAGGTATGCGTTAGATTATGATTTCTTTAAATGGCTGAGAAAAGAATTGTGCTGAATAGAATAACTATTTCTGTCTGTGTATCTTTTTTGTAACTTAAGGTTTTGCCTAGAGGGGTTCTCTGTTTTGAATCTAATTACCCTGTAAGGTATCTACCATCCTGATTTTACAGAGGTGATTTCTTTACTTCTATTTACTTCTATTTCTATTAAAAGTCTTCTTGTAAGAAAACTGAATGCTTTTTCATTGTTCTCAGATCCAAGGGTTTGGGTCTGTAGTCACCTATGCAAATTGGTGAGGCTTTTTATCCAACATTTCCCAGGAAAGGGGGGGTGCAAGTGTTGGGAGGATTGTTCATTGTTCTTAAGATCCAAGGGTCTGGGTCTGTAGTCACCTAGGCAAATTGGTGAGGCTTTTTACCAAATCTTGTCCAGGAAGTGGGGTGCAAGGTTTTCGGAAGTATTTTGGGGGGAAAGATGTTTCCAAACAGCTCTTCCCCAGTAACCAGTATTTGTTTGGTGGTAGTGGCCAATCCAAGGACAAAGGGTGGAATATTTTGTATCTTGGGGAAGTTTTTGACCTAGGCTGGTAAAGATAAGCTTAGGAGGTTTTTCATGCAGGTCCCAACATCTGTACCCTAGAGTTCAGAGTGGGGGAGGAACCTTGACATGGCCTGAAACTTTAAAGACAGCTAATTGCCTCACTAACTGATTGCTGTGCTAAGGGCATGACAGTGAGGAGGCATGGCCTCTCTTAGAGATAGACCAGGACATTACATTTTAAGGTACATTAAAACCTTACAAGATATCTGCATAATGTACAGTTTACACTTACACTGTGATGTAAAATTTCATATGGGTTCTTCTGAACCCCTTTCTTTGTCCTGACCCCCAGCAAAAATGAAACTTCTCTACTTGAAGACTTGTCCTCTTCTCTTAAAGGAATGATCTTAGTCATTCCTCAGACCTTCAAAGTATAAAGATTAAAAATCAGATTCTTGTAGAAATAATATATTTTTGGAACTGAGCCCTTAGTTTAATCTTCCTGAAACTTCAAGGATTTTACTGCTAGTGTTGGTACTTGAAAAATTACACCTTCAGCCTCTAATGCAGAAAAATGCCCCTTCTGTTAGCGGATTTAATGACTACTTAGATTCATTAGCAAAGGTAATTTTGGCCTAATTAGCCTTCTAATTTGTATGTTATCCCTTGTAGAAATATGCCCTCAGAAATTAACAAAATGTCTTATAATTTATGCTAATCACCATAATCTGATTTGTCTTTAATTATTATGTAATGGAGGGATCTAATTGGAAAACAGAGTATTTTGGAAGGGCCAAAACATATGTAAATTAGTGCAAGAGCAGCAGAAAGGAAGAAGAAATGAAAGTGGATTTTTGAGTTAATGGAAGAATATCAGCTTAGTGGAGAAGGAATATCGGGTTACTTAACTTCTCAAGATTTATACTTTTAGCAAAACTGGTTCATAATGTAATGACTCCAGTGTTGTCATTACAAATGATCAAACTGTTGCAGCATACACCACCACGGCAATTGAAAATTTCATTTTAGTAGCTGGCCAAAAATACCAGGAATGTTATTTGTAAACAGTGAGGGAGGTAGCTGCATTGTTTTTACTCAGACATTTCGATCCTGTTTTCAAATAAAATCTTTCTGGTTTTAGAATTTCCCAGTTGCAAGAGTTATTTCACCACATCCCGACGTCTCCTTTCACGTTTGAAAAATAGCCTGGTTTGATGGGTCATACCACAACATGTATATTCTTCTTTGCAATGGGTTTTTTCCTCTCTGTGATCTAAACAAAAATGATGGAAATAGCAATTTTCTAAGTATTTATTTTTCCTTCCCTTGAAAAATGCATTTTGCATAAACCAGTGTCAAAATCTATCCATGTTTCAAATCTTGTGGTATAATGTGATTTTTTTTTTTTTTTTGCTTGGCAGATAAAAGAATAAAAGTAATTATGGATCCTTTGCAAAAACTTCAGAAGGAAGCCATTTTAAAATCCTTTAGTCTCAAACCGTACGTCATCTAGTTTAAAAAAAAAAAGAAGAAGAAAAATTCCAGCTGTCAATGAGTTTTAGCCATAAATATTTGAAATCATGAAAATCTTCTCCTTCCCTATCCCCCCACCCAGTTATAAGGCTGATCAAAATCAGACTTGGAACTTCTCTACAAAGTATTTTTGGTATAATCTCAGATGTGAATTTAAACCAATTTAGTAATACTGGTATATCCCCCAGTGTAGACACCCTTACCCTTATAAGATTGGCTTTTTTACTCTGTCGCTTTTTCTAGAATAGGATTGTAGCTACAACCTTGGATATGCATACACTAGAGTTTTGTTTACTTTGTTCCTGTAAGGCAGTTGCAGTTCTCTTTCCACCTGTCAAGGAGGGAGACCATGCCCCTCACTGCAATGCTCTAGAGCGACTCCGTTCAGGGGGAATTAGCCAACAATTAATAGGCCCTAGTCTTCAGTCCAGGCTGGGTATCAGTTGGGTCTGGTAGCCCCGACACTCAGCCAGAGTGGGGCAGCACACAGTTAATGGATCTGCCCCACAGTCGGGCCAGGTGACAGCAAGTCTCTAGGCCTAGCACCTTCAATCAGGACAGGGCCATAATCAGTTAACGGCTCTAGCTTGCAGTCAGACTTACGCGGGCAGATAGACTTACTACTGCTCAGCCTATCTGTCTACCAATCAGGGCAGGGCAGTAATCAGGTAAGGGGGCTCTAGCCTGCTGTCAGGCAGAGCAGCTCAGCAGTCTAGGGGGAGATTAGTTCTCTGATGGGAGAGCCTGCTAAACCATCTGGTGTCCTAGCTCATGCTGGCGTCAGACCAATGCAGGCCTCCTGACCTAAAGGTGGGGAGGCTACCAGCCCTGACTGTGGGATGTAGGGAGACATAGGCCCACCTGCTCCACTGTGTCCCAGCCCAGGGCCCTAACAGTGGGGGAACTGATCCACCGCTGAGTCAGCAGGGAATCCGGCTGCAACACACTGTCCAGCTTGCAGTCAGTAACTTAGCTGAACCCTATTCAGCTTCCCTGGGCTCCTTCCTACGCTCCCAGTCTGAGGGTACCTGGGTTCCGGGGTTGTCGTTGGTCTCGCTTAGGTAAACAGCAAGTGGCAGCCCCAACAGCTCCTTTGTACTGTTAGCTAACTATTGTAAAGTGCTTTGGATGAAAGCACTTTATTAAAAAAAAAACTTAATAAAAGTTTTTTTGTTCTACCTATATAGCAAACACTTTTGTGTTACCTTAGAGCAGTGGTTTCCACCCTTTTTATGTCCAGGATCACTTTTTTTAATTTAAGGGCAACCCAGGATCTACACTGCCCCTTCCCTGAGGCCGCACCCCTTCCCCAAAGCCCTGCCCTGCTCTCTCCATCGCTAGCTCTCCCCCACCCTCACTCACTTTCACTGGGTTGGGGTTCGGGAGGGGGTGCAGGCTTGGACTGGGGCCAAAGGGTTCACAGTGTGGGAGAGGACTCTGGTCTGAGCCTGGGGTGCGGGTGAGGGGTGCAAGCTCTAGAAGGGCGTTTGGGTGCAGGAAGGGACTCTGGGCTGGGGCAGGAGGTTGGGGTGCAGGAGAGGGTAAAGGGTGCTGGCTCTGGGAGGGGGGATCAGGGCTGGGGCTTGGGGTATAGGAGGGGGTTCAGGGTGCAGGAGGGGTTCTGGGGTGCTGGCTGTGGGAGGGAGCTCAGGGCTGGGGGTTGAGGTGCAGGAAGGGGTTTGGAGTGCTGCCTCCAGGAGGGGGTTGGGGTGCGGCCCCCTGCTGGGCAGCACTTACCTCCGGCAGCTCCTGGTTGGTGGTGCAGTGTGGCTGCCGCTAAGGCAACCTCCTGCTTACCATGGCCCCACGCGACTTCCAGAAGAGGCTAATGCGCCCTGTGGCCCCCAGGGGGTGGGCGGGGGCACATGGTTCTGCACACTGCCCCTCTCTGCAAGCACCACCCCGCAGCTCCCATTGGTCACAGCTCCCCGTTTCTGGCCAATGGGAGCTGCAGGGGCAGGGCTTGCAGGCAGGAGCAGCGGAGACAAAACCTTGCCCCCCCCCATCCCCAGGACTGCAGGACCACGCTGCCTGCTTCCGGGAGTGGCATGGGGCCGGGGCAGACAGGGAGCCTGCCTTAGCAGCAGCCCTGCTACGCCGCCGGAGATCACGATCGACCGGTTGGTGACCACTTCCTTAGAGCATGGAATACAGACATTAGAAGTAGGATAAATACATGTAGCAACTATAAGCATTTCATAAAGTCTAAGCACTAAACATGTTATAAGTCCAATACCCATCTTAACCATCCTAACACACAGGTGAGCTGGACTGGTTTCCAGAAATAAGTTTGCCAGTGCTCAACTAAGGCCAAAAGCCTTAGCAAAAGCTGGCATCTGGTCTGCCAGCATCACATGGGTCATTTAAAAATGTTCCTTGATTTGAAATTTTGAATTTTGTCCAACAGTTCTTTGTTGTAGTCTAGCTGAAAAACAGCTTGGTACTGAATCTTCAAGTTTTCTGTACAGTTAAATCTCCCTGAAAACCTTGCACTGACTAAATTTATTGCAGATAGTTTTAAGCCTAATTCTGCCATTGATTTTAATGTGACAGTGTTGATGTACAATGACTGGTTGCAGCTTAGCAAGAACATAAAGCTCCCTCAAGGAGCTTTTCCTTTAGCTTAGGTTTAGGGCCGAGGTTCTCAAACTGCGGTCTGTGGACCACCAGTGGTCCGCGAGCTCCATTCACATGGTCCGCAGATACTTCCCTCAAGGTGTGCACCCGCACACGAGAGAATGAAAGGCCACCCACCTAATTAGTGGAGCCACACCTGCACGGCTCCACTAATTGGGTGCCTAGACACTGGAGCAGATGCACAAGTAAGGTGAGGTGGTGGCCTTGGGGGAGCATAGGGGGTAGTTGGGAGGGGGCAGTGCGGCGAGAAGACGGGGTGGAGGGAATTTGGGATGCGCAGGGCTGTAGTGGCCAGAGAAAGAGGTAACTTTCCCCAGCTCCAGGGCTGCGGCTGCCGGGGAGAGACAGCCCTCCTTCCCAGCCTCAACTCTGTGGCTGCTGTGGAAAAGAGAGAGACCCCCCATCCTTCGCAATCCCAGTTCCAGGGCTGCCGTGGCGGGGGAGAGAGGTCAGATCCATCACATTGGAAAGCTCAGAGTACTACTATTAAAATGAGTTGTTTTTTCACACCCCTGAGCAAGAAAGTTGCGGCGCTGTTAATTGCCAGTGTAGACAAGCCCTTAGTGCAAAATGCTAAATCCCTATGAAAGGTATTACCTCCTGTCCATCAGAAAGGACTGTCAAAACTAAATGGGCCACTGGGGGAAACCACAATACAAAGATTTTGCTAATTGCCCCTGCACACCCATGAAGAGTGCAGAAGGGCTCATCCTATCAGCTTGAATTCTGGAAGAAGGAAATAAAAATAGTTGACAAAAAAATTCATCTCTTTTGCTGTTTGGACTCTGGCAGGGCCGAAGCTATGAAACAGAAACAGAGATTCCCAGGGTCAACTGGGTTAGTCCTCAAAGACACAGAGAGCTGACAGATTGTAGCACTCTGTCACCTTTTAAAACTATAGCCTGTAACTCATTTGTGTATATATGTTTGCTTGCTTTAACCTTGTAATAACTCTCCCATTTCTTTTCTTACTTAATAAATCCTTAGTTGTTTTGTTATTGAAGTGGCTAAAGCACTGATTTTGATGTGAGATCTGAGGAACAAATTGACTAGAGATAAGTGACTGGAAGCAACCTGAATCTTTTGTGATCTTTGGTGTATGTAAACCAACAATCACTAAGCCCAGTTTGCCTGGGTGGCAACATAGATTAGAATGCCGAAACAGACTGTCTGTGACTCCATGGTAAGACTGCTATAGTGTGTCAGGAGTTCACATTGGTTACTGGTTTGGTGAAAGTGAACAGGGGAGTTTGAGAGAGGACGAAGGAGATCCCCCTGCTGAACGAACAAGGTGCGAGTACTAACCTTGGGGTGAGTGAGATTTTTTGGCTGTTTGTGTTCATGTTTTTCTTTTTCTTTCAGGTTTTTCAGTTACAAGGTCAATTGGGTCAATTGGGATTGTGTGTTTGGGGACAGTTTGAGACGTTTTTCCCTTGATCAGCCTTAATCAGCCTTGTGATCACCCTCCCCCTGTGTGATTAATGAGGGGGGAAGGCTGACCTAGGAGGGAAGGCCTTAAAAGCCAGAGGCTAAGCAACCAAAGGGAGCGACTGAAGAGGGGAGTTTGAGAGAGGGAGTTGGAGCTGTAATATAATCCTTATGGTTAGGAAGGGCTGCATTGCCAGTGCCAACACAGCTCTTGTCTCCTCCACCTGCGCCTGTATCCAGACAGAGAACCTAACCACGGATGACTCTACCCAGATCCTGGTGTGGATTTGAAGAGATTGTGGCCTGCATTTCCCACTCTCAGAAAGCCAGGCTGGGGGGACCATCCAGTGTGCGAGGTGCCTCCTGGTGGAATCTCTCAGGAAGCAGGTGGGAGAGGTACAGGAGGAGGTGGCCAGGCTGAGGAGCATCCGTGCGCATGAGGAATTCATTGACAGTATTTATATGGAGACTTCCAAGGCTGAGGACACTATCCAGCAAGAGAGGATTGCTGTCACACCACTAGGGGAGGAGGATAAGGCTCTGGTACAGGGAGGACACTGGCTGCTGGAAGGTATGCAGTCTGCCAGGGGCCCATATCCAAGCTGTTACAGAGGGATTGTCGAGGATCATCCAGCCCTCTGACTATTCTCCCATGCTACTCATCCATGTGGACACTAATGATACTGTGATGTATGACCCTCAGCAGATCAGAAGTGACTACAGGGCTCTGGGAGTAAGGGTGAGAGAGTTTGGAGTGCAGGTGGTGTTCTCTTAGAATAATAGAATCATAAAATATTAGGGTTGGAAGAGACCTCAGGAGGTCATCTAGTCCAATCCCCTGCTCAAAGCAGAACCAACAGAACCTTCAGTCCTTCCAGTCTGGTTGGAAAACCGTTCCCAGAGAGTAGTTATCAATGGTTCACAATCATGCTGGACTGGCATAACGAGTGGGGTCCTGCAGGGATCAGTTCTGGGTCCAGTTCTGTTCAATATCTTCATCAATGATTTAGATAATGGCATAGAGAGTACACTTATAAAGTTTGCGCACAATACCAAGCTGGGAGGGGTTGCAAGTACTTTGGAAGATAGGATTAAAATTCAAAATGATCTGGACAAACTGGAGAAATGGTCTGAAGTAAATAGGATGGAATTCAGTAAGAACAAATCCAAAGTACTCCGCTTAGGAAGGAACAATCAGTTCCACGCATACAAAATGGGAAATGACTGCCTACGAAGGAGTACTGCGGAAAGGGATCTGGGGGTCATAAGTGGATCATAAGCTAAATATGAGTCAACAGTGTAACGCTGATGCAAAAAAAGCAAACCTCATTCTGGGATGTTATTAGCAGAGTATTGTAAGCAAGACACGAGAAGTAATTCATCCATTCTACTCCACGCTGATTAGGATTCAACTGGAGTATTGTGTCCAGTTCTGGGTGCCACATTTCAGGAAAGATGTGAACAAACTGGAGACAGTTCAGAGAAGAGCAACAAAAATGATTAAAGGTCTAAAAAACATGACCTATGAGGGAAGATTGAAAAAATCGGGTTTGTTTAGTCTGGAGAAGAGAAGACTGAGAGGGGACAGGATAACAGCTTTCAAGTTCATAAAAGGTTGTTACAAGGAGGAGAGAGAAAAATTGTTCTTAACCTTTGAGGATAGGACAAGGAGCAATGGGCTTAAATTGCAGCAAGTGCGGTTTAGGTTGGACATTAGGAACAATCTTCCTAACTGTCAGGGTGGTTAAGCACTAGAATAAATTGCCTAGGCAGGTTGTGGAATCTCCATCATTGGGGATTTTTAAGAGCAAGTTGGACAAACAGTAGTCACGGATGGTCTAGATAATACTTAGTCCTGCCTCGAGTGCAGGGGACTGGACTAGATGTCCTCTCGAAGTCCCTTCCAGTTCTATGATTCTACAATTCTAATCATAGAACATACAACCAGCTTGGGGCCTCACCCGCTCTTATTGAGAGTCTGTCCTGAGGTTGGCACTCACAGTCGTGAACCACTCAACAACCCATAACTCATTTTTCTGATAATCTTCAAACTTTGCAGGAACTCTCTCCTTGGTCTTCAGAATAACTCTGGTAATTTTCTGGTCAAACCAATTTTCCAAGCCAAAGTTATGGGGGAAATGGAATGCGTAAAATAGGGCCTCTTAACAGAAACTAGTTGCAACCTTAACTATGAAGAGACTACAGCCACAATATAATATTGTTAGCAAAGATTATGTTGGAGTCAAAGATTACTAAAATTTAATATTCTGGACCATCACTATAAAATGTTCCATTTTCATATGGTTGATCCTAGCTGTTTCTTGGCTTTGAAATAAGCACTGGGAATAAAGGAGTCTCATCTGTGAGGTCTTTAGATTCTTACAGAGCCAGTTTCATTCCTTTTGTAGCTCTACTTATTTCCGTGGTGTTACATAAGGAATGTATTTGGCCCAGTACCTATTATACTCTGATGTCTTCTACACCATGCAGTTGCAAAACACCAATAGCTTTATTTTGAAGTGATTTCTGTTGATCAACATGCTTGGATAATTCCAGGCTGTCATAAATATAAAGGGAAGGGTAAACCCCTTTGAAATCCCTCCTGGCCAGGGGAAAGCTCCTCTCACCTGTAAAGGGTTAAGAAGCTAAAGGTAACCTCGCTGGCACCTGACCAAAATGACCAATGAGGAGACAAGATACTTTCAAAAGCTGGGAGGAGGGAGAGGAACAAAGGGTCTGTCTGTGTGCTGCTCTTGCCAGAGACAGAACAGGAATGGAGTCTTAGAACTTTTAGTAAGTAATCTAGCTAGGTATGTGTTAGATTATGATTCCTTTAAATGGCTGAGAAAAGCATTGTGCTGAATAGAATAACTATTTCTGTCTGTGCATCTTTTTTGTAACTTAAGGTTTTGCCTAGAGGGGTTCTCTATGTTTTGAATCTAATTACCCTGTAAGATATCTACCATCCTGATTTTACAGGGGGGATTTCTTTATTTCTATTTACTTCTATTTTTTATTAAAAGTCTTCTTGTAAAAACTGAATGCTTTTTCATTGTTCTCAGATCCAAGGGTTTGGGTCTGTGGTCACCTATGCAAATTGGTGAGGCTTTTTATCCAACATTTCCCAGGAAAGGAGGGGTGCAAATGTTGGGAGGATTGTTCATTGTTCTTAAGATCCAAGGGTCTGGGTCTGTAGTCACCTAGGCAAATTGGTGAGGCTTTTTACTAAACCTTGTCCAGGAAGTGGGGTGCAAGGTTTTGGGAAGTATTTTGGGGGGACAGACGCGTCCAAACAGCTCTTCCCCAGTAACCAGTAATTGTTTGGTGGTGGTAGCGGCCATTCCAAGGATAACGGGTGTAATATTTTGTACCTTGGGGAAGTTTTGACCTAAGCTGGTAAAGATAAGCTTAGGAGGTTTTTTCATGCAGGTCCCCACATCTGTACCCTAGAGTTCAGAGTGGGGGAGGAACCTTGACACAGGCTTTCAGACACTGACAATTGTCATTCCAAATGGGTTCAGGAGCAGACTGGAGTAACATCTGCTAAACTTCTGAAGAGAATTGACAGCACAGCAAGGAGTGCCTTGAATTTTTTTTTTAACCTAAATAGGGAATTTGGGCATCATAATACATTCATCCATTTGTCACTTTCTCCATCACCAGGGAAAAATGTGCCAGTTGTCACAGATTAAACACGAGCTGGTTGAACTATTTGTTTTGAACATTAGTTACAAATTTAGACCATTTTTTGTAAGCAAATCCTCCACAAGCTACTCCTGGTTTTCCTCAGATGTATTTGTTATCTGTAAGTATTTGCAAAACAGTTTGGACAGATCATTTTCAGCTAATGAGTTATTCGCAAACTGCTTCAAAAATTGGCTATTTTTGTTTTGTGGTTGGTCACCTAAGTCACATGGTGTTGGTTCCTGCTCTCTGACTGGATGACTGGAACTCTAAAAACAGGAGAATAGCGAACAAGTTACAGTAGAACCTCCGAGTTACGAACACCAGAGTTACGAACTGACCGGTCAACTACATGCCTCGTTTGGAACTGGAAGTACGCAATCAGGCAGCAGCAGAGACCAAAAGAAAAAAAGAAAAAAAAAAAAAAGAAGGAAATACAGTACAGTACTGGGCTAAATATAAACACTAAAAAAAATAAAGGGAAAGTTTAAAAAAAAAAGATTTGACACGGTAAGGAAACTGTTTCATTTAAATTCAGATGGTTAAAACCAGCATTTTTCTTCTGCACAGTAAAGTTTTCAAGTTGTATTAAGTAAATTAAGTAAGTAAATGTTCAGTTGTAAACTTTTGAAAGAACAACCATAACATTTTGTTCAGTTAGGAACAGTTCAGAGTTACTAACAACTGCCATTCCCGATGTGTTTGTAACGCTGAGGTTCTACTGTATATCCAGCACACATTTTCAGACAAACTTTCATGCTGACATTCATGAAACTTGTCAAACATTTTCATAAGTAGCTGGCATCTGTCAGAATATTGACTAATTATAAACTAACATGACCCTAGCTAATCAAATTTGGCACTTTTATTGATTGAGAATATTTCTAAACCATTTTTAAAAAACACACACTTCAAACAGCTCTAAAAAATTATAGTATGATACATAACCCATTGAAGAAAATGGAGAGACTCCCACTTACTTCAATGGGTTTTGGATCAGGCTCGGAACAATAACATACAGTCTTAACCTGATGCAGAAAGGAACTTCTATGCACTTCAATGAGAATTTTGCCTGAATAAAATTTGCATAATCAGGGCTCAATTCCCCTCCCCCCCTTTTTTTAAAAAAAAAACAGATTCATTTAGAGAGCTATGAATATTTTAAGGCTGTATAAACAGTAAATTATTAATAATGATATTTCATTATGAAGTTCAAATGATGACAGTACTGATATCTCATCAGTCAAGAAAATAAGTATTTTTCTGAGGTATAGTTTTATATCTTTAAATTTAAGGGTTTGGTGCTGTTACAATCTGTTTTACGATTGAAACCGCAACCATGAAGGTGACTGTGTACTTGTTTAAGAAAAGTATGGTGTGAAATTCTCATTTCCCCAAAGACTAATCACACATCCTTAGGGGTTTACTGAACTGAATCTTGTAAGTTTCTACAAAAACACTGCTCAGGGAGTCCAAATTTTGACACAATTATGAAAATCCTCTTCCTTGTGTCAGTCCCATCAAATGGTGTCTGGTCTATGAGTCCTCTCCCTTCGAAAGTATGAAAATACAGGCACAAAAGAGGCAGTGAAGTGATGAATCATGTGAGCAACTCTGGATGACATTTGACATACTGTTAATGGTCATATTGTTCTCAGTTTTACTGAACATTACCAGTCAGTCTCTGGAAAATATGTGCTGTTGGGAATCTGTTCAAAGCTTTTATTAAAGTCACCTTACAATTAGTGGCAAATGAGTGTTCGTTCCTTTGGAATTCATTGTCATAAGCCCACTTTGAACAGGGCCTGATCTTATTCATGTGGCTATGACATACCATTTCATGGGAAATCTGTTTTAATAGCGAATGTAATGGCAAGGGATTCATATAGTAAGCAACAATGATAAACCTTGCACTGTATGTAATGTTTTCATTATCAAAGGACTTTCCAAACATTAACCAATTAATCATCACAACACCCTGTGAGGTACACATGTAAGTAGTTTATCTCCGTTACTAAATTTATACCCGAAGTTAATCAGTCCTGATGCTTGAATCACATTGTGATCAGCTTTCTTCTCTACCAGGCAGGGACCACAGCGCAGGGCCCCAGAGCTGATGTGCTGCAGTGGTAAGGAAGGACTCCAGGGTCAGCACGCAAGAACAGTTGGGGCAAGACTCCAATACCAACAAGCAGCAGTGGTTGGGGCAAGGCTCCAGCACTGACATGCAGCAACAGGAGTACATGGCTCCAGAGGGCCAGGCCTCCAATGCTGGCATGCAAAAGTGGTGGGCCAGGGCGCCGGCCAAAGGGCAGTGAACAGTAATTCAGAAATCCTCACCTCACTGAATAGTTCCTTTGCCATTGTTTGTTAAAGTAGCATGTTATTGTGTGTCCTAGTCAATCATAGGTAAAAAATATTTTTCATAAAATAGTCTCTACTTTCCTCATTTTCCTCTTCCATGTGCTTTTAACAAATTCATCCTCACAATGGCCCTTTGAGATAATTGTTAGGATCCCCTTTCTGCAAGTGGGAAAACTGAAAGAGAGAATTTGAGTTGCTCACTTAAGGTCTCAGTGTCAGAGCACAGATTAGGGTTCAGAAGTTTATCCCAGATCCATAAAGATATTTAGGAATTAACAGAAGGTAGGAGCCTAAATCCCTTTGTGGATCTGGGCTTTTCTGCCCAGCAGTTTTGTGGGCACAGTGCTAGAAAACATCCCACCCCCCCCCCCCACCCCCAATAAGTGATTTCTGTACTAACCCTTTACTTCACACTCCATAAGAGACCTGATCTTGATTTTTCAGGTCTGGCTTCTCGAAGTTGTGTCAGCAGAGGCTAGGAAAACCATAGACACGGTAGACTTGCTTTTGGGGTCTGGCCAAGCTATAATTGGTGCAGAATCCTACTAAGGGCAGAGGTTGTGGTTACATCAGTTTTGCAGCTCCCCAGTTCTGGGGCCAGTGTAAGCTAGAACAGCTCAAAGGGCTGTGTTAACTTATGCTCAGCTGACTATGGTCCCAAGGGGACAGATGGAAGAGTGCAGAGAAACTCTGGCTGACCCCCATTTCTCCCAGCGATGTACTGGGGGGATTCTCAGCTGGCCAGATCCCCTGGCTTTCTGTCCCCTTTGTGCTATTGGCGTAGTGCAAAGGGGCTGTAGTGGAACAGGACATTGGGATTGTATCTCCAGGTGACTGGAAGACAGGAAAGGTTTTAGAGGAACAGCCGTGTTAGTCTGTATTCGCAAAAAGAAAAGGAGTACTTGTGGCACCTTAGAGACTAACCAATTTATTTGAGCATGAGCTTTCGTGAGCCACAGCTCACTTGAGCTGTGGCTCACGAAAGCTCATGCTCAAATAAATTGGTTAGTCTCTAAGGTGCCACAAGTACTCCTTTTCTTTTTTAGGAAAGGTTTTATGTCACTTAGCAGCAATGCCTTCATCTGTTTCAAGAGTGGTACTGAGGGGCTCCAAAAGGTCTCTTCAATAGGAAGTTAGGTTACTACCATACAGGGCCTTGAGGAAAAGATGCGATTAATAGTTATATAAATAGGTAGGATCTTCATTGGCCTGAAGAGGCACACAGATGGGGGAAATACTGTGCCTGATATAATTTCTTCTTTAAATGTTTGTCTAGCTTTGTTCATAACAATGTAATTCTTAGTCTTAGTATCACAGACCGTGAGAAATGATCATCATCATCAATACAAAGTGCAAAATACCTGAATGCAATTTATACAGCAAACTGCAGAAAGCTTTTGATTTTCCTATGGATCAGTCAGAGTGAAGCAGATAATTTTTAAAAGACATCAAGATGTCCCTAACATTTTTTCAGAAAATACATGATGTAGACTGCTGCCTTTAAGAATGTCAGTAATTTGATTAATGAAGAACTTAGAGGTTGAGAATGTAGCCTGGAAATCTTGATTAGCAATCACAAAGTTAATGGTTACTAATGATTTATGAGGAACTGCTGCTAACCCAAAATGAGTTCCTGTAGCAATTGGATGAAATTATATAGGAAATTACTGTGTCCTGGTACACTAGATAAATTATTCCCCAAGTGTGTATTTATAGAAGTAAACTGCACAAAGAAAGCAGCACAACAATTACCAGAACTAATCACTCCTGGAACTGGTGATCTTGTTTACTTTTCGTTTGGGCTGTGAAACGGACCAACATAATATCTATGAAAAGCAGCATTCTGTTTAGTTGTGAGACTCAGCATCTGATAATGGGGGCTCGCTTAGCACTCTGCCTGTCTCGTGACTAGAAAAATGTACTTTTCGTGTTACCTGATGATCCTCTACTTTTAAAGCATAACACAGACTTCTGGTAACACACAATTCTGTATTTTTCAATTATAAAAGCAAGGGAATGGGAATGATTAATAATGAATGTTTCTCTTTTAGAACTTTATCCTGCAACAAGATGCATGCAGACTGGCTCCTTGTCCACCCGTAGCCCCATAGAAATCAGTCCTCATGCTAAGATCAGCCTTGCTTTTATCTCATTGTAGGATCGAGGCCTTTGACATTCATTCTACTTTGGCATTTTCGCATTAGTGTGAGGGAGGAAATGGTCTTATTTTATGTCTCAAAGAAAACGTGTTGTGTACACAGGAAAAAATTAAGTAATCATAAATTAGTAATGTGAAACTAATACAATTTTAATAGTAAAAGATGCTTTTCTATTTTATGAAACACAAACCTACAACAAACATGTAAAGCTTTTTGTCATGGGGCTAGATTCTATTTAACAGGATAATTTTATTCCTGAGTGAATGGATGATTCACATGGAAAAAAATGTTCTAAATAGTTAGCATCTGCAGGCAAGTATTGTTACAACATGTACATTGTTGTTTCAGTGAGAGCAGTTTGGCTTTGAAGTTGAATGTGGGCTTCGGTGAAAAAAATTTCCCTGTACTACACAAAAATTATTCAAAATTTCAGAAATTAAACCTTATTCAAAGAAGAAATATTGGTCACTGGTTTCTTTTTTCTGAAAGAGCCCTACAAGGTTTACTATATTGTGACAGTACATTATAACATAGTCTTCTCTGACTATATAATAATATACAGCAATACAGTTTGGTCTTGCCAATGTGAGCACATCTAAATTATGTTACAACAACAATGCTATTGAACCATTTCACAACCCTAGTGTCCTGGTAAGATCTGGTCCTGTCCACACTAGCAAAACAAAATTATTATAACACTACAATATTATAATAATTTTCCCCATCACAATAAATTTAGTAGTGTAGACTGATCCAAAGTGTGAGTAAAATAGTGCCGTAAGTCATAAAACAGCAGTCTGAGAGAAATGCCAAATCACACACAAGTTCAATTTATCTTGTTGGGTTTGAACCCCCTAACTCCATCTAAAGCAATGCTTCTTTTCTTCTTTGCCCACCATTTATTCAACACAGGAATCTCAATCCAAACTTCTAAAACCAAGAACATGTTCTGCTAATGGCAAGAAAACCCTTCCCTTTCTTCTTAAGAAGCTTCTCAGCTGAGAGCAATAGCGTAGATTACAACCCCATTTAGCTTTTTGGAACAGAAGACATGAAATTTGTTTGTTAAAAGGAGGTTTGTACCTACATTCAGATAATGTGGGAGTTGGATTAAGAAGGTTTTCCTTGAAGAGAGCCACTGAATGCATGTCAGTGAGTTGAGGAGAGAGGATGGTAGTTCCTGATGGCTTTGGTGGCTGAAAAGAGCTCTCTAATGTTGGTAGTAAAGACATTTTGCATTTCTGAGATATGTATTAACTATATGCCCCTACAGTAATGGATAGGCACATTTTAACAAATTATAACACAAATTGTTTAAAGGCAAGAGGGATTCTACTGTACTGAAAAATAGACATCTCCTGTCTCGCAGGACTCTCAGAAGGCAAGAAGCTGGAATTAAAATCTCCTCAGTTCATTATGGAACAAAGTGAATTTAAGGAAGCATCATTTCTGTTCTTCAATCTTAACTTCCTGAGAAGCAATGTTTGTGGCCAGCGCAAAGATGGAAATACCACAAACCTCTCGCCCTATCCCAAATGTAAGGCAACTCATGTTTCAGTCCAGCAAAAATTAGCTACTGGGAAATCTTGCAAATAGGGGTAGACAGTTATCAACAGTCCTTTACTAGTGGCATATTCCTCCCTTCAGAATTTATAAAGTATCTACATAAAGTATTCTTGTACTTCCTGATATAACTTATATTGCCAAATTTATACTGTTAGGTACACAGCAACCCCCAAAAAACCAAGCAAAGAACTAGCCTCATTTGAAATGGCTTTATTTGATAGTAAACAGGAAATAAACACTTAATGTATGGATTTTGAGAACACTAGTGCAAGAACTTAAAAGCCATTTTTCCAGTTAATATCAGAGTAAGAACTGAGTTGCATGATAGAGGAAGACAGCAGAAAACAGTATGATCCATTAAGTCCCTGACCTCACTGGGCTCAAAACCTGCAGCCTACAACTGATTGGTGACTAGCAGAACTGTAGCTTGTTACGGTGTGGAGAGACCAATATTTTGACACATTTCTTTTGCCTGTATCCCAAATTAGGACTTGATCCTGTGCATTGCTGAATGCCTCCTATGAGGTGCTGAGTGCCCTCAACTCCCAGTGATTCAAAGCTCCCTTCTGACAGTTCATGAAGATGTATTTAAGATGAAAGAAATACAGGTCCCAGTTACTCTTCCAACTTTCCTCTTGGGAGCCTTTTCAGGTCTGAGCAAATTCGGATCAGAGCTAAAACTAGCAGACCATCTCATGCTGATAGGAAAAATCCTGATTGTCTGGAAATGGGAGTTACAAGCAATTCCCTCAACGCCAGAACAGCTCTGCCAAGCTTGTCATGTAGCTGGAATGCACAAATTGAGCCGTGACCACAATGATGAAGTTTAAGAAAATGGCCTTAATTGGGATCCATTCTTTGAACATGCCAGAGAATTAAGTAAAACTGACGAGCCTGCAGTGACAACTATCCTGGAAATAACTACAGCAATGGAGCCAATCACAAGCCAGCCAAACAACTGAGCCATGAAGAAACATTATCTGAGCCTATTATTTTGACATTTATCTTGTACGCTCCAGTAGAATCTAGCTGGCTTTTATCTAGTATTTCCCGTATGCTTAAGACTTCCCCCCACTTCCTGCGTAGGTCCCCCATGCCTCCACCCTCTTCTCCTTCAAAACGGTCTTTAAATCATATTTCTTTTGTCAGACATTTCAGCCCTAGTCTTCCTTTCATAATGTGTGAAATTCTCCACTTATACTTAGTCTGTACTCAGGCAACTTTCTGAAGTTAGTGGGAGGTTTGACTGAGTACAAATGGAGTAAAGTGCTCAGGATTTGGCCCAGTAGTGGTATGTGTATATATTTTACTAACACTCAACTGTGAATTAATAACCAAAACATTCACATGAGCTTATTGTTGGACCCCTTTCCCAACCTTCCCTACCTCCTGCCCCAAGTGCTTGTTACCCTCTCTCCTCAGACTGTGTCTTAACTCAGATTATAAATTAATTAGGACAGCTCTTCCACCTGAAATGCACACAGAGGGGTCCCTGAAGCTGCAGATTTCTTCCACACACAATATTGGGGGAGCATTGCCCCTGGCACTGATTACTCATTCTTGGCTCCCATCCTATGGGGGTCCTTAATGGATCAAGAATCTGTGCACAATGGTGACAGGTACACTGTACACGTATATGCTATGAGCACTATCCACGTCATCCTACCCCCAATCTTGCACAGTTGCAGATGCATTGTTAGGGAGCTAGGTGAGAATCAGGGAGTCCAGGAACTGTTGCATAGGCCCCACGTGAAAACTGATTATGGATAGGGGATAGCTCTTCATTTTAAGCTGGCTTCCCTCCCCTGCTCTAAACACACCTCACATAAGTTGCAGCAGATCAGATCAAAACTTGCTCCCTTCCTGAGGTTTGGTTTCATTTGCAAAATAAATTCTCCATCTTTTTTCCCCCCACTCTCTCTCTCTCAAGCCACCCCCACTTCCCTTAATGAACACTGGCAATACAGGTAGAACCCACTTATTTCCCAGCATAATCATTACCAGCTATGAATGTGGCGTTATCAGGCAAACAATGCCAGCCTGTTTTAAATATTTTCATGAACAGGTATCTATGGGACCGATCTAGGACACACTTACACACTTTATGCACGTAAATAGTTCCAGTGAGACTGCTTGTAGGTGGGAAGTTAAATACATGCATAAATGTGGCACGCTTAGGCCCTATGCAGGGAAACTCAGTATTAGGGATCAACCAAAAAAATATCTCTATGGCAAAACTGGACAATTGGAGGGATTCATGTCGGTTGCTCAGATATTAAAAAATAACAGTGTGGCAAAACTTGGGAACATTTCAATTTAGAAGCACTCCAATCACATAACTATGTCAGACTGCAGAGCTTACACAAGAGAACTACAGACCCCAAATGCAAACTATCCCAACCCTACCACCTTTACTGAACTGTCAAGAAAATGTGGAACCCAGCGAAACCAAAGGCATTGAGGATTCTCTGATGCATAGATGGCAACAGGAGATAAACTTCCCTCCCTTTACTGGGTCAAATCCTGAGCTCCTCCTTCAGGGTGCAATTCTGCAACCCTAACTAAAGTGAAGGAGCACTTGAGTAATTAGTCTCATTGACTCCAACGCATGTACAAAGATTACAGTATTGGGGCCTCAAAGTGAGGGCCCAATTCAGCAAACTAGTTAAGTACATTCTTAACTTTAAACACTTGCTTAAGCCTCATTCAAGCTAATAGGACTCAAGCATATGCTGAACTGGGGCCTTACTCGATCCCTACTCAAGCAAACTCACAAGGATATCAATGGGAATTCCCGGAATCAAGACAACATAAAAACTGAGACACCAATACAGCAAGTTGCAGGCTGACCCCTACACCGTTTAAAGTCTCACTGACTTCCTGGGGCTCACCCAGACACAAGAGTCCGGCCATAAGGAGTGTCTTGCTGAATTGGACCCATAGATTTAGGAATCAAGTTCTTTATACTTACACGCCACATAGAAAATGGAACAAAACTTGCACCAGTGACCAAAAAAAAAAAAGCCATAATTGAGCCGTTTGTGTGTTATATGAAAATTAATATTTGATATCTAGTGAACAGCAACAATGACAGCCACTGATCTTGGAACAAATTATAAATGCTGACATTGCAATGAAGCAGGTACATTGCTGCACATGACCTATAAATGCCATCCCCTACCTCACAAAAAAATTAAACCTTCCGGGAAGACATCCAAAAAAGATTACACCTAATACTAGGAACTAACAGCAACAGAAAATCTAAATCATAACAAAGCAAAATGTTTTTAAGAGCTATGTTGAGTGCCAAAAAACTAAATGAAAGACTTTATCTACTCCCAAAATAACAAACCGGTCTAGTGCCATAAATGGTTTAGCATTTCTGGAAAAAATATTATTTAATGCCAACAATAATAGACACCTTTAATCAAATATGAACTCCTTACAGTGATTTACTATATATGACTAAGATAAAATTTAGTAAATCGTACATGCCTGTGTCTAATCAACGCATCCAATTATTTATAAGTATATTTAAATTCTAACATACCAGTAATATCCTGCATCACTGTTTTCCATTATATATTTAGTCTTCCAATAGTTCTTTCTTGTTCTACATCTAAAACATGAAATAAGAATTAAACTGTAAAAATGGAATGGAAAAGGTGCTGCTGAAGCAAATCAGAACAATACAGAGATTTGATCTGAGTTATTCAAAAAGTTCAATGCAATTAGATTGGAGAAAAGGGATTAGTCAAAACTGCGAAAGCAATGAAAATGATTGTGTGCTAGAGGATGACTTGATCTAGTGCTCACTACAAGAATAAGAGGACACAAACTAAGAATAGGTCGGGCTCTAGAGGCATTTCATTATACAAAGAAAAAATGAATAAATTGCAAAGGGAATGGAAAGCCATAGGAACAACAGCTTAGTTTTAATAATTTAGATGTAAGCTATGGATTTCAATTTCAAATTGAAATGAGGGTCCAGATCTTTCCTGACCAACTTTGATCTCTAGAATACCTCTTTTTCTTCTATTATGTGTTCTAAGATTAGATTTGGCACTGGATAGGCGCTGCATTAAAGCACTTGGTAAAGCATGTGCTATGCTGTAAAGACCCATGCTGTCCCAACAGCCCATATGAAAATGCTGAACACAGTACATATGGCATTGATTTTTCATCTCATCTCAAACTGGGAATAGCAAAACTAGAAAAGAGCCAAAGAAGGGCTTACAGGTGTGTGAGTGAGGGAGCGGTAGAGCTCCCCCACAAAGAGGGATTTAAAAGCCAATGTACCGTAATGTGCCCTGCACTTCCCATAATGCAAGAACAACAGAGCATTTCATGGAATTAAAAGACAAGTCAAGTAAAATGGATAAAAAGAAGTATATAGAAGTATATGCAAATAAATAAACACTATAACAAATTGCCATGGACATTACTGAGGCAGGTTTCAGAGTAACAGCCGTGTTAGTCTGTATTTGCAAAAAGAAAAGGAGTACTTGTGGCACCGTAGAGACTAACCAATTTATTTGAGCATGAGCTTTCGTGAGCTGTAGCTCACAAAAGCTCATGCTCAAATAAATTGGTTAGTCTCTACGGTGCCACAAGTACTCCATTACTGAGGCAGTTAGCTTAGTAAGAGTCAGGAAAGGGTTAGACTTATCTGAATAAAAACAACATCTGAAGATACAGTAGCTAGAAGAATCATTACAAAAAGCTACCAGTTCTCCTCCTTCATGGTCACCCGCTGGAGTCAAGAAGAATTTTGTCCCATCATATAGTGTTGTGCAATTATGCAACATATAGAGACAGGAAAGTATTGATTCCAATGGCACTACGACAATTCACACCAGCTAAGGATCTAACTAGGATGCTGGACGATGTCAACCATTGGTATGCTGAGCCATAAGAGCTAAATTCACAAAGGAGCATAGGCATTGTGATGCTGAGTGCTGCAGTGATTAATTTTTAGGCAAATGGGGGTATGTCTACACTGTGTCTGACCAATGCCAGCTGACTTGGGCTTGCGGGGCATGGGCTAAGGAGCTGCTTAATTGCAGCATAGAGGTTTGGGCTTGAGCTGCTGCCTGAGCTCTGGGACCCTCCCACCTCTCAGCATCCTAGAGCCTGGACTCCAGCCTAAGCCAAAATGGCTACACCACAATTAAACAGCCCCTTAACCCAAGCCCTGTGAGCCCGAGTCACCTGGCTTGGGCCAGCTGCGGGTTTTTAATTGCAGTGTAGACATATCCTAGAAAACTATGGGGATTCACAAAGGGAGATAGGTGCCTAAGAATGGAAGTCATAAAAACCCAGCAGGCGGAGCTACCTACGCTAGCCAGTGGGAGGGTGTGTCCTAAGCCCCACGCTGCCCAGGAAGTGCAGCACCGAAGGCCAGCCTGAAGGGAGGTGCCCATGTCTGCTTGGGATTCTCAGCTGTGAACCCACTTGAGGAGGAGCATGACAAGAACCTCCCTCATAACTTTCAGCCCAGTGATCAGAGCCCTCACCTGGGATATGAGAGAACTGAGGTTCAAGTCCCTGGTCTGCTGGAGGAAGAGAAGGGATTTAGAACAGAGATTTGCCACCTCTCAGCTGATGTGCTCTAAACACTGAGCTATAGGATACTCTGATGTTGGGGCTCCCTCAGCCTCTCCTGTTAAAGATGTTACACTCTGGATAACTAAATAGTCTCTATCAGGGGGACTGGATCCTCCACTGCCCCAATGAGTGCCCTACCCACCAGGCTACAGAGTCACTCTCTTTCTGGCCCCGTGCTGATTTATTTATCCATCCAAGCAGACCTATGTCAACAGAAGAGATTGAGGGACAAGCCCATCCCACTATTCCATAGTCCAGTGGCTAGGCCTCTCACCTGAGAAGTAGCAGAGCCAAGTTCAAATCCATGTTTGCCCCATCTGACAGAGTGGGGCTTGAAACCAGTGGTCTTCCGCAGCCCAGCTAAAAAGTCTAACTGGGCTAAAAGTTATAAAAGGGAAAGTCTTTTCCCCTTCTCCACCAGCTGCTTTTTGTAGAATTAGGTGGCCTCTGCGTACACCTACTAGGTAAGGCCCTATATGCAAGATAGGTGGAGTAAATCCTATCTTCCCCCCTGTTTGTGAATTGCACTGGGGCTTTGGCATCTAGATACCTAGACTGAGGCAGCAGTGTGCATGCTTATAGACACAAAGAACTTTTACTGCAAAAATATAGGCATCAAGCGAGTTTAGGTGACTCCAGGGTTAGGTGGCAGCTGAGTGGCAGTTTTGTGGTGGCACCAAAATCTGAGACTTATGTGTCTCATGTGGCAGTTGGGGCCTAAGTCCCTTTGCGAGTCTAGCCCTAAATGCCTATGTAAAACTCTGTTAAGTATCACTATCAGAGCAGGGCCCTAGGTGAATTAAGGCATAATGGGCCTCTCCCCACCTATTACTAGGTTTCCAGTCTCTGTGGTGGTGGTGATATCTCCACAAGTGAACACAAAGGCTGCTTGAACACATACAATCCAGCTACCAAGGCAGGAGCACAACAAGTAAAACAGGTACGTGAGCACACTGGAAAAAGTGTCTGGCATGGTGACATACTAGCCTGTGGCCTCATTGCCAGACTTTGAATGGACAGGTTGGAAACAAAGGATAAAATTTACAAGTGCCTAAGCCCTAGTCTACCCTAGGAGTTTAGGTCGAATGTAGCAGCGTTAAATCAATGTAAACCTGCACCCGTCCACACAACGAAGCCCTTTTTTTCGACTTAAAGGGCTCTTAAAATCAATTTCCTTAATCCACCTCTGACAAGTGGATTAGCGCTTAAATTGGCCTTCCCAGGTCAACTTTGGGATACTGTGGACGCAATTAGATGGTATTGGCCTCCGGGAGCTATCCCAGAGTGCTCTATTGTGATCGCTCTGGATAGCACTCTCAACTCAGATGCACTGGCCAGGTAGACAGGAAAAGGCCCACAAACTTTTGAATTTCAATTTCCTGTTTGCATGGTCACCTGCAGCTTGCCACGCTGGCCAGAGCTCATCAGCAGAGGTGACCATGCAGAGCTCATCAGCAGAGGTTACCATGATAGAGTCCCAGAATCGCAAAAGAGCTCCAGCATGGACCGAACGGGAGGTACGGGATCTGATCGCTGTATGGGGAGAGGAATCTGTGCTATCAGAACTTCGTTCCAGTTTTTGAAATGCCAAAACCTTTGTCAAAATCTCCCAGGGCATGAAGGACAGAGGCCGTAACAGGGACCCGAAGCAATGCCGTGTGAAACTTAAGGAGCTGAGGCAAACCTACCAGAAAACCGGAGAGGCAAACGGCCGCTCCGGGTCAGAGCCCCAAACATGCCGCTACTATGATGAGCTGCATGCCATTTTAGGGGGTTCAGTCACCACTACCCCAGCTGTGTTGTTTGACTCCTTCAATGGAGATGGAGGCAACACAGAAGCAGGTTTTGGGGACGAGGAAGATGATGATGATGAAGTTGTAGATAGCTCACAGCAAGCAAGAGGAGAAACCGGTTTTCCCGACAGCCAGGAACTGTTTCTCACCCTGGACCTGGAGGCAGTCCCCCCAAACCCACCCAAGGCTGCCTCCCGGACCTGGCAGGCGGACAAGGGACCTCTGGTGAGTGTACCTTTTAAAATACTATACATGGTTTAAAAGCAAGCATGTTTAATGATTAATTTGCCCTGGCATTTGCAGCTCTCCTGGATGTACTCCCAAAGCCTTTGCAAAAGGTTTCTGGGGAGGGCAGCGTTATTCCACCCACCATGGTAGGACACTGTACTACACCAGGCCAGTAGCACGTATTCGGGAATCATTGTAGAACAAAGCATTGCAGTGTATATTTGCTGGCGTTCAAACAACATCCATTCTTTATCTCTCTGTGTTATCCTCAGGAGAGTGATATCATTCATGGTCACCTGGTTGAAATAGCGTGCTTTTCTTAAGGGGACATTCAGAGGTGCCCATTCCTGGTGAGCTGTTTGCCTGTGGCTGAACAGAAATGTTCCCCAATGTTAGCCATGGGGGGGGGGGCAGGGTGAGGGGCTAGCCACGTGGTGTGGGGAGGCAAAATGCGACCTTGGAACAGAAGCACATGTGCTGTGTATGTAATGTTAACAGCAAGGTTTACCATGAAAGAGTGTAGCCATTGTTCTAGAAAATGTGTCTTTTTAAATACCACTGCCTCTTTTTTTTTTCTCCACCAGCTGCTTGTGTTTCAATGATCACAGGATCTTCTCCTTCCCAGAGGCTAGTGAAGATTAGAAGGCGAAAAAAATGCACTCGTGATGAAATGTTCTCTGAGCTCATGCTGTCCTCCCACACTAACATAGCACAGATGAATGCATGGAGGCAGACAATGTCAGAGTGCAGGAAAGCACAATATGACCAGGAGGAGAGGTGGCGGGCTGAAGAGAGTAAGTGGTGGGCTGAAGAGAGTAAGTGGTGAGCTGAAGAGAGGGCTGAAGCTGAAAGGTGGAGGCAGCGTGATGAGAGGAGGCAGGATTCAATGCTGAGGCTGCTGGAGGATCAAACCAATATGCTCCAGCATATGGTTGAGCTGCAGGAAAGGCAGCAGGAGCACAGACTGCCGCTACAGCCCCTGTGTAACCAACTGCCTTCCTCCCCAAGTTCCATAGCCTCGTCACCCAGACGCCCAAGAACGCGGGAGGGGGGGCCCTCTGGCCACTCCACCCCAGAGGATTGCCCAAGCAACAGAAGCCTGGCATTCAATAAGTTTTAAAGTTTTAAACTTTTAAAGTGCTGTGTGGCCTGGTCCTTGCCTCCTCCACCACCTCTCCTTGTGCTTCTCTCCTCCACCACCTCTCCTGGGCTACCTTGGTAGTTATCCCCCTCCTTGTGTGATGAATGAATAAAGAATGCATGAATGTGAAGCAACAATGACTTTATTGCCTCTGCAAGTGGTGATCGAAGGGAGGAGGGGAGGGTGGTTATCTTACAGGGAAGTAGAGTGAACCAAGGGGCCGTGGGTTTCATCAAGGAGAAACAAACAGAACTTTTGCACCGTAGCCTGTCCAGTCATGAAACTGGTTTTCAAAGCTTCTCTGATGTGCACCGTGCCCTCCTGTGCTCTTCTAACCACCCTGGTGTCTGGCTGTGCGAAACCAGCAGCCAGGCGATTTGCTTCAACCTCCCACCCCGCCATAAACGTCTCCCCCTTACTCTCACAGATATTGTGGAGCGCACAGCAAGCAGTGATAACAGTGGGAATATTGGTTTCACTGAGGTCTAACCGAGTCAGTAAACTGCACCAGCGTGCTTTTAAACATCCAAATGCACATTCTACCACCATTCTGCACTTGCTCAGCCTGTACTTGAACAGCTCCTGACTACTGTCCAGGGTGCCTGTGTATGGCTTCATGAGCCATGGCATTAAGGGGTAGGCTGGGTCCCAAAGGATATATATAGGCATTTCAATGTCCCCAACGGTTATTTTCTGGGTCTGGGAATAAAGTCCCTTCTTGCAGCTTTTGAAATAGACCAGAGTTCCTGAAGATGTGAGCATCATGTACCTTTCCCGGCCATCCCACGTTGATGTTGGTGAAACGTCCCTTGTGATCCACCAGTGCTTGCAGCACCACTGAAAAGTACCCCTTGCGGTTTATGTACTCGCCAGCTTGGTGCTCCGGTGCCAAGATAGGGATATGAGTTCCGTCTATGGCCCCACCACAGTTAGGGAATCCCATTGCAGCAAAGCCATCCACTATGACCTGAACATTTCCCAGGGTCACTACCCTTGATATCAGCAGATCTTTGATTGTGTTGGCTACTTGCATCACAGCAGCCCCCACAGTAGATTTGCCCACTCCAAATTGATTCCCGACTGACCAGTAGCTGTCTGGCATTGCAAGCTTCCACAGGGCTATTGCCACTCACTTCTCAACTGTGAGGCCTGCTCTCATCTTGGTATTCTTGTGCCTCAGGGCAGGGGAAAGCAAGTCACAAAGTTCCATGAAAATGCCCTTACACATGCGAAAGTTTCACAACCACTGGGAATCATCCCAGACCTGCAACACTATGCGTCCCACCAGTCTGTGCTTGTTTTCCAAGCCCAGAATCGACGTTCCACCGCATGAACCTGCCCCATTAGCACCATGATGCCCACATTGCCAGGGCCCATGCTTTGAGAGAAGTCTGTGTCCATGTCCTCATCACTCACGTCACCGTGCTGACGTCGCCTACTCGCCCGGTATCGCTTTGGCAGGTTCTGGTGCTGCATATACTGCTGGATAATGTGCATGGTGTTTAATGTGCTCCTAATTGCCAAAGTGATCTGAGCGGGCTCCATGCTTGCCGTGGTATGGCGTCTGCACAGAAAAAAGGCGCGGAACAATTGTCTGCCGTTGCCCTGACGGAGGGAGGGGCAACTGACGTCATGGCTTTCAGGGTTGGCTTACAGGGAATTAAAATCAACAAAGGGGGTGGCTTTGCGAGAAACTGAATGTCCCCCTCAAGGATAGAACTCAAAACCTCAAGGGTAGAACTCAAAACCTCAAGGATAGAACTCAAAACTGGGTTTAGCAGGCCGTTGATTTCACAGAGGGAAGGAGGGAGGGAGGAGAAAATGAATACAAACCAAATCTGGTCTATTTCTTGTTTTGAGCCACTTCATCTATCTTTATACATCTTGCTGGCAGCAGACTGTGCAGTATGACCGCTAGCCATCATCATCTCCTGGGTGCTCGGCAGAAGAGGGTGCAGTATGACGACTAGCCATCGTATTCTGCTGGCTGGAGGTTAAAAGACAGCACACTGCCGGTAGGACTGAATCGCCACGAGACGAAACAAGGGAAATGACCTGGCTGAGTCACTCCCATGTTTGCCCAGGCGCCTGATTAAAAGAGCACCCAGGATTACGTCGATGATGGCTACCAGTCATACTGCACTGCCTGCTGCCAAAAGGCAATAAACTGCTGCTGTGTAGCAATGCAGTACCACGTCTGCCAGCACCCAGGAGACATATGGTGATGGTTAGCTGAGTGGGCTCCATGCTTGCCGTGGTATGCCATCTGCACAGGTAACTCAACAAAAAAGGCGCAAAACGATTGTCTGCCCTTGCTTTCACGGAGGGAGGGAGGGAACGGGGGCCTGATGATATGTACCCAGAACCACCCGCGACAATGTTTTAGCCCCATCAGGCACTGGGATTTCTACCCAGAATTCAAATGGGCGGCGGAGACTGCGGGAACTGTGGGATAGCTACCCACAGTGCAACGCTCCGGAAGTCGACAGTTGCCTCGGTACTGTGGACACACTCCGCCAACTACATGCACTTAGAGCACTTGAGTGGGGACACACACAATCAACTGTATAAAACCGCTTTCTACAAAACCGACTTCTATAAATTTGACCTAATTTCGTAGTGTAGACATACCCTAAGTGACTTAGAAGACTAAGCCCCATTTTCAAAAGACACTCAGGCACTTAGGAACAGATTCTCGAAGGAATTTAAAGATGCAGCTAGGTGCCTAGAGGGATTTTCAAAAGTTCCTGAGAAAGTTAGGCAACTAATTCCCATTGCAACAAATGGGACCGAGGCAGCTAATTGGGCTTTTGAAAATCTAGCAAGGTACCAATCTGCATCTGTAAGCATCTTAATATTTCTGAAAATCTGGACCTAAGGAGTTGAAGTCTCATCGAAAATCAGTGGGACTTAATCTCTGAAGTGCCTGCCCCATTTGAAAATGGGACTTAAGTTCCTAAGTCTGATAGGCACTTTTGAAAATTGTACCCAAAGATGCTGAACAGGAAGGATGAACCACACAGTGCTGAGCGAGCAGCTGGTCAGTACATCAGAGGCTCTGTTGCTGGGCACTGGATTTGCCGAGCCCTCTTTGAACTCAAAGATAGCACAAGTGAATGGCTACTACTTGTATTTGTCAGCAAATACAGTATCACCAACAATTAAAGTGCTTATCTCTCAGCTGATTTTCCCAGTTTATATAGGGCCTGATCCTAAGCCCAGTGAAATTACTCAGTCTTTCCATTGATTTCAATAAGCTTTGGTCCATAGAAAGTACAATCAAACAATAAAAAGTAGTTTTAGTCCATCTTGTGTTTATTTGAAATAAGAAATCGTTGTACTTTGTATTACATTCCACATAAAATGCCTGCCTTTTAGCAACAGTTGCTCAGTTTTGATTTTGTTAACATGTTTGGCTAAGAAAATAATACTGAATTGAAAAAGATATCTGACTGCAAGACAAAATAGAAGGAATGTACATGTAAATAAATAAAAAAATAATTTAAATTGTGAATTTCAGAAACAGATAATTATTTGCTTAACATTCAAAGTTAGTTGTGAAGGAATATATACAGTGCCTGGTGGGCATAAGATGGAGTATTATTGCCAAGTAAGAACAGTCTGGAATGAAAGTTCCTGTGTTATAATGTACAATGAAATGTATAGGTTAGATTTCAGGATGCAAAAATAATACAAAACAAGCTTTAATATTGCAAAATCCTGTTTGATGGTTATACTTTTGCCCCATTATCTTAGCTATGAGATGCTCCATTTTGTAAGATACTCCAAGTTTGTTAAATTTTGAATGTTGTCCATGTGGCCAGTGGAGGGGAAAATATCTGAAACTGCAGACCAGAAATGAAAAACAAAAGGCTGTTTGCTAAAGGAATGGTACCATAAGAATAACCCTGAGCACTTTACAACTTCAGAGTACCAGTTTGCATATGATCTCATGATCTAGCCCTACCTACTTAGGCCTCACCACACCTCCTGTGAAGTTGGTTATTATTATTCCCGCTTTACAGATGGGGGAAACTGACAAAGAAAAGGATTAATGGATGTCCAAAACTCACTGAAGTCATTGGGAGTCTTCTAATTTTCTTCACTGGGTTTTGGATTAGGCTCTGTGGTCTTGTCTAGACCAGGATTTAAAGGAATGTATTGTTAGAACATGCTTGCTGAAACATATTAAGTCTTTTGTAGACAAGACAGTATAGACTTTAACACATGTTAAATTGGCTAAGCTAAAGCCTAGGCTCCTCACTAAGCTTTAACATGACTAGTTAAGCATGTGTTAAATGGCATGTGCCTTTGTCTACTCTAGACTTTTAAAATATGTTAGCTAATGTGTTAAGTAGCATGCTCTAACAACATACTCTGAAATCTTAGCTCTGGTCTACACTATGGGGTTAGGTTGAATTTAGCCATGTTAGGTCGATTTTAAAATGACTGCATCTACACAACCAACCCTGTTCCATCGACCTAAAGGGCTCTTAAAATCGACTTCTGTACTCCTCCCCAGTGAGGGGAGTAGTGCTAAAATCGACCTTGCTGGGTCGAATTTGGGGTAGTGCAGACACAATTCGACAGTATTGGCCTCTGGGAGCTATCCCAGAATGCTCCAATGTGACCGCTCTGGACAGCACTTTGAACTCCGATGCACTAGACAGTTAAACAGGAAAAGCCCCGAGAAATTCTGAATTTCATTTCCTGTTTGGTCAGTGTGGCAAGCTCAGCAGCACAGGTGACCATTCCCCCCAGAACTGCAAACGAGCTCCAGCATGGAGTGAATGGGAGACACTGGAACTGATTGTTGTATGGGGAGAAAAATCTGTGCAGGCTGAACTCCGATCAAAAAGAAGAAATGCTAATATATATGCCAAAATCGCACAGGGCATGGTGGAGAGAGGCTACAACAGGGACACACAGTAGTGCCTGATTAAAGTTAAGGAGCTTAGGCAAACCTACCAAAAGACAAAGGAGGCAAACGGTCGCCCCAGGTCAGAGCCCCATACATGCCACTTCTATGATCAGCTGCATGACATTCTAGTGGGGTACCCTACCACTACCCCACCACTGTCCGTGGACACCTGCACAGTGAGGAGGACTTTGTGGATGAGGAAGAGGAGGAGGAGGAGAATGTGCAGCAGGCAAGCTGTGAATCCATTCTCCCCGGCAGTCAGGACCTTTTCATCACCCTGGAGCCAATACCCTCCCAAGGCGGGATCCCCGACCCTTAAGCCGGAGAAGGCACCTCTGGTGAGTGCACATTGGTAACTACAGTACAGGGTTTAAAAGCAATAGTGTTTAATGTTTGATTTGCCCTGAAGAATTGGGATGCATTCGCGGCCAGTATAGCTACGGGAAAAGTCTGTTAACGTGTCTGGGGATGGAGCGGGAATCCTCCAGGGACATCTCCATGAAGCTCTCCTGGACTTACTCTGAAAGCCTTTGCAGAAGGTTTTTGGGGAGGGCTGCCTTATTTCGTCCTCCATGGTAAGACACTTTACCATGCCAAGCCAGTAGCAAGTAGTCTGGAATCATTGCAGCACAAAACGTGGCAGGAAATGTCAAGCACCATTCGATCTTTATCTTTCTGTATCAGCCTCAGGAGAGTGATATCATTCATGGTCAGCTGGCTGAAATAAGGGAATTTTTGTAAGGGAACAGTAAAAGGACCCTGTTCATGCTGGGTTGTTTGTGCTTGGCTAAAACGGATCATCCCAGAGAATAGCCACACAGTGGGGTGGGGGGAAGCTGTTTGCTGCACATCCTCCCGTAAACCACAGCCCCTCCTTTTAAATGTGAAACCCAATCCATTGCTTGCTATGGGAAAGGATGGGGCTGCAGTTTGAAATCATTCCCACATGTTATGAAGGTGTAAGAAGCCAACCCCACGTACCAAAAGGCTTACTATGGCTGCCTGGAAACCGAATTCTGTTGCCCAGCCATTTGTGATGTGTCACCAAACCGGCAGGTGCTCAATATAAAAGGCAAAATGCGACCTTGTATCTAAAGCACATGTGCTGTCAGCTGTGAATTGCTTGATTCACTGTGAAAGAGTCTCCCTTTTGTTCTCAGAAATGTATCATCTTAAATTTTACTCTCCCTTTTTATCTCCCCTCCGGTGCAAATGTTTCTATGCTCCCCCTATCATCTCTGTCCCTGAGGTTATTGCAGATTAGAAGGCAAAAAAAACGCACTCGCCATTACGTGTTTTCTGAGCTCATGCAGTCCTCCCACACTGATAGGGCACAGCTTAATGCATGGAGGCATTCAGTGGCAGAGGCCAGAAAAGCATTAAGTGACCGCAATGAGCAGAGGCAGGAGGTGATGCTGAGGCCAATGGGGGAGCAAACAGAGATGATGAGGTGTCTGGTGGAGCTTCAGGAAAGCCAACAAGAGCACAGACCCCTGCTGCATCCATTGTATAACTGCCTGCCCTCCTCCCCAAGTTCTATATCCTCCTCACCCAGATGCCCAAGAACGCGGGGGGAGGGAGGACTCCAGGCACCCAGCCGCTCCACTCCAGAGGATGGCCCAAGCAACAGAAGGCTGTCATTCAAACAGTTTTGATTTCTAGTGTAGCTACAATAAGCAATGTGGCCTTGTCCTTCCCTCCTCCAGCACCCCACCTCACCTGGGGTACCTTGTCAATTATCTCACTTTTTTTTTTAATTAATAAAGAAAGAATGCATGGTTTCAAAACAATAGTTACTTTATTTCCTTTGCCAGCTGTGATCGAAGTGGGGAGGGTGATTGGCTTACAGGGAATTAAAATCAACAAAGGGGGCAAGTTTGCAGCAAGGAGAAACACACACTACTGTCACACCGAAGCCTGGCCAGTCATGAAACTGATTTTCAAAGCCTCTTTGATGTGCAGCCTAGCTGTGCTCTTCTAATCGCCCTGGTGTCTGGCTGCTCAAAATCAGACGCCAGGCGATTTGCCTCAACCTCCCATCCTGCCATAAACATCTCCCCCTTACTTTCACAAATATTATGGAGCACACAGCAAGCAGCAATAACAATGGGAATGTTGGTTGTACTGAGGTCTAACCTAGTCAACAAACAGCACCAGCGAGCTTTTAAACATCCAAAGGCACATTCGACCACCATTCTGTACTTGCTCAGCCTATAGCTGAACTGCTCCTTACTACTGTCCAGGCTGCCTGTGTATGGCTTCCTGAGCCATGGGAGCAAGGAGTAGGCTGGGTCCCCAAGGAGAACTATTGGCATTTCAACATTCCCAATGGTAATTTTCTGGTCTGGGAAGTAAGTCCCTTCTTGCATCTGCTCAAACAGCCCGGAGTTCCTAAAGACGTGAGTGTCATGCACCTTTCCCGGCCATCCCATGTTGATGTCGGTGAAACGTCCCTTGTGATCCACCAGTGCTTGCAGCACCATTGAGAAGTACCCCTTGACGTTTACATACTTGTTGGCAAGTTGGTCCAGTGCCAAGATAGGGATATGTGTTCCATCTATCGCCCCACCACAGTTAGGGAACCTCATTGCAGTAAAGCCATCCAGTATGACCTGAACATTTCCCAGAGTCACTACCCTTGATAGCAGAATGCTAGTGATTGCATTGGCTACTTGGATCACAGCTGTCCCCACAGTAGATTTGCCCATTCCAAATTGATTACCGACTGACCGGTAGCAGTCAGGCATTGCACGCTTCCATGGGGCTATTGCCACTCTCTTCTCAACTGTCAGGGCAGCTCTCATCTTGATATTCCTGCGCTTCTGGGCGGGGGAAAGCAACTCACAAAGTTCAAGGAAAGTGGCCTTATGCATGCAAAAGTTTCGCAGTCACTGTGAATCATCCCATACCTGCAACACTGTGTGGTCCCACCAGTCTGTGCTTGTTTGCCAGGCCCAGAATCGGTGTTCCACTGTATCAACCAGCCCCACTGCCGCCATGATGTCCCAATTGCCACAGGCCATGCTTTCAGGAACGTCTGTGTCCATGTCCTCATCACAATCATCCTCATGCTGGCGTCTCTTAGCCCGGTTCTGCACATACTCCAGGATAATGCTCAAGGTGTTTACAATGTTCACATCAGCAGCAGTGAGCTGAGTGGGCTCCATGCTTGCCGTGCTATGGCATCTGCACGGGTAACCCAGGAAAAAAGGCGTGAAACGATTGTCTGCCGTTGCTTTCAGAGAGTGAGGGAGGGAGAAAGGGAGGGGCAACTGACAGCATGTACCCAAAACCACTCTCGACAATGTTTTTGCCCCATCAGGCATTGGGAGCTTAACCCAGAATTACAATGGGCAGCAGAGACTGTGAGAACTGTGGGATATCGACCCAAAGAGCACTGTTCTGTAAGTCATGCTAGCCACGGTATTGAGGACACACTCCACCTACTTAATGCACTTAGTGGTGTCATACACAATTGACTCTATAAAATCGATTTCTAAAAATTGACTGCTATAAAATCAACCTAATTTTGTAGTGTAGACATACCCTTAGTCTAGACAAGCCTACAGCTTGCTCAACAAAACACATGAAGTTAATATCATAATCAGGATCAGAATTTAGGCATTCCTTTCTCCCAGACCTGTGTGTGTTCCCGGCACCACACTGCTTCTCTAAACAATAGCATGCTGCAGAATGGTCACAACAGGCACTTCAACTCATGAACTCATAGACATTAAGGCCAGAAGGGACCATTGTGATCATCTAATCTGACCTTCTGCACATTGCAGGCCACAGAACCACGACCATCCACTCCTGTAATAGACCCCTAACCTCTGGCTGAGTTACTGAAGACCTCAAATTATGGTTTAAAGTCTTCAGGTTACAGAGAATCCACCATTTACACTAGTTTAAACCTGCAAGTGACCTGTACCCCATGCTGCAGAGGAAGGTGAAAAACTCCCAGGGTCTCTGCCAATCCGACCTGGGGGAAAATTCCTTCCCAACCCCAAATATGGTGATCAGTTGAACCCTGAACATTTCGGCAAGACCCACCAGCCAGACACCTGGGAAAGAATTCTCCGTAGTAACTTAGAGCCCTCCCCATCTACAATTCCATCTCCACCGTTGGGAGTTTTTGCTTCTAGCATTCGCAGATGGGCCCCATGCTATTGTAGGCAGTCTCATCATTCCATCCCCTCCATAAATTTATCAAGCTCAATCTTGAAGCCACTTAGGTTCTTTTGCCCCCACTGCTCCCCTTTGAAGGCTAGTCCAGAACGTCACTGAAACTCCTCTGATAGTTAGAAACCTTTGTCTAATTTCAAGCCTAAACTTGTTGATGGCCAGTTTATATACATTTGTTCTTGTTTCCACATTGGCCCTTAACTTAAATAACTCCTCTCCCACCCTGGTATTTATCCCTCTGGTGTAGTTATAGAAAGCAATCATATCTCTCCCTCAGTTTTCATGTGGTTAGGCTAAACAAGCCAACCTCCTTGAGTCTCCTCTCATACGGTAGGTTTTCCATTCCTCTGTCATCCCTCTCTGCACCTGTTCCAGTTTGAATTAATCTTTCTTAAACATGGGAAACCAGAATTGCACACAGTATTCCAGACGATGTCTTTCTCCTCCTCTGTCACTTCCAGCTGATACATCCCCAGCTTATAGCAAAAATTCTTGTTATTAGTTTTTAATTGTATGACCTTGCACTTTGCACTATTAAATTTCTATTACTCCAGTTTTCAAAATCCTCCAGATCTTATTGTATGATGTTCCAGTCCTCCTCCATATTGGCAATACCTTCCAACTTTGTGTCCTCTGCAAATTTTATTAGCATGTTCCCATTTTTTGTGCCAAGGTGCGACATTATCTGATTAGAGTATGACCATGCAAATCATTATTGCTACCACTGTTATATAATTGCAACGAATCTTATACAAAGTGTGACGCATGGCCAGAAAGGATTAAGCAGCTTGCAGGCTAATTGACCCAGATTCAACCTTTAGGAACATATTGGTAGATAATGTTTGTGTTTTTGTGTATTTACATATATACTGTTAGAGGTTAACAATGTAATCAAACAGTCCCTGTCTAGGCTGTATTCTGTTAATTCAGAGATCAAAAGGACAACTTAACATTTAAATGAACTGTAAACATAGTAATATCACTGTATTAATCTCTCTTTGAAATGTATAGCAAATCACCTGTGAATGGTGGAAAAACAGACAATTGCCTTATGTTAATCCCGGTAGCTAATTATTGCTGATGATTAGGAAATAGGTCTACTTCAAAGTCTCCATGATTGCCTATTGTTCACTTAAGGACTCCGACCTGTCAAGAGAAGGCCTAGAACTGTATAAAAACCCCTTGGGTCCTGATCCTTTTTACCTCAGATCTGCTTGATGCTTCATGCAGGGGAAGTGTAAGTCATAAGGCTGAGATCTCCAGTCCTAACTGGATTGCCCTGAACATGGACATTGGACTAATGGACTAATTCTGAAAGAACTCTTTGCAACTGCAAAGCTCATCATCTCTACTATGAATCTGATCTCAGAACTGTACTTATATCTGTATGTATATTGATCTTTTAACCAGTACTCTCTCTTTTTTCTTTTTTAATACAATTTAGTTTAGTTGATAAGAATTGGCTGTAAATGTGCATTTGGGTAAGATCTGGGAGGTAATGTGTCCAATCCTTTGGGATGAGTAGAACTTTCTTATATGATGAATAAGATTTTCAGTAATCCTCATCATATTTGACTTGGGTGTCTGCGTGGGAGCCTGATGTTGGGTTGCTTTAAGGGAACTGTATTGTTGGCTTCAGGGTAACCGGTGAGGTATTATAGAAGCAGTTTTGTGCTGGCTTGGTGAATCTAAGTATTGGAATATCCACCAGCTTTGGGGATTGTCTGTCCCATTCTTTGAAGTTCACCCTAACTGAGTGACCTCAGTGCAGCTCCCCGGGACTCTGGTCACACAAGGTCATTAATAAAAATGTTAAATAAAATTGGTCCCAAGACCGATCCCTGGTGAACTCCACTAGTAACTTCCTTCCAGCTGGAGAGTTCACCTTTCTGTATAACCCATTGTAGTTTCCCCTTATCCACCTTTCACTTCTCATGTTACTCCCCATCTTCTCCAATTTTACTAATAATTTCCCATGTCGAACTCTATCAAATGCCTTACTGAAATCCAGGTAGATTAGATCTACTGCATTTCCTTTGTCTAAAAAAAAAATCAGTTATCTCTTCAAAGAAAGAGATCAGGTTAGTCTGGCATGATCTACCTTTGTAAAACCACTTTTATTGTTCAAACTTCTATAGCCCACATCCGTTATAGCACAAGCGGCTTAGAATAGATTTACCTGGAAAATCTGGTTTTGTATGTTTTAAACAGTCTGTTCAAAGCAGCCAGAAAGGAAATAAGAAGAAAGAAACAAGCAGGAAAACATCTGAAGAAATTTGAGAATCTATGAATTTATACTTGGAGTAGTAATGACTCAGTAAGTAAAAGCAGGAAAGAATGTTTTACTTTAGGAAAGAAAACACTAGTAAAGGTACAGAAGACGCAAGGGGAAATATTGCAGGCCATAATTTCATACTTTAGCCAAAAGGGAACTGCAATTTAGAGAAGAAAATGAATGGGGAACAATAGATAAAATCTCAGAAAAAAGATTTTCAGTGGCACTAGTCATATTTCCATTGGGTTGGGTTAGAAGAAGACAGTTTTTACTTAAATGGCCCACATCTGTTTCCACTAAAGTCTGCTGGGCAGAATAAATAACATTGTATGTGACTATGGTGAATGAGACTTCATTATGTATATACCAAATCCTACTTAAAATTCTACCTGCTAAGTCAGTCTCTATAAACTTTATTTTTAGACAAATACTTTTGCATTCAGGAGATATACTTTTGGGGGATGAGTTAATAAAAATCATTGTTGATGGTAATAGAATATAAATCAATGGGCTCTTTATTAAGAATACAGGTAATGCACTTCTAGATACATTAAGAGAAGCATCAGAGTACCGGGGGAATTATTCTAACAACACAGCTGGCACGCAGCACTTGGGAAGAATATAGAAAATTCCTGTGCTTTACAGAAAATGTTTTTACTTCCTGAGGCCAGGAGGCTGAGGCTATAAAATTAAGTTTCATTTTCTATAGAAAAGGTTTTACAACCATAGAATCATAGAATCATAGAATATAAGGGTTGGAAGGGACCCCAGAAGGTCATCTAGTCCAACCCCCTGCTCAAAGCAGGACCAATTCCCAGTTAAATCATCCCAGCCAGGGCTTTGTCAAGCCTGACCTTAAAAACCTCTAAGGAAGGAGATTCTACCACCTCCCTAGGTAACGCATTCCAGTGTTTCACCACCCTCATAGTGAAAAAGTTTTTCCTAATATCCAATCTAAACCTCCCCCACTGCAGCTTGAGACCATTACTCCTCGTTCTGTCATCTGATACCATTGAGAACAGTCTAGAGCCATCCTCTTTGGAACCCCCTTTCAGGTAGTTGAAAACAGCTATCAAATCCCCCCTCATTCTTCTCTTCTGCAGGCTAAACAATCCCAGCTCCCTCAGCCTCTCCTCATAACTCATGTGTTCCAGACCCCTAATCATTTTTGTTGCCCTTCGCTGGACTCTCTCCAATTTATCCACATCCTTCTTGAAGTGTGGGGCCCAAAACTGGACACAGTACTCCAGATGAGGCCTCACCAATGTCGAATAGAGGGGAACGATCACGTCCCTCGATCTGCTCGCTATGCCCCTACTTATACATCCCAAAATGCCATTGGCCTTCTTGGCAACAAGGGCACACTGCTGACTCATATCCAGCTTCTCGTCCACTGTCACCCCTAGGTCCTTTTCCGCAGAACTGCTGCCTAGCCATTCGGTCCCTAGTCTGTAGCTGTGCATTGGGTTCTTCCGTCCTAAGTGCAGGACCCTGCACTTATCCTTATTGAACCTCATCAGATTTCTTTTGGCCCAATCCTCCAATTTGTCTAGGTCCTTCTGTATCCTATCCCTCCCCTCCAGTGTATCTACCACTCCTCCCAGTTTAGTATCATCCGCAAATTTGCTGAGAGTGCAATCCACACCATCCTCCAGATCATTTATGAAGATATTGAACAAAACCGGCCCCGGGACCGACCCTTGGGGCACTCCACTTGATACCGGCTGCCAACTAGACATGGAGCCATTGATCACTACCCGTTGAGCCCGACAATCTAGCCAGCTTTCTACCCACCTTGTAGTGCATTCATCCAGCCCATACTTCCTTAACTTGCTGACAAGAATACTGTGGGAGACCGTGTCAAAAGCTTTGCTAAAGTCAAGAAACAATACATCCACTGCTTTCCCTTCATCCACAGAACCAGTAATCTCATCATAGAAGGCGATTAGATTAGTCAGGCATGACCTTCCCTTGGTGAATCCATGCTGGCTGTTCCTGATCACTTTCCTCTCATGCAAGTGCTTCAGGATTGATTCTTTGAGGACCTGCTCCATGATTTTTCCAGGGACTGAAGTGAGGCTGACTGGCCTGTAGTTCCCAGGATCCTCCTTCTTCCCTTTTTTAAAGATTGGCACTACATTAGCCTTTTTCCAGTCATCCGGGACTTCCCCGGTTCGCCACGAGTTTTCAAAGATAATGGCCAATGGCTCTGCAATCACAGCCGCCAGTTCCTTCAGCACTCTCGGATGCAACTCGTCCGGCCCCATGGACTTGTGCACGTCCAGCTTTTCTAAAAAGTCCCTAACCACCTCTATCTCCACAGAGGGCTGGCCATCTCTTCCCCATTTTGTGATGCCCAGCGTAGCAGTCTGGGAGCTGACCTTGTTAGTGAAAACAGAGGCAAAAAAAGCATTGAGTACATTAGCTTTTTCCACATCCTCTGTCACTAGTTTGCCTCCCTCATTCAGTAAGGGGCCCACACATTCCTTGGCTTTCTTCTTGTTGCCAACATACCTGAAGAAACCCTTCTTGTTACTCTTGACATCTCTGGCTAGCTGCAGCTCCAGGTGCGATTTGGCCCTCCTGATAACATTCCTACATGCCCGAGCAATATTTTTATACTCTTCCCTGGTCATATGTCCAACCTTCCACTTCTTGTAAGCTTCTTTTTTATGTTTAAGATCCGCTAAGATTTCACCATTAAGCCAAGCTGGTCGCCTGCCATATTTACTATTCTTTCGACTCATCGGGATGGTTTGTCCCTGTAACCTCAACAGGGATTCCTTGAAATACAGCCAGCTCTCCTGGACTCCTTTCCCCTTCAAGTTAGTCCCCCAGGGGATCCTGGCCATCCGTTCCCTGAGGGAGTCGAAGTCTGCTTTCCTGAAGTCCAGGGTCCGTATCGTGCTGCTTACCTTTCTTCCCTGTGTCAGGATCCTGAATTCAACCAACTCATGGTCACTGCCTCCCAGATTCCCATCCACTTTTGCTTCCCCCACTAATTCTACCCGGTTTGTGAGCAGCAGGTCAAGAAAAGCGCCCCCCCTAGTTGGCTCCTCGAGCACTTGCGCCAGGAAATTGTCCCCTACGCTTTCCAAAAACTTCCTGGATTGTCTATGCACCGCTGTATTGCTCTCCCAGCAGATATCAGGAAAATTAAAGTCACCCATGAGAATCAGGGCATGCGATCCAGTAGCTTCCGTGAGCTGCCGGAAGAAAGCCTCATCTACCTCATCCCCCTGGTCCGGTGGTCTATAGCAGACTCCCACCACTACATCACTCTTGTTGCACACACTTCTAAACTTAATCCAGCGACACTCAGGTTTTTCTGCAGTTTCGTACCGGAGCTCTGAGCAGTCATACTGCTCCCTTACATACAGTGCTACCCCCCCACCTTTTCTGCCCTGCCTGTCCTTCCTGAACAGTTTATAACCATCCATGACAGTACTCCAGTCATGTGAGTTATCCCACCAAGTCTCTTATTCCAATCACGTCATAGTTCCTTGACATCACCAGGACCTCCAGTTCTCCCTGCTTGTTTCCAAGGCTTTGTGCATTTGTATATAAGCACTTGAGATAACCTGTTGATCGCCCCTCATTCCCAGTATGAGGCAGGAGCCCTCCCCTCACAGACATTCCTGCCTGTGCTTCCTCCCGGTATCCCGCTTTCCCACTTACCTCAGGACTTTGGTCTCCTTCCCCCGGTGAACCTAGTTTAAAGCCCTCCTCACTAGGTTAGCCAGCCTGCTCGCGAAGATGCTCTTCCCTCTCTTCGTTAAGTGGAGCCCGTCTCTGCCTAGCACTCCTTCTTGGAACACCATCCCATGGTCGAAGAATCCAAAGCCTTCTCTCCGACACCACCTGCGTAGCCATTCGTTGACTTCCACGATTCGACGCTCCCTACCTAGGCCTTTTCCTTCCACGGGGAGGATGGACGAGAACACCACTTGCACCTCCAACTCCTTTATCCTTCTTCCTAGAGCCACATAGTCCGCAGTGATCCGCTCAAGGTCATTCTTGGCAGTATCATTGGTGCCCACGTGGAGAAGCAGGAAGGGGTAGCGATCCGAGGGCTTGATGAGTCTCGGCAGTCTCTCCGTCACATCGCGAATCTTAGCCCCCGGCAAGCAGCAGACTTCTCGGTTTTCCCGGTCAGGGCAGCAGATAGATGACTCAGTCCCCCGGAGGAGCGAGTCCCCGACCACCACCACCCGCCTTCTCCTCTTGGGAGTGGTGGTCGTGGAACTCCCAACCTCAGGACAGCGCATCTCATGCCTTCCAAACAGCGGAGTCTCCTTCTGCTTTCTCGCCCCAGACATATCATCTGGTCCGCTCTCCTCAACGATACCTGTGGAGAGAACATGAAAGCGGTTAGTTACCTGTGTCTGTGTTACTGGAACCCGGACATTCCGCTTACCTCTTCTGGAGGTCACATGTTGCCAAGCTTCTTCACTGGCCTCTTGGCTCCTCTGTGCAACCTGCTCTGTATCTGTAGAGCTTTGTGCCCCTAGAAGCCTATCCTGAGTTTTGTCCAGAAAATCCTCAGATCCTCAGTTTCCCTACTATTAATAGGGAATAGATCCTTGTTTAAGTAGATTGTTTATAACATAACCCAGTTTGTGCAATCAATATCTGGGCGGGGGGTGGGAAGAAGCTGTGCACATCTCTCTTCATATTGAGGGAGAGGGCGAATTTTTATGAACTTGCGCTGTGCAGATTTTTCTATACAGCACAAGACAATATACTTTTGGGCCTGCACTCCAAAGGAGGTGGGCACCTGAGTGCTGGGGCAAGTCCCTTGAGCTGAGTCTTCCCAGAGCTGATCTCAGTGTCTGTCTCTTTCTGCAGCTGGGTGTGGCCCTGCCTGTGTGTGTGCTAGAGGAGGCTTAAGAGCCTGGCTCAGCAAAACAGGGTAAAGGGGGGCCAGGCTGGCAGGACAGGTGGGCTCAGTGGCATCCCAGTATATCAGGTGGCAACTTAAAGGAAGGCAACCCGTCACGGTGCCTATAATGTTCCCCCTGTTCTCACCCACCAAGCACCCTCCCTCATCACACATAGACACATAGATATTAAGGTCGGAAGGGACCATCATGATGATCTAGTCCGACCTCCTGCACAACGCAGGCCACAGAATCTCACCCACCCACTCCTGCAATAAACCTCTCACCTATGTCTGAGCTATTGAAGTCCTCAAATCATGGTTTAAAGACTTCAAGGTGCAGAGAATCCTCCAGCAAGTGACCCGAGCCCCATGCTACAGAGAAAGGCGAAAAAACCCCAGGGCCTCTGCCAATCTGCCCTGGAGGAAAATTCCTTCCCGACCCCAAATATGGCGATCAGCTGAACCCTGAGCATATGGGCAAGATTTACCAGCCAGATACCCAGGAAAGAATTCCCTGTAATAACTCAGATCCCACCCCATCACCTTTGAGTCCCCTCTTAAATCCCACCTTTTCAAGCAATAATCCCCATAGTCACCCTCTCCTGAACTCCTGTCCTTGTGTCTCATTTTATTTACACTGCAAGTTTTTTGGGGAACGGTGCGTGTCCTTCTACATGTGTACAAGGCCATCAACTTTATGGGGTAATACACTTTTAAAATTATTATTATTTACAGTTGAACCTAGAGGTCCCAACCAAGATTAATGCCCCACCATGCGAGAAATTGCAATGAATTAATTATTTTCATGCACTGTAAGCAAATACGAATAAAATTCAGTTTGTTAAACTAAACATTCCCCTGCAATGCTGGAAAAGCAAATACTACAGCCTTGTGCTGATGCACGTCAATCAAAATGATAAATTGACTTTCAACAGAGAGCGAAATCGATCAGACGCAGAACACCTATGCTCACTCTCCAGGCCCAATGAAATGTCAAAAGCAAACCAATGACATAAAAGAATAATTGATTCAAAAAACTATTTCAATCTCAATAATCAAAGTTGCTGCCAGAAGACAGGTAAGGAAAACCTTGTAGGTTGTGTGGTTTTTATGTGAGGAATTTCCCTTTATCTGAAGATTTTATATCACTTGAAAAAAGAAAACAACATTCTATAGAAATCTCTTTAGTGCTTTCTTCTCATTTGTACATGAGTGTTTTGTAGCTAGTGACGAGCGTACTGGACATGTCCTGTTTTGTCTTGGAAAACTAGGTTTGTGCGCTGTTACGCAGTGTGTGTTATGTAACCAGGTCCATTCAAAGTGGAGCACATTGCTAAAGACAATTAATAAGCAAAGGCTTGAAAACAAACCGTCAACAGCATGGAGAAGTGGCCCTGAATGCCCTTGTAGCCATACTGCTGCTGTGGTCTTGTGCCAGGATATGAAGATCACTGCCAAGATTTTGCAATGCTGAGTGACCGTAGCTCTTAGTACTCTTCTTTGATGCACAGCTAGTTTTTCTCAATATGTGAGGTAGGGAGTGATATAAATTATCATCCAAAGAAACCACACAAGAGAAGAATGCATTATGATGCCTGGTTACTCAGTGGTACACAGTCTGGGCTGCATGCCTCGGATTAGGTGTCCTGTTGACAATAATGAGGGCGCACTGTAGATTATGTTGGCCTATATGTCAGCATTAGCTAATTACCACACAGTGACATCTGCAAGCATTCAGTCTTGACCTGAATGCTTTTCCTGTTGAAACCTCCCCTTCTTTCCCCCCGCCACACACACACAATCAATGTTTCCAGGGTACATTTAATTATTCGCACCAGTAAAAGTAGATAATTAATTAGTAAAAGAAGTCATTAAAATACCTGCACCAACTATAGTAATTATAACACAGACTTAAGACTTGAGGATCATATGCTTCCTTCCATTACACAGCATTGATGGGCGCCGCTGAGTTTAAGTTATACCTGGGAAAATACAGCTAAATGGAGTCATCATGTGATAGCTACCACTAACCCTGCACACCAACTATACAGGTCAGACAGCACAGGCAGAAAAGGGGGACAACTGCTCTCATATATTCTTGTCCCAAAGTAGTGGAATTTATGCCAGATGGGCTGCCTGTGTGTACCCTGTCAACCCCCTCAGAAGAGCCACAGGAATGCAGTGACACTGGGGGAACACCAGGAGCATGGCTACTGAGCCTGCTGTACCACTAGGAAGCCAGAGAGAAGCCGCGGTACAGCTGCTGTGCACATAAAGACTGAGCTCCCCTGAATCTGAGCAATTCTTAGCCACACGTCCTCAATCAGTATGGACTGGAGACCATGCCCACTGCCCTTGTGGGGAGACGCTGCTATTTTTATATATGGATGCGGAGTATGGCTGCAGAGACCAAAGGTCATCCTCCATTTTGGTCATCCCAGATGTCAGGGGACAGAACAGACAATAGTCGGCTGCAGGTTCTGGTTGCTGTTAGGTAAAGTTTAAATAAAAATAACCGAATTGATAAAAACAAGCTCCCCATGCTGTAATAAGAAGCAAAACAAAGCCCTTTCTGCGATGCCACATATTCAGCTTTGCCAGGTGATTAAGGCAGCACAATTCTGGCTCATCAGCAGCCCTTGTATCTTTGAGCATAAGTGTTCTCCTTCAGTAGGTTTTCCACAGAATGGAGAACATCCACCCTTCAATATTTTGTTACTGTGAACTGAAAATGAAGGATTTCTGTGGTGTACCTCTGATGCTCCCTATCACAGGTGGAAGAGACAAAACAGGATGTGATCCCACCAAGCTCCTCTATAGAAACTCCACGTCATTAAAACTCTATAAGTATGAGGAGACATGCTTGGGAACAAAGGAGTTACAGAGCAACCTCTCACTTCAGTTTACTCCCCTTAGGACCTGCCAGATTTCCTGCCAGAAGTCTATTCAGGGAGTTAGTGCCCCTCCCTTTCCATTGCATTGGAGGGGAGAGGTAAGGGTGTGGTCGTTGTGGGGAAAAGACAGTGGCGTCATGGATCGTAAGCAAGCCATGCTGCCAAAGGGAGGGAGGCCAAAGGAACAGTATGAAGAGGCCAGAATCCACAGAGATGAGGTATGATTTTCCAGTGAAGTTTAGAATGCTGCTGAGTTTATAGAATACAACCCCTTGGCTTCTTCTGTGAGGTCCAGAGTCCCTCTCCTTTTATGGAAAGATGCAAAGGAAATTCCACTAGGAGAATCTCATGGAATTTTGAATGGAACTTGTGACAGTTCCCAGGGGCACTTAGGGTTGTGAGGCACTTCACTACCATCTGCCCTTAGCATGAGGAAGCCTTGTCTGTGCCTGCCGTGAGTCAGCTCCCCAACTCCACTGGCAACCACGACACCATTCACTCCCCTCTAGGCCTCACGGGCCCCGCTGTCACAATACAGTTTAGCAATTGGCACACCCCAACCCGCGAGCCCTCCAAGGTTCTGCCTGGAGTGTACAGCCCCTGGTCCACTGGACACTCAGATTCACTTCTTCCAGAGAGACAGTGCACCCCAGCTTACCAGATCCACCTCAGATCACTGCTTCACTTAGCACACACAGCACTTAGTTATGTTTGTAGTGAAATGAAGTATAAGTTGAACAAACAAAGCATAGAGATTCAAGAAGTAGCAAATACAAGTATTGGAAACAAATGGATACCTATAAAATAAAATTATAACATGCCTCGTAGGGCCTAGACTTAATTATCAAGATATTCTCATGTCTGTAGAGTATTGCTCACCCAAAATCCTTCCAGTGCTTTACAGCCAGGCTGGCTGTGACCCTCCTTTCATGAGATAAGCATACTGTGAGTATGCCTGCCAGGTGAAGTATTAAGTGTGTCTTCTTGTATTCCCAGATATACCAGACTAATCCTGTATCTTTATTCATGAACAGGGCACTCCCTATTGTTCATTTAATCCCGTAGACTTCTTCTCTTGCAGATCTCTCAGTATTTCATTCATTCAGCCTCTGGCTCAGTATGTAAATAGGTACACAGTGTGAGGTATACAATACACAAATGGCCAGACAAGAAGATAGGTGTCTCTTACCTTCTGCCTGAAAGGAACATTTCCAAGTTACCTCATCTCGAGGTAACCAGCCTTAACTCCAAGACCATAACAACATAAGCTACATATAGCTACATAATTCCTTAAATATTATCCACCCATACATTTCACAATGATTATGATGACCAGTGGGCTACTGGCTCTCAGTAGAGACCTCACATGCCTCCCTTTGGTGAACTATTATGCAGATATCTGATCCGGGGATCCCTATAAAATCCTATGGACTCCCTGTGCCCTCTGCCAGTTGGCACCAAAGGGATCCTTGGGTCCCTCCTCTCCTTTCCTAGCAAAGCTTACAGTGGGTTGGGTCACCTAGGACCTCACAGTCAGCCAAGAAAATTAGATCTGAGGTGGGTATGAGAGGGGTTGGTTGCCAGCAAAAGAGGGGTGACACAACCAAGCCTGAAGTGATGCTCTCTAGCTGGCAAACAGAGAATGCAACAATAATCCCCTACCCTGGGGTATTTTCTTTTATGTTTTCTGCTCTTACAGGATATGAAGCTAGATGCAATGGTGCCGCAGTGCTTGGGAAGGCCACAGGGTGCTCATACTGGGAACAGAGTTTGTGTAAATATGAGATTTATTTCCAATCTCATCGATATATTTCGGTTTGTCTTCTGATTTTTCATCTCATGGCAATACTGCCATCTGCTAATCAGATGGTCCCATATCAGACACTGCTGTGTGACGAGTCTGGGCCCATCCCCAGCAAATCTCTCAGCAGTCATGCCACATTGTGGCAAAGTCAGCCCATTTCACCCTGATAGCCACTCTGTGTCTGCTATCGAATATTAAAAGCACTTCGTTTCTGTCTTCAAAGAAAGTCACAGCATTATTGAAACAAGCTGTTTGGGACCTCAGCTTTAGTTCTGCAACTAATGAAATTCTGTCAGACAGTGACAGCTCCTGTAAATCTCTGAGACCAGTTAAGCCCTCACCCACAGGTTTTTCCATGGCACAATCTGGCCCTGTAAGCACAGTGAGTAAGTCAACCTTTATTAAGGAAACCAATGCTTTCAACCAAAATTATGTTCCCTGCCAGGAGAGTGATGTCATTACTAATACAGGTATTAGCATTCTGCTGAGCTGGCACCTTAAATGGAGTTCAAGTTTTGCTAAGCTTTTCTGAGAGCTCTTCTGAAAACCTCAGAACTTGAATATAATAACTTCAATATTTTGCTCAGCTTCTAAGCTCAATGACCCTGATAGCATCAGCACCAGCAGTCTGCATGGCAAGTTACTTCACTAGATGTATTTAGGATTAAATACAAATTGTATGTTTTTTTCATCTTCTTTGTGGGTTTTTGATAAGCCTACAGAGACCTCAACCAGGATTTAAACATGGGGTAGAAAAAACAGAATAAATATAAGACATCTGCCTCTTTAAGCAATGTCTTATAAAGAGTTGCTTAAACAAGGAATTTCACTCCACTCACGCTTCTTTAATGAGGAGCTGAGCCATTTACAAGAATTCCTTTACAGCCCTGATCAAACTTAGCTGAAAATGTTTTGAAAGCCCACATCTAAGGATTGTAAAACAGTACAGCCTATTTGCAGGCATGTTTCAGAAAAACTGAGGTCTTGTGACTGCAGGCTGGCCTGCATGTGTACAGCCCTGCACATATCATGACCCCGTTTAAGTCAATGGCACTCCACCAGGGCATGAGGACAACTGAGCAGAACAGTTTGCTGAATTGGATTCTGAGAATATGATCCAAAGTTGAAAGATTCCCCTTGATATCCATGGGCTTTAGATCAGGCCCTAAGTACAGATGCAGGTCAGCATTAGTTATCATTTAGAACAAAGCTTATCCTTAAAAATAACCTTTTCTAATCTTAAAAGCAGGCAAATCTTCAATGAGAGCCAATGTGTGAATAACAAACTCCTTTGAAACTATTAGGCATTGAATGTCATGCTGTATGTCATTCGCAAGGTCACTTTGCATAGACTTGAAATAAGGTCACAAATCTGACCTATGACCTAGATGTTGAGTAGCATCAATGATCTTCATGTAGGTAATATACAGGTAAACAAAGATGCAATTCATAGAATCATAGAATATCAGGGTTGGAAGGGACCTCAGGAGGTCATCTAGTCCAACCCCCTGCTCAAAGCAGGACCAATCCCCAATTTTTGCCCCAAATGGCCCCCTCAAGGATTGAACTCACAACCCTGGGTTTAGCAGGCCAGTGCTCAAACCACTAAGCAATTGTTTGTAGATTTGATAGAACTGTATTGATTAAGGAGTGGAAGATCATGTAATTCAGTAATCATTAAAAAAGTAAGTGCTCATTGTCACTAGGTGATAATGATTTCCATACAGGTGAAACACATGTAAACAAACAGGGCTTTTTAGATTAGCTAGAATTGTATGAATTTACAAAGAGAACCTCTCAGGTTAGGGGAATTACTTTTAAAAATGTAACTTACTTATACAGAAGCTTCCTTGGACGTATATCTCTAACTAACTCTATATTTTGGAACTTAACAGCTCATTCAAAAGTCATAATCATAGGTCTTTGTACAGTAAACTCTACAATTATGTTGCCTGTGCTTCCTTCTTTGTGCATTTGTTCAAATTTTGTTGATTTATCATTAGTTTATATTTTTGTTCAATAAATTAAATAGTTGGTTGAGATTACGACTGAAAAGCACTATGTATGAGGAAAGCAGTATTAAAACGTATGCAAATTTAGACAAGGAAAAAGCATATCTGATGAGGGGCAAATAAAGGTTACAGCATGAATTGCTTTCGCTTCTCTTTCTCACTAATACTGTGTAAAGCTTACTTTACAATCCCCCTTTGCTATGAACAGGTTTTGAGAAATTAATTGAGATACTGAGGATATCACTGTGTAATACTTGGTCTTTAAGGTTTATAGCAATGAGAAGGCCTACCTTTGGCTTTAAAATAATCTTTCATATTAAGTGGGGGGGAGGGATGACTTACAAATCTTTTTATTGTTGTTTTACTGACTACAATATTTCAGCATTCACAAGAATACTTTTATTAATAGTACAAGATACTCTGAATAATAACCATGTCAGGGTATAACTATCAAGGCTCATTAAAATCCAGAAAGGGAGAAGCAGAATAATTCCCCACCACACAGACACACATACAAAATAATAACAAGGAGCAGTAATAGAACAGCAGATTGACATTCTTTGTTTTAAGTAGACAGAAGTTGGGGCAACATTTATAAAAGCAATCCAGGATAAGATGATCCCAGGTGCGTGGAAAGACCTTAGTGGTTTGTAAAAAGGCTAAAGATTGCGACATACAACAAATGTTCTGGAAGCAAACTAGGTCAGACAAACTGTGATTTATTCAGCCTCAAAAAAAAAAAAGAAGCAAAACCTACTGTCATATATTACAGCACAGCTATGACCAAAGATTTGGGGAGAGTGCGCATGCTTTGTTTCAACGGTTTTACAAGTGACGGGAGAGTGCTGCTTGTTTATACTTTCAGAAACTTTATAAAGTCATTCAACACAGGCAAGGAAATCAGAAGGAAACAGAATAATACTTCCCTACCAACAATCTAAACCTATATATGCCACTTCCATAAAGGGAGCAAAAAAGTCAGTAGATGTTTTCAAATCTTTTTATCCAAACTTAAAACATTTTTCTAATTATAAATTGCTGAACTCAGAATGACCGCTGGATCCAGGTACCAGATCTGGATTTTTGTGGCTGTGGCACTCTTGCACCAAGGCATGTCAAAGGTTAGGTTGGGGTTTTTTTTACTGGGGAAGAGGGGGAGGGAGGGTTGTGTGTGCAATTGCAGCAGCCAGATTTGTTCTCCATTTAAGCCAGTAGTGGGCAACCTGCGGCCCGTCAGGGTAATCTGCTGGTGGGCCGGGAGACGGTTTGTTTACATTGAATGTCCGCAGGCACGGCTGCCCACAGCTCCCGGTGGCCGCAGTTCACCGTTCCCAGCCAATGGGAACTGCTAGCGGCCGTGCCTGCGGACGGTCAATGTAAACAAACTGACTCGCGGCCCGTCAGTGGATTACCCTGACGGGCTGCGTGTGGCTCGCGGGCCTCAGGTTGCCCACCACTGATTTAAGCAGTGGAATTTGGGGGCTGGGGCCAAACACTGGCAGGATCCAGTTTTATCTAGACTCAGTGTCATGGAAATAATAAAGCTCCCCTTACAAAAAAATAAAAAGCAAAAAAAACCCTAAACAAATGAAAAAACACCTCCCCCCCCAAAAAAAACCCCTGCCTTTCACACACACCACAGTGAATCTAAATGTTGATTTATAGGAGATGGACAAAGAAAGCCTTTTTTCATTACTTTTAGAGTGACTGGGCACATACACACTGTCCTTTGCATTGAAGTTCTATACGACTGATTGAAGAAAGGGTCTATTTACAATGGCAAAGGTGTATTTACAATCCACAGGAAACCTTCATGTGGGCACACACAGGCCAGGTTTTAACTCACCCCAAAACTCTTTCATAGCTGACAATGCTCACAGTTGTGATATTCCACTGCAAGGCAAACACATCGCTCTGGAGTACAGCTGGTCCAAATCTTGGCCTACTCTTGAATTCCAGCCTGGCAGCCAGGCCTCACCCCCACCCCCTGGACATTGGAATCTGGAGTCTCCTTCTTTCTTCTTCTATGTCCAGACTTGGGCAGGCTGGCTATCCTCTCTAGTTAGTGGGTGGTGATTGCTGGCTGGTGGATCTGACTTCTCTTTATGCCCGATGTCTATGGTAGCTGAGACTTTTGGGGACAGCTAGCTGGGTTGGGGACACTCCCTATGAAGTTGGGTGTTTTTTACGTCATCTGGGTTCCTGCTGCTGGGAAGCAAAATCATTCTCCAAATGTTGGTTTGGCCTGGCTGCATATGTCAGGATGGCGCTAACCATGTTTGTGAAGGCTATTGAGGAGATGGGGTTGGCTGTCCAGGTGTGTGAGTCAAGCTTCCAGCCCACCAACTCCTCCTCCTCCTCTTCCCTGTCCCAGGCTCCAGTGGCTGCCAGTTTCATTTTCCTGGCCACTGCCCCATGCTACTATCTGTCTGAAAGAGGAGCTCCTGCTCACAAGTTCCCAAAATGGCACAGGAGCCAATTATGATTTTATCATTATTTATATTACTGTGGTGCCTGGAGGCCCCAAACAGGAAGTAGCCTCCCCCCACCCAAGTGTTAGGTGCTGTACACATATATAATTAAAAAGACAATTTCTTCTTTAAAAAGTTTTCCCACACAAAGAATTTACATCCTAGCATAGGGTGTAACAAACAAACAAACAAAGAGAGAACAAGTAGCAGTAAAACAATCCTGTTTATTCAAATAAGCAGTGATTGGAGGGAATGAGCTACCGCTGAGCTTGGCTGGGCAGACCTTGTGAGGGTCAAAGGAGGTGTCAATGACTAGACAATGGAGGAAAGGAAAGAGAGAGGGTCTTAGAGCAGAAGAGGAGTCATGGTCATTGATAGACTGGAAGTTACAGAAGGCCTGGAAGAGGGGATAGATGAGCAATGTTGAAGGAGTCAGGGTGGAGGTCAGACAGAGAATTCAGCAATGAAGAGTAGGAATTAACCATTCAGCATGATATCTTGAGGTGCTGCACTAATGGAGGTGCCATCCTTCTGATCAGATATAAGTAGGAGGCTGTGTCCATTTGTGGGCAATAAAGACCTGATCCAAGGTTGCAGATTAAACAAGGAGGGAAACGTAATGAGTCAAGGTGCTAGGGGATCAGATGCAAATTTTATCTGTACAAAGTTCTGAATATACAATTTCCTCCCTTTATATGACCTTTGAAAGTACAGAAAAATCTCAATTTTTGCTCCCTTGACTGGAAAGTTTATGTTTATCAACAGGAACAGCCAGAATCAAAACAAATATATTATGTGGAGAAAAGCGAAACACAGGTGAAAATGAGTCCTGATTCTTGTTTTCAGACAGTGATTCTACAAAATATAGTGAATACAGAGCTATACAAAATTCTCAAATATACAATACTGTTAATTTTTTTTCTGGAGGATTTTGCTGTGCGTCAACACAGTCATTGATGTGTCAACAAACTTATGATTGTCTCCCTTTCCCCCATAGTTTTGCCCCTACATTAGACTGACAAAAGATCAAAAGTGGGGAAACTTAGTCTTGGAATTAAGACGGTCAGCTAATCTATGTGAACTCACTCCATAGTGTCAAGCTATTGTACAGGTCTCAGCCTCTAGTTACAATAAGACAAGTTATTAAAAACAGTGCCAATTGGTTTCTGAATTTCCTTGTGTTAGGTAGTTTAGAATCTTAACAGAACTGTAAAGTCATTTTATTCTAATTTAGATTTCCTTTGTTTATATTTATAATAGTCTTTAGAAAGCTTTATCAAAAGAAAAAACTTCTTAGCATATGGAGGGGAACCATGGTGAAGAGATAAATATTCTATCTCCAAGCTAGCTCACTGTGGGGCTGGGAGCGGGATTGGTCAGACTAGAGGAAATGTGCATTAGACACGATAAACAGAATCTGCAGTAGCCAAACTTCTGGCTCTGTCCACCTCTTTTGTTCTTTCAGAGGAGATCCTTTCTCTTATTGCAGTGTCAAAGGAAGGACATGAAAGTCAGCTAACAACTACTTCTTTTTGTTTTTCTTTTTCTCTAAAGCCCATAGGGCCTCTTATAACATAAATGCTAGCATTTTTTGTGCTGCATCACTGTGGAAAATCACTTTGGGGCAGACTGCCATGGTTACTTACGATGAGTACTACCTTACTCCACAAGAGAGCAAGCAATGAGTTTGATCATGGAGTAAAGCTCTAAGGAGTGCATAAGCAAGGCAGCAGAATGTGGCCCTTCATCATTCATTGCAGTGAGAAAGAAAAATAATAATAACGAAGGAAAATATCTGCAAGTAACCATCACAAACACAGGCAGCAACTTCTGAACACTAAGTGCTCCTATTATCTCATTCTAATGGGAGAGGCCAGCTAGCATTTGTTCTTGTTATTCACATGCCTGTTGTGGATGTAATTTTTAATCTTATAATACGGACAATTTGTGGTCTCTGAATGTGCAGCAGGTGTTGTGATTTAGGGCTTACAGGAAGTGATGCTATCAAAAATGCCATTTTACTTTAGAATAATTATAGTGTTTTGTAAGAAAATGCCCACACATAAGAGTTTGCTGAGAAAGTACTCCCTGTGCTGAAATAAAGAGCACCTTTGTCTGAATACTCTGCTGATTTAGTGTTTGGTTAATAAACAGGGCTTCTTCTTGATCAGAGAAAACACTATAGATAGAGAGGAATCAAAAACAATCAACGCACTAGATCCTGTTGATACTAAAGAAGGAGCCATGTTTAAAATGACATTAAAACACAATTCAAACATGGCTCCCAGAGAACTGTTTTCTAACACAGAATTAAACATTATTCAAAACCCAAGTTCACCACTAGTCAAGAATTCAATTAAGAATTCAGGATGATATCTTGAGGTGCTGCACTGATGGAGGTGCAATCCTTCTGATCAGATATAAATAGGAGGCTGTGCCCATTTGTGGTCAATAAAGATCCCTCAGCATTTGTGCAAGAGTATGGAGTTGTTAGCCATGGTTAAATTGTAATTTGGATATGTACCTTTCTATATCATTATTACGTATAGGATTTTTCACATCCTGTCCTTCTATCCTGTAACTCAGATGCTACACTCTGCTCCAGAAGCGGCTGCATTTCAAACCTGGGTGAAGTGATTCATGGCCTTTTGTAAAACACCTTCGGATCCTCTTGGATGAAAGGTGTTGTAGAAAAGTAAGCTGCTTTGTCTTATTAGCAAATCTCTCTCTTTAGTAACAAGAGGTTATAGGTTACTGACTTTCAAGAGCCGGAAAAGTGCTGCTCGCACAATTATTTCCTCAGACATTTATCAAAAAATAAGGGTTTTCTCCTAGACAAGATTTTATGCTTTACCGCTTTCTTTTTTAGATGTCTACCATCTGATTGCCACCGTCCTCTGAAGTGGGTTCTGAAGGATCGCTGCGAACGCAGCCTGAACACTTACTCCAGACGCCTGCGTTGCTATGGCAGAAAGCAGAGTGAAACGTGCCGTTTCTTGTGGTCACCCCGGATTGCAGTTGTAGGCGACGCTCAGTCTCAGCCCAGCTAGCGGAGCTCAGCTGTCTGACACAGCTACGGGCTGGGAGCGGGGAGAGAAGAGGGGGAGGGCTGGGAATAAGACCCCGTCTCCAAACTACCTGCACGCCCAGCCCTAGATTAACACTCCCCCCTGCGGCCGCGGAGCCTTGAAATCCAGCTCCCCGGCTGAGCACTCCCAGAGCCGCCCGAGCTGAGCTCCTGCAAACCGGGACCCCAACCTTCCTCCAGGAGACGTCCGGGGCGTGCGGGGAGGGTCTGCAGCGGAGGCCGCTGGTTCAAGGTCCCCAGTGGCTGGGGCCTGCGGCCGGCCAGGGGCGGGGGCCGGGGACTGGCCGGGGAGGCGCGCGGAGCCGGGCGGGTGGGGCTGGGCTTCCCGCTCTAGCTCCGCCCCGGCCGCGCTCGGACCCTTTAAACAGGCGCCGGGGCCGCCCCAGCGGCGGCTACGGAGAGTGAATCCGGCTGCTGCTGCCGCCTTTCCCCGAGCTGCTGCGAGCGGAGGCGCTGCGGTGAGTATCCGGTTGCCCCGGGGCCGGCGGCTCCTGGCTGGGCTGGCGGGCGGCGTCCTGGCGCTGCAGCGGGGCCCCGCCTTGTGACTGGCGGTCCGGGGGGCAGCGCGCGGGGGCTGCCGGCTGCTCTGCCCTGGGCGCTGCCTTGCCCGCGCTCCCCGGGGCTGCCTCACAGCCCGAGCGCCCCGCCGCTGGGCGCCTGCCGGGCTTCGCGCTCCCCCCGCCGGCTTGCGGCGCGGGACGAGAGAGACGCGACCCCGCCGCCCCAGCGCACACTGACTCCCTGGGTGGTGAGCGGGGGCCCGCGGGGTCGGGCTAGGGCGGCCCGCTGCCCTGGCCGGGGCTCCTCCGTACTGCCGCCTGTTCTCCAGCCCCGGCCGCTGGGCTTTCCGTGCGAGGCCGGGCGTCATCACAGGTGGCTCACCGAAGAGCGTCAGGGTTCACGGCACCGTGTAGGGCCTCTGAAGCCGAGCCACTCTCTGCCAGTTCCTATCGCGGCATCCTTCGGGTTGGGAAATCCCTGGCCTGTCGGACCTCCTAGATGCAGTGACTCCTTGGGGCGGTGCATTCGTGTTGGAGCCTGAAGCTGGCCCAACCAGCCCTGGGGGCAGATGCACCTCGGGTGAGTAGGGCAGTGATTTCAAATGGCAGCGAAATGGCTTTCGCTACCTAATGAGACCAAAATACCACCTGTGCGGGTTTTGTGGTCTCCCAGTAAACTTGAGTGTGTGCCCCCAATTCTGGGCATTTCTGCAAAAATATATTGGGTTAATTAGGCTAAGGGCTGGATTTACGCCATGCGTGCCCCTGGGAACAGCACCCACCCTGCCTACAGCTGACATTCGTGTTGCACAGAGTTTTAGAGGGGTCAGGTGCCCCTAGAACACTAGTGCCCCTAGGCACCTGGCTAATTGAAAATCCGGCCCTGCCTTTCTCCTTGGCCAAATTAAATCCCTGGATATTGGATGGTTTAAATAATGCGGATATCGGTGGGTGCTTGACTAATTAGTATTTTGCTAGTTTGCTAGAAATGCCTTGACCCTGACACGTACATCTGTTTGGATACACTAGATTGATACTTGCAATAACTTAATCTCCTAAAACTATGCTATATAGCATTAAATTAGCTAAGTTAACTAACTGGCAGTTTCTGTGGGGTAATGGTAGTGTAGAATCAGTAGCCCAGCTTGTTGTGGGGTACTGAGTTCAACCATATCTTCTACTGTCTATGAATCTCCAGCATCTTGGGGGGCCGGGAGGGCAAGAGAGCAAAGAGCTGCTTCAAAATCACTTGAGAATAGTGGGTCTGGAGGGTTTGCATTTCAAAGTTTGAGTTGACGGAAGGCAGGAAGGTGTGAGTGGACTAACGTACATAAATTCAAAACATCAGTTTATGAAGCAATCTAAATTCACTTGCTATCTGATACCTGTGGAAAAGAAGCACATACAGTAGAACCTCAGAGTTACGAACACCTCAGGAATGGAGGGTGTTGGTAACTCTGAAACGTTCCTAAAGTTGTGGTGGTTCTTTCAAAAGTTTACAACTGAACATTGGCTTAATACAGCTTGGAGACTTCACTATGCAGAAGAAAACCGCTGCTTTTAACCATCTTAATTTAAACGAAACTAGCACAGAAGAGTTTCTTCACCTTGTCTAATTTTTTTTAAACTTTCCCTTTATTTTTTTTGTTAGTTTACGTTTAACACAGTATGGTACTGTATTTGCATTTTGTGCAGGGGGTGGTTGGTTTGTTAGTTTCTCCTGCTGCCTGATTGTGTACTTCCAGTTCCAAATAAGGTGCGTGGTTGACCAGTCAAGTCGAAACTCTGGTGTTCATAACTCTGAGGTTCCACTGTAGTGGATATGTGTGCACATAGCATTAGCTTGCCAAGCTGATTACTTATGTTCCTGGCCAAAACAATTCCATTTTCAACAATTCTGTTTTTGTCACAATGGTTACACTAACAAATTTGGAGTAGTACATGACTAGAATGGCTTGGTGGGGTCTCTTATTAAAGCTATTAGAAAAGCTAGTCCGATGTACATCTAAAACTGGCTTGATGTAAGATTAGTAGCTTGAAAGATTTCTCTCCCCCCTCCCTCAGCGCTCTTCATAAGCAGGGGCTCACTTCCCTGAAGCAGGGTTTACTTCCAGAAGTTCAAGTACACAGCAGGTAAAACTTGATTATCTGACTATTAAGTGCTAAGTGCTGACAATGCTGTACAAGACAGTTCTTGCCCTAAGAAAGTTGCATGGGTTTTTTTGGGTTTTTTGGAGGGGGAGGAATCTCATGCTACAACAGCCTATCAGTAGAAACTATAAATACTAAACACTAAATAGTAAATGCTTCACATTTCCCTGTTTCTAGGTTGCCATTGTATGAAAGCATCATGGAGTTTTTTTTTTTTTTTTTTTTTTAAAACACTGCATCGGGAGCGTGGGGGGGGGAAGTGTCTCTAAAAGTAGTGCAACATTTTCCAGACTCTAAGGTGAGTTGTTTTTTGAGGCAGTTTTGTACAGTGTAGCTAAGTTTTGTGCAGATTTGGACAGTTGGGGTAAGGTCTCTTGCTATTTTGTCAGGTTCCATGACTGAATGGTTGAACCAGCTCAGAGCGCTCAGCAAATAAACTTGCAGGGCTTTGGCAGGAGACAGTCCTCTCATCCAGTGGAATGACAGAGAACATTGTGAAGCAACAGTCATCTTGTGGTGTGGAGGGCATGGGGGAATCTCCATTGGCTCAGAGAGCATCTTAGTTTTGCCCTGCCTTTTTTAACAGGATTCCAAACAGGTCACTGCCCCATGACGTATCCAACCAGTAGTGCGTGTTTGTGGAGTTTTTTGTTTTTGTGGTTTAGTATCGAAGGTGGCTAACTGGGCCCTTCTGTGCCATAGGGAGATTATACTAGTGCATGCTCGTATATGGAAGTGTTGTAGTGATAATCCTAGTATCTGCATACTTGTTTCCCACAACTAGTTCTAGAAGTGGGATAAATATTGAAGTGGAAAATGGAAAGTGTCAGTTTGGGGGGCAGAGCTGAGCAGGAGAAACTAAGTAAAGAAATGCTGCATTTTCCCATGGGCCAGGACTCCAAAACCCAGAAACAGTTAGTTGTTTGCAGTTCGCTTGTGACGGCAACTTGGTTGTGAACTGTTCAGCTATGTGAACATTTCATGCAGCTCTATGTAAAATATTATGTGCAGGGGAGTAACCCCACTCTTTAAGTTCCTATTGCTTTAATTTTATAGCTTTTCTGCTTCTGGCTGGCTCTGACAAAACTCTAGTCTTTTGACTGCATCTAGTGGAAACTCAAACCCAGGTATCCTTTTTAATGTGTAGATAATGTATAAGGTTCCTGGATGGGGAGCTGCCTGGAAGGCACAGCTCTACCCATGCACCTACTACTGTGTGTACGTATCTCTTCTTTTGGTAGCAAACAGGGTTGGTCGCCTAATTGCAGGGCACAGTAGCTGCCTCTAGGTGTTCTTGAGGCATCCTCACTGCCTTGATCCCTTTGAATTGCATGGGAGTATGGCTTAGCACTTTCCTCACATGCTGCTGTTTAGCATATTGCCTGTAAAATATCTCGATCAATTTTGGCTCTTGTGTCCTTCACTAGTACGTTGAGTTCTGTCATCATGGCTAAAACTTCTGAAGGGTTAAAGTTGGCTTCTTTTCCGGACTGCTGCTTAGGCAAGATGTCCTACTTGTGACTCTACACACTGTGCATGTTTAAATGCACAAAACAAGAGTCCAATCTTCAATAAGAATCAAAGCTTTAAGGTCAACTGCCTACAGAATTTTTGTCCAACCCTCGGACAAATGCTTTACTTAACATAATATGAAATGTGAGTTTCTAGACCAATCACTGAGCAAGGGCAAGGAACACCTTTTAAGATAAGGTGTTTTTTTAATGTAGAATGAAACATTTCAAACACTTGCATTGTTTTATTTTTAAAAAAATTGCTTAAATATTAGTGACTGCTGACTTAACCCTATATTCCCATCAGAGAATGGCACCGAACTGGGGAATGGGAGCGGGGTAGTACAGTCATGGCTTTCAACGTGGCATAAATCAGAGCACCACTCTGAGAAGGGGTGCAGGGTATAGAACTGAGTACCTCTTGGCAGGCGCATACTGCAAGTCCAGGTGTATGCTCCTGTGGAGAGGAGGGTGGCTGCCAAGAACTCCTAAAAACAAAATAGTTCAGAATTATAGGGTACCGTTGGTACAAACATCTGGAAAACTTAGTACCACGTCAATGGCTCTTAAATTCATTAAAGGCCTGCCTGAACGAGCAGAAGTTTTATCAAGTTCTGCAAGCAGCTTTCATGAGCTACAACATCCTCCCTACCCTTCGGAGGACTGAAATCAGAATGCTATTAATCTGCCTGTGGGGCTCTAATGTGTAGCATAGCTCATGTTGGAATAATGTAGACAGAACACATGATATCTAGCTTTTAAGTGGAAAGAATTGATCTTTAGGGCAGGACTACATACCGTGTTCTCTAGCTATCTGGCCACTCTGAGGTGCTGTATGTGGAACAGATTAACAGACTGCTTCTCACTGAAGTCCGTCTTCTAATCTTGACTGCTTGGGGATGACTTGTGCTGATAGCTCAAGGAATACTGCTATAGAAGCTCCTATGGAAATGTTAAAGGGGAGGACAGTTGGCCTTGTCTCCTCAGGGACACCCACCTTCTTGAAGCACTAACCTTTGTTGAAGTTTGAAAATCAAAAGCCTTAAGAACATCAAATTCTGACTTCCTTTAAATTCTGTCTAGATACTTGCATAGCCTTTATCACAGTAGTATCTGTGCATCTTGTAATTCATAATGGATTTTATCCTCCCAGTGCTTCTCTGGGGTATGGCAGTGCTTTCCCTATTTGACAGCTGGGGAACAGAGACACAGGGTAGATTAATTGACTCTCCCAGTAAGGCTGTAACTGAGCTGTGAACCTGGGTCTCAGCCCCAGTGATTGGGTACAGGGACTATCCTTCTTACTAAATATTTTTATAAGAAAGAGGCAATTAAATAATGTGTGTGTACATAGGGGGGTTCAAATGTGAAAACAAACAAAAGGCAGGTCAGTGCCTTGTAACAGTGCCAAAGCCCTGTGAGGCCCAAGAAAGAAGCTTATTTAATAAACAAAATTTCAACTTGGCCTGTTCTCAGACGCATACAAAGTGGGAAGGAATCTCTTCTCCATTCTGCAGCTAATGTACAAGGGTTTGGAAGAGAAATGCAGCCTGTATCCCTCTTTCAGAGGACCCTGTTTGCCATGATTGATGTCAGCTGCTGTGTGGTAACACAGCCAAACACTTGAATAAAAGAAATGGAATCTTAATTTTTAGACTCTACCAATGCCAAGAATGATGCCAAGAATGACAAATAGTGGTGTCATAAAACAAATCTTACTAGCCCGCTCAGAGTATTAGTTATTGCCAACCCATTGAGAAGCAACTGTGCTAACCTCTTGGAAAGGGTGCACAAAGAAATATTTCAGTAGTTAAATTAATGTCACCACCACAAATGGAACAGCTACTAAGCCACTTCTGTATTAAACAGAACATTTCCATAAACCTCTGCTTAAGAATTTGCTTAAGATGTCCCAATTTGAGTTAATCAGTTAATCTTGTTTTCCCACATTCCACTAGTGGCTGTCGTTCCTCCCCCCCCCCCCCCCCCCCCCCCCCCCCCCCCCATTGAGCAAAGGTCTCTTAGCAGTTACTAAGCAACATTCCTTTTGAAGGGCATGCTGTCACCCTTGTCCTGAAACTGTATTTTCCCCTCTGTGATCCCCCCAAGGGCACCCACTTAAAGGTTTCCAGCTCCCAGTCCTTCCCTCTCTGGGCAGAGACCTGTATCTCACTCCCTTCTGACTGGATTTTTTTTTTCAGGCTGCACAGCTCCCTGATCTATGCTGTGATATCCCCAGCACGCCAGTCTGCCTAAAGTCTAGTGTCTACACTTGGCTTTCTCTCCAAGGGCAGTGAACAGTGTATTGCTAGCTGTGATAAGTTACCACACAGCTCCTTCTAAGCAAGCACATTTACTCTTAAGGGAAAAACCATTACAGCAATAGCATATAACAGTAAAAGAACCTACATGCATGTTTAAAAGCACACCAAGGGTCACCCCAAAGCCAGTCTGGGGCTCTAGTAGGTGTCAGTCCTTCAAATCCCCACCACTGGGTTTTCCCTGTGGTTAAAGTTCTGATCAGTCTCTAGATCAGGAATCTGAATGAAGACCCCAAGTCAGTTTAAGGTCAGTCCATTTATCCCAAAGTCGTTTGTCTATTGGTCTCTGGAGAATCTGGTTTGAGAGCCTCCTAAGAAGGTGGTACTTCTCTGGAGGTGTTTATAACCACTGTGCTTTGCCTTAATCATCCCCGCTATTGTTTTCAGTTCCTCAAGGAGCTGTGGTAACCCTAGAGACACAATCCTTGGTCTACAAAGATACAGAAGCCATTCATACAGCCTGGTTTCCCAAAGATAGTGACTCGGAAGCATTCCTTTATAGGACACTAGTCAGCCTTACAACTCCAATTCAAAACCCTGCAGACAGCAGTGAAACTATCAAGAGCATGGGTGGTGGGTGGAGCCCCCCTTTGGAGAGGCTAGCCCCCAGAGCCACAAGCCCCCCACCTGGAGGAGTCATGAGCATCTGCCCCCCCTTGGCTGGGGGTGCCTTGGGCTGGCTGGAGGCCCAAGCACTCCTCCTTTGACTGGAGGAGCCCTGGGCCAGCTGCAGCTGCGCCATTCCTCCCCTCCCCAGACCCCAATCAAAGGTCTCACTGTCATCGGAAGAAACTTTTCATATGCCCCATGCAGGTTCTAGGGTGGCTGAGGAGGCAGAATTTGCCACTCAGCTTTCTGGGTTCATCAGTAACCTCTCTGGAGTCTCGGGAGTGCCAGCACTAGGGGAAGCTGAGCTTCCCCGGCCTATTATACCCACTGGCCATGGTCAGGAGTCGTACTGACTACAGTACTTGCTACTGCTCTTTGGGGGAACTACTAGGAACAGCAAATGCAGGTTTGAAAGTTGGGGGGGTGGGAGAAAAATACTTCTCCCCTTTTCTTTCTTCACATCCTCCCTGAACAGAAGGTCCTGGATGGGTGAGTGTGAGAGGGAGCTTCAGATGTCATTCCTATCAACCTCTGACTAATAAGATGGAGTCCAAAGCACAGATCAGGGACAGGTCTGCCTTTTCAGTAATTGGAGGTAGCAAGAGAGGCTGAGTTCTGCCAGAGAAGCCTCCACTTTTTTTTCCCCCCTCCATGTCTACCTCTGATTCGTATAGGAGAACTTTTCAAAGGCACCAAGGGCTGTTAGGCAGGCCTTGTGACCCTGTAAACTTTCCCTATGTCAATACCCTACTGCCGTAATATTTACACATAGGTGAAATCCTTGTCTTAAAACTACAACATCAATGGAATTCTGGGTCTGCATTAAAAAACTAACAACTGGGCCTCCACTGTGGTGTTCAGCGTATAGTCATGGGCCCTGCCCCAAAGAGCTCACAGTCTCCATTTGAACAAGAGCCAACAAATGGAAAAAAGTAGGGGGAGGGAGCATGAGGAAACAGCTGAACTCTAAGATTTATTTTCTCATTAAAAATCCTGACCTCTCACTGCAACAGCACTCTATAAAGAAGATTTAAGAACTAACAATGTTTTTATCTTGACTGTCTGGAAAATTACATCTAATGAACAGTCTCATTTGAGAAACAAAATCCAGTTGTCCCAAGGGCCTCCCAGTGTCTACCTTAACTGTAGTGCTCTTCTGCTTAAATTGGAATTTTTTTCAGCAGTTAGCTTTTGGCATTCACAGAAGTGCCATCCTAGCAGCACTAGTTTTCCTTTACAGCTGTAGGGGGTGGAGTGTCTCTACTAGCAAATATTTAAGTATCAAACCAGTAAGTGCAATAATGATGGTGTTCCTAAAATTTACTGCAGCTTAGTACGTGACAAGAAATAATACTACATGCTTGTGGTTGTCAGCCATTTTCTTTCACAAAATTACTACTTTGAATATTTGGGCTCACTGCACATGCCTGCCTGGTGAAGGTGAGATTTTATGTCACTAGCACGAGGATGCCTCAGAAATGATCCCCATTAACCACTAAATTTCAGACACTAGTTCAGAAAAACACTGTTCTTAGCATAGCAAATTGCTCTCCAGTTAGGCAAACTTTGTGGTTTATGCCATTTTCCAAGGCATAGACTCTGCAGAAAAACAAAATGCCTTTGTTGGCACAATTGGTTGGCTTCCATCAGAAGAGAGAAACCGGATTAATGAAGTATAGAAACTGAAATTACATCCGTCTGGGAGGGTGTTCATTCAAGGTACAGTAAAGCCATTATGCATGCAACTTTGTGCATATCCAATTCATGTAACTTTCAAAATTCTGAACAGGGAATGTAAAAAAAATGGTTTTTGGGAGGCATTATCTTCTGTTTCCAGGTCTCCTGCTTAATGCACCAAGCCATATTGCATACAACAGTGGGAACTTAAGGGTTTAAAGATTTGTTCCTTTTGCTTAATTGGAGGCTCCTGCAGCATTACAGATAAGCCCATAAAGGCTGTTTGACCCTATGAGTACTATCTGGGATGTAGAATGTGTTTAGTACTCACAATCTGACTACTGTAGACACTTTCTTATAGAACTAGGCTCAAAACGGCCAAAAATCTGGCAGACTGGCAGCATTGTGTTAAATTACTACAGTTCTTAGCTCAGACTCTTTTGTATTGACTCTTTGAGAACTGTACCTGTGAAATAATTCAGTGAACAATCTCGATCTTGCTGCTCTGTCTCAGATTACTGGTGTATCTTCACAGAGTCAGGATGCCAAACTGGGGAGGCGGTAACAAGTGCGGTGCCTGTGGACGAACAGTCTACCATGCTGAAGAGGTTCAGTGTGATGGGAGGAGCTTCCACAGATGCTGCTTTCTCTGCAGTAAGTATTCCTCACATGCTGCTTTTCGTGTCATGCCAACTCTTGTCAATGAAAGTTTCAGTGGCTCTGTTGCATGTCTGACTGAACAGTGTCAGAGCAAGATGTTCTTCTACAAATGTATCCATTGGGGTTACATAATAAAGGCTCTGAGTTGGCATGTGGGAAACTGAATGGCAGTGCAAGTTACCAGAGTGGTCTAGTTTTGGGGGCCCCCAGGAATGCTATGAATGCTGTCAGATTTAGGTTAACTTGTCACCCTTTCCCTTATGCTTCATAAGGACCTCCATGTCAGTAGAGGGAGAGCTCAACCAGAACCACTGAAGAAAGGTGTTCCTCTCTGGTGTGGGAGAGGTCCTAAAGAGACTTGTTAAACTGAGCCTAGATCTCTCCTTCACAACTTTATGTCTGGAAAAAGGCAAGGAACATGTTTTAGAGTGAGAAACCTACATTTGAATTCTGTCCAAACAGGTAATGGCACAGCAAGAAGGCTTGATTTGTTTCGATACAGTTTTGTAGAGCCAAGCTTCTACCTCTGTATCTGTTGGAAAGTAGATGGAGGGCTGAAGGAATAATTAAATGAGTCCTCCCTTTCTCTCTTTCACCCAGGTCCATGTAGATTGCGTAGGATATTAAAGCATCAGTAGTTTGGCTGAATTTCTAACTAATACGTTTAGCGGAGCGAAAATCCTAGCCCTCCTTGGCATAGGAGGCTGTGGGTTATTTCAGATGAATAGAGTCCAAGTCACTATTTTTCAGTCTAACCAACTCATTCAGGCATCAAAACTAGCTTTTTCTGCTGTAAAGATTGTTTATTAGTTGGAAAAAAGGTATTCTTAAAAATTCACAAACTGCCTGTCTAACAAAACCAGAGTACTTCAACTTATTGCAAATATGCAGTGTCACTTTGCCCAGCTTTCTGGCCTCAACTATCTGGGGACAGAATTAGGGTTCAGCCTTGCTTTAAGGAAACTACAGTTACAAACAGGAAGACTTTCAAAATTAGCTTGCCACTAATATCTGCAACATCCCATCTATGTGTGGTGATGGGATATAGGTGTGTTTATATTCCTTTTCCTGGTACTCTACAGCAATTGTAGCAAATTATTTGGCTGTGGCTCAGTTGGCTTAAGTTCAGTTTTTATAGAAGTTTCTTCTATTAAAACTTGGAACATGCAGTCAAACAGTTGGTTGGTTTAGTATATTTCACTATGAGCGAAGCCAAGGTCATGTTTATGTCTTTAAGTCTTTGTTTTAAACTCAGCAAAACTAAAGACTTGTATTTTAAAATTGATTAATTGCTCTTAATTACTATAAAATGCCGTGTATCAACTGTCTACTGCAGGGGTTCTCAAACTTCATTGCACCCTCTTCTGACAACACAAATTACTACATGACCCCAGGAGTGGGGACTGAAGCCTGAGCCCTGCCACCCTGGGTATGGGGGGCTGAAGCTCAAACCAGCCATTAAAACAGGGTCATGACCCACTTTGGGGTCCCGACCCACAGTTGAGAACCACTGGTCTACAGAATCCATGCAATAAACAAAGGTTTCTGTGTATTTTGAAGCTCTTACAGCTTTTTTTAAACAAAGTCTTAAAGAACTGGGTTGTAGTTGGGCTTTCAGTCCAACCTGCACCCTGTACAGGCATCAAAATGCTATGACTGAAGAAAGGGCACTAAACTTAGTTACAAAAGCAATGTTTAGAAGAGGGAAGCAGAAATAGCTGTAGTCCTTACAATGTGACCTTGGGCAAGTCTTAACTTCTGTCCTCCGATCAATCTGCATAATACATCTAATTCTTTCTTGCCTGCTAAAATGTTGCCGTTCACACATGCTTTCATTCTTCCTGAAGTTTTGCATTCCTCCGAAAAGGAGGATCAGCCACTTGCAATAGAAAGATACCTCTGATGAAATTATTGGGTTACTGAAAGCAATCTGGTTCTTGGGTTTACAGTTCTAGTCTGGTATCCATAAAAAGTAAAACAAACCCCAGGGTCTAAAATAGCAGTACAAAAGCTGTGGAGAAGCAGCTTGCCCATGTGAACAGAGGGCCCTGAACTGTCAGACAATTAAATGCTTCTGCACTGATGCAGATGCTTGTTTCCATGTAACTTGAAGCAAGAGTGGAAATGGCTGAGTTTAGTATCTGGTTTTCTGTGTAACCTCATTAATCAAACTACAACAAGTTTCCATTCTTTAAATATCATCACCATGAGGGTGGGAGGGAATAGAGCCTCTTTATGAAGCTAAACATAATTCACCAATTCAAAAGAGAAGCTGCCTCCTCTAATTTTCAGCAGTCCCACAGCTCATTAGGAAGAGTTCATAAGGAACAACTGTGGACAGGGGAACCCATGACATCTGGCATTTGACTTTTTTTTTTTTTTTTTTTTATTTACTGCATGTGCTATGGCTTCTGGCAATTTAAAACTTTTTTTTTCCCCAGTGGTTTGTCGGAAAAACTTAGACAGCACAACTGTAGCAATTCATGATGATGAGGTTTACTGCAAGTCCTGCTATGGAAAAAAGTATGGTCCTAAAGGTTATGGCTATGGCCAAGGAGCAGGTACACTCAACATGGACAGAGGCGAGAGACTGGGCATCAAGCATGACAAGTAAGTTCAACTCTTCATTATATCTCACTGCAAGATGTACAGTTGGCATGTGATCTTCATGTTGTGCTAAAGATTCTTCATGCAGGAGTTAAAGGCCAAATGCTCTTACAGATGTATAATGTGGCTATGCTCTAAACACACTAAAATGCCAGCATATCCCACAGCAGAATATTGAAGTAGAGAGACACTGTAGGTCAGAGGTGCACTGAACCCATGATGCGTGTTCCTGCAGTCCTGCTGCACACAACTTTCACTGTTATCAGTGGGAGTTACCTGAAGGCAAGACTTTAGGATCAAGCTTTTAATCTCTCTGGATTATGAAAAATTATATTGTGCTGGTTACTGGCTTTATGCAAGTTTAAAGATTACTGAACATGTCTTGTTTAGTATTCAAATCTGACTTATTGGCTGATAGGCTCATATGCTAAGCTTTGACAAGGTTGTGTTCTTTTTATGAATTAAAATAAAGGAGGATTTGAGGTGGTATACAGATTTATTGTCTATATGGAAAACTTAATCCTGCTCTAAATTGAAGTGCCTTACTGCATTTCAGTCTGTCAGGTATAGCAACTAGTTGGCCAGGCAGTATCAAAAGTGTGATAGAATTGGTTCTTTAAAGCAGGTCAGTTAAAAGTACTTAAAGCTATATCAAAACCTGTTCAGAGTAGGAGTTTGCTATCTAAACAGCAAATGCCATAACTAGTACACACTTCTGATGACTTCATGAAAGGTTTAATTGGACATCTAGTTCCATTAAAGTTCAACTGTTCGTAGCTCAGTCTTGCTAAAATTCCAGCTTCTAATCTTAACAGTTGAGATGTAAATTCTCATGAGGTTGTTCATTCAGTATCTCCAAATTTAATTTAGAAACTGGCATACTGACTTGGGCAATGGCTCACCAAGTCAGCATCCGGTATTAGATACTACTTTGTGGTGTTTACACCTTCTGGGTAACTGGGAAGTACTATGGCATGGAGGAAACTTAACATCATGTTGTCGTTAACTAAATACAAGGGTCAGATAGGTCAATTATTATTATGCAAAATTGCCTTAAAATAACAGCTTCTCAGCATGGAAAACACCATTAATCAAACCACTTCAGTGTCTTGATTTAAAAAAAAAAAAAAAGATAAGGTGAGGGTGGATTTTAAAGACAAATGCATGTGGCTGGGGCTGCAGTTATTAAGGATTCTGGCGAAACCTAGGTGTGTATCGTTACAAATAATTATTTGTATCCTGTATTCAGATATCCCCCGCTCTCCTCTTTTTAGAGCAGTTGTCTACAAACTGGGGGTGTGCCCTCATTGAGGGGCATGGAGGAACGTTCAGGGGATGTGACAGGGCTGGGAGGGAGCACCACCCAGCCCTGTTCTGCCCTCAGCTAGACTTTGGCCCTTGGCTCCTAGCCCCGACTACAGCTCTGGCCCCAGCCTAGGCCTCCTTACCCCTGTCCACCCCTCCCCTCGAGTTGCGGCCCCACTCCTGGCCCTGGTTCCTGACTGTGGCTTGAGGAAGGCGGGTATAGACAGGGGCAATGGGGGCTTTGACATGAAAAGCTTGAGGACCACTGTTTTAGAGGGTAAATAGGCACACAAGACTGACCTACTATATACCTCTTCTAGCACACCATCTCCTCACCGACCTACAACAAGTCCAAATACTTCAAAGTTTGCTCAGAAATTTGGAGGTGCAGAGAAATGCTCTAGATGTGGTGATTCTGTTTATGCTGCTGAGAAAGTAATAGGAGCTGGAAAGGTAAAATAGATTTTGATAAAGTTCTTTGCTGAATAGGGTGTGGGGGGGCAGGGACACACACAATCGAAGCAAGGTTTGGCTAAAAACCGTTTTTTCAGCATATTTAGCCAGAAAGAGTCAGGTAGGCCAATTACTGTGATGCAAAATTCCCTTCGTATAGCAGCTTCTCTGCATGGAAAACACCATTTAATCAAACCAGTTCAGTGTCCTTTAAACCAAGATAAAGGTGGGGGAGGGTTTTAAAGATAAGTGCAAGTGGCTGGGGCTGCAGTTGTTAGATTCTGGCAAAACCTAAATGTATTTAGTGTTTTACCTAAAGCATAATATTTCTTTGACTTGCATCTGAAACAATCTGTTAAAAGAGCTGGTCTCTGTCATCTATCATGTTGTTGCATTATTTAAGTGAGAAACAGAAAACTCCTAGAGTAGGATCCTTGTCTGCTTTAGGCTACAGGAGTCTGTGTACCTATTGCTATTTAAAAGTTACTCTCAAGAGTGTCTAGTAAATACAATGACTTATACTCTTTGCTTCTCTTAGCCTTGGCATAAAAACTGTTTCCGATGTGCCAAGTGTGGGAAGAGTCTAGAATCCACAACCCTGACTGAGAAAGAAGGTGAAATTTACTGTAAAGGTAAGCTGAAGAAACATGCTGGAACCCTAACAGTCTACAGTTCAGAGTAGCATGTGTTCTAAGGAGTAGAGATCTCCAGTTCGGATCTGGAGTGGGAATCCTGTGCTGACATCTCAGAAGGATTCCTCCCTTTTGACAGTGTTTGACATTTAGCACTGCAGTATTGCTAAAAATTGTTCTGCAACTGTGCAATATTACTTATTGATCTGTTTGAGGAATAGTTAAATGGCTCTAAATGCTCTATTCTCTAGCATCCTTCCATGAACACTGCTTTTGCTGAGCAGTCCTGAGCAATAGAAGTCCAGTAACTTGCAGGCATCCTAACATGTCTTTTCTGAAAACATTGCTTTTTTTTTTCCCCTTCCTTTCAGGCTGCTATGCAAAGAACTTTGGCCCCAAAGGATTTGGATATGGGCAGGGAGCAGGTGCCCTTGTTCATGCTCAGTGAAAGAGTAAAATCCAAGACTGATCATTGTTCATAGAGACTCTTCCTCTGCAACAAGGCACAGCTTAAGTGTTACTAGTTACTGTGAAACTGACACTAGTGTATTATAATATTGCTTAGATCAAGCTTTTACCAAATACTAAAGCACTATATATTTCTCTATTTTTCTTGTAGACCAGATGTTAATGAACACTGTTAGCACTGTCATTCCACTTCAATAAAGCTTTGCATATTGTGACTTTTTTTTGTTTAGTTTATCTTTAAATTATCAGGTAAAAACTGCTACCCTCTGACTCACCAGTATAAAGAGCTTGAGACCAGTGCTGGATGAAGGCACTCGGACCTAGTGCCTCAGCACCTGGAGTCATGTGGTTACACCAGTTTCTGCTTAACTTAAAAAGCTTCTAGCCCTTATGACTGGGGGAAGAAGAGCCTTGAATTGCCCTGTGTATGCCATTGGGGGTTTCATTCAGAGACCTGCTGAATAGGGGCACCCTTGGCAACACCTCCTCAGCAATGGACTCTGGCATGAGAAGTGGGGAGTGGGCCCTGCTCACTTACCCCATAACTAGAATGCATCTGCATGGGTAAGTACTAGAGGATGCAGGGGGTATTACTAGGTATTCCATATGGAGACAGAGCTGTGGGGGAGCATTGTGAGTGTACCTAGGGCCTTGGGTTTGCCTTAATTTAGTCATGTTTCTGTCTACTTTTCCGTTTCCTGCCCACTGTAGAAATACTAAGTGAAATCCAGTCTCCTTAGAAGTCAATGACACAACTCCCAGTAACTTCAGTGGGTCCAGGATTTCACCAATAGGGTATACAGTGCTAGACCTGAAGAATTCTTGGAGAACTAGTGACACTGCATCAGAAGAATAAAAACCTGGGGAAGTGACCATTTCTTTTGCCAAAGCTCTAAAGAAACAATGAAAAGAACTTGAGTCGCTGATTTCCTGAGCTGAAAGCATGGGTCTCCACCGCTTGAGCTCAAGCACCAGGCTCTGTTGGTGAAGTCTGTTAGACTGATAGCCTCTGTGTTTCAGGCACAGAAAGGGACACAACCCACACCCACAAGTGGGATACATAAGCACCTCTGTCCACCCAAACTGGGCTGACAGCCCCTTTCCAAACTCTTTTCAAGCAAAAAAAAAAAAAAACAAAACAGGGCACAAAGGACCATCTTTCCATAAAGTACACACTTCAATCTGTGACAGTTCCTCAGATTTGTCACCTACAAAAGATAGCTCCGCTTTGGGAATCTCCCTCACATCCTCAACTGTGAAGACTGAAGCAAAGAATTCATTTAGTTTCTCTGCAATGACTTTATCGTCTTTACATGCTCCTTTTGTATCTCAATCGTCCAGGACACACACACACCCCCCCCCCCGGTTGTTTAGCAGGCTTCCTGCTTCTGATGTACTTAAAACATTTTGTTATTACCTTTTGAGTTTTTGGCTAGCTGGTCTTCAAACTCCTTTTTTGGCTTTCATATTACATTTTTACATTTAATTTGGCAGTGTTTATGTTCCTTCCTATTTACCTCACTAGGATTTGACTTCCACTTTTTTAAAAGATTCCTTTTTATCTCTCACTGCACAAACTAACATTTAAAGTTCAAACAAATTGTTAGTCTTCTAAAACATGCCTGGGAGAACACTGCAGTCTTGTTCCAATGCTTGAAAAACAGATAATGAGTTAATAGAAACTAGTTAGACTTGAACTGACCAAGTGGGCAAGTAAGCCTTGCAAACAAGAACCCCCCCTTTTCTAAAAAAAAAAAAAAAAAAAAAGGTGATGAGGCAGTTAATGGATGTAGTCTTTGAAATCCTGCAGCTCTGTAATCAACTATGTGACAGCCCCAAAGGTTGGGGGAGGGCAAGTTGTGTAGAATGGGGAAGAAGGAAACAAGCATTATTGATGGAACCTCTTAAAAGTCTAGAGAAGATAGGCATGTTCCTGCATTGTTTGTGCACGCAGCCAAAAACTGATTGACCTCTGCTGCTACTGCCAAAATATTAAAAGGGCATCACTCAATCACATCTTATCAAGGAACTTTCACCACTGTCTCTACATGTAATGACCGCTAATATTTTCAGTCTTCCACACTACCATGCTCTCTTACTCTAGAGTCTTAGGTTGCCACGGTAAAGTCCAATCCTTTCATTCTTATCTCTTTTAGTATGTAGCTAATCAGTCTAGAAAGGAAAAACTTACAGGGTCCTAACGTAATTTAAAATGAAGTGCTTCCTTGCTTGCCAGACATGGTGGAGAAAGGAAGAGGAATAAAATGAAGCTGACTTATTTTTAATTGATAAGAGGAGATACTAGCAATCACAAACTACTCTGAAGTGGCTCTGTGAAAGCACTGTATGTGATTAAAGCCATTTCTCCAAGTCCAAGGATGCATAGCTGTTTCTAGCTTCCAGCAACCCATGGAAAGCCAAGTGCTTAGTTCATCTTTCAGAGTAGCAGCCATGTTAGTCTGTATTCGCAAAAAGAAAAGGAGGACTTGTGGCACCTTAGAGACTAACCAATTTATTTGAGCATGAGCTTTCGTGAGCTACAGCTCACTTCATCGGATGCATGCCATGGAAACTGCAGCAGACTTTATTTATACACAGAGAATATGAAAAAATACCTCCTCCCACCCCACTGTCCTGCCCACCTGATGATCACTTTAGATAAGCTATTACCAGCAGGACAGTGGGGTGGGAGGAGGTATTGTTTCATATTCTCTGTGTATAAATAAAGTCTGCTGCAGTTTCCACGGCATGCATCCGATGAAGTGAGCTGTAGCTCATGCTCAAATAAATTGGTTAGTCTCTAAGGTGCCACACGTACTCCTTTTCTTAGTTCATCTTGTGTGACTGCCTGCTCATTGCAGGCCACAGACCATCACACACCTCCCCCTATATTAGACCCCCCTAACCACCAGTTGAGTTACTGAAGTCTTCAACTCCTGATTTAAACATGTCACATTACAAGGAATCTACCATTTATACTAGTTCAAGCCAGCATGTGACCCATGCCCCATCCTGCCAAAGAAGGTGTAAAACTCCTAGGGTCTCTGCCCTGGGGGGAAATTCCTTCATCACTTCTCTGCCAACCCCCTAAATAAATAAGCATGTGAGCAAGACCTAGCAGCCAAACACCTGGGAAAGCATTCTCCATACTAATGCTTCTTTGTCCTTTTTGTTATTGGAACACAGTCTCTGGTTTGCTGCACCCTCTGCATAAGGAACAGTAACACAAGGAACCATCTCAGCATGTTTGTTAACAAAGCAAAGTATTTTGTACACAGAATGGCACCTTTTAACACTAGCTAAGTGCTGGTTCCACCTGGGGCCTTCCAAGGTGGTTTGTACGCAAACTGAAACAACACCAGCCCCAGGGGAAAGGTTGATGTCAGGCCAGCTTGCAGACCAAGGTTAAGTTATTAACTTCTGGGGTGGACCCAGCAGAGGGGACTTATGATTTGGCTTTTCTTAAGGAGGCTTACAAAGCCCCTGACTCGTGGTTTTTTTAATACTATCACTTATTCTTTCCTAGGGATGGTGCTGTAGTTCAAAAATAAAATGTCAAAAGTTGCAGACTTAACTATAGCTAGTCAAGAGTGCTTAACATCAAAGCTAGCCAGTGCAAACACCTACTCCCTGGCTCTTGATTGGGAAGCTCCAACAACAGGAGCTAGGCTCCTACACTGAGTGGGGGCATATTCCTGAGATGGTTCTACTGGGCTCATCTGACCAGTTCACATTAAGTAATATGCAAGGAATGCATATGACTCAATCAAACCCTCAAGGAGCAAACTGATGCATGGGCCAAAATCCCCTTTTCTTCTAGGCCCTGCTCAGCAGGCACACAATGGCTGACTAATCCATGGATGAGGACAGGAGCAGGCCTGCAGCTCTATAGTACACCCCTGCCACAAGTAAATCTGAGCCCCAGCACAGTCATTTCTATTACGCACACGCCTCTTTATCCTGTCTGTGCCACCGGCAGCAGAATTTTATTTGACAATTTCTAGACCGGCTGGAACAGCCATCAAAGGTACTTAGCTTAAGATGCACGGTGGTCATGGCCTATGTTTTCCCTGGTTTTCAGAAATAACTTAGTCACACACCCCCAGTCCAGGTATCAGCACCAGATGGAAGCATAAGGTGGATTCATGGAGCTAGGATTTTTTTTTCTCTAAGGAAGGCTTCATTCTTACTCTTCACCCAGCTCTTTTTTTTTTTTTTTTAAAGCTAGCCCCAACAGGATGCATTGGTTGGTTGCCCTTGGAATAAGCTATATTCATCACTGAGAGTGAGTAGGGTGAGGCAGAACAGCATTTACAAAATAGAACTGAGGAGGTGGTGCTATGGCAGCTCAAAGCAGACATCTACCTCCTCCCACAGCCCAGCTGAAAGTGCACTAAGAAAAATGGACAATGGTGGCATAACTTGCCAACTGAGGGGAAGTTTCCTCCTACCCCAAGGCAACTAGTGGGTGGATTATGCAGGAGGATTTACATTCCCTCTAAAGCTTTGCCATTGAAAACAGAACTGTGGATGATGCTGTTTCAAAGTGTCTAACCCTTTTGAATCTTGCTTAGTTCTTGGCCTCAGTAATAGCTGGTAGCAGTATCATAAATTAATTATGCATTCTGTGTACCCCTTTTTAAATTACTGACAATTTCACCGGGCATGGCCCAGCTCTAGCATTGTAATAAATAGTACATGGGTGCGTCTACAGTTATATATTGCTATCGTGTCACCTCTCCCTGAAATATTAGTCCTAACTTTTCCATGGCACCAGTCAGTTTCATTACCCTTTCTATCTCTACAATTTATGCACCTACCTCACACTGATTTCAATGGGAGATAGATACCCACATTTCTTTGGGGCTTTGGGCCACCGTATCTAATGCTTCCCATGATGTTGATAAATTGACTGCAGTGGTGTTCTCACTCATGTTGAAGTATAATCTAGTCTAACAAGTCAAAATATTCTGATAGTTGCACAAAAGCATGTTTCATTTGAGACTCAAAGAGGGCTATTGTAATGGACAGTATGGATTTATGGGAAAAGAAAAGAACTTAAAGTTAATCTTCCCTCCTCATTAGTTCCTTTTACCGTACCCAATACAGTACCTGAATCCTTTTATTCACCTACCATGAAGTGTGTGTGTATGTGTATGTGTGTGTGTGTATGATTGTCGGGCTCAACGGGCAGTTATCAATGGTTCCATGTCTAGTTGGCAGCCGGTATCAAGTGGAGTGCCCCAAGGGTCGGTCCTGGGGCCGGTTTTGTTCAATATCTTCATAAATGATCTGGAGGATGGTGTGGATTGCACTCTCAGCAAATTTGCGGATGATACTAAACTGGGAGGAGTGGTAGATACGCTGGAGGGGAGGGATAGGATACAGAAGGACCTAGACAAATTGGAGGATTGGGCCAAAAGAAATCTGATGAGGTTCAATAAGGATAAGTGCAGGGTCCTGCACTTAGGACGGAAGAACCCAATGCACAGCTACAGACTAGGGACCGAATGGCTAGGCAGCAGTTCTGCGGAAAAGGACCTAGGGGTGACAGTGGACGAGAAGCTGGATATGTGTCAGCAGTGTGCCCTTGTTGCCAAGAAGGCCAATGGCATTTTGGGATGTATAAGTAGGGGCATAGCGAGCAGATCGAGGGACGTGATCGTTCCCCTCTATTCGACATTGGTGAGGCCTCATCTGGAGTACTGTGTCCAGTTTTGGGCCCCACACTTCAAGAAGGATGTGGATAAATTGGAGAGAGTCCAGCGAAGGGCAACAAAAATGATTAGGGGTCTGGAACACATGAGTTATGAGGAGAGGCTGAGGGAGCTGGGATTGTTTAGCCTGCAGAAGAGAAGAATGAGGGGGGATTTGATAGCTGCTTTCAAGTACCTGAAAGGGAGTTCCAAAGAGGATGGCTCTAGACTGTTCTCAATGGTAGCAGATGACAGAACGAGGAGTAATGGTCTCAAGTTGCAGTGGGGGAGGTTTAGATTGGATATTAGGAAAAACTTTTTCACTAAGAGGGTGGTGAAACACTGGAATGCGTTACCTAGGGAGGTGGTAGAATCTCCTTCCTTAGAGGTTTTTAAGGTCAGGCTTGACAAAGCCCTGGCTGGGATGATTTAACTGGGATTTGGTCCTGCTTCGAGCAGGGGGTTGGACTAGATGACCTTCTGGGGTCCCTTCCAACCCTTATATTCTATGATTCTATGATGTATGCCATTTCCACACCTGTTGAATTTTTTGAGCTTTCTTATATTAGTCCACCTACTTGGGCATAATTCCTCCATCCCAAAAGATGGCAACAGCCCCTTTCAGTTTTGACACAAGCCCTTCATATTTCTCAGGCTGGCTCAGTTGATGCCAAAAGCAATTCGGGAAAAATTGTCTACAAAATAGAACTCACTCCCTGCCTGAAATCAAAACTGCTAATCTGAAAACCAGGGATCTATATGACTGGTGTAGGGGACCCTGTGGAAAAAACTTTACAGGTCAGAAACATTTCCCCTTCTTTCTTCAACTTTCTGTGCCAGCCCCAGATGCAGCCTCTGTAATGCCAGTATTGCCAATCCTGAATTTATACGGCAAGGCAGAATTCAACCAATGATACTTTGTAAATGTACATCAAGGGTTGCCTGCCAGAGAGAGAAAATGCACTGAGACCAGACCACGGTCCCATCCTGGGCTGTACCCAAGATGCACAGTGCTAGGGGAGACAGGTCCTTTACACCCCCAATCCTGGGACAGGCCAAGCACCAATCTGGTCCTCAACATAAGTGTGGACAGCCTTAGGGTTGCTGTAATTTAACTCCTGGCTGCCAGTTCTCACAAGGAGCCAATCCAACAGCTGGGGAATGCCAGGGCATGTTAATACCCCCTTTGCCCAGCTACACTAAAAACTACTTGAAGGGGGGTTGGCGATCCTCCTTTAGCTGGTCAGCCTGCTTTATGGCTGCTTTGTGCTACTAGAGTGCATGAAGCAGCCTTAGTATGACTGAGGATATGGCCCCAAAAGGTTAATTGGGGCATCATTCTTAGTTTCCCAAGGTACCTTAACAACTTGGGAAATTCACCTCATTGGCAGACCTTAAGTGAGATGGATTTTTCAGGCTCAGTGGTAAGTACCTTGCACTATAAAATAGCTCCATGGAGCGGAAAACCCATGAAGCTGCCTCTGCCAGGAGTGTATTTATTTTCAACATGAACTTGACTGGGGAACCATTAGTATGGTTCCTAGGTTGGATTAATTCTTGGTCTCCACATAATCTGTATTCCAGAGGGCAGGAGTACACAGGCTACATTTATTAACTGTACATTAAATCTTTACACCCATACATGGAGTGAAGCCCTTCACCTTCTCAGGTGCATGCTGAAATGCTGATGCTGCACTGTACGCTACAGAGAGTCAAAAGAGTATACTTAAATATTTCTGATATAGACTAAACAGAGCGTAGTTCAAAGAGTCCTTTTCATTATTTGTTGTAGCTACAGTAAGTAGACACAAACACTCACAGACAACAGCATCAGCAAAATTAGGGGATGCTTGGTCTATAGCTGCACATTTTGGCATATTGTGCATTGTTCATTTCACCATAAATAACACTGCTTTTAAGTCTTGGAAAGGAAATCAGAAGTGATTTACATCACAAAAATTGGGGGTTTTCTTGACATGCCTTATGGCAAGTCACAATGATTAGTCATGGCTCCATTTTGCTCCTAGTCCCCAGGGCATTATGTTATTTAAACCACAGAAAAGCAAGGAAGCAAAATATAACTGTAATGATCGAAATTATGCATCTCAATGTAATACAGTTAGACTACCATTGAAGTGACTTCATCCCTCTTTCACACTTATTCCAAACGTTTCAGCAGCAACAAAAACTTTTTATGAAAATCTGCTCTGTCACCTCACCTTACGTCTGGACTAACCCCATTTACTTCAGTGGAGTTACTCTGGATTTATACTGCTGTAAATTAAGAAAAATTTAGACCCAGGAGCAGTAATTAACATGACATCAGTTTGTGGTCTAAAAGGCTCTTAACAGTACTTAGGAGTTTGGGTGATATAATTACAGGACAAAAGTTAAAGTAATTTAATTCCAAGAACTAAATTCAGCCTGGAGTTAGGAAGTCTGAAGGGAGACTGGGTGAGGAAAGTGGTCAGTGGAAGCATGTAACTAAAAGAACCAGGCAGAGGAAAAGACGGGCTAGTGAAGGAGAAATAGAGCTCAAAAACAGGTTTGCAGAGTTGGAAAATGAAGAAGGGGCTCAGCAGGTAGTCACTGAAGGTGGAAAGGCAAGGAAGAAGAGAAGAGCAGCTAGTCCTATAGGAAAAGGGGAAGAGTCAATGGAGACTACACCAAATATGAGCCCCAGGAGGATACAAGATGGGTTGAAGAGGATTACAAGGGAGAATAGGAATGGAAAGAACTTGCAGCCAGAGGGAACAGGGGATAGACTGGAGAACAGCACCGTCACCAGGAAAAGGCAGGTCTATGAGATCAGGTTCTCTTTACTGAGAAGAATAGACAGGCCTGTAACCAGAGCTGATTCAGAGAATAGGAGGGTGTGCTGTCTTCCAGGTGCTAAGATACGGGATGTAGACCTGAGGTTGAAAAGGATCCTAAAGGGAGCAGGAAAGAATCCCCTAATTATCCTTCATGTGTGAACAAATGATACAGCTAGATTCTCGCTGGAAAGTGTTAAGGGAGACTATGCTAGGCTGGGGAAGACTCTTAAGGAAATCGAGGCTCCGGTGACCGTTAGTGGGATTCTGCCTGTTCCTGAGAAGGGCAACAAAGGTGTGATAAGATGATGACTATCAACAGATGGCTTAGCAGTGGTGCTATAAGGAGGGCTTTGGGATGTATGGCCACTGGGAGGCATTCATGGACAGAGGACAGTTCTCTCGGGATGGACTTCATCTGAGTAGGGAAGGAAATAGACTTCTAGGATGGAGGCTGGCACAACTGATTAAGAGAGCTTTAAACTAGGAATTTGGGGGAGATGGTTGGGAGATGTCCAAGTAATCTCCACGCCAGATTTTAGCACTGAGAGGGAAGAAAACAAAGTAAGAAAGGATACAGCCATGGGTAGGAGAATGTATATAAGGAGGAAGGGCAGTGTGGATACCAGTCGAATAGGTTATACTGGCTGTAGAATGACCATGCTTAAACAGGTACAGAATGAAAAGGAGTACTTGTGGCACCTTAGAGACTAACCAATTTATTTGAGCATGAGCTTTCGTGAGCTACAGCTCACTTCATCAGATGTTTACCGTGGAAACTGCAGCAGACTTTATATACACACAGAGAATATGAAACAATACCTCCTCCCACCCCACTGTCCTGCTGGTAATAGCTTATCTAAAGTGATCAACAGGTGGGCCATTTCCAGCACAAATCCAGGTTTTCTCACCCTCCACCCCCCACACAAATTCACTCTCCTGCTGGTGCTAGCCCATCCAAAGTGACAACTCTTTACATAATCAAGTCGGGCTATTTCCTGCATAGATCAAGGTTTTCTCACATCCCCCCCACCCCCATACACACACAAACTCACTCTCCTGCTGGTAATAGCTCATCTAAACTGACCACTCTCCAAGTTTAAATCCAAGTTAAACCAGAACATCTGGGGGGGGGGGGTAGGAAAAAACAAGAAGAAACAGGCTACCTTGCATAATGACTTAGCCACTCCCAGTCTCTATTTAAGCCTAAATTAATAGTATCCAATCTGCAAATGAATTCCAATTCAGCAGTTTCTCGCTGGAGTCTGGATTTGAAGTTTTTTTGTTTTAAGATAGCGACCTTCATGTCTGTGATTGCGTGACCAGAGAGATTGAAGTGTTCTCCGACTGGTTTATGAATGTTATGATTCTTGACATCTGATTTGTGTCCATTTATTCTTTTACGTAGAGACTGTCCAGTTTGACCAATGTACATGGCAGAGGGGCATTGCTGGCACATGATGGCATATATCACATTGGTGGATGTGCAGGTGAACGAGCCTCTGATAGTGTGGCTGATGTTATTAGGCCCTGTGATGGTGTCCCCTGAATAGATATGTGGGCACAATTGGCAACGGGCTTTGTTGCAAGGATAAGTTCCTGGGTTAGTGGTTCTGTTGTGTGGTATGTGGTTGTTGGTGAGTATTTGCTTCAGGTTGCGGGGCTGTCTGTAGGCAAGGACTGGCCTGTCTCCCAAGACTGGTGAGAGTGTTGGGTCATCCTTTAGGATAGGTTGTAGATCCTTAATAATGCGTTGGAGGGGTTTTAGTTGGGGGCTGAAGGTGACCGCTAGTGGCGTTCTGTTATTTTCTTTGTTAGGCCAGGTACAGAATGTGAGCCAGGCCAAACAGCAAAAATTAAGGTGTTTGTATACCAATGCGAGGAGCCTACGTAACAAAATGAAGGAACTAGAGCTACTGGTGCAGGAAGTGAAACCAGATATTATAGGGATAACAGAAACATGGCGGAATAGTAGTCATGACTGGACTACAGGTATTGAAGGGTATGTGCTGTTTAGGAAAGATCGAAATAAAGGTAAAGGTGGTGGAGTAGCATTATATATATCAATGACGGGGTAGAATGTAAAGAAATAACAAGCGATGGAATGGATAAGACAGAGTCCATCTGGGCAAAAATTACATTGGGGAAGAAAACTATTAGAGCCTCCCCTGGGATAGTGCTTGGGGTGTGCTATAGACCACCTGAATCTAATTTGGATATGGATAGAGCCCTTTTTAATGTTTTTAATAAAGTAAATACTAATGGAAACTGTGTGATCATGGGAGACTTTAACTTTCCAGATATAGACTGGAGGACGAGTGCTAGTAATAATAATAGGGCTCAGATTTTCCTAGATGCGATAGCTGATGGATTCCTTCATCAAGTAGTTGCTGAATCGACTGGAGGGGATGCCATTTTAGATTTGGTTTTGGTGAGTAGTGAGAACCTCATAGAAGAAATGGTTGTAGGGAATAATCTCGGTTCAAGTGAACATGAGCTAATTCAGTTCAAACTGAACGGAAGGATTAACACAAATAAATCTGCAACTAGGGTTTCTGATTTCAAAAGGGCTGACTTTCAAAAATTAAGGAAATTAGTTAGGGAAGTGGATTGGACTGAAGAATTTATGGATCTAAAGGCAGAGGAGGCCTGGGATTACTTTAAATCAAAGCTGCAGAAGCTATCGGAAGCTTGCATCCCAAGAAAGGGGAAGAAAAGGAGTACTTGTGGCACCTTAGAGACTAACCAATTTATTTGAGCATGAGCTTTCGTGAGCTACAGCTCACTTCATCAGATGTATACCGTGGAAACTGCAGCAGACTTTATATACACACAGAGAATATGAAACAATACCTCCTCCCACCCCACTGTCCTGCTGGTAATAGCTTATCTAAAGTGATCAACAGGTGGGCCATTTCCAGCACAAAGCCAGGTTTTCTCACCCTCCACCCCCCCACACAAATTCACTCTCCTGCTGGTGCTAGCCCATCCAAAGTGACAACTCTTTACATAATCAAGTCAGACAGCCCCGCAACCTGAAGCAAATACTCACCAACAACCACATACCACACAACAGAACCACTAACCCAGGAACTTATCCTTGCAACAAAGCCCGTTGCCAATTGTGCCCACATATCTATTCAGGAGACACCATCACAGGGCCTAATAACATCAGCCACACTATCAGAGGCTCGTTCACCTGCACATCCACCAATGTGATATATGCCATCATGTGCCAGCAATGCCCCTCTGCCATGTACATTGGTCAAACTGGACAGTCTCTACGTAAAAGAATAAATGGACACAAATCAGATGTCAAGAATTATAACATTCATAAACCAGTCGGAGAACACTTCAATCTCTCTGGTCACGCAATCACAGACATGAAGGTCGCTATCTTAAAACAAAAAAACTTCAAATCCAGACTCCAGCGAGAAACTGCTGAATTGGAATTCATTTGCAAATTGGATACTATTAATTTAGGCTTAAATAGAGACTGGGAGTGGCTAAGTCATTATGCAAGGTAGCCTGTTTCCTCTTGTTTTTTCCTACCCCCCCCCCCCCCCAGATGTTCTGGTTTAACTTGGATTTAAACTTGGAGAGTGGTCAGTTTAGATGAGCTATTACCAGCAGGAGAGTGAGTTTGTGTGTGTATGGGGGTGGGGGGATGTGAGAAAACCTGGATCTATGCAGGAAATAGCCCGACTTGATTATGTAAAGAGTTGTCACTTTGGATGGGCTAGCACCAGCAGGAGAGTGAATTTGTGTGTGGGGGGGTGGAGGGTGAGAAAACCTGGCTTTGTGCTGGAAATGGCCCACCTGTTGATCACTTTAGATAAGCTATTACCAGCAGGACAGTGGGGTGGGAGGAGGTATTGTTTCATATTCTCTGTGTGTATATAAAGTCTGCTGCAGTTTCCACGGTATACATCTGATGAAGTGAGCTGTAGCTCACGAAAGCTCATGCTCAAATAAATTGGTTAGTCTCTAAGGTGCCACAAGTACTCCTTTTCTTTTTGCGAATACAGACTAACACGGCTGTTCCTCTGAAACCTGTCAAGGGGAAGAAATTCATAGGCAGTAGTTGCAGACCAAGCATCTCAGAGAGGTGATTAAGAAAAAGCAGAAAGCATACAGGGAGTGGAAGATGGAAGGGATCAGCAAGGAAGGTACCTTATTGAGGTCAGAACATGTAGGGGTAAAGTGAGACAGGCTAAAAGTCAAGTAGAGTTGGACCTTGCAAAGGGAATTAAAACCAACAGTAAAAGGTTCTATAGCCATATAAATAAGAAGAAAACAAAGAAGAAGTGGGACTGCTAAACACTGAGGATGGAGTGGAGGTCAAGGATAATCTAGGCATGGCCCAATATCTAAACAAATACTTTGCCTCAGTCTTTAATAAGGCTAAAGAGGATCTTAGGGATAATGGTAGGATGACAAATGGGAATGAGGATATGGAGGTAGATATTACCATATCTGAGGTAGAAGCGAAACTCAAACAGCTTAATGAGACTAAATCAGGGGGCTCAGATAATCTTCACCCAAGAATATTAAAGGAATTGGCACCCGAAATTGCAAGCCCATTAGCAAGAATTTTTAATGAATCTGTAAACTCAGGGGTTGTACCGTATGATTGGAGAATTGCTAACATAGTTCCTATTTTTAAGAAAGGGAAAAAAAGTGATCCGGGTAACTACAGGCCTATTAGTTTGACATCTGTAGTATGGAAGGTCTTGGAAAAAATTTTGAAGGAGAAAGTAGTTAAGGACATTGAAGTGAATGGTAAATGGGACAAAATACAACATGGTTTTACAAAAGGTAGATCGTGTCAAACCAACCTGATCCCCTTCTTTGAGAAAGTAACAGATTTTTGAGACAAAGGAAATGCAGTGGATCTAAATTACCTAGATTTCAGTAAGGCATTTGATACCGTGCCACATGGGGAATTATTAGTTAAATTGGAAAAGATGGGGGATCAATATGAAAATTGAAAGGTGGATAAGGAATTGATTAAAGGGGAGACTGCAACGGGTCCAACTGAAAGGTGAACCGTCAGGCTGGAGGGAGGTTACCAGTGGAGTTCCTCAAGGATCAGTTTTGGGACCAATCTTATTTAATCTTTTTATTTCTGACCTCGGCACAAAAAGTGGGAGTGTGCTAATAAAGTTTGCGGATGATACAAAGCTGGGAGGTATTGCCAATTTAAAGAAGGACCGAGATATCATACAGGAAGATCTGGATGACCTTGTAAACTGCAGTAATAGTAATAGGATGAAATTTAATAGTGAGAAGTGTAAGGTTATGCATTTAGAGACTAATAACAAGAATTTTCGTTATAAGCTGGGGACGCATCAATTAGAAGTAAAGGAGGAGGAGAAGGACCTTGGAGTATTGGTTGATCATAGCATGATTATGGTGAGACCTCACCTGGAATACTGTGTGCAGTTCTGGTCTCCCATGTTTAAGAAGGATGAATTCAAGCTGGAACAGGTACAGAGAAGGGCTACTAGGATGATCCGAGGAATGGAAAACTTGTCTTATGAAAGGAGACTCAAGGAGCTTGGCTTGTTTAGCCTAACTAAAAGAAGGTTGAGGGGAGATATGATTGCTCTCTATAAATATATCAGAGGGATAAATACCGGAGAGGGAGAGGAATTATTTAAGCTCAGTACCAATGTGGACACAAGAACAAATGGATATAAACTGGTCATTGGGAAGTTTAGACTTGAAATTAGATGAAGGTTTCTAACCATCAGAGTGAAGTTTTGGAATAGCCTTCCAAGGGAAGCAATGGGGGCAAAAGATCTAACTGGCTTTAAGATTAAACTCAATAAGTTTATGGAGGAGATGGTATGATGGGATAACATGGTTTTGGTAATCAAATATTCATGGTAAATAGGCCCAATGGCCTGTGATGAGATATTAGATGGGGTGGGATCTGAGTTACCCAGGAAAGAATTTTCTGTAGTATCTGGTTGGTGAACCTTGCCCATATGCTCAAGGTTTAGCTGATCGCCATATTTGGGGTCGGGAAGGAATTTTCCTCCAGGGCAGATTGGAAGAGGCCCTGGAGGTTTTCCGCCTTCCTCTGTAGCATGGGGCATGGGTCACTTGCTGGAAGATTCTCTGCTCCTTGAAGTCTTTAAACCACAATTTGAGGACTTCAATAGCTCAGAAATAGGTGAGAGGTTTTTCGCAGGAGTGGGTGGGTGAAATTCTGTGGCCTGCGTTGTGCAGGAGGTCGGACTAGATGATCATAATGGACCCTTCTGACCTTAGTATCTATGAATCTAAGTCTCTAGGGTTATGTCTACACTGCAGCTGAAGTGAGCATCCCAGCCCAGGTAGACACACTTGTGCTACCAAGGCTTGAGCTAGCGTGTCAAAAATAGCAGACTGGACATTGCGGCTCCAACTGAGACCTGGACTAGCCATCTGAGACCACACCCAGCGGGTCCAAGCAGCCACCTGAACTGCAAGGTTCACTCTGCTATTTTTAGCATGTTAGCTCAGCCCCACTAGCAAGAGTCTGTCTACCTGGCCTGGGAGACTCGCTCCCAGCTGCAGGGTGGACATATCCTAAGTGGCAATCAGTGGTGTAAGCTGCTCAGAAAACGATTGTGAATTATACTTGTGTAACTAGGACTAATTTGACATTAGGTGGGCTAAGGGGAAAGCAGCCCCTGGGAGATTCCAAATTGTAGACATTCCATAGGGAGTTTGCGGAGGGTAGGTTTTATCCCAAATGACAGGTCTAGGAATCAACCTCAAAGCCCTCAACAGCCACCCTCTCCCCAGCAATTCTCATTGCTGGCAGCTGTCTCAGAACTACCCACCGCCTATCTCCTTTTTAAAATGGGACTTTCCACAAGAGTGCCCTATGATAGGAAGGGTCATTATCTTTCCTCCCTGATCTTCGTAGAGCTCGTACAAGAACAATATACCTCCTCCTCCCTGACCACAAGGCAGGCTCTGGCCCCAGCCTCAGCCAACCCATTCTACTCCTAACAGGTCCAAGGAAAAGGGGGAGTGCACTGCCTTGGAGATGCTGTCCCTTTACATTTCTTCCCTGTGGGATGGGAAGATCAGTGCAGAGAGGGTCCCTTCCATGTGCAATTCTAAGGGGCTAATCCAGCCTGGGGTATGTTACACATGTGTAACACATGCAGGCTAGCTGGAATAAAGGTATACCAGGAACAGGAGGATGGAAGATACAGCACGGTCCATCCTCTGTTTCACACCTTGTTTTTGCTGCTGCAGAGTGTAAATTACATTTATATTGCTCATCTGCTAAAATGCCTGACTAGTGCAAGTTACACTAATTTACCCCTTCTATTTTATTTTTGATCAACTGATATCACGATCCAATTCTCATCTCATATTAGTGAAAATAGGACTAACTGCATTTCAGTCAGTGTGTCAAATGCTTGGCTGTGGTCATAAGCTACCTTTGCACTGTGCTGATCCCAAGGTCCATCCCAGCATTAGTTTGGTCCCTGATATAAATGACAACATCTTGGGCAAATTTAATTTGTCTTTCAGGAGCCTCAAGGAACTATTCTGTCAGTCCAGGATCTGGCAACCATAAGAAAGTCTGGGCCATACCCATTTCTCTCCTCCATGTCCTCACATTCAGGAGCCAGGGGTGTGTTTAATTTGCTACTCAACTTTGCACTTAAATTCCAGTGGCTGGCTAAGCTGGCTTTAGGGCATGTTTGTGCTAGCAGAGTGGCACAAAGTTGCCCCAATATACACAAGAATCAGGCCCAGTGGATGTGAGAAGAACTGACGTGAGAAGAGATGCAGACCGCCACTAATTTCTGTGTCTTCTCAGAATCTGACATCAGGAATCAAAACAAGTTATTGTATCTACCAGTGAGGCTGAACCAAAGATGCCCTTAAAGTTGTTTCCAGTCTTTATTATAGGTGAAGCAAAAGCAGGGGAAGTTTCTAATTTACTTTCCGTCTTTGCAAAGTTAAATTATTAAAAGAAAAGAACCCAGTTCTTCCTAAAAACAGGAATGGTGTGTTGCCAGCATATTCTACTTCAGAGAATGATACAATTCATTGGTGGATAGTATTTATTTTAAAACACAGAGCAAATTTACTTGATGCAACCCCACCGATGAAAAGAGAGGTGTGCCAATGTTTATGTTAGTACAGAATTTGGCTCATGCTATCTGTAAGACACCTGGGAATCTTTTTGGAAAGGTGCTACGAAAGTAAATACAAGATATTACAGTATTATGATATTGCTATTTTCTTTTTCAAAACACTGTAGAAAACAATTATATTATCCTCTCTTCAGAATTACATTGGACAAAATAACATCTGGAAATGTGTTGTGCTGCACCATAAGTTCATTTAGACCCTGTCATGAGACAACTGTTCAACCATATTGCTGATGGAGCTAGACAGCTTATTGAATAAACTTAGTGTGACACAAAAAGTCAAGACAAACACTGAAACTAAGAGTCAATATTTATTTGATTAATAACTTACAAAAATTTCACAGATTTAATTTATGTAAGGAGAGCTAATTTATTAAACATTTTACAGATTTTTGTTCACCATGTAATACATCAAGATCCTGACAGTAGTAAAATGATACTTGGCACAGTTATAAATAAAATACAAAACAATGTATCCATAAGCTTAAAATGTAATGATGCTGTTTTATGCATATTAATTTTCAAAAAGAAAATCTGGTGGACACCAAAGAACACAGAAACCTGCAAAGAAACAGCACATGTTTAGGGCTGAGACAAAATTTCCATTTACTCAACCTAGATGAGATAAAGCTGATCTGATTTCAGTCTGGATCAGCTTCATGAAGTTTTGGAAGTGATGTAGTTTTGCTGTAATACGCAAATTGTAAGTTTAATAGTTTACTTGACAGAAAAAGGCTGCAAAGATGGCTTTTCCCATTCGGATGGTTTCAGGTCATAGGTCTCAGTATTCCTCAAGATAATTAACTCTTTGTATTAGAATTATTTATATGCCCTAAATCCAGGACATTTGTAAGTTGATTCTAAACCTATTATATTTTCTATTAGCCAAACTGTGAATGAAGCATAATGAAGCATAACTCCCACTAGGGAGCTATGCTCAATTAAAAACTGCAAAATTAACCTCATATTACCACCAAAGTCCACCCTTGTTTTGCAAACATTCTGGTACACAGACTTTGTTAGTTAATTGGACAACTAAAATAATAATGTACTTTAAACATCAGATGACTGGTGCTATGAAAGGTATTTACTAAACACTGTCAATTGATTGAAGTTCTTTATGTCAGCCAACCCCAAATAGAAACGGGAAAAAAGTTTTTCCTGGAGGTGCAGAACATTACCTTTGATTGTAAAATAAGTAATGAAATTTTGAAGGCTTATTCCTGCTTTTTTTCCCATTTAGAAATTAAAAAGATGAATAATGGTGTCATTTGTTTTTGTTCATGTTAACAGAATAATTGTTATAATTCTAAATTCTGACAAAATGGCACAAACCTCTTGCCACCCTGTAACCAACTCCTCCCAAATATTGTATAAAAGATAATGTTGATTTTTCCCCCAGCATTAAACGTTCAAGTACACTAACGTTACGTTTCTGTAAATCTTGATATCTGGTACTTGCAAACTATGCGAGTGTCTTGTGTTCAAAGAAACAGATAAAGAAAAAAATGTCTACTTGCAAATACTGAACATCACCTATTTACAGTTTCACTGCTCCTCTTACTAAGGCAAGGGGCTGGAATACCACTAGATTGCTTTTATACTTGTAATCTGCATATTACAGAGAATGCTAATTTTGCCAAGCATCAAACATGCAGTGAATTTGCAGGGTATAACGCCTATTAACAGCAATATTGAACATCACTAAAAGCTCATTAGATATCTTCCTACACTTTTTGGTTGATAAAATGAAATGAGCAACCTTAAATATACTAACACGCACTCACAAAGAGAAAACTATTTGATAAATTATTTATATACAGATACACATTCTTTACAGTGGTCTCATCAACTACTTTCAGGTCCCCTCTGAAAACTCCCTTCACAGATTTCTCGAACCACTAGGTTGCTACAGCACTTAAAAGAGAACTAATCCAAGTCTCAGTCTCTCTGTAAACAATAGTTAAGGAAACAGTGAATAATTCACCATGAGTATAGGAAAACGCCATAACAGAAAATCAGTGCATCACATTCAAAAACAAAAAGCCCATTTGGAATGAGATTTCAGATCATTCCTTACCTTTCAAACATATTTGCAGTGTGAGAACTTAACAGAAAAAAATCTCAAGGGTGATTTCCACTTGCTGACATACCATCTTCTTCAGAATGTCCTATTAGATTTTCCATTCATATGTGCTATTAACAGAGATCACACTTTACTTAAGCTTGGATTCAATCATTTTATATGCAAAGAAAATGAGTGTTTTAGTCAGTTTTCACGATTTGTTTTGCAATCACATGGAATTTAAAACGGTTATAAACCTTTCTTTTCCATTACTAAGATTTTGCATTCACATCTTTGGTACCCCTATACAACTTCTCTTCAAACCTTTCCAGTCACTATGCAATATATTATACTGGATCACTCTTAGTATTAAATGGCTTATATCATTTGTTCAAAGATATCAAATTAAATTCTGTTTTATTTTTTGCTGAATATCATATAGTATATATTGTGGTCTATTTTTAAAAGGTATATCATGCACTTAAGCAGGGCTTTAACTTCGACAGAAGAGCTTTACTTACTTGTGCAACTGTTTATTTTCAGACTATACAACCTCGAAACAAGGTTATTACAAGTATTTCACTGTACCGGAAACAGATGGCCATAACTGCTGATAGCCATAAAATATAGGTAACACACTTATTTGTGAACATTATATTATCCTCATGTGCCCTGCTTCCGAAGCTTAACACATTACAGTGGATCCCCAATAAAACCACATGATTTTAATCACAGTATTGAAATGCACATTTTCCCATGTACATAATACTACAGAAAATCAATATAAAATCACATTACAGGAACTTAAATGCAGCAATCTTAATGAAGTCTGACTGCATTGTGAAATTTAGTTTTAGACTCCAGATTCTTGCTCCAGTGGAATTATTCAAATTGGGAAATTAATATTTCTGTTCAGCACAACATGACTAGGTATGTCAATACTTTAATAATCTCATGCTCCTTTGTAAAAGGTGTTAAATAAAAAATCCAACAACAAATGCAGTGAATATGTTGTTGTGAATAATTCTCATGTTAAGAATGGTTAAAATCCCTTTTTGATCTTCCTCCTCTTCCTTATCAGGGTTGGCAGTTTATTCTGTCCATTTTTACCTTTGTTAATAAAACTCTGATAAAGAGAAGGTATCGTAAGATTCATCATTAGCCCTACACATAGCATGCTACGGTTCAAAGGATGTGGATTCGAGAGAGAGAAATTTTCAGGCACCACTCAGATATGGTATGCTCACAGGACGAAGGTGGTGCTACACTAGCTGGTAGCCTGCTCCTGAAGTTTGGTCATATTCTATTGTATACTGCCTTGTCCAGTCCACAATAACAGGACGAAAGAGACCACAGCATCTGAATTCAAAGAAGTCTATAATATTCCTTATACATCCATGGCTAAAAAAAACCAAACAAGACGACATATGTTAGTAAGTAACATCACAATTCACTTAGCATAGTGCAAGTTTGTCTACCTCCAAATTTACCATGTCTGCTTGCTCTCCAAAAAGTTCCCCAAATGTAGAAAACCCAAAGTGGACGCTGAATCTCTGAGAGCACAACTGACTCTTTAACCTTAAATCAGCCATTCCCCAAGTATGCCAGGGTTATACAACAATGACTGGACATCATCCTATCTTAAAGTTAAGAAAAAATGAGAGGGAAATAAAGACTTACTAGAATATATTTGATAGACAAAGCAAACAATAGCAACAACAGAACATTAAATAAAAAGAATTGCAGCATTATCCTGCCTTTAATCTCAGATAATCCTATTTTATTTTTTCCATTTTATAATATGTGAATATTACAACTTCTAAGCATAGACTGTAAAATTACATGAACTCAAAAATAACAAAACTGAATCAGCTCAAGAGAAATTCCTGAACCAGGAACCAATCTCTACCCCACCACAGGCAATAAATAGTTTGAACCAATAAAACAGGCATTACAATGCATCCTGAAGGTCATGCTCTGTTGAACCAACAGGAAAGCAAAGTTCAGAGATCAGTGCCATCCACTAAGATCACAAATAACATTGAAATTTAGGGAAATATGAGAACAAGAGCTTCCAAAGTACAGAGTATGAAGAAGCTAAGACACAAACTATGTAGAGATTTATAGACAAAAATCAACACCTTGAACTACACCCATTGATGAACTGGAAGCCAAGGTAATCTGCAGTGCACAGGTGTAATATATTCCATGCCACAAACATTGCTAACTGGGCGGCCACATTTTACGCTAGCTGAAGTTTCAGAGTGGTCTTGAAAGCTAGTCCCACACAGAGTGTATTGGAACCATTCTGGAAGTGGCAGAATGGTTCCATTCTGGAAGTGGCAAAGGCATGGATAACTTCGTAAGTCCCCTATCCAAAAGGAATCGTTGCATCATTAAGAAGTGCCAGACATGAATATGAAGTGATTGTCCTCCCAGGATCACCTTCAATTTAATTAATACTGGTCTTCAGATTATGTGGTGGTTCATAGGCTACAGATCAAAGATCAGTGTGAACCCCTGAACACTACAAAATATAGAGTATACACATCTCTGTGGACCTAGACAAGAGTGATAGCTTCCAAGTCCAACAGCTGTTACATCATAGAGCTCATTGTCAATTTCTTAAAGTTTTACAGTCTCTAATATGTAAAAAAATCTCAGGAAGGAAATTGATTTTTCATCAGAAAGTTTCTTTTTGCTTGTAATTACACTGAAGCTGAGTAGGCCTTGATTTTCTGGAAATTAAAACTTAGGTAACAGGATGTAGACTAGAAAGATCAGAAGTAACAACGAGAATATCTGAATTCCTGAAAGGACATTGAGTAAACCATCCGTGGTTGACACCTTTGCTCCATCTTGTAGGCAGTGCTTATTTAGTCAGTTCAAACACTCGTTTCATCATTTTAAGAAGCACATCCTCTAAAAGCTCCTAAGCTGATAGAAATGGCTACAGGATGTGGAATTTGAAATCATGAGGAAAGCAATACATTGCATCTGCTCTGGGCACAGCCTTGTGTTCCCCAGACAAAAAGAGATCTGATTGCGGCTGTGCTGCATCTCTAGAAAGGTCATGACCACAAGAAGTCATGTTACTAGTCTCACTTGCTAATTTCGTTTGCATGGTGGGACTTGAGAAGAAATGTTGAAGGAAAGTCCTTTTACTAGCACAAAAACAAACTTAGTGAAGTAGCAGCATCCCCTACAAGGAAGGTGCTTTCTATTTTTTTTACCAAGAGAAAGACTATTACCCTCCTGGGAGCAAAAATTATTTTATGTTAAATCATCAATGGCTGGATTCATTTAGAAATATTAATAGTAATTATAAGTCACTTTCCATAATCAGATACATTAGCTTATGGTAAAAATAGCTGTTCAAATTCAGCTTTTAAAAACTGAATTTTTGGGATCCTATCAGCATATGGAAGACAGTTTTCAGCATTCAGTTGTGAAGTTCATTTGTGGTTTGGCTATCCATATGAGAAATAGCGTTTTACACATTTTTATAAACTTACTTGAATGGGCTTTCAATAGATGTTGTTGTGACTTTAAAGTGCTTGTATCGTCTTGCATTCATCCTTTCATTGGTAGTGATACCTAAACAAGATATCTAGAAAAGATGGGAGATACGCAAACAAACACTTAGAATTTCCAAAATTTAAGGCAAACCAGGAGAGAGAAAGGCTGGAAAAAAAACTCCACAGGGCTGTTTAGTGTGGGACCACACACAATGCAAGCTGCATCACTCTGCCTGTACATTTCAACCACCTGCGTTATTCGAGTCTTTCTTGAGTGAACAGAACCAGCTGTGTCAAATTGTGTAGTAGTTTTCATTTTTAATAAATCTCGATATCCAGAAGAAAAATCCCTAATAATCTATATTGGAGATAATAAATAAGATAAGCAATTATTTTTATTATAGTAGATATTTAGGAATTATCTTAAACAATTTTGAAACAACTTTTCTTCCTTCTTGGCGCTGATACTTAAAGTAACTGTGAGATATTTTTGTAATTTTTTCCCCTAAAAGAAATAATAAATTGGGCTGAAAGCACCTTCTGCATGGGTCACTTGGCTCAAGCAGAGTTAACAGTTTTCAGCAACTACTCCATCATTGTTTTGTCTTAAAAAGGGGGAGTCTGAAGAAGTCTTCAATTATGCAAGGCCTGGATTTACTGTAGTGTATTGCATGTGCAACACTGGAAACAAAAGTAGTAGAACTCCCTTAACAATTAGGAGCACTATCATAAGCTAAAACGTTAGAATTCTTAGTGTCATATGGTAACTCAGCCCCATGTTATGGGATCAACAAGCCAGGTCTGAGAATCCTGAGCATTCAGGAAATTACACTCAGGTTTACTTGCCTTTTCTGGATATACTGAAGTTTTGTCCCTTTAACAGACAGGTATCTAAAGAAAGAGGACATGATTTAAAAAAAATGAAAGCCTAAAGTTAGGCACCTATGGCCAGGTTCTCCAGGAAGAGGCCTGATTTTCAAAAATGAATGAGAACTCCTGAGTACTCATATTCTCTTTTAAAAAATCAAGCCACTTATTTAGGAGTTTAACTTTAGGAAACCATTTTTGAAAATCTTGGCTAGGTCTTTTAATCTTCTCCAGGGAATAAGGAAGCTGTTTGGAAGACAGGACAGAGAGTGGTAAAGAATGATAGGAGAGTGATCCCATCAGAATGGTCAATCAAGGGATCAGTCAACTTTACTTTCAAGCCATCAAAGAGGAATCAAGAGACGGGCTGTGGAGTTAAAAAAGCAGAGAACAAAGCTCCTAAGAAAGGCCAAGTTAGGATCTCTAAGAACAGATTTTGGCAAGTTCTTTTAAGTTACCTTTTATCTTCCTTCACACAATCGTAAAAATAATTATTTGGACACATTTAATAATGAAGTTATTGCACGTTTCATTTTTCATATTTCCTACACTGCATGTTTTCTGCCTTGTAAATAGTATTAAATACTACAATTATAATAACTTTGTCTTCATCACATTTAAGGGTGTAAAGCATTTCATGAGGCACCGTGAGAAAAGTGTTCTTCCAGGTTCCATAGAATTTGAAGAAATATCTACCAACATATCCCATTCTAAAGTAATTTATGTATGGAGTTTAATGGATCCTGGGATTATTGGGGATTGGAAGGCACATTGGAAAGTTGTATGTTCACATTGCTTTAGTACTCTGGTGCTTTATATTGGTTTGGAAGCCACACTGAATAGATATGGTCACCCTGGCTCATTTATCTTGGGCAGGAAATCCCACTGGAAGGTAGTGTGGTGGCCCTGGTTCACAAGTATAAACTTGGAATCTATATTTGTGGTTGCTCTAAATCATCGTTACAGGAGAGAAGGAAAAAGCTGAGATGCCTGATAGTTTACTTCAAAGTTTGGAGTGTGGATCTTATTTCTGATATAACGGGAAACACTGAAGTGGTAACTAAGCCCTTGTGAAGAGACTTTGTGATAAGACTGTTAGAATAGATAAGGAAAATACAGCTAATGTGATGTATTTGAATATTATTTTCCTGTCTAAACCTGTAGTTGATAATTCCATTAACTACAAACACTTGGCCTATGATTTTGTTAGGATATTTTAATAAACTTTCCTCCTTTGGCTTTTGTACTGACAGATTGTGCAAAACACACAATGGTCTCATTAGATGGGCAGACATGGGAACATTTGAAATACAGATCCCAGCCCCCACAGAACATATTGAACTGTTTGGCTCATTCCAAGACTACTCAGACAGATTGTTCATCCATGCTACTGTTTTGGGTATTGGTTAGAGTTTCAGTCTGTGTTACAAGAGTGCTGGTCAGACATGGTAATGAGGTATCTGGGAAGGAAGACTGACAATTGCATTCAAAGGAAAAGCTAAATGTCTGATCACAAGAGATCTTTAGTGTGAGAAAATTCAAAGAATCTAATTCTATTTCTAGAATTACATATTATGTGAACATATTCATTGATTTCAGTGGGATACGTGAATACTCAGTGATTCTTAGTGAGGAAAACGCACAAAATGCATGAAAATTGTTTCAGTATAGTGCATCTTTTACTCCTGACAGAATTCTGCACCTCTCTAGGGGCAGAGAATTTATATGGTCCGCATATTTCTGTGCCCCACCCCGCCGGGCACAGAAAAATGCAAAAGAAATCTGCAGGGGGACATACACCTCTTCCCTGGCAACGCATGTGTTCCAGTGTGCCTGTAGCAGACTCAGACATGCAAATCACTGGGGGGGGAAAGAAGTGCCTGTGTGGGAGACGTTGATCACCATCAGTGGGTGGGGCTAGGCGTGTGTGCCTGCCAACAAGTGAGAGAAACTCTGTCCCTCTCACTTGCTACTAAGGCTCACCTGGCGTGGAGGGGTAGGGCTTTTTATTATGCATGAGGTAGACTGTCCTGGAGGCAGAAATGTAGCAGCCTGCCTGCACAGTAATATTGTTAACGTTCCTATCGTTAGTTAACTGTTCCCATTCTCAGACAATTCCCCCAGGAGCATAAAACCTCTAAAAGTTTTAAGGCCACTACATTGCCAGAGTGACAGTAAGGGAATCAGCTAGGAAGATCTATGTGTTTTTTCCTGTGCCAAAGTGGCACAATGGAGTTAGTTAGATTACAGCTCAGAATTTATTTTACTTATCCATTTAAAAAAAAAAAAAAAACAAGACTGAGGGCAAATAAAATATTTACCAAGCAGTCAATACAATGTCAGGACAATCAGAACCAAGCACTTCCCAAAGTACCCAGCCAGGTCCAGGACAATGATTAGCAAAGCTGAATGACTTTCATGTGTGAAAGTCTGAGCAATTTAAAATGACATTCTACTTTTTCTCCCCCCCCCCCCGTTTGGTGTTCTGTAATGTAATTTAAATGACAATCCAGGATTATAACTGGAATGCAGGGTATCAGTTACCAAGTGTTTGTAACTTATCTTTCATGTGTTCAGGTAATGTTGAATAGTTATTGTGACTTTTTTCTGTATTGTAGTTTAAATAAATTACCAAAACAATTGAAACTGGTCTGATTATATTGCATTATTTTGACAAATAAATATGGAGAATTTTGCAGGATTATTAATTTTTTTGGCGCAGAATCCTTTCAGGAGTACTCTTTTCCCAATGGAACAGTTGCATAGCTCTTTCCTTGTCTAGATGTCTGTTCAATCCTCCCATGCATGTGTATGCCTCCCATTATCATTTTTGAGAGCTTTAAGAATGGATTTATAACTGCCACCATCCTTTCCACAAACTATACCAAAATATACGTAAATAACCTATTGACTTTGAAAAATTAATATAGTTCTTGGTATAAGAAATATTACCTGCATAATATCAACTTTGATGTTTTGTATTGTACTTTACAGAGATGTATACATAGACTTTTTTGGAAGAGTAAAGTTAGGTTTACAAAACTGGATCTCATCTGTAACTACTCTGATCTACAGCAAATACACACAATTTATTTCTTTATTATATGCATTTGTAGTTCTATTACTTTTATCTTATGTAACCAGCCAAGAGCCTGAACTAATTTTGCATTGAGCTAACAATATGTAGACCCAACTTACTATTTTTAGACTATATATGTACTAGGAAAATCACCACTGCTGACAATAGTTAACAACAATGGGTCCCCTCAACTGGTGCTGGAAACTGTTTAACTATTAGTGTAGATTCCATTGAAAAGGTTTTGTCCAGTTAGTTATACAATGCATAACTGAGACCAGACTTACACAACTTGTATGCACTCACAGTACTGAACTGTTTTAATCATGTTTCACTCCTGCCTTCTGCAATGGTGTTAAATATTTTTGTCCCATTACACAAGCAATTAAACAGTTTGCAAACACGAGTTGAAAAAGAGACAGTGAAGACCTACTACTGACAACCACTATCAGCAATGGGCTAGTTTCCCAATGTAGACAAACCTATAGTCTAGGGGTAGGCAACACATACTCTGCTGCAAGCTAAATGCAACTTCTGTGGCAAAGCCATTCATATCTGTGTGTTCCAGTAGGAGAAACTGGAAATTCTGTGGCAGTTTCTGCTAAACTAAGGATGAATGTTTTTACTAAATTAAGATGAAATTGAATAATACAAGTAGTACAGTATTGCATCTATAATTTATTTTGATATCAAATTAAATTTATTTTATTCCTCTATATTTTCCCTGTGCCACAGGGTTTTTTTAGGGCTGTCAATTAATCACATGATTAACTAAAAAAACCTAATTGTGATTAAAAAAAATTAATCACACTGTTAAACAGAATACCAACTGAAATTTATTAAATATTTTTGGATGCTTTTCTACAGTTTCAAATATATTGATTTCTATTGCAACACAGAATGCAAAGTGTACAGTGCTCACTTTATATTATTATTTTTATTACAAATATTTGCATTGTAAAAGTGATAAACAAAAGAAACTGTATTTTTCAATTCACCTCATATAAGGACTATCGTGTAATCTCTTTACCGGGAAACTGTAACTTACAAATGTAGAAATTTTTTGCTATATAACTGCACTCAAAAACAAAACAATGTAAAACTTTAGAGCCTACAAATCCACTCTGTCCTACTTCTTGTCAAGCCAATCGCTAAGACAAAAGTTTGTTTATATTTATGGGAGATACTGCTGCCAGCTTCTTATTTACAATGTCACCTGAAAGTGAGAACAGGTGTTTGGATGGCACTTTTGTAGCCCGAGTTGCAAGGTATTTACATGCCAGATACGCAAAACATTTGTATAACCCTTCATGCTTTGGCCACCATTCCATGCTGATGATGCTCATTAAAAATTTATGTGTTTGTTAAATTTGTGACTGAACTCCTTGGGGGAGAATTGTATGTCTCCTGCTATGTTTTACCCGCATTCTGCCATGTATTTCATGTTATAGCAGTCTCGGATGATGACCCAGCACATGTTCATTTTAAGAATACTTTCACAGCAGATCTGACAAAATGCAAAGAAGGTACCAATGTGAGATTTCTAAAAATAGCTACAGCACTCGACCCAAGTTTTAAGATTCTGAAGTGCCTTCCAAAATCTGAGAGGGACGAGGTGTGGAGCACACTTTAAGAAATCTTAAAAGAGCAACACTCTGATATGGAAACTACAGAACCTGAAACACCAAAAAAGAAAATCAACTTTCTGCTGGTGGCATCTGACTCAGATGATGAAAATGAACATGCTTCAGTCTGCTCTGCTTTCGATCTTTATCAAGAAGAACCCATCATCAGCCTGGATGCAAGTCCTCTGGAATGGTGGTTGAAACATGAAGGGACATATGAATCTTTAGCACTTCTTGCACGTAAATATCTTGCAACGCCGGCTACAACAGTGCCATGCGAATGCCTGTTCTCACTTTCAGGTGACATTGTGAACAAGAAGCCAGTAGCATTATCTCCTGCAAATTGTAACCAAACTTGTTTGTCTGAGCGACTGGCTGAATAAGAAGTAGGACTGAGTGGACTTGTAGGCTCTAAAATTTTACATTTTTTTATTTTTGAATGAAGGGGTTTTTTTTGCACATAATTCTACATTTGTAAGTTCAACTTTCATGATAAAGAGATTGTACTACAGTACTTGTATTAGGTGAATTTATTTTGTTTTTTACAGTGCAAATATTTGTTTTAAAAATAAATATAAAGTGAGCACTGTACACTTTGTATTCTGTGTTGTATTTGAAATCAATATATTTGAAAATGTAGAAAACATACAAAAATATTTAAATAAGTGGTATTCTATTATTGTTTAACAACGCAATTAATTTTTTTAATCGCTTGACAGTCCTAGTTTTTTTTTATGACAAGGAACTACATGGAAAATGTTGTAAGAGGAAAAAGCTGGAAGTTTGGTAAGTTGGGGACCTCAGCACCTGGGAGGACCCCGGTGGGAGTCAATTTAGCTGGAAGCTTCTGCTAAAATCATTAACAATGAACAGTTACTGTTGACATATAAACCATTGCACTGAATTTTTGAAAAAGACTATGCAGATGCAAATTAGATACCTTTTAGAGCATGCCAGCAGGGTCTACCTGGGGCAATTAGACCACAACATGTTAGAGTGCTTTATAAATCACACCCCTCTAGAGAGCGGTGCCGTGCCATGTAGACAAGCCAAGCAGTCTCAAGTTCCTGATGACTGCTCCACTAAAAGCTAGGAGCGTCATGAAGGTGATAAGTGAAAGAGTATCAGCATTTAAATCTCTTTGAGTGCCATTTAGAAGCACTAATAATTTGCAACAGGCTTTACCATGTAATATGAAATAAGGGTACAGTTTTCAAAAGCACTTAAGTGACTGAAGAGCCTAAGTCCCATTTTGAAAAGTGACTTAGGAGGCTAAGTCTCATTGAAAGTCAATGGGATTTAGGAGCCTAAGTGCCTGAATTGCTCTTAAACATGTGACTTAGGCACTTTTGAAAAAAATTATCCAAGGTTTCAAACCAAGAAAATGTCAGCCAAAAGTGATTGAAGAAAGCCTTATAATCTAATTCAATGACTGTCCTATTTAAACTATCTTCACTTGTATGGCTGTCAAGGGAGCTACTGAATAGAGACTTCTGATCCCTTTCACTCTTACTAAAATGATCATTTGTACATGTATACAAATAACTTCACACTCTTTCAAATCCCAATAAAACAATTCCCCTTTTGCTTGGTGACCCTAGATCCCCTCCCTATCCTAAATGAGGCAACCCCTATGACTGACAACACAATCAGCTTTCTATTCCCTCTGCAAACCTTGTTTCTGTGATCACTGAACCTTGTTTTATAACAATGTTAAGTAAACTGAAAAGGAATATTTGATGTAACGGGAATGCAAATTTACTTTTAATATTCAGGGTTGACTATAATAAGTAACAAATAAAGTGCCTTTTCATACCTGATACATCTGACACATGAGTAACACAGCCACCCACATGAAATGAAACACACTATTTAGAAACATCCAAAACATCCAAGGTGAACAGGTGGCAATTTGTGTAATATATGTCCACAATCCATCCTTTGTGTAAGTAGTCTCACAGTGGATTCCCCAGTCTGGAAGAGGAAAAAAAATTATAGATTTAAAAATCATATAAAATCCTCAGATCACACATTTTTTCTATATATCAATGTACTATTTAAATTTGAACTGATCAGAAAACTGACAAAGGGCAATTTTTGAAATGAAATATGGAAATAATTTGCAAAAATCTTCCCAATTTCTCCCTCCTTTTCTAAGCAGCTGTAATTTAAATTCACAGAGATGATAGTAAGTTAATGAAGGGCATGGAATAATAGTAACAAGGACTACATAGAATTCTTAATTAGATATTTTTTCTGTAATAACTAGGTATTCTTCTATTCTAGAACACCTAAACTGGGCAGTTACTAAAGCAAACCTCAATTCCTGGAGGTAACTGGAATGGGTTACCTAGGGAGGTGGTGGAATCTCCTTCCTTAGAGGTTTTTAAGGTCAGGCTTGACAAAGCCCTGGCTGGGATGATTCAGTTGGGGATTGGTCCTGCTTTGAGCAGGGGGTTGGACTAGATGACCTCCTGAGGTTCCTTCCAACCCTGATATTCTATGATCCCAATACAAAAATGGTATCAAAGTATAACTCTGATAGTGCAAACACTCATAGGAGGAACTAAATGAAATATTGTACTTAAAAACAATTAAGAAAAAATTTACTCACAAGAGATACAGCCATAAATCATCCAACAGATCATAAAAAGCAAAAAGAACAGATAGCCCATAAAATAGCGATGGTTCCCTGCCCCTAAAGATGAACACAAACAACAGGAATTAATTTCTTCCACCTTGAGAAAAGGTCAGTAATACGCTTGAGGGCTGATGTACATGAGAATTCAATTTAAATTATTTTAACACAACACTGCTAATTACTTTATATGGAAACATTACTCTCCAGAAACATTACATTAGTCTGTAAAATCTATATGACTTCTTAGAAGCTTGAAAATAGGTGTTTTTCTCCCTTACAACTTTGCCCTTTCAGTAGGGCCAAACATTGTTTTATTTTTCTGTGCTCCTACCATACTGCAGCTGAAATTCACACACGCTTGTGTAATTTACGATCTGCTTTATTGATATCAACACAGCTTTAGGAACTGGTTAGTTAACAGCTGTTGCAGAGCCAGGAAGAGCTCAAAAACTGTTTTGGTATGTCTCAAAAATACTGAATTACTTTTGTTTCTTGGCAGCAGAGGGCAGGTATTTTTAATAAGACGGACAGAAAATAGAAATCTGGACAAAAATCCACATCCTGTTTTGACAATTAAAGGTATAGGAAAAGTTGACCTTAAACTGCTTGACAGCCAACTGAAAAGAAAACATACAAAAGATGGATAGACAACAATTTAGGTTAAACAAGTTGTTAAAAAAACTGGTTATATTAATGAATGAAATTTAAAAAATTCTACTTGTAATTGAATTTAAAATTGAGTGAATGACCCATACCATACCATACCATAACAGCATTTGCTCAAAATGAAACCACTTTTACATGTGTTAATATACCTGATAGATGCATTTCTAATATTGTGATACGTTTATTTGTATATATACACTATTCGGAACTTCTCAACTTTCCCTCAATTTGTAGAATACGTTCACTAGTACAGCACTCCAATGACCCAAGGATGTGCACTAACCACACAGACACTGCAGACGATAATAGGCTACAAAAGATGTGTCCCTCAGTATCCAAGAAGCAGAGCACTTAATTGGTCATTTATGTCAAATATTTTGCCGATTAAACCAAGAGCTTCCTCCAGAGGCAAAAAATAATCAAGTGCTTTTAACAAGTGAAATGAACAAATAAATAAGCAGAAGCAGAAAACCCAAACATACAAATTAGAACAAGCACACAAGGCACTTCCTTCCTCCAAAATCAAACAGCTTCCTTCATCTGTAAACATGTTGTAATGTTGTTTTTATAAGCAAAGAATATATGAGGAATGATGTTGGAAGTACCTCAAGTATATGTTAGAAGGTGAGTGTGAGAGACACAGAGACTCTGTGTGTGAGAGAGAGAGAGAGAGTGTGTGTGTGTGTGTGTGTGTGTGTGTGTGAGAGAGAGTGCACCCGAACACATGCTGCTGGTTGTGCACGCTCTGCTAATCAGCTGGGAGGCACTTGAATCTCTCCTGCGCAGCCACCCAAGTGCACAGCTTACAAAGAACAGTTTCAGGGCCACATGGGGACAGGGTGGTGCAGGGAAACATGGGGATGGGGTAGAGGTACGGGGGCAGATGTGCCTGACTGAATGAGAGTCAAAAGAATTGTTCTATACTCTCACCCACACGCAACAACCCTCCAGGTTCACTGCCAGGATCCTTCCCAGCAATTACTTCCCTCTCCCTCAGCTCCCCTGACTCCCCTAAGCCTTTGTACTGTTTCTGAGGGGTGCAGGAAATACAGTTCTGTATTGTAGTTTAAATGAATTATTACGCAAAGTTCTGTATTAATATGCCTAGTAAGGAATCTATTCGTAAAAAAAACACATTTCCTGAATCTTTTTTGTTGTCTGTATTATTTCAGACTTCCTTGCTGAAGGTATTTTGAAATAATTTACCAAAATAAATGAAACTGGCATGATTATATCGTGTCATTTTGACAAATGAACTATTCAGAATTGTGCAGAATTTTAAAATATTGTGCACAGAATTTTTTTTTTTGTGTGCAGAAATTCCCCAGGAGTAGAAAATCCACCGAGATGGGAAGCCATTTTGAATCTACGGACACATAGCAAGAATTAATTGAGCACTTGACTACAGTTCCCTAAAGGAAAATACTTGTTTGTGAGTTTCTCTGTTACCCAGGCTTTAATTTCCTAGTACTCCACGCTTCACCTCATATATATATTAAAGAGAATAGTCACCACTGCAGTCAGTATATGCGCTCTTGTTTTTGTAGCAAATGAAAAAGCTGTTGTATTGATAAGTATCTGAAAATGTGATTAACGATTTGCTTTAGAGTTCATATTTGACAAAAACATACTTGCATACTGTTTATGTGTTGTTATAATTATAGCTGAAATAAAATGTTTAAATAGGGATGAAAGCAATTTACTTAGGACTTGTCTACACAGAGCAGAAATGTGCACCAGAGGGGTTTGCTTTCTAAAGGACACTTACGTGTCGTATGCGAACTGGCCTGTGTAAAGCCTGGTGATGCAAACATTTTAGTTCATGTCAGCAGGAATACCATGGGTCAGTTAGTGCACACCCCTCCAGTGCACATTTCTGCTCCATATAGATAAGCCCTCAGAAACAAAGCTAGAAGTACTTATGCGTGGATTGGTAACAGAGAAGAGAACTGTGAATAATGCAATGAATCAGAAAGAAAGAAAATTTAGGCTGAACATCAAGATGCTTTTGGTGAAACTGAAGACCTAGAATAGTCTTTCCCAGGAAGTTGTCAGAAACCATGTTACTGTGGTCATTTAAAACAAGAATTTACAATGTATAGAGGAATATACTGTAGAGAACGATCCTGCACTGAGAAAGGGGTGGACAAACTGACCTAACTGTATTTTTCCCCTCTCTATTTGTTAAGATTCCATGTTTGAGCAATCACTTACCTACACAGTTACCCACCCATGGGCAGTGGTGGTCAAACTTTGCTATACATCGATTGCACACGCCACAATGTTTAGACCTCACTGGCTTCCGTATCTGTTTGACAGATATTTATGGACATATAATTACAAAAAGCTTTACAGCAAAGTGAAAATAAAAGTCTGACATTTATACTGGCAGAAAAAAATGAACTTTAATGCATGTTAAAATACTTTGCTGCTGTTAATCCCTTAGATCAAGGTCAACAGGAATTTAAAAGCCTAATGGGTAATTCAGATTCCATTAAACAATTAGTGTCTTAAAATTTCATCATACGTCAGCTATAATATGCATGGTATAAAAATCTATTTAAAATCTTTTCCCTTAAATAAAAATGTCATATCATAAAAAGTATCAAATATTTATTTCTCTTTCCATCCACCCCAAGCCCTCTAAATCCTCTAGGTATCTGAGTTTTGGGTGCAGATTTGTTTCATTTCAGCTATTTTATGTTGACAGAGTATTGACATTATGATTGAGATGATTCTTTGGGCATTATTCATAAATGAACCCTAATGTAAACAGAATGCTGTTAATGAAGCCTATTTACCAAAGACAAGAATATGAATTTAAAGAGAACTTCCAATGGGACTTTTGCTCCAATGTTCACTTTGACAATTTTGAAAACCACTCCCAAACTGAGTATATTTTGTAAATTAAATATAACATGGTTATGATGAAAAATCAAGAACAAAATACATGAACAAACCTTGAAATACAAAATATATGAACAAACCTTGACATTAAAATACATTTAAACTTTAAAACTAAATATTTAAAAAAACTTAATTGCTTATCCCTTTAAATCTGAGTTTAAAGTTCTATGTTTATTATACAAAAATTAATGACACCATAAACATTATAGAAAAAGTATTTCCAATAGCTGTTTGTCATGTCATTAATTCTTCCATGGGAAACAAAATGCATACTTCAGGTCTCAGTAGGTAAATGCAGGAAGAAACTATTTTTAAACATAACTTGCAAGTCTAAGCAACTAATCCACAATTAGGAAATGTTAAAACACTTCAGGATTTAGAGAAACTTTCCAGTTAACCTGGAAAATATCCAGACAGTTATGACACAAAGCAAAAGATACTTCTTTTTCAGGCTCAACGTGTCATTTAACCCAAAGTTTGTTCTAGCCCATTTTAAAATAAAATAATAGTTTTGAAAGGCTTTGTGAAGCTTACTTATCTCTTAAGAGCCTTCCCCAAATAGATTTTATTGTACATAGATCCTGAAACAACTAATCTGCAATGCATATACCCAGAGGGGTTTTCCTTTGTATGGTAGAAGGGAGTATAACACAACAGTTCAAGCAGCTTTCACAATAACTAATAATGATTTTGTGATGTTGCCTATACGGATCAACAAAAGACAAAGCCCCATGTGACTAAACTGTATGTAGACACACATACATGTATATATGTAGGTACATCATGTTACATTACATCAGAAAAATCAAAGTACTTCAGTTTCACAAAACCTCTGAAAGTATTAAAATTTTTAAAAAACCATTACAATTCTCATGATTCAGTAGAAAAAGGCCTAAACTTTTTGTTAAACCAGCAATGGCAATTCTGAGTCAAACTGAAATGTTTACTGCAAATATTCATAATTCTCCCCTTTCCCCCACCTCCAAAAAATCACAGAATACAAAGGTACATAAACTTCTCAACATACTTTTCTTTTTTATAACACAAAACTTCTTCAACCAGGATACTTGGGAGAAACTGAATGCTTGTTCAAAATATAACAGTTTTGCTACATAGCTTGAAGTTGCTGTAAGGATGCAACAACCAATCACATTGGTTTATTTCAATAAACCTTTTATAAAATGTTATTTTTATTTGTCAAAACTTTGCAGCTTCTCACAAGATGTGTCCTGTATAAAGGCCAGAAGGGGACATGTTCATCATCTAGTCTGACTTCCTGTACAACACAGGCCATAGAACTTCCCCACTCTTGTGGCTCTTCTCTCAACCCTCTCCAATTTATCAACATCCTTCTTAACTTGTGGGCACCAAAACTGAACACAGTATTCCAGCAGGGGTCACACAAGTGCCAAATACAGAGGTAAAAGAACCTCTCTACTCCTACTCCAGATTCCCATCTCCTTTAACCGCAGCAACATGCTGGAAGCGCACATTCAGATGATTATCTACCACATCCCCCATATCTTTTTCAGAGTCACTGCTTCTCAGGATAGTCTCCCTCATCCTGTAAGTATGGCCTACATTCTTTGCTCCTATGTGTTTCCATTTAGCTGTATTAAAATACATAGTTTGTTCACACCCAGAATACCAAGCGATCCAGATTGCTCTTCGTTATTTATAGCTCCCCCAGTTTTTGTATGATCTGCCTAAATATGGATTCTGATGCCCAGGATTAAGGCAGCCAACTTTGAAAAGTTTGCCAACTGTAGTAAAATAGGCCCACATTAGGCTTAAGCAGGCTATGGTTTCAAACTGAGTTTGTATTTTTTAGCATGAGTGGTAGGACTGAAGCATGTAAAAGGATGAGATCATGAGAAAACACAAGTTATTTGTGTTAATCTTGTAGTGACCCTTAAAAATACCAGTGTTATCTCATTTAAGGTTTGGGTTGAGGTAACAGAAATAAAGAAAATATAGTTAATTGGGCACCAGGCATGGTAAATAATTGGTTTGTTTAGTTTAGTATAAAGAAATGTGGAGTTTGGTAGTCAAAGAGAAATACAGCCAAATGAGATAAGATGCAAACCTTGAAGAAAGAGGCCCAGTCATTAATCTTGTCTTGACCGGGGCAGAGGACAAGGTTCAAACTTAGCTCCTTCATCTGGAGTTAGTAAGGTCTGACAACAAACAATGACATCACCTGTTTGTTATAGTGTATTAAAAAAGCAAGGTTTTCTCGGGGTACTTTGTCAGTGCATTTCCGTATTCCTCTGGAGTCACCCCATGATGGGAAGGTCCCTCCCAGGCCTGATCTTGTTGAGAGTATTTTGGCCAGTATTTATAACTGTATTGCTGTTGGGTACATAATACAAGAGTATATGCTTATGCTCGTACATTGGGTGTAATTATCACTAAGCGGCCATTGAATTAATGAAGGAATGCTTGTGTGGAAACTGAGTCGTGGTAAACCTTAATAAACTTATTAAGAAAATAATTTCCAATACCAATAATACAATTTTGCATGTTCTTTGATCTTGATTTGCTTTTTCCACGCCAATGCCACATAACAGACTGCTACAAAGGATATTATTCAGCTGTCCCTTCTGTTGGCACTAGGGAGGCAGCATGCCTTTTGTTATATGGCAGATAGCTCCTACTCCCAACTGCATGGAACTTTAGGTAACAAGATGGGTTCTGCAGCTCAGATAGAACCACTACTATTAAAATGGGGTTAAGATTATTAGTTAAGTGATTTCTCTTAATAGCAGCAAAAGGCCAATGCTTGGCCATTTGGACGAATAAAACGGTACTGTATGTGTGCATATTTAAGAAGATTTGACAATTTTTTTAAAAGTTGGCATTTTGTTATTAGTATTCCATCTCATGCAAAGCATGAGTATGTACTATTAGTAGACTTTATAGTCTTTTATATTTGCTAATCACACTTTAAAAGGAATGTGCATATTATGTTTTCTTGTGGAACTAGATAGCGGCCCTTGTTTTCTTGAAACTGATTTCCATTTTAAAATGTTTTGAGGAGGGGTGTGAAAATTAGTATTTTTTCTTTTTAAGATTATAGCCAAATTTAAAAAGTCCAGCTTACTTTGGAAAGAAACTATTTTCACGCTCTAAAGGAGATTATTTTAGTTATGGCAATGCCAGATAGAATGTTGTAAAGTCCAACACCAGAAAAAAAATGGACACATCAATGTAAAATATTATTGAGTTACTAGAAACTTTAAAAAACACAACTGAATAGCGCATTTAAAAACTGTATAAAATTAGTTATCCAATTCTCTTTTTAATAAAAAATGTAACACACATATTTCCTTTAAGCCTCTGTCCTTTCTAGTTGCCTAACAATCTGAAAGTCCTAGAAATGTGAAGAGCTAGGAATGGTTCACTAGTTTTCCAAAACTGAAGCAATTACATTTAGTCTGGTTTGGTTTAGATATCCTTCAAAGTTAAACTAAGGTGTTCACAAAGATACAAGATTTAGCGCAAATTTTGTCCCCTAATAAACATGAAGTTAAAACAAAGACCTTGATCCTCCAACTAAGAGCATGGGGGAATATACTTTTGAGCCTGCATGGAAGCTAACTGACTTCCAGCGGGCTCTGCATGGATGCAGCTATCTATTTACAAGCTATCAGTTGCAGGACTGTGTCAAAGTTAGCAAAACTCAATCCATAGGGTGTTCTCCATCACAATTTTTACCCCATGCTGTTCTTTGATTTTACCTGCTGCTATAGAAACTATCATTTTATCTATAGAAATAGCTAATACCTCATTAATGAGAAAAACAACTTTACATTATACAAAGGCATAATTTAAAGTTGTCATCTTTTTTACTGTCAGACAATTATCTAAAGAAAAATGGTTCCTCATACTGAATGACTCCATAAATGATTGTATGCCATATGGAAACTGCTAATCAAAGCACTCCTTTAATATTATTGATTAAAAAGTATGCTCTTCCAAATAATTATCAAAACACAAAAGGATTTAAAAGTGTACAGGTATTAAGAAAACAATAATGCTTATAAAGTCATCGGCAAGCATGCCTGGAAGTACAAAATACATTGGTCAGTAGCGTGAACTGATGGTCAAAGCTCTCTCATCAGTGCATTAGCTAAACACAAGAAAAAATGAGATGAGAGTTCTTGACTGCAACCCAATAATTGGATATTATTAATCAACTTGCAGAAGCGAAAAAACTATTAAACTAAATTCTGTGGATAAATGTTTCAGCTCAAGGCAATCAGGATACTGAAGAAACTATTTAACTACGACATTTATCAACAGCATTTAATTTAGTTAGTTTTACTGAAATTTCACAAGTCAGTGAATTTAGGAAGCAAAAGACTAAAAGGTGGAAACAGTATCAAGTTGAAGAAGGAAAAATGAGCCAACCTATATACAAACTAAACAAGCGAGTTAGATGTGAGTCAATGAGATCAAATATTGGGCTAAATTTTGCTCTCATTTATATCAGTCAGTACAATCCCATTTACTTCAGACTGGTTGCACAGAGAGCAGAATTTCACCCCCACAATCTTCATAATATGTAGCATGCCCAGCAAATAATTTTTTACTGGGTAAAGACACTTAGATTCTAGCATTGTGTTAAGATTAACAAATTCTCTGCATAAAGTCAAAATTATCTCCCCCTGACATTACCGTAATTCTTATGAACAGACCCACTTGAGCTTTTTGGAAAACACTATTTTGATGTAAGTTTTTTTAAATAACGTCGATCTCTGAAATAACGTGGAGACAAGGGGTGGTGGTGTCTCATTTACTATATAAATATCCAGTTTTGCCCACCGCACACAGCCTCCCACCCCCAACACTGATATTTATATGTCAATTAAGTGGAAACAAAAATAAATAAATAAAAAGTATACTACCAAACAGGTACTGCAGAATATACTGAGGTCCAGACTTCCTGTCTCTGCAAGTTCAACTATTGTCTTCAGAAGAAACAAGAAATAAAATTAGTATTTAAACTTTTAAACACATACCCATCAAATTTCCTATGTTAAATTATTTCTGTAGCTCATATTCAGGCCTGTATGCTCAGACTCTCTCAGGCTTTGCCTACACACGGAATATTTAATTTAAATAAATTTTAAACCTATTTAAACTAGAGCAAAACTCTATGTAGACATTTATTTCCAATTAAAAGTGGCTTATTTAGTTTACCTGAAACCTGTTCTTAGTTGATTTAAGCTAAACAGATATAAAGCAGGTTTAGACTGACTTAGAACATCCACACAGAATTTAGCACACAGGTTTAACTAAATTGATTTTAAAATCACACATTTAAACAAACTATTTTGCATTTTGATAAATCCTCAGAGATTACCTTCCAGTCAGGACCCATCAGTCAAGAAGGAGACATTTAAATTCAGTGGTATACAGTCCAAAGTCTCAAAGCTGCAATTACCTACTCCATAGAATGTTCTTCTCGTAACCACAAAAGTATTAATAAAAGCCAAACCTCCAACCCACTATGCATCATGCTACGCTTATGGCTCAAGTGATATACAACGGTGGATTTCAGTTACAAGATCCCAGTTTCCTTACATTAAATTAGATCCTTTCATTTTATATGTCCTTCCAGTATCTATTTTGTTATTGGAATAGTGGTGAGTTATTACTCTAGGAAATGAAAATAGTCTACATTTCCAACAAACTTTATATTTCAACAGCTGAAGATTGTGCCACAAGAGGCTTTTATATAAAGTCTGCAGTGTCTGGAAAATGTATAGTCACAGGAATTGTCCTGAAAATGTCTTTTGCCAAAGCTACTTTTCTTGGCCCGGGAAGAATTCACTCTGATTAGCATGAATAGTTAGGGAATAAAATTAAAGACCAATACGCTTGTCTAATGTGTACCTTCAGCCATAGTACACAAAATATATTTTAACCATGGTTCTGGGTTTTAAGTGCCCTGTCACGTTGGTGTCTTTGGATCCATATGATTTTAACTCCTTCCTCACCTCTCTCGATTAGAAAAGGAGCAGAAGGTACTTACGACTATTCTGTCAGTGGAACAAGCCAAATGAAGTTGGTATGCAAGAAGGTTTACCTTTACTTCCTAGTTTAGATGATGGCCACCAAGGGGGATACCTCAATCGAAGATCCCCAAATGCCTTTTCAATTCTTCCAAGACACTACACGGAGGAACTGGCAGGGGGTGAATATGGAAATACACTCGACCCTGGGGCTCCTTCTCCAAAGCAGCCAGTAAAAGCTACAGTCAATGGTTCAGGGAAAAACCAGGGCCTTCTAGTCCTCTCTGCAGAAATCAGAGGAACTAACTGTGGCACTAGGACCAGGAGCCTCTCCTCCCTCCTCCAAACGGGAAGCAGCAGCAGTTTCCTTCTCCCCTTACTCATTCCTCTCTCTGACAATCCCTTCCTCTACGCTACACTTCAATTCCAAGTGACTCCTCCAAAAAACTAATATAAATAAAACAAACAGATGAAAAACAAAATACACAGAACAGGAGGCATGTCCACCATCACTGTGATCACTTTGGGCTGGCTTTTGATACCGTCTTGCATGTTTGGGACCTCTCCAAAGTAGTTCCATTGAATTCAATGGGAGTAATTGTAGAATAAAGCACTATTCAACATGGTCTGTTGCTTATACAATACACTGCATGCCTTTTACTCTTTGGGGTCTGTTTTCCTGTATGTTTGTTCAGTGAGACAATCCAGGCCAGATCCTGACTGGTGCCTTTGGGCACTACCAGAATAAAAGTAAATAAATTGCTACTACTACACCTAATAATAATCTGAATACAGTTTGGAAAGTGGGGAATTGCCTGAACTACTTCAAATTAGTCTAGGAAGCAGAAATACGTCACTGAAAAGGGCAAGCATGTCAAAAGAAAAAACATCTGGAAACTCTGATGTTGCTGGCATTTCCAGATACACTTACCGTGGTCTGCTGGATTGCCTTGCCTATTTGTTCAACAGGGAGGGGAAGCACAAATTATTTGGTGCCCTGACTTTGGTTCACTTTAAGGTAAGTTACGAAGCAATGTGGGGAAACTACTACAATGCCCAGAATATTTTAGCTGGTCATTTTTATGATGGTCCATTCTAGAGCTGAATTAGTTGCAAAGTGTGTGCATCAAAAAATCCATAACATTAGCACAATGACAAAATCCTGATGGAAGAAGACTGGAAGCTGGCTAATTTTTTTAGACCCTGATTCAGCAAAGCACTGAAGCATGTGCTTAATTTGAAGTAGGTGAGCAGTCCCATTGACTTCAGTGGGACTCCTGTGTTTATGTGGTTTGCTGACCTGAGGCCACAAGGAGGCTTACTTACTACTCGACAAAGTGTTAAAATTCTACTTACCGTAATTATTTAGTCCTGCTGAAGGAATGGTACTTAGATCGGACTAACCCAGCATCCAACTTGGTGGATGTACAGTAACGGAAAAGCGGTTCTGTATGCCTGAATCTGCACATTCACTGATATTAAAGAAACAACTGATCTATCATGTAAACAAAAATAATCTAACCAATCACAACCTCATCAGAGATTACTACTCAGCACATGGACAAATATATAATTCCAGGCAGCCTGATGTCATTCCGCTGTGATTTGCAGAGAGTTGCATAGCATGCTGGAGAGTGGGATTCCTAGGTTTGATTGCTCAAAAACTTCATTTCAAAAAAGGGCAAGTTAGAACTGCTAAGAGTAACGGGCTTGAGTATCAGAAAATGATTATGGTAAAAGATTATAAATGCATCTGGTCATAAATTATATGCCAAGATGAATTACTCTCAAATGCCAATGAAAGCTAATCTCAGATGTCTATCTCAGCATCAGAACCAAAGAAGAAGCTTAACTCTAACAGAAGTCAATATTTTGTCAGTAGAAGCTCTAGCTTTATTGGTGTAGTATATTTAAATTACAGTAACTTGTAAGTTTTATTCATTTTTAAAACAGAATTGGCAAAATCTTTAAGCAATGACATTTAAAGTGACAGCTAGTGTAACACTGAAAGACCCCGGTCGTCGGGATTGAACCTGGGACCTCTGGAGCTTAGTGCATGAGCCTCTACAGCATGAACTAAAAGACAACTGCTTTTTAGCTACAGCTGTAGAGCAGACTCATTGAACTCTAAGTGGTCTCGGTGCCACTAGATGGGACAGAACACCACACCCAGGAGGTGTGTGGGTTACATACTTCCCTTAGGTGAGGAAGCGCATCCTGAGCTTCAGAGACTTCCCAGTTGAAATCCGGACGAGCCCCTACTTACAACGCAGACAGACCCCAGTCGTCGTCGGGCAGGATCAAACTGGGGACCTCTGGACCTTAGTGCATAAGCCTCTACAGCAGACTCATTTAGATTCATCTCTAAGTGATCTTGGTGCCACTTGATGGGACAGAACACCACACCCAGAAGGTGTGTGGGATAGACTAGTATTAGAGACAAGATGAGTGAGGTAATATCTTTTATTCAACCAGCTTCTGTTGCTGAGAGATGCAAGCTTTCAAGCTTACACAAAACTCTTCTTGAGGACTGGGAAATGTACTCAGAGGGTATGCCTACAATGCAATTAGACACCGATGGCTGGCCCTTATCAGCTGACTCAGGATCCTAGGACTTGAAATAAGGGGCTGTTTAATTGGGGTGTAGATGTCTGTGGTTGGGCTGGAGCCTGGCTCTAGGACCCCACAAGGTGGGAAAATCTAAGAGCTTGGGCTGCAGCCTGAACCCAAACGTCTACATCACAATTGAACAGCTACTTAGGCTATGTCTACACTAGAGAACTTATGCTGACGGGAAAGAGCTCTCCTGTCAACATAATTAAACCGCCTCCAAAGAGTGGTGGTGGCTATGTCGGCATGAGAAGCTCTCGCACTGACACAGCGCTGTGCACACTACCACTTATGCTGGAGAAACTTGTCACTCAGGGGCGTGTTTTTTTCACACCCCTGAGCATCAGAAGTTTTGCTGACATAAGTGGTTCAGTAGATATGGCCTAAACCTGAGTCAGCTGGTACAGGCCAGCTGCGGGTGTCTAACTGCAGCGCAGGCATGAGTGTCACAACTACACACAAGGTGCAACAGAGATTGTTTAGCATAAACAGTTAAAACGTATTTCACGAGATCATTCAAGGTGAAGGGGCCAGTTAACATCTCTCCAGTCATAGGGGGAAAACTGGGACGGGTGTTAGTGGGTTATAGATCAGGGGTGGGAAAAATACAGCCCGTGCGCCAGATCTGACCCATCTAACATTTCTGTCCAGCCTGCCAGGCTCTTTGGCTGCTCCCTCGCAAACTCTGGGCAGATAAAAGTCCCGCAGTGCAGTGGGGGCTCAGACAGGCTGCTTGCCTGCCATGGCCCCATGCCACTCCTGGAAGTGGCCGGCTGCTGCTGGCATGTCTCTGTGCGCCTCTGGCAGGCGGAGGAGGCGGCTTCGCGTGCTACCTCTACCCCCAGCACCGTCCTCACAGTTCCCATTGGCCAGAAACTGCAGGGGATGGTGCTTGTGGGCGCTGGAGCGCATGGAGACCCGCTGCCCCCTTCCCTCCAAGGGGCACGCAGAGACGTGCCAGCAGCAGCTGACCGCAGCCACTTCCAGGAGTGGCGTGGGGGCACAGCATGCAGGCAGCCTGCTGAGCTGCGGTCCGGGAGGGCCACCTGTGGTAAGCTCCTCCCGGCCAGAACCTGCACCTTGCACCCCCTCCCTCTCCCCTGCCCCAGGTCGGACTCCCCTCCTACACCCAAACTCCCTCTCAGACCCTGCATCCTCTCCTGCACTCCAATCCCCTGCCTCAGCCTGGAGCCCCCTCCTGCACCAAACTCCCTTCCAGAGTCCACACCCCTCACCTTCTCCTGCACCCCAACACTCTGCACCGGCCCGGAGCTACCTCCTGCACCCAAATTCCCTCCCAGACCCCAAGCCCCCTCCATTAATATAGTAGAAATGTGCGGCCCATGACGACTTACCAAAATTTGTGGAGTGGCCCCTGTGAAAATTATCGCCCACTCCTGTTATAGATTGTTGTAATATGTCATAAATCCAGTGCTTCTACTCGGTCCATGATTTTTAGCGTTTAGCAAAGTTATGAATTTAAGCTCCCAGGCTGGTCTTTTGAAGGTGCTGTGCATCTTTGAGGATGGGGACTGAGAGGTCTGATATAGAGTGATCTCTTTGTGAAAACTGGTCATCCACAGGTGATAGAGTGCTTTTGTCATTTTTCTGTGAGAGTTCATTCAAGAGCATAGTGATTGGCTGGGTTTCACCCACATAGTTGCTATTGGTGCATTTAGTGCATTGTGAGGTACACCACATGTTGTGATAAGCATGTGTAAGACGCATGGATCTTGATAGGTATGTTGTGGGGGGTGCTGATTACCTCCCGCCCCTAGCTTTTTTCCCCTCCTTTCTTCTGGAGAGGTGTTCACTGGACACTTCACCTTAATGGTCCCTTGAAATATATGTTAACTACTCATGCTAAACAATATGTTCAACCTTATATTTAGCTGTGACACTGAGTACATTTCCCAGAACTGAAGAGCTGTGTAAGCTTGAAAGTTCATCTCTTTCACCAACAGAAGTTGGTTCAATAAAAGATATTCCTCACCCAACTTCTCTCTTCAATATCCTAGGATCAACATGGCTATAACATTGTCTACAGCTAATATTAAGTTAGTCCCATAATTAAGTACATTAGGCACTCAGGTACTACTGCAATGAGAGAGGTACAAGAACGTACATAGAACAGAGCAGATTTTTAGGCTTCCATAAATAAATCTGGATTACCTAATTTATCATCACTTTTAACCTCATCTCCTCACTTTTTGAGCCTAATATAAAGACTTACACACACTACCATCTCATTAAATTTAAACTACAATTTTATTTTGTTAATTAAAACATCATGAATGTTAAATTTAGAAAGCAAGAACTGCACACTACTTGCAAATAAAGACAAGGGAACGTGTAAGATAAATGCAGAATCAACCTTTTGATATTGCTATGCTTTTGTTTCACAACAATTTACTCTTATTTCCCTGTGCTAAACAGCAAGTGACTCAACATTTGGAAACACACAGGTAACTCATCCTTCAAAAAGGACATGGTATTTTCTCCCCATCCTCCTAAAAAAGTCTGTCGTATTTTTTACCTTTTTCTTTTGTTCTTCTGTGGCTTTAATGATTCCTGGGTCTGATTTCCAGGATTTTCCAAAATTGTAGAAAAGTGCAACACTATTGGCAAGGAATGGAAGATGTATAAAGAGAAAATTGAGATGTGTTTAAAGTCAAGGAATCTAAAGAAGTTCAAAATGAAAAAAATTACAGAAAGACCAAACCGGGCTGAATTAACACCATCTGTCAACTTGAAATAAGATGACCAAGAATAATTTTGTTCTAAAAAGTTGCCAAAATCAACAACACTTAAAATAAGCACAAAATATTGTGTCCTAAGGACATCTATTGTACTCTATAGTCTGTAGAAGTTTTCTTAAGGCAGTTTGACTGTCTGTTCATAACTATTTACACTATGTTAAAATATGAATTATCATAATTCAGTTATTCCTATCTGTTCTTTGTTTTTAATTTAAATTCCATATAATATTATCTCCTTAAAGTATTTCCTAATTTTACAGTAAACATCCAGAAGTTCTATTTATAAGATGCTCATTTGTCTGCTTATGTTTTCATTGTCTTAAAATTCCAGTAAAATCACCAAAAAGAATGCTTTTAACCATATAAGGGATTGTCTAACAGAGAATGATGTTACATGGCCATAATCCCTCAACCTATGCTCATTTCCAAGATACTCAACTCAGAATTTATACACTAATTTGAAAGCTCTCCCAGTGTAAAGCAAAATAATTGAAAAAGCAAAACTGTTGGGTTTTTTGGGTGCTGTTTGAAACATGATCCTCTTATAAGCAAATACTCATATTTCAGACCAATGAAAACCATTTAAAAATATATAATCTAATACCTATAAAATAAGAATTCTTAGTATTCCTGAAAGTGTTTATAAATTCAAAAGCAACACAAATACAAGGAATAACCACTAGTTTAAAAATGTTTCCTATGCTAGAATATACACAGCTTTATAGTGGTTTAAATCATAGAATTAACAGATTTCCTAGTAATAGCCAATAATGAGCATGAAGTACAGCACTTCTGAGGGAGCCAAAAATCTGGCACGTTAGTGTACCATTCCGACTAACATGTACATGAGTAAAGTCACTCGTGTGAAGTCCCACTGACTTCAGTTGTCATTGGGACTACCCATATGAGTAAAGTTTGTTATTTACGTACATTTTTGCAGCATCAAACCCTGAATATGGATTGATAAGCATAGTGTTTTACATGGCTGTATGTACTAAAATTGGCATCTGAACATTTTATGCATTGATAATCTGTAAAATTTTATGTGAGGAATTTTATGGAAAACTCTGAGAATCAAGCCCACAGTATTTAAACAATTGTTTGCTGAAATGAAACATATTTCATTAATTCTGTATGTCTTGTACCCTATCGTACTCTAAACAAACTTCCTTGCTCTGATTCGGTTCTCTGAAGGAAGACACTCATTGTAGATTTGAACTGTAACTGAAAATGTTTGATAAGCTAATTTTAATTTTTAATATTGTGCTCTTCACAGTAGCCTCTTAGCATTTTAGCTCACTATAAAGACTAATTAAGCTTGAATAGAACAAGCTCTTTTTAGTAAATGTATAACTCACATACCTCCATGTACACCATAACTTACTATATGCCCCACTGCATTTGATCTCTACTGATTAAAAGTTGAGTTTAATCTTTTTTTTACTAACTCAGTTTCTTGCTAAGTGCATTTTTTGAAATTAGCTCTTGCCAAAAATAAGTTCACTTTATTTATATTGCTTTAAGGGTTTACATTTTCTCTAAAATACTTACTATTTTCACTGATATTTGTGTCATAACAATAAAAAAGCAGAACAACTGAAACATCTTCTATTTAAAATCCCTTAAACAGACATCTGCTATGAACAATAAGGTACAACTGAAAAAAATTACGATTCATTCCAAATTACTAAATGTCACGTCTAGACTGCTAAAAAGAAATACAATGACAATTTATTTTCTGTCCAGTAAAATTGCTTTATAAACTTCAGTTTGTGGCCTTACTTTTAATCCACTGTATTAAATCTACTGTATAAAATTTGGACAATATGTTCCTGTGACCAAAGCACTGCTCATGCACCTGGGTCCCACAAGCAGTAACTCAGAGATATTTTTTTTCTGCATGTTCCTCTCACTCTGTGTACCCTTCACTCACACAGATTATATGGACAGAGTCTAAGGATATGTCTATACTACAAAATTATGTCAATCTAAGTTATGGCGACGTATAGCCACCACAGTAATTAAATCGCTTGGGCATGTCCTCACTACGCTCCTTGGGTTGTGGTGTGCATTCTCACCAGGAGCACTTGCACCAATTTATCTGACAAGCGTTTGCCATTGTGGGACGGCTTTTGAAAGGCAGCAACAATCAACGTAAGCAATGCAGTATCTACACTGACACTGCATCGACCTAACTACATCAACACTGACTCTATGCCTCTTGTGGAAGTGGAGTTATTAAGTCAGTGTAGTGGGCAAGTTACTTCGATGGGAGTGACATTTTAGTGTAGACACTTACAGAATTAGGTGGATGTAAGTTGCCTTACATCAACCTAACTCTGTAGTGTAGACCAGGCCTAAGAGTTCTAAGATAAAATGGCAAAGTTCAACCCCTCCCTTGCTATCCTTTATTAGGAGGACTCCATAAGATAAGTGCAGCGTTGATAGGAAAACTATCCTCGTGAAGACAGAAAATAGGCCATATGCGTACTGCAACTGAAAGGAAGGCTGAATGGGGCAGTAGGATTATGGATGAATGACAAGGGGATGGGAGTAGGTCAAATCTCAGCAGAGAATTTTGGGAAAATGAAAACAGGGAGCAAAAAAGTGAGGTGAACAAAGAAGAATCTGAGTGGGGGAAGGTTATGCTGACAGAGGCAATTCAGAAGCCTCCTGGGGAAAAGGGCAGGCACACTCTGGACATTAGAGTAATTTACTTCAAGGAAGACCTATGGCAATTTACAGAACTTTTACGGACACCTGCAGTGTATGTGGAAAAATACATGACACTTTGAAACATCTACAGTATAGGTGACATTCTACCTGGAGGCAAAGCACTGATGGCTGGAGCGGGATGAAATTTTTTGGATGAAGAGTTTATTTATCAGAAAATGCAGTTTCAGGTCTACAAACTATTTGTGAATTCATGTCAAGTTCATGGACTAATTTTGATGGAACCAAGAGAGTCAAAATGCTTTGTTAATATCAAAATGAAAATTTTGTTTGGACTTTTAGACAGACATTTTCACAACAGCAAGCAAAGGATTCACAAAGATGGTGTCTTTCCTCCCATAAAAGAGTTAGCCCAGTGGTTAACATGCTCTTCTGGGAGGCAGGGAGACTCAGGTTCAAGTCCACACACTAACTGAAACTGATGAGGAAAAGGGATTTAAACTTGGGATTCCCACATCACTGGAGAGTGCCCTAGCCACTGTGCTAAGGGATATTGTGAGATGGGGCTTTTTCACTCTCCCCTCTGGAAGCTGTTTTCTTTTCTTTTCTTTAAAGGAGCTTATAAGGGAGGCCCCACCCACCTCTTCCCTGCTGCCACTTTTGTTTGCTTGCTTTCGTCAAAATGCCTGAAAGTCTAAACGAAATTTTTCAGGTTAAAACTAAACATTTCCTTTTGACATTACCAGAAAGTTTTGTGTTGAAATTTTTCATTTTGGTAACATTAAAACATTGTGATTAACCGTTTTTTTTTTAATTTGTTTTGTTTTTAATTTCTACGCACTGAAAAATTTAAACAACTGTTTTTGGATCAAGCTGAAACTATTTTATTTATTTTTCAAACTCCCAATGAACTCAAAACTTTGTTATCTGCCCAGCAAAAGTTGTGGCCTCACTTTTCAGCCCTAATATTTTCCTTACTCAGACCCAAGTAAAAAGAAGTACACAGCTGTAGGGGTGGCTGCAAAGCTGAAGCATAATGTTGGCAGCAACTGCCCCTCTGCAGATTTCCCACTCAGCAACTTTCTATGCAGTAAAGGGTTCCAGAAATATTTAGGTCTTAACCCTAAAGCAAAATACTAAAATGAACTTAACCAAGACACTTCCCGGTTTTCACTGTGTGAGACAAAGTGCAAAAATCCATGACCCATTTATTACCTTACTACAAAGTAACACCTTTCACTGTAATTATCAGAGCAGTCTGAACAATTATTATTGTCCCATTTAAGTGACAGAATACATAAATGGTGATGTGAATATTTGATTAGCTAAGTTCGATCCAAAACTGCAACCTATTTAGTGGCTTCAATTACACACAAATTGCTGTTAATTTACAACTACATATCAAGCAAAATATTGGTTGGAACCAGAGCTGTACATTGAAGGAGGGGGCCAGAGGGGGGAGAGAAAGAGAGAGTGTGTGTATGTAAGTGTATGTATATAAACACTGACATATCAGGACACTCCCCCAGAGCATTCTGAAGAAATCCAATTACTCAACAGGTCTCAAATCTACACTTCCATAACTAGTAGCCTCTTTGTCTTTCTGAATGTAAGTCTTCCTTTGTTCTTTTCTTGGATTTGTCTCTATAATTTTGACTGTATGTATGTGTGATTACTTCATTTTGTAAAGTTTTATTTAAAAAAACTATGATCGTCTTATCTGTTCAGCTATCAGCATTAACTGGCCAACTAGTAGAAATTTAGGGAGGGAATTTCAAAAGCATCTAAGGGAGCTAGAGGTCTAACTCCCATTGAACGTGAACGAAAGTTTATGCCTAACTCCCTTACCTGCTTCTCAAAATCCGACATTCAACCATTATAACATGAGGGGATATCAAAGGTGAAGAAAGGCATAAAAATGATATAATGTAGTCAGTTTTTAATTGGACTAGTGATTGCCATTGATTTGTTTTTTTGACTTGCGAGTAAAAATTATACTAGAAAGGCAGATCTGCTGTATAAACAAAAGGGTTTTCAAGCAGCATTTCTTGAAATAGACTTAATATTGTTCCTAATTCTTTCAGATTGGTGAAGCAAGACTAACTGCTTAGTAGGGTGCACACATGAAGTGTAAGATCAATATATGGTGGAAAATGAAACTCATCTGTTGTTTGGAAGCCAGATAGCATCATGTTCAATTTTTGGCAAATAAGCGCCAAAATGCAGAATCCTTAGACACTAAACCATCTCAGATTTGTTTCCCTCTCCTTACAGGTTTCCTTTTGGTTTTTCTTTAGTTGTTTACTTGTTAGATCTTTACTTGGGAATTACATGCCGAGTAAGAACATTCACTGGCAAATAAACATAGTAAACACAAGAAACTAGATAGTATTATAAGTTTCAGAGTAGCAGCCGTGTTAGTCTGTATTCACAAAAAGAAAAGGAGTAATAGTGGCACCTTAGAGACAAACCAATCTATTTGAGCTCACTTCATCGGATGTATTCCACTGAATGCATCCGGTGGGGTGAGCTGTAGCTCACAAAAGCTTATGCTCAAATAAATTGGTTAGTCTCTAAGGTGCCACTCCTTTTCTTTTTTAGCTAGTATTATATTGATTTTTTAAAAGTTAAAGTTGTAGATCATTAAGAGTCATTTTGACATTTAAAGGTAAGTGCCCCATAAGCCTTTGCAACAACTTCATTGTATTCAAAAGTGACATTGTGAAAACTAAGTTACTATTAGTATTTTTTCATTAGGGATGAATGTTTTGTGACAACCTAGTTGAGAGATTGAATTCTGTAAGCTGTCATAATTTAATTGATAATTTTAAGTTAGAAGTCTTTGTAATAAGATGCCAAATTCATTCTAGTTCTTCTGGCAAATTGCCCTATAGCTTCATTGAAAAAAAGAAATTGCATGCCTGCTTTATTTTTGTAGCATAAGACAGAGAACTGTGGTCAGAGTAAGAATCTTTATATTTTTACAGCTTTACATGATTACTTAGAGCAGAGCACAATATTTCTTTATTCTCCGTAGTGTCGGTAAAGTGATATCTGATGAAATTCCTCGTTGTGGCAGTTTTCATTAAATGAATCTGGCAAGTCATTTTACTCAAAAACACTTCCAAAAGGATTCATTACACATCAAGTTGCTTTATGGGGACTTTCAAAGCAATAATATTAAGTAAAAATAATACTTTGCATTTCCATATTGCCTTCTATCTAATGATCTCAAGATCTGTTTAGTTTTCATGATCTGTTCTACTTTAAATTTATGTTCATTTCTGAAAGTGTTATAAAGTAACATTTAACAGTCCAGATATGTTTTATAATAAGCACTCTTATTTATATAGATAACAATTCAGTATACACAATTCAACGTCCAGTTAAGGTAATACAACTTTCTACTTCAGAAGCCAGTGAGTTAAGAAACTGAATATCATGACAAATATTTAAAAACTTTAAGATTACAGCTGATTTTCTGCAATTCCAGGGTAGTCACGTGAAAAGTGAAGCAACTTAGCTAAATCACAAGGTTTCACACATTAGGCTTTCTGTTGTATCTTAAACTGATTTGTTTGTTACAATCCCTGTCTGATGTGGCTCTAAGTGGTGGGAGTGATCACACAATGCAAACAAAATCTATGTTTATTTCTGTGGAAATGAACTGAAATAATTTAAAAGTAATTTACCTGAAAGTACATTATTATAGTAATATGTGACACAGCGGGTCCCCAGTATACGTCGGGGTTGTGTTCTTGAGAAGGGCAACGGATACCGAAATGACATATACCGGGGACCTGCTGGTAGAACAGTGGTATAGGCAGAATGGGACACTTGGGTGACAGCAGGAGGGGTAGGAGTGATCTGGCCAGGGGCTCCCGGAAAAATGGGGGGGAGGCGTAAAAATGCACCCCCACACCACCACCTGCTCTGCCCCCCCCACCCCGCAGTGCTCGAGGCTTGTCCAACTCTGCCTGGCACTCCTACTGAGAGGGGAGTGGGATCAGGGTGCAGGAGCTTGCCCCGCTCCGCGCTCCAGCCAGACCCCACTCCGCGGCTGGAGCGCCGGAGCTAGGCAAGCCCCGGTGCCCCGACCCCGCTCCTCAGATGGAGTGATGGGCGGGCGGTGTGGGGCAAGCGCTGAAGCGGGAGCAGAGCCGGAACTGGGGAGGGGTGGGCCTGGATGTTAAGTAGGTGGACTGCGGCCCACCCATGACTACACATAGCTGTCGCTCATCAATAGGGGAACGTGTTCCAATTTACATCAGTCCCAATCCACATCAGTCCCAATCCGCACATCCGTCGTTTACAACTTACTGCAAATGATGGATATGCGGCTCGGGACGGACGTGAATTGGAACACGTTCCCCTATTGATGAGTGATGGATATACAAAACAACAGCTAAGAGGGAGACATATACCCCCCAGCAGTAATTGAAAATGGCTCCATGTGTCCCACTGTGTCTTTTTTGTGTTTACAAGTGGAATTTCACCCCATATCTGTTGTAAAAATACAGGATATACAGTAGTGTATGAATAATAAAGCTGTTTGTGCAATCTCTTCTCAAATACAGCTGAGTAAGATATTTGCAAATAATCCCTAACAAATATCAAAATGCTCTTTTATAGGAATAATTTTCCAGGATATCTGCATTTCATAAACTAAACTGTTCATAGTATCATTTTTCTCTGTATAGCCATAGCATGCAACTGATTTTAGATATTTTCTAGCCTCTCTTTTATACAATGCAAGATTTATAACTTAAAGCAGCTTACAGAATGTGAGCCAAGTTAATTCCAGGCCAAAAGAAGTTTGTAGTTAAATTTCTCCACTGATATGAAAAGGCATTCCCGTTCGTGTATTTTAACTTGACAAAGAAAGGGACCTGAAATTTCTCTTTAAATTGATAAGTTTTGCAGGGGAAAGGGGAACAAAGATACTATGTGCAGCATATCATAGAACCATAGAATATCAGGGTTGGAAGGAACCCCAGAAGGTCATCTAGTCCAACCCCCTGCTCGAAGCAGGACCAATTCCCAGTTAAATCATCCCAGCCAGGGCTTTGTCAAGCCTGACCTTAAAAACCTCTAAGGAAGGAGATTCTACCACCTCCCTAGGTAACGCATTCCAGTGTTTCACCACCCTCTTAGTGAAAAAGTTTTTCCTAATATCCAATCTAAACCTCCCCCACTGCAACTTGAGGTGTCATATCATTATATCATTTCATAGAGGTGTTTTTTTTAGTAATGGTGCTGAATGCAAGACAGTTCATCAGGATTTTCAGATACAAATCAAAGAGCCTTCTATAACTTTATAGAATGTGCATTGTGCTTAAAATTTTAGTGTGTAGCCTTCATTCTTTTCCATATTGTATCTGGAAATGAGAGTCATCAAATTGCATAAAGCAACATTATCCAGCTGATGTGCATTCATTTGCTTTAAAGAGGATTTAATCTACACGTCTGCTTCCGTTTTCATAACATAGCCACATAATACTACAGCCAGTTATTTAGTACAATCATCAGAAAAAACAGACCTAAAATTCTCTTTCCCTTGGTTTGCACAAACATTTTCTATTTGGTTCAGGACTGCTTCTGTTACATAGATCATCCATTGCGGAATCTCAGCATGTGTTCTGAGGTAAAATAATTTGCCCCAAACATTCTAATATCCAGCATTCATTCTTCTCACTACTTTTTATACTAGATGTTTAATTTCTACACTTATAGATGAGGAGGTTACTTATCTGTAATCGGAGGTTCTTTGAGATGCGTGGTCTTTATCTGTATTCTACTGAGGGTTTATGGATATGCACCATGCATCCTGAGCCAGAGATTTTTCTTGTAATAGTGTTCATTGATCCACACATGCACCTGTGGCTCACCTCACGGGTGCATATCAAGGTGATAAAAGCTGGGGAAGACTGACCGCATCTCCAGTTCCTTCTCTACCGCAAATCCAACAGATCCACAGCAGAGGGAAGGAGTGTGGGAAGTGGAATACAGATAGGGACCACACATGTTGAAGAACCTCCAGCTACAGGTAAGTAACCTCCTCTTCCTCTTCGAGTGATGACCCCATTGTATTCCACTGAGGGTGATTAACAAGCAGTATCTAAGCCAGAAGAGGGTGCAAGGACGAGAACAGTTGAGCGTAGGACACCGTGCTGAATGAGGCATCTGTCGCAGAGTTCACCAAGGCATAATGTGCGGCAAAGGTATGCACTGAACTCCATGTGTCCACTCTACATATATTCTGAGGCAGCATATCATGGAGGATGGCTGTGGTTGAAACAGTAGAGGCAGTATTGATCTTGCTTGCTGACCTAGAAGGAACGTGGGCAGGAGGAGCAGATTTTTAAAGCCTGGATTTTTGGCATAGTCCAGTACCCACACGTGGGTACTGCAGTGGGAGTATTCACGGGGATCCACAATAGGGCCAGCACAATGGATCCGGAGGGTGCTGAGGAGGGCCTTATGGCACAGGAAACCAGTGGCTCTGCAGCAGCTGGAGTGGAGGATACTGCCACAATGTAGAAAGCCTCCGTTGGTACTCGTAGTGGCAGGAAAAGATGGATGCCCCCTGACTTTCATTCAAGTCCTCCAAGCACGAAAACTCAGCCCTGGTCTACACTAGGACTTTAGGTCGAATTTAGCAGCATTAAATCGATGTAAACCTGCCCCCGTCCACACGATGAAGCCCTTTATTTTGACTTAAAGGGCTCTTAAAATCGATTTCCTTACTCCACCCCTGACAAGTGGATTAGCGCTTAAATCGGCCTTGCCAGCTCGATTTTGGAGTACTGTGGACACAATTCGACGGTATTGGCCTCCGGGAGCTATCCCTGAGTGCTCCACTGTGACCATTCTGGACAGCACACTCAACTAAGATGCACTGGCCAGGTAGACAGAAAAAGAACCGCGAACTTTTGAATCTCATTTCCTGTTTGGCCAGTGTGGCAAGCTGCAGGTGACCATGATGGAGTCCCAGAATTGCAAAAGAGCTCCAGCATGGACCGAACGGGAGGTACGGGATCTGATCGCTGTATGGGGAGAGGAATCCATGCTATCAGAACTCCGTTCCAGTTTTTGAAATGCCAAAACCTTTGTCAAAATCTCCCACGGCATGAAGGACAGAGGCCATAACAGGGACCCGAAGCAGTGCCGCGTGAAACTTAAGGAGCTGAGGCAAGCCTACCAGAAAACCAGAGAGCCGAATGGCCGCTCCGGGTCAAAGCCCCAAACATGCCGCTTCTATGATGAGCTGCATGCCATTTTAGGGGGTTCAGCCACCACTACCCCAGCAGCGTTGTTTGACTCCTTCAGTGGAGATGGAGGCAATACGGAAGCAGGTTTTGGGGACGAAGAAGATGATGATGATGATGACGTTGTAGATAGCTCACAGCAAGCAAGCGGAGAAACCGGTTTTCCCGACAGCCAGGAACTGTTTCTCACCCTGGACCTGGAGCCAGTACCACCTGAACCCACTCAAGGCTGCCTCCTGGACCCAGCAGGTGGAGAAGGGACCTCCGGTGAGTGTACCTTTTAAAATACTATACATGGTTTAAAAACAAGCATGTGAAAGGATTACTTTGCCCTGGCATTCACGGCTCTCCTGGATGTACTCCCAAAGCCTTTGCAAAAGGTTTCTGGGGAGGGCAGCCTTATTGCGTCCTTCATGTTAGGACACTTTACCACTCCAGGCCAGTAACACATACTCGGGAATCATTGTACAACAAAGCATTGCAGTGTATGTTTGCTGGCGTTCAAAATCCGTTCTTTATCTGTGTTATCCTCAGGAGAGTGAGATATAATGGTCACCTGGTTGAAATAGAGTGCTTTTCTTCAGGGGACACTCAGAGGAGCCCATTCCTGCTGGGCTGTTTGCCTGTGGCTAAACAGAAATGTTCCCCGCTGTTAGCCACGGGGAGGGGGGAGGGTTGAGGGGGTAGCCACGCGGTGGGGGGAGGCAAAATGTGACCTTGTAACGAAAGCACACGTGCTATGTATGTAATGTTAACAGCAAGGTTTACCCTGAAAGAGTGTAGCCACTGTTTTATAAAATCTGTCTTTTTAAATACCGCTGTCCCTTTTTTTTTCTCCACCAGCTGCTTGTGTTTCAATGATCACAGGATCTTCTCCTTCCCAGAGGCTAGTGAAGCTTAGAAAGAAAAAAAAAACGGACTCGAGATGAAATGTTCTCCGAGCTCATGCTGTCCTCCCACAGAGCACAGACGAATGCGTGGAGGCAAATAATGTCACAGTGCAGGAAAGCACAAAATGACCGGGAGGAGAGGTGGCGGGCTGAAGACAGGGCTGAAGCTCAAATGTGGCGGCAGCGTGATGAGAGGAGGCAGGATTCAATGCTGAGGCTGCTGGAGGATCAAACCAGTATGCTCCAGTGTATGGTTGAGCTGCAGCAAAGGCAGCTGGAGCACAGACTGCCACTACAGCCCCTGTGTAACCAACCGCCCTCCTCCCCAAGTTCCATAGCCTCCACACCCAGACGCCCAAGAACGCGGTGGGGGGGCCATCGGCCAACCAGCCACTCCGCCACAGAGGATTGCCCAAAAAAAAGAAGGCTGGCATTCAATAAATTTTAAAGTTGTAAACTTTTAAAGTGCTGTGCTTAAAGTGCTGTGTGGCATTTTCCTTCCCTCCTCCACCACCCTTCCTGGGCTACCTTGGTAGTCATCCCCCTATTTGTGTGATGAATGAACAAAGATTGCATGAATGTGAAGCAACAATGACTTTATTGCCTCTGCAAGCGGTGATCGAAGGTAGGAGGGGAGGGTGGTTAGCTTACAGGGAAGCAGAGTGAACCAAGGGGCGGGGGGTTTCATCAAGGAGAAACAAACAGAACTTTCACACCATAGCCTGGCCAGTCATGAAACTGGTTTTCAAAGCTTCTCTGATGCATACCGCGCCCTCCTGTGCTCTTCTAACCGCCCTGGTGTCTGGCTGCGCGTAACCAGCAGCCAGGCGATTTGCCTCAACCTCCCACCCCACCATAAACGTCTCCCCCTTACTCTCACAGAGATTGTGGAGCACACAGCAAGCAGTAATAACAGTGGGAATACTGGTTTCGCTGAGGTCTAAGCGAGTCAGTAAACGGCGCCAGCGCGCCTTTAAACGTCCAAATGCACATTCTACCACCATTCTGCACTTGCTCAGCCTGTAGTTGAACAGCTCCTGACTACTGTCCAGGCTGCCTGTGTACGGCTTCATGAGCCATGGCATTAAGGGGTAGGCTGGGTCCCCAAGGATACATATAGGCATTTCAACATCCCCAACAGTTATTTTTTGGGTCTGGGAATAAAGTCCCTTCCTGCAGCTTTTGAAACAGACCAGAGTTCCTGAAGATGCGAGCGTCATGTACCTTTCCCGGCCATCCCACGTTGATGTTGGTGAAACGTCCCTTGTGATCCACCAGAGCTTGCAGCACTATTGAAAAGTACCCCTTGCGGTTTATGTACTCGGCGGCTTGGTGCTCCGGTGCCAAGATAGGGATATGGGTTCCGTCTATGGCCCCACCACAGTTAGGGAATCCCATTGCAGCAAAGCCATCCACTATGACCTGCACATTTCCCAGGGTCACTACCCTTGATATCAGCAGATCTTTGATTGTGTTGGCTACTTGCTTCACAGCAGCCCCCACAGTAGATTTGCCCACTCCAAATGGATTCCCAACTGACCGGTAGCTGTCTGGCGTTGCAAGCTTCCACAGGGCTATCGCCACTCTCTTCTCAACTGTCAGGGCAGCTCTCATCTTGATATTCCTGCGCTTCTGGGCGGGGGAAAGCAAAGTTCCATGAAAGTGCCCTTACACATGCAAAAGTTTCGCAGCCACTGGGAATCGTCCCAGACCTGCAACCCTATGCGGTCCCACCAGTCTGTGCTTGTTTCCCAAGCCCAGAATTGGCGTTCCACAGCATGAACCTGCCCCATTAGCACCATGATGCATGCATTGGCAGGGCCCGTGCTTTCAGAGAAATCTGTGTCCATGTCCTGATCACTCACGTGACCGCGCTGACGTCGCCTCCTCGCTCGGTATCGCTTTGCCAAGTTCTGGTGCTGCATATACTGCTGGATAATTCGTGTGGTGTTTAATGTGCTCCTAATTGCCAAAGTGAGCTGAGCGGCCTCCATGATTGCCTTGGTATGGCGTCCGCATAGAAAAAAGGCGCGGAACGATTGTCTGCCATTGCTCTGACGGAGGGAGGGGCGACTGACGACACAGCTTACAGGGTTGGCTTCAGGGAACTAAAATCAACAAAGGGGGTGGCTTTACATCAAGGAGTATTTCAGGCAGGACTTCATGAAGGGTTCCAATAAGAAATGGTGCACCTAAGTTATTGTTCTTATTGGAACAAGGAGGTTAGCCTGGCCTCTGATTGATACATGGCTAGATTTACCTCGCTGCACCTTCTCTGTGAGTGACTGCAGTGTGACCCAGAGGAATGAGACCCCTAGACGGGGGAGGAGGCAAATGAATACAAAACAAATCTGGTCTATTTCTTGTTTTGATCCACTCCATCTATCTTTTACATCTTTGGCTGGCAGCAGACATTGCAGAAGGACTGCTAGCCATCCTCATCTCTTGCCTGCCCGGCAGAAGATGGTACAATACGACTGCTAGCCATCCTCATCTCTTGCCTGCCCGGCAGAAGATGGTACAGTATGACTGCTAGCAATCCGTATCGCCTGCCTGCTCACCATAAGACAGTTCAAGAGGACTGACTGCAGGACTAAAGAGAATGACCTGGTCAAGTCACTCCAAATTTAGTCCCTGCGCCCATGTCTGCCCAGGCGCTCCCAGCCGACGTGGCCAGGAGCACCTCGGACACGACGAGGACGGCTACCAGTCGTATTGCACCGTCTGCTGCCAGAAGGCAATGGGTTGCTGCTACTGTGTAGCAATGCCGTACCGCGTCTGCCAGCACCCAGGAGACATACGGTGACGGTTACCTGAGCGGGCTCCATGCTTGCCGTGGTATGGCGTCTGCACAGGTAACTCAGGAAAAAAGGCGCGAAACGATTGTCTGCCCTTGCTTTCACGGAGGGAGGGAGGAAAGGGGGGCCTGACGATATGTACCCAGAACCACCCACGACAATGTTTTAGCCCCATCAGGCATTGGGATCTCAACCCAGAATTCCAATGGGCAGCGGAGACTGCGGAAATTGTGGGATAGCTATCCACAGTGCAACGCTCCGGAAGTCGACTCTAGCCTTGGTACTGTGGAAGCACTCCGCTGAGTTAATGCACTTAGAGCATTTTCTGTGGGGACACACACACTCGAATACATAAAATCGATTTCTAAAAAACCGACTTCTATAAATTCGACCTTATTCCGTAGTGTAGACATACCCTCAGAGGCTGGTTCACTGGTGGAATCGGCAGAATTGTGCACACCGTCAGAGTGGGGGGTCGCGCAATGCCTCAAACATGGCATGTCTGGTGCCAGAGATAATATCTCCCTGGAAGTAGAGGGCCCCAGAAGGTGTGGAGACCTTGGCTCTCCAGGGCAAACCTGATTGGAGCTCTGGCACTTCTCCAACCTCCCTGGAGTCAAGTCCCTGGAACTGGAGCAACAGTCTTACCCAGAGTGGATGATTCTCTGACCCTGAGGGATGCCGATGTGTGTGCTGGTTCCACTTGATACCAGTGGATCCATAAATTTATGTGGCTTCTTTCTGTGTTTGTGTGCTTTAGGGCACTCCATCCCTATGACTGGAACTCATGGAAGGAGTCTCTCCCTTCTTAGGCTCAGAGGAAGACTTATAACCTTACCTCCTGACTAGGCCCTGGCGCAGGGACCACAATGGTGGCACTGTTGGTGCCTGCCTCAGACTTTGTAATTAGAGGTGCACTCCTGGCAACCTCAAACCAATATATCGGGGGGAGAGGGAGGTTGCTTGGCCAGGGTCCGAATGAGGTCTCATAGTGACTTCCACGAGGTGCTTCCATATCGGAGAGTCTGGCATTCTCAGGTATGACTTGGAAAGGGCTGGCAGATACTGCACCTGGATGAAATGTGGGCTTCTCTCAAGCAGTAGAGGAAGTATTGATCTTCCTTGCTAAAACTACCCCCAAAAAGGAGCCCCAATCCTGCTCCTAAAACTATCAAACTACTAAAGATTACTATAAAAACAGTAAAATTATGAACTGTATGTTTTTAAAGTATGTCACATGTAAGAGGACACTAATAGTTCCAACCCAGACGATGAGGCAGGGAGAAGGAACTGGAGACGCAGTCTGTCTGCCTTGCCCTTTATCACCTCGGACGAAACCATGAGGGAGCCAAGGGCACATGCACAGACCAACGGACACTAGTACTTAAAAAATCTCCAGCTCCGGATGTGTGGTTTAGATGTGTAAACCCTCAGTGCAATCCAATAGGGACCATCAATCAAAGAAGAACTTAATGTTATATATCTTTGACTGATTATGTTAGACAACACTTTTTAAACAAGATTCTCAAAGATTTTAGGCACAGTGGCACTCAAACTTGTATGTTTACATCCTAAGAGACATGAAAGACCCAAAAATAAAAACAAAATTTGCAACACTACTTTTTAACTTCAAAGTTGGGCTTAAATAGTATCTAGGAGTAACAGATCACTCTTTAATCATGAAAAAGCAGTAGTAATCAAAGGTATATCAGTGACTGCAGTGATATTGGATTGTCGAGCCAATATCTTTCATAAGCATTACATTCACTTAAAAATACTTAAAACTAGGAACATTAAGTAAAAATTAAACAGGAGTTAATACAATGTGTTTGTTGATTCTTTGTTCAAATGATAAAATATCATTAAAATGTGTGATCCCAGAGAAAGTAGAACAGAAATTTAACTTGATTAATATGGTAAACTGAATTTTTGATGAAATCTGACTCAATTTCTACTTTCTTTCTGAACATGGCAAGTTTATGTCTAGGCAGATCTAGTTATATGTTCTGTCCAGTGGCTAATATTTATAAAGATGTGATGTTGTCAAAACCCAGCAATTCTAATTATTTTCGTAGAATATATTCTATTTAGTTTCATAAGCTGTTTGAAATATTTTATTTAACACATTTTTTAAGTCCATATAAAATGGAACTTGCAAACTACTTAGGAATAGCTAGTTATGGCTGCACTGCCAGTAAAAATGCCAGAAGTGATAAATATGAGTGAACAGGGAAAATGAAGTTATCTATTTATCCTAGGAAAAGCATATATGCTACTGAAGTTTAAAGACTATAGGTCACGGTGAGTTCATGTAATTATAACCTTTTTGGCAACATATGGCCTTGACATGTCTATACAGCCACTTGCATTTCTCTGCTAAAGAAATGAAAAAAACACAGAGAAAGTTTGGATAGACATTTTTAAGGAAAAGGTTTGAGGAAAACATTGTTACTGGCATAAAGCAATAATGTAATTTTAAAGCAGTACAAAAATAACCATTAAGAGTTTTGATTACTATGGCATAGTAAAGTTCTATTTTAATAAAACCAATTAAGCATTAAGAATTTTAAACGGTTGTAGTTATTTTTAAAATTACTATTCATTCTTTACTTTTGAGGTCATATTTAGAACTCAGCACTGACGTTAAACATATACAAATCACTAAAATGAAAAAGGATATCATTCCAAAACCAGAAAAACCATGTCACATACATCCAGAATTTAGTTGCCAGGTATATTCCAAGAGGCAGTGCACTATGCATTGAGTGATCAAAGAATGATCTGTAAAACAACAGAAGTGATGTCATCACATAGTATGTTCTTTTATACATAATTTAAATTCAGTATCAGTACACATGAAAAACCTCCTTTTAATGTAATACATTAAATAACAATTAGATCTCCCAGTACTGTTAGTAAAAGATTTTGCTTCTGGAGGTCCTCAGAGCCTGTAGAAGTCCCATTTTTCAAGATGCCCTGATGCAGAAGGATGGATGAGAGTCAGTTAATGTCACTCCTCAGATGGTCAAAGGGGTAACTATGGTGTAATATAAGACACAAGGGAAGCGGGGCTGATATGAATCTTTAATCAAACATAATGTTAATGTTTTATGCTATCCCTAGGTCAATACATAAACTCTTAAAAAAACAATTTTAAACCTAGTCTAAAATAAGATATTAATGGTTGGACTCAATCTGCATTGAGTTGGACTCAATTACCCCATTCTCTTCTATGTTCATAGACATCATATCATTTCCTATTAATAGATTCCAAGACCTGAAGAGACCACTGTGATCATTTAGTCTGACCTTGTACATAACAGAGGTCATAGAACTTTTCCTCACTGTTTAAAATGTATGCCTTATTTCCAGTCTGAAGTTCCAGCCACTGGATTGTGCTATATCTTTATCTGTTAGATGCAAGAGCTCATTATCAAATATTTTTCCCCATGTAGGTACTGATGGACTATGGCCAAGTCACCTCTTAATCTTCTCGCTGTTAAGCTAAATAGATAGAGCTCTTGGAGTCTACTACTATAAGGCATGTTTTCTAATCCTTTAATCATTCTCATGGCTACTCTCTCAACCCTCTCCAATATATCAACATCCTCCTTGAATTGTGGGCACCAGAACGGGACACAATATTCCAGCAAGGGTTCCACCAATGACAAATACAGAGGTAAAATAACCTCTGCTTCTACTTGAGATTCCTGTTTATGCATCCGCCCTTTTGGCCAGAGAATCGCACTGTCAGCTCATGTTCAGCTGATTAACCACCACAACCCCCTAATTTTTTTTCAGAGTCACTGCTTCCAAGGATAGAGTCCTCCATCATGCAAGTATGGCCTGTATTCTGTGTTTCTAGAGACATATATTTATCTTTATACATTTTATTTATATATTCATATTTAGACATATTAAAATATGTATTGTTTGCTTGTGCCCATCTTACCAATGACCTGTTCTCATTATTTACCACTCCTCCAATTTGTGTGTCACCTGCAAACTTTAACAGTGATGATTTTATGTTTTCGTTCAAGTCACTGATAAAAATGTTAAACAACATAAGGCCAAAAACTGATTCCCACGGGACCCCACTAGAAAACATACCCGCTCAATGATGATTCCCCATTTACAATTATATTTGGAGACTTATCAGTTAGCCACCTGAATCTTATAAATTACATGTGTAATCAGTGATCAGGCTCTTCACTTTTTACCACAGAAACATCAACAACAAAACAAAGAAAAGGCATTCAGTCTTCTGTGTAATCAACAAAAATCTTTGAATTGATTATTTTGAAGTTGCTCACACAAGTGTCATGTTGCCTTAATCAGTGACTCAAAATATTTTTAGTAGGATAACATGCTTAGATTATAATAAAATACTTCATATGCCACTGACATTACACCATTTTAGAACTGTTGATGAAATGGAGAAGTCTTAACAAATGTTTACTCTAAAACCACATGCTGACAGCAGTTAGAAATCACTGCTAAAGTGCTCACTCAGCAATATTCACATTGCGGTTATTTTAATAGAGTTTGAAGTGAATTCCTAGCCAAGAGAATGGACAGAAGTTGTGAATTACATTTACACAAGAGATTCCAATGTCAGAGTGTTCAAGAACACCATACAACACAAAATATATTTTTTAAAAAAGATCTAAAAAAGGAAATATATATGCCTTGTTTTCCTCAGTCTGTAGTTACAACAAAAATGCCTGTTTTCTCCTATCTCTTGCTTTTCTCATTACAGCTTCAGACAGAGATTCTTCACAGAAACATTATCAGAAGGAAAACAGTAGAGTCAGTTTTCCGTTTCATTTAATTCACTTATTTCTACGACAGGAAGCTAGTTCTTCAATTAAGCCAAAAAGAAATTTAAACACTGCATATAAGCCAGCTAATTCTCAAGAGCTGTCCTGAGTTCCAGCTAAGAATACCTATGAAAACATTTACCATTAAAAACATAATCTCAACGATACATATAAAATGATGGAGTCTAAATTAGCTGTTACCACTCAAGAAAGAGATCTCGGAGTCATTGTGAATAGTTATCTGAAAACATCCTCTCAATGTGCAGCGGCAGTCAAAAAAGCTAACAGAATATTGGGAATCATTAAGAAAGGGATAGATAGTAAGACAGAAAATATCATATTGCCTCTATATAAATGCATGGAAGGCCCACATCTTGAATACTGCATGCAGATGTGGTTGCCCCATCTCAAAAAAGATACATCGGAATTGGAAAAGGTTCAGAAAAGGGCACAAAAATAATTAGGGGCATTAAACAGCTTCCATATGAGGAGAGATTAATAAGACTGGGACTTTTCAGCTTGGAAAAAGAGATGACTAAGGGGGGATATGACAGAGGTCTATAAAATCATGACTGGTGTGGAGAAAGTAAATAAGGAAGTGTTATTTACTCCTTCTCATACCACAAGAACTAGGGGTCACCAAATGAAATAAATATGCAGTAGGCTTAAAACAAATAAAAGGAAGTATTTCTTCACACAATGCACAGTCATCCTTTGGAACTCTTTGCCAGAGAACATTGTGAAGGCCAAGACTATAACAGGGTTCAAAAAAGAACTAGATAAATTCATGGAGGATAGGTCCATCGATGGCTATTTGCCAGGATGGGCAGGAATGGTATCCCTAGCCTCTGTTTGCCAGAAGCTGGGAATGGGCGACGGGATAGATCATTTGATAATTACCTGTTCTGTTCATTCCCTCTGGGGCACCTGGCATTGGCCACTGTCAGATGACGGGATACTGGGCTAGATGGACCTTTGGTCTGACCCAGTATGGCCATTCTTACGTTTTAATGAAAAAAATTGAGCCTACCTGTCACAGAATAGGTCAATCACTGGGAAGCGGGCCATTCAAGGACACACCTCAAGGTTCCTCTCCACAACACTGAACAACTTAAACAACCTTCCCACATCCTGCCTTCCATCATACCTACATAAAATAGTCACCCTCATCCAATGTTCCCTCTAATTTTTTTTCCATCCACATGCAGAATGAATTTGGTTATGTGCACTATATTGAGGTAATGTGCAGATGTGTGCCACCAGTAGAAACAAAAAACCTAGATATAATATATATTTTTAAGAAGTTACTATGGGGATAATTACTCCAGCCAGGACAGGTTAGGCATTTTATAACTCACTATTCAAACAATTAAATTTAAGCATAAGAGAGAAATAAAAATTATGAAATGCACAGATCAGTCAAAAAACTAAAAAAGCACGCTTTGAAAACAGTATCAACAAGTAACACCACCACCACAAGTATGTGTTGGGAGATGAGAGAGAGAGAGAGAGACACACACACACACACACACAGACTCTGTGTGAGTGTGTGTGTGAGAGAGAGAGAGGCTTGCCCCTTTAAATATGCTGCCCCTTTAAGTAGATTGACACTCACCAGGCTGAAGCCTGCTTGTTCAGACACAGCAGCAGCTACCAGCAAGCTCTCTCCGTCCCACTCCTGAGCCCTGTTGTGTCCTGTCCCCCAGCTCTGTGGAGATGGGGTACAGGACGGGGGGGACACCCTGACATCAGTGCCCCCCTCCTACTTCCCCACTCTGCGAAGCAAGCGGGAGGTTCCTTTGAGCAGCTGGCCAGGGGCTGCAAAGCAGAGGCAGGAGCAGTGCGCTAGTGGCAGGAGGGGCACCTGAAGTGCGTGGCACTTGATAGATTGCTGAGCGGCCACGCAGCTTAGAGGGAACTTAGCCCTCATCTACATCACACATTTACACCAAGGGGATTCCCTGGTGGAGACACCCATCTTTAGAAGAATCTTGCTTTATGATTAAAAGGAAAAAGGAAAATTAGCTTTTAGTTTTTTTTCAAAAATTTACTTCTGGGGTGCTTTATAATAAGTTTGTAAACTGCTCTGAGGCTTTCCTCTTGAAATTAGCATGCTTCAATCAGAGTTCTGACACAGAAATAAAACAGACACTAGACTGAGGAACACTATAACTCTCAAAGGCAACTTTGGAGACAATCAGAAACTTACTGAAGTGGTAACTGTGAAAAGTAAAAACTACTTTTTCCATAAGTAATTATTATATGAATGCTAAATATATCTAGCACAGTACGTGTCCTACAAACTATCTACAGGGCAGACTGAAAGGGCTTCCAAACATCTTTCTTAGGAAAACAAGCTACACATGCATTTGCTAAACTTTCCTGAATACATACTTACAGATTGATCTGGGAGTTTGTTTTTAGGTTAAGAATTTAGAATGCTATGTAAGTTTATCTAGACACAGAGAAATCACCACCACAGGAATCAGATAAATATTGTAGCAGTAATATTATATTGTAGCCATCCAATAAAATATTCTTTCCTTAAAAAATAAACAAGGAAGCTAAATACAAAGAGGTTAATTTAATAATATTACAATTATAATGAATCAATAGAACGTAAGGACTTCAAATTTAAAGGTATTCCGTACCCAAAATTTACACTGAGAGTTTTCTGTTTTAATTTGGTAACCTGTTGTTTGCTCTGTGGTATTGAGACAAAATTGGTGTATAAAATCTGTATTTAACCTGAAAACTAACAAAATAATATAAGTCTAAAGAAAAAAAACCCTTATAATTATTTGGATTAATTAATTCTAGTTGCAATTTCCCACCATTTTAAGTGCCTGTGAAACATATAGTATGGCAACATTAATATTACAGAACACATTAACTTTTCTTCTTACAGTATAGAAGAACCACTGATAATTATATAAAAAGGCAAAGAAAAATGTAATAATTATAATAAGAGTTTGGTATACACCTGGTTTTAACTTTAACCCAATCACCAATTCTCATACCCTTTCAACCTAACTCTTTCACATATCCACCAGCCTACTCCCGCAAGCTCACTCACCTGTTTACCAAGACATCCAGTAAGAACAATCCCAGCTTCTGTTCCACTATCTTGCTGTCTGACCACCACTTTATCACCAAAACATTTCTGTCAGCAGTTAATACCCACCCTCCAATGGCTAAGAGACTATTCTTCATTACCTCTCCTTTACCCAGAATGGGAGAAAGAAACTTGTACTACATCTTGGATTTACACAATTACGTTTCTCTTCTAGTCAACTGTTATCCATGCATTATCTTGCTTTTCTTCTCAGTTTGTCTCATATTCTCACTAGAAAGACAAGGTGGGTGAGGCAATATCTTTTATTAAGAGACAAGCTTGTCTCACCAACAGAAGTTGGTCCAATAAAAGATATTACCTAACTCACACTCTTGTCTCTCTAATATCTTGGGACCAACATGGCTACAGTAACACTGCAAACAACAACGGATCATATCCTTACTGTTATTTAAGTTTGTTTTTAAAAAGAGAGGTTACTTACCAGTAACTGCTGTTCTTTGAGAGTGTCGCCTCTGTGTATTCACACTTGTGGGATTGGCACCTCCAGTCCAAGATAGGGGAGTCTACCAATGTCACTGGGTCTTTGCTGACCCTGAAGCAGAACTGGAAATAATGGGTGTTGTCCTTGGTAATAATGAGATCTAGTTGGGACTTACTCCCCTTGTATAACAAATACTGCCAGATTTATACCTAAGACATTTGTGCTGCTGTACAAAAATTCTGTTTAAATAATCTGCCTGGACATAGCTTTTCTCTGGCAAAAAGTTTTGGTCTTGAGCAAAGGGAGAGAGTCTTGCAGGCTAGGCAACCAGCTTTCAACTCCAGAACCATGATGTGTAGACAACTCCTAGAGAGTCCACAAACCTTGAAAAGACTGAAAAACAAGGAGAACATGCCAGTCCACTATGTGGAAACAACACACTAAAGGTAAAGGAGGTGAGAAGAGAATCCCCTAATAAGCTTGTGCTACTTTCACCTTTTGCATTTTCTATGAACCAAGACATTAATGGGTCAGGTGTAAGTAGAATAAGAAGCAGTACCTTTGCTATCAGTCTTATGGAGGCACAGACATAGCCTGGATAGCGGTATCACCTAGTTACATTGTTACAAAACGTGTCTGTGGATCAAAGTCTAGAAACTTGTGAAATCAGGGACTTGTTGCCACTTATACCATATAATCAAACCATTTCAGGCAAGTGGCTTACCAGAGTCAATCGTGCTGAAACCTCAACACCAGACTCAGTCAACCTAAATGGATCCAAAGACCAGGTAGATTTTCGGGGAGGGCAAGCAGGATGGTTGCCCTGGATGCCAACTTTTGGAGGCACCTCATCACTATGCCTGGTTTTTTTTTTCCTCCTCCTAAGCTTCTCAGGGGGCACCGATAACATTTACTATCCTGAGAGGAAAAATATCTTGGGCCAGCCCTCCTGAGGACTGATGTCACTTGTACTGGTACTGGATCACTTCACTGAGAAGTTCACCAGAGTCCAGCATGCTGGACTCTAGACACTGGACTCAGTCGACCGAGATGGATCCAGAGATCTGAGTGCCACATACAGTATGCTCTGAACCACTCCTTGTTCTCTAGTCTATGGTGCCAAAATTTTGGTGCCAGTGCCAAGACTTCGGCACCAAATTAGGCAGACAAGTCCAGATTTCCACGTGGACTCTGGTACTGTGACGGTGCCAGAACCTTCATACCGAATTATGCCAATCCAGCCAGAGCCATATCTAAGGGACTGAGACCACAGCACTGAATTAGATCAACCTGGAGGAATCTGGGGATCTTGGTGCCTTGTTCATGGTTTAAGAACCTTGGAAATGACTGCCAACCAATTAAGACTGAGGAGTTGGATAATATGTAAGCCAGACACAGAGCCACTTAAGTTAGCACATTGCCAGACTTAGCTGACCAGGCCTGAGGAATCTCTTTTAGCAGTAGGGATGTGTGAGGCAGCCCTTGTGGTCCGCATAGTTCTAGATGACACCTGTGCAAACAGATACCATTTCTTCTTTTAAATAAAGAAACCCATAGTGATAATTTAACTAAAACAGCCCTGAAAGGGCAGAAGAAAACCACTGACAAAAGAAGCGAGGACACTGCATGTGACCCAAACTCACTACCTCTTTTGGCAGTTAAGGAGGAACTGAGGGACAGTTTTATACCTTTGAAATCCTCCACATGGGGCAAAAGAGGAAGAAGAAAGTGGACACAGAGGACACTGGGTCACTCAGTGCCAGGGAGCACCAAGCTCACATGTGGGAATATTCAGAGGCTACTCAAAGAATATAATGTGTAGTACTGAGAAGTAGATTAAGGGTCAAACAGTCCACATACTTTGCAAGTCCTCTGGAGAGCTACGGAGGATATTGATATTTACAGTCATTATTCAAAACATAGAACATAATTATTTTAATGACTGGATGACAGATTTAAAACAACAGATTTAACTAACTTTCTGTTTGACAGTCATCTCTTCTGGCCACAGCAATAATTCCTGATGTTATATTCCACTTTGTATGAGTTTCTGAATGACTTTCAAAATGTTTCAGAATTTTAATTCTGAACAGTAATTAATTATTAACCTATTTACAATTCTACGTTGCTTCCCCTATCCCTCTCTAATAACTTTCCTCTTGACTGTTCCCTTCACAGTTTACACCAATGGTTTAACAGACATTCAGTACCCTCCCTCTGGAGACTGAATGTTTCTCTGCTCCTAGCCTTATTAGCTCAGTGCCTTTCATCTAAAATTAATTCAAAGGCTACATTCTGAGATGACACAGCATTAGAGAGCCAAATCTCACAGACCTTTTTCTGAAATGTAACAGTGATAAAACAGAAGTTCTTGCAAAGAATGCTATATATCCAAAAGATGCATATAGATCTGTCAAAGAAATCTAATACAACTTTTATTAAGTAAATGAACAAGACATATTTTAAACATTTGTCTGGGTGTACTAGATTGAAAAAGTTGCCTGATAAAATACTTACTTTGAAAGAAACTGTACCATAGCCCATACACCACCATACATTAGCCCTTTAATGAGCCACGAATCAACATCTAGGTCTGCTATAAACCCAACCAGCCAAATAACTAGGAATGGAGTTCCTAGCATCACCTTCTGACGAAATTCCTGCACAGAAACAAATATTTCAGTAAGCAATTTACAGTTCTTTTAGTTTCTTCTTTACAGTTCTTTAACAATCTAACTAAAACAGTCATAACTCATTTAAGTCTAAGAGCCTTAGTATGGGAAGGGGGAAAAAAGCTGCTTTTTCTAAATGTATTTTTCTTCTTTTAAGCCTGCTCATACTATGCAAGCCATTTCTTTCCTAAATGGAAACTAGAGATTTCCTACTAAAAGATGTCTTGATTTCTCTTCTAGCATCAGTGATTAGTCGAACAATTTTCATGTGTAAAATGCTTTATATTCAATTAGACTAGTTAAAGACCAAATTCAGAATTCATAATTTTTGAGCGAATCAAGTAACACGGTTGACCTCTGTAGATACCTGAGTCGTTCAAATTGGCAACTATGTTTTACACACTAAGAAAAACAAACATAAAAGCCATAATGCAATTAGGTTGGAAGTTAGAGACAAATTAAGAAAGAAATTTATTTAAAACATGGAAGATTGTAAAATCATTTGCAGCATTGCATATTGAAATCTAGTTAAGAGTAGATTGATAAATAAGAGGTAAAAGCAACTATAGTAAAGTGGAGTGGAAAATGGCTAAAAATAGTACCGTGATGTTCCACATTTGTGTCTCAATCACCTTCAGATCAAAAAAGTGCTAAGATTAGAACTAAAAAAGATTTTATACATGCCATAGTTGCAAACTCACTCTGGGATATAAAGTCAAGTTATGTTCTTTCTGACTAGCACATTATCTCCAGTAACCTTTACCCAACTAAAATATATTTTACGTGTAGCACAGGAGCTATTGAGATGTATAGCTCTATACATCTTGAGGTAAATATTCTGCAATTGGAATTCAGTTAACAATTCTACTGATCATGCCCAAGTGGGAACAAAATCCAGCTCACTATCAGCACCATAGGGGCTCTGCTATCCTAGCAGGACAGAAGAATAGTAGAAACTTATTGCTGTCAGTAGGCTAATCTTACACATAGGAAGCAGGTTTGTGGGATGAGAAAGTTCTACGTTTACATAATCACCTTTTTCACTTTTGTCTCTGTGACAATAGCCACAGTTTAAAGCAAACCTTTTATTTCGGTTATCCCAATAGCGCAGAGCCAGTACACTGAAATTACATAAAGATACCCCAGTAGAGATGGGTGGAAACAACTCTCTGCATTGTACTAGACAGTGACATGAAGCACAGGTGACATGCTCAATAACTCAAAAAGGGAGTTAGCCACACTATCTACAAGAGGCCATATAACTCTGAGTTTAGTATATATGACGAGAAAAGTAACAACTAAAGTGTAAAAACAAAATAAAAAGATGAAAGTGGTTCATTTTGGTGCACAAATATCACACAAGAACACTACTTTCATGGTAACTCTTGATGATCTGACATATAAGCGAAGTGTAGGCGGTAACTAATAGCCAATTACAATTTAAATACGCAGTTAGGTCAGAATACAGGCTACATTCAAGTTATCAAGCAATCAGCAGAATTATGCAATTACTATATATTACATAGTAAATGCTATGAAGCTTACAAAAAGTAAAATTGCTTACCTAATATTCATGTAACTTTGATCTCATATAGTTAGACTGTAAGCATTTTGGGACAGGGGCCATCTTTTAGTCGTGTGTGTCTATACTGCCAAGCACAGAGGGGACTCAATTACTGACTGGCATACCAATCCTTAATTGGGGCCTCTAGGCACTACCACAATATGAATAAAAAGACTAACAATTTAAGTATTTACAAGCGTTAACTTAAAAATGCCGGAGAAAAGATTTTCTCAAAGACTGTAACTAAGGTTTTCATTACCAAGATACACTATCTTCGAACCAAGAAACAATAATTTCAAGCCTCATGTGCCGCATTTAGAGAATATCTGGCATCACAGCCATTTCGCTAACAGATGAAAATTAATTCTAGATGGAAATCCCCTGTATATATTTTATATAGATAGCTATTTATTACAGAGACTGACAGATCTCTCTCCTAGACACCTCCATTTCCCAGTCCTCCTCAAAGATCCTACAATGTATTCCATCCATTCTTCCTCTGTAAGATTTTAAGTCAGTAAACACCACTCAGCTCAGGTCCAATATTCTTCCTGTGCACAGAGTTCGAAAATAAGCCTAGGTTCTAAATTGTCATTCCCTGGGTAACAAAAGATTAAAATGTCATTAGCCCACCACGCCAGTGCACTACAAACAATTTTTAAAAGCAGTTCATTTTTGTAGAAAATGTATGTTTTTGTTAAATTGAGCTGCTTATTTTTAAAGCTGACAGGTGAATTGCTTATCCATCAATCTAATACCACTGCTAAGGTTAAATATTCCAATTAGGATTCTATCTTACAATCAAATAAAAAACCTTTGAAAACTAGGTAGCTTCATATGCCACCATTATACTGTCGCAGTCAGCCTCTATGTTCCTTCACTTTGTCATACAACACTCACCAGCAGTTATACAGGAGAGCAAAGTTTAGGAAATAGCCTGAAACTTCTATTATCTGAGGGTGATTGAGAATCAGATTTGTCAAAGTATCTTGGCTCTCCGCAGGAAGCATACCGCATTGCTCCGAAGGCACTCTCCCTGCTGCTCAGTCAATGCAATAACATTGCCGTTGACCCTTGGAAAAAACTACAAGGCTGCTATGGCATTGATATAGAAGATGGATATAAGACGACGATATGAGATAATCCCAGAACTGAAACATGGGAAAAAGTTCTTGTTAATATCTATCTACACGAGCTCTCGTGCCATGCCAGCCACTGTAGTATTGAAGCACCTTTTTTGAAAAGGGAGGAATATGCCAAAAATATGGTTTTACATAATGAAAAATGTGAGGTTTCTTCTCACCTTATCAGCCTTTAGCTTTCTGAGAAATGATGGACTGTCGTATCCCTTTGCCTGTCTTGCCTCCTGTAAGTGGTTGATCATCCAAACATTTTTTCTCTGTTTTGCCAAATCAAGCGGTGATTCTCCCTGCCAGGAGTTTGAAAAATGGGAGAAATTTAATTTAAAAATAGAAAGTATTCAGAACAGTTTTACTTTTAAAATAGAAAATCACCCACATAAAATTATCGTCATATTGAAAAGACATTAAATAATATTCTGGTATTATTTCACTCTGATGCTTACTTTGACACCAAATAGACTGTTCATTCCCTCCAGTCTTTTTCTTTTCACTTCCCTTATAACTGCGTGAGTGATGAGCACAATGCTAAATCCATGCTCATGACATAATTTCTATGTCTCAAATGCGACAACAACTGTTGCCTTTAGGGATCCTCTGGCAAAACAAATCTGTGTTTAAATGTCCTGAACACTCAGTCTCCTTATCTGTGTTCCCGCCCCCCCAAACTATTGACAGGCAGCAGAAACTAAACCAAAAACATACGCATTTGTTGCCCACTGGATCATGGAAACTCTCCACTGTATATGATTACTCCTCGGTTACTTCTCTACCTCAAGGAAGACATTATCACAAGAAGTCACTAGTACTACAAAATGTTTTCTATGAGAAAAGTTTCTCACAATTTAATGTTACTAGGTCAGCCCCAGCCTTTGTGGTCCTAGGAAGAAAATGGAGAAGGACAGGAAGTATATGGATTGCTGGCATCCAGTTTATCCTACCATTATGAGGTCCTTATGGTTGGCTTGTGCCAGGTTCTTCACTTATCTTGAAGGGTCCCAAGGCAGCAATGACATTGTCCTAGTTTCTCTCTCATTGCACACTCAGGAGGGGAGTTAGAGAGAGTGAGAGAGCGAGCGAGCGCACGGACTAAATGGATTTCCATCCACAGAGATTGACATCTGTTTTCTACTCCAAGAAAAAGAGCTAAGTGAAAATTCATGACTAGGGTCAGATGTTATAGCGGAGGCAAGAGACAACCAATTGTAGGTACCTCCAGCTCCAGTTTCGCATTTGACTCCTCCTCTCTTCTACTGGAGTTAACTCCCCTCCTAAACAAAGCATTCATGGAGGCTTGAAAAATAGCTGAATCCTCCATCACTCGGCCATGCCTAAAAAAAAATGAGACAGGTACCAGAAACTGAAGTTACCCAGAAAGGGCACAGTGTACTAGCAACTGAAGAGGAGCCTTTCAAAGCCACATAGGACAGTCACCTAACTACCACTGAATGCTAGTGGGAGTTGGGCACCTAACTTCCATTTGAGCCTTTGAAAGTCTCATCCTGAGTCTCCATTAAGGGATTAAGTAGTACATTATGGAAACCCTGAAGTGCATTTTTGTGGCTCCTCTGGGGAGTTTCCTTCCACGTCCTATATATGAGTGTTGAGCCAGCCTAGTCCATCAGAAACTTACACCAAAAGTTATCTTTATTCTCATTGTTACTCAACCAGAGTATTAAAATATAGGTTAAGCTAGCTCAACCCTCTGAGGAAACAGAAAATTCTGGGGATCAACCACAGTGAATACCCTGTCTACTCACAGATCTATTGGTTTCTTGGATCACTAATCTCTGGAAAACCCTGAGACACTAAGTTTTTGGTGTCATTTTACATATCCAAATTATAAAGATTACCTGTGGACAAGTAATCCCCTCTAGGAGTTGTTCTCCTAAGTAAATCCTGCGGTTGCCCCATTTCCAGCTGATCATCCCTTCTACTAGAGGGCCATGTGACACCTAGTGACTGCTTAGATAAAAAGACTGCAGGAGCTTCAAAGAAATCCTTTGACTATCCTTCTAATCAACTGGCCATTTTAGCGTATTCCTTTTATTAATATGGAGGCATAACTGATTTATTAAATACATTTTAATATTTATAACCTACATCAGGGAAATCAATTCTGGTCTATCAATACACTTATCTCTGTGCCAGTAAGTAATAACTATTTAGCTTGATGTGATCCATCATGTGTGATCTTAATGATCAGAAAACAATAGTCTAAGGGCACGTTAACGGGACATTCATAGTCAAGCCTTTAAAAGATATGACTGAAACCTCATACCAAGAAAACACATCAAGGATCCACTCTAAGATTCACTGGTAGAGTCAGTTAATTCCTCTTTCAGTAAATGCTCTCCTTATTTTAGAAATTCATGATTTAATAGCATAATTATTACTTTCATTCTTCCTTTGGAAATGGAAGACATTACAAGTACTCAAATAAGATTTCCACTGATTTGTTTTAATAGACAAAATACTTGCCTCATCTATGAGACTACCTCAGTCCGTTCAATAAATTATGGGTAAAAATACTGGATAACTGTGAGAGAATCATTATAACATGGGGTTACTGCCTAAGATTCAGTCCTTTCTCTCAGTAATGAAAGTCATTCTATCTCCTTTCCAATCCAATCCTCAAAGGAAAAGAATATGATCTTACCACCAGGAAGAGTTATTTATCTTCTTATTTTTATTGTTCAAAAAAGAGTTGAAACAGACAACCCCATATTAATTAAATTAGAAATGGCAAATTGATGCTATATCATCAACCCAGTATACTGCCTAGTGTCATCAGATCTCCAAGATGTGTGTCTCCATGTTTCTAAGTATCAAGCTGACTAGATTCACTCTAGAAGCTTTCCTATTTCAGTAGAGAGCACTGATTTTTCTCCCTACTGTCTCTTGATCATTAACCAAAATCCTGGAGGTAGTCTTTCTGTTCAAAAGAAAACCATTGCCTTACTTGGATAACTGGTTCTGACCTGGGTCAACTCCCTCAAAAAAGCTTAAAGGGTAGTGTGATGTCATTTACTAACATTTTTAGTGCCTGGAGCTGACTGCAAACTTTTCCAAAAGCTTGAGCTCACTTGTAACATTTCAGTCTCTAACAAATCAGGAAATAAGATGGGTTTTCCATCCAGAGGATTCAAGAAATACTTTAGCTATACTACATTTTCAGTCAATTCCAAGAAGCTCTCTGAGGAAAGAACTTTACTAGACAGGGTTATGGATATGTCCAGATCACCATCTGTTCCACATCAACAGTTCAGAATTGACAAACGTCTGAAAAAAAATCAAAATCTGATTTACGGATAACTAGCTATGATTAAAAAGGCAGGTAAATCTAAAGTTGAAGCATTAGTCAACAGAAAAACTGGGAACAAGATGGGGCAATTTTCTTCTATTATGGACAGCATCAACTTAATTTAAACCTACATTTCTAAAACAAATTTTTATTTTGAAAACGTTCCTATAATAGAAAGCCAGATTTTTGTGACCAGGCCTCCTCAAACTCAATAAGGGGAACCTATAAATGTAAAAGAGAGAGAACAGTTATTTATTTTACAGTAACTGTTGTTCTTTGAGATGGTGTGGTCAGTGTGGATCCTCATGTAGGCGTGTACGTGCCTTGTGTGTGAGACTGGATTCTATAAAATAGCAGTATCTGCTGAAACCATGCATGAGCGTGTGCCTGTTTTTGCTCCCAGACAAGGGCATCAAGGGAGAAGCAGCTGCAACCCTTTCTCACTTCCCTTGCATTTCAAAGCCTCTGGAGCAGAAATTCTGATATTTAGTGTTGTCCCGCGTGGCACAAAGATCTATTATGGAAACCTCTAATGATGGATCTCCACAGGGACCACTCATGATTAGCAATAGACTATTTGTTCCAGAAGTCTGTCAGGTCACTGCTCATTTGCAGGAGGTATAGAGCCATTGGGTATGCCTACACTGCAATGAAAAACTCGTGGTTGGCCAGTGCTCAGGCTGCGGAACTGTTTCATTGTAATTTAGACTTCCAGGCTCAGGCTGGAGCCCAGACTCTAGGACAACTGCAAGGTGGGAGGGTCCCAGAACTTAGGCTGCTGCGGAAACACGGAAGTCAACACTGCAATGAAACAGCCCCACCACCCAAGCCCAGCAAGCTCAAGTTGGCTGCCATGGACCAGCCACAGGTGTCTATTTGCAGTGTAGACATACCCGTTGGGGTAACCCATTTCAGTGGTACCATGTCCAGAACTTGATGGCCCCTAGAAAGAGAGGAGACAAGCATACACCTCCTTGCTTGCTGACATAGTGCTTTGAGCTGTTACAGCTGCTCAGTGTTTCTATTTGTGGAACTCCAGTGTTACTAACACCAGCATAGAATGCGGCTTGCTAATTCAGCAAACCCTGATGTTATTCAGAAATAACTCCAGGCATGGTTCAGTGACAAAGGCACTTGGCGAGGTTTATTGCCCTTAAGGCACAGTCCCAGCACCCTGGCTCCACGGTTACAGGTACACTAAAACGTGAGTGCCCTGTGGTAAGGAGCGGTTCAGTCAGCAGCAGGAGTCTCTCCTGTCCCCAGGGCCACACAAAGGGTTAAGGCAAGGTACCCCAACATTTAGAGACTAAGACAAACAACTTATGTACCCCCTTACATGTTTCATAACATCCACTTGTTACCTCCCGTTGTACCTTGCTTACAGATGTCCCAGGCAAAACATCCCTATTCATCATTTCTGTCAAACCCTCTTATCTGGTGTCAAGTCGCGAGGTACCTGGGCTAATCTTTTGGAGTGTGTTTATACACATACCCAGTATTTGTTGCTTCTTAGGAATACTTGTATTTTAGCAACACTAACAATACCTTTGCCAAGGTCATGTATCAGACAGTAAACTTATAAGGATCTGCTTTAATACATGGCCTGACTTTGGTTCATGGCCTAACTTTGCTGACTATGGTTCAGGCCTCAGATCTTTCACCAAGCCCAGTGCTCCAGGCTCTCTTTCTCCTACAATGTGGAGACCTATGTCTTCTGAAGAACAGGTCCCCTGAATTTGTAGATGGTACAGATGGGTTTCCCAACCACGACTGATACATCAATATTAAAGTTCTTGCTGGGGAGGTGGAAGAGAATGGAATCCTCTCACTAAAAACATTCTTGGTTTTCTTCCACCACCTCAGTTCTGTGATGACATGAGAAGGAACCAAAATATTCTTGTTCAGCTGGTGTCTCAACAGTGAACAGACAGAGCTAGGGTGGCCACAGGTGAAGCCTGGCAAGTGGCATTATGTACATGCACACTGACATATGGCCGAGGAACCACACACACACCCATACTGTCACGGTCAGGTTCATTTTTATTCTGAGTAACAGCACCTGCACCCACAGAAATCTGTCATCAGGAACGTATGCTCTCGCCGACTTAGAATTGACCAAGGTTCCTATGAAGTCGTGTGTCTGATGGGATAAGAAACGATTTTTCATAATTGTCTCAGCTATGCCTCCTGGTGAACTCCTATACGCCAGGCTAACTGCCGTCTCCTTCTAGGATCTCCCCTAGATCAATGAATTCTTGAGTTAAGAATAGATTTGAATGCCCTTCTTTCTGAGATGGGCTGCTATTATGCGAGGCACTTTGTGAAGATTTCGGTGCCATGGAGAATATGAATGACAGCAGCTTCTACTTGTAATGAGTGAACCTTAGGTACTTCCTGTGGGACAGGTAGATGGCATATGGAAGTACATATCCTGTAAGCTGAGAGGCACAGAGAAGTCTTGAGTCTGAAAAGACGGGATGGTAAAAGCACTATTATCCTAAATCTGAGGCAGTATATGTTTTTGTTCAGTCTCCTCAGGTCTAGGGTAGGACAAAGACACTCTTTCTTCTTTGAGATAAGAAAATAAAGGTGTTCTAGAAGCTTCATCCCTTGTATTCTGCAGGTATCTTTTCTATGGCTCTTATTTCTTCTATGGTTCCTAGCTGAAGCAATGAGGCTATTTCTGTTTGTAATAGTGTCTCATGAGAATGAACCTGAAGAGCGGTGGGGAAAGGGGTGGGTTTAGGGTAGTGTGTGGAAATGGACAGGACAACTGTGAACAATGATGTCTGGCATCCATTTGTCAGCTGTAATTACCACCCAAGACCAGTGGAAAGGGGCAAGGCAGTTCCCAAAGACACATGTCGACTCCTGATTGAATCCAGAATGACTCGATTCTCCTGTCAAATTTGCTGCCTCTGAGAGGAAGCCAGGTTAGTAGAGAAGGTGGAAGATGGGCACTTTCTAGAGAACATTACCTTCTTTCTTGTGGATACTTTGGCTGACAACTCTCTGAGTATGATGGAGTCCTCTGCCGGGGCTGGTATTCGCAAGACTTCCTATAAGGAGTAGCATATAATTCTGAAGGACTGTAGTGCTGCCCATGAAGTTCTTGAGGGAGTGGCGTGTGTTGTCCACTTTCTGTCTGAAATGCTCAATTCCCATTGACCGGGGGTTCTGTCACATGTGTCCATGGCCACGTGTAGTGATGGTCTCTCAAACATTTGGCCCTTCTTAATTTTTTCCTTTAACTCACCCCGTTCTCTTACAAGATTTTAGATAGGAAGGGAAGGACCCTCTCCCAAGTGAGAAAATTGTATTTAGTAAACGGGGCTTGGTAATTTGCCACCTGGAGGTAGAGTAAAGCTGATGAATATGCCTTGTTAAAAAAAAAAAAAAAAAGTGGGGGGGGGAGTGGTCCATCCAGCTTCTCGGATCTTTGTCCTTGGGTGTGACTTTTGTGGACTTCGATTTTTTCCAGTGCTGTTGAAACAATCGGGGACCCTGAGTATGGATTAGCATAAAAATGTTCAAAGCTCTTTGGTGACATCTAATATTCCTCCTCCATTTTTCTGAAGTGAGAGCAAGAGTAGTGTAATCCTTTGACTGGTTCCAGTATCCCTTCATCAAATCAAAGAGTCTGTGAGACTTCTCACCAATGTAGAAATGTAGTCTCAATATCTCAGGCCTCCATAATGCAGGACAGGAAGCCTTGAAAAGCTTTGAAGACAATTTATTTGAAGGCTGTGGCTGGTGTCACCACCTTGTCCAATGAGGAAGATGACATCTTGTGTGAAGATGGGAGTTGTTGTGATCCCTCCGTCATTGCTGACCCTTGGGGCTCACATCAAGTTCTGATGTGGGTGGCCTGGCTAATGAGGCCACCAGGGAATGGGATCTCCTTTTCCTGGAAATATGGGAGGGAAAATCTGTTCCTTGACATGAGAGACAGCAGTCCCCAACAATTCCAGTATGACCAGGATGGTATACCATATGGGTGCTGGCCAGATCAGTGCCACCTCACACCCCAGTACTCTCTTTGGGAGTTGCATTCTTAAGGCAGAGGGGAGGGATCTCCACTTGATGCCCACAAGAAGGAATTTATCTCCTCTTTAAATGTCAGTGCTGTAGAGAGATATAGTATCAGGACCGGTTCCAGTACAGGAAACACCTCTAAACATGATCCAAATTCCTCCAGTGGGTATCTCGCACTCATGCTAGGCTCCCCCTCACAGGTTCTGGTGCAGAGGTCAGCCACAAAGGTCTCATTCCCTGTGCTGCTTCCAGTCTGACTGAGGAATCAGACACACTATTCTTTGAACAGTGATGTTTTGTGTCTGTCTTCCAGAACTTCCCTTCACATATGAGCTATAATTGGCCTCCATGAGTGAAGGCTGTCCTTACATACAGGCACAGGTGCTTGCTTAACTGCCTGGGATGCAGGCGCGATAGCTGTCAATGCCAAGGCTGTCAATACTAAGGCTTTTGGTGCTGAGATTTCCAGGGCTGAGGGCTTTGTCTATGTTGACGTAGCTGGTGTCGAATTAATTGATGCCAGCTCCACTCGTGCTTCTTTTTACCTTCTTTCCAGTGCGTGACCTTGGGGTCTAATTGTGCTTGTGGGAGAATTGGCCAATTCTGGCTTGTCTAGTAGTGACCATCACATCCAGGTCCAATATGGACTGCTCTAGCACATGTTACTTGAGTCAGGCATCCCTGGATTTGTGGGTCCTGGACCAAAAGCATTTGCCCATAGAGCACCTGTCCAGGATGTGACTCTATCCTATCATCCACCGTGTACGTCCTTAATAGGGATCAGTCTGTCATAGTACGGGCAGGGTTTAAATCCTGAAGGTTTGCAGTCTGCCGTGAGGCATGATGGATGGTGCGAAGTGCCTTGCCCCACTGTACAGAGGGGTCTGTATTAACTTTTCTTCCATTTTTTTTTTCTTTTTTTGTGGTACAGCGAATGAAAGGATTGTGAAGATGTTTTCTTCACAAACATAATGAAAGAAATGGTTTTAATGCTTCTAAGAAAAGTAGCAGGTTGGACACTTGCTAGTTTCTGTTCCACTGTCACAGGTGATCAGAGGGCGGGTTGTGGCTACCTGCCCTTTATGATCTCACATAGCAGGATGAGGCAACACACGGTACATGTGCAGCCCTAATGGACAGTGCTATTCAAAAGAATGATCTTGCACCCATGAAGCAAATGTGCACCTACGGAGGGATCCAAACTGATACACATGCAAAGAAGAATCTCAGATTTCGTGTTTTAACCAATAAAGCTGATGGAAAAAATATATGAAAAATAATCAAAATCTTGTTTTTTCAACGTTTTCTGACAAGTTCTAGACAAAAAGGTCTAACCTTTTCCTTGCAAAGATAACCTTGAAAATGCAAGTTGACAAAAGCCACTGTAGAGCAACTGCTAGATCTGAATGTACATTACTGATTTTTCTAGGGATCACAGCTTATTCTTGGTTTCACTTATAGCCACTTGGCGGTTCATCTCTGGGGGGGCCCAGAGTAGGACACAGTCATGCTGCCAAAGGTGGCATTAGGGCCTCTGCAAGTTCTCTCCCAGTCCGTTATATATAGTCACATTGGTCCCTTTTCTGAGCAGCAAGCATAACCATTCGGCCACAAGGAGGAAGAGCACAATAGCATGCTATGAGCACAGTAGCACAGGTGGGAAGAATGTATCCAGATCCGGAATAGCAGAGACTTTTTAGCCTTCCTCAAAATTCTCCAAGGGTAAAAAACTCACCCAGACCTTTCAACAGCTGAGGAAAATGGATGAAGAGACAAACCTCTTCACCTGCCATAAAGGGAAGGCACTTCACATTTATCTGACACCTATTACCAAAGGTTGCTACGAAAGACAAAAAAGTCTCCACCTCTTTAGAGACAGCAACATGGCAAAATTTCAACAGTTACCCACTTCCAAGTGCACAGGTTTGGGAATCTAACTGGGACGGTAGACCCTGGACTTTGATAATAGATTCTTCCCCTCCCATCTCTGATATTTACTAGTAGGCTTAGTTTTTCAGCTAGTGGCTATCGAAGTATTTGAGCCCCACCTCTCCCTCTAACTCTCATGCACAATAAAATAAGAAATTAACTTAAGACAGAGCCTGAGCCACTATTAGTGGTTACAGAATTGCCATGGATTTGGTATGCATATTTATATCTAATCAGCAGAGATTTTCTATAATTCTACTCCTGAAAACCATGTCCCTTTTATAAGAACTACCAAAGCTTACAGAAAGATAGCACTAGGACCAAGCTAGTAAAGTTAGAGAGACTCTCATAAAATCTAACTCTGAAAATTATTGAGTCTGATGATTTGTCACATGGAAGCATATTAAGAGTATTATTCCCAATGTGTACAACATTACATACAAATGTTATTATTCTTATAAGGGGACACTAGGTAAGAAGTTGCTACAAGCACTCTTGGGGTTCAATATTTATTACTGTCTGTCTTTACACTCGACATGTAGTTGTGATCCTTTACTCACACACCTTTACAGAACAGACTGCATTTATAACTCCCTTAAATCTATTGTACTTATCTGGAGTTCTAACTTTCCCCTGAGAAAGTTCTGTCACACTAGATTAGGCAATCAAGAAGATCTCAGTTTTTCTTACCCTTGAAAGCATTTTTCTTGAATTGTTTTCCCAGCCTGAAGGGGGATAAACTGCCGGCCCTTTCCTGCAAATTTCCTTTTATAGTGCTCTTGCAAGAAAAAGTTGTTCAAAGGCCAGAGCTTACATTTACTCTGAGAGTTTACTAAAATCTTCATTTAAATCAGGACATGCCCATGCCTATTTCCCTCCTTTCTCCCCCCCCCCCGCAAAAAAAACAAAAAACAAAACACCCCCAGCTTTATACCTCGAGTGAGTATTAAAGTTGAATATTTACGCTTCAAGACTGTTTGTATTTTGCAGGAGTCACAAAATGGAGCTATCATTTCCAAAACTCAAATTGCCTGATTAGTTCTATAATGTACTAATAAGGACTATTTATGACAAAAAAAGGTTCCTTGTCCAATTTCTATTAAAATTAATTAGGTCAAAGTTATGGGTTTGTCCTAGGTAGAAAAAGGAGACACTTCTGTACATGAGATATGTACATGGTCTCTCTCACTCTATTATTTTATTAAGTAACACAGAATAGGAGCTTTTGCTGCAAGACTTGGACAGCTGCTGTGTCTGTTCAGAATCTACCCACACTGACTACAAAGACCACAGAACTTCACATTACTGAATCAAGTGTGCAATAAGAGTCATGATCATTTGTTTTCATGACCACAATTAGCTTATTCTTTCTAATAAATAAGATCTATCTGGCTATTTTATTACACAATAGTTTATCCAGCTTTTTAGATCAGTGGTTACATATTTTCTTCTATCCATTTGTAGTTCCTTTCTATATTTGACTTTGAAAATCATAGACTAGGGAGTAAGCACCTGTGATAGAGAAAGAATGTCTGTGGAGAACATACCATGATCCAGCAAGTTAAAAGCCTATTTTCTGTCTGACTGCTGCTGCCTGCCAATAACCGAGGAGACGATACAATATGCTGTTCCAGACTAAAGGATATCCCTTTATGAAAAGCAATATTTTTAGGTGAAGTGATTTATTATATATAATACTACATATACACTGCATATATGGTCATTTTATAATTAATAGTTGAAGAGATGCCACAGAAAGTAGCCACATGTGTGGGCTTGTAAGAGTTGAGGCTGAAAATATAATACATCCATGGTTAACTATACAGGTAACTAGTAGAGTATTACAGCATAGTCATGCAAGCAAATGTGTGAGGCTAGCCTCTTTGGTTCAAAGCATGGAAAAAGCAAAGTAGACTTTGTGATGAATTTTCATTCAAGAATACCAAGATTTGTGACCGTCTAGAATGCAACAACATAGCTTCAATTGCTGTAAACTTATATTGCACTTGCTTGTGGGTCTGACCTACACTGGCCAAGAAAATGGATACCCTTAACAATACTGTGTGAATTCAGATAAAATATGTATATTACTTAAAGTTCATAAGTTGATTGTCTCTGCGGCTGACAACATAAGACAAATGCCTTGATCACCTCGAGTGAACCCACAGAACAAATTAACTGACCTATACCACATGCAGTATGTAATAATTGCAAATATCGGGTTGGGTTCTCCAGTCTGTCCATCCTTATTGTGCCACCCAGGATTCAAGCTAAAAATGGCCACTGGAGAATCCCCCTTGTGGAGATGAACACACCTCTGGCATGCACAAGCAGTGGAGCCTGTTTTTATGCCAGCTGCCACAACTCTAGCACACATGGTATGCTGGTAAATGGCTGAGGTATTGCAGCTCCACTATTCCAATTATCTATTGATCCCTTAGGGTACACTGCAATAAAAAACGGGTGGCACAGAGTCTCAGAGCCCAGGTTAGCTGACTCTGGCTTGCACAGCTCAGGTTGGGGGACTAAAAATAGCAGTGTAGATGTTCAGGCTCAGGCTGGAGCCTGGGCTCTGAGACCCACCCCCCTCCAGGGAGTCTCAGAGCTCAAGCTCCAGTCTGAGCCCAAACATCTACATCACAGTTTTATAGCCCTGCAGCCCGAACCAGCTGACTCAGCCCAGTTATGGCTGTGCCACGGGTCTTTTACTGCAGTGTAGACATAGGGCCTTTGTGCCAGTGGATTAACTTGGAGCAGCTACTTGGCGGTTCTAATGCTAAACCACAGAACTGTAACTGGCTCCCTGATGACTCCACCCCATCCCTACCATCAAGCAAAACTTAGTCACATGGGAGAAAAATGAGACAATTATATTCCTTTAACCAATATTCTGTAGTTATGGAACATTCTGACTGCCTTGTGAGACGGGGGAAAATTGGAGCTTCTGTCCTCTTTCCAGAAAGCAGCAAACATCCCACACCTCAAATCACCCCAAAACTTTTAGCAAGATTAAATTTTCAGTCACACTCTTTCAATTTTATACTCAGAAGCATATGCTCCCACAAAAACTGATGTGCACATCTTTGAGTGCTTATGTGTTTTTGCAGATGCAGAATTAGAGGATATGGGCCACTCTTGCTGAAAAATGGGTCCCAAATTTAAACAATATAGTTTCCTCAGTATCATCATGACCCCACATCACCTCCTAGCAATTATCTAACTTCTAGTAATAATATTACTGTACATCACTTATAATAAAAGATTAAAATGTTTACCTTGATATTTTGGGCATCAACATTAGCGCCAGCTTCTAGTAGAAGACTAATTACTGTAGTATTTCCTGCTAGCACAGCCCAATGTAGTGCTGTATTTTTGTGATATTTGTCCCCAAGATTAATGGAAACATTAAAAGTAAGCAGCAATCGAGTTGGATCCACACTAGAAAAATAAAAGCTTGGTTAGATCTACAAAGAATTAAAAATCACAATGCACTTTGTTTATGGGTTTGATCTACTTAAGCATCTTAGTGCATCAACTCAGACAATATTAATCAGAATACCCCTTTTTTATAGTGTTAAGTACTAATGGCCAATTCTGCTTCCACTGAAATAAATTATAAAACTACTTTTGAATCCAATGGAATCTGCACAGGCCTATAAATTAGTTAATAAGTGTAACAAAGCTTCTTCTAGATGGTAGCAGAGCACATATTTTTACATAAATTCTTGTTTTCCCATGTATCACAGAAAAGTGACAGTATCATTACAAATATATAATACCATGCAAATGTCTACGTATTTGATGCATAGCAATGAGGGTACAAAACTTCTCTCGTTCCTCATCATCACACAACTCCTATAGAAGAAGCAGCAGAGGAAGGAGAGGGAAGAAAACACAGTAATAATGTTAAACAAACAATGCCCTCTCTTCTTCACTAACTGTCATAAATCAGGCAAATTATAGTAGGGTTGATGACATTATGGGAATAATTTAGCTAGCTAAAAAGATAGTGACTTGTTTGTTTTTGTATTTTATATTGTCTGACTAAGGCAAAGTGCTTTGAACAGGTCTGTATTATAATGAGTTTATTACCTGTGTGTTCTGTAAGCTGCCCACATTAAAGGTGTCATTCCATTTTGATCCATCATATCTACATCCTGATAAAAAGAAAAGCATTAGTGAGAGAAGTAAAAAATGCTACAATTTCAGTATACTATAGGAACAGAGGATTTGCCATGCTGGATCAGATATTGGTCATTTAAGTCTGGTATCCAATCTTCAATGTAGACACTGAGGGCTTGTCTACACAGCCCCACGGTTAGGACTACAGGGGGATGAACTGCAGCACGCACCAAAGTGCTGTGCTGTAACTGCCCCACCATCTCTGCTGGTGCAAACCAAAAGATACCTAGTTTGTATTAACATAGTACTGGTCTGGAAAGGCCTTTGTTAATGCAAACCACGTACCTTTTAGTTCATACCAACACTGCCCACATGGGTGAATTACAGCACAACTCTTTGGCGGGTGCTGCAATTCACACCCACATAGTGCCTATTGCAGTGCAGTACAGACATAGCCAAACTGATGATTCACAAGAAAACAAAATATAATGAAGTTGTGCATTGCAAAACCTGGGAGCAAGAGACGTTTTTCCCCCCTCTGTGCTTGGCATAAATAAGATAATGCCCTAATATTTAAGATTTGATGAATGCCTGCAGGAAGCATAATCAAGCACTTCTGCATTTTAATACATCTTTTGTATTTACAACGCCAGGTTCTGTATCCACAAAAATCAGTATTGAATTAACATTCTCTCCTCCAGGATATTTGTATTAACTATTGTTGAGGAATACTGGAACAAGTAACATTAACTGTAAAATTAGTGAGCAAGTCCATAAAAAAGCGAAATTGCAGTAATGTGCACTTGCGAATGTTTTTAACTGGCAGAAAGAATCCTTACATGGAAATTTTTAAATATGACAATTCTAAACAGTACCATGTTATAAATAACATATTTTAGCTAGATGAAATGAATGAGGCAACAGAATGTAGTTAGTGACAATGTTAGGTTCTCAGAATGATAAATACTGGCTAAATGTAAAGTATTTGTGTTTAATTATGTGTGGACAATCATTAAATGTATAGTAAGAACATGCTTTCATTCTTTTTCATTTTTGTATATTAGCAGCCATTTTATTTTCTGAATACTTAAAATACCTTATTTCCCCCCTCGTTCTGCTTTTAATAACTTTACTGGTAGGAAAAGGATGTTATATCCAACAACAACAAAAATCGCTTTTTAAAACAAAATAGATATTATGTGTACATATGCCCACACACATAACCCCTGGAATACATATCATAGATCACTGGTTATATTCTCTCTCTTGAAAATTTGAACAAGCTATTTGCTTAGAAGGATGACTGACTGACCTACAATGTCTGGAGTCTGGCTGACACTTTAAAAAAAAAAAAAGTAAGTATCGTGGCCAATTAGTTACTTGATCCCCAGCCCAACTCCTGTAATATTTTTGGTTTTGTATCACCACCAAATAAATTATATTATTGGTTTTGAGCCACTGGGGCTGTTTGACATTATTGTAACTAATTTTCCTTCAATTCTTGAACGTGGGCTGCCTTAAACTGCACCATAAGAAACATGTAATTCAAACAACCTAATTTCCCTTTTTGTATCTGTGATAGATGGTGTCCAACTTGTCAAATATGAATGATGGCTCCTAAGTAATTTTAATACTTAATATTCTATAGTTATGTTTATGATCAGCTATGCTTTTAGGTTAACTGCAAAGAAGGTAAATCTCAGTTTGTATGACAACAAACCATTCTAAAAGGGTCTAAAGGCCATCAACTGGATGAATACGCCAGTCATTTACAAATGGTCAAAAATTTCTGGCTAAAAATGTCCTTTTTGCAAAACTGAAGTTTTCCATATGAAAGTTTTGATTTTCCAACAGGAAAATTGTAATGTTTGCGTCTTGGCTGCTTGTCCAAAAGGCTCTTGTCAATTTCACTTTCTGCTAGTGAAACTGATAAAAGCTTTCCCCTAGGACTAGTGAAGCACAGAGCCCCCATTGTCTGTTGCCTGTCTCCCCCGTACCCCCATCCCAGCCAGCTCTGGGAGCTGGAGAGGCAGAGTGCGCTGATGACAGGAAAACATGAGGAATTCTGCCACCATGGGAGGTGTAGTCTTGTCCAGGAGGATGGCTCACAAAGATCACTGCCAGGTGTGTTCTTACTGAACTGAGGGATACACTTTATAATTTTAAAGGAAGTAAATAGACCAGTACAACTGGATTTGGAGCTGCTACTGGAGAAATCCAATGGTGCCTTGTCCACACAGAAAATCTCTTCCACTGGGCTTTGTATGTCACTCTGGTTCAGGGTTTCTTGCTTTGGACCAAGATGTCTTGAGAATACAGCCGAGCAGCTTTTTCTACAGATGTCAGCCAGCTAACATCCAAAATGCCAGATTCAGGGATGTCTGATTTGGATGCAGGACTGGACCACTGTTCTGCAAGACCAGATTCAGTAGGACCAGCGAGGTCATGGGTCTCCATACTTACAGGTTAATAAAGTTTGAGTACCAAATTATCTAGCCCATGTCTGTGCTATCATAATGACCTGAACTGTGTACTGCCTCAATTTCCTGAAGAACCTGAGTATCATGGGCATTGATGAAGAGAGGTATAATAGACCAGGAGCCCACAGAATAAGGAAGGCATCCAAAAGGAAACCTGGGCTCATGTCTCCCTGGAGCAGAAGCTGAGGCACTTGTGTCATGGTGCAAACAGGGCAACTTTTGTAAATCCCTATTTGTGCAAGACGCTTAAGGAGGGCTGCAATCTTGAGGCACAACTGAGGGTTCTCTGATGAGTCAGTCCGCCAGTTTGTTCTGGAGCCTAGGAGGTGCAGAGCACCATGAGATCCACCAGTCCATGGGATCCAGAGAGGGGAATCACAGAAGCAAGGGTAGCCATATGGAATTTGAAACAAGCAAAGAAGGTTGAGATAAAGATCAAGGATGGGTCTCCAACCCCTTTCTTCTTTTTGATTAAGAAACAGTTGGAATAAAATCCCTTGCCTCTGAACTCTGTGGCATTTCCTCTACCCATCCTAGTTGAATGAAGGAGTCCACTTCTTGCTTAAACAGTCTCCCATGAGAAGGGTTCCTGAAGATGGACAGGATGGGTGAGGAGCGGACAGAAACATTTTGAAACTGGATAGGATATCCCTTGTTGATTATCTGAAGGAGCCACAGATCTGAGGTTATCCCATGCCAGGCGGTTGCCAAAAGGAGTGTTGGACGAACAAAGATGTGAAAGTGATCCAGCCACAGTCTCAACACACACATCAAAACTGGTTCTTTCCCGAAGCCCCAAGTTGTGAAGCAACCAAGGAAGAAGCAGAGGGTTGCCTCTCGTAAAATCACTGCTTCTTCCTCAGGGTCTCCTCGGACAGTTGCTTAGTACCATACTGAGATTGTGGTCTCTGTCGGTAGAACAGTTGCTGTTTTGAATTCTTCCTCCTTGGAGGCTGGGACATACAGGCCCAAGAATCTTAAGGTTGTTCTGGAGTCTTTAAAGTATATGGAGCAATTCATATGTACCACTATTAAAGAGGTAATTGCCCTTGAATAGGGGGCCCTCAATGGTAACCTGGACCTCCCTTGGAATTCCCAATGCCTTAAAACTAAGCAGACTTCCTCATCACCATGGCATCTACCATTGTCCTGGCTGTTCTGTCTGATACACTGAGTGCTCCTTGGAGAGGCATTCAGGCTGTGAGTTGGCCTTCTGTCAAAGGGGACTTCACTTCCTCATGCTGGTTTTTCAGGAGTCTGTCCATAAAATTGCAATCTTTGTCCCATATTAAAAAAAAAAATGTATTTGGGGAACAGCTCCTGATAATTCGTTACTCTCATCTGCAGGCTTGCTATGGGGTACACCTTTCTCCCAAAGAGGTCTAACTTCTGGTCTTTCTCCCAAAGGATGGTCTTAAAGCAGCATAGCCAGCCTGACTTCTCATGAGGACTATGGTGTTGGTAAAAATATTCCAACCCTACAGCAGACATCTCTCAGCACTTTTTGATGTGATGTGACCAAGGCCAGCCTATGTCAAATCACTTTGGCCAATTCAAACAGTCTGTTATTAATGGGCATGGCTGACTGTCCCATAGAGGAAGGCTGCACTATACCCAGAAGTCTGTGTTGCTTCTCCTGGGTAACCTGCAACAGGATAAGCAGCATCTCCACCAATCTTTTTAGCAAGTCCCTTTAGCTCATCCACAGAAGTGGTGGATGGAGGCTTAACCAACTCTGTCTGGACAGAATGAGCTGACTGGAAGTTGATATACTGCTGGAGAGTAGTATAACCTCACCTGCCAGAAGCTGAATTCAATACTGAAGTGGAACCCTAGATGACTGGAGCTGCTTCTTTGACAAGAGGGACCTGGCTCTCAAGACTGGATAAAGTCACCTTCCTGGAATAGGGATTCACCCCCACTTGAGGGACCAGTATAGCCTCAGTTGATAGGGATAATGAGGATGGCTCTTGAGTGGGTAGAAGGTGGGGTGTGCTCTATGGATCCCTGATGATCTTCTGGTGCCCCTCAAATATTCTTCCTTAGATTCTCTGCCTGATTCTCACTGTGACACTCACAGAGGTGTGGGAGCAACTCCGGAGAAGAAGCTCTGCTGTGTACCTCTGGGGAAAAAGAAAAAACGTAAGCCTCTTCCAAAACTGGGGCAGATCTATCAGGTGTACTCCATCTTGTGGGCAACTACCCCCCCATAGCCTCTCAATGAGAGGCGAGTCCGTTACCATTCCTACAGAGAGATGTCTCACTGGTGCTGTGGAGGGTAGTGATGCCGACAAAGAGAGTTGGCACACAGCTGAAACTGAAGTCAAGGAAAGAGATCTGATTACACAGACACTTGGTGCCATAATTCCCAGTGCCTGTGTGAACAGTGCCAAGATGCTCGATGATGATACATTTGGTGCCAAAGTCTGTGTCTTTCTATCAAACCCGGAGGCAGCACTGTCCTTGGTATAGGAAGAGGCCATCTACAGCAACTTTGGGTTTGGTGCTGGGGCGCTGGTATAGGATTCCACTTCAAGGGTTTTGGAGGAGTAAGCCTTAGGAGAGGCTTTCTCCATCCCACGCTTGGAGAGTGGGATTGGTGCCTGCCCTGGTCCCTGAAGCGGTGCTTTTTAGGGCCCGTTTCTGAACACATCATCTATGCGGCTGACAAGTGGGTCTTATGAAAAGCCACCAAGAGTGGCATCTCAATTCATCAGGGCATTGGCAGCATGGAGCTGACCAGACACCTGGAGCGTCTCTGAAGGTCTACCCGGATCCAATGAGGCTTGCATCTTTCCAAGAAGAAGAGTTTCAGCTTTGCCTCTGTCGTCTGAGTCCTCTTGAAGTATGACACGCAGATTAAGCAGCACTCGAGAGCACAGCCCTCTTCAAAGGACAGCAGACACAAGGAGCGTCTGTTGTTCATGGGCATAGCAATGTCACAGGAGTAGATCTTTAACGCCGGTGACTTAGGGTTAACCACTGTACAAGGGGGCTCTGCACAAAGGAGAGATCTCTTGTATGGAATGGAAGTGGGAACTATCATTACTGTATCTAAAATTAAGTACTTCAAAGCAATGGGCAAAGAAAATTTATCAACAAGAACTAATGCTAACAAACTTTTCCTAGTGAGAGAAAGAATTGTGCTAGCTACTTGCTAAGATCAAAGAATGTGGATATTACAAGGTCTAACAGTCACAAGCAGTAAAAAGGAACTAAGTGCAGGTTGCGGCTGGCCCACACTTTATCATTTCAGATTCAGGGAGCGAAAGTGCACTCAGGGCACAAGCATGGACCCAGTGGACACTGCTATTCAAAGGAATCCAACCTCACACGCCTGAGTTACATGTGCATCCAGAGTGGAATCTGTGTGGATAAATCGCTCAAAGAAAAAATTCCAGTTTCCACACATCTTTACTCCTAATGGTGCAGTGGGAACTGCCCAGGGGAAAAGGGACGAGGGTTGGGGCATGCTTATATCCCATTGATCCATGGCTGCCAGAATGGTCCTTGGAGCCAGGGACATCCAGTAATGCTTAGAGCAGCCTCATAGCTACTTTAGTTGTGCAAGAGGGCCAAGCCCAGAAACACAGGGCCCAAGCTTCATGAGTGCAAAGGTTACATACACACACACTCCACCCGCCAAGTAGTCCTTGGCACTGCTCAGAATCAGAGTTTCTGAGCAGTACTGCAGCTATGAGTGTTAAAAAAATGAATTAGTGCTTGGCAACGTCTTCATGATTTTTTAACAATTTACGTAAGCAACCTTTGAAATTGGTTTGTACCACTTTATGTAGTGACAAGATAAACAAGTACAGTGGTTTTATTTTAAAACCACCTTGCTTCAAGTTTTTCCTCTCTATTTCATTGATCTGTAGAAAGAATCTGTTTTTATCTATGACAACCTAAACTGGGTTGTAGATTCTGATACTTGTGGACAGCTAGTGACAGGAGTCTTGGAAGACACTGAGCACTTGGTAGAGGAAGGTCAAAATTCACAAGTAACAGGATAAGGATCCTATCTGGGCAACAGTAATTGCAATTTCCATTCCCAGACAGTGCCATAAAGAAGCAGGTGGGAACCAGAGTGAACACAGGGAGAGCTGAGTGACTGCAGGGCATCAATTCTGCAAATGAGTAACTAACTTCCTGGATCTGAGTATTCCTATTGAACTCACTCAATGGGGCTAGTCGTATGCACAGTTACTTGCATCCATTTACAGGATGGGAGTTTACAAGTGCAGTGGCAGAATAGTTTCATAAAAGGTTGTATTAAATTTTTGCTTTTAAAATACACATAGAAGTGTGGTTTTGTAAATTTTCCATTATCTTTCTCTATTACAAAACATGAAATAGTATTTTAACTTCAATAACCATAAATATGTAAAAACATACCTAAATACATAACACCACAATGTTTATTGATTAAATTACTATGGATTTTGATAACATATGCAGGCACAATGCATAATTTTTCAACTTCATTTTCTCAGCTGTTTTCCAAAATAGCCAGAGTAATTAATACAGATTACAGATTCATCATGTAATATTAAACAGACATTGTAAAGGCAAAATGGGCACAATTTTTAGGTTTAGTAGTAATAATCTTTTACAAAAAACTCATGACCAGGAGAAATGTTTCCATGAGGATATTTTTAATTCCAAAAGAAACAAAATACAGCTACACATCCATACACTCACACCTCCCTATACAGTTTCTTTTGAAATAAAATTATATATTTATACATATATTACATAAGTAATAAAAGTTTATTATTTATATAGTATGTAACAATTATAAAGAAACATTTCTTTGGTGTTTTTGCAACTAATATACAAGTTTTTATTTATTTATTTATAAATTTGTAGTTTGATTGCAATAAATATATATTTTAAACCCAACAGTGCTGCTTTAACCAATGACTTTTGAAAGAAAAAACACTGTGTATATATTACACATACATAAAAAGCCTTACCAAAAGTCACCGTTTTACACACACACACACACACACACACATTCATTAACAAAATGCATGATTATGGAATTTTCTGATGCAGGGCGAGATCCTTAATAAAAATTCTATTGATCTCTGTCTACACCATTTATGCTGTTCAAACACACGTTTATCTACTATGTTTGGTCAACATCTTCATGTGTATCTTACTGCATAATGATTAGTATAACAAACTTTATCTGTTTAACTACACAAACAGTTTAATAAAAATTGTACGGCTGTCAATTAACCGCAGTTAACTCACACGATTAACTAAAAATTAATTGTGATTAATCACACTTATAACAATAGAATATCAATTGAAATTTATTAAATATTTTTGGATGTTTTTCTACATTTTCAATATTGATTTCAATTACAACACAGAATACAAAGTGCCCAGTGCTCACTTTGTATTATTATTTTTGATCACAAATATATACACTGTAAAAATGATAAACAAAAGAAATAGTATTTTTCAATTCACCTCATACAAGTATTGAAGTGCAATCTCTTTATCGTGAAAGTGTAACTTATAAATTCAGATTTTTTGTGGGGGGTTTACATAACTGCACTCAAAAACAAAACAATGTAAAACTTTAGAGCCTTCAAGTTCACCCAGTCCTACTACTTCTTCTGCCAATCGCTAAGACAAACAAGATTGTTTACATTGACATGAGATACTGCTGCCTGCTTCTTATTTACAATGTCACCTGAAAGTGAGAACAAGCATTTGCATGGTACATTTGTAGCCAGCATTGCAAGGTATTTACATGCCAGATATGCTAAACATTTGTGTGCCCCTTTATGCTTCAGCCACCATTCCAGAGGACATGCTTGCATGCTGATGATGCTCGTTAAAAAAAAATGTGTCAATTAAATTTGTGACTGTATCCTTGGGGGGAGAATTGTATGTCTCCTGCTCTGTTTTACCCACATTCTGCCATGTATTTCTTGTTATAGCAGTCTCGGATGATGACCCAGCACATGTTCGTTTTAAGAACACTTTCAGAGCAGATTGACAAAACACAAAGAAGGTACTGATGTGAGATTTCTAAAAATAGCTACAGCACTCGACCCAAGGTTTAAGAATCTGAAGTGCCGTCCAAAATCTGAGAGGGACGAGGTGTGGAGCGTGCTTTAAGAAGGTACTGATGTGAGATTTCTAAAAATAGCTACAGCACTCGACCCAAGGTTTAAGAATCTGAAGTGCCGTCCAAAATCTGAGAGGGACGAGGTGTGGAGCGTGCTTTAAGAAGTCTTTAAAAAGCAACACTCTGATACAAAAACTACAGAACCTGAACAACCAAAAAAGAAAATCAACCTTCTGCTGGTGGCATCTGACTCAGATGATGAAAATGAACGTCTCAGTTTGCACTGCTTTGGATCATTATCAAGCAGAACCCATCATCAGCATGGAAGCATGTCCTCTGGAATGGTGGTTGAAGCATGAAGAGACACATGAATCTTTAGCACATCTGCCATATAAATATCTTCCAACGCCAGCTACAACGGTGCCATGCGAATGCCTGTTCTCTCTTTCAGGTGACATTGTAAACAAGAAGCAGGCAGCATTATCTCCTACAAATTGTAACCAACCTTGTTTGTATGAGTGATTGGCTAACCAAGATGTAGGACTGAGTGGACTTGTAGGCTCTAAGGTTTTACATTGTTTTGTTTTTGAATGCAGGTTCTTTTGTACATAATTCTACATCTGTAAATTCAACTTTCATAATAAAGAGATTGCACTACAGTACTTGTACGAAGTGAACTGAAAAATACTTTTTTTGTTGTTTTTTTACAGTAAAAATACCTAATCAAAAATAAATATAGGTGAGCACTGTACACTTTGTATTCTGTGTTGTAATTGAAATTAATATATTTGAAAATGTAGTAAACATTCAAAAATATTTAAAATAAATGGTATTCTATTGTTGTTTAATGGCATGATTAATTGCACGATTAATCACAATTATTTTTTTTAATCACTTGACAGCCCTAAAAAATTGATTACTGAAAGCAACAGCTTTGAAAAAGTATTTTAAAAGTTAGAAAGAATATACCAAGACCATTTTCTGCTACTGTTGTCACTATACAGCAGAATCTAAGCAGAAAGTAAATATGAGGCAAGGACTGATATACAGCAATATGAGATTGAAGATAGTTATCTGTGCTACAGCACCATCTGCTGTTCCATCTCAGCTACTTTATAAAGGAACTAAATATAATACAATATACTCCCAATTATCCAAATAGCATGGGGGACACGGGTTTTATCTGGATAAACTAGAGTGTGAATAATCAAGAGGGTAGAAGCCATTCAGTAGTGGGATAGCCTCCCCAGCAGCTGGAGTCTCGTCGTCGTCCTCCTCCTCCTTGCAGTCCTGGCCAGGGGTCTCTACTCTGCCCTGCTCCACTCACTCACTCCCCTGACAACAGGGCTGCAGAAGGCTCCCTGAATTATTGAAGGGTTGGTGACACCCAGTCTCTGCAGGGGCAAAGTATGGGGCAGAGCACAGACTCTGGGGCTGGGACTCTGCTCTGCCCTGCCAGGACTTCAGTCTTCCCTCTATCTTGTGCCTTTAGGGATTGGGTGTCACTGGCCCTGCAGCAGGGCAGGGAGCCCTCTACAGCTCTGATGTCATGGTCCTACTCATTCACTCCCATGATAGCAGGATGCAGAGGGTTCTCTGGGCCGCTGCAAGAGCCGTTTAGCAGCAGGGTGACCTCCTTCATGGCCGGGAGCTCCGCCTCTTCCTCAGAGTCCTGTTCAGGGGGTCTCTGTTCTATTATCCAAACCTTCACATTATCTGAATCCCTTCTTTATGCCCCAGCATGCGATACATGGTGGACAAGAACGGGATTCAGAAAATGCAGAGGTTTGAATAATAGAATTTTGGATAAATGGGAGTATACTGTATATGTTTACAAGGTCAAAGCAGCCAGAAAACAAGAATAAAGTAGAATACAGGTTGATGGAGCTCAGTTATGCCTGGATAGTCATTGCCTGCTACAGAGCATTTACCTGGAATGTATTGTTTTTAATTACACAATATGCTGATACTTAATAGCTATAGGATTATTTGCACAAAGACACCGATTCTACAGGGATAGAGGTGTTAGATTCACTAGATTTTGTTGTATTGCTTAAAAGATTGTTACTACAAAGAATGGGTTATAGTATGTAATGCTGGGATGTTATTAAAATTATTTCAACTTATATTTTACATAATGCGTAAGTGGTAACAGACTAATTTTTTGTAACTGACTTTTATGGTCATGTTAAATTTCATCAGACTGATTTGAATGAACAGCAGCATAACAAAGATACACAATTGGAAGTACCTAGTTAAAAAATATAAGAGGGGATTTTTTTTTAAATGAGTTATGGAGACCATACCTGAACTCTCCTCTACCAAGAACAAAACAGTGCTGAGTCATGTGTGCAAGCTAGCCAATAATTACGGCGAAGATATTTTCATGGATATTTTTAGTGCAAGTCACAAACAGGTCACGGGCAATAAAGAAAAATTCACGGAAGCCTGTGACCTGTCTGTGACTTTTACTAAACATATCCCTGACAAAATGGGGAGCCCAGTTGCAGGGTCCCCACACTGCCAGCAGAGGTTTTGGCAGCTGCAGGGACCGCTCTCAGGTCCCCCCGCCACTCCCGGCCGCTAGGGCTGAATTCACAGAGGTTGCTTGAAGTCACCGTGACTTCTGCAACTGTGACAAGATTCCGTGACTTCTGCAACCTCTGTGAAAAAAAAAAAAAATCTTAGCCTTATCTATAATTTATTTTGAAAATACTAATGGTGACTTTGGTTTAATGATGCCTTTCAGACACACAAAATGAAGGATGGTGGGACATTAGATGAGTTAATCTGAGAAGCAAATTATTTTTTATAGATGTATTGACACATCCCACAGCAAGGATGGGGAGATTGTTTTATTAATTGTTTTGTTGGGTGTATGCACAAAGGTGTACAGGGAGCTAAAACAAAAATGTTCAGTCTCATGATATCATCATGCCTCTTTTGCCTTGTTTGGCTGTTTACGTGAGGTTTCAATGTTTTGGAGATTTGTGGATAAGTGAAATATACTTAATTAAAATGATATTCAATGAAAGTAAGGAAAATAATATATAAATTCACTAGTATTTACACATATTATACTGGCATTAAACACATATGAACAAAAGCTAAAGTGCTCACACAACTGTTAACAGATGGTATATGCTTCAATTAAAATGCAGTAGTCTAAAACTACAAAACAGTAATAATACAAAAAGACATTACAGTTTCCAAAACGACAGAACATTACATTACTCAAATTGTAAGCACAGTTTTTAACTATTTTCTTACTACTGAAATATTCTCTTTAGGAGTCTATTTATTAAAATGTGTTATTTTATTTGAATTTACCTGTCCCTTTGCTATCAGGTAAGCAACAATAGATGTATGCCCAAACTGGGCAGCCAAGTGAATACAGCTGCATCCTTCCCCATCAATTAGTGATGGATCTGCACCATACTTCATCAGTTGTACAACCATGGATAAGTGACCCTGTCTAAACATAACAGTGAAAACAAACACACCTGGTTAATTATATATATAAAATTTGGTAACATATTTGGATAGGAAAAATGTTAAATTCCAACATTTTTAATTAATTAAACAATTATATCATTATATCACTCTGAATTAAAGATTAAGACAACTTTTCCTTTGAAAACGATGATCACTATGCATCTGATTCTGCAAATATGTGAACAACCAAGTATGAGACTAATTAATTTTAAATTTTGGATTTTTTTTTTTTTTAAAAGTCTATGAACAGATTAGTTGATTTTTTTTTTATTTTATTTTTGCAGGGAGGAGATGCAACGTATCCTTCTATTACGGGGAAAACGAGTGCTGCTTTGGGACCGACACTTTTCCTGCACTGCAGTAAAAGCATCCACAAAATCTTTTTAGCATAATAGCCATCAGGGTTCTCACCATTTTTGTGATAAGGTGCCAAATATGCACAGTTGTCAGTTAGTGCACAGCTGCGACACCACAAACCAGGCCCTTCCAGTCAATCAGAATATGGCTTTGGTCAACTGGTGTTCAAAGTGACACAAATTTTCTCTGAACCTGATTTAATTTAGAGCAGTAATAATCTGTTTAACAGTTCACCTTATAATACATATATAACCAAATATGATCTTTAACCCAAAAGGAATAAATTAGTTTTAATATTTAAAATTAAGCCGAACACATTAGCTTAATGAGCGGATTTTTCATTGCCAAGTATCAACATAATTTAATATTTTAAATGTTCCAAAGGCCAATATCCCAGGCCTTCTTTTTGCAGTACATAATTATGAATATTAGTACATATATACTTCCTTTCCCATTCATTTCTACTTAACTGTATCTGAAGGAGTACCTATTAGAAGACAGTTGTCTGTCCAGTACTGTACACAGGAGTTCATTCACCCCTTTTATTCTTTGACAGTGTCCTACATAATAATTCTGGTCTCTCCTGGTGTTTAAAATGCACCTTTAATAATCTCCTGAATTTATGAGGCAATGCTCTGGACAGCATCAGACACAAACTGTCTCCTGACTGTCATCCTCCACTTCTGTATTACTAGATACCACCAGATACTCAATAGCAAGATTCTCAAAGCAACAGTGAAGAGCCGCAAAGCGACAACTGACTCAAATTTTTATACAATATATATCCTCTCTTATCATAACGATCAGCCTCTTCTACATCTATAGACCAGTTTGCTAGTTTCAGATGAACTGAATGTCCCGTCCTTAGAGACCAAACATATAAATGTACTCAGTTACTGCCACCAACCCAGTTCCTCAAGTTCACTCGTACATGGAGACACAACTCATACCCATAATAGAAGTATATAATGGAATCTAATTCAAATAACAAACAACAAATTGCTGTCTAATTAAACTGGAAGTACAGAAAATCCAGACTTTTTCCCCACCTCGTTGCCCAGTGAAGTGGGGTGGAATTTAAATCTCCTCCCAGCTGATCAACAATAGCACCCTTTGATATGTAGAATCTAAAAACATAATGAAAAATATACATTTAATCTAAATTGTTTTGATTACAATCAAAAACATGAAAGATAAGTGACAAACATATAATTAAAAAGAGACATAAGATGCAGGTTTAAAAAAAATATGCCCAGCCTTCCTATAACAGATCTTCTCCTTGAAATTACCAGTCTTGAATTTTTGATACACACAGCTTTTTGCTGGTCTAGTCTTATTTTAAGATTACTTTTATTAACTTCAAAATTGCTAATTTAGTTGTCACTATACGTGTTAATGTAAAAAGATTTACATTATTATAAATAGATGGAAGGTTATTTACAATATTTTTTAAAAAAAAACTAAGTTATAATTTAAGTTCAGTGGAGTAAAAGAGATCTTTGTGTTTGACTATGAAAAACAGACAGGAATACTTGCAGAATTTTAGTGAAGGTAAAACACAGTTTTAGACAATTCAATTTGTAGCATGTATTATCACTGGAATGTCCCTACTGAAATCACTGTTCCAAGAATGAATGTTTCTGTTATGCTTTTAACCAAGTGTAAAGATTTTACACGCTTCTCAATTACAGTTATTAGACAGGGGACAAAAAAAATTAGATACTTTAAAAATGACTGGATAGAAATTAATTTTTCTGAAAAACATTTTTTAGCAGACTAACCACCTGTAGGACAAATTGAATTATCCACATTTAATCTGTAGCAATTCATATTTATAACATATGTGCAGTTTTTGTGAGCTGAGATAATTCTTTTCCCTACTGAAGTATGCTTTCCCTGAGAGATTAAATTGGTAAAATGTGGAAGACAATGTAAGTCATAGTTAACTAACAAAAAAGGCAAACATTTTTTTAAGCACAAGTCTTGTCAGAAATTTTAACAATACAGTTACTTCAGTGCAGGTCAATGGAAACCTCTAACAGTTAAAATTGAATCTTACATGCAAAATTTGGTCTCAGATCCAGATTTCAGGCATCTTAAAATTTGGAGGTGTTCAGCCCAGTATAAAGCAAGAAACCACCTGTAAAATTCTGATCTGGACTCCAAAACAACCCTCCAAGCCATCCCTAACCTGGTGGATGTTCAGATCTGTCATTTTGGTTCATTACCCTCTCAATTTTCAATAAGTTATTTTGCTAGTAAATCATGTATGAAGAAATCATATGATAGGGCTCAAAACACCTAGTTACAAGAACATCTACAATAGAAGAAACATGGAGAATATTGGGTCTCTTTTTTAAATTCTAAATGCCAAAGAGAAGTTATATATCACTAACTGTTTGCCTCTTTGACAGTGAGGCAGGCCTGCATGCAGCCAGTTAGGAGTGACATAACTACAGGGTTTACATTTGCTTTTAAATTTAATAAAGAAAGAGGGGAGCAAGTGCATAGTCAGGAGGGAGGTTTTTTATATATAACTTTGCAGGTGAATTTAGTGCTTATGGAAGTGAGTGAATAACTACACTACTCAGAACTAGCCATCATACAGGCATGGTACTGTGCAGAACTTCCTCATTAACTTCAATTCTCACCTACATCACTTCTATACTTTCAGCAAATCCCTGACAAGGGAATGACCTTGTAGGGGAGAATAGTTCCGTTTTTGGAGGGGAGAATAGTTCTGTTTCAGCGCTCATTCAGCCTTTGGACTCTATTAAGAACAGTGCCAACTGAGAGGGGAGTATTTGTAATACGAGCACATGTCATCCAAGAACTCAACACTGGTCAACCCTTTGGATTTATTGAATGAATAAGAAAATACAAGTAAGATTACTTTTTAACAATGGCTTTCAGATGCTATTGTACCTTTTTTAATAAAGCAATATAGATACCAGACAAAAAAAATACACATATGTTGGTAGTTTAAGTTGTTTAAGACTTCTTTGACATTCCAGCCACTGCAGTTGTCAGACAAGCCAGAAGGAGAAGGAAAATAAGAAGGGGTATAAAAAAGGGAAGAAGAGCAAGAAAAAGACAAAAACCTCTCAAAAAAAGAGCCCTGGTTGCTTAAAGAAATCAGGTGTCTTACATTTTATCAGTTCTGTACATAGACTCTCCCTCAAAATGATAGGGAGAGGTAGAAGACTGCCTGTTTTTTTATCTAAAAGAAAATGGACATACAATCAGTCTTGTTATTCTTTTACACTTTTCCATGACAGTGTAAAAGGAGATTAGCTGTCTTTGCCATGGGAGCTGCAATAACACTTGTTCTTCTGTCTTTCAAAACCAATGACTAATGTACTTCCATGTCTGTATTTCTCCGTCAGTGGTTCTGCATAATGGAAGGCAAAATGAACTGCAACAGGAAAAAAGTGCCCTTAAAAAGCAAATCATGATGACAACTGTGGCTTCGTGAAGGATCTGGTGGCCAAAGAACCTATAATAACAGATAGGACCTAGAGACTACCTGGAGAATCTCTTTATGCCTCATTTTTGCCTTTGCATATTTGGTTGTGTGTGTGGCTGCACATGCACATTAACACAGTAGAACTATTTTGAAACCTGCCATTGAGTCAGTGAACTTAATGTCAAGTGCTCTTGGCATCCTGCCAACCCCCATGTTATACTGACTACCTATCTAGTGTATACATTTAGCTCATTTTTTTAATTAATGCAAAAGGAATCATATGTACCATTCACACACCTATGACCTTGCAGAGTAACAAACACTAATGATTATTCCTTACTTACTTTAGTCTCTGTTCTAAAAACCTAAAGGATTTTTTCTTTGGTCATCACTTCTTGTATTGTATAAGACAAAAAAAAACAAAACTGGCTACTAAGCATTTAACAGGTCTTATTCTTGGGTACTACGGCATCACAGAGATTCTGCAAAATATCTAGACTGGGGTTTCTGGCTTTTATTTTTTACTAGGGCTGTCAAGCTATTAAAAAAATTAATCGTGATTAATTGTGCTGTTAAACGATAACAGAATACTATTTATTTAAATATTTTTGGATGTTTTCTACATTTTCAAATATATTGATTTCAGTTACAAGATAAATCTAAAATACATTTTGTATTCTATTTTTTATTACAAATATTTGCACTGTAAAAAAAACACAAAAGAAATAATATTTTTCAATTCCCTCATTACAAGTACTGTAGTGCAATCTCTTTACCATGAAAGTTGAACTTACAAATGTAGAATTATTTACATTGGTACAAATCTGGTGTACATACAGTACTTGTATGAGGTGAACAGAAAAATAATATTTCTTTTGTTTATCATTTTACAGTGCAAATATTTGTAATAAAATTAATATAAAGTGAGTACTGTACACATTGTATTCTGTGTTGTAATTGAAGTCAATATATTTTGAAATGTAGAAAAACAGTCAAATATTTAATATATTTCAATTGAGATTCTATTGTTTAACAGGGTGATTAATCATGATTAATTTTTTTAATTGCAATTAATTTTTTTTTTTAGTTAATTGCGTGAGTTAACTGCGATTAATCGACAGCCCTATTTTTTACCCTTAAAATTGAGAACGAGTGGGCTTAAAAAGGAACTATGAAATCTATTTAGCATTATAGACAAACACAAAAATTACTTAAAGACATCATTGATGTTTAGCTATATATTAATACATACTTCACCAGATCTATTCTGTTGTTGATTGCAGCCCAGTGGAGAAGTGTAACGTTTTCTTTGTCTGGCTGCCGTACATCATAACCTGCTTCCACCAACTCTCTACATCGTTCATATATTCCATACCTTGAAGAAGAAAAAAAATTTCAACTTATTATCATAAGCAAAAACCAACACATAGGAAACAATCAGGTACTTAGATACCAGAGAGATGAGCACAGTATAAGAACTTACGCAATTACAAGATTGTTCTCACCTGCTGGAGATAAACAAAAAGTGAGTAAGAAACAGCAAACTTCTTATGCAGAGGGATTACCATGACAAAGTTTTCTTTTTTCCACCTGCTGCTAATAGGAGAAGCATGAAGACAGGAAACTTGTGCACAAATAGGACAAGACAATCAGTCAACTGCATAAGGAGTTCTTGAAAGACTATATTACGTATGTGAAAGAAACGAAGATTTTGCTCCTCTGCCATAGAATTTCATTTGTGAACTAATTAATCAATCTAGGTCGACCTGAGACTACAGTTTTCCACCAAGAAGTGCTCTCTTCCCACTTCCCTGGGGAAAAAAAAAACAGACAATATAATCTCAGTTTATGGAAGAATAAGCAGAAGCAGAAGCACTGAAAGCAGTGACCCCTGTGCAACCACATGCAAAACTTACTGTTCTTCATGGATAGTCAATACTACCTGGGACCAAAGTTGACCAACATCAGCACTTCCTTTCAGGAGGAAAGTTTACTAATGTTGAGAAGCATGTAGCTGCTTGGGCAGAATTCAAAAAACTACTACTAGCTACTGATAACCCAGCTAGCTACTACCCTGTCTCCATGCTCCTTTTCATGGGCAAAATTACAGGGAAAATTATGACAATACCTGTACTCTATTAATGTCTGAGTCCTAAATGCTCAAGCTCCAGACTTTGATAAGGAATCGTGACAGCTCAGGTTGCACTAGTCTCTCTCAATGTCACAGCTGAAACACAAACATTCTTGCTGATGCACCTATCAGCAGCTCTCAACAAAGTTTATCAAGAAGAACTGCGCTGGAACCACAACTCTGAACTCATTTGGGGCTTTGGGGGGTAATATAAAAAACCATAATGCAGACTGTTGCATTTAACACACAGCCAGCTAAAGGATTATGCCCATGTGTCCCTTCCTCACAGGGGGCAAAGTGACCCATTCTCTCATTCCTTCACCACTCAGAGTTTCAAGAGGAGTTTCTGAGCTGCAAGTATGGATGATGGGGTCGTGGGATCCACATGCACAAAACATCTCAGAGAACACCACTTACTATAAGGTAAGTAACTGTTTCTTTTTCTTCAAGGTCCTCTGCATGTGGCTCCCACTTATGGTGATTAACTAGCAGTTTGGTAAGCTAAGCAGTGAGAGATAGGAGCTCATCTGCACATGGACAGTAGAACTGGTCTTCTAAACTCAGCATACACCCCAGATGCTGATACGAGAGAGTAATGGTTGGTAAACGTGCAAACTGAGGACCATGTCACTGCTCTACAAATTTCAATGACTGGAACTCTGCTGAGGTAGCTTGGCTACTGGTAGAATGAGCAGTCACTCAACTTGGTAGCTGTAACTTATGGATGACATATGAAATCTTGATACTGTTCACAATCTATTTGGTTAATATCTGAGATGAGTTTTGTCTACATTTTGATACATTTAAAGCAGTGGTTTCCAAACTGTGGGTCATGACCCAGTACTAGGCTGCAGAACGTAAAGCACTGAGTTGCAGCAGTTCTGGTCAGCACCGCCGACTGGGCCTGTTCCTACACCGCGCTGTGCCCTGGAAGCAGCCAGCAGCAGGTCAGGCTCCTAGGTGAGGGGGCCATTGAGCTCCGTGTGTTGCCCCCACCCAGAGCACTGGCCAATGGGAGCTGGGGAGGCGATGCCTGCGGGCAAGAGCTGTGTGGAGCCGTTTGCGCACCTCCGCCTAGGAGCCAGACCTGCTGCTGGCCGCTTCCGGGGCGCAGTGCAGTCCGCAGTGCTAGAACAGATGGAAACCCTGCCTCTGCACCACGCCTGCGCCACTTACTGGGAGCCGCCAGAGGTAAGCCTGCACCCTAATCCCCTGCCCCAGACCTGATCTCCGCCCCCCCTCAAACCCGTAGCCCCTTCCTGCATCCCAAACCCCTCATTCCCAGCCCCACCCCACAGCCCTGACCCCCTCACTCATCCCAACTCCCCGCCTCAGCCCTGAGCCCCCCCAAACCCAGAGCCCCCTTCTGCACTCCAAACTCCTCATTCCCAGCCCCAGGCTAGAGTCCTGACCCCCTCCCACACCCCAACCCCATTCCCCAGTCCAGAGCCCCCGCCCACACCCTGAACCCCTCATTCCCAGCCCCATGCTGCAGCCCTCACCCCCACACCCCAACCCTCTGCCCCAGCCCTGAGCCCCTCCCACACCCCAAACTCCTCATCCCCAGCTCCACTGGGTCATGGGCATCACAATTTTCTTCAACTGGGTCGCCAGAAAAAAAGTTTGAAAACCACTGCTGTAAAGAGTTTAAGAGATTGTCTGAAAGATCTCATTCTAAGACAGTACAATAGGGCTCTTAAATATTTTGACAGTTGTATAAGAAAACACAAAGAACCTTGAATAAAAGGATGAAAGTCTGAGATTGCAACTTTGATGAAGTTAAGCAAAAGTCCTGACTTTAAGCAACAGAAGATATATCATTAATCCTGGACTAGATGCTCAGAGGCGATCAGAATATTTTGACCATATCCTTAGGAAAAAATGTTTTTATTGAGCTATGTATGTTTTCCTAGTCAAAGTTTTTCTAACTTTCCATGAAAATTCTCTTGACTTCATTGGAAAATTCTTTATCCAATCATATTAACTTTACATGTTCATAGAATCATAGAATATCAGGGTTGGAAGGGACCCCAGAAGGTCATCTAGTCCAACCCCCTGCTCAAAGCAGGACCAATTCCCAGTTAAATCATCCCAGCCAGGGCTTTGTCAAGCCTGACCTTAAAAACCTCTAAGGAAGGAGATTCTACCACCTCCCTAGGTAACGCATTCCAGTGTTTCACCACCCTCCTAGTGAAAAAGTTTTTCCTAATATCCAATCTAAACCTCCCCCACTGCAACTTGAGACCATTACTCCTCGTTCTGTCATCTGCTACCATTGAGAACAGTCTAGAGCCATCCTCTTTGGAACCCCCTTTCAGGTAGTTGAAAGCAGCTATCAAATCCCCCCTCATTCTTCTCTTCTGCAGGCTAAACAATCCCAGCTCCCTCAGCCTCTCCTCATAACTCATGTGTTCCAGTCCCCTAATCATTTTTGTTGCCCTTCGCTGGACTCTCTCCAATTTATCCACATCCTTCTTGAAGTGTGGGGCCCAAAACTGGACACAGTACTCCAGATGAGGCCTCACCAATGTCGAATAGAGGGGAACGATCACGTCCCTCGATCTGCTCGCTATGCCCCTACTTATACATCCCAAAATGCCATTGGCCTTCTTGGCAACAAGGGCACACTGCTGACTCATATCCAGCTTCTCGTCCACTGTCACCCCTAGGTCCTTTTCCGCAGAACTGCTGCCTAGCCGTTCGGTCCCTAGTCTGTAGCTGTGCATTGGGTTCTTCCGTCCTAAGTGCAGGACCCTGCACTTATCCTTATTGAACCTCATCAGATTTCTTTTGGCCCAATCCTCCAATTTGTCTAGGTCTTTCTGTATCCTATCCCTCCCCTCCAGCGTATCTACCACTCCTCCCAGTTTAGTATCATCCGCAAATTTGCTGAGAGTGCAATCCACACCATCCTCCAGATCATTTATGAAGATATTGAACAAAACCGGCCCCAGGACCGACCCTTGGGGTACTCCACTTGATACCGGCTGCCAACTAGATATGGAGCCATTGATCACTACCCGTTGAGCCCGACAATCTAGCCAGCTTTCTACCCACCTTGTAGTGCATTCATCCAGCCCATACTTCCTTAACTTGCTGACAAGAATACTGTGGGAGACCGTGTCAAAAGCTTTGCTAAAGTCAAGAAACAATACATCCACTGCTTTCCCTTCATCCACAGAACCAGTAATCTCATCATAAAAGGCGATTAGATTAGTCAGGCATGACCTTCCCTTGGTGAATCCATGCTGGCTGTTCCTGATCACTTTCCTCTCATGCAAGTGCTTCAGGATTGATTCTTTGAGGACCTGCTCCATGATTTTTCCAGGGACTGAAGTGAGGCTGACTGGCCTGTAGTTCCCAGGATCCTCCTTCTTCCATTTTTTAAAGATTGGTACTACATTAGCCTTTTTCCAGTCATCCGGGACTTCCCCGGTTCGCCACGAGTTTTCAAAGATAATGGCCAATGGCTCTGCAATCACAGCCGCCAATTCCTTCAGCACTCTCGGATGCAACTCGTCCAGCCCCATGGACTTGTGCACGTCCAGCTTTTCTAAATAGTCCCTAACCACCTCTATCTCCACAGAGGGCTGGCCATCTCTTCCCCATTTTGTGATGCCCAGCGTAGCAGTCTGGGAGCTGACCTTGTTCGTGAAAACAGAGGCAAAAAAAGCATTGAGTACATTAGCTTTTTCCACATCCTCTGTCACTAGTTTGCCTCCCTCATTCAGTAAGGGGCCCACACTTTCCTTGGCTTTCTTCTTGTTGCCAACATACCTGAAGAAACCCTTCTTGTTACTCTTGACATCTCTGGCTAGCTGCAGCTCCAGGTGCGATTTGGCCCTCCTGATAACATTCCTACATGCCCGAGCAATATTTTTATACTCTTCCCTGGTCATATGTCCAACCTTCCACTTCTTGTAAGCTTCTTTTTTATGTTTAAGATCCGCTAAGATTTCACCATTAAGCCAAGCTGGTCGCCTGCCATATTTACTATTCTTTCAACTCATCGGGATGGTTTGTCCCTGTAACCTCAACAGGGATTCCTTGAAATACAGCCAGCTCTCCTGGACTCCTTTCCCCTTCAAGTTAGTCCCCCAGGGGATCCTGGCCATCCGTTCCCTGAGGGAGTCGAAGTCTGCTTTCCTGAAGTCCAGGGTCCGTATCCTGCTGCTTACCTTTCTTCCCTGTGTCAGGATCCTGAACTCAACCAACTCATGGTCACTGCCTCCCAGATTCCCATCCACTTTTGCTTCCCCCACTAATTCTACCCGGTTTGTGAGCAGCAGGTCAAGAAAAGCGCCCCCCCAGTTGGCTCCTCTAGCACTTGCACCAGGAAATTGTCCCCTACGCTTTCCAAAAACTTCCTGGATTGTCTATGCACCGCTGTATTGCTCTCCCAGCAGATATCAGGAAAATTAAAGTCACCCATGAGAATCAGGGCATGCGATCTAGTAGCTTCCGTGAGCTGCCGGAAGAAAGCCTCATCTACCTCATCCCCCTGGTCCGGTGGTCTATAGCAGACTCCCACCACTACATCACTCCTGTTGCTCACACTTCTAAACTTAATCCAGAGACACTCAGGTTTTTCTGCAGTTTCGTACCGGAGCTCTGAGCAGTCATACTGCTCCCTTACATACAGTGCTACTCCCCCACCTTTTCTGCCCTGCCTGTCCTTCCTGAACAGTTTATAACCATCCATGACAGTACTCCAGTCATGTGAGTTATCCCACCAAGTCTCTGTTATTCCGATCACGTCATAGTTCCTTGACATCACCAGGACCTCCAGTTCTCCCTGCTTGTTTCCAAGGCTTTGTGCATTTGTATATAAGCACTTGAGATAACCTGTTGATCGCCCCTCATTCCCAGTATGAGGCAGGAGCCCTCCCCTCACAGACATTCCTGCCTGTGCTTCCTCCCGGTATCCCGCTTTCCCACTTACCTCAGGGCTTTGGTCTCCTTCCCCCAGTGAACCTAGTTTAAAGCCCTCCTCACTAGGTTAGCCAGCCTGCTCGCGAAGATGCTCTTCCCTCTCTTCGTTAAGTGGAGCCCGTCTCTGCCTAGCACTCCTCCTTCTTGGAACACCATCCCATGGTCGAAGAATCCAAAGCCTTCTCTCCGACACCACCTGCGTAGCCATTCGTTGACTTCCACGATTCGACGCTCCCTACCTAGGCTATCCAATTAACTATCCAATCACGTTAACTTTTCCTGGGGGAATTCTGTGCCACTGCAAAATGCAGAATTTTTCAGAAATTAATGTTGGGCATGCAAAATTCCCCCCACCCCCAAAATGGGCTGCAGAGATGTTGGCTGCCACTAGGGGCCACTGGACCTGGCAGAGGCCAGCTCCCAAATAGAAGACAAGGCCAGGGGGAAGGAACCGGAGGGTTCCCAGCAGCTTCAGTTCCCAGCATGCCCTGAAGGAAGGAGGAGGCAGAATGCAAGGAACTCCTTGCAAGCCCAGGGACCCAGCATCAGGCTGTTTCTCCCTCTGGATCCCTGGCCTCTAGGAGGGTAGGGTCTAGGAGTGTCTGGGCTGCAGCTGGACTCTGGAGGGTGTGAGTGTTTGGCTGGGGGGGCAGAGGGTGTGTGTCTGGGCCCGAGGGGGGTGGGGTGTGTGGCTGGACTCTCGGGGGTAGGGGGTATGAGTGTCTTGGCTGGGGTGGGCCCCATGGCTGGGCTCTGGGGCGGAGGGAGCAGAGAAGCAGGAACTGGGTTGTCATAGGGGTTTCTTTAAACTCTACTCCTGGGGAAATTTGGTTGTTTGTCTGTATTGTTACAGACATATTTGCTGACAGGTATTTTGAAATAAATTACCAAAATAACTGAACCTGGCATGATTATATAGTGCTATTTTGAAAAATAAAATTTGCAGAATTTTATAATATTGTGCAAGGAATTTTTAATTTTTTGGCGCAGAATTGCCCCAGAAGTATAACTTGGAAGTTTCCAGGTCGTGCGGTGAAGACACAGTGGGTCCAGATACAGCAGGGGTCGGCAACCGATGGCACACAAACCAATTTTTAATGGCACACTGCTGCATGCCAGGTCCCAGCCATCGGTCCCACTCAGCCCGCTGCCGAACCCAGGCCGGCAGCGAGCTGAGGGGGGCTGGCGGCTGGGACCTCGGCAGGCAGCAGCATGCCATTAAAAATCCTGCCCATCCCGGCCCGCTCTTCTCCGCCCCCATCCCCCCCACCCTTCCCCCCAGGAGCAGGGTGAAGAAGCTTGGTCCTGCCTGCTGGTGCAAGGCAGGCAAGCTCCCCACTCCCCCGCCTCTTCCCCCAGCATGCTGGGTTCCTGCCCCTCCTCCCTGCCACTGATCAGCTGATGGGACAGGGCCGGGGGAGGGGAGAAGCGGAGCCGCAGCATGCTCGCTGCTCCAGGAAGGAGACGGAGAAGAGGTGGGGGTGGGGACGGGAACTTGGGGAAGGGGGGTGGAATCAGGGAATTTCCCCTCCAGCCCCCTCTGTGAGCCGCTCTGGGCTGGGAGCACCCCCATAGCCCACAACCCCAGCCCCCTACCCTGACCCCTGCACTCTCCCACACACTCCCAGCCCTCTGCCCTGCCCCCTGCCCTTATTCCTGCACCCTCCTCACATGCCTCCAGCCCCCTGCCCTGACTCCTGCACCCCCCACACATACCCAACCCCCCCACCCCATGCCCTGACCCCTGCACCCCCCCAGACATACCCAACCCCCCCCCCCACTCCATGCCCTGACTCTTGCACCCCCCATATTCCCACCTCCGACCTGAGCATCGAACGGGAGCTCCTGCACCCCACCCCACATTCCCACCTGCACCCCTCGCACCAAATGGGAGCTGCCCAGGTAAGCACTCCACACCCAAACCTCCTGCCCCAACCCTGAGCCCCCTCCCTCATTTTAGCTCCTGGTCAGACCGTACACCTCAACAGGCTCCTTCACCCCCAGCCCTGTGCTCTGTGCACTCTCACCCTCAGCTCAGTGCTGAGAGAGAGGAAGAGAATGGGCTAGAACTACGGAGAAGGAAGGTACCCACTCTATGTGGGCAGGGCCGGGATCCCAGACCAGCAGCGGGCTGAGCGGCAGTGGGCTGAGCCGCTCAGCCCACTGCCGGTCTGGGGTCCCGGCTGCCGGCCCCACTCAGCCCGCTGCTGGTCTGGGGTTCTGGCTGCCGGCCCCTTGCCAGCCAGGGTCCCGGCCACAGGCCCCACTCAGCCTGCTGCCGGCCTAGGTGAACAGAATCAGCCTGGCAGCAGGCTGAGCAGGCCGGCAGCATAAGATCAGCATTTTAATTTAATTTTAAATGAACCTTCTTAAACATTTTGAAAACCTTGTTTACTTTACATACGAAAGTAGTTTAGTTATACAATATATAGACATAGAGAGAGACCTTCTAAAAAACGTTAAACCTTAAATTAAAAAGTGAATAAATGAAGACTCAGCACACCACTTCTGAAAGGTTGCTGACCCCTGAGATAGAGTATGCATTCTGAGTCACGAGAGATTATGTCTGGTAGAAATGGGAGAGTTATTGGACAAAATGATTGGAAAGTTACAATAGGTCTGGATACCAAAAATAATGAGTCCATCCTGGGGGTACAAGAATCATCTAAGCACTGTCCTGCTGCACTTTCCTTAGAATCCTGGAAAGTAAAGGGGGGGGGGGGTGGAGGGGGAGAACACAGACAGTGGGATGTGACCCGGAGATTACTCATCTGCTAGAGCAGTGGTCTCCAAACTTTTTTGATTGAACACCCTTATCAGTAAAAAATTTTTGAGCACACACTCCCAATATATGTATATTTATTTATGTATAAATTATATACATGAACTACTGTACTAATATATTGTGTAAATTATAAAACACAAAAAAAAGAAATTAAAAAACAATGAGAAAGATGAAATAAATAATATTTTATTTATTAACGGTACAGAAGACCTTTTTGCTTGCACTAAAATATTAATAATAATAATATTTTTAGTGAGAGCAATGTGATTGAATATGCTTTATTATTTTTGAAAATCTTGGTTTAACACTTTGTGATACAGCGGGCGCCCAGGGTGGAGTGTGCGGTCTGGGAGGGAGTTAGGGTGTGGGAGGGCACTCAGGGTAGGGGTAGGGGGAAGAGGCTCAGGGCTGGGGCAGCTCTGTTTGGTGCAGGGGGCATGCAGGTGGCTCTCTGCAGAGCAGCACCACCCCCATGGCCATGACTCTGGGAGCCGCCCCCCACCCCTCCGGGGCAGGCAGGCCCACCCGGAACGCAGGGATTCTAGGAGCTTCAGGTCCCTGGGCTAAGGGGGCCCCAGGCTGCAGCTCTAAAGCCCCTTTCGGAATGCGGCCCTGAGAGCATGGGCCGGAGGACTCAGGAGGAACAGGGGCAGCTGCACAGTCAGCGGATGGAGAGAAGTGGGTGCTTTCCCCTTCAAAGTGCTGCTTCTCTCCGGTAGGCTTTGAAGGGGAAAGTGCCGCTTCTTTCTGGCCACTGGCTGCGTGGCTGCCCCTGCTCCTCCACGGGCTGGAGGACTCAGGGCCGCCCCTCACTTTTTTCCCCCTCCAGCGGTGCTCCTCCTGCCATGCCACCCTTTTGCTCCAGCTATGCTCCTCCTGCTGCGCCCCCCAATCAATCGGCTTGTGCACCCCACTTTGGAGACCACTGTGCTAGAGAACCCAGACCCCTCGAGAGCAAAAGAGGGCATTTTTTCTTATCCTTGGATGCAAAGATATCTATTTTCTGAAATCCCCATTTTGGAAGATATGTGTTAGCAATGACTCCTTCAGAGACTACTAGTGAAAGGAGCAACTTCTCCTAGTTCATCTGCCAGAGCATTTGATTCCTTTGGGAGACATATCACTAGGAGAGCTATGCAGTTACTGATGCACTATTCCCAGAGTAGAATGGTTTCTTGACAGAGGGTGACTGAATTTTGTTCCTCCCTGTCTGTTTATGTAATACATTATTGTGGCGTGGTCTGTTAAAATCTGTACAGCTTGGTTTCTCCACAGCAGTAGGAACGATCTGCAAGCAAAACAAAAAGCTCTCAGCTCCAGCATATTTATGTGAGTTGATAGAGCTACCGAGGTTCATCGGCTGAGAGTCTGGAACTGACCCAGATGTGCACCCCAGCTGCTAATATCTAATATCAGGGTGGAAGATACGGGGGAGAAGGGCATTCCTAATAAATATTGTCTGGCTCTAACCACTAATGAAGGGACTAATGAAGGGACAAAAGAGTATCAACTGATGGAATCATGATTTGCTGGTTCGTCCTGTGAATGCTTGGATCCAAGATAGAAAAGGTCTCAGTCTCAATCTGACAAAAGATGTCACCTGGGTGTAAGAGCCATGTGACCGAGTAGCCTCAAGGCTACTGAGGGTGTGACTGAAGCAACAGGATCAGACGGGAAAGATTCTGAAATCTCTCCATAGGCAAGCCCTCAAGGTGACACTTCTCAGGGCACCCAGCGCCGAGTCTTTTGTTACCACCTGCCTCCAGTGCAAGGGAGTCTTGCCTGTGTTAGCTGGGTGTTAGTGCCACAATGCAACCAGCCTGTCAGATACTCAAGCACTCTTCTTTGGGCTATACCAGCCCTTTCATTGCCTTTCAGGTTGACAATAGATGGCCCTGAGTCCCTTCGAAGTATCCCCGTGTGGAATCCAACCTCTGATCACAGGATACCCACAGAAATTCCAGATCCTCTGGTCCCAAAGGAACATAGCTTACCAGTTTTACCTTAGATCACCACTCCTGTATTACACACAGCAATTGAATTCAATTATAAAATAAAAAAAAATCATTTAAGAAAGAACAGAGATTAAAATAAAAACTAGTTTAAGAGATGGGAACAAATGGTTACATATCAAACAAAATCATAACACACATTCTAAACTTACGAAGTGGGTATTTACCCACAAAAGCTTATGCTCCAATACATCTGTTAGTCTGGATCTGTAAAAGCGGCAAAGAGTCCTGTGGCACCTTATAGACTAACATGGCTATCCCTCTGATACTAAACTTAACTAATAAGTTATCCTTCTATCTAAAGAAGTTTATCTCACACAAAGTTCTTTTCAGCATTTTCAGCTAAGTCTGGCTGAGATCTCTTTTTCATGAAGCAAACCTGCTGTCAGTTTAACTTCCTAAATGAAGGATGTCAGGGTGTCTTTCTGCTCCCCCAAATATACCAGAACAGATCTTTGATGTTGACCTCAAAACAATGCCACCTACACACTGTTTTCCTCTTCCTAGCATAATGACAGGTTTCAGAGTAACAGCCGTGTTAGTCTGTATTCGCAAAAAGAAAAGGAGTACTTGTGGCACCTTAGAGACTAACCAATTTATTTGAGCATAAGCTTTCAAGAGCTCACGAAAGCTTATGCTCAAATAAATTGGTTAGTCTCTAAGGTGCCACAAGTACTCCTTTTCTTTTTCCTCTTCCTAGTGATTCCTTTCTGAAGTCTCCCACAGCTCTTCATTAGCATTTGACTTAAAATGCTAACACTCCTATTAAAAAGAAAAGGAGTACTTGTGGCACCTTAGAGACTAACCAATTTATTTGAGCATGAGCTTTCGTGAGCTACAGCTCACTTCATCGTACACTCCTATTGTATGACATACAATACATAATGGTCCACCATGGAGATAAGCATCTCCCACCCACCTTCTGGAGGAGTTTATCTCATGCCATGCTAACTTTGAGTGACCCGCTTTTAACTACAGACCGAGATAACTTATTTTTTTAGTATATATACACATATATATATATATATACACACACACACACACACACTTCCTCACATACTCACATATATCATTGAGAGATGTATGGTCAGAAAATAAGGACCACCAGTGTGGCATTACCCCTTTGGTGAACCAATGGGGTCGTCGTACCCCTATGTATTCCTGTGCCCTTGCCAGCATCAAGAGGTCCTTGGGTCATACTCTTTGTTTTGGAGTCTAGGAAAGTACCTATAAACTTTATGGTTTGGGATGGAATCAACTGAGATTTCTTTAGGTTGAGTTTCATTCCTAAATCTGAAAACAGGCACAGAATCAATCTTACTGAGTTGGAAACCTGCTGGACTGATTTGCCTCAGACTAACCAATTATCAAGATATGGGCACAAATACTCTGATGATGTAAATGAGCAATAATCACTTATGGGCACTTTGTAAAAACTCAAGGTGCAATCAAGTGACCAAACAAGAAAACCTTGAACTGATAATGGTCCTTTAGTACTGCAAAGCAGAGAAAGTTTCAGTATGATGGGTGTATCGCCACATGAAAATAAGCATCTTGCAAGTTGAGGGTACTAAACAAGTCCATAAGATCTAATGCGGGTGTGATGGATGCCAGAGTCACCATGCAAAGCTTTGGATTGGACATATAACTGTTGAGGAGCCTGAGATCTAGAATAGGTTGCCACCCTCCCTTTTTCTTTGGTATCATAAAGTAAGCAGACTAAAATCCTTTTCCTCTGAAGGCAAGTGGTATCAGCTATATGGCACCCAACTCCAATAGAGATTATATCTCTTGGTGCATGAAACTTATTTGAAACTGGTCCCTGAAGAGAGATGGGGAGGCTATCAGGTGTATGGTATAGAATTGTAGGGCATAAGCTTATTGAATGACCTGCAAGACCTAACAGTCTGATGTTATTGTGGCTCAGGTATCCCTGAAGAAAGAAAGGGAACCAAAAGGGTGAAGGGAGATACAGATCCACAGATCTGTTCAGTATTTTCCTTATTACTGTGGTAGATCAGCATCTGACTGGGGTCTCAGATTTTTCAGTTAAAAAGAGCCTCAGTCCATGTTCTCTGGACCTTTGTGTGCGGTCTTAAAAGCGCTTGAGATAGCACACTATGAGATTCCCCTGAACAAAAAAGGCAATGGTTGTCTTCATCCATGAGCAGAATGACTTTCCTGCAGGAAGGCCAGAACTTGAAGCCTGATGAGCAGGCCCTCAGCATCAAATCTGAAATTGACACTCCCAGAATTTGAAACCTGCAAACAGGGCTCAGCCTGAAACTGACAAAGTAATTGACTAGCCTCACAGACCACTATAAACTAGCTGTCTTTTTTTTAAAAAAAGTTGTCAATGACAAGGCAACTAATAACTACATTAGAAGATTAATAATTTGTAACAGTAACTAACTGAACAAGGACACAGTCTTCCCACTTACCCTTGAAGGGCAGTTAGAAGGAACCGAGGGTGAATGGGTCGCACTGCCTCCTTTATGCCTGGGCATGTCAGCATGAAAGATGCCTGCACAACCGCTACTGGACACTGCTATTTGAACTTCCAAACCTCTGTGCCAAGGGAACTGACACAGTACATGGGAGCCACTTTATTTTCTACTGAATGCATCCGATGAAGTGAGCTGTAGCTCACAAAAGCTTATGCTCAAATAAATTTGCTAGTCTCTAAGGTGCCACAAGTACTCCTTTTCTTTTTGCGAATACAGACTAACACGGCTGCTACTCTGAAACCTGTCATTACGCAAGGCACTACATTTAGCCGTATGGAATGGAAATCTATCAACTTCATGAAAAAACTCGTACAGATACAGACACCATCTTCCTTTCCAAACGCAAACAGATGGACATCGTATCAAAAGGACTGAAGGTAAAAAATCCATTACAATCTACATACCGCACAGACTATGCTGACAGCTTGTGCCACACGCTCTCAAAGAAACTGTGGAACCACCTGATCAACATCCTCTACAGCAAACAGGGAAAGATTAAGAATGAGCTCTCAAAAGTGGATACTCATAAAAAACCAACCTTCCACACAAACTTCCTCGTGGCTGGACTTTACAAAAGCTAGACAAGCCATTTACAACACACTCTCTGCTTCTCTACAAAAGAAAAAGGACACTAAACTATCTAAACTACTACATGCCACAAGGGGCCACACCAATGATTCCCTTAGCCCACCCAGCAATAATGTTAATCTATCCAACTATACTCTTAGCTCAACAGAAGAATCTTGGGGCCTCTCCTTCTGCCCCTCTACCCCCACGAACATGATACAGTTCTGTGGTGACCTAGAATCCTATTTTCGACATCTTTGACTCAAGGAATATTTCCAACACACCTCTGAACAACATACTAATCCACAGAGACCTTCCTACCAACACTACAAAAAGAAGGATTTTGGGTGGACTCCTCCTGAAGGTTGAGCCAGACTGGACTTCTACATAGAGTGCTTCTGCCGACGTGCACGGGCTGAAATTGTGGAAAAGCAGCATCACTTGCCCCATAACCTCAGCCATGCAGAACACAATGCCATCCACAGCCTCAGAAACAACTCTGACATCATAATCAAAAAGGCTGACAAAGGAGGTGCTGTCGTCATCATGAATAGGTCGGAACATGAACAAGAGGCTGCTAGGCAGCTCTCCAACACCACTTTGTACAAGCCATTACCCTCTGATCCCACTGAGGGTTACCAAAAGAAACTACACCATTTGCTCAAGAAACTCCCTGAAAAAGCACAAGAACAAATCCGCACAGACACACCCCTGGAACCCCAACCTGGGGTATTCTATCTGCTACCCAAGATCCATAAACCTGGAAATCCTGGACACCCCATCATCTCAGGCATTGGCACCCTGACAGCAGGATTGTCTGGCTATGTAGACTCGCTCCTCAGGCCCTATGCTACCAGCACTCCCAGCTATCTTCAAGACTGTCGAGGTTTGTCCCCCACTCTGAACTCTAGGGTACAGATGTGGGGACCTGCATGAAAAACCTCCTAAGCTTATCTTTACCAGCTTAGGTCAAAACTTCCCCAAGGTACAAAATATTCCACCCTTTGTCCTTGGATTGGCCGCTACCACCACCAAACTAATACTGGTTACTGGGGAAGAGCTGTTTGGACGCGTCTTTCCCCCCAAAATACTTCCCCAAAACCTTGCACCCCACTTCCTGGACAAGGTTTGGTAAAAAGCCTCACCAATTTGCCTAGGTGACTACAGACCCAGACCCTTGGATCTTAAGAACAATGAACAATCCTCCCAACACTTGCATCCCCCCTTTCCTGGGAAATGTTGGATAAAAAGCCTCACCAATTTGCATAGGTGACCACAGACCCAAACCCTTGGATCTGAGAACAATGAAAAAGCATTCAGTTTTCTTACAAGAAGACTTTTAATAAAAATAGAAGTAAACAGAAATAAAGAAATCCCCCTGTAAAATCAGGATGGTAGATACCTTACAGGGTAATTAGATTCAAAACATAGAGAACCCCTCTAGGCAAAACCTTAAGTTACAAAAAAGATACACAGACAGAAATAGTTATTCTATTCAGCACAGTTCTTTTCTCAGCCATTTAAAGAAATCATAATCTAACACGTACCTAGCTAGATTACTTACTAAAAGTTCTAAGACTCCATTTCTGGTCTATCCCCGGCCAAGACAGAATATAGACAGACACACAGACCCTTTGTTTCTCTCCCTCCTCCCACCTTTTGAAAGTATCTTGTCTCCTCATTGGTCATTTTGGTCAGGTGCCAGTGAGGTTACCTTTAGCTTCTTAACGCTTTACAGGCGAGAGGAGCTTTCCCCTGGCCAGGAGGGATTTCAAAGGGGTTTATCCTTCCCTTTATATTTATGACAGAGACACCACTGACTTCCTGAGGAAACTACAATCCATCGGTGATCTTCCTGAAAACACCATCCTGGCCACTATGGATGTAGAAGCCCTCTACACCAACATTCCACATAAAGATGGACTACAAGCCGTCAGGAAAAGTATCCCCGATAATGTCACGGCAAACCTGGTGGCTGAATTTTGTGACTTTGTCCTCACCCATAACTATTTCACATTTAGGGACAATGTATACCTTCAAATCAGCAGCACTGCTATGGGTACCCGCATTGCCCCACAGTATGCCAACATTTTTATGGCTGACTTAGAAGAATGCTTCCTCAGCTCTCGTCCCCTAATGCCCCTACTCTACTTGCGCTATATTGATGACAACTTCATCATCTGGACCCATGGAAAAGAAGCCCTTGAGGAATTCCACCATGGAATTCCAACAATTTCCATCCCAACGTCAACCTCAGCCTGGACCAGTCCACACAAGAGATCCACTTTCTGGACACTATGGTGCTAATAAGCGATGGTCACATAAACACCACCCTATACTGGAAACCTACCGACCGCTATGCCTACCTAAGTGCCTCCAGCTTTCATCCAGACCACACCACACGATCCATTGTCTACAGCCAAGCTCTACGATACAACCGCATTTGCTCCAAACCCCTCAGACAGAGACAAACACCTACAAGATCTCTATCAAGCATTATTACAACTACAATACCCACCTGCTGAAGTGAAAAAAACAGATTGACAGAGCCAGAAGAGTACCCAGAAGTCTCCTACTACAGGACAGGCCCAACAAAGAAAATAACAGAACGCCACTAGCCATCACCTTCAGCCCCCAACTAAAACCTCTCCAACGCATCATCAAGGATCTACAACCTATCCTGAAGGATGACCCATCACTCTCACAGATCTTGGGAGACAGGCCAGTCCTTGCTTACAGACAGCCCCCCAACCTGAAACAAATACTCACCAGCAACCACATACCACACAACAGAACCACTAACCCAGGAACCTATCCTCGCAACAAAGCCCGTTGCCAACTGTGTCCACATATCTAGTCAGGGGACACCATCATAGGGCCTAATCACATCAGCCACACTATCAGAGGCTCTTTCACCTGTACATCTACCAATGTGATATATGCCATCATGTGCCAGCAATGCCCCTCTGCCATGTACATTGGTCAAACTGGACAGTCTCTACGTAAAAGAATAAATGGACACAAATCAGATGTCAAGAATTATAACATTCATAAACCAGTCGGAGAACTCTTCAATCTCTCTGGTCACTCGATTACAGCCCTAAAAGTCGCAATATTACAACAAAAAGACTTCAAAAACAGACTCCAACGAGAGACTGCTGAATTGGTATTAATTTGCAAACTGGATACAACTAACTTAGGCTTGAATAGAGACTGGGAATGGATGGGTCATTACACAAAGTAGAACTATTTCCCCTTGTTTATTCTCCCCCCACCCATTGTTCCTCAGACATTCTTGTTAACTGCTGGAAATGGCCCACCTTCATTGTCACTACAAAAGGTTTTCTTCCCCCCACCCCCCTGCTGGTATTAGCTTATCTTAAGTGATCATTCTCCTTACAGCGTGTATGATAACACCCATTGTTTCATGTTCTCTGAGTATATAAATCTCCCCACTGTATTTTCCACTGAATGCATCTGATGAAGAGAGCTGTAGCTCACAGAGACTAACAAATTTATTTGAGCATAAGCTTTTAAGGTGCCACAAGTACTCCTTTTCTTTTTGCGAATACAGACTAACACGGCTGTTACTCTGAAACCAGGCACAGGAAGAAGAAACTATGGTTATGAAGCCTTGGTGGCTTCTTGAGAGATCTTTATTTTTATTGAGCTGTGAATATTCTGCTACCAGCCATTGCTACACCTTCCCTAAAAGCTCAGGGTATATTATTAAAACAGCAAGAAATGAAGGTTATTCACCTTTAACTGGAGTTCAAGGTGTACTCTGCATATTCCCACTCATGGATGTGATGACGGTGCAGCTCTCACATTGGAATCTTTTGACAGAAGTGCCTGTCGCAGTGCTCCTGCAACCACTCTTGCCCCCTCCCCTCACTGTTCATGAATGTTCTGAGTGTGAGTAACCTTCGTTTCTTGACTGAGCGTCCTCTGCACATCTCTGACTCATGGAATAGTTTGACCAGCAGTACTCCTCTTTGGAGAAGGTGGAACATGGAGTCTTAATTAGAGAGAGATTGAAGTACTGTTCTGCCAAACTGAGCATCCAATTTGAACACTCAAGGCTTGTCTATATGGAAACTAAGCATGCAAGAATCTAGGACTGTAAATCTACAACACCCTACCTTGCCATGTACTAACTGGCCAGGTGGACCCTGCTACCGCACATGAAACTTCCTTAGTGTGTTTTGTTGTTTTAAAGTACATTACAGAACTTTTAGCATGTGGTAGCAGGGTCCACATGGTCAGTTAGTGTGCTGTATTTACACCATGATCTTCCATGCACTAAGCCTCATGTGTAGACAAACCTTAAGCCCAAATAGAAGCGTTGTGTACACGAATATCTGGAGCTTCATGTTACAGAAATCGGGAGAGTGGTAAGCGTAATGCACTGAAGGCATCCTATTGAGGTCACCTTGGCCCTAGTGGAATGGGACCAAAATCCTTCAGGGATAGAAATAGATGTCAATATATAAGCCTCTTGTGAACACAATCATTTTGATAATGTTTGAAAAGAGATTGTTTGACGTTTTGTATAATCAGCATAAAATATGAAAAGATTTGGAGACTTTCTGAATTTTTTAGTCCCATTCAAATAACAAACTTAAAGCCCTTTTTGCATTTAAAATATGCAACCTATTTTCACCTGCATGTCCATGCAGTCTTATGGGAGGGAGCAATACCGACAGATTAGTAACTTAGTCAATACTTTAGGTAGGAACCTGGGATGGAGACATAGGACAACCTTACCTTTATGGAATACAGTAAATGGCAGACCAGCCTTAAGGGCTTTCAGTGCAGCCTCTCTAAAACAGGAAGTGTAATTCTGTTTTTGGATGGAGAACAAAGGACGTCAAAGATGCGGCAAGAGACATCTCCTCTACTATTACCAAGGGAATTTTCAGAGTAGTTGTCAGCTATTTCATGAAATACTGCATCCTCTAACAAAGACGCAATTCCCATATTTTTATCCAGAGATTTCGGGTCTTCCAGTCTGTTTCTTTATGTTCTTCGACCACCCTAGGTTCATCCTCTTCTGAGAGCACGTCTGATGCAATAGTTGGGGATTGCTCTCTTTCCCTATGAACTGCAGACAGATCCATGAGCTTTGGATCCAATGAATGAAATCTTCCCAAAGCTCTCAAAAGAGAAATGGATATGCTGTCATTCTTGGTAATGCCTGGGAGAGGGCCAATAGGGCCATCCAACTCACGGTGGGTGCCAATCCAGCCAACAGTCCATTGCTATTCAATCTCACATTATCTGCTACAGCATGCATCTTTTCCACATGTTTGTTCAGCAATATATCTTCCCTTAAGAAAAGGACAATGTGGCAATTGAGTGGGTTAATCTCTGATTCCAAGTCTGACTACAGATCCGATTTCTGATCCAAGCATGATAGTAAAGGAGAGATTAGAAGTAGTAGCATTTTACTGGAAGGGGAGCATTAGGTGGCAGGAGAGGTGGTGAGAGACAATAGCTCCTCTATCCTTCACTTCTCTGGAGGGGAAGTAGTATTATGGGGATCCAAAGAAGCTCCTCTCTCTCATGTCTTTATCAGTCCCCTCCAGATCCAAGATAAGATAGGGCTAAGGATTTTTACAGTGGATTTGAACTACCACTGTTATAGGAGATTGCTGAGCAGGCTTGAACTGAGTCTGATCTGTGGGACCACACATTAACTGCCAACTGCACTAGATGTTCAGGATCCCTCTTTCTCAATTTAGGATCAATGATCTTGGATTAAAAGACACTGGATCCACCAATTTCCTCAAGTATCTTTTGAATCATTCTTACATACTGAGTCTCCCCTGAACCCGAGTTCCTGGATTTGAGGGAGGTTGCTCCTACAAAATGGCTCCGCTTACAGAGGCCGTCACCAATGGAGTCTCTCTGCTTTTCAATTTCAGGCACAAAGATCCGAGATCCTTTTTAGATACCACAGGGTTCTTGGAGCTTGGAACCAAAGAAAGGTCGCACTTCTTGAAGCCAGGACTCTTGACTTTCAGACCCAGCATCTGATCCCAACAGCAGAACTGAAGCTCCACTTAACAACTAACTAGAAAACCTTAAGAAACAAAACCCAATACTAAAACTAAATAACTATTTACACTATAATCTAATCTAAAATGTAAGATAAAAGCATAACAAGCCACTGTTCAAGATAAGGATCTTGGCCACTGGCCCCGAATGGTTCCCGATCCACCAGCTGCGGAGGTTGGAAGGACTACAGTAACCACAGCACCAGGCCCCCTTTTATAGCCTCACCTGTTGTGACATTATCCCGGGTAAAATCTGGACCGATAACAGCTGTGTCCTCTCAGTTCTCCAGCCTAGGATGCCTTTTACACTGCTTTGCTGTGAGAGCATCCACTGCTGGCTAGCTCACACACAGCCTCCAGCATGTCAATTACTCCCAGTTATACTCCGAGTGCTACAGCCAGCCACCCTTTATTTACACTGCAAAGTAACACCAGCAAATCCCCAGTCCCAGACCTCCTCCCAGAAGCGTGTCTTGTATTGCTCAGCACTCTCCTGGACAATACAAGCTCATATAAAGTCCATCATTTTATTAATTGAAAATGATATGCATAAATCTGTTACCCCAAATGGAGCTTCCCAAATACTTCAATCCAAACACACTGGTCTAAATAAAACAATAATACAAGTTTATTCACTTATATCTTCTGTAGTTATTACAAGTAATGAAGCATAAAAGTCAGAATTGGTTACAAGAAAATAAAAGTAAATTGCAACTAATGCCTAACTTAACAAACTAGTGTAAATTCAAAACAAATGTCTCTCTCAGCACATGTTTTAGCAGCCTTACTGGCTGAAGAATGAAGGAAATAGCTTTGGACAGGGAGGGGATCAATCAGGATCCCTCCCCCAGTCCAAAGCTATTTCCTTTATTCTTCAGGTGTTGTGGATGCCATGGGTAGAGAGACAGAAGGAATCAATTGGGGTGTCTCCTCTCTCCTCTTTATAGCTCTCTCGCTTCTTTGAGAAAGGTCTCCAGCTGAGGTTCAGAAGACGGAAAGTCTGTGTGGATGGGAACCCAGCTGTTTCTTTGTCAAGATGTAAATTTTACCCACATCCTCTTTCCTGCCAAAGAATAGCTATTTAATCAGGTGACAGTCCATTTAATTTTGCTGACACCTGACTGAGGCATTGGCTAACCTTTTGTCTCTGGGGAACTGATTTGTGGCTGCTCCCCCCAGACTTGGAACAAGTCTAGCAATGCCATACAGAGGAGTCTTACAACTTTACATGCAACGTTGCTACACATATTTTACCAGGACAATAATGATCAGTAAATTATGAGTTTTCACATGATACCTCACAAGGCATACTTTGTATGAAATTTATCATAATTTTGTAAAAGGGGTGAACACAGGGGTACAGACGGTCATACCCTCAGAGCATTCAGGAGCACTAAGAACAGAGGATGTGAGAGTGCTCCAATCAGCACTGCTATGAAAAGGTTCCACCATCAAAGCAACACCAGTGGCACAACCCATGAGTGGGAATATTCTGAGAAAACTGAAAGAAGAATAAATAATTTAGATAGAATTATGCTTTCCAATATTTTTACTGATAGCGATAAAAAGAGAGCTGGAGGGTGGCAACATTCTTTCACAGAAAAATGGAGTTTGCCATACTAAACTATTCCAATGGTCCACATAATTAGTATCCTGCCTTCAGCAGTGGCCAACACTAGTCAGATGTCTGAATCACTAGGTTATTTGCTTTGTCCAAGATATAAATTAGTGGAATACCCTGACTCCCATTTACAATAGGTGTCTCATCTATAAAATTCATGGCCTACTGAAACTAAAGATACTCAGCCAGTCTCATCATTTAAGGACAGAGTAAAGAAATCTCAGGGTACTTCTACATTGGGAAAAAAACAATCAACCAACCGAAACATGGCAGTGAGTCTCAGAGCTGGGCTCAAGCAACTCAGGCTAGTACTACAGAACTAAAAATAGCAGTGAAGACATTACCGCTAGCGCTAGAGACCAAGCCCCTTCACTGGGTTCCAGAGCCAGGGCTCTTGCCCAAGCAGGAACATCTAATGCTCCCATTTTTATTAAGAAGAAAAGGAGTAACTTGTGGCACCTTAGAGACTAACAAATTTATTTGAGCATATGCTTTCGTGAGCTACAGCTCACTTCATTGGATGCATTTCAGTGGAAAATACAGTGGGGAGATTTACATATTTTTTATTTTTATTGTAGCACGAGCCCTGCAAGCCCAAGTCAGTTGAGTCAGGCTGTTAGACTCACGACCACAATGGGGTTTTTTGCAGTGTGGACATACCTTATAATTATATTTATTATCATTATATATAATTATATAATTAATTGTTCCTTATAATTGTTAATAACTGAAAATTACATTATTAGTAGTATTATTATTTGTAGCGCACCCAGAGACATTGTTGTGATGAAGGCAATACAAGTTGTTGATGATGATTTCACCAGCAAACCTAATACTAGCTAGTGGCTGATCTGATAGATGTAATCACTGCAACATCATTTATTTGCCTACTGTTTTGCAACTGCACAATGTATCTTTGGGCATTGAGTCCAGAAGTACAGATTTTGAGACTTCCACTACTATAAAAACACTAACTAGTCCAGCCAGGCCCCAGGATGGGAAAGTTACATTTCCGTACTAAAAGGGTATAAACTACAGCAGCAACTCTATAGAAAAATGAGATGGTATTTTTAATCCTGGGTGTCAATTATCACCATCTAGGTCAGTATCTGATATTTTTAACATGTTTTCAAATGCTGTCCAATCATGTATCACTGCTCACGTCTTCTGTATAAAACAAAGAGCTTGGATCCTTTTTTGTGCTTCCAACCCCATAGCACTGGTGCAAACACGATGGATTCTGATTTTAAATAGCTAGTGGAAAATTCTCCAAGTTGAGGGGAACTTCTCGTCAACAAAGCAAGCAGAGCTGGCTCCTGAGCCAGCCATCTTTTGATTCCCATCTGTGTGACAACGCAGAGATGGGGCTGCTAGGTACACAGTTTACCTCTCCCCTGCTACTCCCCATTGGCTTAAGGACCCTCTAAAACCTAAGCTGTTGTAACATGTCTGGACCAGGCACATATAACATCATAACTGGCTCCCTGATGGCCCCTTTTCCCCTCCACAGTGCTAAGAAGAGCTCAGATAAAAGGGAAAATTGAGCCTCAAATATTTAGTAGGCAAGAAAGCATGAAAGTCTCTGAGAAAGGGGTTAAGTTGCTATTATTATAGTAATTTAAAGAGTAACAAATTTACAAGCTGTACAATTAACTTTTAAAAACACTCTATAGAAGAAAAAAGTATCGAGTTCCACACATGCACACACATTTTAAACAGTAATCTTCCATCCCCACCCTTATCCCTCCCTGCACGGTTTCTTTGTAACCATTCACATTTCTTTCATGCCTTCAGATTCAACTATTGATATGGCAGTATGTATCCAGCTAGTGTAAGAGATGTATAGTACACTCCACCATTTCTGTACCTTTTACAGGTGTGTAAGAGCCTCTTCTTGAATGGCCTTAAGATGTGAAAATTGGGGTACTATAAAAATTACCTCTGTATAGTTATAAAACCCTAATAAGACACTCAAGGAAGCAATCACATAGAACCAGGAGCCACAGAAGCATTTGTCATTGATATCATTGAATCTTAATATTCATTTTTAACTAATGTTAATAATGGTTATTTACCACACCCTCAACATAACAGGAAATGGCTCAACTCCACTGTGAATATGTATGCCTACTGAGATTTTCTGAACGCAATGCAAATCATGAAATAATTATTTAAATAGCTCACGTTTCTCCCTCCTAAATATAAGAAATATTTTTCACCTGCACAGCTTTACAGGTTTACTTTTAAAATAAAACAAATATGAGGCTGCATGCTTTAAGTTTTATTATGCTAACATGGTATTTCTGATTACAATTATAGTCATGCGATCATTTAAAATGACATTCCAGAGTTGTGTTTTGAGGGGACTATAAAAACTACAAAAATCAAAACAAAACACACTTTCAGGGTTGTCCAAAGCCCCCACCTTGCAAATTTCCTTTGTTTACTGGAACAGGGGTGATATAGAGGTAAGGAGCAGGGTGCCTGTCAGTCCCATAATCTCCCCTTCAATGTGTGCAAGGATCTGGGGGCCCTTGCCTCACTGGTTGTCTGAGCCCGTCTCTCAGCCTGCCATGTGGAAGATGGGATCTGGGGGTCCTTTCTCTTTGGGGAGCCCCTCTCCTTCCCCGCCAGTACATGCATTGGGACAGATGCCCCTGTCCCTCTGGGAGGGATCTGAGCACCTCTCCCTGCCTCCCGGTATGCACAGGGATCAGGGGAGTCCTGCCAATATAAAGGGTCTGAGCCCCTCTTTCTCTGCCCTCTGTGCATCTGAGGGACCGTATCCCTCTGGTGGGGATCTGATCTCCTCTCCCTGGCCTCCCATGTAAGCTGGCACTGGCCCTACTGACACAACCATATCTTATTCCTGCACAATGACCAATAGTAGCCAAAGCTTATTAAAAAATTGTTTCCCCCAGAAAATATAAAACTTTCCCTCTTTACATTAAGAAAAATAGGCAATCTCAGCCTCCCCATCTACCTCCAAGAAGTCAGTGTTCACAAAGAATTAAATATTGGCTGGCTACAGTTCACTAAAGAAATTACCCAGGCTACATCCACCCTCCAGCACTTACAGCAGCGCAGCTGTGCCACTACAGAGTGTGTGGTGGAGATGCTCTAAGCTGACGGGAGAACTCTCTCCTGTCAGCTTAATAACTCCTGCCTCCGTGAGAGGCAGTAGCTATGTTAGCCAGAGAAGCTCTCCCACTGACATAGTGCTGTCTAACTGGCTTTTAGGTCGGTATAACTTATGTCACTCAGGGGTGTGAGCAACGTAAGTTATATCGCAGCAACCTGTAGACAAAGTCTCAATCACATGCAAGTGTAAATTTGTTAGTCTCTAAGGTGCCACAAGGACGACTAGTTGTTTTTGCTGATACAGACTAACACGGCTACAACTCTGAAACCTGTAAAAGAATAACGTTTCAATTCATTTACCATGTCAACTAAAGCACAAGTGAGGTTATCTTCACTGTGTTGCAGAAAAGATGTTGCATTGTTGTCACATGGAGATAAACAAAAATAACCACAGCAGTTCAGCAAGCCAAACAAAAAGGCTCAGTGTACTCTCATATTTTCTCTCATACCACTCACAACACAACTCTATATTGTACTGCATGCACTCCGATATTATAATTATGAAAATCATATAAGCACCCAAACTGCAGGAGAAACAACCAGCCTCCCTCTCCACTTTCTGCATTGTGTATTAATATAAAATAATAACTGCTTCATATTTGAGATAATCTGTTTTTTATGTAATTTAGCACCTATATAAAAAATACTTATCCCAGTGATTCATTCGTACAATGATTAATTGCTACTGTGCTGATTGGCAACCAATTTACAGTTTTATGGCAGTGTTGAAATTGTAGATTTAAAGGTGATCAGGCGAATCCCACCTGAGCGCCAATGGTCTAAGCACCTAAAATCACATAAGCATTTTGTAACTGTGTATGATCCACTCCATCTAGTAATTTATTTGTATTTTAAAACATAAGGAACACCATAAATAGAAAGAAAAACTAATTTCGGAAAGCATTTAATCTCTTCTCCATCATCCACCCAAGCAATAATCTAAATCTCAAAACTCTGCATAAATGCTTCTGTATATTTTCATACAGTGTGCGTAAATTTCCCTCAAAAGCATTTTTTTAATTCATTTTTCAAATCGTGTACTATAATCCACCAGCCCAGGATTGCTGTTTCTGAGGATACAAAAAATAAATTATTCATTCAAAGTTTATGCAACTAAAACAAAGAGATTTTACTGTCATTCCACTAATGGAAATATTGACAAATTTAAAACTGCAAAAAAATGCACTTACTGTGTAGCTTTGACAATGTCCCATGTGCTGTAATCATCAATGTGGCTTTTCCGTCCAAGAGAATCACTGTATCCATGGTTATAATGACTTTGGGGCTTGATTTCCTACAAAATGGAAATCTGCTATTAGGACATGAGATTTAGGTTTACTGCTAGAATTCTTAAAATATTTGTAACTGAACAGCATTTATTTTGAAATATTTCCATATGAACACAAAAATACTATATCCAGTTGAACATAGAATAAAATCAGTTAAATCTGGCCAGGATACATGATCAAAACTTTTTAAATGTTGTGAAATGTACCACAGTATTCTTTAATAAATACATTTCAAGACCTTAGTTTTAGGTCTCATCCAAGAGATGGCACACCTGCAGCAGTGCAGTATCACCAAATCCCATGCTGCAGGCATTCATTCAGTACTGTTTTAGAAGACAGAGTGCCTCCTCAACCGTAATGGCCATCTTTACAAGTATGTAAAATATGACACCTTATAGCTTTTGAATTATATATCAACACAATCAAAAATGAGTATCAAATGTATGATTGTTTACTTTTTGTCTTGAATTCTGTAACTGTACGCTGTTGAACAGCTGCCATATTTTACCCCACAGATGATGCCTATTATATGCGTAGTAGTAAAGTGCTTTTGGGATAATTACTACTATGGTGACTATAACCTAGTTTTTATATTCTATTGTAGCTCTCTGATCATAACTAGGAGCTTATCAACTGGGCAACAGAAATCACATTTGAAGACTCTGAGACACACAAAATACCCTACTAACATGAAATGAGTTCCCTTCTTTTGTTATAGACCTAATGGAAGGGAAAAGAAAAAACGAACAGGAAACATCCTCATCTTACTTCAATTGGGGGGGAGGAGTGAGAGTGAAATAGGGATGTAAATATTGATTAAAAAAGTTAACCAGTTAAACAATTAAAATTATATAGTTTAACAGGTTAACCGAGGTTGCTTCAGCTGGTCTGGTGCAGGGCAGCCAGGGCTGGGGGTCCTGCTGCCCCGGCCTGGCCAGGGGTCCCACCATCCCGGCGCAGCTGGGGTTGCTCCGGCCAGCACAGCCAGGGCCAGGGTCACTCTGGCCAGGCTGAGGACCCGCTGGCACGGCCAGGGCTGGGGTCCCGCCAGCCAGTGCTGCCAGGGCTGGGGGCCGCAGTCCCGCCGGCCCGGCACGGCTGGGGTTGCTCCATCCAGCACAGCTAGGGCCAGGGTCGCTCCGGCCGGGCTGACGCAGCCAGGGCTTGGGTCCCACCAGGACAGATGGGGCTGGAATCGCTTCAGCTGGCTGGGCCTGGGGTCCCACCAGCCCGTCCGGCACTTCATGGCGGGAGTCACTCCAGCCAGCCAGCCCAGCCTCGCCACCAGGGCTAGAGTCCCTCTGGCCAGTGCAGGGCTGCCGGGGTTAACGGTTAAGGTCAGTTAACAGTAAGCCTAATACTTACCGGTTATCCTTTTACCTCCCTAGAATGAAAGTGAAAGAATGAGAATGAGTGAGAGAATGTGTGTGTGTGTAGACAGCTATTCTCAAGTATATAAAAAACATATGACCTTACAAAAATTGGATCTACCAAAAGAGTTAAGAGGTCTAGGCTTCAAAGCAAAAATGGCCTAGTCTGTTCATTGTACAGCCTTGATTTAGCACATACATTTCCTAAGTCAGGGACCATGTTTTCCTCTGAGGTGTAGCGCTCAAATTGTCAACGTGCAAATAACTGTCAGCTGCAGAGTCTCTCAACCATTAATCGCTTTAGCTATATCATGCCACCTCCCTTTAAATAAGTTTTTTTTGTTCTCCATCATTACTATAGTGATGAGAGCGCACGAATTCACTCTCATCCTCATCAGCACATTAAATACAGATAAGCAAACAATCATACTTAGTAGTCTAAACCAAACAAAAAGACTGCTTTCCCCACTCTAAGTTATAATTTACATAAAATTTTAAAAGAAAGATTAAATGTCAGTTATTTCATTTAGAAATGTAGTTTACTACAACCTACAGTGCTGTAAAAGAATGGCTAAACAGCTAGATAATACAGAAGATGTGATTCTTTTCAGCAAGTCTGCAGGTATAATGGGCTCAATGCAGCAGAAAACAGGCTTCACAAATAACTTCAGCTATTTCCTATTCGGACAAGAAAGTACCTTTTCCTACAGCAGTTTAGGAATGTTATATTAATAATTTTGCAGCTGCTCCCTTCCTGGGGCAAAGTTTGTAATGGATGATTGTTTGCTCACTCACCACACTTCAATAGGTCCTGACATCCTATTCTTTCCAGCTAACTGAACATTTTGGAGGTCAGACAGTTAAATTAAGAGAGGAACTGTACAGCCTAAAAATTGTCACTCCTAGCCCTCCTACCCCCCAAAAATGAATCAATGAGGTGACAAAGAGGGGAACCAGTGTTAGAAAGAACACATGTCCAACCTGCTTTAACAATAGTTTAACAATAAAAAGAAACTAATGACTCAATTTCCTCATTGTTAACCAGTAGCTAATAAAGCAGATTAGAAATGGACTACCAATCTCTTCTATTGAGTTTATGGGGCAATGTTGTAAATGCCATACTTTAGCAAAATGGTAACCTCCAGCATCAGGCTCAGTTACTCATACTGTATCTTTAAACTTCTAAAGCAAACAAAACATCTCAGTTTATTCATGGTGAAGTGCTTCTTTAACTTGTGACATTTCAGATTGTTGGGATGAATGCAGCTTTACTTAGCAATTTTTCTATTAATATTATCACTTGGTCTCCTTAGCAACACAGTCAATAGAATTTCACCCAGAAATTTCTGCACCAAGCCCAATAACCTAGGCTTGAACCAGAACATATCTTTTAGGAGATAAATGTCAGGAGAACTGGAGTGAAAACACAAAACAAATAAGTTCCCAATCCCACTTCCGTGAAAATGTATCCATGTGTCCCACCACAGGATCATAATACCTGCAGCAAAGTTTGTTGTTCTGCCTTGGTGGAAATGAGTCCCACTTGAGGTCACAACCCTGTTTTACTCAAGTACCTGGGATTCCCATGAAGCAAGACTCAGAAATCAAACATCGCAGAACATGAGTCAATTCACCCTGCAAGCAGAAATTTTCCAGTTTTGGTCTCTTTCTGGAGGTGAATGATTTGGAAAGTCTGAGCAAAAACTTTTCATGATCTCAGCATGATGGAAAACTTATTTTTTCCACATCAAAAATTATTGAAAGGGATTTTTTTTTTAAACAGGTCTATCACTGAAACAACTGGAGATTCAAAAATGAAATTTTACTTAGAAGTGTTTCTCTTTACAATGAAAATCCCTGAATTATTTAGTTATAAGCCTCTGGAAAAAAAAGCATTTTGCACATGTATGGTACAAGTGATACTACTTTTACCACACTTGTTCATGAATATTCAGAGAGGATGAATATACAGAACTCCTTAACTTCATGGATTATTCCAAAACTGCAAGGGCAATTTCCAAAAGTTTTATGGTAATGCCAGATAGTGTTCCAGCCTAGCAGGTTACCAATGAAGTTGAAAGCAAAAATCAGTATCAACTTGTTCCAGCTCTGAGCTCAGGTTGCCAACATTCTAAAAACGCACAAAACTGAACACCCTTGCCCCACCCACCACTCACTCCATCCCCACTCCCTCTGTCACTCGCTCTCCCCCACCCTCACTCACTTTCACTGGGCTGGGGCAGGGGTGCAGGAGTGGGTGAGGGCTCTGGCTGAGGGTGCAGGCTCTGGGGTGGGGCTGGGTATGAAGGATTTGAGGTACAAGAGGGGGCTCCAGGCTGGGGCTGAGGGGTTGGGAGTGCGGGAGGGGGTTCACGGTTGGGGTAGGGGGTTGAGGTGCGGGATGGGGTGTGGGCTCCAGCTGAGGGTGTGGGCTCTGGGGTGGGGCCAGGGATGAGGGGTTGGGGTGCAGGAGGCGGTGCCAGGACTGGGAGAGAGTTTGGATGCAGGAGGGGGCTCAGGGCTGGGGTGCAGGCTCTAGGAAGGAGCCTGGGTGTGGGAGGGGGCTCAGAGCTCGGGCAGGGGGTTGGGGTGCAGGAGGGGGCTCAGAGTTTTGGCACGGTGGGAGGGGAGGTTCAGGGTGTGGGCTACGGCCAGGCGGAGCTTACCTCAAGTGGCTCCCAGAAGCAGCCAGCATGTCCAGCTCCTAGGCAGAGGGGCCATGGGGCTCTATGTGCTGTCTGTGCTGGCGGGCTCTGCCCCCACAGCTCCCATTGGCTGCGGTTCCCAGCCAATGGGAGCTGCGCAGCCAGTGCTTTGGGTGGGGGCAGTGAACAGAGCCCCCTGGCCCCTAAGAGCCGGACACCTAAGAGCCGGACATGCCAGCCGCATCTGTGAGCCGTACGGAGCCAGGGCAGGCAGGGAGTTCTGCCTTCGCCCCACTGCGTCACCGATGGAACTTTTAGCAGCCCAGTCAGCACAGGGTCCCTTTTCGATCAGGCATTCCAGTCAAAAACCGGACGCCTAGCAACCCTACTCTGGGCAATAAATTTATAGGACAAATACACGATAAGTGTGATAGGTCATGCAACCCACAGAAGGCTTGAAGGGGCCAGGTAGACCAATTAACTCCCCAGGCTGCATCTGGAGGAGGAGTCAGGGAGCAGGGATTGATTAAATGAAGCTCAGCTGGGCAAAAACAGGAGGGGTCTGTATAAAGGAGCTGAGAGCAGAAGGGGGCTGTAGTGAAGTAGTCTGCAATCACTCCCTGGGGGAAGGGAGGTGTGTTTGGGGCTAGAGATAGGTTGCCTGCAGTTACTCCCTTGGAGGAGGGAGCTTGGACTGGAGAACCAGAAAGGCAGGAAAGGGTAAAGGCAGCAAGGTATGGGGTACAGAAGACCTTGGCTGCTGAGAGGGCCCCTGAGCTGGAACCCAGAGTAAAGGGCAGTCCCAGGTTCCCCTACTAGCCACTGGGGAAGTAGTGCAGACCAGACAGTGGAGAGCAGACTGCCTGGGACAGTTCTCCTTGGAAGGCTTTGATATCCAGGAAGGGGAGGACCCCAGTGACATAGCTAGAGTGCCAAGTGACGAAGAGGAAGCTGCAACTCCTGGAGCAAGAGGAGCTGCAGGATGAGAGAAGATGGGTGGAGAGATATCCAGAGGAGGGTCTAGCACCTGGAAGGAGCTAATCGCCAGGAGCAGCCAGGAGGAGGCCCTAAAAGAGATACAAGGGGCACTAAAAGACAATATTTAAAACCTATACTCAAGAGTAACTCAAACCAAACCACACAAGATGATCTAAATTTATGTTTCTATAGAACTTCCTTGTTCCATAGGGCAAACAGTCCATAATGCTTGGGGGGGAAGGGGAGGGGAGAGATAGGGAAAGAGTAAGAGCTTAGTCACTATACTGTATGTCTAATGTTTGTTACACTTTTCAGATTAGTCAGAATGACAACATAACAAGAATACAACACCTTTGTTTCCTCAATGCCATTCTGAAGACAAAGGATATAAACCTGTAGAGAATCTACGAAATAAACTTGACCTTATGCTTACACTGGCAGTATTCGTTAGCAAACGCATCTGGTACCCAAATCATCAACACATGGAACATGTTTTCCCATTTCACCGTCACACTACTTCATACATAGTTCAGTCCTTTCAACATTCCATTAGCCTGAAAGCTAAGCAGAAAAACTGGTTAAAATCTCTATATTCCAGTGCTATGCTGCCATCTATGCAAGACCCCTAATAATAGCAGCAGGGCACCTACTGCCAAAGCAAATGGGAACCAGGCATAGTACAGCTGTTGCTCTAGGTGTCTGGGAAGGGAGACACATTATGTCTGCAAAGGAGGAGGCAGCTTTGCAGAAATTCTCTCTTTGCAGTCTCAGAATAAATCAGGCTCTCTTATATGGAGGAACAGTGCTGAAAAAAAGTACCAAATATAGAAAGAGTTGTAAGATGCAAATCAAGGCCTAAAATAAAGTAAGACAAAATCCAAACATAAATGCCTGGATGTTGCCCTTTTTACTTTGAATTTGAAAGGTGATGCCATGCAAAGTTATCACAGTGCCAGTAACTGTATCAGCACTGTTCACCTACAGCTACACTAGGCAGTAAGGATTTTGCATACCACAAATCATAGTAATCAGAGCTTGAAAAGCTTACTGGATACATACTAATGTGAGGATAAACCAAGTAGAGAAAGGTTAGTACAAAAGATGACACTACAGAATTCCAGCACAGTACTCTAGTTCAGCCTATTTCTTGCCCTTTCTCAGATGCTTAGAGATGGACCATCTCTTTTTCCTATTCAAGCCTCCTAACTGCTGTAAAGCAGACATTAAGGCTGGAAAACTTCACTATTTCCCCAGTCCCCTCCTGGATGTTACTTGGGGGGGGAGTCATGCAACTATGTAGCTTAAGTATTAAATCAGAGGGAAGAGTCTTCCCGACCTAGATATCACTTTCCACAGCACTTTAGTTTTCCATGGTAGCCTTTCCTTCAAATAATGACTATGCCAATTTTGCTTATTGTATAAAACCTGTCAGGATTATGGGCCTAAACTCACTATAATCTGTAAATAATCATTTAAACAACATGAATATTTTTTTAAGTGGTACATGTTTGCTGGTGAAGTTTTAAAGAAAGTCAAATCATTGGACTTATGGAAGCCCTGGAACAGAGTTGAAGTGCTAAATCAGCTTTTAGCAGTCAGTAGCACCTTCTGCAGGTCTAGAAAGAATATTTTCTTCATTTCAGTTTATTCAATGAGTTCAGTTTAATGACTAGTTCAAAGCTGAGAAACTGACTGGAAGTTGAAAAAGCAGGAAAGCTTGTTTTCCTCTTCCAGTCTATGAATAAAAACTAGGTGTGAGAGAATGACAGCTACTATAGTACCAAAGTCTTGAAGGTCAGGGTGACCAGAAACAGTTTAATTAAACTAGCTTCAGCTTTAACAAATCAGTTCGTTTTAAATGCAAAATATGTTTTGATAAACTCACTTTTTCTTATATATCTAGCACATTTAAAGAAGTTCTATTTAACTAGTAAAATTAGTTAAAACTAACGCTGTTTTTATGCGTTTTAATTGAATTCCAATTTCCATCCAAATGCAGCTTGACACAATTTCATGAGTAATTCATCATCATCTAGTAAATGTTAGTAAATGTAACATAAGAAAATGTAAAAGTTAAAAATGTGAATATATGATAGCTTAAATGTATGCGTGTATACACATATATAGGTATACTGAGAGAGAGAGAGAATCATCCTGATTACCAGTCGTAACAAACTTAGTGTACTGTAAAGGCTATAGTTTTTGTAAATACACATTTTAATAGTTGCCAACTAGAGCAGTGTTTCCCAGACTTGGGACGCCACTTGTTCAGGGAAAGCCACTGGGGGGCCGGGCCAGTTTATTTACCTGCCACATCCGCAGGTTCGGCCGATCACGGCTTCTACTGGAAGCACGTCCTCTGGAATGGTGGCCAAAGCATGAAGGAGCATACAAATGTTTAGCATGTGGGCACGTAAATACCTTGCAATGCCAGCTACACTCTTTCAAGTACGCAGTCCCAGCCCTGTTTTGTAGTTACAGATATTTCACTTACAGTACATTACTGCACCTGGTGCCACTAACATTAAGATGCCTCTACCCTTGTAACCATTTTCAGAACTGGACCTGTGCTAGGTCCTGCTTCTGAAGTCAAAATAGTTGGAACACAATATGGAGAGAAATGTGTAAGAGAAGGGGAGAACAGAAGTACTTGAGGACCCTCTTACTTTAAAATTTTATTTTATTTGCGGGCAATTTTTTAGCTACGTTCTTTGTGTAAAAAAAAGTGAACTGAATTAACAAAATTATGGATACAATCTAATTACATTATATATCTAAATATGAATAAATCTTTGCTGAACAGTAGTGATACTTCAAAAAACAGATTTCTCCAGTATAAAGTGTACAAAAATACGTATAAAAGAGACTTCTCACTAACCCTCCTCTAAGATTTTAGAGAGAGGAGAGGATTCTGCAGACCAATAAGATCAAATCAGCTGTAACCACATCATCTTCATACATAACTACTCTCTCTCGCTCTCAAAAAAAAAAGCTTACTAAAATAAAAGGCATTGTAATGGCTAGTTTTCAGCTATTAAACCATTAAATCACATAAAGCGCATTGTCACAAATTTACTTTTTAGGTTTTTACACTTTTTTTGGTAATACAGTCATAGAAGCTAGAATATTTGTTCCCCTGCCAGTACAGCCCTTTTCCATCTCCCAAACATTTTCTCATACTTTGAGAGATTATTTTAATATGGCTTTTTAAACTTAATTTTAAATTATTTCAATTTTAAAAGCACAGGATGTCAAAACACAGTATCTGTGCACCATCATATGGATATGACCTTGACCCTGCAAGTGCCCCACACAGACAGACCCCTGAACCTGCCAAGAGCCCTGGGGAAGTTAATAGGAAGCTAACCAAATGAAGCGGCCTGTCAATCTGATTTGAGGATAATAAACCAAATTCATCCCAGGTGTCACTTAGTTAAATGGAGTTATATAAGGGTTGAGTCTGGCCCAATAAATTAGTCAGCTGTTTTTATTTATGGTGGAACGGAAGATTAAAGCATGTGAAAATACAGATTATTTTCCGCACAGTTAACTTAAAAGGAAACTATCAAATTACAAATCCTACTCTCAGAATGCTTTACCTACCATTATTAAAAGTAAGAAAGACAACAGTAACAAAGATTAACAAAAAATAGCTTCTCATTTCCCCCCTACTTTGTTTACTTTCTGCATTTGACAGCTCTTTATATAGTCAGTTTCATTATTTCGCTGTCACCATTTTCCAGCTTTATGTGGGTTCTTACTCAATAGCATGGGAAAGAAAAACATTTTTAAAAACCAGAAAATATGGCTGCAACACACAAAACTGGAAGGTGCAGGTTTAGCACCAGAAGCTTTTTTTTTTTTTTACTTGTTTTTATAATTGAATTCATTTCAAATTGATGGTGAGTCAACATTTATGTCAAATTTTTACCCTAAAATTTTGTCACTCTCTCTCTTCACAGAGGGGGTTCAGAACCTTTCCAACCTAAACAGAAGAGATATTCTCAGTATTTTTCCACATCTAGTGACAAAGATATTCTCTCTGAGAATCATCTTTGAAACATAAACCCCATTAAGAAACCAACAATTTCTAACTCTGTGGCTACAAAGATAAAACACCAAACATTAATCAACCAATGCAGTATTGCCTTCCTAATTCAGAAGAACTCCAATCCATCTGTTGCCGCTCAAAGCTTTTACTAATTTCAACAGTTAAAACTGACCAGATTGTTGTCTGTTTTCACTTCTAATAGTCAGAAGGGCAGCAGTGAAACTGTCAAGAAGGAACTCAGTTGAACTCTGCTGCAGATTGGGAAGACTACAATGCAGCAGAAGAGGCAAGGATTGCTGCTACTCAGTAGCACCCTGCTCCCTCTGAATTAGTGAAAAAATTCTCACACTGATTTCATTAGTGCAAGATCCAGACCCAGGGAGGAATACTCAAAAATGTGGGGGAAGGGTAGAGAAATGGAGAACCTCACCCAAATTTGTACCAGCCAGGTGGCTCTGAAATTTGGTGGGCGAAGGGGGGAAGAATGGAGGAGGCTTCCACACAAGTGGGGCTTGTGTTCCTTCCACACAAGTGGGGCTTCTACTTACAAGCCAGACACAGTCCAATCCCAAATGTCTACACAGCAATTAAACAGACCCAATTAAACAGCCTGTGCCCAGCAAGCCCTAGTCAGCTGACATGGAGCAGCTCTGGATATTTAATTCTAGTGGTGACATATCCAAAGTGACTTTTCTGAGAATGAAGAAAATCTCACACACCACTGATGAGTAGTACCAGTTTAAATGGAGATTTACTGACATGTGTGGGTTTAAGCTTTCAACCTTAACTCTGAATCAATTTTTTGTAGACACATTTCTTGTTTCGTTTTAGAAACAGAAACAAGTGACTGGCATTTAAAAAAAAAAAAAATCAACCTTTCTCACAAAATACACAATACACAAACAATCCTGCCTGCCCATCTTCCATCTAAAGACAAATACAAATTTCCCCAATTTTCCAGTAGTAGATGAGGAAGGGGGAGAAGTTTGCTAGCACACATAGAAGAGGATCCATAGGAAATGTTTTTTTAAAAAGAAGTTTTAAGGTTGTGTGAATAAGTGGTCTAAGCACAGAATACTGAAGCAGTAGCAACTCCAAAGTATATATAGCAAGAGGCAACAAGCAGGTCAACATGCCTGCTTGGGACATAAGGAGTGGAGTGAAATACTATTGCTTACATCTGTTACATATGGTTGTGGAGGACAAAAACAGATGGCTAGGACTTTTGTTCCTTTAAAATGTTAAGTAATATTGCTGCCAAGGGGTAATGTGATCAAATTTGTACAGTCAGATTCTGGTTTCTGACAGAGTTAATAAACCAATGCTTTTCAAAGGGAATCCTAACAAAACAAAAAAATACCAATAAGGTACTAAAAGTTTCTGTGAAAATGCAGAATTGCATATAAAGGCATGGTATGCAATAACTAGATGAAGATTAGCTTTAAGAAATCCAGGAAACAAGGAGAGATTGTGGTAAGACTATCAGCTCTTCAGGGCAGGGACTGTGCCTACACATGTGTTTTGTACAACAACTTGATCATGACCAGTTTCTCTGGGTACAACCATAATAAAATATTAAACCACTTAATTAAATAAATAATAGAACTAGTAATTACAAGAAGTGTAGTTTAGTTTGTTACAATCGATTTTTTTCAAAATCGTTGCCTCTGAGGACTAAGGAGTGAAAAACAAAAATTGTGGATCATTACCTAATATGGAGTGAGAACTCCTTAGCCCTGGTCTACACTAGGACTTTAGATCGAATTTAGCAGCGTTAAATCGATTTAAACCTGCACCCGTCCACACAATGAAGCCCTTTATTTCGACTTAAAGGGCTCTTAAAATCGATTTCCTTACTCCACCCCTGACAAGTGGATTAGCGCTTAAATCGACGTTGCCGGCTCGAATTTGGGGTACTGTGGACACAATTCGATGGTATTGGCCTCCGGGAGCTATCCCAGAGTGCTCCATTCTGACCGCTCTGGACAGCGCTCTCAACTCAGATGCACTGGCCAGGTAGACAGGAAAAGAACCGCGAACTTTTGAATCTCATTTCCTGTTTGGCCAGCGTGGCAAGCTGCAGGTGACCATGCAGAGCTCATCAGCAGAGGTGACCATGATGGAGTCCCAGAATCGCAAAAGAGCTCCAGCATGGACTGAACGGGAGGTACGGGATCTGATCGCTGTTTGGGGAGAGGAATCCGTGCTATCAGAACTCCGTTCCAGTTTTCGAAATGCCAAAACCTTTCTGAAAATCTCCCAGGGCATGAAGGACAGAGGCCATAACAGGGACCCGAAGCAGTGCCGCGTGAAACTGAAGGAGCTGAGGCAAGCCTACCAGAAAACCAGAGAGGCGAACGGCCGCTCCGGGTCAGAGCCCCAAACATGCCGCTTCTATGATGAGCTGCATGCCATTTTAGGGGGTTCAGCCACCACTACCCCAGCCGTGTTGTTTGACTCCTTCAATGGAGATGGAGGCAATACAGAAGTAGGTTTTGGGGACGAAGAAGATGATGAGGAGGAGGTTGTAGATAGCTCACAGCAAGCAAGCGGAGAAACCGGTTTTCCCGACAGCCAGGAACTGTTTCTCACCCTAGACCTGGAGCCAGTACCCCCCGAACCCACCCAAGGCTGCCTCCTGGACTCAGCAGGCGGAGAAGGGACCTCTGGTGAGTGTACCTTTTAAAATGCTATACATGGTTTAAAAGCAAGCATGTGAAAGGATTACTTTGCCCTGGCATTTGCGGTTCTGCCTTTGCAAAAGGTTTCTGGGGAGGGCAGCCTTATTTCGTCCTTCATGGTAGGACACTTTACCACTCCAGGCCAGCAACACGTACTGGGGAATCACTGTAGAACAAAGCATTGCAGTGTATGTTTGCTGGCATTCAACCAAAATCCGTTCACGCGGTGGGAGGAGGCAAAATGCGACCTTGTAACGAAAGCACATGTGCTATGTATGTAATGTTAACTTTCAAGGTTTACCCTGAAAGAGTGTAGCGACTGTTTTATAAAATGTGTCTTTTTAAATACCGCTGTCCCTTTTTTTTTCTCCACCAGCTGCATGTGTTTCAATGATCACAGGATCTTCTCCTTCCCAGAGGCTAGTGAAGCTTAGAAAGAAAAAAAAACGCACTCGCGATGAAATGTTCTCCGAGCTCATGCTGTCCTCCCACACTGACAGAGCACAGACGAATGCGTGGAGGCAAATAATGTCAGAGTGCAGGAAAGCACAAAATGACCGGGAGGAGAGGTGGAGGGCTGAAGAGAGTAAGTGGCGGGCTGAAGAGAGTAAGTGGCGGGCTGAAGACAGGGCTGAAGCTCAAAGGTGGCGGCAGCGTGATGAGAGGAGGCAGGATTCAATGCTGAGGCTGCTGCAGGACCAAACCAGTATGCTCCAGTGTATGGTTGAGCTGCAGCAAAGGCAGCTGGAGCACAGACTGCCACTGCAGCCCCTCTGTAACCAACCGCCCTCCTCCCCAAGTTCCATAGCCTCCACACCCAGACGCCCAAGAACACGGTGGGGAGGCCTCCGGCCAACCAGCCACTCCCCCACAGAGGATTGCCCAAAAAAAAGAAGGCTGTCATTCAATAAATTTTAAAGTTGTAAACTTTTAAAGTGCTGTGCTTAAAGTGCTGTGTGGCATTTTCCTTCCCTCCTCCACCACCCCTCCTGGGATACCTTGGTAGTCATCCCCCTATTTGTGTGATGAATGAATAACGAATGCATGACTGTGAAGCAGCAATGACTTTATTGGCTCTGCAAGCAATGATTAAAGGGAGGAGGGGAGGGTGGTTAGCTTACAGGGAAGTAGAGTGAACCAAGGGGCGGGGGGGTTCATCAAGGAGAAACAAACAGACCTTTTACACCGTAGCCTGGCCAGTCATGAAACTGTTTTTCAAAGCTTCTCTGATGCGTACCGCGCCCTCCTGTGCTCTTCTAACCGCCCTGGTGTCTGGCTGCGCGTAACCAGCAGCCAGGCGATTTGCCTCAACCTCCCACCCCGCCATAAACGTCTCCCCCTTACTCTCACAGATATTGTGGAGCACACAGCAAGCAGTAATAACAGTGGGAATATTGGTTTCGCTGAGGTCTAAGCGAGTCAATAAACTGCGCCAGCGCGCCTTTAAACGTCCAAATGCACATTCTACCACCATTCTGCACTTGCTCAGCCTGTAGTTGAACAGCTCCTGACTACTGTCCAGGCTGCCTGTGTACGGCTTCATGAGCCATGGCATTAAGGGGTAGGCTGGGTCCCCAAGGATAACTATAGGCATTTCAACATCCCCAACAGTTATTTTCTGGTCTGGGAATAAAGTCCCTTCCTGCAGCTTTTGAAACAGACCAGAGTTCCTGAAGATGCGAGCATCATGCACCTTTCCCGGCCATCCCACGTTGATGTTGGTGAAACGTCCCTTGTGATCCACCAGAGCTTGCAGCACTATTGAAAAGTACCCCTTGCGGTTTATGTACTCGGCGGCTTGGTGCTCCGGTGCCAAGATAGGGATATGGGTTCCGTCTATAGCCCCACCACAGTTAGGGAATCCCATTGCAGCAAAGCCATCCACTATGACCTGCACATTTCCCAGGGTCACTACCCTTGATATCAGCAGATCTTTGATTGCGTGGGCTACTTGCATCACAGCAGCCCCCACAGTAGATTTGCCCACTCCAAATTGATTCCCAACTGACCGGTAGCTGTCTGGCGTTGCAAGCTTCCACAGGGCTATCGCCACTCGCTTCTCAACTGTGAGGGCTGCTCTCATCTTGGTATTCATGCGCTTCAGGACAGGGGAAAGCAAGTCACAAAGTTCCATGAAAGTGCCCTTACACATGCGAAAGTTTCGTAGCCACTGGGAATCGTCCCAGACCTGCAACACTATGCGGTCCCACCAGTCTGTGCTTGTTTCCCGAGCCCAGAATCGGCGTTCCACAGCATGAACCTGCCCCATTAGCACCATGATGCATGCATTGGCAGGGCCCATGCTTTCAGAGAAATCTGTGTCCATGTCCTGATCACTCACGGGACCGCGCTGACGTCGCCTCCTCGCCCGGTATCGCGTTGCCATGTTCTGGTGCTGCATATACTGCTGAATAATGCGTGTGGTGGTTAATGTGCTCCTAATTGCCAAAGTGAGCTGAGCGGGCTCCATGCTTGCCGTGGTATGGCGTCCGCACAGAAAAAAGGCGCGGAACGATTGTCTGCCGTTGCTCTGACGGAGGGAGGGGCGACTGACGACACGGCTTACAGGGTTGGCTTCAGGGAGCTAAAATCAACAAAGGGGGTGCCTGTACATCAAGGAGTATTTCAGGCAGGACTGCACGGAGGGTTCCAATAAGAAATGGTGCACCTAAGTTATCGTTGTTATTGGAACAAGGAGGTTAGCCTGGCCTCTGATTGATACATGGCTAGATTTACCTCGCTGCACCTTCTCTGTGAGTGACTGCAGTGTGACCTAGAGGAATGAGTCCCCTAGACAGGGGAGGAGGCAAATGAGTACAAAACAAATCTGGTCTATTTCTTGTTTTGACCCACTCCATCTATCTTTTACATCTTTGGCTGGCAGCAGACGGTGCAGAAGGACTGCATGCCATCCACATCTCATGGCTGCTTGGCAGAAGATGGTACAGTACGCCTGCTAGCCATCCCCATCTCTTGCCTGCCTGGCAGAAGATGGTGCAATACGACTGCTAGCAATCCTCATCTCTTGCCTGCCTGGCAGAAGATGGTACAGTACGACTGCTAGCAGTCCGTATCGCCTGCCTGCTCACCATAAGACGGTTCAATAGGACTGACTGCAGGACTAAAGAGAATGACCTGGTCAAGTCACTCCAAATTTAGTCCCTGCGCCCATGTCTGCCCAGGCGCTCCCAGCCGACGCGGCCAGGAGCACCTCGGACACGATGAGGACGACTACCAGTCGTATTGCACCGTCTGCTGCCAGAAGGCAAGGGGTTGCTGCTACTGTGCAGCAAAGCCGTACCGCGTCTGCCAGCACCCAGGAGACATAGGGTGACGGTTACCTGAGCGGGCTCCATGCTTGCTGTGGTATGGCGTCTGCACAGGTAACTCAGGAAAAAAGGCGCGAAATGATTGTCTGCCCTTGCTTTCACGGAGGGAGGGAGGGAACGGGGGCCTGACGACACGTACCCAGAACCACCCGCGACAATGTTTTAGCCCCATCAGAGCGCTCCATTGTGACTGCTCTGGACAGCACTCTCAGATGCCCGATTGTTTGCCATTGCTCTGACGCTGGGAGGGGCGCTTACAGGGTTGGCTTCAGGGAGCTAAAATCAACAAAGGGGGTGGCTTTACATCAAGGAGTATTTCAGGCAGGACTTCACAGAGGGTTCCAATAAGAAATGGTGCACCTAAGTTATTGTCCTTATTGGAGCAAGAAGGTTAGCCTGGCCTCTGATTGATACATGGCTAGATTTACCTCGCTGCACCTTGACTGCAGTGTGATCTAGAAGAATGAGTCCCCTAGACAGGGGAGGGGGGGGAAGCAAATGAGTACAAAACAAATCTGGTCTATTTCTTGTTTTGACCCACTCCATCTATCTTTTACATCTTTGGCTGGCAGCAGACGGACTGCATGCCATCCACATCTCATGACTGCTCGGCAGAAGATGGTACAGCACGACTGCTAGCAGTCCGTATCGCCTGCCCGCTCACCATAAGACGGTTCAATAGGACTGACTGCAGGACTAAAGAGAATGACCTGGTCAAGTCACTCCAAATTTAGTCCCTGTGCCCATGTCTGCCCAGGCGCTCCTGATCGACCTCACAGAGGCGACCAGGAGCACCTCAGACATGACGATGACGGCTACCAGTCGTACTGTACCGTCTGCTGCCACAAGGCAAGGGGTTGCTGCTACTGTGTAGCAATGCCGTACCGCGTCTGCCAGCACCCAGGAGACATAGGGTGACGGTTACCTGAGCGGGCTCCATGCTTGCCATGGTATGGCGTCTGCACAGGTAACTCAGGAAAAAAGGCGCGAAATGATTGTCTGCCCTTGCTTTCACGGGGGGAGGGAGGGAACGGGAGGCTGACGATATGTACCCAGAACCACCCGCGACAATGTTTTAGCCCCATCAGGCATTGGGATCTCAACCCAGAATTCCAATGGGCAGCGGAGACTGCGGGAACTGTGGGATAGCTACCCACAGTGCAACGCTCCGGAAGTCGACGCTTGCCTCGGTACTGTGGAAGCGCTCCGCCGAGTTAATGCACTTAATGCACTTAGAGCATTTACTGTGGGGACACACACACTCGAATTTATAAAACCGATTTCTAAAAAACCGACTTCTATAAATTCGACCTTATTCCGTAGTGTAGACATACCCTTAAAGCAAAGTGACCCATGAAGTACAGAGAAGCTGAATACACTAATTTTACAAAAAAAAAAGGGGGGGAGGGAGGCACGGAAATCATATGTTTTCTGAGAACAAATGACTGACTCTACAAACTCCAAATTTACTTGCTTATCATGGACCAATACTACCGGTAAGATGCTCACAGTAAAAATCTCTCTAAAATGGGTACATAAAGCAATTAACTGCATTGCAGAGTGAACTACTGAAGATCTTGCAATTTTCTTCTCAAAAACAATAGTTCCTCCTCTCAAATTTGGGTAGGATTTAGGGAAACTTAGGACACACCTAATGCTGCACCTTGCTTTGATTAACCATTCCTTTTATCTTACCTTTCATCCTTTCCTGACCCATCCCATTCTCTGGCCCAATGACTGTTCCACAGTCTATAAATACTTGGGTGGAAGAGGGGAGAGAGAATAACTCTACAGTCCAGTAGTTAGGGCATCCACCTGGAAGACCCAGTGTCCATTTCCCCTACTCTGATGAGTCTATTTACAGAGAGTGAAATACCTGCAGCACGAGAAATTAAGAGCGTCTACACTACAATAAAACAGCTGTGGCTGGCACAGGTCAGCTGACTGGGCTCCTGGAACTCGGGCTGCAGGCTATAAAATTGAAATGCAAATGGTAGGGCTCAAGGTGGAGCCCAGGTTCTGGGATCTTCCTCCCTCATGGGTGTCAGAGCCCAGGCTCCAGCTAGAGCCTGAATGTCTACACTGCAGCCTGAGTTCTTTGAGCCTGAATCATCTAACCTGAGCCAGTCACAGGTGTTTTACTGCTGTGTAGACATATGCTTAAGGAGCCTCACATCAGAATATCCCATAGCTCAGTGGTTAGAGCCCCTTCCTGAGACTTCTGTTCAAAGCCTCTCTCCCTCTCCAGCAGATAGGGGAAATTGAACCTGGGTCATCAACATCCCAGGCAAGTGCTTTACCCACTGGGTTAAAAATTATAAGGTGGGCACCACCACCTCCACCAGCTAGATTTTTAATGTGACCCAACCCAGTAGGCAGCCAAACACTGATCCTCCCTGGTTAGCAAACTGCTCTGGTGTTTAGGCTAGAGATACTTGTTCAGACTCCTAGAGTGAGGCAGCAGTGCACATGCTCAGAGGCAGAAACGTAGGTGCTTTGAGAGCTTTCGCTCTGAAAATTGAAGTGCCAAATGAGTTTAAGCACCTACAGGGTTCAGTGGAGTTTTGTGAATCACAGTGGAGCCTGAAAGTGGGACTTAACTGCCTAAACCCAGATAGATCCCCTAAATCTGGGGATTAAATGCCTAAATCCCTTGTGAATCCAGGCCTGAATCATTAGTCATTCTAATTCAATCCCAGACTCAGGACATAGACCTTGGCTAACCATGGGCAATGATGTTCAATCTATTCCTAGTAATTTCATATGCCAGTAGACTTTTCTTTTTCCTTTAGAGAAACACAGCTCCTGTACAATTACATGATCATGTCCTAATAGTTTAAAACTATAGTTCAAACAGTGGTCTGCAAAGCTCCAAAGAATAGAATCATAGAATAGCAGGGTTGGAAGGGACATCAGGAGGTCATCCCCTGCTCAAAGCAGAACCAATCCCCAACAAAATCATCCCAGTCAGGGCTTTGTCAAGCCTGATCTTGAAAATCTTTAAAGGAGGAGATTCCACCACCTCCCTAGGTAACCCACTCCAGTGCTTCACCATCCTCCTAGTGAAAAAGTTTTTCCTAGGTCAGGTTTAACACATGTTAACTAAGCCTAACCTAAACATACCCTGTAGCTATGCTAGGAAAAAGGTAGCATGATTTTAGCTGGTCATGGGGTAGCCTTGGCTAAAACTGAACCAGATAAAACCCTGGTTTAAAGAGATACCATTATCTTGCGTGCATACACGTGCGCACACACTTTCATTGGGAATTTTTTTTCCTACTGTATCACAATATTTTTACTGCTACAAGATGAGTAGCAAAAATGACAAAAAAAATAAGCCCTTTATTCTCCAATAGTCATTATTCAGTTTGTTTACTTTGTGCATTTGAAAACACTTTGGGTATAACTTACTTCCCTTGTACATCAGTTTCTCTTAATTGTGGGGGTCTTTCACACAGCAATAAGGGAAAACACTTTTTAAAAAAAATTAAAGCTGGAAAGTGTTTGTACCCGAAAGTTTGTACCCGAAACAAGATTTAACTTTTTTTGGAAACTAAAAAAAGTTCAAGTGGACAGCGTTTCCTTAAAAAAAAAAAGTCAAAAGAACTCAGAAAAACGTATTTGAAAAAGCCTTCTGTTATTTCAAGCATTCCAAAATAATCCTTTCACTGAATGCAAAAATTGAAAGTGGAAAAATTCTTCTTAGCAAAGTCAACCACCAAACTAAATGATTAATCCTGCACATTTCCCAAAACAGATGCAAATTTTTACTTTATAAATGGGTGGATAAAGATACTCAACTGGAGACATTAAGCCAGAGGTGGTCCACATGCAGCCTGCGGGACTGTCCTGCCTGGCCCCTGAGCTCCCAGCCGGGGAGGCTAGCCCCCGGCCCCTCCCCTGCTGTCCCTCCTCCCCCACAGCCATGCCGCCGCTTGGGCAGCACAGCTTGCACCCGTCCACTTCCCATGCTTTCCAATAAACCTGTCCTGCCGCTCTTAGCGGCATGGTAAGGGGGCGGGGGGAGGTTGGATAAGGGGCAGGAGGTCCCGGGGGGCACTCGGGACTGTTGGATCGGGTGGAGGTTCAGGTGGGGGGGGGTCAGGAGATAGGGAACGGGGGGGTTGGATGGGGGTGGGGTCCCAGGGGGGCGGTTAGGGATGGGGTCCTGAGAGGGGGCGGTTAGGGGACAAGGGGGGGGGGGGTCGATGGGTCAGGGGTTCTGAGGGGGGCAGTCAGGGTGCAGGAAGTGGGAGGGGGTAGGGGCCAGGCTGTTTGCGGAGGCACAGCCTTCCCTACCCAGCCCTCCATGCCATTTTGCAACCATAATATGGCCCTTGGGCCAAAAAGTTTGCCCACCCCTGCATTAAGCCAACCACTGTATTTGGAGGTCAGAAAAATCATGGGATTTCATGAAGAAATGAAGGAGTAAGTCATGCTTGTTCAAAAGTGAGGGCTTGTCTACACTTACACTGGTGCTGCTGTTGTGCTGTAGCACCAAGTGAAAACACCACCTATGCCGACAGGAGAGCTCTGTTTACACCAGGAGTTAGGTTGGTATACTTTTGTCACTCAGGAGTGTGGATTTTCCACACCCCTAAGCAACACAGTTATATCAACATAAGTTTGTAGTGCGGACCAGGTCTGAGGGATAGTCTACTTTACAGCAGTACGTTCCTGTGGCGCATTTGGTGAAGATGAGCTATGACCATGGGAGAATGCTCTCTTATTGGCATAATTACTTCACCTCAATGAGAGGCAGAAGCCATGTCAGCAGGAGAGTGTCTCCCGCTGACATAGCACAGCGTGGACACCGCTTTAAGTTGATGCAACTTACATCACTCAGAGGGATGGCCTTTTCACACCTCTGAGCAACATAAGCTACATTGACTTAAGCGTTAGTGCAGACAAGCCGTAAGTGTCCAAAATTGGACCATTCTGATTAGCTGACTTCTAGTCATTCAGTGCCTTTAAAAGCACCTCAGAATTAAAGGATAATATTCATTTTAATACACAAAAAAGTTAAGACATTTTAAAATGGTATTTCCAAAATATCCAATATTTGAGCACACACTAGAATCGTGAGGTATTATTTAAAGACAAACATACATACATTGAAGTTTTACAAACATAGGCAAGGCAATTTTTTTTTTAAAAGTTGAGTACAAAGCTTGAGCTATTTAAATTAGGAAAGGTTTCAGAGTAACAGCCGTGTTAGTCTGTATTCGCAAAAAGAAAAGGAGTACTTGTGGCACCTTAGAGACTAACCAATTTATTTGAGCATAAGCTTTCGTGAGCTACAGCTCACTTCATTGGTGCCACAAGTACTCCTTTTCTTTTTAAATTAGGAAGTAAACTAAAGAATAAAGACAAAAAGTTAAAATAGTATTTTATAATAAATTAGTATTGTGTTTTATAAACTATATAAAAGATCAAAAATTATTTTCCAACAGGAGCTCTTTATATTCATCTTAAAATGTTTAAGCAAAAATATTAACTCCTAATGAGTTTGAATTAAAATATTTTGTATGTTATTTACTGCTTTGTTAAAATTTTAACAATGCACAAATCCTCACTTAACAGGAATCTACTTATACAGCAATATTTAGCAACTGAATCAAATCTTTGCCATGGCTGTAAGTAACGCAGTATTTCATATCAACATGTCTCCAAACTTTAGTTTAAGTATGGTACTTGATACAAAATACACAGTGCTAAAAGCAGAACTTTGTTAACGAGAGGTAGAAGCTTCTTCAGAAATACATTGGTAGTGCGATCACGGTTTTAGTTTTAGTGAACAACAAAATACTATGGTGAAGCTGTGCCAGGTTGGACAGGTTCTGAGAAGCGTTGTAGAAATTCCCTCCGTACATGTGATTTGTCCCCTTTCTCTCCTGGGATTGTGACTAAACTATACAAAGGCAGCAGCATCTGCTCAACACCAAAAAATACTGTAAATGAACTGATTACTCCATTCTAACCCAGCATTTTTCTTTACAATAGCAACAACTTACAACACTTTTCACAGGTGCCAACACCAATGCAACTTCTTCAATTAGTTTGAGAAAAATTTTGTTGAAATCCTCCCTTTAAAGACTTCTGGCAGAGAGAAACTAACCATAGATTAGGTCAAAGTTGTGGAACCAAGCCACTGACTCTCTGTTTTTGGGGAATTTGACTGGGGAGAGAAAAAAAAAAAATCATCTATGCATATACCTAGTACATCTGAAGAGCTCAGGGCACTTTACAAGTGTGGATAAGCATTATTAGTTTGATCTCAGAACTGCATGAGAGGCACTGTAGCATAATGGTTAAGCCAAGTTTTTTGGGCATTAGAAATCATGATTTGTTCAGAGCTTCTCCATAAACTCCCTTAGACCTTTGGACAATTATCCTTCTGTTCTTCAGACACTCACCTATAACAGACTTGTGCAACTCCTCCCTCAGGTCAGAGGGCAGTTGAAGGGAACGTGAAAGTGAGGAAAAGTAATTTTACCTTATCCTGTTTCTTTTAGGGTTTGAAAAGTAGCCCAAGACAATGCAAATGTCATTATCATGAAATGTCATGAAATTATCCATCATCAAGATTTACTTCCCCTATCTGTCAACTTCAATGACAGAACAGTGTCTAGTTTTCCAACAGCCATTTTTAAAACACTGGACTATCCCTACCCTTGAAGACTACCTCTTCTTAAAACTTATGTGTGTCAAATTTTGTAGTGTAAAGTTATTTTGTTGGGAAAACAGAGGAACACTATGAAATATTACATATTTTACAAAAAAATTCAAAATTCAGACATTTTACTCTTTATTTCATGAGAATTTCTCTCACATACCCTGTATTTTGCTTTTGGGTTTTGTTTTGTTTTTTTTAATTACAAGAAAGATCACAATCAACCACAGCGAACGTCTACATATGTGCTGGGAGGTGCAATTCCCAGCTCATGCAGACATACCCGTGATAGCTCTCCTTGAGCTAACATGCTAAAAATACCACTATAGCTAGGGTAGCAAAGGCAGCAGCTTCAGCTAGCAGCCCAAATGCATACTCCCCTGACCTCCTGGGAATGTACTCAAGAGGCTAGCACAAGCCTTTGGAAACAATGCAATCCTGGACAGTCATGAAATCACTGCTGTACTTCAAGTAAATTTATTACCTAATCCATTAAGAATCTTTTCAAGTAACAGGCAATGGCAACAAATTCCACTCCTAAAAAATGCCAAATACTGAAAAACTATTTAGAAATAAAAACTAAATCCAACTGCTAACTTCAGCTAATTTAAGGTGTATGTGTGGAGGGGAGGAGGGAAATATTTATTGTTAGAAACAACAGCACTTCAATATTTGAAAGCATTTTTTTGCAATTTGCTGCTGCATCATTAGTGATGTGGCAACACACCAGTGGAGAGTCCCAACATTTCTACAGTCAAGCAGTACATACTATCCTGTACATAAACAGGAATCTATTATACTGCATATACTATAAGCTCCTTGAAGCAGGAACTGCCTTTATTTTTTGTGGTCTTGGGCAGAACTGAGCAAGCTGTCAACCCTAAAAGAGTAACAGAATAATGTGATTAATATATTCTATCAGACACAGATGAACTTGCAGTAATATATGAGCATTTTCTCTAAAATTCTTTAGTTTAGATGCAGATTTTTTTTTTTAATAGTGTAGCCCCAAGGAGCCTCACTGTGCTAGGCACTGTATAAACACAGAACAAAAAGATGGTCCCTGCCTAAGTTCCCTCTAAGCTGCACAGCCACACAGCAGGCTGTAAAGAGCCGCACAGGTGTGCAGCCACAGGGGCCTGGAGAGGAGAGAGGTAAGGGGTGGATGGGGAGGGGTGCAGGACTGCTGGCAGGGAGAGGTGCCTCTCCCCCAGTGCTGCTGCAGTGAGAGAGGGCTGGGGGGGACTCCTCTCTCCCCGGGGCAGCCTGCACCCAAACCCCTCATCCCTGGCCCCCCCCCCACAGCCCTCACCCCCTCCTGCATCCCAACCCTCTGCCCCAGCCCTGAGCCCTCTTGTGAACCCTGAACCCCTCATCCCCAGCCCCACCCCAGAGCCTGCACCCCCAGCCGGATCCCTCACACACCCCCGCACCCCAACCCTCTGCCTCAGCCCTAAGCCCCCTCCCATACCCCAAACCCCTCATCCCCAGCCCCACCCCAGAGCCCGCACCCCTGCCAGAGCCCTCACCCCTCTGCACCCCAAGTCTAACCCTCTGCCCTAGCCCTCTCCTGCACCCCAAACCCCTCAACCCTGGTCCCACCCCAGAGCCCACACTCCCAGCCAAAGCCCTCAACCCCCTGCACCCCAACCCTCTGCCCCATCCCTGAGCCCGCTACCACACTCCAAACCTCTCTGCCCCACCCCCGCCACACATCACCCCCATATTGATGCACATAACACAATTCATTCCGCACAAGGATGTAAAAAATTAGAGGGAACACTTTGTCTCTGCCCCCAAAGAGCTTACTATCAAACTAACGAGTTTAGATTTTAAGCACTCTTCTCCATCTCCGTCCCTTCTGCCAAAATTCATTATTAATCTCTTGTTTTGCGGCTGAGCTTCTTGTCAACACAAAAATATCAAGTTTTGTCACTTGGACAGGAATTTGTGTCCTTCAACGCTTTTCTGTAAAGGTAATGTTCCACAGTCTACAAAATCCTCCTTAATACTGAGCTGGCAGCATTGGTGTCCAACATAGCTCGGTCCTTAGCCATAAGGTAATTGGACAAAACATTGAAATCAACAGACACAAAACAAAACAAGTTGTACCAAAAAAAAAATACTGAATTATAAAAAAATACCAAAGAAAAATATATGAAAGACCCTTACTAGAAATGGATTACTCTAGCAGGAAAAAATATATCTCAGAAACAAGAAAGGATCGTCCACATTCTCACATAAAAACAATTCAATTTTGAATTTACGCAAATGAAAAAATTGATTATAAGGTGCAGTATGTACTTCAGTATTTATGTTCTAAAGATCTGGAGTCAACGATTCTTTAAAAAGTATCTGGGAATATCTGAGCATTTAGGCCCCTATCCTTCAAACACTGAACAAGTAGCCCCAACTGTCTTCAGTAAGATATGCTTGTGCAGAGCTCTGTCACGCAAGCAAACGGTTCACAGGATCTTGTGAGTACAACTACTGAATGTCTCTTTTTCAATTCCAGTAACATCATCCATATTCATCTCTCTTCTGCTTTAAAAATCATCTGTATTAAGGATTCCAGGACCCGATCCAATGCCCAAGGAAATCAGTGAAAAGACGACAAGATGACTGAAGGAGAAAGAGTCTAAAATTCAATCCTCTGGTTGAAATCTAACCATACAAAGTAATACTGGACTGTCATTTTCTTCTTTGGATTTAAACAGAAGTCTCCTTCGGTAACATTTTAAAGTTTGGTTTGGGTAGAGGCTAGGAGGAAGAGCATAGTTATTGTTTACGCTACTTATTCTATCATTACTTTGTAAACTATTCAGTTTCAGATACCAAAGAAACAGTATCTGATTTTACTGCCTTATCACCACCACCTTGGCATATAAAACAAATATGCAAGCAATGTTGAGAATACCTTTGTTTACTATGAACTCTGCAAATATAATTATTCCAAATCAGCAAACAATTTTCAGCTCACAGTGATTCTCCTAACAATTTGAACGTGCTTTATTTTTTTTGTTCCTTCACATTTTGTCTGTAAATTAGGGTTCGGACCTTGCAATGCGATCAGCATGGGCAGACCTTTGCAATTCTCTGAGGACTTCATGTTTTCTGCAATTTTTAGAATATTTGACCAATATTTTCCTTTACATCTCACTCCAAAGGAGAAAGTATCAGCTACAGAAGAAGGTTAGACCAATACCTTAGGCCAATTTTGAAAACTCCATTCATAAAAAGAGATGACGTAGAACTTCTAATACCAAGAGTATTTATTCAAAGTTAGAAAGGAGGTGATCTCCTAGCACGGACAACAATAAGCAACATGCAGCATATTTACTTGCACTCCACCCAAGCTACCACCAAAGGACCTGTTCGCAGAGCACTGCTTGTCACTTAGGCCCAGAGTTTTTAAGACACTTAGGCATTGCAATGTCTGATTTCGGAGTCTAGATCTAATTTTTAAATGAGATTTAGGCATTTAGGAGCATACTCCTGTTGACTGTGAGTGGTTCCTAAGTATCAAAAGCCTGGATGAAAATGAGAAGGACAAACAGTCACATTTAGCACTATAGTGTCTCTTTAGATATCAAGAAACCTAAAAGCATCTTTAAAATATTTGTTATGGAAAAGTAATACCATCTGTTTGGCAAAACCTGGTACTTGGCACACCTATTTATCTTTTCATAGGCTAAGAAAACAAGTCTTACAATCCTCACCATCACACACAAAACTTTTGTTTATACTATTTACAATGTCCTTAAAAACCATCAGAGGGGATCTGGATAATGTTTATACATGGTTGACACACAAAAAAGGACTCTCTTTCAGTATGATACATTACCTAAAGTAACCTCTACATATTATCAAGAGAGGTTACAGTTTTATTAAAGCAAATATTAAAAAACATATAGTACACAAGATTAAGAAAAGAGTGTCTGTACAATTACTCCAGCACTTGTCCAGTATACTACTGAGGGGGTGAGGTGGAGTAAAGACAAACACACACAGCCCAGCAAGTTCAGGACTGAGTCGGACCAGGCCCAATTTCTTACAGAGAACTGCAGCTCAAGAAGAGCAGGAAGCGTTTATTCCAGGTCTGAACCGTTTGCCACCAGCAGCTTAGCGGTAACCCTCCCATGCTGTATAAACAAGCCCTGCGGTGTCACGGATGGTGGGGAGCAGGGTGCAGCTCCGCCCGGCGGGGAGCGAGGCTGTGCGGAGCCATGTGCATTGCGGAGTCTCCCACAGGGCCTTGCAGGGCCGTGCCCGACCAGCGGAGCGTTCACCTGTGGACCGGGCAGGGATGCCACAGCCCGCACCTCTCCCCGCGGCAGGGAGCGGGCGAGCGCCCCGCTCGCAGGGCCGCTCGCCACCCCGGGCGCACCCCGGCGGGACCCTCCCCCTCGGCGTCCCGAGGCGGTGACAGGGCGCCGCCCCGCCAACCCTTCGCCCGGGGTAAGGGAAACGGCGGCCTCCTCCCGCAGCGCAGCCGCCCCCGCTCCCCGCCCGGCCCCCGGGCCAAGGCAGCCGCAGCCAGCGCCCTCCACCCCCGCTCCGGCGGCCGAGCCACCCGCACAGCAGCCGCCCCGGGCCGGGAGCGGAGAACGGGCGGCAGCCGCGCCACCCACAGCCCGGCCCCCCGGGCGGCGCGAGAGCAGGGCGCGGCGGGGCTCACCTCGGGGTGCAGGATGGGGACGCAGCCCGCTTCTTTCTCGTACTCCTCCAGAGGCGCCGCCATCTTGGTGCGAGCCCGCCGCCCGCTGCATGCTGGGTAGCGCGCTCCCCCCAGCTCGCGCTGGGGCGGGGAGGGAGCCCCGGAGCGGGGGGCCGCGGCTGGGATGCTGCGCTGTGGGAGGGGCCGGCAGGAGCGAAGCTGGTGACCCAGACTCGCCCCCCCCCCCCCCCGGCTCGAGCCCCTGTGGCGCGAGCTGGGTGGGGAGCGCGCCCAGCAATGACCCGCCCGGGGACGGGGTCCGCTCTCTGTTCCCCCGCGGCTCCGGTTGGTCCCGAGCCCTCGCTCCCTCCGCGGGCAAGTGGGCAGCCCCCCGGGAGCAGCGGTCCTGGGCCAGCCAAGAGCCCACCCCAGCGGGCGGGGGCGCGAGCAGGGCCAGGGTCTTTCCTCCCGGCGAGCCGGAGTCGGCGTGCGCCAGGTCGGGGCGGTGAGAAAGCTGGTGGCCCCCAGCCGCCTGTCACAGTGAGTTATAAGGCTATGTCTGCACTGCAAAGGTAAGTCGACCTAGGTCAGGTCGACTTACAGCTGAGGGCTCCGCCGTGAAACTGGCAAGAATGACCGTCCCCCGTCAGTGTAAGGAACACGGCCTCCCCGCCTCCTCTCGCTACACCGACAAAAGCCCTGCGCCTCTGGATGAGGTGGTTTTATTATGGCAGCTTAGCAGGGAAGTTACATCAGCGGGAGGAGCATCTCAGTGTGTACACCTCCACTGTTTTGGCCACAAAACGGTGTACTGTTGGCAAGGCTTCAGGGATGGGGCTCCAGCACCGCCTCACAGCCTGGCAGGGACGATGGAAGGGGGAACAATTGTACCAGGAGCCTGTGCTCATCCTCCCCTTTCCCCCCTAGTCTGTGATATTTGTGTAACTAAACCAAAACGGGACAGGTGGGGGCCTCATGAATATGATGTAGGAGGGCTCCAAATTTCTCTCCAGGGCCCTGAAGCCTAGTCAAACCCCCAGCATTGTAACTGGCATGAGTGTCGGCATGCAAACCAAGGACTGAAAAGGGACAGGATGCTGACTTACTCCTCCCAGCCTGAGGCAGGTTGACAGCTGTGTACAGAAGCTTCTGCTACCCCTTCTTTGGCAAATAGATTCATAGAGTCCAAGGCTTGTTGATCTCTAGTCTGACCTGTATAACACAGCCAGCCATAGAACTTCCCCCAAATAATTCCTATAGTACATCTTTTAGAAAAACACCCAATCTTGATTTAAAAGTTGCCAATGACGGAGAATCCACCACAAGCCTTGTTAAATTGATTCAATTGTTAATTACTCTCACTTAAAAATGTATGCCTTATTTCCAGTCTGAATTTGTCTAGCTTCAGCTTCCAGCCATTGGATCGTGTTATACTTTTCTCCGCTATACTGCTAGGACTTCATCAAGGGCTGTCAAATCTTTCCTGAACAGTAAATTAATTTAAAAACAAATGAAAACTACTTGAGCAAATTATTTATAACTGTTTGAATATGTTTTGAGCCCAGCAGAAGTAGAGGGTTACATTATTAGATGGTAGTTAATGGTTTAATTGTGTTTCCTCATTGTTGGGCATCCAACTTGAGAAATCTAAGGTTTAAAAGGGCTAAAATGTGGTCTAGTGAACAGAGCCCTGGATTAGGACACTGGAGATCACTGATCTATTCCTAGCTCTACCACAGGTCTGCTGTGCTGCCTGAGGCAAAATCACTCCCCCTCTCTGTGCTTCAGGTTTCCCATGTATAAAATGGGAATGATGTTACCAACCTCCTTTGTAAAGTGCTTTGAGATCTACTGACAAATATCTAGCTGCTGTTACTTTTCAGAGGTTTCTTATAGAGGATACCTAAAGCCAGTGGACATGTTTAAAAATTTTTGCCCTATTTTTCTGTTTCTAAATTCTTATTCTCTAATGCAATCATTAGAGGTTTTTAGTGATCTAGATGAACTGGAAAGCAAAAGGTGAGAGAGAGAGAGAGAACTCTCACTTAGAATTGTACTTCCCCAGGCAACTATTTTATTTGCCAACATGCTACCCTTGAAGGCTGAAAGTTCGTAGGCAGTGGCTCATTTTAGAAACTAGTTATATTTTTCTAAAATATGTTTCTTTTAGAGTAAGGGGCAATATTTTATTCTGTAAAAATCTGGTGTTCATGCAAATCAGATAGTTGTAGCATTGACTAGAGCCAGACACATTACTGGCAGACTTTCACATCTTCCCCACATAGCTATGTCTGGGTACCTACTCTGGAAGATCTTCTGGAAAAGACAGCAGTCATAGCGTATTCTGCCAAATTATGTGTTGGTTTTGTGATGTTCACAAATGTCCATGAGAATGGTGGTTTTCAACCTGTGGTCCGTGGACTATCTTTAAGATTTCCAAAGGAGTCCACACCTCCATTTGAAATATTTTAGGGGTCGGCAAATGAAAAAAGGTTGAAAACCACTGCACAAGGGATTAAATGAAACTACCATATTCATTTCACTGATTAATCCTTTTTGTAAGATCGTTCCAATCTTCTCTTGAGGTTCTTTTGATGAACCCTTATAATATCTTTTGTCTACATAGAAAGAAAGAATTTTAAAAAAATATTTTCCTTATCAACTTTAAGAATAGATTTTAAAATCCTATTAGTTATATGAAGGTCCACAAAGTGTTCTTTCTGATCCTTCAAAACTAACTAAACTGATTGTTTTTTATATCCTGTCATATATCCTTTCCATATCGCCAAGCTACTATATATACAGCAGATTTCAGGAGTCAAATTAGAGCTTCTGGGAACTAGGTTTTTTATTTTTCATATTTTCTGTTATGAGCTAAGCAATAGACATTCAATCCATGGTAGAAATTCTGAGACTGTATGAGTAGTCAAAACCAACACCCTTTAAAATTAACTTTTTTATAATTATTTTTTTTAATTACAATATGTTATTGCTGATTAGATTGTTGCTTTATGTTGTTACTATCTACAGTGCTCTCATTTGTCTTTGTGATGAGACAAATGATACAACTGTTGACTACTCACTACTGGTTTCATAAAATGTAGCAGAAAAGCATCAGTAAAAATATAGAACATTCTAATAATGTTAAAGCTATAAATACCTTTTGCTACGTAAACATATTTATATTTACAACTGTCAAGAAAAAGGAGGATATAAGACTTAGAAACAGCAGGTGGGAAAGATGACAAAAACCACAGGTATGAAGCCTTGAGATACAGAAGTCACAGAAACAAAGAACAAGCTACGTAATTGTTGGGGCATTTTAAGCACTGGATGTTGTAATAAAACATGTGTAGGACCCGTGGGTCTTAAAGGGTATATTGTGGCTGGGTATTGATCATTGTAGCAGTGTAGCTATGTCTGGAGGTTTTGCATCTGTTGTTCTGACAGGGGTCTGGTGCCACTTTGAGTTGGTGGGTCCTGGTCTGTGGATAGCTTGCTTCTAATGAGCTTGGTGAGGTTGCGGGGGTTGTGTGAAGGCCAGAAGAGGGGGTTCAGGAAAGATTTCTTTCAAGATGTGGTCCCCATCAAGTATGAGTTGTAATTGTTTGATGATACCCAGTATGGGGTCCAGTGTGGGTTGCATGGATGGTGAGTGAACCACCAGTTTGGAGAGGCTAGCCTGGGGCCCACCCCTTCTGTCTGAGGCCCCTTTCCCTGCCAGCCCAGATTCCTCCCCCCACACACATACAGAGCCAACAGTCATCATTCCCCCCACCCAAGCCCTAGACTACCGTTTGGCGTGCGGCCCCCCCAGAGCACAGGGCAGTGCACAGCCCCCCAGAGCAACAGGAAGGCGCCAGGCCCCCCAGCCCCGGAGCACTGGGCAGGCAGACCCGCCCCAGCCCTGGAACAGCGTGCAGTCCCCCCTCCCTGTCAGCCCTGGAGCTGGGCAGCCCCAGCTACCCCAAGTCCCAGCCGCACGAGCCGCACTTCCCAGAAGAGGAGCAGCCTGCTGGGCTGGGACCAACTAGCAGCCGGAGGGGGCCTCTGGATGGAGTATGGTTGGGGCCACACAGGGCTGTTTGGGGAGGCACAGCCTTCCCCTGCTTATTAGACTCGCAGCCCATGGTGGGGTGGTAAGTGACAAATAGAGGTGTGCAGTCAGTGGAGTTTCTTTTTCCTGCATTGAGCTGGCTCTAGGGTATTTGGGTGGCCCATTCCATAATGTAATCTACTTCTCTAGTGGAGTGTCATCGTTTAGTGAAGGCAGTTTTAAGTGTGTATCCCAGACTTTGTCTTCAGAGCAAATTCTGTGGTATCTGAGTGCCTGGCTGTAGATAACAAATTTCTTTGTGTGTCTGGGGTAGTTGCTGGATCTGTGGAGATAAGTATGGTGATCTGTGGGGTTCTTATATATAGTTGTTTTTAGGTTTCTGTTGTTGAAGCTGATTATGGTGTCCAGAAAGTTAATGCTGGTGCAGAAGAAATGGTTACTTACTGTAACTATGGTTCTTAGAGATGTGATGCAGACATGTGTTCCAAGTAGGTATATGCGTGTCCCGCATGCCGGAGCCAGAGACTTTTGCCTAGCGGTACCCTTAGATGGGTAGTGCATGTGCCTCATGCCTGTAGCCCCTCCCCTGTCCTGTGAGGCAGCGCCTCCCTAATCCCCCTCAGTTTGTTCGCACTGAACATCCAGGGAAGACTCCGATGCGAAGAGGACAGAGGGTGGGTCGTGGATTACATGTCTGCATCACATCTTGAAGAACCACAGTCACAATAAGTAACCGTTTCTTCTGCTTCCATTAGATGCAGACCTGTATTCCAAGTAGGTGACTAGCAAGCAGTACCCACATATGGGGGCAGGGCTTGGAGTCTACTTGAGTAAGGATCACAGGACCATGCTTCCAACATTAGCATCTGCTCTGGAAAATTGTGATCACATAATGGTCCATAAACATGTGCGTGGATGACTGCGTAGCCACCCTACAAATGTCCAATATTGAAATGTCATTGAGGAACACCACTAGCATTGTCTGTGCTCTTTTTAAATGTGCCCATGTTTGCTGAGGAGTCATAGCCGACACTATCTTTTATGCAGTCTTGATGCAAGACGTTATCCACCTAGAGATGGTCCACGCAGAGACTGCATATCCTTTCATGCAATCTGCATATGATATGAACAGGTGAGGTGAAGCATGAAACTGTTCAGACAGATGCTGTCTAGCCTTCTAACATCTTGTGTATGGAGGCATTGCTCCTCTGGGGAGGAATGGGACTTGGGGAAAAAATACAGGCAAATACGCCACCTGAGAGACCACCTTGGATACAAACTTCAGATGTGTCACTTTGCCCCTGGAGAACTGCATGTAACGAGATCCAGCCATCACAGCTTGCAACTCACAGACCCACAGGGACAAAAGGCTGGAGAATGTCCACAAGTTTATGGGTATTCTCCTGGAGAAACTCTGCCTAAATACCCAGGGATGAGGCCACCTGATGTAACATGTCCTGGTATGCCCTGAAGTCCTCCAGGTGGACAGGGAGGATGAACCAAGCAACACCACATCATCCAGGGATAAGAACGAGGCTGTTGGCTGGATTACAGGCAGGTCTCCAGACAAGGAAACTCCTGTGGCTCCATGGGAATGGGAACAACAGGCGACTGTACTTGCAGATGGTCTGCAGCCACCAATGCAGCATAGGCAGGGGATCTCGCTTTTGACTTTGATGGCAAGTGTGACCTCCGGGAACAAGGAGCTTCCCTTTAGGCCCAAGGCAGCCACTGGTATGGGTTAGGCATTGGTGGCCAAGAGGCGCTGGACCAGGGACCCCCATCCCACCCTTGAGGCACATGCTAACCTTGGTAGCCATATTCGTCCATCGGTAGCCCCCACACTGCTCCCAGTGAAGTAGAGCGGGAGGATGAGGAGCCTGATTCTGAAGCAGAGGAGTCCTGGGACCTTGGAGACATGGGAAGAGAGACTCCAGAGAGATCTAGTAGGCAATCTGACTTATACGTAGCCCAGAACAATGTCGGGATTGGTGCTCCTGATGTGGATGAAGGTACCAGTGCTGAAAAGGTCAGTGCCACAGGCAAAGTTGGTCCCAGTACAAACAATGGTAGCAGGGCAACTGTGTGCCTCGATGTCGAGGGCAGCAACAGCCTCCAAGGAACCATTTGTGGCATCGACTGCGGTAGCCTAAGATATACATTCATGAGGTTACAAGCAACAACAGCACAGATCTCTGACTCCAGCCAACAGGCTGTGAGAAGGAACTGAGGGGGTGTGATTAGGGCAGCATTGCCTCATACAGCCAGGGGAAGGGATATAGGTGTGAGGCATGAGCACTGCCCCACTATCAATACTGCTAGGCAAAAGTCTCCAGTGCGCGAGGGACACCTCCTGCTTGCTACCGAGCTGGGAGACTGCTGCAGGCCCCTGGGGAGCTGAGGACTGGTCAGAGCCACCAGAACTGTTTGCTGACCAGACGACAGAGGAGTTGCTAGGACTACCGCAAGCCTTCTACCCTGACGATCTGGACAACCCTCTACAGACCCAAGAACACCCTGAGGGGAAGTTAGGAAGTGGCGCAGGAGCAGCAGACCCTAGTCTGGCTGCAGCACCACCTGAGCTTAGGTCAGCATGTTGCTTGTCACGTTTCCTGCTGACCCAGTGGCAAATCCCACTGCCACACTAGGGCCCTGGGCTGGGGTGGCAGTCTCCCCCTGCTCTAGGCTGAGAAGCCAGTGCTTGTCAGCCATCTGCCAGATCTAGGATGCCTGAACCCCTTGTTGCTTGACCCCGAACACAGGTCTGAGCAATAGATCCTCATTGCCCTGCCCTGATTAAGGGCCCGGGCTATCCAACTGTATTTGTTATTTGGCCCTGACCGCAGGCCTGAGCTATAGACTTGAGCTGTAAACTGTTGTCAGACCACTAATTCCCCATGGTAGGTGACAAACAGACGTATTGAGGAGGACTGGACTCCCACAGACTTGGGCTACAGTGGTATTTTTTTGAAGTTGTGGTGGAACTCTATCAGGGAGTTTAAATCATATGTCTAGAGGGTGAAAATATCATCAATATATCACTGGTTTCCTGGTCCATTTTTCCAGAAATTTTTCCTCAAGATGACCCATGAAGAGATTACAATGGCTCCCCAATATGCTAGTACTAATAGCTGTTCCCATGCGTGACAGGGCAATGCTTTGTACCCTTCCTCTGATGTCCCAGAAACCACTCAGACCCACTTTCTTTTAATGCGCAGTCTGTATCTTATTCCAACCTCTTCTACCAACACCAGTACAGTGCAAGATTTTAATCACTATGTCTTTCATTCCCTCTTTACCAGGGCTGTAGGAGGAAAAGAGATCGCCCTGTCCTGGAAATCTGGGCTCAACTAGTCCTGTCCTCCCTGCTCCTGATTTTTGTGTTCTGTGAAGGAATATATAACACTTCCTTTTTCACTTTCTCCACACCATTCATGATTTTATAGACCTCTTATCATATCCCCCCATTGTCATCTCATTCTCTTTTGTAAGATGAACAGTGCCAGTCATTTTGATCTCTCCTCATATGGAAGTTGTTTCATGCCTCTAATCCTTTTTGTTGCCCTTCTCTGCACCTTTTCCAATTCTAATATCCTTTTTGAGTTGGGGTGAACAGAACTGCACACAGTACTCAATGTATGGACTTATATAGTGGCATTATGATAAGACAGAAACTATCTATCCCTTTCCTAATGGTTCATAACATTCTATTAGCTTTTTTGACTGCTGCTGTACATTGAACAGATGTTTTCAGAAAACAATCCACAATGACTCCAAGATCTCTTTCTTGAGTGGTAACAGCTAATTTAGACCCCAGGGGCTCTTGTATATAGAGTTGGGATTATGTTTTCCAATGTGCATTACTTTATATTTATCAGCATTAAATTTCATCTGCCATTTTGTTGCCCAGTCACCCAGTTTTGTGAGATCCCTTTGTAACTCTTTGCAGGCAGCTTTGAACTTAATTATTTCAGTAATTTTGTAACATCTGTAAACTTTGCCACCTCAAAGTCTACCCCTTTTCCCAGATCATTTATGACTAAGCTATGATTTTGTCAGGGAGGCAGCGGAAGTCATGGAATCCTTGACTTCCAAAGACCTCTGTGACTTCAGCCCCGGTGGGGTACCCCGCAGCTCCCAGTCATTGCCAGTGGCAGGGGGATCCGCACAGCTCCCTGGCGTGGCAGTAGCAGGGGGATCCCCACAGGTCCCCGGCTGTCACTGTGGCAGGGGGATCCCTGCAGGTCCCCAGATGCTGCCATGCCAGGGGGTCACCCGCAGCTCTCCACTAGCCGTGGCGGGGGAGGGGAACCCTGGCAGCTCTCCACCAGCTGCGGTGGGGCAGGGGGACCCGGGCAGCTCCCCCCACCATGGCAGGGCAGGGAGACCCTGCCAGCTCTCTGCTGTGGAAGGGGGATCCCCGCAGCTCCCCACCGCAGTAGTGGCAGCGGGATCCCCGCAGCTCTCTAGCAGGGCAGGGGGACTCTGTAGCTCTGAGCCCCCAAGGGGGGTGGGGGCCGTAAGAGCTCCCAGGCACCCCACAGCTGCCGAGCCCCTTCCCATTTTGTCATGGATATTTTTAGTAAAAGTCAGGGACAGGTCACGGGCTTCCATGAATTTTTCTTTGTTGCCCATGACCTGTCCATGACTTTTACTAAAAGTATCCATGTCAAAATCTTAACCTTATTTATGACTATGTTGAACAGCATGTTGACTCTTCCCCAACATATCATTGTCATTTATATGTCGTATAATTCTATTCTTTACTATAGTTTCAACCCATTTGCCTGGTATTGAAGTTAGGCTTATTGGCCTGTAATTGCCAGGATCCCCTCTTGAGTCTTTTTAAAAAATTGGCATTATATTAGCTACCCTCCAGTTATCTGGTACAGAGACTGATTTAAGCAATAGCTGACATACCACAGTTATTAGTTCTGTAATTTCATGTTTGAGTTCCTTCAGGACTCGAGTGAATGCCATCTGGCCCTGGTGACTTTTATTCTTCAATTTGTTCCAAAACCACCTCTATTGAGACCTCAATCTGGGACAGTTCCTCAGATTTGTCACCTAAAAAGAATGGCTTCCTCTGCAGTGAAGTCTGATACAAAGAATTTGTTTAGCTTTTCCACAATAGAAAAGTACTTCAGTTGTCCACTGATTTTCCTTCTTCTGATGTAGTTAAAACAAAATTGCTCTTAGTTTGTGTGTCTTTGCTAGCTACTCTTCAGATGCTTGTTTTGGCCTGCCTAATTATACTTTTACACTTGCCACAGTTTATACTCCTTTCTATTTTCCTCAGTTAAATTTGATTTCCCTTTTTTTTCAAAATGTCTTTTTGTCTAACTGCCTCTTTTACTCTGTTTAGCCAAAGTGGCTTGTTTTTTAGGGGGTCCTCTTACAGTTTATATTTAAACTTGGGGTATTGTTACTTATGAGCTCTGTGTTCTTGGGGAACCAGGGCGCAGTATCCAGTCTGTCTGACTGATGAAAGACCTTCTCCCCGCCCAGCCTCTACTTGAACCAAAGCCGATCAGAAGAAAGACTTTCAAAAAGCAAAGAAAAGGCAGTAGAAGACTCACCTAAACCCCTCCAGACAAGGGTGACAGGCTTAAGGAAGCTCCCCATACCTCATTTGCAACACAGATGGAACAGGGAGGCATCTCTATAAGCATACAGAATGGAGAAGAGAGATTCCAAGGCAAGAACCGCACTGAACTCTGGGACCAGAAAAGCAGGAAATGATGGGGAATCTCTGCTCCAGATGTTAATGAACCCATGCCTGCATGCTCCCAGCTCAGTAGTTATCAGACCAGTTCTAGTAATGAATCCTTTATTGGTATCCAAAATACTGAAGCTGCCTAATTGCATTGTGAGCTCCCTCGAAGGAGCACCGCCCATAGCCTAGAACGATCAGTTCCTATTGTCTACCCTGAAGAAAACAACTTTGGTATGCTCTCTTGAGCCATCAGTTTACCCATAAACAAATCTAGTGTTCTCCCTTGAACCATTGTTCTTTCCCTACAAAAACCCATACCCATGCTCAAGTAAGTGCTCTGATAACTGGATCCAAAATCTGCATCAGTTCCACTGGGACTTCATCTTCTCCTGACTGATGGTGCTGGAGGCTCTGCCTGTCTCCAGCACTCTGGACCCTCAGCTGCCATCAACACCTGGGAACCCCAATCAATTCAAGCTTCACTGAGTTGTGAGACTCTCTCTCTCTCGGTATAGCCTTCTGACCCTGATTTGTGTGATCAGTTATAGTTTTCTAAACCTGACTTCTAAACTAACTGACTTCTAAACTAACTCAGGTCTACCATGTTAACCTCCCAACACCTGGAAGGAGCAAGAGAGCTTATTTACCACTCTTTATCCCCCTGCATCAGACCTGGGGGCTCACGTGCTCACCTTCACCCAGAACAGAGGGCCCAGGTAAGAGGCTTAGTAAAAGCCTTCTCAAAAGGTGTTTGTCTTCTGGCTGGGAAGGCTCATCTTGTGCAACACTGTATCCAAATAGAATCTGGGCAACTCATCTGGGAGAACCCAGAGCCACTCCCCACAAAATGGAGGAGGCTGTAAGGCAAAAGGTCCAGGCATTTGTTATATTAAAACTGCTGGCTATTCTGGATTATTTAGATTGTTGGACAAAAAGAAAATAAGCCAACACTACTCACAAAACCCTTTCAAAAATGGGAGGCAAAGTGTCGCATAGATTCCCAGTTCATTTAAAAGAATTGTTCTTTAAAATGTTTGCATGCAGGCAAGTACAATATGTGTAGGCCCTAACACAATCAGCTGGGCTGTGCTTCAACAAGGAAAGTTGGTGGTAGCTAAACGATCTTTTTGCCCTTTGGAGAGTGCTCAAAATGCTAAATTAAGAAAAAAAATCAAACCACTTTTAAAATAAAAGGCATCTCCAATTAGAACCTATGCTTCACTCCAGTCACTTTAACACAATCAATCACCATTAACACATGATGCAACTTCTATATCTCATCTGTAAAACAAACAAATAGTAGTGTAAATATAATGTATTCTGGATCTCTAAAGACTGAATTCACTAAAATGTTAAGTTTAGGAGGCACATAGGATAATCAACTCCATACTAGAAATGGCAGAAAATGAACCATTTGCATGAGGCTCACTTTTTGGAATTACACAAGAGAACTTGACTATCACTTTACAGCTGACAATACTAATCCACGTTCTAATTTTAAGTACAAAGATCAGTGCCACAAGATGATGGAAATCCATAAATCTCATGTTCCAAAACTAGTTCACTGTTTCAGATAACAAGACAATACCTATGATCAGAAACATTGAAAGCTACAGGGAAAAAATATTTGATCCCAGAAACAATTAGTTGTTTTAATTGTCTTATCCTTCCCAGCTTTTCTGAAAGTGTGCCTATGTGTTAGAGCAATATGCTTAGACTAAAGTGTCTGTCTTGTACTATTTCTGTATTCTACTATAACAAAACAATTTGAAAGAAAGTTTTTATTCAATAGCGAATCTGCACCACTGGCAAGTTTAATATTCTTAGGTTCCAATCCTGTAAGGCAATACCCCCTGAGATGTGCTAGCTGTTCTCAGATCACATGGGCTATGTCTACACTGCACATCACTGGCAGCAGCATGTGTAGCGATGTGTATCAATGAAAGGCTCTGGCAGAGGGGAGGCAGCAGGCAAAGGCTTCGACAGCACCCTGCTGTGGAGCCTTTCACTACAGTGGGGAAAGGCTGTGGTGGAGGAAGGCAGTTGGGAAAGGCATTGGATTCCTTGCTGCCGGAGTGTCTTACCCTCTGGCAGGGAAAAGCTTCAGAAGCAGGGAGGCAGCCGGACACTACGCTGCTATGGGGAACCACACTGTGGGTGAGTAAACAACCATGCAGGGTATGTACTTGAATTCAGACCCCCACCCTTCAGGCCTGTCTTTACTCACCTAAACAATGCCTCATGGTCTACATGGCTATTTTTACCCATGCTAAGGGGGCTAGACATGTGGGTACTCTACACTCCGCTGAAGGAGGCATGCAGTGTAGACATAGGAGTTCACAGCACTCCATCTTGCAGGATCAGGCCCTCACTCATTTTGTGCTGTGGGTACATCTTAAATCTTTTATTTTTAGCCTGGGCCTTGCCTCCTCCTCCCCCACTTAGGCTTTCAGATAGTGAAACTGCAAGGTTTGGCACACTGCATGAACAGAGCACAGGCATTGAACAGAGGAGAGTATAATAGCACTTTTAGCTGTTACAAATGGATATATATTGTAGTACAGTAATAGAAAATAATTGCACTGGCATTTTATTATACCATAGCCTGCTGCTGTTAGTTTGTTCCCTATTTATCTTAGGCGTAGCAATTTCTAGTAGCTTATACATATGCTTTCAAAAATGTCTGCAAGGAAAGCTGCACTGGAAGATTGAATTTTAATGAGAAGAAGGTTGACAGCAAAAACAACCAGTGACATTTACAAAGCTACAGATCAACATATTTAAAATGCTCCAGGTTGTAACAAGGTTGGGCTTCTCCCCAGCTTCCAATAACCCACTGCCATGCCCAGAGTCTCTTGAGCATTTTTATTGTTCAAACAAAGAAAAAAACAGTTCCCCAGCTAAGCTTGGGCTACAAACCCCAAAGATTTACCTCTCAGGCTCTCATTGCCTCCCCTCCCAGGCAACTCTGGTAGTGCTGCTTCTATACTATGCTCTCAGAGCAAAACACCATCCTAGGCTTTTCTCCAGTAAGGCCCCTTTTTAGAATAGCTCCTCCCAGGGAAGGCTGGTGCTTTAGCTTCCTATATTTGACTCACTGAATTTCCCTTTTCTTCCAAGCCCAGCTGCCCTCTTTTAAACTTAATTGGGGTCAGCTAACAAGGCACAGGTGCATTGACCCTGTTCCCTCTTAAAGGACCAGTTGGACTAGATGACCTCCTGAGGTCCCTTCCAACCCTGATATTCTATGTTATTCAAGTTCTTAGATCTTAGAAATATCTTCATTTTCCTCTATAATCTCAGTCTACCTGTGTCTAGAATCTTCAGTTCCCAAATCTTGTAGCTCCTCTCCTCGCTTGGCAAATGGACAGGCTTGTTGTTGACTAGATATAGACGTTAAAGGTCTCTTTGCACTTGATGCTCCACTTTTCATCTTCAAAGTGCATGGAAAATATTCAGTTATATTTAAGTTACCCAAAGTTAAACAGAGAGAAAAATAAACTGCAATCCAATTTATTTTAGCATAATCCATATCTCTGGAATAAAGTAACTATAAACCACTCGAAATATGCCATTTTCCCTCAAGCAAAGCAAAATTGGTTGGCCGCACTATCTAATGACACTGATAGCTTCATATCAGAACCAAACTTTCAAGTATTAATAGTAACGCTGTTATAGTATAACATTTTCAAAAGCAGCTAAGTGACTTAGGAACCCAAGTCTCATTTTTAAAAGTGACAAGCTCCTAAGTCATTTAGATGCTTTTGAAATTTTAGCTCTAACTAAAAGCTTTTGGATTGAATTAAGGCCAGACTTTATTTTGGAGTCATATCTCAAAAGGTTCTTAAATGATCACACTCATTTTCCTAGTCCTAATCAATTTCACCATCCTTCCTCTATGAATCAAAGCGAACAAGGTCAAAAGCAATTAGGGATGTGTAAATTTGTACTGACAAAATGGGAATTGCCCGCAGCTTGAGCTGAACCAAACTGAAATAATTTTCTGAGGGTTGAAAAAGCAAAAGAAAATTTGTTAAAATATATATTTTGTAACAACACCACTTTCTATTTTTGGCCAGGACCAGATAATCCCTCCCCCCGAAAAAACCCTACCTTCTTGCAAGTTTGACCTTACCAAAACCAGGAAATTTTGAAAATATTGCAAGAATAGCTATTGTTTTTAAGATTTGCAGCTTTATTTTTCAACCAGTGTTCATCTTGTCCTCTCTCCTCCAGGTGTGTCTCTCCAGTCCCACCTGCCCCGCTATCTGCCTTTTCCCCATCTTCTTCTCTGGTTCTAATAAACTTCTGTAGTCCTCTACAATCAGAGAACATAATCATAGCTACTATTCTCTAACTGGTAGGACGTTTCCCAAGATTGTGAAAATGGCTTGTCTAGCCTGATTCCTTCCCAGGTGATATGGCTGTAATCCAGTAGGATGTGCATTCTTAAAAAATATCTTTTTGAAAATGCCGCATCTATGAGACATGCCCTGTGCTGAGCATGTGAGGAGCCATCCGTTGTGACACTGGGAATTCTGAAAATTATTACTGCTGAGAACATAGCAATGCCCAAAAATATCACAGTGTGAAATAAATAAGATGCAAAGCATTTTTCAATTAAGTAAAAAATCATCTTTTAACAGTTTTCTTAATTCTTTGGGGAGCGGAGGAATCTTTTTCTACATATTTTAGGTATCCCAATTTCCAAACAAATTACTTATTGCCATCCAAAGTTAGAGAAGAGTAGAAACTGGGGCTTAGGATGGAATTCTATATTCAACTCTAACCACAGTCACACTTGATGCCTTTATTTTAAAACAGGGAATCTGAAGTTGGGTTCTTGGAAATTCTGCTGTATTGGCCATGGACAGTTGGGAGAATTGTAGAGAGGTTATGAAGACTGTCCCTGGAAGAACACTGTCTGCAGGTGTTTTTGTGTGAGCTTTTTATTGTAGCACTAGCATAAGTGCCCTATGGATGAAGCTTTACAGTATAGGAAGCGGACACATTTATTAGAACAGGGAGAAATGGTAGTCAAAATTAAAAAGCAGTGAACTGCCTTCCCATAGCATCCCTTATGTATAGTTAGAAAGGCTGAAAAGAGGGAAATGGAAAGCTTTTGTTCTAATGACTGTGATGTCCTTGCTGCAAAGGAAGAAGAAAGAAATAGGTGATTTGCTTGTCTGTCATGAATCCACAAAAAGGAAATCTATGGCAGGAAGTGTGTTTTTATGGGAACATTGGACATATACATTGTTCTTTTTTTAACTTGATTTATCACTGGGGTTCATTTTTTCTGGATTTATAGTTGTGACTTCTGTTGGGAATAATTGCAAGGAAACAATATGCCTCTGTTGTCCTGATCTAAATTCGCAATAAAATCTAGTGACTGGAAAAAAATTTTGAATCCGTAAGGGAGAAAATATAACATCCTGATAACTGTTTAGCAATGGTAAAACACTGAGGATGCTGTAGGGTTATGAGGCATGAAATTATAGTTCTAATACCTTGCATTTAACAGACATAATTAATTGAGATGTTTCATAATACATTGAACCATGAATTAAAACCTGATAAATTTTGTCTCATTTTGTCAGTCGTCTTGAAAGAACAGAAAGCAATGATCAAATATTTTCTCCAAGGATTTAAGGATTATTTTTCTTCTCTGTTTTTGAGACAGAACCTAGAGTTGCCACCTCTAAAAGCACATAAATACTGGGGTAAAATCTAACTGCTATGGTTTGAAGTGATAAAAACCCACGCGAAACACAATGAAAATTTTAGAAAATACTTGGAAAAAAAAAATCGGTGGGCCTGAGCCACCACTGTTAGGCCAGTTACACTGGTGTAAACTAAAATAACTCAATTGAAATCAATGGAGTTACTGGTGTAAAACTGATAAATCAGGCTCAGGATGTGAATGACGGTATCTTTTCTTAAAGTTAACATACAGAGGCAAATTCTTAGTTACACCAATATAAATCTAGTGAGACTCCACTTGCATGAATGAAGTTATTCCAGATTCACATTGATGTACTGAGATCAGAACCTGCCGCCCATTGCCCTTCCCAGTCCAGTGGAATACCATTATTAGGTATCTGTGCTTAATAGATTAGACACTAATAAATAATTACAATCTTAAGAGCTATGATAGAGTAAGATGGATTCTAAACAGGTTAGCGGTGGGGGAGAGGGGGGTGAGGGAGGGAGAAGGAGAACATTCTCAAGGTGATTAGGCTTCAACTGGAGTATTGTGTCCAGTTCTGGGTGCCACATTTCAGGAAAGATGTGGACCAACTGGAGAAAGTCCAGAGAAGAGTGACAAAAATGATTAAAGGTCAAGAAAACATGACCTATGAGGGAAGATTGAAAGAATTGGCTTTGTTTAGTCTGGAACAGAGAAGTCTGAGAGAGGATATGATAAGTTTTCAAGTACGTAAAAGGTTGTTACAAGGAGGAGGGAGAAAAATTGTTTTTCTTAATTTCTGAGAATAGGACAAGAAGCAATGGACTTAAATTGCAGCAAGGGAGGCTTAGGTTGGAAATTAGGAAAAATTCCTTAGTCAGTGCAATTAAGGCCTGGAATAAATTTCCTAGGGAGGTTGTGAAATTGCCATCACTGGAGGTGTTTAAGAGCAGGTTAGACAATTACCTGTCAGGGATGGTCTAGACCAGTGCTACTCAAAGTGGTGGTCTGCAGACCGGTGCTGGTCTGCGCGCACATTGGAAAAAAAAAATTGCTGGTCCCCCACATCAGATATCTAGACCAGAGCTTCTCAAGCTAATACTTAGTCCTGCTATTAGTGCAAGGGATCGGACTAGATGCCCTCTCAAGGTCCCTTCCAGTCCTATGATTTTATGATTCTGTGATAAGGTACTTACTTTCCAAGATGCTCATGTTACTTGCTTAGTTTTCTGTCTACAAGGGCACAGTGCAGAGTACTTAAGTCTACTAGGTATACTATGCTGCTAAAGCCTTCAAGAGTCCATCCTCTGGTATGGAGTCAGATCTTGCACTATGCTAGTAGCCTAGCATTGTCTTGGTTCCGTCTCAATGAATTTGCCAAGAAGTAAAGCCAGGGAAAGGATAAGATAATCCGGAAGAGGCAGAGCTACAGGTGAGCACAAGAGAAACCAGAAGAATGGTGGTCAGACAGGGAAGAAAATAAATCAGTAAAGATGAAGTGAAAGAGAGCCAAAGGAAAAGAAGGCAGACCGTAAGAGATATGGGGAAGAAATAATGAAAAGAGAGAGAGCGCAGTGGTGCATAGAGGAAAACAAGGATTCCATGTCAGAGTCTGTCTAATGGTGCAAACCTTTAAATTTTCATCAGTTGCTCTCCTGTCAAAGTCACTGCCCTTTTTCTGATACGCTCTCTATCGTCTCACATAGAAATGTATGTAGCCAGGGGAGATAACGAGTTCTCATTAATTTTATGGGGAGTATGAGTCAGAATTCCTTTTGCTGGTTACACAGTATTTGAGTTTTAAACTTAATTGACTTTGAAATGCCAAGAATAGTGTCTGTGGCTGTGGTCTGTCCATCCTCTCCAGAAACTCACAGCATCCACTACTGAAAAGTAGCTGCTCTTCTTCCAAATGGCTCAGGTTGGAAATGATGTTTTACAAAGAAATGCAAATAGAATTAGAAAAGCAGACAGCAGAGCCTCCCTTTCACATAAGCAGCTGTTATCAAACCCAAGGACTGTGTGTACAGTGTGAGATTATTGCAGTTCCAAAAGAGGTGGAGCATGTGCATAAAAAGCTTTACACATCTCATGCATAACTGCATGAACAAAAGATATTAATTTAAGAGTCTATCTGCTCCTTGTCATCTCACCAGGGTTGGGATAGAATTAGGTAACTGGCACAAGATGCTTAAAAGCATCATGCTCTGTCTAGTAAAAGGCCTGTACTTTTGCTTGGTCTGATGAATCATTGACTATTTAAAGGCCACTGGAAAACGGAGAATCCCAGTCTTCCAAAGATATATGGCAGTTTGTTTCATGAGATATTGAACCAGGCCACTCTGAATACCATCTTCCCTTCCCATTTTGATTTACATCAACTCTGACCTAATTTTAGTGGCTGCTGTCTCAAAAATGGTTTGCATGTGAAAAAAATACAGCCCTTTCTCGGAAAACTTATCGTATTATCCTCCAGCTCTATCGGTTTGTGGGAATCTTGACTGCTAAAATAATGCTGGAATGGAAGTATGTGAGTGTATAGTAAGATGATAATCAGAATGACCAATGTCAAGGCATGGCATTATCACATTTATTAAGTTGCTTTTGCAAGGCTTCTGTTATTTTTCTCTTAGTGTATAAGAATATATATCCATATCCAATATGTATTTAATATGTACTACTACAAAAACAAAGAAGGAATAAATTTGAAGTACTCCAGAGAGAGAGAGAGAGAGAGAGAAGGAAAGTGAGGTACAAAAAGCATAAGTGATTTGGTTAAATTCACACAGTCTGTGGCAGCACTGGGAATATAATTTATATATAACTCTCACATATATAGATATTTTATATCTATATTTTATATATTCTCACATATATAGATATATAGATATAAGGTCAGATAGATATCTGACCTTAGATATTTTTAAGGTCAGGCTTGACAAAGCCCTGGCTGGGATGATTTAGTTGGGGATTGGTCCTGCTTTGAGCAGGGGGTTGGAGTAGATGACCTCCTGAGGTCCCTTCCAATCCTGATATTCTATGATATCTTCAGCACAAGACCATCCCTATTAATTTAGGCTGAAACCATGTCAGAGATAGTTTTGCCATCAACTTCACTAAAAGCAGGACTGATCTATAGTCTCTCTGTGCTAGGGTGACCAGATGTCCCAATTTTATAGGGATAGTCCTGATTTTTGGGTCTTTTTCTTATATAGGCTCTTATTATCCCCCAACCCCATCCCTATTTTTCACATTTGCTGTCTGGTCACCCTACTCTATGCCACAGTTTGTCATCTGTATGATAGAGATAACAATACTTACCTGCCATTCATCCTGTTATAAAATTACATGAGAATGCCCATCTGGGTCAGACCAATGGTTCATCTAGCCCAGTATCTAGTCTAACAGTGGCCAGTGCCAAATACTTCAGAGGAAATGAACAATATATAGTAATTTTGACTGTTCCATTCCCTGTAATCCAGTCCCAGCTTCCAGCAGCTGAAAGTTTAGCAACAACTTGAGCACTGGGTTGCATCACTGACCATCTTGGCTAATAGCCATCGATGGACCTATCCTCCAAGAACTTACCTAATTCTTTTTTTAACCCAATTGTAATTTTGCCCTTCCTAACATTCCCTGGCAATGAGTTCCACAGGCTGACTGTGTGTTGTGTGAATTTCCAATTCCAATATAAGTTTTTTTTAGTATTTAGACTGCTAGTGTTTATATATAAGCACTTATACGTTTTGTCAATAGTCATTTGCTTGCCTTCATGTGTTATATTTGTGGAAGTATAACATTGTGTAAGTATAGTGTTGTATAAGGGGACATGGTGGATACATTGTATATGAGAGGGCATGCCAAAACATGTTACAAAGTATCTGAGGGAGCACATGTAGGGACAGTTACCTTTTGAATGGAGAAGCAATTAAGATAGAGCCAGCACGTCTAAGCAGCAGGCATCAGAATGGAAGGTGTGAAGGGCAATTAGTTAAGTTAACTGGAAGCTGTTAAAGGAGATTGTTAAGGATGGCAGGTAATTGAAGGTACGTGACTGGTCTCAGGGATCTCGAAGGGTGGTGACTAAAATCTTTTTTCTTCTTTTGTCTGTAACTTCTCTGTAAACTTGTTCTCCAAAAACTGTATAAATTAAGAGACAAGCCCCACTCGGGGGGCTCACTTCTAAATGTATTAGCAGAGCAGCTTTGCTAATTAACAGAGTGGTCTGATAAATTGTGAGTCTGAGTCAAACTTTGACTTATTTAAACAGGATTCTTACGTTTCTCACTAGCTCCTACCTATACTTTACCAACTTCTATTCTCTCCTCTTTACTAGGATATAGAGTTCAATCTTTAATAAAGTCATCCTTAGGGGTGTCTCCACCTGAACCATGTGGTCCTCTGCATCTGTTGGCTTTCCCCCAGCCCTCAGTTTAAAAAAATCCACTATAACTTTTTAATTTTATATATAAGTAGTCTCATTGCATTTTTGGTTTAGGTGGAGCCCATCCTTCCTCTCTAGGCTCCTCCGTTCCCAGTTGCTAATAAACCTAAAACCCTCATCCACTCATTGAGACCCTGCAGTTCTGCCTGTCTTTCTGGACCTGCACATGGTACCAGAAGCATATCTGAGAATAGGAGTATTTATGGCACCTTAGAGACCAACAAATTTATTTGAGCATAAGCTTTCATGAGCTACAGCTCACTTCATCGGATGCATTCAGTGGAAAATACAGTGCGGAGATTTATATACATAGAGAACATGAAACAATGGGTGTTACCATACACACTGTAAGAAGAGTGATCACAACAGTGGCTCCCTTAACCCATCCAGCAATATCATTAATCTATCCAACTATACTCTTAGCCCAGCGTAAGAATCTGTCCTATCTTGCCTCTGGCCTCTGCTTCTGCCACTCCACCCCCACAAATATGATACAGTTCTGTGGTGACCTAGAATCCTATTTTCGACGTCTCCGACTCAAGGAATATTTCCAACACACCTCTGAACAACATAATAACCCACAGAGACTTTCCTACCAAGACTACAAAAAGAAGGATTCTGGGTGGACTCCTCCTGAAGGTTGAACCAGACTGGACTTCTACATAGAGTGCTTCCGCCGACGTGCACGGGCTGAAATTGTGGAAAAGCAGCATCACTTGCCCCATAACCTCAGCCATGCAGAACACAATGCCATCCATAGCCTCAGAAAGCTCTGACATCATAATCAAGAAGCCTGACAAAGGAGGTGCTGTTGTCATCATGAATAGGTCGGAATATGAACAAGAGGCTGCTAGGCAGCTCTCCAACACCACTTTGTACAAGCCATTACCCTCTGATCCCACTGAGGGTTACCAAAAGAAACTACACCATTTGTTCAAGAAACTCCCTGAAAAAGCCCAAGAACAAATCCGCACAGACACACCCCTGGAACCCCAACCTGGGGTATTCTATCTGCTACCCAAGATCCATAAACCTGGAAATCCTGGACGCCCCATCATCTCAGGCATTGGCACCCTGACAGCAGGATTGTCTGGCTATGTAGACTTGCTCCTCAGGCCCTACGCTACCAGCGCTCCCAGCTATCTTCGAGACACCACTGACTTCCTGAGGAAACTACAGTCCATCAGTGATCTTCCTGAAAACACCATCCTAGCCACTATGGATGTAGAAGCCCTCTATACCAACATTCCACACAAAAATAGACTACAAGCTGTCAGGAACAATATCCCCGATAATGTCACAGCAAACCTGGTGGCTGAACTTCGTGACTTTGTCCTCACCCATAACTATTTCACATTTGGGGACAATGTATACCTTCAGATCAGCGGCACTGCTATGGGTACCTGCATGGCCCCACAGTATGCCAACATTTTTATGGCTGACTTAGAACAACGCTTCCTCAGCTCTCGTCCCCTAATGCCCCTACTCTGCTTGCGCTACATTGATAACATCTTCATCATCTGGACCCATGGAAAAGAAGCCCTTGAGGAATTCCACCATGATTTCAACAATTTCCATCCCAATATCAACCTCAGCCTGGACCAGTCCACACAAAAGATCCACTTCCTGGACACTACGGTGCTAATAAGCGATGGTCACATAAACACCACCCTATACCAGAAACCTACTGACCGCTATTCCTACCTACATGCCTCCAGGTTTCATCCAGACCACACCACACGATCCATTGTCTACAGCCAAGCTCTGCGATACAACCACATTTGCTCCAACCCCTCAGACAGAGACAAACACCTACAAGATCTCTATCAAGCATTCTTACAACTAAAGTACCCACCTGCTGAAGTGAAGAAACGGATTGACAGAGCCAGAAGAGTTCCCAGAAGTCACCTACTACAGGACAGGCCCAACAAAGATAATAACAGAACGCCACTAGCCATCATCTTCAGCCCCCAACTAAAACCTCTCCAACACATCATCAAGGATCTACAACCTATCCTGAAGGACGACCCATCACTCTCACAGATCTTGGGAGACAGGCCAGTCCTTGCCTACAGACAGCCCCCTAACCTGAAGCAAATACTCACCAGCAACCACACACCACACAACAGAACCACTAACCCAGGAACCTATCCTTGCAACAAAGCCCATTCCCAACTGTGTCCACATATCTAGTCAGGGGACACCATCATAGGGCCTAATCACATCAGCAACACTATCAGAGGCTCGTTCACCTGCACATCTACCAATGTGATATATGCCATCATGTGCCAGCAATGCCCCTCTGCCACGTATATTAGTCAAACTGGACAGTCTCTACGTAAAAGAATAAATGGACACAAATCAGATGTCAAGAATTATAACATTCAAAAACCAGTCGGAGAACACTTTAATCTCTCTGGTCACTCGATTACAGACCTAAAAGTTGCAATTCTTCAACAAAAAAACTTCAAAAACAGACTCCAAGGAGAGACTGCTGAATTGGAATTAATTTGCACACTGGATACAATTAACTTAGGCTTGAATAGAGACTGGGAGTGGATGGGTCATTACACAAAGTAAAACTATTTCCCCATGTTTATTCCCGCACCTCACCCCCCACTGTTCCTCAGATGTTCTTGTCAACTGCTGGAAATGGCCCATCTTGATTATCACTACAAAAGCTCCCCACCGTCCCCGCTCTCCTGCTGGTAATAGCTCACCTTAAGTGATCACTCTTGTTACAGTGTGTATGGTAACACCCATGGTTTCATGTTCTCTATGTATATAAATCTCCCCACTGTATTTTCTACTGAATGCATCCGATGAAGTGAGCTGTAGCTCATGAAAGTTTATGCTCAAATAAATTTGTTAGTCTCTAAGGTGCCACAAGTACTCCTTTTCTTTTTGCGAATACAGACTAACATGGCTGCTACTCTGAAACATATCAGAGAATGTTACTATGGAAGTCCTGGACTTTAATTTCTTACCTAACATCTTAAATTTGGCCTCCTGGACCTGTCTCCTACCTTTTTCTATGTCACTGGTACATGTACCACGACCACTGGCTCCTCCCGAGTATTGCACATACATCTGTCTAAATGTCTTATAAGATCTACAACCTTTGCACCCAGCAGGCAATTTACCATGCACTTCTCCTGGTCATTACAAATCCAATTATCAATATTTCTAATAATCAAATCTCCCTATTCCTATTACCCGATTCTTCCTACTAACTGGGGCTCCCTCCCAAAGAGGTAACCTCAGTGCGAGAGGTTACCATGACATCATCTGAAAGGAGGGTACCAATTATAGGAACATTTCCCTCCACTCCAGCTTGTTGTTCTCCTTCCCCAAGACTTTCATCCTCAACAGGACAGTGGCTGTCAGACTAGGTTGGGACCACTCTACTGTATCCCTGAAAGTCTCCTCTGTGCACACTCTCTCCCCCTTAGCTCCTCCAGTTCAGCCACTTTGGTGTCAAGAGCCCATACCGTATCTTTGATGGCGTGTCTACACTGCTATTAGACACCCACAGCTGGCCTGTGCCAGCTGACTCAGACTCCTGGGGATTGGGCTAAGGGCTGTTTAATTGCAGTGTAGAGGTTTGGGCTCAGGCTGAAGCCTGAGCTCTTGGATGCTTCCACCTCACAAGGTCCTAGAGCCCAGGCTCCAGCAATTAAACAGGCCCTCATCCCAAGCCCAAGTCAGCTGGCATCAGCCAGCAGCAGGTGTTAAATAGCAGCGTAGACATAACCTGAGGGCCACACACATGCCACCTTCCCACAAGGCAGGTAATTATACATGCTGTGTTCAATAAACTGGATTGCCCTCACTCTGCTGCTCAATTTCTGCTACATTAATTTTTACTCTTGCAGGGATTTGTGTTGATGGGGGGTGGGGGTGGAGGGAAATGACATGTGAAGGTTTATTGGGTTAAATTTAGAATATGTTTGGTAGGTGTATTGGTTTCTTCCCCCACCCCATGTTTCTTTTTTTAAGAGACTTTTCTAGCACTCTTCTAATTGTTAGATTATAGTCCCTCAGCCTCCTCCTTCTGCTGCTGAACTCTCACTTCAACCAAACTCCCCTTACATTGGTAGCTTGCTCTGTCTTATGCTCTCTCACTCTGTCATAGGGCTGTGTCTGCTTGAGAGTGGGGCCTGGAAGGAATACATCTCACATTCCTACACAAAACCCCTGTTTGCTGCTCCTGTTTTTCAGGCTGTTTGGCTCAGCACACAGCTCCCAAAACAGACCACACTAATCTTCAACCAAGCAAAAACCGAACAGGAAGTCAGACAGACAGACTCACCCGAAGGATCATCTAGTCTCGTCGCCTTCACCTGGAGAACACCCTCACAAAACTCCCCTGTTTGCTGCTGTTCTTTGCTCCTGTTCATTAATACTTGGATAGCTCTTTTCTTGTGAGATTTACAAACAGAGGGCAGCAGGGAAATGCAAATATTATGATACTGTAAATACACAAGAGATGGTTACTTACATTACAGTAACGATGGTTCTGCAAAATGTGTTGTTCACATATATTCCACTCTCAGTGATCATGTGCCCTAGATTTGAATATTTTGGCCAGCAGTATCCATTGGAGCTGCACATGAATTCTGAGCATCCTCATGCCTATACAGAGGGCAAAGAGGATAGAGTGGGCCCAAATACTCCTCAGCTCCTTCACCAATATAGAATCTAAATGTTAAAGACTCTGGTAGTGCTGGGAAAGGAGGCTGGGTGGGTCATGCTCGGTGTGTGTATATATATATACACACACACACACTATGGACTACACATCTCAAAGAACCACAGTTACCGTAAGTTAAGTAAGTGTTTCTTCTTCGAGTCGTTGCCCATAAATATTCTACTCTTGGTGACTCACAAGAAGTGACCTCACAAATTGGTAGCAGGTACTTGTAGTCTACCCAAACAGAAAATGTATTACAGTTCTGCTAAGAGAAGCAGCAAATACTGATGCTTCCACTAGAGACTAGTGCTTCTTCAAGGCATCGATTAAAGCCCAAGTTGCTGCTCTGCGTATTTCTGAGGTGGGCATGCTCCTCAAGAAAGGTGCACATGCTCTCCGAGCTCCAGTAGAAAGAATCCTAATCTGACCGGGGGAATCTACGCTGGCTAGCTCATCACAGACACTAGTGCAACTGGATGCCCATTTCAAAAGCCTTTTGGCTGAAATAGTCTTCCCTTCAATAAATGCTATAAAGAATGTCAGGGAGACTCTAAACAATTTAGTCCTGTGTAGATAGGATAGTGCTCTAAGGACAGCTAATATATGCCACCTAGCCTCCCCTTGATTCATACACAAACTGGGGGGGAAGAAAACAACAAACAAACAAACAGGTAAATGACTTAGATTCATAAATGAAAATCAGGGACTATCTTGGACAAAAATTTGGGATGGGACATAAGGGTAACTTTATCCTTTTGGGAGGCCCTGCCATAGAAGCCTGAGTTTCTCCAATTCTCCTGGCTGAGGTAATTGCAACTGAAAATGCTATTGTAATGGATAAAATGGAACAAAGAATAAGTTGCCAAAAGCTTGCGGGGTGGGGGGGTGGGCGGTGGAAGAGTCTTAAGCCTGCCAGGACCACACTAAGGTTCCAGGGAAGAGGTGACTTTCTAATTGGGAGTAAAACATCCAGAAGCCCTTTAGGAATTTGGTTAAATTGGCTGGGAAAAAACTGTGGGGACATTTTTGGCAGGGAGAGGGTGGCTAGACTACCCAGGTCTGATGCAGGCATCATAGACCTATCAGGAACAACATAAGGAAAGTATCCCTCAACTTCTGGGTCCTTTTTGAGAGGACTTGCAGATAAAACATGTATTAGGGATGTGCCTCTCCCCAAGACACAAGAGGCACTTTGCATGGCTGTTATTGAGCCACGTGGCTACCTTACTGAAGGGACAGTACCAGAAAGAGGGAGGCTTAGTCTCAATAAAACTAACAGGAATTGGGTGGATAGTTTAAAGAATGTGATAGATGAAGAGTTGAATTTGTTTGGCTGTGATTCAACGGGTCAAGCTATTTGTCAATTTTCAAACTGCTAGCAGCTGTGTGGGACGTTTTTGTGAATCCAGAAAGTTTCCTAAGTTTTAGCACAAATAATTATTTGTCTGAAAATTAAGACAGGTAGTTAATTATTTCTGTAAAGGGAACAATGAAAAGTCCTATAGAATGTAATATAGGTAAAACTAATATGGTGATATGAAAGTAATTTACAATCTATAGTTTACTAGATAATGAAATCCCTTCTATAGTTTTAATTTTTTAAGCCATCCTATAGAAGGGATCCAATTTTCTTCTCATAAATTCTATTGGATGGCCCAAAACAACCCATAGAAAGGCTTGTTTGTTTTTTATGCATTGAATAATATAGGATTATCCATAATGGCCACTCTTTGCTATTAGTTATTCTTTTGGTAGAAACATTTCAGTCATCCATTCAGGGAGTTGAAACAGTGTGATGTGATTTAGGTAACCAACCACACAACACAAACAGATTAGTAGAAATAATTCACAGCCTAAAAATTATTCATCTAAACTATTTGATGAATATTTGCCAATAATGAATACAGCTGATGATGATAAAGGTCTTTTTGTCAACAAATTCACTTATTAAGAAAGGGTCTAAATTTGTAGGGTGAAAACCTAGCCCTATTGAAGTCAATGGCAAAACTTCCGTTGATTTCAACGGAGCCAGGATTTCACCTGTAATGAAGTGTTTAAAACCAACTCTATATGTGACTTACCTTGGGAATATAACTGCAAGGGTAAGAACAACTCCAGTAACTGAATAGTGATAGTGTTCTAGAAAAGGATTGTTTTGCAGTAAGAACCTGAGTGCTCTCTCGCCATGACTTGGAACTCCTGCTCTTATAAGAGCGGTAGGAGTCTGACTCCGACTCCAAGGTCTCCAAATATAAAGACCACGGAGGAGCTGTGCTTCAGGGCACTGAGCGTCCAGAGCTCAGGGACTGACTGGGTTCTCTCTCTGGAGGGGTCGGAGGGTGCTGTGAAAGAGCACCGGGACATCATCGCCGGCTTCCCTCTTGATTGCACCTGGGGTCGCGGTGGTGCAGAGGGGGCTGGAGCCACCTCTGTGCTAGGGGGCGAGAACGGCACCATGAGATGCAGCAAGTCATGAACCACCTCAAAAACCTCCGGTGTCGAGGGGAGTGGCAGTTGCTGGCCAGTAGGGTCCGGCAATTGTGATGGGCCCAGACTCAACTGCCTCGCCTGGGCAGGAGTCGACGTGGCCCTGCCCGGGGACCTGGTGCTGTGGCCCAACTGGGATCTCACAGGCATTGGCTCCTTATACTTAGCCGTGGGAGAATGGTCCCTCTCCAGCTTCTTCTTCTGAGGCACTGGTGACTGAGACCGGTGCCTGGCCAACTGGCCACAGGAGGAGCCATGCCAGCGCCAACCATCTCGGGAGGAGTCCTTTTTCGGCACAGATTCCCAGGATTGAGTGCCAGGGCACTTCACTTCGACGAAGACGTGCTGGGTGCCGTATTCCCCACCCCGGGGTCTGAGTGGGGGTGAAGAGTTGCCTCCCTTAGGAAAACCTTAAGCTGCTGTTCCCTTTCTTTAATAGTTCTGGGATGGAACTCGCGGCAGATCCTACACTGGTCCTTTTGGTGACCTTGCCCTAGGCACCTTAGACAAGAAGTGTGGGGGTCACTCTTTGGCATGCGCTTAGTGCGGACTTACAGGTTTTGAAACCTGGGGACCACAGCATACCCTGGTTCTGGAGAGTCGGAAGGGTGGGGAAACCCCCAACTAACTAACTACTATACAACTAGAGAGAACTATATATAAAAAAAAGGAGATAAAGGCACTTGCTAAGCAAGGGCTATGGGACATTCCAGCTGTTTACATCTCTCCACTGTGAAAACTGACCAATTATTCCTACCTTTTATTTCCTATATTTTAAACAGTTATTGATCTATGAGAGGACCTTCCCTCTTATCCCATGACTGACTACTTTGGTTAAAAGCCTTTGGTGAGGGATCTAGCCAAAGGCTTTTTGAAAGTCCAAGAATGCTATAGCTACTGGATCACCCTTGTCTACATGTTGGTTGACCCTCTCAAAGAATTATAATAGACTGGGAAGGCATAATTACCTTTTACAAAAGCTGTGTTGACTCTTTCCCAACATATTATATTCATCTAATGTGTGTGATAATTCTGTTCTTTACTATAGTTTCAGCCAATTTGGCTGGTACAGAAGTTAGGCTTACTGGCCTGTAATGGCCAGCGTCGCCTCTAGAATCTTTTTAAAAATTGACAAGGTTACGTAAGCTATCTATCAGTCACGTGGTACAGAGGCAGATTTAAGTGATAGGTCATGTACCATAGTTAGTTCTGCAATTTCATATTTGAGTTTCTGCAGAACTCTTGGGTGACCACCATCTGATTATGATTACTTACTAGTTTAATTTTAGGGCTGTAAGTAATCATGATTAATTTTTTTAATCAATCACACTGTTAACAACAGAATGGATGTTTTCTAAATTTTCAAATATATTGATTTCAATTACAATGCAGAATACAAAGTGTACAGTGCTCACTTGATATTTATTTTTATTACAAAATATTTGTGTTGGAAAAAAAAGAAATAGTATTTTTCAATTCACCTCACACAAGTAATGTAATGCAATCTCCTTATCATGAAAGTTGAACTTACAAATGTAGAATTATGTACAAAAAAACCCCTGCATTCAAAAATAAAACTATGTAAAACTTTAGCGCCCTACAAGTCCACTCAGTCCTACTTCTTGTTTAGCCAGTCACTCAGAAAAACAAGTTTGTTTACATTTGCAGGAGATAATACTGCCTGCTTCTTGTTTACAATGTCACTTGAAAGTCAGAACACAGATTCACATGGCACTGTTGTAGCTGGCTTCGCAAGATATTTACGTGTAAGACGTGCTAAAGATTCATATGTCCCTTCATGCTTCAAGCACCATTCCAGAAGACATGCTTCCATGCTGATGATGGGTTCTGCTTGATAACAATCCAAAGCAGTGCAGACCAATGCATGTTCACTTTCATTAGCTGAGTCAGATGCCACCAGCAAGTTAATTTTCTTTTTTGATTGTTTGGGTTCTGGATTGTTTGGGTTCTGTAGTTTCTGCATCAGAGTGTTGCTCTTTTGAGACTTCTGAAAGCATGCTCCACACTTCATCCCTTTCAGATGTTGGAAGGCACTTCAGATTCTTAAACCTTGGGTCAAGTGCTGTAGCTATCTTAAGAAATCTCACATTGGTACCTTCTTTGTGTTTTGTCAGATCTGCCGTGAAAATGTTCTTAAAATGAACAACATGTGCTGGCTCATCATCCGAGACTGCTAGAACATGAAATATATGGCAGAATGAGGGTAAAACAGAGCAGGAGACATGCAATTCTCCCCCCAAGGAGTTCAGTCAAAATTTAATTAATGAATTATTTTTTTAATGAGCATCATCAGCATGGAAGCATATCCTCTGGAATGGTGGCTGAAGCATGTAGGGGCATACGAATGTTTAGCGTACCTAGCACATAAATACCTTGCTATGCCAGCTACAAATGTGCTTTGCAAATACATGTTCCCAATTTCAGTTGACATAAATCAGAAGCCAGCAGCATTATCTCCCATAAATGTAAATAAACTTGTTTGTCTTAGCAATTTGCTAAGAAGTAGGACTGAGTGGACTTGTTGGCTCTAAAGTTTTACATTGCACTCAAAAAACAAAACAGTTATGTAACAAAACAAACAAAAAAAATCTACATTTGTAAGTTGCACTTTCACAATAAAAAGAGATTGCATTATGGTACTTGTATGAGGTGAATTGAAAAATACAATTTCTTTTGTTTATCATATTTACAGTGCAAATATTTGTAATAAAAATAATAATATAAAGTGAGTGCTGTAATCTGAAAACTTTGTATTCTGTGTTGTAATTTAAATCAATATATTTGAAAATGTAGAAAAACATCCAAAATATTTAATAAATTTCAATTGGCATTCCATTTAACAGTGCGATTAAAACTGCAATTAATCAGGATTAATTTTTTTAATCACGATTAATTGCAGTTAACTCACGCGATTACCTCAAAAAAAATTAACCGACAGCCGTATTTAATTTATCAGCTTGTTCCAAAACCTCCTCTATTCACACCTCAACCTGGGACAGTTCTTCAGATTTGTCATAAAAAAGGAAAGAATGACTCAGGTGTGGGAATCTCCCTCCCATCCTCTGCAGTGAAGACTAATGGAAAGAATTCATTTAGCTTCTGCACAACAACCTTGTCTTCCTGGAGTGCTCATTCAGCACCTCAATCATCCAGTCACCACTGACTGTTTGGCAGGCTTCCTGCTTCTGAAGTACTTAAAAATTTGCTGTTAGTTTGTGTCTTTTTCTAGTTGCACTTAAAAATTTTTTGGCCTGCCATTGAAAGATGAAACAGAGAAGAAGAAAGTCTCTTGAAAATACTGCAAACTTAGAGTAAAGAACATTTCTGAATATAAAGTGAGCCAGGAAAAAAAGTGTCATGCAGGCTATAATATGTTGTAGTATGAAAGATTTAAATATAATCTGGAGAAGTAGAAGTTACTTATTGGCTTGTATTTCACTGGACATTTATCTACACAAGTACAGTGGTGCACACGTCTATTAAAAGGACTGCAGCGTGAACCATCCAGACCTGCCAAGAACCATGTGTTAGGGAGTTAACCTCTCTAATCTTTTTGGTTCAGTTAAAGTTCTTTCTACACACATGCTGATTACATCACTCCAGCTAATGAATTATACATTTGTTCTATGCAGATAATTTTAAACAGACTATTCAGCATAAAATGAGTTCCACAGACATTCCCCAATTTACTTTTAAACAAAGAGTTAAGGTACATTTGATGCACCATTAAAATTGCCTTGATTAGGTACTTACGCAGAAAATGCAGTTATATAAGTGGAAAATGTAGCTCTTTAGTAAAATACAATAAATTTGGCTGCAAAGAAAGAATGAAAAACTTCTAAATCTCTGCTCTTGTGTGCATGTCTCCTCTCCAGTGGCTTTGATTTTGCCTCTTTTCCACTCCAAAAGTCAGTTTGGAAAAGTTACATCTTGTTTGAAATTTTTCATCAATTGGAATTATCTTCCAGTCTACACTTTCATATGACTAATTTTTACTCCTGGGGGAATTTTGCATCACTGTGCATGTGCAGAATTTATGCCCTGCGTGGAATTTTTTTCTCTGCAGAAAATACATTCTGCCAGACAGGCGCTGCAGTTATGCCTTTTGTCCACCAGGGGCTGCTGTAGTGTTAGAACAGCAAGAACCCAGTCCTGGGCAGGAGCAGCCCCAGCTGTGGATAGGGAAGAGAACAGTCTGCATTCCTCACAGCTCCCTGCCCATGGGACCAGGTCAGGAGGCATGGGATATGGAGGGATGGACTGCAGGGGGCACATGGGGCTGCTGGGGGATCACAGACTGTGGTTCAAAAGGGCGAGTTGGGGGGACAGACTGGGACTGAATGGGTGTGGGGGTGCAGGGACACATGGGGATGGGGAGGAGGGGTGGCTGAGTGGGGTGCAGGAACACATGGGAACAGGGGGAGGGAGTGCAGGAACACATGGGGATAGAGGCAGATGTGCCTGACTGAATGAGAAATGCTAGGGGTGAACCAGGGGCTGCATGGGGAAGTTCCCTAACAATCCCCCCACCCCCTAAAAAACCCACCCTGTTCCATACTTCTCCCACCCATACCCAACAACTCTCCAAGTTCACTCCCAGGCTCTTTCCCAGCAATTACTTCCCTTTCCCTCAGCTCCTCCATTCCCCTGACTCCCCCAGGTCTTTGCACTGCTTCTGTGGGGTGCAGGAAATACATTTCTGTGTTTTAGTTTAAATGAATTAGTCAAAGTTCTGTATTAATATGCCTAGTAAGGAATCTATTTGTCAAAAAACATTTCCTGAATTTTTGTTGGCTATACTGTTAGACATACTTGCTGATAGGTATTTTGAAATCAATGACCAAAATAATTGAAACTGGCATGATTATACTGTGTTCTTTTGACAAATAAAATATGCAGAATTTAAAAATATTGTGCACATAATTTTTTGGCACAGAATTCCCCCCGGGGTAAATAATTTTGGTGTGTTATCCTGCCCTTTTCCAAAACAGAGGAGTAAAGTTGCCTCTTTATGCCTTTGAAAAGCACACTCTAGTTCAAATATTATGTAACTGGATTCTGACAGAGTTTTCAGGTCACTGATCCCCATTTCACTTTATGTCAATGATTTCTTAACACAGCCTTAGTTTTGCATAGATATTCTTGTTTATATAAAAGCTTTTCTGAAATCACTGGTTACCAAATGAAGTAGACAAAAATCAGAAGCTTTGCACTAAATTAATATATTTTTCCAGTCCACTTGTCCTCCTTCCCATTGAAATTGAGCACACAAGGCACTGATATTTTCATCTTTCGCTAACATTTATTTAAATGAGAAACTACTAAGAAGCAAATCCTGCTTCTTCCTCTGCAGTGCAGAAGGCCCTACATGTAGCAGAACCAGTGTAGTTGTACTTCACAGTGAGGGATAGGAGGGTCAGAGATATAGAGAACCCTCATAGGGAGTCCACAGGGATGTCTCTGTATGTCCTTCTTACACACTAGGGTTTGCGGGGTAGAGGCAAGTGGGGGAATGAGTAGGGCAAGTTTGTGGATCCATCAGTCATTGTCCTTACAAGTGAGAATGGAAGTATTAGTGCTGCAGAAGCACACACTGTGCAGCCTAATAAGGATTCCATCCTACCCGGTCTACATGGAATAATAATAATCATCATTCTGTGTGGGATGGGTTATTAGCCCTTTATGAATAAAATAATAGCTACAACTTCTTAATGACTATTAAACATAATATGCCATATACTATCCTGACTTGTACCCCATGACAACTACAAATCAGGGAAGAATGTGGCCCAAATAGACTGGATAAAGTTAGGATGATTTTAATTCTATATACTGCCATTTCCTCTTTCTCCTAAATTTGGTAGAGATACCGCTTTCCTGCAACTTTCAAGGGAACAATAACATAACTTGCAAAATAAAAATAATTTACATGTGTACTGTCTCTCTATTTTATGGTAAGAGGTTTAAGAGCTTCAGGAATGGTTACAGAATTCTTGTTTCTATCTAAAGATCTTAACTTGCCTTACCCCTCCTCATTTTTCTCCTTAATCTCTCACTTTCATCACGTTCCTTCCCCTCACAAAACAAATATGCTTTGGTTTTACCCATCTTAAAAAGTAATGAACCTCAATTCCATCTCTCCCTCAAATGACTGCCTCATCTCTGTTCTCCCCTTCTTTTCCAAAGTTACTGAGCATGTAGTCTTAAGACAGCAGTTGTAGTTCCTCTCCTCTCATTCCTTTCTTGACCATCTTAAATTCTGCTCCCGACACTCCACCAAAACAGCTCCTTTTGGCTTTTTCTGGACAAATTTCAGGGGTGGTATTCCATTCTCAATCTCTTTGACCTCCTGGCTGCCTTTGACAGTGTTGACCACATTCTTCTTTTCAGAAGTCTATCATCCCTGGGCTTTTGTTACTCCATCCTCTCTTGGTTCTCCTCAATTCACTCCTTTACTATCTCATTCTGTGGGTCATCTTCCTCCCCTCTCCTGCTTTCAGGGAGGGATTCCTCAGTGCTCCATTCTTGGCCCCCTCCTCTTCTCTCTCTGTATCCTATCTCTGGCACAAACATGTTTTAAATACAACCTTTATGCTGATCTATGCTATCACAAATATACCTCTCTACTCTCAACCTGTTCTCCATCCAAATTTAAAATCTTGTCCTGTCTTTCTGACATCTCCTCATGGAGTGTCAAATGAAACTTAACTGATTTTTTCCCCAAGCACTCCCCTCACCTATTTCTATCATGCTGGACAACAAAACTATCCTCCCTGTCACTCAGGCTCATCATCTTGGCCTTATCCCTCTTCTCAGACCCCAACAACCAGACTGTGTCTAAATCCTGTTGCTTCTTCCTGCCCAACATCTTCAGGACACAACCATTCCCCTCTACCCATGCTGCTAAACTTGTCCAAACCCTGATCATCTTGTATCTTGTCTACTGTCATCTCCATCTCTTTGGCCTTAATCCCTGCAATCTTGCCTCTCTCCCTCAGATCCATTCAAAATGCTGCTGCTAAAAGTCTCTTCTTGGGTCACCATTGACTACATCATTGTGCACTTTAAGTCTCTCCATTGGCTCTCCTTCTTACTATGTAGCAAACACAAGCTTATTGTGCAGGGCTTTGAAAGAAAGGACAATTTTGCCTATCTATTATCTTATCATAAGGTCAATTTCCACCTTTATGCTGCCAATGATGCTGACCTCAATCACGCTTCATATCTCTGAGAAGCATGGCGGTACTTACTTCCATGCCACTACTTACAAGATGGAAGAGCTCCCAGACAAAATCAACAGAGCCATTACCTTCTCCTCCAAGTCCTTCCTCACAGCTCACCTTGGATAGAATGCTTATGGTAACGTACAGCCTGAAAACAACTAGGCAGGTGGCGAACTGTGATCACTACTGTTAAATGGCTAAGAATTTGCACAACCTATTATACTTGTTACCCCATCTCATCCACCTTTTATATCTTGCCTTTAAACTGTAAGGTGTTTGGGGAAGGGACTATAATTTATGACTATGCAGCACTTACCACAATGGGGCCCAATTTGGTTGTGGCCTTTAGGTGATACCTCAGTATAAATATTAAACAATAAAATAATTGGAAGAGCAAGTCTAGTTCCTTTAGTTTACAGAACTGTCCATAATATCTCTTGGATTAGATTTATACTAGATTCCTAAACCCAGATGTAGAACAATAGGGCTCAATCCTGCCCCATGCAAGTTCCCTCCAGCTACTCTGATGAGCCTTAGGAAGCTCACAGCCTAAGCTCATGGTCTTAGGAACATCACTGGAAACTTTCCCAAACCTTTACTCTAATGCAAGCCTCAAAAGGCTCATTGGTAGCCCCCAGCTTCCAGGCCTACAAATTTAGAGAGCCAACGTAATTGCAGAGCCACTGGTCCATGTTCTAATAATGCTAGTAGATTGAGCCCAAACAAGCAAGCCTTTTTTGGGATAAGATTTAAGACCAGTTTCCTCCAATAATATAAAATTTCTACGAAATATAATAATCATTTTTCTTAAAAAGGTGCACTCTGAGACAGAACAATCCTCTGGGTATCGTGAGTCCAATCTGTGTGGTCCAGCTTTTCTAATTGCTGGCCCCTGGGCACATTCTGTCTTCCTTTGGGGCTTGTACAGTTTTGAGAATGCTTTGGTGCTCAAAAACCAAATAAATAATAATAATAAATCATAGGGCTGGGAGTCAGGAGACTCTAATCCTAGCTCTGATACCGACTACGGGTATGACCTGAGGGAGGGCTTTTAGGAGGATTATTTGATTAATATATGTGAGGCACTGGAATATCCTCAGATGGAAATCACTGTGGAAGTTCAATTATTAAGGTGATACACCTTACAAATTGAGGAATTCAAAATTAGGGACATTCAGTTCATAGAGTGAAAGTACTTGGTAGATGCACTAATACTGTTGACTAAACTACCACAAACTATTCCTACCTTATTCCTGCTAGTCACAAAAGTGGCTCTGTCCAATTACAAATTAAGTTGTGGAGAAATTGGAAATATAACTAGTTTTCAGTATCCTAAAAATCAGTTTTAGCAAGTGGAAAATTAAACTGTCCCCTTAGAGTTTAAAATGCCTATATGGTAGTGTTTTGAACAAAAAAAAAAAAAAAATACAGCTTAGTTCAATATAGGCCCAATGAAGAATGAATTAAACCTCTGGTAGGTAGATAAGAAAACAATAAAACCTTAGTTTGTAAGACAAAATAAATGCAATAAAAAATGTACATACTTCCTACAATTCTGTATATAATTAAGGAGATTCCCTTAGCCATATACAGTAAATATTTCTGATTTTAACAAGCAGTTTTCGACATTTGGGAGTTGGGAAAATTTCCCGCTTGACAAGCTATATTAATTGCAAACGCACAAAAGATGAAAATATATAATGAACCATTTACAACAAACAAGGCATACGTGGGCTAAAGCAAAGTGATAAATCTAGTTATAAAAGAAAAAAAAAAGTGTCCAAAGCATTTTCCCTCCAAACTAGTTTTAAGCACAACACATATCAGACTCTAATGGTTCTCATATTATAATCTGAAGGGCCCTTCCTAGGGTACAGCCAGGCAGCCAAAATGCCAGTCTGTCTTGCTGACAGAGACTTCTCCCTACATGGGGGAATTGGTGGGTAGCATAATTCCACTGTAGTATCTCCTATACTACCCCTCCCAGCCACTGACACAATGGACATGGTCAAAGAAAGGGGTAGGGGTCATTTACATAATTGGAGCTACACCGATTTACCTAGCTGGGCTATATAATTACATATATACTAGGGTTACCATATTTGAACATTCAAAAAAAAAGAGGACACTCCACGGGGGGGTGAGGGGTATTTGCTTGTGCCCCCCAGCCCCGCCCCAACTCCACCCCTTCCCCAAAGTCCCTGCCCAAACTCCACCCCCTCCCTTCCCCATTGGACCCCTTCCCCAAATCCCTGCCCCAGCCCTGCCTCCTCCCCTGAGTGCGCTGTGTTCCCCCTCCTCCCTCTCCCTCCTAGCCATGTGAAACAGTTGTTTCGGGGCGCAAGCACTGGGAGCTAGGGTGAAAAAGTGGGCACTCTCTCAAGTGATCAACATTCACTCTCTTTCTTGAATGATCAACTCTTCTTAGGGAAAAAATAATAGTGGCAAAATCCCAGACATTTTTAGATATTTAAGAATTCCTCCCAGATAGCGATTTAAGAATCAAAAAGCCGGACATGTCCGGGAAAATATGGGCGTATGGTAACCCTAATATATACTTGTCACACTATTCATCTTTTATACATCAAAGGCACTTTTTTTTTTTTAAACACAGCTTGCTAGTGTTGGGAGTTTTGCCCTAACTGGTGCAGTAATGATAAACCAGAGACATTGGGATTACTAGAAGTAGCCCCTGAATCAATTTCCAGTCTCCCAGTCCTCCAGTTTGCTATTTGTGATCTTTTAAAATTGCACACTTGAGGGGAAGGGATGTAACTGTACTCACTGAAAACTGGAAATAAGTTTTAATGATCCATTAAGGCAATTCTGTCAAATCTTGGAAACTGTCATTGTAATTCAGAGTCATCCATCCAACCTAGTAATGGTAATTGTGTTGACAGTCATTAACCATGCAATACAAAAATCGGGTTTATTAATGTAGAACAATCCTTTAAACAAAGACATAGCTCATTAATATTGCATACCTAATTGGGATATTGCTTTTGGTATACTTCCCAGGTGACAGCAGAAGACAGAGGGCCAAATTCATTCCAGGTGTAACTCCATTGACATCAAGGCACAGTGAATCTGGCCGAATTTTCTTCCTGTACTTGAACCAATTGCAAATAGATCATTTTGATTAATATAAAAAGTATGAGATCAACTGTAGACAGGATTTTGAAAGCTATAGGATTGAGAATCACACTGATCCTAGACTCTATATATTACATATATTGATAAACCCTTTCCACTGGATCCTTTAACTTATTATCCATTTGACTGCTGCTGTTGACTATTCTAGATATTTCCTTGTGAATCTGTCTGCTGTACTGCTGAATATATCTGGTCTCTGATTTCCATGACATACTAAATGGACCATATTAGAGCAGCAGGCACCATGCTGTGTAGAGGATCTGCAGTGAAAGGGTTAAGTTAGTACAAATACATGAATGTTTTCCAAGTAGACATCACTGTAAAACTTCCAATGGAGTGTCAAACAAAATACACCAATCCTTGAAAACTACAGAATTACACCTGTTCTTAGAATGAAATTCACCCTGGTGTTAAGAACCAATGTGCCACTTGAGCCCCACTTCAGCCCTATTTTGGCTCTCTGCACAGGGGTGAAATTCATCCCTAAGAATTAGAAATCTCTTCCTGGTGTTCTAAACAAAGCACTGTTTATACAGTCACTGATTCTGAGTTAAGACAAGCCACTGCTACTTAGTGTACCAAAGATGAAGCACTGATCATACAAGCACATCAGACAGCAATTCTAGGGGGTGGGATTGTACAGAGCTCACTTGTATTTCAAAATAATGAAACACTTTCAAGATCTCTTATTAAATATATACCAATAATTTAAATCTATTTACCTATTTGGAATATCAAGATAGGAAGGGCGTAATTTTAAAGCTCAGATTCAGACCTTTCAATTGCTGGGACAGATTCTGTGGCTTATTACATCCCCTTTGCACCACTCTAGCAGCAAAAAGGGATTGTAAAACCAGTTTAAATGGTCTCCTAAAGATTCCCCCAGTGCAGAACAATCCTCAGATGATGTAGAGCAAGCACACCTAACTCTAAAGTCCCATGCCCCCTTTCTCTACAGTGCTTTGACTTTTGGAACAGTCCTTTGGGATTATAGGTCATTGAACACATTTTCAAGCACCCTGGAAGCTGCTCTAAGTTGCACCCCAGCCAGCCTCAGGACTGGGGGAAAATGCAGAGATGATGTAAAGCCACCTTTGTTCCATCCTTGGGGTCTGCACTGAGCAGAGCTCAGCCAGCCAGAAGAATGTGCCCTGAGATTTCTAACTGATTATCTATAGAGTGAGACTATATAAAAATGAATAAAACCACTGGCAGATTTTAAAATCTTTAAGTAGAAAGAACACACTCCCCCCCTCCACATTTTTCCTATAAAAGGAGAACATGTGTGTCATAAATATAAAGGGAAGGCGAACCACCTTTAAATCCCTCCTGGCCAGAGGAAAAACCCTTTCACCTGTAAAGGGTTAAGAAGCTAAAGCTAACCTCGCTGGCACCGGACCAAAATGACCAATGAGGAGACAAGATACTTTCAAAGCTGGCGGGGCGGGGCGGGATGGGGGACAAAGGTTCTCTCTGTCTGTGTGTTGCTTTTGCCGGGACCAGAGCAGGAATACAGGTCAGAACTCCTGTAAGAAGTCAGTAAGTAATCTAGTTAGATATGCGTTAGATTCTGTTTTGTTTAAATGGCTGATTGTCAAGGTTCCTCCCCCCCTCTGAACGCTAGGGTACAGATGTGGGGACCTGCATGAAAACCTCCTAAGCTTATCTTTACCAGCTTAGGTCAAAAAGTTCCCCAAGGTACAAAATATTCCACCCTTTGTCCTTGGATTGGCCGCTACCACCACCAAACAAATACTGGTTACTGGGGAAGAGCTGTTTGGAAACGTCTTTCCCCCCAAATACTTCCCAAAACCTTGCACCCCACTTCCTGGACAAGGTTTGGTAAAAAGCCTCACCAATTTGCCTAGGTGACTACAGACCCTTGGATCTTAAGAACAATGAACAATCCTCCCAACACTTGCACCCTGCCCTTTCCTGGGAAATGTTGGATAAAAAGCCTCACCAATTTGCATAGGTGACCACAGACCCAAACCCTTGGATCTGAGAACAATGAAAAAGCATTCTGTTTTCTTACAAGAAGACTTTTAATAGAAATAGGAGTAAATAGAAGTAAAGAAATCCCCTCCGTAAAATCAGGATAGTAGATACCTTACAGGGTAATTAGATTCAAAACATAGAGAATCCCACTATCAGAGAATAGGTATTCTATTCCAGCACAGCAATATTTTACAGCCAAGTTTTGTTTGTTTATTTCTAAACCTCAGGTGTAAAGTTAGTTAAAAACAGAGAGATTAGAATGACAAAATCTACGGCTCGACAAAAGCTGGAATTAGCCAGATTTCAGGCTGAGGAAAGACAAAGGGTTAAGAAGCTAAAGGTAACCTCACTGGCACCTGACCAAAATGACCAATGAGGAGACAAGATACTTTCAAAAGCTGGGAGGAGGGAGAGAAACAAAGGGTCTGGGGGTCTGTCTTTATGCTGCCTTTGCCGGGGATAGACCAGAAATGGAGTCTTAGAACTTTTAGTAAGTAATCTAGCTAGGTACATGTTAGATTATGATTTCTTTAAATGGCTGAGAAAAGAATTGTGCTGAATAGAATAACTATTTCTGTCTGTGTATCTTTTTTGTAACTTCAGGTTTTGCCTAGAGGGATTCTCTATGTTTTGAATCTAATTACCCTGTAAGGTATCTACTATCCTGATTTTACAGAGGGGATTTCTTTACTTCTATTTACTCCTATTTCTATTAAAAGTCTTCTTGTAAGAAAACAGAATGCTTTTTCATTGTTCTCAGATCCAAGGGTTTGGGTCTGTGGTCACCTATGCAAATTGGTGAGGCTTTTTATCCAACATTTCCCAGGAAAGGGAGGGTGCAAGTGTTGGGAGGATTGTTCATTGTTCTTAAGATCCAAGGGTCTGGGTCTGTAGTCACCTAGGCAAATTGGTGAGGCTTTTTACCAAACCTTGTCCAGGAAGTGGGGTGCAAGGTTTTGGGAAGTATTTGGGGGGAAAGATGTTTCCAAACAGCTCTTCCCCAGTAACCAGTATTTGTTTGGTGGTGGTAGCGGCCAATCCAAGGACAAAGGGTGGAATATTTTGTACCTTGGGGAACTTTTTGACCTAAGCTGGTAAAGATAAGCTTAGGAGGTTTTCATGCAGGTCCCCACATCTGTACCCTAGCGTTCAGAGGGGGGGAGGAACCTTGACACTGATAAAATAAGCTGTGCTGAATGGAATGGATATTCCTGTTCTTGTGTCTTTTTGTAACTTAAGGTTTTGCCTAGAGGGATTCTCTGTTTTGAATCTGATTACCCTGTAAGGTATTTACCATCCTGATTTTACAGAGGTGATTCTTTTACTTTTTCTTCTATTAAAATTCTTATTTTAAGAACCTGATTGCTTTTTCCTTGTTCTTAAGATCCAAGGGTTTGGGTCTGTGTTCACCTGTGATCTCTGCCACCTCCTCAGACACTTCATGCAAATGGAAACAAATGGTCATTAGTCCAAGGCACAGCATTATGGGGATCTGGATTCTTGTAAATTTCATACTCGTGCCTTTTGTTACATTACAACATGTGCTAGCTTGTGCCAGGGGTGGCACTACTCTGCAAGCAGAACAGACAGCAGCACATCAGGTCAACAAAACATTCAGCAACTGGTTTTGTTTGGGTAGCTGTGGGCCGGTGAGGGGAGAACATTTGATTGTTTACCCTAAGGCAACGGAATGCCTACAGACTCTCGAGCTGCATCTCAGGGCTAGCGTGTGCCACCAGTTCACAGCCTAGTTCTACACTGCCTCCAAGGTCGCAGTAGTTTTCTGTTGGCCTGTTCCACAGTAGATTTCTGTCTTTGCTCCACTCTACCAGCTGGCATGTTACAAGGTGGGACAGCCATGATCCTGCCTGCTCCCCCATTCTGTGAGGAGATGGGGAAGCAGAAGATGCACAGTGCCTGTTTATCCCTGTGCAACCTAATCCAAGGTAGCCCATGCAGGGGCTTATGGATACGGGGCAGTCTTACTGTCCCTTACACTCTGGCATTAGCACATAGGCCAAGAGATCATCTACCCTGATGGATTTGACTCTTGTCCTGAAAAAGAATCATTAAACAGAATCAGAAACTGAGTGGCGCACAAAGAGGCTTACAGGATATCGGTTTCTAAAAACACATATGCCAATACTGAGAAACATTGTCTCATGGAACAAAAAATGCAGTAGTGGAACATCCAAATCTACCAACATCAATGCGGGCAAGATACTGCCACCTTTCGTCACAGGGATAGCTGTGGCTGCCTGAAGTGCCTATGCAGGCAGGCTGCTAGGGGGCCCAAGGGGAGAACTATAAAAGCTCTAAGATAGCAGGACATAAAGAACTTTCAGTCACTCCCCTTCATTCAGATGTCAAGACCTCCGTGCATTTGATATTAATCCCCATGAGAAGCGCCTTACTCTAGGAGTAGTCCTGCTGAAGTCAACGGGGACCACTCGTGGGACAAGTTACTGCAAGGAATCTGCACTGGGTAAATTGGCTGGTGCGCTCTTAATCCTGCTCTGAGAGGACAAAGTTCACCAACAGGGTAGGTTCTGTGCAAGTTGGAAAGGGGCTAGGGAGGAGTGGGGCTCAGAGCCTGGGCTGGTAGGGGGGCCCTGGGAGAAGTGTGGGGTTGCAGACAGCTTAGTTGGGTGCTATTTGTGACTCACCAGGTGCTAGAGCTTTAGCAGCTGAAGTGCCTACAGTGCTCATCTGAGACATGATATGCCTGGCACACTACTAGGGACTGTTTCAAGACAGAGTTTGATGGCCGTATTACTCCCCCATGAGGCGCAACGATTGCAGTATCATTTAGTGTGAGCCAGAGTACCAGCATCTGACTCTGAATTCCTAAGAGACTGATATCAAATGAAGTTATAAAAAGCACAGCGAAAAGCTAGCACCCAAAAATGGAAACTAAATAGCATTGCCAGTGACGCAAAGGGACTCTAAACAGTGGCTCTCACTCAACACCAGAGGACACTAAAGCAAAGCCAGTTCCTCCAATGGCTTCAGAAGAGAAAATTGCAATTGAAGTCTAGGATATCCTTTCGGTACCCTTTAAAGAATAGGACTGAATCATTCTGAGGCGTTTTAAGAATAACTTATTAATCAAAGTGGTTTCCCTCCTGAAATAAGGGCATGAGACCCCAAAATATGGACCTATAAGGAATTTTGAAAGAAACAAAAAAAAGTTTCTTAACTTGGCAGGGTTACATTTTACTTTCCTTTAAACTTGTGCAATTGATGGGTTTCCACTAAGGGAATAGAGATCAGACTTTGGCCCGCCCAGTGTTCTCAGAAGACTGACTTTACAAACTGCCACAAGCAAGAGCAAACTGTGAAACAAACTGTGACCCGAAGAAGAGCGCTGTGTGGCTTGAAATCTTGTTGCTCTCACCCACCTTGTCTCTGTGAAACAAAGACATTTAGCACTTCTCTGGGTCTGTATTATGGGTGATAGTTTTACATCAAGTTAGCTGCCAAGACTGAAATGTACAAAGAGTGAAGATAAAAAAAAAAACCACGGGAAAAAGGAGCTTGTGGGGCCAGCCAGCAGCCCAGATCCCTGACCCTGCTGGGCCAGCCAGCAGCCCCAGACCCCTCGTCACCCCCCTGCCAACTCCCAATCCCACGGGGCCAGCTGGGAGCCTCGCCCCTGAAACCCTCCCACACACAGGGTTGGCTATCAGCCCCAACCCTGACCCCGCTGCACTGGGTGGCAGGGTAGCCCGGCCCCCACGGCGCTGGACAGCCAGGAACCTGGACCCCGCCAAGCAGTCCGGCCTTTAGCGCACAGCTCAGCTGTGCGCTAACTTTGGTTGGACATATTCCTGGAGGTTTCAGCAGATGATATAATCTTTAATCAAAGATTAATCTTTAATTCCTCGAGACTCCCAGACAATCCTGGAGGGTTGGCAACCATACATGTGGCCTGCAGGCTCCTGTCTGAGAACCACTGCTTTAGAGGAACTAGAGAATTGTCTGAGCTACAGATTCAGGTCTGAACCCAGTTCTGTATTTCCACAATGTTTGAGGGTGTTCAGATGCAGGCTTTTCAGTCAGGAATATTTTGACTATGAACCAGATTGGGGAACAAAGTAAAAGATAATAATGATCAAAATTTTGCACTTATATAGTGCTTTTCATCTGAGAATCTCAGGATGACCAAAGAAGTCTATCAATGTAAAGAATCTATTTTGGGGGCCCAATGGTACCAGCATGCTCCAGGTCTCAGGACAGGAAAACGGAGAAGGAAAACATGATCCCCTCACCATTGTGTAAGGCTAGCAACTATTTTTTAGGAAAGGTTCAGAACTGGAGTACCAAGGGCTTTGCAGGTCACAACTGGGGATACATTAGTTAAGCTGTGTGAGAGAATCTGTGTAGGCCCTGCCTTCATAATGGCTCTGGACTGTGTTTTTAATAACACTTTTCCATGAGCATCAAATTCACACAGAAAGTCATGACACTATAATGGGTTAATGAGATTTATGTGAAATATTATGCCTCATACTATGCACCTAGAGAAACTTTTAGGACAGGGACAGAGATCAGTCCTTGGGGTTATTGTCCTAAGAGCCCGATGACACCAGTTTTCATCTTGCCTTCTTCATTTTCCTGCCTTTGTTTGTTATTCCATCCCACCTTCTCTGCTAAAGTCTGCTGCTTTTCTGCTGTGTAAAACCCGCACCACCAAACAGGGCTTTATGTCAATCACTCTAAAGGAACTGCTTTTCTAGGTGCTGACTTAGGGATCAAGGCAAGAGGGGCCAGAGATGGATAGCTGATGTGAGAAGGAGGACAGGATGAGGGGTTTTAAAGTGTTTGATCACTATTTTCGGAAGCTTAGAAAGCATTTGTAAATTGCGGAGGGTTATTCTGCCTCTGACAACCTTCCTGCATGTTTAATTGTTTACCCTGTACATTGTGAAGATACTTTTGACTGTATAATCCAAGCACCACTATTTCAAAGGGGTCTAGTTTCCCTATGGGACTTGCACAACCTTGACAAACTCCTGCTGACACTAATGTCTTCATTTTCTTTCCTCCATTCTTGTTTTCCATAGCCCTTTCCAGTCAGTTCTCTCATTCATGGCCAATGAGTTCAGGAACAGCATGTGTGTGTGTAGGATGCCACTTCTCCCTTTGTCAGATGCCTAGTGCTTCCCAGGCTACCATAAATTCAACTACATCTTTACTCCTGGGGGAATTCTGTGCCACTGCACATGCCCAGAATTTATGTCCCCCACAGATTTCTTTGCTTCCCCACAGAAAATGACTTTCTGCCAGGGAAGCCACAAAAGCAGTCATATGACCCACCCCAGCAGTATGTTTTGGGTGCACAGGGCAGCCGGCAGACTACTGTAGGGCAGAGGGCAGGACTGGGGAAGACCCAGCTGGTGGCTCCTACCCTGTGCCAGACTCAGTTACTAGTCCCAGCTGAGCTGAGGAGCATGGGACTTCCTGTTCCCCTCCCGCAGATTTCTCCCCCAGCTGTTCGACGCTCTGCAAGCCCTCCCCCCCCCACGCCCCCACTTTCTGCGCCCATCACACGTCAGCTGCTACCCTCAGGTATAGGGAGCTACTACCCATCCGCCCAATCCCCACGCATCCAGACCCTCCCACCAAGCCTCACTGCCCCCACACCCAGAACCCCCCCATCAAGTCCCATTGCCCCTGGACCACCCCAATGAGCCACCTACATCCGGATCCCCACCCTACTGAGCCCCAACCGGCTGCACCTAGTTCCCCATCCCACTGAGCCCCACTCCCCCAGCATCTGGAACTGCCCCCAGAGCTCCCCACACCCAGACTCCCCTGCTGAGCTCTATACCCCCACACTCCAGACCCATCCCCACACTGAGCCCCAACCACCTTCATCTGGACGCCCCTGCACAGTCCCATGGCCCCTGCACCCAGAACCCCCCCCCCCAGCAAGCCCCTGTGCATCCAGATCTCCCCCTGCACCCAGATCACCCACTGTCCTGCCCGCACCCAGATTGCCCCACACAGAGCCCTTTCAACCCATACCTGGATCCCCATACACTAAGCCCCTCCACACTTGGATCCTGCATTGCTGAGCCTGCAATTTTAATATGCTCTTGCCATCTAGACTTTTCCTTACATCAAACTTAGCAATGGAGGTCTCCTCCTCTAGGGAGGACCCCACTGTTTTGTTCTTCAATGGAGCACAGGACTTGGTTTGTTTTAGCTACTAAATTTTAAACTGGCCCATCTGAGCCTTGGCTTGCAGTGACCACCAAGTTGGACTTTTAACTTTACCAGATGCTGTCTGATCACCACAGAAAATCCTGTCATTCTTATATTATATCTCTGTGTAATTACAGCTCTTTAGTTCAGTAGGGTATTATTAGCTCAAACTGTAATTCGTTGACTGCACTATAATTACAGTGCACTCAGTCCAACAGTCAGCTATCACCTAGAAAGGGTGTGTTCCCGGTGTTATTTTTAACAATCCGTTGGCAGCCCTTATTACCTGGGTTTTCAATAAAAACATCTGAAACTGGACAGGCATTTGGCAGCCTCATTAGCAGATGCTCTAAATCAAACCTCTCTGGATGTTCCTAAGTGGTTTTCAGGTTGCTCTAATTTTTGTCTCTCTCATTGTCACTGTTCCTTCATTGAGAAATTGACAAACAGAACAAAAAACAAAAGAAACAGAATTGTGGAATCCTACTCCACTGGATCATAAATGTTTGTGGGTGTAGGAAAGGGCCTTTATCTGTTAGCACCACCTTGCAAAAGGATGGGGAGCTACACCAGCTGACTCCACCCCCCGTACGCAGCCACACTCAATTCTGTGTTTGTCAAATTCATCATCCGGCCCTTGGGTCGGGGCCTCAGGACAATGGGGAGTTGGAAGTTCCATGGCTCTAGTGGAGGCTAGACAGCCCTAGATCTCCTGGGTTTAGAGGCTTCTTCTCCCAAGTCCTTGGCTAGAGGAGGTAGGGGAACCCAGGCCCATCCACTCTACTGGGTTCCAGTTCAGGGCCTTTCTCTGGAACAGCCAGAACAAATCCTTCTCAGTCCCTGGCCACACCTTGAGATACCTCCTACTCTCTGCCTCTGTGGGCTTTCCCAGCCTCTTTGTTTCTTCCTCTTTGGAGGGTTGACTTCCCAGGCAGCTTCTCACCAGTCTGCTGGAGGGATCCTCTCCCTCTCCATTCTCTCTAACAGCTGCCTTTCTTCTCAGGAGATTCCTCTCTAACGGAGGTCCTTAATCTTTTATCATGCCCAGGCCCTTCCCTGCCTAATTAACTGCCTCCCAGTTACTCAGCGCGTTAACTACTCCCAGGTGAACCTGAGCTGCCTCATTCCCCCTATGTGGAGCCTGCCTGAGGTAGACTGGCCCCTACTCCTTCAAAGGGCCAGCTACCCTTTGACAGGGTGGTCCCCCTTTAAAAATTCTAGTGATTTCATTTTTAAAAATTTGGAGTCTACTGTTAAAATTCAGAGTTTGATCCTGGGGAATATCTAAATTATACACTTGCATTAAATATTGTAGTATCAGAGGTGGTCCAAGGTAAAACTCTGACATCTATGACCTTTCATGGGGAACCTACTGTCATTAGAGGCACCAGATGCTTAATGGCTGGTTCTCATAAAACACAATTTAAACTAAAACCCTTTGATGTCACTTTAGAACTTACATATGTATAAAGTAATGGCTCTAATAAAAAGTCAGTCTAAAGAACGGTCTCTCTCCCCTTGTTGCATGGGAGATTTATGCAGCACATTTCAGTTAATGCTAGTGGAAGTTATTGGATAAAGATGAGCATAAATTCCACCATCCAAGTGTACAAGAGGAATCAACTAATTAAAACTGTAGTGGTGGTTTTGTGATATAAAAATGTATCCACTAAACCAGGGATTGGCAATCTTTGGCACGCGGCCCATCAGGAAAATCCGCTGGCGGGCCGGGCCGCTTTGTTTACCTGCAGGGTCCACAGGTTCATCTGACTGCAGCTCCTACTGGCTGCGGTTCACTGTTCCCGGCCAATAGGGGCTGCGGGAAGCAGCAGTCACCACATCCCTCCCACACCCCACACCTCTGCCTCAGCCTGGAGCCCCTTCCTGATCTCCAAACCCCTCATCCCTGGCTCCACCCCAGAGCCTGCACCCTCAGCCAGAGCCCTCACCCCCTCTCGCATACCAACCCACTGCCTCAGCCCAGACCCCCTCCCACACTCTGAACTCATTTCTGGCCCCTCCCCGGAGTCCACACCCTCAGCCAGAGCCCTCATCCCCTCCCGCACCCCAACACCGTGTGCTAGCTGGGTGAAAATGAGTGAGTGAGGGTGGGGAGAGCAAGCAACAGAGGGAGGGGGGATGGAGTGATCAGAGGGTAGGGTAAGGGTGTTCGGTTCTGTGCAAGTAGAAAGTTGGCAACCCTAGATAGCTAGATAAATGCAAAATGGCAAACTGCGTAATGTCAGATGAGAATATATCATGAGTGAATCTGCACAAATAAAGCCTCATTTTTGACTTAGACAAAGGTGTTCTGAAGGCCTGAGGCTAGATTTTAGTGTGTGAGAAAAAGAGGTTTGCTGACAGTAGTAAACGGACACAACTCTCCTTCGGTCAGATAATCGAAAACAAAGGATCAGATTAACACCCCAGCTTGCCGAGAGCAAAATGTTTGTGTAGATGAGCCCTACATCATCCAAAACTCCTGTGAAGGAAGCTTTATTATGCCCATTTTAAAGATGGGTGAACTGAGGCACAGAGAGGCTCAGGATAAAATAGTAGCTTTCTGCCATTGGTTGAATTGCAGGGGTGAGGAGGAGCTGTATGCCTGGGGCTGTTCCAAGAGGCATTTCATCAGAAGCAATCACAATGGCCCCAGGAGCACTGGAGAAGCACACACAGCAGCTCTTATGGCTACATCCTTTTACGGAGTGAGCTTGTGCTCTGCCTACGCTAATATAGCTCTTGGACAGTGGAGTGGGCAGGAGAATCAGAATCCCACCATTGCCCCATCCTGCAATGTTTGCTTCTGGAGTGCTATTGCTGGAGTGCAACGGTGGGAAAGGTTTCTTGAGCCCTCCTTATCCACAGAAGGCTAGGTACAATCTAGCTGTAACTAGTGAGTAGCAAACCTGGGAACAGAACCCAGGAGTCCTGGCTCTTTCACCACCTTCTTTAAACATACACAAAACCATCTGAGAAGCTTACTATTGGATACAGAAGAACACATTGATTCTAGAATGCTGACCACAAATTCAGCACTAGTCCACCTCCGCCAAGGATAAATTTGCATTTTGTCTAGGCATTGAAAGTTAGTCACATAGTTTTATGCTAAGAAGTCCATTTCCACTTTTCTCCTGACCCTCTTCCTTCTGTTTCTTGTTGTTAATTGTATTTAATCTCTCTGGAATATCCCACAGCCATAAAGAAAGTGTAATGAAGCTTGCACTACCAGCATCCTGTTTCTTCAACTGTCTTCCTTTCTGTTTTGTGTCCAGAATAGAATGGATAATTTAGATGATTTCACTGATGATTGAACATTACTGTTACTTCAGCACAGCCAACATTGCAGGAAAAGTAATAGGCATAATTGTCCTGAAGCAGCACTTAATCTAGGGATCTTGAGGGCAAATTCTTCTAGAAAGAAACATTTGTATAAAATATGTTATTTGGCACAGTCTTTAAATGTGTGGCAAATTGCGATTTCTCACTTTAAAACTGACTTTCTAAAGTCTCACAGGAACTATTATAACCGTTTTTCCATTTATTTCCTTTGCCAGTCTTCCTTTTTATAATTTCAAACTCTTTTCTTCCCATAGTCCTGATGTTTCCCCCCTATATCTTTGTGCCTTTTTTCTGTTTACTCTTCTGTTTCTAGTCTCCTCTACTTTCGTCTAGTATGTAGGGCGAGGTAAACAATTCATTTAAAAACACTTTGATGAATTTTGCCACTTTTTCTATTTGCAAACTAATTTTTAGTCTATTTGTAAAATGACCCTATGTCCTAATTTTACCAGGACAGTCCTGTTCTTTTTCATATGATCTCCTTGTTTCCCAGGATCATCTTTCAGGACACCTGAAATGTCTTCCTAGTCCTAGCCTCTTTATCCATACAGTCCTAGCTCCCAACCCCTACCGTCCTCTACTAGCTCCTGGTCCTAATCTACGCCCTCTGCCCCTGAGCCAAGAACAGGGGTGGGCAAACTTTTTGGCCCGAGGGCCACACCGGGATGCAAAACTGTATGGAGGGCCGGGTAGAGAAGGCTGTGCCTCCCCAAACAGCCTGGCCCCCACCCCCAATCCACCCCTCCCACTTCCTGCCCCCTGACTGCCCCCGTCAGAATACCCCCCCATCCAACCACCCCCCTGGCTAGTTGTCCCCTGACCACCCCCTCCCGGGACCCCACCCCCTATCCTACCCTCCCTGTTCCCCATTCCGCCCCCCGAAACCTCTGCCCTATCCAACTGCCCCTGGCTCCCTGTCCCCTGACTGCCCCGCAGAGTCCCCTGCCCCATATCCAACGCCCTGGCCCCCTTACCATGTGACTCAGAGCAGCAAGTCTGGAGCCGCGCTGCCCGGCTGGAGCCAGATGCGCTGCCCTGCATGAGTGTGCAGCCCCGTCACCCAGAGTGCTGAGGCTGTGGGGGAAGGGGGAACAGCAGGGGAGGGGCTGGGGGCTAGCCTCCCCGGCAACAAGCTCGGGGGCTGGGCAGGATGGTCCCGTGGGCCGTAGCTTGCCCACCTCTGGTCTAGAATGTGCTGCTCAGCCCTTGCATCCCTGGGCTGGAGCATCCTCAGCACAGACAGACAGACTGGAGAATTAAGCTGCTGAACTCTAAGAAGTCTGTACTGAGCATCTGTGAACTGAGATATTTCAGGGACAGCTAGCCTGGCCACATTTGTGCTGGTCCTGTGAAAAACAGCCCACGACAAATCCCTGACATGAGCAGGGCCCCCTTGCCAGATTTCAAGTCCCTGCTCCAAAGCCTGGAGGTGGGTGCTGGAACGTCTCAAAAAACTGGCATCAAGAATTTTTTTTTTTTACTTGAGCAAAACAGTGTATTTTCCCCTAACTTTATTCTCAGAAACAGCTGAACAATTTTTGCTGAAACTTTCCAAAAAAAATTCAGCCTGAGACCAGATACCTGGCATGGAAAATTTTAACTTGACTGGGTAAAATCTGGCAACGTTATAAGCCACTGTAAACATTATAAGCCACTGTAAACAGGGTCTTATAACAGGATGTGTCAGGCAGCCTTATCCATAAGCAGTGCTATAAGATCTCCCTATAATTAGTAAGATTCATTACTCTGAGCAATATGAAAAATAAGCAGCAAACATTTAAATAAGGCAATAGAGTACAGAGCAGGAGCTTGTATACTAGAAATCCATTTAGTTCCATGCACATTAGTCACAAGGCAAGTAGAATGAATCAAATGAGTATTCAAAGTGGCACGGAGATGGACAAAATGACCTGATGAGTCTTTTTCATCTCTAATTTCTGTGAAGTGAGTCAATTAATCTCAGGCAAGGTATACAAGTTTACAAAGGCAGCAACTAATGAGACAGGAAAATGAGTTAATGTAACACAAAACCTCCATTTATCTGATCCTTTTCAAAATCCATAAAGGGCTGCCATATGTCATAGTAGCTCAAAGAAGACAGACCAGCCTTATACACTCAGATCTCAGAAGGCTACAGTTCATCAGCATAGTTAAGCCAGTGCACAAATGAGGAGATAATCACAGACTCTCCATTAATTCAAATCACTTTTCTTGCCAAAAAGAGCACACTGTATAGTGGAAGCTCATCATACCAACTCTGGTAATGTGCTGGCCTGTGTCGATGTGTATCACTGCCCTCTGCTGGACAGAATCACACTGGACTGAGTGTTTTGTGGTCTGTCCTTGTCTAATCCAGTGATTGATCTGTAAAAGAAAGTGATTGTGTGCTCCCTTCCACTCAGCTCTTTTTCCCACCCCCAAATACCGACCCCTTTTCTCATAAGATGTGAAGATGAAGTATGTTCCTCCCATTCAAGTACTCCTATTTTCCTATAGTGACTAGCCTAAGAGGATGTCAATCTATGTCCCAGGGTACTGGGAATCTTCTTCAGTCAGAGCAAATTCAATGAGTTGGGTGCCTAACCCCTTTAGGCTCCTTTGAAGAACTCAGGCCATGTTTGTACTGAATATTCACATAGCACAGACCAAACTCCCAATATCTTGCCCCAGGATTCACCAAGCTGCTGTAAAACCTGGGATGGATTCTCTGGGGGCAGTGTAGTCAGTATTTGTTCCAACATCCTGGTCATGAGTGACATTCCCCTGCTACTAGAGAAAACTTATGAAGGTTTGCTTTTAGCTCGCCTAGCTTTGGTTTGCTTTTATCTGAGTAGGTGGTGTCCCCATGCAGTACATACTGTACTGCACTTTTGCATCTTCTTTGTACACCACTTTGGCAACAGAAGAGGCATAACTGGCCAGCTGAGGATTCCCAAAATCCTCTATTGCTTAAAATTGGTGTAGCTGGCTCCTATGCCCCCTCCCTGACCCACCGTGTAAGGCTTGTATGGGAACATGGCTGGAGTGCTGCTGCACTCTATTGATCCTTGGCCATAGCCAGCAGAAATAATATAGGCTGCTGTAAAATATACCAGGGCTGGTGGAAACTGTCCCCGTGATCAGGGAGCTGCAAGTGGCTCTTTTGGGGCTCCATCTCAAAGCTTATTGAGCACAGCTGAAGACTGAGCCCTCCATATTTTGTAAAGACAAAGGTCATGCTTATAATAATATTTTTGTAAAGATTTGGGTGGGGTCATGTCTATGACATGCCAGAAGGATATTTCTTGAGTGGTTCACTGCCATGTACAGTAGCAACACTTGCAGTTTGGCTATCCCAAGGACCTGAAGACCATGTGCAGATTTCTAGTAATGACGTATCTTAATGTAAACTGACCAAATCCTTCTCAGACACTAGAAATGCCAGGATAACTGCAACCACACTACTTCTCTTTGGGTCTAGTCTAACATCCCAATCCCAGGGAACTGCACTGGCACAGATCAGGCAAAATGAACAATGCTACTTTTGAATATTTCACTGGACACATTAAATGAAAAACTGACCTTGCACATTCAACCAGAGGTGACTGTTATGAATGCAGCTGTGGAGAACAGTCTTCAGTGTGTAAGGCCAAGCTCTCCCAGGGATCAAAGGAAAAAACAATTGCTTGCCCTCTGTGTTCTCTCTCCTTCCCATCAGCCTATCAGCCCCTAAACCATGCCCTTGATGGAAACTTCACCACATATGGAAGAGAAGGAGTAAGTGTTGTGTTTACATTTAATAGAGTGCTTCAGCCAGGTAGTGCTGAGGGCAGTTGGACTGTCTCAGCGCCAAAGGGAACATTAGCAGGACCAGCCAAATAGCTACAGGAAAAGCCTGTTCCTTCCATGCACTGACAACACCTATTACTAAGGGCAGCTTGATGAAAGGATTTGGCCCATTGATTTAGTAAAAAGCGTGTTAAACCAGAAGACTGCCATGCTGTATCCTACATAAAAACCTTGAGAGCATTGGTACTCAGTCATAAAGAATTTGAGTAATACAATTGGGTCAAAATGCAGTGACATTCCATATTGCTGCACTACCCCAGTACGAGTATTATAATGCATTGCCACCATATCATTTGCAACTCCGCTCATTGCTGTAGCTACTCTTACTCATCTCCCTCACCTTCCTGGCTGCTGAGACCAGGGGGTATTTTCTCCTTTGCTTCCTCCTCCCTCTCCACATTGGTCATTGTTCCCTTAAACGCTTAAGGGCACTTCAAATTCTCTCGTAGTAGGTAGCACATCTTCATAGAGAACTTGTCTCAGAGCCCCCATCTCTCCCATTCAGAATCACTTAACATCCACACGGCAATACTGCAGTTGCCTAGATGGAAAAGTAACCTTAAGAAAGTATGTAATATAATTTAACTGTCTATTAATACATCTTAGCAACTGGAAATGAAGAGGAGGAACCAGCACTATGTAACAGCTCTCCATGGACTATCAACAATTGCTCTGTGGAACACAGTTTGAGCCTATAAAGCTTCTAATACAATAGACATAGAAGCAACTCATATTCCATGGTCAGACAACACAATTGCAGATGCTATCACTGAATATTCTGCCTCTTAGCTGACTATACTTCTCAAAAGGTTTTCCAAGGTGAACTCAGCGAAGATAGAAATGCCTTTAACAAATCAACTAAGCTACTAAAGAAATACATGTTAATGAAATGTGCTGTCTTGTCTGTGGACCAGCATCACACCATGAACACATTTCCTCATTTATAACTGCTATCTGGAGTTTTACTATACAATATTTATTATTATTAATTTGTATTTTTGTAGTGTCTCTGACATCTTAAAAAATGTATGATCCCTGATTCTAGGAAAGATGCAAAGACTTAAACACAGAAACAATTATTATTGCACAATGATCAAGTGCACCAACAGCATTATGGGCATTTCCCCCTAAGGTGCAGTTTGCCCTGTTGAACTTTTCCAGCTTATTCATTACTTGTTAGAATAGAGAGCATCTACCTCAAAGTCATCAGAATCCGAAGAGGACTAGGGTAGAAGCCTCTTCTCTACAGCACTTCTGGAGAAAAATGGTGGAAACTACTACATTTTGAAAGTGAGTTTTAAAGAAGAGGAGAGGGCATTGGGTAAATGAAAATAGCTTATGCATGAACCAGACCTCCCACCAGTAGCCAATGGGCCCAATTCTCCTCTGCCTGGCATCTTTTATAGGCATTTATATCTGTGGAAAATGAGTGTGCAAAGTCGGTGTAAAAACAATACCAAATTAGATTGTCTGTGTTTTACACCCACTTTACGCAGGTAGAAATGACTACACAAAGTGAAATGACTACGCTAACTAAGGGTACATCTACACTTAAAGCACTAGAGCGGCCGAGTATGTGATACTTATTACAGTGATGGGGGCGGGCGGGGGTCCTCCCATTGCCATTGTTAATTCACCTCCCAGAGAGGTAGTAGCTAGGTCAACAGAAGAATTCTTCTGTCAATCTAGCACTGTCTACACTAGGGGTTGGGTCAGAATTGCTATGTCTCTCGAGGTGTGACTTTTTCACACCCCCAAGAGACATACCTATGCCAATGAAAGTTTTCAGTGTAGACCAGCCCTTAAAAGTACTCTTCGCTTACTGATAGAAGAATAAATGGTTAATACATTACCTTTCTAGAATTTGGGGGAAATGTCTACTCTCCTTGACTCTCTTCAGTCAGACAGGCTGTCTCCCAGATCTTTCCCCTACTCCTTCAGCCAACTTGTTTTTAAATCCCTGGATCCAGGGTCATCTCATATCAGTTTATCATCTCTCAGGGTGAGGTTACAGCAACCTTTCCACATGGTATTGCTTGATCCAGTACTCTGTAATACTCCCTATTCCCCATACAATAATTCCACCTGTCTTGAATATTTATCTTAGCTACTTATATGGCCCCCTTTATCACACTATGGGAGTGCCTCACAGCCTTTAGTGTCTTTATCCTCCCAACACCCTTGTGAGATGGGATAAGAGTTCTTTCCAATTTTACAGATGGGGAAATTGAGGCACAAAGAAACCAAGTGACCTGTACAATATCACATAGGAAATCTCTGGTGAAGAAGGGAACTGAATTGGGCTGTCTCAAGTCCCAGGGCAGTGCCCTAGCCACTGGGCCAATTATTATTGTCCCATTCTTCAGGTATTAGCTCCGCATCTAGCTCTAGAAGGTTCCTCCACCTTCCTGTCTCCAATCTGACCTCTCAACTGAGACAAGGTGGACAACTCAAACCAATTAATTCTTGTTTCCCCTCTTCATTCTCTGAGGGTTAGATTGTGACTAGAGCTACAGCCCTGAGCAAGGAGTGGCTTAGGCTGTCCCAGGAAGCATTGTGCCTTGGAGACACACTGGAGTCACATTCTTTTCCTTCTTGCTCCCTTGGCTATCTGCTGGAGTAAGATTCTAAACATTTGTAAGGGGATGTAAGGGGATGAATTAGCATCTTCTTATAGATTCATAGTTTGTAAAGTCAGAATGGACCACTCTGATTATCTATGGTAACACCCATTGTTTCATGTTCTCTGTGTATATAAATCTCCCCACTGTATTTTCCATTGCATGCATCCAATGAAGTGAGCTGTGGCTCACGAAAGCTTACGCTCAAATAAATGTGTTAGTCTCTAAGGTGCCGCAAGTCCTCCCTTTCTTTTTGCGGATAAAGACTAACACAGCTGCTACTCTGAAATCTGATTATCTAGTGTGACCTCCTGTATAACACAGGCCGCAGAACTTCCTCCAAATAATTCCTGTCTGAACTACAGCATGTATTTTAGAAAAACACCTTCTCTTGATTTTAAAATTGCCAGTGATGGAGAATTCACTAGAACTCCAGGTACATTGTTCCAATTATTAAATTACCCTCACTGTTAAAAAACTACATCTTATCTCCAGTCTGAATTTGTCTAGCTTCAACTTCCAGCCACTGGATCATGTTGTGTCTTTGTCTGCTAGACTGAGGAGCCCATTATATATATATTTGATCCACATATAGGTGCTTATAGACTGTGATCAAGTCACCCCTTAACCTCCTCTTTGCTAAACTCAATGGATTGAGCTCCTTGAGTCTCTCACTATAAAGCACATTTCTAATCCTTAAATCATTCTCACGGCTTTTCTCTGAATCCTCTCCAATTTATCACCATTCTTCTTAAATTGTGTACAGGGGTGTAGGTGACAGCACCTTACTTTCTGAGTTGTCCTATTGCTTTTAACGTGACAGCTTGCAAAATAAGGTACTTAAAGTGAGTAAGCACAGTAGAATCAGGCCCTACTAAGAAGTATTTTACTATTTATCACATATTGTAAAACCAATTAACACAAAAACCCCTTCAGCACAAGTTACTGTAAGGATCATCAGGACTTGAACTCAGAGCGATCTGGCAACCAATAGCACCACACTGCCACCCAGAAGCAGCTGTAACCTGTTACTTCCTGTGACCCACAGTCCACAGAGGTGCAACACTACTGGACATTCCAACTCAAGAGATCTGACTGACAGTGGTCTTCGTGATCCCTGGCTGGCTCCTTGTCCCTATATAAATCCATGGTGCATACCAGGAAGTGTCCAGGCCACAATGTGGATTCCTAGCTAGCTGCTGTGACTGAATTCTTCCCTTAGCCTAGATACCATCTGATTACCTACAGCAAGAGGAGAGTACCTCCCGTCAACTGCAGGTCTACGCTGAAGCGCTACAGAGGCCCAGCTACAGCTGTGTCATTGGCATTTTAAACGTAGACATAGCTGGAGTTTCTAAAATTGCTGGAACAAAAAACTCGAATATTATAAGGGAGGACTGCTGTTACCCCATGTAATGCTGCTTTTATAAATGGTCTTGGGATTATATTGGTTATAGATTAGAACCTAGTGGTTAAAGTGAGAGGAGACAAGAATCAATCCATGTTCTCAGTTTATGCAACATGTATGGGCTGGTGGAGTGTGATGCTTCTTACAGTTAAGGCTTATCACAAGAGAAAACCAAATACCATAAAAATCTAAGTATATTCAAAGATGCCAATTCAGCCAATAATTCAGGAATAATATAACAAAGTATAATATATAAAGATCTCTATTGTGTATAGAATGCCACAAGAGTACATAGTGCTTTACTATAGGCCTGATTCTCCATTCTCTTGCACCAGTTTTATGCCAGTGGACTTACACTGCTGTAAAGAGTTTTCAGTCTAGTTCAGATATATTTGATATACCACTTTAGCGAGATAGGGGTTGCAGATGTTGTCAGTTAGCAGACCAGCATTGAGCAGCGCTGCAGAAGAAGAGGTTTAAAGAGAGATTTAAGAAGCAATAAAGTAAATACAAAGGAACTGCCCTAATAGAGTTCCAATTTATAGTTATCATTCTAGCAAGGAAATGAATAGTCCCACTGCTGTAGTAACTGAGCACCTCAGAAATATTAAGATATCCACACAATTCCTTTGCGAGGTGGGGAAGTATTATTCCCAATTTACAGGTGGGGAACTGAAGCACAGAGTGATTAAGTAACATACCTGAGGACACACACAATAATGTTTGTGGCAGAGCCAGGAGTTAAAACCCTCATCTCCTGAGTCTTGGTTTAATGCCTTAGCCACAAGACAGTGGACAACACCAGTAAATAATCAGAGTTGCACAATCGTCATTGTAAATGATTTTTTAAAAATTAGAAATGTGGCTTTCAACTTAAAATAAGGATTTGAGCACAACATTTGAATCATCAGAAAAGCTTTCCTTGCTCTCTCGAGTCTGAAATGCACGTCGACTGGCAGTGGGCTTAACAAGCAACTACTTGTCCTTTCTGATATCCCTAGGTTGGAGAATCCAATCCAATCTCTACCAAAGCAAATGCAGTCTCCCATTGATTGAAAAAGAAACTGGATCTGGCCCTCTGTTAGCTGGCTGTGTTAGTGAGAACACCCTGCCCTCTACTGGACAGAAGATCTATTCTGGCTCCCTTTTATTTGCTGTCTCCAGTTGTACCTTCTTATTTTTTCCTCCAAAGCCACAGTTTTTATTTTGATTTTTTTTAAAGTAAGTTATTTGTTATTAGTTACAGTGCTACTCCTGATTGTTTTATCATCTTGTGGGTGTAGTTTCTTGATTAATTCCTTTTATGTGCTGTATCTACTAACATTTTGTCTTAAATGTTCTGCTCTAGTCTCAAACTTCCAGGACTAATTAGCTCTTTGAGGACATTCATGGAGCATAATTCTCCACTGTGGTTGGGCATAAAACATCCAGTTAACATGACCGTAAGGTGGTTATAGACAAAAGGGCTTATGTTGCAGTATTTTCTTTATACTGATTTAGGCACAGCATGAATCAATTTAATACAATATTCCTGCAAAACCAGCTTGTCAAGCTGACTAGAACAGCATCCAAAGTCGTATATCCTGGAGCAGTTTTCCAACGTACTACAGCTCTTTATTAATGGCTTTACCCACAACATCTCTTTAGACCACTCAGAGAGCAAGAAGAAGTAGTTTCTGAATGCCTCAGTACACCAATGGAAATAACGGAGCTGCCCTAGATCCTTTGTTCAACCACAGTACAGGTGGGCTGAGCAGCTTAACTGAACAGATGTGCCTGTTTCAGCAAATATGCTTTTCCATGCATTAGATTATCTAAGAATGAAAACCAAGAAAGGAATATAGGACTAATTTCTGCACATCCTCACCAGCTGTAAAACTATACCTGCCTTTTCTTTAGGAAGCAATACAGCAAAAACCAGCAGGGACCAACGTAGGGCTGGCTTTATTTTATACTGCCTGTCATTTGCAGTGCAATGCAGTGATTCATGTAAAAGATTGGTAGGTTCTGACTGGTTTTGTATTGCCAGTTCAGAAAGTGAGCTCTCACAGCGGGAACCCAATTCTTTGGGATCCCTGGCACTTCTGTCTTTCTGCAGGACTTCAAGCTACCACGTGCCATAGACAAAGCACAAAAACCAGGCTTGATAGATTTTTCCATCCTACGGTATCTGGCATCTGTTTAAACTTTTTGAGGCTATCTGGAGAACACACTGATTATAGCATGAGTTCAGTTGAAAAAAATATTAAATCGTGCTTCCCTGTTTACCCTAGAAAGCAGGTATTATTCTACAGCTTTATTAAAGACAACAGAAGCCATCACATTTGCCTCAGTAAGCAGGTGCTTCAAACACAGGGCACGTGTGTACCCACACGTCCTGTTTCCTGTCTGACCTCCCCCAGTAATGTATGTTTGATAGCTACAGGCTTCTATCTGTTTCATTTGCACCCGTTTTAATGCGAGTCATTCTCCATTCTGTACTAAGCCCAAGAATAGAGATAAATTGAGTGTGGTTGCTAGAGTCTTACAGAGCCCCTTTATACTGTCAACACATATATAAATGCAAAATAAGCTTTTATTTTCTATGTAAACACTGCTGATATTTACTCCCAAAATAAACCTGGCTTTTCAGTATGATGCAACATCCCACTATGCTGTAAAAAGCGACAATACAGCTAGACATATGGAGAGTTCAAAGAATATCACGGTTGGAAGGGACCTCAGGAGGTCAGAGAGCTTTTCCCCCGCTCAGTTCCACAACTTAGAAATAGAGGCCAAACAGGTGGGTGCCTATACTTGCCTAAATGCAGGCACCCAATTCTGAAAACCTTAATTTATAATTCAGTAGTTTCCAAAAGTATCATTCTTAAATAATTCTTTAAATCAGAACCATAAACATGGCTGTTTGCAGTCGCTGTGGCAGCGTCGTCTCTCAAATCAAAAACATTGTTAGTCACTCCAGTGGCATGTAAATCAAGCAAACAAAACACTAAAGCCACATAGGTTGAAAACATTGGTACTCTGCTTAGTGCACATTTAGAACTGTCAAAAACTCAGATCTTTTATGTCCTGATGAACAACTGCCTATGTTACGAAGTAATAAAACAATCAGGGACAGTATAAAAATAAAGAACGAGGTAGTGTAAGTAGCACCAGTCCTATTTATTTCTTCAAATGTACAAGATACAGCTATAGGCGCTTATCCTATGGTCTGGGAACTTATCTCCTAGGTTAAAAATACAAAATAGCGCAAAAGGGCTGCCCATGAAGATAGCCAACACAATCCACAGCCTGTTCTCGCCTAAATAGCTGGTGAAAATAGAGAAAAGACAGACTTTCCAGTGTACCCAGAAGGTTAACAAATCCAGCTCTGGCAGACCAGGAAGTTCCTAACAAATTTACTATATACAACAGGTCAAGTGCATGCTGACAGTGAATGAGGAGCCTGAGAAATTTTATCACAAAGCTCTAACCTGTAGTAGCAGCTGTGGTACACCTCAGTTGCTCTCTCTTTTGTGCAGTTACAATGTCCTAGCATTTTTCATGGTCTTCCGCCTAATACCCAAGGCGCCTGAGACAGAACAATTCCCCTCCCCACTCCCCCCCCCCAAGCGTGATCCTGCTGCTGTAGATTATAATTGCCTCATGAACAGCCAGAAAAACAATACAGGGCCCGTGTGGTGCCATAGGTTAGAATGATAATTAATTATTTTGATTTGAAGCCCTGTAAATGAAAAATATCAATCTATAAAACGGTTCCTTAGCTGCGTTGTAAGTACACTTAATAGAAGCATCATACACTCAAGCAGTGTCAGTATTGTTAAAGAATTAAGAGGGATATATACACAGTTAGGAGATACTACTTACTCAAGGGGAATGTTGGTTTTGATTATGGTTGACCAGACTCTGGCATATTCTGAATATACTGATTTTGAGCTTACAATACTGGAGCTATCTTTCTATTAGCTCATCTAAACACAGCGTACCAAATTAAAACCTTCAAAAGCTGGTATTGCCCCAAGATGGTACAGTAACTTGAAATATTTTAAACGTACCCATTTCCAGCCATCTAGCCAAATTAGGAATTTCTTTTGGGATGTGTGAAAGAGGTGTACAAAGGGGAGATGTGGAAGAATCAGTAAAGCTGAATATCTGCTAAGGCTTTTTTATTAGACACAAAGTGCATGAGGTAATATCTTTTATTGCGCCAACTTTCGCTGGTGAGAGAGACAGGCTTGTGAGCTTATACGGAGTTCTTCTTCACATCCGGGAAGCCAACTCACAGTATTACTGCTAAATACAAGGTGAAACAGGCTGTTTAGTACAAGTAGTTAACACATTGCAAGGGACCATTCAAGGTAAAATGGCCCAATAACAATGTCCCGGTCATAGGGAGGAAAGGAAGAGGGAGAGGTTGCTAGTGGGTTATAGATTGTTGTAATAAGACATAAATCCAGTGTCTCTATTCAGTCCATGATTTTTAGTGTCTAGCAAAGTTATGAATTTAGGCTCCGAGGCTCGTCTTTTGAAAGCATTGTGCAGGTTTCCTTTGAGGATGAGGACAGACAGGTCAGACAGAGCAACTGGTTTGTGAAAAGTGCTCACCAATAGGTTACAGGGTGTTTTTGTCTCTATCATTTTCCTGTGGGAGTTCATGAGAGAGAAGCGATTGTCTGTTTCACCACATTGTTGCTATTAGGGCATTTAGCACCTTGGAGGAGGTATACCAGATACTGACAGGCATGTGTAAAACCCATGGATCTTGAACAGTGTGTTGTGGGGGTGCTGATCATTGTAGCAGCAGAGATATGTCTGCAGGTTTTGCATCTGTTGTTCTGGCGCCACTTTGAGTTGTTGTGTTCTGGTCTATGGGGAGCTTGCTCCTGATGGTAAACTTGGAGAGATTGGGGGATTGTTTAAAAGCCAGAAGACAGGGGTTCAGGAAAGATTTATTTCAGGATGTGGTCCCCCTTGAGGATGGGTTGTATTTGCTTGATGATACACCAGTATGGGTTCCACTATGGGGTGGTAGGTAACAACTAGGGGTGTGCAGTCAGAGGGAGGTTTATTTCTGTATTGAAGTAGGTTCTCTCGGGATATTTGGGCGGCTCATTTCATGATGCAATCTACTTCTCTGGTAACGTCGTTGTTTGGTGAAATCAGTTTTGAATGTCTTAAGGTACATATATCCCAGACTTTCTCCCCAGAGTATATTCTCTGGTATTTGAATGCCTGGCATATTTCTTGGTGTGTTTGGGGTGGTTACTAGCTCTATGAAGGTGGGTGTGGTGATCCATGGGTCTCTCGTATATAGTTGGCTGTAGGGTTCCATTGTTGAAGTTGTAGACCAGGACACATCAACTCAAAGCAGCACCAGACCCTGCCAGAAAAAACAAACAGATACAAAACCTTCAGGCATATCTCCACGGCTACAATGATCAACACCCCCCCACAGGCACCGGCTTTCTCTGGGCCCCAGAGATGCTGAACACCCTGCTCTGCCCCAGGCTCCATCCCCACCCAACACTTTCCCACAAACTCCTACCCCACCTCAACTCCACCCCTTTGGTGCGGCTACCCCCCAGCTCTACCCCTTCCGCCCATGCCCTCCCCACAGCTGGAGCCTCAAGACCTCCTGCTCCCCCCCCCCCCCCCACACACACACACAGAGCCAGAGCCACAATCCCACCACAGGCCAGGAGCACCCCCTCCCCGCCACCCACAGGAGCCCTGGCCTGGCCACAGCCTGGAGCACACACCCCCGTTGGCTGGAGGAGCCCCAGCCTGGCTGCAGCCCCACACTCTCTGGCTGGCTGAAGCCCCAGCCCCCTGCCTGCCCCAAGAAGCCCCAGGCTGGCCGAAGCCACGCCATGCCTCCCCTCCCTGGACCCAACCCACCTGGGGGAAATCTTCTGTTACCTAGAAGATGCTTTTGATATGCCCCATGCAGGTTCCGCGTGACTGAGATGTATGTGCTTCCTCAGGAGCCCCACATCCTGCATGGGGCATAATAAAAACAAAAACTTCACTGCCAAACCCCGCAACCAGGGGTCCGGCCTCCCCAGCCTATTATTCCCACCGCCCCTGCCCAATAGCAACTATGTGGGTGAAACCAGACAATCATTACACCCTCCCAAATGAACTGATACCTGAAAATGATAAAAGACAAACACACCCTATCACCTGTGGTTGAGCACTTTTCACAAAGCCATCAGTCCTCATCCTCAAAGGAAATCCACATAACACTTTCAAAAGATGAGCCTGAGAGCTTAACTTTGCTAGACTCTAAAAATAATGGACTGAACAGAGACACTAGATTTATGGCTTATTACAACAATCTGTAACCCACAAAAATAACCACCCCAACTGCTTCTCTTCTCCCATCCTACCCCTTCCCTCCCTATGACTGCAATGGTTTTAACTGGCCACTTCACCTTGAATGGTCCCTTGAAATGCATTAACTACTTATGCTAAACAATCTTTTTCACCTTTAGAAGAGCTCTGTGTGACTCACAAGCTTGTCTCCCTCACCAACAGAGGTTGGTCCAGTAAAAGATATCCCTCATCCACATGGTCTCTCTCTGATACGCTGGGACCCACATAGCTACAACACCACCGCATACAGCCAGGCTTTCTTATGTTAGCCACCCAAGCCTGGGTAATTCAAATTGTAAATGAAGAGCCATCACTAAGCTTGAATACACACGTGCATTGATTTAATCAAATTATGTTTTTATATGGACTTAAAGTAGTGTTCTTATGTAGACACAGTTAAATCATTTTACACTTAACTTATCTTGATTACCAGCTGAAAGTAAATCAATATAAACCAATTTAAGTGTGCCCACACAAGGGGTTTGTACTGGTTTAATTAAATCAAATTTAAATCATTTAATTAAACCGGTGCAACTTTTGTGTATAGACACGACTTGAGATATTGAACTGCTTAAGGCTTGCTCAGTATGGCAAGAATACATGCAAAGTGTTTCTCAAAGTGTGAAGCAGAAGTACCAGCTGCCAAGCTTCTCAGAATAAATAGAAAGGGTAAATCCCAATCCCACTAGTTAATGGCAAAACTTCCATTAACTTCAATGAGGCCAGAATTTCACTTAAAAATGGAAAGAGACAAGAAGCGGAGAGGAGAAGAAATACAGCCCACATGTAGAGGAGGTGGAAGGAACAATGATAGAAACTAGAAGCAAAGGAGCTAGCGAGGGGAAAAAATGAGAGTGCACTAATGTGTTTTTCTGTGTCTTTGTCCTGCAACTCACATAGTAATTAAATTAGTACTCCTTTACCCTACCAAATGATGATGGGTATTATAGGGCACAGCTGGTAATGAGAGCTGGCCAGAACTGTTCTGATGGAATGCTTTTCCATGCAAAACTGCTAATTTATTGAAAGCAAAACACTTCATGGAAACATGTCAATAGTTGACAAATCTTTAACAGAACACAGGCATGGTTTGAAACTCAGCTGCCAGGCTTGTTTCCTGCTAGCTAACCTGCCTAGCTCCTCAGTAGCCTGCCTGAAGGGTTATCTTGGAGTTAGGACCCCAGTACTTAGCAGGGCTGCCTCAGAACAGCAGATCCTATATCAGACTGACCTGGAGCCAAGCTTTCAGACCCTTGGACTCGCCTGCTTCCTGAGCTACCAGGCTCCCACAGCCTGGGGACATGGCTGCCACAAGAGTTGAGAAGTTCAGGGAGCCAGCTGTCCTGAGAATCTGTCAACCCTGCAATCTCCAATGTGGTGACAGTTAGCATGGTGCGGCTACCATGGAGTCAGGGACCCTGGAAGCCCAGGCAGCAGCTGACTGACATTGACATGTCAGTTTCACACCTGCTGCACCAGGCAGTCCTGAAACTGACCACTGCTATAAGGTGGTGCACACCTGCTGCACCAGGCAGTCCTGAAACTGACCACTGCTATAAGGTGGTGCTATAAGCTGTGATATTATAGGATTCTTGTCAATTTCAGTCAGCAGTTGCAAGGGAGCATATCTGATTTCAGAAACACAATCTGTTGGCATTTCCAAAACAAAATATTGTGGGATTTCAGTTCCATGACAATTTGAGTTTTTTGCTTTTTGTCCCCATTTGTTTGCTGGAAACTCAAAAATCATAAATTGATAAATAAATCGTAAATCATAAAAAATCATAAAAACAGAAATTCTGTTTCCCAGCCAGCTCCAGTGGTGATACCTATAGCTAAGGTTGCCCAACACATCTCATTGCAAGATCCCATTTTCAGTTGCTTATAACTTTGTCAAATTGTAACTGTTTGAGATGAAACTTTCCATGCTGGGTGTCTGCCTCCTGCTAAATTTTTCTGAGAGTTTCACCTAAAATAGTTCAGCCATTTCCAAGACCCAGATTAGGGGGGAAAAAAAGATATTTGTTTTGTCCGTAAACCTGCATAGCCATTCCTCCTGGTCTCTCTCTGAGGGAGGCCACACCTCTTCACTGTCAAGCCCTTAGCACTGCAATCAATTAGTGGGGAATTAGCAGTCTTTAGAGCTCAGTCTGCTTGATCTGGGCAATAGCAAGTCTATGAACCCCAGCCCTCAGGCAGGGCAGGCCATGAACAGTTAGGGGTCTGGCCTGCAGTCAGGGCAGAGTAACACAGTCTATAAACCCAGGCCCTTAGTCAGGGTGGGGCAGCAAGCAGGTAGGGGCTCTGGCCTGCAACCAGGACAGAGTAACACAATCTCAGGGCTCAGGGGTGAGCACCAAAACACAGGCCTCCTAGCCTAATGCAGGGAGGTTACCACCCCAGGGGGGACACATAAGGCTCACCCAACTCCAGCAAGTCCCAGCCCAGGAGGGGCGTAGCAGTGGCAGAATGGTCCACCATTGGGTCAGCTGGGATCTGCCCACAGCACACTAACCTAGTATCAGGCCAAGGCCCAACCAGACTGTCATTTAGTTTCCCTAGGCTACTTCCTACCTCCCCTGAGTTTGGTACCTCTGTGCTGTTGGTGTCCTCTGTCTCCCTGGGATTGGTGGTCAGCAGTAGCCCAGCCGCTCATCAGCACCTCAGTTGGCTGGTGGCTCTGGGAGCTCTGGCCAGTCCTCAGGCTGCAGACCCAGGAGTTCCTTCTCAACATCCCACTCCAGCAGCAAAGAAGAAGGGTCTGTCTCCCTCAGCAGCTCCAGCCCAATGAGCTGCAGGGACTGCCTTTTGTACTTCCGCTTTCTGTCCCACCCCCCAGCTTTCAGTGGGCATGGCTTCCCTGGCCAGCGAGTGAGTTGTGGTCCTTTAGTGGTCTCTGAAGGAGGCCAGGCCTCCTCGCTACATCGCCCATGTAAAAGATAAACATTTGTGAATCTTTTTTTATTGAGAAGCTTTAGCACCAGCATGCTTTGGAGCAAGGACTTGATATTTGGCAGAGATGTCATTGTGGTGTCACAGACCTGCCTTTTCCTGTCCCAATTAAAATCTACCAAAATTTGTCCAAGTTATAAGCCTTCAAAATATCTCAGTTAACACATTCTTAGTACAAACTTGTTAAATTCTCTGAAGATTCCCTCTACACTGGGCATGCTCAATCCCAAAGCTGCAAGGCTAAGCAGGACTTTCCCTGCCTCTGTTGCTCCCAATTGCTGTAGGCCACTGTGGGACCCAAACACCAGAACTGCGAGCAATGAGATTGTCTCTCCTGTATTCTCAGTGCTCCTCTTGCTGACACCCAGGCAGTGAGGTGGAGGAATCTTGATTTGAGTGCAGATAGGACAACAGTTGAACTGGTTAGTGATGGGGAACAGTGGAAAGTCTATACTGGAACAAGGAGCCTGATGGGAGACAGAGAGAGAATGAAAGAGGTGCCAGGTTGGAGAGGCGACTGGGCAAGGGATCTGAGACAAAGAGCCTGGAAGGAGAGATTGAGATGAGGAGCCTGGGGAGGGAGACTGGGGCCTGGTCTATACTACAGAATTTCACTCTCGCTGATGGAACTGCCCCGCTATGCTTACTTAATTCCACCTCCATGAGAGCCATAGAGTCAACGTTGACGTACTTAGGTTGACGCAGTGTCAGTGTAGACACTGCGCTGCTTACATTGACTGCTACTGCCTTTCAGAAGCCATCGCACAATGCCCCACACTGACAGTACAGTCAGTACAAGTGCTCCCGGTGAGGACGTGCACCGTTGACACAAGGAGCATATGTGGACCTGCAAAAGCAGTTTAATTACTGCAGCAGCTGTATACTGACATAAGTTAGGTCGACATAATTTTATAGGGTAGACATGCCCTAGGATTGGGAGCAACGGATGGAAAGAAGACTTAGATTGGATGAGGAGCTGTAGGGTTGAGGGAGAAGATTGGGACTGACTGGGCAAGGAGATTGGGACAAGTAGCTGGGGGTGGAAGCAGTGGGGAAGAGGAGATTGGGCAAGGAGACTAGTACAAGGAGGTTGGGGGACTGGGATTGGCTAGGTGGGGAGATTGGAACAAGTTGCCTGGGAGGGGAAGACTGGGACCCAGGAGGAAAGACTGCGATTGGATGAGGCAACCTGCCTGAACTGATCAGCTGTTAAGCCAGGGACTAAGCAGGTAAGGAAATGGGTGGAAAGAAGACTGAGACTGCCTGGGAAAGGGTACTGGGACAAGAAGCCTGGGGTGGGGCAGTGAAGAAACAGGACAGAGACAGACTGAAGGGGACTGTTAGGGGGCGTAAGGGACTGCGGAAGATTTTGTTACGGCCTAGCTAGGGAACTTCCGCTTTCTCGAAGCCGCCCGGTCACTTTAGGACATGGGGAACCAACACTAACTGGTTTCGGCCGGTTCTCTCTGCCCTGTGCAGGGAGCGGAAAGCCCCCGTTGGGAAGTACCTTCTTATATATTCATGAGCTGATTTTGTGTACTGCTTATTAGGGCTCGCTGTTTACCCCTTCGTCGGACTCCGTCCCAGGCAAAGCTCCGGTGTGCTGGGTTCTCTGCCTCCGTGACAGCAACGCTTGCAGTCCCCGTTGCGGGTGTGTCACTAACCTTCAATAAAGCCAATAACTCACTGCCTAGCTGCGTGTGGGCCTTGTTTTCCAATACAACCTCTGCCGGCCTGCGGTGCTTAGAACACCTTGGCCCAGAACAGGAGGCTTATTCCTTCACCCACTTACTTCCCTAGTCCTTCTCGCATGAACAGAGAGCAACAACACCCGAAGTTCAAAGGTGCAAACAATTCGATGTTTATTGGGGTGAACTTCCAGCAAGCATGATTCCAGTTTCCTTCCTTAGCGTCCCCCTTCCCAGCTCTGACACCACAGAGCCTTACCTGTGGCCCTGTTCCCATTCCTGCCCTTAGCAGGACATGATTCCAATTTCCCCACCCCCATTCCCTGTTCCCATTTCCCCAACACACACCCGCTCACGTCCTGATTGTGTGCAGACTATATAGTAAAACGTGAGTTCTGCTTAGCTATACCTTAACCAATCATTTTCCTGAAATCTAACTAACCAGTCCTAACATATTGTAACATGTGTCCAATTATATCCCACCACCTTAATTAGTTTACACCCAGCAAAATTAATTATACAGCAGACAGGAACAATCACAGAACCAGACAGAGATTATACAGACAAACAATAGCAAAGTGGGAACTATAATGACAAAACAATACAGAAGTGAGGATTTCACATCCCAGCTATTGGTAAGTGAGTTCTTGCCAGACAGGATGCTATCAGACTAAGTTTCCTTTTACATTTTCTAGGCACTTCCCTTTCTCTGGAGGCAATAGGCACTATCAGGATAGGATTGTATTCCTAACAGCCCAATAGTACCTTATTTCAATGTGACTAGTTTGGAATGTGAGGAGGCGACCAGTCGCTTCCCAGCTTATGACTGCCTCCCAAAGGCCTTAGCCTAAGAACAGGGCCTCAGACTGTCACAGTAACAGAAGGACCTTACACTGGCAGACAGTGATTTTGATTCTTTCTTTTATACGTCTAACTAGCCAAGTGATAAGAATACACCTAAGTTCTTAGAGTATACGCCTTTACAGACAGGCCAAATATCTATATCCTAACAGGGACATGGACAGAACAGGTCAAGATTGGGAGCAAGAGGGTCTAGAACCACTACAATATATTTCCCCTGCAGAATCTGAAATGGAACCCAAGATTCCTGATGTCACCATTCCTCTGATGTCAGCAAAGAGCTGTGAAATCCAATGGCAAAGTGTCTCGGGCCCCCCTTTAGCGTTGGGCCATGCAGAGGATGACAACCTACTGCTGCTATCAGCTACGGTTAGCTAAGTGGCAGAGGTCTGTACTGTGGATCTAAAGATTCCAATCTTGCTGATGATCCCTGTGAGTGTCAACATGATTCCGTATGATAGAACTGCTGTTTTTTTAGTTGGTTTTTTAAAACCTAGGAAATTACACATGCCAAAAGCTATACTAAAAGAATAATAAAGTACGAAGTCAATTACTCAAAAATTAGGAAATCCCCAAATTAAGATAGCCTTTACAACTTATTTTACAACCCCGCCTCACTTTGTCAAAAAGAAAAGGAGTACTTGTGGCACCTTAGAGACTAACCAATTTATTTGAGCATAAGCTTTCGTGAGCTACAGCTCACTTCATCGGATGCATACTGTGGAAAGTGTAGAAGATCTTTTATACACACAAAGCATGAAAAAATACCTCCCCCCACCCCACTCTCCTGCTGGCAATAGCTTATCTAAAGTGATCACTCTCCTTACAATGTGTATGATAATCAAGGTGGGCCATTTCCAGCACAAATTTATACACATTGTAAGGAGAGTGGTCACTTTAGATAAGCTATTACCAGCAGGAGAGTGGGTTTGTGTGTGTGTGGGGGGGGGGAGGGTGAGAAAACCTAGATTTGTGCTGGAAATGGCCCAACTTGATTATCATACACATTGTAAGGAGAGTGATCACTTTCGATAAGCTATTGCCAGCAGGAGAGTGGGGTGGGGGGAGGTATTTTTTCATGCTTTGTGTATATAAAAGATCTTCTACACTTTCCACAGTATGCATCCGATGAAGTGAGCTGTAGCTCACGAAAGCTTATGCTCAAATAAATTGGTTAGTCTCTAAGGTGCCACAAGTACTCCTTTTCTTTTTGCGAATACAGACTAACACGGCTGTTACTCTGAAACCTGTCACTTTGTCAAGAATCAGAGCCTACAGCAGAGCCAGTTTGGAAGCTGGGGCTGAAGCAGAGCCAGCCTCTATGCAACCTAACAAATACCGCTGATCAGTAGTAGGCTGCTTGATTGGCTGCACTGCTTGATTGGTTGGAAAGGTCAGCAGATCAGCTCTTAAGCCCAGCAGCAGTAACAGTTGCTCAAAGCATTTGCCAATGGCTGTGATGGCTCCTGTCCCTGCTTGTTCCCAGTCCTGTCTCTGCCTCACCTAACTCCAGGTAACCCAGTCCTGATCCTCGACTCTGATTCCTGATTTTGGACTTTGGTTCAGCCCCTTGGTTCTGGTATCTGTCCTCTGACTCTCCCACTCCTGGTTACTGACCTCTGTTCTGACCACTACACATGAACACCAATGTCTAGGTCACTGACACTCTTGTGCATGTGCTTTATGCTACAGTCTTTAATTACGTAATCACATACTATTTTTTTCCCCACAGAATCCCAGATTCATTCAGTGCACAGGTTGGCCCTGTTCTGGGGATGACTCATGGCTGTGTAAATGGTTATAGCAAACTAGTTACTACATAGTATGTGCCTGTGGAGGTCACAATAGGCATATTTTAACAAGTAATAAATGTAATGGTACATATTATTGGTTCTGAGTTATGCTGAGATCACCAAAGTAAATAAGAACTTGCAATGGATTTTATTTGGTTGAATAAAGGGATGAGTTAGATAAAGAAAATAATTCTGAACAACACAGAACTCTAGAGTAGCTCACTACTGTCTATTTGGATTTCATTCTGTGTTGTGCTCACAGATATCTGTGTCAATGCCCAAAGTATTTCACTAACAGCATGAAAATATCTTGCTATTGCAAGGACCAGAATCAATAACTGTGAATCCTTTGTATCTGACAATATGTTATTTATGGTAAGCAGGTAAGTACAGAGCTGTTTCCAAAGGACTCCAGGCAAAACAGTGTGATAGAGAGATCTGTCAGGAAATTTGCTTGTCACACCCAGCTGGCTGCAAAACAAGCCAAGTAGGGGAAGAAGGATGTTCTGCTTGATCCCCCAAACTTTCAGATGGCTCTTCTTCCTCTTCAACAAGAATGTAAAAGAAAGCAGGCAGCATAGGAGAGGCATTTCTTTCTGTGACGAAACCATCAGCAAAATTCTGAAGCAGGTGTATTAACTTGATGGTCAAGTACACTTTGCCACACTAGTGAACAGGAATAGTAAACAGGAGAGATTTGCAAGGGAGTTCTCCAGGTGAAGGAGGAGAGACTACGTGACCCTTGGAGTGTTTGTCTGTCTGTTGTGTGCTTGCTTGATTAAATATTATAATGAGTTCTGTTGTGGGGGCAGTGTGCTGAGCCAAGAGACCTTCTAGGCTAGACTGAGAGCTTACTGAGGAGGCTCTAGCCTGCCAGAGTTTGATCCCTAATCCCCTTTAAGATATGTCTACACAGCAAAGAAAAACCCCAGTCGACTTGGGCTCACGGGACTCAGGCAGGAGGCCTGTTTAACTGCTATGTAGATTTCTGGGCTTGGGCTGGAGCCCAGGCTTTAGGACCCTCTAAGGTGGGAGGGTCTCGGAGCTTGGGCCAGCGTGGGTATCTAGTTGCTGTGTAGACATAATCTTAGGACCCCTTAACAAGGTGGTGGAGCTACCTCAGGGAGAACAGGGTTTTAAGAAGCCAGCTCCTTAAGTGACTAGAGGAGCTATGAAATGAGAATTTTGTGAGGGACTTTGGAGAGGGAGCATGAGAAGCAGATACACCACAAATATACTCTAAATTAGGCCAACAACCCTCTATCCCCCTCAAAAAAACTCACAGAGAAGTTGAGCAGCAGAGTGGGGGGCTATTTAGTTTATTGCACTGAATGCAGTATGTATGATTATCTTCCTTGTGAATAGGGGGCATATGTGTACATGTGGTGTAAGCAGCTCATGGCCCTCAGAGACATAGTACAGGTGCTTGAGGCCAGAGTGACTGAACTAGAGGAGCCAAGAGAGACAGAGAGGTACATAGAGGAGACTTTCAGGGACACAGTAGAATCCAGTCTAACAGCCTCTGTCCTGTTAAGAACGATGAAAGTCTCGGGGAAGGAGAACATCAAGCTGGAGAGGAAGGAAACAATCCCACAGTTAGGACCATCTTTCCAGATGATATCATGCTTTCCTCTCACACTGAGCATACTCCTCCTGCAGAGGGAACCCCAGTTACTAGGAAGAATCAAGTAGGAATAATGGGGGATTTGAAATACAGATAATTGGGTTTGTGATGACCAGAAGAACCACATGGTAAATTGTCTGCTGGTCTGGAGGTTGTAGATCTCATGAGACATCTCGACAGACTTTTGTGCAGTGGTGGGAAGGAGCTGGTGGTCATGATACATGTAGGTATGAGTGACAAAGGGAAAGGTAGGAGAGAGATGCAGGAGGCCAAATTTAGGCTACTAGGTGAGAGATTGAAGTCCAGGACTTCCATGCTAGCATTCTCTGAAACACTTCCCATGCACAGGGCCAGAAAGCCTGACAGAATGATAGAGTCTCTGTGTGTGGATGAGACAATGGAGTAGAGAAGCGTGTTTTAGATATATTAGGAATTGGGAAAAGAGAAGCCTAGATGGGAAGAATGGGCTCCACCTAAACCAAACTGGAAGTAGACTACTGGCACATAAAATTAAGAAAGTTGTAGAAGTTTTTTTTAAACTAAGGGCTGGGGGAAAGCCAACAGGTGTAGAGGGACACATGGATTGGGTGAAGACATCACTTAGGTATGAGTTTAGGAAAGCAATTTGTAAAGTACAGGCAGGAGCTAGTGAGGAACAGTCAGATGTAAAAGAGTCCCATTTAAATAGAACACAAGAAGGCAAGTAACTGAATACTGACAAAATGTGCATGTGCTAAAATCTAAATACTAATATGAGTGAACTAGAGTGCCTAGAATTAAATGAGGATATTGATATAATAGGCATCCCAAAAACTTGTGGAATGAAGATAATCAATGGGATGTGGTAATACTGGGGTACAAAATATATTAAAATGACAGAATAAGTCGCACTGGTGGGGGAGTGGCACTATATGTGAAAGAAAGCATAGAGTCAAATAAAGTAAAAAACTTAACTGAATCAAACAATGCCATGGATTCTGTATGGATAGAAATTCCATGCTTGAACAATAAGAGCCTAGCAGTAAGACTATACTGTCAACCAGTAGCGGATTATCACACAGGTGAACAGGGCCTATACCCAGGGGCCCTGGCCAATTTGGGGGCCCCTGCAGGAGCACCGGAACTCTGTCCCCCCCCGCTCCTCCTCTCCCCCCCGCCTCTCAGCCCTGGTCCTCCTCTTCTCCCTGAGGTCCCACCCCCTGGAGAAGACATAAGACAGAGCCTGTGGTATGGAGAGAGTATTTCCCTCTGCCATTCCCCAGGCCCGCCGACAGAAATTCCAGGCCCAGGGCCAGGGCCAAGGCCGGGGCCGTGGCCAGGGCAGAAGTGACAAATCAGTCACTTCTGGGACTGCCCACGCCAGCCCAGGGGGCCCCCCAAAGTGCAGGGCCCAGAGCGGTCTCGCACGCCTAGGTGCCCTGCGGCCCACCCAAGCAATTTAAAAGGGGGGGCTAACCCAGGCCCTGCTGCATCCCCTGAGCATTCCTACATGCCCCTTTAGGGTGGAGTGCCCCACAGTTTGTGGACCACTGCCCTAGGCTGCTGTAAGAGCAACCCGGGGAGCCAGGGCAGTTGTGGGGAGCCCCAGGCCTCCACCTGCCCTGGGCAGAGGGCCGGGATGCCTGAGGACAGTCCCCAGCCCGTGTCCCTGCCCTCCAGGGTGCACCACCCAGGCCAGGTGGAGAGTCCAGGGCTCCGCACAGCAGCCCAAGCTCCCTGGACAGCTCTTACCATGGCCTGGCTTCTAGCCAGGTCAGGGACTGGGGACTTAGGGGAAGGGGAGGAGTAGGGGGTGGGGCCCAAATGTTCTGTGTGCCCAGGGCCCCAATAAATCTTAATACGCTTCTGCTATCAACCACCTGACCAGGATGGTGAGAAGAACTGTGAAATGCTCAGGGAGATGAGAGTCTACCAAAATAGAAAACGCAATAATAATGGGGGAGTTCAACTATCCTCATATAGACTGGGTATATGTCACCTCAGGAAGGGATGCAGAGATAAAAATTTCTAGACACATTAAATGTCTGCTTCTTAGAGTACCTAGTCCTGGAACCCACAAGGGGAAAGGAAATTCTTTATTTTGTCCTAATTGGAGCACAGGATCTGGTCCAAGAGGTGAATATAGCTGAACTGCTTGGTATTAGTGACCGTAATGTAATTAAGTTTAAACATAGCTGTAGTGGGAAAAATGCCAAAGAAACTCACCATAGTACCATTTAAACTTTTAAAAGGGGAAATACACAAAAGTGAGGAAGCTAATTAAATGTAAAATAAAATGAACAGTTACTAGAGTGAAATGCCTGCAAGCTGCATATAAATTTTTTAAAAACACCGTAATAGAGGCTCAAATTAAATGTATTTGGGGAAAAAAAACCAGTAAGAAGACCAAAACCATGGCACCCAGACTAAACAACAGAATAGAAGAGGGAGCAGGAGGCAAAAAGAAATCCTATGAAAATTGGAAGTGAAATCCTACTGAGGAAAATAGAAAGGAACATAAATTCTGGCAAGTCAAGTGTAAAAGTATAATTAGGCAGGCCAAAAAAGAATTTGAAGAGCAACAAGCAAAATAAAAAAAAATATTTTGCTGTTCATTTTTGTGTAAGTACATCAGAAGCAAGAAGCCTGCCAAACAATCAGTGGGGCTCCTGGACAATTGTGGCGTTCAAGGAGCAAATCAAGGAAGACAAAGGCCGTTGTGGAGAAACTAAATGAATTTTTTGCATCAGCCTTCACTGCAGAGGATGTGATGGAGAGTCCTACACCTGTGCCATTCTTTTTAGGTGATAAATCTGAGGAACTGTCCCAGATGGAGGTGTCAATAGAGGAGAGAAGATTTTGGAATAAACTGATAAATTATACAATAGTAAGTCACCAGGACCAGATAGTATTCACCCAAGAGTTCTGAAGGAACTCAGATATGAAATTGCAGAGCTATTACCTGTGGTATGTAACCTACCACATAAATCAGATGACTGTAGGATAGCTAATGTAATGCCCATTTTTTTGGGGGGGGAAGTCTCCAGAGGTAACCTCAGCAATATCAGGCCAGCAAGCCTAACTTCAGTACTAGGCAAACTGGTTGAAATTACAGTAAAGAACACAGCTGAACATGATATGTTGGGGAGGAATCAACATGGCTTTTTGTAAAGGGAAACCATGCCTCACCAATCTATTAAAATTGTTTATGGTGGGTCCACAAACATGTGGACAAGAATGATCCAGGGGATATAGTGCACTTGGACTTTCAGAAAGCCTTTGACCAAAGGATTCTAGACAAAGTACGCAGCCATGGAATAAGAGAGAAAGTCCTCTCATGGATCAGAAACTGGTTAAAAGACAGGAAACAATGGGTAGGAATAAATCATAGAATATCAGGGTTGGAAGGGATCTCAGGGGGTCATCTAGTCCAACCCCCTGCTTAAAAACAGGACCAAGCCCCAATTTTTGCCCCAGATCCCTAAATGGCCCCCTCAGGGACTGAACTCACAACCCTAGGTTTAGCAGCCCAATGCTCAAACCACTGAGCTATCCCTCCCCAAATGATCTATTTTCACAGTGGAGAGAGGTAAACAGTGGGGTCTCCCAAGGATCTGTACTGGGGCTGGTGCTTTTCAACAGTCATATATTATCTGTTCATTCCCTCTGAAGCATGTGGCATTGCCCTTGTTAGAGACAGGCTAACAGGCTAAATGGGCTACTGGTCTGACCCAGTATGGCCATTCTTATGTTCTTTCACTCACGGGAGAAAGCAGTTGAGATTTGGGATGGGCTTCCCTGCTCTTTCCTAGTGAGTTTCGATGCACAGGATGCTGAGGAAAATGGCAGACAGATGGAGCTGATGATTTATGTGTAGTCAGAAAAAGTAAGTGAGAGCCTTCAAAGGAGCCATTTGCAAGCTCTGTGCACTGCTTTTACAACCCATTCATTATTCCTGGACTTGACACCTTCATTATTCCTGGACTTGACGCACCCAGAGTGTTTTGTGATACACAGACAACATGCTATGAGGAAGTTGTAGCAAGAGTTGTTCGGACGAAGCCTTCTTTCATCCCTGAGAATAGGGGCTTAGCTGAGCCTTCTACATCAGGCAGGCGGCTCCTGGAGAAAATCTCCAGCTGCATACTTCACGGGATACATTTGTCACAGTTCCGACAACTCTACCTGTATTCCCCCTCTGTGGTTCAGCAGGGGCACCCGCTCCTAGACTTCTGGCTCCCAGGCTGTTGCCTCTCTTGGGCAGAGACATGAGTCTCTCTCCCTCATGACCAGTGTATTTCCAGATGTGATGGTCTTTGCTTGTGGGGAATGTTGCCCAGTAGTCTCAGGATTAGGCCCGTCAACCTTCAGAAAGGGGGGGTTGGTAGGGAAGTCCAGGTGCCCCCGTTGCACCAGGCTCTGGCCCAGAGAGCTGTGGGGGCAACCAAAGGGTCTGACATGAGTGCTTAATTTGTGCCAGGGCTTGCCAGGGCTGAACCCCGGCACCTGGAGGTTCATAGCCCCGGCACTTCTGGGCTTGCTGCTTTAGTTATGAAAATAAAAATATTGCTTGAGCTCCAGCACCTCTTTCATTTCCAATTAAATACGGACACCCAGAAGCGCCTTAAAACTGCCCTCCCTGGGCCACTTCCTACCACCCTGCTATTGTCCAAAGTTTGCAATGTGTAACAGGAGAGCGTGAAGGGCGTTCGCTCACTGCTTGGCACCTCTTTGCAGCCAGGCATAGCATGGTAGCTCTCTGCCTCCTCTCGTGCCTTGGCTCTCTGTCCAGGTCAGTTCCCTTCAGGGATAGCCCGCAAACAAAACATGGGAAATCAACACAAATAAACTGGTTAGTAGGGAAGAGGAGGAAACGCCTCCCTTTCCGGGTATAACAGAAGCAGGTCCTCTCTTCCCTCAGGTAGGGGCCTTCAGACAGTTGTTGATGGGAGAGATCCTGCCTTCCCTCAGTAGCTGCAAGGCAAAGATCCACACTCTGCTATGTGCTGTATGTGTTGGTAGTCCATTGCTGATGACGATGATATTGTTGCAGTTCTCATCTATGGCCACACATGTGACTCCAAAGTCCGAAACCTGATGCAGAGTTGGCTGCACTGAGGGCAGGGGAAGTCTGTATCTATGATGTTTGATGATGCAGCTCTATTAGCCTTTCACATGCAGGCCTGGAGATGAATTTGTTGATCCTGCTCAAAAGAGTTACATGCTGATCTTGTCAGAGACCACCAGTGAGTCCTATTCTGAGCCATTTGCTCAACTTCTTTGGGATTGATACCAGTCCACTGGAGACTGCTCTTCAAATGATCTTTAAATGCTTACCTGGATGACCCTTCTTTCTTTTGCCCTGACTCAGCTCCCCCTATAAGATCTGTTTTGGAAGACAGTGGTCTTCCATTCTGATGACATGTCCGGTTCACCTAAGTTGTGGTCTCAGTAACATTTCCTCAGTCCTGGTTTGTTCTTTCAAGGGTCTGAATACTGATCACTCTATCCTGCCAGGAAATGCTCATTAATGAGCAGAGGAAGCACACATGAAATTGCTCAAACTGTTTAATGTGATGTCTATAAAGAGTCCACGTCTCAGATCCATACAGGAGAGCTGTTAGAACCACTGCACTATGGATCTTAGTTTGGGGGAGACACAAAGGTTATGTTGGTTAAGGACTTTTGTTTGAAGTTTGCCAAGGGCCTGGCTGGCTTTACTAATTCTGGAGGAAATTTCCTTATCAAGGGAACCGTCACTTCAGATGGTACTGACCAGATACTTGAACTGATCCACATTTTTCAATGGTGTGCCTTGGACGAAGATGGCTGGCACTGGGGCACTGGAATCAGGTGCTGGTTGGAACAAGACCTCTGTCTTCCCAAGACTGATGGTGAGGCCAAAGAGCTGGGATGCTTCAGAAAATCTCTCAATGATGATCTGAAGGTCATCTTGTCTGTGGGCAATCAAGGCGCAGTCATCTGCAAAAAGTGCCTTGACGAGACTTTTCTGCAGCACCTTGGTCTTAGCACTGAATCTTCGAAGATCAAAGATGAAGCCATCGAGGTGGCAGCGGATGTATATCCCCTGATTCAAGTCCCTTGTAGTATGGCTGAGGACACAAGCAAAGAACAAGCTGAACAGCACTGGAGCAAGTACACAGCCTTGTTTCACTCCATTTGAGATTTTGAATGCATCAGAAAAGGCACCACTGGTGAGCACTTGCCCTGTCATGTGTTCATGGAACTGACAGGTGATTTGAATGAACCTTCCTGGGCATCCCAGTTTATGCAGAATAGCCCATAGACCCTCTCTGACCGTATCAAAAGCTTTGGTCAAATAGATGAAAACTGCATACAGGTCCATTGTTCTGCTCTAAACATTTTTCCTGGACCTTACAAAAAAGATCAAGTCCATAATATTATGACCTGGTCTGAAACCACACTGCACTTCTGACAGATTCCCCTCAGATATGTTTGCAATGAGTCTGTTCAACAGAATGCGAGCTAGTATTTTCCCTGCTGTACAGAGGAAAACAATGCCTCTGTAGTTTCTGCAGTCAGCTTTTCTGCCTTTGTTTTTGAACAATGATACAATAATAGCATCTTTGAAGTCTTGTGGCATTTCTTCTTCCTCCCAAATGCTACTCAAGATGTCATGAAACACCTTGATGGTGTTGGGGCCTGCTACTTCATATAATTCTGCTGGAATACCATCCTTTCCAGAGGCTTTGCCAGAGTTCATTTGTTTGATGGCTTTCATAAACTTCCTCAACTGATAGACGGAGGTCAAGATCCTCTTTGATGGGGTTCTCAGGTAAATGATCAAGGACATGCCAATCGACTGTGGATGATCTATTGAGTAGACTATTGAAGTGTTCAGCCCTATCTGTACAATTTCCTCGTCCTCTTTGATGAGGGTTGTGCCATCTGCCAACTTCAAGGAAGGTTTGCCAGACTTAGATGGTCCATAGACTGCTTTGAGAGAGTCAAAGAACATCTTTGCATTGTTTGTATCTGTTTAATGCTGAACTTCTGCAGCTTTCTTCTCCCACCATTCATACTGCATTCTCCTCAGTTCAGACTGGGCCTTGCTCTGTAGGTACTTAAACCTATCTTTCTTTGAGATGGAAGTGAGATCATTCTGCCATTCAACAAATGCTTTATGCTGGTCACTTAGCAGTTTGGAAATGTCCTTGACCACGCCTGGTGTACCCTTATCTTTGGCCTCAGTACTGATTTAGCTGTGTCATAATCACATGTTTGAACTGGTTCCATTTTTCTGTTGAGTTGCCAGTGACTGGCAGGCATGAAAAAAAGCTTGTCATCAAGTAACTGCTGAAACTGCAACTGATAGTTGGCTTGCTTGAGCTTTGCTGTGTTGAAGGCTATTTTATTAAGTTTGGGGCACTTGTGCTGTGAAGGGACTATATGCAGGTTAAGCACTACTCTTACCAATCTGTGGTGTGTCCAGAATTCTGCAACATGCATGGCTCTGGTAATTCTGACATCGCAGATGTCTCGTTGGCAGGTGATAACATAGTCGATCAGGTGCCATTGTTTGGACCGTGGGTGCATCCATGTTTTATATTTATCATTTTGCCAAAAGATGCTAGTAATGAACAGACTATTCTGCACGTTTACCAAAGAGGAGGAGGCCATTGCTGTTCATCTTTCCCACTCCATGTTGACCTATAACACCTTTCCAGTAACTGCTGTCTCTACCAACTCTGGCATTAAAGTCTCCCAGCAGGATGAGCTTGTCATATGCAGCGGTTGATCTGATGCTGGAGTCCAAGTCAGAGTAGAACTGCTCCTTGCTTTCCTCTGCGGTGATCAGTGTAGGTGCATAGGCACTGATGACAGTGACATGCCGTAAAGGATTCAGGGGAAACTGAAGTTTCAGGAGCCGTTCATTCAGGCCAACAGGGAGGTCAGGAATTTGTTTCTTATTGCAAAGCCAACTCCTTGGATCTTGTCTTCATCCTCTACTTTTCCTTTCCAAAAGAAACGATAATCACCTCCTAGCTCACTGATGGAAACTTCTCTGGCCAGTCTAATCTCACTGGGCCCTGGTCTACACTAGGACTTTAGGTCGAATTTAGCAGCGTTAAATCGATGTAAACCTGCACCCGTCCACACGATGAAGCCCTTTATTTCGACTTAAAGGGCTCTTAAAATCGATTTCTTTACTCCACCCCTGACAAGTGGATTAGCGCTTAAATTGGCCTTGCCAGGTCGAATTTGGGGTACTGTGGACACAATTCGACGGTATTGGCCTCCGGGAGCTATCCCAGAGTGCTCCATTGTGACCACTCTGGACAGCACTCTCAACTCAGATGCACTGGCCAGGTAGACAGGAAAAGAACCGCGAACTTTTGAATCTCATTTCCTGTTTGGCCGGCGTGGCAAGCTGCAGGTGACCATGCAGAGCTCATCAGCAGAGGTGACCATGATGGAGTCCCAGAATCGCAAAAGAGCTCCAGCATGGACTGAACGGGAGGTACGGGATCTGATCGCTGTTTGGGGAGAGGAATCCGTGCTATCAGAACTCCGTTCCAGTTTTCGAAATGCCAAAACCTTTGTCAAAATCTCCCAGGGCATGAAGGACAGAGGCCATAACAGGGACCCGAAGCAGTGCCACGTGAAACTTAAGGAGCTGAGGCAAGCCTACCAGAAAACCAGAGAGGCGAACGGCCGCTCTGGGTCAATGCCCCAAACATGCCGCTTCTATGATGAGCTGCATGCCATTTTAGGGGGTTCAGCCACCACTACTCCAGCCGTGTTGTTTGACTCCTTCAATGGAGATGGAGGCAACACGGAAGCAGGTTTTGGGGATGAAGAAGATGATGATGATGTTGTAGATAGCTCACAGCAAGCAAGCGGAGAAACCGTTTTTCCCGACAGCCAGGAACTGTTTCTCACCCTGGACCTGGAGCCAGTACCCCCCCAACCCACCCAAGGCTGCCTCCTGGACCCAGCAGGCAGAGAAGGGACCTCGGGTGAGTGTACCTTTTAAAATACTATACATGGTTTAAAAGCAAGCATGTGAAAGGATTAATTTGCCCTGGCATTCGCGGCTCTCCTGGATGTACTCCCAAAGCCTTTGCAAAAGGTTTCTGGGGAGGGCAGCCTTATTGCGTCCTCCATGGTAGGACACTTTACCACTCCAGGCCAGTAACACGTACTCGGGAATCATTGTACAACAAAGCATTACAGTGTATGTTTGCTGGCGTTTAAACAACATCCGTTCTTTATCTCTCTGTGTTATCCTCAGGAGAGTGAGATATCATTCATGGTCACCTGGTTGAAATAGGGTGCTTTTCTTCAGGGGACATTCAGAGGAGCCCGTTCCTGCTGGGCTGTTTGCCTGTGGCTGAACAGAAATGTTCTCTGCTGTTAGCCACGGGGAGGGGGAGAGTTGAGGGGGTAGCCACACGGTGGGGGGGAGGCAAAATGCGACTTTGTAACGAAAGCACATGTGCTATGTATGTAATGTTAACAGCAAGGTTTACCCCGAAAGTGTGTAGCCACTGTTTTATAAAATGTGTCTTTTTAAATACCGCTGTTTTTTTTTTCCTCTCCACCAGCTGCATGTGTTTCAATGATCACAGGATCTTCTCCTTCCCAGAAGCTAGTGAAGATTAGAAAGAAAAAAAAAACCACACTCGTGATGAAATGTTCTCTGAGCTCATGCTGACAGAGCACAGACGAATGCGTGGAGGCAAATAATGTCAGAGTGCAGGAAAGCACAAAATGACCGGGAGGAGAGGTGGTGGGCTGAAGAGAGTAAGTGGCGGGCTGAAGAGAGGGCTGAAGTTCAAATGTGGCGGCAGCGTGATGAGAGGAGGCAGGATTCAATGCTGAGGCTGCTGGAGGATCAAACCAGTATGCTCCAGTGTATGCAAAGGCAGCTGGAGCACAGACTGCCACTACAGCCCCTGTGTAACCAACCGCCCTCCTCCCCAAGTTCCATAGCCTCCACACCCAGACACCCAAGAATGCAGTGGGGGGGGGGCCATCGGCCAACCAGCCACTCCGCCACAGAGGATTGCCCAAAAAAAAAGAAGGCTGGCATTCAATAAATTTTAAAGTTGTAAACTTTTGAAGTGCTGTGTAGCATTTTCCTTCCCTCCTCCACCACCTCTCCTGGGCTACCTTGGTAGTCATCCCCCTATTTGTGTGACGAATGAATAAAGACTGCATGAATGTGAAGCAACAATGACTTTATTGCCTCTGCAAGCGGTGATTGACGGGAGGAGGGGCGGGTGGTTAGCTTACAGGGAAGTAGAGTGAACCAAGGGGCGGGGGGTTTCATCAAGGAGAAACAAAGAGAACTTTCACACCGTAGCCTGGCCAGTCATGAAACTGGTTTTCAAAACTTCTCTGATGCATACCGCGCCCTCCTGTGCTCTTCTAACCGCCCTGGTGTCTGGCTGCACATAACCAGCAGCCAGGCGATTTGCCTCAACCTCCCACCCCACCATAAACGTCTCCCCCTTACTCTCACAGAGATTGTGGAGCACACAGCAAGCAGTAATAACAGTGGGAATATTGGTTTCACTGAGGTCTAAGCGAGTCAGTAAACTGCACCAGCGCGCCTTTAAACGTCCAAATGCACATTCTACCACCATTCTGCACTTGCTCAGCCTGTAGTTGAACAGCTCCTGACTACTGTCCAGGCTGCCTGTGTACGGCTTCATGAGCCAAGGCATTAAGGGGTAAGGTTGCGTCCCCAAGGATAACTATAGACATTGCAACATCCCCAACAGTTATTTTCTGGTCTGGGAATAAAGTCCCTTCCTGCAGCTTTTGAAACAGACCAGAGTTCCTGAAGATGTGAGCATCATGTACCTTTCCCAGCCATCCCACGTTGATGTTGGTGAAACGTCCCTTGTGATCCACCAGAGCTTGCAGCACTACTGAAAAGTACCCCTTGCGGTTTATGTACTCGCCGGCTTGGTGCTCCGGTGCCAAGATAGGGATATGGGTTCCGTCTATGGCCCCACCACAGTTAGGGAATCCCATTGCAGCAAAGCCATCCACTATGACCTGCACATTTCCCAGGGTCACTACCCTTGATATCAGCAGATCTTTGATTGCGTGGGCTACTTGCATCACAGCAGCCCCCACAGTAGATTTGCCCACTCCAAATGGATTCCCAACTGACCGGTAGCTGTCTGGCGTTGCAAGCTTCCACAGGGCTATCGCCACTCGCTTCTCAACTGTGAGGGCTGCTCTCATCTTGGAATTCATGCGCCTCAGGGCAGGGGAAAGCAAGTCATAAAGTTCCATGAAAGTGCCCTTACGCATGCGAAAGTTTCGCAGCCACTGGGAATCGTCTCAGACCTGCAACACTATGCAGTCCTACCAGTCTGTGCTTGTTTCCCGAGCCCAGAATCGGCGTTCCACAGCATGAACCTGCCCCATTAGCACCATAATGCATGCATTGGCAGGGCCCGTGCTTTCAGAGAAATCTGTGTCCATGCCCTGATCACTCACGTCACCGCGCTGACGTCGCCTCCTCGCCCGGTATCACTCTGCCAGGTTCTGGTGCTGCATATACTGCTGGATAATGCGTGTGGTGTTTAATGTGCTTCTAATTGCCAAAGTGAGCTGAGTGGCCTCCATGCTTGCTGTGGTATGGCGTCTGCACAGGTAACTCAGGAAAAAAGGCACAAAATGATTGTCTGCCCTTGCTTTCACGGAGGGAGGGAAGGAGGGAATGGGGGCCTGACGAGATGTACCCAGAACCACCAGTGACAATGTTTTAGCCCCATCAGGCATTGGGATCTCAACCCAGAATTCCAATGGGCAGCGGAGACTGCGGGATAGCAACCAACAGTGCAACGCTCCGGAAGTTGACGCTTGCCTTGGTACTGTGGAAGCACTCCGCCGAGTTAATGCACTTAATTCACTTAGAGCATTTTTTGTGGGGACACACACACTCGAATATATAAAACCGATTTCTAAAAAAACGAATTCTATAAATTCAACCTAATTTCGTAGTGTAGACATACCCTCAGTGCTGCAATATCAATATTGTGGCAGGCAAGTTCTCAGGAGACAAGAGCTGTTCTTCTCTCAGGCCTTTGTGCATCACCTCCATCCATAAGAGTGCAGACATTCTATACCCCTAAGGTGAGTCTTTTCTTCTGTATTGTTTTTTGACCACCGTAGGATGATCTGCCAGTCATGGTAGTCTGGCGAGATGTTATGGGGAAAGCAATGTTTAGGGCACCTTTTCTAGTCCCTTCTAGGATGTAAGGATGAGGAGATTTGATAAAACGATGTTAATGGGATGAGAGTTGCGAGAAAACCTGTGTGGGAAATCTTTGAGTGAGAAAGCTGTTGCACAGGGGCAGTCCCACTCTTGGCCGTGGAAGCCAGATTCCAGCGGCACGAAGAATCGTTACAGCTGGGGACTTCCTTAGCTGCAGTGGGTGATCAGGACATCTTCAGTGCCTTGAAAATGACCCATTGGCTATGCTCACTGTAGGTGCTGTATAAACACAGAACAAAAAGGTTAGTACTTTTGTACTGTAAAAACATACAGTAAGAGACAGTCTAGGCCTCAAAGAACTCCCAGTCTAATTTAAGAAAATACTCGAGTAGGTGTAACAAAGAAGGGGGGGAGGGGGGGAGAGAGAGAAGGAGGGAACAAGTGACTATGTAGACAGAGGTCCAGGCAAAATTATCAGATTTAGAATAGAAGGTTTTTTTTTTAAATATAAGCAAAGAAGTTAGTGATCTCAGTATCCCTGCAGGCAACCTGCCAAGCCATTTTCATCTGGCAATTTACCATATTATCTCCTGATAAAGTGGGTCTTGAGGAAGGTTTTAGAGGAGTACCAAGCAGGAGGTTTATGGACTACTCTGCGGAGAGTGTTCCCTTCCAGGAGTAAGAGGCAGCACTGGAGAAAGCAAAGGGATGGCTGTGGGAGAAGTGCTAGCAGACTCATAGATAGAGCCCACATCAGCTCTATCCTCAAACAATTCCATTGGCTCCCCTTTCATTTTAGGAATCAGTTCAAAATTGACCTTGTTTCCTTAAACCTTCTGAAACTTGTTTCAGTCATCTTCACAGACCTTGTCTACCTTTGATCTCTTCCCTGCCCATCCATTTGTCTAGCCCTGGCCCCTTTCTGTCACTACATATAATCTTGCAACTGTTAGATTGAAAGCCTTCTTTAGCTCTTGTTATCAGAAGCTTCTTTCCCCTTCCTCACTACTTCTAAATCATCATTTGTTTTCAGGTTTCATCTCAAGACATTTTTCTTCTATGCCTATACTTCCCTCTGCCGTTGCTTTTTATTTTAGCTTCATAGCTATATCATTTAACTCTGTAAAGTATTTTGAGATACATTTGTAGAATGTTATATGCAATGTTCTTTTATTTTGCTTTCCGTTATACCACTGCAAATCTAAAGTAACACCAAATTTAACTGAGTTACACCAGTGTAAGTGAGGTCTGGTTCAGGCCCACTGGTATTCAGAATGTTGAGACATATCAGAAGCAATAATCTGGGCCTGGATTCCACCATAATTACTCATGGGGAGTATTACTTCATTCGGCAAGTAACCCCATTGAAATCAAAGTTGCAGAATCTGCCTCCAAATGGCTATTTCTCAAACTTCTCAGCCTCCTGAACACAATGAGATTGAATGTTATCTTTCTTTCATGGGTATAGTCAGCTGAAATCAGTGGAATCACTCCAGATTTACCACAATGTGACAGAGCAGAATCAGGTCAGAAACATGCAGTCAGGGCTTCCATGAAGCATAGCAAAGGGCTCAAATTCAGAGCAGTCATTTTTGTCAAGTGTATATTTCCTTCTATGGTTACTCTACTGATGATTTACAATAAATGTGGCAAAGAGTCTTGTAGCACCTTATAGACTAACAGACAAGACTATAAGGTGCCACGGGACTCTTTGCTGCTTTTACAGATCCAGACTAAGACGGCTACCCCTCTGATACTTACTACAATAAATGTAGTTGGTTTGGCTTTATGCAGTTATTTTTGTTTTTCTATAAATATGAAAGGACTCCTGAATGGGCAACAATATTTTTCATGTCACTAAACAGTTAGTTTACTCAAAACTAGAATCCTGAGTGTACCTTCCCCACAGGCTTTCACAGCCTCTTCCTGCCTGGCTTGCATAGGCGCTGACTCCATGCATGCTCTGGGGCTGGAGAACCCACAAGGAAAAATTAGTGAGTGCTCTGCACCCACTGGCAGCCAAGCTCCCCCCCAAAGTGTGCTGCATCTCCCAACACTTCCCCCGGAGCTGCCACCAAACAGCTGTTTGGTGGCCTGCTGGGAGGGAGAGGGAGGAGCGGGAATGTGGTACGCTTAGGAGAGGAGGTGGGGCTGGGGCACAGATTTGGGGAAGGGGTTGGAATGGGGGCAGTGGTGAGAAGGGGCAGGGTGAGGCCACATGGAAAGGGTGGAGTGGGAGTCGAGCACCCAGGGAAGTCGGCGCCTATGCTGGCTGGTACTCACAATCTCTCCCCAGGTTCTCTCTTCCACTCTCTTTATGTCCTGGGAAGGAGGAACCCACTTACACCTTTACCACTCAGAAGGCTTGTACGGCAGTCACTAATGTGGGACTAGGGTTGCCACCCATCCAGGTTTTACCTAGAAAGTCCAGTTTAAAAAGGGACCTGGTAACCCTAAACGGCACGCAAACCAAAAGTTACAATGGGGTGCAGGGTGGCACTGAGTCATTAACCTGAACCGGTCCCTGATCAACTGGGGCCACCTCCTACCTCCAGGCAGGCTCCTTGAGACAATCCAGGAAGCAATGCAGGGAGGGAGGAGAGCAAGAAAAGGGGCAGGACCTTGGCGGGGAAGAGGTGGAGCAAGGGCAGGGCCTTGGGAGTCCGGGTGTCAACAATCAGAAAGGTGGCAACCCTATGTGGGACTGACTTGCTGGTAAATGTGGAACACGGGCAGAACAACAGTTTCAATTTTCCTTCTTGACATCCTGCTGTGACAAAGACTTTAAGCCCTGGCCTTGCTTTCTCAGTCTTGGTTTCTTAAGTGCTAGATAATGGAGTTCCTGTGTGTCTTTGATGATTCCTCTGTAGAGGGTTGTTTTTTTTTGCGGGGGGTGGAGAAACAATTTCAAAAAAATTCTACATGGTTTCAGAGATTTAATAACTTGCTTTTACTTGCATTAGGGGCATGTAACTCTCCATATATTTTACAAGGCACATATTAGATAGGTCATCTATACATGAAGGCACTAAAGACAATTAAAAATAGATGTTATTGTTTAATTCAACTGGAAAGAGTGCCCAAGGGATCCAGGAAATTAACTCTATCTTCCCCTGAAGTCTGAAACCAACTCTACTGAATTAAAATAGATACACTATAAATCTTCTTTGCCAAACAAAGAATGCTTCAGCAAGCAATAAACCTGGCCCTCCAAACACATATCTCCTTAAATGTGACCAAGATAGAACTCCTAAAAATACCAGTTTGAACCAGAGGGAACTAAATGTACAAAACTAGGTATTTACAGTGCAAATATGTGATGATTTCTTCAGAAGGCTGATAAGCTAGGACCAAACAATATGTAAAAACAATTATTAACCAACTGAACCTATGCTGGTTGTCACTTTAAAAAGTAATTGCTGGGCACAACAATGAAGCATAGGTTAAAGTCATTAAAAATCATCCTTGAGCAAAACAACATGCTTAATGTCAAACCTGGGCAATTTTATCCCATCTAGACAAGCCAGAAATAGAAGGCACCTTGAGGCTGATATCATTAATAAATGTAGTACTACTGCCCACTAAATTTTACCCCCAAAACAATCACTAAACTAAGCTGGCCAGACAGGAACAATCCATCAAGGAAATTTATTTAAACAGTATCAAGTTCCTAATTATCATACTTTCAGAGAGACACTATAACGTTCTATTTGTCTTCATCTCCATTGCTGCTGGCATATCAGTTGACAGGAGGGATGAGGAGTTCTTTTCACCATCTCTAAATGGTAAATAAACGAGCCTTTTAAAACGTTTTGGTTCTAAACCTGGGGATGCCTCTATTTCTGCTAATAACATGAGTTACCTGAGCCACTTTAGCAAGAAGGGTATTTATCTAGTCTACCAGGCCTCCTGACTCCATTTGAACATCCCAAAGCATCATTCATTTTTTTGGTTTCCTAGATCATTTCACTGTGAACCCCTATGTATTACACTTCATATTTGGTGAAGCTGCCCGATTCAATTTAAGCAACATTTTTAAGCTATGGGCCTAATCCTGCAAGATGCTAAGTAGCCTCAGTTGCTTAAAAGCAAGCATGAATCCCAGCCCAGCATACTAGCCATACAAAATTTATTCCAACTGTGCATTTTATTTGGGGTAGTTAGTTTCCTCCAATATGTTTAGTGACAGAAGAAAGTATAAAAGGAAGTAAGAGCCATCACAATTGGCACTAACTGGCAATTTTCATAGTAGTCTCAGTAGAGGCCAAGGAACAAATGAATACCAAACAGACAGTACAAAGTTCATATTATTGTGAAACTTGCCCTCAGTGCATACGTTTGATGTACTATATTAACTCTGGCAACACTTCTATATGGCCATGTGTATATAGTTGTTAATATGGAGACCAATCTATCCTTGCCCCCCCCCAGAGATCCCTGTTGGTCAGGAATGAGGCACACGACTGGGGCAGTTTGGGCAAACTTGTAGCTTCACTGCTTGTGCTGTAGCTATTCCATGCTGTGACTCTGGCAACTTTCAGGACATCTACATTCACACAAATAAAAATTAAAAAGGAAAGAAGGGCCAGATATTTCCTGTGATACAAGTTGTGATGCTCATTGGAATGTCCTGGTGGATTTGGATATGAAGCAACAACACCCAGACAACAGCTACAGAACACAGAAATGCAACACAGAGGTATGACAAAAAATCCCCTGTAGCCAGGCACACTAGAAACTGCATGCATCATCTATTATCTGTGCTATTCGCAGCAATTAAGCATGTGCCAAAATAAAAGAAATACTTTTCAATCTATCAAGGCTGTGAAACTAGATTTTAACATGTGTGACAAAGACCCAAAATGAGAGGCGAAATGAAAAACAACGGAGAAAGGACCTCACATGGGATGAATTTATTTAATATGCATGGAGTTTTCTGTAAACTTAGCATCAAGAATCAGGCTTCTTAACATCAGTAGGCTCAGTAATAAATGGTCAGATAACACTGGTAAAAATAGAGGAAACTTGCATGAGTTGCCTTTCGCTAATTTGAAATTGTTTCATACCCTTGTGACGCTGGAGACTACATAACCATGTGTAGGCTTGCAGAGCTGTCCCTCTCTGTCTGCATTTGAGGCGGGGGGACACCTCCTCACAATTTGGGTCTGCGAAAGCCTTCTCTAAGAAGACGAAGGGTGAGAGAATTAGTGAATTCAAGCAGGGCAGGCCGTACACAGTCGGGCTCTGGCTGGTGACCAGGGCAGGGTGCAGCTGTCTATTCACCCAGCCCTTAGTCAGGGCGGGGCAGCCACCAGTTAAGCCTCTGGCCTGTAATCAGGAAGAGCTGCAGTAGTCTATTTCCGCGACCCTTAAGCAAGGCAGGGCAGCCAACAGTTAAGGCTGTGGCCTGCAATCAGGAAGAGCTATCATACCAGCCAAGTGCAGGGGCTCAGGTAGGGGATTGAACACCACACAGTCTCAGGTTTGGGGCGAGTGTCACATGCAGTCCAGGACACTCAAGCAATGGGTTGAGCTGAGGAGCACAGGCCTCCTGGCCTACAGAGTGGGAGTACTCCACCCCAGGGGTTGGGTGGCACCAGCGACACAGGCCCACCCAACTCCACCATGTCCCAACCCAGGGACCTATCAGTGGCAGAGCAGTCTGCCACTGGGTCAGCCGGAATCCGTTCACAACATGCTGACCTGGTTTCAAGCTCGCTCTCCACCAGGCTACTGGCTGGCTCCCCTGGGTTGCTTTCTTCTCTCCCCCTCAGGCTTACCTGGATCCAGGAGGCAGCCTCAATGTCCTTTGGGTACACTGCCAAGGGTAACAGTAGCAGCTCCTCTGCATCGAGAGCACTGGGGCTCCCTGGAAGCTCATGCTGGTCCCTGGGGCAACAGTAGTTCTTCCTGGTGTTTGCCTCCAACAGCAGGGAAGAAGTGTCTATCAATCACCTCCAGTGGCTTCTTCCCAGATAAGCAGCTGGGCCAGCCTTTTATATTTCAGCTTCCTGTCCCGCCCCCCTCCTTCTGGTGTGTGGGGCATGGCTCTCCTGACTCCTCCCACCTGGTTGCATGCGGAGTTCCCTGCACGTCTGCATCTGAGGGGGGCAACGCCTCCTCGCTACAGAAGACATGCCCTTGCAGGAGTGGGTGGAATCCTAATTTGGCTCCTCAGAGCAAAATAAAGATTTCACCAGAACTGTGGGAGGAGCTTTTATCGTCATCTGAATTAATGGAAAAACATCTGTAAAATAAAATCAAATATGACACCAGACTATTTATTACAAAATCCCCACAGCATTAAACAAATAACAACGCTGAACAGAGACATTTGTTTTATGTTCTGTTTTCAGTAATTATTTGCCAAGCAACTACAGGATAAGTGTACTTCACTCTACTTTCCAAGGAAGTACAAAGGGTTTTCTTAAAATGGCAACATAGGAATTGGACATTTCCCTCTCTTATCAACTGCTCCATCTGGTAAAGAACTTTGATTAATTGCTTGGCAAGATTCTTTCTGACCTCTGTGGTGGTTTGGGCGGAGAATATGTCTCTATACAATTTACAAATTCCAGTTTGGTTTTATGAATGACCTGTATTCTTCCATCTTATGACTGTCTTCTTCCTGTGCTTCTTTTGTTAAGTAAACAAGGGGAGTGGTATCAATGTATTAATCTATGAATAAGTCAGTCATTAAAGAGTATCAGCATCTGAACAGCTCTTATCTGGGAAGAACAAAGGAGTGACTGGAAAGAAGCCAATAAATGGTATTACCTTACACACCTTGTTTCTCTGTTTTCTTCTAGGCTCTGTCTACACTAGAGAGCTTATAGCTGTGCAGCTATACTGATGCAGCGGCACCACTGTAAGATCTCTCGTGAAGCTGCTCTGTGCTGACAAGAGAGAGCTCTCCCATTAATGTGACTAATCCATCCCCAATGAGCAGTGGTAGCTATGTCAGCGGGAGAACATACATAGCACTGTGCACACTACCATTTATGCCGGCATAATTTATGTCGCTCAGGGGGGTTGATTATTCACACCCCTGAACGACATAAGTTTTGCCAACATAAGTGGTAGTGTAGATATAGCCTAACGTCATTAATAAAAGTGGAGGGCTAAGAACTGATTCCTGCAGGATCCCTTTATGTAAGGGGACTTTACTAACATTCAGTGGGGGTGTTTTGGTTGGCTAGCTCCCGGAACTAAAACGGGAAGGGTGGATGGGAAATCAGGACCCTGAGACTGACAGTCCCTAGAAACAATGGGGAGAGACCAATGCTCTAGGTCAGCCTGAATGACAGGGCGGGCAGGCTAATCAGAGAGTCAGGAGGCCGGGGGGTCCCGTCCTCCATGTGAGCTGGGTCAGACAGAGTAGGGCCGAGCTAAGGAGCAAGCAGGGGCCCAAGCTGAGCCGGGGAGCAGAGCTGGGCCAGATCCAGAGGGACCAGAAAAGCAGCCCAGAGAGAGCAGACCCTGTCCTGGGAGCAGAGCTGCAGCCCCAAAGCCAGAGGCACAGGCCAGAGAGAGCAGACTTGCCCTGGGAGCAGAGCTGTAGCAACCAGAGCCAGAGGGGCCAGAAAAGCAGCCCACGAAGCAGCCCACAAAGCACTTCTGGGAGCAGAGTCACAGAAGCAGTCCTCAGAGCAGACCTGTCCTGGGAGCAGAGCAGCAGCAACCAGAGCCAGAGGGGCCAAAGAAGCAGCCCAGGGAGCTGGAGGCAGAGCAGCAGCAGCAGCAGTGCTGAGACTGAGTGGTGGAGCTGGGGCTGGAGCAGTCTGGAGCTGGGTGCGATGAGCAGCTGGGGAGAGCGAGGGGGACCCTGGGCAGTGGGCCCAGCACAGGGAGACGGCTCAGCCAAGAGGCGCTGCAGGCCAGACTTGGATCGTAACCCTGACAGGGCGGGGGCGACACTGGGAAGAAGGGTCCTACCACTTAGAGCCTGAGAGCGTGTGGCCACCACCAGAGCAAGTGTCCAACCCGCAGCATCCCTACAGCACAGCCAGGGCCTGAGAAGAAAGTCTGGGACCTACAAGGAACAGACTGTGAATGGCCCTAATATTCCAGAGACACTGTTTGTGATGTTCCCTGCCACAGAGCGGGGTGATGTGTTTTCCTTTAACCTTTCCCATTTTTCCTTATTCCTTTTTATACTAATTGTTGATTAAATAAATTGTATTTGCTTTAAATCGTATGTAATGATCAGTGGGTCAGGGACGTGTCCAGCGCAGAGAGAGTACCCCGGAGTGGGGACACTCTAGCCCCTTCCCCAGGTGACTACAGCAAGGTTGGGGGTTGAGCCCCCCAGGAATCCTGGGCCCAGCCTTGTTGGGGTTGCAAAGACTCTGCCAGACAGGAGAGTGGGCAGGAAGGCCTCTGGGTAAAGGAAGCGGGAGTGAGGATCTGAGGATCCTTCCACTAGCCCATTTAACCGGGGTAGTGCAGAAGCCAGGAAAGTTCCCCACAATAGCGGGACCATTCCCCAGCGTACATCTAGAAACACACTGTTCAATAACGATTCCCCATTTACAGTTATATTTTTACATCTGCTAATTAGCCAGATTTTAATCCACTGAATGTGTACCATGTTAGTTTTATAACATTCTGTTTTTTTAATCAAAATGTCATCTGATACCAAGACAAATGTCTTACAGAAATCTAACTATATTACCTTAACACTATTACCTTTATGAACCAAACTTGTGATCTCATCAAAAAAAGATATCTAGTTAGTTTGGCAGGGTCTATTTTTCAGGAACAAATTGTTGATTGGCATTAATTATATTATGCTCCTTTAATTCTTTATTAATTGAGTCCCATACCAGCCATTACATTATCTTGCCCAGGATTGATGTCAGACTGACAGGTGTATACCTATCCCATTTACCCTTTTCAAATCTTGGCACATTAGCTTTGTTCCAGTCTTCTGGAACTTACCCAGGTTTCCCATATTTGTTGCAAATCAACATTAATGATTCAGGGAGATTCTCAGCCAGCTATTTTAAAACTTTTAGATGCAAGTTATCTGGACCCATTGATTTTAAAATGGCTAAAATAAGTTACCGCTGTTTAACACCTTCCTGAGATACTAGTGTAATGGAAGGAGTGCTATCATCAGCATGTGATGACACTACATATCTGTTTTTTTCCATAAAATAGAAATATTTATTGGACACTTCTGCCTTTTCTACATTAATATTGATTATTTAACTATTCCCATGTAGTAATGGACTAGTACCATTGTCAGGATTCTTTTTGTTCCCAATATACTTAAAAGAAACTTTTTCTTATTGTCCTTATCTCTGCTGGCCATAGATCTCTCCTTATGACCCTTTGCTTCCCTCATCAATTGCTATAATTCCTAGCTTCTGATTTATAGTACTACCAACTTCTTTTTCTTCCATTGTTTTTTATGTCTAATTATTTTTATAGCTGTCTTCACTTCCCTTCTAAACCAGATTTTTTTTAACCAATATGGCCTTCTTACTTAATTGTGGGATTGTGTTTGGGCATTTAATAAAATGTTCTTAAACGATTCCCAATTATGATTCACATTTTTCTGATTAAATTATGCCTCCTAGCTGATTTGGCTCATCATTATTTTCAGGTTTGTGAAACTGCCAGACCTGACTAGACCAGTGGACCACCTAGTTCAGTGTCCAATCTTTGACAATTCCACCTTCTTCTGAAGCATCTGGTACTGGCAAGAATTATGAAACAACCTGACTATAGGGATTGTTTTTTCTAAGTCTTGGTAGTTAAAAGTTGGTTTGTGGTCTGAAACATGAGTGTTTATATCCCTTATAAATGTTTATCCTAGTCTATATAACTGAGCATGTTCTCATAATCCATTTGCCCCCAGCAACAAATACTAACACAAAGAATTCTGAGAAAGTGGGCTATAAAGATATGTAATCCAATAACCAAGCAACAGAAGGTGCAGGAGCACTCAGTATCTCTGCTGCCAAGCACTTCCTCTCAGCAGGATTATCCAATTAAATACCTACTGGAACAGCTAAATATAATCTGACAAAGTGCACTCTACTATACATGAGAAATTTGAAGCTCTGCACACAAAAATGGGGGCTTTTGCGGCAAAAGCTAATTGCACTTGACAAGAAAATGGGGGCAACAGAGAAACATGTGGAGATGAAAATTGTCTCTCAGGACAACATGGCAGTTGACAGAGTGGATATTAAAAAATGCTTGTCAGACAGGAACAAACTGCAGATTGCAGAAAGGAACCAGCTCAGGCATAAGAATATTTTAATGCAGAGAGTGCCTGATGATAAAGACCTGTTTGACCTGGTGTCTGTTTGAATCCCAAATTCCATCACATCCTAGATAATCAAAAATGATGCCGTGGAGTAGAGATGCCACATTAGAGAGAAGGAAAACCAGAGCCAGATGAGGTGGGACTGTAGTCTTATAGCATTCTCCGATGCTGATGCCTGCAATAGAGGATCTCAGCAACTGAGCTGTCTGTAAAATAAAAAGTGACCTAGGGTGGAGGAATTTTCCATATTCATTTTTTTGCACTGATGCAGCTGCACCACTGTAAGATCTCCCAGGTAGCTGCTGTATGCCCGTGGGCGAGAGCTCTCCGGTCAACATAATTAAATCACTCCCAACAAGCAGCAGTAGCTATGTTGGCGGTAGAGCGTCTTCTGCCGACATACTGCTGTACACACCCGTGCTTCTGCCGGTGTAATTTTTGTTGTGCGGGGGGGGTGTTTTTTCACACCCCTGAGCGACATAAGCAACAAAAGTGCTAGTGTAGACATAGCCTCTGACAACACACAGAAAAAAACAATTAAATATTCTGAAAAACAATTCCATAAAGATAGCAGTATAAGTCAAGAGAAATGGAAGACAATGCCATTACTTGTGATTACCACGGGTGTAAATTAGAGAAGACTCCAAGCTAGTGTTCTCAACACAGCTCTTTGGACCAAATTCTACTCTCAGTTACTCCCATACAACCACACTGACTTAAGATTGGAATTTGGGCCCAGGGTTTCTCATGAAGATTATCCCTTAATCATGATGTCAGAACTGAGCAAATCTTTTCAGAACAGAACACAACTCAGTGGGGCACCACTGGCAGCCCTAACCCTTCTTTTGTTATTATTAACTGTTTGTATTATCGTAGCATCTAGGAGCCCCAGTCATAGGCCAGGACTCCATTGCGCTAGGCGCTGTACAAATAGAGACAGGATAGAACCTAGGAAGCCTGAGTCCCAACATATTCTACTGCTGTCAATAAAATAGTAATGGAAACCACTTGCAGAACATGTTAGCTTGTGGGGTAGAGGTCTGTGGTATGGCTCAAAATACTACAGTGATGAGCATCCTACAAAAGCTTGTAATTACTAGACATTTTTTCAAATAATACTTCAGATAGCTAATAATGCTGGAAGTAATATGTCCTTTAAATAAAACCTTTTAAATAAAACCTGTAATTCTGCAGATGAGAAAACCTCTCTTTGATTAGTTAAGCACATGGTAGGGATCAAATGTATCATTGATGTAAGTGGGTGCAGATCCATGGGCTTCAATCAGAACCTGCCCACTTATGCCAGTTGTGAATTTGTCACTAGATATGTAATGCCATAGTGAGCAGTTATCACTACTGCACCAACATTTATCATATAAAATTATTACATTTACATCTATCATTGGGCATAATTGAAAAGTAAAGACTCAGTCCTGCAAGGTGCTGTGTAAGTCCTACTGTGGACTCAAATGCATTCAGCACCTGCAGGAAATGCTCAGCATCTTCAGGATTGAACCTTAAGTAATTATAAAAGAACATTGTCAAAGGATCAATATTTCCTACTCTGAAAATAAGCTTCCCAGCTCTAGGTGAATACATTTCTCATAATTTCCTCTGCTTTGCCTCAATTATGTAGTGGTGGCATTAGGAGACCTTTATGCTGTGATAATGTTCCATTGACATTATCTCTAATTCTGTTGCTTGAATAAAAACTGAATTTTCTTTCCTCAATACTTGTTTCTTTTAAATACATTTTTGAAAAAACCCTAAAATTTATTCCTGAGTACAGAAGATTTCTTCTTCTTCTTCTCAACAATCAGAACTGAAATGCTAATCAGCTACTTAGAACATTTTTTCACAATTAGAAAGAATGGATTTTAATAAAGCTTCCCTTAATTAAGCAATGGTTCTTACATAAGAAGTCCCCAAAGGGAGATAATTCACTCTGACAAGAGTTATACACCAGGACTTTCTCAGTGTAGAACTTTAATCTCTAAGATCACCTGAAGTCTAGTGGATTGAGGGTAGCTCTGGGTATCAGGAGACCTGGATTCTATTGGTGACTCGCTGTTGCCTTGCTTTGTGACACTAGACAAGTCACTTGCAGCCATGTTTTCTAAGATATCACCCTGCTTCAGTCTGGGGTGTTCAGAAAACTGGGGAACTTTTAAAATCATGTGTTGAGCACCCATGGATCCTGAAAACGTGGTCACATGTCTAAATGTGCAAGGCAAGTGGGTGCCAAAGACATTGCTGACCATCTCGGTACAAACTTGTCTAATGGACACGCTCATATTTATCCATGCCACATTTGTTCCCTCTTCCTAAATGTCACAAGTAAACCCCTGATGCCCTTAGCACGCTCTCCTAGCACTACAGTACCCCCCGTATTTGGACACCTGTGGTAGAAGGGGACAGCACACAGAGCCCAATATCACCAACCATGGCCGGAAACCCTAATAATAAGTGAGAAGGTATGGGCTTCAGTTCATGTGGTATGATGAGGCGATGAAATATTAAAGCTGGTTTTCATAATTTTTGCCATAATGTTGCAAACCTGGAATATGCAACAAAGGATATTATGATAAAGGGGCTCCAATATTGTAAAGGGAAGATAACAGAATGACCCCATATTGTTATATTTTAAGTGTATACTCTCACCATATTGTGCCTGACATTCTTGCCTACAGATTTGAAAACGCAGAACATTCTGATATATCGGGGTGGGCAAACTTTTTGGCCGGGGTGCAAAACTGTATGGAGGGCCAGGTGGAAAAGGCTGTGCCTCCCCAAACAGCCTGGCCCCCGCCCCCTATCCACCCCCTCCCACTTCCCACCCCCTCACTGCCCCCCTCAGGACTCCTGGCCCCAACCCATCCAACTCCCCCTGCTCGTTGTGCCCTAACCACCCCCCGGGATCCCACTCCTTATCCAACCCCCCCCATTCTCCATCCCCTGCCGCCCCCCAGAACCTCTGCCCTATCCAATCACTCCCTGTTCCCCGTCCCCTGACCGCCCCCGACCCGAACCTCTGCCCCATCCAACCGCCCCCTGCTCCCTGCCCCCTGATTGTCCTCTGGGACCCTCTGCTCCTTATCCAACCCCCCAGCCCCGGCCCCCTTACCATGCCACTCAGAGCAGCATGTCTGGAGCCATGCCGCCCTGCATGAGCGTGTAGCCCTGCCGCCAAGAGCACTGCCCACGTGGCGCGCTGAGGCTGGGGGGGAACAGTGGGGGAGGAGCCGGGGCTAGCCTCCTGGGCCAGGAGCTCAGGGGCTGGGCAGGATGGTCCCGCAGGCTGGATGTGGCCCGCGTGCTGTAGTTTTCCCACCTCTGATATATGATAGGTAGGCGCTTCCCCTCTTAGCAGTGAGAGGTATAGAAAGATGGGCAAAATATTAATAGAGGCCCCCATGGCAGCATTTCCTTGTTCCATGCACACTGTGGCATAAATACATCCCAGAGGAACTGCGACATACTGCCAGACCCTACAGTTCTAATCCATCCATCCATGATAATGCGTGATCCCCATACAGTATGTTCAGTGGGTCATTCTGAGAAGTATGCCTATGTCATGGATCCGCAGGGTCTGTGCTGCACCCCAGTCTCTTGGAGGGACCCTGTTTAGTGTGCCAGATGCACAAGGGGTCCTACTCTTCTTTGAGGGTAGGTCACGCAGCCTCACCACCTCCTAGACTGAGCCTCTGCCTTCCAGCACACCTGGTTCATACTGTGAGCTCTGCCCAGTGAGTCACACTTAGGGCATGGCTACACTTGCAGATGTAGAGTGCTTTGAGTTAAACCAGCCTTCATAGAGCGCAGTAGGGAAAGCGCTGCAGTCTGTCCACACTGACAGCTTCAAGCACACTGGCATGGCCACATTTGTGGCACTTGCAGCAGCATTGGGCGCAGTGCATTATGGGCAGCTATCCCAGCATGCAAGAGACTGCAATGTGCTTTTCAAATGGGGTTGGGGTGGCGTGGAGTGTGACAGGGAGTGTGTTGTGTGTATGTGGGGGGAGAGAGAGTGGGTTTTTGGGGTGCTGAGAGCATGTGAGCATGCTGTCTTGTAAATTCAGACAGCAGCAGATCCCCCTCCTTTTCCCCCGCCTCTCTCTCTCACACACAGCATTCCACACTAATGGTTGCTTTGTCTTGGGGCAGATAAGCAGCTGGCTGTCAGAAACAGAGCTTTTAAAGGGCATATCCACATTCCTACAGTGATTCAAAAACAATGACAAGAGTGGCCACTTGACTTAGGGGGATTATGTGACGTTTCCGGAGGCTGATCAGAGCGCAGTAATGCAACACCTCATGCACACTGGTGCCGCGGTGCTCCAGCGGGGGCACAGCAAACGTTATTCCACTCGCTGAGGTGGAGTACCAGCAGCACTGTAGCCGCGGAGTCAGAGCGCTCTACGTGCCTTGCCAGTGTGGACAAGTGGTGACCTAGTGCGCCCGGGGCTCCTTTATTGCTCTGTAACTCGCAAGTGTAACTAAGCCCTAAGATGGACTCATGATAGAGACTAGTTCACTCTTCAAAAACTCATGCACCTCAGCCAGTATGTGCAGTGGCATGCAAGCAGTGTTGTCAAAACAGAATAGGATTTATTAGTCAACTGGAGTACAACATTTGGAAGTCCTTAAGTTATCACAGAAAAATAAAGGTTAAAGCATAGTCAATTTAAGCCAGAGCTGGTCTGGTCAGTCTGGTCAAGCTAGAGTCATTCACCAGCCAAGATATAGCAAACTCCATTTTCAGGCTCTGTCTCTCTCTGACCTCCTTAATCAGTCCCTGTAGAAAGCCAGCTTCTTCCAGAAATAAACTCTTTTTTCCAGTCACCTCCCAAGTCCTTTGTTCTCCGGGTAGGGCCATGCTGAGTGCACAATCCCTGCTAAGAGGCAGGAAAAAGCTCCTTCTGGGTCATTGATAACTAGGGATCACCGTACTGGTGATGGAGGCTTTCCGTTTTCTTCTTGGGTTTTCCATTGATATGGGTCAGCGTTGGCCTCGCCAGTCCTTTTAATGACCCATTCAGTGTGCTCAGACAGGTAGGCAGCACACGCACACCTATGGCTTTTGGTCTGCCCTGAGAGCAGACTTAATCCTGTTTCTCCACTAAGTAGCACACACAGGTTTCATAACAATATTACAAAACATTCCCACTTTGTCACAGCTTGTGACTGGATGTACATGTCTGTCAGTTCCTTGATTATTTGCAGGGTTGTTGTATCTATGTTGGTCATAGGATATTAGAGAGACGAGGTGGGTGGGACACGGCAGTGTCCAGGGAGACAGCACCACCTCCACCCACTGACTCACCTCAGCAGACCACTGAGCCTGTCTGGGTGTGAGTGGTGGGGGTCCGGCTCAAAAATTTTGAAAACTGCTCAGGGTACAGTGAGGGGGTAGCTAGAGCTGTGGGGGGGAGGTTGTAACTCAGGGTGCAGGAAGGGAAGTAGCTAGGGGCTGTGTGCAGGCAGTGGGAGTAGCTCAGGGTGCCGGGAGGGGAGTAGCTAGGGGCTGTGTGCAGGCAGGGGGTAGCTCAGGGTGCAGGAGGGGGTAGCTAGGGTTGTGTGCAGGCAGTGGGGGCAGCTCAAGATGTAGGAAGGGGAGCAGCTAGTTGCTGTGTGCAGTCAGGGAGGTAGCTCAGGGTGCAGGGAGGGGGTAGCTAGGGGCGGTGTGCGAGCAGGGGTAGCTCAGGGTGCAGGGAGAGGGTAGCTAAGGGCTGTGCACCAGGAGGGCTCCCCTGTGGTCAGTGCTCCCCAAGGGCTCCCCAGAGCCGTGTCCCCCTGCCTGGGTGGCCCTTACTAGCTGTGTAAGCTGAGAAGCAGCCACAACCCCGGTCACCAGCAGCCAGAGATGGAACAACGCGGCTGCCCGCTCCATGGCACCAGCCAGAGCAGCAGCTGCCTGCACTGCCCGCCTGCAGCTTCCCACTCTGACCTGGCCAAGGGATGGGGCCTTATGGGCAGGGAGAGGAGGAAGTGGGGGTGTGTTTGGAGCTGCCCTCGGGACTGTTCTGCTCTGGCACTGCGGGGATGGTGGCAACCAGTGCTCAGGGCTTCAGCCCACAGCGTGGGATGCCAGGACTCCCGGCTTCAGCCCCGTGGCGGGAGGGCCCCAAGGCTTCCAGCTTCAGTGCCAGGACTCCCAGCTTCAGCCTGATGATGGAGGGTGCTGCGGCTCGGGGCTTCAGCCCCATGGCAGGGGGCACCAGGGCTCAGGGTTTCAGTCCTGCGGCCAGGGAGGCACCGAGGGTCAGGCTTTGGGTTCCAGTTGTGGGGTCCCCCAGCTCCCCTGAAAGGGCTCGAGGCCCTTTGAGAACTGCTGTTTTATTGGACCAATTTCTGTTGGTCTTACACAGAGCTCTTCAGCTTCCTTGGTTGGCAGGGAAAGAGTTAACTTCCTTTCCTGTTGAAAGGTCACAGCTGTATGCCTTCACTATAAGGATATTCAGGAGAGGAGGGAAGCCCTGCTGTGGAGGAGAGAAGGATCTCTGCCCTACACTCTAAATATCTCCCCCACTACAGCATAACACTTCCTTTAAAAATAGCAGAGATTCAGATAAGTTAGAGATGGAAAAGACCTATGAGGTTACCATGTCCATATCTCTTCCTATGCAGGATAAAGGTGCCAGTAAAAATATAGATACAGTGTTTCCGTCTTTCAATGCTGTGCTGCCACCTGCTCCTTCTCCAGTAGGGGGAACAGCAAGAGGGTGAGGCAGAGAGTTGCTGATTTGCTAGTAGACTATAGCTGCTCGTGACAGCTGGAAGCACCAGTGATAGGGCATCCTTGCAGCCTAGCTACATGAGTGAGAATCCATCTAGGCTGTGGTAATTAGGGCTCCCAGCTGGATAAGTATCCCCTCTCACCACTTCCCCCCGGAACCCAGTGTGTGAACTCACAACTATATATTCAGCAAAAATGCTGATGTTTGCATTACCCTGAGATAACATGCTTCCAGGGTTATTAAAGGATGGATCACTATAAACCAGCTCTGTGTTAGCTCATGGTAACACACATGTTGGTGGTTTAATTGGATAAGTAAATGAGAAAGAGACTAGAAGAAACGTCAGTTTCTGAAGCGGTATGGATGCTCTACTGCCCTGCCAGGGAATTCATGGAATTAGTTTTTGTCTCTATGACAAATACCAAATTTTTTTTTTTAATTTTCACATTCATTTTTCATACATATGCTAGAAACCTTGCTCAACCCTAGCATTTGAATGAGGAATTGACAAAATCTAAAAACAAATATGAAAAATGAAATACATCAACGCACTTTTATTTTCAGTAAGGCTATTCATCACTTGCTTCCTTATAAAATGGTTTCCGTTTCATATGTTCATCAAAGCTTGTGGTTCACGTTCTCAATCTGAAAAGGATTTTTTTTAAAAGCTGAAATCCAGTTCTTCTCTGTAACTGCAGAAGCTGATAAAGCAGATGAGTGATTTTTTGCCTGTTCTCATTACTAATGGGAAACCACTTTTGGAGTTAATCAGTTACTCTCTGCAGTCCACTCTTAGCATTGCTCACAAAACAATCAGTTCCACTAGAACAATCAGTGGAACACTTTGCTGTACAGGTAATTGGTTTTGCCACTCCCAGCCCAGCAATTAAATATGCATCCCTACAACCCCTCAAAAGTTCTGCTCCCCCAGCCCCATCTCTGCTCCTCCTACAGTTCCAGGGACTCTTCACCCCCTGTCCCAGGCCTAGGGGGACAGCTGATGCAAGGTCCTTTTGTCTGTCTTCCATAGCCTGGGAGAGGGGGCAGCTCCATGGGATCTTAACCCCCTCTGCCCCTTCCCATGGCAGAAAGGAGCAGATCCAGGGATTCTTCACCTCCTCTCCCCCCTTCCCAGGCCTAGTGTTGTGGGAATGAAGAGGAGAGGGTGGAGGAAGGAGCAGAAAGTAGACTGGTCAGTCTTCCACAGGCGGAGTGGGAGGGGAAGGAGCAGAGCCACCCTGAACTACTGGGCTCTTTATGCTAGCACCTCCTCTTGGGAGAATGGTTTCTGCAACTCCCTCTTCCCTACCCAAAAACTCCTCTCGCCTCTTGAGAGAGGGAAGAGAGCTCTCCCTGCTTCCTGCAGCAGCCCTGATTGGCTGCTCTTCCATAGAGTGGAAGGCAATCTATCAGGCTGGAAATGGCATGAGGCCTGGAGCTATCAGATTGGTGCCATCAGGAGCTAAAATCACAGCAGGTGGCAACACAGCAGATAGGATAGTCAAGCACATAGATTTGGCACATTCATTTGTAAGGATAAGGCCTTTTCCTGTAGCCATATTGTAAGGTCTGAGGCCTTTGTCTGTGGCCATATTAGGAGAGCAGCAGCCATGAGCTAAAAGTCACATCCTCCCATTCCATCTAAATTACATTAAAACAATGTAATATTGGGCTGTTAAGAAGCTGAGCCTGTCCTAATAGTACCCACCATCACCAGATAAAGAAACAGATCTTAAGATGGTTAAAGAAAACTTTGTCTGATGGCATTCTGTCTGGAAAGAAATCACTTATCAACAGTTGTGATTATAAAATCTATACTTCTCTTGTTTTGCATTTATGGTCCTTACTTCTCTATTGTTTATCTGTATGGTCTCTGTCTGGTTCTTTGATTGTTTCTGTCTGTTGCATAATTAATTTTTCTAGGTGTAAATCAATTAAGGTGGTGGGGTATAATTGGTTAAAAGATTGTTTTACAGTATGATCGGATTGGTTAGAAAATTGTTCAGTAAGATTTTAGTAAAATGAATGGTTAAGGTATAGCTAAGCAAGACTTGAGTTTCACTATATAAACTGGGGTCCAAAAGGAAGTTCTTTAGGAACGAACTCGAGGACACAGCCCCAAGATCAGAGCTGCCAGACCTCAATACTCTGCTAATGACACGGCGCAGAAGCTGGAATCCCCCAGATGACCTAATCCTGACTGGTCATCAAGAAAAATCCATCTGCCTTATTGGGAGTGGCGAGCATCGTATGTGCGTGTGCATTCTGTTTTGATGATTATTAATAAATTGAGGATAAGTAGGATATTACAGTGTAAGGCTCTTTCACTGGTAAAAGACCCCGCAAACCCACAGAGTGTAAGGTTATGCCCTGAACCCAAGGAAGGGTGAGGCGTGTGCCTAAATTAACAGGGTTACTCCTGGAGCCCATTGAAGGGTAAAGGTGGGTGTCCAAGAGCGTAAGATTATGCTCTGAGCCCTAGGAACAGGGTAAGCATGGGTGCCTTAATTAACAGGGTTACGCCTTAATTAACAGGGTTGAGCCCGCAGAAGGGTAAAGGTGGATGTCCTAGAGCAGTGGTTCCCAAACTTGTTCCACCGCTTGTGCAGGGAAAGCCCCTGGCAGGCCGGGCCAGTTTGTTTACCTGCCGCGTCCACAGGTTAGGCTGATCACGGCTCCCAGTGGCCGCGGTTCGCTGCTCCAGGCAAATGGGAGCTGCTGGAAGCAGCAGCCAGTATGTCCCTCGGCCCGCGCCGCTTCCAGCAGCTCCCATTGGGCTGGAGCAGCGAACCGCGGCCACTGGGAGCTGCGATCGGCCGAACCTGCAGATATGGCAGGTAAACAAACTGGCCCGGCCCACCAGGGGCTTTCCCTGCACAAGTGGCGGAACAAGTTTGGGAACCACTGCGCTAGAGCATAAGGTTACACCCTGAGACCTAGGAACGGGGTAAGGGTGGGTGCCTATATTAAGAGGGTTACGCCTTGAGCCCTAGGAACTGGGTAAAGATGGGTGCCCCTAGAATGTGTGAGTAACAGAGAAGTTATGTGGGTAACACATTCTGACAGGCAACATAGCTGAGTGGGCAGGATTTGTATCTGCCCTAACAGACACTTGGCTTCTAGTCCCAGAGCTTACTTTATTTGTGAAATGAGTGGAATCACAGCTATCTGTCCTAAGGGTGGAATATGGGGCCATGGTCAATAATAAGGGCTTTGAGTTGCACCAAAATATTAACAGTTGCCAGTAGACGATGACTTAAACTAATGCTCTGTCTTCCTGGGTCTTAGACTACTGTACTTTAGGTTAAAGGGTATTTTGTGAGGGATGTAGTCTGGCTCTCTTATTTAGAGGGGTGTGTGCCAGGCTGTAGCTAGGTTTGGGGTGGAGCTGCGGGAGCCCGAGGGGTGTGTGCCAGGCTGTAGCTTCGGGTGTTGTGGCTGCGGGAGCCCGAGGGGTGTGTGTGGGATGTAGCTGGGGGCAGTGCCGGATTAAGGTATAAACTAACACTACAGCTTAGGGCCTCAGAATATGAGGGCCCTCTAAAAAATAAAAAAAGACTCCATTTCAAATTTTATCAAAATCAGTTGATAAATAAAGGAGATATGCAAAAAAGAAGATTCTCTCTAAATATAGGCATTTTAGTTCAAATATGACAAATATACACATCTGGCTATACAAATACCCTAACCCTACTGTCATAAATATAAGGGGAAGGGTAAACACCTTTAAAATCCCTCCTGGCCAGAGGAAAAACCCTTTCACCTGTAAAGGGTTAAGAAGCTAGGATAACCTCGCTGGCACCTGGCCAAAATGACCATTGAGGAGACAAGATACTTTCAAAGCTGGAGGGGGGGAGAAACAAAGGTTCTTTCCATCTGTGTGTTGTTTTTGCCAGGAACGGAAAAGGAATGGAGTCTGTAAAGTAATCTAGCTAGATATGCGTTAGATTCTGTTTTGTTTAAATGGCTGGTAAAATAAGCTGTGCTGAATGGAAAGTATATTCCTGGTTTTGTGTCTTTTTGTAACTTAAGGTTTTGCCTAGAGGGATTCTCTGTGTTTTGAATCTGATTACCCTGTAAAGTATTTACCATCCTGATTTTACAGAGGTGATTCTTTTACTTTTTCTTCAATTAAAATTCTTCTTTTAAGAACCTGATTGCCTTTTCATTGTTCTTAAGATCCAAGGGTTTGGGTCTGTGTTCACCTATGCAAATTGGTGAGGATTTTTATCAAGCCTTCCCCAGGAAAGGCAGGGTAGGGTTTGGGAGGATTTTGGGGGGAAAGATGTTTCCAAGCAGGCTCTTTCCCTGTTATATATTTGTTAGACGCTTGGTGGTGGCAGCAATTAAGTCCAAGGGCAAAAGGTAAAATAGTTTGTTCCTTGGGGAAGTTTTAACCTAAGCTAGTAAAAATAAGCTTAGGGGGGTTTTCATGCAGGTCCCCACATCTGTACCCTAGAGTTCAGAGTGGGGAAGGAACCTTGACACCTACCCTCACCCTTCACTAATTATTTATTATTGACAGGTGGGTGGCCAGGGCTGAGAAAAAAATGATAATTGCACTGGTAAAATGAGATTTCTATGAGTAAGTCTGCTATCAGTCTCCTCAAGCAGCGTTTTGTTGGCCAGCTGCTACTGGTAAAATTCTGACCGTGCCTTCATAATTTATTTAAATAAACAAATACTCTCACTGCCAATAAAATCGTAAAAAATGTGAGGTCGGAGACGGCAGTGTCATGAAACAATCCTGCCAAGCTCATACTTATATGTTAGTGTGGTCTTTCTTCTTTTGATCTTTACATACGTACAATTGCGTATTTTAGGGTGCACACTGCTTTCTGCTTCATGCGCTATCCATACTTTACATGGCTGAGTTTGCAGTTGATTATGTTATGGACTTGGGTCAAGTGGATCTTGAGGAGGATAAATTTGTGTTGGCTTCCCTCCGTCAGTTTCTGGAACCTTCACAGTACATATCAGAGAGTGCTGACGAAAGGATAAATAGAGGGTTTTGAGAGAAGTGAAGGCAGATATACATATATATAACATTTTTCTGAGTACTTGATGAGCAAATTATTTCAAACTATGTGCATATATGATTTATAGGCTATTAAAGCCGATAATATTCATTATATTTGCTTGAATACAGGCTAGTTTTTCTCTCTTTCTCAATGCCTGTCTAGAGATTACCAGTCTTTTTTTCTGATAAATTCTTTCTCTCTCTTTTGCATATAGAGCTTGTTGTCACTCTGTGTATCTGAGGTGTTTACCTGAGATTAATTAGCGGTTCTGGGGGAGACAGAGGATAGAGAAGTGAAGGCAAAGAGAGATGTCTGCCTAGAAAAAAGACTGGGATTTTCTGCTCAGTGGATTTGGAGTGCGCAAGATAATATTTTACTATCGGTAGTATGCTATGTAAAAATTCTTATATAGACTTATAAGTCACATATCATATGCATAATACATTGTATTTTTATAGTATGGCAAAAGAAAAATCCCAACAACTCACTGTTTCATAGAAAAAATTAAATCAGAATAAACATTTGTTAATATATTTTATATATAGTCTGGATAAACTTTGTATTTCCCTAACAAAATTAATCAAAAAGAAAAGGAGTACTTGTGGCACCTTAGAGACTAACAAATTTATCTGAGCATAAGCTTTCGTGAGCTACAGCTCACTTCATCGGATGCATTCAGTGGAAAATACAGTGGGGAGATTTATATACATAGAGAACATGAAACAATGGGTGTTACCATACACACTGTAACGATAGTGATCAGGTAAGGTGAGCTATTACCAGCAGGAGAGCGGGGGCGGGGGGGGGTAGCGGGGAGGGTAGCGTCATCATGAATAGGTCGGAATATGAACAAGAGGCTGCTAGGCAGCTCTCCAGCACCACTTTCTACAAGCCATTACCCTCTGATCCCACTGAGGGTTACCAAAAGAAACTACACCATTTGCTCAGAAAACTCCCTGAAAAAGCACAAGAACAAATCCGCACAGACATACCTCTGGAACTCTGAACAGGGGTATTCTATCTGCTACCCAAAATCCATAAACCTGGAAATCCTGGACGCCCCATCATCTCAGGCATTGGCACCCTGACAGCAGGATTGTCTGGCTATGTAGACTCCCTCCTCAGGCCCTACGCTACCAGCACTTCCAGCTATCTTTGAGACACCACTGACTTCCTGAGGAAACTACAATCCATCGGTGATCTTCCTGAAAACACCATCCTAGCCACTATGGATGTAGAAGCCCTCTACACCAACATTCCACATAAAGATGGACTACAAGCCTTCAGGAACAGTATCCCCGATAATGTCACGGCAAACCTGGTGGCTGAACTTTGTGACTTTGTCCTCACCCATAACTATTTCACATTTGGGGACAATGTATACCTTCAAATCAGCGGCACTGCTATGGGTACCCGCATGGCCCCACAGTATGCCAACATTTTTATGTCTGACTTAGAACAACGCTTCCTCAACTCTCATCCCCTAATGCCCCTACTCTACTTGCGCTACATTGATGACCTCTTCATCATCTGGACCCATGGAAAAGAAGCCCTTGAGGAATTCCACCATGATTTCAACAATTTCCATCCCAATATCAACCTCAGCCTGGACCAGTCCACACAAAAGATCCACTTCCTGGACACTACGGTGCTAATCAGCGATGGTCACATAAACGCAACCCTGTACCGGAAACCCTCCGACCGCTATGCCTACCTAAGTGCCTCCAGCTTTCATCCAGACCACACCACACGATCCATTGTCTACAGCCAAGCTCTATGATACAACCGCATTTGCTCCAACCCCTCAGACAGAGACAAACACCTACAAGATCTCTATCAAGCATTCTTACAACTACAATACCCACCTGCTGAAGTGAAGAAACAGATTGACAGAGCCAGAAGAGTACCCAGAAGTTACCTACTACAGGACAGGCCCAACAAAGAAAATAACAGAACGCCACTAGCCATCACCTTCAGCCCCCAACTAAAACCTCTCCAACGCATCATCAAGGATCTACAACCTATCCTGAAGGACGACCCATCACTCTCACAGATCTTGGGAGACAGGCCAGTCCTTGCCTACAGACAGCCCCCCAACCTGAAGCAAATACTCACCAGCAACTACACCCCACACAACAGAACCACTCACCCAGGAACCTATCCTTGCAACAAAGCCCATTGCCAACGGTGTCCACATATCTAGTCAGGGGACACCATCATAGGGCCTAACCACATCAGCCACACTATCAGAGGCTCGTTCACCTGTACATCTACCAATGTGATATATGCCATCATGTGCCAGCAATGCTCCTCTGCCATGTACATTGGTCAAACTGGACAGTCTCTATGTAAAAGAATAAATGGACACAAATCAGCTGTCAAGAATTATAACATTCAAAAACCAGTCGGAGAACACTTCCATCTCTTTGGTCACTCAATTACAGACCTAAAAGTTGCAATTCTTCAACAACAAAAAACTTCAAAAACAGAATCCAACGAGAGACTGCTGAATTGGAATTAATTTGCAAACTGGGTACAATTAACTTAGGCTTGAATAAAGACTGGGAGTGGATGGGTCATTATACAAAGTAAAACTATTTCCCCATGTTTATTCCCCCTCCCCTCCCCACCCGCCGACTGTTCCTCAGATGTTCTTGTCAACTGCTGGAAATGGCCCACCTTGATTATCACTACAAAAGGTCCCCTCCCCACCCTGCTCTCCTGCTGGTAATAGCTCACCTTACCTGATCACTCTCGTTACAGTGTGTACGGTAACACCCATTGTTTCATGTTCTCTATGTATATAAATCTCCCCACTGTAATTTCCACTGAATGCATCCGATGAAGTGAGCTGTAGCTCATGAAAGCTTATGCTCAGATAAATTTGTTAGTCTCTAAGGTGCCAGCAGTACTCCTTTTCTTTTTGTGGATATAGACTAATACAGCTGCTACTCTAAAACCTGTCAAAATTAATCAAGCGTTTTTTCATTTATTCACATGAAAAGAAGGATAACTTTCTTTCTTTATTCCTGGTGTTAAAAAAAAAAGTATATATCCTCTCTTGTTTTCATTTGAGAACATAGACAAAATAGCACTAACTTTCACAGAAATAGCTTGGTAAAATAACACAGGTTTTCGGCATATATATATATTAATAAAAATATTATTTGTTATTGTATAGATATATATACATCTCAATATTTATAATATGTTTATTTTATTGGTTTCAATAAAAACTTTCTTCTACTAATTTTACCACCAATATTCAGTAATTCAGCATAACCATCTATAAAAACAAAACAAAACAATTTATTGGAAAAATAGAATCCACATACAATTTTCTGATGGTTTGCTTATTACCTGGGTGTAATTCATATCAATATAACTAATAGTTGAGCTTTAAGTTTGTGAGTTATCCGCATCCTATATCTTATATTGACTCTTGCATCCTCTATTGCCATCTTATATCCTCTTAAGAGTCTCACTGCGTATTAAGACAAGGAATCCCACAATTTAGATGCCCCAGCAGAGAAGAAAAATTTCCTGAGAACTCTTCTAGTAAATTGCATTATTTACTGTCTTTTTTTTATTTTGTATTTTTTATATTGTATTGTTTACTTTTAAGTTACTTACATACAAAATTAGTTCAAAGAATTTGTCTAAAATTTATTTCTGTCATGTTATCATTACAGAAGGCTGCTGAAAATGAAGATTATTATTCTGTTTTTACAACCTTGTCTTTGTATATATGCAAATATAAAGCTTTTGTGTTTATATATTCAGTGTCCTTTCTGTGACAATAATAAATTCATTTTTTTATGGTATGGGGCCTCTTACTCTTGACATAGTTTAGGGCAGTGATTCTCAAACTTTTGTACTGGTGATACCTTTCACATAGGAAGCCTCTGAGTACAACCCCCCTTATAAATTGAACACACATTTTTATATATTTAACACCATTATAAATGCTGGAGCAAAAGCGGGGTTTGGGGTGGAAGCTGATAGCGCGTGACCTCCCCACCTAATAACCTCACAAACCCTGGTTTGAGAAACCCTGGTTTAGGGCCTCAGAATGTCATAATCCGGTCCTGGCTGGGGGTGTGTGGGTGTGCAGCTGTGAGAGCCTGAGGGGTGTGTGCCGGGCTGTAGCTAGAGGTGTTGTGGCTGTGGGAGCCCCAGGGGTGTGTACTGGCCAGCAGCTGAGGTTGAGGGAGCCCTAGGGGCGTGCGCCCGGCTGTAGCTGGGGTTGAGGGAGCCGGAGGGGCGTGCGCCGGGCTGTAGCGGGGGTTGAGGGAGCCCGAGGGCCGTGCGCCGGGCTGTAGCGGGGGTTGAGGGAGCCGGAGGGGCGTGCGCCGGGCTGTAGCGGGGGTTGAGGGAGCCCGAGGGCCGTGCGCCGGGCTGTAGCGGCAGTAGAGGGAGCCGGAGGGGTGTGCGCCGGGCTGTAGCGGCGGTTGAGGGAGCCGGAGGGGTGTGCGCCGGGCTGTAGCGGCGGTTGAGGGAGCCCGAGGGGTGTGCGCCGGGCTGTAGCGGCGGTTGAGGGAGCCCGAGGGGTGTGCGCCGGGCTGTAGCGGGGGTTGAGGGAACCCGAGGGGTGTGCCCCGGGCTGTAGCGGGGGTTGAGGGAGCCCGAGGGGTGTGCGCCGGGCTGTAGCGGGGGTTGAGGGAGCCGGAGGGGTGTGCGCCGGGCTGTAGCTAGAGGTGTTGTGGCTGTGGGAGCCCCAGGGGTGTGTACTGGCCAGCAGCTGAGGTTGAGGGAGCCCGAGGGGCGTGCGCCCGGCTGTAGCGGGGGTTGAGGGAGCCGGAGGGGTGTGCGCCCGGCTGTAGCGGGGGTTGAGGGAGCCCGAGGGCCGTGCGCCGGGCTGTAGCGGCGGTTGAGGGAGCCCGAGGGGTGTGCGCAGGGCTGTAGCGGCGGTTGAGGGAGCCGGAGGGGTGTGCGCCGGGCTGTAGCGGGGGTTGAGGGAGCCGGAGGGGTGTGCGCCGGGCTGTAGCGGGGGTTGAGGGAACCCGAGGGGTGTGCGCCGGGCTGTAGCGGCGGTTGAGGGAACCCGAGGGGTGTGCGCCGGGCTGTAGCGGGGGTTGAGGGAGCCCGAGGGGTGTGCGCCGGGCTGTAGCGGGGGTTGTGGGAGCCCGAGGGGTGTGCGCCGGGCTGTAGCGGGGGTTGTGGGAGCCCGAGGGGTGTGCGCCGGGCTGTAGCGGGGGTTGAGGGAGCCCGAGGGGTGTGCGCCGGGCTGTAGCGGCAGTAGAGGGAGCCGGAGGGGTGTGCGCCGGGCTGTAGCGGGGGTTGAGGGAACCCGAGGGGTGTGCGCCGGGCTGCAGCTGGGGTTGTTGTGGCTGTGGGCGGCCGAGGGCTGCGTGCCCGGCTGTAGCGGGGGAGCCGGCTGCCGGGTGCGGGTGGGTGCGAGGCTGTCCTAGGGAAGCGCAGGCACAGGGGGGGACCGGGGCTAACGGATCTGCAGGGGGCTGGGAGCGGGGCGAGGAGCTGTCAAACCCGCACCCCGCCCTCCCCGGCTCTGTGCCAATGAGTCCAGCCAGGTCCTGTCACGTGACCAGAAGGGGGCGTGGCTGCGCGTGGGCCCTGCCCGGCTGGTCCAGGGCGAAGGCGGCGCGGCTGCTGAGGGGATCAAACAGCGACGCTGCGCCGCGGCGGGGTCCGGGGACAGGAGCCCGAGCCCAGGAGCAGGGCAGGAGGCGTCCCGGAAACGGTCCCCTATAGCCGGCCAGGGCCGCGCGCGCCTTTTCGTCACACGCGGGTAACGGCCGGGCGCTCCCGGGTGTCGCTTGGGGAGGTGAGAGCCGCGGTCTGGGACGCGCTGCCCGCCCGGGGCACTAACTGGGGTGGTACCGGGGTGCCCAGGCGGCGGCGACTGCTGGGGCTTCTCCCAACCGTTGGAATCCGCCCCGGCGCTGCCGGGCTGCGAGCGAGCCGGCCCCTGGGCTGCTGCTCCAGACCCCTCGGCTGCCATGGCGGAGCCCGGCGCTGCCCGCACTGCGGGGGTCCCTCCTGGCCAGCGCCGCCCCCACCCCACCCCGCACCGTGTCGCTGAGGGGGTCCGGGGGGAGGCAACGGGGCGCCTCGTTAGAGCCCGGCCAGGGTCGCGCCCGGCGCGGCGCTGCGGGGACAGAGGCGTTCGCGTCTCTGCAGCCTGTCCCTGCGGGGCGGTCGCCCCCCGCGCCTTTGTGTGGCGCTTGCTCGTGCGATAGCACTGGCCGACCTCAACTTCAAACCGTGTTTGATCTGCGAAGGACGTCAGCATAACCAACTGGGCGGGTAACGTTGTTGGGATCGGGAGGGATGTCGCTGGGGTTGTGGAATTACCCTTTTGGCAGGGGGGCTGGGTGGATAAATCACTAAAAACTGGGGCACTTTACTTGTTGAAACCTGTGTAGAAGGTGGTTAGACCCGTGGGGAAAATAGTTGAGGGTTGTGTGACTTTGCACGTGATATCATCATGGGTGGTTGTCACTTGGCACTCAGTGTGGTGCCTCATTCAGTTTTAGGTAAACGTATCTGCTGATGTATTAATCAGACTAAGAAAATATTTTGCTCTGCAAAATTTAGAGAAAATGAAGAGTAGTGAATTGTCATGCGGGATGCATCGTCATTGGAGGCTTAATGAGCAAGGCATATTTAAGCTGAAACTGGGAATCAAGATAACATACTAATAAGCCCTTTTAAAAATACAGAATACAGTTTTAAAAACCTAGTTTTCTCTGTTGTCAGTAATCTCCTTTTCTTAGAACTGGGAAGGGAGTCTCCTGATTAACAGTTTAATTCTCCCAGGGGAACAAAACTTAAATTTCCCAAGGATTATAAACTGTTGTATGTCACCACTGACCCTCCTATATATTTATTAGAAATGTCTATTTGAAAGACTCTTTTAGATACACTCACAAGTATGTTTAATACTTAGTAGTTTAATGAAATACTGTTAATCTTTTAATTCTCAGTCCACTATGCAGAAGCCCTATAATATTTGTTTTAAAACAATCTGTATAAATCACCGTGTTCAGGAAAGCTGCAAAAAACAAATTACCCCCCCCACCACCAGTGTTCTCTAAAGGTAGATTAAAAAAAAAAACTTAAATGAGTTGAACCTATCACTTTTTATTAGAAATTCATCTGCTTATATGTGTGTATTTAAAGCAAAACATAGAGCTGTTCAAACCGAGGACAGAAAAAAATCTCAAAACATTAATTTTCATGAGAGGGCTCTTTTGGCTGAAACCTTAGATGTTTTATTTTAATCCCTGGAGATAAATTAGAATGGAAATTAACACTTGGCAAAACCTGACTTGTATGATTAGCTCCCAAGTAAAACTCACTTTGATGTTAACCTCATTTTTATTCTCCTTAAATCTGTCAGATCTTTGAAACAAGGGCTGTAGCAGTTCTTAAAAACATCAGCAGTTGGACAGTTGTCTGCTCACTACAAATGTTGTGGTGAGGATGTATTTAGTTCCATTCCTTTGCTCTCCTTGCCAACTCAGTTCTTGTGAGCTGGCAGGAATCTGAAATTGATAGCCCTGCTTCCTTAAGCACAGGGCTTAAACCGAAAACAAACACGCTTTCATTTCATTGACTTGTGATATCTTTAGAAAATAAGAGCTTCTCTGAATCCAATGCAAACACCTACAAATGTTCTTTCAGCCATGTACTAATTTTCCTAAAAACTCTTTAGCCTCTGCTGTAAACTGGTTTGCCACATGCCTATCTGATATGTACTGTGCAGTATTTTAGTCTTTGAAACCTACAGGAGCACTTGACAAGCAGGATTCCAGTCCATCTTAGTTCATTGCCTGTTAAAAATGCTTCTAGCTGGGGAAAAGGGAGGTGTTGCAAAGGGGTGCTGGATGCTTGTTCCCATCTATGGTTATGGTAACTTGTGAGCTGTTAGGCTTTAAGTCAGTGATACTCAGACTGGGGCTTGGGAGCTGCAAGTGGCTCTTTGCAGTACGTAATATTTAAACACTGTGATTTAATTATTAACCAGTCAGGATGCTTTTACAGTAAAAGCTTTATCTGGCATGTTCGGGGAATGGGGGGTGCTGGTAAGTCAAAATTCCGGTTAACTAAGAGTTATGCTTACCAATGGAGGGAGGGGAATGCAGGGCACAGGCTGTGGGAGGGAGTTTGGGTGTGGGAGGGGGCATGGGAGGGTTTCGGGGTGCTGGATCTGGGCAGTGCTCACCTCGGGTGGCTCCCTGCAAGCGGTGACATGTCTCTGCTGCTTCTAGATGGAGGGGTGGTCAGGTGGCTCTTCATGCTGTCTCTGCCCCTGCAGCTCCCATTGGTCGTGGTTCCCGGCCAATGGGAGCTGTGGAGCCAGCGCTTGGGGTGGGGACAGAGCCCCCGTGGCTGTTTCTTTGCCAAAGAGCAGCAGGGATATGTCACCAGGTAGGGAGCCTGCCGGTGCCAACCAGACTTTTAATGGATATCAGAAATGCCGGTTTCTAGAGGTTTCTGGTTAACATGCAGAATAACCCAGCTTTTACTGTACTATGTTATTAACCAGTGTAGTTGATATAATAATAATACTTAGAATAACCAAGAAAATTAATTAAAAAAAATAAAGTACTACTACTACTGTGACTCTCTTGGGTAATGTTGATTGCTAATTTGGCTCCTGAACAACTGAAGTCTGAGTATCACTGCTTCAAGTATTTAAGGTGTGACAGAGTCCTTCTTTTGGAGAAAAGAAAAGCTAACTAAGAGCTGTGAATAAAGGGAACCGGTGCTTAGACAGCTAGATACAAATGACAGCAACGAATTGAGTGTTTTTCCTGCTTTTAACCATGGGTTGCAGGGGGACTATCTTAAATTGGGAACCAAAGATCTGAAAATTTCTTGTTGTGTTTAAAAGCTTTTCTGTCTTCTCACGTTCAAAGAGTGTCCAAGGAAACATTTTCCCAGCCCATACTATTTATTTGTCAAGGATCCTTTCACTTTTTTAGCAACTCTGAGACTAAGAACTTTAAAAAAAAAAAAAGTTAAGGCAAACACTGTATAAAACCTAAAATCCTTTTCTCTTTTTTGTGAAGGTTAACTGCAGAGGAGAAAAAGTTGGGTTTGTGCTCTTCTTGCCTCTTCTTATATAACGAAGGCCCAGTTTATATATTTTTTTAATCTTGCTTGTTTTTAACAAATTACAAATTCAGGTTTTGTCTGCTCTGGAAGGCTCTTTGACTCTTGGAGTTGTTGAAACTATTAAATCCCTAGAGTCAAGAGAGTGAAAGTAGAGTAACAGGATTTTTAAATCGTCTTTTGCATGTAATGTTCTCTGTGTCTGTTGTGCTAGTTAATTTACATACTTTAAAGACATGATCCAACTCCGGTTGACTTCAGTGGGAGAGATGGATCAGGCTGAAAGTCTGGCATAAAGTGCAGCCAGTTTGACTAATGTGCACCTAACCATGTTGTAGCTATTTTATACACCATTTCTTTAGGATGTGAGTCCAGGGAAGTGAAGATACTAATGTTTTGAACCACACATTGACAAAATGTTATTGAGAGCAAGCCACATTATGCAGGATTTACATATCTTAGCATTCAGATGCTCTCTGCAAGAAACCTTTTCCCCATGTCTAAAAATTAGCTGCAATTAATGATAGAAGCATATAGGTCCTCCCTACTCTCAGTTTTAAACTAAGGGTCACAAATACAGCTGACCAATTGTGTGTTTCATGATGGTGCATGCACCAGATATAAACATATATACAAAAACCATTTACTACAACAGAAATGCCTCCCTGAACTTCTGTACTGTATATTCTGGGGAACAGCACTTCTAAAAAGTCTTAATTCTTGACAAAAACTTGTGATTACTGATTCTTGGGTGAGATGCTACTTAAGTTTTCAGTACTCTGAATACATTAGACAGGGTTTGAAAAGAGATTATGAGCTTGATCTCTTACTTTTTTCCTTTCACTTTTTTTCTCTGTTTCCCCAACTGTGATATCTTTCTATCTCATGCAGTGTATGTGGCTGTCACTTTAGGCTATAAGTCACAAGAGCTCTCTAATTCAGGCCTCATGCTCTCCTGCTTTTGAACAGGGAAGAGTCTTGATAAAGAAAGTAGATATAACTGTATTTGTAAAATATATGCTGACGTGTTGCTTTGCTGTGCCAGTGGACTTGCTGTATGAACCATAATAGCCTTCACGTAGTATGATTTGTCATTATTTTAATGTAATGGCTATCTCTGCTTCAGAGGGAGAGAAGATTTAAAAATAAATGAGCTAGGTATCATGAAAGGAGACAAGGGGAAGGGAGCCGTTGTCTTAAGGAAGCAAGAATGAATCATTGTTTTCTGTAAAATGCAGTTTTTATACTGGTTAAGTGTTGCAGTAGTTTTCTGGAAGTACCCACAAAGTACTAGATGCTGTACAAACATAAAAGATGATGTTCCTTACCCCAAAGAACTTACTGTTGAATTTTTGGCTTTCTGCTTAATGTTTTCTGATAAGTAATTAATGAAGATTTCTGCAAATAGTCTCTGTCAGGAGTGCTGACGGGGAGAGCTGTAGCTGGAACTCATTAAAAGGTATATTTGCATGGCTCCTATGTTTACAGGAAATAAAAAATTAGAGGCTTTGCAATTGTGCAGTTGCAGGCAGTCAGTGAGATGAGGTGTGGGGGATGTGCAGAGTGTTTGCTTTTCTAAATGTCAAGCTGAACAGGTTCTTTATTGAGTAGTACTAAATTTATTTTCTGCATTCTGTGCACAGATTTACTCATGTGAAACCAATAAAGTTTTTACGTTTTAGTCCATTCTAACACATTTCTAGTCTGATTATTTTTAACAGATATGGTGTGTGTGTACCTTACAGCATAAATAGTATTGGAAGATTAGGAGTTGGCATTATGAGAGGCCAAGGACAAAATTAGGCCTGGTGTACAACCCAGAGCCCCACTTACACATAGGTTGGGGGAGGGGGCCATGCTGTAGGATTCCTACTTAAGAACTGTCTTTGTATCCTGCTTGGTTAAGTCATCTCTTGTAGCAGTCTTTGGCTAATTAATATTAGGTTGAAGCCATTTTTGCTCACCTCCAGCTGCTTAAAGAGGATGTGGTCTCACTCTGCCCTCAAAACCCCATAAATTCCTGTGTGTGGAAGGGAGAAGGAAGAACCTAGAAAAGGCTGATGGAAGGGCAAAGGAGGAAGCCACCCTCAGCTGAGAGGCTGTAAGATGGCCTCTGCTACTCCATCGCTTCTTCCTTCCTATAAACCACACCCACAGCCAGGAAGCTCTGGGGTTTTGGGGGCAGAGTGAGACCCATGAATAACTCTTGTGGCTGCCTCTGCTGTTTGACTTTTCTAATGACCAGTAGAATGAAATTGACAGTTGTGAACAGTAGCAATGAAAATGACTATGCTTGTTTTGTTTTGCTGCTTACTGAGAAAGGTATATGCAACTGCTGAAGCACCGGAGCTGTCTTCCTATAAATCTTTTAGACAGACAGCACTGCATCATATTGATGCTATAAGATTTTCTTTGCAATTGTAAGGAATCAGAACTATGGTCCAGATTCTCAAAGGTAATTAGGCTCAGATCCTCAAAAGCAGGCACCTATGCTGCTATTTAAAATTAAAGACTTAGTTATGTAGAAACCAGTGGTTTTGGGCCCTTTCTGTTCTTGCCCCCTCTTAACTTGAGGGAAAAAGTTCTTGCTCCTGGAGAGTAGACTTTTTTCAAATCCAGGACAAAAATATTTGCCTCTTATTGGAGAGAGAGTACCACCAGTGTTAAGCCTTGCTTAGTTTTATGAGTGACACAAGGCATAACCTTTTGGACAGCGAAGTTACATCAGTGAAGAGATTATCTGATGATTGAAGACTGAGCAGAAGAAACTTCAATTACCAGTATTTAAAGTAACTACTTGGTCAGCTCATGGTAACAGTATGTTACATGCTTTTCCAGTAACTTGGTACATGTTAATTTAGACCTTGTCCACATTTAAATGTAGATTGACCTAGCCATGTCAATCAACGTGTGAAAAATTCACACCCCTGAGTACCATAGTTAAGATGACTTAGCCCTGTTGTAGACATGGTTAAGTTGATGGAAAAAGTCTTCTGTTGACCTAGCCACTGTCTCTTGTGGGGTTGGATTACTTACATTGACTGAAAAATCTCTTCCATCGACATGGGAAGCATCTCTGCTATCGGTGCTACACCAGCATAGCTGCTGCTATAGCACCCATAATGTATCTGTGCCCTTAGCCTTATAGCTTTACACCCACAACAGAGAGCCTTGCTGGTGCACCTTGGTGTTTGTAGATCAGTGACCTTGAACTCTGCAGTACAGGAGTATGTACGTCGTAGGCTCTCTTAATTCTAATTCGATTATTGAGAACCAATTTATATCATGGATGATCTGAACATGAAGAGTATATCTAAAAACAGCACTTCCATGTATTATAGCATTTACTGTCAGGAAATACTTCTGTCAAGGTTCTTATATCTTAGGTGGATTGTATAGTGATATGTTTTCCTGCCCCCCAATTCAGTACACTATCCCTTGTTTAGTTTGATATTAAACCCAATTTTTTACTCCATCTGCACTTTATAATGTGTTGCAGATTTTCAGTTGCAATGCATGCATTATAGATAGAGCCGTACCACATTCATGGTCCATTTTGGTCAGTTTCACGATCGTAGGATTTAAAAAATCATAAATTTTATGATTTCAGCTATTTAAATCTGAAATTTCATGGTGTTGTAATTGTAGGGTTCCTGACCCAAAAAGGGGCTGTGGGGGGGTCGCAAGGTTATTGTAGGTGAGGTTGCGATACTGCTACCCTTAGTTCTGCACTGCTGCTGACGGCAGAGCTGCCTTCAGAGCTGAGCAGTTGGAGAGCGGCAGCTGCTGTCTGGGAGCCCAGCTCTGAAGGCAGAGCCGCCGCCAGCAGCAGCAGCAGCGCAGAAGTAGAGTGACAGTACTATACTATGCCATCCTTTACTTCTGCACTGCTCCCTCCAGAGCTGGGCCCTCAGTCAGCAGCCGCCACTGTCAGGCCGCCTAGCTCTGAAGGCAGCACGGAAGTAAGGGTGGCAATACCATGGCCCCCCCCCACAACATTGTGACACCCCACAACTCCTTTTTGGGTCAGGACACCCAATTTGAGAAACGTTTGTCTCCCCAGTGAAATCTGTAGGATAGGGTAAAAGCACACAAGACCAGATTTCATAGTCCGTGACAGCCCATAATTATAGAACCTCTTGGAGTGGGGAAGAGGGAGCAGTTAGTAGTGGTTGACAGCTGGTTTCTGATGTAGGGTGCCTGGGAAAGTGAGGAATCAGACCTGGCTTTCGGCAGTGAGGAGGCAGCTTGGACTCTGATTCTGGGAGGTAAAGAAATCTTTGTTTCTTCCTACCTTTAACTAGGTAGGAATGTGGGTTTTATTTTGTAACGAACAACTTCTTACTGCAGTCTACAACAATTTCTCCTACATGCAATAAAAAAGGAGATGATACCTCAGGGTTTTTTTGATGGGTGTTTTTTTGGGGGGGTGAAAATTTTAGCAGGGAAATAACTATAATTTTTGATATCTAAACTGTACAGTACGTAACCTGTGTAACTTATTTTGCATTTGTTACCTTCACCTCATCCCCCAGTCCTTCCATTTTAAAAAAAAATACACTTGTTGCATCTAGTCTCTTTGGATTCATAAGCCTTTGAGGATAATGATTGTTACTGTTTGTGGTTGTACAATTCCTAGCACAATGATCCTGAGCGGTGCCTCAGAGTGGTACTTCAATACAAATGCTAGTTAATAATATTGCTCTACTGAGATGAATAGGAGTAATTTTTATTTTTCTTTTCCAGACCTGTTCACTGTACCCACAGACATGTGCAGATGCCACTGCATTTGTCGGCTTACATTTTGAAGGTTATTTTATGGTTTTAAGGGATAGTTTTTCTTTTTTTTAAAAGAATCTTAGATTTAGGCACACAATTATGCATCTGTTTATGCAGCTGCATAACTGCATGAAACAGAACAGTAGGATACAGTTTCCATTCTAACTTCACTCACTGGCTTTTAACTTCCTCAGAAAAGTTGCTTCTGGGTTGAAATTTATTTGCTTGACCTTGGAGCAAAGGTGAATCTTATATTGGAAGATGTTTAACAATCAATACAGCCACTCTTAAATTATGGGAATACTTTTCCTATATGTTACAGGAGATGTCTTTGGTCACATAACTGTAATGGGAGAAGTGACAGCTTCCTAGTTGGTTGAAGTAAATACTTCAGATTTGAAGAAAACAGGCTTAGTGTTTAAATGACATATATTTAAAAATGACTGTAAGTTGACAGATACATCAGTTGGGGAAGGTATAATAAAGCCCAAACTACAGTTCCGTCCAAACCTCTTTTTCTAAGGACTGGCTGTACTAACTTGAAGAAGATTAAAAAATAGGATCAAAGTAACAAAAACCACAACCACCAAGTGAGGTTTTTACAGCATTTAGCACATGGGAGAGTGGAAACCCCCTTCCCCTGGGTAGATTCTTTTGATACCTTTTTGATCTCCTTACAAGTCCTCATGAAGGGTTTTACCTGAACATTCATTACTACTGGGGGAATTCTGCACCACTGCGCATGCGCAGAATTCATGTGCTGCTCAGAATTTTTTTTCTCAGCAGAAAATATTCTGCAAAGAAGTGCTGCAGTTATGCCTTTTGCCCACCAGGGGCCTTTGTGGCACCAGGACAGTGAGAAGCTGCTCCCAAGCAGGAACAGCCCAGCTGGGGATAGGGAAGAGAAGAGGCTGTATTCCTCAAAGCACCCTGCTCGTGGGGCTAGGTCAGGATGCATGGGATGTGGGGGAATGGACAGCATGGGGCTGCTGTGGGTCGTGGTGGTGGTCACAAACTGGGGTTCAGAATGGCTAGTGAGGGGGATGGCAGGGGCTAAATGGGAGTGGGGGTGCAGAGACATGGGGATGGGGGCAGATGTGCCTGACTGAATGAGAATGGCTAGGGTCTGCATCGGGGAGGCTCCCTAACAATCCCTCCTCCCCCCCCTAAAAAGAACAACGAACCCCTGTTCCATACTTCTCCCACCGACACCCAACAGCCCTCCAAGTTCATACCCCAGGCCCCTTCCCAGCAATTACTTCCCTCTCCCTCAGCTCCTTTGATACCCTTGACTCCCCCAAGTCTCAGAAGCAGTGCAAAGAGGTGTGGGAAATATGTTTGTACTGTAGTTTAAATGAATTATTATTCAAAGTTCTATATTAATATGCCTTGTAAGGAATCTCTTTGTCAAAAAACATTTCCTGAATCTTTTTTTGTTGTCTGTATTGTTACAGATATACTTGCTGACAGGTATTTTGAAATAATTTACTAAAATAATTGATACTGGCATGATTATATTGTTGTTTTGAAAAATAAAATATGCAGAATTTTTATTTTTTTGGTCCGGATTTCCCCCCAGAAGTAATTCATCTACCCTCCAACTGAGCTGAGACTAGTCCTTATATATTTCTCAAAGGCAGTTTGATTCTTTGGTCTCATGACTGATAGGCTGAGAAATTTCGTTGCCAAGAAAGAAATGAGCCTATTCTGAAAGGGCCCAAGCACCTAAATGTGTGTGACCCAGGACCTTGTTACACTGATCTCTTTTGTGTATGTGTATTAAGATACACTGTTTCTTTTTTAAGTGTATGACTGTATTCTTCAACAAAGCTAGTTCTTTTGTCTTAAAACTTAGGAAACTAAAAAACCAAAATAATTGTTTATGTGGTATTAGTGATGCAAAACCGTGAGCTTAAGTTAGGAAATTTGGAGAGTTAGTGCAGCAAGAACTATTAACTTGTCCACACTGTGGTTTTGTAGTGACTTCCATTGTTTTTGTTTTTTTGTTCAGTCTAAACAGTAATTATTGCTGTATTTATTCTGTGCCATAACTTGGTCCCATTGTACATTCTGTATATTTTTACATTCAGGTAAATATTGTAATACTTAGAAGTTACCAAAACCTGTGATTTCTCAACCTGAACACTGTCTTAATGCTGTTTCCTTTTAAATATAAACTTCATGTGTATGATACTTCAAATAATGAAGCTAAAAAGGCCTTTTGTTTAGATACTAGTTGACTCTAAATTGATACCTACCTTCTAACACATCATAAAGTGAATAAATGAACTTTTGTGCTTTGAAGGGGTACTGTTACATCCAACTTGGATGCAAATCTCTTTAAGAACTTAATCCTAAAAAATTGAAGATCAATAAAAAATACTTCCACAAAACTTGTGAAAACCTATTCCAATGGGAAGCTTTTATTAACAAATAAATGTTTCCTGCACTGTCAGCATCTTGACAGAGATTGTGCAGGGGCATGAAAATAGAAAATGAAACTATCTATAAACAAAAAAAATTGACGAATCAGTTTATTTTCCTTGCTAGGGCTCAGAGAAATGGGAAAATAAACATACTGAAAAATAATCAGAATTTCAATATTTTAAGTATCTTTGATGTAGTAATACAGTTATCTTAATGAGTGTTCGCTCCAATACTAACTTCTTTATTCTGCTTGTTGCTCAAATTCAGGTTTTTTTGTATTACATTTATTTATCTTTGTCTGAATTGAGTCCTCTAAAAGCAGAGTATGACTCTGCTTATAGTGATCAGAAGATGACAAACCGAGCCCACTGCAGTTAGAGCAATCTCTGAGAATTGTGTAGTGAAGCCTATACGTTGGTCTGTTGTCTTATTAATTGCTGGAAAAGATACTTGGCTGAATTCCAAAGAGAAATGTAGTTAATTTTGATGAGTCATTATAAAGCAATTAGTTGTGGGGGAAGTTGTCGTATTGGTTTTGTTTACAGTGATCACATACTTCACATATTTAAACAAAACTTCCACATATGGACTAAAAAGTTTGTCTATAGCAAGTTTGTCTATAACAAAACTTTATCCATAAGACAAGATTAATATTTTTATGGGGAAAACATGGGCAATGTTTGATGAAGTGACCTCATATTTTGATGAATATACTGAAGTAATATGTCCACACAATCTTCACCAGTCTGCAAGTATTTTGATGATATTGTGTGTTCGGGTTCACATCAGGATATTCAAAACTCAGCTTCCAAAGACCACATCTAAGTCAAAGTGAGGATACATAGTGACATATAACTGTGTTTTACTGCTAAGTATCTATTTTGTCTTTCATGGGTGAATATTAAAGATTTAATTGATGTAAGATTCCTTTCTGTCACTGAAAATGGTATATATCACTAGCCTGCCATAACCACTGAATGTTAGCCACAGAAACCTGTTTTACCATTATTTTCCACTCCAGGGAAAAGCCTGTACATAGTCTTTTAAGGCTTTGTCTACACTGGTACTTCGTCGACAAACCTTCTGTTGTTCAGGGGAGTGGAAGTTTTTTGTCGTCAGGATAGAGCTCTCCTGCCGACAAACCGCAGCTACACTTTGTGGCTTTTAGTGGCACGGCTATAGTGCTAAAAGCTGCGTAGCGTAGCCATACCCATAGCCAGTGTGCGCTTGTGTCCCCACTTTGCACCCATCCACTAATCTAGTACAATCTTCCTGCATAACCCTTCCTCAATTAACGTCTTTTCTCTCTCTCTCTCTCTCTCTCCTGTCTTCTGCTTTTGTTACTCTTTTTTTTCTCTTCTTGTTTTTACTCTGTTTATTATTGCTCCCCCTTTTCTTTTGTTTGTTCCCCCAGCCTATTTCATTGCTCGCCAGAAGGCTATATGGTGCTGGGGTAAGGTAGGGGGTCGTTAATCACTCTAGCACCAGGACATGAGCTCTCTCAAGAGAGTCTGTGTTATAAGAGCAGATGTATAATCTGTCTTGTAAGCCTGAACTGCTGTTGGAACGGAAGGTGGCTTTCAAGAAGCTGTGCTCTCTTACCCACGGCATGCGTTCAGCGAGAAGTTGAGTGAATCAAGGATCATGTGACTTCTTCCTGTCTTTCCTCCCCCCCAGCTATCACTTTGCTCCTCTGCCTAACACTCATACTGCTCCTCTCCACAGCCCTTTTTCCTTGAACTGGTGCGTGCTTGCCCTGGGTGCCCAGATTCCAGGTTGAGGTGCTTGGGGGAGAATGGGGAAAAATATATAGCCAGCTCTTCTTATTTTTGGTTTTGATATGGCTTGATGACTGAGCCATTTTAAAATCACTGAGTAGTATGAGGCAGTCTGGCATTAATAGATGGAATTTTACTGAGAGGTGTATTTTGGTACTTCATAAGAACAAGTAATTTGCTTTTTAACGTGGACAAAATAGTTATGAGGCTACTTGGACATTAAGGTTCTGAATCTCTGTAAACTGCAGTTTTGTTCCTCAGCTGTGGAAGTCAAACATGCCTGATGTGCCGTACTGCTGAACAGTGCTGGGACAATGAGTTCACCATTGTTTCTTTCACTGGAGAGCTGTTCCTACCGATAAATAGTGTAACCTGAAAATAAATACTTACTATGTCTAGAAACTCTCCAGTCTTTGTGATTGCATAACTTTTTGTCTGAAAAAGGCTGCAGGGCAGCCTTTTTGTAATAAGAGAACAGGCTCCTCATTATGAGTGATGTAAGTGCCCTACTTTCTAATCTGTACAGTGGAAAGCAACCACAAAACCAGAATTATTTGTGGTACTCTTCAAATTGAATGATGATCCTTTCCATAGCTTGTGTATTAACTGAAACACTCTTAATAACTTATCAGTTAACAAGAGTGCAGTATGATGTATATTACTTCAGCACTATGTTGTGAGTCAGGACTGATTTTTATTTTTTTAATTTTATTTTTTTTTAATCTATTCCTTATTTTTGTATCAGTGGTCACACTTGACTGGATTGACCTTTTCAGTTTGAAGTCAAGGGAACATGAATTTATCTGCCCCTTCTTTTTACCTTCTTTTGGGATATGTACCATTGGTGCAGCTCCAGCTAATGTAGATGAGGCACGGGTGTTTTTACTATTTCTTGTCTAATGAGATAACACAATGGTGATGCTTTTGCCCTGTCCAGATTACAGTCACACTTTTGCTACCGCTAGTGGAGCTGCATTTTATGTATGCTTTATTAAACTCAGATGAATTTTGGGATCTTGAAAGTGGAGGCCAAACCAAACTTTAGTGAGCCAAGCATATTGCTGTGTGACACTGTTAGCTTCCCCACACCTCTGCAGTACTTTTGTTCGTTTCACTTCTCGGTCTCTTCTAAATGTAGATATTTTACAGTGTGGACTAACATAAAATGTTTAGATACTCCAATAAAACAGAAGATGTAAAAATAAAATGGAAGACACCAAAAAAAGGAACAAATGTAGCACGTGCCATTATCCCAGCTAGTGAAATGTTTTCTGGTGACATGGCTCTTTAAAGAGCCAATGATTGGAGACCTACGGGAGTACTTTAAAAGACACACAGTGAGGATGCTTGATCTTAAGTAACTACTTGCTGAGTGTCTTCTTTCTAAGAGTGCTTTGTATAAGCCTGAATTTGAGGAAAACATTTTAATTTTGTTGGTCAAAACAGAGACAAGGGAAGGAAAAAGAAATGCAGTCCTATGTAGTAGATAATTTTGAAGGAGATGTTCATATTTGTGTCAGGTCATGCACTTAAAACTTAAAATTCTATGTGTGGTGACCTTTTATTTTGTTTTAAGGTCAGAAGGGTCCATTATGATCATCTAGTTTACTTCCTGCATAACACATGCCATAGGACTTCACCCAGTAGTTTCTTTATAAAATAGATAAATTCTGTTTGAGCGTTAGCATAGCTCTTAGAAAGATATATAGTCTTCATTTAAACACTTCAACTGTTGAACCTACCACATCCCAAGGCAAGTTGTTCCAGTGGTTAACTACTCTTACTGTTAAAAATGTGTGGCATATTCCTTGTCTGAATTTGTCCAGCTTTACCTTTAACCACTGAATCTCATTATGCCTTTTTCTGCTAGATTAAAGAGCCCTCCACTATCAGAAATCTCTTACACATTCAGGTACTCATAGACTTTGCTCAAGTCATCTCTTCACCTTCTCTTTCATAAATTACATACATTTAGCTTCCCTAGTTCTCACTATAAGGCATGTTTTCTAAACCTGGAACTATTCTTGTATGTCTTTTCTGAACACTTTCCAATTTGTCACCATCTTTTTTGAAGCGTAGACATCAGAAATGGAGACGATATTTCAGTAATAATCTCACTGTGCTGTGAACAGGGGTGATGCCACCTCCCTGCTCCTACTTGATGTTCCTCTGCTTAGGCAGGCAAAAATTGCATTTGCCCTCTGTCACACAGAGCCCTGATAGAGCTCTTCCTTTGTCTGGACACTATCTCCACACCGAGTCCGTTTTATGTGGAGCTCACCTCATTGGGCTCCATGTGCACTTTAAGTCTCCTGAGTCTGAACATAATCTCTAGGCATTGCCCCGTCTGGAGGTGCCCTTTTAGAGTGCAGATCCTCTGTCTAGCACCCCCTTCTGAGATCTGTGCCAAATTGCCTAGTCCCTGGGACTAATCCTGGTCCTTCAGACTTCTCTGTATCTTAAGTACACCGCTCTTCTCCAGAATTTCAGCTGTGTGGCTGAAATTCTGACTTTACAGTTAAACTCTTCAGGAGCATATGACAGTGAAAACAAACAGATATTGCTCAGTATTCCAAACGCCATTACTCTTTACTTAGCAGCATGGGATATGTGCCAGTCTAGACAAAATACAATACAGTTTTACACATTTTCCCTGTCTCAGCTTCTTCATCACACTGGGGAATCCTCTGAAGTGTCCAGAGTCATTTCTTGAGTCTCGTGGCACCTTTTAGGTCATCTAGTGGTTTGAGCATTGTCCTGCTAAACCCAGGGTTGTGAGTTCAATCCTTGAGGGGGCCATTTAGGGATCTGGGGCAAAAATTGGGGATTGGTCCTGCTTTGAGCAGGGGGTTGGACTAGATGACCTCCTGAGGTCCCTTCCAACCCTGATATTCTATGATTCTATGATCTAGCCTTCTGTGACCTTGGCTGGTAGTCCTGCAGTTAAACCAGAGCCCCTGTTGTGAAAATATGCCCATCAATTCCTCTCTTCTACAGCAGCTTTGGGTAGGTCTCTGAGAATCTCAAGTTTGTGTTCCCCTACTAATAGTTTTAGTACTAATGCTGGACATTTTCCATTCTCCACTTCATCAACCCTTTGCAAATAAACTTTGTTAGGCTGGTTTTCCCGATCAGACAACCTCTTCAGCATACAAATTGTATGATTAGAGCACAGTCATTAAGACTAATGACTATTTTCTTGGGTCTGGCAGAGATGTGCTACAGCCTTGTGCCACATCTGTTCAGAGGCATTCCATGATACAAAAATTTAATATAAACCAGAATTCATAAATTACGGTCACATTCTCTTAGCTACAGCAGTGGAAGCTCCTGTTCAGTTGGCTACCTACCATGACTTCTAAGTCTTTTTCACTGTCACTGCATTCCAGGGTACAGTCCCCCATCTTGTAAGTGTATCCTACTGTTTTTGTTTCTAAAAGTATGATGATGGGCTCTAATGAGCCTACCTTGCCAGGTGATAAGTCTGTATAATGGACCTGTGTCCATTATTTATCACTCCACCAATTTTGTGTTGCTTGTTTAAAGAAGGTTCACTATTCCTGACCAATGGGAGCTGCGGGAAGCGGCGGGCAACAGGGACATGCTGGTCGTCGCTTCCCGCAGCTCCCATTGCCTGGGAACAGCAAACCGTGGCCATTGGGAGCTGTGCGGGGCTATGCCTGTGGGTGGTCAACGTAAACAAAATGTCTCGCGGCCCGCCTTCGGATTACCCTGATGGGCTGCGTACCGAAGGTTGCCAACCCCTGCTTTAGGGCATAATCCATCTACTAACTGATGTAAGTTTCTTCCAAATTCCAATGTGCAGTTTACTCCATAAGTGCCCATTATAGGGTTACTCATGCTTTCCTGTGAAAAAGCTGGTTCTGGCCACTGCCAGGCAAGGCACTGAACTAGATGGCAACATGGATCATATCCAGTATGAAAATTCCTATGTTATATCATCTCCGTGAAAAGCAAAACAAAGATGGCTATTTGGAGGTCATATTATTAAATCTCATAACTATTGTGTTGAAAGTTCTCAGAAGTCTCTCAAAAGAACAGAGCAAAGGTTGAATAATTAAAATATACATATCTCCTAAAAAGCATCAGATTCTATTTACGCCGAACAGCACCCACTGCACCAGGTTTCCTACAGAAAAAAGTGGCATGACAGGCCATTTTTAAATTAAATGCTGAAATATGGATTTCAGAGCCTAACTGCAGGTACTCAGCTTCGGAAGTTTATGCCATTAATAATTATTTACAAAGGCCTTTTTAAAATTAATAGTCAGTCAAGTTACTTTTTTCTCTGTAGGAAACTTGGTGGAATGGATGCTGTTCCGCACGATTGGCAAACTCTAGTGCTCTTATAATCACCAACTTGCATCAATAGAATTAGTTTAAACAAAAAGGACAAGTTGCTAAGATTCAAGGATTTTGTTGAAATTATTCTTGTTAAAAATAGAAGATGTGAAGCTAGAAGTTAGTGAGCCAGCATTGGTATGTCGGATATTAGGCATAATTGGTGGACAAAATAGTGAGGGTTTGGCTACTGAAACATGTTTCATCATCATGGCTGCCGCTTCCACCTTTTTCTGTGACCCCAGGCCTTCATCCTGATCTTGAGATATGTCCTTACTAGACCAGGCCAGAGAGAGGGAGCAGGATGACATCACCACCCTACCAGCTCCAGCTGAATCCTAACCACCACCTGGGATGAAACGACTTTAATGTCATCAGTAATAAAAAATGTTGATGCCATCTAAGAGACTGTCAGACAAGGGTTTTTCCCTTCTAAAACACTGTAAAGCTAGAGTGAGAGGAAACAAGAAATGTTAAAATGAAAGCCTTATTTAACGCTTTACATTTCAAATGCTTTAACTGTTTTTTCTTTTCTGTATCTTTAATACAAGGTTTAAAGGGTTTTTATTGGTGTATACCAAACCAAACACCTTGTTTAAAACTAATGTTGGACATAGACTGGGTTATGTTAACGTCATTGGCCCATTTATTTCACCTAAATTAAAATATTATTCCCATACTTTTGTCTTCTAAATGCTCTGGGTTTCAAGAAAGCTTCACTCAACCCCCATCTCACGCACATGCACAAAACTGCTCTTTATATTCAATAGCCAAGTCTTCCAAAGTCTCAAAATACTGTGGTGTACATTTACACAAATATGCTTTAATAAAATTAAAACTAAGCAGTTGTTAAAATAAAGGGCACTGATACTTTATCCGTGCTTTCTTATTGTTTACTTGCTAATATGAAAAATTCTGTAATCCACAGCCTCCCACTAAGTAAGACCTAGAGGCTCTACTGTAATTTAGAACAATAACTTCCAAAGAAGGTGGCAAAATATGGTGGTATGGGACTTTTCTTATCCCAAATAACTATGAAGAGGCATATTCAAAAGACTTTGGGCTACCAGTTGTGGAAGGAAGAACAAAGTTATATTCTATTCCTTCCCCCTTTTACCTCTTCCCTCCCCCCTTAAAGCATATCCAGACACCAGTCCATTTAAACAAGTTTCTTATGAAACACTAAGACAGAGTAACTTTACTTATTATATTAACCAGGTATTTACATTGGGCAAAAAAGTACCAAGATACACAAAAATAAGCCAGATTTCAGAGTAGCAGCCGTGTTAGTCTGTATCTGCAAAAAGAAAAGGAGGACTTGTGGCACCTTAGAGATGAACAATAAGCCAGTATTGCAAAATAGTACACCCCATTTATTGAATAGCTAGGCTGTGTGCTTATGGATCTGAATCCATTAATCCTGATCTTAATAGAATTTGCTGCAATATTTCACATACTGAAACCAACCACTTGAAAAGCTCTCCACTGCAGAGTCCATTATTTTGTAATGTTTCACCATAATATCAAACAAATATGATTTATTTTTTTTTAAACTAGAACAACCTCCACTTTAGGGAACGATTTACCTTAATTGGAAAGTCTCTTTGTGGTAGGTTAGTTTCCTGATGTAAACAAAGCTAAATGGACCATAATGCCTTTTTTGCTAGATATGCTTAAAAATAACTTTACCTATGCTTTTTTTTAAATTACACAACACTGAGTGATTGCCAGAAGACGGAACTAGGCATCCCATGATAAATTAAAGACTACAGGAGTGCTAGTCAAGGAGAGCTGTCTTCTTATTGGTTTTAGCTGACTAAAGATAAACAATTTAATTCATATTTCTACTTTATACACAATTTTAGAGAATTACAATAAAAATCAAACATTTATAAAGCATGCTGGAGAAAAAGTAATTCAGCACATAGATACTTTTGCAAATATACATGCCCAAGTCTTTTCTTTAGATCCGTGAATTCCAACTCTGGTAAAATTCCAACACTGGTGAACTGGAAGAAGCTGCATAATATTACTGAATTTCTGCCAGGACCAATGCAGCTGCACAGTTGCTAATAAATGGGTACAAAGTGGGCTAATATAAAACAGCATAATTAAGTTTTATCTACATGCTAGTTCAGAGTGTTGTTATATCACAGCTGCTGTTACAGACAACTTAAATGAGACCTGTGCTCTGAGGACTACAGTCTAGCTTAAACAAATACTTAGTTTAAGATGTGGGAGCAATCTAAGGACAAGACACAGAAACACGTTCAAGAAAGTAGGGCTTTGTCCGCGCTCAAAATCTATACCATTTTTAACTACACTGACACAACTGCCGTAATGAGGACACAATTGTCTGGACCCAGCTATACTGGCACTGGCACTTTTATACCAATATAATTGCACCCACAATAGGTGTTGTACCAGTATCATTATTTTGTTTTAAAAAACAAAAAAAGTTACACCAACTGAAATAGTTGCAACACTACAACATCTGTTAACTTTAGTCAAGAAATTAGCTGATCAAATTAACCAGCAAGCAAGCTCTAAATATCAAATCTATGAGGCTGTTAAAACAAGAGTAAATGCTTTCAGAAATGTCAGGATAAAAATTCTAGGAAGACACATTTGATATATTTTTAACTGCATGATGCTAGAGGTGTTAACTAAGTCACTGTTGATATCACATACAACTGGATCATTCTACAAAATATGAAATTCAACGCTTACAAGTTAGTATAAAACAGAACACATGAACTATTATCAGAATTACTTTAGGGCCTTTTGTCCACTGGAGTCGCTGAAAATTGCTGTTGTTTCAGTGGGATTTAACCTTTAAAATGCATATGTCCATCTTAGAGTTTCAGACCGTTGCCCATCACTATAGCACCAAGCACCTTCCACATAAAATTAATAGTGATAGCTGAAGTCCCTAGCAGATTTTATGGAGCCTGTGGCTCTTCTTCCTTTTCAGGAGTAAAAGCTTTGGTTTTGGTTTTTGGGGGCAGGAGGCTGTCAGTCTTGCTATAAAGGAGAGGCTTTCTTGAAAAGCAAAGTTTTGCACAGTATTTCCTAGAGATCCTATCAGATGCTGGAGTTGCCTAATCTCCTTCGGAGCTTCCTTCCACACCCAGATCCTTTCTGAGAATGCCCTGTCCCTCGCTCACAAACTTTATCCTGGGCTTTTTGACCTGTGTTCTCTGTTTGGTCTTTAGCACTTCTGTGGCGCAATCCATTATTTGTTCTAAAGGTTAGGACCAATGCCTTAAACTGACAGCAGAAACCAAGTAGGAATCACCAGAGGGAATGAAGCACAGGCCTGAAGAGCTCATGACAGCCTAAGCCAGGGAAGCAATGAGCAAAATGCAGTCTAGTCAATCACTTCTTCAAAAAGGAGCCTGCTGTATGTGGGAAACACAAATACAATTAAGTCTATAAGGTTGTTTCTAGGTACTCTAAAAGCTTTCTCAAATACAATTAATATTCATAGATACTAAGGTCAGAAGGGACCGTTATGATCATCTAGTCCGACCTCCTGCACAACGCAGGCCACCGAATCTCGCCCACCCACTCCTGCGAAAAACCTCTCACCTATGTCTGAGCTATTGAAGTCCTCAGATTGTGGTTTAAAGGCTTAAAGGAGCAGAGAATCCTCCAGCAGGTGATCTGTGCCCCATGCTACAGCAGAAGGCGAAAAACCTCCAGGGCCTCTTCCAATCTGCCCTGGAGGAAAATTCCTTCCTGACCCCAAATATGGCAATCAGCTAAACCCTGAGCATATGGGCTACATTGTTCAGGTCTGCCATTCAGCTTTAGTACTGACTGAAGAGCTTCAGATTTCTATTGCATTCTAATCCTTCTCTGATTTAGCAACCGCTATCTGTGGAAGTTTTTGTAATCCATCTCCCATGACTTGCAGTACTGTAACTTAGAGCAATGTGTATTTTTAACATGGTAGACTACGTAGAATTTATTAAATTTGCAAAAACAACTGATTTTATAGGGTTGCTTTAATATATTTTATAAGGTTGCTTTGATAGGCTTTAATTTTAATTGAAGATGTCTGAACATCTTCTGAACAGTTTTGAAATCTCAAATATAATTTAACATCCCCATGGTTCCTTAACATTTGAAAAGGCTTGACACTCTGTTGCATTCACAACATCTATGAATGGGAACTTGTTAGGCAAATCATAAAGACTAAAAAGGAGCTATCCTATTCAATAATAGGAGTCTTCTGTTCTCAGACCTTTCAAAACTACTCAGGATAAACATGGGATTGCTTCTGTTTAAGGCTGACTTTTCCATCTTAAGCTTTCCCATCCTTTTTCCTGCAGTTACAGCAATGGAAATAATAAATAGTTTATTTTCCTCTGACTAGAATAACAGGAAAGGTTTTTTGCTTTTTCATATTAGAGGACGTGATCTTTTCAGATAATTTGGAAACTAGGTCTGATGTAACGTTATCTGTTCATGTTTTATTTGTTTAAAATAGGTTGATGCAAGTTGTTTTCTCTTTCATACCTTTCCCCATCAACATTTGTTGTTAGAGGACATTGTAACATCTTCTCAACTTCATGAACATCCATACCACAATTAAACAGCCCCTTAGCTTGAGACAGCTGGCATGGGCCATTCCCAGGTTTTTAATTGCAGTGTAGATGTACTCTAAAATCTAAGGTGCATAACAGACTTCAGGATTCAGGAGTAGAGTTTAGGCCTATTCACTCGTCCGAATTCTTATGTCAAGTCCATGGCAGCAGTTTACAAAAACAAACCCTAAGGAGCCATGTGGCCATCTTTGTTGCTGTTCCTACAGCAGAGAGACTAGGATTCCGTGCTCTTTCATCTATGGATTTTTTTCCTCCCTCTTAAGCAGTACTATGGAAATTCCTTCTTTGGAAGGTTCTAAAAACCTGCCCTGAATAAACAGGTAAGGCTAGCAGTAAGGCTGTAAAAGAGCTGCCTTTACCAGATAGAATGTACATTAACCATGTTGCTGGGTAGTCAGTGTTTTAATCTGAGGCACTAAGTGTGGGATGGTGGGGGACAGACCTCATTTGTTGTCAGAGTTCAGAGAGAAGTACTTAATTGAAAAAAGTAATGTAACTTTTCAGCTGAGAAATGCAGGTTTGAACTTCAGTTAGAGTATGCTTCCATGTTAAAGTTGATGTCCTTCGCCTCCGTCCCCCCACATCCTCATTACTGAGGCTTTTTTACAGCCCTCCACTTGCTGTTGTGCATTGAATAATAAAGTTGGAAGTGCTCATCTCCTCCTGATTTCTTTCTGGTTTGCCTTTGCCTCCTGAATGAGTCATTAGCTGAGTTATGTACTCTTTTCCCCAGCTGTTCCCTTTTTCAAGGCCTTTAACAAGTTAAATCAGTAGATGTGCAATTTCCTGGCTCTACTCTTTTGGCTGGCAGGGGCATCTGACTCTCATTGCTGTATCTGTCTTCAGAAGAGTGGGAGTGATCCAGATTCTGCATTTTCTAACGTGTACTTCCTCCAACCAGCAGCTCAGAATCAGCATATGTTTGGGACTAACATGCCTTCCTTCTAAAGGGTGGCATGTTTGCACTGAGGTACTACTTGGATGAGCCACGTGATTCTTTTTGGACACCTGGTGCTCTTCTGAAGTGTGGTTTGGTCTCTCTGATCTTTTCACCATTGTACGATATCTGCTTCTTAGAAGGAGTCCAAGGTACTGCAGAAGAGAGAGGTTAGATGTAATCATGGACTTCACAAAAATCAATTTTTTTGGGGGAGGAAGGGAAGTATTGTGAGTGGAACAATTTATGCAAACTACCAGTTAACATTCCCTAATTTAAAATAATCCCAACTATGTGTACAGTACCTCACTGATTTGTGAAGGGGTTTAAATTCCATGTTATTTGCAGAAGCTCATTACAAGGAGTTTTCACAAGATTGGGCAGAGCAACTGCATATCAATGTTTACAGTGGAAGTTATTTTCTAGAAACCTTTAAGTTAGTTTGCACTCTACTTTGGAGTCTAACTTACAGGCAATCAGTATTTAAATGTCTAAATTGTATGTGGCACACACAACAGGAAATTAGGATAGCTCGTTTTGAACAAAAGTTCGATCCTCAAAGCTTCCAGACTAAACTAGCTCTTTGGATTTTGAGTCTCACAATATTTGGGGTCTTTCTGAAAGCCCCAGTTCCTGAAGTCATGTGAATAAATCAGAATCTCAGCTTTTAATTTAAAAAAATTTTGGACCCCATGATTGCAGAGAGAAGCTGGAAAACATGGACCCTAAGGGCTCAAATACTAGAAGGCACATAAAAGGACATAAAAAGTTGTCTTTTAAAAGTGTTATAACTGACTTTTTAGGGACTGATTTATTTATTTTTATTTTTTTATTTTTATTTTTTGTATGCCTGGAGTTGACAATACTGCTTTGCATAGTTATCAGTAATTACAGCTTTTTGACATGCCATTTAGTAAGGTGGAAGCTGACATTAGATAACTTGATCTAAAATATACATAGACCCTCAGTTTGTACTGCATTGGTGGGTGGGAGTCTTGGTTGATTTTCCTGTTGCTGGTAGACAGCCGATAGGACTAGATTGCTGATGAGCATGTACCTTTCCCAACATGCTGTATAAGTGCACTCTAGGTATTACGTAAAATGCAAACCTCTCTCCTTTCACATGGTTTGGTGTTGTTGACAAAACTGTTAAGATAACACACAGGATCAGATGAAACCTCCTCTCTAAATTAGGCTGCTCCTAGAGTCCCTCTGTTAGGTCTGCTCATCCCAGATCCTCTTACAACCTGATGGGGTAACAAGTCATCTGCCTCAATGAGTCAGAAGAAAACACTCCACACTTTCCTGGCATGTTGAATACCTGCTATGCAGGATGGAAAGTCCCTGGCAAACGCTGCCAAGCTGTAACAAGGGCTTTCGTTATCTTGTACTTTGAAGTTACAGAAATGAGCTCTGTTTATCAAATAGTCATATGAGCAGCACAACAAGAAATGAAAGCAAATAGAATGTTCAAATAAGGCAAATATCAACAATCTATTCACGTAATCTTTTGGTTACTCAGTTCTGTGAATATAATTCCCAGCATTGCTAGGAGAGAAACAAATCCCTTCTCATTATAAAAAAGGAAATATAAATACAGATGTTCAGTGCTAATATCCTAACTAAATTCAATATAATAAAATATACTTGACAACAGAAAACTAAAAAGAAATGCATAGCTATTGTTTTTGAAATTCTTCCTTATTCATTATGTAATTATAGATGTGAGTTTTTTAATCTGTCCTTTTCGTAGGCCTGTTATATCCTAACTGTGTAGTTCATAGTATGTAGTAAAGCCCATTTTACCCTTACTTCATGTCTTCTGGTTTAGTTCATCCTTAAAAGTAACTTGCCATGATACACACCAGTCTGTTTGTTCTCATTCAAACTGTATTCAAAACATGGGCAAAAGTGTATGAAGAAAAAATGGCTGTCTAGTATACTAGCTCACCTAACCATTGTTTGTACAACAGCATTGACAAATGCTCTAAGCCCAGCTGTACCAATATTGTGCATCAGATTGCTGCTGAAGATCCAGTAACAGGAATGTTAAAATATTGTATGTGGTTCACCCCCAACCACTAGAAGCTGTTTCTTGATTGCACAGATCAAGGTCTCCCCCAATACCTCAGTGAGTTTGCATGGCTCTTTAGGTAGTTAGGTTATGGAATAGTTTTTTCCCTTGGTGAATAGTCATCTACAGTTTTGAGTAGATAGTGAACAAGTCACTTATTGCAGTTTAGTGTTAAGAGCAGAAGATGTCGGATTTTCTGGGATCTGTTCCTCTGATAGCTCTTTCGCTGATTCACTCTCAGATTAAGTTGATTCATCTACGTCAATTTTCTGTTTATCTGTCATGCATGGGTATTGAGGGCTGAACGCTATCTGTGAAATGTCTTTCCTCTAATGAAAGCCATCAGTTGCAGAGTACTGTCTGGGTGGCTGGCCTGCTCAGCCTACTTATTAATGGATTGCCAGTCACAGAGGGGAGAAACTGAAGGGACATGGAAAGTGAACTAAATTCACCTTGGGACATGATCCACAGAGAACAACTGAGATTCACTTGTGAAACATAGATGAGTTTGCACTGTTGGTGATCCAGCTATTCTATGGATTAAAAAAACTACTTCAGTTTAAGTGCTATGAAACAGGAATGTCTTACAAGCACTTAGTTTAGTATCAGTTGCTGTAGATATTTAGAATATGGAAGGCTTTTCCATCTGGTTATACAAATTTTATTTAAAACTGTGGAATTAAGAACCTTTAAATTGCTTCTTGCTAAGCAAGGTCAGTGCCATATACCTGTTTCATTATTGCCATTCACTTCCAAACTTTCATGGGAGGAAAGCAAGCCAACCAGAATATTTGTTTTATTCCAAAAAGAATCTATTTACATTGTCCCCATCCTTCAGGAAGTGCTGTGTTCAGCTTATAGAGAATCATTGATGACAATGATATTTGGATTCCTCTTTAACCAGGTACTTGTGAATACTAGTCTGTCAAAAAAAATTTGCTCTCGCAAAATAGCTGCTGCTGTTCTTTATTTTTGTAACTAGATCTGAATTGATCTTCTGCAAGCTGCATTCTGTGCTTCAAAATAAAGCAGTTCAGATGGCAGGAATTTGAGGGTAATGAAAACAGTTACTAAAATAAATCCTAGACTTCCATGATGCAAACTCAATAGGAGTCTACCCTCTCATTGAGAAAAGGGAGTTAGGTAGGATTAAGTTAGATTTTACCTTGCAGTCTTACTGTCAAGTCATCCTTTTGTCAAACCTGTAAAGTTCAAGAAAAGATTGAAGCTTTGGGGGAGGATTTTGGTTCATAAATATTAACACCAATAAAGATTTAGTAAAATATATATTATTGCCACTTCAGCCTAGGTCAGGTTTTCTCACAGCAAGCATTAGTGGTATTGCCATCCGGAATGAATATCAGATGCTGAAAGACTTTTCCTACTGCTCTAGCTTGAGGAGGCTCACTTTGTCCACCTTCCTATAATAGGTATGAGCATTTCTTCTTTAATAGGTCACTGATAATACTTCTCAGTAGCTTAGTTTGAAAATCCAAAATATAACTGTTCCTCACCCTATTAAATGTAGACATACTGTATCTTAAATGCAGGAAAATATCATTAGTAAAGTTATTGTTTAGAAGCAGAAGGGTTTTGGTTTTATTAAAAAAAATTTAATTGTGGGATTCTGACTATCCTTTAGGAAACAGAGAGTCTGATGCTTGTTATGTGGATCTCTGGTGGGGAAAACAATTTACTGTCTTCAAATGTCATACAGAAATGTTGTGCTACACTTATGCGTGACTCATAGTAAGCTGAAAATGTTTTTAAATGGGTCTCCATCAAATGTGGTCTAGGAGTTTTCCTCCCTGTGAAATGCTTTTGAAATATCTGATGTTTTGGGCATTTAATATATTTCAGTGGAAAAAATAATTGATCTTCAGGAGTATCTTTTAGAACCTCACTAAGTCTCTTATACTGGAGATGACTAGCAGTATTGGAAGAGGGTAAAATTATCCCAAAACTCTCTTCAGTTTGTTAGTGGAATTTTAAGGGGTCCCTCAAAAGCTCCATCAGCATATTTTGGTCACAACTTAAGGTGCATAATATATGTTTGAAAATTTTATGAAGTGTGTACCTGTCATAAATATAAAGGGAAGGGTAAACCCCTTTAAAATCCCTCCTCGCCAGAGGAAAACTCCTCTCACCTGTAAAGGGTTAAGAAGCTAAAGGTAACCTCGCTGGCACCTGACCAAAATGACCAATGAGGAGACAAGATACTTTCAAAAGCTGGGAGGAGGGAGAGAAACAAAGGGTCTGTGGGTCTGTCTTTATCCTGCCTTTGCCAGGGATAGACCAGAAATGGAGTCTTAGAACTTTTAGTAAGTAATCTAGCTAGGTACATGTTAGATTATGATTTCTTTAAATGGCTGAGAAAAGAATTGTGCTGAATAGAATAACTATTTCTGTCTGTGTATCTTTTTTGTAACTTAAGGTTTTGCCTAGAGGGATTCTCTGTTTTGAATCTAATTACCCTGTAAGGTATCTACTATCCTGATTTTACAGAGGGGATTTCTTTATTTCTATTTACTTCTATTTCTATTAAAAGTCTTCTTGTAAGAAAACTGAATGCTTTTTCATTGTTCTTAGATCCAAGGGTTTGGGTCTGTGGTCACCTATGCAAATTGGTGAGGCTTTTTATCCAACATTTCCCAGGAAAGGGCGGGGTGCAAGTGTTGGGAGGATTGTTTCCAAACAGCTCTTCCCCAGTAACCAGTATTTGTTTGGTGGTGGTAGCGGCCAATCCAAGGACAAAGGGTGGAATATTTTGTACCTTGGGGAACTTTTTGACCTAAGCTGGTAAAGATAAGCTTAGGAGGTTTTCATGCAGGTCCCCACATCTCTACCCTAGCGTTCAGAGTGGGGGAGGAACTTTGACAGTACCTTTCAAAAGAAGGTAATAAATATCTCTCCTCCTCTCAGCATCATCCATTGTAACCTTACTTTCCGTGCTGATACTCCACTGATGTATTAGCTGCTGGCTTGATCTTATTTTCAAGCAAAACTGCTCTCTTGGGTTCCTTCTATGTGATTTTTATCTCATTTAACATCACTGACCTTAGCCTTCCATAATGTCCAGTCTATCAGTGTCCATGATTTCTTTGTCACTCTCAGCCCCCTCTTCATAGACTTCTCATCAGTCAGTTGAGTAGACTCCTTTGTCTTCCACCTTTGACTCTGTCTCCTACTGTAAAGTCTGTCCTATTAACCCACAGGCCTGGCTTATGTCCAATATCTGATTTCTGTTTCTGCTTCTGTTTGCTGCCGAACATCTCTTGGGTAATCCCATGGCCATGCTGACTTACTCCATTATAGGTTGGTTCTCTCCACCTTCAAAATTTCTGTTACCCTGACCAAAGCATACTATTTCTCTCTTGTTGAATCCCTCATACCATAATCTTATTTGCAGCCTTGACTCCTAACGCTCTTGCTGCCTCCTTTCACTGGGCAGGATCTTGTGACTTCATAGCAAAGACAAGCACTCTCCCTTTAATACGTGCTCTTACCACCCAACTGTGTGGTCTCCTACCTTCTCTGGCAAATCGCAAATTTACTCTCATTATCAAAATGTGGACATGCCCACCCTAAATAGCTGGCATCTGAACAAAACAAACTAGATTGACCTATTTTGGTAGGTGCTTTGACAGTTTTGAAAATGTCTGTCACCTTATAAATTTCATTTTATTTTGTATCACTTGTGATTGTAACCTGCATTGATTACGGACTCCATTTTTTATCTGGTCATACTTTGTTCTGTGCTGAGAGCCAGTTTGATCGGCTATATGTATAGCCTGTTTGTGATACAGCAAGGCTGGAGAAGGTGTTTCTCATCTTGTGAAATGCTAATGCAGGAGGACTCATCCAGATTGCTCTCTCCAAGAACTACTCACTTGCTTGAAGCTGATGTGCTATATCACCCCCTGTGAAACAAGGGTATTGTGCATGAAAAGTCGGCATGACTGGGGCTTGACCAAGACATTGTCTAAAAGCAGGAGGGGTTCTAGTTGCAAAGAACCATGTTGCTGGCAGAAAGGATGGGCAAGAGAGGCTTTGCTTTCCCTCAAGGCAAATCAAGATTTTAAAATCAAGACTGGATGTGTGTGTTAGGGTAAGTCTACACTAGAAATTAGGTTGACTTTTTAGAAACAGATTTTATACAGTTGATTGCATATGTCCACACTAAGCGCATTAAGTCAGCAGAGTGCATCCTCACTACCGTGGCTAGCATCAACTTAGAGAGCAGTGCACTGTGGGTAGCTATCCCACAGTTCCTGCAGTCTCTGCTGCCCATTGGATTTCTGGGTTAAGCTCCCAATGCCTGATGGGGCAAAGACACTGTCGCGGGTGGTTTTGAGTACATGTTGTCAGCCCGACCCCCCCACGAAAGCAATGGCAGACAATTGTTTCACACCTTTTTTCCTGGGCTTCCCATGCAGATGCCATACCACGGCAAGCATGGAGCCCGCTCAACTCACCATCACCGTATGTCTCCTGGGTGCCGCTGGTAGAGGCGGTACTGCATTGCTACACAGCAGCAGCTCCTTGCCTTCGCGGCAGACGGTGCAGTAGGACTGTTAGCCGTCATACGTCTCCTGGGTGCTCCTGGCAGACCTCGGTGAGGTCAATCAGGGGTGGCTGGACAGACATGGCTATCCTCCTCTTAGAGCACCGAATGGGAGCCAGAGACTCCAGGTCATTCTCTTCTTTAAGTTTCGTCTCATGGAGATTCAGTCCTGTCTGGAATATCATGCAAGCTGGAGGCTTCTGCCTCAGGCTGCTCTCCCAGCCGGCAGCACCGCATGGTCTCGCCTACCCCTTGCTCCATTGCTCATGAAGCGTGGACAGTAGTAAGGAGCAGTTCAAATATAGGCTGAGCAAGTGCAGAATGGTGGTAGAATGTGCCTTTGGATGTTTAAAAGCTCGTTGGCCCTGTTCGCTGACTAGGTCAGACCTCAGCGCAACCAAAATTCCTATTATTGTTACTTGCTGTGTGCTCTGTAATATCTGTGAGAGTAAAGGGGAGACATTTATGGCGGGGTGGGAGGTTGAGGCAAATCTCCTGGCGTCCGATTTTGAGCAGCCAGACACCAGGGCAATTAGAAAAGCACAGCAAGGTGCACTGCGCATCAGAGAGGCTTTGAAAACCAGTTCCATGACTGTCCAGGCTTCGGTGTGACAGTTGTGTGTGTTTCTCCTTGATGTAAACCTGCCCTCTTTGTTGATTTTAATTCCCTGTAAGCCAGCCACCCTCCCCCCTTTGAAATAAAATAACTGTTGTTTTGAAACCATGCATTCTTTCTTATTTTTTTTTAAAAATGAGATAATGGACAAGGTAGCCTGGGTGGGGTGGGGGAGGAGGGAAGGACAAGGCCACATTGCTTATTGTAGCCACACTAAAAATCAAACTGTTTGAATGACAGCCTTCTCTTGCTTGGGCCATCCTCTGTAGTGGAGTGTCTGGGTGCCCAGAGCCCCCTCTCCGTGTTCTTGGGCATCTGGGTGAGGAGGCTATGGAACATGGGGAGGAGGGAAGGCTGTTATACAGTGGATGCAGCAGGGGTCTGTGCTCTTGTTGCCTTTCCTGCAGCTCCAATAGACGCTTCATCATGTCCATTTGCTCCCCCATTAGCCTCAGCATCGCGTCCTGCCTCCGCTCTTCGCGCTCACTTAATTCTTTTCTGGCCTCTGCCACTGAATGCCTCCATGCATTAGGCTGTGCTCTATCAGTGTGGGAGGACTGCATGAGCTCAGAAAACGTCATCGCGAGTGCGTTTTTTTTTTTTTTTTTTTTGCCTTCTAATCTGCGATAACCTCAGGGATGGAGATGATAGGGGGAGCGTAGAAATATTCTACACTCTACGATTCTGGGGGGACTGCATGGTCATCTTGCTGCAGAGTTCACCTCGCTGACCAAACAGGAAATGAAATTCAAGATTTCCCAGGGCTTTTCCTGTGTACCTGGCTAGTGCATTGGAGTTCAAAGTGCTGTCCAGAGCAGTCACAATGGAGCACTCTGGGATAGCTCCTGGAGGCCAATACCGTCGATTTGTGTCCACACTACCCCAAATTCGACCCAGCAAGGTTGATTTTAGCTCATCGGGGAGGAGTATAGAAATCGATTTTAAGAGCTCTTTAGGTCGACGGAACAGGGTTGGTTGTGTGGACGCAGTCATTTTTAAATCGACCTAACACGGCTAAATTTGACCTAACCCCATAGTGTAGACCAGGCCTCAGAGATGCCCTAGTTCAAATGACAGGTTTCAGAATAACAGCTGTGTTAGTCTGTATTCGCAAAAAGAAAAGGAGTACTAGTGGCACCTTAAGACTAACCAATTTATTTGAGCATAAGTTCAGATGGGATTTGTGTTATACAGGTGGTCAGACAAAATCAATGTGGTGGTTTTTTGTTTTGTTTGTTTTTTTGGTGCAAAGCCTTTGTTCCTTGCTCTAACTGTTGCATGGTCGTGGAAGAGTTAAGCTTTAAACTAGAGCAAGCACAGCCAAATGTGACCCTGGGAGAGTGTGCCTAAGCAATTGAGGCAGGTTGGGAGATTTTAACACCAGTCTGGGGGTGAGGGAAAACAGGAAGGGCTGTGGGACTTGAGTGGGGTGGCCTCTCATGCATCTCCAGAACACTGGACATGCTGCACAGAGGATGCCATTTTTAAGAATATTCTGCTGTGCACTCACTGGCGTGACTCCACCCAGACTCAGTGGGCTTGAAAGCATGGGACCAGAGGCTGAGTCCATTACACCAAACTGGTGACTGTCCACAAGGAAGGACGCAGCTGAGGCTTTAACAAGTGTGTAGTACCATTAGAGAAGGTTGTCTCGATTTTACTTAACTAAAGACTTAAGTTAGCCTGGTCGTGCAAAGATAGGCACAACTGAAAGACAGATCTCCCATATTTTTAATGCTAAGCTCATACAGTAAATATCAGAGCGTTTCTTTATATTTTAATTTTTTTTCAAATATCCTGTTCCCCTTCTCAGATTAAGTGATTTGTATTAATCTAAATCTGCTAGCCCAGTTTGCATGGTTCATCAGTTATGGCTGTACATCTGTTTGTCTAATATGATTCTCTGTGTCCTGGGCAGTAAATAAGATGACAAGATTAAGACTTTGTTCTCTTAATTTAAGACATTTTGTTTTATTTGCTTCTGAATATTTTAGCTGAAGACTTGCTGTAGCTTTTTCAGTTATGAACATAATGGTTACATCAAACTCTGGGTTAAGATAAGAACATGACTTGTAGAAAGTGAAGAACTGGACACAGCATTTGGCATGCTCTGTGTGATAGTTGCTTGATAGGAATTAACTATATGAAATCAGTGAGAGGCCTCCTTGAAACATTATAAGGTGAGCATTTTCAAAAATAGTTAATTATGAAGCCTGTCACAATAAGTGAACAAATGTATTCAGCCAGTAAACACTGCCAGAAAAAAAGCTGTCACGTCATGCTGGTTCATTATGAAATTGTTCATGAAACTTCAGACAACTAACTGAATTACAAATTATTAAAGGGTTCACTGTGCTTGACCTTCAGTCAAATTGCAAAAGCCGAGGAGCAAAGTGATGCCAAAATAGTGTAAGAACGTTGAAAGTAAAATTCTAATTTTAATTTAAAAAAAATTAGCTTGTTTTAATTTGCCATCCTAAAATAATTTACAAATGGGGTTCATGGTCATTGCACAAGGGAATAAGTAGAGACTCTGCTGTCTTGTTTCTGAATGTTTAGCCTTGAGGAAGGAAATGTTATTACTTTGTTTTCAGTACAAGTGCTGCAAATATCTTCAAACTTGTGATCTGCTGTCATGTGAAATAACCATGATTAGTTACTGTGTAAAAGGATTGATGCACTAATTACAAAAATTGTTCAGAAGTCTTTTGTCATTGTGACACCCCCCTATGTTGAAATTGTAGTGAAGAGACATTTGGATGAGGAAGGAGAGAGTTCACTGCATCTCCTGCTCTCTGGGCTCACCCTAATGGCCCTAAGAATTCCAGTCCCTTCTTATATTTAACCAACTCTGTCTAAGACGTGATATTTTAATGGGAATGTCCATCTTGAAGTGGAGGATTAGGGTAAGGGTGGAGATGGGTGCTCAGGAATAGATTTTGTCTTTTTGGGGCCAAATGGAAAAGTATGCTTAATTTTCACCTGTGTTCAGTGTTTGAATTTGGTGTTCAAAGCAGCTCCTGGTTGGAATTAGTATGTCATGAAGGGTTTTTACAAGTGGTTAGCAGCAAAACTCATTCTCAGACATCATGGGTAGTCCACTTCTCTTCTGCAAGGGTAGATGGTTAAGTTGATATTATTTTCCATTACTCAGAGGGATAATAGTTGAATAGTATACTGAATGTCCCAGCTGCAGAAAAAATAAACAGTTGAAAGATAGATTTGTAACTGCTTGCCAGAATTCTTCCACATATGTGAAGAAGTTGACAATAGGTCAGGTTTTTTTATATTTATGAGAGAGGCTGTGTAACTGGCTCAGAGTCTGAAGCATAGGTGACAAAATGAAGAATTTGTATTCTTGGAGAAGCAAAAACAAAACCCAGAGCAAATGATGAATATCCAATAAATAGCATTTGAACATTAGGTTAAACTTTACACTATAATAACAGTTGGTATACCAGGAGTTTCACAGCTCACCCTTGGGCCTACACAATCTTCTCCAAGTAAACTGTGCCACTAGTGAAGCATTTCTAAAGCTGTACTTAAGAATCAAAGGGCACTTGATTTGGGGAATTTATTTGCAGAGTGCACCTGGTCTCTCTTTGTCTCCATATTTTAAGTAGCAACAGTGCCTATAGCTCTAATAGAATTACTCCACTGTGATCCACTAGAGAAGAGGGTGGAAAGAGGAGGCCAACTGGAAAAGACAGGGATTTCAGCTCTCACCCACATGTTTAGTCATTATCCTGTTAACATATGTAGTATAGAAAAACAACCTCTTACAGCAGCATGAGTCTTCTAAACACTTTTTTGTTCTTGGAAGTTGTAGCTATCTGTGAAAGAAGGAAGGAAGAAGAAGAAGGAGGAACCTCCTGCTCTACGAAGTCTTCTTCAGAGACCTTTTAAAACAAAAATGGCGTCCACACCTGCAGAAGGTGCCAGTGGCTATATCATGAATACATATTTATGAAAACTAATTAATTCATGTTATACCCTCCAACTTGTTAGGTAATAACTAGAAGAGGCAGGTAACCCTTCATAAATGTTACAAGCTTGCTGTATTAGTCTCTCCTAAGTGTGCTCCAGTTCTTTTTGATGTGTGCTGTCCCAGATGGTGAAAAGAATATTTACTACAAACACACAACAAATCCCCAGTGATGTGTATGGAAGTAAGACTTGAATTTCTGCTCTTCAGTTGATCTTCTGCTAAATTCAGCAGCCCTTTTTCTTTAGGTCTAGTTGATATAGATTAGGTTTCATATAGATTTCAACCTTTTTTTCTGGCGACCCAGCTGAAGAACATTGTTGATGCCTGGAACCCAATGGAGCTGGGGATGAAGGGTTAGGGGTGTGGGAGGAGCTCAGGGCTGGGGCAGAGGGTTGGGGTATGGGGGTGAGGGCTGTGGGGTGGGGCTGGGAATGATGGGTTCAGGGTGTAGGAGGGGGCTCTGGGCTGGGATAGGGGGTTGGGGTGCGGGAGGGGGTCAGGACTCTGGGCTGGGGGTGCAGGCTCTGGGGTGAGGATGGGGATGAGAGGTTTGGGGTGCAGGAAGGGGCTCTGGGTTGGGGGGGGGATTCAGGGCTGGGGCAGGGGGTTGGGGCGTGGGCTTACCTCGGGTGGCTCCGAGTCAACCATGCAGCAGCAGTGCTAAGGCAGGCTTCCTACCTGTCCTGGCACGGCCACCCTGTGCCCCGGAAGTGGCCAGCAGCAGGTCTGGCTCCTAGGTGAAGGCGCGCAAGGGCTCTGTGCAGCTCTCGCCCACAGGCACTGCACCCCCAAGCTTGCGGAGCCAGTGCTTGGGGTTGGGGCAGCACGCGGAGCCCCGTGGCCCTCCCACCTAGGAGCCAGACCTGCTGCTGGCTGCTTCCGGGGCTCAGCACGGTGTCAGAACAGCTAGCAACTAGCCTGCCTTAGCTGGGTAGCACTGCTGATGGGACTTTTAACCGCCCACGTCTGTGGCGCTGATCAGAGCCTCTGCGACCCAGTACTGGGTCATGGTCTGCATTTAGAAAACCACTGATCTAGACTGAGTATTTTAGTTGGTTTTCAAGTTGCATTATGTTTAGTGTTCAAAGCCAAATACAGGGTCGGGAAGGTTAATTATATGCATCAGCATTAGAAAACAAATGTGTTATTACTCTGTGATAGTGCGGGCATTCTGTTTGGTTTTCAATTGTAAAAAACACACACAAGCAACTAATTACTGCATGATTAATACAGAAATGTGTGAAAATGTCCATATGTTGCTGTTGGTTAGATGATTTAGATTTTCCTAATTATTTTACTGTTCCCTGTTTGTAACACTTGTTCACCCATCAAAATGGACATTGAGTAAAGCTGTAAAATCTGTAAAACTGCACTCAGGTTTAATTGTCACAAATTTGGTATCCCTAAAAACTCTTTCCAACTGATTTGGGGTAGGGGTGGGGGTGAATAGGGGTGGAAATGATATGGATTTTCAAAATTTTAAAATTTGATAAATCTACAGTACACTGATTAAAAATTGGTGTGGCTACAAATTCATTTTTGTTTGTAAGCAGTTTGGCAAAACTCCATTCTGAAAAATAATATCACAGGAATGTAGTATCTTGCCTCTAGTAGTGACCATTTCAGAGAGAGGTGAATGTTCAGAAAGAGGGGGGAGGGATAGTTCAGTGCTTTGAGCATTGGCCTGCTAAACCCAGGGTTGTTAGTTCAATCCTCAAGGGGCCCATTTAGGGATCTGGGGCAAAAATTGGGGTTGGTCCTGCTTTGAGCAGGGGGTTGGACTAGATGACCTTCTGGGGTCCCTTCCAACCCTGATATTCTATGATTCTTTTCTGTCCCAGTTTAGTGGAAGTAATCAAATATGCAATGATATTTATTGCTCAGGTGATATAGTGTATGCTCCAAATCATGAGACTTGATTACTCTTCTCTGAGCTTACAGATTTATAAATGTTAATGATGAAAGCTAGATAACTTTGACCAAGTACAGCTGGTTAAATACATCGGTTGCTAACATTTCCTTTTTTTTAATCATTAAATTTAGTGGCCAGAAACTTCACTGAATGATCATTGGCCCTGTCTTCAGGGACAGAACCAAAAGGGGTTTGGTCGCGGGAGAAGCACACCCCATCCCCTTTTGGGGCAGGGTGAGGGTTATTATTTCCCCATGGCTGAGTCTGTGTGATCACCCCTTGCCTCAGGATAGGATGGCCTGGGGTGAAAGTCAATACGACTCCCCTCTCTCGGGGCTGATGGCCCAGTGCCAGGAGTCAGTATACCTGCCCGCTTCAGCAGGGCTGTGCGAATTAAGGGCCCCAGTCAATACGGCTGTGTGGCCTAGTGACCAGAGTCAATATAGCTGCCTTCTTCAGCAGGGCTGTGTGGCCTAGTGGCTGGTCGGGCGAGTGGGCCACCATCCCAGGGGGTGACTGTCATGCCCTGCCACTGCTCCACTGGGTCCCAGCTCAGGGCCTTGGCAGTGGCAAGTGCGATTGCCACTTGGTCAGTGGGGGATCCATCTGAAACACACTGACACCACTCAGCACACTGAATAATTCCCTCTGAGCTAGTTCCTACCCTGGCCCTGGCATAGTGGTCGTGGCATCTCTGAAGTCTTTGGGCTTCTCCACTTGTGCAGCTTTCAGCAGCTTAATCTCTCCTTGGGCGTCCGCAGGAGCTTGGGCATTCACCTGGGTCTTGATGTCTCTGCCTTCTGCCATCTGGGGCCTCGGCAGTTTCCAGGCTGACTGCCAAGGAAGGAGGACGCACGCTGTGCGCTCCAGCCTGGGATGAGCTGAGCTGCTCCCTTTTATGCCTGGTCTCCAGCCGGAGCATGCCCAGCAGAGCTGAAGGAGCATGGCCTCTTTGGCCCAAAGGGTTAGGTTAACCCTTGCAGTACCATTGCAGGGCAAGCGCGCCCCGTCACAGGTTCTTATTTTTGCCCCCTATATACCTGATATTTTTATTAGTCAAAGTCCTACAGTAAAAAGCTTTGATGATCTCATTTTTTTTGGTATGGAAGGGAGAAGATGGTTGAGACTTATAAATCTCAACCAATAATCCTCGGATTTTTTCAGTTTCTTACATGCAAATCCTGCTGTGTCAGTAACTATTTTGGCTGCCTTTCTCTGGACCCTATCACTACTGTTGTAATTTGTGCAGGGTGAACATGATTGAAATCCTTATTTCAGAAAATCCAACAACCTCAAGATAAACAAATCTGTGAAAGGAGAGCATTTACTATCAATGAAGTTGTCATAAATATATCGGGAAGGGTAAACACCTTTAAAATCCCTCCTGGCCAGAGGAAAAACTCTTTAACCTGTAACGGGTTAAGAAGCTAGGATAACCTCGCTGGCACCTGACCAAAATGACCAATGACGAGAAAAGATACTTTCAAAGTTGGGGCGGGGGGGGGGGAGAAACACAAAGGCTCTCTCTGTCTGTGTGATGCTTTTGCCGGGAACAGAGGAATGGAGTCTTAGAATTTAGTAAGTAATCTAGCTAGATATGTGTTAGATTCTGTTTTGTTTAAATGGCTGGTAAAATAAGCTGTGCTGAATGGAATGTATATTCCTGTTTTTGTATCTTTTTGTAACTTAAGGTTTTGCCTAGAAGGATTCTCTGTGTTTTGAACCTGATTACCCTGTAAGGTATTTACCATCCTGATTTTACAGAGGTGATTCTTTTATTTTTTTTCTTCAGTTAAAATTCTTCTTTTAAGAACCTGATTGCTTTTTCATTGTTCTTAAGATCCAAGGGTTTGGGTCTGTGTTCACTTATGCAAATTGGTGAGGATTTTTATCAAGCCTTCCCCAGGAAAGGGGGTGTAGGGTTTGGGGAGGATTTTGCAGGGAAAGACTTTTCCAAGCGGGCTCTTTCCCTGTTATATATCTGTTAGACACTTGGTGGTGGCAGCAATAAAGTCCAAGGGCAAAAGGTAAAATAGTTTGTAGCTTGGGGAAGTTTTAACCTAAGCTAGTAAAAATAAGCTTAGGGGGTCTTTCATGCAGGTCCCCACATCTGCACCCTAGAGTTCAGAGTGGGGAAGGAACCTTGACAGAAGTGATTTCAGTTCTTGCAGAAAGATTAAAAAGGGTGCTGTTAAATTACGTTTTTTTTTAATTGAGTGTAATTTTTCTTCCAGGTTATTGGCTCTAGTTAAAAAATAACATCAGATAGGAGTAAAATTGCTTTTCTTAGGGTCTCAAATGACTGCTCAGAATTTGATAAAGAATGATAAAATAGAATAGAATGATAAAATACTATATTGAAATTGGGATGCATTTCCTATGGAATATAATGTTTTAGGAAAAATCCATCTTGGGCTAAGAATTTGACATTCCTGCATTATGAACTCCTGCATTATGGTAAAGAACAAGTTAATCATGGATCTTACAGGAGTAATGGAAGCCATTATATTAACATTTGAAAATATGACTTAACATTATGTATTTTGGCATGATTGGTCAAACAACTCAGTTTCACTCAGGGCTGCAAAACTAACAAAAAACAAACTCAAAATCCTCAAACCCTGGGCTTTACATGTTTAATAGATTATTTTGAGAGCTTGTGGACTGCTTTTTTTTTTTAAGGGGTGCTCAGCTCCAGTAGCTTCCACTGAAGTTAATATACCCTAACTTCAATGTACAGAGAATATTTTAAAGTCAGTGGCAGTTGTGAGTGTGTTTTTTGCACCTCTAAAAATCTGGCCATAAAACTTTACAAAGTCGTCCTGCAAGAGCTTGTGTTCTAAAGGTTCACAGTCACACTGCCTATACTGATTCCATTTAAAAAATGAAAAAACTCAAACTGGATACAAAATGTCAGGATTAATTTTACTATCCTACATTTTCAAAAGTGACTACTGATATTTTGGGTTTCCAATACAGACATCTTAAAAGGAGTCTTAATTTCAGAGCATGGGTGCTCAGAAACTCCTGGAAAATCAGGCCTTTATAAGGTGTTTCAGATTGGACACCCAAAATAAGTGGTTGCCTTTGGAAGATCTAGAACACTGTATTTTTGTGCTTTCTAAGTCTGACTTACATACCATGGTTCATAATCACTAGATTCTATGCATTCATAGCACAATTGAGAAGAAAGGGAAAACTAATAGAACATATTAGATGCTTGGCATGTGAGATTTGCCAAATTGTAATATGCACAAGGACAGAGAAGCTTCGCATAGCAAAGTTTGAAAACCCATGGTCCTAGCAATCCACTTAACTGGATTTAGAAGCATGTTGAAGATGTTGCTAATACCGGAGTTGAATGGTTGCTAACTTCCACTCCTTACTGTAAAGGACTGATGCACTTTACGTGATCTCTAAATGCCAGATATTTTAAAATAAAAATGTAAATTATGATGTATGTAAATGAAAGCATAAAACCGTGACAAACTTATTAGTTATGGTAGCAATATTAGATGCATAGAATAACTTTAAGCTAGTATCAAATTTATGCAGTAAATACAAAAAGGGAGTGTTATCTTTTAAGTTTAACAAAATCCAGGAATTTCTCTCTGTTTGTAATGCAGAGTATTGTAGAGGAATGAGACAATGGTATAAGTAAAGGAAGAAATGGCAGTTCTCCTTTTATGAATGCTTAAAAAGATCTGCCAAGGAAGGCTAAAAACTGCACAATTTGAGAATTGAAAGAGGCTCCTTTTAGACCTATTCTTGCCTTTTGTAATTATATAATGCTACATTTCACTGGGGAAAAATAAACTTGTGCTATGCCTGAGGCTCCATGGTCTTCATGTAGATTTGTCACATTAAAAAAAAAATAAAAAAAAATTGCACAATTTCCCAAGCTTGCAAAGCCAAGGTCTCAAAAGTTAGGAAATGTCAGAATTAAGGTTCTCATGCAACTTTATACCCTCATGTATGTTTGCATTTTGCTAGTCTTCCATTAAGTGATCATACTATTTTTTTTTTATCTCCCTCTGTGAATGTTCAGCAGGTGTGAGCAGAGGATCTTCAGATTCACAGTGCACACTTTTCCACTTGAGCTAAGTGATTAACTGGTAACAGAGAATAATAGTCTACATTTCTGTATCAGTCCTTAGTGGGGGACGTTAAATACACGTTGCCAATGAATAGTGGAATGCTTTGGTATTGGGATTCCTTGTCTCTCTACGATAGATTCCAACACCAGAAGGGACAATTGTGATCATCTAGTCTGACTTCCTGTATAACACAGGCCATTGAACTTCCCCAAAATAACTTCTTTTGAACTGGAGTATATCTACTCTAGGCTTTGGGAGCAGAATGTGTCCCAGTGGTTACAGAAGATAGCAAAGTTCATAGCCTTTTGAAATGAAAGAGCTGCACAGATTTGGCACAAACTTGGCTCTGATCTGTTAGAGGCCTGAGTCTTTTCCCAGTTCTGCCTAAAATTATCTTTTGAGCAACTTCTGATACTCTTTTATATAAAAAAGAGAGTAAATGACGGCTTTTCTCCTAGGGTTAGGGATATGAACACTTGGCCTATAATTAAGCCCCTACCAAATTCTCGGCCATGAAAAACACGTCACGGACTGTGAAATCTGGTCTCCCCTTCCGTGAAAACTGGTCTTTTGTGTGCTTTTACCCTATACTATACAGATTTCACTGGAGATACCAGTGATCTCAAATTGGGGGTCCTGACCCAAAAGGGAGTTGCAGGGGACTCACAAAGTTATTTTAGGTAGGTTGTGGTATTGCTATCCTTACTTCAGCACTGCCTTCAGAGCTGGGCAGCTGGAGGGCAGCGGCTGCTGATTGCGGGCCCAGCTCTGCAGGCAGCAGCACAGAAGTAAGGGTGGCAATAGTATATTATGCCATTCTTTCTTCTGTGCTGCTGCTGGAAGAGCTGAGCTCTTGGCCAGCAGCTGCTACTGCTCTCCAGCTGCCCAGCTCCGAAGGCAGTGCTGCCACGAGCGGCAGCAGCACGGATGGAAAGGTAGCAGTACCACAACCCCCTCCCCCCCCTTCAATACCCTTGAGATCCACCCACAACTCCTTTTCGGGTCAGGACCCCTACAATTACAACACTGTGAGATTTCAGATTTAAATAGGTGAAATCATGAAATGTATGATTTTTAAAAAATCCAATGACCGTGAAATTGACCAGAATGGACAGTGAGTTTGGTAGGGCCCTGTCTATAATAGATCTGTGCAGTTCACAACCCTTAACACTAGTCACTGGAAGAGATGTGACCAAAACTATAGTCTCTTGGCGCACAGCCAAGAGTACCTTTTCATGTGCCAAAAGGAGTTTGTGTGTATCTCTTACCCAGTGGAGATGTGGAGAGGTATGACAGGGCTGCCCAATGTGTGTGTCATATCAGGACACTAGGGAGGCCTGTATTACAATAATATTTATGACTACTTCAGTTGGCCAAATGAAAGTGAAACATTCTTGATTCAACCAGTTAAATTTAAATGCCGAAGTGCATAGGTTACAGCATGACTCGACATGTGGATCTGAAATTCCTATGATTCTTCTGCGTATTGGTTGTATAAAGGATGATGCAGTAGCCTTAAAAAGGACAGGCTTGGGTAATTCAGGCTAAAAATGTAGGTCTTGTTAAACCTTTACAAAGCTTAGAAGAAATGTTTGCTCATGATACTTTTAAAAAGAAGTCTGTAAACATTCCTATTTGAATTGCAAACAGTGGAGCATTGTGCTAGTATACAAGAACCTAGAAGTGAAATTTTAACTAGGCAAGCAAAGTAAGTGTAATTGTAAGTTTAGCAAAACATGGTGGAAATTAGATGGTCTAAATCTTTTGATTTAATAATCCATGATGCTAAAGGCTGGCAAAGTCACTTTACATTTGTAACCGTTAGTCACATTTTCTTGGTTTTTTTCCTATTGTACTTTTATGGTATTTGATTTCTGTTCTTTTTCATCTACTGTGGGAATCTGTTTTTGTTCTGAGAGTGCTGGATCTACAACAGGAAGAAGCTGCTGCATTGCACACATTAAAGACAAACTTTAATGGGTCTATATGAGCACAGTGGTCCCTTCTGGCTTTATAATCTATGAATTCCCAACTAAATTGTATTTTATTGCAAAGTCAGTATGTTGCTAACATGTAGTGTTGTTTGTTTTTTTTTAATCCCTTGGTTAATATGCATTCATAGATTAAATAAGGTTAATTTAGATTTCTAAGCCTTTCTCTGTGTTTTTAACTTGCATTACCTTTTCATCCTAAATATTTTCAATTACAGCAAGCTGTGCATGATGTTGTTAGTTGTTGGCTGCATGTGTGTGTTCTCTCTGTGTGCTGTTCCAACTCTGGCCAGGTAGCTAGCTCAGCAGACCTTGATTAAATTGTCCAGAAAGACCACAGACTCGGTTCAGTGGTGAAGGTGCTCGGCCACGTTTATTGCCGACAAAGCATTTTGCTTGCACCCAGCAGACTCTAGAGGCATGCTTGTGACAATGGACTCAGCTCAGTGAGCTGCGGGATCTTCCGCTTCCCCCCTAGGCTGGACAAAGACACTCATTCTGCGACCACTCTTTTTATACACTGTTACGAACAAGTTACAAATGACCACTCTGACTTGATTAGTTCCCACCCTTTACATTGTACTTGTTGCTTTGATCAAAATATCTCTATCCATCACCCTCTCATCTTAACCTTATCTTTAGGAGGAGTCAGTGTGTCCCTGTATCATCATCAGGAAGTGTATTTATACAATAACTTTGTATTGCGGTGTTTGGTACCACCCTTTTAAGAATGTGTTTATGTGAATGCTTCATGCCTAGGAGTGCTTGTGTTTTTGCGATGCCAGCTCTGTTCTTGCCAAGTCCATATACCGACTCTTGCTATCTTTGCTTTATATCAGCAGGGCCTGACTTTAGTTTGGGCCTTAGGCCTTGTACCAGGCCCCATGCTTCAGGTTCTCTCTTTCTACTACACATGATAAAGAGAAAGTGGGAACATCTTTATTGGTAAACTGAAACTTTGGCAACAATTATACACCGTCTGAACTAATGCAATGATGTCCTTCTGAGGGCCGGCCTACACTACAGCTGTAAGTCAACCTAAGTTTTATGCTACTTTAGTAATGATTACTTTGTAAAAAGTATTCACCCATAGGTGATAAGGTGTTTTTGTCTTTTATTATTTTCCTGTGTGAGTTCATTTGAGAGCGTAAGTGCTCGTCTGATTTCACCCACACAGTTGCTATTGGGGCATTTAATGCACTGGCTGAGGTATGCCACAAGTTGAATAGGCATGGGCATGACTCCTGGTTCTTGAAAGATGTGTTGTGGGGGTGCTGATCTTTGTAGCAGTGGAGATATGTCTACCGGTTTTGCATCTGTTGTTCTGGCAGATATTTTGACACAGTGTCATAAATGGGAGCATTGTCTACTGGTTCATTAAAAGCTGTTGAATTGTTTTCTCGGTGTCCTTTCTCTCAGATGTTTTTTTCATTTTAGTGAATTGAATCTGATACTAGTACTATTACAGGCTTCTATTCACAGGCTTAGAATAGTAAAAGTGCTGCCTCTTTCCTTTTATGACAGGTTTCAGAGTAGCAGCCGTGTTAGTCTCTAAGGTGCCCCAAGTACTCCTGTTCTTTTTGCGGATACAGACTAACAAATTTATTTGAGCATAAGCTTTCGTGGAAGTGAGCTGTAGCCCACGAAAGCTTATGCTCAGATAAATTTGTTAGTCTCTAAGGTGCCCCAAGTACTCCTGTTCTTCCTTTTTCCTTTTATGCTTTCACTCTACATTCCACAGCAATGTCAGTCAAAGGAGAAGGGGAAAAAAGTGTTCATTTAAAAAGAATAGGATTGGTTTTGTTTTGGTAAATGTTACATGCAAAGGAAATTTCAAATCTGTATTTAGTATCTCTTCTGAGAACTGCTAATTCTACTCTGGCATTAGAAATTGAAAGAACCTATTCTTGCACTTATCCATCCTGTCTGTGGAAACACCATTGTTAACTTAACTTCCTTTGTTTGAGGAATTTGGCTGAAACAACTATATTTTCTTCTGTTTGGCTTGGCCCCTTACTTGCATTAGCTTCTCATCGGTGTTGTATTACTTACAGATGGCTCACAAACCTATCACGATAAGAAACTAAAGGAAATATTAATTGGTCTTTATCCATCAAAATACAGATGATTTTCTTGCCTTGAGGTATTGACAGGAACATCTTAACTTCTCATGCTAATCATTCTCTAGGTGAAAATGAATTAACTAGGTAGAGAAATAAACTTTCTGATTTACTTATTTATTGTAGTAATACTACAAAAGAGTTGGGAAAGAAATTTCAAAGTGCTGCTGGAGTCAAATGAAGGCTCCTATTTTGAATGAAAATTGTGTTAACCATTTATTGATAAGATAGGTAGCAACAATTTGTGGTAAATGTTCGGTCACATCATTAGAAATTTCCCACTTTCAAAGTCTTATTTAAAAATAACCAAGAGTGGGTGGAAAAAGTGTGACACTCTAAATCAGGACTTAGTCCCAGTGTTCCAGAGTGGAGTTCCAGGGGCAGAGGTGGCAGGACTTTTTTGAACATTTGTTAGCCATTAAAGGAAAGAGCATTAAGGTCATCACGTTTCCAAACAGCCTGTCTGAAATTTAACTTGTGTACACAGTACTAGCATTACAAGATATTAATATCTAGGGTAGGTTCCACTCAGTGCCTGCCTAAGCATTTGGTGCAGACAAGGTACTATCATTCTTTCATTACAATGTTTAATGCTTTCCACAAGATGGGAAAGAATGACACTGTAAACCAGGGGTGGGCAAACTTTTTGGTCTGAGGACCACATCGGGGTTCCAAAACGGTATGGAGGGCCAGGTAGGGAAGGCTGTGCCTCCCCAAACCCTGACCCTATCTGCCCCTCCCACTTTCCACCCCCTGAGTGCCCCCCTCAGGACCCCGACCTATCCAACCCCCCCACTCCTTGTACCCTGACTGCCCCCTCCTGGGGTTCCCTGCCCCTAACAGCCCCCAGATCCCACCCCCCATCCAACCCCGCCTGCTCCCTTACTGCCCCGACCCCTATCCACACCCCTGCCCCCTGACAGGCCCCCTGAGATCCCCCCCATGGAACCTCCCCCCAGCCCTTAAGCCCCTTTCAGAATGAGGCGAAGGTGGGCGGAGGACACAGGAGGAGCAGGGGCAGCTGGGCAGCTGTTCAGCCGGAGAGAAGTGGTGGTGTCCCCGTCAAAGCGCCGCTTCTCTCCGGCCGGCTGCATGGATGCCTGGTGCTCCTCCCATGTTCGCTTCGCTCCCGCCACCCGCACCGCCCACCTGCTCCCCTGAGGCTGCGGGTGAGCCTCCCTTCCTGCTCTCCCCTGCCCCCTCAGTGCAGCCCCCTTGTGCTCTCGCGATGTGCTGAGGCTGCGAGGGAGGGGGGACTGCGGGGACCGGGGGGGCTAGTCTCCCTGGCCGGGAGCTCAGGGGCCGGGCAGGACAGTCCCGTGGGCCGTAATTTGCCCACCTCTGCTGTAAACCTATAGTGGTTTAAGATCACCAAGCAAAAAGGTTACTGCAGTCCATGATTATCATCAAAGGAACACATAGTCTTGCAGATATGTAGCTTTTTAGAAAATCCTTCCTATGTCTAGAAAGAAAATGACCACAGATAATAAGATTTTACTAAACTTGCATTTTCAAGGTAAAAAAAAAAAAGAATTAGCCTCATCTGCATGTTGCTTCAAAAAATTACTGGTTTCATCTGGTTTGGAAAATACAAGGGGATGCCCCCAGAACTTACACAGCAATGGCTAGGAATTTCCTGTGAGGTATACTTGTCAGAATAAAGGGCAGCTACTTTTCTTGAATTTGAGTAACAATAACTTTACCCAGTTTTCAGTCCATTTGAAAGGGATCTTTTCATGCCAGTTTGAATTGATGTTTCAAGTGATAGGGTATCTCAGACTTTCCAAGAATTTCACTGGTATATTGCATGTACTGTGTTTCCTCGTATGCTGAACTTACAAGTCTGAAACTAAATTTGCCATGATGGGTTGCATTATAAACTCTTGATGGTTATTCCTAAAAGTTCCATTATTCTTTAGATATTCAGATTATGGGCGACATTTTATTCGAGAAATAAGGTTGGTTTACTGATGGGTCAATGCCAACATAGCTGACTGCATTTTAAAAATTGAGTAGGGAGCAAAGGTAATACCATTTCCTGGTACTGCTCTGGGTATTGATAAAATTAAAGATGGTAGATGTGAAGTAAATAAACTACACATATTATTTTTTGTAAGTGTCTATTAATGTATTATTGTCAGCAGTTACATTTATACATTTTTCATGATCTCCTAATTTTAATGCTGCTTATCTTAGTTTTTTATAGTGCTGCCCCTTACTGTAATGCCTAAGCACCTTCCATGTAAAATCAATAACAATAGTCAAGTCCTTAGTGGATTTCACAGAGTCTCTGGTACTTCATCCTTTATGCATCAGAATTCTGTTTGGGATAGTCCTTTTCGGGGGAGGGGGGCAAGGAAGAAATAGGCAGGGTTAAAAGGGTCTTGGGAATAAAAGGGGCATTTGAACTCAGTGTCACTAAGGGCATGTCTACACAACAATCTTAAATTGGCCTATGTTAGGTAGACTGATAGCAACTACAGTAATTACTGTGGTGGCTGATGTCCTCATTACCCTCCTTCTGTCCATGGTGCGCGTCCTTACCAGGAGCGCTTCCACTGACTGAAGAGGGGCAGTGGAGGGGCTAACAGCCAGGGCTCTCAGCTCCGTGCAGCTTCCTGCTGGGAGCCCAGATGCACTCTGGGCTTATCACCTTCCTGCTCCCAGCTGCCCAGGGCTTCTTGTCTCTGGAGGGGAGATCTGCACCAGAATCTGGTCGGCTGCCATGCTGGGCTCCTACCCAGTCTGGAGAAGCTGGGAACAGTCATTAGAGGGAAAGTCTGGCTTTGCCCCTGTAGCCCTTGGTTGAAGCATATGCAGTCAGTCTAGTCTCGCATATGAGCGGAGAGGCTCAGGCATGCTTAGTGAGGCTATGTTTTCAGCAATTTTAGATAAGCTTTAACAAGTCTCTATTGAGGATGTGCAAACTTGTAACTTGGGCAGACTTTCACAGGTTTGGCAAATGGACCATCCCTGACATAAAGGTAAAATTTCAAGTCCTTGCTCCAGAGGACGTGGGCAGTGCTATATCTTTTTAAAGAACAGGTCACTGGAACTTTAACACTTATCTGTAGTTTTTTCTTTAGCCTTTGTTCTTGGAAATGGCTGAACCATTTTGGCTGAGTTTTTTGCCAAACCAATTCTGCCTGAGCCAAGTAAGCTGGATGGAAAAATTCGGCCTCAATGGTTAGAGTTTGTCAAACTTATAAGCAGCTGAAAACAGGGTCTTGCAATAGGAGGTGTCGGGCAACCTTAATAGGTGGTGCTATCAGCTCTATCTACAATATGCTTTTTATTACCTAGAATGCCCACAGTATTAATTGACTCTGGTCTGGTTTACTCTCCCCTCTTCTATTTCCAGTATAGATTTACTTCTGATATTTGAGCTTCCTCCCAGCCACCCTTCTTTTAAAAGCTACTTTGGCAACTCCGAATTCCTTGTCACTTTTTAGGTTGATAAATCACACCGTTAACATTATAGAAACTAAATTTAACTGGTAGAAGATACTTTACCTAAAAGTAAATATTTTATTTCTGCATTTAGTTATGATATCTTGGGTTTCCAGATCTTCAATGTTTGGGTTTTTAATATTGCTTTATGTTGCACCTAGCTTGTTAGATACAATTTTCCAGAATTTCCTGACTCAAAATATAATCTTGTACTGAAGCATTCCATGAACTTGTTAGGTAGCTTGTGGTTACCAGCTCTCTCTATTATTCATGTTATAGTTCTTATCTTTAAGAAGTAGATTCAGGAAGTCTTCTGTGGTTTTATTCTTTACTTTCTGGATATAAAATTGCCTCTTTCATAATTTAGAAAACCCATTGATCTATTTTTAGCTGCATATTTTATCAAGTAGCTGTCTGAGTTTGAGCTCCCTAAGAGTTTGTACAGAAACTTTTCATGACAACCTTATTTCAATCTCGGCGAAGAGGGTATGGGTCTGTTGCAGTTCCCCTTTATTTATCATTTATTTTTTATTATTTGTGTTTTGCCTCAAGTTTTAGCACCCATCATATTAACACATGTTAACTAGAAAATTATCACACCAAGTGCAATACACTCTAGTACTTTTGAGATCCTTTGATGGGAGCCTCTGGAATTTCTAATACTAATGAATTAAGCCTCACAAGCTACTCTTGTCCAGTAAATCATAATTGATGTGGCCCTCAGAGTGGTCTTGAGAAGAAAAATCAGTTCATCAGTTTAACATTAATCTCTTATTAGCTGTATGAATCTATTCCTGTAAAAAGCAAAGCTTGTGGATGAAATCAGCGAACTTTTGTAACTTACATTTGCTGAGAGCTCTTGGGAACTGCAGTATTGACAATTCTCACTATTGTTATCATAATCTCTGAAAGTTTAGGAGTTTTTTCTTAGTGCCAACTCCTGTAGCGGGGTAATTACGAGAGGCTGCTTTTATTTTAAGGAAAGTTTTGTTTCTTGTCCTTGTGGTTTTAGAGAAAAGCTTGAAAATTTGAACTCTAAAGGCTTAAAAACCAGAATGCCAATAAGAACGCAAAACTTAAAAAAAAAAAAAAGAAAAGAAAAAAAATTAATCCAACTCTTGAATGCAAATGGTGTCAGTAGTGAAACTGACACATTTTAAGTAACTCAAGGATGTTTAACAGAAGCTACTAAAATTAGATATTTTTAAACCAGCAGGTCCAGATAAATTGCATCCAACAGTTTAAAAGAGCGGGCTGAGAAGCTCAGTGGACTGTTAGGGTTTTTTTGTTTTTTTTTTTACTTTCCAATAACTTTTAGAACACTGAAAAAATTCCAGAAGACTAGAAGGAAGGTAATCTGGCGCCATTATTTAAAAAGGGCAAATGGGATAATCATAGGGCTGTCAGCCTGACATCCATGATAATGGAATGGCTGATATGGGACTTGATTAATTAAGAATTAAAAGTGGCATTAGTTATATTATCCAATAAACATAGACTTATGGAAAATATATCAAGTTAGTTTGACAAGATATCTTTATTTAGATGATATTACAAGTTTGATGAAGGTCACTGTGATGATCTAACATACATAGACCTCTGTAAGGCATTTGACTTGGTACTGCAGGATGTTTAGATTAAAAACTAGAATACAAAATCAGTGTACATTAAATGGATTGAAAACAGATTAACAGACCAGATCTCAGAATGACTGTAAATAGGGAAGGAGTACTTGTGGCACCTTAGAGACTAACCAATTTATTTGAGCATGAGCTTTCGTGAGCTACAGCTCACTTCATCAGATGTATACCGTGGAAACTGCAGCAGACTTTATATACACACAGAGAATATGAAACAATACCTCCTCCCACCCCACTGTCCTGCTGGTAATAGCTTATCTAAAGTGATCAACAGGTGGGCCATTTCCAGCACAAAGCCAGGTTTTCTCACCCTCCACCCCCCCACACAAATTCATTCTCATTTCTCCACACAAATTCACTCACATTTGGGGACAATGTATACCTTCAGATCAGCGGCACTGCTATGGGTATCCGCATGGCCCCACAGTATGCCAACATTTTTATGGCGGATTTAGAACAACGCTTCCTCAGCTCTCGTCCCCTAAAGCCCCTACTCTACTTGCGCTATATTGATGATATCTTCATCATCTGGACCCATGGAAAAGAAGCCCTTGAGGAATTCCACCATGATTTCAACAATTTCCATCCCACCACCAACCTCAGCCTGGTCCAGTCCACACAAGAGATCCACTTCCTGGACACTACAGTGCTAATAAACAATGGCCACATAAACACCACCCTATACCGGAAACCTGCTGACCGCTATTCCTACCTGCATGCCTCCAGCTTTCACCCTGACCACACCACACGATCCATCGTCTACAGCCAAGCTCTGCGATACAACCGCATTTGCTCCAACCCCTCAGACAGAGACAAACACCTACAAGATCTCTGTCAAGCTTTCTTACAACTACAATACCCACCTGCAGAAGTAAAGAAACAGATTGATAGAGCCAGAAGAGTTCCCAGAAGTTACCTACTACAGGACAGGCCTAACAAAGAAAATAACAGAACGCCACTAGCGGTCACCTTCAGCCCCCAACTAAAACCCCTCCAACGCATTATTAAGGATCTACAACCTATCCTAAAGGATGACCCAACACTCTCACAGATCTTGGGAGACAGGCCAGTCCTTGCCTACAGACAGCCCCCCAACCTGAAGCAAATACTCACCAGCAACCACACCCCACACAACAGAACCACTCACCCAGGAACCTATCCTTGCAACAAAGCCCATTGCCAACTGTGTCCACATATCTAGTCAGGGGACACCATCATAGGGCCTAACCACATCAGCCACACTATCAGAGGCTCGTTCACCTGCACATCTACCAATGTGATATATGCCATCATGTGCCAGCAATGCTCCTCTGCCATGTACATTGGTCAAACTGGACAGTCTCTACGTAAAAGAATAAATGGACACAAATCAGATGTCAAGAATTATAACATTCATAAACCAGTCGGAGAACACTTCAATCTCTCTGGTCACGCAATCACAGACATGAAGGTCGCTATCTTAAAACAAAAAAACTTCAAATCCAGACTCCAGCGAGAAACTGCTGAATTGGAATTCATTTGCAAATTGGATACTATTAATTTAGGCTTAAATAGAGACTGGGAGTGGCTAAGTCATTATGCAAGGTAGCCTGTTTCCTCTTGTTTTTTCCTACCCCCCCCCCCCCCCCAGATGTTCTGGTTTAACTTGGATTTAAACTTGGAGAGTGGTCAGTTTAGATGAGCTGTTACCAGCAGGAGAGTGAGTTTGTGTGTGTATGGGGGTGGGGGGGATGTGAGAAAACCTGGATCTATGCAGGAAATAGCCCGACTTGATTATGTAAAGAGTTGTCACTTTGGATGGGCTAGCACCAGCAGGAGAGTGAATTTGTGTGGGGGGGTGGAGGGTGAGAAAACCTGGATTTGTGCTGGAAATGGCCCACCTGTTGATCACTTTAGATAAGCTATTACCAGCAGGACAGTGGGGTGGGAGGAGGTATTGTTTCATATTCTCTGTGTGTATATAAAGTCTGCTGCAGTTTCCACGGTATACATCTGATGAAGTGAGCTGTAGCTCATGAAAGCTCATGCTCAAATAAATTGGTTAGTCTCTAAGGTGCCACAAGTACTCCTTTTCTTTTTGCGAATACAGACTAACACGGCTGTTCCTCTGAAACCTGTAAATAGGGAATCATCAAACAGGTAGTGGAGTCCCAGACGGATAGGTTCTTGGCCCAATGCTAATGAATGACATGGAAGAAAACATATAATATCATTTCTGATAACATTTGCAGATGATACAAAGTTTGGGGGAGTGGTGTCTGGAGGGAGGAAGAGGAAGTCTTCTATTTACTCTTTGTGTGCAGGCTTGCCTATCAAGATTCATATTCAGCAGTTTATTTGTGCTGGTAAGTCTACTAGACTTTATCTCTTTCTCCTATTCTCTAAGATTGAGATAAAGTGATCCTGAACATGTGTGTACAAACTATTAGGGAGCTCAAAAGCAGACATTTGCTTGCTAAAATATGCAGCTAAAAATGGATCTGTGGGCTTTCTAAGTTGCAGAAGAGGCTTTTTTTATTCAGAAAATAAAGAATACAGCTACAGAAGAAGTCATCCTGAACCTATTTCTCACAAGATAAAAACAAAAACATGAATAATAGAGACGGCTGGCAATCACAAGCTACCTGAGATCAATGTAATTAGGAAGAAGTTCATGGAATACATTAGTGCAAGATCACATTTCAAGTCGGCAAATTTTGGAAAGTTGAATCTAGCAAACTAGGTGCAGTAGAACACAGTATTAAACTCCAAAACTGTGAAGAGCTGAAAACTCAAGGTATCCTAATCAATTATAGAGATAATGTATTAGATTTAAATATGAAGGCCAGATCCTAACGGTCTTAAAGCAGTCTCCATTTTTTCTATCTCCTCCTTAACAAAGCAGTAGAACTCCTTTTGAACTCAGACCATGCTCTGTGAAGTCTCACAAGTGCCCTTTTGTTTGTTCTTAAATATGCAAAAACCATGAGAAAATTTAATGTCACTATTCAAACGTTAGTCTGGGCCCTAATTAAAATTACCCTACAGAGGTATAGCTGAAGTGATGCGCCTTTCCTGTGAATTAGACACCTTCATTTGAGAAGGGGTTTGGATTGGCAGGAAAGCCCATGCACTTGTCAAAAAACCTGCATAAGACAGCTCCCAGAAATAGGTTTGGAGGCCAAGACCTTTGGTCTTGCCTTTGAGTGGACTTGATAGTCCTGGCATGCTTTAAGGTTACTTGAAAGTTGTGTATCCAAAGTGGGGGAAGGCCTTCAATAGGTTTGGATGATATTGGCTGTCTCATTGTTCCTCCTTTAAGCAGCCTATCCTGGTAGAAAAGTAAGAGATCTTGCTTAAAGTAAAAGTTTAATAAAGTAGCAGCCACTTGACCAAAAGATCATAGTGCTTTTCTGCACTTGTTGGTTACCTGCCTTTGCAAAGGACTGAGTGAATTATCTAGACCATGCCTCTATCATGGCAAGTCTGGTCTGGATCAAGTTTTTTCACATATTTCTCTTTGAGGGGAAGGATCTGAATTCAAGTTATCAGGCATTCCAAATCACTGTCCAGATGGACAAAGAAATCCTATAAATATGCCCCTACATACTACGGTCTTACAGATGCATGAATTATTAGCAAATTTGAAGGAGCAGAGTTTATCCCCACAGATTGTGTGACCCTTTAGCCCCTGGCAACCCTTGTGTCCCCCCTCACCCGAATGGTTACAGTCAATAGAGAGCCTGATACCTACTCCTTTCCCTGGATGCATTGACTTAAATCACTAATTTTAGTCATGATTTAAATCAGCAAGCAGGAAACCTTGATTTAAATAATTCATAGAATCATAGAATATCAGGGTTGGCAGGGACCTCAGGAGGCCATCTAGTCCAACCCCCTGTTCAAAGCAGGACCAATCCCCAACTAAATCATCCCAGCCAGGGCTTTGTCAAGCCTGACCTTAAAAACTTCTAAGGAAGGAGATTCCACCACTTTTCTAGGTAATCATTCCAGTGCTTCACCACCCTCCTGGTGGAAAAAGTTTTTTCCTAATATCCAACCTAAACCTCCCCCACTGCAACTTGAGACCATTACTCCTCGTTCTGTCATCTGCTACCACTGAGAACAGTCTAGATCCATCCTCTTTGGAACCCCCTTTCAGGTAGTTGAAAGCAGCTATCAAACCCCCCTCATTCTTCTCTTCCGCAGACTAAACAATTCCCGTTCCCTCAGCCTTTCCTCATAAGTCATGTTCCAGTCCCCTAATCATTTTTGTTGCCCTCCTCTGGAAGCTTACAATTTTTCCACATCCTTCTTGTAGTGTGGGGCCCAAAACTGGACACAGTACTCCAGATGAGGCCTCACCAATGTCAAATAGAGGGGAACAATCACGTCCTTCAATCTGCTGGCAATGCCCCTACTTATACAGCCCAACATGCCATTGGCCTTCTTGGCAACAAGGGCACACTGTTGACTCATATCCAGCTTCTCGTCCACTGTAACCCCTAGGTTCTTTTCTGCAGAACTGCTGCCGAACCATGCGGTGCATGGGATTCTTCCGTCCTAAGTGCAGGACTCTGCACTTGTCCTTGTTGAACCTCATCAGATTTCTTTTGGCCCAATCCTCTAATTTGTCTAGGTCCCTCTGTATCCTATCCCTACCCTCCAGCGTATCTACCTCTCCTCCCAGTTTAGTGTAATTGCAGACTTGCTGAGGGTGCAATCCATGCCATCGTCCAGATAATTAATGAAGATATTGAACAAAACTGGCCCGAGGACCGACCCTTGGCGCACTCCGCTTGATACCGGCTGCCAACTAGACATGGAGCCATTGATCACTACCTGTTGAGCCCGACAATCTAGCCAGCTTTCTATCCACCTTATAGTCTATTCATCCAGCCCATACTACTTTAACTTGCTGGCAAGAATACTGTGGGAGTGATTTAATTGTGTTTTGCATTTGTACTTTTTTAGTTTCTTAAAGAAGGGTTGATTCTCATTGGTTGGTAACTATTAAAACATGTTGATTGCAACAAAGTATAACCTTTATGCTAAATATGAAGCTTGATTTTTGCTAAAGAAGAGGATACATTATGTCTGTAGACATTTAAGTATTTCTATAGCTTTACTTATTCAGATGGCTTATTACCTTTTTTATGTTAGAAAACTGTGAATGTTTCATTTCTTACTAAATAATTTAACTTGTGATTTGTGTCAAACTCTCTTTGGATAGAAATTCAAAGTCAGCGCACAAAAACAGCACTTAATTTTTTTAATTAAGCTTATTTTTCCTGTATTTATTCAGCACATCAAAAATGTGTCAATCATGTTTTGCATTTATTAAACAAAGGAAGCATTATCTACACTTAGTGAATTGAACTGGTTGTTTGTGGTCGCCATGTTTGTCAAGGCACTAGAACTAGTAAATCTCATCTTCTCATACCTAGTTTTTGTTAATAGATTGGAAGAGGAAAATAGCCTTTCCTGTTTCAACTTCTGATTGTTTTTTTAGCTCTGAATACCCTCTACTCCTTGAACTGAAATGAAAAAAGTAATCTCTCTGCACCTGTAGTAGATGCTGCCAAAGCTGGTTCCATGTGCTTAGCCCATGACTTCCACCAGTTCAGTGGTTTGACTTTCTTTAAAAATTAGCAGCAAACATGTACTACTTAGTATTACTTTTTGTATTTAATTTAAATCATTTAAATCGATTTATAATAAATTTAGGCCTCAATTCCAAATTTAATTTTGAACTGGTTTCCTTTTTTTTAAAAATAAACCAGTATTTAATTTAATTTAAATTAAATAAATTAAATCTGAATCTTGATTTTTTTTTTAATCTATTTTTATCCACCCTACCCCCTCACACATGCTCATTTGCCTAGATCTTCTCCTGGAAGGGGTATTTGCACTTAGCACAGCAGTTGTGCACTTCTCCTTCTCCATTCTGTCCTTTTTAAGAACAGAAGTACAGAAACGGATACAAGAAATGTACTTCTCATTGTGGAAAACCACAGATCAAGGAAATGTGAAGGCAGGTGGTGAAGCTCAAGTGCAGAAGAGAGCATTTTTGTGGGTGTGTGCTGCAACTTGACAAAATAAATTGTGATGCGTTGTGTTGTTGGATGTTTATATTGTACGTTGTGGGAGGGGGTGATTATACAAGAAAATTCTTGTTTTTATTATTGCCATGCTGTGGCAGACCCTTAAACTGAAGAGATAATTCTTCAGTTCAGGTGTTTAAGCTTGTCAAGGGGTCATTCGTGGATGTCCTTTCCACATACTTGGCTTTCCAAGAATCTTCCATTTGCTGTCAAGTCCTGCCAGTCTCTGGCTCAGTTGCCTTTCCTCAGTTCTCCCTTTGACTTCCTTATATCTATTATGGGATTGCTATTGAGAACCTATCAATTTTGAATTATCAGAGGGAATGCAGAAATTGAAGTATACACCTTGTTTTTCTGCTTATTAGTGCAGACTTGAAAAAAAATAGTGTCTTGTCATCTGTAATGTCTGAATTCCTTATTCTGTACTTTGAATTGTAACTCTACTATTCTTACACTAGGATCTACACCTACTCATCTTAGACCTGAACTAATTTTTTAGAGAGCCCTTTTTGGTGCTTTTTCTTGGCACTGTCTCTTATATACGTCAACAAAGTTATTTCAGATTCTTTCACAGGCTCTACAGAACTGAGTGTGTTGATAACCACATTGTGAGAACTATTTCCTGTAGGAAGCATGTTTGGAGTGCTATCATGACTCTCCAGGTCTTCAAAGTATAAACTATTTTGGTAGCTTTAGCTGCATTTCCACCGTCGGTGTGATTCCAGTACAAATGAACTGTTTCTTAATTAATCTCCAGCTTCTTTCAGAATGCAGATATGGATGGTAAACTCTCTTTTGCAGCACTAGTCATTGAAGACAAATGTGACTATGCTATTTTAAAGGGGTTCTTGGTTTAGTATTGTAAATTGGGATCAATGTTGAGTAATATTTTTCACTAAGAAATGCCTACTCCCTATACTGTGCCTTGAAGATGGTACTCTGTTGGTTTTGTAGGCTAACAGGTATAGCAGGAGACCACAAAGCTCAACACTCCTAGTCAGATGTGTAATGGTATATTCTGCAATAATTAACTGATTTAGGACAATGTTAAGTTTTTTTATATATTACACTGTGCAAGCTTCCAAGTGTTTTGAAGATTTATACACTTGTTTTGTATGTATGCATACCATACATAGGGATCACTGCATCCACCACCAAAATGTAGCCACCCCCGGACTGAAACCTGAGGACTGTTAAAAATGCCCAGCACCACTACACAAAATAGGCCAGGAAGGACTTGGGTAAAGCTTACCTGAACTGAAATTTGATAGGATGTTGTGGGTGATGCTCATTCTCCTGCAAAAGGGATTGATATTTTAGACCAGTAGTTCTCTGGGGCCCACTGGGGGGGCCATGAGCAGGTTTCAGGGGGTCCTCCAAGCATGGCTGGCATTAGACTTGCTGGGGCCCAGGGCAGAAAGCCGAAGTCCCACCGCCTGGGGCTGAAGCCGGAGCTTGAGCAACTTAGCTTCACAGGGCTGCCTATGGTGTGGGGCCCCAGGCAATTGCCTTGCTTGCTACCCCATAACGCTGGCCCTGGCTTTTATATGCAGAAGAACAGTTATTGTGGCACAGACAGGCCATGGAATTTTTATAGAGTGGGGGTGGGGGCTCAGAAGGAAAAAGGTTGAGAACCCCTGTTTTAGACCACAGGTGTTAAGATCTTATGACTTCAACATTTGAAAGTTTATATTTCCAGCAGTATGCTATTCAACACCATACTGAAGCAAATGGTCCCTATGGATTACCTGGGTGTGTTTTCTCAAGACTAAGTCCCATCAACAGGATTTTTCCCTGATAACTCCTGTCAAACTACGGATTTGGTGGAGATCCTGTTTCGTTACAATAATGAGACAAGACTAGATTTCAGTTGGACTGTTTAGTTGTACAAACTTGCATTATTGCAATCAGAATTTTTAGGTTTGCATGATCATTTCTTTCTTTTTGATAAAATGTAACTGTACAACAAAGAGCAATATATCCATCAATGGAAAATTAGTGAATTCAGAACTTAAGCCAATTGAGCAATGTGGTTTGTATAAATGTCACTGGTATTAGACTTCATTTAATATTTATATTTCCATAGTGCTCAAGTGTACCATTGTGCTAGATGCTGTCCAGATTCATGTCAAGATATAATCTATGCCCCAAAGAGCCTGCAGTCTGAAGGAAAGTGACCTACTGGGGAGGGGAGAACAGAAAAGAGGGATACTACAACAAATCCACCCAACACAATTTTTATGCACAAGCTTCTAAAATTATAAACTGACTGCCAACTATTCCCAGCTGTCTCTCAACCTAGCTCTTCTTAACTAAGGAGTAGGGGGGCGTGAAAGGTGGTATAAGATCCTAAATCATTAAGAATATATGCAGGGTCATAAAATCAGGTCTTGTCAGAATAAGTAAACTGCCTAGTAAAAATATAGTGTATTGCTTTTTGTGTCTAAGGTACGTGTGTTAATGATGTGAAATTGCAATCTGTGCTTTTAGAAACCAAATAATTTCTACATAGCAAAATCTTGGGTGATGTCACTATGCAGAATTATTTTGCTAGCCTTTAACTTGTTGAGACCTTATTTCATCAGCAACAGTTTGGTGTACCCATTCTTCATTGCTTGTATGTTTTGAAGACTAAAAACAATAAACAGACTCCTTAAAATGTAAAGGAGGCATTCTAGGGCTGAAATTTATATGCAGGACTCTGTGTAATGTGATTATGCAGCTGTCCAATTTTCTCTTTTTCTTGCAAAATTATGCTATAAAATCCTAAGCTTTCATTTAGCCCAAGTCTATAGCCCTTGCAGTTGTGAAGATAACCCAACAGTGCAGAGTGTAAACCAAATAGCTTGGAACAGTAGTTCTGGGTGTCGTGAACAGAGCTCCTTATCTCCATTGAATACTCGCTCCGAATCCTAACCGAGGATACTTTAAACGTTGACATTGCTTCTCTGATCTTGGCAGAAACGTCAGGCTAATACTTCACCATTGTTGGATGTAAGCTAGTTACTGTCAGGATCTTGCTGGTGTGGCGAATGAAGAATTCTCTATCCTGTTTTGCGTAGAAGTGGAACAAGTGATACATCACTTCTCCCCACGGTTCCAAATTCCCAGGAAACAAAACCACCACCTACATCTTTCTGGCTGTCCAAAGCCCCATCTGCCAAAACCTCAGTCTTCCCGCTTAGAGCCTCTGCAATGCTGTTACATATTTTAATACAGAAATGACAATTGGGGTGAGGTGGGGTAGGATAGTGTGAAATGAAATTAAACTTAAATTTAATATTAACAAGAAAAACTACATATTGCACCATACTGGAAAGGAGCAGCAGCAGTGGGAGAGGACCTGTGGGAACCGTGTCACCTAGTGCAGAGGTCACTGACACCCATGACACAGGTCTAAATTACATTAAGTCAATACATATATCTGCCAGTCCCACAGTTTCTTATTACATCATAGTAACTTGAGGGAACTTGGAGAGTCCAACTGTAACTGAGATATATTGGGCTCCTGACCAAATAGTCACAACTAACTGCAGCAGTTTTCAGTTTAATAGTTTTCAGAATAATGGTTGAGCCGTTTTGGAGTCTGAGAATGCAAATTTTACTTATACAAGAAATAATTCAAATATTCCTGATAGGTAAAAAAGTTTGTTATTTAGGTTAATAGTTAATATTTAATAGTCCCTTCCATAAGACCTCACTGTCATTGTGATTAGCAAGTAGGCCATCCACAAAAGGGTACTGAAAATGCTGGTTTACCTTGTGTGCCTTTTAGGTTGGTCAAAATACCTTTAATTTCCTTTAAGAATAACTTACTAAATGTAATGCTTTTCAATAAAGTGTAAGTTCATTCTAGCTTCATTGGAGAGCAGAGCCCTAAATATAGAAATTTGCATGTGTTGAACTATTCCTTCCCTTAACTGCTATCTTCAGTGTGACTATCAGTGCACCTTAAGTGATGGTTTCTTTTAATATGAAGGAAGGGTGTATGCAATATAAATACAAGTATTTGTTTCAATTGTACTGTCATGGTTACAGGACTGGTTGCACGCATTCCTTTTCTGGTCCTTCAGATGTAACATATCATGCCTTTACTTATGTGGTGGGATTTTGCAATTCTCTCACTCTAGAAAAACAACGAAGAGACCGGTGGCACCTTAAAGATAACAGATTTATTTGGGCATAAGCTTTTGTGGGTTAAAAATCCACTTTTTCAGACACATTGAATGAAAATTACAGATGCAGATATAAATATACTCACGTGTTAGTCTTTAAGGTGCCACCGGACTCCTCACTGTTTTTGTGGATACAGACTAACATGGCTACTCCTCTGATATGTCTCACTCTAGACCAGGGGTTCTCAAACTGGGGGTCAGGACCCCTCAGGGGGTCACGAGATCATTATATGGGGGGTCGCGAGCTGTCAACCTACACCCCAAACCCCACTTGCCTCCAGCATTTATAGTGGTGTTAAATATATTAAACAGTGTGTTTAATTTATTAGGGGGTCGCACTCAGAAGCTTGCAATGTGAAAGGGGTTGCCAGTAAAAAAGTTTGAGATCCACTGCTCTAGACTGATCCCTAGGCTACAACTGTTCTTATGCTGTATGTTTGGGCACCTCTGGCTCTTCCCTTGAGGAGTCTCGCCAGAGGGTGTAACTTTTAAGACGACAATCTTCTTAAAACAGAACTATTGGGGTAATAGCAAAGCTTTTAGAAAGGATATTAAGAGTCTGTGCGTGTCTCTTACCTAAAGGCTTATCCCCCGCTGGTTGTCCTTGGCAGGCGTAATTTCTTCAGACATCTCCAACAGGCTTCCAATGTCTCAGCCTGGTGCTCCAAAACACCTACATCATTCTCTTGAGAGAGGGTCCCTTTTTAAAACGGAGAATGCTCTCTTTTTTTGTTCTTTTCCATTCCTGGGCTTTGGCCATTCTGGTCAAAAACCAGTCGTGTAAGTTGGCTGGAGCCAGAGTAAAATCCTCAAAGCTAATAGATGTGGCATTGTCCCTTAACAATTCTGAAGTGTTTAAGTGGCTATCCTGAGCCATTATTTTCCTTCCTGCTTGCTTTTCCCAACAGCCTCTTATTAAATGTATATAGTCATACAATTAACACCTCAATTGCCAGGCCAAAATACAGTATACATAAATTACAAAGCAGCTCAAAATCAGTGACGTATCCACAGAGTATGAACAAATTTTATTTAAAATATACAAAGATATTCTTGAGACAGAAAATCTTGGAACTTTCTTCCTTGCACTGCCACAGACTTCCTGTATGTGACATTGGCTAAGGCACTTAACCTGTGCCTCTCTGTAGAATGTATATTTATATATTTTACCTGGTGACTGAGGTTTAAATCATTTAACTTTTTAAAATATGTTGAGCTGCTTGGGGGGAAAAAAACAATTACATTATATTTTTAAATATGCAGCATTGTTGTACCACGACGGTCCCAGGATATTAGAGAGACAAGGTGGGTCAGGTAGTGTCTTTTACTGGACCAACTTCTGTGGGTGAGGGAGACAAGCTTTTTGGGGTTACACAAGGCTCTTCTTAAGGTCTGGGAAACGTATTTTTAAATAAGCATTTTGAAACCAAATCCTACAGAAGACCTTCTGTGGACCCAAAATAAGTGGTGGATGCAAAATTTGAAAGCTTCAAACTTTTATTTTTTATATAACAGTGGCCTACTATGTGAGACCACAGTTGGGCCAAGCAGCATTTTTGAAGGGTAAAGAAAATAGTTGATACGGTATACAATCAGGGAGTTCTGATGACATTTCAGTAAGTTTGAGTGAAATCAGAATCCCTTCATTGTTTTCATTACCTTATCCATCTCAGTAAATATAGACTGCTCTCCCTTTTCTCCAAGGAGCTCTTAGTGGAATTTTCCCACTGGTAATCAAAAGAATCTCTCTCTTGAAATATCTACTGCTGTCACAGGTAACTCCAAAGAGGACTGTAATAGGTTGCCAGCTGTCATTGTTGTCTCTGGTCTTGATATACTTTATTATGTGACAAGCTGTTTATATTAATATATTGTTCTCATGGTTGTGGAGTAAAGCTTGAAAATGTGACCCAACTGCACCCTAAAGATTGAAAAGCCAGAGGCAAATGACTCAAAATACATTTTTTTAAAATCTCATGATTCTTAAGCAGATCTCATGATTTGGCCGTGTAGGTTGTAACTTAGAATTTTTGAATGTTCTGTGGTTTGCCATATTGATATTACTGAAAGACTAGAAGAAGAAACTTTTACGGTATTTTCAGTTTGTTGACTGTGCGCGTTTGACAACACTTAATGTATAATCACTTGCATTGTTTGGTGAATTTCTGGCCTTGCTTCCGACATCAAAATCCTGAGGGGCAATGGCAGGAAGAGGATATACTATCCCAGGCCTAACTGCCTCTGCTCCCCAGACTTCCCAAAATCCTTGGGAAGTCTGGGCTTTTTCTGCTTTCTGGGACCCAAGGAGGAGTCTCCAAAGGTCTACAGAAGAGCTCTCCCCTACAACTTCCTCCCACACACGCTACCTGGGACCCACAGGGTAGCTACAGACAGACAGGGCAGTGGGCAGCTAAGAAGTGTGTTTCAGTCCCACGGACTCCTTTGCGGATCTCAGGGAGCAGATAAAGTTGGTGGGAGTTGGAGAATTTACTGCTGCTATTGTTAGTGCCACTATAGAGGAAGTGGCATGGAAGATGGGTGCACAGAGAAGAGGATGAGAACGTAATTATTGTGCGCTAAAGCCTGATCTCACACTCACTGAAAAAGACATACAAAGATAATCTAGGAAGCACAAAAACCTGTCTAAAGTTTTGCTTTAAAATGAAAACTGTACATTCTGAGTCAGACATCCGCTGTTGTTGGATAATTAAATATTTTAACAAATTTATGAATATGAAAAGACTGCTTTGAACATGTATGTAATCTGGAAAATTGATCATTTTTGTATCACTTTAAACATTTTAGTGTTTTAGTGGATTAAATATCTTCAGATAGCTTAGTACTGATGAATAACACAATAACAGCCTAAAATGGTAGCTGGAGGTGGGGATAAAAATGGTAAAGAACAAAATTGTTTTCATGTTTCTAAGGAGTTGTTGGGGGAAAGTGGCAATTCATTTTTGAAAAATGAATTTTTGGTATTTTGTTAATCTGAATTCCCTGTACACTGTGTATAAGAGAGAGCTTTGGCACATATGTAACTTCTGGAACTGAAGCTGCTGAAAGATACTTCATTTGTCAATGAATTGTTTTTCACCCCAAGTAACTTAAAATGAGTTTTTACTTTTATTTGTTAATTTTTTAAAAATAATTGTTTGCCTTCTGCATCACCTTGAGTTGACTCCTTGTGACCTTTCTGTGTGTGGTGGGAAATATGAACAGTGTGTCTTTTAAAGGAAAAGTTTTTAGCCAAGTACTATGTATAGATTTTCAATACTTCAAACAATAACATCAAAACATAAAGCTGCCACACTGTCTTGAGTAATCAACTATATGGCACGTAGACACTACACCACTTTTGTAAGATCATCCTCAATCCTGTGATCCTCTAATAAAGAACATTAGTCTTGCAATTTCTAGCCACAATAGAAGATATGAGTGCAATGGCAACAGTAAGCCCTTCCTTCATTACTTTTAAAATTTTCTCTGTTTAAATATTGTGTTGGATTTATTAAAATAACTGTTAGTTTTATACACAATTCGTATAGGAATTTTAACTAATGCATACTGTAGTTATACAACTTTAAAACAAAAAAACTTTATGGAATGTTCTGATACTGCCGAACAATTGTTCATGGTGGAATTTCTGTCCTGGTGTATAGACGTACTGATACTGTCTCAAATTACATGATCTTGTACGCTATCTATCTCCCTCACACCTGGCCTCAATTTGTTGTGTACATTAAACAGTGAATGGGGGACCAGAGCAGTGTTCCCTCTAATTTTTTCCACCCATGTGCGGAATGAATTTTGTTATGTGCGCCGATATGGCGGTGATGTGTGACACATCACCTCCATATTGGCGCGCATAACAAAATTCATGTTGTGGCTGTGAGGCTGAGGGGTTTGGAGTGTGGAAGGGGGCTCAGGGGTGGGATGTAGGGGTGCAAGGGCTCCGGTTGGGGGTGTGGGCTCTAGGGTGGGGCCAGGGATGAGGGGCTCAGCGAGGGGGCAGAGGGTTGGGTGCAGGGGTGTGTGGGCTGCAGCTGGGGGTGCTGGCTCTGGGGTGAAGCCAGGGATGAGGGGTTTGGGGTGCAGGAGGGTGCCCTGGGGCTTTCTCTCTCCCTGCAGCAGCAGCAGCAGCACCTGGGCTGGAGGGGAGAGGTGCCCCCCTGCTGTGGCAGCTCTGGCCTGGGCCTGCAGGATAGGTGCCTCTTCCCTGGCGGCAGTAGATGGTTCATTCTGGGGAAGGGTCGCCTGTGCCAGGGCGGGGCAGGGCTGCACCTGGGGTCAGGCCGGGTCAGGCTGCAGCAGAGTTGGGGCCGGTGGAGGGGCACCCCGGCTGCGCCAGGTTGGGGGCCAGGCTAGGTTGGGGCCGGGGGAGGAGTGCCTCTTCCCTGGCAGGTCACTGGCTGCGACAAGTCGCCGAGTGGGTTCCCTGAGCACCTGCGTGGCGCTAAATACGCTGCTGTGTGGCTGCATGGTCATGCAGCTTATAGGAAACTTAGGTCCAGAGCAATTCATATCTGTTTTTGAGGGTTTTATAGTGTGATGTGAACAAGCGTGGTATCGTAGCACCCTATCCTTGTTCCATACAAAACATTGCATCATGTATAGGGAATAAGGCAGTGGTCCTGAGGAAGGGGTGGAATGATCCTGTGTGTCTTTTGACTGGAAGCTAAAAAACATGGATCCAGTCCCCAGCTCGTCCAAAAATGGCACCATAAGTATCAAAGTCGCTTAGTCTCTGTGCCTCAGTTCTGTTTAGACTACTACTTAAACTGTGGTGAGAGATCTTAAAAATTCATAAAAATTTCTGACTAAATTGAATACTACAGAAAAGCTTGTAAAAGAAAACCATTCCTTGTTCAATGTAGGGTTTGGATGTTGTTCAGTATTTGAGGCCTGGAGCTACACATTGAACTAAGAGGATGTAAAAAGATACAGAAGAACCTGCTTTTTGCTTACTGACTGTTGTTAATTCACTGGCCTTTGTCAGCTCTATGCCTTGAATGTGTGGGATCCTGTGGGGAAAATGACATGTTATATTTTAAGACTATCACAATGCATGTGCAAAATAGGCAACTTTAACGTGATCATTTCTTGAGTTTTGGATGCTTCACTTTGCAACCTTAATTTTCCTTTAATGTAGGCCCTTTGTACAGATAGTATGTGGAATCTTTGAGGACATATGATATAAATGGCATATGGTAGCAGTTAAGTCATTATTTTTGTTGAACACTGCTCTAGTGTATTATTGTTAAAGAACACTAGGGATATCTGGTTGCAGTGTTAATTAATTTCAGTCACTGATGATTGATTTGTTCTCTTCCAGGATATGCAGGTTTGCAGCATGGAGGAACTCTAATTGAAAGAAATACTGAGACAAGGCCTCTTTCAACATGGAGACTGTTTTATTTGAAGGGGAACCCGACAGAACTTCGGTGAGTAACATCAAGGTGATTGAACGTATTCAAACTAAATTAATGTTGAGGGTTTTTTAGGATCATTGATCTTGAGTTTCTATCTTAAATTGCCGGTACTTATTTGTCAGTGTGTGTTAAAAGTAAATTTTATATCATATCAGCAGGGGTGACATGTATCAACACTTGTTAAGCAGGGCCTGCCTGGTAACCTTGTAGTAGTACTTTTCACTACCATGGAAGAAATGTTTGATTCCTGGACTTGGTACTCACTGTTAGGGGAGGTAAGGTAGTAGAGGGCATTTCTGTCAGTCTTGCTGATCAGCATATGGGCAGGGCAGACTAGCTTTCTTTTTCCAGTCTGTGATTGGTAACTGACGTGCTGCTTCATGAGATAAGGGGTAGGAGGAATGGTAGGGATTCCCAGGACTTTTTTAAGGACAATGAGTACTTTCCATGGAGGATTGTAAGCTCTGGGGCAGGGACCATGTCAACTTCCATACTGCACCTAGGACTGTGGAGCCCTAATACTGGTGGAGGTCTATAGGTGCTACCATATTTAAACAACTATGTTAACATACTAAGTAAAATAGTGACAGGTTTCAGAGTAGCAGCCATGTTAGTCTGTATCTGCGAAAAGAAAAGGAGTACTTGTGGCACCTTAGAGACTAACCAATTTATTTGAGCATAAGCTTTCGTGAGCTACAGCTCACTTGATGCATCCGATGAAGTGAGCTGTAGCGCACGAAAGCTTATGCTCAAATAAATTTGTTAGTCTCTAAGGTGCCACAAGTACTCCTTTTCTTTTTAAGTAAAAATAGTGAAGATGAACTGCTGAAGCCTTTATATATGAGCAGGCTTAGAAGAACTAGATTTTTACTGGTAAATGTTGAACATAGATTTCGTCATACAAACACTAACAGACAAAAAATATTTCCATCGCTGCTGCTGATAAATGTACAGATGGGCAAAGTAAGAAAAATGCTCTTTGAGACATTAGAATTTGATTTTACAGATATTTACTTTGTATATTTTGACAAGTGATGTTGACAATTTGAATTTTTAAAAGTTATAAAACTTATAATTTTTTGAGTGTTAACATCTACTATCATTAAATGATCATCTTACACCCCCATGACTGAAAACTGAAATAAATAAAAATCAGAAAAATGCTGAAGCCATAATTTTGCGTTACTGTGAAAACTTAAATCAGTAAAAATAACTTAAAATATTATCGTTTAAGATTACCGAAAAAAAATCATCCAAGCTTATTTGTGAGGTTTTGATGACACAAGATGCCCTAATGTTTTTTTTTTTTTTTGGTGGAGGGGGGTGGGGATGTTTATTATATCTAGGGGAAAGATATAGCTTTTGATCTTCTTCCCTCCACATGGACAATTGTTTAAAAGATTGTAATTTACTTGGTAAAGAGTCCAATACTAAATGAATTTCCATGAGGGGCCTGTTACCTACAGTATGGTCTAGTGGGATGTGACTTTTTTTTCTTCTGAAGTCATTTTCTGAGCTAATCACCTCCCTTCAAAAACAAAGCAAAACTCACTTAGAATCTTTTCTTTCTTTAGTGAGAATAAAGGAATGCTTGAATTAATTCAAGAATTTTTTTTGACTTACATGATAAAACTTTTTGGTCACCAATAAAAGCAAAAAGAAAATCTTACAGCAGTATTTGGGCCATAGAAATAAGTAATCTAAAGCAGCTGTTTTACCAGGACACAATCAATAATATGGAAAATGTGCTTCTATCTGGAGATGAGTATAAAGTGAGCTACTTTACAGCCTACAACAGTGTTGGATCTCTCCTTGCTCATTCAGAATTACGAGGAGTCTGGTGGCACCTTAAAGACTAACAGATTTATTTGGGCATAAGCTTTGTGGGTAAGAAACCCACTTCTTCAGATGCATGTAGATACAGACTAATACGGCTACCCCTCTGATACTTGACATCATTCAGAATTGAACTCCTCCATGGGAGAGGGTACTCTCCTTTCCATGCCCTTTGTTCACACCTTGTACATCAGATATCAACCACAATATAGGGCCTGTTTGAAGAAACTCCCTGTTCCTCTAAAATATGTCCTGTGGTCATGGTACCTTATTTGCAATGATGAGAATCCTGCACCTTTCCTCTGTTATCAACATTTAGCAAATATAGAGATAAGGTAAATTGGAAGGCAATGCAGCCAACTTCAAGTGTGTGGTAGTGGACCTCCTTGACATGCTTTAAAAATGAGATCTATAGAGTAGGTTTTTCTAAGTTCATTAAGGCTACGGATACACTATCCTGCGGTTTGGACTGTGGTGGGTGTGAAGAGCACTGCGCACCAAAGTGCTGCACTGTAATTCCCCCAGGTGGACCCTAGTTTGCGTTAATGTAGTCCTATTTGAATAGAACTACATTAATATGAACTAGGAACCTTTTAGCTTGTGCCTACTTGGATCACATGGGAGAATTACAATGCAGCACTTTGGTGCATACTGCTGTTCACGCTCCCAATGTCTGAAATGCAGGGCAGAGAAGACAAGCCCTAAATCTAAAATGTTGTGAATTCTCCTCAGAACTGATGTTAATGTTAACATTTTATTTAGTGTTAAGTACTTTTTTCCACTGTTCAGCATTGCTTGCCAGATTAATACTTACAATAGCAATTAAGTTTGACAAATGTGTACCTTGATTATAGGCGGAGTGTGAAGTATCATTTTCATGTTTCTATTTTTTACCACAGCTATTGTGTTAGAAGTGTTTTTCAAACTGTCAGCACAATTAAAAGTTTCTCTTTTGGGGCCAAACCTTATCTAAGTACAGTATCTAATTTCTTAGACTACTATACATTTTAGTTTAACATTGCCTGAAGCTTTTGATTTGCTTAAAGTATTTGAAAATCAATACAGAAATATTACTACTGCATTTAGGATCAGTACAATATTTCATTTCCTTCTTAGTTTTGAAAATCCTTTGTGCACAAATAGCCGACATCTTACAGGTTTTGTATTTTTGAAAGCTCTCCTTCCAGAGGACTATGAATAGGACTGCCAGACCTCCCGGATTGGCTGGGAGTCTGGGAATTGGGCTCAATCTCCTGGAGGCTACTGAAGCCAATCTGGAATATTTTAGGCCGCTAAAAGTCTGGCGGCGCACTGGGGCTATGGCAAGCTCCCTATGTGCCATGGCGCTCTGCATGGTTCCTAGAAGTGACTGGCATGTCCAGTTAGGCACAGGGGCGTCCAGGGGATTTCTGTGCATTGCCCCTGCCCCGAGTGCCAACTCCGCAGCTCCCCGTGGCTGGGAACTGTGGCCAATGGGAGCTGCGGGGACAGTGCCTGTAGGCAGGGGCAGCATGCGGAGCTGACAGGCCGCCCCTGAGCCTAGGAGCTGGACTTGCTGACTGCTTCGCAGAAGCCGCCCGAGGTAAGTGTAGCCCGACCAGAGCCCGCCCCGCACGCCCTCCTGCACACACCCCAATCTCCTGCCCCAGCCCTGATCCCCCTCCTGCACACAAACTCCCTCCCAGAGCCTGCACCCCAAACTCCCTCCTGCACCCCAACCTGACCCAGCTCTGAGCCCCCTCCCAGAGCCGGCACCCCAACCCTCTGACCCAGGCTCAGCCTGGAGCCCCCTCCTACACTCTGAACTCCTTGACCCCAGCCCAGAGCCTGCACCCCATTCAGCACCCCAACACCCTGCCCCAGATCAGCCTGAAGCCTCCTCCTACACTCCGAACTCCTTGGCCCCACCCCCCAGCCCAGAGCTTGCATCCCCTCAGTACTCCAATACCCTGCCTGAGCCCGGTGAAAGTGAGTGAGGGTGGGAGAGAGTGAGTGAAGGAGGGAGGACGGGTGGGACAGGTGTGGGGCAATGGTTTTTGGTTTTGTGTAATTAGACAGTATGAATAATATGACAAGCAAGTGTGGATAGCCTAAACTTGAATTTATCCACTAGAGTCCCAAAAGAGAGGAAACTTGCTGAAGTATACAGTATCACTGTGTAATATTGAAGGGTTTGAGTAGTGGGAGCCAGAATTAATAAGGGCTTTTAAAAAATATTCCTTCACTTAATCTTGGTGTGCTGTGACCTGGTTGCTTTTGTTCTAGTACTGGGGGAAATAAATGATGACTTAAATTTTCTATTGCCCGAGTCACATAGTACTGTATTTCCCTTCTTCAGACTGGAGAGAATTCTGCCTCTGTACAGAAGCACTGGACTGCCATGGTGCTCTAAATTGTAAGAAGGCTGAACTACTGAGCTTTTCATAGGCTTTTGTAGCTTCCTGTGACTTTCATATGTTCTGAAATCTGTGGGTTACTCACAGGATCCAAGCTCAGGCTGGCCTTCAATTGATGCATGTATTGACTAGGATTCTGTTCATTCACATTGGGATGTATAATCTAGAGCAGATGTTCCCAAATTGGGGTCAATGGGCCGCTTACTGGCTGGTTTACATTGTGCTGGCTATTCTTTTTTAAGCTGAGAAGAACAGGAGGCGGGGGGTACAATCATATAAGAACATAAACATGCAGTGTGATTCCTTTTCTTCAAAAGATGAGCCATTATTGGAGTAAAGATGACAAAAAAAAAATATTGCCTAATATTACTTTCCCACCTAAGCAATAGCTGTAGTTACTACAGTGGGAAGTGATCAGTGTGATCACAAATGTGAGTGGGAAAGTAGCTCATGACTCAATTTCTTTTAATATTTCGTGTATACTGTGAGTGTTTGAACTCTACAGTTCATGCCCTCCCCTCTGCTGGTGAGGGAGGAGATCTTGGAGTAGGACTGGTGGCAGGATCGAACTCATGCTACAGCTCTGCTGTTGGTCCATAGCAGAAGACATCTCCTGTCATCCACCTAGACTCAATTGCTGGGTTGGTAGAGAGCAAACAATAGGCTGTACACTTCTGTGGCTTTTAGAGTATGGCTTTCTTGTCCAATTAAAGTCCGTGTGTGTTCTGTGCATGCATTTGGAAAATGGGGAAGCTCAAAAGAGCTAGTAATTTAGTTAGAAAAAAGCACCTATACTAACTCTCCTAGCTGTTCTGGTGATGCAGTTCTCAAACTCTCAACTTTAATTCTTGCTTCAGAATAGTTTGGCTGTAGCTTGTGTATTTGGGTGGTGGTATTGAAATGCATGATCAAGAGGGCACAATAATATCAGTTTTTCACATGTGAATCTTGTTTCAATTTTGGAACCCTTGGAAACTTTTTTTTTCCTTTTGTTTATCTCAAGCTTTGTTCATGGAACTGCAGAGAAATATCTTTAACTTCTCTTCCCGTAAAGTAACTTGGTGCCTCTGGAGCAGAGTTGGGGGTTCTGGGAACTGTTGTCCAAAAGCCTGAACTGTGATTTTGCATGACTCATGAGATGTGGTAACTCCTGTGTGTGGATTGGCTGGGCTTGGTTTTAGAAATGAATTTTAAAAGTAGGAAATGTTAGTATAAAGGGGTTTTTTTTTGTTTTTTTTTTAAGCATGTCTCAAAAGACATAAGATACACTGAGACTCTGCTGTTGTGCAACCAACAAAGTTAGTATGTTTTAAACATCCTAATCTTCTGTTCTCAATGATGTGTTTTATTTCGCACCTTCTTTTCCCTTTTTGTGGGTGATTTAAATGGATTCTAATCTGAGCATTCTCTAGCTATATTTTGAGTGTTTAGATGAAGATTAGGTGGTGGTGCCTTCCGAAGTTGGAATACTGCTTGGCCAAAACTTGCCTATGATCATTAAAATTCAATCAGCCGAAATCCTTCCCAATTCTGAACTTTTTTGTTAGTGGTATTAATAGTAGCACCTGGGGTCCCACATACAGATTGAGGCCCTGTTGTGCTAAGCGCTTCACATACACCTAATAAGACAATACCTGCCCTGAAAAGCATACAAACTAAATAGATCCAGGGTGGGGGAAAAGGAAGTATTATTCCCATTTTACATACAGAAGAACTGAGGTACAGATGACTTGTTCAGGGTCATTCTTCCTCTTTCTTTCTCTCCTTGTAGTTTTTTCTTGTAGAGCCATAGGTTCATTATTGCAACTATGCAACAACTGCAGCATAATATAATGTTCTCCAGGTCACATGCAGATATTGTGTGCTATGTGTAAACTGACCTCTCAGAGTAGGGTTATTGTGTTTATAATTTGAAATACACTGACAAAGATTTAGCAGTGGTCCATTGCAATGATGGTATAATTTACTCAGCAGATGAGAGATTGTGGGAGGGAATTACACTGTGGTAGAATATTGTTGAATGATAGATAAAATAATAAAAGTGATCGTCCAACAAAAATAACAGGGATTTTATTTACACTGGAACAAACAGAACTGGACTCCACGTACTTACAATAATGTTTAATATATGAAGTATATAATTAAAAACCTGATTCAAATACCCACATACATGCACATGTGTGTTCAAATGTACGCACATACTAACTTACTGCTAAGTCTACTTAACTAAATATAACCCTCTAAATAAAAAAAAAAATCTCTGTCTCTGCACAGGCTATTATCTTATAGGTTGTTGTTATTTTTAGTTCAAGGTTCCCGTTTCCCCAAATATCTCACAGGGTACTCTCTTACACCAAAGTCAGTCTCCGAGTCTCAAGCACCTCTTGTGACTTCCTGAAGAGATGGTCTTGACTCCAGAGATGCTTGCTTGCTAGGGTGCATGTTAGACCAGACCCACTGGATCTGAAGGACCTTTGGTTCTCCTGTTCTGGATATCTGGAACAACATGAATCAATGATAGGAATGACTAGATCCAATGATCAGGAACATAAAGGAATGGATGCTCAAGAACACGCGATTAAACATGGATTGACTTGACCAGCCAGCTTTAAACTGACTGGATCCTCTCCTGCACATCTGTCTGTCCTGCCCAATCTCAGCCTCTCCACTTACTATCAGTTTCTCTCAGTCCCGGTTTCTCTATGACACTCTGGCTATCCTCTCCCCTCACCCTGTTTCTCTTGGGTTACTCACAGTTTCTCTCAGACTCTCCCTCAGGTTCTCCCCATCTGCCTCTGTCCCTCAAATGTTCCCCCCTCTTCTCCTCCATCACTTCCCCTCCCCCTGAGGGGAGGTGCCACCTCCTCCCACTTTTGCAGAGGGAGCACCACCTCTTCTCCATAGAACAATGACAGTGCATTCACTCTATATCATATATCCCTATACAAGGTTGAGTCCCTTAATCTTAATTACATATGCTTTAATTGTAAGAAACATAACTTCCAATATTTCTAAGATGACATCAGAAGTGATCCTCCATCCCTAGCTGCCATTCTGCTGGGCCTTTATGCTGCCAATGTCAAACTGTATAATGCATCTTGGAGTGCACAGACTTGGAATTTAATACAATTTATTAATTCAAAAAGCAAGTATCAAAATATCCTGGTTTATACTAGCCTCTTTTTCCTAAACTTCCCACTGTTTCAGCTTCCCTGGCGGTAGCAGTAGTGGGAGTGTCAATATAGGTAAGAGACTGGTAGCCAGTTGTGTCTTTATCACCATCTTGTGTAGACCTGCTATGACCATAATTGGCCCACATGGTGGTAAAAGTGCTTTCAGTCACAGGCCATCATAATACTGGTGGAGCTGAAGTGGGGCTAAGAATAGCAGGAATTATTTTGGAGCAAAAGGCTACTGTTGACATGGTATGTTTTGAATGTGCAATCAATAGAGGGAATCTAAAACACATGCACTGTGTACTGGGTGCTGAGAAATTAATGGACTAAATTCAAATGTATAATGCTAGTTTAAACTGTGATCTAGGCATGAGTTCTACTTGATAAATCATTTCCACTTTTGTTCTTGTTTTGTTTTTGATTTTTCGCTCCTAGGGCTGAGTTGGTTATCCTACTCTGTCCGTGTTTCATTTGGTTTTGAGTAAGAACAAGGTCATATTTGTTTAGGGACAGATTCAGTCTTAAGGACCTCCCTTCCTCTGTATATTCTAGAGTCCCTATAACTATCTGCAAGGCTTTTCTGCTTAAGACAATTTAATCTTTGACCATTATGATATTTTATTCATCTTTGCCTTTTTGAGGTATACGTTTTTCCTTTTGACAGGGTGGCTGTATCTCTGAACAACTTTATTTCTGCATTGTTCAAACACAAATATGATTCTGGCCCCAAAATGTAGTTTAAGTGATAATGAAAAGGGAACTTGCTGATGGTGTGGGAATGGGAAGAAAGTGTAATTTCCATGGTAGCAGATGTTTTGCTGCTTGTCTTTATTCTAAAAAAAAAAATTATCTATTTTTAGGAACAGCAATGGGAGCAGATAATTCCAAATCAGAGAAAGTGACGAAAGGCTAACTGAAAAGTAAGATCTGAGGAGGAATTGGGAGTAGAGCGAGACTTCTTGGCATATAGGGAGAGGATGTTTGGGCATGGGGTGGTACAAGAAAAGACATATTATTGCAAGTATGAAGGAGATAAAGTGAAAGTGGTTGGCATAGAGGCCTTAGAGATGGAAGATCAGAGGTGATAGCCAGGCAGGTGGGGGCAGATCTTAAAGCCTTCAAGTTGAACAGAGTTTGAAGGCTGATGTGGAAAGAAATCAGTGATCAGATTTAAGGGAAAGGTGACACAGTTGAAAGTGGTGTGAGACAGATGATTTTAAATTTGATATTTTTGGAGAAATGAAAAGGGTGGTGAGGAGGAGCCTACACAAGTCCAGTCTTGTGTGCACCCTTAAAAGTAGTGGATACCTTGAATTGTGTTAAGATTGAATGTAAGAGGTTAGGGACAGTAATGTGCAGAGTATCTAACTGTAGATGAGTTATTTGTTTAAAAACTTCCAAGAGGGTAAAGGGGAGGCAAGACATATTTTTGATGTTCATGGCACTTTTCTTTTAAATATTGACAGGAACCTGTTATTCATCATCTAGCACACAAATGTATAACTTGCACGCTAGGTAAAAGGTTTTTAAAATAAAACAAGACTGTTTTAGCTCTGACTAGAAAACTGTTCATCTGTTAATTATTTGTATTGTATATTTTTGTTGCTCTAAAGCAGAAAGCTATCTTAATATTGCCTCTGTAGAACTGTGAACCAGTAATATAGCTTTGGTTCTTCTTTGTTGTCTAACAACTTCTTGGGTTGCATTTTCATATGTCGCTCTTATGGAAGCAATGAAGTGTGGTAAAGTATCTCTAATATTACTACTTCCCCTTCCCACTGTGCCCGTCTACTTGAAATTGTTAGTATATTGGTCAAATGAAACAGTCCTACAAACTTTGTGATTATATTTGTCAAACTTAAAGAACTTCAGAAAACCTTGTAACTGTTCTTCTTGGGCTATTGATGGGCTATACAGAGAATCTGAAAGTCTGGACACACTCTCAAGGGAGCGTACAACCTAAATTATATCAAAATGTAATCTTATTGCTGACTGGAAGAGCTGTTTAGGACAGGAACATTTGTTTTATGTACATAAAGCCATTCTATGAAAAGAACAAAACTTTATCTGAAGCAAAACTGTTTGCTGCATTTGCAACTGTTGTGTATGAAATGTAAGCTTTTTTTACCAATCTTTGATTTGTACAATAGGTGAAACTTACTGTTACATTGTTATTTTAATGTTCAACTGTGGGTTCTTCGTTATTTGTATTCAAGTTGTATAATCAGCTCTTTGGACAGTTATTGGTCTATCATGAAAAAGCAGTAGCTTTTCCATAAAGGTTACAGTTATGTTACTGTTTTAAAGCCATATTTTGCTCTCTTGCTAAAATCTATTAAGTCAACTAAGTCTGAAAATCGGTAAAAACAAGTCTTGAGCTTCTTTGCAAAATATACCAAAATTTAGGTCTTTTGAACAAGGGGGTTTCTGACAGAGGTGACCACACAAAAAAGATATTTTCAAAGTTGCAAAAGCTTTCTAACACTTTTTTCCCCTTAATAAAAATAGAGGGTCGGGGGGGAGGGACATGAACTTAGTTTACCAAACTCTCCTAAGCAAGATTTTTAATCTATGATACCAAAATTTAGTTGCATGAAGCATTAAGTCTTGCAGCTCCAAAAAGGAAAATGCTAAAGATAACCAGGTTCCTGTGAATTCATAAGGGTACAACAGAAATCCTAAATTTTCATTTATAAAATCTGAGGTGAGCATCCTGCCTTCTCCCCTGCAGAGAGAGCTCAAAATATTACAGGATTCTAGTGAGGGTTGTTACTGGGAAAAAGGGCTCATAAGTGAGGCTGCTTAACAGGCTGTGTTAGTGGCTGAGACACAGAAGGAAGTGATCTCAGAAGTGGTGGCAATCAGGAGGAGATTGCAATTATGGGGAAGACGTGCTGTGGGCCAGGAGGGCAGGCGCTGCTGCCATCCCCCAAACAGCTGCAGCTTGGATGATTGTTGCTTTCTGGATTTGCAGACTGGATCGTAGGTGAGCAGGAGTACTTTGGAGGAAAGTGGGTTTTTCCTAGAATGTTTAGAGGGACTGCCATAGGTAGACAAGTCTGTAGGAAGTTAGAGAGCCCCTAGCTTTTTTGCTGCCTTATCCTATGTCACTACTTTAAACTAACAACGTTCACCAGGCAGACTTTAAGGTGGAGTTACGATTGTGGCCACACAAAGCTACCCATTGTGGCCACACAAAGCTACCCATTGTGCTCTTCCTGAATGTGGGAGCTTAAATGCCTAAATTCTGATACTAGAAAACCAGGAAATTTACAGATAAGGGTACTCTGTCCTCCAATATCTCTTACAAAAGTGTTAGGTACAACTTTAAAAAGAAGTTTTCAGTGTGTACTTGTTCTGTTACTATTAGAAATTCATGGCCCACTTTGCTGATACAAATAAAAGGGTTTACCCCAAGACTCCATGGAAAAGAGCCCTTTGCGGGAGGTGCAGAGCCTGTTCTTCTTGCTTTCCACAGGAGACCCTGGCAACAGGGATGGGATAGAGTGGCTAGAGGATCAGCACTGAGATAAATTCCATTGTCACTCTTCAAGTCTTATCGGTCCAGCATTTTTTTGTAACCATTAAAGGTCAAATAATAGAAATGGTTTATAAACATTGATCTACATATGCTATTTAAATCAGTCTGAGAAATTAGTAAATACAGTTTGGGATGATCACTTAGGTTCAGGTTCAGCTCTGGTGGTAAGGTTTTGATATATATGCACAGAAGACTACAATTACAACACCATGAAATTTCAGATTTAAATATCTGAAATCATCATGACATTTACGATTTTTAAAACCCATGACTGTGAAATTGACCAAAATAGACTAAATGTGGTAATAAACAGTAGTTTGCAAAAATAGCCTTAATTATTGACCTCTGACAGTGAGATGATCCTTTTTAAAATAAATCCTTTAACAATCTGGTTGTGTAAAATTTTCAAAAGCAGCTAAATCCTACTGGAAGTCCAATGGGACTTAATCATCTGAGTGACTCAGGTGCTTTTGAAAATTTTACCCTTGGTCTTTATCTTTCTGTTATATACAGGCAACATAATATCCATAGTCCATGAAGAAAAAACAATTAAGTTTACATAGGTATGTGTGCTTAATCATGAGCAGTTTAGGTGAACAAACAGCAACTTAACGCTGAGCTTAAAAAAAGGGTCTTATTTATAACAAGTGTATATATTAAACTTATTTTAATGTTTTTTCTAAAGACTGTTGCTCACTTATCTTAAAAAATTAAGTATTTATTGGAAAATATTGAATAGTCCCTCTAGATTCTGGAAAGGAGAATGCATGTTTCACACAGTTTTATGGCATGTTTATGAAGTATCTGAGTATTGGAGAATTTTTCTGGCTAAAAGTGAGCCCATGACTGTTTCTGGATATGAAACTTTCTGTGGTTTGATCTGTGGCAACACAGGACTCAGTCCTTCCTCCTTGCTCTGACAGATGACTGCCAATTGCTAGGGGGTCCTTCTTTTGCGTTTCCAGTTTTGGATTCCTGCCTTAGTCAGAGCAACATACAGGACAGAGGCTGTCTGATGCACCTGTGCACGTTAATGCTCCATGACCTATCTGGCAGCAGGGCACTCGTGAACTTGTATCTCCAGCTACACCTATGAAAGAGGTGCCTGTTTCCATCCTTCTATGGTGTAGCCATTCTGTTTTTCCCATGGGATGTAGGGCAAACTTTTTTGGCTACTTTGTCCAGAAACCTAGTTGATATTTCCTGCAAAAGAATTTCATCAAAGACATAATCTCTGGATCCCTGAGGGCTCAAGCTTTCCCCTCTTCCCTGGTGTGTCTGTTCCAGAATGTGGTGACCTTTTACAGCTTTTCAAGTTGGAGAATTAGATTCTATATATACAAATCCTCCTCCTCCTCTGATTTTATGTGCAGGGGTGGGACTGAAAATACATATAGGCAATCAAGTTTTCTCAAGTGGTTTTTAAGATATTAAAAACTATCATTGTACACCTTATTCATATGCAAACTTGCAGTGGTTTGACTAATTAAACATACATTTTTTAACCAATTTAGGTAAACCTTTTCAAGTTTGCATAGAAATAAGGTATAGAATGATAGTTTAAATGGGTTTTTTAAGATATTCAGAACTAAGGATTATTAAAGCCATTTTCCAACAGTTCTAGTAGACTCTCTGTTGGTTTAGTTTGTTTTTCTCTTACAGAAAACTTCAACTTTTCATTACCCTCCCCCCCTTCCCCCCCCCCCCCAAACAAATCAGTTTTTAGTTCAAATCTCTAAACATACATAGAAAGAAGAGACTGTGGATCATGTTTAGTTGAAACTCCAGTTTTCCAGTTGAATAAGTTTTTGACTGAAAATTTTCAAGCAGCCTTAATATCAATACATAAACTTGTACTAGTTTAAATAACTTGTTCTAACTGATACATATTTGTATGAGGACAAGTCTTTAGTAGGTGAATTCGTATGCAGGCATAAAATATTTTTAAAACAAATGTTTGGTACTTGGACATTTGTGTTACTGGCTAGTATTTGAATTCAGGATCACTTACCCCTGCAACAGTTGAACATTACAGGTATCCTAAAGTAGTCTTTAGACTACCACTTTTCTGTATTGTTTTAGCAGATACTCAATCTTCTTTTGCAGGAAAAATCCCTGACAGTAGGTCCTGACAGGCTTAAAATCTTTCCTTTCAGTTTTTAAAATGTCATTCTTAAGGTAACATGTGTATTCTGTCAATGATTTGTGATAGTTTAGTATATAATTTAAAATTTAGTTTATAGTACATATTAAATTGTTCAGTTCTTTTTCCATTCTTTTTCCATCAAGAGCTTAGGGTTTATGTTTCTGTTATTTATCCTGATCACAAATGCATCAAACCAGAAAGTAATTTCACACAACAAAACAGGTAGTAGGTCTAATTTTAGGCTTACCCTTCTTTAAAATGAGTTTAAACCTGAAGGAACGACTATCTAAAGACTTTCTTGTGTGTAATCAGGGTTATGGTTGCTGTCTCTAGTGACAGTTCTTTTTGCTTTTTGCTCTTTTTAAACTTGCAAAGCCAAAACAGCAGTAGGAGAAGAAGTGCTCAACATGAGCTAATTCAGTGAAGGTGGTGGGACTTGCACAGGTGTTAGAGGGGCCTAATTTGACCACTAAAAGCTTTTTTTTACTGGTGACCATGTGAGAGAGAACCAAGCTTGACTCTGAGTGTAGGTTGTTTGCAGAGATGGCAGTTTAAAAAATAATAATAATAAATAAAATGAGCATGTTTAATATAGAAATCATGGAGAGAAAATAACAGAATCCCTGGTGCTATTTTGTTCACTTCTCTGAGCCTGTCAATTTAGGTAAAAGTCTATCCTGACATTTTATCCCTTTAGGAGACTTATTACTGCAAATAACATATTTCAGTATGGACTCCAGATGATACAGATGACACATGAAGGATTCTGTGAAGTAAACAGAGGTCTCTTGTATCCAGAATAGATCCTGAAAAGAGATTATCTTCAGTTAAGACTCTAGATTACAAATATATACTTTTGTGTTGTTCAGTGTAGATGCACTGTATCTATAGTTCAGGCTGGTGCTTGGGCAGCGTGGAATCCAATCTATCAGTATAAACACTGTGTTCATTGGTGAAGATCAGGAACAGAGTTAGACTTGTGTTTCATCCTATAGCATAGGAGCTCTTTGTATCAGTCCAAGGGTTAACCACACAGTGCTAAAATATTTCTATAAAAGGTCTTAGTCATCTCAGGTGACCAGCTCTCCTGCTGCATGTTGTATAATTCTAATGTTGTTACTTGGTCAAGACAGTACTTGAGAGGTAGTTAGTGGTGTAAAGACTGCTACTGTGCTTTTTCACTGTATATTTCACCACTCTGAGAGTACAGACCATCCGCAGGGGTTCTCGCAACAAATTTTTTGGTGGCCTCTGTGTGCGGCCACCAGCTCTTGCTTGTGGCCGCACTGACACTTTCTCCTAAAATACTTTATTAACTTTAGGAAAAACAAATAAATAGCACATATACACATCCGCATGATTGTAATTTATTCATGGAGGTTTTTTTTCCCCAGACTCAATAAAAATATTACTGTGAGAAGTGATACTTGCATGTTAATATCACTTTTCTCAGCAAGTCCCAGGACAAATTACGCCCTGGATGGGGGACGGGAGGGGATTGGAAGTGGAGGCAGTGGAGGCCCGGGGCTATGGAGGGGTAGATTCTGGGACAGGAAGGCGGTGGGGTCCAGGAGTGATGGGGTGTGGGGGCATGGATGTGGAGCCCAGAGAAAGGAGGGTGGGTGGTGAGCCCCGCAGTTGCGCAGCCAGGTGTCGGTGCCCGCAGCCAGAGCCGGAGCTGGGGGTAGGAGCTGCACAGCTGAGGAGGGGGCCAGTGCCTGTGCCCGGAGCAGGAGCTGCATGGCTGGGACAGGGAGTTAAAGCCCAGGGACAGTGCTGACTGCCAGGAGGCTGAAGCTAGCACCTGCTGCCACGTGCCTGGGGATCAGCGCATGCCCGGGGCCGGAGATCGGCGCACACCCGAGGCCAGTGCTTGCTGCCACGTGCCCGGATATCAGTGCCCACTGCCACGGGGCTGGGACTATGAGTCAGCGGCCAGGGTCAGCAGCCAGGTCTGGGGGTTGGAGCACGTGACTGGGGGTCGGTGCCCGGGGCCAGCTGCCACTGGGTCAGGGATCGGTGCCCTGGGTCAGCACTGTGTGGCCAGAGACAGGGATTGGAGCCTGCTGCTGCGTGGCCAGGGGTTGGAGCCTGAACTGAAGCCCCATGGCCAAAGGCCAGGGCTGCGTGGCCAGAGCTGGGAGTTAGCGCCTGAAGCCTCATGGCTGGAGCCCTGGTCCGCACAGCCAGGCTCCCTAAGTCCCGCCTCTGGAGCCTGCCTCCCAACCACCCCGGGGCTGAAGCCTGAGTCTCATTGCCTCCCCCTCTCCCCCCACCCCCAGGTAGATAACTCCCTGTACTCCTGCAGTGTTGTCCCCCACCTGTCTCCAGGGGCCATGCAGGGCTGTGCATCCAGGAGGAACAGAGAAGGAAGGGGGAGGGGCAGACGCTTTGCGCCCCCCCCATCCCCCCAAATCACCGCTCAGGAAGCTGTTGTGGCTGCATATTTGCCATATTTGCCCCTGGTTGCCATATTTGAGAAACGCTGATTGATTAAGAAGCTTAAGTTGCAGAATCCTCTCATTGCTGTATGTTTGTTCATTAGTACTTTGTTTCCAATCGCTCCCAACTCCCCCTTTTGCTTTAAAGCTCTTAGTGTGAACTGGCAGATGCAGCAGAGTGGTGCTGATCAGGAAAGGCTTGGTGTTCTGACTCATTATCAGACTGAATTAATTCTTACACCGTTGCTGTATTACTTCATGCCTCTCTGCTGTTCTGTTGCCCTTGGCACTTTCTCAAATCTAAAAACAGTAAGGTAATATAATCCCATTTGCGATGATAACATGTATTATGTTCCCATTTTAGGTATGCTATCGTACTGTATTAAGTAGTTAAAGAGAAACCGACTTGATATATGTCCAGTTTTTTAAAAATGAGTTTGATACTACTTCAGTCCCCAAGTTTCCTTTAACTTCTGGGGGTTTCGCTCTCACATTCCCCTATTTAAAAACATGTTCTTTCTCTCACCTGATACTCTATGAAGGATCCAGGCAAACAGGGTGAAACTAACTGCCTGACTAAACAGGAAAAATTGAAATGGACTATACAGAATGTGCTTCCAAATGGGCCCAGTAAACAAACTGAAGAATTTGAAGTTGTTTCTTTTTTTACTGATCTTGTTACAATAGTAATGACATTTTTTGAACTGAGTATTAACCTCTCTAATTGGCACAGGAACCCCCATCGCTAACTAGGGACGTGGCCATGTTCTTCAGGAGGCAAGAGACTCCTTCTGATACACCCTCACAGACTTGGGAGCTTCTGGGGGTGACATGGGCTCATTTTTGCTGACATGGAGGCAAACCTGATACCCTTTTTAAAATATGGCTAGAGTTTGCCATTGGCAGTGAACATTGGGTAGGGTTCTGGTTGGGCTTTCCAAAGCATTGGATTTTATACTTTTTTTTAATTTGAAAAAAGTTAGTCAGATGTGCAACAGTGCTGTTTAAATCATGCACACAAAACTAGACTAGGAAAGAGCTAAAATTGAAAAGATAAACTATAGTTTAGCAGAGGAGCAATTGGGGATATCTTTTCCCCAATAGCGGGCATGTCACTATGCTTGTTTTATCCTTTGATCCCACCATTAAGTTTCTTTTAAAATGGTAAGCACTTGGGGACAGGGATGGATCATATCTTATATCTATACAGCACCCAGCCCAAGGGGTCCTGATCCTGACTGGGGCTTTGGATACGAATAGAATATAAATGATTAATAATACAAGTCAAATTACCCCCCCATCCCCAAAAAAGTGAGGTGGGGTGGGCTGTTATTTTATAACTACTCCATCCTCCTGCAGTGATTACAATGATATATAATTCAGTGGAGACTTAGGTGGGAGGAAATTTGTGTTACAGCTTACAGTTCTTTGGAGATGCATGGACACAATGCTTCTTGTAAAAAGAAAAGGAGTACTTGTGGCACCTTAGAGACTAACCAATTTATTTGAGCATGAGCTTTCGTGAGCCACAGCTCACTTCTTGTTTAACTCTTGTTTCCATTGTTTGTCTTGTTTCCTACACAGGAAAAATATGCTGTGTGATGGGTACCTGTGCTTACTGAACTAAAACACTGAGGCTTCTAAAATAATAATTTTGCATCAATGGTTATGCTTGGATGCATCATACTAGTGGGTGCTGCACATTTAATGAGCTTTTAGGAATGTTTGTGTTTGCATGTACAATTTGAGAAAAACGATCTGTTGTTTTAGGTGGATTGTCCTAGAATACGAACTCTTTCATAGGACGTTGTGGTTTTCTGAAACAAACTTAACTATTGATCTTGAGACACGTTCTGTTGTAATGAGAATACTAAATTGCTGAATGTCTTGCAGAAGACCTACTTTTGCCTATCTAAAAAGGGATGTTAGCTGCTCACTAACTGTATCCAAGCTAATAATGGCTTCCTATAAGCATATTTGTCAGTTTTGTTACTTCAACGTTGTTTTGTTTCTGAACTGTTAAGTCCTTTTGAAGTCTTCCCTTAATATTGATGTGCATGTTGTATTTTAGTGATAAACTAACTCTGTTTTCGTTGTGCTTCCTCTTTCCTTTTGCTGCTGTTGCTGACGTCTCTGCGCATTTTGCTTCTTCCTGGCCTGGACTTTTTTTGTTCGCTGTTCTTCGTTCTCCAATTACATTGCACTTGCAGAATCATGGTGAGATCAAAGACTCTCATGGACCATCAAGTAAGTGACTAACTTCTTCTATAGGATGTTTGGGCATATTAGGCAAGGTCACCATCTTCTTGTGTGAGCACATGGGCCAGTGGACATAACACTAAAGTTTCATGTGTGTCATGACCTAACTGAAGAACTGAGATAACAAGGACAACAACTGTTAGAGAAATACTTTATTCTGCTTGTTGATCTTGTTTGTAGGTATATGGTAAATTTAAAAAAACACCACAATTCATAGGAAGTGTTGTTGTTCTTCAGTCATGGCTAGAAAAATACGAATCCTTTGAACACTCCATCTGGAGTTCTGAAGTTAAAATGGAAATATTTATCACTTGAAAAGAAAGGACTGTCTTTTCACTCTGTTTATAGAGTGCCTAACGCAGCTGGGCTCTAATCTGAGTTGGGGCCTCCAAGTGCTACCGTAATATAAACAATAAAAAGGACAGGTAGAAAGAGCTTGTTTTATTTTAAGCTAGTACAGTGATAGGGCAGTGTTTGCTTTCAGTACCTTGTTGTCCAATTAGTTTTAATAAAAAGCCCTCTCACATCCTGAAGTGTGAATAAAAAGAGGTATCCCAACATGCAAGGGAGACTAGTTTGGATGCATTATTACTAAAATACCATTTAATAAAAAGCCATTGACCTATGGGAATGCTACTGTTAGAAAATTTTCAAATCAGTTTGGGGTTTTGTATATTGCTTTTTCCTTCAAACTGTTAAAGTGAAATGAAGTAAGTTATCTACTGCTGAAAACGATTTGCAAATACTGTTATCTTCAGTCACATGCAGATGGGTAGGTCGGTTTTAATTTAGTTTAAGGTGTTAGATGTACTTTCATTTTTACCGTGGTGCCACCTTTTTGTTTCTCACAGAATTTTATTTTTAGTTCTTGTAGCAGCACCAGCTCACTATTCTGGTCATGGGCTAACTGCTGCCTCAGTTTCTCTTTACTCAGTCTGGTTCTCCCAATTTTGTAGCCTGGTTTTCTTGCTGTGGTGACTTGGCCCTCCGGCAAAATCATTAAAGAAAAATTTCATTCTTTCCAGGGTATCCAAGTCCAAATAAACACAAAACAGAATCTTCGGCCAGTCTCAAGCTAGGCCCACCCCTCCTTCCTGAAGTTCAGTCTTCTCAGCTGATCTTTTCCTGGGCTTTTTTGAGTCTTGCCTTACTGTTTACCAACAGCAACTCCCAGGGCTTTTTACTAGGATTCACCATTCTCTGTCTTGAGTCTCTCCCCTGGCTTCTGCTTTCTCTCCATCCCACAATGCCTGCTTGTCATGCGACTTTGCTTATTTTGTCCAGGGGTTGGGGAATGCAAGCTAAGATGGGTTGGCCCGGTTAAAGGACCAGTCATCCTGGGACTTGTAAGATTCATAGATTTCAGGGGCACAGAGGGCCATTGTGATCATCTGGTCTGCTCTCCTATGTGACACTTCCCCAAAATCCATCCTAGAGCATGTCTTTTAGAAAAACATCCAATCTTGATTTAAAAAGTGTTAGAGAGAATCCACCATGACTCTTGGTAAATAAGAGGGCTGGAACTGGCAATGAAAGTTCCCAGCAAAGCTTCCACATGACAGACTGGAGACCTTGAGAGCATTGAATTTGTCTCCTCTAAAGTTTCTGTTTTTGAAGGGGTTTTGAAAAAACCCATCTTTTGAGCATGAGGTCGGAAGTTTAGATTTTCAAATCTCATTTGAGGTTTCATTGAATGTGCATTGTGAAGAGATTTGGCCAGTTGTCATATCCTTTAACCTGAAGTTCAAAAGAGATGTGTTTATGTTGAGGATGGGGGTTTGGTGAGAAAAGATGGTTCATTTCTAAGACTAACTACCTCAAGGTGTCTGTGGGCCATGTTTTGTCATGGCTTTTTGTTGCAAGACGACAGCTCTTCAGTTAATTGCCTTGAAAGGTCTTCACTCCAGAGGCCTCTTGTAGAAAAAAGGAAGTTGCTAAACCAGAGAAAGGAACACTAATTACTTTAGCTCAAATACTTTGGAGAGCCAGTAGAAATTTCTTTGGGCATAAGCTTTCGTGAGCTACAGCTCACTTCATCAGATGCATGCAGTGGATCAGTATACTTTTCCAAGCACTAGTTCAGTTTCAGTGAACACCAAGGGAAAATGAGAGGATCAGGAGCTTGCATGTAGTTCATACAGCAAATTCAAACTGAAGATGAGACAAGTCTCAAATAAAGGGAAATCAGATTCTAAGGCTTGGGCCTGATTATTATAAAGGACTGTTTGGTGGCACTAAGTACTTGAGGCTTAATCTTTAAAGGACGCGTTCTAGGAAGGCGCGTGCTTAAATTGCTGCTGATTAATGCATTAGGCATTTTTTTTTAAGGAATTCAAATTACTGATGTCTTATTAGCACTTGTTCTCTGATATTCTGTTACATCTCTAGTTTTCACTTCCCATCTCATGAGCTAGAGACAGTGGTACAAGAGATGTCTTAAAGGCTTTGATTACATGAGAATTTTATGTATTTTAAATTGCAGACTCTGCTTAATATAGGCTGGAACTGGAATGTTGTTTAAATATGGAGTTTGGGGATTCTGATATATTAGTGTTCACTGGAGTGAAGCCTTTTATGTATTGAAGCATTGCAAACTCCTGTGATGTGATTTCTGTTGAGTAGCATAGTATCTGGTATTTCTCTTAAATTCCTAGTTCTTGGTGTCCTCTTTTTACTTTTTTTAATGAAAGCTGAGATTCTCATGTAAAGTAAGTTTCTAGGCCTCAGAGCTGCAAAGAAAAGCTTGAAAATGTTGAACCCTAAACCCTTAAACACCAGAAGGAAAATAAAAATAACCTAAAATGTATTTTTTTTTAAACCTCATCCTAAAAATCTTGTTTTAAAGCCAATCTCATAACTTTCCTTCGGCAGGCTGTTATGCTTTTTTGAGTGCTCAGGGTTGACAGTGCTGGGAATAGGATTTTATTGGAATCCATTGTGGCACTGAGTTTCCAATGCATTATATTAAAGATCTCTTTCTATATTCTCAATATCGAAACAAATGAAAAGGTAACTTGCCATTTCAGATACTTAAAATAGCTTCTACTGCAGAATCTGTGCAAATTTGACATAAAGACTCTAATTTGTAATTTTTCATTTCAATTCTTCATTTCATATCTTCTGTTATTGACTTGCTGTGAACTAGCATCCCAACAGCTGATCAGAGGCAAGTGTGAGGAAACGGAAAAAGGTAAATAAAAATGTTCTTAAAACAGAGTTGTTGGCCTAGCCCAGTGGTCTTACTGGTGTTGGAATGTTCCCTCATGTGGGGATCAGAGCTTAAGACCAGAACTTAGTCTCTTACTCCTCATCTGCAAGGACCTAGGTGTGGCACTCTTCGTATCTGGTGCTGGGGCCGGAGAAGTAAGGAGAACAGTAAGTTGAAATGCTATCTATCGAGTAGGGGGAGAGAATGATATTGTGGTGAAGGAAATTCAATTCGTAGCTCTGGCATAGACTTGCTGAATGGCTTTGGGTGAGTTATTTAATCTTGCCATGTCTGAATTCCCCATCTGTATAACGCTGTCCTATTTCACATGGATACTGTGACCATAATCCAATGTTTGAGGCACTGGATGCTGTGGTGTCTAAGCAGGACTCAGAGTTAATTAACAAAATTGTAGTTAGAGCTCAGTTTTGAAATGCTTCCTAACATCCATTTTAGGGCCCTGAATCCTGTAGACATCATGAACTTTTTGAGTTTGAGTTGGTGTCCAAATATACTTATAGCTAAACTGAACTAGCATCTCCTCTGAGTTGGTCTAAATCTTTATATATTTAGTATTAAAAACTGTTAGGGGCCTGCCATCGTGATGGGGGCCACCACTCTTTAAAAAGAAGATATTAACATTGTTTCTTGCTTAAACTGCTGGATAATCAGATTCCCAAGTCTAAAATATGTTGAAGGAAGATCCTCCTGGTTTTCTTTGATCACTGGTATGCTATTTATGGGAGCTGATATTTACTGATTTTGATGATGCTCTGATCCACCATAACTCACCTTAACAGGGTGCAATGAAGGTATGGATTTTATTTAGATGGTCTATGCCCTATAAATAATGCTAGACTGCTTCTGCATAAGTAGTATTAAGCTTGAGGTATTAAAACTTTCTAGGATAGTTGATATCATTGTACAGCCATACTGTCTTAAGTAACTGAAATGTTGTACAGAGCTTAGTGGGCCAGCTTGTTGACTATATAGCAATTTGTATTGGAAGGAGTGTTTTTTAAACTAGGATTTGCGAGCTCATAGACCCTTGAAACTGCTATTTAAAGCTTAGTAGTTTTCATTGATACTTCAAAAATACAAGTTCCAAACTGCAGGAATATTGGACAGCTCATTTCATGAAAGGATCATGTTCTGTGTACAATCTTTAATTTTGTTGTGATGCCAGTCCTTCAGTACAAAGCTGCAAGGGGAGTTGAAATAAATTAGTTCAGTATCTTCAAAATGAGGGCCTACTTTAAATGGTAACACTCCGTGTTCATTATACCAGTAACTAATTTTTGTTTCCTTTCCTAGCACTCTTATTCCTTTTTAAACTCCTCAGTATGATTTCTTTGGTTCCAAACATGTTAATGGCCTGTTTTGGGAATTGTTCCATTTACTTACCTTAGTACATAGCTTTTGAAAATATTCATTTTGATTATTTTTGAATTCTTGTTTCCGTTTAAAGTGAACTAGGCTGTTTCTTAAGTGTTTCCAAAAGAGCTTTGTACCAATTAGGATTCAAAAGCTTCTGGGTACTGCCCATCGCAGACATACAGGGCATAATTTTACCAAGATGCTCAAGAACTTGATGCTCCCATTGACTTCAGTTGGAGTTGTGGATATACAGCACTTCTGAAAGTCAGGGCCTTAATAAAAGCTACTTGTTATAACAGAATAAGAAGTTGAGGCTCCCTTTGATCTTGCATAGGGTAAATGGCCCCACACTGTCATCTGGCCTGCTTACCGGGCACATGCCAAAAGGAGAGCCCATAGCGATTAGGGGGGAAGGTTTGGGGATTTTCTGGAATAGACCAGACAGATGATTCCTAGCTTGTGCTTGCTGTATTACCTGCAATACAGGCAGAAGTCCACGTGCACTGAAAACTTTCCATTCACCTTCTTACTGTTCTGTAACGCTATGCTGAAAAATACCATTGGAGTTTAACAACTCTGAACCCCTTTCTCTTCTGTTGATCACTTTCAGCTTTACAGATTAACTTTTTTTTGAAGAGCCCCCTCAATTGAAGAGGCTAATGTTAAAGCTTCATAAGTGGAAATACAGTTAAAAGACAAAGTCCTTGCCTTGAAGCACATATAAACTTACTTAAACACATACACTATACCACAGAACAGTTCAAAAGGAACGGTTTGCAAATATTTCCAGAGAATATCTTTGCAAGACTTCATGAGAGTGTGTGCCATCACTGTTTCAGTATCTTAACTAGGTGAACTTTGCAGTGGTACTACAACACTGTATGTGTTGGGTACGTCGCAAACTTCAAACTTTCAGCAGGGTGGGTGGCAGTAAACTTCTCCTTAAAACATGACTGGTTTTTCTAAAGAAAGTACTAAATTCATCGATGAAGTTCTGTGTATTAGTGAGCCATGCACTATGAGGGATTAGCATTCTGAGTTACTGGTGACAGCTAACCAAGAGTATTCCTCATTATGTCTTAAATAAAAACTGAAAAGTAGCAACTACTACATCGATTTTTAAAAAGTTAGGAAAAGTTAAAAATATAATACTGGTAATATAAGTGCCCCCAAAGAGGTTCTTGGTTCAGATAAACTTACTTTGGCAATGTTTTGTGCAGTGTTACTTTGGTATGGTTATATAAATAACCAATTAATACTAAAAACCTGAGTGTCCTCCTTTGGAGTACATGTGATTTTGATTGATATGTGTACACTGGACACACAATTGGAGGCAATTTGGACATTACAATGTCAAAATTGGAGAACTTGACGTGATTTTGCTTCCAGGAACCAGCAGAGGGCATTATAGCTCTATACGTGGCGACTCTTCAAATTGTCGGTTATTCCACTACATGTAATAGCAGAAATGAAATTGCAGCTCCATTGCAACAGTATGAAGGAAGAGATGTGAAAAACATAAAAGGCTTTTTTGGCTGAATCAAATGGCAGGAGAGGGGAATTATCTTTCAAAATTCTAGATTTTAATTGCTTATTTGTTATAAAACAAATTAAAATATATTATTTTAAAGAACAGTGTCATAATTTTTTCTTAGGACTGTTCATAATCCACCAAAGCTCTAAAGTGAAATTTTGTTTCCTTTATAGATCTTCTGCACCTTTGCATTTGCTTTTATGGCTTATATGGTGGCTCTGGAGTACTGGCCTGCCAGTACTAATATGTTTGGATCTCTTGAAAAAGCATTTGATTTTTAACCCTACTCTTTCCTCCTTCCCCACTCAGGAGGAGGGAGAGGAAGTTCTACTTTTTCCACCCAACTTTCCTGATCAGCAGGTCACATAAGTGTTTGTAGTTTGTCCAGAATAGAGCTATAAAGTGGGCACTCATACTGTTCTTTTACTCTTTATGCTGTCTTCACTGGTCATTGCCACCTTAGTGATAATAATAATGAAACAAGCCATCAGGCATCCATTCCTCGGAATGTCATGTCTGGAAAATTAAACTCCTAACCTGACATGGTTTAAAAGTACAGTTCAGAGGCTCAGTCTGAAGAGACATGTGGAAATCTTAAGGCATCGTGAAGTCTGCAGCCAAGGGGCTCATATCTTCTTATTTTTGCAGCCTGTCATGTGGTGACTTGTTGAATTTGGCATCCTTTGTAATTTCCCAGTCTTCATTTTGGTGTTTATTTTCCCCCCTCCTTGTTTCATTAGTCATGACTACTCGTTCCAATAACACCCACAGTGTACCAGCCACTGTACTATTACAGAAGAAGGGTACAGTCCCTACCCTGAACATCTTATAGGGAATACAAGTAAAGTGGTCGTTGATTACTGGCCAGTTATTACTACAGCATTTATTCTATAAAGCCTTTTAAAAAGATGTTCAATTTCCCCCTCATCCCTGCCATTGTTGGCAAACTTCATGGAAGAAATTTCTATTTTTATTCACTTGTGCTTTTTAATCTCTCTCCATTGCTCCTCTGCCCATTCCTTCACCAGAGGGCTACATATTTGCTATGGTAATGTGCGTCCATTGATAGCTTTTAGGAACAAACGTATGGTCTTGCAACTGAGACACTTGAGCTGGCGAGCTGCAGCCATGGCCTGTGCTGTACTAAGGATTCCCACAGACTGGATCCAGAGGGGAAGCTGGATTTCAAGTGTTACCCCTCCACCCGCCACTTTACCTACAGGAATATGTTTTGCAATGGGGTAGTATAGAGGATTCTAGGCCACACAGCTTTCCTGATTCTCAATACTCTTTTCCTCTGCTGTATGCTTCACTCTCCCAGACCATTGTCTATTCACCCTGACCACCCCAACCAATTCGCCGGTTGGGAAATTCTTTAGCCTGTTTGAGAGGAAAGAGCACCTGTGGGTTAGAAAATGAAGGTCCCAAGGATTTAATCTGAAGGGCAGATTTTCAGTAATTAAAGATTATTTAATTGTTGTCATTTATTTACTTGTCATGCATAGATTTCTGTAGTCGAGTGACCATCCTTTTTATGTTCCAGCTGTGGTAACAAACGGTGATGAATCACACCTTCTGACTCCAGGAAAGATGAGCCAGCGCCAGGGGAAAGAAGCACATCTCACTCCAACCAAAGATCTACTCCAGCTGACGCTCAGTCCAGGAACTGTCCACAGCCATGGTAAGAGACCTCTATTTCTATTACGGAAGGGCTTAAAATATTCCAAACTTGGCAGTTGTTACCTATTCCAACCTAAGCATCAAACATTAGTTCAGTTCTTGACAAAATATTGCTTTCAGAAATGAGGTTTCAGAAAAGGGAAACTTGTCTAAGTACCCTGTAGTGTAAAAACTTCCAATATAATTAACTTAAATTATTCTGTTAGCCAAAGCAGATTGTATGCAATTCTTTGTACCACTAAAGTAAAAGTTGTTAATTGCACAACAGAAGAGGATTAAAGCATAGCTCATGATACTGTTTTACATAAAGTACACATTATGAATTGTGGAGAAATATTCCGTATTGTGATAGTGAATAAAGGTGACCGCATATAATCTTGTAACTGCTATTTATGTCACATCTAAGCATTTTATGCAACAATGTTTATACGATACATTTGTAAAAGTGCTTCAAGAAAATGTAACTTGATGCAGAGAGATTTATTCATCATCAATTATACTGAGTGGCATGGCAGAATGTAGGACTGTCCTTGAAAAATCTAGGATATGGATGTGGTTATTTTTATCTGCGTGATAAGATATTTACATTTGTTACTTCATACACAACATGAGAAACATATCCCTTACTGGGATGTCATATGCAAGCTCAAATGATGGATTTAGTCTTATTTTCCAGCAGATGGAAACATGAAACATCCCAAGCACTTCAACTAAACCACACTGTTTTAGGTAAAATATAAGAGATTTATTAACTGCAGAAAGATAGATTTTAAGTGATTATAAGTGGTAGGCATAAGAGTTCAGAGCTAGTTACCAAAGAAAATAAAAGATAAGCACACAATCTAAATCTTAAACCTTATTGCACTAGGCAGTATTTAGATCAAGCAGTTTTCTCACCCCACTGGATGTTGCAATGCTTAATACACAGGCCTTTCTTAAGCATGGACCAGTCTCTTCAGTTGAAGTTTTTGTCTTCTCAGTGTTTTTGTTGTTTCCAGCATAGGTGGGGGAGAAGAAAGGTGAATGCATGCTGTCACTGTTTTATATCCTTAGTCCATTTGCCTAGAAGACACTTGCCCAGACATATGCTGGTAGACTTTGCTGAGTCACTGGGTTAGGCAGTCCCCCTGGAGTCGTCTTGTGCAACTGAGTCATGGGGTCGAGCAGTTCCCGTTGTGTGGTGCTTACACAACTGTCATTGAATTGTAAATCCTCTGATTACAATTCCCCTGCTGATTGATGGTCGTTGAACACCCTCCTAGGTGGGGGTCCTTTCTATGCCACTAGCAAATTTACAACATATTTTTAGTAACAACTCTATAGAAAAATCTCAAAACTTGCACACTAACAATATACATATTTGGATGGAACAATGGGGTTCAGCAGATCATGACCTTTCATATGATACCTTACATGGCATGCTTTGTATAAAATATCACAACCATACATGAATGATGAATATGGAGGTTACAGGGTGCCATTTTGAGGTACAGTGTGTCACACATACCTGCCCACAGACAGGTTTCAGGCAATGAATGCTATCATATCTCATATCGTGAACGACCCACATGTACTAGTCAAGACATGCCTGTCTCTTCTGGGCCACATAGCTTTGTGCCTATGTTACCCCTTTCCACGAGACTTCATCTTTACTACCTCCAGACATGGCTCCATGCCTTGTACTCACCGAACCATCTCTCTTTGGACCTCAGGCTGAAGAATCTGGTGCTACTGTCCCTACTCCGGTGGATGGACAACACGTCCCCCTTTCCCCTGGGTCATGTACTGCTGCGGGTTCCCCTTCTTCCCTCCTTTCCAAGCAAAATTATCATCACTGATGCTTCCCTAATAGGCTAGGGAGCCCATATGGACAACCGCACAGCACAAGACACCTCTCGAGTCCAGGATGCACATCAACATTCTGGAACTTGGAGCAGTGCAAAGGCTGTGCAAATCATTTCTCCCACTCTTTCAATCTTCTCATATCCTCATCATGTCAGCCAACACCACCACAGTTTTCTATATCAACAAACAAGTGGGAGTGAGCACCCTCGCTCTCTGCACAGAAGTGGTGAAGCTCTGGAACTGATGCATCACACATCAAATTGCCCTATATGCAACTTACCTCTGGGAACACAGAACGTGCTCACGGACTTGCTCAGCAGACACTTTGCAAATGACCACGAATGGGAGCTTCACAATACGGTGCTATGCAATATCTTCAAACAATGAGGAATCCCTGCCAAGGACCCGTTTACTTTTCAGACCAACAGCAAATGCACTACGTACTGCTCCAGAGAAGGCATCGGCTGTCGCTCCCAGGATGATGCTCTTCTACTCTCGTGGTCAGACCAACTCAACTATGTATTTCTTCCACTGCCACTCCTACCTCAATTTCTCCTCAAAATCCAATGAGACAGGGTGACGATCATCCTCAGGGCCCTCTTCTGGCCCAAACAGTTCTGGTTCTGGTTCCCCAATCTACTCCGCATGTCTTCTCGTCCCCTGATACCCATCCTGAACTTTCCTGATCTCCTCACCCAACTCAGTGGCAGAATCAGGCACCCTAATCCACATCTGCTCCTTCTCAGGGTGTGGTAATTCGATGGGCATCTACTCTAGAATGACCATGCTCCTCAGCTGTACAAGACCTTCTCTCTAACAGCAGGAAGGACTCCACTAGACAATGCTACTGGGCTAAGTGGAGGTGCTTTTCCTCTTGGGCCCAACTTAAAGGAGCTCCACCAGAAGAGGTGGAAATCCCCCTGATTCTGGACTACATTCTATCCCTGAAGTCATCGGGTCTCTCCCTCAGCACGTTGACTGTCCACTTGGCTGCAATTAGCATATTCTATCCACCGGTGCAGAGAGCTTCTTTGTTTTTGCACACCCTAGATTTTGGAAGAGCCTACTCAGAACCTTCCCTCTCCGCCAAATGGTCATATCTCAATGGGACTTGAATTTGGTATTTTCAGGTTTAATGACTCCTCTCTCCCCCCGCCCGCTTGAGTCCCTGGCAATCTCCTCCTTGTCCCTCCTTTCCACTAAAGTTGCCTTCCTGGTAGCTATCACTGCAGCGAGGAGAGTCAGTGAACTCTGTGCTATGATGGCGGACCTGCCATTCACAGTATTCCACAAGGGGAAAATTTCCTTATGTCTACACCCTAAATTTCTGCCAAGGTTATCCCAGGTTAACTAAGCTATTCACTTATCTGTTTTTTTTCCAAAACCCCATGCCTCCACACAAGAATGTTGGCTCCATTCCCTCAATGTCAGGCATGTGCTGACCTTCTACCTGCAGAGAACGAAACCTATCAGAAAGTCCCCTCGACTATTCTTTGCAATAGCTGAGAGACTATGGGGACAGGCCATCTCCACCCAGAGACTCTCTTCTGGTGGATTTCTGACTGCATCAAACTCTGCTACCAGCTGTTGGGCCTACCTCCCCCTGCAGGGATACAGGCTCACTCCTCTAGAGCGCAAGCTACCACCATGGCCTCCCTCCGCGGCGTATCTCTCATAGACATAAGTAAAGCAAACGTGGAGTTGGGTGCACATCTTCACAACACTTTATACCCTGGTGCAAGACTTGGCAGTGGATGCTTCATTTGCTTCAGCTAGTAACGAAAGATGATAGGAAGGCAGAGCTGCTCAATGCCTACTTTGCTTCAGTCGTCTCACAAAAAATAACTAACATATGACCAGATGATTAGGAAAGTTACCATAGACCATAAAGGGGAAAGGATGCAGATCAGGATAAGTAAGAAGGTGTAAAAGATCTTCTGACCAATTTAAATGAATTCAAATCAGTGGGGCCAGATGCTATTCACCAGAGGGTACTGAAGGAATTAGCTAAAGAAATCTCAGAGCCACTAGCAATAATATTACAAACTCACGGATGACAAGAGAGGTGCTGGAAGACTGGAGAAGGGCTAACACAGTGCCCATCTTTAAAAAGGGGAGAAAGGGAGAACTGGGAAATTATAGACCAGTCAGCCTGACTTTGATACCTGGGAAGCTACTAGAGCAATGTATAAAACATTCAATTTGTTTGAATACTTGGAGGATGAAGGGGTGATCACTAGCAGCCAGCATGGATTTACCAAGAACAAATCATGCCAAACCAGTTTGATTTCCTTCTTTGACAGGGTAACTGATTTGGTGGATAGGGGGAATGTGGTGGACACAATATACCTGGACTTCAGCAAGGCTTTTGACACAGTCCCACATGACATTCTGATAAATAAGATGGAAAAATGCAGGCTTGACAGAACTACTAGTAAGTGGATCCATAATTTGTTAAATAACTGTAAATAAAGGGTAACTATTAATGGAATGATGTTGGATTGGAGGGAGGTCTCAAGTGGGGTTCCCCAGGAATCTGTTCTGGGTTAGGTGTTGTTTAACATCTTTATTAATGACCTAGATGGAGGTATAGAGAGCAGACTGATCAGATTTTCAGATGACACAAAGCTATTGGTGCTTGCCAGTACTTTGGAGGATAGAACTAAAATTCTGAGGGATCTTGATAAATTGGAGAATTAAGCTATAGACAACAAAATGAAATTCAACAAAGACAGATGTAAGGTGCTACACTTAAGGAAGAAAAACCAAATGCACAAATACAGAATGGGGGAAAACTGGATTGGCAGCAGCACTGCTGATAGGGAGTTGGGAGTTGTCGTGGATCACAACCTCAACATGAGTTAGCAATGCGATGCTGTTGCAAAAAAAGCAAATGCTATTTTAGGTTGCATTAACAGAGGCATAGCATAAAACTTATGGGAGGTGATTAGTACCACTCTACTTGGCACTGGTTAGGCGTCAGTTGGTTGGACTCACTGCTGAACTCAGCAGTACTGTGTCCAGTTTTGGTCATCAGTGTATAGAAAGGATGTAGCAAAACTGGAAAGGATCCAGAGGTGAACAACAAAGATGATCAAAGGGATGGAATGCAAGCCATATGAACAAAGGCTGAAGGAACTGGGTATATTTAGTTTGGAAAGAGAAGATTAAGTGGGGCAGGTATGATAGTGGTCTTCAAATACCTGAAAGGCTGCCATAAAAAACATGAAGAAAAGTTCTTCTCTCTTGCCACAGAGGGTAGGACAAGAGGCAATGGGTTCAAACTACTGGATAGCAGATTTAGATTAAATCTTGGGAAAAAGAAGAGGAGGACAATGGAACAGACTACCTTACAAGGTTATGGAAACTTCTTCACTGGAGGTTTACAAAAGGAGGCTAGATAGACATCTGTCTTGGATGATTTAGACACAACAAATCCTGCATTTTGACAGGGAGTTAGATTAGATGATCCTTGCAGTCCCTTTTAAACTTATGATTCTATTTTGCACGGTGGTCCTCCGCATGACCCTTCCATCGTCATCCTTGCACCCTCCACCAACTTAGGTACTGCTTGTCAATCTCCATCAGTGGAATACAATAGGGACCATCACTTGAAGAAGAAAGGAGGTTACTTACCTGTAACTGGAGGTTCTTCGAGATATATGGTCCCTATCTGTATATCATTTCCCACTCGCTTTCCCCTCTGCTGTGGATCTCTCAGATTTGTGGTGAAGAAGGAACTGGAGATGTGTTTGGTCTACCCTGCCCTTTATCACCTTAGATAGAAGCATGAGGCAAGTCAGGACGCATGTGCGGACCAATGGATACTGCTTTCCAATTCTCTGACTCCGGTTGTGTGGTGTGCATGTGTAACCCTCTGTGGAATACAGATAGAGACCACACATCTCAAAAAATCTCCAGTTGCTGGTAAGTAACCTTGTCCTTTGAGACTAAATGAAGGTGTCAGGGAATTACCTCAGTTTCTGTAGAATAGGCCTGTGATGATTTACAGCCGAGTGGAGCAAATAAAATATGCATTGTGTGTTCAATGTGGAAGTCATCAATATGTGAGACTTGTTTATTTCTTCCCCCCTTCCTAGTCCCCAAAATGACTTGAAGCAAATAGCAGAATTTTTGAATCAAGTAATTCAAATTTAAGTAATTCCCTTCCAGGGAATGACTACTATGATACTTCAGTATATTAAATGTAGCTCAGGAGCCTTCTGTACCATTCCATCTATTATGATTTAGAATAAATTAACAATCTCTGAGAATTTCCTCTCTCTGATGGATGGAAATCCTGACATCCATTCTGCAAGCATTAAACCCACGGGAATTCTTAGAGTTGTATGCAATACTGATTCTTCTGGAGAGTGAATTTTAAGGTTCTCCCTGCTTGCCAAAATTTGTTTGATTTGTTAAATTCCTGCCTTTCTCCTAAGAATGACACCTTCCACTTGGGCAGTGTTGACCTCCAATGTGGAACTTCACTGGGACTGTCAAGTGGTCAGTTGAGTTTCACCCTAAATTTTACAGGCAATATATGACCGTTTCTTTTGGGGTAGGTGCTGTAAGTTGCCATCTTTTCATAGTCCTATTTACAAGAATGGGTACTGCTGTAGGCATTCTGCTATCTGCAATGGCAAAGTATATTAGAGAAGTCTAATTTCTTACCTGTCAAGTTTCTTTAAGTCCTCCTCTCACAGACAGCCATTTTTTCCCCCTTGGACTCCCAGGATCTTTCTGCAGTAGATCTGTTGCAAATCTAAATCTGACAGGGTCAGTCTAACAAACCTTCCTGAGCATGCTATACCCCTTTAGTCTGAAATAGCCTGAATTTTTGTTGACCTTCTGGGCATGCTTCAAAGGACAGGTGTTCAGGTTCTTGGAGAAGGTAGATGGGCAGAAAGAGATTTGTGTATGTGGCTGGCTGAGTTCCTATCAAATTGATCATTTAATGCTATTGAGATTTAATTATGTTGTTAATGGTGTGTTAGGATGGCTGTGGCCTTGGATAGGCATCTTTTGAATTATTCAGATAAAAATATTCTGCTCTTACTTTGCTGTATTTTCACCAGTTAATTTTGAGCTTTCATTGTGTTTTTTGTTTTCCGTTTTGACTACAGCGGTGGAAAAAAGTCAATATATTTGGGAAGAATTCAGATGAGACACTTGAGAATTCATCCCAAAATACCACTGGCTTACTACTTTGTTCTGTTTAGTGTTTCCCCAGATTTATTTTACTGTGGTCTTCTGCACTACTGACTGCTAATTATGGTATATTTTCTAAAAGCTGCTAACATTTCATTGCAACAGGTACATAACCTTCTGACTCATGCCGTAGTCTATACTTTCTCTAGGAACAGTCCTGCTGTAAAATTTGTCTAAGTTTAATATTAATAAACCTTCTAAAACAAGTTTGTGGTGGTTCTTTCCTATGAATACTTTGCTGGTCAAGAATAAGATCTAGCAATGCAGTACCTGTATACTTAGTTTCCTAATACTTTTTTTTATAAATCCCCTAATGTAACCATTATGCCTGATGATATAGATGTGGTCAAGCATTCATTGAGTTCTTTACTGGCTCTGCTTTTGCTCACCAAAGTAATTGAGACCAGTCTGTAAATTTAAACCAAAAAAAAAAAAAAAAGGAAGCTTGGTAAAGATTTATAAAAGCAATAGGCTAGATCATACTACAGTAATCATGTCACTGATAGTCTGTCGTCCCTCCTATTGTCTCATCTTGTGCTTATATAAGTTTTTTTGAGACAGGGACACTTTATTTTGCATTGTAGGCCTAGTACAATGGGGTCTCAATCCATTGTTGGTGGATTTTTTCTGCAACAACAACACAAATAAGTTACTTTAGTGTCTTAAATCGTGCAAATGAATTGACCAGTATGGGTGGTTAATTGAGACAGTTTTATTATTTCTGTAAAGATGTGAATTCAGTGCTTTTGGAAGTTGGTGTATTGGCATCCCTGGTGACTTAAGTCCTCCTATACTTGCTTAGAGACTAGGTAGAGTATAGGGAGGCCGCGTGCTGTCCTCATAATATGCTTCAATCCTAGCATAGTTGGACTTTTGAGTGCAGTCTCCAGGCTCAGTCAGTCCTTGGCCAGTCTGCTATCAATAAGCATGGCAGTTGTGGTGCTCTTCATGATGTGAATCTTGTAATGACTGCCTTCAAGTGATAACATTGGCTGAACAAACCACCACCAATTAATTTTATAGCAGTATGCAAAAATTCTACTTGTTCACCTGCACAGAGCAATATCTAGAATTAGAAGTAAAATAGCGGGATTGACCATTCTGTCCAGAAAGTGACTTTCACTCAGGTAGGAGTATCCATTTCATGAAATCAACTACAGGATTTAGTGGTTTCCAAACACCAAGAAATAATTAATGGAAAATGTAAAAACTAATAAATGATTACTTCCTGATCCAATCCTTTTACCCCCAAAACTAAAAGCCCCAGTGGTTTGTAACATGAATTTTCATAAATGTTGGAATAGCTTGTTCTGCTATTTAGTGTAATTAAATATAGAATCACAACAACTCTGGATACCATCTGTGTACAAATTAAACTGATTTGTAAGTTTTAACTCCTGTGAGCTGTGCCAAATGGTATTATTTTTATTATTTAATACTAACAGCTCAATGCCACCAAGGGATACTGTGTGTGTGTGTGTGTGTGTGTGTAATGATTTCTAAATTCACTCAGTTCAGAGGTATTTAACTTGACAGTGTCTCCTTTAAAACTGTACCCCAAGGTTCATTTAAACAAAAGGCTCACAAAAACAGACCAACCAAATTTCCCATCATTTTTATAAGAAAAATCCTATCGAAAGTATCTAGTCAAACATTTCTTATCGCTATTTGCCATCATCATTGCACTTAACTATTTATCAAATGAACTTAATTTTTTCAGTAACCAGAAGAGAAACTGACTGCTTTTTCTCTTAAGATGAGAAATGCAGAAAGCAAATGTGAAATAAATTGTGAAATGTAATTTAGATTTTAATTTACTTTTGCTGTTAGGTATATTTGTAACATAAATGAAAAATTAGGGTGGGATTTTCCAAAGCCCCTAACTGGTTTAGGAGTGCAAGTCCCACTGAAAGTCACCCAAGGTGCTCTGAAAATCCAATCCTTGGTTATTTTTTAAAATATGTGTACATAACTTGACACACTGCTTTTTAAATAGTATCTAGAGTGTACAAATATATAAGTAATGGGCACAAAGTAGCTTCAGGTTAAATGTAAAATATTTGTGGGTAAAAGTACAATAAATTCTTTGTTTTCAGTCCATGGAGCATACTGCTAGAACATTATAAACCTCTGTACCCAGAAGTAATTTTTTCTGTTCAAGATTTGTGTAATTTTTTTTAGATGGCTGTGCCAGCTGCAATGTTAATATTTCCATGAACTTGCAATATAAAGTAATGATTCATGTATTTAGCATAGTTTAGATTTCAAAAATGAATATTTCATATAGAAATATTCATCTAATCAAGTACAAATGTTAGCAATATATTGTAATTGCAGTGAAATTGACCCTGAAGAGGATGAGATTCTTTGATTGTACTACAAATTCATCTGTTTTCCAAAAATAGCATTGCTTCCAGATGTTTGCATTAGCTCTGACTGACCTGAACTGAAATCCTTATGCATGGGATAGTATAACATCAGGACTGAAAGTAGAGTAGAAAGTAGTAAAATATGGCTAGGTACATTATTCCTATAAATAAAACACTTTTTTAGAATTGCATAGCAACTTCTTTACAGTCATCTGTTGGAGGTTCAGGATTTTCTAGGCCACCTGACCAGTGGCAAGCTAAATAAATTCAGTGAATTGTCTGCATTACCAAATGTTGTAGTTTCTAATGTAAGTGTGCTGTCAGTGTGATACAGGTTTTTACAACTAAAAAAGTGTATAGGGTGGTAGAAATTTTGTTTGAGGCCTGTTTTTTTAAAGTAAGCTTGGGAATACTTTGACTAACACCTATTCTAGTTCCATAACAGTAAGTTTGTTGGTCATGTAGCTTTTGCAGAAATGAGAGGCTGAACTAAAGTAAAAGATATGCAAATATTCTATTTCCTATGTGTTTTGACCTGCTGTTTTGCAGGCCTTGGGTGGAATGCAAATATAAACTTTAAAAGAAATCAAGCTTTTTAAATATCCTGGCCTTAGCTCTAGTATAGGGATGGACGAACTTTTTGGCTGAGGGCCACATCGGGGTTGCGCAACTGTATGGAGGGCTGGGTAGGGAGGGCTGTGCCTCCCCAAACAGCCTGGCCCCTCCCCCCATCCGCCCCCTCCCACTTTCCGTCCCCCTCTGAAGAACCCCTGACCCATCCAATCCCCCCCCCCCTCCTTGACCCCTGACCACTCCTTCCCAGGACCCCTTGCCCCATCCAACCCCTCACCCGCTCCCTGTCCCCTGACTGCCACGACCCCTATCCACACCTCCGTCCCCTAACAGGCCCCTCAGGACTTCCCCACCTATCCAACCCCCCGTTCCCTGTCCCCTGACTGCCCCGACCTCTATCCACATCCCTGCCCCTAACTGCCCCCTGGGACCCCACCCCCATCAACTCCCCCTGCTCCCCATCCCCTGACTGCCCCCAACCTCCGCCCCATCCAACCCTCCGCTCCCTGCCCCATTACCATGCCGGAGCCAGCCATGCCGCCGCACTGCCCGACAGGAGCAGCGGGTCAGAGCACTGCTCCCGTGGCAGCGTCACAGCAGGGGAGGGGGAACAGCAGGTGAGGGGCTGGGGGCTAACCTCCCCGGCCGGAAGCCCAAGAGCCAGGCAGGATGGTCCCGCAGGCCGTAGTTTGCCCACCTCTGCTCTAGTACCTCTGACATCATGCAATGTTATATCGTAGCACTAGAAATAAATCTACCCTCATTTGTTCTGGATTTAGTTTCAAGCCCTGGTTTACATCTCTCAGGAAAGAGTAAGGGTAGAAGGGAACCAGTGACTCTCTGAATCACTGGCAAGAAGACAGAAAATACTGTCAATGGAAGTGGTCATGATATTACTGTGCTAGCTCTTGCCACTCTGAAAACATCAACTTGTTTGTCGTAAAGTACATCTTGAGATACAGCAGTAACTGAACATATCTTCATATATTTGTAGTTGGGATGGTAGCTTTAAAGTAGTAACATTACTTAATATCAGGTTTTGTGGGGACTTCTTGTTTTAAATAACTCTGATGTATTGCTATTTTTTTCTTGACAGCTCCTTACATGAGAGTTGTTTTAAGTTAACTGAGAAACGGTTTTTTTTAAGAATGATTGTAGGATTGTTCCTAGTCCAACAAGAATAGAGGAGTTAAGTGAGTCTGCCAAGTTTTAGTAACCTCTAGCTTTCACCTGCACAGAATTGTACAGAATTGTAGTATTGCTTACGGGCACTTTTTTATTAATTGGTACTTTACCTTAGTTACTGCAAAGAATGTTAGGTGCAAGCTTTAGATGAAGCTCACACCCACTTGAATACTCAGAGTACAGCATGTGTTATGCTTCAGCATCCTCTAGTGCAGTGGTTTTCAACCTTTTTTCACTTGTGGATCCCTAACAAATTTGAATGGAAGTCTGGACCCCTTTGAAAATTTTAGACATAGTCTGGGGACCCCAGGTTGAACAATACTGTTCTAGTGGTTGATTTAAGAAAATTAACGTTGGTGTCAGTTAGCCTTCCTGAAACTTGACTATCCTCTATTCCTTTAAGTGCTTGTCTTTAAATTGTCTATCAACCTCATTTGGGTAAAATGTCAAACCAAAGCACAGTATTCTTTGTGTAACCTAACAGTGCCTTTATACAGAAGGGACTGTCACCTCCAATTACTTTGTGATCCTTTTGTATATGTAACCTGAAATCATACTTATTGTTTCCTCTGCCGTATCTCTTTGTAAGGTTATATCTATCATCCCTAAATCTTTTTTTCCATTACTACTATTGGAGTACTTTCCACTCCATTCCAGTATTATTACTTTTCTGCATTAGCACAATGTGGAGGTTACGCTTGTAAAAAGCCTTGCTTAATTTTAGCTAAAACTTCTAAATAAATGAACAAACTAAACAAGAAAAAAATCCAAGTATTTCCTGGCTGCCAGTAAGTCATCACTAGATAGACAGGAGTCTTTCAAAGGGGGAAAGAAAAGAAGGAACATGTGTAGAGGCTCCAAAGATCTGTAAAGCTGAAAAAAAAAGTTTAGTTTTTGAAGGAGGAAGGGAAAAGTCTAAGACGCTAGTGAAACAGTGACTTCTGCAGTTTTAGCTGTTGAAAATTAATTTGGTACTTAATGCTTCTTCCACTTTGTGATCAGGACGGTAGGCCCTACTTTTAAAGGTATTTAGAATCCCAAAAATGCAAATAGAAGCCTAATGGGATTTTCAGAAGCACCTAGGTGCCTAACTCTAACTTCCCTTGATTTTAGTGGATGTTTAAGCACCCCTTGTGCTTCTGGGAATCCCATTATGCTCCTGTATTTAGAAGCCCAGTGTGCTCTAACAACATGCTTCTGACCAAGGAAGAGCAGGTATCCACACCACCCTGTATATCATTGTACAGTAGGTCAGGTGTCTAGCCTGACAGTGTTAGGAAGTGGTAAGTGCATATGTATGTAAAAAAACCCCTTGGTTCTGCCTTGTTCTGCTAAATTATACATCTGAGTCACCTGATGACACTTGTTTATTGTGGACTGGCTGGCAATCATAAGATGTATCACACGTGTTAGAATAGCAGTGCTTATAATGTAGAAGAGGTTGTCCTGGGAAGTTCGAGTGATCAAGTTTAGGTCTGTTAGAGGTAGAGGAAATAGCTTCTGTTTCTGGTTACTGTTGCTAAATGTAGGTTATTTGGTAGCTTGCTTAAATAAGTAATAGAGGCTAATCGTATAGCTGTCTTGGCTGAGGTACACAATTAATACAATTTAAAAAAATTGTTTATATAATTTCATTTGTATGATACACTTGATACAAAACAGGCCATTAGCAGCTAACTGAGTACAAAAGATCAGTGAAAAAGTATGCACATTTGTGGCTTCTTTTGTGCTTTGAGCTCATGGGACTTTGCATTATTACAGTCACGGGTCTGTTCAGTATTTTGTTGTTTTGTATTCATAGGCAGATGGATTCAGAATTTGGCCTATCAAGTGATAATCTTCCTGATAAAAGACTTGGAGAGAATTTGACATTAATTTTTTTGCTGTAAAGTTTGATTTATTTTGTAGGTCCTATATTGCATTGCTTACAGCCATGACAACTTACGTATAGCAACATATATTGCTAAGGACTACTAAAACCTCTGCCACAAAGGAATATTTCTGGAATACAAATCAAATGACATATTGTGGTCAAATGCCCAATTTTATATCTATAAATCATCAAAGACTTGTAGTTTGATGTTGACAGATTCTCTCTCCCACCCCCCAGTAGAGTTGCAGCTGAAAAACAAAGTACAATAGGATAAATTTATTTTCAATGTTAAAAATAGATATGGCCAATATTGAAAACAAGATTGGAGTTTTAATGTATGTCTTCACTGCTCCCAGCCTGGGTGGACAAACTCGTGTTACGAGGATATGAGCTAGTGTGCTAAAAATAGCTGTGTGGATATTGCTGCACTGGCAGAGACTTTAGCTAGCCATTGGAGCTCAAACCCGGATCTGATCTCAGGTGGCTATCCTGACCCTCTGCTGGTGCAGCACATCCACACTGCATTCTGTCTACCATGGATGGGATACACGCTCCCAGCTGCCGTGTAGATGTACCCGAAGAGGCTTGTGCAACAATCTTTGCTTATAACTTGAAGTTGTGTACATTATTCGTTATACAAATCATCCTTTTCAAATTGGACTCTTGTAAATCATGTTAATTATTCTTCCAAAATTCAGAAGTGTCCTCAGAAATTGAGCTTCCAAAATTGGCAGATTTTTGAATTACAAATATGTTCCCAGGCTGTCTTAATGATCAAAGGTTACCTGTACTTTCAATAACTGAAATACTAAGAAAACTCTGACTTGTAAATAGATACTGAAAATTGTTTAAGATGCTTTGAAAAAACTTTTTGCTACTAGTATTCAGATAAGATTTGTCTGTGTTAAATTTATAACTTAGTGTATAAAAAGTGTTCACCCTACTGTCCAGTTTTTATACATAAGTGATACATAAGTGATAGTTATGCAACAAAAAAAATTACACTTGTAAGTTGCGCTTTCAGGACAGAGATTCTCTAGGCCATGGGTCAGCAGCCTTTCAGAAGTGGTGTGCTGAGTCTTCATTTATTCACTTTAAGGTTTCATATGCCAGTAATACATTTTAATGTTTTTTAGAAGATCTCTCTCTATAAGTCTATATATTATATAACTAAACTATTGTTGTATGTAAAGTAAACAAGGTTTTCAAAATGTTTAAGAAGCTTAATTTAAAATTAAATTAAAATGCTGATCTTACGCCGCCGGCCCGCTTAGCCCACTGCCAGCCTGAAGTTCTGTTCACCTAGGCCGGCAGCAGGCTAAGCGGGGCCTATGGCCGGGACCCTGGCTGGCAAGGGGCTGGCAGCCAGAACCCCAGACCGGCAGCGGGCTGAGTGGGGCCGACGGCCAGGACCCCAGACTGGCAGTGGGCTGAGCAGCTCAGCCTGCTGCCGGCTCTCAGTCCACTGCTGGTCTGGGGTTCCGTCCGCCGGCTCCTGTCAGCCAGGGTCCCGGCTGCCGGCCCCGCTCAGCCCGCTGCCGGTCTGGGATCCCTGCCCTGCCCACATAGAGTGGATACCTACCTTCTCTCTGGTTCTAGCCCATTCTCTTCCTCTCTGTCTGCACTGAGCTGAGGGTGGGAGTGCACTGAACACAGGGCTGGGGGTGAAGGAGCAGACTGGGGGTTGGGGTGTCGGGTCTGACCAGGAGCTAGAATGAGGGAGGGGGCTCAGGGTTGGGGCAGAAGGTTTGGGTGTGGAGTGCTTACCTGGGCAGCTCCCATTTAGTGCAAGGGGTGCAGGTAGGAATGTGGGGAGGGAGGTGCAGGAGCTCCCATTTGGTGCTCACGGTGGGAGTGAGAATGTGGGGAGTGCAAGAGTCAGGGCACGGAGTGTGGGGGGACTGGGTATGTATGGGGGTGCAGGAGTCAGGGCAGGGGGCTGGGGGTGTGTGAGGAGGGTGCAGGAGTCAGGGCATGGTGGGGGCTAGGTATATATGGGGGGTGCTGGAGTCAAGGCTAGGTCGTGGGGGGTGCAGGGGAGAGGGCTTGTGAGGGGGGTGAAGGAGTCAGGGCATGGCGGGCTGGGTATGTGTGGGGGATGCAGGAGTCAGGGCTGGGGTCGTGGGGGGATGCAGGGGTCAGGGCAGGAGGCTCGTGTGTGTGAGGGGGGCAGAGGTCAGGGCAGAGGGCTGGGGTGTGTGTGAGGGTGGTGCAGAGGGCTCGGGGTGTGGGCTGGGGTTATGGGGCTGCTCCCGGCCCCCCTGCCCAGAGCGGTTCACAGTATGGGGCTGGAGGGGATATGCCCTGATTCCACCCTCCTTCCCCATGGCCCCATCCCCACCTCTTCTCCGCCTCCTCCCCGGAGCAGCGAGAGCACTCCGGGTCCTCTTCTCCCCGTCCCTTGCAAGGGCCATCAGCTGATCAGCAGGGAGGGAGGGAGAGAGGGGCGGGCAGGCATGCAGCGGGGGGGACGGACGGACGGACGACCAAGCTTCTTCACCCTGCCCCCGCGCAGGGCGGACAGAGAAGAGGGGGCAGGATTTTTAATGGCACCCCTGCTGCTGCCTGCCGGGGTTCTGGCCTGGGTTTGGCAGCGGGCGCTGAGCGGGGTCGGCAGCTGGGACCCGGTAGGCAGCAGCGTGCCATTAAAAATCGGCTTGCGTGTCGTGTTTGGCACGCATGCCATAGGTTGCCGACCCCTGCTCTAGGCTAAAGTAGTTTGTCAGTAAGCTCTTGCTGATACTCAACCTATGTTTTCTTTATTCATTCCATTATCCTCCTTGTTATAACCCTTTGCATTTCCAGAATAATTCCTCCAACTGTGGCTTTTAGGCTCTCCTTCTGAAAGGCTGTCTTGAGTATGTGTGACTTATATAATTTATACATTTCTTTTTTTTTGTTTTGTTTACCAAAGCCCTTGCTGGATTCTTGGACACAGAAATAGGGGGGTTGGTAAATGGTTTAAAAAGAAAACACACTTGACAGACTGTTATTCCTCAGTCTACAAGTTGTTTAGTTGTATGAGGGATTTCTGGGATGTTCTTTTGTAGGTGAATCAAGGCTAGCCAGAATGTTCTCTGATTATGCCATTTAAGAATGTATTTAAAAAAAAATGTGATAAGATTAGAGAACCAATTAATTAATTAGCAAATGGTGTAAATAGTATAATATATAAACTATCTCAAAGGAAGGTAATGCACCCCTTCTGTTTGGCTAAACTGGTTTTCATAACAAAACAAAGAACTGAGTTTCTCCTGTGTTCCCTGTAGAGATACAAGACTGAACTTGCTTAGAGACTAAATCGCTACTAATCCCTAGAAACAATATAGTATTCCCTCCAGATCAGATCTGAAATCCCCATCAAGAGACCAGCATGTTTGATCTCTTTCTTTGAGATAGCATTGCAATAGACAGTGCTTTTAGATTTTCAAAAATTAAACAGAGGTAGGAGAAAATTGTTCCCAAGCAACGCAACCTGAGAGGTGATTTCTAACCGTTTTGTGTTCCTTGGGGATTTTTGCAATGTCTTTGAGTACTCCTTGTGCCTCACCTAAAGAAGGCAGTTTTCACTTTTGTCATATTTTGTTCCACCTCATTCCTATTTACTTCACTTTTGTCCTATTTACTTCACTTTTGCTTCATGTATGTGGCATTCATTATGCTCCTTAAATTAGGTCAGGACAGTAAACCACATGCCCCTTACCCTATGCCACTCCATGAATCATCTGGGCAGAGGGAGTATAGAGCAAGCAGTGTTACTGGCCTATACCCATTAGCACAATGGTCTCCAACCTTTTTATGCCCAAGATCACTTTTTGAATTTACCCTGCCCCTTCCCCAAAGCCCCACCCCACTCACTCCATTCCCCCCTCTCTCCGTCACTTGTTGTCCCCCACCCTCACTCACTTTCACTGGGCTGGGGTAAGGGGTTAGGGAGGGGATGCAGGCTCTGGGCTGGGGCCAAGGGGTTTGCAGTGTGGGAGGGGGCTCTGGGCTGAGCCTGGGGTAGGGGGTTGTGGTGCAGCAGGTGGTTAGGGGTGCAAGCTCTGGGAGGGAGTTTGGGTGCAGGAGGTGGCTCCAGGCTGGGGCAGAGTGTTGGGGTGCAAGAGGGAGTGCGGGGTGTGGGCTATGGGAGGGAGTTTGGGTGCAGGAGGGGGCTCTGGGCTGGGGCAGAGTATTGGGGTGCAGGAGGAGGTGAAGGGGGGGCTCTGGGTTGGGGCAGAGTGTTGGGGTGCGGCAGGGGGTTGGGGTGCTGGCTCTGGGAGGGTCTCAGGGCTTGGGGTTGGGGTGCAGCCTCCTGCCGGACAGCACTTACTTCCTGTGGCTCCCGATTGGTAGTGGAGCGTGGCTGCCACTAAGGAAGGCTCCCTGCCTACCCTGGTCCCATGCTGCTCCTGGAAGGGGCCTGCGCGCCCCTGGGGTGGGACAGGCAGCACCTGGCTCCGCATGCTGCCCATCTCTGCAAGCATCGCCCCCGCAGCTCCCATTGATCATAGCTCCCTGTTCCCGGCCAATGGGAGCTGCAGGGGTGGTGCTTTCAGACAGGAGCAGCAAGTGGAGAGAGACCTCTGCCCTCGCGGGGCTGCGCTAGCTGCTTCTGGGAGTGGTGTGGGGCTGGAGTAGTCAGGGAGCCTGTCTTAACAGCAGTCCCGCTGTGCCACCAGAGATTGCGATCGACTGAGAGATCCTCTAGGATCGACCCGTTGATCGCTATCGACTGGTTGGTTGCCACTGCATTAGCAGATTTCACAAAGCATCTGAGCTGTCTTAACCTGGGATGGAGCAAAAGGTAGGTAGTCTTGATGTATTTGTTGAGCCCAAGGCTTGTTACAACACATGTTGCCACATAAGCCCCCAGAGAGAAGTCCTGAACATACTAATTACCTTTAATAATGAAATGAAAATGTCACTTTGAAGTGTGCTTCCTCCTGTTATTGAATAGATATGGCTTATCTTTCATAAGACATTGAAAATGTGGTTAAATGAGTCTGCCTTATGGAATTTAAGTTTTCCTTGTAGGACCCTTATTCATGAGTAGTCTTGCTAATTTTAATTGATAACTCATGTGAATAAGGTTCCACTCACATTGAGCCCCAAGCCATTAATTTTAATCTCTATATTGCCTAATTAAAATTTTTATACATTTTTCCAATTTTGCTTTGTGATTGTGATTGTCTTTTAAAAATTATTATCTTGGCAGTATGTCTGCTATTCATATAGTGTACTCTATTAAATTCTAAATTAATGGGAATTCCCTTTGTGTATATGTAAAGGCATTGTATTTTGGAAACAATATGCCATACAACAGAGAGCTGCTGCTTGTTAAAATTACATTTACCTATTTCTATATGGGTAGCAGCTTTGCAAAGACATGAAATATTCATTGGACTGTGTTTTAAGAGGCACAGTGTATCGGATTAATGTGAAGGAGAAAAAGGCTTTTCAACCAAGCTTTCTTTGCAAGTAAATCTCAGCAAAGCTGACCTACTTGAACCTGAACTGTTGGAACCTGAACCTGGAATTTCACAAGTGTTGTGAAGGCCAAAATTATTGAAACCTCAGTAGTGAACAAGTCTATGCACTTCTGCTGGGAGGAGCTGAGGGACCGTGCAGCTGGTGAGACGCAAGGATACAAGCATGTACAAGCTGCAGAGAGTCTTGATGCAAATGCTTGTACTGTAATCAGAAGTACCTAAGGAGTTATGCTTCAGCATAAATTGTGCCTGGTTTGGAATTACTAAATGGTGGAGAAGAATATTTGGCAGGATTAAATTGGTTTTCCCTTAGCATACTATTAGCACTGCTTTCAGAATTAATAGCATTGTGGCTCGGATGTCTGCTTTGTGACTCACACTGGTGTCTGAAGGCAAGTATACCTCTAAAAGAGCCTGTTGATCCATAGCAGAAAAACAGACTTCTCAATTATAATGGCTTTTAAACTAAATGTAAAATATGCATGCTGTATAGAAACAATTTTGATGTATCTGACAGCTGTTAATAGTTGATTTTTTTTCAATCAGTTACATACTGTAGAAGTTTATACATACTGCAGATTCATGTGGGTAACATGAAATTATTTACAGATCTATTTTTGAGGAGGCTAGTTGGATAATATTGCATTATAGAAATGTCAGGCCATATTCCTGTCAGAGACTTAATTGCACCAGGGCTATTTTCCTCCTTACCGCCCTCACCCCCCGCGTCTCCTCCATCCCCCGGCTTTTACAGTGTTCATTGATTTAAGGAGGTCTCTGTTTCAGGAACTAAAAGGAATTATTTTCCTTTCTCTTTGTTTTGTTTTAAAGTATGGCTATTGCATAAGAGAATTTAAGCTGTGGCTGCCGTTGCACCAACAGTAGCATTTCTTGATTGTATACTGAGCCTATGTGCTCAGAGCTAAGAATACTGTCTGAATATAGTGTAAATTATTACAAGTTCTGATTTGCTCAGTAAGGGTGTTCAGTTTGTGCTATTGATTTGGAGCTTAATTTGCATGCTTAGTGTATTAATACCTAAATCATCCAGAGAGCTTTCTTCTTGTTTGACCAACTCATGATTTTTTAATTGTAATTTTTTTCCTTATAAGAATAATTTTTTGTTAAAACTTAACCTTTTCTAAAATGTGTTGCTGTGCTGTTAATATATAAAGACCTTTTGATTGTGTCCATTCTGTGCACTGTGATTTAGTTCCATCCCAAGCAATCTTATAAAAAAGAATGTCTTAAGCAGGGGGTTATGACATATTTTTTCAGATGGCTTTAAATTTATTTCTAAAAAGAAAGCCCTGATTTAGTTGCAAACAAATATGGGGCATACATTGTGTTCTTCAGAAAGTGTCTACAGTAGATTGCAATCTTCTTCATTGGAAGATATGTTATTCACTTTTTAAAATAATCCTTACCATACCCATTTCAGATCATCACGTTTTTCTCCTTTGTTCCTTGTTTTGTATAGTACCGTACTACCTTATTTTTTCTACGTAAATGATGTATTAAAATCAGAAGCTTGCTTGCATGAAGCATCTAAAGTTACTGGTAAAAAGAATCTTAAGTGCACGGATGCACTTCAGATTGGATGCATTCAGGATATAGAATGCTTATCACACAATTCATATGGAGTCATCTCCCATTCCCTCCTGTGAGTTGCCAGCAGATACGCTTGGTAGTTTTGTTGAATTTTGTAGTCTTGTCTCCTAGACTTTACATGGGTGTGCGTATCAATCCATTAATTTTATAATTGAAGTGATTCTGCAGGCAATAGATCCTGAAACTCAGGGGCCTAGGAATCCTTTTAAATGCCCTTTTAATTTTTTTTTATCAATTCTAACGGTGCTGGCTTAGTAAATCTGCGTTTTCCAAGTGCTGATGGCGCTTGCTGTGGTTGGCGTTCTGAATTTGTGCTGATGTGTTTAAAAATAAAATAAAAAATTCACAACGTTTGAAGCGTGGTAAAGTTCCAAAGTTGTCATGTAGAAGATGGCCAGAATCTGAGCATTTACCAAGTTGTCCAAAATGCTAAAGTGTCCCTCTCAGCAGAGGAGGCTGGTGCTGGTTGTGGTAAATTCAAAAGGGTCTCTTTAAATTTGGAATGCTGAACATATTGAGACCAGAAAACTGTGCTTCTCTAGCTTGTAGACTGCAGAACACATCTTGTGCTGCGTACTGTCACAATGTGGAGTCTGCTGAAATCTGGGCCTGGAATTAAGGCATCATAGAATGGAATGTTTACTACACTGCAGGCAATAGTTCACATGTCCACCACAGTGTAACAGTGCTGTTGCTGTATCAGTAGTAAAAGGTAAAGAGAGGAGATCATAAAGGAGTAGTATCAAGAGTCATGTCACAGGTTTACCATTAACAGGAAATATAATTTTTTTCGTGGCAAATCAATGAAATGTGGTAGTTAATTGGGATAATAGGTATTAAAAACTTGATCTTTGTATGTTGCTGGACTGGAACATTCAGCATTTAGCAAGGTTCTGGCACACTTAGCATTCATGTTACCCTTGGGTATTTTGGAGCTATGGTTTCTGTGGATGGCACACTAGTTGGATATTTCAGTCACAATCCCTCTTTAATGCCTGCCTTGCCTTTGGCATGTGCTAGAAATTATTAGGCTGTTAAAAGGGGACTGAGTATTATTTTACAGTTCACAGCATCACACAGAGTAGTAGGCTACAATTATTTTTCTAAATTGAAAGACATTTTTATGTGCCACATACATACTTTGCACTGTTACAGCTACTTTTAGCAGCCATTGTAGGGACAATAGAATACTGCAGGCTGCTGTGTTTAGGTATGATCCAGTGAGCCAATCTGACTTGAGGATGCTTAGCACCTCACAAAATTGGGGTGGAGTTGGGGGCAGGGCCTGTGGCAGAGCCAGGGGTTGAGCAGTGAACACCCCCCAGCACATTGAAAAGTTGGCACCTGTAGCTCCAGTCCCGGAGTCGGTGCCTATACAAGGAGCCGCATATTGACTTCTGAAGAGCCACAGGTTGGCCACTCCTGCTGTATAGTAAGAAAATGGAGCCAGCAGAAAAGTGCCCAGCAGTGAAGAAAATTAACTTGTGGGAGTGGATGTGTTTTTAAAAAAAAAAAAAAAAAATTGCTTAGTGGCTCCTAGCAATTTGAATGGTGTTAATTGTTAGATATGGGAAACAGGAGAATTGGCCATATTAAAATAGATCGGTAGGGAGAAGGAAAACTGATTTGGTTGTTTTACATGTGAAAGTAATAGCAGGTAAAGTTTGGTTCATCAGGTTACTTATAAGGTCAGCTCAGAGTTCTTAATTGGATTTTTTTAAGTGAGTTTTATCCTCCTTTGGTTTGCTTGGCTGCTTCCATTGAAGTCTTAATTTTAGGTTTAAAAAGGTGATTCACTGCGCTGCAAGTCTTAATTATATTTATTGGGTATAAGTGTTTCTGCATTAAGCAAACATTACAGTTCTTTTTATTTTTGTGGAGGTTATATCGCTTTTACTGTGCATCAGAAATGTAGAAAGAAAAAGTTAACAGAAGAAAAAAATTAGAATAAAATACTTGCTTGTTGCATGAAGTGGGTGATTGCTTAAAAATCAAAATAAGTAATGAGAATTCAGGTCAGTGTTAACAGAAACACCACTAGCTAGGGTTGCAGCATTGATTATTAAAAGTTTACAACCTAAAATTTTAAACAATGAATTTATTTTGAGTGCCTTAATTTTTGTATGCCCAACTAGACAGATGTTAAATGAGCCTGGTTTTCAGCAAGTGCTAAGCATTTGCCCCCTGAAAGCCAGGCACCTCTAAGGTGTGTCCAGTTGGGCATTCAAAAATTGAGATACTTAAAATACCTAGTCTTTTTAGGATGCTTAAGCCAATACTAGTCTTCAGAATTGGTATATATTTCGTGAGTTGTTAACTGTTAGCAAATGGGACTCATCCTCTGTTAACATGTGGACTTAAAAGGTTTATACTGGATTATTGTTTGGAGAGACTATCAAAATGCATCTCTCCGTTTGAATTGTAGCTTTTATTTTTATTTAGAATCTATAGTAATCATAGGTGACAAACAGTGGATATCAGGAACCTAAATTAAAAGTAGAATTTAATCACTGTTATGTAAAATAAAGCATTGGCTGCCTTCTCTGAGCATTGGCACTCATGATAGTATATTTTTTAAATGAAGTGTCAAATAGGAAATGCACATTACTACATTAGATCATGAGTTAATTTTTATACAGTATAAGTTTGGGGCTTGGGAGACAAGCAGGCAGCGGAATCTATTTAACAAATCCATTCTGAAACCCTAAGTAATGACAGTTGCTTAGTGCCCAGCAAGCAGTGCTGAACAGCAGCCTGACTTGAGATGTACTGATTGAATTAAATGTGAAATATCACTGAAGTAGGATGGTGAGAGGGGGCACAATCCATTCCACTTTCAGCTCATTAAGAGAATCTGCAGCAGCATAATTTGAGCCTATAATGTCTCTGTTTATTGCTGATTTTGACATCCTCTGGTATCTCCTCACATCAGTGTGTATGTGTGTTCTTTGTGTCTGTTCCCTTTGGATCTTGCTAATCAGAATGTGAGGTAAAAGTCTGTTACTGCAACATTCTTGTTCCAACCAGCTAATGCTAACCAGCTGTCTGAGTGAACATAATCCTTACACAGACCATCTAACTCATGAAGGAAGAGGGTCCACTGCGACGTAGGTTTTCTTCATGTGCTGGGGTTTCGCCTGGTGTGTTTCCTGCACGATCAGATGTCCGAAAACTTGTCCGGAATGCTTCGTTTGGAGGATACAATGAAATATCTCCTGCTTTACCAGGTTTGTTTTGTCTCACTCTTGCTCGGTAGCTCTTAATAAAAACAAAAAACAAAATTTACAATCTCAAATCCATCAATTTAGGCGAAAGCCCTTCACTAAGATGTTGGTATTACAGAAACTAGAATGAATATTCCAAACATATTTCTGGATGAAATCTGCTTGTGGGAAGAGCAGAAATTTTGTATCTTTGACATGTGCGTAAATAAACTAGCTTGTTTCAGAGAGAACACAAGTGTGTCTTCCTAAAAGGGATTCTGTACATGCTTGATAGAGAATATCGTGCTTTGTTTTGATTTGCATACAGGATGCAGTTTTTTGCAACTGAAAAATTGTACAATGGGGAGAGAGAAAGTGAGACACAGATTTTTTTGAACTGTAGTTTTTAGCAGTTCCATGGTAACTGCTACAAAGTTCACACACAATGTCAGTGGTCTTGCTAAGAATGACAAGTCAAGAAGCTGAGTTAAGGCTAAAGTTTTATTCTTAATCACACACCCCCTCTTTTAGTATTGCAGGGGTCTCCAGTAAATGACTTTATATAGGATGGGTTGAATCTCATCTTGGTTATACATTTCAGCTTGTTCTGATAGGTGAAGGTGTGCAGGGAACAGTGTTAATTAATAATACTATAATGAGAGCTGTGGTGGATTTTTAAAAAAACTTTTCATTGTACATCTACATAAGTGTGATTCAAATCAGTATTAATGGGGCATATGTTCCTATATTATACTTTAGAAAACTTAGACTTTAAAAATCTATTTCCAAGTATTGTCAGTCTGAAGTACAATACTGCTTTGAAAGTTACAATGTAAAAATAGCCATTCTGGGTGTGTGTGTGGGTGTGTGTGTGTGTGACAAACATTTATTTTGTCAGGTTATCTCCATAGAACCAGGAGAGCTGGAAGAGGAAGCTATTTCATTCCTTTATTGTTTGCCCTCAACAGAGTAGCTGGCTAAGTTGCAGTTAGTTACATCTGTGTAAATCCATAGAGGACAGTTGGGTTGCTGAGTGTCACTGAGGGGCAACTTCTTAATATTCAAGTTCTGCCAACTGTCACTAATGGCCTGATTTTGCTTGCAGAACCTTTACTATAAGTGAAGGTAGACAAGAAGAAAAGAATACAATAGGATTCCCCAAGCCTAGGCTGAATCTGCAGCGCTGGAAATTAGAGAAATCCTCTCTTTTACTTATAAACCAAACTCATACGGTAATCAGTGAAACAAGAAATATGGACCACACAGCACCATTTTTAGTCTTTTGTCTAGCGTAGGACTGCACATTAAGTGTTATCTCTGACTGTTACTTTGACAATAACACTTTTAAAAAAAAAAAAATTTTTAGGTAGGACAAATGGAAAAGATGGTTCCTACTTTGGTGAACTAGATCAGGGGTTCTCACAACAAATTTTTTGTTGGTCTCCGAGTGTGGCCACCAACTCTTGCTGGTGGTGGCACTGACAGTTTTTCCTAAAATACTTAATTAACTTTAGGAAAAACAAAATAAATATGCACATATACATGTCCAAATCGTTGTAATTTATTTATGTAGGGTTTTTTTCAGACTCGGTAATAAAAATCATTTACATTTGTCTCTATTCTTTACTGCACCTAAGCAGAATAGAAACCCAAATAAGGTGTTTTGTATGTTCTTGTCTTTTTATTTTTGTTGTTTCTTTTGCTTTTTTGGTTGTGCTTCCTTAACCCCCTCCCCCCCCCCAAAAAAGACTTGCTAACTGGTAAGTCTTTTGCTGTGAAAAATGATATTTGTATGTTTGTTAATATCAATTTTCACAGCAGAGTTACTCAGCCCCGGCAAGCCTTGGGACAAATTAAGCCCTGGAGCGGGAGGGAGGTAGCGGGGCCCAGGGACAATGGTGGGGTGTGCTGAGCCTGGGGCCGGAGCCTGGGGCCGGAGCCTGGAACCAGAGCCTGCCACCGCATGGTTGGAGCCTGAAGTCCTGTGGCCGAGGCCTGCCTTTTCTACCCCTGGGAAAGCGGGAATTCACCAGCTGTCTGCCCCTCCAGCGTTTGTGTCCATTCCCTTCATCACAGCCCAAGAGGCTGTGACCGCAAAGAAAGGCACTAGCGGCCGCACGCTGCCATGGTGACTGCATTTGAAAAACACTGATTTGAGAAGTCTGTGGGAATTACACACACAACAGATTTGTAGCTCTGTGAAGCTCTTGGTATGGCTTGTGTAAATACCTATTTAGGTAATGCATCTACCTCACTTGATAGGAGTAGCCTTTCAATTTGTTATGTAAATAACTGTTTATGCATACGCGGAAAACACCTGGTGTAAAACAAGCATATGTAGTTAAAGTCCTGAGGAAATGCCTTGGGGAAAAATAGTTACTGTGGACTTACTTTATTTATTTTTTCAAAGCAAAATCTTATTTAAAGAAATTAGTAACCAAAGTCGTTGTTTTTCATTATATAGTTGCCAATTTGATTTTACTACTATAGCTTGCTGATCATGGAACACTTGAAACTACTTAATTTCTAACAAAGATGTTAAAACTGATTGTGAGGAAACACCCAGAAGTTGAGTATTCACATTGTAGGTGTTTGCCAGTGTGTGCCTCCTGCATTGTTCCAGACAAAACATGTTGTTCCAGAGCTAAATATGCTGTTTTCCTTTTATGTCCCACGAGCCTTCTCCAGTGTTGCTACCTTCCCTTAAGCATAGCTCATATAATTCTTTAGAGAGTGCTTAATTCTTCAGTTCAGTGCATTATCTTTCAAATCTGTTTATTGCATCCACTCAAGTTAACCTGCTTCTTATCTTGATGTGTCAAAGTTGACAGCCTTGTCGCTTAATTGACTTTAGATCTTCCTGATCTCTTCATTTATGCTTTCATTTTTGCATTGGTGCACATATGGACTTTAGAATTACAATAAATCACAATACAAATCACAATAAGTGACAGTTCTTACATTTTGAATCATAATGTGTTTGATGTTGGTATTGAGTATTTAATTAATTTCTTTTATTATATATTTTTTTCACTTAAGTGTCCTAAATGTGAAGGTTATTTGTTGTGAAATGCAAAATCAGCATATGAAATGATGTCCCCCACAGTGGTGAAAAGCTTCATTTGCGAAGTTTGAGGTTAAATTCAAATTCAGTTTTTAAATGGCACCATATCATAAACTATGTGCCAAAGATTACCCTGCGTAAACAATAAGGTAACGACTAATCCTTGTGCTTTTTTAAAATCAGCTTTCTGTAGAGGGCAAAAGAAATATACTTTTTGGAGGATTTTTTAGTCCAGAAAATATTGTCTTAACTGTACAAACTAATATCTCCTCATTGTGTTTTAAATAGATTTTTAAACCATCAGAGCTCTTGGTTGTCAGTTCAATTAATATGTAACTACTAAACTCTGACTGCTGTTGTATAAAAATACTGTCTTGCAATCAGTTGGGTCTCATTTAAATGTGATAAGACTGTCAGTTATGAAAAGAATTGGCCTAATGTTTATAGTAGGCACGAAAATTAGGGCCTGAACCAAAACCCATTGACTTCAGCGAATTTTGGATCAATCCCTTGGTGAGTTTATAATCTGAGGGCCAGAACCTGGCCCATGCCAAATCTGCTTTGTTTTGGTCTGGTGGAGAAAAGCAAATTTAAATATGGCCTTAGTGGATTCCCTACCGAGATCCCACTAGTGGTGTATAGCCAGCCCGAAGCCACTCACCACCTCCCCTCCCCTTATAACTCTCAGTATATGGCATACGAGGGGAGGGACTGTTGGGAGTGCAGCAGTGCCCTGGCCACTATTCCTGGCTGCTGTAACAGCCCCTTGGAGACCATTTCAAGCTAGGCTTAGGTTAGAGCAGCTTTTAACTTATCCTGGCGGTGAATTTGATCCTGCTTTACTTGAATCTGCTTTAACTTATCCTGAGTGGGGGTGAACCTGCAGCTCTGGGATCAGATGAGAGTTAAGTTTGTCACCTTTGCCACGTCATTTGGTACTCTGCTAAGTACATCTCGGCCTGTCCCAAGGATTGGTCTCATGAGCATAAATGCATAAATCTGAATTGATTCACACATTGGGACAGAAGAACTCAGATTATTTTCTTTTTAGCACTATAGTTTTTGTGTTGAAATGGACACAAGGATACTTTTAAGGCTGACACATCTGTCTGCACATATCTGATTCAATTGAAAGCTATACTTTAAGTTTCTAATTAAACAGGGCTCAATGTGTAGAATATTTAAGTGTACCCAAGAAACCAGTTACATGAAAATGAAAGAAGAAATTAAAAAGATGAACTGCAAACTGTCGGTGATTCAGGTAGAAGAACTTAAGACCTGGGTTGATTTTTAAACACTGCTTCCAGTCCCCAGTCAGTTCCAACCTTGGACAGTGACCTCAAATGCATTTTGCATTAGCATTTAGTACCACGAAATGCAGACTTCCAGTGCCTTAAGGGATAACAGAAATACAAATATAGCAATAACACAGAGCATTAATTTCAAACAGATGGATCCTCCTCTGTTATGCCATGTTATCGCCATCAAGATTCTATATGCATGTATAGATAAATTCACAGTGTATGGCTGATGGAAAAAACAGGTATATTTTTGTCTACAATAACAAAAAACAAGTATACCCTCTAATACAAATTGTTCACGAAGGTAATAAGTCAAGGGGGCAGCTAATCAGAACAGAGTATATACAAAGTGAAATACATATTGACTACAGAGTTTTGGCTAACAAATAGTTTTAGGGTTATTTTGGTACAAATCTCCTTGAACGCGTTAGACTAATAGTGCTTCTGTTAAAATAAATAAGCTTAAAATACACAGATGCTGTCATCATATGAGAATACATGGCAAAAGTGGTGTTTAACTATTTTAGGCGATGATTAGGTTAGAGGTAGAATACTGAGTTTTGTAGACCATTTTCATAACACCAGGGAGAAAAATCTGAAGAATATATTTAGTAGAAGTTTTAAAAAGCTGCCTTACTGTCACTGGAAAAGATTCAACTCCAAGGCAACACAAGTGCTGGGACGCACAACTAGGCAGCGGTTTTTTTTGGTAATGGAACAAAGCTCTTTACTGCAAAGGTTCAAAATCCGGGACACTATCTTAAATAGCAAGCTGAGTGCAATAGTTTTGCTTTGGTTAATTTTTTAAAGTGTAATTGTTCAATCGAATAGTAAGGATACTTGAAACAAGTAATACAAATTAGTTTGATACAACTGAACACTAAAGAGAGAAGAAACTGAAGCATGAAAGTGGAATTCAGAGAAATAAAAAAGATGACAGTGGACCAGATAGCATCCTACTTTCCTGTAATTCCTCATGCCCCAATTGATTTATGCAGTTTTCATTTGTGCCTGGTGTAGCTGATTAAATCTATGGAACACGTCAGGAAAGTGTGTGTGTGTGTGTGTGTATGTATATAAAATTAAGTTCTTAAAGCTGACATCCTTTAACAGGAAGCTGTGAATTTATAGCTTCTATCCTCTTACTTACATTCTTGTTAATTCAACTTATATGTTTTTGTAATTAGGATAGTCATTTTCTGTCCTTTCTCCATTAACTTTTCTGCTTAACATCCAGAAATGTTAAAACTTAGACTAAGGTGGGTGAGGTAATACCTTTTATTGGACCAACTTCTGTTGGTGTGAGAGACAAGCTTGTGAGCCCAGACCTGAAGAAGAGCTCTGTGTAAGCTCGAAAGCTTGTCTTTCTCATCAACTGAAGTTGGTCCAATAAAAGGTATTACCTCACCCACCCTGTCTCTCTAATATCCAGCGACCACTGTGGCTACAGCACTGTATAAAACTTAGATTAGTCTCTTATTCTGTGTGTACTATATAGAAATATGTGCTTGTCTAAACTGTTGCTTTAATTGAATGTCTTAGAAAATTTATTTTGGTTGCCTTAAATTTTCAGGGAGCTGGGTTCCTTAAATTTTAAATTATGCACCTTCACCATCCATATCAAATACCTAATTCATTTTTTTTAAGCCCAGGAGGGACCATTATCAGGAGTGGCAGAAGCTCCCTTAAAGTGTGGGGTGCTACTTGCACCAGAACTGTGGCGCCCACCCCTGTGCCACCCCTTCTCCCCCTGCATTGTTTGCCCTTATGGAATAGACCTCCCACTTCTCAAAGTGATGGCCCCGCCCCCTCCCATTCTGGCACCCCGACCATTGTGATCTAGTCTGAGCTCCTGGACAACAGACCATAGAATTTCAGCCAGTCATTTCTGTATCGAACCTAATGACTTCTGGTTGGGCTAGAGCAGATTTTCTCAGAAAGACATCCAATCTTGATTTAAAGACTTACAGTATCTGAAAATCCACCATGTTGATTGGTAGATTGTTCAAGTGATTAATCCCTCACTGTTTAAAGATGTACACCTTATTTCCAGTTTGTTTAGCTTAAACTTCCAATCATTCTATTTTGCTATGCCCTTATATTTTAGATTAAATACTGTACTACTACAATTTTCTTCCAGTATAGGGACTTACACCCTTCCATTTAACTATTGCTGTTACCTGGGCGTTGCACTCCTTGATCTAGTGGACAGGACGACTTGTAAATGAAGGGTTTTAATAGCCTTCTATGAGCCACTCAATAGGAAGATCTACAAGGAATACAGTTGTCCGTGCACAAAGAGTAATCAGAATGTGAAGTCCTTTTAAATTAGTACCCAAAAGGAATAAACTTATTTTTAATATACTGAAATGTGACATCCTCGAAGTTGATGTACAAAAATGTGAATTTATTCTTTTGGCTACCAAACCGAACAGAGAGAAATATAGCAGTTCTTGCATAACCTGGAAATTCCTACCTCTTATGAAATGATTTAGGGCAGTGGTTCTCAAGTGGTTTTTTTCACGGACCATTTGAAAATTGCTGAGGGTCTCGGCGGACCACTTAATGTTCTTTCCAAATGTTGTTTGTACCATTAGCTAACTATTGTAAAGTGCTTTCGATAGAAGCGCTATATTAAAAAACCTTAATAATAATAAATGGGTTTTTTGTTCTACAAATAAAAGCACACAACTCAAATTTTAATATCAGTAGTCTTACCTTTCTAATGTGATGAATGTGCCTTCTCTCCTATGCCGCGGCAGCTCCCAAGCTGGGGCTGGGAAGTGTGGGGGGCTCTCCCGCTCTCCCCTACTGCAGCAGCCCCCAAGCTGGGACTGGGAAGGAGGGGGGGGTCTCTCCCCGGCAGCCCCCGAGCTGGGGCTGAGGAAAGTCGCCTCTTTCTTTGGCCGCCACAGCCCTGCACATCCCAAATTCTCTCCTCACCCCACTACCCCCTCCCACCTACCCTCTTCCCCCCAAGGCCACCACCTCACCTTACATGTGCGTCTTCTCCAGAGTCCAGGCTCCTAATTAGTGGAGCCATGCCTGCACGGCTCCACTAATTAGGTGGGTGGCCCTTCATTCTTGTGTGCGGCCACCAGGCCATTCACCTTCAAGGGAACTACCCGCGGACCACCTGAATGGAGCTCACGGACCACTGGTGGGCCGCGGACCACAGTTTGAGACCAGGGTTTGAGATTTAGGGTTTCTCATCAAGTTCATTCTCATTTGAGGCTACTTTTAGTCACATGACTCCAGCAACATAAGGAAATTTCTAGAAGTGGATATTTGTGCTGGATCAGGTCATTAAATGATATCTGATATCTTCTAGGCATCATAAGTCCTGGAAGGGTGCAGATGCTGGCTCAGAGGATGGGATCTGGAAAATACTGGCTTCTGTTCAAACCAAAAAGAAAAGTTGTCCAACTTTACAGTGCTGAGGGGGGGAAATCTACCTTTAGAATGTGTGTCGGGGGAGGGGAGAAAGAGTGAGCAACCCATCTTCTTGAGGGAGGCGATCTATTTTTTCCACACAACCTCCCTACATACCAGTGTCTCCACAATTCTGAATTCTTAAGGCATTCCTTCAGCTGGCAGGAGAGGTGTAGCCGATTGGAGTAACTACTACTCATGCAATATTTCTGTCTGGGGAACTAGCTTTCTTGTGGGCCAAGACTTTATGGTATATTTGCAATCAAAATGGTGCAAGGCTTTTCATCTGTCTGGGTCTATTCTGAGGTATGCTCTTCTTTCTGAGGTGACCTTTAAATTATCTGTGGTGTACCGAGATGGCATAGTAACAAGTGTACTTTGATATACTGAAATATATGCATGAGGAATTTTTTATTCTTTCACTGGAAAAAACTCTTCCAACAAAATGGAGCATTGGTATAATTTGTACCAGCAGCTCATCACGTGCATGATATTGACTTCTTCCACCACTTTATACTTTTCACTTTGCAGCATGAAATGTTCTGTGTGTCATCAAGTTGTAGGATGATAGCTTTGACGCTGATAAAAGCCCAGTGTTATTATGTAACTTATATATACTGTATAAAATATTGTAGATACAAAGGAGTGTCAACTTCTGTTTCAATTATTTTAAAGTTAATATTGTATATATCACATACACCTTCTTGGACTCAAAATGTAAGCACATGTTAAGATGTGAAGCAATCTGTAGTTGGAGAAGAACTACAAAATGGCAGTTCCATCTATGTTGTGTGTGCACTTTCACATACATTAAACATGTCAATTTACTCCTTATGTACAGTAGTTAGAAGTATTTTAATGACCAAGGCAAGGGAATTTGTTGTTCTTTGTTTTCCTTCTTGAATTTATATCTGAGAGACCAAATAGCTAATAAATTCCAACCAAAGTATGGGCGGTGAGACAATCTCAGTATTTGGAATCTTCATTAGCAAAAATCCTGGAAGGGTGCAGGTGCTGGCCCAGAGATGGGCTTTGGAAAATACTGGTTTCTGTTCAAACCAAAAAGAAAAATTGTTCAACTTTGCAGTAGGGGAAAGCTGCTTTTAGGATTTGCATTTGTCCAACAGTTGTTTACTATAATCATTAGTACCGGTATATTATGCATTACAGGTGTTCATTTGGTAGTGAAAATTGTGAAGTTGCATATAATTTTAATTGTAACCCTTTATTCTGAAAAATTCATATTTTTCAATGAAGCTTTCCATACTTGCATATGCCTAAAAGTTAATAATTTAAAAAAAAATGGAGCAAAATCTCTGGCCAGTTTTGAGTCAAGTGGCTCATGTGTTTGTTTCTATTTAAAAAACAAACAAAAAAACCCCAAACCCTACTTCCTGACACTGGAAAAAATGTATCTGGAACTTGTAATTGCATGTTTTGTTTTTTAAAAAGCAACAAACAGTGAGGAGTGTCTATTTAGTTTGAAAAAAGTCAGTTCTGATTTAATAAATATGCCTGTTTAAAACATTGTGTACTTCACATGCACAATATAAAACTTTGTGGAGGGTAGAGGAGCACATTTTGGGCAATATTTATGGTGTATGTGTGAATAGCTCAGAATCTCAACACTAAATCTGAAATGGCAGTTGGGCAAATTGTATATAATGTGAAATTTTAAAATATGAATAAATACACAGAATAATGTATTTTCAGTGCGGAAACTAATTTTTTTAAAAACTCAGAAGTAGCTGTACAGCAAGTGATATGTTGAACCCTCAGGATGTATTTTTACTAAACAAAGTTATTTAATTACATTTTATAGGGGGCAGTATTTTTCTTTTTTTAATTTATTTGCATCATTCTGGATGGTGACCAGACAAGTGAAATTTGCTAATTTATGTTTTACTTTTCAAGAGTCAGATAAAATAAAATGTAGTGTATTCAAATGAGCTATCATATTGCAGCAATGTCATCTTCTCTTTTAAGGTTTTGATAGGGGGAAGGATGATGTGTCACAAAGTAGAGAAGATTCAGCACATTCAATGTCAAAAAGCAAGGTAAGCACAGCCACCTTTCCAAAAGCTGATTTTAAATATGCAGTTACACAGTGGAGTTGTTCTGTGCACTGGGTTTAAATGCAAGTGTATTTAGCTACTCTTAGTGTTAATCTGGTGGATTGCTGTGAAGACTTTTTAAGAGAGAAGGATTAAATATTAATAAAAGCATAGTGTCTACTTTATTAGGGTGAATTTAAACATAAACCTACAGTGCAAACTCAAGAAATTGAGTTACAGTTTATCATGTCTTCTTGTTAAAAATCTCATTAGAAGATGGTATCTCTTAACTTAAATCCACTGTACTTTTGGGCAGCACTGGTCTTGATATAGAATGTAAACTTTCAGCCTTTTGACCTGTAGGTGAGAGTGCCATTGATTGAGTGAGTAATAATATCCCCTAATGGGACGAGTTGAGGGTTGTGAAAGAATCTTTAATGGGAAAAGGTGTGTTTTCCAACAATCATTCTGTTTATATGTAGTTTGTGTTTTGAGATACAAAAGTATTTTTAATTTAATGTTGCTATTTAAGAGCATGAAGTAGTCATTCATGAGTTCAATATGAAGTCCCATTCCTGTTGAGCACTGAGGGCCTCCTATGAGGTGCAAAGTGCCATCATCTCCATGGCAGTCAACAGTCTATGGATCTTTAGTATAAGAAACTATGGTCACTGGTTTCTTTACATTCATTTTAAAACTAGAGCTGGTCATTAATTTTTTGATTAAACATCTTTCATTAGAAAATGCCAATTTGTTGAAGTTGAAACTGTTTTCTGGAAAGGGTCAGTTTTGATGAATTTTGCATTTCAAAAAAAGTTTCAAAATGATCAAAACTTCTTGTGACTTTTTCTTCGCCAAACAAACAAAAACGAAGCCCAGGCTCCAGCCTGAGTTTATAATATCAAAGCATCATCTACACATCTACTTTTAGTGTGTAAAACCCACTTCCATAAGTCTGTAGACCTGATCTGGGAGGCTCAAACCCCTTAGCTCAGATCCATTTGTACTTAGAGCCTGATGAGTTGTTCATATAAAGGTTTTCAGGAACTTGCCTTAATATTGTAAGATGTGGTATTTTTACATCAGACATTTTCTAAGAGTTTTAAGAAATTCCCAGATTCTGAACCAGGACATCTTGAATGTGGAAGATCAATGTACTACTACAGCGAACACACTATTGCCATATTTCCTTTATGTTTTTTTGCCTCACAAGTTGTCAAGGTATTTTGAGTGCAGAAGATAGGGGCCTGCAAGGATTCTAAACATTAATACTTGCCATTCCAGGCTTGTATGCTGCCACCACCCAAATGCAAAAAAAAAAACAAAAAACCAAACAACCTTGGACCCAGGAAGGAACACTTGGGAATTCCTCCCTGTGGGGTACCCTCAAGCCCTTACACACACACACACACTGAGCAGGGGGAAAAAAGGGAAATTAGCTGTAGCCACCAACCGACATATGCACAAACCTCTTAGGACACCAAAAATCCAATCCTGTTTTTAAAAAGGTAAATTTTATTTAAAAAAGGAAAGGGCGGGGAGAGGAGAAAATACATCTGGAACTTAGGCTTTTGCTAGATTTTAAAAGAGCAATTCCAAAAATTAAGCAGACAAACTAGCTTTCTTGGAGGTTCAGCTTAACGGTTACAAGCAAACAAAAGCATCAGGGGTTAGCACAGAGGAGATCCACAAGCCAAAATAAGAAATAAACCCGATAGCATCTAATTAAATATTCCCTATCCAAATTATTTTTTCTAAGTATGGAAGATACTTTTTCATACCTGTTTCAAACCTTACACAGCATTCCTGCTTATAGCATTGCTGCTCCGAGTCTCTCCAGCCCAGAGAACAACAGACCAAGGGAAAGTTTATTTCCCAATTTACAAAAGTTCTAGCCTTCCCATAGTCTCTTTTGGTCAGGTGCCCACTTTTTTTTTCTTTACCTGGGGGACTTTTTAACCCTTTACAGGTAAAGCAAGTAGAAAACAGCTATCAAGAGGGATTTTACAGCTAACTGGCTGCCTGGGTGTCCATCAAAGGGAGCTACCCCCCACCCCCTCTTTATCACACAAATACTTTAAGTTTATAGGCTATGGCTGCAGAAATCTTACATATGAAAAACCTATACTTGTAGAGACTGGTGCAATATGAGGTAATTTTTATTTGTGTTGCTTTGTGACCCCCTAACTTTGCTGTTCACATCCATGCTACAACTTCTTGATTGGGGTCTAAGTGTCTAATATGTAGGTCTGCCTTTGGTGATCCTTGTGTATTTGGTGGCACATGAAGTTTTAATGTGGAATAATGGCCTTCAGTATCTTTCTAATCAACAGTCTGTAATGTATATCTTTCTGTGTGGTTATAAAGAAGGCCACATTTTGCACAACATCTGTATGAACAAGAGTAAAGAACTACTGTTTGGTCACTGAATTGAATTGATTTGTTTTTATAGATGAGATGGTCTGACATCTTTTTTCTCAAGGCATCTCTACAAGGACAAAGTGAAAGCTGTTTAGGTACCTTAACTGAACGTTTCTATTCAATGGCAAAAAAAACCCTGTTAACACAGGGTTAAGGTTGCTTGGTAGATGTTGACTCCGTGCAGAACGTTGAGTTGAGGGAAAACTCAAACTTCTGAAAACAAGGAAATTCACAGTTAAGGTTGCCATGCAACTTTAACTCTGCCCTTTTTTGATAAATGTAGGAGCTCTTCGCCAACTTTTTTACTGTCCATTCACAGTCACCCACTAGATTCCATCTAACATTATTAAAGGGAAAACAGGTTGCCCACATTACCTTCTGTCTCTCCCTCTGGAGTTGGCAGTAGCCAAGGGAATTATTTGGATACACTGTAGGTGCAGCCAGTATGTTAACTGCATTTTCTGCTTTTCAAAAGTTTGAGATGTCCTCGACATTCTGCAAGGGTCCACATACCACCAAGCAACCTTTTAACTGCAGCAGCAGTCAAAAAAAGCTAACCGTGTTAGGAACCATTAGGAAAGAGAGAGATAATAAGACAGAAAATATCATAATGCCACTATATAATACACCCATACCTTGAATACCGCGTGCAGTTCTGCTCTCTCCATCTCAGAAATGCTTTTGAACTGGAAAAAGTACTGAGAGGGCAACAAAACTGAGTAGGGGTATGAAACAGCTTCTGCATAAGGAGAGATTAAAAAGACTGGGACTGGTCAGTTTAGAAAAGAGATGACTAAGGGAGGGATATGATAGAGGTGTATAAAATCAGGAATAGTGTGGAGAAAGTGAATAAGGAAGTGTTATTTACCCCTTCACATGATACGAGAAGCAGGGTTCACCCAATTAAATTAATAGGCAGCAGGTTTAAAAAAACATAAGGAGGTATTTCTTCACACAACACACAGTCCACCTGTTGAACTCGTTGCCAAGGGATGTTGTGACGGCCAAAAGTATAACTGGATTCGAAAAAGAATTGGATATGTTCATGGAGGATAGGTCCAGCAATGGCTGTTTTGCCAAGATAATTGCCCTGTTCTGTTCATTCCTTCTGAAGCATCTGGCACTGACCCCTGTCGGAAGACAGGATAGTGGCCTATATGGACAATTGGTCTAATGCAGTATGGCCGTTCTTGTGTTCTTAACCATCACTCTGTATTAACGTAGGTATTTGCCATTGAATAGAAACTCACAGTCCAGGCACCCAAACAGTGCCAAACTACTATAATAACAGACAGTCCCTACCTCAACAAGCTCATAGTCTAAGGCATGGTCTACATGCGACAGTTTGGTTGACGTAAGGCAGCTTACGTCAACCTAATTATGTCAGTGTACCTACTACATCCTTGTCCCGCCGATGTAAGTAGCCAACTACACCGACATAACTCCATCTCCACGAGAGGCGTAGCACTTATGTCTGATTTTCCACAAAGACTTTAATTACATTCCCCAAAATAAAATTGCCAGGACTCTCAAACTGCAGCAACCTCCAGCCACTCATTTCAAAACTTTTTGTTTTAGATGTGGGTTTTTGATTAACTTATCAAAATTAAGTTAGTTATATTAACTGAAGGGTGAGTTCACAGTCATCAGTCTCAACGAGGTCTGTGATTAATCTAATGATTAGTACCTATCAGTTTACTAGCACAAGTCACCAGAAGGAAAGAGGATTTTTTGGCAGGAAGTCTGTAACTTGGGAACCTCTTGGTCGAATGACCTCCTACTTCAGTCATTAGCGCTACCCCACTTCCTCATGAGGCAGACCAAATTTAAAAGCAATCAAAATAACCATTCGGATTTTAGAGCACTCACAAGAGTTGAGGTTTAAAGCATATAAACTGGTGGGAATGAAAACCCTCTAGCTCAGCGGTTCTCAAACTGTGGGTCAGAATCCCAAAGTGGGTCGTGACCCCATTTTAATGGGGTCTCTAGGGTTGGCGTTAGACTTGCCCTGAGGCTGAAGGCGAAGCTAAGGCCCCCCTCCCCTGCCCAGGGCTACCTGGGGCTGAAGACGGGGCTTGGGCTCAGGCTTCAGTTCCCCCTCCCAGGGTCATGTAGTAATTTTTGTTGTCAAAGGGGGTCGCAGTACAATGAAGTTTGAGAACCACTGAATAGCTGTTTTTTCTGTATTGGTACATGCACACTGCAGAAACCACACATTTTCTTAAATACTGTTCTCAGTTTGGGTCGTCAAAGATTTAGTGGGGTTCCATGCACACGACTCTTCTGACCTGCATCATAGTCATAGTTTGATCTCTAGCTCTGGGGAAGGGGTAGAAACTTTTTGGAAAATGGCTGTTTTTTCAAGGCTTATCTCTGGAATCCCTGGCTCAAATGACCCTGCCCCCATCCTGAGGTGCACAGAAATGTTCAGTTACTTCAAAGAAGTCTAAGCATATAGTTTTTAGAGGATTTAGGAAGGTCGACCTTTAAACAGAATTTGTGACACAGCCTTAACTATCATGCTGCTATTGCCTACTATATTATCTACATCACCCTGATCCAGTGGCTTTATAGCCTATTTACACTGGAAGAAAAGAGCAATTTGTGGGAGAGAATAGGACTTGAGTATTTACTCATAGATTATCCTCTGTAAGGAGGATACCCTGTATTCTTCATACAAAAACAAAAGGTTGTTTAAACTGAAAAATTCAGTGCAACCTTAACTATGGAGCTGTTATGGAATTTCCATAATCATCTTGCAGGTATTACCTTTTAAAAAAACAAAAAACCTTTTGCCTTGGTGTAGTATTCTATGGTCACTAATTCCTGTCTCCCAGTCCAACTGCTCTGAAGCTGATGGAAAAGACTTGGAATTCGGTGATGTCATAGTTGAGAAGGCTGGACCATGTCAGCCTTTGTTCAGTCTTTAAGCTCTGACTCCTATTGTTTTGCATCTGAAGCAATCCAGTCATTCAATTCTAGTCCACACTCAGGTTGTACTGGTCGGGGAAAGGGGAAAATATACTTGGTCGTTATCCAGCTCCTTTATGATGACAACAGCTGGTTGGTCCTGAAGCTTCTGAGCCCTCTTTCTCTTCAGTGGTTTTTTTTGAACTGAGATTCTTTAATTTATAATTTAACTAAATTACTGATCTTTGATTATTAATCCAATTTATTTTTTCATCTTTCCATTTTAGGTTCTTACTCTTGTTTTCCGTCCCATAACTTTAGTCTTTTTGTCCTTTCCAGTTACTATCTTATCTAGAAGTCTGTACAGCTGAAATGAGGAGATGAAAGATGTTTTCTTTCCCCCATTAACACCTCTTTTTCCACATTCAGTTTTGCAGTAACTGTTTGCCTGACTTTTGATAGGAATCAACAGCTCCCTAGACCTCAGGATAAGCTTTCAGAGATACAACTGGCTGTCCCAGCTACAAAGGCTAAGTGGTAGCCCTTTTATCTAAGCATGGACTGGACCAGCAGTGATGATGAAAGTTACTCACGACCCAGTACAAGGAAGGTACAGCATGTACCTCACTAGGAGTTGCAGTTGGCTCTTTTACAATGTTTCCTGTTTAAAATGTTTTCTCCTGTCATTTTTTATAAGTGAATTTAGTGCTTGGGAAAGGTGCTGGGTTGACATCCCTAGAGTTCAAAGTCTTCCATTTATTTACTAAACAAGTTTCCCACAGGCAGTTTCATCACAATGCCTTTCTAACGAACTTCAACTCTTGCATGGAGACCAAGGTTTCATAGTTCTAGGATTAATGTGCACTCGTGTGGGATCCCATGCACATACTTATATTTCAGATAGCATTAGATTCCTTTTAACAGTCAAACTGAAAACTTCGAAGTATTATTTCGGGTTGTGTTCCATTACGCCTTGCCTTTTGGATTCTCTTGGCTCATCTCTCCACAAATGCTTGAAACAGAGTAATTATTTCTTTCCCTTCATCCAATGCAATGAAAGTACTTGAATCCTTATGACTTAATAGACCAAGGATTCACATGTCCAGTTGTGTATTTAGAGTTTAAACCTAAATTTTATTTTGTTCTGAACAGGCTTCTAATATGAAATGAACAGTGCTCCCTTCACTCATTATCCCAAATGTAGGGAATCTCCATACTTGCACATTTTAGACTCAATCATTTCTAAACGTTTCAGAAGGAAACTTTTTGTGAATAAACTTTGTTTTGGAATTTGAGATTTGAAAATGGAAAGCTGGCTATTTGAAAGGCTAAATAGATTAAGAGGTTGCTTTCAGAAAATTGTCCTCTAATTTGTACTGGCAGCAAGGAGGCTAGTATTGGTACCCGGGCATTTTGCTACAAAAGCAACTCTTATCAATCAGGGTTGTTTCAGTGCATAAAGAAATAGATCTCTTTTAAATTTATTTTTGGGTTGGTAGGAGATAACTACTGAACAATTCCCAGTGGTGATTCACGGGATTGCAATAGTAATGACAAGTGATAAATTGTAACATCACAGCAGACTTTCCTTACAGATGGCCAGTTGCCAGTCTTTGGCTGGAGCAGTCTGTGTCCTCTTCCAGTTCCCTTTCAGCTAGTGGGCAACAGATAAAAAGAAACAATCTTTGAATCTTTAAAGACATGACCCCCCCAAAAAAAATCATGTCAGCACATTGCCCAGTCTTGAATGAGGACTCAGGTTTTATAAGCAACCTTTAATCCCACTCTCCAGTCCGGTGGCACGTGGGTACTCTGCTGAGATATCTTGATCTTCTGGAGTTTGTAGGAGAGGAGAAAACAGTGACTGAACTCTTCTTGAGCAATGATAGTCCACTGACTCATGGAACAGATTTAAGTCTAGTCTAGTCTGAAGAGGTTGCATGATTCCTTTCATGGATTAGGGGGTAAGTGCCTAAATAGCCGCTGGCACAGAAGGAGTTGTCAGGTTATGGGTGTCGAATATTGAAGAGTTGAGCTCCTCCCAATTTTAAATTCCTATGGTCCATCTTTCAGCCAAACAGAGCATTAAAAAAACAAAAAGTAAAAAACAAGAAGAAAACCGTTCAGCCATAGACAACTCGTGTCTGCCAAAGTGTGTGTGTGCAGGGGCGGGGCAGATTTTGGGCAACCGACTTCAGCAGTGTTACTGAGTATGCTCTGTCTGTGTGAACATGCTCAGTACAAGCCATATAGAAAATGGATGGGGGGAGGGAAGAGAATGTGACCCCTCATCTCCCCTCTTCTTTCTCTTCCACACCCACCCCCCCAATTCATCTCTGGTAAAACAATTCAAAACTAATCACGTTTGGAACATCCGAAGAGTTCCTTAGCCACAGATTGCACATGCAACAAATTTACTAAATGTAGTTGAGCTGCTTCTGGAGGATTCACTTGCAGGCTCCTTCAGTCTTTAAAGTAATTGACAAAAGTATAACTCTGTAAATAGTTTTTGCATGAACAAGGTTGTGAGAAATTGATTTTTATTGAAGGAAATGAAGACAGTAGAAACCTATAGAAATATCTGTGCACATCGCTGATTATTTTTTTTTGTCTGAGTGAAACATTTTCCTAATGTGTCCACGTATCTATCAACAATACTTACTTATTCTATATATTATAAATTTCAGTCTGAATCCAAGCTTTTCAATGGCTCTGATAAGGACATCTCCTCTACTTCAAGCAAGCTCACAAAAAAGGAGTCTCTTAAGGTGTGTCACTTTCCAAAATAATGTATTAACAACCTGTATTTGACCAGCCAAGCCACCTTCCAGTCAGACCTCAGAAGCTAAATAGGGCTAAGACCTCTCAGGTAGAGCCTTGCACGGGGCTATTTTTTTAAATCCAGCTCCCATCCTGTCCCGCAATACCCACTCCCTCATTTTCTTGCATTTTTTATTCCGCTCCCATTTGCAAAAACCTTAGATCCTGAAAAAGAGACAAATTCCCCCATGCTACTAAAAAAAAAATTTGATTAATATATTGTGTATATATAAATGAAATTCAGACACAATTTTTACCACTAAAAGTATAAAACAAATATTGCTTAAACCATGTAAAAACTACTTTTAACTTCTGTCATAATAAACATCAAATCTCTTTCTATCCCTTGCTTAAATTTAAGTATTAAAACCTTTATTTTAAAAAAAAGAAAAATATGCTTTACATTGCTGAAATTCTGTTTGACAAACTGATGAGAGATTTAGTGTTTTTTTTCTGCAAATTACTGCAGTCTGTTGGGGTTTTTTTATGTGCATCCAATCCTGCCCTCAACAAATTACAGTTTACCTGCTCCCACTATTATGGCAGTGGGTCCTTTGGGACCTGTGGGATCCCAATATCGCTGCTGTGCTCTACTCTAAAGAATATCTAGGGCCATTGCCTCACGATGATGCTAAGGTGACTGTGTTTCTGTTGTACAGTCTTTAGGACCCATTTTACATATGGAATAGTGCCACTTGTTGAATCACCAACACTGTCTTGTGGTACCTATGTTTTCCTTGTTGGGGTTTCCTCCATAGACTGAGAAGATCAGACCCTACAAAGTTTAAAATGACTGCTAGAGGTGTTTAGTACAGAATTTTTCAGCGTGGGGTGGAAAACAAAAAATCTTGGGGGGGAAAAAAGTCTGGTTTGATTTGAACCCAAAACAGTTTTTTTCCTAACTTTTCATCAAATTGAAATCTCAGATTTGTTTTGAATCAACCAAAACATTGTCAACTTGAAAATAATTTTTTTCTGTACTCTGTTTTGAGTTTTTGTTTCAATTTGGTTGTGTGGGTGTGTCACCCCTTTTTTTAATAAATTTGGCCAAATTTTGAAATTGAACTGTCCATTTTGAAATGAAAAGCCAAAACAAAATGGTCCAAGATGAAACATTTCAAAATGGTCAGAAAAGAAACATTTCAACTCTTGAACTTTTTTTTTCAACTGAAACTATTTGCCAAATTTCAAATAGTTTTGGGTCCTAAAAAATGCAATGATGAAAAAGCAATTTATTGAAGAAACTTTACCCAACTCTTGAGGTGTTATAGTCACAGACCTTAAAGTGATCGGCCACCATGAGAGGAAAATGGCATCACTGAATTTCTACTGCAATAAATAAATAAATAACAAGTAAATACTTTCATATCTGTCTTTCATTATTTTTCAATTCAATGGACATTTAACCATGCATACCTCTCCTAAACCCAGAATCTGCACAATTGTGCTAGTGTATGAGAACTTGAAATTGACTACTAATTGATTACAAATAAAAGTGAAACTGTGACTGGTCTACTTGCCTTCCTGATAAGGAGCAATGAAATAAACAATAACATTGTTAAAAATAAGTGATTTCAGTTATTTTAAAAAATTAAATTTTAAGATGATATTTGTAACATATTTTTTAATTTAATATTAGAAGTGACTTGTCTTGAAACTGAGCACGGAAAAGTCTTGTGTGTTCAAGACAAACATTCTTCCCCATTTTAAAGCTGTTTCTTTGACTATATTATTACAGGTTGAGCTTTACACCTTACAATTTTCCTGAGTTTTTGTTAATTGCAATGGGTTTTTGTTTTTATTGCTCTGACTTGCTTTTTCCCTGTGATTTAAAATAGTTTTACCATCTTGTATATTTGTTATTTACAGGTTCAAAAGAAAAATTACAGAGAAGAGAAGAAGAGAGCTACGAAAGAATTGCTTAGCACAATCACAGACCCATCAGTTATTGTTATGGCTGACTGGCTGAAGGTCAGAGCTTGAGTGTGAAATCTGAGTTGAAGTTTTAGTAATTAATGATTAATGTTTAATGCTGATTAATGTTTTTCAACTAGCAGAGCATCTATTAATTGCAACCCAGAGACTCCATGCTTGAGTCCTAGGGGATAACTGAGGAAACTGGCTGTTACTTACTGCAGTCACCATAGTGATATTGACCTAATATGTACAGCAACTAATTTAAAAAACTAGTTGGGGTTATGGGTTTTTTGTACTTGTGATTTTATACTTGATCATAGAGAATTCCTTAATTTGTTAGAAGTCACAAAAGGAAGGTCAGTCATCTTAGGTATTTTAACACAGGTTTCTTCTTGCATATCTCTTCCTCTTTTTTCTCTTTCCTCCCATATGAAATAGCTATAATCCTAGAATCTTATTTCCATAGAAGGGATGAGATGTTCATCTGTCCCAGACAGTGGGCAGTACCACCAGCAACAGAGGATTGCAAAAGCAGTGTGGGTACTTTTACAGAGATTAAACTAAATGGCTTATCCATAAGAGGTAATATTTATCCTGCTCATGGAAAAGCCTTACTAAATAGAAGGATTAAATCAATACTATGGAGGTCAACAAATTAGTGTTTGTTCAGCCTGATAAGGAGGAATAAATTCTAGAGTGACCAGAACTTAATCACAAACATCCATACCCCAGACATTCAAATCCAAGAAACCTAAGAACTCGTGGTGGTGCACAAGAGGAGGTGCTCTCTGATAGCCAGCGATCCCACCCAAATCTGGAATTTTTATATATCTATAGATTGGTTGTTAACACCTTGATTTCCATTTCAAAATCAAGTATCAAGTATTAAGAACTCTGAGAACTGTTATGACCTACCATCGCTTACGGTATATCTACACAACAAAGAAAAACCTATTGCTGGCCAGCGCCAGCCGACTTGGGCAGGGGCTGCAGGGCAATTTCGTTGCTGTGTAGATTTCTGGATTCAGGCTAGAGCCCAGGCTCTAGGACCCTCTGAGGTGGAAGAGTCCCAGAGCTCGGGCTCCATCCTGAGCCCAGAAGTCTACACAGCAACGAAACAGCCCTGCAGCCCGAGCCTGAGCCGGTTGGCATGGGCCAGCAATGGGTTTTTCTTGGCTGGGTAGATGCACCCTAAGGAGGCAATTGCATTCTGCACCAATTGTATCTTCTGAGTTGCATTCATAGTAATTCTACCCATGTGTCATGAATAATATTGCTAATAGTAAAATACGCTTCGGCTGTGGACACTCCTGGGGAATCCAGAAGGAATCAGGGATCCAGAAGTATTTCCAGATTTTGAACCAATGTGTACATCACTTGCATAACAAGGGTAATATTCACCGGCCCTAGAAGGAGGAATCTGCATCTTAACATATTTCTGCCACAAGGAAGTACAGAACACTGTTGTAGAATCAACAGACTTACTTTATTTTGGGTAAAACTATCAATTGACTTAGATTCAATTTTCCTGTCAGCAGGAGGGGGATGACTTTGATATTTATTTGTGACTTCGATATTTATTTTTAATTGTGATGAACTAAACCCAATTGTTAATATTTTGTAGATTCGTGGTACATTGAAAAGCTGGACCAAACTGTGGTGTGTGCTGAAACCAGGAGTATTGCTCATTTACAAAACCCCCCAAAATGGCCAGTGGGTGGGAACAGTGCTCCTGAATGCTTGTGAACTCATTGAGCGGCCTTCCAAAAAAGATGGCTTTTGTTTCAAACTTTTCCATCCCTTGGAGCAGTCCATCTGGGCTGTTAAGGTTAGTGAACATCCATTCTTGAAGACATTGCAGAATGTGTCTGTGTTCTCAGCATTGAGTAGAAGCAGCCTTACACATAAGAGGCACTACGCTTTTCTATATAGTCAGCAGTGTTTTGTCTTCTAGCTATTCTTAACTTAATTCTGTGTTAATACAGTGTCTACTGCTGTACTTTTCATCCAAAAAAGTAACGATGTGACCTCTGTAATTTATACTGTGTAGATCACATGTTGGTTACATGAACAGATTAATCTTTTAGGAAGTCCTTAGCAATAAATAGGATGCTATAATCTTTGCTGAAGAGCATACAGTGTGTTTCATGTAATGTGTCTTGCTGAAAAGTCTTTCATTCAATATTTGTAAATAGCTATTTCATTTCTTTAGATTTGATGCTTGAGTAAATTAATAACTTCATACAAAAGCACTTGTTTTAATTGCTTTTGTGCACAGCAATAATGATGGTGACCTTGTAGGCATTTGAAGCTTATACATGATTCTGTATCTTGAAACGTGGTGGTGGTGGTTATTTGAACAGTAGAATTCCATTTATCCGACCCTCCCTTAACAAGCTCTCCACGTTTACCAAACAGCTTGGACTGGAGGACCAGAAGCGGGAAATCTCTCCTGTGACCACTAGATGGCAGTGCATCGTCACATTTTCCCATTCTCTGGTTTATCCAAAGTTTTGATGGTCTGATCTGGCCCTCATCAGCTGTATTACCTTACCTCCTAACAGCCCTAATAATGGATGAGGAATTTATTATACTCTCTGCATTCTACATCTGATACAAGATGCTAAGTACCTGTATAGCTGTTCCATGTCCTATCTCATCAGTGATGGACAATGGTAACTTCCTTCTTCATTAAGATCAGGCAATTAAAGTAATAATCACCTGACATTTATTCAGAGGAATTATTGTCTGTTTGGAATCTTATGTCTTCTTAGTATGAAATACTCAAAATATTAGGGTTTTTTTTAATTGGTTGTAGATTTACTATAGTCTAAAACCACTTCAGAAGAGTTTTTTACCCTACTGATTTTTCATTGTCAGTTTGCTGTGTACTCATTTCCTCCATTCCTTTCCTAGCGATGTGTATTTTGTGGTTAATGTGACTTAAAAGTTCAATACTTTATGAACCTAATTCATGAAGGTTGTTAACAGCTGTTTGACTAGGGTGACCTAGCTCTGCAGAAGATGACAAATCAGTCTTAGGCTGAGATCTGTATAAATCAAGGCTATATTTCCTAATTGCTTGAACGTTATTAAAGGTAGGTCAAATTTTAAACCAGAATAAGTCAATATTGTCCATTTTAAATGTACTGAGGGCTATTGTGGCATTTGTTTATTCTGGTGTGGCTATGTATAGTAGAGAATTATTAGTTTTAGTTAGAAGTCCTTGTTAAAACGATGTCTTCTTCCCTGTCCTGTCCCCCAGTCAGTAACAGCAATCCGCTAGTGAAACTGTAGATCCTGTGGGAGGCAAACTTTCATAAGGATAGCCGCAGGTAACTTTACTCTCCAATAAGCTTTCACCATTAGGCTCACAAGAGAAAAAGCTTGTTTTTCAACAAAGAACAAGAACATAAGAATGTCTGTACTGGGTCAGACCAAAGGTCTATCTAGCCCAATATCTGTCTTCCGACAGTGGCCAGTGCCAGGTGCTTCAGAGGGAATGAACAGAACAGGAAATCATCAAGTGATCTATCTCCTATTGCCCATTGCCACCTTCTGGCAAACAGAGGCTAGGGACCCCATCTCAGCCCATCCTGGCTAATAGCTATTGATGGACTTATCCTGAATTTATCTAGGGTTTTTTGAACCCTGTTGTAGTCTTGGCCTTCACAACATCCTCTGGCAAAGAGTTCCACAGGTTGACTGTGCATTGTGTGAAGAAATACTTCCTTTTGTTTGTTTTAAACCTGCTGCGTCTTAATTTCATTTGGTGACCCCTAGTTCTTGTGTTATAAGGAGTAAATAACACTTCACACCAGTCATGATTTTGTAGACCTCTTTCATATCCCCCCTTAGTCGTCTCTTTTCCAAGCTGAAAAATCCCAGTTTTATTAATCTCTCCGCATTTGGCAGCCATTCCATACCCCCTAATAATTTTTGTTGCCCTTTTCTGAATCTTTTCCAATTCCAATACATCTTTTTTGAGATGGGGCGACCATATCTGCACACAGTATTCAACATGTTGGCATACCATGGATTTGTATAGAGGCAATATAATATTTTCTGTCCTATCTATCCCTTTTTGAATGATTCCCAACATTCTGTTAGCTTTTTTGACTGCTGCTGCACACTGAGTGGATGTTTTCAGAGAACTATCCACAATGACTCCAAGATCTCTTTCATGAGTGGTAACAACTAATTTAGACCCTGTCATTTTATATATATAGTTGAGATTATTTTTTCCACTGTGCATTTACTTTGTATTTATCAACATTGAATTTCATCTGCTATTTTGTTGCCCAGTCACTCAGTTCTGTGTAGCTCTTCGCAGTCTGCTTTGGATTTAACTATCTTGAGTAGTTTTGTATCATCTGCAAATTTTGCAACCTCATTGTTTACCCCTTTTCCCCCAGATCATTTATGAATATGTTGAACAGTACTGGCCCCAGTACACACTCCTGGGGGACACAACTATTTACCATTCTCCATTCTGAAAACTGATCATTTATGCCTACCCTCTGTTTCCTGTCTTTTAACCAGTTACTGATCCAGGAGAGGACCTTCCCTCTTATCCCATGACAGCTTACTTTGCTTAAGAGTCTTTGGAGAGGGACCTTGTCAAGACTTGTTCACACCCAATCTGAAGAGACACCACCACTCAGAACTATGTACACAAGATGTATAAAGGTACTGCAGAAGTCAGCTTTTCCCTAAGCGCACTTATCATAGTGTCTGGTTCCTCCGTCTGGCTGACTGTGCATGACTTTCTGTAGTAGTCTGGGGCCAGTCGCTTATCATGCTCCCTTGATGTTATGCTCTTCCAGTCTACAGTGTATAACCAGTAGTACCCACTCTGCTGTGTTTAAACCACTTGAAGAAGATGACAGTGATTTTTAGAAGCTATCATATGGAACAGCCAGTGTTAAAGAAACAATGTACACAGGCTAGTGCTGGTCCCAACCATAGCCAGGAATTTCTCAACTCTTATTACAGAGATTAAAAGCAAGAACTGTCCCCCAAGGGAAAGTCCTCAGAATTGAGACAAAAGGTATTGGTGGGTCTATGAAGAGTATATTTGGAAAGAAGGACATTTTAAGATAGGGGGTTAAGTCAGACTGTGAAAGAAACCATACAGTTTTTTATGTAGGAGGAGCTGTCAATCCTCCAAGTATAGATCACCACAGATCCAAGATGAATTAATAGGCAGCAGGTTTAAAACAAATAAAAGGAAGTATTTCTTCACACGACGCACAGTCAACCTGAGGAACTCCTTGCCAGAGGATGTTGTGAAGGCCAAGACCATAACAGGTTCAAAAAAGAACTAGATAAATTCATGGAGAATAGGTCCATCAATGGCTATTAGCCAGGATGGGCAGGAATGGTGTCCCTAGCCTCTGTTTGCCAGAAGCTGGGAATGAGCGACAGGGGACGGATCACTTGATGATTACCTGTTGTGTTCATTCGCTCTGGGGCACCTGGCATTGGCCACTGTCGGAAGACAGGATACTGGGCTAGATGGATCTTGGTCTGATCCAGCAGGGCCGTTCTTATGTTCTTACATTCCACTCTGGTTTACACATGTGCATCAGGCACCCAGAGCCGGAGAATTTGTAAGTAATGTCCATTGGGTCACACATGCACCCTGGCTAACCTCGTGCCTCTGTCTGAGGGGATATAGGATGGGGCAGACGAATGGTCTCTCCTGTTACTTCTCACCACCTCATGATCTGCGTCAGAACCTCCAGTGTCTGTAGCTTCAGCATCGTCCTAAAAAATAAGAATTAGATTTAGCTTTGTAAATAATTTTAACAATTTTTACAGTTTATGATAGAATTTGCATCCCTACCTCCTCTAAAACCCTCTTCAAAAGCGCCTCAGGGACCACTGTCACGAGAATATTCTCAAACAAGAGATGGACTCCCTTTTGGGGCAGGAAGTGATAGAACACCTGCCTCCTCAATACCAAGGGAACAGGTTTTACTCGACTTACTTCCTGGTACCCAAAAAAAGGGTGGTTGGAGACCAATCCTCGACCACTGCCATTTCAATCACATCGTTTGCAAACTCAGATTTCACATGGTCATGTTGGCATCTGTAATCCCATGTTTAGAAAAGGACATGTGGTTTACAGTTCTTGAAGTGAAAGATACCTACTCTTCCATAGACATTCATCCCACTCATAGATACTTCCTCAGATTCATGGTGGTCTGACAATTTTCAGTACAGAGTGCTGCCTTTTAGCATAACAGTTGCCCCCAGAGTCTTTACCAAGGTGTTCTTGAGAGTAGCAGCTTATGTCAGAGATTGTGGTCTCATTATCTTCCCCTACCTCGAGGACTGGCTCCTTGTTGCCAAGTCACTCCAGGAAGCCTATGAGTTAACTTCTAGGATGCTGCACTTCCTCTCCTCACTGGGAGTCCTTATAAACGGCAAGAAATCTGTTCTCGCCCCCACACAATCTTTGGACTTCATCGTGGCCGCCTTGAATTTTATCATTGCAAGAGCATATTTGCCCCAGGAAAGGTTCCAGATCGTGAACAATATATCATAGCTCAGATCAGATACCCCTCATCAGGTATATGTGGGCATCCTCGTATACCTTCCTCTCTGGACGGGACCATTATTACAGATGCATACCTATTTGGTTGGAGAGCTCACATGAACAGCTGCATAGCACAAGGTACTTGGACGTCTTGATAATCCAGGATGCACGTCAATATCCTGAAGTTGCGAACAGTCTGGAAAGCATGCGAAGCCATTCTTCCATTCAGCCGTGCTCATCTTGTCCTTATAATGTTATGACTATTTTCTACATCAACAAGCAGAGGGGAGCAAGATCCATCTCCCTGTGTGCAGAAGCGGTCAGTCTTTTGGAACTGGTGTGTCAGCAATAGAATCACCCTATCAGCAGCCTACCTGCAGCAGACATTTTGTAGTCCACCATGATTGGGAACTCCATAACTTGGTATTGCACAATATTTTCGCTCTATGGGGAACCCCAACTAGGGATCTGTTTGCTTCTCAAATGAACAAGAAATGCATTACATATTGCTCCAGAAGAGCCCTGGGTCACGACTATGACATTACATCTCATATTCATCCTAGAAATAATATTATGATATAATTGTGATGCATTTTATACAAGATGGGTCATATAAGGTGTCATTGGAAAAGTTATGATTATCCTATTTGTACGCATGTATCATTTTTGTAGCTGAAGTTATGAATATTGACTATGTATCTGTATTTCAAATGTAGTTACACCTGGGCGATGCCCACTAGGCAAGATGCTTTCAGTCTAGATAGCTGGTTGGGAAGGGCTTATTCCGGGTAATGAATCATTAGGGAAAACAATAGGCCTTAGGAGAAACTTATCTCCCACCTGGTGAGCCTTCCTGAGAAGGCTCCAGACAGCCTGTAAATAATGACAGGTTTCAGAGTAACAGCCATGTTAGTCTGTATTTGCAAAAAGAAAAGGAGTACTTGTGGCACCTTAGAGACTAACCAATTTATTTGAGCATAAGCTTTCGTGAGCTACAGCTCACTTATGCATCCGATGAAGTGAGCTGTAGCTCACGAAAGCTTATGCTCAAATAAATTCGGGTAGTCTCTGAGGTGCCACAAGTACTCCTTTTCTTTTTCCTGTAAATAATGGCTGCTATGACTCTACAAGGGCATATGACCAGGCCACATGACTCTGGACTCTATTTTGGAGTGTCTGTATTTTTCAACACACTTGTCTGGGAACTGGTTTTGGGACAAAGGGTTCCCGCCATGCACTAAAGCTATATAAGGCATGGAGTGACATCATCGGTTGTTCTTCACTCCCTACGCAAGAGGACTCCTGGAAACAGCTGAGGAACTGGAGGAAGTGCTGGACCAAGGCTAAAGGGATTTCTAGCCTGTGTATGTAAAACCTGGGGATTCCAAGCTGTAAATCAAGTGTAGCTTGTACCTTGAGAATCTGCCAGCCTGCTTGTATCATCAGTCAGGGTGAGAGATTAATTCAAATACTATTTTTCTAGTGTGTTAAACCTAGTTTGTGTTTTTGTTTATTTACTAGGTAATCTGCTTTGATCTGTTTGCTATCCTTTATAATCACTTAAAATCTATCTTTTGTAGTTAATAAACTTGTTTTATGTTTTAATTTAAACCCAGTGTGCCTTTAAGTGAAGTGCCTGGGGAAAAAGCTCAGCTTGGTTTAACATAGGCTTGTTGCATTTCCTCTCCACATTGAGTGGGAGGCGACCTGGATAATAAATTCATACTGGTCAGGGTTTTGACCAGGGCAGGATGCTACAGCTCTGGGGTCCTAGGATGGAAAACTGGTGGTTGTTTTGGCTGTAGCCTCTCTATTGATGGTTTATGCAGTGGCTGGTCAGAGTGCCTGCGTGTAATTGCAGCTGGGTGTGTCCCTACCTGTATGAATGCTGGAGAAAGTGTAGGACCAGGAGCAGGTCTGCAGCTTGTCCCAGCAGCACAGTGTGAAAGGGAGCCCAGGCTGTTGGGTCAGAGGGCTCAGTGGTACCCCAGTTCCAGGTGGCACCCCGGGGGGAACTCCTCACATCTACTCCCAGGGTGATGCTCTGCTTCTTCCTTGGTCAGACCAGTTCAATTATGCCTTTACTCTTCTATTGCTTCTACCATGAATTTTATACAAAGTCTGGCAGGGCAGGGGTCATCCTGATCGCCCCTTACTGGCCCAGACAGTTCTGGTTTCCCAACCTCCTGTACATGTCATCCCTGCTACTAATCCTCCTCCCAATGTTTCCTGAGCTCCTGACCCAATGGAACAGCAAGATCAAGCACCCTGATCTGCATTCGTTCCATCTCAGGGCTTGATATTTGGATGGGTATCATCGTTAGAATGTTCAGTTGGGAGTAAATCTAACCCAGCCTTGTGAGACAGTCATCTAATATTAGGAAGAATTCTATTAGAAGATGTTACTCCTGGGAGGCTTTTGCTCCAAAAAACTAAAAATTCTGCATATTATATTTGTCAAAATAATGCAATATAATCTCACCAGTTTCAATTGTTTTAATAATTTATTTAAACTACAATACAGAAAAAAAGTCACAATAACTTTTCAGCATTTCCTAAACACATGAAAGAAAAGTTACGAACACTTGGTAATTAATACCCTGCATTCCAGTTATAATCCTGAATTTTCATTGAAATTACGTTACAGAACACCAAACAGAAGGAGGGAAAAAGAAAAGTAGAATGTCATTTTAAATTGCTCAGACTTTTTCACATGTGAAAGTCGTACAGTTTTGCTAATCATTGTCCTGGACCTAGCTGGGTACTTTGGGAAGTGCTTGGTTCTGATTGTCCTGATATTTTATTGACTGCTTGATAAATGTTTTATTTGCCCTCAAAGTCTTGTCTTTTCTTTTTTTTAATGGGTAAGTAAAATAAATCCTGAGCTGTAATCTAACTCCATTGTGCCACTTTGGCACAGGAAAAAAGTGAGAAAGCACATAGATCTTCCTAGCTGATTCCCTTACTGTCATTTATAAGACTTTACATCTCTCTGGCAATGTAGGGGCCTTAAAACTTGTACAGGTTTTATGCTCCTGGGGGAATTGACTGAGAATGGGAAAAATTAACGAACAATAGGAGTAAGATGTTAATAGCGAAATGAAGGTGCTTTTCTTCTTGAACACAACAAAGGACCATTCTTCTAGAAACTGCCAATAATCCTCTCATCTTGGACTATAGCCTCTCTCTGAAGATATCAGGCCCGTCCATCGGCTCCTTGTGAGTCCATTTGGTGGCAATCAGTGCATATCATCCACCTCCTCAGGACTACTTGGTCTTCGCACATCCACTCACCACTAGATTCTGCAAAGGCTTAATCAACAGAACCTTCCCGCCTATTCAGAAGCTCACTCACCAATGGGACCTGAACCTGGTTTCTCTCAGTACCCATAAGGCTTCCCTTTGAACCTTTAGCTTCTTGCTCTGTCTCTCTCCTTTCCATGAAGGTTGCTTTCTTCGTAGGCATCACCTCAGGTAGAAGGGTTGGCAAGCTTGGACTGATGATGGCAGATCCTTCTTACACTGTATTCCATAAGGATAAGTTTTCTTTGCATCTAGCTACACCCCAAATTCACCACCAAAGAAGTTTCAGAATTTCACCTTAGCCAATTGATTCACTTACCTGTGTCTTCCTCTGTGGAAGCATGTGGTTTTGGGAAGAAAAGACTCCGATTCCTTGATGTTCAGCAAGCCTTGGGCTTGTAACTGCAAAAAACAAAACCAATCAGGAAATCCCCAAGACTTTTTATCACCATAGCAGAAGGAATCAGGGGACACGCCATCTCCTCCTAGAGAATCTCCAAATGGATATCTAGCTGCATTCTATTTTATCAGCTATCAAACCTTCTCCCCCCTTCACACCAAGGAGGTGAGAGCTCATTCCAAAAGAGCACAAGCAATAACTATGGCATCATTTCAGAAGGTGCCTTTCCTTGATATCTGTAAAGTGGCCAGATGAGGCTCTGTTTATGCATTTGCAAGACATTATGCCCAGGTGCAGGACTCCTCTGCTGATACATTCTTTGGGACTGGGGTCCTCCACTCAGTTCTACTGTCTACATCCTCACACCTTCCTCCTACTTCAGTAGTGCTTGTCAGTCACCCACGGCGGAATATAATAGGAACCGTCACTAGAAGAGGAGGTTATTAACCTGTAATGGAGGTTCTTCGAGACGTGTGGTCCTCATCTGTATTTCATTACCCTCCCTCTTTCTTCTCTGTTTTGGATCTTCTCTGATTTGCGGGAGAGAGAGAACTGGAGAGATGGTTGGTCTGCCCCACCCTTTATGTCCTTGGATGGGGGCTCGAAGTGAGCCAGGACACATGCTTGGACCAAGTGACCTATTTTCAAATTCTCCAGCTCCAGGCACAGAGTACACATGCATAACTCACAGTGGAATACAGATAGGGACTACACATCTCTAAGAACCTCCATTACAGGTCACTAACTTCCTCTTTACTTGCTTTTGTTCAAAACTTCTTGCTTTTACATTCCCTCTTCTAACTTACCAGTTTCTCATTAGATTCACTGGGGGAAGTCCACCCCCAAGACCCAAACAGATTTTCTTATCAATTAGGCTGATTGACAGTAGGTTTAACGTATCGTCCAACTGTGGCTACAAACCTAATGCAAACCCTTTTACCTATCAGTTGTCTTAAAATTCCTCTAACTTAACTGTTTTTAGAGTGGGCTCTTGAGTGGTATTTTCAATCTTTTATATTCTCTAAGCACACTTGAGAGAAATAGAAATATCTGTAGCAATGGCACTGTTTCTAAAGAAATGTTTTAAACATCTGGAATTTTTAGTTTATTTAGGTCTGTCAAGTGATTAAAAAATTAATTGTGATTAATCGCACTGTTAATAATATAATACCTTTTTAAAATAGTTTTGGATATTTTCTACATTTTCAATATATTGATTTCAATTACAAAACAGAATACGAAGTATACAGTGCTCACTTTATTTTTCATTACAAATATTTGCACTGTAAAAAAACAAAACAAAATTTTTTTTCAATTCATCTCATAAAAGTACTGCAGTGCAATCTCTTTATCATGGAAGTTGAACTTACAAATGTAGAATTATGTACAAAAAAACCTGCATTCAAAAATAAAACAATATAAAACTTTAGAGCCTGCAAATCCACTCAGTCCTACTTCTTGTTCAGCCAATCGTTCAGACAAACAAGTTTGTTTACATTTGCAGGAGATAATGTTGCCTGCTTCTTGTTTACAATGTCACCTGAAAGTGAGAACAGGTGTTCGGATGGCACTGTTGTAGCTGGCATTGCAAGATATTTATGTGCCAGATGCACTAAATATTAATATGTCCCTTCATGCTTCAACCATGCATCCATGCTGATAACGGGTTCTGCTTGATAACCATCCAAACTAGTGCAGACATATGCTTGTTCATTTTCATCATCTGAGTCAGATGCCGCCAGAAGAAAGGTTAATTTTCTCTTTTGGTGGTTCAGGTTCTGTAGTTTCCGCATCTGAGTGTTGCTCTTTGAAGACTTCTGAAAGCATGCTCTACACCTCGTCCCTTTCAGATTTTGGAAGGCACTTCAGATTCTTAAACCTTGGGTCAAGTGATGTAGGTATCTTTAGAAATCTCACATTGGTACCTTCTTTGTGTTTTGTTAAATCTGCAGTGAAAGTGTTCTTAAAACTAACAACATGTGCTGGGTCATTATCCGAGAATGCTATAACATGAAATATATGGCAGAATGCAGGTAAAACAGAGTAGGAGACTTCTCCCCCAAGGAGTTCAGTCAAAATTTAATTAATGCATTTTTTTAACGAGCATCATCAGCATGGAAGAATGTCCTCTGGAATTGTGGCCCAAGCATGAAGGGGCATACAAATGTTAAGCATAACTGTCATGTAAATACCTTGAAATGCTGGCTACAAAGTGCCATGTGAGCGCCTGTTCTCACTTTCAGGTGACATGTAAATAGGAAGCTGCCAGCATTATCTCCCGTAAATGCAAACAAACTTGTTTGTCTTAGCAATTGGCTGAACAAGAAGTAAACGTAAGAAGTAAGTAGAAGTAGAAGTAAGTGGACATGTAGGCTCTAAAGTTTTACATTGTTTTGTTTTTGAGTGTAGTTATGTAACAAAAAAGAATCTACATTTGTAAGTTGCACTTACACGATAAAGAACCGTATGGGGTGAATTGAAAAATACTCTTTCTTTCATTGGCAATTTTTACAGCGCGAATATTTGCAATAAAAAATAATACAAAGTGAGCACTGTCAACTTTGTATACTGTGGTGTAATTGAAATCAATATATTTAAAAATGTAGAAAAACATCCAAAAATATTATACATTTCAATTGGTATTCTATTGTTTAACAGTGCGATTAATCGTGATTAATTTTTGTAATCGTGATCGGGTTTTTTGAGTTAATCGCATGAGTTAACTGCGATTAATTCTCAGCCCTAAGTTTAATTTGAGATTTGTATCTGGAGCTTTGCATCCTTTGCCATCGCTTCCTGTTTGGACACAGAGTGGCACCCTCTCCTGCTGATTCCGCTTGCAGAAGGCACTTGGAATCTACAGTGATGAGGGTCAAAGAGGTACCTAGGACAGATAGTATCCTTGCCACCTACTCATAAGTCTGTTTCTGTGAGGGGAGGAAGGTACCTCCATTATAACCTGATTTAGAGGAGGAGGCAAGGAAACAAGGTAAGAGAGCACGGGGTGCTGCTGACAGGCCAGGTCATAGAAGTTATTTGCCAAGTCAACTAAAGTCTCCAGATTAATTTTAAAAAATAAATTGGAATAAACTGAAGACCTTTCTCTTTAAAGTGTGGTTCTCAACTCAACCCCACTTTAAGATAAGTGTCTGAAGAGGAAAATCCCATGAAAGGAGGCAACTCCTCTACAGAACCATATCTTCATTAGTTGTTGCTGTGAGTGACAGTAGAGCTTCCTGCATTGTAATCAGCTTGTTACTACAGCAAACAAGCCATGAAACAGCTGATTCAAAATAATGTCTATGGATGTTGTATTCATATATTTCTAGGGTCCTAAAGGTGAAGCGGTTGGTTCTATAACTCAGCCATTACCTGGAAGTTATTTGATCATCCGAGCAGCTTCAGAATCAGATGGTAAGTAAATTTTCTTGTTTTGTTTTGATTTTTCATTTTTGAAGTGCTTGCTTATTAGAGATTCAAATTATTCCATTTCTCTTGTACAGTGTTACAGCATCATGTTTGCAGATCCGTAGTTCAGTTGAACATGCTTTTTTTTTAACCCAATATATTAGATAGCTATAATGCAAGCATTTTTATTTCATATCATGAAGTAACTTTGCAAAGTTTTAGTAGTTATAAATTTTGAGTCCCTTAAACTAAACGTTTGAGCCTACTTAAGAGACTAACAAACACAGCCTTGTAGAAGAGGTGTTAGTCCACATTAAATGCCAAATATCTTGAAAGATTCTAAATTAGAAAGAATTTCAAAAGACTGTTGTGTAACTTTGGTGAGTAGCTGCTATGCAACTGCACTAGTTAATTAACTTAGCACTGCAATATACATTTTATATAGCTCTTATTGTTGAGAGGATTATGGCCAACTGAAAATGTAGTAAATTTCAAGAAATGAGTGAAAAGTAATTTCAGGACCTAGTTGTCCTAAGTTCACTTTCAATTTATTTGGTTTTACAATCAATTTCTTATTTTTCAAAATTCTTTTTGCTCCCCTTTTGCTGTTGAAAGACCCCAGAAAATTGACCAAACATGGGAAATAGTAAAGATGGGTATACTTAAAGTAACGCAGTGGAAAAAAACAGTTTTGTCTGTGGTCTTTCAACTATAATCTTCGGTCTAGTCTATTAGAGTTCTTTGAGTGTATCAACAAAACAGGGACAGAAAACAGAGGAGGAATAAATGGTCAGTTTTCAAGATGGCAAAAAGTTAATGGTTGGATGCCCAAAGGTTCTGTTCTAGGACTGGTTGGTGTTTGATCCCTTTTGCAGAGCATTAGTAAATAGAAGTGGCAAATTTTGCATAAGACAGAATTATTTAAGTTAGCCAAATCTAGAGACGGCTGTAGGGAACAGCAGAGGGATCTAATAAAGTTAGGTGACGAAGCACAATAGCAGATAAAGGTCACTGTTGTGAATGGAGAAATGGTACGTTGGCAGGAGTAATTTGAACCAATCAAACATTAGCTGGGTTCTGAATTAATTAGTCAGGGGAAAAAAGTTCATGTTATTGTGGACCACTTAGTGAAAATGTTTCCTCAGTATAATTGTAAAGTTAAAATGTAAGTATGTATAAAGAATGGAATGTCTGAATTGGACATTTGCTGATGTTTCTTTGTAAGCAGATGCCTTTAAGAAAGTACTGAAGTTTTACATATTCGCAGTCAGGAACAAAAATATTGCGAACGGGGAAGGAGAATTTGGTACAGTTGACACCCCATACTTGAAAGTTGAGTGTATTGTGGTTTGATAGAACAGAGAAATACTAGAGAACAATAGAAATGCTGTCAAGATAGTAACATTTTCTAACTGCTTAAAGTGAATATTTGGTTAGGGGAGCAGGAGGATGATTGTCCTTCTGAATGAGGTGAAAGGTTGGAGATGAAGAGTGAGTGTCTGCATCCATTGGCAGGCCAAGAAGGGAGGTGGCAGTCTGTCTCTGTTAGGGAAAAGGCATATCTGCAGTGGCTTCTTCTGTTATAACTAAGTCTAAGATTTTGTCTTGGTTACTTTTAGTAAAAGTCACAGGCAATAAACAGAAATTCACAGAAGCCTGTGACCTGTCCATGATTCTTAATAAAAATAACTGTGACAAAATGGGGAATGGGGGGGTCCATCACCTGCTGAAACGGATCTTTACGGCCCACGGCTGGGCAGATTGTTACCGGTACCACTGAAAATTCAGATTCAATTTGCTCAATGCACAGCAATTTGTTTGAGAGAGAATCACACAAGCCATAAAAGGTTATGTAATACGTCTTCCTAATAAGCCTCAGTTCCCCAAGCATAAACCCTCAGTAACTATCTTGGCCCTACACAGTATCCTGACTGGCAAACAAAGCAGGTAGAGCTATCAGTCCTAGATACTCTTCTCTTCTCTTTTTTCTTTTCTTCTCTCTCCTCTTTTCTTCTCAAGTACTTGGTTACCCCGAGGTCCTCTGGTTCAAAAGTCCTATAAAAGTCCCTTGTAGCAGGGTGTTGGCTACCCTAAGACCCTCTGTCTTACAGCGTCGCAGACCTCTTCAGATGTTAATTGGAGAGCTAACTGACGAACTAACTCTGCATGTATGGTATTCTTAACATTTATACTCCTTGCTCTCAAAGCAGTCACATCCCAGGAATATGCCCTGTGGGCGTTCCATTACTGGTTTTTCTAATTAATATTTTAAAAGTGACTGCAAAACAGACAGAGACAAAAGATCAGTTAACATTTACCCTCTCATCAATCATTCACTTGAGCTCTTAGTGTGGTGCCATCCTAAAGGGTCATTTTGACCTTGGTCATTCAATACCAAGCTCACTTCTGCGTTTTCTTTACTTTTGTGAGCTGGCCATTAGGTGATATGACCAGAGTTCCTTGCTGAAACACACACAGATAGAGCCTCTGATTAACCATTCAAGTGCAAGTTCAGCGCATTCAGTAAATTTCCACACAAACAGTCTGATGCTAAGAGATCTCTGCTCCCAGAATCCTCTAGCCAATTCAAACATACCAAGCCATACCAAACTCATGTTCACCACATTCATTCATATCAATCACAGTAATTCACAATAATAATTTGGCACCATTCCAACATCACCCATCGCTGCTGTTGCTTGCGGTGGCTGGGAGCTCCAGAGTCCCCACCACCATCCCACAGAAGCTTGGAGCTCCGGGGCTGGTGGCTTGGACCTGCGGGGCCCCCCGTCGCAGCGTGGACCTGCAGGGTCCCCCGCCATGCCTTGGAGCTCTGGGGTTGGCAGCTGAGAGCTCTGGGGCCCCCATTGGCTGACAGCTCCGGACGCGGAGCTGAAGCAGATAATGTCAAATAGGTCTCCGGAAGTCATGGATTCCGTGACCTCTGTGACATAATCGTAGCCTTAGTTATAACGTTCTGGTCTAGACCTTTGTTGGTCCTACCCTGGAGTCCCTTTCACATCTAGATAGGGAGTAAGTTATTTTTATATTTTAGGTCTGGAATGATATTAAAATCAAAGTCACCTAAAGTGTGTGGAGTGAGTGTGCATTTATTATTCCAGTATGTGCCTTTCAAAGATAAGGTAAAAGGGGGGCCTAAATAGCTCATCATTGTGAAGTGAACAATATCAAATTCCATTACTAACAAGCATCTATCTTTAGGCAGGTGTTGGATGGATGCTTTGGAACTGGCTTTGAAATGTTCCGGTCTGCTTAAACGTACGATGATTAGAGAAGGTAAAGAGCATGACTTGAACTCTTCAGCAGAGAGCACACATGTTTCTCTCTATGGCTTATTGCGTGCGAACAACTTACACAGTGCAGAAAGTTATCCGTAAGTAATCAAGCCCTTAATTTTATTCTTATAAGAAAGTTACTAAAACTGGTGTAAAACTCTTAAATTGTTTAGGCAGATCTTTGAATTTGAAATGATAATTTCAAAGTGGAAACCTTCTTAAGATTAGAATTCCTTTTGCCTCCGAATGCCCCTTAAAGATCTGTAACTGTGTATTTTTTTTTAAACTTAACATTTAAACCCTGCAGATGTGGGTCATTTCCTTGGTGATCTTCAAGTAGCTCTGCATATTGTCACTTATGGGTACTGTGTCACCTTATGGTGCCATGTGGTAGAACCTTCTTCTAGCAGTATTAGCTAGAGCACTCTTGTGCCTCCCCCTCACCCCCCCCCCAACGTCACACCATGCCAAAGGCAAGGCTATATAGAGGGTGGAACACCCTCACCACCTCAGTTCCTTCCAACCACATGCCACAAACATATATGAACCTCTCCGGTCTCTTGAGAGCTGGGGTTTTTTTCTTAGATAGTTACTGTTAGGTGTTGATTTAGTCAGTGATTCATTTTCAGTTCCGTGATATGGTGGAAGTGAAGAAGCTGGGTTTTAAGAGGTGCATTTCCTGCCCAGCTATCTTCCAGGTGCACAAAAACCACGTGCAGTGCCTCAAGTGCTTGGGAGAAAGACGTTCACCTTTTAATTGTTTGATTTGTAGGACCTTTACTCCCAGAGCCCACAAGGACAGGGAGACTCAGCTGCAGCGCCTACTATGGAAAGAAGCTCTCAAGACCAGACCCTCTGGTTCTGAGCAATCCTCCAATCCAAGGTTGCAAAGGCCATTCTCTGCCTCTGTTGCTCCCCCCAACAAAGGACTGAAGGGTTCCAAGAGGCCGAATCCTGAATTGGGACCAGACCCAATCCTTGCGGTTTCCTCAGTTAAGACTTTGAGGTGACACATGGCCAAACTGGGGGCCACATGATCGGATACCACTGCCCAGTTCTGGAGGAGAGGCCGAGAAGTGATCCACCCTCACTGGTGCCATATTTTGTGCCTTACAGCTTTTTGATCCTGAAGGAACACATGTGGTGGCAGGACTAGGATCAGCTTCAAAGTCCACTTACAGATGTAGGAAGATTGAGTCCATTGGTGTGCCAGAACCAGGGTAGGTAGTGCCTTTGGTGCTGACAGTAATGGCACTGAAGAGAGAGGCATAAGGACAAAGTGGCCATAGTGAGTGGTTCTGGTTCCCAGCACAGGCATCAGAGCTGTCAGATCCATCTGATTCAGACCAGGGCACTCCCGGCTCTGAAACGCGGACTTTTGCGTCAGTAGCACGGGAGATGGACTTGCATGTAACACTAGATATGATATCGTCTCAATCTTCAGATCTGTAGTTTGGCTCTCATTTTGGCTCCCATTTTGGTTCCAGCTACATCCTCAGTTCCAGGGAGTTAAATCATTGTTTTAGCCTAGGTTCACCTTTTGATGCCACTGCACATGTCTGATCCAAGAGTGAAATGCAAGAGCTCTAAGAGGAGGTATGTTTCCTCAACTCCAAGATCATCATCTTTGCCCCTGTCAGGAAGAGGAGGCTAGAGGGCATCAAGGTCCCTTTCACAGATCCTCTTATGCTCCCTCCTCCTAGGACCCTACAGGATCTCCACAAAAAGCTGGCTCCTCAGATCTTCTGCCAGATCTATTGTTGTCCCTGGTTCACTCTATTCCAAATCTAGATTTTTATCAAGAAGGAGATAGAGGAAGAAAGCAGAGTTTTTACAAAATGTCTCTCTCGGGGTAGGGGGGGGGCTCATCTGAGGAATCAGGGCATTTTTGTTAATCCCTGTTTAGATGACTGGCTTCTGAAGGTTTCTATGAATGAAGATCTGTTAAATAATCTTCATGACCAATCTCTTTTCAGATTTTAGGGCTCTTTCTCCACCCAAAGTCAATCTTCTGCCCTTCACAAAGGATCCCTTTTATAGGCGCTATACTAGATTCCATCGAGGGGAGAGCTTTTCTGCCAGATTATAGATTTGTCAAAACAAGCCAGTATTTGTTAAAGATCCAGAGAGTAAAGTTCTTCATGGGTCTACTATGTGACTCTGTTTGCCTGTTTGAGAATGAGATCTGTCTGAGAATGAGATCTATGCGGCAGTAGATGCCTTCGTCTACAGACCAAATTGAGACAGACAGTCTTCAGTTGTTGATACCCATGCCTTAGATGATGATAGTGTCCCAAGATTGATGGTCAGTAAGAACAAATGTGCTCAGGGGTGTATGGGTCCAACCTGGATAGTGATTTCAGACATATCAACTAAGGGCTGAGGATATGGGGAGGGTGTATCTGAACCATTTGACAGTTCAAGGGCACTTGTCTTTTTAGCAGAGAATCCTGCACATTTGCATATTGAAATTAAGAACTGTTCTTCTGGCTCTCAGATTGTTCCATTATGCAGGTAGTGATGGACAGTACATCAGTGATGTATTACATCAACAAGGATCCTTTCTCCTGCGTGGAAAGGCAATAAATCTATGGGATTGGTGTATTCATCATGACATTAGTCTGTCTCTTTACATGTAGCAGGGAACAGCAGATCATCTTAGCCAATGATTCACAAATGGTCCGTGAAGGCTCACTTGGTTCAGACTGTATTCTCCAGCTGGAGTCAACCAGATGTGGAACTATTCACAACAAAAGTCAACCAAAATTGTTTCCTTTTTTGTTCCAGAGTGGGCAAGGACAGACCGTCCCAGTTGGATGCCTTCTTTCTCCACTGGGGGGAATGGCTTGATGTATGTTTTTTCGTGCTTCTCTGTTGATCGAGACAGTAGCGAGGACGATACTAATTGTGCCAGGTTGGCCATTTCAGCAGTTGTTTACCAATCTCCTTCCACCAAGTGGTGGAGTTTTTGTGTGTCTTCCTTGATCTCCACATCTACTGTCCTACCCGGAGGGCAGGAGCTTTCATCCGGACTCTTCACCTGATGGAGTGGGTGATTGGACTTTGACTCTGTCTGCTCCTGAGCAATCCATATTCTTCATCTGCAGGATATACTAGTTAATTGTAGAAAACAATCCACTAGAAACTGTTAATGTCTAATGTGATCCAGATTTGAGGCATGGCTGAAGGGAGATTCTATCTCCCCCGTATCAGCTTCTATATCTTGTGATCTGGAATACTGAAAGAATCATGGATTATCTAACTCACTGTTAAAAGTTGACTTGGCAGCCATCTCTGTATATCACAATCTAGTTGATAGTAGATCACTGTTTGTTCATTGTTTGATTAAAAGATTTATGAAAGGTTTATCAAATGTGTATCCCCATTGGGGATCCTGTCCCTTCTTGGGACTTCATTTTGGTGTTGGCCATGCTGGCAAAACCTTTCAAACCCTTGGCTTAGTGCTTTTTCTACTACTTATCTGTTAATACGGGTTTCATTATTGCCATCACAAGGAGAGTGAGTGAACTGAATGCCCTTATGGCTGATCCGCTTTTCACTTCTTTCCCTAAGGACAAGGTAGTTCTCAGACCTGATCTCAGATTCTTAACTAAGGTTCGCAAAAAGAAAAGGAGTACTTGTGGCACCTTAGAGACTAACCAATTTATTTGAGCATGAGCTTTCGTGAGCTACAGCTCACTTCATCAGATGTTTACCGTGGAAACTGCAGCAGACTTTATATACACACAGAAATCATGAAACAATACCTCCTCCCACCCCACTGTCCTGCTGGTAATAGCTTATCTAAAGTGATCAACAGGTGGGCCATTTCCAGCACAAATCCAGGTTTTCTCACCCTCCACCCCCCCACACAAATTCACTCTCCTGCTGGTGCTAGCCCATCCAAAGTGACAACTCTTTACATAATCAAGTCGGGCTATTTCCTGCATAGATCAAGGTTTTCTCACATCCCCCCCACCCCCATACACACACAAACTCACTCTCCTGCTGGTAATAGCTCATCTAAACTGACCATTCTCCAGGTTTAAATCCAAGTTAAACCAGAACATCTGGGGGGGGGGGGGGGGTAGGAAAAAACAAGAGGAAACAGGCTACCTTGCATAATGACTTAGCCACTCCCAGTCTCTATTTAAGCCTAAATTAATAGTATCCAATTTGCAAATGTGTGTATATAAAGTCTGCTGCAGTTTCCACGGTAAACATCTGATGAAGTGAGCTGTAGCTCACGAAAGCTCATGCTCAAATAAATTGGTTAGTCTCTAAGGTGCCACAAGTACTCCTTTTCTTTTTGCGAATACAGACTAACACGGCTGTTCCTCTGAAACTTAACTAAGGTTGTGTCTGATTTTCCACATTAATTTGCCAGTTCTTTTCCATAGGCTGCACTCTAAGAAAGGAGATGCTGTCCTACGTACTTTGGATGCCCAAAGGTCCCTCGCCCATTACTTGGACAAGACTAAAAGTTTTCATAAATCCTAGCTTGTTTGTGTCTTGTGCTAAAAAACAAATGGGGTATATGATTTCTTCCCAGACTGTTTCTCAGTGGATTACACAGTGTAGTGCTGAATGCTACATACTAGTAAAAATTCCAGTGCCCGCTGTGATTTGACCACATTTCACCAGAGCTGCGGCTTCTTCATTTGCCTATCTTAGGCAGATGCCAGTTGATGAAATTTGCAAATCTGCTAGCTGGACTTCAGTGCAGACTGTCACTAAGCACTATGCTCTGGATTTGTCAAAGCAGTGCTTCAGTCTCTATTCAAATAGGACTCTGTTGCTGCCTCCAGATTAGTTTCAGAACTGCTGATCAATCTATCCCATAGGTGGGGAATATGCAAAGCCACTTGAAGAAAATTGAGGTTACTTTTCAGTAACTGGAGTTCTTCGAGATGGCTCTGTATATTCACGCTTCCCACATGCCTTCCCCTCTGAATACTTATTTTTGTGTGTCTCTGGCTTTGCAGTGGGAGGAATTGAGGTGGTAAGGGTGCTCTGCTCCTATGTAGTCTTACCCTGGGTGCAGCGTGATAATGAGGGGTGGGGTGCAGGAGTGCTCTAGCTGGTATTGCTAGAAGATGGTTCTACTGCAAGGTACGACAAGGTGGCACAGCACAAGTAAGTGTGAATATGCAGAGGCATCCCGAAGAACTCCGGTTACAAGTAAGGAACCTTCATTTCCTTTGACCAAGTTTCTCATATCCATTGTTTTCTAGAAAACTTGCTTCATTTTCTCCAAAATGCACACAGTCCCGTGTTCAAAAATAGGCAGTAAATGTGGACTCCAATTGCTAAAGTATTGCAGTTTAATCCCTCTTGGAGCCTTCTCACAACCCTTTGGGTTGCTTCATCTGAAGGTCAAAAGTTTAATTCATCTGACATAAATTGCTAGATTTTGGCTTTTGTACTGTGGGTGGTAATTTGAACAATAGTATTATAAAGTCATTGATACACTTTGACCGACGCTCAACTTTTTCGGTGACCAGACTGATATATACCCTCATGTTCAAAACTGAATGATGCAGTACAAAAACTGAAATCTCACCGTTGGAGCCATCCACCCTTCTCTGTGCCAAAAACCAATAGAAATTTTGAGAAATCATGAGAAATTTTGCCTAAACTCAGTGTGCAATAACTTCCTAGACATGATTCAGGGCTGAAGATGCTTTGGGACAAAGATTCCAATAAGATGATATGATAAACTGGTTGGAAATATATTTCTTAAACAACCAGAATAGATCAGTGGTATTTCCAAACAGCAATGCTCCTATTTTTGAACATGGACAATCTTAAGTCTTCTACAGAATTCAAAGGAGGCCATGGACGGAGTCTGCTTCAAAAGAATTTAGGCCCAGATTTTTAAAGGTATTTAAGCATTGTTGCACTCAGTGTTGCAACACCTCACTGATTTTTGAAAGTGATTGAGGCCCAGGTTTTTAAAAGGTATTTGTGGGATTTAGGCACCTAAGTACCTAAACCCCTTTTGAAAATGAGGCTTAGGTTCCTAAGTCAGTTAAGAGATTGCAATGCTGAACATAACAAGGCCTAAATACCTTCAAAAATCTGGGCATTACTGTAAAATTTATTTTTGAATTATTTTTCTCTGATTTTTTTCGTCATATATCTGGTTGATAGGGGATACACATACAAAGCTGGGAGAACTCTGAGCACTGGAACCCTAATATATGTGTGTTTTGTGAGTATACAGTAGGCACGCCCAGAACACATACATTGGAGAAGGACACTTGAGCAAGATTGCTCTCAACTGTGACTGCACTTTATTTCTGTTGTCCAGAATGTCATCTCACTTCTGGAATCTTCATTTCTAAGTGTAAACTTTATTGTAGCTACTTAAGCAGTCAAAAAGCTTATATTGACAACCAAGAATACATCCATTATCAATCAGTGTTAACTCCTTCCTGGAGTTAGTCCAAAAATATTGCCTTTTGAGATCTCTCTTTGGTTTCTCATCTTCTTGCTTGCTTCCTTTTCTATGTGCCATGTTTTTAAAATGTATTTTAGTCTTTTAATCTTGTAACACGTGCATAAATTCCTTCCTCAAAAGTGTATCCTGTAGAATTTTGGCACACAAGTACTCTTTATTTGTATATGCTTGTCTTTTGACAACAATTTTCTATTTTTTAAATATTTGTTTCCAGTTCAGAGCATTAAAACTGTAATGCTCTAATCTGCTGATCCAAAATAAACACATTGAAGACTCATTTAAGCACATTTCTAACATCTTCCTCTTAGGGCCTTTTGGCTCCTGCTCAGTGTGATGTCCCAGCATGCACTCTGCTAGTGACATCACACCCAGAATAGAAGGATATTAGTAACCAAAGCCTGTTTCAAGTTTGAGTTTGGTTTCCAAGTAATCTTCAGTGGTTGGTGTAATGTCTATCAGAATGGATGCTGGCGTGCTGTGACACACTGAGAGGAAGCAGTGATAACAGAAGGGTATTCGTTTTCACCTAAATAACAAGGTAAGTTAGAAATGTATTCAAACTCCCCTTTTCTCCAAGTCCATGTGGTACATGCCAATAATCCCCGTTTTGGGTAGAACTCCTATCTGCAGATACAGGAATAAAATCTCAGTTTTATGACTTCTTCCCCTACATGATGGTTGCGTTCATATTTACAGCAGAGAGAGTTTCTCTGCTAAGTGAACGAGCTTTTGCATAATTGATACTTTTTTGTTCAGAGAATCTTCACCTGATGCTTTTATTTTCTGACAGGATTTGTTTACTAGCATGTGCTTGTATCAGGTTTTTTGCCCTTGGGCATTTCCAGACTTTCCAGTGTTCGAATTTCTTTAAGTTTAACCTTAACCCTGTATTTCTTAGTTTTCTGTTACTTGTTTTTTTTTGTTTAACTACAATATTCTTGTAAGGTTTTTAACCCTTAAGTTACTGATGTGCTTTCAACCCTACTCTGGCTTAATGAAGATTTTTGTCTGGGCATTTCCTCAAGGTTTTAAAACTTTGAAATATTTCACATGCATAGGGACCCTAGACTAAGTGAGCTGAGGGCCCTGCAGGGCACTGGGAACCAAGGAACTCTGTGGAGCTTAAGACCTGCAAGTGACCCTGGATTGTCAACTTCTCCATACACCCCTGTCTTCCTAACTCCACAAGTGGCACGTGGTAATGGTGTTTATGGAAATCATGGCTTCTTCAAGTGCTTGCTCATCTAGATTCCATTCTAGGTGTGCATGTGCCCACTCACACAGCTGTTGGAGATTTTTGCCTTACCAGTATCCGTAGGGTTGGCTGTGGCGCCCCCTTGAGTGCTGCGCGCCCATGCGTTGGTATATTAGGCACTGATGGCCCTATGCCTTCTCTGTGACTTCTTATCGCCCAGGGTGATTAGTCAGAGCTCCTTTCCTTGGATAGCAAGGGCTAGCGGTTTCGTCCCTTCTGACTTCAAAGCTTAGGGACCTGTAAATAGTTTGTTTCTAGTAGTTAGTGTTAAGTAGTTGTTAAGTGTAGTTAGAAGTTAGAGTCCCAGTGGGGACATTGCCCCAGGTGGGGCATGCCCTGCGCGGATTGTAACAGGCCTATGTCTGTAAGTTATGCCCATAGCAGCTGCCTTAAGTATTTGGGAGAATCACATGTGAAGGACAAGTGTCGTATTTGTAAAAATTTTCGACTCAGGACTCCGAAGGAGAGAGATATTCACTTGCAGGCTCTCCTTATGGAGGCTGCTCTTCATCTGGTTTCTGAGCTGTCCCGCCAAGACTCGACAAGTACCTTGGCCTCGGTGCACAGTGCACCCCCGGCACCAGACTCCACCCGGCACCACTCCCTGTTGCCGGTGCCCAAAAAGAAAACAAGGAAGCACAGCTCCCCAGCACTGGGAAAGAAGGGCCATAGATCATTGGGGAAAGGACCCAGGCCACCTGGCCACTCTGGAGCCACTTGTATGTGCCTCCCCGGTTGGGGCCCTTAGCCTCTTGAAGGGTCCACCACTGACTCCCGGAAGCAGTAAGAGACCCAAACTCCTGATGGCATCAATGCCTTCCCAGAAGTTCCCCCAGTGCCAAGAGAACAGAGGCCTCTGCCTGTGCTGCTGGCACTGCACGTGTCGCAAGAAACAGCAGAGGCTCCCTTCAAGAGCAAGCCAGCTGCTAAGACCCCTTGAGGGGCAGTGGAGTGCCACCGATTCTCTTGAGATAAGGCAGTGCTCCACCTCCACGCCGCAGATCTCCAGACTTGCAGCCCAGTTCCTCTGGGGCTTACCTCAGGCACCACAATTGCGGTCCCCGGTGTCTCGATGCAGATAGCCTAGGGGAAGACACTGGTCTCCGTACCACCGGCACCGTTTGCCTTCCCACCGGTCGTCCTCTCAGCGCAGATCTCGGTGGCCTGTCCCGTGGGAGCGCTTCTCGTCTTGACTATGGTCCCCCCGGCACCAGTCCCCTTGATACCAGCGCCGATCCTCTCACTCCGGGCACCAGTCTCCAGCAGTGATGGTCAGTGGCCAGATGTAGGCATCAACGGCCACACCATGGTCACCAGAAGGGGATTCCTCTGGCACGGAAGGGCAGTTCAGCCCCTCACCCAGACTCCACCGGCACAACTGGGCATGTGAGGCTGTGTGGACATAAACTGGCCACGGTGGCGCCATCCATCAGCCTTATTGGAGCTTGTGGAGCATGCCGGTCATGACAATGACTCCTTTGCACTGCTCATCTGCCGCTGCCTCAGTGCAACAGTTGGCGGTACCGATGGCACCAGGCTTGGTGCATGGGTCGTACTCAGAGGCTGGGGTAGAGGACACTGCACCCACCCCTAAACCTCTCTCCCCGCATTGGGGATGATGCCCCAGGATTTCCGCTGGTGGTACAATCGTCATCTTCATCCTAGGACAAGGTGGTCGCAGGACCCTCGAGGGCCAGCCCACTGAACAACTTTAAAGAACACCAGGCCCTGCTTCGATAGGCGACTGAGAACTTGGGCCTAGAGGTGGAGGAGATGGCTGAGCAGGCAGACACCTTGTTTAACGTCTCTCAGCCTCTACCCCTGCCCGTGTTGCACTACCAGTGCATGACTGAGTCCTCAACATTTCCAAGGCCTTCTGGCAAACCCCGTCGTCCAGCCCTCCCACCTCCAAAAGGGCCAAAAAGAAGTACTTTGTCCCAGCCAAAGGGTTTGAGTACCTTTATATCCACCCACCTCTGTGCTCGTTGGTTGTCTTTGGAGCCAACGAAAAAGACAAGAGGCCAAGAGACTGGACCTGTTGGGGAGGAAAATTTATTTGACTGCCAGCCTGCAATTCCAGGTGGCGAACCATCAGGTCTTGTTGAGCAGATACAGTTGTAACTTATGGGACTCCCTCCATAAATTCAAGGAGCCCCTTCTGTGGGGTTTGGCCCAAGAATTCGGCACCCTGGTAGAGGACGGCACCGTAGTGGTTAGGTGCTCCTTCCAAATGCCATGGCTCCTCTGCACTTGTTCCCGACACCTGCCCTTGATGAGCCAATCACTGAGATACGGGAAGACCTGGACTCAACGCCTCAGGTAAGTGGCCACTAATACCATATATTTTATGAATACCCTTGGGGACTCGGCAGCTAGGGTGGTCATGGTGGTTATGAGGTGCAGCTCCTGGCTTCAGACCTCCGGCCTCTCCCAAGAGATGCAGACTTCGATCCAGGACCTCCAATTGGATGGGATTGGTCTCTTTTCAGAACAGATGGATGCAAGGCTGCATGGAATAAAGAACGCTCGGGCCACCCTTCGCTTGCTGGGCATGCGTACACAGTAGTCTGCACAGAAGCAGTTCTAGCCGCCCCTGCCACCAAGGCCTTGGCAGCCTTGTGAGGGGTCTGCAAGGAGAAGGGATGAGTTTCAGTTGCCGCCACCCTTCCTCCTCCTACTCACCTGCGCAGTCCAGCTTGGCAAAGCATCCCGGGGGCCAGAATCACTCCTTTTGATCGTGCACTTGAGAGCGATGCCCCAGTCAGCTCCCAGGATCCACGCCATTCTTTACTTGACCGTCTTTATCCCTATTGTTCGGCCTGGTCGCGGGTCACCTCGGATCGCTGGGTGTTACAGATACTGTCACAAGGCTACAGCCTGACGTTTTCGTCCGCCCCTCCCTCTCACCTCCCCTCTTTCCCATCCCTCTTCAGGGACCCTGCTCACGAGCAACTCCTCACTGAAGAGATTGAGAACCTCCTGCACCTGGGGATGGTGGAGGAGCTCCCTCGGGACATGAAAGGAAAAGGGTTCCACTCCCACGACTTCCTAATCCCGAAAGCAAAAAGGGGGCCTCAGACCCATTCTGGATTGCAACACCTCAACACATCTCTCAAGAAGTTGAAGTTTTGCATGGTCTCCCTGGACTCCATTATTCTGTCCCTGGATCTGGGAGACTGGTATGCCACTCTTGACTTGAAGGATGCTTATTTCCATATTCCAAGGTCACAGACGTTTCCTCCATTTCATAGTGGGCGGACACTATTTCCAATTCACAGTGCTGCCCTCTGGCCTCTCATCGGCCCCAAGGGTATTCACAAAATATATGGTATTAGTGGCTACTTACCTGAGGCGTTGAGGAGTCCAGGTCTTCCGTATCTCAGTGATTGGCTCATCAAGGCAGGTCTCGGGAACAAGTGCAGAGGAGCCTCGATTTGGTGCGTTCCACCTGCCACGACCTGGGCCTATTAATAAATTAGAAAAAATCCACCTTAAGGCCGGTCCAACAAATAGAATTCATTGGGGCGGTTCATGACTCCACGTGAGCCAGAACCTTCCTTCCGGAGGCATGTTTTCAGGCCACGTCAGACCTGATCTCCCATGTGAAGAACCACCTGCTCACCACTACTCACGCTTACCTGCGGTTGTTGGGCCAAATGGCCACATGTACATACATGGTCAGGCATGCCTGGCTCCATCTCTGGCCTCTGCAAGTGTGGCTGGCGTAGGTCTACATCCCCAACAGGCATGACCTAGACCAGGTAGTCAGGGTGCCCGATCACATCCGGTCATCCCTAGATTAGTGGTCAGACCCCAGGTCGGTGTTGGAGGGAGTGCCCTTCAGGGCCCCAGCCTGATTGCTGCCCCTGGTCTCTGATGCTTCGGACCTGGGCTGGAGAGCCCACCTGGGTGAGCTCAGCACGCAAAGCCGCTGTGGGATGATCTGGCCCTCCATGTCAATGTCAGGAAGCTGAAAGCAGTTCACCTGGCCTGCCAGGCTTTCTCGCCCAAGCTGAGGGGCAAGGTGGTGCAGGTCCTGACGGACAATGCGGCCGCGATGTATTACATCAACAGGCAGGACAGAGCCTGATCATCAGCCTTTTGCCAAGAAGCTCTCCACTTTTGGGACTTCTGCGTGCAGCAAGCCATTCTTCTGATTAGCCGCACGTCTACCCAGGACCGGGAACGTATTAGCAAATCACCTCATCAGGACCTTCTTGTCTCACCAAGAGTGGTTGCTCCATCCAGAGCTGGGGGACTCCCCAGGTGGTCTTGTTCACATCCCATCAGAACAGGCAATGCCACATGCTCTGTTCAATCTAGAGGATGGACAGGGGCTCCCTGTCAGACACTTTTTTGCTCCCCTGGTCAGGGGCCCTGATGTACACCTTCCCGCCAGTGCCATTGATCCACAGAGTCCTTGTGAAGATCAAACAGGACAGGGTGAAGATTATCCTGATAGACCCCATGTGGCCTCAACAGCACTGGTTCGGCATGCTGCTGGATCTTTCGGTAGCTGCCCCGACCTGCTGTCCCAGAACCACGGTAGTCTTCTGCACCCGAAACTGGCGGCATTGCACTTGACAGCTTGGCTCCTGCATGGCTGAATGCAGAAGAACGGGAATGCTCGGCCTGGGTTCAACAGGTCCTGTTCAGTAGCCGAAAGCCCTCCACCAGAGTGACTTACCTGGCCAAATGGAAAAGGTTCACATGCTGGGCCTCCAAACAACGTATTTGGACTGAGCAGGCCTCGCTGCAGGTGATCCTGGATTATCTTTTGCACCTCAAACTCCAGGGATTGTCCCTGTCATCGATCAGGGTCCACCTGGTTGCTATTTCAGCTTTCCACCCACCGCTCCAAGGCTGGTCGTCGGTCTTAGGTCACGACATGACAGCCCGGTTCTTGAAATGTCTGGAATGTCTCTACCCGCATGTCCAGGATCCTGTCCTTTCCTAGGACCTGAATCTCATGCTGTCAAGACTCATTGGGCCTCCCTTCAAGCCTCTGGGTTCCTGCTCTCTTCTTCTTCTCTTCTGGAAAGTTTCATTCTTGGTTGCGGTAACGTCTGCCTGCAGGGTGTCTGAGATCAGGATGCTTACTTCAGAACTGCCCTATACAGTATTCTACAAGGATAAGACCAGCTGTGGCCGCATTCAGCATTCCTGCCCAAGGTAGTTTCCCAGTTTCGTACCAGCCAGGACATATACTTACCTGTCTTCTTCCTGAAGCCTCATAAATCAGAATAGGAACACAGGTTGCACACCCTGAATGTCAGGAGGATGCTGGCCTTCTACATCAACAGGACAAGCCGTTTCGCAAGTCAACGCAGCTGTTCGTTGTGGTGGCAGACAGGATGAAAGGTTGCTCAGTGTCTGCTCAAAGGATTTTGTCCTGGATCACGGCTTGCATCCACTACTGCTACGAGCTGGCAAAAGTGCCTTCACCGGCGATCGTGACAGCACACTCGACTAGAGTGCAAGCGTCATCAAGGGCCTTCCTGGTACAAGGGCCTATCCAAGAGATCTGTGGAGCTGCTACCTGGTCATCTGTCCACACATTCTCGTCTCATTATGCACTTACCCAGCAAGCTCAAGACGACGCTGGCTTTGGCAGAGCAGTGTGGCGACTTGCACATCCATGAACTCCTAGCCCACCTCCATGGACACTGCTTGTGAGTCACCTAGAATGGAATCAACCTGAGAAAGCACTCGAAGAAAAAACAGTTACCTCCCTTTCATAACTGTTGTTCTTCGAGATGCGTTGCTCATGTTGTCCATTCCATTACCTGCCCTCCTGCCCCTCTGTCGGAGTTGCCTGCAAGAAGGAACTGAGAGGCCGTAGGGCTGACAGTGTCTAATATACCAACGCATGAGCACAGCACTCAAGGGGGCGCCACAGCCGACCCTACAGGCTACTAAGGCAAAAATTTCCAATCGTGCACGTGGGCGCGCACATGCACACCTACAGTGGAATGGATGTGACCAACACATCTTGAAGAACAACAGTTACGGAAGGTAGGTAACAGTTTTTTCCATAATTTTCTTATAATTTATCCCCAAATTTTTTCCTTTCCCGCCACATGAATCAGAACTCTAACCTGAGAAAGATGCCACCATATGTGCACCCTGGAGCAGGATGTTAGAATTCTGCCATCTACTCCAGGAAGTGTGCATGAGGATTCTGCTCCCTTACCTTCCTTTTATGGGAGGATCATGTTGTTGCTCATCTCCCCAATGCAGGATGCTGAACATTATATCATTAATGCAGGGGAGTGGGTGAAGGCCTGCATCTGGAGAAATACAGCACTGTTGCCTCTGAGGGGATCCCTTGAGATTAGGGTGAAACTGGGAGGAGGAGGAAGCCTGTTGCGTCAATCCTTGGTTCATGGCCCAATCCATTGTGTGTGTACAGATTATCAAATAAGCCCGTGAGAACTCTTGGAACATGTATTCTCCTCACTCTACTGACTCCTTTCAACCAATATGTATGATCTGCCTCCAACTGGACAGCCAGCTATTACACAGAGAAACATTACTGAGATGGCATTTCATAGAATTCTGCAAAAATCTTCCTTTGGCCTTTCTTTTAAGTTATGCAGTAGCTACTGCACCACTTGACACTTCTGAAATGCAGTTCTCAGCTATGTAAGCTAACTGGACTATAGATCTACCTTTATATGTGCCTATGTATGTATCCTACAAATACAAACAGTTTTTAAAACCCACTAAAAGTAAAAGTGCCATTAGGCAATCAATCATACATATTCTTTATACACAAAATAGTGAGGGTTGTAATGTAAAACCTGTATGAGGATGAAATTGTTGTAGGGTTGGTAATGAACTTCATAGTTCAAAACGAAAGCAAACTAAACAGATTGGTATAAAAGTTTCAAGGAAAGCTGTTCCTTGTGATCCTTTCTTATTGCAGTTGTATTAATTTGACGTGGTTATCAGGTATTGGTATTGACACGGAATGTCCTGCATTAGGTAAGTTCTTGGTTTGAGGATGTTATTCATAGTGGTGCACAATTTGAAGGAGCAGGACAATCACATTTTAGATTCATTTTTTGTTTATTTGTTGTAGATTAAATTATAGTGAAATTGAAAGGCATCACTTTAAAGATCAAGACGTGTACTCAGACAAATCTGATAAGGAAAATGATCATGATCATGATGAGTCTGATAATGATGGCCTAGGGAAAAGTGAAGAAAGTGACACTGACACATCAGAGCGACAGGATGACTCTTATGTTGATCCAGAACCTGTTGATCTTATCAGGGAAACTACCTATATGGAACAGATTCATGAAGAACTTGGAGAGGTAAATAATGTACTCTTAGTAGTAGTCATCTTATTTCCAGATAGCAAATTGACTTAAGAGTTTTAGAAGTCAAATTGAATGTCATTGGAAAGTTGCCTTGCAGTGTAGGATTTAGTACTTTAAGGAGACTTGTGAAAGTGTGACTACTCCCCCTCATGCCCCTATATTTAAGAGATTCCTGTTCACCACTAGTCTTGTGGCTGAGCAAGGGACTTCGGGCAAAAGCTACTGAGATGATTCTTTGGAATACTCCCCAAACTTAAGGGACTGATTTTACATAGAAAGTGCCTCCTGCAGCAGAAGTGGAGTCCAGCTGCTTGTCCTTTCATTATTAGTGATTGGATTACATTAGCTTGGTTTCAAGGCTCTCTTCTCAAGGAAAAGGGCAAGAAACTTCGTTATTAAATGAAGTTAAGAGGCTTCTTCACATTCTAGTTTCCCCCTTAATCAGAGAGGCCAGTAGTCACAAGATTTTCAGGGCTCAGAGATTGCTTTCGTTGCCTTCTATCTTTTAACAAATTTGTTAAGTTGATCTTCACAATGACTCTGACGTACCTTCTTCATGGCAAAGCTCCACCTGTCTGTGATGTCCTGAGCATCTGTGTGATTAAAAAGTAGCAGTCACCATAAAAAAATCACCAGTGCTATTTGAAATGGTAACGCTGAATCTGACTTGTTTGAGCCTCTCTCTTGTGGCTGTTCACTGCTAGAGACTTTTTTTTTTTTAAGCAGCAGCAGGGAATGAACAAGATGTCAGATGATAATTTGTAGCCTACCTTAGTGCTGCAGTTACCGATTTCTGCTCCAAAGATGTTAGAACTTTTTTTAGACAAAACCCGCAACAAGTTTTTTTTGTTTAGTTTTTTTTTTAAATTGGAAATAAGGTAGCTTCTTCTAAAATCCTGTTTTCCTTTCTTGAAACTCTTGAAAAGGGAAATATCTCCCTTTTCTTCTCCTAGTCTAGCAGAGTGTCTTCTGAAGATGTGTAGATGGGAGAGAAAGCATCCTCTTGCTGCTGCTAGAGGAAGGGAGGCATATGGAAGAGTGCAGGACATATCAAAGGGTAGAGGTGAGGGTGAAATGGGCAGATTCTTCTGCAACATTCAAAATGAGAAATTGATTAACGTAACCAATGGCCCCTGGCTGGCACATTCACCGCATGTGAGAGAAAAGGGAAACATATAGTTGATGGCTGGGAAAGGAACAGGCTTCTGACCATGGTCCCATCTAGAGGGCTCTCTTGTTATAAAAAGTAATATAATTATTGTTGCAAACCCAATTCCTAAAAAAATTTCTAGATAGCATATTTGATTTGCTGTGTTAATCAGGTAGCATATATTAAACTTCTCAGAATGCCTCTAACGGGGGTAGTTCCCATACTCCTGCAGGTAGTTGGTTAGCTACCATGTATCTTAAACCTAACTTATTGTTTGTCCTAAATGTGTGTAGTTTTTTTCACAGGCTATGTTGAACTGTTACTGTGTTTCTACTTTTTCATCAACATTTTTTCCTGGTGGAAGGCAGGGGAGGCTTGTCAAACCGAAACAGTGTCGGAGGAGAACAAAAGCCTGATCTGGATGCTGTTGAAACAAGTCCGTCCAGGAATGGACCTCTCCAAGGTTGTACTGCCTACGTTTATCTTGGAACCTCGTTCTTTCTTGGACAAACTCTCTGATTACTACTATCATGCAGACTTCTTGTCTGAGTGAGTTAATTCTTTTCACTTTAAAAATAAATGTTATTAAATAGTGAAATGACTTTGCAAGGTTTTCTATCCATCCCGGTTAAACTGAAGCAGAGAACGCTGAATGTCTGAATGCTCATCTAACAATGTATTAAACACCGTATTGTGGGATTTCCTTGGCTTTTTACTTCCTAAAACTCATAAAATATATCTCAAAGGCAAATTTTCCTGGTCAGAAATTTATGATAACTCTGACAGAGAAATGTGCTTGTCAGTGCTACTAGAAACATAGGATAGGAACCTTTGGAAACTTCTGTTTTCCTATGCTTTAAGAAGTTAAGAGCCAGTTAGTGAAGGCAAAGGGAATTAAATTTCCTAACTATCTACAAAACAATACCATTTAAGTAGTCCAATTAAAGTGTTTTGTTAGCTATATGAGGGCCTAGATCAGTGGTTCTCAACCTATTTACCATTGTGGGTCGTATCCAATACTACCTGTCTAGCCCTGAGGATGTCACATGGGCCACAGGTCTGTGCTGATTGGGCTGCAAGCAGCCTGTGGGCCGCAGGTTGAGAACCACTGGCCTAGATGAATTCACTTGATTTATCTGAGAACCAAAAGGAATAAGAAGGATGTAAAATGGAATGCTTCACTTCAACTTGGAGTCTTGTGAATTTCTAAAGCAGTCTTCCCATATTGGAGAACTGTACAGATAAGATTTTGGGTGCAAGGGCCTAAGTACTATATCTTTGCAATGGCCATTCTGCCCAGAATTGGACATAATTGGCTTTGCAAAAGGAATAGTTTCCCCCGTGACTTTTGGCTTTTAAGTGGGGGAAACACACAATTCTCTCAAGAGCCAACAGTTCTCCAGTCTGTTCTCAAGACTAGATTTTCTTGTTACTTTATTGTTTTGACAAATATTTAATAATAAACACAAAAAGGGCTCTACTTCACCCTACAATCCTAAAATGGGGATTACATCACGTGGATCAATGTCTGGATCAATGTCTGTCTACAGTATTAAGCTATATTAGAAAGGAACAAAAGTCCATAAAGGAAAACAAAATATTTAGTTGAATTTCAAGAATCAAACCAAGCTTTTTGATCATAAAATGAGCATTTTCTTGTATTCAAGAAGCTTATTGGGACTCAGTGTTGCTAACTTTCTCCTTGGACCTCACTAGTCTGACTAGCAGCAATATCTCCCCATCTACAGTAGGAAAAGTTTCCAGTGAGATATTTGGGAAGCAGTCTCTTGGTAATACTGTCAAATCTTTAAGAAGCATGACTTTTTTTTTTTAAAATTTGGCAGCTTCTTGGTCAACTGTATGCCAAAAGACATTATTGATCTTTATTCTGAGTACTTTCTAACTATGTCCATTCAGTTACCAGTGAATCTGATAAAATTATTTGAAACATATGTACTTAAAATATAGGTGTGATTTTAAATTCCCCATGTGTACTCATTCAAAAACTTGTTACAAGATCTATTTTCTGGTCAATAGATAATATATTATAATGTATATCAATGTAAATGATAATATGCTGGTAGTAGATAATAATGGTAGAAGATCTATCATGTGTCTATTTCAATTTTATCTTTAATCCAGTAACTCTGTCATGTTTCATAGGGCTGCTCTTGAAGAGAATGCTTACAATCGTATGAAGAAAGTAGTGAAATGGTATTTGTCAGGATTTTACAAAAAGCCAAAGGTAACCTTTTGCATGTTCCTCTGCTATTAAAGGATGATCTTAATGTTTAATTATTTTAAAAGCAATATATACAAATATGAAGCTGCCTCTTATATTTGGACTCAAGCCATGGTTGAAATGGACTGCATTAATGCACATTTTTGGCAATGAATGTTGCAATATGCATTTTCAGCTAAATTGGGCAGTTCCTATATTCTTGATAGTCATGCTTTCAGTAAGGAACATCAATCTCAGTAGGAAATTACAACCAGGATTAAATAGCAACATTTTTAGTATTTTATACTTGGCCCCCTACTTGCCTCTTAGCACTTCTTCTTTCTAGCAGTGCTGATGGGAGGGGTATTGAATGACACACAGCTTGCCTCTGCTTAATTTCAGACAGAAGGACATGAGTGATTAAACCAGTTCTCCCACAACAGCCCAACTGCTCTATCCCCCATCATAAAATGTACACAGAATAAGAAAGGATCGCTGAAGTACTAATGAGTACCTGTTTCTACTCTTTGTCCCCCAGAATTCATGGGGTTATCTTCAAAGTTGGACTCTCTCTCATACAGTATATTCTAGTGTCCTCTGCTCTTTTTTCCTTTACATTTGATAGTGCTAATTCCATTTTCTGTAAACTGTTTTGCATTTTCTGTGATTGTATTGTCTGATTGAAATCTCCAATGTTTCTGTTCAGGGACTAAAGAAACCATACAATCCTATACTTGGTGAGACTTTCCGCTGCATGTGGATTCATCCCAGGACAAACAGCAAGACTTTCTATATTGCTGAACAGGTATTGGCAAAATAGGTTTTGCTATTAATCTGACTTTTTAATATATGCCAGCAGTTAGTTAATTTTTGCTCTGCTTTGTTGAACAGATAAAATACAGTAACTCCTCACTTAAAGTCGTCCTGGTTAATGTTGTTTCATTGTTACGTTGATGACCAATTAGGGAACATGCTCATTTAAAGTTGTGCAGTGCTCCCTTATAACTTCGTTTGGCAGCTGCCTGCTTTGTCCACTGCTTGCAGGAAGAGCAGCCCGTTGGAGCTAGCTGGTGGGGGCTTGGAACCAGGGTGGACAGGCAGCCCCCCTATCAGCTCCCCGCTCCCCTAAGTTCCGTGTGCAGCAGCTGCCCAGCAGGCTATCAATTGCCAGCAGTTCAGCTGTCCCTCCTGCTGTCCCACTGCCATGTGTTGCTCCTGCCCTCTGCCTTGGAGCTGCTCCTTGGAGCTGCTCCCTGGAGCCTTCTGCTTGCTGTGCCGGGGAGGGGGGGGGGCCGCTAATGTCAGGGTGTCTCCTGCTCCTGTATTCTGCTTACCCCATCTTCCATAGAGCGGGGGGACATGCAACAGGGCTCAGGATGGAGGGAGCTTCCTGGCAGCAGCTGCCATCTCAGCTTGCTGATCTACTTTGATCTACTTTCTACTTTCTGTGGATGAAGGGAAAGCAGTGGATGTATTGTTTCTTGACTTTAGCAAAGCTTTTGACACGGTCTCCCACAGTATTCTTGTCAGCAAGTTAAGGAAGTATGGGCTGGATGAATGCACTATAAGGTGGGTAGAAAGCTGGCTAGATTGTCGGGCTCAACGGGTAGTTATCAATGGCTCCATGTCTAGTTGGCAGCCGGTATCAAGTGGAGTGCCCCAAGGGTCGGTCCTGGGGCCGGTTTTGTTCAATATCTTCATAAATGATCTGGAGGATGGTGTGGATTGCACTCTCAGCAAATTTGCGGATGATACTAAACTGGGAGGAGTGGTAGATACGCTGGAGGGGAGGGATAGGATACAGAAGGACCTAGACAAATTGGAGGATTGGGCCAAAAGAAATCTGATGAGGTTCAATAAGGATAAGTGCAGGATCCTGCACTTAGGACGGAAGAACCCAATGCACAGCTACAGACTAGGGACCGAATGGCTAGGCAGCAGTTCTGCGGAAAAGGACCTAGGGGTGACAGTGGACGAGAAGCTGGATATGAGTCAGCAGTGTGCCCTTGTTGCCCTTTGGGATGTATAAGTAGGGGCATAGCGAGCAGATCGAGGGACGTGATCGTTCCCCTCTATTCGACATTGGTGAGGCCTCATCTGGAGTACTGTGTCCAGTTTTGGGCCCCACACTTCAAGAAGGATGTGGATAAATTGGAGAGAGTCCAGCGAAGGGCAACAAAAATGATTAGGGGTCTGGAACACATGAGTTATGAGGAGAGGCTGAGGGAGCTGGGATTGTTTAGCCTGCAGAAGAGAAGAATGAGGGGGGATTTGATAGCTGCTTTCCACTACCTGAAAGGGGGTTCCAAAGAGGATGGCTCTAGACTGTTCTCAATGGTAGCAGATGACAGAACGAGGAGTAATGGTCTCAAGTTGCAGTGGGGGAGGTTTAGATTGGATATTAGGAAAAACTTTTTCACTAAGAGGGTGGTGAAACACTGGAATGCGTTACCTAGGGAGGTGGTAGAATCTCCTTCCTTAGAGGTTTTTAAGGTCAGGCTTGACAAAGCCCTGGCTGGGATGATTTAACTGGGAATTGGTCCTGCTTCGAGCAGGGGGTTGGACTAGATGACCTTCTGGGGTCCCTTCCAACCCTGATATTCTATGATTCTATGATACTTAAAAAGGCAATGTACTTAGAGGGGGGTCAGTGTACTTAAAGGAGCAATGCGCATTTCTCTCACACATATGGTGTGTGTCTCTGTGTCTGCCATGTTGTCTACCCTCCCTCCATTCCTGCTGCCTTGTAGAATCTGAGGCTACATTAACAACAATGAGTTAACCCTTGCGGGCTCAGGCAATTGCTAGTTTATCATTTAGCAGTAAGATATTCCCTAGGAAATAGCCCACCTCTGACTTCACCACCTCAACCAAGCTTCACAATCATCCTCGCTGTGTACCAGTATTAAATTGTTTGTTTAAAACTTATACTCTGTGTGTGTGTGTATATATGTATGTATATATATATATATATATAAAATTTAAAAAAAATTGTCTTTTGTCTGGTGAAAAAAATTTCCCTAGAACCTAACCCCCCCTATTTACATTAATTCTTATGAGGAAATTGGATTCACTTAACGTCGTTTCACGTAAAGTCGCATTTTTCAGGAACATAACTACAACGTTAAGCGAGGAGTTACTGTAACAATATTCTGTGTAGTCATAGTTACCCCAATTTGGCAAGGTACTTAACATTTCTGAGTAGTCCCAGGGCTCCTTAATACTGGCTCAGTATCTTGCTGAATCTGAACCAGTATTTAAGAAATGATTTGATGTCTTTGTTTGAATGTCTATTTGCTTAGGGGAATGGCTGCTACATGAATTACTAAGTGTCTGAACACTACATCAAGAGCAGATGCTGATTTTGGGAGTGGAGGGACAAAGTTTCACTCATTCAAATAATAGTGTTTCTTAGGCCATCTTCTCAGGGAAGTCAGTGTTAGTCTCCTATAAGGGCTCTGCGGCAGTATCATGGAGGAGAAAAAGGGTTATTCACCAGCAATAAGTTTTGTCTGTGAATGTAATACTGTCATGTTGATCCTCTGTCTCAGAGCCAAGCCACAAATAGTGTTTCTAAAGGCACAGAGGGGAACTAAGGGATGGGTAGAAGAACTGGTATATTTGTACCCTTGACCTATGTAGTGTTGGGATTGAGGAATTGTGCACATATTCCTACCTGCTACTCAAAAATAGTTCATTGGCCATGTGGGTAGGCACCCATCTCTTACAGTGGGGCTGTAGCGAGACACTACTATTAAGTAACCTCTAATCTACTAGCTTCTCTTTCTGAAAAATAAAAATAACATGGCAACTAGCTCTGGAACTTGGCAGAGGAGGCAGTAAAACAACTGCAGCCAGTAGGCCAGGAAAATCCAAGCATATGGTACTTCTGGTCCAAGCTGAGGTGGAAAACCTGGGAATTAGGACACTCCGACCAGGCAAATGCATGCTTCCAGCTAGTGAGACAATTCATGTGTTCTAGGGTTTGAGATTAATTATTAAAGGGTAGTGGTGCTTGCAAGGGACAAACAGTGCTAAGTACATGAAAAGTATACAAGAAGTTCTGCAGACAACCTTGATCTTTAATGGTACTCTGGATTTTTACTAGACATAGGTGGTTATACAAGAGATTTCTTAAAGATAATATTTGAGACACTTATTTTTGTAATAGTCTATCATTTGAAGTTTTCTAGTTACACCTTGAATTCAGTAAGGATGTTGACTTTGTTTGATCAGAGTATATCTTTAAATATGTCTTGACTTCTGTCTATAAAAATTTCCTATAGATGGCTTTCTTTGGATTTTAAATCATGTGCACTTTTGATATGTGCTTTCTGTAGCTTACTTAGGGCTTGTCTACACTACCCGCCAGATCGGCGGGCTGCGATTGATCCAGTGGGGTTCGATTTATCACGTCTAGTCTAGACGTGATAAATCAACCGTTGAGCGCTCTCCCGTCGACTCCGGTACTCCACCACAACGAGGAGCGCAAACGGAGTCAACAGGAGAGCGTCAGCTGTCGACTTACTGCAGTGAAGACACCGCGGTAAGTAGATCTGAGTACATCAACTTCAGCTACGCTATTCATGCAGCTGAAGTTACATAACTTAGATTGACCCCGTGCGGTAGTGTAGATCAGTCCTTATTAGAACAAGAATTATTGCAACACTTCAACTGCTTGTGTTCAACTTTGTTGCATTCAACAGGTGTCTCATCACCCCCCAGTATCTGCCTTCTATGTTAGCAACCGAAAGGATGGATTTTGCCTTAGTGGTAGTATCCTGGCCAAATCCAAGTTCTATGGTAAGTTCTTTATGCTTTTTTATATACAGTGGAGACCTGATTATCCAATCTAATAGGGACCAGATCGGATAACCAAAAATCCAGATAAACCAGAGAATGGGTGGCTGGGACTCCCACTGCAAGCCCTGGGTGGCTAGTGGTTCGGTAAATATGGAGTGACAGATAATGGAGGCTCGGTTAAACTGGGTTCTACTGTATTATTACACAAGGAATCCATAAAAAGTTGGAAATGCAATTAGATGTTTTTATTAAATAAATGCAAGGAGTGCCTAAAATTCTAAGGATTATTTAAACAAAGAAACTGTGCTTTAAAAACTTTATTTACAAACCATTAAGAATCAAGTCACTTATTGGCATCTTCTTCTTCCAAATAGAAGTGCTCTATTAATGGCTTTGGTATAGATGCTATATTTTGTAAAGGGGATGCTCTACAGCATACGGGCTTCAGTATAAGGACAGAATGCAACAGAGGATGACCCAGTCTCTTCAATCTATTGCTCACTTACTGGGAAATGCTGCCTATTGTCCATTGGTTTTGAAAAATACATAGTGTAATTTGGTTTCCTTGTCTTTCAGGGAATTCATTATCTGCCATATTGGATGGAGACGGTCGACTAATGTTCCTAAATAGGGGAGAAGATTATGTAATGACCATGCCATATGCACATTGTAAAGGTAGATTTTTCCCCTTATTCAGAAGGTGGAAATGTTACAAAATTAGATGTTATCATAAGCTGTGGATAGGCTTGAGTTAGAGAGAACCTACTCTAAAGTGAAGTTGTCTGAACACACAAAACATTATTATATGCAGGTTCTTCCAGACCTGACGAAGAGCTCTCTGTGGCTTGAAAGCTTGTCTCTCTCAGCAGCAGAAGAAATTGGTCCAATAAAAGATACTAACTCATTCACCTTGTCTCTCATGCATAACATTGACGGTTCTCTAATTCTATGCTTCCACATCTGTTAGTAGAGCAAGTACATCTGTGTGGAGGGTCTCCTAGTTCGTGCTGTATTTTTGTTGTGGTAAATTTTGAAGAAAATCATGTGACTTTAATGACAAAAATATATAAAGCCACCTGCAATTGCAGTAAAAGTAATTAATGAAGTCAAGGGCTTGGGCCTATTTTTTTTTTTAATTTTCTTTTTTAAGGAACAAACCAATCAAAATGCACCATTGCTTCCTGCTGGAGATCTTAATATTTTAAACCAGTTTTTAAAAAGGGGTACCTAATTACTATTCTGCTTTTTACCCTCTTCTAGATTTTATTTCTTAACTTGGTCTTATCAGGGAACATAAGAAATTATACTTCTTACCCAACCATATGTACAAAAATGTGCTCACACACCATCTTAATTCAGCCAGATTTCACTTCATTCTTTCACTGTTAAACCAGCCCTTGAGCTTGTGATCACAAGATACACTGCAGTGCAGCACTGGGGCAAGGGGAGGGAGCGGATGCTGTTCTTCAGCTTAAATATTGAACTGGTGGTTTAGCTGCCTAGCTGGAAGTAAAAGATCCCTTTGAGACTCCCCAAAATAGTGGAGGATGAACCATTTGTCATGGCTAACATTGTCAATTAATTTAAAAATGTCGGTGTTCCATTAGTGAATGTCAAAAAGTCTAATAGCCAAGGGTGTATATATGATATGAGTACAGTGGGCTATTTATTGTCCATTTGCCTGTAATCGTTTCACTCTCTGAGAAGTGAGTGCTTTTTATGAAGCTATTTGGACAGGTGCTGGGTGTTGTGGTGATGAGAAACAGTACAAAACACTTACATTCAAATGGGACTAATTTTAACCCAATTTGCTGTTTATTCCAATACATATATTCTCTGGCAGAGACTGGACAAGTGTCTGCCCCAAATGCTGCCACTTCCATGTAAGACGTTGCATTGTAGCCGAATAGTGTAAACAGAATTAACTCCAGTTAGCTGGATTTTGGAAATCTTAGCTATGCTCGTCTCACTTCTTTCCAGATTTTTTAAAATTTATTTCATGCCAGAAAGGGAAGAACTTTTGTGTAGTTCTGTGACAAACAGATATAAAATATATTATGTAATGTATCAGCATCCACAGAGTAAAGGGCTGCACATACTCATGATTAGGAGACATCCCCTGAAGAGAAGATAAACTGGCTCTCTTGGCTATCCCTTTTTCCACCTGGCACCAATAAACATTCATTCTAAGGTTTTTTTTACAAGAATTTAGTGCTCATGTGTATCTTGCTCAGTTATCAATAAAAAGCAACTGGGCATTATAGGGGAACTCTGTTTGCATGTTATGTAACACAAATTATGTTTTCCTGCAGGAATTCTTTATGGCACAATGACTTTAGAGCTTGGGGGAACTGTCAACATTGCATGTGAGAAAACTGGATACAGTGCAACAATTGAATTCAAACTAAAGGTAAGAGGGCTCTGTATGTGGGCACGAGGGGAATTAAGAAAAATGGATGTAGCTCTTACCAGGTCACTATTCAGATTTTCAGAGTTGGTATTGATTTAACTCTTTTCTTGGAAAATGTATAGTTTCTTTATGCTAATTGCTGTATATCAAGCTATGTTAATCAAACTAATCACAACAAAGTGACTGTGGTACTAAAAGGAACAGTATCATTAATATCTACATTGATCATTAGATAGAATACTCTTCTGGGTCCAAAGGTCAGGAATTGGGCCCTTTGCTGGGACTTGGGCCCTGACCTTAGCAGTGCACCATCACACTGATACAGTGCTGTTAGGCTCGTCCAACGGATGACACTTTGGTTTAAATATCTCAAAACCCTTTCTCTCTGTCCAGGTAAAATTCAAGGGTTGTCCGACCCTCTTTAGATCAGTCAGGGATCATGTCACGTTTTGACCAATAGTCCTTATGTTAATAAAACTGTTTCAGCATAGCTTTTGAGAAATGATGGGATGACTGAACAAGATGTCATGGGCTCAGCTTTAACCCATGGATTAAATAGCTATGCTATGGGTTATTTTAAAGTAATTTTGGCTGTCACACCAGAGATTTCGTAACTATATGTTTTTGTCCTAATGTTTGACTTTGCTAATTTTTTTAGTGAGAGATAATGTTAGAGTATTTTTCTTTTTTGTTTTGTAGCCATTTTTGGGCAACAATGACAGTGTTAATCAAATATCAGGGAAAATTAAACTGGGCAAAGAAGTTCTGGCTACTTTGGAGGGCCATTGGGTAAGTAGTGAATGTGTCTATAAAATAAACTATTCCTGTTTTGCTAGTAATGTCAAATAAATAGCACTCTCCCTTCAAATTTGTTTTAAATTCACCTACATATAAAGCTACTTCATTCTGGCTGTAAACACTGGCACTTGAAAAGATGCAGCTCATGATAATAGATATCTTACTATATATATTCAGCTCTCAGGAATGACTCTGGAATCTAGATAATGCTGATTTTAAATGACCCTCTTGTTTTCGTTATTTTGTGTACTCCTGAAAGGTGCAGAGTTGGACAAAAAGGGTGGCAGTGCATTTGTGAGTGACATACAGTGTTCATGGAAAAAAAAATCAGTGGCATATATGGCACGTACACAAAGACATAATATATATCCATATATAATGTAATACAAACTAAATGAACTAAAATGGGGGTGGGAGCGGAAAGGGAATTGAGGTAAGAGCCTGGCATGGAGTGGCATGGGGACTCTGAAAGGAGAAACTGAGGCAGACACAACTGTTGTGCTGTGGCCTGCTGCAGGAGGGCGCTCCAGACAGGGTCATCCTATCACAGATAGCTAGTAGGGACTCTGGTAAGTGGTCAGCTTTCAAAAAATATATATGGGCTGTCAAATGACTAAAAAAAACTCACAATTAATGGCAAGATTAAAAAGAGTTGTGATTAATTGCAGTTTTAATCGCACTGTTAATAATAGAATACCAAATTTAATTTATTGTAAATATTTTGGATGTTTTTCTACATTTTCAAATATATTGATTTCAGTTACAACACATAATACAAAGTGTACAGTGCTCACTTTATATTACCGTATATACTCGTTCATAAGCCGAATATTTTTCGTAAAAAAGTGACGCATCAAAGAGCAGGGGTCGGCTTATAAACAGGTCTACACCAAAATTTGATGATTTTAAACTCTATGAAATCATTGAATTGAATATCTAATACGTTGTCGTTTTGTTTACCTGGAGCCACTTCCCACAGCTCCCATTGGCTCGGAATGGCAAACTGCGGCCACTGGGAACTGAGGAGCTCTGTGCCTGCGAACACTCCCTGACGGGCCGGGAGCTGAAGTTTGCCAACCCCTGAAATATAGGGTCGGCTTATGAAAGGGTTATACAGTTTTTACCATCTTTACTTATCCATCTTGGTGGGGGGGGTCGGCTTATAAACAAATCGGCTTTTGATCAAGTATATACGGTACTATTTTTTATTACAAATATTTGCATTGTAAAAAAAGATAAACAAAAGAAATAATATTTTTCGATTCACCTTATACAAGTACTTTGCTTGATCCGTGGTCTTATAGTGATCGTGAAACCCTGTAAGCATACTCTGTCGTGACTGGCAGGATTCATTTGCTATTGGTGGGTTATTTGTAGCACAAGAACTGGAGGCGAAAGCACATAGGCGGTACTGCAAACTTGGTATTGGAACCAGCTACAGATAACTGTCTTTTTATCCAGAGAACCATCCAGAAGTTTTTTACAAATAAACTTCCTATTCAAAAGACCTGACCTTCTGCTGCTTTGCGCCGTTAATTTTTGCTGATATTTAATCACTCCAGATCATGAGAACACAGTAGAACTGTGCCAGTGTCCACTAAATGATGAAGTACAGTATGTGAAGAGGGTCAGAACAAAGGTGTGCGATTAATTCTTGTGGGGAAAAAAATGCATTGATTTGTTTTGTGTTAATCGCTTGTGTTAACTGGGTTTGACAGCCATAAAAAAATAATTCTATATTTGTAATTTGCACTTTCATAATAAAGAGATTGCACTAGAGTATTTGTATGAGATTAATTGAAAAATACTATTTATTTTGTTTCTTTTTCACAGTGCAAATATTTGTAACAAAAAATAATAATATAAATTAAGCACTGTACATTGTATTCATAAACTAGGGAAATGCAACCAAATGGAGCTACCATAAAGTGGGTGCAAAACTGGTTGGAAAACCGTTCCCAGAGAGTAGTTATCAGTGGTTCACAGTCAAGCTGGGAAGGGCATAACAAATGGGGTCCCTCAGGGATCAGTTCTGGGTCCAGTTCTGTTCAATATCTTCATTAATGATTTAGATAATGGCATAGAGAGTACATGTATAAAGTTTGTGGACAATACCAAGCTGGGAGGGGTTGGAGGACAGGATTAAAATTCAAACTGATCTGAACAAACTAGAGAAAAAATATATATGGGCTGTCAAATGACTAAAAAAAACTCGCAATTAATGGCAAGATTAAAAAGAGTTGTGATTAATTGCAGTTTTAATCGCACTGCTAATAATAGAATACCAATTTTAATTTATTATAAATTTTATTATTTATTATTATTTATTATTATATATATTATTATTATATATTATTTATTATTATTTATTATTATAAATTTTTATTATAAATATTTTGGATGTTTTTCTACATTTTCAAAAATTTTACCTAGGGAGGTGGTAGAATCTCCTTCCTTAGAGGTTTTTAAGGTCAGGCTTGACAAAGCCCTGGCTGGGATGATTTAACTGGGAATTGGTCCTGCTTTGAGCAGGGGGTTGGACTAGATGACCTTCTGGGGTCCCTTCCAACCCTGATATTCTATGATTCTATGATTCTATGAAATGGTCTGAAGTAAATAGGATGAAATTCAATAATCACAAATGCAAAGTACTCCATTTAGGACGGAGCAATCAGTTGCACACACAAAAAATGGGAAATGACTGCCTAGGAAGGTGTACTGCGGAACGGAATCTGGGGGTCATAGTGGATCACAAGATTAAATATGAGTCAACAGTGTAACACTGTTGCAAAAAAGCGAACATCATTCTGCGATGTATTAGCAGGAGTGTTGTAAGCAAGACACGAGAAGTAATTCTTCCGCTGTACTCCTAGCTGATTAGGCCTCAACTGGGGTATTGTGTCCAGTTCTAGGCACCACATTCAGGAAAGATGTGAACAAATTGGAGAAAGTCCAGAGAAGAGCAACAAAAATGATTAAAGGTCTAGAAAACTTGACCTATGAGGGAAGATTGAAAGAATTGGGTTTGTTTAGTCTGGAGAAGAGAAGATGGAGAGGGGACATAACAGTTTTTAAGCACATAAAAGTTTGTTACAAGGAGGAAGGAGAAGAATTGTTCTTCTTAACCTTCGAGGATAGGACAAGAAGCAATGGGCGTAACTTGTAGCAAGGGAGGTTTAAGTTGGACATTAGGAAAAATTTCCTAACTGTCAGCATGGTTAAGCACTGGAATAAATTTTCTAGGAAGGTTGTGGAATCTCCATCATTAGAGAGTTTTAAGAGTAGGTTAGACAAACACCGATCAGGAATGGTCTAGATAATACTTAGTCCTGCCATGAGTGCAGGGGACTAAATTAGGTGACCTCTTGAGGACCCTTCTAGTCTTATGATTCTGTGTTGTAATTGAAATCAGTATATTTGAAAATGTAGAAAAACATCCAAAAATATTTATAATAAATTTAAATTGGTATTCTATTATTGTTTAACAGTGCAATTAATCACGACTATTTTTTAATCGAGTTCATTTGTTTTGCTTTATAGCTTGTGTTAACTGCGATTAATTGACGGCCCTATATGTACAAAATATACACACACATATATAATATATGTATATATTATAAAATGAATCTAGTTGCCTGCTTTTGTACAGAGATTCTAGTATTTTATTTCTAAAGGGATTGGAATAATTATTTTTAAAAGTTATTTGCAAAGCCACTGTATATAATTTTAAAAAACCACTTACCCAAAGTCCTGTGGGCCACTTGTACATTAATGTAATGTAATGGCTGTAATTTCGTAGATGGATTTCTTCTGCAACATCAAAAGAATATGGCTTTGGGAAAGCTCAGATGAGAGGTGGGAAGGAAATCCTAGGAGCTTCTAAACTAAAAATAGGACTAATGCTCTTCTAGTCTTGTCCTTTTGGACATTAGCACATACCAGTGTCTTTTATTTAAGAAATAATATTTGCAGTTCACCATTTAAAATTCCAAACTTTGTCTAAACCAACAGGGTATCTAATTTTTTTCAGCTTAACATAATTTTTCTTTTCATTTAGATATTCAACCAAAACTGCTTAACTATATTGTAGAGTATAAGGCTTAATCTTAAATGAGTACAGGATCTGTCGCACGGCCCTGTTAGGTAGCTTAAACCTACATTTTAGGCTTAATGGGTTTTCAGGTGTGTGTATTACAGGATTATAGGCGTCCAAAATATTAATATGAAAAATGTTTTCATTGTTTTAAAACTGAACTGAGAACAGTTTTTTGAGAGGTAAGTGGGGATTTAAAATATTCCTCTACTGTGTTGAGAACACAATAACATTATGCCAACATATTAGTACCAGATAGTGACAAGATTTTTAGTCTCCCCAGTCAAAATACAAAAATTAAAGACAGCATAAATATTGCAAAATAAACTAGATGTTTAAAATACTAAATTCTAGTGCAATAATCTATGGTAGTGCTAAAACCTAATATGAAACTTTTTCAAATCTCTTACGTAGATCTTGAAGGGTACAAGGCACAATCTTCATTTAATGCTTAGGGTATAACTTTTTAAGAGTTTTTTTAAAAAAATCTCTAATATTTGAAGAGCTCTTTTTTTAATACCACACAGTTTTTTCAAACAACTCATCACAAAAGATTGCTTGGCCCAGGCAGCTGGAAAGGAGGAGATTGCATACTTGGGATTTTTGTGTACTGCAAGATGCTCTTCAATGTTACTCATCAAAATTTTTTTTAATTATTAACCAAAACTCTGTACAAAAGTAGCATGTGCTCAGACTACTTCTTCTTCTTTATAATAAATGTTCTAGCTTCTCTAAAATACAGAATTTAACGCACAAAAATAATCCAACCTGCCACAATGGTATAAAAACACTCCCAAACTCATCAGAAACAAATAACGCTAAGCAGAACCCAGCTGCACCCCATTCTCTGAGAGCAGGTCTATGAATAAATAGATAAGTTCAGGTCAAAATTGTAGAGAATAGGGGAAATATCTGTATTATTTTTTTATGAATATCTCTCGTTCCTTAGCGTACCTGCTTGAGTCATAATCAGAGTCTCCCCCAGAAACTCAGAAAGTAACATAGGCCAAAATGTATGCTGAGATTTTTGCATTATTCTGACACAGATCTGCTTTGAAGAATGTAGACAATCAGGTCTGAATCTGAACAGTTTTCCAATAAACTGATTTTAAAGCAAAAACTGCCATTGTTCTAAACGTTCTACTGCAGGGGTGGACAAACTTTTTGCCCGAGGGCCACATATGGGTATGGAAATTGTATGGCGGGCCATGAATGGTCACAAAATTGGGGTTGGGGTGCAGGAGGGGGTGAGGGCTCTGGCTTGGGGTGCAGGCTCTGCAGTGGGACCAGAAATTAGGAGTTCAGGGTGCAGGAGGGGGCTCTGGTCTGGGGCAGGGGGTTGGGGCACGGGGGGGATGAGGGCTCTAGGTGGGGGTGCAGGCTCTGGGGATGAGAGCTTTGGGATGCAGGAGGGTGCTCCAAACTGGGACCGAGGGGTTCGGAGGGCGGGAGGGGGATCAGGGCTGGGGCAGGGGATTGGGGTGCAGGAGGAGGTCAGGGGTGCAGGCTCTGGATGGTGCTTACCTCAAGCAGCTCCCAGAAGCAGTGGCATGTCCCTCCTATGGGGAGGCATGGCCAGGCAGCTCTGCGTGCTGCCCTTTCCGCCAGCACTGCCCCTGCAGCTCCCATTGGCTGCGGTTCCTGGCCAATGGGAGCTGCGGGGGCACCGGCAATGTTCCGAGCCTCCTGGTTGCCCCTGCACATAGGAGCCAGAGGGGGGGACATGCCGCTCCTTCTGGGAGCTGCATGGAGCCACGCCACGCTCCCCGGCTGGAGCGGGGTAAGCCTCAGATCCTGCTCCCGGGCGGGAGCTCGAGAGCCAGATTAAAACATCTGAAGGGCTGGATGCAGCCCATGGGCCATAGTTTCTCCATCCCTGTTCTACTGTCTGAATTCAAGCTGAGACAATCTGAATTAATCAAACTTTATACTAATCAGGACAGTCACCCTGCTTGAGAACTCTTTGACATTAGAGTCTCTTCCATCACATCACAACTACTGCATATGATTTCAAGAACACTCTATGCTTCTGCCAGTGAGATTCAGAATATGATCTCTACCACTGGTGTTTTAGCCTCATTCCTTTCCACTTCCTTGGTAACAATCAAATACTTCAAATACTAATATTTATAAGTAGAAAAGTAGAAAATCCATTAAATCAGTTTCTTTGAAATTTAAATAGTCCTGTCAAGTCAAATTTATCCCCAAATGTAGCTTTTTGTAGGAATGTGCTTTTACATAATTTAAGAATATTAAAAATGTTTCCATAAACTTATTTTCCAATTGAAAGTTTAACAAGAATATGGCAGTGAAATATACTGCAGCATTGTGCTGTGTAGTGCATTAGAACCTGACTGAAATTGCCTCACACATTTAATAATCTAAGTTAGTAGTAGTAGCAGAGACAAGGAAATCTGTTTTTGAGCTATGACTTTTGAGCATTCCCAGCCAGGTGCGTCAAAAGGGAATAACAAAGTCTTCATTTGCAAAAAGTTCTGTATCCAGGGTCTCTGTTCCTCAGATTTGTTCTTGCTGGCTTTATTTAAGGCTGCTACAATTTTTGGTAACTAAAGTCATTAAAAATGTTGAACTTTATAGGACAGTGAAATTATTATTAGCGACAAAAAGACAGACATTTCAGAGACCTTCTGGAATCCAACATCTGAGATCAAGCAGCGCAGATTAACAAGATACACAGTGAAATTTGATGAGCAAGATGGCTTTGAGTCAGAGAAGTAAGTTCATGAACTATTAGCTCCTGGTCTTTTAGTTAATTACATAAAGAAGAGTATATATGCTGTTTGACAAATAAAATATGGAAGAGAGCATGACCTACTGTTAAAGCATAAGATTTGGAGATGGTGATCTGGATTTTAATTCTGATTATCCTGAAAACTTATTTTTGTGAATCTGAGCAAGTCACTTACCTTCTCTGTGCTTCAGATTCCCAGTCTGTAAAATGGAGAGAAATAACACCTTTAAATGCAACCTTATTTACAGAAGTTCCAATGTAGGAAAACGTAAATAAAATAAAACTAGCAAACACAATAATGCAGTAAATAGTAACTTTATAAATTGATCATCAATCTCATTTTACCTCTGTCAAAGCAATATTTGTAGTTATTTCTGTCATCCTGATTTTGATTCTTTCACCCTTACTACATTACTTTGCTAGACTTTGGCAACAGGTGACTCGAGCTATAACCAACAAAGATCAGACAGAAGCTACTAATGAGAAATGTGTTCTGGAGGATGCTCAGAGAAAAGCCGCCAAAGAAAGGAAACTGAAGGGTGAAGAGTGGACCTGCAAACTGTTTGAACAGGATTCAATCACCGGAGAATGGCACTACAAATATGCAGAGTGAGTGGTGGAGTGTTTTGCTTACAGTTTAAACTATTCTACATATTTAAAGGAGTTGTTACGTAGAGAAAACTTGTTTTATAGTGTCAGGATTGAAAGAACATGAAAATGTGGATGAGTCCACACTTGTCCAAGTGGTAATGAGTAGTCTTATATCTCTATTCACCTAAAGCCATTTCCACACTACAACATTAAACTTAATGTATAAACTTGCATGGGGTTGGCTTTGGATGTAGTTAGTGTCTACAAAAAGACATGGCTGATGCTCAGTTAAGTAACTGTACTGGATAGTAGTAATTTGCTGCTAAGAGGGTCAGACTGGCTCTTGTTTTTTCTTCTTACAACTAGTTCAGCGTGCTTTTTTGACAAGACCCCCTACTTGGGTCCACACAGCTCTGTTCTCCTGACAAGTGTGACACACACTGAATAGCTCACTGTTAAAGGCTTATATTGGTGCTATGCATCAGAAGGTGGAGGTGTAACTCTGCAAGTATACAAACAAATGTGAAACTTGAGTCCAGTCTTGGCACTGATCCACATCCTCAATTCCCACTGACTTCCAAGCAGTTCAGCAAGAAGAGCAATGGCAGAATTGAGCCTTTTACCAGTAGCAGTTACCACAGAATCAGCATGCAAAGTCTTCTGTTCCTTTTTCAATTGAAGTATTAATTTGTACTAAAAAGGGGGAAAAGTAAAATATTGAGGGATATTATTCCCATATAAGAATGTAGTAGGCCTGAAATCAATGTTATATCTAGCTTTGTGCTGACAGTTGGTTCCAGAGCTATATACCTTACTGTAAACTCTATCGTACATAACAAATTTTCACAACTGACAAAAATAGCCTTAAAACTTTCTACACTCCATATAAACCAGTGTTTTTCCTTGTCTTGCACTTTCAAAGAGACAAAGCAACAAGATTTTTTTCCCCCGGTTCCAGAATGTGGTATGTTTATGTAACATGTCAGGAAATCTTTAAATATCTTTTGTTATGTTACTGGCATAACAAAAAGGCTATCAAAATTGAGTGATACTCTGGCAGGCATTCTCAATAGCCAGGGTAGGGATTGACCTGTGCATGGAGTCTGAGTTATCATATCATCTTTGGGTGTATATTCCTTCCAAGTCCGAGCTGAGGCACATCAACAGGGTAATATGTGGAGGCTTACATCACTTATGCCTGTTCTCTACTCCTCTTGTGAGGAGTTCTGAATCTTTTGAATGTCATACTGGCACCTTTCTCTCAAAATATTTGCTTGAAAGCTTTCCTCAACTTAACAGGAAAATGAAAATGCCTCTGATTTGTTATACAGTAACACTGTGTTCATTCTGCTTCTGTGTAGAACCAGACCATGGGATCCACTGAATGATATGATACAGTTTGAAAAAGATGGTGCCATCCAAACAAAAGTCAGGCATCGGACACCAATGGTACGTTCTGGCTTTGTAATTGTTCTCAATAAACAGTGAGGTCAGACACTTGCAAATATCAAGTTATAAATCTAGAATTCACCAAAGCACTAGCGTGGTTCTTCACCCGTGTCCTACAAAGGTGTAGTCCAGTCAGTCCCAGCCTCTCACTCTCCTGCTGTTCGCTATGTAGGAAAACTGACATAATTGGATAGGTATTGAAAGTTATGTTACCTTAATTCCACTTACAAAAAACATCCACACTTGTTTTAATTAATCTAATGTAAACCCTCCAAAACCTCTAGGATATTGTTTTCAAATATTAACTCAGGCTTCTAACACACAGCCATTATTATAATAAACCAACAGCTTTTTCACCAGAATGTTTGATTCTGTGCAGATAAGTATTTCGGTTGTGAATTGCAGGTTAGTGTTCCAAAAATAAAACGAAAGCCAACCAGTCAGTCGAAGAAAGGAGAGTGTGGATTCTCTTCCCCAGAACCTGATAACCAGGACTCCTCGGGAAGTGAAGGTAGGATAAGCTGCATCTGTTCAGCAAATTGCGTTGTTTTTCTGTTCAGTTAGACGGAGCACTGCTACAGTACAGTCATGCATTTACTTTCCTATTCTTTATTATCCCAAGATATTTGTGGTATAAAATAACTATTGGAATATGATAAGTTACAGTACTAGTGGATTACTGTGTGCCTTCATAGAAATACAAAAAATGCATAGCACAAGAAAAGCAGGTAGCCCATGGTATTAGTAGCGAGATATCTGAAACTTTCTTACATTTTATAAACATAGGGCTGTAATTTAAGTAGGCTTTACTACTTTATATAGTTAGTATTTGTGGTACAACTACTGTGTTCGTTCACTTGTTAAAAAAAGAATTAGTCTCTATATTAAGAAAGCAGGTGTTTAAATATATAGCTCATTAGGTTTATATAACAATGAAATGTGTGTAAATAATTGTTGGCACTGTTTATAATCTTAAAACTTCTGTACTCAGTTGAAAAAGATTAAACATTTCAGTTGTGGATTTCCTGTGATAGAAGTGACTGGAACAAAGCTTTCAGCAGGACCTCAAATTGGACAATTTCACCTAACTGTGTTTTCTAAATAGTTTTATCGTAGGATTAAAGGAGTTTAGATTTGGATAAATTAGTAATTCTAACCAATTGCATCTGTCTGGCATATCTTCATAGCACAACTACTAAAGCATAATACAAGAATCAGAAAGAAGGGGGCAGACCTTGGTGAACTACAAAGTGCCATTGAATCTATAAAAGAAACACAAGAAGACATTAAGAGGTAGTATTCGATGATGATATTTTAAAATATATTTTAGCGTATCAGGCTTGTTCTGCTTAAAATAAGTTAGGAATATAAACTGTTCTTATTTAATTTTCACTTTCCTGGTTTAAATATATCAAAACAGAACCTTCTGCTGAAAAATGGACATGTTTATTGTTCTTGTTGTCATTAATTCTGCTTTGTATAATGTACTCTGGAGTAGGTCAAAGAAAACGATATTGCTGCTCTAACAAGCCTGATTACTTCGTCTCGGATTCAGAAACTGGGTAGATACAGTGATTAATGCAGATCAACTTCACTGTATGTTTGTCAAATTACAAGTAGGTTTACTGGAAATAAATACCATGGGAATTCCATATATAGCACAAATGTTGGGTCACTGGATTTTTTTAGTATTCCCATTGTTTTCTGGAGTGTGTGTTTGTTTGTTTTTTTAAAGTTTCTACCCCTTCCTTATGTGAACCAATGCAGTGTTGTTTTTATGATACTGCAGAGGGATTTTGCCTAATTCTTATCATTAGCATATTAACTATGAAACCAAAGGATGACTCTTTAAATGTCAGTATGTTTACTAAAATAACCGATAGTGAAATAGTTAAGATAGCGCTTGAGAGGCCAACTTCATGCATCTCATTGCATGATTGGGTCCTAAATGTCCAAACAAATATTGAGTTTTACTTACTTGTTGGACTTCACTGTAAAGCTATTGCAGGAAGGGGAAGGCAAAAGCTCTCCGGGGATTTGAAGTTTACTCAGGGAGAGACGATATGGAGATAGCTTAATTTAAGTGGGAATGAAAGAGCTCAAGGAGGGAGAGGAATTTAAAGAACGATAACAAAAATAAAAAAATAAACTGAAATAGCCATTTCTTTAAAGCTTCTTAATAGCAGCTAACTTACTACTACGGTTGCCAATTTTGGTTAGATGCATTCCTGGAGGTTTCATCACATGGCATAATCTTTCATTAAAAATTCATCTTTAATTCCTGGAGACTCCATGACAATCCTAGTGGGTTAGCAACCCTATTTACTACACAGTTCACATAGAATTGTCATGTGTGTTGAAGAAATGTACTTAAATTTCCACAGATTTTTTAATTTTTCTGCCAAATCAAGGGAACGACCTCATTATTTTATTGATCCTAGTTACAAAGCTTTTTTAATTTTTAATTTTAAACATTCAATTTTACCTCTATTCATAAATTATAAATACCCCTTTTATATAATGTGTTTCTTGGCTGCAAAAGAGAAGTTCCGTAGATTCGATGCTGAAGAATTAACCTGATCTTAATTGCCTTCACACTACACAGCTGCATATTGGTAACTGGAAGATTATTGATTTTCAGTTGTGATATGCAGGCATTTGAAATATGTTGTACATCAAAATAAAGTTACAGACTGCTTTGCGGATGTTGGGATTAAAACAGTTATGTTTTTCTAGTAGTTTGTGTATGTATTACTTTGAGATTGACATTCTTTTTCTTTCTGCTACCTTCAATAGCCAACTACAAAACAGGGTTTGCATTATTTAACTCAGGGGTCAGCAACCTTTGGCACTCGGCCCATCAGGGTAATCCACTGGCGGGCCACGAGACATTTTGTTTACATTGACTGCCACAGGGACGTGCTGGCTGCCGCTTCCCGCAGCTCCCATTGGCCGGAAACGGCAAACTGCGGCCACTGGGAGCTGTGGGGGGCCATGCCTGCAGATGGTCAACGTAAACAAAATGTCCTGTGGCCCCCCCACCAGATTACCCTGTTGGGCCGCATACCGAAGTTTGCTGACCCCTGGTTTAACTGAAGAGAATGTGTTGACTAGTATCTATTGAACATGAAGGAAAATGCAATTCTTGACTATGTTTCTGCTTTGCCGTATTCTTACTTGCAGACTCCAAGGCCTTCAACAATATGAGGAGTTTGGGATGAGAAATGTTAGTTTCCTGCCATTTTATTTCTCATTTTAGGTCTTTTATTTTTTTTTGTTGGGTTAGTGTCTTGATATTGTGTATCTAAAAGCCCAGTAGAATTACATCAATTAACCTTTTCTCCAAAAGCTGAAAGAAAATAGCCTCTTGATATTTCATGGTGTTTCTAACAGAAGACAGATAATGTAAGAAACTGTTTCAATCATCTGGATGTCTACTTAAGAGAGTTTCTTTTTATATTTTACAGGGATATTATGGCTCTACGGAACCGTGTTACTTCAAATTCACCACCCCTGGAAAACAATTTCCTGCAGTTTAAGCACTATATCTTTATTTTTCTCATGGTTCTGCTGCAACTTGTCATCAATTTCTTATTCAAATAGAAGGTCTGAACAAAAGACTCTTTGAACTGGAATGCTGATATACTACGGGGACCATATTTTAAGTTGGTTTGGACTTTAAATGACGCAATATTATCTAAAAGAGTCCTATAGGTAAAACTTAAAGAACTTCACCTCAAATCTTTATGCGTACATGAATCAAGATCTGTTGTATTCCTGCCTAGCCAACTGAAGTGGGACATGTGTAAGTGCCAGTGCTCTTGCTCGTTGTGTACGCCTCACACAAACGCAACAATAGCCTTGTGTCTATAGTATCTCATAGCTTGTCCTAACAAATTTCCGTCCAGAAAACGTCAAACTCAGAATTCAGAAATCTGTTCCCCTCTCAGTGGGGACATGTAATGTCTATGGATGAAGATAAATTGAGAAAAGAACAAACTTAAGTTAACGATTTTGTAACAAAATAACTTCTGAAGTAACCAGCTTTACTATTTTATTGAAAGTATTGTGAAACGTGTTTCAAATCAAACAAAACAAATACATTAGTAAGCTCCATAAGTAATAGGAATTGGCTCAACACAGAGTTTATGGCTTTACCTGAGATCTGTGTGTTTTAGTGCTCTGATTTGGGAGGAGGTTTTTCTAAATATATGGCAGTATTTTAATTCTCGATTATGGTGGTGATATACAAACCACTAGATTTTCATGGATGGCCACTTCCATCCTTTTATTAAAAACACTGTCTTACATTGTACATAGAATGAATTGTACAAGTCTACAGTACCCATAAAGACTACTATATTAATGGTCCACCAACATTTCCATTATGAACCCATATGTCAGGGATTTATAACTATGTAGTTAAATTTTTCTCAGTTTACTAAACTTGAATTAAATTGTGTGGGAACTTCCAATAAGTTGAAGAAGATAAAGACTACTGCTATCAAATGGTTTATTTGGTGTTTCTGTAACTCAGAAAAAAATATTAACATGCAAAGCTGTGTTTAGTGTGAAGGGCTTGATGTTAGGTTCCAAAATGAAAGGCAGTTTAGAACTAAGAGTTCAGTCCTGCTATTAGATTACCACTGCTAATTTTATAAAATACACAGCAACAAACCTTAGCTGTTTAAGAGCAAGATGAAGCCCTAAATCTTTATTAAATTCCTCCTTACTGCAGTATATACACACTCTGGAACTCATCCCAATATTCCACAATTGGACAAACTAATAGAAGTTGAAATTGGATTTTAAATGTAACTTTTTATTCTAACATGGTTTTGGTCTTAGTTGATATGTTTGCAAACAACCAATTTTTTTTAAGTAAAATTAAGTTTAGATACCAGCATTTACAGGGTGAGATCTCCTCTTCCTCCCCTCCCCCCCCCCAGCCCCCATTTTGACCCGTTTACACAAGTTAAAAGGGGCTCTAGAATCCCAAGTCCTAGATGGGGAGACCTTCCCTGGTGTAGACGCTGGGGAAGACAGCCATAAGGCTGTTTTCCAAGAAGCCCCTCTCCAGGTTTGGCAAGTAGGAGGCAGGGCCACAGCACTGCAGAGATTCTGGGCAGTGCTGTGGTCGATGCGGCAGCCTTTCAGGAATGCCCTAACTTAAACAGGCCCCAGGGCTCTCTAGGGAACACCATGGGCCTCTCCACCCCTAGAATAGCCCATGACTGGAAGGATGCAAAGGTGTTTTAAAGCCACCTTCCCTTGGGCTGAGAGTCCTGTGCTCCACCAGTCTCATCCAATGTTAATGCAAGTAAATTTTAGTTAGATTTGTGCTTCGTCTAACCAGCTTTTATCTTTCTGTGTCCCTAACATACAGGTTTCCCCACTCCTTTATTGCCCCCACACGAGACAAATTTTACTCTTTAAGCATCCTGTTTAAATTTGGTAATTCCCCACCCCTTTGTCCTAATGTAGTTTTGTCTTGAACGATTCTCTACAGCACTGTTCTTTAACATGACTATAATCTAGACTGGTGTTGTGTACACAGGCACAACCAAATTTTTGTAACTTGGTTGGAACACTATCATGCTACACCTTGTGATTAAATTTTTAAAATATAGAAAGAGCTTTACTGTAAAGAGGAGATAGTTCAACACATAAGTCCCTAATAGAAACTAAAGGTGGCAGACATATATAAAAGGTTAGCAGATACAACATAAAGGGTAGGTTAAAAGATGAAAATGGAATGTTGTAATACTGATTTGACATTGCCAGCATTGCACAGAGATTGTCATTACACCACTCACAGAAAGAGAGAGATCTCTTATGCAGATCTGTTCCAAGACCTGCAATGTAGTTGGTATACTCATATAACTTGTGCTATACACAACAGGGACACATGATAATACATAGGCAAATGTGAGAGCTAACTAGCACTACACCAAGAATTTGGGCAGTAATATTAGATCCCTGAGATATTCCTACAGTTTTTATGTGTTGAACCTCATATTTGGTAATAACTTATCTAAATTTAAAAGAAATGTTTGTTAAAAATGTCCATCTTGCTCAATATTTATGGGTTTTAACTGCTTTATTCAAGGGCAGTTAAGGAGAAGCCCTTTACGGATATATTTTTAAACTAATTTAGTATTGATTTGCAAGCATCTATAGAACTGCATATTTATACTCATGCTGCAATTGTATAGGCCAAAATATTGTAATCGCTAGCTGACAGTGTTTTGGCCAATATCAGAATACATGTATGCACACCATATATTCCATATTTGAGATCCTGTCCACTTCAACTCTTGTGTTTTGCATATGCATATACTTGAATAAGATGGAGCTAGACAAAATGCCCTTATTTACATGCAAGATGATTTTTTTTTTCTCCTCTCTCAATGTTTTTAGAGTCTGACTATCTAAGATATAAGAGCTGTTGGTTTAATTCCGGTCCCAAGAGGCAAGAGTACTTCATGAAATTTTTTCATGAAAAAGTAAAGCAACAGGTCTGCTCTTAGCTGCATTTATTACTCATATTCTAAAAAGCACATGCACTGAAAGCCTGATAATTCCTATTTTGCTCTTCTTTGTATGTAATTCCCTTATGTGAGCAGGAAAAGGAATGTATTGCCTGATTTTTAGGGTAAGGTTGATTACAGGCCTGGTTTGTAAAGCCTTTTCTTAATACATAATTAACTTCATATTTAGCCACCATGTGTAGTTGAACTTGAAATATTCTGTACTGAAGATTATCAGTTTTCTGCACATAGTCATAAAAACTCTGCTAGTACAGTTTGCAGATGTCTGAAGGCAGTGGCCTCCTGCTAGTTGTTAATATTTAAAACAGAGCACTTGTTTTCTCACTTGATTAGATTCTTTATTTTTTTTCTTGTACAGGAATTAGGAAATATTCTGAACTGATGGTTGTTGCCATGTGTTTTTTGATTGTTTTTAAAATGCACTCTAAGCCTTTAATTTGCCACTTAACTACTGTAGTTAGGTATAATTGACCTACAAAGAAAGTATGCATCATGTGAAGAGCACAGTTCCAGCAATAGATAATGTTTCTTGTATTTCATATGTTGGTTATTTTTTTAAATTGTTTGCATTATTTATAAGGGTACAGTATGTCTTTTTTTCTTTTCTTTTCTCCAAATTAAATCCTGAAAACTTCATTCTTATTGTTGTCTTGTAAGATGTTTCATGGATTTTACAGTTCAGTGCCCTTCTGTGCCTTTGGGAAATCCTTCTTGTCAGTTTAATGTTAATGAAACAAAATTTGGATTCAGTGCATTTGTCTAGCATAACTTGGTGGTCATTTTTCTTAAAGGCCATTATTTCATCACCTAGTTTTTTTTGTAAACAAGAATGCTGTACTCTTATAAAAGTTTGACTAATCATTGTATTTCAAATATATCCTGAACTCTTTGGACATCATTGAAAATAGTCAGATATTTCTGAATATTGTAAACAGTGCCTTCTTGATGGATTTCACACTGTTTTGAGGTGTATAAAGAAGACATGTCAAATTTGTGCCATACATACAGCTGACCTTTTGTGGGGGCTATGTTTTTGAAGACTACCTTTCCCTTTGTCAGACTTTTTTAAAAATCAGAAATCACTATAAAAAAATCCATCCTTCCACTTCTGTTTCAGTGTTCTAGAATTTCTAGCTAGTGAGCAGTATGTCTGGTCTTTGCTTTTTTGGCCTTCTGTACAATGAAGCTGCAGTGCTTGTTTGTGATATTACAGAAATAGCCATAATAAAAACTTAATATCACAGACAGATTATTTTGGCTTCGCTTTGTACTTGACTAAATTTAATCGAGAAATTAACTGATACAAAGGAAAAACTGGGGGGAGGAGAGGTTTTCAAGTCCACAAAGGGCAACAAGACACCCAACTCCCATTCGTGTGTCTTGAAAATCTTCCCCTTAAGCATGTGATACCTTTTTAATTATCTAGCCATTTTGTATAAACTACAAACCAAAGGTATATTTAACTGCATGGGGAAAGTGCTCTTTAAAATACATAGCTTGCCACTGTTATCTAATTCTTCATTTTTCTCTAGTTTCAGGATTTCTGGTAACTCAGACTAGCACACTTTTATTCACTTTTTATTATGTTACATATTGTTTGAATTTTTGTACTGTTACACTTTTTTTAGAAAATTGAAAATGGACTGTTATACAAAAGCTGTATAGGACCAGTGTTTCATTAATCCAATTCACAGAATATGTAAAGAGCCAGATCCCATGACAAAAATGAATGTGAATGTATGTACTAAAATATTTATATGGGGGAAAATCCTTTATTCCTGTATGTTTTGTTTCTGCATATATCATGTTAAGATTGCTTTAGTATAGTATTGCACAGGTTATTTTAAAAAACATGCTCCATGTAGTATGATAAGAACTACTATGAATTCTTTAGAAAGATCCAGAAGTTGTGACCATATCGCATGCTTAAATGTACATCTGAGTTCAACATTTTGTTAAATGGCCATTTGTAAATTAAAGCACTACCACTGGTCAATAGTTTTGTATGACTAATGAATAGAATAAAGAGATGTCACCAACAGCATAAGCACAGTATGCTGAGTCTATTTGTGTGTCTGACACCATTGCATTTAAACAGATGGTAGGAATGGTACTGAGAGGAACACTTCAAATAGGTTACAGAATCATTTATCCCTGGGTTTCCAGTGCTCCTTGTTTAGTTTCTGTTTCCGGTTTCTGATTACAGATTTTGTATTTGGTCTGCCTAAGGTATCTATTGTAGGAGTTTTGCTGTGGTAAGAGTCTTGCAAAATGAAGCCTCTGTAAAGAGATCTCTGGCAATTTGACTTGTACAGTTTGTTTATTTCTTCTGCTGCTGCTAGGATATCATGTTCTCATTTTGATTAAAATTTCCTCAGAGAGCATGTCTTGGCACTTAAGTAATTAGACCAAATATTATAAATTATGTACTAGGCTACTTTGAGGTGGTTTTGCTCATTTGGTGTGAAGGTTAGTATTAAGATGTTGTGGTGATTTTACATATATTAGGGCTGGCAAATAATTTTTTTAAATAATCGCAGTTAATCACAAGATTAAAAAAATAGTTACAATTAATCACAGTTTTAATTGCACTGTTAATAATAGAATACCAACTTAAATTTGTTATAAATATCTTTGGATGATTTTTTACATTTACAAATATATTGATTTCAATTACAATACAGAATTCAGTGCTCACTTTATATTATTTTTATTACAAATATTTGAATTTAAAAAAAAATAGTATTTTTCAATTCACCTTATACAATATAGTGCACTGGTTCTCAACCAGGATTATACATATCCCTGGGGGTACGCAGAGGTTCTCCAGGGGATACATCAACTCATCTAGATATTTGCCTAGTTTTACAATAGGTCACATAAAAAGCACTAGCAAAATCAGTATAAACTAAAATTTCATACTGTGATAAATGAAGTGGGGGGGGGTGTAGCTCCCTTTGACTGACGGACAGCCAGCTGGTTAGCTGTAAAATCCCTCTTGGTAGCTGTTCGCTACTTGCTTTACCTATAAAGGATTAAAAAATCCCCCAGGTAAAGAAAAAAAATGGGCACCTGACCAAAAGAGCCAATGGGAAGGCTAGAACGTTTTAAAATTGGGAAAGAAACTTTCCCTTTGTTTCAGAGTAACAGCCGAGTTAGTCTGTATTCGCAAAAAGAAAAGGAGTACTTGTGGCACCTTAGAGACTAACCAATTTATTTGAGCATAAGCTTTTGTGAGCTACAGCTCACTTCATCGGATGCATACTGTGGAAAGTACAGAAGATCTTTTTATACACACAAACCATGAAAAAAATGGGTGTTTACCACTACAAAAGGTTTTCTTCCCCCCCCTCCCCACTCTCCTGCTGGTAATAAACCAGTCGGAGAACACTTCAATCTCTCTCGTCACGCAATTACAGACATGAAAGTTGTGATATTACAACAGAAAAACTTCAAAACCAGACTCCAGAGATAAACTGTTGAATTGGAATTCATTTGCAAATTGGATACTATTAACTTAGGCTTGAATAGAGACTGGGAGTGGCTAAGTCATTATGCAAGGTAACCTATTTCCCCTTGTTTTTTCCTAACCCCCCTCTCCCCGACGTTCTTGTTAAAGCCTGGATTTGTGCTGGAGATGGCCCACCTTGATTATTATACACATTGTAAGGAGAGTGATCACTTTAGATAAGCTATTACCAGCAGGAGAGTGGGGTGGGGGGAGAGAAAACCTTTTATAGTGGTAAACACCCATTTTTTTCATGGTTTGTGTGTATAAAAAGATCTTCTGTACTTTCCACAGTATGCATCCGATGAAGTGAGCTGTAGCTCACGAAAGCTTTTGCTCAAATAAATTGGTTAGTCTCTAAGGTGCCACAAATACTCCTTTTCTTTTTCCCTTTGTTGTTCTTGCTGGGCTGAAGAGAGGGCAATAGGAATGCTGTGTAAAGTTTGAACCAGGTATGAAAACCATCAGATCATAACTAGAACTACTTTTAACAACCCAAACATATAAGTAAATTAGGAATGTTTAGGAAGATGCAATTAGGTTTATTTCTGTTTATTTTTTTAAGGCTTGTGGACTCCTCTGTGCTAACCCCAGATGCATTTTTTTGCTTGTAACCTTTAAGATAACCCCCAAGAAAACTATTTTGGGTGCTTAATTTTTGGAATTGCTCTTTTAAAATCTAGCAAAAGCCTAAGTTCCAGTTGTATTTTCTTCCCTTTTGTTTGTAATAAAATTTACCTTTTTTTAAGAACAGGATTGGATTTTTGGTGTCCTAAGAGGTTTGTCTATGTTTGATTAGCTGGTAGCAACAGCTGATTTCCTTTGGTTTTTTTCTCAGCTCTTCCCCAGAGGGCAGGTGAAAGGGATTTGAGGGTACCCCACGTGGAGGTATTCTGAAGTACTCCTTCCTGGGTCTAGTGTGTATTTGTTTTTTTGCATTGAGGTGGTGGCAGCGTTTACCAAGCCAAGGTCAGAGAAAAGTTGTAACCCTGGGAGCTTAATACAAGCCTGGAGTGGCAAGTATTAATTTTTAAAATCTTTGTGGGCCCCCACCTTCTGTACTCGAAGTGACGGAGGGGGATTCAGCCTTGACGTGGATTTTACAGCTAACTGCCTGGCTGGGTGTCCATCAAAGGGAGTAACCCCTCCACTTCATTTATCACACAATGACTTGTTTATACTGTTCTAAATACTGGTTTCAGAGTAACAGCAGTGTTAGTCTGTATTTGCAAAAAGGAGTACTTGTGGCACCTTAGAGACTAACCAATTTATTTGAGCATAAGCTTTCGTGAGCTACAGCATGTAGTATGCACTTCATCGGATGCATACTGTGGAAAGTGTAGAAGATCTTTGTGTGTATATAAAAAGCATGAAAAAATACCTCCTCCCACCCCACCCTCCTGCTGGTAATAGCTTATCTAAAGTGATCACTCTCCTTACAATGTGTATGATAATCAAGGTGGGCCATTTCCAGCACAAATCCAGGGTTTAACAAGAACGTCTGGGGGGGGGGAGTGTAGGAAAAAACAAGGGGAAATAGGTTACCCTGCATAATGACTTAACCACTCCCAGTCTCTATTCAAGCCTAAGTTAATTGTATCAAATTTGCAAATGAATTCCAATTTAACAGTTTCTCGCTGGAGTCTGGATTTGAAGTTTTTTTGTTCTAATATCACAACTTTCATGTCTGTAATCGTGTGACCAGAGAGACTGAATTGTTCTCCGACTGGTTTATGAATGTTATAATTCTTGACAGCTGATTTGTGTCCATTTATTCTTTTACGTAGAGACTGTCCAGTTTGACCAATGTACATGGCAGAGGGGCATTGCTGGCACATGATGGCATATATCACATTGGTGGATGTGCAGGTGAACGAGCCTCTGATAGTGTGGCTGATGTTATTAGGCCCTGTGATGGTGTCCCCTGAATAGATATGTGGGCACAGTTGGCAACGGGCTTTGTTGCAAGGATAGGTTCCTGGGTTAGTGGTTCTGTTGTGTGGTATGTGGTTGCTGGTGAGTATTTGCTTCAGGTTGAGGGGCTGTCTGTAGGCAAGGACTGGCCTGTCTCCCAAGATTTGTGAGAGTGTTGGGTCGTCCTTCAGGATAGGTTGTATATCCTTAATAATGCGTTGGAGGGGTTTTAATTGGGGGCTGAAGGTGACGGCTAGTGGCGTTCTGTTATTTTCTTTGTTAGGCCTGTCCTGTAGTAGGTGACTTCTGGGAACTCCTCTGGCTCTATCAATCTGTTTCTTCACTTCCGCAGGTGGGTATTGTAGTTGTAAGAATGCTTGATAGAGATCTTGTAGATGTTTGTCTCTGTCTGAGGGGTTGGAGCAAATGCGGTTGTATCGCAGAGCTTGGCTGTAGACGATGGATCGTGTGGTGTGGTCATGGTGAAAGCTGGAGGCATGTAGGTAGGAATAGCGGTCAGTAGGTTTCTGGTATAGGGTGGTGTTTATGTGACCATCGTTTATTAGCACTGTAATGTCCAGGAACTGGATCTCGTGTGGACTGGACCAGGCTGAGGTTGGTGATGGGATGGAAATTGTTGAAATCATGGTGGAATTCCTCAAGGGCTTCTTTTCCATGGGTCCAGATGATGAAGATGTCATCAATGTAGCGCAAGTAGAGTAGGGGCGTTAGAGGACGAGAGCTGAGGAAGCGTTATTCTAAGTCATCCATAAAAATGTTGGCATACTGTGGGGCCATGCGGGTACCCATAGCAGTGCCGCTGATCTGAAGGTATACATTGTCCCCAAATGTAAAATAGTTATGGGTAAGGACAAAGTCACAAAGTTCAGCCACCACGTTAGCCGTGAGATTATCGGGGATAGTGTTCTTGATGGCTTGTAGTCCATCTTTGTGTGGAATGTTGGTGTAGAGGGCTTCTACATCCATAGTGGCCAGGATGGTGTTATCAGGAAGATCACCGAAGGATTGTAGTTTCCTCAGGAAGTCAGTGGTGTCTCGAACGTAGCTGGGAGTGCTGGTAGCGTAGGGCCTGAGGAGGGAGTCTACATAGCCAGCCACCTTCAGCCCCCAACTAAAACCCCTCCAACGCATTATTAAGGATCTACAACCTATCCTGAAGGACGACCCAACACTCTCACAAGTCTTGGGAGACAGGCCAGTCCTTGCCTACAGACAGCCCCGCAACCTGAAGCAAATACTCACCAACAACCACATACCACACAACAGAACCACTAACCCAGGAACTTATCCTTGCAACAAAGCCCGTTGCCAATTGTGCCCACATATCTATTCAGGGGACACCATCACAGGGCCTAATAACATCAGCCACACTATCAGAGGCTCGTTCACCTGCACATCCACCAATGTGATATATGCCATCATGTGCCAGCAATGCCCCTCTGCCATGTACATTGGTCAAACTGGACAGTCTCTACGTAAAAGAATAAATGGACACAAATCAGCTGTCAAGAATTATAACATTCATAAACCAGTCGGAGAACACTTCAATCTCTCTGGTCACGCAATCACAGACATGAAGGTCGCTATCTTAAAACAAAAAAACTTCAAATCCAGACTCCAGCGAGAAACTGCTGAATTGGAATTCATTTGCAAATTGGATACTATTAATTTAGGCTTAAATAGAGACTGGGAGTGGCTAAGTCATTATGCAAGGTAGCCTGTTTCCTCTTGTTTTTTCCTACCCCCCCCCCCCCCAGATGTTCTGGTTTAACTTGGATTTAAACTTGGAGAGTGGTCAGTTTAGATGAGCTATTACCAGCAGGAGAGTGAGTTTGTGTGTGTATGGGGGTGGGGGGGATGTGAGAAAACCTGGATCTATGCAGGAAATAGCCCGACTTGATTATGTAAAGAGTTGTCACTTTGGATGGGCTAGCACCAGCAGGAGAGTGAATTTGTGTGGGGGGTGGAGGGTGAGAAAACCTGGATTTGTGCTGGAAATGGCCCACCTGTTGATCACTTTAGGTAAGCTATTACCTCCTCCCACCCCACTGTCCTGCTGGTATTGTTTCATATTCTCTGTGTGTATATAAAGTCTGCTGCAGTTTCCACGGTATACATCTGATGAAGCGAGCTGTAGCTCACGAAAGCTCATGCTCAAATAAATTGGTTAGTCGCTAAGGTGCCACAAGTACTCCTTTTCTTTTTGCGAATACAGACTAACACGGCTGTTCCTCTGAAACCTGTAAATAGGGAATCATCAAACAGGTAGTGGAGTCCCAGACGGATAGGTTCTTGGCCCAATGCTAATGAATGACATGGAAGAAAACATAATATCATTTCTGATAACATTTGCAGATGATACAAAGTTTGGGGGAGTGGTGGCTGGAGGGAGGAAGAGGAAGTCTTCTATTTACTCTTTGTGTGCAGGCTTGCCTATCAAGATTCATATTCAGCAGTTTATTTGTGCTGGTAAGTCTACTAGACTTTATCTCTTTCTCCTATTCTCTAAGATTGAGATAAAGTGATCCTGAACATGTGTGTACAAACTATTAGGGAGCTCAAAAGCAGACATTTGCTTGCTAAAATATGCAGCTAAAAATGGATCTGTGGGCTTTCTAAGTTTTTTTCCTCTGGCCAGGAGCGATTTTAAAGGGGTTTACCCTTTCCTTTATATTTATGACAGTGTCCATTTGAGTAGTTTGTAATTTGCTTAGCTCCATTATCTTGAGATGCTGTTGAATTCTACTACTGAATAGTTTTGGCAGTAAGTTAATTGGGAAGGGCATAGGGCAGGGGTGGGCAAACTTTTTGGCCTGAGGGCCACATCTGGGTATGGAAATTGTATGGTGGGCCATGCTCACAAAATGAGGGGTTGGGTGAGGGATGGCTCCACCTGGGGGTGCAGGTTCCAGAAGGCGTGGGGAGGGGTACAGGAGGGTCTCCGGGCTGGGACTGAGTGGTTTGGATGATGGGAGGGGGATCAGGGCTCGGGCAGCACTTACCTCAAACGGCTCTTAAAAATAGCAGTATATCCCCCCTCTGGCTCCTACATGTAGGTGCAGCAGGCAGCTGTGTGTGCTGCCCTGTCCACAGGCCCACCCCTGTGGCTCCCACTGGCTGCAGTTCCTGGCCAATGGGAGCTGCGGGGGCAGCGCTTGGGGTGGGGGAAGTGCCCAGAGCCCCCTGGCTACCTCTACATGTAGGAGCCAGAGGGGGGAACATGCTGCTGCTTCTGGGAGCTGTGCGAAGTGGGGCAAGACCTCGCCCTACTCCCTGGCTGGAGGGAGGAAGCTCCAGATGCCACTTCCCAGTGGTACCTCAAAGGCCTGATTAAAATGCCTGGAGGGGCTGGATGTGGCCCCCAGGCCGCAGTTTGCCCACCCCGGCATAGGCTATGGATGTCTTGTGCCTTGTAATAAGAGGGAAGGCCTGCAAAGAATGCTACTGTTATGGAGAATGAAATTAATGATGGTCCCTGTCTACAAGGCACCATTTCTCCTGTTCACGTATGGCTGTGTCGCAAGGGACTGCTGAGCGCCGTGAAGCGAGACAGAACCGAGCCACCACCGAGAGGGTAAGGAACAGCATCGTGCTGCGGAAACGGTCCAGGATTTCTGAAATACCGTCAGCAACCAGGCACCCCTGCCAGCGCTGGGTTGCCAAGGCCAAGTGTTCAAACACTAAGTCGCGCCCCAACACATCCGCTCTTTGTAGAGGCCTTTTTAGAGCTGCCCTCAGGTGTGAGCCTTTGTGCTGCAGGGGGGGGGGGTCACCGTTCCAAGCTTTTCCCCGCACCCAGCAGCGCCAGAAACGGACCTTGGCTAAAAGGAGACTCGGCTTCCGTTCCTCCCCGGCGTTAGGTGAGCCAGGGCCTAAGCCCGCGCAGTCCCCGCCGTGTTGCCCCCGGGAGCGGGTTCCCAGCGCGCGGCTAACACGTGCGCGGCGGCAGGCGGTCCCACGCGAGCCCCAGCATCGCCTGCTGCTAGCGGGAGGGCCAGGTCCGCGTTCCCCCGAGGCGCTCGGACCCGCACGCGCCACTCACGAGCGGCTCGGCTCAGAGCGAGGCTCGGCCTCTGGGAGACGCGGCACGAATTAGAAAAGGCGGCCGCGTGCTCCGCCCCCCCCCCCCCCCCCCCGAACGGCAGAACTGGGCACGTTACCGCCTTCCAACGTGATGGCGTCACGGCGCCGGAGATCCGCAGCGGCGGGCGGTTTCCATGGCGTCCGCGGCGTCCCTGGACTTGGGGCGGCTGGTGCAGGAGGCCGAGGCGCTGGCGAGCGCGGTGCGGGGCGCGGTGGGGCCGCGCGGGGGGCAGGTGCTCCTGACGCGCCCCACGGGAGAGATGCTGCTTACGCGGGACGGGAGGCGAGTGCTGGAGGCGCTGAACCTCGGCCCGCCCACGGCCAGGTAACGCCGGGCGGGTACCTGCCTCCCGCGCCTTCTCGGGGCGGCCGGCGCCGCCTCCGCGTTTCGGTGGCTTGTGGCTGCGAAACGCCCGCGACGTGAGCGGGCCGGGCCTGCAGCGCCTCGGAGCCGAGCGCCCCTGTGCGGGGGTCCCGGATTCCCGGGCCGCAGCCGGTCCGTGAAGCTCTGGGACGTCCCTCCTCCGGCCCAGGCCACGGGGGCAGAGCGGTGGCGACTGGTGCCCTCGCAGCAGGCGGGCGGCAGTGAGAAAAGAAATCCATGAAACGAGGGGCAGCTGCTCGCCCTGGGCAGAGACCGCACAGCAGCGTCTGCCAGCAGTTCCGGGGCTGCGTTACACCCCTTCACACCCACCCAGCTTCATCCTCCCCTCCGTGAGCCGGGCGCTGATGGGAGCAATACAGCCCCCTGCCCTGCCCCCAGCAGAGGCCAGGGTCCTCGCCTTTCGCAGCACCTGGGGACATGGAGGGGTTTGGGCTTCTCGCTAGGATGCTGTGGCCTTTGGCTGTCACTGGTGCCTGCCTCTGGGTCTGGCCTATCTTTCAAGCCCTGGGCAAACCTTTCCATTTGTTAAAATGACACTTTGGAAGAACCTGCAGGGGGTCATGAGTAAGGCTCTGTTTTAGTCACAGGTGTTTTTAGTAAAAGTCATGGGCAGTAAACAAAATTCATAGCCCATGATCTGTCTGTGACTTTTACTATATACCCCTGACTAAAACTTGGGTGGGTGCGCCACGGATACTTGGGCGGGGGGGGGGGGGGGGGGGAGTGTGGCCCAGAGACTCCTCAGGAGGTGGGATAGGGGCAGGTTCCCTACTCAGCTCCTTGGAAGCAGCAATCTCCAACTCCTAGCTCCACATGTTGCTTCCACTCCGCCCCAAGCCCTGCTTCTGCAGCTCCCACAGGTTGGGAACCGCAGCCAATGAGAGCTGCAGGGGCAGTGCCTGCGGGTGGAGGCAGTAGGTGGAGCTAGGAGCTGAGGGAGGGGCGTTCCTGTTGCCCTTCCGGGGAGCCTCCCCAGGTAAGCACCGCCCCGCACACCCAGCCCCCACACCGAAACTCCTGCTGCTGGGGGGGATGGGAGGAGGGCAGACTGCCCCAGCAGCAGCTGGTGCGACTGGCCCAGGGGCTGCCTGTGCTGCCCAGGTGGCTCCCAAGCCAGCTACATGGGCTGCTTCAGAAGTCACAGTAGTCCTGGAAAGTTGCAGAATCCATGACCTCAGTGACAGACACGGAGCATGAGTCATGAGTGGCTAGTATTATCTTTTGAAAAGTGAATAGTTGAAACACTTTTGTTAATAAATTGAAACTATTAATTAAAATGTGTTGGTAAAAGCCGCCCTTAATTTACTTTATTTTCCTTTTTCTACCAGAATGATGGTAGCTTGTGTCTCCAGGCACCACAGCATGACTGGAGATGGTGCTAAAACATTCATCATCCTATTGTCCAATTTACTCAGAGGACTTCAAGCAATTCTTGATAAAAGTGAAGGATCTCCATTTTGTGAAGATATTCAAAGGAGAGATAGATATGAAAAACATTGTCACAGTCTGAAGCAAATATCTCAGTCTCTTATGACATTTCAGACTCACATATTGGACCACATTATGTCACAAGACCTAAGAAAACATTTTTTATCTGCTTTTTCTAGTTGGGAAGGAGAGATACATAGGGACACAATGGAGTCAATATTCGAAGCTTACTTTTGTGGAAGAATAGGAAATAGTCATCAGAAGCTTCTTTCCCAATTGAGTTGTGATTTTTATTACAGGTGTATACCTTTCAAAAATGGTAGAAATGAAATGCTGAATTTAGTGAATGAATATTTTGTAGAATTGCATTCTGCTGTAACAGGTCTTCCTGTTTCAAATTCCAGGATCTTAGAGGGACTTGTTCTTCACAGAGATTTTGCTGTGTACTGTCCAGCAGATGGGGACATAAGAATGTTAATTGTAACAGAATCGATCCACTCTGCTCTTTCTGCCTCTGGTTTAGAGTTTGTCGTAAATGCGGAAATTGAGTGTCAGGCATCCCAAGTCTGGATTACAAAAAGAACAGAAGCTATAATGAAATACTTGAAGAACAACAATATAAAAGTATTATTGTCAAGTGTGAAACAACAGGAAATAGTTAGTTACTATGCAAAAATAAGTGGTATATCTATTGTAGAGTGTTTATCATCAGAAGAAATCTCTCTTCTCTGCAAGACCACAGGTATCTCACCTTTTATACCTACTTGGGACAATATACGTGGTGAGATCACTGAAACCATGATGGCAAAATTTTGTCGGCCTCTTGTACTTGGCTCCAAGAGATATGTTCATCTTGGTTTGACAAGGACATGTGCCTTTCAGCCTCATTGTGTAATCTTTTGTGGACCAGTGCATGGTGTCACTGAACTGCATGCCTCTGCTTTTCATGGAGCATTTAAAATGTTACAGCAACTATTTAAAGCAGTTGATCTGAGTAACAGATGTAAAGCACAACCTGAAAACCCAAATAATGCATCAAAAGCTGTACATTGTAGTTGGCAACATTCAGCTACTCCGCAAAAACTCATAATGGAGAATATTTCTTGTAATAGGGAAAAGGTCACTGACCAACAACTAAAAACATCTATGGCTGAAACAGAAAAACAGTTTATAGACTCTTCTTCATGGGTAGGTGAAAATCCATCATGTAATCAAACAGACTTACAAAAATCCTCAGTTCTAGCCATGCCCATTGTAGAATTAGAGAGTGATCTTACGTTTTCAGCTCTGATTGACAGAGGTAGTTCTGGAAGAGAGTTACAGAAACCGCCACTGAAATGCAAGCATCCAAGTGAAATGTGGGTAAAGAATAAGAGTGAGCCAGCTGTCAACAACCACAGGATTTGTAATGATGCTATGACAGCTATAGAAAACACCAGTACATCAGTTGTGTCCAAACAGCTGAACGCTGCTAAGGAGTACTGGAAACCAGGCAATCGTATAGTTCCGTTTAAGTATGAGAAGAGTTATAAACACACAGTCCAAAGTTACACCAACTTGGTCATACAGGCAGGGTCAGTTTTGCCAGTTGGAGGTAACTTTGAGATCCTGTTACATTATTATCTCCATTCCTATGCAAAACAATGTCAACAACCAAAAATAGCTGTTATTTCTACTGTAATTGCTGATGCATTGCTAAGCATTCCAAAAATCCTTTACAAGACAACAAAAGAGAACGGTTTTACTCAGGTCTATTTCAAAGCCATTAGTGCACTTCAAACTAATCAGCAGCTGCCCGTGCATCACCAAGGTCTAGAATCAGTGTATTGTAAATATCAGTTAGTAGCTTCTGTTCTTCATTGTGTTACAAACCTTCTCACTATTGATTTAATAATTGGTATTAGGAGACTACCTCGAAAGAGTGAGGTTAATGATTCAGAAGAAGATTTGTGAAAACAATGTTTTTGTTTCTCCTATGTTGTTACCAGAAGATTTTGGTTCAATTATATTAAGCCAATGATGTTACTTTAGAATCACTGCTTTTAATTTAAAACCTTTATTTCCAATTTATCTATTTTGGTATGAAAGGTTGTGGCCTACCGTAAGTGATTTTCCTGGGAAAGTAGCAGCTAGCTAACTTTCCTTTGAAGGACAGGGATACAGCCCTCCAAGATTAGACAACAAAGTATTCGAAAACAAAAATATTTATTTAGAAGTGAATAGTTACAGTAAAAGAGTAGAGATAGAGGTACAGTAACTCCTCACTTAAAGTCGTTCTGGTTAACGTTGTTTCATTATGTTGCTGATCAATTAGAGAACATGCTAGTTTAAAGTTGCACAATGCTCCCTTATAACGTCATTTGGCAGCCGCCTGCTTTGTCCACTGTTTGCAGGAAGAGCAGCCCCTTGGAGCTAGCTGGTGGGGGCTTGGAACCAGGGTGGACTGGCAGCTTCCCTATCAGCTCCCCCACTCCCCTAAGTTCCTTGTGCAGCAGCCACCCAGCAGGCTATCAATTGCAGTTCAGCTGTCCTTCCTGCTGTCCCACTGACATATGCTGCTCTTGCCCTCTGCCTTAGAGCTGCTTTCTGCTTGCCATGTGGGGGGGAGGGGCTAATGTCAGGATGTCCCCCTCCCCCCTGATCCTGTACCCCGCTTATCCCATTTCCATAGAGCGGGGCGGGGAACGACACAAGGCTCAGGACAGAGGGAGCTTCCTGGCAGCAGCTTCTATCTCAACTTGCTGATCTACTTTAAAAAGGCAGTGTACTTAGAGCGGGGTCAGCGTATGTAAAGGGGCAATGTAAATCTCTCTCTCTCTCTCTCTGTGTCACATACACACAGAGTGTGTGTCTCTGTCTGCCATGCTGTCTCCCCTCCCTCCATTTGTGCTGCCTTGTAGAGTGTGAGGCTACATTAACAACAATGGGTTGACCCTTGAGTGCTCAGCTGATTGCGAGTTCATCATTTAGCGGTAAGGCATTCCCTGGGAAAGATCCCACGTTCTGACTTCACCACCTCCACCAAGCTTCACAATCATCATTGCAGTGTAGCAGTATTAAGTTGTTTAAAACTTATAGTGTGTGTGTGTGTATATATATAAAAAATTGTCTTGTCTGGTGAAAAAAATTTCCCTGGAACCTAACCCCCTCATTTACATTAATTCTTATGGGGAAATTGGATTTGCTTAAGATCATTTCGCTTAAAGTCACATTTTTCAGGAACATAACTACAACGTTAAGCGAGAAGTTACTGTAATAGAGTTACAGTATAAACATGAAGCGGCGTGGCAAATAAAGACACAGCCCTACCATTACAGTTTCAATTAACTATCACATATAACAATACGATCATTCACTTAGTACTCTATACCTTATAACAATATTATTACATATACCAATTAGGGCTGTCAAGAGATTAAACAAATTAATCATGCGATTAAACAATAATAAATACCATTTATTTAAATATTTTTGGATGTTTTCTACATTTTCAAATATATTGATTTCAATTAGAACACAGAATACAAAGTGTACAGTGCTCATTTTATATTTATTTTGATTAAAACCTAATACAAGTACTTTAGTGCAATCTTTTTATAATGAAAGTCGATCTTACAAATATAGAATTATGTGCAAAAAAAGCCCCTGCATTCAAAAATAAAACAATGTAACATTTTAGAGCCTACAAGTCCACTCAGTCCTACTTCTTGTTCAGCCAATTGCTCAAACAAGTTTGGTTACAATTTGCAGGAGATAATGCTGCCCGCGTCTTGTTTACAGTGTCACCTGAAAGTGAAAACAGGCTTCCACGTGGCACTGTTGTAGCTGGCATCACAAGATATTTATGTGCCTGTTGTGGTAAAGATTCATATGTCCCTTCATGCTTCAGCCACCATTCCAGAAGACATATCCATGCTGATGACGGGTTTGCTCGATAACTATCCAAAGCAGAGCTGACCGATGCATGTTCATTTTCATCAACTGAGTCAGATGCCACCAGTGGAAGGCTGATTTTCTTTTTTGGTGGTTTGGGTTCTGTAGTTTCTGCATCAGCGTGTTGCTCTTTTAAGGTGTCTGAAAGCATACTCCACACCTCGTCCCTCTCAGATTTTGGAAGGCACTTCAGATTTTTAAACCCTGGGTCAAGTGCTGTATCTATCCTTAGAAATCTCACATTGGTACCTTTTTTGCGTTTTGTCAAATCTGTAAAAGTGTTCTTAAAATGAACATGCTGGGTCATCATCCGAGACTGCTATGACATGAAGTACATGGCAGAATGTGGGTAAAACAGAACAGGAGACATACAATTCTCCTCCAAGGAGTTCAGTCACATATTAATGCATTTTTTTTAACAAGCATCATCAGCATGGAAGCATGTCCTCTGGAATGGTGGCCGAAGCATGTAGGGGCATATGAATATTTAGCATATCTGGCCCGTAAATATCTTGCAACACCGGCTACAAAAGTGCCATGCGAATGCCTGTTCTCACTTTCAGGTGACATTGTAAATAAGAAGCAGGCAGCAGTATCTCCCGTAAATGTAGAGCAAATTGTTTGTCTTAGCAATTGGCTGAACAAGAAGTAGGACTGAGTGGACTTGTAGGCTCTAAAGTTTTACATTGTTTTGTTTTTGAGTGCAGTTATGTAACAAAAAAATCTACATTTATAAGTTACACTTTCACGGTAAAGAGATTGCACTTCAGTACTTCTATGAGGTGAATTAAAAATAGTATTTTTATCATTTTTACAGTGCAAATATTTGTAATAAAAAATAATATAAAGTGAGCACTGTACACTTTGTATTCTGTGTTGTAATAGAAATCAATATATTTGAAAATGTAGAAAAACATCCCAAAATATTTAATAAATTTCAATTGGTATTCTATCGTTTAACAGTGCGATTAATTTTTTTAATCGCAGTTAATTTTTTGAGTTAATCGCGTGAGTTAACTGCGATTAATTGATAGCCCTAATATTAATCACTTAAAATTAAACATCTAGTACATGTTGGCGTGGCAGGTACCAAATGGGTTGGGAGATCTCACTCAAACCACAGGTATTCAACTTTATTTATACTTAAAACACATACGCTCAAGGATGTTTAATAGAAAAAGATTTTGACTTAGAGGCCTCTTAAGATTCCCTCTGAGACTGTCTAAAAGTCCTTCGCTTTGTCAAAATTTAGGGAGCACTGATAGCTATTGCCCATTGTCACTGGCCGCTGGGTCGCCTGCTGACTGCTTCGCTTAGGTGAAAGCAGTACCTCACGCAGGAAAGACAGAAGCCTGTTGGTTGCTGCTGTTGGGCTGCTGCGGAAGCCTCCCGCTGGCCGGGTGGCAGAAATGGCCATTGCCAGGGGCCACCCTGGAATTCTGGGTGGGCTGCTGCTGTAACTGCCTTTCAAGCAGCCTCTCCCTTGCTGGGTTCTGTTGATGCTGCAGCCGCTGTTCTTTAAGCACTTTTCTTCATTGCAGGTGTCTGGCAGAGCTCCAGTCTCTTGCTGGTCCTGGTCCAGAGCTTTAGCCTGCCGGCTATTGCCTTTATATATGAGTTCAGCTCATTAGCTATTACTTTATTATTGTAATTCAGTCAATCAGCCTTCAGGGATTTGCATATGCTAATTTGTCATGTGTATTGACATGTGGCACTCAAGCTTAGCCAATCAGCTTCCAGTTATTAGCATATGTTAATTACTGGTTAGCATATGCTAATTAGTCACTTGCCAAAAACTCCTCCTCTGTTCCACAGACTTTTACGGGCTCAATGCATTCTTATGAGGTTTTTCAGCTGATCTTTGGATGAGCCCTAGCTACTTCGTGTCTGGACGTCCCATTGGTTTCTATGGGCTATCGTGTATTCCTATGGGGTTTTGCTGAGTCATTCCCCACAGGAAGTGATGCAATACTTTGCCTTGATTGCACCATCCCTATTCATTTCTGTGGGCTCCCATGCATTCCTATGGGATTTCCCACTTTACATTACGTAATCCTATACTATAGCTGCCATCACTGTATTTTCTAATTTAAATTATTCTTAATTTTTATTTAATTAAAGCTTTATTCTTAAAACTAATTACTATGCTAAGCATGCCAAAGGGTCCTGACACTACCACCACTCATTTTATATTCAATTAAGCAATTTAAAATTTTGGTGAATTTAAAACCCTTTTTGAGGTTTTTCTGCAGATTGCCAATTAGGGCTTGGTAAGGCATTTCGGGCAACTGAGGCAAAAATCTTATGTGACGACGTGTTCTGGTCAAGTCTGGATGCCCAAAGCTCAGTGTAAGAACAAATACTTCTTCCTATAACAAAGAGGGAAGAAAAAGCAGATCACTGCAGGTTTGTATTGCTGTTGAACTCAGTAAAGCAATTTCTTTTAATTTATCAGGCAGGTTTCAAATGCAAGCAAATGTAATAGTATGCATTTAGGGTTAAATTGATTCTGGCCCTGTGCACCATATTGTGGAGGGTCTTGTGCAAATCTGCCCAATGGTGAATTTCACCTCATTTTTCACATTTAAATATTTATGCAAATTAAATGTGAATTTTGGTTTCCCTGGCAAGTTACCTGTGGTATGTGCCATCAAAACTTTGGAAAGCTAAAGAACTAGCTTTAATAGTTGTTTAAAAAGTCAAAATGTCTCTGTAATTTATTGACCTTCACAAGGAGTTGAATTAAATATGATTTTAAACACTATGTTCCATTTTTGTATATATTTTCCCTAATTTTTTTCTGTCTACCATATTCTTATAATTCATTTCACATCAATATTTTCACTGTTAAGACATCCAACAGTAGACTCTAGGCCACTGTAGTATATTCCTGTAAAGGACTGTCTGACTGGATATGAAATCTAGAATTTATATTCTTTATCTAATCATTTTGATCACAGTAGCGATAGTGGGAAGTAAATCCACATTATGACTGACCAACATTTGATCTGTCAGATTGTTTACTTGGTATTCATGGCTTCCAATATTTTTAGCTGTTCTGGCTCATGTTCTTGTGTCACTATAAAAATAGGCTGAGTGCAGAAGAGAGGCTGTACAACTAAACTCCTAAACATCTACTAAACATCTTTTCAAACTGTGGTGATTGTCAGTTTTCTATAAGTTTCTCATCCTAAGACTTACTTGAAGATTAGTCTTAACTTGATGCCTTAATCTACCTGTTTTTTTAACGGTCTACCATAGTGATGCATGGACTAGGTCCGTGGCGGCCACCGAGGGGGTGGATCTCCTCGTGGAGCCCCTGCTACAGAACCCCCAGCTCTGTGTGCAGGTGGTGGAGTCCCCCTTGGTGCGCCAGAGGTTGGTCCTGGCGGAAGTCATCAGAGTTGGAGACCTCCTGCACTACGACTGGGGAGACTGGCTGGATCCCCTGACACTCGCTTGGCACATAGGGCTCTCCAGGCCTAGTACTGACCCGGCACGTACTTCAGGAGGTGAGGGCCGCTTTATCTCCCACTGCTCGGGTTTTCCTTGACTGGGTCCTGCGAGAGGGTACACCCTGCCTGCCCACCCTCCACCCCAGCCCCTCTGGACCTTTTCAATGGGCCCCTGCCCTGTGGACCTTCCTGACCATCATGCCCCTTTACCGTGAGCCAGCTGCACTAGTTGCAGCCGGTTCGGTTCCAGACCGTGCCAAGAAAACATCTGTACCCGCTCGTGCTCTGCACTCTTCAGATCCTCACCCTCCTGCCTTGACACAAAGTGGCGGGACCTCCTGTCACCTCTGGAGGGTGAGGAGCCCTGGTGGGCCAGCCTATATTCCACCCTGGTGCTGAGGCCCACTAGGGACATCAGCTGACGGCTCCTTCACAGAGCCATGAGCAGAGGTGTGTACTTGGCGTGGTTCACTCCTGTCATAAATATAAAGGGAAGGGTAAACCCCTTTGAAATCCCTCCTGGCCAGGGGAAAGCTCCTCTCACCTGTAAAGGGTTAAGAAGCTAAAGGTAACCTCGCTGGCACCTGACCAAAATGACCAATGAGGAGACAAGATACTTTCAAAAGCTGGGAGGAGGGGGACAAACAGAGGGTTTGTGTCTGTCTGTGTGCTGCTCTTGCCAGAGACAGAACAGGAATGGAGTCTTAGAACTTTTAGTAAGTAATCTAGCTAGGTATGTGTTAGATTATGATTTCTTTAAATGGCTGAGAAAAGAATTGTGCTGAATAGAATAACTATTTCTGTCTGTGTATCTTTTTTGTAACTTAAGGTTTTGCCTAGAGGGGTTCTCTATGTTTTGAATCTAATTACCCTGTAAGATATCTACCATCCTGATTTTACAGGGGGGATTTCTTTATTTCTATTTACTTCTATTTTTTATTAAAAGTCTTCTTGTAAAAACTGAATGCTTTTTCATGGTTCTCAGATCCAAGGGTTTGGGTCTGTGGTCACCTATGCAAATTGGTGAGGCTTTTTATCCAACATTTCCCAGGAAAGGGGGGGTGCAAGTGTTGGGAGGATTGTTCATTGTTCTTAAGATCCAAGGGTCTGGGTCTGTAGTCACCTAGGCAAATTGGTGAGGCTTTTTACCAAACCTTGTCCAGGAAGTGGGGTGCAAGGTTTTGGGAAGTATTTTGGGGGGAAAGACGCGTCCAAACAGCTCTTCCCCAGTAACCAGTATTAGTTTGGTGGTGGTAGCGGCCATTCCAAGGATAACGGGTGTAATATTTTGTACCTTGGGGAAGTTTTGACCTAAGCTGGTAAAGATAAGCTTAGGGGGTTTTTTCATGCAGGTCCCCACATCTGTACCCTAGAGTTCAGAGTGGGGGAGGAACCTTGACATGGTGGCACAGTGGTGGGATTAACCTGAAATCATTTGAGATCCAGTTGAGATTTTTTGAACTAGAAATACAGATTTTAAAAAGGGAAATTTTTTTTTCTTTGGAAAGAAAGTCCAGAAAGCAGCTTTGAAACTGAAAGCAGCTTGGTTTCTCTCTGCTTTGTGGCCAAGCAGAGACAAAAGGGGATTATCTTGTGAATTGCAGGTTTTTTTGCCTGGAGGCAGGGTACTTAACTCCTGCAGGGAAATCTTCCAATCCAGAGGTTTTTTTTTCTTTTCTTCCTAAAAGTAAATAGGGGGTGTGTGTTCTACCCATTTGCTTTTTCTTTGGGCTGGGTAAGCAGGTTTCCAAGCAGTTGGAGGTTTTTTGCTTTAATTTGGGCCCAGAGCAGAGACAAGGGAATTGTCTTTTTCTGTAGGCTGACAATCACTATCAGAGAATAGGTATTCTATTGCAGCACAGCAAAATTTTACAGCCAAGTTTTGTTTGTTTATTTCTAAACCTCAGGTGTAAAGTTAGTTAAAAACAGAGAGGTTAGAATGACCAAATCCTCAGCTCAACTACAGCTGGAATTAGCCAAATTTCAGGCTGAGGAAAGACAAAGGGAACATGAAAGACAGATAGAACTCATGCGGCTGGAGAAGGAGGTACAGGAGGCTGCCCACAAGAGGGAAATGGAGGCAAGGAAGCATGTGGAGGAGGAGAAGGAAAAAGAGAGGAAGCATGTGGAGGAGGAGAAGGAAAAAGAGAGGAAGCATGTGGAGGAGGAGAAGGAAAAAGAGAGAAAGCATGTGGAGGAGGTGGAGAGGATAAAGGCCCAGCAGAATATACCAACAAACCCTAGCAATCCTTCTCCAGGTACCACTTCCCATCCCAGAAAGTTCCCCACCTACAAGGCAGGCGATGATACTGAGGCCTTCCTAGAAAACTTCGAAAGGGCCTGCCTTGGGTACAACATCTCTACTGACCAATACATGGTAGAGCTGAGGCCGCAGCTCAGTGGACCCTTAGCTGAGGTGGCAGCTGAAATGCCTAAAGAACACATGAACAAGTATGAACTGTTTAAATCCAAGGCGAGAGTCAGAATGGGGATAACACCCGAGCAGTCTCGTCGGAGGTTCAGAGCCCTAAGGTGGAAACCAGACGTGTCATTTACCCGACATGCCTACCACATTGTGAAACATTGGGATGCCTGGATATCAGGAGCAAGTGTTGAATCTCCAGTAAATTTGCCCTTCCTAATGCAAATGGAACAATTCTTAGAGGGTGTTCCTGAGGAAATAGAAAGATACATCCTAGATGGGAAACCCAAAACTGTAATTGAGGCAGGAGAGATTGGAGCCAGATGGGTGGAGGTGGCAGAGAAGAAGAAAACTGGTCGCAGTTGGAGCGGAGACCAGAAGGGACCACCCCAGACCACACCCTATTACCGGGGGCCGCCCAAAGCCCCACCTACCTCCCAAAGAACCCTCCAGACCCCTTATCGTCCCACCACCCCGTTCTCCAGCAACCCTCCTCGCCCCAGTGACCCATCAGCTGGACGATGTTTTAAGTGTAACGAGCTGGGGCATGTAAAGGCCAACTGCCCCAAGAACCCCAACAGATTACAGTTCATTGTACCGGAATCACACCAGAGGTCCACAGGCCCAGATACCTCCCAGATACCCTTGGAGCGGAGGGAAACTGTGAGTGTGGGCGGGAAGAAGGTCACCGCGTGGAGGGACACCGGAGCACAAGTGTCAGCTATCCATGCTTCCTTAGTGGACCCCAATTTAATCAACCCAGAGATCCAAGTGACGATTCAACCCTTCAAGTCCAACTCTTTCAATTTGCCTACAGCCAAGTTACCTGTCCAGTACAAGGGCTGGTCAGGAATGTGGACTTTTGCAGTCTATGATGATTATCCCATCCCCATGCTGTTGGGGGAGGACTTGGCCAACCATGTGAAGCAGGCCAAGAGGGTGGGAATGGTCACCCGCAGCCAGGCTAAACAAGCCGTGAGGCCTAGCTCTGTTCCGGAAACTTCTATCAGGACCCAGTCAGAGGTGATGGACCCGGACCCCAGGCCAATGTCTGCAACAGCAGTAGTGGATCCAGTCCCAGAGACCCAGACGGAACCAGTCCTAGAACCGGAACCAGCCGAACAACCAACACCAGACCCCGTGTCAGCACTGAATCCAGTACTTGCAACCTCAACACCAGAAGGCCCCACCGAACCTGAACTGGCAGCAGCCGATAACCCGACCCAAGAGGCTCAGCCGGAGCCTGAATCCCAACATAGTGCACCAGCGGAGAGCGGTTCACAGTCAACAGAAACAGCTCCATCCCCTATATCGCTTCCAGAGGGACCAAGCCTAGGTCCACAATCCCATGAGGAACTGATGTCTCCAGCATCAAGGGAACAGTTCCAGACCGAACAGGAAGCAGATGAAAGCCTCCAGAGAGCTTGGACGGCGGCACGGAGCAACCCACCGCCTCTCAGCTCTTCTAATCGATCCAGAGAATTAAAGGTTTGTCAGTTTACAGCCCAGGGAGGAGACGACGCTGAGTGGCCTGAAGGTGTTTACTACGAAGGGAAATGTGGTGGTGGTGTGGAAGAGGTGAACCTCTCCATGACCCTTGGGCGTATGCAGCGACAGCAGATCCAGGAGCTGTGCACTAGCTACGTGCCAACGTTCTCAGCCACCCCAGGACTGACTGAACGGGCATACCACTCCATTGACACAGGTAATGCTCACCCAATTAGGGTCCAACCTTACCGGGTGTCTCCTCAAGCTAAAACTGCTATAGAACGGGAGATCCAGGATATGTTACAGATGGGGGTAATCCGCCCCTCTGAAAGTGCATGGGCATCTCCAGTGGTTCTAGTTCCCAAACCAGATGGGGAAATACGTTTTTGCGTGGACTACCGTAAGCTAAATGCTGTAACTCGCCCAGACAACTATCCAATGCCACGCACAGATGAACTATTAGAGAAACTGGGACGGGCCCAGTTCATCTCTACCTTGGACTTAACCAAGGGGTACTGGCAGGTACCGCTAGATGAATCTGCCAAGGAAAGGTCAGCCTTCATCACACATCTCGGGCTGTATGAATTTAATGTACTCCCTTTCGGGCTGCGAAATGCACCCGCCACTTTCCAAAGACTTGTAGATGGTCTCCTAGCGGGATTAGGAGAATATGCAGTCGCCTACCTTGACGACGTGGCCATATTTTCGGATTCCTGGGCAGACCACCTGGAACATCTACAAAAAGTCCTTGAGCGCATAAGGGAGGCAGGACTAACTGTTAAGGCTAAGAAGTGTCAAATAGGCCTAAACAGAGTGACTTACCTTGGACACCAGGTGGGTCAAGGAACTATCAGCCCCCTACAGGCCAAAGTGGATGCTATCCAAAAGTGGCCTGTCCCAAAGTCAAAGAAACAGGTTCAATCCTTCTTAGGCTTGGCCGGTTATTACAGATGCTTTGTACCGCACTACAGCCAAATCGCTGCCCCACTGACAGACCTAACCAAAAAGAAACAGCCAAATGCTGTTCAGTGGACCGGAAAGTGTCAGAAGGCCTTTAACAAGCTTAAAACGACACTCATGTCTGACCCTGTACTAAGGGCCCCAGACTTTGACAAACCGTTCCTAGTAACCACAGATGCATCCGAGCGTGGTGTGGGAGCAGTTTTAATGCAGAAAGGACCTGATCAAGAATTCCACCCTGTAGTGTTTCTCAGCAAAAAACTGTCTGAGAGGGAAAGCAACTGGTCAGTCACTGAAAAAGAATGTTATGCCATTGTCTACGCTCTGGAAAAGCTACGCCCATATGTTTGGGGACGGCGTTTCCACCTGCAAACCGACCATGCTGCACTACAGTGGCTTCACACCGTCAAAGAAACTAACAAAAAACTTCTTCGGTGGAGTTTAGCTCTCCAAGATTTTGATTTCGACATCCAACACATCTCAGGAGCTTCTAACAAAGTGGCTGATGCACTCTCCCGTGAAAGTTTCCCAGAATCAACTGGTTAAAATCGTCCTTGAGATGTGGAAAATATTGTTAGTCTTTATGTACTTGGTAGTATATTTAGAGATGCATGTGTCTTATTAACTCTGTTTTTCCTAGAGCTCCAGGAAGAAATCCCAGCCAGTGTTTCACCCTAGCTGAGATTTGGGGGGCGTGTCATAAATATAAAGGGAAGGGTAAACCCCTTTGAAATCCCTCCTGGCCAGGGGAAAGCTCCTCTCACCTGTAAAGGGTTAAGAAGCTAAAGGTAACCTCGCTGGCACCTGACCAAAATGACCAATGAGGAGACAAGATACTTTCAAAAGCTGGGAGGAGGGGGACAAACAGAGGGTTTGTGTCTGTCTGTGTGCTGCTCTTGCCAGAGACAGAACAGGAATGGAGTCTTAGAACTTTTAGTAAGTAATCTAGCTAGGTATGTGTTAGATTATGATTTCTTTAAATGGCTGAGAAAAGAATTGTGCTGAATAGAATAACTATTTCTGTCTGTGTATCTTTTTTGTAACTTAAGGTTTTGCCTAGAGGGGTTCTCTATGTTTTGAATCTAATTACCCTGTAAGATATCTACCATCCTGATTTTACAGGGGGGATTTCTTTATTTCTATTTACTTCTATTTTTTATTAAAAGTCTTCTTGTAAAAACTGAATGCTTTTTCATGGTTCTCAGATCCAAGGGTTTGGGTCTGTGGTCACCTATGCAAATTGGTGAGGCTTTTTATCCAACATTTCCCAGGAAAGGGGGGGTGCAAGTGTTGGGAGGATTGTTCATTGTTCTTAAGATCCAAGGGTCTGGGTCTGTAGTCACCTAGGCAAATTGGTGAGGCTTTTTACCAAACCTTGTCCAGGAAGTGGGGTGCAAGGTTTTGGGAAGTATTTTGGGGGGAAAGACGCGTCCAAACAGCTCTTCCCCAGTAACCAGTATTAGTTTGGTGGTGGTAGCGGCCATTCCAAGGATAACGGGTGTAATATTTTGTACCTTGGGGAAGTTTTGACCTAAGCTGGTAAAGATAAGCTTAGGGGGTTTTTTCATGCAGGTCCCCACATCTGTACCCTAGAGTTCAGAGTGGGGGAGGAACCTTGACAACTCCCCTCCCAGACACCTGCCCCTTCTGTGGCATGAAGGAGACCCTGGCGCATCTATACCTGGAGTATGCCAGGTTGCAGCCCCTATTCCGGTTCCTCTTGAATATATTCTTATGTTTCTGGTTGCACTTTCCCCCTCACCTATTCATCTACGCATTCCCTATCTGTGGCCCCACTAAGTCGCGGGAACTCCTTGTCAACCTCCTCCTAGCCCTGGCCAAAATGGCAATCTACAAAACCAGGGAGAGGAGGTTGGCCAACGGGGTTTCCTGCGACTGTAGGGGCTATTTCTGCTCCTTCGTCCATTCATGCATCTGGGCAGAGTTCCTCTGGGCGGCATTCACTGCCTTCCCTGACGCCTTCGAGGAGCAGTGGGCACTGTCTGGGGTTCTCTGCTAGTGTCCCCGTCAGGTTCCCTTCATTTAGCCCTGTGACCTCACTACCATTCCTGTTATCTCCTTAGTTGTCCCCCATAATTATTTGGAATTCCGGACCTGTGGATTCTCCCCTTGGGCTAGGGGGAGGTCCTTTAGCAGTGGGCGGGCTTCCGCCCACCCACTTCCTGGATCCCAACAGGATAGTGATGCATGGAGGAAGGAGAATACTGAGTAAATGGGCAGCTGCAGCTGGGAAAAGCGATCATATTTGCATCCCTAGTAATAGTATTAGGTATTAATACTAATATCAACAGGGATTTTATAATCAATCATTAAATTGAAGTAATATGGGAAACTTAAAAATCATAAAAAGAAAAGGAGTGCTTGTGGCACCTTAGAGACTAACCAATTTATTTGAGCATGAGCTTTCGTGAGCTACAGCTCACTTCATCGGATGCATACTGTGGAAATTGCAGAAGACATTATATACACAGACACCATGAAACAATACCTCCTCCCACCCCATTCTCCTGCTGGTAATAGCTTATCTAAAGTGATCATCAAGTTGGGCCATTTCCAGCACAAATCCAGGTTTTCTCACCCTCCGCCTCCCCCACACACAAACTCACTCTCCTGCTGGTAATAGCCCATCCAAAGTGACCACTCTCTTTAAAATCATATGTTGTAAACAAATACTTTTCTCTCTCATCAATAACTACTTTATTAAAACTGAATATCAGGTTTCTTCATTTTTTGTGCTGTTTGTTTCCCTTTTGCATTTTTCTCAGTACATTCAGTAATGATTGATTGAAGTCATTTTCACTTTCAGGTCCTTCTACTGCCATATTTTGTTTGCAAATACAGTAGAAAACTTTATTTAAATACAAATTTCCATTGGAATTAAAAAAATCTTGCCAACATTTCTATTAATTTGGGGTTTTGTAAAAGTTTGTTTTACAGCATGTGAATTTTGAGCAAAAATTAAGTTGGTACAGTACCTTGAACTTTAGGAAATTTGAGAAAAAGAGTTAAACTGAAGGAAAAAAAAGTTGCTTAAACATATTGTGGTGATAAAGATGAACTTCTTGCTCTTAAAAAAAAAAAGTGACTATAGTGAAGCTTGTTGTTTTAAAATGTGCCCAAAGGCTACCTTCATGTTTAATGAAGTGATTACAAGGCCCAGCATGCGATTCTCCATTTTGAGCAGTGCCCGTCATGAGCTAACGTACTCAATGCTTTTTTTGCCTCTGTCTTCACGAACAAGGTCAGCTCCCAGACTACTGCACTGGGCAGCACAGCATGGGGAGGAGGTGGCCAGCCCTCTGTGAAGGAAGAAGTGGTTCGGGACTATTTAGAAAAACTGGACGTGCACAAGTCCATGGGGCCGGATGCGTTGCATCCGAGAGTGCTAAAGGAATTGGCGGATGTGATTGCAGAGCCATTGGCCATTATCTTTGAAAACTCATGGCGATCGGGGGAAGTCCCGGAAGATTGGAAAAAGGCTAATGTAGTGCCCATCTTTAAAAAAGGGAAGAAGGATGATCCTGGGAACTACAGGCCGGTCAGCCTCACCTCAGTCCCCGGAAAAATCATGGAGCATGTCCTCAAGGAATCAATTCTGAAGCACTTAGACGAGAGGAAAGTGATCAGGAACAGTCAGCATGGATTCACCAAGGGAAAGTCATGCCTGACTAACCTAATTGCCTTCTATGATGAGATAACTGGTTCTGTGGATGAAGGGAAAGCAGTGGATGTGTTATTCCTCGACTTTAGCAAAGCTTTTGATACGGTCTCTCACAGTATTCTTGTCAGCAAGTTAAAGAAGTATGGGCTGGATGGATGCACTATAAGGTGTGTAGAAAGTTGGCTAGATTGTCGGGTTCAATGGGTAGTGATCAATGGCTCCATGTCTAGTTGGCAGCCGGTATCTAGCGGAGTGCCCCAAGAGTCGGTCCTGGGGCCAGTATTGTTCAATATCTTCATTAATGATCTGCAGCACTCTGAAGCTTCCACAGAATAAACCATTTGCATTTTAAAGTTTGAGTTTTTATTAAATATGAAAATGAGTAAATACAATCAGGACTCTGTCCCCTGGTGTTATTTATGTTGATATTCAATTTATTTTACGCTGTTGTCACATTTTCAGTTTGTGTACCACAGATTTTTGTAAAGATAAAGCAAAATTGTACTGTTGAGTATGAAGGATCTGATCGCTGGATAAGAGAGTAGTTAGATTCCTGGCACTTGGAGAAGTTTGGGATTAGCTCATTACCTATCATTTGCCCCACAAGATAAAATGATTTAGATTATACTTTTTTTATCATGGTTAAAGCATTAAGGCTAATTAAGAAGTTGACAAAGCTGATGTCAGGTGTAAATATCCTGTCTTTGTATTCAAAAGTTATGTGGGAGAATTTACAAAATAGAATGATATACTGTCACTGTGCCTCAGTGGGTCACACAGCTGCGGATGCGAGATTCAGGACAAATGCTGAGAAATAGAGCAGACTTACCCTAGACTGGTTGTTATTCTACCATTAGATGTACCTTGCCAGTAACAAAAGTAAATGTCTGTCTCACCACACTGGTTAACATGAAGTCAAAAATGCAGTTTCCTTAGGCATTCCAGCATTTATTTCACCACCCAGACACAAGACTTTATGATGAGTGGTTATAGAAAACCAATTTAATCAAACAAAGAGTTCTTCTGATCTCAAGAGACCAGCTACATAGCCAGGTCAGTTTTTAACTCAGATCTTACTCAATAATCAGACTCCTGCCAATCTTTTAGTAACTAAAATCTAAAGGTTTATTTATAAAGAAAAGGAGTGGAGAGTTAAAATGGTTAAGGAAATCATATACAAGCAAGTAATTGCAAAGTTCTTATGTTAGGTTTGAAACAGTGATGGAATAAACTGCTAGTCTGCAGAGGTCTCTCTGGAAATTACCCAGATAGTTTGGGGATCATCAGTCACTGTTTAGAGCTTCCTTGTTAGAAATCCAGTCCAGAGAAATGAAACAGGAAATTAAAACAAAATGGAGAGTTTTCCAGGGTCTTTTATATGTTCTCCCAATCCCATGTGGATGGGATTTTACTGTCCCAAACAAAGCTCCCAGTCTCAGATTGTGGAAAATTACAGGCACAAGAGGGAGTCCAGGGTCACATGAGCAAGTCACATGCCCTTACATGCTTTGATGACTCACAGGAGCAGCTATTGCCCATATTATTTCTAAAGTGTCCATAGGAAGACTTGCTGGGCTGGATGAGTTTCTTCTGTGGCCCATTGTGAGAGTTAATTTTCTTTAGTGAGCCATCAACACAAAGTTGTCTGGCTTCATTGTATATTTTACCTGAGGGTATCACCCCAGGAACAAACACATTTGGGATACATATCTATAGCCAATATTCATAACTTCAGATACAAGAATGATACATGCATATAAACAGGATAATCATCCTTGGCAAATCATAACTTTCCATTGACACCTTACATGATACACTTTGTTTAAAATTTGTTGCAGTTGTATAATGGTAGAAACAATGATATACATGGTCACATTTCAATCATATGGCATCACAATACCATATAATTATTTTAAGATACTTCTCCACTGATTCTTTCCACCTTTCCCTCAACATCTGACCCTGCTTTTTGCATCTCTCACCTCTGAAGACTGGTTAAGTTGAGTATTTGAATTTTACCCTTTTTCCTGCTCTTATTTTAGGAACCATCTTTTTTCACTTTTGAACTACTAAAGACAGCTGAGAGCATGGCACTCATTTTGTGAAGAAGACAGGGCCACAACTCTAGTTCTGCTTTCTGGATTGGCCATTGTGAGGCACTTATCCAGCATATGACTGTTTCATTTTCAATCCTGGTCCAAATGCATTATAATCATATTGTGCCTGTGTTCCACAGGCTCAGGGAAAAGGGAGAAAGGCATTAGTCCAGATGCCACCAGGTTCACCGACTGATCTGTCTCTTTCCATAGTAGAATCCTCTACATTTTGGATCTGTGGTTCTCAACTTTTTCCATACTGTGACCCCATGTTAGAACAGAAAAAATGTTTTTGGACTTCCCACCTTCTGTCTACGCATAAAGGAAGGGTGGTTGTGACTCCTCAAAACCTGTCTGAGACCTTTCATGTCCTAGATCAGAGCTAGCATGTCTCCACTGGTATTTTCTCCTTGAAGCTTCTGTCCATCTCCACTGGGTGGTGCATGCACATTTTTAAGCGTTATAATCTGCGTTGGCAGATGATATTCACTTCCGCATGCATGTGACTTCTTAAAAAAAATATATGCAAGAGTTTTAGCCACATATCAAGTAGCATGATAACAAATAGAGGCCACCTTTTGAAAATCTGGCTCATACAGCAAGTCCAGGAACTGAACCTGCATCTCTTGTAGGTCAACAGAGTCAGAATGTGATGGGCTTTTAGGCTGGCAGTAATTCAGTTTTTCAATATTACTGTTTGGGAATTGTCCCAGTCTTAACATATTCATGGATGGTGTGACACTGCACCCCATATTCATCACAGTAATTATATTATTATTATTATTATTTATTATTATATGATTATGGCATAATTATGATGCATTTTGTATAAGATAAGTCATGTGAGGTGCCACTGAAAAAGTTTTTTGCTTAATATGATTATCCTATTTGTATGCAAGTATCATTTTTGTATCTGAAGTTATGAATATTGACTATGTATCTGTATTTCACATGTAGGTATACCTGGGTGACGCCCAATAGGCAAGATGCTTTCAGTCTAGATGAGTGTTTCTCAAATGCGGCCACCAGAGCCTTTTCTTTCGGCCACAGCCATCTGGGCTGTGATGGGGGGGTATAAAGCAGTGCCCCTCTCCCAGGGCCTACAGGGTTGGGCCCTGCCCCCCTCCAGGGACACAAATGCTGGAGGTGCAGGCAGCTGGTGAATTCCCCACTTTCCTGGGCGGGGGGCATGCTTCGGCCACAGGGTTTCGGGCTTAGTCCATGTGGTGGCAGGCTCTGGCTCCAGGCTCCGCTGGGCCCCACTGCCTCCCTGCCCACCTCCCCATCCAGGACTTAATTTGTGTCAGGGCTTGCCGGGGTTGAGTAAGTCTGCTGTGAAAACTGATATTAACAAACATACAAATATCATTTTTCACAGCAGAAGATTTACCAACTAGCAAGTCTTAGAAAAAAAAAAGTACAGCAAAAAAAGCAAAAGAAACAACAACAACAAGATATAAACATGCAAAGCGCCTTATTTGTGCTTCTGTTCTGTTTAGGTCCAGTAAAGAATAGAGACAACTGTAAATTATATTTATTACTGAGTCTGAAGAAAACCCTACATAAATAACTTACTATGATTTGGACATGTGTATGTGCATATTTATTTGTTTCTCCTAAAGTTAATTATGTATTTTAGGAAAAATTGTCAGTGCGGCCACCAGCAATAGTTGGTGGATGCACTCCGAGGCCACCCAAAAATTTGTTGTGAGAACCCCTGGTAAGGATAATGGGTGGGGAAGGGCCTATTCAGGGTAATGAGCCATTAGGGAAAACAATAAGTCTTACAAAAAGCTTATCTCCTTCCTAAGAACTGAGCCTTCCTGAGAACACTCCAGACAGCCTGTAAATAATGGCTGCTATGACTCTAAAAGGACATGTGAGAAGGCCACATGATTCTGGACTCCCATCTTGGGATGTCAGTATTTTTCCACAAACCGGTCTGGGAACCAAGTTTTGAAACAAAGAGTTCCCTCCATATGATAAAGCTATATAAGGCAGGGAGTGTTGTTCTTCACTCCCCGCACAAGAAGACTCCTGGAAACACCTGAGAAACAAAGACTGAACTGTGGGAAGTGCTGGACCCAGATTAAAGGGATTTCTAGCCTGTGTATGAAAGACGTGGGGATTCCAAGCTGTAAAGCAAGTGCAGCTTGTCTCTGAAGATTCCCTTAAGAATCTGCAGTCTGCTTGTATCATCAGCCAGGGTGAGAATTTGCTAAGTCATATCCTATCTTAAATTTAGTTTGTGTTGTTTTTTTTTTTCTAGGTAATCGGCTTTGATCTGTTTGCTATCACTTATAATCTATTTTTATAGTTGCTAAACTTGTTGTTGCTTTATCTAAATCAGTGAGTTCGAATGAAGGGCTTGGGAATCTTAGCTCAGAGAGGCTGTTGCATATTCCTTTCCACATTGAGGGGTGGGGGCGAACTCTGTGAGCTTACACTGTACAGTTCCCTGTGCAGTGCAAGACAGTATAATTTTGGGTTTATGCTCAGAGGGTGTGTGTGCCTGGGGAGCTGAGAGTTACCTTGGTTTTAGCCTTTCTACTGTTGGATGTGCAGTGGCTAGTCAGAGAGCCTGCATGTAACTGCAGCTGGTTGTGTTCCTACTTGTGTGTATGCTGGTGGAAGTGTAAGATTGGGAGCATGTCTGAAGCTTGTCACAGCAGCACAGCGTGAGAGGGAGCCCATGCTGGTGGATCAGTGGTACCCCAGTTCCAGGCGGCACTCTAGGGGAACCAGTCACAGATGGTATTCCACATACTTCTAGATACAGTGACACATAATCTCCTGCCTCTTTTGTGTGGTTAACGTGCCGAGGTCCTCTTTTTGGCAGGTGTGGCCATATAGATTGCTAACGGGGACAGATTTCTATGTGGACTACCATATAACTGTGTGATGATTTATAAACTTACTAAATGCCTTGAATATATTGTTACTTATGTATTGGGGGCTTTTTCTCCCTCTCTTTCTTCCCGGAGCAACTGATGCACAAAGAAGTTTGTCATGCTCGGAAAGGCTGACGGCTAGAAGCTGAACTTATTATTGTTATGAAAATGTGTTACTGGTCTGATGAACAGTAGGCAGCAAGTGGAAGCTCTCGGTAAGAAAGATGGGACCGTGGGAAACGGGGCTCTTTTTGTTCGATGGAGAAAAACAAGGTGCCTACAATGGTGGCTGTGAAAAGCTCTGAGGTATCCAATCTAATTTCATCTTCAGCTTCATGCAGATGTGCCTATATGGAACAACCCAGACTTGAAAATTGGGAACAAATCTATGATTTGGAAGAACTGTCTGAGCAGGGGCATCATATGGATTTCCCAGTTAGTCACTGATGAGAGCTTTGTCTCTTTTCTAATGCAAAAGCAAGGCTGTGGCTTGCCACCCTCACCACAGTGTCCATACTTACGACTAAGTCCTTGTCTACACTACAGAGTTTTGTTGATGGAGATTATGCTGATGATCAAAAACCAGTATAATTACATCATTTGTGCATGTTCAAACAATGCTCCTTCTGTCTGTGGAACGCATCCACAGTTGGTGCTCTAGCATCGACAGTGAGAGCAGTGCACTGTGGGTATGTATTCCATTTTGCTACTTGCCACCTTCTGCAGCTAGGAGTTGTGGGAAGGCAGAGTGGTTTGCAATGCACCAGAGGTGCATGCTCAATGTCCCATGATGCAGTTTTTCTTTCTCATTATTCCGTTGGCTTCTGACTGAGTTTTGTGGCATTTTTCAACAGCTGTTGTTTACTGTGCACCCACCATTTCTGTCTGAAAGCATGGATCCTGCACTGCTTTGTGGTCACTGTTATGAACACATCACAGCTGGTCATGCAGTATATCATGAGCACCCAATCTGAACAGGAATCAGGGGTGCCTGACCTGCTGTGTTCCATGAAAAGAAACAATATCAGATTACTTTTGGCATTCATGGAGCAGCTGCACATGGGGGATTGTTGCTTGTGGGCTCGGGAAACAAGCACTGAGTGGTGGAATCACATTGTTATGCAGGTCTGGGATGATGAGCAGCGGCTGCAGAACTTTTGCATGCAGAAAGCCACCTTCCTGGAACTGTGGGTGGAGCTCACCCCAGCACTGTGCCGCAAGGACAGGAAAATGAGAGCCGCCCTTTCAGTGTAGAAGCACATGGTGGTCGCTTGTGGAAGCGACCACCAACTCCAGACTGCAACTGGTCAGTTGCAAATCAATTTGGAGTCAGGAAGTCGACCACTGGGGCTGCATTAATGCAAATGTGCAGAGCCATTAATCACATCCTGCTACGAAAGACTGTGCCTATTGGCAGTGTGTGTGAAATAGTGGATGGCTTTGCAGAAATGGGGTTCCCTAACTGCAACGAGGTGATAGATGGGGTACACAACCCAATTTAGGGCCAGGACTATCTTGTGATGGACTACATCAATAGAAAGGAGTGCTTCTCTATGGTATTGCAGGTGCTTGTTGATCACTGACATCAATGTGGGCTGGTCCAAGAAAGTGCATGACACACACGTCTTCAGGAACACTGGCTTGTACAGAAAGCTGCAAGCAGGGACTTTCTTTCCAGACCAGAAGATTTCAGTGTGGGATGTCGAAATGCCCATAGTGATCCTGGGAGACCCAGCATACCCCTTACTCCTGTGGTGGGCAACCTGTGGCCCATCAAGGTAATCCGCTGGCGGGCCGCAAGACAGTGTTCACATTCACTGTCCACAGGCATGGCTGCCCACAGCTCCCAGTTGCCGCAGTTCGCTGTTCCCGGCCAGTGGGAGCTGCGGGAAGCAGCAGCCAGCACGGCCCTGCAGCCTGCGCCAGTTCCCACAGCTCCCATTGGCCAAGAACGGTGAACTGCGGCCACTGGGAGCTGCGGGTGGCTGTGCCTGTGGACGGTCAATGTAAACACTGTCTCACAGCCTGCCAGTGGATTACCCTGACGGGCCACAGGTTGCCCACCACTGCCTTACTCTGGTGGGTCACAAAGCCTTACATGGGAAATCTGGACAGGAGCAAGAAGCCCTTCAACAATAGGCTGAGCAGGTGCAGAATGACCATAGAATGCTGGCGCTGCCTTTATGGCAGGTTAGACCTAAATGAGGAAAATATTCCCATGGTCATAGCACCTGCTGTGTGCTCCATAATATGTGTGAGGCTAAGGATAGAAAATTTCCCCCAGAGTGGAGCGCGGAGGTGGATATCCTGGTGACTGATTTTTGAGCACCGTTAGAGAGGCACAATGAGGACTATTTGAATTAGGGAGGCTTTGCGGCACCATTTTGACAATGAGCACCAGTAATGTGTCTTTCCATACAGCACTCTTCCATGCTTTAACTTGCTGCCTTTCATGAAAACGTTGATGATTCCTGACCGTGATTTGTAGTCAGCAAATGATCAAATTGCAACTGTATCTTAATTCCGGAAGCAACCACCATGTTTAGGAGACAAATAAAGATTGGTTATTGTTAGTATGAATATGTTTTTATTAAATATCAATTAATAACACACACAAAAGGCTCGGTGAGAAGGGAGATAACAGTGAAGGGCAATGTAGGCTCTTATAGCTGTGTGTAAGTCATTCTGGAAGCTATCATTCTGGAAGTTGTCTGAAGAGGTGGAGTGAACGGGGTCAGGAAGTTGCAAGGAATGTGTGGGAGGAGTTTGGGAAGGGTATGGAAAGCAGTTCTGTATCGGCTGCAGTCGGGGCCGAGCATGCATTAATTTGCCTGCAGCATGATTAGGGACCTTAACATTTCTGGTTGCTCCTCCATCACTTTTTATCATCCGCTCCTGGCCCATTAAATTTCGCTCCTGGCTCTCCTTTCTGTTTTATCTGCCTGTTTTATAATTTTATTTTAAAGTCTCTCTCGATGCCCTGTGTTCTTGTTTTTTGGCCTCTGAGGATTGGAGCACCTCTCAAAACATGTCCTCCTTGGTCTCTTTCTTATCTGGAGGAGGTGCTCCGCCGGTATGTAAGGGATTCCCCTGAAGGCCACATCTGCATAAACAGAAGAAACAATAATCAGAAGCATGATTGCTAGTGCACGCACAGCATCAATCATTGTAGTAAAATGAACCTCTTTTTAAATATGAATCTCACTGTTCCTTGGCAAGCACATAGCTTGGCGAATGCTGTAAACATGGTGAGTTCAGCTGGGAAGCAGGGGGCACTCAAGATGGAGCAAAGAGTCTTGGTGTTTTTTGAAGGGAATCACTGCAGGCGACTAGGAAAAATATTTAAATTCTGCCACCATTTTCCACATGCAGGGGTGATTGAAGCTGATGTCTCACTCCTAAGAGTAAGCAATGGTGCATCTCCTGCATGCGTGCAGCTTCAGACTGGGTCTTTCTGCTGCTTGCTTGTGTGCTGCTTTGGTCCCCACACAAATGATTGCTGATTGGCACAAGAAAGTGTCCTAAAACACTTTGTCCTAAAGGAACAAAGCAGCTCTGCCAAGGAGCCTTCAGCAAAGGATTGGCGAGTACCTCCAGGAAAGTTTCCTAGAGATCTCTCTGGAGGATTCCCATGTGAAATCTCAGTGTGCATTAACACAACTGTTCCACTGCACTGTTTAGCTGCACAGGGGAATGTGAAGCACACACAAACACAGCTAGTCTTGTACATTTCTAGAATATACAAAGCAAATGGCAACTCTGCCTCATATAACCGAGCAGCATCAACTGAAAAAGATCACTTACCAGAGCTTCCTTCTCCTGCATCATGCATGCCAGACACAAACTGCTGGGGCTAGACCCCACTGGAGTGGGAAAGAGGTCCTGACTCGCTGCACCACCGGATGACCCTGCCGTGTGCTCCACATCATCCTCCAACTTGATCTCCTTGTCCACTACTTTGTCCTCTGGGTTGAGTCTGCTGTCTGCTATCTCCAGCCTCGCCCAAGTATCCACAGGGCTCTTGGTGGCAGAGGTGGGGTCACTGCCAAGGATGGTGTCCAGCTCCTTATAGAAGCAGCAGGTCGTCAGCGCAGCACTGGAGTGATGGTTTGACTCCCTTGCCTTCTGGTATGCCTGCCTCAGCTCCTTTATCAGACTACAGGTATCAAAGTTTCAACAGTTGGAAAGGAGTTGGGACTGCACAGCCTCCTCTCCTCTAATGCCAGCAGATCCAACAACACAGATATGTTCCAAGCAAGAGAACATTTGCTGCATGGAGCCACCCTGGTCAGCTAGGAAGATGCAAACGGGAAGTGGAATTTCAAAAATTCCCATGCCTTTAAAGGGGGAGGGGCAGAAACCTGTGTATCTGGATGCAGCGAAGTTCGAACTGCTGAACAGAGCAGTCAGGATGGGCATTTTGGGACACCTCCTGGAGGCCATTTACAGCGACATAACCAAGTGCGGTGTCTACACTGACATTTTGTTGATATAACTTTACCGCAAAAAGCTCTACGTCTCTTGTCGAGGTGGTTTTATTTTGTCAGCAAAGCAGGGAGTTTTGTCAGAGGAAGGAGCATTGTAGTGTGTACACCTCTGCTGTTTTGTCGACGAAAACTGACTTTTGTCAACAAAACTCTGTAGACGAGGCCTAAGACACTTGCTTAGATATCAACTTGGCTCAGACACCCTAGGACTTCCAGAACCCCAAAATTACGGGGAGCTTTAGAAATGCTTCTTTAACTCCCCAGGCCCACGTCCACTGTGTATGTTTTATTAATAAAAGCTCAATTAATTGAGTTTTTTGTGACAGCATGGGAAGGGGATTTATCACAGTCCTTAGAAAACTGTCAATGACAGAACATGTTATGTAATTTAAAAATGCCTCTGTGGATCTCGGGTTAAGTTAGATACAACAGAAGATTTTATTCAGAATGACTGGGTACCATAGAGGTTGCACAAGATAAGGCTTTATCATCTGACATTTCTTGGCATAATACTGTGGGACTGTTCAACAGTCAAGCAACCATGGAAAGAAATGAATTTAAGCTAAAATGGCATTTGACTTCAACAAGCCAAACCCCTGCTGAAAATTATGTCCTAGGATACTTACCTGTTAAGCTGGGTTTAACTCCATTGCAGAGCCTGAGATTTTTGAGGGCTGTAGTGATCACCAGATGGATGATTTAAGAAAAATGGAAGAGTAGAACAGAGGTATTCAGACCTGTTTGTGTTGCAAACAAAGAAAAAATAGTTCACCACTGTAAACTAGTGATGTGAATTAGAAGAAATTTGGACCCTATTTCTAGATACATTTGGATAAAAAACCTTGACCTCTTTATGAATGCTAAACCTCCATTGCACCTAACCTTCCCCTCCTTTTCTCTCCCCCGTCCGTTCCTTCCCTATTCTCTCCACCCTATTCATGCACGTCTTCTGTTTTATTACTGTAACCCCCATCCTAATGTGATATGTAGTATTGTAACCCCCCCATCCTAATGTCTGTGTAGTATTGCCATGTATTTGTGCAGCTTTGACAAGTTGTAAAATTACGTAACTCTGTTGGAGCTCCCATAAAGTGTACAGTATTTGGGAACATATTCAAGCTGTAACTTGGCTTCCTTTTTGTATTTTGTATTGTCTGTTTCTTTACAAAAATCTATAAAATATTAATCACAAAATAGTGGAAACTCTCACTTTTACTTCTGGTAATTAGCAAGTTCACCTGTGTTCATGTTTTAGTATACTTAAATCTAAATCATATTTGCCTGTAAAGGTGGACTTTTGATCATATTTAAGGGAAATGCTGTCAAATATATTTATTTTTGACAAGACCACCTTAAGAGAAAGCGGAGTGGTAAATGAGAATGCTGTCTTTGTTATACAATATTTCTAGTGTTTCTGTTGTTCAGTACTCAATATTCTCTGTATCAAAAGTCAAGGTGCATAACAAGGATTTTGTATTGTTCTACTATTATCTTTATAACTTGCCCTTCCAGTGTCCCCGATGATTGATTAATCAGCAGGGGACACAAAAAAAGCCAAATTCACCTCTTGCATTTAATTAGGTGCAACCCCCTTAACTGGAATGGAATTGTATCCATCTTCACCTGTGGTGAATTTGGCTTTTATTACTTGAGCAACAAGGTTGTTAATAAAGGCAGAGACCATAATTTTCTGTTGCCTAAATGTGTGTATATATATACAATTTAAAGGCTAATCAGACCCATTTGTGGCATCTTTTTTGGTAAATTTCTGTGCAACTATTTATTAGTTGGGCAAGTATGTTCATATATTAAACTAAAGAGTTATTTGTGTTGGCTGAATTAGCTGCTCTTCAAGTCTGACATATAAATATATTTGTCATGATTAAGAGTGAAGTCTGTGTGCTAGTGGTATTTGCCAAACCGGCTATATATAGGTAGATAAAAATCAACAAGATCTTGTCTGAGTTTATAAAATGTAGCTCTTGCAATGTGTTGGCTATCGCTAACATGATTAAAACATTTGGGTAGCAATTTATATAAGGCAACATCTATATTCTTCTGTTAATGACTATAAAAATGGACTTTCTGTGCTATGAATATAAATATCATTTTCCTGTGACTTGAAACCAGTGATTATTTTCAGGAATAACCAGGACAATGGAAAATGAAACATAATTAGTAGCAACAGTAAAGTTGCTTTAATATAGGAGTATATGCCTGTTCTATAATTTAAAAAAAAGAGACAAGGCTATGGACATAGTGCTAACATCTGTGATCAATCTGGAGGGGGAAGTGTTAAATAGGACTTGATTTGGTTTAAAACACTATGGCAAAAAGAATACAAAATAGTTCTGCTACAGAAAATGCTGGGTCAGCAGCCAATTTATCCCGCATGAAATCACCAGCAGAAAAAATAACTGCTGCACTGAAGCTCTTATTCCATGCAGAATTAAGGACACATCAGTAACATTGCTTCCCATATGGCTTCATCCTACCCTGCCTCCAGCAAAGCCCACTGTATACCATTATATCTCCATTGTGAGGTTTTTAAAAAATATTGTCTCTTAACAGAGCAAACCGTAGCCTGATCCCTTATGTTGAGAGTTGCTATTAACAAATCTAGCAGGACACATACTCTCTTTGCATAATAATTAATAATAAATATAATTAATAATAACAATAGGGTTTAGAAACTGACCTACATTTTAGTCAGAGTCCTCATTTTCCAGTCAGATCATCAGATTAAACATTATACAAAAAGTAACTATACAGAGTAAACACATGGTTGATTTTTACTGCACGGGGGGGAAGACTCATATTTAAGAGTTATATCCAGGCAGATTTTAACATTAATAGTCATATGTCTGTAACATAGATGAGGATTATGTTTACGCTTTAGAGGCAATGAAAATAGTTGTTGAGGGTAGTGGACCATGTTCATGAGGAAAATGTGTATAGGATTATTTTCATAACAATATAAATATTAACTCAGTCCCTTGAACATACATGCAATATTGGAAATAGTTCTATATTGCTGTGAAAGTTTTGATGTATAACCAATTTCCATTCTATTAGAAGCGCATTTTATTGATGGGTTGTTGGGTTTTGGAGGGGTCTTTTTTTCTTCTTCTTTCAAACTAACCAACTGTGAAGGCAGAATCTAATTCTTGAGGGCCTCATCCTGCAGCTGTGTTCTCATTGATATCAGTGATAGTTCTTAATGCAGAGCAGCTGCATAAAGAGTAAACTGTCTAAACCTGAAGGAGTTTCAGCCTTGATCTTGACTTTTCCGGTGTTGACTGGTCGAAGCAGGTCTGTTTCAGTACCTTGTTATTCATAGTGTAAAATATAACCGTGCAAGCCACTTTTTAAAATGTTCAGGTGCTGTAATCTTATAGATTCATAGATATTTAGGTCAGAAGGGACCATTATGATCATCTAGTCCGACCTCCTGCACAACGCAGGGCACAGAATTTCACCCACCCACTCCTGCGAAAAACCTCTCACCTATGTCTGAGCTATTGAAGTCGTCAAATCGTGGTTTAAAGACTTCAAGGAGCAGAGAATCCTCCAGCAAGTGACCTGTGCCCCATGCTACAGAGGAAGGCGAAAAACCTCCAGGGCCTCTTCCAATCTGCCCTGGAGGAAAATTCCTTCCCGACCCCGAATAAGGCAATCAGCTAAACCCTGAGACGCTTTTTTGTTTTTATAATTGAATAAAATTATGAAGATTCCCAGTAGTGTATTTCAATATTGTATGTTGTATTATATTATTAAGGTTGCCCAACAGGACCCTGTTTTCAGTTGCTTATAATTTTCCCAAAATTTCTATTTGAGTTGAAATTTTCCATGCCAGAAGAAAAGGAGGACTTGTGGCACCTTAGAGATTAACAAATTTATTTGAGCATAAGCTTTCGTGAGCTACAGCTCCCTTCATCGGATGCATGCCAGGTGTCTCTCAGGCTTGCTTATTTATTTAATTTCAGGCTAAATGTTTTAGCTGTTTCTGAGAATGAGGCTAGGGAAAAACATATTGTGTTGCCCTTGTTAAAATTCTGGTGACCTTTGAGAAGATGTTGTGCCTCCATGCTTTGGAGCTGGGACTTGAAATTTGGCAGGAGGTGACCTGGGGCAGGGATGTGCCTTTATCATCACCATGAAATCTTCCCAAATCGGGCTTACGTTATAAGCCACTGAAAAATTGCAGTTTGCATGTACTCAGTAGAGATTTACTAGACCTTCACAGCTAAAATATCTGAAGATAGTCTGGGGTGGAGTGGGGGGAAGAGGGAAACTGATTGGGAGTGAAGGTAGTTAAAACTTGTCTCTGTCACCAACAGAAGATGATCCAATAAAAGATACTATCTCACCCACCTTGTCTCGCTAATATCCTGGGACTGACACAGCTACAAAACCACTGCATACTAACACATGCATTCTTAACTATGCTTCTGATCTGCAATTTTAAAATCTCCCATCCCCTTTGTCAGGGGGCACTCTGATCAGTCTCATCACATGATCAGTCCCCCACCATGTGGTTCACTGCCTAGTTACCAGTCCACTTGAATACACTGGTTTCAGAGGAACAGCCGTGTTAGTCTGTATTCGCAAAAAGAAAAGGAGTACTTGTGGCACCTTAGAGACTAACCAATTTATTTGAGCATGAGCTTTCGTGAGCTACAGCTCACTTCATCAGATGTTTACCGTGGAAACTGCAGCAGACTTTATATACACACAGAGAATATGAAACAATACCTCCTCCCACCCCACTGTCCTGCTGGTAATAGCTTATCTAAAGTGATCAACAGGTGGGCCATTTCCAGCACAAATCCAGGTTTTCTCACCCTCCACCCCCCCACACAAATGCGGAACGCAATGCCATCCACAGCCTCAGAAACAACTCTGACATCATAATCAAAAAGGCTGACAAAGGAGGTGCTGTTGTCATCATGAATAGGTCGGAATATGAACAAGAGGCTGCTCGGCAGCTCTCCAACACGAGTTTCTACAAGCCATTACCCTCTGATCCCACTGAGAGTTACCAAAAGCAACTACAGCATTTGCTCAAGAAACTTCCTGAAAAAGCACAAGATCAAATCCGCACAGACACACCCCTGGAACCCCGACCTGGGATATTCTATCTACTACCCAAGATCCATAAACCTGGAAATCCTGGGCGCCCCATCATCTCAGGCATTGGCACCCTGACAGCAGGATTGTCTGGCTATGTAGACTCCCTCCTCAGGCCCTACGCTACCAGCACTCCCAGCTACCTTCGAGACACCACTGACTTCCTCAGGAAACTTCAATCCATCGGTGATCTTCCTGATAACACCATCCTGGCCACTATGGATGTAGAAGCCCTCTACACCAACATTCCACACAAAGATGGACTACAAGCCGTCAAGAACACTATCCCCGATAATGTCACGGCTAACCTGGTGGCTGAACTTTGTGACTTTGTCCTTACCCATAACTATTTCACATTTGGGGACAATGTATACCTTCAGATCAGCGGCACTGCTATGGGTACCCGCATGGCCCCACAGTATGCCAACATTTTTATGGCTGATTTAGAACAACGCTTCCTCAGCTCTCGTCCCCTAAAGCCCCTACTCTACTTGCGCTATATTGATGACATCTTCATCATCTGGACCCATGGAAAAGAAGCCCTTGAGGAATTCCACCATGATTTCAACAATTTCCATCCCACCACCAACCTCAGCCTGGTCCAGTCCACACAAGAGTTCCACTTCCTGGACACTACAGTGCTAATAAACAATGGCCACATAAACACCACCCTATACCGGAAACCTACTGACCGCTATTCCTACCTACATGCCTGCAGCTTTCACCCTGACCACACCACACGATCCATCGTCTACAGCCAAGCTCTGCGATACAACCGCATTTGCTCCAACCCCTCAGACAGAGACAAACACCTACAAGATCTCTGTCAAGCTTTCTTACAACTACAATACCCACCTGCAGAAGTAAAGAAACAGATTGATAGAGCCAGAAGAGTTCCCAGAAGTTACCTACTACAGGACAGGCCTAACAAAGAAAATAACAGAACGCCACTAGCGGTCACCTTCAGCCCCCAACTAAAACCCCTCCAACGCATTATTAAGGATCTACAACCTATCCTAAAGGATGACCCAACACTCTCACAAGTCTTGGGAGACAGGCCAGTCCTTGCCTACAGACAGCCCCGCAATCTGAAGCAAATACTCACCAAAAACCACATACCACACAACAGAACCACTAACCCAGGAACTTATCCTTGCAACAAAGCCCGTTGCCAATTGTGCCCACATATCTATTCAGGGGACACCATCACAGGGCCTAATAACATCAGCCACACTATCAGAGGCTCGTTCACCTGCACATCCACCAATGTGATATATGCCATCATGTGCCAGCAATGCCCCTCTGCCATGTACATTGGTCAAACTGGACAGTCTCTACGTAAAAGAATAAATGGACACAAATCAGATGTCAAGAATTATAACATTCATAAACCAGTCGGAGAACACTTCAATCTCTCTGGTCACGCAATCACAGACATGAAGGTCGCTATCTTAAAACAAAAAAACTTCAAATCCAGACTCCAGCGAGAAACTGCTGAATTGGAATTCATTTGCAAATTGGATACTATTAATTTAGGCTTAAATAGAGACTGGGAGTGGCTAAGTCATTATGCAAGGTAGCCTGTTTCCTCTTGTTTTTTCCTACCCCCCCCCCCCAGATGTTCTGGTTTAACTTGGATTTAAACTTGGAGAGTGGTCAGTTTAGATGAGCTGTTACCAGCAGGAGAGTGAGTTTGTGTGTGTATGGGGGTGGGGGGATGTGAGAAAACCTGGATCTATGCAGGAAATAGCCCGACTTGACTATGTAAAGAGTTGTCACTTTGGATGGGCTAGCACCAGCAGGAGAGTGAATTTGTGTGGGGGGGTGGAGGGTGAGAAAACCTGGATTTGTGCTGGAAATGGCCCACCTGTTGATCACTTTAGATAAGCTATTACCAGCAGGACAGTGGGGTGGGAGGAGGTATTGTTTCATATTCTCTGTGTGTATATAAAGTCTGCTGCAGTTTCCACGGTAAACATCTGATGAAGTGAGCTGTAGCTCACGAAAGCTCATGCTCAAATAAATTGGTTAGTCTCTAAGGTGCCACAAGTACTCCTTTTCTTTTTGAATACACTGGTTTTTCTGGGAGGTAACCAGCTCTTCGTCCAAGGGGAATAGAAGATCATCAAAGTTTAACAACCTTCCGTTGTTAAATTTGTGTTGTTACTCCTTGGAATTTCAGTTCAGCATGAAAGTAAAAAGAAAATTGAGAAGGCAGACAAGCCCCACCTTCAAAATGGAGTTTGTAGTGTGACATACAGCGAGATCATAATATTAAACTGGATTTTATAAATGGTACCTAGAGAGATTCCCTGAGGGTACTCCAGGGTGTCCACGAGCCCTGCTGATCTACTCCTTCCCCTCTGGAGGTGTAGTGGGTCTAAGGCAGATTCCTCAGCCCTGGCTCCGCTTCGCTCCCGGAAGTGGCGGCATGTCCCTGTGGCCCCTGTCTGGGAGGGGATGACAGGGGGTCTCCGTGTGCTGCCCCCTCCCCGAGCACCAACTCCGCAGCTCCTGGCCAATGGGAGCTGCGGGGCACTGCCTGTGGGCTGGGACAGCACGTGGAGACCCCCTGGTGCCCCCCGCCTAGAAGCTGCTACCAGAGAGATGTGCCGGTGGCTTTCAGGAGCCATTCAAAGTAAGCGCTGCACACCTCACCTCCTCCCGCACTCCAACCCCCTGCCCTAGAGCCCGCACCCCCTCCCACACCCAAACTCCCTCCCAGAAGCTGTATCCTGCACCCCCTCCTGTACTCCCTCCCACACCCCAACCCCCACCCCAAACTGGTGAAAGTGAGTGATGGTGGGGGATGGAGTGAGCGGGGGGCAGGAAGAGGGGGTGGGAGTGGGGCCTTGAGGGAAGGGCCTGGGGGTCCCCCAAAATTTTAAAATAGGGGTCCTTGGGTTGCTGAAGTTTGAGGACCGCTGGTATATAGGATAGTTAGGGAATGGGTTAATGAACACAGCAGCACATGAGTATTAGATCTGAAGAAGGTAAATGCTGGGGAGTTTAGAAATCCATGAGCATTGTGAAATGAAGCATTAAAAGCCCTGAGGAAGGAACATCCTAAAAATGCTATTTATTTTATTTAGAGGCATTTGTGTGATGGCGCTCTGATTGAACTATATTACCATAGTGTCTATATTATTTGTTTGCAGTTATTGATATAATCAGTATAATTGAAGTTCAACAAATTAAAATTCTTGTGAAAGAAAAATATAAGGAACAATAACTAGCCAGTATTGTGGACTTCTCAGAGAATCATGCTCTCATATGACGGAAGGCATGTGATTCAGTGTATTAAGAGTAGGACACTGGGATTAAGACTCCAGCGTTCTGTGGTTGGCTTGCTCACTGACTTGCTATATCACGGTGGGTGAGCCACTTAGCCCAAAATTGCACTCCATATTCTTTATGAATTTATGCTTATGATATGAATATGACATTACTGAGATGTACTTTATGCAAGATGGCACATGTAAGATATCATTGGAAAGGTTATGATTTACTGAATATAATTATCCAATTTGTATGCATGTACCTATAGTTAGGAATACAGACTATGTAACCATTACAACTGGGTATGTATTGGGAAGATACCCACCAGACAACAGGCCATCAAATTGGATGAGCCATCAGGAAGGAACAACAAAACCATGAACATACTAATCTCTCTCCCTCCTGGGAGGCATCTGGGGATGTAATTGTGACACTACTAGGTCAGGTGGTCTTGTCACCTGATACTATACATTACCTGGGACTTCTTGTAACTTTCCACTGAAAGGGAAGGGGGGCCAAGTTTGGGGAAAAAAGGATTCCCACCTTATGTAAATTCTATTTAAAGGTGGAGAGGAAGGCAAACGGAACTCCTCCTCTCCATGGCCTGTCTTCCCAAGAAGAAAGACTGCTAAAGCCACATGAAGGGCAGCAGCGGGGGAGTCCAGACTGAGACAGGGGTCCAATCTGAAAAGAACTATATCTGGACCTCTGAACCACAGAGACTTTGCAACCTGCCTAAAATGACATTTAGGGCAAGAAATTACATTTTGTAACCTGTTTCTTAAATATATTGAGCTTAGTTTGTATCTTTTGGTTTATTTGCTCAATAATCTACTTTGTTCTGTCTTTTATCTCTTATAGTCACTTAAAATTCACCTTATGTAATTCATAAACTTATTTCTTGTTTACAACATAACCCTGTGTGTACAATTCATAATTAAAGGTGGCGGGGGGGTCCACAGGTTGTGCATACCTTCCTCCGCATTGAGGGAGGAGGTGGATTTCATAATATATCTTTGGGTCTGCTCTCCAAGGGAGGTGGACACCTGAGTGCTGTGGCAAGTCCCTTAAGCTGAGCTTTCCCAGAACTGATCTCAGTGTCTGGTTCATTCTGCAGTTTGGTGTGGCCCTGTCTGTGTGTGTGCTGGAGGAAGCTTACTAGATTAGCTCAACAAGACAGGTAAAAAGGGTGCCCAGGTTGGCATTACAGGCAGGATCAGTGGTATCTCAGCACATTAGGTGGCATCCAAATGGGGGCAACCCATCACAGCCTCAATGCTGAAGTTACTAACTTTAGTCTCTAGGGTTCCAGGTTCTCAGCCCAGCCCTAGATGTTTCAGGTTGGGAGCCCACAAAACTGAGACAACCCTAAGTTAGTGGGCATGTGACAATTTTGTCCTTGATTTTTGTGTCTCAATTTTCCTTTTTGCAAGTACTTACCAGTTTTACCAGTTGCATATTTTATTCTGATTTTTCCTTATAAATTTAGTAGGAAAATTGAGATTTTGATGAAGAGACAGAAGCGAAAGCTCCCTTGTATTAAATTATTTTATTCCTTTTCACAGTAGTTTTGGAAATCTATATAGTAGGGATTCTCTCTCCAGTCTTTCATTCCATGATACCTTGCAATATAACTAACCAAAGAAAAGATAGCATGAGGAGCTCTTCCTTTTCTTTGGATCAGGCCATATACTTGATTCATCAATCCTTGGAGCCATTAACCAGCTTTTGAACTCTAAGCAACTCAGAACAAACTGTAACTAGAATATCTGGCATAAACAACCACCCAGTAGGAACATTCCCATCTGTTATTCTATGTGTTTGCAATTGAAGAGAAACATAAACAGAATTACCCTTCTGCATCTTTGTGTTCAGAAGAATGCTCTGGTTACAAAGACGAGATGTGATTCTGGGGGTGGGGGAGAAAGACTTCTTTACAAGTTTTAGGAGAAGCTGCCATGTCTAGACTATAGCAATGGGTCTATTTCGGGGTTCATGGACTATCAGTGGTTTGTGGAGTCTTCCTCAGAGGTCTGCAAAGAGAAACCAAGCAGGGAGGGACTAAAATGTAGGCCATGAAAGGATTTTTCTCTGGCAAGAACAATGGATATTGTAAAGAGGACATGATCCACTTTTTTATTATTCAACGAGGTCAACATTAACATCCTTAAGATGTACTGTAATAAAAAGAGAGAGCCTGAGACATGAGACCCGGTATAAAAGGCCTGGTGTAATGCCTAAGGCCCAAACAGAGTCAAGCCCTGCTAATATAAAGCAGAGTTAGCAAGAGTCAGGCCCTGCCCTGTTACAAAGCAGGTGCCTGCTAGCAGGTTCACTATTTGATACATGAGCTTGGCACGAACAGGGCTGGGGCTGCAAAAACACAAGCACTCCCAGGCACTAAGCATTCACATAAACACATTCCAGAAGGGTAGTACCAGAACACCCCAATACAAGGTTATGGTGTAAACACAGTCCCCAAAGATGATACAAGGACACACTGACCCCTCTTAAAGATAATGTCAGGACGACAGGGTGATGAATAGAAATGTTTTGATTGAACGAACGTGTAAAGGGTGGTAACTAACCATGTCAGAGGGGCAATATGTAACTTGTGTGTATCAGTGTATAAAAGAGGGGTCACAGAGGTAGTATCTTTGGGAATGGAAAGTTCCACTGTTCTGAGCCGAGTCCATTGTCATGGGCATACATATGATAGTGTACCTGTAGCACGTATAGGACACTGGGACCATGCTTCGTCAATAAAATAATAATAAACCTGGCCGAGTGCCTTTGCTACTGAACGGAGTCTTTTTTGTGGTTTTCTCGGGAAGTTTGATTGGAGCCTGCTCTACAGGCTATCTGCCCAGAGCCAGTACAGCATGCAGAGAGAACACACACACGCAGCCAACAACTGACGACATGTAGGGACCATTTGTTACTTATCTTAGGAAAAACTATGCAACTTTAAGCACTGTGAGGCCAGGCCTGGCTCCAGGCACCAGCAAAGCAAGCACGTGCTTGGGGCGGCCCATTTCCAGGGGCGGTGTTCCGGCCATCCTTTTTCTTCGAGGCAGTTGCGCTCCGGAGCTGTGCCACTTAGATGGGGCGAAGGCGCCGTGCCCCCAGCCGCAGCAGGAAGGGGAAGCCCCAGCCCCGGGGACGCTGAGCTGCCAGGGCCCAGCCGCTACCTAGGGAGGAGAGGGCGAGTCCTGCCAGGGAGCCGGGGCTGCGCCGCCTCCTCTGTGCACTGGCTGCCTTGTGCCACCCCTTATATCGGGGCTTCTCTGCGCAGCCAGGCGGGGGGGGGGGGGGGGTAAAGCCCTGCAGGCGCTGGGAGAAGGTGACATCACTGCCATTGCTTCCAGCGCCGCCTGCAAGCCGCAGCCACCCCCCATCACCTCCCCCCCGAGCTTGGGGCGGCAAATTTTTTGCCTGTGGCAGCAAAAAACCTAGAGCCGGCCCTGTGTGAGGCATTGTAACAAGTTACCAAAGGGGGAGGCAGTGGAGTTTCAGCATTTGAAGGTATTCAAGGTTAGACTAGTCACCCAAACATTTGTATAACTGCCATGGTTCGAGAGGGATGACTAATGACAAATCCATTCTACCCCACATTTATCATGGGCCAGATCCTGCCATTCTTACTCCAATGCATCTGACTATAAAAGAAGGCTAACTAAAATCCTAAGAAAGCAATGAAATCAACGGGCCTGCTTGCATAGTAAGGTACTACCCGGCCTGAATCAAGGTGGCAGAATCAGACTCTCTTATTTGTCCAGCTTAAATGTTTTATAGTTAGTGTTCAGTGGTTGTGAAACAGCTACAGTCACTTAATAAAGCTGTAAATACTTGTATAAACTTTCTATTCTATGTAGGTTCTTATATCACCTTAATTACTGTAGTATCTGAGCACCTTAGTTTTATGTTTTGGAGGTGGTTGATTTTCAACCCTGTTAATTGCCCATGGGCCTGGAAATGATTTATTTTGGCTTGCATGTCTCTATGGGTATGGGATAACAAGCTAATGTCATCTGCAAAGTCAAGGTCCTCTAACATCTGTGTGAAAGTCCAGCATATGCCCTTTGGACGTTCTATGGTCTTTCTCACTGCCCAATCCACTACTAGTAAAAAGATCATAGGTGAGATAAGACATCCTTGTCTGACTAGTAGTAACTACAAATGGCTTAGTCAATTCTTGGCATGACTTATTTTCATAGATCAGGGGTCAGCAACCTTCGGCATGTGGCCCATCAGGGTAATCCGCTGGTAGGCCGCGAGACATTTTGCTGACGTTGACCGTCTGCAGGCATGGCCCCCCGCAGCTTCCAGTGGCCGCGGTTTGCTGTTCCCAGTCAATGGGAGCTGTGGGAAGCGGCAGCCAGCACATGCCTGCGGCCTGCGCCGCTTCCTGCAGCTCCCATTGGCTGGGAACAGCAAACCGCAGCCACTGGGTGCTGCGGGGGGCCATGCCTGCAGACTGTCAACGTAAAAAAAAAAGTCTCGGGGCCCGCCAGCGAATTACCCTGATGGTTGCTGACCCCTCTCATAGATATTCAAAAATTTCTGAGGGATTCCATAGTGACATAGCATCTTCTATAAAACTGTTCTATCCACTGTAACAAAGGCTTTTTGGAAATCTATAAAGTTCATCCTAGCAGTGACTGCCATTCAATTGACAGTTCTATGATGATATTTGGGGCTTATTAGTAGATGTATACATATTTCTCCTGTCTGAACCCTGCATGTTCTTGTAACTTTGAATCTACCACTTTCTTTATTATGTGTAAATTCCTTACCTGGTATAGACAGTAGTTGAATGCCCCTCCAGTTTTTACACTGACTTAGGTCTCCTGTCTTTAGCAGCTTCACTATATGACCCATTGTCCACTCATTTGTTTCCCCCCTCTTTATCTTTTGTAAGAGGCCTATCAAACTGCCTATTGTGTTCTTCAAGTCTGCCTTAAGAATGTCTGCTTGAATTTTATCCTTTCCACTTTTTAACCAGTTGACTGCCCTCTCTATTTCTACTTGGGTTACAGATCCTAGTTCGACATCCAGATCTTCTTCCTCTCTATCTGGGTAATTCACTACTGACTCACTATTCAGTAGTTGACTAAAATCATGCCTCCAGGTATTTAATTGTTCTGATGTCTTCATTGTTAAGTGGCCCTCATTCTCTTGAACTGGTCCATTGGTATTTATTTTTCTTCCTGACAACTGTCCAATGAAGTCTTCATGTCTTTATGCTGCAGTGGTCTGTGCAACTGTTGCCATTTTAAAGTCTTGTTTGTCTTTCCTAGCATTCTTTTTGGCCTCTTTGATCTTTATGAGCTATTCCTCATGGAATCACTGTGTCTGTGTTCTTGTTCTTGCTTGATTTAGTTCATTTAATTTTAACTCTTTCTTCTATTTTCTGCAATATATGCTCAGGTAACCATTAATTGTGATGTTTTGTCCTGAATCCCAGCACTTCTTCACAATTTAGTGAAAGTTTCCTTTAATACTTTCCATCTGCCTTCTACTGTTCCATCGTCTTCATCTTCAAGCACCTAGTACAGGGGTGAGCAAACTTTTTGGCCCTAGGGCCACATTGGATACAGAAATTGTATGGAGGGCCAGGTAGGGAAGGTTGGGGGAGGCTATGGGGGAGTAAGGGTGTGGCTCTCCAGTAAATTTCTTTGCCCCGGAGTTTGAATTTTAACCAGAATATGTTGTGTGTGTCCCCTTTGTTTTATGACTACCAATATGTATCAACATGTTTTAGCAGGGAAGTAAGGCTTTAGTTTCAGTTGCTAATGGCACAAGATTCAGTTCCTTCTCACTTGGCAATGCAATGTTCAGGATTATGACATCACAATTTTAGTACAATCATATCTCTATCTAGGATGCTGTATCAGGTTAGCTATGTTAAGGTCCAAAGTCAGAACTGAAAGATTGCCTAGGTGCACACAAAATGTCTGTGAATATTTTTCTAGAACAGATATAAGATGTACCAGATATACAGGAGGTATAGAAATGGAAGTGGTACAGTATATGCCAGTTTAGTATTTCTTATGCATACCAGATCATCTCTGACTCTACCAATGGTTGCTCTTACATATTGGCACTGAATCAGAATGAAAGTACTACCTATCTTTATAGGACTCTTTCAGGTAAACTAGGATCAATGTGTTGAAACTGAAAAATAGGGATCCAGATCCCAAACATCCCAAAATTTGGGGCTGTTTGCATACAGGGTTTTGGTTTGGACCCAGAGAGCTTATGCCTTTTCAAAAAATTACCTTGGAAGGTCTTTGAAGGCAGAAATAAAATAATAAAGACCAGAGATAAATGAGAGTATTATGCAGATCTTTACTGGAGCCATGGGTTTCTTATTATTTTAATGGTGGTAGTAAATCTTCTAGGATCATGTACTAGTGGTAGCTAAATTGAGGATGAAAATAAGAACAAAGAAGAAATCTGACAACAGAGATGTCCACTTTATAACATCACCAAGCCAAAAGAGATGACAACACAAGAGTTTAGAATTGTGCTAGCAAACAGATACTAGGTCAGAGGGGGGCAAACTATGGCCCGCGGGCCACATCCGGCCCTCCGGACCCTTCCCTCTGGCCCCCGAGCTCCTGGCAGGGAGCAGGGTCAGGGCAGGCTTGCAGAGGAGCCAGCCCAACTCCCCCACAGCGTGGTGAGGGGGCGGAGGCTAGCCCCTGGCCCCTCCCGTTCCTCCCTGCCTCCCTCCCTCACAGTCACAGTTCCCCCAGCACCTGGGCAGCATGGCTGCAGCTCTGGCCAGGCGGTACAGCTATTGCGCGGCCAGACCTGGTGCTCCAGGGCAGCACAGTCAGGGGGAGTTCTAGGGGAGGGAGGTGGGGGGTCTGGGCCCTGCTGCCGGGGACAGGGGCAGAGCAAACCAGGGCCCCCCCTCTACCTCCAGCATGCTTGGCCCCTGTCCCCAGCAGCCAAGCCCAGACAGGGAGCAAGCCCTGCCTGACTGCCAGGGAGAGCAGCCAAATGAGCAGAGGAAACGCACAGGGAAAGGACTGAGACCCCCTTTCCCCCACCCCACAGGTAATGTGGGGTGGGGAGAGCAGGGAGGGTTGGATAGGGGGCTGGGGAGGCCCCAGGGGGGCGGTCAGGGGGTGGGGAGCAGGGGAGATTGGATGGGGCAGGGGTCCCGGGGGTGGCCAGGAGTTGGGGAGCAGAGGGAATTGGATAGGGGATGGGCATCCCGGGGGGATGGTCAGGGGCAGAGAGCAGGGGTGTTTGGATAGGATGCAGGAGTCCCAAGGAGCAGTCAGGGGTGGGGAGCAGGGGGGGTTGGATGTGGGTGGGAGTTCCGGGGGGCTGGAATTGGGGCGGAAGCCAGGCCACGCCTCGCTATTTGGGGAGGCATTATGCATGTCATTATGCAGGTGACATTAAATGTCAGAACTGTGATGCAACTCGGAAGTGAGTGTAACTTTTTTGTTGTTTCTTTTGGCTTTGCCATGACCAGGAGACATAGAATAACCTACTTCCATGGGTTATGAATACTTGGAATGTTGCCTTTGCTTCACTGGATGCAGAAATAAGTCCTTTAGAAGGATTTGTCTTGACAGATTATAAAAATCAAGTTGTAACACACAAAGATGAGGAGCCTTAACATTCCAAATATACTGGGGGGGAATGAGTGGGGGGTTGGCTTTTTTTGATTTGGTGTGTTTGTGTGTTTTAACAGGCATTGTCATTTAATAAAATTCATTCTTCAGGGCAGAAAATCTCCCAGAAAACAGGAATTTAAAGGTTTTAGGATTGTTGGATGCCTTGGTAGTCACAAGACTGAGGGCTTGAACCAAAACTCAAAGACACCTATTGACTTCTATGGACTTTGAATTGGGCCTTAAGTGGCTTAACTACTGCCCTTTTCCCTTGTTAACCTGACTTGATGTTAGGGTATAAGATTAATTTATATGTTATGTGCCAAGGCATATTAAAATGCTTTAAGATAGTAAAATAGAAGCTATTAAAGCTGTAATAGTAGGGAAACATAAGAATTTGTATAATAATTGAGGTAGACTTGATAATAAACAGAGGCCTACTGGGCCTATTAGTAGTTGTAATAGTTAGTCTAAGCAGCAAAGGAATTAGCATGACTGTTTAACCTAATGTTGTTATAAGATTTAGCAATATTTTGCAGTGAGTACCTTTTGTTACACAAGTACACCACAGTAGCATGAAATAATGGATATTTTTTTGGGGGGTGGTGATTTGTGGTATGTGTAACCATGAGGTTACACAGTAATGTATTGGAAATCATTGGGAAATGTATTAACACATTATTGACGCAAATAGCTTATGTCAGCAATCAGAACCCCGATTATGGGTACCTGGATTGCCACATATGCACAAGGGGCCTAGACTTAAGTAAAATATGGTCATGGATATGTAAATGTATGGAAAAAGGGAGTATAAAACCGGCTGCACGAATGTTCGCAAAGTGGGATACTGGGAGTGAATGAGTTGGCATCAGTCCAAAACATTGGCATCTCTTGCGGTGTGCTTCACTGACTCTTTCTTGTATTTATGCTTCTAATGGCCTCCATAAAGTTGTAAGGATGCACAAGGTTGTAAGTATGTCAACACTGGGGGACTGCTTTATCTTATACCAGCCTAAGGCTGCACGATCCAGAGGGTCATTTTGCTGTACTTTACATACTCTATATCTTAGTTTCTTATGGTTTTGATTATACTCATCTATATTAACTAAAGCTCATAAAATCTGTGTGCATATCACCAATCTCAAACACAAATAAAAGTTCTTACATAGCTAGCTGAGTGGTGAACCTGTTGTTTTTGATAAATCCATTTGCACCCTAAACTAATCCAGGCTGAAACCTGTTATTGTTACATAAAGCTTCCCTAATCAGGTACCTAGGGATTCCTCTGGCCCGAAGGAATCTCTTAATACCATGTTACCAGCATAGCAAGCCTAGCACCATCCCTCTCTGGTTCCCTGCTCCCAGCGTATCATGTGGGAGGGGACATGGCTAGAGCACTTTAAAGTTTTACCTGAAAATTATTTATTGTTATGTTAGTCGGTGGGGTCCTGTTGTGCTAGGCACTGTACAAACACAGTAGCAGGCAGCCCTTACTCTGAAGAGTTTTCAATCTAATTTATGTGCTTGTCTCTTTAAATTTTGCAATGAGAAAAGTCTGTCTCACAGCCTCCTCTATTCCACTTCCTCCCTGGCCTCTATATACAGTACACTGGGTCAACAGCTTCTCCTTGATGTGCTGGAATGCCCTATAAGATACAGCAGGGGTGGTAGCCACCTGAGGACCACAGGCTGTCTCAAGTGTTCTCAGGTGCTCTAGAGCAGCAGGTCCTCTCCCCCCTAGGGCTAAAGAAGCCTCAGCTACCTCTATCCCACACTGTCGCAGGATAAAAGGAAACCTTTTTTGTCTCTTTCCCTGGAGGCTCTTGCCTTCCCAAATCAGAAGCTGCATCTTAAATGCCTGAGAAGGTGTAAAGAATGCACTGTTGATCTTCTTGAAATGTCACCAAATGCTGAAGGAGGAACAGGGAGCCCTCAGTACCTGAACGGAAGTTCTCACTGATAAGCCTACAAATGCATTTATTAGGGGTGCGGGGGGTGTTAAGTCTGCAAGTGTATTCTGCTACTGATTTGGAATCTAAAACACAAAGGTATTGTGGGGTATTTTAAAAACACTTTTATTTGCATCCCTCAAAGTATTAGACATCGTCTTGTCAGGGGAAGTTACAGAAGGAAACATTTGCATAGATATTTCAATCTACTAAGGGTAAGATCAGAAAGATAATTGTCATAAAAAGAGCAACCTTGAAGGAAGTAGGGAGCCATTTTCTGATTTTTTGTATGATTGATAACATAAAAATAGATTTCTTTTTTAAGTCTCTCAGTTTTCCTTCCCTTTTTAAAACTTTTCTTTATCTCTGGTCACCAGCAGCTACATTAAAGTATCTGGTCTCATGCAGGCTGCTGCTTGCTTTAGGCTCCTGCAGCCCTCTAAGGTGTACATAGAACAATCATATTCAGATGAAATTACATTCTAAAATGTAGTGGGGGGGGAAATATTTTGCATAGTGGGTTTTTTCTGCTTTCTTATCGGTGTTTTGATAGGTGTGTTGCTAATAAGTTCTGGTCTATATGCTCACAAATACGTATACAGATACAAGCAACTTGGATTTGCCATTGGCCAGTCAGGTCATATATTTACATAATCTTGCCACTTTATCATAAAGATTATGCATCAGTCTGGATGCTGGGGATCAGATATAGGCAGGAGGCTGGGATCAGTATAATAGTCTATATGGATCCATTATCAGGAGGGTGTGATGGTTCTTAGGGTACCAAGGAGTGTGAGTCATCTTATTATCTCCCAGCCTCCAGCAAGAGGGAGACTTGCCTGTGCTTAACTGAGTGTCAGCTTCCTAACACCCCCAGCTTGTTAGCCACCCAAACCATCCCCTCCAGACTATGCCAGCCCTTACTTTGCCTTGTAGGTTAACAATAGGTGTACCTCAATCTCCAGACCCCTTTGAAACGTTCCTCTGTCCAGCCCCATGTCCACTGACCACTCACAGAAATACCAGGTCTGCTGTCCCCAAGGGAACAGTAGACACCAGGTTGTAAGATTCAACTCAGGATCAGCACCTTGTTTAATAACACAGCACTGAGATAAATGTATAGTAAAAACGATACATTTATTATCAAAATTTCAAGAGATAGTGAGCAACGATAATGGAAACAAAAGGTTCACATATAAAAGAAAATCACAACATGTTTTCCAGAGACTAACCTTAACTGGCTAATCTCCTCTCAAAGGAAGTCTTATCTCACCCAAAGTCTTTTGCAGCATCTTCCACCTAAGTAGGCAGAGATCCTGTTTTCATGAATGTAAATGCACTGCCCGTTTACTTCCTAGGTACAAGATAAAGTGATGTCTTTTTGTCTTCTACCAAAGTTCATTGTCTATACACAGACAGTAAACCATTCTGTCACTTGTTTTTCCTGTGTTCTGCTTCTTCCCTGTTGATTTCACATCCCCTGTTGATTCTACATGTGCAGCCACTGTGTTGGCTTACAATGCTTAATTTACATTTGACAGTCACAAATGACAGAAACCTTGTTTGTCAACTCTGCCTATATACAGACTTTAAAACACATTTTCAGTATAAATACATAACTCCTTACATAGTATCTGTACATGTATTTCACAATGCTATTAATGACCAGTGGCTTTCATTTAAGTTCTCATATGACATTCTTTGAACCAGAATATACCAGGATCAGGATATTCTTGTAACTCTGTAGCCGGTTGACACTGAGAGGTTTCTGAGCTCACAGGGTCTTTGGAAATAATCAAGCAGCATAGTATTGAGGGAGACTGGTTTACAGCAATAACGGTGAAATATGTAGCCTGCATTTTAATTGTTTTACTAACAGAGTTTTAGAGCACTGCCTGCAGCTGATGGTAAAAATTTAAAGGGGCTGGATTCTGATCTCATTTTCATGATTGTGAATCTGGAAGCTGGCAATGGAGTCATTCCAGATTTGCACAAGTGCAAATGAGATAAAATAGTTAAGTCTAAAGTACATTTTCCTCTCAATCTTCATGCCTAACCTTAATTAGCCTCCTGATGTGGATGGGTAGCTCCTATTGCCTTTAATAAGTTACACCTGTTCATCATCAAGGGTTGAATAGACTTTTGTTAATGGCAATTAATGGTGTTGAATGCAGAAATGCCTAAGAATTCTTCAAATCTGATTTTCCAAGTGTAATGAATAAATATAGCATCTATTCCATGAAAAATCTGAGTGAAGGGTATTAGTAATTCATGAATGATCTGGTCCATTTGTGAGCTTTACAGCCCAGAGTTCACTGTAGCATAGAGAACATCAAACAAAAAACCCAACTGACTATCATGCATTTAAAACAGAGGACTAAAGGCTTAATCTCGGCTAAAAAACAACAACAAATATTTACTGTGATTTAGTGAACACAGATGAAAAAGTTAAATACTTGCTAGGAAATATGTTGAAAGATGAAGATAAAAAGGCAGAATTATAACTAATGCAAATACAAAAGGATTACAGATGGCAGTGAAATTGGGATATGTAACAAAGCTGTTCATAGATTTCAAGATTCATAGTGATCATCTAGCCAAGAGGTCCCCAAACTGGGGCGTGCCCTAGGGGGGCAGAGAGTAACATTCAGAGCCCAGGCCAGCCCCCACTGGAGGAAGTTTTTGCTTATTATTATGCCCCATGCAGGTTCCGATGCAGCTGAGGAAATGGTATCAGCTTCCTGGTTCATCAGTAATCTCCCAGGGGATAAGGAGAGAGTGCCTCCCAGCCCCACCCCGGCCCTGGCTCCTGGATCTGTGCCTGTCCCCCTCCCCAGCCTTGGCATAGCTCTGCACTTGGCTTGGGGCCCGGCTACCAGCCCCCACCATGTCCCAGTGGCGGCTCTATTCCTGGCCCCTCCCCTAGGCTCCCCATGGCTCCATTCCTGGCCCAGGGCAGAGGCTGAGGCTAGGAGCAAGGCCGGGAGTGGAGCCACACCCAGCCCTGGGCCTGGCTGCTGACCCCCAGTGCAGCCTGGCAGCAGCTCTGCTCCCAGCCCCAGCCCCGCTCCCAGCTGCGGCCCCAGCCTCTGCCTCCTTACCCCTATTTGTGTGTCCCACCCCCCCTTGAGCCGCAACCCTGCTCCCTGCCCTGGCTCTGGGAGGAGAGCGGGGGAGAAGGGGGCACAGATTGGGGTCAGGGAGAGCGTGACTCTCAAAAGTTTGGGGACCAATGATCTAGCCTGGCATCCCATGTAATACTTCCTTAAAATAATTGCTAGAGTATGTCTTTTAGAAAAAACATCCAATCATCCAATCTTCTTCACACAACGCACAGTCAGTCTGTGGAACTCTTTGCCAGAGGATGTTGTGAAGGCCAAGACTATAACAGCGTTCAGAAAAGAACTAGATAAATTCATGGAGGATAGATCCCTCAATGGCTATTAGCCAGGATGGGCAGGGATGGTATCCCTAGCCTCTATTTGCCAGAAGCTGGGAATGGGCGACAGGGGAAGGATCACTCAATGATTACGTGTTCTGTTCATTCCCTCTGGGGCACCTGGCATTGGCCACTGTAGGAAGACAGGATACTGGACTAGATGGACCTTTGGTCTGACCCAGTAGGGCCATTCTTGTGTTCTTATGTTCTTGATTTAAAAATTATCAGGATGGTGAATCCACCACTACCCTTGGTAAATTGTTCCAATTGTTAATTACCCTCACTGTTAAAAATGTATACCTTATTTCCACTCTGAATTTGTTTGGCTTAAACTTCGAGCCATTGGATTGTGTTATACCTTTCTCTGCTAGATTGAAGAGCCCATTTGTTCCCCTTTCACGTACTTATGGATTGTAATCAAGTCACCCCTGAACATATTCTTTGTTAAGTTAGTATGTAAGTCTCCATTAGTTCCACATGCAGAATTCTTGTTAGCAACTCACTGTGAACATGGAAGAGATTATTTCCCAAGGGAATGTGGTCCAATAGAAGATATTACCTCACCCACCTTGTCTCTCTTAATTCCCAACACAATTTCTTCACATTTGTCAGATGCACTTTGTCTTCACTGAAGACACATTCTTTGACAAGTAAGAGGTTTTCAGTTCAGCAGTTCTGAGTTCTGAGTGCCAAAATAAGTACTGGAACTGTTTCCTTACAGGTAATAGTTGCTCTGATAACTCAGACAATTTTTAAAGTTTACCTTGGAGCGAAGAGCCACCTGGAGAACATTTAAGCCCAGTGTAAATTTTCTTCATGAAGTTTGCATGCACTAGTGAACAGAAGCTTGGAATGAAGTGTGCAAGGCACCGTGAAGCTCGGGCCATAGGCAATGGGTATAATAGGCCAGAGAAGGCTAAGCCTCCCCCCAGTGCAGCCACCACCGCCAGATGCCAGGCTGTGGGTTTTGGCGGTTTGAACGGGCTGGGCTTCCACCGGAGGAAATTTTTGCTTATTATTATGTCCCATGCAGGTTCTGGGGCAGCTGAGGAAGTGGTATCTGCAATTCAGCTTCCTGGTTCATCAGTCATCTCCCGGGACTCCAGAAAGATTAGATGAACCCTTGAGTGCAAATACCGCCTCCTCAGCCGCCCTGGCACCTGCATGGGGCATATAAAAAGCTCAGGTTCTTCAGTTCTTTTGCTTTTCCTGCCAGGTGTCTCGGGGTCCTGGGTGGAGAGGGGCGGTGCAGCTGGGGTGGCTCGGGCCAGCTGGCGTGGCAAGTTTCCCATTTGGTGGCTCGGGCTGGCCTGGGGCTCCTCTAGCTGTGGGAGGATGCGGAGTGGGGAGACTCAGAGCTCCAGCCAGCCCAGGGCTCTGGGCTCTGGCCACAGGGGGCCCTCTGGCAGGCAGGGGGTGGGGCAGAAGGAGCAGAGTTGGGGTCTACTGTCCCCAAAGCGGGGGAGGGGGTCCTCCCACCACCCATGCCTAGGGCTCTATTCATGGGTGCTTAAAGGATTGAGGTAGGCTTCCCACTCTGACCTTAGCATGCAGAGGCTAAGCAGTGACACACATATCCCATGTTTGCGATACAGGAAGCCCTCTCCTAGCAGGAGACATTATAGTCAGTGTTTTATTAAAACAATTACTTTACAATTTCTTCTGTAAATTAATGGTGTGAATTTGATTGTCATTGCTATAAACCAGTGCAAGTCTTTTTATTTTTTTTAAACATAGTATATACGGAACTATACTAGACCCTCCAATGTGTATTGGTTGTTAAACCTTTTCACTCCCGGTGTTGTTTGGAAAGGACATGAACTCTGTACTGAACATACGGTTACAAGATGTGCTCTAAGCTCTACCCATACAGTGCCAAAAAAAATAATTTGACTGTATTTGCACTAGATAGCTAGTGAGCTACAGGATCAAGTGACCTTTAAATCTATACCAATCAGCATACATTTGTTTCTGAATGCACAATGAAGACGTTGTTTACTGAGTTGCCATGAAGTAAAGTCAGTAGCTATACCATGAGTTGTTATTCTTTCCATCAGAATTAATGGATAGTTATTGTGAATTGTACAACAAAAGAACTACTCCCACTCATGGCCCTGAAAATTGAATATTATCTCTTCACAATATGACACAGAAACCTCCACTGACGTGAGCTTCAATCACACACAACCTTTTCCACCCAGGCCACTGTCTCAAAGCACTATTCCCTTTTTAATCCAGCCTCTACTTGTTTATTCAGCCTCGCTTGGCTGTAATGTGATGGTTCTGGAACGTGTGAAACAATCCAGCTGCACTTTCAAACATGAAAGAAGAAAAATATATTTGTTTGTTACCTACTGCTGCACAATAAAAATAAGCTCTCTTGCTTTTTGAAGTGTATTTGGAATGAATAGCTTCAAGACTGATCATATACCTGAAGAGAAAGAGTGGTATGAATCAATCTCAGCAGGAATTTATTGCTTGGTATACTCCAAAGAATGAGATGTTATCTTTTAAATCCTGCACAGCATTTTGCAGTAGCTCAGTAAACAGCTTGCATCACCGCTGTACTTAGAATTGAGGTCAGAGCTTCATAAATGAGTGGTTACTAAACAGCGAGAGGAACTAAGCCTTTCTTTACTCAGCTGAGCTACAGGAAGCGACTTACCATTGCTGGAAATATATCTCTTTTTGACCTTGTCTTCACTCGGAGAAAAGATGTATTTTTTTAACCCATGTTAGCTACACTAATCAGCAAACATGTTAAAATTAAAATTTGTTTTTCTACCCTAGGATTTTAACTTGTTAGCTAATGTGTGTAGCTAACATGGGTTAAAAATACACATTTTTTTCCTAATGTAGACACAGCCTAAAAGTTTAAAGTCCAACTACCACAGCCTTGGAAAATTCCAAGACCAGTTTTTGCCTTTTCCCCTTTAGGTAACCAGTTTAAGGCCTTGCTTTTGCTCTGTGATCTGCTAATATGACACCTTGTATATGTATGTCCCAGTGAAGACAAAGGGACTCTGTGGAGGAGGAGAAGGTCTATGATAAATCCTGATGTAATGTTGGGTGCTAAATCTGGCACAGGTCAGTTAACAACTCAAACCATCAGTCAGTGACATTAGAGCAAATTGTGCCCAATTAGCTGGCACCCAATTTAACTGTTTCACAGGAAAAGAGAGCAACTCACTGGTTCCCATAAAAACTGCAGGAGTCTGACACTACTGGAGTAGCCCATGCTATTTTAAATGGACAAACACACATACTGCTCATATCTTTGGCCTTTGATTCCTAGGGACTCTTTGCCTTGGATTAAGCAACAAGAATCTGGCCAAGAAGCATCAGAATGGCTTCACAAATAAAAGATTAATTTAAATAAATTAAATAAAACAATAATTTTCAATTTCTTAGAGAACTGCCTTATTGTACTTTCATTATCATTTTACTTTCCTACCTGTGTCTTTCATTTGTCTCTTTACATTTCAGAAAATCAATTTCCTCCTTTCCATAACACCAGTTACCTTGCCTGCATAATTATAATCTAGGGACTGTGCTAGCCAAACAGCCAGAACACAAACCCAATTGATAAGTGAGACATTTACTGTCTGAGATTCTTTTCTGTACTCGAGATGTGAACTGAGCTATTGCCAAGGGCTTTTCTTCAAGCCCTTACCCACCTCTGGTTCTGCCGCCGTTGGAGATAGGAACAGCACAATCATGACAACTAGAAGAGCTGTTTCTGGTCATTTTATTCCTAATGTAAACTTTTAGTAGACTCCCTTGTTTTTTTCTGATTATCATAAGAATAATGTATTGCTTTTCTACAGCCCCTTCTGCCCAAGGAGCTGAAGACACTTTGCAGGAGTTAACACCCACATAACATTGTTCTGCATTATATTAATTTTACAGCTAGATAAATAAAGGTGCAGAAAAGTTAAAGTGACTTGAATTTAGCGAGTCATAGTCAAAGGAGGGAACAGACTCCATCAGCCCTGACTTCCCCAGACTGTGCTCTCAGGGCTCATGATACATGCTTCCTCCACCCCAAATTGCTGCTTCATGCACAGGAAGATTGCTCATCGAACACTTATTTTCTCTCAGAGTTGAAAACAAAACTAGAAACATCAGTAGACTAATGCAAACAAACCTGAAACCACATTGTATGGGGAGGGGAAGGGGGGCTACTGGAGGCTGTTAGAGAGCTTATTCCTTCACTCTCCCACTTCCCTGGTCCTTCTCGCATGAACAGAGAGCAACAATACCTGAAGTCCGAAGGTGCAAACAATTCGATGTTTATTGGGGTGAACTTCCAGCAAGCTTAAATCCAAGTTCCTTTTTCCTTATTTTCAAATCCCAACTTACTTCCTGTTTGCCCCTAATTTATATAGTAATATTCTTAGCTATACCTTAACCAATCATTCTACTGAAATTTAACTAACCAATCCCAACATATTGTAACTTGATTAGCTGACCAATTATATCCCACCACCTTAATTAGTTTACAACCAGCAAAATTAATTATACAGCAGACAGGAAAAATCACAGAACCAGACAGAGACCATGCAAATAAACAATAGCAAAATGGGAACTATAATGACAAAACAATACAGAAGTGAGGATTTCACAACTACATCTATAAAGACATAAGGGTTTCCCAGCTGTGTCTATTGATAAGTGAGTTCTTACCAGACAGAAAACTATCAAACTAAATTTCCTTTTACATCTTTAGGCTCTTCCCTTTCTCTGGAGGTGATAGATCAGATCACCTTCCTAACAGCCCCATATTGACTAGTTTGGAATGTGAGGATGTGACCATTCGCTTCCCAGCTTATGGCTGCCTCTGCTGCTCAGCCAAAGGCATTGGCCTAAGAACAGGGCCTCAGACTGTCACAGTGAGAGAAGGCCCTTACACAGATTCTTTCTTGTATACCTCTATTATTAGCTAAATGATAAACATATACCTAAATTCTTAAAGAATAGACCATTACAGGCAGGCCTGAATATCTATATCCTAACAGAGGCATTTTGCCGTTCTCAAGCACAGTGCCTCCAGGAGACCAGCCACTACTACACCCTTTCAAAGGGTAAAGCATATACTCCAAAATGCATGACGCCAACTCTGTGGGATAGTTCTTGTGCACCCAGGCCTGCTGCATGCAACCTGGCTCATTATGTGTGGTAGTTACACCTGGGGGAATTCCATGCCAAAAATTAAAAATTCTGCACACCATATTTTAAAATTCTGTATAGTTTATTTGTCAAAATAACGTGGTATTGTCATGCCATTTTAATTATTTTTGTAATTTATTTCAAAATACCTGTTAGCAAGTATGTCTGTAACAATAGGAGGATTGGAGGATTTGGCCAAAAGAAATCTGATGAGGTTCAATAAGGATAAGTGCAGGGTCCTGCACTTAGGACGGAAGAACCCAATGCACAGCTACAGACTAGGGACCGAATGGCTAGGCAGCAGTTCTGCGGAAAAGGACCTAGGGGTGACAGTGGACGAGAAGCTGGATATGAGTCAGCAGTGTGCCCTTGTTGCCAAGAAGGCCAATGGCATTTTGGGATGTATAAGTAGGGGCATAGCGAGCAGATCGAGGGACGTGATCGTCCCCCTCTATTCGACATTGGTGAGGCCTCATCTGGAGTACTGTGTCCAGTTTTGGGCCCCACACTTCAAGAAGGATGTGGATAAATTGGAGAGAGTCCAGCGAAGGGCAACAAAAATGATTAGGGGTCTGGAACACATGAGTTATGAGGAGAGGCTGAGGGAGCTGGGATTGTTTAGCCTGCAGAAGAGAAGAATGAGGGGGGATTTGATAGCTGCTTTCCACTACCTGAAAGGGGGTTCCAAAGAGGATGGCTCTAGACTGTTCTCAATGGTAGCAGATGACAGAACGAGGAGTAATGGTCTCAAGTTGCAGTGGGGGAGGTTTAGATTGGATATTAGGAAAAACTTTTTCACTAAGAGGGTGGTGAAACACTGGAATGCGTTACCTAGGGAGGTGGTAGAATCTCCTTCCTTAGACGTTTTTAAGGTCAGGCTTGACAAAGCCCTGGCTGGGATGATTTAACTGGGAATTGGTCCTGCTTCGAGCAGGGGGTTGGACTAGATGACCTTCTGGGGTCCCTTCCAACCCTGATATTCTATGATTCTATGAATACAGATAACAAAAAAGATTCAGGAAATATTTTTTGACAAATGATTTCTTATTAGTGATATTAATACAGAACTCTGAGTAATTCATTTAAACTACAATATGGAAACATATTTCCCACACTTCTAGGAAGCAGTGCGAAGGCTTGGGGGAGTCAGGGGTAAGGGAGGAGCTGAGAGAGAGGTAAGTAATTGCTGGGAAGGAGTCTGGGAGTGAACATGGAGGGTGTGGGTAGGAAATATATGGAATAAGGGTTTGGTTTTTTTTGGAGAAGGGATTGTTAGGGAGCTTCCCCTATGCAGCCCCTGACTGACCCCTACCCTCTCCCATTCAGCCAGGCATATCTGCTCCTGTCTCCATATGTCCCTGCACCCCTACTCAGCCTCCCCTCCTCCTCTGTCACCATGTGTCCTGCACCCCTGCCCCTATCTCCAAATGTCCCTACACCCCCACTCAGCCACCTCTCCTGCACCCCATGGCCCTGCACCCCCCTGTCCCCATGTAGCCCTGTACCCCCACTCAGCCATCCCTTCCCTGTTCCTCCATGTGGCCTTGCACCCCACTCCCCTGTCCCCATGTGTCCCTGCACCCCCACTCCCATTCAGCCCCTGCTGAGTCTGTCCCCACCCCACTAGCCCTTCTTAACCCAAGTCCATTACCCCCCAGAAGTCCCATGTGCCCCACACTGTCCATCCCCCTATATCCCGTACCTCCTGATGTTGCCAACAGACTCTTCTCTTCTCTATCTACAGCTGGGGCTGCTCCTGCTCAGAAGCGGCTGCTCTCTATTCTGGTGCCACAGCAGCCCCTGGTGGGTGAAAGGCATAATTGCAGCACCTCGCCAGCAGAATGTACGTTCTGAAGAGAAAAAAAATTCTGTGTGGGACATTGAATTCTGCAAATGCTCCGTGGCACAGACTTTCCCCAGGAGTAGATAGTGCAAATCTGCTGGGAACATAAGCATTCTGATAGCTAGGGGAATTACAGGGAAAGGGATTCACATCAGGGGACATAACCTAGATTCAGATGAGAGGGAGTTTCTGATTAAAGTGTTTCTGATAAAACTCTGTTTTCTGTATTTGTGCTGAGTATTGCCACCTTTTAATTTATTGAATTTAAGACAAGCATCACCTTTCATTTACTTTTTGTTTTGGAGCTGCTGGTGATCCAGGGCATCCCAATCTTCCCGTATCTCATCAGCAGAGCATCATGTGCACCTCTAACCACAACACTGATCAGCCTAGACTTCTGACAGTAATGAAATTCCATTAAAACTCTGTTTTATTCCATGATTTTTGTCCTCTTCTCCTAAATGTCCTGAATATATATTTTAACCTACTTATCACCCTTCTTCACTTCAAATCGTAAGTTTAAAGGGGAAAAAAGACTTGTCCATTCTTCTTACAATGTGTAGAAGGAAGCTTGTACTTTTCTTAAAAAGGGTTTTTGTTTCTGTTTTGTTTTTTATAATATAGCAACTTAGGTCCTGTGTAGCCTGAAATACTCTATAACTAACAGAGAACTAGTGAAATGACATAACAAGAGTGGAGACAGTGTAAGTTCAGCAACTGAGAAGGGAGAGGATCTTTATTCAGACTGTTCAAAACTGCATAGTTTGTTTATACTCATATAAAAACGAACCTGCTGGAGAAAGAATGTATTGGTTTAAAAGTCAACATCCTCCCCCTTCAATTAAGGTGTGAGAACAGAAGCAGCTCCCAAGTGCTTTTATTTTTTGTGGCGAATCTCCATGATCTCTAGGGTTCTGATCTGGGCATTAGTCAGGGGTTGGAGAGTGAATGGGAGTTAGAGCACATACTTTGAGTTAATAACATGCAGTAACGTTCATGTTAAATAAATAATAAGAGTATGAATAGACATCAGAGTTTGAGAATAACTATTTGCATTGAATGACAATCACGGTTTGAGGTGTCTTTTTTCTAGCTGGGGCGGGGCAGAGAACAAAAGTTCAATTCACATTTCCATCTTGTTTTGGATGAGTGCATTGAAAAGAGCTAGTAAAATTAAAATAATTCCATAAATCCTACTTGAAAAAGGGAGATAGTCACTACCCCAGAGAGCTCATGCCTCTCTATCTTCTTTATTACTTGTTTATAGAGTGCCTAGCACAATAGGACCCTGATCTTAGATTGGGGTTACTAGGAGCTAGATCAGAGATGACTCATGCCTGCTGAAAGTGGGGCGGGGGGGAGAGCAGAATGAAAGCAGCTGACTTTAGCAGAGTTTCTGAGCATGCTCAGTACAAGCCAACCAGCAAATCTGGGGGGGGGCATATGATACTGCAAGCCCTCCAGCCCCCACGCATCGTCTCTGTAGATGATGTTGAAATGGAAATGACAGGCATCATTTTGTGCGTGTATTGCAGAGATCAGAAATCGAAATGCTGTCAAATAACTACATAGGGTTATCCCATTTTTGGCAGACCTTATTCCAATTCTTTCTAGGAGATCAATTCAGGTCTACAAATTTAGGGCCTACTTTGGCACACACTTATGCATGTGAATAATTTTTATTCACATTTGTAGCTCTGTTGAAATCAATGAGACTACTTGTGTGAATAATGTTATGTTTGTGGGATCGGGCTCTTATGCCCTGCCCTTGCTGCCATGTAAGTCATTTAGCAAAACTTCACAAGAATAATATAAACAAACGCTGACTAATTTGGTAATGAGAATTTCCTAAACCTATCACTCTATTGTTAGGCTGGCCTACAGCAGGCAAATATACTTAACTTTAACAGCCAGTTGTTACATGGTAATCACTAGTACTTGTTTGCTAGATTGATAATTTGAGGCTGACAGCTCTCTCTATTCCATGCCCATCAGTGCAGGTCTCTAAGACCATGCATTGATCAGTCTGCTTTGATAACTCTGCCCTTTAAAACATTCTTGTTTACACAAATCATATTCTCCCAGCTCTGCCCCATTTAACAATCCCTGTCTCCCCATTTGGACACTGGTTAGGGGCATTTAATTTTGAATTACTTTGTTCAGGCTCCAATAGCCTATCTTTTGGAACAAAGTTGAAGCCTAAGTTTTTTCCCAGGAAAATGGGAAAAATTGAGCCTGATTCTCCTTTCTCTTACAATGATGTAAATCAGAAATAATTCCACTGAAGTGGATGGCTGCCTATTATCTATCTGTGGCCTGAAACCAAAACTCTTCCTGAAGGAGTGGAGTAGGCATTTCATCTCTTGCAAACTCATGGTAGATTGTGTGATGTTCACAGACAGCTGACTCAGCAGATACAGGATGGAGAAGATTGATGACTTACATGGATAACCTCTCAAATGGGGCAGCAAGGAAAATCCAGATACATTTAACTTACCACTGAGACAACCACTGACAAATATAAACAGAAGGCAGCCTTGGAATGCTAGTAATGACACGGGAAATCAGGCAAACACCAGAGAAACTGTGGTCATGAATTCTTCCACCCCAATCTGATTTTATGTTGCTTCGCTAATTACTGTCTGAAGTAGCAGTATCATGGCTGGCAACAGGTCATCTGTGAGGAAGGTTCACTTTTAGGAATTCTGGATGATGGGTGGTTTAATTAACTTTTTTTAAAAAAAAAAACTTAAACTTCTGGGCTGCCTGTGGAGAGGTTTTATTTTTTTTTCACTCCCTCCCTACATACCTCCTAGTCCTCTCGCCTTGCTGCTCCCTTCATCTCGATTTCTCACTTTCACTTGTCTCTTGCATGACAAGTAGTTGTTATACTCTGCAGACGCCTACCATGTAGTTGTTTTCTTTATTCTGTAAAACTGCACACAGAAGAAAGCTGTAAAATAGATGAACAGTTCTCACAAATTGCATAAGAATGGGTCAGGAATTACATGTATTTAGAAAAAGTTACAAGTGGAAGCTATTTGTCTTTTGAACTTTTAATGCTAAGAGGACAGTAAAGGATCTCAGAAAGACACACTATCACTGGTTCCGCTGTTTGCTTGTAATAAGCACTACACAATCACAGTGTACCAAGAAACAGCTTGGTCAAGCCAGACAGGAGCATCTACTAAAATTGCTGTGACATCTTCAAGTCAGATACCACAAATAATAGGTCTGTACAGAAGGATTCTGAGCAAATGGATATAAACTGGTCAATAAGTTTAGGCTTGAAATTAGATGAAGGTTTCTAACCATCAGAAGAGTGAAGTTCTGGAACAGACTTGCAAGGGCGTTAGCGGGGGGCAAGGGAGCGGGGGCGGCACAAAAAAACCTAACTGGCTTCAAGACGGAGCTTGATACATTTATGGAGGTGATGGTTTGATGTTGCTTACAATGGCATGTAGCTATCTGTGACTGCTAGTAGTGAATATCTCCAATAGTCAGTGATGGAACACTAGATGGGGAGGGTTCTGAGTTACTACAGAGAATTCTTTCCCAGGTGTCTGGTGTTGGGTCTTCTCCACATACTCGGGGTCTAGCTGATTGTCATATTTGGAGTCAGGAAGGAATTTTCTCCGGTTCAGATTGCCTGAGACCTTGGGGGGTTTTCACTTTCCTCTTCAGCCTGGAGCAGGGTCATTTGCAGGTTTAAACCAATGTAAATGGTAGATTCTCTGTAATCTGAAGTTTTTAAATTGTGCTTTGAGGACTTCAGTTACTCAGCCAAGGGTATGGGTCTATTATAGGATGGGTGGGTGAGGTTCTGTGGCCTGCAATATGCAGGAGGTCAGACTAGGTGATCATGATGGTCCCTTCTGGACTTAAAATCTGAGTCTGTTTACACACTATATCCAGAGCTCACAGTGCGTTGCTGAATGAGAGGAATGGCTTCTCTTCAGAAAAACCAGAGGCAGTCCCAGTCATAATAGTAGAGCACTGCCAAGCATGGTGTTCCCAGAGTCTGCTACCAGAATTTGCAGGGTTAGGCAGGCTGCGTGTAGCATTTGAAGAAAAGAGCAAACACTTTCATGCTTCAAACAGAAATGAAAATTGCAAGTTTGGTTCCATTTTGCCTACTTTTTGCAATTGTTCCCATTAGAATAAAGCATAAACTTTCATACACATTATGTCCTGCAGTAGCATTCTCTGTCATGGTGTGCTAGACAACTTTGACACCTCCAATATTATTAAGTGGCTATTTAAAAAAAAAAAAGAGCCAGACATGAAGAATAATTCATTGATCAAAGGGCCATAAGATTGTGATCTTAGAATTATTTGTGGCTGTAATATTTAGACTCCTTCATAGACGGTTTATGTTGTATGGGTTAACCTCCTTTTTGTAGGGTTAACTAAATGTACACTGCCTTGTCTTTTGACATCATATTTTGCTGCAGGAGGCTGTATGTTACTAGATATTGCTAAAGACCATTTGACTTTCCTAGCACAGGTGTGAAAGTGATACTGTTGAGGATCTAAACGATCTCAGTTGTGGAACTAGTGCCCTGCCTCTTTTCATCAATGATGAAGAATGACATTTCCAAACAATGAGATGACCTTTTATAGGACACATACTGCTAGACCCTGATTAACTATATGCTAAGAAGAAGTATTAACATCTCCTGTGGAATAGGAACAGTGATGAGGACATGGCATCTACTGTAGAAGGGCGAAATAAAGGCAGGGGTGGTATCTGTAGAACTTTTCCACCACAACATCAAACCCTACATCACTGCTGGTGGAAGGATGGAGGGACATGGGAAGTTTAAGCTCTTTGGGGCAGGACTCATTTACTGTATGTTGGTATAGCACCTAATACTATGGGGTCCTGACCTGGTTGAGGCCTCTGGGTGTTACCCCAATATAAATGTTTAATAATAATCTGAGCAGATACCTCAGCATATGCCTCCTGCCTCTTTGTAAGAAAGGAAAGGAGCCACAGCTACCATTATTCTGAAACAGACTATTCATAAATCTTTTTCCTTCATCTCCATTGCTGTTACCACAGGACACTTTTTAATGTTGGAAGCTGGTGGAGTGGATCAGCTTGTTCAGCAACAGTCTGCCTGCCAGTCAAGTTTTCCTTCTCAAATTTTTGTTATAATAAGAAAAACAAAATTTAAAAAACAGTTTTACATACATCTAAAATAAATGGGGCGGGGGGAAGAGAGAATGACTATCTTAGGGTACAACTATCCTACAGTCTGAGTAGGGAGATAACTCTTGGCTCAACTGGAAATTAAAAAATATTAATCCTTCCTGTCCTATCACAATTTATTTGCAGAAAATGTAAATTGAAATGAATGACTTAAACCCAGATGCTACATCCTCTTGTAACATTTGTAGCTTTAATAAGCATCCAGCAGTTCCTATCTTTGAAATACCTGGGCTGGAATACCTGTTAACTTTCCTCATTCCCTGAACTTCAGTGTGGCATCTTAGGTATACTGACATTTTATGTCACCACTTTGACACATTCTTTAAGAGTTTCTGTTTGGTTTAATCTTAGAATATCAGGGTTAGAAGGGACCTCAGGAGGTCATCTAGTCCAAACCCCTGCTCAAAGCAGGACCAATCCCCAATTTTTGCCCCAGATCCCTAAATGGCCCCCTCAAGGATTGAGCTCACAACCCTAGGTTTAGCAGGCCAATGCTCAAACCACTGAGCTATCCCTCCCCCCTTACTACTTGCTACTTGATGTTTCTTTGCCCATAAATACCAGTTCCTGCATGCAGCAGCCTGTTACTTACTCCTGAGTTTATGGTAGGAAAGGAGTTTAGAGTTAATTGGATAAGTTCATCCCTGGCATAACTCTGAGGAACCCCCATGAGTTAACACCAGGGTTATACTTGGCCCACTGTAACAATTTGGCATGTGACAAATAATGCAATGTATCAATGTTGACATTAAGCTAAAGAGATGATGTCATTCCTGTATTACCAGAATCCCTGCTGCAATATTCACTGATCACAGAGAGAGCTCAAATGAAGAGAACAGTCTATCTTGTTTTGCTAGTTTAAGGGGGGACAAGCTCATTTTTAAAGAACCCTCTCCGTCAGATGCATTCCAGCAATAGTCATGTACCAAAATAATTGACAGAAGCCTGCAGATCAAATCTGAACAGCAGCAAAAACTTAATAACCCTTCAGTGAAATATTTAATCTCCAAAGTGTTGGGATTATAGCACTATTGATCTATAGATTCCAAAACAGAGGGACATAATTCTGAAAAACTAAATGTTTTGAGGGTCAGGTAGGTCTCCTTAACACAAATTTTTCTTCTAGCTGTGAAGATATGTTCGAGATTTCTCTTAAAAAAACATCAGAGAGTGTGGTAGGAGTAGCGGTAAGGGTGGGATTGGGGAAGGTTTCAAGCAGAAACTCTACAGTGAAGTAGAGATGGAAACAGTAGCTTTAAGGATAATTCTTTATTCTAATTTCCTTATTCTAACATTGCACTCCTTTATTCTAATAAAGATTGTTGCTTTGTTAGAAGAAAGCAACTCCTTCTGTGACTCTTCACAGTTGTCACAAGACACTAGTTATTTGTTTTTTCTCAAAATCTCCTGACCCTAGTTACGTGATTATTCTAAAATCTGAAATCACTAGGTATGTATTTTATGTTATCATCTGTTTCTTAGTACTGATTGTCTCTCCTCTGTTTATAGTTTTCTCCATGCTCGTGGAGACAATTAGTGTCTATTCTTTCCCTTCACATTGATTCCCTGTGGCGTCCTAATGGATGCTACTACAGTTTGAGAGTCTTTTTTTTTCACCGACAATAAGCCACAACTTTTATTTATTGATAGAAATAGTACAAATGTTCAATTTAGCTGCATTTTACTCTTCTCTGAAAAACCAAAAGGTTCCTCCCTTCTGATGGCTACATCGTCAATTCCATAATAGCATTTACAATATCGTTACTGTTGTTCTTCAGGGCCCAGACAGCCTTCGCCCAGGACACATTCACCTGGGACATGACCAGCTTGATATCCTTCACCTTGACGCCAGTCTCAGGAAAAACTGACACCAAAGCACCTGTCTCCTATACTTGCATAGCTCACCAGTAGTCAGTTCTGCATAAACCTCTTCACACTCAGCGTTATATTGGGAGGAATATGAGTATTGTAATGTTATTTCCCCTTTTGTTTATGCCAGCTGCAAATAATAGCGTGAGTTAAACTTTGCAGATCTGGTTGAGAAAGGTTAGTGACCTTATTCTGGCAAGTGGATGGTCTCCCAGAGAACAAAACAGAGGGAGGAGTGAAGTGAGGGAACCTGTCTCAAGGGCTCATGCAATGGACAAAAAGTGTTTTTGCTGTTGAACAGATGCAGTTATAGTAGGGGGTTAACCGAGAATCTTTTCTGAAAGCAGATATGCTGCAGTAGAGCACAACAAAATTCTCCAGCCAGTGAGTATTTTCTTCCTGCTCAGTAGGACAAAGGAGCCCTGCCTGTCGTGCTCATTGAAGGGTGTTAACAAAGTACTTTCTTTCGTAACAAAAAAACCTGTTAACATTACAAGGTAACAGTTTCGAATGCACCTCAGTCTCATTTTCTAAAGTGACTTTTGTCTACACTGCAATTGGACACCTGTGGCTGGCCCAGACTAGCCGACTCAGGCTCGCAGGCGAAGGAGCTATTTAATTCCGCTGTAGACATTCAGGCCCAGGCTCCAGCCGCCGGGGTCTAATTGCAGTATAGACATATCGTTAGGGGCTTAGCAGCAAAGTCTCATTGAACGTCTTGGGCCCTTAAGTGTCTAAGTCACTTCTGAAAACAGGACGTGGCTCCAAAGTCACTTAAGCGCTTTTGAAAATTTTAGCCAGCACCCATAACTGTTTCAGCTGAGCTACAATATCAGGTCCAATCAACCACAAAATGTTGACAGGCTGCACTCATCACCATTTGTTTATCTCTGGCCTCACAGGAGAATACTAGTTATCCTTGGATTTATATTCCCACCTACATTTCATGCTGGCTGAAGTCCTTCATGTAACAATATAGACCAGAGTCATACTGAGTGCTGATTCCCCACTCAGTCTTCTATATCTTCCTCATGTGAGTAATTCTTACATAGCTCCAATGATACAGAACTATGCTAGGAAGTAAGGGAATGCTCATGTAGGAGTTACAGGCCGGGGGGGCCTATACGCTAGACCCTGTCTTGGGTGTTCTGTTTTATTACCTGTATTGAAGCTAACATTTACATCAGATTAGAGGCGGGCTCAGCCAACTCAGAACTGTTCAGGTACACTACCCTGAATATTAGTTACTCTATAGGTTTATCGAGTTGTTATTGCTGTGGCAGTTATCAGTGTTGTATCATGTTCACCATGGTATGAACAGAAATTAAGGGCATCAGTTAGGTAGAACAGAGCAGTCTACAGTGGATAGCATTAAACTGCTGCTACTGCTAGAAATACCAGCCATATTGTCAAGATCTAAAAACTAACAAGAAAACTAGGCGCAAGACAAACCTTCAGTCACCCAAAAGCCTAACCAAACCAATGTGTCTTGAGTTGTACCCCTAAAGCAGCTGCACGTGGGATCCAGGGAACTGAGCTGAGTGAACCTGAGCATGTGTGACCCAGCTGCCCAGTCTAGCCACTTCTCAACACTCATTCTGAAATGAAGGCTCTGCTCCTCGCTCAGGAGACTCTGGGCCGTATTCACATGGGAGTCTAAGGGCTTCATCTAAAGCCCATTGAAGTCAATGGAAAGAACCCAGTTTGGTCTGACTTACTGTGGTGGCTCACTGGTCTGCAGGACTGTGAGTCATCTTGTTACCCCCTGCCTCCAGCATGCAGGAGTATGCTTGGCTGGGTGCCAGCTCTCTAACACCACCAGCCTGTTAGCCACCCAAACGCTCACCTCTAGGCAATGCCAGCCCTTACTTTGCCTTGCAGGTTAACACTAGGTGCACCCCAGACCCCCATTTGAAGCATTCCCCTGCAGTGTCCAGGCCCTTATCCACTGAACACTCACAGAAATACCAGGTCTGTGTTCCCAAAAGAACAGTGTACACACCCATTCGTATGATTCAACTCAGGCCCAGCACTTTGCTCAAAAGCAGAGTACTCATTTCTATTTTCATTATAAATTAGGGCTGTCAAGCGATTAAAAAAAATCGTGATTTGCTGGATTAAAAAAATTTATCTCAATTAATCGTGAGATTAATTGCACTGTTAAACAATAATAGAATACCATTTATTTAAATATTTTGGATGTTTTCTACATTTTCAAATACGTTGATTTCAATTACAACACACACTACAAAGTGTACAGTGCTCACTTTATATTTATTTTTTATTACAAATATTTGCACTGTAAAAAATGAAATAGTATTTTTAAGTTCACCTCATACAAGTACTGTAGTGCAATCTCTTTATCATGAAAGTTTAATTTCAAATGTAGAATTATATACAAAAAAACCCTACATTCAAAAATAAAACAATGTAATACTTTAGAGCCTACAAGTCCAATCAGTCCAACTTCAGCCAATCGCTCAGACAGACAAGTTTGTTTATATTTGCAGAAGATAATGCTACCCGCTTCTTGTTTACAGTGTCACCTGAAAGTGAGAACAGGTGTTCACATTGCACTATTGTAGCCAGCATCACAAGAATTTACATGCCAGTTGCATTAAAGATTCATATGTCCCTTGATGCTTCAACCACCATTCCAGACAACATGCATCCATGCTGATGACGGGTTCTGCTCGATAACGATCCAAAGCAGTGCAGACCGACGCATGTTCATTTTCATCATCTGCGTCAGATGCCACCAGGTTAATTTTCTTTTTTAGTGGTTTGGGTTCTGTAGTTTCCGCATTGGAGTGTTGCTCTTTTAAGACTTCTGAAAGCATGCTCCACACCTCGTACCTGTCAGATTTTGGAAGGCACTTCAGATTCTTACATCTTGGGTTGAGTGCTATAGCTATCTTTAGAAATTTCACATTGGTATCTTCTTTGAATTTTGTCAAATATGCAGTGAAAGTGTTCTTAAAATGAACAACATGTGCTGGGTCATTATCCGAGACTGCTATAACATGAAATACATGGCAGAAAGTGGGTAAAACAGGTCAGGAGATATACAACTCTCCCCCAAGGAGTTCATTCACAAATTTAATTAATGCATTATTTTTTTAACGAGTGTCATCAGCATGGAAGCATGTCCTCTGGAGCAATTGCAGAAGCTTGAAGAGGCATATGAATCTTCAGCACATGTAAATATTTTGCAACGCCAGCTACAACAGTGCCATGTGAATGCCTGCTCTCAGTTTCAGGTGACGTAATTAAGAAATGGGCAGCATTATCTCCTGTAAATGTAATCAAACTTGTTTCTCTTAGCAATTGGCTGAACAAGAGAAGGACTGAGTAGACTTGTAGGCTCTAACGTTTTACATTGTTTTGTTTTTGAGTGCAGTTATGTAACAAAAACCCCCTACATTTGTAAGTTGCACTTTCATGATAAAGAGATTACACTACAGTGCTTGTATGAGGTGAATTGAAAAATATTATTTCTTTTGTTTATCATTTTTAAAGTGCAAATATTTGTAATAAAAATAATATACAGTGAGCACTGTACATTTTGTATTCTGCATTGTAACTGAAATTGATATATTTGAAAATGTAGAAAAATATCCAAAAATATTTCATAAATTTCGATTGGAATTCTATTGTTTAACAGTGTGATTAATGACGATTAATTTTTTGAGTTAATCATGTGAGTTAACTGTGATTAATCAACAGCCCTATTTTAAATGTATCTGTTTATTATCAAAAAATTCCAGATTCAAGTGACAGTGAGTAAGAATATTGGAAATAAATGGTTACATAAAAAACAAAACCCGGACATGCTTCTAGAGACTAAACTCAACAGGTTAACCAGTCTAAAGAAGTTTTATCTCATCCAATATCCTCTGCAGCTTTTTAACCATGGTTGTCTGAAATCCCATCTTCATGTATGTAAATATACTGCCCGTTTAATTCCTAGGTGCAGGATGATGTGGTGTCATCTTTGCCTCATAGATATACTCCCGAAGTTTATTGTCTGTGCACACACCCAGGATAACCATCCATGATTTGTTTTTTTCTGTGTATTCATTCCCTGTTGACTTCACATTTCTTTGCTAATGTCTGACTTTGTATGTAAACTTCTGACAATCTGTTGTATTAGCTTACAATGCTTAATTTACATTCCAGCAGAGAGAAATAGAGACATTTCTGACCTCCTTCTTGGAGGGAAACCTGTTTTTCACCCCGCCTTGATACAGACTTTAAAAACATATTTTCAGTATATAAAAGAGTTGAGTTGCTACTCTGATGACTGGGAGATCACTGAGTGATGATTGGTTGCCGAGTTGATGGCATTCATCATGAATTCTCACTTAACAGAGAGGGCCCCGTGAAGGCTGACATCTTCCAAACAATAGTAAGCGTATTTCATCTTGATAATAGGAGTGCCAGAAACACACTGAAAGTAGCTTTCTGTGGTAAAAATGTGCGACACAATTACACTCCAACATATCTTGGAGTGAAACTTGACCACACTCTCACACTTCCATGATCATCTTGAGAAGGTAGCTGCAAAGATAAAAAAGAAACTAGCAGGTACAACTTGTGGTGCATCAGCATCAGTGTTGCGAACATCTGCAATAGCACTTGTATATTCAGTAACTGAATATTGTGCACCGGTATGGAGCAGATGCAGCCACACGCGACTTGTGAATACCCAGCTGAATACAGTGATGCGGTGCATCAAGGGAACCCTTAAGTTGACTCCAACACCATGGCTACCTGTTCTAACATCGCTCCCCTGCTGACACACAGAACTGCTGCAACATTCTGTAAAGCTCAGCGAGTCCAGGAAAACAGATGTCTTTTTATACACCAAGACCTTGACAATGCCCCCCAACCCTGCAAAGTCTTAAGACCCACAAGCCTTTCTGGAAACATTCGTTTAGCCTCGTGCAATCAGGCTACAATCAGAAGGAGGCTTGGAAAGCAGATTGGGCTAAACAAGACTTTAAAAATAAGCACCTTGTGCCAGATCCCACACAGAAGGTTCCTGGATTTGACCTTCCACAGTCATGTTGGTCACCTCTGAACCAAATGAGAGCCAACCATGCTAGATGTGGACATCTAATGCACAAATGGAAAATCAAGGACTCCCTGGTGTGCAAGTGTGGTTCCCCACAACAGATGATTGAACATATCATTACCTACTGCCCAATTTATAAATATAAAGGAGGCATCACTGCAATAAATTCTGCTACTCCTGATGTAGCCATTTGGCTGGATCAACTTCAGGCGAAATTGTAGTTGCTGCTGTACCCCAGCCATATGGCAGAAGAAGAAGAAGAAGAAGAAGTATATAAACATAACTCCTTACATACTATCTATACATACATTTCACAATGCTATTAATGACTAGTGTGACCCTGAATTTTATGTAAGAGCTCACATGATATTCTTTGGTGAATCAGAATGTATGTACCAGAATCCAGCTATTCCTGTAATCCCCTGGCCATATGACATTAAGGGGTTCTTGGGTCACACTTACACCTTCTTCCTGCTCCCTCAGTGTGTGTGTGTTACACTAGCTCAGATTTACGGATGATGGGCTAGACTGTGACTGAGACACCCTGGGATATGTGAAGGGGATGTGGAGAAGCCACACCGCAGCTGGCATCTACAGAAGGAAATTTGCCAACTCAGCCAAAATACCTGGGTGGTATTGGACAGATATGCAACAGAGTGTGGAGCCGTGATCCTGCCTCCTTCCTGTGCCTAGGGGGTGCTAGCAGGAAACAGTCCATGTTCTCAGTAGAGCACAGGGATAGCAAATGAGGCCAGGGCTTGCCCACTGTGCAGGTTTGCACCCTACTTAGAGTTACTCCAATGCAAGGACCAACCACAATCTGACCCTTACACTGAGACCCACTTGCCACCATGTAACTTGTACCCCATTACACATCCCCAAGTATGTGGTAGTTTAAACTGATGTGTAACTCACATACTTGGACGGGTGGGAGGTAAGAAAAGAGGACTACAGTAGGAAAAATAATTAACAGGTGATAGAAAAAGATGTAAACTACAGGGGACACCTATTTTAATTACTATTTCACTCCTCAATGTATAAGTTACCATAATGTAAAAGCCTACACTGGTGTAAGTAGGTTCAAGGGCACCTGGGTTGCATTTGTTTTCTCACCTCTGAATCTGATCCTCCTTTTATACCTAACCCATGCTAGGCAGCCATTTCAGGTAATCTCTAGCTGTACTGAAATATATACCATACCTACGATGCAATCTATCTAAGCTAATCTTTTATCTTTCAAGGTGCTGACCACTGAGGTAGCTAAACATCAAAAGAGTAATCTGATTTATTAAGCTTTATTATATAAATAATGTGCTTATTATTTATTTCTTTATTTTGATACCTTTTCCTTCTCCCTTGCCTTATGCTTTGACATCAGTTAAAGTTCTGATCTTGGTATGGAGACTTGTGGACCGGGGGGCTGAATATTCTATACCTTTATACCTAGCACACAACAGATTGCATAGTATGTATTTGTATCACACTATTGGTTTTCTTTTTCTGAGAAGGGACTCTTCATTTCATATATCATGTACAACTTGCTGTAGTGAGGCCTCAGTATCACCCATTCCCATTCCTGAGCACACCATAAAAAAGGAGAACAATATCTATTTGTTTTACATTTCATTTCCCCTAGCAATAGCACCTGGAATCTTTAACAATACCAAGACTGTCCTTTCTGGGCCAGATCCTCAATTTGTGTAAATGGTTGTAGCTCCATTTAGGAGGTATGACAATTTAAATCAGTGGCAGGTCTGGCCCTCTGGCTTGGTAGAACTTTCCCTTAGCAAATCTCAGCAAGCGTTGTAACCATGAATGAACTGAGCCTCACAACTACCTTATGAGGGAAGGTGTAATGTCCCCTGAGGCCTGGAGGGAGGCCACTCTGACTCACTGAGTCAGGCAACAAACAACATTCATTTAGCATGGCTCTGCCCTTCCCCCGGGGTGGCGCAGAGTGGTCAGCAATCGTTAGTCCAGCCTCCTGGCTAGGGCAGACAGCAAAGACAGTCTGGAGCTCTGACCCTCTGGGCAGGGCCGAGCAATAAGTAGTCTTTAGCTCAGCCTCTGGGTTAGGGCAGACAGCAATACAGTCTAGGCCTGAGGGCCTACGGTGTGTGTGTGGCCAATCCCCAGCTATGGGGTTGGCAGCTAAGGGGAAGGGAAAGAGGTAGGGGGACCCTGGTCCACCCTACTCCCCAGGGCCCTGTTAGTGATGGGTAGTCCTGCCACTGGGTTGGCAGGGAAACTGAATTCCACTGCTCGCTTCCCGGCAGCACAACCTGACCAAAGTCTGGTTCCCCGGGGCTACTTCCTATTGGTGTGGCTCCGTAGTCAGTGGGTCCTCAGTCACTTCAGGGTAGATGGCTAACGACAGTCCTGGTAACTCCGCTCTGCTCTCGGTCTTCTCCGGTGGCAGGAAGTGACTAGGGTGACCACCTTTTCAAAATGAAAAAACAGGACACATGCAGGAGCCCTGCCCCCTCCATAGCCCCGCCCCCTACATCAGATGGGTATTTAATTAAAAAAATAATAAAAAGCTGTTGACATCCATGAGGCTGTCTTGATATCGTCTCCTCCTCCCAGGCTAATGCTCCTCATTGTTCCCCTCATCTTTCATCAGGTTGAGGGACCTGCTAGGAGATGGAGTGGGAAGTTACTGGCGGATTGAGCAATTGAATTGTTGGGTTCAGAATATTGGAGCCGACATGGTTGCGATAGGTTGAGTCCGAGGATGCCAAAGGAGTAAGGTGTGCTTGAGGAGTCAGCAGTGGGAGGGGAGCTGGATTGGGTTGCTGCTTGGGAAAGCTGTGATGCCCATGGCTCTCCTGTGACTTTTGTCTTTGTCCCATGACTAATGCATGAATTTTAAAGGTTTTGACCTTTGACTGGAGTAGATCCTTAATCATAAGCATTGTCATCACTAGTAAATGGTCTGTACCTGAGACTAATTTGTCTGCTGCAGGCGTACTGGTTTATTTTCCAAAATTCAAGTAGCTAAGAATCTTGCTTTATTTTTATACACTGAGAATGTTGAGGTTTAGATTTCCTCTCAGCAATATTTGTTGGAACTGGAGAGGATAGTTAACAAGTAAGAAGAAACAAGGTGTGACCCCAAAGCAATCTAAGCTGTGTGGTTTTGTTGTTTCTGTTGTAGTTTAATGTTGTGAGTCATTCTGTGGTGGTGATGTATTTCTGGTGTGGTGGGGTCACACAGTATTCTTATCTCCATACAATTCTAAGCTCTTCACAACATGCAAGAAAAAATTAAAGCTTAATAAAAGAAAATCTCATTGCTTCCATCCCAAAAAAGCAAGTAAATAACAAACAATTTTTTTCTTTTCCTTGTCTAAGTGCTCTATCAGTAACATTTGCTTTCATGAAAATGTTTTAGCTTTATTTTCTCTCCTAATTCCTATCTCTTGTCAGTCTTCCACAGTCACTAAACAGGTTGCCTTGACCCTGTACAGAGCAGGAGCAAAGAATGATCATGAATGGTCCCTTCTGGCCTTTGTCTGAGTCTATGAGCCTTGTTTTTCCCCTATGGGAATAGCCTCCTACCATTCCATTTAATACTTAATTGGCCAACCTGTCAGTCCATCGTGAATGCAGCTATTGACATCATCCAGTTATGGGATCAGCTCCAAAGTTCTAAAGAAAGTGCTTTAAAAAAGCATGTACCCCATGTACATGAGCTGTCATTTTTTTCTTGAAGAGGCGCTTTTGCCTTCTCCACTCACAATCTGTTGTGTAATTAACTCCGATGTCACAAATACAGCATGCTGTGTAACATCCCATTTCACGAAGCTGCCAGGTACCTGGGTCACAGTTTGTAATCAACCCTGCCATCCTTGACACCAGGTTACAGGCCCAGTGCCTCATCTGCATCAGACCTCTGCATAGCTGTAAAGCACCTTTTTACTCTCTCCATTCCTGGGGCTACCAGGAGCTGGTCCAGCACCTGACCTAATAGGGAACATCCTGAGGCAGGGATCATTGGCCACATCCCACCCTCCCCAACTTCTGCCACCCCCGATTCCCACACTCCTTCCCTTGACATACTTCTTACACTTGTGGGCTGGAGGGGGACCAGGGACAGGTGACATAGAGCCAGTAATGCCTGCTATATGCCACCTGGTTATGCAGTAACTTTTAGGCTACTTTGCATTGCTAGTGTGAAATTAAATAGCCTGATTTGTGAGCCAGATCCTGCACTCTATCTTGTTTTATTTATCCCATCACAGGCACTTGTTTAGAAGATTTACACTAGCAGTTTTAGAGGGGAATTTGTGTCTTACAAGTCACTTTCACTGGAGTAATTCTGATTGTACACTGGCATAACTGAGATCAGAATTTGGACCAGAAAATGAAATGTATCCAAAGGGCAGGACATTTTAAAACATGCTCTGGTGCAGCTATTGAATATAGTGTCTGTTGCACACTGTTAGGGTGGATGAATCTTCTGAATAAACTTCAAAGTGCTGTTATTGTTCACTGTGTTAGTCAGAGAGGCTCTTTTGAGCTGTGTGTTTTTAGCGCTTACAATAGGGATTTTCTGGCATATGCCAGCTCCAGGGATGCTGCCTTTGTTAATCAAAGAAACTGTTTGCCTTAGGGAGGGGAAAGTAGGCTAAGTAGTTTCTATTGGTGCAGCGTGTGCCCTGTCAATCATGCTGCTCTCAAGATGATTTACCTCTTGATCAGGGCTTCCCAAACTTGGTTCACGGCTTGTTCAGGGTAAGCCCCCGGTGGGCTGCGAGATGCTTTGTTTACCCGAGCGTCCGCAGGTACGGCCGCTTGCAGCTCCCAGTGGCCGTGGTTCGCCATTCCCAGCCAATGGGAGGTGCGGGACGTGGCACTGGCCGGGTCATCGCTTTCCACGGCTCCTATTGGCTGGGAATGGCGAACTGCAGCCACTGGGAGCTGGGAGCGGCCATACCTGCAGACGCTCAGGTAAATTAAGTGTCTTGCAGCCCGCCAGGGGCTTACCCTGAACAAGCCGCGAACCAAGTTTGGGAACCCCTGCGAGTCTAGATCCAGCATGCTGCAGGCCCCGTCTCCCCCACTTTGGCAACAAAAAAGGATAAATTCAAGGTTGTAGGTGCGTGTCCTACTTTAACACACAAGTAAGAAAACTTAGGCCTGGTCTATGCTTGAAATTTAGATTGACATAGCTCTGTCACTCAGAGGTGTGAAAAATCCACACCCCCGAGAAGAGAAACTATGCTGGTCCTAACCCTCGGCATACATGCCACTAGGTCCATGGAAAATGCTTCAGTTGATCTACCTACTGTTGCTTGGGAAGGTGGTGTTCCTACACTGATGGGAAAATCCACTTCCATCAGTGAAAACTGTGTCTACACTGCAGGGCGGTACCAGTATTGTAGCTATGCTGGCATAGTCCCCATGAGGTAGACAGGGCCTTAGACTTTGGATACAGTCTCTCAGATTTCAGCAAAAGAGAAGATTGACTCTTTTGTCTTTTCCCTCCTTTAACCTTTCTGCAGAATGGTCCAGCTTGCTTACCCTCATGTATGTTGGTGTAGCCAAGCTTCACTGGCAAAGCAGCTGGGCTCTATTAGGACTTGATCGTGCTTCTGTTAAAATCAATGAGGCCACGATCCTCAGTGAAATCAATGAAAGTTAGGAGCCTAAATACCTTTGAGGATCTGGGCCTGGGAGTCTGTCCATTAAGTTTAATGGTAGTTGGGTGAACAGACCGGAGTGGAATGCAGTTCTCTTTCTTTACCAAGGCAAACCATTTAGATACAATGCAATACATGTTGCAGCTCTCTGGGCTGTGCAAGCTGTGAGGAGCTGAGGTTACTGACACCACAGCAGACCTTGCTTTCCATAGGGTTAGCCTGCTTCACAAGGCCTAACACGGTAATGCTGCATCTCTGGAGCAATGAGGTGCAAATAAGCTCCCCGGCTCGGTGCTTGACATTGTCCAGTTCTCAGCAAAGTCTGTGTCCTGGAAAATCCCCAGGGAGTCAGTCCACTGCTAAAGTGGTTGTAAACGCCCCCTTGAGAGCTGTAGGACCTTCATTCCTTTGTGCCGAGGCAGGGACCTTGGAAGACTGACTAGTCCAAATTTTAAAAAAATGAAATGACCTCATGAGAGAATGGGTGTCCCGTACCCCTCTGGGCTGCTGAGTGGGGTCTCCCACCCTTGCCCATGTTGTGATGAGGGAAGCATCCTAGCCTAATCTATTTATGGCGACGCCCAGAGGCCCAATCCACTGAAGAGCCTGTGGTGGGGGGTTCTGTCCAAACACAGAGAACATCCCAGTTGCAGCCCTGAGGAGATTTCCGACTGTGGTGCCTGCTCTGCTGGAGTGGGGAGTTGAGGCCAGCGTGGCCAGGGACAGTAACCCCTCACTCACCTGAAATCTCATCATCACAGAGTGTTAGCAGTGCTACGTTAGTCTGCTATGGCACCTGGTTAGTAAGAGGGGGGTAGTCGCTGAAAGGACTCTTTCCAAAGGGAAAAGCCTGTGGTTTAGCTGAAACTAGAAGAGGCAATGTGCTGTCATGTCTGGAGTGCATTAGCAGCTCTTGCATCACCCTGAGGCAGAGGGTGAAGCAGCAGAGAGTATCAGAGATTTGTGGTGGGAGAGTTCAGCCAAGAGACAGGAGCTTGAGTCAGGGGTGCTTGTCCGTTTAGTCTTTCAAAATACCATGAAATGAAATGCAAAATGCACACCGAGGTAACACTAAAACAGACTCCATAATAGCATGGAAGCAGCAGGACAAACACTGGAGCTAAGGAAATAAAAATCTGTGCTTGCTCCTGCAGATAATTGAGCCTCATGCTAAACCTTGGGTGAGACTGTCGGGTTTTCTGAATGCAAACATCAGTTGGGCACATCAGACACATCCCTCCAGACTTCCTTACACTGTGCTCAGTGGTTGCTGGGCTGGAAAAGAAATGGGGGGGGGAGCTATTTATTGATTTTAAGTAATCCCCTGTCTTTACACTGAGATTAATGCACCTTAATCCCATAGACTCCTGCAGCTCCTCCAGTGTGATGTTAATTGAGTGACCTGAGAATATGTGTAAAGATTCAGCTAGATTGCAAGAAGGCCTGAGCTCCAGCACAAATGCTGAGAAATTGATGAATAGGCACCTAGGTTATCACATGCTCAGTTGGGCCATGACACTAACATAGCAATTTAGTCCTTCAACCTTAGGCCAAGGTATTTGTTCAACTTAAACCAGATTGGATAGAGTATGTATCTCTCTTATTTACCATTCTCATTGCTGGGATAGTCGAATGTTTGCACAGCTGCTTTACTTCTAATTCTTCTCCACTCAGAGTAGCTTCTTTCTTACTCATGTGGTACAGGGCTGATCCTGCATCCCTTCGGCTCACTTGAAATCAGTGGGAATTTTATGTGTGTAGGAGTTGCAGGACAAATGTTACATGTTCGGTACAATGGGATTCCATAGTTCAGACTGTTCAGAGAATGAACATTTCAATAGTTTCAATAATTTACCAAATTAGAGTCCTAAGAATGAAAGGAAATCATAACTAACAGCTAAGATCACTTTGCTTCTAAATGAGAGTATCCACACCTCGGGGTGGCGGGGAAGGTTGTGTTAAAGTGCTTTAATTTATGTGTATTAACGTCACAGCTTTAGTTACTTCATCTTAACTGCCTGTGTAGACAAGCCCTTAAGTTTCTGAAGGATCAGGCCTAAGGGAAGAATAGACTGTAGAGATGATAGTCATCAAGTGAAGAGGATCCACAGCCCAGAAGCAACAGAATTCTTTTCCATTTTTGGTTGATTTACATGTCCCACTTTGTCTTATATGTCTGCAAACCAAAACGATTCAGAAACCTTAATAAGCCAGTTGTGCTTGGTTGTTTATTGTTGGTCAAGGTAAAGAATATGAGCAGGTTCCTGGGTTAGTGGTTCTGTTGTGTGGTGGGTGGTTGCTGGAGAGTATTTGCTTCAGGTTGGGGGGCTGTCTGTAAGCAAGGACTGGCCTGTCTCCCAAGATCCCAAGTGAGAGTGATGGGTCGTCCTTCAGGATAGGTTGTAGATCTAAGGTTGTAGCCCGTTGCCAACTGTGTCCACATATCTAGTCAGGGGACACCATCATATGGCCTAATCACATCAGCCACACTATCAGAGGCTCGTTCACCTGCACATCTACCAATGTGATATATGCCATCATGTGCCAGCAATGCCCCTCAGCCATGTACATTGGTCAAACTGGACAGTCTCTACGCAAAAGAATAAATGGACACAAATCAGACATCAAGACTTATAACATTCAAAAACCAGTTGGAGAACTCTTCAATCTCTCTGGTCACTCGATTACAGACCTAAAAGTCACAATATTTCAACAAAAAAACTTCAAAAACAGACTCCAATGAGAGACTGCTGAACTGGAATTCATTTGCAAATTGGATACAATTAACTTAGGCTTGAATAAAGACTGGGAGTGGATGGGTCATTACACAAAGTAAAACTATTTCCCCATGTTTATTTTTCCCCCTCCTGTTCCTCACACGTTCTTGTCAATTGCTGGAAATGGCCCACCTTGATTATCACTACAAAAGGGTTTTTTTTTCTCTCCTGCTGGTAATAGCTCACCTTACCTGATCACTCTCTGTATGGTAACACCCATTGTTTCATATTCTCTGTGTATATAAAATCCCCCTACTGTATTTTCCCCTGTATGCATCTGATGAAGTGAGCTGTAGCTCATGAAAGCTTATGCTCAAATAAATTTGTTAGTCTCTAAGGTGCCACAAGTCCTCCTTTTATTTATTAAATGAATTTTCTAGGCAAATAAGTGAGTGTTGTTTCTCTTACTAAGGTGGAGAACAGAAATGCTATAAAATGGAAGCCAAATTACCAAAGGGAGGGGAAGAGTGAGAGAGCAAGAGAAGACAAAGAGAAAAAGAGAGTGAGAGAGAAGAACATCGAGCATTCTGTGTAACAAAAAATGAAGCGCAAGGAGAAGCATCAGAGAGCCACATTTCACAGGTCTGTACTGACAGCCATGGCACGACAATGGAATTAAAATCCAGACAGTGAAGTTCCTTAAAAAGACTCAATGAATCTTACCATTTCCTAGAAGGAGGGTTAAGTGTCTTCTACACTTGTTTTAAAATTTTATATATATAAACTAAAATAACACCCTGCAAGGTTTAAAGTTAAAAAAAAACAACACAAAGATTAAATCTGTATCCATAGACTGCATGGTGAAGTTGAGTGCGTGGTTTGGATTGGAAAATTAGTCACCTGCAGCAAAAACCTTCCCAAGCTCTGCTAGCTGCTTGCACAGGTTTTGAGTGTATTACATATTTGTGCAAGAAAAATATGTGCCCACTGAAAGTCTTGTACATTGTACAGCCAAATTTCTTTTAGGTGCCCAATGCTAAGGGCAATATTTTGAAAATTCAGCCCAATGGGATTTCAAAGGTAGCAATACAGACCATGATTCTGCAATGAGCTCTGTGTGGCTGACCTCTGCAGTATGGAACTCAGTGGAGCTCTGTGGAGGCAGAGGGATCTGCTCACACTAGAAAGGGTCCCAAATTCTTGAAATTTCCGTGAAATTATTTTTGAAAAAGCATTAGAATTTGGGGTGGGGTGTTCTTTGGTCAGTTTATATGGGGATTGAAAGATTTTGAAACTTGAAAATTTTGATCAAAAAATGCTTATGAAAAAAGTTGATTTTTTTTTCTGAAAATTTTCTATATTTTCCCAGTCAGTTCTAGCTGCATGGAGCTCAGTGCAGGATCAGGGCTGCTGTGTGTAAACAGGATCAGGGCCACTGTGTATGAGATCTTTCTGACAATAATTTGCACTTAAACTTAAGAATAAGAACAGAGATTTTCTACTGTGGTCTCTCATTTGCTGGAAAACTACCTTTATTAAGACAAAGCGGCGTGTTAGAATTTATCTAGTGGAAGGATCCCCAACGTGAAACTCATGTAAGAAAGCACTTTCAAGGACACTTGACCTGAGTACATTAATCTACATCATCTTTCAAACTATACTCGTGAAACAGAATAATTATGGTTTAAATGTCTCAGATTGCTTGATTAATGCCAGAATTCTCTTCACATCACCTTTTCATAAAGCTGCAGACACTTGCTATTGAAAAAAACACTTGATTATATGACAAGGTGTTCAGAACACACAAAGCTCAAGGTGGCTTAATGTTTATTTCACAAGGCAGTTTACCATGGAACAACAAACAAGTGCTAAACAGAAGTTATATATGAATGTGCTTTACTGGAATCAACAACCTGATGAGGGTTATTGCTAAAGCAAGACAAATGGCTAAGATGATGTGCAACAAAGCTATTAAGACAGACACCAAAGCAACACAATGATTAGTACTGTGATTTCCAGTTGCACATCCTACTACTACTACTAATTAAAAAAATAAAAAGTCAGCATGTGCTCAGAGTTACCAACCCGTGGTATCTGTGTTTACTCCGTACTTTAAATAGGAAATACCTATAGTCATTGTATGATTTAGTTTGCAGATACTGGGCCAGCTTCTCAGCGGAGTAAATTGTCAGAGTTTAACTGACATCAGTGCATTGTCATGGAGCGGTGACCATATATACCAGTTGCAATTGTCTATGGCAATCATCAGTCAGGTTTATTCCTCGCTAAGTTTTATTATTACTAATTATTATTATTATTTAGTTGTCCTGTCTATTTTAATCATACCTATTTAAGATATTTGAGTGCCATAAAAACACTGTGTAAGGGGATATATTAAATTCTTGTTTTCTCTCTAACCGCCCCCAGGCACTGGGGATTAGTTAGTTAGTTAGTTAGTTAGTCACTGAGTGTTTTTCTTTGATTCATTCTTGGGTCGGGTATTGTGGGGAAGAAAGAGTCTGAAGTTGGTGTAGTTCAAAGTTGTTCTTGTCCCTTCTGGAAGCAAGGCCCATAGTTGTGGGCCCTGGAGGCTGGCAGTCCCATTGTTCCAGTAGGGCGTAGCTGTCATGGGAGGCTGTGATCCTACAGAGTGAGATACCGTGGACCGGTCCTATGGAAAGCATCAGAAATGAGAATGGCTTCCTTTGAATTTGGCCTGGTATTGAACACGGAGCCGGGCAGAGAGCGGAACACTAGGTGTGAGGAGTTTTTGCTGCCCTGTGTTGTTCAGCAGATGGGCTGCTGCATTTGGAACCATTTGGATCTGTTTGGTTCAGTATGTTTCTCTACTCAAGCCTGGAAGGCACAAACGATATTTATTATTATTGTGTCTTACAGTGGGAACTGGAAGTATGAACCAAGATGAGGTCTGCTGTACAAACATTTCGTAGGAAATGGTCCTGGGCCCAAAATGATTCCAGTCTAAATAGACGAGACAGACAAACGCATGGGAGAGAAAATTATTTTTCCTATTTTACAGAAGGGAAACTGAGGCACAGAGCCATTAAATGCCTTGCCCAAGTTTACACGGGAAGTGTGTGGCAGGGCTGACACTTGAACCCAGATACCTTGAGTCCCAGTCCAGTGCCTTTACCATAGGGCCCTTCCTCTGTACAAATGTGCTGCAACAACAAGAAGGAAAATAAAAATGAAATATCTTTTTATACGGCATTTCTGCTAATGAATCTGAGAAGTGCTGGACACCTGCAATTCCCATTAACTTTAGGATTGGGCCCTAAATAATACAGAAGAGAGAGAGAAATACCTTTCAGCATACATAAGATCAGTGACAGAAAAGCAATAAAATCTTTGAAACATAAATTAGAATTTCAAGCCATAAAGTTAGAAGGAATAGCAATAAAATACTGTAAAGGGCATTTATTTCCAATGGATGTGCCAAGACGTGAACTTTCAATTGCCTGCAGACCAAAGTGCTTTCTCTAGAAAAATACTGAGGATCATTTTGGCTGCCTTGGATACAGCACATATTGCAAATTGGACCCAGCAGGCCAGATTCTCTATTCACATTTACTAGTGTCTATCAAGAGTGATTCCATTGAAGTCAGTGGAATTACTCTGGTGTACAAGGAGAATTGGGCCCAGCATCTCTTATGCTTTGTCCCTGTTGCTTATGGGGCAGGAGGCTAGCAGCTACCCTCTCATCTGTATAGATCCCCTTTCAATCACTAATGCTTAAAGGCTGCTTCCATGTTCATTCACTGCCAAAGGTGGAAGCCGTTAAGGACTCACATCACTCCGTCGTCAGTAAGGGAAAACCTTTTGAGGCTGGAGCCAGACTGCTTTGACACACTGCAAGAAGGAGTGGGATGAGCCAATCCAAGGTCACCTCAGACGTTCCCATTACCACAGCAACACCATTTCCCGTACAACAGCCATGGAACAACCACCTTTGTGTTTCATTACCATTGTCTGTCAGTCACCGGTCAGGATTGTCTCTAGACATCTCATGTTCTGAGTCCCATCTAACAATCTCTGGCAACAGTGACTGATAGAGAAGGTAGCAGAAAATGTCTTCTGATTTACATGCCTGTTTAACAGCATTATAAAGATGAGGTAATACCCAAGTAGCTCACTAGACTTCTCAGTACTCACCTCTGGAGTGAAAAACCAAGTAAAAAACCATGTAATAAAAAAAGAGATAGATGACTAGATTGATGGCAAATTCCAGAGATAGAAGGCCCATAGTAAAAAGAAAAGGAGGACTTGTGGCACCTTAGAGACTAACAAATTTATTTGAGCATAAGCTTTCATGAGCTACAGCTCACTTCATCTGATGTAGCTCACAAAAGCTTATGCTCAAATAAATTTGTTAGTCTCTAAGGTGCCACAAGTACTCCTTTTCTTTTTGCAGATACAGACTAACACGGCTGCTACTCTGAAAAGGCCCATAGTGAAACTAAAGAGGACACAAATGTTTTGCTTCAAAATACACCATGAAGAGTGCAAGGCTTACATTGTACGGCATTTGCTGTCAAGGGGTGACTATCTCAGTTAATGATTTTTCTGTCGTGGTACAAGTGTGTGGGGTCAGGAAATAAGGAACCTCCACCCCTCACTGTTGCCACGTAGGGCCTACTCAAATTGTAGCTTGGGGCAGGGGAGGGGTGCTGCACAGCCAGTACCTTCTCCTGAAAGACCGGGGATGGGACAGGGTGGAGCCATGGCTCTGACCCAATTCCTCCATCCCCTCCCAACACATGTTCTGGCAGCACAGTTTAAAGAGAAAACTTGGTTAAAAAGTAGCAAGGCTGATTTTAAAGTTCTTCCTTTGATTAGGTTAGCCGCCGTCCTACTCTTTAAGTTTCATCAAGAAATTACAACACTTTGGGACTTGCAAAAGGTCAGAGAAGGCAAAATCATTGACTTCACCAAGAGCAGAATAGTGTCCCAAGACAGCAAATTAAGAATTCAGGAAAACATAGGCTCCAATTCTGAGCTGCATTTCCTGAATGCCACAGCTCAGGGGCACAGACTGGTGTGCCAAATATGGCTTTACTCCATCTTTGTGTTCCCAGAGACGGGGCTGATGCAGGGGGGGAAAGGGCTCCCAGAGTACATTAGGGATTGTTTACGTCGTGGGGTAACATGTTCTGCATTCTGCCGAGCTTTAATTGGTCCATGTAGACTCTCCTGGTGCATGCTAAAGGTATTTAGCACTATTTTAAAGCATGCCAGCAGGGTCTACATGGACCAATTAATGTGTAACATGTTAGTGCCCTTTAGAAATCCTCCCCCCTCACACACACAGTGCATTACCCCACTGTGTAGACTAGCCAGTAGAGTCTCAAGGGCTGCTTTACCTATGGCACCTTTACCTGTCGTGCCTATGGGCTGCAGGATTGCCCATAATTTCCAAAGTACTATATGCTACAGCTCTTCCCTCTCCTGTCCTTGACATGCCCCTTCTTGGCCCCTATAATGGGCACTGAAGGGGGGAGGGGCATGATAGAGAGCTGCTTAAAGCCCTTTGCTGCTGCTGCTGCGTTGTGGGAACTCTCTGTGGTTCTTTTAGGGCCTCTGCACTGCCAAAGTGGGGGGGCTGCAACCTGGTCCCTGGTCTTTGAAGACAAACATGTCCGAGTGTGGCCAGGGCTCTTTAAATTAAACAGAGAACAGAAACTGCATGATGGATTTTATTTTACGCTGTTACTAACTGATGGAATAAGAAAAATTATTGTAAAATTTACAGATGGATGATTTTTCTGCTCCAGTGTAATAGCAATTTGCAATTATTAGACTTGAACAACGTCTTCCAATGTACATCTGCTCCTGGAGTTGAAAATAAGCTAGTCATTCAACGTGCACAGCAGACTGTCCATAGCACTTCACCTGTACAATCTCTGACCAATCAATGTCCCTTTCCCAGTGAGGTTTTTGTTTGGGTTCCGAGGAGGACTGGATTTATTTAGCTTATTTAAAACCATGTTGGACTCCACCACATTTTTTCCCTCAGAGGCAGATGACTGTGGAGGAAACCGCATTGGAATCAAACCAGAATTTTTGCAATGTGTTGGCTTTACTTCTGTGAGACCACTGCTGCCTTATCACTGTCACCATGGCACTCACTAGAGAAAACAAAGGTATCAGAGGAGTTTATTGTTCTTGTTTCTGACTACTCCTGCCTTTTCTGCTAAACCGTCAGCATAGGGTTCGATCCTGCTCTCACTACAGTCAATGGGTCAGTGACGTCAATTGGATTTCCTTGATTACTTCTGTATCTGTCTAATGGACAGCTTGACCTTGAGCTGTGTTAGCATCTAAACCTCACATCATTGACTCAACAGGAAATCTGCATCTCCCAGGATCAAGCCACAGCAGACATGCGAAGGGCTGAACTGACATGGAAACCGAACCATCCTCTCATTCATACTGATGATCCCTCTGGGTCCGGGTGAAGACATGTTGGTGGGGTAATGTAGGGACGCTCATGTTCATATTTAACTTGATCCTGCACCATTAAAATTAATATGAATTTTTTCATTGACTTGAATGGGAAGCAGGATCAAGGCCATTGTCCCTAGTCTCTGGGGTTGTCAATCTAACCCCCTGTGTGAGCATTAAATTAACCCAAGAAATGTGAGTTGGGTTGTCTTTTTAAAGACACTGGAGGCAGAGCCTCCCAATACTCTTTAGCTAAATGTGTGAATTTTCACTGACGCAAATACAAAGTCTCCTCCTTGGGCACCATGGATATTTTTTGTTGGTGCATGCTATCTGTATCATTACATCAGCTGTGGCATTGTATGTGATAGCTCTGTTCAGTGTGGCCCCTGAGGTCTCTTTAAAAAGTAGAGGGTGCATCGTCAGTTTACTCAGGTTGAAAATAAAAGCACTAAAAATTGAAACTTTTTGAGGCAGCTGCAGTAGCATGTACAACGCTTAATCAGCCCTTCATCAATGCTATTCCTGCTAGAAACATTCTTCTGTTGGCCATGATCCTGTACAATAGCTACAATACCACATTGACTGTTACAGTTCTAGAAGAAAAGAACTGCAGGGTAACTTCAGTGCCATCAGAAGGCTTAGCTAAAATTGGTTAAGATTATTAAAGTTAGGGGGAGAGAAAAAGGAAAGCAACAAATGACTAACTGGTGACAGATTGGGTCAGCCCCTCCCTCTCTACAAAAGAAAACTGTGGCAAGTGCATTTACCAGGAACAACTGACAAACTGTCAGGTGTATGACCCTAATGGGGAATATCATATAGTGACTGGCAATAAAGGCTGTTTTATATATATATGGAAGACTTCTGGTGACTGTCTTGTTTGGTAGACTTAATATTTCCCATTATTAATTATTATTATTATTATTATTTATTTATATTACAGTAGGGCCTAGAGGCCACAGCTAAGACTTGGGCACCATTGTGTTAGGTGCTGTACAGACACATAGAGAGAATCTCTGCCCCCAAAAGTTTACGATCTAAATAGACAAGACAGACAAAAAGGTGGGAGTGTTGTTAGCTCCATTTTTAAAAAATCTGACAGGGAGGTAGATCTCCAGCTGGTGTAAATTGTCAAAGTTCCATTGGCAGAACTTGGAGCTAGAGAATATTATAGAAATACACCTCTATCCCGATATAACGTGACCCGATATAACACGAATTCGGATATAACACGGTAAAGCAGTGCTGCAAGGGGGGTGGGGCTATGCACTCAGGTGGATCAAAGAAAGTTCAATATAATGCGGTTTCACCTATAACGCACTAAGATTTTTTGGCTCCCGAGGACAGCATTATATCGGGGTAGAGGTGTACAAGATATAACAGAGTTGATGATTTTTCTTCCCAGTTCCAAATAACTGCCAGACAAATGCTTGATATCTATCAGCTACAAGTATGAGATCTCATGCAGGGCAACATGCCAAATATAGTGACTGCTGTTTCGCAAAAGGGATATCTTTCTCCATTTAAAAACACTCCTAGTTCTTTGTCGGTTGCTTGAATTATTTTATGTACCATCTATTGCTGTAGCAGCTAGGGGCCTATTACAGAATTATTGCAGTAAGCCCCCTCTTTTCTAGCCCCTGTCTCTCCCTAATCAGACCATGTACACTGTTCCGCTCTCTCAGCAGTTATATAACCTGTGTTGTCAAATGAATATAAATATTAACATAAGCAGACTCTTTTCTAAGTCTCTGATCCTGCAGTCCTTATTTACATGAAATCAATAGATTACTCACGTGATTAAGGGCTGTAAGACTGGACCCAATGAATGCCCTGCCACCTTCGTGTTGCTGTGCAGATGAGAAAAACACCTGGAAATTGGCCAAAAGGGGGATACTAAGATTTAAAAAACATGGAGAAAGAGTGTAAATAATTACAGTAAATGTGGGCCACTCTGCTCAGTGCTTTTGGGTAACGGAGTAGTGAAAACAGAGGTGGTAACTGACAGGGTAAAACGTTAGTATAAATTCGGAAGGGGAAATTGCAGTTTTATCATGGCAGAAAAGTAAAAAGTCATGGAGCTGTGGTGGAGAAATGTTTGGTTGTGTATGTGTGTGTGAGACAGAGATCAATCCATTTAACTCTCATTTTACTCACATCACTTATTCATTCCCAGGTGCACCTGGGCATCTGTTTTTTTTAGTTTTGTTTATGGTAACTTTAGAATATTTAAGAGATGCTCATTTCCATTTAAAAGAGCATAAGGAATTAGAAATGAAGGCAGTGCTACGCGGTTGCTATGCAAGGCTTTATGTCATCTCAAGGAAGGGGCTGCCTTACAGAGAGGAGTTAACTTCTTTGATCTTTCTCCTGGCACTCTTCTGTGTTGGTCTCTTAGGGTATCATCTCCATTTCATGTTCTTGAAGCATATCCAGACATCCCAGAGGTGAAAGTAAGCTGCTACGCCCCGGTACGGCATACTGGTAGGAGCCGGTGCACCGTACTGGGGTAGCCCGGCTTCCCCAGGGGGCAATTTAAAGGGCCTGGGGCTCCCAGCAGTGGCTGGAGCCCCAGGCCCTTTAAATTGCCTCCAGAGCCCCGCTGCTGGAGCCCAGGGGTAGTGGCTGCAGGGCTCCAGCAGCTATTTAAAGGACTGGGGCGGTAGAAGCAGGGGAGCCGCGGACCCTTTAAATAGCCGCCGGAGCCCTGGGGTAGCGGAGGCTCCAGGGGCTATTTAAAGGGTTGGGGCTCCAGCTGTCTCTGCCGCCCCAGTCCCTTAAATAGCCGTCGGAGCCCTGGGCTGCTGCTGCTACCCCTGTGGGGAGGGCACTTCCTTACAGGATGGGCTGGGGCTGGCTCTGACCCCCTCAACCCTGCCCCTTCCGCCCTAGGTCCCACCCCTTCCGGGGGCCAGAGCTGGCCCCAGAGTACCAGTAAGTCACTGGACTTACTTTCACCCCTGAGGCATCCTATCCTTTACCTGTCTTTGAGAAGTCTGATGTGTAGGAAAACCTGTAGGGTATCCCTACAACGGACTTATGGCAAATTTGAAGAGGATGTGAGTATACCGAAGATAAGACATGTTCAAGTACAGATGTCTGCTACTAATATCCCAGATGGTGCTGAGATCCTGCCCTCTAGAAGCAGATGTGATACTCACTTCTAGCCTCTCCACGTGGCCCAAACTGGCTGCAGCTGCCAAAGTCCCACAGTCCCTGAAACTCAGTGAAGTACATGTGAGGAATGTATTGCATTTTCTATTATAGTTTGTGACGTGAAAAGCATCTATAGTGGCTGTAATACATCAGTAAGATTTACAATTTAACTCTACTAAGATCTCTGTTACATGGATGGGGGAAGGATCCAGAATCAGAATTAAATTTCTGTGTAGAACCTCAACTCTGAATTTCCCACCTTTCCAATATATGTTTCTTGCTAACATTTTGTAATGTTTTAAATGTACAAATCTTAATAATCTCCAAGTGACTTGCCTGTAATATTTATTTATTTAGGATTATTTCATCTCCACATATTCCCAGAGCAGGGATAAAGTCTTCTGTAGAGGCCCAGGGAACTGACATGCATAATTTCCATTAATGTTAATGGGAGAAATACTTGTTAAACCCTCCACCATGAGATAAGAATAGCTCCTATTGAATTTAATCACATTTAATCCTACAGTGATATCCTATTCTCAAAGAGCAAATTTTCTAGCCAAATGTTATTTTAAAACGTCAGTCTGTATCCTCATCAAATTAGCTTTTCATAATGTGGCAAGGTGGAATAAACAATTATTTTGTGCTTATTTTTTAATAAAACCCACTGTATGTCCTCATCATATGGAATTGATACCTTTACATGACATGGAAAAGCGCTTGTATCTGCATACTGTACTCAGCTGCAGATGTGAGATAGGTGATGGAACACAGATTTACAATGTGTGCAAGATATCTACATTCCAGAATGTGGCACAAGGGAAGTCAGTGCCATAAATACTTCTCTAAATGCATTGGTGGTAGCACTGAAACACCTGTCTGAAGTCAGGGCTTGCCAAGTTTTCAGACTGGTGCATGCTGCTAAAATGTCCCTGAGATGCCTTTCCAGTGCTGTCAGTGTTAGCTGAGGACATGTAACTATCAGGGGATCCGTTTAACCGCTCCTGGCATCCTGTCATTCAGATCTTAATTTCCCTCTTCAGACAAGCTCCAACACACAAGCCTTTCAAATAATGTGTCCTCCCCCTTGGGTTCTGCTTTATTAAAGCCAAACAAACGCCTGGCGCAAACAATTCCTTCTCTGCACAGCAGGTTTTCACAACCTTTTTTTACCCCTCTGGGCTTAGTTCTTTCTGCCCCATGCCAGAGCTAGGTTGCAGGTTCCTTTCCCCATTCCTACTACCACAAGGCTCTTCCCCAAACCCAACACTGTCCTTTTTCTGGGCTAACCCATCCCCTCAGCCCTGGAGGGCTGAGCAATCAACCTTCATCCTCTTCTTGGACCTGCTAAAATCAATGGCAAAACTCCCACTGATTTCAATGAGGACAGGATTTCACACAGAGGTCTTTTTCACTACTGCTGTCCCATGACACTTGGTCACCTGATTCAGTTGCAGTCCGTAGTCTGAGACTTAACCCCTTGCAGGCCTTGCTTCCCTGTGGCAGCAGCACAGAGATGTTTCCTATTAAGAAAAAAAAACTTGTGGGAGCAAAAATGTACAGGGGTATTTTTGCTAACAAACGTTTCCCCCTCCTCTTTGCATTTTTATATGTGCACAATGAAAATATCTGCAACTTTATCATCCTGAACAACATTTCCCAGGTTAGACTTTAAGGTCCTGCCCCTGGGAGCTCCTGAGCATATTAGTACTCAAGAGAACCTAGCACCTCGCAGGATCAGGCCCCTAAATGACATAGGAATGTAGGAATTGCCATATTAGAGCAAGCCAAAGTTTCATCTAGTACGGTGTATTTCTCCAGTAGTGGCCTATATCTGAAGCAACAGAAAGAAAAAAGCATTGTAAACATTTGGACAATTCTGCATACCTATGTGCCATGAGGAGAATTTTCTACCTGATCCCAGCTGGTGACCACTTTATGGCAATACAAACATATCAGGATTTTATAAGACTATAAAGGAAGTTGGAAAAATATGGCAGCTACTTTATCCAGCAGGAAATGTATTTCTTGGTTGAAATCCACAACAAACCTTGTATCTTGGTATTAACTACAGGAAATTGGATAATCTCCTTAAGTATTTTTATCTGATTGCTAAGCATTGTGTTTTGATATTTAAATCCTGGGTGGAAGGGCTCTTTTCCCCTCCTTGTGTCTGCATTGCTTCCACTAGAGTGAGAGAAAAACAAGGGCATAGAAGTGCACCTGTGGGAGCGTTTTCTTGCTCTAAAAATGTGAATTGCTGTCAGAAAAACTGTAAAGTTGTTTATTTCAGCACAAACTAGTTCACAGCATCATATGAGGGAACAGCCTATGTCTGGAGGGAGGCCTTGGCTGAATATGGTTTTGAGCCCACAGAGCCAGCTGATTTATATTGACCAGGGTCTGATCCAAAGCCCTCTGGAGTCAATTAAAGTCTTTCCATAGATCTCAGTGGATTGAGCTTTGAGTAGAATAGGTGTGTGCAGGGACTTCCCTTGATCCAAACGGGGCTTAGAAGGCATGGTGGGGGTGTACAAACCCTACTCTTCCACAGCCACCAAGGGGTTAGGGGACACACTACCTACCTCCCCAGCTGTAGCTGTTTGACCAACAACAGTTGGCATAAGAGGCCACAGCCCAGGCGGATGAGGTGTCTGCCAGAGAGGCTGAGAGTTGCTCTGTCTCAGCAGCAGACACACAGAAAGCCACAAAAGAAGCAGGATCAGAAGCTCTTGAGAACTGGGTGAGACTGCTGGGTGAGGGAGGGAAGGCCTTAAGCAGGCGGTACTCCTCCTCAACTTTGCAAGCTAGAGGAGAACTGGACATGCTAGGGCCCTCTTACCATGTCTGGAAGGATTATGACTTGGGGTACATCTACACTGCAACACAAGCCACGGGTTAGTAGACCCTGGGTTTATTAACCTAGGGCTTGAGTGTCTACACTCATTTGTAACCCCAGGTTAGGAATTGTTTAACCATGGGTCCCAACCTGGGGCTCCAGCATCTACACTGCACTGTGTGGGCCGGAGTCCAACCCCCCATAACCCAGACTTCTTAGCACCCTCCCAAAACGTGGCCTCTCTAGCCTTTTGTTCTTGGTGCAGTGTGAGTAAACTTGACTGCCCACCAAACCTGACTGTCCAGGGGACAAAGAAAGTCAGCCCGTGGGAGTGTGGGATACTTTTGGTGGACTCTCACTGGGGCTGCATCTACACAGCAAAGCAATAGGGTTTGAAACTGGGTCCTGGCTTGACTCAGGCTCATACTCTCCACCTCTGTGGGGTTCTGGGGCCCTGGGTCTGAGCCCTGAGTTAGCATGCTTTGTGTGTAGACAGAAAGGGGGATAGGCTTGAGCCTGAGTTCGAACCCTGGGCTTATATTGCAGTGTAAACATACCCATAGGAATCTGGGGATAGTTGAATTAGTAAGCTAGGAGAGCAAGGTCTTAAAGGACCAGTGTGCTTCCAAGAAACCTGAGGCCAGGAGAGAGAGGCTCCCCCAGAAAGGTTAATTTATTATTTAGTTATTCATTCATTCCCACATGAGTTGGATGGACTTTATTTACAATTATTGTGTATGTGCCATCATTGAATCATGGACTGTTAAGTGACCAACCTATATGAAGAAGCCAAAAAGGATTCTTAATACCTTTACATCACACAAGGTGCAAATATCCAACAGAACTATATTATGATGTACATTGATTTAAATATACATGCTGTCTGAATACCATACACAATAAAACTTCAATGGAATGCAATTACTTATGAAAAATGAATATATTTAAAGCTAAGTTATTGGACAGGGGGACCCAAAATGTCTTGAGTGTGCCCATTTTAGGCAGTCAGATGCCCCTGTGCACTCATTCAAGCTGGGGTTTGGATGTGCACGCAGCTGTGCATGTACCAGCCCCAACTCTAACAAATGTAGCAGGGGTCCTTGTGTGCCTAAGTTGGCCATAGACATATCTGTCCTGACAAAATCATTTCTATTAGTGGTATTTCTCCTAATTTACAGAGTTTCATGATGTGCATTGAGAAGCCAGGCAGGTAGACCCATGGGCCAAATTCATCCCTGTAGTAAATTGCAGCAGCTCCCATTGTCTTGCTTGCAAATTTCACTTATTTACTCCAGGGCTGAATTTGGTCCAGTATCGTCACCTAATAATCCTTTTGCATTTTATTGCTGAGTCAAAGGGGAAATGCCATCCCTTCCCTCCCTCAGGCTGGGTTTCTGGGGATAGGATGACAGAAGGCTACATGAAAAGGAGTCCTTGTGGCACCTTAGAGACTAACCAATTTATTTGAGCATAAGCTTTCGTGAGTTACAGCTCACTACATGTAAGTCAGAAGAATGGGAACCACAGGATGTTTTCCCTTTAGGCTGTTTCCTACAAAGTCCTTCAAATCTGGAGATAATGGTGTGCAGCTGCCTGGCAACATGATTGATGGTTTTTTTCTGGTGAAACACCCGTGGTTTCTTAACCAGCAGTAGTGACAAGGACACCAAGTGAGTTGTGCGCTGCTTTTTCAGTTTTTATTTGTAAAAAAAAAAAATTTCCAGAATTTTTCAGTGTTTCTTTTCCAAACATTAAAACCGGGATGAAATCGGGTTAAAAAATTTGAAAAATCAGGAAAAAATAAAAACAAACAAAATCATAATATACACATTTTACTAAAGTATAATTGACACTTTTTTAATGTACAAAGGTTTTTTTTTGGTCTTTCTCAGAGCTAGTAGTTTTTTCCAGAAATCCTGGTTTGTGTATGTTCACATAATTTTCTTCAAAGTATCCTCACTCATGTTGAGCCTCTTGATGTCTTTGAGGTAGTCCAACTTTGAAAATAAGCACTATGTATCAATAGATCCAGGGGTTAACTCAAAGCTTGCCATGCCACTTTGCTGAAGTTGGGAAGTGTGTCTTGATGACTGTTCCAAAAAAACAGCACATCCAGTGTCACATTGTCAGGGTTAGGCATGTTCATGTAAGTAGCAAATTCCCTTTTCAGATCTGAAATTTCATCTTTAGTGGCAAATGGTTGAAACACTCTGGTATAACGGTCATAGTCTGCTGCAAAATTCACCTTGAGGAAGGGGTGCAACACCTGGATGACATTCCAAAAAGAATCTTTGGCACCAAACACTTTGAGGTTCAGATTATGGGCCACAGTAGTCTCCCATTTCTCACTCAGCATTGTGTTGAGTGCTTTTTTGGTTCTCCTGTGTTCTGGGGTCAGAAGAGTTTCCAGAAACTGGTGAGTTTTCTCTCTGTATGTTTCTCCTGCAGTTTTTGTGCTCAATTCAGCTGAGATTTTGGTTGTCAGGATCTGATAAACATCTGTATTGACAAACAAGTTGACAGTAGTCAGAGAAAACTCCAGTGTTTTCTGTGTGTCACACAGTGATTCCAAGTTTTCAGTAATGAACATTACCTTGGTGTGCAGAATGTGGCGGTTGTTTTGGTTATTTGCCAGTCTCTTCAGAGTTTCTGCTTTAGAACCAACAAACTTAGGATGATCTAGTGGACACATTAGCACAGTCCACACATTATTTACATGACAGGCAGCGAAGTACAAGCTCATCCATCGATGTGGCACAACAGGGGTAAGTGACTGGCAGTCAACTCTGCACCCATCTTGCACCGTCTAAAACAAAACCTTCAACTTGTTTGCATACTTGAAAATGGCCCTGAATACAACGATGCAAGATTTCACATCTTTCATTTCTTCTGTAGCAGTAGCTCCTGTCCTGACAGTGCAGATGAACAGGACAGGTAACATGTAGCAGCTCCGGGTTCTGATTGAGTTTAATCTCCTGTGCAAACTTAGCCATATCGGAAGCAGAATCCATGTTAGTTGTGGCCACACTTTCCCAAGTTAGCTGGTACATCTCAAACATGTCAGTTACTGTTGCATAGACAAAACGGGTGTCAGCAAAAGGGATGAATGTCACAATCAACACAAAACAATGAGGGTTTGTTCACTTGGAAATAAAAAAATGAAAACAAAAGGCCAAGAATCAGACAGTCCAAAGCATCAGGAGTCCTGTCAAAAATCAGACTAGACACCACAATTCCATCAATTCATTCCACCAGTTTAGATACGAAAGCACCATCATTTTCATTCAGATACTTACGAGTGAGATTGTCTGCATTACGAAGGGTTTTTGCTGCTGGCCTCACACGAAGTCACCAATAGGCCCCTCTGCAATTAACAGCGGTTGTCCAATGAAGCAAAGAGCATGCACAAGTTCATTGACACAAAACTGTGCTGTGTCCACGCTTTCATTAAAGCCCTAGTGAAGGCTCCTGATCTGGACTGTTTATCCCGACGCTCACTTTCTTTGTTAAACTTCTTGTATCGCTTGCTTTCGACATGCTCCTTTATTCTGTCAGTGCGAGGACTGACCTCAGTGCTGCAGTACTTGCAGCGTGAGGCGTCCTCTTCACGCCCATCTTTACTTTTCTTGAGAATTTCTAAGCACTGATTTTCTTGTTGGCATTCAGGCATAGATTTGTATTTTTGCCCCATGTTTACCTTTTTATCTTAAGTTTATCTGTGGAGGGTTGGTTGTTTAAATTCAGCGCCGCACTAAATGGATGCAAAGAACTAGGCGGGCCATGTCTCCTTGTGAGCCAGTCATAGTGTGATATTAATGTTGTTTGATTTTCCCACCTCCTCTGTGTGTGTGTTCTGTGTTTTACACTTCAGAACTGCTTGAAACATAGAGCAGCAGGACACAACAATTGTGTAAAGCATTAGTGTTTAACAAAAATAAGTACCCCCCAAAAATTGAATGAATTGATAAACAGGTATAAATCAATAAAAAACAAAGTACTTTAAAAAAACTGGTAATTTATCAGTGACAATTGGTAGAAATTGAAAACACGGAACACTACACATGAGACATGTGCAAAACCCTGCCTTTAAAAGCATGCATTTCTTCTATGGAACAGGAGAACTCTTTGACTGGGAGCCAAAAGGAGGCACTGCTTCCTGGGCAACCTCCCTGAATTGGAGAGCTGAATAAGTACTCACAAAAAGAAAAGGAGTACTAGTGGCACCTTAGAGACTAACCAATTTATTTGAGCATAAGCTTTCGTGAGCTACGGAAGTGAGCCGTAGCACACGAAAGCTTATGCTCAAATAAATTGGTTAGTCTCTAAGGTGCCACTAGTACTCCTTTTCTTTTTGTGAATACAGACTAACACGGCTGCTACTCTGAAACCTGTAAATAAGTACTCAGAGAACCTTCCCTGGCTGCAGGTGGGTGGCATGGCGTGGGAGTCCTGGCAGTCGATGAAACACACAGTCTGTGTTTGTTGTTTTAGCCTGTGCAATTGGCCATGTGCAGGGACCAGAACACAAAAAATTGTGCACATGGTCGGTAATTCCCTGGTGTCCCACGCTGGGCTCTAATATAGGGGGAAACTCCTATTGCCAGGCAGCCAGTTGACAGAGAACCAGAATGTGCAAATTCTCTCTCTCGATCACTTAGACTTTTATAAAGGCTTTCAAAGTGTAACTCATTAAAATTAAAAGGAGTACTTGTGGCACCTTAGAGACTAACCAATTTATTTGAGCATGAGCTTTCGTGAGCTACAGCTCACTTCATCGGATGCATGCCGTGGAAACTGCAGCAGACTTTATTTATACACAGAGAATATGAAAAAATACCTCCTCCCACCCCACTGTCCTGCTGGTAATAGCTTATCTAAAGTGATCATCAGGTGGGCCATTTCCAGCACAAATCCAGGTTTTCTCACCCTCCACCCCCCCACACAAATTCACTCTCCTGCTGGTGATAGCCCATCCAAAGTGACAACTCTTTACACAATGTGCATGATAATAAAGTTGGGCCATTTCCTGCACAAATCCAGGTTCTCTCACCCCCTCACCCCCCTCCCAAAAACCACACACACAAACTCACTATCCTGCTGGTAATAGCTCATCCAAAGTGACCATTCTCCCTACAATGTGCATAATTAAGTTGGGCCATTTCCAGCACAAATCCAGGTTCTCTCACCCCCTCACCCCCCTCCCCAAAACCACACACACAAACTCACTATCCTGCTGGTAATAGCTCATCCAAAGTGACCATTCTCCCTACAATGTGCATAATTAAGTTGGGCCATTTCCAGCACAAATCCAGGTTTTCTCACATCCCCCCCACCCCCATACACACACAAACTCACTCTCCTGCTGGTAATAGCTCATCAAAACTGACCACTCTCCAAGTTTAAATCCAAGTTAAACCAGAACATCTGGGGGGAGGGGGGGGTAGGAAAAAACAAGAGGAAATAGGCTACCTTGCATAATGACTTAGCCACTCCCAGTCTCTATTTAAGCCTAAATTAATAGTATCCAATTTGCAAATGAATTCCAATTCAGCAGTTTCTCGCTGGAGTCTGGATTTGAAGTTTTTTTGTTTTAAGATAGCGACCTTCATGTCTGTGATTGCGTGACCAGAGAGATTGAAGTGTTCTCCGACTGGTTTATGAATGTTATAATTCTTGACATCTGATTTGTGTCCATTTATTCTTTTATGTAGAGACTGTCCAGTTTGACCAATGTACATGGCAGAGGGGCATTGCTGGCACACCAACCTCAGCCTGGTCCAGTCCACACAAGAGATCCACTTCCTGGACACTACAGTGCTAATAAACAATGGTCACATAAACACCACCCTATACCGGAAACCTACTGACCGCTATTCCTACCTGCATGCCTCCAGCTTTCACCCTGACCACACCACACGATACATCGTCTACAGCCAAGCTCTGCGATACAACCGCATTTGCTCCAACCCCTCAGACAGAGACAAACACCTACAAGATCTCTGTCAAGCTTTCTTACAACTACAATACCCACCTGCTGAAGTAAAGAAACAGATTGATAGAGCCAGAAGAGTTCCCAGAAGTTACCTACTACAGGACAGGCCTAACAAAGAAAATAACAGAACGCCACTAGCCGTCACCTTCAGCCCCCAACTAAAACCCCTCCAACGCATTATTAAGGATCTACAACCTATCCTAAAGGATGACCCAACACTCTCACAAATCTTGGGAGACAGGCCAGTCCTTGCCTACAGACAGCCCCCCAACCTGAAGCAAATACTCACCAACAACCACATACCACACCACAGAACCACTAACCCAGGAACTTATCCTTGCAACAAAGCCCGTTGCCAATTGTGCCCACATATCTATTCAGGGGACACCATCACAGGGCCTAATAACATCAGCCACACTATCAGAGGCTCGTATACCTGCACATCCACCAATGTGATATATGCCATCATGTGCCAGCAATGCCCCTCTGCCATGTACATTGGTCAAACTGGACAGTCTCTACGTAAAAGAATAAATGGACACAAATCAGATGTCAAGAATTATAACATTCATAAACCAGTCGGAGAACACTTCAATCTCTCTGGTCACGCAATCACAGACATGAAGGTCGCTATCTTAAAACAAAAAAACTTCAAATCCAGACTCCAGCGAGAAACTGCTGAATTGGAATTCATTTGCAAATTGGATACTATTAATTTAGGCTTAAATAGAGACTGGGAGTGGCTAAGTCATTATGCAAGGTAGCCTATTTCCTCTTGTTTTTTCCTACCCCCCCCCCCCCAGATGTTCTGGTTTAACTTGGATTTAAACTTGGAGAGTGGTCAGTTTTGATGAGCTATTACCAGCAGGAGAGTGAGTTTGTGTGTGTATGGGGGTGGGGGGGATGTGAGAAAACCTGGATTTGTGCTGGAAATGGCCCAACTTAATTATGCACATTGTAGGGAGAATGGTCACTTTGGATGAGCTATTACCAGCAGGATAGTGAGTTTGTGTGTGTGGTTTTGGGGAGGGGGGTGAGGGGGTGAGAGAACCTGGATTTGTGCTGGAAATGGCCCAACTTAATTATGCACATTGTAGGGAGAATGGTCACTTTGGATGAGCTATTACCAGCAGGATAGTGAGTTTGTGTGTGTGGTTTTTGGGAGGGGGGTGAGGGGGTGAGAGAACCTGGATTTGTGCAGGAAATGGCCCAACTTTATTATCATGCACATTGTGTAAAGAGTTGTCACTTTGGATGGGCTATCACCAGCAGGAGAGTGAATTTGTGTGGGGGGGTGGAGGGTGAGAAAACCTGGATTTGTGCTGGAAATGGCCCACCTGATGATCACTTTAGATAAGCTATTACCAGCAGGACAGTGGGGTGGGAGGAGGTATTTTTTCATATTCTCTGTGTATAAATAAAGTCTGCTGCAGTTTCCACGGCATGCATCCGATGAAGTGAGCTGTAGCTCACGAAAGCTCATGCTCAAATAAATTGGTTAGTCTCTAAGGTGCCACAAGTACTCCTTTTCTTTTTGCGAATACAGACTAACACGGCTGCTACTCTGAAACCTGTCATTAAAATTAAAGATCATGATGAAGTTTGATAAAGATCAAGAAGGAGCAGTAAAAATCACCACAGAAAAGCAATATGTATAAAATAAATCTAGACCTGATAAAATTCTAAGTGTCCTCTTGGTCACATTTTGTGCACAGCTAATAGACGCAAGGTTGAAATAACGAAGGGTTCAAACCAGTGCTTCTGAATACGCTATATTAAGCTCTGTGGTCCAATCTCTCTGCAGATGTAAATTTGTGCCACTCCATTGAAACCAATGGAACTGTGCCGGTTTGTACCAGCCAATGACTTTATAAATAGGCTAATCAAAGTTCAAAATACGGACAGTGGAGATACAGCTACTGAAAAGTGCTGCAGGCTGAGTTGTGCCCCTTGCAATGTCCTGTCAAAATATCTTACATGAAACAGTTGGAGAGGAAACTGTGCATTTGGCATAGCCTTTCCTACCAGGTGCATTTCAAGAAAATAAAAATAACATTGATGTATATTGATTTTGCGGGGTTTTTTTTATATATATAATTCCATGACTGGCTGGGCAAGCAACCTTTGCAGCACATCACACAACAGCGTCCCAGGCAGCATATGGACCACCTAGCAAGAGAGAAGTGTAACCCTCAATGGAGTCAAATGGACAATAGCGGTGGAGAGGAAAACGAGCTGTGCTCTCCTTGTGGTGCCACAAACACTGCTCTCGTGCCAAAGGAGCCCCTGACACTGGAGTGCTCTAGAAATTGCGGCCAGAGATGCTTCTAAGTCTGATTTCTCGTTCAGTTCCAATCCATTTCATAGCAGCCAGTTCCTGCCTGTTGCATCTAAAATGATAGGGGAAAAAAAGGAATGAATAAAATATAACGGTCAAACAGAAACCAACAAAAGCCAAGATATTCAAAGTGCAGGTAGGAGGTTCGCTCAGTGGGCAGCCGCCCTCTTGACTGACACAGAGAGGCAGCAACTGGAATTTGTACTTGCAGCATTTCCTCAAAATTCTGTGCTTGGGAGTTGAGGTCCATCTTTCCACCTCAGAGAAGTAGCAGAGGGTTCAAGCCCCCAAATTAGTGGCTCTCCTGAGATCTAAGTATGCCCTGTACCTCTAAAGTGACTCTCAGCTCTCTATACGCCCTGGAAGCCCAGCTACTGGGGATATGATTTCCTTTGCGTTGAGAAAATCTTACAAGGGAGCAGGAGTTTTGCTTTTCAGTGCCGCATGCGCAAACATTCTGAACAGTCTGTTCTCCTGGGTAATGGGCATACAGTACACGATGCATAAACACTTTGATTTTGAAAATGGTTTCTAGTGTTTTTGCAGCTTCCCTGGAACACTGCTGTATTGTGCAGGCACTTAATAGATAGAATTACCCTGCTGAAATGAGAGCCAAACAATTCACTCAGCAGTCTGGTTTCTTTTCAATGTCATGTTTGAGAAACAGTTTGCTACTGCTCTCATGCCACTTGTAACACAGCACAGTCTGGTGCCATAGAGCTGACTGGAAGTGTTTCTGTCCTTATTGTCATGCTTTACCAGGCGGCTCCTGCCAACAGAGAGATGCAAGAGCTCACATTTCACACTTTATTCAGCACGTCACAAGGTATCTGAGACCACTTCATTGACAAGTCGTAGGAGGTGATAGTTGCAATGGAAGGAGAGGCAGGAAATGTTCACAGAGGGCTACTGGAGGTACTTACAGCAACCTCTTTAAAAAGAATGGAAACTAAAAGTAGACACACTGCAGGGGCATAGCTCCAACTGCCTTGTACAAACCAGGAGAAATGGTAGGGCTGGAACAATACAAAACAATATCAATGAACAGATGCTCAAAGGAAACCCACCCACATTCTCCCTGAAGGGTTTTTGGAACTAGTTGGGCTTTTTCACAGTAGAACATATTACAGGGAAATAACAGTTCTTTGACATCCAGGTTTTATAACGGATTCTTGTTTCTTTTCTTTGGCACTCATTAAGTGTCTAAGGGCTTCTCTACACAGGGAGTTGGTACGGGGTAGTTATTCCTGATTAACTCACTGTGCGGATGCTTTAATTCTGGAATAACAGCAGCCGCCCAGGGAGTTAATCCGAAATAGACATTTTGCTTTAAATTTATGCCCTACCTTAATCTGAATTAATTTCCCTGAGTAGAGAAGTCCTGAATCCCTACCAGCATTAATTAATGTGCCCTGACAACAACCCTGGGAGGTCAGAAAGTCTGGTTAGCCCCATCTTAGAGAGGAGGAAAGTGCGGCAATGAAGGGTTAATAACTTACTCTAGATCACTGAGGAAGTATGGGGCAGGGCTGGAACGTGAAGCCAGATCTCCTGGGTCCCACTCCAGTGCCTCAAAAACAAGCCCAGCCTTGGTGTAGCCAAGTATTTACCTTCATTTATGGGAACTGGAACATTCTGAACAAGTCTTGAAAAAAAGTCCATTTTTGTCAGTAAATAAATAAATGGACAATTTTTTTTAACCAGCTCTGCTGTGAATTAAAGCACAGGACTATGAGTCAGGTGATCAGGCTGCTATTCCGAGCTCTGTTTGGGTGAGTCACTTCAGGGTCAAAAAGAAAAGGAGTACTTGTGGCACCTTAGAGACTAACCAATTTATTTGAGCATGAGCTTTCGTGAGCCACAGCTCACTTCATCAGATGTGTACCGTGGAAACTGCAGCAGACTTTATATACACACAGAGAATATGAAACAATACCTCCTCCCACCCCACTGTCCTGCTGGTAATAGCTTATCTAAAGTGATCATCAGGTGGGCCATTTCCAGCACAAATCCAGGTTTTCTCACCCTCCACCCCCCCACACAAATTCACTCTCCTGCTGGTGCTAGCCCATCCAAAGTGACAACTCTTTACATAATCAAGTCGGGCTATTTCCTGCATAGATCCAGGTTCTCTCACTTCCCCCCCCCACCCCCATACACACACAAACTCACTCTCCTGCTGGTCTAAACTGACCACTCTCCAAGGGTCAGTTATCACTACTGGCTGCTGGCCTGTGGTGCGGGAAGTGTGATGCTACCCTAGCCAATGGAGAGCACTGGAAGGAAGCACTGTTCCAAATGGATCCCTATCTCTCTCTCTCTCTTTCTCAACCCCCACACACCATAGCCCCTTACAATAAGTGTAACATGCTTTCCTCAGAGCTAGGAAGTGTTGAAGGGGAGGGCTTGGCTCTGCCTCCTCCCTGTCCCCTTTGAAGGAAGCATGCCTGTGCTGGGGAAGAAGCAGGGACTCGCTGATGGAACTGGGCCCAGTGCACAAACACAAGGGGGGGAAGAATGTTCCTTGTGCTCTTCCTTATGCACGGGGCCAAACACAATCTGGCCCTTTACTTCCGTGTGTGTCACGACTGGGACGAGGGTGGTCAGACACAGTGATCGGAGCAGGAGTTGGGAACTATGCCAAGTTAGGTACTGGGAAGTCAGAATCTGAGACAGGCCAGAAGGCTTCCCGAGGTTCAGGCATCAAGAGGCAGGTAGGGTCAGGCTACCAGGAGATCAGGATCAGGTGCCAGCCAGGTTACAGAGAGCAATCGAAGAGCAAAGTCACTGACAAACCAGGGTCAAAACTGTAGTCTAGGGTCTAGTGCAAGCAGAGTCTTAAATTTGGAGTGGAGACAGGCAGGCAGTCTGTGTTGTTGCTTAGACAGCTTCCCATCATAGCTGCCTGGTTTAAGTATTGGTACTCGCCAATCAGTGGGCTGTGAGAGGCCGCCACTCAGGTCCTGCTGGGTGGTACTTCCTGCCGAGCCCAGCCTCACAGAGTCCTCCCATGGGAGGCTAGCCTCCTAAGTCTTCAGTGGTGATGCAGAAGCATAATCAGCCCTCAATCCTCATGGTTCCAGCTCTGCAGGTTCTTACATCATTCTCCCCTGTCAGGCACCCCTTCAGGATGGTGCCAGTCCAGCTTTGTCTGGGTGAGCCTTGTGGAATTCTTTCATCAGGTCAGGAGCAGGGGCATGGACAGGGGAATCAGGATCCTATGTGTGTTCTTCAGGGCCATAGTCTTCTGATGTTTCCTAAAAGTCCCATAGTGGTTTCCACATTCTTCAAACAACTTGAGTGTTTGTGATACCAAAAAAGAAAAAAAAAGAAGAAAGGCAAATAGAAAAGCCCACACTTGTTACAGTTATAATTTTGTAACATAGCTAAAGTTTTAACTTGACTTTTTGCTTCAGAGAACCAAAAGAGAGATGTCATCGGAAGCGTTGCAGTTTTCACCAAGTTACGTGAACTTTGCATTTGCATTGGCTGTCTCTTCTGGGATACATTTTTAAAACTGTTAAAAAAATAACAACCTTTTCTTCATTTGAGCTTCCCAGAATTATACATGGTATTTGGCCTCTTGCTGTTTCTTCTGATACAGACAAGGGTGCTCTAAAGGCAATTTCAACATGGGACATGGAGGATGACAAACAAACTGCCTATCCTGGGGTTCTGGAGTTTATACTAACTCTGCCTAGAACAATTCTACCTTCCCCTATACTGGGGAAGCGCATGAAGTGGCTAAATCCCTTGGGTCATCTGCTCCCTGCCTTTTCCATGAAATGAGATTCTTAAAGAAGACTGAAGCTTATTTCTGCCTGTAGCTCTGTTCTCGTTGTGACCTGGTTGTTTGTTTCACAAACATGAAGTTGGCCTTCGGTGTCAAACTATCCAGATTCCCAAACCACTGGACAGCAATTCCTATGGACTTAAGAAATGTGTATGGTGCTGGGTGACTATTTATTTATTAAGTCTTAAAAAATTCAAGAGTTTTAGAAGGGGGGTTGTCATGGGTGGCCCTAGTAAATGAATTAGGTCCAGCTCACAGTGCCAGAACAGGTGCTCCCATTTAGCCAATGAAGAGGGTGAGACAGCATCTGGGGGCTATAAAGGACCAGGGGAAACCAAAGACGAGACAGGCTGGGCCTGGGCTGTGGCCACAGACAAGTCTGCAGGCTGACTGTGTAGGATGGGAGAGGTTGAGAGCTGGGGCTTGGAACTCAGGGGCAGCTTTGGCTGGTGTCTGTCGGTCTAAACAGAGCTTGAAATACAGGCTAAAAGGGAAAGCCTGAAAGTTATGTTTGAAAATGAGGGAGAAGAATCAAGGGGTGAGGAATGGCTTCAGATTAGAAAGAAGAAAAACAGGAATAGAAATATCTGAAGAAGAGGGAGCACATAAGGATGGGAAAAAGAGTGAGGAAAAAGTATCAACATCTTATAATAATCAAATGACTAGCTGCAGATGTAATGATAGGATATTTTAATCCCTTGAAAAGAGTGGAATGGGTTAAGCAAGTATGGGAGATATATTAAGAACTACAAGAATTCAGGGTGGAGATTTATTAGTAGAATGCACACATGAGAAAGAGGCTGATGAACTTCTTAAAACTACAGTTTTAGGGAAAATAATGCCAGCTACCTAAATTTATGACAGAAGCAAGAGGGGTAATACATGGTGTTTCACTAGGCAAGACTGAGGATGAAATTAAAAGCGGCATAGGCAAAGGCCAAGTGCTGTTTGTTAAGTAGCTGATTAGCAGAAGAGGAGGAGAACACAAACCATCCACAGCCACCGTAATATCATTCAAAGGTGGAACACTTCCTGATAGGGTTAATGAAGGATATCAATTCTTCTGGGTCAAACCATATATCCTGGCCCCTTGGAGATGTTATAAACGCCAACGGTGTGGGCATGTGGTGGTTGTCGGTAAGGGGGAAATGAGGTGTGGTAAATGTGGAGGAGAACACTCATATGAGAACTGTATGGAAGGAACAGAACTGAAATGCAGCAATTGTGTTTGAGCTTACACAGAGCTTTTCTCACCAACCAAAGTTGGTCCCCTAAAAGACATTACCTCACCCACCTTGTCTCTCTAATATACTGGGACCAATATGGCTACAACAACACTCCATGGAACAGTTCATTGACACACACAGTCTGGTATTGCTCAAGATAGGAGCACCTTCAAAGTTTAATTTGGTGGATGGAACCTTTCCATGTTTAGATCTGGGAACTGCAGCAAGCAATATAGCAAGTAAATGTAGCTTGGACATCTATAAAGAAGACGGAATGGGATGTGATCACTTTCCTATGCTAATTACATATCAAGGCCAAGGTAATGTTGAAAATACTGAAGGAATTCCTACCTGGAGCCTTAGAAAAGCAGACTGGGGACTCTTTAAGAGAAAGTGTGTTGAATATCTAAGTACCCAGTTGTATAAGCGGTACTCTAGAGGAATTTCATGATAATACGATAAAGGTAGTGTAGCAGCAGCCAAACTACCTATATGTAAGACATCATATTGCCACAAACTCAGAAATCCAGTTCCCTGGTGGAATGAAGATTGTAAAGCAGCAATTAAAGAAAGAAATAAGGCACACAAAGAAGCAAAAAGTACAACGAATAGCAAGGACTTAATGAATTATAAAAGATGTAAAGCAGTGGCACAAAGAGTTATTAAAAAGGCAAATAAGGGTAGTTGGAGAAAATATTGTGGGGAAATGAACAAAGATTCCAAGGTGTCAGAGGTCTATAAACAAGTTAAAAGAATGAACGGGACATAGAGTTAAAACAAAATTTGTAGCTGCTCTTATAGTAAGTAATAAAGTTGAAAGTTCTAACTTAGGAAAAATGGACATTTTAGCAAAAGAGTTCCAAAAAGTTAAAAGTAAAGAGTTTTGTTAAGAAAAAAGAATGTTTGCTGGGGAACATTGTGAGCACTCTTAGGGCAGGTCTACACTAAGGGGGTAATTCGACCAAAGTTACGCAACTCCAGCTACGTGAATACCTTAGCTGGAGTTGACATACCTTAGGTCGACTTATTGCGGTGTCTACACCATGCTGGGTTGACGGTCAAAACTCTCCCGTCGACTTACCTTATACTTCTCATTCCAGTGGAGTACAAGAAAATAAAAGAAAAAAAAGACAAGGAAAGTCCCAGTGAGAGAGACTCCTAGTGAGTCAACCCAGACTGGCCCAGTTAGGAAGGACCGGTGAAAACTGCCAGAGACCAGGGGACCTCTGGAGTCCCAGAAGGAAGCAGAAGTTGGTTCCTGGGAGAAGGCTGACGGCAGGAGGGCAGTAAGAGGGGATTGCTGGCTGGCCTCCCCAAGCCAGAGAGCCAGGGCTGGAGGCCAGAGAGCAGCATAGGGAATTGCCTGCTTTCTCTAAGCCAGAGAACTGGAGACAAGGACCAGAGAGGGCGGAAGGCGGGGGAGCAGCGGAGGAGCTTACCCACTGACATCTCCAGGGCCACAGGCTAGAACTATGAGGGAGCCAGAGGGAGTGAGGGGTGTGCCCCTAGTAAAGATGTTCTCTTAGCAGAGAGGCTCTGGGGGTTCCTGCTGGGAAAAGTGGGGTTGTGCTTCAGGTGGAAAGGCTGGCTGGCTGTCCTGGGATGAGGATGGCAGAGGATGCTGCTGGAGAGCTGGGGCATGGTGAGGGACACCAGGGCTGTAAATTATATGTTATGTCTGGACTATGCTAGGGGAATTCTGGACTATGGTTGTGGGACTTCAGTTACGATTGTTGTTCATGGGACTTCTGTGATAAATGATCCCCACTAGGGCTCTATTTATACTTGGGAAGATGTTTTAGACTATTTCTGGGGAGTCTGAAGGAGGGAAACTCAGGCCTGGTCTACACTGAGGGGTGGGGGATCGATCTAAGTTACGCCACTTCAGTTATGTGAATAACGTAGCTGAAGTCAACATACTTAGACCTACTCACCGTGGTGTCTTCACTGCGGTAAGTTGATGGCTGACGCTCTCTCATCGACTCCACCTGTGCCTCTTGCCCTAGTGGAGTACCGGAGTCGATGAGAGAGCACTCGGCAGTCCATTTATCTCATCTAGACTAGATGTGATAAATCGACGCTCACTGGATTGATCGCTGTCGATCCAGCAAGTAATGTAGACAAGCCCTGAGGCAGGTGTGACAGTTATGTGGTGGCCTGCCACTTGGCAGGGCATGGCCTGCCCAGGCAAGGCAGTCTTCTTACAGGTGTAAACATTAATTCTTTAAGGCATAATCCAATCTCTACTTAATGTAGGTTTAGGAAGAATTTTTTTCCTGGGACACGTTGTCCCATAACGCAGCTGCAGGGTTTCTTGCACCTTTCTCTGAAGCAGCAGATACTGCTGGAGACAGGATACTTGCCCACATGGAACATTGGTTTGATCGAGTCTGGCAAGTCCTCTAGTCCTCTATTCCTACTCAACTTCAGATTTTTTTTTTCATTCTAAATTTGTCTGCCATGTTTTTCACATGCAAAACAGACATATGTTAAAAAACAAGTTGGACAAACTGTTAGGGATGGTCTAGGATTACTTGGTCCTGCTACAGTGCAGGGGGCTAGTCTTGATGACTTCTCATGGTCCTTTCTAGCCTTACATTTCTATGATTTATGTAGGGTCTTGCATTCAGAAGTGATGTCAGAACTTTCACCTTCAAAAAAAAAAATCAAGCCAGAACAAACACCCGTTATGTCAGGAAAGGACAGGCGTAAAGCAATATCTATTGCACAAAGGAAACACTTTTATAATTGGGGTGTATAAGTCCTGTCATAGGAAAATTATTGAAAGTACGGTGATGTAATCTGGAGGTAAATTCTAAACCAGTGGCCAGTACAGCAGCAGTGGGAGGGTGTCACTAGGCAATCAGCAGGTGCATGGGAAATAGCATGATGGCTATGTTGCTTTCTGCACCACTGGATATTAATTACTTACAGTATACTCCCATTTCTGCAGATACTCTTACAATCATCTCTGCAGTGAACAGCATTAAATTATGCATGACATTTACCTTAATTCCTCACCGTTCTGCAATCCTTCATAAATATGAAAAGCAGGATTGTAGATAGCTGTCTTCAAAGTTTTCCAAAGCTATAGGGCTGATTATACAAACCCTTACACTGGTAGTGCCAGTGATTTCAGGGGGACTTTTCTAAAAGGCAAGGATTACTTGTGTGAGTAAAGGAGTGCATAATTGCATCCTCTGCAACAGTAGGAAGTAAAGGAATCCACTTAATGCACTGTAAAGAATCCACATGCTACAGAAACATAGTGTGGCATTGGGAAGTTAAGCCATGTTGCCTAGAGAAATCTCTGAATTCTTGAAATATCAAGCACTCCAACCAAAGGAAAATAGCATACCAAATGAGCGCAAAACCATAACTGAACCCTCAGTCTAATAGCAGAACACACATGACCAATGTCTGTCTGGGGAACAAGGGGACTGAAGATGAGGCACAGAACTCTCAACCCTAGTCTTCCCTTTATACACCTGCCAGTAAATGGAGAGGCAGAAAACTCAGAAAAACTGTCTGTCACGTGTACTTTCTCCTTTATTTTGAAGCTAAATTGCTTGTGGCTTTCTCTTGGTGGAAGTGGACCATCTCAACATCTCTTCCTCAGGCTTGTGACATTAGAGGAGGGTTAGATGTTACAGGACTCACTTTTCCCCTTAAGAATGTACATGGATTTCAATGTACTTATTGAATCTAGTGGAAGGTATTTAAACAGGTGTTATACCCTCCATTGTAGTCGCACTTTTAGTAAGTATAGTAAGAGATTAAGTGACACAGCATCAAAGTTTGCGGTAACGCATGACCTGTATATTTACTTGTCAAATGTTAACATGGGTAGATTTAAGACACTAACTAAAATTTGCCCCAAATTTCACTAGTGCTCAGAGTTGGCTAAATTAATTTTACTGCAAATCCTACCCCAGATTTCATAAAAATAAACTTTTACAAAACCCTACAGAAAATAGAAATGTTTTTTTTTTCAAATGAAAACCCCCAGCAGTTCCCAACTGACATCGTTGTTCAAACAGAGAGAAATGTAAAAAATAAATGAACTAATGAAAAGTGAATCAGATTTGGAAACTGGTTTCAGTAATTGAAAGTGTGGTTAGCAATATAAGTAAGGAACTTGGTTGTTTAAAATACATCATCTTACTCCTGCAGACTTTGTTCATGTAAACATTCCCGCTGAACTCAAGCAAACTAGCTATCTAACATACTGATATGGCCTCTATTAGCATGGTACTTTTAATACATTTCTCCTTAACAGCCCTGTGAGATAAGGAAATACTATTTTCCCCATTTTATAGATGAGGAACGTAGAGACTAAGTCCCAGATCCTTAGATACCTAAATGTCTTACCCAAGCTCTCAGAGAATTCTGGTAGAAATAGGAACTGAACCTAGGTCTTCTAAGTCCTAGGCTTTGGCCCTAACTATGTACCAGCCACAATCTCAGACTGACTTGGGTAAGGGTTTCTCTTGTGAGTAAAAGATGCAGGCTCTGGCCCTTTGACTTTTAAACTGACAGTCTCCCTCTACATAAATTAAGATACACAGCTAGCTCTGGGTAACAGTAGCATTTTCTTCAAGCTTGTCGCCATTGAACTCCACTGTCGATACAGTAGTGTAGTTTGACCACAGGTGCCAGCATTTTAACCATTCTCCTCTCTAAATCTGCTTGGAGCTGGGTTAGATGAAACGGTGGGTCAATATGCACTGGTACTACCAGTGGAATTGCACTAATGGTAGGGCAGTGGCAGAAAATTAGAAGAAAAATGCTGGTCTAGACACAGCCCTAGAGAATATGTGATGTATTCTGCACTGATATATTTTTGGTTTTTCTTTTTTGTTTGTTTAAATAATGAATAAGAATTATATTTGCTGTAACTAAGTATTATGATGAATTCATTCTTTTAAAAGAAGTCTGTGTGAAAGGAAGCTGGATTAGATGTCAGGATCACACTAGCATGACATTGTCTTTCATGATGATCATTAAGGTTTTTTTCATATAGAAATCTTTCTGTATTGCATTATGAATGCATTCCAAACACAAGCTACTAATATACCACTATCATAATAGTTTATTACGGGATCATTATTAGATTTTCAGTTTCCACAACAATACTGAATATAAATATATTTACTAATATTCATACGAATGGAGATTAAGGCTTTGTACATTCCAGATGTGGACATCTGTAGGGAAGAAACAGGGTTCTCATCTGCTTCCTGTTTGCTTAGTAGTCTGGATAAATCTAGGTGATAGGTGAAAGCTCCATTTCATAGAATCATAGAATCATAGAATATCAGGGTTGGAAGGGACCTCAGGAGGTCATCTAGTCCAACCCCCTGCTCAAAGCAGGACCAATCCCAATTAAATCATCCCAGCCAGAGCTTTGTCAAGCCTGACCTTAAAAACTTCTAAGGAAGGAGATTCTACCACCTCCCTAGGTAACGCATTCCAGTGTTTCACCACCCTCCTAGTGAAAAAGTTTTTCCTAATATCCAACCTAAACCTCCCCCACTGCAACTTGAGACCATTACTCCTTGTCCTGTCATCTTCTACCACTGAGAATAGTCTACAACCATCCTCTTTGGAACCACCTCTCAGGTAGTTGAAAGCAGCTATCAAATCCCTCCTCATTCTTCTCTTCTGCAGACTAAACAATCCCAGTTCCCTCAGCCTCTCCTCATAAGTCATGTGTTCCAGTCCCCTAATCATTTTTGTTGCCCTTCGCTGGACTCTCTCCAATTTATCCACATCCTTCTTGTAGTGTGGGGCCCAAAACTGGACACAGTACTCCAGATGAGGCCTCACCAATGTCGAACAGAGGGGAACAATCACGTCCCTCGATCTGCTGGCTATGCCCCTACTTATACATCTCAAAATGCCATTGGCCTTCTTGGCAACAAGGGCACACTGCTGACTCATATCCAGCTTCTCGTCCACTGTCACCCCTAGGTCCTTTTCCACAGAACTGCTGCCTAACCATTCGGTCCCTAGTCTGTAGCGGTGCATTGGATTCTTCTGTCCTAAGTGCAGGACCCTGCACTTATCTTGTTGAACATCATCAGATTTCACACAAGTATTTTTGTTTTTTTAATTCTAACCTATTGATCATCTACTTTTGTACTCTTTCTAGGCCATTTGAAATGACTGGAGCACGATAAGTACATTGATCTCTGTATTTTTGTTGCGATAGTTGTTTTGTCCAAATGTATTAAGGGCCAGCATCAGCTGCATGCTGTGAGTGTCTGCTCTGTGCAGCCGCTACACACAACTAGCACTATGGTAAACCACTTTCACTGTTGTTGTGTTCCAGTCAGAGCCTGCTAAAACAAGCACGGCTGAATTGGCACAATAGGTGAGAAGTGCAGCCAATATTGTAACTAATATATGGCCAAAGTCCCTTGGGTCCAGCCATGAAAGATATATTTATATCTTTCCAGATGGCCAAACCTAACTATTTTCTGATGTTCTAGCCACTGATCGCTAGATGTTTAGCTAACTGCAGAATCAAATTAAGATATTTTTTAAAAACTTTACAAACCAGTCTCTTTTTTTACCATAAATGAATATTTGTACTATTCAGTTCTGTGTAAGTGACAGACTGTACCTTGTTACCTCTTTTGGGAGCTGTCAGCCTTTGGCATTAGGGACATGTACAGAAGCAGAAATCACCTGGTAGTGAAAGGAACAATTTTCATAATGAAAATGAGGTTCAGGAAAGACGGCCAGGAGAAATTTATCCTACTGGGGCCCAATTCTATTTGAACTTACAGCAGTTTTGCACTGGGTTAACTCTCTTAACTTAAAAGGAGTCACACCTGATTTACTTTGGTATAAATGAGATCACAATCAGGCTCTTGGTATCTGATCCATTTGTCAGTAATATCACTGTTACAAAATGCTCTGCAATCCTGCAATCTGACCTATATGTGCATACTTCTTAAACAAAATTTAAGAGCCATACCAAACTGTTAGATGGGCACTGCTGAATGGGGTAGTGGTTATACATTTAAAAGCCCGATAGAAGCTTCCTCACTAAATTTCAGGGACAGAGTTAAAATTTGGAGATACTTGTGCTCGACTACAAAAATGCAGAATTAAGCCCAGTGTGTGCAGTTCCAGTATAATGGATATCTACCTGTTTTGCTGGGACTCTGAGATGTGATGAGGTATAAATGATGAAGTTTAGTATCAGCAATTAGATTCTTCCTTTTATAATTCCCATTCCATTAATATATGTACCTTACTAGCTAGAGTAAAAATTTTGCCTGCAGATTCACACAAGTTGGTTGCTCCCTTGTGCCCTGGGCCTTCCTAATTACTGATTTGCAACTGTGTGTTGAAGAAGCTCAAATTAATGAACAATGTGAAGCCAACATTTTTATGCTGCTGCATAGAAGGTATGTGGGGGGGAAATGACACAAATTCAAATACAAACAGCCACAATATCCCTGTGCTGGGAAGGGGATAGACAAGATAACCTAATACCCCCTTTCCATTTGGAATGTGTATAACACTAAAGAGGTACTGAATCAATTTCCTAAAATAGTACCCTCCTCATCAGCATCTTCCACTGATCTTTCATAAACAGGAGCATTGCCATGCTAGCTAGACATCTTCATCTGTCTCTGTGAACATCTCCAGATTTGCCAATTTTGGGGAGCTTTTTTCCAGAGACACATCTCTAGAAATTCTAGCGATCTGAGGCCCACTGCTCAGTTACAGGGTATTATAATATGACTATCCTTATTTACTCAGGGCCTCCAAAGACTTGGGGTTTTAATAAATCAAGAAGTGTGGATATTTATCCAGGAATACAGTGACCCTGTGAGCCTCTATGCCCCTTCTTCCTCTCACCCCCCCCCCTGCCCTGAGAAAACAACAACAAAAAACTCCACCATCCCCACAGTCTTTCTTGGGGGAGACTCCTTATCCTGCTTTCAAGGGGAGGACAGCAGGGCCATTTACCTCTAGATTTTAGGAGGAGGAGGGCAGGCCCTTTCCCCCCTCCATACTCTCACTGGACATCCTCACGTGTCTTGTGAGATGGGGGATGAATTATCGTACCCTCATACTGCCTAGTGGTTATGCCTATGTTTTTCAGAAGCGAGGAGCTAAACCTTTCAAAGAGGAAGAATGGCCTAGCGGTTGGGATGATAGCTTGAGATTCAATCCCTGCTCTGCCACAGACATCTTGTACAACCTTGGCCAAGTCACTGAATCTCTCTGTGCCTCAGTTCCGCATCTGTGTAATGAGGATAATGATATTTCCGTACCTCACAAGAGTGTTTGTGAGGGTGAATACATATAAAGATCATGAGGTGCTCAGATACTACAGTGATGGGAGCCATTTAAGTATCTAAGATAGATATAAAAAAATGGTTTGCCAGACCTTCTCACACGAGATAAAGGAATTGTTATTGTCCATCCCACAGTGGGAGGGACAGGAAGACAGATCTGCTCCCTGCCTCCCAAACTGCTCAGGCGGTGATGGAAAGCCATATCAATGGAGCTCTTCAGGAGAAGACCCAGTGCTGAAAACAAGTCTTGGAGCCTTTAAGGCTGAGCTGAGGGATGGCTCTGTGGGGAAGGCCAAAGAGGCTGGCTCTAGAATTTGAGATGCAGGTCTAGGAGTTCGAGCCTCCCTAAGGGGAATATACAGGGACAAAAAAAACCAACACCCCAAGCCATGGCAGTAAGTCTCAGAGCTGGGTTCAACTGTCTCAGGCTCCTGGGACATGCAGTGCAGGGCTAAAAATAGCAGTGTAGATGTTTGGGCTGAGCCTGGGCTATGAACCTGGGAAGGGTCTTGGAGCTCAGGATCCAGCCAGAGAATGTCCACTTCTATTTTTAGCTCCATAGCATGAGCCTGAGCCCTGGTCTACACTAGGACTTTAGGTCGAATTTAGCAGCGTTAAATTGATGTAAACCTGCACCCGTCCACACAATGAAGCCCTTTATTTCAACTTAAAGGGCTCTTAAAATCGATTTCCTTACTCCACCCCTGACAAGTGGATTAGTGCTTAAATCGACGTTGCTGGCTCGAATTTGGGGTACTGTGGACACAATTCGATGGTATTGGCCTCCGGGAGCTATCCCAGAGTACTCCATTATGACCGCTCTGGACAGCACTCTCAACTCAGATGCACTGGCCAGGTAGACAGGAAAAGAACCGCGAACTTTTGAATCTCATTTCCTGTTTGGCCAGCGTGGCAAGCTGCAGGTGACCATGCAGAGCTCATCAGCACAGGTGACCATGATGGAGTCCCAGAATCGCAAAAGAGCTCCAGCATGGACCGAACGGGAGGTACGGGATCTGATCGCTGTTTGGGGAGAGGAATCCGTGCTATCAGAACTCCGTTCCAGTTTTCGAAATGCCAAAACCTTTGTCAAAATCTCCCAGGGCATGAAGGACAGAGGCCATAACAGGGACCCGAAGCAGTGCCACGTGAAACTGAAGGAGCTGAGGCAAGCCTACCAGAAAACCAGAGAGGCGAACAGCCGCTCTGGGTCAGAGCCCCAAACATGCCGCTTCTATGATGAGCTGCATGCCATTTTAGGGGGTTCAGCCACCACTACCCCAGCCGTGTTGTCTGACTCCTTCAATGGATATGGAGGCAATACGGAAGCAGGTTTTGGGGACGAAGAAGATGATGATGAGGAGGAGGTTGTAGATAGCTCACAGCAAGCAAGCGGAGAAACCGGTTTTCCCGACAGCCAGGAACTGTTTCTCACCCTAGACCTGGAGCCAGTACCCCCCGAACCCACCCAAGGCTGCCTCCTGGACCCAGCAGGCGGAGAAGGGACCTCTGGTGAGTGTACCTTTTAAAATACTATACATGGTTTAAAAGCAAGCATGTGAAAGGATTACTTTGCCCTGGCATTTGCGGTTCTCCTAGATGTAGTCCTAAAGCCTTTGCAAAAGGTTTCTGGGGAGGGCAGCCTTATTGCGTCCTTCATGGTAGGACACTTTACCACTCCAGGCCAGTAACACGTACTCGGGAATCATTGTACAACAAAGCATTGCAGTGTATGTTTGCTGGCATTCAAACAACATCCGTTCTTTATCTCTCTGTGTTATCCTCAGGAGAGTGAGATATAATTCATGGTCACCTGGTTGAAATAGAGTGCTTTTCTTCAGGGGACAGTCAGAGGAGCCCATTCCTGCTGGGCTGTTTGCCTGTGGCTAAACAGAAATGTTCCCTGCTGTTAGCCACAGGGAGGGGGGAAGGTTGAGGGGGTAGTCACGCGGTGGGAGGAGGCAAAATGCGACCTTGTAACGAAAGCACATGTGCTATGTATGTAATGTTAACAGCAAGGTTTACCCTGAAAGACTGTAGCCACTGTTTTATAAAATGTGTCTTTTTAAATACCGCTGTCCCTTTTTTTTTCTCCACCAGCTGCATGTGTTTCAATGATCACAGGATCTTCTCCTTCCCAGAGGCTAGTGAAGCTTAGAAAGAAAAAAAAATGCACTCGCGATGAAATGTTCTCCGAGCTCATGCTGTCCTCCCACACTGACAGAGCTCAGACGAATGCGTGGAGGCAAATAATGTCAGAGTGCAGGAAAGCACAAAATGACCGGGAGGAGAGGTGGCGGGCTGAAGAGAGTAAGTGGCGGGCTGAAGAGAGTAAGTGGCGGGCTGAAGACAGGGCTGAAGCTCAAATGTGGCGGCAGCGTGATGAGAGGAGGCAGGATTCAATGCTGAGGCTGCTGCAGGACCAAACCAGTATGCTCCAGTGTATGGTTGAGCTGCAGCAAAGGCAGCTCGAGCACAGAATGCCACTGCTGCCCCTCTGTAACCAACCGCCCTCCTCCCCAAGTTCCATAGCCTCCACACCCAGACGCCCAAGAACGCGGTGGGGGGGCCTCCGGCCAACCAGCCACTCCACCACAGAGGATTGCCCAAAAAAAAGAAGGCTGTCATTCAATAAATTTTAAAGTTGTAAACTTTTAAAGTGCTGTGCTTAAAGTGCTGTGTGGCATTTTCCTTCCCTTCTCCACCACCCCTCCTGGGCTACCTTGGTAGTCATCCCCCTATTTGTGTGATGAATGAATAAAGAATGCATGAATGTGAAGCAACAATGACTTTATTGCCTCTGCAAGCGGTGATTGAAGGGAGGAGGGGCGGGTGGTTAGCTTACAGGGAAGTAGAGTGAACCAAGGGGCGGGGGGTTTCATCAAGGAGAAACAAACAGAACTTTCACACCGTAGCCTGGCCAGTCATGAAACTGGTTTTCAAAGCTTCTCTGATGCGTACCGTGCCCTCCTGTGCTCTTCTAACCGCCCTGGTGTCTGGCTGCGCGTAACCAGCAGCCAGGCGATTTGCCTCAACCTCCCACCCCGCCATAAACGTCTCCCCCTTACTCTCACAGATATTGTGGAGCACACAGCAAGCAGTAATAACAGTGGGAATATTGGTTTCGCTGAGGTCTAAGCGAGTCAGTAAACTGCGCCAGCGCGCCTTTAAACATCCAAATGCACATTCTACCACCATTCTGCACTTGCTCAGCCTGTAGTTGAACAGCTCCTGACTACTGTCCAGGCTGCCTGTGTACAGCTTCATGAGCCATGGCATTAAGGGGTAGGCTGGGTCCCCAAGGATACATATAGGCATTTCAACATCCCCAACAGCTATTTTCTGGTCTGGGAATAAAGTCCCTTCCTGCAGCTTTTGAAACAGACCAGAGTTCCTGAAGATGCGAGCATCATGCACCTTTCCCGGCCATCCCACGTTGATGTTGGTGAAATGTCCCTTGTGATCCACCAGAGCTTGCAGCACTATTGAAAAGTACCCCTTGCGGTTTATGTACTCGGCGGCTTGGTGCTCTGGTGCCAAGATAGGGATATGGGTTCCGTCTATAGCCCCACCACAGTTAGGGAATCCCATTGCAGCAAAGCCATCCACTATGACCTGCACATTTCCCAGGGTCATTACCCTTGATATCAGCAGATCTTTGATTGCGTGGGCTACTTGCATCACAGCAGCCCCCACAGTAGATTTGCCCACTCCAAATTGATTCCCAACTGACCGGTAGCTGTCTGGCGTTGCAAGCTTCCACAGGGCTATCGCCACTCGCTTCTCAACTGTGAGGGCTGCTCTCATCTTGGTATTCATGCGCTTCAGGGCAGGGGAAAGTAAGTCACAAAGTTCCATGAAAGTGCCCTTACGCATGCGAAAGTTTCGCAGCCACTGGGAATCGTCCCAGACCTGCAACACTATGCGGTCCCACCAGTCTGTGCTTGTTTCCCGAGCCCAGAATCGGCATTCCACAGCATGAACCTGCCCCATTAGCACCATGATGCATGCATTGGCAGGGCCCATGCTTTCAGAGAAATCTGTGTCCATGTCCTGATCACTCACGTGACCGTGCTGACGTCGCCTCCTCGCCCGGTATCGCTTTGCCAGGTTCTGGTGCTGCATATACTGCTGGATAATGTGTGTGGTGTTTAATGTGCTCCTAATTGCCAAAGTGAGCTGAGCGGCCTCCATGCTTGCCTTGGTATGGCGTCCGCACAGAAAAAAGGCGCGGAACGATTGTCTGCCGTTGCTCTGACGGAGGGAGGGGCGACTGACGACACGGCTTACAGGGTTGGCTTCAGGGTGCTAAAATCAACAAAGGGGGTGCCTGTACATCAAGGAGTATTTCAGGCAGGACTGCACGGAGGGTTCCAATAAGAAATCGTGCACCTAAGTTATCGTTCTTATTGGAACAAGGAGGTTAGCCTGGCCTCTGATTGATACATGGCTAGATTTACCTCGCTGCACCTTCTCTGTGAGTGACTGCAGTGTGATCTAGAGGAATGAGTCCCCTAGACAGGGGAGGAGGCAAATGAGTACAAAACAAATCTGGTCTATTTCTTGTTTTGACCCACTCCATCTATCTTTTACATCTTTGGCTGGCAGCAGACGGTGCAGAAGGACTGCATGCCATCCACATCTCATGGCTGCTCGGCAGAAGATGGTACAGTACGACTGCTAGCCATCTTCATCTCTTGCCTGCCTGGCAGAAGATGGTACAATACGACTGTTAGTAATCCTCATCTCTTGCCTGCCTGGCAGAAGATGGTACAGTACGACTGCTAGCAGTCCGTATCGCCTGCCCGCTCACCATAAGACGGTTCAATAGGACTGACTGCAGGACTAAAGAGAATGACCTGGTCAAGTCACTCCAAATTTAGTCCCTGCGCTCATGTCTGCCCAGGCGCTCCCAGCCGACGTGGCCAGGAGCACCTCGGACACGACGAGGACGACTACCAGTCGTACTGCACCGTCTGCTGCCAGAAGGCAATGGGTTGCTGCTACTGTGCAGCAAAGCCGTACCACATCTGCCAGCACCCAGGAGACATAGGGTGACGGTTACCTGAGCGGGCTCCATGCTTGCCGTGGTATGGCGTCTGCACAGGTAACTCAGGAAAAAAGGCGCGAAATGATTGTCTGCCCTTGCTTTCACGGAGGGAGGGAGGGAACGGGGGCCTGATGATACATACCCAGAACCACCCGCGACAATGTTTTAGCCCCATCAGGCATTGGGATCTCAACCCAGAATTCCAATGGGCAGCGGAGACTGCAGGAACTGTGGGATAGCTACCCACAGTGCAACGCTCCGGAAGTCGACTCTCGCCTCGGTACTGTGGAAGCGCTCCGCCGAGTTAATGCACTTAATGCACTTAGAGCATTTTCTGTGGGGACACACGCACTCGAATATATAAAACCGATTTCTAAAAAACCGACTTCTATAAATTCGACCTTATTCCGTAGTGTAGACATACTCTGAGTCAGTTGACCTGGGTTCTGAGACTTTGCTGTTTTGTTTTCTGTGTAGACATACCCTAAGTCAACTTCTGTCCCAAGGGATATCTGAGGTCTCTAATACAAGCTTGTGTCACAATGATCATCATAATCATTGTGAGATGTCTGTACGATGATATTGAAAGAGTTATGTATACAGACCCTGAAAATATGATCCTAAAAAGTCTCTATTATGACAGAGCTGACCAGCAGCTTTCTTCCAGACAAGAGATAAGATGTGTATCTCTCTGTCACATGTACATTAAGCTTTGTAAACCAAATCTGCATATGGAACAAATGGGGTTGGGAAGACACCAGAGACTTAACTACAAGGGGTTGTTGTGTCTCTGCAGGGCAAAAGACAATGAACTTTGGGGCTATAAGTAGAATGCAAAAAGAACAACTGGTGTGTCCTTCGCTGAGGAAACAGAAAGGACAGTGCTTTTTGCATTCATGAAAAGTGGATCCCAGCCATGTTAGTTAGTGTGGCATGGAGGTTGCTTTAGGTGAGAAACTGCTTTAGACAAGGAATTTAGCCTGTTAAAGTTAAGCTTAGACTCTAAGAATTATGTCATTACTATCTCTTAAAGCTGTATCTTTGATAAGAAACTTATGGTTGTATTCACTATAACTATAGCTCAGTGCTGTGATCGTTATAAAGGACCTAATCCTGAGTTGTACCAGTTAAGTTTTGTCTACATTGCTCCTTTGGGGACAGTGACCTGGAAGTTTCTGTGAGTGTCCAGCAATAGGGGCTGGATACTACAGGGGGATGCTTTCAGAGGAGCTTGGGCAGTGACGGATTAGCCACTGGGCCAACGGGCCCCCAGCCAATTGGGGGGCCCCCGGAAAAATGGGCACTCCAGTGCCCCAACCCACTCTGCCCACCCAGCACTCTTGCTGGGGAGCAGGTTTGGGGTGCAGGGGCTTGCTCTGCTCCATCCACCCACCTGGTGCTGTTGCCAGGGTTTGGGGTGGAGTGCAGGGGCTTGCCCTGCTCTGCCCACCCGGTGCTCATGCCAGGGAGCAGGATAAGCCCCGCAACCCAATCCCATTTCTCTGGCAGAAGTACTGGGGAGGGCAGGGGGGAATGCAGACAGAAGGGGTGGTGAGGGGCCTCCACTTGCTCTGGCCCAGAGCCCCACAAATCCCTAATTCGCCTCTGGGCTCGGGAGCTAAGGTACAATTGCTAACCTGCAAGGCAAAGTAAGGGCTGGCAGAATCCAGAGGAAATTGTTTGGGTAACTAACAGGAAGGTGGTTTCAGGGAGCTGACACCCACTTAAGCACCAGCAAGTCTCCCCCTCACTGGAAGCCAGGGCAAGGGGAACAGAGTAACTCACTGTCCTGGGCACCCTGAGAGAGCATCACAGTAATAATTACAGCTTAATTGATTCCTTGGGAAAGAGAAGCATGCAGATGATTTGAATAATAATTGCCTGAAAGAATAGCAGTCTTGCTGGAGAGATTGCATGCTGACCATCTGCAGAGAGGGCATTCTATTGAATTACATTTGAATGCAAACCAATCAATAAGTAGAGTTTGGATGGAAGTGTTTCTACACTGGTGCCTTCACTGCAGTCTGACATTAGCGGAGCTATTTAAATGATTTACAGCCTTGTATTAAGCCCAGTATCCATCTGTCATCCTGCCTGTAATTTAGTTCTTGCTACCAAGATGAAACATCTCTTCAAAATTCGTCTTCGTTAGTGAATCAGAAATAGCTACATTTCCATTCAGCCTTTCATTCTTTTCTTCAGATTTTTCCTCCACTAGGAGTATAATAACCAAGTGAAAACAATCATTTCAGTCAATGGCTTCCTTGTCCTGGAAAGTCCACATAATCCAAGACCATGCAGTTGCCCTTCCTCTCTCCTCATTGTGATCTGGTCATGAATATGATTTTACTAATGCTTTCTCTACAGTATGGGGGTGTTTCTGCACTCCAAGCTTTAGTATTGGAACATTAATGGTGAATGGCAGTCCCCCAGCCAGCTAGACAGCCACCTGCTCAACGTTGCCTTCATTTCTCCATTTCCTTTCTCCCAGTCCAGCTTTTGAAAACACCGATGTAAGGGATTTGTCAGGCTCACCCAATGAATCTGGATCAGATCCAGGAACATAACCCAGATCTCCTGCCTCTTAGTCCCATAGGTGCTGGAACTAGGGGTGCTGCCATACCCCCGGCTTGAAGAGGTTTCCATTACATACAGGGTTTAGGGTTTGGTTCAATGGCTCTCAGCACCCTCACTATACAAATTGTTCCAGCCCCCCTGCCTCGTCGTAGCTTTAATTATTTGGCCAAGATTCCTTAACTTTTAGCTCTGCTATCCAGAATGGGAACAGAATGATGCCACTACTGCAAAGTCAAACCCATAGACTTTGAGGGTGAAATCCTGCTCCATTGACTTTAGTGGTAAATCTCCCACTGACTTCAATGAGGCCAGGATTTCATCCCTTGTCTTTATTGTGATATAACTATTAATAGATTCTCTTTTCCAGGCACATTCCTTGTGAGATCAATCCCTGTGTAAGATCAGTGTTATCCTCCGCTTTTGCATTAACACTTTAGTAGGTAAAGCACTGGTTTCTCAGAATAAGTCGGTTATATCAATAAAATAAAAACCAGCAGGATCTTATTAAAGGGGAAAAGGCAAAATGCCACATTTATTGTGAATACAGAAAGAATCATAGTAAGCAGTTAGTTATAGCTATAACATTCCATTCAATCTCATATTTATTTACACATTCATTCATACAAACACACACACCCAGGTTCTGCAAGGTTGTTATAATAGTACCAGCCTTAGAGTTGCTCATGCCAAGCCACTGGCCAGGTGGCCTGGACACGAGGAGGGAGTAGGGCCTTGTCAGATGCTCATCTGATGCTCCTGGAAGTTGGTTTGCAGAATCAGACCCCAAAGTTCTCAGTTTCTAGAGTCCATTTTTATAGGAATTTATTCCTATGCCAGTCTATGGGAATTGCTTCATCATGCTTTTGCTGAATCAATCAGCAGATGGCACATTCCTGACGGCTCCGTGCTGCCAGATGTTATCTTGTTCTTCGTTTCTCTCATCCTTGAGGTTGTTGGGTGGATTCCAGTCTGCCCTCCGGGGGTCCTCTAGTTGTTTCCACTTGATGCCTTCTTCAGCCGATGGACACTGGATTCTTAGGCTGGCATCTCCCTGATCATTCATTTATTATCCACACCAAGCATCCATCCACATACATCCTCTATCTCTATTTTAATCATAATTATTAACAAAGCGAGATAAATACAACAAAAGGGAGGGGCGTCTTTGTGTGCTGTTTCTGTTGTTACAAAGTATCGCTTTTAGAACAGACTCTGTTTTAGGATGTACTAACACAATTAGCAGCCAAAAACCAAGAGACCTCCCTCTTAATTAGTAATACCCTGGAATTTAAATTATGGGGAATCAAACTCATTTGTGATTTTAATATAGAACTTCTTTAATATGATCCAACAAGCTCATGAAAAAGAAACAATAGATGTGGACAGGCAGAACCACTATCCCATCCTCAGCGGAGCACCCAGAGCCTTTATTAATAGATAAACTCACTCCCTTACTGGGGTTTGGCTTTGTTGCTAACTCAAAAACACTAGCACACACAATATATGAACCTCATCTTCTGAGACAGTGTGACCCCCTGGATTGGATTTAGGAGACGTGCATTCTATTCCCAGCTCTGCCATTGGCCTGCTAGGTGACATTGGGCCAGGCACGTCCCGTCTGTGCCTCAGTTTCCCTGTCCTTTGTAAAGTGCCTTGTGATCTATTGATGAAAAGTGCTATATAACCGCTAGGTATTATTTTCTTAAGTTTCTTCCTTGAGCCTGTCTGTTGTTAAGATTCTCCTCTACTTCTGTCCTAGTTTCTTTGTTCCCACTCTCATCTCCCTTGTATGCAGGAGTAACAAGCAGCTCCTGCCACAATGAGTCAGCAGAACTTCAGCAGCTTTAATTCCAACACCTAGTGACAGGGTGGGTAGACAACAGAGCCCTGCCTCTTTGTTATGCTATGTGATAGTGATAATGTTAATCAACTGGTCTACTGTGATGGCAACACTGCTCCTGACGTGCTCTCTGAAGACCCGTCTGAAGGGTATGGTCCATGTAGACAAACACTGCCAGGAAGGCAGAAACAGGAGGAAGAACAGGACCTGGAAGAAAAGGGTGAGCAATATGAACCAAAGTCTGGATAGTTTTCTCTAAAAGGCATAAACTCAATAGCACAGGGGTTCTCAAACCGCGGGGTCATGACCCCCTACGGGGACATGAGGTTATTATGTGCGGGTCACAAGCTGCCAGCCTCCACCTCTAAACCCTACTTTGCCTCCAGCATTTACAATAGTGTTAAATATAAAAAATGTGTTTTTAATTTATAAGGGGAGGGGTTCGCACTCAGAGGCTTGCTGTGAGAAAGGGGTCACCTTTCAAAAAAAGTTTGAGAACCACTGCAACAGCACAAGGTACAAATAACTGGGTGGGTGGTGTGGGGCAGTGTGTGTTCAGGAGGTTTTTGGAAAATATTAAAGATGGGCACAAACCATTAGCCTGGGGGTGCACAAGCCTGAATGATGGTGGTGGTTTATTCTAGAACTGAACTTCATAATTCACCCCATTTGTATAAGGGCTAACCGCTGGTTCTGAGTACTCCCAAACTTAGCAGTTTCTCTAGGCCTTTCTCTAGGAAATACAGACAATGAAAATGAGAGAGTGCTGTGAAATCCTGCCTTACTGTTCTACTAGTGAAATGTGTAGAAAATGAGACAATGCCTAGTTTTCTAGAAGGACGAAGGAACTACGTTTTATACTAGGGTAAATCCAGAGTAACTCTACTGATTACATTGGAATTACTCTGGCTTTACATTAGTGTAAATGAGTTCAGCACCCGTTCCAATGGGAATACTCAAGTGAGTAAGGATTGTAATACTGAATATTTAGTAACAGGAGGAAAGTAAGCTTCCATCTTCCAAAAGGTGATTAATAAATAGAGATTTTAAAAATTCAGATACATTGATACTCATTCCTCATGCAGAGATTCTCATTATGAAAGGCTTTTAGTCTACAATTTGTATTAATTTCTGAGCAAGGTAGATTATTACACTTTGCAATATTCACTTGTTTGCTGTGTTGTATTAGTTGCTAAAACAACCTTCCCTCTAACGTTGCTTTTGCCCATTGTTCCTTTGCACAAAATGGCAATGTTCTTGCCTCTGCCTGAAATGTCAAACTTTGTTGGTTTTCTGGTAGCAATATGTTCTGAACAATAAAGGCACTTAAGTTGTGAGCTATAGGTTGCCATTTTGATCATATGGGTCAGTGAAGCCAGATTGTGATCTTGTCCTCTTACTTTTATCTTCGCTTTTGCAGATTGCATTTTTATATGTAGCATCAGTAGACAGTGCTGGGACATCACAACAAGAATTAACATTGTGACTATAATGACAACATTGTGACTATAATGACAACATTAACAGCAGTCCAAACTAGCTTGTCAAGAATCATGGAAATTCATTAGTGATATGCAAACCCTATTAGGTCAGAGTGCAGGATCGTTCCTAACAATATATGTTCTAATGCATTATCCTGCCCAGTCTTAAATGACACTTCTGTCAGACAAAAATGTCAAATAGATTGAGTGGCTTCTATAAATTAAGAAATAAATCCCCCAAAATTTACATATTCACAACTTAATCTTAGGCTTCAGTGCATGAGTTTGAGTGACAGGGGACATTTTGTAAAAACCTGATAAACTACCTAAAAATAATTTGAGCTACTGGACCATGGTGTTTACCAGCTAGCCTGTCTCCAGTTCACTTTGCTTTCACCCACTGCCATAGATTTATATTGGGTATTTACAAACAGAAAACACATCTGATATCTAGAATAATTCAGAAAGAAATGTGTTCTTTGTCATTTCTGACACATTCCACTGGGTTATGCTGGGTAACCCCCTGCAAGCTATGTTGTTGTGTTTGTACCATACACTGTAACAGTGCAACAGAAGAAGATACATCTTAATGTAACAGGGATTACAGTAAATTACAGCACAAGCCTGGTTCCTTCTGTTTCAGTCTGCAAGTGCTCTAATCTCTTTGATCTTTCATATTTGCCCAGGTTAAAAAGCCCACACGGTTAATAAAATTTTTAGTTTTCTGAAAACTAAAGCACTAGATGGATGGAAAAAAATTTACCCTCTGCCATCTGCAAAATCCACCTTTAACCTGTGTTCTAGGATGCGGGGCTACAGTGTAGATCTGTGGATAGGCCTGGGGTTGGGAGCCAGGAGACTTGAATTCTATTCCTGGCTCTGCTACTGTTTTACCATGAGCAAGTCCTATAGGCGAAGATCCACAAAAGTGTTTTGGTTCCTCACTTCCTGAACTGATTTCAATGGAAGTGAGGATCTGAGAGAGAGAGAGATTGTGGATCTGGGCCATAGAGTTATTAACATCCCAAATCAGAGTAGTGGGCCATCTAATCCAGTATCCTGTCCCTGAGTGTGGTCATAGAATCATAGAATCATACAATATCAGGGTTGGAAGGGACCCCAGAAGGTCATCTAGTCCAACCCCCTACTCAAAGCAGGACCAATTCCCAGTTAAATCATCCAGCCAGGGCTTTGTCAAGCCTGACCTTAAAAACCTCTAAGGAAGGAGATTCTACCACCTCCCTAGGTAACGCATTCCAGTGTTTCACCACCCTCTTAGTGAAAAAGTTTTTCCTAATATCCAATCTAAACCTCCCCCACTGCAACTTGAGACCATTACTCCTCGTTCTGTCATCTGCTACCATTGAGAACAGTCTAGAGCCATCCTCTTTGGAACCCCCTTTCAGGTAGTTGAAAGCAGCTATCAAATCCCTCCTCATTCTTCTCTTCTGCAGGCTAAACAATCCCAGCTGCCTCAGCCTCTCCTCATAAGTCATGTGTTCCAGACCCCTAATCATTTTTGTTGCCCTTCGCTGGACTCTCTCCAATTTATCCACATCCTTCTTGTAGTGTGGGGCCCAAAACTGGACACAGTACTCCAGATGAGGCCTCACTAATGTCGAATAGAGGGGAACGATCACGTCCCTCGATCTGCTCGCTATGCCCCTACTTATACATCCCAAAATGCCATTGGCCTTCTTGGCAACAAGGGCACACTGCTGACTTATATCCAGCTTCTCGTCCACTGTCACCCCTAGGTCCTTTTCCGCAGAACTGCTGCCTAGCCTTTCGGTCCCTAGTCTGTAGCTGTGCATTGGGTTCTTCCGTCCTAAGTGCAGGACCCTGCACTTATCCTTATTGAACCTCATCAGATTTCTTTTGGCCCAATCCTCCAATTTGTCTAGGTCCTTCTGTATCCTATCCCTCCCCTCCAGCGTATCTACCACTCCTCCCGCAAATTTGCTGAGAGTGCAATCCACACCATCCTCCAGATCATTTATGAAGATATTGAACAAAACCGGCCCCAGGACCGACCCTTGGGGCACTCCACTTGATACCGGCTGCCAACTAGACATGGAGCCATTGATCACTACCCGTTGAGCCCGACAATCTAGCCAGCTTTCTACCCACCTTATAGTGCATTCATCCAGCCCATACTTCCTTAACTTGCTGACAAGAATACTGTGGGAGACTGTGTCAAAAGCTTTGCTAAAGTCAAGAAACAATACATCCACTGCTTTCCCTTCATCCACAGAACCAGTAATCTCATCATAAAAGGCGATTAGATTAGTCAGGCATGACCTTCCCTTGGTGAATCCCTTGGTCAGTTTTAGATGCTTCAGAGTAAGGTGCAAGAGACCCTGGAAAGACTCAAAACAACATCCTTTGTCTCCACTTAAACTATGAATCCAGAGACAAGACAAACCTGGGTGTCCTGCTTATCCATAAATCACCAGGGACCAAAGGCATCCCAAAGAAGCTGACAGAGACACTGCCTGACATGGTAATGTATTTCACAAGGCTTACTATCTTGAGAGACATTGTCATCCACATGGACAATGCCTCTGGTAGGATAGCTGCAAATCTTCTCACAGGTGATGTCCAGACTCACATATATAATCAGCCATACCCTGGACTGGATCCTCAGGCTGGTTGTGTGTATAAAATGGCAAGAACCTTCTTTTATTCTAGTCAGACCATTTCCTCACCCACTGGAATGCCTTTCCATTGCAAATCAAGAAGAAACCACCACTGTGAACTTGCATTTGACCCTTTGGCATCATTGTTCATAGATTTGTAAATAATGAAGCCAGAAGGTGTCACTATGATCATCTGAGCTGATCTCCTACACAACACAGGATGTAGAACTTCATTCAGTAATTTCTGCAGTGCAAGGACTTATTCTTCCTCCTCCATGACTGAATACTGTTGAACATAAGAATGGCCATACTGGGTCAGACCAAAGGTCCATCTAGCCCAGTGTCCTGTCTTCTGACAATGGCCAATGCCAGGTGCCCCAGAGGGAATGAACAGAACAGGTAATCATCAAGTGATCCATCCCCTGTCTCCCATTCCTGGCTTCTGGCAAACAGAGACTAGGTGCATCATCTCTGCCCACCCTGGCTACTAGCTAGTTCTTTTTTTAACCCTGTTATAGTCTTGGCCTTCACAACATCCTCTGGCAAAGAGCTCCACAGGTTGACTGTGCACTGTGTGAAAAAATACTTCCTTTTGTTTGTTTTAAACCTGCTGCCTATTAATTTCATTTGGTGAACCCTAGTTCTTGTGTTATGAGAAGGAGTAAATAACACTTCCTTATTTACTTTCTCCTCACCAGTCATGATTTTATAGACCTCTAGCATATCCCCCCTTAGTCATTCCTTTTCCAAGCTGAAAAGTTCCAGTCTTATTAATCTCTGTTCATATGGAAGCTGTTCCAGACCCTAATCATTTTTGTTGCCCTTTTCTGAGCCTTTTCCAATTCCAATATATCTTTTTTGAGATACAGCAACCACAGCTGCACACAGTATCCAAGATGTGGGCATATACCATGGATTTATATAGAGGCAATACGATGTTTTCTGTCTGATTATCTATCCCTTTCTTAATAATTCCCAACATTATGAGCTTTTTTGACTGCCGCTGCACATTGAGTGGATGTTTTCAGAGAACTATCCACAATGACTCCAAGACCTCTTTCTTGAGGGGTAACAGCAAATTTATAGCCCATCATTTTATGTTTAGTTGGGATTATGTTTTCCAATGGGCATTACTTTGCATTTATCAACACTGAATTTCATCTGCCATTTTGTTGCCCAGTTACCCAGTTTTGAGAGATCCTTTTGTAGCTCTTCACAGTCTGCTTGGGACTTAACTATCTTGAGTAATTTATTATCATCTGCAAATTTTGCCACCTCACTGATTACCCCTTTTTCCTGATCATTTATGAATATGTTGAATAGGATTGGTCCCAGTACAGACCCCTGGGGGACACCACTAATTACCTCTCTCCATGCTGAAAACTGACTATTTATTCCTACCCTTTGTTTCCTATCTTTTAACCAGTTACCAATCCATTAGAGGACCTTCCTTCTTATCCCATGACAGCTTGCTTTGCTTAAGTGTCTTTGGTGAGGAACCTTTTCAAAGGCTTTCTGAAAATCTAAGAACAGTATATTCACTGGATCCCCCTTGTCCACATGCTTGTTGACCCCCTCAAAGAATTCTAGTAGATTGGTGAGGCATGACTTCCATTTACAGCAACCAGGTTGACTCTTCCCCAACAAATTATGTTCATCTATGTGTCTGACAATTTTGTTCTTTACTATAGTTTCAATCAGTTTGCCCAGTACTGAACTCAGTCTGTAATTGCCAGGATCACTTCTGGAGCCCTTTTTAAAAATCCCAGCAGCTTGTGCTTGTTGGCAGTCTCTGCAGAGGCCAAGGAATTAATGGGTCCAAAGAATGTGTTACCCTCTCACCCTTCACCATCCAGATAGGGTTGAGCCCCACTGGTTTGACAGATTAGGGAGGCAAACAGGTGAACAGAAAAGCTTAGTTTCCAGGGGTGTCAATTTGCTTTAAATTCAAAGCAGGTAACTTTGCTACCTATCAACCTGGTCCAATTAAATGCCTTTTGGTAGGAACTTCCATTTGAGTAACTTTAAATATGAGAGACAACCACAGTGTTTCAAATGGAATAATTTATCAGTTCTTTTTTGTCAGGGGAAAAAATGAACTGGCAAAAAAAATTCTAGGAGAAAAATATAATTTAATCTAAATAAAATCTTCTATATAAATTTAGTATTATTTCCTTTTCTTCTGAGATGTGATTGGGATAGTTTCATCTGAAGGTTATGCAAGTTGTGAATTAAATAGATCCAGGCAAGGCTAATATATTTTCTATTGTCCAAGAATGTGTATAACAACATAAATCTACATAGGAACAATGGCAGAACTACTGCAAGGGCTGAGAGGCTAGAGGGTTGGGATTACAGGGTTTTAAAGTATCCTTTGACATCGGTGGTTTGTAGTTAATGAAATGAAGACAACAGAATTAATCATATTTTTTTTAAAATACAGTTTGCTTGCTTATAATAACGTATTTCAGCATGTGACTACATAGCTTTTGTATTAGAGTAAGAAAGACGTGTTTGATGGCTATGCATAAAGATAACTAAAAGATACAGGATCTTAGATGGCAGTCCTTATTCAGGAGGTTTTCCCATTGAACTGAATGGACATATAGCTTTGAGGACTACAGAAGCAGGTTCACATTTTTAATGGAAGGAATCCTTGGTTGAGATGAAGTGATCCTATCCTTCCTCATACATGTTAATTAAAAGAGTTTTTAATTAATATGTATAAGTACTGCACATATTCTATTTTATAGCATATTTTCACATGACCCATTTTTTTCCTTACCCTCCATATCTGTATGGGTTTGTACAGTGTGAAAATCTTAGTGCAAAATTTAAGCTGAAAATAAAACCTACACAAGCAAGTGTCTTGACCTGCAGAAAACCTTTCCATCTGAGCTCCATGGAAAACTCAGCATGTATCTGCCTCACTCCCTGGTCTACACTGAGGGTGAGGGGGGGATCGATCTAAGTTAAGTTAAGTGAATAACGTAGCTGAAGTCAGTGTACTTAGATCGACTTACTGTGGTGTCTTCACCGTGGTGAATCAACTGCTGCCGCTCCCCTGTCGACTCTGCCTGTGCCTCTCACAGCGCTGGAGTACAGGAATTGACGGAAGAGCCCTTGGGGGTTGATTTATCGCATCTAGACTAGACGCGATAAATCGATCCCCGCTGGATTGATCGCTGCCCACCAGTCCGGCGGGTAGTGAAGACAGTGGTATTTAACTGAACCTATAAAGCCATGGCATACATTTGTGTGAAAAGGGCACATGGCATTGGAGAAACATACTCCCCCTTTTTCAGCAGATGATGATTGCATGCAATATTCCATTCAGAACAGATTAAGGTCTTCTGTATACACAAATATTGGTTTACACAATATACCCATAGAGACTACTGAACATGGGAGCAATAGGAATGTGAAATAACAAAATTCTATGCTCCAATCTTAACTCATATGAGTAATCTTTGTTTATGCAATTAGTCTAATTGAAATCTGCTCATGTACATATCTTCAGTGCAAGGAGGTGATGCAGGACTGGGCCCTGGTCCTGTAAGGTACTTACTCTGTCATAATAATATATAACTGTAGAAAAGGGATACAGGGAAACAACACTGAATTCTAATTTCTAAGCAATGTGTATCTACCCAAGTACACAGAAAATACATGATCATAGAAGTGTAGGACTGGAAGGGATCTCAATAGGTCATCTAGTCCAGTCCCCTGCACTCAGGGCAGCACTAAGTAGACAAACACATGTCAAGAATGGTCTAGTTATTAACCTGTTCTTAAAAACCTGTAATGACAGAGAGTCCACAAACTCCCTAGGCAATTTGTTGTGCTTATCTACCCTCACAGTTAGGAAGTTTTTCCAAATGTCCAACTTAAAACTTCCTTGCTGCAATTTATACCCCCATTGGAGGAGGAGAAAAACAATCTGATCACTGTTTGCTGATTAAATATATTTAGCCTCGGGGGTGGCATCCTCACGCCACTGAAATCAAATGCAAAACTCCCATTAACTTCAATGGGGCTAGGATTTCATGCATGACGTGCTATTGCAAAAATATTGCAAATCCGTTTTCTGCTGACTTGTTAGTTCTTCTGTGCTGCTGTGCTCTCAACAAGATTACCTAGGGATTATGAGTCCATTGTCTTTCTCCACAAGGTAGCTAAAATGAGTAGCACTAAGCAAAACATTCCCCAATTCATTGTTCACACTTTGTATATCACAGAACCAATGTTGCTTTCATCTGGAGATGGGTCCCAGATGCCAAGTTTGGAGCTGGATCGGAATTGTTTTGGATTTGATGTTTTGAACTCTGCTTTAATCATAGAAAACATGCCCTTCTGAACGGAGTTGCTCCTGTAACTAAAATCAAAATGAAAGCAGGCCGTTTTCTCTTGATCCCTGAAAGCAAGAATCCAGTAACATTTTTACCATGAGCTACTTCCCTTCATCATCTCCCTGAAGTGCCTGAGGAATTCAGCCAAAATTCACCCTCAAACTTCCCTGCTGCTTTGGAGGGAGAGGTTTTCTGGCAATGAACATCCTTCCCCCAGGTTCCCTACAGCTCTGGGGAGAAGAGGGACAGTGTCAGGATGTGAGCTTCCTAGGTGAGGATCTCTGCTGTTCTTGGGGGAATGGAGAGAATTAGGTATATAACTTCTTCTGAGAATCGCTGTTGCTCTGGAAGAAATAAGGCCTTGAGTAATCTCTCCCTGAGGATCCCTGCTGTAGCATAGTCTATCGGGTTATGATACCTAATGTATGGCTTGTTTCTATATATATAGCAGTATTAGACCAAAGTCATATCTACTTATCAGCATGGGTAATGTGGCAAGACTTCAGTGTATCTAATCAGTAGCAGGCTGCACGCTCTAAAGAGCATAATTTTAGTCTGCTAAGGAGCATGCTGTGTTAAGTTCCACTTATCACACTGCTCAGGTAGGTTGTAACTCAGGACACAGTTTAGGAGAGGTTTAGTAAGGTGTGTATGAAAGGGTTTGGCTAACTAGGGGAGCAGGAGAAGGGTACCCAGTCCTCCTACAGCTGAGTGAAAATTTTAAAATTTTGAATATTTTTGACAAAAAGCAAACAATTTTTGGTGTCACAAATGATCCCACTTTTTTACTAGCTCTACTTTTGCAACCAAGCAACACCCACCTCTTCCTCCAAGTCATTCTCACAACCCTTAGCCCCTCCTCTTTTTGGAATAAGAACCGTGATAGGTTTCAGCTAAAAGGCATAATAGAAGGATTATAGTTTTCACCCCCCTGTGTCTCCTTCTATGTTCTCCCAGACTCAGTTCTGTATGTATTTTCTGTCCTGTATTTGAAGGCTCAGATCCTTTTCTTTTAGAGATCTCCCCTGTTTAGAGTCCCATCTTCCCATCTCCCCAAATTTCCTGCTCTTCTCCTTTGGTTTCTATACTCTCCTCCTGGGTTTTCTCTTCTTATACTTTCTATGCTGCTTCGTCTTCTTTTCCCTTTCTCTACCTTTCCGCTCTGCTTCTTCCTTTTCCTTTTCCTCCCATCCTTTGAGCTCCTCTCACATTCCTTTTCCTTCCCTAGCTCTCACTTGCCTATCTCCCCTTCACTCTTTATGTGCCCTTTATCTGTTGCACATTCACTTTCAGACTTTTGTTTTCTTCACTTCTCCTCTCATCAGAAGTAGGTTCTCTTCTGTCCCTCTGTGCCCTGCCGCAATGTGATGTTCATCTCTTGTGCAGGGGAGGTCAGAAGAGACATAGATGATGGCACAAGTTGAATCAGTCGCCACCTGCATACAGACAGGTTTCAGAGTGACAGCCATGTTAGTCTGTATTCGCAAAAAGAAAAGGAGTACTTAGAATCATAGAATCATAGAATATAAGGGTTGGAAGGGACCCCAGAAGGTCATCTAGTCCAACCCCCTGCTCGAAGCAGGACCAAATCCCAGTTAAATCATCCCAGCCAGGGCTTTGTCAAGCCTGACCTTAAAAACCTCTAAGGAAGGAGATTCTACCACCTCCCTAGGTAACGCATTCCAGTGTTTCACCACCCTCTTAGTGAAAAAGTTTTTCCTAATATCCAATCTAAACCTCCCCCACTGCAACTTGAGACCATTACTCCTCGTTCTGTCATCTGCTACCATTGAGAACAGTCTAGAGCCATCCTCTTTGGAACCCCCTTTCAGATAGTTGAAAGCAGCTATCAAATCCCCCCTCATTCTTCTCTTCTGCAGGCTAAACAATCCCAGCTCCCTCAGCCTCTCCTCATAACTCATGTGTTCCAGACCCCTAATCATTTTTGTTGCCCTTCGCTGGACTCTCTCCAATTTATCCACATCCTTCTTGAAGTGTGGGGCCCAAAACTGGACACAGTACTCCAGATGAGGCCTCACCAATGTCGAATAGAGGGGAACGATCACGTCCCTCGATCTGCTCGCTATGCCCCTACTTATACATCCCAAAATGCCATTGGCCTTCTTGGCAACAAGGGCACACTGCTGACTCATATCCAGCTTCTCGTCCACTGTCACCCCTAGGTCCTTTTCCGCAGAACTGCTGCCTAGCCTTTCGGTCCCTAGTCTGTAGCTGTGCATTGGGTTCTTCCGTCCTAAGTGCAGGACCCTGCACTTATCCTTATTGAACCTCATCAGATTTCTTTTGGCCCAATCCTCCAATTTGTCTAGGTCCTTCTGTATCCTATCCCTCCCCTCCAGCGTATCTACCACTCCTCCCAGTTTAGTATCATCCGCAAATTTGCTGAGAGTGCAATCCACACCATCCTCCAGATCATTTATGAAGATATTGAACAAAACCGGCCCCAGGACCGACCCTTGGGGCACTCCACTTGATACCGACTGCCAACTAGACATGGAGCCATTGATAACTACCCGTTGAGCCGACAATCTAGCCAGCTTTCTACCCACCTTATAGTGCATTCATCCAGCCCATACTTCCTTACCTTGCTGACAAGAATACTGTGGGAGACCGTGTCAAAAGCTTTGCTAAAGTCAAGAAACAATACATCCACTGCTTTCCCTTCATCCACAGAACCAGTAATCTCATCATAAAAGGCGATTAGATTAGTCAGGCATGACCTTCCCTTGGTGAATCCATGCTGGCTGTTCCTGATCACTTTCCTCTCATGCAAGTGCTTCAGGATTGATTCTTTGAGGACCTGCTCCATGATTTTTCCAGGGACTGAGGTGAGGCTGACTGGCCTGTAGTTCCCAGGATCCTCCTTCTTCCCTTTTTTAAAGATTGGCACTACATTAGCCTTTTTCCAGTCATCCGGGACTTCCCCCGTTCGCCACGAGTTTTCAAAGATAATGGCCAATGGCTCTGCAATCACAGCCGCCAATTCCTTCAGCACTCTCGGATGCAACTCGTCCGGCCCCATGGACTTGTGCACGTCCAGCTTTTCTAAATAGTCCCTAACCACCTCTATCTCCACAGAGGGCTGGCCATCTCTTCCCCATTTTGCGATGCCCAGCGCAGCAGTCTGGGAGCTGACCTTGTTAGTGAAAACAGAGGCAAAAAAAGCATTGAGTACATTAGCTTTTTCCACATCCTCTGTCACTAGGTTGCCTCCCTCATTCAGTAAGGGGCCCACACTTTCCTTGGCACCTTGGCATACTTGTGGCACCTTAGAGACTAACCAATTTATTTGAGCATAAGCTTTCGTGAGCTACAGCTCACTTCATCGGATGCATACTGTGGAAACTGCAGAAGACATTATATACACAGAGACCTGCATACAGTGACTTACAGGCTGTTCTAACTGCTGGCAGCCTTACTGGCTGTGTAGGTATGAATTCGGATACAATCTTTGATTGTGTGATTACAAACTCTTTGTTTCACAAGACCCCTGCCTTATTAGGACAGGACCCCTGAAATAGGCAGAAGGTTGCAAGAAGGGAAATAATTTTGTTTTGTGTATAAGACATTTGACTATGACTCAGAAGAACTATGCTCTGTTCCTGCCTCTGCCACAGCCTCCCTATGTGATGACAGGAAAGATGTTGGGCTGAATTAAGGTTGCATAGGCAACCTTTTAGTGTATCCTGAAAAGAACTATCCCTACTTAGAATGATGTAGATTTCCTCCAATGTCTGGTAGCACTGATCAAAATCTAAAGGCTGAACACTGAGCTCTCCTGTTCAACCAGATGTATCACATGTAAAATGTATTCAATACAAATTAAGGAGCAACCCGTCAGAGGGCACTTTGGATAGTATTTTTCCCTCTGGTGTTGTTAAGACATGGGGTGATCATCTTTTCAGTGGGTGTAGGTAAAAGACAAGGACATCATGACCTGGTCTTGTCGTCTCCTGTTTGCACAGAGGGTTAATATGGATCAGTAATAAAAGCAGCAGTCTGAAAAATTAATAATAAAGTGCTGAAGTCAGAACTTAATAATCGTTTGCCTTGTGTGTCTAGTTTCTTTTTATTCCCACCCTGCTTCAACATGAGCCCTCCTGTTTTGCTAGCCCCACCACAGATATCACCATGACCAGCAATAGAAGTCACCCTGAGCAAGGAAAAATCCTTACTCCCCATGCTCATTTGCTAGCCTAAATGTCAACACAGAACCAGTCTGGGCTCTGTACCGGGAAATCCAACTCAACTGCAGCTCTGAGTTGCCTGCATCCCCTCTAGGTTCTGGGCTTGATCCTGTGCCCTTGAAGGCAAAGCTTCCAGATCAGGATGTCTACACATGAGGGAGCAGGAAGAGAGACCTGCCAGCAGAGGTGGGCTGGTAGGAGTTCAAGTGGAGACCAAGGAAAAGGGCGGCTCTTTCCTGGCAGAGAGAGAATGGGTTCTCTTGTGGCATATTGTAGGCAGGAGTCTACACCTGGCCTTGTTTCCCAGATGCCTCCTTTCCCTTCATAGCACCCCTTAGATAATTACATTCTGGGTACCTATAATGCCCCTGTGGTTTCAAGGGAGATGGTATTTTTCTCTTCTTGTTCTAAATTCTTGTGTAGTGTAACACTGTGCTGGGGCAGTGTTGTCATGTTTCACCCCACAGGTAGCTACACTCCAGTAATGGGTGAAGTGACTCCTATATATAGCTTGTGAAGCCCATTGAGATGCTCCTGGGTGAAAGGCACTATAAAATGCAAGGTTCAAATCACCTCAAAATGCTCCAAAAAGCATGTAACAAAATTAAAAGATGTATACGAAAGGGGACACACATCCAGCAAACCAGCACCCCATGAAAACAGACTAACAACCGCTAGTGAGCATCCATCAGATGGTGGAATCTCCTGCTGCACAGTATGTCCATAGAAGGACAAAGGGATGAGAATTAAAGTATCGTAAAGCCACAATTAACGTGTCTGCAATTAAAAACCTCCATCCCCTAGAAGAAGAAATCACTTTGGCAGGACACTTGGTCATACAGAGTAATATGTTATACCAATAAAATAAAAACCAGCAGGATCTTATTAAAGGGGAAAAGGCAAAATGCCACATTTATTGTGAATCCAGAAAGAAACATAGTAAGCAGTTAGTTATAGCTATAACATTCCATTCAATCTCATATTTATTCACACATTCATTCATACACACACACACAGAGGTTCTGCAAGGTTGTTATCATAGTTACCAGCCTTAGAGTTGCTCATGCCAAGCCACTGGCCAGGTGGCCTGGACATGAGGAGGGAGCAGGGCCTTGTCAGATGCTCAGCTGATGCTCCTGGAAGTTGGTTTGCAGAATCAGACCCCTTATGTTCGTTTAGCAAATTTGACTAAATTGTCCAGTCAAATTATTTTAATCAGTTTATTTTTGCCTGGCCAATTTATGGACATTCTTTTGGAAAAGGGCCCACTTTTCCTTCAGAATGGCTGAAAGAAACCAAGAATGCTCTTTCTCTAACACTTTTCCTTTTTAATATTTTCACAAAGTTTAGCTGCTTAATTCCCTCCAGCCTCTGCAGAGTTAACTTTTTCACTCTCTTTTCTTTTTGTAATTATGCCTGGGGGTGCCGTACATAGGACTTTCTCCCCCTTCACCTACTGTAATGGCTGCTACCTGTTTAGAGGCAAAGCCCAATTTTTGTCTCAGACTCTTAATTAGTGATTCACAACGACTATGATTTGCGGGTGCTCTGCCCTGCTTCAAGGTTAATTTCTTTACCGTACCTTGGAGCACAAGATTCTCTCTTTCAGTTTTCTCAGAGGCTTTAGCTTGGTCTGCCAAGAATCATTCTCTCTCTCTTTTTGCATTCCGGGAGTGCCTCTTTCACTATTTTCAGCTGACTTTGGGTATTTGTAGCCAGCACCTTCCAATTTGTCTGCTCCCTTTTCCGTTTGTGCCTTTTCCTCTTTAATAAGATCCTGCTGGTTTTTATTTTATTGCTATAACAAATATACCTGGAAACAATGGAGCAGAATGGCAGCAGTGGTGTTCAAACTGTGAAGGCAAAACCATAAATTCAGCATGTGGGACTGAAGATTGGAAAGGACCATGAATTTGTTTAACTGCACACCATTATGCTATGGGTCATAGTGGACCTCTGCAAGTAACTCACAGTCAGCAGTTATATAGCACCTCCATGGCAGATGAAACAAGTAAAACACAGACACTCATTTGAAAGAAGAAATCAGCTTTAATTATGCTGTTCCGTGGCAATAATCTCATTGCCATTGCTGGTACATTTGTATGCAGCTTATGTGCAAAGACATGAATAATAGAATGAAAAATAAAAATATCTATGTAACCAAGGAGAATATCTTCGATGTTGTTGAGTGATGATGAGTCAGTCCAGCAAATATATGTAAGTATTTTTGAGGGGAAGAGCAGAAGTATTCAGCTAGCTTCTTCCCTTCAGCTGGGCATGCATATTACACATAGGTTGCACACAGATATGGATAAATTGCTAAGGATAAGTACAAAAGAATACCAGATGTCAGAAAGGCTAAGACACAAAATGAATTACACCTAGCCAGGGACATAAAAGTCAACAAGAAGAGGTTCTATAAATACATTTGGAGCAAGAGAAAGACAAAGGAAAGTGTCAGTCCACTACTTAGTGGGGAGGAAGAAGAACTAACAAGAGATGACATCAAGAAGGCTGAGGTGTGTAATGCTTATTGTGCTTCAGTCGTCCACAGAAAGGTTGACTGTGACCAAATGCTGAACACAGTTAATATTAACAACAACAACATCAACAGGGAAGGAACATAAAAACCAGAACAGGGAAAGAACTGGTCAAATTGTATTTAGATAAATGAGATGTAAAAACGAGGAGTCCGGTGGCACCTTAAAGACTGGGAGCTGCAGGGCTGAATCCTGGAGCCCCAAGCCCTGTTGCTCCCTGTAGGGCAGAAGCCCTGAGCCCATAGGTGGTGTTGGGAGGGCACAGGGGCATGGCACCCCCCAAACTGAAGTGCCAGACCCAGGGGCAGCTCCACATACACACACCCCACCTCCTCCTCTCCCTTCCCCTGAGGTCCCACTCTTTGGCCAAGTCAGAGGCAGGAAACTGGAGCTGGTCAGAGCAGGGCAGCTGCTGCTCTGGCTGGTGCCATGGAGAAGGCAGCTGTGGTGTTCCCATGTCTTCTGCTGCTGGTGGTGCTCCTCAGCTTCCAGCCCCCTTTGACTACTCACACAGCCAGAAAGAGCTTCCCAGGCAGGGGACCTGGCTCAGTGGCTGGAAGAGCCCTCGGGGAGCAGTGACCGCACACACAGCCCCTAGCTAACTCTTCCCTGCACCTTGAGCTACCCCCACACCTGCACGCAGTCCCTAGCTACCCCCTCCCTTCACCCTGAGCTACCTCCCTGCCTGCACCCTGAGCTGTTTTCAAACTTTTTGAGCTGAGTCCCCTACCTTTGAGTTGTAATTTTGTTGTACATGTCCCCCTCCCATGACCCAGACAGGCTGGGTGACCTGTTGAGGTGAGTGAGGGGGTGGAGGTGGCACTCCCTCCTCAAGCCCCACTGGCCCCTGCTCCCCCCAAAATAGAAATCAAACAATACATATACCTGAGCACCCCACCAGCCCCCCACTTCCTGCTAGGCCCTGGAGTTTTTATAGCATGTGGGGTCGGGGAGCTCAGTAAGAAAAAAGTTGAGAACCCCAGCTGTAAGGGGCTGTCCTGGATCTGGTACCATTTCATTAATGACTTGGATAATGGAGTAAAGGGTGTGCTTATACTATGTATGAATGACACCAAGCTGGGAGGGGTTACAAGCGCTTTGAAGAACAGGGCTAGAATTCAACATGATGAAGTTCAATAACAAGTGCAAAGTACCTTGACTTAAGAAGAAAAAAATCAAATCCATAACTACAAAATGGGTAATGACTGTTTAGGTGGTAGTACAACTGAAAAAGGTCTGAGTGTTATAGTGGATCACAAACTAAATATGAGTCAACAATGTGAAGCTGTTGTGAAAAAAGGTCATATTCTGGGGTGTATTAACAGGAGTGTAATACATAAGACATGGGAGGTAATTGTGCTACTCTACTCAGGACTGGCAAGGCCTCAGCTGGAGTACCATGTCCAGTTCTGGAGTCCACACTTTTAAAAAGATGTGAACAAATTGGAGAGAATCCATTGGAGAGCAAGAAAAATGATAAAAGATTTAGAAAGCCTGACCTATGAGGAAAGTTAAAAATATTGGACATGTTTAGTTTTGAGAAAAGAAGATGGGGACCGGGGGGAGAACACCTGATAACAGTCTTCAGATATCTTAAGGGCTGCTACAAAGAGAATGGCGATCAACTGTTCTCCATGTCCACTGAAGGTAGGACAAGAAGTTATTGGCTTAATCTGCAGCAAGGGAGATTTAGGTTAGTTACTAAGAAAAACTATTTCCAACTAGCTCTCTGGTGCCTGGGTCTCTGGCTCAGGGTTTGGCATGCCAAAGAAATCTTTTGCTTTGAAGCTGGTCCTTGTCCCAGGAACGGCCCTGTCAGCTGGTTGTACATCGTGGCATTTCAGCAACTGCTGTTCAGATGGGACTGGACATGTTTCTCTTCTTGGAGGGCAAGAAAGTCCAGGACCTCTTGACAGGTCCACATGGAAACACAGGGTGTGGCTGCTATAACTGGTATGTGGCTCACCCCAGGCTGGACTCACACAGGGTGTACGTAGCTATGTTCCTGTATTTAAACAGGGAAGTGACATCTGAACAAGATGTCCCCAGAGCAGTGGAAGGTACACAAATAAACAGACAGACTGATCCAGTGTGAAGGTAAGTAGTGTGGGATAGGAGCAGGAGGACTGCCAGAAACAGAATAGTTAATCAGAAATATAGATGTGTCCACAAGAACCTTAGCTCAAAAAACCTCATTCTGGAATAGAGTTTCCAAAGCAGATTAATGTGAAATAAGACAGCAGACAATAACCAACAAAAACAACAACAAAAAGGCCACTTCTAAATGTAGACACAAGGCTGCTTATACTGTAAAAACAACAACAACTATATTCCAAAGAAATTTCCTCTGTAGCCAAGGCCTATCTACTGATTCTCTGATATTGTTTTGTTTTTTTAATAACTGACCAGGAGTCTTAAATCCATCTCCAATGCACAATGAAAAATAATAAAATTTAATATACATCATTTATAAGCATTAATCATTGGCAAGACCAATGTGGTTAATAAGAACTCCTGGTCCCAATTTTGGTAAGGGAAAGGAATTGTGAAAATGCAATTGCATGATTTCTTCTAAATTCAGCTAATTTTTCTGTGATTTAAGTATCTTTCAAATGATTTTTACACACTTTAAGCACTCAGTAAATTCTGGAACTTACCTACCATTCAATATACATTATGACAAAGGCTATGATTTAGTCACGGAGGTCGTGGAAGTCACGGAATCCATGACTTCCAGCAACCTCCATGACTGGGAGCTGCAGGGTCCCCCACCGGCCGTGGGGCCGGGAGCTCCGGGGGCCTCCAGAGGTGGCAGGGATACCCCGCAGCTCCTGGCTGCCACAGGCGGTGGGGTACCTCCGCAGTCCCTGGCACTCTGGCAGGGTACTCCTGCAGCTCCTGGGTTGCATGGGGAGTGGGGGAACCCCCGACCTCACAGGAGGGGACGGCAGTGGGGGAACTGCCGAGCTCCTGACCACAGCGAACCCCCGGAGCTGTAAGCGGCAAGGGTTCCCCACAGCGCCCAGCCCCCTATGGTTCCAGCCCAAGCCCAACCATCTACACCACAATTAAGCAGCCCAGCAGCCCAAGCCTTGTGAGCCCAAGTCAGCTGCCACGGGCGTCTAATAGCAGTGTAGACATACCCCTAGAAACCACTGGGGTTGGAACTGTGGACCACTCCAGTGTATGGTCTCAATAAGGGAACTCGCAGGTCATCTTCATTGAAACCCTGTGACTCAAGCTGTAAATCTTTCCTGCTTGATAAACACCATTATTTATCAGTGGCATACTTCATGATTAAAATTTCTTGTTTTCTTTTTAGTTCTTTGGCTTGTTTGTAATGAATTAAAATTGCACTGGAAAAAGTACTATAAGGAACAATTCTGTGATAGCAGGAGATGGACTTTATGACCCAGTCATGAATTTTCATTCTATAATTGCTATTAATTTATCTGTGTTTGGGATTGACTACTGAAGCTTTCATGACTGCTGTACATGAACCATGTTGTATTTATGTTGCCTTATTTAGATAAAGAACAAAAACAATACAGTAATTTATTGCTAAGTTAACCTAGATGCAATCAAGCATTGGTACCTTATATAGGACGGCAAATAAAATACACAAAATATTACATTTTATAATAATGATATTATACTGTTTTCAGCTATTGCTCTTCTGTATTAGATTGTTCAGCTGCCCTTGTTCTGTTAGAATATTGTAATTTAAAAATTATACAGTACTTTATAAAATTAAAATTGAATAATTTTAACACATTATCTGATGTCAAAAGCATAAAGGATTTCAACAGAAAGGGCCACATTTTCAAAAGAGCGGCTTTTCATTTTGCCAGTGTTTTTGCACTTTTAATTGAATTGTGAACACAAGTATTAGTATTTGTACAACTACCAACCTGATTTGCTGGCACAAAATTTGCAAGTCCAGAGAAGGGAATTTAGGACTCAACCCTTTGGAATTTTACCCCACAGTACTGGAAAGGCCTATTCCATTGAATTAGGGGAGGAGTACAGGAGAAAAAAAATAATTAGTTCAAGTATAGACTAAATATAACCTCACAGGCAAATATAATCTCCCAGTATTTACAAATATGCTACTGATTATCTGAAATGATCAGCCTTACTCCTCCCTTCCATCCCTGCCCCTTACAAATGTGGTTCATTCGAATTGGCAAAATATCAATGGAAGCAATATTGCTTGACAGATTTGTTTTCTTGGCATCCAGAACACAGCAGGAATCCAACCTTGCTAAAGCAGACACAAATGATACTGTGAGATACTGCGGCTATCCCCATAAAAGATGTGAGCCTTTACCCTCTTACAGGATCAATAACTATAGCATCTAAGTACAGACTACCTTATTAGTGTGACCCATAATTGATATTATAACCTACCTTGAGCTGCAAATGTAGGGCCAAAGAACATCAGATCAATACTAGTGATGTAAGCTTAATCTATGTATAATGAAACATGTCTTCAGGGACCATTCCAGTCTTAGGACTTTTTGGAAGATGATATGTAATTTTTTTTTTTTTTTACATGCAGGATAATAAAAAACTTTCTGATGAACCTACCCCTTTCCTCGCTCACATCTCTAGATTAGAGAGGGGTCAAGGTGGACACACAGAGCAAGTGAGAGAGTTTCCCACTCCCTGGGACCACACTGTATTTCCCTCCGCAGATTTGGTCTCCTCTGCACCACACAGCAGGGGAAGCAACTGATCTGTAGTGGCCAGTGTCATCTTCATCATCAGTTAATATGATCTAACAGTAGGTAGAATGTACGGTTAAATGGAAAGGATGGTTCCCTGCAACTGTTATTACAAACGAAAATCCCACACATCTTGAAGTCAGCTGGGCAGCTACTATCCTCCCACCCCTTTTCCCAGGATACCTAAAGCTTCCTCATGTACCACATTTTCAAGTTTCTCAACAGATACGGCAAAGCTCTTTGCCATCTCAACTGTGTCAGCCACAATGACTTCTCAGACAGTTCTTTGCTGCCATCTCTAAGAGATGAATTTATTTGCTCATATAGTCAATCAAGCTTAGGCCGTTGCAGTCTATCAAAATACAACCTCAATGTTTTCATCATCAGTCTCACATATATGAACTTTATTTTGTGTCCCTGATCAAAGTTTCAACGTGCTGAAAAAAGCAGAGGCTTTCCATAAAGATGTCCTCACAGTGACAGCGTGTGAATAACAGACTTGAGCCCAGATTCCTAAGGGTATTTAGGTGCTGTCACGGGGTCCTCAGTCACCGCAGGTGGTACCTCCTCCTGGCCACTCTGGGGATTAGCTCTTTCCAGATCCAAAGTATAGACTAAATATAACCTCTGCTCACTGCACATCCTGCTGCTCTCTCTCACTCTTTGGGACTTAGGGTGCTCCCTCTTTATGACTTGGCTCTCCAGCCAGATCACTACGCATATCTACCCCTTCTGGAGTAACAAAGTCTTTCCTTACCAGTAGTCTTAAGGAGTCTTCTCATTCATTGCCGCTAGGGTACCACTTCCCCAGTTGCTGGTAGGGGAACCCAGGCCTGCCCTCTACTCCGGGTTCCAGCTCAGGACCCCTCTAATCAACAGCCAAGGTCTGTTCCATCCTGGATCTTACTGCCTTTTCCCTGAGCCTTTCCTTACCTTCTGGTTCTCCCCCCTTCTCTGGGTTCTCCAGTCCCAAAACTCCCTCCTCCCAGAGAGTTACTGTGAGCCACTTGCCTTCGTAGCCTCAAACACACCTCCCTTGTCCCAGGGAGTGACTGCACTGCAGCCTCTCTCTGCTATCAGCTTCCTAGCATTACAGAAGCCCTGCCTGTTCCTGCATAGGTGAGCTTCCCCTAATTAAGGCTTTTCTCTCAGCCTTAATTCTCCCAGATTGCAGACTAATAGATTAATTGGCCCATCTGATCTCCATTAACCCCTTCAGGGTGAGTGTGGGGTGAACACCCTATCACATACCCTTCTACTCAAGACTGCAATCCTCAGGGGTGCAGGAACCTGCTACCGTGCTCTTGCCGCAGCCGGGCTCTCAGGTACTCTCTTTCTTGTTTTATGGTCCCTGACAATTAGCCGCAGCCTGCCCTGTTCCTCCATTGCATCTCTGAAGTTTTCTTTATGAAACTCCTTATCCTGAGTTTGTTCAGCAGCTCCCAGTTTCTCCTGCAACTGCTTCATCTGCTCCACCTGGTCCCCCAGCACCCTCACTCCCAGGGTCTCAGTCCCCCTCCCGCCACTTTATAGCTCTTTTAGTCCTGCATCTTTCAACTTCCTCTCTCCTCTCCTGCTTCTTCTCAAATTCTGGTTTTACCTCCTCCTTGGCTTTCTCTGCCGCTTCAGTGGTCTTGCTACAGGCCTCTGGTTCTTCTTCACTCTTTTTCCTTGGAACCGTGCCCTTGTCTTCCCTGCTCCTCTTTTTCCTGTGGGGTCAATGTCTCTTTATATGTCCTCTTTCCCCATGCCCCCAAACAGATCCCCTCCATACCTAATCTTCTATTGGGTGGGATTCTCCTAGGCTTTACATCAGTCCTTACTTCCTGTCAAGATTCCTTATTGCCGTAGAAGTAGGGACAGTCCCTCTACAGTTGTCCCTGCTGCCCACAGGCATAACAATACCTCGGCTGGGTCTCTGTCCTCCTAATCCTGGAATCCCCCTTCTGTTCCTGGCACTTATGGCTTCTCCTACTTTGTTTTTGCAATATTGCTGTTGCTTAGCTACCCTCATTAAATAGTTCTGCAGGTGTACTTGAATTTCCCACAATCTCTGCTGGTTTTCCAGCACTTGCTTCATAATGGCATGGACCCGCTCCTGTTCTTTACCCGTTCCCCTCAACAGGAGTGGCAACTCTGAAGTCCATCCCAGGAGGGAATAACTTCCCTCCACCCTAGGCACCTCCATACTTTCTTCCTTTTCTGGCATCTCCTACTACCATCCCCCTTACTCCCCTTCTATCGGGGTTTGACCTTCTTACACAGTCTCTGTCACAGTCCCCTTACATCAAAGGTGACCGAGTGCTGGCATTTTCCACCATGTTGTCATTGGATCCACTCATTGCAGGTCATGTCTCCTCCTGGCCACTTTGGAGATTAGCTCTTTCCAGATGCAAGGTCCCCTTCTGCTGCTTGCTGCACACCTTGGTGCAAGAAACCCCATAATGGAGAATTATGCAGTAAAGTGCCCATTCGGGATGTTTCTTTGGAAGCCCAGGCAGTTAGTGGTTGGTTTATATCCTGAAGCATAAGGGTTTATATCCCCTATACATATTTATCCTATATAATGCAGCTAAATGGATAAATTGGCATTTAAAATTTGCTGGATTAAACCATACTTCCATCAATAAATTGAAGCAGCACTTGGATAATATTATGATGGGGAAAAAATGAAGACTGATAGAGAGAAGCTATACAGAGCAACAGTAGGAAGTAGCAAAGGAAAGAACAAGAGAATATAGACTGAAAAAAAACAGGATAGGAGAGGAAAAGTACAGAAGAAAAATAACTGAAAAAAGGGAGAGTGAAAGGAAAGAAAACAGAAGAGAAAGCATATTCAAGAAGATTAGACATAAACAGAAAAAATAAAAGACCAAAACAGAAGAAAAGGAAATATGAGAGAAAACAGAAGAGAAAAGAGGTAAATATACAAAGGAAAAACAACAGGAAGAGGAGAATCTTGCTGGAATTGATGTCAGTCCCTGATGGACTTTTCCTTCAGAAGTCTTAACATAAATTACAGAACAAGCAAGAATTCAAAGAGAAACTGAAATTACTTGACCTATGCTCAGAAATCTTTTGTGAAATAAATAACCCTTGAAATACCAAAGCTACAGAGGAAGAAATGAAGGGAAAAAAGAAAGAGAACAGAAAGAATGGTTGTTACAGTTCTTTTGTCAATAAAACTGTTTAAATCTGGATCTTTTTCTATATAGTAGAACCTCAGAGTTACAAACAGTTTGGGAATGGAGGTGGTTTGTAACTCAGAACAAAACATTATGGTTGTTGTTTTAAAAGTTTACAACTGAACATTGACTTAATACTGCTTGTATACTTTACTATGCAAAAGAAAAATGCTGCTTTTAACCATCTTAATTTAAATGAAACAAACACAGAAGAATTTCCATACCTTGTCAAATCTTTGTTTTCTTTGGTTTCAGAGTAACAGCGGTGTTAGTCTGTAGTTTACATATAACATGCTACTGTACCATATTTGCTTTTTTTTTTTTTTTGTCTGAGCTGCTGCCTGATTGCATACTTCCGGCTCCAAATGAGGTGTGTGGTTGACTGGTCAGTTTGTAACTTTGGTGTTCGTAACTCTGGCTATGTCTACACTACAGCCGGGATCGATGCTCTGATATCGATCCACCGGTGGTTGATTTATCAGGTCTAGTGAAGACCCACCAAATCGACAGCAGATTGCTTTCCAGTCAACCCCTGTACTCTACCCCGACGAGAAGAGTAAGGTAAGTTGACAGAAGAGTTTCTCCCATTAACCCCCCTGCGGTGTAGACCTCATAGTAACTCGACCTAAGGTACGTCAACTCCAGCTATGTTATTCACTTAGCTGGAGTTGCGTAGCATAGGTCGACTTACCACAGTAGTGTAGGCATAGCCTCTGAGGTTCTACTGTAGGTGCATTCAAAATATCCAGCTTATGCATTTTCTTGCCTTAGCATCTCTGCACCTCAGTTTTTGCACCTATGATTGTCCCAGCACTGGGAGCTACATTCCTCGTTGAGGTGTTTGTTTTAGAACGCTGAGAGAGCTCTCTCTCAGCGCGGCCCTGTGACCGCACAAGGCACGTTAAAGCACTGCCGCGGCAGCACTTTAGCATTGCCCGTGTAGACTAGCCCTCACAACAGCATAGCTATGTCTCTCAGGGGGGTGAAAAATCCACATCCAGGAGAGGCATAGCTATGCTGATCTGGCCTTAGGCCATGTCTGTGTTACACAGTTTGTTGACAAAGGGGAGCTTTCGTCGACAAAACTATGGCAGTGTACGTACTGCAATGCTCCTTCCGCCGATTTATCTCCCCTGCTAAGCTGATATAATCAAATCAACTCAGTGAGAGTCATAGAGCTTTTTGTGATGAAGTTCAAGTGATGCAGTTTGAGTGAAGACACTGTGCTTGCTTATGTCACTCTAAGGGGCCTTCAGGAGGTGTCCCTCAATGCCCATTGTGACCACTCTGGTCACCAGTTTGAACTCCTCTGCCCTGCAGCCAGGTACACAGGCATGTGCCCCTTCCCCTTTAAAGTCTTGGGAATTTTTGAAATTCCTCTTCCTGTTTGCTTGGTGTGGAGAGTTCACATAGCATCTTCCCAGCTGACCATACCGGCTCCCTACAGCAAACACGCTCCCGCCTCAAGTATACTAGAGTTGCTGGATCTGTTGGGTGTGTGGGGAGAGGAGGCTGTGCGGTTGCAGCTCTGCTCCAGCTGTAGGAACTTTGATACCTATGGGCAGATTACTCGTGGCATGGAGGAGAAGGGGCATGATAGGGACATGCAGCAGTGCTGTGCTAAGATCAAGGAGCTGAGGCAGGCATACCAGAAGGCAAGGGAAGCCAATTGTTGCTCTGGTGCATCGCCAAAGACATGCTGCTTCTGCTAGGAGCTGAATGGCATCCTTCACAGCGACCCCACCTCCATAACCAAGAGCCCCATGGATACTTGGGGGGCCTGGAGACAGTTGCCAGCAGAGTGAACCCCGAGGATGAAGTGGTGGACAAGAAAGTGGAGTTGGAGGAGGATGGGGGACAGGTGACAGGGTCATCTGGTGGTGTGGTGAGCCAGAACCTCTTTTTATCTCTGAGGGGTCTAGCCATGAGCACATAAGAACGGCCATACTGGGTCAGACCAAAGGTCCATCCAGCCCAGTATCCTGTCTACCAACAGTGGCCAATGCCAGGTGCCCCAGAGGGAGTGAACCTAACAGGTAATGATCTAGTGATCTCTCTCCTGCCATCCATCTCCACTCTCTGACAAACAGAAGCTAGGGACACCATTCCTTGCCCATCCTGGCTAATAGCCATTAATGGACTTAACCTCTATGAATTTATCCAGTTCTCTTTTAAACCCTCTTATAATCCTAGCCTTCACAACCTCCTCAGGCAAGGAGTTCCACAGGTTGACTGTGCGCTGAGTGAAGAAGAACTTCCTTTTATTTGTTTTAAACCTGCTACCCATTAATTTCATTTGGTGGCTCCTAGTTCTCATATTATGGGAACAAGTAAAAATTTTTCCTTATTCACTTTCTCCACACCACTCATGATTTTATATATCTCTATCATATCCCCCTACTTAGTCTCCTCTTTTCCAAGCTGAAAAGTCCTAGCCTCTTTAATCTCTCCTGATATAGGACCCGTTCCAAACCCCTAATCATTTTAGTTGCCCTTTTCTGAACCTTTTCTAATGCCAGTATATCTTTTTTGAGATGAGGGGAACACATCTGTACCGTGGTGTGATGAGCCAGGACCTCTTTTTATCTCTGAGGGGTCTAGCCATAAGAACATAAGAACGGCCATACTGGGTCAGCCGTTCTTACATCTGTATGCAGTATTCAAGATGTGGGCATATCATGGATTTATATAAGGGCAATAAGATATTCTCTGTCTTATTCTCTATCCCCTTTTTAATGATTCCTAACATCTCGTTTGCTTTTTTGACTGCCGCTGCACACTGTGTGGACGTCTTTAGAGAACTATCCATGATGACGCCAAGATCTTTCTGCTGATTAGTTGCAGCTAAATTAGCCCCCATCATATTGTATGTATAGTTGGGGTTATTTTTTCCAATGTGCATTACTTTACATTTATCCACATTAAATTTAATTTGCCTTTTTGTTGCCCAATCACTGAGTTTTGTGAGATCTTTTTGAAGTTCTTCACAATCTGCTTTGGTCTTAGCAGTTTAGTATCATCTGAAAACTTTGCCACCTCACTGTTTACTCATTTCTCCAGATCATTTATGAATAAGTTGAATAGGATTGGTCCTAGGACTGACCCTTGGGGAACACCACTAGTTACCCCTCTCCATTCTGAAAATTTAACACTTATTCCTACCCTTTGTTCCCTGTCTTTTAACCAGTTCTCGATCCATGAAAGGATCTTCCCTCTTATCCCATGACAACTTAATTTACGCATGAGTCTTTGGTGAGGGACCTTGTCAAAGGTGTTCTGGAAATCTAAGTACACTATGTCCACTGGATCCCCCTTGTACACATGTTTGTTGACCCCTTCAAAGAACTCTAATAGATTAGTAAGACATGATCTCTCTTTACAGAAACCATGTTGACTTATGAACAACAATTTATGTTCTTCTACATGTCTGACAATTTTATTCTTTACTATTGTTTCAACTAATTTGCCCAGTACTGACAGACTTACTGGTCTGTAATTGCCAGGATCACCTCCAGAGCCCTTCTTAAATATTGGCATTACATTAGCTATCTTCCAGTCATTGGGTACAGTAGCTGATTTAAAGGACAGGTTACAATGTCTCTGGCTCTGGCTCTCCAGCTCTCTGGCTCTGGCACACCTGATGCAGGAAAGAGGAGTTCCAGTAAGCACTCATTGTGCTTTGACACTGTAGGAAGACATGAGATAGAGCGCAGCTGCTGAGCCAGTTGTTGAAGCGCTCGTTGTTGGTTTCTGATGTAAGGCTTCATGAGCCACAGGAGCAAGGGGTAGGCTGGGTCCATAAGGATCACTTTGGGCATTTCCACAACCCCAGCTGGAATCTTCTGGTCTGGAAAGAAAGTCCCTGCTTGCAGCTTTCTGTACATGCCAGTGTTCACGAAGATGTGTGCGTCGTGCACCTTCCCTGACCACCTCACATTAATGTTGGTGAAAAGACCCTGGTGATCCACCAGAGTTTGCAGTGTCAGAGTAAGGTATGACTTTCTCTTGATGGACTCTATTGTGAGGTGGTCTGGGGCCAAAATGGGGATATGCATGCCATCTATCACCCCCCCCCCATATACAGTTAGAGAATCCCATTGCCGCAAAGCCATCCACTATTTCCCGCACATTGCCCAGAGTCATAGTCCTTCGTAGCAGGAGGCAATTAATGGCCCTGCACACTTGTATCACAACAACCCCCACGTTGGACTTCCCAACTCCAAACTGATTCGCAACTGATTGGTAGCAGTTTGGCGTTGCCAGCTTCCACACAGTGATCGCCATTCACTTCTCTATCATTAGTAAAGCTCTCATTTTGGTGTCTTTGTGCCAGAGGGCAGGGATGAGATCCACACACAGTTGGTGTCATTATCAGATTTGCAGCTCATGAAATACTGCAGGATCGGCCATGTTGTGTTCATAACACTCATCACAAGACTGGTGAGCAATGCTGGATCCATGCTCTCAGGCAGCGATGGTGGGTGCAAAGTTTACAGTGGCTGTTGAAAAGTGGCACAAAACATAGAAGCTCATAGAATGATGGGATGGAGAAAACTGCATCAGGAGATGGTAAGCCTGCCTCCATGATCCCTTCCCAGAAGTACCAGTAGCAGATGGTGACGAGTTGCCCAGTGGGATAGCTACCCACGGTGCATTGCTCTCTGTTGATGCAACGGCACCAACTGTGGATGCGCTCTGCCATCACAAGAAGAATTGTGTGGACATGCAAAAACGGTTTAATTACAGTGGTGGATGATCGTCAACATAACTTAAGTTGACTTAATTTTATAGCGTAGACATGGCCTTAGATGTAGACAGTGCAAGGTCAATGGAAGAATTGCAGGTTGCAGCGGCAAGGAAAAAAACCCCACAAGGTTAACCTTACAGAACATACATTGCTGAAAACAGAAGGTTAACTCTTGCAATGAATGAGACGCTTCACAGCAGTAAATACATTCCCTGAGGTACATGGCCACATTTTGTCTTTTAAAAGAAGCACGTACCAGGAAGGTACAACGCACGGCAGAGCACTGGGCAGCAGATTTCAGTTTGCAGGCAGGCGTGGTAAGCACACAAGAAAAGGTAGGAGGTGTCAGGGCACACCCGGGGACATTTTTGGTGGGGAAACTCTTGGCACATAAACAGGCTTTTCCGGGGAGCACCCTTTGCATAGCTGGACTGGCCACCACTGTATCCCAATTGTTTACCGCCGATTAAACATTAACCATAATTGCATTTAACCTCTGTAGTGTGATTACAAGTGTGCAATCACCAGACGTGCCTTCCCCACCATCATGGTCCCGCTGTTGGATCATATTAAAGAAGTTCTGTATTAAAATCACAAATGAGTTTGATTCCCCATAGTTTAAATTCCAGGGTATTACTAATTAAGAGGTCTCTTGGTTTTTGGTACTGTTTCTCTCCCTCTATGTGTGAAACTTGCAAGCTGCTAATTGCGTTAGTACATTCTAAGACAGAGTCTGTTCTCAAAGCAATTCACAGAGAGAGAGACTCAAAGCAATACTCTAACAACAGAAACAGCACCCAGAGACTCCCCGCCCTTTTGTTGTATTAACAATTGTGATTAAAATAGAGATAGAGGATGTATGTGGATGGATGCTTGGTGTGGATAATAAATGAATGATCAGGGAGGTGCCAGCCTAAGAATCCAGTGTCCATCGGCTGGAGAAGGCGTCAAGTGGAAATAACCAGAGGACCCCCGGAGGGCAGACTGGAATCCACCCAACAGCCTCAAGAATGGGAGAACCAAAGAACAAGATAACATCTCGGAGCCGTCAGGAATGTGCTATCTGCTGATTGATTCAGCAACAGCATGATGAAGCAATTCCCATAGACTGGCATAGGAAGAAATTCCTATAAAAATAGACTCTAAAAAGTGAGAACTTTGGGGGTCTGATTCTGCAAACCAACTTCCAGGAGCATCAGATGAGCATCTGACAAGGCCCTGCTCCCTCCTCATGTCCAGGCCACCTGGCCAGTGGCTTGGCATGAGCAACTCTAAGGCTGGTAACTATGATAACAACCTTGCAGAACCTGTGTGTGTGTGTGTGTGTGTGTTTGTATGAATGAATGTGTGAATAAATATGAGATTGAATGGAATGTTATAGCTATAACTAACTGCTTACTATGATTCTTTCTGTATTCACAATAAATGTGGTATTTTGCCTTTTTCCCTTTAATAAGATCCTGCTGGTTTTTATTTTATTGGTATAACACCGCAACAGTAGGCCCTGGGAGGGGATAGACTCCAGAGTTAGGGAAAGGTCTGGCTGCTCGTTGAGAATGGATCCTTCGCTTGCCTGCTGCACATTCTCCTCCTCCTCCTCTTCCTTATCAACAATGTCCTCCTCATTGTTGCCCGAGGCCACCTGGGGCCTTTGGAAGGTATCCATGGAGAGTGTTGGGGTACTGGTGGGGTCCCCGCCTAGAATCGCATACAGCTGCTCATAGAAGCGGCATGTCTGTGGCTCGGAACCAGAGTGACTGTTCGCCTCCCTTGTCTTCACGCGGCACTACTGTGTGTCCTTGGTGTCGCCTTTGTCCCCCATGCCCCTGTGTGATTTTGGCATAGACATCAGCGTTACTTCTGCTGGTTCGGAGCTCTGCCTGTACAGACTCTTCTCCTCACACAGCAATCAGATCCAGTGTTTCCTGTATGCTCCATGCTGGAGTGTGTTTGCGGCCCTGGGCAGGCATGGTCCGCTGTGCTGGTGAGCTCTCCATGCTGATCAAACAGGAAATGAAATTCAAAAGTTCCCAGGGCTTTTCCTGTGTACCTGGCTGACGTGCAGTGGAGTTGAAAGTGCTGTCCAGAGTGGTCACGTTGGAGCACTCTGGGACACCTCCTGGAGGCCAATCCTGTCAAATTACCCATTGTTGTGTCTACACTACCCCTAATTCGACCCAGGAAGGTTGACTCTAGTGTTACGCCTCTTGCTGAGGTGGAGTACAGGCGTCAATTTTAGAAGCACTTTAGGTCAATGGAAAGGGCTCGGTAGTGTAGACACACACATTATAAATTAGACCTAATGCAGCATGTGTCGACTTAACACTATGGTGTAGACCAGGCCTCAGGGAGGTTGATTAACTACAGTGAAAGGAGAATCCCTCCCCTCACAGCAGTGAGTGTCTGAACTGAAGCACTACAGCTGCGGGTGGTTTAAATGTAGACATAGCTGAGACAGAGAAAAAGGAAAAGCAGATGAAGGGAGGAGCGAGTGGGTGTTTGTGTGTGTGAGAGAGAGAGAGAGAGAGAGAAGGAAGAGTCATAGATTCATAGATTTTTATGGCCAGTAGAGACCATTAAATCATCTAGTCAGACCTCCTGTGTCTCACTGGTCATAGAATGTCATCCAGTGACCCCTATGTTGAGCCCAATACTTGTGTTTGATTAAAATCTCTTCCAAAAGGAATCCAATCTTGATTTGAAGACTGTCTGGCTTCTGCTTCCAACAGTGGTTCTTTTTATGCCTTTCTCTGCTAGATTACACAGCACTTTAGAACCTGTAAATGTATTTATACACTGTAATCAAGTCACCTCTTGATCTGCTCTTTGATAAACTAACTAGATTGAACTCATGCAGTTTGTAAGGCATTTTTGCCAGTCCTGCAATCATTTCTATGGTTCTTCTTTGCACTCTCTGGTTTTTAAAACAACCTGATTAAAATATGGACAGTAGAACTGGAGGCACGTAGGGTTTCCTTAATACATTTTTGGAGGGGATTTCCAGTTCATGAGAAATTTCAAAAAGTCAGAACTTCTCAGGACCTGCAAAACCCTAGTGTCACCCAGCTCTAATAATGCCTTATTTAGGTAATATTAGAGGCAGGTATTGAAAGGACACCATGCAGTGCAGGAGGGAAAGGCAGATAGATATCAGGGTTGGAAGGGACCTCAGGAGGTCATCTAGTCCAACCCTCTGCTCAAAGCAGGACCGATCCCCAATTAAATCATCCCAGCCAGGGCTTTGTCAAGCCTGACCTTAAAATCTTCTAAGGAAGGAGATTCCACCACCTCTCTAGGTAATGCATTCCAGTGTTTCACCACCCTCCTAGTGAAAAAGTTTTTCCTAATGTCCAACCTAAATTTCCCCCACTGCAACTTGAGACCATTACTCCTTGTTCTGTCATCTGCTACCACTGAGAACAGTCTAGAGCCATCCTCTTTGAAACTCCCTTTCAGGTAGTTGAAAGCAGCTATCAAATCCCCCCTCATTCTTCTCTTCCGCAGACTAAACAATCCCAGTTCTCTCAGCCTCTCCTCATAAATCATGTGTTCCAGTCCCCTAATCATTTTTGTTGCCCTCCGCTGGACTCTTTCCAATTTTTCCACATCCTTCTTGTAGTGTGGGGCCCAAAACTGGACACAGTACTCCAGATGAGGCCTCACCAGTGTCGAATAGAGGGGAACGATCACGTCCCTTGATCTGCTGGCAATGCCCCTACATATACATCCCAAAATGCCATTGGCCTTCTTGGCAACAAGGGCACATTGTTGACTCATATCCAGCTTCTCATCCACTGTACCCCCTAGGTCCTTTTCTGCCAGAACTGCTGCCGAGCCATTCGGTCCCTAGTCTGTAGCGGTGCATTGGATTCTTCCGTCCTAAGTGCAGGATTCTGCACTTGTCCTTGTTGAACCTCATCAGATTTCTTTTGGCCCAATCCTCCAATTTGTCTAGGTCCCTCTGTATCCTATCACTACCCTCCAGCATATTTACCTCTCCTCCCAGTTTAGTGTCATCTGCAAACTTGCTGAGGGTGCAATCCACACCATCCTCCAGATCATTTATGAAGATATTGAACAAAACTGGCCCCAGGACTGACCCTTGGGGGACTCCACTTGATACCGGCTGCCAACTAGACATGGAGCCATTGATCACTACCAGTTGAGCCCGACAATCTAGCCAGCTTTCTATCCACCTTATAGTCCATTCATCCAGCCCATACTTCTTTAACTTGATAGATAGAGAATGGGTCTAGAACCATTCAGACAGATAGGGTTTGTCATGTCTAGCTAATGAAGTGAACTGTTGAGCTGAGTGAGAAACTGCCTAATCTCTAGATAACTGCCTAATCTCTAGATTTTGTGGAATTCTTCTGGCCCTCAACATGTCAGGGCTCTCAGTAGTGCAGCTGTGAAAATGGCACTGAATAAAACAGAAGAGGAATAGAGAGATTGGTCTTACTTAGTCAAGATGGAAGACTGAGCTTGAGATCCACTATTGTCTGAAGTCACTTAAAGAAAGAGGCTATATTATTTAAATTTTTTAAAAATGCATTTCTTGCATGTCTTCTCTTTTTTTTATGGCAGAGAGGACAGGAATGCATGGAGCAGCCAAAATAAAACTCTCAAGATTTTCCATTTCCCGCTGTAGGCACGCATGAAAACACTCCAGTGGGGGTGACTGTAAATTAACCACCAATGAAGGAGAATAACTGTTGGGAGGTCTTAGTACACTGGCAATGTAAAAAACAGAAAACATAAGCATTTTTAGTCCCAGTTACTTGTTAGTCCCCACTGCAGCTACTGTTTTTACCTGGAGAATCTGAAGCCAGGAATGCAGGATATAGCAGAAGGCCCCAAGTCTAGGTGGTGAGTTTTGTTGGTTCCCATTATAGAAGATGGCAAAAAGGACAGTATGGGCTGGGTTCCATGAGATTTTCAGCCCCCATGGGACTTCCAGTATGTTCTTGAGGTTTCATGGGATTTGGCAGGAGATTTGGAGCCATGAGATCTTGTGGGATTTAGCATGGGATGAACCATAGATCTTGAGGTATTTGGCATGAGATTTGGAACCTTGGTAAGAACCATCTGCTCAAGGCCACTTCCTGTTTGCTGGTTTCCAGCAGTCAGCCATGAGTGGTGCATAGCATAGGCTGGAGAAGGCAGTGCCTCCCCAAACAGCCTCATGTGGCTGCACCCATGTTCTGCCCCAAAGCCCCCTCCTGCTTGCCGCTAGTTGCCCCAGCCCAGGCAGGCTGCCTCCTCTTCCGGGAAGCCTGCTGGGTGGGGCTGGGGCTAGGGTGGTCGGCCTGTGGCCAGAACTTGGGGTGGCTGGGACTGCCCAGCTCTGGGGGACCCCCAGCGCTAGGGTCAAGCCACCCAGTACTCTGGGATTGGAAGGGGGCCATGTGACATCCACCCACACTCCAGGGTTGGAGGTGCTTGGGTGGCCTGGGGCTATGGGGCTGGCAGCCACGGCAGGTGCGTCTGGGCTTTGGCAGGGGAAGGGGGATGGCAGGGGCGGGGCCTCAGGTGGAAGGGGCGGGCTGGGCTAGGAGCTAGCGTCCCTGTGCCCGTGGTTCACCCACTGCCCATGCAGTCAGCCCACCCTCCATCCCTTTACTAGGTCCCTTTGGGCTACTTGCCACTTTGGGTCTGGGAAGGAATTTTTCCCCATACCACCAGATTGGCTGAGGCTGGTAAACTGTTTGTGTTTTTTTCCTTCCTCACAGCAAAGCCTAGGATTGGGTCTTGGGCAACCAAAGGGCTGGAATTTTCTTCTTCCTAGAAGTCACAGTTTAAACTTATGCGAGAGTTGTTTAGTTGTTACAACTTTTGGCAGGTGCCCAGTGCTGCAGTACAGGAACTTGCTGATTTAGGCTCTAGATCCAGACAGCTAAGATACAGTAGTCGGTATTCTGAGGGCATCTCCTTGTATACAAGATGGGGTCATTGGGTAGAGCGGCTACACTAGAGAGCTTTCAGTGACACAGCTGCATTGGTGCAGCTGCACCACTGTAAGCTCTCTAGTGTAGCCATAGCCTTGGACATCTTCTTAACACCCTCATCTCTTAATTTTGGCTCAGGGCTGCAAGGACTGCTACTAGTTAGCACAGTGTCAACAGCTCTCTATCTGCACAATCCTGCACCCACTGATGTCAATGGCAAAGTTTCCATTCACTTCAGTAGTTCAGGATCAGCCTTAAGAGTGATTGGAAAGGAAATGATGCTGTACCAGTTAGTGGTGCTGAGAAGATCTGATTGAGAATTTTCCAATAAAATGTTTTTTTCATTGGCAACTACTGGTTCATTGAAACTGTTCACAGGAAAGTGTTGGTTTTGACCAATTATCTGACTCAAAAATGTTGAAAAAATCATTTTCACATTTTCTAAATGAAATATTTGGTTTTCCAGTTTGAAATGGCTTTTCATTTTGAAATTTAAGCTAATCATAGTCAAAATTGAAATGAAATGTTTTGAAATTCTCAGAACAAAATGTTTCAATTAACCTGGACCAAACTAGTTTTTGAATATTCAGATTATAGAGATTTTTGTCCTGATTCAAGATAGATTTTTTTTTTTTTTGATATCGTAAAAATTTTCACAGGATGAGAAAACTGTTTCCTGCCAAGCTCTAGTGCTGACCCCTCCAGGGCAAAGTACACACTGCACTCTCTCCCATGTTTGTGCAATGACTATTTCAGGTGGGGTTCCTGCAGCACGGGCTTACCGTGGATTCTGTTGCAGTGCAAAAATTGAAAACAAGCTGGTCTACAGTGAAAACTTACAGTGCCATAGCTACGTCTCTCGGGGATGTGAAAAATCCAACCTAGCTTCTGGTGTAGACAGTACTCCAGCTACTGCCTCTTGGGGTGGTGGATTACCTATGCTGAGAGGAGAATCTTTCCCAACACTGTAGTGAGTGTCTACACTGAAGCACTACAGTAGTGCAAATGAAGCTCTGCAGCTGTGCCACTGTAGCATTTTAAATATAGACATACCCTGATCATCAAGGAACCAGCCAGATAAAGGCTAGTGAAAAGTAAAGTAGAGTGAGAAAGCTAGATGGTCCTCACACCTTTACATAATAAATTAACCACCTATTTAGGAGTTGTTCCCAATGCAGTCACACCCGGGACCATGATACCACTCATATCAGATGAATCTTAACTGCATCACAGTAAATACCCAAAGGCACTGGTAGATTGTGATGCTGTCTGGAATATGGGTGACCATTTATAATATTATTGATACCAATATTAAAAAATTGCTATTAATCTTACAAGATATGCCATGTAAGGTATCAGTGGAAAACTTATGATTGCTAAATATGATAATCATGTTTATACATATGTATCATCTTTGTCTTGTGAGTTATAAATACATGTGATGTATTGATATCTCAAACTTGTGCTGTATATCTGGGTGACACCCTCAGACAGACTGGCATCAGCATTATCCAGACTGCTTGATGGCCTATTGAGGGCAATCAGCTATCCAATGAACTCATTGAAAAAAGCCTGGGGCTACACTTATGAGTCAGCCGAACATGTAGGGACATGCCTGTGGACTGAGGACTCCAAGTGATTTTCCATGCCCATGTGTTGTGAGCTTGTGTTTGGGATGAAGGATATACAAGCCACATGGAAAAGGATATAAAAGGGCAGCTGCATCTTCTCCATTTTGTCTACAATCCTGCTTCTCACCTCTGGAGTAACTTCTCTACAAACTGAAGCTCTGGACTGCTAGACCCATCCAAGCTTTGGATGTATTCCAGAGAGAATTTACAAGCCAGTAAACTCACTAATGCAGCTTAGAATCTGATATATGGATTCTGAAGTTATATGTTTGTATCTGATTGCTTTGACCATTTAACAATTCTCTTATTGTTCTTTTCTTTTATAATAAAGCTTTAGTTTTAGATACTAAAGGATTGGCTGGCAGTGTGGTATTTTGGGTAAGATCCAAACTAGTATTGATCTGGTAATGTGGCTGGCTCTTTGGGAATCAGAAGAACATTTTGTATGGCGAACAGAGTTTTAAATAACTCCTCACCTTACTGGATGCGCTGATTGGGAGCCAGAGAACTGGAATGCAATAGAGGAGTCTGTGTGATTTCTTTGTTTTAGCTTCTTGATAATCAGTGTGGGGGATCAAGAGGACAGTTTGTGATTGATTGGTGAATTGAAGGCCCTGTCTACACTGGCAAATTTCTGCACAGTAAAGGGACCCAGAGGCAGCGGACGACTCAGAAGTCAGAGATGCATGCAGCCAGGAGCTCTTTTCTACCCCGGAGGAGGCTAGCCAGTCACAGCTGTTGGACCTGGCAAAGCGCAAATAGGAGAGGAGGCCCCTGGTAAGTGGATTTGATTTTGGAAATCGCTGAAGTGAGTTGTTGGGGGCAGGAGGATTTCAGAAAGCAGCCTTGTGTCTGTATGATGTGCGTACCACCACATGCCTACTCTGAGTGGCGGAACAGGCTGTTGATTGACTCCCTCACTTCACTGGGACACTGATAATCTTCACAGAAATCTGTCTCAGAGATCTCCTGGCTCCAGTCTGTACCCGCGACATTCCACTCCTCCACCATCACAGTCCAGCACTGTGGACTCCCAGTACCCACTGCACTCAACACCTATCCCTCTGCAATTTGGCCCTGCTGAAGTACAGTACCCGCTGCACTGTACTCCAAAGGAGAAGGTTGGATATGATCCCTGAACATACACAAATCTTTAACTGTCCCGGGACCCCACCTCCTCCTGGGACCTTCCCTTTCCCCATCCCCCTCGGGGCTGATGTGGTTTTTTGTTTGACTCTCTCCTCCGGTTGTCGTTTTTTAATAAAATAATTGTGTTGGTTTGAAAGCAATCTTTATTCTATTAATTGAAAACAAACAGAGCCCTGCAAAGCAACAGACAATTCTCTTAAACCTTCATATTGCATCATCTGCACCAATCACAATTACCTCCTAGCATTACAAGCACTGCACTCCCGAGCATAGCAACAAATATTAGTGGCTTTCAGCTTCAAATTGCTGCCTCAAGGCATCCCGGATCCTTATGGCCCCTCTAATAGCCCTGGTCTCTGGCTGTTCAAATTTAGCCTCCAGGCACTGAGCCTCAGCAGTCCAGCCCTGAGTGAAGCTTTCACCCTTCCCTTCACAAATATTATGGAGCATATAGCAGGTGGATATAAGCATAGGAATATTGTCATTGGCCATGTCCAGCTTCCCATAAAGGCAGCGCCAGCGAGCCTTTAAACAGCCGAAAGCACACTCAGCAGTCATTCTGCACTTGCTCAACCTGTTGTTGAACTGCTCCTTGCTGCTGTCAGGGTGCCCCATGTATGGCTTCATAAGCCATGGCATTAACCGGTAGGCAGGGTCTCCCAGGGTCACAATGGGCATTTTGACTTCCCCTACAGTGATCTTCTGGTCTGGGAAAAAAGTCCCTGCTTGCAGCTTCCTGAACAGGCCAGTGTTCCAAAAGATGTGTGCATCATGCACCTTTCCGGACCAACCTGCATTAATGTCTATGAAACGCTGTCATAAACATACAGCTAAGTGTAGCATAAAATCCCTCCTTTACCTGTAAAGGGTTAAGAAGCTCAAATAACCTGGTTGGCACCTGACCAAAAGGACCTATAAGAAAAGAAGATACTTTCAAATTGGTGGGGGGAGGTTTTTGCTTTGTCTCTTTGTGTGGGTTCTCTCGGAGCCAGAGAGGGACCATGGGCAGGAAAAACCATCTCTTAAAACCCTGCCTGAAATAAGATCTAGGATTACAAAAATTGTAAGTAAAGCAAGGAAAGGTGTTAGATTATCTTTTGTTTTAGTTTGTGAATTTTCCCTGTGCTAAGAGGGAGGTTTATCCCTGTTTTTTGTAACTTTAAAGTTTTGCCTAGAGGGGAATCCTCTGTGATTTGAATCTGATTATCCTGTAAAGTTATCTTCCATCCTGATTTTACAGAGGTGCTTCTTTTACTTTTTTTTCTCTTCTTATAATAAAGTATGTTTTTTAAGAATCTAGTTTACCTATTTGGTTGGTATATTATTCTCAAGCCTCCCCAGGAAAGGGGGTGTAGGGACTTGGGGGGATATTTTAGGGAAACAGGAACTCCAAGTGGTCCTTTTCCTGAATCTTTGTCTAACTCATTTGGTGGTGGCAGCAGTACCCATCCAAGGACAAGGAAGGATTTGTGCCTTGGGGAAGTTATTAACCTAAGCTGCTAGAAATAAGCTTAGGGGGTCTTTCATGTGGGTCCTCACATCTGTACCCTAGAGTTCAGAGTGGGGAGAGAACCCTGACAAATGTCCACAGTGATCCACAAGTACCTGGAGAACCATTGAGAAATACCCCTTCCGATTAATGTACTTGGTGGCTAGGTGGTCTGGTGCCAGAATTGGAATATGCGTGCCATCTATCACCCCTGCGCAGTTAGGGAAGCCCATTTGTGCAAAGCCATCCACAATGTCATGCATGTTGCCCGGAGTCATGGTCTTTCAGAGTAGGATGCGATTAGTGGCCCTGCAGACTTCTGTCAACACGAGTCCAACAGTCAACTTTCTGACTCTGAACTGGTTAGCTACTGATAGGTAGTGGTCTGGAGTAGCCAGCTTCCACGGTGCAATCGCCACGTGCTTCTCCAAAGGCAGGGCAGCTCTCATTCTTGTGTCCTTGTGCTGCAGGGCTGGGGCGAGCTCATCACACAGTCCCATGCATGTGGCTTTCCTTATCCTAAACTTCTGCAGCCACTGCTCATCATCCCAGACGTGCATGATGATGTGATCCCACATCCATTCCTGCAGACCGAAGAGGCAGAGCATGCAGTACGCAAACCGTTGAACAATGGCGCCAAATGCGGACGGGAGGCACACGGATTGCTGGGATGCGCAGCAATCCATCATGGGGCACTGGAACAGGACCCAGGATGCCCCGCGACGCCCTCTGCTGTCCCACAACTCTTAGTGGCAGAAGAGGAAGCGATGCTTTGTGGGATAGCTGCCCAGAATCCACTGCTCCAAATACCATTGCAAGTGCCGCAAATGTGAACAGGCTATTGTGCAGGCAGCTGACAGTGTGAACACACAACAGCCGTTTCCCTTTAATACTCTCTGAGCAGCGCTGTAATTGCCGGTGCTGTAACTCTGCCAGGGTAGACAAACCCTAAACTTAAGTGTTAACTACCAGTTTTGGGAGAATCTGCTCTCTTTTCGCTGCCTGTCCTTTGACATTTTCAGTGTGGGCTACCCTAGGCACCTCGGGTCACATAATAGTGCATATCACATAATAGTGTTATATCTAATATTTTTCACTTCTGAAATTATCACTACAGCAGTGGACATCAGATCTTAAAATTTCTTCTCATATTTCAACTTATTTCTGTTGTTTTCTTTTTCTTGAGTTTACCAACTTCACATTAAAGCTCTATCTTCTCCACATCCTGAGATTTATTCAGGTCTATGTCTTATGCCAATTTCTATTGTATTACTTTTTGGTTTCTGTTTTCTATCTCCATGAGCAACCCTAATGTAAGACAAGAATCACAGTTTATCCCTGGAGAGTTAAAAATATTGAGAAATGAAAGATGTTGAAAGTCTATTATGTCAACGGGTGTATAATCACACCCTAGCATTTCATTGTGTCCATACCATGTCATTTTCTTTTGTCGCCTATTACTGTATTTCAAAAGTTCCATACAGTAGATTTCTTTAATTTGCTGTTTCCACTGCTTGAAAATATGCTCCTTGTGGGGAAATTTGCTCTCATTTCACAGAAGCAGAAACAAATGCAAAACAGAAAGTTAGGAGGGAACTTCATTCAAATCTACATAGGAATTTGCATGCTTTGCTAGCTCTGCCATGTGACAGTTCAACTGCACTTCTGTTGTGGAGAAATGTTTATACACTATGGGTTTTTTCTGAGTTGGTTTTCTTCCATTGTTGCTAAAAAGACACTAATTCCCCAGGCTGCCCTGGACCTCGCATCCCCCTGAAGCGTGGGACCCCCCAAAGCGTGGTAAGCCCAAACATTGGTGGAGCCGGGCCCACGTTCCTAAATATTGGTGGAGCATGGGCACCACGGGCCCATATAATTCGCCCTCTATGTTTCTAACCATCAGAGGAGAGAAGTTCTGGAACAGCCTACCAAGGGGAGCAGTGGGGGGAAAAAAACTGACTGGCTTCAAGACTGAGCCTGATATGTTACTAGAGTCAATGGTATAATGAGACTGCCTACAATGGCATATAGTCCATCTGCGAGTGCTAGTAGCAAATATCTCCAACAGCTCGTGATGGGACACTAGATGGGGGGGCTCTGACTTACTACAGAGAACTCTTTTCCAGGTGTCTGCCTGGTGGGTCTTGCTGAAATGCTCAGAGTCCAACTGACCGCCATATCTGGGGTCAGGAAGGAATTTTCCCCTGGGTAAGATTGGCAGAGACCCTAGGAGTTTTCTGCCTTTCTCTGCAACATGGGGTACTGGTCACTTGCTAGTTTAAACTAGAGCAAATGGTGGATTCTCTGTTTAAATCAGGATTTGAGGATATTAGTAACTGAGTCAGAGGTTATGGGTCTTTTACAGGAATAGGTGGGTGACGTTCTGTGGCCTGCGATGTGCAAAAGGTAAGACTAGTGATCATGATGGTCCCTGCTGGCCTTAAAGTCTATGAGTCTATTGTCTCTGGATGTATTGTTTTCATTAGATAGAGGTACAGGTGGTGCTGCAGCCCTGCAGTTCATGGCCATTTGAAAGAGAACTAAGGAAAATGCATCCCTTTGTGACATCTGGTGAGTCTTAAGCTTTTTGGTGTTATTTCACAGTTGGTTCACAGTGCGACTCATCTCTTAGCCTCTTTAGTAATAGCTGGTTCAGAGGTGAGTCATCTCTTAGCTGCATTAGTGAATTTGTAACTTGGGCCTTGTACACATCCAAAAATTGCACCAATTTAACTAAAATGGTTTAGATTGAGGGAAAGAATCAACTTAAATTAAACAAGAATAATGCACTAATTTAAGGGTGTCCATATGAGAAGGTAGCACTAAGGGCTTGTCTATATACAAAAGTTTTAAGAGGTGCTCAGCTCCTCACATAATCAGACCCTAGGACTGAAACTGTGCAACCACCAGATGGCCATATTCAGACCCATATTAAGGCAACTTTGCACTTCCCTGGCTGCACAAAAACGGCTTATACTGACAGCTGAAGATTCTGCTGCCATAGAGGAATTCTTGGCTGGTCTAGCATCTCTTCCAAGCATCCGTGAGGCTGCTCTAAATCATTCTAAGGGTCAGACCTGCACCTGGCTGGCCATAGATTTGGAGTGCGAGCAGAAAGGTGACTTATAGGAGCCACCTTTGCTTCCCACGTATTCCCAGGGCTGCTCCAGTGCATTTAGGGTTGCCAACCGTCCAGGATTGTCCTGGATTCTCCAAGAATTAAAGATTAATCTTTAATTAAAATTTATTTTGTGTGGTGAAACTTCCAAGAATACATCCAACCAAAATTGGCAAACTTAAGTGCACTTGAGGATTGCATTCCAAATATTTAGTTGGTAGCAGGGTTCCTAGTGCTACCTAATTAATGTGAACAAGGATTTCTCCCCGGCCACTGAGGAGATCCTGTAATTAGTAGATCATCTGCTACTGCAAGCTTCACAGACGCTTGGACCAGTTGTGGGATGGAAAGTTTCATGAGGAAGAAATGAACTGGCTGTTTGAATGTTAGAAAATCACCAGAGCAAGGTAACATAAGCCAGTATGTCTGCAGATTACATAGCTGCGGTGCCATTTTAGCTGCTTGAATAAAATTAACATGTTTACAATAAAATATAATTGATGTTGCAGAATAAATATTGATTAAATTACTTGTTTCAATTAAAAGTATAGCTATGCTATGGCGACACAGTGGGAGCACTGCAGCTATATCATTGTAGTGACATAGAGTAGGAAGGGGTTTTTCCATTGCTGTAGTTAATCCACCTCTTCAAGAGGCGGTAGCTAGTCAATGAAAAAATTCTTCCGTTGAACAAGTGGCAACTACATCGGGCGTTAGGTTGGCTTAACTATGTCAATCAAGGGCGTGAACTTTTTTACATGTAGCTATGTCGACCTAAATTTTAAAGTGTAGACCTGGCCTGATTCTCACATTTCATCTGTTTTTTCAAAATTCATACATAATACAGATTGTATCTCAGTTGGTACACGATCCCTCCTGCTCCTTCCTCTGTCCTTCTCTGTTATTATCATTTCCACTGTTAAATAACCTCATTTGGATTGCAAAATTTTTAGGGCATGGACATTTTTTATTTCTGTAAAATGCCTTGCAAAATTATAGCATTGCATAAATATTAAGTAAAATAAATAGTATCCCTGAGTTGTTTTTCTGGGAGCGTAGCCTATGTGAATATGATTTCCATACTTTGTTGCAGGTGAGTTTGGTCTGTTTTGGTACAGAGTGCTGCTATGGTGGCTTAAATGAACAGCCTGCATGAACAGTGCATGCAGGAAGAGCAATACAATTTATTTAAAGATTTCCATGGAGTACCATGGCACTGAAACTCATTTAAGCATCCATAACAACAACTAGCCTAATTTGGTATGGGTCTGTCAGTTCTAGTAGTCTGGTGAAGTGGACCTGGTGTGGCTGGCCAGGAGAAGAGACGAGTCCCTGCCTGAGAGCTTAGGGTGCAAGTGTTACGTTTTGCCATAAGGGGGAGAGGTTTGGATGTGTTTGTGTGTGTCACCCTTCAGGCCCTGGGGTGTGTGTATGTTGTGTTTTGGCCTGGGGAGTGCAGGTGTCATGTTTCAGCCTGCGGGGGATGTGTGTGTTTTACACTCGGGCTTTGGCTGTAGGAGGTGTGCACACATGTATGATCACACTTGGGGTTTGGTGGGGTAGCTGTGTGTGTTCATGCTGGGTTTGTGAGATCACAGTTAGGAGCTGATGATGGCTGTGAGTGTTCACAGTGTGTGTGAGGGATCACACGTGGCCCTTGGGACTGTATTCGGTAGGTTTCAGAGTAGCAGCCCTGTTAGTCTGTATCCGCAAAAAGAAAAGGAGGACTTGTGGCACCTTAGAGACTAACAAATGTATTTGAGCGTAAGCTTTCGTGAGCTACAGCTCACTTCATCGGATGCATGCCGTGTGTGTGTAAGATCTCAGACGGGGCCTGGGGGATGTCTCTTCTCCTGGCCAGCCACACCAGCACACACACTGCATGCATCCGATGAGTGCGTGTGACATGAACACACTCATCGGATGCATGCAGTGTGTGTGCTGCTGTGGCTGGCCAGGAGAAGACCCGCGCGCCTTGTTGTCCGGCCCATGGGGGGCGGGGCTGATGCCGGACAGCTCCCGCCTAGGCGCTCACCCCGGCGCGCGCGCGTTGCCTGGGGACAGGGGCGCGCGGGGAGGGGAGGGGGGGGTTACGTGGTGACGTTATTTCTATATGAGCGCGAGCGGCGGGAGCTCGGGTCTTTTTACCGCCAGTCGCGCGGCACCTCCTCCTCGCTCCTGAGTCACTGCGAGCCCCGGTTCGGCGCAGGTACTGAGGAGGGGGGAGCGGCTGGCGGGGGCCGTTGCGGAATCACGGCGCCCGGCTCTGGGCGGGTGGGGGTCCGCTCAGCTCTCGGGGGAGGCGCCCCTCAGCCTGGCCGGGCCGGGCCCCTGTTCCGGGGTCGCCGGGCAGGGGTGGGCCGGGACCGGATGCGGCTGGGACTGGGCCGGGCCGGACGGAGTCGGTTGTCCCGGTGTCTGCGCGGCGCGGGGGCCCTCCCCTCCCGCGGGGCCTTTCTGCTTCGCCCCGGGGAGCAGCGCCGGTTGGTCGCCTGCTCCGGGGCCGCCATGGCCGCTGGGGTCGCACTAGGCCGCGCTGCCCTGGGCCTGGCGCGGGGTGGGGAGAGGTCGGTCTGCCTGGTAGTAAGTAGCACGTGGGGACGGGGCTGCCTCCGACCTTCCCCGGGGCGCTGCCCCGCCCGATGCTGATGTGCGTGTGTGGGGTGGGGGGGAGAGTCGGGGTGAGCAGGGGAGGCTGTGCTGAGGTGGATTGGCCGGGGGGGGGGCGGCTGTGTGTGGGGTGTGTGTCTGTGGCGGGGGGAGGTTGTTGGCGTGGGGCAGGCGATGCCTCTGGGGAGGGTAGTGAAGGCCGCCTGGTGCTAGCTATGGCTCCTTGCTCTCTCCCCGGGGAGCGTCGAAGCTAATGTGCTGCGCAACTTGTTACTGACAGGGGGACCCAGCGATTTAGAGCCTGGCGGTGGATCGCTTGCGCTCCCTGCCTTGTCGAAGAGCTCTGTCCGCTCAGTTCCTAGCCTCCCCCGATGCATGGTATCTAGTGAGTTGAGCGCAGCCTGCTAGTCCGCTCTGGGCTTCGTTCTTGGCGCTTACTCACAATTCCATGTAAAGGTCGCGTTTAAAGTACCATTAGTGGCTGTAAGTGATGATGAGAGGTAGCTTCCCTTGTCAGAAAGGAAACTTGACGTATTAGTAATCTCCACCCCCTGGAGCAAGTTTCAAGCAGTGTTGATGGGTTGTTTTTATACTGTTACCGGTTGCATAATATTACTGGTGATATCAGAATTTAGACTTCAAAAAATCCACTTACTCCAAGAAGCCAGGGAATGCACTTACAACAGGAATTTCTATAGAAATTCAGCTTAATAAAAAAAAAATTCCGTCTCTATTTGGTTGATAAAATAACTCTCCAAAAGTGAACAGAGGGTAATCAATATGCTGATGTTTTCCTTAGTCTGTAGCCAGACATTCAGTGCCTCTGCAGCAGTAGCAAAGTGCAGTTCATAAGATTTGTTAGATTCCTTGCTGCTGTTTGGAACTTGGTGGAAGACTTTTGTACAGCATGCTGTAGTTCCTTGGGAAAAGTTACCACCAGCAGCAGCAGAGGTAGACACTGAGATACTCACAGGGGAAGAGGAATCAAAAGACCAGGAGACTGGAGTAGTGGCGGAAGGGTACCAGAGAATTCTGCTCCTCCTCACATCAGGCATGAAGCTCCGGAGGGAGAGAGAAGTGAAGATTCTTCCCTTGAGAGCAGTTTAGAGGTTCTGGAAAGTGTATGGAAGCACTATTCTTAGCAGCTTTGGATGCTAGGTTTCTTACCAGGGCCTTGCCCTGTGTGTGTATTTTGTGTCTGGTAAACTTTTCAAGCTCTTATCAGAATTCTACTGAACTTAAAATGAAATTATAGACTTGTAAATTATAAATTTAGAAAATTTATTGTTTTAATCTGTCATTCACACAAACTTGTGAAGATGTTCTCTTATGTGAACTGATGACATTCAGCGGAGCTAGGCATTGTACAGGTATGTTGCAAAGCTTCCCTGCAGCACTTCTTTCTTGATATGAGACTTGGTTATTCTAGGCGGAGACTGCATTCCTGAGAATGTCACCATATTCTATTAAATTGAATTTCTGCAAGTCAGTGACATGGTAAAAAGTTGTCCATTATCTGAACTTTCAAAATACAAAGTAACCACATGAAATAAACGTATTCATTATCAGAGAAATGTCAGAAACTAAGTACACCTCTACCCTGATATAATGCAAATTTGGATATAACGAGGTAAAGCAGGGTTCTGGGGGGCGGGGCTGCGTGCTTCGGCAGACTAGCGCATCAGTGTGTCTGGCTCCCACATGCTGCTGTGAGGGGCATGTTAAGGGTGCCAGGCCGGGACCGAGGGGTTGGATAATGGGGCCATGGGGGGAAGGGGAATGGGTTGGTTCAGATGGGGCTGCGGCGGGGCTCGGCCAGTCTGCGGCAACCCAGGGAGTGGCTCATGGCTGGAAGTTCATGCCCCAGCCCGAGTGCCTGCGGCCGGAGGGAGTGGGTCCGTGTTGTAGCCCCGGCTCCGCGCCCTGGCTGGGGGTGCTGTGTGCTCCACCGGGCTGGGCGGTTTTGCCGCCGCTTCGCTCAGCTCCTGCCTCCCTCCTGCGCACCGGCCAGAGGGTGCTGCGTGCTCTGCCAGGCTGGGTGGTTTTGCTGCCACCGCTTCGCTCAGCTCCTCCGTCCCTCCTGCGCCCCGCCCGAAACCCTCTGCCCCATTAACAAAAATGATTTAGTTTGCAAGCTTACAAACATTTTTATCCTAAAGGGATAAAAATATCTTTCCTAGTAAAATTTCAAAGCACATTATTTCTTTGTACACTCTAATCCCTCTACCCCGATCTAGCGTGGTTTCACTTATAACGCGGTAAGATTTTTTGGTTCCCGACGACCGTGTTATATTGGGGTAGAGGTGTAGCTGTTAAAGTAATAAAAACAATTTTTGGAGCGGTTGAGTGTGTTGGTTTTTTTTTTTTTTTTTTTTGGCATTATCCCAAGGGATGCAAGACACGGCTTCCATGTATGGTTCATCGCTCAGGGAATGTCAATTAAGGTCCAGCAGATGTTTCAAAACATTTAGGTGTCTCTACTGGTACAGTGTTTGAACACCAACTGATTTTGTGGTCTGCAGTCATACGGCTTTGGGCTGTGCACATGTTCTATTTCAAACTAAACTGGTTTAGGCCTGGTCAATACTTGTATGGGGAACTTAAGAAACAGCTGGATGCTGCAGAAAGTGGTAACATTTGTTGTATTTTAAATATTGTCATCCATTATTCTGTGAGCATGTACAAAATCCGATTAATCCACAAAATGGGTGGCATACTTGACTCTAAATTAATATTGAACCAATACTTCAGCCTGTCACTAGGGTTTAAGAAGGTGCCACCAGATGAAGTGTGAAAGCTGGTTCCTAATTGCTTGTGGTTAGAGCCCATGACTTTCGAGAGTAGGATGTTGAACTTGTTGTCTGGTCACTTCCTAGTTTGGGTAACTGCATTCTAACTACATTCCATCTGTCCTAAACTGTAGATTTGCTCTGCAGTATCTTACAACAGCTGTTAGTACATGTAGATCAGTTTGTTTGCAAATTGCTTTGGGATTCTTTGCACTCAAAAGTTGTGTATAACTAAAGTTAGTTAACTAAAAATAAATTGTTAATGCCACTAACTGACCCTGGCCTGCAGAAGCATAAGGTTAATGAACTAACACTCATTTCCACCTAAACCACATCTAGGTTTTAGCTTTTATATACAAATGCTTTTTTACATGTAATCCAATCAACATATGTATGGAAGATTTTACAGAAGGTGCTTGAAGACGTCTCCATTTTAGCTCCTGATTGACTTAATTGGATTTAAAAACACAATGTGGGCAGCCTGTTGAAGATTTCTTATGCGTTTAGCAGATTTTGTAGATGCAATAAAATTCAGTGCAGAGGAGGCATGTAATTGTACAGCTTAGGCCTCATGTATTCCCCAGCAGGCTGGACCTTAAATTTGCAGAAATATTCCTGAATTTTATGATAGACTAGAAACTTTGCAGCAGCATCATTTATTAGAATTGCCCAAGCATTCTAGGGGGCACCAGGAAGCTGAAAAATTCTGTTTTGGTTCTCTCAAGCCATATTTTTTTTCTTAAACCCTTCCTGTGAACTTTTTCATGTTTTTGGTGGTTTGTCCCAGTTCAGGACACACCACCTCTCTCCCCCCACAAAAAAAGAAGGAAATCTTTCAGATGTGAATTTTTCTCGACAAATTTTTTTTTTCCTGGCCAGCGCTATTTAGAGCTCGTTCAAGTGTGTGAACAGTTCAGAACATTTGAATTTCACCTGCCATTGTGTTGCCCATTCACCCAGCAGGTATCACATTAAAAGTGGGAACTTCAGAGCTCTCTCCTAATGCTGGTGCTGCGACTACACCATGCGGCAGCACTTTAATGTTGCAAGTGAAGACATACCCTAAGACAGCAGTAACTTTCCTTAGACTTCAACTCTCAAATTATCTACAAGCAAACTACCATTTAAGAACTCATGGAGCTTCAATTTCGCTCCTACTATCAAGGATAAACAAGAACTGCTCAGATTAATAAAGGACAAATATCTACATGGGCTTGTACAGAAGTCTTCTGGGCAACTCCTGGGCTGGTTCTAACAAAAGGGTTTGATTTTTTTCTACATAAAAAAAGCTTCTCTTGCAAGTTTCCATCAGATAATAAACAATTCCGTCAACAAGCGCTCAACAACCCCTCTGCTAGTTTGTAGCATTCTGAGGCTAGGTCTGTATGATACTTTACATCAGTGTAACTACGTCACTCAGGGGTGTGAACAATCCACACCGTTGAGCAACGTAGTTATACGACATAGTCCTGTGTAGACAACACTATGTCGGGAGGCGACTTTCTCCCACAGACATAGCTACCACTTCCTGCAGAGGTGGATAAACTATGCTGATGATAGGTGCTCTCCTGTCAGCACAGGAATGTTTTCACTTATGTGCTGCAGCTATGGTGATGCAGCATTTTAAGTGTAGACCTGCCCTGAGTGCTTGTAATTTACCCTTGCTGGGAAGATAGAATAGGATCCCAGACTCTGGTCAAGTGAGTAAGGAAATGTACTACAGAATTAGTTTAAAACTATGACAGACAATTAATTCTACCCCTTTATTCTATTACTGATTCAGACTCTCTGAACTGGTTCTAAAAGTGGGGTAATTAGAATGTAGGGACCTAGAATACAGGCCACATGCTCTCAATACTCGCTATACTGAACAAGCTTTAATTCTATATTAATAGAGAAGTATCGTATAATCTAGTGGTCTAAAACTAGAACTAAGAATCAGGGATTTAAACGCTAATTCCAGTTTTAACAGACTGCCTCAGTTTCTCCATTTCACCATCAATAAAAAGGCAATAATGCTGATCATGAAGGGATGTTGTGAGGGCTAGTTACATCATGTATTGGAAAAAATAACCCAAACTATCAAATATTCATCCAAAGACTTCAATGTATTGTTTATTCTCCATGCCCAATTCTGCAGAGGAGTTATCTGGGAGTTGGCAGAGATGCCAGAAAGGGATACGCACAGTGGAGCAATTTGGCAAAACAATTTAGGGCAGCTGGGGTCAGTTTAATAGTTTATCTGACAAGATCAGTTCATACCCATTTCAAAACCAGCTGAAGGAAAGGATAATGTCAGCTGGCTGTTGAGGTCACTTACAATCAAATGTGACAAAGGTTGACAATTACACAGATATCTCATATCTGCAAGCCTATGGAGCAGGGGTATGGCCTGCATGTGGCCTATCAGGGTAATCCGCTGGTGGGCCATGAGACAGTTTGTTTACATCGACTGTCCGCAGGCATGGACGCGGTTTGCTGTTCCCGGCCAATGGGAGCTGCGGGAAGCAGCATGGGCTGGCCGCCGTTTCCCACAGCTCCCGTCGGCCAGGAATGGCAAACCGCAACCACTGGGAGCTGCAGGCAGCAGTGCCTGCGGAAGGTCATTTACATCGACCAATCTTGCGGCCTGCCAGTGGATTACCCTGACGGGCCAGATGCGGCCCACCACTGCTTTGGAGCATTGTGCAACATGAAGGTGGATTTTCTTCCGCTCTCTTATAGTAAGCATATTTTTAACAGCTGTACCTGAATAAAGCTTTTTAAAAGTCTCTTAAAATGTTGAAAAGTGCTTCAAAATTAAGTTCTTCGAAGAAGTCTTTTGAAACCTAGGCAGAAAGGCAGAAAACTCGACAGCTCCAAGCCTGAAGCCACTGAGTAGCTAACTCCTCTACTGCTGGCTGCAGTTCATTCCTGTTCCCATGGAAACTAGTCTTTTAAACCTGATTTTTAAAAAGAAACCTTTCCTTTTTTCAGCAACCAATTCACTGTTTGTAGAATCAGAGAGGGTAGCCAGCAGCAGTCTTGAACTTTTGTAAGTTACAGTTACTGCAGCCTGGAAAAGCCACTATAGCAATAAACCACAACAAAAGCATGCACATATTAATTGTAAATGTCAAGTGACGAGGTCCATGGCAGAGTAAAAAGCACACCACTAATCTACTAATGATGGCCATGTTCCAGCTTTATTACAGAGTATGGCTCATTTGCTTAAAATTTTAAGAGATTCTGAGGTGATTATGGCACACAACCTTCCGCTATGAAAAACCGTTCTAGTATAACAAACTAAGTGTGGCATATAATTGAAGACTTGGGAAAGATTCCAACACTTTTACAGATTTTCCCTCTCCCACCCTATGTTGCTTCTATTAGCTTCTGTTTTCATGCCCCAAATAACATTTCCCACTCACTGATCTAACAAATGGCAATAAAAAGCCCTAATTCACAAACAAAATCCTTAAGCACTGGTGCATGGGGATGTGAGCAAAAATATCTGAGGAGCCAGCCATAATGGGGTTTTGAATCCTCTGTAACCTCATTCATAACCATAGTTGCTAAAACCCATTAGCTACCCAGTGTTTTGCAGCTTTATATTTTTAAAGCTTATTACTATTTGGCAGCGGGATAACTCAGTGGTTTGAGCATTGGCCTGCTAAACCCAGGGTTGTGAGTTCAATCCTTGAGGGGGCCATTCTGCCTCAGGCTGCTCTCCCAGCCAGCAGCACCGTCTGTTGCCAGCCTGCCCCTTGCTTTCCCCTCCTCTCGCTCCATGAAGGCAACGGCCAACAATCGTCATCCACCAGCCGGTTCCGCTCCCACTCTGTTCTCCTGCTTGTGCCATATCACGGCAAGCATGGAGCCCGCGCAGATCACTGTGGCAGTTGAGACAGCTCTAAACACCACGTGCAGTATATGCAGAATGAGAACCTGCAAAAACAGGCGAGTAGGCGACAGCAGCGCAGTAAGGAGAGTGATGAGGACATGGATACAGACGTCTCTCAAAGTACGGGCTCCGGAAATTTGGCCACCCTGGTGTTACTGGGGCAGGCTTATGCTGTGGAACGCCGATTCTAGGTGTGGGAAACAAGCACAGACTGGTGGGACAGCATAGTGTTGCAGGTCTGGGATGATTCCCAGTGGCTCCGAAACGTTTGCATGCGTAAGGGCACTTTCATGGAACATTGCGACTTGCTTTCCCCTGCCCTGAAGCACATGAATACCAAGATGAGAGCTGCCCTCACAGTTCACAAGCAAGTGGCAATAGCCCTCTGGAAGCTTGCAACGCCAGACAGCTACCAGTCAATCGGGAATCAGTTTGGAGTGGGCAAATCTACTGTTGGGGCTGCTGTGATGCAAGTAGCCAACGCGATCACTGAGCTGCTGCTATCAAGGGTAGTGACTCTGGGAAATGTGCAGGTCATAGTGGATGGCTTTGCTGCAATGGGATTCCCTAACTGTGGTGGGGCAATAGTCGGAACGCATATCCCTACCTTGGGACCTGACCACCAAGGCAGCCAGTACATAAACCAAAAGGGGTACTTCTCAATGGTGCTGCAAGCACTGGTGGATCACAAGGGATGTTTCACCAACATCAACGAGGGATTGCCGGGAAAGGTACGTGACGCTTGCATCTTTAGGAACTCTGGTCTGTGAGAACGGCTGCAGCAAGGGACTTACTTCCCAGACCAGAAAATAACTGTTGGGGATGCTGAAATGCCTATAGTTCTCCTCGGGGACCCAGCCTACCCCTTAATGCCTTGGCTCATGAAGCCATACACAGGCACCCTGGACAGTAGTCAGGAGCTGTTCAACTATAGGCTGAGCAAGTGCAGAATGGTGGTAGAATGTGCCTTTGGACGTTTAAAAGCGCGCTGGCGCAGTTAACTTACTCGGTTAGACCTCAGCAAAACCAATATTCCCATTGTTATTACTGCTTGCTGTGCTCTCCACAATATCTGTGAGAGTAAGGGGGAGACGTTTATGGCGGGGTGGGAGGTTGAGGCAAATTGCCTGGCTGCTGATTATGCGCAGCCCGACACCAGGGCAGTTAGAAGAGCACAGCAGGGTGCGCTGTGCATCAGAGAGGCTTTGAAAACCAGTTTCATGACTGGCCCGGCTATGGTGTGAAAGTTCTGTTTGTTTCTTGATGAAAACCCTCCCCCTTGGTTCACTCTACTTCCCTGTAAGCCAGCCGCCCTCCCCTCCCCCCCCCTTTGATCACCGCTTGCAGAGGCAATAAAGTCATTGTTGTTTCACATTCATGCATTCTTTATTAATTCGACACACAAATGGGGGGATAACTGCCAAGGTAGCCCGGGAGGGGTGGGGGAGGAGGGAAACACCAGGTGGAGTGGGGGAGGAAGGGAGGACGAAAGGACATGGTCACACTGCACTTCAAACCTTATTGAATGCCAGCTTTCTGTTTGGGCAGTCCTCTGAGGTGGAGTGGTTGGATGCCCAAAGGTCCCCCCACCGCTTTCTTGGGAGTCTGGGTGAGGAGGCTATGGAATTTGAAGAGGAGGGCAGTTGGTTACACAGGTGCTTCAGCGGCAGGCTGTGTTCCTGCTGCCTTTTCTGCACCTCAACCAGGAGGAGATTAGTCTTTAAAAAGAGACATTTTAGAGAGCAATGGGTAAACTCTTTCACAGTGAACCAAGCTGTTAACATTACATAGCACGTGTGCTTTCTTTACAAGGTTGCATTTTGCCTCTTATATCGAGGGCCTGCCGGTATGGTGTGAGAGATCACGCACGTAGGGCCAGCGGGCAGCAGAATTCGGCTTGCAGGCAGACCTGGTAAGCCACAGTCTTTTGGCTTCTTTAACCTTCCTAACGTGTGGAAATGGTTTCAAACAGCAGCACCCTCATTCGCATACCAAGCACCGTTGGGTTGGCCCTTTAAAATGGGTTGGCCATTTAAAAGGAGGGTCTACAGTTTTCGGGTTAACGTGCAGTACAAATCAAACTAAGCCTCCCTTCCCCCCCACACCCAATTCTCTGGGATGATCGCTTCACCCCTCCCCACATAGCGTGGCTAACAGCGGGGATGACTTCTGTTCAGCCACAGGGAAACAGCCCAGCAGGCACGGCCACCTCTGAATGTCCCCTGAATGAAATTCCCCTATTTCAACCAGGTGACCAAAATATCCCTCTCCTGAGGATAACACAGAAAGGTAAAGAACAGATGTTGCTTGAGTGCCAGCAAACAGCAGGACCATACGCTGCCATGTTTTCTTATGCAATATTCCACACTACGTGCTGCTGGCCTGCCGTGGTAAAGTGTCCTATCATGGAGGACAGAATAAGGCTGCCCTCCCCAGAAACCTTTTGCAAAGGCTTTGGGAGTACATCCAGGAGAGCTTCATTGAGATGTCTCTGGAGGATTTCCGCTCCATCCCCATACACATTAACAGACTTTTCCAGTAGCTGTACTGGCCGTGAATGCATCCCAAATCTTCAGGGCAAATTAATCATTAAATGCGCTTGCTTTTAAACCGTGTATTATATTTACAAAGGTACACTCACCAGAGGTCCCTTCTTCGCCTTCTAGGTCCGGGAGCCTGCCTTCGGTGGGTTGGGAGGGTATTGTCTCCGGGGTGAGAAACAGTTCCTGGCTGTCGGGGAAAACGGTTTCTCCACTTGCTTGCTGTGTTCAACCTCCTCCTCCTCCGCCTCCTCATCTTCCCCGTCCCCAAAATCTCCATCCCTGTTTTGGAGAGTCCATTGACGGAGTCCACGCACAGGGCTGGGGTAGTTGTAGGGGCACCCCCTAGAATTGCATGCAGCTCATCATAGAAGCAGCATGTCTGGGGCTCTGACCCAGAGCAGCTGTTTGCCTCTCTGGTTCTTTGGTAGGCTTGCCTGAGCACCTTAAGTTTCACGCTGTCCTTCTGCAGGTCCCTGTTACAGCCTCTGTCCTTCATGCCCTTGGAGATTTTTTTCAAATATTTTGGCATTTTGTCTTTTCGAACGGAGTTCTGATAACACGGATTCGTCTCCAGTACCTCCCGTTTGGTCCATGCTGGAGCTCTTTTGCGATTCTGGGACTGCATGGTCGCCTGTGCTGATCAGCTCACCAAGCGGGCTAAACAGGAAATGAAATTCAAAAGTTTGCGGGGCTTTTCCTGTCTATCTGGCCAGTACATATGATTTGAGAGTGCTGTCCAGAGCAGTCACAGTGGAGCACTCTGGGATAGCTCCCGGAGGTCAGTACCGTCGAATTGCGTCCACACTACCTCAAATTGGACCCAGCAAGCTCGATTTCAGCTCTAATCTACTCGTGGGGGGGGGGGGGGGAGTACAGAAACGGGGTTTAAGAGCCCTTAAAGTCGCAAAAAATGGCTTTGTAGTGTGTACAGGTGCAGGGCTAAATCCGACCTAAACCCGTAGTGTAGACCAGGGCTAAGATGCTGATGTCCAAAGCTAGCACACGGCCATGGACTTTAAGGAGCTCAACTGATCTCTGACCTGCCATTGAAACTCTTGACATATCTCCAGTCTTACTGCTAACTCATTACAACAAATAGAGTTGTTACATGCAGATTAGCTGTAGAGGATGGTGTTTGGTTCTGTCCTCTGATCTCAGTGGACCTATTTTAATTACCTGAGCTACTGACCTAACTCTTTTTGTAAGTGTATATAATAGAACAATTAGACACAAAAAATTAATAATTTTGATTATATCTGATGAGTTATGTTTGTAGACTATATACATAAGATTTCACTGATTTTAATAATATGGAAAATATAAAGCCTGTACTCCTTTTAAGATGATTCAGGAAAAAGACTGATGCAGATATTATTTAATGAGACACAACTTTTAGGTTTTTTACTCAAACTAATTAATTGAATTTGCTGAGAACTAACACATCCTTCTGTACTCAAAGCATAAGAACTATAAACTTCTGGAGGATAATCCCATGTTTTTATAATACAGAGTGAATCTATGCTTTAAATGCAAAACAGAATTCAGCCTTAACTATGGAGCTGCATTTGGCACTTCCATACTTTGGTTATGTAACATATTTTTCTTTGCTGTGAGTCTTTAATATTTCTAGCATCGTGCTCATTTAGCATGAACTCACATTTTAATCTACTAATTTAGTCAAATGTATGTTAATGACTTCAATACCGTTTTTGGTTAAAAATGTTTTTCGGCCACTATTAAAGTACCAAAACCAAAACTTACCAGTGTTTCAAGTGTAATTGAAAACTGTCTCAATTGTTTCATTAAATTTGATGTTGAGATCATATCCTCTTTCTAAAATCTTCTTGATTTTTAGATTCCTTTAAAATAAAACCAATCAGACTTGTGAATTTATGGATTGAATGTGTTTGCAGGCAAAATACACTTCAGTGCAGAAAACTGTTACTCTGAAGCAACAGCAGTTGCACAACTGGAGGAAGGGGCCACTGAGCCGCCTTGCTTGCATGTGAAGTCAGGTTAGGGGCAACTGTGACTACTTATCTCCAAAGCAAAGCAGCAGCATACCTCATGAACTTTTGAGTATTAATAACACCCCTGATGTCAGAGTTGGCTTTCCTAATTCAGTTCCGTAATCTATCCTACCTCTACCTCATCTGTCAGCTCTTGTTTCTTCTCCATGACCCTTCTACTGCCCATAAGTAAATTGCTCCTATGGAGAATGTCTTTCCAGGACCTTTACACTTGTACCCTTCTATTTCCACCCAGATAAACCTTTTTTTTTAGTTTTGCATATCATTTTTTATTCCCACACACAATGAAGTGTGCGCATGTGTGTTTTGATAGATGTTGATTCTTGAGTGAATGGTAACCTTGCAGCAGGTTAGTTTCCATTGCTGAAGAGAAACTGAGGTCACAATCAGTCATAGAGTAAAGTGAGTTCCTAGTTTTTTAACATAGATTTACTGTTACAGAATATACGTTTCTAACCTCTAAATTGGCTTTAATTTCAAAATGAACATATTTCAGAGGTCACATTCATTGGATGCAATTCAGTGGGAAGTTGTAGGACACTTGATGAAATATATGGGGTTCCGATGAACCTCAACTCTACCATTTGGACAAAGTGTTGTCTTTTTACTGACTACTTTAATATTAGAGTTTAATGACTTGGCCAAAACTTTGTTCACGTAATTTTCATATTTGTAGTTGGCTAAATTAGTGTAAACTCAAGTTGACTAGATTCTTATGCCTGTCCTAAAAGTGAACATATTGTCCTTGTCTTACTGGAACAGTCATGGCGGCCCATTTCATCATCGTAACAAAAGTTTTTGTTGTTTTTAAACTAAAATCTTTGACCTTGCTGTAGGGAATAGAATGGGGGTGGCCAAACCATGGATTGCAAGCCACATGTCTCATTTACAGTTAAAAGGGCAGCTCGTGGAGCCCACCATGCGTGCCCCCCCCCCCCCCCCCATTCTCTGCCTACCAAACAGGTGGATGGTATTCAGAATCCTGTATGTTGAGGATGGATTCTCTTACACAAAATAAGTCAATGCAGTTATTTAATTATTATTACCATACTGCTCATTTAGTATTACTCGTTGCATTCACTGACACTCAGTATTACTTTAAAGGTGAAATTGTAAAAGGATAATTGGCCTATTTCAGCTATTTATTTTTTTTTAATCACAACTGCATCTAAAATGATAGTACCATAGAGTAACAACTATATTTTTTGCTCAAACATGAGAATTCAAAAATAGTCCAGAAGAAAGACAGGCAGTCCTTAAGAAAGAAGTATGAAATAAAAACATTTACCAACCTGCATGTTCAGACATGTTCCTTTCATCATCTTCAATGCAGCTTCCGCCATAGAAGGAACACTTCTCATGATGTTTCATTCAAGCAACTATGCCTTGCATTTCTTTGTTATGCTGTTCGTATTTTGCATGCATGCCTATCTTACCCACAGGTAGAGGAACTTCATTAAAATATTCCCAGACTGGGTCTCTTTTAAGGCCTGCTGCCATTATAGGTTTTCCCTTCTAGTGATAAAATGGTATGGTAGATCTCAAATCCAATGAAGGCTACGCTACATTCAGAAAGACCTTAAGACTTCTGGAATGTGCTGCTCAAACAGTTTCACTTTTGTTTCTACTGCCTGTCCCTCCCTTCTCAGATTTATCTCCAGACTTCTTCTCCTTGTCCAGATCTATTTCCACCCCCAACAATCTTCTATTCATTGAACTTTTTGAAACTTTGCACTTTTAGAGAGAGGTCAGGGATTGACTCTGTACACAAATTTGCAGAGGGACAGTAGGGTTGAGGTCTGTTGTTTCTCACCTCTCTGTATGTTTATTTAAAAACATTTTTGCTGTTATCTCTGGAGACGCAAATCCACAGTTGGAGAATTGCAAAACTAAGGATCTCTAATGGTATCTTCTAGACTGAGCACTGAGTCCCATTGGGTAGATAAAAAGATTAACCTAAATCTATACCGAAGCCCCTGGAACCCCATAAAATTGGGTCCCTAATCCATGAACTATTGGAACTCATTTACAAAGCTTCTCTTAAACATTACATGAATATATTGTTTCATACTATAGAATTAGAATTTATCATCCCTATTCCATGATCAGACATTATAGCTCAAAGCTGTATCTTAATTAAAACTATAGATAAAATGCTTTTTGATAAAAAAACTACCAAAAAATCTGATTTAAATCAAAAACAGATTAATTTAAAAAAAAAAAATTCCTTGATTTTTATCCATCCTGCTGAAAATTAAAAAGGAATCATACAAAGAGTGGAAACATAGTTTAGTGACTAATGCAATGTTAACTATGTTGGTGAGGATAGTGTAGGCCAGCTATACCTTGCAGCCAGTTAGCAGTATTTTGGACCTTATCCAGTATCTATCATCTGGGGGTTAGAAGGGAAAGATAGTGTACCTCCCTATCCCGTGATGCAAATGAATAAAGAAGAGAGAAGAATAAAGTAAACAGATGATAGCTTTTATTTAAAACAGAAATAGTGAGATGTGGTTTGACCATTTGGATTTAAAATCCAGGTCCAACCAAACAGACACCTTGGCAATAAACAAATAAACCTAAAACAAAAATACTCCAGATACTGCACCATTTCTAGGTGTTGATAGGCAGTAGATGGTACGACACTATTGTCACAGGCAACTGATGGACCTTGGGTCTTGACTGCTTCTTAAGAGAGGCCTGGTTCTGCCATCACCCAAGGGTGAATGATCAACAGGACCTCTGTACCTTTCTCTGAAAATGATGTGGAGTTCAGAGATTGGTAAGCACAGTCACAGTTCTTAATGCTGATGTCTTCAGATGCTGGTCTTTTGATCTTCTTGTCCACGTAGCCATGCAAATACAACGGTACCGTGGCTGCTGCTAGGATGGACAGCAACTAGGCAGCGGGTGCTCAGAGTTTATATAGGCACAAGTGTGCCAAAGTTCTGAGGTAAAACTGGCAGTTTCCCTGCTGGAACCTGTTTGAACCAGTTCTGTGCTGATTGTTGGCTGCCTTTCCTGCTAGAGTTCCGAAAGGGTGCGAAAACTTCAACAAGAAGTTAAACAAAGATGGAGTCGAGCTGTTTGGCAGGCACGCCATTTTGAATTTTAGACTCCATATCGAATACATGGTTAACCAAGTGTAAAGGCATAAAGTATAACTTATTCTAAAGCACAAGACCATTTATAATCTTTCATATACAAAAACATTCTTACAAGGCGTATAAAAGAATAACCCAAGCATGTAGGGACAAAATTAGAAAGGCCCAGGCAGAAGGTTAATTACACCTAGCAAGGGACATAGAAGGCAATAAGAGATTCTTTACATTAGCAAGAGAAAGATGAAGAAAAGTGAAGGTCTCCTACTTAGTGGGAAAGGAGATCTAATAACTGCTGGCATCAAGAAGGCTGAGGTGTTATGCTTAATTTGCTTTAGTCTACACTAAAAAGGTTAATGCTGATGAGGTAGTTAACCGCCAGGGGAAAGGAATGCAAACCAAAATAGGGAGAGAACAGATTGAAGAATATTTAGATGAGTTAGATGTGTTCAAGTTGGCAGGATCTGATATAATTCACCCTAGAATGCTCAAGGACTTAGCTGAAGCAGTCTCAGAACTGTTAGCAATTATCTTTGAGAACTTCTGCAGGATGGTTGAGGTTCTGGAAGACTGGAGAAGGAAAAACATAGTATCTGTCTTTTATAAAGGTGAATAAAGAGGACCTGGGGAGTTATAGACCAGTCAATTTAACTTAGATAACCTGTAACAAATATTAATCAATTTGTAAGTGCCTGGAGAATAATAGGGTTATAAGGAATAGCCAGCATGGAAGTTGTCAAGAACAAACCATACCAACCCAATTTCCTTATTTGACAGGGTTACTGGCCTAATGTGATGTCTTGGGTGTGGTTTTTTTGTTTTGTTTTGTTTTTGTTTTTGGGTAAAGTGAGGCATTTGACAGTCCCACGTGACATTTTCAAAAACAAGCTAGGGAAATGGTGGTCTAGATTAAATTAGTATAAGGTGGGTGCACAACTGGTTGAAAGACTGTACTCAGAGTAGTTATTAATGGTTTACTGTTGAACTGGGAGGTTGTATCTAGTGGGGTCCTGCAGGGTCTGGTGGAATTTAATGAAAATATTGACGACTTGAAGTGGCAAGCATGCATATAAAATTTGCTGAGAACACTACGTTGGGAGGGGTTACAGCAAGCACTTCGGAGGAGAGGATTAGAATTCAAAATGACCTTGACAAATTGCTGCGTTGGTCTGAATTTAGCAAGATGAAATTCAGTAAAGGCAAGTGCAGAGTGATCGCTTGAAAATTTAAAAATCCAATGCACAACTATAAAATGCGGAATAACTGGCTTGGTGGTAGTACTGCCGAAAAGGATCGGGGATCATAGTGGGTCACAAATTGAGTTTGTCAACAATTGATACAGCTGCAAAAAAGACTGTCATTCTAAGGTATATTAACAGAAGTGTCATAGGTAAGACATGGGAGGTAACTGTCCTGTTCTTGGCACTGGTGAGGCCTTAGCTTGGATTACTGTGTCCAGTTATGGGTGCCACACATTCGGAGAGATATGGACAAACTGGAGAGAGTCCAGATGAGAGCAACAAAAATTATGAAAAGTTGAGACAACCCGACACATGGAAAAGCTGCTTTTTTTTTTTTTTTTTTTTAAAGAGACGTGGCTAGTTCTGAAAAAACAAGACTTAAGGGAGACCTGATCGTAGTATTCAAATATGTAGAGCTGTTATAAAGAGGATGGTGATCAGTTATTCTCCATATCCACTAAAAGTATGTAAAGTAGCAATGGGTTTAATCTGCAGCAAGGAAGATTTAGGTTAATATTAGGAAAAACTGTCTAAAAGGTAATGAAAGACTAAAATAGTCTTCCAAGGGAGGCAGGGAAATCCCCATCACTGGAGGTTAAGAACAGGTTGGACAAACACCTGTCAAGGGTGATCTTGGCTTAGGCCTGGTCTACACTTTGGGCTAGGTTGAATTTAGCTGTGTTAGGTCAATTTAAAAATGACCGGGTCCACTCAACCAACCCTGTTCCATTGACCTAAAGAGCTCTTAAAATTGACTTCTGTACCCCTCCCCGACGAGGGGAGTAGTGCTAAAATCGACCTTGCTGGGTCGAATTTGGGGTAGTGCGGGTGCAAATCGACAGGATTGGCCTCCAGGAGCTATCCCAGAGTGCTCCATTGTGACTGCCTTGGACAGCACTTTGAACTCCGATCCACTAGCCAGGTAGACAGGAAAAGCCCCACAAGTTTTTGAATTTCATTTCCTGTTTGTTCAGTGTAGCGAGCTCAGCAGCACAGATGACCATACAGTCCCCCCCAGAATCGTAGAGCATAGAATGTTTCTACACTCCCCCTATCATCTCTGTCCCTGATGTTATCGCAGATTAGAAGGCGGGAAAAAATGTACTCGCAGTTACATGTTTTCTGAGCTGATACAGTCCTCCCGCACTAATAGGGTACAGCTTAATGCATGGAGGCATTCAGTGGCAGAGACCAGGAAAGAATTAGTGAGTGCGAAGAGCGGAGGCAGGACGCGATGCTGAGGCTAATGGGGGAGGAAACTGACACGATGAAGTGTCTGTTGGAGCTGCGGGAAAGCTAACGAGCACAGACCCCCGCTGCATCCACTGTATAACTGCCTACCCTCCACCCCATGTTCCAAATCCACCTCACCCAGATGCCCAAGAACGCCGGGGGAGGGGGGAAGGCTCCAGGCACCCAGCCACTCCACTCCAGAGGATGGCCCAAGCAACAGAAGGCTGTCATTCAAACAGCTTTGATTTTTAGTGTGGCTACAATAAGCAATGTGGCCTTGTCCTTCCCTCCTCCCCCACCCCACCCGGGCTACCTTGTCCGTTATCTCTATTAATTTTAAAAAAAATAAAAATGCCTGGTTTCAAGACAGTAGTTACTTTATTTCGAAGGGGGATGGCGGTTGGTTTACGGGAAATTAAAATAAACAAAGGGGGCAAGTTTGCAGCAAGGAGAAACACACACAACTGTCACACTGTAGCCTGGCCAGTCATGAAACTAGTTTTCAAAGCCTCTCTGATGGCAGCGTGCCTAGCTGTGCTCTTCTAATCGCCCTGGTGTCTGGCTGCTCAAAATCGGACGCCAGGCGATTTGCCTCAACTTCCCACCCTGCCATAAATGTCTCCCCCTTACTCTCACAGATATTATGGAGCACACAGGAAGTAGCAATAACAGTGGGAATGTTGGTTGTGCTGAGGTCTGACCTAGTCGGCGAACAGTGCTAGCGAGCTTTTAAATGTCCAAAGGCACATTCTACCACCATTCTGCACTTGCTCAGCATATAGTTGGACTGCTCCTTACTACTGCCCAGGCTTCATGAGCAATGTGAGCAAGGGGTAGGCTGGGGTAGGTGCAACCGTGCAGTGCTGCCGGCTGGGAGAGCAGCCTGAGGCAGAAGCCTCCAGCTTGCATGATATTCCAAGCAGCATTGAATCTCCATGAGACAAAACTTAAAGAAGAGAATGACCTGGAGTTTCTGACTCCCATTCAGTGCTCTAAGAGGAGGATAGCCATGTTTGTCCAGGGGCCCCTGGTTGACCTCACCGAGGTCTGCCAGGAGCACCCAGGAGGTGTACGATGGCTATCAGTCCTACTGCACCATCTGCCGTGAAGGCAAGGAGCTGCTGCTGTGTAGCAATGCAGTACCGCATCTGCCAGCGGGACCCAGGAGACGTACGGTGACGGTGAGCTGAGTGGGCTCCATGCTTGCTGTGTGTCGTATGGTGTCTGCACCGGTAACCCAGGAAAAAAGGCATGAAACAATTGTCTGCCTTTGCTTTCACGGAAGGAGGGAGGGAGGGATTCGGCATGTACCCAAAACCACCTGCGACAATGTTTTTGCCCTATTAGGCATTGGGAGCTTAACCCATAATTCCAATGGGCAGCAAAGACTGCGGGAACTGAGGGATAGCTACCCACAATGCACCGCTCTGTAAATTGATGCTAGCCACAGTAGTGAGGACGCACTCCACCGACTTAATGCGCTTAGTGTGGACATACGCAATCAACTGTATAAAATCGGTTTCTAAAAATCAATTTCTATAAAATCAACCTAATTTCGTAGTGTAGAAAAGGCCTTAGTGTAGACAAGGCCTGTCATAGTACAGGGAGCTGGAGTTGGTAACTTGAAGTCCCTGCCAGTCTATTGTGAATCCGTGCAATGTGCACTCCTAACAAATGGGTACTTCTGTGACGTCAGCATAGTAACTATTTTGTAAACTACTGATAAGCTTTGAAAACTATGATAGTATGTCTTATGCAGTTCCTAAACTTCATTTTTAATATATGTATTTGGTGTACATAGTCTCTGTACATAAAATCTAACACTAACGTTTTTGGGGTTTTTTAAGGCTGTCTGAGGTCTGAGAACATGGCAGACATTGACAAGTAAGTGTACTCTTTTGGACATTGACTTTGACTAAAACTCTCACCGTGTATTTATTAATCCTGTACTTGCTGTGATCTCTAAGTAACTTTTTCTCTTTAAGGTGTATATATTAGATTGGTGTAAAATGAGCAAATATGCAAACGGATTCATGTTCGTTTTATTATGTGCTCACTTAGGATTTTAACTGCAGTAGCTATTAAGCAAAATGTAAACTAACAATGTTCTAGTTAACTACAAAATAAAATTCAACTAATGTACTAAATTACTAAAACTAGCAGCATCACCTGTTCCACTGTCATGTTAAACATTACATTTCTTTTCCCTGTCTCTTTTTGTCAGTGGTTCTAAGCCAAAATGTAGGGCTCTGTCAGTCTGCTTCCTCCAAACATATTGTCAGTTACTAAACATACTACAAAAGTGATATTGTAGATTTAAAGTGTTGCAAAATCTTACTTTAAACAGGATACGGGTGAAACTTATGTCGTTGGGTACAAAACAGTTTCAGTGATTTAATAGTGCTGTGGCGTTAGTCTCGTTTTACAGAGGGAGAAATGCTGGGACAGAGGTAGAGGTTTAAATGATTTGACCAAGTTCAGAGGGCATTTCTCCCCAGGATAGGATTAGAACTCTGATTCTTGATTCCTAGTCTTGTATGCAAACCACTAAATTTATTATTTGTTCATTAGGATAGTAAAAGTGAAATTGTTGTTGTGGAAAGTTTCTAATTTGAATTTTACTATTTTGGTCAAATTTACCAGTGGAAAGAAGTTACAAACGTTTAAAAAAAAAAATCAAATACTTAACCACAAAACAGAATACATCAGTTTAGTTGTCACACTGGGAACTAATACAGTATCTGTAACTGCAGTTTTTTCAGGACAAGTTGTATTGGTAAATAAGTCCTTTAGCTTAAAAGAAAAAAACAAAACAAACCCTCAACTCTTGAATTGAATGTTTCTACTAGCAAAGAACAGGCTGAACTTGACCAACAGGATATGGAAGATGTTGAAGAGGTGGAAGAAGAAGAAACTGGCGAGGATGCGAACAGTAAAGGTAACACTGTAACATATTTAAATCGAAAGAAATGCTAAAGGGATTTCACGTCTCAATTTAAACTGAATGCAAATGATGATAAAACATGATTTTTTTTTAATGCTTTTTAAATTCTGAAACCCGAAGAGTATTGCTCATTCAAAGGGATTTTTAATGATCATTCACTTCATGCTTGTCTGCTTATTCTTTTTTAATCATGAACAGCAGCAGTTCACGAAACATTACCCCTGTGAACCAGTCATTGACCAGTCAGTGCTTCTGTCAGTACTTTCAAATGAACTTTACTGCTCACTTATCTTAATTTCATAGACAACCATTCAGCTTCAAAACGATTCAGTCACTATTATTAGAAACCCACAAATACCTAAAATTGGTCCAAAAAAAAAAATTAGAAACCCAGCATACCCATTTATATCTATATTGGGAGGGAGGGATAGCTCAGTGGTTTGAGCATTGGCCTGCTAAACCCAGGGTTGTGAGTTCAATCCTTGAGGGGGCCATTTAGGGATCTGGGGCAAACATTGGGGACTGGTCCTGCTGTGAGCAGGGGTTTGGACTAGGTGACCTCCTGAGATCCCTTCCAACTCTGATATTCTATGATTCTATGATCTAGTTAGTAGCACATTTGCATGAAACACAATTCAAAGTAAAAATCAGCTATTATAGCTGAAGACTGGGGTAGCATATGTTGCAGGGAAGTTCAGTACTTGGCAAACTTGGCTGAAATAGTTGAAGTTCTAAAATACCCAGATGAATATATCCTAAGGACTGGCCAGCAGAACTACAATAGAATAAAATTATGCTTTTCTCATCCTATTGGACTTTCCATGTAAACAAAATAGTGAGTGTAAAAGAGACCTGTTTGATATAATTTATTTGGAATTTCAAGAGCCTGTTGGAAAGTTTTTCACTGAATACTATTAAGGAAACCAAGTAGTCTTGGATGAGAGTTGGAAGTTCTCTCAGGGATTAAAAAGTTTTAAGAGTAGGAATAAATGGTCACTTTTCAACATGGTAAAAGACTGTCAGTTGAGTGCCCTAAAATACTGTACTAGAACTGGTGTTTAATATATTAATGTGATAAAATTGCATATGTTTCAATTACATATATTTTAAGTCTAGAGAAGATGGAAGAACTAGAAAGATCTAAGAAAGTTGTCTGAATGAACAGTTCAATGGCAAACCAGTCGTTGACAAATGCAGGGTAATCCCCTTTGGAGAAGTAACTTGAACTACTTCTGCATGTTACTGGCATCTAAATTGCAATCACTCAAGAAAGGGACTGAACTGCTGTTGTGCATAGCTCTCTGAAAATCTCTGCTCAATATATAAATGCAGTCAAAACAGTGAACAATTTTAGAATGCATTAAGTATTGGACAGAAAATAATTTGCAATTTCATGCAAAGATCGTACGACCTCATCTGAAGTATTGTGTTCACTTCTGGGGGAGATTAAAAAGATTGAGACTTTGTTTAATTTAGAGCACAAAAATAGGAGGGGTGTAGGTAGGTAAAAGGGAAATCTTGCGCATTTTGGAATAATAAATATGTGGAATTCATTGCCACAGGACATTGAGGCCAAGAGCTTGGTAAGAGTTAAAAGATGAATATTAATATGGATAATGAGAACACTTACAATTACATTTGACAAGACAAATTGTATAGGATATAAACTTCCCTGATTCAAGGTATGATGGAGGTTAGGAAGAAGGGTCTCCACTGGCGAAGTTACTTTTATTTTATTTTTTAAGCTATAAAATATGCGATTAGATGAATCGCTGGTCTGGTCTGGTATGACCGCTTGTTCCAACTGCACATTAAATTTTTCTGCTTACTAAGTCACTTATGCCTTATTTTCACTAGTATTTTTCAGTGAAATCTTCTCTAAATTAGAGACTTGTAGGGCAGTTAACTGAATCCAATTAGAGTTTTGATAGTTGTACAGAAACTGTTGTTTTTTTGGAAGAATATTGACTTATTGCACAGTCCCTGCCTCTGCCCAAAGCAAAAAGTACAAATCTCAGTATCTTGCATTTCTTTTTATCATTTCATTTGAAATGTTAGACAAAAAATGCTTTTTTAAAGACAAACATTTTTGGTGACCCCTTGTAAACCTGTGTTTTCAGCAAGAACTTCTAATGACTGGGTCAACTTTTCATAAAATAAGAATCTCAGAGCTTTGTCTTCCTTTTTCTAAAATGGTCAACTTTTAGATTTTCCAAATGCTCAGCTGTCTTTCAAAATGATCAGCATAAGATGGATCTTCACTAACATTTTTAATAAGATACTAAAATAAGTTTATTTCCAGGTTGGCTACAAGATTTAGCATAATGCATTTGCAAAACCTCTCCTCTTCTTGGTTTTACTTAGCTCGGCAGCTGACTGTGCAGATGATGCAAAATCCTCAGATTCTTGCAGCCCTTCAGGAAAGACTTGATGGTCTGGTAGGAACATCTACAGGATATATAGAAAGGTACAACTTGTTCTCATTCAGTAGTTAAGTGTCTGTTTTTATAATCTTGTTCTCTGTGGAAGTGTTCACAACACTCAGTCTCTTCGCTTTGAGACAAATAATTAATACGTCCTAAATTACCTGCCAGGGCCAAATATATCTGAGAACCTGACCTTTAGAAGAGAGCAGGAACTGAGTTCTTTTATGTATTTTTAATTTGAGGAAGGGAAGGTGGGAAGCTTGGTAAAGAGCTTAAAGTAGAGCTGACCTGTTAAAGTGACTTGCAGAGGTACATTTAAGCTTAACTTAAGTTTAAGTTTAATTGTTTGAGGTTGCTTGCAGTCTTGTAGCATTTATTACTGAAATAATTAGAGCTATTTTTTTTGAAAAGCATGGATCTGTTCCTGTAATATGGTTGCTGCGTTGTTTCTTGATATCTTTGTTACAATATGATCAGAAAAAACTTTTAGAATGATTAAATGGCATAAAACTTCATTAATGCAGAGTTAAGGTTGCCCAGCTGATAGCTCATGCACTTCCAGAATGTCAAGTTCAGCAAAATAAATTTCAGAAAGCCAGGAAATAAGAGTTAAGGTAAATGCTTGCACAGCCTTAACTCTGCCACCTGGAGCTGACAATAGTCCCCTGGGAATTATCTGCATGGACTACATCTAAATTCACTGTTAAGTATAGCTATATTGAAGGGTGGAAGAATAAGTTGTGATATGAGGAGAACTGGATCTGTGTCCATCCCCCGCTCCCCCATGTATATTGTCAAAGGAAAGATACACATGTACCTTGAGGTTGTACTCTGCATCACTTTAGTACAGAATTTGGTTGGTTGTGTCAGTAGCAGAGCTCTAGGGTCTTCTTGCCATGGGTGTTGCCATCAGATGGGATATGAGAGGAGCTGGTGGATATAACGATGGGGTTTGGGTGGTATGTGCAGGTGTCAATGGGTTGTGGAAGGATATGAAGTGGTTGTTAAAGCATGGTATTCTGTCTGGGGAGTAGTCTGAGTTTGAGTGTAGGGCAAGGGCAAGTAACATCTATTCATTACAGTGACAAGGCAGAGTGCAGGTATGTGTGTGTTATGGGCATTATGGGGCATTGTTCCAGTCATGTCAGTAGGTGGTCCCTTCCCTCCCACCCACTCCGTACCCAGTGCAGGAGTGTTTCTGATATGGGCACAGTTAAAGTTGCATTGTTTACCTTAACTCTGTATTTCTTGTTTTTCAGAAGTTGAGTTTTTCTGAACTTCTTCTAGAAGGGCCTGAGCTACCACCAGGCAACCTTAACTCTGGGTTCATGATTTTTTTTTTTTTTTTTGCCACTTAATATCCTAGTTTTTTTTTAAACCAAAAAATGTTTGTTAGTGGCCCTTTGGGTAGTTGTAGTTTTACCTAGGTTTGCAGTTGATAAGGTACTGTAGCTATGTAATAATCAAAGGCCTAGCTTTATATAGTGCTTTTCATCAGTAGATCTCAAAGAACTTACATCAGTATCTCCATTTTTTACAGATGGGAAACTGAGACACAGAGGTGAAATGACTTGCCCACAGTCACCGAGTAGGCCAGTGACAAAGCTAGGACTAGTCCCAGTCAATATTTTCACTAGGCCAAATGGTTATGATGTGATTTCCTCAGTGTTCCTCCCCGCTCCAGGATATTTTGTGGGGATAATAGTTGTGCATTGAAATGTTTGCAATGCGTAGTTGCGGACAGGGCTAGTGTGAGAAATCTCATCCATGGTCTATGTCCCAAAACCTTGACAGTCTTATTACTTGGTTGTTACAGTAATTTAGGGCAAATCTACAATTATAATGCTACATCAGCATACAGTTGATGTAGCACTTTAATTAAAATGCTCCAAGTACTCGTGAGGGCATTCTGTGCTAAAAAATTAAATTCTGACACAATATTTTAAAATTCTGCAAGTTTTATTTGTCAATAAATAAATGCAGGAGCTCCAGCATGGCAGTGAGGAGCACAGGCCACTGGCTGCAGAAAGGGGGGAGATCACCCTGCAGCCCCCACACCTCGCATCCCTAGGACACAGACTCAGTAGTGAGGCTGCACCTGACCCTGGCACAGCCCAAGGCCTGGGCCTGCCCCAGAAACACCCTGGGACCCTGTCCATCTGCGCCAGGTGCACGAGGTGTGGGGCAGGCAGGCTCGGGCAGGCAGGATTCAAGGGTGGAGGGGCTCAGTGTGGGGGGGATTCAGGTATGGGCTGAGAGGATTCTGTGTGGGACAATCTGGGTACAGGCAGCTCAGTGTGGGGCAGATCTGGATGTACAGAGGCTTGTTGGGGAGGTCCAGGTGAAGGTGGTTGGGGCTCAGCAGAGGGGTCTGGGTGTGGGGGTCTCAGCAGGGGGGTCTGGGTGCTGGGGGAGTGGGGCTTCATGGGGGAAGGTCTGGGTGCAGGTAGTTGGGGGTCAGTGGCATGGGGGTCTGGATGTGGGGGCTCAGTGGTGCGGGGGGGCATCAAGATGGGGGTTTGAATGCGGGGAGCTCAGTGGGGGGGGTGGCCTCTGGGTGCAAGGGTGGGAGTCAAGAAGCAGGGGTTGATGTTCAGTGGGGTGGGGTTCTGGATGTACCGGGTGAGGCTTGGCAGGGGTCTCTGGGTATAGGAGGTATGGATACACAGGTGTTGGGTGGATGGGGGAGCAGCTCCCCTTACAGTGACCCCTCCCACTACAGCTGAGGACTGATGGGGCTAGGAAGATGGGGAGGATACTGAGCTTCCTGCAGCTGTGGGAGGTCTGACATAGCCCCAGCCACTCCTTGGAGGGGAAGGGTATGTCCTGTCCTCTCCGGCCTCCAGCCCTGATGGGACTCTCAGCTAATCCCAGCTCAGGGTTGGAGCCACTGGCTAGGGTGTCCCCAGCTCCACCATGATTTACCTCTCTGTCGGCTGCTTCAGGTGCCTGAAACAATGTACAGGCGCTGCTAGGGAGTGGTGCGTGACTTCTTTTGCAGCTTCCCTTTGCTTCTCTGTCATTTTTCTGCAGGGAAGCAGTCTGCAGGGGCCATGAATTCTGTGCACGTGCAGTGACATAGAATTCCCCCAGGAGTATAAGCTGATGACAGAGAGAGAGAGAGCGCGCATGTGCTCTATGTAGTTAGCTACCACCTCTCGGAGGTGGATTATGTCAGTGGGAGCTCCCGATAACAGTGCTGTCTATGCAGTGGCTTTCGATGGTATAACTATGTTGCTATAGGGTATGAATTAGTGTAGACCAGACCTCAAAGCGTTGAAAAGATTGGTGTGTCTGTATTCTTCTCTACACCCTCCTTGTTTCCAGCTCCCCCTCTCCTTCCCATCCCATTATGCTATTAGCTGGCACTGTAGAAGCCATTAACTTGTAAGAAGTTACTCCTTGCTGTCTCCAGACCTATGCCACTGCGTATACATCACGGCAAAAGCTTACTGGAGGGCCATATGCTGCTGTGGTTATTAGGTAGCCTGAGCGGCATACTGAACTTGGCCCCTCACTCCCACTACCCACCTCCTTTGGCACTCCTCTCCCTGCTTCTGTCAGACTTCCCCAGGCATGTCCCAGGTCTGCTCGGTCTGCCCTTCTCCCAAACACTCTGGCCAACTGTCCCCTACTCCTCCCACCTCACACAGGGCTGATACATACCTTAACTAGTTATTTTATGGATTTCAGATATTTAAATTTGCATTGCCTTCATTTCCCCCTCTTCTCTTCTCTTTGCCCCCCCACCAAATCCCATCTCACAAGGAAGGGCAGGGAGAGGGGCTCAGACACTGCAAGAGGAGCAGGATCTCCCATATCCTAGAATACATAGTGGGCAGAGGATCTCGGGTCCTTGCAGAGATGTTAAGGCTTCCTAGATCCCAGCATGCACACACAAGGGAGAGTTCAGTGCTGACAGGCCCCCCCAACTCTGAACCCCCAACTCTCTTTGCTACCCTTCATATTCTCCAGCCTCCTATCTTCCATTCCTACTTAGCCCCTTCCCCATAATCCCTTGCTGCAGACCCAACCCCCTGTTACCGCACTAATCACCCCATCCCTTCCAATGATCATTTACTTGTCTAATTTATCTCATTCTCAAAAATAGTTTTAGTACCTTCTGAATATTCTGCTGTACTCAGATTGCATTTCTCCACAATAAATTTTAAAAAGGGGGGGGGGGGGGGAGGGCAAATCCTCTCCTCCTTCTTCCTTCCTTTTTTCCCCTCTCCCCCTCCAAAATGTTTACAGTTAAATCTTACACTTCTGCCCTGGGTGGATCTCAGACTTCAAAGTTACAGGCTCCGTGACATGTGAAGTGATTCATCGCAATGAGATGTTCTCAGATGAAAGAATACCCAGTGGAGAGGAGTACAGATTGAAACAATAACTCTGAGGCTTTGTCTACACTAGTGTTTTTGTTGGCAAAACTTGTTGATCGGGGTGTGAGAAAACACACCCCTGACCAACATAAAGTTCACTGACAAAAGTGCCAGTGTGGACAGTGCTATGTCGGGGGCAGAGCGTCTTCTGCCAACATAGCTACTGCTGATCGTTGGGTATGGTTTAATTATGCTGGTGGGAAAGCTCTCTCCCACCAGCATAGAGCACCTACGCAGGAGACCTTACAGCAGTGGAGCTGCAGCGGTATAGCTGTGCTGCTGTGAGACATAGTGTAGACATAGCCTGAGCCACTGCTCCAGTCATGTCATTAGGTGTTCCCTTCCTCCACTCTCCCCGGTGCAGGAGAGTTTCTGATGTGTGTCAAACAGACCAGTTCTCAGCTCTTCACTCCAGTCTCAGCAGTATGTTCTTTGCATGCTCCGAGCATGCCTGTTCTAAGCTCTTCACCCAGAGGAGCAGGGTTTTTCCAGATTCTTGCTCACAGGGGTGTAACGGAGAAGGGTTCAGACTTCCCCATAAAGGGCAAGCCCTGAAACCTGGTTTACATGGGAGGCAAGAGGGAAGACCCCTACAGATACTGGTCCTCACAGGAGTAGAGGAAGGGGTTTGGACCACCCTCCCAGAAACTGGCTCACATGGGATGTTGGAGGGGGTTAGAGCGCCATAGATGAGCAGCCTCCCAGATTCTGACACACATGGAGGCAGAGTGTGGGGCTTAGACACTACTGGGGGGAACTGACCCCTAGATCCTAGCTCACATATGGGGGGGAGGGGGCAGGGAGAGGATCTGACCCCCAATCCTGACATACAGAAGGGGAGAATGTGGTGCTGACAGGTGCCCCTGCCACTTACCCCCATGTCCTCTTCCCAGTGTCTTAGTCCCCCCAAGCCTTCTCACCTCCCTTGCACCACCCATCCCTATTATCCAGTGCAACCCCTAACTCTGTCCCCTAAAATGTCCCCCCCTTCAAGCATTCAGGTCTAAAAAATTTTTCCAGAAATACTTTGATTATTCTCCCTCTCCCACCCCAAAAATGTAACCCTCCAAAATCCTGACTGACAGATTTTAGCAGTATTCCTCCCAAACTTTTCCAGATGTCTGCCCAAGGTGAGTCTCAAGTTGCCACTGGTTGGTGGGTCTTGTTTAAACGACTACTGTTTATCCCCTTGTGGTGTCCAGCTGGTGGTGAACTTAAGGCTAACATCCTGTTAACTCCTCTGTCCATGTATGCTCAGTATAATCTATCAGGAATGAGGATAAGCAGGTGAGGCTTGCAAAGTCTTTTTCAAATGTTTAAATTTGATTTCCTCTAAAGGGCTGGTGGGTGCCGTGGACACTCCAAATGGTTATTTTTTGTAAGCGGGCTACAAATTCGTCTAAATTCTTTTTTATAAGACCTTGCCTGAAATGGGAATACCTTGTCCACGGGGAACTTCAAAAATCCCCTCCATTCAAAACTGGGAAGAACAATTTTGAAACTTTCTGCAAAGAACAAGAATTTCAAAATTCTGTTTTGAAAAAGTGGAAACATTTTGTTTCAACCTTTTCAGAATGTTTGAGACTATAGGCATCTCTGGGCTTCTGGGAGCCCCAACTCAGAGGCAGCCTGCTGGAAGTCTAGGCTGCTGAGGAGCTAAGCAAGCTGGCAGGAAACCAAGCAAACTTCCATTGGAAGTTCTGTTGGAATTCAGTTGAAATCAATACATTCCTGTGGAATGTTTGGATTTTGACAAATTGGCATTTTCTGATGGAAAAGCATTCTATTTGGCCAAGTCTAGGTAGTACTAGTTCGGTTGCAACCAGTCAGTTGCTCCTCTGTCCATGTTTATACTAATTCTAATGAAGCTTGACTCTACAAGCTGATCTGAAGTTTTTGTGTAGGTCAGACAAACCTCCTGAGGAGACTCGCCCTGCTTGTCATTTGACCATACATTCATTAAATTGGCTTGCATTCAGAGGACCAAATGCTAACTGGGTATCATCTTGTATCTGTTTGTTCCTTCAGCTTTGATTCCTTTGGACCTGTTGTCTTTCTTTGGAGCTATTGCATAATATTCTACCTTTTATAAAACTGCTTATAGGTGACACTTCCTGTGTGAAAAGACAAGGCATGTAAAGATAATGGATCTATAAATCTCAATTGAAGTTTGAAATGAGTTGCACTAGCAGTTCTGCATTTTGTTTTTATATCCAGTATGATTTATACTAAGGAACCCAGATGCTCCCATAAAATAGGTTAACCTGCATTAAATTACTCTGGCTTGAACTTGCATTCGGTGTCCAATATTAGCCTGACAGCCTCTGATACAGAGAAACAGATGTGTATCTATTTGTTTCTTGATGCTTATATGTACAGTTGCTAGGACCTGTCCAGTGTCCTTAGACTCTTGCAAAATGTTACTCTAGTGACCTCAAATGAGTGCTTATCATATGCTGTCTCAACAAGTCTTTCTAATATTTTTCTATTAACATCTTTATACAACTAACCTTTTGATTTTTCACCGTACCATTCCTTCAAGTTAAAATTGCAGTGGAGCATTAATGATAAATTTGACCTGAAATTTTGGAACATTTCTTTTAGAGAGCATGAAAGTAATATAACTGAATGTAAATGTCACATTGGGTGGATTAAAAACTTTCTGAACTTTCATGAATAAGTTTGTTTGGTATTACATATTGCGGATCTCTACTTCAGCAAAAGCTGATGCTAAATTATTGGTGACTTATGGAAAACTCACTTGTTTGATGTTAATTGACATCTTACTAGTCATGGCTGGTACGTTCCTGTTAACCCTAAGAATGATCGCGAGGAAGGGTGGCGATTTTGCATTTTAAAAGTAAGCTAGCGTTGCAAGAGTCTAAGAACCTGTAAATAATACAGTATGAGTAGAGCAGTGTTAGATACTTAAGTTGTCAAATTACTTAATTTAGTCATATCCAGTGCTTAACAGAGCCTTGAGTTATCTCTCCCTTCTTAAAGCTGAAGGTGAAAAGAATAAAAGCAATCTTGCTATAGTCTGTTCTGATCAATGTGGCCCACCTCCTTAATAAAGTAGGCAAATGCTAATACACTCAATCTTGTTGTAAAATAATTTTATGTACACCCTCCTTTTGCGTAGACAGTCTTCCAAATTTTCTCTTTGTGAAAGTTCATAAAATATTTTTTAAATATCCAAGCATGAAATTCCTATTTTGTCAGTGATAGGAAGGCAATGGAAGGGTTTTAACTTTTTGCTTTTTGTTTGTCCTGTGTTGAGTAATTAATACTCCCTTTTTTTTTTTTTTTTTTACCCCCCTGGGGGTTCTCAGCCTTTTTCTTGCTGAGGCTCCGCTCAACATGCTATAAAAACGCCAAGGCGCAGTGCGGGGGTGTGGGAAGTTCTGGGCCAGCGTAGGTCCTTGGGCATAGGCATAGTTTTACTTCTATTTTGGGGGAGCAAGAGCTGCCAAGGCTTGAGCCAGCTCCACACAGCAGGGTTCAGGGACGGAGTGCCACCTCCACCCTCTCACTCACTCAAGAGGCCACCCAGCCTGTCTGGGCTGTGGGAGCACGCAAAAATATAACTCAAAGGGGAAACTCAGTTCAAAAAGTTTGAAAACCGCTCAGGGTGCAGGGAGGGGATAACATGGGGCTGTGTATAGGCAGGGGGGACTCCTAGTGCAGCTCCTAGCTTTGGGGGTGGGCACTGGGGATCCCGGTTTTAGCCTGCCACTGCTCCCAGTTTGTGGAGGGAGGTTTGCCGCCTTCAGGCCCTTGCCACTTTGAGGGGATGGGGTGGCTACTGCCTTTAGCACTGCGCCGCTTCCAGCTTCAGTGCTGGGCCTCAGGGCAGCGGGTTTCAGCCACGGGGCTCTGTGGCCCCGCTGGTGAGAACCACTGCTCTTTCCCACAGATTAATTAGCTCAGACCTTAACCCAGTTTGGATAGCCATACAGAGTACATGGCAAAATTTAATTTTGTACTCTTAGACATGTAAATATCACTGTGTATAATTCTTACAAATTGAGCACCTTCCTTAAGAATATACCCCATCATTCTCCGATTCAAGTAATGTACATTTTTTTCATAAAGTTTACATAAAATACTTGAGTTCAGATCCTCGGTTGTGGCATGGCCAATTTGTGCTCCACTGCCATTGGTTCATAGGCATGAAGCCAAGTGGCCCCAGGAAGATCACTGCACCATAATAGGATCCTGTGGTATATAGGCTCTGACACCCTGCACTCTTATGTCGGTTTAGAGGGCAAAGCTAGGCCTACCGTACATTCTGCTGGCCAGCCCCTAGGCCGCCAATTGCGGTTAGCCAGTGTAATTTAGAGAGCTTGCTGTAGCCTAATGCTGGGTGACTGGGCCAGTGCACAGCCAGTCCAGGATGGGAGAAACTCGGAGGCCAGCTTTGCAACCCACCTCCCCCACAAGCTGCACTTTATCCACCTCAGCTATAGCTGAGCCTCTGGGCCTTAATCTTTTAATGTTGCATCATCATTGGAGCCCAGATGTAAGGAGAGCATCCAGTTGATTACAAGTAAAGCTAATAGCTTAAGGAGATGCAACTGATTAGTATATTTTATAATCAGGGTCACTTCAACACTTTTCCAACATGTTTACTTAATACATTGGTCTGTCTAGGAAAAATCTTTTTAATTCATGGGAATATTATATAATATGTTCTGAAATGTTGCACCAGCCTCTTGACTCTCAACTGGCTCATATACAGATGTAAATCCTGATGTTACTTGATTTTCTCCAGTGAAATAAGAAAAAAAGCTTGTCATCTTGATGCGTTGGCCCATCTTTGCAGGGGGGAAAAAACACTATCCTGAAAATCATTTGATAAATCACTTTAAATTCAGTGAATACTCTACTATTTAGAGAGCAGCCTAACATTATTGTAGGGGTTGGCAACCTTTCAGAAGTGGTGTGCCGAGTCTTCATTTATTCACTTCAGTTTGAGGTTTCGCATGCCAATAATACATGTTAACATTTTTTAGGTCTTTCTCTATAAGTCTATATATTATATAACTAAACTATTGTCGTATGTAAAGTAAACAAGGTTTTCAAAATGTGTAAGAAGTTTCATTTAAAATTAAATTAAAATGCTGATCTTACATCGCCGGCCCGCTCAGCCTGCTGCCAGCCTGGGGTTCCGTTCACCTAGGCTGGCAGCAGGCTGAGCGGGGCCGGCAGCCGGTACTCCAGACCGGCAAGGGGCTGAGCAGCTCAGCCCACTGCCACTCAGCCCGCTGCTGGTCTGGGGTTCCATCCGCCGGCTCCTGCCGGCCCCACTCAGTCTGGGATCCCGGCCCTGCCCACATAGAGTGGGTACCTACCTTCTCCCTGGCTCTAGCCCGTTCTCTTCCTCTCTGTCTGCACTGAACTGAGGGTGGGAGTGCACTGAACACAGGGCTGGGGGTGAAGGAGCAGGCTGGGGCTTGGGGTGTAGGGTCTGGCCAAGAGCTAAATGAGGGAGGGGCTCAACTTTGTGGCAGGAGCTTTGGGTGTGGAGTGCTTACCTGGGCAGCTCCCATTTGGTGCGAGGGGTGCAGGTAGGAATGTGGGGGGGGAGGGTGCAGGAGCTCCTATTTGGTGCTCACAGTGGAAGGGGTGCAAGAGTCAGGGGACGAGGTATGGGGGGTATGTGTGTGGGGGTGCTGGGGTCAGGGCTGGGGTCATGGGGGGGTGCAGGGGTCAGGGCAGAGGGCTGGGTGTATGTGAGGGGAGTGCAGGGGTCAGGGCAGAGGGCTGGGGGTGTGGGCTGGGATCATGATGGTGCTCTCAGCCCCCTGCCCAGAGCGGCTCATAGCAGGGGGTTGGAGGGGATATGCCCTGATTCCACCCCCTTCCCCAAGACCCCATCCCCACCTCTTCTGCCCCTCCCTCGCAAGGGCCATCAGCTGATCGATAGGTGGCAGGGAGGGAGAGGAGGAGGGGCAGGCATGCAGCACAGCAGGGGGAGGGGGGAGCTTGCCTGCCCTGCAGCAGCAGCCGGCAGAACCAAGCTTCTTCATCCTGCTCCCGGGGTGGGGAGGCGGATAAGAGCGGCCCGGGGTATGAGCTGGCATGCCATTGGTTGCCGACCCCTGCATTATTGCTTTGAATCTTTAGGCAAAACCTTATGTAATTAAACTTAATGTTTGTCTCAGTTCTTTGGAATACTTTAATGATACCTCAGCCTTAATGAAGCCTCAGGTTAGTTTAAGAGTTGCATTAACCCTGAATCAGCATGATTTAGTGAGTCATGTGTTCAGCTGTTCTTCTGTCCAAAGCTTAAGTATGAAAAGTATTGTAACATAGCATAAAACAAAACCAATCTGTACTATGGAAGGTGGCTATGGGATGGGCAGGGAGTGAAGGGGGTTGAGAAGATTGAGAAGGGGGTCAGTGTGTTTTATGGAACACTTCTGTTAATAGTAATCATAATACTGTATAACTGAAACTTTCAGCTTGCCTAAGGTAGTTAAGAGACGGGTGAATGCTCTCAAGAACCTTCAAGTTAAGTGTGCACAGATAGAAGCAAAGTTCTACGAGGAAGTTCATGAGCTGGAAAGAAAGTATGCTGCTCTCTATCAACCTTTGTTTGATAAGGTAACAACTCTGTGCTAATATGACTTTATTTGTAAGCTCTAGTTAACTAAAATCCCAAAAGAAAGGATTACAATGGGAATAAACATCAGTGGTGCATATCTGTAGCTATATGGTGTTACAGTTCCATGTGGGGCCAGATGTGAACCCCTCAGTCTCTTGAGTGAATTGATTCCAATAGGACCACCCATGAGAGTAACTAGTGTGATTAAGGGTCTCAAGGCCTGGGTGGTTATTTTGGATGGGGATAGGAGTAAAGTGTAATGTTACTGTTGAGTGTCAGATGAGGTCAAGAAGCAAATGGAATGCATTCCCCAAAGGGAGAGCTTGGATTACAGTACTAATTGCAAAAACATACAATTTACTGGGAGCAGTGGTTTATTATGGGCATTACTTAGTTCAGATTCATTATTATAAAATTATACAGTAAATCTGAAAGACTTCATGATTTTATTTTCCAGCGAAGTGAAATCATCAATGCGATTTATGAACCTACAGAAGAAGAATGTGAATGGAAAGCAGATGCTGAAGAAGAAATTTCAGTGAGTATCTCCACTGTATCTGAAGAGAACAATTGATGGCATATTTCAAGCTTTAACACACTAAGCAAGACCCAATACTGTAGCAAAATTTAAAATGCCAGCAGTGAAATTCCCATAATAGCTTTTTGTGGCTCTGTAAAGTAGCTGCAAAGCTTGACTTCTAGTTACGGGCGCACTGACTTTATCATAAAATCATGTGCTTTACCGGAGTATCTGGTACTGGTGATAACTCTTATTAAATTTTAGAAAGTTTAACATTTTTATTTTATCAAGGAGGAAATGAAAGAGAAGGCCAAGCTTGAAGAGGAGAAAAAAGATGAAGAAAAAGAAGACCCTAAAGGAATTCCTGAGTTTTGGCTGACAGTATTTAAGAACGTGGACTTGCTTAGTGATATGGTTCAGGTAGGTGGTGACCTAAAGTTAAATGTAATCATAAGTCTTAAAATTTGTACTGGTCTGCTCCTAGAAATTGTGGAAATAGTGATATGATTTGGGTGTTTTGGTATTCTTCTGGTAGGATCAAATGGCTTGTATCCCATTTCAAAGTGCTTTGTCAATGGAATGATGTATCATGCTCCCATGCCTGTTCAGCCTGACACATCTTATTGTTTAGTTGCCAGTTACATTCCTTACACAAGTCTTCACATATTCAGTGATGAATTGCATATCAAATGATGAGAAACTGCCTTTCATGATTGAATAAGATTGAGGATGCTTATATAATTTAAATGATTTACTGTGCCTATTTATTACTTTACTATTGCCCTCTGCTGGTCAAATAATTGTATACAATATTTTCAAATGCCTATCGCAGGTTCTTATCTACTGTAAAACAAATATTAAATATACCTGTGCCCCTTTCACCCCAATGCTTTTTTTATTTTGTAACTAGCTTAACTCAAATGCTGTTTGTATGAAAAATGCTATGCATTGATTTAAAATCATTTTTATTTAAAGGAACATGATGAACCTATCCTGAAACACTTAAAAGATATTAAAGTGAAGTTCTCAGAAGCTGGTCAGCCTATGGTAAGCTTAACATCATAGACAAACTGTATTTATTTGTGCATGATAAGATTAAAATTGACACTGGGGACATAGTGGTGGTCTGTGCCTGTCAAATATTTGATGGTGCCTTTTGGATTCTGAAGAATTTTTAGTCTGTTCTTCGTGAGAAATGGCACTAGCGTACTGTTAATACAGTCATATATAAAATGACCACACATCTCTTGTATTATGACAGTTTAATCAATTAGATACAAAATCTAGCTATAATCAGTATTTGCAGCTAGGAGTTTTTCAGATTTGGACACAATTTCAAAAATGTAGTTGCTGATAATTGTCCTTGAACTGATTACCTATGTTGCTTGCAAGAAATTATGTAGTAGCAGTAGTCCAGAGGTTTAGTTCTACATTATAACACACAAATCACTGTTTATCTCACTTCAAAAGGTATGAGGCAGAAGATGAAAATCATAATCCTAGATGCCAGTATGAAATTAAGAAAACTTTTTAAATTATTGTAATTTGGGGATAGAAATTGTTTTAGAATTTTCAGTCTCGTATATTGGGCAAAATTGACATTAAGTAAGCCACTTTATTACTGGAAAAGGGGTGTACACTGATTTGGGATATCTGATTCTTGGATATTAGGAGTTAATCATTATGATTTTTGAAATTAAAGATGAGGAAATGTTGCTCAGTTGCTAATAACACTGTCTTTTGGTAATTGTTTTTAGAGTTTCACGTTAGAATTTCACTTTGAATCAAATGACTTCTTCACAAATGAAGTGTTGACAAAGTCATACAGAATGAGATCAGAGCCAGATGATTCTGATCCCTTCTCCTTTGATGGACCAGAAATTATGGGTTGTACAGGGTAAGTGTTAACCACCTTTTCATGGCTCCTCTTAATATTTGGCTGAGCTTGCAATCATAAAATCATAGAACTGGAAGGGACCTCGAGAGGTCATCTAGTCCAGTCCCCTGCATTCAAGGCAGGATTAAGTATTAGTCTTACTTTCAAGCAATGGCCTTACATTCAGCTTGCTGGGATTTCTGTTTGGCTATGCATGAAATGGGATAACTTTTGAACGCTGCATCCAATCAGCTCTAAAATTTCAGACCATGTACTAGGCAACAATGGTCAGAACCTTGTTGACTTTTGTGGGGGGAACAATAGGGGCATAAATGAGGGGTACATGAAGCCCCAGACAGTTCTTTAGTACAATCACAGCCTCAAACATCTCTGCAATTGTGTAAATAGCAAAAAGCTGGTCCCTATACCCATGAATAGAGTTAATATGTTGACACTCTGAATGTCTTATCTCTCAAATGGATTGAACCATTATTCTTTCTAAATTTTATATAGCATCGTTCCTTGAATTGATCTTCTAGAGCAAATACACAGTTCAGGAGGACAGTCCTATAATAAGTGTTAAATTGAGACACCTCAAACGTATAACTTCTGGGTTTAGGATCACTTGCAATGTTCATCAAATATGGAGATCCATGCAATCAGTGCTTCAAGAATGAACATTTACTGACTTAATTTTTGTTGTTTGCCTGAGTTTTTGGGTCTTAGTGAAAGAAACTAAGTAAATGAACTTGCGTGGGGTTCGTCCCTTGTCTGTCCTTGGCAGGTTGTGTACATAGTAATCATTGGAACTGTCTACAAAGTACCATGAGCCCACATCTAAGTGAGTGTGCAGCTTTGCCGGCAGTCATTTTATTAGCAAGTAACAATTCTTATCCATTTCAGACTTGGCACGCTTCTGTCACAGCTATATTTCCTTCTTCTAATTTTCCTCCTGTTTCTCCTCCACCCCAACCTGGTGGTATTAACATATTTGGTTGTCTTTCTCATGTCTCAACCTTTTTTGTGGCCTTTATAATTGAAAAGCCCTCACACCATCGTTGGTGCCAACTAAATTACTACCCCCTATTCAAATCGTTCCTGAAAAAGTACTTTGTCCATGCAACATGTCAATGATTCATGGAAGGAAAGTGGCACCTGGTCAGTGTTGACAAAGTTCATGGGATAGGCATTGTCTTCCATAGTCTTGAACACTGTTGAGCAAATTAAAAGTGTGTGATAGTCTTGTTGTAGAGTAAAACTGAGTTATGCTCTTATCCTTCCACCTGCCAGGGCTTAAAAGTGAAACGTAATATGTGAGGGGCCCAAAATATTATTCATGCAGGAAATAAGTGCTGTAGGATAACTTTCTGTAACCTCAGTTTATTTTTTTTATTTCTGATGTAAATATTTTCAACCAGAAAAGTGGTGGGGGGGAGAAAGGCTCCTGATTGGAAGGAATTTTGGGAGTAGAATGAGTAATTCACCTGAAAATGAAGTACCCATGAGCGTTATGGCTAGCCCACAGTGTTTTCTCCAAATACATAATAATTTTCAAGATCACCTTAAAATAGACAACTGGCTGTACTTAAATATTTAACCATATCCTTAGACTAGGGGTAACTTTAGTGTGTAAAAACAATGTGAAATTGTAAGTATGTCCCAGTTTGATAGTTATTTTCCTTATTTCTTGCAGGTGCCAAATAGACTGGAAAAAAGGAAAAAATGTTACTTTGAAAACCATCAAAAAGAAGCAGAAACACAAGGGACGTGGGACAGTTAGAACAGTGACAAAAACTGTCTCTAATGATTCTTTCTTCAATTTCTTTAGTCCCCCTGAAGGTAAGTATTGTCTGGATTAATTTGCGATGAATTATATGTAGTATTTTTTTTAAATTACTTATTTTTTTCCCCCCCCCTCTTTCTTACAGTTCCTGAAAGTGGAGACCTGGTAAGTTGAAGAAATTCAATACACCAAATTTGGAAAGAATGTGTGCTACTTAAGCTATAACTTGGGAAGATATTAAACTATTCTAGCTATTTCTTCATGTAATAAGGAACACTTCTCTAGTAAATACTGTTTAGCACGTATTCTGGCTTGCTTTATGGGAAGATCTATTCAGGCTGTATAAGAGCATTCTTAGTTGTAATTAGTATATTTTGGGCTTGTTGATGCTTGTGAAGGATAAACTGGAGTTGTCTTGTAAAGGTTAAAATTTGAATAAAGTTGGGACTCATGAAAGTGAGGAACCAATAATACCAGCCTAAGGTGAGTGTCAAACTAACTTGAACTACAGTCTCTAAAGGAGAAAGATTTAATTAACCTACTTACCTAGTTACCTCAGAAAAGATGTGCCTACTCTATCCACTTACCCTTTCCACCACTGCTAAAACTGGTGAAGCTCAGGTGCCCACAAATGCTTTCTCAGCTCTACTATTCATCTTGCCTACCAGTGGTGGGAAGCTTTACAGAAAAAGCCTTATCTGTGTGACAATGTCTTGAAAACCTATTCTCATAAACACTGAATGTAGATTATGCTTTTTATGTAATGGGTCTGCTTTTTATCACTGAATATGCTGCCAGAAATGCCACGGTTAGCATAAACTCAGTCCCTAGGTGTTTTGGCATCTTATACAAATTTTTAACTTTTTTCATTTAAACACTTTTTTTTTTTTTTTTTTTAAATCTAGCCCCTTTGGTTTGAAGATAGTTTTTCAGATGTAAACCAGTAGAGTTCTGTTTACCTGAATCTATGGACAACAGGAGTGAAAACTTAAGTGTTGTACCCATCTCATTGGGTTGTCAGTGTAAATCTAACTTAAATATCATGTTAACTGAATTATGGGTGAATTTATTACTATCACTGTGGTTGAGTTAAGTGGCAGAGACATACCTTCGGAGTAAGCAAAGAGTCTTTAAAGCATTTGGATATTAATGTATTTGTAAGATATTCAAGGGGTTTTAGTGCTTAACAGAATTTTAGCAAGGTCGTGAAGAACACTAAAATGATCTGGAGAAGCTAAACTTTGGGGAAATGGGGAAACTTTCTTTTTAATACAAGTCTGGGTAAAAATGTTGACTTAAAAATGAAGGAACTGTATTGAGGTTTCTGTGTTAATTTGCACAAAATTTCAGACTTTTCACGGGTTGCTTTTTTAAAATGTGGGCAGATGCATACATTGTGTATTTGCCCTCGTTTGCAAGTTGTCCCTTAGGTACGATCCAATAAATGTCAGAATCCCTGAACATAATCCCACTGTGCTGAATTCTCTTGAATATCTGGTCACCTCAATCTGACATTAGTTTGTGTTCAGACTCCTAAAACAAATGAGTTATTAATTTACCACTTGACTGTTTCTTTTAATGTCTTACACAGGATGATGACGCTGAAGCAATCCTTGCTGCAGATTTTGAAATTGGCCACTTTTTACGTGAGCGTATAGTCCCACGATCAGTATTGTACTTTACAGGGGAAGCTATTGAAGATGATGATGATGATGTAAGTCTGTTTTAAACTGGTTCAGTATGCTCAAACAATACTGTTAATATTTAAGATTCCTAATGTATAATTTCTGTAGTTTTAGTCGTGTTTGTGGGATTTTGTGCATGAATCTACTCTGTCTAGGTACTTCCAGCTCTGTTCAGAGTAGGGCCCCCACACACACATCATGTTACAAAAGCCTTGGAGGGCCACTCTGTCTACACTACAAGTACTATACCAGCATAACTGTAGTTGCTCTCCTGTAGCATTTGCGGTGTAGACACTTGCTACAGCAACAGAAGGGGTTTCTCAGTCACTGAAGTAAATAATCTTTCTGAGAAGCAGTGGCTAGGTTAACAGAATTCGTCTGTCAGCCTAATTGCATCTACACTAGGGGTAAGTTTTGACTGAACTGTTTTGCACAGGGTGTGTAAGGCCTTAAAGGTATAGAGGGATATGACCTTGACTCTGTGCCATCAGGGCATGACCCTTTACACAATGGCATGAGCTCACCTAAGCTGGATGTAGGATCAGAAAATATCGACTACAGCATATGGCCCTGGTGTGCTGGAATATGGCCCATTTTGTTTTTATGTATTCTGTTCCAGCACAGGGCCATGTAGTGTGTGTGTGTGTGTGTGTGTGAGAGTGAACTGGATATTTTTGGATTCTGTCCTTGCTGTAGAGCTTCTATATGATGCAAAACAAATTATTTAAACCAAATGCTTCATGTGTGGTCACTAATTGTGTGTACTTCCCTTTCTGGGTGCCCAATATGGTATTGTAGGGTCTGATCTGAAGAAGAGTTGAGCGCTTCCAGCTGAAGCTGAAGTCAGTGGGAACTGTTTTGTACATATAAAATGCTGTATAATTCTAAGTACTCTGAAAAATCAGGTCCTAGATCACTCAAATTGGGCACCCAAAATTAGGATGAATTTGTAACCTTAATCTCTGTGCCTTGGCTTCCAATCCATAAAATGGGGGGGGGGGATAAATAATACTACATCTCAGAGGTGTTATGAAAATAAATTCACATTTGTGAAGCACTTGAATACTATAGTGATAAGCACTGTAGAAAAGCCCATGAGGAAACTATTTATTTTTTGTCTTCAAAGCAGGGTTTAAATAGTGTAAATGAGGGGCCCACACTGAACAATGAAGAGAACCAAATTTTGAAATGCTGCCCATTAAGTGAGCATCATTCATTGTATTCACAGAGTGAGGCAAAGGTCCTAAAAGTGTATGATTGCATATAAGAGTGTCAGATTAAGGTTGCACAAGGAACCTTAATTCTTTCATTTCCTAACCTAAATTCTTGGTTTTGCAATCTTAATGTTCTCTTAACAAGTTTTTTTAGTGCAGAGCTTCCTAACCTTTTTAAAGCAAACTGGAAAAAAGTAAATTCCATCATACTAAGACATGGATCATCAGTAGTGTTGGAACCTTTAGATCCACTGCTACGTGTGCTAAGGAAGTGAATTGATAGCAGCAGTAGGTTGTCATCCTCTGTATAGACCAGGGGTCGGCAGCCTTTCAGAAGTGGTGTGCCGAGTCTTCATTTATTCACTCTAATTTAAGGTTTTGCGTGCCAGAAATACATTTTAAAGTTCTTTAGAGGGTCTTTCTCTAGAAGTCTATATCTTTTATATAACTAAACTATTGCCATATGTAAAATAAACAAGGTTTTCAAAATGTTTAAGAAGCTTCATTTAAAATTAAATTAAAATGCTGATCTTACGCCGCGGCCCCGCTCAGCCCGCTGCCAACCTGGGGTTTCGTTCATCTAGGCCGGCAGCGGGCTGAGCGGGGCCGGCGGCCAGGACCCCAGACCATCAGTGGGCTGAGCAGCTCTGCCCGCTGCTGCTTTGGGTTCCAGCTGCCGGCCCCACTCAGCCCGCTGCCGGTCTGGGATCCCGGCCTGCCCACATAGAGTGGGTACCTACCTTCTCCCTAGTTCTAGTGCGTGCACTCTCTCTCTCTCTCTCTCCACTGAGCTGAGGGTGGGAGTGCATTGAGCACAGGGCTGGGGGTGAAGGCGCAGGCTGGGGGATGGGATGTAGGGTCTGGCCAGGAGCGAGAATGGGGCGGGGGAGGCATGGTCAGGGTTGGGGCTGGAGGTTTCAGGGTGGAGTGCTTACCTGGGCAGCTCCCATTTTGTGTGAGGGATGCAGGTGGGAATGTTTGGGGGGGGTGGTGGTGCAGGAGCTCCCATTTTGCGCTCAGGGTGGGAATGTGGGGGGTGCAAGACTCAGGGCATGGAGCGTGGGGGGGCTGGGTATGTATGGGGGTGCTGGAGTCAGAGCTAGGGCTGTGTGGGGGGTGGAGGAGTCAGGACAGGGGGCTGGGTGTGTTTGAGGGGTGTGCAGGGGTCAGGGCAGAGGGCTGAGGGTGTGGGCTAGGGTTGTGGGGGTGCTCCCAGCCCCTGCCCAGAGCAGCTTACGGCAGGGGGCTGGAGGGGATATGCCCTGATTCCAGACCTCTTCCCCAAGGTCCCGCCCCCACCTCTTCTCCCCCTCCTCCCGAGGCTCCGCTTCTCCCCCTCCTTGCAAGGGCCATCAGCTGACAGCAGGGAGGGAGAAGAGGAGGGGCAGGAACCTAGCATGCTGGGGGAAGAGGTGAGGGAGGGGGGAGCTTGCCTGCCCTGCAGCAGCAGCCGCCAGGACCAAGCTTCTTCACCCTCCCCCGACGCTGCTTCCTGCTGCAGTCCCGGCTGGTGGCCCCGCTCAGCCCACTGCTGGCCTGGGTTCGGCAGCGGGCTGAGTGAGGCCAGTGGCTAGGACCCGGCAGGCAGCAGCGTGCCATTTAAAAATCAGCTCGCATGCCGTCTTTGGCACACATGCCATAGTTTGTCGACCCCTGGTATAGAACATCACTTGGATAAGGATGAGACGCACTTTGACATTGGGGTTCACAGATATTTGGTGACACTGGAAGAATGGTGACCTTCAACCTTGGGTTTCTTTCCTGACTCTGGAAGGGGATTGTGCTCTACTGGGCTCAAATTCTTCTACCTGTACCCTATCCACCCACTGCTTCATCTCTTTTGCCCAGTCCACCCTGTAAGCTGACTCTCCCCTTTCCCCCGACCCTATCCCTGCCTGCCTCCTTGGTGTTCCAGTTCTCCCTCCACAAACCCTAGTCCCTTGTCCAAACTGTATTCCCCATACTCTGGCTTGCAATCCCTATCTCACCAGATTGTCTCTATCTTTTCTCTCCTACCTTCGGTCCAACTTCTGTTGCCCTCTGCAGTCAAATTAGACTATTTCCTGAGAGGGGGAGACACACACCCACCCACTCCAGCACTTCCAGGTGGCCTCACCCTCCTCTCCTACACACACAAAAATCCAAGTGTGGAGCAGCACTTCCAGGGAAAGTTTGGCCTCGGTCCTGTAGCCCTGATCTGGGACTTGCTCTTCGGAATGGCACATGTGCCGTCTGGTCAGCACTAGAAACTATGAAGATTGAGCTATGATCAGTGAAGACAATCTTTGGAAATTCTACTTGTTAAACTCTAGCAAGTCTCTACTGAGTGTTTGCAAGCTTCAATTTTTCACACTTGCTACTTGGTCAAATTTGGATGTATTTTCATGGAGACACCAAAAGGTGCATCCCTGGAACACCCCTACCAAATTTCAAATCCCTGCTCCAAAGCTTTGAGAGCTATTCAAAGAAAAGGTCACTAATTTATTAACATGGACAAAACTGTATCTCCATCTAGCTGTATTCAGTAAAAAAATTTATCCTGAGGCTGACACTTTGCATGGAAAATTTCAACCCAGACGGTTGTTTTTTGCAAAGTTATAAGCAGCTGAAAATGCGGTTTTGTTAGGGGAAGTGTCAGACATTTGTAGTAGGTATGGCTTTCAACCCTGCCTTTAAAATATATGCGTGCAAAATGAATGTTAACACTTAACTATGAGTAGGTTTTATCCTTAAACTAGAAAACACCTTTCTTTGTCAAAGCTTATTTTAAATTTTCTGCTCAATGAAACGTCTTCAGTATTAATGATATTGATCACTGTCACCCAGATCTAGAATTTTTTTTGACAAAGCTGAATTAATGTAAATTTACCCCTCTGAAAAAAAAAGTGTATATATAATATATATACACTTAATTTTAACATGAGAATTCTTTGGCTTCCATGTAACTTACACAAAACTGCTTAACATCTAGGGTGATGGCGTTTACAACATTGTATAATTTTTTTTTTCTCTTAGTATGATGAAGAAGGTGAGGAGGCAGATGATGAGGTGAGTTACAAGATGGGTTAGATGAGTAAAATGACACACACATACTTCATTTTGGAGCAAGTTTTTCATCTTTGATGGAATGGTAGCTGAGCAGTTGGCAAGTTACTTAAGTTTCTTGTTTAGTTAACTATAAATGACAAACATTCTTTAGTATTTCTCCAATCTGTATAAAACATTATTGGTTGAGATGTTCTATAAATGTAAGCCTGAAATGGTGATAAAAGTAAATATTCCAGATATTAGTCTGCCTTAGATTTGTACTAGTAGCACAAGTATATTTAAGAGCAGAGCTTTATCCTAAATGCAATGTAGAAATTTACTCTTAAAAGCGGAGTATGGCTAAACACCAAGATCTCATTCAAGTTCTTTTCTTTTCTGCACTGATGAAAACTTATGGAAAAAAAAAATTACAAACATCAGAGGAACATTTAACCTGTTGACTGCATTCTGTGTATTTAATCTGAACCAAGAGTACTTTCTACTTGACACTTTCTATCTTTCAGGAAGGGGAGGAAGAAGCAGATGAAGAAAATGATCCAGATTATGACCCGAAGGTGACTAGTACCAATGAATGTATTTCATTAAAATTACGCAATTAATTTAAGGCAACACTTTTTAATGGGCAATATACAATTAATAATTCCTGTAACAAACATGCTTTGACTCAACTGCTCTCTGAGATGGTTTTAATACCCCACTTTTTACCTTCTAAGATTTGCTGAGCAACATAGTCACTCTAATTTTGTTTTTTAGTAACACTTTTAAATATGTGGCCAGGGATCTTTTTTTAAAGAAATTAGAAGTATTATTACAAAATGAGTTGTTTGTTAAAAAATATACCTAAGCAACCTTTTATCAGCAAGTAAAAGCTTTGTTTTTCATAAAGAAAATACAAGTTAAATGATCTTAAATGAGGGCTGTTAAAATCTTTGATGTAGTTGGGCAAGTTTGTCACTGATGTATGTATTTTTGCTATTAACTGTGACATAAAGTGTAGCCTGCATTTTGCTGCACTATCAAGGAGAAACATATCCTTTCACTTGGGTGAAATTTCTTGAGTGGGGCTGAAGCTGTATTTTAAGACTTAAGAGTAAGGAGAGGATTTGGGCTGTCTTCCCTGGAGATAATCATCCTCCTGTACTGAGCAGAACCTACAACAATGCTCTAAAGAAAACGTAGGTGTAGCTGATGTGCACCCCTTTGTGGTCGGGAATATATTGCTGGGCTAAGAGCCCATCTCATTCCAGTCGTTCCCCATTTTTGGGAAGAGGATGTACAGGGGAAAATACAGATGTTTACTACGTAGAGAGCAGAGACTTCAGGATGACTTAAAAGGAGGGCAATATGGATGTGCAGCAGAGATTGTTAATCCTCTGTTTTGCATACTCCCAAATTTATGCAAATTCTCATAGCTTAGTTTGGGATTACCAGACATCTGAAAATTCATCCTCTACATTAGTCTCTTTATTCTAGATGAGCCATTGGGATTTTTGAAACCTAGTTGTCATAGTAGGTAGCATTTATCCAGCTACTTCTGGGGCCACAAGCACTGATCGGGAAGCCAAGCCAGGTCATTAGGAATTGTGAGTGGGAACCAAACCAAACTGAAATATACATGACATTGGAAACACCACTGTTACTCAGGTGACACTAGGTAGTTGGTTATATCAGTTACATGATGCCTGCTGGGGCTAGTTGTAGAAGAAATCTTGCAGGAAAGGGGACTACTCATCAGATAAAAGGCAACTATCATTTTGGGGAGAATGTATTATAATTTGTTATAAAAAATGCTAGATTATAATGGGAAATGTCCATTATAATAGCACTGGTCCAAAAATTGTAGGCACCCACAATATGGTAAGATCTAATCTGATCTGCAAAAGCTATGTGATGGAGATGGGCAGGTACTAGGGATGCTCTTGTTGCAGATACACAGAAGCAGAAAAATTCTATAGATAATTTTTCTCTGCCTTTCCCTCCCTGTCTGCTAGAAATCTCTTAACAATGTGCAGAGAGTTATCAGCCAACTTGGCAAGTTGAGTTGTTAAAGTGTCAGCCCACATTGTAGAGGAATTTACAGAGCGTGCTGGCTGCGGTGGGCGTACGTGAAGGAGGGCTTTCCAGAACACACTGAAAGATCAGCAGGCTATATGGATACATCAAAATTGCTTCTCAGCAGTGTTGGCAGGACTTAGACCAAACCAATAATGGTACATCAAGCAAGGTCAAACAAAACTGTTTAGCATTTGCCGTGTTGTATCCAACCAGCTGTATTCCACTGTACCCTTCACTGCCCATGACCCAAAAAATTAGTTGTTATGGAGAGCAAAGTAATGCACGTAGTGCCCTTCCTGCTGAACTGCTTTAACCTACCCTGACAGAAATATCAACAAATTGATTATTTGCAAGCTGAGACACGTAGGGCTTATGCACCTGCTGTGGGATATGCTAATTGTCTAACTCTTTGGCCTTGTAGGCTGGTCAGATATTGGCTGTTACTAGGTTGCAATATTTCAAATTCTGTTTGAGGCAACTGAGGGATGCAGCCGTTTTGTTGCTTAGCCCAGCACAGGGCACAATGGAGGGAGTAGTGTTCAAATGGATACGCAAGTCCCCTTGCATACAGTCCTGTGCAGGTCCAGCCTCAGTATCCTTATCTGTATATGTAAGTGATCTGTTATCACATGTTTGTGCAGACCACACTTGACTGAATCTTCTCCCTCTTATGCTACCTACTGAGCATGGCAAGATGGCAGTTGCTATTGCTGCAGCACCAAGAAATGGAACAGAAACAGGGCAAGGGTCTGGACTTATGATTTAGGACCACAGGGATGACTAACAAGTGGTGGGGGAATGAGGGGAGAAAGATGTCATCAAAGCAGTAACACTCTTAGGCAGTGGGACTGAGCACCTCTGTTCCCCAGAAATAGCTGCTTTAGAGCCAGATTCTTTTAAAAAAAAAGGTGCTGTGGGACGATAAGGTGGGAAGCTAGTAGGCCCTTAAAAATGGGAGCGGGGAGCGAGACCTGTACTAAGCAAAACAGAAGGTTGTACATGGCCTGGCAGTGGGAATCAAGTCGATAAGATGAAGAGCAAGTACATGTTAAAACACACCTACAGGCCATTCCCATGTGCACTACCATGGGAATTGTTCAGCTGCACACAGTGAGAAGCCAGGAAACAATTATTTACTCCCATGCACCTGGAGTGTCACTAAGGGTTTTTTGCTTCTGCTTCACTTCAAAATGCACAACAGTCACTATGTATGCTTTACCACTTCCCACTGAGCAATCTTACAATCCTGCATGTCATCATTCACCAACTCTTCTGCATGTCGATGTAGCACTAAATGTTGTCGTCAAAGCCAATTGCTGAGTTGACTAAATGTTCATCTCAGATTTGCTTCTGTCATGGTTTCACAGATCCATCTGTGTACTCATGTTTGGCTGTCTGAGCAGCGTGGGGCTAATATAAACTTGCAAGAAGATGCTCTAAGCATTTACTTCCGTTTTATGTTTAAGTAGATGGAGTCTCCAGCATCTGTTCTAAACGTTGTCAAGTAGCTGGTAGACAGACAATGCAGCAACTTACAATCTCCACTAGTTCAGTGGTTTTCAGTCTGTGGACCTCTGGGGATCCACAGACTGTCTAAGGGGACTGCGAAAATAAAATTTCAGATGCCAGAAAAGGTATACTTTTGATTGACCAGAAAAACAGAATGTGAATACCCCACTTTACAGGTCAAAACCCAGAAGTGTTGTCATTACCATAAAAGCCCACAGTTCAGGGCCCTTTCTCACGCTGCGTCCAGTGCAATGCCAGAAATGTGCAGCATTTATAGTTGAATTCTGTTCAGTTTTCAGTCTAAGACTTCAGGGTCTGCGGACCACAGGGTGAATTTCCAAAAGCGTTCACAAATGAAAAAAGGTTGCAAACTTATGCCCTAGATACTGTACTTAGTATATCCATGTAAATTTACTGGGATGGGTATGAAACCACCCTCTGTTAGTTCTTCCATCACCACAGTTGACTGAGACTGGTCCTTGGTTGAGACTGTTACTATAATGAAAGTACAGTCAGTGTTAGGAAGGCTGATTCTCAGTGTGCCATATAATCCAATATACATTTTGCTACTCGCCCTACCATATTGTTTGTAATTTTCTTTAGTAATTCTCACTTCCCACTCGCAAATTAGCTATCAGCCTGTGTTTGATGTGTAGGGGCCAGGTTCTGCTGGCTCATTCAGGTATGCCATCACAATCTAGTTCCATCACCCCTCAGGTGGCTCATTAAATCACTTACATACGAAGGGTATTCAACATGTCATCTCAGCGACCACTATCCATTTTCAGGATTTTATGCTTTTGTTAATTATGCAGGTCAGGAGCCAGCTTTCAAAGTGTGACTTGTCTCCTGAGGGATGACATTAGAGCAAGTAAGCTCTCCACTACTGGTATTAATGTGAATTTTTGCCCTTTTTATGAGGAAGATTTGGCTTCCCTGTTAGCCCAGATGACACAAATAATGGGTCTACTGTTCAACAGTGCAGACAGAAATTAGTTTGCATATACTAATGTCATGACAGGTGCTGAGAAATATAGCTATAGAAGCCATAAACGCCATGGAATAGATGTTATTTCTGTAGGCTTTATACCTTGGGAGCCTTGATGGGGACTTAAGTGTTACCCTCACCAGTTTACTGCTCACATCATGTCATTATACAGATACATGATGACCTGTGCAGTGAGCCTGTATGTTTGAGCTGTCTGTGCTCATGGGGTCAAGGAAAGTCCTCCTTGGCTAAGACTCTTGGAGTATATGGGCATCTCTTCCATTTCGGTGCCAGGCCAGTTTTGTTCCCATTTTCTTTCCCTCAATTTTTTTTCAGGATATACGACCCTACTGTAGTCAGAAGTTCTGTGTTGCTGCCAATGGCTAGTGCAGCCCCCACCCAAAGGAAAAACTGAGGCATCCTCTTGAATTTGGCTATTCAAAGATATCCTTAACTTGCCTAGTGCACAGAGATTTGAATACAATGTGGTATAGTATTCACAGGGTGGATAAGGGAGAGAAGATGCAAGATTCTTAATAGCTAAACTTGATTCTTAAGAGCTGTAATTGAAACTAGAAAACACTTGCTTGACAGCTTTGATAAGTGGCTTAGAAAAATAACTTGATGTGACATCTGTACACTGACCTTTCTTTTATTCCTCAACAGAAGGATCAAAACCCAGCAGAATGCAAGCAGCAGTGAAGCAGTGTGTATGTGGCCTTGAGGATTACCTGCACTGTAATAGCCTAAACACAACTATTAGTTACTTACAGCCTTATGTTTTGTATCTTCTTGGTAGAATTAAGTAAACAATTTGTTAAAATGAAATCAAACACCTAAGTACCAGTTTAAAATGTAGGTTCATTCTACCTAGCATTTTAATAGTATAACTTTCTGCCAATATGTAGAATGCAGTAAATCCCCTAAAGCATGAATGTTAATTCATTGCTACATAGTTTGGTTCTTGTGAAGTCTTTCGTCATGTAGCTATTAGACTGCAGCTGTGAAGATTATCAGAACTGTTAACTGAGACCAATATTTGTTTAGAGAAAATCCTCTCCTGAAGAACCAACCAAAGTCTTTTCAGCCCAGTAGTTTGAATGGGTTTGTCTGCTTGCACTAGCTGTGCCTTCCATTACCTTGTTAGAGAAATGGCAGTGACTTGTACTAACTAGGAGATGATGCATTTTTGGATTTGACTACTTCAGAAGATTAGTATAATTCATTTAACTTCCAACAAGACCACATTAAATGTTCATAACTGTCTGCTTGTTTCTGCTATGGGTTTTGTATTTTATGTGACAGCGATCTACAAAAGAAACCTAGTAATCATATTAAGGTTATTGTTTACCACTGGGGTGTGAATAAAACCTAGTATTTTCAGAAGTTAGTCTTGTTTTATTATGCTATGTAAACTGTTGACATATTACATGCTGCAGTTGATTTTTTATTTTTTTATTTATTTTTTTTACTAGACAGTCATTTTTGAGAACTTTTTATAAGCAAACTGTTTAACACTCAGCAACATAAAACATCAACTCAACTGCACTATTCTCCTTCCTGGACAGTTTTATCTAGGCTTTTCATAGTCAATATAATGGGGATAATAAGGTCATGTTGCCACTTGTGAATTTGAGCTACATATTACTTTTCCCAAATGACATGTTGACTAGTCAAACTCAATTTCTGCTGCAGTTCTGTATTTATAGGCAAGTCTGGAACCATGGAATAAAGATGTACAAAACTCTTTTCATAATGCCTTAGTGAATTTCAGAGGTCACCACTTGATCAAATGAACTCTGGCTTATATTTTAAATTGCTGTATAGACTTAAAAATATATAGATTCCCCTAAATACCACCTGGATAGAGGAAATAGTAACCCTTTTAATGAGTCAGTATAGACAGTTCTCCAAAGTGGGAAACCATCACTACTGGGCTCAGGGAAACAAGCACTGAGTGGTGGGATTACATCATGATTCAGATATGGGATGACAAGCAGTGGCTATGGAACTTTTGGATGTGCAAAGCCACCTTCCTGGAACAGTGTGCAGACCTTGCCCCTACCCTGCAGTGCAAGGACACCAAAATGAGAGCTCCCTTCACACTGGAAAAGTGATGATCACTGTGTGGAAGTTGGCAACTCCAGACTATCGATCAGTCACAAATCAGTTTGGCACTCACAAGTGCGTGTATGTCCAGCTGTCATTATGAAACATGTCCCTAGGGATGGAGTGCAAGGGTTAGTGTGACAGGCCAGGAACGTGCAAGGAATGTGTGGGAAGAGTTTGGTGATGGCATGAAAGGCAGTTCTGTATGGGCTGCAGGGGAAGGTAAGCACCGATTTGTTCCACCTGCAGTGCAGTCCGGGACCTCAGCATCTCTGGTCCTCCATTAGCTTTATCATCTGCTCCTGCCCCTATATTGTCTGCTCCCACTCCTGTCTCCTCTCCTGGTTATCCATTCTGAGTTGTTTTTTTTGTTGTTGTTGTTGTCTCTGTCTCTCTGCTTGTTAGCAGGAGCAGCAGATTGCAGCTCTTCCCTAAACGTTTCCTCCTTATGCCTCCTGGTTCATCTCCTTATCTGACAGAGCTGCTCTGCTGTTGTGTAGGAGGTGACCCTCAGGGGACATCTGCAGAAGCTAAAGAAACAAATAGCGAGAGCCCTGAGCATGGTGTGTTTGGCCCAGAGGGTAGGGGGAAGATGGTACGAAGAGTTCAGTGGCTTCCGAAGGGGATAACTACAAGCACCTAGGGACGCTATTCTGAATACTGGCACAGTTTTCCACAAGTGAGGGTGATCAAAGCTGATATCTCACTCCTGAGGGTAACCAAGGATGCAAGAGTGCGTCTCCTGCACGTATACAGCTTCAGACTGGGTCTGTGTGCTGCTCTGGTGCCTGTAGATGTAAATGCCAATTGGTGTGGCAAAGTTTCCACAGCGGGGGGTGGGGAATAAGGCAGCTTTACCAAGGGACCTTCAGCAGAGGATTGCAAAGTACTTCCAGGAAAGTTATGTAGAGATCTCTATGGAGGATTCCTGGGACATCCCAGTGTGCCTAACATTTTCTGCCAGGGTTCCCACTGTAGTTACATAGGGGAATGAAAAGCAAATGTGAATAGGGCTAGTGTTAATTTTTATCCCTTATCCCTCTTCTACCCTCTTTTTAAAAAAGAGCTCTACCTCATGTGATGTTGTGCAGTATCAAAGCAAAATGAGTGCTTACCAGAACTCCCCTCTCCTGCATCAGGCATGCCAGAGCTGGATGCTGGGACTGGCTAGACCCCTCCGGAGTCAAAAAGAGGTCCTAGCTTGTCACACTACTGGATGATCCTGTTGTATATCCCAAATGCTCCTCGAACTCCGCCTCCTCGTCCATCACTTCGTCTGCAGGGTTCACGCTGCTGGCTGGAGCCTCTAGCGCCCCCCCGCCTGCTGGAGTCGCTGCCGAGAATAGTGTGCAGCTCTTTATAGGAACAGCACAACTTTGGCAATGCCCCAGAGTGACAATTAGCTTCCCTTGCTTTCTGTTATGCCTGCTTCAGCTCTTTGATCTTAGCATAACACTGCTGTGTGTCCCTTTGTGCCCCTCCTCAGCAATCTGCCCACGTACATATCAAAGTCCTTATGGCTGGAGCTGAGCTATGATTGCACGGCCTCCTCTCCCCACAGACTCAGCAGATCCAACAACTCTGATGTACTCCAGCTAGGAGCACGTTTGCTGCGGGGAGCTGGCATTATCAGTTGGGAATATGCTATGTGAACTCTCCATGCCAAGCAAACAGGCAGAGGAATTTCAAAAATTCTCAGGGCTTTAAAGGGGGAGGAGTGCATGCCTGTGTACCTGGCTGCAGGGCAGCAGAGTTCAACGGGTGACCAGAGTGGTCACAATGAGCCTTCTGAGACCCTTCCTTGAGGCCACTTAGGGCAACATAAGCGAGCACAGTGTGTATGCTGACACTGTGTCTCTCGAACTTCATCTCCAAAAGCTGTGTGCCTCTCGTTGAGGTGGTTTTATTCTATTGGCATAGCAGGAGAGTTAAATCGGCCAGAGGAGTATTGCAGTGTGCACACCTCCACTGTTCTGTCAACAAAAGTTGCCTTTTGTCAACAAAATTGTGTAGCGTAGACATGGCATTCGACTATGTACACATTACAGCTTAAGTGGTAGAAATTCTATTCCTCAAGAATGTGAATAATAAGCCACCTCCCTGAGCTGCCTAAGTGCCAGTGTGGACGGCGTTGTGTTGGCGGGAGAGCTTCTCCCACTGACATAGGTACTGCTGCTCGCGGAGGCTAGAGTAATTTTAGTTTACGGGAGAGCTCTCTCCTGTTGGCTTAGAGCACCTCACTGGCAGCGCTACAGCTGCGCCTTTGTAAGCACTGTAGTATAGCTATGACCTAAGGCTGCTTCTAGGAGAATGGATTCCTTCCAAGTCAGGTGAGTCTTCTCATGCAGGTCCCAAGAACCATGCCATCCCCAGTATAGACATCAGTGCTGATCATGACCTAGCAAGCAAAAGGACCCTGCACTTATCCTTATTGAACCTCATCAGATTTCTTTTGGCCCAATCCTCCAATTTGTCTAGGTCCCTCTGTATCCTATCCCTCCCCTCCAGCGTATCTACCACTCCTCCCAGTCTTTGAACGAGAAGCTATAGAGCAAGTGGTACCTCAGTATCAAGGGAAAGGGTTCTACTCCCAATTTTTATAGTTCCCAAGGAAAGGAGAGGACAGAAGCCTGTCCTCAACCTATGTCAACTAAATATTTTTAATTGCAAATTAAAATTGCACATGGTTACATTGGCATCAATAATTCCCTCCTTGGAAAAGGACCCATGGTTCACAGCTCTCAACATGAAAGATGCTTACTTTCATGTGAATATCCACATGAGAGGTTCCTCAGGTTTCTGGTAAGACCGAAATACAACCAGTTCAGGGTACTCCTCTTCGGTCTGGCAACAGCTTCCCGGGTCTTCACAAAGATTTTTCAGGGGTGGTGGCACAGATGAGATGAAACAGCTACATTGTCTTTAGAGGACTGGCTTCTAACGAGCAGATCCCATCTGGAAGTTCAGTCGGAAACCTTGTCTTTACTCTACCTCATGGTATCCTTGGGAAGCTGCATAAACATAGAAAGTCTACTCTGACTCTTCTGCAACTTATAGACTTTTTAGGGGCAACCCTGGACTTGGCCACAGCCAGCGCCTACCTTCCTGCACACAGATTGAATGCCATGAGCAGTTTGATAAACTAAGTCACTTTCACACCCTGAACAACAATCCAGGTCTCTTTTTGCCAGGTCACATTGCCTCCTGTACTTATGTAGTGTGCCCACTAGGCTCCATCATCGTGGTCTGGAGGCCTGGCTCTGGTCAATATAGATGCCAGACAGACAAAGCATGAACAGTGTAGTGACAATTGCCGTCAATGTCAGGGCATCATTCATCTGGTGGACAAACCCAAAACATGTGTAGTGGAGTATTTTTCTTACCTCCCAGACCTGACATCACATGACAATAATCATGGACACATTCCTTATAGTTGGGGAACCCCCGAAGGTGGTCACACAACACAAGGTACGCAGATGCATATTATTCTCTTAAAACTAAGAGCAGTCAGACATGCATGCAATGTATTCCTCCAACCCCTATGATCCCGACATGTCTGGATAATGTTAGACAACATGATGACCATCTTCTATATAAACTAACAGGGGCAAAATCCCTCCCATTGTGCATAGAGGCAATCAAATTATGTAATTAGTATATCCGCATCACAATTTCTGCAGTATACCTTCCAGGGGCTCAGAATGCGCTGGCAGACAGCCTTGGCAGACATTTTGCCACCAATCATGAGTGGAAATTACACAATTCAGTGCTGAACAACGTCTTAGAGGGAAACACCATCTCAGAACCAGTTTGCCCCTCAACTGAACAAGAAGTTCAACATATGGTGTTCCAGAGCAGCACAATATCAAGATGCCAAGGGTGATGCCCTCCTGTTGTCCTGGATGGGCCACCTGAAGTACACCTTCCCTCCCATCCCACTTCTACCCCAGTTTTTATGGAAGATTTGTTATGACCAAGCATGATCATTCCATTGTACCCAATTGGCCCAGACATTGTCCCCTACTGTGGATTTTCTAACTCAAAAGTGATTTCCTACTTAGCAGTGACAGTCCAATGTTCCAAGCTTCCAGAGTGTGAATGCCACTTGCTTCTCTGCTGTCAATGCAGCTCTTATTCTGGTGTCTTTGATTATGGTTTGTGGCCTGGACAATAAATACAGGAAATCTTACTTCTCCTCAGTCCACAGTGGATCCCTGACTGATATCAATGGGAGTTTTGTACGAAGATCAAGAAACCAGAATTCAAGTAGTAACTTTTATTTATTATTTATTTAGTACCTTGTCATGCTGTGTGAGAAAAGCTGAGCCCTGTTATGCCACTGCTACTTCTGCCCTTGTTTCTCTTCCTTTCCCATCTTTCTTTGACTGTTTCTCTCCCTCTTCTCTTTTTTCCCCTCTCCCAACAACTCCCTGTGCCCCCCTCTTGAAGACTTCACTCTCAATGTCTTTTCCATTACATCTGCTTAATTGATCAGTAGTGGAATAGTTAAAGTTGATATTGAAAAGGTTATTACTGACTGTTATGGTTCACGCCCCAGTGCAGTTTATGGTGGACATGGGAGTTCTCACATCTGACTCTTGTGTTTCAGGCTGTCTGCAGATTCAGGCAAACATGACATCAGTTTGTACTCACTGTACAATTGGAGGGTTATGTCTGCAGCCAAAAGAGCTAGGGCATGTCTGCACTTATCTCCGGAGCAATCGATCCAGCACAGTTTGATTTATTGTGTCTAGTGAAGACGCAATAAATTGACCGCTGAGCGCTCTCCCGTCGACTCCGGCACTCCACCCGAGTAAGAGGCATAGGCGGAGTCGACGGGGGAGTGTCAGCAGTCGACCTACCGCAGTGAAAACACCACGGTAAGTAGCTCTAAGTACGTTGACTTCAGCGACGCTTTTTTCGTAGCTGAAGTTGTGTAGCTTAGACGGACTTAGCTCGCTCCCCCTCCTGCCCCGCCCCATAGACCAGGCCCTAGAAACTTACTTTTTTTTCTTTCCTTCTATGGAATCTCAGATTCTGACGGTGTCATGCAAGCTAAATCTATGATACCCCCAGACAGATATTTATGAACATTTGAAGAAATAAAGTCCCTCCAGTAAGAGCCTATCATGAAACTCAAAACTTGCTATCAATTAATAAATTCTACCACCATCCCCTTTCTACCACAGAAAGTACTGTAGTTAAGATCATCAAGCTTCATCAGAACAAATCTTGGGAGGAAACCAGTAGGGGAACGGGGAGCATTGCAGACAGTACCTTTGCTTTTTCTGTCCTCTTTTTGAGCCCATTCTCTGTAGTTCCCAAAACATTGCCAGATTTCCCTCAAGCTTCACACAATAAGTACATTCTACAGGTTTTCAGGCACATCAGTCTTTGGCTTTCAAAGTTAGGAGCCTTATAATATTGTATACACAGGTGCAATGTCTGTACAACTGCACTCTTCTATCAGAAACCTCTCTGGGCAAGGGAAGAATAGGGGAAAATACCAGAAGAATGAGAGGGCTATCATTTATATTTTCAAGGATCAGGTTCAGAATCCTTCCATCTCGCAATATTAAAGTTTGGCGCTAGGAGGCATCTGAACATCAGCTATAGCCAAAGAATTTAGCTAACAGGGCTGCTACTAGGAAACTTAGCAAACCTTGCATAGGATTTATTAGAACTACAGTAGAACAGGTAGAGCTTTGGATACATTTGTGAGACAGAGGCCCCTTGGCCCCTATTCCTTGCAAACAGCTCTCACTTCAGACCCTACAGACGTACTACACCAAACACATCTTACAGGATATTTGTCCCTAAAGAGTAACACCTATCTACAGAAAGCTTGTAACTTGTCAAGACTCCGAATCATTGTGAGATGTATGTATGGGCAATATTTAAGGAATAATGTATTTATATTGAAAACATGCTTTATGGACTGAAATAAAAATTAGCCACTAGAGTTCTGTGTCTCGGGGATGACCCATTCATTCAGGGGGAGTTGTCACCCCACTCTGTTTAGCTGGGGAGGTAATGCAAAACTCAGTTGTTTGGCCTTGCTCCCTCCCAAGCCTACCACTGGGAAACCATCAGATATAACTACAAACAATTGAAACCACTTGGAAGTGGAAAAGGAACATTACAACAGAAAGAGGTTTGCCCTGTCTGAATAGAAACAAGAGGCTGTTTTCAGTATAACGCACAGGGGGAGAAGCATTTTGGATCCATTCACTGAGGACATCCCCCAAGGGACATGGAGGCTTTCATGAACTGGATCCTGAGTCTTGTGAAACCAGCCAGCTCTACAACAGACTGAACTTTGCAGGGAAAACTTACTTCATATATTGATAAGTCTTCCAGGTTTGCAGTTTATGGTTTTTGTTGTGCTGTAACCTCTTGTTTCTATCACTTTTGTTTTTCTAGTTAAATTTTTATTCTCACTTGAACCAACTTTTGTTTTATTATAAGGGCTCACAAGTGCTGTGTGGTTTCCAAGAGTGATGGTTTAAGGTAAAACTTGTCAACTGGGGTACCCTGCACCTTGGGGTGTGAAGGATCTGGATTTTGTGTGAATAGCCAGTATCAGGGGCTGTAGATCATAGGGATACAATTCAAAGGGACCGGTGTGTACCTCTTGTTAACCTGCAAGGTGAAGTTAGGGCTGGAAGTTGCCAAGATGAGAGTGCTTGAGTGTCTGGAAGCTGTTATGCAGCCAGGGATAAGCAAGTCAGACTCCTTCATGCTGGAGGGTACTTATGCAGGAATGACAGACAATAGGGCAGAACTGTTGCGGCATCCAGTGTAGTTCAACATACTCCACCTTGTTCTTCTTGAACATTCATTCAAACAGCTGTAAAGGAGTTTTGTTTCATAAAGTAGTGTCTAATTCCAATTGCTCAGTCTAGGCACATGCATATTGTTCCACTTTGAAAGTAAATATTTGGATCGTCAGCTGTTCAGAATTTTGCGATTTTACTGTAGGTCCAAGTAATGTACAGCGGCTGTCTACACTAGAACTGCTACACCAACACTGCTCCAGGGTACTGTGGTGTAGGCTATGGCTATCCTGGCACTTTACAGCGCTGCAACTTTCGCTGTGCTCAGGGGTGTGAAAAAACACCCCCCCCCCCCCGAGTGCAGCAAGTTACAGCGCTGTAAAGCGCCAGTGTAAACAGTGCCCCAGCGCAGCGCTCTAAGCTAATCCCCTCCTGGAGGCGGAGTACCAGGAACGCTGGGAGCGCTCCCGGGGCTGCGGGCTTTGAAGCATCCAGCGTTGTCATGTCCCTTGATGCTTCCCCTGCTGATGGGATGTGGTTTTGCTGGTGCCGTAGTTAGTCCACCTGCCTGAGAAGTGGTAGCTAGGTCAACAGAAGAATTCTTCCATTGACCTAGCCATGTATATCTACACCAAGGATTAGGTCGACCTAACTGCAGTGCTCAGGGCATGGCATTTTTCACAGCCCGGGACAAGCCAGCAAGGTCAATCTAATTTTTAAGAGTAGACCAGCCCTTAGCCAATTTTTTATCTAGTTTGTTTCTTTCTCTCCTTTTCCACTTAGTCTGTGTCCAGACTGGAGTTTTTGGTCTTCTTGTAGTGTATGTTAGATTGCCAATTAATGTGTTCATTAACACTCTTGAAATGCTGCCGGCCATATTTCACATTTTTTTCTTATCAGGTTTCTAAGGTGAATTAGACCCAGCCCCAAAAGGTTTGTGTACTGGAACCTACTTTAATGATGTCCATTGGCATTAGTGAGTAGTGGGGCTTTGCAGGGGCCCTCACACTGTAAACGGGGGCGCTGGACCAATTTATATAGTGGGGACGCTGAGAGCCATTGAACCCAACTGTAAACCTTGTGTATGATGGAAACCACTTCAAGCCGCAGCCCTAGTTCCAGTATTTATGACTGTAAATGGTTTGAGACCTGCCTCTTAATAATAATAAATAATTACTAAAGCCACCTAGCTTTTCTAGAGAGCTTTTCAGCCTTAGATCTCGGTAGTTTGTGGCTCTGATGACGCTGCAGCTCTGATAACTGAAACCGTTTAGTAGGTAGCAAACTGTAAGCAGAAGAGAAACCCATCACCCCGACTGCAGGGGGCTGATGAAGGCGAAGTGTGAGCCGATTTCCCGGGGCGCTCGACCCACCCCAGGCCGAGCAAGCGCCAACGCGAGCAGGGTGACACCGAAGGGAGGCGCCCGCCAGGAAGCGCGCCGCGAGGCAGCCCCATATTTGGAAGGGAAGCCAGGGCAGCGGGGGCGTGAGAAAGGAACGCGGCGTTTGCCGGAGCTGGGCTTCCCCTCCGCCGGGTGTCACTCGGGGCTGGGCAAGGCGCGCGGAGCAGCCAGAGCGAGCGCCGCCCCGGCTCCGGCTCCGGCTCCGCTCGCCGCCCTAGACGCCGCGGGAGGGTCAGGATCGTCCCGGCTTCGCCGGAGCCTGGCCGCTCGCCGCCATCCGCTTCGGGCGCGGGGAGGAAAGGGACCGGCTGCTGCCTGCCCCGCCGGGAGGAGGCTCGGCGGCCAGCAGGCGCGCGGCGCCCCATGCCGGGAGGATGCTGGAGAGCGGCTGCAAGGCGCTGAAGGAGGGCGTGCTGGAGAAGCGGAGCGACGGGCTGCTGCAGCTGTGGAAGAAGAAGCGCTGCATCCTGACCGAGGAAGGGCTGCTCCTCGTGCCCCCCAAGCAGCCGCAGCCGGGCCCCCCGGCCGCCGAGCCGCCGGCCGCCAAGATCAAGGAGCTGCACTTCTCCCACATGAAGACGGTGGACTGCGTGGAGCGGAAGGGCAAGTACGTGTATTTCACCGTGGTCATGGCCGAGGGGAAGGAGATCGACTTTCGGGGCCCGCAGGAGCAGGGCTGGAACGCCGAGATCACGCTGCGGCTGGTGCAGTACAAGAACCGCCAGGCCATCCTGGCCGTCAAGTCCACCCGCCAGAAGCAGCAGCACCTGGCCCAGCAGCACCCGGGCCACCGCCTCCGCAGCGCCTCCAACTCCGCGTAGGGCGCCCGAGGGACCGGCCGCGCCACAGCCCCGGTACCGCCCCGGGCGCCTAGGGATCCTGCCCCCGCAGCCCCAGAGCGCTGGGGAGCGTGGGATCTGCGGGCCGCCACAGCCGGCTGCCTGCCAAGCCGGGAACCCCCCGGTCCCTCCCTTGGCCGGAGCAGGTGGGCTCCCGAGCGCTCTCGGGGCACGGGGAGCCTTTACAGATCAAACCAGCGCCAGCGTACCGGCCGGGGACTCCGGCTGCCTGGGGGCGGGGGAAGAGGTTTCTCTGCTCCCAGCACCTTCCAGGAGTTTCAGAGGCAGCCGGGGAGCGCTGCCTTTTGTGCCGCGGGTGAACGGTTTCCGAGCCCTGGGCTGCCCTCGTAGGCCCCAGGAGCCCCGATGATCTTCCATCTCCTGCCCCTCCGTTTGTGCCTGGTTGGCCGTGGCAGGGCCGCGCACCCACCGTTTGGCATTCGGAGAGCTCGTTCCAGGCGCAGGCAGGTTGGCTATCTGTGCACACGCCCTTGGCCAGCTCATTCCGATGCCCTTCCTTCTGTGCTGTTGTATCGCAGGTTGAATCCAAGCGCCACTTCAGGACGTGAGACCGAGCAGCACCCTTCTGTTGTGAACACATTTCGGGGGCTCAAAACGCTTGGCAAACCAAGGAGAGCCGCGGAGCAGGGAGACTGGAGAGCGTCAGATCAACAACCTGAACACCCAGCGAGTTTTCTGCACAATCCCTCCCTTGGTGCAGGGAAAACATTTCAAGTCATATGGACTCTGACTACTGTTTATGAACCTTGGAAAGGATCATCTGGCATGGTGGGGCTTCTTGGACACATGATGTACTGTACATTTATTTTAAAGTATTGTATTTTATGGTTATTTATTAGGGATTTTGTAAAAGGCTTGTTTGCAAGACGTTTCTGAATGTAGGCCATTATCCAGAAATCAAATTCCAAATAAAAATTCAAAGCACACCTCAGCTCCTGGATATATTTTGCAACCTTTGGAGAGAGGGGGAGGTTGTGGGAGAAGAGAATGATTTATATAACCATGAATTTTAGGGGGTTTTTCACATGGAATACAATAGTTTTCATTTCATTTCATTTCAAAATATTATTTTAGAAACTGTTGTTATATTAAGGTGAAAAGTATAATGCATGGTTTAGAATTAGGATAAAGATCTTAATGCTTCTCTCCAAAGGTTGGAACCTGATGTTAAGGTTATTATTCTTTTTTAAACATAAATATGGGGGAAGAGTATTACATTTTATATGCAACTCAGTTATACAGAAAAACTAATCTGATTCATTATTATTAGATAAAATACCTTTGTTTCATTTATCACCTATAGCAGTTGAAGAGGGAACTCTGACCAATTTGATTTGTGATATGAGAACATGTCACATTAAAATTATATCAATTTTATGTGCTTGCTTATTTTGTGTTATGAAAATGGTTGTGAGAGCTGAGAACTATTTATTAAAACTTCTGTACATTTGAGTTCAGGGCTCTCTTGGTACAGAAGGTTTATGAAAGGGCCATGTTCCTGACCTTTTTCTGACAGGTTTTAAATGTCTTGCATTGAAAAACTCCACAGTTTAAAGCCCATCTTGTACATGTCTTCAAGTTTTTAAATGAGTCATTTCAGTCATAATTTTCCTAAACTGAAAAATGTTATATTGCTGAGATAAACAAGTTTATTTTAGTGTGTAATATTACCGGATGTCGAGAGATGTGTTGGGACCTTGTCTGCATTATGTTAATGAACCCCATGAAGTTAGAAAACAAAGCACTAGGCACATGTGTCTTCCTTCTCCTGTTGAAATCAATGAGAGTTTTGCTGTTGATTTCAGCATATGGGGTGACTAGGCCCTGATCCAGAAAAGCAAGTTATGCCCGTGTTTATGTGCTTTGCTGGATTGGGCCCTTAATGTGGTGGGTCATTCCCCATTTTGCACTGCTGTAGTTAAAGTTCTCTGTTTTGAAATAAATAGTAAGTTGTCCTTAAAAATCTGATAGTACGGTACGGCCTGTTATCGCTAAGTCAAGGTACAGAGCCTCAGCCATGGAACTATTTCTTTTTACCAACTCAGTAGGGAAACTGCTCTGCCCGTTTTTAAGCTATACAAACGTAAACAGACTTAAAGTAATATGTTTAGAGCTTTTGATTTGTAGCTTCACCTTAAAAAAATGACACCGTTCATATTGTTTTTAGTAACTGGATAAAACAAAACATGAAAATGACACAGTGAGATCTTAAACCAAGCACTGCATTTGAAGGGTACCTTTTAAATTACTTCCCATCTCAAACTGAGGTCCAGTCCTGCAAGGTGCTGAATTCATTCTGCTCCCCTTTATCTTACAGGTCATTTAGGGTACTGAGCCCCTTCCGGGGTGATGGAACATAATTTAGCCCTGATCCTGCAAACATGTAAGTAGCCCCATTAATGTCATTGGGACTATGCATGTGAATAAAGTTAAGCAAGTGTTAGCAAAATTAAGGCCCAGTCCTGCAAACCCTCATGTGAACAGTCCCATGGGGCTATTGGAGTTCAGGTCCTTTGTAGGGACATATATTGACTGGATTGGAATGGCAGGTTACAATGGCCCTAAGAAAGTCATTCCTTTGAGGCTAATTGAAACAGAGAATGTTCAGCACCTTGCAGGACTGGACCCCTCAGTCTGGGACACAGGGAGGAAGGAGGTGAAAAGATGCCCTGCAAGTGCAGCTGCAAGTTTTCACATCTCAGTTCATTTGCCATTCTCATTCTGCTAAATCTAGATGACTGTGCTGGAAGGGAGACTTACAAAATAGACTGTTATAGACTGTAGTGGCTCCTTCAAAACCATTGCCCTTGACTGTGTAAAACATCTACCTTTTAAAAAGTGCCGAAATATTGATTTGTGGAAAAATGTGATCTCTTTTTCAGAGCCATTAATTACAGTTTATCAGGTAGCTAACCCACCCTTTCAGATATACACCTATAGCACAGAAAATTCACCTATCAAAACATGCATTTAACCAGGTAAAGAATAAATGGAATTATTCAAAATGTGTCTCTGTGATGCAAGATAGGTATTTCCCTGGGAGATGCAGTCATTCCTATCCTACACAAACCTGATCCAAAGCCCACTGAAGTCAAGACTCCTTCTGATGCTAGATCATTTAATTAAATCATTTAATTTTATCATTTTCCCTCAAAGTGCTTGTGCTTTTAAAAACAAAAAAAGGACCTTTTTTTAAAGGTTTAAATAACATTAAGATTCTGTCTCAAACTGCTGAAAGGCAAGATTTTCAAAATCAAGTTTGATGGCATCATTAGCTCACACTTTGATACATCTGCCCTCCAGGTTGAAATCAAAGTGTCCTCTTTCACGTTGCAGTCTTGGTTTATGTTGGTTTGAGACAGACTCTTTCTGTATTATTTGAACATCTATCTTAAATGTAATAATCTTTATCATGAACAAACTGTTGCTTGCTTATATTGCCAGATGTGTTACTTATTTCCCGTTATGTTGTTTAAAACATTGCTGTCAGCCCAGGTGCTGCTGTGACAGGTGAGCACGTCACAAAATCCACTTCTGAGTTAGCATCTGTCCTTGTGGTCTGAGTAGAAGCTCCAGTCGTTGGCTGGGATGAGGGCGTTTGCTCCCTCAGCTCAGGATGGAGGCAGTGTGAGGGCAGCCTGGCACATGCTGCTCATGCCATTCTAGTGTCAATGAGACTTCAATCTCTGGGGCATTCAATCTGGCAACTTTCTGAAGTATTAAATTTACTATGCTCTTCTTGAGAATAGTAGCAATACAGACCAAAAATTCAGCTGGACTTGTAAAGATACATGTTTATTTTGTTCTTTTCCTACTGAACAGTCTTCATTGACTCTACTTGGTTAAATATTGATTGTCACCCACATGTTCTTTGTCAGTGGTAACTACTCAAATAGGTCCAGTGTGTCCTGCACCATCCATGGCAGAACAACATGTATAATCCTACACGAGGTTCACAAGGGAAGTAATCATGATAGTCCCCTCCCTTTAATGGAAGAAGGATAGAATGGGTATACGACTCCAATGAATTTAATAGAAAATAAATTACAGTGCCAGTAAAACAAAAAGAGGTGCTCAGTGTAGCTAGCGGCAGTGTGGAAAGCCGGTTAATAAAGAGGTCAACCTTTTTTATGTCTTAGTAGAAGACATTGGTGCAAACTGAATATGCCTGCATGTAAGGAGGGGCAGAATTCGGCAGGGAAATTCAAGCTGTGGTGACCATTCTGTAGCTTAATAGCTTAGTATTTAGAAGCAAGAAGTTCAACCAAATGTGATCTCTGTTACATCCTGAAGTAGCTCCTCTTCCTTAAAATTCATGTTCTGTAACTGCCGGATTCTGACCATTAGCTGCAGTGATGTACCAAATGTTTTCTAGCATATCCTGTCGTGAGCTGAAATATCGGTGTTGTCAAATTTGTGTGTAAATACGACTCATAAATGATTTCTGAGAGATGTGATTTATTTTTCATATTTTTCAAAATGCATTCCATTTCAAATAAAGAGGTATCTATTGAAATGAACTGGTGCCATGTTGAAGGAACTATCCTTTGGGGCTGTAGCTTCTTAGCTTACAAATGTTTAAGGGGCTGATCTAGAGCCCACTAAAGTTAATGAAGGTCTTTCCATTGACTTCAATAGGCTCTAGAAGAGGTTTGTGGGGTTTTTTGAAAGACAACATGACTTCAAAACAACTGTTTACATAGAGCTTTCCTAAAAGAATGGCCAATTGAATTAACATTGTCATCCAGTTACTTTTCTACATACAGCGCAGTTGTAAGGTGTTAGCTTGTGCATCTTGTAGCTTGTGTGTGGATAGGCTGCTCTTTGATTCAGTGGGGCTCCACCTGGCACAGGAGTCCACTCACATGCAACTGTACCTAGCTGCAAAAGGGGAGGGCTGAGATTTGTGTTGTCACACCTCCCCAGACTGTAATCTTTATCAGTGAGTGTGGTAATCTCTATGTATGAGGTAGAGAAGCTGGGTAAGAGTCTAAAGAACAGAATGAGATTTGCCTTGTTGCTCTTCCATCAGCATCTAAAAGCATCTGATGGAATTTCAAGCAACCTTTAAGTAGCCCAGAAAGGACACTTCAAACAGTCGGCGTATCCTCCGACAACAGCACTGGTTCCTTATATGTGGCAAGGAATGATGTGTGAAAAGAAAAATGTGCAACGGCTACTGTGGCTTTTCGAATCTCCGTGGAATGAAGGCTCTTCAGGTGTGTTGAGCTGCCTCGGTGAAGTTAAGCTGCGTTACAATGAACTTTGATATTTAGCACTGTCAGTTATATTAAGTTCAGTTGCACAATTCATTCTCTGGCTCTCTTGTCAGCATATATAATAATGCACATTTGCCAGTCTCTTTTATTTGTGAGTCACCAAAAATATCTGCTCTAATGTGTATTTCAAGAAATGTTTAGGCCAATATTTTCAGCTGTAGGTACCTAAAGTGTAAGCACTTTGATCCATGAACAACTTTATTTTTAGAGGTGCTGAGTGCCCGCTTCTCCCTCTGAGCTCCTGGTGCTCAGCTACTTCTAAAAATCAGGCCACTTTTAATTAGGTGTCTGTAGATTTAGTTGCTTAAATATTAAACTCCTAAGGTTGAGAATGTTTGTCACAGCTTTTAAAGGGTGACATCAGTTATTACCTTGTAATTGTAGCTTGAAAAATGTGTAAAGAAAAATATATAACAAAAAGGAATAGGAATACATAATAAAAGAAGAATTTTGAAAAGAAGCTCAATCTATTAGCTTGACAAAGAGAAGGTTAAGGGGTGACTTGTCATATTTGTCGCCCAGGTAGATACTTGTAAACTATTTGATACTGGGCTCTTCAGTATCTAACAGACAAAGGTATAGCAAGAGCCAATGGCTGGAAGTCGAAGCTAGACACGTTAACAACCAGGATTATTAACCATTAAAACAATTTACCAAGGGTTGCTCGTGGTGAATTTTCCATCTCTAGCAATTTTTAAAGCAAGTTTGGCTGTTTTTCTAAAAGATCTGCTCTGGTTCAAACAAATTATTTTGCGGAAGTCCTATGGCCTGGGTCATTCCGAAGGCCTGGGTCATGCAGACTAGATGATCCCAGCAATTCCTTCTGGCCTTAAAATCTATGAATTATTTGTCATTTTCAGTGTTTCCACTAAAGATGACATTAACTTTTGTGTATAGGGCACCATTTACAAGATCTATGCCCACTTGAGTCCTATGTAAGTCCTATAGTGCTGCCTCAAGTCTGACTTCAGTGGTAGATAGGCCTTGTGTGGGCATTGTGCACATAAGTGAAGTTCATCCTAGGTGAACTGGGCTGTTGTCTTCCTCCACAGGGGCAATCATTTTAATAATGCCTTCCAGAGACAGTTTACTTTGATGTAAAGTAAGATGGAAAGAACACTATATGAAAGCATGAGGAATCATTGCAATATGTAAAGGTAGGATTTATCAGCCTGATCTGAAACCCACTGAACTCAATGGGAATCTTTCCATTGACTAAAATAGACTTTGGCTCAGGCCCTGTAAGCAGACTTTTGGTGTTGTGCATAAATGCATATATGCATTTAATTCTTTTTGTTTGTGTGTTTTTTGTTTTGGTTGGTTTAATTCCTTTGTGTGAACTTAAATTATTGAACCAGCTCTTAAATTCAGTCATTTTCTAAATGACTGAATTTAGAACAGTGACACTTTGATTCCTAAATGCTTTCACTATCACTTTGCCATTGTTGTGAAAATCATGGCTTCCCTTTTTTAAAACAGGACACTTTCCCCATGATTTATTCGTTTGCAGTTAGGTGCTGTGATGAGAATAACTTTAATTATTCTGGGTTGTTAGTTTCAATTTCTACAGTAAAACTCGGGCAAAGGTAACTGGAATATGAAATGACTCGTGTTGTTTTCTAAGTATAAAGGACCTTGTCAAAACGTAGCCAAACCGTCTTTAAACCGACACTCTTTTAATAGCATCAAGAGTAATAAGAAGTGACCTGGGCTCTTCAAAGCAATGTTATTTAACAGTTATAAAAAAATGTGGGGGGCCGGCGGAGGGGTTTTGTTTTTTTAATAAGTTTCTACCCACTGATTTCATTTAGTGGTTTTGGATTGTGAAATCTAGACATGTTACCAGCCAACTCCCAAGTTTGCTATGCTCACAGCACTGCTTTCTTCTTATGAGAGTGGAAAACCTGAGAACTAAAGACTAAGGAACTGGATCCTGCAAAGAGCTGAGTACCCTCGAGACCTACTTACTTTGAAGATGGTTGAGGATGCTCAGCACCACACACGAGTGCTCGGCAACCTGCAGGATCTTGCCCTAATTTTGCATTCTGAATTTACAAAGGAAATACCTGAATGATGTGTCAGGGTGGCATCATTTCATAAACAAGTGTCAGTGCAAGGAAATCACGTTGCCAGATATAATGCTCTTGGAGTACCTATACCATATGTATGCCCTGGCTTGATTGCCACACTTCTAAATTGTTGTTAGAAGACTTGGTAATCAAACCCAAGAAAGATGGTACTCCTCTATATAGTTAAAAAAGAAAAAATCAAACCCAACCAGAATCATTTATTCCTCAATAGACAAATCATAGCCACTTTAAAAAGACCAGCTGTATATTCTTTCAAATCATTCTGATACATACTCTACTAGTGATATCCAGAGATTGGCAGGATATGTCTGTTTGGATATTATTTCGATGATTTAGCTTTTGTTTAAAATGTACTATGACAACACTGAATCTCTACATAAACAAAACAATTTGTATTGACCCTACTTTGCCATTTTATCTTGCAATAGCTAATATAATCTCGTATTGATGATTACACTAGTAAATATATATGGAATGACTAACCACTACAATGAAACATACAGTACTTTGTGGTTTGTATGTAAAGGAGCCAACATTACAACACATTTTGGCATAGTCCATTCCCAGTTTACAGCAAGATGAGGAAATCACTGCTATTGTATTAAAAGTCTTGGCACTATTCTGTAAATATTGCTGGTATAGATGACTAGCCATATGTTTTCGATCATCACTTATTATAGTCAAATGTTGGGTCAGGTTATGTGTAAGATGGGATCATCAAACTGATCGTCGTCATTTTTTTTCCCTGTGCCATATGTGACTGAACAGCCCAGGTTTTTTCCCCCATTAGCATCTATTGCAATTTGTGAAGATAAAATGCATTGTCTAATAAAAACAATGGTTCTAGAATTCTTTGAATCAAAGACCAGAAACAGATTAAAGGGCTGATCTGAAGCTGATTAAGGGAAAGATTCCCATTTACATCACTAGGTTTTAGCCCTGTGTATAATTCTTACAGGAGTGCCTTCTGTGCAAAGCCCTCATTCCATGTGTTTAGAGTATCACAATTTTACAGGTGAGGAAGCTTGGATGCAGAGCGTTTGTCACTTGCCCAAGGCCTCCCAGGAGTTGCCTATGTGGCAGAGGCAGGACTAGATCCCAGATCTGCTGGATACCCTGTGTTGAGCCTCTAATATCAGGTATCCTTCCTCTCCAGTCCTGGTGAATAAAATCATCTCTTTAACCGGAGAACAGGCATAGCACATGCAGCAATGCATGCTTCCTTACCCATGTGCTGCCATCCACAGTGATGGAGTAATTCATTCTCTATGCTTGTCAATGGACTGTTCCTTAGGCCATATTGAAGTCAGTTGAAAGACTCCCACTAACATCAAAGGTCTTTAGTTTGGGTCCGAACTAACGTGACTTTCTGCCACTTAGGTACCAGATATGAAATAGTTTGTGGCACAGATACTTGTCTGTTAGAAACTGGAGGGTGATAAGACTCAGAACAAGCATCAGAGGGCTTTAGGTTATGAAGTCAGCATCTGGTTATTACCAACACTAGCCACTGTCCGACCAGTGAGCTAGAGGTGAAAGGGCCTGTAGATGATTACCAGTTTCCTGAGTGATTAAAGTTCCTCCGTTTACTTCATATTCCAAAGATAAGTAGAGGTTATGAGCAGCATAATAATTTAAAACGATTATTCAGGTATGAATCCTATCCTAACCTTGCTTTTCCAGTCATAGAACTGATTGAACTAACTAAAAAGAAAATAGTTAAATAATATAGATTGAATATTTTCCATATGTGTTTTGTTTACGCACCCATCAGACAAAATTTGTCCAATTTGCTTTGAGCTATAAATTAAAAATATTGAGCTGAATTAATTTTGATGGAAACATTCATTACAAGTCTTCCCTCCACCCCCAGAAACAGTTGATAGAAACATAAGGTTAGAGTAGCTCACAGACAACAGGTTTATCTTAATCCACTGCAGAACATTAATGGAATTCTGCAAGGCTAGCTTGTCTGCTTTTGCAAACAGCCCCTTAAATTGTTTGCAGAGTTGAAAAATATTTCAGACTCTCTCCTGTGCCTGAAGTTACTCCAATGTGCAGATGACCTTCCTAGAAGCATTTTGCGGGGGGGGGGGGGGGACGACGGGGGGGGGGACATATAAAATAAGATGAACATAATAAAAATTCTTGAGAAAACCTTAAAGGAAAAGTTAAACTTTTGTCTGCTTTTTAGCAGAATTGTATTAGCAAATCATGAGATGATGTCTTGAAACATAAATGCTCATAGTAGTCTGTTGTCTCATGGATTGTTAACATTTCCTGTTTCACTAAGTTATGTTTCCCTGATATTCATTCCTAGTGCTTGGCTCTTTAACAAAGTCACCACTCTTGTCACAAGACAGTGGGTTACATGCTTGTCCTTTATATAAGTGATGACTGAAAGATCAGCAATAGGGAAGTAATGCTGACAGCCTCGGTCTTTGACAGCAGATTGTCAGCATTCTTAACCAGGGCAGTGAGAGAGCCTGGGAAAAGTCTGGTATTTGTATGGGGTTCGCTAAAGAAAACTGTCCATTTGGAGCACAAGAAAATACAGAAGGATGGTGTGCTAATCAGTTTCCAAGTTGGAGACTGAATCATAAACATGAAGTATGTATTAATGACATGGCAGAGCTAAAAGTGATCATTTTCACAGACCACAAGCTGAAGAGTTAGTAAATATGAGATAGAGATATCTGATGGTTGGCAGTGTTATAATACATACTTTTATTTTCATGAGTCAGAGAAGGGCTAATAACTTGTAAGAGAGGAGGGGAAGGGCTCAGTTTATTTTACAGTGTATGCACTTGAATTAAGATGCCGTCACTGGTGGATCCCTGTTCAAATCTCTTCTTCCCCTCAGGCAGAGGGGGGACCTGAACCAGGGCTCTCCTGTATCCCAGCTGAGCGCCCCAACCACTGGGCTAAAAGTTATGAGCGAGGGCCTCCTACTCCCCACAGACATTCTTGTGTAAGCTCACCTATAGGGGCCTCATCCAGTAGGTGAACTCTGAACACACTTACAGGGTTGGACCCTGCAGACGAGTTATGTGGAGGAATGCCATCATCCCCCAACTCAAGCATTACACTGGGGCTTAGGCACTCAGATGCCTAGAGAGAGGCAGTGATGCATGTGTCTAGTGGTTGAATCATAGGCACTTAGGGAACTTTTAACCTGGAAATTTATGTGCTGAGCGAGTTGAGAAGCCTAAGTGGTTCAGTGGCAGCTGAGTGGGGGGCTTTGTGCATCCCACAGGGGCCTGTATCTGGGACTCAGGTGTCTAAAGTGACAGTTAGGCTCCTGAGTCCTTTTGTGAATCTAGCCCTTAGTCCGTATTTACACACTTTCAAATGTTTTGTTGCCTTCTACCTTTAGCTTTCCCTCAGAATGGCCTGAATCAAAATGGTTAATTTTCCTAACTAAATACCATTATTGTAAGGATTTTTAATCATCAACGTCTGATATATACTCATTAAGATTAGCTAGGAACCTCAAATCTAGCAAAATTATAATTATTATTTTATTATTTGTATGGGGTAAATAATTCAGCCTCCCCCCAGATTTGAATGTGTCTTGTTTTCTTCCTCCCTCCTCTATCCCTACTCTCTCTGAACTGAACACACAAGGTGCAGGGAGATGTCTGTAATACATAATGCTAACTGCTGTTCCTGAGCTCTTTTCTTGTGTGCTGCATTGATGAGCTTAGAGTCTCAGAAAGAAATCGTGCATTTTGATTGCCCTCAGGTATGCTGTGTGTTAGGTTTGCCCTTGAAAAATGAAACTTCAGCACAGCTGGGGCTTGCTCTTAATTCAGCGGTCACGTTTTCAGCTGGGATAGAGAGTGGAACTGTCACCTTGCTTAGGGTTGGGAGGTGTTGAAGTTGGCTTAGAATCAGTGCTTAATTTGTGCCAGGGTTGGCCAGGGCTGAGTCCCGGCACCTCTGGGCTTGATGCATCAATGAATGTAAAAAAATTGCTTGAGCCCTGGCACCTCTTTCATTATAAATTAAGCGCTGCTTAGAATAGTCTTTTGACATCTCCTCCTCTTAGGGAAGATGTTCCTGAGCCTCTATAACTACACTGTCTTTTGAAAGAAGAATCAAAAACCTGCATCAAGTGATTCTGGTGGAGGTAAAAATCCTACAATGAAAATTATGTGCTAGTCTCCTTCAGGGGTGGCCTATTTTCCACATCTGTAGGCGAGAGTTATTTAAAAGCTTTTACAAATACTAAAGAGACTGGATCACTCTTCCCTTCTCATAGCTGCAAATGTGCTTCCTAAGTGCTTTTGATGAAGGTGTAATCCATTTTGCATTTACAGCCCTCATATTCATTCTTCATTTTAACAGTGATGGCCATGGGCAACAGTAAATTAGGGGAAACTTAAAAGCAAGGAAGATTTTCAAAGCACTGTTTATTTGTTATGTGGCACTTTCAAGAGTTCCTCTAATCTTGTGCCTAATTCTTGCCTTTCTTTAACCTCTTGTTTTATGCATCAGTAGCACAAGGTTCAGAAGGTGCATGATCCAAAGCCCATTGAAATCACCGGGAGTCAAGATCTCGATGCATAAGATTTGGGGTACATTTTGGTAAGAAAATGCTGTTATAAGCCATACTATTCAGCAGTATATTTAGGGTATATTTATATACCCAGCTCGGCGGGTAGTGATCGATCTATCGGGGATCGATTTATTGCATCTCGCCTAGACGCGATAAATCGATCCCTGAATCGATGTCTGTACTCCACCTCGGCAGGAGGAGTAAGCAGAGTCGACGGGGGAGCCGCCGCGGTTGACTCGCTGCTGTGAGGACAACCAGGTAACTCAAACTAAGATACTTTGACTTCAGCTACACGAATAGTATAGCATAAGTTGCGTATCTTAGTTTGAACCCCCATCCTAGTGTAGCCCAGGCCGTAGATATAGCGAAATACAGGATTGGGTGCAGCAGGAATAAGGGCCCTGATTCATCAAGGTACTTACGTTTATGGCATCACTTTAAGCATGCAAGTACTTCCTTTGAAGCCAGTAGGATTATATGTATATATCATGCTGAATCAGGGCCATGGAATCATACATACACAGTTCACATGTGTTGAGGCACAAGGAGAAAGGCTGCTTCCAGAACCCAGGAGCTAGCCATATAACATCAAAAAGCCACATTAGCAATTTATTGCTGTTGTTTTCCAGGAGTTTACCTAATGATTTAGCTGTAAGCCAGTCTGACTTTTGTGGGGGGTGTAATAACTATGCTGTTCTGATTGCTTCTCAGTCTAAACCATCACACTGTATCTTAGACATATGCAATAATTAATATAAACAGTGAATGGGCTGGAAGGAAACAACAAAATAAAGTATTGCTCAAAGGGATCAGTCTAATATATACATTTCTAAATATTATTGTCTCTTTGTAGTACAATAAATTGTACTCAGAGGGTTGTCTGAAAGAGCAGTTTGTGCTGTGTGGGCCATCTGCTTTCCCAATGCCACTCATAATTTGCAGTAATCTGATGTGTAATTATTTTATAACTATATTGCAGCATCTAACAGGTCACATGAAGCTGTGTAATATATAATAAGTGATCGGCAAAGATTTTGGATGCTTATTTTAGTTTGTACAGTCTTCCTAGTAACTAATCTATTAGTCTGCCAGAAATATTTAGCCCCCAAGAGAGATTTTAGCCATGGTGGGTCTGTTGCAGCTCACAAAAAAGGGAATGGAGTTTCTTATCTGAACAAGTTCAAATTTGAAAATAATAAAGATTTGGGGATCAATGCAGTTTTAGATTAGTGCTGAGGTTTAAGCCATATATAAAAATATATACAGTGTGTGTGTGCAAATATGCATGTGCATGTGGGCACACACACACACAAAATAGAAGCGCCTGCTGATTAAACCATTTTGAAGATCTTGCTGAAAATGACTTGATGGGGCCCATAAATCTCCTCAATATAAATGTGCTTGGCAAATCCCTCTGTGGGTTAAAAAGTACTGTCTTAAAGGTAAACCAGAAGCGGAGGATAATGCCAGTGAGAAGGCCACAAATACTAGTTCCTTTAACATTTTATGGAAATCACACCCTATTTGGCAGCTTAGATTTTTCTGTTCATACTCGTTTACACAGGGCAACCCTATTTCCTGTGCTCATTTAACTAAGAAGTGTTCAGGTCTCTGAGGAAAAAAAGTCTGGTATAGCCTCTGTGTGCTGTTTTCTGTGTGACATTTTTCAGATACGGTGACAAATGTTTAAATTATTTCTGGAATGTAGAATGCCTTGTTGTTACAGATGGCTACAGATAAACATCCCCTTGAACCCTCTATCAAAAGATGCAGGTAGTTTAGTTATGTTGAGTCATGGTGCAAATGAATCCAGACAGCACTGGTAAATGGTCACTCTAGATGCCCCATTGGGGCAGCTGAACCAAGAGCAGAAAAGAGGCTGTCATCAGTTTCACTGCTGGAGGAATTAAAAACTCTCCTGTGTTCTTTCACTGAGCTCTTCCATCCTCCAGTTTCACACAAAGGTTTTTAAGAGTGTGGGAATTCCCCTTAGCAGTTTAGTGTTTGTGAGTATAAGGCTGAGGAGGCTGAAGACACCCATTGCTCAGAATCATAGAATATCAGGGTTGGAAGGGACCTGAGGAGGTCATCTAGTCCAACCCCCTGCTCAAAGCAGGACCAATCCCCAACTAAATCATCCCAGCCAGAGCTTTGTCAAGCCTGATCTTAAAAACTTCTAAGGAAGGAGATTCCACCACCTCCCTAGGTAACCCATTCCAGTGTTTCACCACACTCCTAGTGAAAAAGTTTTTCCTAATATCCAACCTAAACCTCCCCCACTGCAACTTGAGACCATTACACCTTGTTCTGTCATCTGCTACCACTGAGAACAGTCTAGAGCCATCCTCTTTGGAACCCCCTTTCAGGTAGTTGAAAGCAGCTGTCAAATCCCCCCTCATTCTTCTCTTCCGCAGACTAAACAATCCCAGTTCCCTCAGCCTCTCCTCATAACTCATGTGTTCCAGTCCCCTAATCATTTTTGTTGCCCTCTGATGGACGTTTTCCAATTTTTCCACATCCTTCTTGTAGTGTGGGGCCCAAAACTGGACACAGCACTCCAGATGAGGCCTCACCAATGTTGAATAGAGGGGAACAATCATGTCCCTCGATCTGCGGGCAATGCCCCTACTTATACATCCCAAAATGCCATTGGCCTTCTTGGCAACAACGGCACACTGACATCCTTAGTAAAAGCCATGTGGCATCCTTAGTAATCTGATCTCCTACTCCAGCAGGCCATCTAAGGGGGAAGGACACTCTATCTGTTAACAGGACAACATAAATGTTTCCTTTGCCATACATGTCTTCCTTATTATAGTCCAGCAGCATATGGAGCATTTCAGTTCTGTGTGCTGGGAGTGGTGCATTTGTCAAATGGTTTAAGAAATATCGTGACTCCAGATGGTCTGACTATTCATTCGGAGGCTGTAGGAGCTCTGGTCCTCTCCCTCCCACTTGCTATTAATATAATTAGATCCGGTGTTAGTGTGAGAGGGAGCCTGCCTAAAGGACATCAAAACAAACTATAGAAATTACTGGGCCTCTCAGTCCTGCTTTCATTGGTTTAATTCCACTGACTTCAGTGGAGTTACTCCTGATTTACACCAGTAAAGTGAGAGGACAATTGGGCCCATTGTATTCAGAGTTGAACCAATTCACAGTTGCTGGCGTTCTAATTACCACTGGGACACTATAGAGAATGACAGTCATTTACAAACTACAGTAAGGTGGTTTGCTCTTTCTGCTGAACATCTCAGAACAAATAGAGGGGGATTTTACTACAGAATGCCATCAGCTCTTTTATAGCAACCAGCCCACAAATGTGGGATTTATAACCTCAGAAGAACAAAATCTAAAAGAATCCTGAAAGGATTTAATACATAAATTTTTCTGGTACTGACCTTATGTTTGAATGTTTCTATATTTTAATAATAGAATATTTCCTATGCTTTGGAGAGAACTAGATTAAATGAATAAACCCTTCCAGATATTTAGGAGGGGCAGCCAAAGAAAGCTAATTGGGAATTCAGGAAAATACAGATTAAGTCAATGGCAAAACTCCACTGAATTCAATGGGGCAAGGATTTCACCCTAAGTATTAATTTCATTTTGCAATTTGTGATACAGTATGTTCTCAGCCTGTATAAAAAATACATTGTTATTTCAGATTTCTACTGTTAAATCTAATTTCATGGAACAGAAGAAAAACGGAGAATGTAATGGGGGATTTTCCTGTGCTGTGTAACTGAAACCTTTTCTGTTCAGATAAAAGGTATTTAATTTTGTTAAGAAAATGTCTAGACAGATGCAGAGAGCTGTATCTTCTCAGACAAAATTGTACATTTCACTTTGTGCCCTGGAAAGTGTCTTTTAAAGTCTGTACCTTGCTATGTAGATTTGGTTTTTTATCTGAAAGCTGATTAGAGCTTATTTCATTAAGCCATTTTCTTTTTGGCTTTCCTTAAGTGAGAGACTTAAAGCTAACCAACACGCACATGGTCATTGGTCAATTGTAGAGCAAGCCCCAGTTGCTTGATAGAAAGGACTGCGTTTTAAGTCTATTTGGTCTCCTGTTAGAACTTCTGAGTTCTGTCAGCAAGACGCGCAGGAGTGGTAGGCACCAAAATAAGTGGTCAGATTTTCGAAAGCTCAGCCTCTGACACGATGAGTTTTTTGGAATATCTGGTCATATATGTCACCCTGGAAGCTGCCTGAAGCTGAACACTTTTTAAAATCTGGCTCTTGTTTTGGTGCCTACAAGTGGGAGCTGATTTAAAAATCTGTCTGCAGCTGTGTGTGCTGAGTACTTGAAAATCTAGACCTACATTGTTGTTCAGGCAGCACCCGCACAACGAGTTGCATTTTCCCAGTCTTCTGTACACACTCAAAATTGGCTTCTGATAATAAAATAGACACATGGCATGATTTAATAATTTATGAGCAATCTTTTCCATTATTCATGGCCTGCAAAACTAACAGGCTTTTTCCTCTTTTAAAAGGCAACATAACCCGCTGCTCATATGAGTTTCCTGCCACATCACTGACAAATAATAGTAGTAACAACATGCAGCAGCTTCAAATAAGCTTTATTATAAGGGGAACATTTGTGGTGGAATGTGCACTATGCAAAGACTGAGCCATATTGCTCCCGTTAAAGTTAAATCTGTGCAAATCCTGATACACCATTCCCCCACCGATCCCTGCTAAACATGCACTTATAATAATGGCAGTCACCGCCATGCATCTCAGTCTGTCACATACCTTTGTCCCAGCTCATGGATGCATTCTTTGCTTTCATGTTGTAGAAATTAAAGACACCTGTGGAGCAAGACTTGTGCTGAGGAAAACCATAGGAATGCCCTGCTCCTCATGCCTTTTGAAAAAGCATTTATTAGTCTTCTGAATATTACCCAGAAATGGGCCTATCAATAGGGGTTGGATCCACACGTGGGATTCCTCAGTGTCCACTACATGGCATGAAATGATTCTGCATCCTAGCAGAACGTGCCCCTTCGACCTCGTTTCTCAGTGCACATGAAACATGTCAATGCAGCTAAGAGGAAAGCGAGAGTTCTGCCCTGGCAAAGTGTATGGTCAGACTCTGTGTGTGGGAATTTAATTCTATAATACAATGTGGGGGCATAGGAATCTATAATGTACTGACATCAGAGCCACTGTCACCTGGTGCTGTACTGAATAAAGGGGAAGAAATGATACTAAAACTTTAGTCCATTGATATTATTCCCAGTCAGTCTGCTCATGCAGTTTGCCCAGCATGCTAGCTTTCCAGGAGCCATCCTTAAAATGTGATGCCTGGCTCCTCTTGTCAACTCCAGAGCAGAATAAAACCAGCCAACAGGCTCCTAACAAGTTCTTTCTCCATGCATCTTGGTAATTATGCTTTCTGTTCCTTTCACAGCCTACACCCTCTCTTTGAGCTCATTTATACTGGAATAAATCTTAGGTACCTCCTGTGATGCTGGTAGACCAAGTACCAGCTCTTGCCAAGGCAGTAGGCATCAGCTGAGCAGAGATAAATTCATAGCTGGAAACCAGACCAGCTCGCCTGTATGTTAGTATTGTTCAAGATAGGACTTGTAAGGATGTGATTAGTGTTTAGACTTTATACATTCTTGTAAATTGCTGCATGCATTATTCTTATGTGTAATGTTTGTATCCCCTGTTATAAGAAAATATGTAAGTTTTGGTTTCTAAGTGTAAAAATGCCTGCTCTGATCTTGTGAACTCAGACAGGAGGAGTGGCTCACGTAGCCCATCAAGAAGGATTATCAAAACCAAGTGGGCCATTGTGAAACATCATGATACAAAGAGTGGGCCAGGCCCACTCACAGCAGAAGAGGTGCTATGTGCAAGGAAGATTGTCCCATCAACTTGAATCCAGGAAGAAGGAAATAAAGATAGCTGACATGAAAATTCCTCATCTCTTTGCTGTTTGGACTCTCGCAGGGCTGGAGATAGGAAACAAAAGCAGAGATTCCCTGGGTTAGCCTAAAAGTCACTAATTGCTGACAGATTACTACATCTCTTTCACCTTTTGGAACCATAGACTGTAAGGTTTCAGAGTAACAGCCGAGTTAGTCTGTATTCGCAAAAAGAAAAGGAGTACTTGTGGCACCTTAGAGACTAACCAATTTATTTGAGCATGAGCTTTCGTGAGCTACAGCTCACTTCATCGGATGCATACTGTGGAAAATACAGAAGATGTTTTTATACACACAAATCATGAAAAAATGGGTGTTTATCACTACAAAAGGTTTTCTCTCCCCCACCCCACTCTCCTGCTGCTAATAGCTTATGTAAAGTGATCACTCTCCTTACAATGTGTATGATAATCAAGGTGGGCCATTTCCAGCACAAATCCAGGTTTTCTCCCCCCTGCCCCCCACACCCTCCCCAAACAAACCCACTCTCCTGTTGGTAATAGCTTATCTAAAGTGATCACTCTCCTTACAATGTGTATGATAATCAAGGTGGGCCATTTCCAGCACAAATCCAGGGTTTAACAAGAACGTCTGAGGAACGGGGCGGGCGGTTAGGAAAACAAGGGAAAATAGGTTACCTTGCATAATGACTTAGCCACTCCCAGTCTCTATTCAAGCCTAGGTTAATTGTATCCGATTTGCAAATGAATTCCAATTCAGCAGTCTCTCGCTGGAGTCTGGATTTGAAGTTTTTCTGTTGTAATATCGCAACTTTCATGTCTGTAATCGCGTGACCAGAGAGATTGAAGTGCTCTCCAACTGGTTTATGAATGTTATAATTCTTGACACCTGATTTGTGTCCATTTATTCTTTTACGTAGAGACTGTCCAGTTTGACCAATGTACATGGCAGAGGGGCATTGCTGGCACATGATGGCATATATCACATTGGTAGATGTGCAGGTGAATGAGCCTCTGGTAGTGTGGCTGATGTTATTAGGCCCTATGATGGTGTCCCCTGAATAGCTATGTGGGCTCAGTTGGCAACGGGCTTTGTTGCAAGGATAGGTTCCTGGGTTAGTGGTTCTGTTGTGTGGTATGTGGTTGCTGGTGAGTATTCACTTCAGGTTGGGGGGCTGTCTGTAGGCAAGGACTGACCTGTCTCCCAAGATTTGTGAGAGTGTTGGGTCATCCTTCAGGATAGGTTGTAGATCCTTGATAATGCGTTGGAGGGGTTTTAGTTGCGGGCTGAAGGTGACGGCTAGTGGCGTTCTGTTATTTTCTTTGTTAGGCCTGTCCTGTAGTAGGTGACTTCTGGGAACTCTTCTGGCTCTATCAATCTGTTTCTTCACTTCCACAGGTGGGTATTGTAGTTGTAAGAATGCTTGATAGAGATCTTGTAGGTGTTTGTCTCTGTCTGAGGGGTTGGAGCAAATGCGGTTGCTTGGTTGCAGAGCTTGGCTGTAGACAATGGATCGTGTGGTGTGGTCAGGGTGAAAGCTGGAGGCATGTAGGTAGGAATAGCGGTCAGTAGGTTTCCGGTATAGGGTGGTGTTTATGTGACCATCGTTTATTAGCACTGTAGTGTCCAGGAAGTGGATCTCTTGTGTGGACTGGACCAGGCTGAGGTTGATGGTGGGATGGAAATTGCTGAAATCATGGTGGAATTCTTCAAGAGCTTCTTTTCCATGGGTCCAGATGATGAAAATGTCATCAATATAGCGCAAGTAGAGTAGGGGCATTAGGGGACGAGAGCTGAGGAAGCGTTGTTCTAAGTCAGCCATAAAAATGTTGGCATACTGTGGGGCCATGCAGGTACCCATAGCAGTGCCACTGATAGAATGTAAGTCATTTGTAATATATGTTGCCTGCTTTAACCCGTAAATAACTCACTCATTTCTTTTTCCTAATTAATAAACCTTAGTTAGTTTATTACGGGACTGGCTATGAGCATTGTCATTAGTAAGAGATCTGAGGTACAAGTTGATCTGGGGTAAGTGACTGGTCTCTTGGGCCTGGGAGCAACCTGAATATTTTGTGATCTTGCGTGTAAGTGACCATTTATTACTAAGTCCAGCTAGCCTCTCCAAGATTGACTGGAGAGTCTGAGGGGACTGTCTGTGATTCTATGGTAAGACTGTTATAATGTTTCAGGAATTCACATTTGTTACTGGGTTGATGAAATCTAATTACAGAACATGCAGCCAGTTTGGGGTGTCTGCCCTGCTTTTTGACAGTCTGCCCTCAGGCTGGCCCTCACGGTTGGGAACCACTGAGACAGAATGACACCTCCACTGAAGTTAGCGATTACTTTGCTCTCAATGGGACTAAGAGCAGAACAGTGCTCTTTAGCAGCCTCCACGCCACCTTTTCTCCTTCCCTCACAACTTTACGCTCAGCTCCAAGATCTAGATTTCCACTTAAAACCTCTCTTCCCTTCCACTGGGCTGATCTGTCTTCTCTAGTGTCCTCGCTCTGATACCTGACTGCATCCCTTACCCATGCTACAGCATTTTCCAGCTGCAACCCTTCTCTGCACCACTACTTACTGTTCCATGAATGCCCTTGGCAATGCCGTCCAGTGCTACTTCTTCCCCCACTGCCGCTCCCATCCACAGCAATCTGTCCAGATTTCTGATAGGAGGGAGGATTGAGCATCCTCCTTGCCATGAGTCACGAGGCCAAATTCACAGATGTCTCTAGAGCAGTGGTTCTCAAACTTTTGTATTGGTGACACCTTTCACACAGCAAGCCTCTGAGTGTGACCCCCCCCCCCTATTTTTATATTTAGCACTATTATAAATTCTGGAGGCAAAGTGGGAGTTGGGGGTGGAGGCTGACAGCTCGCGACCCCCCATGTAATAACCTCATGACCCCTGAGGGGTCACAACCCTCAGTTTGAGAACCCCTGTTCTAGAGGGAGTGTGGTGAAAAAAAATTACATCTTTTTTTCCAGCCCCCTTCATTGTGTGCATTGCATAGATTTTATCGGTTAGGAGGACCCAACTGGCTGCAATGGGAATTAAACCTTTGTAACAGAGGGCAGAACTGAGTTCAGTAGGTGGATGTGACTTTCACATACATGCTCCTGACACACCACCTCTGAATTTGGCTCAGAATTTTGAAGCTAGGTGTTTCATAGAACAGATACTTTTGCAGGTTTAAGTTGTGTTTAGAGATGGACTTAGGCCAAAGACCCACTCCTAAACAGTGCCAAGCTTTGGATGGGTGGTTCAGAAAATGAACCCAGATCCAGATTTTACAGCGGGCCCCTATCTCTATAATGGGCTGAATAAAATTCTCAGTTACAAAGAAAGACTTCTGAAAAATGAGGTATCTAAAATGCATGTCTAGATCTATATACAACTAGGTGGACAGACAGTCTAGCTGGTCAGTAGTTGCAAACCTTAATAAGGGGGTTAGCATGGTTTGTCTTTACCATCATTCACTGCAGCAGCAGCAGGTCACGTGAAGTTCTTGCTCACTAGTTTTCCGTGACATTCCTGCCTGCTTAATGAGGTGTTTCTGATTATGGTTTTATTGGGCATGCTATGCATCCCTGGAAATTCTTCTCTTGTGTGGTGGCGATTAAATTCAGTATCAGATGGGGAAGGAAGAGAAATATGATTACCGCTGCTATTGCTCTGGGGTCTTCTAGTCTTTTGATTACCTGAGTTTTGAGACCCAGATACATACTTGGGATGTTAAACTGTAAACCATTCATGAGAGATCCTATTGGAAATTATACTTAATCTATTATTTGTTGGTTGATGGAGACAAGCCTTCTAATGGGGATCAAGAGTCAATATGACGGATGGCAAAAATGTAGTCCAAATTTGGAGTGTGGTGCAATCAATTCTTCTACGTACCCCACAGTTGACCTGATCTTTAATACAGGGATTCAGCCTCCATTTGGATCTGAGAGGAAAAGTTCCACTGAGCCTCTCAGCCCAGTAGCACCACTTTCGATGCAAGTGCCTTGCTTTGCCTCTGCTGCCATTTGGAGCTCCCTATATCTCTGCACTTCTTTGCATCTCCTGCTCCTCAAGTCTCAACTCAAAACCTATTTCCACCCCTTTTGGTTTCTCTCTCACTTTATTACTCTTCCTTTAACCGTCTATCTGTGTGAATTAGCTCTGCAAAGCATTCTGGGATGTAGCTTGCAGAAAAAACACTCTGCAAAATGTATTATTCCTTTGTATTAAAGACAAGGGCAGCTGCAAGCCACTCAGTTTTGTGCAAAGATTTCCTATGTCCCTAAGGATCCTGACAACAAATTGCTGATTTAACCATCATTTGTGCAAACTTTGGGCACCCTTACTAGAAACCATGGTTTTAAAAACCAACCAAACCAATCTGATTTGGTTGGCTCCCCTGTTTTCATATTTTTGACTGTGTAACATTTCATTAGCAATAATAGCTCGTGGTGTACACACATCACTCTGTAAGATCAGAACTGGCCCGCTTGTTACACCTCATGTGTATTTCAGAATTTGGGAGAAGGAGAAAAGAGGAGATGTCAGTAACTCTAACTGGTTTAGCCATAGAGCAGATTTCTTGCCCTTGCTTCATCCTGAAGGTCAATACAGAGCCTCTCTAGAGGGAAAAGGATTTCAGGATTTAGGGCCCAATACAGCAAAGAACTTAAACACGTATTTAACTATAAGTCTGTAAGTAGTGCATGTGCTTAAAGTTAAGCACATGCTTAGGTGCTTTGTTGCATCTGAAGCCTTGCAAGGAGAATATGGAAGGAGATATAATGATGTCATTAAGCTCTGTCCACCTCATCCTTCGCCATCCATGAATGTCAATAGATGTGTGAAGTATTATTGCTGTGATGGATGGCCTCCTGTGGTAGCGAATTCCCTTGGTTGACTGTACCTTACTTCCTTTTAACTTCATCAGGGAAGATGTATAGCCTTGTTATGTATGGTATTAGGCCAAAGAATCAAAAGAAAGGATGGTTCAGTTTGTGCCCTTGGAGGATAACTATCACACGCTGAGGTGTAAACTGTGCAGCCTACTTGTCAGACTAGGAGTCTTGCCTAGTGGTCAGAGCAGAATCAGTGGGCAGAATCGGAGGCATAGTCTGGAGACAAGCCAATGGGCAGAGCCAGGAGTCAGAACAGAATCACAAGGCAGAGCCACCGTTGTGGTCAAGAAACAAGACAGTGAGTTACGAAGCAGGAGTTCAGAGGTCGGCAGGGACCAGGCAGGCTGGAGAGAAGTAGGCAAGGGCTGGACAGGAAGTGGGTCTGGCACAGCTCCGGGGTATGGAACACATTGGGCAGCCATAGTGTTGCTGTTGGTGATCTGTTACCTCTTCTGACCTATCAGAGAGCACAGTCACTTAATGAGGGTTTATTGGGCCCAGCTGAGCTCATAGGGTTGCTAGGCAACTGAGGGGGGCAGCTGTGTTCCTGCCAATATCTCTGTAATCTCTTCTCCTTCCAGGCTAAAGAGTCTGTTTTTACCAGCATTCCCCCAAATCAGTGAATTTTACTAATGTGCCCCATGTTACAGCAAACATCAGGCCCACAATTCCCATGGGGTCTTCAGCAGTCGTTGTAAGCCTCTGGTTTGTCTAGTTGTGATTGCCATGGCTCCAGTTCTGTTAGTGCTGATATGTGTGGTTCATTTTGCGGGGGGGACGGGCAGAGGTAAAGGTCAGGGATTATGAATCATTTCCTGTTCATTGCGGCAATGAGCATGGTTTGCAGAATGAGTCAGCGAGAAGCAGCACAGAGCAGTGATATGCTCCAAGCAGAGACCCCAGGGCCATCGCTGACCCCTGGACGACATGGCCAAGGTCCTGATATCATTTCACCTTCCTGGTCACATAAGTTTTCTTTTATTTACCCCCGCAGTACTGTAGGATATAACAGGTATGTTAAAGAAACCTGCTTCTTCTGGAGACATCCCTGAAGTTCCCTGATATGTGGGAGTGGGCTACTAAACCCAGCATTGCCCACAGCAGGCATCCGGGAGAATCTTAAACTCGTCCCCTTTTCCTATTAGAATCAAATAGTGCCCTTACTGATGGTGAAAGTTGCATGAATAAGGACAGAGTTGAAGGAGATGGGGATAGCAATTGGCACCATGATTAGATGGCTACAGTCAGTGTGTATCATACGGTATGTTATCTCCACTGTCACGAGTGGGTTATTCAGCAATGTCACTTAAACCTACTGTTCATTCCAGGCTTGATACTAATTTACAGTGAACACTGACATATCTAGGGGGTCTTCAGGAGGAAACTACTATATAAGTGCAAAAAGCATTGTCGTTTTGTTATGATAGTGACGACTGAGAACGGGGCTCCATCGTGCTAGGTCCTGAACAAACACAGATTAAGACAATCCCTGCACCGAAGAGTTTACAATCTAAACAGACAAGAGAGACACAGGCTAGGGGGCAGGGATATATCATACAATTAATTTTATTACATTTATTGTTGTTCATTTGCCAGAACACTGGTTAATTACCATCAAAGAGATGCTTAGAAAAAGCCCAGCGATGTCGCTTTAATTCAGATATTGGAAGGTGGGGTAAAAAAGTTTATTCCTTGATTTTTTTTCAGAAGATTTGGTCAGCGGCAGGATCTAAAATCAATAAAGCTTCCATATGGAAAGGAACCATTTGCTATTACTGGCCCTTTCTTTCCCCCTTGTTTTCTATTGCTGCATCAATTTGGTTGATGGCTGTGATTTGTAACGTAATTCTTCATTTTGACTAACTCAGTAGAACGATTTTTTGACTTATCCTTGGGCCTAACACCTGCATTACTGGAAGTGATGAAGATGACAGAAGTGAACACAGCTAAACTTTCTTCTTAGGCATATTGTAGTATCCAGCAAAACTCAGCTGAGCAGCACCTGACTGGCTCAAACAGAGTCACATGATTCAGATTCTATTTTCCTACTTGCTGTAGGGAATCTTTAGTGAAAATACTCCAAGCCCATATTCCCTCAAACAGAAACTCCCATGTTGTAATAGATCTCGGCATTTGTAGCGATTAAGGGTACAGGTTCAATGTGCTAAAATCAGAAGGGAAGTATGTTGACTAACTAGAAGTACTGTAAGCCCATGGGTGAGTCTTTTCCAAATAATATTCCCAGTTGTTTCCCTAACAGGACATCAATCAAAACATTGTTCCAAAGCCACCCTCGGCTTTCCACTTGACCTTGTTTTCCAGCACCATGAGGCCCCCTGGCCTACAGCAGTAATTGTAAATGTAAGACAGGAAATCTAATTAGAAGGGAAATGAGGTACAATGGAATCCTGTATGATGTGTTCACTGTCACCAAGTGCAAAAGGCAAGCAAAGGCGAAGTCAATCACACTGCAAGCTTTGAGACACATAGAGAAGTTCCTTTTCCTACATCTCCATTGACACTGTAGATCCAGCCAATGTTAAAGCTAGGCTTGAAAGTATTTATTATGAATGAATTTTGTGCTCATGTAAGGTGCAATTTGAGAATCCTCTATCTGCAGATCAGGTGCAATAGTGGCAATAACAGCACAAGCTTTGGTGAACTTCCTGGCTAGTGTGCCTCTTCTCTGACTTCTAGCAACAAGAGGATAATTCAGCGCAATCTATGCCCAATCAGTCTTTGGCCACATTTAGTCCACCAGCAGGGGCAGTGATTTTAGTGATGTGGGCAGCTGTCCTGTAGGGCCAGTAGTGATTTAAATGCCCATGAGATCCACAGCTGTGAAATGGGAGGGACAAGCCAAGGGAGAGCCCAAATATGGCAAAGAAAGAGAAGATTTTCATTTAAAATTGAATAATATAAAATGAAACCAATGTCTGTGATCTCCTGTACAAGCTGAGGGTGACCCAATAATGGTTCCAGTGAAAGAATGGAATTTCACTCTGCCCTCTTTAGAGACTGGCACTTCCTTAAAAATACACAGCAGCATTTCACAGTATTTCACAGATCTGAAGGCCAGATCATGCCCTCTGAAAGAAATCATAGCCAACGCCACTTGCTGTAGATAGACAATGATTATATTAGTGAAATAATGACACACGGGGAAGGGTTTTACTACTGGTGCCTTCACTATGATTAATAAGAAATAACTCCAAATCACAACTGTAATTGTCACTATATATGTAGAATCATAAATGTAGGGCTGAAAGGGACCTCAAGAGCTCATAAGTCCAGCCCTCTGCACTGACAGGTAAACCTAGACCATCCCTGACAGCTGTTTGTCCAACCTGTTCTTAAAAACCTGCAATGATGGGGGTTCGACAACCTCCCTTGGAAGCCTATTCCAGGGCTTACAGTTGGAAAGTTTTTCCTAATATCTAACCTAAATTTCCCTTGTTGCAGATTTAGCCTATTACTTCTTGTCCTATCTTCAGCAGACATGGAGATCAGTTGATCCCTGCCCTCTTCATAACAATCCTTAACATATTTGAAGACTGGTTTCAGAGTAGCAGCTGTGTTAGTCTGTATCCGCAAAAAGAAAAGGAGTACTTGTGGCACATTAGAGACTAACCAATTTATTTTATTTCGTGAAAGCTTATGCTCAAATAAATGTGTTTTCTTTTTGCCACAAGTACTCCTTATATTTGAAGACTGTTATCAGGTCCTCCCTCAGTCTTCTTTTTTCAAGCCTAAACATGCCCGGGTTTTTTACCCTTTCCTCATGTCAGGTTTTTAAATGTTTTATATCTTTTTTGTTCCTCTCCTTTGGACTCTCTCCAGTTTATCCAATCTTTCCTAAATTTTGGTGCCAGAATTGGACACAACACTCCAGCTGAGGGCTCACCAGTGCCAAGTAGAGTGGGACAATTACTGCCCACGTCTTACACACGACAATCCTGTTAATACACCACATGGTTGACTCATATTCAATTTGTGATCCACTATAATCACTAGATCCTTTTCAGCAATACTACTGTCAGACTCCCGGGTGTAGGTGGTGCAACCTAGCGGCCAGAACAAGAGTCAGATTTAGTGGTCAGAGTACAGCCAGAAGGCAGAACCGGAGATGTGGTCAGGAGATAAGCTGGTGGTCAGTCAGGAGGTTCAGAGGAAGGTAGCAACTGGGACTGGGGTGGGAACCAGCATGAGTTGAAATAAAGAAAGGTACAGGAAGCAGGTCTGGCAGAGCTGCAGTTGTGGAATGCATTGAGTAGCCACTATGCTACTTTTGCTACAAGGCTTAAATGATGATCTGCTGGCTCTTCTGTCCAATCAGGAAGCATGGTCACTTAGAGAGAGCTTATTGGGCCCAGCTGAGCTCATTGGGTTGCCAGACCACCATGCCTGGAGCCAGCTGAGTTTCTGACAATTACCACCCAGCCAATTAGTTCTCATTTTGTAGTTCTGCATTTCATTATTCCTTCGTAACTGAAGTACTTTGCACTTGGTCTTTGTTGAATTTCATCTTGTTGATTTCAGACCAATTCTCTAATTTGTCAAGGTTGTTTTAAATCTTCAGAAGGCTTGCAACCCCTCCCAGCTTGGTGTTATCTGCACATTTTATAAGTCTACTCTCCATTCTGTTATCCAACTAATTAATGAAAATATTGAATAGTACCAGACCAAGGACTGACCCCTGTAGGACTAGATACACCCTCCTAGGTTGACAGCGAACCATAGATAATTACCCTTTGAATACAGTCTTTCAACCAGTTGTGCATCCATCTTACTGTAATTTCATAGTTTCCCTAGTTTGCTATGAGAATGTCTGTGCGACTGTGTCAAAAGCCTTTCTAAAATCAAGATAGATAGACTACTTCCCCACTATCTGGTAGGCCACTAACCCTGTCAAAGAAGGAAAATAGGTTGGTTTGGTATGATTTGTTCTTGAAAAATCCATGTTGGCTATTCCTTATAACCCTATTATCCTTCAGTTGCTTACAAATGGATTGTATGTATACATACAGGAAGTTAGTTCACCCATAGAGATTTGGAGCCTGATTCAGCAATCTTAAGGAAAGCAAAACTCTCACCAAACTCAGGTCTTTAATATTTTTTCAAGTATCTGTAATATCTCCAAAACTATTAAACATAATTCACAACAAAAACTTTAGCCTGAGAAACATTTTCCCACAGTGTTTTAAATCTTCTTGGCCGTTGTTGGTTTGAGACATTCCCTCTCTTTGTTTCACCCTCACATGCTAATTATTTTGGTGTTCAAAGGCAGGGACACAGACTTTCTGAGTGTTCTTTTGAGTGCCAGTTGGACATCAGGGCCTCCACTCTCCTTTTTAAATCAAACAGCTATAACTGTGGGGTTGCAAAAGAATTTTTGAATTTGTATAATGTGCATTAAGATGGTGGTATTCTTTCTCAGCTAGATCTAAATAGTGTGCTGATGAATACCTGTAGGATGCCCCTGGGACATTCTCTGATGTCTTTATTTATTTTCCATAGCTGAGCGAATGGCAAAGCCTTTGTCATACTTATCTCTACATTTTTGGGTGGCATTTTCAGCAATTTAGGATACAATATTCTGTGCTTTTCATTTCAAATGTAGAATCAATAAAGTTAAGTGGAACTCATTTTTCCCTGTATGTGTATGGTCATAGCCACTATCAGGTCATTGTTCATGTTGGATCAATCATCTTACATGGAAATAAATGCCAATTCTTTTAGTTCTTCCTTTAATTTTTCCTTTTTTCACTTGCAACTCTAGAGGGGGCTCTACAAATTTACATTTCTCTGGAGCATATCCAGGGTGGAGTGCTTCAGTTGTTCCGGTGTGTGTGTGTGTGTTATGTAAGTGAATATTTCTGTGGAAATGAATCTTGGCATTCTCCTCGTCATTCTTTTTTCATCTCGGAACTTGGCACTTTGTGTGTGAGCTGGAAGAGGAGTTCTGATTAGAGCCATGTGGAGGATGGAAGTTCCATTTTGTGAAGGATTATGAAATTTCAAAATCTGATTTCACCCTGAATTCGAATGAAACCCCCACATTTCAAAATTGTCTGGAGGAAAATCCCCCTTTCCCCCAATTTCCTTTCAGGTTGATCAAAATGCAATTCTGACTTCTTTATTTTGCTTTTTTTTTTTAGTTTGTATAATATAACACAAAATAAAAAAAACCCTAAACAAGGAGTGATTTCAAAATGAAATATCAGAATGTTTCAGAATGTCAAAACAGAAAGACCTTTTGACATTGTCAGGACATTTCCCTCCTGGTTATCTTCCAAAATGAAATTCCAGCAAAATCGACCAGACTTTGCAAAGCGTTTTGATTTTGATGTCCTCGCATATTCTGATAGCATGTAGTTCCATCCAACTTTCTCCACCAGCTCTACTTCTGGCTTAGAAAACTGAAAAAGTGGCAATACTACAACAAAAAAACTTCAAAAACAGACTCCAACGAGAAACTGCTGAATTGGAATTAATTTGCAAACTGGACACCATTAAATTAGGCTTGAATAAAGACTGGGAGTGGATGTGTCATTACACAAAGTAAAACTATTTCCCCATGCTTATTTTTCCCCCTACTGTTACTCACACCTTCTTGTCAACTGTTGGAAATGGGGCATCCTGATTATCACTGCAAAAGGTTTTTTTTCTCCTGCCGGTAACAGCTCACCTTAACTGATCACTCTCATTATAGAAAGAAAAGGAGTACTTGTGGCACCTTAGAGACTAACCAATTTATTTGAGCATGAGCTTTCGTGAGCTACAGCTCACTTCATCAGATGTTTACCGTGGAAACTGCAGCAGACTTTATATACACACAGAGAATATGAAACAATACCTCCTCCCACCCCACTGTCCTGCTGGTAATAGCTTATCTAAAGTGATCAACAGGTGGGCCATTTCCAGCACAAATCCAGGTTTTCTCACCCTCCACCCCCCCACACAAATTCACTCTCCTGCTGGTGCTAGCCCATCCAAAGTGACAACTCTTTACATAATCAAGTCGGGCTATTTCCTGCATAGATCCAGGTTTTCTCAATCCCCCCCACCCCCATACACACACAAACTCACTCTCCTGCTGGTAATAGCTCATCTAAACTGACCACTCTCCAAGTTTAAATCCAAGTTAAACCAGAACATCGGGGGGGGGGTAGGAAAAAACAAGAGGAAACAGGCTACCTTGCATAATGACTTAGCCACTCCCAGTCTCTATTTAAGCCTAAATTAATAGTATCCAATTTGCAAATGAATTCCAATTCAGCAGTTTCTCGCTGGAGTCTGGATTTGAAGTTTTTTTGTTTTAAGATAGCGACCTTCATGTCTGTGATTGCGTGACCAGAGAGATTGAAGTGTTCTCCGACTGGTTTATGAATGTGATAATTCTTGACATCTGATTTATGTCCATTTATTCTTTTACGTAGAGACTGTCCAGTTTGACCAATGTACATGGCAGAGGGGCATTGCTGGCACATGATGGCATATATCACATTGGTGGATGTGCAGGTGAACGAGCCTCTGATAGTGTGGCTGATGTTATTAGGCCCTGTGATGGTGTCCCCTGAATAGATATGTGGGCACAATTGGCAACGGGCTTTGTTGCAAGGATAAGTTCCTGGGTTAGTGGTTCTGTTGTGTGGTATGTGGTTGTTGGTGAGTATTTGCTTCAGGTTGCGGGGCTGTCTGTAGGCAAGGACTGGCCTGTCTCCCAAGACTTGTGAGAGTGTTGGGTCATCCTTTAGGATAGGTTGTAGATCCTTAATAATGCGTTGGAGGGGTTTTAGTTGGGGGCTGAAGGTGACCGCTAGTGGCGTTCTGTTATTTTCTTTGTTAGGCCTGTCCTGTAGTAGGTAACTTCTGGGAACTCTTCTGGCTCTATCAATCTGTTTCTTTACTTCTGCAGGTGGGTATTGTAGTTGTAAGAAAGCTTGACAGAGATCTTGTAGGTGTTTGTCTCTGTCTGAGGGGTTGGAGCAAATGCGGTTGTATCGCAGAGCTTGGCTGTAGACGATGGATCGTGTGGTGTGGTCAGGGTGAAAGCTGGAGGCATGCAGGTAGGAATAGCGGTCAGTAGGTTTCCGGTATAGGGTGGTGTTTATGTGGCCATTGTTTATTAGCACTGTAGTGTCCAGGAAGTGGATCTCTTGTGTGGACTGGACCAGGCTGAGGTTGGTGGTGGGATGGAAATTGTTGAAATCATGGTGGAATTCCTCAAGGGCTTCTTTTCCATGGGTCCAGATGATGAAGATGTCATCAATATAGCGCAAGTAGAGTAGGGGCTTTAGGGGACGAGAGCTGAGGAAGCGTTGTTCTAAATCAGCCATAAAAATGTTGGCATACTGTGGGGCCATGCGGGTACCCATAGCAGTGCCGCTGATCTGAAGGTATACATTGTCCCCAAATGTGAAATAGTTATGGGTAAGGACAAAGTCACAAAGTTCAGCCACCAGGTTAGCCGTGACATTATCGGGGATAGTGTTCTTGACGGCTTGTAGTCCATCTTTGTGTGGAATGTTGGTGTAGAGGGCTTCTACATCCATAGTGGCCAGGATGGTGTTATCAGGAAGATCACCGATGGATTGAAGTTTCCTCAGGAAGTCAGTGGTGTCTCGAAGGTAGCTGGGAGTGCTGGTAGCGTAGGGCCTGAGGAGGGAGTCTACATAGCCAGACAATCCTGCTGTCAGGGTGCCAATGCCTGAGATGATGGGGCGCCCAGGATTTCCAGGTTTATGGATCTTGGGTAGTAGATAGAATATCCCAGGTCGGGGTTCCAGGGGTGTGTCTGTGCGGATTTGATCTTGTGCTTTTTCAGGAAGTTTCTTGAGCAAATGCTGTAGTTGCTTTTGGTAACTCTCAGTGGGATCATAGGGTAATGGCTTGTAGAAACTCGTGTTGGAGAGCTGCCGAGCAGCCTCTTGTTCATATTCCGACCTATTCATGATGACAACAGCACCTCCTTTGTCAGCCTTTTTGATTATGATGTCAGAGTTGTTTCTGAGGCTGTGGATGGCATTGCGTTCCGCATGGCTGAGGTTATGGGGCAAGTGATGCTGCTTTTCCACAATTTCAGCCCGTGCACGTCGGCGGAAGCACTCTATGTAGAAGTCCAGTCTGCTGTTTCGACCTTCAGGAGGAGTCCATCTAGAATCCCTCTTTCTGTAGTGTTGGCAGGGAGACCTCTGTGGATTAGTATGTTGTTCAGAGGTATTTTGGAAATATTCCTTGAGACGGAGACGTCGAAAATAGGATTCTAGGTCACCACAGAACTGTATCATGTTCGTGGGGGTGGAGGGGCAGAAGGAGAGGCCCCGAGATAGAACAGCTGCTTCTGCTGGGCTGAGAGTATAGTTGGATAGGTTAACAATATTGCTAGGTGGGGTGAGGGAACCATTGCTGTGGCCCCTTGTAGCATGTAGTAGTTTAGAAAGTTTAGTGTCTTTTTTCTTTTGTAGAGAAGCAAAGTGTGCGCTGTAAATGGCTTGTCTAGTTTTAGTAAAATCCAGCCACGAGGAAGTTTGTGTGGAAGGTTGGTTCTTTATGAGAGTATCCATTTTTGAGAGCTCATTCTTAATCTTTCCCTGTTTGCTGTAGAGGATCTTGATCAGGTGATTCCGCAGTTTCTTTGAGAGCGTGAGGCACAAGCTGTCAGCATAGTCTGTGTGGTATGTAGATTGTAATGGATTTTTTACCTTCAGTCCTTTTGGTACGATGTCCATCTGCTTGCATTTGGAAAGGAAGATGATGTCTGTCTGTATCTGTACAAGTTTTTTCATGCAGTTGATAGATTTCCACTCCATACGGCTAAATGCAGTGCCTTGCATAATGACAGGTTTCAGAGGAACAGCCGTGTTAGTCTGTATTCGCAAAAAGAAAAGGAGTACTTGTGGCACCTTAGAGACTAACCAATTTATTTGAGCATGAGCTTTCGTGAGCTACAGCTCACTTCATCAGATGTTTACCATGGAAACTGCAGCAGACTTTATATACACACAGAGAATATGAAACAATACCTCCTCCCACCCCACTGTCCTGCTGGTAATAGCTTATCTAAAGTGATCAACAGGTGGGCCATTTCCAGCACAAATCCAGGTTTTCTCACCCTCCACCCCCCCCCACAAATTCACTCTCCTGCTGGTGCTAGCCCATCCAAAGTGACAACTCTTTACATAATCAAGTCGGGCTATTTCCTGCATAGATCCAGGTTTTCTCACATCCCCCCCACCCCCATACACACACAAACTCACTCTCCTGCTGGTAATAGCTCATCTAAACTGACCACTCTCCAAGTTTAAATCCAAGTTAAACCAGAACATCGGGGGGGGGGGGGGGTAGGAAAAAACAAGAGGAAACAGGCTACCTTGCATAATGACTTAGCCACTCCCAGTCTCTATTTAAGCCTAAATTAATAGTATCCAATTTGCAAATGAATTCCAATTCAGCAGTTTCTCGCTGGAGTCTGGATTTGAAGTTTTTTTGTTTTAAGATAGCGACCTTCATGTCTGTGATTGCGTGACCAGAGAGATTGAAGTGTTCTCCGACTGGTTTATGAATGTGATAATTCTTGACATCTGATTTGTGTCCATTTATTCTTTTACGTAGAGACTGTCCAGTTTGACCAATGTACATGGCAGAGGGGCATTGCTGGCACATGATGGCATATATCACATTGGTGGATGTGCAGGTGAACGAGCCTCTGATAGTGTGGCTGATGTTATTAGGCCCTGTGATGGTGTCCCCTGAATAGATATGTGGGCACAATTGGCAACGGGCTTTGTTGCAAGGATAAGTTCCTGGGTTAGTGGTTCTGTTGTGTGGTATGTGGTTGTTGGTGAGTATTTGCTTCAGGTTGCGGGGCTGTCTGTAGGCAAGGACTGGCCTGTCTCCCAAGACTTGTGAGAGTGTTGGGTCATCCTTTAGGATAGGTTGTAGATCCTTAATAATGCGTTGGAGGGGTTTTAGTTGGGGGCTGAAGGTGACCGCTAGTGGCGTTCTGTTATTTTCTTTGTTAGGCCTGTCCTGTAGTAGGTAACTTCTGGGAGCTCTTCTGGCAACAAAGCCCGTTGCCAATTGTGCCCACATATCTATTCAGGGGACACCATCACAGGGCCTAATAACATCAGCCACACTATCAGAGGCTCGTTCACCTGCACATCCACCAATGTGATATATGCCATCATGTGCCAGCAATGCCCCTCTGCCATGTACATTGGTCAAACCGGACAGTCTCTACGTAAAAGAATAAATGGACACAAATCAGATGTCAAGAATTATCACATTCATAAACCAGTCGGAGAACACTTCAATCTCTCTGGTCACGCAATCACAGACATGAAGGTCGCTATCTTAAAACAAAAAAACTTCAAATCCAGACTCCAGCGAGAAACTGCTGAATTGGAATTCATTTGCAAATTGGATACTATTAATTTAGGCTTAAATAGAGACTGGGAGTGGCTAAGTCATTATGCAAGGTAGCCTGTTTCCTCTTGTTTTTTCCTACCCCCCCCCCCCCGATGTTCTGGTTTAACTTGGATTTAAACTTGGAGAGTGGTCAGTTTAGATGAGCTATTACCAGCAGGAGAGTGAGTTTGTGTGTGTATGGGGGTGGGGGGGATGTGAGAAAACCTGGATCTATGCAGGAAATAGCCCGACTTGATTATGTAAAGAGTTGTCACTTTGGATGGGCTAGCACCAGCAGGAGAGTGAATTTGTGTGGGGGGGTGGAGGGTGAGAAAACCTGGATTTGTGCTGGAAATGGCCCACCTGTTGATCACTTTAGATAAGCTATTACCAGCAGGACAGTGGGGTGGGAGGAGGTATTGTTTCATATTCTCTGTGTGTATATAAAGTCTGCTGCAGTTTCCACGGTAAACATCTGATGAAGTGAGCTGTAGCTCACGAAAGCTCATGCTCAAATAAATTGGTTAGTCTCTAAGGTGCCACAAGTACTCCTTTTCTTTTTGCGAATACAGACTAACACGGCTGTTCCTCTGAAACCTCTCATTATAGAGTATGGCAACACCCATTTTTTCATGTTCTCTGTGTACATATATATATCTTCCTACTGTATTTTCCACGCATGCATCCAATGAAGTGGGTTTTAGCCCACAAAAGCTTATGCTCAAATAAATTTGTTAGTCTCTAAGGTGCCACAAGGACTCCTTGTTCTTTTTGCTGATACAGACTAACACAGCTACCACTCTGAAACCTGAAATACATTGGTTGGTCCAGGACTTCAAAGAGTCTTGTGGTATAGTGAAGGCAATGGAACTCACAGGGATGAAGCTACTGATGCTATTGCGAATAATTACACTTAATTACACGTAAGGTGGCCATCGTCCCCAAACAACTATTTGGTTTCTTCTTTTTTCCTTTTAAAATGTTTAATGCCTACCTATGGTAAATTCACAAGATTTTTTAAAATTTACTTTCCACAATAGGGCCAATTTATGCTTGTTTTACCCACATAAAACAAACTGACTGGCACACTGAATTTCACAGCTCTTACATTCACTTCCTGTATGAAGGTAAGGATGGTGGGAGCTGCTTTGATGGCTTCTATCTACAGTGGGGGGGGGGGGCTACAAAATTTAAAATATATTCTTAAAATTAAACACTAAAATGAATGCTGTTTAAAAACAAACAGGAGTAAACATTTGGGCTTTAGGTGCAGAGGAGGATTAGCAATATTAAGCCTTAGTGATGTCAGCTAGTTAGACATACACTTGAAAGAAAGAAAGGGGCCACAGGCCAGCCGATAGTAGGGTGGGCAGAGTGTGGGCAGCCAGCTTCAGCGGTATTACTGGGCATGCTCAGTCTGTGTGAGTATGCTCAGTACAAACCAAGCAGCAAATCTAGGGGGGCTCGTGACCCGTATGCCCCCCCACATCGCCTCTGCACAGGTCCTTAACTATAGCTAGAAAGAGTATGAAGAATTGTGGATTGAGTCTCTATGTACATGAGTATGTGTGAGTGTGTTTGTGTGTGAGAGAGAAACAGAGTAGTTAATATTTTAGTTTAGTGGTAGAAGACATGTGGTAGAAGCTCGGAGACCTGGATCCTTGTCTCAAAATTCATACATCACTTCCTATAGAGTTCAGTGTATTTCCCCATGAAATTACTGTTTTGGTTGCTGTCCCCACTTTTGGCCTTGAAAAACATTGTCAGAAACAAGCATGCTGTTAAGTGTTGAAGTTGATTTTATATGGACAGTCCTGATATTTGGGGATTTGTCTTGCATAGGCACCTATTACCCCCGACCCGATTTTTCTCACTTGCTGTTTGGTCACCCTATTTCTTAAGGTGGTAGACCCATCTCCTAATCTGATCAATTTGAGAGCTTTGATACCAAGTGTCATATGTGTCTCTTTTAAGAACATATTTCACATGTCGTTTCAAGCAATACTTAATCACAGTATATAAAGACACTCAAAGAGTGTTGGCTTGTTGCTTTGCCTCACAGAGAGGTTCAGTCTCTATGCATTTGTAGGGCTCATTAGCAACCATTTTTAGCCTAGTAGGAAGAGGAGGAAGTCTCTTCAGCATAACTTTTGCCCATCATTGCTACAAAGTTTGGCTCGAGCCTTGCTCCAATTGTTTATCATTGTTGTCAGGGGAGAAAACAAAGCAATGATGGGACAAATGGGAGATGAGTCTCCCATAGCAAAAATCTCTCCAAGCAAAATATGCCCTCCAGTTAGCCCATGTTTACACAATCATACTAATGTTAGGCATATTTTTCATATGGTTAGTGACTAATTTCACCCATCCACTTGTAAGGAAGTCATTTAAAGAGAGACACTACCCTTAAGTGGGAACTCAGTCAAGTCTTACATCTCACTAGCAAATGTTTTCTTTTTCTTTTCTTTTTTGTCACTGCACAGTACATAAAAAGAAAAGGAGTACTTGTGGCACCTTAGAGACTAACCAATTTATTTGAGCATGAGCTTTCGTGAGCTACAGCAAGTGAGCTGTAGCTCACGAAAGCTCATGCTCAAATAAATTGGTTAGTCTCTAAGGTGCCACAAGTACTCCTTTTCTTTTTGCGTATACAGACTAACACGGCTGCTACTCTGAAACCTGCACAGTACATTGTTTCCTTGTACTGAGGAAAATGGTAATGCAGTGGGTTGGTAGAACACCTGTTGTGTAAATCTTTGTGATGCTTATAATATGAACCCCTGCTGGCAGAGACAGCTGTGCCTCACATTTAAACCGAAAGTATAAGATATCAGAGGAGGAAGAAGAAAAAAGGCTCAGCCCTATGAAAATAATACATCAGTGACCGGAATCTGTTGTCAAGATTTATAAGCTAAATGAATCACAGTTTATCTGGTATTAAAAGAAGCCTGCTTTGTTCCTAGAAGACAGAGTATGTTTTCTTATAGGCATTCTCAAAAGGATTTCACGTTTCTGAAAATGGACAGCTGGTCTGCTCAAAATTGGACACACAAATTAACCTATCAATCGTGTTACAAATGGAGAGTATTTAACAAGCTGGGATAGAGAAATCGCTGAGGAATTTTGGCAGAATATGTCGGGATTTCCCTTTATAGAGACAATGCCTGCTATACAAGTGCCTCAGTCCCATTGTCTTCAACAAGATCACTTGAATGAGTAAGGCAAGCAGGATCTGGCCCCTGATTTGCAACAATCTTCAAGGATTTTGTCCAAAATTCATGGAGATATTTCTTGATTTTCATTCCACGTAGCCCTGTTCTTAATGTTAATGCCTGGTATCAAAGTAAGAACATGGTGCCAGATTCTGCCACCCTTACTCCACAAGTAGTCCCATTGACTTCACTAGTATTACTTGCAGAGGGGGCTCCTACTCAGCGTGAGTGGTAAGGATGGTGGATTCTGACCCACAGAGGGGATCATAGTAACAACATTTATGTGCCCTTGGCTAATGCAGCCCATAGCAGGGTCCTTTGTGCATCCTGAATCACCACTGTGGTAATTTGGGAGAGCAAAGGGATGGCACCCCCAAATGTTTTCCCTTGGGAGCAATTGGGCAGGAAGCAGGTAGAGTCATAACCCCATCCCTTCAGCTGCCAACCACTGTAGCCAGGGGTGAAAGTAACTTAAATGACTTACTGGTACGCAGGGCGGCTGGGGTCCTGGTCAAGGTGGGGGATCAGCTCTGGGCCGCTGGGAGGGGCGGTGCCTCGGGCCAAAATCCCCCAGCCAGCCCTTCAGAGCTGCCCAGACTGCGCCGCACGGGGCTCCGGCTGCTGGCGTGGTAGGCAGCGGCGGCCGGGAGCCCTGGGCCCTTTAAATTGCCACTGGAGCCCCAGCCTGGGCCTTTTGCCTGAGCCCCATCAGTGGCCCAGCCGGAACGGTCAGCACGTTCTTACTGGTACGCCTTACTGGGCCATACTGGCTTACTTTCACCTCTGACAGTAGCTGACTAGCCAAGCAGAAGGAGAGTATGCTGCTTTCCAGAAAAAGGTGTTGCAAATCCCTCCCCCTCTCCTCTATCCCAGCACAGTCAGGGAGCAGGAATAAGTGGGGGGCAAGGAGGAGCACTGTTAAAAAAGCACTGGAAGAGCTTTCCTCTCCTCTCCCTGGCTTCAGGAGCAGCGCACCGGCACCCACAGCTCTCCCACCTACTTGTCTGGTGCTGTGAGAGCTCCCCCTGCTGTTTCAGCCTACTTGAGCAAGTGTCAGGGAATCTTGGTTGGGATTCTACACTACCCTGCACTCTGGTCAGCGTGCTAAAAGAATGATCAAGCACTATTTTATTACACTGGACAACGATGTCCTGAGGGGTGGACATATGAAAAATGGATGTATCTTTTAAAAACATTTAAATCTAATCTGGGACTACAAACACCAAAATGATCGCATGGTTATTGCATGATGTCACCACAGGCCAGAGTTAAGATTGGATGCCTTAATTCCATATTTCCATACCTTAACATATTTGGATTTCCTTTAAGTTTAACCTTAACTCTGAATGTCCTAGGTTTGTGATGCTTGTTTTTCAGATGATTGCAACTTTACTGTAATTTTTTTACCCTCAGATGACAGATAAGTACTCTCAACTTTAGTTCTTCTTCACGCATGTTTTGTCTTGAAATATTTTTAAAGCTTTCCTCTAGAGTTATTCATTTATGTAAATTCTTTTATAAAATTGTTGATCCTCATCAAAATAAAAAGTATTCCTCAGGGGAAGAAGAATAGCTGATAGGTTCTACAATTTATTGAACTGAGTGTCTAACTACATAGGGCAGGAGTCTGAAGAGACCTTGGTGCTTACGTAATTTAACCAGGATTGACTTTATGAAGTGCTCCATAAGTAATGTATTCTACTATCCTTATTTGAATTCTGGAGTGTGGGGTTGGAGTTTTGAGAAAGCTCCAAAAGTTTTCTTGAAAAGATCTGGGATACAGCATAGGAGACATTATGTGATCCATGAAATTTGATGCTCTGAATAAAGACTTGGAAGGTTGACAGTACTGAACTAAATAATTGCAGCATATAGCCTCTTTTCACCTTTGTTCTTCAAATACACTTTTGAATGCATTTTCTAACACAGTTAAAACTGCAGATACAATTTTTCACACCCAGGTGACTGTGCCCTCAAAAAAATCAGATTTGTTTGCACAAAGTGTACTTGTAAAAGTTATGTAGCTAAAGTGTACAGGCAAAAAGTTGGATGTGAGAAATTGCTCCTAAAATTTTAGAGAGCAAATTGAGGCCCTTTGAAAGTGTGGGATGAAATTCTGGCCTCACTGTAGTCAATGGGTGTTTTGCCACTGTCTTCAATAGGGCTAGAATTTCATCCAGGGAATTTAGTTCTGTAGAGGACATTTATCAGCTGCTCATGTTGTCCAAGAACCAAGTTCCCACATGCCACTACTAGACATGCACCTCTTTAGGCCTGAATTACCTCTTTGGGCCTGATTCTTTACTTTTATGCAGTGGGAGTTTTGCCTCTATAAAAACACAAAATTGGGCCCTAAGGGATTAGCCTTAAAAGTAAATTAAAATGAGAATGTAGATTTCATGATCACTAAGGAGAAGGTGATGTATGCATGATATTAAAATTTACAGCAGAATTATTGTGAACTTTTTCTAAATTTTTCCATTCTTTGTGTAATTGCTTAGATCTCTTTGTTTGTCAAGTTTACCAAAATATAGTCAGATAGTGGGCTCCATAAAGAGAGCCCAAATGTTAAAATACATTTATTCCCCTCATCCGCTTTCCTTTTCCTCTTCTCCTTCACTAGCACCAATGTCAGTTCAACAAATACAGTATGTGGGCAGAACAATGAAACTATTCTGTTGAAAAAGATTATTTCATTCTTCTGCTATTAAAGTAAAAAGGCCTTTTGTACCTTTTATATAAGTGTGTGTAATGATATGCTTGTATACCTCCAATCTCCTTAACTTCAGAGGAAGTGATTCATTTTGGTTTGAAGGACTGTCCGGATATGGCAAACTTCTATTTACCTAATAAATTCCTTCATGCAAGAGAAAATAATTCTCTACTTGTGAATAATGCAACATAAGCAGCCTGGAATCTGTTTTCCCCTACTAATAATTCCAGTTGTGTTCTGGGAGAGCCACTAAGAGCTTTCTATACGTTTGGGTTTGGGTTTTAGGTATGCCCAATCTTCCTGCTTTAATCCACTTTCATATAATCTAGTTTTCTTTAGTTTGTACCTTCTGAATTCTTTGGAACAGAGTGGGAGGTGGAACCCTATAAGCAATGTATTTGATGTAGTGAGTTTGTCAGGTTTGAGATGAGAGGGTTTTTGTTTTTGTGTTTTTGCAAAGAACAACTTTGTTTGCACAGAGGAAATCAAAGCCTTTTCTGATTAAAATTCAAAATATTGGTGCTTTTCATATCTATCTAGAGTAACTAATTATTAAACAAATACCCCTTTTGATATCATCTGCTATATTTTTAGAGCTGGCAAGGTCATTTCTATTGCTGCCCTAAATATTGGTTGTAAGGTCACACGATATACCGGTACACTGATACCATGAATTATAATCAGTTTTGATTTCCTGTGTGTGCATGGAGTGGCATTTGGATTGCTAAGAGTATGCAGTTTTTCTGCAGTTTTTCACTTTCTGCTTTTCACAGCTGTCCTTCACTCAGCCAGCTGGGTAGTTTGTCAGACTATGTATCCAGCTTTGCAGGGTATGCAGGACAGTGAAATAGTTTTGGCTGACCCAGTTGCCCTCCCCGCTATTCCACATTAATGGCAGAGCTCCCTGTCATAGTTTATACCATTTATTTGACTATTGTGGGCAAATGGAAGACCTGACATTCATCCAGAACAGTGGAATGTTTAACGCAGCAAAGGAGTGCTGTACTATACAGTATTTTGCTGCTAATAATAGCTTTGCTATGGGGATACATTCTTGCAGCAGGCGAGGGATAAACCGCATGGTATCTGCGGTATTGCTTTACCCTAGCCATGATTATTGAGAGGGTAAAACTCTTGAGGGGGTGTGACACAAATGCCCCTTGGAAAATGCCCCTGTTCTTTGCAAATAACTCTTGTCTCTGTCCTGACAAACTCACTACATCAAATACATTGCTTACAGGGTATTTATCCACAAAGGGTAACATGTAAGGTCTCTATTGAAAGCTTGCAACTTTTTGATGTTCATAATCATGATATGATGTGTGTATGGCTAATAATTAAGGAATAATGTAATTATATTGAAATTTATTCTCTTATGGATTTAAGGTTAAAAGAAGTCACGGGGGAGGAATATTACTTGATGATAGCCTATTCATGCAGATGGTAGTTGCCACCCATCCAGCACTGGTTAGCCTGTGATGTAACACAACACTCAATTGTCTACCATTGCCCCATCACAGAACAGTCAATGGAAAACCCTGAAAGACAACTGAAAACCATCAAAACCACATGGAGGTCACAGCAACAGTATAACAGACAGGGAATTGCCTGCCTATGAATAAAGACAAAAGACTGTTTCAGGATAACACAGAGTGGGGAGAGGAACTCTGTATCCAGTCACTGAGGAGATGTGTTGTAGAGCAGGAATATTTTTCATGAAAGTTTGGATCCTGGTTCCTATAAAACTAGCCAGCTCTGCGGCAGACTGAACTCTGGGGGGAAACCTACTTTATTCACTAGGAAAGGTAACTATGAATAAGTGTAGGCCCTCGTTCATCTTTTATGATTTTTTGTTATATTGCAACCCTTTGTTTCCATCACCCTCTTTAGTTTCCAGCTGAATCTCTATTCTTTCTTAAAAAATCCTGCTTTTATTTTATTATAAGTACTCACAAGTGCTGTGTGATTCACAGGACAGGTGGTTTAAGGTGAAAAGGTAAACTGAGGTACACTGCTGCTCTGCGGGCAGAGGATCTGGGATTTCTGTGAGTAGCCAGTGATAGGGACTTGATATCACAGGGGGATGCTTCAAAGTGACTGGGGAACTGGTGGGCACCTACTGTTAACCTGCAAGGCAAAGACTGGGCTGGCATAGCCCAGAGGAGTGCTTGAGTAGCTAATAGGCTGGTGGTGTTCGGGAGACAACACCCAGCTAGCACAGGGAAGCCTCCCTCTTGCTAGAGGCAGAGGGTAGCAAGGTAAGTCACCCTCTTTGGTACACCAAGCATAGGCGCCAACTGTTGCCAGCACTGGTGGGTGCTCGACCCTCCCTACGCCCCCAGCCCCGCCCCGACTACACCCCTGACCCACCCCCATTCCAACCCCTTCCCCCAACCCCCCACCCCAACTCCGCCCCCTCCCTGCCCCAATTGGACCCTTTCCCCAAATCCCCGCCTCGGCCCCGCCTCTTCCCCGAGCGCATCGCGTTCCCCCTCCTCCCCAGTGCTTGGCACCGCGAAACAGCTAGGGGGAGAAGCGGGAAAGGCGCGCTCAGGGGAGGAGGCAGAGCTGGAGTGGAGGCAGAGGTGAGCTGGGGCGGGGCAGGGACCTGCCAGTGGGTGCAGAGCATCCACCAATTTTTCCCCGTGGGTGCTCCAGCCCCAGAGCACCCACCGAGTCGGTGCTTATGATACCAAGAACCATCACAAAGGGCTATTTCACCTGTGAACATATTTGATTTTCCCATTGCTCTGTTCTTCTGCACAACCTCATTGTAGCTTTAAAATAAAAAACAATTAGCCTCTGACTATGAAGCCATGAACAGTGACATATTTTGCCTTCATATAGCTCCTTTCCTCCCAAATCTCTTCACTGACTGTATATGGGGGTGTATGGAGCTGTAAGGCAGTCACCACACAGTTGAAATCTGGAATATCCTGTACAGCAGGGCTCAAGAAGCCATGTCAGCTGAAAACAGATGCAGCTGAGTGTTATCCGGAGGTTGAACCTCAGAATCACGTGGGGACCCTCCCACAGTGCTAACTTTATGGTCGTTCATTTACTTTCTTCTTCTTCTCCGTCTTCATTATTATTACTTGTATTACTATAGTACCAACTGTAGGTTGGATATTAGGAAAAACTTTTTCACTAGGAGGGTGGTGAAGCACTGGAATGCATTACCTAGGGAGCTGGTGGAATCTCCTTCCTTTGAGGTTTTAAAGGTCAGGCTTGACAAAGCCCTGTCTGGGATGATTTAGTTGGGGATTGGTTCTGCTTTGAGCAGGGGATTGGACTAGATGACCTCCTGAGGTCCCTTCCAACCCTAATATTCTATGATTCTACCTAGGAGCCCTAGTAATGGACCAGGACTCCATTGTGCTAGGGGTTGTACAAAAAGCTGATCCCTGTCCCAAAGAATTTGTTCTGAACTAACTCGTGATAATTGAGGAGGCATATTTGGCTTAGTAGATTGCAGGAGGCATTGGAATATATACACCCCACATGCAGTACAATTCTGGGGAAGAGAGGGGGGAAGGAAATGTGACTAAAGAGACTGTGGCAAACCCTTTCTCTTAACAGAGGTGTCATTTGTTCTGTAAAGTACACAGGAGCAGACATCATGAATCAGGTCAGGTTATAGGGTTTCATCTGCACACAGTGCTCATTGTATCTATCTCAGATACATGAAGGGCTGCATCAACACACCCAGTAGGGTGAACTTGGCCCCCCAGAAATGAAAGGTATCCAAGATCAGATGCTTTCACCACTAAGCTCGGAATGCAGCATTCACAGAGAAACATACAAATCCAATGTAACCATGGCTCTCCATGAATGATGAAGGTTGGATTTTCACCTGACAACAGCAGCTGCCTGAGCTGTCTTCTCCCTGTTCCCTCATAATGGGGTTGTCACAGATGTTTTTCAGCATTTTGGCAGTTACTGGTTCAATCATTACTGGGCATGAATCACATAATGAGCTGATAAGGATGGACATTACTCATAGGCATACCACGGGATTCTGAGTGAAATGTCATGGGCTATTTTGAAAACAGTATCTCAGACTCATTTCCTAGTACATCAGACATTAGTCTCAACAATAATCTACTAAAACAGTACATGCTTTATTTCTAAGAAAGCTTTACCAATATTTACTTTCATCTGATCATTCTTTACTATACACACCCATGTATAGTATATGCATCTTCGTAGGCCATGGGATAGCAAGTGTTTTTCTGCAGAGCTATTTGGTGTGACTATCCAACTCTGTAGCTAGTTACATTGATTCAGTGACCACAGTTCATATTGCTCCTATTTCAGTGTCACAAATAACTGAAGTGACAGTAGTTTTGGCAGAGATTCTAAACTCTCATTTATGACTTTTTCCCTGAGGATAATTTAACTAGCTACAGCTAATCTCTCCTCCTACCCCAACAACCCACACCATTTATTATTATTAATATTTTATGTATTATTTATTTATTTGTATCATTGTTGCACCTAGGAGCCCCAATCCTAGACAAAGACTCCATTGCGTCAGGCACTCTATGAACACAAAACAAAAAGATGGTCCCTCCCCCAATGAGCTTACAAGTTAAGTTGATCACTATCCTCATTCATATGAATAAATACTTTACTTGAGCTCTGATATGTAGATTAAAAAAACCCTGGTACTATAGAGCTTCACGTTGGGAATATCGGAATAGGGAGAATAAGGGAAGGGAGCAGGGCACACTTTAGAAAATCCAAGAAGAGTGTTTGGTTTGAATGTTTTTGAAAACAAGAATCTAAATTTTCAGAGAGCCAAACAATGGAAAATGTCACAATCTGGTATTTAGCACCACCCTTATGCGCGATGAGTAGTACCATACTCCTTGAGAAGTCCTACTCACGTCACCACTGAGTAGTGTTATGGATTTCAGTGGGGCTTACTTAGTGTTATTATTTAGTGTGAATGAGAGTGGCAGAATCTGGGCCATAATGAGTTAACATCTTTAAATGAGAAAAAAAATTTAGTACTCTGAATGCACATTCCTGTCCTGATCATTTACTCCTAAAATGTGGGCTAGAATTAAGTTATTGGGACCGAATCACAGGCTTAAAATTAAGCATGTGCTTACTTGTGGTCCTGAATGGGAATAAACATAAGCACACGCTTATGTGTTTTCTTGAACAGGGGTGTGGCAGAGTGCTATCAGCAGCACCCTGATCACTGACAGTGCTGCAGCCTGGAGAAGGCTGCAGGCCCAGCTGAGGGCAATTACACACTTCCTGGTGGAGGTTGTGAGCACCTGGGAGACAATCACTGGGTTAGCAAGGTAGCTGGGGGACAATATAAGGGAAGGAAACAGGCAGCAAGGGCAGCTCAGGAGGTGCTCAGAAGGTGAGCCTGGGTTGGAGAGTGGGGGCCGTAAGGAAACCTGTCCCTGCTATAAGTCTGTGTTGCATGGTATTGTTATGGAAGAGGGAAATAAATGCACACCTTGGTGAAAGATAAACAGCCTGGTGTATGTGACTGCAGAGCTACCTGAACTGGCCAGGCAGTGAGGTTCACTGGGTAGTGAAGGAGGTGCACTGTGAAAAGAGGCTAAGGAAGGTACTGTATCTAGAAGGCTCATAAAATATTTGTGAGTAATCTAGCAACAGGGAGAAGTCAGAAACTCTCTTTAGTGCTGGAAGAGATCAGCAAAGGCAATAAACAATGGAACCCAGCCCCAACTACAGGCGCAGAGAGAATATGTTGCAAGAACTCCAGTGTAGTTGCTGAAAAATGCTTAAGCAATTTGGGAATGTCCCTGGAATGTCTCAGTCAATAAAGCACTGAAGATGACATGTAATGGAAGAGGTGATTTTTGTTGTTCAGAGTGTTTGCAGTTTTTCATCCACAAGGAGTGGCCATAAACTGACTAATAATACATAGAACAGCACTTGGCCTACAATTGTGCACATACCTGAGTTCATAACAATGATAATTCTACAGTCAGGAAAGCCCAGTTAGGAGATAAAATGAAAATAATCTTCCACTGAGAAGGGACTCTCCCGTTCTACTTATATTGGAGAACCCCATTCCTTCAAACGCTGAGATGCTCCCTCTCTTTGGTGCCCCTCACCGGCACCCTCCTTCCTTCCATTGCGGCCATTACTTCCCCTAGGGTATGCTGTGATGCTCACCCAATTCCCAGCAGCCCCATGAGCTTACCCCTTTCTTGATCATTCCCTAGTTTCACTTAAGTCATCTCTCTCCTTCAAGATTTTCTTTCTCCACCAGGTTCCCTGGTGCACTCACTGAGGCCATTGCTTTCCTTTGAAGCAGTGGTGGGCAATCTGCAGCCTGTCAGGGTAATCTGCTGGCAGGCCATGAGACAGTTTGTTTACGTTGACCGTCTGCAGCTCCCAGTGGCTGTGGTTTGCTGTTCCCAGCCAAAGGGAGCTGTGGGAAGTGGTGCAGGCCGCAGGGACATGCTGGCCGCCTCTTCCCACAGCTCCCATTGGCCAGGAATGGCGAACTGCGGCCACTGGGAGCTGCGGGGGGCCATGCCTGTGGATTACCCTGACAGGCCACAGGCGGCCCACCACTGCATTAAAACCTGGCACTACTTCTATTAAGTAAATGAAAAAAGTCTATTGATTTCAGTAGGCTTTGGATCAGGGTCTTGCGGACTGTTAAGCCTTCCTGACTTCCCACTGAAGCAATCCCTACTACTCCACCGCCAGCCTCTCTTGACTCATGTGGTTGGCACCCTCCAGAGTGTCTTTCAACCCTTCTGCTGCATGGTACTGCTCTTTTTTCATCAGGGAACAGTGAGTCTCACTTTAAAATTAACTTAATTATGCTCAGAAATATAATAGCAATTGATGTGATTAATGTGAAGACTTGTTCTATGTTCTGATTCCAGTGTTCAGTGCTGACTAATGTCATAAAGTATCCTCTCTTTCCCATCTCTCTTTAGGCCCATTTCTACCATGCATGCTCACGCCAAATATTGCTTGACTCCTCAAGTAGAAATAAGACCTTAGGAACTCATGAGATTACATGAGGAGTAAGATAATAATGTAAAGGAAGAATCACAGAATCAGGCCTATAGATATTGTACAGTACAGCCAGCAAGGCCCAGGACATGTTAACACCAGCATTAGCTATTAAGAAAATATATTACTTAGTGCTTCTGTTCTTTCAACAGTGTATATATTTTTTGTTCTTGGTCAATATATTTCTACTCACAATTATGTGCCCTTTTTTGCAAGACATTTTCCCCTCTATTTTGTATTGTATCTTTACTCAGATCTTCAGATATAAGAGGATGGAAAATGCTGAAATCCAAAAGAATTGTAATTAAACCCATTAATGTAAAAAATCCTTGGCCAATGTGGAAAATATAGTTCTATATTAGTGATAGTGCAAAATAATCTGTGGTCTTAGGAGCTGGCTATAAAAAGTATTTGTGACTATTTGAATAAGAATGGCAAATTTAATCTCCAACAGCAGAGACTTCCTAGGAGACCTAGTGTGACTCCTAGTTGTATGCTGGTCTTCAAGAGTTTCTGAATCTCCCTACTCCTCTCACTGTGTCTAGTTATAGGTAAGTTCCGTTTTTACTTCCTTACAGGAGGAGGAAAGACTCAAAGAATTAAGGATCAGGAGCCTACGATAACATGTCCCTTGTATTTCTAGTAACCTGTGCGGTGGTTGTAGATCTGGGTTGAAATCCTGGCCGCACTGAAGTCAATGGTAAAGTTCCCATTGAGTTCAATGGAGACAGAATTTCACCCTTGTTCTTTAGGCTTTCCTTTTCAGTCTTTTATTTGAACCTTTTTCCATACCAGTCTTGTTAGTTTGGTTTTTTACCTGGTATTCATGGGAAGCTTATTGTTATCTACAGCTATGTGTTAGAGAGACGAGCTTGAAGTATCTCTTGAATGATAAGCTGATGGTTTTTAAGTCCACTGTGTCTAGATTTAATACATATCTAACCATTTTCTCTCCAGTTAGGAATATTAAAACTATACCTTTACAGGAGTTAATCTCTTACCTTTTTTGAATCAGATTTAGCAGTAACTGAGGGAGACTAAGACCTATTTGTAGAGGAAGAGTTTCAAGTTTTTGGCATGAAGATCTTAGCTCAAACCAGACATCATCTTAAAGGGCACAGTAAATGTTGAAAAGTAGAAAAATAATTTCCTTTGATTCTTCTCGACTAAACAGAATTACTAGTTTTTAAAAATGCATGGAGATCTCTTTCCCCCCACTGTGTTCCCTCTTGTCACCCCCTTTTCCCTTCATTTCCACTCTGGTTTCGTATTTGTATTTGTAGAGATGAGGTCATTACATGAATTGGAGAACACCCCGAAGAAGAAAATAGCAAGATTTGGCATTTTGTCCCAAAGAGACAAATTTATCCCTGAGTTAAACTTCATTAACTCAATGTATTAAGAGCATCAACTTTTGTTAAACTTTCCTGAGTACTCTATATAGTTAATGAAACCAAATCTTTATTTCTGTAGATGTAAATATAAATCCATAGTCCTGAATGTCCCATTCCAGTGATACTTACAGACATTGTTTAATATCATACAGTCTGATTTATGCACACACCACTGTGGAACCCTTTAAGCCTTCTAACTTGGCGGCTTATGTAGCTTAACTACAAGTTCTACTGGCAATTAAAAAGAGCATTGTATTGATGGACCATTTGGCCCATTATATTTTGCATGACACCAAAAATGCTGTACCGGTGTAGCCATATAGTTCTGAGCCAATAAATAGGAAATACTGTAATTACATAGTAATTATATGGACTGTGAATTTTACAGTAATTATTCTTGATTATCATATGTGGGTAATAAGCATGCCTAATATAGTTGTTAGAACTCATGGCACTGCTTTAGTTTAAACAGAGAAACAATCATTTATTATGGTATTTCAGTGCATCCATATAGAATTTAAGGCAGTCAGCTGTGAATTACAGGGCTGTAAATAATTTAATGAAGGTGTTTTGGTGACATCATAAAGGATAGGTGCAGCAACCTAGCCTGGTGGTTATGTAGCACCAGAACCAACTGGGTGAAATTATAGCCCCTCAGTTCTAAAATTACCAGTTTGTTTTATATGTTGTGTTGACTCAGATCTTGGAACTCTCTTCTGTTTTCTCCATGCTACCGGTGCTGCTTCATTTCCTCCTCCATCCAGCTCCTCAGGACTGGTGGCTTTTCTTGCCTTACCTCTCATCTCCCTCGCGAGAGAGAAATGGAATTTTTCTAAAGTGACAAAGTGACAGTGCAGATGGATATAATTAGCAAACAGCTCTTTAATCTATCAGAAAAGGGCATAATGAGATCAAATGGTTGGAAGGTGAAGCTAGACAAATTCAGACTGGAAACAAGGAGCACATTTTTAACAGTGAGGGTAAATAACCATTGGATCAACTTTACCGAGGGATGTGGATTTTCCATCACTTCATGGGTGGTGGGGATCAAAGACCAAGGGAGGCTGAGCCTCCCCAAACAGCCTGGTGTAGTCCCGTCCATGCTCTGCCTTCAAGTCCCTTCCTGCTTCCCATCTGTGCCTGCGGTCCTTGGCCGAAGCTAGGAGGGGCTGGCCTGAGGCCAGGGACTCTGGGCGGCTGGAGCCAGTGCTCAAGCCGCCTGCCCGCCCAGAGCTCCGGGGCTGGAGGTGCTCAGGTGGCCCAGGGCTGGGGTGGCAGGGTGGGGAAAGGGGAGAGAGCAGCTCTGGGATATGGCGGGAGAGGCGGGACCTCCGGAAGGGGGGCCGGGCCGGGCGCTAGCCTCCCCGAGCCCACAGATCACCCGCTGCCCATGCATCACTAGCAATGCTTAAATCAAGACTAAGAAAAGGAGTACTTGTGGCACCTTAGAGACTAACCAATTTATTTGAGCATGAGCTTTCGTGAGCTACAGCTCACTTCATCGGATGCATACCGTGGAAACTGCAGCAGACTTTATATACACACAGAGAATATGAAACAATACCTCCTCCCACCCCACTGTCCTGCTGGTAATAGCTTATCTAAAGTGATCATCAGGTTGGGCCATTTCCAGCACAAATCCAGGTTTTCTCACCCTCCACCCCCCCACACAAATTCACTCTCCTGCTGGTGATAGCCCATCCAAAGTGACAACTCTTTACACAATGTGCATGATAATCAAGTTGGGCCATTTCCTGCACAAATCCAGGTTCTCTCACCCCCTCACCCCCCTCCCAAAAACCACACACACAAACTCACTCTCCTGCTGGTAATAGCTCATCCAAACTGACCACTCTCCAAGTTTAAATCCAAGTTAAACCAGAACATCTGGGGGGGGGGGGGGGGTAGGAAAAAACAAGGGGAAATAGGCTACCTTGCATAATGACTTAGCCACTCCCAGTCTCTATTTAAGCCTAAATTAATAGTATCCAATTTGCAAATGAATCAAGACTGAATTTCTTTCTCAGTGATAAGCTACATGCAAATGGAAGTTTTGGGCTTGATGCAGAAATTATTGGGTGAAGTTCTGTGGCCTATTATATAATAGCAGGTCAGACTAAGATGATCACAATGGTCCCTCCTGGCCTTAGAATCTATGAATCTATGAAATTCGTCTTAAAGTGAATATTTTAAAAAGTTGTCACGATTATTTTTATGCAATAATTGGCCTGCTATTGAATGAAATACAGAAAAGACTCTCAGTGCTGAATTTCATCCCACATATTGGCAAAATGCACTAATATAAAGGGTCCAATCTCGTAGCCCATACTCATGTGTGTCATCCACAGGCTTCAGAGGGATAACTCATGTCAGTAAGAACTCTGGATTTGGACCCTTATTCTCCATCTTCATCTTCGTACCCAGGGCTGGATTTACACCTTGCCCGCCCCTAGGCACAGCATCTTCAGTGCCCACTCCTCCCCGCCCCCCTCCCGCCGCCTTCAGCTGACCTTCGTGTCTTCTGTAAAAATGAAACGTAACTCACTTTTAGGCGCCCCTAGAACACCGGTGCCCCTAGGCACATGCCTACTGTGCCTAATTGGAAATCCAGCCCTGTTTGTCCCACAAGGGGTGCCGATAGCTTTTCAGATGTGTTTGGCCTGGCGCTGTCAATGTAAATGATACATTTGAACCTTAAGCACATGAGCAGCCTCATTTCATTCAGTGGAACTCCTCAAGGGCTTAAAGTTAAGCATGTGCTAAGTCTTGGCCCCAATCCTGCAAACACAAATGCATATCTGTAACTTTACAAATGTGAGCAGTCCCACTGACAACAGCAGATAGGGGTTACTGTGGGACTACTCATATTTTGAAAGTTAACCGCCCAGATTGGTATCTGAAAGATCAGGAGTTAAATCTGATAGGGGGAATTCTTTGGATCTTATCTTTCTGTGTATCTCCAAAGCTATAGCTAAGGTTACAATTTCTATTATTAATCTCTGCTTTGAGATGCTTGGAACTTTCTGAAAAATGTCAACTTTGGAGCTTATACTACTATGCTTTGTCTCAGCCCAAAGGTGATTTTTTTGGAACATTTGAGTAAAAGTCTCTTTGGCCACTTTTTTAAAGATACGTGACCTCAAGGCAGAGGAAGCATATACCAATTGTGTGTGTCTGTCTGTGCGATCATTTGCATGTATTTGCACAAACACACACAGTGTGCTTAGAATATCTTTATATGTAATGTTTTTAAATTATATCTTCATAGTAAAGTTTGCAAAATGCTTTGGGATCTTTCAGGATACAAAGTTCTGCATGCCTGACAGCTGTTATATTTCTAGCATTCATATCTGCAATATTTATGTCTCTGCACTGATGAGCGGAGGATAGATGCAGTAACCTGCTGGGAGAACAAAAGTATATTCCCATCAGTCCGTCCTAGAGCACAACCAGCGCACTAAATTCTGCTCTGACCAATGATAGCAAACAGGTACTTTTTGCCTTCTAAACTAGTTAGTTTGAGTTTTATTATAAAAAAGCAACTTGAAGATTTGAAAAATAAGCTGGAATTCTGTATATTTCTCCAGGCTGCAATTATTTCTTTATAATTAAAAAATTACTCCCTTGCTGTTTCTCTCCTTAAGGATAATTATTTAATGTAAATGAGCCTTTCTTCCACAGACTCTGCCTTGCTCTCTCTCTCTGGCTTTCATCTTTGCCAGGGTGGATTAAAAAGCCTGCTTATGGCTGCTTTCAGTTCATATTTGGGACTAAAACTGAAATCCAATGTTGCAATTACTGCTGCATAAAGGGCTTCTTTGTTCCTTATCACATGTCTGAATGCTAAAACCTGACTGCCCTAGAGGCACACACACATGGGTCAGGAGGCCAGGATGTGCCCTTTTCCTGTGGTAGACACTGGTGCATGGTCATATGCTACACACCATGATATGAAAAAGAAAATGCAGCTTAGCCTGGAGCATCTGACTGCGCTATCTGATGTCTCTCTTATCTAGTTTTCTCCCTTGAACAAAAGATGAGGAGCTGTTATCTGCTTAATTATAAGGTTTGTTTTATTTATTTTTCTTTGCCTTGATAGCAAATTGCTACAAGGAAACTAGAGTAGGCTGTCTTTAGGCAACATACAACAGACAAAGTTTGTTGTCTTGGGGCAATTAAAATGCAGTCTTTATAATGACAGCATTTAAATATAAGAACCTAAATGTTGTCTTCTGAATGCCAAGTGACATGAAAATCATTGCTGAAACACATTAGTGCTTTCTCACCATATTCCCTACTTCGCATTATACTGCATTCTCTTTGCCCTTCTACTTCTCCTGTTTCATTGCCGAGGAGCTTTATGATTCTCTCTCTTCCTTCTCCCTTGCTTATTGTTTACTGTAATTTGCATCAGTAATATTAACCTTCCAGATGCCTTGACAGAGCTGATTTTTAGACCTCCCCCCAGCCACAAATCTGTGTAACAGTCCCAGATTCCATGTGGGACTGGGAAGGGTGGGGCTGTCTTCTTTGTGAGCATACTGAACAGTGCTTTGCTAGTGGTACCTTGGAATCATAGAGGATTAGGGTTGGAAGAGACCTCAGGAAGTCATCTAGGCCAGCCCCCTGCTCAAAGCAGGACCAACCCCAGCTAAATCATCCCAGCCAGGGCTTTGTCAAGCTCGGCCTTAAAAACCTCTAAGGATGGAGATTCCACCACCTCCCTAGGTAACCCATGTTAGGATATAGATATTCAGGCCTGTCGGTAAAGGCCTGTACTTTAAGAATTTAGGTGTATTCTTATCACTTGGCTAGTTAGAGGTATAAAAGAAAGAATCAAAATCACTGTCTGCCAGTGTAAGGTCCTTCTCTTACTGTGACAGTCTGAGGCCCTGTTCTTAGATTAAGGCCTTTGGCTAAGCAACAGAGGCAGCCATAAGCTGGGAAGCGACCGGTCACATCCTCACATTCCAAACTAGTCACATTGAAATCAGGTGCTATTGGGCTGTTAGGAATACAATCCTGTCCTGATAGTGCCTATCACCTCCAGAGAAAGAGAAGTGCCTAGAAAATGTAAAAGGAAACTTAGTCTGATAGCATCCTGTCTGGCAAGAACTCACTTATCAATAGCTGGGATGTGAAATCCTCACTTCTGTATTGTCTTGTCATTATAGTTCCCACTTTGCTATTGTTTGTCTGTATAATCTCTGTCTGGTTCTGTGATTGTTCCTGTCTGCTGTATAATTAATTTTGCTGGGTGTAAACTAATTAAGGTGGTGGGATATAATTGGTTACATAATCATGTTACAATATGTTAGGATTGGTTAGTTAAATTTCAGGAAAATGATTGGTTAAGGTATAGCTAAGCAGAACTCACGTTTTACTATATAGCCTGCAGTCAATCAGGAAGTGAGTGGGTGGGTGTGTGTGGGGAAAATGGGAACAGGGAATATAGCTAAGGAAATTGGAACCATGTTTTGCTAAAGGGGGAAAATGGGAACAGGGAATGTGGGTAAGGAAATTGGAACCATGTTTTGCTAAAGGGGGAAAATGGGAACAGGGAATGTGGGTAAGGAAATTGGAATCATGTTTTGCTAAAAGGGGAGATGGGAACAGGGAATGTGGGTAAGGTATTGTTGCTCTCTGTTCATGCGAGAAGGACCAGGGAAGGAAACGGGTGAAGGAATAAGCCCCCTAATAACCCATTTCAGTGCTTCACCACCCTTCTAGTGAAATATTTTTTCCTAATACCCAACCTAGACCTCCCCCACTGCGACTTGAGACCATTGCTTCACATTCTTTCTGCAGTGGGGGGCCCAAAACTGGATGCCGTACTCCAGATGTTGCCTCACCAGTGCTGTATTGCTTTCCCAGCAGATGTCAGAGTGATTGAAGTCCCTCATGAGAACCAGGGCCTGTGATCCGGGGCTGCCAACTGATGTGTCAAGACTACTTCTGTCCCTGCTTTCCCTGCCAGCTTGGGACTCCAGCACTCTGTCTTGCTGAGCCAGACATGCCAATCTGCTCCAACACAGACCCAGGGTCTGAACCACGTGCCCCAAAGCTGCAGGCTTAACTGAAAGCAACTTAAGAAGTGTTCCTGTCTTTAACACTCAGATGCCCTCTATAACACTGATAGAGAGATACGCACAGCTGTTTGCCCACCCCCCAGGTATTAATACATACTCTGGGTTAATTAATAAGTAAAAAGTGATTTTATTAAATACAGAAAGTAGGATTTAAGTGTTTCCAAGTAGTAACAGACAGAACAAAGTGAATTACCAAGCAAAATAAAATAAAACCCGCAAGTCTATGTCTAATAAAACTGAATACAGACCAAACCTCACCAGTTCCAGTAAGCTTCCTTTTACAGACTGATCTCCTTCTAGTCCGGGTCCAGCAATCACTCACATCCCCTGTAGTTATTGCCCTTTGTTCCAGTTTCTTTCTTGGGGGTGAAGAGGCTATCTCTTTAGCCAGCTGAAGACAAAATGGAGGGGTCTCCCATGGGCTTAAATAGACTTTCTCTTGTGGGAGGAGACCTCCTTCTCTCCCCTTGCAAAGTCCAGCTCCAAGCTGGAGTTTTGGAGTCACATGGGCAAGTCACATGTTCATGCATGACTCAGTTTTTACAAGCAGCAGCCGTTGCCCACATGGTATCTTGAATGTTTCCAGGAAGACTTCTTATGTGGATTGGATCCTTCCAACATCCATTGTTCGTTAAATGCTTCTTGATTGGGCACTTAACTGCAAATTCCTTTCTAAAGAAACTGACCAAATGCCTTACTAAGGTTATTTAAAATCAGACAAGTATACAGCCAATATTCATAACTCTGAATACAACAATAACACATGCATACAAATAGGATGAATATATTCAGTAGATTATAACCTTTACATTATGTTACATGGCATATGTAGCATAAAACATATTCCAGTTATGTCGTATATACATTCATAAGCATATTTCCATAAAGCCTTATGGGGGTCACCATCACACCAATCACCTCATAGTTCCTTGACTGTGCCAGGACTTCCAAGTCTTTCTGTTTGTTTCCCAGGCTTCTTGCATTCGTGTACAGGTATCTAAGATAACTAGCTGATTGCTCTACTTTCTCAGTATGAATCAGGAGGCCTCCCCGGTTGCACCCACCTCCTTGTGTTTCCTCCTGGTATACCATTTTCCGACCTCCTCAGGGCTTAGGTCACCACCCCCAGCAAACCTAGTTTAAAGCCCTCCTCTTTAGGTTAGCAAGCCTGCCTGCGAAGATGCTCTTCCCTCTCTTCGTTACATGGCTCCCATCTGTTCCTAGCAATCCTTCTTCCTGGAACAACATCCCATGGTCGAAGAATCCAAAGCCTTCTCTCTGACACCACCTGCGTAAGCATGCATTTACCTCCACAATTCAATGGTCTCTACCTGGGCCTTTTCCTTCAACAGGGAGGATGGACGAGAACACGACTTGCGCCTCAAACTCCTTTATCCTTCTTCCCAGAGCCACGTAGTCTGCAGTGACCTGCTCAAGGTCATTCTTGGCAGTATCATTTGTGCCCACGTGGAGAAGTAGGAAGGGGTAGTGGTCCGAGGGCTTGATCAGTCTCGGCAGACACTCAGTCACATCCTGAATTCTAGCCAGGCAAGCAGCACACTTCTCGAGTTTCCCAGTCTGGATGGCAGATGGATGATTCCGTCCCGCTTATTTAAGTAGGATGCAGATTACCATGGTGGTGAGCAAGGTATAGAAATTCAGATCATATATAAAGAGAGTGAGGTGGTATTGTTCCCCATGATCTTGCTGGCTTTTCTCAAGTTCCTAAAGCCAGCCCTGTGCCTTGAGATAGTATTTTAGACTTTTATAGTGTCTTCCATCCGAGGCTATCAAAGTGCTTTATAAATGTATGAATAAAGGGCACAATCCAACCCTCACTGGGAATTTTCCCATGGAGGTCAGCAGAGAAGGACTAGACCCTAAGTCTCACAATGGCCTTGTGAGGTAGGTAAGTATTGGTATCTTCATTTGAGGATAGAAAAATCGAGGCACAGAGAGGTGGAATGACTTGCCCCAGATCACACAGAACATCTGTGGTAAGGCCGGGAGTAGATTCCAGATGTACTAGTCCTGGGTTTAACCACTAGACCACAGTTGCACCTCAGAAACCAAGAGCTGTAGGCCAAGATTTTGAAAAATAGGAGCCTGCAGTTAGGTTCCCTAGTCTACCCTAAGACAGTGGCTTGATTTTCAAAAGTGCTGAGCACCCAAAAACTCCCAGGAGCTTTGGGTGGCAGCATTTGAAAATTAGGCTGGTGCCTAAGTGTGGACTAGGGAGCCTAATTGTAGGCTCCTATTTTAAAAAAAAATCTTTGCCATAATATTTCGCATCTAACGGGTCTCGTTGTCCCTAATGTCCTCATGACCCATTACATTTTCTTAGTACATTGGCAGGTGTTTTGATTGATTGTAAAGACAGTTGTGCACGTTACTCTCACTAATTAGTCCATATGGAAACCATTTCAAGTCTTGTGACTTTTCCCAGTTTCTAATAGTTTAAATTCTAATGGAACTAGTTAACTTCTTTATTGTGCAATATTTAGATTTGTAGACAGAAAATTAATGCCATATTAGAATTCCTTTTTCAGCCATCCTCAACTGTCATCACAGAATTCCTTCTCCAGGGAACAAAAATACTTTAACCATCCTCCAGGACAAAAGGTTTTCAAAAGGAAGGTGCAGACAAATCTTTTCCCTGAAAGAACTGGCTGTATTTTAGTGCTCCATATTAGGTCCCTATTGCCAGAGCAAAAAATCTTTAAAAGCAATAGGTTTATCTCTGGGCATGCTGGGACAAATGCCTAACCACTAAATATTAGAATCCAAATTAATTACAAAGTGAGCATTACTAACCAGGTCCAGAGGCTAAATCCTTACAGTTCCTTCTCAGATTTACTCATTCATTACCAGAATAAACTCTAATTCATGTACATGGATCCTTTGATTGAATAGGGCAGGGTGGCCAACCTTATTGACCCTCCAAACCACATAAGACAATCTTCAGAAGTTCAAGAGATAGGACCTACTTGCTGGGGCTCCGGGCTTCTGCCCCATGGGAGGCACTTGCTGGAACTTGGGGCTTCAGCCCCACTCCTCCTGAACCCCGACCCCAGCAGGTGCACCCAACAGGGCTGAAGCCCCAAGCGCCCCCAAGGCTGAAGTCCCTACCCCACCACTCTGCTGCAAGGCAGAGGGCTTTCCCCCCTCCCCAAGTCTGGTAGGTGGAGAAGGGGGGAGGGCTCTGTGAGCTGCACTTTAACTGTAAAAGAGCCACATGTATCACATGAGCCATGGTTTGGTCCCCCTGGAATAGAGACAAAGTAAAACCAGAGTAATTACTTCAGGATTTGGCCCTAGATATTTACTGTTCAGTTAACAACAAGGTTCAAATGCCATGATCTTTAATGGATGTTAATGACTATATACTTTGCACAAAGCTTTAGGAGAATATAACGGTGTATTAAACAGTGTTAAGGGCAAAACTGAGTAATTCTACAAAGAACATTTCCTCAAATATTTGAACGGTTAAATCAATTTGACTCAACTTTCTTCATCCCTGGACTTCCTTTTTGGATAAATAGGTCACTTGACATGTTTCTCTGTTCTGATTGGATAGGTGTAACCCCTCACCCATCTGATGCAAATACTTGCAGTTACATATTTCAAATTCCCATCAGTAAACTAATTCACAGAATGATCAAAGGAAGCGAACACTAAAGGACAGTGGTCTCCAACCTTTTTTATGTCCAAGATCACTTTTTGAATCTAAGGGCAACCCAGGATCTACGCCACCCCTTTCCCGAGGCCCCACCCCTTCCCCAAAGCCCTGCCCTGCTCACTCCATCCTGCCCTCTCTCTGTTGCTTGCTCTCCCCAACCCTTACTCACTTTTACTGGGCTGGGGTTGGGGTTTGGGAGTGGGTGCAGGCTCTGGGCTGGGGCCAAGGGATTTGCAGTGTGGCTGAGCCTGGGGCAGAGGATTGGGGTGCAGGAGGGGGTGAGAGGTGCAAGCTCTAGGAGGGAGTTTGGGTGCAGGAGGGGATGTGGGCTCTGGGAGGGAGTTTGGGTGCAGGAGGGGGCTCCAGGATGGGACAGGGGATTGGGGTGCAGGAAGGGGTATGGGCTTTGGGAGGGAGTTTGGGTGCAGGAAGGGTCGCCGGGTGGGGGCAGAGTGTTGGGGTGCAGGAGGAGGTACAGGGTGCTGGCTCTGGGAGGGGGGGCCAGGGCTGGGGCAGGGGGTTGGGGTGCAGGAGAGGGTAAAGGGTGCTGGCTCTGGACGGGGGTCAGGGCTGAGGATTGGGGTGCAGGAGGGGGTTCAGGGTGCAGGAGGGGTATGGGGTTCTGGGAGGGAGCTCAGGGTTGGGGGTTGGGGTGCGGCCTCCCGCTGGGTGGCACTTACCTCTGGGCGGCACTTACCTCTGGCAGCTCCCAGTCGGCAGCGGGCGCAGTGAGGCTAAGGCAGGCTTCCTGCCTAGCCCGGCCCAACACTGCTCCCGGAAGGGGCCAACGCGCCCCTGCGGCCCTGGGGAGTGTGTGTGTGTGTGTGGGGGGGGTCAGGGTACGTGTGGCTCCACACGCTGCCCCTCTCTGCAAGCACCGCCCTCACAGCTCTCCCAGCCAATGGGAGCTGCGGGGGCTGTGCTTGCAGAGAAGGGGAGCACGTGGAGGGAGACCCCTGCTCCCCCACCGCCCCCGGGGCCGCAGGGCTGCACTGGCTGCTTCCAGAAGTGGCATGGGGCCGGGGTAGGCAGGGAGTCTGCCGTAGCGGCAGCCATGCTGCGCCACCGGAGATCATGATTGACCAGTTGGTGACCACTGCTAAAAGGGCATGAACACTACAAAAATGAATTCATCTTCTTGCTTGAGTGAATATTCGTGAACATTTTTGTTTAGATATTGTACTAGCTCTAATTTTTCCTATGAGAAGATGGCTAGAATTATATACACCAGCAGATGTGGACTGACTAATATTTTTACAGAAAACATCACCCCATCTTGTAAGTTAGGCCCTAATCCTGCATACACTTAAGCCAGGTCTACACTATAAATTTACATCAGTATAACTACGTGGCTCAGGTATATTAAAAATCCACCTCCCTGAGCCATGCAGTTACACCGACCTAACCCCTCCCCCGCCATAGACAGCACTATGTCAATGGGAGCTCTTCTCCTGTTGGCATAGCTACCGCCTCTTACGGAGGTGGATTAACTACGCCAATGGGAGAAGCTGCTTGCTGGCATAGTAGTGTCTTCACTGAAGAGCTACAGTGGTGCAGCTGTACAGATGCAGCTGTGCCACTGCAGGGTTTTAAGTGTAGACCTATTCTGAGGGCCAGATTTTTAGGCACCTAACGACGCAGATGGATGCTTAGTGGGAATTTCGAAAGCACCTATAACAATTTAGGTTCCTAACTCCCATTGGTTTCAATAGGACTTCAGCATCTAATCTGCTCAGGTGCTTTTGAAAAATCCATCTAATTGTTTAGCTGCACCTTTAAGTTCCTAAATAACTGTGCAGATCTAACCCATAAGCACAAAAGCAACTTTACTCACATATGTAGTCTCTTTGAGCTTAACGGGACTATTTATGTGCATAAGCCTTTGCAGGATTATGGCCTTTGATTCTGTCCCTCTGCTTATGTATCCTGATATCTTGGCCAACGAAGTATAAATAATAGCTATTATGTGTGATCACTTATAGTAATCTCAGGCCACGACTGCCCTTCCTTATTACTTGGAAATTGAAGGTATTTACATAATCTTTCTTGTTTTTGTTCACCTAAGTTATAAATCTTTCCTTTTACAAAAATACACGTTGTTTAGTATGTTTTTTCCTCAACTCTCTTCATGTATTTTATTGCAATAGCTTTTTCTGCTTAATTGGCCTACTAGAGATTGGATGGGGATGCAATTAGTCAAATAAAAGAACAATTGGAGATAAGCTAATTTTATTAGTTAATTAGCTATTTTTATAACTGTTTTTAATAGAGACCTATACCACATATCCTAGTCAACCAGTCCCAGCACAGCTTGTTGTTGTCACATGATATGCATAATGATCTCACATGTGCCATTGTATTTATTTCTGAATAGTCACCAGGCTATTGTTCAAGAATGATGATATGCCAGAACTGATTCAACTTCTAATCTTCCTGCAGCATAGCCTGGTTAGGAGGCTGTTAGCATTCATTAATTACAACATCTGATAGGGCTTCACAAAAGCATGTATAATATTAATTATTAAAGGAACTCATTAGACAGAAAAGCCTGCAGTGTGACAAATTCCATTAATGCAATAATAACTTTTGAATTATTTCCTCTCAGCTGATGAAGATAAGCTGTAATAGTTAGGAGCTTCAGGCAAAGTCAGGGGGCTGTAAATGTTCCCAAACCAGTCAATGTTAAGTCAAGTGAATACTCAGTGGTGGGTGTTTAGTTCAGTCTAAGTCCAGGTCTATGTGCAGCTATTGTACTGAGATAGCTATGTTGGTTAGGAGTAGGGATTTTTCTTCAGAAATAGTTATACCAGTCCATAGTGTGGATGCAGTTAGAGTGGCATAAAGATGCCTCATGCTACTTTACTTACTCTCCTTCCCTTACAGGAATAAGTCATAGTGGTGTAAGCACTTTTATACTGGTGTAACTGTGTCCAGACTGCTTTATCTATATCAGTAGAGGTAAAGTGGTTCAACACTTCTGGGTAGACAAGCCCCGAAGTTCTGCAGCTCTGCTGTATTTAGTACTTGTAATTTGTGTGCTGCTGAATGACACAACAAAAATGTGTTAGAATGTCAGTTCAAATCAAACTGGCTTCAGTGCGCTCCTTTTCCGGAGTATGTCAAAGCGCACTATGGAACTTTGAAAGAGTAGTAACAGGGTGCACATGGCCAGTTAGTGCATGGGAGGCCAGTGTGCTATACTTTTCACACGTTGCCATGCTCTAACTACCCATGCAGACAAGCCCTGTGTCATTCCAAGCCATCCAAGCTGTGGAAGACAAAGAACACTAGCCTCATGAAAATGACTATGGAAATGACTTCACTTTCCCCTGGACCACCATCTCTTCACTGTTGCACAGGGAGCCCCATGTGTCACACCAAGCACAGGATGTGATTATAGGACCAGATCCAAAACCCACTGAACTCGAGAGGAGCTTTTTGATTGATTTTAATTAGATTCGGATCAGGCTTCCATGATATGGCCACCCCAAATTCAGCCCTGCTTGTGCTCTTTCACATTAGAAAGCCCTGGGAACCTCCTCAGCTGAGATCTGGGGGCTGGGTATGTCCCCAAATGAACAAAGTGAATCAATTTTAAACAAAGAGCAAAATACCTTTAATGTTTTTATGGTATTCCTTTACTCATTGGTTAATTCACAACACTTAGTAGTTCACAATGGGTCTCCCAGACCCAGTCAGCAGGGTGAAGTAGCAAGGTTCTGCTGTAGTAAATATGTTACTTTAGTGTATACAAGAAAACTATTGTCATGAAATTAAAGGATCCAATGAATTTAAGATCTGAAAGCAGCATGGTTTATGAAGATGCAGTGGGGAAGGTGAGACAGTAGGTCCCTGGGGATCTTGGGACATCTTCCGTATGATCAGAGCTCAGCACATATGTTTTTGATGCTATGTCTCTCAGAGAAAAAAGCTTTGTCGGGACAAGCTGATGGATCTTTCTTAAATAAGCAAAAAGAAAAGGAGTACTTGTGGCACCTTAGAGACTAACCAATTTATTTGAGCATAAGCTTTCGTGAACTACAGCTCACTTCAGCTCACGAAAGCTCATGCTCAAATAAATTGGTTAGTCTCTAAGGTGCCACAAGTACTCCTTTTCTTTTTGTGAATACAGACTAACACGGCTGTTACTCTGAAACCTTCTTAAATAAGGGATTTTTGCATTACTATTATTTTTATTAAAATAACTTAATATTTCCAACAAATAGAGCTAGAAAAAGATGGGATTTTTGATTTATACACAAACAAATACACTCCTTTGACTGAACTCTGCACTGCCATGGTGTAATTACATTCCTGCCAAACATCAGGGACAAGCTCTCTGGGTTTTGTGTAGGTTTGAAACAGGAAGCAATTACCAGCCACAGTCATAAAGGATATAAAAGAAATCACACTTTCCTTTTCAAACCATATAATTAATGCCATATTCCCTATCTAATATCATCCCCTGTAATGCTGTTTTGGATAACTCCACTGTCATGTAGTTAAGAGGAAAGTAATTGTATATAGTTGCAAGAATAGTGGCTGTTGTATTGACATGAATTTTTCTTGGCAACATTTTGGACTTAGTTTTATTTAAAACAATCTGCAACAGAACCATAGAAATGTAGGACTGGAAGGGACCTTATCAGGTCATCAAGTTCAGTCCCCTGAATTGAGACAGGACAAAGTATTATCAAGACCTTCCCTGAGAGATGTTTGTTTAACCTGTTCTTAAAAAATCCAGTGATAGAGATTCCACAACCTCCCTAGGCAATTTGTTCCGTGCTTAACTGGAGTGGGTGATCATTTTGATTTCAACTCTTTCCCACCTACCCCTTCAGACTTCTTATTATGGCTGTCCTTTGTTTCCTGCTCTCCAGGGGCCACTTCCAACTTGTATAGACCTTGAGTCTGATTTACCTCAAGAGTGATTTTTTTATTTGAGTCATTAACCTTTGTACTGCCAGTTTCACCCCCTCTCTGCTCCCTTCTGCCAACCTGGTTCTTTTAAAAATCAATCTTTTGAGTGAGGAGAAACTTGTCTGTAAATGTTCCAGACTTGTGTGTGTGAGTAACCTGCTAATACCATGTACCTGCACTGACTGCAGGGAGTCATGTGAGGACATAGGGCTAGGAATATACCACAATGTTGTATTTTTGTTTGGGGAGGAAAAGGAGCACAAAGATTTTTAAATTATAATCCTAAACTTAAACCCCTAAATCCATATTTAGACTCCAAAATAAGTGACCTAATTTTTCAAAAGTGAGCAACCCCGTAGTTATCACTGACCTTAGTGGAAGTTGTTGGGTGCTCAGCACTTTTAAAAATCAAATCACTTATTTAGATGTTTAAAAGGAGGGTTTATAGGGCTCAGTTGAGACTCTGATTTTCTTATATCTTAGCACTGGGGATTCTGTTTGCCAGAAGCTGGGAAAGGGCGATGGGATGGATCACTTGATGATTACCTGTTCTGTTCATTCCCTCTGGGGCACCTGTCATTGGCCACTGTCAGAAGACAGGATACTGGGCTAGATGGACCTTTTGTCTGACCCAATATGGCCATTCTTATGTTTTCTTATTAAGCACCCTCTAGATTTCTGTATGGGTCTGATCTAACTTCCACTGAAGTCAGTAGGGGTCGAATCAGGCCCTAAGTACACTGGCTATGTAAATGATCATATTCTGAGTAAAGGCACACATGCATTAGGAGATCAGAGTCAGTCCTAGGGAGGTTCAACCAGTGGTGAATGACAATCAGGAACATCTCATTGTTGAGCCACATTGGTGGGGTCCTGTGGGGAAGCTTACACTGCCATTGCCCCGGATGTATTTTCAATTGCAGTGTTGTTGAAGCCATGTTGGTCCATGGATATTAGAGACAAGGCAGGTGAGGTAATATCTTTTATTGGACCAACTTCTGATGGTGAGAGAGACAGTTTCTGAGCTTGACTGAGGTCTTCTTTAGGTCAGAAGTTGGTCCAGTAAAAGATATTACCTCACCCGCCTTGTCTCTCTCAGCACATATTTGTTCTACTGATAAATACAAGATATCAGTCTCCAGGACGGCCAGGAAGGCATCTTTTGTATACTCACTTTAAAAAATCACTGCACACCTATGCTTCTTTCATTTGATAAACCTTGTCACAGAAAATGGCTGTAAATTGATTCCACCAGATGCGGACAGAAGCGCCACATCATTACAGACTCCAGAAATGCCTCTTTGCAATAAAACTGTCAGAAATTGCTTGAAAAAGGGGGAGACTGCAGGTTCAGAGAGGCAGTCCCCCTCCCTTCAGCTGGCTATGCTGAGTGCATTTTTATTTTCAGTTTACACTGATGGTGGGAATATGCGCTCATTGGGATTTCAAACAGCTGGATTCTGGGTTTGAATACAGGCTCACAAAATTCAATCCAGAGGTATTTGTAGTTTATATAAATAGAATGGATGAATAAATAAGTAAATAAATAAACTATTCTTTGAAGCAGGCCCTAAAGTTTTCAAGCCTTTCTCTCTATAAAGTACTCTTTTGTTGTTATATGATTTCCTGATGGCACTATATTAACTAATGAAATGCCAAGCAGGCTTGACTATGGCAATGTTTGAGTTCTGGTAAGGAACCAATAGCTGCACTTTTCTCTGCAGGACTCTGTTTGCAGCTTTGGAAACAGCCTGAGGCATTGGACTCAAAACAGTGCCAGTTCAGAGTGTTTGTGAGCAGGAAAGAGAAACAGATGCACCCACAGAGTGATATCACCCACACAGCACCCAAATGAATAATCAGCGTTAAAAAGTTAAGGGGAAAATCATATTTAAGCTGTTTCCTCCACCCCATGTAATTAGTGCTTGCCTTTCGTCATTCATTACAATCTTTAGCTTCCTGTATTTGAGTACATAATGTTATCATCTCTTTCCAGAAATGGATTGGACAAATTCTTCTTGGAAATCCTTCCCACGCATGTATATTTTGGTGTCCTTTATTTCCCAGGCAGTCAGTCAGACCTTACTGACGGCAACAGAATGTCATAGTTAGGGATGGCTCAGCATCCCTCCACCCATCTGCTCCACACTGCCATGAGATGAGATTACCTAATGCAGTGTGTTGCAATTTTGAAAGATCAGAAAATGGTTTCGAAATCACAGATAGGGGAAATGTGCATTTTAAACAAAAATGCACTTTGAAAAGAATTAAAACCCAAATTAAAACCGAAAAGATTTCTCAAGTCCCAGCAGTCCTTTGTTGACAAGCTGTAGCAGAAGCATTCCTAAAGCCACTCTGCTTGTAGGTTGTTTTAAAAAATTCTATAAACAATAGCTCACAATTGAAGGCCCCAATTCTGCAATCAGATCCATGTGGATGGCCACTTCCACTAATGCGAAGACCCACAGACGTCAGTGGGACTCATTCCACATGATCTGACTATAAGAAGAGGGAATGAATGATGGGTCTGACAGAGAAGTAGTTTTCATTACTCTTTTAGTGGGGCATACCTCCAATTCAACTGATCCATGTTTCATGTTAAAATGATTGATAAATATCTTCCTCAATTAAGGGACTATTACTTTTAAAAATGCTTTATTGTTGTTGTTTTTTTCCATCTCTATTTCATTCTTTATAGTGATGGTGAATGGGATCTGATTCTCCACTGCCTTGTGCCTTGTGTAGTTGTTTACTCCTGCATAGGGAGGGCAAACGGGTGTAAAATACCACCACATCGGAACAATGAGAGGACAGGCTGTGAATAGGGGACTCTAGACTGGGACACCTCCCATGAGGTGCTGCTCCGGCACTGTCTGCTGGTCTAGCTCAGGACCTGCTGCTTCCACTGAAGATTCCTTTGCATGGTAAGTCTAATATCACCAGGTAAGAATGGAGAGCAGCACTCCCCCAAGCCATGGAGATGGGTGAAGGGGCAGCCCTTCTACACTGAGCAGAGAATGAGGAGCTGTGCTGCCCAGAACTCCTACTTTAGCCACTGGAACTATGTCCACCTGTAAGTAGATCATTCACACCACTCCCCCGGCAAATTCCCCTTCACATATTGACCACAGTAATGAATAGAATCTGTTTTTGGTATTCCAGTAGCATCAATTCTTCCCTGAGCAGTGCTAAATGAGTCACCAGGAGAAGAGACAGCGAGTTGCTCTGTGCCTGAGCCAGAAGCACTGAGCGCTTGGACACTCCAGAACACAGGGATTTATTGTCTGAGATAAAATGCAAGTTTTACCTGCTCCATTGTTCTGCTTGTTTGAGGCTGGCTTGTAGAAGTCTGAGGCATGAAGAAGCTTAGCTAGTAGTTCAGTTGTTGTGAGGTTTAATCCAAAAGAAAGATTTTATATATATATATAAAATCTTTCTTTTTTCAAGTCTTGGCTAGGTGCCCCCTTTCTTCCCTCCCCACTGAGTATAGTTTTGCTAGAGAACTTTAGCTGGGTGGTGATGCACGAGCAAAACACCCTGACTAGCAGGAGTGGTGGGGATATTACATTGCCAAAGTGGCGTGGCTTTAGCCATAAGCTTAATAATCACGTGTGGGACTGGCCTTGGATGTTTTGGCTCCAAGCATCAGCAGGCGCTCTCATTAAAAGGGAACTCTGTAGTGTAATCTTAATTATGGTTCATCCACAGTCATCTACCCAGAGTCCTCCTAACTAGGTCATTCATATAGCCTCTCCTACAGAGATTACAGCTGAATGGTAAATTAACCATATTACAGAATGATTTTACACCCCGTGTCTGGACTCATTGTAGGTACCACATGAATACCTAAAATAGATTGCATGACCAAAACACATAACCCAAATGCGTACATGCAAATAGGCAGACTGCAGTGACTCCTGCTTCTTAAGAAAAGCATTATTCTCCCAGGGAAAAAATGTTTTGTTTTATTTACTAAATTAAAATAAACCAAAGGGGAAGTGGAGACTCGTCAGCAGTTATGGGCTGGGAAGAGTCTTTGACCTTGTTCCGCTGGAGAATACTTGACCATAGAAAGGAACAGCTTCTTGGCTGAGCAGCTGCTGTACAGAGGTGTTTTTATTAGCCAACAAGTCAGAAAGGAATGAGGCATGCCTGAGAAAGTAGAACTTTGCCAGCTTCAATCCCTGCTTTTCTATTAGATCTAACCCTGAACCAACTGAGTTTCAAATGTTCAATAAAAAGTCTCACTGGTCTAATTTGCTCAGCAGGTTCTAGCTCCATCATTATATTCTCCTTAGGTGTGTCAGTTTCAAATTCCAAGGTATACAAGAATAAACAGAAGCAAATGTAGCTTGTTCTTATTATTTCTGATTCCTGCATTCTCCAGTTTTCTTGGATGGCAGCACTTGGGAAAATAACACAGTCTCGGATGTTCTTATTTTCAGCTCTACAGTTAAGCCTCTGAGGAGGGCAAATAAACAGCTGACATTTTATGACATAAAGTTGATTAAAAATAGACACTGCGGGGCTAGAGAAATACAGTTGCTCAACACCGCTTCCAGAGATGAACCAGGAGACCCAGGTACACACTCTGACCTAAAGAATTTGAATGACAAGGTTTATTTTATGCTGCAATACATTTGATGATATATATGGTCAGACAATAAAATATATTGTCGGACTTCAAGATATCTGTGGGTTGTGTTGGATCTGATCCTCTGAGGTGCTGAGCACCCTCAATGCCCACTGAAGTCAATGGGAGTTCAAGGCACTCAGTACCTCACAGAATTGGGTCCTTAGTGAAGATCAGTATCAATTTCTCTTTCTAGCCTAAGTTTTAAGCTACGTAACTACTGTATGAGAGGGCACGTCTGTCTGGCTGTCCAGATAGAGCCAAAGCCTCCCTCTCCAAACCATCTTTCTTGTCAGGAGGACTGCAGGAATTTGGAACCAACCAGGCAGGGGATTAAGTGCAAGTGCAGCTGAGACTTGTTAATTTAGAAGCTCTAGCTTATAGACCTCAGAGGTGGAAAAGGAGAGGCATTACCCTCTCCTTAAGAGGCTGGACTTAATTTAGGGAGTCCTGCTTGGATTTCAAAGCAGTGAGGCTGGCTTCTGTTGGACCATCCTTGTGTCCCTGAAAGGGGAGGCTTTTTATTTGGATCTTGTTTATAATCTGAAAAAGGGGATGAGTTAGAGTCTTTGTTTCTCTTTTGGGAGTGGGGTAATTGCCCCATCAGGGAGAAAGAGCTCAGCCTGTGATATTCAGCATAACTGAGGTTGCACTGATTGGCAGAAAACCGCTGATTCCATCTCTGTTATGTTCTCCAAAGGCATTAATACCATGGATCTCCTACAAGTCCCTATCGAAAGCTGTGGTGGTGGCGAGTGACTTCTCATTTCTTAAAACAAAATCTAGAAGATGTGATGCTATGAACTTTTTGCAAAGAGTCTGTTGCTCTCTAACATGGAAGCACTGTAGCTACTACACCTTGAGTCTGTTTGAAATTGCCAGTTTGTCCTGCTTTGGGTGAATCTGGTGGCAGGTGAAGGAGGCACTTAACATATTTTAAGGTGAGTTCCTAATTCTTCACTTTGTATCCTTATCAGAATAAGCAATAACATTGCCTCCCAGTCTTTCATCAGAAGGAATGTCTCTCTCTTTTGAGAGCTGTGTCCTTTAACACATTTTTTGAAAAGTACATTACATTCCCTTAAAGAACACACTTGGTGTGGTAGCCAGAAGTAATAACATGCACAATTTGGGAGGCAGCCTGGCCCAGCTGCTGTTATAAAAAGGAACTTGCTCCCAATGGTTCCTCTTTATATAATAATTTCTAAATTATGCAATTCTCTGTATTCTGATTGGTCAATGGGTTATAACTGCAGTTGTTTCTCAAGCAGACAGCGTGCAAATTGCTGCAATCTGTGTGAGAAACAGCCAATAAGGCATCGGTTTGCATGGTTATTTTACAATAACCTTAATGTGCAAATTGTATTGCTCCAACTGGGTATTGAACATCCCTGTTTTCTGACTGGCTACTGCCCAGCAATATCTCAGCAATAAATATGGCTGCTTCAATGTGTCATCCCTCCTCTGTTGTTCCACCTAACTCCAGATTTTAAATAACAATTGTAATAAAGCAGGAGTGATGGTTCTTCTGCTTGGGTCAAGCAGTTGTGAAAGGTGGGTAAGTCTGGATGGTCTAGTGAGAAGACCAGGCTTGACGGTGACATTAAAAGGGAGATAGAAGATGAGTGAGCTGCATTGAGGCATACACAGGAGCAAGCCAAGATATTGCCACATTCAGGCTGCGTCCCTTCCTCCAAATCTACTGTGCTCTCTCATCAAGCATTTCCTAAAAGAAAATAACTCTAAGTTGCTATAGATAATCATATAATAGTATCTATTAATTACTGGGAAGCTATCTACTGTAACTAGAGGCTGATCTAGCTATAGGCAAGCTAGGCAGATCCCTAGGGTGGCAATTTTCTGGGCAGCTGCCTAGGGCAACAGATTTGGCCTGGCTGCTCCACTGTCATGATGGAAGGACGGTTGGACCAAATGTGAGTGGTAATGCAACCCTGTGTGCCAGGTTGTAATGCTAATCACTCAGATTTGGCCTGGCTGGCATGATCGGGTGGGGTGGGTATCTGGGCCATTCAGTGGCATGGGTGGGGCTGAAGCGTTGCCTCGGGCAGCAGAGTGCCTTGAGCAGGCTCTGAATGTAACAGTGTAGTCAGTAGTTATGCTTTTAGTGGATATTTAGATGGGAAAGCTTGAGGGCAATAGCAAACCATAGCAATGGCATTATTAGCCAAGCAGAAGGCAAGAGTAAAGGAATGGCGAATACAGTTTTGTATCACAACCGAAGGGTGCTCTTGGTCAATATGGTAATAACTGTGTCATGGCCACAAGCTCTAAGACTAAAGGAAAGGGGGTTTATTTAATCTTAGATGTGATAACTACCTCATAAATAGGAAAACCCCGCAAGTTATCACCAAAGTATATATTTTATTTTCTTGAGAGAGAGCCACAGTTCTGATACTCTGGCTCGTGTTCAGTATTCAGGCCCATGGCTGGCATTTTAGTCTACATTCCCTTTGAAATTTGGTCTGAACAAGGTGGTTTTCTGAAGTAATGGTCGCAGGATTGGGCCTCATACTTGGACTTTATTATATTCACTTCCATTGTATATTCTATTTTTGAGTAATATGCCCTTCTGGCTAATGGCTTTTGCTATTTACTGACACTCATCAAATATAAACTTCTTGTACTGGTAATACGATCAATGGTGGAAGTAGTGTCACTTTAATATCATTATTTTTATTTTATTTTAGGCGGGATGGGGGAGGAACAGGATTTGTGGGGGGTGTGCTCAACAGAGGCAGTTTGTACACCACCATGCAAGAGCAGTTTGTTGGCCGCCCTGAGGACTGACAGGGCAGGTGGAAGCTTTGCGAAGTGGCACCACTAGCCTTTCCATCATCTGAACACAATTGCAGGCAGATTCCTGAGTTAGTAGCAAGTGCCATGGAACAGTTTCACTACAGATCTATGGTCTGGGAGGAATGATTCACAGTGCACAGTCTGGCTGCTTGGATTGTGGTGCTAAAGGCAAGATCTGGGTCAGGCTCACAATCTTTCTACATCTTTCTTATGGTTAATATCTAGCACTGCTCAGGGGCTTTCAATCATTCTGTTGTTACTGGTCATATTTTTAAACGCTTACACTGAATTCCTGTGTCCACACTGTATGAACTTCAGATTCCAGGACTCTGACGTTCAGCTGTGCAACTAAACAGTGCAGTAACCAGTTCTTGGGTTTTTTGTTTTTGTTTTCACACAGGTTAAACACAAGAGTTTTAATTAGTATTAAGCAAGAATTGGAGCCACTCAGTCATAACAACCATATTACTTATTTCACTAGTCATTTTGAACCAAGTGGCATGCCATTCAATGTTCTATTTATTATAGGAACATAGATGTGTAAATATTTATTAAATTCACCAAAAAGAAAAGCAAGAGATAAAAACTTGGCAGTGATATAACTAGTGTAAATGTTTTGTTGAAGTGAGTGCATTCTTACATCCTGGAGGTCAATTGCTATTAGCAACAGGATCTGATGAATAAAACACTGACATCTTAGAATGGCAATCACACATCCTCCCATTTGGTATTTCCTGTTGCCAAACCAAGGGGTACCAAGCAATCTAGGGATAAAGCTGGTATTGCAATACTTATGCAGAAGTACTTGTATGTATGTCTGACACCATTGCCACAGAATGGAGTACTGTGCTGAGTATGTAAAATGAAGGATATAAATTTATTCTTTTCCAGGAAGTGACTCTTGGAAGTGACATCAGATTAATTTATGCTTATGTTATCAATAGATACACTAATAACCACTCCTTCGTCTCTTCCTTTGTCTGGTATATCTGCAGTAACTTTAATCTGAAGATCTTAAAGCACTTTATAAACACTAATTGCACTTCATAATGCTCATATGAGGCAAGTGTTATTTTTACCACTTTAGAACTGGATAAACTGAGGAACAGATGCTGTCACTGGGCCAAAGATCACAGAGTCAGTGGAAGATCTGGGAGCAGAACTTGACTCTTGGATGCCAGTCACCTGCAGTAATCATTAGACCACATTAGCTTCCTTTCATGACATGCTTCCTTTATCTTCGGTTTGATCACCTTTGCTTATTTAAATGAAGCTGTCATCTTTTTCCTTAACATGCTGATTCATCTTTGAAAATGATGAAATGTTGGAACATATAGGAGGGCAATTTGCATAAAACTGAGGAAAGGCTACAGGGTTAGTCTAGCAATCTAGCTTATTTTTAAAGTGAACCAGGCTAATGTCAGGAAAATGAAGGTTCTAATGGAAAGATGGCTGCCTCTGAACTATGAAATAACAATTGGGATTCGATAATTAACCCTTTTTCACAACAGCCTGTTTTATATATGTATCAAGTGAGAAACAGAGGTCACAGACTTGACCAAAGTAACACAATTAGTCAATGGTGAAGATGGGAACAACATAGAAATACTAACTCCAACCCCCTTTTGTCTAACTTCTAGATGACAGACCTTCCTTTGTAGTGACTAGTGTTTGCGGGGGGTAGGGGGAATGCAAACCAGTGCATTTACATTTGCCAAGCTGTAGCCAAGTTTGAGAATTACCTGCTTCTGGATGCTTGCATCTCGATGTTACTTCACCGTCTCGTGCCAAGTGTGGGAGAGGGCTAGCCACTTCTCCATGACTAATTCAGAAGAGCCTTATGGTCTGGGCTTACTGCTTGGAGTGCATGGAGAAGAAAGGGATCAACTTCAAAACTACTGTGGGCCTGCCCACTCCCACTGTTTATTGTTTACGTCTTAAGAGGATCAGAAGTGCTCATGTTTATTGGAAAAAGCTTGAGCACGATATGCTAGTTGTGAAACACCCTACCGTGACAGTTAATAACTCTTCGTTCACTAGTTCTTCAGAGTTAGTTGTGTGTGTCTGTAAATATGTAAAGAGCAGCAGCAAAATGCTGCTGTTATTTATACAAGCTCGGAGTCTCCTGCCTGACAACCACATTTCTTCATATTATTTTGTCATTTCTGGAGGAAAAAATCAATTACAAGATATGGATCTAAAAATGAATTTGAAATGACAGTATGACTCTAATGCAGCGTGGCTTTGTCCCCCTCTAGTGGCTAGATCAAACTCTCCTGTTTAAGAGCCGGTTACTGGGCCTGGGCCTGTAGCTTGGGTAGTAGAAGCTCCTGTTTTTAGGTTTAGTCCCCTTGGACAGTGACCCATCTGAGGCACCATTACAACAGTAATTACAAAAAGTAATCTGTTCTGTTTAAAGATCAGGTACAGCACTGTCAGTAGCAGGGTACCTCAACCATGACCTGGATGTGACCTCTCCCGGAGGGAAGGATATTTCATTTCATTGCTCACCCATTCATTCTCTTCTCTGATAAGTGTTTGGAATTGTCACCACAAGAGTGTATTCAGTTATATAGGAAAATGTTGTCTGAGCTAATATGGCTTATCTGACATAATCTATTCCTGTGAGAGATCACTAACACCCTTTATGACTGCTTTCTCAGTCCAGTTTAAATAATTTAATCCAGGGCCAGCATCAATAAACCCTGAAACTGTGAATAGTCTCAATACTCTGTTTCCTAGGCTCATTAACTCTTAGGTTTCTGTGGACTTTCCACTTTGTAAGTCAGATAAATGCATTAGCATCTTCAGTCAGAAAGTTAACACTCAGGGTGAAATCCTGGCCCCACTGATGTAAATGGGAGCTTTACCCTTGACTTTCCGGGGACCAGGATTTTGTTTCTGGGGCACCATCTTCTGGGCTTAATTCTATTTGTACATAGGCTTTAGAGCAGTGCCTCCATCAATTTTAGTGACACCAGCGTAAGTGAGAGGTTAGCTGGCTACCTGATCAGTGTATTGTTAAGGTAAACCTCACTGCTCATAGAGAAGTGACTTGTACTAGTTCTTAAGTTACCCTGATATCTTTCCTTTTCGTCATTATCATTCTGTCAAACTGATAGGGCAGGTGAGGGGAAAAATGCAAGAGAAAAGCAAATGGACTGTTTCTTTGTGGGAATAGAGTTTCAGTTTAATCAGTGGCCTAAAGTGAACTTATTATTTCACTTCCTAGCTGATTGTAGCCCACATCACAAAATCCCAACAGAGAAATGTTTCCAGTCGTTCTGTTTGGGAAAGACCACCACTGGCACACAGACTGACTCTAGTCTCTCTGCTTGAGGGAGAAAATGATAGGCTGCCATTAGCAACACAGTTTAAAAAGCCAGAGAATCCAAAAGATAGGATGCTTCATAAAGGCAGAAAACAGTGCTGCTTGCTTGTGCCATTGCCCAGCTGCTGTTTTCTAGGATGATCTGCCTTAAGGAAATCTGTCTTTGTACAGTCCTATAGGTCTTTCAGACACTGCTCAAGTGCAAATATAGGCAGCAGCTAGTTTCAATTTAGTAACGGTCAGAAAATCTTGTCCTAGGATGTTACAAAGAAATCAAATTACATACATATGTGTGATTCCTATGCAAGTAACACTTACAGTGGCATTAAAGGAAAAACCATTCTTGACTACTGTGACCACTGGGTTTTGTCATAAAATCCGGTGTTGGTAGCATACTATTGACTGTTATTTCTGACTATCACAGGCTCACTGGGTAACTTTGTACATGTAACTAAAAGCCTCATCCAAGGCCATTGAAGTCAGTGGGAGAGCTGGACATCAATAGTACCAGGATTTGACCCAATGAGTCTTTCAATTGACATCAGTGGGTTCTTGACTGGGCCCATAATCTCTGAGTTTATCCCCATTTCACAGATGAGGATAACATCTAATGTGCTGCACAGCTACATTAATGTTTCATAAAGAAGCTTAATTATAAGTGGAAAAAAGTGATTTTTAAAATTATTTTAAAGTAGCTAAAAGTGAGGCCCAGCCTCCCCATGTTAATTATTTAAAAAGAAAACAGAGGTGACGTGATAGCTACACACTTCTCCCTCCACCCCATCCCATGGATCATACCATTTCCATTCCAGAGGGGGTGGAGTAGAGATAAGCTGGCCATAATCTATTTAAAAACATTATATCTTTACATGTTTGCTTTTTGTAATTATGAACAGGTAAAATGAAATGCCCCCCATTAATAGTGACTAGTCAGTTGGAGTCTTCATCCCACCTCAGGACATACCCTGTCTTTTCCCTATACTCTGAATATGTAAAATCTTCATCACTTTGAAGATAAAGTACCAAACAGTGCCCTGATATAAGTAGGCATTACTCCTGTGAAGCAATTTACACCTGAATCAGACCCAAAACTGAAACCAGGTGCACAAATCAAACGTGAATGTTGTTTTTATTCAAAGAGGCATGTGCTAAGTGTGCATACAGCTGCCTTGGTGACAGAAAACAGTCACAGCAATCAAATGAAGCCAACACCACCTGCAATTTACATACAGATCATTACCTGAAGTACACTTATCTATGTATATAGTCCTATTCTTTATTTATGCTCCTGGGGAAAATATAATCCAGATAAATTTAAAATCTGTGAGTCAAATCTTATGACGTGCTGAGTATCTCAAACTCCCATTGACTTCAAAAGGAGAAGTATGGCTCAGGATTTGGTCCTATATGTTTAGGGTTTTGACTGAATTAACTTTTTTCTTCTGTGCAGTAGCCAAACTAGCCCCATGTACCCTTCCCCTCTCCTCTACATAAATAAGCACAATAAAATAATTACTTTCCCTATAAAGGGATTTTTGAATAAACTACATTATGGCTGGAGTTTCTAGCAATCTCTGTTTGCTCTATGTTAAAGGCTAGGTGCCTGATCCTCAGATAGCATAAATCTCTATAGTTCAGCTGATCTATTGAAGCTACACTGATTTATGCTAGCTGGGAATCTGGCCCAATTGATTCTGTTTATGAAGCCACTTAAGTGTCTCTCAATATTTTGTGTTACATGTTACTTATTTAGATATAAGTTGCGAATGGATCTGACACATACACTGGATGGTTAAGTAAGCAGTTAGTCGGTGGTGTAGAAAATCAAACAAATTGTAGCACACTGAATTATTCATGTAATTTGTGTGCAGACACTGAGTGAGTTAATTACTATCTTTGTAAAAGCCATCGCTGAGTCAGTCTGAAGTGCAGTCTAATGAAAATGGACAGAAATGGATTTTTTCTGAATATAAGTGAAAAGCTGTAAATATCTGTTGATTTCTGATAGGATGTGTGAATGCTTTTCTTTTATGTAAAAGTGTAATCCTGCTCTGCATAGCAATTGCAGCTAACTAGTTGTGGTATCAGTGTAGATGAAAGCTGTGCCTTGAAACACAACCCACCATCTGCTTCCGTTGGAGTTGACATGATCAGCTGTCCATCCCACAGAATAGACACCAGCCTCAAAACTTTAAAGGCAAACATATGCTTCTGTAATGTTTCAAAAAGCATATAACATTGTTTTGGGGAAAGGACAAATGTGGTTGGCATGAATATTTAAACCAGAATGTATGGCTTTAATGTATGCATTAAAATGAGCCATTTGGTTAGTTTCCCAGATGCTCAGAGTGTGTTTAATGAAAACTACAACTTCAGTATTTTATTAAAAGCTACAGGATTCATTCAACTCCCTGCCTATGTTTAGATACAGTTATAATATTGACCAGCAAGCACTGCAGATAGACACACAGAGACTCAAATACTTCCTTTATAAGATCATTTCGTCTCAGGGGTCCTGGAACAACTTGTATAGTGGGGATGCTGAGAGCCACTGAGCCAAACTGTAAACCCTGTATAAGATGGAAACCACTTCAAGTCAGGGGCTGCTGCTACACCCACAGCATCCCTAGTTCCAACACTTATGTTTCATCTGTACAGTACAACTCTATGTATCTATGTACAACTCTATGTATCTGTACAGTACAACTCTATCTGTATATTTGTGCACATGGAGATAGGATCATTAATTAAAAGAGATGATTGGGACAGACTGGAGGAGAATTGGAAATTTCCATGTGGAAATTTGATTCCTCAGCAAAAAGGGCCAGAGTTACTTAGAAAACAATTCCTAGAACTGAGCCTTTAGACTCGAGCAAACCAAGCTGAGACAGGCTGGAGTTGACCTGAAATGCCCAGAGGGGAAATGAAGAAAGCACTAAAGACAAAAACAATTAGGATAGTGCAGCTGTACTATACAACATACTCAAAACCGACTGTAGTAGTAGACAGGTTTCAGAGTAGCAGCTGTGTTAGTCTGTATTCGCAAAAAGAAAAGAAAAGGAGTACTAGTGGCACCTTAGAGACTAACCAATTTATTTGAGCATGAGCTTTCGTGAGCTACAGCTCACTTTATCGGATGTGAGCTGTAGCTCACGAAAGCTTATGCTCAAATAAATTGGTTAGTCTCTAAGGTGCCACTAGTACTCCTTTTCTTTTTGGAGTAGTAGAGAACATGAGGTACCCACTGGTGGCATGTCACCTGCACACACTGTTCCTGTCCACTTGTGATGTGCTATCACTGTGTCTAAAAACACACAGGCTCAGACTGTGACTGGTGTCTCTGCATAGGTACTGGTGAGGGGGCAGGCAGATGGAACCTCCTCCTGTATCGGGGCCATTCTTGCCCGAAGTTATTTCCCAAGTGCAGCAGCTGCTCTCTCTTAGCATCCCCTGGGTACAAATTACTCTAGAAATTGCTTGGAGAAGGAAGACCATGGCCTGGCTTCTCTGTGCTCTCCACCACAGCTGGCCAGCTGTGCAGGGGTAACTGTGCTGCCCCATACTAAGGGAATGGGGTGGCAGGTGAAATTCCCCATACTCCTGAGAAGCGGAATTGATGAGGCACGATCTTTCCCGGACCACCCCCCCTCTCTCCCCCCCCCCCCCCCCGTAGTAGTGTGGTTCTACACTGCCTCCACCTGAGTCACGGGCTTGCACTTGAATCCACAGAAAGCCGTGACTAACACACATGGGCTGCCACTGATTTGCATATTACATTTGCAACCAGGCTTCTGCAGTAATTCCTTTCAAAGGATTCCAGACCCAATTGATGAGCATATCACCAGCATGTTTGTATTAACTCTTAACAACTTCCTAGTGGCTCATTTTTGCATTTTATTGTCTTCATGAGGTTTCAGAGCTAACCCCCATTAAGATGAATGAAGCAGTTCATGCTTCTCAAAGCTATTGTTAGAGTAGATCTGCAGGATGAAGAAGTCAGTGCTGCTGGCTCACATTTTCATAGTTTTCTTCATAAAAAGGATCAGAAATGGGGCTTTTATCATTTTTTGAAAGTATCTTTAAAGTGTACAGAAAGCCCTGGAAACAGCCACAATCCACAGAAAGTCCCTGTGCCTTTCTCCAAAGCCTCTTGACTTCAGATGGCATATCCTGTGCTCCTAAGAATATCAGCAAAATTGTTATTCATGCTTGATTGTCACATTTAAAACTGTATTATAGGATGGCTGGTATTACCCTCTTTTAAGATTGCCTGACACTTTCTATTATAATCTCCTGTTATCAATATGGCTTTGCCAAATTTTAACTAGTTGGCCTGAAATTTTAACCAGTTGGACTGGATGAATGCCTCAGGCTGAATTTCTGGAAAACTTCAGCAAAAACTGTTCAGCCATTTCTGAGAATGAAGTCAGAGAAAAATACATTGTTTTGCCTGTGTTTAAAAGATTCTTTGAGAAGCTCTCGCTCCCATGTGATTTGAAGCAGTGACTTGAAGTTTGGAAGTGGGGAATGGGGAAAGGGTGTGTGTGTGTGACCTTTGTTTCAAGGATGTGCTTTTAGCTATCCTGTTAAAATAAATAAAATATCTGCCCAAATTTGGTCAAGCTATAAGGCTTTTGAAAAATTCCAGTTCTCACACACTCAATAGAGACTTGCCAGAGCTTCACAGATGAATTCCCTGAAGATTCCATTTGTATGGGGTATGTTCCAGCCTCATGTTGTAGGGGGCTGAACAGGACTATTCCTGCAATTGTAGATCCGGGCTGCTGTGTGCTGGGCTGGGGCTGGACGTGGGACACTTGAGAGCTAGGAACCTGTCTCCCCTGTGTTCTCAATGCCTTCCAATGGACCCAGAAAGCATGGAGGAAGAAGTTGGCCGCTTCAAATACAGAGGCGAGGGGAGCCAGACCTGAGTGGAGAAAACTGATTAGAACAATGGCTATTAGCCAGGATGGGCAGGGAAGCAGAACCATGCTCTGAAGTGTCCCCAGCCTCTGTTTGCCAGAAGCTGCGAATGGGTTACAGGAAATCATCAAGTGATCCATCCCCTGTTCTGTTCATTCCCTCTTTACCACCTGGCATTGGCCATTATTGGAAGACAGGATACTGGGCTAGATGGGCCATTGGTCTGACCCAGTATGGCCATTCTTATGTTCTTAACAATGAGTATAGGGTGGGAGGAGGGAAATCAGGACTGGGAGCCAGTGGGCAGAGAAGAGGAGACTGGGATTAGTTGGGCAAGGAGATGAGGAAGCAGTAGGGAAGGGTGGAGCAGGTGTATGTGTGGTGGTAAAGAGAGATCTGACACGGATGTCAGGATGTGTGTGAAGAACTGGAACTGGCTGGGGAAAAAAGATAAAGGAGCTGTGAGAGGGGGGAGAACAACAAGATTAGGGAGGGAAACTGGGACTGGGAACCAGTGGGGATGAAAAGCATGAAGGGGGGATTGGGGTGGAGCGCAGGGGATTGGAGGCCAAGCAGAGTGTTGGGGAGAAAGACAGATCAGACAAAGAGCTAGGAAGAAGGAAATGGGACTGAGAACAGTGCTGTGTGTGTTGGGGTGGGGTGAAGGGGGGGGGGAGAAGAGTAGGATCAGTCTAGAGGGGGAAAATAGGACTGTCTGAGCAAGGAGAGAATGGGACTGGTATGTGGAACCAACTATGGGAAAGACCTTGGCAGGGATAGGGACAGATTGCAGAGTATGGATCAGATGGAGTCAAGGTTGGGGAATGGGTAGAAGTGTCTGACCTATATAGGGGTTTTTTCCAGTTTCAAAAACCTAGGAAATTACAAGGTTGCAAAGTCAAGCACTCAAAAGTTAGAAAATGGCAGCATTAAGGTTGCCTGAGTACAATGGCTGAGGTCAGTCCCAGGTGGGTGGGTGTGGGGTATAGGCTTGACTTTGGTGAGTTTATCTTATGGCAAACCTGAAGTGCCTGGTGTTCACTTTGGATTTACCTCAGGACATCTTCTGTATGTTAGTTACCCCACGGTCAAAATGCAGCTCTTTCATCACAGAAGACAAGCTGTAAATGAGAGGCACTAACCCACTACCCAACCTATATCTCACAGTAGGTGTTTTATGATGGAAAGACTAACATACCCCAGAAGTGAGATGATCACACAGCAGTAGTGGCCAGACAGTTTTTTCTTTTTTCGACCTGGCCAAGGGGTTGTGACTGTCTTTCAGATGCAGATCGTGCTACTGTGATCTGTGCCTTTGTTTCCCTTGGATTAGACAGCTGCAGCACACTCTGGATGGGGCTACTCCTCAAATAAATTCAAATAGGAGCTGGTGCAGAATGCAGCAGTTCTCAGGGAAGGGGTGTCCCCTTGTAAGCACAGCCCCAGTACTGGCTGATCGACATAGGCTATTGCCTGTTTTCTGGGAGGAATTCAGAGTAGTGGCTTTGACCTATAAAGTGCTAATGGCTTGGGAGCTGCCTATCCAACCCCCAAGTCTTTCCCCATCCAACATTGCTGCAGGAGGGAGGAGTGGAGCTGCTCAATCTGAAGCCCCCTTCCCTTCAAAAAGAGGGAGGTATTGAAAGGGCATTCTCACTGGGGGATGCTGCTCTCTTGAATCCACTTCTTTCCTTGGTCGGAAATACGCCAGATCTGTTGACTTTCAGGGCATGCTTTAAAGTCTCTCTCTTTTCCTGGGCATCTGGGGAGGGAGGGGGGCATAGAGGGCTGGGAGTTGTGTGCAGCGTGGGCTGTTTCCTGTTCTGGTGAGGCTGCTGAGTTTGTGCTGTTTGTACCCATAGAACTAACCTTTTAATACATGGCACGGATACTTAGAGCACTTTTTAATAGGTTCTCTACATTGAAAGAGTAGATGCAGATACACTATCAAGAGACGTTCCTGTTACATAGGATGAAGCTAATGGGCTGCAAAATGCAAATGAACTAGATGAGATTAGAAAATGATTACTTCAGAGAATGGAAAACCTCAGCTAAAGCTTACAGTCTGATCATATACTGGCTTTCTGATGTGTTGCTTTCTCCCCAGCTATAATAGAAAGGAAAAACATCTTAGCTGTAGCTTCACAGGATTGATGGTTACTATGGCTACCACTCCATATTCCATCTAGGCCTTCATCTGCCCAACTCACAGAAGTGGGAGAAGATATACTTCTGCTTTTGAAAGCTGATGGTAATCTGTACTAATTTACTAGGGTGGGGTGATACACACTGAGGTAAAAAGTTATTTCCGCTTAGCATTTTCCCCATGCATTCAATCTAAATAGGCCTTTTAACCCCCTAAGTGCAGAGACAAGCTGCCAAAAGGTATGCTGTTGCAATTTTCATTGATGTTGCCTTGTTACGACATAGTCCTATTGCTCTCCTGGTACCTATAGAATGGGTGCAGTTAGAATGGAGAGAGTTTGTTTATTTTTATTTACTTGGAGCACACTCCTGAATTCCTAGTACACTGAAATTTCCCTCTGAATATAATGGAGGTCAGTTGTTCATAAGATTGACTTGAGGGAGAACATATTTTGCTAATATTCCGTCTAGCCTGTTTAATATAGATAAGCTCAGGGGAACAGAGAAGCTAAAAAATTGTGTTGTAAGGATAGTTGGGGGTTAATATGCATAACTAGATTTTTATTGCCTGAAGGGACCACTGCAATAATCTAAGTTGACCTCCTGTATAACACAGGCCATAGAATTTCCCTGAATTAATTCCTATTGGAAGGAGCATATCTTTTGAAGACGCAGCCAATCTCTTTTCAAGATTTGCTAGGATGACCAGGCATAGTTACCATGGGCCAGAGGCACTTTATTGCCTGAATAGTCCCCCTGACTTCAATGGGACTTACCTGTGGGAAAAGGCACCACATAATGTGAATAAGAATATCAAAATCTGGCCCTGCAATAGATACTTCAGAAATGTTGAGAGAATAGCTTAAAAGAAAGTTCTGAATCTTAGGGCTTGTCTACATTACCCTCTGGTTTGACGGGCAGCAATTGATCCAGCGGGTGTCGATTTATCACATTTGTCTAGATGCGACAAATTGACCACCGAGCGCTCTCCCATCGACTCCAATACTCCACCGGGGTGAGAAGCAGAAGCAGTGTCGACGGGGAAGCGTCAGCCATTGACTTACCACAGTGAAGACACCGTGGTAAGTAGATCTAAGTACGTCGACTTCAGCTACGTTATTCATGTAGCTGAAGTTGCATAACTTAGATCGTTTTCCCCCCCACCCCCATCCTGTGTAGACCAGGCCTCAGTGTTAATTTCACCCTTTGGGTGCAAAAATGATCAATGTAAAGCATTACTTGCATATTCTATTACACGCTTTTCATGACTACTGCAAGTCCTAAAGCAAGTTTCCCATTTTAACACTAGGTTTGGTATGATGAGTTTCAATGTCAGATGTAGATTTTTTTTTTTTTTTTTTTTTGCACTTAGGCAAATTCTGTAACCTTTCACCTCTTAAATACCACTATGATAATTCATCTATGTACCTTGGGATAGATATGCCTCTCTGTAGCCTTTTAAATTTTGCAACAGTTGTACAAATGATGTACATTGATAAAACAACTATTGTACTGTCTAGTATAAGGTAAATTCAGATAACCTCTAGCATCAGTCTGTTGCTGTTTCATTAGCAGAGCTCTATTTGAGTCCTGCTGCCCATTCTCATGGCTCTTGAACTAAACTCCTGGGGATCTTGTGTCACAGCATTATGGTGCTGTCAGGTCCCCAGCTACAAGTCAACACTGGGGCCTGGATGGGCAGGTGTCAAGGTTCCTCCCCCACTCTGAACTCTAGGGTACAGATGTGGGGACCTGCATGAAAAACCTCCTAAGCTTATCTTTACCAGCTTAGGTCAAAACTTCCCCAAGGTACAAAATATTCCACCCGTTGTCCTTGGACTGGCCGCTACCACCACCAAACTAATACTGGTTACTGGGGAAGAGCTGTTTGGACGCGTCTTCCCCCCAAAATACTTCCCAAAACCTTGCACCCCACTTCCTGGACAAGGTTTGGTAAAAAGCCTCACCAATTTGCCAAGGTGACTACAGACCCAGACCCTTGGATCTTAAGAACAATGAACAATCCTCCCAACACTTGCACCCCCCCCTTTCCTGGGAAATGTTGGATAAAAAGCCTCACCAATTTGCATAGGTGACCACAGACCCGAACCCTTGGATCTGAGAACAATGAAAAAGCATTCAGTTTTTACAAGAAGACTTTTAATAAAAAATAGAAGTAAATAGAAATAAAGAAATCCCCCCTGTAAAATCAGGATGGTAGATATCTTACAGGGTAATTAGATTCAAAAACATAGAGAACCCCTCTAGGCAAAACCTTAAGTTACAAAAAAGATACACAGACAGAAATAGTTATTCTATTCAGCACAATTCTTTTCTCAGCCATTTAAAGAAATCATAATCTAACACATACCTAGCTAGATTACTTACTAAAAGTTCTAAGATTCCATTCCTGGTCTATCCCCGGCAAAGACCCAGCATACAGACAGACACAGACCCTTTGTTTCTCTCCCTCCTCCCAGCTTTTGAAAGTATCTTGTCTCCTCATTGGTCATTTTGGTCGGGTGCCAGCGAGGTTACCTTTAGCTTCTTAACCCTTTACAGGTGAGAGGAGCTTTCCCCTGGCCAGGAGGGATTTCAAAGGGGTTTACCCTTCCCTTTATATTTATGACAGCAGGGACTCAAGAATGTGGTCCGAGTTCAGTTTCAAGGGTCAAGGCCAGAATCAGCAGTCCATACTAATGTCATGCCATAGGATTGGGTCGGAGTCAAGGTCAATGAGCTGTGCTGGTTGGAGCCAAGTGAGCCAGCTGAAGTGGGGTTAGCGGTATAGAGGCAGGATGAGAAGTCAGGAGCAGAGCAGGGGACCAGGAATCGAAGCAGGGTGGGGCACTAGGAGTGAAGCAGGGGACCAAGAGTGAGGCCAGGTATCAGGGCTGGGGTCAGAAACCAGGAACAATATCAGGAGTATGCAGCAGGATCTGTCTGCAGCAGCAAGCCAGGAATCTGCCTAGTTGCACAGACAGCCTGTAAGTATTTCCCTTTGGTCCAGGCATGCAGTTTAAGGCCTATCAGGGAATGTGGTAGGCTCTGCCAGTCAGGAACTCTGTGGGTAGAACATCCAGTTGTGCTTGAAACTGTAGAGCTCATAGGCTGATATTCCTCACTTCACTGAAGCTGTTGGATGGTGGTGTGGACATGACAGCTGCCCTAGCACCAACAGACCTGGGTTATAGACCTGCATGTCCTCACAGGGGCTGTGGGAGCTGTTTAGGGGGGTTGCAAGCAGGGCTGGCATTAGGGGGTAGGAAGCTGAGTAATTACCTGGGCCCCCACAAAGCTAATTTACACGTTTCAGCCCTACGCTGGGCTGAAGACTGGACCCCGGGGGGGGAGGGGCTGGCACCCAGCACCCCAAGTTTAAAGTAGGGGGGGATCACACGTTTTTCTAGGAAGATCACAATATTTTTTTAAGCCTAAAGGGGGTCACCAGCACTGAAGGTTGAGAACACAGCTCTAGAAGGTAGTAATTATCCAGGTGATCCTAAAGGCAGTCTTATCCCTTTTCCTGGGAGCTGTCATCTGATTATACCATTGTTCCTCAGACCAACTTTGTTCTTCTACAGTGTGGCTGAGGTGGGTTCACAGGCCCTGCCATGTTTCCAATTTATTTGAGCATGAGTTTTCGTGAGCTACAGCTCACTTCATCGGATGCATACCATGGAAACTGCAGAAGACATTATATACACACAGAGACCATGAAACAATACCTCCTCCCACCCCACTGTCCTGCTGGTAATAGCTTATCTAAAGTAATCATCAAGTTGGGCCATTTCCAGCACAAATCCGGGTTTTCTCACCCTCCGCCCCCCCCACCCCCCGCCACAAACTCACTCTCCTGCTGGTAATAGCCCATCCAAAGTGACCACTCTCCCTACAATGTGCATGATAATCAAGGTGGGCCATTTCCAGCACAAATCCAGGCTTTCTCACCTCCCCCCCCCCCCCCCCCGGAACACACACACACACAAACTCACTCTCCTGCTGGTATTAGCTCATCCAAAGTGATCACTCTCCCTACAATGTGCATGGTAATCAAGGTGGGCCATTTCCAGCACAAATCCAGGCTTTCTCACCTCCCCCCCCCCCCGGAACACACACACACACAAACTCACTCTCCTGCTGGCAATAGCTGACCAAACTGACCACTCTCCAAGTTTAAATCCAAGTTTAACCAGAACGTCGGGGGGGGAGGAAAAAACAAGGGGAAATAGGCTACCTTGCATAATGACTTAGCCACTTCCAGTCTCTATTTAAGCCTAAATTAATAGTATCCAATTTGCAAATGAATTCCAATTCAGCAGTTTCTCGCTGGAGTCTGGATTTGAAGTTTTTTTGTTGTAAGATAGCGACCTTCATGTCTGTGATTGCGTGACCAGAGAGATTGAAGTGTTCTCTGACTGGTTTATGAATGTTATAATTCTTGACATCTGATTTGTGTCCATTTATTCTTTTACGTAGAGACTGTCCAGTTTGACCAATGTACATGGCAGAGGGGCATTGCTGGCACATGATGGCATATGTCACATTGGTGGATGTGCAGGTGAACGAGCCTCTGATAGTGTGGCTGATGTTATTAGGCCCTGTGATGGTGTCCCCTGAATAGATATGTGGGCACAGTTGGCAACGGGCTTTGTTGCAAGGATAGGTTCCTGGGTTAGTGGTTCTGTTGTATGGTATGTGGTTGTTGGTGAGTATTTGCTTCAGGTTGCGGGGCTGTCTGTAGGCAAGGACTGGCCTGTCTCCCAAGATTTGTGAGAGTGTTGGGTCATCCTTCAGGATAGGTTGTAGATCCTTAATAATGCGTTGGAGGGGTTTTATTTGGGGGCTGAAGGTGACGGCTAGTGGCATTCTGTTATTTTCTTTGTTAGGCCTGTCCTGTAGTAGGTGACTTCTGGGAACTCTTCTGGCTCTATCAATCTGTTTCTTCACTTCCGCAGGTGGGTATTGTAGTTGTAAGAAAGCTTGACAGAGATCTTGTCGGTGTTTGTCTCTGTCTGAGGGGTTGGAGCAAATGCGGTTGTATCGCAGAGCTTGGCTGTAGACGATGGATCATGTGGTGTGGTCAGGGTGAAAGCTGGAGGCATGTAGGTAGGAATAGCGGTCAGTAGGTTTCCGGTATAGGGTGGTGTTTATGTGACCATCGTTTATTATCCACTTCCTGGACACTACAGTGCTCTCTTGTGTGGACTGGACCAGGCTGAGGTTGATGGTGGGATGGAAATTGTTGAAATCATGGTGGAATTCCTCAAGGGCTTCTTTTCCATGGGTCCAGATGATGAAGATGTCATCAATATAGCGCAAGTAGAGTAGGGGCTTTAGGGGAAGAGAGCTGAGGAAGCGTTGTTCTAAATCAGCCATAAAAATGTTGGCATACTGTGGGGCCATGCGGGTACCCATAGCAGTGCCGCTGATCTGAAGGTATACATTGTCCCCAAATGTGAAATAGTTATGGGTAAGGACAAAGTCACAAAGTTCAGCCACCAGGTTAGCCGTGACATTATCGGGGATAGTGTTCTTGACGGCTTGTAGTCCATCTTTGTGTGGAATGTTGGTGTAGAGAGCTTCTACATCCATAGTGGCCAGGATGGTGTTATCAGGAAGATCACCGATGGATTGAAGTTTCCTCAGGAAGTCAGTGGTGTCTCGAAGGTAGCTGGGAGTGCTGGTAGCATAGGGCCTGAGGAGGGAGTCTACATAGCCAGACAATCCTGCTGTAAGGGTGCCAATGCCTGAGATGATGGGGCGCCCAGGATTTCCAGGTTTATGGATCTTGGGTAGCAGATAGAATATCCCAGGTCGGGGTTCCAGGGGTGTGTCTGTGCGGATTTGATCTTGTGCTTTTTCAGGAAGTTTCTTGAGCAAATGCTGTAGTTGCTTTTGGTAACTCTCAGTGGGATCATAGGGTAATGGCTTGTAGAAAGTGGTGTTGGAGAGCTGCCGAGCAGCCTCTTGTTCATATTCCGACCTATTCATGATGACAACAGCACCTCCTTTGTCAGCCTTTTTGATTATGATGTCAGAGTTGTTTCTGAGGCTGTGGATGGCATTGTGTTCCGCACGGCTGAGGTTATGGGGCAAGTGATGCTGCTTTTCCACAATTTCAGCCCGTGCACGTCGGCAGAAGCACTCTATGTAGAAGTCCAGTCTGCTGTTTCGACTTTCAGGAGGAGTCCACCTAGAATCCTTCTTTTTGTAGTGTTGGTAGAATTATGTAGATTAAAGTGTCAATCATGCTGACCACTATTGTCTCATTATTTCCTTCTACTCCTCCACTTTGGTCTGTCTATATCCATCTGCTGTTTCTTGCCTTATCTTTCACTTAGGCTATGTCTACACTGCACACCTCTTGCAGCAGTGTGTAGGGTGTGTGTAGCTACACACCGCAGTGAAAAACAGGTTGCATGCACATTAAAGGCTCTGGCAGGGGAAGCAGCAGGGAAAGGCTTGACAGTGGGGAGCTGCAGGAGCCTTTCCATGCTGCAGAGAGGCGGGGGGAGGGGGGGGGAAGAAGGAGGTGGGCAGCAGGACACTGAGCTGCTAAAACTAGCTGTGTAGACAGGGAAGGCACTGCTTGGGAAATACAGTACATACCTGGGTATGTACTCACAGGTTTCAGAAGTGTCTTCACTCGCCTAAGCAATGCCTAACGCTCTACACTGCTATTTATACCCCTGTTTGCGGGGGTGGGAGAGGGCGTGTAGCATCGGTTCTCTACACATCGCTGAAAGGAGTGTGCAGTGTAGACATACCTTTTAGACTGTAAAGTTTTGGGGCAGGAAAAATATTTTTGTTGCTTCAGCTGTTTTGCGGCGCAAGCGCTGGGAGGGAGGGGGGAGAAGCAGGACCCAGGGGTGCGCTCAGGGGAGGAGGCAGAGCGGAGCAGAGGCGGAGGTGAGCCGGGGTAGAGGGGTGGGGTGGGGAGCTGCCAGTGGGTGCAGAGCACCCACCAATTTTTCCCCATGGGTGCTCCAGCCCCAGAGCACCCATGGAGTCGGCGCCTATAGGCTGTTGGGTGGGGATCCTGTGTGGCACTGCATGGGCCCGGCCTCGAGGGGAAGGGGCATGCTGGCAGCACAGGGACAGGCTGGGCACTGTGCATCTGGATGCAGCCAGTTGTAAATAGTGCCCTCGCACTGGGCTGGGCAGAGCGGAGCCACCCCTGCTGTGCCACGCCTCATTGCCCCTGGCTGGTGCCTCATTCTGGGGACTGACATCCCTGCACCACGCTCCATTGCCTCCTTGGGGGCCCACAAATATGTTTGGCGCTGGGCCCACAAAAGGTTAATCCGGCCCTGCAAAGCAGTATCTTCATTACAGTGCTACAGCAGCGCAGCTGCACCAGTGCAGTGCTGTATGTTAAGACAAGCTCTTAGAGGAAGGACAATTCAGCTGCGTGTGTGAATGTATGAACTGTTTGAATGTTGCTTTCATCTCTCTGATCCTTTGTTGGCAATCACATTGCACTGTCTCTCGTGTGCTGCCATACCGAGATGCATTTATTTTAAGCACCTGTATACAAATGGCCTGATTTTTCAGACATGCTGGGTATCCACAAATTGAAGTCAATGAGAGATCTGCTACATGTAAAAGCAGAACTTTAGATCCTCATGTTAGAAAACTTTGTCCATAGTTTAAATCAGGGTAGAAGTGAGTTAACATGACTCAGTTTTATGAGCCGGAAAGGAAACTTTTATCCCTCTTGTTTGTGAGATTTCTTTCTTGTATTTTGTCTTTGAAGCACAAAACATCATTGGGGAAAATACAAAACAAAGTCTTTAGATAATCTTTAAATCAAATATGTTGCATTACTGCCAGGGATGCTATAAAATCATCAAAAATTTTAGTCTGTGGTCTAAATTCTGAGGAGTCCAAGTTGGTTTAATTTACCACACGTGATCATCTGGACCCTCTCTGTGTATTAACAACTTAAACTCCTTCAGGCCCACCTTCCAACATGTCACTGACATCACATCTGAATTTGACTTGGTGATTTAAAATTATATCTGCAATATTTTCCTGTCATGTCATCTAATCTCATCTTTTAAAAATATCACCACCCTAGTAATGCAAAGTATACTGAATAGTATAATTATTTCTGCTTTCTTTTTCTGTGATAGGAGAATCTGAATTACTCTACAGGTAAAACTTTGTGTACTTAAGTGACTTAAGCAGAAAAATCTAATTTAAAGTCTATGGGGCTTTGATTTAGGCACCTAAATCCCTTTTCCAAGTGACTTTTGTGCCTAAGTCCCATTTTCAAAAGTGATTAAGGCACCTAAGTCAAAGCCTGATTGACTTTAGATTAGACTTTGGTGCCTTAGTCACTTAGGTGCTCTTGAAAATGTTACCTCATTTCAGTCTAATATTTGTCCATACCTCAGTCAATGACCTACACCTGATGCCCCACCTCCAAAAAACCTACACTGTGTCTGGTTTTTCTGAAATTCTATAACATAAGAAAACTCTAACAGTCCCTCCATGCAAAACTACATAATCTGATTATCCAAGAACATTGTTTGCTTGAATAGTTGCAAATGTTATGAATAGTCCTGAAAACATTCTGGAATTTCCTGAACGCTCATTCTTTAGTACTTGTTGACATCAGGGTTGTAACAACATGAAAAATATTGGGAGAGAGAGTACTGAGAACGCAGGAAGGCTGTAATCACATCAAGGGGAGACATCAACAAGATAATAAAACTGGAATAAAAGAATCTGGTTCATTTGTCCTCTTCCCACCCACGCTCCTCGTGCACGAACACCTGCGTGCTAGTGCTCATGCGTGCTTGAGCTCACGCCCTCTCGCAGTATGCTCCTTTCTCCTTTGTGTTGGGTGACTGTGTTCCCTAAGCTTGTCTTTCTCCACAGTGTACAACTCTTCCAATGTAAGGATGGGCAACCCAGGCAAGATGAGGGGAAGCACTTTTGCTTAGTGGGGGAGGGTTTGTGCTGAGGTTTGAGTTCAGGAAGCTTGGGAATTTTTGAACTATTTGGGTTCCACAGAGCTCAGATGGCACCCGCACTTCACCAGGTTTGCCCAGCCTTGTGTTTCTCGGTTTAACAACCTCTTCTGGTGTTCCATTTTTCCTTGTATTTTGACGAAAAGCTCAACTGAAGCCAATTCTCTCTGCATGTGTCGTATCAGAATATTTCAGGAGCTGTGCAGAGATGTAGCTACACTACTACTGAGGCAGTTTAAATTCAAGGGCAATTCTTTTAAACTTAATGGCTGCCGATGTCAACTAGATCCTATGAGATGGACCTCATCCTGTGAGGTGCTGAGCACCCTCAACTGCCCTAGGTCTCCGAGGACCCTAGATCTGAAACTTTCATAGCATTGCAGAGGATTTAAATGTGTGTCATCTTGGTTAGCTGTGTGGCTAAATTCCCTGCACTGCTCTGAAAAAATCTCAGCCCTTGTGTCTACAAGTGTCAGTGGACTTCCCTGGGAGTTCAGGACATTAGGTACCTCACAGAACTGGGCCTACAGAGAGAATCAGTGCATCTAACTTGTGTTGTAAGAACATAGTCAGCCATTTCCCCCCCTTACAACAGCTGCATATTTGGGCAATAATGATAGCTTAAATGACAAGGGGACTTCAAAACACAGTTCTTTCCTAGATCAGTCTTTTATTTTTATATGGCTGTCTGCCAAGCCTTTGAAACCCCACAACTATTATTTGACAGTTACTGGAAGTCTTGTGTTTAAACATCTGATAACGTATGTTGTGCTGTGTATTAGAGAACTGACAGTACTATAGAAGCCTCTTAAGTAATATTTTTTTAAAGTATCTCTGCTGGGAACTTGTTGGTTATTGACATAAATTTTGTAGTCAGAGATACTCACTTTATTATGGCCTTAGAATACCATTTTCTGGGTATGCAGGTCTGGCTTTCAAGCTTGAATAAGTCCAACCAGCTCTAATAACTTATTCATAGTAGTTTGTAAGTGCATCTTTAAATACAGTAGGGAATTTTGACACTGACACCAGTTTATTTCAATAGCTTCCCTGAGGGCTATTAGATTTTAAAAGAACAATGTTCAATGTGCTGATATAGCAAATTAGTCAGCATTTTTGATAGCTATACAACTCACATAATTCAGTAATTAGACTTTTAATGGTCCTGCTTGAGCATAATAGGAAACCTATGACTACTACCTTATGAGAATCACCTTTATTATCCTGTATTATCTTCATTAGAAAGGCTTATTTTGTGTTTCATAGCATTTCCAGCTCTCCCCCACTCCCCCCCCCTCCAAAAGGCTGCCCATTCTTTTCAATGTCTCTCTAAGAATTTACTAACAATGTATGTCAGTACTATGGTGGGTGTTTGGTGTTTTATTAAGGCGGTATCAGCATATAGTACATACATGCCTGTAAATTCTTAAATAGTTGGGAAATAGCTTGTTTTGTCACACAATAATGGAATGTATTTGTGGGACACTAAAAAAGCTAGGGATGGAAATACATTTAGAAATTTGAGTCAGTTTTCTGTCTGGTGTCACTCAAGTGACTTCAGTGGAGACTTAGCAGGGATGAGTTGAACCCTTCCCTTTATGTGGGCTATGGAATAAGTCCGTATCTGAAGCTAGCTTCATTGAATTAGTAGAAAGCAAAGGCAATTATTCTAAAGAATAAAAGAGAGCAATTTGTGTTTATGTCCCTAGTGTCATCATAACCCCCCCCCCCAATTGAAAGTACATCTAATCATCAGTCATCACTGATGGCTGTGGGGAACCTCTGCCCCTTGTGTGGATACATTATAACAGGGTCTTTTATTACATGATCGTAGCCTGATATTGTATGTGAACAACTGCTTGGCAAAAGCTCCCTTAATGATATCAGTGGTTATGGCATGTGACAACATCTATGACTTTTTGTGGGTATTGCTTGATTAGTACTCACAAGTGCTCTCACCCATTTTGCAGATTGGTGCTCCTAGAGCCTGGTGATGACAAGGGAAAAGGTACTAATGTCCCAATTTTTAATTTGTTATATCAACATTTGCCAGGACCCATCTGATTATTTTTGTTTACACTATTTGTATGAATGTGCAAAATAACACATACAGAAAAATTCTTATTTCAGCCTCCGGTGATTTTATCTCTCAGTAGAACGTTCAAAGAACATGTCAGTTAATGTTTCTCAGTAATCTAGAAAGGATTCTTAATTTTTTCAGTGATTTGCAGGTGAATTGAAGCAGACAGGAATAAAGAATCTACTCAGAAATATATAACCAATCCTTCTTCTGCTTTCTGTGGTTGAAAGTGACATAAGTGGTGAGCTCTAATCATGATCCAAACACTCCTTTAGTCAAAGGGTTTGTACCCACTTAAGCCATTAGTTAATTGGGACCCCAAACTGATGGCAGGGCGACACATTTTTGTTGCAGGAATCATCCATAACTGTTAGAAGATGGGATGCATTCACTTCCTTACACATACTTCTGAATTTGTCCCATGTCTAAAATGAGCAAACTACATGTGAATTTAAGTTTAAAGTAAGGCTAAATGAATTTGTATGAGTGTAACTTGCATGCTGAGGAGGGAGTGACCTTCTTAACTTATTTACTTAGCTTTGACTAGTTTTTATAAATGTAATTATAGAATTTCTAGCATTGCTCCGTAACACCAAGAAAGTTCAGCGTTCTCTCTCAAATGAACCACCACTGCAATTTGTATAATGAAGTTCAGCTAGAGTCAAATTCTGGCAGGCCCCTACATGGGAGCATAAGGGCCCAAGAAGACCCCAAAATGGTGGAGCTTCTGCTCTGATATATTCACCCCAACAGAGATTCTAGCTGGCTCTGCCAAAATTCCTCCTGGCGCTCCAGCCACTCTGCTGGCCCACTACACTCCTTTCTACTGTGCGTCCAGCACACAAGGCAGAACCTTGCCCATATTTTCTTTGTGATCATCTAAAGAAAGGGTCTGTTGCAAGGGGGCAGAGTTACAACTGTTGTGGGAAATTTAACTCTGAATATAAATCCTGTGTGATTAAAATCTCAGCCTTAAAGCTGGATTAATGTTTACCTATCACGAGTATTTCTGTGAATGCTGAAAACTGAGGGCAGGTCTACACTTAAAACGCTGCATCAATGCAGCTGCATCAGTACTGTTCTGCCGCTATAGCGCTTTAACGAAGACACTGTATACCGATGAGAGAGAGCTCTCCGGGTGGCATAGCTAACCCGCCTTTGTGAGATGTGTCTACACCAGCCTTTAAACTGGTACAACTACATCACTCGGGTATGGATTATTCATGCCCGGAGCGATGTAGTTATACTGAAGTAATTCTGTAGTGTAGATCAGGGCTGGGTTGTAAAACATTGATAATGCTTCACATTCAATGTCTGTGAAACTAACTAAATGTAAATCAAACTTCCTCTCCCTCTTCTTCCCACCACCTGACACACACTTCTTTCCTAGGGAGAGATTAGGAGAGGCAATTCTCAGCCCCTGGGAGAGGTCAAGGGGAGTACAATGATCGACGGCAATCCCCTGGACTGGTTGATCAGTAGAGTTAATGAAGTGTGAAGAGAGTGCCACACAAACCTTCTTGAGCAGAAGCATATCGGTCTAAGGCCAAGATTTTCTTCTTAGCTTACCCCTCCCTCTTCATGGTTTCTTTCTGTCATTTAAGGAGGGGAGGAAGGAAAGAAAGAAAGATAATCTTTTTTTTTTTTTACACTGTGGGGGAGGGGGAGGAGAAAGATAGTATGTCCCCTACTCTGATTCCAGGTGACAGTGGATTTCAAGTAGTCAAGACTTTTTTTTTTTCTTTGACTAAAAGAATTCATCTCTGTTGTCTTCCATTATGCTGTTGCTTGTCACATCCACAGTTATGGAATTCGCAGTCATGGGCTGATGGAAGTATTGAGAAATCTCCACAAAACTGAATTTTGGGCCAAAAGCTGTGAATTAGATAGCATTAGCCGGAAAGATGGATGGAGGAGGGCAGGGGGAAGACTGTAGATGTTCTGACTTCACCTTTCCTGATCCTAACATGAATAATCAGGATCTGTTCAAGTCCTCCATACATTTGTTGTTGTTTTTTTCTCCTCCTAGTCTTATAATGTTTGAGATCACTAAGGGTATGTCTACACTTAAAACACTGCAGTGGCACAGCTGAGCTGCTGTAGAACTCCAGTGTAGACACTCCCTACAGCTACGGGAGGGGTTCTTCTGTCGCTGTAGTTAATTCACCTCCTATAGGAATTCTTCCTTTGACCTAGCACTGTCTACAGTAGGGGTTAGGTGGGCATAGATACATCTCTCGGGGGTGTAGATTTTTCATACTCCTGAGACGTGTAGCTTTGCTGATGTAAGTTTTCAGTATAGACCAGCACTAAGAGTCTGATCCAAAGTCATTGAATCCAAGTCCAATCTGATTGGAGTCATTGGAACTCTTTCTATTAATTTCAATGTGCTTTGGATCCAGCCCAAAGTGAAAACAATGTCATGCTATTACTACATTCTAAGTAAGTAATGGCTTAAAATATTGAAGTCCTAATGTTTTTCACACACATAATATCTGGGCAAAAGCATGTGATCCCGGTAGGATTCCGCTAAATAAGGCTACCCCATCCATAGAAATCAACAACTGCAGTTCTGTGCAAGAAAAGTTTTGTAAACATGCAAAAAAGGCAACTTGCCCAATCTTAGCTGTTTGGATGGTTTTGAATCCTTGATTATAATTCTCAAAAATAAAGGTTCAAAAAGGGTATTTAAGTGTTTGGCTAATTAAGACCTAAATGCATCTCAACACCATAAATAGCCTGCAAAATAAAACTGTTAAATGGACATGCGTGGACTATGCAAAAAGATTTTTATGTACTAAAGCTACAAGTCTGAGAGATACATCAGATCCCATTAGTTTAATGGCACATGAGGTTTATAAAATCTCAGAATGTCTAAACAATGATCAGTTGCTTCCATTTATTTAGACTGCTTGCTGTACTTCTTCAAATAAACTGTGGTTAGTGCTCATTCCGTTACCCTGTTCATTGTTTTAAAATGTTCATATAATTTGCTATTTATTTTTGTTTAATCTCAGACTCTGAGAGCCACATTCTGATCTCAGTTGTGTAAGTTTGGGTAAATCCAGAGTAACTCTACTGAAGTCAGTGGAGTAACTGAGGTCAGAATCTTGCCCAGAGAGATTCCTTTGCATGTAAATACAATATAAATAAAGCTAGATACAAGTAGGTAGAAAAAAGTTCTGTTTTAACTTTGACACACATTTGACCTTAACTTTTAAAGAAAATGAAAAACATTTTAAAATAGATGGACCATTTTGTCAAGTAACTCTGATTACAAAAATGAGACATTTGTACATCTTTAATAAATGTAAAGACAGAGGCCTTCCTTTAGCAAGAAGCTTAGGCATCATATAACTTTAAGCATGTAGCTAGTATCACTGGGCTTGATTTTTTTTTTTCCATTGTACCTGAGCTCTGCTTAAAGTTAGGCATATGCTTAAAGTTCTGAACTGAAAGGGTGCCTGTATGTGAGGAACTTCATCAACTTCAAATGGGAGCTCTTTGCATACAGGACGTGTTTGGTATAGCTCAGTATTAGTCAGTACAGTACACAAACAACTAAGACACACACTATCTTATGTGCGGTTTGATTGGAATGCATTTCAGTTGACTGCATTACTCACAAGTGACTCTGAAAACTCTGTTGGGGGTTCTGTATTTATGGAGTCCCCTGACTCCTTACATTTTACTTACAGGTTTCTTTTTAACTCTCAGTATTGTAATCTCAACCCGGGTTGAGTTCGGATTTTTTCCTCATCTTGCTTATCCTCAGTAATAAAGGTTCTGTAGGCCAAATTCTGTGCACATTTACACCTGTGCAACTATATATCCTGTGAGGAAATTAAAATGTAGGCTTAATGGGCTATGGAATTGTATAGTGCTTTAAAACTATACCACTCTGAACGGTACTGGACACACACACAAACTGGATTAGTATCTGAGACACTGGACCAAATTCAGTCTTGGTGTAAGCAGACACAGCTTCAAATAAAGAAGGTTGAATCTGGCCTTCATTTGAGGAGGAAACTTTCAGGAGCAAACTTGTAGTAGTGTAATATAAATGTTTATACAGTGTTTCATCATATTTTGAGGACTTTGAAAACACCACAGATGTATAAATTCGCTAAGCAAATGTTTCAATAATCTAGTCTAAGTGAATTCATCAGTTAGATGGAGTATTGAAGGTTCAGAGAGTAAGTGGAAAGTAATTATCAACCCGTCAAGGTTGTTGTTATGAGTAATGAAGTTACTTGACCTTTTAGGTGAGAGAGATGGTGAATAATTGCAGCTTGAATAGGAACTTTGAAACAAAAGGTTTTGGTAATTAGGGAACAAATCAGTGAATAATAGTGCAAGTTATTCTTTTAATAATTGCAATGTTCTAAGTGCCAAAAAGTGAATATTTTAAGTAGCGTAGAAAATTGCCTTTCAGGTAGTTATCATGGAAAAATAAGCCTGACTTGGCTCATTCTCTGTAAATAAGAAAGCATGTCCAGAGGTTATGATGACTAGTTAAGGAACTGAGAGAATATAGCACACCAAATCAACTCTGGGCCCCGCCTATTCTTGAATTTATACACAAGTTTAGAAGTTGTATCCTAACTGTCTGAGCTCAAACATAGTTTTTTGCAAGTAAATTCTCCCTTCAGTAGAGATCAGGGCTGCTGTTAATGTAGCATGATGTACTAAGTGCTTAGAGGCTTTGTCCACACTAGGAAAATAGATCTTGAGCCTCCACATGGATTCTAGCCCCTCTATTCACCTCCATTGTCTGAGACTGTGTTGATTAGCACTCCCCTGCTGGACCCAGAGACCCCATGAGGATTGAGGGAATTTCTAGCATAGAGGGGTAAAATAGGGTATCTTAATTTGACTGGGTAAACATTAATGTACCAACACAATACTATCAGGTTGGTTGGTTGCCTCCCTGGAATCTCACAAATCCCATCTCAGAAGGGCTCCTGCAAGCTCTGGGGAAAGGGAAAAGGATGCTTGGAAGGCTGTGTGGAAGTGCAGGGTGCAATATGGCCCAAAGTTCTTTAATTTAAAAATGTCTGTTCAATATGTAAAGTGGCACATGGTTAAATAGCACTGTGAGCTCTTCATGGTAGGTACTTGCTTATGTGAAGTGCCCAGAACACTTTTGGGTGCCATATTAGTAATAAATATTAACAGCTTCCCAAAATGAATTGTTGCCATCTGTGTTTCTATGTATTCTCAACTCTTACGGCTAAATTGCTGACACCAAAGATTTGCAAAAAGGTCAATTCATTAATAATGTTCTTGTTTGGGTTTCTTGTTGTTTGGAAGAACTTTGTCCACACCCATTGCCCTTTGATAGGTGAGCACTTTTAAAAGTAGAACTTGGTATTGGTCACTGTTGAGCTAGTGATAATGAAGAGGCTGTTCTTAAACTATTCTCTTATTCAGAAGGAAAGTTGGGTTGATTCAGTGTGCATGTGGATTGGGGACTTCTGGTGGTTCTGAACTGGAATTAGTCCACTCATCCTAAACAGACTAGCATGCTATGTTTCAATTTAGAGTAAAACAAACCGTAACTGCTTTGATTCCATCTCATTGCACATTTCCAAAACCCTTTAAATCAGAGTGCCTAAAATGTAAGGTTCTATGCAATCATTGCTTAAAAGTTACACACTCCAGCTGCAGTTTAAATATAATGCTGAAACATGTTACATTAATTGCATTATTAAAAAGATTCCAAAGGGTATCATCCATTCCATAAAGCCTATATGAAGACTTCCTTTCAAATGCCCACGGAAATGCTGGAGTTCATTTCACACCAGTGTCATCAGGCAAATTCATCTAAAGAAATTCTCAGTCTTAACAGTGCCTCCCCTGTTCATTTATCATGTGTTGTTAAAGAAAAGGTATTACAGGCTATTAAGAGTCCATGGGAATAGTCTTCATTTGAATTTGCATCAGAGGTGATTGAATGTTGTTTAGACGGAACTTTAAGTGCAATAAATAGGACATTTGGAGATTGCTGGGAAGATTGATAGAAAAGGATAATGGCTTGGCTGAGACTTTGAAAAAAAGGCAATCAATTAACTGGACTAATCTAAATAATCTGAGGTACTCTCTCTCTCTGTAGAAACTCTTGTATTTATATAAGATTGGGCTTGGAGGAAACAGCTGCTTTTTAAAAAATGGCCTGTGTAAGGCTGTGTATTTTTGCTTTAAATCTGTAGCATGAAGCCAGGAGAATGAGGAGGAAAAAATTCTAGGCAAAGGCTCTGCAGTGAAGCGTATTGAGAGATAGGCTTCAGTGACAATGCTGTACTTATAAATCATTTACCCAAGAATGATGTGATCATGTATTCATAAAGCTTTAATTCCAGAAAGGCATGTAATTCATGAAAACAGGCATGTTGCTAGCAGAGAATGCAGAGGTCTGAAGAACATATGGAAGCCTTTATAACACTTGATGAACAAGCAGAGTATTGTGACTTGGATATCAGTAAAGAAGAACACATCTAGTAATTGGGATTTCATATACAGAACTTTCAGAAACATTACACTTACATTATTGCTAATCCCAAGTGTTGCAAAAATATGATTCAGGCCCCTGAAATCAGGAGATTTTACAAAAATAATAAAGTCTGGATTCTTTTTATTTTTCTTCTGGTGTTTGAGCCTTTTAGGATTCATGTTTTCAGGCTTCTCTGCAGCTGTGGGGTTAGAAACTTTAAAAAGACAACTGAGATTCTCATGTAAACCTGGGACTGCAGGAGCTGGAGATTTCAGAAAAATACCAGGTATGAGACTTAGTTATTTATTTATTATTTGTATTATCATAATACCTAGAAGTCCCAGTCATGGACCCACAGAACAAGACAGTGCCTGGCCCAAAGAGCTTAATCTTTTAATCTTGTGCGTAAATCACAAGAGTTGGTAACACTGCATTCAGAGTCTTAGGGCTTGTCCGCACAGTGCTTTATTCCACACCAGAGGGGTGTAAATTATAGTCCACTCTGGTGTGTCTTGCACTATCTGGCCCATATGGACCCTGCTGGTGTGCACTAACACTTTCTTAGTGCACGTTAACATACTACTGTTTCAAACCAGATTACATGAACATGAAACTTTTAGTGCACACCAGCAGGTTCAGCATGGGCCAGTTAGTGTGAGACATGCTACTACAGACTAAAATTTACATCCCTCTGGTGTGAACTACAGCACCATGTAGGCAAGTCCATAGCTAACTCTAGAGCAGGCAATGCAAATGGCAAACCATTTGGAACTAGGAGAACTAGGATTCACCCAGCAAGAAATAATGGAAGCACAGTGTATCACAAACCTCACCACCTTCTGCCCTAAGTGTATGGCACACTTCTTTGACCTTGCCCGAGCCTGAATGTCTACACTGCAATTAAACAGCCTCTTAGCCCAAGTCAGCTGGCATGGATCAGCCGAAGGTGTCTAACTGCAGTGTAGACATACCCTTAGTCATCACGTCTAGCATCCTGAGATTGAACCAAGTAAATCTAGACCATTCCTGACAGGTGTTTGTCTAATCTGTTTTTAAAAGCCTGTGATGATGCGGATTCCAAAACCTCTTTTGGAAGCCTATTCCTCAGCTTAACTACCCTTATAGTTAGAAAAGTTTTTCCAAATATCCAATTTAAACCTCCCTTGCTGTATATTAAGCCCATTACTTCTTGTCCTATGTTCAATGGACGTGAAGAATAGTTGATCCCCATCTTGTTTATAACAGCCATTAACATATCTGAAGATTTATTATCTGTCTTCTTTTCTCAAGACTAAACATAACCAGTTTTTTTCCTTCATAGATCAGGTTTTTTAAACCTTTTATCATTTTTGTTGCCCTCCTCTGCAGTCTCTCCAATTTATCCACATCTTTCCTAAAGTGTGATGCCCAGATTTGGACGCAGGCCTCCAGCTCAGGCCTCACCAATGCCAAGTAAAGGATCTACCAAGAATTTTGAGAAAAACATATGCTCTTGAGATAACTGGTTGGAAACTATTTAGACCTCAATGAATGCTGAAGCTGTTCATCCTCTCCTAGATCTAAACATTTTAGTGCAGGGGTATGAAGATGGCATAGCCCTCATCCATTTCAATTCTTTTCCAACCCCTAAGAGCATCAAAAGAATTCTGAAGCAGTGGGGTGGGTGAGTGTGGCTTTCTTGAGGCAACATACTGAGAACTCTGGTTATTGGTTAAAAACTTTTCTTCCTTTGAGAATTACTGTTGCAGACTTCCTTCTTCCTTTCTTCAGACATCAGCTAGTAGAAACCACCCCACAGAGGGCTGAGCAGCACTAAATGAAGACTCCAGATTGGTCTCCTGAACTGGGTATCCAATCTGCCTCCTAACTTGAGAGACTAGTATAGTAGTAGTTGTGTTTCACTGGCTTCCCATTGCCCTGTGTATCAAAATTAAATTTGTGTACCTGCTTCCAATGCTTATATCAGGCACTCACCCCTATCTCTCTTACATTGTCTCTTTTTGTGTACCCTTCTCCATTCTTCCACGAATGCCAGCCTCAAAACCCCCCTAGTCTCCTCCCATGCATGCTGTCAAAGGAAGATCACTTGGCTCACTCAACCTCCTTGCTGATACTATGAACACTGTACTTTAGGGAAAGGTGGTACAAGAGAATTCAGACACTGGATCAAATGGAACAGAGAGGACCCGTACCTGCTGATCGTGGAGGAGTGGCATAATTTAAAGGTTCAGCTGCCCCCACAGCACCTTGAGTCACGCCTCCGCCAGGCAGGCCCTGACCTTACTCTCAGTATCCCCTCCCAGAAAGCAGCTGTCCCTCCCTGACGCTTCTAGCTGTTGTTCCTGCCTCTCCCCGTCGGGCACAGCTCGCTGGCTCTGACATCTGCTATGCAGCGAGGGGACCTGGCCACACCATGTGAATGAGCGGGGGCCAGCAAACCCAGGCATAAATCTGGGGGGGACATGACCCTGCGTTCCCCCCCACCCTCTTTGTGTTGCCTCTGAAATGCAAAATCTATACGCCTTTTAGTGCCATGTTGAATTCCATGAAGAAGGGCACTAAAGTGGAGAGTAAACATGAAGCAGGCTCTTGAAATTTTTTTGACTGACTATTGGATGAATAAACACAGAAAGTAGCCATAACATAAGAACGGCCATACTGGGTGAGACCAATGGTCCATCTACCCCAGTATCCTGTCATCTGACAATGGCCAGTACCAGATGCTTCAGGGAGAATTCCAGTGAGATGGAATGGCCTCCCTACGGACCTGAGAGCTAGGCACCACTACACACCTGCAGTAGGCAGAGCCAAACTCACCCCTGAAGTAATAGAGTGGGGCAGGAAGTATAAAGGGAGGGCCCTGCAGCTCAGTTGAGTGGGAGCCAGGGAAGGAGGTAGATGGCTCCAGCCTGCTGCAGAACTCTGGAGCTGAAACTGCGCTGTGCAGCGCACGGTCCCCAGAGGAGACCGACCCCTGGAGGGGAGTTGCTAGGACTGCCATCCGCAGTGTACCCCAAGGAGACACAGGACCTTAGACTATGGAACCCCCTGCCCAGACTGTGGTAGGAAGTAGCCCAGGGAAACCAAACTTTAGTTCGGTTTTGTTGCCAGAGCATGGGTCAGTGTGTTTCAGTAGGATCCCTGCTGATCCAGTGGTGGAACCATTTGCCACTGTTAAGGCCCTGTGCTAAGACTTGGTGGCTTGCTCCATCCAAGAAACTGTGAGCCCCAGACTGTCTGTGGCTGGCTGCCTTAGTCAGGAGACTTAGGCAAAAATCTGCTCCCTGCTCTGCCCTCCTCAAAGGGCCACAGTTTAAGAACATAAGAATATAAGAACAGCATAATGGGTCAGACCAAAGGTCCATCTAGCCCAGTCTTCCAATAGTGGCCAATGCCAGGTGCCCCAGAGGGAATGAACAGAACAGGTAATCATCAAGTGATCCACCCCCAGTCTCCCATTCCCAGCTTCTGGCAAACAGAGGCTAGGGACATCATCCCTGCCCATCCTGGCTAATAGCCATTGATGGACCTATCCTCCATGAATTTATCTAGTTCTTTTTTGAACCCTGTTATAGTCTTGGCCTCCACAACATCCTCTGGCAAATAGTTCCACAGGTTGACTGTGTGTTGTGTGAAAAAATACTTCCTTTTCTTTGTCTTAAACCTGCAGCCTGTTAATTTCATTCGGTGACCCCTAGTTCTGTGTTATGACAAGGAGTAAATAACACTTCCTTATTTACCTTCTCCATACCAATCATGATTTTATAGACCTCTATCATATCCCCCCTTAGTCATCTTTTTTCCAAGCTGAAAAGTCCCAGCCTTATTTATCTCTCCTCAGATGGCAGCCATTCCAGACCCTAATATTTTTTGTTGCCCTTTTCTGAACCTTTTCCAATTCCAATATATCTTTTTTGAGATGCAGCAACCACATCTGCACACAGTATTCAAGATGTGGGCGTACCATGGATTTATATAGAGGCAATACGATGTTTTCTGTCTGATTATCTATCCCTTTATTAATGATTCCCAACATTCTGTTCGCTTTTTTTTGACTGCCACTGCACATTGAGTAGATGTTTTCAGAGAACTATCCACAATGACTCCAAGATCTCTTTCTTGAGGGGTAACCGCTAATGTAGACCCCATCATCTTATATGTATAGTTGGGATTATGTTTTCCAATGTGCATTGCTTCCGCCGACGTGCACGGGCTGAAATTCTGGAAAAGCAGCATCACTTGCCCCATAACCTCAGCCGTGCAGAACATAATGCCATCCACAGCCTCAGAAAGAATTCTGACATCATAATCAAAAAGGCTGACAAAGGAGGTGCTGTCGTCATCATGAATAGGTCGGAATATGAACAAGAGGCTGCTAGGCAGCTCTCCAACACCACTTTCTACAAGCCATTACCCTCTGATCCCACTGAGGGTTACCAAAAGAAACTACACCATTTGCTCAAACTCCCTGAAAAAGCACAAGAACAAATCCGCACAGACACACCCCTGGAACCCCGACCTGGGGCATTCTATCTGCTACCCAAGATCCATAAACCTGGAAATCCTGGACACCCCATCACCTCAGGCATTGGCACCCTGACAGCAGGATTGTCTGGCTATGTAGACTCCCTCCTCAGGCCCTACGCTACCAGCACTCCCAGCTATCTTCGAGACACCACTGACTTCCTGAGGAAACTACAATCCATCGGTGATCTTCCTGAAAACACCATCCTGGCCACTATGGATGTAGAAGCCCTCTACACCAACATTCCACACAAAGATGGACTGCAAGCCGTCAGGAACACTATCCCTGATAATGTCACGGCAAACCTGGTGGCTGAACTTTGTGACTTTGTCCTCACCCATAACTATTTCACATTTGGGGACAATGTATACCTTCAAACCAGTGGCACTGCTATGGGTACCCTCATGGCCCCACAGTATGCCAACATTTTTATGGCTGACTTAGAACAATGCTTCCTCAGCTCTCATCCCCTAATGCCCCTACTCTACTTGCGCTATACTGATGACAACTTCATCATCTGGACCCATGGAAAAGAAGCCCTTGAGGAATTCCACCATGATTTCAACAATTTCCATCCCACCATCAACCTCAGCCTGGACCAGTCCACACAAGAGATCAACTTCCTGGAAACTACGGTGCTAATAAACGACGGTCACATAAACACCACCCTATACCGGAAACCTACTGACCACTATTCCTACCTACATGCCTCCAGCTTTCACCCAGACCACACCACACGATCTATCGTCTACAGCCAAGCTCTACGATACAACCGCATTTGCTCCAACCCCTCAGACAGAGACAAACACCTACAAGATATCTATCAAGCATTCTTACAACTACAATACCCGCCTGCTGAAGTGAAGAAACAAATTGACAGAGCCAGAAGAGTACCCAGAAGTCATCTACTACAGGACAGGCCCAACAAAGATAATACCAGAACGCCACTAGCCATCACCTTCAGCCCCCAGCTGAAACCTCTCCAACGCATCATCAAGGATCTACAACCTATCCTGAAGGATGACCCATCACTCTCACAAATCTTGTGAGACAGGCCAGTCCTTGCCTACGGACAGCCCCCCAACCTGAAGCAAATACTCACCAGCAACCACACACCACACAACAGAACCACTAATCCAGGAACCTAACCTTGCAACAAAGCCCGTTGCCAACTGTGTCCACATATCTATTCAGGGGACACCATCATAGGGCCTAATCACATCAGCCACGCTACCAGAGGCTCATTTGCCTGCACATCTACCAATGTGATATATGCCATCATGTGCCAGCAATGCCCCTCTGCCATGTACATTGGTCAAACTAGACAGTCTCTACATAAAAGAATAATGGACACAAATCAGATGTCAAGAATTATAACATTCATAAACAGAGAACACTAGAGAACACTTCAATCTCTCTGGTCACTCGATTACAGACCTAAAGGTCGCAATATTACAACAAAAAGACTTCAAAAACAGACTCCAACGAGAGACTGCTGAATTGGAATTAATTTGCCAACTGGATACAATTAACTTAGGCTTGAATAGAGACTGGGAGTGGATGTGTCATTACACAAAGTAAAAGTATTTCCCCATGTTTATTCCCCCCCGCCACTGCTCCTCAGACGTTCCTGTGAACTGCTGGCAATGGCCCACTTTATCACTACAAAAGGTTTCCCCCCCTCTCCGCCGCCGCTCTCCTGCTGGTTATAACTCATCTCATCTTAAGTGATCACTCTCCTTACAATGTGTATGATAACACCCACTTTTTCATGTTCTGTGTGTATATAAATCTTCTCACTGTATTCTCCACTGAATGCATCCAATGAAGTGAGCTGTAGCTCATGAAAGCTTATGCTCAAATAAATTGGTTAGTCTCTAAGGTGCCACTAGTACTCCTTTCCTTTTTGCGAATACAGACTAACATGGCTGCTACTCTGAAACCATTCATCAACATTGAATTCATCTGCCGTTTTGTTGCCCAGTCACCTAGTTTTGAGAAATATTTTTGTAGCTCTACGCGGTCTGTCTGGGACTTAACTATCTTGAGTAGGTTTGTATCATCTGCAAATTTTGCCAACTCATTGTTTACCCCTTTTTCCAGATCATTTATGAATATGTTGAATGGGACTGGGCCCAGTACAGACCCCTGAGGGACGCCACTATTTACCTCTCTCCATTCTGAAAACTGACCATTTATTCCGACCCTTTATTCCGACCCTTTTTTCCTATCTTTTAACCAGTTACCAATCCAGTTTCCCTTGTAGACTGTGTGTTTGCAGTCTGCCTTATCCTGGAGACTTAGGCTATAGAGCGCTTGTGCGTTGCCCACCTAGAGGGCCAGAGCCCTAGACTCTTAATTGGTGGCAGCCCTACCCGGGAGACTCTGGGATAAAGATTGCTTACTGCTCTGTCCCTCCCGAGGGGGCTAGAGATCCAGACTGTTAACGGTTGTTTGCCTCTGCTAGGAGGCTACGAGCTATAGGCCACTTACTGCTCAGCCCCACCAGCCGGACCCGAGCCTGAGTGCTGCTGCCAGACACAGTGAGGCGGAGTGGCCCTCCTCCCTACTTGAGAGTGAGGGATCACTACAGGAATGAACAGAACAGGGCATTTTACCGTGTGATCCATCCTCTGTCATCCCGGCCCAGCTTAGGGACACCCAGAGCATGGAGTTGTATCCCTGACCATCTTGGCTAATAGCCATTGATGGACCCATCCTCCATGAACTTATCTAATGTTTTTTTTTAATCCAGTATACTTTTGCCCTTCACAACATTCCTTGGCAATGAGTTCCAAAGGTTGACTGTGCATTGTGTGAAGATATTTTTCTATAGCCTTGTTTTTGGAAATGTCTGGACCATTTTCACTGAAAAAAAAAATCAGCCTAAGGCAGACACCCAGGATGGGAAATTTCAGCCCAGATGGTTAGTCTGGCAACGTTATTAGCAACTGAATACAGGGTCTTACAATGGGAAGTGTTGGGCATCCTTAAAAACAGGCAGAGTTATGAGTTCCACCTCTAATTATGAACTTATTTGTATATTGCCTTGCCAGGGTTCCTTCCCCACTCTGAACTCTAGGGTACAGATGTGGGGACCCACATGAAAGACCCCCTAAGCTTATTCTTACCAGCTTAGGTTAAAAACTTCCCCAAGGTACAAACTTTGCCTTGTCCTTGAACAGTATGCTGCCACCACCAAGTGTTTTAAACAAAGAACAGGGAAAGAGACCACTTGGAGACCTCTTCCCCCAAAATATCCCCCCAAGCCCTACACATCTCCTTTCCTGGGGAGCCTTGAAAATAATATCCTAACCAATTTGTTACAAAATCATCAAAGACCCAAACTCCTGGGTCTTGGAACGATGGAAAAATCGGTCAGGTTCTTAAAAGAAGGATTTTATTAAAAAAAAGAAAGGTAAAAATCATCTCTGTAAAATCAGGATGGAAAATACTTTACAGGGTATTCAGATTCAAAACACAGAGGATCCCCCTCTGGGCAAAACCTTAAAGTTACAGAAAACAGGAATAAACCTCCCTCTTAACACAGGGAAAAATCACATAAAACAAAAGATAAACTAATCCGCCTTGCCTGACTTACTTATACTGGTTGCAATATTGGAGACTTGGATTAGGATGGGTTGGAGAAGATGGATTTCTGTCTGGCCTCTCTCAGTCCCAAGAGAGAACAAACACATAAACAAAGAGCACAAAACAAAAGCCTTCCTTCCCCCAAGATTTGAAAGTATCTTGTCCCCTTGTTGGTCCTTTGGGTCAGGTGCCAGCCAGGTTAGCTGAGTTTCTTAACAGGTACCTTCACAGGTAACATCCTGTTACCTTCACAGGTAACAGGATGTTGCCTCTGGCCAGGAGGGATTTTATAGCACTGTATACAGAAAGGTGGTTACCCTTCCCGTTATATTTATGACATGCCTAAACTGTGCTAATCACTTCACAGAACATAGACATAGTTCCTGCCCTGAAAAATTTACATTCTAAGCCAACTTGCATTTTATACTAGTCTCAGTGAAGCTCTTGAGATTTCCCAGCACTTATGCATTATCTCATAATGGACTTCATTAGTAAGCAAGGGCCATGAGAAACGATAAATAATGCAGGAGTAAAGCTATGCAAAAGCTATGTAAAGAAACCATTATAAATCTGAAGGCTGGGCCAGCTCACAGAACAGTTTGTGAACCTTTAAAAAAACTAAGCTATTTCAAGTGACTTTGAGCTGATTTATGGAGTTGGGTGGAAGCCATGTAGAACTTGAACCCATCAGCTGAGGTTGATTTTATGCTTTGCAGCTTGTTTAACTTGAAACTCAACATGGGTTTGCGCCCCCTGGCTAAGACTGTGTATTTAATAAAAATCACATGAACTGTTATTAACCAAAACTGCAGAAGAATTTGTTTAATTTAGATTTACATAGAGCAAATATCATTGGGCCCAGTTCTGCATTGTTTTCTACCTTGAGCAGTCATCTATAGTTGTGCAAAGTAGCTGTAAAATGCTACCATTCAAATTTGGTTTAAGAAACCCCTCTCCTTCTTTGTATAGGTGAAATGAATATACAAGGTGCACGGGTATGGAGAATCAGGTCCACTGTTTATTAATGGAATTTGGGCGCAAAGCTCAGATATATATTGTTTAAAAAGTAAGGCAGTGTAATCGTAATGAAAATAATACAGGAATAGAAATCTCCTATCACTCAGTTTCTGCCATGGGCACACCGTATAACTTTAGGAAACTCATTTAACTTCCATTTCCCTATCTATAAAAGGGGGGAAATGCAGATTACCCATGATTTGTGAAGTGCTTTTAGCTCTTTGGATGAAAAAAACACTATGGACAAGATCCAAAAATCATGGGATTCAGTGATAAGACTCTGATCCATGACTTGGGCTCCTAGGTGCCACAATAATACAAATAATAAATACTAATATTGACTTAATGAGCTCTGAATCTGGCCTATTACTATTATGACTGTTAATGGACTCCCTTATCTGTTTTTTTTTTTTTTTTTGTGAGCAGATTGATACAAAGTTCTTGAGGGTATTTGTTGAGTCTAAACCCAGTGTTTTCTTTCTCTGGACTAAAAGTACTCTGATGACATCACCTGTGACATGTAAGAAGAACAATGGACCCTGGGCTTGCGATGCAAATTTAGTCACCAGAGCAGAAAAGGTTTCAGACAAAAACGTGTTGTTTGGAATAAAGACATTTTGGTATGTGAAAGATGCTAGAGAAAGAGGAAGATATGTCTTAATATGTTTAGCTCAGTGGTTCTCAAACTGTGAGTCAGGACCCCAAAGTGGGTCGCAACCCTGTTTTAATGGGGTCACCAGTGCTGGCATTAGGCTTGCTGGGGTATGGGGCATGGTGCCACAGCCTAAGCCTCATCACCCAGGGATGAATCCCGAGCCCCACTGCCCGAGGCCAAAGCTGAAGCCTGAGCCCCACCATCTGGAGCCCAAGGACGTCAGCCCTGGGGTGGTGGGGCTCAGGTTATAGGCCCCCCGCCAGGGGCTGAAGCCTTTGGGCTTCAGCTTTGGTCCCCTGCCCAGGGCTTTGGGGCTCGGGCTTTGGACCCTCCTTCTGGGGGTGTATAGTAATTTTTGTTGTCAGAATGGTGTTGTGGTTAAATGAAGTTTGAGAACCTCTGTCAGTGTTTGATAGATATCTCTCTTTTTACAGAAGACGAGCTGAGCTTCTGAGGTAATCTTCTAAACTGTCTGCATAGAAGATGTACTAAAACAAGGCAATTCTAAATTTTCTAAGCCATTCAACATCTCCTGAGGCTTTACTTAATAGCTGTTTCAAGTGGCCCAAGGGTGAAGTCCTTGTCAACATTGCTAGAACAGCAATAATGGCATACTATTGTCACCTTAAGGACTTTATATACTGCTAAATTTAATGGAAAATGTGCCACTTCAGTGAGACCAAATATAGCAGAAAACAGGGTTTGGAAAATATTGTGACTATGGAAATGCCATCTCCTTGGCAGCTGAAGAAATTCATTTAAGAAAGTTATAAAAAATTATCATAAATGTTAGACAGCTTTATGTAAATGCAATAAGCCAAAGTCATATAGAGAAGCAGTGAAACTTGTTTTGCAATGTGATGTGCAACAGAATTATAAAGCTGATGAGGACAAAATGATCTATAAATGTTAAACACATAGTTTAACATATAATAGGTTAGCAGTAGCTAAGTACTGGGTGGGCATGTGCAATATTCGGAAGTTGGGGACAATGTAGAAAGTAAAGGGCGGGGGGAACCCAGCTTACCCTTTTCTTCAGTAAGTTCTACACTTTGTAGGCTGACACCTCAGCCACAAGAAACCAAGAGAAGAAAGATGAAATGTGTTAAAAGGCCAACTTGAATCTGACTATACCGAGCTTAATGTTGAAAACATTGGTTTATTTATGTCTAAGCTCACTCCTTCCCTGAACAGGTGCAATGCACCTGCATACAGAGGGGCTCAGCATCCTAAGCCCTCAGGATGAGACTTTCAAAAGTTCTCATCATTGACTTCAATGAGAGCAGTTAGGCCAGGTTTATGTGATACTGAGGCCTTGTGTGGCCCTCTGCACAGGAGTAAATGCCAGCAAGTGTAATGTGCATATTGTGTTTTATGGTTCTGTATTTTTTCTGAGAACAAGGTCGACCTCTTGGTCATAACATGCTTCAGGTTTCCCAACAGGGGACATCCAAAAGGATTTGGGTACAAAACCATACTCAGGTCACTGGAGGTAGACTGTGGACCCAACTGCTATTCCCATGAAGCTAAGAGTTAAATTCCCAAATCTCAAAGTCAGGTCTAGTCTGGTGGAACTCTAGAAGTGGAGCTCATCCGGTTCTGAGAAGTCAGCTGTGTTCCTTGGAAGAACCTGAATTACTCAGGAGAAGTGAAACTCATTCACCAGTCAGGAGCTTATAAAAAGGATTGGAACCTTCTTAGGGGAAAATGACAGCCTCAGCAGTGAAAGGACATGGAATTCTCCAGGACTCATAAAGGAGCTTGGTCTGTACCCAGTTTATCTATGCCCCAGATCATTGTATAGGCCTTCCAGTTCTGATCTTATATTTGCATTACCTGTGTTCTAGGCACCCAATTGTTGTGGGACTAGCATAGTTCAAGAAACTGTCACTGAGAGGAACCTACAACTCACTGAGAGGTTTTATTTCCCTGTTTAATGTGGATCGGTGTGTGTGGAGAGACTCTTAGTGTAGACCCTGCCCTTGCTACAAGGCATTATACTGATTTGATTCATAAAATGGGTTATTCTAGCACTTTCAACCTTCCAGCATAAAAAGATGAGCTATTTTGAACAGCCAATCCTTGGCTAAGTACTGTATTTATTAAAGCTAAACAGCAACCAGAAGATGCATTTATATCACAGTGCTTTTTGTTCACCAAGCTCTTCATAAAAACTGAAGACCTGATTCTGCTCTCATTTATGCTGGTGTAAATCAGTTGTCACCAATGAAACTATCTGATGTCAAAACTAGTGTAAGTTGGAGCAGAATCAGGCCCCAACAGTACAGACAGAAGGTAGCCTGGCAGTGTTTTTCAGAGAGAGAGAGAGCGAGAGCAAACAGGGCTTGATTCAATGCTAAAATACCAATGGTTCTGTCAGATTTCAAGGCAAATATTTGCAGTGTGGTAGACTGCCTCATGTGCCCCTACTTCAGAATGTATAAAACTGTTCTGGTGAGCTTTGTAGCTGATTGGCTGACTACTCTGCTCAGAAAAGAAAAACAAATCAATGTCAAAGGCACATTTGACTTGATATTTCACTCACGTGCTAAAATCAAGGCTTGCATGCAGTTATGTCTGTTTAATGCCTTCAGCCAGTTTCAAACCACATTCGATTTAGATCTGCAGATGACTTGCAGTCTGTGATGTGCTCTCTTTCTTATATTGCTAGTTATATAAGACTCTCACTGGTGCAGTAGCTTTTCTTTGGGACTTTCACTCCTTTCATTACCACAGGGTGGGGGGGCAAAGAGGGGAAGACATGCCTAGGAACATCCAATAGGCAAATAAAAGACCATTTTCAAAGATTTATAACAGCAAAATGAGTTAGGGCCCTTGTTTTCAGTGGTGCATCAGTATAACCTAGACAATAAACTGCATGATATAATGTCTGTATGTTGTCTCCTGATCCTGCTGACACTTTACTGCACACATGTTAACACTAAGCACATGAATGGTCCTGCTGAAGTCTGAGTCTATTCACACACATAAAGTTAAGAACAGCCATACTGGGTGAGACCAAAGGTCCATCTACCCCAGTATCCTGTCTTCCGACAGTGGCCAGTGCCAGGTGCCCCAGAGGGAATGAACTGAGCATGTAATCATGTGATTCATCCCCTGTCGCCCATTCCCAGCTTTTGGCAAACAGAGGCTAGGGACACCATCCCTGCCCATCCTGGCTAATAGCCATTGATGGACCTATCCTCCACGAACTTATCTAGTTCTTCTTTGAACCCTGTTATAGATTTGGCCTTCACAAAATCCTCTGGCAAGGAGTTCCACAGGTTGACCGTGAATTGTGTGAAAAAATACTGCCTTTTGTTAAACCTGCTGCCTATTAATTTCATTTGGTGACCCCTGGTTCTTGTATGATAAGGAGTAAATAACACTTCCTTATTTACTTTCTCCACACCAGTCATGATTTTATAGACCTCTATCATATCCCCCCTTAGTCATCTCTTTTCCAAATTGAAAAGTCCCAGTCTTATTAATCTCTCCTCACACGGCAGCCATTCCTTACTCCTAATATTTTTGTTGCCCTTTTCTGAACCCTTTCCAATTCCAATATGTGGGCATACCATGGATTTATATAGAGGCAATATGATGATTTCTGTCTTATTATCTATCCCTTTATTAATGATTCCTAACATTCTGTTTGCATTTTTGACTGTCACTACACACTGAGTGGATGTATCATCTGCAAATTTTGCTACCTCACTGTTTACCCCATTTATGAATATGTTGAATAGGACTGGGTCCAGTACAGACCCTTGGTCTCAGTACAGACCCCAAACATGTGTGTACCTGTCTGCAGTATTATGGATAGCCTAGGAAAGTGACTCATGGCATTACTATAGAATATTGCGATCCAGGTTCCCCACAAATATCTAAGGTTTAAATTAATTTTATTGTATGACTTAATATGTTAGAGCCCCTTGCACCTTGGATAGGTGTGTTTTATTTTAAATCCAAATAAATAAAATACATAGATACAGCTAATGGGGTTTCTAAATCTTTGAACTCTATATTTTCAAGAAAGTGGTTATGTACAAATTCTCTTCATTTCACAGAGCTCTATTAGTATTTAATAAACAACATGAAGATGTTTCTTCATTAACTGGCTTTTGTTTCCATCAGTTGCCCAGAAATCTAAATTAAAACAGGCTAACCTTTCAGAGTCTGAAATAATTGTGTATGTGTATTGTGACAGGGTCGAGCCAGATGGCTACAGGAGAGTGATAGAAGGCAGATATATTAGCCCAAGGTTAAGCAGGTCCCTTTTCCTTGGGTAAGGTAACAGGGGCATTTCCAGAACAATCAGGAACTTGCTGGAACCAATTACATTTGGAGCCAATTAAGAAGCTGCTAGAATCAATTAAGGCAGGCTAACCAGGGCACCTTGTTTAAAAAGGACCTCACTTCAGTCAGGCGTGCAAGGAGCATAGAGTGAGAGGGAGTGCTGCTGGAGGACTGAGGAGTACAAACGCTATCTGGCATCAGGAGCAAGGTCCTGTGGTGAGGATATAGAAGGTGTTGGGAGGAGGCCATGGGGAAGTAGCCCAGGGAGTTGTAGCTGTCACACAGGTGTTACACGAAACACTGAAGATAGCTGTGATCCACAGGGCCCTGGACTGGAACCCAGAGTAGAGGGCGAGCACAGGTTCTCCCCATTCCCCCAACTCCCTATTGGATACAGGAGGAGTTGACCTGGACTGTGGGTCCCACCAGAGGGGAAGGTCCCTGGCCTGACCCCCGACACACTAGGTGGACCAGCAGAGACTGTGGGGATCGTTCTCCTTCCTTTTCCCCATGCTGGCCAGTGACGAGATTAGCTGAGTGAACGGCAGGTTTGAGCCACTAGCAAAAGTGGCCAAACAGAGGGCTGCCGTGAATATCTGAGGCGAGCAAATCTGCCAATAAGCGCAGGACCCACCAAGGCAGAGGAGGAACTTTGTCACAGTATGTATTTTATTTCTTGACTATTTGATTTTTAAATCACATGGGATTTGAAAAGTGGAAGGAGCAAGACAGATTGCTTGAAGTGGATATGGGTTTTTAGACCAAATTAAATTTAGAAGCTGAAAGTATCCGTATACTTCTTATTCACCCTAACTATTAAGATACATGTTTTGTTGTTTTTTATTCGTGTTCTGTTAGTTCCCATTGAGTTAGGTGCTATACAAGCAGTTCCTCCCCTGAACAGTTTACAATCTAATGTAGAAGACGACAAAAGAAGTCCCAAATAATAGGGGGGAAGATGGAAGGAAGGGCAAGGGTTACAATAATAGATCACATGATTACACAGATTACATATGTGGACAACTGACAATTCGAGATCAAGTGAAGAATTCAGAATTCTGAAATCTCAAGTGCTAGCACAATGTAGGTTGCTCTAGTACACCGGATAACTCATCGATTCATATATATATATATATATATATAGAGAGAGAGAGAGAGATAAAATTCAGAAAATGCCCAGTAAATAGTAATAGATCTTAAGAGAGCTGTAGGAAGTTAGCAATGGCTCCCTACCTTGTGATGGTGCTGGGAAAGAGTCGGTGAGCAGGAGCACTTCCAAGTCAAACAGTAGCTTTCCAGGGACTCTTCTTGGGCCCACACTAAAGTTGAAGGGAAAAGAAGGCAGGCACCCAAATGAACTTAAGCTTCTAGTTTATGAGACTCTCATTTGTTTATGAGACTCTCATTATGGTGATGACCCCATAATGTTAATTGTGCCTTTGACATGTGGCTGAAGCACTGTTGCCAATATATTCTTCCCTGTTGTATGCAGTAATTCACTCATTCTGGAGTCAGATAATAGGCAAGAAACTGTCATTTCTACTTTTGTGATTGAGTCATTTAACATGGCTGCTGCCAATTCACAATCATATTTTTGATTTCTAGGTGGACTATTCATATCCATTTCATGACACATGAAACACCAGTGCATACCTTTTATACCTTCACATGGTCAAAGACTTCCTCACCAAACTCTTGTATGGATCACTCTTGCAGTGCATGGCCTTCTATAGGGAACACAAAGACCTAGTACCAGCCCCAATGAGCTTACAGTCCACTTAGATTTGACATGAAATGATGCAGGGACATGTGATATCAGACAAGGAGGAAGAAAGGGTGCATCTTACACAAAATGGTAAGTGTATGACTTAGGATTTCTTATTTTCAAAAGTTGTACATCATGTTTCCCGCCCCCCACACCTAAATTTACATTGTATTAAATTGATATGGAAGGATGTGCCATAACTGGAGAGAATGTAGGAAGAGGTCTCCCCCCAATGTGGATGACCCTCTCAACTCCTTTATATTTTTCTACTTTAAGAATCACTTGGGGGCTTAAATGTGTCTGACTACTGAAAAAAGGTCTATGTTCCATAGTAACTCCTGAATCACATTGTGTGTTGTAAAGGTCATCTGTTCCCCCCTCAGACTTTCAGGCAGTGAAGGGACTGCTTGGCCTGGTGAATGGTCGGGTACTGTTAAGGCTTAATTTTCCCTTTGGGTTGGTTATTTGCTGGTGTTCAAGGTGAGGAGAGGCTGGTCTCTTACTCTTGTTGTGATTGTTTTAATACGTATGCAAGTGCTGTAAGTTTTGATAGAAGCTCTTTCTTGTATCCTTATTATAAATATACATGAATAGAAACCACCAATGGTCAGAGTGTCCACTTACATTTTTAAAGTCATATAAACTAATTCAAGTTTTTTTGTAACAACACTTTAAAGGGGAAATAAATAAGATTACAAGACATTTATTTTTTCTCAACTTAAAAAAAATTACCCATCTTCTGTTCACTTCATTTCTTTACTCTTTAGCTGTTGAGAAAACTTAATCTGTAGTCTGCACCCGGTGTGGTATGCTTCTTATTTAAACAAACAAACAAAAAAACCCATGAGAATGCTGTACATTTATCACTACCTCTGTGTCACTATACAGATTGTAGCTAAAGGGATATGGAATTGCAATTCCAGTTGCAGACAAAGATCCATCTTATTATCTTTCTTAAAGTGTTTCTTCCTATGGTCATATTTGATTTCCATGCCTGACTAAACCCACCCACATACCAGACTAAATCCCAGTATGTTTGACAGTTTTTCTTTTGAAGAGGTTCCAGAATTCTATAGCTGACTGGGGAAAAAATACAGAAATATGACTCAGCCATGAAGGTCGTCTTTTTCTTTATAGGATTCACGTCATTAGAGGAGAAAATCAAAAGGGAATTCCAACAAACTAGTGCTATGTTTAAGATGCATTACACAGAATCAATACACTTGGTGAGCTCACATCTCTTTAGCTAGCTGTAGTGTGTCAAAATCACATGAGTGGAATTTCACCAGAGATTAACTTGTCCCATTAGTTCTATCTATGGTTGTACTCTTAATGTTAATCACTGTTCACATTTTCATGCTGTAAATAGCAAATCAAAATTTGCTCAGGGGCTATCTCTCAGTGAATTTGGGTCCCACATGGAATGACAACAAGGACAAAGTTTCCTGAAATCCCTGTGAAATGAAAATGTCATTTTGCACAGCTCTAATACCTCAAGGTAAGGTATTAGAAGTAAGGGTATGCGTGTATGGAGAATGATACTGCTGTGCTGTCAGCACTAACTGTCTGGGGCTGTGGGCCGGATATTCAAGAGCTCAGAACCCACAACTGGTGTCTTCTATGGAGAGACAAATACTTTTAGGCATGATAAATTACAACTGGCCACTTGGCTCTATAAGGATAGATGCAGGGGATAATGGAACACCTGTCAATCTCCACTGCTATCATTGATCATAATAAAAATATACCTTTTTCAGGAAGAGAGTGGGGAACTATGTGAAGTGCTGGACACCATCTCTGCAGGCTAAAACTAAATAAAGGGCTATGCTTGTGCAGTTCCCTCTCCTCACTCTCCCCCCTCCACCCCACCCCCAATCCAAAAAAAGAAATTTCCCTGTGCTGGGCTTTTCTTCCCTAGTCTTTCTAAAGATAAGATGCCCTCTTTCCACCAGGTTCTGCCTCAAAGTCTTTTTTTCTAAAACAAAAGACCAATGTTTGTAATATGAGCAAACCAAACCATCATACATTACTTGATTCTTCTTCTAGGAGACCCATCCAGTTCAGGTCTCCTCCTTCTTGGGACAGCGTTTATCTATACTTTTTCCTCTGTATACCTCACTGTACTCAAGTACTACAAACTGGCCAGGGAACTGCATTTCCCAGCAATCCCTCACTGCTGAGGAGAAGGCAGTTCTAGTCCATTCAGAACTTTGAACTCTGGTCTTGGGCCCCAGGTCCTAAAGATATTTAGCTCTCTGCGTTACTCAAACCACAAAATGTCCTTGAGACCTTTTCTTCTCCCTCAGCAACAGTTCTCTGTCCCACAGGTGTGTTCCCAGAAGAAAACGTTGGAATCTTATCTGTAATCTAGTAGCTAAAACACGGCAAGTGCCTTATGTGCCCAGCTCAAATGAAAAATTATGGGGAGCTGGGCATCTAACTCACTTTAAAAATCTTCTATGTCTTTGAAAATCTTAGTCTATAAACTCTTTCTGGCAGGGACAGTACCCTATTTTATGTCTGTAAAGCACCCAGCACAATGGGGCTCTGGTCTCAGTCAGGGCCCCTTGATGCTTATTATTATACAAATAAATAATCTTACATCATTTCCAGTGCTTGAATGGAAAAACATCTGAGGTGAAGAATGGTAGGGAGAGCAATAAGCAGAGAAGAGAGAGGTAAATACAAAGAAGGAAAATATTACAGAAGAATGAAAGGGGGAATGGAACAACAAATGGAGAGAAAGCGAAGCCAAACAGGGTAACGGAGAGACACATGCAAAGCTCGGAAGAAGAGAAAATGAAGCAAAAATAGAACAAAGAAAACAACAAAAGTAAGATGAAAAAGGAAATTAATTCAAGTGAAATCTAGAAGGGAAAGGGACAATGGAACTACATTTTTAAAAGGCAGAGGAGAAAAGAGAATGAGGACAGAAACTATGTATTGATAGCTGACCATTCAGGAAAATACAAATTAGAATGCTTCTGTCTCTGCTGTAGATTTGAGACTGAAAGTCAATTTTCTTTGATCTGCTCCAGAGGTGCAGAGGAACTCTGAGGGAATGTACCAATTAAGAAAATATTGAAATTGCTAGTACAGCATTTTACATATCTTAGGTTATAGCAGAAAGAGGATGCATTTGAAAAATAAATGAACCATGATATTAGCTCTACAACAATTCACTCAAGTCTTTGTGGAAAAGGGGAGGAAAATGACTTCCCTTATTCTATCGATCTTATATATGTTTGTTACGTTATAAAACTACTATGATATTGTTTCAAGGTCTTGACACCCAAAATATCAGTGGAGAGTAGTGCTTTATGAAACCAGGAACTTCTTTTCCCTCCCATGAAAACTCAGGCAAAACTCTTGCCAATTAATTTCCCATTACTTTATCTCCTGAAATGTCAGTTTTTATTCATGAAATGTCCGGAGACAAACTAAAAAAATCTTTTGTGCAAAAAAGTCAACCAGGAATAGTAGTGTAAAACTTCAAGGATTGTGAAAGCCCGCTTTGAGACAGTTAGACCTCAGGTATTTGAAGAAGTTGTTTCATAGGGCAGATCTACACTTAAAAAGCTGCACCGGTGCAGCTGTGCCACTGTATCACTTTAGTGAAGATGCTACCTATGCTGACGGAAGAGCTTCTCCCATTGGCGTAGTTAATCCACCTCAGTGAGAGGCAGTAGCTATGTTGACAGGAGAGGCATTCCCATTGACACAGCGCTGTCTACACCAGGGGTTAGCTTGTGGCTAACTGTGTGGCTCAGGGGTGTGGATTTTTCACATCCCTAAGCGATGTAATTATACTGATGTAAGTTTGTAGTGTAGACCTGGCCTCAGTAACCATATGGCCTAGGAATGAACATGGGACAGAGAACTGAGAACCAATGGAGTTCTATCTGCTACTTACTGATCCACAGTTTCCCACTTAAACCCTAATCCTGCATTGAGCTCCACATGGGTAAACCTCATGCAGATCTCAGGGCAGGTTTGGGGCCTTATTTAGCACTTTACGAACATTTTTAGTTAGGCTTTACACAGGGTTGCGGGGACAATTTTTATAGTGGGAGTGCTGATAGCAATTGTACCAAATTGTAAACCCTATATATAATGGAAACCACTTCAAACCAGCACCCCTACTTCCAGCACCTACACCTCCCTTAGCAGGTAGTTAAGTATCATCCCTGTTGTACAGATGGGGAGAACAGAATATCGGAGAACTGAGGCCAAGATTCTAATACATGGATGCCTAAATTTAGGCTCCTGCTTTCATATTTAAACAGCTAAACAAGTTCCAGTAGCTTCCATTAACTTAAATGTTAGTGGTTGAATATGCCCTGAGGAGCCTAACTTTAAGACAAAATTTTCAAAATTGGGAGCCTAAATGTCTTGTTCAGGGTCACACAAGTCAGAATCAGAATGGGGATTGGAGTCCAGATCTCTGGACCCTCACATCCATGACTAATTGACTAACCTGCCTCCTATGCAAGTCATTTAACCTCCCTGTACTTCAGTTTCTCATCTTTAATCCCTGTGCAGTTGAATACTAGAAACCAATATACATGCAGGAGAGTCAAACAAGGTTAGCCACAGACATTCTCACTAACTGAGTAGAGCTTGCCAGGAAAAGTCTGATAAAAAATGTTTTGTCGGAATTTGTTTATTTGTTAAAATTGAAACATTTTGAGGAAACTGTTCAATTTCAATGAATTTCTGAGGGAACCCAGGCAGTATTCCAGTGGAAACCTACCTAGCTTTCTGCCACCTTACCTGACCGACCCCACCACAGCCTACCTGGCAAGCTTCTGGCGCCCTCAAGGATTCATGGCTCCTGAGCAGTCTGCCATTCCGACTGTCTCTGAATCAGGGGCCTCAGAGATTCCTGACTCCCAGGCCAGCTATCTCCCCAGGCTCATTTACTCCTGGGGCCAAGGCAGATTGAGAGCCTAGAGAGCCCTGACTAGGCCAGGAGTCTCAGATGTTCGAAGCTAGTGGTCCCAGGACTTCCAGCCTTCCTGCTCCCCTTCACCCCACCAGGTGGGCTAGCAAGGACCCAAGGATCCCAAGCTCCCTAAGAATCCCTACTGCCCACCTGATGGGCTGCAGGAGCTGAAAACCCTGGAGGCTGCAGCCCCAACAAGCTGAAACTGACATAATTTTTGTCAGGTTCAGGGCTGCCCACTGACTAGCAGCAGTAAAAGTCACCAGATTTGTGGAGATTCTGGGGAGCATATTTTGTTTTGGAAACACCATGTTTTGGTGTTTCTGAGATTAAATATTGCAGGATTTTAGTTCATGAACACTTTTTAGTTCTTTGGCTTTTCATCCTGATTTGAGATGAAAACAACTTCTGAAAACTCAAGTTGTCACCGAACTAAACTTTGGTTTCATGGCCAGTTCTACTAATTAGGAATGAGGATCAGGCAACATTCTGTCTTTTATAATGGCTCTATGTGTTATGCTTTGGATAACATTCCCTGTTTGTAGGCTGCCCTCTATGGAGCTGTTCCATCTGCTGAACAGCTGCATTCAGGGTGTGGCCATTTGATTATCCAACATTTCTATGGGCTGACACTAGAGTTTCAACATAGAGTAAGCAGCCATGACCATCACCTAACTGGCTGCTCATGCTGTGCTGCTAGAATTGTTAAAAGGGGCTCCCTAAAAAATTGTCCATTGCAATCAGTGAAACACACAATATTTCCTGGGTCAAATACTCTTCCTTCTTCCCTCCACCAAAAATTAATCAGCGCCAACTGTTTCCCCAACTCCACATTCTGTATTCCTTTCCCCATCCCAAATGCCTGACTTCTTCCACCCTTAAAGCCAGTGTTTTCATCCCACCATCCTTTCCCCTACACAGTACTTTCTAGCTGGTTCTTAGCTCTTCCTCACAGCAGCAGTGGTAGGTGAGTGGTCCTGCTGCCTCTGCTGGCAGCAAACAGTGGTGTGCAAGTTATCCAGTGGTGTGCAAGTTATCCTCTCAAGGTGGGAAACTGTCCGTTCTGGGGGTGGGCTGAGTGATCACTTAGAAATGGGCCCTAAAACTACCACCTTCCTCTGAGGATCTGAACCACAGTTTCCTTTTTCTATGATCCCAGCAGCCTCTGCCCCACTCAGACCCATCTTCCTCATTCTCCATTAGGGCCCAGCTGCCAAAAAAGAGATGAAATTGTCCTCCTGGGACCTGGAGTCTGGTTCTGATAACAAAGAACTTGCATGAGCCACCTCCATCTTATCAATGCTGGTTGCCAGTGAAGGAAAGAAGCTTCATTATTCAGTGAACAAACATTCCAGCTGGTACTTTCACATTAATCAACAAGGACTGTTTGGGGTTTTTGTTTTTGTACTTCTAGCTACCTCAGCTCAGCAATCTTGCCTTAACTAAGAGTAACTACTGCAGTCAAGGCCAAGTTCCAATATATGTCTTCCAAAGGTCTGTTTATTTCTTTATATTTTTCTACTTCCCATCCTCCTCCTCCACAATGGGCATGACTGAAAGCCCACAAACATCAATAAAATGACTTCCAATTACTTCCCTGGGCTTTGGATTAGGCCCAATATACACAACATAGATTCTTTACCTAGGAAGCACAGTTACCAGTTTCACTTACCACAAGTGCATGTGGAGAATGTTCTGTGTGGTGTTGGGAATTTTTATGCAATATTCAGCCTTTTTACTTCGTTCCATTCTCTTCCAGGTGGGGATGTAGCAGATAGCTTTTGAAGGGTGGTAGGGTACTCTTGCGAAATTTTATTTGAACATCCTGTATCAATAGGAAAGAATGACCTTTTTCGTGTGTCACCTACCTGTTCTCATTCTTCTGGTCAGTGAATCATAGCAAGAGCTTTGATCAACTGTGTGTGAAAATTACACCGTAAGGTCGTCTGTCTCTTTCAAAAAGCAGCTGTTTCATTTTTTTTTCTGTCTAATTGAGTTTGTCCTCCAGCAAAGGACACGGAGCTTCTCTCATATTTCAAAGAGATTACTTTTTTGCTTGATTTCACTGCTGCTTTATTTTTTTAATGCATTTTCTGGTGTCGCTACTTCATCTCTTCTCAAACTCCCGGAGGGAAGAGGCTGCCTGCATGTACTAGCAGAGTGTAAATCACATTAGATTGTCTCCATCCACTAACCCGGCAATCTAATGCCAACACGGTGCATGGTCGTGATGGTGCCCTGAGTGCATGCTATTGCCCCAAGGTTGGCATTGGCTGGGACTGCTGTGAAGGCAGCATTCAGATTCCCCTGGAAGAAGAAGAATCTTGTATCTCTTTCTGATAATGCCCCCTGACCTCATGTTTGGCTGATGGAATAGCAGCAGTGACTGGCCCTGCTAAAGGGTCATTATGATGAGAATGGGGGAGACAGAAAAGTGAATGGGATAAAAATGAGGCATTGTCAGCATTGAGGTAAAAATGAAGCATTGATCCCCTCCCCCACACATGCAATAAAACAATGTACTTATAATAGATACTAAGCAAAATTGAATCACAGTGATTTCCTTCTAATCTGTGTACGCTTAAAAGTAACACACATGCATGTCGTTAAACTTTAAAGCAAGGCTAAGGATGTGACTCAAGCCTACTTCCATTTATGGACAGTGATCTTCAAACTTCTTTAGAGTTACAATAGCAATAAATGATTCAAACTTAGGAAACTTCTCACCGTGTTCGTTTACTCTCATGTAACTAAAATATTGCCAATGTTTCCTCCCCTCAATTAAGTCAGGGCCTTCTGTTAATATGCCAACTGAATTGTTTCTGAATGATAATGTATGAAAGTAAGGAGCTTATGGAGAAGATGCTGGCATGGGTTTCAATACAGCATAATTTGTGTATGGATATAAGGTCCAGTAGTGAAGTACTTATTCAGAGAAAACTCCCATTGGATCCTAGTTATCCTACAGTATACACTTTCCACAATCAATAAGCATCAGGGAACTGTGACCCACATTACTGAAACAATGGTGGTGCCCACTAAGGAGCCAGTTCTTCACTGAGCTCTATTCAGGAGTACTCCCTGTGCCAGCACAGAGCCTCACTGTAAAAATGAATTAGCTAATGGACTCAATCTTGCAACCTTCCTTACTGAGGTAAAACTCCCACAGAAGTCAAGGGCAGTTATGTCTGAGTAAGGATGGCAGGATTGGGCCCAGTACTTGTAAAGTCCTTTGAAGATGGAACTTGCCAACCCCTGTTGTCCCAATGTAACTATTATGGAACTGGTGTGTCCTGAGTTCAGATATAGTGGCACCCTGTCAATACTGAGGTAGAACACAAATGAATCGTTTCAGCAACTTGAATTGTACTCTTTGCATGTCAGAGGCCTTAACCTTGTTGGCCAGTATTAATTTCTGCAGTACACTATATGGGCACTCCTCTAGAAGAAATTATTTTTATCATGGATAATTGGTTGACCAAAAATACAAATTGAAATAGGCCAGACAACTTGATCTCCATTCCAAAAATACTAGGTACTTGGATGGCTAATAAGCTCTTCCACTCAACATCATTTAACAGCTAAAACCAATCAGGGTTATAATGAAAGCTGAAGTAACTCACATCCTGTTATTTGGCTTCAGGATTACAAAACTAAAGTGACTGAACACAATGCAGCAACATACATGGTTTATCAGCACTGCTGCCAACTGTTCTTGGCATAAAAATAGGTTGAGTCATCTTGAAAATGGGGCTTCTGTTACTTAAAACACTGGGGCAGAATGCAAATGCTCATCTGGTTGACTATAACTGACATTACTGGTATTCTGTGATGAGCCCTGCTGAGCAAAAAATTCCAGGGGATTGCAAATCCGTGTATAGGGTCCACACTGATGTGTTGAACTTTAGGGAAGAATAATTCCTGTGACCTAATAAACCTGAGCAGGGAAAGAAATTGGTGACATTTTATATCTACAAATGTCTCAGGAGATCTATGTGAAGAACTGTATCTGAGTCTTGATCATTCTTTCTGGCAAGTAAATACACAGTGCAAGTCTGATTCCCTTGGGCTGTGCGCTGCATTATCTTTGCCTTAAAAGTAACAGGTATGTGGGAGGAAGGCACATAAGGGAAAGGAAGGGCGTTGGGAGGATTACTAATAAAAGGTGTCATAGTGAAAAGGCTCAGTCTGGTCAATGGATACACTGCTTTTCATTTCATTGTAATCGTAGCCAAGCTATGCGGTGTGAGAGAATAGATTTACATTTTCCCACTCGATTTTATGTGAAGGGGATATTAGTTACTCCATTTTCCATTGTTTTCCTTTTATTACTTCATGCCACAGAAGCCTAGAAATGTAAGCTGATAACACAGAAGGTATGTAATCGTACCTGCACTGATTGTTTGGGTTGAGTTGGACAGGACATGCACTACCCAGTCTCAATGGATGATGTGCAAAGGATGTGCTATAGGTATTCAGCATCTTTTTTACACTTAGTAATGCTATAGTTAATATTACAGATAATTGGGATGTTTAGTATAACCCAAGGCAGAAAAAGATTCCTTTGTAAACAACTCCCAAAGGCAACCTTGTTCTTCTCTGTGCTTTCTCCCAGTTCATTGCCTCAAACATTACAGCAGCTGCCTGAGAGCCAGGAGGTTCTTTCAGGAGCGACCCTCATGACACCATGCAGTGTAGGAATATAAGCTCTCTGAAAATCCATTAATCAATTAAATAAAAAGAGACTGGCTACTGCTTATATTACACCAGGTGCTCTTTTAAAAATTCATCATGATCCAACATTGAACCAGTTTCAGGCAAAATAGAAATGGGGGGTAATCCTTTACCAGAGGCTTAAAACCAGGACGGCGGCATGAATGTGTCCTGGTTTTCAGCTCACCACCACTACCAAGCAGCCCTAGTTACATGTGCCTAATGCAAGCAATTCTGCATGGAACAGGTTTGGGAAGGGGAGATACGAACTAGTTGAAAACAGCAGGCCACCCAAACTCCAGCTGAAGTCAGTGGGTGCTGTAGGTGATCAGCACCTCTGTAAATCAAACCACAAGTAATTGCTTTCAAAGGGGCTAGTTCATTGGATACAGTTTTTAGGAGAAAGCTCATGTAACATTTTGCAGTATAGAGGAGGATATTCTGGATGATGAAAGTGATTGAGAGGAGTCTGAATGAAAGGGTGAGAAAACGGCTGTCATCTGAACTCAGTGTAGTTCTTGGTTCTTGTGGTAGGACATGTTCCCATGCCAATCAGGAAGGGATTAAAGAGCTCCTCTGGGCACATTCATCCCCAGCCTGGAGCACCTGTAAGTTTGATCAAAACTGGAAATGGGCAGGTCCTTAAAAGAGAGGATACAAGCCCAGTGCATAGTGGCACTCTGAGGTAAGCAGAGCTAGAGCTCACTAGCTCCACAGAGCAGGGACTGCTTACCAGGAGAACAGCTGTAGAGCCTCGGCCACAAAGACCTTCTGAAAAAGTAGAGGGACAATATTTACTTTTCTTCCCTTTTGTTTAGAAGCCTGGGTCCTTCAAACTCCAAGAGGATAGGGGCCCAGACCCTTTCACAGAGACTAGTCACCTCTTACCTGGCAGGGAACTGCTGGGTGAACCCAGACTGTTTTGTGAGTTGCAGTGTTATTGGGTTTGCTCTTATCAGTTTGGGACGACTTTCACACCTGAAGGAGGGGCTGCTACCTACTTAAGACTAATGGCTGCAGGACGGAAGTCTAAACTGGCTCTACAGTGATGCCTACAGACAGGCAGGATGTTTATAATGAGGGAGGTGCCCACCCTCAGACCTAGAGGTAGAAATCATGATAAATGGTGGAGAATGCAGGCACTTGGTTGCCCAACCCTAATGAAAGGATAAATTAGACTGAGACTGAAAGTTCCTGTACATGAGAAACAGAACCCAAGCAGCATGGATCCAGAGTAGTGGTGCAAGTGGCTGACGGAGAGCCAGGAACAATAGGCAACCTAGAAACAGCTGGTCCAGCAACAGCTAGCCATTCAACAACAGCTGCAGACAACCCAAGAGCAGCAGCTGCTATGCAAGATGGCATCCTGGTAAAACAGTTACTGATGAGGCTCTAGCCTGCAGTGGCAACGAGGAGTCCCATAGCCAGGGTCATGAGGCTGGGGCTAGTGCTCCCACCAGTAAGACTGTGAAGCTGACTAAGATGGAGCCTGACAAGAAACCTGAAACTTTCTTGACCACTTTTGACCAGGTGTAAGTGGCATCTCAATGGGCTTCAGGACACTGGATCCTTGCACTGGCCTGCTGTCTGAGTGTCCTGGCCCAGGCAGTCTATGGAAGGCTAGACCCTGTGGCTACGAGGGATTATGCACTAGTTAAGGCTACCATCCTTTCTTAAAACCAGTGAGCAGATGCACCACCGCTGCTTCCAGACTGCAACATATCCCTGGGGAGTCAGGCCATGGGTGGTTGCCCAAAAACTGAAGGACCATTTCTGGAGGTGATTATGACTGGAGAAACTGAGAGGAACTCAAGTGGCTGAGTTATTACTGTTCTAACAGTTCATATACTCCCTGCTGGGGGATGTGAGTGGGTACTGAGGTATCACCCAGGGCAAAGGTGGTGCAGTTGATGGAGAACTTCATAGTTGCTGAGGAACCCCAGAGACGGGAGCTGGAGGGGGAAAGGGACAACCTGGGGCTAAGAAGCTGATGCTGCTTGACATGAAGCTCAGTCAGTGGATTACATCTGCTGCTGGTCAGGGGCAAGTACCTTTTGTCTTCAGCTTCACGGCAGCTGGCCCAAGCACCCAACTCTGGGTAAGTCACAGCAACAGGCTAGTTAGGGTGACCAGATAGCAAGTGTGAAAAATCGGGACAGAGGGTGTGGGGGGTAATAGGCACCTATATGAGACAAAGTCCTAATATTTGGGGCTATCTCAATAAAATCGGGACATTTGGTCACCCTAAGGCTAGGAAGGGTCTGGATGGGAACTAACCAGGGTGGATGGCCCTTGATCCTATCAACAAGATACCAGACCCCTACCCTAGACAGAATTATCACTGGACAAGAGAATGGGCTCAGTCCACAATATGGTAACCTGTGGGCAATCAGGAAATGACCAAAAAGAATGCCCTTCATGGAGTGTGGGTATGCCCAGATATAGATAGTGGAGAGTAGAGCATGAAAGAAAGGACTATTACCAAAATAATTGTTCCTATATGGATCAATGGGATGAAATTGCAGGGTCTGTTAGACTCCGAATGTAGTCAGACCTTGGTGCAGACTCCTTTGACTTCATGAGATAATGTCTAGAGCATTAACAGGGAAATGAAGGCCTACCCCAAGCAGACAGCTACAATTAACTGTGTGATGGCATACAAATGGCGTTCTGATGGCTGTAGCCTCAACATGGGCCTGTCCTGTCATTATCAGGTGATAGTACTTTCAGGAATTATCAGTGAGCTGGAAAATCCAAAGGCCATGGCTGTTGACCCAGTCCTGGACTGGTGGGACCAGGCAAGTCAAGAAAATCCTTGAGGGGAGATCAAGATCCACAAGGCACCCATCCATGTCACAGACAGGAGCAGTAGCTGGAGAATTGCCCTAGCCATATTTAGAAGCCTTGACTTGTGACACAGATTTCATCTGACCAAAGAGGGGATCCAGTGCTGAGCAAGGCCTACAATCCAATTGCTACCATGAACAACAAGGTGGTGGAACCTCATCGCCTGAGGCAGTGGCCTGATTTTGTACTCTGGGAAGAATGTATACAGTATTGTTGTAACTGTGAAGATCCCAGGATATTAGAGACACAAGGTGGGTGAGGTAATATTTGAAGAAGAGCTCTGTGTAAGCTTTAAAGCTTTTCTCTCTCACCAACAGACACTGGTCTAGTAAAAGAGATTACCTCACCTACCTTGTTTCTCTATACCTCCATTGAGTGTGATAAGCAAACTGAGGAGGTGAGTACCCAGTTACTGGTACCCTGATTGTACCAATGGGCACACCTGCAGCTAGCATGGCACCCCTTATGCGGGGCGCTTAGGCCAAGAGAACCTTGTCCTGGATGTTGTCTTGTTTCTGTTGGCCTGGTGTCCACCAGGAGGTCAGAGAATACTATGCCTCTTGTCCTGAGTGCCAGATGATTACCCCAAAAGACATCCCAAAGGCCCCCTGATCCTGCTCCCACTGATCAAAACTACCTTCAAGCAAATTGGGATAGATATGTTTAATGGACAAGGTACTCAGGCCTCACCAGCAGTATGATGTTACATATTTTGATGGTATCATTATATATAGTGCCAACTGGGATGACCCCCTGCAACAGGTATGAGCTGTTTGCCGGTCCTTGGCTGAAGTGGGTCTCACAGTCAATATCTGGCTAAATGCAAATTGGCAAATCAAGAAGTTACTTACCTGTGTTACAATGTGGAAGGAGACCAACTTAGGCTGCTAGTTAGCAAAATGGAGGGATTGTTGGGATGCCTTGTTCCTTGCACAAAGAAACAGGTAAGACACTTCTTTGGGCTAGCTGGCTATTATAGACTATTTGTCCCAGGTTTTGCTACCAGGCCAGTCCATCTGACAGACCTAATCAAAGGTAGTATTTGAGGATCCACGGAATAACAACTGTGAAAAAGCCTTTATCACCTTGAAAAAACAGTTGTGCCAGTTTCCAGTCCTCATCAATTCAGATTTTTCAAAGGAGTTTATTTCACAGCTTGACTTTCAGATGTAGGCTTGTCACAAGAAGTGAAAGGTGAGGTCCAGTTCTGTACCTGTTCCTGAGAGACAAGGCCTACTCCATGTTTGATAAAGAAGCGCTAGCAGTCAAATGGGCCATAGGGATCTCTTAGGTATTACCTGCTGTGTAGCCCCTTTTCTTTTGTTATGGACCATCCCGTCCATCAGTGCCTAAACACAGTGGAAGAGATGAACCTGTGCATTGTGTAATGGTGTTTAACTCTCCAACCCTAGAGTTTTAGAATACAGCATTATGCCAGAGCAAATTGCAGTAACATGGACTTCTTTGCAGGGAATGGGGGAGTCTGGATTGGACAATGGGATCCTGAGCTCTGTCCTGAGGGGTGGAATATGTGGTGGGACAGGTTCCTACCCCAGTCTGGAAGGGGTTAAACAGCTCCTCTGGGCACAGTCAGCCCCAGCCTGGTGCACCTGTGAGGCATATCAAAACTGGAATTGGGCAGGTCCTTAAAAGGGAAGATGCAAGCTTACTTCAAGGTGGCACTCAAAGGGAAGCAGAGTTAGAGCTCCCGAGTCCCACAGAGCAGGGCCTGCTTCCCAGGAGAATGACTGAAGATCCTCTGCCATCTGGACTTTGTGGAGAAATAGAGTCTGCCCTTTTGTTTAGAACCCAGGGTGCTCATCCTGAGTCCTTCAGACACAAGGGGGCTAGGGACCCAGACCCCTTTCACAGAGACTGACCTGGTGGGGAACTGCTAGGTGAGCCCTGACTGTCTTGTGGGCTGCAGTGTTATTTGGTTTTCCCTTTCCATTTTTGGACAACTTTACAACTAAAAGGGGGGCTGAGGTCTCCCTCAGGCTTACAACTGGAGGACCACTCTCTGAACAGCGCCTACAGCCAGTGAAGGAGAGTTTGACCCCATGGGGGCATCCTAGGGCTACAACCCATGACAGTTCTATTTCTGGACTTATACTCTGCTGCTGCTGTAGCTGGTTATTTGTGCTTTTGCAATGTTCATAGAAAGCTTTACAGCCTCCTGAATTCTATCCAGTGAGAGTGAAATGCTTCTCTATTTAAACTGTGTGTCAAATTCTGTTCTTACACCCATGCCACTCCCTCGATTAGAAAGCGATCTGGTATAATTTTCTGTAGCAATGACCCAAGACAGGCAAACATTTAAATAAAAATCTTAACATTAATATTTATACTGCATGCCACCTTGCCTACAGTAAGACAATATGCACCTAGTGATATACACTTGTAGAGGTCATTGTCTAATTCAATTCAAGAGACCATGCAGCTTCTTACCATGCGTACAAAATGGAAGCATAAACCAATGCCATAAACAGATTCTGTGGGCTTAGTGCACATTGTGTCTCACTCCTGCTACCCAGCGTTCACCATGTGTCCTGCATGGAAGAACTTTGCTACCCCAGCTGACAGAGCACCTGTCAATGGTGGTTCTTGAGGGGCAGATGGTGTTCCACGGTTTTGACTGTTGAGCTAACGCCAACCTCTAGGCAGAAGTATCCCAGGGTGAGAATGCACCCAGCCATATGCTTTCTAGATCTGTGAAGGAAATGTTACTGCAACACAGAGGAGGCCGCTCCTGTTCTCCCACCTAAGCAAGGCTATCGCTTTCCACCACAGCAGCTCATAATGTGGTGTCCCTTAACTCAGGGGCCTGATATTTGAGTTCTGAAGAAGTCCCGTGTTATTCATTAGTCTTGAATAAGCCTGTTTTTAAAAATAGGACTTGTGCTACCAAGTATAAAGATAATAAATGTTCAGTCTAGTCCTTGACATTCTGAATGAGGGTTTTTGTCTTTGAGGAGCCTTTAAGAAAGGAGGCATGCTTGGCTGGTCTGGTCTGTCATCGTATATTCAAGTAAGTTCACTGAAATCCAATGGAGTGACTCTGGTGCAAGTGAGAAGATTCAAACCCACTGTATCTTTTCTCTATTATTATTATTTATATTTTAGTAGTCCCTAGAGGCCTCAATCAGGGTCAGAGCCCTATGGTGCTATGCACTGTACAAACACATAATAAAAGACCGTCCCTACCCCAAAGGACTTACAGTTAGCCAGAGGCTAGGAGAAAGGAAGTTTAATTATCTCCATTCTATAGATGTGGAAACTGAGGTACAGAGTAAATAAATAACTTGCCCAAATTCTGTCAGAAAGTCTGTGGCAGAGCTGGGAATTTAACACATTTCTAGTCCTAGCCCAGTGCTTTAGCCACAAGACAAAATCCATAATAAAGCGGAACTTTCCATGCAGAACACTTGTATTGAGAGAGAAAACAGGAGCAGCTTTTCAAATATCCCTCTTGGCCTTTTTAACAATAACAAGACATACGGTTTGAGCTGTCATCGTGACGAATAAGCAGAAGCAAAAGCAGCAGCCATGACTGGTTTAGGAAATTGTTTCTACTTATGAAGAAGAATATATTCATATAGTGTATGAAGACTCTTCGGTCTCTTTGTGTAACAGTATTGTTGACAGAAATCATTTGGAATGCACTTGATGCACATACTGGAAACACGTTTTTCTCTGCAACCATGAATCATGCTAGCATTCAGTTCGTCTTTGGTGGCCTTTGTTTAGCATTCTGGTAGCTACAGAAAGTGATTCATATCATGTGCATCAATAGTAGCACCAGAGATTTTAAGAAGCGCCCTGAAACAGTGATTCAGGATAAACCGAGCACCCAAGCTTTCAGCACAGCCCAAAAAGGAAAATCCTTATGAATAACTTGATATTGATTTCTGGATTATTCCAGTCAAAATTTGCCCAGTGCTAGGTAGGCATTTTGCAACAAGAAACTTTAAGGGACACTGGGAAAACACAATGCTGCATTTCAAATGACTTTGTGTTCTGCATCAGGAGGTAAGTTGATTGCTTTGTGGCAGGCCTACATTCATTGTCCTTTTAGGTTCAGAAATAGTATAACAGCTGTTGCTTCTATCTTTAAGTCTGAATGATTGACTATAAAGTGCTTTAACACTAGATGGGTGGAGAGCAACAACCAAATGGCGCACAGTTCTACAGGGCAGGTAGACAAATGGGGAATATTGACCAAGAACACTGGAACAAACCTCTTCTCTTACAAAAAGGGCAACAGAATCTCTTTCCATGTAGAGCAGAGTGGCCATTACTTAAAAACCCTATCCCAGAACTTAGTTTGCCTGCTCTGGAAGAATAAAGTCCTGGGACATAGATAGTAACCTGTGGTTCTAGGAAACCTAGGGTTTTTTCTCAGGTATCGCAGGCAATTTTGATTTGGTCCAAATCCTTGTGAGCTGGGTGGGTGAAGGAAAGACCTGATATTCTTGCTACAATAAAACACGGTGTCAAAGAAATGAATCCATAATACTTAACAAAGCACGGCATGACAACACTTTCAGAAGGGGGTACTGTTTTGGGGTTTCTATCTTGAGGCAACTTGACATTTTTGGAGGTGTTTAGCACCCATAATGCCAACTGAGCAGGAACGTGCGCAGGAATTTAAATTTGACCCCTTTTGCAGGGGCACATTCTGTGCCCCCATCCTGACCCCAGCAGGCACTTGCTTTTCCCCCGCATCCTGGCAGGAGCTCACTCTTCCCTGCCTCTGTGGCCCTGGGCTGGAGAAGTTCTGTGTCCCCAAACCCATGCCCCAGCTTGCCCCTGTTTGTGCACATCCCTGCAGCTGAGTCAGATGTAGCTGTGTGCTAAGCATTTCTGAAAATGAGGCCCAATGTGTCTCAGACTGGGCCTCTAAAAACTGAAGCACCCAAGGAACAAAGGCTACTCCTCAAAACTGTGACCACACAAACCTCCTCAAAAGTTTCAGAGTAACAGCCGTGTTAGTCTGTATTCGCAAAAAGAAAAGGAGTACTTGTGGCACCTTAGAGACTAACCAATTTATTTGAGCATGAGCTTTCGTGAGCTACAGCTCACTTCATCAGATGCATACCGTGGAAACTGCAGCAGACTTTATATATACACAGAGAACATGAAACAATATCTCCTCCCACCCCACTGTCCTGCTGGTAATAGCTTATCTAAAGTGATCATCAGGTGGGCCATTTCCAGCACAAATCCAGGTTTTCTCACCCTCCACCCCCCCACACAAATTCACTCTCCTGCTGGTGCTAGCCCATCCAAAGTGACAACTCTTTACAACTCAAAAGTGTCTTTTTTATAGTCTCAACACTGTGTTCTATGAATGGCCCATTAGCCTCTCCTTCTGACTTATGCTGCGTCTATGCTGCAATTAAAAACTTGCAGCTCTTCTGTGCCAACTGGCTAGGGCTCGGACTAAGGGGCTGTTTAATTGCAGGGTAGATGGTATAGATGTTCCGGCTCAGGCTGCAGCCCATGTTCTCGGACTCTCCCATCTCGCAGAGTCCTAGAGTCCAGGCTTCAGCCCAAGCCTGAATGTCTACATTGCAATTAAACCACCGTGTAAGCCTGAGTCAGCTGGCACTGGCCAGCTGCAAGTGTCTAACCGCAGTGTAGACATATGCTCTGAAGCTCTCACCTCTCTCCTAGTTCATTAGAAACCTGAATTCAGATGTGATATAAAGCATTTCCTTTTGACTGATCTGAAAATGATTGACAGATTTGAGGGCTGGCAGTCTGCTAAACCCAGGAGGCTACTGCAATTTAACCTGGTATTTGGGATTTTTAATGGAAGAAATAGCCCATAATCTAGGCTCAATTAAACCTTTTTGGGATTGGACTGATGTTAATTAGTGTGAAGACTAACTCCTCAATTTATATTCTCCTCAGGAAGGTTTTGCCCTTTTCACATTGTGTCAGCAAACTGTGATCCTGTCAGATTCCATTGCTTCACTCTAATTGAAGTCTGGGCATGGGGAACAAGTCACAGTGTAGGGAGGCAAAGACCTGGCTCTGTAAATAAATTTGTCAAACTGACCTCAAGCAGGCAGGCACCTTTGGTGCCCAAAAATATTTAGCAGGTGCAAATGTGCCAGACACCAGTGACTCACAATATGCTTCTTTAACAAGTAGAAAGCTCGATGGGCTGTTTGTAATAGCACCATTTCCCATGTGCTTCTGTTTATTTATCATGGTACTTTGAATGCTGTAGCTCACAGCTAGACTTTACAGCCGTGCAGTTTACAGATCTTTGTGCACTCCTGATTCTCACTTACATGCAAACTTTTTTTATAGTGATCAATGAATTCATTTAAACTTTGATCACACTCAGATTTCATGGCTATGAACAGTTGACTCGAACATTGGGTTTTTTTGTTCTACTTGAGCAAGGCAACAAAAAAAATGGCAAAATGAAAAGAAGGACTTGTGGCACCTTAGAGACTAACAAATTTATTTGAGCATAAGCTTTTGTGAGCCACAGCTCACTTCATCGGATGCATGAATGGGGGAGCTAATGAGAAAAAGCCAATGAAAAGTTAGGATAAGAAATAAAGCATAGGCAGTAAGGAAAAGCAAATGCAGAGACTCTGGCTAATGCGTAAAATGGAATCACACGGGAAGACGATTGTGAGATTAAGGCATGAGAGTGGTAGGATGGGAAGGGGAAGATCAAGCAGCAGAATGACAGGCTGCCGGGAGAAGCATCATAGTCCAGCCCCTGTACATAAAGTGGCTGTAGTGTGGCTAGATATTGAGACAAGAGGAATTATTTCTTGGGGACAACAATAAAATGCTCTCCTCCTCCCAACCTGGAAGGTTTGGAACTGCAACAAATGGCCCCAGCCCTGCTGCTGTCAGGAAAGAGAAATGTGGGGAGGAGGGGGAGGAGCAAGCAAGCAGCAGAGACAGTCAGCAAGCAAAGAAGTAAGGAACTGACAGAAAAAGCCACAAAGGCAGAGTGCGAAGGTGGCAAAAGCAGCTACAACACAATGCTCTAAAATGTCCTAGGGATGCTTCTCTCTCTAAAGTGCTCCCCATCACCTCCCTGGCAGATTCAATGCACTAGTGATTTCTTCTGTCACTGTGCCTGTTTATAAAGATCTGATTATCCAATCAGGGAGCAGCAGCTATACCATGTGACTTAGGTAACACCTCAAATCCTGTATTCTAAATGTTGAATGTTCCAAGGCACTCTGGCAATGCACCAGAATGATGTTTGCTCCCACACAATTACACTGATGCTCTTTTCATAATATTTCTCAAGTCAATTCTGTGACTCTCAAGCTAAAACAAGGACATTTTAAAATTACTGTGCATCATCTTTCTTAGAGCTAAATTGAGCTTTTAGGCTCAGCCCTGCAACTGGTTCGCAGGCCTGCAAAAAAAAATTATAACTCAGTCATGTTTACTATCTGAAGTAAGTTTTTGCAGCCCTCTGAAGGGAACTTACTTTCCCTCTCATGCCTGGTCAGCTATTCTGGCCAACAAGTAGAGGGAAGTGGCAACGAGGCTCACAAGAATTGTGTCTGGAGACTCCAGACAACAAGTGCTGACTTTTCAAAGTGCCGGGGGGTGCTCGACCCCTGGCTCTGCCCCCACTCCACCCCTTCCCCCAAGGCCCCACCCCCAACCCTCCTCTTCCCGCCCCATTCTGCTCCCTCCCTCAAGTGTGCCACGTCCTCGCTCCTCCCCCTCTTCCTCCCAGCCTCCTGCATGCCACGAAACAGCTGAGTGGGTGGGAGGCACAGGGAGGGAGGGGGAGCCACCGATCAGTGGGGACTGCCGGCGAGCAGGAGGCGTTTGGGGGGGTGGAGCTGATAGGGGGGCTGCTGGTGGGTGCTCAGTACCCACCATTTTTTCCCTGTGGATGCTCCAGCCTCGGAGCATCCACGGAGTTGAAGCCTATGCTCCAGACTCAGATTTGAGATGCAAGTGGATGGTGGAGGAAATGACTCCGTCGATGCTCCTTCTGACCCAAGTAAAAATAAACCATAATTTAGCCCTTGCGAAATGTGGTGACATTCCCTGTATAAACTTGTTTAAAAGAAACCTTCCTCACAATTTCCCTGTGTCAGTAAGTGTACGGGATTAATATTTAAACTTGAACTAGCAGATCTAAGATTTGAGCCAATTGTACCTATACAAATAAATAGAAGAAGCTTATGGCCAGCATAATGAATTAACACAACTGCAACAAACTGGCAATGAATGGGAAAATAGAGCTCCCTTTGTTACGTAAGCCAAATCTCAGAAGTCAGGTTCATGATGATTATCTCTCTGCCCTGCCACCTTCCCCCTTTATTTGTGAAGTTATGAAAACTCTTTTGAAGTTATGATAACTCTTGCATTTATAAGAAACCTGATCCAAGTTATCATGTATAAATGTCAGCTGGCTATCCTTTAACATAGACAATGAACATACGTGGGAGGCATTTTATTGAACATAGAACACAGATTGCCCTCCAGCACAAAAATAAGGTACACATTCTATACATAGGCAGGAGAGTTTGGCTTGTACTTAAAGCAAAGCCAGTTAGTGCGTCGGGGATCTATTCCTAGATCTGACTTTTGGCCAATCACTTAATTTCTTTATGCCTAATTTCTCCCATCTATTCAATAAGGAATAATACTAGGTGATCTTCCTCACCTAGGTGTCATGAGGGTTAGTTCGTTAATGATCAAAGTGCTTGGAGATCTTCCAATAGCAACTGCTACAGACTTCCAAAATATTATAAAGTACCATTAAGCTATTCATATTTTAAAAACTTTTAATGATCCACAGTCTTTTTTATTCAACACTGGCATTGACATGCATTTCATTTATTACTACAAATTCTTATGAGCTGACAGTTATATTTACTCAGGCCTAGCAAGAGTAGGAGAAAAACATTTAAAAAATCCTCTTAGGTTACATCACAATCATCGAAACTTTAAACTATTTTTGTACTAAGACCTTGTCTACTCACAAGCTGTACAGTGTTAACTAACTATAGTTGGCCCAGCTTGTGAGACCCTTATACTCCACTTGATTCCATATCTCTGAACATAAGAATGGCCATACTAGGTCAGATCAATAATCCATCTAGCCCAGTATCCTGTCTTCCGACAGTGGCCAATACCAGGTGCTTCAGAGGGAATGAACAGAACAGGTAATCATCAAGTGATACATCCCCCTTTGTCTACTCCCAACTTCTGGCAATCAGAGGGTAGGGACACACCCAGCACATGGGGCACATCCTTGCCTATCCTGGCTAATAGTCATTGATGGACCTATTCTCCATGAACTTATCTAGTTCTTTGAACCCCATTATAATTTTTGCCTTCACAACATCATCTGGCAATGAGTTCCACAGGTTGATTGTGCATTGTGTGAAGAAATACTTCCTTTTGTTTGTTTTAAACTTGCTGCCTCTTAATTTCATTGGGTGACAATGGGTGTTTGGAGAAAATTTTATAACTTTTGAACACTGCATTCAATCAATTCCAAAATTTCAGGGAATGAACTAGACATCATTGAGAAGAAACTAATTGATTTTGGTGAAAATTGGAAAAACCAAAAAATGTGACATGGGGGACTCATAGAGCCCGCGGTATCTGGTTAGCAGAGCACAGCTTCAGCCAGCTCTGTAATTCTATATGGAATTATAGGGCTGGAAGGGACCTCTAGACATCATATAGTCCATCCTCCCAAGCTAAGCTGGGACCAACTATGTCTAGACCATCTGTGACAGGTGTTTAACCTGTTTTAAAAAATCTCCAATGAAGGTCATTCCACAACCTACCCAGGTAATCTGTTCCAGTGCTTAACTATCCTTATAGTTAGAAACTTTTTCCTTGTATCCAACCTATATCTCCTTTGCTGCATACTAAGCCAATTACTTCTTTTCCTATCCTTGGTAAACATAGAGAACAATTGATCACTGTTCTCTTTATAAACCACCTTTTACATATTTGGAACCTTTTTACATGTCCCCAGTCTGGCTTCTCTTCTCTAGACTAAATATTCTCAGTTCTTTCAACCTTTCCTCATAGGTCAGTTTTTCTAAACCTTTTATCATTTTTGTGGCTCTCCTCTGCCTCCAGGCAGGGGGGCCAAGGACACTTGGGCCTAGTACACAGAGCTGCTGCGAGTGCCTCCAGGCGGGAGGGGGGGCCAAGGACACCTGGGCCTAGTGCAAGGGGGCTTCATCGACACTCGTGGTCTTCCATCCCCTCGAGTTACCTAGTGGCCATGCCCCAGTGTCCCCAACAGGCCCATCTTTTTAAAAAAGAACTTTAGGTCGGGTTAACATACATCTGTATTTTCCCGGACATGTAATACTTTTTGGTTTTTAAATCGCCATCCGGGAGGAATTTTTAAATTCCACTGTATGTAAGCTATATGGCAGCTTCCCAACCAGATCATCCTGCCTATAAATCTCAAAGCTGCCACCCAAAACTTGAGGGCTAATTTACCAAATGTAATCAGAAGGACCAAGTTGTTGTGGGAGGTACCTGCCACAGGCTGGAGTGCAGGTGCTCCACAGAGAGGAGGTGGCTGCTATTGCTGAATTGGGACTGGAGGAGTCTTCTGAAGTGTCAGTTCATCTGGACAGAGATGAGCATGATGCCACAAAGCCCCTCAGCTGTGATGGGGAGGAGAAGCAAGAGTTTACTGATAGCATCCACAAAGAAGATTCCTGGAGAAATATGAATGAAAAAAAGTTAAATTTTGGTCATGTGACCTCTCCAGAAAAGGAATGGCAAACACTTTTACACCCACAGTGTCACTATTTGAGCTCAACTGTACTAGTAACCCTCTCTTGTTATTACATGCCACCTTTTTTCAGGCCAGTTAGTATCGGCACTGCAGGCTTCACTGAGGTATGATACACCAGAGGATGCCACTGAGTATGTTTGTGGAAAACGCTTTAGCTTCATTAACAGCAGAATTAACAAGAATACTGTTTACATAATGATAAACGGTCTTTCCCAGAGTGATTTTTGAGGGTTTACAAAGTTGTATACTCTCCTGCCCAAGGATGAACCCCTGACACCAGGCCCCAGAGCATATTTGTCCTGACTTTTCTGTGCCTAAGCATACATTTCCCTAACATGTGTCCTTACAAATTAGGTATATCAGAACCCATTTCTAGGCCATGCATTCCTTCTAGTCAGCACAGCTATATATAATCAAATCATGCCTGGTCACATAAATTCCTCTTGGGCATAAAAGCAACCTCCTTCCTCATCTTGCCAGTATCCATTACCATAGATTTGTAGTCTCTTCAAACTGTGCTGAGTGGTAACAATGATTGAAAGAATCAGCATGCCCGTTGAGAAGTGCCTTATAAGTCTGTTAGAATTTGTATAGCTGGTTCCTCTGAAATGCACAGCCAGCTCATTTCCCCCAAGTGGATTGCCACTAAGGAAGTGGCTGTTGTCATGACAATTCAGAAAGAAGGGCAGCATCTGATCCCAAAGTATCTGCAAAATATTCTTTTGTCCTACAAAACTGGATCTTCCTGCTGAGTCACATGAGGGTGAGTCTGGGCCCAGGGGAATAAACCACCACAATCCTTCTTAAAGCTTTAACATTATCATCTCTATTGGCTGAGTGTATAGCCAACATCCTGGCCACTGTCACTTCCTGATTTGCTTGAGCACCTGGGCATCTCTTTTTGGCTGCAACAGGTACCCCCATTGTTGAAAAAACTGAGCTGTGAATTCAAAACCAAGGAATTACAGTGACTTGTTCAAGACTTCACAAAATTAAAAAGCCAACACTGTGTGACTTTAAATGTGTAAATATATATAAGGGACCTTAGAAACCTCATCCTAACCTGCACTGCACCCTGTAATGGCTCTAGGCTTACCAGTGGTATTGCCTAGTGGTTAGATCCCTGGGTGACAATTGTCCCCCATATTTAGTGTCCCCAGTGCTCATTCCAGCACAGCGGCCGTCTCTCTTCTTGCAGATAGTAACTCAGCCTTCCAGTCAGGTCACCTTTGAAGTCTTCTCCTTTCTGGGGTAACAGAGCCCAACAAAGTATAGAAAACCAGTGTTTCCAGGCCCCCACAGGCCTGAGAGACTTACTTCGGGGCTTATAACACCTTTATCCCCTTTATCTCAAGGGGTGGGGAAAATTAAGCCCCCCTCATGGCTGGCTGGTATAGAGCCAGGCCCTTCCCTCTCTGCTGGGTTGATTTAGGGTCCTACGAGTGGTAGCAATATAAAATATCCAGAAATGCTCCAAAGTTGCCTCCCTGGGCCACTTCCTACCACTTACTTTCCCAGTCCAGGGCATGGTGAGAGTCTCACAAACAATCCAAGGAAAGATAGAGTGAAGGGTTCCTTAAACTTTAAGGGCAAGCTTGTCCTTTCTGTGGGGTCTGGGGTAGCTACTGTTTGTAGACCCCCCCTTTCCTGCAGCAAGGACTCCCTCTGTACCCTGACTCAGGAGTTCTCGGAATAGGTCCATCTCCCTTCCCGAGCTGTCTGGCTTTCTGATAAATTCCTCCTCCAGGTGGAGCAGCCTCTGCAATGCACTGGAGCAGGGCCACCTGGGCCCAGATCTCCTCCTTAACCTCAGTGTGGGATTTATATATCCCATCACACACACCCAGAAAGAAAACCAAACAGCTCTTGAGAGAGTTCATCTGAAAAGATCAAACTACTCTCAGAAGCTCTTTCACCTTTCCCAGCCCAAGGTAGATACCCATTTATCCAAGTGTGTTGTAGCACCTGTCCTGTTCTCTGGTACCACTGTGAGTCACATTTTATATACAGTGCAAATCCTTTAATTCTATTTTTAGTTAGGTTTACTTTTTGGTTTGAACTGTGATGCAGAAGAACATTTGACTTCCCTTCTCTTCCCCCCACTCCTCCCCAGCTGTTTTCTAACATTTTGCTGTTTTTGAACATTCTTTGAATGAATATTCTGAGGCATATTTACAACCCTGTCAACAAGACTGCAGGAGCAGTAGACTACGTGATCAGATTTTAACATTCATAATGAGGTACCTATATGGCATAATGCAGGCTTGCGAGAACCCAAAATATTTCCAACACCCTATTTCCAGGCTTCAGAGTCAGGATATTGTTCAAATTGGCTCTGAAGGAATTAACCTTTGTTATGACAATAGAGCAAAAATATAATCAGGTCAAATATATTCCCTCTTACTAACAGTTGACTTTTATGGGACCTCATCAAGTCTGTTGTATCTGGTGACAGGAAGGTTTGCAGAAAGGGATGTTTTCTGCCTTGATAGCAACTGCTTTTTCATCTGTTCTCTTTGTTGTAATCCCACTTTTTCTGGTGTCTTTGCTTCAGCAGTCAGCTCAGAAAAGAGGATGGCACTTTGAAAAGGGTTCACATAGAATTGTAGGACTAGAAGGGACCTTGAGAGGTCCTCTAGTCCAGTCCCCTGCACTCATGGCAGGACTAAGTATTATCTAGACCATCCCTGACAGGTGTTTGTCTAACCTGCTCTTAAAAATTTCCAATGATGGAGATTCCACAACCTCCCTAGACCCTAGGCAATTTATTCCAGTGCTTAACTACCCTGACAGTTAGGAATTTTTTCCTAATGTCCAACCTAAACCTCCCTTGCTGCAATTTAAGCACATTGCTTCTTGTCCTATCTTCAGAGGTTAACAAGAACAATTTACCTCCCTCCTGCTTGTAACAACCTTTTATGTATTTGAAAATTATTATCATGGGCTCTCTCAATCTTCTCTTCACCAGATTAAACAAACCCTCTCAATCTTCCTTCATAGGTCATATTTTCTAAACCTTTGATCATTTTTGTTGCTCTCCTCTGTACTTTCTCCAGTTTGTCCACATCTTTCATGAAATGTGGCACCTAGAACTGGACACAATACTCCACTTGTGGTCTAATCACAGAGTAGAGCTGAAGAATTACTTCTTGTGTCTTGTTTGCAGCACCCCTGCTAATACATCCCAGAATGATGTTTGCTTTTTTTTGCAACAGTGTTACACTTTTGACTCATATTTATCTTGTGATCCTCTATGACACAAGATCCATTTCTGCAGTACTCCTTTCAAGGCAGTCATTTCCCATTTTGTATGTGTGCAACTGATTGTTCCTTCGTAAATGAAGTATTTTGCATTTGTCCTTATAGAATTTCATCTTATTTACTTCAGACCATTTCTTCGGTTTGTCCAGATCATTTTGAATTTTAACCCTATCCTCCAAAGCACTTGCAACCCCTCCCAGCTTGGTATCATCCTCAGACTTTATAAGTGTCCTCTCTATGCCATTATCTAAATCATTGATGAAGATATTGAACAGAACTGAACCCAGAACTGATCCCTGTGGGACCCCACTCATGATGTCTTTCCAGCTTGACTGCAAACCACTGATAACTACTCTCTGGGAATGTTTTTCCAAACAGTTATGCACCCACTTTATAGTATTTAAAGGAAACATTCCTGAAGTACATCTAAGCATGCCCTGTCCCTCCTGAAAGACTAAATAGTCACTATGGCAAAGCTCCTAGGCCATGCTCCTGAAGAGGGGAAATATTAGTTTCAGAAAAAAAATAGACCAAATTTACCCCAGTGAGGGCCAATCAATCTTGCAGTGTTTTCCTAGGCAAAAGTCACATTTAAGTCAAGACCAATGGGTGTTCTGCATGAAGTAGATCTCCAGGAGTGGGTCCTAAGGACTACAGGTGACTCGCATCTTACGCAAATTCAACTATATGTGCTCGGCAAAAAAAAAAGAAGAATAACAAGATAACTGTAAATAGTGTGGGTGATTCCACCCACCATTCCACTCAACGAGTGTATGCCCCGGAGTGAGCGTGAGGTGGGAGACGTGAATCTGCTGTTCCCTCAGTCAGTCTCAGTTTCCACGTGCCTCTCATAGTGTGAGCATCTTGCAGCGCTGAGTGTGATTCTAGTGTTTAAAGATACTGTACGTATTTTTCTTACAACCTTGCCCCTAAACACAAGCCAACTACTTCATCTGGTGCTCAACCAAAGAAACAGTGATCTGTTCCAATGCTGGAGGAAAAATTGGCTGTGTTGGACTTATTGAGAGACTGTATGTCGGTCTCCAACATGCTGCATAAATATGGCCACAACGAATCTAGCATCTGTGCCATCAAGATTTGAGAGAGAGAAATTCGTCAAGCCGTGGCATCAAGTGCTCCAATAACTGCTAAGATGCGTGATAAGACTTTAGTGAAGACTGAAAAGGCTGGAAGACATGAACTGTAAACGTGTGCCTATTGATAGCAACACATTGCGAGAAAAGGCTCTTAGCCTCTATGCGCTGTTCAAACCTCCCGCCGAAGAGGGACAGCCTTCTGATGAGAAGGAATTCAAAGCCAGCCAAGGTTGGCTTAACAGTTTTAGGTACTGCTTTAATCTCAAAAACGTGCAGACTACTGGTGAAGCTGCATCTGCCACTGAAGAGGCAGCAAAAGCCTACCTCAAACAATTAAAGAAAATCATAGAAGAAAAGGGCTATCTTCTGGAACAAGTTTTTAACGCTGATGAGCCTGGCCTCTTCTGGAAAAAAATGCCCAACCGCACTTACACTTTGAAATCAGAAAGACCAAGCCCCTGGCTTCAAAGCAGCTAAAGACTGTGTGACTGTGTTGTTTTGTGGCAATGCGGCTGGGCATTTAATAAAGCCAGGCTTGCTCTACAGGGCTGCAAATCCCTGTGCCCTAAAAGGCAAGAACAAAAATCTCCTGCCTGTGTTCTGGCAATCAAATAAAAAGGCTTGGGTGACAGCAGCATTGTTTCTGGATTGGTTCCACAAGTGTTTCATTCCGGAGGTCAAGCGGTACCTCAAAGAGAAAGGACTTGACTTTAAAGACTTGGTGATTGTAGACAATGCTCCTGGACACCCTGCGGCACTCAGGTTTGTGCATAATGACATTGAAGTCGTCTTTCTCCCCCCGAATACCACCTCCATCCTCCAACCTCTCGAACAAGGCATGATTCGCTGTTTCAAGGCCACATACATGAGGCTTACGTTCTCACGGATACATAGCGCTATGGATGCTGATCCCAATCTCAATGGGTTGGAGTGTTGGAAGTCCTTCAACATTGCCGATTGCATCACTTATATTAAACAGGCAATGGATGCAATCAAGCTTGAAACAGTCAATGCATGTTGGTGAAACCTATGGAAAGAACGTGTGAATGATTTTTAAGGGTTTCCCGACCATTGACAAAGAAGCGAAACACATTGTTCAGGTGGCCAGGCAAGTGGGTGGTGATGGCTTTGTTGACATCCTTGAAGAAGAATAAGTTATAAGTTAAGAAGAATAACTGGAGTAGAAAAATTCTGAGGCGCCTGATGGGACATAATCTGAATTTGATACCAAATATAACAAATGTTTCAACTATTAGAGGCTGGTAGCCCCACAATGGGGAAAAAATCCTAATAAAGATATTTAGGCTCCAATCCTGAAAACACTTATGTACTTATGTTTGTGCATAAATGATCAGGGTCTAAATCTCCTCCACTCAAACATTAACGGTGCTTCCTAAATGCTAATTATATATAGTACGAGGACAAATGTGAATGTATAACATAGGGGCTTACGTGCAGTAAAACAACAAAAAGGCTAATATGGTAGAACCCTTTAAGACTTTTAAAAAATGTTTTCCTATTGTTTGACATCAAAGCTGTTACCTGTTTCAAAGTAAGAGTTAAACTTAAATGACTGTCCCTTGTGTGAATTTATAAATAGTCAATGGTTTGTTTCAGTCAATATAAGCATCCAAAACTTTGAACATGTATCAGAACCTGTTTGATCTGGTAGATGGGATGGGGATCTCTGGAGGAGATGTGAGATTTTCAGTAGGTCCTGGTTTGACTGGATTGGAAATACCACTACAACATACTTTCTTATGGTATTCCAGTTCTTTAGCTTCTGGTGATGAGTGAAACCAGGAAGTGTAGAGCTACATGGCATTTAAAAGAAGAAAAACTTAATTACCACTCTCTAAATCTCCAATGAACCATTTGGGATTCTGACTTACTACCATCTCGTGTTTACCTGTGGTTACCCTTTAAAATTCAGTAGAACTCTTCGACATCATGAGTAAGTTGAGGTCCAGAGTATTCAGTCAGATGCACTATGGTGTTAAACATTACCAGTAGGGAGTGAATGTGTATACAGGGATGTAGCAGAAAATATTAAAAATTTGACAGTCAAGGAATTGCTTTTCCCCACCCTGGACTACTGAGCTCAGCTTTATCTTTGGTGCATTCACAATGTTATCAGGAATTTCCAGGTGCCAGAAAATGGGCACATTTTAGCATGGTTGTCCATTTGATCCAAAGAGTAATGGCAAAGATAATGTGGTGAGTCTGTTCCCAGCTCCACCATTAAAGCAATTATCTTAGCTAGATTTGTGGCTGGTACTAGCAGAGACTCACTGGGGAGGAAGTTCATAGCTTTACTGTTGCTAGAGTCTGTTCTCATAGACACAAATTCATAAGGCAGGGTGAGGTGGGGGGAAGGACAAAGTAAAAAAATGGAAAATGATTTTAAAGAATCTGAGCTCCTGTTTGTGAGAAGCTTCCTTATAAACATTGTACGTGGGGAGATATGGGTATAGACGTGTGTGTGGTAATGATATACTTATGGCAAAATGTGGAGCCATGTTATAAACTCACAGATTCCAAGGTCAGAAGGGACCACTGTGATCATCTAGTCTGACCTCCTGCATAGCACAGACCATAGAACTTCCCCAAAATAATTTCTAGAGCAGATCTTTTAGAAAAACATTCAATATTGATTTAAAAATTGTTTCCCAGGAGAGTCCCCCATCCTGTAAATATGGCCTACATTCTTTTTTCCTAGATATATATACATTTAAACTCAGGCATATTAAAATGCATATTGTTTGCTTGTGCCTAGTTTACTAAGAGATCCAGATCTCTCTGTATCAGGGACCTCTTCATGAAATCCTCTTCATATTTACCATTTCCCAATTTCTGTGTCATCTGCAAACTATCAGTGATGATTTTATGTTTTCTTCCAGGTCATTAATAAAACTGTTAGAATCATAGAGTTAGAAGGGACTGCAAGTGTAATCTAGTCCAGTGGTTCTCAACCAGGGGTCCGCGGCCTCAACCTGTTTCAGGGGGTCTGGCAAGCAGGGCCACTCTGAGCCCCAAGCCCTGGCACCCTGAGAGGTGGAAGCTCCGAGATCCCCTATCCCCACGCGGGGCTAAAGCCCGGAGCCCTACCACCCTCTGGGGCAGAAGGTCCAACCCTGTCCAGCCCTGCGGCACTCAAACCCCAAGCCCTGGTGCCTTGGCAGAAGTCACCCAGTGGGACTGAAGCCCTGAGTCCCAGCACTCTGAACCCCAGCAGAAGTCGACCCACGGGGCTAAAGCCCTGAGCCACCACGACCCCAAGGGGTAGAAGCCTCAACCCCCACAAACACACAGCTGAAGCCTGGAGCCTCTGCCGCTGGGCAATGGAGTTTTCATAGTATGTTGAGGTGGGGGGCTTCCGAAAGAAAAAGGTTAAGAATCCCTGGTCTTGCCTAATCCCCTGCCAAGATGCAGGATTTGTTGCGTCTAAACCATCCAAGACCGATGGCTATCAAGCCTCCTTCTGAAAACCTCCAGTGAAAGAGCTTCCACAACCTCCTAGGCAGTCTGTTCCATTGTCCTGACGTTTCTACAGTTAAGAAGTTTTTCCCCAGATTAAATCTAAATCTGCTATGCTGTAGGTTGAACCCATTGCTGCTTGTTCTGCCCTCTATGGCAAGAGAAAACAACTTTTCTTCATCTTTTTTATGGCAGCCTTTCAAGTTTTGAAGACTGCTATCCTGTCCCCTCCCCCTTAATCTCCTCTTTTCCAAACTAAACATATCCAGTTCCTTCAGTATTTCCTCGGATGGCTTGCATTCCATCCCTTTGATCATTTTTGTTGGACCTTTTCCAGTTTCTCTACATCCTTTCTACACATTGGTGACCAAAATTGGACACAGTACTCCAGCTGAGGCCTAACTAGCACCGAGTAGAGCAGCAATATCACCTCCCATGACTTGCATGCTATGCTTCTGTTCATGCAACCTAAAATTACATTTGCTTTTTTTGCAACAGCATTGCATTGCGGACTCATGTTGAGGTTGTGATCCATGACAACTCCCAGATCCTTCTCAGCAGTGCTGCTGCCAAGCCAGTTATCCCCCATTCTGTATTTATGCAGTTGTTTTTTCTTCCCTAAGTGTAGCACCTTACATTTGTCTTTGTTGAATTTTGTTTTGTTGTCTATAGCCCAGTTCTCCAATTTATCAAGATCCCTCTGAATTGTAGCTCTATCCTCTGCAATCCCCCTTAGCTTTGATCAGTATGCTCTCTATTCCTACATCCAGGTCATTAATAAAGATGTTAAACAAAACTGGACCCAGAACAGATCCCTGTGGAACTCCACTTGAGACCTCCCTCCAATCTGATACCATTCCATTAATAATCACTCTTTGTTTGTAGTTGTTTAACCAATTATGTATCCCCTTAATGGTAGTTCCACCAAGCCTGCATTTCTCCAGCTTACTTATCAGAATGTCATGTGGGTCTGTGTCAAAAGCCTTGCTGAAGTCCAGTTAAATAGTATAGGACTGAGAACAGATTGCCGCGGGGCTCTATTAGAAACAAAGCCATTCACTGATGATTCCCCATTTACAATTACTTTCTGAGACCTATCAGCCAGTTTTTAATCCATGTAATGTGTACCATGTTAATTTTGTGTCATTCTGTTTTTTAATCAAAATGTCAGCAATACCAAGTTAAATGTCTTACAGAAGTCTAAATCTATTACATCAACACTATTACTTTATCAGCCAAACTTGTAATCTCATCAAAAAATATTAAGTTAGTTTACAGAATCTATTTTCCATATCCGCATGTTGATTGGAATTAATTATATTACCCTCCTTTAGTTCTTTATTAATCGAGTTCTGCATCACACACTCTATTATCTTGCCTGGGATCAATGTCGGGCTGAAAGGTCTATAATTACTTGGCTCATCCTGTTTACCCTGTTTAAATTTGGCACATTAGCTTTCTTTTAGTCTTCTGGAACTTCCCCAGGGTTCCAAGACTTACAGAAAATCAATATTAACAGTCTAGCAAGCTCCTCATCCTGCTCTTTTAAAACTCTTCTGTGTCATAGTTCAGGGCAACTGCACCTGTATTTCCCTCCCATGGTTCAGTAAGGGTAAGGTCCTCAGCTGTCACCTCTCTTGGGCAGAGACCCTCATCTCTCTTCCTCCTCACTGGGGTTTTTCCAGGCTGCACAGTTCCCTGCCTGCACTGTGAGTTCTTCAGCAAGTCAGATTACCTAAGCAGTCCTGCCTTGCTTTTTCCTCAGAGGCTATAAACAGCATAACTGCCACAGCTATAAGTTACTGTGACCCTAGGCATCCCTGTATTAACACCCTACACATACTGATATAATAATTTAAAATAAAATATGCCTTGTGAGGGATCATTTGAAAACTAATAACACACTGATCAGTAATATCATTGTAAAATATGTGTAACAATGCTATATGTGAAATTGTGGCTACTCACTCATATTATGCTTTAAAGTCTATGACTAAAAGCTGTTTAAATTAGACATGTCAAGGGGTGTTGATAAACAGATTGTCTCCAGACAAAGGAAAGAGGGTGACACCTCAGACCAGGTGTGGCCCTAATTCAGTGGGTTATTCATTCATATTGGAGGTTGCATAATGTGCATAGGTTTCAGAGTAGCAGCCGTGTTCGTCTGTATTTGCAAAAAGAAAAGGAGTACTTGTGGCACCTTAGAGACTAACCAATTTATTTGAGCATAAGCTTTCGTGAGCTACAGCTCCCTTCATCGGATGATCACCTGATTGACCAGCCCACCTGATTGGTTTTGGGGATTCAGCTGGAGCTGGTAGAGGTGGCAATGTCACTTGGGTCCCCCTCTCTGGCCCAGTCTGCTCAGAACTTCTTTCAGAATCAGAACAACTAAGACCCCATGGTGTTATGGTGGTTCTCAAAGTCCCAGAAGATGGTGAAGGTGGCTTCTTCTGGTTCACTTGTCTCCCAGTCAATGGTGGTTAAACAGCTTCTTTATTTCACACATTCCACCACCCTGTCATCTTTATTTTTTTAAAGACCCCCAACAGGGAGTGAGGGGTAGAATAGCTCATTCCCATGTTATTATCCTTTATCCACTAATTAAGCCTATTTTTGACATGCTAATTTTGGGCCATTGATTTCCAGTCCTACGCTTTTCTCATTTAGCAGTAATGATTTTAATAGTCACCCAATTATATTAATAGGCCTTTTGTTTTCACATCTCACAATTAGAATAAATTTGTAAGCCCAATTTTTACAACAGCACCTGACTCTCCCCATGCATTGTTTGGATGCCTAACTCAAGGCGGAGGATTCCATTAGGATGTCAAGGGCATAGGCATTGCACTGTTCAAGAATCTTTGTGGATATAGGCCCAAGTGACCTGCCCAAGGTCACACAGGCTGTGGTAGACCAAGGTATTGAACATAGGTGTCTTGAGTCCCAGTCTGGTGCCTTAACCACAAGAACATTCTTTCTCTGTTTTTGTTTTCATGCAGCAAATATAGGCCTCTTCATCAGGCTTAACAGTAGCTTGCTTGCAAGTCATAATGATTCCACACAGAGTCTAACCAGTCACTTGAAATAGCAGCTGTTGTGATCTCTAAACTCCTATCCATGGTGAACTTGTTTTTGAAAATCAGTTTCCCGAAGTTTAGTTGTCTGTCCGTACTAGGCTACAAGGCATCTGGGATTCCTGTCATTTACATCAGAATGTGTAGAGTGAACTTATACAGCAATATTTGAAATCCTTGGATAAAAGACTGGGTAAAGTGTTTGAGGTAGGTAAATGTCCTCTCCTTTGCACCTGCAGAGCAAAAGCCTCCCTATGAGAACATGCATACACAACCCAGCCCCTGGAGACTAGAGAAAAGGAAACTGTATCTTTGTGTATAGTGTATAATTTTGTGAGATGTACTGATTCCATGGGGATGGGCACATTGTAACAGAAATTAACCTTCCAGTATTGTGGTCTGGATTTCTCCATGAGCTGTCCCCTGCACGCTTGTTAGGAGTCTCCTGATATCACAATGTGAATCAGCTTGTTGAATATATTGACTCTGAAGTATGGTCCTATTCATTTCCTGGACTGGACAGGACATTAATCTCCATCTAGTGTTATCACACTGGAGTTGTGAAAGAGGTACTAATTGCATGGAAAAGAAAAATGACCTTTTTCATTCCCTGACAACCACGGCAGTTCTGGTTGTCTGGAATGGCCAACGTGCAGAATTCCTTCTTTTGTATGATTTTTCTACCTTTTTTATAGTCCGCTCCTGTTTTGCATGCCTCCTGGGCCAGTTAGCACTGTCAACAGTGGAGTCTGCCTTATGAAAATGTACGAACTTAAATAGATGAGTTTTATAGATGGGGAATCTGAGGCAGAGAGAGACTAATGGTGGGCTGAAAAAAGCTGGCAACAGAATCCAGTCTCCTTAGTCCAATGCTGTAACCACAAGACAGTATTTCCTCTCTTCTCACTCTTTGGTCAAATATAGCCTTTTAGGCTAGGATTGTGAAGAGTTTAAGGGAATTAGGTGCCCAAGTCACATTACAATTCAAAGGGAATTGGGTGCGTAGCTCCCTTCAATTATACTTCATAAAACAGTGCAGTTCACCCACATCACCAGCAGTAAAGTGAATTTGTTGGCTCACTGGCTGATTGGGGACAATGACGTGGATCTTTAGGAGGCTATTGTTACAAACCGAAGATTGATTTCTTCTGATGGTTCTGTGTAGATTCTAGTATTAAATTTAAAAAAAGGATTTCAGAATCCTACAAATGAGAATTCAGCTACATGAATATCTGATAAATTTTTATTCTTCATACTTGACAAAATTTTAAAGTCTCAATTCATTTTGTGTGCACTGTCACAATACTATGTAAGAACAGCAGCATTTAATAAGACAGGAAGGCATTTGAAAGTGAACAAGATGTTTTCAAATGGATACATATTCTACGCTGCAATCAGATGGTATTTATGAATTTTTTTTTCTCGGTGACTATATATTCAAAATAAACATAGTGAGAAGGAGGAAGATGGCAGGTTAGACCCTAGGGGGAGTTGAGGGCCATCTTAATTAGCATACTATGGGCCGGATTCTTCTTCATACTGATGTAACTTCATTGGTTTGTGGGAGTCACTCCCAATTCATGTCAGTGGAAGTCACAGGTGAATCAGGCCCATTGTTTCATTGTACTTATGCATTCATGAAGCTGTAGCAATGCACCTTCGTGTGCTCAATATTTCTGTGCATGATTTTCTAATGTTAACAGGTCACTAATCTGTGCTAGACCAGCCTTGTGATGAGCCAGCTGAGGATCCTAAAACTAGCTTTGTCCCCATTCAGTCTTGTGCTAGCACAGTTTGGCCAGACCAGAGAGTCTGACTTACGTAGACTTACTTACTGTAGCTTTTAATATAGACCACCGATTTAAAAAATCAAATAAAAATATCATTGCCACTGTTAACATGTGACACTTATCTTTTGAAAGGCATTAAGTATAACATTCACTATTAGAATGAATCCACAAAAAGAACAGGCGTACTTGTGGCATCTTAGAGACTAACAAATGTATTAGTCTCTAAGGTGCCACAAGTACACCTGTTCTTTTTATTAGAATGAAGTTAAATGTCCCATTCCAATGACCAGTGTAGTAACTCTAGTGCTATTTGTAATAGAAACTAACGTCCCAGTATCATCATCTGGATTTCTCAATGAGCTGTTCCCTGCATGCTGGTAAAGAGTCTCATGAAATCACAATGTGAATCAGCTTGTTGAATATATTGACTCTAAAGTATGGTCATATTCATTTCCTGGACTAGGCAGGACATTAATCTCCATCTCATGTTATCACACCGGAGTTGTGAAAGAGGTACTGATTACATGGAAAAGAAAAATGTCCCTTTTCACTCCTTCACAACCACGGCAGTTCTGGTTGTCTAGAATGGCCAGACAGGGGGGATTTCCTCTTTTGTATGATTTTTCTACCTTTTTATAGTCCACTCCTGTGTTGCATGCGTACTAGGCCAGTAAACATTTTAAGCAGTAGATTCTACCTTATGAAAATGTAAACATTAGTCAAACTAGTTACTGTACTATCTTAGCTGACTTATAAATGTTGATGATGAGCTGGTGTGTAATGGGGGACATATGTGGATATCTATTTTATTCTGGAGGTCAGAGTATGTCTCTTTTTACCTTCTATATTCCTAATGCTTACATATTCTGCGATAGAAGGAATGCTTCAGTTATGTAGATTCTAATACAGGGGTGGGCAACATTGGGGTTGCAAAACTATATGGAGGGCCGGATAGGGAAGGCTGTGCCTTCCCAAACAGCCTACCCCCTATCTGACCTCTCCCACTTCCTGCCCCCGACTGCCCCTTTCAGAACTCCCAACCCATCAACCCCCCCTTGCTCCTTGTCCCCTGACTACCCCCCCTCCCCCTCTCGCTCCCTGTCCCCAGACTGCCCCGACCCCTATCCACACCACTGCTCCCTGTCCCTTGACTGCCCCCCGGGACCCTTTGCCCCAGCCCCGGCCCCCTTACCATGCCGCTCAGAGCAGCATGTCTGGCAGCCACACCGCCCAGCCAGAGCCAGACATGCTGCCCTGCAGGAGCGTGCAGCCCCGCCTCCCAGAGCGCTGCCCACATGGCGGCGTGGCTGCGGGGGAGGAGGGCCAGCGGGGGAGGGTCCAGAGTCTAGCCTTCTGGGCCGGATGTGTCCCGCAGGCCATAGTTTGCCCACCTCTGTTTGTTTGTAACAACTAAAAGTTCATGTCCCTTATGTTGCTAAAACACTCACCTTGATCCGTAATAAAACCTAACCTATTAAAAGACTTCAGTTAGTGATTTTGTTTTTACTGATCACATAGGGTAGTTAAAGGGCTAATCACAATGGTTTGAGCCAGTCACTCTGTTCATGCTTTCTACAGCTCTGCCAAAACTCCTCCAGCCTAACATACAAAATATCTTATGCATGTTGTGGTCCTGTACTGGCCAGATTTCAGTACTCGTGCCAACCCATGGCCTTGTTGCTTATACATCTTCTTTACTGTTGGTTATGTTTGCACTACAAAAACATCTCTCCTTTTTTGGAACCTTGTCATGTTCCTTAAAAAAAGGTACGTTTTCATGAATAATTCATGCATAGAAGCTGGACTCATTTGAAAATTGCCTACAGGTGTGTATTCTTGATTTATGTATGTGTGTGGGTTTATGTATTTAATAAACATAAAACTTTGTAAAGATTATGGTCCAGCAGGCCATAAATTCTATTCATCCTGCAAGACAGGAAATCTCCTGCAGGATAAACAGCACATTCTAAACTTGTTTTTTACAAAGCCAACTTTAAATTAGAAGTTTTCCTACCTGAAATATATGATAACAAGCTATAATACTTGAAATGCATCCACTCTCTTCCTAGTTCCATACATCCAAACTGAAAACTTTTGGAGATACTTGTCAGATTTGATTACCAGTGGTTAATTTAAGGGCCTGGTCCAAAGGGAGACTTCCATTGACTTCAGTGGACATTGAATCAGTCCCTAATATACTTGCTAATCTATAGTAACTTCACCCTTTACATGTGCTGGAAACTTTTGAAATTTTGAGTAGAATTGCTCCACTTGCCCCCACAGGACCCACAGCCTCTCTTCTTCCCCCCCGAGGCCTCGCCCCCACAGCCAGGCCAGCAGCTGGAGCCCGGCCAGGGAGCCCAGGAAGCAGATGGCTCCCGCACCCTGGGCAAGTGGAGGATCCTCGAGAGCAGTCCCCAGCCCATGTCCCCGCCCCTGGGCCCCCAGGGCAGGTGAAGGGTCCATGGCTCCTAACAGCTGCCTGGCTGTCCAGCTCCTATCAGGCTTGGGTTGCACAGGCAGCCGTTGGAAGCCATGAACCCTCCACCTGCCCTGTGCAGGGGGCCCACGGGGTAGGGACACAAGCCTGGGGCTGCTCTCAGCCCCCCACCCCGGGCAGGTGGAGTGTCCACGGCTCTTGGCCCTCTCCAGCTTCTGTCTTGGCCGGGAGCGGGGCCTTGAGTGGAAAGGGTGGGGCAGGGCCACAAAGGGGTTGGGGGCCCCTGCTCCTGCCCCACCCACAGACTTTTGGGAAGGCTTCGCTAGGGCTGTTCCACATTCCAGGTGAGTACCCTCATCATTGGACTAAAAGTTATGAGGGAGCTCCTCCTCAGCCCTCTCCCAAAAACGGTGTCAGTTCCCCTCTCCAAAAGAGGGTTTACAGCTGAAAATCCCAACAGAGGGAGGCACTCCCTGCAGCCTGAATTTAGGCACTGAACTTCCTGAGAGAGGTGAACTTAGGACCCCGCCCTCACCTCTTATTGTCTAACTTAGGTGGAGAGCTACCTAGGGTCCTGGCTTTTGTGAATCCCATTCTTAGGTACCTTCAGTCACTACATAAGGACCCTGAGCACTTAACTCAGGTTTTGTGAATTCTGGTGATTTTTCTAGGTGCCTAAATTTCTTTGTGACGCCAGCCCTCAATTTCTGTTCCTAATCATAGAATCATAGAATATCAGGGTTGGAAGGGACCTCAGGAGGTCATCTAGTCCAACCCCCTGCTCAAAGCAGGACCAATCCCCAACTAAATCATCCCAGCCAGGGCTTTGTCTAGCCTGACCTTAAAAACTTCTAAGGAAGGAGATTCCACCACCTCCCTAGGTAACCCATTCCAATGTTTCACCACCCTCCTAGTGAAAATTTTTTCTAATATCCAACCTAAACCTCCCCCACTGCAACTTGAGACCATTACTCCTTGTTCTGTCATCTGCTACCACTGAGAACAGTCTAGATCCATCCTCTTTGGAACCCCCTTTCAGGTAGTTGAAAGCAGCTATCAAATCCCCCTCATTCTTCTCTTCCGCAGACTAAACAATCCCAGTTCCCTCAGCCTCTCCTCATAAGTCATGTGTTCCAGTCTCCTAATCATTTTTGTTGCCCTCTGCTGGACGTTTTCCAATTTTTCCACATCCTTCTTGTAGTGTGGGGCCCAAAACTGGACACAGAACTCCAGATGAGGCCTTACCAATGTCGAATAGAGGGGAATGATCACGTCCCTCAGTCTGCTGGCAATGCCCCTACATATACATCCCAAAATGCCATTGGCCTTCTTGGCAACAACGGCACACTGTTGACTCATAATCCAGCTTCTCGTCCACTGTAACCCCTAGGTCCTTTTCTGCAGAACTGCTGCCTAGCCATTCGGTCCCTAGTCTGTAGCGGTGCATGAGATTCTTCCATTCTAAGTGCAGGACTCTGCACTTGTCCTTGTTGAACCTCATCAGATTTCTTTTGGCCCAATCCACTGATTTGTCTACGTCCCTCTGTGTCTTATCGCTACCCTCCAGTGTATCTGCCTCTCCTCCCAGTTTAATGTCATCTGCAAACTTGCTGAGGGTGCAATGCACACCATCCTCCAGATCATTTATGAAGATATTGAACAAAACTCACCCGAGGATTGACCCTTGAGGCACTCCACTTGATACCGGCTGCCAACTAGACATGGAGCCATTGATCACTACCCGTTGAGCCCAACAATCTAGCCAGCTTTCTATCCACCTTATCATCTATTCATCCAGCCCATACTTCTTTAACTTACTGGCAAGAATACTGTGGGAGACCATGTCAAAAGCTTTGCTAAAGTCAAGGAACAACACGACTACTGCTTTCACCTCATCCACAGAGCCAGTTATCTCGTCATAGAAAGCAATTAGATTAGTCAGGCATGACTTGCCCTTGGTAAATCCATGCTGACTGTTCCTGATCACTTTCCTCTAAGTGCTTCAGAACTGATTCCTTGAGGACTTGCTCCATGATTTTTCCAGGGACTGAGGTGAGGCTGACTGGCCTGTGGTTCCCAGTATCCTCATTCTTCCCTTTTTTAAAGATGGGCACTACATTAGCCTTTTTCCAGTCATCCGGGACCTCCCCCGATTGCCATGAGTTTTCAAAGATAATGGCCAATGGCTCTGCAGCCACATCTGCCAACTCCTTTAGCGCTCTCGGATGCAGTGCATGGCCCCATGGACTTGTGCTCCTCCAGCTTTTCTAAATAGTCCTGAGCCACTTCTTTCTTCACCTCCTCCCCATGCTGTGCTGCCCAGTGCAGCAGTCTGGGAGCTGACCTTGTTCGTGAAGACAGAGACAAAAAAAAGCATTGAGTACTAATAGATGTATGTCTCAATCCTGTCATCTAATATATGACTTTATACAATGCCTGGCCCTACAAACAAAACATGTGCTCACCTTTTCCCAGGGCACTACACCCATGTGTAAAATTCAGCACATTGATGTTTGCAGTGTCCGGGCCATAGTTTGGTACAAACAGCTACTTGTTCATGAACGGATGTCAAAGTAACTGTTTTTGCAAGGTACTGTACACAGTTAAGTGCAGCCCAATATCAGATGGCGTGATATGAGCCCTTATGGTTAAAATTTCTACTTGGAGTACAGAAGACCAGTTTGGAATTGATGTAATGACCATCGGTTTTCTCCATTTAAATAACCTCCAAATTTTGTGAAACAAAACTTCGTAGAATCCAACCATATTAGTTCATCAGTATGAATCCATTGCATTTATTTTTTTCCTGCTTATGCATGTATGCTGCTCTCTGGGGAGTTTGCTAACAAAAATTTTTGCAATGCAGATTCATTTTCTTAGCAGCCATAATATTCAAAGCAACCAGCTGTTAGTCGTGGTCATGCCTTCATGCACAAAATCAATCTTTATGTAATTAACTATCCAACCTAAAGCTTTGAGAATACACTTAAACCTTTGAAATTAAAGCTAAGCCCACGTCTTGTGTGGAGAATAGGGTGTACAAGACCAAACTTGCAGCATGTGAAAATCAATCTTCATTCAAAACACCATATACTACTAAAAGCAGTGGAAATCACTCATAATCCATGTACTCCAAACACAGCATCTTATTGATCAAGTATTTTCATAGTTACATTGGATTTCTGCCACTATGTAATAGACACATTTTTTGCAAGGTGAGGGCTATATGCTATTAATTTTTTTAAAACATATATTGGATGAGAAACAAAATCCAGCTCAAACAGTTTATTTTTGCCTTTGCTATGTACATTTTAAGACAATGCTATTATCTGTGAATTAACTATACATTCAAAAAACAGACAAGGAAAGAAAAGAAAATGGCCAAATTTACCTTTCCTGGGGAAATGGTGACGCTTTTCAAATCTCTGGTTTCTGTTTTGTTTGGCTGGTTTTTTTCCTCTATTTCTTCTCCACTTTCTTCTTCTTATCTATCTTTTATTCCCTGTTCCATAACTTTGTGCAGACTCAGTTTACCAAACTATCTCATCTGTGTACTTATCTATCCATATGTATTCCGTTCTAAACCCCTAATTAAAACATTCTCATGCATCAATCACAATAACGAACATAAATTAATACACTTCTGACTCTTATCTGTCCAGTTCCCAGCATATCTTTTCCTTGCTCTTGCTTTTTCATCCAGCTGTTCTTATCTTACAACAAAAAGAAAAGGAGTACTTGTGGCACCTTTGAGACTAACCAATTTATTTGAGCATGAGCTTTCGTGAGCTACAGCTCACTTCATCGGATGCATACTGTGGAAACTACAGAAGACATTATATACACAGAGACCATGAAACAATACCTCCTCCCACCCCACTCTCCTGCTGGTAATAGCTTATCTAAAGTGATCATCAAGTTGGGCCATTTCCAGCACAAATCCAGGTTTTGGGAAATAAGGTAAGGAAATAAGGAAAAAAACAAGGGGAAATTGCATAAGGTAGCCTATTTCCCCATGTTTTTTTCTACCCCCCCCCCCCCCCCCCCGACGTTCTGGTTAAACTTGGATTTGTGCTGGAATTGGCCCACCTTGATTATCATGCACATTGTAGGGAGAGTGGTCACTTTGGATGAGCTATTACCAGCAGGAGAGTGAGTTTGTGTGTGTATGGGGGTGGGGGGGTGAGAAAACCTGTATTTGTGCTGGAAATGGCCCACCTTGATTATCATGCACATTGTAGGGAGAGTGGTCGCTTTGGATGAGCTATTACCAGCAGGAGAGTGAGTTTGTGTGTGTGGTTTTTGGAGGGGGGGGGGGTGAGAAAACCTGGATTTGTGCTGGAAATGGCCCACCTTGATTATCATACACATTTTAAAGAGAGTGGTCACTTTGGATGGGCTATCACCAGCAGGAGAGTGAGTTTGTGTGTGTGTGGGGGGGGGGCGCGGAGGGTGAGAAAACCTGGATTTGTGCTGGAAATGGCCCAACTTGATGATCACTTTAGATAAGCTATTACCAGCAGGAGAGTGGGGTGGGAGGAGGTATTGTTTCATGGTCTCTGTGTATATAATGTCTTCTGTAGTTTCCACAGTATGCATCCGATGAAGTGAGCTGTAGCTCACGAAAGCTCATGCTCAAATAAATTGGTTAGTCTCAAAGGTGCCACAAGTACTCCTTTTCTTTTTGCGAATACAGACTAACACGGCTGTTGCTCTGAAACCTGTCTTACAACAGTTGTTCTTCTTCTTACTCGTCTGTTTTTGTGGCCTTGCATTTTAACCTGTTAGCTAGCTCTTGGCTGATTAATATATCTTTTCTTTATTTAGATTACACCTGGCCATTACTTACTGGAGAAATAACTCCCTCTTGACTCTCTGTCCCCCAGGTGTCTGCACAGACCAAGAATTTTACAGCTAAGAGACAGAAATCAGTTTTCAAATTTACACAACCTTAAAACTATCTCAGCAAAGTCTGGAATGCTGTATCAGCAGAAACACATACAACAAGCAAAAGTTCCTTTGTTTTCTTATAGTATATGTAATATTCATTTCTCTAACATTATTTACTATGTATTTGACTAACACAATTCATTACACATTCTTTAATTCATATAACGATACGTATGAATTATTCATCTACCTAGAGTTTAAAAAATTTGCTCATATTACTGCCACCCCATCCCCATTTTCCTTCCTTCTTCACATCTGTTTCTTTCATTACCTGTTATGTCTTGTTATAATCTAAGACTGTAAACTCTTTGGGGCAGAGGTCTGACATTTTTCTATATGTCTGTAAAGTGCCTAGCACCATGGGGTCCATACATAGTTTGGGCCTGTAGGTGCTATTGTAAGTAAATAATACTAACAATTAAATATTAGAGATAGACTGATTGTGACAGAAAGTGAAGTCCTCTTTTTCCTGTAGATAACAAATAGATCTCGACTCTGATCTAGAGGAAAAGTCTTTAGGGATCAGAAGCTAGTTCAATCTGCTCTTCCAGTTAATCTTCAGCTTCTCTGCTAAGGGAGCCAATTCTGATGGTTTTAGGGTAGCGGGTACTGGTCCACGAAGATCTAGACTGAGACAGCCAACTCAGATCAGCAGGTCAGAAATGCATGGTAGCACAAAAGGTTATTTATCAGGATGGGGTTCAATCGATCAAAGGAAAATGGTATCTTTGAGAAACAATGTAATGAAACACGGGACTATTAGGATCCAGAGCATGAACAAGTATAATTATTGCTATGGGCCAAAATTTCCAAACCCTAAAGTCAGGCTCCTAACTCCATATTTAAGAACATCAATAAAAGTGAGGCTGATCTTCAAGTTGCTGAGCACCAGCAGCTCCCATGGCATTGAGTGGGATTTGAGGGTGTTCACGGCCTCTGACAATCAGGTCACTTTTTATTTAGGTGCCTAAATGTGCACTTAGGAACTTAACTTGGGGCACCAAGGCTTGGAGGTTTTGACCATTGTTCTCATAGTGTGGGGCTATGAACTCTACCAGATGACAGGCTCTTATGGCCACAGAATGAAATTGAAAACCCTTACTACTGGGCCCTATGTTGATGAAATCACCGAAAAGAAGGCTGAATTGGTGATAGTTCGGACATTTCAGGGCCAAATCATGGCTTTCCTGTATGGCATGCCAGAGGAAGAGTGGGTGCAGGGAATCCCTTTCCTCCTAGTACATACATATACAGCATAGCCGTAAATTCTCTGGAGAATGCTGGGCTGGGCTGCACCAGGAAGAAGAGGAGACTCTGACTAGCACATGAGACATGTCTTGGTTGGTCTGTGACCGTTGCCTGTGGGTACAGAGTGACACTGAAGAGCAAGTAAGCTCTCTCATCTTTCAATACCTCCTGGGAAACCCTTGTGTGAGTAGCTTTGTTCTTCCCAGTGCCGCTCAGGCAGGCAGAGCCCTAATAGTACCCTTCTGCCTGTAAAACCTTTCCAGTACACTTAAGGGTATGTCTACACTACGAAATTAGGTTGATTTTATAGAAGTCAATCTTTAGAAAGCAATTTTATACATTCAATTGTGTATGTCCCCACAAAGCGCAGTAGGTCAGCGGAGTGCAGTCTCAATACCGTGGCTAGCATCGACTCACGGAGTGGTGCACTGTGGGTAGCTATCCCACAGTCCCCGCTGCCCATTGGAATTCTGGGTTAAGCTCCTAATGCCTGATGGGGGAAAAACATTGTTGCAGGTAGTTTTGGGTACATGTCATCAGTCTCCCCTTCCTCCCTCCCTCCTTGAAAGCAATGGCAAACAATCATTTTGCACCTTTTTTCCTGGGTTACCCATGCAGACGCCATAGCACGGCAAGCATGGAGCCTGCTCAGCTCCATGCTGCTGTTGTGAGCATTGTAAACACCTCACACATTATCCTGCAGTCTGTGCAGAACCTGGCTAGGAGAAGCCAGCACAAGGACGACTGCGAGGAGGACATGGACACAGATGTTCCTGAAAGCATGGGATGTGGCAATTGGGACATCATGGTGGCAGTGGTGCAGGTTGATACAGTGGAATGCCAATTCTGGGCCCGGCAAACAAGCACAGACTGGTGGGACCGCATAGTGTTGCAGGTATGGGATGATTCCCAGTGGCTCCGAAACTTTCGCATGTGTAAGGCCACATTCATGGAACTTTGTGAGTTGCTTTCCCCTGCCCTGAAGCACAGGAATACCAAGATGAGACCTGCTCTGACAGCTGAGAAGCGAGTGGTGATAGCCCTGTGGAAGCTTGCAACACCTGACTGCTACCAGTCAGTTGGGAATCAATTCAGAGTGGGCAAATCTACTGTGGGGGCTGCTGTGATCCAAGTAGCAAAGGCAATCAGTGACCTGCTAACAATGGTAGTGACTCTGGGAAATATGCAGGTCATAGTGGATGGCTTTGCTGCAATGGGGTTAACTGTGGTGGGGTGATAGACGGATGCATATCCCTATCTTGGCACCGGACCACCTTGCCAACCAGTACATAAACCACAAGGGGTACTTCTCAATGGTGCTGCAAGCACTGGTGGATCACAAGGGACATTTCACTGACATCAATGTGGGATGGCCGGGAAGGTGCATGACGCTCGCATCTTTAGGAACTCCAGTCTGTGTGAACAGCTGCAAGAAGGGACTTACTTCCCAGACCAGAAAATTATTGTTGGGGATGTTGAAATGCCAATAGTTATCCTTGGGGAGCCAGCCTACCCCTTTCTCCCATTGCTCACAAAGCCGTACACAGGCAGCCTGGACAGTAGTCAGGAGCTGTTCAACTATAGGCTGAGCAAGTGCAGAATGGTGGTAGAATGTGCCTTTGGACATTTAAAAGCTCATTGGCGCTGTTTGCTGACTAGGTCAGACCTCAGTGCAACCAATATTCCCATTGTTATTGCTGGTTGCTGTGTGCTCCATAATATCTTTGAGAGTAAGGGGGAGACGTTTATGGCGGGGTGGCCAATTTTGAACAGCCAGACACCAGGGCAATTAGAAGAGCACAGGTAGGCGCGCTGTGCATCAGAGATGCTTTGAAAAACAGTTACATGACTGGCCAGGCTATAGTGTGACAGTTGTGTGTGTTTCTCCTTGATGCAAAACCGCCCCCTTTGTTGAATTTACTTCCCTGTAAGCCAATCCCCCTCCACCCTTTGACCACAGCTGGCAAAGGAAATAACGTCACTATTGTTTTGAATCCATGCATTCTTTATTTATTAAAAAAAAAAAAAAGGGAGATCACTGACAAGGTAGCCTGGGTGGGGTGCAGGAGGAGGGAAAAGGACAAGGCCACATTGCGTATTATATCCATGCTACAAATCAAAGCTGTTTGAGTGACAGCCTTCTGTTGCTTGGGCCATCATCTGTAGTGGAGTGGCTGGGTGCCCTGAGCCTCTCCCTGCGTTCTTGGGTGTCTGGGTGAGGAGGACATGGAACTTGGCAAGGAGGGCAGGCAGTTATACAATAGATGTAGCAGCGGTATGTGCTTTTGTTGCCTTTCCTGCAGGTCCAGACGCCTGATCTTGGCCGTTTGCTACCCCATTAGCTTCAGCATCTCCTCCTGCGTGTTCTGATCACACTCACTGAATGCTTTCCTGGCCTCTGCCACCGAATGCCTCCATGCATTAAGCTGCGCCCTATCAGTGTGGGAGGACTGCATGAGCTCGGAAAACATGTCATCGCAAGTGCAGGGGCTTTTTTTGTTTTTTGTTTTGCCTTCTAATCTGCAATAACCTCAGGGACGGAGTTGATACGGGGAGCATAGAAACATTTGCACCTGCAGGGGGGATAAAAAGGGAGAGTAAAATTTAAGAAGATATATTTCTGAGAACAAAAGGGAGACTTTTTCACAGTTAATCAAGCAATTCATAGCAGACAGCACATGTGCTTTAGGTGCAAGGTCTCATTTTGCCTTTTATATTGAACACCTGACAGTATGGTGATACATCACACACAGCTGGGCAACAGAATTCGGTTTCTAGGCAGCCATGGTAAGCCAAAGGATATGCGGGGTTGGCTTCTTCCACCGTCATAATATGTGGGAATGGTTTCAAACTGCAGCGCCCTTCTTTCCCATAGCAAGCAATGCCAGTTGGGTTTGTCGTTTAAAAGTAGGGGCTGTGGTTTTGGATTGGAAGTACAGCACACCCCTCCCCCCACTGAGTGGTTATTCTCCGGGATGATCCCTTTTAGCCAAGTGCAAACAGCCCAGGATGAACGGGGTCCTTTTACTGTTCCCTTACAAAAATTCCCCTATTTCAAGCAGGTGACCATGAATGATATCACTTTTCTGAGGCTGACACAGAAAGATAAAGACCGAATGTTCCATGAATGCGACCAAAACCCAGGACCATTCGCTGCCATGCTTTGTGCTGCAGTGATTCCAGACTACTTGCTATTGGCTTGGCATGGCAAAGTGTCCTACCCTGGAGGACAAAATAAGGCAGCCATCCCCAGAAACCTTCTGCAAAGGCTTTCAGAGTTCCTCCAGGAGAGCTTCATGGAGATGTCCCTGGAGGATTCCTGCTCCATCCTCAGACACATTAACAGACTTTTATCCAATAGCTGTAATGGCCGCGAATGCATCCCAGTTCTTCAGGGCAAATCAAACATTAAACACAATTGCTTTTAACCCTTGTAGTGTAGTTACAAATGTGCACTCATCAGAGGTGCCTTCTCTGCCTTCAGGGTCCGGGAACCCATCTTGCGAGGGTATTGGCTCCAGGGTGATGAAAAGGTCCTGGCTGCCGGGGAGAACGGATTCTCCACTTGCCTGCTGCGCATTCTCCTCCTCCTCCTCCACAAAATCCTCCTCCATGTTGCATGAGACTCCCCCCTTGCAGGTATCCATGGACAGTGGTGGGGTAGTGGTAGGGTCCCCCCTTAGAATGGCGTGCAGCTGATCATAGAAGCGGCATGTATGGGGCTCTGACCCAGAGCGACCGTTTGCCTCCTTTGTCTTTTGGTAGGCTTGCCTGAGCTCCTTAACTTTCACGCGGTACTGCTGTGTGTCCCTATTGTAGCCTTTCTCCACCATGCCCTGTGCGATTTTGGCATATATATTAGCATTTCTTCTTTTTGATCGGAGTTCTGCCTGCACGGATTCTTCTCCCCATACAACAATCAGATCCAGAGTCTCCCATTCAATCCATGCTGGAGCTCGTTTGTGATTCTGGGACTGCATGGTCACCTGTGTTGCTGAGCTCACCACGCTGATCAAACAGGAAATGAAATTCAAAATTTCCCTGGGCTTTTCCCGTGTACCTGGCTAGTGCATTGGAGTTGAAAGTGCTGTCCAGAACAATCACATTGGAGCACTCTGGGGTAGCTCCCAGAGGCCAATACCATCGAATTGCACAATGCTACATCTGCACTACCCCAAATTCAACCCAAGAGGGTCAATTTTAGCGCTACTCCCCTCAGGGGGGAGGAGTACTGTAGTCAATTTTAAGAGCCCTTTAGTCAACGAAATGGGGTTGGTTGTGTAGCCACATTGCTTATAAAATCGACCTAATGCAGCTAAATTCAACCTAACCTCGTAGTCTAGACCAGGGCTTAGTAAATCAGACATAAGCTTAGAGCCAGCTCTAGCTTCTTGGGTTGCAATAATACTTAGGCAACACAAAGTCACATTGCATACTTCGCAGGATAGGGAAGGAGCTGTAGAATCCAGATATCTATTACATGCCCTGATTAAGAGTATGACCCCAGATAAACTCCATTCATTTTCTCAGCAACTCATATGTCAATCTTGAAAATCAATATGTAACACTGAATTCAGAGTAAGTTTGGGAAATATTGATGTCACTGCCAGACTTTTGGTGCCACAATATTAATGTGAGCTCTGAATCTAATTAGAGGCATACACAGCAGAAAATTGACAAAGACAAGGTTAAAGTATTACCTGGTGCCTCTACAGAGGAATTGGGTGATGTGCTTTGGATTCCTGATCTAATACTCTCTGGGTAATTTAAAGAATGCAATTATGAAATAAACTAGTAAAATTTTATCTTTAATTGAAGAAAGTGGGAACTAGCATATTCTGAAACCTCTACCATATTATCAGAACAAAAATGTACATTACAAGGTAATAGCACCCTCTTGTCTAGAAGTAAAAATTATTTTTACTTATTAAATTTGACTTCTTTTTTCCCTATAAATTATCCAGTTCATTCTATCAATTGAAGCTTTCATTTGCTGTCATCTTATTCATCCCTTCTTCAATCCTCCCCAGTATCTGCTTTCCTTTTTTTCAACGCCATCCTTACTTCTCCTGTTTTTATACTCTCCTTTACTTTCATACCCACTATACTTACTGCATATATTTTAAATTCTTCTTTTAAAATTTACTTAGTTATCCCAGATATCCACCACTTTAAATTCATGGGAGCAGAATTTGGCTCAATGTCCCTTCACTTTAAATAATTCTTAACATAAGTAAATAACAAGCTATTGTTTTACTTGGTAATTTTAATTGCTGATGCAAAGTGGTTTTTCTCTGGGGGTAGAATTACTGGTACAACATAGCACCAAATCCTACCAGCTGTATAGGGCTCTGGTGCCCTGAAGGAAACAAAGCTGTAAGGAGATACTGTATATTCTCTAGAGTATGAATACCTTATGCTGTTACAGTAAGTGGGATATGAGGAAATTCAGTTATAAATGGACGCTTGTTTTTTTTTCATTGACCATAATAAAGACATTTGTGATAAAACCAGTGGTATAAGCAAACATGTATATCCAAAAAAACCTGTTTGTGCCTAACACGTGGCAGACAATGGGACAAATTCATCCCTGCAGTAAACACCCTTCAGTCAAAGGAGTTAATTCAACAAAGGCTCTGAGCTATTATTCAAGCACAGGCATCTTTACATTAAGTAACAATCACTCTTGTAATGCTTCCCAAGGTCAATGCGCCTTTGCCTTATCAGCCATATTGATATGAGTCACATAAGCCACTGCAGCTTGGGGAGAGCTTTGACTACCTTTTCTGCTCTGTTATTTTAAGGATTTGCACCCCTCTTCCTTCTGCTGCTGCAAAAATTCTAATAAAAATGTTGATAAAAGAGCAGCCATGATAGAATTAGAACCCAAGAGGCCAAATTCCTTCTTCAGTTACGTACGCACAACCCCCATGACTTCAGTGGGTTTGCATTTATGTATCTGAGGTTCAGTTTTTCCCACTAGGATACACAGGTTGCTTCTACATTGCAATTAGACACCCATGCCAGCTGACTCAGGCTCACAGGGCTTGGGCTAAGGGTCTGTTTAAGTGTTGTGTAGACATTTGGGTTCAGGCTTCAGCCCAAGCTCTGAGGCCCTCCCACCTCACAGGGTCCTAGAGCCTAACCTCCACTCCGAGCCTGAACTTCTACACCTCAATTAAACAGCCCCACAAGCCCGAGTCGGCTGGCATGGGCCAGCTGTGGGTTTTTAATTGCAGTGTAGCCATACCCACAGCCTTCGCCCACTCCCCCCCACACACACACCACCACTCAGTGGCATATGCAAGGTTGAATTAGCCACAACTGAGCTGTTCTTATTCCCTGAATGGAATAGAAATAAAATACCATATTCTGGACCTACTGGCCACTGTATTAAGGTGCCTGGGAGAGCTACACAGCTCGGTAGCTGCAGAGACTTCTGCAGATTCTGAAGGGAGTAAGTAGTCCTCAAAGCAGCCATGTAGCTATTACAGACCTGCTTAATGCTGGCCTGTTCCAAAAAGCAGATTTCATGATGGTTCTCCATGCTAACCGCTTCATCACTGGAGCAGACCTTTTTGGGTTGCTAGATCTATGGATCACCCTCTACCTTGCAACAGGAATACCCTGTTCTCCTCAATAGCCATATGTAGATTTGCACATTTCCATATAAATGTCTTAAATTCCTTAATAAAACAGCCCCCACTATTCATCTGGCAGACAATTCCCCAGGATAGTTACCCTTTGTGTATTTACGCTCATTTATATATGGTAATAAAATCCTCTCAAGTGCCCTTTTCTAGATCATCTTTTAACACTTATATTAACGCCTTTAGGTACAGGAAATATTACTGTACATTTTGGGTGAAATTGTACTCACCCCAGCTTTGCAATGCCCATTGATTTCAGTGGACCATGCATTCATGCAGCCAAAAGCAGAATTAGGCACTGTATGTTTTGCTGCACCACTGAAAACTACAGGGTCTTATTGTGTAAGGCAAAACAGTATGCAGTCCTCCTAAAGAACTGTGGGCCTTGCCTTTTAAAGGGAACTTTGAGCCCATCTTTTTTTTTTTGCAGCTGTAATTAATGGTGGCCACACCCTTCTATGTAGCCATTCAACTACCTGATTTAACAATATTATCTGATACTTGGACATCTGTATGGTAGGGTTTCTGTTCACAGGTAATTAGAGGTCCAATTATGCATCTGAAGAAAAATGTTAGTCCTACAAACATGGCCTTGTATAGACAAAGTTCTTGCTGTGGGATGATACTAATATGAAAACAGAGTTAGGATGTATTTTATTCATCACAAAGGCTGCTGTGTTACAATAGTGCCAGGCTATACTAGGATGGGCTGTCACCAATCAAAGAGGAAAAGAGCAGCAGGCCTGACCCAGAAACACTTTGTAGTTTGTCAGGATTTAATAAAAGAACAAAGGAAAACGATTCCCTATACCCACATGGGTCACATTCCCCGTGTTAAAACACAAGTACTAAGCCAGATTCCCTCTCTGTGGCTGAAATCCTAGTCTGATTGATGTTAATGGCAACCCCCCTGTTACCTTCAGTAGTACCAGGATTTCTCCCTAGATGTTTAACTTGACACAATTTCTCTAGTTTCAGACATTTTAAATTAGAATTTGCCACCATTCCCACTAATGTTCTTTCTCTTTGTTTTATTTCATACCATTGCCATAGACTATGATCATGACGCACAATAGCAATACCTTACTTGAACAGGGCCTCAACTCTGTTAAAGGAGATTATATAGTCTCCATGTTAAACATCAGCCTCTACAGTAATGGAGATGGTAGATTTCTAGTGTGTTCCATTTCTTTTCTCTGCTACAGAATACGATGGATGACAAGCTACGTGATAGGTTTCAGAGTAACAGCCGTATTAGTCTGTATTCGCAAAAAGAAAAGGAGTACTTGTGGCACCTTAGAGACTAACCAATTTATTTGAGCATAAGCTTTCGTGAGCTACAGCTCACTTCATCGGATGCATACTGTGGATATGCATACAAGCTACATGATAGTCTCTTTCATGGGTGGAATCATAAAATAGCCATACTCCTTGGTTTTATGGACAGTGCTTTTGGTATTTTATAGCTGGCAATATATTAAGAGACTGGAGAATGGCAGATGGTTACCTTACTGCTCATTGCAGGTACAGAATTCTCTTTATGTTGTAGAAATAGGCTCTTTAAATCCAGAAATCCATGTAATTTGTAAAAGGATCAGAGGAAATGATTTGACAGTCATGGTAGGTGTACAATTGTTACATAGCATGTATATTCTCTGTCTGTGTGTGTTCACATTGTATATTTATCTGAAATTTAATCAAATAGTTTGAAAAATTGCCTCTGAAATGTATCCAAATTCCATGGCAAAGGGCTATGAAATTACCTTCATTGCTCAGGCAGGCAACTTTGGTGCGGTTATTACTGAGTTCACACCGCAGATGGGCAGGCTTGTTGCATAGAACAAATGGGAATTGTCTTCATTCCAATCATTTAATTGGCCATCCCCAGGTAGTACCAGTTAGGGCAAGACATATTCCTACATAATAAATATTGAGTCAGGAGAATGATTAACAGGCTTTCTACATGTTTTTCTTTCCTCTAAAAACTGACTGGTCTCATTGGAATGCGTTCCTTTCCCCTTATCCTCTATCTCTTCAAAGAGAAAAATTCTCCCCTTCTTCCCCTCTTGCAGTGAGTAGTAATGCCCCTTGATCAGGGCTTGGAAGATAACCATGTGGGGTAAATATCTTTTGATGATATTGACAGGAGATTCTGCAGAATGTCTGAGTGCAGAATAAGTCCAAGAGGTCAGAATCAGAGATTTGCAATCTAATCGAAGATAGGATTTCTCCCCAGCCCTTTATAAGAGGAGTGTCCATTCCCTTTTGTCTTCTTTTATTTATTAAAATGGTTTCCTTAAATGTAATAGAATGACTATTCCCTTCTCTTTCAGTGTGAGCCAGGTTCTTGACTATAGTTGAGAGGATGGGTGGAAACATGTCATGACTGGGAGATTGAAAAGCCTCAATGATAGTATTGCCATGTTTTGAAATGCAGTGTTTTGAAATGCAGCAAGCCAAATTCTGCTCTGTTACACGATTGCAAGTTTCATTGTTTGCAATGAAAGCAGATTCTTCTCATTGACTTTTGATCTTGGATGGTCTCAATGTCTGAAAAGAAACAAACAGCAGGGGAGAGGGAGACAGGAACACAAACTATAGTTCTTCTCTCTGATACATGAGTTCAAGACCCACTGAACTCCACAGGAATTACATCCATGTGACTGAGCAGAAATAAGCACTCAGTCGTTAATTTCCTTTGGAAAAACAGAGGAAATAATGGATTATCACTGCCCGCACACACTGTACCATAAAGCTTGTTTCTCTTACCCCACAGATCTCTGCTGTCCCTCTCATCTGTGTCAGGTGTATGATAATCAGGCATCGCCCTTTCAAGCACAGACTCATTTTTTCATTTTGATTTCATTTCATTTCTTTTGGAATGAATGTGTAATTAACAATGTGTGTGCCTGGGCAGGAGCATGCTACCATCCCCATTACTTGTTATTGCTGAACACTGGAGTGCAGCGGAGGTAGCATTAACCTACAACATTATAAATTATCCACATCGCAACTAAGAGTATAATTACACTACTGTTATGCACCCTGGCAGCAGATGGTGCAGTAGAGCTGCAAACCATCGTCATCGAATGACCGAACGACCGCTTCCATTGCCACTCTGCTCTCCTGCTCTCCTGCCAGTACATAAACTGAAAGGGGTACTTTTCAATGGTGCTGCAAGCACTGGAGAATCACAAGGGACGTTTCACCAACATCAACGTGGAATGGCCGGGAAAGGTACATGATGCTCGCATCTTCAGGAACTCTGGTCTGTTTGAATGGCTGCAGCAAGGGACCTACTTCCCAGACCAGAAAATAATGGCTGGGGATGTTGAAATGCCTATAGTTATCCTTGGGAACCCAGCCTATCCGTTAATGCCCTGGCTAATGCCTAATGCAAAGTACTCCATTCAGGAAGGAACAGTCAGTTACACACATACAAAATGGGAAATGACTGCTTAGGAAGGAAGCCATACACAGGCACCCTGGACAGTAGTCAGGAGCTGTTCAACTATAGGCTGAGCAAGTGCAGAATGATGGTAGAATGTGCATTTGGACGTTTAAAGGTGCGCTGGCGCAGTTTACTGACTCAGTTAGACCTCAACGAAACCAATATTCCCATTGTTATTACTGCTTGCCGTGTGCTCCACAATATCTGTGAGAGTAAGAGGGAGACATTTATGGCAGGGTGCAAGGTTGAGGCAAATCTCCTGGCTGGTGATTATGCACAGCCCAACACCAGGGGGTTTAAAAAAGCACAGCAGGGTGCGCTACGCATCAGAGAAGCTTTGAAAACCAGTTTCATGACTGGCCAGGCTACAGTGTGAAAGTTGTTTTTCTCCTTGATGAAAACCCGCATGCTTGGTTCACTCTTCTTCCCTGTAAGCCAAACACTCTCCCCTACCCTCCCCACTTCAATCACTGCTTGCAGAGGCAATAAAGTCATTGTTGTTTCACATTCATGCAGTCTTTATTAATTCGTCACACAAATAGGGGGATAACTGCCAGGGTATTCTGGGTAGGGTGGTGGACGAGGGGAGGAGGGAAGGACAATGCCACACTGCACTTCAAAACTTATCGATTGCCAGCCTTCTGTTGCTTGTGAAGTCCTCTGGGGTGGAGTGGTTGGGTCCCCGGAGTGCCCCCCCTCCCCCCCTTTCTTGGGCATCTGGGTGAGGAGGCTATGGAATTTGGGGAGGAGGGCGGTTGGTTACACAGGGGCTGTAGCGGCAGTCTGTGCTCCTGCTGCCTTTCCTGCACCTCAACCATACGCCGGAGCATATCAGTCTGATCCTCCAGTAGCCTCAGCATTGCATCCTGCCTCCTCTCATCACACTGCCACCACCACTCCTCTTGCTCCAGCCATCTATCCTCTCGAGCGTCCCTCCTGTCCTCGCGTTCATTTTGTGCTTTCCTGGACTCTGACATTGTCTGCCTCCACACATTCTGCTGGGCTCTTTCCGTGCAGGAGGACTGCATGAGCTCAGAGAACATTTCATCGCAAGTGCGTTTTTTTCACCTTCTTATCTGTGCTAGCCTCTGGGATGGAGATAATAGGGGGAGCGTTGAAACATTTGCAGCTGCAGGAGGAAAAAAAGGAAGAGTAGTGGGAATGGTTTCAAACAGCAGTGCTCTCATTTCCCATACCAAGCACCCGTTGGGTTGGCCATTTAAAATGGATTGGCCATTTAAAAGGAGGGGCTGTGGTTTTCAGGTTAACATGCAGCACAAACCCAACTAACCCCCCCACATGCCCAATTCTCTGGGATGATCACTTCACCCCTCTCCCCACCGCGTGGCTAACAGCAGGAAGATTTCTTTTCAGCCACAGGCACACAGCCCAGCAGGAACAGCCACCTCTGAATGTCTCCTTAATAAAATTCCCCTATTTCAACCAGGTGACCATGAATGATATTACTCTCCTGAGGATAACACAGAGAGATAAAGAACGGATGTTGCTTGAATGCCAGCAAACACTGGGACCATATGCTACCATGTTTTCTTATGCAATGATTCCAGACTACGTGCTACTGGCCTGGTGTGGTAAAGTGTCCTACCATGGAGGAGGCAATAAGGCTGCCCTCCCCAGGAACCTTTTGCAAAGGCTTTGGGAGTATCTCCAGGAGAGCTTCATGGAGATGTCCCTGGAGGATTTCCGCTCCATCCTCAGACACGTTAACAGACTTTTCCAGTAGCTGTACTGGCCACGAATGCATCCCAAGTCTTCAGGGCAAATTAATCATTAAACACGCTTACTTTTTATAAACCATGTATTATATTTACAAAGGTACACTCACCAGAGGTGCCTCCTCTGCCTTCAAGGTCCGGGAGCCCGGGTTGGGACGGTATTGTCTCCAGGGTGATAAACAGTTCCTGGCTGTCGGGGAGAACGGTTTCTCCACTTGCCTGCTGTGTGCTATCTTCAACCTCCTCCTCATCATTATCTTCCTTGTCCCCCAAAATCCTCATCCCTGTTGCGTGAGACTCCTTTGCAGGAGTCCACATAAAGGGGTGGGTAATTGTAGGGGCACCCCTACAATTGCATGCAGCTCATCACAGAAGCGGCATATCTGGGGTTCTGACCCGGAGCGGCCATTTGCCTCTTTGGTTTTTTGATAGGCTTGTCTGAGCTCCTTAAGTTTCACGCAGCACTGCTGTGGGTCCCTGTTATAGCCTCTGTCCTTCATGCCCTTGGAGATTTTTTTCAAATATGCTGGCATTTCATCTTTTGGAACGGAGTTCTAATAGCACGGATTCGTCTCCCCATACAGCGATCAGATCCAGTACTTCCCATTCAGTCCATGCTGGAGCTCTTTTGTGATTCTGGGACTCCGTGGTCACCTGTGCAGATGAGCTCTGCATGTCACCTGTGCTGATCAGCTTGCCACGCTGGCCAAACAAGAAATGAAATTCAAAAGTTTGTGGGCCCTTTTTCCTGTTTACCTGGCCAGTGCATCTGAGTTAAGAGTGCTGTCCAGAGCAGTCATGATGGAGCACTCTGGGATAGCTCCTGGAGGCCAATACCGTTGAATTGCATCCACACCACCCCCAAATTCGACCCAGCGATGTCGATTTTAGCGCTAATCCCCTCGTCGGGGGGGAGTACAGAAATCAATTTTAAGAGCCCTCTTAGTCGACAAAAATGGCTTCGTCATGTGGACGGGTGCAGGGTTAAAACAATCTAACACTGCTAAATTTGACCTAAACTCATAGTGTAGACCAGGGGTAAGGAGCAAGGGACAAGGAGGAACCCTAAACAGCAAGTATCTTGATAAACTGTAGTACTAAATTCTGTCCTTAATTACATCCGTGCAAGCAACCTGGCCCTGGCTTACTACACAGGTAGGAAGAGCCCCAGCTGCTAAAGTATTTTGCAAATTGGCTGTGTATAAGAGCTCCAAGGTTACTTCTGCTGGTTCATTTTATCAGAAGCAATCGTTTCTGTAGCAGTGACCTTCATTATTACTAGCTAGCCTAAACAACAGAGCTACCATTTTGGTGGGATGGGGGCATGTTTCTCCCCCTCTATGTTGATTTCAGTGCTGTTGGTTATTCCTCCCTAGATTTGTTTCTTAAATACATCTATGGCCACAAACTTAAGGGAATAGTGTCTGCAGAAAGTAGCACTAGTTTAAGACAATACCTGCTGATACTGCCATTGGTATTCCCCAAATTGCACAATATTGCATGTGTGAGCAGAGATATTCCCCAGAGAGAAACACACCAACACCCCAATCCTTAAAAACACTACAAAGTTCAAACAGTGAAAGGCACATTTTGGCAACCCCTAGAATTTTTTTTTTTTTTTTTGCAGTAGTAGTTGGAACAGCAGGAAGATAATCTTTATACTGAAATACAATGATAGGCAATTAGGAACACAGAAAAGGAAATATGCCACTATTACTGTTTCTCAATGTTCTTCTCGGTTTAACTATACATACCAGAAATTTAGTACGTGTATGTCTGTGTACAGTGTGTATAAGTACATATATGTGATTCTTGTTGCTGGTAAATTCTCTCCTTGTTTCAGCTATTAATATGTTGAGCATGATGAAGATTCCCTCTAGTGTTAATAGACTGTCACTGTTTTTGAAAACGAAACTCCAGTATGCTTCGGTCTTTTCTTCGGTCATACTGAAGATCCACATGCAGAGCTTTTTTGTGAGCCTTAAGTCCATTTTTGTTATTATTTATTATGATTATTGTTTATATACATTTAAAAAGCCCCCACCGCTGTAGTGCCTGGGAACAATTTATATAAATCAGGGCAGAGATCCATTTGCCTTACCTTTTGTTTTTACCTTCTTGAATATCTTAGAAATCGATCATCTGTTTGGTGAAATAAAGTCTTATAAAGAAGCAGGCTGAAATCCTGGCTCCACTGAAGTATCGGACAAAATTTCCATTGAAGTCAGTGGAACCAGGATTTCACGCCTAGACCTTTTCTGCTATTGAAAAATGCAAGAGAGTTACATGGTGCTGTTTTCAAAAAACATTCCTTATGCCAGGGTTTCTCAAACTAGCGGTCATAACCCCTCAGAGGGTCGCAAGGTTATTACATGGGGGGTCGCGAGCTGTCAGCCTCCTCCCCAAACTCCACTTCACCACCATGACTTATAATAGTGTTAAATTAAAATCACTTTTTTATACTTATAAGGGGGACACAATCAGAGGCGTGCTATGTGAAAGGGGTCACCAGTACAAAAGTTTAAGAACCACCGCCTTTTGCTATTTATTTTGCTGTGTTTTCTGTCTATCTACTTATGTGGTCTCCATCACAGTAGAATATTGGCTTTCAATCTCAGGGGAACAGATGTCTCATAGACTTTAAGGCCAGAAAGGACCATCATGGTCATCTAGTGTGACCTGCTGCACATTGCAGGCCACAGAACCTCACCTACCCATTCCTGTAATTGACCCCTAACCTCTGGCTAAGTTACTGAAGTCCCCAAATCATGATTTAAAAACTTCAAGTTACAGAGAATCCATCATTTACACTCATTTAAACCTGCAAGTGACCTGTGCCCCATGCTGCAGAGGAAGGTGGAAAACCCCCAGGGTCTCTGCCAGTCTGACCAGTGGGAAAATCCTTCCTGACCCCAAATATGGCCATCAGTTGAACGTTGAGAGCGTTGGCAAGACCCACCAGCCAGACACCTGGGAAAGAATTCTCTGTAGTAACTCAGAGCCATCTCCATCTAATGCCCTATCTGTGGTTGTGGGGGATTTTAGTCACAGATTGCCTACAATGGTATGTGGCCTATCTCATCATACAATCCCCTCCATAAAGTTATCAAGCTCAGTCTTGAAGCCAGTTAGATTTTTTGTTCCCACTAGTCTCAGTGGAAGACTGTTTCAGAACTTCACTCCTCTGATGATTAGAAACCTTTGCCTAATTTCAAGCCTAAACTTGTTGATGGGCAGTTTATATCCATTTGTTCTTGTGTCACCATAGGCTCTTAACTTAAATAACTCCTCTTCTTCCTGGTATTTATCCCTCTGATGTATTTATAGAGAGTAACCATATCTCCCCTCATCCTTCATTTGGTTAGGCTAAACAAGCCAACCTCCCTGAGTCTCCTCTCATAAGGTAGGTTTTCCATTCCTCTGATCATCCTAGTAGCCCTTCTCTGCATATGTTCCAGTTTGAATTAAACTTTCTTAAACATGGGAGACCAGAATTGCACACAGTATTCCAAATGAGGTCTCACCAGTGCCATACTTCCCTATCTGTGCTGGAAATACCTCACCTGATGTGTCCTAGAATTGAATTAACCATTTTCATGGCCACATCACATTAGTCATCCTGTGATCAACCAATACCCCCAGGTCTCTCTCCTCCTCTGTTGCTTCCAACTGATTCGTCTCCAGCTTATAGTAAAATTTCTTGTTGTTAGTCACTTTGTGCATGATCCTGCACTTTGCACTATTAAATTTCATCCCATTTCTATTACTCCAGTTTTCAAGGTCCCCAGATCTTGTATAATATTCTGGTCCTCCTTCATATTGGCAATTCCTGTCAACTTTATGTCATCCACAAATTTTATTTGCACACTCCCACTTTTTGTGCCAAGGTCATGAATGAAAATGATAAGTAAGATTGGTCCCAAGACTGATCCCAAAGGAACTCCACTAGTAACCTCCTTCCAGCCTGACAGTTCACCTTTCAGAATGACCCACTGTAGTGTCCCCTTTAACCAGTTCCTTATCCACCTTTCAATTCTCATATTAATCCCCATCTTCTCCAATTTACAAATAAGTTCTCATGTGGAACTGCATCAGATGTCTTGCTGAAATCCAGGTAGATTACATCTACTGCATTTCCTTTGTCTAAAAAATCAGTTATCTTCTCAAAGATGGAAATCAGGTTGGTCTGGCACAATCTACCTATTGTAAAACCATGTTGTATTTTATCCCACTTACTATCTCTATGTCCTTAACTACTTTCTCTTTCAAAATTTTGTTCCAAGACATTGCATACAATTGAGGTCAAACTAACAGGCCTGTAGTTTCCTGGATCATGTTTTTTCCCCTCTTTCTTACAAGTAGGTACTATCTTAGCAATTCTCCAGTTATAGGGTACAATCCCTGAGTTTACAAATTCATTAAAAGTGATTAATCACTTCTCTGATGTTCTGATGCTAGATGGGAGGAAGGTTCCATCTAGCGCTGGGCAGAATTTTTCAGACAAATAATTTATTTGCTCAAAATTGCAGTTTCTGTCAACTCAAAACTATTAACAAATTTGACCCAATTAGGTTCAGCTGGAAAAATCATTTTTTCTGGGGAAGCTTCAGGAAACATATTGGGGTCTGTCCCTTTAGCCCAGTGGTTGGGTATTGGCCTGGGATGTGAGAGCCCCAACTTTGAAGCCCTGTTTTGGAACAGAGACTTGGACTCCAGTCTCTCCCCTCACAGTTGACCATCTTAACTACCCAGCTATAGGCTATTCTGTGGGAGGCTGCTCTTACTCTTTTCTGTTGAAGAGGTTCCATTTTGTGTAAATACTTAAATATTCATTGGGGCAGGGAGGGACAGAGAATGACTCTCTAGCCTGATGTTGGAGGCACTCCCCTGGGAATGGGAGATATGGTTTGAGATGGCGAGCAGAATAGCTCATAGCGTGGTGGTTAGGGTACTCCCCTGGTGAGAGGAGACCTGAGTTCAAGTCTCTGGCACACTGACTACTTAAATAATTTATACAAGGTGGAACAGCTTCAACAGGCACGTCTGAGAGCAATCCTCCTCAGAATAGCCTATTGCACAGTGGATAGGATGCTCCCTGAAGAGAGGGGAGAGCTGAGTTCAAGGGAGCATTCTGCATTACAGTGATTTTTGCTTATATAATGTCCATTGTCAGTATGCAAGATTTGTGTATTCAATTCCTATGCAAAAATGTACTCTTGAGAGTGTTCAGTGAAAATAAAACTTGTTGAGCTGCTTTACTCTGACCCAGTTTTAAGCTTTATGATCAGTGCAGATGATGAATGACTTTCCAAATGTCAGCAACTGAGATGCTGCAGCTGCAATGAGCCATTAAAAAAAGCAAACCAAATTTTCTTCTCTAAAGATGCCATATTGATTGCATCCCTTACACTTGGGTCTCAGTCCTCCATGGTGAGACAGGACAGAACTTCCCTAGCGCTCAAAGTCTGGGGTCCTTTGAGAAACAGAGAATTAAGCCCGGTCACGAGGTAGTCATACCTCCAACTATGTCAGGCAAGGAAAGGGTTAATTCTTTTGAAAGGTAACCAGGCAGCAGGCCTTTCCCACCATAGAGAAGCTACTTAGGCTGCTGGTTGGAAATGATTCACACCTGGGTTCATCAAGGTAGCTGTATAAGCAGGAAGGAAGGAATCCTTCCCCTGCCCCCAAATCCAAGTAGAGAAAGCCGGGCGGTATGAAGATCCTGGGAAACTGAGTCCTCAGCCACAGCCCAAGTCTGTACCTTTTCTTTTCCTCCCAGTCCAAAGGAATACTTGACCCAGACATAGAAACACAGTGGTTATGGGAAACGGGATGTTTTATTCCCCTGCAAAGGCCTGTGCGTCTTGCCAGAGACTCTTAAGGTAAGACTGTTTGTGTTTGCTTTCTAATTTGGTTTCCCCTGGGTGATGTGAGACTGTGGGGTTTGGCAGTGGACTTTCTCCTTAACCAAGCTGAGGAGAGCCCTGCTCCTGATTGACCTAGCCACATCTGAGAGAGACTCACTGCTTTCAGATGTGTGCATTGAAGAGACAATGTTTGGTTATGGTTTCCCCCACTGGGGCTGCTGGTTTCCAACACTGCAGTCCCAAGCTACCCTCAAACAAACCCCATTCTGACAATGATGTCAGTTCCTCAATGCCTCCTGCCTTGAACATTCCAGGCCAATTCCTTTCTGACCTTGCTCTGGTAAAGAGCTCTTCTAGATCCCTTTGCAAGGATCTGCTCCAGGACCTGACTGTATGCAAGCCTAGCTGTCCTGCTGTACAGCCCTTATATTGTCCCAGTGAGAGCACCTTGTAGCCCTGCCTCTGGCTCGTAGCAGCCTGTAAAGTATTTCCCCCAAATCTCCCACAACCTGTGTGTATAGAGATTTGAAAAGTCTCGAGTACATGACCATGCCTCTTTTGTTACTCCATGATCAAAAAATTTGAGCTTGTGAAGACTCTGCTCCAATTCTTCAGTCTAAGCAGGAAATCAGTCCTTCTGGTACACTAGGAGAAAAGAAGAATATTTACCTGCAACTACTATTTTGAGGACACTGTTAGACTGCATTTCTGCACATCTGCTTGCCTTCCTGGAGAGCTAGGAAGAGGAGTAATATTTTTTCAGTGACTTTTTTTTCCCCCGGTGATCTCCTCCTTCAATATTCTTTGGGTGTCTGTTGCATTGAGAATTTGCTGAGCTCTGTTTCTTGCTCATCCAGGAAACCAAATAGGAGGCACTAACAGTTGGTCTCTGAATGAGGTTGAATTACCAGTGTCTCAGAGTGTTAAAAATCAGAGGACCCCTAGCACGAGGAGGAGCCCAGCTGATGCTTGCCATTTCCCATCATGTAATATAACACACAAGCAGGTAATGCAGGAAGCAGCATGTTACAGTGCTTTACAAGTGAAGTAGGATAAACAGTTTAATCTACTTGAATGAAATGAGCTGTGATTTCAGTTTGTCTGTACTTAGGTATAGATAATGCCAAATCATTATAAAATACGTTGATTGGAGAATACTATATATAGCAGGGGTGGCCAAACTTACTGACCCTCTGACCTGCATACGACAATCTTCAGAAGGTCGAGAGCCAGGGGGCCCCTACCGGGGCTCGGGGCTTCAGCCCCTACACCCCCATCCCCACTGGGCAGGCAGAAGCGATATGTGTAGGGGCACATGGACATGCCCCCCCACCCCAGTTTTTTCCCAGGGTTTGCGGCCCTGCTCAGTCAGACGATGCGTGGCCAGGCCTCCTCCCTGCATGGCAGCTGCTGGAGCCAGCAAGCTTGGAGCTGCAACCCTGGGAAGAGGCAGCGGCAAACAGCTGGGACCTGCAGGGGGAATCACTGCTTTTGATGCTGCCTCTCCCCATGGAGCTAAAGCAGCAGCCCCTCCCTGCAGCTCCCAGCTGTTTGCCACTGGCTCTCCAAGCAGAGCTAACACCTGGGAGCTGCAGGGAGGGGCCACTGAGGGTAAGAAGGGGGACGTGCCTGGGAGGGCATGACTCAAGCTGTTTGGGGGGCACACCTTTAAATTGTGCACCCCACTCTCAATAGGCACCAGTTGTCTCTGGCAGAAGCCCCAGCTTCCGCCCCTCCCCCAGTCTGCTAGGCAGAGAATGGCGGGGGGTGGGGCTCTGCGGGCCTCACTTTAACTGTAGAAGAGCCACATGTGGCTTGTGAGCTGTGGTTTCGCCACCCCGATATACAGTGTCTGTTACTGCAGAATGTTTTTAAATAGCTGAACAGACAGAAAAGCCTAGGCAACAAAAGGGCATATACATTTAAACATATGTCTCTTGATGGTTTCAGAATGCATATTTGTCATTATTTCAAATATTCAAAAATATGTGGGGCAGAAGGGAGGAAAAACAAGTATGGACAGAATGTAAATGAAAGCTCATGCTGTGGCTATAGAAAACTACTGATATTGTGTCGTCTGAAAGCTTAGCAATGAAATATAGATGTATCTGAGAAATGTGGGGTTTATTTCTCCTTCCTACCCCATGAATACTATTGTGACTATATCAGTAAGTTGTCTGTGTTCCCCTCTTTCTAAACCTGTGTTTGAGTAAAGGAAATAAGAACATAAGGATATCACTCTTCAAGAAGGTTCCATGTTTGTTTGTTTTTTCCCCCGGTGATCTCCTCCTTCAATATTCTTTGGGTGTCTGTTGCATTGAGAATTTGCTGAGCTCTGTTTCTTGCTCATCCAGGAAACCAAATAGGAGGCACTAACAGTTGGTCTCTGAATGAGGTTGAATTACCAGTGTCTCAGAGTGTTAAAAATCAGAGGACCCCTAGCACGAGGAGGAGCGCAGCTGATGCTTCCCATTTCCCATCATGTAATATAACACACAAGCAGGTAATGCAGGAAGCAGCATGTTACAGTGCTTTACAAGTGAAGTAGGATAAACAGTTTAATCTACTTGAATGAAATGAGCTGCGATTTCAGTTTGTCTGTATGAGGTTGGAATCTGGTACAATCATGTATAATCTGTCTATTTAGCTGCATTTTGTCTGGAACTCTAGAAACAATTCTCTTGGGAGATGGTAATACATAGACTTTCTGTCTCCAAAATCCCGTCCAGTTTCCCAGCCTGTATGAGAAACAATAGCAAATGTAGAACTCCATACTGTGTCGTCATACATAGGAGACTTGTCTAAAATCATCACTCAAGGAGGGATGGTCAGGGAATGAATATTTCCTAGGGTTGTAATAATTACTTGTTTCCAGAGTACCTTGGGCTGTGTCTCTACTAATTTTTTTGGCTTGTACTGGTATAGCTGATATACCCTGATTTGAAACTGGGGATCACTGATGTCCCGCTTTGCACCAGTGCAGCACTTCTGCATGTCTATTGTCTGTATTCATTGACACTAGTGGTAGAATTTTATACCCGCTTTTCTCCAATGCAAGCTACTATGCAAGGTGTAGGACAATGGAGCATCAGGTCTAGCATCTGTGTAGGGGGAGGTATATGGAAAATGGCTGCTGTTGAACAGCACAGGCATATATCTGCCCTAACCTTTCCCCCTGCAAAAAGCCACACAGAAGAATAAAACAATTACTTACCTGAAAATGAAGCTCCAGATCCAAAGAACTCTCTTCTTGTTTGCTGGCATTTGTCAGCCATGACAAAGCGACTGTTTCAAATGAACTCTTGGAATATCAAGTTTCTTTCAGGAAACTTCCATTGAATTTGCTGTATTAATGGGTGAGGGGAAGGGAAAAAGGATGGAGAAAGTAGCTTTTCTTTTTAAAACAGTAAGGTCTTAGCCTGGTTCCTTGATTTAAAACCATAAACTAATTAGTAGGTAGGGCTTTGGGCTTCACTTCTGCATCAGGAGGGGTTGGAGTGGGTGGTCGGGGCAGGGAGTTAAGCAGATACTTATACAGTTTTTTTATGCAATATGAATTTAGGCTATACCTCAAAGAATCACTACATTGACGCCCCCTAAAATCTTAATCACTGTGGACAAGAATCTCTTCCATTTAGAGAAAGACAATAAGCAAGGAAAACAAAAAAATGAGAGCCCAAAACCAAAGCAAAACAAAATTAGAAGGAAAACTTAAATAGTAACAAACACAAGTAAGGGAAAATGCACAGAAAAGGAGAAACTAATAACTATGTATCCTTGCTGGTTTTAGAAATACGGAACAAAAGAATAAAATGACTCATTGTTCTATGTTACTATCACCAGCAAGTGGTATACAGCTAGTAAAGTCTCCTATCTCACAGGATTTAATTCATACCAATTTTCAGGACAGTATAGAATAAATCTTAAATTAGACAAATATGGTTAAATACTGTTATGGTTTTTAAAAAATCCTATACACCTGTCTTCCTTCGTTCTCCTTGCACATGGGACACGGATAGTTGCTTACTAAGTACAGGTTTCAGAGTAGCAGCCGTGTTAGTCTGTATTCGCAAAAAGAAAAGGAGTACTTGTGGCACCTTAGAGACTATTGTTAGTCTCTAAGGTGCCACAAGTACTCCTTTTCTTTTTACTAAGTACAGTTCCCAGCACAAAGAGCATGGCCTTTAGACACTGCCATAGTCTAAGTTAATGCCGGTACAAACATAGCTAAGGAGAAACATACAGATAAACCTCCTATTTTATCTGAGGACATCTAATATTTTAGAACAAGAAAACAAACAAACATACTTTACCTCTTCAAGCTATTGCAGATGAGTGTCAATGCTGGTATAGTGTCTAAAGCAATGAAAATATGTTATCTTCAAAATATTTTCACTAAACCTAGTCCATAAAAATATACAAAAAAGTATGTATTTTATACCAGTTTGAATGAACTCCCCACTAAAGATGTGCCCCAGTGCTAGATTAGTTTGTGATTTGTTTTATTTTGATTTTTGGAAATGTATTGTTTTCTAAATCCACACATAAAATAACTGCATTGTTGGGATCTTCATGACTTCTCTGGTATTTGGTTTATAATGTTTCCTTGTGTAGTCGTTCATTGGTTTGGCTGGAGTGCTAATGCTTTTTTTTTTCCTGTTCTTAAAATCAATTTACTCATTTTTGGCTCTCCATTTTCTCATAACTCAAGGCTTTATGGCAAACAAAGGCAGACAGAGATTATGGGCCTATTACAGGAAGGGTGGGTGAGGTTCTCTGGCCTGCAATGTGCAGGAGGTCAGACTAGATGATCATGATGGTCCCTTCTGGCCTTAAAGTCTATGAGTCTATATATAAGGAGAGAGAGAAACCTCAGGACTTCATTTGATTGTGTTCTGCCTTTTCATAAGAGAATATTTTTTGTTACTCAAGGCCACTGTTTTTCCAATGCCAGTTCTGCGCTGGTCACATGAACGACCCTTTGTTTCCAAGGAGTCAGGCAGGCCTTGAAGGAAAACAAAGGCAAGCTGTCCTTTTCCATCTGTTCAGTCTATCTACACTTGTACTGGCTAAAGCTTCTGCTGGCCCTTTCAGCTTTCTCTGAGAAAACAGAGCAGTCTGTGCTGTCCTCAAGCTATAAACATGTAAATATGTTTTCATTTGGAACCCCCTTGTTGGCTTAATTCAGAATTCATGGCAGACCAACTCCATGAAAAAGAACATAAGAAAATGACACGCCTTGCTCTGCTCACCTGCTCAGCAAGAATTGAACTGATTACAGTTTGCATTACCCAAGGGTACTATAGGCCAGAGCCATGGCTTCCATTTATCTTACAACAGTATTTTGGAACAGTCAACAGAATAATCACCTTGTTTTACTCATGTAATCTATGATTTTTCTATTAACTCACTTGAGTCATCCGCAATGATAACATTGTATTTGCATTGTAAGAGTGCCTAGAAGTTCCACCTGATATTGGGGCCCCAGGGTGCTAGATCTTGTACACTTAGACAAGAGAAACAGGAGGTAGTAGTAGACACTTTTCCCAGATGGGGAAATGAGACACAAATAAAATGTCTTGCCTAAGGTCAAATAGACAGACCCAGGTTCCGACCAAAGACTAAGTCCCGGTCTGATGTCTTAAACACACAACTATCCTTTGTCTCTAAATCACTACTGGAATCTAGCTCTCTCACACAATGGAGGGTATTTCTCAGTAGCCTATTAGATGACTTTAAAGATCATCTTCCTTCATAGTCACTTTAAACTGTGAGCAGAAGACGAGACAGAGCTGCTGAAACAAAATTCAAAAGATCTGCACGTTGGGAAAGTATGAACTAATTGGGCTGTTTAAGGACAAGGACTGCAAAGACCTTGTTGACTTTGCAAAATGGATTCTATCTACTCTTTATAAGCAATTATTTCAAAGGATGACTTCAGGGAGGCTATATTCAGTCACAGGGCTTTGATCCTAGAATGTAGCAGGAAAGATAAGATAATCTCAAAGATATTTTAGATACAAGAATAGTGTTTGTATCTAACGATCTTCTGCAGAATGTCTCTGGAGTCTTAAGAAATACCCTTATTTGACTAAAAAGAAAAGGAGTACTTGTAGCACCTTAGAGACTAACCAATTTAATAAAATAATAATTTATAAATAATATTAATAAAATAAATTGGTTAGTCTCTAAGGTGCTACAAGTACTCCTTTTCTTTTTGCGAATACAGACTAACACGGCTGTTACTCTGAAACCTTATTTGACTATAGTGCTCAACTGCTAGTGCTGCTTGCGTATGCTGCAGGTGTCTGTTGTAGACATAAAAGGCAGCATACAACAAAATGTGTCCACCAGTGGATGAGTAATAAACGGATAGATTAAACCTGCTGCTATCACCCTAGTGATTTTTTTTTTTGAAGCAACCTACAGGCTCAAAAAGTTATAATGGGAATGCAGTTCTTTGTCACTCCAAGTAAATCATTTATATCTTCCTCTCACAATCTATTCTGTGTCCTAAATACAATCCACTCAACATGTGGCTGCACTTTGTAGGTCAGACAAAAAAATCTGAGAATGGAGTTTCACCCAAAACACTCATAATTTAAGTCATGTTGGAACTTCTAGACCAAGACCAGGGAGTATACAAAATCCTAGTTTGGCCCAAAATAGATCCCACTACATGTCTTGTCTCTTATGTGGGCCACTTGAGAAGATGGTACATTTGCTATTAGCTGACCTTTGTTGGAGTCTCTCATATTGTCATTGACTGACTGAGCAGAGAGAGTCTTGTCTTAAAAGACTGAAGAGCCCATGATGCTGGCAGACCAGTTGCCTGATCATGCCACAATTGAACACTGACAAATATGTAGCAGGAATCAGGTAAAAATAGGTATTAGGGTTCTAAGAATGTGTTTAGACATTAGCATAGGCGTGTGCAGCACATTTCATTAGGGTGTGCACCCAGGGAGCCCTGCCCTAATCCCGCCCCCACCCCGCCCCCATCCACTCCCTCCCACTTCCCACCCCCTGACTGCCCCCCTCTGCTTCTTGTCCCCTGACTGTCCCCTCCTGGGACCCTGCCCCTAACTGCCTCCCAGGACCCCACCCCCTATCTAAGCCTCCCTGCTCCTTGTCCCCTGACTGCCCCCTCCTGAGGACCCCCACACACACTGTAACCACCTCCCTAGGACCCTACCCCCTACCTGTCCCCTGACTGCCCCGACCCTTATCCACACCCCTGCCCCCAGACAGACCCCCCGGGACTCCCACACCTATCTAACCACTCCCCACCCCCTGACAGGACCCCCCAGAACTCCAGACCCATCCAACTCCCCCTGCTCCCTAACTGTCCCGACCCCTCTCCACACCTCTGACCTATCCAACCCCCCCCACTCCTTGTCCCCTGACCACCCCTCCAGAGACCACCCCACCCTCTAATCACCCCCCAGGACTCCACCAACTATCCAACCCCCCTGTCCCGACTGCCCTGCCCCCTAGCCACACCCCACCCCCTGACAGGCCCCCTGGGACTCCTATGACCTATCCAACCCCCCGGCCCAGCCCCCTTACCACACCACTGCTCAGAACAGAGTCCTCACCAAATCCCACCTTGTCAGGGTTCCCTCCCCACTCTGAACTCTAGGGTGCAGACGTGGGGACCCGCATGAAAGACCCCCCTAAACTTATTCTACCAGCTTAGGTTAAAAACTCCTCAGGCACAAATTCTCCCTTGTACCTTGGGTTTAAGTAACGCTGCCACCACCAAGTGATTTTAACAAAGAACCAGGGGAAAGGACCACTTGGAGTTCCTCTTCCCCCAGCAATCCCTCCAAGCCCCTACACCCCCTTTCCTGGGGAGACTTGAGAATAATATCCTAACCAATTGGTTACAAAATGATCAAAGACCCAAACCCCTGGGTCTTGGAACAATGGAAAAATCAGTCAGGTTCTTAAAAGAAGGATTTTATTTAAAGAAAAGGTAAAAGAATCACCTCTATAAAATCAGGATGGTAAATACTTTACAGGGTAATCAGATTCAAAACACAGGATTCCCCTCTAGGCAAAACTTTAAAGTTACAAAAAAACGTGATAAACCTCCCTCAAGCAAAGGACAAATTCACAAGTTGAAAACAAAAGGTAATCTAACGCGCCTTGCCTTATTTACTTACTCTTTTTGTAATATCAGAGATTTGTACAGGATGGTTTAGAGGACAAGGAGTTTTTTTGACCTGATGCCCCTCTGCTTTCCCCAGAGAACACCCCACAAAGTCTTCCGCCTCCCTTCAAGATTTGAAAGTATCTTCTTTCCCCATTGGTCCTTTTGGTCAGGTGCCAACCAGGTTATTTGAGCTTCTTAACCCGTTACAGGTCAGGAGGAATTCTAGGCTACCCTTGGCTGTATGGTTATAACACTCCCTGGACATCCCCTTGACCAATGACGTGATGGCACTTACGGGGCGGGTACAAAGAGCACAAACCAAGCTGGAGCGCAGGGGTGGAAGAGCGCTATGACTGACGTAAGTCAACAAAGGTCACATGTAGCGCTGGGGAGGCAAGGGGTGGCAGGTTTGTAGAAATTTTGGTGGTGCCCAGAACTTGCCCCCACCCAAACTCCACCCCAACAAACTCTGTCCCCCACCTGCCCAAGGCTCTGGGAGGGAGTTTGGGTGGAGGGAGGTCTGGAATGCAGGCCCGAGGCTAGGTCAGGGGATTGGGGTGCAGGGTGCAGGCTCCTGGAAGGAGTTTGGGGATGGGAGGGGGTGCAGAGGTGTGGGGTGTGGCTGCAGATGAGGGGTTTGGGTGTGGGAGGGGCTCAGGGTGAGAGTAAGGGTGTGGGGGGTGAGGGCTCTGTCTGGGGCTGGGGGGTTTGGGGTGTTAGAGAGGTTCAGGGCTGGGGCAGAGGGTTGGAGTGTGGGGGGATGAGGGCTCTGGCTGGGACTGGGGATGAGGAGTTTGTGGTGTTGGAGGGGCTGAGGGTTGGTGTGTGGGGGGATGAGGGCTCTGGCTGGAGATGAGGGGGTTGTGGTGTTGGAGGGGGCTCAGGGCTGGGGCGGAAGGTTAGGGTGCGGGGGATGAGGGCTCTGGTTGGGACTGGAGATGGGGGGTTTAGGGTGTTGGAGGGGCTCAGGGCTAGGGTAGAGGGTTGAGGGTGCAGTGGTGGGGTGAAATCTCTGGCTGCGGGTGTGGACTCTGGGGTGGGGCAGGGCTGGGGATGAGTTTGGGGTTCAGGCAGGCTGCTCCGGGACAGGGGCCAGAGAGGAGGACTCCCCCCAGCCCTTTCCCTGCTGGCAGCAGCAAGCTCTGGGAGAGGAGGCCCCCTTTCTCGCCACCCCCCTCAGCAGCCCACTCACCCCCACCACTGTCACGTCATGTGCTCCTAGGGCCCCTCTCAGGTCCAGGAATCTCCCTTGCCTCCCCTGTGGTGGGTGGCGGCGGGTGCTGCGTGCGCCTCCTCCCCTGCTGTTGCCCCTGACTGTAGCCTCACTGAGGGGGAGGGACGGGGCTGCCTCCTTGTCCAGAGTGGGGCAGGAGCGGTGACTGCGGGCGGGGGGGCCACCTGTGCTGGTGGCGGGTCCCGCCGGAAAAGGGAAGGGCCTGAGGTGGAAGGGCAGGCTCAGAGTCGGTGTGCCCTGGCAGTGGAGCTGGGGGGGTACTAGGATCCGGCGGCAGCAGTTGCTGCAGGGAGGCAGCTTGGAGCTGCTCGGAAGAGGCAGAGACGCTCTGCTCCAGGGCCCGGGGAGGTGTGTGGGGGGCAGCAAGAGGGGGCTGGGGGGGGCGGCAGGGGCGACGGGAGGAGACGGACACCCGGCCCCAAATATTGGTGGAGCTGGGCTCCTGGGCCGACTCCGCTCACCCCGCGCCACTGGGGGCAGCAGCGATGTAAACACGGCTCCGCCGCCATCGCTGCCTGCAACTGCTGCAGCCTCCTCCTCTTCCTCCTCCCCACCCCCCAAGCCTCCAGTGGGGGAGGGGGAGGAGCAGCATTAGGAGCTCAGGGCATTAGGGTGTGCCTGGCCACGCTCCGTGTGCACGCCTATGGATGTTACTGAATGCTTGTGAGTTGCTGCATGCATCCCTCTCGCTTCCAGCATCTTTATCCCATATTGTAAGGTAATATTTAAGCATTTGTATTGTGACTGCGAAAATCACCAGACAGGAGAGAGACATTAACTAGTGTAAAGTGTGGGTCTCCAACAGAAGGTGTTACATCCCATCCCATAGGCACCAGATGGACTATTTTGGCACACTGAAGAGAACCAACAGACTTTGTTCCACTCCTCCCCCTCTCCTCCTCCTCCCCTCCCCCCCCCAATGAAAAGGAGTCGTGCAAGTGAATTCCTCCCATCAACTGAGTTCACAGCTCAGAGTATATGGGGAAGGGGGGAAAAATCCCTAACAAGAAAGAACTATATCTCTATGCTGTTGGACTTTGGGGGAAGGCAAAATTTTCTCGACATAAGCAAGAGAACCCCAGCTGCTTAGCCTGGGTTAGCCCTAAAAGACATCTAGAACTAATTTATTATAGAAGCTTCTACCACCTTTTGAAACCTAAGATTGTAACTCATTTGGGTTTGTATATTTACCGGCTTTAACCTTGTAAATAACTCTCATTTCCTTTTCCTATTAATAAATCTGTACCATAGGATTGGCTACAAGCATTGTCTTTGAGATTTTAAAGTGCAATTGATTTGCGGTAAGTGACTGGTCCCTTGGGACTGGGAGCAACCTGAATATTGCTGTCATATCTCATGTAAGGGACCACCTATCACAAAGGTAGGTTTACCAGGGTGATGAGACAGACTGGATTACCCAAGGGGACTGTCTGTAACTCCATGTTAAGGCTGTTACAGTGCCAGAGAAGTTTGACTTGATAGTTGGGTGGTGAAATCTAAGTATAGAACTCACAACGAATTAGGGGTTTGTGCCCTGCTTCCTAACAGTCGGCTCTGAGGTTGGTACTCATACTCTTGGGCTATGGCAGGACTGCTTGACAACAACCTAAACTTATTTAGGACAAATTCATGCTCCTACATACACAGTCTTTATGAATGTTTAGCACTTAGGGAAGGGTTAGTTTTACACTCTTAGCTCACAAACATACAGGGGTGTTTAAAGGGCTCGAAGTGAGGGATCTCTTGAGTTGGTTCCATGCTGGTAGATATGTTAGGGTTACTGGTTCTAGGACAGAGTGGCTGATTAATTGCTTTGTTTAATCTAAAGCAGTTAAGGCACTCACTTCCCCTTATGTGTATTCAATTATACCATCCCCCACCATTTCCTGTGTTACGGCATATTGAATGTAAGCAAAGAGAGAAGAGTTTCTGGTTCATCACTGAGCTTTATATACAGAGTACTAATTCTCATACTCATAATAATGAGAACAAAATGGGGATTCTGTCTGGAATTCACACTTTCTTCTAAGGGGGCTCTTCCTAAAAATGGTTACAAATTCCCTTAACACAGGTGCCAGTTATCAGAAATGTAAAACATGGCAGCTTTGTAATCAACAGATCTGATTACCGTAGAGAGTTCTTAATTTTTACTCCTGTTAGCAATTCAGAGCCAACAAAATGGTGAGAGAGTGAGCTGGATTCTATTTGACCTAGTTCAAGAACATTGTATTCATTCACAGTTGCACCTATGGAACCACAGTCAAAGGTGGAGAGGAACCAGATTTTGCCTTCACACCTGTACAACTCTACAGATCTAATTGAAGGCAGAATTTGGCTCTCAAATCTTATTACTGGAAGTAATATACAAGCAGGGAAAAACCCAGCTTTGCCATCCGATGCCAAGTCGAAAAATGAATACAACCAAATAACTTCTGATCTACAGTCACTGAGAGACAAATACTGAATCCAACACTGGCATTTCTACATTCACTTTTCAGTGGAACCACATTTTAAAATCGGCATTGTGAGGGCATAAATGTGTCTCTGCTATTTGGCCTGTGAAACAGGAATTGTGGTCCTTGATAGAATATAAGAAAAATGATGGGAAAGATTATGATTATATCAAGTATTTTGTTCAGTAGGAATTGCAAATTCTGCCACTGTGAGTGGAACTTAGGGGACTCCAGACCTATTTAGCTATTTGACTTTTTTGAACAGCAGGAAGAACTTCATGTGGTAATTTTAAAAGCAAAAACTGCACATTGTCTTAGAACTTTTAGGTTTTTTTTATTTTTAAATAAAATAAAATCTCAATGAAAAGTCATTTTGAATGGAAAAATCAAAACGTTTCATTTAAAAAGCCAAACATTTTGTGATTTGTTTGGTTTTTTTTCAAAAAAATATGAAGGCTTTTGGCAAAATCTACATGAATTCAGGAAATGTTTTGGTGTTGCCCAGTCTGCATGTTTTGCTGAATGAAGTCTTGGGCAAAAAATTTCACTTAGCTCTATTCCTGTGTGACCTTCGACAAGTGATTTAATCTGTCTGTGTCTCAGTTCCCCATCTATAAAATAGTGATGATACTTGTGATGGGTTCAGTCAGAGACCCCCTTGGGACTGTCACCTGATGTGCTGAAGTTACCTCTGAGCCCATTTTCCCTGCCAGCTTGGGACTTCCAGAACCCTGCTTTGTTGAGCCAGACATACTAGCCTGCTGCAACACAGACCGAGGTCTGGTCCACACCCCCAAAGTTGCAGACTTTAACGAAAAACTGCTCAGCAGGTCACCTATCTCCAGCACCCAGACACCCAGTTCTCATTGGGATCCAAACCCCAAATAAATCCATTTTATTCTATATAAAGCTTATATAGGGTAAACTCATAAATTGTCTACCCTCTATAACTGATAGAGAGAGAGATGCACAGCTGTTTGCTCCCCCAGGTATTAATCACTTACTCTGGGTTAATTAATAAAGAAAAGTGACTTTATTAAGTATAAAAAGGGATTTAAGTGGTTTCAAGTAATAACAGACAGAACAAAGTAAGTTACCAAGCAAAATAAAGCAAAAACACACAAGTCTAAGCCTAAAAATTAAGAAACTGATTACAGATAATATTTCACCCTCAGATGTTCCAATAAGCTTCTTTCACAGACTAGACTCCTTCCTAGTCTGGGCCCAATCCTTTCCCCGGTACAGTCCTTGTTAGTTCCAGCAGACCTCTTAGGTGGAAAACAGGGGCTTTCTCATGACTGGTCCCCTTTGTTCTGTTCCATCCCCTTTTATAGCTTTGGCACAAGGTGGGAATATTTTGTCTCTGGGTCCCCACCCCTCCTTCTAAATGGAAAAGTACCAGATATAAGATGGATTCCAGTATCATGTGACATGGTCACATGTCCTGTGAGACCTCATTCTTCCTAGCCCACACATACACAGGAAGGCTTGCAGGTAAATAAGCCCATTCACAACCAATTCCTAGTCAATGGGAGCCATCAAGATTCTAAGCCACCATTAATGGCCCACACTTTGCATAATTACAATTGGACCTCAGAGTTATACTTCATATTTCTAGCTTCAGATACAAAAATGATACATGCATACAAATAGGATGAACACACTCAGTAGATTATAAACTTTGTAATGATGCCTTACAAGAGACCTTTTGCATAAAGCATATTCCGGTTACATCATATTCACATTTAGAAGCATATTTTCATAAAGCATATGGAGTGCAACGTCACAATACTTTTCCATTTAGACTGTAAACTCTTCAGGGCAAGGACTGTCTCTTACTATGTATTTGTACAGCACCTAGTACAATGAGTTCTGATTTTAAAAACTGGGAACTCCATAGGTGCTACTGTAATACAAATAACAAATTAAAACTGTTCTCTAACCCTTTATTCTGGCTTCCTTGGTTGACCTGAGCCTGTTTGGATTTGGCAGTGGACTCCCCTCTTTGGACTGAGTTGAGGAAGGCTCCATTCTGAAAGAAACGTGCATTAAAGAGAAGGGGATTGATCCAACAGTATTGAAGGCAATGGAGTTATGACAATTTACACAGCTGAGAAATTGCTCCAAAGATTTTTCTCTTGTGTTTTACCATCTCTTTCTGGTGATAAAGCCCAGATCACTTCTGTGAATCATTGAAATAACTGACTGCCTCACAGTCCACTCTATATGCACAGGAGAGAGAATCATCTTGAATTCTTAGCACCAAAAAAGCCCATGTACTCTCCCTCTAAACTGGGGAGTAAGACATGGGGGTGACAACTTGTATGTTATGAACTGGTAAACTGACTTGGAAATATCTGCTATGACCTCCCTTCTCTGCAATGGGAAGGTTTGTTGGAACATAGCAGAGAAAGAACTGTTGTGTGTGATCATTGTATTACAATCCTCACTACATGCTGTTGGTCCAGATTGGTGACTGTATCGTAGAAAAGAGAGATTGAACTGACATGTGAGAGAAGCTTCCGAAAGTAAAAGAGGAGAAAGAACGGAAGGATAAAAAGACGAAGAAGAGTAGTAGGAAATGGATCATAGGGAAATAAATAAACAGGTCAGAAAAGTATGATTAGTACAGGGGAAAGAAAAACTAATAGCTGTGCCATGCATGGTAAGCTTTAAAGTCTTATATCTCTCACTACATCATTCAATTGTACAAAACCTGTTCATCTAGTTATGCACTTTTACTTTGCTGCAGTTATACACTGCTCTTATCTTATTACCACATGCTTCCATAGTTATTCTGACATATACAGTAGCTATTGTTCAAGGGTAGCAAATAGCATCTAATTACTGAATACTGCAGCATAAATGTGTCAAATTATGTGTGATTCAAATCTAGCTTCAATCATAGCAGTTGAGTATGAGTGTGCTGCTTGTAGTTACATGAACAAGCACAATTTTCTAATTTTAATATTCTTATGAGAAAGGTGGTGTATTTCTTTCCTTTAAATACGTGCAGTTAACAAAAAAGCTTGTCTCTTGCTCAAGTGTGTGTGTTTGGGATTTTTTTGGTACCCAAAAGATCAAAGAAACCATGTACTAAGCCAGAAACAAGTGAATGCCCCCAACATTCACTTCTGAAGACCTGGATTTATACTAAAGGGTTAGGAATGTTTTCATTTGTAGCAGTTTTCTGGCGACTTGGCATTTTCCTTCAGGAAACCAATGACTGAAATTCTGGCATAGGTAACAAGTGAAAATAAACCTGATGGTATCAACTTAGTCACTTTCTTGACATTAATCCAGTCAAGATAAAATCACATCCTGTTTCTAAAAGGGTGTCATTAACAGGGAGGGTTTGGGGGTTTTTTAATCAAAGCTGAAGAAACACCTTGAAAGATGAAGAAACAGCTTGACAGAGTCCTTTTTAAACAACCTTCAGAACTGAGAGAACCATTTCTGAAAGTCTGTTTAAATTCCTGTAAACATCTGAGCAACCCAGGGAAGAGCATGCTAAGGGATGGATAATAAAAATCAATACAGGCTTAAAATAAAGGACAATAGCAAAAGGGGGAGAAAAGAGAGGGAAATGGATGCTACAGTAATTGCTGTAACTCTGGTAATATTTTGTCATTTTCATCTGGCTCAGTTTGCTGTTTTTCTCCTGTGATGAAAATCCTACTTAGGGAGATATTTAAGTCTTTTCCAACAAAGGGATAGTGATGAGTGGAAAATGGAATTGGATAATGATAAGAAATTGGTCTGTTCTTTCTTGTAAAATAATTGAGAATAATGGCATTAAACTGGTTACGTGCTTATACTCTGGGTTGTGGTTAGCGTGACCACATGTCCAGATATTAGGGGCTTTGACTTATTTAGGCAACCTTCTCTCCTTCCCCCCCTTGCCGGGAAAAAAAGTGTCTGGATGTTTCACATTTGCTATCTGATCACCCTCGTAGTGGTGAACAATGTCTAACAGAAATCTGAATGAGGGATCTGGCTGTACATAATCATTGTCCTGAGATATGCAGAAGAGTAGTTGGGCTACCTTATAAAAGTATATTTATCTTGTGTGAAGTGGCAAGCATATTAACATTTCAGAAACTGACTACGGTGACCATAGCAGGCTACCCCACTGTCAATAATAATAATAGATCTAGCACTTATATTGTACCTTTTTTTCATCCATGCATCTGAAAGTACTTTACAAAGTACTTTACAGTATCATTACAACAATTATCTAAGCAAATACCAAACAAGCAGTTTTTAAATTACATTTTACAGTTACCCAGGAATGGGATCACCCTAAATGTCAGCATCTAATCACTGCACTCAAAGGCATGGCAGCAAAAAGGATGAGAGTGGGAACTAGGCATAAATAAAATAGACTTGGCAAAGAGAATGGGAAGGGCTGTGTATTTGTTAGCTCAGCTCTGTGGAGCATATGGAGCACACAAAGCTGTGGTTAACAGAGAATACTAAAAGTAAGAGATTGAACAGACTTATGAGGTTATTCAGAGAAGACCATTCCCCGCCAGTGCAGGGTTGCTCCCTACACTGTGTTCTCCAGCTCTTTGTTCAGTCTGATTTTTAAATAGTCGAGTATTTAGTTACTAGGTAACTACTCTACAATCTCATAGATCTTTGCTGTTAGGACAATTTTTTTGACATTCAGTCTAAATTTTCCTTTGCTTAGCTTCACCCCATTGCTTCTAGCTATATCTTTTTGACCCATGTTAGGCAGCAGCTGTCCTTCTTTTTGATGCTTAAATCCTTCAGATATTTAAGGGCACAGTCCAGCAAAATGCTGAGTGCCTTTTGTTCCACCCTGCACGATGGAATCTAAAGTGACTCTGGGGATAAAGAACATTCCATTTTCTTCTTAGGAAAAGGACAGATGTTCCAAAGACACAATCTTTGTTTGTAGTCCTATGGATTTCAGGCCAACTGCTGTCCCATTGATTTCTCCTCCCCATCCTCCTGTTGCAATACTGTATGTGCCTGACCTGTGTGGGTGCAAACCCTGAGGGTATGTTTATATGACATTCCCCAGGAAGCAACCTGAACTGCTGTGTCCCCTTAGCTCTCTAGTCTGGGATACCTTTTTATACTGCTTCGCTAGTGAACAACAAACCCCTCCAGGCTCTGTTCACTCGCAGCCAGCAGTATACAAAGTCACTCCCAGCCGAGTACATGAATGGATACAGGGTGATGCCCGCATATCCCTCAGTCTGAGCCTTGCCCCCAGAAATGTGCATCTTGTACCGTTCAGTAGCCCATTAGCCCATACAAGCTCATAAATAAGTCCATCATTCCAACAAAGGGTAACGAATATGCACCAGCCTTGTTGTCTCAAGTGGAGGCTTCCCAAACACTTCAGCCAACCACACTGGTTTAAATAAAACAATAAATAAGTTTATTAACTAGAGAGAGATTTTAAGTGATTTTAAAAGTGGTAAGACATAAAAGTCAGAGTTGGTTACAAAAGAAATAAAAAGATAATTCCTAAACTTTACCAAGGCTAATAAGTTTAAAAGCAAAAGTTTCTCTCGCCCCAAAATTTTCAATAGTCTGTACTGGCTGGAAAACCTCCAGGCCAGGACCACTACCCCCAGTGCAATGATGCATGTATGTCTTTCAAGTGATCTTGCTGCCATGAGTAGAGATGAGGGAGGAGAGCTGATGAGGAGGTCACTGTCTCTCCTTTTTATACTCTGATCCTTTGTACTGGAAAAATCTTTGCTGGGTTATGGGTCAGGCAGCTCCATGGTCTATGTGAGTTGCCAACTGTCCTTCAGGTGAATTGTAAATTTCCTGTTTACAGCTCCCCTGCTGGTGAATCCCTGATTAAGCAAGAAATGTCCTTTTAGCACTTAGCTGGAGTGCTAGTTCTGGGTAACAATCCTATAGTACAACCTCATAGCTCCATATACAATGTTGATACACACATTATAACAGGACAATGATGTTCAGTAGATTGAGTTTTCAAATGATACCTCAAAAGGCATACTTTGTATGAAATGCATCATAACCATATAAAAGTGGTGAACATGGGGTCTAGGATGTCGTGGGTACAGGAGGTCACAGTTTACACTACAGTGCTGCAGCTACACTGTTGTAGCACCACAGTATAGATGTTTCCTACATTCATGGAAGGGGGCTTTCCGTTGATGTGGGTAATCCACCTTTCTGAGAGGTGATAGCTAGTGTGAAGGAAGAATTCTTCGGTCGACTGAGGCACATCTACACTGGGGGTTAGGTTGATCTAACTACAGTTCTGAGGGTGTGAAATTTGTTTGCAGTCCTGAGCCATGTAGCTAGGTCATTTTTAAGTGTAGACCAGGCCTCTGCTATGCATGTATCCTGAGGTCTATCTATGTGAGATGGATGTACACAAAATTGCACCATGAAAATCTGGCCCCATGTGAATAAGATGATCCGGCTTTGGCCTCTGATGCTTACTGAAACTGTTTATTAGAGTCTTATGTATTCATAGATATAATGGGCTAGATCCTTGGGTGCAGCCAAACTGAACTTGGTGCAATACCCGAGGAGAGAGGCAAAGGTTGTGTTATGCCATTTTGACACTCCCCCCAACCCTGGGAACAACTGGGGCCTGGTTTAACCTCAGAGACAGTTAGAGCAATCCTGAAGCACCTCTAACTTGTTCAGGCACCAAGGTGCTGTGTGTTCTGGCCATGCCCTCTCTCTCCCCTGCAGTGCTCTCCACACTGGGAGTGGGGAGGAGACCAGGAGCAGGTGGGGTAGGATTAACTGCGCTTTAGTTATTTCATTTATCATTCCTTTTTTTTTTTTCTACCAGAGTGGAACAAAGTGGGGACAGCAGCAATAACTGTCTCTTTCTGTGTTTTCTCTTCTCTAAATCAGCATTTCTCAAATGTGGCCACCATGGCCACAGTGGCCACAAGGGGCTTTTCTTGCAGCCACACCCTCCTGGGCAGTGATGGGGGGCGGGGCAAAGCAGTGGTCTCTCTCCCAGGGCCACCAGCAGGGGTTAGACCCTGTCCTCTTCCCCCCCCCCTCCCCCCGGAGACACAAATGCTGGAGGAGCAGGCAGTTAGTGAGTTCCCCACATTCCTGGGGATGGTAGGGTCGGGCTCTAGCCCTGGGGTGGTGGGCAGCAAGCTCTGGCCCCACAGAATTCACACCCCCAACACCCTTGGTTCCTGCTGGCCTATCATGCATTCCCCGCATCCCCTATTTCACCTGTACTGACCTCCCCATCTAAGGCTTAATTTGTCCCTGGGCTTGCCAGGACTGAGTAAGTCTGCTGCTGTGAAAACTGATATTTGTATGTTTGTTAATATCACTTTTCACAGCAGCAAATTTACTAGCTAGCAAGTCCAAAAAAAAAAAAGCAACCAAAAAAGCAAAAGAAACAACAAAAAAGAGAAGAACCTACAGAGCACCTTATTTGTGTTTCTATTCTGTTTAGGTCCAGTAAAGAATAGAGACAACTGTACATTATTTTTATTATTGAGTCTGCAAAAAGATTCAATAAATTACAATGATTTGAACATGTATGTGTGCATATTTATTTGTTTTTCCTAAAGTTAATTAAGTATCTTAATAAAAATTTGTCAGCACGGCCACTAGCAAGAGTTGGTGGCCGCACTTTGAGGCCACAAAAAATTTTGTTGAGAACCCCTGCTCTAGACTGCATATTCATTTCCCTTCTAGGTCATTTAATCTCTGTGGCAATGCTTTGGAATCTTTCTACTTTCTCAATACCCACTTAAGTTCAGTAATCTAGCATCATCCTTGCTAGTGCTTACCTGCCTAACACTAACTGTCTCCCTTATTTCACATATAATGTGTTGGCTTTTTGCACTGATGTTTGTGAGTGGTAAAGTGTACCACTTTCGCTTTCTCGCAACCAGCAGTAGATTAAAACACAATATTAACCCGTGAAGCATGTGTGGTCTCCAGGGGAAAGAATTTTGCCGGTGTGTTCAACAAGAAAGCACGGTCATGCCATTAATTATTCAATGGCCTAATATCCTGCCTCCCAAGGAGCTTAGGATACTATGGAGTTATCAGAGCTGTATGGTGGATTTCTCAAATATGGCTTAATATGATCATTTATGGCCACTCTGCAGTTCTAGCAGAAAAGGTTCAGGTGTATGACATCTTGCAAAAGCAATCTCTAAAGCCCTGCATGCGTGCACTGTGGGAAGGGGGGAATAAAGGGATAGGGATCAGACCAAGGGATAATGCCTAAATCATAAAAAGGTCCACCATGTGACTCATAATTGCCAGAAAAAATTGACTCAAATTGCTAGTAACTCTTTGTCACCTTTTTACCACACATTTTCCTGACTTAATATGGATGGAAAGGATGGTTCTACTTGAGTACCTTTTTTCATGTATATCAAATGCTTTTTGCCTTCATCTTCCAATATTTTCAGTTTCTAGTAACGGAAGCGTTTCCTGTGTTTTAGCTCTCTGTGTATATATATGCTCCTACCATGGGAGATAAAGTGTAATGACTTATTTCACAATAAGTTTGCAATATCCATAGCCTCAGAAAAGCATTCCATTGACAACAGCAAATATAACCACAAATGACTAGTCTATGAATCTGCTTCTGTATGCCGTAAGGGAACTCAGACTGAACTTCCCTTCTTTTTTAGAAAGAATGAGGTGAGCTTTTAACCAAGGACCTATCCAGTCGTGGTAAACAAACCAATTAGCTGTTCCCAGTAGATCAGTTGTAATAGACCATTGACATTTTGATGCTAAGCTGCCAATTCAGAAGTCTATCAGTTGAACTTCTTAAAATATTAAATTGTCAGTGCATGTGTGAACTATCCCAATTTTTAAAGTACTTTAGGTCAAGTCCCTTTCTTTCAATCACCACATCTCCTCCTTAACTACTATACAAAACTGTTAAAAACAATTGCGTGGAAAGTGTCGGAATGAAGAGCCAGTTGCCGATGCTGCAATGGCCAGAGCTGAGACATCAGTGCAGTGGCAGCAATAGGGACTGAGGCGTATGTGTGCTATTGTGATGACAATAACTATTGTAGCCGCTGCATCTCCTTTGCTCACTTGAACCCCTGGTGTAGAAATGCCCTTACATACGTGCACAGTCCCACTGACTGTAAGATGCTGAGGATCCTGAACTCTCACTAAAGTCAGGGAACGCTGAGGGCTCCTAGCACCTCCCAGGAGGCACACAGCCCTTTGCAGGATTAGGTCTCAATAGAGCGGTCAACCTTTCTACCAGAGAAGGACAAATAATTTTTTTGTTCCTGTCAGGTCACTCACTCAATTGCAGTCAGAAAACTTACTCTTTCAATCATGCCATAGAGGTATTTTTGTATTGTTTTTGTTTTCAGGAGCAACCTCTACATTTCTACATCTATATTTTAAAGCAACAAGCCTCACTACTGGTCATCACCAAGGACAGAAACTCTGATCCTCAGCATAAAAAATACAGACCTCTGCCACTTATGGAATCGCTCCATTAACCGGTAGCAATAGCAAGCTCTTACCCTCTGTGGGCCAGGCATGTCTAGAGAAAGACACGATCACATCTGCTTAGCCAGCTGTTACATAGAATTCAAAGCAGATTTATTCCAACCAAGCACGTATGGAGCACTGGAGAGGCATAAATGGACTTGGAAACAGAAGGAAACACAGGGGTCTGACCACCCCATCTGGTGCTCAACGTACTTTTGCCAAAATAGGTAGAAATTACGTTAAATTATCCCAGAGTATAAATTGCATCAAAGAAGATGGTCCCTTAGTGGAGCCAGGATGGGCATAATGTGGTGCATATGGTTTCTTTGCTTTTTGGGGGAGCTGTAAGTACAGTGTATATGGCCTTCCAAAGGGTAGCCAAGTTCAAATCTTATTTCCTGTAATCCCTTCCAAAAGCTGCATAAAAATGATGAAATTACAGCGACACAAGGCTTTTTTAATTTTCCCCTCTGCTACTCTGCATGTGAGACAGCAAGGAGATTTTGGTGCCAATGTGATTTCCTGAGAGGACTTAGAATATTTGCCGGATATACCGGTGATTGATGTAATATAACTTATTCTGTCATGGAGCAGACATGCCAAACCTGCCAAAAAAAAAAAAAATGCAGAAATTGGGCTTGTGTTTGGCTTCTTGCTTGTTGCTGCTTTTTTTTTAATCGGCTCCAGGCAAGCAAGGGCAAAGGGGGGAGAGAGTCGGGGTGAACGACGGGCCCACCACAGTCCCAGCGGGGGGATCTAGTCACATGGAGCATTGGGGTTCTTAGGGATTGGCTTGTTTTGGCCTTGTTTTGAAATGGCATTCGCTTGATTTTTGGCTTATTGTGAAAGTCAGGGTGCTTATTTACCATGTGAAAATTGGCAACTGTGTCATGGAGATCTTATTAATATGGCAGTGATGACATGCTGTGATGTTTTAGGGATCAACCAGACCAGTCAGGGATTCTGTCACCGCTTTTATGCTGTGCTGCTATTGTTCAGTTCCCTGATATCAACAGCCTGCCCACAAGTACAAGGTCTCACCTTGGCTTTCACCAGCCTAGTTACTCCTTGCAGGGTGACACCAACAGCCCTTCTAGTCCTGAGTTTCCCCAAATCTGTCTTCCCTGAGTTCTCAAGTATCAGATAGTCTGACTGTTCCCTTCTGGTTTGTCACCTTCAAAGGCACGAAACCAGCCCCACAGATCAGTTCACTTTGGCACACACACATTCCATGCAATTTGCACTACAGAGACCTGTTTTGGGTAAAAATAAATGAAGGGTTTAGTTAATAGGAAAAACCACAGATTCCGAGACAAAAATAGTAAGGGAGAGCAAACATAGACAAGTTACTCCGAAAATAAACATAGAGACAACCTCAGGCATTACAATTTCATAATAGATATAACTTTTCTAATACAAATTAGTGATTTTCTTTTGAATAGTGTTCCACCATATCCCTTAGCTCAGTGGTTCTCAACTCTGGTCCACCGTTTGTTCAGGGAAAGCCCCTGGCACGCCAGTCTGGTTTGTTTACCTGCCACATTCGCAGGTTTTGCCGATCGCGGCTCCCACTGGCCGCGGTTCACCGATCCAGGCCAATGGAGGCTGCAGAAAGTGGCGCGGGCCAAGGGACATGCTGGCCGCCCTTCCCACAGCCCCCATTGGCCTGGAGTGGCGAACCACAGCCAGTGGGAGCCGCAATAGGCCAAACCTGTGGACGTGGCAGGTAAACAAACCGGACTGGCACGCCAGGGGCTTTCCCTGAACAAGCGCTGGACTACAGTTGAGAACCACTGCCTTAGCTACAGGGTGGGGGGGGGGGGTCCAGCATCCAGGGAGAGCTTCCTGCCCAGGGACAGCGCCTTGGTTTCTGAACAGATTTCCCTTCAAATCCCTTCCATTTAAAATGGGTTTGCAGGTTTGACTTTTTTCCACCCTTCGGTCACTATAGATATTCAATGTGGGGAAAGTCCCAGTTGCCTCAATATCTTTCCATTTAACTCTAATGGCCCATCTGGGTTGGACAAGGAATAATTAGTTTAGTCTGGTTTTGCGTAAACACCTGCCTTAAGAAGTGCCTCTCGCTCACTGTGCTGGTGTGAGGTCGAACTGAAGTTTATGAGCACAGTTCTACATCTATATAAGTTCATACCCGTAGCCTGCGTACATATCTCATACTGATTATTAAGTTTAGAACATTACAGGCTTTAGTAAAAGACCTTGACTTGGTTCAGCTGCTCTATCATGGGGCCTAAACCTTCTGTTCTCCACTTGGGGTGTCTGGATCCTGATTGTCACCCATGCATATAGGAGAGCCTGCCTGCTGTGGGAGGCATGCCATTCAGGTGTATCAAACTGAGAGTGAAAGCACTGTCTCCATTACAGAGTAATCTCTGAATTAGGGCTTGTCTACACTACACATTATGCCAGTATAATTTATGTCGCTCAGGGGTGTGAATAAGCCACACCCCTGAACAACGTAAATTATGATGACCTAAACACCAGTGTGCACTGCCGTGCTATGTTGGTGGGAGTTTCTCCCGCCGACAGAGCTACCGCCTTGCTGGAAGGTGGTTTTATTATGCTGACGGGAGAGCTCTCTCCCGTCAGCATCCTCACCAGACACGCTACAATGGCACAGCTGCATCGGTACAGCTGTTCACTGTGATCCCTGTTCACTTCACTATGTTGCTAAATTAAATTAATTAACTGAAACCCTACGCTGTATCTCCAGCATCAATAAAAACCCATTCCAGATCTGGCAGGCATGCACAGACACAGCTAAAACAATATAATACATACAGCGCTACTACAAATGAAATATACTGGTAGATTTTGGTATTTTTGGCCAGGAATCATGAATTTAATTAATTAATTCATTAATTTAATGAATTTAAGGAATCATGAATTTAATGCAGAAACGAATCACAAAAGATTAATATTTACTAACGGGGCTATTGTCTCCCCTGGGATTCAGGACTACATTCTCAATATACAGGAGCAGAGTACATGCATCTTTCTAACTGATTAAGCCCAAGTAAAGAGGAGTCAAAGTCCTGGGAATAGAGAGGGGGTCGGATCAAACAAAGAAAACTAAGTCAAATCGGGGAATTCAGTATTGAAAATGTCAAGCAGAGAGGATGTGAGTAATCACCAATTTGTTTTGTTTGTTTTTTTTCAGATTCATTCCAAGTTTGCTTAACTTTGTACTCACATGTAGCTGACAATGTGTTGACTAATTTGACTTTAAGATTAATGCCATGATAGGCAAGTGTTTCCACTCTTGTTCCCAGTAGCCATTTCATCTGATTTGTGAATGTTTTGGCTGGAGTGTAATAAATAACAGGTGGGGACCTGAGGATATCATCATGATCAAAGATGGCCCTCACTTAGTGGAACTCACCGGATGAGGCCCAGGGAAATACCCCATTTTCTACTTTTTTGTAAAAATTTTCCCCCCAAAGAGAATCAGTACCCAAGAGCTGGCCCAACAATGAAGGGAAAAAAGATGTTTTGTAATATCTACCATATGGATAAGAATAGGTACAAGTCAGTAATCTTTCTTTGTATTCATTCTGTTCTAGTACACAGGCTGGAGGACGAGGTGGAGGTAATTTTACTGGTAGGCTATATTTGTACAGTAATACGTGACTCAAGACAAAGGCAGTCTTTGTCTATTGTTTCCTTTGATTTGCATTCCAAAAGGTACCAAATATGAAAACATTATTCATTGGGACTTGAAATCAGTCATAGTGACCTTTGTTTGCTGCTTCAAATCCTGACTGTGACTGTTTAAAATACTGCCTCCTATTCTTGCAATAACCTCCCTCTTTGCTTCAAAAAGACCACATAATCCACTAAAACACTGGCATGCATAGTATTCATAAGTCAGAGCTCCTTTTTGCACTGCCAAGTTCTCTATGCCCATCATCTGTTTTCAAAAGTGAAAGACTGGATCTACTTAAGCATAAATACAAACCAGAGCAAGAGATTTGAAAGGGTCAGATCTTGGTAGACACTTCTGGGAGATAATCTGTGAAATATTCATCCTTTACATTGCTACATCGTACACTTCTTGTCTTCTGAGGTCTGAAATATTTCCACTAACCTCTCTTCTGACTATAATAATCATTCCCCTCCAAATACATTGTGCTGTCCACCAGCAAAGCTGCATGTATGTCTTCAGGACAGTAATGATAGCTGATGGATCCATCTCTTTAACCAAGCCTGTTATATAGCTCAGGATTGCACTGTTTCCTCTGGGATGTCTGTGAGTTTGCATTATCTGTTCAGATTCAGGAGTGTGAAGGGAGTCAAGGCTGCTGCCACGTGAGCCAGTTCATCAATGTCAGCCCCAGAAATCCATTTCCTTTTTCTTTCCTAAATGTGTCCTATGTAAAATAGACTGGTGGCCTCAGTTACCGTCTGATTCCTAGCAGTCACACATCAGAAAACAGTGCCAGTGTTGGCAGTCTGAGCAGACAGTCAAAAGAAGGAACAGGGATAGGGAGTGAACTATTTTCTGTTCCCTAGGGCTGTGTTTACAATGAGAAATTTAGGATTTTGCCACAATTGCAACTTCACTTGGTTTGCACCTCTGCTGGTGGTAGTGTAACCCTTCTGCCCATCAGAGTTGGCAGCAACAAGGGCCGGGTTCAATATCTAGGGGATCCATTCCAATAACACAATGCAAACTGGCTCGAGCCCCCACCCAGTGATCTGGGACAAATATATACCACCCCCGCTGGGCGCCTCCAAGAGGCAATACTTCCCCTCTCGCAAGCACATAGTCTGAGTGTAGCAAAAGCCTTTTAATAACAGAGAGAAACAATGTGGCATTATGTTGGGGAAACACCACCAACAGGATTCATAACACAACCCATGAGCAAAAAAAAAAAAGAACCCACCCCAGGCAAATTGGGGCATGCCCTTTTCCCTTTGGTTCTTGAGTCCAGCAACCCCAAATCACCCAAAGTCCCAAAAGTCCAATGCCCCAAAAGTCTCTGTCCCTGGTCAGGGCAGCCCCAGAGTTCGAAAGTTTATCTGTGGAGCTTTACCTCCCAACCTGGGTGGAAATGGGACGGGGGTAAGAGGCACCTTACATGATCTGAAGCTGACCGCTCCATAGAGGCGCTCCGCTCCGCCAGCCGCCCCACAAACTCCTTCGCTCAGCTGCGCTCCGCTCCGCCAGCCGCCCCACAAACTCCTTCGCTCAGCTCCACGGCCCACAAGCAGCTCCTGCCATCCACAAACTGCTCTGCGTCGAACTGCTTCACCAGCCGTCCCGCAACCTGCTCCACAATATATCTTCAGGCTCCCCCACTACTTAACACAACACTCAGTGATTTCAGCTCTTAGGTGAATTCAGCTTGTAGTAGGGGAGCCCCAGTGCTGGTACACTGTCAGCCCAAAGTGAGCTCAGCAGCCTATAACTAGACTTCTAATGAAATCAAAATTAGCTCTGATATTCCACAGTGGAGAGAGGAGGAAGTGCAATTAGCATGTAAGGCCCTCACCAAGGGGCCCATGCCACCAAGTATTAATACTTGTCCCCAGCCTCTCTCCCCTCACACAGTTTTGGAACCCATGACCCTTGCCTAGCGAGTGCTACTTAGTTGATGGTGAATCCCTCCATCATAACAAAAGGCCACGTACAGTTCCAAGCACAGTTCCCATAATCAGGGTAATAACAATTTATTCTTCCTGCCCCAGTAACAGAGACACTGGGGATCCCACAGCAGCCAAAGTGACCATTTGGGCAGCTATGGGCATATGCTAAGCGGGGTGGGTGTGCCTATGCAAATGAGATCGGCCCCTGAAGTTCTTTTCCACAACTTGCCACACCTCACCACCAGATGTCAGGGTGGAGCTCATCCTGACACTGCTTACAGTAGTAACATGGAGATTGCTGTGTAGACAGCATCTGGATGTTTCAGCATCATGTTTCCTCACTCTGAGGAGGATTACCATGTCTGCAGCTGCAATAGTAGACCTAAATTTGCAATTGGAGATGTGGCCTAGAAATTAAATGTTAATTGTTTGCAGATGGGAGAGAAGTTAAATGTTAGGTGATAGTAGTAGAGATTTTATGCCACACAGGGGAAAATAAAAATTCCTTTCCAATTGATCATTAGGTGCTTGATGGGACATAATACAGAGCAATGCTGCTTTAGTCTTACGGTCTCTTTCAGGAGAAGTCTGTAAAGTGAAGCAAATTTGGTGGAGATCACTTCTGGAAGAAGATTGAAAAGTCATTCTTAGCTTTGTTTCCTAATTTCCCCCAAAGTGCCCAGAAAGTATGCAGCGATCGACCTCTACCCCATTCTTGGATTCTGTGGCTGCCTTTCAGAACACTTGACACAGCAACTCTGGTGATGGTCCTGCTTACCATGTGCCTTCATTTACCATGTGCCTTCATTTACCATGTGCCTTCATTTCGCAGTGTAGAATGGGCCATTACTATTTCCCCAAACCGAGCTAAGGCCTTGTTTATCTTGGACAGCCAAGGCTTTAACATAGTTGGAGAAATAATGTCCCATTTACACTACAAAGTGGAACCATATTGTAGGCCCAGGTTTCCTGGCGTGGCTGCAGTGTAAACAAGCCCTTAGTGTGTTGGAAGTCGCAGGATAGTTCCCATAAGTGTGCCACCTGATGATTTCTCTCATTTATTTTTATAGAGCTGAGTTGAAAGGCCTGCTCTGATTAGACATTCGTTAGTCCAGAAATATATTGTTCTGTAACTTGAATTATAACTCTTACCTGTGGAATCCATCGTCTGATAACTCTCTCTGCCTTACAATTTGTGGGACCTTTAGCTTCCAAAGAGGGGAATTCAGGCCAAGAGCAGCCTATCCTTCAGGCCCTGTTACTAGAAGTGGGGATCTGATGGTTGTCCTTATTTTGTTCCATTGCTGGAGGGAAAAGTAGAGCCAGCCCGTGAATTCAGAAGTTTTAAACTGTGGGTATGTCTACATTACAATTAAACACCTGTGGCTGGCCCATGCCAGCTGACTTGGGCTTGGCCTAAGGGGCTGTTTAATTGCAATGCAAACATTGAGGAGTGGGCTGGAGCCCAGGCTCTAGGAATCTGTGAGGTGGGAGGGTTCCAGAGCTCAGGCTGCCGCCTGGACTTGAACATTTACACCGAATTAAACAGCTCCTGAGCCAGAGCCCAAGTCAGTTGGCACGGACCAGCTGTGGGTTTTTAATTGCAGTGTAGACATACCCGATGGGTCACTAAGTGGCTACTTGCTTGTGCTTAAGGCTGGCCTGGGTTAAGCTGTAATTAGAAGATGAGTATCTCCTGATTGCTTGTGATTCTGGCTGTTGATTTATACAATACCTTTAAATTAGTACCTAATATGGAATTATCACACAGTGATACATACAATGTATAATTTATGTCTTATTAACTGAAAGATTCATGGCAAGAAAAAGTAGTAATGTCAGTAAATGGGTGAGTATATTCTGGTGGAATGACCCCTTTGAAGAGGCAAACGGTTCTTAAAAGGCTGGTTGTGCTTTGCTAGTGGGCATTTAAGGGCAGTGGATATCTCATTTTTCTGCTGGATGTTTCAAGCTTGTCAGATGACAGACTGGCTAAGAGCCATCTGAGCTGTTCCCCTCTGTGCACCACACAGTTGTGGGCACTTCCCATAGAGCATTACTATACGTACTCTTTTGACATTGCTCCTCACAAAATGGGTTGTGTCATATTCTGCAGGCTGACATCTTTTGGTGGGCAAGGAGGGGTGTATGTGAACAACTTGTCTGTGTCATGCTCTGCTGGCTTGACTTGTTTGTTATTGTGATGTCCTGTTGTGTGTTGGCCTTGAAACAGAATGCCTGAAGTCAGAGAGTGCTCTCATATTAAATACAGAGATACCTCAAGGATTCTTAATGGGTTTCCTGGGTCCCAGCTGCAATTCATCCCCTCTACTGGCCTCCAGCCAAGCCTATAAACTGCATGTCTTCCTTTCCTCTTTCGTTGTGCTGTTCGTTTTGTCACATACTCTGTGTCCACAGATGTCAAGTGTAAAATGGCGTGTGGTGTTAATGCTTTAATGCTGGCACAGACTTACTTCCGGAAGAAGATATGCCCCTAGCAGTGTTGTCTTGCAGGCTACACATCTAAATTTATCATGGCCTGGTTATTCAAACAGGGCAAAAGCCTGTGATCTGGCATGATGCCATCCAAAGAGTCAGTCAACAGACCATCTAGGAGTATCAAGTGTGGCTGTTAAAAGACAGGAATCCCAGCCAGGAATGTCTGCACTCCTGTGTCTGTGGAGGTTGTGTTCTTGGCTGGAGGATTACTCATAACTCTCTTTGTAATGTCACTACGTATGTGCTATTTTTCTATGAAATATACAAATGAGATCACTAGCAAGGTTGTTTCTATACCTTTCCTCATAAAATGTTGTTTTTGAGGGAATATATATGCAGTTACATTACATTTCCTAATGAACAGCTCAGAACAAACAATGGTCTACAAAGTGCTAGAATTATTTTGGTGCATACCTGAAGAAAAAAGGAAAAATTAATTTCCACTCAGTTTGTTGGTGCTATATTTTGTTAATGGTAGATCTGGTCCTTTTTATATTTTTGGCCAAAAATTTATTTCTGGGCAACGTTTTTATTGAAAAAGTTATCGATTTTTATTTTGAAATTTTTCATTTATACATGTCTTCAAAATAGGACATTTTCTTATGACTCTTTTAAAAAGTTTATTTTTCAAAAAATCCTACCGTATGGTCATCTTAGTAGCAGGAGGGATTTAAAAAATTGGAATTCAAAATGTTTGCAGGTGAAAACTGCAAGATTTGGTCTGTAATTTACAAAATTTTATCTGTGCTAATCCTGGGATTTCAAGCTGCATTTTTATGAATCAAACTGTTGCAGTGCAAATCTGTGTGCTAATTATAGTGTAATGATTGATTGTGTATTATCTGACTTAGTAAATAGCTCTGATCAAACATGTTTATTTGCTAAAGTATTAAATCATACAAAAATAAGTACTTGACCATAGTATTTAAATTGTGTAGCTAATCACATGTCAAATAGTGTAGGCACATCCTTGGCACTTCCCAGTCATTTCTAATAGTGTTTGAGTCCCAATTGGCTAATGAGTTGTCTTCTAATGCACCATTTTTTGCTGTCTGATTAGTGTTCTTTTCTCTCCAGTGGAATTTTTGCTACATGAAAATCCAATAAGCTAAAATATACTTATGGGGCTGCTCCATTTACATCTGGCAACTTTCCATTCTCTTTTTACAGATGTCTGGGTCTCTATGTATTGTCAGTCATCATGTATGAAAAGTTCAAGGGTATAATATTTTTGTTTTCTTAAATGTTCACAGGCAAACTCAGGCCTATTCCTATTTAACTATTTCCCCAAATTTAATTTATTTTAATCATGATCACTGAATTCATTCCTAGAAAAAAGGTTACTCATAATTCTCCTTGTAATGTCATTATATACGTGCTATTTTTCTATAAATATAGAAATGAATTCAAGTACCATCAGAACTTTAAAAAAAAGTTCAAAATTAACAACATATGGGGATTTTTCTTCTTAAATTTCTCAGCATCAAAACATTTACCTGTTACTCATGGTTCAGACTAGAAATCCAGCTCCAGATGGACTTCTTTAAAACGCTTAAATCTTCAGAAGGATTCATCTGTATGCTTGTCTCTGCTTCCAGACTTGTGCTTTACTGTCCATAATTATGCATAGTTGGTCACTCTGGAAACTCAGTACTAAATTGGTTTTACAGTAGGAAAAATTCACTCTGCGTTCATGGGGGAGTTAATTACAATTAGGGCTGTTCAGCGATTAAAAAAATTAATCATGATTAATTGCACTGTTAAACAATAATAGAACACCATTTATTTAAATATTTTTGTATATTATCTACATTTTCAAATATATTGATTTCAATTACCACACAGAATACAAAGCATACAGTGCTCACTTTATATTCATTTTTATTACAAATATTTGCACTGTAAAAACAAAAGAAATAGTATTTTTCAATTCACCTGATACAAGTACTGTAGTGCAATCTCTTTATCATGAAATTTAAACTTACAAATCGAAAATAATGCACAAAAATAACTGCATTCAAAAATAAAACAATGTAAAACTTTAGAGCCTACAAGTCCACTCAGTCCTACTTCTTGTTCAGCCAATTGCTAAGACAAACAAGTTTGTTTACATTTGCAGGAGATAATGCTGCCTGCTTCTTGTTTACAGTATCACCTGAAAGTGAGAACAGGCGTTCGCATGGTACTGTTGTAGCCAGCGTCATAAGATATTTATGTGTGAGATGCCCTAAAGATTCATATGTCCCTTCCTGCTTCAACTACCATTCCAGAGGACACGAGTCGATGCTGATAATGGGTTCTGCTCGATAACCATCCAAACCAGTGCAGACTGCCATATGTTAATTTTCATCATCTGAGTCAGATGCCACTAGCAGAAGGTTGATTTTCTTTTTTGGTGGGTCAGGTTCTGTAATTTCCACATTGGAGTGTTGCTCTTTTAAGACTTCTGAAAGCATGCTCCACACCTCGTCCCACTCAGATTTTGGAAGGCACTTCAGATTCTTAAACTTTGGGTCAAGTGATGTAACTATCTTTAGAAATCTCACATTGGTATCTTCTTTGTGGGTCATCATTTGAGACTGCTATAACACAAAATATATGGCAGAATTCAGGTAAAACAGAGTAGGAGACCTACAATTCTCACCCAAGGAGTTCAGTCACAAATTTAATTAACACTTTTTTTTTTAATGGAAGCATGTCCTCTGGAATGGTGGCCGACTCATGAAGGGATATACGAATGTTTAGCATAACTGGCATGTAAATACGTTGCAATGCCAGCTACAAAAGTGCCATGTGAATGCCTGTTCTCACTTTCAGGTGACATTGTAAATAAGAAGCAGGCAGCTCCGTAAATGTAAACCAGCTTGTTTGTCTTTGCGATTGGCTAAACAATAGGTAGGACTGAGTGGACTTGTATGCTCTAAAGTTTTACATTATTTTATTTACAAATGCAGTTATATGACAAAAAAATCTACATTTGTAAGCTGCACTTACATGATAAAGAGATTTCACTAAGGTACTTGTATGAGGTGAATTGAAAAATTTGTATTTTTTTTGCCATTTTTACAGTACAAATATTTGTGATAAAAATAATATAAAGTGAGCCCTGTCAACTTTGTATACAATGTTGTAATTGAAATCAATATTTTTGAAAATGCAGAAAATCCAAAAATATTTAATTTCAAATGGTATTCAATTGTTTAACAGTGCGATTAAAACTGCTATTAATTGCAATTTTTTAAAATCATGAGTAGAGGTTTTTTTGTTTTGTTTTTTTGTTTTAGTAAATCGCAAGTTAACTGCGATTAATCAACAGCCCTAATTACAATTTTTAAAAGTTCTGTTCTTGGAAGGCAGAAGTCACTTGAGAGAAACAGGAACTGCTTTGAATAATGAAAGAAATTGTCACACTCTGGAGGACCAAATCTCCTCACAGATATGTAGGCAATTCCCACTGATTTCTAATGGAGTTGCACATGTATCCAATGTTGTCCCTCGTACCTTACAATCTGAAAATACACACAGCAAACATAAAGAAAATGAAAATGCTGAGCCTCCATGGTTACACTCTCTTCGGCTTTAACTAAGAAGAAAATATAGCACAAGCATAGGTAGTATATACCAAAATGACAGAAAGAGAGCGAAGTCAGTCAGTTTTGATTAGACTGTGTTCATGTATAGGTTTCTGCTGTTGCTTCTTGTTAATTTTATTTCTGAAAAATTGGCCATAGTTCTGATTTTTTTTTAAGTGCCTCAGTTTTTGGGTAATCAACAAGTGATATCTTGGGTTTGTTTTTTTTCAGGCCTGTTCAGTACTCATGCCAGCTGTAATCAATGAGAATTATGAGCTTGCAGAACCTCTTCTAATCAGACTAAAACTGTCTCAAGTTGGACAGTTAGGTTATGTCTACACTGCAGCTGGGAGTGTGCTTCTCAACGCAGGTGGACAAACCAGCACTAGTTCTGCTCTAGCTAGCACACTAAAAATAGAAGTATAGTAGCGGCAGTACGGGATGCAGGTCAGGCTAGCCACCCAATTACATACCCAGGGGATCAGGCATGAATGTACTGGGGCAGCTAGCCCAAGCCGCTGCCCATCCCGCCATGACTACACTGCTGTTCTTAGAGCATTAGAGTAGTGCATAGCTCTGTACCTATGCTGGGAAGCACCCTGCAAGCTGCAGTGGAGACATACCCCTAAAAATAGCTTAAGGGTTTGTCTACAGTTACTGCTCCTGGGGGAATACTGCACCAAAATTATTAAAAATTCTGTGCACAATATTTTAAAATTCTGCATATTTTATTTGTCAAAATGACACAAAATAATCACACCAGTTTCAATTATTTCAGTAATTTATTTCAAGATACTTGTCAGCAAATGTGTCAACAACACAGACAATGAAAAAGATTCCCCCAGGAGTAGAGAGTTAAAGAAACTCCTACTACAACCCAGTTCCACTTGGGGGGAGGGGTGTGCTAGAGAGGGCTGTGTGGGGACCCCCTTCCCCCAGAGCCCAGAAACAGGATCCCCTGGCTCCACAAAGCCCAGCTGTGCCCCCCCCCCGCCCACACGTGTCCCCCCCACTTCTCCCGAGAGCCCAGCCATATAATCCGCTCTGCTCAGCTTTGTCCCACTGATGGACGTGGTGAAGCCCTGCCCTTCCTCACCCTTTGCCAGAGCTGGGTCTCCTGGGCCCACTCCCATCCCTGGGCAGATGAGGATCAAGCCCTGCAGCCAGAGGATACAGAGCCTCCACCGCCACTGGGCCGGGCACTCAGCTCACTGCACGCTGGAGAACCAGGCTCTGCAGAGTCCAGCAGCCCCAGTTGGCAGCCAGCAGCTCTGCAGCCCCAGTTCTGTGAGGAAAACATGAAATTCTGTGCAGAACATTAATTCTGCTCAAATTCTGCATTGCAGAGTGATGCCGAATTACCCCCAGCAATAAAGACTTACAGAGATGCAGCAGCACAGCTGAATTGGCGGAGCTGCACTGCTGTGGCACGCAGTAAAGACATTACCTACGCCGACAGGAGAGCTTCTCTTGTTGGTGTAGATACTCCACCTCTCTGATAGGCGGTAGCTATGTTGATAGGATAAGTTCCCACATCAACACAGTGCTGTCTACACCAGGAGTTCGGTTACTATAACTACATAGCTCAGAGGTGTGGATTTTCCACACTCCTGAGAGACATAGTTATAACGACTTATATTGGTAGTGCAGACCTAACCTCAGACTCTTAATGCCTCTATTTTTGAAAACATTAGCCTCTATACAGACAATAATCCGTAAGAGTGCTATTGACAAGGATCAGAAATGCTCATCTGCTTCTACAGCATGGAGGCGACCAAAGGAGCAGAAAATGCCCATATATAAGAGGAGGAAAGGGAATGAAGCCTAAGTTCCCAGGTTCCCCATCTTGTCCTGAACACACAGAAACACAAACTAATACCGTATGGTTGGCGTTTCATGAGTATTCAATGCAGAGAGGGTATCCCAGAGAGAAGCAGCCCCTTCACCCAGCATGCTTTCCTGACAGAGAGACTTAAAATCTATGGCTAGCTGACACAGAGGAGATGGTTGCTTTATTTATATAGCAGCCAAAAATATATTGGGTATTTCCTAATCTGACCAGTACTGACTCCCCACAAAGGGAGTTGGAATGTGCAGCTGTGGTGAAGGAGCTGATCCCTTAGGAACTGCCCTGACAAAGGGGAGAGGAATCTTAAAGAGCGTCCCTCCTTATGGATGTCTACAGGGGTGGAATTAGACTTATATGTAGATTCATGGGCTCTGTGGAGGTTGGGAGCTATGTGCCCCTAATTGCTGCCTGTGTGAGGAGCGGCTGCAAACTTCTCCCCGCAGAGGGGAGTATGAATCAGTAGTTCTGAAAGACTCAACCTCCGTGTCCTGACCCCTTTTTGGTTCCTGATGATTTTTCTACAGTGGGGTGTAAGGATAAGGCCTTTTCCTGTAGCCATATTGTAAGGTCTGAGGCCTTTGTCTGTGGCCCATATTAGGAGAGCAGCAGCCATGAGCTAAGAAGCAGAAAGTCATATCCTCACATTCCATCTAAATTACATTAAAACAATGTAATATTTGGCTGTTAAAAAGGCGATCCTGTCCTAAGAGTACCTACCATCACCAGATAAAGAAACAGACCTTAAGATTGTTAGAATGCTATCAAACAAAGTTTTCTTTATCTGGCAAGGAATCACTTATCAATAGTTGGGGTTGTGAAATCTTCATTTCTTTATTGTTTTGTCTTTATGGTCCCCACTTCCCTATTGTTTATCTGTATGGTCTCTGTCTGGTTCTTTGATTGTTTCTGTCTGTTGCATAACTAATTTTGCTAGGTGTAAATCAATTAACCAACTATACCCCACCACCTTAAAGGATTGTTTTACAATATGTTAGGATTGGTTAGAAAATCGTTTAGTAATATTTTAGTGAAATGATTGGGTAAGGTACAGCTAAGCAAGACTCCAGTTTCACTATATAAATTGGGGTCCAAAAGGAAGTTCTTTGGAACCAACTCCAGGACACAGCCCCAAGATCAGAGCTGCCAGACCTTAACACTCTGCCAATCATATCGTGCAGAAGCTGAAGTCCCTCAGATGACCTGATCCTGATTGGCCATCAAGAAACGTTCATCTGCCTTATTGGGAGTGGTGAGCATTGTATGTGTATGTGCATTCTGTTTTGATGATTGATTGTTAATAAATACAGGTTAAGTAGGATATTATTGTGTAAGGCTCTTTCACTGGTAAAAGACCCCGCAAACTCGCAGAGTATAAGGTTACGTCCTGAGCCCACGGAAGGGTGAGGGTGGGTGCCTAAATTAACAGTTACGCCTGAGCCCTAGGAACAGGGTAAGGATGGATGTCCCTAAAGCAGTGGTGGGCAACCTATGGCCTGCAGGCCACACGTGGCCCGTCAGGGCAATCTGCTGGAGGGTCACCAGACAGTTTGTTTACATTTGCATGGCCACCCGCAGCTCCCCGTGGCAGCAGTTCGCCATTCCTGGCCAATGAGAGCTTCGGGAAGCGGAGCAGGCCACAAGGATGTGCTGGCCACTGCTTCTTGCAGCTCCCATTGGCCAGGAACGGCAAACCGCAGCTACTGGGAGCTGTTGGCAGCCGTGCAAATATAAGCAAACTTTCTGGCAGCCCGCCAGCAGATTATCCTGCCGTGCCACATGCGGCCCGCAGGCCACAGGTTGCCCACCACTGCCCTACAGTGTGTGAGTAACCAAGAATTTGGTGTGGTTAACAAGGAGAGCATTTAGATCATTGTCTTTTAAATGTTCTGTGGATTTAAGGGTTATTTATAGCAACACTTATTGTATGAAATAGTATACTGTCATTTATAGCATATACTCTCTGTGGCCTGAGCAGTGCAGGGTAATGTAATCTCTGTCTCTGTTTGCATTGTTTCCTTTTCTTGTCCTTTGCTTTGTCAGAAGATACTCATTGGGGAGTCATAAATGTTTCTGAATTTGTAAAAGCTTGTGTGTGGCATGGGGTCAAGGATAGGTGAACAAAACCATTTTCCTGTCTGCTCTAGTTCTTTCACAAATGTCTCTGTGAACAGTGTTGCAGTCGATGGGGTGGAAGTGCCAGGAATATCAGGTATGCTTCTTTGCCAACAAAATGAACATCGTGTCAGGCTGTCTGGTCTGGAGTGGCTCACAACAGTGAGTGCCTGTCACCGTGCCTCCGTGGGTCACATCTAAGAATACCAGATTCAGGATAAAGTGCTGAGATATAGGGCAGACTCACCCAAACTGGTGGTTATTCTATCATTAGATTATACCAGGCTGGTAACAAAAGTGAACTTCTGTGTCACCATACTAGTTAACAAGAAGTTAGAGATGCAGTCTCCTTAGGCATTCCAGCCCTTGTCTCACCACCCAGACACTGGATTCTATGACGAGTGGTTACTGAAAACCAGTTTTGTCATACAAAGGGTCCTCTAATCTCAAGAGATCAGCCACATAGCCAAGTCAATATATAACTCGGATCTTACCCAGTAACCATGCTGCTGCCAATCCTTTAGTAACTAAGTTTATTAAGAAAAGAGTTAATAATGGTTAATAGATCATATACAAACAAATAATTGAAAAGTCCTTGGGTATCAGGTTTATAGCAGTGATGGAATAAACTGAAGGCTTGTAAATTCTCTGGTAACTTCCAAAAGATTGGAAGGTCCTCAGCCCATAGTTCAAAATGCTCCTCTTTTGTTGTAAGTCCATAGTCCAGAGAATCAGGGCAGGAAAAAAGGCAAAATGGAGATATCTTTGGGGTCTTTTATACCCTTTGCCATATGACTGGAAATTTACTGGCTCAAACAAAGGTCACAGCCAGGTGACTGGCCCAAGAAGGAGTCCAGGGTCACATGAGCATATCACATGTCCTTACATGCTTTAATAACTCACAGGGACAGCCATTGCCCATATTCTTGCTTAGGCATCTACAGGAAGAGCTATCTGGAGAGTTGATTTTTCTTAGTGGCCCATCAAACTTTTAATAGTCCATTCACAATGGGCTGGTGAGACTGGATGTAAACTATCTTGTGGGTGTTACCCCAGGAACAACCACATATTAGATACAGATACCTAGCCAATATTCATAACTTCAGATACAGTGATGATACATGGATTTATCGAGGATAATCATACTTGATTGTAAGTTTCTCATTGACCCCTTACACTTCATATAAGATTTGTTGCAATTGTAGAACAGTGGTAGCAACAATTATACATATGGTCCTTCTCAGTCAGACAGTATCACAACCCCACATTGGTGGTGTATTCTGCAATTAGATTTCACCATGCCAGTCACAAATATAAACTCCTGGATCACTATACCAATCTTACCATGGAGAGAGATCCAGTCCCCTTAGACACTCCAGCCTATCTTGCCACTCAGTCAAACTGGACTTTGTGATAAAGTCACACAAACCCAAAATCACATCACATCAGGTTTCTCCCAGTCCCAAGAGACCAGTCACTTACCCCAGATCAACTGGTACTCCAGATCTTACACCAAAGACAAGGCTGGCAGCCAATTCTACAGTAAGCTTATTAAAGGTTTATTAGCTAAGAAAAAGAATGGGAGTTATTGAGAGGTTAACGCAGGTAAGAGATATGTACAGGTGAATCACAGTTTATAACTCCAAATAATGGCAGTGATATAATAAACTGAGAGTTTCCTAAAGTCTTTTCAGGATACCCAGATTGTCTGAGGATCTCCGCTTTGCATTTGGTATACTTCCCTGTAAGAGTCCAAACAGTTCAAAGATGAAGGATCTTTCTTTGTATCCCTTCTTATATCTTCTCACAAAAGACAAGCTGACAGCCTCTCTACCCATGTAGGCTTTTCCGATGATGATGATGATGAGTTAGGAATGTACTTAGTCTTTTGACCTCCGACCATCATCCATAATGGCCATTTGCTTTGAAATTAGCATTTTCTGTTAGTCCTTCATTAGCATTTCATAAGATTTTTTTATGAGTTATTTAGTTAGATAGGTATGCACAATATAAATGTTTACCATTACATTGTATCAGGAGCAGATAAATGAAAACAATACAAATAACATTCCACTAGTTTTCATGAAGTTTAAACATCTGAATACACACGTATACATTTAACACTTTGAGCTATACTAACACACAAGCAAATTGGTCTGTGACCCTGACCTGACCTGATCTGCCAGCATCTTACATAGCATCATTCATTGAACAAAGAATATTTCCAGGACCTGAAAGACTAATGCAATACGTAAGTACCCAGCGAACTTTACTCCAGTATGCACTTAACCGTCTCATGAGTGCTGATTTTAAGACCTTCCATGGTAGTTATCTGAGATGGGTGTCTGAGCTGAGCTGGTAGTTAGCTGACAACTTCAGAAGTAGGGACAAAAAATTCTCCCATAATTTAGTAGCAAAGCATGTGAACTCTCTGACTTGACTTTCATCTCCTCCGGTGCTATTTGAAGGAATATCCCTACAAGCTGGGATCTGTGCCTAATGAGATGATATTTTACTCTTGATTAAATGAGTTATTTTTGAAGTTTATAAGGAATTTAGTCTCCACTGAAATATCTGGGATAATATGGCTTTTGTTGCTATCCCTTTTTAAGTAGAAGTCACAGATTATATTAAGAATGTGTGAAAGTTATTCAAGCTCTTTTCAACCATTTTCTGAAAGATAAATTGAAGGGAGAAAATTGAAGGGAGAAAATTAACTGCCACAATGCACGAATTCAACTCATGCTGTGGTTGCAAGAGCAACTGGCAGTAAGCGAGAGTGAATGTAGTAATGACTAGGGCATATCCTCTGGGGCTACAGCTCAAGTCCAGTCGTACCCCAAAGTCTTGATGGAATCAGAGCTATACGTTTCAACTTCTAGTTTTCCCTGGGGGTGTTCCACCCCTGTTCCACCCAGAGGCCCTACCCCCCATCCCATATGTTCCCACCCCTCCCTCTCCCTGCAGCCCCTGCCTACCCCCCGCTCATCAGGGGCATTGCCAAACAGCTGATCAGTGGCAGCACTGCCAACAGCTGTGGCTGGTGGGTGCTGAGCACCCACAATTTTTTTTCAATGGGTGCTCCAGCCCTGGAGCACCCAGAGAGTTGGCACCTATGGATTTCAAGGCCAGAAAGGACCATTATGATAACTAAGTCTGACCTCCAAATGTAAAAATACCAGAAATGTCACCTCTGCCATCAGGACTTCCCAAGACAAATTCAGGCCCCTGGCACAATAAGTGGGGGAAATCCAATCTACTCCATGGCCACAAAGCCACTTGAAGAGTAACCAGTGACAGATGCCACAAGCATCCCAGGAGAAGATTTCAGTATCTCCCAGATGTGAGTGCCTGACACACTGATGGCACACGCTGTGATTCTAAGGTGTCTCATTCTGTTGATTCCCTTCTTTTGGCAGTACTGCCAACTCCTAAAACATGATCTCTGGAAGAAAGAGGTGCTAAGGTGATGCCCATGGCATTTTACTACCTTTGCATTTCTTATTTCAAGGCCTTATCCTGCACTTTGAAAAACAGTTAGGATTGTTGATATAACCTTATCAACATCAATCTCCTTTACCCGACCCAATCTTATTTAGATACTGGATCATTCATTCCACTATGCCAGCTAGGTGAAATGTGATGAAGACAGGCAGCTGGGTATCCTCCACATACTGAAGATGTCACTCATTGTCTTGCTCTCCTAGTGGCCACATACAGGGGCTGGAAGACGACTCCTCTTACAAAACATTTGGGGAAGAAAAGCAATTGCCCATGATTACTCTGGGTCCTCTTGCAAAAGGAGCAGGGCCACTTGAGTGACACCAGCCACTTTGCCAACAATTTCCTTTGTCAAAGGCATCTGATAGATGCAAAACACTCAATATATCTGACAATGTGGGGCTGCTTGGTAATGAGTACCCCCAAAATATGCTTTATTTTGTATTTTACTTCTGAGATGGCATGTTTGTCTGCTCGTGTCTGGCATTCCATTTCAATATACTCCCTGAGAGGTAGGTACAGTCCTGAGACTGATTGCTTCATTGTTCAGGCAGTTAGACCCATTCAGCCTTAATGGCCGGCCAACTGGGGAAAAAAACAGTCTGAGGCAAAAGTCATACCTGGGCCCTGTAATACTCCCTTGGTGACATAGCGTTACCAGCCAAACCCCAGTGTGGCTGCAACTGTGCCAATGGAAGAATGACTGATGTCATTCAGGGAGGTCATGTATGCAGGCCTCCACTAGAGGGCTCTGCTGGCATAGGTCTATCAGCCAAGGCTCTACAGTCTAGACCAGGGGTTCTCAAACTGGGGGTCAGGACCCCTCAGGGGGTCGTGAGGTTATTATATGGGGGGGTCGTGAGCTGTCAGCCTCCACCCCAAACCCCACTTTGCCTCCAGAATTTATAATGGTGTTAAATATATTTTAAAGTGTTTTTAATTTATAAGCGGGGGGGGAGGCGCACTCAGAGGCTTGCTATGTGAAAGGGGTCACCAGTACAAAAGTTTGAGAACCACTGGTCTAGACAAGCCCAGACTCTGAGAAAAAGTGGAACCAGGCTGGGTCCCAAGAGCTCCTTGGCTTCCTAACCGAATGTAAGTTGATTCTGTTCTGGTCCTGTAACACAAGAGGGAAGACCATCTAACTTGGTTTGTAGTGAAACATAAAGATTAGATGAGGTTCAATATGTACGTAGGCTCTTTGTTTAGTGAAATCTTTCTCTAAAGCTTTGTTCCTACAGCTGAATAAAACACTTGGGTTTAGGAAGACTGTTGGTCAATGGCACTGGTCACAGGTCCCCAAAGATCAGATCCAGCAGGTGCTCAAACCCCTGTCAGTCCTGCAGGGTAATAAGTGGTTGGCACAGATGGGGTGTTTGTGATCCAAGGACCCTGTGATGCCCACTGGCAGAGGGCACAGAGGGGTGCATAGGGTTGTACATGGATCTCTGAGATCAAAAGGAGGTATGTGAGGTCTCTACTGAGAGCCAGTACCCTACTGGGTGTCATAATCATTGCAAAATATATGTAGGGGTAATATCTATGGTGCTATTGATCAGTAATTACAATTATGTTCTTAATGTCTTAGAGTTAAGGCTGGTTGCCAGGAGGTAATGTACCTTGGAAATATCCCCTTCAGGCAGGAGGTAACAGACACTTATCTCCTTGTCTGGCCATTTGTGTACTGTATGCCTCACACTCTGTGCCTATTGGCACACTGAGCCAGGTGCAAATGGAGAGGTTGCAAAATCTACAAGAGCAGGAATCCACAGAAAGAAACAAACTACAGAGGGGTGCTCTGTTAATGATGAAAAACAAAGGACTGGTCTGTAATGCAAAGAGACACACACACACACACAATCCTTCATGTAGCAGGCAAACTGACAATGTGCCTGTCTCTTGAAAGGAGGGTCACAGTCAGCCTGGTTGTAAAGCATTGCACAATTTTGAGGGGAGAAATACTTTATTAGACATGAGAGTATCTTGTTCTCTAAGATTAGGCTCTAGAATACATGTTTATAAAATAAAATCATATGTGACCATTTGTTTCCAATGCTTCTACTTGCTGCCGTTTCAATCTCTGTGCTTTGTTAAAGAAACTTCCACTTGATTTCACCATAAACAAATCTAAGTGCTGTGATGATCTGAGGTGGAACTGGTAAGCTGGGGGGCACTGTTTCTTTGGAAGCCGTGAATTTGTGAATACTGGCAGGGGACTGGGGGCTACACACTGTAAGGAGATGCTTGGAGGGTTTGAGGGTTGCGGTGTGCCAATTGCTAACTTGTAGAGTGACAGTGGGGCCTGTGAGGCCTAGAGGGGAGTGCTTGTGTTGCCTGTGGCTAGTGGAGTTGGGGGAGCTCACCCCCCAGCAGGCACAGACAGGCTTCCTCACAAAAAGGGCAGGTGGTAGTGAGGTGCCTCACAACCCTGGGTACCCCCACGAAGCATCAGAGTCTTTCCGAGATTCTGGTCTGAATGTGAGAATTAAAAGATTCAGCCTGAGACAGATATGGGCAAAGAGGCCCAAGACCTGAGCTCCGTGCTGTCAGAGATCAGAGAGGGGACAGGGATATAGCTAGCCCTGTAATCTTGACAATATCTACTGCTATATGGGATCACAAGGCTGTACATTTTCTGACCCCAACCCAAGGCTGAAAGCTAACTGTATTGGAACAAAGAAAACTGAAAACTCAGCTACAATAATTGACCAGTCACAACTTTCTTCAACAATTATCCCAAAAAAGTGAGATTGGATACAATTTGATAGTTAGCAAGATCTTAATTGTTAAGTCAGCTTCTTTAAACAACTGGAATCACTCCTTATTTATTCCCCTTTCTGAAAAGACCTTGATCATCTTAAATAATGGGTCCACTATCTCCCCACTCATAGGCGCCAACTTCCAGTTTTCCCTGAGGGTTATCCATCCCCACTCCGCCCCATGGCCCTGCCCCTGCTGCACCCCCTTCTCCCATGGCCCTGCCTTTACTCCACCTCTTTCTGCCCTCACTGCACTCCCTCCCCTGAGGCCCTGCTGCCAGTCAGCTGTTTGGCGGCACCCCCAATTAGTTCATTGGGGGTGCTGCTGAACAGCTGATCGATAGTGGCCCCTTCAGATAACTGTGGCCAGTGATGCTGAGCACCCACTATTTTTTTTTCTGTGGGTGCTTTAGCCCTGGAGCACTTATGTCCCCACTGGCCTTCACCAGCCACGCAAGACCTGAACCAATTCATAGACTGTAACCTGTAGCATTTCCAGAACTTCAGAACCTTAGAGAGTGACAATGACTGGCTGAAATTCAAGCAATCCAAGCATGTGTGTATAAAGAGTATGAACACCCTGTTACAGAAAGACATATTAGTCTGGATCCAAGCAATGCTTTATTTTTCCATTAAAACTCCTAATGGTGAGAGAGAGCCAGTTCTGTAACTGAGCAGAGGTAGCCTGCATTAGCTGGTTTGACTGCAACATGGAACAGGTCTGCTTGCAGATTCTGAAGTGGCAGTAAAGAAACATTTCTTTCCCTCTGGCCTTGAACAGTATAAAGACTTCAAAACTTCTTGTGACACTATTGGTCTGACTTGGGATGAAATTTCTGCCACCTGTGCTTTTGCCAACTCCCCATCTGCTTCATCTTTTAATTATGGTCACTGATGAGAGCAAAGCCAGGGACTGGCTATTTAGGGACCACGAAACTGAAGGCTGAGTGCACAATTATAAATTCTTACCAGGTCATGGAGTAGTGGCCTGCCAAAGGAATGATATTTTCCCTCTGACTTCTGGACATTTTGAAGGCTCCATTTGACCTACTTTGAGGGTGACTGCAGGATATTGCTATTTGTCAGCAAACCACTGGAGAACTAGCCATGGTGTTTGCATCCCTTTGACTTTTAAGTTTGAATGACAGCCAGACTGTAGTATGTTGCCTGGTTTCCACCAAAAACCATGATTTTGGCCCCAGTTTTCTCAAAATTCAACTCTGGCTCACTGAAAGGGCAACAAGCTTGCAACAAGATCTGAATTGGTAATAAAACCTGAAGTCAGGGGATCTTTGTCTAATATGGAGTTTCTTTGTGAAAGTTCTAGAGGACTCGTACTAGTAAGCAGTGTTATCTTCTGTCTAACTGGGAAAAAAAGTCTGAAACATAACTTTCTTTTTGTTTGCAAGCAGAAGAGATGCCACTGATACGTCCTGGAATACAGACTGCAAAACCAAAGATGAACTGTTAGTGTTGCTAAGACAGGGGGAAGAGTCACTTTTTTCCCAACATTGTAAGGAAGTTCCCCTTGTTCAAAAAATGTAATCATATTATCCGTAGAGCAACTCAGTGCCTGTCTCTCCACAGCAGAACTTCTTCCTACAGCCTTCCCCTACCTTCTTCCTGTCTGACTTTCTGCTAATTTATAGAAAGCATACACAAACATTTTCACATCTTTTTCCCCATCCCATTTTTTCTGTATAAATCATATTTAATTCTTTGTTAAATATTCTTGTTATAGATGGAGTTACTCGCTTCACCACTCATCCAGCTCGGGTCATATTCTGGCCTTCAGGAGAGTTTCATCCAGTTGATTCATGTGGATTATTAAATTCCAAAGATGTATATTCTTATTAAATCAGTTTAGGGCTCTTCTCATCAGAACTATGATCCTTTTCAACAGGTTTATCTCCTCCTTTTACTGAGGTTACAAGGATTACAGCAGTTAAGTGGAACAAGATAAAGATGCTGCCTGTTTCGGCTGTACCTTGTACCTTGATCTTCCTCAACCATGCAAAATCTCAAATTACAGCTACATCCACTGAAAACAGCTGGTGATATCCAGTCTTTTTCCTTGTCCAGTTTTATCAGGACTGGGTCTCCCGCTCTTATTCTTGTGAAAGTTGGTCTGTGTTCTGACAGCTAAAATAGCCTGGAGACTTAGAGCAGACATAGAAGAAGAGGGCCACTTAGGATGAGATTTACTTCCATAGCTGGCAGCATTATTCTATCTGTCAACTCATAAGCAGCTGAGCTAAACTTACTCTGGTGACCAGTGTGCCCAGAATATTCTTAACTCTTAAAATTGCTCATTTGACCTATGCTGTGTCTGTTGCTGACTTCCATTATTTCCTGTCTCCTGCATTAAAGAAACTCAAGGGTGCTGGAAAAGAAATGCTTAAACACAGTGATTAAGGTGGATATTTTCAATTCTACTTGGAGTTTTCACAGTGCAATTTTCAGTAATGTAAAGAGCCGTGTGGGGAAAGGTCTATAAATAATGTTGATATTCATATATTTTAAGATCAGGAAGAACCATTAGATCATCTAATCTGACCTCCTGCATCATAGGTCATTCTCTTTCACTGAGTTACCCCTGTATTGATCCCAATAACTTTGACTAAAGCACATCTCCCAGAAAGCATACAGACTTGATCTGAAGAAATCAGGAGAGAGAGAGAGAATTCATCACTTCCCTTGCTAGTTTGTTCTAATGGTTTATCACCCTCACTATTAAAAATGTGTGCCTTATTTTGAATTTGTCTGGCTTCAGCTTCCAGTCATTGGTTCTTATTATGCCGTTCTCTGCTACATTAAAGCCCCCTTTAATGCTTTGTATATTCTCCCCATTAAGGTACTTGGACACTGTAATCAAATGATCTCTCAAATTTCTTTTTGATAAGCTAACCAGTTTTAAATATCCCACTGTAAGGCATTTACTCTAATCATTGAATCATTTTTGTGGTTTTTCTGCATCCTCTCTAAAATGTGAACACCAGTGCTATACACAGTATACCAGCTTCGGTCTCACCATTGCCATACGTAGAGGTATAATCACCACCCAGCTCCTATTCACTAGTCCCTTCCTTACATATCCACAGATCACATTAGCCCTTTTGGACACGGTGTTGCACGGGGGGCTCATGTTGAGTTGTTTATCCAATACGATCCTTAGGTCCTTCTCAGAGTCATTGCTTTCCGGGATACAGTCCCTGTTCTGTAGTTATGACCTGTATTCCTTGTTGCTAGATGTATGACCTTGCATCTGGCTATTTTAAAATGCATTTTATTTGAATGGACCCAGTTTACCAAGTGATCCATATCATTCTGTATGACTACCCTGTCATCATTACTTACCACTATGCCAATCTTTGTGCAAATTTTATCAGCAGTATTTTTATATTTACCTCCAAATAAATGATAAAAATATCGAACAGCACCGGGTCAAGTACTGATCCCCGCAGAACCACAATGGGAGAAAACCTATTTGACAATTCTGATTTACCATTCACAACTACTTTTTGAGATTTGTCAGTTAACCAGCTCTTAATCCATTTAATATTTGCTTTAATAATACTGTAGTACTAATTTATAATATTGTATAGTACTAAGTCAAATGCCTTACAAAAGTCTAAGTATGATAATCTACACAGTTACATTTATCAGCCAAACTTGTAATCTCCTCAAAGAATGACATCAGATCTGTGTCACAATACAGTACCTATTTTCCATAAAACTATGCTGGCTGGCATTAGTTATATTTTCATTATTTAATTCTTAATTGAAGCCTATAGCATCTTTTCCATTATTGTGCATGGAATTCATGTCTAGATAACCAGCCTATAATTACCCAGGTCATCCTGCTTGTCCTTTTTTAATATTGGCACAATATTAGCATTCTTCCGGTCTTCTGAAATTTCCCTGTTGTTCAAAAATTTATTAAAATTATCAGTGGACCAAAGATCTCCTCAGCCAACTCTTTCAGGATTCATAAGTGCAAGTTATCCGGGCCTGCTGACTTCAAAATGATTATCCCTAGTAGATATTGACTAACGTTTTCCTTAGTTACCAATGGACTGGAAAGTTTGCCATCATCCTCATGTGATGGGTACATCACCCTGCTTCTTTCCAAATACAGAACAAAAATATTTATTGAACACTTCTGAGTTCTCTGCATTAGCAGTTTTACCATCTCCATCTGCTAGCGAGCTTATACAATCTTTAGGACTTATTTTATTCCCAGTATATTTAAACTACTTATTGTCCTTGAACATTATATCCTATTATGATTGGAAAACACACATCTCCAGCATCCATCAGTGTAATTTGTCAGTAGGGCCTGTCCTTTCTTGCCTGTCTGGAAAGTATCTGTCCAACATATTCTATGTGCTACCATGAAAAAATTAATAACATGAACTTGTATATTTTTCTTCTGAAGCAAAGCTAAGAGCAGAGGTTTTTGCTATATGAAGATGCAGGCTAATTTTAGAGATTTATGCTGCTTTTCAAACCTGCCCAGACTTTGTGGCTTCTAAAACAGCCTTTTGAAATGTCCACAAATGTTTTCTCATTACCCATTCCTGTATTTAAAACTTGATCTCAGTGATAAAATGCTTGTCTTGGTCTTTTTTAATTTAATTACTGTCAGATGTTAAATTTAGGAAACGAACTGTTTTGCACCACTGGGCTTTACTACTCAAAGGCATATAATTGCAGAAACTCCTCACAGTCCTTTCAGGTTCTTACTGAAAGCAATGTGTGGGGGAGGGAGAGGAAGAGGCTTTTATTGTCAATGGGATTCCAGCTGCTTTGTGTACAAAGTCTTTCCAGGACACAAGAAAAGCCTTATTCACAAATTTAATATAATATTCTAAATTAAACCAATTATTTGGTTGACATTCCACCCTGCTGAGGTAAAGGATAATGGTGTGTTTGTCTGCTAGGAAAAACACATGCATCCCTTCAGCAATAAGCAGGCCAATGATACCCCAAGCCAGGCTCAGCAATGTACTGTTCCTGTTTCTTGAGTAGTCTTGTGGCTGTTAATTATGAGCCAACCAATGAGAATACTTTGGCATAATTTCCTGGTAATAACCATAATTTGATGTTGTTGGTTTTGCGTAAATTTAGATATATTTAGGCTCAACTCAACTATGGTTTGGCTTTTTTCTTCAACTATTCTAATTTTCCAAACTCTGTTCATCAAAGCATAATGTGAAATGCTTGAAGGACAGAAGTTTTTTCCTTATTCAAAATTATATGAAACTTAAGCTATAAAACTTGATTTAAAATGGTTCTTTCAATAGCTCCTTTACCACCCATCAGGTCATTGCATTCCTCTTTAGATAATGTGACTTTTTAAAGACAAACCAGCACTGGACAATTTTTATTTATTTGTAATACAGTAGCACTGCCAGACCCCAACCAAGATCAGAGCCCCATTGTGCTAAGCATTGTAAAGACCTATAGTAAGAGAGGAGTCCCTGCTCCAAAGAATTTACAATATAAATAGTCAAGAAAGGTGGGATGAGAAACAGGGCTGAAGTGACTTGCCCGAGTTCACACAGTAGGTTGGTAGCAAAGCTGGGGATAAAACTTAAATCTCCTGTCTCCCAGCTCAGTGATAGTGCCCTATCCACTAGACCAGTGATACTCAATTAGATCTATCCATGGACCAATTTGAGAATTTTATGACAAGGGGTGGGCCATTTGTGCAGAAAGCTGCCAAAATTAAAAAAAATAAACTTTAGCTGCCAGTAAATAAAGACCTTGATTGCAACATAAGTATTAGTGTTTCTATCATTTAACAAAGTTTATAAATCAACATTATTATCTATAGTGCTTAATTTATAATGAAAGATGTGCCAGGGCTCAGCGCTGACAAGCTCTGGCACAAATTAAGCACTGGCAAAAGTGTGTTTTTATGTCACCTTTGCACCACTCACTTCTTGAATTGCACTGAGCACTCCTTAGCCATAGCTGAAGACTTGGGCTAGAATGTACCAAAGCAGTATAAAATACACTGAAGATATAAAATACACTGAAGATTAAAAGAAAAACAATTAAGCCAAAACCCAAAGCAAATCAGACTCTATAAAGTCTGTGAAGAAAAGTTTGTTAGATGTTGGGTTTTAAAACCCACTGTTACGTATTTAAGCAAAATTTGAATGACCATATGGAATGTAACAAGTTAAATTATAAACCAAATTATGATTGCTGCCTTGTGTTTGTGAGTAACCAGCTGTTACTTTGGCAAGTTAGCACGGAATTTTCCACTGACCAGGCTCCCTGTTATTTTTCTTTGAGACAAGTATGGAGGAAGGGGATCATCGTATGAGATTCTATGGGACAAATTCGGTAATCTGCCAAGTTCACTTCACGCCACATGAACTTAAACTGACCAGAGACCGATCCTGGAGAACTTTCCCTGTGTGAGGGGAATCTCCACAGGCATTAGGCTGATGGAGACCATACATCTGCCTCTTATGCCAGCTGCACCTCCCTTGCCATAAGGGGTTGGAGGAGATGTGTCAAGGGTGTGTTATAGAGAATAAAGTTCTACTATATTAGATCCTCTGCTGGCATTTGCTCTGTTTGTGTTTGAATTTATGCCAGTGGCAGAAGTTAGAGTAGGACTCTTACTACTTTAATTACCACTAGGGTCAGGCGACTGCCACTGTCCATCCACTACATACAAATGCAGCTCAAATGTAGTGCGGCATCGGGGCCTTACATGCCTTCTGGTACAACAAGCACTGAAGAGTTCATGAAGGAGATGAGAGAGTTCTCTTCAGATATTTCTAGACTACAAGTGCCTATGGCCTGCTTCTGCTCCTAGAATATTGTGTCATATTCTGTCCCTTTTATTCACTTAAAGCAATACATTTACTCCATGAATGGTCCCCCTGATGACATCAGTGGGCTTGCTCACTAGGGCCTGGTCTACACTACATGATTAGGTCAAGATAAGTTGCCTTGCATCCACCTGGCTGTGGAAGTATTCACTTAAATTTGGTGCCCACTGACATAAGTACTTAGTAACACCACCATGGCATAGAGTCACAGTCAATATAATTAGATGGATGCAATGTCAGTGTAGACCCTGTGTTGCTTACATCGACTGTTACTGACTTCTGGGAGCCATCCCATAATGCCTCACATATTACCCAAGGAATTAGGACTCCCTCCCATACAAGCCCATTCCCTTAAATTACTATCTATCACCTATGGTAACCCCAGGATTTACACTAGTCACTGTTAAGGGATAACACAAAATAGGGTTTATTAACAAAACACTCGGTGGTTTAACACCCAAAGCAGGCAAAGAACTAAAGCAAGTGTGTGACAAATATCATCTACTTTACTCAATCTTGCACAGGAGACCAACAAAACCAGGAGTCCCAGGAAACTGAACAGGAGCAGCGGACCAGGAACTCAAACCAGGGACCAGGAACTTTATGGAAGCATATGACACAGCGGAACTGGGAACAGGTAGGTGTCAGAAACAGGTAAGTATCTTCTATCTTCCGTCTTTCTTCTTCTCTGATGTTACCACAAACAGACACAGACTGCCGGTGGAGCGGGAAGCACCTCGTATACTGTGCTGAGCCCTTATATATTGTGCTGAGCCCTTATATAGCCCGGCAGATTTTCCCCCACGGGCAGGTGATCTTTCCTGCCTTTCCTAAGTTTTCCCACCATTGTCCCTGTTACTAGGTAGAACTCTTCTAGGCTTGCCCAATCAGAGGTAAGGGGTAGCAAAGAGTGCCAAACAAAGCAACAAGAAAGTGAACCGATATGGAGGCTGACAAACAACAAAACAAAAATGGTGGATAATCCCTAACACGCACTGACAATACAATTCATACAAGCTCTGCTGTTGAGGACGGGCATCACCAACGCAAAGAACCAAGTGCATGCGCATGCAACATAATCGCTGCGGTGGCTGTATGCCGATGTAAGTTAGGTCGACGTAATTTCATAGTGGAGACATGGCGAAAGTTACGTACTGCTCAATGTGAGTAGGAGTGGCAAGATTTGGCCTTATGTAATTATGTATTTCAAAATGAATTTGTGAGTGATTCCACTGACGCTTTCTGATTGCACTGCTGTCCCAGTAAAATAAAGGGCATGTTAAAAATCAATTTCCCTTGCTCACTCCCCCACAGATAACAGACAAAAGAACTATTGCTAATTAAAATGTTTTATCTATTGAAAAGCTTAAGCCATTCATCGGAGCAACTGAATTATACTGATGATGCAGAAAATTCAAATGAAGGAGAAATGACTTCATTATAAAATCCTAGAACAATGTATCAAATCAAACTTTGCTCCCTAAAATCCTTCAAAGAAAAGACTTCTCAGTTAGTCACAGAACATAATATGGATACTCCTGAAATGTCTTCTGTTTAATGAGCAGCTGTTATTGGCTAACCTCATTTTAAATAAGAGAGAATTAATGCCAGCTGCAAAATTCATTCACTGGATAGTGAAACTTGCAGTTGGTATTATGCTTGCTATAAATATTTTTAATTAAAAATTGTTTTCTGTCTGTTGAATTGGTATAATAGTGATGATGCTTAGTGAGAGTTATCAAAGTTCTAATGCGATTCTTCATGTATAGCCAGGGCTATTTATTCTGCCATAATTTTGCTATAGTAGACATCTACACAAGATGCTTGTGAAAAAGATATGGGTTGTAAGCATATATTGCAGATGTGTTTCAGGCAAATTTTCACAGGCATTATCCTGAATTCTTTAAAAATTATAAGCTTTTATGGGCTACAACCCACCTCATCAGATGCATGGAGTGAAAAATACTGTATTTTTCACTCCATGCATCTGATGAGGTGGGTTGTAGCCCATGAAAGCTTATGCCCAGATAAATGTGTAAGTCTCTAAGGTGCCACAAGGACTCCTTGTTATTTTTACTGATACAGACTAACACGGTTACCACCCTTAAAAATTATAGAGTCAGAGTCAGGTTATTAATGTCTGACTTTGAAATCCAGAAAATAGATTATCATTTTAAAATATCTCTGGTATATTTTATCCCACCATTGTCAATATAATTTTTAAAAAGGAAACAGTTTTGTGGGATCTAAAATATTTTGTGCTTTGTTACTATAGAAAGAAGAGAATGAATATGGGAAATAACTTACTCTGGTTGTTAAACTGTACTACATAGTGCCATCTTTCCCCATGCTGAGTAGTAATTTACTCCATATTAAGATGCTACCTAATAGGGACTGCTCATTACGTTAATGTATCACTTGACATGAATAAGCGTGGCAGAATCTGGCTCATAAAGAGTGCTGACCTACAAGGAATTAAATGAAGCAGGACCATGCAGACCTGACCACCAAAGGGAATAAATTGGAGGTCAGTGGAAAAGGACAATGTGCTATAAAAAAGAGTGCTCATAAATCAAATACAATTGAGTGACTGAAAATAGCTCTTCAGCTACTTACCATGGTAACTGAGCAAATGCACTGATTTTTCTTTTTAAATCGGTGGGCCCAATTTTCCAATGGAATTACACTAGTATAAAACTGGAGAAACAGTGGTGAATTAAGCCCAGTGTTTAAAAACAGTATATTGATCTTCTTGGACATTTTTTTTTTAAACTTTTTAAATTAGTTTCATGCATTTATCATACCTGTTTTACCAGTCAAATTGTAAGTGAATCTGACCTAGCCAGTTGTACACAACACAAATTGCTAATGGGTGCTGTGATGCTGAGGGGTGGGGTTGGGGGTGCTGTGATGCTGAGGGGTGGGGTAGGGGTGCCTTGGGGGTATTTGTCCCTCCTTTTTTAGGCTTTGTCACAGCCATGCCACTAAAAGTCGTGCAGGGTAGCCGCTGTTTGTCGACTCTCCTGCTGACAAAAAACTTCCACGCCCAACAAGCGGCATTTGTGTTGTCTGGCACTTGTTGCGGCAACATTTTTGTCTTTTGGGTGGGGGTGGGGGTTAACACCTATGAAAGACAAAAGTTTTGTCGTTCAATTGCCAGTGTAGACATAGCCTTATAGTTTTAGTCCCCGCTTTGAGAAGCATTGCCAGAAAAGTGACAGGCAGCCTAGTGAAGAAAGGAAATGCCATGCTGTTATTTTCTAAAATGTAGATTTTTGTCCCTGCCCTCTTCCTTGCCAAAGAATGGCAACTTAGCAGGTAACAGTCCATCAGCCTTGTTGACACCTGGCTGAGGTGTCAGTTTTCCCTGCCTCTCTGAGGAACTGGTTTTGACACTCCCCAGACTTATCTGGGAAACATACTTCAGTCATGATTTCAGCTTATGTTCATAACTTTACACATAATGTTGCTATGTGCATTTTGCCATGATATTACTGATCAGCAACATATGAGTTTTTAAATGATATCTCGCAAGGCATACCTTGTACAAACATTATTACAACACTGTGCAGGGTGTGAACACGGGTGTATTCTGCCACTGATTCCCAGCCCAAGGAGACATAATCATGCTACCTCTCATCAAGCTAGTGCAATGAAAGTAGAGTATAGCTGTGGCAGCATGAGCTGTAGGATGGGCTAGTCACCCCAAATACATACCCAGCCAAGATCCTAGGTGTGTGAGAGACAGCCTTTGCGCTAAAGAGCTTGTGTTCTAAAGCTACTGTCTTGATATCTTCATCACTAATTCCCTCTGGATGGACCTCCTTCAGTTTGGTTTCATTTCTTTCACTCCACCAAAATTGCTGTTGCCAATGACCTTTTCCTGGCCAACGCTCTCATTGTCTATATCTACTACTTCCACCTAAACTTTGTACTTCTTCAACAATTTTTTGCTCTCCTAGTTTCTTTGGATGTTTTGTGGGTATTCTTCCTCTTTATTTCCCAGTCTATCAGCATGTTTCAAGGTTCAGCCTTTGGTCTCTCCTTTTTTTCTCTCTACACTCGGTTTTCTAGGGGAACTTGCTCAATCTCATACATTCAGCTATCTTCTTTATGTTGCTAATTACCAAAGCTATGTTTCTTATTTTGTTCAGACTTTCATCTCAAACTGTCTTTCAGATGCCTCCACCTAGAAATGCCATGCCACCTCAACCTCAGTATGGCCAAGACTAAGTTTCTCACTTTTCCTTGCACAATCTTGTCTCTTCCTCCCTTCGCTATCAGTGTTGATAATCCCATCATCCTCCAAGTCATGTAGGCTCACAACCCCAATGGTAAACAGACCCTTCTCTACGTGAACAATAATTTCTAATGTTTAAGTTGGTTTAGTAGCGAGAAGTAACATGAATTATTTGTATATAATTTATATTATTGGTGGGTGATTGGTCTCCATTTCCATTTTTCGTAGGACAACAAGTAATTGGCTTAATTTGCAGCAAGGAAGCTATAGGTTAGATATTCTGAAAATCTTTTTAACTATATAAGGATAGATAAGCATTGGAATATGCTTCTGTGGGAGGTTGTAGAATCTCCATTATTTGAGGTTTTTAAGAATCGGTTATGCAAACACCTGTCATGGATGGTCTGGTGCATGTGGTCCTGCTTAGCAGATTGTGCTTCACCACAAACAGAATCACAGAAAGGTTGGGCTGGAAGGAATCTCAAGAAGCCTTCTAGTCCAGCATCTGTGCTAACAATGACAAAATGGCAAAGATAATGGGGAATAATGTGTGATCCTATAATAGAGCAAGTCTTCCCATAATGTGAAAGCCTCACATTATTTGCTTATCCTAAACCTATCCTATACAGTACTGTATGTTTTTAGGCATTTCAACAGCTTGGCATTTCAACAGCTTTTCTTTTGGAATGCAGCAATGCTGACAGCATCATGCTGGAGCAATACGGTGTGCTCCTTACTTGACTGAGTTTGCAATGAGTACTATTATCTTCATCTACTGACATCTTGACAGATCACTGGATTCTAGCAACAAAGGTAGAAATTTGAGGAAGCCAAAGTAGTCTGTACGGGAGCAAAATAAGAGAGAAAAGAAAAATCAAATAGATGACTTTTAACATCTGTTTGAAAGAGTTGAGGATATGTTCCCAGAATGATAGAGGGATAGAAAGAAGTTTTCTTTGTAGATGGATGGCTGACAGGCAGAGTTCCTGTCTGATTGTTTTAATACATTTTAGGGCACTCAGGCCCAGATCCTCAAAGGTATTTAAGCACCTAATCCAGTGGTGGGCAACCTGAGGCCCACAGGCAGCATGCAACCCATCAGGGTAATCTGCTGGCAGGCCGTGAGACAGTGTTTACATTGACCGTCCGCAGGTACGGCTGCCCACAGCTCCCAGTGGCCACGATTCACTGTTCCCAGCCAATGGAACTGTGGGAAACGGCGCGGGCCTCAGGGACATGCTGGCCGTCGCTTCCCGCAGCTCCCATTGGCTAGGAACCACAAACCATGGCCACTGGGAGCTGCAGGCGGCTGTGCCTGTGGATAGTCAATGTAAACACGTCTCATGGCCCGCTAGCTGATTACCCTGCTGGGCTGCAGGTTGCCCACCATTGACATAATCCCATTGAAATAAATGGGAGTTAAGCACCTAAATATCTTTGAGGATTTGGGCCCCAGGGGTCTTGTATAGGTGGTTTATTGTTTGAATCAAAACAAATAAACTTAAACTGACAAGAGTATTATATGAATTTTCAGACTGAGAGATTATTTCCAGTGTGCATCTGTTCTATTTAACATTCCTTTATAGTCAGAAGAATATTAATGGTTCTAAATGGTATTTAGACAACCTTTGATTGCCATTTTATAAAATAAGTGAAAATTATAGGAGCCAGCAGATTTAAAGTGGCTATTATTTGCTCATGCTGTTGATTTCCCTTCCACTGTAAATTAGAAGAACTGAGCATAGCTGTAGCCAAGATAAAGTTGCAGAATTTTTCATCAGGTATATGAATCAAAAGGTAATATTGATCGTTTAATTATGTAGTAATGATCCAGGTGCAGAACACTTTATGGGGATTAATGACCATAAAGATGCAGTTAATGGCCTACCCCTTGAGCCATCAACACAAGTCACTTATTAATCCCGAGAAAGTGTCTTGCACCACAATCATAACCTGCTGTTAAGAGCTAAAAATTGATTAAAACATAGGCATATGGATTTTTTTTTTTACTGGTGATGAGATTGAATGGGACTTTCATGGCATTTCCAGAGGATGCATACCATGTACATTAGCTCATCTGATTGCTTGAATTATCTCAAAATCCCAACTGTTCTTTTGAATCTGAAAATGTGATATGGGGAAGTGCCAAGTGGCTGTAGAGTTCTGTCTACAGATTAGGAAATAATTACTGCACTGCAGAGTAAATGGGTACCAATAGCAATGGTCTGCTCGCTCTCTCATCACATATCCTGAATTGCACCTAAAGAAGGTTGCGCTGCATAAAAAAAGAAAATATACACATAGGGCAGCTAAGGCCCTAATTCAGCATATCGTTTTAAGCAGATGTATGGATTCCTGTATGTGGATCTTTTTGGAGGTCTATATTACTAAAATAAATAACTTTAAAAAGGGGATATCATATTAAAGACTGTCCCTAATGACATACTGGACCATTCTGACAATTAAAATAGTATAAATACTCAAGACAAATATATTGTACAATATTAAACGTACCTAAATTTATAAGAAAAATTATGCATGATGGACTATCTCTCTCCTTACTTTCAAGCATTTAGGTTGTTGTGGCAGTTCAATGATGAGACAGAACACAGCTTTATGCAAGAAAGCAGGCTGGTCAGCTGAGATGGGCGTTCTGCCCCCCGCCTTCCACCTTCTCCTTTTATTATATTTCTCCCCCCTAAGCATTACACACTGCTGCCACAAAAAGATACACAAAAGAATGTATGACGTTGATTAATATACTTAGTTGCGTCTTTTAGCTACTACAATCCTGGTTCTCAGGCCTTGAGCCCAGGCTAAGAAAGCCTCCCGCAGTTACTGTCCCAACAATCAAGTTTTCATGGTTCATATCTAGCCCTTGTCCTTGGATAGAGCAATGTGTGCATTGCTTCTACAGAACAGTCAAGGTGTGCCCTGCCTGCTTCCAGGTGGAATAGCTAAACATGAACCCTTCAGGTTGTAATAAATTGTGATAGGCAAATACATTGTTGTCACTTAGCAACCTTTCCTGGCTTTTGAAATGAAGCTATTTTTCTATGGTTTTTAGAGTTGTTACCTGCTTACTGTGACACTGCAACCCATATTCTTCACAGTGAGGAACAAAGACTGAACTTGGGGAAGTGCTGGACTCAGGTGAAAAGGATTTTTAGCCTGTGAATAGAACACCTGGGGATTCCAAGCTGTAAAGCAACTGCAGCTTGCCCCTTAAGAATTTTGCAGTCTGCTTGTATCATCTCTTAGGGTGAGAATCTGCTATTCATATCCGATCCATGTCGTATATTAAGTTTAGTTTGCATTTTTTGTTTATTTTGTAGGTAATCTGTTTGCTATCACTTATAATCACTTAAAATCTATCTTTTGTAGTTAATAAACTTGGTTTTGCTTTATCTAAACCAGGGTGCGGGAATCATAACTTGGGGCAAAAGGCTGTTGCATATTCCTCCCCACATTGAGGGAGAGGGCGAATTTTATGAGTTTACACTATACAGTTCTCTGTGCAGCATAAGATGGTATAATTTTGGGTTTATACTCCAGAGGGGGTGCGTGCCTGAGGAACTGTGAGTAGCTTTTCCGTGCAGGGGCTGGTCAGAGAGCCTGCTTGTAACTGCAGTTGGGTGTGTCCCTACCTGTATGTATGTTGGTAAATGTGCAAGCTAGAGGGCTCTGTAGCTTGTCAAGGCATTACAGTGTGAGAGGGAGCCCAGGCTGGTGGGTCAGGGGGCTCTGGTACCCCAGTTTCAGGGCGTACCTGGGGAGAGCCCATCAGACTTCCTCTGTATAGTTAAACTAAGATGTAATCTTTTTTTTAAATGGAATGGAGGATCACCAGATTATTACATTAACATGGGCAGCTTCTTAACTAGGCTTAGCAGAATTTGCTGCCTGGTTTTTATTTTGTTTGTTTGTTTATAATTTCAGTTGACAATATCTGTGTTTATTTTTAAGCATTTTTTCTGATTTTTATAGATTTTAAATTTTCACAGTAGCAGAAAACTTTAGGGGAGCAGAGAATGTCCAGACAATAATTACTTATTGATGGCAGATGTTGAGATTCAAAAAGTGAAAGCTTTATAACCGTTACAACACAAATTGTCAGAGAGAGCATCACAATAACATATCAAAATATACAAATACCCTTGCTTAAATCAAACTCTAATTCGTTCTCAAGCAGCATTTCTCTTACTTTTCTGTTCTGTAAATTTCAATTTTTATTGATAGAAATGTGTTTTCATTGGTTTGTGTGTGTATGATAAAATCTGTACATTTACCCATAAAAAATTAATCCTTTAAAGTCTATTCGTAACTATAAGGGATCCTAAAAACCCTGTAACATCCAACAAGCTCCAAACGCTCACCACGTAGCCAAGTTAGCCAAGCATAGATGCGTAACACAGCTTACCTTCACTACCAGTTCTGGCGATCAGTATTTAAAAAATCTTAGGAAAGTGTCAAACACACAATAAGACCTCAGGAGCTAAATTCTCAACTGTGCTGGGCTCATCCTCAGTGCAGCTGGTGGTAAAGGTGACTCGAAGATCCCTTTTCTGCTCCCCCAGTGCTGAAGGGCACTCCTTAGCATGTTAAGTTCTGCCAGTTGAGGCTTGGCCACAGTGTTGTGTGCTAAACTCCTGGGGTGGTTTCGGCAGGTGGTGCGGAGCTGCTACCCCAGTATTAATCCACCTAAGGATTCCCTATAATTGGAAAATTCTTATCTGCCCCTGTAGAGCAACAGTCTCGTTGCCACCCAAAGCAGCCAGAACAAGGGCCAGGCATGTGTCTCCAGGTTCCTTGGTGCCACAGTCGATGCCCAACTCACTTCATAATAGTTCTTTCTCTACCCCACACTGTGCCAAGTTATTCAACCTCTTTGCGCCTTAGTTACTTCATCTGAAATGTGGCTAATATAATGCCTTTAACACAGACAGTGCTCTTTCATTTGTAGATCCTGAAATACTTTACAAAGGTGGGGTAAATTAATTAATAGTAAGGTGAGTGTCGGTGAGGATATCCTGTGGTATCTGAAGAAAGAGGGAAGAGGCTTCCTGCTAACAGGAAGGCACTCCAATACTATGTTAGTAGGTGCAGAGAAATTCCTATCTCCCTCAGACAGTCTAGCAGGGGTGAGGTAAGAAGCTTCCCAATCTATTAAGAACACAATTATCATGCATTTCTAATCACTTGTAGCAGACCTTCAGAATTGGACAAAAGCGTTTCAAGCAATAGTATGGAAATATTGAAGTCTAGCCAATCCTTACATGGGAGAACTCACTGGGGGCAGTCAAGGAAGAGCAGGGACTGTTCCTGAGGGGGTACAAGTACTCCGAAAGGACTTGGACGAGGTGAGAACTTGACCCCATACACTCAACCCCACCTTCTACACACTGCACAACAGCTCTGGACAGCGATGCAGTGTGGAGGTAAGTAAGCGGTACCCTACTACAGACTCCAGTAAATGATCAGTCTGGTTTCCCCAGGAGCTCAATGAGGCAAAATGCCTCTGGGTGCTCATTCTGGAGCACTGCACCTTTCTGTGGGCTTTGCAATTTTCACAATCTAGCCCTAAATGAGTGGGGACAGTGTGTACAATATCTCTATATAAATGCTTGCGTCCCATCACCCCAAACCTCTCAACCTTATGAAACTGTTCAATTTTGGTTGTGTGCAGGAGCAGTTGCTGTTTATATGCAGCATCAACAAAGGGAATTGAGTGTTTACTGCCACCTAATGGTAGAGAGGAAAAATAAATAACTTTTGATAGACAAAGCACATTAAACTACAAGAGAAACCCTTTCTGGGGCCCCCTTACTTTCCGCTTTCTCCCTCACCAAACATCAGCCTAACTTGATCTGGCAGGTGACAGCTAGATTTAGTTCCCTTTGAAGCGCCTCCATGCCACACGTGGGTTCATCGTTAGAGAAAATGTTTCACAGCAAGGCATTATAGCCTTCTATGTGCCCAGGGCACAGCTATGCTGCCTATGCAGCACTTCCATTCTCTAACAATGCACTGAATTTGCTTTTGCTTATAGTCTTGGGCTAGATCCACAAAGGGGACTTAGTCATCATACACATTGACTGCAGATGGGCAAGACAAACAAGGCTAGGTTTGCGGTGGGGTGGAGAACAGCTAACTACACTCAAGCTAGCCGCTGGCCTCTGTGTCAGCAGAGTATAGCTTGAGAAGAACTCCAGAGACACCACCAAGAAAAGAATGATCATCCAGCATGTATGCAGCATCCTTCACAGCTGCACAGCCCAGTCCTGGATGCCCCAGGCCTGGCTAGTTTTAGCACAATGAACCACTCCACACCTGAAGCTGTTAAGCTGGCTCCAGAGGCAGCATGGAAGCCCAAAACCAGAAAGTTCCTGGGAGAGGCAGCGGCTCTCTCCCAGTCTGCTCACCACAGCGAGCTGATGATGTCAGCTGGATGAAAAGTGTGCAGCACTGTCCAGACAGGATTTCTAATATGCAGTATGTGGCAGGGTACAACCTATATATCCAGTGGCAAGTGTGGCATTTGCTGTACCCTGGTGATCAGTTTATTGGCTGCATTCAAATGCCAGATGTTAAGAGGAGGAATATTAGCTAGGACTGGTGACTGTATGAGATTGGGGTGTGTCTGCCCTATTTCTCAGCAGTTTGTCCTGAATTTGGTATTCTCAGTTGTGACCCACGGAGGCACGGTGACAACACACATAGAAAAACGTCACATAGAATGATAGCACATACAATCTAACAGGATATTAATGTTCAACAGATCAAGACTTTTAAAATGATACCACACAAGGCATATTTTGGACAAAACATATCATAATCATATCCCCATGGGGCTTCCAGGGTGCTACTTTGAGGTACAAAGTGTCATAGAGAATTTGAACCCAGGTCTCCCACTACTTGGGTGAGACCCTCTAACCACTGGGAAAATGGTTATAAAGGGGGGAGGGCAGCATCAGCTGTGTTTTGGGTGGGGCCCAATGTGTTGTTAGGCAATCTCTGAGGCCTGTTCTACATTAAATCTTAAGTTGACCTAGCTAAATGCTCAGGGGTGGAGGGGATGTGTGTGAAAAATTCATATCCTGAGAGACGTAGTTAAGTCAAGCTAAGCCCTAGTGCAGACACCACTAAATTGATGGAAGAATTCTTCCTTGACCTAGTTACCACCTCTCAGAGGGGTGGAGTAACTACAGTGATGGAATAACCCCTTCTGTCAATGTGGCAAGTGTCTACGCTACAGCAGCACATTTGCAGCACCATATATGTAGCATCTGTAGTGTAGACGCAGCCTGAGAATGCCTATCGGATCAGGTCCCACAGCCAACATAGGCAGGGGAACTCCTAGTTTGAGGACCCTACTGCAGCTTAGATGTAAGATAGGTGCCAGCTGTCAAGACTTAGGCGGTGATGCATGTGCTCTCTGGCAGATTTTTAGGCACCTGGGGACTTCATGAATGGAAACTTAGGTGCCTGGAGAATTTAGGTGCCCACAGTGTTAGGCAGCAACTGCGTGGAAGTTTTGAGGATCTGAATTTTCAACATAGGCACCTAAAGTGGCAGTTAGATTCCTAAATCCCTTTATGGATCTAGCACTATTGATTTTTTTCCCATCTGCATGTCTCAGATCACTTTTATAAAGGTGAATAAGCATCATCATTCCTATTTCACAGATAGGGAAACTGAGGCATGAAGGTTAAAGTGACTTGCCTTAGGCCATGCATGAAGATAATGGCAGAATTGGAAACAAAACTGATTCCTACCCTAGTGCCCCATCCTTTGTCTGTTGTAGGAGACAATGGTAACCATTGAACTAACCATTTTTAATTACAGTACTGAATTTGCAACACAGCCATATTTAATTTTTATCTCAAAGTAATTTTTAAAATACAATTAATGTAATGTCTAAAACATTTTAACTGAATAATTTGGTGCTGAATATTTGTTTGCAGTCCCTCTTGTCACAAAGGATAAAATGAACATAATGGGTGAAGATGGCTGATTGCTTTTCAGTTGAGTTCAAGCTACTGATGTGTTCTACATGCAAATAAAGGATTGCTGTGTATCTGTTCAATATGCATAAAATAATTCACCACCCAGGATTAGCAGGATCTGTATATTTCATCTTCACAGATGTAACTGAATATTCATACATGTATTTAAATATTACTATAGTGGAAGGTAATACAATGGAGCTGTAGCTTTTTCTCAGTCAGGAAGATGTTAATTTGTTTTAAAAATTGTTTAAGAGAAATTTCTGTTCTATATATTTGATTTACTTAAGAAAAGGAAATTGTAATAGTGCAGAAGATAGGCAAGCTCACATAATCGAAGTACACTGGCAAAGAAATCTCATTCACTGTGCTTCAGGTAATTGAGTTTTGCAGTAGAACCTACAATAGGAATATGATCACCTGACCCATGAAATACTTTAAATTTATTTTCATGTATAACCAGTTTGTCATCCTTGCAAAGAACATTATTTTTAACAATGTAAGTTTCCTGTGGATATATACTCTCTATAAACGACCACATAATGGAGAATAACAGGCATGTTCTTGCTTTTTTCTTTCTTTCAGAAAAGTGACCAATTGTAGATGCAGAATTCAAATGACAGAGGCAGATGTTAGGAGGGTCTTTGCTTTGTATTATCTAAAGAACAGAAAAATATTCATCTGGTGAATCTTAAATTGCATTATTCAACTGAAAAATTGCATCACTTCAGGAACACGTTATATTTTCTTAGATACAAGCACTACCAAAACACCTCAATTCTAATTTTGGGGGCTGGGGGGGTTCCCTTCATGCTGCATAACAGTAAGGCTGCCTTCAATCTTCTAAAACATGGACAGAAAACCTGCTGAAATAAATAAATAAAAGATGGAGAAAAGAGGGGTTATCTTGCATATTCCTCTCTCACCTCAGTATTCAAGTTTAAATTTCTTGCAGTTACCCTGGCTCCAATCACAAAGGAACTTAAATGCCTAAGTCCCAGTCCTAGGCTCCACGGTGATCCACAAAACTCCTGCCGAACATTGTAGGTACCTAATCTCACTCTGCACCTAAGTTTCTGCCTGTGGGTATGCACATGGTCACTAGGCTCTAGGCATCCAATCAGCTATCTCCAGCTTAAGCCCCAGAACAATTCATGAAGCAGGGAGGACAGGTGTTCAGAAGCCTAAGTAGCATGTGGGGCCTGATCCGGTAATCAAGTTCAGAGGTTGCCTACCAGCTCAGATTCAGTTCAAAATGTGGCTGCTGGAAGAGGAGGACGTGCTGCTACCACCCACCTTATAACTTTTTAGTCCTGTGGTTAGAGCACTCATCTGGGATATGGGAGAGCTAGGTTCAATTCCTTAAATAGTCATTGGGCCAGAGAGAGAGAATGAGAATGATTATGTAGACCAGTGGTTGGGGCACCTAACTGGGACACCTAGGGTCCAGTCCTCCTGCTCCAATCATTCTTCTGTTATTTATCCACAGTAGAACAGCTAAGGGAGCATCACATTAGAATATTCTAAAGCTCAGTGGTTAGAGCGCTCTCTGAAGACGTGGGAGACCCCTCTTCAAATCCTTTCTCCCTTTCTGGCAGAGCAGGGGAAGTGAACCTACATCTCAGGCGAGTGCTCTAACCACTGGGATAAAAGTTATAAGTTGGGGGGCAGCACCATCTCCTCTGGCTATTTTGTGAGGAAGCAAGGCAGGCACCTAACTCAGTCCCTCAAGAAATAGTTGACCCAGGCTCTGAGACTTGCTGCCACTGGGACTTGTGCCTGCATTTCACATTGATTTTACTATTCCTCCTCTCCCCTACACACATTTCACTGTCAGGAACATTTGTACTTGTAGGCATGCATTTCAGGTCAAAAAATCTGCTTTCTAGTAAATTCAGAAAATCTGAATGACCTCTTCCTGAACGCAGTTGGGAACCTTGCTGATCACTTATTTTCTGACCTCTCTAGGTTAATAGTGTGGGAGGGGGCAGTAATGAGGCATAAAAAACAAGGTGAGGGAGAGAAAAAGTGTGTGCACATTTAAAAAAAAAAACCCAGAGAATTTTCCACTTCACTGACATTGTGATACTGCTGTATCTCCTATTCCATGCTTAGGAAGATATTATGGTTACTGCATGGAATGGTGACTGTTAAGTTCTACACTTGTCCACTGTATGTGATTCATATGTAGTCATGAAACTGTGAGACTCTTCTCTTTCCTCTGTACTGCACCTTTATGTTTCTAAGTTCTCTCCCTGGATGCACAGTTTAGCAACCATTTTGTTGTCAGAGTTCAGACTGTCTGAAAAGTCCTGGTTTGTGCTCTCACATAGAGACTTCGTTCTTGTTGGTTCTTGTTTTGATGGTTGGTTCTCAATCTAAAAATAAAGGTCATTCTGATTAAAATGATGTTTTTCCATTCACAGACAGCGAGCAGATATTTTTGGTCTGTCATGCATCCTGAATTATCAAGCACCTGACTACATGTATTGTAGTTTTAATAATGAGGTCAACATTGTTCTCTATCACTTTGAAACACAGCAATATATCAGTGCATGTTTGCATTAACTTTATTTTCACCTTTGTTTCTGGAGAATGACAACTTCATGGGAAAATGTCTGCTACTGTGTATCCAAATTATAAAGTCACTTTCAAAGATCAGCAAAAACAACGAGGCGTCCTTGTGGCACCTTAGAGACTAACAAATTTATTTGGGCATAAGCTTTCGTGGGCTAGAACCCACTTCATCAAATGTATGGAGCAGAAAATACAGGAGCAAGTATAAATACATGAAAAGATGGAAGTTGTCTTACCAAGTGTGAGGTCAGTCTAAAGAGACAAATCAATTAACAGCAGGATACTAAGGAATGAATGAATGAAGGTGGAAGTTAATTGAATTGGCCTCGTTAGCACTGAACCCCCACATGGTAAGGCAACTCCCATCTTTTCATGTGCTGTATTATTTATACTGCTTACTGTATTTTTCACTCCATGCATCTGATGAAGTGGGTTTTAGCCCATGAAAGCTTATGCCCAAATAAATTTGTTAGTCTCTAAGGTGCCCCAAGAACTTCTTGTTAAAGTTGCCGTTTTGACAGCACTTCAGACTATAGACCTCTGTCTTCAGGAGAGATACAGCACAGGCAACAGCTATGCTGGCTTGATCATACTACCCTGCTGAAGTGCGTCAACCATGATGACTCTGAACATTTGGCTGCAATACCCACATCCTGCAATGCTGCCGCAGTCAGTCATGCTGTTAGTCAGCAGCAATCCACTTGGTGGCACTGCTGTCTTTTTCCATTTGTTTAGCTACACATATACAGGCATCAAAACCTGGGGCTATATTATGATGAGAGTATACTCATGGAAATTTATAACATGTATGTTACTTTTAAGGACTTAAATCTAAATCTGAAGATTACATCCTACCCTGTTGTGTGCTATTTCAAATGGTTTAGTACAGCATATAGTGCACTGTGTACAGTAAGCATGTTACCAGCATGTGAAATTTAATTATAACTGTGTCAAAGACTAAGGTTATGTCTACACTACAGTCTATGTCAACAAAACGTACGTCACTCAGCAGTGTGAATATTCCATCCCCGAGCGTAAGTTACATTAACATAAGCATTCATGTGCACAGACCTATGTCAGCGGGAGGTGGGTTTTTTTATGCCGATGGGAGGCCTCTCTCCTGTTGGCAGAGAGCTTCTTCAGTAGACACGCTGCAACAGCACAGCTATACCAGTACAGCTGTGCCGTTGCAGCGCTGTCCATATAAATATACCCTAAGTGGAGTACTAGAAAAGTTTAATCACATTTGGCAGTCCACCAGTCCCCACACTTTTCCAGTCTTTCAGGAAAGCAGAGTACATGAAGAGGTGTCATTTTGTTAATTAACTTTTATAGAGATAGCTGCATTTTCTTTTCTTTTTTTAATAGAAAATACCTTTACCAAAAAAACCCCATATTTTTGCCAGAAAACTTTCAATTATGTTAAAATCCTAAAATCCCTTTGGTTTATGTTTCTTCATTATTTTCCTCTCCTTTTTTAAAAGTAAAATTTTATCAATTTTTCTCATCAAAAACTAATTTTGATTTTTAAGTTTCAGGGTGGGGGGAAACACCCCTTTTTTTAAGCACTCCCGCTCTTTTATTTTCATTAGTGATTTATTTTCATGGTTTGTAGCCGAGTATTCACAGTGTAAAAGGTATTTATCCCCTGGAACAATAACTATTGCAAGGGTGTGTTCATTTGCTTTACTTTTCCTATAAGGCCTTCAGAGGTTCCCAGAAAAGATAAACGTGGACGTCAACAACTTCAGGATTACAATTCCTTGACTTCGTAGGGTTACCAGCCCTCCAGGACTGTCCAGGAGTCCCTGAGAATTAAAAACTAATCTTTGATTAAAGATTATGTCATGTGATGCAATCCCAGGGATAGGTGTCACCAAAGCTGGCAACCCTTGTAATTTCTTCTCTCACGCTCAGCTCAGCAACCTTTCTTCGGCATTCTGGGTCCAGGGAAAGAGAGACAGACAGACAGACTGTGGTTCCTTGGCAGGGCTTGGATATTACAGTGCTGGGGACCCAACAAACACCTGACTACCCTGGCGAGAACCTCCATGTGCAAAGCAACAAAGGGGAGGGACAGCTCAGTGGCCTGCCAAACCCAGGGTTGTGAGTTCAATCTTTGAGGGGCCATTTAGGGATCTGGGGCAAAAACTGGGGATCGGTCCTGCTTTGAGCAGGGGGTTGGACTAGATGACCTCCTGAGGTCCCTTCCAACCCTGCTATTCTGTGAAAGGCTGGGCTGGGCGGGTGGATCCGGCGCTTTAGGCAGGGCGCCCACAGTAGCCCAGCAAGGGCGCCGCGCTCCCGCGGCTGCAGCGCGCGAGGCCTCAGCCGGCCCCGGCCCGACTCCCGAGGCGGCAGTTGCCACGCCTGCGCGCAGCGCGGGGGCGGGGGCGACTACAGGCCCCAGCATGCAGCGCGACGGGCCCGGCCGCAGGATCGTCGCGACCACGCGTCTGCGGGGAGGAGCCAGGGCCGCGCGGAGCGTCCGTTCGTGCGTCGGGTGAGAGGTCAGGGCGGTGGCGGCAACATGGCGGCCGCCAAGAAAGCAGAGAGCGGCCAGGTGGCTCCGGCGTCCAAGGACCGGAGCAACAAGAAAGCCGGTAAAGGGGAGCCTCGCGGCGGGAGTCGTGCGCGGCGGGCCGGTTAGACGACTCGGCCTGGGCTCCGCGCGCCGGCTTGGGACCCCCTCCGTGCGCGCGCCCTTGAATGGGGAGCGCGTTACTGCCGCCGCCGCCTCGTTCTGGGGGCCAGTGCGCGTGCTCGCCCCTGCGGGCAGGGCTGCGCTCGCGCCCATCCCAGTGTGCCGGGTGGGGGGAAGGGCGAGCTGCAGCCTGCTGGAAGGCAGCGGGGGTGAGCTGCGCATGGAGACCTGAAAACCTGCAGCCCCACCCCATAAGGTGCAGCCCGGATCCGCCGTCTGAGCCAGCCCTGCTCGCCCCCGTCCCCTGCCGGGCGAGCCCTGGCCCCCCGCACCTGGCGCGGGCGGGGGGAGGCGCCTGTGAAGTGCGACGTGCACCCCTGGCCTGTGCTGCTCTGGGACCTCTCGTGAGCATCGGCGGTGAGATGCCACGTGTTGGGCCTGCCCATGGCACGCAGGCAAAGATTCAAGGGGCGGGAGCAATACAGTAGGCGCTTACATTTCAGTGCTCGTTTGCTATGTTGCTCCCCAGCAGCGGTTGCTGTTAAGGGGACTATTGTCTGACCAAAGCCGTAGGAAGGGTTAAGGGTGTTTCACCCTGGCGGGTGTGGGAACCCCAAGTCTTGGGCGGAATGAGGCAGGAGAGCCCCTAGTCAGCAAAACGGCTGCGTGAGCCCAGCTGCTGGGGACAAGCTGCGGATGCGCCTTCTGGCGGCTTCATGCTCCACCCTGGCATGGGGACAGCACTGTGTGTAGTCTGCAATAGGGGGAAGAGGGAAAGGGGTGTCCCCTAGCATGGACAGCAGAGAGGCCCCACAGGGTAGTGCCTTGGGAAGGGGGTGACCTGATATGCCCCACTGCAACATAGCAACCCTGTTGTGCAAAACAGTATACCCACACCCCACCACTGGCAATCAAAATGGAGGGGACAGTTCAGTGTACTGGGGGGGGGTCCCCCTGATACTCTCCGATACTCCCCACTGCAATATAGCAGCCCTCTGCTGCTTTCAAGCCAGATGCTGAGGAAGGGAGGGGGAAAAATTCCAGCTGCATCTCTGTGCTCCTCTGATCCCACCACCCCCCCCCCCAAATTCCTCTCTTTCAGACCTTCCCCCCTACACATGCTCTCCATGCAGGCTCTGTCAGGCAGGGCAAGTGGACAGGGCTGTGTGCCCTGGAGCTGTGCTGAAGGGCCAGGGTGAGTCGGGGACTGGAAAGATGCAGTTTTGTACATGCCTCCGCATCTCCGCCCCTGGATGTGACATCACAACGTCACCAATGTAGCTCTTATGTGGCAGTTATGTTGCTGTTACCAACTGGACAATTCACAGTGGGGAAAGTGTTCCCAGGGGAAATGTTGCTTGTAAGCAGTGGTTGCTCTTACAAGATGTTTGTACAAACAAGTGTCTACTATACATCCATTTGGGGCAAGTGTAAGCCAGAGTTACAGTGGTACTACACTTCTGTAGTCGTGCCAGGAATGGGACATGACATAGAATGAGTGTGCACACTACTTTACCAGTAGTTGGTGTGGTAATGATACAGGGCTATAACTGGGTCAGGGTTGGTGGCTAGTAGGGATGCTCAGTGTAGGGTGGGCATGGGTGGCTTCCTGTTTCTGTTCTCTCAAAAAATAATAAACAGAATAAAATCAAAATGTGCAGCTGAATCCCCTCACCCCAGTTGCTTCTCACGCAGACATCCCCAGATAACATTTATAGTGACTGCGCTTTGTCTGGGGTCAGGCCCCAGGGGTGTATCACAGACCATGTCTACATTTACACAGACTATGTTTACATTTATCTCTACCTATGGCACCTTAGAGACTAACCAATTTATTTGAGCATAAGCTGTAGTTCACGAAAGCTTATGCTCAGATAAATTGGTTAGTCTCTAAGGTGCCACAAGTACTCCTTTTCTTTTTGCGAATACAGACTAACTCAGCTGTTACTCTGAAACCTATCTCTACCTATGTAGCTCCATATAGGGTTTCCAGATGTACTAACTGAACACCAAAAGTCTGGTTACTGTGGGCGGGGGGGAGGGTGCCAGGCCATGAACCCATGTCAGCCCTTACTCAGCCAGGGCTGCCTCCCATGTGCATGTCATGGGCAGGCAGACAGCAGGCTCCACGTCAGGCTGCTGGTCCCATCCTAGCCCCAGAGCAGAGGGGGTTCAGCTGGTGGAAGAGGAAGGGAGGTGGAGAGCAGTGAGCAATGTGGGGAGGGGAGAGGAGTGAGCAGAAGGCAGGGCCTCGGGGGGAAAGGGAGTGGCCTTGGTGAAGGGGCAGGGCCTTAGGGGAGAGGTGGGACAAGGGGGGGGTGGTCTGATTTTCAAAAATTAGAAAGTTGGGAACCCTAGCCACACACTGCAGTGAAAGGCTCTGCTGGGGGAAGCAGGGCTGCCTCTCCCCTGCCAGAGCCTTTCACTGTGGTGGGTAAAGGCTCTGGCAGCAAGGAGGTGACGGGACACTACACAGATAAGAATAGCAGTGTAGACATGGGATGCACTGTTGGGGCACATAGAGAGCCGTGTAGAGGGTTAGATACACTGAGTTCAGGCATATAGGGCATTCTACTTGCTGAAGCTGTAGACCCATGCTAGCTGGGTGTGCTGTGTCTGTATTCTACACGCCACTGTAAGTGTAGATATACCTTCAGATCGTATGACACCAATAGTTGGTTACAGAGAAAGGAAGCAGGGTTGGCACATGGAGACTAATGGATTTTCTGTCTTTCAAATAATTCCTTGTTACTTGTAAGCAAATAAGGCCAAGAATTTCAGACATAAATGGGCCAAGAATTATCCAGTCCTCTGTAAACTAAATGTTAGGGGTGAAGGGCTGTCTTTAATTATTTTACATTACTGTGTGCTTTCTGTTTTCATTTTAAAACTAATCTTTTCTCCCTCATTTATACCAATTATTTCCCGCTCCCACTGTGGTGTGGTGGTGGTCATCTTTGCCAAGCATTTGGGAATACAGTTTGTTTTAAAACACTTCAAAAAATAAGTGCCTAGTTTTGCAAATTTAGGGCAGGTCTACACTAGAAGCACTACATCAGCATAGTTGCAGCACGTCTGGTGAAGATGTTCTATGCCGACCGGAGAGCAGTCTCCTGTCAGCACAATTACTCCACCCCTGCGAGAGGCAGAAGCTATGTCAGTGGGAGATTGTCTCCTGTTTATGTAGCACAGGTGTGGACAGCACTTAGGTCTCTGTAACTTGCATCACTCACGGGGGTTTCTTTTACAGCCTCCTGAGCGACACAAATTAGATCGACTTAAGTAGTAGTGTAGACCTACCTTTAGTCACATACATAATATTTAACAGTGCAAGTAGTCTCATTGCCAACAAAGATAACAGGTGTGACTGCTAGAGTTTTATTGCACCAAAATTGCTCCAATTATGAGGAACTTCTGATAATGTTGGTATGAATTATTTTGTAACATTAAAGTGAGGTGCTTAAAGGCAGATTGTCCTTTCCACCTGCCTCTCTAAACCACTCCAGGTAATAAAGAGATGTTAAGTTACTCAGTTTGAATAACACTAAATAGCTGTACTCCCAACTAAATAATTTTATTGTGGATTCCCACTCCTCAGAGCTCACCCTAATCACTAAATAAAAATTAGACCACAAATGTCTGTCACCAAATCTTATTTTCTTGTTGCCTGCACAGAAAAATGTCTAATAACTACACACTGTCATTAAACTTGTCTGCCTGGTAATCATTTGTTTTTATTATAATGTCTGCTAAGCATAACAAATATATCATCTGTGCAAACAAAATGAAACAGTTTGAATCTTTCATAATATTTTTATTAGAATTAATCGTTATGGGAGTTGGATGGCTCAAGTGATTGGTAATGGTATGTGACATTTCTCTGCTCGGGCTCCAATTCAGCAAGCAGTACCACTTGAAACCTGAAAGTTGTTTGGTGTCTTATATGAAATGAATTATTAGGTTCAGTCCATTTTCTAAAGAGCAGGTGTCCACAGCAATAGAATCCCCATCAGGGTTTATTAGTGCCCATGTCGGCCTCCATGCTGAGACTACCAAAGATTGAAGCCTCTCTTATCCATGGGTCTGCATTGGCGCTGACCTTCCTTATCTGCTCCTTGAATAAATAGAGGAATTTAAGATCTGCCTTTCAATATTCTTGTACATCTTATACTAAGCACTCCTCTAAAATCAGACCCACCCACCCCAAGATTTAGGACTGTTAATCTAGTTCCTTTTGTAATCATTAAATGGGAAAAAAGTCATTGTTGGAGAGAAAAGCACTCTAATGCAAGTGAATTTTTATTTGTAACAGTAAATGAGTCAGAACTTCTCACTGTTCCTGATGGATGGAAAGAACCAGCCTTTACAAGAGAAGATAATCCTAGAGGGCTTCTGGAAGAAAGCAGCTTTGCAACTCTGTTCCCGAAATACAGAGAAGCTTACTTGAAAGAATGTTGGCCACTGGTGCAGAAAGCCTTGAATGAACATGTATGAATAATTTCTACATATACATCAAGTAAACTTATTTTATACCATTTCAAAGATTTATTACACATAATGTTAATTATTTAAAGCAAAATCATACAGGAAAATGCACTATTTTCACAATAGTTTAAGTATATATATTTTTAATAGGCTAACTCATATTTTAAGAATTTAGAATGGAATCCTGCATTCTTATTTTAATTTATTAAGTTGGAAGTCAGTTTAGAAATCAAACCTGCACACAGTGTAAAAATAGTAATGTTTTATTCTGACAATTGGCTACGTGTGATTGACCATTATTTTTAATTTCTTTATAAATATTGCAGCATGTGAATGCGACGTTGGACTTAATTGAAGGTAGTATAACTGTCACAACGAGTAAGAAGACTTTTGATCCATATGTGATCATCAGGGCAAGAGACTTAATAAAGCTTTTAGCAAGAAGTGTTCCATTTGAACAGGTTTGTAGCTAAAGCCACTAATTTATATCAACTATTTAGTAGGTCAATTTTAATATTGCATTTATCTGTATTAAATTATGTTAATTTTACATGCCTATTTTGAAAGAAGTTTATGATTTTCAAGTAAAGTCAGTTGGGGAGAATAAAATACAACTTTCAAAAGAAAAAATACATCTGGGAATACTGAAACTGTGCTTAAACCAGAGTGACAGACTACATTGTTCCGTTGACTTTCATTTAGTAACAAGTAATGAGTTTGTGCTTTGATTAGTTTTATCACAATGACACAGTGCTGGTGGTAGTGCTGATTACCTGTGTGTTCGCTCTTCTCTTTTATTTTTAACACAGCTTTGATTTTCCTTTTTAGGCAGTACGCATCCTTCAGGATGACACTGCATGTGACATCATTAAAGTAGGGTCTCTAGTGAGAAACAGAGAGAGATTTATAAAAAGAAGACAAAGACTCATTGGGCCAAAAGGATCCACTCTGAAGGTACATCTTACAAGTGTAATAATCAAGATCTTAATTATGTGAAGTCGTTTATCTAAGCACCAGTTTATACTTATTTATTCCCTTTTTTGTGTAGGCTCTGGAACTGTTAACAAACTGTTATATCATGGTTCAGGGGAACACTGTTTCAGCTCTGGGACCTTTTAATGGGCTAAAAGAGGTGAGAGAGAGAGAACTCACTTGCTTTTTTAATAGATCCCTAACACCAGCCCTGCCCTGCCCCGCCCCTCCCCACCCCCACTAACCTTCCAGCTACGATCCAGCTCCTACCCACCCCCAGCATCTAGCTAGCACGTAGATACTTCCGAGACAACTCTCCATCCCAACAACCTCTGTGTTCTTTAAACCCTCCAGCACCCACCCACTTACCGACCAACCCAAGCATCCCTAGATAGCCTCCATCTGACCTACCCCACTACTCACTCACCTTCCATGTGCTATCCCTGCCATTATTTGGGGCACGGTGTGTTCAACCATCTGGTGAAGTTGATAGTTATATTCAAATTATTTGTTGGCCTGCACATTAACTCATTGAATAATTTGCATGACTGTCACACATGGATCAGCTCTAAACTTGACCCCTTACTGCTTTTAGTGGTCTGACTGCAGGAAAGGTAAGTGGGTCAACCTACGTCATACGCAGTAGGAGCAGAAACAATGCAGAAATACATGAGTTTCGTGAGGATGGAAATATTGCTCTAAGACATTTGCTTATCAAGCTGACCAACACTGTCTCATTGTTTACTTGTACTTCCCTGTCTTTTTGTCTGTCTGCATCCATATATTGTCTCTTACTTAGTGTGTGAGCAACTTGGGGCCATCCTTTTGTTCTGTGTTTGTTCAGCACCTAGCACCGTGTGCTCCTGGTCCATGGCAGGGGCTGCTAACGGCTACAGTAATACAATCGATAATAATCAATATAAAGGTATATGAGTAACAGTATTTTTTAGCGTCAGTGAAATTGGTTTCACTGTCAGATTGAGTGCTGTTTTGAGCTGCAAACTTTGCAGGAGAATGTTATAAGCAGTTGTTTCCACTGGAATTATAACACAATTCCGTGGAAACCTTTCTGTTGGTTATGGGTATTGTGATCCATTTGTTTTATAAAAATCTAAATTTGGTGGTAAATTTGACTTGATTGTGCCTCTTTAAATTGAAGATACCACTTAAAAATTTAAAAATCATATTGCTATCTGAAACTTTTTTACTTTTGTTATGGGGAACTAATAAGTAATTAGTTTTACGATAACTAATTCAAAAAGGTTTAGAAAAAAATATTTCTCTAAAGGTCCACTTGTGCAAAGGAGTTTGAAGAAAACGTATATTTAGGACTTTCATTTACGATAATTTAGAATAGTGATTATGTTTTCCCTTCCCCTTGCTTTTTTTTAAACCTAGGTTAGAAAAGTGGTCCTGGACACTATGAAGAATATTCATCCCATATATAACATAAAGGTGGGTGTGGCCTGGTGTATTACATTAAGGCTAGTACATTACTGTGCATTTTGTATGGGGTTGCATCTTTGCCTATTTTTCTGTATTAAGGTATGTTCCTTGTCACAAGCCACCTTAATTTATAAAAGGCTATATCAATTAAGTATTCCTGTGATACTTTATTTTGAGGGTTTCTCCTATAATGCAATTTTTTTAAAGAAACTTTTACAGTATATTGCTTTGAATATACTTCTGTGTATTAGGGTGCACAATCAGTGTAATTATAACAGTACCTGACAAGGCACCAAAGGAAAAGTGCATATTCATCTACATGTCTCCATGATTAGCAGCTTGATACTCATTAATATAATATCAAGGCAGCTTCCCTGGTACTGTTAATGTCTCTGAGCCCCTGTAGAACAAACTCCTTGAGACATAATTACCTCACGTGTTTGACTGCTCCTGCTTAAACCACCCAGTTTCCCTGTGAGTGTAGGTGATTCACTATACATTTAAATAACTGGACTTAGGAAGTATGTCAATTATATGTTTTAACTAATATTTCTTTTTAATATTTTGAAATGATTGAAGACTCTCATGATTAAACGGGAGCTGTCAAAGGATCCTGAACTAAGAACACAAAGTTGGGAACGATTTTTGCCTCAGTTCAAACACAAGAACTTGAACAAACGCAAGGAGCCAAAGAAGAAAAATGTTAAGAAGGAGTACACGCCTTTCCCACCTCCACAACCAGAAAGCCAGGTCAGTCTAAGCCTCGTATAATTCTGTAGGAAAGATAAAAGGTCCTGAAATCTTGCTCGTAAGTAATTGGGAGCATTAATCAGTTGATGCCAGATGCTTTCCTCAGTATCTGTCTCTAACACATAGCTAAAGACTCTTAGGAATCATAAATGTGTTTTTTACAGGTTGATAAAGAATTGGCAAGTGGTGAATACTTCTTGAAAGAAAGCCAGAAGAAACGAAAGAGGGTGGAAGAGATAAAGGTAAGGCAGTTCTGATTTGTTTCAGTCTTCAGCAAAATGAAAATGGGTTGGTTTTTTTTGTTTTCAATATGATTCTCATTTTGTCTAATGTGACTGGTAAGTCAAGTGTTTGACCTTTTGTTCGTAATTTTAGGCAAAACAAGCAGAAGCCATTAATAGGAGACAAGAGGAAAGAAATAAAGCTTTTATCCCTCCCAAGGAAAAGCTTGTTGTAAAACCTAAAAAAGGTAATGTTTGTTTCCTGTCTTTAGAATCTTTTCCACTGTTTGTTTTTGTTTTTTAAAGCTACTGTTCCTTTGGTTGGTGGCTATTTAGCCAACCAAAGTGTATGGAGCATTAAGTATGAAATTCACCTTGTGGGTGAGGAGGTTCAGTGCAAGGCCCCCTTGCTATTTAAGTCCATCAGTAGAGCTGCATGGGGCAACGGAATAGGTGTAGCAGCCCACAGCAGTGCTGCCTTTGAATGTTTAGTGTAACAGAGTGTTGACTCTAGAGAGTGACATTGGGAGAAAAGCCAGAGAGGGCCTACTGGATCATCAGGTATGCAGAAGGTGTGTTTGCTACTTCAGGCTGTGGGCTAGAATAGAAGCTGTGAAGGTCTGTTGATTTTTCCACTTTAACAGTTTCTTTAAATTTAAAGAAAAGATGAACTTGCTAATCATACTTGGTTGATGTTTGAGACATAAAGACACTACTTAGAGGGAGAAACTGAGATGCTGAAAAAGTATCCCATCCTGACCTGGAACTAAAGGTCTCACACACTACCATTTTTTGCGAATCGACAATCGGGGGCGGGGATATTTGTTGAGATCAATCGAAATGTTTGTTTCAATATTTTTGAAACTTTTACATTTCAACCGTCTTTATTTTTAATATTTTACTATGATGACTTTGATTGCTAAACAAAAAGTTGTTTTTGACTGAAAATAAGAATTTTTTACTTAGAAAATGTTGAAATGGGACACTTCTGGCAACTTTGAAACTTTTTCCAACAAAAAATGTAGAAACAAGAATTTCATCAAAACCAACCCTTTTGTACAGTTTGGTTTTGACAAATGGGCATTGTTCTCATGAAAAAAGATTTTGTCAAAAAATTCTCGACCAGCTCTACTTTTACTTATTGTATATACTTTAATGTAAATCTCTCAGCCTTCCAAAATAGATTACAAAAACATTTTTGAAGCTAAAGAGAAGAACTGAGATCTAAAAATGTCAGCTCAAGCCTATGCTCTAGTACAAGGGTGGGCAAACTTTTTGGCCCGAGGGCCACATCGGGGTTGCAAAACTGTATGAAGGGCCAGGTAGGGAAGGTTGTGACTCCCAAAACAGCCTGGTCCCTGCCCCATATCCCACCTGTCCAACCTCCCCTGCTCCCTGTCCCCTGACTGCCCTTTCCCGGGACCCCCCACCCCCTATCCGCCCCCCCTGGGACCCCACTGCCTAGCCAACGCCCACTGCTCCCTGTCCCCTGACTGTCCTGACCCCTATCCACACCCTTGCTCCCTGACAGGCCCCCTTGGACTCCCACACCTATCCAAGCCCCTCCCCTGACCGCCCCCCCCACCCCCCCGAACCTCTGCCCCATGCAACAGCTCCCTGTCTCCTGACTGCTCCCCAGTACTCCCTGTCCCTTATCCAGTCCCCCCACCCCCTTACCATGCCTCTCAGAGTGGCAGGACTGGCAGCTGTGCCGCCCACGCGGCAGCACGCCTACGGAGGGGGGACAGCATGGGAGGGGCTGGGAGCTAGCATCCCCAGTCAGAAGCTCAAGGGCTGGGCAGGACGGTCCCGCGGGCCGGAGTTTGCCCACCTCTGCTCTGGTAGGAAGTAGCTTATGTGAGAGAACACTTGATCCTATCTCATAATTTCTGCCCAAGAGGGAGGTGGGGGCAGGAAATCCCAAGGTCCTGGTTTATATGTGATATTAAAACCCTTTTTATTAAAATCACTGCTCGCAAAGGCCACTGGCTGGGGAATACAAAAACACACGTGCCAACCTGCCTTCCCCCCATGTCTCTTTCTATGTCCACTGTTAAACATAGCTCATTGTGTATAAACATGGAATCATTTTGTAGACTGTTTCCAGTAGATACTGGGAAAAAAATCAAAAGGGATGTTTCTCATATTTGTATGTTGGTTTTTATTGTATAGCTTCTACTGAAACAAAAATTGATATAGAAGCAATCAAGGAAAAGGTGAAGAAAGCAAAGAAAAAGAAGCTGGGAGCACTTCCAGTGGAAGAAGTTAAATTAAAAATTGCAGCAGGTGAAAAGAAAAAGAAGAAAAAGAAATGATTTGTCAGCTGGAACACTTGCATTTCTTTTACATTTGCAAAGGAACTTTTTTCGTACTTTGAAGATTTAAGACTTGGGGTTATCAGCATTTGCCATACTGCCAGTGAACACTGATGAAAAGATTAAAAAACAAATTCATGACAACGAGAATATGTTGGGGATTTGTGGACCTAAATAAGCAGTGTAAAATCCTTGGAACTTGTAAAGAAAATAATTTGGTATGCTCTCTGTCACATCCTAAACAACTGAGAACGTACAATAGTATCTTTTCACCATTCACATCATATGTCTGAGAGTGATTAGGAGTTTTAAACCTTACGTGAGGGTTTTCAGTTTTGCATAATATAAAACACATATTGGGGAAGGGGGGTTGGCCATAAGAATTTGACGGGAATATATTAGGGGAAGGGGATTGTTTGTTTGAGGGGTTTTTGAAGAAATGTTTCTCTAACAGACTGCCACTGTATAACAAGCTTCAGATATGGAGATGTTAAATCTGATAACTTTTGTAAAAGCAACCAGTTGTATTTTTATATATTATATGTCATTCTGTTTATCAGAGCTAATATTTATTTTCTTATACGTGTGGTGTGTATTTCTTCACTATTTGTCCTCTACACATTATAATGTGACTGCAACATGTGTGACATTGTTTCTATGTAGAGTATGCAGGTACCTATCATAAGACACTTGTTTAATTTCTTCAGTTTATGGAAGCAGTTTTGAAACAAACTAAGCATTATGAAAGAATGGAGATTTCAGTGCATGACACTGACATTTGATACCTTAACTCTGAGCCAAGGGAATAAAATACTGAAGGAGAAGTAACTGCTTGAGAAACATACTAACAAAAAAACAGGTGGCCTGGATGATGGTCTATCAGCCAGTGTTTGCCATAGGTAATTATTTATAAAATGGCAGTAGGAAACAAGCTTTAACAAATACAACTAAGTCAGAAAAGGAGTGGTGATGTGGAGGTACTTTTTACATTTTCAAGTTGCATATAAAGTTGACATTAAAAATTTTAAACTTCATTCACTAAGGCAAAGTCTGCACTAGAAACTTGCCAGTGTAGTAATGCTGACTAGCGCTGTGCTTTTTTTTTTTTTTTTTCCTTTTTCTTCAATGTGGGAATAATGTCAAAAGTCAGAGTGTAGTTACAGCTACATGATGGCATACACTTGTTTTGCTGGTATAACTGATTCCAGTGGTATAAGTAGGGTCTTGGCAAATTGTTTCTAATGTAGAAGTATAGGTTTAAAAACTTCCCCAAGGCACAAAATCTTTGCCCTTGGACTAGGGTATGCTGCCACCACCAAGCACTTTAACAAAGAACCAGGGAAAAGGACCACTTGGAATTCTTCTTCCCCCAGCAATCCTCCAAGCCCTTATACCCCCTTTCCTGGGGAGGCCTGAGAATAAACAAGTTGAGCACAGATCAGCTTGGGTTTCCTAGTACACTAGAAACCCAATCAGATTCTTTAAAAACAGAAGTTTATTAGAAGAACAAAACAAAGATAAAAGAAACACTCTGTAAGATTAGAATGGAAGATAATCACACAGGCAGTCAGATTCCAAACAGAGAGAATCCCTCTAGGCAAAACCTTAAGTTATAAAAAGACACAAAAACAGGAATACACACTCCCTCCAGCACAGCGAATTTACAAGCCAAAACAGAAAACCTAACTCATTTTCTAGCTAGATTACTTACTAACTTTACAGGAGTTGGAGGGCTTGCATCCTTGATCTGTTCCTGGCAAAGGTGTCACAAAAGCCTTTTTCCCCCCCTCCAGATTTGAAAGTATCTTGTCCCCTCGGTCATTTTGGGTCAGGTGCCAGCGAGGTTACCTTAGCCTCTTAACCCTTTACAGGTGAAAGAATTTTGCCTCTTGCCAGGAGGGATTTTATAGCACTGTATACAGAAAGGTGGTTACCCTTCCCTTTATATTTATGACAGTATATATTTCTCCATAAAAATGAATTTTGGAACAGTTATTAAGCCAATCAAAGTTGAACAAGGATATGGCAGTATCAAAGCAGTGTGCAACTAAAATTTAGTTCTCACCCTTCTAAATAACTCGTGAAAATTATTGGTTACCATTTAACTTATTGTCTTAAGAATAACATACCTATGTCATGCACAACTGAGGCATGATGCAGAGATTTGCCCTTTGGAGTTCGTTGCAAGACAAGTACCTAACTTTTTGAGCCCTGGTTGTAGAGGGTAATATATAAAGTATCTCTTAACTTTCATTTTTAAGCAATTTTACTCAAGTTTTTGCTATTTCTAAGGGACATCATCATACTCGGTACATTTTCTTTGACTAATAAATGTATGTAGGCCTTCCTCTTAATTAACCTTTTGTTTTGTGAACATGTTTAGGACCTTTTTATTTTATTTCCGTAAGTGGAGATTAAATTGAAATAAAACTCCAGGAGTAACCAACTGGCTGGCATTCAGTTCATGCTTTTGAGATTCATAGATTTTAAAGCCAGAAGTGAACGTCATTTAGTGATCATTTAGTCTGGCCACCTACATAACACAGGCAATAAACCTCATAAAGTACATTCCCCCATGTCTGTGAAAGATTAGCTGGGATTTGAACCCATGATTACTTGCATAGAAAGCAAGAACTATTCCACTGGACCAATGCTGCTCAACTTCTTCAGCTTGGTGACCCCTTATTTGAAATTGAACATTTTCACAACTCCCTTGCATTTATTTTAAAAGTAAGAATAAACAAATCAGTCATAATGATAAGCCTAAGTTAGTTAGTTGCCTGTGTTTTGAGGTGTCAGAATACCTGACATTGAAGGACAAGGATGTGGTAAGTACAATGGAGACCTTCTGGGATGCAATCCAGACCAGTGAGGGATTTTCACCACCTGCTGTGCAACCTGGGGTGCCTCAATGCTTTGCTGCTGTAGCTCCCACGGTGGGTCCCTCACAAGCAGCCAAACAGCATGGAGGTCACACTGAGTGTCTGTGTATAGCTTGCAGGATGACCCCAACACACTCCCAGACCTGAGTTTTGCCCCAGAATGTGTATTCTGCACTGTCCAGCCCTTTCCTGGACAATTGAGGTATGTTAGGTCCATTGCCCCTGGAAGGGAACAATAGCCAACAGTTTGCTACTTTCAATGGAGTTATCGAAACAATTCAGTTGGAATGCCACACTGGATTAGTTTTGATTCAAGAATAAAACAAGTTTATTTAAGTATAAAGAGAGGGAGAGCGTTTAAATGAGTAAAAGTGCAAAGCATAACAGTCAGAAATGGTTACAAGAAAAATAAAGATAAAATGCTTTCTAGTGCTAAAACTTCACAAACTAGACTTGGGTCGAGAGAAAATTCTTACAATACGTTCCCAGTAAGAAGACTGACCAAATTTGAGGTTGGACTCTCTCCCAAAGCCAAATGGCTGCTGCTTGTGTCATCTTAGGAGAAAGAGAGAGAGGGAGAAATTCCTTGGGGTGTTTTTGTCCCTCACTTTTATAGTCCAGTCAATCTTTGAAATGCATTTTCCTGAGGGTTACCCCTAGATAAAGTTCATTCCTGCTGTGAGATTGGAAGCCACGGGATCTTGTGACAAAAGAGATTCCCTGCTGCTGTTGGCTAAAATGTACATCGATCTGTTTTTGCCCCTTTCTTTGCCAAGAAATGGCCACTTGACAGGTGATTGCCCATCAACTTTGATGACACGTGGCTAGAGGTCTCAGCTTGTCCTTTGTCTTTGAGAAACAGGTTTATCCATTCCCCAGATTTGACTGGTAGCAACATTTCAGTCATCATTTCATTTTATGTTGATAATGTTACATACAATGTTGCTACACAAGTTTCACCATGATATTATTAACCAGTAATTTATGAGTTTTCAAATGATACCCCACAAGGCATACTTTGTATAAAGATTACTACTGTGTAGTGTGTGACTACATGGTGCATTCAGTCACACCTGTCACTCCCAGAGATTATGACCAATTGTTTGAAACACATTGCACTATACTATCTAGCTACCGCATGATCTGTCCATTAATATAAAGAAATTTTAATCCCCTTCAAGGTTAATCTAATTTTTAAAAAATCATCTAGAAAGACTCCCTAATTAAGAGTATGGTTACTTTAAGCTCAATATGAAAATTACCTTAAAAATAGGTCCTATTTATAGTGAGTCATGAGGACCTACCCACCATGAAAATCAAATTGAAGAGGGAGGCTTAATGGCAGTCAATGTAGGTTTAATGGGCACCACTGATATGGACAACTTATTTAATAATGCTAAGAATCACCTGTGAGTTGCATACTGCTTGTTAGTGTGTACTTATACTGCATACTGTTGTTGTTGTATCCTTGTTAATGTTTGATGGGCTTATATCAAATTGATTGCTTTAAAAAAACATGTATTGTTTTTCTCTTAAAATATATATTTAAGTGTGTTAATCAAGTCTTGGATCACCTACTCTGTGGAGTGTGAGTGTATAAGGTTCATCCAAACTTTGGCACAGTGAAATTGACTCTCCTAGAGTAAAGACAGTACGTGGGTACTCAAAGCTGAAAAGTACCATTTTATACCCACTTTGCACAGTTGCAAAGGAACACATAGTATTACTCCTGGGGCAATTCTGTGCCACTGTGCACATGCATATTTCCTGTGCCGCACATATTTTTAATTTTGTTTGCAGAAAAATTGCTACATTTCTGCTTTTTGCCCACCAGAGGGTGTGTGGCATTAGAACAAAGCAGCTACATCTGGCCAGACCCAACTATGATAGGGAAAAGAAAGAGCCTGCCTTCTTCACAGCGCCTGTCAGGCCAGGTCACGAGACAGGGGTTGGGGAGTCAGACACCATGGGGCTGCTGGACAGTCAGATAGGGGCTCATAAGGACTAGTGGGGGAGGACAGACTGGGATGGGCTCAGTGGGAGTGGAGGCTCAGGGTCAAAGGGTGGGAGGGAGGTGCAGGGTCACATGGGTAGAGGGGGAGGGGGTGCAGAGTTACAGGGGGGAAGGGAGATGGCTGAGTAGGGGCATAGAGATATAGGGACAGGGGTGCAGGGATACATGGAGCTGAGGGGAGGGAGCTGGCTGATGGATTTCAGGGACACATGGGGTTGGGGTAGGGGAGTAGGGATACATGGGGACAGAGGGCAGCTGGGGGGCACAGAGACAGATGGGGGAAGGGGTGCAGGAGCATATGGGGATAGGGAGAGTGGGTATCTGTGTGGGGACGGAGGGACATGTGCCTGACTGAATGGGAAAGACTAGGGGTCAGCCAGGGTCTGCATGGGGGAAGCTCCCTAAAAATCCCTTCCTGCTCCCCTCCTCCCCACCCCTCAAAAAACAATCCCTCCCTGCTCCCCTCCTTTCCCACCCATACCCAACAACCCTTCAAGTTCACACCCATGCTCCTTCCCAGCAATTATTTTCCTCTCCCGCAGCTCCTCCGTTACCCCTGACTCCCCAAAGCCTTTCCACTGTTTCTGAGGGGTGCGGGAAATACATTTCTGTATTGTATTTTAAATTAATTATTATTCATTATTCAGAGTTCTGTATTAATTATTCAGAAGGAATCTATTTGTCAAAAAACATTTCCTGAATCTTTTTTGTTGTTTGTTTTGTTACAGACATACTTGCTGACAGGTATTTTGAAATAAATTACCAAAATAATTGAAACTGTTATGATTCTATTGTGTTATTTTGACAAATAAAATATGCAGAATTTTAAAATATTGTGTGTAGGATTTTTAATTTTTTGGTGCAGAATTCCCCCAGGAGTAACATAGATTGCAAGCTGTGGAGAATCAGGCTAGCTAAATGCAGGACTGGACCAGCTGAAATGAATTATTAAGTAATGTGTTTTGAGCCATTAGTGTCAGCAATTGACAGCTCTTTCCTGTGGGGAAAGGACATTGCTAATTTATAAAAGTCTCTTCAAATGTTGCTGGGTTAAAACTATTTTTTTTATTATGTTTACTTAGAAATCAGCCTTTTTGATCTTTGTTTAAGATCCTGAGAAGGGGTAAGATTGTCCATTTGTTTTCAATGGCTTCTATAAAGTCTGCAAATGCTTGCTAGTTAGACCTCAAAATACTCTGGTATTGATAGTCTGGTATCTGATTGTTTTGCCTGACTGGGGTGATAAAATAGCACTGTGTAATGCTTGAACCTTTGCATGTTTTAATCTCTGGGCTACACCTGCAATTTGTGCTCTCACAGGTTAGAGTCTGAGGTAACATTTCTGTTTGATTTTTCTCTAATGAGTCATGTGGCTGCAACTGTTCAGTGACATGAAACTTTTATTCCTACAAGTCTTACAATGCACTTATTTAGATGTTGTTAATAAGATGCTTTTAATTTAATCTTTCTTTCCTAATCCTGTCACTAACCTTACAGATTTCACATATATGTAGAGAAGCCACTTTGGGCTTGTCTCCATTTATAGTCAGAAGTATTTGAAGCAACTGGGATAGTTCTCCTCTCAGTCTTAGTTTGCTGTATGACAGCTGCAACACTGAAATGAGTCAATCACATACAAAAAGACCTTTCTATCTTGTAATAATAGAAACAAGAGTAAAAAGGATAAATTACCAAGAACATATTCAAGGGACCCCTGCCAACATGAAATCTAGTAAATTAAAATATGAGTTCAAAAAGTAGCCTGAGGTACAGCACCTGTTCCTTGGCATCCCTACTGACTTCTGTGGTTTTACAACTGCGCTTTCCCAGTTGTTAAACATACTTTCTTTTTAACTTGTAAGTGTTTGAAAGACCCACTAAACAACAGTAGAAACTAACTAAAGCCCTAAGACTCCAAATACTTATGTATATGAACAACTTTATATGTGAGAGTAGCCCCATTGATTTCAAATTGTAACTCAGGTGGGTCATTTGTGCACTGAATTTGATGGAACTACTGCCTGGCCTGGAGTAAAGCTACTCACATATATGTATACTGAATTGGTCTTTATTTACCTATACAGGGGAACAATGAAATGAACTAGGCATAAAATGCTGACAGATGCATTCACTAAAAAAAAAAAATCTGAATAGTTGTAACAACAGTAGGTTCGGGGGTGGAGGGGGACTTTGACGAAGTTGTACAGGGTTTTTTTGTTAAGCTGATGGTGTTCCTTTTTCCTTTGTCCTGAAATTTGGCTTTAGATATGACTACATTTTATTCAGAATGTTACTATCCCCAGAGAAACTTTGATAGGTGAGATTTAAAAAAAAAATAGTATATATATGAGAGAGAGTGAGAGGAAAACCAAGAAATGCAAAATTAAGGTTCAAGTAAAAAGGAAAAAAATAAAGAAAAAGCCCTATTGAACTTAGGGTTTTATATTGCCACCCATCACTATAGTATGTGAGCACCTGCCAAATAAAATCACTAGCAATAACTAAGTCCCTAGTTAACTTCATGGAATCTCTGTTGCTTCTGTTTCAGAGTAAGAACTCTGCTTGCAGAAGCGTTATGTATTTTTAATTTTTTATTTTCTTTTATGGTTGGCTTGTTCAGGGGTTTTGGGGTAGAAAGGTGATATACTGGAAAATCAAGAAATGCCTAATTATGTTTCTGTAAACAATCTAAACTGATGCATATGCCCACCCAGTGTTCATTCCTGACTTATAACTGGCTACATATAATCATTCTTAGTGAATTTTGTGTCTAATTTCAAGAGAGGATGTGAGTATATGACTCTAATGGTGTGCTATGTAAGGAGTTGAAAAGGGCAGGTATAGTGATTTTTTTTTCCCCAGCAACAATCTACAGTGGTTTGGGCTGTCTGGTTCCTAACTGAATGGATTATTATGTTTATGGGCTAGAAACATAGAGCAGCTGAAGCAGGAAAGGGTTTGTGTTTAAGGCTGATGGCCTGTATGTAATTTGCACTTTTCATATAGAAGGTGAGGATTTGTAGTTCATAATGAAAATGTGGATGAGTTATGGTGACTTACTGGGATGACTGGAAATAGTATCTGGGTTTTTTGTGGCCATTGAATGGGTGTCATCAGGTCAGAGTTTGTTTGTTCATCCTTAACTTTTAAATTTCTTGGCTTTCAATCATTTGATAAATCCTGTGTTTGGGGTCTTGTATCTAAAGTTTATGATTTACAACCATCTTAATGAAGCTTTTTGTATGGGTATTTCCACAGGGATGTTTGAGTGTGTGTTGAAATGTTGTGTGACTGTTCTGAACTTTTTAAACTCTTCCCTGGAGAATAAGGAAGTGTAATAAAATAGAGCACAAGGTAAGCTATGTCAGGGAGGAGAAATCTTACTATGTTTAACTTCACTTCCCACAAAACAGCAGCAGACTGTGTGCTCCTCTTTTATAGTCGTAGGAACTGGGCTGCATATAATTAAATCTGTTCTAAAAGGACACATCTGCATGTGACTTCACTCAAGCAGACTCCTGCACCAGGCTCCTTATGGGTTCAGGGGTCCATCCATGTAAAGTCACTTGTAGGATCAGAGCCAAAGGCCTGAATCTGGCTAGTTGGGTTCTGGAGTCCAAAGATGTGTTGACTGACGCTAAAAAGCCCTGCTGAGATCTCAGTCGGTTCTCAGATGTTCATATGACCACAGAGAGTGACTCCAAAAATAAAACCCCACAACTTTCCATAGAGATTGAAAGGAAGAGAGTGTCCAATTTTTAGCAGAAGCTACACTTGTGATTTTTGAGACATATCCTTTGATTTTTCTCTCTCAAATGAAACACATTGTGTCTGTAAATTCTCTTATCCCAAACACCTCATCCGATTAACTGCAATCCTGGGTTTAAAAAACAAAGCAAAACAAAACCTTTTATTTCAGTATTCTCAGTCAAGTGCCAATCTTTAAAAAAGGGAAGAAGGAGGATCCTGGGAACTACAGGCCAGTCAGCCTCACCTCAGTCCCCGGAAAAATCATGGAGCAGGTCCTCAAAGAATCAATCCTGAAGCACTTACATAAGAGGAAAGTGATCAGGAACAGTCAGCATGGATTCACCAAGGGAAGGTCATGCCTGACTAATCTAATCGCCTTCTATGATGAGATTACTGGTTCTGTGGATGAAGGGAAAGCAGTGGATGTATTGTTTCTTGACTTTAGCAAAGCTTTTGACACAGTCTCCCACAGTATTCTTGTCAGCAAGTTAAAGAAGTATGGGCTGGAAGAATGCACTATAAGGTGGGTAGAAAGTTGGCTAGATTGTCGGGCTCAACGGGTAGTGATCAATGGCTCCATGTCTAGTTGGCAGCCGGTGTCAAGTGGAGTGCCCCAGGGGTCGGTCCTGGGTCCGGTTTTGTTCAATATCTTCATAAATGATCTGGAGGATGGTGTGGATTGCACTCTCAGCAAATTTGCGGATGATACTAAACTGGGAGGAGTAGGGATAGGATACAGAGGGACCTAGACAAATTGGAGGATTGGGCCAAAAGAAATCTGATGAGGTTCAATAAGGATAAGTGCAGGGTCCTGCACTTAGGACGGAAGAACCCAATGCACAGCTACAGACTAGGGACCGAATGGCTAGGCAGCAGTTCTACGGAAAAGGACCTAGGGGTGACAGTGGACAAGAAGCTGGATATGAGTCAGCAGTGTGCCCTTGTTGCCAAGAAGGCCAATGGCATTTTGGGATGTATAAGTAGGGGCATAGCGAGCAGATCGAGGGACGTGATCGTTCCCCTCTATTCGACATTGGTGAGGCCTCATCTGGAGTACTGTGTCCAGTTTTGGGCCCCACGCTACAAGAAGGATGTGGATAAATTGGAGAGAGTCCAGCGAAGGGCAACAAAAATGATTAGGGGTCTGGAAAACATGACTTACGAGGAGAGGCTGAGGGAACTGGAATCGTTTAACCTGCAGAAGAGAAGAATGAGGGGGGATTTGATAGCTGCTTTCAACTATCTGAGAGGTGGTTCCAGAGAGGATGGTTCTAGACTATTCTCCGTGGTAGAAGAGGACAGGACAAGGAGTAATGGTCTCAAGTTGCAGTGGGGGAGGTTTAGGTTGGATATTAGGAAAAACTTTTTCACTAAGAGGGTGGTGAAACACTGGAATGCGTTACCTAGGGAGGTGGTAGAATCTCCTTCCTTAGAAGTTTTTAAGGTCAGGCTTGACAAAGCCCTGGCTGGGATGATTTAATTGGGGATTGGCCCTGCTTTGAGCAGGGGGTTGGACTAGACCTGAGGTCCCTTCCAACCCTGATATTCTATGATTGGAATGGACTTATGCTGCGCTTCCTTACAAAGCCTTAGTGGAACTCCCCCTGCTGGGCACTCAACACACCGCTGTCCTTGGACCCACATGCTGGGCTCATGTGCTCTTATGCTCCCTTTACTCTAGGCAGGTGTCAGTCACAGGGATGCCTCTTGTCTGATTTTATACCAGACAGTCCTTTTGGAGAGGTTTGTGCCCATCTGGTTCTGGGACAAAACCAGATGTAGTTTTACCCATTATCAGACAGGGAACACAATTTTGAACAATGTGCTGTGCTGCCCTGCCCCATGACCTCCATGCTGCGTGTCAGGTCAAGCTGGCATAGGCAGGGCAGTGTGCTCTTGAAAAATGGTGTCCCCCCCTCCCCCATATGGCATTACCTCACACGCTCCATGCTTATGGGGTCATACTGGTGTGTGTGGGGGGGGGGGAGAAGGTCACACTGATTGGGGCAAGCCCATGGTGTTTCTGGAAGTGCCAGAATGTCCGATGTTCTGGGAATGTAGCTACCCTATTCAGTCACCATTCTTCTTTGACTTCACTGGTACACTTCCTGGGCACAGACTCTCTGTCTGATACCCCTTCTGGAAGTGGGTGTGCACATCATGGTTCAGCTACCCTAGGCCCCCAGGACTGGTGCTGATCCCTCGTAGCTTAAGCACAACCTTTCCCAAGGCTCCAGACATGCGGGCATTCTGGTTTATAGTTTACCCCTTCAGGGACTTGTGATATTGAAGACAATACAGAGATTTTACAGTAGGATTTCTAAAAATAATTCCTCTTTTTACTTTACTTTAGACAGCACAGACGAGAGCCATACAGATCTAGGCAAAAAAATAAACACCTATACGCCATTCCCTGCCTCAATTTCCTCACCACTGTTGAGGGTTCTTTGGGATTTGGTCAGGGTCTTCTACGGTGTCCAGGATCCTCCTCCTTCTCCTACCTCCTGCACATGACTTCTTCAGAACATGAAGTGTCTGTCTGTCTCTGTCTCTCTCTCTCTCTCTCTCTCTCTGACCCCACCAGTCAATGTCCTCCAGCTCCTGGCCTGACCAGCAGTCTAAAAGGTTTCCCCTCCTGTGTGGAAACCTGTTTCTCTGTCAGTCCTTCTGTGAGAACTTCCCCAACTTCTCAGCCCTCCAGTCTTTAAAGGCCCATCAGAGTCTCGTTCAAAGACAGACAGTCAGGCACCCTTCCCTTTGTGTTTAGCACAAGGAGTATGTAGTCATAATACAGTTTAAAATAATCGTAAGGGCTTACAGAGGGTGAATAACACCAAACAGTTTGTAGGTTGCACATAGATTCCCCAAATCATCTTGCTCTCTTTGACAGAGCCCCAAGATTTGTCACAGGGGATGTTGCAAATACTTCTTACTCGGCCAAATGTTTTGGAAGAGATGAGATGAGCAAGTGAGGGTGTTGTCTTTTATTTTGGGGGGGTCTCAGAGGAATGGCTAGGGCCCAGGCCTGCAAACACTTAATGCATATAAGTAACATTCTCACAAGTAGTCAGTTAAGCTAATGACAGGTTTCAGAGTAGCAGCCGTGTTAGTCTGTATCCGGAAAAAGAACAGGAGTACTTGCAGCACCTTAGAGACTAACAAATTTATTTGAGCACAGCCTACTTCATCAGATGCCTAGAATGGAACATATATTAAGAAGATATATATACATACAGAGAACATGAAAAGGTGGATGTTGCCATACCAACTCTAAGAGGCTAATTAATTAAGATGAGCTATTATCAGCAGGAGGGAAAAAAAACTTTTGTGATAATCAAGATGGCCCATTTCAGACAGTTGACAAGAAGGTGTGAGGATACTTAACATGAGGAAATAGAATCAATTTGTGTAATAGCCCAGCCATTCCCAATCTCTATTCAAGCCCAAGTTAATGGTATCTAGTTTGCAAATTAATTCAAGTTCAGAAGTTTCTCGTTGGAGTCTGTTTTTTTGAAGCTTTTCTGTTGCAAAATTGTTATCTTTAAGTCTGTTATTGAGTGGCCAGAGAGGTTGAAGTGTTCTCCTACTGGTTTTTTAATGTTATGATTTCTGATGTCAGATTTGTGTCCTTTTATTCTTTTGCATAGTTAAACTAATGGGTTTGTTCACATAGGCAGAGCTACTCACATGCCTAAGTGTTTGCAAGATTGGGCCCCTTGTAGGTAAACATTGTTTAGGCTATGTAACTACTGAATTATGATGCACATTGTATAAAGTGAAATAGATAACTTTTAATGCAAGTTTGAAGTATTTTCTTCTATTTGACTTGCTTTTAGACTTCATTAAACTCTAGAAAGCATGAGTTTATTGTTCTTTATATTCTGGTAGTCCTCACAACATGCTAGGTGCTTTCCACCCAACAATAAAGACACAGTCTCTGTCTCAAAGAGCTCACAATCTAATCAAAAGATCGAAGTGAAGAAAATCTAATCAGTAGTTTTCCAGTTACAAAAGTTTATGCTTTGCAAGCTCTGAGAGGGAATGCACATTTCAATAACTGCACGGCTATATCCGGTGCTCAGCCCACAGTACGAACAAACACTAGTCACCTGCCACTAACTGGTGCCTGTCAAGAAATGCACATATGACTGAGGTGCAGGAGGATGAGGAAGGGCATCAGGTGGCCTTTGGCTGGACTGAGGGTGCCTGCTAGCTAAGGAACTTGTGACTCTTCTCTTCATCCCCTCAAACATTTAAACAAAAACCAAACACCTACAGTGTCAAATGCAAAAGGTTACAGGCCACATCTTGCCTCATTTACTCACATAGGTAATCCAATTGACTTCTATTCAACTATCCTTGTGGGTAAGGACAGCACTAATTAGCTGTATGTTAATATGTCCTTAAGCTTGTGCAGTTAGGTCCTCAAATATCAGGGCACGTAAAAGAGAAGGGTGAATTCATGCCTTGAACTCTGGCCCTTAACCAAGTGACTTACAGTGAGCCTTCACCTATATTCAGATAGTTACCTTGGATTAAGGGTTGTGGGTGGCTTTTTTGCATTTATCTATTTTCAAATCACATGCAATTTATCATTAATAAAATAGGCCTCATTCTACAGATCATTGTGTTAGATTCCCCCCCACTCCCCACACACTAATAATGGGAAATCTGCACTTGGAATAGGAGCAGAATAGCCCAAAGTGTTCCTGCAATCTTTCAAATGCATATTAGTCACTTACAGATATTTGGGGATAATGCTTCTGTAGAAACCAGACAGCTCCAAAAGTCAGTACAATTAGCGATGGCCTTAAAATTAGAACAGTGATGCAGTACTGGTCACACATGGCTTTATCCTGGTCTGGATACTTGTCCCAGTCTGGATACCATCCAGAGTTACCTATAAACAAAACAAGAGGAATTATTTTCCAGCATAACTGTACTTAAGGTAACAAATTCAAGAAACAATATCTGATTGTGATACATACTTATGACTTTCTCACGCTCTGGATTTTCTGGCAAGAGAAGAGAAAGGAACATAAACATGTTTACCAATTAGAAACCATTTTAATTAAAAAAAATGAGAAATAATTGAGAACTTGGGTACATAACGAGATGTTCCAGGATCTGTGCTTTTCTCACCTGGGTGTAATACAAATATGTCTGTTTCACTTTAATAAAACATTGAAAAAATTCTCAAAAGAGGAAATCTGAGAATAACGTATACTTCCGGGCCTCGCTGAGACGGAACTTGCTCATAACCACCTGCTTCTTTTAGCCCCTAGTGACTGAAATAGAGGAAGTAGGATTTGATCACTGCAACTAATGCTATCACTATTTACTTAGGCTTGGAGCCACAAAGGGACCTAGGAGCTACAATGCTGAACATCGCAACACTTAACTTTTAGGCCTCTAGAAAATCACAGAACAAACACTGATCCACAGAGTCTCATTTAGGCCCCTATACAAGGAATGGGGAGAGATTAGTGCCTCTTAATGCATTCCACAAAAGCCAACACACTAGATGGGGAGCAGTCTAAGATAGCCAATGGGAGATGCTGATGAGAGGGGTGTGTCCTTTGCCCCACTCCCTCTGAGATAGCCCCGTCTCCCTGCAGCCTGGACTTAGGCACCTCTCTCTGCTTAGTGATGCATGAATGGGAATCCAGAGCGTGGAGTCAGGCAGTTTAGGCGCCTCTTGCAGGAATGAGTTAGGCGTCTGCCTTGCTCCGTCCAAAACAGCCAGAGGAGGAAGTGATGCTGGTGCTGCCACCCACCTTATAACTGTTAGCCCAGTGGTTATGGTGTTCTTCTGGGATGTAGGAGAGTCAGGTTCAATTCCCCACTCTCCCTCTCTGAGGGGAGGGGAAGGATTTGAACAGGGGCCTCCCTTCCCCAGGAGCAGGTTCTAACCCCTGAGCTTTGGGATATTCTGATGTTGGGGCTCCCTCAGTTTCTTCTATTGAAGCTGTTCCACTGTGGATAAATAACAAAAGAGAGATTGGAGCAGGGGGACTGGACCCTGGGTCTTCCACCTCCCAGGTGGATTGTAATGTTGTGTTCTCTATCTCTGGCCCAATGACTATTAAGTAGTTATCCACAGTGGTACAGTCACTGGGCTGAACATTTTCTGAAAACTTTTCCAGCTGGGCTGCTTCATGTTCCTTTTGAAAAACCAGCATATTGCCTCTCTGCATCCCCACCCCAAGCACGTGGTGGGGAGCAAATCATACGCTTACAGAAGGTTGGGCCTAGCTGTGATCCCAGGCTGGCTAGCCATTCCCTTGCAGTTTTGTTGCACTGGTGGGGGTATTAGCCTGGCTCACTCCTAATGCTCACCGGTGTGCTAAGAGTGTCTCTTGCTACCTGGGGTGGAAAAGGGTTCTTCATATTTTCCTCCTCCATGTGGATCCCTACCATACTTGGCTTTTGGATGTCGTTTCTCATACATACTTGAAAGCAAGCAACCATTGTCTTGTGACAATGGTCCATTGATATTATGTCTTATTTATGGGTCTTTCCATATGATATCATTCAGTGAGGAACTTTCCTTTTTACTTACCACATAGGTTATCCACACACTTCTCACCGTTGCATTTGCTGCATGCTGCTCCCGTGTTATAAGGCTGTGTCGGATAATTCCCACTGCAAAGAGGGACAACTTTGTTCTGATATTGACCTCCTTGGGAAGAATTTGACTGTCTTGGGTTCACGTTTTGTTGCAATTATTTTATCATGAGGAAATACTACAGCAAAGTCCCTTGCACACGGAACATGCAGTGAAATGGAAGAGAGCAGGAATGACTGGACCCCATGTTTAGGAACTCCATTTTAATGAAGTTTTGTCTAACATGGCCAAATGTCAACTTCCAGATGCTGAGAACTTTGAAAGTGTGGTATTTAGCTATGCTACTGAAAGAATTACTGAACACTGTGCGCACTGCACCTTTTAATACAGAGGAATCCCTGTCAGGCTGGCTGGGAATCTGTAAGGGAGCTATTTTATTTCAGTTTATATGCAGCCTGTTATAGGCATCGATTGTCTCTCCCTCTCTCTCTCTCTTTCCGCACCCTCCTTCCTTTCTAGGGACTGTCTGGGTGAAATTGTAGCCCAACTGAACTCAATGGGGCCAGGATTTCACCCCATATTTGTTTGTTTATATAATCTCCAGTAAACGCTCTTGAGGACAAAGCACTCAAATGAAGGATTAAGTGGAATTTAAGTGGTCCATAGCTTTTGTGCTCTCCCCCTGCACAGGGTTGAATGTCACTAAATCAAAAGGCACACTCATGGAACTAATGCCCAAATGAAGTATAGTTTGATTGGGTTAGCTCACATGCGAAAGGATAGAATTTGGGTGTACAAGAAACACGGCATACAGAGTTTCAATCCACTATTCAGCAGCGGTAAAGGACACGAATAGGATGCTGGCTCACATAGTATCAAGAGATGTATTAGAAGTCCAAGGATACTGCATTACAATTTATAAAGCACTGGTTTGACATATTTGCAAGTACAGTCTTGTATTCTAGTCAATCTAGTCATACCCTAGGGTATGTCTGCACTGCAATTAGGGGTGGGGGAGGGAGGGAGGGATGATGCATCGTATAAACTAGCTAGCCTGAAAATTGAGAACAGTGAAGTCACATCAGCATGGACTTCAGTGTGGGGCTGTACAAGCCTGCCCAGGACCCTGGGTAATTACTTGGCCTGCGAGCCTGGAACCCTAAGTACTTGGGTGACAAATCTAGGCTGGACTCCTTGCTGCTGCGGCTTTACTGCTGTTAGTACTTGCCCTAGTTAGATTAAAGCTAGCTCAGGTATGTCCACCCAAGCTACCACCACACCTCCAATTGCAGTATAGACATACCCTATGTATAGAATGACCTAGTTAAATTGGAGAACTACTCCCCTCCCCCCAAAGGGCCACTGAATAGATAAAAGGAGTGGCGAGGTTTACACAGATAAAGGCTCTGTGTTTAAGGGCTAAATCCCCTGAATGTAAATTTCAAAATTAGGGTTGAACTCCTGCCAAAAGTCTTAAAAAATTTCCATGCATGCTCAGAAGTAACATCAAGTGTATGGTGTATCACTGGCAAACCAATCAGAAGATCAGTTGCTCAAATATTCAATGCAGTCCATCTTCCAGCATCTCCCCTATTTTACCTTTGGCCCCTTTATTGACTCCAGTGGGTAGCCCTCTCCCTGAGCAAAGAGAGTTGGGCATGGCTTCCTCTGGAAGATCTCATTGCTGCTTCAAGCACTGTCAACACGAGTTTCTCGGAAAGTAACGAGTCGCTCCTCCCCCACACCACAGCCTTGTACAATAATTGTAATGAGAGGACTTACGCTGGCCCATAGTTGCAAACGAAATGGGCTGCCTTCGATCCATGAAACCCTGTTACTGTAGGGCAAAAGTGAACAGCGCAGCCAACTTTGTAACTTGTCGCCCAAACAACCTGAAAAGCAGTGGACCATAAGCTACAATCAAATACCCGATTTAACATTCATGGGACTACAGAGAGACTGCTACTGTACTTGTGACACACACACACAGAATTGCTGAACTAAGAAAAATGTATCCTAGGGGCTCCTCATTTGTCCAGGCCTGGCTTGACATGAGTAATTGGACACGGGTGAGGCCTCGTTTCTGGGGAGACAGGACTAGGGAGGTAAATGGATCAGCAGGCTGGAAACAGAAGGTCTGTACCAGCTAAGAAAAGGTGGAAGATCCAGGGCACCGTTTACAATGGATAAGTCAGGAACATAAAGATGAGGTACAGCGTGAAGTCACATCTACACTAGAGACCTGTGGCACAGCTGTCCCGATGCAGCTGCACTGCTGTAAGACTTCCCATGTAGCCGCTCCATGCTGACGGGAGAGAGCTCTCCCGTCAACGTAATTAAATCACCTCCAATAAGTGGTAGTAGCTATGTTGGCGGGAGAGCATCTCCTGCTGAAATAGCGCTGTCCACACTGGTGCTTCTGTTGGTGTAACTTACGTCACTCAGGACTGTGTGTTTTTAACACCCCTGCGCAACATAAGTTATACCGACAAATGCCAATGTAGACATAGCCTAAGTAGAATGCTGTACAGGGACTGGCTTCTGCAAAAAGTAACCAAGCCCGTCCCAAAATATGTCATGTTTAAATGCATATAAAGGAGGAGACATTAAATTATTGAAAACACTGGCAAACGGGAATTCTTTCCACTGATGCATTTTCATATGTTGATCTTGTGTGACTAGGAAAATAACTTGGGCAGGTAGTTGACTTCTTCTAGCAAACGTGAAGGTTAGGTGTGTTGAATCGGTCTCGTTGACTTCATTGTAGTCCACTGACCCGCACTATTTTTCTATCTGGAAAAGTGTTAATAGGTCAAAGACATGACGTGCAATAAAGGCCCAATTCAGCTCATCTCTCACTCAGCTCAATTTCCCCACATGCTGAAGCCAGTTAGGTTATGTACATTTATCTAAAAGTACAGTTTGGCTCAAAGTACCTAAAGTTACCCTTTATCCAATGAGAATGAAAGGCTGTCAGCTGGATTCCTGCCTCTCAGCATCCCAGGAATGTGACTTTCTGCTCGCTAACCATTCCTCCACCCTATTTTAAACTTTTTATAACAAGTTTTAGTGAATTTACTGCTCCCAAAAAATGTTGGTATGATGTTCCCAGAAACTGAAATCCTCTTTTTGTCTATAGGCAAAGCTCAACAGCTCAGCCTTCATGGCCGCATGATCCTTTGCCTCTTTTTGGTGAGACTGCCCACAGGAGACATGAACCTTATCTGCTATGAACTGGACTGATGCCACAATTTCATTTAACATATAGGCCACTGTGCAGTCAGAAAGCAGTTTTTAATGGGACTCTTTATAAAAGCGAGAGCTATATATATGTGAGAATATGTAGATAGTTAATATAAAGCAAACCTCCTACTTGCACATAAAAATGGTGCATATTTTTCATAAATATAGGCTGAATAAAGCTGTGCATTGCAAATAGCTTCTGGATTACACAGCGGGTAACAGTAATAATGATTTTTTTAGTCATTACCAATCTGAGCCTGATCTTTTTGAATTTCTGACCTAAAACTGAAAGACCCTGTAGCCAGTTTCCAGTCTTGCCCCATTCTGATTTTGAGCCCATTCTGAACTCTTAAATAACCTGTATTGCTACTACTAGCCTGAGGGTCTGTATCTGATTCCTTGCTAGAAGAGAGTCTCTTTCAGGGAAACACAAATAAGATTAAATTTAAAAGATTAAAAAACAAATCCTCTTTATTTCAAGGGCCCTTTCTAAAACAGTGAAATAAAAAGCGCATGCGCACAGTGTGATTACAAGACTTAGAAAATAGTTTGTTGAATTGGAATAAGAATCTCCCATTTTAAATTACAATCGACAAAAATCATTCTGAAGTTCAGCTGGAGAAATGTAGCAAATGACTTACCTGAGTGTAATGGCCACACACGTTGGTGCAAGTGTTGGTGCCATAGGCGTAGTCTTTGAATTCATTGTACCAACTAGTGAGGGCTGCAGTCACAGAAAAAATGTGGAGAGACCCAGTCCAGATGTTTTCTCCAACAGAAGTAAAGGTAGGGTGGGCCTTCCCGCGTATCTTGAGATAGATATTATGTTTAAACTGACATGTCTTTGCCCATGCTCTGGCTGTCTTTGCCAAATCAGGGTCCCAGCTCTGCCAAATGTAAAGACAGACAGAAACCCTTTTCAGTTACATTGGCATAACAGTAATGCAAAGGAATTTCCTAGGGAGGCTACTCACAGATGTGAAAATTTCATATGTTCTGCATATCTATTCATTCCTGGCCTCCTTGGAGATTTCCAAGAAAGGGCTCGGGAGTTTTATAGAACCAGCTGATAAATGAGTACACAGGACAGTTTTTGATAAGTTTAACCACTCATTCAGACAGGCACGTTAAAAGTTCTGGGTTTATAAGACAAACACTAAAATTGTTTGGAAAATAAATGTAGGCATTTAAGCTCTTTTTAGTCAAAAATGGGGATTCATTGCTGTGTTAAAGAACTAATTTTCAAGAGCAACATAGGTATTTCAGAGCAAATTTGTGTTGCCATCTGTCCAGTTTTATGGGCTGAGGATAATCCCAGATGTTCCAATTTTTTGCACAATCCTAGAGCAAATCCTGTCTCTGTGTGTGGTTAACATTAAAGTCAATGAGAGCTTAATATGCATGCCCGTTGGCAGAGCTCCTTGACTTTCTAATCAAGTCATGTGCATACCATGAGCCAAACTTCTAACGCGGTTTAAACTCTGCCTGTAAATTTGTACTCACAAGTTCTGTGAGTGCAAATGCTGGCTCCAAATCCATATTTACATAAACAAACGCAAATCAGACAGTCAAATTGCTGTCTATGAAATTTGTGTACTCAAATGCCTATTTCCACAAGTGTTTTGGTTTTGCTTTTGCTTTTGCTTTTTCTTTTTCTTTGTGCACACAAAGCCTTCTGGGACAGATGTAGAGTTGTGTCTTTCTGAAAACTCAGCCCTAGGATCTTACACTTGTATCTTTAAAAAGACCCCTTTTTATTGTGAAAATTCAGTGACCCAGTCAATTCCATGCTTGCATGAGGTATTTTGTTTTTTAGAAAAATTTTAACTTGTGGAATTTCTGTTGCATCTCCTGACTGCCTAAGTGTCTGTAAATAAACTTTCTTCTTTTCAAATTAAGTATCAATACTAACTGCTCTGTCAAGGACTAAATGATCATTAGAAATGTAAAACTAACACAATGAGACTTTAAATTTTATGAAATGTAGCTTATGACATTTATCTAAGTACAGTACTTGAAATATGCTGACAACTGTATTATGTTACAGTAGTATTAAACTGAGGTAATTTCTAAACATATTTTAGAGATACATTTTATAACCCACTGCAAATATATATTTCTTCCCTTTCTTTTTGTAGCTAAGACCGTAAAAGTGAATTGTGCATAAATCAACAAAAGCTAAGATATTTTTATCTGACATTTAGTAACTAACTCAAGTTGAGGTGATTTCCTTTCAGAACAGGTGAGTTATAATGTCAGCTTTTATGGTTTAAATCTTTGACTTTGCTTGGGTTTGTCTCACAAAATCGATATAAAAACAACTTGCCCAACAAAATATTCATGAAGTTTGTTTTTTCATGTTGACTGGTTTATCAAGCTTTTGTCAGTAATTTAGACAAACTGTTACTTGATATTTCCCTAATTTTTAAAGAGAACAAATACAATAAATCTGCTTGAATGAATATTCCAGCCTTAATATTATTACAAGTTAAGAGTAATACTCCTTGTTACATCTGTGCAACCCCTATGAGTTATAAGAAAGAGACCCAGACAATGGTTGCAAGTAGTGAATTTGGTTCAGAGAGTTTAGGGGACCTGTTCTGTAGTTTTTGTTCTTCTTTACAATTCAATTTTTCTCCTCTACCTCCGAAAACAATCTGTGAATTTTTTTCCTATTTGTGTGACTACTCCTAGTTAGAGTTGATTGACTCCCGCAAAAACAGTGTTTGTAAACACTCAGATCCCAAAGGACTGATTTGTTTGACCATATTTATAACTCCTATTTGCTTTCCGTGTGAATGCATCTTGTTTCACATAAACAAAGATTGATTCATGTGAAAAGCCAATAAGAGTGTGTGAGGAATGGCTGTTTTTTGTACAAATACCACATGGAAAACATATTCATTATTTTTCAATAACTCCTCATCAATTTTTATTCTCACATTTAAAAATAATTCACACATCAAATTAGGGAGCAGAAACAATGCCATATGACTTGGGTGACCAATGGCTCACCACTGTACATGCAAAGAATATCACTACATTACATCTGGGAGCACGCTTCCCAGTGTGGGGAGAAGGATGTGCTGGCTCTGCTCCTGCTAATATGCTAAAAATAGCAGTGTAGCCAGGGCAGCATGGGCGGTGGCTCAAGCTAGCCTCCAGACTCTGTACCTTGGGGCAGTGGGCAGGTTTGCACCAGGCAGCTAGCCCAAGCTGCCACCCATGCTACCCCACTATTTTTAGCGAACCAGCTCGAGCAAAGCTAGTGCGTGTCTGTTTACCTATGCTGGGAAGCATGGTCCCTGAGGAAGTGTCAATGTACCCAAAGTGAACAGTGCATGAACAGTTGAAAACTGCTGAATACTTGCAAGAAAGTGACACTTCCAAATTCCATTGCAGTCACTGGGAGTCTTTCCACTGACTTGAATGGCCTTTGGATGAGGCCCAAAGAGTGCCTTCACACAAACTGAGCGGGGGGAAGGGTTACATTTGTCATTCACTTGTTTGCAACGAAGAATTTGACAGTCTCTCTTCTTTGGTAATGCCTCTGTAACCTCCCAGTAAGATGTGTATAGTTATTTTGAAATTGACATATTCTTTAGATGCTGAAGACACCACAAACACTGTCAACAGCCTCGTCTTGTATTTTTGTTGCTTGCATGAAGAGAAAGAGGAAATGCTTCTCACATCCATTTTAAAAAGGCTATTCTCAAAAAGGTGGAATATCTTGAGTTTGTTCTCTTATATCTCTAGATAGAATCCTGAGCGTGATCTGAGGCCTGGTCTATACTACAGAGTTAGATCGACATAAGGCAGCTTACATTGACCTAATTCTTTGTAAGTGTCCACAGTAATATGTAGCTCCCACCGATGTAAGTCGCCCTCTACACTGACTTATTAACTCCACCTCTGAGAGAGATGTAGCACTTAAGTCGATGTAGTTAGGTCGCTGCACTGTCAGTGTAGACATGCTTTGCTTATACTGACTATTGCTGCCTTTCAGAAACTGTCCCACAATGCCCCATGCTAGCAGTTAAATCAGCGCAAACACTCCTGGTGAGAATGCACACCACCAACGAAAGGAGTAGTGTGGACGTGTAAAATTGATTCAATTCTGTGGTGGCTATATATCAGTGTAACTTAGGTCAACTTAATTTTGTAGTATAGATTTGCCCTGAGGTAAACAAGGGCTCCAAGTGAAATACTGTACTTCTCTTGTCTTAGTCATACTTAACTTCTAATTGTTGAAGAGCTAAGCAGTGTGTGGTTTTACACTACATTGTATTTCACAATAGATTTTGGCACTTCCTCTATTGCTTCTTCCACATTAGGTACCTCATGGGGGGGGCGGGGTTGAATTAGTCTGACCTTCAAAAATAATGCTGTCAAGGTTTTTAGGCCTCATACTAGTTGTAATATAATCTTTCTCCTATAATTTGTGAGCATAATTCTTCAGATTTTGTGTCTAATTTAAAACAAAGAAATTTTGCACTTCATTGCTGTAATCCTAATATACAACCCTAGTGCTCTTTCAATAAGACGTACAAGACTCAGGATGCTGATAGGCACCGGTAAAAGAACCTTGAGGGGCATAGGCAGACAGGACCCAGGTAGAACCTAGTGAGAGGGCCAGCTTCATCTGGAAGCTTTGAACCAGCACGTACAGTAACTCCTCGCTTAACGTTGTAGTTATGTTCCTGAAAAATGCTAATTTAAGTGAAACGATGTTAAGCAAATCCAATTTTCCCCATAAGAATTAATGTAAACAGAGGGGGTTAGGTTCCAAAGAAATTTTTTCGCCTGACAAAAGACTAGATTTGTGTGTGTGCATACCCCCACACATCTACACAGTACAAAAATTTTAAACAAACAATTTAATACTGTACACAGCAATGATGATTGTGAAGCTTGGTTGAGGTGGTGGAGTCAGAGGGTGGAAGAGGGTGGGATATTTCCCAGGGAATGCCTTCCTGCTAAATGATGAACTAGCACTCGGCTGAGCTCTCAAGGGTAACACATTGTTAATGTAGCTTCACACTCTACAAGGCAGCATGATTGGAGGGAGGAGACACAGCATGGCAGAGAGACACCGAGACATATACTGTGAGTGTGAGAGACGTGCATTGCCCCTTTAAGTACGCTGACCCCACTCTAAGTACATTGCCTTTTAAGTAGATCAGCAAGTTGAGACAGCAGCTGCTGCCTGCAAGCTCCCTCCATCCCCTTCCTGTCCCTCCCCCTGCTCTGTGGAGATGGGGGGCAGGAGTGGGGGGGAGGGGGACACTGACATTAGCACCCCTCTTCCCCCCCCCCCCCCCACAGCATGCAGGAGGCTCCTGGGAGCAGCTCCAAGGACAGGCAGGGCAGAAAAGGTGGGGGAGTAGCACTGTATGTAAGGGAGCAGTATGACTGCTCAGAGCTCCGGTACGAAACTGCAGAAAAACCTGAGTGTCTCTGGATTAAGTTTAGAAGTGTGTGCAACAAGAGTGATGTAGTGGTGGGAGTCTGCTATAGACCACCGGACCAGGGGGATGAGGTAGATGAGGCTTTCTTCCGGCAGCTCATGGAAGCTACTGGATCGCATGCCCTGATTCTCATGGGTGACTTTAATTTTCCTGATATCTGCTGGGAGAGCAATACAGCGGTGCATAGACAATCCAGGAAGTTTTTGGAAAGCGTAGGGGACAATTTCCTGGCGCAAGTGCTAGAGGAGCCAACTAGGGGGGGCGCTTTTCTTGACCTGCTGCTCACAAACCGGGTAGAATTAGTGGGGGAAGCAAAAGTGGATGGGAATCTGGGAGGCAGTGACCATGAGTTGGTTGAGTTCAGGATCCTGACACAGGGAAGAAAGGTAAGCAGCATGATACGGACCCTGGACTTCAGGAAAGCAGACTTCGACTCCCTCAGGGAACGGATGGCCAGGATCCCCTGGGGGACTAACTTGAAGGGGAAAGGAGTCCAGGAGAGCTGGCTGTATTTCAAGGAATCCCTGTTGAGGTTACAGGGACAAACCATCCCAATGAGTCGAAAGAATAGTAAATATGGCAGGCGACCAGCTTGGCTTAATGGTGAAATCTTAGCAGATCTTAAACATAAAAAAGAAGCTTACAAGAAGTGGAAGGTTGGACATATGACCAGGGAAGAGTATAAAAATATTGCTCGGGCATGTAGGAATGTTATCAGGAGGGCCAAATCGCACCTGGAGCTGCAGCTAGCCAGAGATGTCAAGAGTAACAAGAAGGGTTTCTTCAAGTATGTTGGCAACAAGAAGAAAGCCAAGGAATGTGTGGGCCCCTTACTGAATGAGGGAGGCAAACTAGTGAAAGAGGATGTGGAAAAAGCTAATGTACTCAATGCTTTTTTTGCCTCTGTTTTCACTAACAAGGTCAGCTCCCAGACTGCTACGCTGGGCATCACAAAATGGGGAAGAGATGGACAGCCCTCTGTGGAGATAGAGGTGGTTAGGGACTATTTAGAAAAGCTGGACGTGCACAAGTCCATGGGGCCGGAGGAGTTGCATCCGAGAGTGCTGAAGGAACTGGCGGCTGTGATTGCAGAGCCATTGGCCATTATCTTTGAAAACTCGTGGCGAACCGGGGAAGTCCCGGATGACTGGAAAAAGGCTAATGTAGTGCCAATCTTTAAAAAAGGGAAGAAGGAGGATCCTGGGAACTACAGGCCAGTCAGCCTCACTTCAGTCCCTGGAAAAATCATGGAGCAGGTCCTCAAAGAATCAATCCTGAAGCACTTGCATGAGAGGAAAGTGATCAGGAACAGCCAGCATGGATTCACCAAGGGAAGGTCATGCCTGACTAATCTAATCGCCTTCTATGATGAGATTACTGGTTCTGTGGATGAAGGGAAAGCAGTGGATGTATTGTTTCTTGACTTTAGCAAAGCTTTTGACACGGTCTCCCACAGTATTCTTGTCAGCAAGTTAAGGAAGTATGGGCTGGATGAATGGACTATAAGGTGGATAGAAAGTTGGCTAGATTGTCGGGCTCAACGGGTAGTTATCAATGGCTCCATGTCTAGTTGGCAGCCGGTATCAAGTGGAGTGCCCCAAGGGTCGGTCCTGGGGCCGGTTTTGTTCAATATCTTCATAAATGATCTGGAGGATGGTGTGGATTGCACTCTCAGCAAATTTGCGGATGATACTAAACTGGGAGGAGTGGTAGATACGCTGGAGGGGAGGGATAGGATACAGAAGGACCTAGACAAATTGGAGGATTGGGCCAAAAGAAATCTGATGAGGTTCAATAAGGATAAGTGCAGGGTCCTGCACTTAGGACGGAAGAACCCAATGCACAGCTACAGACTAGGGACCGAATGGCTAGGCAGCAGTTCTGCGGAAAAGGACCTAGGGGTGACAGTGGACGAGAAGCTGGATATGAGTCAGCAGTGTGCCCTTGTTGCCAAGAAGGCTAATGGCATTTTGGGATGTATAAGTAGGGGCATAGCGAGCAGATCGAGGGACGTGATCGTTCCCCTCTATTCGACATTGGTGAGGCCTCATCTGGAGTACTGTGTCCAGTTTTGGGCCCCACACTACAAGAAGGATGTGGATAAATTGGAGAGAGTCCAGCGAAGGGCAACAAAAATGATTAGGGGTCTGGAACACATGAGTTATGAGGAGAGGCTGAGGGAGCTGGGATTGTTTAGCCTGCAGAAGAGAAGAATGAGGGGGGATTTGATAGCTGCTTTCAACTACCTGAAAGGGGGTTCCAAAGAGGATGGCTCTAGACTGTTCTCAATGGTATCAGATGACAGAACGAGGAGTAATGGTCTCAAGCTGCAGTGGGGGAGGTTTAGATTGGATATTAGGAAAAACTTTTTCACTAAGAGGGTGGTGAAACACTGGAATGCGTTACCTAGGGAGGTGGTAGAATCTCCTTCCTTAGAGGTTTTTAAGGTCAGGCTTGACAAAGCCCTGGCTGGGATGATTTAACTGGGAATTGGTCCTGCTTCGAGCAGGGGGTTGGACTAGATGACCTTCTGGGGTCCCTTCCAACCCTTATATTCTATGAATCTATGATTCTATGATTCAGAGGGCAGGAGCAGCACACGGCAGTGGGGGGAGGGACAGCTGAACTGCCCAGCAATTGATAACCTGCACAGGGAACTTAAGGGAGCTGATAGGGGAGCTGCCAGTCCACCCTGGTTCCAACCCCCATCAGCTAGCTCCAATGCAAGCAGTGGACAAAGAAGGTGGCTGCCAAACAACATTATAAGGGAGCATTGTACAACTTTAAACGAGCATGTTCCCTATTAACAAAACAACGTTAACCGGGACAACATTAAGTGAGGAGTTACTGTAACAAAAACACACTATTCTCATAACTATAAAAAGAAAAAAAAACATTTTCCAACTTCCAATCTGTGGTGTTTATACAGGAAAAAAAAATTGCTTCTCCAGTAGTTGTCTCAGCAAAGTTACTCATGGTTTGTGTGTATATAGGGTCCACTTCTTAGCGGCCACCTCTTTCCTGGTGGTGGATTCACAGTTGCTGGTCACTCCAATTGTCATATATGCAAATGAGTTTTAGAATGTTGGCAGGGATTTTGCTGAGCATGGACACAGTACATCTTATGTGGTGGCAGATTTTTCCCTAGAGTATATTTGGCCACAGCATCAGTATATCTTGATTTCCCTGTCTTGAAGTTCAGTAATGGAGACTTCTCCAACGAGAAGATACAGGAAGCATCACAACCTAAATATTACCCAACCTAACAAGAAAAGGAACTAGGTAGGGTGGGATGTTTTCCCAGGACTTTGAAAAAAGAAAAGGAGTACTTGTGGCACCTGTTAGGATATAGATATTCAGGCCTGTCTGTAAAGGCCTATACTCTAAGAATTTAGGTGTATTCTTATCACTTGGCTAGTGATAGAGGTATAAAAGAAAGAAAGAATCAAAACCACTGTCTGCCAGTGTAAGGGCCTTCTCTTACTGTGACAGTTTGTGGCCCTGTGCTTAGGCTCAGGCCTTTGGCTAAGCAGCAGAGGCAGCCATAAGCTGGGAAGCGACCGGTCACATCCTCACATTCCAAACTAGTCACATTGAAATAAGGTGCTATTGGGCTGTTAGGCACTATCAGGACAGGATTGTATTCCTATCACCTCCAGAGGAAGGGAAGTGCCTAGAAAATGTAAAAGGAAACTTAGTTTGATAGCATCCTGTCTGGCAAGAACTCACTTATCAATAGCTGGGATGTGAAATCCTCACTTCTGTATTGTTTTGTCATTATAGTTCCCACTTTGCTGTTGTTTGTCTGTATAATCTCTGTCTGGTTCTGTGATTGTTCCTGTCTGCTGTATAATTAATTTTGCTGGGTGTAAACTAATTGAGGTGGTGGGATATAATTGGTTACATAATCATGTTACAATATGTTAGGATTGGTTAGTTAAATTTCAGGAAAATGATTGGTTAAGGTATAGCTAAGCAGAACTCAAGTTTTACTATATAATCTGTAGTCAATGAGGAAGGGTGTGGGTGGGGGTGGGCATGGGCATGTGGGTAAGGGAGATGGGAACAGGGAATGGGGGTAAGAAAATTGGAATCATGTTTTGCTAAAGGGGGAAATGGGAACAGGGAATGGGAGTAAGGAAGTTGGAATCATGTTTGGCTAAGGGTAGTAATGGGAACAGGGACACAGGTGTAAGGCTTTGTGGTGTCAGAGCTGGGAAGGGGGATACTAAGGAAGGAAACTGGAATCATGCTTGCTGGAAGTTCACCCCAATAAACATCGAATTGTTTGCACCTTTGGACTTTGGGTATTGTTGCTCTCTGTTCATGCGAGAAGGACCAGGGAAGTAAGTGGGTGAAGGAATAAGCCCCCTAACAGCACCTTAGAGACTAACAAATTTATTTGAGCATAAGCTTTTGTGAGCTACAGCTCACTTCATCGGATGCATGCAGTGGAAAATACAGCAGGGAGATTTATATACACAGAGTACATGAAACAATGGGTGGTACCATACACATTGTAATGAGAGTGATCAGGTAAGGTGAGCTATTACCAGCAGGAGAGTGGGGTGAGGGGACCTTTTGTAGTGATAACCAAGGTGGGCCATTTCCAGCAGCTGACAAGAACGTCTGAGGAACAGCAGGGGGATAAACATGGGGAAATAGTTTTACTTTGTATAATGACCCATCCACTCCCAGTCTTTATTCAAGCCTAAGTTAATTGTATCCAGTTTGCAAATTAATTCCAATTCAGCAGTCTCTCGTTGGAGTCTGTTTTTGAAGTTTTTTTGTTGAAGAATTGCCACTTTTATGTCTGTAATCGAGTGACCAAAGAGATTGAAGTGTTCTCCGATTGGTTTTTGAATGTTATATTGTTATGTTATGTTATTGCTTTCTGCCCAGGGCAATTCAAACCAGATAAAGTTAATATCTATTTACCTTCTAAACTAAGTAAGAGATTATAAACCAAGTAAGAGATGGACTATTATTAATCTCTTTTAAGCATTCTAAACATCACTAGATATGTAATAAACAGCATGGTCTAGTAGATTGGGCACAAGACTGAAACTCAGGAGAGTTATATTCCATTTCCAGTTCTGCCACTACCCTACTGGGTGACTATAGACAAATCATTTAATTCTTTTGTATCCCCTTCTGTCTTATATTTGACTTTTATATTTGTCTTTTCTTACTACAGGTTTGTACAATGCCTAGCAGAAGGTGACCCTGAGCTTGGCTGGGGCCTCTAGGTGATGCTATAATATAAATTAATAATAAAAAATTATAAGGGACTGGTCCACCTTGATTATCACTACAAAAGGTTCCCCCCCACCTGCTCTCCTGCTTCATTCCCATTGTTTCATGTTCTCTGTGTATATAAATCTCCGCACTGTATTTTCCACTGAATGCATCCAATGAAGTGAGCTATAGCTCACGAAAGCTTATGCGCAAATAAATTTGTTAGTCTCTAAGGTGCCACAAGTACTCCTGTTCTTTTTGCGGATACAGACTAACACAGCTGCTACTCTGAAACAGGACTTTGAAGAAACCCTCCCAAGGATTTGTCCCTCTGAACAGAACAGCAGGGTTTCTGTTACATACTTATAACACATTTATCAATGTTGTTTGTGAGTCCCTTGAACTAGGGAAAGGGAATCACTGTTACAGTTGACAAATGGGAGTTATCCCCTTAAGGGGATTTTGTATATTTTTAACAGAAGGCTGGATCTGTCTGTATCCAAGCGTGGGATGGGTAGACACTGCACTCCCAACAGTAATAATGAGGTGAATGGGGAGCCTGAATGATCCTAGAACTGACAGCCAGGGACTTCATTCCTGGTTAGATTTGGTTTAGTTTCTTTTGGGCCTCTGCTGCCGCCCCAGCACCTCTAGGTTATAGGAACAAAATAGGGGCAAAAATTGGGGATTGGTCCTGCTTTGAGCAGGGGGTTGGACTAGATGACCTCCTGAGGTCCCTTCCAACCCAGATATTCTATGACCACCACCAGCTGTGAATAATCCTCTGTTGGATAAAATCCTGAGACAGCATAGCAGGTAACAAAACAGCTTTAAAATCTACAAAGTAACTTGATGACAGTGTCCTCTTCCAGCGTAGATTTACAGCACACAACACTGAAGAGAGCCGGGAGGGGGTGGAAACCAACTAATAGGCATATTTAAGGCTTCACATAAATCACACAGGCTGCTGAGCTGTGACAGTTTAAAACAAGGAGGATTTTCATACCATAAACCTCAAGCGTAAGAGTGGTGTTTGAAAAATCCATCTGAACCCAGGGAGAGGCACTGAGCAGGTATATGTCCAGCTGTGATAACTGGAGTCTTACTGAAGTGGTTTGAGGCTTTGGGGATGTGGGTTTTTGTTTTTTTGACTATGATTCAAGGAGGGTTGGCGTAGCTGAAAAGCTTTTGCAAGCAGTTACAAAAGTAAATCTTCCTGAGAACTGTTAACAGCATTGCAACATTCACCATCTGTGTGCAAGTGAGGAGTAAAATTGTGTAATATTGTTGAAGGTCACCTTACCATGTGAAGCATGTTGCTGGCTGCTGGATTCACCCGGGACCGAAAACAGTTATGAGCTGTCACACACTCCTCAATAAACTGTTTGTCTCTTGTATCAGCTAAAGTACTTGGCTCATAAGAGTAGCAGCAAACTGAGAGAGCCAATACTACCATCACAGGAAGGGACAGCATGATTTTCATGTCTCTCTGACGTTCCAACTTTGAAAGCAAAATATTTTAGCTATATAAGGTGCTCTTAGCTCCCCGGATGGTGTTTTGGCTGGAAGGCTGAGTTTTATCTTCAAATTACAACTGCTTAATAGGGTACTGGTAACAGGAAACTACTCAGCTTCAGCAGCCTCAAAAAAACGAATGAAGAAATTGTGGTAAATAAATTTTGCACTGAAGCTGTCAAGTTTCTGTTTTAGTGAGCATTTTTATTGGCTGGGCAAAGAATAGGCCAGGGAGGGGAGGGGGGGAGAGGACCATGTGATGTTGCTCCTGGCAGGGGAGGGGAGGGGAGGGGAGGAACAAGCAGCATTGCTCCAGCTGGTGGTAGGTGGGGAAACTTCCCCCGCCCCACTGGCACCCCGTCCTCTGTTTCAGACAGAAACTTCTAGAGTTTAGAATCGCCCAAATTAGTGAACTCTATAGCAATGCACTTCTTACAGCAATGTTAATTCTCTGTATAGTAACTGGAGTTCAAGATGTGTTGTCTGTGTGTGTTTCATTTCTTGTTTCGGACTGAAACTAAGGCGTAACTTTAACAGATCTGCTCTAGGAATTATTATGGGGAAGTTCTATGGTTTGTGTTATACAGGAGGTCTGACTAGATGATCACAGTTAAGGGTGTCCTTAGACATATGCAGCTGCTGCATAGGGCACGCGAAAATGTGGAGCATCCCTGGATCTTAGTGTTCACCCTTCCGCCTCGTCCAATCCCTGTTCTGACCCTTCCTGTAGGCTCCCACCACAGCTGGCTGCTGCAGCCTGGTGAGTCTTCCTCTGGAGTGCATCTAGTACTTAAAAGTGAAAAAGCCTGCCAGACCTATTAGCACATTGAAACTTAAAGAGCCATTCAAGTGGTAATGAAGCCGTTTAACAGGCATTTGCCAATCCCCAGGTATATATACTACATGCCACAAGGGGCCACAGCAATGGTTCCCTTAACCCACCCAGCAATACTGTTAATCTATCCAACTATACTCTTAGCCCAGCAGAAGAATCTGTCCTATCTCGGGGCCTCTCCTTCTGCCCCTCCACCCCCACGAACATGATACAGTTCTGTGGTGACCTAGAATCCTATGTTCGACGTCTCCGACTCAAGGAATATTTCCAGCACACGTCTGAAAAACATACTAATCCACAGAGACCTTTCTACCAACACTATAAAAAGAAGGATTCTAGGTGGACTCCTCCTGAAGGTCGAAACAGCAGACTGGACTTCTACATAGAGTGCTTCCGCCGACGTGCACGGGCTGAAATTGTGGAAAAGCAGCATCACTTGCCCCATAACCTCAGCCGTCCGGAACACAATGCCATCCACAGCCTCAGAAACAACTCTGACATCATAATCAAAAAGGCTGACAAAGGAGGTGCTGTTGTCATCATGAATAGGTCGGAATATGAACAAGAGGCTGCTAGGCAGCTCTCCAACACCACTTTCTACAAGCCATTACCCTCTGATCCCACTGAGGGTTACCAAAAGCAACTACAGCATTTGCTCAAGAAACTCCCTGAAAAAGCACAAGAACAAATCCGCACAGACACACCCCTGGAACCTCAACCTGGTGTATTCTATCTGCTACCCAAGATCCATAAACCTGGAAATCCTGGGCGCCCCATCATCTCAGGCATTGGCACCCTGACAGCGGGATTGATTGGCTATGTAGACTCCCTCCTCAGGCCCTATGCTACCAGCACTCCCAGCTATCTTCAAGACACCACTGACTTCCTGAGGAAACTGCAATCCATTGGTGATCTTCCTGAAAACACCATCCTGGCCACTATGGATGTAGAAGCCCTCTACACCAACGTTCCACACAAAGATGGACTACAAGCCGTCAAGAACACTATCCCCGATAGTGTCACGGCAAACCTGGTGGCTGAACTTTGTGACTTTGTCCTCACCCATAACTATTTCACATTTGGGGACAATGTATACCTTCAAATCAGCGGCACTGCTATGGGTACCCACATGTATATACCCCCACAGTATGCCAACATTTTTATGGCTGACTTAGAACAATGCTTCCTCAGCTCTCATCCCCTAATGCCCCTACTCTACTTGCGCTATATTGATGACATCTTCATCATCTGGACCCATGGAAAAGAAGCCCTTGAGGAATTCCACCATGATTTCAACAATTTCCATCCCACCATCAACCTCAGCCTGGACCAGTCCACACAAGAGATCCACTTCCTGGACACTACAGTGCTAATAAGCGATGGTCACATAAACACCACCCTATACCGGAAACCTACCGACCGCTATTCCTACCTACATGCCTCCAGCTTTCACCCAGACCACACTACACGATCCACTGTCTACAGCCAAGCTCTATGATACAACCACATTTGCTCCAACCCCTCAGACAGAGACAAACACCTACAAGATCTCTATCAAGCATTCTTACAACTAAAATACCCACCTGCTGAAGTGAAGAAACAGATTGATAGAGCCAGAAGAGTTCCCAGAAGTCACCTACTACAGGACAGGCCTAACAAAGAAAATAACAGAACGCCACTAGCCGTCACCTTCAGCCCCCAACTAAAACCTCTCCAACGCATCATCAAGGATCTACAACCTATCCTGAAGGACGACCCATCACTCTCACAAATCTTGGGAGACAGGCCAGTCCTTGCCTACAGACAGCCCCCCAACCTGAAGCAAATACTCACCAGCAACCACACACCACACAACAGAACCACTAACCCAGGAACCTATCCTTGCAACAAAGCCCGTTGCCAACTGTGTCCACATATCTATTCAGGGGACACCATCCTAGGGCCTAATCACATCAGCCTCACTATCAGAGGCTCGTTCACCTGCACATCTACCAGTGTGATATATGCCATCATATGCCAGCAATGCCCCTCTGCCATGTACATTGGTCAAACTGGACAGTCTCTACGTAAAAGAATAAATGGACACAAATCAGATGTCAAGAATTATAACATTCATAAACCAGTTGGAGAACACTTCCATCTCTCTGGTCACTCGATTTCTGATCTAAAAGTGACTATTCTTCAACAAAAAAACTTCAAATCCAGACTCCAGCGAGAAACTGTTGATTTGGAATTCATTTTGCAAATTGGATACAATTAACTTAGGTTACCTTGCATAATGACTTAGCCACTCCCAGTCTCTATTCAAGCCTATTTCCCCTTGTTTTTTCCTACCCCCGCCCCCCCCCCCCCGACGTTCGTGTTAAACCCTGGATTTGTGCTGGAAATGGCCCACCTTGATTATCATACACATTGTAAGGAGAGTGATCACTTTAGATAAGCTATTACCAGCAGGAGAGTGGAGTGGGAGGAGGTATTTTTTCATGCTTTGTGTGTATATAAAAAGATCTTCTACACTTTCCACAGTATGCATGCAATGAAGTGAGCTGTAGCTCACAAAAGCTTATGCTCAAATAAATTGGTTAGTCTCTAAGGTGCCACAAGTACTCCTTTTCTTTTAGGCTTGAATAGAGACTGGGAGTGGTTGAGACATTATACAAAGTAAAGCTGTTTCCCTTTGTTTATTCCTCCCCTTCTCTTCCCCCTCCTCCCCCCCACTGTTCCTCAGACGTTCTTGTTAACTCCTGGAAATGTGGTGGAAATGGCCCACCTTGATTATCACTTCAAAAGGTTTTCTCTGCCCCGACCCCACTCTCCTGCTGGTAATAGCTCATCTTAAGTGATCACTCTCCTTACAATGTATATGGTAAACATCCATTTTTGCATGGTCTGTGTGTATATAAATCTCCTCACTGTATTTTCCATTTTATGTATCCGATGAAGTGAGCTGTAGCTCACGAAAGCTTATGCTCAAATAAACTGGTTAGTCTCTAAGGTGCCACAAGTCCTCCTTTTCTTTCAGGTATATACTGTCAGTTTCTGAATTTACTGACAAAAACAGTCCTTTGGCCCACGCTGCTTCCCGCAGCCCCCATTGGCCTGAAGTGGCAAACCACGGTCAGTGGGAGCCACGAAGCTGCGTACACGGCAGGTAAACAAACCGGTCTGGTGCGCCAGGGGCTTTCTCTGAACAAGCGTCGGACCGGCTTTGAGAACCACTGACCTAGAGTTCAGAGTGGGGAATGAACCTTGACAGTTATCATCTTTTGCTAACTGCTCTTCAAATTCTTTTTACACGGGGCTGAGGAGGAAAATCACTCTTGTTCCTGAAAGAAAAGGAGTACTTGTGGCACCTTAGAGACTAACCAATTTATTTGAGCATGAGCTTTCGTGAGCTACAGCTCACTTCATCAGATGCATACCATGGAAACTGCAGCAAACTTTATATATACACAGAGAATATGAAACAATACCTCCTCCCACCCCACTGTCCTGCTGGTAATAGCTTATCTAAAGTGATCATCAGGTGGGCCATTTCCAGCACAAATCCAGGTTTTCTCACCCTCCACCCCCCCACACAAATTCACTCTCCTGCTGGTGCTAGCCCATCCAAAGTGACAACTCTTTACATAATCAAGTCGGGCTATTTCCTGCATAAATCCAGGTTTTCTCACATCCCCCCCACCCCCATACACACACAAACTCACTCTCCTGCTGGTAATAGCTCATCTAAACTGACCACTCTCCAAGTTTAAATCCAAGTTAAACCAGAACATCTGGGGGGGGGGTAGGAAAAAACAAGAGGAAACAGGCTACCTTGCATAATGACTTAGCCACTCCCAGTCTCTATTTAAGCCTAAATTAATAGTATCCAATTTGCAAGTGAATTCCAATTCAGTAGTTTCTCGCTGGAGTCTGGATTTGAAGTTTTTTTGTTTTAAGATAGCGACCTTCATGTCTGTGATTGCGTGACCAGAGAGATTGAAGTGTTCTCCGACTGGTTTATGAATGTTATAATTCTTGACATCTGATTTGTGTCCATTTATTCTTTTACGTATTCTTTTACGTATTCTTCTACGTAAAAGAATAAATGGACACAAATCAGATGTCAAGAATTATAACATTCATAAACCAGTCGGAGAACACTTCAATCTCTCTGGTCACGCAATCACAGACATGAAGGTCGCTATCTTAAAACAAAAAAACTTCAAATCCAGACTCCAGCGAGAAACTACTGAATTGGAATTCACTTGCAAATTGGATACTATTAATTTAGGCTTAAATAGAGACTGGGAGTGGCTAAGTCATTATGCAAGGTAGCCTGTTTCCTCTTGTTTTTTCCTACCCCCCCCCCCCAGATGTTCTGGTTTAACTTGGATTTAAACTTGGAGAGTGGTCAGTTTAGATGAGCTATTACCAGCAGGAGAGTGAGTTTGTGTGTGTAAACCTGGATTTATGCAGGAAATAGCCCGACTTGATTATGTAAAGAGTTGTCACTTTGGATGGGCTAGCACCAGCAGGAGAGTGAATTTGTGTGGGGGGGTGGAGGGTGAGAAAACCTGGATTTGTGCTGGAAATGGCCCACCTGATGATCACTTTAGATAAGCTATTACCAGCAGGACAGTGGGGTGGGAGGAGGTATTGTTTCATATTCTCTGTGTATATATAAAGTCTGCTGCAGTTTCCATGGTATGCATCTGATGAAGTGAGCTGTAGCTCACGAAAGCTCATGCTCAAATAAATTGGTTAGTCTCTAAGGTGCCACAAGTACTCCTTTTCTTTTTGCGAATACAGACTAACACGGCTGTTACTCTGAAACTTGTTCCTGAAGTGGTGGAGCAGTCCTTATTGGAGTTTGGAGGTAGTGCACTGGAGAAGGCTTCTAGACTGGTGCTGAGAATGCCTTTGATACAAACATCTGTGACTCCAATGAAGCCAGCATAAAAGATTCAGGAAATGTAGAGATGGCCAAATCCTCTGATGCCGTAAAGCTCGACAACAACTGTTGTGGTGCTGAGACAAACCATGACCCCATTGGTACTTGGGTTGGTTGTACCCAAGTGATATGTGCCAAAAGCATTAGTGATGAGATAGATGTGCTACCTATCAGTTCTGGGAATCCCCTGAGCGATCCCCAAGGGGCTGGATGCCACCAGCACCAAGGGCCTAGGTGCTAAGTCCTTACAGACACCAGAAGGGTGAAAGATTGGCTTTGTGCTGCCTTCTTAGCAGAAGTAGAGATTTATCCCTTTTTGCTTTTTAGGATCATCCTTACATAGAGATCCATTCCGACATACCTGTGCAGGGATTTACTCCTCTCTCAGAATGAGATGAAGGAACAACCATCAAGGTAGTAGGGGAGTCCTTCAGAAAGGCAGCAACAGCCTTGGAGGCTGAATAAGCAGCTGCTGGAGTGCTCTTATTTGAAAAGTGCTGAGGACTAGATGGATCCTGCCTTCTTCCAGGTTCTGAGGCAGGCCTCACTTATTTGTCCAGGAGACCGTTTTAATTTGCTAAATCCATGGATGCTAGTTCTTTCAGTAAAATCTCTACAAGAACTGCATTTGTCCTTAACATGCCCCTGTCTGAGGCAAAATAAACATGTTGAATGTTCATTGCTGAGGTGTTTAACCACCTCAAAACAATATTTAAGCCCAGGAGACTTCTGGCCCTACATGGAGCTAGCTCCTGGTACTGGATGAGGAAAACTAAGAGGAAAAATGCTCACCTTAATTAAAACCAAATGTACACAACACTATCAACTATTACAAAAAACTAAATGAGGAGAACTGCAAGAGCAAGAGACTGGATGCTACTAACTGGCTCCATCTCATAGCCAGGTGGTAAGATGAAACTGAGGGTTGGTTAGTTGCTTTGCCCCCGTTATGCCCTGGGATTGGGGACTCCAGGGCAGGAAGGGTGTAGTCATGGCCCAGTGGATATGGCTGGCTAAAGCGTTCCAATCTCCAGCACACTTGGTGCATGGGCACCAGAAGTGGAACACACAGAGTGCTTGAAGAATTTCAGGTGCTAAAACAAACTATTTTAAAAATGAATGGGGTTTTATTTAGGTTTCTAATGTAAAAGTCTTTTTGTATATCATTTTCTGAAACTGGCAAATTAACCATTGAAAATTAGCTTGTGTGTGCAAATATAACTTTTAAATCTCTTCATTGTTCTGTATCCAGATGTGTGGACAAGGTGAATTAAGGGTAAATGGTGGGAGAAGAGATTGAATCCATCACAACTTTGAGTCGTCCCCAAAAATGTTAGGCTCTGCTCTCCAGGACAGACTCTTCCTCTTAGCTCACTTTCTCCACCCCATTCTATTCCTCTTTTCCCCCAACTTTGAAAGTTAGAATGCATTGTCATCTTTACATTTCCAATGTCCAGGCTTTCCATAGTATATCACACAACCTAAAGTTAAACTTACAGTTTTGCTATTTACTAATGGCATATGCAGGTGTTTTCACATCTGCATCTGTCCAACCTACAATCCAATGAAGGCCACTTCCCCATTGTTATGTGCTCTCACACTCCTCAATAACACAAATCTCTCTTTCCCTGAAGCTGTTCTGAGGATAATGATCCAACCTCTCAAGAGAGATAGTGCTATAGGAGGCAAAATATCTGGCACAGAAATTAAAATAAGAATTAAAATGCAAAAAACTTTAGTGTAAAGACTAAGATTCAAAGACTAAAAATAATAAATGGCAGATTTTATTAGATACAAAAGCAATATATGACAAACACAACTAAGCTGTTTTTGTAGCTGTGTGATGGTCATTCTTATTTCAGAGATGTAGCAGTAACAATTCATGAGTATCTTCAATGGATTCAGAGTCCAAGGTCAGAAGAGATCATTGTGACCTCCTGTATACCAGTCAGCCATAGAACTCCCCAAAATAATTCCCAGAGCACAGCTTTTAGAACCACACCCAATCTTGATTTAAAAATAGTCAGTGAAGGAGAATCTACCATGACCCTTGGTTTACTCTGACTGGTGAAGTGTCAATTTACAGCCAATAAAAAAGAAATATTCCTTTATTCAGGGTAATATCAAACTCTGCATTGCCGTGCTGCAGACAGTTAACTGAACAATGCTTTAGCTATATCCATATTTTTAAAGGGCAATATTGACTATCGTTAATTTTATGATCCTTGAGAATACTTGTACTATAGCTCAGCATGAGAAGTGCAGCCAAATGTCATACCACAGAGCACAGTCTGATTGCCTTGGGGGTCAGGGAGGAATTTTTCTCCTGGGACAAAGCATTGCGCAATCAGCCAGGTACATATGGGTTATTTTTTTGTAAATAATTGGGTATGGCCATTGCCAGAGTCATAACATGAAACCATTAAGTCTAGTCTGGTATCACACAAGAACACTGGGCTTGCAATGTGGTGGCTTACATTTTAGGTGAGTAAAGTCACGTATAGCGTATTCGGGTATGTAATTCAGTGTTTATTGTGTATTAAATAGATACCTCTCCAGCTCTTTTCCTGCCCCCACCCCCTCAACTAGAACTGCAGGGATTTGGGGGGTTATTTTAATCCAAGCTAGTTGTTAGTTTAATGTCAAATCCAACCCACTGGTAATAAGTCTTTTAAGGCCTCTCTCTGTCCTACCTCTGCTGCAGTCCCACTTGTGCCCCTTGTGCTGAATCAACATGTCTGGAAGCAGCACTGGGTCCAGAGTGACTGAGCAGAACCTGCCAAGTGAGCAAGACAAGAGCCTCATGGCAGCGCTGACAGAGGTAGGACAAACACTTATTAAAACCTTATGTATGGAAAACCAGCTTGGGGGCAGAGGAAGGGGAAATAGATGTCAAGGTTCCTTCCCCACTCTGAACTCTAGGGTACAGGTGTGGGGACCTGCATGAAAACCCCCTAAGCTTATTTTTACCAGCTTAGGTTAAAACTTCCCCAAGCTACAAATTATTTTACCTTTTGCCCTTGGACTTTATTGCTGTCACCACCAAGCATCTAACCAATATATAACCAGGAAAGAGCCTGCTTGGAAACGTCTTTCCCCCCCAAAAAAATCCTCCCAAACCCTACACCCCCTTTCCTGGGGGAGGCTTGATAAAAATCCTCACCAATTTGCATAGGTGAACACAGACCCAAACCCTTGGATCTTAAGAACAATTAAAAAAGCAATCAGGTTCTTAAAAGAAGAATTTTAATTGAAGAAAAAGTAAAAGAATCACCTCTGTAAAATCATGATGGTAAATACCTTACAGGGTAATCAGATTCAAAACGTAGAGAATCCCTCTAGGCAAAACCTTACATTACAAAAAGACAGAAAAACAGGAATATACATTCCATTCAGCACAGCTTATTTTATCAGCCATTTAAACAAAACAGAATCTAATGTATATCTAGCTAGATTACTTATTAAGTTCTAAGACTCCATTCCTGTTCTGTTCCTGGCAAAAGCCTCACACAGACAGAGAAGCTTTGTTTCTCCCCCCACCCCAGCTTTGAAAGTATCTTATCTCCTCATTGGTCATTTTGGTCAGGTGCCAGCGAGGTTATCCTAGCTTCTTAACCCTTTACAGGTGAAAGGGTTTTTCCTCTGGCCAGGAGGGATTTTAAAGGTGTTTACCATTCCCTTTATATTTATGACAGAAGGTAGGAGGGGAGTTCCCATGATTCTATAACCTATCCCAGGTTGAAGCCAAGGAAACATTGAGTGGAGTCCTTGGAGTTACAGTTAAGGGAATATGGGTCATACGGAGTATTCTGTAATTATATTTGTAGGTCCTCAAACTACTTGTCCTCCTGGAATTGGACTGAGACCTAACAAATTAATTCCTCCTTAGTCATTTGGTTGGTAAAAACTTCCAATCTCAGTCACTTGCTCTGGATGTGAAGCAGAAATGCTCTGTATTCTATTTCCCTAAAGTCACTCAGCCCTTAGAAAGTGTGCGTGTAATGTCTAGTGATGAGGATACAATAGGAGAACAGATGATCATGTAGGACATGACACACAGCCTGCTGTTGTTGGAATGGGGCTCCTTGCTGCTATCAAGTACACAGGCAGCTGACTCCATCATTGCTCTGCCAATGCTTCAATACACCAACTTTTATATATATATACGTGTGACAAAGTTCCTCCTCTGCCTCAGTGGGTCCTGTGCTTACTGGCAGATTTGTTTGCCTCAGAGATTCACAGCAGCTCTCAGTTTAGCCACTCTTGCTAGTGGCTCAAACCTGCCATCCACTCAGCTAACCTCATCACTGGCCAGCATGGGGGAAACAGAGGTCAATCCCCACGGTCTCTGTGTCCTACCTAGTGGGTCAGGGACAGGGCAGATCCCTTTCCAATTTAGACCTTCCCTTCTGGTGTTTCTCACAGACCAGGTCAACTCCTCCTGTGTCTAATCAGGGGTTGAGGGGGAAAAATGAAAAAGCTCTTTCTGCTTCTGCAGAACTAATTGCAATTGTGTTCATAATTTGCTTTGCTTTCCTTATTTCCGGATCAGGAAGATGTTTTGATTGAATGTTGTTCTCTACATAGTCATGAAAATCATTTAAATCGACTACAAATTTTATGAATTTGTTTAATTCATGCACTTTTTCTTCTCCTGATTTCCAAGGTAACCTGACTTCTTCAGTATTCCACGAAGTGGGATCCATAACATTGAATAATTCAGCTATTTTAGGTGTATTACTAGAATGACCTAAATTATCTTCTTTATATTTAATGTGATTTTCGTTTAATAATCTTGCCTTCATTTTTTCAATAATACACTCTATTACTTTGTCTCGTGGCAGTGATTTAAACCTTACATTATCTTCAAACTCTATGCATTTAAAAGCATCACTTTCTATCATTTCATTAATTTTATTTTCATGTATACCAAAACTATCTTTTAATTGTATGAAAAAAATCAATCGTTCATTCGATTAGCTTATCTGCCTTTGTTAAACTCAATTGTCTCGCTTGCAGTGCATTTGATAATCAAGTTAATCCAAAATGTCAATCATTAATGCCAAGTCTTTTAAAAATTCTTTGTTTTTCAATCTTTTTTCCATGCCAGAAAATTTCTTATTTTTGGAAAAATAGATATAAAGAGCTAGATAAGCTCTCCAGACAGCTTTGACAGCTCTAAGGCTACAAGAAGCCCATCGTGGACCAAAAACACAGTCTATTTTGATTATTTCAATATATAGTTCTTCAGAAACTTGTTTAAGTTCAAACTGACTTTTATTTGACTGATGAAAAATTGCATAAATCTTGTCCAAAAAAACCTTGAAATGGCTTAATTCATTGATATCATTTATAGCATCATCTAAAGCCAGTTGTAGCCCATGATTCAAACAATGCCAAATTATAATGTTTGGAAAATCTTGAATGAGTCTTGTAGCAATTCCAGATTTATGTCCAAACATGGTGCTCGTGCCATCAGAACAAAATCCAATTAAATTTTTCTTTAAATATTCTGTGTCAAATCCTGTATTGGTTAACGTATTTCTCAAAGCATTGTAAATATTTTCTGCTTTTGTTGATTCTAATTCCACTAAATTGAGAAAAATTGTTGGTGAAGAATCTTGTATTTCACATTTTATAAGAATTACAAGCACAGTTTTACTTGAAATTGTAGAAGCTTCATCAATAATAATGCAAATCTTTGAATTGTTTTCAATGATTTTACTAAAAACTTGTTTTCTTATTAATTCAGCAATATGCTCTACGATTCTGATGGCCAAAAATCGAGAATGTAGCCCGTTCCCTAAATCGGTTTCATTCTTAATTTGTAGCTCTACTTCATCCTCCATATCTGACATTGGTCGGTTTCTTTTTACTAAGCTGCAAACTATGTTGAAAATTTTGCTGGTTATTGCAATATTTTTTTCAGTAACTTTATCAATCACTCTAGTGAGAGGTTCTATTTTTAGATTCATTTAAAATATTTATAACTCTCAAATGAGAGCTTGATTTGAAATGTTCCTTCATTTTTTTTCTTAATGAAGCTTGCTGAACTTTTTTATCAGTTCCAGAGGCTTTAATAGTACACTTTTGCCATTCCAAAGAAATGTGTCAAGATTTTCCTCCAAGGACCCCCAAATGTGACATATTTGCACAGTGGGAACAGCCAAGTTTTTTGCTTTCAATTATCAAGCCATTATATTTCTTTAAAAAATATTGTGCCTGCTTGGAAGGCCAACAATCAGGTACTACATTTTCACAATCATGTAAATCCTCTTCCATTGCGGACACATTTTCAGATGATTCAACATTTAAGATATTTTCATCACCAAAATCATTGTCATTGGCATTTTCAGTATTTAAATCATTATTTTCACTACTAGAACTACTGACAAATGATTTTGTCATTTTAGTGGAAAACCAGTCACTAATGCTTTTCTGGCGATTCCTTATGAAGGATAAATAATATTGAATAGAAAACTTTAATCTTCAAATAACAGTCCAGTTAGTATTACACACCGAAATATCACACACAACTTACTAGAAACAAACAGACCGACTAGGACTCACTGGTCGTGTTGAATTGTATAGAAAACAGTTGAGCAAGTGTATGGACAAGGCAAGTGCAACCCCTGTTAATAAAATAATAAACGAGACATTTGTCTTGCATCAGGATGAACTTAGATGCGACCGAGTCGCAGACTGCGACATTACATGCACACGCGCATAGCAACATAAATCTTGAACTATCTGTTGTAGAAATGGCTCTTTAACTGCTAGAATTCCGCGTCCCTTTGCATTTGAAGTTTATTTTGTACACCGTATTACAAGTCTTCATTAATTTAAGGTTTCCCGTGCCAGTTATAAATTTTACATTTACCTGAGCCCCCCACGGAACCCCAGAATGACAGCGGGCTAAGCGGGGCCGGCGGCCATTACCCCGTCTGACAAGGGGCCGGCGGCCGGGACCTGGCTGGCAGCAGCCGGCGGCCGGAACCCCAGACTCTGTTCGCCACCCAGCTCAGCCCGCCGCCAGACTAGAGTTCTGGCCCCTGGCCCCTTGCCAGCTGGGGTCCCAGCCAGGCAGCGGGCTGAGAGGGGCCAATGGCTGGGACCCCAGCTGGCAAGGGGCCGGGGTCAGAACTCCAGTTCGGTGGCAGGCTGAGCAGGGTGGCGGACAGAATCCCAGACCAGCAGCGGCTCACCCGCTGCCAGTCTGGGGTTCCGGTCGCCGGCTCCTGCCAGCCGGGGTCCCGGCCGCCGGCCCCGCTCAGTTCTGTTCACCCAGGCAAGCAGCGGGTTGAGTGGGCCAATGGCTGGGACCCCAGCTGGCAAGGTGCCAGCATCTGGAACCCCAGACCGTCAGCGGGCTGAGCGGGGTGGTGGACAGAACCCTAGACCGGCAGCGGCTCACCCGCGGCCGCTCTGGGGTTCCGTCTGCGGGCTCCTGCCAGCCGGGGTCCCAGCCGCGGGCCCTGCTCAGTTCCGTTCACCCAGGCAGGCAGCGGGCTGAGTGGGGCCAGTGGAACCCAGCTGGCAGCAGCGTGCCAGTAAAAATCGGCTCGCCTGCCGCCTTTGGCAGGTGTGCCACAGGTTACCAACCCCTGCCCTATTATTTTCTACACCATTTTATAAGATTAAGATTATACGTTTTAAGATCATTTTATAACATTTAATTTCCTAACAATTTTTAACATCCGGTTCTAAAACTGCTTCAAAATTTGGCAAGCGGTTCCCAGGAACCGGTGCGAACTGGCTGCAGCTCACCACTGGCAATGACCCTCCTTTAACTGCGGAACCCTTTAGGGAAGGTATCTGGGGTGATTCTCATGATGTGTTTATGGGAGATCATTACTTGACAATGGTGATGGTTAGGAGAAGGCAGTTATAGTGAAATATCTAAAGCTATCACCTTCTGGCCTTATGTTCTAAGGTGCTTCGTAGGGAAAAGAATGGACAACAAAGAGGTACACCTGGGGTGCAGAGAGGTACAAAATGTCTGGTTTTGATTGAATAGTTAACATACCTTCCTCCTCCTTCTCCTTGTCTCAAACAATCATGAGCAGCCCAGGAAAACTGGCATCCGATGAAGTGAGCTGTAGCTCACAAAAGCTTATGCTCAAATAAATTTGTTAGTCTCTAAGGTGCCACAAGTACTCCTTTTCTTTTTGCGAATACAGACTAACATGGCTGTTACTCTGAAACCTGGCTGGTACTAATGCTTATGTATATTGATAATAGGAGGCAAATGGAGATTACTCATATATAAATATCTGGGGATACTGCCATTGTACTACTAAGACAGCACCAAAAGTCAGTAACACAAACAGTAGCCTTACTATTAAAACAGTAATACAGTATTGGTCACATGAGGAGCGTGGAGGGTTGGGGCGTGGGGCACCAGAGGGGTTGGGGCGTGGGGCACCAGAGGGGTTGGGGCGTGGGGCACCAGAGGGGTTGGGGCGTGGAGGGGTGTCCCAGTCTGGATACCAACTGGAGTAACCTAGAAAACAAAAAGGAGATAATGTATTTATCAAGCCATGTGACATGTAGAAGACTGTAAGTAATTCAAGTAACAATATACGATTGTGATACGTACTTTTCAATTTCTCACGTTCTGGATTTTCTGGTGAGAGATGAGAGAGAAATGTAATTATGGCTATCGTTCAGCTGTATTTATTAATGAAAAATGGATAGCCCATTGGTGCTGATGATATTCTGAATAATGGTCGGTCTAGGATTTGTTTTCTCCCTGCCTGGGCAGAAGCTAATACTTAAGGATCCCCCTTAATTTTATAAGAGTGTTAAAGTACTAAGATCAACAACTGCAGATTTTTACAGAGGCTTGTTGAGTTGGAATTTGGTCATCACCCACTTTCAGCCAAAGTGGCAGAGACTTGAGCCAGATCACTCAGCAAATCATATAAAGCAACCCATGATGTGAAAGGCACAAGAGAAGAGCCGGAAGTGGCAAACACCATTTAGATGACTAACTCACTGACTGCACTCACACCCCAGGTAGATTTCCAAATGTCCTACAAAAATGACCCGTGTCAAGAATTTGACCCATGTCAACAAAACTGTATCCCTAGCTGAGGGGTATCTAAAAGTTTGGCTCTGACTGTGAACTGATAATAAAAAATGGTGGAAGATGCAGTAAATAAAATTGGTATCACTGAGATGAGGGAAACCACAAATATAAAAGGTGGGATTTATTGTTTTTAAAATGTGATAGATTTACATAACTTTAAAAAGTGCAATAAGCACAGTCATTTGTGCTGAAACACAATTTTCATTAACGGCTGAATCCTGCAAGTGAATCTGCCTGGGCGTACCCCATGGAAGTCAGTCATACTCCATATCAGAACAGCGCAGGTGGATATATTTGCAGGATCTAGCCTTAAACGTTTGAAAATTCTTTTTAACTCCCTCTGTGAAATGTTTCTGGTAATCCCTTGATGTATCAGTCTGTGATATCAGATGCCATGGACTGCAAAACATGCCAGCAGGATTTCACAGCCAGGAAACAAAAAATCTAAAGGTTTGGGTATTTGTGCGGTTGGAGCACCCCTGAGCCTGGTTAGTGGGGATATTCAGTCTAAAAATAGATATTTTCATTTTATGTATTGGAGTTTGTCCTTTAAGCGCTTCTGCACCTACTGAAAATATCCCTGATGTTAAAGATGGTTCCTGACTTCACTGGGATGTTACATAGCAGTAAGGGTCTGTGTTGCAGACCCTTTTGCAGGATTAGGCTTTATTGCTATTTTTCAGAAATCACAGAGGTTCTTCATTGTTGGTTTTCTGTTCCATGTCAATTCTGAATTCAGATATAAAAATTCTAGGAAAATACTCCAGCTGATGGAATAATGTCAATAACTCATTTAACCTGGTACAGCTTGAATACCTGCCACATTTCCCCTGCCAATTATGCGACTTTGCTTTCCATAGAACGCCCTTAGCAGATTCCCTTGCACTTACCACAGAGCTTGTCCACACACTTTTCACCATTGCAGTCACTACATGCTGCTCCTGTTTTATAAGGCTGTATTGGATAATTCCCACTGCAAAGCAGAAAAATGTTTTGTTTAATCCTTTGGGGGAAGAATTTAAATACATCATGTGATTTGAACTGTTACAATCACATAAGATTATTAAAAACAAAACAAACAAACAAAAAAACCCTTGACCCAGAAATATGTAGCTTTTAAAAATAAAAATCAATTGTTTTAGAAATTTCTTTTGGTCCAGACTATGAATCTCTCACTCACATTGGGGAGCAGATACTCACATGACTCATCCTATTTAAATGAATGGGACTTCCTGGAGAGCAATGTGCTATTCAGGGTCTGGGAATCTGACTCAGCATTACTGAAACCTGTTTTATTTAAAGAATTTATACCACAGTTGTGGAAGACAGTAACTTGAGGGTATTTCTTTAATGGAAATTATCTTTTTTTTTTTGAGTTTGAATTTACAGTAGCTGCAAAGTTTGAGTGGGCTGTAGCAGGATTGCAGTGCTAGCCTGGTGGAGAACTGCTTCCTTTCCCCCAATTTTGGCTGGTTTTGGGTTACGATTCAATTTTGTATTGAATGCAGGGGCAATGAAACATGTTATCCTTATTGTATGAGTAAAGGGCATCAGCATTGTACTTCACATGCCTGATTGACTGGGTCACCTTACATTGAACCTCACTTGCTAAGAAATGGGTAAGGATGTCAAATCCCAGTGAAAATGAGAGGCACAATGACAGGTGTTCTCAGCTGATGATGTGCACTCTACCCAAAGGGTCTTATACACTATTTGGCCCTCCCCTCCCCTCCCCCTCCAGTGTTTAAAGACAAAAATGACCAGACTCAATTGAAAGTCCTTGTTATTGGGGTTACAATGGCTGACATCATTGATGAGCTGGTCTAGTAGCTTAGTCTTGTATCTGGTGTGGGAACAGTGTTCAGGTGAAAGGCAACTGAGGCAGTGTTATACCAATAAAATAAAAACCAGCACGATCTTATTAAAGGGAAAAAGGCAAAATACCACATTTATTGTGAAAACAGAAAGAATCATAGTAAGCAGTTAGTTATAGCTATAACATTCCATTCAATCTCATATTTATTCACACATTCATACACACACACACACACACAGGTTCTGCAAGGTTGTTATCATAGTTACCAGCCTTAGAGTTGCTCATGCCAAGCCACTGGCCAGGTGGCCTGGACATGAGGAGGGAGCAGGGCCTTGTCAGATGCTCATCTGATGCTCCTGGAAGTTGGTTTGCAGAATCAGACCCCCAAAGTTCTCACTTTTTAGAGTCTATTTTTATAGGAGTTTCTTCCTATGCCAGTCTATGGGAATTGCTTCATCATGCTGTTGCTGAATCAATCAGCAGATAGCACATTCCTGTCGGCTCCAAGATGTTATCTTATTCTTTGGTTCTCCCATTCTTGAGGCTGTTGGGTGGATTCCAGTCTGCCCTCCGGGGGTCCTCTGGTTATTTCCACTTGACGCCTTCTCCAGCCGATGGACGCTGGATTCTTAGGCTGGCACCTCCCTGATCATTCAGTTATTATCCACACCAAGCATCCATCCACATACATCCTCTATCTCTATTTTAATCACAATTGTTAATACAACAAAAGGGCGGGGAGTCTCTGGGTGCTGTTTCTGTTGTTAGAGTATTGCTTTGAGTCTCTCTCTCTGTGAATTGCTTTGAGAACAGACTCTGTCTTAGAATGTACTAACGCAATTAGCAGCTTGCAAGTTTCACACACAGAGGGAGAGAAACAGTACCAAAACCCAAGAGACCTCTTAATTAGTAATACCCTGGAATTTAAACTATGGGGAATCAAACTCATTTGTGATTTTAATACAGAACTTCTTTAATATGATCCAACAACAGCAGCTGAGAGGTTCCCCGCTACCTAGTGAAATCACTAAGGGTGGGGTTGGCCCTCAGAATGCAGCATCACAGAAGTGGCACTGAGACGCAAACGAGCAGCAAGCGGCGGCAGAGGTGAGTAGTGGTGGAGAGAACAGTGGTGGCAGCCGCAGAGTGCACCAGCAGAGATGACCGCATTGGCAGAGGTGGTAGCAGCAGGCTCCCTTTTCAGGGGTGGGATATGTGAACCCACGTGAAAGCACCTTTGAATTCTGGGTCCTTTAAGGACCCCTGCCTATGAATGGGATGAGATTAAAAACTGAGTGATTTTAAGATGGTAAGAATATTTAGTCCGTTTAAAACTCTGGTTTTTTGCTTATCTGTTTTTATCAACACCTAGTTAATATCAATGTCTAAAATAGCTGAGAGAAAGGAGAACTGTGTTGAAGACTCAATGCTCCCGCTCATTCATAGGTATGAGAGAGCTTCCAATACACAGCTGAGATCACCAACAAATATTCCAGCAAAATCAAAGAAGCACAAATGTGACATTCCTGAGATTTGAGTTGAAGCAGAAGCTGCTCTTCCCACACCTTTTCAATTAAACATACAAAACTCTGTAACTTTGTTACATTATCAAGACGCTAAAAGAGGCACAAACCCCATTTTAAAAAAATCCCTTGCAGGTTACCTTTAAGCTACTAACTTTTTTGCATTAAAAATGCTATTTGTGAAGGGCCCCCTTTTGTACACATTTTAGCATGTTGACACCAATGAGACTTACATAGTTGTGCAGAACTTGGTAAACTGGAACTACATTAGGCACGTGTTACAGAAATAGAGAGCTAGTATGGAGGAAATAAGAAGTCTCCCAGGAAGGGAGCTTTTGTTGGCTGTTAGTAGATTTTTAAGGTTTCAGAGTAACAGCCATGTTAGTCTGTATTCGCAAAAAGAAAAGGAGTATTTGTTTAACCTTAGAGACTAACCAATTTCGTAAAAGAATAAATGGACACAAATCAGATGTCAAGAATTATAACATTCATAAACCAGTCAGAGAACACTTCAATCTCTCTGGTCACGCGATTACAGGCATGAAAGTTGCTATATTACAACAAAAAACTTCAAATCCAGACTCCAGCGAGAAACTGTTGAATTGGAATTCATTTGCAAATTGGATACAATTAACTTAGGCTTGAATAGAGACTGGGAGTGGCTAAGTCATTATGCAAGGTAGCCTATTTCCCCTTGTTTTTTCCTACCCCCCCGTCCCCCGACGTTCTTGTTAAACCCTGGATTTGTGCTGGAAATGGCCCGCCTTGATTATCATACACATTGTAAGGAGAGTGATCACTTTAGATAAGCTATTACCAGCAGGAGAGTGGGGTGTGGGGAGGTATTTTTTCATGCTTTTTGTGTATATAAAAAGATCTTCTACACTTTCCACAGTATGCATCCGATGAAGTGAGCTGTAGCTCACGAAAGCTTATGCTCAAATAAATTGGTTAGTCTCTAAGGTGCTACAATTCCTCCTTTTCTTTTTGCAGATTTTTAAGGAGCTTTAAGCACTGTATCTGTTTTGGTGTACTAGTAATGGGTGAACCTAAAATGGTTTTGTGGGGAAGTAACTTTTTTTTTTATTGGTTCTTTAGTGGTTTTAACCAGAAGTACAATAGAATAGTCAGAGTGAAGCAACGACAAAAAACCATTATTACTGGGTTGCTAGCCAACACGTACTAAAGTGAGGGGCAGTATCTAACTCTTGCTTTCCTGTAATAAAGACCCAATAAATAATCAAACTGGAAATACAGAATAGCCACAGAACTTACTGTGCCTCTGTTTTGCTTGAGGACCTAGTTAAATAAAAGATATCCCTCCTGCGTGGATTCATCTCACACCCGGCATAGGTGTGATTGGGTGCTATGTTTTTATTAGAAAATAGTCATGCTTACCCCTTGTCAGAAAAGCTATAACACTGGCTGGTTTGCAATTTGCCAAGTTGTACTAAAATGAATGCACTGTTTGACCCTAGGCTTCCTCACGGAGAGGGACACAGTGAAGCTTTAGTTGGCAATTTGGTTTATTTCCTCCCCCTCCCCCCGGGAAGGTGCAGTTTTTATGCCTTCTGCATCTGCATAACCTCTAATCAGTTTTTTTGGAAGGGCTATTCTGCAGACTGTGAGCAGGGAAGGAGATGATGGGCATATCCTTTCATGCCTCCATAGCAAAGGTCCAAGGCAACTGTTCCTCAGGTCAAAGAAACCTGGATGCAGCTCTCTGGCTGGACCACTCCAAACATCAGCCAGAGTGGAATTGATCACCTGCTCTGGGATCTTTTAAAATAACATCAACTGACTTACGCTGGTCCATAGTTGCAAACAAAATGTGCTCCATTGGTGAGTCCTTTGAAACCTGTAACGCTAGGACAGAACTGAACTGCACAGCCAACTTTGTAACTTGTAGCCCAAACAACCTAAAAGGAAAACCAAAATATATTAAACTTTTCCAGGACTACCCAGAGACTGCTGCAGTTATGATATCAAACAAGAAACAACCAGATGAGGGGGCATGTTTTGTAACAGCAACTACAGAAGCGTTAGTTCCAGCCTAGGGAGCCGTTTAGATGAACAGTTCTTGTATTTACTATTTGGTTTGTGATTGTGTAATATTGGAATATTTCTTAGACTCAAATCATCCCCCTCCTGCAGAGAAATCCCCCAGGGCTTGTGAGGATAGGGGAGAAAAATCTAAATATCCGCTCACTGAGTTCTCCCTAGACCAGAGCATGCCTCCTTCCCGCTCTATGTCAGGTTCAATGCCAGAACCAGTCATCTCACGGATCTCTCCGAGAGAGGCACAGGAATATCTGCATGGAGGTGCTGTGTCTCCACACCAAAACCAAGGCCAGTGGGTCTCTTGCTGCACAGCACCCTCCTGCCTCTGTCCCTTTTTCTTTTTTAGCACAAAGTTCTCCTAACCCACACTTTGTAAATCACAATTTTGTAAGTGATTTAGGCTACAATTTATAACACGTAGAAGGCAAAATGTGTGTGTGTCTTTTTCTCTTCAAAGACCACAGCTCATTTGAAATTAAGATGGAGAAACAAAAGAATCACCTGGGTGTAATGGCCACATATTCTTGTACAATGGCAGGTCTCAAAAGTGTAGGCTGTGACTTCATTATACCAGGTGCTGATAGCTGCACTCACAGAGAAAAGAGAGAGAGAGCCAGTCCAGATGTTTTCTCCAACTGGAGTAAAGTTAGGGTGCACTTTTCCATGTACTTTAAGGTAGACATTATGATCAAAGTGGCATCGCTTTGCCCATGCTTTGGCACTCTTAGCTAAAGCAGAGTCCCAGGACTGCAGAATGAAAAAGACATGAAAATTACTTAAAATGCAACGACTTGCACAAACTCAAACCTCTTTAGATGAAACTTTTCTCTTAATCCTTCCTGCCTCCCAGGCCTCCAAACTTGGACTCTTCTCTGCTTGTCTCCCTGCCCCACATCCAGTCTTTCCTAAAATCCTGTCACTTGTTCCCTTTCACTACAAAATCCACTCTTTCCTGTCTGGTTTCAGAGGAACAGCCGTGTTAGTCTGTATTCGCAAAAGAAAAGGAGTACTTGTGGCACCTTAGAGACTAACCAATTTATTTGAGCATGAGCTTTCGTGATGAAGTGAGCTGTGGCTCACGAAAGCTCATGCTCAAATAAATTGGTTAGTCTCTAAGGTGCCACAAGTACTCCTTTTCTTTCCTGTCTGTCCCTCATATCTTGAAAGACATTTAATGTGCACTCACCTCTGATGTGCTGTCAAGCTATGACAATCTGAATGGGAGAAATTCTAAGTGTCTTATTGCAACACGCTGTAAAATCTGCCCTCTATAACTGAACTCATTTAAGGAAGCTTTTAAACAGTGAGAGCTCAGTCATGAGCTCAGCTGTGCACCTGCACAGGGAGTAGGGGCCATAAGAAGCCCCTTTACTTTTCTAAGCTACCCACTCATCAGACTGTGTGTGTGGCTCTGACAGGACAGTAGCTGCTGTCACCAGGGGGAGGAGTGGCTGGGCAGGGGCAAGAAGTGGAAAGAGCCTTAATTTTGACACCTGAGCCAGGACAGCAGGGCAAGTAAACTGTGCCAGTATTACAAGGGCACTCAAAGTCTATCTGGTCTCTGTCTTTCTCCTGAAGCAGCACAGCAATGCACTGCCCTCCTGACTCAGGCAGGACTACAAATTGGCAATCTAGTCTTAAATGAAGGACTCTCCTTCCAAATGAGGAAGACTGAAGAAGTCTGTACCCAGCTGTAATCATTAATTGCCTTTTTTGTTTTTACTATAAACTACTAACAACTGGAGTAGCTCAAATATTCACAGAACTGGTGAGAAAAGTACAAGGCAAATGTGTTAATTCAACAGCACAATCCAATTTCCATTACAAATAGATGGTGAAGGTCTCCTTACCATGTGAAGCATGTTACTGGCTGGTGGATTCACCTTGGACCGAAAGTTGTTATGAGCATTCACGCACTCCTTAATAAACTGTGTATCTTCTATATCAGGCAAAGTATTTGGCTCATAAGAATAACAGGAACTTAAAAGGTTTAGTAATAGCAGAACACCAAGGAATAATCTGACTTTCATGATTCTCAACTGTTTTTGATTTCTCTCAAAACTTTGTAAGAAGAATCTCTTAGGTGGCTATGGTGCTGTTTGCTTCCCACATAGCACTCTGGGGGTGCGGTTTCAAACTGGGTTCTATCTTCCACTCTTGTCAGTTTCCTAAGAAGAAGTCATGCTGATTCGTGCCCGTGTGATAACAGGAAATGAATTGCTTCAGCAGCTTCAACATAAAAGTAAGGAAACTGGTTTGTCACTTTAATGTTGCTTAATTTAAAAAAAAAAAATCAAATTGCCCTCTGTGGAAGATGCCTTCTTACCTTTTTGAGACCACAGTTCAATCCCCTCCGACAAGACCTCATGTCACATTATCCTTCTTTACAAATGAGGAAACGTGGATGGGATTTCTAGGTCAGCTAATCTTTGGAAATCAAGGAGGCCCTACCTCTCCTCCAGGAGATTTGTGTTGCCCCACTCTGATTTACATAAGAATCCCATGGGAAGTGCTGGATTTCATGACCTGAACCTCAGAATTTGGTGTAGCTTGTCAGCTTGGGGGTAGTGCTTAACCAATAGGGCTGTTAGCAGAATTAGCTAATGTTTATGGAGGCCTTGAAAACAAAATGATATAATGGTCCTCATTACTGTAGTATCTACACACCTCACAGTCTTTAATGTATTTATCCTTACTACACCTCTGTGAGGTAGAACAGTATTATTACCACATTGTAAAGGGGTGGGGGGACTGAGACACGGAGAGACTAAGTGGCTTGCTTAAGGTTATACACATCTGTGGCACTCAAATTTTGCCAGCCCTAGACTAGCACCCTAACCACTTCACTCTCCTTCCTCTCTAAACTAAATATAATTTACATTAAAAATGTCCTTGATTATGAGACTGGATTATGTCTTTTTAAAAAACAACAACATAAAATATGTGTTTAACTCTTTTAGAAGTTTTCCAAGAAGAAAATAACTTTTTCTATCACTTCATAGCTTTAAAGCATTGTACAACTGAACTATTTAGTTGTTAAAGGAGCCTCATAATTCTTTAGATTATTGTTGAGCTTTATTATTGTTTGGATGCCTAGATGAAAGCAAAAATGTGCTCACCACAACTATATGTTGTGGGGCCTTCCTTTGTCCGGCTGGCTGGAAGAAAAGGGGTTGTTACTCCATATGAGCGTGCTCTGAAATAGGAGATGGAAGGGAATGCTTTCCTGGATGGGGCAAGAAAGAATATAGCCAGGCTGGGGGGGAGGAGGGCACTACCCTTCCAGGTAACTGGAGGAGGGGCACATATTTACACCAGTCAGTTCTGGAGAAGCCCCCTCTCACTGTGATTGGGAGGGCATAATATTGTGCATTTGGCCCACAGGTTCACTGCAAGGCCTCAGCACTGAGGCAGCACAGAGGCTATGCTGACTTTATTCCCCAGAAATGGTATGGTTGGCTACCATGTGTATAATGGTCTGGTTGGAGCAGCACCCCATTCTGAACTGTCAGGGAGCCCCAACATGGCCACAGGTCTCCTGGGAGGGGAAGAACTCTCTATCTCCAGTGCAAACAATATTTACAAACTCATGGATGACAGGAGAGGTCCTAGAAGACTCTCTCTTCTCCTTCCCAAAGGCTTTGGCTGCAGGCCGCTTTTGGGGGCTACACAGCTCCTCCCACAACACCTGCCTGGGACCTTTCCCTCAATGATGGGCTGTTCAGCACCTTCTTCCTCTCATAACAACCGTCTCTTTCTACCCTCCCCCTTCCACACTTCAGATGCTCCTCAAAGTCACGCCATCACAAACTCAGCCAAGGCCCCTTTGGCTTTAGAAGCGCCTCTTGAGGGCTGCAGCTTCTCAGGCCTGCAGCTCCTTCCTTTCAACGTGCAGTGGCCGGACATGCAAACACAGCTATTTCCAGGATGGAATATGTTGCTTCCGGACATTGGTGCCCAGGAAGAATTCCTGTAACTCTTTTTCTGATTGATTTACCTGCTTGACTTTCCTTTACCAAGCAGAAACTAGGAACCAACTTCTGTCTGTCTTTGCAAATGGATGCGATCAGGCTGAGCCACTAGGTGCGTGTCAGGAGATCCCCCACCAAAAAGCAAGGCCGTGACTTGGATTTGAGCCGAGGTTGCTGTGGCCACAGCACAGAGTACTAACAGCATACGATCATGGCCAGCTGCCAAGTTACATAGCAGCTGAGCCTAAAATGCTCAGGTCTGCGCTTTCGGGAAGCCACCTACCTCACCAATGGCCACAGGTATTTCTCAAGTCTCCCCATTACAGTTAAAATCATAATCAAAGGAAAAAAGACAGGAGGCCAGTCTGCTGCCTGTCCGCTTTTGTCTTTTCCTTGCCCCTTGACCAGCTGACCCCCTGTTTGGCTGGGCGATTGTCCTCATGTCCTTTGTCACAGTATTTCCCTTTGCCACTCTGAAACGTGCCCTGACATGCAGATCTTGAAGCTGGCCCAGTGGTGGAAGGCAAAGTAGAGGCTTTCACTAGGGCAAGTAGGCAGGGGTGGCCTTGTGGGCTAATTGTCTCGCAGGAGGTGAAAATCAACATTGCAGGCTGTGAATGGAAGTTGCCATAGAAGCAGGAAATGTGGACTGTGCTGGCCAGACAAGGTGTTTTTCTTCCCATTTGAAAGGTGTCATTCTCCCCACTGGGAAATTGAACCCCAGTCTCCTGTAGGGTATGCAGGGATACTCACCACTACACTAACAAGGCAGGGCCTTGTACTGCTCAGAACTCTAAGGACCAGCTATGGCCAGCTTACACCACACCACGTACCCCACCAGGCAACACCGCTCCTTGCTCTCTTCTCCTTCCTAAAGGCTTTGGCTGCAGCACAGCCCTGGGAAAAGCCCTGTCGCTCCTTACATGTGGTTGCCTCTCACTCTCATCTGAAGAAGCTTTTGATATGCCCCATGCAGGTTCTGAGGCCGCTGAGGAGGCGGTATTTGCTACTCACCTTCCTGGGTCTGTCCGTAATCGCCCTGGAGTCCAGAGAGATTACTGAAGAACCCAGGAAGCTGAATAGCCCATACCGCCTCCTCAGCGGCTTCAGAACCTGCATGGGGCATAATAAAGCAAAAACTTCCCCCAGTATCCCACAACCAGGGGTCCAGTGGCAGCGCCAGGGGAGGCAGAGCCTTCCCTGGCCTATTATACCCTCCGCCATGGCACTGATGATGGAGAGCAGTGCCGAGAGTCCCTTGCCAGAGTGATCTTCTTCGGCACTGGGGTTGACTGATGGTGCCAGGAGTCCCAAGAAGCAGAAGTGTCTTTTTTTGGCCCTGGAGATATAGAACAGCACTGAGTATCACTAATAGAAGCCCGGGCACTTCTTCCTGAGGCTGAAGTACTCAATGCTGAGTCGGAGTGACTAGGCTCCAAGGGAGGGCCAACTGTTGCCTCTGTGAGGAGGAACCTAAGCCTGGTGCAGGGCCTGAAGTTTCTGCAGATTTTGCAGTGCTCCCGCACGTGAGCTTCCCCCGGACACTTAAGGGAACTGCAGTGGGCATCATTGACAGGCATAGGCTTGTGGCATTAAGCACATTGCTTAAACCCCTGAGACCTAGGCATGCCCCAGCGGGGCTTGCTAATCTAACTACCTAACTTAACAACCAAAACTTAACTACTATGAATAAAGTAACTATGCACAATCAAAGAATCAAAGTCCACTGAGAGGAAACTGTATTTTCCACTGAATGCATCCAATGAAGTGAGCTGTAGCTCACGAAAGCTTATGCTCAAATAAATTTGTTAGTCTCTAAGGTGCCACAAGTACTCCTTTACTTTTCAATTAATTACTGCAAGTGTCATTCTTTCTTAGGTGACTACAATGGACACACAGACTATGGTAAAATAAAATGCAGTCCGTGAATGTGAAAAGAATTTATTTGAAACAAACATGGAAATAAAGTTGTCATCTACAGCAAATAAAACATTTGTTGTCTTGTACAATTTCAGATACTAACACTATATAAACAAACATACAAATAGCAGAAAAGTTGGGATAAAAACTCAGGACTCTTAGTTCATCTCTCTTATCTTTTGAGATGGCATGTGAAGGGCTCAGAAGGTGTGGAGGCCTTTTTAGGGTGAGTGTCTTTGGCCATCCATTTCAAATTTTTCATGCTCACAAAGGTGCAATGCCATCTGGAGTACACATTCCCATTCTGTATGAGATTTGAACTGAACATGGAATGATTGTCACAAAATGGTATGTCTCCCCTTCAGAAAAAGCTTTGTTAGCTGACAACCATGCATTGTGTAAAGCACATTAATCATATCCTAATCCCCATTTTGATAAACCTGTAGGCATCTTCCAGTCTCACTCTTTATCTTCACTAACAAAGAAACAGCTAAATTGAAAACAGCTAAAGAACAATTACATGCTAGGCTCAGCATCTGAGATGTGAAAAATAAGCTTCACGCATACAGAAAACTTTCCCACTGAAAAAGGAATTGATGGTAAAGTAATTGTCTCCTAATCAGGTAGGCACCACTATCTGCTAGTTAAGCAGTTGTATGACTCACATGTTTTCATTTAGGACTTCGTAACTAGAGCTCTCCAAGAAATACAGAGCAATCCTCAAACCCACTTAAGCTGTGCCTTGAGTTTACGGTTTACAAGCCTCAAACCATGCTGGCAGAAGTCTGGCCAATATGTGCTGAGGGTGTTCACACAACTTAGAAGACAACAGATCTCCTCCCTCCCTCCTTTGCTCTCAAACTAGTTTCTTTTGTTTTCAGAGAGACATATGAGATAAGTGAATTCTCAAATTTTGTTACAAGGGGAGCTACTAAGTGATGATGGAGTTCCCCCTGGTGGTTTGAGTAGGTATAATTGTATTATCTTCCCTAATTATATTATCTTCCACAACTAAGTAATCCTATGTTGAGTAATGTTTGAATATTACTAGATTTTTGTTGTTGCTTGCAAGAAAGGTAGTGCCTTAAAGTTATGCAATAACATTAAACGGGAAGCTTAAAACTTTAAACCGCTTTATTACAAATATAAACCGTTTGTATGTTAGGGATTAAGGACTTTTTTTTTTCTTTCTCCAAAACCAGATGTCTACAATTAGGCTCTTTAAGCCATATTTAGGCACCTAAATAAGTAAACTCATTTTCAAAGGTGTGAGCATCTGAAACTCATTGAAGTCATTGGGAGCTACAGATGTTGAGCAACTTTGAATATTGGGCAACTTTTATTTAGGTCCCTAAGTATGGCTTTGCCTGCCCAACTTTAGGCACCCATTTGTGAAAAATTTTGCCCAAGTTAAAAAAATTAGCAACCCTCTTGGTAACTTTAGTTTTGAAACAGGTACGTTCTAAATGTTTAGAAATGTAAAAGCATTTATGTCCAATAACTGTTTTTTAAATAAGTTTTTATGAACAGAATCATTTTTATTCTGGGACACTTTATAAGATGAATCAATACAATTCTGAATATAGTATTATAGGACAAGTATAATGTTTTAGAACTACAATGGAATATATAAAGGTATTATGGGCCAACTGTTCCCTAAAATGAACATGTGTGAAGGTCCCATTAACTTCATCCTGAGCTCTGGGCATGAAAACATGGCAGAATTTGACCCTGTGCTTTAAAAAACAAACAAACACATAAACAAAAAACTATCAATTAAGCTTTTGAAATAATAAAGATTTCTGAGACAATACACATTTTGTAAAAAGTTACATATTTACCATGTAGACTAGAATTGCTTTAAGCAATCTCAGTGCTTGTCTACACAAACACTTTAGTTTGCAGTGAGCTGGGGTGTAAATCTATCCTGTGCTAACCTGCTGCACACTGTGTCTGTGTGGACTTTGCTGCTGTGCACTAAAAATTCTGTGGTGCACTTTAATCTACTCCCATTTCAAAGCAGAGATGATTAAAGCACACTACAGAACTTCTAGTGTGTGGCAGCATGATCCTCATGGACATTTAGTGTGCAGCAGGCTACTGCTGGGTAGATTTACACCCCAGTTCGCTGCAAAGTAAGTGTTTTTGTGTAGACAAGCCCTCACTAAATATTAGACATATTGGACCAATCGTGGCTCTAGAATTTACTACATAGCAAAAGAAAAATACTTTAACATCCCTGAGTCAATACATATGCTCTTTTGCAGCAATTCAAGTTAACATACATCTAAATAGGATACCTTTAATGCCTTTAAAGTCTCTTGGATAAAATACAGGTACATATATATTTATCAGAGGGTTTGGAATGGTTCTCAGATAAAATTCTGTATTGTTTTACATTAAAAACAGATAAGGTATCCATATTTAAATAACAATGGTTGTGACAGTAAACCAGGAACTACAAGAAAAGTATAAACTGGAGCATTTTACTCACTTTTTCCTAAGTTCAAAATAAGTTAGGAACAAATTAATTGAAGGATAATTTTTAATAGTTGAAACCTTAATGAATAGCTGCCATTTACAAATGTATCTAAATTTTCTAGAGCTATACTAGTACTATTGAATATTTATAAAATGCTTTCTTTTTATAGAATTGATATCTGATTCTGTTGCCATTTTACTTGGAGTTTTGACTTGACTCCAGAAAAGTAGGATTAGGTCCATAACAGTATGATTCTGTAGACAGACATCTAAATTAAGCAGTCACCACTTCAAATATTTATATAGTGGAAACTACAAATACTATACAGTGGAAACATTGTTTTAATTTACTTACTGAATTCCAGATGCCAGGTGTTCCTCTTTATTTGTTAAAATTTCATCATGGAAAAAACATTTACTAGATATCCCTCTGATGACTCTTGCCAGACTGTCACCTTTAACTTAAAATTTTGCCTTTTTTATTATTTTCACATCTTTAATACAATATATTTATCTATATTTATAAATACCATAAGTAAGGGCTTAGAGCAAAAATAATTTACTCTTTATAACCCATTAAACATCCATAACACTTTATGATCTGTTTTAAATTATCAAATTCACTGTAAAAATATCAATCAAGAGAATTCTCTTGATTAACAGGTGGGTGTGACCTATTAATCTTTTAAAGACTTGTCATAACTTTTCACGAAATATATATTTCAAATAGATTATTTAGATATACTCATATTTGAATAACGCTTCTGCATAAGAAAAACAATTAGAAAAGCCATTAACATCAGTGACGGTCTTAAAACCACAACAGCAATACAGGACTCATCACATACGATCCTATTCTCCCAGGGTGGATACCATCTTGTGTAACCTATAAACAAGCATACAAACACAAATTCTTATTGGGCACAACATGCTTATAAAGAACTAAACTTGAAGTAATAGTGTAGAATTGTAATACATACGTATAATTTTATCACGTTTTGGATTTCCTAGGAGGGAAAAAAGAAAGAAATAGTTTAATCAGCTAGGAACAAATAGTTACTCACCATACAGTCACTGTGATTCTTTGAGATGATTCATGTGGATCCCACTCTTACTGCACATGCTCTACATGCACAAGAGTTCAGAGTTAATTGACCAGCAGTGTCCATTGGGGTTGCCCTCTCCTTTGCGCTCCCCCACTCAAGGGCAGAAAGGGCATAGGGACACCAATTGCTATTTAGGTGTTTCACCACCCAGAATCCAAATGAAAGATTCCAAGCTACAGAGAAGGAGAACAGGTCGTGGGATCCACATGTACAGAACATCTCAAAGAATCAGTTACTGTAAAGTAACAATTCTTTCTTCTTTGAGAGTCTGTATTTGCGTATCCCAATCCTGGTCATGAGCTAGCGGTTAAGTTCCTATCCCCTGCTTCCTAAAGGAGTTATCTAAGGGCTTGTCTACACTACCGCACGGGGTCGATCTAAGATACTCAACTTCAGCTACATGAATAGCGTAGCTGAAGCTGACGTACTTAGATCTACTTACCACGGTGTCTTCACTGTGGTAAGTTGACAGCTGACGCTCTCCTGTCAACTCTGCTTGCGCTCCTCGTTTTGGTGGAGTACCGGAGGCAACAGGAGAGCGCTCAGCGGTCTATTTTATCACATCTTTACGAGACACGATAAATCAACCCCCGCTGGATCGATCGCTGCCTGCTGATCCGTTGTGTAGTGTAGACAAGCCCTAAATAATGATTGCAGTATAATCCAACCAAATTTGGCATCACATCTGACACCAGACATCAATGAATAGTGGCTCGTGAATATATGAACTTAGCTCCAAGTAGTTGCCCAACAGATAGCAGCTATGGGAGCACTACTAAGATAAGCTGCTGAGGTTGCCTGTGCTCTGGTAGAATGATATCTAACATGAGACAGAGAAGTCAACTTGCTAATGTTACAGGCTGTTCTAATAAAGTTTGATAACTATTTCAAAAATCTTTGAGATGAGAGATTTAGATTTGCTTCCATGTGCCACAAATAATCTTGCTGATTTGCAAAAGAGTTTTTTGTGTGTAGGTAATAGCTCCCTTTACATCTACGGTGTGTAATCTTGTCTCACCTGGAGATGAATGAGGTTTCAGAAAGAACCCTGGTAAACATATCTAACGGTTGGTCTGAAAGTCTGAGACTACTTTTGGAATAAATTTGGGTACTTGTTGTCATTACTGTAGATACTGATGTGAGAGATGGTATCATCATCCGTACTGACAGCTATTCAGAAGAGAATGGTTTTAGGACTGATGTTGAGGGTGGTACTGGCTTTGCTACAGAGTTATCTAGAATAACAACTCTAGATTCCTCTTGCCCAGTACCAGAGATGAGAAGCGATGCTCCTTTCTCCCACAGACAGCAGTGGTAACTGACTCCTCTGAGGTGTCTGAGCTCTGGTCTACACTACGAGTTTAGGCCGAATTTAGGAGCATTAGGTCGATTTAACCCTGCACCCGTCCACATGACCAAGCCTGTTTTCTTGACTTAAAGGGCTCTTAAAATCGATTTCTATACTCCTCCCCGGCGAGGGGTTTAGCACTAAAATTGACTTCGCTGGGTCGAATTTGGGGTAGCGTGGATGCAATTCGATGGTATTGACCTCCAGGAGCTATCCCAGAGTGCTCCATTGTGACTGCTCTGGACAGCACTCTCAGCTCAGATGCACTGGCCAGGTAGACAGGAAAAGCCCCAGGAACTTTTGAATTTCATTTCTTGTTTGGCCAGCATGGAGAGCTGATCAGCACAGGTGACCATGCAGAGCTTATCAGCACAGGTGACCATGGAGTCCCAGAATCGCAGAAGAGCTCCAGCATGGACTGAACAGGAGGTACTGGATCTGATCGCTGTATGGGGAGAAGAATCCGTGCAGGCAGAACTCTGTTCCAAAAGACGAAATGCCAATATATTTGCCAAAATCTCACAGGGCATGATGGACAGAGGCTACAACAGGGACACACCGCTCTCCTCTCTGATGTTGATGTGGAGACCAGACACCTTGAGTCCTGTGGTCTCCTAGATGTGCTCCCCCGCCAAGTCTGATGCGTCCGTCACTAGAGAAAGAGATGGTTGTGGACTGACTAAGGGGACCCCTGAGCATACCTCCTGAGGGTTGAGCTACCACAGGAGGGAGTCGAGGACCAGGCAAGGCAGGGTCACTATCCTGTCCATGCTGTCCCAGGCTGGGTGATACACTGACGCGAGCCACGACTGAAGAGGTCAAAGCCTGAGTCTGGCGTGCTGTACCACATAGGTACAGGCAGCCATGTGTCCCAGAAGCTTCAGGCAGTTTCTTGCTGTGGTGGTGAGAAACTGTCTGAGGCCTCGAATGATGTCGGCCAGGGCCTGAAACCAAGCTTCCGGCAGATATGCCCTGGCTTGGGTCGAGTCCTGTACTGCCCCTATAAACGCTATCCTCTGGACAGGGGACAGAATCGATTTTGCTTCGTTTAGAAGGAGACCCAGGCTGTTGAAGGTGGCTCTGATGAATCTGACATGAGGTTCCACTTGGGTCCTGGAGCAGCCCTTGATCAGCCAATCATTGAGGTACGGAAACGCCTGTAGCTGGTGCCTACGCAGGAATGTGGCGATGACCGTCATGCACTTGGTGAAGACTTGAGGTACTGCTGACAGGCCTAATGGAAGGACTGTGAATTGATAGTGGGTATTGTTCACTACAAACCTGAGATACTTTCTGTGGGGCTGAGTGATTGCAATACGAAAATACGCGTCCTTCCAAGTCAAGGGCAGCATACCAGTCTGCTGGATCCAATGAGGGGATGAAGGAGGCCAAAGAGACCTTGCGGAACTTGAGTTTCTTCATGAACTTATTGAGTTATTGCAGATCCAAGATGGGCCTGAGGCCACCTTTGGCTTTCAGTATTAGGAAATACCAGGAATAGAAGCCCTTGCCCTTCCGCTCCTGAGGAACCTCTTCCACTGCCCCTAGCAATAGGAGTGAGTGCACCTCCTGTATAAGGAGTTTCTCATGAGAGGGGTCTCTGAAGAGGGACGGGGAAGGGGGCTGGAAGGGCAGGAGGGCACAGAATTGGATGGAGTATCCCCTCTCTACCATGTGGAGCACCCAATGGTCTGAAATAATATGCGACTATGCTCAGTAGAAAGAGATAGTTGGGACGAAAAGGTAAGGCAGGGTGGATCCAGATCTTGCTCTGGTACGGTTGTCCTTGACTGCACCATCAAAAGGCCAGTTTACCCTGAACATTGCTTGGGTTGTCCCAAGCCCTGGCCAGAGGGTTAACATGACCTTCTCCTGCCACTCTGATTTCTCCTTCAGGAGCAATCTTGGTGGTTCTGATGATCGAACCACTGAGGAGGCTGTGGACAGAAGTGTCTCCTCTGCGTTGAAGGTGTATAGAGGCCCAGGAACCTGAGGGTGGCTCTGGAGTCTTTAAGGCTGTTTAGCCTTTTGTCAGTTTTCTCTGAAAAGAGAATCTCACACTCAAAAGGCAGATCCTGAATGGTTTGCTGTACCTTGGAGGGGAGGCCAGAATCCTGGAGCCATGAGCCCCTTCTCATAGACACTCCTGTGGCCATAACCCTTGTGACCACATCTGCCCTGTCAAGTGCCACCTGAAGGGATGCCCTTGAGATCAGTCTCCCTTCCTCAACCAACGCTGAAAACTCAGCACGGAAGTCTGAGGGGACCAACTCCGTGAATTAAGACTATCTGATGACTATGACCTGCTGGTTGGATATTCGGAGTTGTAATCCCCCAATGGAGTAAACCTTTTGTCCGAAGAGATCTAACTTTTTGCGTCCCTGTTCTTGGGGGAAGGGCCTTGGAAGCCTTGCCTCTCCCACTGTTTAGCAGCATCCACCACCAGAAAGTCAGGCTGGGGGTGAGAAAAGAAATGTTTGTAGCCCTTGGAGGGTACAAAGTATCGGCGCTCATTACGCTTTGCAGTAGGTGGCAGCAAGGCCGGGGTCTGCCACAAGGTCTTATTCATATACGTAATTGTTTTAATTAATGGCAAGGCGATATGGGAAGCGCCAGAGGGGGCCAGGATGTTGACCATAGGGTCTGCATCGTCTACAACTTCCTCCGCCTTAATGCCCAACCCCTGCAACCCGGCGCAGCAGCTGCTGCAACACCCTGAAGTCTTCCAGAGCTGGGGCTACTGAAGTGCCCACCAGGGCCCAATCAGGTGAGGAGGGGGAGGAGGCCAGCAGGGGAGGTGGTTGCTCCCTACCATCCCCACCTGAGGGATCTCATGAACCTGGGGGGGACTGCGATAGGCCTGCCTGGTCCCAGTGCCGCGAGAGGCGTGATGGTTGGTACCAGCATTGTGCCCCCACACCAGTGCTGGTGTTGTACCTGACCTCTCCGGTGCCGAAGGTGTGGTTGAGGTGGGCGCCATCGGTCGGTGTCAATGCTGAGGACGGCACCGCAGCTGTCGGTGTTGGTGCCGTTGCTGATTGTCGCAGAATGAATGTCGCGGACGCCACTGATGCTGTTCCCGAGCGGGACTCATGCCTCCGACCCTGGGCTTGATGAAAGGCCCACTGAGTCCAAAAGGGCCACTGAGACAGATTTTGCCAATAAGGGGGCCACTGCATTGGGCATCTTATGGTGCCAAGAGGTGGATCTTCTTCTCCTACTATAGTTGGAGCAGTATGAGTCAGACTCCGACTCGGAATAGGAGGATCAGGGTGGCGCAGCTCCTCTCAACGTAGAGCGTCAAGAACCAGGGGACTGACCACGCTGCCTTGATGAAGGTGCTGGCATGGAGGGGTGCCGAGGTGATGGGGAACGACATGCCATCATCACCAGCTTTCCCTTAGACTGTCCAGGGTGCCAGGATGGAGCCTGCGGTACCAGCACGTCCTCCTGTCTTGGCGGCGAGAACAGTACCATGAGTCTGAGCAGGTCCTGCGCCACTACAAAAGCCTCTGGGGTGGATGGGAGTGGCAGGTGCTCCGATGGGTTCGGTGAGCAAGACAGGCCCGGACTCAACTGCCTCACCTGGGCAGGAGTCAATGTGGCTGGTCCTGGGTCTTGCTGAGGGGGATCTTCATCTCTGATCTCTTTTTCTTCTGCGCTGGCGACTGGGACCGGTGCTGAAAGCTGGAGTGCCCCTGAGGGGCTCCATGACATTGCCGAGCTTCCTTGCCAGTGCCTTTTTTCAATGCTGGATCTTTCAAGGATGGCACCGGAGTGCTTCACGTCAAAGATGACACGCTGGGAGCGGGATCTCCAGTGCCTGTGTCCAACTGAGGTTGGTGAGATGCCTCCACGAGGAGAATTTTGAGACACTGCTCCATCTCTTTAAGGGTTCTCGGTCAGAATTCCCGACAAATCTTGCAGCGTTCTTTTTGGTGACCCTCACCCAGGCACCGTAAACAAGAGGTGTGGGGGTCATTTTTGGGCATGTGCTTCACGCAGAGCTGGCAAGTCTTAAAGCCCAGGGATTGCAGCATGCCCCGGTAACAAATGGGGGTGAAACGGGGGGAATCCCCCCCACCGCCGTAACTGAAATTTATAGAACTACTACTAGACTATACTAACTTACTAAACTGGAAACTTAACTATGTATAGCGTAAGTAAAGAACTGCTAAGCTGCTTGCCAAAGTAAGAGGAAGGGGAAGTACCAGCTACTGGCACTGGCGGTAAGAAGGAACTGAGGGGGTGGCGGATCGGCCGGGCTCTATATTGAGCGCCATGAAGGTGTGACTCCAGGGGGCACCTAGGCCGACCTACAGATGCTGCTAATGGAAAAATTATCCGGCTACTGTGCACGTGCGCGTACACACACCTGACTGGAATTGACACTCGAAGAAGAACTGTAGCTAATGTGTTTCAAGCTGGTCACTTAAAAATTCAGATTCAAAGGATTAGTGACTGATTCTGAAAATAAAGCTAATCTGATATCTTTCTGTCCCCTGAGCAAAGGAAGACAGAAGGCATAAGATTTTGGAAGTGAATCACTGCCTAAATAAGTGATGTAGCATGGAGGGCTTGGGTTTTATGGAGCACTAATCCATCTTCCATGGGGAGAAGGGGTTTTATAGGTTGGATGGCTTCTACCTCAGTAGAAAGAAGACCAATCTCCTTGTGGATAGGCTGACTAGAGTAGTTAGGAGGGGGTTAAATTAATAGCAATAGGGGAGGGTAAAAAAAAAAGAGGGAAGATATGAGAACTCAGCACAAAATCGAGATGTTGAGAACAAAATTAACCAAGGAACCAAAGGACATCAAGAAATTCTTTAACTGCCTATACATTAATGCTAGAAGCTTGGGTAACATACAAGAGGAATTGGAATTGCTAATTTATTATCATAAATTTAATCTAGTTGGTATTACTGAAACCTGGTAGAATGAGTCCACAATTGGAATGTTAAAAATCAATGGTTATAACCTATTTATGAAGGATCAAATGGCAAAAGGGGAAGGGGAGTGGCACTTTGTCAAAAATGGCATTACCTGTATAAGTCACTGATAGCTTGGAAGAAAATGTTTTTGAATCATGGATCAATGTCTTAACAGATAAAGCACAAGATGAGATACTAGTCAGTGTCTGCTACAGACCACAAATCACACTGGGGAACAAGATAACTGCCTCCTTACGCACCCTCTATAATGTGTAGGTGGGGGTGGGAGGCAAAAAACCAACATAATATTAGGTGATCATGGGGGAATTTCAACTTGAGTGACACACACTGGAGGTCTCATTCTGCCAGTACTAAAGCATCCTTAGAATTTCTAAACATTATAGATGACAATTTTCTAACTCAAAAAATGTTGCAACAAACACAAAGGAATTCTATATCAGATATTGTCCTAACAGATAAAGAGGAACTGATTACAAAACTAAAAGTTAGTGGCAGCTTAGATACAAGTGACAATCACTTGACCACATTTACAATGTGCATGCAAAATAAAGTCCAGGCCAGTAATAATATATATATATATATATATACACACACACACACGGTACTTTTAATAGATCTACTTTCACAAAGCTGAAAACAATTATGAGCCACTTCAACAGAGAAAGAATTTAATCAGAAATATGTGATATTTGGGAACCATTTAAGAACACCGTACTAGATACTCCAGTGCCACAACTGAGGAAGAAGACTGCTGGTTTTAAAAAAAACAATCCCGGTTTAGAGGGGACGTGAAGGCAGCTGTAAACAATAAATATATAACTAACAGAAGAATGGGGAAGTTAATAATAATTAATATAAATCAGAAGTTAGGAATTTTAGAAAGTTAAGGGAAGCCAAGGGATGTACAGAGAACTCTCTAGACACCACAGTTAAGGACAATAATATATGAGGAACAAAAAGAATCCTGACAATAGTACTGGTCAATTACTAGGCGGAAGTGGTAGAATTATCAATAATAATGAAGAAATAGCAGAAGTGTTCAATTAATATTTATTCTTTATTTGGGAAAAAAAGATAGTATTATCACCATATGATAAGACTGTCTTTCCATTCCACTAGTGTCTTTGGGGGATGTTAAACAGAAGCTACTAAAGTCAGACATTTTTAAATCAGCAAGTCCAGATGACTTGCATCCAAGAGTTTTAAAAGAGCTGATAAAGGAGTGTGCTGGACCATTCATGTTTATTTTCAATAAGTCTTGGAACACTGGGGAAGTTCCAGAGGACTAGAAGAAAGCTAATGTGCCAATTTTTAAAAAAGAGTAAACTGGGTGACGTGGGTAATTATAGGCCTGTGAGCCTGACACTGATCCTGGCAAAATAAAGGATATGGTACTTGATTAATAAAGAACTCAAGGAGGGTAATGTAATTAATGCAAAACAACATGGTTTATGGGAAATAGAGCCTGTTAAACTAACTTGATTTTTTTAATGAAATTACACAGTTGGTTGATAAAGATAATAATATACTTAATAATAATAGTTTGATGTAATATACATAGACTTCTGTAAAGCATTTGACTTGGTACCACATGACATTTTGATTTAAAAATTTTATATAGTTCTAGGTTAACATGATGCACATTAAATGGATTAAAAACTGGCTAAGTGATAGGTCTCAAAATGTAATTGTAAATGGGGAATCAACATTGAGCAGGTGTGTTCCCAGCAGGGTCCTGCTGTTCTTCACCCTACCCTATTTAACATTGTGATGGGTGCCTACCCCACAACAGGCCTGAGTAGAGAGAAAGGGCCAATTAAGCCTGCAACAGGCTGCACCAGGGGGAGAGTCAGGGCTGATAAGCTTTTAATTGATGATGAAGTGCAGCTGGGCAATGGTCAGGCTGAGCTGCGATAAAACCAGGAAATGGAGTATAAGAAGGGGGCTGCAGCAGAAAAGATCTGCAGTCGCTCTCTGGGCTTAAAGAGGTAAAGGAGGAAACCTGAGGGACAATAAAAGCTCTGGGACCCTGGCCCTGAGAGAAGGGTGGAGAAGGAACCTGATCAAGGCTAAGTAGGAAGCAGCCCAGGGAAACAGCAGTGATGTTTGGGACAGTGCAGCTTTTGGCTGTGGGTTGTAGTGTCCCTGGGCTGGAATCCAGAGTAATGGCTGGGCCCAGGTTTCCATAACAATCACTGGAGAAATGGCACTGACTGGGCAGTGGCATTTAAGACTGCCTGAGATGGTTTGTCCGGTAGGACTTTGATACCCCAGAAGGGGAGGATTATAGTGACCTAGCTGCAGGGCCAAGCTCTGAAGAGAGCGCACCCTGAGCAAGGGAGAGGAAATAATCTGACTTCAGAAAGCGTGAGTGTGAAACCATGGGGCAAGAAACTGAAGGCAGGGATGTCAGACTAGTAGTGTGCTAATCCCAAGGCAGCGCCCCAGTGGTCAGTAGCAAACTCCAGGCCAAAGCCTTTATCAATGACCTGGCAGAAAACACACAATCATCGCTGAGGAAGTTTGCAGATGATGCAAGATTTGGGGGTGTGGTAAGCAATGAAGAGGACAGGTTACTGATTCAGAGCAATCTGGATCGCTTGATAAACTGGATACAAGCAAACAGTATGTATTTTAATATTGCTACATGTTAATGTACACATCTGAGAACACAGAATATAGCCATACTTACACAAAGGGGGACTCTATTCTGGGAAGTAGTGACTGACAAAGATTTGGGGGTCATGGTGGATAAACAGCTGAACATGACCTCCTAGTGTGATGCTGTGGCCAAAAGAGCTAGTACAATCCTAGGATGCATAAACAGGGAAATCTTGAATAGGAGTAGAGAGTTTATTGTATTTCTATGTTTGACACTGGTGCAACTGCTGCTGGAACACTGTGTCGAGTTCTGGTGCCCACAATTCAAGAAGGATGTTGATAAAGTGGAGAGAGTTCTAATCCTTTCATCATCCTTGTGGCTTTTCTCTGAAAACATGCCTTATAACTTGAGTCTATCAATCTATTTAACATAACAAAGAGAAGGCTAGGGGGTGACTTGATTACAGTCTATAAGGATCTACATAGAAAACAAATATTTAATGATGTTCTCCTCTTGATTAAAGAGACAGGTATAATATGATCAAATGGCTGGAAGTTGAAGCTAAACAAATTCAGACTGGAAATAAGGTAAATTTTTAAACAGTGAGAATAATTAACCATTGGATGGATTCTCCCTCATTGACAATTTTCAAATCAAGAAGGGGGGTGTTTCCTAAAAGATATGCTCTAGAAATTATGTTGGGGAAGTTCTCTGGCCTGTGCTATTAGGAAGGTAATAGTAGATGATTACAATGGTTCTTTCTGGCCTTAGACTATGAATCTATATGTAACTTAAGGCAATGAGCAATTGTCAAAGAGAACCCAGGCCTTTCCTAGTGCCCAGTCTTGATTTCAGTCTGTACCTCTCAATTGAAACAGAAAATAAATGTCCTAACTAGAGCTGGGTAAATAACTAGTTTGGCTCACTGGCAATTCTGAAAAATAAGATACAAAAGTATGTTTGGGTTGAATGGAACATTTTGGTTCAGGTATTTAAGAAAGGCAAAGGAAATGATTGGATAGATTCACAAAACATCCTTATAACCTTTAGCTCAGTGGTGAGGGTACTCTCATGGGAGGGGAAAAACTCGGGTTCAAATCCCCTGTTGGGAGTAAGAACTTAAACCCAGATGTGTCCCCCAACTCCCAGATGAGCACCCTAATCACCAGGCTATAGGGTATTCTGGGTGGGTTGTTTTTTCAATCACTCCCATTGAGGATGTTCCACTTTGTATAAATACTTAAATATTTAGTGGAGTGGGGACTAGAACAGGGGTCGGCAATCTTCGGCACACGGCCCATCAGGTTAATCCATTGGCAGGCCGCGAGACATTTTGTTTACGTTGACCATCTGCAGGCATGGCCGCCTGCAGCTCCCAGTGGCCGTGGTTTGCCGTTCCTGGTCAATGGGAGCTGTAGGAAGCGGTGCGGGCCGCAGGGATGTGCTGGCTGCCACCGCTTCCTGGAGCTCCTATTGGCTGGAAGCGGTGAACTGCAGCCATTGGGAGCTGCGGGATTCCGTACCTGCGGATGGTCAACATAAACAAAATGTCTCGTGGTCTACCAGCGGATAACCCTGATGGGCTATGTGCTGAAGGTTGCTGACCCCTGGACCAGAACTTGGGTGGTGTTTGGAGCACTCACTGAAGTGGGGGGAGAAGAGACCTGGGTTCAAACCTAGGCTTCCCAAGAGGAGTGCCCTAACCACTGTGCTAAAGGTTACTCGGGGAGGGGTGGTGACAGGACTACATAGAGCTTTGTAGGGGCCTGGGGAAAAATCTGAAAGTGAGGGCCGCCCCCTTCTAAGGGTGAAAAAACCCCTGAGGGGAGGCCTCAGGGTGGGGTGGAGGGTTGGAGAGTGAGTCTGCCCTGCATTCACCATGCAGCAATGGCTCCTGTCCCACAGGGACAAGACTGGCTCCCCACACTGGGCACTGAGGCCGGGCACAGAGGGTCACAAGCACCCCTGAAGTTTAGCACTGACTGGCACTGCAACTCTGTGCACCAGATCGCAACACCACACACTCAAAGGGCTTGAGAACCTTCTGGAATAGAGAACTAGGACAAACTGCTCCTTTCCCCCCCTGGACAGTTGGGGGGGCACCATCCCCTCCACCAACTATTTTTGTACTTAAATTCCTTTGTAAGTCTGTTTTGATTTTCTGGGCTAATCTGTTTCATTAATGTCAAAATAGTTCATTTTAACAATTTTCAAAATTTCTTTCTTTTGGTCAAAATAACTACTGAAATCAACACCAATTCACAAAATGCTTCAGTCAACCTGAATCTGCATTTTCTTGGTAGAAAAAGAAAATGTAGCCAAAAATTTTGCCAAGCTCAAGTCCTCACTTTATTTTGACATCTATGCAGCATCGGGAGACCTCTAGTTTGTGACCTTTAGCATTGTCATTCTTTTGCATATCTGTAAGAGCTTTTTGAAATAAGATCTATTCTAACCTAATTGCCTTCCATGATGAGATAACTGGCTCTGTGGATGAGGGGAAAGCAGTGGATATGCTATTCCTTGACTTTAGCGAAAGCTTTTGGTACAGTCTCCCACAGTATTCTTGCCAGCGAGTTAAAGAAGTATGGGCTGGATGAATGGACTATAAGGTGGATAGAAAGCTGGCTAGATCATTGGGCTCAACAGGTAGTGATCAATGGCTCCATGTCTAGTGGGCAGCTGGTGTCCAGCGGAGTGCCCCAAAGGTTGGTCCTGGGGCCAGTTTTGTTCAGTATCTTCACTAATGATCTAGAGGATGGCATGGATTGTACCCTCAGCAAGTTTGCAGATGACACTAAACTGGGAGGAGTGGTAGATGCTCTGGAGGGTAGGGATAGGGTACAAAGGGACCTAGACAAATTAGAGGATTGGGCCAAAAGAAATCTGATGAGGTTCAACAAGGACAAGTGCAGAGTCCTGCACTTAGGAAGAGAGAATCCCATACACCGCTACAGGCTGGAAACCAACTGGCTAGACAGCAGTTCTTCAGAAAAGGACCTAGGGGTTACAGTGGACGAGAAGCTGGATTATCAGTCAGTGTGCCCTTGTTGCCAAGAAGGCTAACAGCATTTTGTGTTGTATAAGTAGGAGCATTGCCAGGAGATCGAGGGACATGATCGTTCCCCTCTATTTGGCATTGGTGAGGCCTCATTTGGAGTACTGCGTCCAGTTTTGGGCCCCACACTACAAGAAGGATGTGGGAAAATAAAAATGATTAGGGGGCTGGAGCACGTGATTTATGAGGAGAGGCTGAGGGAACTGGGATTATTTAGTCTGCAGAAGAGAAGAATGAGGGGGGATTTGATAGCTGCTTTCAACTACCTGAATGGGGGTTCCAAAAAGGATGGATCTAGACTGTTCTCAGTGGTAGCAGATGACAGAACAAGGAGTAATGGTCTCAAGTTGCAGTGGGGGAGGTTTAGGTTGGATATTAAGAAAAACTTTTTCACCTGGAGGGTGGTGAATCACTGGAATGGGTTACCTAGGAAGGGGGTGGAATCTCCTTCCTTGGAGGTTTTTAAGGTCAGGCTTGACAAAGCCCTGGCTGGGATGATTTAGTTGGGATTGGTACTACTTTGAGCAGGGGGTTGGACTAGATGACCTCCTGAGGTCCCTTCCAACCCTGATATTCTCTGTAGCTTTCTATACTGCACTCATCGCCATAGTATCTGAGTGCCTTAATAGATTGGATTCCAGGGTTCCTGCTTCTGATGTTCTTAAACAAAAAATGTTGCTGTTAGTTTGTGGCTTTTGCAAGTAGCTCTTCAAATTTTTTGGCCTACCTAATTATACTTTACTTGCCAGAATTTATGCTCCTTTTTATCTTTCTCCGTAGGATTTGACTTCCAAGTTTAAAAATATATTTTGCCTTTAACCACCTCTTTTACTTTGTTTAGTCGTGGTTGCATTTTTTTTTTTTGGCCCTCTTCCTGTAGTGTGGTTTTTTATTTATTTGGGTATACATTCAGTTTGAGCCTCTATTATGGTGGTTTTTAAAAGATTTCCATGCAGCTTGTGAGCATTTCACACTACTGACAGTTTCTTTTAATTTCTATTTAACTAGCCTTCTCATTTTTATACAGTTCCCCCTTTTGAAGTTAACTGCTACTCTGTTGGGTTTCTTTGGTATTTCCCCCCCTGCAAGGATGTTAAATTTATATGAAACAGCCCTGTGAAGAATGGCACACTCCTATAGATTAATTGTCTGCAGGCTGCACATCTGCAGGGATAAGTCACTCTTTCACATCCTGGCACGAATTAGTCACAACCGTTTCCCAAAAGTGACTGGATGCTAGTGAACAAATAAATGTCAGATATACTGTAAGCTGCCCAAAGAGTGCTTAGCTGGAACTTTACTTTCTTGGATCAGTGATTTTTAAATTGGTTATTAGCCTTTAACAGAAAGTCAGTGATTGGTAGCATCTTGTCCCAATGACAGTAATAACTGGCTAAAACCAATCTGGTAGTTTGCAATCCTTATTGAGATACTAATTCAGTAAGACATGAAGTACTTAATTAGGTGCTTTACTGAATAGGAATGGACTTGAGTATACACTAAAGTGCTTTGTTGAATTGTGGCCTGAGAGGGTCCTGAGATGGTATAAAGAATATAAGGAACAGTTTATCAATAGGGTGGATATTGTTTGCCTTTTCCTAGTCCCTAATAAATTCACTTTTACTTACTACATAGATTGTCCACACAGGTGTCCTCTTTTGAGCACTGACTACATGATGCTCCTGCTTTATAAGGTTTTCTTGGGTAATTGCCGCTACAAAGGCAGAAGAAAATTCTGTTAGATGAATTTCACTGTGTACAATTTTAATAAGATCCTACATTTAAGGTATTAAACACATTCAGGGCCGGCCTTAAGGAAAATGGCACCCTGGGCGAACTTGCATTTTGGTGCCCATGGGCATGGTGCCCCCCATTGCCCCTGGTCCCCCATGGGCTCCCCACCCTCCCTTCCCCCAACCCCTGCACTGTGCCACCTTCAACCCTAATCCCTGCTCTCCCCTCCCATGCCCCCTAAGCCCTGCACCCCTTCACTCCTATCCTGTGCCCCTAACCCCTGCACTTTGCCTCCTTCGTTTCTCCCTTCTCCCTCCTGAGCCCCCTACCCTGCATCTCCCTCCTGCACCCATGTGGGGAAACTGACCCACCTGGATGTACAAAACAGTTGGCATTTCTGCTCACTCCTCCACTGGACTGCTGCTCCTCCGCCCCATGCACACCCCCCCCCCCCCCGGGCTGCCTACGGAGAGGGCAGGAGAGTAGCAGCTGCTGATGCCTCAGCACAGCCCAGGTGGGGAAGTGACCTGAATGCAGGGAGCCCTGGTGTTGTGTGTGTGCCTAAGTATATGAGTGTGCTGTCTCTTTAAAAAAGCATTCAAGGTCAAGATCCTGAAGGCTTGTGTTCAGATACAAGCAGCGGCCAGCAGCTCTAAACCCAGAGAGGCAGCAGCAGGGAAACAGATTCCCCCTGTCCTGTCACCCCAGCTCAGTGAAAATTGGGTACACAGGTGTGTGTGTGTGTGGGGGGGAACACCCTAACATCAGCCCCCGCCACCCCACAGCAGACAGGCAGACACTCCCAGTCTCGAGTGGGCAGGGACAGCAGCAGCTTCGCAGGTGGAGGGGAATCCCTGCTCCGGAGGAGTCATCTGGCTCAGAGGGCTGGTTGTCCAACTGCCCCCTGCAGCTCAGGTCTCCCTCCCCCACCCACACCAGCCCCCTCTCCAGCGCTGCTGCTCGCCTGCCACTTCTGTCAGCCCAGCTGGCTCTGGCAGGTCAGGTGGAAATCCAAACCCTGTGCACAGCATCCTCTTCGGTGCTGGGTTTACAATAGCGCCAATGGTGCCATGGAGCCGGGTCCATGCTCAAGCGGAGCAGGCTGGGGCCCCTTCTGACTGTGCCTTAAGACCCCACCAGCTCATTGGCTTCCCCCCCCCCCCACTTGCTCCTCTCGGCCAGCCCAGCCGAGGGCTCCTCTCCGCTTCCTGGCCAGACCCCGGTGCACCTCCAGTTCCAGGCAGTCTCTGCTTCTCACCCACTGTGGGGCCCTGCCTGCCTCCCTGGAGCTGAGCTGCCTGGGTCTGGTGCAGAAGCCTGGCCAGTTGTGGGGAGACAGTGTCGGGGGCTTGGCTGGGTTCCTCCAGGCAAGTGGCTCCTGAGGGAGCCCAGATCGCGCTACTCCCAAGGGGCTGGAGCGATGACCACCCCTGGTTGTGCTGCCGGCTCAGCCTGGCAGACAGTTGCCTCCCAGCAGGGCGGGTGAGTGTGGCTGGGAGACAAGGCATGGGGGAGTGGGTCTCAGTAGGGCCTGGGGGCGTACTGGGCTGTGAGAGGGCAGGGAACATCTGTGTGTGTTTTGGGGCATTAGGGAGTGGGGGTTCTGTGTGGGGTTGTGGTGGGGCTGTGGGCAGAGAGATGCTGGCCTCTTTCTGCCCCATCCCACACCCTCTCCCGAGTGCCCCCCTGCCTTCACTCTGACTCTTCCTGCCCCTGCTCCTCCCCTGTCCACTTCCCCCCAGTGCCTCCTGCCCACTGCTGATCAGTAGTGCACGGGAGGTGTTGTGGGCAAGGGGGAGGAGCTGATTGGCGGGGTTGCCGGTGGGTGCTCAGTACACACTATATATTTTTTTTCCTGTGGGTGTTCCAGCTCTGGAGCCCCCATGGAGTTGGCACCTATGGGCTATTTGGGGGAGGGGGGAGACTGTGTGGCACGGCATGGGCCTGGCCCCAGCCTCGAGGGGAAGGGGCATGCTGGCAGCACAAGACCAGGCGGGGCACTGTGCGTCTGGATACTGCCAGTTTGTAAACAGTGCCCTCGCACTGGGCTGGGCAGAGCGGGGTCACCCCTGCTGTGCCACATGTCATTGCCCCAGGCTGGCCACTCGCTCTGGTGCAAGGACGTCAGTCCCCACGCTCCATTGCCCCCATGGGGGCCCACAAATATGTTTGACGCTGGGCCCACAAAAGGTTAATCCGGCCCTGGCCCTCTTTGGTGGGCTGCCCTGGGCAGGGGTCTGGACAGCCAAAGGCCAGCTCTGAATACATTAATATAAACTTCTCAGCATATTTTAACAACTGGTAAAACCTCATGGGAAAACAAACATTCTTGAAACCATTCCTTGTGTTCACTGTTCTCCTTCCTCTATTAAAGACAACTGCATTAAAATTCTACCTTTTTCCAAATAGAAAAAGCTAATGATTTATAAATCAAACCCTGCATAAGTGTACAAATTTCTTTAAAATGAATATCTAGCAGTAGAGTTTGGCTGCAACTAAGGTAAATATAATTGCGAGTTTTCTGTAGGCAGAAAACTCAATACACTCCCAAAATCTCTTTCAGCAAAGAGATTTGCATGCTTTTTACAACTGATTTAAATTCCTGAGATAAAGCTTTGATTCACAAAATATTTAAGAACTTGCTTAACTTGATGCATGCGAGTAATCCTACTGCAGTCAATGGGACTTAAAGTTAGAATATGCTTAACTGCCTTGCTTAATTGGGACCAAAGTGCTTAATAAAAGACCAGACCAACAGCTCTGACTTCTCTCAAGTCAGTGCAGGCTGAGTTGAAAATTAGGATATCATCCTAACTCTTGATGAAAGATTTATATGAAGGCTGTTTAACTGAAGTATGCTGGATCTGATAAATTCATCTGCCTGTAAGATTAATGCCTGAATATCACTCTGGAAGGCAAAGTGGAAGTAATTTCATACAAAGCAGATACCCCTATAAGTCAAGTGGTGAAATGGAGAGGAAAACTCAGATGGTAAAAATCTAATGTATTAAGAAAGCTTGTCACAAATAAAAAAAACCTCTGAAAGCAACATCCTTCTAGAATAAGGGTAAACTTAAACTCAAATTTGATTGCAAAATGATTTGTTGGGGGATACCAATGAAATACATTCACACACCTTCCTATTAATTTCCTAGTCTTTTATTTTAAAGATCTAATGTGTAGAATCCCTATGTAAAACCCAGGTCCAACATGCCTTCAAATTCCTGATTTAGTAGGACCTTCTCTCCCCCTTCATATTCTTTGGCAGCCAGTAGGCCATTTCACAGTTATGCTTCTCAAGCTCTTTCAGTCTAGTGACATGTTGGCTAGATTATTTTCTGGTGAAAATAAAGCAGCAATGTCCTGAACTGTAATATTTGTGCCCCTTGCTGCTTGTAGATGTTCTTCCCCACTGCCTCCAGTGGTTGGAAACCTAGAGTCCCAGACACTTCCACACAACTGGAGATGAAATATTATCTTTGTTTTCCAGTTGTATACCTTTATATATTCTGGGACAAAACAAACAAACTGCATAAAATACTCTGTAAAGACAGGAACATTGGCTAAATGAAAGAATTTGCACTTTTAAAATTCACCAGAGAGGTTTTTACATGTGGATAATTGCTGAGTCCTGAATTACTGCTGTTTAGTCAGAGACTGCGCTTAAGGTGTCCGTCCTTCTGTCTGCTAAAAATTAAAAATAAAACAAAACTGTGGCACCTCTGGGTGCAGATATGGAAACTATTAGGACGCAACTCCTAGCATTATGCTGTTGGGAAATCTTTTGGGGCCAGATACTTGCTTGTTTTCAGTTCAATGACAGTCGTAACCCTTGCAATCTCTCAGGATCCAAGTGCCTCCCTTCTTGTCCTCTCCTCTTTTGCAGACACCTTTCCTTCTTAGCCCTGGTCTACACTAGGACTTTAGGTCGAATTTAGCAGCGTTAAATCGATGTAAACCTGCACCCGTCCACACAATGAAGCCCTTTATTTCGACTTAAAGGGCTCTTAAAATCGATTTCCTTACTCCACCCCTGACAAGTGGATTAGCGCTTAAATCGACGTTGCCAGCTCGAATTTGGGGTACTGTGGACACAATTCAATGGTATTGGCCTCCGGGAGCTATCCCAGAGTGCTCCATTGTGACCGCTCTGGACAGCACTCTCAACTCAGATGCACTGGCCAGGTAGACAGAAAAAGAACCACGAACTTTTGAATCTCATTTCCTGTTTGGCCAGCATGGCAAGCTGCAGGTGACGATGATGGAGTCCCAGAATCGCAAAAGAGCTCCAGCATGGACCGAACGGGAGGTACGGGATCTGATCGCTGTTTGGGGAGAGGAATCCGTGCTATCAGAACTCCGTTCCAGTTTTCGAAATGCCAAAACCTTTGTGAAAATCTCCCAGGGCATGAAGGACAGAGGCCATAACAGGGACCCGAAGCAGTGCCGCGTGAAACTGAAGGAGCTGAGGCAAGCCTACCAGAGAGGCGAACGGCCGCTCCGGGTCAGAGCCCCAAACATGCCGCTTCTATGATGAGCTGCATGCCATTTTAGGGGGTTCAGCCACCACTACCCCAGCTGTGTTGTTTGACTCCTTCAATTGAGATGGAGGCAATACGGGAGCAGGTTTTGGGGACGAAGAAGATGATGATGATGATGATTGATGATGAGGTTGTAGATAACTCACAGCAAGCAAGTGGAGAAACCGGTTTTCCCGACAGCCAGGAAATGTTTCTCACCCTGGACCTGGAGCCAGTACCCCCCGAACCCACCCAAGGCTGCCTCCTGGACCCAGCAGGCGGAGAAGGGACCTCTGGTGAGTGAACCTTTTTAAAATACTATACATGGTTTAAAAGCAAGCATGTGAAAGGATTACTTTGCCCTGGCATTCGCGGTTCTCCTAGATGTACTCCTAAAGCCTTTGCAAAAGGTTTCTGGGGAGGGCAGCCTTATTGTGTCCTTAATGGTAGGACACTTTACCACTCCAGGCCAGTAACACGTACTCGGGAATCATTGTAGAACAAAGCATTGCAGTGTATGTTTGCTGGCATTCAAACAACATCCGTTCTTTATCTCTCTGTGTTATCCTTAGGAGAGTGAGATATAATTCATGGTCACCTGGTTGAAATAGAGTGCTTTTCTTCAGGGGACAGTCAGAGGAGCCCATTCCTGCTGGGCTGTTTGCCTGTGGCTAAACAGAAATGTTCCCCGCTGTTAGCCACAGGGAGGGGGGAGGGTTGAGGGGGTAGCCACGCGGTGGGGGGAGGCAAAATGCGACCTTGTAACGAAAGCACATGTGCTATGTATGTAATGTTAACAGCAAGTATTACCCTGAAATATTACACTGATTTATAAAATGTGTCTTTTTAAATACCGCTGTCCCTTTTTTTTTTTTTCTCCACCAGCTGCATGTGTTTCAATGATCACAGGAACTTCTCCTTCCCAGAGGCTAGTGAAGCTTAGAAAGAAAAAAAAAAACGCACTCGCGATGAAATGTTCCCCGAGCTCATGCTGTCCTCCCACACTGACAGAGCACAGGCGAATGCGTGGAGGCAAATAATGTCACAGTGCAGGAAAGCACAAAATGACCGGGAGGAGAGGTGGCGGGCTGAAGAGAGGGCTGAAGCTCAAATGTGGCGGCAGCGTGATGAGAGGAGGCAGGATTCAATGTTGAGGCTGCTGGCGGACCAAACCAGTATGCTCCAGTGTATGGTTGAGCTGCAGCAAAGGCAGCTGGAGCACAGACTGCCACTGCAGCCCCTGAGTAACCAACCGCCCTCCTCCCCAAGTTCCATAGCCTCCACACCCAGACGTCCAAGAACGCGGTGGGGGGGCCTCCGGCCAACCAGCCACCCCACCACAGAGGATTGCCCAAAAAACAGAAGGCTGGCATTCAATAAATTTTAAAGTTATAAACTTTTAAAGTGCTGTGCTTAAAGTGTTGTGTGGCATTTTCCTTCCCTCCTCCACCACCCCTCCTGGGCTACCTTGGTAGTCATCCCCCTATTTGTGTGATGAATGAATAACGAATGCATGAATGTGAAGCAACAATGACTTTATTGCCTCTGCAAGCGGTGATTGACGGGAGGAGGGGCGCGTGGTTAGCTTACAGGGAAGTAGAGTGAACCAAGGGGCGGGGGGTTTCATCAAGGAGAAACAAACAGAACTTTCATACCGTAGCCTGGCCAGTCATGAAACTGGTTTTCAAAGCTTCTCTGATGCGCACCGTGCCCTCCTGTGCTCTTCTAACCGCCCTGGTGTCTGGCTGCGCGTAACCAGCAGCCAGGCGATTTGCCTCAACCTCCCACCCCGCCATAAACGTCTCCCCCTTACTCTCACAGATATTGTGGAGCACACAGCAAGCAGTAATAACAGTGGGAATATTGGTTTCGCTGAGGTCTAAGCGAGTCAGTAAACTGCGCCAGCGCGCCTTTAAACGTCCAAATGCACATTCTACCACCATTCTGCACTTCCTCAGCCTGTAGTTGAACAGCTCCTGACTACTGTCCAGGCTGCCTGTGTACGGCTTCATGAGCCATGGCATTAAGGGGTAGGCTGGGTCCCCAAGGATACATATAGGCATTGCAACATCCCCAACAGTTATTTTCTGGTCTGGGAATAAAGTCCCTTCCTGCAGCTTTTGAAACAGACCAGAGTTCCTGAAGATGCGAGCGTCATGTACCTTTCCCGGCCATCCCACGTTGATGCTGGTGAAACGTCCCTTGTGATCCACCAGAGCTTGCAGCACTATCGAAAAGTACCCCTTGCGGTTTATGTACTCGGTGGCTTGGTGCTCCGGTGCCAAGATAGGGATATGGGTTCCGTCTATAGCCCCACCACAGTTAGGGAATCCCATTGCAGCAAAGCCATCCACTATGACCTGCACATTTCCCAGGGTCACTACCCTTGATATCAGCAGATCTTTGATTGCGTGGGCTACTTGCATCACAGCAGCCCCCACAGTAGATTTGCCCACTTCAAATCGATTCCCAACTGACCGGTAGCTGTCTGGCGTTGCAAGCTTCCACAGGGCTATCGCCACTCGCTTCTCAACTGTGAGGGCTGCTCTCATCTTGGTATTCATGCACTTCAGGGCAGGGGAAAGCAAGTCACAAAGTTCCATGAAAGTGCCCTTACGCATGCGAAAGTTTCACGGCCACTGGGAATCGTCCCAGACCTGCAACACTATGCGGTCCCACCAGTCTGTGGTTGTTTCCCGAGCCCAGAATTGGCGTTCCACAGCATGAACCTGCCCCATTAGCACCATGCTGCATGCATTGGCAGGGCCCATGCTTTCAGAGAAATCTGTGTCCATGTCCTGATCACTCACATGACCACGCTGACGTCGCCTCCTCGCCCGGTATCGCTTTGCCAGGCTCCGGTGCTGCATATACTGCTGGATAATGCGTGTGGTGTTTAATGTGCTCCTAATTGCCAAAGTGAGCTGAGTGGCCTCCATGCTTGCCTTGGTATGGCGTCCGCACAGAAAAAAGGCGCGGAATGATTGTCTGCCGTTGCTCTGACGGAGGGAGGGGCGACTGACGACACGGCTTACAGGGTTGGCTTTAGGGAGCTAAAATCAACAAAGTGGGTGTCTTTACATCAAGGAGTATTTCAGGCAGGACTTCACAGAGGGTTCCAATAAGAAATGGTGCACCTAAGTTATTGTTCTTATTGGAACAAGGAGGTTAGCCTGGCCTCTGATTGATACATGGCTAGATTTACCTCGCTGCACCTTCTCTGTGAGTGACTGCAGTGTGACCTAGAGGAATGAGTCCCCTAGACAGGGGAGGGGGGGAAGCAAATGAGTACAAAACAAATCTGGTCTATTTCTTGTTTTGATCTACTCCATCTATCTTTTACATCTTTGGCTGGCAGCAGACAGTGCAGAAGGACTGCATGCCATCCACATCTCATGGCTGCTCGGCAGAAGATGGTACAATACGACTGCTAGCAATCCTCATCTCTTGCCTGCCTGGCAGAAGATGGTACAGTACGACTGCTAGCAATCCGTATCGCCTGCCTGCTCACCATAAGACGGTTCAATAGGACTGACTGCAGGACTAAAGAGAATGACCTGGTCAAGTCACTCCAAATTTAGTCCCTGCGCCCATGTCTGCCCAGGCGCTCCCAGCCGACGTGGCCAGGAGCACCTCGGACATGACGAGGACGACTACCAGTCATACTGCACCGTCTGCTGCCAGAAGGCAATGGGTTGCTGCTACTGTGTAGCAAAGCCGTACCGCGTCTGCCAGCACCCAGGAGACATAGGGTGATGGTTACCTGAGCGGGCTCCATGCTTGCCGTGGTATGGCGTCTGCACAGGTAACTCAGGAAAAAAGGCGCGAAACGATTGTCTGCCCTTCCTTTCACGGAGGGAGGGAGGGAACGGGGGCCTGACGATACGTACCCAGAACCACCCACGACAATGTTTTAGCCCCATCAGGCATTGGGATCTCAACCCAGAATTCCAATGGGCAGCGGAGACTGTGGGAACTGTGGGATAGCTACCCACAGTGCAACACTCCGGAAGTCGACTCTAGCCTCGGTACTGTGGAAGCGCTCCGCCGAGTTAATGCACTTAATGCACTTAGAGCATTTTCTGTGAGGACACACACACTCGAATATATAAAACCGATTTCTAAAAAAACTACTTCTATAAATTCGACCTTATTCCGTAGTGTAGACATACCCATAGAGTTCTATAGCTAGGCCCAGGAGTTCAATAGCTTCACATTCTTTAATGAAAATGTTTCCCTTGGTTAGATTACTTCTGGTCACAGAAAATGGGGAAACTGCCCAGCAGTTTTTTTAAATGATCCAATTTTATCCTAGTGTAACTTATGTGACAGGGCAGGCCAGATGGCTATAGGAGAGTAATTTTTTTTTTTTTGAAGCAAAAAAGGTTTTTTTTATTTGCATAACACACTTACAAAACAACAGCATATGCAATGTGTAACACAGCAACCAATCACAATTGTTTTCTCATTAGCTTCAGGGGAGGGAAGTGTTCAAGCTTGCCTGGGCCCAGAGCGGGGGGCTTCCTCAACTCTCGTGGTCTTCCACCCTTCCGAGTTACCTGGTGGTCCAGAGCGAGGGGCCTTCATCGACTCTCAAGGTCTGCCACCTCCTTGAGTTACCTGGTGCCATGCCCGAGTGTCACCAACAATTCCCTCCTCTGAAAGCACCCAACAAAAGGGGCAGGCTGTGGGGTGGACAACTCGCCGGGGGGCACGTACACCCACATGTGAAAGGACCCCTCTAAGGTGGTGGTGTCCGCAGCAGCAATGGCTGGGGCTGGGGTCCCTTACTCTCTCCCACAATCAAAGGGTCAAAACAAAGGGAGCCAGACGGGGACACCGAGCAGAGAGCCTCAGATGGCGCCCACCGCTCCTCAAAAGCATCAAGGGAGTCAGTGGACGCCGCCCAGAGGAACTCCGCCCAGATACATGAACGGAGCAAGGATCGGAAAACGGCCCCACAGTCACAGGAAACTCCATCAGCCAACATCCTCTCTCTGGTTTTATAGATGGCCGTTTTAGCCAGGGCCAGGAGGAGGTTAACTAGGAGATCCAGCGACTTTGTGAGGCCACAGATGGGAAGTGCATAAATAAAAAGGTGAGGGGAAAATGCAACCAAAAACATAATAAAAGATTTGTGAGGAGCCGGAACAGGGGCTGCAGCCTGGCGCACTCCAAATATATGTGCGCCAGGGTTTCCCTCACACCACAAAAGGGACAAGTATCTGGGATGGGGTTAAACCGCGCCAAGTACGTGCCCGTGCTCACAGCTCCGTGAAGGAGCTGCCAACTGATGTCCCCGACAGGCCTCGGAACCAAGGCGGAATATAAGCTGGCCCCCTGGGGCTGCTCAACCTCCAAAGGTGGTAGAAGGTCTCGCCACTTTGTGTCGGGGCGGGACATGGGTGAGGGCGTGAAGGGGGTGGAGCACGAGCGTGTACAGATGTTTCCTTGGTGCGGTTTGGAAGCATGCTGGCTGCAGTTCATGCAGCCGGCTCGCCGTAAAGGAGTGAGGGGGTCAATTGGGTCTACGGGGCAGGGGACCAATGAAAAGGTCCGGCAGGCCTGGGGTAGAGGGTGGGCGGGGCGTGCCCTCGAGCAGGACCCGATCGAGGTAAGCTCTAGCAGTGGGCAGCAAAGCGGCCTTCACCTCCTGAAGTACACGGCGGGGGGTAAGAGGTCTAGAGAGCCCCATGAGCCGAGTGAGCGTCAGGGGATCCAGCCAGTCTCCCCGGTCGTAGTCCAGGAGGTCTCCGACTCTCGTGACTTCTGCCAGGATCAAGCTCTGGCGCACCGAGTGGGACTCCACCACCTGCACACAGAGCTGGGGGTTGTGTAGCAGGGGCTCCTCGAGGAGATCTGTCCCCTTGGTGGCTGCCACGGACCTGGTCGTTAAAAACCATTTCCAAGTCCAGAGGAGGTCCTGGAAGAAGACCGACAGCCCGGAGAGGTCTCGCGGAAGACCTCCCAGACAGAGATAAAAGAGCTGCTGATCATATCGGAGCCCTCGGATGCGGCGCAGGATGGTGGGCGCCAGTATGCTCCATGCCGAACTGCCTGCACTATAAAGGAGCCTCTGTAGGGCCTGGAGGCGGAAGATGCAGACCTGAGTGTGCAGACACTTCATCTACCCCTGAAGGAAGGAGAACAGGGCCTGAAGTACCTCTACAGGGGCCCAGTGCATTCCTGACCAAAAGAACCCCAGAATCGATATCCGGAGGTTGGTCAGGAAACCCAGGGCCGGGACCAGGGTGTTGAGCCGGTACCAGAGCTTGGACAGGACTAGCTGATTAAGCACCAGCGCTCTCCCACAAAGGGAGAGACATCGGAGTAGCCCCGTCCATTTCCGGAGCCGCTCTATCATCCAGCCCTCTAAATTTTCCCAGTTCTCCGGCGGAGAGGGATGCGTGGCAGAAAGGTAAATGCTGAGGAAGAACAGCAGACCCACGCTCCACCGGATGGTCTGAAGCACGGGTGGGAGGGAGCTCGCCTGCCGCCAGTCTCTTACTGCCAAGCCAGAGCTCTTGACCCAGTTGACCCGGGCAAAGGAGGCTGCCGAATAGATGGCCTGGCAAGCTTCCATCCGCACCAAGTCGCCCGAGTCCTGGACCACGAGGAGCACGTCATCAGCGTACACCGACAGGACCAGCCGCAGCTCCGGCTCCCGCAGCACCAACCCTGTCAACCTCCTGCGGAGGAGGCAGAGGAAGGGCTCGATCGCCAGAGCATACAGCTGGCCCAAGAGGGGGCACCCCTGCCATACTCCTCACCCGAAGTTGACCAGTTCAGTCAGGGTCCAGTTGAGCTTAACCCAGACACTCTGAGGAGGCGTACAGCACCCGGAGAAAACCACAAACTGGGGTCCGAAGCCAAATGCTCGCAGAGTGTTCAGGAGGTACCCATGGTCCACTCTATCGAACGCCTTCTCCTGATCAAGAGACAGGAGGGCGAACGACAGACCATCTCTCCGCCTGAGTTCCAAAAGGTCTCGGACTAGAAATAGGTTGTCAAAAATGCTGCGACCCGGGACAGTATAGGTCTGGTCTGGGTAGATCACGTCCGCCATCACGGACCCTAGCCGCAGCGAGATTGCTTTCGCTACGATTTTGTAATCCGTGCTAAGGAGTGAGACGGGACGCCAGTTTTGTAAATCCCGGAGGTCCCCCTTCTTTGGCAACAAGGCGAGCACCGCTCGCCTGCACGAAAGAGGGAGGACACCGCTCTGCAGAGACTCGGCCCAGACAGTGACTAAGTCTGGGCCGAGGACGTCCCAAAACATGCGGTAGAACTCCATGGTCAGCCCGTCCATGCCTGGAGACTTATTGGTGGGCATACGACGGAGGGCTTCCGAGAACTCGGCCAGAGTGAGAGGCAACTCTAGCCGGTCTCGGTCGCTCGTGCTGACCGTAGGGAGCTCCTCCCAGAGCACTCTGCAAGCGCCACGGTCGGTCGGATCCGGAGAGAAAAAGACTTGCATAGAAGGCTCGGCCCCTCCCGCATATCTCCACCGGTTCCGTGAGGGGGGTGCCGTCTTCTGCCAGGAGGCAGGTGATGTGTTTCTTGGCCCCCCTCATTTTCTCCAGGGCATAGAAGAAGTGGGAGCCGCGATCCATCTCCCAAAGGAGGCGGATGTGGATCGAACAAAGGCACCCCGGCCCCAATGGTCCTCGAGGGCCCAGAGCTCCTCCCGCTTCTCCCGGCACGCTCCGCAGAGGAGCGGGTCCTCGGGGCTGGCGGCCAGATGCCTCTCCAGCTCTAAGACCTCCCGTTCCAACTGCTCTATTGCCACATTTCTCCATTGGCTGGTGCCCTGGGTGTAGTCGCAGCAGAAAAGCCTGGCGCGCACTTTCCCCAGGTCCCACCATTGCCGCGCTGAGGGAAAGGCACACAGCTGCCCTCGCCAGGCCAGCCAGAATTCCCGGAAGGACATCACGAAGCCCTTATCCTCCAACAGGCTGTTGTTAAAATGCCAGTAGGCCGGCCCCGGCCTCTCCGCACAGTGGCTAGATGATGGTCAGAAAATGGGGCCAGCCGAATGCTGGAGGAGTGGGCTCATAAGAGATGGAAGCGTGATAAATAAATGCGGTCTAACAGGGAGTGGCTTGACCGATGGGCTTCCACCCGGACAAAGGTGAACGTGGAAGTGTCATCCGGGTGGTGGTCATGCCAGATGTCCACTAGGGAGTGATATTCGACTATCTCCCAGAGGATGTCCACGGCAGCCGGGCTCTGCTCGGTCCCCGAGTGGTCCTGTTCCTCGAGGGTGGTATTGAAGTCCCCTCCCAAGACCAGGCACTCATGAGAATCTAAAGTGCCGAGGAAGGCGGATGCCCGCTGGTAGAATTGCAGCTGCTCCGGGCCCGATGTCGGGGCATAGACGTTAACGAGGTTAACCACGAGCCCCTCCATACGGACCCGGAGATGCAGCAGGCGATCCGGCACGGCCTTGGCGACCCCTAGCACCTCGGGCCATAGGTCAGGGGAGAACAGGGTCGCCACTCCAGCCTGTCGAACCGTGGCATGGCTAAAGTTGACCCTGTCCCCCCCACTCCAGCTGTCAACTGTCTTCGTCGGTCGGGTCCGTATGGGTCTCCTGCAGGAAAACCACAGAGTACCCTCCCTCCCGAAGGAAGGAGAGCACCTGGGACCTGCGGAGAGCCATCCTACAACCCCGGGTGTTCAACATTGTGATGGTGAGAGGTGTCACGGGGAGGGTCGGGGGGGTTCTCACTGGCAGGGATGCTCGCATTTCCCAGCGGGCCACCCAGCAGTCCGTGACCCATCCCGTAGGTGAGTAATTGTTCACGGAAGACGTGGACCCGCCAGTAGGCCGTGGCATCCTGCTTCCCCGTCCCTTTACCTTCCCCCATGAGAGCCCTTGTGGCCCGGAGGATTTGAGAAAAGTTCCCCCATCGCTGGAGAGCAAGTTGTACCTTGTTGCGGGAGCCACGGACATCCTCTAAAAACTTCCGCAGCTCTCCTCGCAGCTCATGGGGGGGTGGGGTTACGGTTTCCCGGTTGTTCCCCGGCGGGGCCCTTGGTGCAGCCCTGTGGTCCACTAAAACGGACAAGCAGGGTGTGGACCCCCAACGGGGTGCCTGATGGGCTGGAGCTTCTAGGCCTGCCTCAAGCTCTGGGGCGATAGGGGACGGTGGAGGGAAAATAGCAGCTCCTAATGGGTTGGGGCAGGAGAACACAAACGCCGCTCCCTGGGGGTCATCAGTTGGGAAAGGGAAGGAGACAGCCCTGGGGGTGGCAATGACATTGCAGGAGGTAAATTGGGTAGGGGCAGGGGCAGGGGCGAGGTTCTGGGTTTTGGGAGGCAAGCAGCTGGATGATGGCGCCTCCCGATCAGGCTCAAGGGTTAAGGGGGTGGGGAGGGAGCTCTCAGTGACACTGGGCGCGTACTCTGTGGTGGATTTAGCGGCCACAGCATCAGGATGTGGATTATCTTCTGTAGGGCCCCCACCCGGGAAGGAAGTCGATTGCTCCGCACCAACGGGGGGTGCCCCTGGCGACTCGTGCCCCGGCCGCGTGGTGCTGGCTGTCACCTGAGCAGGCTCGTGGTCGTCAGTGGGATGCCATCAGTGGCCGGGTGGGTGGAGAAGTCCAGGGACTCCTCGAGGTGGGCGCGGAAGCAGCAGTTAAGGGGATGGAGCATGGGGAAAAGAGGGGTGGAATGAGGTCGCCCAGATCGACATTTGCTGGCAAAAAGTTGTCCTCCCCCTGGGCGACCGGGGTCAGATCTAAGGCCTCGATCTCCTCGAACATGGAGGAGAGGACACTTTCCACCGCCCCGAGGTTCTTCCCGCCGGCACCTGCCACGACGGTTGCCTCGGGGTTCACGGGGGCTTCGGGTGGCGTCAGGACAGAAGGGACTTCCTCGAGGGTCTCGGAGGGGAGGGTCTCCCGTGGAGGGGAGAGACTACCCTCCGGTGCTGCCACGTCTTTCTTGACTGACATCGGTGGATGGGACGCACTCGTGGGCAAGGCGGAAGGTTCGGCATCGGTGCCCCCCTTCCTGGTCTTCCAGGGGGCCTCCGCCTCGGGTAGATGAGGCAGAGCTCGAGCCTTCCGCTTGCCTCGCTTCCCCTGGACTAGGGCCCAGCCCTCCATGGCATCAGCTGGGGGCTGGTTAGCAGGGGTCATGTCAGGGGGTAAAGGCGATGGCTCAGGGACTTGGGGGGGGACAGACGGTGGGCAGCATAAGGGAGGGAGGATTCTCCCTGGGGCAGGCTCTCTCCCATGCCTGGTGGTATCTCTGCCACACCCTCCTCTGTAGGCCCCGCTAGATTGTCAGCGGCGAGGGCAGGGCTCTCCCACTCATCTGGGCATTGTAGGGGAGGTGCCCCTTGGGCCTGAGCGGGAGTAGTGGTGGTCCGAAGAGGAGGGGGGGCGGATTCGGGTTCCGGGCAGCCAGGGGCATCGGCCATGACGGGGCCGATGTCCTGTCGGGTCTCGGGGATCCCAGGTGCCCCTCCTTCCCGGGCTAAGGGGCAGTCCTTCTGGACATGCCCTGACGCCCGGCAGAGGTAGCACGGGCTTCCCCTGTGGAAAAGTACACCCGGTAACGGGTCCCCTGGTGGGGGACTAGGAAGGACCCTTCGAGCACCACTCCGTCACGCGCCGCCGACAGCAGTGAAAAGTCGCACTTGCCAGCGGAAGGAAAAAATGTGACGGAGGGTGGGGTCCTTGCAGCCGAACAGGAGAGGGCTAATAACAGAAACAGGTTTCCCCAGGGTGGAAAGGGCGGGTAGCAGGGCAGCACTGGGGAGAAAAGGAGGGACAGAGGTCAGGACTAGGCGGACACCCAGGTCCTCTAGCGGCTCTAGGGGGACAAGCACCCTCTCCCCTCCCACCGCCAGGCCCCTCTCCACTGCTTCCTGGGCGGCAGCCTCTGATGTTAAGAGGAAAACTACCTTCCTGTACATTTTGGAGGCCGCCACAATGGCCGAGGGCCCCACCACCCTCGCTAACGCCTGCACGTAGGTCTCCACGTGGGGCGAGGCGGGCACCAGGAGGCGTCGGACACCGTGCTTCCTTGTCATGGTGGGAAAGGGGCCCCAGCCGCTATTGATGGTGGCGGAGGCGGTGGGCGGGAGAGATGATGAGGCGGCAGGCGGGGAGGGGCTGCCATCACCCGGGCATACGTCCTGGGGGCTGAGGGAGGGACTCCGCAGAGCTGGTGGAGGGGGCAGCGGGGGAGGATGCCATGGTCGGTGGCAGGGCTGCAGCAGCGGGGGTGATCCCTGTCGTGGAGGGCCTGGTGGTTTTAGTGGGGTCCTTCCCCTTCTTCTTGCCTTGGCCTTTCCCGCCGGCTGGGGGGAGCTTCCCTAGAGTGTGGGGGAGGCGACGGGCATGGTAGCGGCGGAGGTCACCCCGGTGCCCTCCATTGCCGATGCCCCAGCGGGGGCGGTGGCAGGTGATTAATAGGAGTTGGGGTCAGGTAGAAAGGGACAAGCTGTGGGGTGGACAATTTGGGGGGGAGGCACATGAACCACCGTACGCTTGTCCAGAGAGTTCTGTTTGGGTGGCTGGTGCTTCTGGCCCATGCGGTGGAATCAGGACAAGCAGCTTAGTCCAGAGGCAGATGTTGGACAGCCAGCAAAGATGGTGGGGGGGGGGAGGGTGAAGATCGTAGTGTGGGGGTTGGGAGGACATGGATGGATTGGGGGGGCAGCTCTGTGCCACACCCCCTGTGTCCCTACAAACACAGTTAAGACACAGTCAAGGCCTCCCCCCACACAAGAGCACAGTTCGAAAGTTACTCAGTCTTAGGCCCCCTCCACGGCGATTTATAGATTCCCCGGGCGGCGTTCCTCCGGTGGACGGCTTTTTCTCTGTCTGTTCCGGGCTTTTTTGCATTCCAGAAATGCCGGAGCAAGTGATAAAAGTCCTCTCGACCGGAGACGGGTCTGCAGACAAACAGCAAGCGGCTGGGTCTGGAGGCTGGGTCCTTCCACTCTCCCCCTCTGGCGAAGCAGGTCGGCAGGCCCCCCCCCTCTTGGGGGGGGGTTCAGCAGGAGCGCAGCAGTGTCTGAGGGCGGGCGGGAGGGGCTAACAGCCGGCCAGCACTCTAGCAACAGCAGAGAAAGGAAAAAAAAAACAACAACGAAAAGAAAAGGGGGAAAGCCGAAAGCAGGGGCAGAAAGCAAGGAAAGCCCAGGCCAGAGGGCAGCAGCAGGAAAGCAGGCTAAGTAGGTCCCTTTCCCCTGGGTAAGGTAACAGGGAAGGTTCCAGAACAATCAGGAACCTTCTGGAGACAATTAAGACAGGCTGATTAGAACACCTACAGCCAATCAAGAAGCTGCTAGAATCAATTAAGCCAGGCCATCAGGGCACCTGGGTTTTAAAAAGGAGCTTACTTCAGTTTGTGGTGTGCGTGTGAGGAGCTGGGAGCAAGCGGCACTGGGAGCTGAGAGTGAGAATGCGGACTGTTGTGTACAAGCATTATCAGACCCCAGGAGGAAGGTCCTATGGCGAGGATAAAGAAGGTGTTGGGAGGAGGCCATGGGGAAGTAGCCCAGGGAGTTGTAGCTGTCACATAGCTGTTCCAGGAGGCACTCTAGACAGCTGCATTCCACAGGGCCCTGGGCTGGAATCCAGAGTAGAGGGTGGGCCCGGGTTCCCCCCAAATCCTCCCAACTCCTGGTCAGACACAGGAGGAGTCGACCTGGACTGCGGGTTAAGAAAAACGGCCAAGCTGAGGGTTGCTGTGAAGCTCCAAGGCGAGCAAATCCGCCAATAAGCGCAAGACCCACCAAGGAAGAACAGGAACTTTGTCATACTTAATAGAGCAGTATTTTAATAAGCCATATAGGATGTGGGGTATTCTCATAGTGAAGTATGTTTTAACAGTCCCTCCCATCCCCCACAGAGACTTTCATTATGCATGTTCTTATAGATGTTGCCTTTTCTCAGGTTTGACAGAGTTAAGGGACCCACACAACCTTAACTCTGCCATATAGTGATACTATGGGAGGGGAGGAGGATGGATAGAAAAAGAAATCATGAAATTTAATCTAGGACTACAAACACTAAAGATGCATTAATCTTAACTGTATGGTTATTGCATGGTGTTCCTACAGGACAGAGTTAAGGCTATTTGGGTGCCTTAACTGTGCATTTCTGTGACACAGGATGTTTGCATTTATTTTAAGATTAACCTTAACTTTGAATTTCCTGGTTTTAAAATGCTTATTTTGGGGTAATCGCAATTCCCCATTACTCTAAATAGTTGATATCTATATTCTCAGTCTGAATTCTTTTCATGTAGTTTGTATCCAGGAATATAAGTAAAATTCTAATTTCAGATACAGTACAGAGGGTATGTTATCTTGCATTTTGTACATGAAGTCAGTTAAATCCTTCAAATACAAATAGGTAGTATACAGACACAGGAGTTAGGAACCAAAGGTCCTACTAACTTAAAACCATGCATTTCAAATTTATACAGTGGCCCGCATCCCTCCATGTGGCTTGAATCCTTCAGAGGTATGAGATGAAAATTTGAATTAAGTGTGGATATTTACAATTTTTAGAACTACAAACCATCCTCAGACAAAGCATAAGAAATATGGATGAACATTTCTTCCTCCACCACTAGATGACACCTTGTTACAAAATTCACAGTCACACAACAGATCCCGTCTACAATTTTTCCAAACTCTTATGTTCCCCTACATATGTTGCATTGTCTTATTATTTTTACATGATCCTTCTATATTTGTTACATTGAACAAAATAAAGACAATGGCCAAAAAGTCCCTGTAATTTGGGAGCCTACTTTGGATAGTATTCTGTGGCAATAAAGACCCAGGATATCAGAAAGAACCCTAATAGTAGGTCAAAGAATGCAGAAACTAGAAGCAATTAAATCAGACATTAGAAATGGAGAATTACGATGCAGGTGTTCTCCTGGTCAATGCTGGAGAGTTCAGTACAGTTTGTAGTATTTTGTCTTGTTCACTTTAAAGTGTCCCAAGTTGTCTTTGAACATCTTAATAGATCTTATTATCAGGGAAGGTTTTGCCTGATATTCACCTTAAGTTTTTCCTTTTTCCCCTGCATAGTTATAGCCCCTCGCACCTCCCTAAATAATTCCTCTGCCTTGCTTTAATGTCTGAACACTTCAAGCATTTGTAGACTGTTTTGATGTCCACATCCGTTAGTAGTTTTAAGCTATATAATTTGTCAATCTAGTCTCCTCATAACTGTTGTTGCTCTCCCTGTTTGTCAACCATCTCGCTGGTAATGTGATGCTAAGAAATGAATGGAATATTCTGATGCTGTTGCACCAGTACCATATTAAATGGTCTATTATCTCTACTACTTAACCTCTATGTATGCAGCCAAATATTGCATTGACCTTATGGAGTTTTTTGCTACATTATCACATTGCAAACTCAGGTCTAATTTGTTGTCCACTATTGCCACTCCCACAGCTTTACTTATTTGCAGGATTCTCTCTTCCATTGCATATCTATGGGTTTTAGATTACTTTCAAAAACACAAGCATCCTCTGCAAATTCCATTTATGTGCAGGCAGCCTTTTTTACCAGTAATGAAGATACTAAATAAGATGACCTACACTGATCCCTACTGTCCCCCACTCTACACCTTCCCAACTTCATACCTTTTTTTACTTACAATCCTTCAGCCAGTTTCCAATCTGCAACAGGAGAATGGAAGGATATTAAGGACAAAAGTGAAAGAAGCATGAGTGGGGGGGAATACTTGCAGAAATGAGAGCAGAGGGGGAAAATGGGGATGAGTACTTGAAGAAGGAAAAAGTAATCCAGTAAGAGGAAAAGAAGAAAACACTAGAAAGGAGAAGTAAAACAAAGTAAATAGTTTGGAAATGAGGAAGCAGTTGAGAGGGAGGGAAGGAGAATTAAACAAAGAAGAACAAAACAAGTTTAAATTTAGTAAGCTAGATTTAGACATTTGTTTTATTCTAAAGGTCATCCAAGGCTGAGGGAAAAAAGAGGAAAAGAGAGGTTGCTCACCTTGTGCAGTAACTGAAGTTCTCAGAGATGTGTATGGGTACTCCACTTCAGGTACACTTGCACCCTGTGCCTTTTGACTGGATCTCTTTGGTAGCGGTGACCGTTCAGCCCATACATGTGCCCTATGCATCTTCATGCCCCCTACTGAGGCTATACAGGGCTGTGTGAGTGAACCGCCCACCGTTTCTTCTCAACTGCCTTCGGCCAGAGATGTAGTTTAGCGTGTGCCTGTTTTCTCTTTAGAGTTAGAATATAGCATATAGTGTTAGTTCTTTAGTTAGTTTATAGTATTAGTATTTTTATAATTGTTGGAATTGTTCCTGTTTTTCTTAGGAAAAAAAATTGCTTTACCCCTTATTGAAGGATCAAATTTTTTCTTATATGTGATGCTGGCCTCCCCAAGTCTGCAGTAGAGAAGGAACAGAAAAAGTCCCACAGAGAGAACAGCGAAGCAAAGCGGAAGGTGGAAAATTGAGCAGGATGGGATCTTTGTGCTGATTGAGACCTGCTGAATTTCCTTTTCTTTCCAGGTGTGTATATCCCCAGGGATCTAAGTGTAGCTGTAGAGTACTTTAGGGCATGAAGTGAGTTGTCTGAGTCCACAAAGAGCTGGTGGCCATTAAATGATGAATGCTTAATAGTCAACTGTACCTCCCGGGTTAAAAAGACAACTGAAGCAACAAAGCTCAGGACAGGCCCAACAAAGAAACAGAACACCATTAGGCCTCACCTACAGCCTCCAATTAAAACCTCTCCAGCGCATCATCAAGGTTCTACAACCTATCTTGAAGGACAATCCCTCACTCTCACAGACCTTGGGAGACAGGCCAGTCCTTGCTTACAGACAGCCCCCCAACCTGAAGCAAATACTCACCAGCAACTACACACCACACAACAAAAACACTAACCCAGGAATCAATCCCTGCAACAAATCCTGTTGCCAACTTTGTCCGCATATCTATTCAAGGGACACCATTATAAGACCTAACCATCAGGGGCTCATTCACCTGCACATCTACCATTGTGATATGCCATCATGTGCCAGCAATGCCCCTCTGCCATGTACATTGGCCAAACCGGACAGTCTCTACGCAAAAGAATAAATGGACACAAATCTGACATCAAGAATTGTAACATTCAAAAACCAGTAGGAGAGCATTTCAATCTCCCTGGACACTCAATAACATACTTAAGTGGCAATTCTTCAACAAAAAAACGTCAAAAACAGACTTCAACAAGAAACTGCAGAACTGGAATTAATTTGCAAACTGGACACCATCAAATTAGGCCTGAATAAAGACTGGGAGTGGATGGGTCATTACAAAATAATTTTCCCTCTGCTGATACTCGCACCTTCTTGTCAACTGTTGGAAATGGGTGATGTCCACCTTGATTGCGAGACATACTCTCCCTTTATATACATTGCATCACACATTGGCTTGGTTACTTTGCAGGACCAAGTCCTTGTGCAGCATGCTCTGTCTATGCATTGTTAGTCTTCTATATACTTTTCACCCTTTCGCTAAATTGGACAGAATAAATTAGTATTGTTCTTAGTAAATGGTTCGCTGAGTGTTCCTTCTTATCTTAGCTAACTCAGACAGTGTTTTCTAGCTTACTGACCCATGTACTTATTAGCACAAACATTCCATTTTCAGCCTACTGACCTAGTCACCTCTCTAATCCTGTCTTCCAAGAAATGAGGCCTTCCCCATGTTTAGTCATGTCAAGTCACGCCTACAAAGTGAAGCCTGCAAAGATGTCTTGGCCATGAGCTGACCCTCCTTTATTTCGGCACTAAAACGGATCTCCATGTTCCTGTTTGCCAGATGGTCTTGGCTGGCTCCAGGAGAGCTTCATTAACTGGTAGTTTCTATCTCTGCTGAAGTGGAAGCATGCAATATGTCCAGGAGCTTATGATGGGAACTTGTCCCAGGAGAATCTGAAGTGTGTCCGCAACCCATTTCTTCGGGTCCTGGAACTGTCAAAAGTCATCAGCTAATGATGGTGGTAGTGGCGGCAGCAGCATTACTGTCTCATCAGGCGATGAAGACATTTGTAAAGGGGTGGGGGTGACCTCCTGGTCGGCCCTCGCCTCTTGCTCCTCAAAATGTCTCATCTATTGATTCAGAGTGGGGAGGAGGGATGGAAAGTACCAGAGAACTAGTTTTTCTATGTTCTTGTGAGAATAGTGGGGCCTGGTGAAACTGCTGGAGGTACACTGCCCATGGGTTCTAATAAGGCCAATGAGAAGGACCATAATGCAAAGGGGAGGTAGCCATCATTCATTGACCCAAGTATTGATAGGCACAGGTCTTGTATCTGCAGAGGAGAACAACATCTCTTCGAATAAGCTTGAGTGCTTTGAATAGAAAGCTCTGAGTCAGAATGCCCTCCCACATATTGTAAAGAAGGCGACAATACCTCTTCTTGAACGGTAGATGTTGAGAAGTAGTGAGTCTCAATTGTACATGTGCGGTTGGTGACCAACCAGATATCAGTATCGAGAGGTGTCTGGAAGTTGCAACGAGGGGAGACTCAGGCTCATTAGGTACCAAGAGGTCCATGGGTGAAGCTTCCCCTTGAGGAAGCTAGCCCCATGCCCCACTACTTACAGCAGAGGCTATGCCCCTCTTGCTGTTCTCAGCCCCTCCCCCTTCATGGCTGGCCCCAGCGGGGGGGCAGGGGGCTCAGAGCTTGACCCCTCCCCCCCATGGCCCCAGGCGAGGGGGTAGGGTTAGTTGATGCTGTCTGAGGTGCTGCTTATGGTACCACAGATTCTAATGAGGCTACTCTATTTACCATCATGGGCACTGATGGTAGCCATAATAGTAGTCTTCAGTATCATGCTCTTTACTGCCAAGGTATGGGACTTAGATGAAGTCTTATAGTGCATCACGTTAGCCAAAGGACTCAGAGCCTCATAGCACTCCTCTCTGGGCCTGAGGTCTCCAGTGACCAAGCTTTCTTTGAGGAGGAACTCTGTTCTGTTCTTCTTATCCCCCTCCTTAATGGGAAACCATCAGTAACAAATTCAGTAGGTCTCAGTCAGTACTTAAAGCATGCTGGAGCCCAGGGTTTTGATGCTGCCTTCACCTTGGAAGCTCTCAGCGACTTATCTCGATGTAGACTGGCACTAACAGAACTACAGGCTCCTGGAGATTCTCTGTACCTGCTCTGAAGCTGGACTTAAGGCTTGCTCCACCATTAGTCATCTATACTTCATTTTCCTGTTTTTATGGAACCTTCCCTTAAAAGAAGTGTAAATCTTGCACTTTCTGGGGATATGAGTCTCTCAAGCAATCCTGGGCACCCCATCATCTCAGGCATTGGCACCCTGACAGCAGGATTGTCTGGCTATGTAGACTCCCTCCTCAGGCCCTACGCTACCAGCACTCCCAGCTACCTTCGAGACACCACTGACTTCCTGAGGAAACTTCAATCCATCGGTGATCTTCCTGATAACACCATCCTGGCCACTATGGATGTAGAAGCCCTCTACACCAACATTCCACACAAAGATGGACTACAAGCCGTCAAGAACACTATCCCCGATAATGTCACGGCTAACCTGGTGGCTGAACTTTGTGACTTTGTCCTTACCCATAACTATTTTACATTTGGGGACAATGTATACCTTCAGATCAGCGGCACTGCTATGGGTACCCGCATGGCCCCACAGTATGCCAACATTTTTATGGCTGATTTAGAACAACGCTTCCTCAGCTCTCGTCCCCTAAAGCCCCTACTCTACTTGCGCTATATTGATGACATCTTCATCATCTGGACCCATGGAAAAGAAGCCCTTGAGGAATTCCACCATGATTTCAACAATTTCCATCCCACCATCAACCTCAGCCTGGTCCAGTCCACACAAGAGATCCACTTCCTGGACACTACAGTGCTAATAAACAATGGTCACATAAATACCACCCTATACCGGAAACCTACTGACCGCTATTCCTACCTACATGCCTCCAGCTTTCACCCTGACCACACCACACGATCCATCGTCTACAGCCAAGCTCTGCGATACAACCGCATTTGCTCCAACCCCTCAGACAGAGACAAACACCAACAAGATCTCTGACAAGCTTTCTTACAACTACAATACCCACCTGCGGAAGTGAAGAAACAGATTGATAGAGCCAGAAGAGTTCCCAGAAGTCACCTACTACAGGACAGGCCTAACAAAGAAAATAACAGAACGCCACTAGCCGTCACCTTCAGCCCCCAACTAAAACCCCTCCAACGCATTATTAAGGATCTACAACCTCTCCTGAAGGATGACCCAACACTCTCACAAATCTTGGGAGACAGGCCAGTCCTTGCCTACAGACAGCCCCGCAACCTGAAGCAAATACTCACCAACAACCACATACCATACAACAGAACCACTAACCCAGGAACCTATCCTTGCAACAAAGCCCGTTGCCAACTGTGCCCACATATCTATTCAGGGGACACCATCACAGGGCCTAATAACATCAGCCACACTATGAGAGGCTCGTTCACCTGCACATCCACCAATGTGATATATGCCATCATGTGCCAGCAATGCCCCTCTGCCATTTACATTGGTCAAACTGGACAGTCTCTACATAAAAGAATAAATGGACACAAATCAGATGTCAAGAATTATAACATTCATAAACCAGTCGGAGAACACTTCAATCTCTCTGGTCACGCAATCACAGACATGAAGGTCGCTATCTTACAACAAAAAAACTTCAAATCCAGACTCCAGCGAGAAACTGCTGAATTGGAATTCATTTGCAAATTGGATACTATTAATTTAGGTTTAAATAGAGACTGGGAGTGGCTAAGTCATTATGTAAGGTAGCCTATTTGCCCTTGTTTTTTCCTACCCCCCCCCCGACGTTCTGGTTAAACTTGGATTTAAACTTGGAGAGTGGTCAGTTTGGATGAGCTATTGCCAGCAGGAGAGTGAGTTTGTGTGTGTGTGTTCCCCGGGGGGGGGGGGGTGAGAAAGCCTGGATTTGTGCTGAGAAATGGCCCACCTTGATTACCATGCACATTGTAGGGAGAGTGGTCACTTTGGATGAGCTATTACCAGCAAGACAGTGAGTTTGTGTGTGTATGGGGGTGGGGGGGTGAGAAAACCTGGATTTGTGCTGGAAATGGCCCACCTTGATTATCATGCACATTGTAGGGAGAGTGATCACTTTGGATAAGCTATTACCAGCAGGAGAGTGAGTTTGTGTGTGTGGTTTTTGGAGGGGGGTGAGGGAGTGAGAGAACCTGGATTTATGCAGGAAATGGCCCACCTTGATTATCATACACATTGTGAAGAGAGTGGTCACTTTGGATGGGCTATTACCAGCAGGAGAGTGAGTTTGTGTGTGTGGGGGGGGGGGGTGCGGAGCGTGAGGAAAACCTGGATTTGTGCTGGAAATGGCCCAACTTGATGATCACTTTAGATAAGCTATTACCAGCAGGACAGTGGGGTGGGAGGAGGTATTGTTTCATGGTCTCTGTGTGTATATAATGTCTTCTGCAGTTTCCACAGTATGCATCCGATGAAGTGAGCTGTAGCTCACGAAAGCTCATGCTCAAATAAATTGGTTAGTCTCTAAGATGCCACAAGTCCTCCTTTTCTTCAAGCAACAAATATACTGAAAATGCCAGTTGCTGATGGGAATCACTTCTTGACAGAATAGGCACATTTTAAAACTCATAGAGCCCGGCATCCCCTTTGACCCATTGATAAGGGGTTAAATAGCTTTTATTTTTCTAAGAAAACAGGAACAACAGTTCTAATAACTATACAAGTTGTAAGAATCCTATAAACTAACACTGTGTAGTATATTCTAACTCTAAAGGAAAAAAAACAGGCACACAAACTCCATCTCTGGGCAAAGGAAGTGAGGGCAGTTTGCTCTCCCAGCCCTATACAGCCTCACTATGCAGCATGAGGATGTGTAGGGTGCATACATGGCCTGAACAGGCACCACTACCAAAATCTCTGATCAAAGGTGCAGGGTGCATGCACGCCTGAAGTGGAGCACTCACAGGAACATTGCTCGAAGAATTTACACGTTCATGGAAAATGTATAAAATGATCATACAGATTAGGTATGGTCTTCAAGTTTCTCAACGGTTGTCAATGGGGCCATTGGTACCACTACATTTGGGTATCCCTTTTTTAAGGTGTCACCACCTGCCCCTTTCTGGGCACACAGTTTGTTTTACATTGGTGCCTTTGGGGTCACTAGTACAGCCCTTCTACCCCTCTGATCTTCCTCTCAGGACACTTGCTTATAAATATTAGGCAATCCTGGCTGCTTTTCTTAACTCTGTCTCAAGGGCCCTGGAGCTCTCTTCAAAACCTCACCCACTGATTACTAAACTTTTGTTTAACTAGATTAAAGATAAATTTAACTAGATTAAAGATATTAAAGTACATAATAGCTTTCAGTAACCCTTGTGGAATAAGTAGTAGAGGAAAAGCCTGATTTATAAGAGCCTAACAATGATTCCCTTCCTGATCATAGTCTAGGTCCCCAGTCCCCTCTGTGATCATATTCTCTCCCCTCAAGAGCCAAGCAATGATCCTTCACATTCGACACCCACAAAATTCTAAAAAGGTAATCTGACTGGAGCTTCCATCCATGAGTGCAAGCCTCTAGGTACCCAGCAGCTTCTGTTCTTTTTGGTTTTCATCCCACAATATACCCCATCATACATTTTTGCTTAACACTTATCTTAACATCTCAGGTGCAAAATCAAATTAAAATAGTCCATTATCTACACGAGGATATTGTAGTTACCAAGCATACTGGCAGCTGGGTTTGTGAGACCTTAACATTTTCATCAATAGGCATCAGCTCTTGCAAGCATGGTAGATAACTTTTTGGAAAAAAACTAAGGAATCCCAATTGGTAGCTGAGAAGATGGTGGTGAGAAGAAATATTTAAGTCTGCTAGGCTCTGATGAACTCTGAAGTGAAGAGTATACCAAAAAGATGATCGATGCTATAAGCATAAGAGAACCAGGTTGGTAATAGAAAGTTTTAGGTTTGGGGAAGACATGTTAAACTAGGAGTTTGTGGGAAATAGGTGAAGGTGACTACAGTTCCCAAGAGAAGTCAAAAGGAAGTATTCAGTTTCCAAGGATTTTACCAAGAAATTTCCAATAAAATTATTCAGTTTAAAATCTGATGTTATGTGCCTATTCTGCTTATGCTGTACCCTGACTCTGCTCTTGACTATTTCTAAAGCCCAGTGAGGTGGGCCAAGTCAGAGGAGTCAACTGGAGCACAGCACATTATCCAGGTTTGGTTTTGGGGTAACTGATTTGACTAACAGTTTTCAAATGAACTGAGGATTTTCTGTTATAACCAAATTAATATCTTCTCAGTCAGATAACAAAAGGATTAAAAACAGATTTACAAGTTTCCTATGAGGTTTAGGAAAGTAAATATTCAAGGTTTAATAATGTGGTTTGAGGAGGTAAGATGGAACACAAATACCAATTGACTGATCCACAAACTATAGCATAGCTTAATCGCTTGTCTAGATTACCAAAATAACTCTTTTAATATGATTGTGTAACAAGATTGTAGCCCTGCTCACCTACTGGGTTACAACATGAGGGTTTTTTCTCTGTGCACAGAAAAACTATGACCATTTTAAGAGACCATATTTTAACCTAAGCACTGTGCCAGGGTTAAAACACGATTCTCTACTATAGTTAAAACATTAGGTTTTTTGTTTATATAAAAACAGTTAACATGACTGGGCTACACATTATCCATTTCAGATGGGCCTAAATTGCTCAGACAGAAGGTGTATTAAGGTACTGCAGTAGCTTCAAGTGGTTCCTGCCTGTCGGCCTCTGAGGGAGGCCACTCCGCCTCACTACACCATCTAGTAACTGATACCCTGCTAAATGTGTCCATTGGCTAAGTGTCAGCAAAGAGTCTAGGGCTCTGGTCCACTGGGGCAGGGCAGGGCAATTAGTCTTCAACCCAGCTCCTGGGCTGAAGCAGACAGCAAACAGTCAGGCTCAAGCTCTCTGGACATGACCGTGCAGTAGTGGTCTCTGGCCCAGCTCCGTGGCTGGGGCAGATATCAAGCAAATGCAGGACATCCAGCCTAAAGTGGGTAGGCTGCCACCTTAGGGGTGGGGTTGGCAGCAGGAGGTAGCGGTCCACCCTACTCCACCAGATCCTAGTCCAGGACCTTAACAGTGATGCAGAATCCCACCACTGAGTCAGCGGGAAGCCTACCGAAACACACAAACTGTGGTTTCAGCAACACAAGAGTAATGTCTGGTTTCTCTGGGCTACTTCCTACCCATCTGTAGGGCTCTATTGCTCGTGGGTTCTCAGTCTTCTCAGGGTGCCTGGCAGCCAGCAGTCCCAGCAGCTCCTTGGGGTACTCAGCAGATGTCTGTTCCTTCCCTCAGGGCCCTCCTCCAGGGGTAGGGTTGGTACAGCTCAGTCTCTGGTGCAGTGGCTAGCAGCAAGGCAGAGGTGTCCAGCTCCTGCTTTGGCTCAACTGAGCTGGAAGCCCCTCCTCTTATACTTCCTGTTCCACACCTCCACTTCTGGCATGAGGGGTGGGCCCAGCCTGGCTCTGCTCACCAGAAAGCAGAGAGTGGTTCCTCCCTGTCAGTCTCAGAAGGAGGCCACTCCATCTTGCTACAGGCACAGAAACACCCATCTACCTTTGAACCAATTATCTGGTTCATGCATTTAGAAATTACTCCACATAGAGAGTCTACAATGTAAGGCCTCTCCTAGTGCAGAAGTTCCCTCCTTTGTTAGAAGGTGTAAGATTTACTAACAAAGCTCACAAAATCAAAACTACTGACAGGTGGTATTATATGGGGCCTTTATCCCTTAGCACCCCTTTGTGGCAAGATGGGAAGCTACACCAGCTGACACCATCCCCCCTATGTCATCACACTCAATTGTTCATCTTCCAGCCCTCTGCACAAGTTCTTAATAGTCTCTATCCCCTTCAAGATAATGGAGAGTTGGAAGTTCCATGGTTCTAGTGGTGGCTAAACAGCCCTAAGTCTTCTGGGTTTAAAGCCTTCTTCTTCAAAGTTCTTGGCTGGAGTAGGTAGGGGATGCCAAGACCCACCCACTCCACTGGGTTCCAGCTCAGGCTCTCTGTTTGGAACAGCCACAACCAATCCTTCTCAGTCCCTGGCCACTTCTTGAGCTATGTCTCCTCCTCTGTAGGCTTCCCAAGCCTCTCACCCTTCTTCTCCCTCTTTGGAGTGTTGCTTCTCAGGCAGTTTCTCACCAGTCTGTTGGAGGGATCCTCTCTCTGGAAACTGCCTTTCTCCTCAGGAGTTCCTCCTTTGAGGTCCTTAACCTTTTATCATGCCTAAGTGCTTCCCTGTCTAATTAACTACCTCCTGTTACTCAATCAGTTAACTACTCCCAGGTGAACCTGAGCTACCCCATTCTCACTTGTGGAGCCTGTCAGAGGTAGGCTGGTCCTCTGACCAGTTTAGAGGGTCAGCCAACCTCTGCCAGGCACCATTAATCAGAGTTCATGGGTCCTTAGATGCCTGAATTAACTGAGTGATGAATCATTTCCCTGATTCCACACACTAAACTACTGATGTGTATGGATTCCAATTTATTTTTAGAGGAATAAAATATTATGAATACTCTCTTCATTTTAAAATGTTTTAAAAATAACTTACCTTGGTACATAGTTGCATATAAAATGTGCTGCATCTCTTACTCCTGCAGCCTTACGACAAAAAACAACAGCACAGCCCACCTTATGAGAATTATCCCAAACAACCTAGAAGAAATAAGAATTTTTTCTTTTACAAAATAAAGCTTAAATTGTGCTCACTGTGAACTATTCTAAGAGCCAGGAGAATCTCAGGTCTCATGAGAGTTCTTCGATTTATTTGCTTTGTACAGCCACCTGTTACAGTACCCAGAAAAATAAAAATTACTTACCAGTTACTGGAGTTCTTTAGGATGAGCTTCTGTACATTTGCACTTGTCGGATCAAGGAACGTGTACCAGAAGTTTCCAGAATCTTCTACACAGCAGTGTCAGTTGGTCACTCACTCTCTGTTTCCCCCTCCCCTTATGTAGGGTTCCCACAGTAAAAAGGGGAAAGTGGTCTACTCCTCAATTCCTTCCACTAATTTTAGGAATTCTTAATCCAAGATTCTGGGAAAGTGGGTGAGATGTGTAAATGTACACAAGCTCATCTTGAAAAAACTTGTTACTGGTAAATAACCATTTCTTCTTCAAATGGCCTTTGCACATTCCCACTTATGGGAGTTTAGCGAGTAGTACAACCACTGGGAATGCGAGTTGAGGAGTTCTAGGTGACAAAAACAGCAGAACTGCCAAAACAAGCATCAGCTCTGGATCCCAGGTCAAGAGTGTACTAGAAGTGACAGCATCTCTCGCTCTCCTAAATGAAGCCTCAGCTGCCAAAAAGAGCTACCTGATGCATGTATAGAATTTTGCTTAACATCCCTGTACATTTTTATGATGACAACAATGTGAGGGAATGCTATGGAACCTGCCTGAGATCTAGTTGAGTACACTTTGATATCTCCAAGTAATTGAATATATGCTAGGTCATAAGAATTGTGATTCATAGTCTGAGTGACCTGGCGAGTCTCTGAGTTGTGATGGACTGATCCCTGATTTCATCCCCCTAATAGTGTAGGGAACTTGTGGTAGGTTTGTTGTGTAGGGGAATGCCAGGATTGGATGAAGGGCCCCAGGTCCCACCCATAAATCTCTGCACAAACACCAACCCTCCCTCTGAGGGGGTCAGAGTTAACCACTGGAACAAGTACCACACCTAACAATAGAACAGCCCTTTTACTTAACCCCCGCAAAGCCAAGAACAGGCCCAGGTCAGGATCTGTAGCAGGGGCTAGCCAGACTCCTTTGCCCCCGATACAGTATACAGCACACAGATGCACACACACCCTGCAAGCTAGACACATACTGACTGTCTGCTCTGCTCCAATACACCCCCCCCAAACCTGTTTGTGCACTTTGATACTGGCATGCATTGTGAGGGTGGGTCTTGCTGCGTGGTCTCAGCTGTCCTTTTGGCTTCAAGCTGTAAGAGTCCTATTTTGCAAGCCCCAGTGCAGCAGCTGGCTCTCCTCCAAGCAGCTCCTAGTTCAGGCTCTGCATTCCTGCACTCTGGTGGTGTCTCCGTCTCTGCCCTAGCTCAGAGTTGCTGCTTATGTTTTCTTCTTTCTTTCTTCTCTTTCTAAATCTTTCCAGGCTTGTTCCCTGTCCTGCCTCTCCCCAGCCATCTCCTCACTGGCTCAAACCCTCTCAGGTGATCTGTACTTAATTGTGTGGCCTTGTTTTGGAATGGCACTCCCTCTAGCCAATCAGGTCTGTGCAGAGTAGTGAAGAGGAGGGAAGGGGGGAAAAAGGAAGGGAAAGGGAGAAGTGGCTCTATCCAGTCCCCCAGGTTGGTTCCAGATGGATAACTTAAGGACCTTTGGACATTCAAGTTATGGTGCCTACCTTCCTGGATGTGAATGAATCTTGATGAAATAAAGAGGCTAGTAACCTGAAAGCAACTGAAATCAGACACCTTTTTAGATATCAATTAGGATGATGATGCAAATAAGATCACATTTTCCATATAGAATATGGCATATGCAGGGCTAGCCACCTTTTGCTTTTGGATCAAAGTAAAGCATTATTTGTGTGTGTGAAGTTCCAAGGACTAGAAGAACCTGCACACTTTCTTGAGGGCCAAAGTCTGGATATAGATTTGGATGTCCTGACAGCTGATAAAAAATAGTTATGTCAGTCTGGCAATTGGTGAAAACTCTTGGTGCCGTATAAAGGCCAAAGTGTAGGATACAGCTTCATTGATAGAGGTCTCCTACTATTGCAAACCAGAGTACATTCACTGGAATAGACAGATTAAGATATAAAAATATATGTTTTTTGAGCTGCTTTTAGCTCAGTGTGATTGATGGGAAGACACCATAGGCAGAAGAAATATTTCTGATTGGAAATAATCAAGAGGTCTATCTCTGGCACCCACAGAAAAGTGATTTTGTCTTGAATCAGCTCCGTGAGAGATGACATGACAAGGTAATGCATCCCGAGATAAGGAAGTCATATAGCTAACTCTGCTTTATAGCAGGCAATTCTCACCTGCAGAAGGGGATGCAGGGGCAAGGAATATACCCTACAGACCAATAAGCTGGGTAACTGGTGTCTTTACCCCTAAGTGTGAATCCAAGAGTTCCAGCTTACTGTTTTTTCCCATTGGCCAAAGTCACTACCTAAGTTCAGATGAGTGTAAAAATATTCATCACTTCTCAGGGTCCAAAAACAGAATAGCTGCCACCTCCAAGATGGGGGGATTTGAAGCTGAGGTACAGAGACCCTCTCAAATGTGAAGCTTGTTTACTCCTCACATCCAAAGAAGGGCTCAGTGAAGACCCAGGATGAGAGTTCTTTGGTGTCTGTAGCACCAAGGCAGGGCTCAGCAACACACGAAACAGCACTGATGGTAGTAGCCAGTACCAGAACTAGGTATTCTATTCTATTCTCTATAGTTTCTTGTATCAACCTTATCACTGTAGTGTTTGAACCTCTTCCAGTAACGCATAAAGCAACATGGCTAACATCTGTCACATGTACTACATTTCCTCTCTTCAGGGGGGAAACTGTTTGTGGAGTGGTCAATCCCTCGGAATTCAAGGATAATTGTCTTCCATAAAATGATAGCTACTTATTACTGGTGGATCTTCAGACGGCTAATGAGACCAATCCACAGATCTTGTCGTAGTTGGGGCAGACATTTCCCGATGGAAGGGGTAGATCTGGATTGTTGAGTCAGGCTGTGGTGCATTCTTTCCTCCTTTCCCATTTCTCCATTTCCTGTTGTCTCCGTTGGATCTCAAAATACTCAGATCCTTGCTAAAAGGTCCTTTTCCATTTTGATCGGTTGAGGGCTTGCGTTTCCCATGAGTTTATGTCAGTGTTGAACTTCTTCATGTTAACTTTGAGGGTGTCTTTGAAGTGCTTTTTTTGCCCACCCCTCATCCGCTGGCCATTGCTCCATTGTGACAACTTGCTTAGGGAGTAGATTCTCTGGCATTCAAAGCATGTGACCCACCCCTATGGAGTTGGTGGCAGATGATCACCGCTTCAATGCTGCAGGTTTTGGCTTGGGACAAAACACTGATGTTGGTGCATTGGTCATCCCACTTGATTCAGAAGATCTTGCGGATGCACTGTTGATGGTATTGTTCAAGAACTTTGAGGTATCTACTGTACGGTGCCAAAACCTCGATCATGTACAAAAAAGCATGGATAACAATGGCCTGGTACATGAGAAGCTTGGTTTGATTCTTGAGATCACAATTTTCAAAGACTCATTTTCTCAAGAGTCCGAAAACTGCATTGGCGCATTGAAGGCGGTGTCAAATTTTCTCGCCAATGTCAGCTTTCTGCGACAGATAGCTGCCAAGGTAAAAGTGCTCCATGTTCTCCAGGGTCTCTTTATTGATCTGAATTATGGGAGCAGCATCCTTGTGATTCGGAGCCTGCTGGTCGAGTACTTACATTTTCTTGGTGTTGAGTGTGATGCCAAGTTGGTTGTAGGCTTCAGAGGAAATGTGAAATATTTTTTGAAGATATTCTTCTTACTGAGCACACAGGGCACAGTTATATGCATTCTGGAGTTCAATGACTGTTAGCATCAATGAATTACTCATGACCCTCCACCTTAAACTTGCCAGGAACCAGCATGCAACACTCAACAGTGCATACGATCCAACCTTGATGCTGACAATGAAATCAAAAAGGGATTCTAAACCAACCTTGACCAAATTCTCTCCACCATCTGCAAAGAGGACAAGCTCATACTCCTTGGTGATTTTAACAAAAAAGTTGGATGTGACTCGGACCTTTGGAATGGCACAATTGGAAATAAAGGAGTGGGCAAGACCAATTCCAACAGAATTCTTCTGACCATATGCACAGAACATGACCTAATTTTCACGAACACCACATTCTGCCAAAATAACAAGTACAAGACCTTGTGGAAACACCCACGATCTAAGTATTGGCATCTGATTGACTATGTCATTGTCCGTGCTCGTAACTGTGAAGACTTTACATCAACAAAGTGCTGACTTGTGCAGCAATTGTTGGATAGACCATAACCTTATCTGCTCCATTATTTCCATCAAACTCGCACTGAAACAAAAAATGCAGAAGAAATCAGCCAGACAGAAGATCAATGTCGAGAGTCCTAAAGACCCAACTATACCATGACCTTTTACAGCAGTGCCTCACCAAGAAACTGATGAATATCAAAATCAAGATGGAGAACCCCAAAGATCACTGGAAAGTGCTCAAATTGGCTGTCCATGTTGTGTGTGAGGGAACACTGGGCTTCTCAAACAGGAAGCACCAAGATCGGTTTGACAAGAACAATCAGGAAATCCAAGACCTGATCAAACATAAGTACAAGGCCTTCTGTGCTTGGCAGAATTACATCAATTCCAACCAGAAGCAATACATCCACCATCAACTGAAAGCTGAGGTTCAAAGGAAATGAAGAACAGGTGGTGGGAGAACAATGCGAAGGAGATCCAACAACTCATCAACACCCATGAAATGAGCGGATTCTTCAATGCCATCAAAGCCCTCTTCGGACCCAAGGGCTAACCCCGTCTCAGATCCAGGGATGGAGCCAACCTCCTTAGGACAATGAATCAATCAATGCATGATGGAAGGAATACTTCAAAGACCTCCTGAATCATGACTCCAATGCTGACGAAAGCATCATTGACTTAATCCCTTAATATCCTATCAAGGATGACCTCAGAACCCCACCAATATTCGTCGAGGTAAAAAAAAGTCATCAAACAGATGAAGAACAATAAGGCATCTGGACCTGATGGAAGAAGGAGCAGAAGAACTGGCTCACCAGCTTCACATCTTAATCCTCAAGATTTGGAATTCAGAAGAAATCCCAGTTGATTTTAGGGATGTTATGATCATGACCATCTTCAAGAAAAGAGACAAATCAGATTGTGCAAACTATCCAGCAATCGCCCTGTTGTTCATTTCCGGAAAGATTTTTGCCAGAATTCTCCTCAACCAGCTGCTTCCCTTGGCAGAAGAAATCCTCCCAAGGTCACAATGTGGATTCAGGCCACCTTATGGTACCACTGACATAATCTTCACTGCCTGCCAACTTCAGGAAAAGTGCCGTGAGCAACATCAACCTCTGTACATGGCTTTCATCGACTTCAAGAAAGCATTTGACTCCATCAATCATGAGGCTATGTAGAGAATTCTCCTTAGATTTGGATGCCCGCCAAAATTTGTTGCCGTCCTCCAACTCCTCCACACCAACAATGGATACAAAACGGACCCCTTCCTAGTCAAGACAGGAGTAAAGAAAGGCTATGTCATCGCTCCAACCCCTCTATCTTCATTGCTGTCATCCTCCTTCTCATCGCTGACAAGCTCCCCTCTGTACTTCACATCTAATACAGAATGGACGGCAAGCTCTTCGACCCCAGTCGCCGCTGATCCAAGACGAAGACTATCACTAAATCAGTCACTAAACTCCAGTATTGTGAAGTGGAGTGTTTTGGTAACTGTTTTTTCTTTTAAATAAATATGTACACTGCTATATATTTATAGGCAAAGTTAAAGAAATGCACCTTGAGTCCTTGACCAGCTTCTGAGAAAGCTCTGTGTCCTTGTGTTGGGGCTTACAGCCCCCACACTAAGGTTAAAAGGAGTGGTGGAGCAGTATTGGACTAAGAAGGCCCTGTCCCCAGCAGCTGCCAGGTATGCTTCCTATGGAGGACCTGCTTAAAAGGAAGCTCTGGCAGACAAGTGCAGGGGGATAGTGGATGAGAGACTGGCTGCAAGAAGGCAGACGCTGTAGCAGCTGAGACAGTGAACTACGGGGGAAAGACCAGGACTGTGAGTAAGACTTGACTGGGAGACGGGGGACCTGACCCTGCTGTTCTAGGATAAAACCCAAGTTGTGGTCTGGCCAGGAATGTTAGGATGAAAGTCAGATCACTGAGAAACCCCAACACAGACCTCCAAGTCCATCCAGATATGGAGCCATGATACTGAGCAGCTCTTTGCAAAGCTTGACCATAAGCACCAGACTCCGTCAACCCACTCAGGTCCATAGATTTCAGTACCGTTTGTGGCATATACAATCAAGGGAACCGAGGCCTTTGTAATGACCAGAGCATGGGCAGTTTGATCTAGTGGTCAGAGCAGGCGTTGGGAGTCAGGAGTCAGGCCAGGTCAGATACTAGAAGGACAGAGTTCAAGGCAAGCTAAAGGGTAAAACTGAGAGTCAGGTGTCAGGAGGCAGGCAGGGTCAGGTTACCAGGAGATCAGTGGCAAGTAGCAAGAACAGGTATTGCAGTGGAAGCAGTCCTAAGCAGGGAGATTCTAGTTGCAAGGACAACTTCCTGTTCCTGTGCTGGATTTATATAGAAGCTGTGAACCAATCAGGTCCCTCAGCGTTCTGCCAATTAGATTCCAGGACTGTAAACCTCTGTTGGAGTTCAGCTTCAATTCTGGAAACTGTTAGTAGGTCACCGGATGGCAGGCTGGAACGTACAAGCTCCTAATAGCCCTGTGGTCTCTGATGACATCACCACCTCCCCAAGGGGCACTCTCAGGGTGATGTGAAACCAGGCTTTTCAGGATGATTCCTGTGGAACACCCGCACAAGTGTGGTAGCATGTACATTTTCTGCAGATTCCGAGGTGTGCTCCTCAGGCCTGCACCCCTCCCAGTCAACAAGATACCAGAGTCTGACATGTTTACATTTAGAGTCCAGGATCTCATTAAATAAATAATTCTTGTGACCCTGTACCTGTACTGATGGAGGAGGCGGCTAGGTCCTGTGAGGGAAAGGGTTTCCGTGTAGGGTTTCAAAAGTGATACGTGAATCACCAAATGAATCTTCAACTACCCCGCTCTCTGGAGTTCAAAAGTGACTGGATTAACCTGTTGCAGGATCTTAAAAGGACCATGGAACCAAAGTAAGCACTGAGGATATTGAGTGTGATCTGGCAATTAGATGATATGGCACCCTTGGCAATTAGAAGAAACAGGCAGTTGGGACTAACTCCCCCTTTTATAACCTCAGAACTCTACATGAGGGAAGGGAAGAGGTGAGTGGCCCTTTACTTCTCTGTAAAAGCTTCTGGAAGCTCACAATACAGCTGCCTTGGTCCCATAAGTGCAGAAGCCACTTGATGAACTGGTAGTCACTCCAGTGGCTGTTAATAGGTTTCACTACATGAAAAAATGCAAGATCAACATATAAGCATAACTCACAATCTGGTGTTTCATAATTAAAAATAAAGGATGAAGTCTTTCTTTTAAATACCCACTTCTATTGGCTGTTAGCTAACAATTTGAGCCTGACAAAATTAACTACTGCTTCAGAGAGGTAAAATGTGACTATATCTGCAATACTAGAAAACAATTCTGTTTCAAAGTTCATGTGGATTCACAATCATTTAAGATTTTCATAAAGCTTATTTACCTTTTTGATACAAATAAAACAGAGTTATATTTCTGTCAAATAACCAGTTATCTCTTTTCTTCCCCCCTGTGATGGGGCATCTGCCCCACACTGGCCTGTAAGGGGTTAATAGAGCCCTAGGGAGGCTGAGAGAGAAGCAGCCAATAGGAGAGGGGCTGCAAGAAGCAGCCAATCAGGGCCTGGCAGGCATATAGAAGAAGACTGCAGGGCAGAGTGGATTCAGTAGCTGCCTGGAGTTCACGGAGGGAAAATCAGGCTCCTAGTCAGGCAGAAAGAAGCTAGCACCCTAGACAAAGCAGTGCTGCTAGCAGGGACCAGGAGAGCTAGAGAGAGCTTCTGGCTGGCAGCTGGGATTTGCAGGCTGAGGCCCTGAGGCAAGGTCGAAGAGGGTCCTGGGGCCGCAGGAAAGTGGTCCAGGGAAAGGTACTGATGAGCTGGAGGGGATGCAGCACGTGGCTGCCATCTACAGGGTCCCTGTGCCGGGATACGGAGTAATGGGTGGGTCCAGGTCCCCCTACCCTCCCCCATCACAACTGGGGAAGTGCTGGAACAGTTGGGTTGCAGTACTGACCCCTGGAAGGGGGGAGCACAGAGCATGATACAGATGCTCATGAAGAAGACGCCGCAGTCCTTGGAGTGACGTGGGTCCGGGAGCAAAAGTGACGGCAGACAAGGCACCACCGGGAGTGGGCATACTGACCTACGGAGCTAATCCCAAAGACGGCCAGCAGGAGTCACCAGTGTGATGAGTGGAGCCCCGTCACACTCCCCATTTTCCGCTACAGAATTTTCTTTATTTCTTATAAGATTGAAAAACTTAGAAAAGAGGAGTGAGGTGCTTTGGCTAGATTGAACACCAAGTTAGAGAAAATTTCTGTTTACAACAGTTAACATAATCACAGTATTAGCTAGGAAGTCTTTCATAGTTGTTGTGCAACCGAGGGTGATCGTTTTCAAACTGTATCTTAAGAGTTAGCAGACAGTATGATGATGGGGGCTGTACAAGTATCTAAATGGAACATTGAAAGAAAGTGGGGTATGGGTCACTCATTATAACAGCTATTTGCCACTAACTGGTAATTATTTATTGTGTCCACCAATTCTAATTCTTGGGATTGTGCTTTGAGCTGCGTAAACTGTTTTAGCAATGAAAATTGTTACCTGAGTATAATGACCACATGTTTTAGTACACTTGTGAGTCTGAAGATTGTAGTGCCGGACTTCATCGGTCCATAATTTGATGGCTTCAGGGACACCAAATATCCCGTAATGTCCAGTCCAGATATTTTCTCCAACATGCCCATAATGAGGATGGGACATAAATTTTTTTGTTAAATATGGACTATGTTTAAAAAGGCATTTTTTTGCCCATGCCCTGGCAGTCCGTGCTAAAGCTGCATCCCAAGTCTGCAAAACAGTAAAGTTGAAGAAGCTATGCAGAGAATTAAATTACAATAGCATTTGTATCCATCAGACAAATTAAAGTAGAAAATGAATAGCTATAAATTGAATTTAACTAAAATTGTCTGTAAATTCTGTAAAATTATACAATACAAATATTTTGTTCCCCTTCTGTCATCCAGTCAAGCACTCCAAAATCCTGTCTTTAACTTACCAGTGAACTTTAGGGTAGCTGTATAGAAATGTAAACTGACTTACTCATAGAAGAGTGACAAGAAATGATTATTGATGATTATTGAATCAACTTCTGCAGGTGAAAGAGACAAGCTTTCGAGCCTGCATAGAGCTATTTGTTAGGTCAGGGAAAGGTACTCAGAGGGTACGACTACACAGCAACTAGATGCCTCCATCTGGTTCATGCCAACTGACTCGGTCTTGCAGGGCTCGGGCCACAGGGTTGTTTCATTGCTGTGTAGACTTCCAGGTTCGAGCTGCAGCAACAGCCCTAGGACCCTCCCCCTCACAGGGTCCTAGAGCCTGGGCACCAGCCAGAGCCTAGAATGAAACATCCCCACAGCCTGAGCCCTGTGAGCCTGAGCTGGATGGCATGGGCCAGCCACAAGTGTCAGTTGCTAAGTAGACATATCCAGAGTGTGTCAGCTAAATACAAAAAGGAACAGATTGTTGTAAGAGACCATTCAAAGTGAAGTGGGCAGTTAACACTTCTGCAGATGTAGAACAAAGACAGTTGTTGTGTTATAGAATGAATCACCTTCTATGACTCATTGCAACATTTTCTTTTTTTTTCTTGTGTTGCTGTAGAAAACTTAGGTCTGGTCTACACTACAAAGTTAGGTCAACACAAGGCAGCTTATGTTGACCTTACGTTGACCTAGTCATGACTCTACACTTAAATTTGGCTCCCACCAACATAAGAGCCCCATTACGCCAACTTAATAACGCCATGTTCCCATGTGACATAGAGCCAAGGTTGATGTACTTAGGTCAATGCAGTGTGAGTGTAGATATTGCATTACTTAAGTCGACCTTTATTGTCCCCCAGCAGCTGTTCCACAATGCCCAGTGCTGACCGCTCTGGTCACCATTGTGAACTCTGCTGCCAAAGGTCACAGAGTCTGGAAGCCCACCCTTCCCTTTAAAGCCCTGTTAATTTTTGAAATTCCTTTTCCAGATTGCCTGGCTTGGAGAGGACACCTAGCAGCTGTCCACTGTTGAGTGCAACTGCCAAGCTGACCATGCCAGCTACATGCTCTGCCTCCAGATGCGCAGACAGGAAATATTGGATCTCCAGACATAGAATGGTGGATATCTATGAGCAGATTGCTTGGGGAATCAGGACAGGGGCTACAACAGGACCAGCAATGCTGCGTGAAAGCCAAGGAGCTTTGGTAGGCATACCAGAAGGCTAGGGAGGCCAACAATCGGTCTGCAGACCTGCCCACTTTTACAAAAGATGCATGCCCTACTTGGCAGAGACTCCACTACCACCCTTACAGCACTGTGGATACCTCCAAAGAGCCCGAGTCACAGGCCCCTGCCGTGAACAGGGAGGAGGAGGTGTATGGAAGACAGGCAGCCAGGGGAACCAGCTGCAGAGTGAGCCAGGATCTGTTTTTGACCCCACTGCAGTCCAGCCAGTCCCACCAGTGAGCCCAATGCAGGGGAAGGAACCTTGGGTAAGTGTGTGTAAACCCCCACCCCTTTCTTCCCTGGGTTACTTGAGAGCAGGCAACACTCACCTGTGTGCCTGGGCACCTGATGTTGTTGACATTAAAAGAGATCCTGAGTATCCCAGTGGTGGCAACTTTTTTTAATCAGTGCATAACATTTTAAAAATGCATTTTTATCTTTAAGTAAGAAATGACATAATTTACATTACTTTACACACACAACTGTTCTTTTGTTCTTTGTTTTGTTTTTGGTCAAGTAGTTTATTTGGGAGTTTTAGTGTTTACATATCAATCAAGGAAATGTCAAATTGCATACATAACATAGTTTCAGTTCTGTGTCTATTACTTCTTAAAAAACACATTTTCTGAAACAGAGCTTATGGAAACAGGTAAATAAACATAAAATCCTCCAGCCCGCGGCATATTATCAAATGGGCCAACGGGCACTGTGCCTAGGGGCCCCAGCCAATTTGGGGGCCCTGCAGGAGCACCAGAACCAGGCCCCGGCCCCTGCTCCTCCTCTCTAACTGGTGCCCCACTGCCCTGTTCCTCTTCTTCTCCCTGAGACCCCACCCTGTGACTGGGCCCAGCTGCAGTCTGTGGTAGGATGAGCATATTGACCCCTTGTGTGGAGCTGCTCACCCAAGCCCCGCACGGAGCTGGCTGAGGGGTCCCCCTTTCCCCGCGCGATGTGGAGCTGGCCTGAGGGGCCCCACCATGTGGCACACAGCTGACCTGAGGGGGCCCCCATTTCCCCGTTCGGCACAGCACTAGCCCAAACCCCTCTCCCCTACCCCTATGTTGGACTAGCCTGAGCCACTCACCCAAGCCACCCTCTTCCCTCGCACAGGGCTGGCCCAAGCTCCCCCCCCCCCCACTCCTCCCCCACGAGCCCTGCTGCTCACCCCCCCAAAGCCTCTTTTTGGTAAAACTGGGCATTTGTCTCATTTGCTCTTGCCAACTGATTACCAGTTTTGCCAAAAAAGTTGGGACATCTGGGGTCAAAACAGGACGTACGGTCACCCCATGCCAGGGGTCCCCTAACTTTTTTGCTTGCGCCCCCTCTTACCAGTCCACATCCTGCCTCCAGGATCCGGGGGCCATGGTCAGGGGCCAGGAGTGGGGCCACGCATGGGAGTGGGGCTGGAGCTGCGGCTGCAGCTGGGAGCAAAGCCACAGCCAGGGCTGAGGTGGGACTGGAACATAGCTTAGGTCAGAGCAGGGTTGGGCCCCACTATCTCTCCCTCCCCCGAATGTTTCTCCATGCTGCCCTTGGGGGAAATGCCCCACAGTTTGGGGACCATCACCCACGGAAAGGAAGATAACTGTAGAAACAAGCTTCCCTTCACTGCATTCCCCCACCACTATATTGGCTACTCTAATCCTTTGTTTCTTGGAGAATAAGGATTGGCTTGGTTGTGTAGTCTTACTGTGAAGAAAACTATCTTAAATGAATGCAGTCCATTAGTTGTAACTGAAACCATGAAAATACCAGGAAATTGTGGCCAGAATATCCTGGTATCTGTTTAATGGGATAAATGTTGTTCATTAAGGCACATTCAGAACTGACTCCACCACAAGTGACTGACTCTGGTTGGGATAATTCTCACAGTGGAATATTAATGTTAGCTGAGCCCTCACCAATGCACATCTCCTTGAACACTAGGTTTCTCTCCTGTGTTGCCAGATATCCATTAAAGGGAGAGGACATTTTCCTCTCCATGCCCCATGTTACCAAGACCATGAGAGGAGGGATTAGGTTCCTGAAATTTCTTACTATTCAGCACTTGTCCTTACGGAATGAGGGATTCGTGGGGGATTTTTGTGGGCCATCTGTGTGAAATCACACATACAACAATAGTTTTCTTAAAAAAACAGATTTATTAATAGAGAGAAAACGGTAAGTTGTAAAACAAAAGAAACAGTTTGCATACCTGAAGGAGCATGCCCTCACATTAGTATGGAGGAGGCTAATGAGCTCTTCTGGGCCTGTTCTGTAAGGATAAGGCCTTTGTCTGCAACCATGTTGTAAGGCCTAAGGCACTGGTGGGCAACCTGCGGCCCATCAGGTTAACCAACTTACGGGCCGCGAGACAGTTTGTTTACATTGACTGTCCGCAGGCACAGCCAGCTGCCGCTTCCCACAGCTCCCATTGGCCGGGAACAGCAAACTGCGGCCACTAGGAGCTGCAGGCGGCCACGCCTGCGGCGGGTCAATGTAAACAAACTGTCTCGTGGCCTGCCAGCTGATTATCCTGACGGGCCGCAGGTTGCCCACCACTGGCCTAAAGCCTTCGTCTGCGGCCAGATTAAAAGAGCAGCTGAGCAGCAGCCGTTAGCTGAGAAGGAGGAAGTCACATCCTCACATTCCATCTAAACTACATTAAAACAATGTAGTATCGGGCTGGTAAGGAGACCCTCTCCTAATAGCACCCACTATCACCAGATAAAGAAACAGATCTTAAGATGGTTAAACAAAACTTAGTTTGATAGCATTCTGTCTGTCAAGAAATGACTTATCAATAGTTGTGGCTGTGAAATCCTCATTTCTTTATTGTTTTGTCATTATGGTCCCCACTTCCCTATTGTTTATCTGTATGGTCTCAGTCTGGTTCTTTAATTGTTTCTGTCTGTTACATAATTAATTTTGCTAGGTGTAAATTAATTAAGTTGGTGGGGTAGGACTGGTTAGAGAATGTTACACTATGTTAGGATTGGTTAGTAAAATTTTAGAATAATGATTGGTTAAGGTATAGCTAAAAAGGACTCAAATTACACTATGTAAACTGGGGTCCAAAAGGGAGTTCTTTGGAAATCAACTCCAGGACACAGCCTCAAATAGACCTGCCAGACCTCAACACTCTGCCAATGACACTGTGCAGAAGCTGGAGTCCCCCAGATGAACCTGATCCTGACTGGCCATCAAGAAAAGTTCACCTGTCTTATTGGGAGTGGTGAGCATTGTATGTGTAGTGTGTGCATTCTGTTTTTGGTGATTGTTAATAAATAGAGAATTAGGATATTAGTGTGTAAGGCTCTTTCACCGGTAAAAGACCCTGCAAACCCGCAGAGTGTAAGGTTATGCCTGAGCCCACAGAAGGGTGAGGGTGGGTACCTAAATTGACGGGGTTATGCCTGAGCCCCAGAAACAGGGTAAGGGTGGGTGCCCTAAAGTGTAAGGTTATGCTTGAGCCCTAGGAATGGGGTAAGGATGGGTGCCTCAATTAAGAGGGTTACGCCTTGAGCCCTAGGAAATGAGTAAAGGTGGGTGCCCCTAGACAGTGTGAGTAACAGAGAATTTTGTGCAGGTAAGACTTCCACACTAACAAGATGTACCTACAAGACTTGTTCAGCCTGGAGGAGGAGGACCTTAAAAGGGGGAAACTTACCACAGGAAGGAGAGATGAACAGGAAGAAGGCTGCTCCATGCTGGTAACATAAGGTAGTCCAGCTGAGGAGAAGACAGTTGCAAGATGCACCACTCCCAGCAGTGCCCTGACTGATAGTGAGGCAATACACCCCAGGAAGAGGGGTAGAAGGTAAACGCCGCAAAGAGGCAATAGACTCTGGGAGCCTACGCCCTTAGAACTGAATATCCTGGGGCTGTCTGGCCCTCTTTCCAGGCAGATCCTTATCCCTTGCAAGGGGAAGGGAAGGGAAGGGGAGGAGCCTGACCCTCTGCCTGTGTGCAGTTGCCACAGAGTCATAGAGCTCCCCCACAGTGCTGCCAATGGGGGGAGGAGGAAGCAAGGATAAACAATGGACAGCGGAACCTGGGGAGGGTCTAGGGAAGCCCACTCCCCCCACAGCATAACATACCTCACCTGAATACTTTGCAGTACTTGGCTTTCCTTAGCCTTGAGCTTGTCCACATTCAGTTTTTGCACTGCTTTAACTATCGGATTAGAAACAGTTATGGTTAAATCAGTGCAATCCTCTGGTGTGGATGCAATTCTACTGCTCTAATAATGCTTATATTGGTATTGTTATTTCTGAAAATTTACTATACAGCTTTACCAATATAAGCCCCTCTATATAATTGTGGCCATACTAGCAGGTTGCACTGATTTAACTGTGGCGTCTTCTAAACCAATCTAGAAAAATCAGTACAAAAACTGTAGCCATGTCTACCTACATAGAATCATAGAAGTATAGGACAAGAAAGGACCTCAAGAGGTCATCTAGTCCAGTCCACTGCATTCAAGACAGGACTAAGTATTAACTAGACTATCCCTGACAGGTGTTGTCTAATCTGTTCTTAAAAACCTCTAATAACAGAGATTCCATAACCTCCCTGGAAATTTGTTCCAGTGCTTAACTACCCTGACAGTTAGGAAGTTTTTCTTAATGTCCAACCTAAACCTCCCTTGCTGCAATTTAAGCCCATTGCTTCTTGTCCAGAGGTTAATGACAACATATTTTTGCCCTCCTCCTTCTAACAGCCTTTTAAAGTAAATGCTTTTATACAGCATGTTGGGGAAATGGGGGGTGCTGGAAAGTGAAAAATTCCAGTTAACTAAGAGGGAGGAAGTTTGAGTATGGAAGGGGTGCAGGGCTGGGGGTTGGGGTTCAGGAGGGAGTGTGCGGTGTGGACTTTGGGAGGGAGTTGGGTGCAGGAGGGGGCTCTGCGCACTGCCCCCACCCCGCCCCGAGCTCTGGCTCTATAGCTCCCATTGGCCAGGAACCGCGGCCAATGGGAGCTGGGGAGGTGGCGTCTGCGGGCAGAGACAGCACGCAGAGCTGCCTGCCACACCTCTGCCTAGGAGCAGCGGGGACAGGTCGCTGCTTGCGGGGAGCCGCAGGAGGTGAGTCCCCCCTCGGATATAGCACCCCACCCCCCGCATGCCCCAACCCCCTCCCCCAAGCCTCCTCCCACACCCAAACTCCCTCCCACAGCCCATGCCCCGCACCCCTCCCACGCCCCAACTCGCAGCCCTGCACCCCTTCCTGTACTCCGAACTCCTCGTGGCCGTTCCTCAGCCTAGGAGAAGCAAGGACATGTCGCTGCTTCCAGGGAGCCACGCGGAGCCAGGTAGGTAGCCTGCTGGCCCTGCACCAACCGTACTATAAACCGGACTTTCTATGAAGATTAGAAATGCCAGTTTATAGAGCTTTCCAGTTAGTAAAGGGCCGTATAAGATTTACTGTATGTACTTGAAAATTGTACTGTATGTACTTGAAAATTGTTATCATGTCCCACCTCAGTCTTCTCTTCTCCAGACAAAACAAACCCAATTTTTTCAATCTGTCCTCATGGGTCATGATTTCTAGACCTTTAATCAATTTTTGTTGCTCTCCTCTGGACTTTCTCCACTTTGTCCACATCTTTCCTGAAATGTGGCACCCAGAACTGGATCCAATACTCTAGCTGAGGACTTATCAGCATGAAGTAGAGTGGAAGAATTACTTCTCATGTCTTGCTTACAATATTCTTGCTAATACATCCCAAAATGATGTTTGCTTTTTTAAATTTTTTTTTGCAACAGTGTTACACTGGTGACTCATAGTTAGCTTGTGATCCACTGTAATCCAGACCCCTTTCTGCAGTACTCCTTTCTAGGCAGTCATTTCCCATTTTGTATGTGTGCAACTGATAGTTCCTTCCTAAGTGGAGTATTTTGCATTTATTCTATTGAATTTCATCCTATTTACTTCAGATAATTTCTCCAGTTTGTCCAGATCATTTTGAGTTTTAATCCTATCCTCCAAAGTACTGGCAACCCCTCCCAGCTTGGTATTGCCTGCACTATCTAAATAATTTCTGAAGATATTGAACAGAACCAGACCCAGAACTGATCCCTATGGGATCCCACTTGATAGGAACTTCTGGCTTGTGAACCACTGATAACTGCTCTCTGGGAACAGTTTTACAACCAGTTATGCACCCAGCTTATAGTAACTCCATCTAGGTTGTATTTCCCTAGTTTGTTTATGAGAAGGTCATGGAAGATCGCATCAAAAGCCTTACTAAAGTCAAGATATACCACATCTACCACTTCCCCCCATCCACAAGGATTGTTACCCTGTCAAAGAAAGCTATTAGGTTAGTTTGACATGATATGTTCTTGACAAATCCATGTTGACTGTTACTTATCACCTTATTATTTTTTAGATGTTTGCAAATTGATTATTTGCTCCATTATCTTTCTGGGTACTGATGTTAAGCTAACTGGTCTGTAATTCCCTGGGTTGTCCTTATTCCCCTTTTTATAAATTGACCATGTGCCCTCTTCCACTCCTCTGGAATCTCTCCCATCGTCCGTGTTCCCTCTAATTTTTCCCACCCATGTGCAGAATGAATTGTTATGTGCACCAATATGGAGGTGATGTGTGACACATCACCTTCATATCGATGCACATAAAAAAATTCATGTGGTGGGGGTGGGGCCAAGGGGTTCGGAATGTGGGAGGGGGCTCAGAACTGGGGCAGAGGGTTGGGGTACAGGGGCATGAGGGCTCCGGATGGGGGTGTAGGCTCTGGCGGGACACAGAGGATGAGGTTGTTAGGGGTTCAGGAGGGTGCTCTGGGGCTACGGCAGGGAGAGAGGACTCCCCCCAGCTCTCTCTCCCCACAGCAACACCTGGGATGGGGGGGAGAGGCCGTGGCAGCTCCAGGGCTGGGGCCGCAGGATAGCCATCCTTCCCCCGGCCCCCGTGGTCCAGACAGGGCTGGGTTCAGGGAGGGGGGCCCCACGACAGGTATGGGCTGGGCTGCAGTGGCTAGGGCCACCCAGGTTCGGGCCGTGCTGCGCCAGCTGCGGCTGGCTCCAGGCCGGAGTTGGGGCACCCCAGTCGTGGCAGGTCCAAGCCGCAGCATAGTTGCAGCTGGGGGGTTGCCCCAGCCGCAGCAGGTCCAGGCTGTGGCATAGTTGGGGCTAGGGGGCTGCCATGGCAGGTTGGGGGCTGGCCTATGTTGGGGCCAGGGGAGAGGTGCCCCTCCCCTGACAGGTCCCTGGACAGGTTCCCTGAGTGCCTGCACGGCACTAAATAGGCTGCTGCGTGGCTGCGCAGCTTACAGAGAACTTAGTCTGTTTTCCATGAGTTTTTAAAGATAACTGCTAATGGCTCAGGATATCTCTGCAGTCAGCTCCTTCAGTATTCTAGGATGTATTTCATCAAGCCCTGCTGACTAGACATCTAACTTGTCTAAATAATCTTTAACTTGTTCTTTCCCTATTTTAGCCTGAGATCCTACCTCATTTTCACTGGCGTTCACTATATTAGACATCCAATCACTACTTAATTTTTTGCTTAAAACTGACATTTCCACATTTTTTGTTATTGTCTTTTCCCCCCTCACTGAACAAAGGGCCTCCCCTGCCCTTGGTCTTCTATTGCTTCTAATGTATTTGTAGAATGTTTTCTTGTTACCCTTTATGTCTCTAGCTAGTTTAATCTTGTTTTGTGCTTTGGCCTTTCTAATTTTGTCCCTTTATGCTTGTTGTTTGTTTATATTCATCCTTTGTAATTTGACCTAGTGTTAACTGGCCACTTCGCTTTGAATAGTCTCTTGAAATTTGTGTTAACTACTTATACTAAACAATCTGTTCCTTTGTACTTAGCTGTGATGTTGGGAGTACCTTTCCCAGACCTGAAGTCTTAAGAGCTCTGTTTCAGAGGAACAGCCCTGTTAGTCTGTATTCGCAAAAAGAAAAGGAGTACTTGTGGCACCTTAGAGACTAACCAATTTATTTGAGCATGAGCTTTCGTGAGCCACAGCTCACTTCATCAGATGTGTACCGTGGAAACTGCAGCAGACTTTATATACACACAGAGAATATGAAACAATACCTCCTCCCACCCCACTGTCCTGCTGGTAATAGCTTATCTAAAGTGATCAACAGGTGGGCCATTTCCAGCACAAATCCAGGTTTTCTCACCCTCCACTCCCCCACACAAATTCACTCTCCTGCTGGTGCTAGCCCATCCAAAGTGACAACTCTTTACATAATCAAGTCGGGCTATTTCCTGCATAGATCCAGGTTTTCTCACTTCCCCCCCACCCCCATACACACACAAACTCACTCTCCTGCTGGTAATAGCTCATCTAAACTGACCACTCTCCAAGTTTAAATCCAAGTTAAACCAGAATATCGGGGGGGGGGGGTAGGAAAAAACAAGAGGAAACAGGCTACCTTGCATAATGACTTAGCCACTCCCAGTCTCTATTTAAGCCTAAATTAATAGTATCCAATTTGCAAATGAATTCCAATTCAGCAGTTTCTCGCTGGAGTCTGGATTTGAAGTTTTTTTGTTTTAAGATAGCGACCTTCATGTCTGTGATTGCGTGACCAGAGAGATTGAAGTGTTCTCCGACTGGTTTATGAATGTTATAATTCTTGACATCTGATTTGTGTCCATTTATTCTTTTACGTAGAGACTGTCCAGTTTGACCAATGTACATGGCAGAGGGGCATTGCTGGCACATGATGGCATATATCACATTGGTGGATGTGCAGGTGAACGAGCCTCTGATAGTGTGGCTGATCTCTCTCACCAACAGAAGTTGATCCAATAAAAGATATTATCTCACCAACCTTGTCTCTCTAATATGCTGGGACCAACATGGCTATAGTAACAATGCACAGTTTGACCCCTAAACATTTCTCCCCAGTTAAGCAGCTTGACTTTTTATTTTCACATCCATTGTTCGCCGTGATAGGATCCTGCCCTCATGTTGGATTTATCTAGTTTCTATCTTGCTGGCCACAGATGTTCCGAGGCCTGTCTGTGCTGTGAGGAGGGCAAGGAACTGATCACCTAGGGGGAGGGAGGGAGGGAGAGATAGAGAGAGTGTGTGTGAGAGAGAGTGTGTGTGTGTGTGTGTGAGAGAGAGAGAGAAAAGGAGTACTTGTGGCACCTTAGAGACTAACCAATTTATTTGAGCATGAGCTTTCGTGAGCTTCATCGGATGAAGTGAGCTGTAGCTCACGAAAGCTCATGCTCAAATAAATTGGTTAGTCTCTAAAGTGCCACAAGTACTCCTTTTCTTTTTGCAAAGACAGACTAACACGGCTGTTACTCTGAAACCTGTGAGAGAGAGAGAGACCCAGGGACCATCAAAGACTACAATCCCCATGATGCCCTGTGGCACCTCCCAATCCTAGAGGTAGCTTGAATTTCCCTCTCTTAAGATCTCTCTTATCAAGTTTCCTTAGCTGCCATTAAATAAGATATTTAAATAATTAAATATAATTATAAATTAATCACTCCCTCACATTCAAACCTGATGAATGTAACGTGTGGGACTGATCCTGAGGTGAGGCTGCAGCTTCCACTGCAGTAAAGGAGAATTGCCTGCCCCCTTTCCAATACCTGGGTCTAAACAAGAAAGGTCCTCTGTACACTGCGAATCCGACAGGGCCGGGGGGGACCCAGTTAGCCCCTGGTACGGTATGGTTTACTTTTGCAGTGAGAGGGTTGAATGGTGTTCCCGAAATAGGCAGCAACTCTGCAAAGCTCAAGGCTGAAGCTTTATGCGGTGGAAATGTTAAAATACGTTTTGGTCCTGCCCACGGCACGCAGTTGATCTGTATTGAATGGTAGTGTAAATGGCTCCCCACCTGTTGGATCTACATTGTAGATGTGGCCTTTTTGTCTAATCTGTAAAATAGGAACAATTATACTTCACCATTCCCTTTATAAAATGCTTTCGCAGCACCAGCCATTTAAGTGTCAATTATTCATTAATATTTTTATTTTTCATTTCTGACTCTTAGGTTGGTTCCAGCCTTGATCTTTCATAGGCGCTATGGGACAGCGCCCCCTCCAACCAGCCCCTCCTCCAACGTCCCCCGTGGGGCAGCGCGCCCTCTAATGTCCCCAGAGGGCAGCGCCCCCTCCAACCAGCCCCTCCTCCAACGTCCCCCGTGGGGCAGCGCCCCCTCCAACCAGTCCTCCTCTTGTCTCCCATGGGGCCGCAGCCCGCCCAGCTGCGCCCGCCCTTTATCACCCCGGCCCAGCGGCCCCTCCCTACCATGTAGAGCATGTTGGCGGCCGCGGGCCGGACGGCGGTGCGGTGCTTGTTGTGCTCCCGCACGCACGCGTTGATGAACGTTTGGTTGGTGATGGTCGGCAGGACCGACCTGGCGCTCCTGCCCTGTACGCGGCAGACATCCGCCAGCACTCCCAGCCCCAGCACGGCCAGCAGCCACAGCCGCATGGCGCCGCCGGTCCGAGCGAGGCAGCGGTCGCAGGCGGCCTCTACCCGGCGCCGGGAGCGGCACCAGTCAAGTTCTCAAACGGCTCCCCGGGCGCGCTCGCGCTGTGACTGCAACGGTCCCCGAGAGACTCTCCCGCCCCCAGGCGAGCCCGACCCCCCGCTCTGACTGAGCCCCTCCGCCTCCGGGGACCCGTCCACACACACAGCACTGGCTGGGCCCCCTCACAACATGCATGCATTGACAGTCTCCCACTAAGTCGTCCCCGCCACTCGTCCACAGTATAGATTCTACTCCGCATCAGGATTCCTCCCCAGCAGCATTTTCTGTATCCCCCTCCGAAAGAGTAATCTGGAAGCACTAACATAGCCCTCTTTCCCTCCCGTTGACATCGAGCTACAGCACTCTGACACCTGCAAATTTCCTGGAACTCACACATAATAGCATCACTAACTCTACTTCTCTCCCTGAAAACCATCCCTTCCTCCAACCTGATATTAATTGCAAGGCTCTGCAGCAGCAAAGAGCCCCGTCCCCTGTGCATTTGTCACCCCCTGGTTGCCACCAAGTCTGTAGACGTATGAATGAGAATAATCTTTGCCTCCCTGGAATGCATTGGTACCTCCTGCATCTTGGTAAAAACATATAGCTCCTGACAAACAGATGTCAGGATGAGGAGTTAAATTTGCGGTGGCTTTCAGATCAGAGAGGGCTTAGACTCTGGAGATCTTTCTTGGAAAATGTTTGAAACAGGTCCAATCTGGAAACATTTGCATAGCCTCCAAAAATGTGTCAAGTCCACTCCAGCATTCCCAATATACTTCTTATAGCGCAGAGGTTTTCCATCCCCATTCTTTCTAACTACCTGAACAGTTCGAGTTCTTGTCTAATTACATTTTCCACTGTTGAGTAATAAGAAGGATATATGCTGAATTAAAAGTAAGTGTGTGTGTGCGTGTGGGGGGGGGGGTGAAGAGAGAGAGAGAATATTTTGAAATTGTAAATATTTCCCATTACGGAATGAAATTTCTCGTCTATTCAGCTACAATAGTCCAATAAATAATAATAATTAATTATTCGTGTTTTATTTTATTTTATTTATTAAAGATTTCATCTATCTCAGTCTAAAACACTCATGGGGAAAGGCATTTGGCATTACTAAATCTTGCTTTTTTGTGGATGAGGCGTATTTATAATGTCTTAATTTTTATTTTGCATTAAAGAATGTGTGTTTATTATAACTGTACTGCACTGAAAGGCTCCGTACCGTGGTGTTTCTGTGTGACCTGACTGGAGCACTGAGCAGCTGCTATCGTGGTGTTTCAGTGGGTGGGTGTAACCGGGCTGTACTGCACCACGTGGTGTTCCTGTGGCGGGTGTATTAGGAGGACTGTAAGGCGCGACCTGGCTCTGTGCAGGGGTGTTTGGGGGCTGTTTTGCAATGAGGGAGCGGGACCCATGACAGGGCTGGGGGACCGTCTATGACTGCAGCGCTGCCTGAACCAGATCCTGCTGCTAGCCAAGGAGAGGCTGGAGCCCGCAGGGGGGCGATACCGACAGGGGAGGAGGAGCCGCAGCAGGGCTGGGGCCGCCTCTCATCCCGGGCTCCCTGGCAGCTCCTCGGCAGGTCCGACTCCTTCCTCCTGAAGGGACAGCGGGCCGGGGCTTCGCAGCGGGCGTCTGGGCGCGCGCGGCTAAGCCATGGCGGTCTCTGCGCTGCAGCAGGGCATGGTCTCTGTCGTGCTGCTGCTCTGCCTCTTCGTGGCGGTGCCCAGGCTGTTCGGGGGCGGAGGAGGAGCAGGCAGAGCCTTGCGGGGGGGCAAGGCTGGCCCCGGTCGCTACGGTCCCTATCCGCCCCCCACAGGTACAGACCGCCCCCTCCCGCCGGGCGCTGCGACTTGTCTCCGGAGGAGCCGCCGCCCGAGCCTCCCTTCTGTCCCAGCAGCAGCGGAGACTGGCGGCGCCACTTGTTGTTAAGCGTCCTCCTTAGGCCGGTGGGCCGGCTTTGGGTAACAGGCTGAACCCCCTCTCCCCCCCTTGTCCCCCTAGCTGGAGGAGAGGTGGTGGGAGAAAGGGTAACAGGCAGCAGTTTCTCTTATGCTATTCCCCTCCCCCCGCGGGGGGTTAGCTTGGGGGTGTGAGAGATGGCGCAATCTGTGACCCTGGTCTCCAGTCAGGAGGGTTTGTGGAATGGGGTGAAGCCACAGCCTTTTTAGGCCATGTCTACCCAACAAAATTATGTCGACCTATCTTATGGTGGCGTACAGCCACAGATCGCTCCTGTGTTCTTGTGCAGGCTTGGCTCCTTGTGTTGGTGGTGTGGGTCCTCGACACCACCAGGAGCCCTTCTACCAATTTTATCGCCAGTGTGGGGCATTGTGGGGTGGCTCCCGAAAGCATCTAGTAGTTGATGTAAGCAACTCCGTGTTTACACGGATGCTGACCTAATTACATTGACCCTGATTCTAGGCTGCTTGGGGAGGTGATGTTACTAAATTGGTGTAGTGAGGCACTTATGTCAGCTGGAGTCAAATGTAAGTGAAGACTTCCACAGCTAGGTGATGTAAGACCGCTTGTGTCAAGGCAACCCTATAGTGTAGACCAGGCTTTGGCCTTTGCCTCCCTCTCTGTAAACACTTATATGTGGCCAATAGTTGGAATTGCTTTGTGTTTTCATGTTTAGAGCTACACATCGGAGGCTAGCTTGAAAAGAGTTTTGTGACAATCAACTCTGAATAAGTCAAACTATCTAACTTCCTACACTCACCCAGTGTTCTGGTGCATAAAATAAACATAACTATTTGCAGTCAACAGAATGAAGTGATTATAAAGGAATCACAAGATAGAGACATTGCTAAGACACACTTTGTTTCATTTAATAGAGAGGAGGTAACTGGGAGCATTCCCCCCTCTCCTAAAAGTGTAGATGATGCTCTCTTCTCAAAAGCACACATTTTATTAGGCTAACGAGGTATTGCTTGTAACCAACTGGTGGTCTTAGTCTTATTTTTATTCCAAATAAATGGTAAAAACAGGATGCAGGGAAGTGTGAAAAAGCTGAGTGTTACAATCTCAATAAGGAAATCAAATAATGTTGATTGGTGGATCATGTGCTAGTATTTACTTTTGCAAACAGGCATTGGGGGTGATGTTTGTTTAAAACTAATAATCTTCATCTGTGCTGAGATTGGAGCTGTTCACTAAATCCAAATCCTTGTCTGGTCTAAATTGGTATGGAACTGTGCTAATTTATGCCAGCCAAGGATTTGGCCCTATATATCTAAAGGCAAGTGCTCCATTTTAATATTTGCAATTAATTAGATCAATTTAACTTCTTGAGACAGCCTTAGGATTTGATAAATTGAAGGCAGTTGTAAACCAGGAGAAATAACAAGACTACTTCTGCTCCTGCTTTCCTGCCCTGTCAGTTTAGGACTTCAGTGCCCTGCCTGGTTTGAGCCAGACCCACTAGCCTGCTGCAAACCCAGACCCAGGTCTGAACCATGTCCCCTAACAGCTGAAGGCTTAACTGAAAGCAGTTTACAGAAGTGTTCCTGTCCTTGACACTCAGATGCCCAACTCCCAGTGGGGCCCAAACCCTGAATAAATCTTATACAGGGTAAACTCATAAATTGTTTGCCCTCTAGAACACTGATAGAGAGATATGCACAGCTGTTTGCCCCCCAAGTAGGATTAATAGATGCAGTAGATCATAACCTTTATATAGACATGTTACATGGCATATGTAGCATAGAATATATTCCAGTTATGTCATATATATGCATAAGCGTATTTCCATAAAGCCTTATGGGGGGCACTGTCACAGGGGTTTGCACTGAACTACAAGAGATCCCTTCTACATCTGAGTATGTTCCATGCCGATTACTGAAGATGAGTTCTCGGCTGCAGGGTGGATAAAAATCAATACTTTAAAAAATGGATTTTTAAAATTTAAATTACATTTAAAAAAAAACTATTCAAAATTAATTTGAGATTGACAACCTATGTTAAGACCTGAATTTATTATAATCTATTTAAAACCATTTAAATTAAATTAAATATTCAAGCAGCACATATTTGCTGGTAAAATTTAAAGAGTCATGTTGCTGAAATGTTGAAAGTCACTGGCTAAGCACCTGGAATCAGAGTTTACTGAAGCGCTAAACTACCTTTTGATAGCAGTAGTCTCTTCAGGTGTAGAGAACACACTCCATTTCAGTTTATTCATGTATTTCATTTCACTGACTAATCCGTTCAAAACTGAGATACTGATTGGCAGCTGAAAAAGCGGGAAAGCTTGTTTTTCTCTTCCAATCTATGAATAAAATTGGGATGCGATGTACTAGTTTTAAAATCTTGAAGTACATGAAGACCAGAAACAATTGGAACTATAGCTAATACTTCCTTTTATTTAATAAATAAGTTAGTTTTAAATATAAAATATATCTTGATAAACTTTTTTTCTTGCCTATCCAGTGAATTTAAGATGGGTTGTATTTAACGAAAAACACAAAACCCCGCCATTTTCAAGTTATCTTTAATTCTAATTTTCCATCTACATGCAGCTGGAAAAACATCACACGCAACATATTAATCATTTAGTAAATAAGATGCCAGAGGCCATTTTTAACATAATAAAAATAAGAATCTGAATAAATCTCTTAAGCTATATAATTAAATAGATATAGCATTTCCTCCTTATTAGCAAAAAGTACCACCAAACTTAGAGTAAAGACTATATTTAATTAAAAATCAATATATTTACCAACCAATGAGATTCAACTTTTCATTAGAAGGACTAAAAAGTGCAAATGCAAAATGAGATTAAAATTCTTTATTTAAATAAAAATTTCCTGCTTGCTGATTTAAATCATGATCAAAATCAATGAGTTAAATCAATTCATCCTGTTTGACTGGAGGCCAGCATTTGGCCCACATTCCTGTGCACTACCTACTGGAGCCAGTGTTTTGGTATGGTAACAAAGTAAAATAAACTCTTTAGCTGGCTGTGCAGTTCCCACATATTCAGTTCCCTGTGCCAATTCAGAAGATATCCAGACTCTGACTCATACGTTAGGTAAGACCCTTGCACATCTTGGATGTTTGGTCAGTAAATCATGCTGCCTATTTTCCCATTGGTTATTTATGCAAAAGAAAGAAGACCGAAGAAAGTGCTTTAACTTGTCCATGTGTTTTCTCAAAGGTTTCAGAAGTCACAGGTTCTGTGACTTCTGCAGCGGCCAGTGTGGCTGACCCCAGGGTGGCTCAGGCAGCTGGCTCCGGGACCAGCTGCTCAGATGGCTCTGGGGACAGCCACACCAGCAGTTGCTGGACCAGCTCTGCACCCAGCTGCTCAGGCAGCCCGGCAGCTCGGTGCACTGGCCGCTGCTGGAGTGGTGTTCCCCCTGAGCAGCAGCAGCCGGCCCCCCCCGCATCAGCGTCCCCGTCCCCCCCCCCGGCCGCCACCCATTTAGTCGTGGATATTTTTAGTAAAAGCCTTAGACAGGTCACTGGCCATGAATTTTTGTTTATTGCCTATGACCTGTTCATGACTTTTACTAAAAATACCCATGACTAAATCGTAGCCTTCGTCATGAGGACTACACAAGATGATTGATTTAAACAAGTTTAAGCGTGTAGAAATGTTTACATAAATGGCTTTTAAAAAAAAAGGAAATAAGAGATTAAAGTAACTTAAATGTTTTGAAAACGAACAAAACTGGAAATAGGTACAAATGGCTATGACTGAGCACAAGTTAAAACAACAGAAAGTAAAGACTAACTATTAATGGGCAAAATAATGAGGTGAAGGAAAATATATATCTTAAAAATAATTATTGCATGCTATTTCTTCCATGTCACCTTACCCTTTTTGGTTTGTTAAGACTGTAAATTTTTGTCATCCATATGTTAGGAAAGAATCTAGTGACTTTTGGACACTATATTAAGAATACTGCGGCGCTATAAAAAGCAGGCTTTCTAATTTTGAGTACCAATCCCTTAATCAGAGCTATGCCAAAGGTTTGATAAGAACCTTAAACCCAAAATCTTCCTGGGTTTGAGTTAATACAAAATGGCCTAATGACTTAACTGTTTTATTCAAACGTTGTTTGCTACCTGCCAATGTCATTTTAAACTCTTTTTAGCTCTGTCAGGATATCCATGAACTTGATTGAGGTAGCTGTTTGTGCTGTCTTGAGTTCTGTCTGCATTAGTTGGAGTAGCTCATGTGATATCTTAATATGGGTACCCGGCTCTACTTCATGTTCCAAGGAACAACAATTGGATATGTAAAACTTGCTCAAATTTCAGATGCTGCAAACTGATTAAATATGACAGAACTTGAAGGGTTGTTGAGAACCGCTCCACTGAAGAGCTGATATTAATCTCAACTATACTGCCAATTCATCATTAGAGGTCTGAATGTTTTTTGGTGAGGGCTTTGGCATTTTAAGATAATTCTAAAACCCCTAAGAATTATTCTCACATTAGACATTGTATTCTAGATTTACAAAATATCATGATTTAGTCTCCCTGCATCTAAGTTCATGTTTTCACTTCTTGACTTACAATTTTTTTTTTTTTTTTTTTATCAAAACCACTCCTCCACCTAGAGGAATCTATTTTAGTAATCTTTCTCCTTTGACTGTGACAAAATTGCAATGTCTATTTTTGTTTAAGGCTTGAATCCCACTTGTTGTACATTCACCGGACACTGCTATCTTGATGTAAGATAATACCAGGGACTGTTTTTTTCAAGTACAGTATCACCTTCTTGTGAAGTGGTGTTAAATGAAACAAGGCTCACATCTCTGGAAACTTTAAGGCACATTGTTCAATAGGCAGCAAAATATGGCCATAGGCTAGCAACTATTGGCAGAAGTAGTAAGCTTACTATGATTCACATGAGAACTGTCTATAATTATGTTCTTCGTTACTCTCACTAGAAATCCTCAGCTGTGTTGGTGTTCTGAAGGATATTAGAAGTTTTGACTGGGAGGTGGCACTTGAGCTAAGAATGCATTTGTTACTTATTTCTGGGGGGAGAATTACACTGTAGTCTGAAACTTCATGCTTCTTTTCATCTTAAGGGTATATATTGGTTAGCCATGTAAAGGTTGCTAAAATTTCATTTTCCATTTTCTAGATCATATTGGTATGCGGGAGGCAGACTTTTCATGCTTCAATACAATTCTTGCTCTCCTCAATTCACATTTCAAAGACACTAATTTTGAAACTTCAGACTCCTTGTTGATTCAGTTGTCAATAGGACATCTTAATAAGACACATGGAAAGCCTTTTTAGAAATAGAGTTAAGTGTTTGGAAAATGTGTACTGCATATGTGTAATACTATATATTTAACTGTACTGAGATATGACACTCCTACACGTGCGTAAGAGCATTCACAATAACACTGAACCTAGAGCTAAAACCTGTATTTTACATATGTTGATCTGGTTATTTCAGTGAATATCTCTTGCTTAGACAGGGAGACATTAAATTTCTGTTTCTAAAGATAGATAATACTGAAATCAAAGCTCTTTTTATGGAAAAATTAGTGAAAGTTTGATCCTAATAATAAAAATCAGTTCCAGTAGGTTTAAGTTCAATGCCAGATTGCTATTTGCATTTTCATTTTAATGTCAGTGTATTACTGGTTATATCTAACTTAACTGCAGTTTGCAATTACTTTGCCAAATTATTTCCGTTGGTAAGAAAGAAATCGCCTAGTATCTTGTACTGTGTTTAATTTAGTAGCTTTGAAGAAAGAGTGTTTTACTTTGAGAATTTTTTAAAGATAACCTTTACTGTGCATATGTGAAAGGGTGGTCTAGTGTAGTCTTGTATGTGGTTGTTCTATAATAGCTTTCAGTTGACACAATATTAAAGAAATGGTGAATCTACAAGGAGGAAAATCTCAGAACAGTCTCATTTTGAAATTAACTACAAGGCTAAACTTTTTCTTTTAAAATATTTCATTTTGCAGGTGCCTCTGAGAGAGTTCATCAGTCTCATCTGAATTCAGGAGGTTCTGAAAGTAAAGCATACCAAAGCTTTCAGCAGATGAGGCATGTAAGGGAAAAGGACAGGAAGAGTGAGAGAACTAGAGGAAGTGGCAAAGACTTAGCTTTTACTCTCATGCCCTTGTATGCTATTGGTGTGGGGGTGTTTGCAGCATACAAATTCCTAAAGGTAAATATTAAATATAAATATCTTAACCATAGAAGTGAGAGATTGTGAAGACCTAACAGGTCATTTGTTCCTCCCCTGTGTCCATGCAGATTGTTCTTTAAAATACTCCTATTTTGGTTTTTGCCCAGTGTCGTTTCAAAGGTGAGCTGCAAAGTAAAAACTGTGCTGTTTACTGCTTTTTTTTTGTGTATGGAGCCTTTCTAACTCTTCATTTTTCCTCTTGTCTTTTACATTTAAAATCTAAGATCCTAACTTCCCTCTCTGGGTCTTGGGCAAGACTTTGGAAATACAGCCTCATATAATAGTACTATTCATAATCTAAGCAGCAGCTCAAACTCTCTCTCTGTCTTCCCACATAGAAACGTGTCCCCCTGCAGATTCTCTTTGCTTCCCTGCAGAAAAATGGTTTCTGTGGTGAAGCAAAGAGAAGCTGTACCAGTGCTCACGCCCTGGCAGTGCAGATGCATCTGTCCAGGCACCTGGAGCAGCTGGGGGATAGGTAAGTCTCACTGCAGGAGGGAAAGGGGCTGGAGGTGTCTGTGGGTGCCCTGGCTGCACAGGGACATTAGTCCCAGCTGGGCAGGGGATGGGGGAGGAGGACGACATGGAGATGAAGTTCCCCCTCCCCCACATGGAGCAACTAGGGTTGGGTCAGATCAACCCCCCAGAAACCTCCCCCCAGCTGCAGGAAGCTCTGAATGACGGAGGGGTGTGGGTGCAGACGGTGAGGCTCAGTGTTTGGGAGTTCTGCATGTGGGAGAGTGAGGCTCGGTGAGGGGTTTGGGTATGTGGGGTGAGTCCAGATGCATGGGGGTTGGTCAGACGGGGAGCAGCTCCCCGTACAGTGACCCATCCACCCATTTCTTAGCCCCACTGTTCCTCCTCCGCGAGGAAAGGGGTCACTGTATGGGGAGCTGTTCCCCCTGTCTACCCAACCTTTGTGCATCTGGACCAGTCCCAGCTCCCCTGCCCCCCCCGGAATTCCTACCCTGCCAAGCCTCACCCCTTGCATCAGGAGCCCCCCACCCTCAGACTTCCCTGCATCCAGAGCCCTCCACCCCCTTAAACCTCACCCACTGCCCCAGCATCCGGACCCCCCAGCACTGAGCCCTAACCATCTTCACCTGGACTCCCCTGCACCCAGAACCCCACAACGAGTCCCTGTGCATACAGATCCCCCTTGCACCTGGATTTCCCACAGAGCTGCCTGCATCTAAATTGTACCACACAGAACCCTGGTACTCTTGAGGGAATGCTGAACCTAAAATTAAAAATTCTGCGCCTAAAAACTTTAATTTCTGCAAAATGCTGCCTATTTTATTTGTCAAAATAACACAGTAACACAATGGAGGATAGCTCAGTGGTTTGAGCATTGGCCTGCTAAACCCAGGGTTGTGAGTTCAATCCTTGAGGGGGCCATTTAGGGATCTGGGGCAAAAATTGGGGATTGGTCCTGCTTTCAGCAGGGGGTTGGACTAGATGACCTCCTGAGGTCTCTTCCAACCCTGATATTCTATGATTCTATGAACCACACCATTTTCAGTTATATAGGTAATTTATTTCAAAATACTTTTCAGCAAATAATTGAAAATGGTGTGGTGGTGGTGGTCTGACAAATAAAATAGGTAGAATTTTTAATTTCTTTTCTGTAAAATTCTCTCAGGAGTAAATCTATCTGCCTTGTCTTAGAACATGCCAGCAGGGTCTAAAGGTACCTAATTCATGTAACTAGGTACCTTCTAGAGCATGCTAGGAGCACTGTATAGACACACCCTGAAATCTTTAGCGGTAAGAAAAGTCTAGACTTTTTTCCTCCCATCAGTTATGCAGCAACAATGGGGAATTTTGTTTAAAAAATAGAACACCATATGTATTTTTAGTGCCAAAAGAGAGGTGGTAATCCAGTTTTCTAGTGAAGTGAGGACCTGATATTTATTTGCATTGTGGTAGCTACTAAGATCTCTAGTCCTAGAACTGGAGAAAACCATTCTGGGCACTATACAAACACATAATAAAATGACAGTCACTTTTCTGAAGTGATTACAGTCTAAATGAGACCAGAGACTACAGGTGAGTACAACAAACAAGGAGCATAAGGTAATAAGTCAAAACTGGTCAGCATGAAAAGTAGTTGTCACGTTTAACAGCAGTCAGCAGCTGGTGTAAGTTTCTTTTATGGCAATCGTGAGAGAAGAGAGTTTTAAGGAGGCTGATCAGTTGGCCTTGTGGGTGTTTATGGGGAACCTCCTCCCATGCATGAGAAGCAATATGGGAGAGAGCGTGAAGGTGCTTGTTTGTAACACATTTGTTAAATTTACAAAGGCTGGTGTCATTATCAAAGCGGATGCTGCTGAAGTTGACATCTTCATGTGCATAGGAGATAATGGAGGACAGGCCTTGAAGGTACTTCTGGGGAATTCTGTGCCACTGCACATGTGGAGAATTCATGTCCCTCACAGATTTTTTTTTTTTTTTTTTTCTCTGCAGAAAATAGAATTCTGCTGGAGAGGTGCTGTGGTTACACATTTTACCCACCAGGGGCTGCTGTGATGCCAGAACAGAGGGCAGCTGACTCAGGCTGGAGCAGCCAGCTGCAGATAGGGAGGAGGGGAGAGACTGCATTCCTCACAGTGCCCTGCCAACAGGGCCAGGTGAGGAGACTCAGGATATGGAGGGATGGACAGAGCAGGGCACACAGGGCTGCTGGGGGTCACATAGACTGGGGTTCAGAAGGGTGGGGGGGACAGACTGGGGTGGGGGCACAGGAGCTACTGGGGTGACAGCATTGAGCTAGGGGCTGACTAGGACTGGAGGTGCAGGGTGATGAGGGGAACTCCAGGGGACATGGGGGTGCAGGGTGATGGGGGAGGCAGGGCGTATGGGCGGGTGGCTGAGTGAGGGGGGTGTTGTAGGACCCCAGGGGGCATGGGAGGGTGGCTGAGTGAGGGTGAGAGGCTAGGGTCAGTGTGGGGGATGCTTCCGAACTGCCTAACAATCCACCCCCCTCAAAACAAACAAACAAACCCTGTTCCATACTCTCCCACCCACACCCAACAACCCTCCAGGTTCACTCCCAGGCTCCTTTCCAGCAATTATTACAGACATACTTGCTGTATTACCAAAATAATTGACATAAGCATGATTATATTGTGTTATTTTGACAAAATATGCAGAATATTTTGGCATAGAATTCCTGCAGAAGTATCATGGAGGGCCTTAAAAGAAAAGATGAGTAGCGTGTTTGCTGTGAGGAGAAGGAGGAATGCAAAGGGGGCTGACCTAGTCAAAGTGGTGAGCCATGAAAACTATTTTTGCAGCGATATAAGCAGGGCAGACTGCATTTCTCAAAGCTGGAGAAGAAAAGGTAGTGGTAATTGAGATTCAGGATGAGGGCCTGTGCTACATGAGGCTTAACTGTATGGTTGGAGAGAAAAGGTCATTGCTAGAGGTTGCTTATCCAGTATTAAAAGCAAAACCTCCCCCCTTTGCCTTTTAAATGCTCCAGATGTTATATGATATTTTATATTATATTATATATATATTTTTGTTTTCCTTGCTAAGATCTTTCAGGCCCTGGAATTTTTCCCAAGAAAAATAGTGGAAGCCCTAGATATAGATAGGGCTTCCACCACTTTTCTTGGAGGAGAATTCCAGGGCCCGAAAGGCCTTATCAAGAAAATTTTCCTGACATTCAGCATAACGTTTTTTTTTTTTTTAAATAAAGGTATCATTCCCATTGAGATTTCTCCCTACCACCCTGTATGCTGGCATTCCTCAGCATTCTTGGTGTTTATAGTCTTCACATACTTGGAGATTTATTAACCTACTGTTGTTGAGGCAGTTAGCATACATTGATCAGAAATGGAGTCTTAATTGTCTTGCATAATTATATGGTCTAGGAGGTTAAATTTCTGAAGATTTTTGTGGTTAAATGTAAATTGAAGGTGTTAATGTGTCTGCTAAAACAAATTCCCCTTCATAAATTTGAGACCAATTTGTGTATTTGCACAATTGAATAGCCGTATAGCAATTTTCATGCATTGTTCATACAGTGACTTGAGAAATTCTGTAAACCGTTTTGACAAAAATGTGGCACCTAGTTTAAGGTAGCAGTGTAAATCAGTGTTTTTTTTCTATGTGCTTACAATGACATATTTGAGGTAGAAGTCAAAATATTTTGGATCGATGAACATATGTAAGATCTTGAACGTAGTTTTATACACGCATCTTTGTTATCCTTGGCTTGTTTTCTGGCAGCTTCTGAAATAAATTGCCTGATTCTGAAGTGAGTACTTCTGGTGAGATAATCTGAAACAAATAAAATTACTTTGTTTCATATAATGCATCTGCTGAAAGCAACAGGACACCTACTACACTAGCAAAACTAGAGTGATTTGGACAAACGTTTTATGGATATTATTTCACAAATGTTAAAATGTCCCTTTAGCAAAAAGCTTTGGATAGTTTCAGTGAGAGCTTTGCTGCATTTGAGGAGTGGGGGGATCAAGGGTGAATGAAAATATCACAAAGTAAACAGTAGCTGAGACTTTTAATAGATTTAGATGCTTAAATAAGGTTTCTATCTTCTAAAACATATATTAAGCTATTATGTTGGGTTAAGTGTAACTTCACTTTTTTTTAGATGAAATCTCAAGAAGGAAGTTCTTCCAAGAAACAGAAAAATACAGAAGATAAGGCAAAAGAAACAGGCAAGGCATCAGTTCAGAACCTGCATAATTGCAAAATGCATAGTTTTCCTTCTAAAATAAAACCATATGCATTCATTGATATGTTGCAGAACAAAACCCAATCCCTTAGTTTATTAAAATGCTTTGAAGAACATTAGCAAGACTGTTAATTTAAAATTAGGTGCTTGAGTATGTGATAGGCATAGAGCAGTGCTCAGTAGTGGCATACTTACAGTCAGAGAAATGTGGGTCTGGAAGGGACTCGGAGCAGCTTTCTAGCCCACCCACTGTTCTGAGGCAGGACCAAGCATACCAAGATCATACCTGACAGGTGTTTGTCCAGCCTGTTCCTAAAAGCCTCCAATGGTAGGGATTTCACAACCTTCTTTGGAAGCCTAGTCCAGAGCTTACCTATTGTTTTAGTGAGTGTTTTTCTTAATATCCACCTTAAATCTCCGTTGCTGCAGATTAAACAATTGACTTCTTGTCCTGCCTTGAGTGTACATGGAGAACAATTCATCACTGTCGTCTTTCTTTATAACAGCCCTTAACATATTTGAAGACTGAAGTCCTCCCTCAGCTTTCTTTTCTCAAGACTAAATATGTCCCATTGTTTTACCTTTCCTGATAGTTCAGGTTTTCTAAACTTCTTATCCTTTTTGTTGCTTTCCCCAGGACTCTCTAGCTTGTCCACATATTTCTTAAAGTGTGGTGCCCAAAATTGGACACACAACTTTAGCTGAGGCCTACCATTGCTAACTAGAGTGGGACAATTACCTCCTGTGTTGCATACAACCCTTCTTAATACGTCCCAGAATGACATTTGAGTTTCTTGAAACTGATTCACATTGTTGGCTCATTTTCAATTTATGATCCACTATAACACCCTCATCCTTTTCTGCAATACTACTGCCTAGCAAGTTATTTCCCAATTTGTGTTCACACATTTGATTTTTTTCCTTCCAAAGTGCAGTACTTTGCTCTTGTCTTTATTGAATTTCATCTTGTTGATTCCAGACCAGTTCTTCAGTTTTGTTTTTAATTCTAATCCTGTCCTTCCAAGTGTTTGAAACCCCTCCCAGCTTGATGTCCTCCTCAGACTTTACGAGCATATTCTCCACTTCATTCCAAGTGAACTGTTGATAACTACTATTTGAGAATGGTCTTTCAACCAGCTGTGCATCCACCCTATAGTAACTTCTTCTAGACTACATTTCCCTAGTTTGCTTAATAGACTGTCATGTGGGACTGTGTCAAAAGCTTTACTAACATCAAGATCTATCACACATGCTACTTCCACCCCAGCCAGTGGGCCAGTAACCCTATCGAAGAAGGGGCCTGTCAGGATTTATTTTTGATGAATCCATGTGGACTATTACATGAAACCCTATTATCCTGTAAGCACTTATAAATTGATTGATTGTTTTAATAACTTGTTCCAGTATTTTTACAAGTATCAAAGTTAGGCTGACTGGTCTCTAATTAGCTGAGTCCTTTGTTCCCCTTTTTAAAGATATGTACTATGTTTGCTGTTTTCCAGGCTTCTGGGACCGTACCCGTCCTCCGTGAATTTTTGAAGATAATTCCCAATGATTCTGAGATTGCTATGTCTAATTCCTTCAGTTCCTTAGGGTAAACTTTGTCAGGCCCTGCCATCTTGAATGCATCTAATTTATCTAAATATTCTCTAACTTGTTCCTTCCCTCTTATTGTTAATATTGTGTTAACCTTTTTATGGAAGACTTAAGCAAAACAGGCATTAAACACCTCAGCCTTCTTGATGTCACGTGTTCTTAGTTCTCCTTCTCCAGCTAAGCTGTGGTCCAGTACTTTCTCTTCCTCCTAATGTATTTCTAGAACCTCTTCATATTGCCTTTTGTTTCTTGCTAGACGTAACACATTTTTGTCTTAGGCGTTCTGATTTTTGTCTCTACATGCTTGTGCTGTTCTTGTCTGTACATCCTTAGCAATTTGTCTGTTTCTACATTTATAGAATTCTTTTTTTCATTTTTCAGGTAAAGGAGCTATTTGTGAGCCTTTGGTTTCAAAATGCTAAGGGCATGACTTTTGTTTATTGGTTGGCTTGTTCTTTTTGGCAATGAGGACACAATATACATTTAGAATAACTTGCTGTAACAGGACATTTTTGGTTGATAAATGCAAAGTAATGCACACTGGAAAACCTAATCCCAATTGTACATACAAGACAATGGGATCTAAATTCGCTATTACCACTTAAGAGATCTTGGAGTCATTATGGATAGTTCTGTGAAAACGTCCACTCAATGCACAGTCGCATTCCAAAAAGCGAACCGAACGTTAGGAATAATTAGGAAAAGGATAGAAGATAAGATAGTAAATGTCATAATGCCATTATATAAATCCATGGTATGCCCATACCTTGAATACTATGTCTCGTTCTGGTCACCCCATCTCAAAGATCTATTAGAATTGGAAAAAGTACAGAGAAGGGCAACAAAAATGATTAGGGGTATAGAACAGCTTCCATATGAGGAGAGTTTAATAAGACTGACTTTTCAGTTTTGAAAAGAGGAGATGATGATGATGATGATGATGAAGGGGGAATATGATTGTGACTGGTGTGGAGAAAGTAAATAAGTGGTATTTACTCCTTCACATAACACTAGAACCAGGGGGTAACCCAATGAAATTAATAGGCAGTAGGTTTAAAACAAACAAATGGAAGTACTTCTTCACGCAGTGCACAGCCAACCTGTGCAACTCATTGCCAGGGGATGTTGTGAAGGCCAAAAGTATAACTCAGTTCAAAAATGAGATCAATAAGTTCATGGAGGATATTATAACACTATTATAATACCCATCAGTGGGTATTAGCCAAGATGGTCAGGGATGCAATCCTGTGCTCTAGGTGTCCCTGGCCTCTGACTATGAGATGCTGGGAGTGGACGTCAGGGGATGAATCACTTGATAATTGCCCCATTTTGTTCATTCCCTCTGAAGCACCTGACATTGGCCACTGTTGGAATACAGGATACGGGTCTAGATGGACCATTGGTCTGATCCAGGATGGCCATTCTTATGGTTCAGGGGTGTGCAAACTTTTTGGCCCAAGGGCCACATCTGGGTATGGAAATCGTATGGCAGGCCATGATTGCTCACGAAATTGGGGGTTAGGGTGAGGGCTCTGGCTGGGGGTGCAGGCTCTGGGTTGGGGCCAGAAATGGTGAGTTTAGGGTGCGGGAGAGAGCTCTGGCTGGGGATGCAGGCTCTGGGATGGGGTTGCGGATGCAAGAGAGTTCTCTGGGCTGGGACCCCGCTCTGTCTTCCACATTAAGAAGTGGCTAGGCGGCTCTGTGCGCTGCCCTGTCTGCAGGCACCACCCCTGCAGCTCCCATTGGTCACGTAGGAGCCGGAGGGGGGACATGCTGCTGCTTTTGGGAGCCATGACACATGCGGAGGGGGGCAAGCCCATGACCCTGCTCCCTAGCGGGAGCTCGAGGGCCAGATTAAAACATCTGAAGGGCTGGATGTGGCCCCCAGGCCATAGTTTGCCCACCCGTTATGGTTGGTTGAATATTCTCCAATAAAGTAATTTTGAGGGTGGGGGTTTGGCAGTTTAAGTAGATTACAATCTGTTTTCTTGGGTCTTGCACTCTAGAGCAGAAGATCAATGTGTACTAATGTCATTTTTTAGAGTAGGTCAGACTGGGCATGTCATGATTTTTAACTATACTATAAAGTTTAACAGCTTTATAGAAGAGATGTAGTAAAGAGTAATGGAGTAATCCATTACCACTGCATATTAATAAAGGATTGTTCCCCGCAACACACTTTCTAGTGTCTTTTTGAGCCTAGTCTAAATGCCAAGTAATGTGGTTTCTGTTACGTCCTTCGGGGAGCCTGCAAGAGAGCTTAATATTTACTCTCAGGATGTTTTGCCTTTGTAGTCATGATTTCCCCTTTATTGCTCCTAGTTACATTGCTTTTTATTTACTACCCTAACCAACTCCTGTGCCTTTGCTGGTGTTTACATCCTTCAAATCCCTATAACCTATTAGGGTGTCCTCCCCATCATGCTTAGAAAAATAATTGTGTGTATAGTTTTTCTTCTTCATTCGTCAATTTTTTCCCGCATTTGTCTGATAACTGGAGTTACTTTTTCTGAACTTCAGTTCCTCCTTATTTTAGTAAGATAGTGCCAAGAGCTGAGCAACTTTTACACACAGTCACTCCAAAGTTTTACAGAGACGGGGTTACTTTATTTCTTTGATGTATACCCAACCAGAAATATAATTGGTTTTTATTTCTTTGCTGCCATTTTGCAGTGTGAACACATGTCTAATACACTCTTTTCTTTTAGAACATCAGCTTTTGGAACTGGAGCAGCATCTAGCACAGACAGAGAAAATTTTAAATTCTTTATTGACTCAGTTAGACCCACTGTCAAACTGGTGAGTAATTCCAGGATAAGGAATACAGATTATGCCTTAAATAAAGTTATACTAATTGACTTCTAACTTTTTTAGGGAGTTACAAACATCTCAAGATTATCTTATTTATGAGGTACTGAGAAACCTTGTTTGTAATGTAGCATTTGTATAATGCTGTACAGACAGTAGCCAACTCTTCAGATTTAAACAGGCATTCCTACAGACGGCTCCCTTTTTGACATACAGATGTAAGCTGCATAGTAATGGGATGATAATACTGCAAAGTGGTATTTTCATGTCTTGCCACATTCAAAACACCCATATAAAACACGTTCACCAATTTTGCTTCAGTTCTTTAGAAACAATATTATCTTAAGTACTAAGTAAAATTCCTGGTTTCCTCAAATGATTTTTATTAAAGATTGTCTTCAAAATTATGGAAAGCCCAGTTGTAGAAAAACTGATCTTAATTGAAACTTAATACAGATTCTGAGGAAGGAGAAGTAAGTATAGTTTAGTGAAATCTCTTCTAAATACAAAGTAAACCTAAATAGCATTTGAAATTCTTTGCTGGGGATTGGATGGCTCATGACTTAACATAATATGGAGTTTCTTCCCCTTCCAGATCATGGGTAGTGACCAAAAGTAACTACCATTTGATAGCGACCATATTTGGCCTTTATTAACTTAACTTATTTGGTTTAAGTAGCTATGAATGTATATCATAGGGAATTATCATAATTTCTGATCCATTGGTAGTCTCAGTAGAAAATAAGTAGCTCATTCCCTATACCTCTAGAAAAGTACCTCCCCTGAAGTAGGGTTGAGGCACACTAATTGGGAGTGTTGTACATCAGCAATCAAGAGTCCCTGTCTGCATGTGTACTGAGTACTGGGTGTTGATTTGACATCTTTCATGAGAACTACATTATTCAATTAAAGCAAATGTATTACCTCAGTGCTGTTCTTGAACTTAACTTTCAATACATTATTAAATTTAACAGGTACTGCATGTGTTGAAACTTATTAAATCCAGAAAATTAAATGACAAACTTGCAATTGGCTAATACTCTAACGGCAATCTCTTCAAAACAAAACATCTTGATAAAACACTCTTATCGAAGCTGTAATGTTCCCCTTCTGAGGTCTTTAGACAAGTTGTCTAGAATAGCTTTCATCGTTAATTCCATGTTTCAGTGGGCACTTAATCTGGAACACCCATCATAAAAATTCAGTAATGAAATCAGCCAGTAGCTATATTTCAGTTTTGCTTTTTTCTCCCTCAATCTTCAGAGGAAATGTAATGATGGTTGCCAACAAGTTTTCAAACTGTTTAGTCACTCCAACCATGGTAGTAGTAATTCACCTGGAAAAAATAGTTCGATCTATTCTGGAGTCAGAATAATATTTTCAATGTAATTTTGACAAGTATTCATTTCCAGTTGTAGCTCAGGTGAACCTTCAGCTTCTTGTGTCTTTCTTCATTTCAGTGTTAATGCTTTGGCTTGTGAACAGAAAGATGAAATAATGACACAGCTCCAGTCCATTAGGCAGCTGATGAAGGAAAGTGGATTGGATAAATCAGAAATGAAACTAAAAGGTACTTCTAGTTTTCAGTCAATGTTGTAGATCAGGGATCTTAAACTCAAATTACGAGGAGGGCCGCATGAAGACTAATACATTGACCTGAGGGCCGCATCACTGACACTGCCCGCTACCCTTTCCCCAAATCCCTGCCCCGCCTCTTATCCGCCTCCTCTCCTGAGCACACAGCTCCCCGCTCCCGCCGCCCCTCCTGGAAACCGCTAAGTGCTGCCAAACAGCACTTTGTTTGGCGGCTGGAAGAGCCTGGAGGTAGGTAGAGGAGCAGGGATGAGGCGCATTGGAGAGGCGGCGGGGGAGGGGAGCTTGGTAGCCGCAGGAAATAACTGGGAGGGGATACGGAGAACTTGGCGGGCCACAGCTAATAGCTCCGCGGACTGCGTGTTTGAGACCCCTGTTGTAGATCCTTATTACAGTAAAATCAGTGTTTAGCTTACTTAAGTTGTAAATAATTGAATGTTCAGTTCATACATCTTGGATGCAATATGGTTCTTACTTTCCATACTGGTGAATATTATCAGACAGTATTTTAAAATCTTATTTTTTGCCACTTGTTATAGTCTATAAAAGTAGCAGCTCAATTCTTACCTGTGGGGTACCTAGTTACAAATTGAGATGTTGGATCTTTAGAGGTGGGAACACAGTTCAATCCTACCAGAATACACTGCTGCATTTAGAGCCAGAAGTCCTCTGCTGCTTTATTAGTGAGACTGGAATTGTCTGACTGCATCATGAGTTCTCAACCTCAATAGGTCTCTAATGCATTAGTCAGACTTTTTGGAGGAATTCAAACTGAAACTTCTAAGAATGACTTCTGAAACTGAAAACCCTATCACTAATCTTAAATCTCCATTTTCTTGTTTTGTAAACTAAGATGTTAATCACACGTGTAATGAGAAACTTGAAGATCTCATTCAGTCGTTTGGCAGACACACTCAGGAAAAAGCAGATGACAAAGAAGATCATAGTATTGAAGATGTGCTTGAAGATACTGATGGTTGTTACAGAAAGGAAGAGTATGAACTGTGTGATGATGAATTCACACTTGGTCAGCTGATTGAGCCAAAGGTGATAGAAGTTCAAGAAATAATAAATAGAGAGATACTGGAACCAGAAGAGACTGAATTAAGGAGGCGTAATAGATATGAATTAAATATGCTTATATAAAATGTTCAAAATTAAAGAATTGTTGCACATAACATATGCACTTTTAAAATATTCTGTCACTGCTATATGCTTTAGAGGTGAAATCCTGCCCCACTGAAGTCAATGGGAGTTCTGCAGTTGACTTCAGTGGGTGGCAGGCTTTCACCAAGAATGTTTACACATATATTTCTGTTCATTTTTCCTATAGAAAATATATCTGTACTATCTGTATATAATACACTGAAATTACACATGGTGCTTCACTAAAGCATCAGGGTTTCTTAATAAAATATTTGTTTTCATACTCTAATTAAAACTAAGAGGAATAGATATAACTCAGTGATTATTTTAAATATAGAAATCTTAGAGTAATTTACAGGTCTTTTTCTGGAGTTTCACATGCAAACTGAAGGAAGTATACTGCCTGGGAGATTCTGCATGCCCACTAAAAATGGCTCTCCTGTAGAATTCCTAGGCTTCCCTGCAGAAAATGGCAGGGAAGCAAAGGGAAGCCACGCTGGAGGAAGGAGGTGGGGTGACCATGGCTGCAGTTTTTTGGGGGGGATTGCCCCCTCCAAACAGAGTGAGGCACAGGGGAGACACACAGGGCTCTATGCCACTGCCCGCCCTCATTTCTGCAAGCACACAGCTATCCAGCTGAAGGAGGCTGCTTTCCGCTCTGCTGCCTCTGCAGCTGAACACCGCCTCCTGAGTCCGAGTGGTAGTTGTGCTCCCTTTGTGTGTGCTGGGAGCTTTCCTGTTTTCTGTGCAACAGTGAGTGCCTGTGGTGGGGCTGGGTAAGCGGGGGTTGGGGAAGAGGCAGTGAGGAAGGAAGGGGTGGAATAGAGCAGGGGGAGGGGAACGTGGGAGTGAGGGGAGGGGGATAGAGAAGAAAGGGGATAGGGGAATTGTGGGGAGAAGCAAGAGTCTGGCATGCAGTATCCCCTCAGCAGCAGCTGGGGCTCCCCTGTTAAGCAGGCCCATCAAACCCTCACCCTGACAATCCCTACTGCCATACACCTGGACCCCTCTGAGCCCCCTCCACCCCACTGATCCCCGACCTGCTGCGCCTCGATCCCCACCCTATCGAGCCCCACTACCCCAGCACCCGAACCTCCCCACTGAGCCCCCACACCCAGACCTCCCTGCTGAGCTCCAACCATCTTCACCGGGATCCCCTGCTGAGTCCCGTTGCCCCTGCACCTAGGAACAGCACTCCTTCTCCGCCCCCCAAGCCCAGTGCATCCAGATCTCAAAGGTATGATGATCAACAGATGGCTCAGGCAGTGGTGCTATAAGGTGGGTTTTGGAGTGTTTGACCACTGGGAAGTATTCAGGGACAGAGGACTGTTGTCATGGGACAGACTCCACCTGAGTAGGGAGAGAAATAGACATCTGGGTTGGAGGTTGGCACAAATGATTAAAAGAGCTTTAAACTAGGAACTCAGAGGAGATGGTTGGGAGACGATCGTGTAATCTTCATGTCTGATTCTAATGTTGATGGAGGAAAATCAAGAAAGAGAATGCAGCAATGGAGAAAGGAACAGCAGGGGGTAGAAGAATGAACGTTAAGAGGAAAGAGTGCTCATATCAATTAAGCTAACAGGTAGGTGACACTGGCAGTAAAATGGCTGTACCCAATTGGGTGAGGAATCTGGGCAAAGCCAAGCAGAAACAATTAAAATGTTTGTATACCAATGCAAGGAGCCTGGATAACAAAATGGAGGAACTAGAACTACTCATGCAGGAAGTGAAACCAGGTATTGTAAGGATAGCAAATGTGGTAGAATAGTAGTCATGACTAGAGTACAGGTATTGAAGGGTATGTGCTGTTCAAGAAAGACAGAAATAAATGTAAAGGTGGTGGAGTAGTATATTAATGACAAGGTAGACTAAATAAAAGAAGTGATGGATAAGACCGTCTGTTTTGGGTCAAAAATCACTGAGGAAGAACTACCAGAGGTTCCCCAGGACTAGTGCTTGGGGTATGCTACAGACCCCCCAGAATCCAATTTGGATATGGATAGAGACCTCTTTAATGTTTTTAATGAAATAAATACTGGGAATTATCTGGGAAGTTAGTTTCCCATAATCACACACAGATTGGAGGAAGAGTGTTACTACTAGTAGTAGGGCCCAGATTTTCCTGGGTGTGAATCACTGCACCAACTGAAGGTGATGCCATTTTAGATTTGGTATTGGTGAGTCGTAAGGACCTCATAGACGAGCTGATTGTAGGGACAACCTTGGTTCAAGTCATCATGAGCTAATTCAGTTTAAACTAAATGGAAGGATAAACAAAAATAGATCTGCTTCTAGGGTCCTTGATTTTCAAAAGGGCAAACTTTAAAAAATTAAGGGAATTTGTTAGGGAAGTGGACTGGACTGAACTCAAGGTTCTGAATGTGGTGGAGGCTTGGAATTACTTTGTCACCATTGCAAAAACTGTCTGAAGCCTGCATCGCAAGCAAGGGGAAAACATTTGTAGGGAAGGGTTGCAGACCAAGCTGAATGGATAAGCGTCTCAAAGAGGGTATTAAGAGAAAGCAGAATGGGCTAGATCAGCAAGGAAAGATGATTCCTCTTGGAGGTCAGAAAAGAGAGCTGTCAAAAGCCAAGCAGAGTTGGACCTTGCAAAGAAGATTAAAACCAATAATAAAAGGTTCTGTAGCCATATAAGTAGAAAGAAACTAAGGAAAGAAGAAGTGGGACTGCTGAGGATGGGGTGGAAATTAAAGATAATCGAGGCGTGACAACACTTAAACTGAGGCAAAGTGTCTAAGTGGTAATAAGGTTCTTCGGGATAGTGCAAGGGTGGCTAATGGGAATGAGGATATGGAAGTGGAAATTTCCACATCTGAGGTGGAAGTCAAACAGCTTAATGGGACTAAATCAGGGGGCTGGATAATCTCCATCCAAGAATATTAAAGGAACTGGCACATGAAATTTCAAGCCCAATAGCAAGGATTTTTAATGAATCCGTGAACTCGGGGGTTGTACCCTATGACTACAGAATTGCTAATATAGTATCTATTTTTAAGAAACTGCAGGCCCATTAGGTTGACCTCAGTTGTATGTAAGGTCTTGGAACAAATTTTGAAAGAGGAAGTAGTTAAGGACATAGAGGTAAATGGTAATTGGGATAGAATATAACATGGTTTTACAAAAGGTAGATTGTGCCAGACCAATGTGATCTCATTCTTTAAGATATCTGCATGTTCTTTGTCTACAAAAATCAGTTCACATCTACCTGGATTTTAGTAAGGCATTCGATCCAGTTCCACATAGGAAATTATTAAATTACAGAAGATGGGGGATTACTGTGTTGGCAGAAAGTTGGGTGAGGAACTGGTTAAAGGGGAGACTACAAGGAGTCATACTAAAAGATGAACTGTCAGGATGGAGGGAGGTTATGAGTGGAGTTCTTCAGGGATTGGGTTTTGGACCTATTTTAACTTCATTAATGATCTTGGCACAAAAACTGGGATTGTGCTAATAAAATCCGTGGATGACATGAAGTTCAGAAGTTCAATATGGAGGAGGACCCTAATACCATACAAGAAGGTCTGGATGACCTTGAAAACTGGAATAGAAATGGGATAAAACTTAATAATGAAGAGTACAATGTCATACACTTAAGGACTAACAACAAGAATTTTTGCTATAAGCTGAGGATTTATCAGTGGGAAGCGACAGGAGGAGGAGAAAGACCTGGGTGAATTAGTTGATCACAGGATGACTGAGCTGTGAAAAGGATCATGCAGTCCAAAAATGCATCAGGCAGGGTATTTCCAGTAGAGACAGGGAAGTGTAAGTACCATGGTATAAGGCACTGGTGAGACCACACCTGGAATACTGTGTGCAGTTCTGGTCTGCCATGTTTAAGAAAAATGAATTCAAACGGGATCAGGTGCAGAGAAGGGCTACTAGGATGATCTGAGAAATGGAAAACCTACCTTATGAGAGGAGATTCAAAGACCTTGGCTTGTTTAGCCTAACTAAATGAAGGCTGAGGGGAGATATGGTTGCTCTCTCCCACCCTTGTATTTATCTCTTTGATGTATTTACAGAGGAGTTACTTAAGTTAAACGGCAATGTAGACATAAGAACAAATGGATATAAACTGGCCATTAACAAGTTTAGGCTTGAAATTAGACAAAGGTTTCTAACCATCAGAGGAGTGAAGTTCTGGAATAATCTACCAAGGGGGGGTGTCACAAAGGGAAGGGTAAACACCTTTAAAATCCCTCCTGGCCAGAGGAAAAACCCTTTCACCTGTAAAGGGTTAAGAAGCTAGGATAACCTCGCTGGCACCTGACCAAAATGACCAATGAGGAGACAAGATACTTTCAAAGCTAGAGGGGGGGAAAAAAAGGCTCTCTCTGTCTGTGTTGCTTTTGCTGGGAACAGAAAAGGAATGGAGTCTTAGAACTTAGTAAGTAATCTAGCTAGATATGCGTTAGATTCTGTTTTGTTTAAATGGCTGATAAAATAAGCTGTGCTGAATGGAATGTATATTCCTGTTTTTCTGTCTTTTTGTAACTTAAGGTTTTGCCTAGAGGGATTCTCTATGTTTTGAATCTGATTACCCTGTAAGGTATTCACCACCCTGATTTTACAGAGGTGATTCTTTTACTTTTTTTCTTCAATTAAAATTCTTCTTTTAAGAACCTGATTGCTTTTTCATTGTTCTTAAGATCCAAGGGTTTGGGTCTGTGTTCACCTATGCAAATTGATGAGGATTTTTATCAAGCCTTCCCCGGGAAAGGGGGTGTAGGTTTGGGGAGGATGTTGGGGGAAAGAAGTTTCCAAGCGGGCTCTTTCCCCGTTATGTAGTCAATCCATAGATATTTAGGTCAGAAGGGACCATTATGATCATCTAGTCTGACCTCCTGCACAACGCAGGCCACAGAATTTCACCCACCACTCCTACAAAAAAAAAAACAACCCTCACACCTATATCTGTGCTATTGAAGTCCTCAAATTGTAGTTTAAAGACTTCAAGGAGCAGAAAATCCTCCAGCAAGTGACCCGTGCCCCATGCTGCAGAGGAAGGTGAAAAACCTCCAGGGCCTTCCAATCTGCCCTGGAGGAAAATTCCTTCCCGACCCCAAATATGGCGATCAGCTAAACCCTGAGCATATGGGCAAGATTCATCAGCCAGATACTACAGAAAATTCTTTCCTGGGTAATTCAGATCTTACCCCATCTAATAACCCATCACAGGCCATTGGGCCTATTTACCATGAATATTTAATTACCAAAACCATGTTATCCCATCATACCATTTCCTCCATAAACTTATCGAGTTTAATCTTAAAGCCAGATAGATCTTTTGCCCCCACTGCTTCCCTTGGAAGGCTATACCAAAACTTCACTCCTCTGATGGTTAGAAACCTTCGTCTAGTTTCTAATCTAAATTTTCTAGTGGCCAGTTTATATCCATTTGTTCTTGTGTCCATATTGGTACTGAGTTTAAATAATTCCTCTCCCTCTCCGGTATTTATACCTCTGATCTATTTATAGAGAGCAATCATATCTCCCCTCAACCTTCTTTTAGTTAGGCTAAACAAGCCAAGCTCCCTGAGTCTCCTTTCATAAGACAAGTTTTCCATTCCTCGGATCATCCTAGTAGCCCTTCTCTGTACCTGTATGTATGTTAGACGCTTGGTGGTGGCAGCAATAAAGTCCAAGAGTAAAAGGTAAAATAGTTTGTACCTTGGGGAAGTTTTAACCTAAGCTGGTAAAAATAAGCTTAGGGGGTTTTCATGCAGGTCCCCACATCTGTACCCTAGAGTTCAGAGTGGGGAAGGAACCTTGACAGGGGCAAAAAAATCTAACTGGCTTCAAGATGGAGCTTGATAAATTTATGGAGGGGATGGTATGATGATTGCCTACAATAGCATGTAGCTGATCTGCACCTGCTAACAGTAAATATCTCCAATGGCTGGTGATGGAACACTACATAGAATTCTTTCCCAGGTGTTGGGTCTTGCCCACATGCTCATGGTCTAATTGATGGTCATATTTGGGGTTGGGAAGGAATTTTCTCCCAGGTCAGATTGGCAGAGACCCTGGGGGGTTTTTCGCCTTCCTCTGCAACATGGGGCATGAGTCACTTGCAGGTTTAAACTAGTGTAAATGGTGGATTCTCTGTAACTTGAAGTCTTTAAATCAATGTTTGAGACTTCAGTAACTCAGCCAGAAGTTATAGGTCTTTTACAGGACTGGGTGGATAAGCTTCTGTGGCCTATGATATGCAGGAGATCAGATTAGATCATCATGATGGTCCCTTATGGCCTTAAAATCTATAATCTTACAGGTTGCCCCTCCTTAGGGAAATTAAGCTAGATGTTGTGCAGTACTAACCTAAAAATCTTTTGAAGTATGACAGGGATAGGCCTCTGAAGCAGAGATACCAAATGGGACCCAAAAAATGGGAGAACAATTTATGTTAAAGGAGCCAGATTAGCACTTAAAATACTCAAATTGATAGTTTGCCTTTCATTTCTCACTGTGTAAAACATAGTTGTAATATCTTTATCACAATTCAGCTTCACATTCAAAACCAGAAACCTTTCTAAATTGGCTGCAAAATCCAGCTGGAGAATAACAGTCTACATTGTGGCAAGTTTTCAAACCTCGGTTGCCATCATTAGGCCTCTAAGTGGTGTGACTTCCAGAAACACTTAACCTCCCCAAAGCCCGTTAAAGTTAATGGTAGTTTCAGGTGGTCAGCACATCTGGAAATACACACTCCTACATAAGTGCCTTAGGCATCCAAGTTTTAAAACTTTGCAGATGTTGTTTTTTACTGCTATAATATATTTCCTGTTACACTGACCTAACGGAAACACAGAATTCTGTACCAGGCTAGTCTCCAAGTTTTGAATCCAGTTGCAATTCAACAGCTGTTTCTTCCAGTCTCAGCTTTTTTTCTGGGTACAAAATAAGTTTGAGTATTACAATAGAGTTGAAGCTTTGAGGTCTTCCTTATGGGAAGCTTCGTACTGGATAGCCACAGTGATAAGCCTAGCCAACATACAAGAATCTACACTGTATAAATCAACTCTCAAAAAGTATTATGTAATGTAAAACTGGTTCTACTAGATAGACTTTAAATGATTGGCTGTTATTCCTCTAGCTTTCTGGAATAAGGTGATTACCAGGTGCAATCAGGAATAAATTTGCATGAAGATTATTGAATGGTTGAAGGACCCAGTTTTCCTTCCTCTGTTGCATCTGGGTAGTGTGACTTAATGGTAGAAGCAGGATACTTTCCGGATATAGTAATTCCTGTGAAGACAGACAGACAATCTGCATACATTTTTGTCATGTAAAATAAATATAGTAGGGAAAATACAAAAACACTTCTATGTTAACAAATATACATTGTGGCATTACACTCCATATTCTTTATGGAAATATGCTTATAATATGGATATGACATAACTGATATATTATGCAAGATGGGTCTTGTAAAGTATCATTGGAAAGACTATGATTTACTGAATGTGATTATCCAATTTGTATGCATGTATCATTTCTGTATCTAATGTTACGAATATGGACTACATTACAATTACAACTGGGTGTGTATTGGGAAGACACCCACCAGATGATCAGCCATCACATTTGATGGATCATCAGGAAGGAACAACAAGACTATGAAGATACTAATCTCTGTCCCTTCTGGAAGGTGTCTGGGGACCTAACTGTGACACTACTAGGTCAGGTGGTCTTGTCAGCTGATACTTCTTGTAACTTTCCATTGAAAGGGAAGGGGAGTCAAGTTTGGGAAACAAAGGATTCCTGCCTCATCTAAATCTAATTTAAGGGTGGGGAGGAAGGCAAATGGGGGGACTCCTCTCCATGGCCTGCCTGCCTGCCCAAGAAAAAAAGACTGCTAAAGACACCTGAAGGGAAGGCAAAGGGGGAGTCCAGACTGAGACAGGGATCCAGTCTGAAAAGAAATATAACTGGAACTCTAAACCACAGAGACTTTGCAACCTGCCTAAAATAACATTTAGGGTAAAATTGCATTTTGTAACCTGTTTCTTAAGTATATTGAGCTTAGCTTCCATATTTTGTTTTGTTTGCTCAGTAATCTGCTTTGTTCTGTCTGTTGTTGCTTATATTCACATCAAATTCACCTTTTATAGTTTTGTTTATAATAATAACCCTGTGCGTACAATTAATAATTGGGAGCAGGGAAAGAGGCTGTGCATACCTTCCTCCATATTGAGGGAGGAGGCGGATTTCATAATATAGCTTTGGTTCTGCACCTCAAGGAAAGTGGACACCAGAGTGCTGAGGGCAAGTCCCTTACACTGAGCCTTCCCAGAACTGATCTCAGAGTCTGTTTTGTTCTGCAGTTGGGTATGGCCCTGCCTGTGCGTGTGCTGGAAGAGGCTTAACAGCTTGGCTCAGCAAGACAGGTAAAAGGGGTGCCCAGGCTGGCTTAACAAGCAGGCTCAGCATTATCTCAGCACATCAGGTGACACCTTAAGGGATCCAAACCATCACATACATGTTTGGCAAATAAATTGTTAAATATTAATATTGTACTATAGACAATACGTGAAAACACCTGGATTTCTTGAAGTCTGATAAAGGTCTATCTAGCATATTTCTAAAAGTGGTTGAGCTATAGCAAAAATGCTCATTTAAAACAAACTTTCAAGAACAATCCAAAATAATAGAAAAATGCAAAATTATCTTCCATATGGCAATTGCTTCTCAGTTTACTGTTTTCTAATCTATATAATTTCTCAGGACATAACTAGTATAAAGAACTCCATTTGATGTCATACAATAAGAGTATAGTAAACAGGGTAAGAAGCAAATGAACTTGATTAAATAATTATGGATGCCATATGGCAAACTCATTTAATAAGTACAAGGAAACAAATATGTAAAAGTAAAATATTCAATCTAGTAATGAACAGCTTTCTAAGCAACACACACTCACCATTAACAAATGCTGCTTAAAAAGTTAATGTCTAACAATTACGATGAAAAGCTAAAGTGCTCTAATTCTGTTCCACTTTACTTTTCTCAAAATGTTATGAGCAGGTTTGGTGACCGTGTGCCAGAGAAAAAAAACAGGATTAACCCCATAATTACAGTGGTATTTCAGGGCTGATGTAGTTTGTGTCAGATTATTAGAAATAACCTTTTCTGAAAGTTTATAACTCAGCTATCACTTGCTTTGGACAGAGTTTTGGCATATGAAATCTCTGTCCAGGACTAACTTTTTATCACTTTTTTTTCTTAAATTGCAAGATACTCCCTGAAAGCCAGTGTGGCTTCCATTCCGGGCATGGTGCTTCATACATGATTTGTACTCGGGCAAATTCAGGAGAACACAATCAAAACCTATCTTACTAATGCCTTTGATTTTTGTAAATCAAGATGGCCTGTGACCGTCCTCTGCAAGTTTGGTTGTCCCGATAAGTTTGTGAAAATTATTAAATCTTTTCAGGCAGGAATGGAGGTTCACGTCCTTGACCAAGGCTGCTTCTCAAGTCCCTTTGTCACCAGTATTGTATGGATAGTGGTGTGTTGAATCTACACTGTGTGAGAAGACAAAAGTTATGAAAACAATTATTCATGAATTACTTTCCATTTATGATGATACTTCATTGACCTATATACTCAGGGACATTCACCTTGACATTGCTTACAGATTGTTTTGCACATGCACCGAAATGTTTTGACTTAACAATCGGCCTAAAGAAGACCAAAGCCATGGTACATCCTCAATCAGGAAGTGGTGCAACCACTCTAGTTTTGTCCATCCACAATGTACCACTCAAGGTAGTGACAAATTGTGCTATGTAGGCAGTGTCATTTCATGAGATGCATGGTTTGATGACAACATTATGAAGCACCTTGGTGCAGCCAGGGATGTCTTTGGAAAACTTCAGCATCATCTCTGGGACAAATATGTTATCAGTCTGCAAACAAACAGATGTTTACTGTGATGTCAACAGCATCATGCTCCTCTACAGCTGCAAATCATGAATTACTTATCAATGCCACCTAAAATTCTTAGACCAGTTCCACTACGATGTCTATGGTGGATAAGGAGAATTAAATGACCATATTTGATTCCAAACACCAAGGTTCTCAAGTGCTGCAGCATCACAGGCATTGAATCTTTTATAGTGAAGTGCAGCTCAGAAGGTGCGGTAGAGTGGTCTATATGTCTGATGATAGAATACCGAAGGCTGTCTTCTACAGAGAATTGCAGGCTGGAACTTGTTTTAGAGGCAGACTAAGGAAACATTCCAAAGACTCAAAGCTAACCTCCAATCTTGCAAAGTTGATGTCAACACCTAGGAGTCTAAGACCATGACAAGATCCGATGGCGGTAGCTCTGCCATCTCTAACTGAAAGACTTTGAGAGCTCATGGATTGCTGCTATCAAGGAGAGCTGTGCAGGGCACAAAACTAAAAGCAGTGCACACTTATCTGCAATTATTTGTTTTTACCTGTGGCACTTGTGGATAGGGCTGGAGGGCTGAAATTGGTCTTGGGTCTCATCTCACGACCCACAATAAGTGACTGACTAGCTCATCCATTAAACTCAATAGGAGACTCCATCATCGTTAATTGTGCATTGGCTTCATCCTTATTCACACTTCTATAACTCAGAAGCTACTTTAAGTGAAATCAATTGTATTTAATCATATGCAAGTGTGAATGCTTTGAATCTCTTAAAAAAAAAAAAGCACAAACATTCACATTAAATATCTAAAGAGGGATTAAATATGCAAGAGCTAAAGCAAAGAAATAATTTTAGGTACGGTATATTTTGTCCTGTAAGTTGGCAATATACATGGCGTTCGTCCTTTTTCTTCTAGAAGAGTGTTGGAAAACATTTTCCACTAAAATATTACATTTTTTTTTCTAAAGACGGATTTTTTTTTTAACACTAAAGTTTCACCAAGCTAAGAGAAGAACATCAGCCACAGCCTCAACAAATGTCTCTAGTTGGGAAATGAGACACCAGGACCTTGGAAATACTAAAGTTAAAAGTGTAGGTCTGATGTAAGACTAGATTACTTCCAGGAATCTATTATGGCAGTGGTTCTCAAACTGGGGTCTGCAAGGGTACTCTAGGGGGTCCGCAAGTCATGTCTGGCTCCAGGGGGTCCATGAGTCATGTCCGGTGCTGCCAGCCCCTCTGATCAACTCCTCTCCCACCCTTCCAGTGCCTCCTGCATGTCACGGAACAGCTGTTCCACTGTGTGCAGGAGGCACTGGAAGGGAAGGGGAGAGCGGGGAAGGGGCGTGCTTGGGGGAAGGGATGGAAAGAGACAAGGAAGAGGAGGAGCACGGAGGGGGCAGGAAGGGGTGGGACCTTGGGGGGGAAAGGGTGGAGTTGGGGTGGGGCCTGGGGCCAAGCAGGGGTTAAGCACCCCTCGGGAAAATTAAAGTTGGCTTAGGGGTCCATGAAAATTTTTAAATCAAAATGGGGATTCTAGGGTTGCTAAAGTTTGAAAACTGCTGTATTCTAGCACTTAACAAAACAATGGAATCCTTCCTGAAGCTCAAGATGCTGGCTCCCTGTATTACTAAAGAAATTCTCCAATCTCCACTTTGCTTTTCTATTCTCTATTCTAAATAAGCAAAAGTCACTCCACCTTGAGTTGAACACTGTGGACCCTGAGCATGCTCAGGGAGAACCCAGGATTTCTAAAATGGTGCCGTTGCAAAGAGCCAAGTATGTGTGGATCAGCAGAATCATAGCTCTGAGGCAAATGACAACAGTGAGCATGTGAAAGATTGGTGGCTACTAAGCATGTGCAGTAAGAGATGACAGAGAGGTCAGTTAACTGAGTAGCTAGCTGGTTGGAGCCCACTCAAACTGGTCACAACTTTAAAACAAAGGTCAGAACTGTTGTTCAGAATTCTGAAGTAATAGTTAATACTGGGCAAGTGCGAGTGAGATAATTGCTTCAAAAAAATAAAAACCTATATTAGAAGGGAGCGACAATGTAGCTTAAAAGGCCAGCTGCCAGCAGGCAGTTTGAGTCTGACCCGGAGTCAACGAGAGAGAGAGAGAGTGTCGTATGATCGGGAGAAGATGAAAACCAGCAAGAGGAGCCAAAGAAAAGCTGGTGGAAAGAAGTCAGAAAATCTGTGCCAGAGAGCAAGAAAGAAGACCAAAGCTGACTGACTACGAACTGAACAGCAACAGGGACTAGAGGAAAAATTCTAAAGAATGTATAAAGCAATACCAACAGATTTATAAAAGTAAACCTGTTCTTTTAATTATATCATAGTATAAGTATTGTGCAGGATAGTGTATGTGTATTTATAGATAGATATATTTAGCGTGTGTGTGTATTTATAAAAATGCATAAAATTCAGCTTTTAATTGCAACAATCTATGTAAACTTTAAAGCAATTTTAGAACTGCTGTCAGCAATTTGTTACAAACTGACCATTTGTAACAAATCTCTTTGCTTAGAATCATTTGAACGATATGCTATTGTAGTTTGAATGCTCTTTAACTTGCAATAAGGGATTGTGTATCAGGGTTTGGGGGGTTTTTTGGTTTTTTTTAAGGCTGTCAAGCTATTAAAATTAATTGTACTGTTAATACCTTTTTAAATATTTTTGGATGTTTTCTACATTTTAAATTACATTGATTTCAATTACAACACAATACAAAGTGTACAGTGCTCACTTTATATTTTTGATTACAAGTATTTGCACTGTAAAAAAAAAACCAAAAGAAATAGTATTTTTCAATTCACTTAATACAAGTACTGTAGTGAAATCTTTTTATCATGAAAGTTGAACTTACAAATGTAGAATTATGTAAAAAAAAATACCAATCCCTACATTCAAAAATAAAACAATGTAAAATTTTAGAGTTTGCAAGTCCATTCAGTCCTACTTCTTGTTCAGCCAATCGCTCAGACAAACAAGCTTGTTTACATTTGCAGAAGATAATACTGCCCACTTCCTGTTTACAATGCCACCTGAAAGTGAGAACAGGCATTCTCATGGCACTGTTGTAGTCGGCGTCACAAGATATTTACGTGCCAGATGCGCTAAAGATTCATATGTCCCTTCAGGCTTCAATCACCATTCCAGGGTACATATGTCCATGCTGATGACAGGTTATGCTCGATCACTATCTAAAGCAGTATGGACCGACACATGTTCATTTTCGTTATCTGAGTCAGATGCCACCAGCAGAAGGTTTATTTTCTTTTTTGGTGGTTTGGGTTCTGTAGTTTCCACATCACAGGATTGCTCTTCTAAGACTTCTGAAAGCATGCTCCACACCTTGTCTCAGATTTTGGAAGGCATTTCAGATTCTTAAACCTTGGATCGAGGTATGTAGCTATCTTTAGAAATTTCACATTGTTACATTCTTTGCATTTTGTCAAATCTGCAGTGAAAGTGTTCTTAAAATGAACAACATGTGCTGGGTCATCCGAACAGGTAATCATCAAGTGATCTGTTCCCTCATCTGGCAACCTCAACCCTTAGAAAGTGAAGAGAACTATACCAGGTTACCACAGTTCGCAGAAATAACAAGATATAAATGTGGGTTCCCATTTAGACTGTCCTTTAAAGCAGTAAGAAAAGGAGCACTTGTGGCACCTTAGAGACTAACCAATTTATTTGAGCATAAGCTTTCGTGAGCTACAGCTCAGTCTCTAAGGTGCCACATGTACTCCTTTTCTTTTTGCGAATACAGACTAACACAGCTGCTACTCTGAAACCTTTAAAGCAGTGGTTTTCAACCTGTGGTTTGTGGACCCCTTGTCAGCAGACTACATCTAAGGGGTCCACAAAAGATTTTTGTTATCATAGAACAGTGGTTTTCAACCTGTGGTCTGTGGACTTGTGGGGGTCCTGTAGACTATGTCTAAGATTTCCAAAGGGGACTGCACCTCCATTTGAAATATTTTAGGGGTCCATAAATGAAAAAAGGTTGAAAAATCACTTCTTTAACTGGAAGGGCAGATAGATATCTATCTTAAACAAAAAGAAGTGAAACGGGTACTTGTGGACATGGGAACAGGCAAAATAGGTCAAGAACAATCTGAATGGGATCAAAGGCATTGGTCCTATAGGTCACCAACAAATCAGTGAGATCAAAGAGCCAGAACAGCACAAAAAGATGCAACGTCAAGACAACAGGACAAATATGAGAGCAGAAGAAACAATCCAGGTCCAGGAAAAATAAGACATTACAATAAATAATAGATAATAAATCCATGTGATTATAATGATAAAAGGATATACTTAAATGGAAGCTGGGCTGTATACCATCCAGGATATTTCACTCTATGGGGATACAGTATACTTAGGCTTGGAAGAATTTTTTTTTTGTATAACTTTGACATACTATCTTTATTTTTAAGCATTGTTTTCAATTTTATCAATTTTTAGTTGCACAAAATTATGTGTTATAAGCATTTTTTCAATATTTAAAAATCAAAATGATTAGAGTTTCAGGAAATTGAGGAAAGGTCAGACAGTAATTATTTAATAACAGTAGGCATTGAAATTCAAGAAGTTAAACTTTATAAACTGTTAAAACACAAATTGTCAGCATTGCATGTCAAAATATACAAAGTAAGGGTATGTCTACACTGCCCATGTTACAGTGCTGTGATGTGGGCAGTGTAGTCACACTTTAGCGCCAGGGGAGAGTTCTCCTGGCGATCTAAAAAAAACCCCCACCCTGACTGAGGGGTGGTAGCTTTATCGCCAGGGATTAAGTGCTGCCTATACTAGCGCTTTTCGGTACTAAACTTTTGTTGCTCAGGGGTGTGGTTTTTTTCACACCCCTGAACAACTAAAGTGTTAGCACTGAAAGTGGCAGTATAGACACAGCCTAAGTATCCTTAAATCAAATTCTAATAAGTTCTCAAGCAGCATTTTTCTTTCTTTGCCTATCTGGCAATTTCAATTATTTTTGATGGAAATATTTTTTGTCAGTTTGTGTACTGTGAAATCAACATTTACCAATCAAAAACCTAATCCTTCCAAGTCTAAGTATACTTAATAGGTATAACATTACATTTAATTTATTGTGATTTGTATTATAAACATAAACAAAGTTAATAGCAAGAGACCTAGGTGTCCCCTATTGAGGTAAATTTGACTTTAGAAAAAAATATTCCAAAATTTATATTAAATGAAGAAAGGTCACCTATCATGGAAAATTTTAAGAATAAGTGAACTCAGATATGGTGTAATAGTCTCATAATTTCCAATGTTATGAAGATGTTTGATAAGATTAGGTAAGGCTTAGTTCTTAAGAATACATACATATTACAAACAAACAAAAACAAAACCCACCAACAGAGAACTAACATGCCCATGGGGGAAGTAAGGAGAGTCCAGGCTCCCATAGCTAGAGGGGATCAAGTGACAATGGGGGAAATGCACAAGGAAGGAGGGAAATGGGGATCAGAGAACAGTATTGACAAATAGAAAATAAATTTATTGCTTGATCTTATCAATGATGAGCAATTAGACAAATGGTATTGTCCTCAGTGCATAATATAAGTTATTGTGAATTGGCAATGTATTGAACGTTGTAGATAAATTCCACTTTAGTACCATTTGTAATCTGGGATCAGTGACATTGCATCCTAGCTGAGGCACACGTTATTCAAAATAATCTTGCTCTGCGTCTGGTTCTATGTAGATTTCTTTTATGGTACCGTTACCAATATTGGATCCTCACACAGCGATATTTAATACATTAACTACAGTCCATTCAGTAGGTTACCAGGAAAGTGGCATCTAACAGTAATGACTGGATCTATCTCAACTACAGGAGTATCACACAGCAACACAAACACACTATAAAAATGCTTATCCCAGATTTTCAAAATGAATCTATGATTCAAAGTGAACCCCAGTATCAGAGATGAATTCGAAAAGTATCTAACAATTTTTAATGTGCACATTGACCCACTTCCTTTAAATTTAGTAACATTATCAGATCAAAAAGACACACACATGATTCAGATTAGCAAGGACATGTACAAGGCAAAGCAAGCCTCAAAAGACCTTAGCTGTGATGGGAATCTTAAAATGCTGATTTCCCACACTTGGATAAAAGTTGCATTTAAAGCTTTGCTTGTATGACAAGTATTAGTTTTAGTTGTGTGAATTATGTATTGCCGCTTATGCGGTTTGTTGAGATGGTATAAATCACATATAAATGCCTTCACCACTGCTTCATATATTAATTTGACAAAAGGGTTGCCTGTTAATAACAATTGTCAAAGCAACAAGCGGGGGACCTGTGGACCAATATATATGCTGGGCTAACATATATATATATAGCATATCAATATGTATTCTTCATACCCATATATTAATATGTATTCAGCACACTATCAATATACCATTATTTCTTTCTAGCAGTTATAAGCCAGTTCAGGCTATATGTCTTTTCATAATCCTGTTTTCTTATGCTAAGTATCCCACAACAGTTTAAAAAGCTGAAATTAGCATTGGCATTAGAAAACAGAAAATTTGTCAAAGGCTAAATACTTTAATGTTTTGCCCTGGTACAAGCTAGGGAGATACCTTCACAGATCAGTACCTGGAATGCTAGTATCCAATCCAAAGCTAAGGAAGGTACAGAACAACAAGATAAGGACCTGGGACAAACTGAAGGGTTGGATTTTAGTGATATGCAAAGAGTTTTGTAGCTTGTAAAATCATCCTATAAATACTCTTAGCTGAAATGTGTAACTTTGGAAGAATGCCTTCTGTGTAAGAGTATTGAACAATGCTCCAAGAGATGGTTTCCTGAACACTGGTACGGTACAGAACCTTTCCCCTTGTACTATAATATTATTGACTTTTAGCAATAAAGGTGACTGTTATTGGTTATTTGATCTCTTGAGTATATTTCATAATGAACCAAAGTGTGGTCAAGCAATTGACTGTACAAATTTACCAACACCAAAACCAGATGTTAAATGTCCTTTTATGTTTTAATAGAATGATTATATTAATAAAAATAATTAAAAATGTATGGCAAATCAGACTCAGGATGAGGGTACAATAATATAGGTGTTAAAAAAGAAAAGCAATATATGTGGGAGTTTTAAAATTACTGTGTGTATGATGGGAACTCTACCAAAAATGTCTTATTTAAAGAAGGGGGTGCAAATGTAATGGGGACCTTTTTAACAAAGGGTGTTATACTGGGCCAGAGTAGCTTTGGTACTCAAGGATGAGTTTAATAATGTCATGTTTGATAACGTTAAGGGAATGAACAATCCAACAAAATGGAAAAGGGTATTCTGCTCACTGAAAGAGTATAATCTTAGTATAATCTATTTAGAGTAAATACACCGGAAGAAAAATGTTGATAAATACCTGAATGCTTCTTGGATACAGCTACCATATGTCTCTCCAGGGCAATATAATAGAATAGGGATGGCAGTACTCTTTGCTAAACACTTCCCTTTTCTTGTTTCAGCACAATTTACAGTTACAGAGAGCAGATATATTTTAGTTAAGGGGTCCTTGAAAGGTAAATTTCTCATCATAGCTAATTATATACTCTTAATCAAGGGCAAACTTCCTGTTTTAAAAGCAGTTTCTAGTTTAGGAAATTTTAGGGAAGGTGATATTACTCCAGGGGGAGTGGCGGGTGTTAATGAGGTGCTTAATCCCCTTTTGAATTGATTGACTGTGCCCAGACGGCATCCAGGGGTAGCAAGTACAAATGTGTTGCAACACTTAGAAAATGATGATCTGGCAGATGTCTAGCTGGAGATAAATCTGGATGTCAGGGATTATGCCTATTATTCTGCTACTAATAAATCTTATTCCAGTCTTGATATGATTTTCTTTTCTAGGACATTGGGCTAATTTGGTCAAAAAAAGCTGATCTGGGAATTATAACTTGGTCTGATCATGCCCCTGCATATATTACATTAAAAATTGGGATTCAGTGGAAAAACAAAGTGCCTGGTTGTTGAATAGAGCTTTACTGTATGACACCATCTTAGAATTCAAGAGCTGGAAGAAAATTTTCAGAAACACATAGAAGAAAATGATAAGGAAGGGATCAATAACAGTGTTCTCTGGGACACTGGAAAGGCAGTAATGAGGGGATCCTTATAAAACATCATACCTCAAAAAGATGAGAGCTCTTGAAGAAGAGTGTTTGGTTAAAGAACTTTCTAATTTGGAAGGTAGACATAAATCTACAGGATCTAAAAGGGTGTATAAGAAAATAATGAGAAAAGAAGGAGGATTAACCTATTACAAACAAGGAAGGCTGAGCAAACACTTAGATATATTAAACAAAAATATTATGAAAAGGGCAATTAAGTTGATAGGTTTTTAGCCAGAAAGTAAAAAAAAAAGAAAAAGAAAAGAAAAACAGGATAAATCTGTCATGCCTCTGATTAGAAATAAAATGAGAGATTTATGCATTGGCATCAAACAAATCTCTGAAGCATTTGCTAACTTTCTATATTTTGTATGCTTCAAAAAAAAAAAAAACCCAATCCTGAATTTATTAATAGATATTTGAGAAGTGTGAGACTACCTCACCTCTCAGAGGATGATGTGGCAGCTCTAGATAGGCAAATTGCTGCAGAGGAAATTGAAGGTGTAATTAAGAATTTAAAATCCAGTAAAGCTCCAGGTCCCGATGGGTTTTCTGGGAGTATTACAGAACGCTAAAGCAGGAGTTGGTCCTTTTTTTAACTGAATTGTTTAATGCTATATTGCAGGGGAATGAGAGTCCAGATTCCTAAAAAGAGGCAAAAATTGTTGTCAGTCTCAAAAAGGAAAAGATATTACCAATTGTACATCATGTGGACCTATTTCTTTAATTAACGTGGATGCTAAAACTTATGCTAACATGCTGGCAAACAGATTGAGTGTCAACTTGTCCAAATATGTTCACCCTGACCAATCTGGGTTTGTTGCTGGCAGGGATCTATCTGATAATATCAAAATAATTCTGAATTTGATATATAATATAATAATTCGAGTAATTCTTCCTGTGTGCTACTTACTTTGGATGCCAAGAAAGCTTTGACTGGCTGGAGTGGGAGAACTTCAGACTGATTTTGATAAGGTTTGGTTTTGGAAATCAGTTTTATAGGGGCATATCTGCCCTATATACTCATCCTTGGGCATGTACTTTGGTTAATGGTAATCAAATTCCCTCCTTTTAATTCATCTAGGTGGTATGAGACAGGTTTTCCTGTCATTCCCCCTGTTGTTCACTCTGGCAATAAAGCCATTTGCAATAAATGTGTTTGTGACAGAGTGCTATCAGCAGCATCATGATCACTGATGTTGCGGCAGCATAAAGACGACTGCAGGCTGAGCTGTGACCAATAAACACATGATGTCGGGTACCATGTGCACCCGTGTGGTAATTACTGGGATAATGATATAATTGGAGGATATAAGTAGAAGGAACAGGAAGCAAGCAGAGGCTCTAAAGGTAAGATGTGCTGAGGGGGAAGGTTGTGTGGAAAGTGCCTTTCATAAGGTGTGTGTTATGTTCTGTGTGTAGATAAGCAGAGGAATAAAAGGTACATGTGATGAAAGGAAAACAGTCCAGCATGAGGTGGCAGAAACAGGCTAGACAGTGCAGCACACTGAGTAGCTGAAAGAATACCCTGAGACATGCTTGTCTGTCAGTTTAACACACTTGACTGAGAGAAGGTGACTGAAGAGGTAACCAGTGTGAGGGCAGTGGGATCTGGACTCAATGAAGGAGATGCTGGGCTGGCTAGTGAGCAACTGACAGAAATACAGAAGCCCAGCAGGCAGAGAGGCAAGCGCTCTTGGGCTGGCAGGTAGAGCAGGAGAGGATGCTACAGAAGTTTATTAAGAAACAGTCTCAAATAAAGCAACACCTCCTACAGAGAATTTAGTAAATTCCAGTGAGAGAACCGGAAATCTGGCGGGGGGCTTGGAACTATGTAGGATGGCCTTGATGCCTTTTTGGTGATGTTTGTGTGTGGCTACCAGTGCCAGAGGGGACAAGGATACTTGGGCATTGTGGCTGTCTCCCTATCTCATGGCCACACCATTCCCTGGATGGGCATAGATGAGTGGGGGCATGCTAATAAATAAACACTGAATTTGGAACAGAAACTTGTTTCTCTTTTGTTAAATGTGGACAAACTTTGCCATGGTATAAAACTACTCATTAAAGTGAAATTAAACAGCTACTATCTTTTTAAGTGTAGTCATCACCCCTGCCCCAATACACACACACACACACACACACACACACACAAAGTGGTCTGCGTGTGTGTGCAAGCTTTTAACCTTTAGGCTGTAAGTGCTTCAGAACCGGGGGTGATGTTTATGTGGAACTGTGCAGTGCCTGGTGTGTTTGTGGTTGTGACATATTGTACCCCATGTAACCCCCCTACCCACATATTCACCACTGTTATATATGTTATGTTTTGTACAAAGTATGCCTTGTGAGATATTTGAAAAGTCATTCAGTTGCGGATTAATATCCTGTTGAAAGGTATGTATAGCTTCATTGCAGATGAAGCTATGAGATTTTTGCTACATGCTTTGAGAGTCTGGCGATGGGCCACAGCCTAGTTCCTCAGCCCTGGTCTACGCTAGGACTTTAGGTCGAATTTAGCAGCGTTAAATCGATGTAAACCTGCACCCGTCCACACAATGAAGCCCTTTATTTCGACTTAAAGGGCTCTTAAAATCGATTTCCTTACTCCACCCCTGACAAGTGGATTAGCGCTTAAATCGACGTTGCCGGCTCGAATTTGGGGTACTGTGGACACAATTCGATGGTATTGGCCTCCGGGAGCTATCCCAGAGTGCTCCATTGTGACCGCTCTGGACAGCACTCTCAACTCAGATGCACTGGCCAGGTAGACAGGAAAAGAACCGCGAACTTTTGAATCTCATTTCCTGTTTGGCCAGCGTGGCAAGCTGCAGGTGACCATGCAGAGCTCATCAGCACAGGTGACCATGATGGAGTCCCAGAATCGCAAAAGAGCTCCAGCATGGACCGAACGGGAGGTACGGGATCTGATCGCTGTTTGGGGAGAGGAATCCGTGCTATCAGAACTCCGTTCCAGTTTTCGAAATGCCAAAACCTTTGTGAAAATCTCCCAGGGCATGAAGGACAGAGGCCATAACAGGGACCCGAAGCAGTGCCGCGTGAAACTGAAGGAGCTGAGGCAAGCCTACCAGAAAACCAGAGAGGCGAACAGCCGCTCTGGGTCAGAGCCCCAAACATGCCGCTTCTATGATGAGCTGCATGCCATTTTAGGGGGTTCAGCCACCACTACCCCAGCTGTGTTGTTTGACTCCTTCAATGGAGATGGAGGCAATACGGAAGCAGGTTTTGGGGACGAAGAAGATGATGAGGAGGAGGAGGTTGTAGATAGCTCACAGCAAGCAAGCGGAGAAACCGGTTTTCCCGACAGCCAGGAACTGTTTCTCACCCTAGACCTGGAGCCAGTACCCCCCGAACCCACCCAAGGCTGCCTCCTGGACCCAGCAGGCGGAGAAGGGACCTCTGGTGAGTGTACCTTTTAAAATACTATACATGGTTTAAAAGCAAGCATGTGAAAGGATTACTTTGCCCTGGCATTTGCGGTTCTCCTAGATGTAGTCCTAAAGCCTTTGCAAAAGGTTTCTGGGGAGGGCAGCCTTATTGCGTCCTTCATGGTAGGACACTTTACCACTCCAGGCCAGTAACACGTACTCGGGAATCATTGTAGAACAAAGCATTGCAGTGTATGTTTGCTGGCATTCAAACAACATCCGTTCTTTATCTCTCTGTGTTATCCTCAGGAGAGTGAGATTTAATTCATGGTCACCTGGTTGAAATAGAGTGCTTTTCTTCAGGGGACACTCAGAGGAGCCCATTCCTGCTGGGCTGTTTGCCTGTGGCTAAACAGAAATGTTCCCCGCTGTTAGCCACTGGCAGGGGGGAAGGTTGAGGGGGTAGTCACGCGGTGGGAGGAGGCAAAATGCGACCTTGTAACGAAAGCACATGTGCTATGTATGTAATGTTAACAGCAAGGTTTACCCTGAAAGAGTGTAGCTACTGTTTTATAAAATGTGTCTTTTTAAATACCGCTGTCCCTTTTTTTTTCTCCACCAGCTGCATGTGTTTCAATGATCACAGGATCTTCTCCTTCCCAGAGGCTAGTGAAGCTTAGAAAGAAAAAAAAAACGCACTCGCGATGAAATGTTCTCCGAGCTCATGCTGTCCTCCCACACTGACAGAGCACAGATGAATGCGTGGAGGCAAATAATGTCAGAGTGCAGGAAAGCACAAAATGACCGGGAGGAGAGGTGGCGGGCTGAAGAGAGTAAGTGGCGGGCTGAAGACAGGGCTGAAGCTCAAATGTGGCGGCAGCGTGATGAGAGGAGGCAGGATTCAATGCTGAGGCTGCTGCAGGACCAAACCAGTATGCTCCAGTGTATGGTTGAGCTGCAGCAAAAGCAGCTGGAGCACAGACTGCCACTGCTGCCCCTCTGTAACCAACCGCCCTCCTCCCCAAGTTCCATAGCCTCCACACCCAGACGCCCAAGAACGCGGTGGGGGGGCCTCCGGCCAACCAGCCACTCCACCACAGAGGATTGCCCCAAAAAAAGAAGGCTGTCATTCAATAAATTTTAAAGTTGTAAACTTTTAAAGTGCTGTGCTTAAAGTGCTGTGTGGCATTTTCCTTCCCTCCTCCACCACCCCTCCTGGGCTACCTTGGTAGTCATCCCCCTATTTGTGTGATGAATGAATAAAGAATGCATGAATGTGAAGCAACAATGACTTTATTGCCTCTGCAAGTGGTGATTGAAGGGAGGAGGGGCGGATGGTTAGCTTACAGGGAAGTAGAGTGAACCAAGGGGCGGGGGGTTTCATCAAGGAGAAACAAATGGAACTTTCACACCGTAGCCTGGCCAGTCATGAAACTGGTTTTCAAAGCTTCTCTGATGCATACCGCGCCCTCCTGTGCTCTTCTAACCGCCCTGGTGTCTGGCTGTGCGTAACCAGCAGCCAGGCGATTTGCCTCAACCTCCCACCCCGCCATAAACATCTCCCCCTTACTCTCACAGATATTGTGGAGCACACAGCAAGCAGTAATAACAGTGGGAATATTGGTTTCGCTGAGGTCTAAGCGAGTCAGTAAACTGCGCCAGCGCGCCTTTAAACATCCAAATGCACATTCTACCACCATTCTGCACTTGCTCAGCCTGTAGTTGAACAGCTCCTGGCTACTGTCCAGGCTGCCTGTGTACGGCTTCATGAGCCATGGCATTAAGGGGTAGGCTGGGTCCCCAAGGATACATATAGGCATTTCAACATCCCCAACAGTTATTTTCTGGTCTGGGAATAAAGTCCCTTCCTGCAGCTTTTGAAACAGACCAGCGTTCCTGAAGATGCGAGCATCATGCACCTTTCCCGGCCATCCCACGTTGATGTTGGTGAAACGTCCCTTGTGATCCACCAGAGCTTGCAGCACTATCGAAAAGTACCCCTTGCGGTTTATGTACTCGGCGGCTTGGTGCTCCGGTGCCAAGATAGGGATATGGGTTCCGTCTATAGCCCCACCACAGTTAGGGAATCCCATTGCAGCAAAGCCATCCACTTTGACCTGCACATTTCCCAGGGTCACTACCCTTGATATCAGCAGATCTTTGATTGCGTGGGCTACTTGCATCACAGCAGCCCCCACAGTAGATTTGCCCACTCCAAATTGATTCCCAACTGACCGGTAGCTGTCTGGCGTTGCAAGCTTCCACAGGGCTATCGCCACTCGCTTCTCAACTGTGAGGGCTGCTCTCATCTTGGTATTCATGCACTTCAGGGCAGGGGAACTTCTCAAAGTTCCATGAAAGTGCCCTTACGCATGCGAAAGTTTCGCAGCCACTGGGAATCGTCCCAGACCTGCAACACTATGCGGTCCCACCAGTCTGTGCTTGTTTCCCGAGCCCAGAATCGGCGTTCCACAGCATGAACCTGCCCCATTAGCACCATGATGCATGCATTGGCAGCGCCCATGCTTTCAGAGAAATCTGTGTCCATGTCCTAATCACTCACGTGACCGCACTGACGTCGCCGCCTCGCCCGGTATCGCTTTGCCAGATTCTGGTGCTGCATATACTGCTGGATAATGCGTGTGGTGTTTAATGTGCTCCTAATTGCCAAAGTGAGCTGAGCGGCCTCCATGCTTGCCTTGGTATGGCGTCCGCACAGAAAAAAGGCGCGGAACGATTGTCTGCCGTTGCTCTGACGGAGGGAGGGGCGACTGACGACACGGCTTACAGGGTTGGCTTCAGGGAGCTAAAATCAACAAAGGGGGTGCCTGTACATCAAGGAGTATTTCAGGCAGGACTTCACGGAGGGTTCCAATAAGAAATGGTGCATCTAAGTTATCTTTCTTATTGGAACAAGGAGGTTAGCCTGGCCTCTGATTGATACATGGCTAGATTTACCTCGCTGCACCTTCTCTGTGAGTGACTGCAGTGTGACCTAGAGGAATGAGTCCCCTAGACAGGGGAGGAGGCAAATGAGTACAAAACAAATCTGGTCTATTTCTTGTTTTGACCCACTCCATCTATCTTTTACATCTTTGGCTGGCAGCAGACGGTGCAGAAGGACTGCATGCCATCCACATCTCATGGCTGCTCGGCAGAAGATGGTACAGTACGACTGCTAGCCATCCCCATCTCTTGCCTGCCTGGCAGAAGATGGTACAATACGACTGCTAGCAGTCCTCATCTCTTGCCTGCCTGGCAGAAGATGGTACAGTACGACTGCTAGCAGTCCGTATCGCCTGCCCGCTCACCATAAGACGGTTCAATAGGACTGACTGCAGGACTAAAGAGAATGACCTGGTCAAGTCACTCCAAATTTAGTCCCTGCGCCCATGTCTGCCCAGGCGCTCCCAGCCGACGTGGCCAGGAGCACCTCGGACACAACGAGGACGACTACCAATCGTTTTGCACTGTCTGCTGCCAGAAGGCAATGGGTTGCTGCTACTGTGCAGCAAAGCCGTACCGCGTCTGCCAGAACCCAGGAGACATACGGTGACGGTTACCTGAGCGGGCTCCATGCTTGCCGTGGTATGGCGTCTGCACAGGTAACTCAGGAAAAAAGGCGCGAAATGATTGTCTGCCCTTGCTTTCACGGAGGGAGGGAGGGAACGGTCTCCCACAGTATTCTTGTCAGCAAGTTAAGGAAGTATGGGCTGGATGAATGCACTACAAGGTGGGTAGATAGCTGGCTAGATTGTCGGGCTCAACGGGTAGTGATCAATGGCTCCATGTCTAGTTGGCAGCCGGTATCAAGTGGTGTGCCCCAAGGGTCGGTCCTGGGGCCGGTTTTGTTCAATATCTTCATAAATGATCTGGAGGATGGTGTGGATTGCACTCTCAGCAAATTTGCGGATGATACTAAACTGGGAGGAGTGGTAGATACGCTGGAGGGGAGGGATAGGATACAGAGGGACCTAGACAAATTGGAGGATTGGGCGAAAAGAAATCTGATGAGGTTCAATAAGGATAAGTGCAGGGTCCTGCACTTAGGACGGAAGAACCCAATGCACAGCTACAGACTAGGGACCGAATGGCTAGGCAGCAGTTCTGCGGAAAAGGACCTAGGGGTGACAGTGGACGAGAAGCTGGATATGAGTCAGCAGTGTGCCCTTGTTGCCAAGAAGGCCAATGGCATTTTGGGATGTATAAGTAGGGGCATAGCGAGCAGATCGAGGGACGTGATCGTTCCCCTCTATTCGACATTGGTGAGGCCTCATCTGGAGTACTGTGTCCAGTTTTGGGCCCCACACTTCAAGAAGGATGTGGATAAATTGGAGAGAGTCCAGCGAAGGGCAACAAAAATGATTAGGGGTCTGGAACATATGAGTTATGAGGAGAGGCTGAGGGAGCTGGGATTGTTTAGCCTGCAGAAGAGAAGAATGAGGGGGGATTTGATAGCTGTTTTCAACTACCTGAAAGGGGGTTCCAAAGAGGATGGCTCTAGACTGTTCTCAATGGTATCAGATGACAGAACGAGGAGTAATGGTCTCAAGTTACAGTGGGGGAGGTTTAGATTGGATATTAGGAAAAACTTTTTCACTATGAGGGTGGTGAAACACTGGAATGCGTTACCTAGGGAGGTGGTAGAATCTCCTTCCTTAGAGGTTTTTAAGGTCAGGCTTGACAAAGCCCTGGCTGGGATGATTTAACTGGGAATTGGTCCTGCTTTGAGCAGGGGGTTGGACTAGATGACCTTCTGGGGTCCCTTCCAACCCTTATATTCTATGATTCTATGATTCTATGGAACGGGGGCCTGATGATACGTACCCAGAACCACCCGCGACAATGTTTTAGCCCCATCAGGCATTGGGATCTCAACCCAGAATTCCAATGGGCAGCGGAGACTGCGGGAACTGTGGGATAGCTACCCACAGTGCAACGCTCCGGAAGTCGACTCTAGCCTCGGTACTGTGGAAGCACTCCGCCGAGTTAATGCACTTAGAGCATTTTCTGTGGGGACACACACACTCGAATATATAAAACCGATTTCTAAAAAACCGACTTCCATAAATTCGACCTTATTCCGTAGTGTAGACATACCCTCAGAGATAACAAAAGAGTGACCAACCCCCAGCCAGGGGAGTAAAGGCCGCCGACCGCAATTCCGGGCCCAGCGGCTAATCTGGCACTGCGGATTGCAGCCCAGGGCATGACCCAGGGGTGCGCTGCTGTTTCCAGCAGGGCAGGGTGTATTTCCCACCGGTGGCTCCCGAGGCCCGGGCTCGAACACGCGGGGCTGTGCAGGGACTAGGGACTGAGGGCTCAGGCTGATGGCTGGGTCTTTCGCGCGTTCACCAGCGCAGCTGCGCTGAGGGACAGGGACCGCTGGCGCCCGAGCACACAAACCTCAGCCCGGGGCTCCAGGCTTTTCATCCCGCGCCTCTCAAGCCCGGAGGGGCGTGGCTATGGGAGGAGGGAGAGACACACAGGGTGGGAGGAGCCTGACTGGGCCGGGCACACACCCCGGCGCGCGTCCCCGCCACTCGAGCGCACGCGCAGCAGAGCCCCGGCGGGTGCGCGCACAGGGACGCTGCAAGACTTGGGAAAAGGGGCGGCGGCCGCAGAGGTGAGCGGGCGGCGAGTGCGCGCCTGGGGAGGGGGCGAGGGGCTCCTGGTCCTTCACTGCCGGGGGCTGCGGCCCGCCCCCCTAGGCCGAGAGCAGCGGGCGCTCGGCGGCCCGTCGCGTCCGCGCTTGTTTACGGGAAGCCTAGGCAACGGGCGGGGCAAGGCGCGCCCTCGTGCGCGCGGCGCTGCCCCTTCAGGACGCCCCGGGGGCCCAATTGCGGGGTTCCCTGTCCCCGGGCTGCGGGCATCGCCGGGAGAGACACTCCGCTGCCGAGCCCAGCGGCTGCCGGCGGGCCCGGGCTTAGCCAGGACAGTCCTCACCCCCCTTTCCCTGCCCCAAAACTCGGGAGTGGAACAAAAAACGGGTTCTTGTTGTTTTCCCTCTGGTTTCTGAGCCGGTAGGGTGCTCTTGCTTCAGGTGTCCAAGCGTTTCTCTGCAGCCACAGGGGTTAGAAACGTATAAAACAAGACACAAAACGGAGCTGCTCATGTAATTGCTTGGCTGCAGGAGCTTTAAGAAAAACACCAAACCCTGAGATTTATGATGAAACCACACTAGCTGGCAGTCCTGTGCACAGTATGGATCACTGGCTAGGGCTGTCCCATGAAGTCCACAGCCAGAGAGCTTCAATATCCCTTTTGCACTTCTAACAACCTGTTCCAAAGAGATCAAAACTAACGGTGAGAGGATCTCGGTCCCTAACCCTATTTATCCTGTTACCTTTCGTTTGAGACTACTAACAAGACCGACAAAGTGGGCAAGGTAATATCTTTTATTGGACCTGCTTCTGCTGGTGAGGGAGACAAGCTTTGGAGCCACACCAGAGCTTTTCTTCAGGTCTGGGAAAGGTACCCTGAGCATCAAATGCAAGGTGGATCAGATTATTTAGCATAAGTAGTTAGCACATATTCTAAGGGACCACTAATGGACCACTCTTCCTTGAATGGTCCCTTAGAATATGTGCTAACTACTTATGCTAAACAATCTGTTCTACCTTGTGGTGGTATTTCTGTGATGTGGACACTTGTCCACAAGGAAGTGGAGATGGTTAACTTGTGAGCTTTCTACTTCCCAAGATTTTTTTCCTACTGTAAAAGTTTATCTTTTATGTCTTTTCTGTGTGGTGGTTAAATCGTTGTAAACACATAGTATTTTTATATTGAATCAAAATATTTAATACTATTTTAAAAATCTGATTACATTAATTTGTGAATCCTAATAATGAATATGCACTAGTTTTTCCCTGTTATGATTATGAAAATCTCGTTACATTTTAAATGAAATGTTTGAGGTTCCGTGAAGATAGATGCATTTTCACTTTAAATAACAAATAGGCCCATCACCTCTGCTGGGGAGCAGAGCATGCTTGAAACTAACATCTGTTGAGTAACTGAATATAGGGACAACTTTTACTCCTGCATAATTTAGAACATACACCATGGGGCGTCGGGTTTCTGGGAATCTTGAAGTTGGGAGGTAGCCTGCCTGTAGGTGCAGAACTGTCCAGGATAGGGGAGGAAACTTCGCAGAGGGGATGGTGTGTGGCATGAAGGGAGGGTTTGGAGCTATTGGGGTTACCGTAGCTGGGACCCAGAAGGATTCATAGGGTATGGCAAAAGTTCTGGTCTGGCTAAAAATATGTAAGATGTAAGTCAGGAATGGGGAGAGTTGACACATCTAGTACAAATTGCAAATGCTAGAGTTAAGAGGGGACTAGGGGAAGCCTGAAGTGAAAAGAAAATCAGTGTTTCCAGGGAGTGAAGTTTGAAGCTAAGACAGAAGCTTAGAACTGCTTCCAGCAAAAGATAACCCTGGCAAGGGAAGACTGAAGTCAGGAGTTACTGTGGAGATGGGCATCCAGTGCAACATTGCCATAGATCATTGATAGGGCCCTACCAAATTCATGGTCCATTTTGATCAATTTCATGACCAGAGGGTTTTTAAATTGGTCAATTTAACCTTTTCCAATGTTTACATCTGAGATTTCATGGTGTTGTGACCGTGGGGATCCCAACCCAAAAGGTACTTGGAGGTGAGTCTGATCCACATACCCCCCGTCTCCCCAGGAGCTGTGCTGGTGAAGAGGAAGTTCTGAGTGCTGTCCCTTCCCAGCCCTGTGGGGAGGGATAGCTCGGTGGTTTGAGCTTGTGGAGGTGGGTCCGATCTCCCCCTTGCTGCTGGGAGTGCCCAGTCAGGGGCTTCTAGCTGCCAATTCCACAGGGCTGGGAAGGGACAGTACTCAGAACTTCCTCTTCACCAGCACAGCTCCTGGGGAGACGGAGGTGTGTGTGGCTCAGACTCACCTCCAGGTATCTTTTGGGTTGGGATCCCCACAGTCACAAATCATTGAATAAAAACTCCCAAATTGGGAGTTTTAGGTACGTACTCTGTAATTTAATTATTTTCTATATAATTACTATTATAAATAAAAATATATGGTTTTCATATAGTCTTTTTTATTTACAGTTTATTGTGAAGTCCATTGTCAAATTTGCATGGATTTGGAGGTTAAAGGAGTTGCTGCATCTCCTAGAGGGCAAGCTGAGCTGTCATCAAGGGGGAAGAAACTTAGTCAGGTATGTTTAATGGAAAGATTAATGTTTCTATTTTGATTTACAAATGTGTTTTTTATTTCACAGACCATTTAGCGCCATCTTATGTTCAGGATTTTAAATAGTGTAGTTTATGAAACCCTATTAAGATTACTGCAATATAAAAGAAAACAAGTTGAACTTGCAGGGTAATTATTGAAAGTAAATAAATTATTGTCTTGGTGAGTATGAATACAGTCTTGGTTAATGGTAACCATTAGTTTGACTGCGACTGACCTGAACATTAATACTTTCTGAAGTATGGACTGTAAATATTTCCTTTTTTGTTTCATAAGTATTGTGCCCTTTAGGTTTATAGATTAAAAATAGTTAACTGATTATTGATTAGCATTTGCTTTTCTTCAGGCCCACATACTTCCATTTAACTTCCTTCTTGTTGCTAGGTGACCACATTAGGGGGTCCAGGACTTAGACCTGTCAACTATGGCAGACTGCCTTTCTCCTACCTGACAAGATGTCTTTCTGTATTCCACTATCAGATGTGTTCTGTAATAGCATCCCCCAGCCAGTGAGAATGCTGTTTTATACCCCAATCATTCAGTAGGGGCCTCTGTGGTGTGTTGCAGAAAGGAGCATTCCTATTCTTTCCTGGTCTCCCCCAGAGTTCAGAATGTAACTATTATGGTAATACTTCTGCCTTCTGTAACAGAAAACAGTAGTCATAAAACAAGATTCAAATTCTGTTCTCCAAGTTTATGTCTACAGTGCAGTTAAACACCTGTGGCTGGCCCATGTCAGCTGACTTGGGATGTACAATTGCAGTGCAGACATTCAGGCTCTCTGGGAATTTGTGAGGGAGGAATATCCCAGAGCTCAGGCTCCAGCCCAAGACCAAACGTCTATACCAGAATTTTACAACCCTCAAAAGACAGAACTGTGTCTTTAAATAATGATTTAATTATTATACTGACATTTTTGTAGGGATGGAAACCAAATATACAAGCAACTCATGGCCTTCGTCCAGCTGAGTAAGTCTATTCTTCCTACTTATGAACTGTCTGTTTCATTCTGCATTAAGTAACTTTGGTAAATTTCCTTATTTTATTGTCTTTATGTTGATATATAAATCAAGGAGTTAGGTGAAATTTATCACCATAGACTTGTTGGCTATGCTTTATACTTGAAGAGGAATTTAACTGTTTTCTTTAAAATGATACTTTTAAAAGTCACACTTATTTTTATAAATTTCACTTTAGTAAAGTAGGTTTTTTTGAAATGTACATTGACATAAATTGGAATCTGGTGGCGTTATTAGTGATTACTCATTAATATTTTTGCTTTCTTTCAAATATTTAAAAGTTGGATGGTTGAGTTTTACTTTTTTAGTTACTATCTAAGCTCATGGCAGTTATTTCTAATTGTAAACAAGCTATCTTTTATACTTTTTACCATTATGAAAGGGGATAGGAAAGAAGAATTGCTGTTCCTTACGGATATTTCATTATAAATACAAAGAAATTGTCATGAGAGAGAGAGAGAATTTTAAAAAGTGATTTGAAATCTGTTTTGTATAGTACTTCCAAAATTGGGGATTCTGAGGCCTGGGAATAGTTATATTAACGTCATCTATTATCAATGCCATATTTGAGACTGAACTGCCTTATTTTAAATAATCTTTATGGTCATTTTAGCTCTCCATACCATTCTACCAGTATGTATCAAACATGACCTTGGAATGTCTGTGGCTGGATAAAGGGATAGTTCAATCTCTGTGTGTATTCAGTCATTCTCCACTGCCTGAATGGGCCTGGACAGTCAGCATGTCTTCCAGTTCTAGAAGGGACTGGAAGAACAGAGTTTTGAAAAATGGTGGTAGCAAAGTGAGAGAAAGTATGTACTACTGATGCTCAGACTATACTTGTGTGGTTGTTGTTCGAAGGTTTACAGTGCTTGAAACTGAAATCTGGCATCTTTCACAAGTACTGTTTTTAAGTAGGTTTCAGAGTAACAGCCGTGTTAGTCTGTATTCGCAAAAAGAAAAGGAGTACTTGTGGCTCCTTAGAGACTAATGCTCAAATAAATTGGTTAGTCTCTAAGGTGCCACAAGTACTCCTTTTGTTTTTAAGTACACATTCCAAGTCTTAGTGTGACTGGTAGTTTTGTAATGTATTGATTTTAATAAAGGCTTGATTAAATTGTCTATCTTTAGCCAACACTCCTCTGTTTTGCTAAAATAAATACCAGCAGCCACACACAGTGGAATTTAGGGTACGTCTAAGCTGCACACCCTTTAGGGTGACCTGTAGGGTACATACATTAGCATGGGTGTAAATAGCAGTGTAAGTGGTGAGGTACTGCTTAGTTGAGTAAAGATACCCGTGAACCCTTGGAATATGTACTCTACACAGCTCAGAACATGACCCTCCCCCTCCCACTGTTTTTGACAGTGTAGTGTCTTGCTACCTCCCTACTGCCAGTCTTTCGGTGCTGCAGGGACCTGTGGGGAAAGGCTCTGGCAGGATGTGACAGCAGGAGCCTTTCCCCACTGATGCATGTGGCTATGCACCACAGTGTGAATGCAGCTCACTTTTTTCTGTGGCATTTAACTATCCATACTCTGTATGCCACCATAAGTGGTGTGCAATATAGACATAGCCTTACGGTCTGATCCAGCTCCCACTGAAAGTTAGCGGGCATTGGATTGAACCTAAAGGGCACAATCCAGAAAGATGCTGAATGCATCTTCGATAGTGCTGGGTATCTTCAACTCCAGTTTATTTTAGAGGGTGGTAAGGACACTCATTATCTAGTGGGATTAGGGCTAAAATGAAGTAAAAATACAGAATTGCTTAATGTATTTCAATTGACTTTTTAATTTCTTTAAGCTGAATGAAGAGTCACTATTGGTATTTAATTGCAGTATAGTTGGGTTCCACTGTGCTAATTCCCTTCCAATTAGTTTTGAAGGGGTGCATTCAAAAAGGATTACTTTTTACTTTCCCATTGCCTCTCTTCTGGCTGATTATGGAGAAGAGAGAATTTGCCACAATACTATTGTGGCAGAGGCGTAATGAGAAATCCCTGGCTTCTGATCTTGCTGCAGCTGCTCCTAGTGAGGAGTGAAGAGGAGCCAGGATGGTCTTGATAGAACTATCTGAGGCTGGAAGTGAAGATAGGGTCTTCCAGGGGCCCTTCACAGCTGCCAGTGTCCTCTGCAACTGGCGATGAAGAAAGGCTCTGTTACCACTTCTGAGGTGAAGCGAAGGGGGTTGGTAGGGACTTTTGCCAGGTAGGCCCTCTCCAATTATAGTGAAACTGTTTATAGCGAAGATATTTTTGTGAATGGGAAAAGCACTTCATTATCAGAGGGTTCCCTTGTACTGCAATTGAAAACATGTATTGAGAATGTATTGAAGCATTACTAAGGCCATTTTTTAACTTCCTGCAGGGTGCCATGCCTTGATTTGGGCAAGTTGGGGTCTTCAGATGAAGAGGTTAGTGTTATCTGAAAAGTTTGCAGAAGTTGGTCGAAACATTTCTTTTGACTATGAAATAAGTACAAATAATCTTGTTCTCTTTGTATTTTAGGATGGAGATTCTTACGTACCATACAGTAAGAGGTTTCCTCGCATTGGCCCTCCAGATTCATCTTCAACTGTTAGTTGGGGTACACCATTACAGACTCCTTATGCACAGCATCATCAGATACAACAGGTCAGTTTGCCACTACTGATATCTTAAAAATTCTGTCTTTCATGAGAATTGAAGCAAATAAAGCACGTCTAATTTTATTACACAATTTAGTTCTTTCCATTTGTGTGACTAAATTAAAAGATAGAGTATTATTGGTTGAAGTGCTTTCTAATAAGAGTTTCTTTTTTTTTCTTGGAAGCTTTTCAGAAATTTCAAACTCCATTTCTTCATCACAGTAACCGTTTATTGTAGACTGTTGATTTATACTCTAATTCTTTTAATTTTGCCTACTAACAGTTTGTACACTAGTGGTCGCTATTGTTAGTAACAATTTGTGAAAGCATCTGAAAATTGTGAATTGAGGTAGCATATAACTTTGATTTCTACTTCTAAACAAATCTTAAGAAAATTGTTGTAAATCAGAAAATAATAAAATAATTAACCAAAATAAGAAATAGTTCTTAAACATAAGATATGAAAAATAATTTTTTTTTTACAAATAGAAGATATTTATTTTTTGGAAGAATCTGAGTTGATTTTGGCCACTCATAGACTATCGTAGCGGAGTGCAATAACTTCATTATTAGTGTTTTTCTTCCTTTCAAAGAGAATTTCAGAGTAATATCTAGTTTGGTTGACAACATAATAGTATATATTTTTAAATAAATAGAACATCAGTATTTATTCTTCTCTTTCTGTGCTGAGTAAGAATGTAAAATTCTAAAAAAGACCAGCTAAACCTAGTTGTCATAGAGGGAAAATCAGTTATTCAGTTTTAACATACTGCTTTCTGGAAAATTACAGAGCTGTCCAAATTACTGAAATTAAGAATACGTTTGATAATGACTCTGCTGAATGTTTTTTTCAGTCAGTCATTGTTACTTGAGAGTGAGAAGAGGTGTCCTTTGAATTTTTCTGTTTTTTGTTTAACTTTGGAAAAATGTATTTGACAAATTTTCTTATGATTCATGCAGCATGGATGGTGACAATTACTATTTAAAATAACATTTATTTTTCCTTTCTATTAAACAGCTGGCTAGAAAACATTGTCAGAAGAAAATGGAGGTAAAATAGCTGGAAAAATACGTCCTGACAAAATAATATTATCAGTTGAATAGCAGAGGATTGTGATGTATGATCTGAAAATTAAACACGTTTTAATTTCTTTGGTATGATAAGGAAATGGCTTAGTTGAGAGACTTTTAATCTCCTATTATTTTATATAGTTAGCTTTTGCATTTTGAAACTGTATCAGCTGTGATAGTTTTTTGTCATTAGAAGAAGGAAAAGATTCAGGGGTTGCAAAGGTTAATCGTCTGAGATTCATATGTGGTCAAGAAGCGGTTTCCCAAACTTCAAACCAGTTCAGGACTTGTACAAATCTACAGGATTATTTTCTGTGGTAAGGGTGAGAGGTATATGCCAAATTTTAGTAAATTGCATTATATTTCTGTAGTTAAAGAATGGAAGGCATCCTAACCTCCCTATGTGTGTATGTCCTGCTGGAAAATTTGAAAACATCCTTTGGTAGTTCTTTTAAAAAAATTAATTTTCTTTAAACCCAAAAACAATTTAATACAAAAAGTGAGTCCATAACAGCAGTCATACCATGTGAGGGCCTGATCATGAGAATATCTATGCACCTATGCAGTCCTTAAGCAAATAATCCCTTGAAGTCAAATGGGACACTTGCATGAGTAGTAGTTTGGAGGACTGGGTCCTTAGAAAGTAGCACTGTGCTGCCAGTGTAGGTTGGAACATTGTTTGGAACAATGTAAAACCTTTTTATCACCTTTCAGCAATTGTTAATAATACAGCAACTCACACTGATTAACTTAGAGCATGGTCATTCTCTGTATGAAATGACCACCTATTAGGTCACTTTTTCCCCAATTAGGACACTGCAAACCACATTCTCTCTCCGTGTGTGTGTGTGTGTCTGTGTGTGTGTGTGTGTGTCTGTGTCTTTCTCGGCTTGTCTATGCTACACGTTTTTTGCCTGCGTAGTTATGTTAGCAGAGCCTCCTGGTGCAGATACAGCAGGCGCCAACAGAATAAGTTCCGCGAGCATAGCTAAATCACTTCCCTGTTCGACATTGGCTAAGCCGACAGAAGCACTCTTCCTTTGTCATAGTGGCATTTACAACAGGTTTTGCTGTCATAGCTATGTCAGTTAGAGGGTGTGATATTTCCCCTCCCTTCCCGCCCCCCACTCCAAATCCTGTCCAACATAGCTATACCAACAAAACTTTGTAGTGTGGACTAAGCCTGTATAGGTGTGTGTCTTTGTCTCTCTCTCGTCCTCTCTGACTAACTTAAGACAATATGCATGTTATTAATGTGAGTTGCTATGTTCTTATTAGCTGAATATTGAGATATAAATATAATCTCTTTTGCTAGAAGGCATTTTTCAGATTGATAATCAGTGAACATAAATCTGTTTTACTACTGTAAAGTTGAAATGGCTTTGACTACCTCCCAGTTTCTTCTTTTCCTCTCTTTCATTTTCTTTTACCTTCCCTCTCCCTCTTTATCCCCTTCATTATTTCCCAGATACCACAGGGATGGATGTGATATAAGAACCTAAATAGAATATATCTCCTGCTCATTCTCCCTCTTTGTTTCTATTCCATCTGAATCTACCTTGAGGAGAAAAGATAGTCAAGTGCCACTGATATATTTTAACATATTTTTCTGTGTGGCCATGATTTCTGCATTGTTTGCTTCAGATGCCTGATTGTAGCAATACTTCCACACGAAATAAAAAAAAACTCATGCTTCCTCTGTAGGAAACTTCATAGGTGAATCTTCCCTAAGAGACTAGGTGGTAAAATAATTTAAATGTAGATTTTTTTTTTTCAATTTATTTCTTGGTCATTCCCACTCAGTTCTACTGTTACTCCATGGCCTGGTCTACAATGAGATTGACCTAGCTACGTCACTGAGAGCTGTGAAAAATGTCGTGCTCTGAGTGCCATAGTTAGGTTGACCTAGTTCCCAATGTAGATGTGGCTAGGTCAGTGGGAGAAGTCTTTCATCAACCTAGCTATCGCATCCCAGAGTTATGGATTTAACTACAGTGACAGAAAAACCTGTTTTGTTGATCTAGGAAGCAGTGCTATAGTGACTGTAGGGTAGGCATGCTCCAAGTCCTGTTTGTAGAACACTTATAAAATCATCAAGAAAAACAACAAGAGTTTCATGAGAGCAACCTAATGTTGTTATACAACAGTATTTATGTTCTTCTAAATGTTAAGTGTGGTGTCAAGGAACATCAGTCCTTTAACTGCACAAATGTACTGGAGGAGTATAATAATCCTGCTGTTGACATTGTGTATCACAGTAGGAGGCTGTTATTTCTGATTATTCTTTGCTTTTTAGCTTTCTTTGGAGCAAAAGACAATACCAGAAAATCTGCCATCCCCAACAGACAAATACAAACTAAAATACCAGCAGTATGAAGCAGAAATGAAAGAGGGATATAAACAGTATTCTCAGAGAACTACAGAAAAGAAAAAAAACAATGCCCAGTCTCAGGAATCTTCAAGAAAAACAGCACATAAAAAGGTAACCTATTTTAAACTTGTAGATGTATTTTGGAACTCATCCTCATTAGTATCTGAACATCTCTACTGTTGAATAGGTATTAAAATAGAGGAAACCTATTTGAACCCTTTCCTCTTATGAACACTAGAAGCATAAGTCTCCAGTGGGAGAGCAAGTATATGCTTTGGGAAGGCACTTCTCCTAGCCAGATGAGCAAGATTTGCATGGGCTACGGATAATATTTCTTATTTATTATTAATATTATTTATTATATATTATTTCTTTTTATTAGAAGGAAAATGCATAATTGGTGACTCCAAAAGAGGAGGGATGATTGTAAAAATGTTACATTAGAATGGTGAAGTGCTTTCAATCCTTATTGAAATACGTATATAGAGCCATAACTTTGCATAGTTTACAAAGAACAGAAAAAAATATATTCCCACTGCCCTATAGAACTTACAGATAAATAGAAAATGAAAATTAGCAGAAAAAAGATGTTGTGGGGAAAAGGGTTAAAATAAATAAAGATAATGTCAACTATTTAGATTGTAAGTCCTTTGGGGGCAGGGATAGCTTATTCCATGTGTGTATGGTGCCCAGTACAAGAGAATCCCAAACCCTGATTGGGACTTCTTGGTGCTACCACAATACAAATAATAAATAATAATTGTATTATATTACTAATGAGCAGAATTTATAAGATTATCTTTTAAAATAAGACTGGTGTAAAAGTTGAGGAGTAGACAGCAGAGGAGTGGAGATCAACAATGGAAAAACAAAATAAAAAAAGTTACCTTTCATTTTCTTTTGAAGAAGAGGGAGAGGGTGAGGATGCTCAGCACACCGGAAGAGTTAGCATTCCAGGTGTGAGGAGAAGCATGAAACAGACATGAAGGTGGGAGCAGGAGGTGAGCAAGAGGTGTGAGAAGGGGGATGGCCATTGAAGAGAGAAACTGGATGAAGCCTTGATCAAAGATGATGATGAGTTTGAATACTATGGAAAGAAAGAGGAAGCCAATGAATCACTAAAAAGCAGTGAAATGACAATGGTGAAGGATAATTTTAGCTGCTGAATATTAATAGAATGGAAAGGAAAAAGTTATGGAGGAGGGAGATTAGTGTCCCAGGCAGAGATGGCTACTGTGTATATTGCTTGATTGTCTTAAAAGGACACTGACCACTTGAAATTAAATTTGCAAATGTACTTAGCTGTGTTCGAAGTAAAACCTAAGAGAACCTATAACTGAAAGAACTGAGACAGGAAAAATATCCTTTTTTTCTAATTGTGTTTATTTTGTTCATGTTGTAGCACCTTGTTAGTGACAGTGTTTTGTTGATGGTGAGTTTCATTTCCTCTCTCCTGCACAAGCATAACGCCACAATGTCCTGCATCTGGCTAAGAGTAACTCACTTGCAAGCTCTACTTCACCAGGCTCTGCAAGAGAGCATTTATGGGAGTAGCACAACTGAAAGGACACCAGATGGATGTTTTCAAAGAGGAAGAGGAGGGCAGAATAGAATAATTGGAGTCAAGTGTGTTTGGTGGAGTTGCTTTTGGGCCCACTCAAAAGATATTTCTAAACATCAGACGAGTAAAAATCCTTTTTTTTTAAAAAAAAGTAAAATAAAAAATCAGGCTATACTATTTTTAATACCTTGATTTTATCCTCAAGTGTTTAATTACTTTTTTCTTCAGTCTTCGCTAAAAAAGTTAATTGTATTCAGATGTTCAACACAGTGAATATTAACAAGGGAGAAGGATCTCTTGTCAGAATAGCAAAAGAACAGGTTAAAGAAATACTAAAATAAGCTAGATATATTTAAGTTGGCAAAGTCTGATGAAATTCACTGTAGAATACTTGAGCTATCAAAGCAATTTCTAAACGATTAATAATTATGGAGAACAGCTGAGGTCCCAGAGGACTGGTGATGGACAAACTTAGTACCTATCTTCAAAAAGGGGAAAAAGGAGGTTTTAGGGAATTACGAGCTGTCAACCTAGAAAGATAATGGAACAAATGATTAAACAATCAATTTGTTGAAACCTGAGGGATAATAAGGTGAGAAGTAATAGCCAACATGGATTTGTCAAGAACAAATCGTGTCAAACCACTCTAATTTCCTTCTTTGAAAGGGTTACTGGCTTAGTGGAGGGAGGAAGCAGTACATGTGGTATCTCTGGACTTTAGTAAGGTTTTTGACACTCTCCCACATAACGTTCTCATAAGTAAATTAGGGAAATATGGTCTAGATGAAATTACTATAAGGTGGTTGTATAGCTGATAACTAGTCTTTGTGTACAGTCTGTTAGTGATTCACTGTGAAACTGAGAGGGCTGCATTTGGTACTATTCACAATTTTAATTAACAACAGATAATGGAGAGTATGTTCATAAAATTTGTGGATGACATCAACCTGGGAGGGGTTGCAAGCACTTTGGAAGACAGGATTAGAATTCAGAATGATCTCAATATATTGGAGATTTGATCTGAAATCAATCAGATGAAATTCAAGAAAGACCAGTGCAAAGTACTACACTTAAGAAGGAAAAATCAAATGCACAAATGCAAAATGGATCATATTTGGTTCTGCGGTAGTGCTGTAGACACCAATCTTGTAGTTGCAGTTGATCACAAATTGAATATGAGCCAATGAGATGCAGTTGCAAAAAAAGGCTAATATTCTGTAGTGTATTAATAGGATTATTGTATGTAAGATATGGGAAGTAATTGTTCAGCTCTACCAGTCTCTGGTGAGGCCTCAGGTGGAGTACTGTTTCCAGTCCTGGGTGCCACACATTAAGAAAGATGTGGACAAATTGGAGAGGGGGTAGTGCAAAGCAACAAACATGATACAAGGTTTAGAAAACCTGACCGATAGGGAAAGGTTAAAAACAGGGCATATTTAGTCTTGAGAAAAGAATACTGAAGAGGTAACTTATTTTAGGGTTGTTATCAGATAAGAGTTGTTGTACAGGACAGTGATCAATTGTTCTCCGTGTCCAGTGAAGGTAGGACAAGCAGTAATTGTCTTATTCTGCAGCAAGTGAGATTTAGGTTGGATATTAAGAAGATTTTTCTCACTAAAAGGAAAGGTAAACTCTGGAATAGTCTTCCAAGGGAGATTGTGAAATCCCATCTTTGGAGGTTTTTAAGAACAAGATGGACAAACATCTCTCAGGAATGGTAGGTATACTTGATCCTGCCTCAGCACAGTGGGATGGACTGTATGACCTCTCTGAATCCCTTCCAGCCCTACATTTCTATGATTCAGTGAAATACCATATGTAAAATAGCTGGTGAGTCAGTATTACTCAGAAAAGGATTTAAGGGTTATAGTGGATCATAAACTGAATATGAGTCAGTGTAATACTATGGCAAAAACGGCAAATGTTGTGGGATATATTAACAAGAGGGTCTTATATAAGATATGGAAGGTAATTGTTCCCCTCTACTCTGCACTGGTAAAGCCTCAGCTGGAGTACTGTGTGCAGTTTTGGGCACCACATGTCAAGAAAGATGTGAACAAACTGGAGAGAGTCCAGAAGAGAGCAACAAAACTGATAAGAGGTTTGGAAAACATAATATATGAGGAAAGGTTGAAAGAACTGGATGTTTTTAGTCCAAAGAAAAGAAGGCTGAGGAGGAGCATAACAACAGTTGTCAAATATGTAAAGAGGACAGTGATTGATTGTTCTCCACATCCAACAAGGGTGGGACAAGAAGTAATTGGCTTAGTTTGTAGCAAGTGAGATTAAGGTTAGATATTAGAAAAAGCCTTTCTAACTGTAAGGATAATTGAGCACTAAATTTGGTTGTGGAATCCGCATTGTTGGAGGTTTTAAGAACAAGTTAGTCAACACCTGTCAGGGATGGTGTAAGCATACTTGGTCCTGTCTCAGTGTAGGGGGATGGACTAGATGACCTCTTGAGGTCCCTCCCAACCTTACATTTCTATTATTTTATGTATAGAATTTATAAAATACACAATTAGATTTTTTTAATGAGTCCCTGAGAACACAAATAATTGTTTTATGAAAATGTGATCTTTGCATTCGGCATAATTAATTAAAAAAAACAACTCTGCTTCCAGTGAATTTTTCTGAAAAGTGTCTGTATTTCTTCCCCTTCATTTATAAATATATTACATTTACCCTGTCCATCCATCTCCTCTTAAGAGGATTGTTAACTTCTGTAAAACTGCAGGAGATCTCTGTTACAAGAGAAGTCTAAACCAGCAGTTCTCAAACTGTGGGTCAGCACCCCAGAGTGGGTCATGACATCATTTTAATGGGGTTGCCAGGGCTGGCATTAGACTTGCTGGGGCTGAAGCCAAAGCCTGAGCCCCACCGTATGGGGTCAAAGCCTGAGCCACCACTGGCCAGGGCTGAAGCCAAAGCCTGAGGGCTTCAGCACTGGGGGTGAGGCTCAGGTTACAGGCCCCCCACTTGGGGCTTAAGCCCTTGGGCTTTGGCTTTGGTCACCCTGCCCGGGTAGTGGGACTTGGGCTTTAGCAGAGCTTGGGTGGGCTCAGGCTTTGGTCCCCCCCTCCTGGGGTCATGTAGTAATTTTTGCTGTTAGAAGGAGATTGTGGTGCAATGAAGTTTGAGAGCCCCTGGTCTAAACCGAAGAAAAATATTTTTGTTTGCTGCAACTGATTGTCCATGATGTTGTAAGTAGAATTCAGTGTATTTCTTTGTAGGATCCACAGCTTGAAGACAGGACCGATCATGATCTTACGGCTCTTGATGAGAAAGCCCTCTTGCAGCAATGCTATACAAGCAAGCCTTACACAATGCAGCACAGTATAAGGAAGTTAGAAGCTGTAAGTTTCCTGGATGGTATTAAATTGTTACATAAATATCCCTGTATATCAAGTCTTGTAGGTATAAATTTTGATATGCTGTAGAAATATAGAATGGGGTTTTCAAAAGCAGTCAGTGCACAACTTCTTCAATTGAAGTAAAAAGAAATGTAACCATTGTTTTCAATGGGAACAGAGTTAGGCTAAGTGCTGAGCACTTCTGAAAATCTCACTGATAGCAGTTTGTATATATGTGTATTTTTACATAACATATTTATATTGATTAAATCATACATGATCTAGCATTGACAAGGAAATTAACTGCGTGACCTAATAGAGCTCTCCTATTTCTTCTCTGATGTTTTGTCAGAACTGTGCAGAAAAAGCACAAGAACTCTAAACACTGAGTTTACGATTATTTTATAATGAAATTGAACTTTGGTGAGATCTCGTTTTGTGTGCTTTACTACTGAACATGAATGGTGTTTTTTTTCCTATTTGTTTTTTTGTGGACACAACTGTCTATTGAAATGGGTTAGCATAGTGACATTCTCACAAAATATGTTAAGCCATTCAAATTTTTGTGAGACTGTAAATGCAAGTAGAATAAATGGAAAGTACTATTTGCCCATCTGTTTGAATTGAAGTTTGCATCATAAACACTTAAATTATTGTAATTCCCATTGAAGTGAATGTAGATGGGGCACTACTGATAGCAGTAGTTCCTTGCATGACAGGAAAACTCTCATATCTGTTACTATCATCAGATACTTTATCTGTTTGCTTCTTTAATTAAAAAAAAACAAAACAACCACCCTTAATATTAAGGGCTCAGTGCTGCAGGGATGAGCATTGTGCTAGGGCAGTTCAGAGCCACCATTTAAAATTGCTGAATGTCACCTTTTGTTAGTCACAGTCAGCTAAGGTGCAGAAAATGGAGAGGAGTGGGTGCTACTGGCTGATTGGGCTGTCAAGAACACTGTAACCAACATACTTTGAGTCATTAAGTAGCTGTTTGAAAGATGTCAAGGGAACCTTTAGAAGCATTTCTGTCAGTCTTCGGCACTCATACATATGCCCTCTCTCTTTCTAAGTGTCTCTTAAGCACAACTTCTGGTTGACTGTAGGAGTAATTGTTAGCGACTACATGTGCCATTTACATTCACTGGATTGCATTTAAGCACGTATGCATTGGCCATGCTCAGTACCCACCCATTCCCTTACCAAGACTGTAATTTCTCCACAGTATGAAAGGCTCTGCACAGTTGCTGAGCAAAAGCTGAATGTTAAGAGGTAGTGCTTTGGCTCTCAGCACTACTTTCAGCAATGCTCAGCAGCCTCTAGGACTTGTCTTTTTGCTGGACTACACCAATAAAACAAAACGGCTTGATTTATGGATCATCTGATGTATTGAACTCACTGTGTTGTGATTAAGGACAGTAGCACATAGAATATTCTATCAGAAGGTCTTGAAATAGTTGTTGAACTTGGATATCTCATATACAAAAGTACATGGGCACAACGAGTGAAAGCAGCCAAGGCATCCTTAACTTAGAATTTCAATTTTGAGTTGATTTATGTCATATCCTTAGTGCTTTGAGAGAGATTTAATCTGTTATATATATAATTTGAGTTCTCATCCATACGTTTTTTCTTTTCTGAAAATATCAGCCCTATTGTCAGTTGTGCATAGTTACTTTTAAAAACCCTTAAAGATGGTCTTAAATATCATATATGTTAACATTTCCTTTGAGTGTAACTGTTATTAATACATACTTTTAATGTGTAGTTTTTCTGTAATTTCCTTCTGTTCATTGTTTTGCAGTATCAAAAATAGCTTAGAAGTAAGCCGTTATATTTTGTATTTATATTGAAGAGTATTTTGAGGAGATAGCAACCATGATGCAGACTTCTTTGATTGAAGGTTTGCATCCACAGCTGGTCAGTTCAGTCTGTAGTCTAGGAGTACTCTTGGATTCCTCGCTGATGCTGAGCTCTCACATCACAATGGCTGTGAGATTCTGTCCCATCCTGGCAGGTGAAGACCTGGCCTCAGTTATTCATGCATCCATTACCTTTTGGCTGGACCTACAGCAATACAATATGCCTGGGCATGAAACTGTCAGCACTTAGGAAATGCCAACAAATACAAAACATTGTAGCATGTCTCCTCAGCAACACAGGCTACTTTGAGCACATTGCACCTGCCCTATGCTCTCTACACTGACTTCCCATAGAATTTTGAATCAAGGTCAATGTCTTGGTCCTTATCTTCAAAGCTCTCCATGGCCGGGGCCCAGAATACCTAAAAGACTGCTTAAAGCTCCTGGATTAAAACAACTTTGCTCCTCTGACACAATAGAACCCTCAACAGTAAGAGTAAAGCTCATCTGTGTGGGAGACAGGACCTTCTCTGGGGGTTGTCACGGACTCTGGAAATAACTCCCCCAGTAACTAAGGACTATCACAAACCTCACCAGCTTCCACTCCAAGTGCAATGTGCATTTCTTTGACTTTGCCTTCTCTAACATAAAGACACATAGCAACAGGTATGTCTAAGAAAACAATAACATCCTACAAAACCAGGGCACACCATTCCACACGCTTCTTCCTCTGGGAAGTGAATGAGAGAGCAAACAATACATAACAGATGTATGGTCACCTGGCTAAACACACTGCTGGAAGGCACTTGGATACTATGGTGACGAGTGCAATATGAAGGCTTGTATATATTTACTATGCAGAATATCTAAATGATCTATAAGAATGAGTGAAATGAGAATTCTCCTGTTTAAGGAAGACTGTGGTGTCATCCTGGAGCAAATCACACAAACTGTACCAAATATTGTTAGAATTTTGCAGAAGAAGCTGTATTCCTTTAAAATAAAAAGGCTATTTTGTTCACAGTAGAGTTTCTTCTTTTTGTCCTATGATCTCTATTGAAATCAAATACTTGTCTCAATAGCTTTGTAACAGCCCTACCATGAATTTCTCTAACAGCTGAATGAAGGATGCACTTAAAAAAAAAAAAAAAAAAAAAAAGTCTTCTGGCATTGAATTGAAATTCAGATGTTGAAGTTTCACTCACTAAAATGGGATTCTCCCTTCTCAACATGCACTGCTTGAGTCTTAGTGTGGAAATCTATGGGCATTTAGGAAATGCTCCATAGTCTACAGCTTACAGTTATCACTTTGTCCTCTAGTATATAATTACTTTTAACCTATCCCTTGGATCAAGTAATGGGAAAAGATGTATATGTTCAATAACTTAATATAATGCACTGATGATTGTGACACCTGACTGCATCACAGATAAAAACCAAACATTAGTAATTCAGAAAGGAAAAAAGCCTGCTCAGAATAAACAGTTTGTGATGAATTTGAGTTAGCTATTCTGGCAAGTGGTAATTCATACTTACTGGATAGTGTTGGCATCCTTTCGTCTGCGAGAGATAGTGGGAATTGCAGTCTATGATGCAGATGGTTTGCAATGTCTCAGGTGACTGAATAATCCAATCTGAGATTTGCACGATCTTTGCCAGTTATTGGAAATGTATGTATCTTGGTTGGGAGCTGCTTGCTTCCTACGGGCTCTTTTATCTTCCAGCTGTAGGAGCCAGCTTCTGTCATAGACTTTGATACTCTGGTGGAGATGATGGAGCCTCTTGTTATGATCACTTGCCAAGATTTCCCATTGGTCAGGATCAATTCCAAATTCCTTCATATCTCACTTGCATGTGTCTTTATAGTGAAGCTTGGGACATCCTGCTGTTCTTGTTTCCTCTGATAGCTCCCCGTATAGCATGTCCTCGGGTATCTGTCCATCTTCCAACCTACTCAGATGGACCAGCCAGCGCGGTCGTCTCTGCTTGAGCAGGGCTGTCACAGTTGTTAAATTTGCCCTTTGAATAACCTCTGCGTTGGTGACTGTATCTTGCAGTTTGGTGTTGAGTATGCGGTGTAAACAATGTAGGTGGAAACTGTTTAATCTTTCTCCTGATAAGCATATGTTGTCCATGTTTCCCCACCATACATGAGAGTGCTGAGGACACAAGCTTGGTACACTAGCATTTTGGTCTTGATGGTAAGCTTTGAGTTATTCCATGCTCTTTTAGTTAGTCTGCTAAATGTGGTGGTAGCCTTTCCAATGCAAACATTTTAGTGCTTCATCCAGTGAGAAGTTGGTGGTAACTGTAAAACCTACAAGCTGATCTTTTGGATTACTTCTAGCTGGTTTGCATTTAAGGTAATTGAAGGATCTTGTGGAACCCTCTGTCCTAACACAACTGTTATATTGATGGTGAGAGCAAATGCCTGACAAGCACTTGAAAGGCGGTTCATGATTTCTTGTAGTAGATTTCCATCATGGGCTGTGAGAGCAGCATCATCAGCCAATAGAAGTTCCTTGTTTAGCACCTTTTAATTTTGGTCTTTGACTTAAGTCGGGAGAGGTTGAAGAGTTTCCGATCTGATGTTGTGTGGAGATACACTTCATCTTTCATGTCCTTAAACACACAATTCAAGAAGATTCGAAAGAGTGTAGGGGCAAGAACACATCCTTGCTTCACTCTGCTTTTCATCTCAAAGCTGTCCGAAGTGGACTCGCCAAACTGGACAGTTATTCTCATGTTGTTGTGGAATGAATGTATAAGATTTAACAGGGTTGATGGGCATCCTGTCTTTCCTAGTATTGCAAATAGACTGGCTCTGCTGACTGTGTCAAATGCTTTGATTAGGCCCACAAAGGTGATGTACAATGCTTTCTCTATGCAGAGAGCAAAACTGACTTACTGGGAGACTTGTGCATTATACCCTTTACAACTTAACCCTATAACAACTTTGGTAAAGTTAGTGATTATCCTTTAAAGTTTATCTGGTGTTTGATTGGCAACCAGTTTTTCATCCTCTTCAACTATAGTAGGACTTGATCTGTATAGAATTTGGCTTGCACATGTAAAAATGCCTACCCAGGAAAGCTTCTCTCAGGCACAGATTGTCTCTGTATTTAGCACATTAGTGAAATAGAGTTGCACTAAGATAGAGGGAGCGACAGCAAAGATAGAGGTAGATAACTGATCACAGGTATACAGATTGGGTTGGGAGCTTACATTAAAAAAAACACTGTACAATGTCTTTGTCTTCCCAAGAAAACAAACTATGTAAATGTCATGGAAATAAGGGAAAACCTAAATTCAGCAGAGAAGTTCAGAAATCTGATATATTTTAAATGATAGGGTTTTGCCAGAGAGTAAAACCCACTACTAGCAAGGAAGAATAGTTGGGATAATCTGTCCAATGAATAGGGTGAATCCTGTAAGACTCTTCCAGTTGTCATATATCCCAGGAGGAGAATATTCCAGCACATAGCTGACCTGCTTTCAAATACATAATTGAGTGGACAATCATAGAAGAATCTTTCACAACACAAAATCAAATTGGTAGAGGTAAATCTTCATTTGCTTGAAATCATAATTTGTATCTGCACTGATTCCTGTGATACATTGGATAGGGAGGGAAGTTTCTCTTATGCTTTGTCCCACTTTAAATAATACACTGAAAGTAATGTGGGAGCAAATATAAAGAAATCTGGCCCTCCGCATAAATGTTAGAGTTCTCCTTTATGTGTAGACAATAAAATTACACAGAGCTAGTGCATATGTAAACAGTTTAACTGTATCAGAATGCATTATGTGGCTCTAATTTAACTGAACTTCATTCACCGTATAATTTTCTTGATTTTAAAAAAAAGATAAGGTAAGAGAGTGAAATGACACATTTGAAAATTCCATATTGCTTAACTGCACCCTCTGAAAATCATCTTATTTTCTGAAGTGTTTATTGTATCTCATAGGCTCTTAATGGGTTTTTCATTTCAGGAGGATGTAGCTGCAGAGAGGAGAAAGCAAACTGTAGTAGAGCAAGTGATGGTGGATCAGTTATCTAGGTAAGAGAATATACAAAGTATAATTACAAGTTAACACTGTAGAAGAATCAACTATCTGAAAGTGTGCCCTACCTTGTGAAGGAAGTATTGTTTTGTTTTTTTAAAATTTGTGAACATTCTTTAAATTCTTTAATTTTTTTGTAATATTTATGGGACGAAAATGATCAGCCTTCTAATTTTAAATGCTATAAGTATGATGTAAGTATCTCTCAGAATTAAAATTTATTAACACTTGCACTCTAATTTTAAGTAAAAACAACAAGGAGTCCTTGTGGCACCTCAGAGACTAACAGATTTATTTGGGCATAAGCTTTTGTGGGCTAGAACCCATTTCATTGGATGCATGGAGTGAAATACAGGAGCAGGTATAAATACATGAAAGGTTGGAGGGTTGCTTTACCAAGTGTGAGGTCAGTCTAATGAGTTAAATCAATTACCAGCAGGAGACCAAGGGAGGAAAAATAACGTTTGAAGTGGTAAGAGTGTGGCCCATTACAGACAGTTGACAAGAAGTTGTGAAAGGTTTCAGAGTAGCAGCCGTGCTAGTCTGCTATCCACAAAAAGAACAGGAGTACTTGTGGCACCTTAGAGACTAACAAATTTATTAGACCATAAGCTTTCGTGGGCTACAGCCCATTTCATCAGATGCATGTGAAGGTGTGAGTAACAGTAGGGAGAAATTACAATTGGGGAAATTAAGTTTAGGTTTTGTAATGACCCAACCACTCCCAGTCTCTGTTCAGGCCTAATCTGATGGTATCCAGTTTGCAAATTTATTCCAGTTCTGCAGCTTCATGTTGGAGTCTGTTTGTTTTTGAAGTTTTTTTGTTGAAGAATTGCCACTTTTAGGTCTGTTATTGAGTGACCAGAGAGATTGAAGTGTTCTCCTACTAGTTTTTGAATATTATGATTCCTGTCAGATTTGTGTCCATTTATTCTTTTGCGTAGAGACTGTGCGGTTTGGCCAATGTACATGGCAAAGGGGCATTGCTGGCACATGATGGCATATAGCACATTGGTAGATGTGGCTTGGTAGATCCAATGTCATATATGCCATCATGTGCCAGCAATGCTCCTTTGCCATGTACATTGGCCAAACCGGACAGTCTCTACTCTGAAACCTAATTTTAAGTGTTTTACAGTACACTCTTGAGAGCTAATTGCATGCTTTTCTGCAAAATATATTGGTGCCTTTTGTAATACATTATACTTCTTTACTGTTTTAAAAATTTGAGATTCTCAGAAGAAAGGCACTAATGAATTAATCAGCACAACACTCCTTTGAAGTAAGACAGTATTGTTCCAGTTTTACAGAGTTGGCTCTGAGAGATGGAGTTGGCCAATGTCCCACAACTAGGCAGTTAACACCCATGAGTTGGCAGGTCTTTGGAGCACTTTAGACATCATTTCAGTGCCTTGAAGGAGGAAGGGTCTTGTGCTTTTGTTTGGTGACCCTCACCCAGCAGTATAAGTAACAGCACTGACTGTCTCTGGAAAGAACCAGAGGAAAGTAATAGAGCCTTTGCAGGGACAGAGGGAATGAAAATAACTTTGTGCTGCTTCAGATTGCAAAATACATTCTAATTTTTTTTTCTTATTTAAAAGTATATGTGATGAAACACAATAAGATGTGCACTAATGGACCATTCTTGCATTTCTTTGTGCTTGAAGTAACTGATTATTAGGCTTATTTTCCTTAATATATCTTAGGTATGCACAAATAATGCCAGCCTGTGAAGTATGATTATATTACCCTAGCATTTACAAGAGTTAGAACAAAAGTGATCTACAAATTTATAAAAAGAAAGGGAGGACCTGTGGCACCTTAGAGACTAACGAATTTATTTGAGCATAAGCTTTCGTGAGCTACAGCTCACTTCATCGGATGCATTCAGTGGAAAATACAGTGGGGAGATTTATATACACAGAGAACATGAAACAATGGGTGTTACCATACACACTGTAAGGAGAGTGATCAGGTAAGGTGAGTTATACTAGCGGGGGAGATGGGGGGTGGAACCTCTTGTAGTGATAATCAAGGTGGGCCATTTCCAACAGTTGACAAGAACATCTGAGGAACAGCGGCGGGGGGAGGAATAAACAGAGGGAAATAGTCATTACTTTGTGTAATGGCCCAGCCACCCCCAGTCTTTATTCAAGCGTAAGTTAATTGTATCCAGTTTGCAAATTAATTCCAATTCAGCAGTCTCTCGTTGGAGTCTGTTTTTGAAGTTTTTTTGTTGAAGAATTGCCACTTTCAGGTCTGTAATCGAGTGACCAAAGAGATTGAAGTGTTCTCCAACTGGTTTTTGAATGTGTTAATTCTTGATATCTGATTTGTATCCATTTATTCTTTTATGTACAGACTGTCCAGTTTGACCGTATATCACATTGGTAGATGTGCAGGTGAACGAGCCTCTAATAGTGTGGCTGATGTGATTAGACCCTATGATGGTGTCCCCTGAATAGATATGTGGGCACAGTTGGCAACGTGCTTTGTTGCAAGGATAGGTTCCTGGGTTAGTGGTTCTGTTGTGTGGTTGCTGGTGAATATTTGCTTCAGGTTGGGGGGCTGTCTGTAGGCAAGGACTGGCATGTCTCCCAAGATCTGTGAGAGTGATGAGTCGTCCTTCAGGATAGGTTGTAGATCCTTGATGACCTACAAGTGGCAATTCTTCAACAAAAAAACTTCAAAACAGACTCCAACAAGACACTGCTGAATTGGAATTAATTTGCAAACTGGATACAATTAACTTAGGCTTGAATAAAGACTGGGAGTGGATGGGCCATTACACAAAGTAAAACTATTTCCCCATGTTTATCCCTCCTCTGTTCCTCAGATGTTCTTGTCAACTGTTGGAAATGGCCCACCTTGATTATCACTACAAAAGGTGTCCCCCCGCCCCTCCCGCTCTCCTGCTGGTAATAGCTCGCCTTAATTGATCACTCTCCTTACAGTGTGTATGGTAACACCCATTGTTTCATATTCTCTGTATATAAATCTCCCCACTGTATTTTCCACTGAATGCATCCGATGAAGTGAGCTGTAGCTCACGAAAGCTTATGCTCAAATAAATTCGTTAGTCTCTAAGGTGCCACAAGTCCTCCTTTTCTTTTTGCGGATACAGACTAACACGGCTGCTACTCTGAAACCTACAAATTTATATTTACCATAGAGCAATGGTTCTCAAACTTATTTGATTGTGCCCCATTTCTTTGTGTCTGTAGTAGTTTACAGCCCCCTCCCCCGCCCAAACACATACACCGATAAAAAATAATCAACATGCAACTCTCACTAAACATTTGAAAACAGTAAGGTATTTAGTCAAACAGAGTCAGTGATCCATTGTAATAAGAGCAAAAGCAAAACTGTGATTGTGGTCGATGCTTACAATTAAATGTGCACACCATGTTGTAGCAAACAGATTAATGTACAGATGGCAGTGATTTTGTATAATACTATGCAAATTTAACAGAAATCTGTCAAAATGCACAGAACCATCTAGAGTCAAATGCACAGCACCACCTGAGGACCTGATAAGTCTGGAGGAAATTAGCTTTGCTAACTATTAATTACTGTGGGTAAAATGTGCTCAGTAGCTCCTCCCCCCTCCAAGCTTCTCATGCCCCCCAGAATACATTCTGCGTACACACACCCGGGAGAGGTGCCCCTGAGTTTGAGAACCTCTGCCATAGAGTAATGTTTTTTGTTTCCTTTTTTCGCTGAGGGCTGTAATAAGTGACCCAGAGCAAAGTACAAATATCGGTACTTACCAGAGAGATCGGACGTTTGCAGATCTTGGGACAGCACCATTGCGCTTTAGAAAAAGAACATTACATGAAACAAAGTAAGGGTTTTTTTGTTTTTTTGTGGTGGTGGTTTGGGATTTTTTTGAGCTACAGGCTTATAGCCCTAATTTCAACCAGTCGTAACTTTAGCAAAACCTGTTCCTTTCAGGCTGAAACTTTTCGTGCTTGGTCTGTCTTGTTTTCTTTCTCTTTTTTTCTTTTGCAGAGTGTAGTAAAGTTTGTTCCATCCAGTTTTAGAGGTGCAAAAACAAGATCAGTGAGTTCTTTGAGTACTGCCTGTATGATCTTCATTATGGGTACTTTGTATGCCTGGGATAAAAAAGGTTGGAACTTTCTAGATAGCAGTGTCTGTGTTTCACACACATCTTACATGTGTCCTCGTGCTCAAAAGGGTGCACAGCTCCAACTTTTCATTTACTTCTGACTGCTGTAGGAAGTGAGCAGGAGCTCAATGCTAGCCCCATCAGCCCCACTTCATGGAAAGGTTGGGATTTTTACTTATATATGTAGTCTTGGAGGTATGATATTTAGCATTAGTTATTGCTACACTTTGATAGGTTTTTTTCTTTTTGAGTCTCTTTAGTTGGTTTTGGTTTTAGGCCTCCATTAAGCCTTCCTCATGCCATTTTATGTATTTTATCCATTACTATGGCTGAATCCAACAGCTTCAAGCCATGCCTTCCTGCAGTGGCACTGTGACTGTCACAGATAAATGTGCTTTTTCTGCCTCAGGGAATGTTGTTTTCCTGATGATTCTTTGAGTGTAAAGATTTACCAAAAGCACATGTAGAATGTGGAAGAACCATCTTAAACTTATGTGGGTATTGTCCCACAGTACAGATCTTCTAGAGCAGAGTTTCCAAAGCTTTTAAAAGCTGGACAGCTGCCCTCTCGTCCTCCCAGGCAACTGTGCAGGCTTTTAACAATCCATGGCACCTCTTAATTTACACATCTTTGTGTGTCCCCTCTCCCCTACACCCAACACACTTCAGCACTTCAGGAGGTGCTGATGTACATAGTTCCTCTCTATCCTTACATTTTTGATGACCAGTGAAATAGTTGACATTTAAAATATTGTCACTGCTATCTGAGTTAACACCAATTGAAATGGATGGGGCAGTCCACATTGCAGAGCTATTGTTTTAGGCTCTCTGCAAATGTAGGCAGATATTTCTGCATCAGTTGCATTCAAGTACTCAATATAATTGTAAGAGACTTACTTGCTTTTAAAAAAAAAATGAAAGGTGTGATTTGGGGAGCAATTTTAAAGTTTTGCTCCAGCCCCCCTCGGAAAGTCTCTGTGCTCCCCACAGGGTATGCCTCTACTTGAGTAAAATTGATCTAGAGAAATTGAAACTGATGTTGACTGGACATTCTGCTACTATGGTGATGAGAACAAATAAGTTCCTAACTATATAGAGAGGTTCTGGAGTTGTTCTACGTCAGGAATCAGCAGCCAAATGATTTCCATGCTGAAGAGCAGTTCAATAGTAAGGACTGATTTAAGTCACCCTTTCTGGTTCAGAGGCTGAGTGTTAAGCCATTCCCCAGGGGCTCTTCAATCTTAAACTTGCATATCCTGAAATCCAGCATTGTAAATCCACATTCAGCTCCAGTATTGAATGCCACTTCAATGTTGAGATAAAGTAGAAGGTTTGTTAAGTTCTTAAGGAACTATTTTTCTGAGTATTGCTTTTCCAGCATTGGTTTTCCTCAAGAGAGAACCAAGGAAAATGAAGAAAAAGAGTCAACAGATTTGTAACTCTTCTTAGCACATCTAAATAACTGTGATGGGATGTCCACCCCAGGTAGGTCTGACGGGGTTAAGGTGGCCAGTTAACTGCCCAGGCTGCACCTGGAGGAAGAGCCAGGGTGCATAGAACTAAGTAATTGCAAGCAGGCCCACCTGTGCAGGAACAGGTGGGGCCTGTAAAGCCAGGTAGGGGGCTACAGATGACAGCTGCTGAGAAAGGGCAGTCACTCCCTGGGAAGAAGGAGGAATGCTTGGGAGCTGCTGGGCAAGGCTTCAGGAAGACAGGCAGCAGTCACTTTCTGGGAAGAAGGAGGAAGCTTTTGAGCTGGTACACCCAGAGAAAGAAGGGGAACCAGGGTGTAGGAAGCAGTCCAGGAGCAGTGAGGCCAGCGAGAGGGAGCCCAGAACTGCTGAGCTGACGGTCCCTGGACTGAAACCCGGAGAAGAGGGCAGACCCAGGTTCCCCTACCAGCTGCTGAGTGCGTGACATAGAACTGAGGCAGTGAATGAGAAGACTGCTTAAGACTGCTAATGGACTGTATCCTGGAATAGGGAATGCTGAGTGATCTAGCTGGAGGGCTAAGTCACAAAGGAGGTGCTGTGGGTCCTGGAGCGAGAGGAGCTGCAGACCAGAGTCAGAGTCACAGTGTACAAACTGTGGGCTGTGGCTTTGTCCTCCAGAGCTAATCACCAGAGTGACCAGGAGGAGGCACCAGATCTGCATTGAGTGGAGCACCCCGTGACAGTAACATTGACCCCAAAGATATCCAAACTTGCTCTCCCTGAATTCCAGCTTTTTCATCTGCTTTATGACTCAACTGGGAAGGGTAACCTGGATCAACTCATAACTAGGTTACCACAATCCAGGTTTATTGGTAGTTCTAGAAATGGTTGATATTTAATGCAAAATTTTACATTTTTGGAATATATCTGTTGATAAATGTCTTGAATTCTTTTAACAGAATAAGGACCAGATCGGCATTAACTGAAAATGTGCTTTCTAATAAGTTACGCTTTGATGGCAGAATTCTATCAAGGTAATCATAAATGTTCTAGAACTCCTTTTTAAATCTGTGAGTAATGAATTATTTTCTTTTGCATATTGGAATAATTGCAATACATTACACATCTGGTGAGAAGTATGTGCTTATAATAGGTACATCAGAGTCCTGCATGGATCTAGTATAGAGACTTGCAGCGAGACTGGGATCTCGCAGGTCCCACAGAACCCGCTGCCATAATAGCAGGAGTGGGTGGGAGCGAGATTAAAAATAGTCCCATGCAGGGCTCTATTGTACATTACACAGATATGTGTAATTTTAATTTTCTTAAGGGGCTGTTATATGCTGACATAGTTTAGAACAGCCCTGAGGCTCATTTGACCCAAGAATCAGGGTTATATAAAGGACTCCTTTCAGATGTCTTTTGCTGCAGCCAGTGCTTTCAGGATGCAGCTGAGCATTCAGCCATTTGTTTCAGAGATCATGATGAACATAGCTGGTCCTAATACATGTAATCTGTCGGTTGAGTTGTGAAAACGCTGTCTGCATGTGCTGCACACCTGATTATGGAAGGCATTTTAGACAAATAGCCTAAAATTGAATTTAGATACTGGAACCACATGCTAGATTGAACAATATTTCAAATTAAGCTAAAGCAATCAAAACCAGTAATATTCTTAAAATAATGATTATAATAATATTGTAGGGCATTTGCCATTGAACTGCTGCTGAAGATGTATATTTCAAAATAGTGATATAGTCATCCCATTTCAGTTTGAAATAGATTACATTAAACACAAAACTCTAATGCTGCTTTTCAATTACCATTGTAGGAACGGGCGTGATGCTTGCAGAGAGCTGATTGGATTCTTTTTTATGTATGACACATCTCTTACTGTATATGAATATCGACAATTTGGAAAAAATAGGTAGGTTAAATAAATGTTAAAAATTCTCAAGAAAAAATTCTCCAGAATATATCCAGAGGAATTTACTTTCAAGTTTAATTATTTAAACTTATTTTAAATCATCTCACAGAACAAATGCCCTACCTTTCATTCAGAAAGGAGTTTATAGTCATCAGCATGGACAAAGAAAAGGACAACAATATGATCTTAGTGACTTTTATGTTGTAAGTATTTTTCTGTTGAAAATATATCAACTCTGCTGATGATTTGGAAATGCCACTTAGGTTGTTTGAATTCTGGCCTGAAGCAGGGACTCTAATCTAGCATTCAAGAGACTGATGCAAAGTATGCTGCAGTCAGTGGAAGTCTTTCCACTAACTTCAGCTTGCTTTGGTTGAGGCCCTAAGTCTTAAGGAGTCTGCACTAGAGGTGGTCAGGAATTTTCGACTAACTTATTTTTTGTTGGAAAATGCCAATTTGTCACAACCAAAACTTTTTGTGGAAACATGTCAATTTCAATGAAAGTTTATTTGAATCTGATTTCTCAGGTTAGGATGGAATGTTCAGAGAGAGCGACCCCCAGAATAGCCAGTAGCTCAATGGTTAGGGCACTCAGCTGTGCTGTGGGAGACTCAGGTTTAGGTCTCTGCTCCAAATCAGGCAGAGCAGGGGCTTGAACCGGGGTTTCGCATATCCCAGATGAGAGCTCTAACCAATGGGCTGCTATTCTGCGATGGATGCTCTTTTTTTTTTTTTTTTTTTGCCTAAAATTGTGAAAGCTTTTTGTATTTCGTATTGTGAAACAGCAAATGCATTGAAATCTTAGATTTTTAGAGGATGGGAAAACCCTTTCCTGCCCAGTTCTAGTGTGAACCATTGTTCTATATAAAAGCATCCACTCTCTGCCAAGTACTAGAGATGTCAGTGGTAGTCTCAAAACAGGCTGCGTGTTCTACTTTTTTCCACCAGCGGGCACAAAGCCGCAGCTGGGAAGGGGTTTGTAAACATATTGTTGTTACAAAAGTGCATAACTGTGGAAGGGGAGAGAGCCCTGATGGCCAAGTAGAACAAAGTTGTGAGTTAGATCACTAGGTATGTGGCAGATATGCAGATTCTGATGGGAATTCATGTTCATTCCATATAAGTACAGCTGCTAGCATAGAATTTGACTTACTGATTCTCTAACTTTTAAAATCTCATGTTTTGTGTTTTCAGTACTGAACTAGAAATGTGCCATATTCTAATTGTGTCCTAAAATAGCATTTTTTCCTGTTAAAATTTTAAAAATTCTAGTTCTTCATGAATGTCCGGTATAGTATGTTTTATAGAATATACAACTTGCTTATATATCATTCATTTATTATCACATACAGGGTGCTAACCTGACTTTTCTGAGTTGCAATCTTAGCCTTCCAGAAAGTATTAAACAGAACCCAATACTTACCCTTCGTGTCACAAATATTGATGAAGCTGCAATGGACATTCTAAAGTAAGTGCAAAAGACTAGCTTTTCTGATTAGTTTTCCTTTTTTGCAAATATCTTCCCAAATGAAGAATTTATATACAAGCTTTAAACAAATACAATTTATTGACTCTTCTAAAAGTTTCTGCATTTAGGCTCTGATTAGGAAGAACTAGACATCTGAATGAATGGTTTTGAAGTAATGTACAAAGGAGCCTTTAACTGTTGTAAAATAAAAGATTTACATTCCTTAAAGGTCTTATTCTCTGCATTTTGGTGCTGAACTTGAACTTAAAGACAAACTATCTAGATAGAAATCATATTAAAACCTTTCTGATGGTAACATCTTAGATTACTTAATTTGAAAGAATAAACCTTCTGCTTGGAGCACATCCCTCGGCCCACACCGCTTCCTGCAGCTCCCGTTGGCCTGGAGTGGCGAACTGGGACCAGTGGGAGCTGCAATCAGCCGAACCTGCAGATGCGGCAGGTAAACAAACCAGCACAGTCCGCCAGGGGGCTTACCTTGGTGGGCCACGTGCCAAAGGTTGCCGATCCCTGGAATAAGTTGTAACTGGTGCACTTCCCTAACGATAAGACACCTTTTACAGTGCCAAGTTGAGAAACCTGAAAGCCAGAGAATGTAATCTCTCTCTAGTCCTTGCATCTGACGAAGTGGTTATACACCCACGAAAGCTTATGCTTCAATACATCTGTTAATCTATAAGGTGCTACAGGACTCTTCGCCGCTTTTACAGATCCAGACTAACACGGCTACCGCTCTGATAATCTCTAGTCCCTGTCATCTTAGTCAATGCAGACTAATAAAGGTTTGACTATCTTGGCTAGATTTGGCCCTTCGCTGACTTCACCAGCATGGCTGAATGTGGCAAAGAATGACTAAGAATATCACTTAGAGGATTTTATTTTTTTTGCCACTGAGTCACTGACTTTGGAGTGTACCTAATGAGCGAGTGACTTTTCTGGTTTAGAAGATAACTTGAATAAACATCTGTAACTTTTTCATAATGAAATGTGAGTAGTCTTAATGCATTTCACTAAGAACGTAGGGCCTGGTTGTGTCCCTAAGAGAAACTTTGTACATGGATCTTTCCCCTTAGCCACAGAAAGGAGATTCAGCCGTCTGGGCAACAGCATTTCCTCATCCCAAGGAGGTGCTGCTGCAGGAGGGTGGGCTGTGGATGTGTGGTAGGACTCCTCCTTTCTCTATTTGTTTCCTCTCTTCCCTATGCCCAGTGAAATCCAGGATGGAAATGTGATATAGTATATTTCTACAGTGGAAAACCTCTCTTGAAGGGGAATTCCTACATTTATTCTTTCAAAATAGGCTTTGATAAATTCACTTGTTTCATGCATTAAAATAAGGGAACTTTTAAAAAACTTATGTCACCTTTGTAACAGCTAGATGAATGGGTAATCATTGAATGTACATTATTTTTGTAAATCAGACTCTCAGCTGAATCTCTCTGCAAAAGTAAACTGTCATGTACATTTAATTCCTTCCTTTGGGTTTCTGGATTTCATTGTCAATACAGTAGTTCTTGCTACAAATAATTTTGTTTGAAGATTGATTCCATTACTGTGTGGTCTGAACCATTCTAATTCTATTAAGTGATTTTAAGATGTACTTTCATGGAATTTGTTGACTCAAATTATGGTGAGGAGTCAATGTTAGCCTATAATATATATTTAAAGATTTAAATCATCCTGTCCTATAAAAACAATAATGATGTCACGATTAAGACAGTCATTGGGTATCTAAAGACTTTATTAGAACAACTTAATTGACTATTGCTACAAATTTCATGTTGTCTATTGAAATGCCTAGCTATATAAAACCTGTTTTCAATTATAGTAATACACACTTTATGGCCCCATTGCACTGCCATGGTGTAAAGGGGCCATGCCATAAATGAGAAGCAGGCCCCTAAAATTTATAACTTATCTGCATATTGTAGTGTCCAGTAATATATATCAATATGATATTTACAGCTATTTTTCCCTTCTAATTATGGCAAGGTTTTCACAAAATGGAGGACAAGAGTTTAACTGTTGATAATGCATGTAAGGCGTTTTGCCTCTCATGAATATATTCGTTCTGCTGCACAGCTTCTCTCCTCATTCATCACTAATAGTAATACTTCCCACCTTCGGAATTCAGAAATGGTCTATGTTGTTCTGAAGACTTCAGGACTGAGTCTTGCCCTTCAGCTCAGGCCACTGAATTTTCTGCCTCAAGTGGCAAAGCAAGTTGGTGGTTCAGTTTCTCTCAACCATTTTGTTTTATAACTTTAAATTTTATATGATTTTTGTGCAGTAGTTACTTCATTTCAGTTTCTTTTTTTTCCCTTTTCTGAGGTGAGGAATTACTGGAGTATTGAGGCTTTAACCCCCCCCCCCCAGCTTCTCTGGTACAACACCTCTTAAATGGCTTCCCTGTCTCTCCCACTGTGGCAGCAGAGTGCAAGCATTAAGCCAAGACCAAGAGGCGCTATAGGCAGTTTTTTAGGGGAGATATACCCCGCTGCCATAAGTCACTGACCCTCATACTGCCAGGGCATGGGGGCTTTTTTGTTGGATAAGTATGTAGGGCCTTGACTTCTACCCAAAACGGTGAGGCCTTGTCTACACTACCATGTTTTGTCACCAAAAGTGCCGTTTGTCAACCCAAACAGTGAGTGAGTACACACTGCGTTGCAACTTTTGCTGGGGAGAATGCCTGGTTTTTGGTGACAAAATACAGCCACCCCCACAAGAGATTTACATCTTTCTGTCCACATTTTCCACATTGTCGAGAAAGTACAAGTGTAGACACCACGCTTCATTTCATCGCTTTAATTGGCCTCCAGGAGATGTCCCACAATGCCCATCCTGACCGCTCTTGTCAGCAATTTGAACTCCACTGCCCTGCAGCCAGATAAATAACCATCCTCCCCTCCCCCTTAAAAGCCCCAGGAATTTTTGAAATTCCATTTCCTGTTTGCTCGGCGTGGAGAGGTCTCATCACACATTCCCTGGTGACCATGGCGGGTTATCGCAGCAAATGCTCTCCCGCTTGGACCACTGCAGAGCTGTTGGATCTGATCAGTATATGGGGAGAGTCCCAGCTGTGCCTGAGCTGCAGGAATTGGGATATCTACGGGCAGATTTCTCAAGGATTGTGTGAAAACGGCTATGATGGGGACATGCTGCAGTGCAGAGTGAAGATAAAGGAGCTGAGGCAGGCATACCATAAGGCGAGGGAGGCAAACCATTGCTCAGGTGTGTCACCTAAGATCTGGCAGTTCTATAAGGAGCTGAATGCTATCCTCAGTGGCGACCCCACCTCCATTGCCAAGAGCCCCATGGATACTTCGGAGGGCACGGAGGCGGCAGAAAGAGGACCAAACCCGGAGGACGAAGTTATTGATGGAGATGCAGCATTAGATTAGGATGTGCAGCTCCCGGCAGGGTCGCCCAGTGGGGCAGGCAGCCAGGAACTGTTCTCCACTCCCAAGGTGTCTAGCCTGTCTCAGCAGTCACTCTCCGATTAGCAAGAAGCAGGAGATGAGACTCCTGGTAAGTGTCTGGGACTTGTGTAGTGTGGAGGTGGGTTCAGGGCATAGAAATGTGTGAGGCTGGCTGTGTTTCTATGAGCTGGACATTTCCCTGTGTAGCTAATCAGTGTGGCAGAACTGGGTGTTGATGCACGCCGAGATCTCACAGGAATCCTCCAGAGCGATCTCCAGGAAAGTTTCCTGGAGGTACTCGGCAAACCTCTGCCAAAGGATCCATGGCAGAGCAGCTTTGTTCCTTCCCCCATTGAAGGAAACTTTCCCATGCCGTTCAGCAATCGCTTGTGCGGGGACCAAAGCAGCACATAGGCGAGCAGCATAGGGAGCAGGGCGGAAGCCACAAGCATGGAGTAGATGTACCCTCGTTTTCCTTACCCTTAACAGTGAGATGTCTGCTAGAATTACCCCTGCCTGTGGAAAAGTGTGGGAGAATTTTAGAATTTGTTCCCTAGACCCTTGCAAAGTGTGTGCTCTTTTCCCCAGGTTGAGCGCCCTCCACCCCCGCCCACCAAAACTCACCAAGCTTTGGGTGTTTGCAGAGATGTGTGCCTGGCTAGGGTCAGTGAGAAAGTGATGGCAGTGTTGCAAAAGGTGTATTTAACTGAAATGTTTCAATGCTGAATTTAACAATCCCGCTTCTGTTCTTCACCAGATGTGGCCTTCAGAAATACCCCCCACACACCAGCTGAGCATGTCTTCCAGATAAGAAAACATCCAAGACGCAGCAAAGAAGACATGTTCTGGGAGGTCCTGCGGTGCTCCAACAGCTATATCCTAAGCACCATCAGAGCGGGTTATGCCATCCAGCTGCTCTCCACCCTCCCTCTCTGTCCCTCTTCAATGACCCCTCTCATGTGGTACTGCTCCTCAAGCAGGTCTGCTCTGTGCTGACAGTGGATGAGGGTCCGCCAGAATTCCTGGTACTTCCCAATACCCAAATCCAAGGGAGGAGTAAGATCCATCCTCAGCCTTAGTGGACTCAACAAATATATCCAGTACATGAGGTTCTGAATGGTCATTCCATCAATTATCCTCCCTGCATTGTCTCAGAATCACTTGTTTGCTGCTCTGACCCTTCAGGACACCTACTTTCACCTGGCGATTTTACCAAGCCACAGAAAGTTCCTTTGGTTCGTCGTGGCGGAATGCCACTTTTAGTACACAGTGCTTCTGTGACAAATAAAGTGTGTGTGTGGAGGGGGATAGTTCCCTTTGATGGATGCCCAGCCAGCCAGTTAGCTGTAAAATCCCTCTTGGTAGCTGTTCTTTACTTGCTTTATCTGTAAAGGGTTAAAAAGTCCCCCAGAAAAAGAAAAGAAAAGAAAAAAAAGTGGACACCTGACCAAAAGAGCCAATGGGAAGGTAGAATTTTTTAGAATTTGGAAAGAAACTTTCCCATTGTCTGTTGTTCTCTGGGCTGGAGGGACAGAGCAGCCATGCTATAAGCAACTTAAGCCAGGTATGATCATAAATCATCCGATCATGCTTAGAACTATTTATCTGAACTCCAAATGTGTAAGTAGATCAGAATGTTTGGCTAGATGCGATTAGGGTTATTTCTTTTATTTCTTATTGGCTTGTGGACTCCTCTATGCTAATCCCAGATGCTTTTGTTTGCTTGTAACCTTTAAGCTAACCCCCAAGAAAGCTATTTTGGGTGCTTGATTTTTGGAATTGCTATTTTAAAATCTAACAAGCATAAGTTCCAGATGTATTTTCTTCCCTTTTGTTTTTAATAAAATTTACCTTTTTTAAGAACAGGATTGGATTTTTGGTGTCCTAAGAGATTTGTGCATGTTGTTTGATTAGCTGGTAGCCACAGTTAATTTCCTTTGTTTTCTTTCTCAGCTCTTTCCCAGAGGGGTGGTGGTGAAAGGATTTGAGAGTACCCCACAGGGAGGAATTCTCAAGTGCTCCTTCCTGGTTTTAAAGGTGTTTTTTTGCATTTGGGTGGTGGCAGCCAAGGTCAGAGAAAAGCTGTAAGAAAAACTTGGGAGTTTAATACAAGCCTGGAGTGGCACATATTAATTTTTAAAATCCTTGCGGGCCCCACTTCTGCACTCGGAGTGACAGAGTTGGGATTCAGCCTTGAGAGCTTCCATTCGGCCCCTCTTCTTCCCCCTGTGGTTTTACCAAATGCATGGTCATTGGTACAGCGTATCTCAGGAAGGGGCTTTACATTTTCCTGTATCTGGCTGACTGGATACTGAGGGGCAGATCCAGAGAGCAAGTTCTTGCTCAAATTAGCACCACACTGCACTTACTCGACTGTCTGGGTCTCATCTAAACACCGGAAAGTCAATCTTGGCTTCCACTCAAAAAATAGAGTTCACTGGGACTCTGTTAGATTCCATGCTGTCAAGAACATTCCTGCTGACTGACCATTTTCAGACAATTAGCCATCTTTGCCTCAGTCTGCAATCTCAGCCTTCCGTGACAGTTTGAATGTGTCTGCAACACATACAGGTGGTCCAGTTTGCAAAGTTGTGCCTTCACCCCCTTCCATTGCACCTGCAGAAAACACAGGTTTCTTGAAGCAAGGACTTCTCCTTCATATGGATCTGGACAATCTACATTAACAGCTTGGGCATCAGAAAAGATGTGTAGTTCAGTGGGATTTCTCGCATTAGTCTCATCAGTACTTTTTGGTATCCAGACAGAACTCAACGAGGAAATTTCATTAATTGATCTGGTCAAATTATGTTTCTGGTGTGAGGGGAAACAGAAAACTCTTTGCGGCAGGGACTGGCTCTTTATTTGTACAATGCCCAACACAATGGGGCCCTGGTGTCCATATACTACCATAATACAAGTTATAATGATAACCACAAAATTCTGGTGATCTCAGCCACACTGGAGTTTCTCCAGGATGGTTGATTAGAGTCCTTCAACCATAGAAAAGTAGGTAATAGTTCTAGCATAGTTCTTCAGGTGGGCTCCCCATTTGAGTATCATCAGGTGTTTAATCATAGAATCATAGAATACCAGGGTTGGAAGGGACCTCAGGAGGTCATCTAGTCCAACCCCCTGCTCAAAGCAGGACCAATCCCCAATTAAATCATCCCAGCCAGGGCTTTGTCAAGCCTGACCTTAAAAACTTCTAAGGAAGGAGATTCCACCACCTCCCTAGGTAACGCATTCCAGTGTTTCACCACCCTTTTTTTAGTGAAAAAGTTTTTCCTAATATCCAACCTAAACCTCCCCCACTGCAACTTGAGACCATTACTCCTTGTCCTGTCCTCTTCTACCACTGAGAATAGTCTAGAGCCATCCTCTCTGGAACCACCTCTCAGGTAGTTGAAAGCAGCTATCAAATCCCCCCTCATTCTTCTCTTCTGCAGACTAAACAATCCCAGTTTCCTCAGCCTCTCCTCATAAGTCATGTGTTCCAGACCCCTAATCATTTTTGTTGCCCTTCGCTGGACTCTCTCCAATTTATCCACATCCTTCTTGTAGTGTGGGGCCCAAAACTGGACACAGTACTCCAGATGAGGCCTCACCAATGTCGAATAGAGGGGGACGATCACGTCCCTCGATCTGCTCGCTATGCCCCTACATATACATCCCAAAATGCCATTGGCCTTCTTGGCAACAAGGGCACACTGCTGACTCATATCCAGCTTCTCGTCCACTGTCACCCCTAGGTCCTTTTCCGCAGAACTGCTGCCTAGCCATTCGGTCCCTAGTCTGTAGCTGTGCATTGGGTTCTTCCGTCCTAAGTGCAGGACCCTGCATTTATCCTTATTGAACCTCATCAGATTTCTTTTGGCCCAATCCTCCAATTTGTCTAGGTCCCTCTGTATCCTATCCCTGCCCTCCAGCATATCTACCACTCCTCCCAGTTTAGTATCATCCGCAAATTTGCTGAGAGTGCAATCCACACCATCCTCCAGATCATTTATGAAGATATTGAACAAAACCAGCCCCAGGACCGACCCCTGGGGCACTCCACTTGACACCGGCTGCCAACTAGACATGGAGCCATTGATCACTACCCGTTGAGCCCGTCAATCTAGCCAACTTTCTACCCACCTTATAGTGCCTTCATCCAGCCCATACTTTAACTTGCTGACAAGAATACTGTGGGAGACATTGTCAAAAGCTTTGCTAAAGTCAAGAAACAATACATCCACTGCTTTCCCTTCATCCACAGAACCAGTAATCTCATCATAGAAGGCGATTAGATTAGTCAGGCATGACCTTCCCTTGGTGAATCCATGCTGACTATTCCTGATCACTTTCCTCTCATGTAAGTGCTTCAGGATTGATTCTTTGAGGACCTGCTCCATGATTTTTCCAGGGACTGAGGTGAGGCTGACTGGCCTGTAGTTCCCAGGATCATCCTCCTTCCCTTTTTTAAAGATTGGCACTACATTAGCCTTTTTCCAGTCATCCGGGACTTCCCCCGTTCGCCACGAGTTTTCAAAGATAATGGCCAATGGCTCTGCAATCACAGCCGCCAATTCCTTTAGCACTCTCGGATGCAACTCCTCCGGCCCCATGGACTTGTGCACGTCCAGCTTTTCTAAATAGTCCCTAACCACCTCTATCTCCACAGAGGGCTGGCCATCTATTCCCCATGTTGTTATGCCCAGTGCAGCAGTCTGGGAGCTGACCTTGTTAGTGAAAACAGAGGCAAAAAAAGCATTGAGTACATTAGCTTTTTCCACATCCTCTGTCACTGGGTTGCCTCCCTCATTCAGTAAGGGGCCCACACTTTCCTTGGCTTTCTTCTTGTTGCCAACATACCTGAAGAAACCCTTCTTGTTACTCTTGACATCTCTCGCTAGCTGTAGCTCCAGGTGCGATTTGGCCCTCCTGATTTCATTCCTACATGCCTGAGCAATATTTTTATACTCTTCCCTGGTCATATGTCCAACCTTCCACTTCTTGTGAGCTTCTTTTTTATGTTTAAGATCCCCTAGGATTTCACCGTTAAGCCAAGCTGGTCGCCTGCCATATTTACTATTCTTTCGACACATCGGGATGGTTTGTCCCTGTAACCTCAACAGGGATTCCTTGAAATACAGCCAGCTCTCCTGGACTCTTTCCCCCTTCATGTTAGTCGCCCAGGGGATCCTACCCATCCGTTCCCTGCGGGAGTCGAAGTCTGCTTTCCTGAAGTCCAGGGTCCGTATCCTGCTGCTTACCTTTCTTCCCTGTGTCAGGATCCTGAACTCAACCAACTCATGGTCACTGCCTCCCAGATTCCCATCCACTTTTGCTTCCCCTACTAATTCTTCCTGGTTTGTGAGCAGCAGGTCAAGAAAAGCTCCCCCCCCCTAGTTGGCTCCTCTAGCACTTGCACCAGGAAATTGTCCCCTACGCTTTCCAAAAACTTCCTGGATTGTCTATGCACCGCTGTATTGCTCTCCCAGCAGATATCAGGAAAATTAAAGTCACCCATGAGAACCAGGGCGTGCGATCTAGTAGCTTCTGCGAGCTGCCGGAAGAAAGCCTCATCCACCTCATCCCCCTGGTCCGGTGGTCTATAGCAGACTCCCACCACTACATCACTCTCACTGCTCACACTTCTAAACTTAATCCAGAGACACTCAGGTTTTTCTGCAGTTTCGTACCGGAGCTCTGAGCAGTCATACTGCTCCCTTACATACAGTGCTACTCCCCCACCTTTTTCTGCCCTGCCTGTCCTTCCTGAACAGTTTATAACCATCCAACCATCTGTCATTCTGACTAATCTTGACAGGTCTGTGGCAGGACTTTCTAGTTGCCATTAGGTCCAAAAGACTGAGTTTGGAATTAGTTCCTCTGTCCATTCAAGAACAACTCGACTGTTGTTGTAGGAAAAGTTTGTTCTTTTAGCTCCGGAAGCCTTTCTGTTCAGAGTGAATTCTTCTTTCCACAATTTCTGTGAAATGATTCCTCCATCATTTTGTTGCAGTGTTTAGCACCTCTGAATGTTGAAGCATAAATGGGCATTAGGGTTACAGGGCTAACTGCACTTCTGGTCCCTTGATTTGTCTTTGTGAGCTCACTCTCTAGAGCCTTTACCCACTCCAGGGTGGAATTTTGCAATTCTCCTACTTTTAGTCAGGTTTGGGCTATGGCACCCTGTGTATCAACTGTTGTTACCCTACAACTCCAAGTGAGTTCGGGAGACTGCAGCCAGAAGTAAATAGTGACCACACAGACTTCTTAAAATAAATGTATTGTTTATTTAGCAGTAGAAACAAAGCACTGAAGGAAAAAAGGTTTTAAAGCAGCATACACATATCAATCTTGCCATTTGCTGATGGTAACCAAGGGAGACATAACTTCAGACACCCATGGCTGGTTCCTGTGTCTGCTAGATTCCCCTGAACAGCTGCCAGCTTTTTCTTGAGAGGCTGCTCCTTTAAATCCTGCCAGAGTTTTTTGTTCTGTGTTAGATGGGTCCTTGGTTGTTCCTAGTCAGAACCAAGGTTCTGTAGGTTCGCTGGAGACAGAGATAGTCAATTCTAATATAATCAAAGTGAACAGTTCTGGCATTGGCCCTTAACGACTCTAACCTGTCAGTTGATGGGTGGATTGCTGTCAGGAGCCATCTCCTCCTTCTAGACTGACCCCCCAAGTGCATTAAACCAGTATAGTCATACAGAAAACATATTGCAGTAACCAGGCCTACATATAGTATCAAATTATTACAGGGCACCTCCAAATCAGTCAGATTACAGATCCCAGTTGTTCCTATTTTATCCAAGATAGAGGCCAAGGGCCTCAAAGTTGTTGCAGGCAAGATGTTAAAATCCTGCACCTGGGGGAAACTATGAAGGGGAGTGAGGACTCCCTCAACAAGGTCTATTGTGGCATTATGGAGAAAAGTGTATGAGAGTTGTCAGAGGAAGATTTGCAAAGTAGGGTTCCATTCCACTGCAGAATGGTAGGAAGATGTTGCTGGGTTTATTCCAAAATAATTCCTTAAATGACAAAACTCTTGCTCTGTTTGGAGGGTCTTCTATTTCTGCTAATTATTTGACTCTGATAATATTTAAAATTCTGCTTATCCTGTGCCTCCTATTTCTGTGATTCATTGCTCACTGCTTCCCATTAGTGGTGAATGAGGAGAGAAGCTGTTCAGCAGAGTGAGAAATTTCTTGCCAGATAATTTTCTTTCTGTTAGCAGCTTCTCTTCTTATTCAGTCCGCCCTACCAGTCTGGTAAATGACTGTAACACAATTTGTTGTAACAAATTGAAAATTTTCTCTAAATGGAGACCTAGATGTATAATTACCTTAAGGTTATTTATATAGTCTATCAGTTTGTCATCTTAATGCTAATAATTGGTTGCTGGAGTATTTCTACAGCTTTGGGAAAACTCATCTGGTGGCCTAAACTAAAGAGAGGGGCTTAGTACTGGAGCCTCCAGCAACACCATGGCTGCTGAATTCCACAGGTGAGAAGTGTTTCTTATTAGTGATGAATGAGAGAAACTGCTAACAGAAGATTATCAGATAAGAAATTTCTCATTCCTACTGCTATCGCACAAGAACATTTTGTATGCGAGTGTATATTAAAGTTCAGGCACTCAATGTGCTGATGAGTGATATAAGAAAAATGGTATTTTTTTCTGTTCAGAATATTTTTGGTCGCAATCTTTTTGTTTTGGTAATATAGTTAACTTTATCATTATGAACTGATTAATTTTAGAACTACTTCTGTGGGAATCAAGCAAGACATTACCCAGCAAGAGATTGATGAGAGCAGAGTTTTCAAAGTTGTTCAAGGTTTGTATACTTAACACAAGTATGTTTAATTTTTTGTTAGTGTCTTTGCTACTCATCTAAAAGAGCACTAACAAAGTTTTAAATAATTTCTTTTTTAAAGAAATAGACACATGCAAGATATTTGTTAGTACAATAATTATTACTACTGGCAACAGAGAAAAGGAATATATGTCTTTCACTTTCTGTTTTAGTGTATGTGTGTTCTTTGAGAATTTTCATTTTTTTTTGACAAAGGAAAAGCCCAGCACAAGCTCATGTGTAGATTAGTTACAAATGTAATGTGTAAAATGTTGCTTTCAGTCATGACATCACATACAAAATAAATGTTAAGAACCCCATTCATGTGACATTGAATTTTAATATATTTTGTCCATTTGTCTCTGATACAGCATTGAGAAAATAGCTTTATGTTGGATAGCTCTTTTGGTGTATTCTTAATACACTGGATGTGTTCTAGATTTCCATACATATTAAATATTTTGCTTACAAATAAAGATGTCAGTGCACATTTATTTGTGTTCACTGGAAGATTTAATTCATCTGTACACTGCAATTGATAGACTTTCGGAGAGAAGACTTTGCTGTTTCAAATTAACATAATTCTCTTCAAACAGAATTAATTAATTAATGCAAAGTAGGAATCTTTAAGTTCACGCTGATGGGGTCCACATGGGGGATTTAGAGTGCAGCATTTTGGTGTGCACTGCTATTCACATCTCACATTCCAAACTGCAGGGCAGTGTTGAGAGCCCTTATACTTCAAAAACAAGAGAACTTGGATGCATGGATGTGCTGTTTAACAAGCAGTGTGGTAAGTGGGAGTTTTTTGGAAAAACACCTTCAAAACATCTTCATGTAAACATTGTTTCCTTTATTTCTCCTGATGCTTAGGTATACTTAAAGAGAAGCTAAGTAAAACGGGAGTTCGTGTTGTAACAGGATTAGGAAAATACTTTCGAGAACTGGATCGGAAGAGAGATGGCGCTTTCTCTAAGGCAGTCTTTAAACAAGCTCTAACAGTATTTCATTTAGAAGTGCCTGAAAAGGTAAGTCTTGATGCAACTGTAATCAAGAGTGTGATTCCAAAGCGATTGTCTTCTAAAAGTTTATGGAGTCGCTACTTGCCTTCATTTAAATCTGCAGTTTGATAACTATATTTGCTGCTTTTTTGTGTTTTTTGGTACTTCTGCTTTCAGTCCCATATGAAACACTTTTAAAAAAGTAACAGGCCTTATTTAAATATCATAAAGAAGCAGAAAGGGCACAACCCAATTTTGTTGCTTTTGCAGGTCTCCTTTAAAAGACTAACAATAAAAAAAAAATCCTGGGGCCTAATTGAGAGAGAGCTAGTATACTTCCAGTTGATAGGTAGGGTGGGAGAAACTTGCTTAAAAAAGGTTACTGACTGATTGGTAGCTTACGATTTCTGTATCCTTCACTGAAAGTTTCTTTATTGCAGTCTAGACTATTCCATGTATTAGATTGGGTGGTAGAGTCCCATTGCCAAAATAGATTACTCCTGAGGGAATTCTGAGCTACTGTGTCTGTGCATAATTAATGAGTCCTGCATATTTTTAATTTTTTGCGCAAAAAAAAGCGTCTGTGAAAATGTTGCTGGAGTTCTGCCTTTTTGCCCACCAAAGGGAGATGTGGTTCAAGAATAGCAGCAGCTCCCAGCAGAAAGTAACTTCTGCAGTTCCGCCTTTTGTCCACCAGTGGGCCCTGTGGTAATAGAACAAAGCAGCAGCTCCTCACCAGTGAGGGATGAGAAAGAGGCCTGCCTTCATTGCAGCGGGCCAGGTCAGGAGACTGGCTATGGGGAGACAGACAGTGTGGGGTACTGTGGGGGTCAGACAGAGGCTTATAAGGGATATGGAGGGAGGACAGACTGAGGCAGGGGCTGAATGTGAGTGGAGGCACAGTAGGGAGGGAGGCGCAGGGGCCACATGGTGATAGGGGAGGGGTGCAGAGCTACATAGGGACAAGGGGTGACTGAGTGGGGGACAGAGACACACGGGGACGGGGAAGGCAGACAGGGACACATAGGGACAGGGGGTGGCTGAGTGGGGGCACAGAGCCACATGGGGTTGGGGAGGGTGTGCAGGGCCATATGGGGATGGGCAGAGTGGGTGTCTGAGTGGGTATGAGGGGCACATGGACGGGGGGTGCAAGGACACATGGGGACAAAGGCAGATGTACCTGACTGAATGGGAGAGGCTGGGGTGAGCCAGGGTCTTCATGGGGGAAGCTCCCTAACAATCCCTCCCCTGCCCCTCCAACTTGTTCCATACTTTTTCCTACCCACACCCAACAGCCCTTCAAGTTCACACCAAGGCTCCTTCCCAGCGATTTACTTCCTTCTCCCTCAGCTCCTCCATTACCCCTGACTCCCCCAAGCTTTGCACCGCTTCTGAGGGGTGCGGGAAATACAGTTTTGTATTATAGTTTAAATGTATTATTACTCAGAGTTCTGTATGAATATGCCCAGTAAGGAGTCTATTTGTCAAAAAAAACATTTCGTGAATCTTTTTTGTTGTCTGTATTGTTACAGATGTACTTGCTGACAGGTATTTTGAAATAAATGACCAAAAATAATTGAAACTGTTGTGATTATATTGTGTTGTTTTTGACAAAATATAAAAATTTTTGCAGAATTTTAAAATATTGTGCACAGAATTTTTAATTTTTGTTGCATACTTTTTTTGGGGGGAAGGCACAGAATTCCCCTAGGAGTAATAAATGTTGACAAGCTGTTAGTTAAGGATCTCAGGAATTCTCTACTCTTACCATCCAAGAATGGCAGGGGTTAGTCATAGGTGGTGTCTCTGATTGCCATTAGTGCTCCCATGACTGTTGCTTGTGTTACTGTCCTGAATTCTTGGAAAGAGTATTGCTTCTATTGCTGCTCTTGGCTGGTTTTGTTGACGTTGAGGGGAGATGAATTTAAATGATCTTCTCTGTAAAATAAGATAATTTCTTGCAGCAGGAGGTGCTGGGTTCTGAGATTGAGTAAAGACAGTCTGGGTTTATCAAGTGGTTATTTAGTCCTGAAAAATTCTGTGGGGTGTGATTTTGCTGCATCTCTGCTACAGGAGAAGTGGGATTTATTTGCCTCCTAAATAGCAGTGGCATAGGTTTTAAAGCTTTTATGGGTTTTCAGTAAACTTTGGGAATTTCAGAGGGTTTGATATCCTCCTAGAGCGGGGTGAGCAAACTTTTTGGCCCAAAGGCCACATCTGGGTGGGGAAATTGCACCGGCCCTGCCTACATTCATGGCCCTATGTACAAGGATATTTTGTGCCCTAGGTGAAACTTACACCTTGCACCTTCCCCCACCCTGCACATGGGATTTGCCCCTCAATTAACCAAACAAGCCTTTATAGACCCCAGAGGCCAGCTGTGCCCAGGGGCTGTTCCCCAGACCAGGTTCCCCCCTCCCCACCTCCTCAATTCCCCTGGAGGGTGCACAGCTCCCTCACGAGCCCTCCCCTTCCCACCCCACCCCGGTGGCCCCCGCCCCAAGTCCACTCACTGGCTTTGCCGGGCTTGGGCCACTGTAGCAGCTCGGCAGGGAGGAGCCGCCTTCCAGAGGCACCGGAGAGCCAGAGCATCCTGCTTGCGGTGGTGGCGAGCCCCAGCCATTGAGGAGCTGGCGCGGCGCAGGGGGGCAGCAGTCCTGGAAAGGTGGCCGCGCCACTAGCGGGGAGCAGCCGCGCCCCCCCACCTCTCCTGCCCTGGCTGCGGCCTAGCACCCCCCCCCCGCCCACCGGGGCTCCTGCAGGCTGCAGCGGATGCATGCGCCCCCCTCGCCTAGGATTACCATATTTCAACAATCAAAAAAGAGGACAGGGGAGAGCCCCGCCCCCATCCACTCCCTCCCACTTTCCACCCCCTGACTGCCCCCCTCAGAACCCCCCATCCCTGCTCCCTGTCCCCTGACTGTCCCAACCCCTGTCCACCCCCCCACCCCCAGACAGACCCCCGGGACTCCCACACCCCATCCAACCACTCCCCGCCCCCTGACAGGACCCCCAGAACTCCTGACCCATCTAACCCTCCCCCTGCTCCCTGACTGCCCCCCGGGACTCCCCTTACCATGCCCATGCCGGTCAGACGCTGGCTCCACATGGAGGCAAAACACGCTGCTGCACACACAGCCCCTCCCCTGCAGAGTGCTGAGGCTCACACGCCCGGGAGCCGCAGAACCCAAGTGCGGTGAAGGGGGGAGGCGGGGGGCGCATGGGGGCCAGCGCCCGCATGCATCTGCTGCAGCCTGCAGGAGCCCCCAGTGGTGGGGGGGTATTGGGCTGTAGCCTGGGCAGGAGGGGCCGGGGGGGGGCGCGGCTGCCTTTGCAGGGCTGCTGCCCCCCTGTGCTGCACTGGCTCCTCCATGGCTGGGGCTCGCCACCCCCGCAAGCCAAAGCTCTGGCTCTCCGGTGCCTCCGGAAGGCGGCTCCTCCTTGCCGAGCCAGGGCACCGCTTTTTGGCCTCCCCAACCACTTGGCGCCCTAGGCAACTGCCTAGTTCACCTAGTGGTTGCACCAGCCCTGAATGTAGGGTTGGGGTGTGGGAGGTGGTGCGGTGTGCAGGAAGGGGCTCAGGGCAAGGGGTGTGAAGTGCAGGAAGAGGCTCAGGGCAGGGGGGTGGGGTGCAGGAGAGGTGTGGCAGGGGGCTCAAGGCAAGGGGTTAGGGGACTCAGGGCAGAGGGTTGAGGTGCGGGGTGCAGGAGGGGTTCAGGGTGCAGGCTCCAGCCTGGCGCCGCTTACCTTGAGCGGCTCTGGGGTGGTAGCAGTAGGCAGTGGGGCTAAGGCAGGCTCCCTGTCTGCCCTGTCCCCATGTCGCTCCTGGAAGTGGCCAGCATGTCCAGCAGTGGCTCCTGGGGATGGGGTGGGGCAGGTGGCTCTGCCGCGCACTGCCCTCACCTGCGGGTACCACCCCCGAAGCTCCCATTGGCCACGGTTCCCCATTCCCGGCCAATGGGAGCTGCAGGGAGCAGTGCCTGCAGGTGAGGGCAGCGCACAAAGCCCTCTGCTCCTCCCTCCCCCAGGAGCTGCAGGGACGTGGTGCCAGCCACTTCCAGGAGTGGTGGGGGGCCAAGGCAGGCAGGGAGCTGCACTGGCAATCCCACAGGCTGGATTGAAAGCCCTTACAGGCTGGATCCGGCCCACAGACTGTAGTTTGACCTCCCCTGTCCTAGAGGGTGGGATCAAGCCCTTAGTCCTTGCTTTAACTACCAATGGTCAGTCTGTCTTACATAATTGTTTGTATTTTAGTGAATGCAGTTGCAGTCTTTCCTTAATAATGTGATTCTCTTATTAATTTGTAATAGAGTCTATTATATATGGAGCTGACTAGCTTATGTTCAGACAGGTCTTGTAAGACGTAACTCTGGAAAGTCACTCTTTTTAAATTGCAGGATTTTGAGTCTTTGTGGCTTATTCTTGATGACAACTGTAATGATGAAGTTGATTATGGGGAGTTCACTCGCGCCATTATTGGGGAAATGAATGAGTATCGAAAAGCATTTGTTAGAAAAGTAAGTTCATTTTAATTATTCTAAATATGGATATAACAATATAAATGAGAAAAATCTGAAATTGTTGAATGCCTGTTTTTGGTCAATAATATATTACAGTTTTTGGGTATTTTTTAAGTTGTGTATCTGAAATTTAGGCATCTAAGAATGTCGTGCTCATTTGTTAAACTAATCTAAATGTAGATTTAAAGGGCTGCGTCTGCTTTGCTTGTGTGGAACTACTCAGTTTTGATTTCTGCAACTGGCACCAAAAAATTTCCATTATTTCATGAGTTATTAGTGTGCTCTCTGTACTTACCCACTCTTACAGTGCGGTCTAGTGGATAGGTCACTGGACTGGGACTCAGAAGAGCTACCTTTCATTCCCGGTTCTGCCATAATCCTGTTGGTTGATTTTGGGCAAGTCATGTCAGCTGTGTGCCTCAATTTCCCCTTCTGTCAAATGGGGATAATGACACTGACCTCTTTTATAAACCATTTGAGATCTACAATTGAAAAGCACAGTGTCAGCGCAAGATATCACTTTTATTTATTTAAAGTACCATTTTGTGAGATGATGCATGTATGAAAACCGGATAGATGAAGGGATTGGTAATGTAATTTGTGGAGCCTTTCATTTTCTAGGACCCTTGTTAGAATCCACCCCATATTGTAGTGACTGGAAGTTGTTAAATACTGAGAACAATGCTGTCAAGGTTCCTCCCCCACTCTGAACTCTAGGGTACAGATGTGGGGACCTGCATGAAAAACCTCCTAAGCTTATCTTTACCAGCTTAGGTCAAAACTTCCCCAAGGTACAAAATATTCCACCCGTTGTCCTTGGACTGGCCGCTACCACCACCAAACTAATACTGGTTACTGGGGAAGAGCTGTTTGGACGCGTCCTTCCCCCCCAAAATACTTCCCAAAACCTTGCACCCCACTTCCTGGACAAGGTTTGGTAAAAAGCCTCACCAATTTGCCTAGGTGACTACAGACCCAGACCCTTGGATCTTAAGAACAATGAACAATCCTCCCAACACTTGCACCCCCCCTTTCCTGGGAAATGTTGGATAAAAAGCCTCACCAATTTGCATAGGTGACCACAGACCCAAACCCTTGGATCTGAGAACAATGAAAAAGCATTCAGTTTCTTACAAGAAGACTTTTAATAAAAATAGAAGTAAATAGAAATGAAGAAATCCCCCCTGTAAAATCAGGATGGTAGATATCTTACAGGGTAATTAGATTCAAAAACATAGAGAACCCCTGTAGGCAAAACCTTAAGTTACAAAAAAGATACACAGACAGAAATAGTTATTCTATTCAGCACAATTCTTTTCTCAGCCATTTAAAGGAATCATAATCTAACACATACCTAGCTAGATTACTTACTAAAAGTTCTAAGACTCCATTCCTGGTCTATCCCCGACAAAGACTATAGACAGACACACAGACCCTTTGTTTCTCTCCCTCCTCCCAGCTTTTGAAAGTATCTTGTCTCCTCATTGGTCATTTTGGTCAGGTGCCAGCGAGGTTACCTTTAGCTTCTTAACCCTTTACAGGTGAAGGAGCTTTCCCCTGGCCAGGAGGGATTTCAAAGCGGTTTACCCTTCCCTTTATATTTATGACAAATGCCCTGCTTTTTGGTATCTTTATTCCTAGACGACCTGGTTTTCCCAGTCTTGAGTCCCACACTGTGTGAGTAATGCCACTGAAATAAAGATTGAATTACTAGTGCTAGTAGTAAAGTATCAAGGGGTAGCCATGTTAGTCTGTATCCACAAAAACAACAAGAAGTCTGGTGGTACCTTAAAGACTAACAGATTTAGTTGGGCATAAGCTTTCGTAGGTAAAACACCACTTCTTCAGATGCTAGTAGTGTCAATGCAATACGGTTACTGGAAATTTAACTGAGTTCTTTTTCTGCCCCATATAACTAGTTCTCTCTGCCTTTTGCAACAACAGAAAAAGATTCTGTAATCAGTTCTTAATTGACAATACAGCTTGATTTCAGATCCTAGGTTGAATTTGTAGTATTAGTGGGGAAAAAAAGATGTTTAAATTTTATATAGAAGTCACTGAGAAAAAATAACTATAGAATCCCACAATGTTCTGAGTCAGTTTTCTGACTAAATTGCAGGCTGAGATTGGTCATGTAAAATATGTAAGTATTTCAGTGTAAGTGCAAATCTGTTATATTGGACATAAAATATCTGATGTAATTAAATACATTCATGTAATAATTTCTGCTAACTTCTGTACCGCATTTCCTTTTTATCTTTGCTTAGGCTTATATGAAACTTGATTTCAACAAAACTGGCAGTGTACCTATGGTAGATATCAGAAAGTGTTATTGTGCCAAGAAACACTCTCGAGTGTTGTCAGGTAATTCATGTAAAAAGAAATATTTTAATTAGTTAACTGATCTTACTTGTTGGCAGAGATACAGTACCTGTGAATTGTTGCTGTTGTTATAAGCTGTGTTTCCTAGTGGCTTGGACTTGAGGTTGTTAATTAGAATTATTTTGTCCTCTGGTCAAAACACCTAGACAAACACCAGTTAGGAAAGCTCTAGTCACTACTTAGTCCTGCCTTGAATGCAGGGGAGTGGACTAGATAATCTATTGAGGTCCCTATCAGTCCTACACTTCTATGATCCTCTGGTCACCTGTAATTTGTCTGTCTTATTAGATCTGACCAGGGAATTATAGACCATCAGCCTAACTTCGATACCTGGATAGATACTGGACCAAATTGTTAAACAATCAGAGTATAAGCACCCACCAGGTAATAAGATTATAAGAATTAGCATGGATTTGGTAAAAAAAAATCATGCCAAACCAACCTAATTTCCTTCTTTGACAGGGTTATTGGCACAGGAGATGAGGAAGAAGTAGGCATGGTGTATCTTGATTTTAGTAAAGTTTTGATACAGTCCCACATGAATTCTTGTAAGCAAACTAGGGAAATGTGGTCTATATGAAATTACTGAAAGTAGGTGCACAACTAGTTGAAAGACCGTACTCAAAGAATAGTTATCAATGGTTTACTGTTGAACTGGGAAAGGTGTATCTAGTGGGATCCTGCAAGGGTCAGTCTTGGTTCCGAAACTATTTGATATTTCCGTTAATGACTTGGAGTGGAGCACGCTTATAAAGTTTGTGGATGACACTAAGCTGGGAGGTGTTGCAAGCACTTTGGAGAACAGAATTAGAATTCAAAATGACCTTGACAAATTGAAGAATTAGTCTGAAATCAGTAAGATGAAATTCAGTACATTTAAGAAGGGAAAAATCAAATGCACAACTACAAAATGGGGAATAACTGGTAGGTGGTAATACTGCTGAAAATGATCTAATGGTTATAGTGGATCATAAATTAAATGAGTCAAGAATGTGATGCAGTTGTGAAAAGGCTTATATATTCTGGGGTGTATTAACAGGAGTGTCCTATTGAGTTATGGGAGGTAATTGTCCTACTCTGCTTGGTACTAATGAGACCTCAATGGGAGTACTGTGTCCCGTTCTGAGCGTCACAATTTAAGAAAGATGTGGACACATTGGAGAGAGTTTGAAGCCACGATAGATCAAAATGCACTACGGATAGTGCAAAGCAGCAGGATCCACAGGGGCACTTGGTGCATGATAGGCTTGTGGGCAGTAGATTTATACCCTGGCTGCTGTGCACTGAATTGCCACAGAGACCAGCTCTAAACGTATCCAGGATTGAAGCTACCTTCTGAGTAAACAATTAATATTTTTCTGGGGTATGGAGTTCACTAATCCCTTTATAATTTGAAGTATTTTTACAGTGTGTAGCCCATTTTCTTTTCAGGGCTATAAAACAGAATTTACAAGGTTTAAATCTCATGTTGAAGAAAAAGGACTTTAAATCATAGAAGAAATCCAATTTCAAGAACACACTTCCATAGAACAAATTAATATTGGATTATTTTTATCAGTAATGTTTCCTAATTTCTTGAAATATTTTGTATAGTTTATAAGACTAGCATAGTCCATCTATCTCTAAATTGTATCTAAAAACTCAGAATAAACTCCAGTCCTCGCAAAAATCAGTGGGTTTTCTATTTGTTTTTTGTAAATAACTGAGTTGTTTCCAAAATGCATAAAGCCTGGAGCATTCCCATATATTAAAGTTATTCTGTTGCCCCCTGTCATAGCACTGTTGAGTAGAATCACTCAGTCCCCTTTATGAAAGAGACAGGAAATTTTCCAAGGGATTGCTTTAGGATTTCATAGAATAGAATACATTCAAGCCGCATGAAAAAAATGTTTCAACATTTGAGGAACTTCAAGCCTGTTACTTCCAAAAGAAGTGTTCAAACAACTGTGTTCAAATTATTTCATAGTTCTAAAAAACTGGATGTATTAAAAAGGGAACTATCTAATAGCAGTCGGGAAGTATACAGCATTGGTAAACTGTCCAGTTCAGATGTCCACACTTCAAGAAAGATTCTGGAGAGAGTTCAAAAGAGGGCCACAAAAATGACTTAAGGACTGGAAAACAAGCCTTACAATGAAAGGCTTAAGGAGCTCAACATATTTATCTTATTGAGAAGATTGAGAGGGTGAATTGATCACTGTGTATAAGATAGACTATATGATAGTGGGGGCTTTTCAACCTTGCTGACAAAGGCATAGCAAGATCCAGTGTTTGGAAGCTGAAGTTAAAAATTCAACCTTGAAATATGAGGCAGTTTACTAGCAGTGAGGGTATTTACACATTGGAAGAGCTTACTTGGGTGGAAGGGAGAGTGGTGGAATTCACCATTGCTTGGACTGTTTAAAACCAGTTTAGAGATCTTTCTAAAACTTATGCCTTAATCCAGCTTTTGGGACAAATTCTGTGGCCTGTGTATGCACAGTTTGGATGATCATGTGGGTGGTCCCTTCTGCCTCTGAAATCTGTGAATTTTCCTCTTTATCCACGTCCTTTATGGGCTGTGGGGAGAACAAGATTGCCTGCATTGCCCTCATCATGCTCATAACAGTGGCAGCTATGCACTAAGATAATAACTAATCAAATCTTATGCTTCAGGGCTTCAGCTGGTTGCCTGCAGGGGTTCGGAAGCAATGCTTTTCTCTGAAGCACAATTGGCCAGATGTATTCTGGGTTTTTTTTCACCTTCCTCTGAAGCAGTAGAGATTGGCCACAGCTGGAGATGGGACAGCAGATGTGGTGGAACAGTGCTCTGAAGTGATAGAAAGAATCCTCTTTCTTAAATGCCTGGCTGGTGTCTTGTTCACATGCTCAGGATGAAACTCCTAACCAGATTTGGAAGTAATTTTCTTCCAAGTCAGACTGGCAGTGACCTTGGGTTTGTTTTTTGTCTTCCTCTACCGCAGTGGTTCTCAAAGCCGGTCCGCCGCTTGTTCAGGGAAAGCCCCTGGCGGGCCGGACTGGTTTGTTTACCTGCTGTGTCTGCAGGTTCGGCCAATCATGGCTCCCACTGCCTGCGGGTCACCGCTCCAGGCCAATGGGGGCTGTGGGAAGCGGTGCAGGCCAAGGGACGTGGTGGTCGCCCTTCTCGCAGCCCCCATTGGCCTGAAGCGGCAACCCGCGGCCAGTGGGAGCCACGATCGGCCGAACCTGCAGGTAAACAAACCGGTCCGGCCAGCCAGGGGCTTTCCCTGAACAAGCGGTGGACCAGCTTTGAGAACCACTGCTTTACAGCAAGGGATGTGAATTGCCTAGTAGGGTCATCTAGGCCTGTCTCACCTAAGCAGTTCCTTTCCATTGCAGAAACCTTGGGTGGCTGCAGATTTCGGGATGGAAATAAATTTTTTTCTGCAGAAGCCTGTTGGTGGTTTCCCATGGGGAGGTTAGCAGGAACAGATCCTGCAAGGGGCTCTCCTAAGTTAGAAAGTGTCCTGGGGGAAAGTGAAGCATGCCAGAGTTTACAGTAATGGGGACAGATTCTGCACAATTTAGGGATCCAGGAGCCTGAAGTAGAGGGAGGGTCTGAGCCTCTCATATACATTCAGTTCGCCACCTGGTATGGCAGGTTGATACACCTAAAACTAAGAGGAAAAGAACCACTCTGAAACACCCGCTGGAAGAGAAAGTGAGCCCCGCGTGAAGGCTAAAGGAATAGCTAGCCCAAGGAAGGAGGTGGTATCTTTGGAGAGAGGACTATTACTTAAGTATAATTCTTAGTTTTTGAGATACACTTCAGTGGGCTGCTACCCATTTGCTCTCCTACAGAGTAATTTCTACTATTCAGCTTGCATACTGGAATATTTTTCCATTTAACATGATTTATTGTTGGAGTATTTTTCCTTCCTGCTCCTAAAAGGAACTAACCAAGGAAAGCTATGGGACAGTATTGGCATTGAACAGGTATCATGATAGATGTCTTATAAGATTCTCTAACTGCTAAGAACTCTGTAGTTAGGGGAATTACTGACTGGCCTCATGCTTAGACCAGGGACTCTCAGGGTGAAATCCTGGCTCCACTGAAATCATTGAAATTTCACTTCGGAGGTAGTAATCCATTCAGATTGTATCTTCAGAATTACAAATATGTTACTTCTTTTCTATGCTAAAAGTAATTTGGGATGTAATCTTGATCAAGAAGAAATCACTTTGTGTGTTATAATCCAAAAACTCATTTAGAATGCAAACTTTATTTCCTAAGCTGTTTCTAGAGCTCTGAATTTGTATTCACTAAAACACATTCACTTAATCACAAAGATTAACCTTTTAGTAATTTAGAAGTGTGCTACATACTGCATCATTCTGTTTTGGAGTCCTTTGAAGAAGCCTCTGATCTCACTCTCCATTTAAATCTGTTTGGGACTGATGTACTGAGGAGGTGGTGGTGGTGGTGATAAATGTAACGAGATGTCCTATATTATGAAGATGAGACGGTTCTAGTAGCCTAAATCAAGTGAAAACAAATCTCCACTATTCAGATTGCATTACCCATGTATAGTAAACTAAATTCTGGTTAAAAGTAAAGACAGCAGTCATTTCTTTGGACAAATACATTTTAAAATCAAAATTTTGTAGTTTGCTAAAGGAAAAAATCTTCACAGACACAATTTAAAAAGTTTTTTTTCTGTAACTATATCATATGCTTTATATTGAGTGTTCCTGAGAATGTGTTTAATGGCAAGTAATATTTCAACAGGTGATGCCACAGAGGAAGAAATTAAATCTTCATTTCTAGAAACACTAGAGGATGCCTGCAGCAATTCCGGTGAAGTGTCATATTGTGAGTTTGAAGATTACTATGAAGGATTAAGTATTGGAATCATGAATGATGAAGATTTTGTTAATATTTTAAGGAATGCTTGGGGAATTTAGAACTGAAGAATATATAGAATGTCAAAAAAAACCACCACTCCAAATGAGGAGTAAATTAAGTGAGGATTTATTTTTGATGCAAACTTTATTTCCTAAGCTGTTTCTAGAGCTCTGAATTTGTATGCACTAAAACACATTCACTTTTTTACTTTTTGAATGAATGTTTCAAATTTGTTTTAATAGTCTGAAAATATTTGAGAGTAAATTTTCAGAATGGTATATAAGTTATACATAAAGCTCCCTTTGAATATTTCTTTTATGTACATTTTGTGTTTTATTAAACTGTAAAATTTGTAATAGCTTTGTGCATTTCCATCTGGCAGCAGGATCACTTGTCTCATTAAAATACTGTAGTTTATTTTAAAAACAGTAATCTAGAATATAAACATAGGTGAAAGGATACATGCAAGAGAAAACTTACTATGCATCATAAATACCTGTTGTATTGTTGAGAAGCTTTAGATTTGACTATATATGTTATATATGAACACAGTGTTTTTTCTCTAAAATGTGTTGCTCATAAAAGAGGACGTTTGTTTTATGAAATGCGTAGGGCCAGATTCTGCTTGGCTCTTACGTTGATGAGAAGGATGCAAGTCATCCCTCTTATCTCCCCCGAGTTGGAGAGAGATGCACAATACCAAAAATGCATAGAAAATTAAGAACAGTGTATACCATCTTTTAATGTTCTAATTTTCAGAGCAAAATACAGCTTGTTTTGAATATATTTACTGATCTTCATCAGACATAGTAGATTGAACCACAGGTTCTCCAAAGATTTTAAAGAGATGCTTTTGACTAGAGTTTGGATATACTGTGCATATAGGTTGGAGAAATGTGTTCCAGGGCCTGTAATGTACTTCAGGCCTTACAACTTTTTGCTGAAATGTTTTTTCAAACAAATAATAATTTACTCTTTCTAGATTGTGACTTGCATACATTCTGCTGCTATGATCGTTATTTTTGGTGGAACCTTAATGGTAAACTCCTTCGTCCAAACTGATAGGTTAAAAAAAAGAAAAACCTTTCTAAGAAAGCAGCAATTACAACTAAAAAAATTAAATTTCTAGTCCACACCCCGCTCAAATTTTTCTTACTACTGTAAATATTTAATCAGTTGTGCCTTTTAATAAGATATGTTTTGTGAATCCTGAAAGATTCATTGTATTAAGAAATGGAAAATGCCTTACTGATTTTTTTCTAATTATATTTCATAATAGTCTTGGTGAAAGATATCTTTAACACTAGGGCCAGTTTGGAATCAGACTATATATGTTCAGTCTTGTGCTATTAAAATGTAGTTTGCTTTGTACTTGTCTGATTGCATTTTGATTTATGATCTGTCTTGTGTTCCGTGGACAGCACAAGTTTCTTCTGTCAGACAAAACTTGTTGCTCACAGGAATTTGAGGACAACCTTGAGATTTGTTGGACTTTGGTCAATCTCTTTGTCAGGCTGGTTTATTCTATCTATATAACCTTTTCCTTTGCCTATTTTTTAACTCATGCCCCCTTGCTGTCTGATTGTTAGTTTCTTGTAGCCCCTGCTCATTTTGAACCCTTGCTCATTTTTAACATCTCTTCCTGCTGTATTTACTATTTTTATGTTTAACTTTCGGTTTTTATATTTTTAATGTTCTGTTTCTGATTTTTGTTTATTGTAACCATTTCCTATTTAACCATGTCTTGTGTAGCTTATGTTTACCTCTTAACTCTTATGTAATTGTCCCTCACTCACTTTATTTCCCCTCCCTAATAAAGATGTCCCTTTTCCTTTCACATTACCCATTGTCATTCTGTGATAATTTACCCATCAATTCAGCTCCAAGTGAAGGTTTATCTCTGTTCTTTTGGTCCACCATAAACATGTATCCATGTCTGCTATTAAAGAAAGTTCCATGAATGCTTACCCTGATGTCATTCCTCTGGGGGTTGATAAAAGGTACACTTCTCCACTCCTGCTGGAATCTACCCTCCCTGGAGAGATTCTGTAGACTACCTGGGATGAAATTGTTGGTGCTGGGGAGAAGAGATGGACCTGATTCCCCTGCTGGGTGTCATGTATATCTGTCCTAGAGGTTTTACAGGAAAGCACTTGTTTATGTGCTAAAAAACACATGCATCAAAATGCCATTTTTACTGATCTTTTAAACACATCATCTGTCCCATTAAACTCATTGACTTCATTGGAGTTAACAGCAGAGATGTGTTCAACCCACTGCTTGTGTATGGGTGCCAGTGATTTGGGAACTAAATATGGGTCTACAGCTTTGAGGTAGTAAACCCAAAATGTTCTTCCTGGTAAACAGCAAAATGCTAGAAGGAAATATGGAAATTTAATATCAGCTAGCTCATAGAAAGAAACTATTCCTCAGACCGTGATTCCTATTTACCTAATTTCACCAAATTGCTAAAACATGCTGGGCCAGCCTTTGCATGTAGATTACAAAATACATTGGCAAAATTGTCTTCTCACATTAAAAATATGGGGGAATATTTTGCAAGAAAATCTCCATGATGATGGCTTCTCTAGTCATCCTGTGCCCGCATGGGAAGGGCAGGAATAGCCCCCAGAAAGCTGCCCCCCTGCTTGATGAATTCGTGGCATGACAACTATCTGTACAGAAGCCCTATGGCTCATGTCCCTTGCAATTTATGTCTTTGCCTTGCTCTTGTTAGTGTCTGTTCTTTGTCACATAAATCTGACACTTTAAAGTTGAACATAAGTCTGTAGTTGTTTTGCTCACATTTTTGTTCTTTAGATCCTGAAGGTACATTCTCCTCGACCAAAAAGAAAAGGAGTACTTGTGGCACCTTAGAGACTAGCCAATGTATTTGATTTAATAGCCCATCCAAAGTGACAACTCTCTATTACCAGCAGGAGAGTGAATTTGTGTGTGGGGGGGTGGAGGGTGAGAAAACCTGGATTTGTGCTGGAAATGGCCCAACTTGATGATCACTTTAGATAAGCTATTACCAGCAGGACAGTGGGGTGGGAGGAGGTATTGTTTCATATTCTCTGTGTGTATATAAAGTCTGCTGCAGTTTCCACGGTATGCATCCGATGAAGTGAGCTGTAGCTCACGAAAGCTCATGCTCAAATAAATTGGTTAGTCTCTAAGGTGCCACAAGTACTCCTTTTTGCGAATACAGACTAACACGGCTGTTACTCTGAAACCTGTCATTCTCCTCAACCGTCATCCACAATAAATACTAAGGGCTAGATTTTTAAAAAGTATTTAGGCACCTAGTAGAATTTTCAAAAGTGCCAAGGTGCTTGGGAGTTAGGTACTTTGGCACTTTTAAAAATCTCATTCGGTGCCTATTTGAATTTTTAGGCGCCTAAATACTTCTAAAATGTGGCTCCAAGACACTGGAGATTCACATCTCCAATCAAATGATTAAGTTCTGAGGCTGAAAGACTCAAGTGTCTAATGTTTCATGCTAATGTGGTGTTTTCCAAAAATTCTATTTTGTACAAAGCTGGTAGCCTCTATCCTTCAATTAAATGAGAGCTCCAACTTGTGAATCTTTTTGCCCTTTTTCTTTTTTTAGTCTCTTCTCAAATGTCCCAATGTTTTACTTGGGTGTATCCTGACTTCTTCCATTATTATTTACTTGAAAGGTAATGTGGTTAAACTGCATCTCTTGTTGCTACCAAAGTTTTGTACCATTAAAACTGCTTGGCGGTATACTTGTGAGAAATCTGGGATTCCCAATGTCTGCCTCAAAATACATTTCAAACATATCTAGTAGATCTATGTTTGATGTTCTTGGCATTGCCTAAATGTTCATAAATAGCCGGTGCCCTCAGTACTGGTATTCCCATTCAGTAAAGCTATTTAGCTGTATCTGTAAGGCAAGTTCTTTGCTGCAACACAGAGCTCAACAAAACAAATCATCTTCAAGGCTGCTCTAGCTTATGCTGATTGCTAAGGCCCTAGGAGCTGTTTATAGCTGAGGATATCCAGAGTGCAGTATGCTATAGATATGTCCTGTCCCTCTCCTTGCACTCACCACCAGGAGGATGGTGTAGAGATAAGTGAATGAATCTGTTTGACTCAAATGACTATTTCAATCGTGGTGACTCTGGCCACTTAATTGAATGAATGTGCATTGATGAGTATGTTTCCCTCTAGTCTAAGGGCTGCAGTGGTAATTGAAATCTTGTGTGGTATCTAATAAAAACCACACAAACACACACAATATCCTCTCCTCCACCTCTGTCATTAAATGGAATGGTGGCATCCTGAACCGGAAATGAGAGCTCTGATAATGAAACCTTAGGAAGCACCAGTGGGATAGCTGTATCAATCTGTCCGATGCACAGATATGAAATAGCCCTTGTAAGAATTGATGCCAGGGATTCCATGTCAAAGCTTGATCGTGTCCTGAATTCTTTTGGTAGTTCAGGTCCAGGCCTATTCTTTTGGGACAAGCAAAAATACATGTTTAAAAGAATTGTGCACCTTACACACACACACACACACACACACACAAACACCCCCCCCCCACCCCAGTCTAAAGGAGGGGCACAGGACTGATTACCATGGCATCATGTTTTAAGTTCCTGGGCAGAGGTGATAAACTTGGGGCTGAGGGGTTGTAGAAGAGGAGAGAACAGGACGCCAAATCCTCTCCCAAGTGTATCCCTTCTTGAAGAGCTCAGTATCCAGCGATCTTTCTTCCAGGAAAAAATAAAGCCTGCCCTCAGTCTTGTTAACATGAATGCAGACATGGGATTTTGTAGCTATGTGTTGGATTTTATGGAGGAGAAGGATTGGTTGGATTTTCTGATTCTATTTAAGTTCTTACCACAGTGACAGGCCTGGCATATCTGAATGTCCTGTTGTCAGCCTTTTTTTTTTTTTTTTTTCCCTCTGTCTCGGCCAGAGCCCCTACCCATGGTAGAGGATGAATCTCTTTCCCTGTCTTTGGCTATAGGCTTGAAAGGAAAGTCTTGGCTTGTACATTTTTTTTCCTGTCCTTTCTGAGGTGGAAAGGACTTGTTACTTAATCTAATGAAAGGACAAACTTTGTCCAAAGGCTCAACAAGGTTAGTACCCCCATCACCCATTTTGCAACTTTAGAGATTGAGAATTTGGAAAGCTGGTAGTTATCTCTGAGTGAGAGATTGAATTCACAGGAAATGATGTTGCTGTATCAAATGAGGCACCTGCCCTGAACAAAAAGGCCAGGAATGTTTTCCTCAGGACTAGTTTGATTTGTTTATCCCTTGAATTTTCCAGACCATTTGCTCAGGTGGTGACTGCTTCAGAAGAAAGTGTGGCAAAAAGGTGCCTACATGTGTGGAGTGGTTATAGAGTTCCTGGTCCTGCACACTGAGAGGACCAGGATATGTTGAGCAGGGAGCTTAATAAACATAGGAATTTTCTGGCTAGGGAGTTCTCTAGTGTCAGGGACCAGGGCATAGGCATTCTGGCCTAGTGATTACTGCTGGGCTGGCATCACAGAGTCAAGGGGCAGCCACGAGGGGGTGATTGGCAAGCAGGGATCAGAATAGTTGTGAGAGCCTACATCAATAGGTAAGAGTCAGGGTCAGCGTCCGTCCAGGATCATAGCCCAGAAGTAACTATCAGGCTGGAGTCAGAAACCAAAGATCTGAGAACAAGGCAAAACAAGATGAGATCTAGAGCTGCAGCAAGCCAGACGTCTGAGTGGTTGCCCAGATAACTTCCTTCAGTACTCTCCAGGGTTAAATAGTAAGCATGGGCCCATCATTCTGGTCCCTTTGGTGCCTAATTGCCACAGTGGTCCTTAGATGTGGCTCTTCATGGCCTCCTGGTGGTGATGTGAGTGCCTGCTGTCCCATGTGCCACAAACCCAGGTTCCAGTCCCCACATATCCACATATCTAGTTGCTGCTTAAGGCATGGCTCTTTATGTTTGTCTTCACACTATGTGGTGTCAAAAGTGAGTGTATCCTTTCTAAAGAAGGATGGAAGGAGGGGAAAAAAGAGCTCTCCAGTGTGGTGAGTAAGTAAGGAAAGTGGAAAATCAGGCAGAGACCTGTGAAAGCTGCAGCAGAAAGGTGGCAGAGCCCTGTCTCACTGCAGTAATGGAACCATAGCACAAATGGCTATGTTACAGAAGTTTAATTTTGGCACTTAGGAGCTGGCCTTGGTGGATCCATAAATTCGAGCGATTCTGGATTGCTTCTGCTTAAACAGAGAAAGCACAAAAATAGCAGGGAAATGTCCTCATATTTGCCATGGCTGATGCTGATATCCTGTACCCTACCTGTCACTGATGAGGAAAAGAAAGAATACTCCAAAGTGAAAGAGACTTTTGATGCCCATTTCAAAAGCAGACAATATTATATACGAAAGGGCCAAATTTAATAGGCACCACACAGGAACAAGGGGGAAATATCTGAGACTTTCATTACTGCAGTTCATAGTCTTAATAAACATTGCAAATAAGAATGTTAAAAGAAGAAATAAAGATACCAGCACCACTCCTGTCTGAGACACAAGTTTATCAGCACAGTTTTGGTTAGACCCAGATCTCACACTAGCAAAAGCTATAGCTGAAGTGAGAATGCAAGAAACCATAAAGGAACAGCAATCTGACTTACATGCTAGCAGCATAGGGAAGACTGCATCAGACAATATTGATACAGTAAAGAGAAAAGACACAAATATGAAAAGACCAGTGAGGCCAAATTTACAACATAAGAACAGTGTACAGAGAATGGGAGAGCAAAGAACCTTAATAGGAGAGAAAAGCTCTGGAAAATAGGGCAAGACACCACCACCACTGGCAACAATGCAAAAAGAGACCAGATGTAGAAGATGCCACAAAATGGGATATTTTGCAGCAGCATGCAGGTCACCAAGAGAAGTTGAAACAATCCAAGAGGGAGTGTTATCCTATGACAGTGAGTTCATAGGGACTGTGTCCTCAATAGAACAGACAACACTTTGGTACACAAGCATGAATCTCAACAATTGAAACTGTAAATTTTAAATTGACATTGAGGCATCAGAACATTTCCAAAAGAGAATCTCTCAGATTGTGTCAGATTTGGCTAGCAGATTTGGTATATGGCAGAGAGAAAAATGAACATGATGAGAGACTACATGCAGTTTTAAGACATTTCCAACAACCAGCCTAAACTCATTTTGGGAAATTCTTACCAAATTTAGCTCATGTAACAAAACCCTTAAGAGATCTCCGTTAATGATCAAAATATGTGCATCTGGGGTAGCCTGCAACAGAACACTTTTAATAAAATAAAAGAACTACTGACCTCCACCTGTTTTGACACAAATATTTGGCACAAAATTTGGTAAACTATTCAACCACAGTAACAACAGACGCATCTTCCTATGGGTTAAGAGCAGTTCACACACAAGACTGGGCAGAAGGCAACCACAGACCTATTGAATTCACCTCAAGAAGTCTCACAGAATCCAAACAGCAGGTCTGCTCAAGTGGAACAGGAAACTCTAGCAGTCACTTAAGCACAGATGAGCCATTCACAGGCCCATCTGTTTGGCTTGAATTTTAACATAGACAGACCATTAATGGCATTATTGAGTTCAAAGTCACTGGGTGACCTTCCACCTATGATTCAAAGATTTCAACTGTGGCTGATGCAGTTTTCTTTCAATTTTGAACATATCCCAGGGAAAGCACTCATAGCCGCAGACATCCTATCTAAAGTCCCAGTTGAGCAGCCGCCAACAGAAGAAGAAAAGGCTTTAGAGACAAAGTCTATGTTGACCTTGTTCTGGTGGCAATTCGTATCTGCCAGCTAACTTCAGTAAGTTGGAGATGAGCACTTTTGATGGGAGCTTCTGCACCTGCTGCCTGATGGAGGCAGAACTCCTAAGGCCTTCCTCAGCCTGGTATTTCTCTGACTTCACCAGCTCTACATCTCGACAACTGTCCCCATTTTGGCACAGGAGACATGTTAGGATTGGCAGATACACTGAAAGGAGCTAACAGCAGTTTCACTTTTCAGGGGTTTGAGAGACTTTCTCCTCAACTTTTTCCCTCCAGTTCTGTTCAGTGATGTTTCTCATCTCTGTAGTTGGGCTTTGAGTTGGACTGAAACTAGTTAATTTAGGTTCAAAAAAAACCCCGGGACATTTCCATTCTTCCCTGAAAAAGCTTGGGTTCACTCCCCTTACCTTTTTGCTGTTCTCTGTTTTGGGGAAAAACACTAGCCAATCCCTCCATTGCCCTCAACCTCTGATATCCTTTTTGGGAGGAGAGGGGATTTGGCCTGTTCCCCATGTCCTCTGCCTCTGAGAATTTTGGCTAAGAGGCCAATTCCTCTAAGGAAACTGACACTTCACTGTGATACCACAGACTGCACCACACATAGACTATGGAAACTCCAGGCCATTACAGAAGAATATGAATTAAAACAAGTGGAAGCAAGAAAAACCGGCTGAGACACATATACAGTAGCAATATATCCTTTTGTTACGACCTCTGTTAATTAAGTGAATTTTAATGCTTTCTATAACTCACTCTAATTTTGGGATCATATTATTTTTCTTGACACAAATTTAAATCCTGCAATTAAGCTGATAAAATGATTTTTTGCTTATAAAGTCATTTCCTTTGATGAAGTGTTTGCACTGGTGGTGACATTGACTGCAGGTGGCATTCATGAATGCTGCAATTGTTTCTGCTTTTTAGGCTAGTTAGAAATGATTGTATCCCACCTCTTCCTCCTCAATCTTTCAGGACCAAATGGAATAGCAACTGAGATTTGGAAGCTTAAAGTGCTGACCTAGCATGGCAGGACTTCATCCAGTGTTCTCAGGATAAGAGGATTTAAGGTACTTGAATGCCAATGCTCCAATTTCACTCTTTTTATAATAGGATGTTGGAAAGGGCCGATAAAGCAAGACAGTTTATACCAAATTATAATATGATACTGTGCTTTTCATGGGTTTAATAGACTTAAGGGACAGGGGACTATTAGTGTTACATAGTTTCAAAGTGACCTTAGGGAAATAAGCACAGAGTGAAGTTTTGGATTTTAAAAATAAAATAAAAACCACTGGAAACAGATCTTCCAATGCTGGCAATTGGCTTTCCACCCCTTTAGTAGATTTCCACTTTCATCTCTGTGCCTTTTTCCATACTGCCTGTATTCCTGATGCCCTCTCTTAGCCCGTTCTGCTGTGCTTCCTCCCTTTTCTTCTCCAAAGCTAACTTCTTCCATAAAAACTAGGAAGTCTAGGCCTTCCCTCAGAAGATGTTATCAAAATCATAAAAACACAGAACAAACAAAAATAACTTGTAGGGATGAGTGGGTGGGAGGCCTGATAAAACCACTGCTCATTCACTTACTGATTGTTGCTTCCCATTGCTTGGCTCTGATCCATGTCCCACTGAAGTCAGTAGACTTCAGTGGGAGATGAATCAGGACCTTTGTCTCTGTGCTTTGGGCTAGATTGGCCCCAGTAGTGCACAGGTTCACTGAGTGATGATAGAGGGAGATTGCAAAGAGTGCCCCATTGCACACACTTCACAAGGGTCAGGGACAACCTAAGACCTTGTGTTCCAGGTTGCTTCTTGCTGTACCCTCGAGGAGCCAAAATCTCCCCAAATGGGGCAGGGAAGAAGTGTGAGATAGATAGCTTTATTCTTCTCCCACTCAATAGCCAGTAGATCTGATCAGCGACGATGAAGGGAATACACAGCAGCAATGGTGCAGCATGCATACTCCCTGCACATCAGTTGGCACAATTTCGCTCTCTTGGATGGTGTGGCTCTGCACTGCCACACAACACAGGGTAGTTTTCAAAGTACAAACTTTGGCCTTTTTTGTTCAGGTTATAGGCTTCGTGTTTCTACTTGTTTGTAAAATACCTAGCACGCTTTTAGAACTATTATATGAATGAATAATAATCTGGTTTTGGAAACCCCAAAAGAAGGCTCAAGAATACTCTACTCTAATCCACTTTAACCGTGATCAAGCATATTTTATTTATAGGGCAAAATATGGGACAGTAAGTTCAAAGAAACCCATATTGTTAATGTATTGTACTGGATACTAAATGCAATTTGTGTTATGGTAAAGTAGACCCAATTAAAAAAAAAGTGTTTAAAAACGCTGCACCAAAATATAATTAACAGGCAGGTTCTTTTATTGGGCATTATATTTGAACATGTCTGTTTTTATGGAAGAAGTTAATTTGGTATATAATATATTTGTTCAACAGACTGGTTTTATCAGATTGATTTTCTATCATATTTTATTTTTGATACATTTGATGGCATATGACTGATACTTTCTCCTTTCCTCACTGAATCATATTTCTGTGGAATTTTAATGTGAGTATTATATCCTATTACTCCATGATATGGTAAAAAGGCACATAAGCCACCTCCACTTAAAAGTTACCTATAGTTCTCAAAGTATGGGGCATTCCATACTGTTGCAGAATCATGTCATTCTAATAAAAAAAAACACCGAACATTGAGAAATCTGACTTCTCCTACTCTGCTTTCAAGATGCAGGATTTTTATTATTTCTTGCTGCTCTATTTTTTTCCTGCTTTGACTTTAATGAGGCTCTCTGTAGGATGGAGAGCTTCAAGAGTTCTTATTCAATAAGAGACAGCGAGAAAGCACTTGTTACAAAATGAAGATTTTCTTCCAACTCTCTGTTATACTTAAATCACTGATGGTTCCCCCACATACTTTTCCCCACAATGAATTAATATCCTATAATAATACTCCAAATTACATAGCACCTTTCATCTAGAAGGAGCAGCATACAAGGTGCTTTACATACTAGTAAGGTTCATTAACTCATTCATATTTCTTTTTGGTTTAATTCCATTTCTCTCATCAAAATAAAAGGAATTTTAAAAGAGGTCGTCTCATTCATTCCTAATAATTATGAACATGAACATTTCTGCATTCCTTTTTACTTTACAGTCTTTTGATAACTTCTCATACTGACTTGCACTCTTAGATTGTACAGAATATTTGATTGAAGGTAATCATAGGTATGCCTTATGAATGCATAGTCTAGAACAGCTGACACATGGAAGTAAAAAGTTATGAGTTTAAAAAACAAACCCCACAACTAATAACAGCATTGCCACTGACAGTTGATTCTAGGATTTCTAACACCACCTAGAAACTTATAAATATAATGAGGGGGAAATATTGGGAATAATCTTGGCAGTAGAACAAAAAATTGACATGGTAGGAAATAACTTATTAATCTAAAACCATAAAGGCTCTGGTAAGGATGACGATAAAGTCTTTTTTTATTTTAATGAAGCTGTATTATATTAATACCGTATTGTGAAATTGAACTCATTGCTGACAATGCAGGATACAGTTATGCTTTCCGTCTAGGACAAGATTGTCATAAAGGACAAAAAACTTTTCGCTGTGTATTTCAGAATATAGTGGAGCTAGGGAAAGAACTTAAGTATTGAGTCTCCTAAACAATTTTTGAAAAGCCATGTTAAGAGCCTAAATCAGTACATTTTAAAATTTGTTCATTAATGAGCTTGATAAATGGTTACATTTTTTCAGAGTTTAACGTAGTATTACAATTCATTGTGGTAATGCTAAATTTTAAACTGAAGCTCTTTTCTGCATGAGGGTCAATAATTTTTTGGTAGCCTTTGCAGTAGTGAAAGCGATTGTTCAGGTTGCAACTCCACTTTCATATAATCCCAGTTTTCACTCTGTCTTCCACAAATTTTCTTCTTTTAGTCACAACCCAATTATTTTTTAAATTTTATTGTTGTGTCTTATTGTAGGATCTAGGAACCTCAATCAAAAATCGGGGTCCAGTTGTGCTAGACCAGTGGTGGGCAATAATTTTTGCCGGGGGGGCCACTCCACGAATTTTGATAAGTTGTCACAGGCTGCACTTTTCTACTATATTAATGGAGCAGGTCTGAGGTCTGGGAGGGAATTTGGGTGCAGGAGGGAGCTCTGGGCTGGTGCAGAGTGTTGGGGTGCAGGAGAGGGTGAGGGGTGTGGGCTCTGGGAAGGAGTCTGGTGCAGGAGGGGGCTCCGGGCAGAGGCAGGGGATTGGGGTATAGGAGGGGATGCAGGGTCTGGGAGGAATTTTGAGTGCAGGAGTGGGTTCTGAGCTGGGGTAGGGGGTTGGGGTGCGGGAGGGGGTGCCAGGTGCAGGCTGTGCCTGGGAGGTGCTTACACAGGCGGCTCCCGGCTGGCAGTGCAGCAGCGCTCCATGGCCCCAGGCCGTGGCCCCAGGCCTCTCCTGGAATCGGCTGCAGCTGGCTGCTGCTGTCATGTCTATGCGCGCCCCATGGGGGATGGGGAGCAGCGGGTCTCTGTGCGCTGCCAATGCCCACAAGCACCTCCTGCGCAGCTCCCATTGGTCGGTTTCTGGTCAATGAGAGCTGTGCGAATGGTGCTGGGGATGGGGGCAGTGTGCGGAGCCACTTCCTCTCCCCCATGCCTCCCCGCAAGGGGCACACAGAGACATGCCAGCAGCAGCCAGCCGCTTCTGGGAGCGGCCTGGGGCCACGGCAGGCAGGCAGCCTGCCTGTGCGCTCCGCTGTACCATGGGACGTTTAGTGGAGATCGTGAGTTGGTAGCCAAAGAGCCCAGCTGAACGGACAGAAATGTTAGACGAGCCAGATCCAGCCGTATTTTGCCCACCCCTGTGCTAGGCATTCTACCAACTGGTAATACAGGAGATAGTCCTTGCTTCAGAAAACTGAACATCTGGGTATCAGAGAGGATGCAACAGGTGGAAGAAACAGAGAAACGGGGATGGAGGATTGGTATGCTGTTAACAATGCAGCAAACAGAGGTGAGCATAAAAGCAGAAATCTCAGCTTTCCCCTTACCTAAGTAATATCAGTCAATAGTGACTGTATAATGGTATGAAAAAAACTGAGCAAATCTGGTCATTGTTGTAGACAAGACATAGAGATTTTCTAAATGAAATATCAAAATTGTTTGTTTTATGTAGTTGAGGCCTGGCCTGATATGAGTAATTAACGCCTGGAGGGAGGCATCATTTCTTGGAGGATAGAATTAGAGAGCTAGGAAGGTAAACAGATTATGAGGCTGAAAACAGAATGTTTGTACTAAATCAGGTAAGTAACTAGGTCAGTGGGCTAAAATAAAAAACAGAATGTCTGAGCCAGCTAAGATAAGAGTGAAAACTAGGGATGCCAGGCATCCAGTTTTCGACTAGAATGCATGGTCGAAAAGGGACCCTGGTGCCTCTGGTCGGCACCGCTGACTGGGCCATTAAAAGTCTGGTTGGCAGTGGAGGGAGTCTGTAGCAGCTCTCTCTGTGGAGCTCAAGGGCGGTGCGAGCCCTGGCAAGCAGGGGGTGGATCCCAGTGGAGGGGCTGGGAGAGGCACGCGGCTGCAGGCTGGGGGCAGCATTGTTTACACCAGGCAGCAGCCGCCACGGTGGCCAGGGACTCCCTGCGGAGCGGGCATTGTGGTCTTTAGGAAGTGCCTACAGCCCCCTCCCTACCCATCCCGCTGCTCCCCAGCTGGCAGGAGCAGAGAGAGGAGCTGGCCCAGCTCCCCAGGGGCTGCATGCAGCCGGTGGCAGGGGAGGGGGCTAGAGCAAGCCGCCATCGCCTGCTCCAGGGCATAGTAGCCTGTTCCACGGGGGCTGCTGCATCAGGTTCATCTCAGAACCATGTGACCAGCACATAAGGGGCTGTGGGCTGGTTAGTCTCCTCCCAGGGATGAATGGGCTGCATGGAAGCATAGGGCTAAAGTTGGGCTGCTCTCCCTGGGAATGGGTCCAAGCAGAGTCGGGCAGCAGCTGGGCATGGAGGTTCCAGCCAGTGGCAAGGCTGGAGGGGATGAAGGAGAGGGGCCGGAGGGGGGGCGTGTCACTGCAAAAGGTGGGAAGATAAGAAGGGGGCCTGCAGCAGTGGTCTCCCTAGAGCTGCTGTGATTTGGGCTATGCTGGGGGTGCAGTGAGCCGGGGCAGAGGTGGGGGTGGGTGTCACGGGGAATTCTCTTCCCCCCCCCAATTCCTTCCTGCATTCCAGAGAGCAGGAAAAACTTTTGTCCTTGGTGGGCTGGCCAAGCCATGTGTCCAGGATTCATGGCAGACAGAGCAGCCTCTGAGGCCCAGGAAATGCCAGGGCACCACTGCTATTTAAGGGGCTGCCTGAGATCAGTACTTCCTGGAGCCCCTACAAACCGTCAGAGCCACCCGGAGCCTGCACTCCAAACCCCCTCCTATGCCCCTGCCCCAGCTCAGAGCCCCCTCTTGCACCCCAACCCCCTCATCTCTGGCCTCACCCCAGAGCCCACACCCCAGCCAGAGCCCTTACCCCCTCTTGCACCCCAACCCCCTACCCCAGCCCAGCGAGGGTGGGGGAGAGCAAGCAGTGGAGGAACAGGGGATGGAATGAGTGAGGGCGGGGTGTTGGGGAAAGGGCAGACGAGGGTCTTTGGTTTTCTGAAATTAGAAAGTTGGGAACCCTTGTGAGAACACCCAGGGAACCATTTACTTACAATAGACCAGATAACTTAGGAATGGGTAAAGAGTGGGTTGAGCATGGACAATGCATGGATGAAACATGCTGCACAGGGATTGGTTCCTGCAAAGTAACCAAGCCAATCCCAAAATGTGTGATGCAATGTAGTAAATGCAATGAAATGTGTAAATATATATAAAGGAAGAGCTTTTCTATGTAACTGTGGATGTGTGGTATGCCCGGCCTACACCCACCAGCTACTCTTGAGTCTGATCAACTTAGCATAGCTTTGCTGTATGCCAAATAAAGGAACCTGAGTGATGAAATCAGGAGTAGAACTGAGTTTTTTTGATCCCAGAGAACTAGATGAAGTTTCTACCAGACCTGGACAAGGTGTTCTGGATGGTGGAAGAGGTCTCATGTGGAATCCCAACATTTTGAAAATTGACCTTTCTGACATTTTTTGTTTTTCAGCCAAAACTATTTGCCAGATTTGACTCAAAATCACAAATAACTTCAGTGCCCTTGAAAAATGAATTTTTTAGCAAATGTACTATTCACTGAAAAAATTTCACCCAGCTCTAGTTGAAACCCACACTCCTCATTAGCCATCCTAGTGGCCTCCTAAATACATTGAACGGGTGACAGCATAGGGGGGCTATGGCACCTTGCAGAAGAGAACCCTTGGGTCAGAAGAACAATTGCCCACAACTACCCCTCTGGGTTCTCTCAAAAAAGAAATGAAGTAACTCTATCCATCACCGCTAGGGTTCACAAGCAAGTCAACAACAACAAAAAATTTGACAGTATTGTCAAATGCTTCTGAAAGTTCAAAAAGAATTAGCATGGATGATATTCTCATCCACTGCTAGGTGGAGATCAATTCATGCAACCAGTACAGTTTCAATCCTATACCCAAACCTATAATCTGATTTGACCAGAATCAAGGAAATCTGAGGACTCAAGAAAATAACTTGCCATGCCATAGCCATCTTGGTGTCCTTTCTCCATAATTAGAGATGGGATACCAGTCAGTAGTTAGCCAGACTGTCACGGTCAAGAGTTGGTTTCATGAACAGTGGCCTCAGAACAGCTTCTTTAAGAATCATCAGAATCCTGCAATCACATGAGGAAATAGACAATTCCAACCAACAATGGAACCAGTACTTCCCCACTATCTTTCACCAGCCAGGAAGGACAAGGGTCCATGTCACAAGTTATTGTAGGAAGCCACCCTAGCATCTCTATCCCCTCATTGAGCAATACTGAAACATAAGCAAAGACTCAGTATTTGTCTTCTTGAGAACACTGCTCTGTTTCCATGGCAGTAGACAGCTCAGTCAGAACTTGGGCAACTTTGCGAAGTAACGTGAAAAAGAAATCTGAAAGAAACACTTGACTGTAACTGAATGGAAGCAGCCAAGATTCATCAAGCTTAAATATACTCAGAACAATTCCACAATATGAGACTTTAAAGACCCTATAAAGAAATTTTTCTTTGCTTCCTGCACTGCCTTGGCATATGATCTTAAATCTGCATGTCTCAGTCAGTGAGGTTCTGCATGAGATTTCTGCCACCATACTCCACGTCTCCCCTTTTGCTTCATCTGTTGGAGGTCATCTGTAAAGTTTCATAGTTAGCTGTGAGGTTGAGAGCAAAACTGGCATGAAGGTTGTTTAGTAGCCATTATATCAATAGTAGAGAACAAAAAATTAGCGTAAAGTTTTACCTGAACATTGGTAGAATGCTCAATTCCCTCAGAGGGTGCCTGGAAGATCATTGGCACAATCAACCTAAAAAGCCAGACCATTAAAGCAGATGCCTTACCCTGTTGGGATAGATGTACCCAATCCGCAAACCAATAGAGCCAATAGATGAAAAATCTATGGGAGGCCCATAGAACTTCCTGAATCACAAAGAAGAGACAAGAAAGGAGCCTGTCCTAATCATTTGCATCTGTCTTTATGAATTTTCACAGCATATTTTTGTGGATTTATGGGGGGTTATAAATATGATACAATTTGATCTTTATCCTGGAGATCCCACACCTCCTGCATTAGGTGGAACATGAAATTTGCCCCCTGATTCACGAGGACCGGAGAAAGTGGTCTAGCTCTTATGGTCTCATTGACTACCATTTCAACTTACAGTCTCTGTGTTTTTTGCAGTGGAATGGCCTTAGGATAGTGAGTGGCATAATCTAGTAAAACTAAAATGTAATGGTGTCCCCTTGTGCTCTTCTCAAAGGACCAAATTATGTCTAACTCAGTTTATTCAAATGGGTGTTAACCTGGTCCTGGGAAACTAAAGGTTCCTTTAAGTTTCTTTTCAGGGCCAATCATTAACACTCCATGCAGAGGGCACAGAAATTGGCTGTCTCCTTCTACACCTCTTGCTAATAAAATGAGAATAACAGATGGTGGTGTAGGGTGTTGTTCATCCCCAGATGTCCGGCATAGGACAATTCAGGAGTTAGTCTTAATATCTCTTTTTGAGGAGATCATGGTACGAGTAACTAATAATGGACCTCCACAGTTTGGATAATTTGATCCACCCAATAGAACACATCCTTTTGTAGCTCAAAATGATATGATGTGGTCTGAACATCTTGGGTAACAGTTGTATTTATTATGCTTTACATTGCAGTAGTGCTAGAGGACCTACATGAGATGAAGTCCTTATTATGCTGGATGCTATACAAACACATAATAAAAGACAGTTCACACCCCAAAGAGCGTCAGCTAAAATGGACAAGAGTGGACATGGTGTGGAGGGGAAACATAGGCACACGGAGAGTGCTGCTATTTGTAAATAGAGTTTCTTAAATTTTCCATCCCCTTATTGTTCATGCACCAGCTCATGGCATCTGAGCAGGGCTGAGGGTTAGTGGAGTCTTGCTAGATTCCGGGCTAGCTAGACTTACAAGACTGTTCAGAGGTCATCTCTCAGGACATGACCGTCTGGTCCAGACCTTCCCTGCTTTCCATCTCTGATCTTCAAGTTTTCTGACTGTGAGAAGGTGAGTCAAATGATCAGTCTACATTAGGAGTTATGGAAGTCTGGCACACAAGTGCTGACTCTGTGTTGGAGACACTAATTAGCTGATTTCCAAGTCCCTCAGGGTATCTCAGCGTATTTGATTAGATCTAAGGCATATTTTTTTTATAATTCCTGCTGTGGAAATATGTGGAGCTCATGCCAAGAACTGAGTCCATACATTTATAGAACAGTACTCTTGACCTGGCCTCAAGATTGGATACCTAATTCAGGAAACCAGTACTGCATTCATTGTTTAATTAGTCTTCACCTCCTTAGGGTTGTGATTGCATGTCAGTGCCCCAGAAGTGGCACTCTGTACTGACATTACTTGAAGGAGAAAGAAATTACTGACCTTTAACTGGAGTTCAAGTAGATTGTCAGGACAGATCAAAGCTTCATTGCCACTTTTCAGAATCGGTATGGGATACTAAAAAGTGCCCAGTACTGAGGAAGCCTGGGGCTATGCCACCTTGAAATGCTTATATATAATATTCCATAGCTCTAGACAAAGTCTGCATCCCACAGATGTAGATCTTTACCGATGAAACTACTTGAAAAGTTGCAGTTACAGGGGAGTAAACTTTCTTTCCCCCATCTTGGATTACTAATGCCCCTAGCATGGGTAATGTATGCAGGGGGCTACAAGGGGGTTCTATAGAGGCGCACAGCCATTCAGAGCATCGGTTCAATTCAATGCTGTATTTGAAGCATTAGTTAGCATAAATTAGGGTTTTTTTAGGGGGGAGGGGGTCAAAAGGTATAACAGGGTGATCTGTCCCCTTTAAAGGCTAGTTTGTTCCAAGGAATAGCCTCTTTAAGAACAGGCATTCTGGGACTGGTAGTTATGGTAAGGATCACCAGACCAAGCTGGCAATAGGAGACAGGTGACTGAATGATATGACTACCTGTTGGGGTTTATACAGGAGTGCTCTTAGCTTGGTCAAAGAGAACCTGGAGAGAGACCTGGAGGGATGCTCCTCTGTGGTTGAAACTGGATGGTGGGCTGGGAAGCCTGCCAGGATTCAAGCACAGTTCTAAGGAGGGGTGTGGAGACTGTCTAGTAAGAGCAGAAGGAGCTTGATCCCAGGAACATAGGCTAGGAAAGAGTTTAGGGAGATATTTTCAGTAACGCCCAAGATCTGGAGTGGGACTGAGCCCTCCCTACTCAAAGGGAACTGGTGAGCCAAGAGAGCTGAAGCCCTAAATCAAGGGTAATTGGTAACCCCAAAGAAAGGAATGGCTTGAGCCTGAAATGGCCAAAGGATGTATGTATTTATTTTGTGAAGGCTTAATAAATCAGTCCCCAAGAGGGGTAATAATTTAAATTTTCTTGGTGACTTGACTGGAGAACCAAGAGGGAAAATGGGACAGGGGTTGCTCTGGGCCTGCATCCTGAAACAGAGAGCTAGAATTTGACTGGTAGAGTTCTGGAAAAATACGAGTGTGCAGCTCAAGAATCAAAGTTCAATAATCAGGGATTTTGTGCAAGTAAGTGCTGCATTTCAGAGTTTATGCAAAGCAAAACTGTACACACCATACTGCTGAAGCTATGTCATTTCTCACTCCCAACCTCCCAGCACATCTTTTTCTTCTGAAAAGATGAGAATTTAAATACATAAACCTGCATTAATTTTACATAACACTATTAATTTTTAAAGAGTCAGGAAATGCAAAACGTAAGGTTTAACAACCCATGTAGTGGAGTATTTTGGATGATTAGTTAGGTTAGTGTGAGTAGCAGGATGAGGACTGAGGGTTTCTGTATTCATTCTTCTGTGTCACATTACTTCTAACAACATTCTACCTTTGCTTCTTGAATTTCCCTTCTGAAAAAGTGTGTATTAATCTTTCTGGTCAAAATTTAATGTGAAAAGAGTTTCTGCATAATTCACTGACAGAAATTTTACAATGAATTAAAAATTTAAATGGGGTGGGGGGAGAATCAGATTACATGAATTGTAGAGCAATTTGCACATTTTGCATTTGTCTTATTTTTAAAGTCCAAAAATATCCACATTTTTTATTTAATCATCAGAATTCCCTATTGTTTTCCCCCTCTAACTTTGCACAATTAAATCACTTTATGACTCCTAGCAGTGCAATTTTATACCTATTTGCTTAATTTTATTCTTCCTCTACTTAGAGTACATCAGTCACTCTAAGGAATGATTTTGGCCCTAAAGTTTAACTCAAAATACCTTCTGATACAATGTTAATTGTTGTGAATCTCAGTCTACAATAATAACAATATTGATTTATTGATTCATTGGTCTAATGAATTCTGCAAAATCTGTAAAAGATCAAAAGCTGTAATTGTATATAGTTTACATATATTTTCACAGAAATGATCATGAGACTTATGGAGAGGAAGAAACATTTCAAAACTTGATTGAAACTCAATGATTAAACTCGTATTTAAAATAATTAGTGGTATCCATTTCACCCTAGTTTAAATTGATTTAAGATTACATTTTTGATTACATCATGCTATTTTCAACTATTACTGTATTTTCTGTCATTCTTCCTGTTTTGCTATAGCATCTGTGAAATTGGGCAAATGCTGCTTTGCATTAGAAAATTTAGTAAAAATAAGGGTTTGTGCCTCCATGTGAAACCTTTTCTTCTTTCCATAGATCATAATTTCAGATAAGGATACTTTTTTTCTTTTCTCCTGTTTGCCCTTTCTTGTATTGATTCAGAGTTAGTAGTTCTACTGAGTCTGCATCATGATACCTAAGTTTGCAATAGGAATCCTTTTCTGTTAAGTGGAACTCTCATTTGGCTTCCGATTTCCAGCAAGCGAATCTCCTCAAGTACAGTTCTATGACTTTGTCAGCTTTCTGTTTGATAATACACTATCTGCTTTCCTTTCAAAATATCTGTCCTGAGGGGAGGTTTTTTGTACTTTGCTGAGATTCATTCAGTTCCTGCAAGCTATCCTGAATTTCCAAATCTTCAACTACAGAAAAACCTTTCCAATGAATATTTAAAATGAATCCATGTTGCTGTTGGTATGAGTGGAAATATTTTTCTATTTTGACTATATTTTTGTTAAGTGTAGGGAGCCAGGGTGGCTTCCCTCCGAACCAGAGGGTAAAGAGCCACCCTCTCAGTCTGAGTGGGCAGGGCCAGACCAAGCTTACTCCAACCCCCGGAAGGGGAGGGGTGGAAAAGGAAGTACAAAGGGTGGGGCCCTTATCCCAGTCAGGGCAGCACCAGGGAGGGAGACAGACACAGACTGCTGGCTGTTCCCTTCAGACCCTGCTGCCAAGCCAGGGGAGGCCCTGGACCAGGAGAAACCTGACCTGAAAGAAGGACTGGGACTACCAGGAGTGCCAGCCGCCAAGGAGATAGGCAGTAACCTGGGCCAGCGTGAGCCTGATGCAGAGTGGGAGCTGGAGCTGCCAGCAGCTGAGTACCCTGACGAGCTGGAGGGACCAGAGGGACCCGCTTGAGAGACCGGGTAGGAAGTAGCCCAGTGGCAGATCTGCACAGTGTGGTGGGTCTATTTGGTCAGTGTGGTGCAGATGGCTCCCCACTGACCCAGTGGTGGGACCCTCTCCTCCCGCCACTGTCAGGGCCCTGGGCTGGAACGCAATGGAGTTGTGTGGGCTTGTATTCCCCTACCCCAGCCAACCCGCCTCGGGTAGCAGAATCCCGACAGTGCTACAGATTCTGGCCGGCGCTCCCCCTGCCTGAGGGATGCGCCACTGACTCTGGCCGGCGCACCTCCCTCCCCTAATTCCCTAGTGACAGAAAGGTGTGACCCAGGCCTGCCAGTGAGGCAGTAGCTCCCCACCAGCCCCCAGCAGTTCAGTGGACCAATTGAAACCTGTCACATTAAGAATCACTTTGGTCCCAAACTTGAAGCTGTTGTATGCCTACTCCTTTAAACCCTCCCACTTCCATGGGAATTTTAAGGGTACAAAAATGCAGGATTAGGCCTCTTTCATATTCTACAGAAGAAAGTAAAATGTGATCATTTGGGGGGAAGATAAAAATAGTGTTGCCAGTCAGGAAGAAGCTGATGGTAAAATATTGCTATATTTATTCCATTATTTTGTTAAAGTGTTCCCTTCTGGGCTTTGAAATCAAATCTCTGTTATGATTTTATTCTGTATTTTGTTGTGAAATCTATCACTTGCTAAAAGTACAAGGAATGATACCAAAAGAAATTAATTTTATTATATTTAGTAACTAGTGCACTGTGGAATTTTTTTTTAGACTTGACTAAAGCTTTACATTATAATGCAGACTGATCTTTTCCCACTCTGAAATATTTTCTATTTTTCCCAAGCAATAAAACCAGTTTGTTTTTGTTTTGTTTGTTTTTTTAATAGGGTAATATGTCTATCTGGCAGCAAAGCCAATGGGAATGGACTGTAGGATTAGAAATCACCAAAGTTTAGTTTGTGGGATACTGTCTCTGGTTTCTATTGGAGAGATGGTTGCCTCATGAATAGACCCTGCATATGAGATTGCACACATCCTCGTTGATCAGTAGAAGCCCTGTGACTCCATGCCTGGCTCCGGCCTTGGTGCCCTAGCAGTTGGTCCCAGCTCAGTTTCCCACCATGAGGGAGGGGGGCCGGGAGCTGCAGAAATGTATTACACCTGCAAGCTGCATCCAGCAGATTAATGCAGTCTTTCCCATCTCTATTTACCATTTCAAACAAGAAAGGCTTTTTGCACTGCACTTGAGATCATGTCTGTATATTCTAGCACATGCAGGTCTGTTTTCATATGCTGTGTTCAAGAAGCCATGCCTCTTGAAAGGTCTAAAATGTAAATCTCCACCCAAAAAAGAGCAAGTATAAAACATATTGGGCTAAATTCTGTTTTCGGTTGCAACAACTAGTTTCCAGTAGCATCACATTAGATTTACAACTATGTACAGAATACAGATTTTGCCTTTCAGGAATTGCAGTCAAGTAGTTGTATCTGCTGTTGGCAAGGATGTGTGGGGTCTCAGCTACTGCTACTCCAGTAGAGCTTTCATGGGGTACCCAGGTGAGGACCCCCAGGCCTCTGCTGAGGTGGAAGGGAAACCCTCTATTGAGGAGGCCTCACAGGCGACTTCTCTCACAATCCTCTACTGCGGGCTGAAGTATCTCTGCCCCTTGACCATCCCCCAGCATGCTTGAAAACAAGGGTGTGATCACTTTGCTGGGATGATTTGTGGGGCCTCTCCCTAGGCTCCCTGCTCCAAATCCTCCCTTCACCAGCCGCATGAAAACAAGGTGCGGCTCTCCTTTCCTGGCTGCCCGAAGAGATGCAGCCGCCGCCGTGTGCGCCTGAAGGGAAGCGGAGACAGCGGGCTCCGACAGCCGCACGTGTAGGCTTGGGCTGATCTGTGAGGGCTTCCAGCGACGCGGACTGATCCAGCCCTGCCGCCGCCACTGCGCACCATGTGCCTGCTTCCTGCCGCCCATGGAGACAGGCTGCTGGCGCTCGGTGCCCGAGAGCCAGGGGCCCTTGGCTCAGGCCAGTGGTGCCTGCTGGGTACCGCGGCTCCGCGAACTCCTCTCCGCTGTCACCTGTAGCTTGGTGCCGCTTCCCCTGCAGATAAACAACCACTGCCAGCCCCGCTTCCTCCCTGTTGCTGTCCTTAAGGGAACGATTAAGTGTCACAGGAGCGGGGGCGGTGTTGCCTTTTTCGGCGAAAGGCGGCATTGGTATTTGCTGCCGTCTCCCCCCAGCCCCGCACCCGCCGAGAGGGCGGTGCGCGGTGGAGTTTGCTGGAGAGTGGTGCTGAAGGGACAGCTCCCACGCCACCCTCCTTAGGGGCGGGGCTGCGCTTGATAGACAAACCTGAGTTGCATTTTCACCTTCAAATGAGAGAGTCTCCCCAAGCAGCCGCTCGGATTACAGCAGCCAGCACCCAGTCCCGTAGGTGCTCTGACCAGCCATCCATGGTTTTGCTTTCTCTCTGTGATGGTTACTCTTCATTCCGATGTTGAAAGGTTGCATGTATCTTGCAAAATGAGGGAAGCGAGAGCTACTAACCGGCGGTCGGGGCTGCTTTTATTCCTTTCGCAGTTCAGCACCAAGGGTGGTGGAATAGCCACCTGAACATGGGGAGAACAACAACAAGTAGTTCTCGCCTGACAGATACACACACAGGTCGGCGGAGGATCCGCCAACAGCTGCGAAGAAAACAGCGTCTGGTATATGAAGAGGAGCCGCTCTCTCTCTTCTCATTAAGGTATTTGAGAAGCCGGGGGTAGGGGGGAAACCGTGGGAAAAATCCACGCCAGCCTGGCTGTGATGCCGTCTGGTCTTCCTAAATATGAATGTATAGGTAAAATCCGTGCGGAGGTCAGTGATTTGAGAAAGTAGCAGCCAGAGCTACACGCTAACAGCTCCTATGAGGGTGTGTCTGCTGCCTGAGCTGTTTCGAGGTTTGGTTTTTCCTCCTAGAGACCAAACCTTCCTCTTCTAAGCACCTAATACCATAAAAGATGGACAAATAGCAAATAATTTAACTGCTTGCTTTTATTCAGAGAGCTTGATCCAAGAAGCCCAGAAACAGAGAGGAAAAAGGGGTGGGGAAGGTGACTGGTCCGTATCAAGGAGAAGCAGGGTTGTTCGGGTTCTCTCTATATATTGGGGGAAGGAAGAGGTGCAGGGGAAGACTCCAGATCACTGAAGGGGGGGGGGGGGAGCCATCTGAAAGCAGGGGAGGCAAAGACTGGTTTGTAGAAGGGGGTGTGGGAGCGACAGTGCTTTGAATTCGTCAAGGATACAGCGAAAGGACTACGAGGTTTGCTTCAGGGTCGTTTGCAAACCAACTTTCCAGCTGCTGGTGCGAAGAGAAGCTCTGACAGCTACTATTGTAGGAAAGCGAGGAGGGGATAGTGGGAGGTGGAGACCCTGGGATGCCAGCGGAAGGCAGGTCCTATTGGAGGGAGATTTTGGAAGCTAGAAAAGGCAGTTCTGGAGATCTGGCTCATAGTGGTGGAGGGAAAGGTGGCAAGTTGGGGAAGAGAGGAAGGGTCGATCTAGGTGGCGGCCGCAGGAGATGGGAGGAGGGTAAAGAGCAGGGAAGATGCGGGCTGCAGTGGGGCATTTTCGTGTAAGGGGGTAGGAGGTAGAAAGTGATTTCAAGAGAATCAGGCTCCCTAGCCCCCCTCCCATTTCCCATCTTTCCTCCAGTCCCTACTGGTCTCACGCTGACGGGTCTGTCTGTCTGTCCCCCCAGTCATGTCTGACCCAGAGAGATGGGAAAGCTCGAGGATAACGAGAGGGTGATCCTCAACGTGGGGGGCACCCGGCACGAGACCTACCGGAGCACGCTGAAGACCCTGCCGGGGACCCGGCTGGCCCTGCTCGCCTGCGAGTTCCAGAGCGAGTCCTCGGGCGGGGAAGAGCCGCCGCCGCCCACTCCCCCGCCACCGCCTCCCCCCACCCTGCCCCCGCGGGTGCCGGGCGGCGGCCGGGAGGCCAGCAGCGGCGGCAGCCCCCGGAACAGCGGCGGCCCCAGCGAGTTCTTCTTCGACCGGCACCCGGGGGTCTTCGCCTATGTGCTCAACTACTACCGCACGGGCAAGCTGCACTGCCCGGCCGACGTGTGCGGGCCGCTCTTCGAGGAGGAGCTCGCCTTCTGGGGCATCGACGAGACCGACGTGGAGCCCTGCTGCTGGATGACCTACCGCCAGCACCGCGACGCCGAGGAGGCGCTCGACATCTTCGAGACCCCCGACCTCATCAGCGGGGAGCCGCCGCTCGACGGCGACGACGACGACCTGGCCGCCAAGAGGCTGGGCATCGAGGACGTGGGGGCGGCGGCCGGGCCCCCCGACGGCGGGGGCGGGCGCTGGAGACGGCTGCAGCCCCGGGTGTGGGCGCTCTTCGAGGACCCCTACTCCTCCCGGGCCGCCAGGGTGAGAGAGCGACCCCGGCGCCGAGTCCCCGGGCCTGCCCGAGCCCGGGGCGTGTGTGTGTGTGGGGGGGGGGGCGGGGCGTGCCCCTGCCCCTGCCCCTGCCCCTGAGCCCTTGGGGGCGTGACCCTGCCCCAGCCCCTGAGCCGTGGGGCGGCGTGGGGGAGTAACCCTGCCTCAGCTCCTTCCCCTGTGGGGGTGACTTGACTTACCCCCCCCCCTTGTGTGTGTTGGGGAGGGTTGTCAATTTTGGTGGGATGGATTCCTGGAGATTTCATCACATGATATAATCTTTAATTCAAGATTAATCTTTAATTCCTGGACACTCCGGGCCAATCCTGGAGGGTTGGCAACCCAAGTGGGGGAATGATCCTGACTCAGCCCTTGGTTCCCCTGACTCAGCCCTTGGTCCCCCAGGGTGTTTGTGTATGTGGAGGAGGGGTGACCCTTGCTCAGCTTCTGGCCTCCCTGTGTGTGTGTGTGGGGGGGGAACCCCAGTTCAGGCCCTGGTCCCCTGGGGTGGGGTGTGAGTGTGTGGAACCTAACTCAGGGCCTGGTCCTCTGAGACGAAGGGGGGCACCCTGCCTCAGTCACTGGACCCCTGAGGGGTTTTGTGCAAGGGGGTACCACGGACTCTTGGTGTGTGTGTGTTGGGGTGTATGTAACCCTAAATCTGTCCCTGGTCCCCTGGAGAGATTGATGTGGGGATGAGTTGACCAAAGGCTGTCTATAGATACTCACAAGAGTAGCAGGATCTGGACCCTGCTGGGGAGTGACTCTGACTCATTCTCCTCCACCTTGCTCAGGCTTTGATTTTTGGGGTGACACTGTGTTAATAGGGAAGTGAGGGTGACTTGCTCCCTGTGATTTGTGAGGGTGTCCTTAGTTCTCTCCTTACTTTGGTGTCTGGATCTGAGGGTGATCATAGTTTAACATGTGTGTGACAGAGGGGGATCCTGATTCACTCTAGTCTTTGGATTAGTCCTTGATTTCTGAGGGTGACCCTTATTTATTCTGTGATCCAGGACACAATTCTGAGGCAGTAAGTGATTTTACTAAGTTATCTTGATTTAGATTGGCGGTTAGGATTTTGCCACAGATTATTTTCTGTTTTTAAGTGAGACCCTGATTTTAGTCTCATATTTTTGTTTCTTATTCAATCACCATGCGGATTCACTCTCTGACCTGTGGCTTAGAGCCTAATTAAGCCTCTGGAGTTCCTTCTGGTAAGGAAATCAGGTGCAGTTTTTGAAGAAAAAGAAATGGAGGCTTTTCCAGGTTTAAACTTTTTAACCCCCCCTTCCACAACAACCTCCCCCAAACAATTTCTTCCTTTTGCGTTTGTTATAAATACAAGTGGTTTTGTTTTATGCAAGTGGAATAAGTGTTTTGCAAAACACTTATCAGGATTTCTTCTGAAGGGTTCAAACTTGGGCCTCATTCTGCAAATACTTACAACTATGTTTAACTTAACTGTGGGAGTAGTCCCATTGACTTCAATAGGATTACTCATCTTTGTAAAATTAAGCATGTAGTTAAGTATGTTGCTGAATCATATTTTAGGGCCTGATCCAGCTCCCATTAATGAAGTTAATGGGTTAATGCCTACTGACTCAAATGCGGGTAGGATTGGGTCTTTAGTGAGAGGAGAAACTAGCCAGGCAGGAGGTGTATTTCTCCCAGCTGCTCTGAGGCTCCCCAGCCACTCCTATTCTTCGCTGATTGGTAGCATTCTCCAAGGAATCAAAGCTTGTGTAGCAGTTCACTTTTCCTGTGCCACTGGCTTCAGATAATACTGAAATACAATATAATAGAGGATTAATGATAATGGAATAAATTCCTATGGTTGCTTACTAATGGGACATACCCACACACATTTATAACATTTCAGCAATATTATTTTAAAAGTAGAATGTGTTCTAGATGTCAGACTAATACCCGTCTTCATCAAAATGCCATTGGAAAACATCTTCAGAATATTCATTACCTACATTTTCCTTTTAACAATGTATTGAATCTGTAGTGGGGTTGTTTGTTTTTTTTGGAGACTTTCCAACATTCTTTGCCAGAGAGCTGACAAATATGGAGTAAAGGTTAAATGGAAGATGCCAAGAGAAACGTGGAAAGGCAAATGCTGGCTATAATTGAGCCATAGTACAAAGGTTCCTTCACATATTTTTGATTCGCTTGCATTCCTCAATCCTATCTTTCAATGCTATGGACCAGAACACTTCATCATTAGTTGTTTGGTTGATATTAGTGGATTTGTTGAGTCTTAAAAATGAACTGTGCATTTATATTGTAACATAACATTGTAATCTGCTCATATTAATGTTATAGGAGAGACTGCATTTACTTCTCTGTAGATTTAAAAACTAGTTTTGAATTTGATTTCTGACTGGCTGCTTAATACTGAAGTGAATAAGCCCATAGCTAGAGCTATAACTATATTCAAGGCTGCAACTGTTTATGGTAACCTTTCTGCTAAGAAGGTCACTTTGTGAATTGCTAGTGGCTTTCAGAGAAGAAAATAATTTTGTGTCTAAGTGCTAGTGAACACCTAATGAACACTTTCACTTAACCATCCCGCTGCCACTTTGGGCAACTCAGGCACTGGTACACCTCGGCCCTGTATATTCTCTGCCTGTGGTTCGTAATAGCCTAGTCTCCTGTGGGCTGTAATATTTTGATCTCATTTCTGTTGTTGGGTTTAGTATGTGGGTGCTGAGTGGCATTGATGGCCTGTGACATACAGGAGGTCAGACAAGATGATCTATTGGTTCCTTCTGGTCTTAAATTATGATTCTCTAGGTCAAGATTGAAAACAAAACATCAACAAAACCCACAACACTCGTGGCAGTGAGTCTCAGAGCCTGGGTGAATTAAGGCTATTGTTCACAGGGCTAATGCTATGGGCTAAAAATAGTAATGTAGAGGTTCCCACTTGGGCTGGAGCCTGGGCTTTGAAACTCAGTGAGGGGAGAAGGTATCAGAGTCCAAGCAGGATCATCTGCCCTGCTATTTTTAGCCCCCATAATGTGAGTCCGATGAGCCTGAGTCAGTTGATCTGGGCTCAGAGACTGACTGACTGCGTTGGGTTTTTTTTTTTTTTTTTTGGCAACGTAGACATAGTGTAAGACTCTAAGTGATGGCAACCTTATTGTGGAACTGAAATGCTATTGCCAATTTAGATGCTGTCTTTCCAGAAACAAAGATAGCTTTCTGTCGCTTCTGATAAATGCAATAATAGTTTGTGTAAACTCAAATAAATGATGTGTAAAATCTATAAACATTTTGGGTGCAATCTTGGCTCCACAGCTGCAAAACTCCCATTGACTTCAGTGGGGCCAGGATTTCATACCTTGCATTGTAGTCTTTTTATTGACTCATGAACCATTTATCTCAGATTATAGAGACACTTAGTGTTAAATGTTCATAATCGCTAGTATTTTTTAGGATTATTGTCCTATTTAATTTGAGTGATTTCAATTTTCTGAAATATGACAAAGAAGAAAACTGGCATTTTCTTTATTTTGATTAACAGGATAGCACTTAATATTTATGATTTGTGATTTCTAAACTGTGATCTCTAAAAATAGAAATTTATAGAAATTCGAATATAAGTTGTCATGGTAACCTGTTGTGGTGTGTGTGTGTGTGTGTGTGAGAGAGAGAGATTCTAGCAAGACCATCAAATGATGTTATGTAAATAGTGGAAATAACTAGTTTGATGATGAAAGATGCATTTGTCTCTATTTATGATTCTAAAAATCTTCAACTTTAATCATATTCAGATGGTAACTGAGATTTATTACCTATTTTTTCAATATTCTGTTAAATTACTTAAGAATGAGAAACTATTGATATATTAGCTGATGTTCCTTAAGAACTCACATGTCCAAAATGGTGGTGGTGGTGGGGTTTTGATTTTGTTTTGGTTTTTTAAAGAGATCCAGATATGTTGCAAGGTAGAGAATGATCAGTATCATTCCTGCCACTCTACAGATATAAAATGTGATAAACACATGATATCTTTTAAATGGGTTACATAAAATAACTTGTTTCAAAATTTCCATATCTGTGCAACTTTTCCTACTGTGGTTCTCTTTTCGAACATTTTTCTTTCACTCCAGACATAAGTAATAGAGAAATCATTCACAAAACAGCACTTTGCAAAATACTGTCATGTACACATAAGAAGACACTATGCTAAGACACTAGCATAGAAAGGACTAGTCATTTAACACATCTGTGCCTTGGTTTCCCCATCTGTGAGATAGGTATTATCCCTATCAAGTGTATTATGAGGCCTAATTAATTCATATTTGTAAATCACTTTACACTAATTCACATTTGTAAATAGGAGGCAATTGCTATATAAGTGTAAAGTATCAATTGCAGTCAAGAAGAGCAAATTGCAAAGATAAATCTGAAAAATTTATAAGGAAATATTTGAGTCAAAATTAAATGCTGGGTTTGAAGGAGTTCAAACAGAACCAGCCTTTGGGACCCAGGAAGCTTTTAGTTATCAGACACTCCCAGCTCCAACAGGGACTTACAAATGCCAGGGTTAGTTTCAGATTTCATGTTTAAAACCAAGTAAATTTTCAAGTCCATTTTCTTTTGAAATATAATCTTGAATATGTGGTGCTATGTAAACAGATCATTAGGGTTTTTTACTTATTTTTCAGAAACATCCTGGGTTATTCAGTCCCCACTATGGGTTTTCAGAGCTGGCCTTAGGGTCTATAAAAACTGTGGCCACATACCCCTCATTTTTTGAGAAGACCATAAGTTCATTCACAGTTGTGGGGACAGTAGCTGCAAAATGGGGTAGTTGAATAATGCCACAATCAGCATGGCCTATTTCACTAAATATGGTACTATATGTAAGGCCCTTTACATTCTAATCCTAACCTTCTGTAGTGTAGTCAAGTCAGATAACCCTTAGTTTCCTTATCTCTAAAATAGAGAAAATAATATTTGCCTGCTTCGCAGTGGGGAGGGTTATGACAGCTAATTAGGTAACATTTATGAAGTGCTAATAGGCACTGGTATGCAAAAACTTCTGAGGGTCCTTGCAACCTGTAGGTCCATCTGGACAACTACCCCTTGCAGAACTTTCGGAAAAAAAAATTGGTATCTCTGCCAGCACTCTTGCTGAAGTGGGATGGGAGTTGTGAAGATCCCACACTTTAATATAAAATTAGTCAGTTAAACTTCAAAGACTTATCTCACTAATCCTCAAGCATTGTGATGTGACTGTACTGGGTAGGAATTAGTTACATTGAGCAAGATGGGAGAGGAGACTTGTACAGGGGCAGCAGGTTTGTATAATTTTTGGTGGGGCCCAGAATGGGTCTAAGTCCCGCCCCCCCACTGCCTTGTAAGCTGATCTATATTTTAAAATAATGTAAAAATGGACTGGAAACAGTACAATGTGTGAGGTATAAGGGGATGAGGGCTCTGGCTGGGGGTAAGGGCTTTGGGGTGGTGGTGGCGATGAGGTGTTTGGGGTGTGGGGGGATGAAGTCTCTGGCTGGGGATAAGTGGGTTTGGGGTGTGGAAAGGGCTCAGGGCTAGGGCAGAGGGTTGCGGTGCAGTGGTGAGGGCTGCAGGGTGGGGCCAGGGATGAGGGATTCATGGTGCAGGAGGGGGCTCAGGACTGGAGCAGAGGGTTGGGGTGCAGGGGGGTGAGGGCTCTGGCTGAGAGTGCAGGCTCTGGGGTGGGGCGGGGCTGGGGATGAGGAGTTTGAGGTCCAGGCAGGCTGCCCCAAGGCTGGGGCCAGAGGGGACTACACAGTCCCTCCAGCCCTCTCCCTGCTGGGAGCACACTCACCCGGCACCGTCACTGCACGTGCTCCTAGGGGCTGGGTCCCTCTCAGGTCCAGGAAGCCCCCTCACTTCCCCCCGTGGTGGGTGCCAGAGGGAGAGGAGGGCTGCCATTATGTGTGTGTGCCTCCTCCCGTCCTGCCTCCGCAAGTGGTGCTGCTCCCTTTTGTAGCTGGCAGCGGCCGGCAAGGGAGCGCAGCGTGGAGCGGCAGGGCAGCCACCCGCTGCCCAGGGCGCAGGCAGGAACGCTCCAGGGGAGGTGTGTGGGGGCAGCAGGCAGGGCTGGGCGACGCTCTGGGGGAGGCACGCGGGGTGACAGGCAGGGCCAAGGGAGAGACCTGGCCCCGAACATTGGTGGAGCCAGGCCTCCGTGCCCTGAATTTGCTGGAGCACGGGCACCACGGGCCCATATAACTCGCCACCCCTGGACACGTATTGTTTTGTAGACTCACTTCAAAATGCTAAAGTCCACTGGCTATAAGGTATATGAGGTAGCCCTGTTATTAATGGCATCGCTGTAAGAGTATCTAGATTCTTTATTTGATGAATTGGTCTCACTTTTGCGAGGTGTCTAATCTATAATAAGGCAACTGAATACCCTTGGAAATTGTGCTAGTTATATCCTTAGGTTAGGCTGTTAATGACGTATAAAGCTTTTACAAATGTTGATTCTGGAAGTAAAATTGCTGGCCTAATCCAATTGAAACATGGTGAGAGGAGGAGTAAGGAAATATGACGGAGTAAAAAAGAAAATGTTCAACTCAGAATATTCACTTGGAAGGAAACAAAGGTTCAGAACTTATCTGTGTTCTTAAAAAGGCAGAAAAACCTTTCTAATCTCAAATTATTGATTTCTTCTGCAACTGAAACAAATATATTTTCAGATGTTACCTTCTGAGCTTTTATGAGTCATATAGCCCTCTTCCATCTGGAAATGATTACAGAAGAATTCTACTGAAATAAAAAGGATCATACAGAAATTGAGAGTTTTTTTTGGTCATTCTAGTAAGGAAAATGCTAGTTTTGTTTTATTTAGTGGGAAAACAATACATTAGATTAAATTAGCTAGACCTAACCATTCTATTTGAAGTATTTAGAGTGTAGGGACAGTTGGTGCTTTTAAAGCAACAGGAAGAATTGTACTTTATGCAGCAGTATTATAACAATTTACATCTAGCCAACAGATTACTGTACCCCCAAGGGCTGATTAAATCATGTTGTAGATGACTCTTACTAGTTATCTTCTGGAATACTATTACAACACTACGGCAATAGCTTGAGAATGTCTGTTAGAAGGCTTGGCTGACAGTTGTTGCTTAATAAACTACCTAGCAACTGCTGATTTGGCCTACCCTAAATTTGGATGGTATCTGTTTGTTTGTACCATCATATCAATAAGGTAAAATAAGAGTGATTTCTGCCTGCCTAACTTCTGCCTTCTTTCTACAGCTGTTCTGCCTGCTGCTGCTCTTGTTTCCATGGAAACAAGCCAGCTCCTGACTTCCTGTTTCCACTGCAAATATTCTCTGTCTCCAACTTATTCATCTTAGAAAAGCATTTTGCCTTGGTTCTGACATAAATGCCACACAGATGACCTGTCCTGTCCATTTCAGAAACAGAAGATTTTATATCTGCATGCATGTGGCCAAATTCAAGTCTCAGTTACTCTGGAATAATCTGAAGAAAATCCAGTGAGGTCAATGGATTTGTGAATTTACATTGGTGTAACTGAAAGCAGAAATTAGCCCAAAATATGTGCACTCACCTACACAGCTGATGATAGTACAGTGTGAGATTTATTTTCACTTGGGTAATCTATTAGACAAAATTGTGTTCTGTTTTTTTTTTTAGTTAATAAAAGGCTATCTCTTGTATTTTGACCTTGGAAAATATTTAAATCACAGAATAATAGTTACTTTGAAGAAGAGTAATCATTTAGATGGAATGGCTGAAATAGATTAAGGCAGGAAGAAGACCCTCCCCAGTTTTGGTGGCTGTTGTGATAGGTCTCAATACTATGTGCTGGCACAGTGTTGCATCTTCATATGGTCAACAGGATGCAGCCAGGAAAAGAGAATGGGAACACAAGAAGAAATGTATCTGACAGGTGTTTGTGCCCTTAAGCTGCCCCATAGCCAGCTGAAAAGGAGGTTGTGTGAGTATGTGGGTGTGCAGAATGAGGAACTCAGCAGAGGCACCTCCCTGGTGCTACCTTTTCCAATTTCTACCAGGATGGAAAATCTGTATTGATGCATGACACAGAAAAGTGAGAGGTCAGACAATTCTGAAATCCCTAATGCAGTTTCCTGCATTTAGAAGATCTTAAGATATTTTGCATAACATTTCTCTGTCCAGGGCTGTCTGTAAATTAACACTTTTGGGGGGTGACTTTCAAGACCCACCCACCCCTTGTACCTCTTTGTAATACTGAAACACACATGCAAAATTAAGGACCCACTCACCTCCTAATGTGTTATATAATTTATGGACAGCCCCAGATTCCCTTCCTTGCCCACTAAAGAGAGGAGAGGGAGCACCTGTGTGTGACCTCCTCTTCCTGCAACGTTTTCCCAGTTACATTTTTACACCAGGAAAGGGGGTGGGGAGGAGGAGTGAGAGGTCTTTTAATAATAGATCCTTATATATTCAAAGCACTGTACAGGCATTTTAGAGAAGAGGGTTACACTAGTTCTTCCTAGCTATCAAGCACTATTGCTGCTCTATCATTGGTGAAGTCAGTTGGGAGCCCCAGAGACACCAGGTCTTGCTGTTGCTCACACTTCACATTTCTTACCTCATGGAGTGGAGAAGAGGGAAAGCCCTGGGGCCAGGTCATCTTGAGGGCGGAGAGGGAATGCTCTCTCTCTCTCTGTTTAATAGATGATGGGGAGATGTGTTCCCTTGTCCTCCTCTGTATTTAACTCCTCTTCATAGCACGTGTCTGGCAAGGAGATTTATATATGTGCTTTTATAGCCAATGCAGAAACTTGTTTGTTTTTCTTTCTGGCAATTTACTTTTCATTGGTAATGATGTTAGAAATACACATGTATTTAGGTTATAACTTTTCATCTAATATAGAATTACAGTATACAATTCTGGTGTTGGGGATTTATATAGCAGCATAACTCCCCCACAAAATAGTGATCAAACAGGTACAAAAAAAACAATGTTAAGTGGTTCTGTTAAGTGATTTTTATCCTAATAGCTTACAGCTCAACATACCGTCCTTATTTGTACACAACACCTGTTGTCTTCAATGAGAGTTTGACCCGAGTAAGGACTGTAGCACTAAGTCCTTTCATATAGCAGATACAATTTTGAGTGATGAAAAAATAAAGCTGTGAAACATGTACCAATATGTTGACATTCATGATACTAAGTTTATTAATATTAACAAAATAAAACAGAAATTTAAGTACAAAAGTGACTTGGGCTATTTACTTCATTACCATGAAATATGCCATAGAAGCCTGTAGTTATCACAACCTAATTCTGTTGGAAATACCTATACAAAAAGGATAACATGAAGTCACTTTTGTTTCTTACGACCAATTTGTTTAATTTAAATGTATTGCTAGTACTTGGTAACTAAAAACAATTTTAAAAGCAATACAGTACTTCACTTTGTTTCCTTCAGTTAAACTTCTGTAACAATGAAAATATCTCCTCTTACACAAAACCAAAGTTTCTGCTATTTGCATCTTGTTTTGGAGAACCCTTGACCAAAAAGATGACATTATAAGTGATAAGCAAATTATCCAGCTATATACCATTACTGCATGTTGTTTTTCTTTCTGCCTTTTAAGATGTCGGAATGCTCTGGGATGTTTCTATGCATTTGGTTTTCATGCTGGCAGTTTAATTCAGCGTCTGTTCTTATCACAGCCTTCTACAGTCAGTAGGGATTCCAGTTCAATCATACATACACTCTACTTTGCTTCTGAGAATTAACACTGGGATGTTTCTTATTTTCTAATTCTTTTTTATGAAACCTTATTCCCTGACAGAGGTAAGTTTTTCTTTCGGGGGGGGGGGGGTAATATGCACATATCACATATATAAATGTGTGAAGGGGTCAGTTTACCACTGGCACCTCCTTGTGGCCCAGTGTGGCAGCTCTCTCTCCACTGAAGCCTCTCAGGGTGTATCGGGATCTGTCCCTCCTTTCCCTCAGGGAGGGGCCTTCAGGGAATGGTTGTCTGGGAAACTCCTGCCTTCAGTCAGCCCTCTTGTCAGGTTCTCTTCCCTGGTCTGCCCACAAGGGAGCTGTTCTGCTCCATTTCTAAACTCCTCCTCCAGCCTGTGCACGCCTTGTAGGTGTTGCAGGGGAGTCCTGTCTGAGCCCAGAGCAGCTTCTTAACCTCTTGTTGTCCAGTGTGGGGTTTGTATACCCCAACACGTGTGAGTATATATGTATATGGCAAAATTGTATTATTTTTTTAATTTAATGAGATCATGAGATTTGTTGCCTAATTTATAAGAGGTGATCTAAACAACCAGTGGTCAGACAGTAAGTTTAAGCTCATTTGGAATTTTTTCTACATTGAGTTTAATAGAGCTGAGATTGTTGTCATTTTAGAGCATGGCATCATTAGTACAGGTTCTTCAGTACTGCTAGATGGATTGTACATAGTAGCATCTTGGCAGAGGGTTAGACTAGATGACCCTTGCGGTCTCTCCTAACCATATGGTTCTAGCTCACTGATATGCTACTGGAAAAGTTCTGTAGTCAGATGAGTAGTCTCTCTTAGTATGGTGATGAATATTGTGTACTGAATAATAACATGGTAATATTTGTTCTTAATATTGTGTACCTTACATATTTCACGATATAATTTTGCTTTAAATGAATGTAGTTTCTAAAGGGTATATTTGTGTAATTAGAGTAGTCTACAGCATATTATTTGGTGTGTCTGCTTGTTGAACAAGCTGTGGAGTGTGTCCCTTACACTTTGTGCTGCTGGTTCAGAACAGCACGAATATAATGAGGTACAGCATACTGACTGTATAAGAAATAACCTTTTCTTTTGCTATTTAGTTCATATCCTAAGGAAATAATTGTACTACAGAAACAACTGCTATCAAACTGGAATGATTGCGCTGAACAATAGTACAAGGATACGCTAAGCCTGTGAACTGGAATAAGGTGTGAGATTTAAAAAAAAAACAGTAATGAGATACTGGGACTCAATGTACTGCTAAGAAAATTGTCCTTCAGAGAATTACCTTTGGGAATGTCTGACGTGGAAGTTAAGCATAGTGGGGGAAAAAAAAAGAGGGTGAGAGAAACTCTAATCAGACATGTGTTGTTACAATAAAAGAGGCATTGAGAGGGCTCCTAATAGTTTTGTAACAGAGTCTTTCTTCATCTGTGGCCATCATTGCTCTGATACAGAATTTGGAGACTGGAGAAAGCATCAGGGTGATAGGTGATCTAAAATAGATGGAAGAACAATTTCCTCTAACCACACTTTGATTAGGCTGTTTAATTTCTCATAATATAAATGTCTACAAAATATATTAATCTCTTATAGGCTGTCTGGTGTAAGTTTAAGTGAAATCAAGTATGTAATAACTAGTATTTAATATGACACCTGTTAATCACAAATTTCGCCTTTAAGGAGTGATGAAAATTCTTAAGGAATATATAAAGTGCATTGTTAAGTAAACAGGCATATTAGTATGAATTAGCTTAAACTTTGATTACTGCACAATTTAGGATAGAAGTAATTTTGAGCTTCTAGAGATTGCTAATAAAAGCTCATGAGAAGACTTCACCATTAGACATTCTGAAGTAACATAAAAACACAATTATTTTTTTCAGGGTAGTCTTATATTTTTTGCAGAGAGACTGTGAAAGAGATTTAGAGAGAGAGGTGCTGATACACTGGGACCCTGGGAGAAAGATTTGGCAAAGACCCAGGACAGAGCAAGATAGGAAGTAGTGCAGGGAGGCAGCAAGAAGTCTGTGCAGTGAGGCCAGGGCTGCTGATTCAGGGTCCCTGGACCAGAACCCAGAGGAGAGGGAGGGTCTGGGTTCCCCTACCGGTCCACTGAGGGAGGTGAACTGGAAACTCCTTTGCAAGGGGTAACGACTACTGAAACCCCCTGATAGGTTTAGGGATTAGTGAGTCTGGAGTTGGATTGAAGGCCAAATCTGAAGTTGATAGACTATTATTTGGTGGACTGTTGGTTTACCCTTGAAGGGGCGGGGCTACATGTGACGCAGCTGGAGGGTCAAGTCACAAGATGCAGCAGACCACAGGCAGAGCAGCTGTCAGCAGGGGATGTAAAAAGAAGAGTCTGCTACACCACAACCAGCCACAAGGGGGTGCACCAGCTAGTGAGTCAGGCTCCAACAGGACAGGCAAGGGTTTCTGTTTGATCTCCCATGCACATTTGAGAGGTGGAGTTTCCCTGTGCTTTAAGTTCAAGGGAAAAAGTCGCCTTTTGATTTTCCATCCAAATTTCATGGCATGATAGATTTCAAAGGGAATTGGGGGTTCAATCCTGAGCACCCTGGCTCTGATCCAGAAAAACACTTATGCATGTGAGTAGTTCCTTTGACTTCAATAGGGCTTCTCTTGTGCTTGAAGTTAAACATATGCTTAAGTGCTTTGGTGGATCTGGGTCTGAATGTTCAGCTCCTTGAAAGAGCAAGTCCTGTAATTCCAACTAATTTTTTTCTTTTTTTTTTAAAGTGGGAAGCTCAGTCCTCTCCTTAGTGTTATGATAATCCTTCCCTATGTTTCACGTTGGACTTTTCAACTGAAGAGTGTGTGTATATAACAGATGGACTTCAAAAGCTCTCAGCGGTGAAATCCTGACTTCAGTGGGGCCCGTATTTCATCCCTGGTGTTTAGATGCATATTCTACTAGGCACAAGCAAATGCTTAGGTTAAGTAGCTGACATTTCTGAGTGTATACATTTCAGACATCTCTCGCCCTAGATCAGTGAATTGATGGAGATCAGGCTTTGGGGAAACGCTGTATATGTTGTAGATTTGTACTGGCCTTTTGACAGCAGGAAAAAAGGTTCTTTCATATCGGCTTCTAAGGTGGCCACACATCTGTCCTGCTTGCAGAAGAAGCAGTGCTGTTTAGAATTCATTTCAGGAAAAAGCAAATGAAGCTAAGGTTGCACTGACCAACAAACATTCAACAAAGTAGGTTTGATGCATTGCAGCTACAGGACCTCTTTGAGAAGTCATTGCATATCTATGTTGATGCCTGTATGATGGAACAAATGCGGGGTAGAATGAGAAAAAATGATAAATGAGAAAATTAAGCCTCAGATAGAAAATGGACAAGTCTGTGGCTTTATGGCTCTAGAATGAAGAGGAAAACTATGGTCTAATAACTTTGGGTTGTCAAAATAAAGCTAAATCTAAAACCATTAAAAATAATGTCAAGAGAAATCTTATACTGTATTGTATGAGCCTTTATCTGGTGACATTCATAGCTTTAGGGAAGATGATGCATGCACTTTTTCAAATTTTGCAGGCTCATCCATATGGGGCTATAGCTTTTATCATGCTCAACCTCACTTCCCTGACTTCTAAGTGAGAAGGCGGGTCTTTATAAAAGTACCCCTTTCTCTGTTGAATGAACTCATTGGATTTTGGAAGCAGCTAATCCAGCCTATATTCTGCAGATAACAAGCTGCAGATCTCCGCAACATGGTCTGAGTTCCAATGTCTCATTGAACATTGTAAGTGTTGCTTACAAATTGCCTCCACTGAGGCACAAAAGCCCAACCATTCTTCCTGAATCACCCCTCCCCTGCATATCAGCATCTGGCCCAGCCGCTGAGCTGTTAAGGCCAACGGACTATATTTAATTTTTAACAATTCTGAATCACTGGTATAAAGCAAATCATTTTATTACTGTTCAATAAGCAATAGCTATTATAAATGTCTGTGTATTGTTAATGCTACCTTTTAATTTATTAGCACTGCATTAGCAGCTTTTCTTTGTAAAGCTAATAGCACACACCAGTTATTGATAAGAAAAGCCAGTAAAATTTCAATGGCTTTGTAAACTCAAACAATTTAAAACTCGCAGGCATTCATTAGAAGAAATGTTTCCATTAGTCTCTAGAGAATGTGTGGATTTTGTCAACTTTAGCTTTGAATTTTATGAGAATTGTTCATCACTACACTAGAATCCTGACAAATTCATATGAGAGAGAATGCTGCTCTTTGAAGTAACTTCTGCTTTCCCTAAAATATGAAGGGCTAACTTTTAAGAACAGAGTGAGAGAGTATTTATCGCCTGCTTTGTGTAGATACTGATTGTACATGAACTGTATTTTGAATTAGCAATTATTGCAGGTCAACAAATATTGAAGGTTTTCTTCACATTTACTAATAATTATATTCTAAAACACAAGATAATTGTGGTAGTTTCCTCATCATCCCATGCCAAAAACCTCCAAAGCAAAACCCCACCCCCCTGGGTGACAGTGAATATCTTGGCTATAGTGACAGGTTTCAGAGTAGCAGCCGTGTTAGTCTGTATTTGCAAAAAGAAAAGGAGTACTAGTGGCACCTTAGAGACTAACAAATTTGAGCATAAGCTTTTGTGACCTACAGCTCACTTCATCGGATGCATTCAGTGGAAATGAGTGGCTATAGTGGATGGTGAAATAAAATGAATCAGAGAAATTTTTCACTGTATAGCCAAGTATGTTGTTAACATGACAAGTGTTATGACACCATACGAAAAGGTATGAAATGTGACAGGGTGAAACTCTGAGCCTCATTCAATTCCTAGCTGCAGTTGTGTATTTATACCTTTTTCTTAATCTGTAGATTAAGATGTTAAAGCAGGTTTCCTCTTTATCATTCTTTCTTCTGGTGGTCTGTGCTATAAGCCATTAACACAAGAGGCTGTGTCCAGGACCTTAGGACTACTTGTCAGCAGAATCGACTTGTGCTTGTGTGTCTTGAGTCAAAACCCAAACATTATTTTAAGATAGAGCTTTTGTGGTTCATGTGAACACTTTGCTCTATCACTTTAATACCAGGATATTTTTCACCCAGCTGGATTAAAGTAATTTTTGTTAGACAACACTTGTTAATAAATGCAGCATTTCTTTCTTCCATGTATTGTATCTTAATAAAAATTGAAAGGAAAAATTATATGCAATTTTAAGCCCTGATTGAGGAAAGCATATCTCTTAAGGAAAGTGCTTAAGTTCATGCTTAAGTCCCATTGAAGTAAATGGTACTTGGGCACGTGTTTAAACCTAAGCAAGTACTTAAGTGCTGTCCTGAATAGGAATGGACTCAGGCATGTGCTGAAGAGCTTTCCTGAACCAGGATTCAAATAAAAGCCCTACAAAGCTCTTAAAACTCATTTTGTGTTCATATCCGCATCCCCAATACAAGAGCTGGGTAAGTGCGATTTGTCCAGCATCATTTGTGGCTGAAGAAAGGAACTCTTTCCATCATCCACAGGTCTTTGATGTGTCAGTGGAGCTGCTTCACCATGCTAGTTTAGCCTCAGAGCTATAATTGTGTAGTAGTCCCGCTGATCTGCTTTTCATATGGCCTGTAGTTTTGACAGTGGACACCCTCCCACCTGCAAACCTCCTCCATGTTACTAGGAAGCACTTGTCTGTGGCGCCCAGAGTGAGCTGAGAACCCCGTGTGGCTTCTCAGTCTCCCCAGCTCCTGAATACTGGAACCGCAGCGGCTCGGCTGTATTAAAGCCTTTCATTGCTTACAAAGGTGGAGCAGGATTTTGTCCTTGGTGTAATGAAAGATGCCATTAATTTAGTATAAATTTGAGAATTATTTGGTCAATTACTATCTTAATTTGAGTTTTCAGAAAATTTGACCCTGTGACATGCACCCTCGGGGAGCCCAGCAGAGAATATAATCAATTGCTGCCGTACTTTCTGCTAGCTCAACAATCAGAAAAAAGAATCCTGATTTTTTTTTTTTAAAAGTACAGTATACAAAGACCAGGGCTACCATTTTCTGGCTGGGATGCCTTTACCTGGGCTCTTAAATAAGTGACGCTGAGCAACTTCAATTCCTGTTAAGTTCAATGGGAGCCACAGGTGGTCAGTACATTGATTAAAGTGCCTAACTAGGCATCTTCAAGGCATATGCAGACCCTTATGTACATGGGGAGTCTCACTGACTTCAGTGGGGTCTATACAGAACAGGAGGTTGTAAATTGCAGGATCAGGACCAACATTAGAAAACTTGGGTCAAGATTTACTTTCTGATGAACCAGTATTAAATCAGGATAGGAACAATTTACCTGTTTGATAATACACTCCCACAGTTATCACTGCTGAAGTCACAACTGATGTCACTTCTGGGAGTATATTCTTATTAAACTATTCCACTAGTGCTTTTTGGTATCCACCCTTATGGAAAAGCCCTATAAAATTTAATACTGAACAATATCCTTTCTATAGGTTTATTTCAAACCGTCCTATACATTTTAATAGAGAATTATACCCCTGCTTAGAATTCTATAGTGTGGTTTGAAATAAACCTATAGAAAGGTTATATTTCTCTGTAGTTTATTAAGAGTAATTTCTCTAGAACCCTATGAAACCCTATATCTTATTTATTTTCATTTATAATAGATACTGAAAAAGCACCTGTCCCAGGGATGCAGCTCCCACTGTTGTAACTGGTGATACACAGCAAGCGCGTTCACTGGATGAAGTTCCAGCATAGAGGCCTGGCTCATAAAGTTGTTTTCTAATAAAATTAAAACTCATTGTACATACTTAAGGTGTCATAACATGCCATATCCAGGTTGCAAAACAAAGAAAGGAACAGCTCAAACCTGGCATATGCACATTTGTCTTTTGTTGTGGGAATACAGAACAGAGAAAACCACAAACACCTGAAAACCAACATTTAAACAGTACACAAAAAGGGAGAATGCAGGCATTACTTTTTGTAGTGATTTTACCACCTATCGGCAGGGGAAGGTATCTGGAAGCTGTGTTGGATGGAACAATGTCACTTTTCAGAAAGCTGGAGAGTCTGAAATGATATGTATGTGTGAAGTTACAGGATATTTTTAAAATACACTTTCCTAGGGTAGAAATTTTGTCAGATTAATTTTTTTAGGGGAAAAAAATGAAAACATCTATTCTGTTGTTAACATTTAATTCACGGTGATTTCCCCCTTCCTCCTCCTCCTCCTCTCATGATAGGCTTGTCTGGTCAAGATAGGAAATGAGATTGGAACAGGGTGCTTGCCAGAGAGGAAGAATGGTTCAGAGGTAGGTTTAGTGTGGGAGTCCAGAGAACAAGTTTAATTCCTTGCTCTGCCACAAAATTCATAATGCCTCAGTTCCTTATCCGTAAAATGGGGAAACTGTAATAGTACTTCCCTATATTGCTGGGGTGTTGTGAGGATAAAAAAAAATTAAAAATGATACCCACAGTAATGAAGGGTATATAAGTACCTGAGATAAGGGAGCATGTGGGTTCAGTAGCTGACTCTAGGTCAGGGCATTTGTCAAATGAGGTACAGCATAGAGTTTCTGCCTCTGGGGGAAGGATCATGCATTCTCATGGGAGGCTGGGGGTAATATATTCATCTGTGCCTTAAGGTTTAAGACTATAAGCATGAGATGCACAGAAACTGCAACAAAAGAACATTATTAACTCAAACACTCAAAAGGTAGGAAATGATCTACCCTGGCTCCTCATTCCAGTCCCATTCTCCTTCCCTTCAGATGCATCTGAAGAAGTGTGTTTTTTACCCATGAAAGCTTATGCCCAAATAAATCTGTTAGTCTTTAAGGTGCCACCGGACTCCTCATTGTTTTTGTGAATACAGACTAACATGGCTACCACTCTGATACTTGTCTCCTTACCTAGCCTCTCCCAGTCGCCACTCCTCAGGTTTCTAGTCCTAGTCTCTTTTCTCAGAAAGTCCTAGTTTTACATTTCCCCATTCCCTGTCCCACTCTTCTCCTGCCCTCCTTTTCATTCCGTCTCCTTTCCAAACCATTCCTAGTTCTCCCTACCCCATAGTTCCTTGTTCCTAGTCTCTTGCCAAGCCAGTTCTGGGCCCCCTCCTCCCAGCTCCTCATCTGAGCTATTTCTCTGTCCTCCAGTCACTTCTTCCCCAACCCCATCCAAATTTCTCATCCCCAGACTCTCAGTCCACATTTCCCTCCTTGGGTTCCTCATCCAGTCTGTCCCCCCCACCCCTCCAATTAAACTAGTATATTTGTCCAGTCAATTCCAGTTCTCTCACCACATCCTGGTTCCTTGTCAGATCTATCTGCCCTTCCTCCTCCGCATCCCATTCTCCCATTGCCAATCACAATATCCTTGTCCAGCCAGCCCCAGTTTTTCCCCCAGATCCTCATCCACTCTCAATCCTGCCCCACTGGTTCCATTTCTCATCCCCTGAATTTTTCTTTAGTGGGTCCCAATTCCCTTGCTCAGCCAGTCCCAGTTTTCCTCTGATTCCCCCCACCAGGCTCCAGTCCCAGTCTTCGCTCTAGGCTCCTTGACCCAAACTACTCCCCTCGCCCTACCCCTTCCACAGGTCCAACTGCATTTGGATCAGGCAGCTTCCTCTTCCATGCGCCCTGGTCTCAGTGTGTGTCTGTGGGAGAGACACTGAGAGCATAGTAGAGACAGCCTTCCCACTTTCCATTTAAACATAGGACCAGACATAGCCCACAGTAGCCCAGAGCTGCAGTTGCAGGAAAAGTCCTGCCGAGTCCTGGGAATCTTCAGGGAATCTAGCTGGGAAAGCTGTAGCAAGTCTCTACTGAGCATGTAAAAACTGGAGTTTTTCAAAGGCTTATAGCTTGGCCAAAGTTAGGAGGATTTTCATGTGGACTGCAAAAGAAAAACTCTGATACAGAGGCCACCCCTTGCCAAATTTTAAGTCTCTGCTCCAAAGCACAGACGGCATGAGAGCTGTTCTAAGAAAAGATCACCAGAATTTCTTAACATAGGCAAGAAATTGTATTTTACTTTAGTCTCTTTCTTGGAAATGTATGAATCGTTGCAGCTGAAATTTTCCAGAAAATCTCTCACTGAGGCAGACACCCAACATGGAAAATTTCAGGCCAAATGGTTAAAATTTGGCAAAGTTACAAGCAACTGAAAATTGGGTCTTATAATGTTAAAGTTGCCCAACACTTCCCAATAGGCAGTGCTACCAGCTCCACCTATAATTGATTAAGAAGATCTATATTTTCAAAAATCTCTTGTTATTGTTAGTTTGTCTTTCTGAAATCACTTTTCAGCTACAGATTCATTCTGACACTCGGTCACAGGTCACATGTGGGAATGCCATCCTTGTAATCATCTTGGAGCTTGAAGGTTATATTGGTTGTTATGACTTGTAATCTTTAAGTCATGATTTGAAGTCTTCAGTAACTCAGCCAGAGGTCAGGGGTCTATTACAGGAGTGGGTGGGTGAGGTTCTGTGGCCTGCAATGTACAGCAGATCAGACGAGATGATCATGATGGTCCCTTCTGGCCTTAAAAGTCTATGAGTCTATGAGACTTGGTACTTATACACATGCTGTTTGACTTCTCAGCTAGCCTCGAAGCTGTGATGCAGCTAATTTGAAAAAGGCACAGAGCTAGCAAGGGCTGTCCCAGGTGAAAAAAAAATAATGGTAGCAGCTGACTCTATACATCAGGAGAGTTCTGATCAATTACTGAAGGTCAGGTTGGTGACCTGACTGTGTACAGTTGTGTGCTACTTTGTAATATGTCTGTTAACGATTTTATTAGAGTATTAGAAAATTGATTTTGATTAGCTAGGTGAGAGCAGCAACTGATCTAAAATTGGGTAAGAAGCTTTTTCAAGGAGTAGGTGTCACCTACACTGCAGTTCTCAAATAATAAATATTTCACATAACAGGAAAGTAACACTCTGTGAATTGCTTAGGGGTGCAAGACTGATGCAAGCCCAGTTAAAATGCTGTTTCTGTGCTGGAAAAATATCAAATAACGTTTGGCAAATATTAAATGCTTCAACTATATAAAGCACACAGCTTGTCACAACTGAGTTTGTTCCAAAAGCTGAGCAAGAGAAAGATGTTAATTAACTGAGTCTTCACTAGTCCTGTATAGGCAAAAGACTACTTCACTCAGCTCATTCCTTTGGACTCACTTAAATCCAGTTTTTGTGTCTATCTGAAAAGGACTGTACCTGTAGCCCTGCTAGAAATAAATGATAGCTTTTGAGAATTTGTTCTCATGCTTTTAAAGTTTAGACAGTTTAATCTTTAGTCTGTTTTCAGCACTTGACTGGAGGCTGCATATTTGATATATTTTGTAGACTCCATATATGTAAACTTTCTCATGATGTGAATGAAGCATGATCAAGTAATCTTCTCTAGGTTATTTGTTTTTCTTTAGGTTATACATTCAGTAGTGCAGACGGTATGACCTAGATCAGTTTCAAAAGTATCAATTTAGATTGTCACTCTGTTCTTTCCAAAGGTTACATTCTCAGCAGTCTTATGAGTTTGAAGTGTCTCTTTGGAAAATCTCTTGTGTCGTTCTTTCAGCACTTCCTATTTGTTATGACATCCTCTAAAGCAGCAAAGGATTTCCCAGAGCATATAGGGAATCCTGACAGACTGAACTACAGTAGTGAATTGACAAACTAGCACACTAGAGATGTCTAGTTCTTCTGTAAATAGCTTTAATTAGGAAACCAATCTGAAAAATATATTAGGACCTAGAGGAAAGACATTGTTTGAGGGAAAACCTAATCAGGAACTGCTGAACAAGACTGATGCCTTTGAAATGACACCTAATTAAGAAGAAAGGCCAGGGGAGAGAAATGAAAAGGTGGCAGGGAAGGAGGAGAAGAATTTTGAAGACCAAAAAGAGGTTCAGAGAATTAGAAAATAGTATTGCCTTGAAATGTAGGTTGTGTTGATTATAGCTACTTCCTGATTTGTTTTACTCTGCTGCCTAGGGAAGAGAAAAATACATGTTAACATTTTTCTAGGGTAAAATATTTGCATTTATCATAGACCCTGGGAATTCTAGAGCTGATTAGTATAAAGCATTTAGGGGGAGAAAAAACTTTTATGCCTGTTTAATGCCTATATAGAGTTGTAAAGTCTTTTTGGACAGAATTATACACACAGAGATTATTGAACATTGAGAAAGCATTTTTTTCTGAAAAACATCTTTGTTCAATGCACTGTGGGCCTGATCCACAAACATATAGAAGTCAACTAAAAGACTCCCATTGACTTCAGCAAGCTTTATATCATTGTCTTGTATGTGTGTTTTTTCTATCCTGGCCTCTAGTCATCCTCCCTCCTCAGTGTCCTCATTAGCTTTCAGTCAGAGTTTCCTTTCTTGGGTTCCTTAGCTAATCTCAGTGCCTGCCCTCCCTTGGCTCCTTGTCCACCCTTTTGGCCTAGCCAGTACCAGTTCTCCTCCTGCACAGTAGCTCCTCATCAAAACTGTCTGCCCTCCTCTCACACCTCCTTCCTGATTATCTGTCCTATTCTCCTTGTCCCACCAGCTCAATCCTGCACCCCAGCTCCTCATCTGGTCTCAGTCTCCCCTGCACCTACTGGCTCCCAGTCTCCTTGCCTAGCCAGTCTCAGTCTCTGCTCTGGTTGTCAGTCTCCTCCCACTGCAAAGCCCAGACCCAATTTCCCACTCCTCCCCCAGCTAGTTTCCAGTCCCAGGTTCCACCCTTCCTCTCTGCAGTGTCCTATTCCAAATCTACTCCCTTCACACTGCCTGCAAATCCAGCTCTTGTTGCTTCTCCTTTTGAATCAGGCAGCTTTCTCCTCCTCTATGCTGCTTGGCCTCACCAGTAGCAGTCACTGAGAGCATAGGAGAGACAGTTTGCTTTCAGGTCACCATTCAGGTCTGGTGCAGTCCAGAGCTGCAATTGCCAAGAGATTTTTGCTCAGAGCTGTGCTGGAGGATATTAAATAGAAGCTATTAAAATTAGACATTTTAAAATCAGCAGTTCCAGATGACTTGCACCCAAGAGTTTAAAAAGAACTGGCTGAGAAGCTCGCTTCTCACAATGTTTCACTTCAGAGATGGCTACCTTTCAGTGGTGAATAAACTGTTGTCTCTGAATAGTTTGTGTCAATTAGGCTATGTCTACACTAGAAATGGAATTCGATCAATATTTGGTCAACTTACAGCCACCGCAGTAATTACTGCAGTGGTGTATGTTCACACTATCCTCCTTGGCTTGGTGGTGCCTGTCTGCACCAGAAGCGCTTCCACCGACCTAAGAAAGGCAGTGTGGGGAGCTGAGAGCCTGGTCTCCCAGCTCTGCCGGCTGCTAGGCTCCTGGTGGGCTGCCCCCTGGGCCCATTCTCCCCCTGTTTTCCAGCCTGGAGTGGTGTCCAGCCCCCAGCTCTCCAGGGAAGCGGGGGGCAGCTGGGCTCTAGCTGCCCAGCTTTCTTGTCAATTTCATGGCTCCTGATGTGAAAGCAACAAGACGGCTAAGGGCAGCAGATGTAAGGGACGCAGTGTCTACACAGACATTGCCTTGCCATAACTACACTGACATAAGCTTTATGCCTTTCATGGAAGTGTTGTTATTATGTCGGTGTAGTAGGGCACTTACATCGATGGGACCAAGGCTGTACTGTAGATACTGACATAATTAGGTTGACATAAGCTGCCTTATGTCCAGCTAACTGCTAGTGTAGACTAGCCCCACATTAAACACTTTTGGTTGAAAAGTAATATGTGTTATTTTCTAGGTACTGTTATACCTGGAAAGAGCTGGAAACGTATTGTTAATGACCTGCTGATAGTCAGTTCAGTTCAGCTGATAATCAATTTGGTCCTCAAGTTTATCTTTCTAGGGTTCACTAGCCTGTCTGGACTTGACTTTGGGCTAAGTAGGTATGTCAACCATAGCACAGTGGCTGAGATTTCAAAGCTGATCAGGAGATTTTGCCCCGCTGCTCCTATTAAAATTAAGAAGAGTTGTGAAGTGGGGTCTTCTATTTGGCTTTGAAAATCTCAGCCAATCTACAACTTGTGTTTGCTACCCATATCCTTTTCAGTCTTTAAAAACAATCAGTTTGTCATTTATACTTCTGTAGCTGATGTCTCTTTTAGAGTGTTCCAGTGAATGACATTTCTAGTTCTTCTGGAGTCAGTGCTCTGAACACCTTAGCAGAACAGACAAAGTTGAGTTAACAAAGCCAAAGAATCCCTGATGCTCTGCAGATTACTTCCATTTTTATCACGCTTTCCTTTATTTTGGTGAGATTCCCCAAAGTTAGCTGTATCCTCTTTCTTTTCACAGGGAAATAAAATATTCCAGTAGGTCCTCTGGTTATTGTCAGAGTTCCAAAGGCTATCAACAGAGGAGTTATTTTTGTAAATCTACTAACTTGAAGTAGAGCTGTGAAGAAATGGGGTTTTTACAGTGCACAGATTAAATGGACGATAATATGATGCTGAGAAGCCCTCCTTGCTTTAATCATCTTGTGCTGCACTGTCTTCTCTACACTGCTGCTGGCTTCAAGGCAAGCTTTAGTTGCACTGGTTCCCTTTTACCTCTGCAGCATGATTCCAAGGCCAGAAGGAACCATTATAATCAGCTAGTCTGACTTTCTGTATCGCATAGGCCTTAGAATATGACTAACATATGCATCAATTTGAATGAACAATTTACTGCAATTTACCATACAGTATTGACAAAGTTACCAATGAGTATAAACTAAATTTATTTCGAAGGCTAAACACACTCTTACTATAAAGAAACAAAATGATAGGAAAAAAAACCTCTGCCTCTTGAGACTGACGGTTCATTTTCACTTTGTTTTCCTAAAGACCATCTTTGAAGCTGGAAGACAATTCTGTTTGCTTGACTGAATTTAATGGCTTCCCCATTTGAGAGGAAACAATTTTCAGAGCATCGGAGCTTGATTGATTGGTTGACTAAATGTCATAAACATGAAAACAACTTGCTTTAAATTTCAAAGCAAGAGGTCATGCCAGTGGGGATCTAATCAAGGTCATGCAGTAGAAGGCTGTTTGATATAATTTCAATTTATTTGATTTGATACTAACATAATATTTTCCATCAAATAAGGAAGGATGTGAGTGGTGAAACTTCCTGCCCTGCTAGCCTGTGATTCAAATGGGGCAACTTACCTTATGTGCAGAGGCTTCTTTAATTAAATTTGTTCCTAAATCTGTAGCATTATTGCATTTTCAATATCTGTTACTATTTAGAATTCTATTTAGCAAATAAATTAATGTTCCATGGTTTTGGCCTCTGAGGACACACAGACTTTCATGGTTCGCCTGTTGCAGAGCCTGAGTTGATTCTGGAGCCAAAATAATCTGCAGCCAGCCAGCCAGAAACACTAGCATCAAGAGGCATGAACTTCCTCATTCCTCTTAATTGACCAATATCTCTGAAACCCAATTATGACCATGTCTGTGCGAACATCTTTAACCATTGAACTGATGATCAAAATTTTATTGATTATTGTTAGATATTTGTAATTTTATCATATCGGAAACCTTGAGGCTCCATTCATTTGAAGGGCATGATGATTAAGGCTAAAATTAAATATACAAAGAAAATAATATCCTAACAGATACTCTTTTGACTAATCAGATACTTGAGATGTTTACTAGTGCCCTTAAGAATAAAGTGGTGTTTATGTTGCTGCCAACTAAACCCTGAAGGATTCCGGTGTTGGAACTTGCAGGATTTTGTGAGATTTCTATAAAACATGGCCTCAGAGCAGCAGTAAAGGCAGTTCAATTTAATATCCTAATACAGGGATTGGCAACCTTTGGCACGTGGCCCATCAGGGAAATCCACTGGTGGGCCAGGACGGTTTGTTTACCTGCAGCATCTGCGGGTTCTGCCAATCGCAGCTCCCACTGGCTGCAGTTCACCGTTCCGGGCCGCATGCCAAAGGTTGCTGATCCCTGTCCTAATAAATAAATATTTATGAATGACTCCCCTTGTGCCATATAATGATATCTGGCATCCCCCACTACTCTACTAAAAGTCTGGATTAAGGCAATCCAGGGCTTTAGGCATACTATGGCATTAGGCCTCCATGACTCTATCCCCACAGCTTCACCTCAACCCCACTTGGATTGGTGATGACAGAGAGCTTTTCTTCTCAGCAGAGTTCCCTTCTTTCCCCTAGGGGTAGCAGCAAAGTTCCTCCCACTCAGAACAAACATACGTTTCAACAAAAATCTTCTCTACCCTCCAGAGAAGCAGCAGTGGCAGCAGGAGAGACTCCCAATGTTTACCCCAGTAGTCAGGCTATATCTTCTTGGGTGAGCAGGCTATGCCTGTTGCACTGTTCTTCTCCAGCCACACAGTGTTCTGCTGGGGTGGCGTTGGAAGAGCTTTCAGGTCAACAGGTCTTGGAGCTAACCCCCGCTTGAGATGCATGGGGAAATGCACTCCTTTCTGAGATATAATTTCTGACTGTCTTCAGACACAAGCAGACATCTCTGCATTGGTTACACTTCGGTCATGTTTCCAAGCTTTTCTCCACAACCATGAGAGAGAAAAGTCTTAAACTAAAACCAAAGCCAAAATAACCACAACAAAAACCAATCCCAAAAAACAGTGTTGCCAACTCTCTTGATAAAATCAAGAGTCTTGTGATATATGACCTTTTTTTTTTTTGATAGCTCTGGCTTCTGGAGTCATATGAATAAGTGTGAGTCTCAGCTTTCATTTGCAAAGAAAAGCTGGAAAGGTGAACTCTCAGGCTCAAACACCAGGAAAAAAAAATCTATTGATTTGTAAAATCTAATAATTTTTAAACCAATCTCATGATTTCTGAGTGCTTGGATTTGCAACACTGGTCTGATATAGTCACATGGAACTGGGGCTCTAGGCACAGGCTGATATCTCCTATGCCTTAATCTGGCCATGTTGCCCTGTGTTTTTGCCTAAATCCTCTGCAGAAATTTGACAGCCTTTGGGAGTTCAAGTTTAAGTTGTAAGGTTTACTTTCGTAGTAGGTGAGTTATAAATTAATGAGCGTTACATTTTATGGATCACCTAATCTGAGAACTTTTCTATCTTTTTATTTTTTGTTTTTAACTGCAATATTCTTTTACAGCTGTTTTGTAAATTGGAAATAACTTAATGATGTACAGGAAATAATAAAACAGCTTTTTAGTCACAGAAATTTGAGAAAAGTACATGTACAGATGTAATATAAAAATATACTTACAGAAGCAGAGTGGGGTATCTTATATTATAAGATTATAGATTAAGGATTCTCTACACATTGTCCATGTGTGGATGTTCTTATTCTAGAATAAGAGTACCTTGTTCCTGTAGAATGTAGCTACTAAGAAATACCAATTAACATAAATGATTCCATAATATATCAATTTTCTTCAGCTAAGAAAATCTGTTATAGATTGTAACTATATTGAAGTTATTTTTCATTCACATTGGTGCTGCTGTATAACCATGTTGGGTCAGATGAATTTCAGCTGATATAAAAGGTGCAATACGATAGATGAGCAAGACCCACTGTTCCAAAGAAGTATGCGTCCCTGGGGAAGACAGAGAGTTTTTCCACCACCATATCATGGTAGATCCCAGAAACAGTGGCTCTTGATTGTAATATGAGTCAACTCCCTGACTGCTTTAGTGTGACAAATACCCGCGGAATGCCCATATTTTGTGCATTTATTACATATTTCATCTTTAGCTGGACACACATCTTGAGCTATGAAATTTTCTGCATCTTGTGCATTTAGTCTGAAATGCCTTGTAGTTAGTCTGGGATTCCTGTGTGGAAATTACTTTTAGCACTCATGCTGTGTCTGTTTACAGCTTCTAAGCTAGTTTCAAGATTGTCTGGTTTGGAAAGTTTGGTTTTGTGCTTTGCTATTTGGGTAGTAGCATGTAGATTTAAAGCTGTCTTTGATTGTCGTTCCTATGAAATACTTTTATCTCTAAGTCCAATGATTAGCCTGTCTCTGACATTTTTATGTTTTGCAGTTCCAAAATCACAGGTTTCAGCCAATGCATGTAGAGCTCCAGTACAAGATCCAGCATTTTCTCCTTGTTGTTGAATTCTCCGATGAAAAGATGCTCTTTCATAAACCACGTTTCTCTGTGGTATAAAGTATGCATCAAATATAGCCAGAACCTTTTCATAGTCATCTTTGTGATTATCTTCATTAAAAGCAAAAGACATAAAGATCTCCTCTGTCTGCTTCCCCACAGCATACATTAAAGATGACCCCTGGATAACTCAATTTTCCTGGTGAAGCTTTGTAGCAATCATGCAAAATACTTCTTGGAGTCTGTCCATTGTGAAGGTCTATCAATGCTGACGTTCTCTGTAGCATTGAGAGTGGCACGTTGCTGGGACTGATCCTGCAGGCTTTTTTGCTTTGTTCCTTCTGTTTGGAACCTTTGTTCCTGTTTTGCTTCTGTTTCTGTTCTCCTCTTGCACTATTTAACTTCTGAGACCATGTCATATTGCAAGGCTGCTATTAGTAGGCCAGGTTGTTATACCACTTATGGACTTGCTACAGAACATCCTTCCCAGAGAGATACACCAGATGTGTTCCCGTGTGTTAATGCACGGACAGGTATATCTATATGCACAGCTGAGGTATGTTGCACACGTCACCTAGTGGCTAAATAGTATAATATAGTGTAACAGTCTATTATAGGCTCCAAATATGGAAGGAATCCAAAAGTAAAACAATTATGTTGCTTTAAGATCTGGCCTGTAACCATGCTCTTAAGATGTAGCATGGAGGAGTGCTGGTAAAGCTGATTTTTATATCCTGGAACCAGTCACACAGTGTAGGTCAGGTTTACTCTGTCACATTGCAGGATCGGTTTTAACTGACGACTGTAGCTATTGCTGCAGTCTGCGTTGTAGTGAGAAGAGGAATGGCCACCTAAGCAGGGTTTTGCACAAACTAGCCCTGCACTTTGACCTTTTGACCTTGAGTAGAAGTTCCAGTTCTAGCTGGTAGAAATTTTTCATTTGAAATATTTTCCCAACAAAATGGCTTTTTCATGAAAACTCACTGTCCAGTTCTGAGAATTTTTTTATGCCCTTGTGAAATCCAAAAGCCCAAAATCTTTTTACTGATGACAAAAAACCTCAAGCTTCTGAAGAGAATTTTTGTCCAAGAGCATAAACACTTATACTCAGAATATGGGTGTAGAGTCTCTGCTGTAATCCTCTGCCCTCAACACCATCTGCTAAGAACTAGAGCGAAGAGTTTGATCCCATTCAGCTGTCTGTTTAGTGTTGTAAAGCATAAACACAAATGAATATGGAAGAAGTTTGAGTTGAGAGCCCATTGTTGGACAAGAATGTCAGTGGATCCATGTGTCTATCACATAGAGATTGTTTGGTTTTATCACTAATATTGGTATTGTTTGGTATTAATGTCACTGATGGAAGGGCTGTCAAGGTTAACTGTCTTTAACAGCTGTTTTAGTAGGAGTGTTAAATTCCTGATAGCTGAATGTTTGATCTGACAACTGCAGTGGTGTATGTTTTCCTGACATTCAAAATGTTATGGAACTCTTCCTCTGTAAAGCAAACATCTGACCTTGCTAAAGGGACAGAGAAATGATGAAATAATGCAAACATGTAACCTGGCTGTGTTAGGTTTAAAAAAAAAAATAAAAAGAGTTCCCGCATTGAAGCGGCCTATACTGAAAAAGCAAAAAACATAAACCATTTTCTTCTGTAAAGGGGATATAGTCTCGTGAGCAGAGTGACCAGGTGTGATTTCTCAGAATGTCCCAGTGTTTTGGAGGTGCCAGGTTTATCCTGGCAATTTTTACTGAAAGAGGTGTTTTAGCTTCAGTGTGTATAATCATTCAGCTGGCTGACTTCCCCCTGGCTGGCTGTTCCTGACCTGGCCCCTGCTACAACCTCTTTCCCCCACAGCACCCTTTCTATCTTCCAAATGAACTTAGGGCCAAGTTGGATCTGTGAATCACTTCCATGTAGTATCTATAATGGAGTAGACCGTGGGATGCTCCAATTTTTGACAGACTGATCTTTCTAACACTTCCAATATCATGGCATTCCAGAGCATGCACCATTCATTAGGTAGATGCTATGTCAGGGAAGTTGAACCCCAAGTTATCTTTTAAGGTATGGAGAGTACTAGTCTTTCTGCAGAGGAAGAGAGGTTATGCCACTTGTGGTGGGAAGAAGACACAAAGGTCCAGACACTAGAAGGCAAATGGTAAGTCAGGAAGTGTGTGTGGGTGGTTGAAAAGTCATGATCAGACACCTCGGCTAAGATGTCCTCAACACAGCCCTTACTATGGATACCTTTCTGTTCACTCCAGCAGTGATGAGCACTTTCAACGCTTGCCCCTGAGCTGCCAAGCACTTTTGTTTGCAATAGAAACCCCCTTATAACTGTCAAACGCTCTCACAGCATCCAATGACAAGCTCACCCATGAAACCCCAACAGCTGCTAGCCTACCCCCACCTAAATACAGTGTGCTAGTTTTCTGTTTAAAATATCTGGTCATGTACTAGTGAGTAACTGGTAGGGATATAGCCAACATCAATTTAAATTATAGGCTTTATTTAGATGATAAGCTCAGGATTGGCCTGCTAAACCCAGGGTTGTGAGTTCAATCCTTGAGGGGGCCATTTGGGGTCTGGGGCAAAAATTGGGGATTGGTCCTGCTTTGAGCAGGGGGTTGGACTAGATGACTTCCTGAGGTCCCTTCCAACCCTGATATTCTATGATTCTATGACTGTCTCTTACTATGTGTACAGTCTACACAATGAGATTCTATTTTTGGGTGTGGCCTCTAGGAACCACTTTAATATGAATAACAGTCTGTGCTATGGAAAAGTGGGGGAGAGGATGTGTTATGGAAGTTCTCCAGTCCAAAAGAAATCCAGGACTATCACAGCTGGAAAGTCGTAAGTAAAGAGGTTGATAACAGTGTATCAGGCAGGTTAGGTAGTTCCCTAGAATAACTGACTTTTTGACACTGAAAGGAGAACTTGAGCTGGATTTTGAACATTCACTTCTCCGCAAACATAGACTCTTGCTTATTGGGTATGGAAAGCATTCTGCCACAAAGTAAGCTTTTCAGTTTGTTTGGTTTAGTAACATGTTTGAGGGGTGTAAAGGGTGTGTATTGCGGGGGGAGGGGAGTAGGTGGGTAGGGAAGAAAGCAAAGAAGAACAGAAAACATAAACTAGTTCTATATTCACTGACTCTCTTTCTCTCTGTGTGTTTATATCTGTCAGTCTTCCTATCTATAATGTATGTGTGTATGTATAACAATTTTCTTACCCAGCTATTCAGTTACCTACTTTAAATAAAAAGAAAAGGAGTACTTGTGGCACCTTAGAGACTAACCAATTTATTTGAGCATGAGCTTTCGTGAGCTACAGCTCACTTCATCGGATGCATGCCGTGGAAACTGCAGCAGACTTTATTTATACACAGAGAATATGAAAAAATACCTCCTCCCACGGTGGGAGGAGGTATTTTTTCATATTTTCTGTGTATAAATAAAGTCTGCTGCAGTTTCCACGGCATGCATCCGATGAAGTGAGCTGTAGCTCACGAAAGCTCATGCTCAAATAAATTGGTTAGTCTCTAAGGTGCCACAAGTACTCCTTTTCTTTTTGCGAATACAGACTAACACGGCTGTTACTCTGAAACCTACTTTAAATACGAATTGGTGACTTTAAAGGAAACAGGAATTGGCAAATGACTATTCTAATCAGGCAACAGCATTTGTTAACTTCATCATATTTTTTTCTTTTGCTATAATACAATAAAGCTAGTAATCTGAATATATTTTCTATTCAATGTAGTGTGATAACTATTATAATTATCAATGCAGTGCCAGTTACTTAAGGATGGTACTCAATCTGAATAGTAGTCTTTCTTCTAAAACAATTTTCATTCCCACTGTGATAACTTCTTTTAATAACCATATGACATGAAGTTATGCCTAAGTGCACTTTAGAAAAGTATTGCTGACACTTTCAAATTAGTTTTATGTCTAATTGTCTATCATAACAGATTAGGCATGTGGGGATGTCCAATTGGATTTGTCTGTTGTATTAATTTAGATGGAATATGTGGGACTAGAGGTATTAACATAACTCACTGTCCAACAATTAACAGTGTTAAACAAGGTCTGGGGTTTATACCAAGGACCTCAGCCTGCTTAGTACACTGACAAATGCACTATCAAAAATCTTTTAAACATTTTATTAAAGATACAGAAAAGAGGGGAAAACAGTTAAAGCATTTGAAATGTAAAGCATTAAATAAGGTTTTCATTTTAATAACACTCCTTGTTCCCATTCCCTTTCCCTGTAGCTGGAGAGTTTTAGAAGGAACCCCCCTTTCTATGACAGTCTTAGATGACATCAAAGATGGTAATAACTTTGGAGAAAGAAAAGAAGTTAGCTGAGGTGAGCTGGAGCTCTTGTTGCTGCCTTTCAAGTCCAATTACATATCATCTCAGGAGGTGTTTGGGATTCATCTGGAGCTGGTACAGATGGTGTTTTTTTTTTTTATCAAGGGCCCTTTCTCTGGCCCAGCCTGGTCAGGACATCTTGTTAAAGCCAAAGTAACGAAGGCCTGGCGTCCAAGGAAATGGTAGGAGTGGCAGTTGTGATGGTGAAGCTTGCTTCAGCAGTCTTCTTTCTGTATTCTTCCCTGAAGTCTCCTTCTTTAAGGACACATAAAGGGAGTGATGGATGGAATTGCTCATCCCCGAATTATTTTGTCTACTAATTATGCCTAGTACCTGACATATTGATTTTGGTTCATTAATTTCTGGTTGCACATCTTCTGTTTTTACCATGCATGATTTCAGCATAGTCCTGAATTATATCAATGTGGCCTATTTTTGTTTGGACTAATTTAGTTTCCCTGTCTGGTTCTCTTGCATGATAACATTCATTATAGGAAGCAACTTGACTTATTTTCCATCAACATTTGTTGTTATAGGTTATTGTATCATTTTATAAACTTTGACATAATTTTTACAATTGATCTCACAATTAGGGCAAATTTTTAGGCCCAATTGTCACAATGTGTCTTAAAGAGCAGGTGAACTGCCATTGGGGCAGAGAGACGTCATAAAGTAAATTATCGCATCCATCAATGTGATATGTTTAATGTATCACATTGAATCTTCCTTCCCTGCTGAAATGCTAAATACAGAGTTGCAGTTCAGGTCAAGATTGAACATTAATAATATGACATTTTAAGGTGACACTGATCAGACAGGATGCCATGGAACTAGATGTGTTAAAGTAGGAATATTGGGTGTGTGAGGTCTGTAGGCATGGAAGAAGCTCTACATCTAAGTTCATAATAATGGTAATCTTTGAGACCTCAGCCTGCAGACTTCCACTAGGCTAGCAGGAAAATTTGATTGCCTAGATTTTGGGTAGGGTTTAAGTGTAGATCCCCCTTATGCACATTTTAAAATGACTGGCCCAGGCCTTGTGAAGCTCCCCATATCCAAACCCTGTGGTTTTTTGGCTAGATTGCAGTTTTTTGAGTGAACAATTCAGTGCTTTGGGCTAAAGGCTGGGGTTTTTATTGTTTTGCTTTTTGAATTAAAAATGATTTTTCTGTCTGGGTTGTGTTTAATTTCTTATAGGCATTACATTTTCTTTTAGGACTGAATTAGGAATTGATATAATACACCTTTTTTTGAACACTTGGGGTTGGGGAGGGAACATTTTTGGGGTGAAATTTTATGTGGGCCTTACTATGCAGATATGACCTTGCGTCAATAGTGACACTGGCTGTCTTTACAAACCTCTCTAATGAATAAAGCTACCTGTACACGAGACTTTCTTTATATTAGCACTAAAGGTCATCTGTTCTTGAGGGGGAAAAATGGCAAATGCACCAATCAGAATCCATCTCCCTGGTGCCAATATTTTGTTAGATTCATAGCTGTGATTTTCAAAGCAGCCTGAAGGAGTTAAGTGCCAAAATCCTGTTGAACATCTATGGGATTTAGATACCAACACCTCTGTTAGGCTTTTTTTTTGACGACTCCAGCTGATTAGTCTAAATTTAATTAAATGTATGAGCTGTGGTGTAAATTGGCACAGATCCTTCGACATTAATGGTGCTACACTGATTTACAACAGCTGAGAACCTGGCCTTTAGTTTATAATAGGTGGTTTATTTTAACTATTTTTCTCACTATCAGTAGCATGTATTAAGTAAGAAAAACCTCCATTTTGTGAATGTAAAACACCTTGTCTTTTACTTTTATTATATGCCCACACATGCTCAAGGAAGCTAAGAAAGTATCAGGTATTTACAGGTAGTTGCTTCCTTCAGCCTTTCATTGGAATATTTCCATTCCTGCTTTGTTGTACTTGGATATGGAGAACATTTTAATTCCTTGACAGAAGTTGTGTACTACTTTGCAAACTCTGGATGTGTCTTTTTTATGCTATTTTGTACTATATTGACACAAGTCTATCATTATCAGTTATAGGCAGGTGCTTGAGATGTTAATTGGTGTGGATTAATAGGTCAGTAAATCATCCCGAATTAATTTAATTTGGAATGGAAGCTGATCTCTAATCATGTTTAATATGACTGTGACTAACACTAAGTTTAATGTCAACCTCCCATTAAAAGTCATTGTCACAACTCATGAAGGCATCTCCTAGGCCAGATTAGGTTACCAATTACATGTGCTTGCCTCTTAGCTTGAAACTTCCTTTTGCAATTCTGGTGTTAGAATAAATCATTTTTCAAGTTTATTTTGCTCATATTGTTTATTCTTAAGCCATGTTTCATTTTAGTCCCTTCACACACTACAGTCCTATTTTTAGATCAGACCGAGCCAAAAAGCTTGAAGGTACTTCTAACTAAGACAGAGTGAAGCCACAGGGACTGATTTAGTTATTCAGGCTACAAGAGGAGCTGAGTTGCTCAATCTGATGATACACATACTGAAAATAAATAACATGATATATTAGGTCATGACTGCCTCCAGGGATTACTGACAAAGTCTTTCTGGCATGACTTTTCCATTTTCATGGGCACACAGCTGAGCCAGATCAGGCCTGAACTCAGCTGGAGCCCTCATTGACTTGCCTGCATCAGCTTGTTTTGAGGTTAAGACAACACAGAAAAGCATAACAATCTATTTTAAAAATATTTTTGAGGGGTCCATTTGCCCTGGTTATTAATATTGGTTTTAGACCAGCTTTCAGCAACTAAAATCAACTACAATACATATATGGTGCCATAGTGGGCTATCTTTTTTTTTTTTTTAAAGCAGAACCTCTCTTTAATTACAATGTGGGGAGGGAAGAGTTTGCTTAAGGTGCTGTTCTACTCTGAAAAATGGCTTGTTGTCTTACTGTACAGATCAGCTCCCTGTGTTCCTGAGAATCCTAGCTGCTTGCTTCGGTGACTAAAATTAACATGGAACCCCACAATGCACTTTTAGAGAGTCACCTTTCTTGGCAGTAAAACTGATGCGCAATACTGCCCCTTGATAATGAGGGTCTGAACAGTTGTACACTTGTGCTAGTGAATTTAGATTTTGAGCCTTCTGAAACTAGCAGATGGTTCTAGTTTTCAGTCTGTGGGAGGTTATTTTTGTTTGGGGGGGGTTATTATTATTATTTTCAGGAAGAAAGAAATGCCAGCATGTAAAACATCCAGATGTTTGCTTCATATTATGAGGAAGAATTGTGTTAAACTAACTGACAGTGCCAAACTGCAAAGTATCCTTTTTCTTGGTTACTATTTGTGTTGTCCTCACTGATTCATAATTACATTCTTTCTTTCTAAAAAAGTGAACTTGAAATCTCCGTTCCTTATCACAGAAGCAGATATTTGAATAAATCTATTTGTACACAGGCAGTAAAATCCCAGCTTGGATAAATCAGGAGTATTTGTGTGTACAGTTCTTGAATACTAAGGCATTTTTCTTAACATGCAGAAAACATAAATAGCATTCCAAAATGTACAAAGAGAAGAAGATCGCAACCTGGCATTACTATTTCCTGCTTTCTTATTCTCCAATATATTCTGTCTTCTTTGAAAGGTCATATTGTCTGTACGGCTTTCTCCATATGGCAACATTAATAAGTCATAACCACCAAAATATATCCATGTTACCCCCAGGTATGTATATAAAGAGTGGAGAAAATGAGAATTAGATGTTTAGTGGAATTTTCAACAAATGTGTTCTAATCATTTGAAGTATCCAAATTCATCTGGGAGTGTGAGGATTTATCAATAACTTCTACTAACCCTAAAAGTTTGGAACAATTCACCAAGGGTCACGGTAGATTCTCCATCACTGACAATATTTAACCATCAAGATGGGATGTTTTTCTGAAAGATATGCTTTAGAAATTATTTTGGGGAAAGTTCTATGGCCTGTGTTACATAGGAAATCAGACTACATGATCACAGTGGTCCCCTCTGGCCTTGGAATCAATGAATGAATCTAATAGGATTCGGAGACTGAGATATATGTGTCTTGAGATGACTACTGTATAGTGTACATGAATGCAGTCAGATTGTGATGACTGGAGCCATTACTGTCTGAGTTCAGCCTGTATGAAATTAACTTCTGCGGCTGCTGGCTGACAAAAAGTCTGCAGGTTTCAGCTGTGGAGGATGATTACAATTTTTTTGGCGGGGAGGGAAATCCGCTTATTCAGCAGCCATGAATATATGATTAGATATTACAGAGCAGATTCTCGGCTTCCAACCAGTCCAGTTACCAGGACTGACAATCAGGCTTTTAAAGTGCCTGCTTTTCAATTATGCCTCTCTGTCAGGACTAGAGATGGAGGCAGATGGCTTTCAAGAGCAGAGCTATAAGCAGAAAATAAGTCAAAAGTAGTTCAAAAATTTAACAAAATACTCCCCCTGTGGCCAATGTAGACAGCCTCTGTGCATGTGAATTTCTGTGTGGTGGGGAAAGGAAGAGAATCTTCACTTTATAAAAAAAAGTAAACCAAACTAAACACTCACTGAGTCCATCTGCTGCAATAACTTCTATTTATTGTACACCTGTATGCTGGGATGCTAAAGGAAACAAGAATCATGAGTTGTGGATGCCACAAGGAGATGAGTACATGTCTGATGGGTCCATAGCTTGTAGTATTTTTGTGGACTCTGGTGACTGAGCAATGTTGCTGCTGAATAGCATGGCCTTCACTGAAGCCAGAAATGCTCATGCCTTTGACACTGAAGAGTTGACATCCATGATATGAGGATATTTTGTGCCAATTTTGGAAGTTTGTTTCAGGGCAGTTTAATGTCTAGCAACTGTAGGGGTATAATCTACTAGAATTCTTTGAGGGGAGGTCAACAAGCATGTGGACCAAGGGGATCCAGTGGATATAGTGTATTTAGATTTTCAGAAAGCTTTTGACAAGGTCCCTCACCAAAAGCTCTTATGCAAAGTAAGCTGCCACGGGATAAGAGGGAAGGTGCTCTCATTGATTGGTAACTGGTTAAAAGATAGGAAACAAAGGGTATGTATAAATGGTCAGTTTTCAGAATGGAGAGAGAGAAATAGTGGTGTCCCCCAGGGGTCTGTTCTGGGACCGGTCCTATTCAACATATTCATAAATGATCTGGAAAAAGGGGTAAACAGTGAGGTGGCAAAATTTGCAGATGATACAAAATTACTAAAGATAGTTAAGACCCAGGCAGACTGTGAAGAGCTACAAAAGGATCTCTCAAAATTGGGTGACTGGGCAACAAAATGGCAGATGAAATTTAATGTTGATAAATGCAAAGTAATGCACATTGGAAAGCATAATCCCAACTATACGTATAAAATGATGGGGTCTAAATATGCTGTTACCACTCAAGAAAGAGATCTTGGAGTCATTGTGGATGGTTCTCTGAAAACATCCACTCAACGTGCATGGGCAGACAAAAAGGCGAACAGAATGCTGGGAATAATTAAGAAAGGGATAGATAATAGGACAGAAAATATCATGTTGCCTCTATATAAATCCATGGTGTGCCCACATCTTGAATACTGTGTGCAGATGTGGTCACCCCATCTCAGAAAAGATATGCTGGAATTGGAAAAGGTTCAGAAAAGGGCAACAAAAATGATTAGGGGTATGGAACAGCTTCCATATGAGGAGAGATTAATAACACTGGGACTTTTCAGCTTGGAAAAGAGACTGCTAAGGGGAGATATGATTGAGTCTATAAAATCATGACTGGTGTAGAGAAAATAGATAAGGAAGTGTTGTTTACTACTTCTCATAACACGAGAACTAGGGGTCACCAAATGAAATTAATAGGGAGCAGGTTTAAAACAAATAAAAGGAAGTATTTCTTCACACAATGCACAGTCAACCTGTGGAACTCCTTGCCAGAGAATGTTGTGAAGGCCAAGACCATAACAGGGTTCAAAAAAGAACTAGATAAATTCATGGAGGATAGATCCATCAATGGCTGTTAGCCAGGATGGGCAGGGATGGCGTCCCTAGCCTCTGTTTGCCAGAAGCTGGGAATGAGTGACCGGGGATGGATCACTTGATGATTACCTATTCAGTTCATTTCCTCTGGGGCACCTGGCACTGGCCACTGTCGGAAGACAGGATACTGGGCTAGATGGACCTTTGGTCTGACCCAGTAGGGCCATTCTTATGTTCTTCTGTAGTTGTAGAAAGGAGACCATATGTGCATGTGTGGGGATTGGGGGTGGAAGTTATAGTAAAAGAATAGTAAGGAAAGCATAGAGGGGCACCCAACTGCCCATTCAGTGCATGGGATGGATGCACAAAGGGGTGGGATTAAGGTTGCACGGTCAACTGCAAATATGACAATTCCTAACTTTTGAGTGCTTGATTTTGCAATCTAAATAATGTTCTTTTATGTATTTTTTGTATGGCATATAGAATATTCTGTGCAAAATGGTATTGGAAAGAACTGGTTATATAAGGAAAATATCTCAGAATTTCTCAATTTTGACAAAAAACCCTCTCACATGTGAGAAATAGTAGCAAAGATGACTCTATCTATCTATCTATCTATCTATCTAGTGAAGAACCTTCTATTTTTGTCCCTTTGGGTAAAATACCACAATGATACAAGTCTTACTGTTCAAAAACTAAGCTTTCTGTGTCCAAATCTTTTAGGCCTTCTCCAGATTAAACAAACAAAGGAATGCAAACAAAACAAAAACATGAGCGGATACTATCAGTTAATATAGAAAATCAGCTTGACACAGCTTTAAAGTCTATCATAGGGAATATTTTTCTTAGTTCAACCTTCAGTGTTTTTGCATCAATCTTTTCAGCAATGAGTATTATCTTTTGAAAAATGCAGCATTTACACTAGGTCCTATACATACACAAAATAGTTGTTCAGTCAGTTGTATTCCTGTCAGTTATATCTATACCAAAAGCCTTTTGCAGCTTTGAGAGGGATAATTCCCCGAAGAGCTGCTGGTCTTTTTTGACAGGTTTCAGAGTAACAGCTATATTACAATAAAAAAACTTCAAATCCAGACTCCAGCGAGAAACTGTTGAATTGGAATTAATTTGCAAATTGGATACAATTAACTTAGGCTTGAATAGAGACTGGGAGTGGCTAAGTCATTATGCAAGGTAACCTATTTCCCCTTGTTTTTTCCTACCCCCCCCCCCCAGACGTTCTTGTTTAAACCCTGGATTTGTGCTGGAAATGGCCCACCTTGATTATCATACACATTGTAAGGAGAGTGGTCACTTCAGAGAAGCTATTACCAGCAGGAGAGTGGGTTTGTGTGTGGGGGGGAGTGGGGAGGGTGAGAAAACCTGGATTTGTGCTGGAAATGGCCCAACTTGATTATCATACACATTGTAAGGAGAGTGATCACTTTAGATAAGCTATTACCAGCAGGAGAGTGGGGTGGGAGGAGGTATTTTTTCATGCTTTGTGTGTATATAAAAGGATCTTCTACACTTTCCACAGTCTGCATCCGATGAAGTGAGCTGTAGCTCACGAAAGCTTATGCTCAAATAAATTTGTTAGTCTCTAAGGTGCCACAAGTACTCCTTGGTCTTTTTTGTAAATTCTTTCACTTGTCTGAAACTAACTAATCAATTCAACATACAATCCTTTATTTAAACTTTGGGATTATCTTTCTGCCAAATATTCCTGTTTAAAGCATAGTTTCACTCTAAAAAACGACCATGTAAAATGGAACCTTCTTACTCAACAGATCTGTTCTTCATGCATATTAAGAGACATATCTGTTTACGTTAGTGACAAAAATATTTTTTCTACCTTTCATTCACTGCACAGCTGTGAAAGTCCCTTCTTTTTTGTGCATCATCAGCAGAATTGTTTATTTATATAACCTCAGTGGGGCTTACCACTTTTTGGTGATACTAGTCAGCCTTGCCCAGCACAGCCATGGAGGCTCATGTAAACACAGTCCCCTTTGCAACAGTGACCTCAAGACAAAAACTGCCCCAAAGTGTTGTGATTGAATCATTAGTTTGGACTCACTTTGCCATAGCAAAGAAAACCCTCTTCTTCAGAAAGTAGCCAATGGAGGCTGGCAAAGTTCTTAAAATACTACCTAATTTCCAATTACTTTACTCCTGGAAACTGGGAGCTTTCAAGTTGCCAGAGGAATAGAAGGCAAGGCGGGACTAGAATGTTTGGAGTACTTCTCTTGAACACCTGTCTAAGTTTTCCCAGGATCATCCCTATTTTTAGGTAGCTGTACTAGGAAATCTGTAAGGGTGCTTCTCAGTATACACTGCCTGCTGTCCAGTTTTATGAGCTCAGGGTCATCCTGGATGTCCTGTTTATTTGTGCCTCATAGGTGACAACCTTACCTTGAGGAGAGCAGGGGGGTTTGGGTGGTTGGGAATGAGGTTGTGTCAAGTGCTTATCTGGAGGCTAATGGAAACTGAGAGAGTTTGTGTTGTGCACAGAAATGTCCAGGGAGGCGGCTTGAGGCTATTATGTAGTTGGCGTGGGGATCAATTTGAATACCATTAGAAAAGGAGTACTTGTGGCACCTTAGAGACTAACAAATTTATTTGAGCATTGTCTCTAAGGTGCCACAAGTACTCCTTTTCTTTTTGCAAATACAGACTAACATGGCTGCTACTCTGAATACCATTAGAGTGATCAAATTATGGACAATTATACGTATTCAATGTTTTCTTAGGATAAAGACAGTAAACTGAGAAAAATACATTGGGCTTAATCCTATACTCCTTGCACACTCAAAACCCCCATTGAAGACAAGATCAAGTTTTTATAATTGTAAGCATTGCATGAAAAAAGTACTGACAGCTTTTTCTTCTGAACTTAAATTTCACTTTATGGGTGGTTTCTCTGTATGAATTTTACCTTTGTTAAGGTAATATCTTCTTAATTATATTTTAGTCTAGTCTGTAATCTGAGTGCTGCTTTTTAGTAGTGTTGCTATATGGACTGAAAAATGAGAATATTCCCCAAATCCCTTTAGTCTGTTTCCATGTGAAATTGTGTATTTTGTGAGTCTTTGGCAATAAAGCATTAAATGCATAAAACCGTGAAATACATGAAAAACCTGAAAGCATCATATAAAAAATTGAATCTCTAAATGTATAAAACTCACATTGCACATCATCCAGCTACACATTTAACAGTTTTCCCTGAGCATTAGGCAGCTAGAGCTGGAAAGATCATGAATATTTTATCCTGAGAGATGAAAAGTAACCATGTCACAAACAGAGGACCTTCTGCATTTTTTATTTTGTTTGTTCCCTTTTTTGTTTTTGTTTTTTGTCTGGATGAATCAGCCTTTTATCTTCCCAAAACTAACTCAATGGGAATCATTTTAGATGGTAAGGCTCATTGCTGAGGACAGAGCTCATCTACAACGGGTTCCCTCAGTGATGAACTGCGCTAAGGTGCAGCTCATGACTGTCCCTAGCAGATGTTTGTTTCTTCAGTCAGTGGGGGTTCTGTGGAAAAAATGCCAGGAAAAGGGAGGACTGAAAATGTAGTGCTGAATGCCAGAAAGAAAACGTTATCTAAACTCTTAGTGCTCTCTTTAGTTGTAATGATGATCTGCTACCTTCTGAATTAGGTAAAACTACAGGAACTAGAGAGGGTCATAAATTTTGGCTTTTTGTTATTTATTATTTTGTATTACCATAGTGCCTAAGAGCTCCAGTGCTGGACCAGGACCCCATTGTGCTAGGTGCTAAACATAAAGATGGTCCCTGCCCCAAAGACGTTACAGTCTGAGTATAAAAGAAGAGACACAGAGGAATACAAGGAAACAATGAAACAATATTGGTCAGCACAATAGTGAGCTAACTGTTGTCAAATTTTTTGTAGGCAAGGGGAGTTTTAGGAACAGATTTGAAGGAGAACAGTGCAGTGGCTTTGCAGATATTTATGGGGAATACCTCCCAAGTGTGAGAGGCAACATGGGAGAAAGCATGAAGGTGCTTGTTTGAAAATTTATTAAGTGGGCGATGGAGGCTGGCGTCATGGTGAGGCAGAAGCTGACCTTCCAATACTGAGTGAGAGATGATAGGTAACATGGGGATAAGCTTTGAAAGGGAAGACAAGTAGCTTAAGTTTGATACAATGGAGAAGGGGGAGCCAGTGAAAGCATATGATGAGGACTAACTAGTTAAAGCTAAGAGAATGATCTTTGAAGCAGCATTCTGAATGGATATGAGCTGGGCAAGATTGCATGTGTGAAGGCCAGAGAAAAGGATTTTGCAGTAATGGAGACTCAAGATGATGTGTGCCTGGATGAGCATTTTTGCTATGTGGATAGATTGGAAATTTTAGAGATGTAATCAGAAAAAATCTGCAAGACTTAGACATAGACCTCTTTTTAAGTCCTCACATTCATTCTGAGTCAGAGATGACAACCAAATAATGGGTCTGAGTGACAGCCAGAATCATGGTGGTGTCCATAATGATTGTGAAACTCTTTGACAGGCCAACATATTGAAGAGAAATTGGCCAGCCCATTGAAGATGTCCTTTCTAGTACTGTGATGGGCTAGATTGTTTTGAGGAGAAATCATGCTGGTAAACTCTCAGACAACATACTTTTGTCTGATTCAGTAGGTAGACTATGGTGCGGTGCACCTTGATAATGCATTATTTTTGTCTGCAGAATTATTTCAGTGCCAAACCGGAGTTTCTTATACAGCTCAGCCACAGACTGAGATAACTCTGTTGCCTCAGTTTATATTATTTAAATTTATTTTTTTAAAACAATATTTTGTGGTTTTTATTCCTTTAGGGCTTCTTGCCCACTGTTTTTCTGTCCTTTTAAAATAAAGTTAATTTTAGCTGTTTTTCACTTTTTAAGTCTGTTTAACTTACAGCCTACTCTCATTTTTCCTGTTAATCAAAGAGTTCTCTCTTTGGGGCTAGATGTCAGTGAAGTTAACTGAGCATGCCAGCACAGTCTCCCAAGATATTATTGCACTTACATAGTTGCTACAATAGGAATAAAAAAATGATCTCTCCATGTTGTAGCTCGAAGCAGTGAGGAGGAGAGCCTTCAGCAGGTGACAATATTTATTTATTATGGATGCTGAAATCAGTCAATCATGCTGAAGCTGTAGTTCTAAGGAGGCCATCTGACCTTCTGTGGGTAGAGCAGATGACTATATTTTTAGTGCATTGAACCATTGGTAACTAAACTTGAAAAATGGTACTTTCAAACAAAGTATTAATGCCTCAAGATAGTGGAGAGTACCTGGGAGTAGTCATAATTGGTACACCATTCTCTAGGGAGCAGATCTTCAGCTGATGTAAATGAAGAACACAAGAATATAACAGCTACCATACTAGGTCAGATCAATAGTCCATCTAGCCCAGTATCCTGTGTCCAAGAGTGGCCAGTACCACAGCTTCAAGGAGAGTGTACAAAACAGCGCAATTCTGGAGTAATCCTCCCATCTTCTACTCCAGGCTTCTGGCAATCAGAGGTAAGGTCGCCTCAAGCATGGGATTACATCTCTGACCATTTTAGCTATTAGTCATTGATGGATCTCTCCTCCGTGAACTTATCTAGTTCTTCTTTTAAGCCAGTTAAACTTTTGGCCATCACAACATCCCATGATGATGAGTTCCACAGGTTGTGCATTGTGTGAAAAAAGTATTTCCTCTTGTTTGTATTAAACCTGATGCTTATTAATTTCATCAACAGACCCCAGGTTTTTGTATTGTGGTGAAGGATACATAATACTTGCCCATTCACTTTTTCCACACCATTTATTATTTGATAGACCTCCATCATATCCCCCCTTATTAATCTCCCTTTTTTAAGATGAACAGCCCTAATCCTTTTAGTCTCTCCTTGTATGGAAGCTCTTCCATCACCTTGGTCATCTTTGTTGCCCTTTTTCAGTTCCACTACATCCAGGATTCAGGGTGTGGGTACACCATGGATTTATACAGTGGCATTCTGAAAATTTCTGTCTTATTTTCTATCCCTATCATAATAGGTCTGAACATTCCATCAGCCTTTTTGTCTGCTGTTGTGCAGTGAGCAAAAGTTTTCTGGAGAACTATGCAGTAACTCCAAGATCTCTTTCTTGAGTGATAACAGCTAATTTAGAACCTACCACTAGATATGTATAGTTGGGATTATTTTTTTCAGTGTGCATTACTTTGATGAATGTTGAATTTCATCTGCCATTTTGTTGCACAATCACCCATTTTGTGTGATCCCCCTGTAACTCTTTGCAGTTAACTATCTTGAATAATTTTGTATAATCTGCAAACTTTGCCACTTCACTGTTCACTCCCCTTTTCAGATCATTTATGGATGTATTGAACAGCACAGGTCCCAGTACAGATTCTTGGGAGACTCCACATTGTTATGGATCCATTGACTTCAATGACAGGTTTCACCAGCTGCGGATTTTTCCCTAGCTCTTGTTCTCCATTGCTTGAGGGTGCACACTAAAATGTACAGTTACAATTTTGTTCTAAATATATCTTCCCTACCTGTCAGTACAAGGGACAAGCCATGGAACTTCAAACCACATCCACAACTTCTCATTTGAAACTTTGAAACTCAAAGAATGCCTTCTCCCTGCCCCCACCCTCTCCCCCACTGCTGTGTGCTTAAAACATCTAGGATAGATGTTTTGAATTCTGAGTTTAATAAAAATTGCAACACTGTAGATACATGGCAGCTCAAAAATTTGATCATATTTATAAGGGAGAAGATTAAGATGCCATGTTTCAACCGGAGTATAAGGAAGTCCACAGCTGGGCCACACTAGGGAATTAGCCTGTTGAGATATGAATCACAATTATCAGTCACATAATACCTGTCCCCCAAATCACATGATTTACAAGGAAAATCAGACATAGGTAGAGCTGAGCCTGAACTCACGTTAGAGGGCCAGCTCATCTTGTGCAGGTACCAAAGGAAGTAAATAGTTCACTTTCAAAGATTTAAACATGAAATCAAAATGAATACACATTATTGCTTACACCTTTTTTTTTTTTTGGACTTTTCATTTATACTGAAAACCTCACTTCAAAGGAATAGATCTGAAGAGGAAGCTCTCCAATATAGCATTGCACAGAATCATTACGCGATACTCTTCACATCTCTTTCAGAATTTATACAAATCAATCCCATTTCTTTTGGTGCATAAACTTCAGAATATTGCAAAGGTTCACAAGCCTTTAGGCTTTTCTCTTATAAACATATGTTTGTGCCAATAGAATATCACGAGTATTCTGCACATTATTACATTCATGCCCCCAATCAACATTGAATCAGAATGTAAAACAGATGGAATTTATTTGCTCATGAATTATGCAAAATGATAGTTCCCGCATTTTCATTGGCAAATGAGCTAATGGCTATGTGCGTTGGCTGTGTACTAATGCTGGACTATGATTGCTTTGAATCACTATCTCTGCTTTCAAGTACACCTGTTCTCCATTGTGATTTTCATCTGGAAAATCTGCCATCTGGATTGAGATCAGTTTTTTGAATAAAAAATGAATGGATATAAATTTAGGTCAGAACAATTTTCTCAGCCAAAAAAAAAAAAAACCCCAATTCTTTTTCTGTATGGAACTTAGTGACAATTAAAAAAATTGTGTAGAAAGACAACTTACTGATATAGAGTAAATAATTTCATATTGCATTCTAATGGACCATGGAAGCTGAAAATAATGGATATATGCAAAGTGTCAGCAAACTGCTTTAAATTTTGCAGATTGCAGTTGATCAAAACACAGGGATTGGCTCAAAGTTACTGTAGAACCAGTAGATGATAGGGCATACCACCTGATCATTACCTAACTTTGCTCACATACACATTTACTGCTTCACTTACTTTATTATGTAACCTATCAAGGCTTGGGGAAGGCCTCTTTTGACTTAAAAAAATCTTCCTCTTTTTGGTTTGGAAAATTTCTCCACAACCTAATACAGTAGCAGAATAAATACAGGAATTTGTAGTAGTCTGATTTACGTAAGATGGAATAGTATAAGTACACTTTATAGCTGGAAGAATGATCTTTTATCTTGTTTTGTCTCCTCTTGTGAGCAAAAACAGTTCCTGGTTCTAAATATGATTTACTGAAAGTAATCAGTACTGTGTACAGAGTAATATGAATATCCAGTATTAGGAAAATTAATGACTCTTGCTCTTCTAGACTCTGAGGAGTGAGACTGTAAAAATGAAGATCTGAACCAAATTATGCTTATGTTTACACTTGTGCAACCCATTGCCTTTAGTGGGATTGTAGGCGTGTAACTGACACTGGAATATGGCCCATGATTTAGCACTTAACAAGCAAACTGTGTGATTAAAAATGTTTCCCTGTGTGTTAATGCTTCATTCTACTCACTGTTCGGCTATGGTCAATATTTCATGTCATTCTTTTATTTTGCTGGGTGGTTGTATTTAGAAGTTGCTTTAAATGGTTTTAAAGGAAACAAAGTGTCTTCAAGGGGGAGTGTGTTGCTGCCAATATGGAATCATGCATTAATGATGAGCCCTGCTGACAGCTGCTCATTCACATTTGTCTTCATTATGTAAAGCACCGTCTGTCAGGAATGAACACTGTCTGACTTACAGTAGAATAGTTTATTAAGTATCAACCACTGGATCTAAACTATTAATAAGTGAAAAGATTATCTGGTCACACACACACACACACACACACACACAAATAAATTAGAAAACTCATGGGTTTCCCACTGATTTGAAATAAAGAAGCATCAGCACCTACCTACGGTGTTTACTGCAGTTGACTACTTTCATATGAAATCTGGTATGACCCCAATTTAGCAAAGTACATTGTTGCTTCTCTGAACTACACACACAGGTTTTGTCTATTCAGCAAGCTAGTGGGTGACAAGCCGAGCTGTGACTCTCCAGCATACTAGCTTGTCATGCTAATGTCCCATGTGGTCACTACTACGGTACAGTGAACCTCTTGCCACACTCTGGGACTTTCACCGAACAGTAGTTGTGATCACATGGGACGTTACTGCTCAGCAAGCAAGTGCACTGTAGAGTCACACACCCTGTCGTGCTGCGCACTAACCCACAGTGTGGACAAGCCTTAGATAAACATTCAGCATCAAAGCACTAGATTAGTGATATAAGTCAATAGAAAGATGCTTAGGGTATGTCTACACGGTAGTTCGCAGCTTGCAGGAGCGAGCCTCCTAGCCCAAGTTGATCGACTCAGGCTAGTGGGACTTGTGCTAGTCCTCTAAAAATGGCTATGTAGACAGTGCTTTGAAGAGTTGACTTGGGCTGAAGCTTCGGCTCTGAAGCCCTCTCCCTTCCTTAGGATTTCAGAGCCTGAGCTCCAGACTCAGCTGCAACTTCAAAGCGCAGCCCACACAGCCATTTTCAGACGTCTAGCACGAGCCCTGCTAGCCTGAGTTGATTGGCTTGGGCTAGGAGGCTCACTCCCACAGGTTCCAAAATGCTGTGTAGACATACCCTCATTGACTCCAATAGGCGTAGGATCATGTTCGTTCTGAGCTATTGTATTGGTTTTGGAAACAGACCAAAGATACCCAGATTCTTTTTTCCCAGGAATTCAGGTTGAAATTGTTCACTTCCATCATTTTGGAACCAACAAGCTCTGAAAGTAAATAATAAAGGATTAGGAAGACCAGAATAGAAAAGAAAGATAATGGCTAATTTGAAATGGAGTAATTATACTGCTTGTTGCTTTACACTAGGTATGTAATGTGGAAATATTTTCAACTAAGGAATGCAAAGTAAGTATCTTTGGCCTGAATCTGAGAGATTAATTTGGAGACAAATCCATGGAGAAATAAAATACATGGAGAAAACTAAATGCAGTGATACACTAGGGTGTTTACAACCTCAGTGTCAGCTCATATGTAACAAGAAAAAAATAAAAAACTTAAGACAAATTTGCAATAGGGACTTGAACACCAGTCTTGATCCAGAAGGCTGGGATTCCATATGTGCCAACATACACTTTTGCAGTGACCTTTAATGGATACAAAAGAATGTTATTCAAATTGAGACTTGGTAAAATGAAGTAAAGAATCATGACAACTGTGGTTGTAGGAATTGTAAGGCAGGTTCATTTTACTCACTAGTTGTGAGGGTTGCTATAATGTTAAGGATTGAAAGTCTGTAAAATTCTTGATACCAAAATATGTGAAAATCCCAAATTATGCATCCTTGGGATGTTCATATAATTTACCTAATCCCAAACTAAAGTGTTACTAAGAACTATAGTATAATAACTAAGAAATAAAGACTGCATAATTGAAAATCTTTCTCATGCCTAAATATAGCTATAAATGTCTAAAAGAAGTGCTATATGCACCTAGAAAAAGTATCCTTTCAGCTATCTGATAGAAATAACATATTTCAGGATATGTTGTCTGAGCCATGCTTCTAGATATATATGATGTCACTAATAGTTCAATGTATAAATAGAGATGATAGAATGTATGTACTGTTAGTGTTTCTATGTTGACATCTACATAATTCTACATAACCTGTTCTCTGTCACATTTAGCCATTCTAAACATAATTAGTGTATTTAGTTAAAACTTAAAAATATAAAAAGAAAATCATCACACATACTGGAATTATTTTTGTGTGTGAATTTTGCCCCTGGATTACTAAATTAGCCCATAGGAAGCATTCACGCAGTTTTCCTACTATATGTTAGCTAGTGTGTCAGTAAACAAATAAACAAACAAAAAAAGTATTTTAGAAAAGGTTCACTCCTTGAAATTTTAAGAAGCAATAAAAACTTCATCTAAGCAATTTGTGTCCGGTTGTCCCAGGTTGTAGGTCCAGGAAGAAGTCATGTTGGTTTTAATATGTTCTTTAATTTTACCTCCTCGAATATTCAGCATGTCAAAATGAGCAATAAGCGGAGTTGTGTTTTTTTTTTAATGCACTTTCCTCCAGTGCTAGGCACAGTGTTCAGTATTGTCTAAGTTGTCTGAATGCTGCAGATTTTGAACAAAGGAACATTGTATGCTGTCTTCCCCTTTCAAAGTCTTCCCCCTGTAACCAAGCTCTGCAAACCTTTCATAATAGAACACACCACCAGGTAATACCTAATTTTGTTAATAGCTAGCACTTTGAGATGTGTAAAACTGGGTCATGTTTCATTTTCCCCCTTCCCACTCCAGCAGATACCACCAACTCCTCCAACAGGCCTGGGCTCACTCTTAATCTTTTGCTGTTGATACAGTGACTTGCTTCCCTCCTGTTGTCTCCAGAGCACATGTTGCTGACATCTTCATTTTTCCTTGGCTTTTCAGAGGCTGGCTGATTGCTCTACTTCAACCATCTAATCTCTTTCCTGAATGACAGAGAACACATTTAAGGGTTAAGGCTGCCTACATTCCCGTTCATTGGCAACAGGGACTCTATGCACTTATTGATCCTTGTGTTGGTGATGCTCACGTTCCTCTCAACCTAGGGTCTTATACAGGGGTAGCCAACCTTTGGCTCCGGAGCCACATGCGGCTCATCAGAAGTTAATATGCTGCTCCTTGTGTAGGCACTGACTCCGGGGCTGGAGCTACAGACATCAACTTTCCAATGTGTTGGGGGGTGCTCACTGCTCAACCCCTGGCTCTGCCACAGGCACTGCCCCCCACTCCACCCCTTCCCGCCCCCTTCCCTGAGTCTGCCGTGCCCTCGCTCCTCCCCCCCACCCCGAGCCTCCTGCACACCACAAAACAGCTGATCAGGAGGTGCGCGGAGAGAGGGGAGGCGCTGATCGGTGGGGCTGCTGGTGCATGGGAGGCACTGGAAGTTGCGCGGGGCAGGGAGCTGATTGGGGGCTGCTGACTTATTACTGTGGCTCTTTGGTACATTGGTAAATTCTGCCTTCTTCTCAGGCTCAGGTTGGCCAGCCCTGGTCTAATACGTCTTGTAGTAGTCTACAGTGCTAGGGTCCCCGTTTATAGAATAGAGTTACAGCAGAACCTCAGTTACGAACACGTCAGGAATGGAGGTTGTTCATAGCTCTGAAATATTCCTAACTCTGAAGAAAATGTTATGTTTTCAAAAGTTTACAACTGAACATTGACTTAATACAGCTTTGTAACTTTACCATGCAGAAGAAAAATGCTGCCTTCCTTTTATTTTTTTAGTGGTTTAGGTTTACCACTGTGTTTGCTATTTTTTTTGTCGCTGAGGCTGCCTGATTGTGTACCAAGTGAGATGTGTGGATGACTGGTCAGTTTGTAACTCTGGTGTTCATAACTCTAAGGTCCTACTGTATGTGAATCCCTAGAATTGGAATTTCTAGTACCTCTCCTTCCTTGGTGAATTTTCCAGGTACTTGATGAGATGCATTGGTGCTCACTTTTTCTTTGGGATAGTCTGAGTCAAGAACCAGGATAATGATACTTTTTCTAGTCAGAGGAATGGAAAGCAGAACCCTTTTGTTAGATCATTTTTATCCTGGCAATGTGCTACAAACTGTTCTGGTGGTGGCCACATGGTAAACTGTGTCCTGGAGCAACCTTAAACCAAAATGCACATAATAAGGAACAAGATGACTCAGAGAGTGAATATGCTAGTCATAAAGCATTCAGTGTTTCTCGCCCTTTGAGTCATCAGTTACTGTTCACAGGGGATTTAGGATAAAAAGGTGGAAGAGAACAGGATGACTGAGGCAGAAATGTAAGTTGTTTGTGAACTACTATTGTTGCTGGTTGCCTTCATTTAAGGAATGTGCAAAATACCCATCTCCCTTCACAACAAGTGATTCTATCACATTAATAGTTACTAAAGCTATTCTAGCAGCACTTCTCCATTATTCAAGATGGACTAATATGCTGTTTGTTCTCTTATAATACATCTAAAATATGAAATTTATTTTTGGTGGTGATTTCATATTTTTCACGTTTGTGTTCAGTCTCCTTTGCTTAATTTAGTGTTGCCGGACAATTTTCATCTCCAGATGCAGATACATAAAATTAGCTTAGTGTATTGACACAGATCAGCCATGGTATTCAGCGCACAAATCCTCTGGGCACATAGCTATTTCCCATGTTGCTTTTGCTGCTGAGTTAAAATAAACAAGTGAAAAAATGGAAGAACTGCTCTGCAGAAATGAACTCTGTTGTAGCTTTGAGGTAGTGACGCTATAATTAAAGCTGAGACAGGCATTCCATTGAAATCTGCTCTTTTCGATTGTTCATACTTTCTCAGAAATTCTTTTGGGGGCTGCAATTTTTGATATTTGAGCTCATCCAACAGATGAATTTTTTTGAGGAAATTTTGAATCGAATTGTGAGCGGGGGTGGGAATGCACATTTCTGTGCAGACTTTTTGTGTGTTTATTTTTGCATTCAGCTAACTGAAAAATACTGTTTAACACACAACTTCAAATGTTGGTTCACATTCCACTTATATTACTCATATGAATTGCCCATTGAATTGGGGCAACCTTAATTCTGGAATTGTGTAATTGTAAGGTTGCAAAGTCAAGCACTCTGAAGTTCTTTGAACATAGGTTTGCTGGATGTATTTTAATATAAAATACTGGTGTCTGTTAAAAATTTCCATGCCCCCTCACTTCATTTCTTTCTGGTATGTTGTGAAACTTGTTTACCAAGCTGCTTCTCTTCCCAGTGGTGGTTACACTTCACTGGTGAAGGGTATGTCTACACAGCAAAGACAAACGTGTGGCTAGCCCACGCCAGTTGACTCAAGGTCATGGGGCTTGGGCTGAGGGACTGATTCATTGTGTTGTAGACTGTGTCCGGAAGTCTATGCAACAGTGAAACAGCCCTGTAGCCCGAGCCCCATGAGCCCGAGTCAGCTGGCATAGACCAGCCGAAGGTTTTTCTTTTCTGTGTAGAAATAAACATACCGGCCTTGATCTTGTAATGATCTCTGTGCCAGTAGATCCCTGCACCCATGCTGAGACCCATTGACTTCAACTGAAGTCAGCAAGGCTCTGAATGGGAACACTGAACTTGTTGCAGATTCATGTAGTTAAAATTAATTATTACATGTGTAAGACTTTGAAGAATGAGGTCCCTAGTGTGTGTGAGAAGTTTTAGAATCCTTTGCAGTGAAATACTATATAACTATAAAGGCATTATTTTGAGAAAGGGAAAATGACAAATACTGTATCGATTTGTTTTTAAGGATGTAAAATGTGTAGACTGCAATAAAATCCATTTGAGGGAAAAATCTTTACCAAGTTTTCTGAAACCATAAAAAGAGTTATACAGTGAGCCTTTGTCTTTGACAATTCTTAGTACATCCCATGATTTAGTAACTAAATTAGTGTTCTTTGTTTTTGTTTGTTTATTTTTAAGCAAAAGAAAACCCAGTAAAAGTTATAACAAGGCAGAGAGAAAGAACTCTCAGGAGAAGAGAAAAAAATTGTCGCCAGATTACCAAAGCTTTTAATGTGATGATGAGAAGTTGCAGCTTGAATAAAGAATAGGTTTGGATTGTAACTAACAGCTTTCAGGACAGTGTTTGTTCATCTGCTGATCTAGAGCTAGAGGAATGATGTACTTTGCTCACCCTTTATTTCTTCTCCCAGTACCTAATTTTATTCCATATTTTAAATGTTTTCTTCTGTTAAAATATTTTATTTGTCTCCTTTTCCTTTCAGAACATTATTTTTAGCTTGAAATCAACAGGAAAAATGAAAACAGAGACTACTACAAAATCTTGAATAGCTCAAAAGAGCAGTTATGAAGAAATTTCGTTAACAAGTCTGTTCCTTACTTATGCTTTAGATACATATTGTAAGAATATTCTCACCAATGCTTATCAAAGGAGATTCTTCCCACTGTGGGTGCTGTGTTGCGGGGGATGGTTTGTTTCTGTTGTCCTACTGAAATGCCACTGCTAAAGCATTTTTCTTGTGGGGAGGGTATTCACCTACTTATCCCACTGGTCTATTCCAGCATCTAGGTGAGAAACACTCATACAGAAAATGTTATAAAAATGTCAGCATTTGAAAATGGATACCACAATTTGTTCTTATGCTCTGTTTAAGAGAAACATTAGGATTTCAGATACTGCTGCATGGTAACTGTTAATAGCTCCTACACAAAGTACAGTTGGGCTATGCTTGTATTTGAGCTAGGGGTATGATTCCCTGCTTACTTAGACATACCTGCCCTAGCTCTGCTCAAGCTAGTGCACTAAGAATAGTATGGTAGTTGTGATGAGCAGCAGCCTGGGCTAACTGCCCCAGGTACATATTCACAGGTCCAGGTGGGTTTGTACTTGGGGCAGCCCATGCCACTGCTTGCCTGCTGTGATACTGTAGCCACACTACTATTTTTAGCACACTAGCTTGAACAGAGCTAGTGTGGCCATGTGTACGCGAGCTGGGAATCACACTCCTCAGGTGTCATGTAGTTGTAGCCTAAAAGAGAGGCTGTGGCCCTGCAAAGGGATCCACCAAGCCCAGAGCTCTGCCTGAGTAAGTGTAAAGGTTTGATGTTTCAGAGTGAATGAAGAAGGTGTATAGGATTTATTTTCAAGTAGCTATTTAGCTAAATTTCATATGTTTTATTGTTCCTCATTCTGTGGGCCACCCACCATCTGTTTTGTCCACCTGCTGCATCCTCTTTGTCATACAAGTGGTGAGATCTCTGGAGCAGAGACTGTTTTCTTTGTTACATGTTTGTTCAATGCCTCACACAATGGTGCACTCATCCTTGGTTGGGTTCCTAGGTGTTAGTGTAATAGTACGTGAAAGGGAGACTGCACACAGTCCATACTGCATCTTCCAGCACTTTAACAATAATTTATTTAAAATATTATTTGAAAAGAAGTATTTTATTTCCACAGGAAAAAATTGCTTATTTTCAAATAGAGGGTTAAATTGTGGTCAATCTAGGAGAGTGGCGCAGGGCGTGGGCCAGCTGCCTGCATCACAGACAGCAGCGTGACAGACTGCTGGGAATCAGCAACTGAACCAGCGTTCTGGTCAGTGCTTAATCAGTTAGACCGCCCGCACCCCTGGGAGGGCCTGATTAAGGAGATGAGTTCCTCATTACCAGATCAGATTGGGGCTGGGAAGGTAATGAGCTGATAAGTCTATTAATAAGAAGACTGAATAAAAGAGTGCAGGAAGGAAGTGGAAGGTGGGGAGGGAGAGCAGGCAGGGCCTGACAAAGACACCTTCCCCCTAGGGTGACCAGATGTCCTGATTTTATAGGGACAGTCCTGATATTTGGGGCTTTGTCTTCTATAGGTGCTGATTCCCCCCCCCATCCTGATTTTTCACACTTGCTGTCTGGTCACTCTACTTCCCTCTGCCCTCCCCCCCACATTTTTTGGGGAGAAGGGGTAGAAAAGCTGGATAACCTTGTAAATACTGTGACTGCACTAATATGTAAAAAGTGGTGGAGTGAAACACTGTAAATAAACTGCACAGTGGTGTCTACAAGGTCTCTGAGAAGTCTGTGCAAGGCAGAAAGGATGGGAGCAGAGGGACCCCATCACTGGTGGGTACTTATTTGGATCCTGCCTTTATCCGTGCAGACAGAGACCCTGATGGGGGGGAGCTGGTGTGATGGTTCGACAGGCTGGGAGATGGAGGAGATATTGCAATGGCTGGTGGAATCACAGAAGGAAATGCAGAAAACCATGCAGACCTTCCTGTAGTCCCACTATTTGGAGGGACTGTCCGTGCTTGCATGGCAGGCTGAGCAGCAAAAAAGCCTGCATGAATTTATAAGGGAGTGAGACCAGGTGCAGCAACAACTACTTTAAAGTGCAGTGAGTCCTGCAGCTGGGATCGGCAATCAAACACACGGGGTAGGCCTCTGCAAATGACCCCAACATCGTTTTGGTCATATTTGAGAGAATGGCTATTGGGGCAGGATGGAATAAGAGAACCTGGGCCCTGTGGCAAGCATCCTATTTAACAAGGGAAGCTCAGGTGGCCTACATGACTATCAGTGATGAGCAGGCAAGGGATAACAAAGTGGTGAAAGTGGCCATCCTTGACTTAGTGGGCCTTTCCACCGAGAAGTATCAGTAAGAATTATGAACCATCAGTTAGACTGGGGGATTATGACCTTGGGCATTTGCCAGAAAATTGACAGACTGGGTCAAGTGTTGATTGAGACTGGATACCCAAAGTGTGGGCGATATTATGAATGCTGTCATTCTTGAACAGTTCATTCAGTCTCCCGGAGAATATCCAGGTATGGGCCAGGTGGCATCAATCCATTACCCTAGACGCAGCAGTTAAATTAACAGAAGAGTTTGTAGAGGTGGACATTCCCAGTGTGGGACAGCAGTTTAAGGGACCAGATGTGGGGAGGAAGACCAGAGAACTTGCATTCAGTAAGGGTGCCAAGACTAACAGGGAGGGACCCAGGGAACACCAACTGGATTGAAGGCTGTCATGTGTTAGCTGTGTGGGTGGCAGGAACATATACAAAGAGATTGCTGTATATGGAGTGTGGGTTTACAGAATTCTGTGGTTGGGTTGGGACTTCCAAGCAGGGAGAAAGAAGGAAGTTACCAACCATTTCTGTAATGTTGGGGAGGAGGTATTAAGGAGGTGTGATGGACACAGCCTCACACTGTTCACGAATAAGGGGGAAGTTGGTGAAACCCCATTGGATACTTCCTGGAGCAAAAGTGAGGCTTGAGTGGATACATAGGGATGAGAAACTCTGTCCCATGGCATAGGTGCCCCTTGAAGTTTGGGAGAAGATTAAAAGGAAATGAGTTTCATATTGGATGGGTTGCCGCCATCCCCAATTTAAGCACAGGCTGTAAACCCTTCCCATTAGGGAATTAAAGAGGTGTCCAGGATCCCCAAAGGGGATCCCATGGAAAAGGATATAGAAGGGTTGGAAAATATTAGACAGGAGAACACAAACCAAAGAGAAAATAAAGGGGAGTACCCCTAGAGATGAAGGGGGAGGGAAAAAAAAGACAAGGAAATAGTCTTGGGGGTAAAGCTAACCTGAGCTCATTAACAGCAGTCAAGTGGCTGTCTGAACTCCCACCTCCGGAATGCCAGGAGGAGGGTATCCAAAGAGGAGTTTGGAGGATTTTCAGGACAAGCAACCATGGGTAACCAGGAGGAGAAGGGTCACCAGCAGACCCCTGCACAAAACAGAGGGTGAGAATGTGGGGAGGGGACTCCAAGTTGCCCCTGGTGAGAGGACCTGTTGACCAAAGTGAAATTATGAGGGTGATCTTCACCCATGAAATGTGTAGGGTTTTTTTTTTTTTTTTTGTGAGTGAAGAATGGGTGGATCCTAAAAGGGAATCTTAGATGATCACCCTGCGGGCAAAGAAAAGCTGAAGCTGAATAGCACCTCTGGTAAAGGCAGGAGAGCCCGGGAAAAGAAACACCTTTCTGGTAGGCAAGGGGAAGAGGTGTGTGACAACTGAACCAGCACGCTGGTCACTGTTTAACCAGTAGGCCCCTGGGGAGGGCTAGATTAAAGAGAGACGTTCCTGATTACCAGATCAGATGAGGCTGGGAAGGCAATGCGCTAGTTAGAAATGCGCTAATGGATAAAAGAGCACAGGAAGGAAGTGTAAGGAGAGGAGCAAGAGGGTGTGGTTGAGAGCTGACTGACTGGCTGGGCCTTACAAAAGGGAGCTCTGTGGGTGGAGACACCTTCCCTGCCTCCCTCTTGTTTTTTGAGAAGGGGTAGAAAAACTGGATAACATTGTAAATACTGTGACTGCACTAATATGTAAAAGGTGGTGGAGTGAAATGCTGTAAATAAACTGCATGGTGGTATCTACGAGAGAGAAGGTCACTCAGTGGTCTGTGTGAGGCAAAGAGGAGGGGAGCAGAGGGACCCCATCATAGAGGGGTTTGAAGAAAACTCCAAAGAGCCTCTCCACTGTTGTGCAGGTAGGTGAGAGCTACCCCAACTCACCAGCCAGTATAGCTGCCCCAGTGCATGTATGTTGTGTTAGGCATAGACTCAGTGCAATTAATTCCCTTTCTAGAGCAGCGGGGGAACTAAGAGGGAGATTCTAAGGTCCAGAAGTTATGCGCATGTTACAAGAATGACTAGGTGAAAATTTGTGGTCAGTGTTATGCAGGTGGTCAGACTAGATGCAAACGGCTCTTGGGGCTATGCAATAATATACTACCTCTTCCTCTGGGCTCATCCAAAGGTCTGACTGAGCCCTTAGTTTTTAAAATACATTATTTTTCTCCTCCCTATTCAGTGAGTATACCACTGCCTCACTCACCACACATCATCCAATTGATGTGCCAAGAGCCAAATTTTCCTTTTGGTTACAATGATGTAAATCCAGGTGTTGAATTGCTCTGAATTTACTGTACTGTAATTGTGAAGAGAATTTGGTCCCGAGTGGGACAGAGAATCTCAGTATTCCTGCTTCATGCACCATGTTGTCCTGTGAATCTGTTTATGGTCAACCTGTTCACAGAAGGATAAGGGTCCTGGAAATAGTAGTATGTGATCTTGAAATGAAAAATTACACCATAATGCCTGCACATACTAATCTCTAGAGAAACCCAATACAGCTACCATGGCACTTAAAGTGGGAGTAACACAGTACAATACCAGAGCGGTGTAAAGGGGCCTTAGTGTAACTGGAAAAGCAGCCTACACTAATGGTATGCTGCTGCTTAGTCTTCGAGGCATTGCAGCAGGCATGGAGTGTTTCTCCACTCTGCTGGATGTAAATGAGGGGCAGGTACTTTCTGACTCCCTTTAGATCATTAATTGAAGAGGAGGGGGGAGGTCCTTTCCTGGCATCCTCACCTTCACAGACAGAAGGTATAAGAGCAGCCTTCCTGACCCACAGTAGTACATGGGACAGGTCACAGCCAAGACACAAAGAAGAGGTTGGAAGTGGGAAAGGAGCAGACCTTAGGGAATTTGGGGGCAAGAGAGGCGGCATTTGAAAGGGTGGAAGTTCTTTGATGATTGGACTTCAATAGAACTTGAACCTGGAATGTAATGTGCATTAGGTGGCCTGCTTCCAGTCCCTGTGAATGAAGTCTGCAAGGTCAGATTAATGGATTATGTGAGCTAAACCCTTCAAGGTCCATTCAATTCTAATTGCTCCCACCCAATGTAGAGTGTTGACTTATGCTTGTCCCCATGAAATCAAATAGACCCAAATGAATGGCTCACAATGAATACTCAGAGTAGCTGTAGCATGCAAGTTTCCTATGAAGAGATTTAGAGTGAAGCAAAAAAGCAATGGATTTATATGATCTAAACAGCATTATAATATCTGAATGGTTTTAGGCAGAAGTGGCAATTGGAATTTGAGAGATTTGCATAAGTACTAACTTGCCTCCAGTGTTAGCTACAGCTGACTAAAGAATTAGTATGGAAATACTGTAATGTCAAATCTATGGCCACAAACTGTACGAAAATGTTTGCATATAAGTTCATGAACTGTTCTTTTTGCCCTCCTTCTGAGGCTGTTTTTCTTCCATCCTCCTTGTCTCTGCATTGCCTTGCATCGATGGGACCATTGCACTTTGAGGCTGGATTCTTTAAAATAAATCTTTGAGTCCGGAATCACTTTACATCTGAAACAGAGAAACTTTAATGTTGGCAGTGGAAGAAAACGAGGGCAAAACATTTAGGGCTTTCCCAGTCTAGAGAGAAGCCTTGTCTTCTCTGAATAACTGTATATATGTTGATACATCTGAAAGCCTATTTTAGAGAAAAAAGGAAATGGCTTATTATTACAGTGAAGAAATGGGAGTCAGATCTTTCTTTACTCCCAGCTGTGCCACAAGCCTCAGCCTCAGGCTTAATCTCTTTGTGTCTGTTTCCACATCTGTAAAAATGGGATGATAACACCACAGAGTGCTGTTGGGAGGCTGATTTCATTTGTGTGTATGAAGTGCTTTGAGAATGTTCATAGATTCATAGATTCACAGATATTAAGGTCAGAAGGGACCATTATGATCATCTAGTCTGACCTCCTGCACAATGCAGGCCACAGAATCTCACCCACCCACTCCTGCGATAAACCTCTCACATATGTCTAAGCTATTGAAGTCCTCAAATCATGGTTTAAAGACTTCAAGGAGCAGAGAATCCTCCAGCAAGTGACCCATGCCCCATGCTACAGAGAAAGGGGAAAACCCCCAGGGCCTCTTCCAATCTGCCCTGGAGAAAAATTCCTTCCTGACCCCAAATATGGCGATCAGCTGAACCCTGAGCATATGGGCAAGATTCACCAACCAGATACCCAGGAAAGAATTCTCTGAAATAACTCAGATCCCACCCCATCTAACATCCCATCACAGGCCATTGATGGTATTGGGTGGGCATAACCCGTAATTTAGTTCAATGTAAGAGACTACCTTATTAAAACTAGAGTGTCTGACTAGCATGACATAGTCACTGAAGTTTTACCATCAGCACTATGTATGTCATAATAATGGTCCTTTATATATAAAATGGAGAAGAGTAAGAAATAAACTTCAATCCAATCTCACCCAGCAGAAGCCAATTTTTATAGGAAGGACAGCCCCTTTGTCTGTGTTGGGATCCTGCTAATAGTGGAATCCTGTAGTGCAACTATATAATGAATGTCCCAATATTAGTAAGAGAGACAAGGTGAGTGAGGTAATCTCTTTTATTGGACCAAGTTCTGTTGGGGTGAGACAAACTTTTGAGCTTGTCTCTCTCAAGGACAGAAGCTGGTCTAATAAAAGAGATTCCCGACCCACCTTGTCTCTCTAATATCCTGGGACTGATACTGCTACAACACTGCATCCAATAACAGTAACAAATAACAGACATTGTCTAATGAATTGTAGTACATTTAGATACATAATTGTTAAAAAGCTTTTTCCTGTTAAATCTCTAAGGATGCTTGTCAAAGTTCCTTCCTCACCCCATGCTCTCTCTTATGGAGGCTTGACTTTCGTTTTTTCTTTCTTTGGTCCTCTGAATCTGACAAATTATCTGCTTGCTCTTTGTGGTATGAAAAAAATAACATTATGGATAAGATAAATTCTTCTTGTTCCTCATAACAAACACATAGCTGCTATCTAAAGCTGGTCTAAAATTTTCCAGTTACATATATTTCTGTGTGAAAATGCCATTTCATCATAATCAAAACTTTCTCTGGGAATGTGTTGAATTTGATGAAATTTTGTTTTGGAACAAAAATAGGGAAAAATTATTTTGATAAGATCAAAAAGTTGAAACTTACCAGAATGGAACATTTCAATGGAACATTTTTCATTTTGAAACAACTTTGAAAAATTTTTTTAAACTTTTAAAAAATCTAAATCAAAGTGAAAGGTTTCAAATTCATCAAAATGTTTAGATTGACTCAATTTTAAAAAAAATTATGTTGTGGGAAATTTCAAGGTTTTTTTTGGGTCTTTATTCCAATTTGGACAAAAACATTTCAAAATGTTGGAATTTCCCATGGAACAGAAATTAAGTTTTGACCAATTCTGCTGCTGACCCTTGGTGGTACCTGATTTGTCAACACAAAGGGTATATATGTTTATAAAGTTATATGCTGCCTATTGAACTTCAGCTGAAGCCTACCTAAGTTTAACCCTGTATTTGAATATAGCTGTTCTCTTCACGTCCACACAGGTATACCACTTGGTTTCTCCATAGCTGCATTATGCTGGGTATTAATTACAGTTGATTAAACAATGGATTTTGTTTTTCCATGTAAAACTTGGACTTTTTGGCAAAAAACAAACAAAAACAAAACATAAAAAAACAAACACTGAAATATTTTGGCCAAAACCAAATATTTCAGTTTGGAAATGCTGCCACGATTTATAGATTCCAAGGCCAGAAGGGACCATTGTAATCATATAGGCTTACCTCCCATATAACACAGCGCAAAGAACTTCCCCTAAATAATTCCTATTTTAGACAAACATCCACTCATGATTTAAAAAATTGCCAGTGATGGAGAATCCACCACAACCCTTGATAAACTGTTCCAGTGGTTAATTACTCGCACTATTTTTTTTTTTTACTTTTGTTTCCAATCTGAATTTATTTCGCTTCAACTTTCAGCCATTGGATCATGCTATACCTTTGTCTGCGAGACTGAAGAGCCCAGTATCAAATATTTGTTCCCATGTAAGTGCTCATAGACTGTAATCAAGTCACCTCTTAACCTTTTCTTTGATAAGCTAAATAGATTGAACTCCTGTAACTGTAAGGTATTTTTAATGTTTTAATCATTCGCATGGCTCTTCTCTGAACCCTCTCCAATTTAACAACATCCTTTTTGCATTGTGGGCACCAGAACTGGACATTATTCCAGCAGCGGTTGCACCAGTGCCAAATACAATGCCTCATAGGAGTTGGTTTTCGATGTCTTATGCTCCCATTCTTTTCTGTACGCTGGTCTCCGTAGGTGGTTTGTATCTCCCATGAAGCACCATAGTCTCCATTCATGGTGAGGAGAGGTGCTTGGATCGTGGGTGTCCCTAGCCATGGTGTGTTATGGAAGATGTAGTCCAGCTTTGCCCATACAGGAGAATGGGGACATGAGGAAATTGAACAAAATTTCTCATGCCACATCATAGTGGGATTTCTGAAATGAAATATTTTGGGTTTGGGGCATTCGGTTTTTCAATGAAAAATTTAAAATTTCCAGGGAAAGCAGATACTCTTCACACATTAGCATGCACACACAAACACCCAGAAAAAGTGTTTACTTGAAAACTCAGTTTTCCATTGAAAAACCATTTCAAAGAAAAATCTTCAACCAGCCCTAGTATTAAAATTAAATACACCAGTGTCTGAAATTTTCTTTGAATTTGCACATTTGTTAAATGTATCTTCTACATTAGCCCAAGTCCCAGTGAAATGGTTAATAGCAAGTTTATGCAAATGAAACTAACAACTACAAAATATTAGGTTAGCTGTAAATTAATGGAGGGCATATTAGTTGTTGAACCTCTGGGAGGTTATCATCTTAGGAAAAGAAGGATGGAATGCTATGTATATTATCCTGGGCACTGTGTGGGAAATCTACTTCATGTCTGACCTTGCAGAAGAACAAATACAGAGGGGAAAAAAAACCTGAAGGGAAGTCTGTTTCTACACCTAGGGAGGGATTTTCAAAAACACTCAGCATTAGTCTAGCTTTGCTCCCCTTTAATTCAATGGAAAAGCTCCTTTACTCTTCAGCTGAAGGTGGAGTTAGGCCACTGCTTTGTGTCTTCAAAAATTCTGCTCCAAACACATGACTTATTGTAGGTGTTTGCTAATATTGCTGCACCCCAAAAGTTGGAAATATAGAGTGGGTGTAAGGAGGAAGATGTTCTGGGTGGGGAGGGAGAGTCTTAATTTTTTTTTAAATTGTGCAAGTGCCTAAGGAGCTTGATATGTGTGCATGATAATACTGCAAGTCAAAATAAATAAAGGGGTAAATAACCTGAGGGTATAGGCTTTTTGAATGCAAAATAATTGTACTGATTTCAAGGAGAGCCAGTAACCATATTTATTATAATCAGCTGCTATAAAAAGCCCTGCATGCATTTGGTAGATGAGTCTGCTCTACAAGTTCTAAGAGGTATGAAATGAATTCATACAGATAACTGACTCAGCCTCCCATTGATAGGCATGGCAGACTGTGCCAATCATTCTATTCTTTAGGAATTAAATGAAGACATGATTTTAGATGTCATGCTTTGGGTGTATAACCAATGTTCCTATTATCAATCATCCACAAATGATATTCAGATAGGTATTAATATGTCTCTGAATAGGATCTGTGAGTTGTTGGAGGACAAATAAGCTAAAAACATGCCAAACACTTCTGAGACATTTTCCTAAACACATTTTATTAATAAAATATATTATGTTGCTTGTTGATTCATATTATGGCTGGTGTTATAGACTTTAAAATCATTTCAGTATATTGACCACGTGTTGTAAATGAACAGTAAAAGGGATTTTGTAATATATGAAGATAACTGCCATATCAGGAGCCTAAAGCTTCAGAGCTGAGTAGAACTGCAACTAAAATAGTCTTTTGAAGATTCACAGAGTAACTAGTAGTCTAAAAATGGGTGATTGCATATCTACTTGGCTTCATAAATGTACAAGAGATAAACACAACATCTAGAACTTTGGCCATTTGCTTTGGTTGTGTGAAGGTACACATACTAATTGGGCTACAGGACTTGCCCTCCTCCTTTTAGTTCTCTAATCCTAAATGTGCAAAAGAGGGAAATTATTTTAGGAAAAGCTTAACCTGTATTTTAATATCTTTAAAGCTAAGGACGAGAGAATTAATTTTGCCTTTTTTAGAATCAACTTGAAAATCATGTGTTCTAAATTTAGATCAGACCTCAAAACAGCTGAGGTTCAAGTGGGCTCTAACAAAATGGGAGTCTGAAGCATCTGTATGGATTTGAAATTGCATTCACCTGGTGGTCCTAGAAGGAGGGCAAGCATTACTTTTTTTGAGCAGGGTCAGCTTCTGTTAGTTAGAACTCCATGCTTTCCTAGATTGATTTTCCTCTAAACAACAATGGGGAAAATGTTTCACAAAAACTTATTTCCATGAAATCCTCAACTAAAAATAAAGTTCTAAAGGTTACATAAAATCTCCCTTGGTTTGCCTTTCCCTGTTTAGAACAGTTGATCAGCTTCCAAAAAAAGAGGGTTAGAAATAGCAAAAGTATCTGCTAGGAGCACTACAACAGGACAAAGATGCATGTGAGCATTAGCTAAAAGACAGTTTTAAATAAGGTGAACTCCTAAACAGCTGCTTTGAATTAAAGAACCTTAGAAAACTTGGAGACATTGCAAAGAATCCAATAGTGCTGAAAGATATGGGAGGAGATATTGATTTTCAGCCTTCCCACAAAGAAAAAAGAGAAAATCTGTTACTATTATAAGACAGAAAAAGAGGAGGGGAAAGTCAACCTAACAGCCAAATATTGGAAAAAGAGTGCAAGAAATCCTTATGGATGCCAGGGGAGCTGATCTTAGTAGTTTTTGCCAGGCCTGCAAAACATTTTGCTACTAACCCCATACCCCACCTTTCCCTATGCAGAAACAAAATAACTAATGCCTTTCACCCAAATAAGGATAACTGACTTTTTTCTACCATGCTCCTACCTCCATGCTCCTACCTCCCTGTGCATTAATATGAATGAACAACACAATAAACAGAGTAACACAATAAACAGAGTAACCATGTGTGCCAGAGAACCAGGAATGTCCCTGTTTATGGCCAACTCCTGTTGACTTTACAGAAAACAGTATTTTGTCTTGTGGTGACCATCAGACTGGTCACTGGACAGAGCTACTAGCCAGCTGAGCTTGGGTGAGCAGAGATGTACCATTTCTCTCTTTTCTGTCCCCTTGCTCTCATAACCCCCATCCTAAACCACCAAGCCTTCCTGTATGCACCTCTCTGACAACTGTACAACCATACGGTAGGAACCCTCTGTCCCCAAGACAAGGGTTTTCATCTTGAAAATCTTATTGCCCTATAAATAAAGTCTGGTGTTTTTTTAAAAATATGCACACTGTCTCAAACTATTAACTACTGTAAATGGTTGGGGCATCTTAAATGCAGGCAGCTCTGAGTTTCAGAGGAACGTTTCTGATTTTTTTTTAATAAAAATTCAACTAGCAGACTGCTGTATTTAAGGCTTTTTGACAGTTAATGTTTCTACTTTTATCACAAATCCTGAGAGCCATCCCGACTCACTGAAGCCTTCAAATAGGTCTTGAACAGTTTACGTTTCAAACAGTTTTAGTCTTCAGGAGCCAGATATGTTCAAGAAAATATGCAGCATGACAGTGCCGTGTGGGTTAATCTGAACTACTGATGCAGTCTGTTCTTAATAACTAGTAGTGATAAAGTCAATAACTCTTCAGTAGGACTCTTTTGCTCCTTTGTCAGTTCCTAATCATGAAAGTCACAATGACTATTTGTTTGCTTGGTTAGTAATTCTTTGCAAGCTCCACACTATAGCCAGACTTCGTATTTTTGGCTGGGCCTGTGAAAGAATTTTTTGTCCTTTTCCTCCAATTGTAAAAAAACTCCTGCTCATCATAATAACATGGCTAAGAGTAGGTGCTGGTGTGTTAGCAAGAGGATCCCAAACGAACTGGCTTTCCATAACTCTGCTGCTCCCTATCAACCTGCTTTTATCTCTTCTTTCATTGTCCTCTGTGCAGTCAGTTATGCCACCAGCTTTACCAAAAGAGGGAAACTATGGCTGTTTTCCTTAAGCCTAGCACTGGTAGATAATGAAGGAACTGCGGATCATGAGCAATGTTTTAAAAAAAACAACACTGACCAGCTTTCATGCCTAGTGATTGGTTTACACTGTCTACATTTCCAAGGTGATCTACATAAGGAAAAGGGTTAGAAACTTACTTTTTAAACAATGAGAGCTGTAATTTATCCTTTGTTTTTAGCTCCCTGAAGTGTTGATGGCCCATAGTTGTGGGACCACAAAGGCCTACTGCGTAGGGCAGTATAATTTGTATTATATGGGAACGAGAGGGGAGAATTGGAGACAATATGATTAGACTGGGTGAAGTGTAAGTGCTGATTTCAGCATACAATATATAGCATACCTTGGATCCAGAATCAAAAGTACAGAATCAAAGAACTTGAAGATAGAAAACAGATATTAAGTCATCTAGTGCTAGTCGTCCTGCTAATGGCTTGATTTCCATTTCTGTGTACCAGGGGCCTGATTGCTTGTTATGCTATGGATCCTTTACACCACTCTGCTGGTGCAAAGGGGTCATAAATCAAACTACTGGTCTTCCAGTAACATAAGATGAATCCCAGGTGGTGCAGCGCCAGCATATTGGCTCTTTTAGCTTCCTGGAGGTGTTCTTGGTTTTAAAAGAGTGTGTGGCCAGAGTAATTGCAGTATGGGTATTCCCAGCTTCCGGAATTGCCCCCTTATACCATATGTACCAAGGCGTAACGTAGAGCAGCCGAGGAGCTAAACAGACCCCAGCTGGCTCCAGAACAAGGGGAAAAAAAAGGTAGCAATATTTGCCTCCCACTTCTCTCCTCTCTCTCTCTCTCTGTGCTGAACAGAGTTTAACCGGAACAGACCCAGTCAGACCCTTAGTGTAGTCAGTTATAGCTCTGCAAAGTTAAAGTAAATTTCCACCATGTTGATTTTTACAGTGTCTTAGGCCAGGTGTACACTTCACACTTACTTTGGTATAGCTATACCCATGGAGGGTATACTTTGGTATAGCTATACCCATGGAGGTGGAGATAGCTCTCCCATGGTTTAATATCTCCAGTCAGCTTAGAGCATCTTCACCAGATGCAAGCTGCACCAATGCAAGTTTCTAGTATAGTCTCGCCCGTCTATTAACTTTGCTCAGGTGTGAATGCCTACAAAGGTGCAAGGCAGAGGAGATTCACTCTCATTCACGCACATCCTTCCCTGCTTTCAAACTCCATACTGATTTCTCATTCACCAGACTCTCAACTTCCCCACTTAGTAGTTCACACTCCAGCTCGCCCCGTTATTCCCTAACCTGTTCAATGACTGCTCACCTTTTGATTCAGTCATGCACCACTCACCCTTGACAATCAATTTCCTTCCACCCCAAATTAATCAGTTCTCTCATCTCTTCTCCTCTTCCCACCAAATTAATCAATTCTCTGACATTTCCCTTAAATATCTTTCACATCCTCCCCAGTTTATCAGTTCTGGTCCCACTTCTAGCATATCTATTGCCTCTCAGAAGCATCTCTTGAAAGCTACAACAGTTACAGCAACCCCTTTATGCCAATCTTCTTACAGCTTCAGGAGCATCCCAGGAATTCTCCCAAGCTAGCCCCCCTCCAGTTCTCTTCTGGTGCCTCACCTCTTCTCCTGGCTGCTTCTCCAATCCCTACTTAGGGGCTAGAGATCCTGCTCTACCTTTTCCTGTGCTTAGAGCGGGATGCCTAAATCTTTTAGACTCATCTCTGAAAGGAGATAGGGAACTGAGTATCCTCTGTTCCAGTGCCTATGCTTGGAGAGGGACCATTAGAACTGGATTGTTGGAGGAGAAAACAGAGCTTTAGATTTGGTCTTACCTGGTTGGGGCTGAGACCAGTGGGCACAGACCAGGCTCAGGGGGGAGTCCAGAGGAACCACTGACCTCCACTTTCACGTGGAGGCAAGGTTGGGAGGAGTCTGGATGATTCAGCAGGCAATGCTGATCTGCTATTGGATTAAGAAGGAGTGTACCAATAAGGTAACTCCACCTACTGCTCTCATGCTGTGGCACTGGTTTACACTGAGTTCTTTCTCTAAATATTTTTCTTGGTAACAATAAAGGCTAGAAACATGTTTTAAAAATGAATGCTTAGATTCTGCAGAAGTTGAAGACAGTGGTTCGGAGGCAAGTTGGATTTTGTCTGGCTGAATAATTATTATAATAATAATTGTCGGCAAGACTGTTCTGTTGTTTTAAATCACCCTTTATAAGAAGCTGGGCTGGTATCTCAGTGTATCTAACAAATGTACACACAGTGAAAGAATTCCTCACTTACATTATTTTAGTTGTTTGATATTATTTTATTTTACTGCTTCTCCTACCTCAAAGGTTTTGTCAGTCTTTAGTTCTGTTTTTATAATACTTACTCAGGGTTTGATATTTAGCTGTATTGCAGTCACTTAAGAGATGAGACCACAGAGTGCCCTCTTAGTGGATTCCCTGAAGCAAATGCTAGTTTCATAGATTCATAGATACTAAGGTTTGAAGGGACCATTATGATCATCTAGTCTGACCTCCTGCACAACGCAGGCCACAGAATCTTACCCACCCACTCCTGCGAAAAACCTCTCACCTATGTCTGAGCTATTGAAGTCCTCAAATCGTGGTTTAGAGACTTCAAGGAGTAGAGAATCCTCCAGCAAGTGACCCATGCCCCATGCTACAGAGGAAGGCAGAAAACCTCCAGGGCCTCTTCCAGTCTGCCCTGGAGGAAAATTCCTTCCTGGCCCCAAATATGGCGATCAGCTAAACCCTGCGCATATAGGCAAGATTCATCAGCCAGATACTACAGAAAATTCTTTCCTGGGTAACTCAGATCCCACCCCATCTAACATCCCATCACAGGCCATTAGGCCTATTTACCATGAATATTTAAAGATCAATTAATTATCATGTTATCCCATCATACCATTTCCTCCATAAACTTATCGAGTTTAATCTTAAAGCCAGATAGATCTTTTGCCCCCACTGCTTCCCTTGGAAGGCTATTCCAAAACTTCACTCCTCTGATGGTTAGAAACCTTTGTCTAATTTCAAGTCTAAACTTCCCAATGACCAGTTTATATACATTTGTTCTTGTGTTCACATTGGTACTGAGCTTAAATAATTCCTCTACCTCTCTGGAATTTATCCCTCTGATATATTTATAGAGAGCAATCATATCTCCCCTCAACCTTCTTTTGGTTAGGCTAAACAAGCCAAGCTCCTTGAGTCTCCTCTCATAAGACAAGTTTTTCATTCCTCGGATCATCCTAGTAGCCCTTCTCTGTACCTGTTCCAGTTTGAATTCATCCTTCTTAAACATGGGAGACCAGAACTGCACACAGTATTCCAGGTGAGGTCTCACCAGTGCTTTGTATAACAGTACTAAAACCTCCTTATCCCTACTGGAAATACCTCTCCTGATGCATCCCAAGACCGCATTTGCTTTTTTCACAACCATATCACATTGGCAGCTCATAGTCATCCTATGATCAACCATACTCCAAGGTCTTTCTCCTCCTCCGTTGCCCACAGTTGATGAGGATAACAAGTCCTTTAGGGCAGTAAATGCTTGCAACCCCTGGTGTAACAAAGCTAAGATAAGATAGACCACAAGGAAGGTAATCCTTGGCTAAAGTTATACTCAAAGTGAGACATTACATGTGAAAGTCTGAGCTTAAACAAAAAACACATGAAGTAATGGTTGTGGGTTTCAGCTAGCTAAACAATCTTTCTGATAAGAAAACAAGGATTGTCAGGATAATGCTACTTACATCAGGTATTCTGCCCTGATGCTGAGACTTGGGGTAATCATGGAAGCTGTGACTTTCATGCTCTTCCATGGACCTTAGAATCATAGGGTTAGAAAGGACTGCAAGGGTCATCTAACCCCCTGCCAAGATGCAGGATTTGTTGTGAGACAGATGGCTATCCAGCCTCTGTTTGAAAATCTCCAATGAAGAATATTCCACAACCTCCCTAGGAAAGTCTGTTCCATTGTCCTACTGTTCTTACGGTTAGGAATTTTTTTTCTGAGATTTAATCTAAATATGCTATGCTGTAATTTGAACCCATTGCCTCTTTTTCTGCCCTCTGTGGCAAGAGAGAACAATTTTTCTCCATTTTTTTTAATGGCAGCCTTTCAAGTATCTGAAGACCACTGTCATTTCCTCTCTTAATCTCTTCTTTTCCAAACTAAACATACCCAGTTCCTTCAGCCTTTGCTCATATGGCTTGCATTCCATCCCTTTGATCATCTTTGTCATTCACTCTGAATCCTTTCCAGTTTCTCTACATACTTTCTATACGTTGATGACCAAAACTGGACACAGTACGCCAGACAAGGCCTAACCAGTGCCAAGAAGAGCAGTATTATCACCTCCTGTGACTTACATGCTATGACTCTGTTAATGCAACCTAAAATTGCATTTGCAAACAGCATCGCATTCCTGACTCATGTTGAGGTTGTGATCCACCACAACTCCCAGATCTATCTCAGCAGTGCTGCTGCCAAGCCAGTTTTCTCCATTCTGTATTTGTGCATTTGTTTTTTCCCCTAAGTGTAGCACCTTACATTTGTCTTTGATGAATTTAATTTTGTTGTCTATAGCCCAGTTCTCCAATTTATCAAGATCCCTCAGAATATTAGTTCTAGCCTCCAAATTTTTGGCAATCCCCCCCCAGCTTTGTGTCATATGCAAACTTGATCAGTGTGCTCTCTATACCTACATCTCGGTCATTAATAAATATGTTAAACAACACCGGACCCAGAACAGATCCCTGTTGAACCCACATGAGACCTCCCTCCAATCCAACATCATTCCACTAATAATCACTTTTTGTTTGCTGTTGTTTAACCAATTATGTATCCACTTAATGGTAGTTCTGCTGAGCCCACATTTCTTCAGCTTACGTATTCGAATGCATGTGACACTGTGTCAAAAACCTTGCTGAAGTTCTGGTATATTGTGTCCTCTACATTCCTCCTATCCACCAAATCAATTATCCTGTTAAAGAAGGAAATCAAGATGGTTTGGCATGATTTGTTCTTAGTAAATCCATGGTGGCTGCTAGTGATCACCCCTTCATCCTCCAGGTATTCGCAAATTGAATGTTTTATACATTGCTCAGGTAGCTTCCCAGGTATCGAAGTCAGGCTGACTTTTATTAAACTAGAAATGTTTAATAAAACATTTAATAAATGGCTTAAGGTTTTTAATTTAAATGTGATGATACAGTCATGAGGCTATATATAGTATCAAGAGTTTAGTTCACCACAAGGTAATCCCATAGACTGGTTAAGATCCAGGGCAGACGTTTGTTTTTCGCACGTTTTATACTTTGCTGTGGCGTTTAAAGGACCTGGTTAAAATATGTGAATATCAACGTTTATACTTGATTACTTTGCTGTTTCAGCACCCCAAGAAGATGCTTTTAGGTTTGAGTTGTATTCCTAAACTTTATTTGATTTGGGATTTATTAATATCCAGATCTCTACAAAAGCTCATACTCACAGAACTTTCTGAAAGATATTAGTAGATTTAGAGTGGAAGGCTAATGCTAACACCCAAGCTCTGGGATAATGCAGGAATATACACAACCAACATGGGAAGAATATGTGATGGTGGATTTTGGTAGTTAGAATCTTTGAGTGACAGTCTGACCTATGTGTCAGGTTAAACTAAGCAATATTTTTTGTAAGAAGCATTAATGGTTGTGGCATAGGATTTCTGTGTCAAAAGTGTGATCACTTACAGGTCAGAAACAAAGATGACGCACAAACAGAGAATAAATGTGGTTTGACTAATTCTGAAATATTCTAATTTTTGTTCAGTTTAGTGGGAGTGTCTCCTAACATTAGACAAAATACCATCTGTTTGGCACAAGGATGCCAAAGGTAGTGGGCATAAAGAGCCACTTTCTAATCCAGCACACCCATACAGTAACAGAACAGGCATCAAGAGGGGTCTTAATTAACATGCTTGCTACAATCCCATAGTCCCAAGTGATTTGCCAACTTCAGGCTAATGCAAGGCACCCAGCTACTCATCAAGCATGCTATGATCAGCTCCATGTGTTAGCAGTAAGTGTATGTTACTCTTCCTTAGAACAGCAGTAGAGTGTGTCTGAACACTAATAATCCTTCATCCCCTAAACTCTAAGGTATACCACATGGTCAACCCTGCTCTCTTTCCCTTATACTTCATCATGACACAAGAAAGCAAAAGTTGGCCTGGAGTTAGTTTTTTACAGAACAATAGATGAGAAAATTAACCCTGCATTGCACAGTGAGCTACTAATATTGAATTGCAACACCTGATGTCTAATGCATGTCATATTGAATGAAGTTAAATGTTTGTTTAAATTTTAAAAAATGCTGATTTTATTAAATTGCTGAAATACTTATTAGAGATGTTCTCAAACAAAATCAATAGAGGCAAACACTTTGTGGGCTCTGGCCTTGCAATGTGGCTCTATCAGTAGTTAAATTTTTCTCAAATATGCAGAAATTACACCCTCCTTCCCATATAAAAGCTGTTAACTTAGTGTAAAAACTGCACAAGTGCATTTCCTGTGAGGACAATCCATACGAATAAGGAAATCCGCAGTTAATGCTAACATTAATTTCCACAGCAACTTCAGTTCACATGTCTAATCATGCAAATATCTTGATACCTATATGCACACAGAGTCTTCATCTTCACAGCAGACTTGCTTTTACTTCCCATGTTCCCACATATCCAGTTCCCTCAGTACACAAGATTAATTGAACGTTTTTTTCTGAAGTAGAGATAGCACAGTACATGCTTTTACAAAGAAAGCATGTCTCTTGGTAAAATACCTTAAACTCCCCAAGGCTGCAGGTAAACTTGTGCATTTGCGTGGGGTTTGGAGGAACTGAATGGATATGTGCATTGTGTGTGGATGTATGTTGGAGGGAAAGGCATTTCTGTTGTGCAGGTAAAGAGTCTGTGAATGTGTAGGGTGCTGTAATATTTGGCAATATGGGGCATATGCAGGTATGTAGATGCAAGGAGGAGTGTGTGGGGCCATAGGGGTAAGCAAGATATAGCATGGAGAAGCAAGCAGGACTATGGGGACAGCATGGGGCTGGGGGTTAGTAGAGCTACGATGTAGGGAGGAAATAGGTTAGGGAGTGAGATTGTATTGGAATTGGGAGAGTAAACAGATCTTAACTGGGAGCAAAGAGATTCCTTTCCCTGGTGAACCATAGCATCAGGTGAAAAACTACTTCTCTCTGGCTTCTTCTTCACCTATTCCCTGTGTTCCCCTTCCACAGACATGCTCATTCCCCCTGCCTTCATATTCCTGCTCATTCCCCATGGTTCCTCCCCTCCCCCCCCCCCAGGCTTCTGGCTAGCAATATGTTTGCCAGCAGCAGAGCTGTCTTGATGACCATCCTAAGGATTGTGAAAGTGGCTCTCCTGCTGACAAACCACAGGAAACTTCTTGTTCCCAGATTGTGCCTCTTCCATTGTGGAGATGCAAACTGGCTTTGTCAGCCCAATTTGGCTGCTACTTTACTCTCTCTTTGTTCCTTCCCACCATTTCTTGGCACCTAATAACAAGGGAGATCAGGAAGAGGGGTGGCTTGTTGCTGAATTTTACTAACAAACCAAGCTTGAACCTCCCCTGTGCCTCCCACACAGGCACTGTGTGGATCTAATGAACCTCATGCTCTTCACTGTGCAGAACAGTTGCTTCACTAGTCTGTGGAGAGAGAGAGGTGTTGTAGCACACTTGATATTTCTCTCGGAGCACAGAGAATCCCCCCTCCTGTAAGCTAGAGCAGGTGCATCGGGTGGAGAAAGCAGGGCAGCCCTGGTGTTCCCTGATGCCACCACCTTTTTCATGTGCATACCCTCCCTCAATGCCATCCACACCAAGAATGAGAGAAAATTGCATTCTTTGCCACAGATACACTATTCCCCCATCACTTGAGCAGTAAAATCAAAGGGCAGAAAGGAAGTGACTGTTTGACAAGACCCCCTTATTGAAATGCTGTGTTTAGACATCTTCCATCTGACTGCAGAGTTTATATAAATGTTAGTACTTCTGAAATGTTAATTATAATTGCAATTGTAGTTTAAATACATAACATGATGCATTTTAGCTTGAGAAAAGTAGAGATAATTTTGTCACAAATCTATTTTTAGAGTAGAGTAGAGTATTTACCAAGAAGCAAACAAAATTAAATTGGTAATGTTAGCTATTTTTGAGAAAATTATAAAGCAATGTCATTTCCATAATTTATCTCAAAACTTTCACAAAATATACACCAAGTGATATTACAGTAATTTGGATATAATCTATAAATCCATATAATCTAATCTGTTTGCACAGGTAACACATTGTATAATTACTAAGTATTATATTACAGGACCTGAACAAAAAGCCTTTTTAAATATAAGGACAACGTATAAAAAGTAAAATGAATAAAAGCATAGAAATTATTTAAACAAAAATCTTGTTACACATGCCTTTGTTCTTGAATACTTGTATTGAGAGAGAGCTAAATGATAGTTTCTGAAGCTTTAAGTATTCTATCAAAGATAATTTGTAATTCTGTTTTTAAGAAATTGAGGACTGCAATATTTATGAGTCCTTTTACTGAGATCTCCTGTTTGCTTAGCAGCAGCAAAACAATGACAAACTAGCAAATTGAAAAGATGTCTCTCCTAGACTCCCCCTAAAATAGCTGTAGAAATGATTTATTCAATATAACTAATGCTGTAAAATATCTCTTTAGTATTCAGTATTTTATTAGATTATCATTCCAGTAATGATACACGGGGCCTGTTCCTGATCAATCTTGATTGTCTGGAGTTTATATGTGCCCCAGAAGGTTGTATAAATCAGCTTTACACCAGGAAGGTTGGTCAGGTATACAAGTAGGAGAGCTGTACTGATTAGCCAGATGCGTAAGGAGGGTTGGATATTGTAGGACTGCTTAGGAGCCAGGAAACTTATAAAAATGAAATCCCCACTAGCCTAAGCAGCACTGCACACTTGAAAGGTTGGTAGCAAATTGCTCCTCCATCCTCCCAGCACAACTGGGGCACTCTGGGGCCAACTGTCTCCTCATGCTCCCCCGCACTGGTGTGATTCTGCACCATCCCCAGTGTTGGTCTGTGACTAAGCACAACTGAGCTCAGAATGTATAATTTTCCAGCTTTGCCTAGCTCATATAAAACAGGAGGAAAATCACTGAGATTGTAAAATCTCTTACAGGAGAAACTTGTGGCTGCAAAGTCTTGATAAGAAAAAAATTGGTTGATTGTTTGTCGATCTTCCCCATCTTTATATAAATTGACTGATATTATGTAAGTGTGTTGTGATTTTTCTTCAGGTGCCAAGTGTTTGGCACAAACTACTCAAACATTCCAATGGGTCCACGCCAGCTCACTGGCAGAGTTTAGGGGCACGTACATAAGGGCACGCTTCTCTTTTCAGGAGAATGTGAGGAAGCAAAAATCCTTCTGGGATTCCCACTGTTCTTCCTGCCCATATTAATCTGCTTTAACAGTAAAGCTAAGTGAATGTTTATGACTCAGGGTGATTTCTGTGGAGTAGCATAGAAATGACACTCCAATTATTACTGCTGACATAAAGCTATCACTGCCTTATAACACTATGTCAAATGCATTGTTAAAGTAATATTTGAATTACCTTTGCCATTTGGGTAGAGTTTGGATTTGTCTGAGCTCATGCATAGTTTAAATGAAAAATCCTTTGCAAAGCCTGAAAAGGCATCTCTTGTGATGAGCTTTATTTATTCTGGAACATTCTTGGCAAAATTTTATTGGAGGCATTCTTTTATTCTGCTTTCTCTTATCAGCAGTTAAATAGGAGGGAGAGCAGAACCCTGCTGCTCCTTTTATAATAATGTTGCCCCTTTGGCCCTAGCAATTAGCCACTATTTGGGACCTTGTCAGGTTGTTTCCATTAGGAGGTGAAATTGATGGTACAAATCAGGTATTTCTTTGGTGCAATCCTATTTATTTACAAAGAATGTACACACAGCCCTGTTTCCCTGAACAGAATCATACAATGGCAGGCAGTTTCCTTTCTGAGAGCCTGCCTTTCCAGCACATTTTGCGTCCAAGGAGCTCTGTCTCTCTTCTTTCTATAAGGGTCACATGTGCGACTGCTTCTCTCACTGTCTGCTGGCTTTATTCTGTAGCACACACCCACAGCTTGCTGAACCACCCCCTTATCCCCTTGCATTTACAATCAGGTAACCTCTTGGCCCACATGCTTAGCTCCTGATCAGGCCTTGTTATGCAGCCCCAGTGACTTGGGCAGTGGCTTCTATTATTTCCAGTTGTCTCACTTTATAAAAAGGCTTAATTGCTTCTTGCATTTAGCCTGAAAGAAGAGTATTTAGCACACCTATCAGCTTTAACCGGGTCTGTGATTGTCTATAGATCAAGGACCTGCTTGATGGCAGCTGTTAGCACCTTCCAGTATAACAATATCATTGCATTTTAAAATGTGTGGTGTCTTCATGAGAATGTAAGATGATCATCTGCAGGAGTCAGGAAGGAATCCTATTTCTCCCTTTCCCCAGTGTACAGTGTCTCACAGCTGTGTAAATGTATTCTGTTTTTTTTTACCTTCCTTGGAAATATCATATATTGACCTCTGCTACTGAAAGAGTTGAGTCAAACTGACTAATGCCCTGACCGTGCGTTTTTTTATGAGACTGTGCTAGCTTCTTAAGTCCTCATATATACATTTCTCTTGGTAGTAAAAAGGAAATCAGTAATGGTAAATTGCTTTCTAGTTCATATTTGCGACCAGCATCTTTCCTGGCTTTGCTCCTGATGGATGTAAGTTTCAGAAAGCCTCATGTTAATTGAGTATTTTAGGATCTACTCCATCTTGTCACAGACCATTCTCTGAAGAGTCTATGGTTGTAGTGATTAGTGTCTTCCCTGTCATCTCATCATGCTCATGTTGTAGTTCAGTGGTTCTCAGGCTTTTGTACTGGTGACCCCTTTGACACAGAGAGCCTCTGAGTGCGACCTCCCCCTTATACACTGAAAACACTTTTTAATATATTTAACACCATTTTAAATGCTGCAGGCAAAGCGCGGTTTGGGGTGGAGGCTGACAGCTCGCGACCCTGCTGAACTAACCTCGCGACCCCCTGAGGGGTCCCGACCCCCAGTTTGAGAACGCCTGTTATAGCTGAAACAGGGCAAATTTCAAAATGTTTGGAGATTTGGCTAAGTTTTTCTTAGCTTATCCAACCCTTATCTGAAGTTTTCTGGTCTATCAAATTCATATGGAAATTTACCAAGATTTACATTAGTTCAAGTTTCAAATCAGGCTGAAAATAACAGCAACATTTTTTAACAGTATTTCAGGATTTCTGGTCCCATTTGTAAATGGAAATGCAGAGGATAGACAATATTCTATTCTCCAGGGCTTTGGAGGGAGTGGGGAAGGTCTCCCAAAGGGGAAGTTGGGGATAGACTGACCAGTGAACTTAAACATTAGGCATAATAAGTGGAGTGGTAAAGTTCCTGATGCATTTTGACTGGAGTTTTAAAAATATTGCACATTTCCACTTTCACTGGAATTGTTCGGCATTAATACTACTGAAGATTTCAAACACAGAAGCTGTTAACCTATGAGACTGGCTCTAAGCTGGTGCATGGAATCCAGTGTTTTTTCATATTTTGCCAACCTATTCATGACAATACACTTAGTAAAATTTTGGGTTGTAATACTTTTGAAAACATTCCAATTAGCCCACAGAGCTACAACCCGCCTGCTATTAGCAAGTTTGGTAGGTTAAGCCATATAATAATGGTGCTACCTTGGGTCCCTAATGAATACTAGTTCCATTTCAAGGTCCTTGTATTAATCTTGGAGACTTTCACTGACTTGGATCTAATATACCTTATGGACTTCATCTCTATGACCAGAAAATTCCATGACAGCTACCATCAGGAATGATGGGGTTGTCCACGGCAAGAGTTATCTGTGTGAGTTCTTGAGTCAGGACTTTCTCAGTGGCTAGCCTATGGCTATGTAACTCATTTCCTTAAGATATTAAAGTGACTCCTAATCTTCCTGCCTTCAGGTTGAAATTCAAGACCAGTCTCCTTACCATTTACTTTCCAATAAAAACAGTAAATCACTAGTAACCAGTGCCAAACCCCTTTCTATACCTTTTAATTGGAGGAAGTGTTTCTTTCTTGTAAATTGCTCAGATACCATAGTGATGAGTGCAGTATAAATACGTAGACAGACATAAATATGGGCTAAATCCCTAGCCCTGCAGTTAAACCCATATTCATATTCATTATACAAATATTTAGGACTAATTGTCATACACTCCTTATGGAAAAGTCTTATAGAATTGAATAGCAGTCCACAGAATTTAGTTAAACATCATGTGGGCCTCCATTTCAAGTGCCTACTAAATTTTGGTACCCAGCATGAGAAATGGGCTTTTACCAGAGGTGCGGAACACCCAGTGCTCCCATTCATTGCAGCCACAGCTATGGGTGCTCAGCATTTCAAAATACAGGTTCTAGGTGTCTCAAGTTTGGCATCCAGAATAGTGGATACTTTTGAAAATATAGACCATGGATTTTAATAGTAATATATTGTCTATAGATTTAATGAACGTGTGTGTGTGTGTGTATGTATGTGTATATATATAAAAACCCAGATCCTCTGAGTGCTCGTCCAGTGCCTTAGCTCCAGCATTGACTCTTATGGAAAAGCCCTACACAATTTAAAAGAAAATAGTAGCCTTACTGACAAGTTTCAGAGTAGCAGCCGTGTTAGTCTGTATTTGCAAAAAGAAAAGGAGGACTTGTGGCACCTTAGAGACAAACCAATTTATGTGAGCGTAAGCTTTTGTGAGCGACAGCTCACTTTTATAACATATGCTAGCTATGTATAGTAAGGCTACTATTTTCTTTCTATGTATAACTAGCATATGTTATAGTAAGGCTACTATTTTCTTTTAAATTATGTAGGACTTTTCCATAACAATCAATGCTGGAGCTAAGGTGCTGGACAAGCACTCAGAGGATCTGGGTTTAATTCCCAGCCCTGCCATTGCCATACTCTGTGATCTTAAGCAAGTCACTTCCTTATTGTTTGTGCCTCAGTTCCCCATCTGACCAATGGAGATAATACTTCACAAGGATTGCACAAAGATACATTCTTTGAAGTTTGGGGCGTTCCATCAGGTGAGGGAGACCAAATCAGTACCTGGACAGAAAGAAAAAATGTTTGCAGCATAAAGTGCTTCTGCCCTTTTTAGTTGAAGTGTGAATACTATTTTCTACATTCTGGGAGAGTAAATAGTGATACTTTAAAATATACATTGTTATCATTTGTGTGATGCAGTAGGTATATTTTCTTTAACTTGCCAAAACCGCATAGAAGGAATAACAGTCAAAGCACTAGGGCAGTGGTTCTCAACCTGTAGTCTGTGGACCCCATGAAAGACTTAGTTTAATTCTGTTCAGTCAGTTTTCAATCTATGCATACAAACAATAGAAAAGGGATCTGCATCTCCATTTGAAATTTCCAAAGGGGTCTGCACTTCCAGTTGAAAATGTTTTGGGGTCCACACTTGAAAAAAGAGAACCACTGCATTACAGTACAGGAAGCACTAATCTTTGCTACTTGTTTTAATCCCTCATATTAGGGCATGTAATTTTAAATGTAAAGCCTTTCTTTAGACATAGATATGAATATATACCTAGCTTTCAGGCTTAAATGTATTTCTGTTGTGTGTGTGTGTGCGTGCATGCATGTGTATATATATATATATTCAGTAAGACAAGATGGGAGAAAATGTCAATATAACATCATACATCAATAGAAGTGTACCTGTTATAGTTCAAAAGACCACTGAATGTCCCTGGATTTGATAAACAGAGAGATCAATCACATATTTAAACCATTTTCAAGGGGAAAAAAAAGAAATCTATTGCATTGCAGTAAAGTGGGCAGTATTCAGCCGATAAATTCTGTGAGTGAATGTTCCTGCTTTTGGGCTTTTTAATATCTATAAATCTAGACATTTTCATATTGCTATGATTGTCTAGATTTTTGATCTGTTGATAACAGGTAAAAAGAGAGAATCTGGCATACAGTTGTACTGATCTAGAAAATGACAAGCCAGCCTGTCATTCAGTCTCAGTTTGAATTAGTCAAGCACATGTCAAATCAAAATATTTAGCATATTTTCAGGATATCTTGCTACCTAAACATTTGGATTGTTTATGTGAGTGTAAATGTGAGATGTGGGGTGCTGAGAATTTTGAAACATCTGCCACCCCCCCTAATTTTTCAAAATTACCATTGAAATAAAAGTCTCTCCTTCTTTCAAAAGGACAGTCTATTGAATGTATTGTCAAATGCCAAGGGAAAAGATAGGGGGCAGGTGGGGGCGTAAACTAGTTGTGTTTTCAGCAGAGAATGTAGTGATTCCCATTGATGAAACCAGGCAGTGACACACAGGGAGAAAGCACTGTATACAAGTAAACCATTCTCGACATGTCCCTTAGGCACTTGGCTTTCTCTTGTTATTCAGTGCATTGGAATATGCTATTATTATTTCCCACGTGATGATGTGTGTGCCTATGCTGTCACTTTCCATTGCTGGAATAAGCAGTTTGAGCTGAATTATTTGTGTTTAAATATTCCTTCTTTTCTTCCTCAATGAAAAGTTTTTCTTTTGCAATTTCAGGACTTACTGAATTTGATCAGTGAATTAAAAACACGATTCTCCCTTCTCTTCCCCCATCTCCTACTCTAAAATTAAGAAGAGCCAATTACATTGTGGACTGTTTCTAACATGTATTGGGCCCTTGTAGTTAAGTATAAACTAAGATGGAGAAAATGCAGCTCTGCCTTGCAGTCCTGTTAATTTCCAAATGTAGGGCTTGCTCCTGAAGATACTGAATGTGGGCAACTACCATTGATGTCCAAAGCAATTCTGGGTGCTCATCCTCTGTCCAGATCAGACCCAAAGAAAGGTGTTGTACATGAGGCAGTCCTAACAAACATATTTTTGTTTTAAAGTAATCAAGTGGCACTTTTCCTTGTGTTTTTCAAGGATGTTCTATCTGTGGTACACACATTTCTTTTGCCTATTCATGAACATAGTAGTGTAATGCCGTTTGTCACCATTTTAAATCAGGACTAAGACCTCAAAATCCTGATCACAATCTCAACTGGCTGGTCCTGAAGGAAAAAGGTTCTTGTGTTGTTCCCCCTCCACTCCCATATTTTTTTTTGCCACTCCTCTTATTCAGTACAGGCTGTGGGTTTTTTAAAGGTGGTAGGGAGGCAAAAGCACACTCTTTAGCATCCCTGTCAGTATAAATAATGTAACCACATGCTGAACTGTTTAAAACAAATAACAGAAGTAATAATTAGAGCTGGAAGGGAAACTGTTTTCCTATCCCATGAAAATGTTCAAGATTCTGAAACTATTTCCTGTTCTGCTTTAGGATGAAACTGCAACCTTTCAAAACATTTTGTGAACAATGTGTATGAGAGAGTATGCAAGAGAGTGTGATCAACAGTCAAGTGGTTAGGGCACTCACCTTGGATGTAGAAGACCCCAGTTGAAGCCCCTATTCTGCCTGACCTGGAATTCATAGATTTCCCCTCCGCCCCTGCCTTGTTTTGGTTTTTTTTCTGATTTATTCAACTCACAGTCAAGGATCAGATCTGTGACAACTGTCCTTTGACTGAGAGAAGTTAGATAGAGCACGCTTCAGGGTCCCCCAACAGAGCTCTTGATTTGTGCCTGATAATGCTGCCCTCAGACTGTTCCCAACTCTGAGCATTATTTAATCGTTTATTTAAAATGTCCTTGACTTTAACAAGTTGCACATATATATTTGGCTATCAGTCAGTGAGATGCAATCACTGGTCCCAGACCTGAGAAGCTTATTTCACTATTTTATTATCAGATCACACATATTCAGGACTATGCTGTGGCTTTGAGCCACTGTCCAAGGCTGGCAGATTGTCAGTAGGTACTTCCCTAGCAGGAGCACAATGCCTCGGAGCCAGAGAATGCAGCTCTTCCCACGTCCTCTGAAAGGATGTGGAGGTGTAATTCTTATTCTTTTGTATTATTAGTGCTTGTCTGATGTCCCCTCTTTTCCATCCTACAACAGAAAATCAATACTAACTCACTGCATTAAAATTGTATGATCCCATCTCTGAGGAAGAAAGAAAGTAATCATTTGCACGAGTAGCAGATGGAACATAACAGTACCTAACAGCTACTGGGGGAGAGTGTAGCTCCATTCAAATCAATGGCAAAGCTCCCAGTGATTTCAATTGGCTCTGGATTTTATCCAGTTTTCTTTGCCTCCTCTTCTAAGCATGGACTCCATCCTGGGGGATCTGAAGAAGGAAGTTGTATGATGCACAGAAAGAGGAAACAGTTCCAGGCTCAGTGATGACCTTATGTCAATAGCACTGGCTAGACTTTGGTCATATTTGCATGGTTACCTCCATTCATACGTATTAAATTAAAACAATTAAACTTTTACTTCAAAATGTAAACTTTCCACTGCAAAGCTTTCTACACAGAGAGGTGCACTCCAGATGTGTGTCTTGAGTCACTGTAGCAGAGGTGTACATGGTTTGTCCAGCTCAGAAAATTAAACGAGGCAATTGTAGCATTATGCAAAGTGACAATTTCAACACCAAACATAAAATATATCAACAGTTGTATCCAAGCTTCTGCTTTAGTTCTCTATATGTGTGGGAAATAGAGAAAAAGTTAAATAAGTGGTATATCCATAAAAGAGTCAAGCAGGGTTGAAGCAATGTAAACATGATCTGTTGTCATGAGAAAATATCTCTAGATAAAATTTTATATGTAAGCTGTGTAGTCAAAGTCAGAAAAATTTCCATATGACCTTCTGAGGCACAAAATATGGAATCCTGCCATTGGCCAGCTGTAAGTCAAATAGCCATCTCAAAGACTTATTGATAAAACTGTCCTCTAGAATAATTTGTACAGGGTCTTACTGTGAAATAGCATCACAGTGAAAAATATCCTGCAAGTGTGCAAGAATAAATGTGCATATAATTAATCATTACAACCTTTGAATTATACAATGCTGATTTTTAAGTCATTTGTTTTACTTGCCACCCTTTTAGTAGGTGACATAAAAATAAAATGTCTGCTCAGCTAATTAACAGTAAATTACACTCAATTAACCAGAGAAAATGTCACATAAGAGTATGGTATTGTTGTCTGTTTAAAAGTTTCTTTGGTTTGTTTTCACTATGACAGATCAGGTCAGTTGCCCCCTACTGGCCACCCACCAGATTTCTGTGCGGGAGCGCCAAGCCTATGGATTCCCCAGGTGTGTTAAGCCTCTGCAGACTGAGTGGAGTCCAGCTACTGTGCCAATCTTGGTGTCTATAGGTACACTCTTGGGGTTCAGATCTGCTGAATAGCACCCCATCCTGAGAGCTGGAACCTGCTGCAATGGTTACCCTTCAGCCCTGTACTTAAACACACTTTCTCCTTGTACTCCACTCCAAGGAGTGAGCTTTGTAGTTTATACTTTCTCTCTCTCTCAGGAAACTGATGGTAGTTGTGAAGCAGATAATAAACAAACACATACACACACACTGCAATGAATTTAACACCTGAATGCTCTTATTTAACCAAATAAAGCACAAGAGAGTACAGATCATTTAGAAAACAATAAGCATCTTAGCTGCAATCCCCTCACAAGCTCACCCATCCCTTGGGAGTTTTTGGGGCTCAGAAAAGCAGGCAGGGCCTCATGAAGGCCCCTACATACTTGGTTGCTGCTCTCTTCTTTTGAGCTAGAGACAAAATGTCCACAATCCCTAGATAAATCTGCTCTTCCCTTTTTGCTTTTAGCCCCCTCTCTCAGGTGATACCCTTGCCAGCTTCTCCTCACCAGCACAAACCCCTGCCAGGTGACTTCATTGCCAAGGCAACCTCTCCCTTGCTAAACCATTTCTGCTGCTTATAAGTCAGTCTGCTGTGCAGAGCTATTACATTTCAATGGCAGAACATTTTAAATCAATGGCCCTCTTTCGTTATTCTTTTGCCACCAACCTTTGGAATTTCAGCCCAACAATGAGGCAAACAGATAATAGAGGAGGTAAAAGGCTGCACGTTCAAAATGGAGTTTGCGAGTTGGCAAAGATGCATAGAGTTCATAATCTCACACAGCATCCATAAATTATAGAGACAGATTCCCAAAGTGTAACAATGACACATTGTTTCTTTTCTTTTCAGATTCAGACTATTACCCAGTTACATAGCTGGAGAATGTTTGCAATTGTTCTCACTCCACATACTTCACAGCCCAATTTCTTGTATTTTAGAATTCTTCCAATGATGATTGCAAAGAAAGGATTCATTTTTCCTTATAAGAAGAATTCCAGAGAAAGAATATAGTCTGATGGTCTAGAATACTTGAAAAACAACTCTATAGAAATAAAACTCAACTAGCCATGTCATGATAAATATGCTTTATAATCAGCAGCAGATTGTAGTTGTAATCCAACAGTGGTACTTTTGGTCCCACTCCATCCCGTCCCAGTTTTACCTCTGCAACTCTTCAGGTGTCTAACCTTATGCTCCCTGCTCATGATGCTCTTCATTCTCATCCTGTCCTTTCCCTTTTCGCCCTGTTTCCCTTTCCCTTTTCCCATTTCCTTCTCACTGCAATGATTCCTTCCTCTCCTCCACTTTAATCCTAAATGTGTCACCAAAATAACCCCAAACTAAGTTGTTGTAACATAAATGAAACAAATTAAAAGAGATTTTCAAACTAATGTGATCTGTGCTTGCCATCACCCTATTTGTAACCTTTTCTCCCATGGCTTATATGGGGCATTTTTTTGTCTTCTTAGTTTGTCAACTCCTTTGAGCAAAGAACAGCACTTTAGAAAGAAAGAGTAAGAAACGATTTTTTTCTAGCTAATATTTTAAATGGAAATTGAACTTCCAGAAAAGCAATAACACACACAATTTTCACATAGACATTTTTTAGTAATGATTCCACACTCAGCCGTATTCAAAAACAAAACATTGGCAGGACATTTACATGGATTTCAAACATATTCACAATTAGGACACAATCTGCACAAGCCAGTGGAACCTATAAGTTCTTTGACCCAATGAGATTCACTAACAGACCCCTGAGATCCTGTTTAAAAAAACATCTCAACAATGCCAGTCCACATAAAATCATGTAAAATCACAATTTTATTTGGCACAATAAGAAATAAATGAGAGATGAAGGCTCTCTGAAAGCAGGGTGGGAAACAAAGAAAAAAATTAAAATACCAGAGGTAAGATTAATTAATTAATATTAATAGAATTTTTAAATCCTAGCAGAGAAATTTCACTGCTCTATAATTCCAAAAAATTCTTTCCCCTAATATTTCACTGCCATCGATGCAATCTCATATATGTTTTCCTTTATATATGTAAGTGTTGTAAATATTCTTGTGGCCTTTTCATATACTTCTGGATGCTACTTGAAAAGAGGACAACTGTCTTTCAAACTAATTAAAACCTCTGACAGCTCTAAAACTCTACAACACTGCAATTGATTGCGCACCATTCCCATTATACAATACAAACATAAGGACCATTTGGAAAGACTCAGCCAAGTCTGAAGCTGTCTAAATCAAAATTGCCATTTGTAACTTGGATGGAAAATCTATCGCACAGCATTACAGAAAGGCACACTCTCTTTGCCTTTCTCTTAGTCTACTTTTGGGGCTACTCATGTGAGTAAGGATTATGGGGTAATGTCTAGCATGCGTGGCTATATATTAAGTCATTCAAGAAATTCCTATTTGTATTCCAGGTTGTATGTAAAGCACGTGTACAAGCTAGCAGAGGTAAGGTTGAGTGGTAAAGCTTAACTTCTGGAATTTCCTCACTTTGTAGTATTTTATTTCCCCTTTATTGGGGTCAGATTGTAGCCTGTTCTGTTCAATTATAAGTAAAGATGTAAGGCATCCCTTACTTTTCTGTCCTCTTATCACTCTACCCTTCACAGACCACCTTTTCACTCTGGACACCTCCACACCACTCACTTTCTGCACTCTCCACATACATTCACTACTGTCCACACTTCTGAAATTCACTTACCACTGACTCTGCTCTTCTTGAACAATATACTCTGTAGCATTCTTTCTCGGTCCCTGCTATCTCAGCCCCTCTACTCTTTGCTGCATTTCAAATTCCTACTCTCTGCTGAGTCCCCTGGCCTAGCAAACACTGTTGCATGGTTGAAAAGACCTGCCGGGGGAGATGATTAGGAAAGGGGCTCTATGGTGTGCAGGAGTTGGGAACCAGAGAAAGGCATTATGGTAAAATCCTAGATAGTGGCCCTGGAGTCTTTGTCTCCTCCTCTCCGTGGATTTGAGAGAAGAAGTGCCTGAAGCTGAAGATCATAAGAGAGGTAGCAGGGCCAACAATGGATAGATCTTCTTCTCCCTCTCCTCAGAGGGGAAAAGGACAGGGGAGGTTCAGTATGGCCTCTCTTCTGAGCCCTGCATTGCTTTGCACAGTGAAGTATAGAGTCCCTTCTGCTCCCCTGAACAGCTGTGAGCTGGCAGGAGAGGTGAAGCAGGAGGCTGTTTAAGTGCCACGTGGTTTGTGAGAGAGGTATTTGCTGCCAAAGATTATTCCTTTTGCTACCTTCTGACAACATGGGGCTAGTCAAGGGATGCCATATTCAACCACACACGTCCCAGGAAAGACTAGATTGGGAAAATTAGGTTTGTTTAGAAATGTGTTAGCCAGTCATGGACAATCCCCGTGTTAACAACCCTAATTTTCCTAGGTTAGAAGAGGCATAGTTAGCATGACCCAAGAACCCAACTCTAGCTGCAACTATGGCAAGGAGCAACAGAAGGCTTCATCTTTTCTCTTCTGGATGAGGGGCAGGTACAAGTCTCCTCAGTAGGTGGGAAAGATAAATTTGTCTGGGATGCTTCAACCATCATTTTTTAAAGCAGATGGGCCGTGAATCAGTAAAGTTTATGCATCCCGGGCAAATCTCTCTTTTTATGGACATTTATTTTAGGCCTTAACAGAGTTAAGTTAAATATTTCCTAGCTCACGAGTCAAATAAATGCCTAAGGAAGATTAAAACGTGTGCATATAACCAGGCCTGGCTGGAAAATAAGAATTTTCTTTCACAAAAGTTTCTGAGGTTTCTGCATTTTGTTTTTGTTCCAGTGTGGAATGAAACCAAGAGAGAGGTAGACTAGGGCAGTCAAGTGATTAAAAAAATAATCGTGATTAATCGTGCAATTAATCGTTCTGTTAAACAGTAAGAGAATCCAATTTATTTAAATATTTGTGGATGTTGTCTACATTTTCAAATATATTGATTTCAATTACAATACAGAATACGAAGTGTACAGTGCTCACTTTATTTTTGATTACAAATGTTTGCACTGTAAAAAACAAAAGAAACAGTATTTTTCAATTCACCTCATGCAAGTACTGTAGTGCAATATCTTTATCATGAAAGTTGAACTTACAATGTAGAATTATGTACAAAAAATAACTGCATTCAAAAATAAAACTATGTAAATCTTTAGAGCCTACAAGTCCACTCAGTCCTACTTCAGCCAATTGCTCAGACAAACAAGTTTGGTTACAATTTGCAGGAGATAATGCTGCCCACTTCTTGTTTACAAAGTCACTTGAAAGCGAAAACAAGTGTTTTCATGGCACTGTTTCAGCTGGCATTGCAAGATATTTATGTGCCAGATGTGCTAAAGATTCATATGTCCCTTCATGCTTCAACCACCATTCTGGAGAACATGCATCCATGCTGATGACGGGTTCTGCTCAATAATGATCGAAAGCAGAGTGGATCAACACATGTTCATTTTCATCATCTGAGTGAGATGCCACCAGCAGAAGGTTGATTTTCTTTTTTGGTGGTTTGGGTTCTGTAGTTTCTGCATGGGAATGTTGCTCTTTTAAGACTTCTGAAAGCATGCGCCACACCTTGTCTCTCTCAGATTTTGGATGGCACTTCAGATTCTTAAACTTTGGGTCGAGTGCTGTAGCTGTTTTTAGAAATCTCACATTGGTACCTTCTTTGTGTTTTGTCAAATCTGCTGTGAAAGTGTTGTTAAAACGAACATGTGGTGGGTCATTATCTAAGACTGCAATAACATGAAATGCATGGCAGAATGCAGGTAAAACAGAACAGGAGACATACAATTCTCCCCCAAGGAGTTCAGTCACAAATTTAATTAACGCATTATTTTTTTAATGAGCATCATCAGCATGGAAACATGTCCCCTGGAATGGTGGCTGAAGCATGAAGCGGCATACGAATGTTTAGCATACCTGGCACGTAAATACCTTGCAACGCCGGCTACAAAAGTGCCATGTGAATGCCTGTTCTCACTTTCAGGTGACACTGTAAATAAGAAGCAGGCAGCCGTATCTCCTGTAAATATAAACAAACTTGTTTGCCTTTGCGATTGGCTGAACAAAAGTAGGACTGAGTGGACTTGCAGGCTCTAAAGTTTTACATTGTTTTGCTTTTGAGTGAAGTTATGTAACAAAAAAATCTACATTTGCAAATTAGACTTTCACCATAAAGAGGTTGCACTACAGTACTTGTATGAGGTGAATTGAAAAATACATTTCTTTTATCATTTTTACAGTGCAAATATTTGTAATCAAAAATAAAGTGAGCACTGTATATTTTGTATTCTGTGTTGTAATAGAAATCAATATATTTGAAAATGTAGAAAACATCCAAAAATATTTAATGCATTTTAATTGGTATTGTATTGTTTAACAGTGCAATTAATTGCAATTAATTTTTTAAATCACAATAATTTTTTTTGAGTTAATCATGTGAGTTAACTGCTATTAATCGATAGCCCTAAGGTAGACCCTAGAATAGCCAATAGCACTCTCTGAGGATACAGGAGACTCCTTGGTCTGAAAGTAGGAGAGCTTTACCTAGACAGTCAGCTTCTTCTCAGGGAGGTCTCTTGCTCCTCAGCAATGCAAGCCCACTCCCTGTCAGGTTCCCTGGATTCCTGGGCAAACCACACAGCTGCTTTTCTTGCTGTGTATAGGCTCAAATTATAGCCAGCCGGCTTCTCTGTAGCTGCAGAGTAAGGCAGCTTTTCTTAGTCCTGTCACCAGACTTTTATCTGCCGCACATGATCAACAACCACCACACCCAATTTCCCTGCGGAGACAGAAGGAAATTCCCCAAGTGCCCTCTGTTGCAGCCCTGCAGGACAAGGATTGCTGTGGGAGTTCCTGGTCTGCAGCAGCATTCTGCGTGGGGGCTCCTTGATGTTTGGGCTCCCTTTGGCTGCAGGTTTTGCAGGAGAGTGCACCAAACCTTTATCGCTGGTATTGTCTTCTGCCAGATCTTTCAATTATTATTCTTAAACCCAGATTGTCACAATGAAAGATGCAGACAATTAATCCCCATTAGCCATGATAAATCCAAGGGATGAAAGCCTGTTGTACCCTCAAAACGTCTGTTTGAGTAACTTTCATAGAAACCTGCCTGTCATGACTCTCAAGCTGCTTTCTAACCTTATTACATTACATGGCGCTTGGAGATGAAAGACAAGAAAACTAAAGTAACTAAGTGCTGTAAGAATCCTGAGAATTCCCGAGGCTGTACTTCATAAGTCAGACATCATTTTCCCTTGGGAGGCTCACCAACTGAATGAAATGAGAAGACAAAGTGCTATCTTCAATGGGGACTCTCTTATTTTTGAAATGATCAGTAAAGCAGTTTATCAAGAAAGTGCTGAATTTTGCTTTGGTTTTGTTTTTTCAAGGCAAGAGGGCTTTTTTGCTTTGTGCTTTGTCCTGCTGTGTGCCTGATAAGTCAATGGACAGGTTCAGTGAACATTTTAAATGAGGAAGAAAGCAACTTAGGAGCCTTTTGTTGTTTACTTCATAAATTCTTGAAGGAGGAAGTTGCCTAATGTCTTTAAAGACTTTGGTAAAATGTATGCTTTTTACTAGTATTTTGTTGGTTAAACGGTGCTAGGATTGTCCTTAATTACTAATGACAGGTTTCAGAGCAGCAGCCGTGTTAGTCTGTATTTGCAAAAAGAAAAGGAGGACTATTGGCACCTTAGAGACTAACAAATTTATTTGAATATAAGCTTTCGTGGGCTGTGCTCACGAAAGCTTATGCTCAAATAAATTTGTTATTCTCTAAGGTGCCAATAGTCCTCCTTTTCTTAATTACTAAGTAATTTATGTGACATTTTACATCTTCAAAGCACAATAAGCATCCTAAGTATTTTTAAAAAGTGTTCATTAAATATTTTAATTGGTACCAAATCAAACAGGAAAAATAGTCTGAAAGATGCAAGAGTCAACTGAAAAGCAGGAAGTATTGGGGCATGTATGCCTTAAACCACACACATAAATTAATAATCATTAATTCAGAAGGTCATGAGGGGAACAAAAACTTCACATTTTAGCATATGCTGTTCTGTTATTCCTGACAGAAAGTTTTTTCCATTCACACAATAATCAATCATCTGTTTTGTGTACACTGAAAGGTAGAGCTTTTCTATTAATAGAATGATTTTGCTACTGCTAGTGCTACGTAAAGACCCACTTAAATGCAGACAAGAAAGGGTAAGAGAGTCCACCAAGCTAAAGGTACATAACTTCATTTTAGCACATCTAGGAAATATGATTATTGTGATACATTCATAAAATATTACTAAGGGAAATGTGAATGTACTGCTAGAGAGTCTCTGTGTGTGTGGTAACTATTTATGTGTTCTCTGGCCTCAGTTCAGCAAACCATGTCAGCATGTGCTTAATTTTAAACATTGACTTCAATGGGATGTAAACATGCGCTTATGCACTTTGCTGAATTGGGGCTTCTTTGAGCATCCATATAAGCAGCCTGGGGTTAAATATAATAATAATACTTAGAACCTAGACAGCACTTTATATCTTCAAAGCGCTGTACGATCAATAATAATACAATGGAAGAGGCACAAATAAATGTAATGAAAAAATCTTAAAAGGTGACAGGTACTATGTAACCTGCATTTATCTCTGACTTCAGTGGAGTTTTGCCTGGTGCAGGTTGCAAGATTGGGCCTTGTGTTAATAGCACTAAGGAGTCACCCAAATCCTGAATTAATGTAAGTGAATTGGTTTTAGGTTATCCAGAAGGTTTGATGACAGAGCCAGGCCTTGAATTGAGCTCTTAAGAAAAATAAAATAAATGACAAGCAGAGATACTGGTGCTGATTACACATCTATGAAAGGGAAAATGGACACAGCTATCATCAGTAAGACGTATTCTTCTGGAAGTAAAGCCATTTGCCCTCTCTGTCTTTCTTTACTCATCTGTAAAACATGTATAACAACGAACAGCTGTGTTGTGGGGATTCACTAATGTTTATAAAGAGCTTTGATACCCTTGGAAGAAAGTTGCTGTTGAAAGCCTGATCCAAGTCTATCTAAGTTAGTGGGATTCTTTCCCAAGTGCAAGGCATTGTTTTTATTTGCATTTAGTGGCTTGTCTTGGCATGGACAGAGATAAAACTAGATCCACACTCAGAGGTTCATGGACTTATTCATTTCTACACGGAACTTCAATAGAGAGACAATCACTTGGAAAAAGGAAACTGTCTGAATCATAACCCAGAATTTAAACAAAAAATAAAAAAACAAACAGGTTGCAAGTCAAATGTAGCATTTAAAAACTTTGGGTGGAATTTTCAAAAGTACTTAATTGATCTATGATCACAAGTCCCATTAGTTTTGTTCCTAAGTCACGTAGGCTATTTTGACGATCCCACCCTCAATGCCCGGATTTTCCAGTGTGCCTTAATTTGTGGGTGCCCAACTTGAGACTTCTTTCAGGTTTTAGAAGGAAAATTTTTCAGCACTTCTGGAAAATCAGGCTCCTTTAAGGTGTCTCAAGTCAGGCATCCAGAATTACTAGTTACTTTCGAAAATTTAGACCTTAGCTCTTTCCATATGTGTGAGTTGAGCAGTAGCATGCAAACCCAAGTGCTATGTCTTGGTGCAGTGGGAAATACTATTTGTCCTTGAAGTTAAAACTACATTTTAAATCAAATTATATAAAGACCATTTGTGTGAAACCTTTTCCTGAATATTAGTCTATAAAGCAGTATATTCCATATCTAATATGAAAATTAGGAGTCCTTGGTCACTAATATGATAATTATTACTATAGTGTAGATGTTTCACTTTGGGACTTCTATTTTGTTTCTCATTTTCTAACCCAGGTTCTGTTTCTATGTTTTAAACAGAACAGCAAATGGCCACCTGTTCAACCAAATATAACACATTTAAAGGTCAGACAACTACTGCACAATTGTTTCATGACCTAATAAAATTGCAGTGTTTTTCTTTGGATAAAATTTTGTTATGATCTGAGTTATAGTCTATTGAAGAATAAATTCTGCTGAAACCTGCCCTTCTTTTATAATTCCCTTTACTGCCTGAGTTAGTGGAAATGCAGCTTTTGCTCATTGAAGGCATAATTCTTCCCCCATTTCTGCAGCAATGTAGGACCCAAGACCCAACAAAGCTGAAGCAATGCCACTGAGCCAGGGCGGCCAGGAATATTTTTCTGCAGCTCTGTGAGCAATTCATACTTTTTATGAGCCATGAAGCCCAGATGGAAATTAGGAGGGTTTAGAGGAAATTTGAAAAGCAAGTAACCAAAGGCATTTTTAAAAAGTCTTTGCTATTTGTTCAAGAATGTCAGAACCAGGAAGTTCACAAGAGGAATAGCAGGTCTGCTGGACTACAAGGCAGTAAACTGAGCAGTTGAGGAGAATATTATAAGGACAATGCAGAGAAACTAATGATCACTAATCTAAATGTGGTATAAGATGACATTCATCGAATGTTACTGACCTGATTTTTCAGTTGATCACTCGGTTTCTTAGTTAAAGAGTAGCCAGTTTTGTATTTTAAACACAACTAGATTTAATGTGCTTGTAGGGGTGGAGGTAATGGGTTTATGCTCCACATCAACCCTAAAATATTATTTAGGGTGGGTTTTTGTTTTTTGAGTTTGTAAAGAATTAATCTGAGATGTTCAATTTCAATGCTTGGGAGAGGCTTCAGGTTTTTAAGAAAGACAAAATTATAACAGATCAATTTTTCTGTTGGAAAATGCTTTTTGACAAAACTAAAACATTCCATGGGAACATTACTTTTATTAAAATTTTTGATGAAATTAGTATCAAAATAATTCATTTCTATAAGGTCTAAATATTTTATTATTGAAACATTTAGACTTTTGTTATCTAAAATAATTAAAGTCAAAGAGTTATGTCACATAATATTACAGTCACAGCATTTTGACTACTGTATCTAGGGCTCTTCTTTTTTGTAGGTTTAGTTATTAAAAACAAAACCCCTCAAATGAGATTAATAGTTATGTAATTTGCCCTTCAAGCATCCATTTTTTGGACTTTTCCTTTGTAAATACTGTAGTGAGTAATGTATATTATATACATTACAGTAACTTTTTGATGAAATTAGTATCAAAATAATTCATTTCTATAAGGTCTAAATATTCCACTCAGCTCCATGCACTGTGGGATAGCTACCCACAGTAGTGTAGTGTAATGTAGTGAGGATATGCTCTTCGTCTCTGTCCAGGAAGTTCTATTACTCCAAGCATAACCAAACACAAAAAACAGTTCCTTACTCTGGGCTACCACTCTTAGGGGATTTCCCCTTCCCATCTCAATGCTTCCTGCAGGAATCTTCCATGCTCTTCCCCACCCTGCCCCAGGTTTCCACTGCCTCCCCTCCTGGAGGACTCTGGCAGCCTCTCCCCTGGAGTTTGTTGGAGCGCTCTGGCTCTGGCTCTCTCCCTCCAGGTCCAGGTGCCCTCTTTTAAATCAAATTGGGGTCAGCTGACCAGGCACAGGTGCTTTGGCCCTGCTCTTTCTAAAGTGACGCTTCCCCCTTATAAAAGCTTTTTGAATCAAGTTCTATCCTGCATAAGTATGGAAAAATTCCCAATCAGAAAAATTTTGTGTGCATGACATTTACATTGACCGGTAAATTGGCATAGCACTGTGTGTGTGCTGTTTCAGCTGCCCTGGCCCAGCTCCTTAAAAATGTACCTCAGAACGTTTTAAATCCAGCCAAAGCTCTGTTTCTCTCCCCCCCATCCCCCATTTGGACCATAATTAAGTTAATCGTTCAAGGCAGAGTTGACACATGTAGTGATTGGTCTCAGGGTTTTTATGGTCATATGTCATATTCTTCTAAAAGGATGGTAATCATGCTGCAGTTTTACTTGGTGAATGTCCTGAGTGCAGTGACAGTACCTTATTATTCAGCATAAAATGTTTATGCGCTGATTGACTGCTGATTAAATCCATTCCGTGTGGAACACTACAGCTGAATTATGCAGACACTTTCTTTCCCAGCAGAATATTAAGAGAGGGAATATTTCACTGTGGTGCCTACAATTCCTTTCAAGGATATAGTGACTTGAATATTAATATCCTCATGTTTGCAGATGTTGACACTGTATACCATAATAAAAAGTAGTTATGTTCCAGTTTGGTGTAGTTTTTGTTCACATTTTTATTACTTTTGGATGATTATGAGTTCAGCTCCAAGAAATGCAGGCACCCTGAATGCCTGAGAACTTCTTAGCAGAGTGTGGGAAACCTGTGTTTAGTGACCATTCTGATGTCATGTTGACTGGTGTGTTGCTGTGCTAAAAAAAAAAAAGTGACAGATAAGTAACCAAGTTTACTGATGAGAGGAGAATCTGTAATTGGGAGTTTGGCCAAGGTCAACTGGACATTAAGCAAAAAGTCATATGCAGCAAATTGGTTCAGTGATGAATGGTATAATCATCTGCAGAATGCAATCACAGACTTGAAATGAGTAATTGCTAGAATCATAGAATACCAGGGTTGGAATGGACCTCAGGAGGTCATAGAGTCCAACCCCCTGCTCAAAGCAGGACCAATCTCCAATTTTTGCCCCAGATCCCAAATGGCCCCTTCAGGATTGAACTCACAACCCTGGGTTTAGCAGGCCAATGCTCAAACCACTGAGCTATCCCTCCTCCTGAAGTGAGGATGCACGAGAGTTTGTAGAAAGACCATAAGAGATTTAATAACAGTATAGTGGAAAGATATTGGGTCAAATTCTGCTCTCAGCTATAGCAGTGTAAATCCAGAGTAAGTGACAGCCAGATCCCTGGCTTCCCACTCTATCCATTTGTACCATGGAAAGCTACTGTAACAGGACAGCTGGGAATTCTCTTTTGATGGGGAATCTCTAAGAGGCAGAAAGCCGATGTCACTTGCTCTGCTCTATCTGTTTCTGAACCCCAGGGTTAGGAGCATCCCCCTTAGGTGTACCCGGAGGAAGAGAGAGGTGGTGGTCAGAAACCCTTTGTTTTGGTGATTCTGGGCTGGCAGAACGACCCCCAGAGGGTCATTCCACCTGGTGCAAACTGGAGCAGACCTGAGAAATTGGATCATATCTTCAGTGGAGTTACTCCAGATTTATACTGATGTAAGTAGGAACATATTTGGTTCATTGTGTAGGTCATCCTGATAAGAGTGAAACAAGATATAAACATTTAAGTTGCAAGATTATTTACCTTTTGTTTAGGAAAGCTAGGAAATTAAGTATGGTGTTATAAGGGATTTGATAAAACAATATATTTAAGTGTTCTTGATAATATCTAACTCTCTATGAACTTCCAAACCATCCTAACCTGAGGAACTGACATGGCCTGTAGATAGATCAGTAGCAGTGACATACTTGCATTGTAGATATTTAGCCAATAGGGATTCTATTATGTAAACAGCATCTCTTTATCTCCTTTTGTTTTCTCTTTTGTGGGAGGGAGTTGCACTGATAGGGTGAGTAGTTCACTAATTTTGTGTTCTTCCAGAGATGTTAGGCTAAGGTCTAATTGTGGAGTCCTCTTTCAGGTATTTTCAGTATTCCAGTTAATTAGGACATCACCAATGAGCGTGTGAAAAGCTTCTGACACAGAGTGTGCATAGAGAGTGTCATCATACTTAACTTCTCATATTGGGCCAGTTCCTCAGTTCTGGTCATTTTGAGCAAGGAGCAGATCAGGGTGGGTGGTGGTTTCAGGTCATGGCAAAGCATCTACTTGATCCTTGCATTATGGAATGCTAAGGCAGTTTCAGGGGCCCATTGTATTAACTTGGGATTGCTGAGCACAGCAGTGCTCTGAATCATAGAATCATAGAATCTCAGGGTTGGAAGGGACCTCAGGAGGTCATCTAGTCCAACTCCCTGCTCAAAGCAGGACCAATCCCCAACTGAATCATCCCAGCCAGGGCTTTGTCAAGCCTGACCTTAAAAACCTCAAAGGAAGGAGATTCCACCATCTCCCTAGGAAACCCATTCGAGTGCTTCACCACCCTCCTAGTGAAAAAGTTTTTCCTAATATCCAACCTAGACCTCCCCAACTGCAACTTGAGAGCATTAAGTTGCTCAAGTTCCCTATCTCCCTGGGAGTGAGGAAATGGCATAGGAACCATTCTACTTTCTATTGCCAGGGAAATCCCCAGTAGACAACTGCCTCTGAGATCAGGGACTGTAAAAGTGGGTCAGTCAATTTTGCCTCCTCCCGTCTTGCACTGAGTACAACTCAGTTTGATTTGAGAGTGTGAGCTATGGAATCCAGTCTGTTGAGATTTTGGGAAATCAAGGGCGTGCACGGGGGGCGGGGGCAAGCAGGGGCACACCCCCAGTAATCAGCTGGGGCACAGAGCTCCTCCAGCCCTACGCTATGGTGGGGTCACAGAGTTTCTCCGGCCCCAGGGCTGCAGTGGGGGCACAGATCGTGCCACTCCAAAAGTGGTCAAATTTAAATTCCTGTGCACACCCCAGTAAGCTAAATTCCATACCTTTATTTCAGCACTGAGTAAGTGTGTAGTGTAGCATATGGAGGGCCCTCCCAGTGTATTCTTCTTCCTCTGTCTCCTCTTTTTGCTCAACATTTGAATAAATAAATAAATATTCAAGGTCTGAGATTTATCATCTAGCAGGTTTTCTAACCAAATCTGAGTTAGCAAGATCCAAAGAACTGGTTGTAGCTAGTAATTTTCATTAAGATTTATCATTAAGTCTGTGGGCTATAAACATAAGACTATAAGAAAGTATAGAACACACAATGAAAAACAAATTAGGAAACTGAAATGGCAAGGCTGTGTAAGTAACTTGTAAAGGTGGTTTTGAATCTTTCATGTCGGAATTGGACTACTTGTTCAAATTACTCAAAGTGTCTAAAAGATAAAATGGTGGTAACAAAATATATGGTTTAACTATGGGTCTCTAAACATCTCCAGCACTGGAAGTTCTGTAAAACACTTGCAGATTGCTGAACCAGACTGAACCATCTCTAAATGGAGCACTGGACTTAGAGAGTTGTTTAAACATTTAGTAAGATATTGAGCTGAAGAACATTATTTCAAATCAAGTGACAATCTGTGGACATCCAAACGTGCAAAGACATCCCAATCAAATCTGCAGTAAAAGGACAGGTAAACTGGTTTTGAGCTATCCATTTTTCAGTGCTTTGAAATTGGGTAAGTGTCTCTGTCATGTACACCATTCTAACCATGGGGATTCCTCCGGCCTTCTCGCTCTGATTTACTCAGTGCACATACTGTAAGTAGCCTGTCACAGAACTTTTGTTCTTGAATACAGCCAGAGGCTGTGAGTAAACTCCAGCCAAAAATCAAATTGTGGCATCTAATGAAATGGATGCCACTAATTCAGAAGCATCGGTACTGTCAGTTAATCCACTTGGCTACTTTCAGGATAAGAACATCAAGGGATTGAAAATGAATACATTTACTTTCTCCGTTGCATTTAGCTACCTCATTTGACCTCGTTCTTATTGCTCTTCCTAGAATTTCAGTAATCAGATTAGAGAACAAGGTGTTTTTCCTGTGAAATGAGGAAAGCATTTTATGAAATATCATATTTTCATGAACTGTAGGTTGGAAATGGAATCTGATCTGTACAGTCTGCAATAAAATATTCCATCTAGTTATCTTCCAAATGACAATGTAAAAGCTTATTTGGAACTGCTTTCCATTTGTGAGACAGATGGGTAAATTCTGTTATAACAGATCTTCTAAATTACTCAAGGGCCTTACCAAGCTAGCCAGTGTAACTAGTAACTTGACCCTGAATAAGTGCAGTTTGGTACCTGAAGTTAATTTAAAGTAATTTTTTTCATGTGGTTACACCAATTTAGAGTGAAAATTTTCTCAGATGTGCTGTGGACTCAGTGATCTTTGTTTCAACCCATCTTTAGGCTAAGCCAGTACTGGGGTGTCAGTGGATGGCCCAGAAACAGAACCATACCGTGGGTCTGCATACCTGACAAGCATTTTGTTTGATTTTATTTTTTCCAGTTAACCAACTTTACACCTATTTATTTATTGTGGAGGAAGAGAAGGCAAGAAGCTCTGCTCCTTTGTTAAGCTGAACAAATAACCTGAACAAATTCTTAGAACAGATCTATAATATGTGAACCTTTGCACATTCATTCTTAAACAAGCCAAGGTGCTTAAGGTTTTTTACAACAAGCCAGATCTTTTAGCATGTAACAATGGACTTTGGGTGTTTGTTTTACTTGATTTATTAGTTTTTGTTTTAAATCTGGCATCAGGTAGCCACTGCCAATGACTGTAGAAGTGTATCAACAACAGTGTGTGTATGTGTCTGTGTTTTGTACCTATGCACATGCTACACAGATTCAGTGTCACATTATCAAAATCAAACTCTTTGTCACTGACTCAGCCCAGCTGTAAGCATGTGACTGGTCCCATTGGCTCTAAAAGTGTTCTACAAGGGCATGCTCAAAATTGTATACCCGTAAATTTGGACATAGTAATTTTGTAATACAAAGTTTGAGTCTATTTTTCGTGGTTGCCCCTCTGATTCTTTCAGCTTAACACCTCCAAATTTGATTCTGATCTTAATTACACAAGCATTTCCATTGCACATGGATTTCCATAGAGTTAGTCTGGACTTCCAAGTGCATAACTGTGATCAAATTGGATCATCTACAGCTCTACTCTGTTGCTGAAACAAACTACGTCTCAGCTAGCTTAGGTTTTGGTGATGTGTCTTTGATATGTATTTATTTCCAACACCCTTTGCTGCAGACTGCTGCCTGCCTCATTGTCCTTGATTTTTTTTTAGAGGTCAAATTTTCAAGTGGGCCTCAGCACGTGCAACTCTGTATATGCAAACCATAAGCATCCAAATCTTGCAAGTGCCATTTTTATGCAATATCGCTTCTGCACACAATCGTAGAATATTTTACTCTCATAAACTCTCATAAACAAATATTTTACTCTCTTTACTCTCATAAACAGGAGGGTTTTGCACACATTGTACATTCTTTCATTTGTGGGCAAAAACCATAGCATGTGAAAATGAATGAGCTGCAAAGCTTTAAGTATAAAAATAGAAATAATGTTCTGAAAATTTGGCCCTACAAATTGCTTTGTATTTGAGCATTCCAGAGTACCTTAGAACCCAAAAAACAAATAGTTTCAGAATCTGAATATTTCATTGTTTATCTTCCCAATAGAGGTCTCTTCTCAGTGAGCTAAAAGAGCGGCTCCTAAGTCAGTCTGGGTAGGGAACTGAGCTGGCGTGACAGATACTGCATTCTGTAAAGGACAGTGTTATAGATTCACATAAACCTTTTCTTTACAGAAGCACTCTCGAAACCTATTACATGTTGGTAGATCGTGTGCTAAAATAGTACTGATGTTTAGATGCAGAAAACGTGCTTGTAGCAACCAATGTTCTTAGCACTTGCCCCTTACGGTCTGTTTCAAAAGTGTGATACAACGCGTTAGCCCATGACACTCATTAAATGTTAATTGGAGTTTTATGGCTAAAATCAGATGCCACTTAAAATGTATTAGTAATATACTAATAAATATTTTGCACTTCAAGAACCTTCCATCCTAGGATATCGGAGTGCTAATAGATAATTTGGATTATCAGTAGTGAAGATATTTTCTCTCATCAACTATAAGGCTAGATGAAGAAATGATAATGAATATATAAAAAGGGATGGTCCCAGGGTAGGGAGACACATCATAGTAACTGTTCTAGGAGTCCTTTGTATTTGGTAACCCAGAGTAACAGAGATGTTCCTAAAACCAACGAGGAGTCCTTGTGGTACTTTCGAGACTAACAAATAATTTGTTAGTCTCTAAGGTGCCACAAGGACTCCTCGTTGGTTTTCTTGATACAGACGGGATCCCAGGCAACAGATAAAGATTGGGCCAGGAAAAGAAAGCTGTAACTGGCACAGTTGTTAATGTAAGAAATGCAGTAAGATATCACCTAATCAAAAATACACTGAATTAAAATACAGCAAAAGGAAGACTATGCAAGAAGATATGAAAGCAAAACATGATATGTGTAAACACAAATATAAAGTTTCTGCAGAATATTTGGTGGATGAAATTCTGAGAGCATCCTAGGGTACTGTGTGTGCATACTGGCACTTCTATGATTTTAATTTTCCATAAAGTAAAATAGCATTATCAGACTCCTACATCGATATTCTGCCTACTGGGCTCCTCAGCAAACAACCCTCATTTAGAGTTTAATTCTGTAACATGCTTAGCACTTTCTGCAGTGTAATGAATATCCTATGTTCCCATGTCAGGAGGTGCTCAGCATTTCACAGGATTGAGCTCTAAACCCCCAAATAGTAGGCTCTGATTGAGCCTAGAATATTATTATTTTTTGGTAGATGCAACATTGGAGACAGCTTTTCTAAACTGAAAAACATGCCCCATCCTCATTTTGTATTTGATTTCTTTTGGAGATGGAACCCTCGTGTTCATTTTATGCATGGGCACTCAATTTATCTTAGGGCCAGTTTTTGTGCTGGATTGGCACAGGAGTATTTCCTAAACTTTCCCCCTTACTATCACGGCAGCTGCACCTGGCAAGGGGAAACCACCGACAATCTGAAAAGCACATCAGAACAATACTGTCTGCTTCTCTCTTGACAGGTTAATTAGCATGACATTCTATTTTGTGTGATTTTTGGATGGTTTTGATACTTTTATTTTAAGTGTGGTTCCTAGCAGAGTTTGAAAAGGCTGATACATTGTCTGCCTGTCTGCCAGTTTAGCTGGTGCTTGATAAAGGAAAAAGAAAGAGAGAGCACAAAGGAGATTCTGCCATTCGAAGTTTTAAACTAGGAACCATCCAAAATAATCCTGTGTTATGAAGCCTGAGAAATTTCAGTTGGAAACCGTACGAGAGGAAAATTTAATTACATGACAGCTAAATAATAGACTGTATTCCGGTAGCTGCATTCGTTATAATCAACTGTATATCTTGTTTGATAGTGGTAAGGGGATAATATATTGGTTCCATTGCTTTAAGCATGTAAATAGTTCCACTGAAACCAAGTGTGTAAGTAGAGGTGGGTGGAGAGAGGCAATTCACTTTCATGGAAGATATTGATATTTTGAAATTTTGGTTTTGTTCTGATTTGTAAAATTTTCAAAATTCTCTGTGAAAGGGCATTAAGCCCAGCCCTGGGGCCGTCCATCTGTCAGGCTGTCATGGTGCCTGCTCCCCAGAAGCCAGACGGGGAGCTGGCAGAGAAACTTTGTTGAAATTGAATTGTCTCCGCAAAATGGTTTAGATTTTGATGAATCAGTAAATTCCAATGGAAAAATATTTGTTGGAATTTCTGTGACCAGCTGTCAGGGTTCCCTCCCCACTCTGAACTCTGGGGTACAGATGTGGGGACCCGCATGAAAGACCCCCTAAGCTTATTTCTACCAGCTTAGGTTAAAAACTTCCCCAAAGCACAAATTCTTCCTTGTCCTTGGATGGGTACTGCTGCCACCACCAAGTGAGTTAGACAAAGATTCAGGAAAAGGACCACTTGGAGTTCCTGTTTCCCTAAAATATCCCCCCAAGCTCCTTCACCCACTTTCCTGGGGAGGCTTGAGAATAATCTACCAACCAAATAGGTAAACCAGGTGAGCACAGACCAGACCCTTGGGATTTTAGGACACTAAAAACCAATCAGATTCTTAAAAAACAGAACTTTATTATAAAGAAAAAAAGTAAAGAAGCACCTCTGTAAAATCAGGATGGAAGGTAATTTTACAGGGTAATAAGATTTAAAACACAGAGGATTCCCCTCTAGGCAAAACTTCAAAGTTACAAAAAACAGGGATAAACCTCCCTCTTAGCACAGGGAAAATTCACAAGCTAAAACAAAAGATACTCTAACGCATTTCCTTGCTATTACTTTCTAGTTCTGTATGTTTAGATGTATTATTCAGTAGGAGCTGGATTACTTGCTTGGTCTCTCTCTTTGTCTCCAGAAAGAACACAAAAGCCCAAAACAAAAACCTTCCCCCACAGATTTGAAAGTATCTTCTCCCCTTATTGGTCCTTTTGGTCAGGTGCCAACCAGGTTATCTGAGCTTCTTAACCCTTTACAGGTAAAGGAGGGATTTTATGCTACCCTTAGCTGTATGTTTATGACACCAGCTCTAAATGTAAGTCTTTGCAAGTCTGTGACTTGGCTGCTAATGGATGGGAGTCTGAAAATGAGACTGATTTGTTTGATTATTAATGTTGTTTTGCTGTTTTCACTTGAAATTGAGGCACTTCCTTAAGAAATCCCTAAAGATAAACCTGTTGTACGAGAACAGTGAAGGAACAAAATGGATTATGTTCACATTCAATAAAACAGTATCAGCTCTCCTACATGTTTTTTCATGTAGTCAGTGTTTGTGAAAGTTTTTGGATTAACAGTGCAAGTTATGTAAAGCGCTTTGAGTGACCATGCAAATCTCTTCACACTACACCATGGAGTTTGAATAGCTCAGACTCCATTCCCATTCAAGTTTTAGCTTGTCTTCTGTGACTGCCAGGACACTGCTCTGTGCCACTTTTTATGTTAGTTTAATTGATGTGGTCACTTGTCCACTAGGAACTAGATTTGGAACAGCGATTCATAAAGGATCAACCACAAACTGAACCTTTGGGCCAGCTGAAACTGTTGAACTAGGATACCCCTCCCTGCCCCCATATCCCATTCCCAATCTCTTGAGACACTCAGTGCTCCCATTAAATTGCATTACTATAGAAATTTAAGAATTAGCATGTGAATAATGGAGTGGGTTAAGTGAATTGACCAGATATTATAAATTTCAAATTGAGACAATTCCAAAGGTTTCATAATGCTCCCCATCTCCTTGTGCCTAAATATTTGTTTATATTTTTGGGATGAAGAGGATTTTGTTGTTTTCAGTGCATGCCAAGGCTCTGAAAAGCCATTGCTGAAGAAGATTTTAAAAGACAAAATTCCCTCATTCATTTATGGGGACTGACCCAGACAAACGAGGATGGCATGTTACTTTGTGTCGGGCAACTACAACTGAAGAGATGTCTAAACTCTTCACAAGTGAAGATGTTCACTGAAATATGTTGTTGACCTGGAAGTGTGTGGTTTAGAAGAGCCAAGAATGGCCTGGCTAGACACAGAAGCATTGTCTGCACTTGAGCAGTTTGCTGTTGTAATCCCCTCATGTCTGTAGCACACCGTGTCCCCACATGCAATGATGTGCAAGCATGCACAGTACTGTTGTAATTGGTAAGCACTGCGGCATCCACCGCCATGGCATTCTGCACCATTGCATTACCAGTGTAGACAGCAAGCTCTGGCACAGAAGGTTCAGTTGATCTTCCCAGCACCATTCCATACTGAAACCCTTTCAGTGGCATCTCCGCTTGAGTTTCCATGCTCTCATGCCCCGAGAACAAGTCTTTCAGAAGTCACTCAACTATTCAAAATTCCTCACAAACCTCAATTTCATAACACAAACTCTTCCACCAGCATCTACTTTTGAGATTGTTGAGTTCCAGTGTAAGCTTCTGAAGCCTTTTGTGCAACACAGTTCTCTTCTTTGTCTCAAAAGGGCATCCTGTGATCATGCAGCCATATGAATGAAGCAGATGCTGGAGGGCATGTATCAATCTGGGGCAATTAGGAGATCTGAGTGTAGTTGAACTTGATTCTGGAGAACACTCTCATTTCTGACTGGATGTCAGAGCATTTGGATTACTATACAGGTGTTGTGTACTGAGAACAGTACTGTGAGGAAATCAGTGGCCTGAAGGACTGGGATAAAAATGTCCTCTCTGGGGCAAGGTGGGAAACCAGCCCTTTCTATTGAGAGTTAAGGAAATTTTCAGATCTTGGGGAGCCAGCAATAATACTTGACATCACAAGACACCTGAAACTGTGCTGTTGTGGACCTAGAAGGAATTGGGTGCTCTTGTCATTCTAAACCCAGGCTGACACCAGGATCAGGGAGCACATGAGCCTTTGCCAGGGTCCCAAGACCAGATTTCCTACCAAAAACTGTACGCTGGTTCCTGAGCTAGTTTTGGAAGAAAAGGAGTCAGTAGACTGTGAGACCTTTTATCTAAGGTAGGTTGCTTTTTATTGAATTTTTATTAATTTGTGCTTTTCTGTGTGTTTGGGGCTGGAAAATACGTGTTCTTGATCTGCACGTGCACTATAATTCTTGTGAAATGGAGGTGTTTAGCCTTGTGTGAGGACAGAAATCCCCCTAGCTGCAGATGCTATCTCTGTAGCTGACTGGGCAGAACCTCCCCACCCAGTTCAGTGGCCGGGATGCTGCCAACTTTGACAACCCCTTCTGTGACTCCCGTGACATCCTTACCCTGCAGTAATCAGTCCCCTTGGCCATTCTTCCCCAGGAACACCCAGGAAGGTGAAACCACCCTGTTAGCCTTGCGCAGAGATTGGCTGAAGCATGTCATGTGACTGTTCTCAGATAGAGCCCATATACTGAAAAGTTTAAGAAGTCACATAGTCAGTAGTACTGGAAATTGCAAAGCTGGATATGGCCAAATGTAGCTTACACCATAGACCTAGTTTGTAAATGTTGTTTGGGTCAGTTCATGTGCTGTGGCTGGACAAAGGCAGCTCTCTAGTTGGGATTCTGCAAGAAGGAACTTTATGATAGACTATGTGTATTGAATATCACCCCCCTACTCATCCCAACTCCAAAAAACAAAAGGTGAATATTTAGGTAAGGGGTGCTATTTTGGTAAGGGGTGCTATTTTGGTACTGCTACTTACCATTTTGAAACTGGGATCATACCTAGCTATCCTCTGAGACAGAAGAATGTGAAAGTTAAGATTCCTTTGAGAGGAACAGATACAATGGTTGTTATTAAGAAGTTGCTGCAAAGCAATGCAGTGTTCATTAACATCCCTGCTAAACCTTTGTTTTTCCCTTTTCACTATCACTAGGGCAGATCCCATTGCAGGACAGGGTAGTGAGCTCTCATCCAGACTCTGAAGGGACAGAGCACCTTGCAAATCTATTGTTAAAATGGAGAATCAGGGTCTACCTCGTCTAGAGTTTCAGAACAAAATCAGAAGATAGACTGACAGATCAGATGAGAGGGAGCTGAAGAGAGAGAATTTCAAGGAAGAAAAAAATCAAGATGCTTCCAAATCACCAGGACAGATACAGAGATGAAGATCCCAAACCCCTGAGGGAACATGTGATAGACTGAGAAGGCAGCAGGACTAGGCATTCTATAGGGAAGTCATGAGATAATTCTCGTTGACTGTGCTATCCATAAGTGCCTCAGCATGTCTCCACTCACACCTCTCACCCTGTATGTAGCAGGAATCTGCACCTCCCTCAGGAGCATGTCACAGAACAGCAGCACCACATTTTGGACTGCCCTGGTTTTTTCCTGTCTTCTTGCAGCTTTACCTAGTACAATCTAGTCCTGAAGATATCCGTGATCTGGAGAACGTTAATCTCAAACGGACCTCATTTCCACTCCATGGAGTGCCTGCCAATGAACTCTCTTATGTGTTTTGATTGCTGTCTGAGATTGGTGCCGTCAGTGTGACTGGTGCAGCTGTACCCCTTTTTTTGTTGTTAAATAAAGTTTTTTTTCCCCAGCATTTCTCTCAAGCTATTCTGACACTGGAAGCTGTTATACTGTCAATGAGATATAAACAAAGGAGTTTATTCAAAATCATGAAGCACCAAATAAAATCTAGAATTCCCCAAGGCATAGTTCACTTTTCCATCACCACCATCAGCCACCATCTTTTATTGGACTGCCATATGCGTATTTCAGCAATGACAATGCTCTTACATTTATGTACAAGTAGATTAGTCTGTATCTAAGTAAAAATAGGTATGCAAAACCATTCTTGAAAATAACATCCACCACCAGTAAATATACCATGCAGACATCAAATCTGGTGTGGAAACAACAAATTGTGCTTTGTTCAGTCCTCTGCTCACATTATGTAATGCTCCTTTTGCTGAGTAAGTTTGTGAAGCATGGAGCAAGATTTTCAGTCATGTCAAGGAACACATTTATTGAACAATTTTATGACTATGCAATTTGCTACAGACACTACCCCTGAAGAACTGTGCTCTATGTGACCTCAATTTACATTGAAAATAAATATTTGTGGCCTGCATTACTGTGAGGATAACTTTGAAAATAGGAACTGAGCATATTACAATGCAGTGTTGTGTTTCTAGGTCCACAGACAGCCTGAAATGATAGTTCTGAGAGATGAGAACTGTCCCAGGCATCTCAAATGACATGTTAACCCAGCAACATAAAGATGGTAATTTAAATGTCAGTTCTATATCACTGCTGTTCATTTTAGCAAGAAGTGACCAGCAAATCCAAATGCTTATACCAACCCTAAATTAACTATAATACCTCTTCATGTACGGAACTTAAATATACTTCTTTCCTTCCCCACAAAAGCGAGCAAGCAAACAAACAAACAAAACAAAAACTATACTGATTCCATTATTCATATCCACATTTAATTTATTAGCTTCAATTTTCCAAAATAAATAAATAATAACTATATGGGAAATAAAAGGAAACCAGAAAGTTGATGAAGATGTTTATTTCCCCATTGCCAGGTGGCTTAAGTGAGATGTAGACACTATGCTAACCATCGATACTGCTGGGAGACAATACCTTTCTCAAATAGTTTTAATGTTCATCTTAAATATGCTGAAATGGGAAGATCATTCTTGTTTGTCTCAGGAGATGTATGAAGACTGAAGACTGCACAAATAAATTATGTAATGAACTGACCGATTTGATACAGGAAGTCGTTCCTTGTCTCTCCTGAGAATACCATCGGGGTAATGTATTGGTTCCCTCCAATTGTTTGCAGGCTCTTGCCCGGCAGCAATATGCTCCTTGGACAAAGAAAGATTCAGCAAGATGATGTCTTGTGCATGACAGCACTGATATCTGTTATTACATTAATTAGTCCAATCTTGAGTATAAGGATTAGTGTCAGGCCCTTGGGCAAACTGGTGAAAAACCCTTAAGAGAAGGGCTAAGCTAAATCATGTTTTGCAATGCAGAAATAATGGGAATATATTTGAAGTGATACTGTATGGGGCTTCTTGGCTAACATTTGTAATGGTGATAGCATAGAACATAATTTATACAGCAAATATAATGTCTAATTTGAATTTTGAACTTTGGAGTATGGAGTTGTTTGCCTTTCTCTGTGTAATTACATTGCCAATTCAGCAAGAACAAGACTATTTTATCAGGGGAAAGGGTGGGGATGAGTGGATAGTAGCTATATTAGGATTTAAAAGTTGCCTATTGTCAAGGTTCCTTCCCCACTCTGAACTGTAGGGTACAGATGTGGGGACCTGCATGAAAACCCCCCTAAGCTTATTTTTACCAGCTTAGGTTAAAACTTCCCCAAAGTACAAACTATTTTACGTTTTGTCCCTGGACTTTATTGCTGCCACCCCCAAGCGTCTAAAAAATACAACAGGAAAGAACCCACTTGGAAACATCTTTCCCCCCCCAAAAATCCTCCCAAACCCTACACCCTGTTTCCTGGGGAAGGCTTGATAAAAATCCTCACCAATTTGCATAGGTGAACACAGACCCAAACCCTTGGATCTTAAGAAGAATGAAAAAGCAATCAGGTTCTTAAAAGAAGAATTTTAATAGAAGGAAAAGTAAAAGAATCACCTCTGTAAAATCAGGATGGTAAATACCTTACAGGGTAATCCCATTCAAAACATAGAGAAGCCCTCTAGGCAAAACCTTAAGTTACAAAAAGACACAAAAACAGGACTATACATTCCATTCAGCACAACTTATTTTATCAGCCATTTAAACAAAACAGAATCTAACACATATCTAACTAGATTGCTTATTAACCCTTTACAGGAGTTCTGACCTGCATTCCTGCTCTGGTCCCAGCAAAAAACAACACACAGACTGAGAGAACCCTTTGTTTCCCCCCTTTATTTTCCCCTCCAACAGCTTTGAAAGTATCTTTTCTCCTCATTGGTCATTTTGGTCAGGTGAAAGGGTTTTTCCTCTGGCCAGGAGGGATTTAAAGGTGTTTACCCTTCCCTTTATATTTATGACACCTATTATAGATTTTAACCTTCTCTTTAAAGGAAAGCATGAGAACATAAGAACGGCCATACTGGGTCAGACCAATGGTCCATCTAGTCCAGTATCCTGTCTTCTGACAATGACCAATGCCAGATGCTCTGTACTATGAACAGCTGGTCAATTAATGAGTGTTATAAAGTAAAAAGGTACACCCAGCGCCTGACCCACCCACCACTGGGCGCTAGGCAAAACCCCCTTGAGTCTGTCCCCAAGGCTCCCTGCCATCCTTCTCCTGGCTGGCTCCCCCATGTGGGCACTCACTTCAGCTGCCTGCACTTGTAACAGGTCTATGAGACTGTCCCTGAGATGAGTCCTGTGGGCAGAGCAGAGAGAATGGGCTGCTGGAAGCAGGACAAGTCCAGACAGGCCCCCGGGAAGGGAACTCTGGTGCAGCAAGGAGGAGCAGCACTAGCCACCCCACTGCTCACTCAGGTTTGTCCCTGCAGCCCCTCTGGCATGAAGGGGGAGCAGGATAATTGGAGCGAGTGACATTGTGATCCAATGGATAGGGTCGTAGAGCCACTCATGTTGGGCCCCTCATGAACTGGGGCCTAGGCACACCTAAATCCTCAGCTGAAGAGGAGCTACTTTAATTTTATTAGACAGTGGATTTGTTTAATTAAGTATTGCATTCCCCCTATGAGCCAGACTCTGTACATTGGAAAAAATCCGAGTCCTATTTGATGCTAAGCAAGTCACTTTTCACAGAAGGACACTAACTGTTTGTGCATCCTTTTCTGGGTATCTGACTTGAGAACCTGGGTATGATTTGTAGAAGTGCTGAGGACTCACAGCTGCAAGTGAAGTCAATCTGTAAAATGGGTATAATACTGTGAGCCCATCTCACATAATAATGGGGACAATACCATGCCCTCACCTGATATATAAAAATAAATGAATGTTTGTGAAGCACTCAGATACTACAGTGATGAGCACCACAGAAAATAAACATGACCAAATGAATAATTCTGACTTCAGAGCAGGGTTTGAATAGTGTACACTAAATAAGACATGGGGTCACACATTGAACAATGAGGAGAAAACAAAATATTGAATGGCTTTTCAGTTAGTGAGCGCCATCCCTTCTGTGCACGAATGAGCCAGGGGTCCTGTGGAAAATATGTGATCATGTAATTAAAGATTTCATCAAAATACATATACAGAAGAGGGCCAAATTATGGTTGTACAGGCAACCTTAATTCCTGCACTTTCTCGCTTTGGATTGCTTCCCTTTGCAACCTTAATTATGTTCTTGTAATGTAGGTTTTCTTGTGTGTAATTAAATATAAATTACAAAAGCATGTGCTGAAATAATACTATTTGGTCCCTTGGTATTTGAGAGTGCCAATATTAAAATCCCACTTTCATGCATCCAGACTGGTCTTTCTAGGTAGGAAAGCATAGTCAAGTCTCCATGTCACCACTAACGGGAAAATGTATCTTGTTTTTCATTTAATTTGTGTCTGTGCATAGAATGGTAACAGCAAAAGTTTTACAATTATGTTGAGTGCTAAATTATGGTTATTTTAGAGAGAGACAGAGAGAGAGAGAGAGAACTCTATCAATGATTGCTAAAAGGAAGCCATTACTCACGTTATGAAAAACAGAAGTTTGGCAAGAACTCTACAAAGCCTGGTTTGACATTAATCTTGGAGCGGTAATGCAATTTCATCGGCAGGGGGCTTTGGCTTGGCTGGTGGGGGGAAAAAGTGGAGTGGCACCTTTAGGAGTTCCCCCCTCCTTTGGGGATTGGGAGGGCAGGAAACATTACCTGAGCTGGTTGGCAGGCTGGTGGCAGAGGGTGGGGCTCAGAAAAGCTATTGGCTTCTGCACACCAGACGAGGGTATACAAACAGCCACCCTTGCAACCTGAGCCTTCTCTATGCCAAAAAGTTAGGTAGCTAAATTTATATGTGGGCACCTAAACAAAAGTGGCCTGATATTCAGTCAAGGTGAGCGGCCAAGTGTTTAGACTATTTGAAAATCAGGCCACTTTATTTATGTGCCTAAATATTGATTTAGGAGCCTAGATTTAGGGTTGACATTTTTGGCCAATGTGTTTACTAGCTCATTTCAATTCTTTTCCAAAGAAAGCATTTGTGAGAGTAAAGCCTTGATTGTTTCAAGTAAATACAAAAGGGGGTGTGACCAGGGCTGGAAAAAAGTAATTTCTAAATGAGTGAATACTTGCAAGAATATTTATTTATTTTGCAACATTTGCCCGGCTGCCCTGCTTACAAAGCTACTGTGTGCACTGAGGGTTCAATTCTGCAAGGGGCAGAATGCTCTTGGAAGTGCTGAGCACGTGGTGATGAGTGCCCTCCATGAATGAAGGAACACTCAGCACTTTGCAGGAGTGTTGAAGGGTTGGATTATAAATACGCAAATCCTATCTGTGTAAGGCAAGAATATTGGGTGTGTTATCAAGCAAACCTTAAAGAGTATTTTCTTTAAGGAACTCTTTCCCCGCCCCCTAATTTTCCTATAAGGTTACCAAGGCTGGTAAGGAAGAATTTTTAATTATTTTCATTCTAGATGTGTAGTTTTACTGCCAGATTTATGTATCATTTCAAATAACGTATAACTGAATATATTTCTTTGGAAAGAGACTTTTGTTTTCTTTTAAGTCAGCACTGAGTCAGCTAGAAAACATTAAATGTTGTTTTCCAAATGTTGTTGAATATTAAAGATTCAACACCTGGCTTTTTCTGTAGTCAGTGCATCAAAGGTAAATCTTGTAAGGCCTGCAGTTGAACTAAAGTGAACTGACTGAACCTTAAGAACTTCCAGGGAGTCCTCCTGTTCGAAAGTATACATTACACAGTAGAGGGATTTGCAGGAGGAAGTGATGGGAGTCAGACCCAGAGTAATTTATACTTGGGCAAAATGCAGAATTTTTTCTGGAAGGATATTGAGAAATTGGCAAAGATTTTACCCAGCATTAAACAATCAAACAAATAAGAAAGCTGACCAGAGTAAACGGAAATATAGGGCCTCATCCAATGCCCATTGAATTCACTTTGTCCTACCCATCCTTGAAAAAACAAATAGTCTGAAGAAGTAACAAATTTCAAGGTAGTATAGAGAAGAAACATATCTTGTGAGTAGAGTATGGGACTGAGAGTCAGGAGTTTGAGGTTCAATTTCCAGCTCTGTTACTGATTTACTATGTGACCTTGGCCAAATCACTTAGGCCAAATTTTTTAAAACGTGGCCACTAATTTTAAAAGTGTCCAAATGAGGTACTTAGGAATTGATTTTTCACTTGAAGTCAATGGGAGTTGCAGGTACACAACACATCTCAAAATCAGACCATAGATGTCTCAAGTTGGGTAAAAAAAAAAAAATAGTGGTTTATTTTGAAAATGTTTTAAACTCTGTGAGTGTCAGTTCCCTATCTTCAAAGTGGGGATAATTACCATTACCTGCCTCTGTTGGCATCTTAACTGTTTAGGTAAGCACTTTCAGCATGTGAAGTGACATATAAATGCTAAATGTTTTTACTAATGATGTTTTAAAATGTGAGATCCTTGGATGGAAGTGCAAAAAATTGATGTTTTTAATAAAGTGACTTTGCCCCTGCAGACACTCTAAATCTGTGTTCTACTTTCGGCGTTGACTTAATCAGAATTACATGGTTTATGAGCAGGATATGTGGCTATATTTTAAATCAGTATTTAAGGGAAATAATCTTTGGATTGCTATAGGATCTCTCTCACTTGAAATTATCATTGACAGGGTACATCATTGTGAATCACACATTTATAATAAAAAGTGCTGCTGAGGAGCAATACTTTGTCTAAATACGTCAAAGCACTTAAGTGATAACTAAATAAACCCCATAACAACTCTGTGAGGCAACCAGCCACCACTGAAACATAGCACCTATTTAATAGCACAGCAGCACACAACAATTTAGGGCTGGAAACTGTGAATATTGTGTCCAATTGAAACTGCGGGGGACTTTAAGTGAGTACAATAATTATTGCATGATTTGGATTTAAGCCAGGGCAACACAGTTAAAACCTCCTTTTTATGAGCAGCGCAATGAGTATTGCTGACTGAAAATTTTCTATTGAAATTTAATGGAAAATGCCTTCTTGACCAAAGTGAAAGTGTTCATGGAAAATTAGCATTTAATTAGACATTCTGAATTTTTTGACAAACAAAGAGTTAACACAAAAAAAATTCAAATATTTTGAAACTGTTTTGTTTCAGTAGGAACAGGCTTCTTTCTCACTTTTTTAAAACCTTTATCCCCCAGTAGAAAAAAATCTGAGTTGTGTTTTTTGTCCCCCTGGCTGAAACAAGGAGGGGGGGAAAAGGAGAGAGAGAGAGAATGCTTTTGAACATTTTCCAAAATCCTGTTTTGAAAAATTTTGTCAAGCTCCCCCCACAAAAGCCTAGAATCATTTTAAAAATTGAAAAAAACCCCCCAAATATAATTCTCCTTTTTCATGAATATACTTATCTTTTTTCATCAAGCTTTAGCCAGGAGATTTTATAGGTCAAGGGCCAGATGTAAAAAAATGAAGTCAATGGAGCTATGCTGATTTACCACAAGTGAGCATTTTGTCCTACAAGCAGACAGGATCTCAGCTGCATAGACCCCCCTGAAACATACTGCCTCCCTAAGATCACAAGGGAGCAATAATTCAGTAATAACTTAGATAAAAAGTGATGTCTTTACTTTCTGCATTCCTTGGATTTGTTTAGAGTTGTGAGCTACGTTAGCAATCAAGATCACAATTGAAGTACCACTATCATTTATTTGTAGGCTGGGCTACAGGTTGGTTTGCTGATCTCATCCACTACAGAAAAATGGACTAGAAAGCATTTGTGCTAACTTCATCTAACACCGGATACTTACCCATGCAAACAGAAATGGGTGTTTCATTTTAGAGGCTCATTGACTTCAGAATGAAAACAGATGGAATTAGACAGAGCAGCAACATCACACTTGATAAGTAACTGGAGAGAGATAAGAGTGTGTGAAAATATCCTATATTTTCCAAACCAATCCCTTCCATGACAAATGTTGTAAAAAGGTTGACAGGCTCCGTTTCAGTATGTAGCCTCAGCTTACATGGTCCTTTGTTGAGGAAAAAAAGTGTTAAATATAAAATGGAAAGGAAGATTTTTCAGTGAGAATATGTTCTTTCCTGCCATGAACATAATTTTCATTTGCTGTAAAGTGGCTACCAAAAGATTCTGATTATTATTACAATAGCACTGACAACAGCTAAAGGTCCCACCTAGAGTTGGGGCCCCATTGTGCTAGGCGCTGTATAGACACAGAGTAAATGATTCCCTGCCCCCAAAAGCTTATAGTTTAATTAAGAAAGACACAACAAATGGGCCTAGCAAACAACCAGGAGTGAGGGAGGTGGCTGAAATCACGTTCTTCCTTGCCCGGTGACATGGAGAATGCCGTGTGTGTGACTTCTGAATTTACAGTAATGTAAATGGGGGTTACAAGGTTATCTATGAACCTGTCACTAATACTAGAGACATATCACAGCTATGTCCTGTCCTCCTTTGCTGTGTGATGCTCACACTGCGGATAGCAGAACAGCGTACTCAGCCTTTTTGGAAGGTGATTTGAATGCCCCTGTCAAGGTTCCTTCCCGACTCTGAACTGTAGGGTACAGATGTGGGGACCTGCATGAAAACCCCCCTAAGCTTATTTTTACCAACTTAGGTTAAAACTTCCCCAAGGTACAAGCTATTTTACCTTTTTCCCTTGGACTTTATTGCTGCCACCACCAAGCATCTAACAAATATATAACAGGGAAAGAACCCGCTTGGAAACGTCTTTCCCCCCAAAAAAATCCTCCCAAGCCCTACACCCCGTTTCCTGGGGAAGGCTTGATAAAAGTCCTCACCAATGTGCAAAGGTGAACACAGACCCAAACCCTTGGATCTTAAGAAAAATGAAAAAAGCAATCAGGTTCTTAAAAGAAGAATTTTAATAGAAGAAAAAGTAAAAGAATCACCTCTGTAAAATCAGGATGGTAAATACCTTACAGGGTAACCAGATTCAAAACATAGAGAATCCTTCTAGGCAAAACCTTAAGTTACAAAAAGGCACAAAAATGGGAATATACATTCCATTCAGCACAACTTATTTTATCAGCCATTTAAACAAACCAGAATCTAACTAGATTGCTTATTAACCCTTTACAGAAGTTCTGACCTGCATTCCTGCTCCGGTCCCGGCAAAAGCAACACACAGACAGAGAAAACCTTTGTTTCTCCCCCCCTCCAGCTTTGAAAGTACCTTGTCTCCTCATTGGTCATTTTGGTCAGGTGCCAGCGAGGTTATCCTAGCTTCTTAACCCTTTACAGGTGAAAAGGTTTTTCCTCTGGCCAGGAGGGATTTAAAGGTGTTTACCCTTCCCTTTATATTTACCTTCTTGCATTTTCTTCTGTAGGGAAACTGTAGCTTCCTTGTGAAAACTGAAGGTACCACCTGAGTGGCTATCCCAGTCTCTGGACAAACACAAGCACATACAGACTGTGTGGCGTACCTCATAGCCTCATGACCCAAGCCATTTCCCTGATCATAGACTAGCTGTTCTCTCTGGCATCCAATGGAATTTCCAAAGGTTTATTAGTGAAAAATAATCTTGGAGGTAAACATGAACCAGAGGTGTTCAAGTTGCTAAAAAACAGGGAGGTTGTGGAAAAATTCCAAGTTCTTTCAGTATTTTGACAGTGACACTCATACTTGGGCCTTTCAGTGTGAACATATTACAAATTATAATAATAAATAGCATGCAATATAGTCTTGTCTGTTACTAAACCCCTATGTTGTCTGGCATATTATTTTTATAAAGAATCCTCATTCTTGAGCTGAAGAAAGTACTCTTACTGAAACTGGGTACTTTAGTAGGTGCTAATTATTTGCTAATTTGATTACTAGTGGATGCTGATCAGTGCTGAATGCTAATTTGTTCCTTATTTTGTCACAGGGATTCTGTCTCTAAGTTCTTAACAAGCTAACTTTGGGCTAGACTGGAAATAATTTACTGTTCTTGTCTTTTAAGAAAAAAATTGCACACTGTTGCAGTGTATATAACAAACAGAAGTGGAGTACCTAAAATAAGGGTGCGCAAATTTTGGAGGCCCATAAAATAGAGCAGAGTAGGATAAAGATTAGGATAGGCAAGGGCAGAGTTGCAGAACTCTGGATCAAGCTTTTGGCCACCATTGGCTTAATTAGTGATACAATCCATGTCAATATTACAGAAAAGTTGTAGCAGCTGATGAGGTGAGTTCATTTGAAGAGTGCCCTATGCTTTCAATCATCCTGGCCAGGTGGTATTACTAGTATCATCACACATGAGTAAGGGCAATGGTGCTGGAACAATTTATATAGTGGAGGTGCTGAGAGTCATTGAACCAAACTATAAACCCTGTATTCGGTGGAAACCACTTCAAGCCAGGGAGTGCAGTAGCACCCCTGGTTCCAGCATCTATGAGTAAGGGGGGGGTTTGTGTGTGGATGGGGGTTGATTTAAGAAGAACAATTGAGCTATAATAGGTGGTAACTTTGTAGTTAAGACAAGGACAGAAAGCCTGCCTGATAAGAATCAGGAAGGCTGTATAGGATTGTTGTGTCTTAGTTTTTCAATTAAAAGTCAGAATAGTTGATCAGTATCCATGCTGGTTCTTTAAGGTAAAGCCTCATTGTAGATCTTCAGATTCAGAGAGTTTGGTAATTGAAGGGTTGGGTGTAATAATGCAATTTAACTGATTGGGGAAATGGAGGCAATAATAATAAGCTGCAAGTCTCTGATATAAATTAACACAATGAATTGAATATAATGGTCAGGTCACATTACAAAATTAAACTAGTTTTCTAGAGTAAAATTGATTTCCCCTATTAGTCCTGCATACAGCATTTTCTCAACAGCAAAAAAAAGCTTTTCAGATTACCGAAGAAAGAGCATGTAGTTTTGCACCAGTGCAATTTGAAATTAATGATTGATTTACTAAATGAACAAAATTGTGTTACAATGATATTAAGGTCTGGCTTAAACTAATAGGGTGGAGAGATTCCAAGTTAAGGCTGCCACTCTCCTTAACTTACCCCATTGTACTTAAATTCTTCACAGAGTTTCTAGTGGTTTGTGAGGCAATATACTGTTGTCACAGCTTCACTTGTCTGTACTACTTGGACCCAGGACCTAAGTTTCCTTTTCCAGTAGACTGAACATAAGAATGGCCATACTGGGTCAGACCAAAGGTCCATCCAGCCCAGTATCCTGTCTACTGACCGTGGCAAATGCCAGGTGCCCCAGAGGGAGTGAACCTAACAAGTAATGATCAAGTGATCTCTCTCCTGCCATTCATGTCCACCCTCTGACAAACAGAGGCTAGGGACACCATTCCTTGCCCATTCTGGCTAATAGCCATTAATGGACTTAACCTCCATGAATTTATCCAGTTCTCTTTTAAACCCTGTTATAGGCAAGGAATTCCACAGGTTGACTGTGCACTGAGGTGAACAAGAACTTCCTTTTACTTGTTTTAAACCTGCTGCCCATTAATTTCATTTGATGGCCCCTAGTTCTTATATTATGGGAACAAGTAAATAACTTTTCCTTGTTCACTTTCTCCACACCACTCATGATTTTATGTACCTCTATCATATCCCCCCCTTAGTCTCCTCTTTTCCAAGCTGAAAAGTCCTAGCCTCTTTAATCTCTCCTCATATGGGACCCGTTCCAAACCCCTCATCATTTTAGTTGCCCTTTTCTGAACCTTTTCTAATGCCAGTATATATTTTTTTGAGATGAGGGGATCACATCTGTACGCAGTATTCAAGATGTGGGCGTACCATGGATTTATATGAGGGCAATAAGATATTCTCCATCTTATTCTCTGTCCCTTTTTTAATGATTCCTAACATCTCGTTTGCTTTTTTGACTGCCACTGCACACTGCGTGGACGTCTTCAGAGAACTATCCACGATGACTCCAAGATCTTTCTCCTGATTAGTTGCAGCTAAATTAGCCCCCATCATATTGTATATATAGTTGGGGTGGGGGGGTAATGGGTGCCTATAGAAGAAAATGCTCCAAATATTGGGACTGTCCGTATAAAATAGGGACATCTGGTCACCCTAGCCAGAGTGGGGAATTAGCCTTGACAGTACCTATCTGCATCTTTATTGAAATTCTGGCCCCAGACTTCAGAAACCTACAAGCCTTCTCCAGCTTCAAAAAATCTGCCCCTCACTGTTTACTTTGGAGGAAATCCAGACTTTCTGCAAGTGTCGGCACCCAAGACTAACAAACAAATTGCCACCATGGTTTAGGCCCTGATTCAGAAAAGCACTTAAGCACATTCCTTATTCAACGTACCATGTACCATGAAATCAAGTGCTAATATACCCCTGAAATATTAAAATTAAAAGAAACCCCAACACACCAAACAAAAAGCCTAGCCCCTTTCAACTATAACAGGGACGTCTCCAAAAAACACCTTTTCATTCTGCCCATTGCACTGGATATGATGATGACCCATTTATTTCTCCCTCTAGCTGCTTACCTCAAATTTAGTTTTCATGGGCTCCCACCCAGGGAAGCTCTGCATTTTGCTTCAGTATAATGGTGGGAGAGAATCACGGATTGAGAGACATCATACATTTAAGTCCTTAACAATCCGTGGTGAGTGCTGTGGAATCACAAAAAGATATTTAACAGTATTTTATCTGTTCCTCTGTCTCCAGTAGTTCACTGGTATTTTGATTAGTGGCCCATGAGTGTTAAAGCTGGGTAGTACTTCTGTAAGAGTGGGTTTGTGTAATGTCTGAAAGAGCATTGTGGATTTTATACTGATGATTTTTTATTACTTTGTGCCTTTTGTGATAACAGCAAGATCATTAGCGGTCTGCAATGTGAAATAATTAAAATGCAATTCAAAAATGTGTCTAGTGCAAGAGAGACAAATTTTTATGGTTTTAAGGTATTATAAACTACAGGATTTCCTTGTAGTCTACCTATCTACTTCTACATCTTGTTTCCATCTCTATAGCATGTGGGTGCCTCCCAAGTATTTAAATAGCAATAATAACAACCACTCTCTTGTTCTTCCTTCTCAGCCTATAAGAAAAATATCTTGCTAAGTTTATAAATTTACTGTTAGCACAGAGTGAGGAGAACTGGGGTGTGACATGTTGCTAAGCTGGTAGGAAACTGCATTTTGTACTAGTTTGAGCTTTTTCAGGGCATGTAGCGTCTTTCATAGATAGGATGAGCTGCAATAATCAAGTCTAGAGGTCAAGATGGATGGATCACCATGACTAGCTTTGTGTCCGATAGAAGGGAAAAAATTCAGTTGTCTGGCTGGTCACAGTTGCAAATGTGTGTCTTTTGCTGCTATGGCTATTGGGCATCCACTAACACTGAGGAGATCAAAAGACCCCAAGATACAGGCTGGCAACAGACTGAGAGCAATGCCATTGGCAGTGGGGGCTGTTATAGAGGAGCCAAGTACTTCAAAGAGTTTTCCGTTGCCTACCGGCATCATCACCGGTTCATCCTTCGCCAGCTGTTTTTCATCCAGGGGATGATTTCAGCTGGGCATTAAGAAAAGTGGGATTTCATTCTGGTTACATTTCATGGAAAGGAGATAAATGGCTGAGGGTCAGCCATGCGTTGCTGAAGGTTTCACCTAAAATTGAAAAATGCAGAGGAGAAGATTGAGCATGTGGGACACTGCAGATGAACAACCTCCAAAGCCTTCATACAGTTAAATCTGAGAAGGAGGACCCAAGCTATTTCTTTTTCTCAACCTACAGTGTTTATCTGTGTGTCTGATCATTCTGATCTTTGCTGTAGTTTCAACCAATTTGCCTGGTATTGAAGTTACTGGTCTATAGTTGCCAGGATTTCCTCTGGTGCCTTTTACAAAAATTGGTGTTACATTAGCTTTCCTCCAGACCCCTGCTACAGAGTCTGATTGAAGTGATAGATCACATACCACAGGTAGTAGTTCTGCAATTTCATATCTGAGTTTCTTCAGAACTCTTGGGTGAATTCCATCTAGTCCTGATGATGTTTTATTACGGTTTGAGGTATTCAGAACAAACTGATAAATTTATCTGGGACAGTTCCCCAGATTTGTCACCTAAAAAGAATGGCTCAGGTTTGGGAATCTCTCTCACATCCTCTGCAGTGAAGACTGATGCAAAGAAGTCATTTAGCTTCTCTGCAACGGCCTTGTCTTCCTTGAGTGCTCCTTTAGCATCTTGATCATCCAGTGGCCCCACTGATTGTTTGGCAGGCTTCTTGCTTCTGGTGTACTTAAAAATGTTTTGCTGTCAGTTTTTGTGTCTTTAGGTAGTTGCTCCTCAACTACCTTATACTTTTATTTTTGACTTTCCAGAGTTTATGCTCCTTCCTATTTTCCTCAGTTGGATTTGACTTCAAATATTTTAAAGATGTCTTTTTGTCTCTAACTGCTTCTTTTACTCTGTTGTTTAGCCATGGTGACATTTTTTTTGTTCCTCTTACTGTTTTGTTTGTTTTTAATTTAGGATATACATTTAGTTGAGCCTCTATTATGTTGTTTTTAAATATTCTCCGTGAAGTTTGCAGGCATTTAACCTGTGTGAGTGTTCCTTTTAATTTCCATTTAACTAGTTTCCACATTTTTGTGTAGTTCCTCTTTTTGAAGTTAAATGTTACTGTGGCAGGTTTCTTTGTCATGTTTCCCCCCCACAATAATGTTAAATTTAATTACATTATGGTCATTATTATTGAGTGGTTCAGATGTGACCTGTCTCAACTCAGTCTGGTTTATGATTCCACTCTTCCCTTGAGGGGTGGCCAAATAGTATGCTCTCCCCTGGTTGAAGTCTAAGTTATATCTGTCTTTTGTAGTCTTTGTTTATGCTGGCCCTTTTGGTTTTCTATATTAAGCATTCAATAAAACATGTATATATGATCTAGCATGATTTTCCTACAGTCACCACTCATTCTCTCCTTTCTGTCCCTCTCCCCCCCCCCTTTTCTCTGTATTCTGGTTCTAAAGATTCCCCTATCTCAGCTGGTCAAGCCCAGTCCAAGCTACAATTTAAATGAGACAGCGAGCCTGAGCAGCTGTTGTTGCTAAAAGTTCTGTGAAAATCGCTGTAGAAACCTCTATAACCACAAAATTAGGCATGCTTCAGAATAGATTGTAAACTGATTTTTTTTCTTCTGATCATACTAAACTACTTGTAAAAGATTGATCCCCCTCTACTCTCTCCTCTTTTGGTTTTAGAGTGTATAGCAAGCATAATTTCTCTTTAAAGATAATATTGGGTCCTTGCCATTTGAAATGAATGGAAATATATACTTTTAAAAATGTAACCTACAATAGAATGCACAGTCCCCACCCCCACTTTAAAAGAATGTTAAGGTTACAAAGTCAAACACTCAAGGGTTAGGGAATGTCCGAGTTAAGGCTGCCTGGGCAATTAATTTGCCTTTCTTGTGCATATACATTCCAATACCATGTTTAATTACATGATCACATAATAATTTTTCCACAAGACCATTCCCACGAACTCCCCTGGCTCTTCATCTGATCTCAATTTCTTTTACAGTTCCCATTCCCATGCCCCAACCTCCTTCCCAGTTTCCCAACCCTGCTTCCTGTCTCCTTGCCTAATCAATCCCAATATCCCCTACACCCCAGCTTCCAATCCTACTTTCTCCTCCAAGCTTCTTGTTCCAATCTACTCCCTCAGCTCCCTTTTCCCTATTGTCTCCATTGCATTCAAGTCAGGGTGTTTTCTCCTCCTCATGGCCTGGGGGCCAGAAAAGGACCATATTGAAAGTTCAGGAGAGACAGCTTCTCTGCTCTTACTTTCTGGTGCATAGTGCCACAGTGGTCCATAGCAGCCAGGAGAAGCAATTGTAGGAACAGCCCTGCTCAGGCACTGCAGCCTGAGGCTGGAGCATACTCAGTATAGAGGGAATTTTTGGAAAATTCTCTGCCAAATGCGAACAAATCTTTACTGAGCCTGTGAGAATTGATATTTTTAGAGGCTTATAACTTGGTCAAATTTGGGCAGTTTTTCACAGGAACAGCGAAAGGAACATCCCTGACACCAGGGCAATTCTCTTGCCAATTTCAAGTTTCCATTCCAAAGAATGGAGGTACTACAGGTTTTCAATGAAAAGGTTGTATGGATTTTTGTAACATGGTCTAAACAACATATTTTCCCATAATCTTGCTTTTGGAAATGGCTGAATCTTTTTTTGGTGAAACTTTCCAAAAATATTCAACCCAAGGCAGATAATCAACATGGGAAATTTCAGCCTGAATGGTTAAAATTTGGCAAAGTTACAGACAAGTGAAAATAGAGTCTAACAATGGGAAGTACTGGACAATCATATCTAGAGAGAGCTATCAGCTCTCTGTATAACACATCAGAACATTTTCTCTAACGGATGACCTGCATCGATGAATTGACTGTTTACAGCTAATATTTTTGGTTCAAGAAATGTTGATGACTTCTTCAGAGGATATAGCCAGTATTCTTAGCAGCCAATATTCTTAGCAGAATTTCATGAACCACAGTCTCAAACCCCCTTTGGATCAGCTCAACCTGTCAGACCTCTTTCAGAGATTGAGAACCGTGGGGGTGGAGGTATCTTTGACATTGGAACTTTGATATCCACACTCAGCAGGCAGGACTCTAGTTTTCAAGGCATAATGTAACTTTTTCTTATGAATCATGGTTATCCTGATGCCCTTGATGAACAGGTCCCCCGCCACCATATTTTTGTTCATCATGCAGTGTAAGGGGTGGCTATCACTCTCCACCTCGGGGACTGCGTCAGTTTAATGTTTCATGTGTCATTGTATGGGAATCACTTTGGGGGCCTTTGTAATTAATTATGCCATACAGTGTAAAAGTACAATGTAAAATGTATGATTGATGATTGCTTATTCGGAGAGCCCTACCAAATTCATGGTCCATTTTGGTCAATTTCACGGTCATAGTAAATTTCATGATTTCAGCTATTTAAATCTGAAATTTCATGATGTTGTAATTGTAGGGGTCCTGACCCAAAAAGGAACGTTGTGTGTGTGTGTGTGTGTGTGTGTGGGAGGGTGTCGCAAGGTTATTGTAGGGGGGTTGTGGTACTGCTACTCTTACTTTTGTGCAGCTCCTAGTCGTGACACTGCCTTCAAAGCTGGGCTGCTGGAGAGCCCAGCTCTGAAGGCAGAGCCACCACCAACAGCAGTAAGAAGTAGGGTGGCAATACACCATACCATGCCACCCTTACGTCTGCGCTGCTTCGTACAGAGCTGGGCCTTCAGTCAGCAGCTGCCATTCTCCGGCTGCCCAGATCTGAAGGCAGCAGCGCAGACGTAAGGGTGGCATGATATGGCATTGCCACCCTTACTTCTGCACTGCTGCAGGCAGGGCGCTGCCTTCAGAGCTGGGCACCTGGCCAACAGCTGCTGCTCTCTGGCCACTCAGCTCTGAAGGCAGCACACAAGTAAGGCTGGCAATACTGTGACCCCCTAAAATAACCTTGCGACCCCCCCTGCAACTCCCTTTTGGGTCAGGACCCCCAGTTTGAGAAACTCTGGTCTCCCCTATGAAATCTGTATGGTATAGGCTAAAAGCACTCAAAAGACCAGATTTCACGGTCCATGACGCATTTTTAATAGCTATGAATTTGTAGGGCCCTACTTATTAATATAAAGGACTTTTTGGTTCTGATTTCCTTTTTCTTTCCTTTTCTTTGCAGTTCATTGCTTTTGCCTCTTTATTCTTCATCCTAGTTTCAATCACAACCTTTTGTTTGGAAACCCATGAGGCTTTCAATACTATTATAAACAAAACCGAGCATGCCATCAATGGCACAGAGGCAGTTCTACAGTATGAAATTGAGACTGATCCTGCTCTGACGTACGTGGAAGGAGTCTGCGTGGTGTGGTTTACATTTGAATTTTTAGTCCGTGTTGTTTTTTCACCCAATAAACTTGAATTCGTCAAAAACCTCTTGAATATCATTGACTTTGTGGCCATCCTGCCCTTTTACTTAGAGGTGGGCCTGAGTGGGCTCTCCTCCAAAGCTGCTAAGGATGTGCTTGGCTTCCTCAGGGTGGTGAGGTTTGTGAGAATCCTGCGAATCTTCAAGCTCACCCGGCACTTTGTAGGCCTCAGAGTGCTGGGCCACACACTCCGAGCTAGCACCAATGAGTTTTTGCTGCTGATAATATTCCTGGCACTAGGCGTGTTGATATTTGCCACCATGATCTACTATGCTGAGCGAGTAGGGGCCCAGCCCAATGACCCATCTGCTAGTGAGCACACACAGTTCAAAAATATCCCCATTGGCTTCTGGTGGGCTGTGGTCACCATGACTACCCTTGGGTATGGGGACATGTATCCTCGGACTTGGTCAGGCATGTTAGTGGGTGCTCTGTGTGCTCTCGCTGGGGTGCTGACCATAGCCATGCCCGTGCCTGTCATTGTCAACAATTTCGGAATGTACTACTCCCTGGCAATGGCGAAACAGAAACTTCCAAGAAAGAGGAAGAAGCACATCCCTCCTGCTCCGCAGGTGAGCTCCCCTACCTTTTGCAAGACAGACTTGAATATGGCCTGCAATAGCACACAGGGAGATGTCTGCCTGGGCAAAGACAACCGGCTGATGGAACACAACAGATCAGGTAGGACACAATCTCAAATGCATGTCTTCTAAATACTTTATAGACCAGTATGTTTAGTAGGTGTCAGAAAGCATTAAATCTTTCTGCAACTAAAAGATGTAGTTCCCTCCCCTCTCCCTTCACTCCAGTGTTTGCGTGTGTCAGTCTTGTAGATGGCAAAATAGTTACAATGACATTCCCAGGTCTGTGCATAGCTGGTCTATACAGTTTGCTTGCTATGTCGTGAATGCTTTTTCTGCTGATGACATCCACCATTTATTTTGCCTGTTGTTTGTTTCATTGTACTGATGTTCTTTTGTTTTCCTGCATGATTGTGACTATCTGAACAGCTACCGTGTTCCACACCATTGAACTCCATGCTGTTCTGCTTAGTGTTTGTCTCTTGTGTCAGCTTTGCCTATGCCACATAGTGGCATATTATGTAAGATGCAATACAAGAGGAAGTAATTTAAAAGAAACAGGTGCTTTACCTTGTAAAGGACAGCACTCATCGGAAGAATATAGAAAGCTGGCTTCTAGCTTTCAGATTTCTTCCCATTCAGCACTCCAATTCCCTGGCAAGAAGTACTTCCCACATCTGTATTATATGGGACATCACATTGTGTTTTTACTGTTGTGCTGATAATATGACAGATATTAAGTTGAAGTAAAGCTTCTTGGTGAAAAACTGAAAATGGCCATCATCAGCACCACTCGAGATGTCATTTCTCAGCACACATTGAATATCGTTTGAGATTAAAGAACAAAGTTAAGTAGCGTTTAGTTTAATTACTATAGATTTGCAGTCACAAGTAGGACCGGTCAGAAAGCAAGAATTCCATTTTGCACAAAAGTTTGAACCCTAACCTCTGGGTTTTAGAATTAGTCTCGCTCTTTCGCGCTCTCAATCTCTCTTGTTGGAACTGTTCCACTTTGTACAAATAATTAAATATTTATTGGGAAAAAGAGAGAGCCTTGTGATTAAAGCACTCACATGGCATGCAGGAGACCCAGCTTCAAGTTCCTGATCTAAATTAGGCAGAGCATGGTCTTGAACCAAGATCACCTATATTCTTTGCGAGTGCCCTAACTATGTGGCTATTGAGTATTCTGGAGTTGGGCTCTGTCCAGAAATTCCATCATGGACCTGAAAAACATTCCAGATGAAAGTTTAGTTGAAACCAACAAGTTTCTGAAAAAGTTTAGTTTTCAATGAATCAGCATTTTCTGGCAGGAAAAAAAATCTTAAAAAAATCCTGACCAGTTCTAGTCACAAGGCATTTTTTTTTTCAAATCTGTTAACTCTTATGCTGAACACAGTTGTATTGCAAAGCTCTCATATAAATCATTAGGCTCCTTTTGTAAAGTCAATAAGTAATAATAATGCAAAAACATGCCTTTCAGTGTTGCAGTAGCTGGATCTTGCTCTTTAGAGGGAAGAAGCTGAAAATTGTGACTGTGAAAAGTATCTTAATTCTGTTCTGACATTATGCCACTGCTTAGTCTTAGGTTAAAAGAAGATCAATTAAAGAGAGAGTTCTCTCTTTGAGAGAGAACTCTGCGAAAGTTCTCAAGCAAAGGTAACACAGATTTTTTTTAAATTCTAAAGATATCAAAAAAGGGAGAAAAACTTTCAGATGACTGTGTTGTGGGTGGAATATAGTTAGTTTTACAGTGCTGGACTGATACACATTCTCAGACAGCATCTTCAAAGTGTTAATGACAACAGCTTTTCTGTGTCATTGAGTCCTGCTAAAGGCATTCCAGAAGGGAGGAGGCTCTGTGTGACAGCACAGAGAGATAGTTTTAGTGAGTCTGCTGATTTATTTACAAGGTGTTATAATCCTTGAGGTTAGAGAAAAAAATCTTAAAGTGATCTACTTCTGGGGTTATTTTTTTCTGTCTCTCTCTCTTGGATAGCGCCACCATTTGTGCTCCATATCTAACTTCATTTCTTGTGTAGTTATTGGGATTGTTGTGCATAACTTCAAGGTAGAATATTGCCATTTGTGGCCCCAATTCAGGAAAACACTTAAGCACGTGGTTAAGTGCTTTCCTTAATGGGGATGGTTTCTTGAATTGGGTCCTGAAATGCTACATATTTCTTGTTTTAAAAGAGGGGGTTTTGGGAAAGCAAAAGTGGGTGATGTAGAGAGTCTATTGTGTGCTGAATCTTAACCACACTGACTAAGGACCACATTTAGCCCTGAGCTATATATGATTAAATGTAACTCCCATTGAAATCAATGTTAATTGTGCATTTCAGGGCAGGCTTTGGCCCTAAACATTTATCACTTAATTCCTGTCTCAAAAGTTCTTTTAAAAACTATTCAACAGCAAAATGGTCAACATGACTTCTTTTTTAATAAAGAAGATAGTCAAAGAGATGAACACAATATTAAAACAATTATGGCAGATTACCGTTGGAAAGGTTAGAGTCTATAAAGGCATGTAATTCAGTAGAATAGCCTTTTATCTGATGACATTTTATTTTATGTTAAGCTAGTTGAGCCTTAGGAGATATCTCAAATAGGGCTGGGATATTCAAAAGATGATTTGTTCTTAAATAAAACATTTACTTTTGCTCTTTTGCTGCATTTTGTAGTGATTAATGATGAACTGCAATCTTTTTCTTTATTCTTATCATGACATTATTACTGTTTTTTGTACTTGAGTGATGGGAATATCCAGCATTCAACATAAGCTCTTTGTGATGTCTCATTTCCTCATTCATTATTGTCTGTAAATGGGCATGGTGCTTTAACCAGTGTTATCAGGTGAAGACAGTGCAGGAAGTGAGCAGCCACTCTCACCTGGGGAAAGGCACCCACCAATCAGACGTTCTAGTACCAGAGACAAAAACAGAAGAGGGGGAACATGTTTCCTACTGACAACAGGTGATTACACGTGTGCTACTGATGGAGGGATCAGGAAAGGTATGGACTTCTTTCATTAGATCATAAAAGGTCACTCAGCAATGTACTTGTGAAAAGCAAGCTTCAAGTAAAATAAGATGTGAACAACTGCACTATTAGGAAAGATTGTAAATCAGTTCAATGCCTTCTTTCTTTCTTTCTTTCTTTCTTTCTTTCTTTCTTTCTTTCTTTCTTTCTTTCTTTCTTTCTTTCTTTCTTTCTTTCTATCCTTTTCTGGTCCTTCCTTTTAGAAAACATTCTTTATTTTCCTCACTCCCCTACCCAAAAGTGCTGTGTGGTATATCTGACAGTCATTCTTCTTGTGTCTTCATTTGTCTGTACCCTACAAAAAAGACTGCAATGTAGCTCTTTCTCATTAAATCACTCATGTGCTTCTTTAAAAATCCCCTAAATCCTCCTGAAAGACAAGTGAATGATCCAAAAACAATAGTTCACATTTAATACTTTTTTAAAAGATAGCTACATTAATGCCATTTAAAGGGGCTGACAAATTGAACAAGCCCAAAGGGTTTTGTATTGAGCACAGCAAAACCTATTCAATAGAGTTTCTACCCTGCCATTTTGGAAGGTATTTGATTTGAAAGCCAAGTTTACGATGTCCCAAGGCAGTTTATCAGCATAGCAATATCACTAAAGGCTGGAAGGTTATTCAGAAATGGAATGGTCTCCACCAGCCAGAATTGTGGTGCAGTGCAGTTAGGATCTGATCCTGCAGGGTGCTAAACACCTCCTATAAGAAACTGAACATGCTCACGTCTGATTGCTCAGCATTTTGTAGACTCTTGGGTGGGATTTTCAAAAGTGTTCCACATTGGCCTCTTTCTACTGCCATTGACTTCATAGGGAGCAGAGTTAGGCCAAAATTGGTCACTGCTGAAAATCTTGCCCTTAGGCCACATTCCAAAGCTCATACAAGTCAATTTGATTCATTGGATTGACTTCACTAGGAACTGGATTGGGCCCTTAGTGAATTGCAATAATGTGATGGTTTTCAATAACTACATAGGATGCAAATCTCTGAACTGTTATGTGCTACTGCTATCAGAATTCACCTTCTGTATGTTTGCAACTGGATCTAATTAAAAAAAAAGATTTTTGAAACTTAGAAAATTCTTTTGCTGCAAGTTTTCTACCAGCTCTTTCCACAACAAACGTATCTGTCCCAACTGCTTGTTTCATCCAACCGACGAAAAGAGTTTAGTTCTAACTTCTGTTGGTCATTCTACTAGCCACAATGGGACACTATTTTAAAAAAATCAAAAGATCTGAGATCTGAATGCAGAAATGTGAATGTAAGTGTGTACAGCTGCATTTCTGTGCATAACTACAATTGGAGAATAATATGATTATTCATTAATGGGTGGTAGTAACACGAGCAATTGGAGTGATATCTTATGCAGGTGTAGGTGTTCAACTGTATATTTTTTGCTCACAGATCCTAGGCCTCTGCCCATTGAGAATTAGAATCTGTAATATGTACTAGATATTTACAATTCTTCAAGAAATTCCTATTTAAGGCCCAGTCTGGCGAGGTACTGAGGAACTCATGCAAAGTGCTCATTACCCTTAATTCCTAATTACTCTGCACCTAGCAAGTTCAAGTGTATAATTTCCATTAGACATTTCAGTGTAACAACATGACATTGGTTACTGTTAACTTGGTAAAAAACAGAACTAGAACAGGTCAGAAGAACCAAACTTTTCTCTGCAATAAGTTTCAAATGAAAATTCGTGGTTCAAAAATTTTCATCTTAAAAATTTGGTGTTTTCTTTGGGAAGTTTCAAGCTGATGCCAACAAAAAAAAATTGTTTTGATATAGCTTAAAATATTTTCTTCCAATTTTTCTTAAACAAAAAACCCTGAAAGAAACAACATTTTAAATTTGAAAATTAGATATAAAAATGTTTCAGAATTTCCCCAGGAAATCTGAATTATGTTATTGATATTGACATTTTCTCATGGAAAATAATTGGTTCCAATGTTCCCACCATATTCTTTGGTGGGAATATTTTCTATCTGTAAAATTTTGACTGTCTCTAGCCATAAGAAGAAAAGGAGAACTTGTGGCACCTTAGAGTCTAACAAATTTATTTGAGCATAAGCTTTTGTGAGCTCATGAGCTGTAGCTTGCGAAAGCTTATGCTCAAATAAATTTGTTAGTCTCTATGGTGTCACAAGTCCTCCTTTTCTTTTTGCGGATACAGACCAACACAGCTGCTACTCTGAAATCTAGCCATAAGCTTCACTAAAAGCAAAATACTTTTAACCATTGGGCCTGAAGTTTATTCAACACAGATTGTTACTTCATAATCTGAAAGCACTCTCAGGATATCATCAAAATAATTTGAATATTTGAAATTTAATTCACACATCAAATGCCATAGTTTTGCATTTTTTTATTTTGAGTTTCAATGCTTTTTCCTTTCATTGAAGACTCTCACTGACTTCAATGGGTTTTGGATCAAACTCTTAACCCCTGCTTCCATCCATCCTGTGTATTTTTTCCCCACTCTTCAGATCTCATTCTTTTTGTCATAGTATCTTTGCCTTCCCCCACCTATCAGCTCTCTTTTGCTTTTGCCATTTAAAAAAGGGGAAAGAAAACATAACAAAATATTGTCTTTCTAAGTTGAGTAAAAGACATCAACTAATTTCCTTTGAACCTCTCCATCTTCCCATATTGCCAAGAGTATGTTTTCAAGGGATTTGGACAAATATGAATAAAAATAGATTTTTTTTCTCAAGCTATCTCTTTCTAATCTGTGCAAATACCAACAGAAGCCTCTAAAATGAATTTGAAATAAACTGGAGGTTTGTGAAGCATCTCAATCCAACCTGCCCTTGCAATCTGGAGATAACACTGCACAATGTATTAGCAGACTTTGGATTATAGATTTGCTTTTAGCAAATGTTTTCAGTACAACAGTCAAGAAATTTTGAGATTGGGAAAATAGTAATTATAATTTTTATTATGTATTATTTGTTTGTGTCCAATATGGTTCACAATGTACTAGGCCCTGTGCAAACACAAAAGAAGACACAGTTTCTGCCTTAAAGAACATGTATTTTGGAGAGACCCTAGCACATAAGACCAGATTTTCCTAAAACTGCTCATCTCTTCCAAAATATGATATAAATACCACCAAACTTATCCTATGTAGAAGATGAGCAAGTAACTGCTCATCTGTATTTTCATCTACGCATTTAATATTCTTCAGCAAGAATTTTATGATTTCATTGCATGTACCTTACATGCAAATGCCCCAGTCCTGCAAACTGCTTAGATATCTGCTTAGTTTTAAGACAGTAAGTAGCATCATTGAGGTCAATAGGACTATTTGTGCTTACAGTTAACATGCACATAAGTATTCTCAGGTTTAGGGCTCACATCTTTTAGTATAAGGCAAAATTTGAAGTAGAATGTGGGAGGAATCATCCTGAAGCGTTTGCACTTTGTGGTATACTTCTGGATCCTATCCCTGAGTGTTTCTGTACAAACCAATGGGGTTAACTCATTGCTTCATGGGTGGAATTATTCAGGTTTTTATTGTCTAACATTAGTAATGTGGATTCCCTCTATTTGAGTTCTAAGACAGTGAGACAATGACGAGCAATGTTTTCCGGTGATTTAAAAGCACAGTCTCTACTAAATTCAAACAAACCTATACGCAGCATAAAGTGGGTAGATTGAGCTGGCAGTACATGTGAACAGAAATGTTTGCAAGTGCAATGTTCCATCCAAATTGTGAGAGTTTTTAGATGTGACTACCCGATTTCAGAATTAATTTTTCATCACATTAGACTCATGAGCAGTCATGTTGTGCTTTTCATTAGAATCAGTTAAATAAGGACTGCAAATATTGTGATTTAACTTTGCAAATGAGAAAGAAATTGCAAATCTGAAAATTTAGCTATCTTATTATACTTTTATATTCGATGCAAACTCTGAGCCTTAACATTCCTGGAGATAGAGCTTCTTTACACCAACCTCATTTCATCCTCTACATGAATAACTATACAATTACTTTATATAACTATATAGTTTTCTGTAATTTTAAGGAAAATCTACTCATATTAGAAACTGGGTTTAACACAGATTATATCTTTCTAACACATTTTTTACAATCTGTTCTTTTAAAGATCTTGAGTATATTACCCAGATGACTCAATCTACAGCAATTGGTCAATAGTACTCTGTGAATGACCAGATCATTACTTGATTTGCACTCAGTTGAACCCTACTAAAACCAATGGAGGTGTGCTGAAAAATAGGTCTAAAAGTATGTAGCACATATGATTTGTGATGGCTTTGTTTAATCTCACTGGAAAGGACAGCTACATTAAGATCCCTTTTTTTCTTTTCTTTTTTTCCCTTTTGTCTCAGCATTGAGCTTTTTGAAGACAAAGTCCCTTGAACCCAAAATAGTACATTTGATTACATTGCATTGTATTGTTTGTCTTTGTCTATTTTCTGGCTGAATTCAACTGATGTCTGTGCATTTTCTCATAAAAGGATATGAAAAATCCCGAAGCTTAAACAACATAGCTGGCTTGGCAGGCAATGCTCTGAGACTGTCTCCAGTAACATCACCCTACAGCTCACCTTGTCCTCTAAGACGCTCTCGATCTCCCATCCCATCTATCTTGTAAACCAGATGGCATCAATCGGCTACATAGCATTAATTCAAATACTGTTTACCACATTATGGAAATAAATGTAGCATTAACTGTAGGCTCCATAAATACAGTATAAATTCTGCATGATATAAATGTCAGTAGTGAGAAATGCCACTTGGGTAGCTGACGATTCTTACCTTGGCTTTTAAGATTGTCTAAAGTAGTGCTTCTCCTTTTATCTACTATATTGTCCTACTTTACCATAGCAATAAAAGGACAGCTAGTAGACTTCATTGGCCAGTATATTCAATAAATAAGTGTATTTTCAGGGAGATATATTAAAAATAATGTGCTTCCAAATGATAATCAATCATGCCATTGGACCTTCATTACTTGTGACTCTAACCCATTCTGAAGATGTCTGGAATCTTGTCTTTGTCACACACAATGTGATTTGGGGCTGATCATTTGCATAGACCATACTGTCTCCATCACCTGACAGCAGTGTTGCAGATTACTGGGACCATAGATGGCTCCGGATGTGTGTTCTTGCATTGTACCATCCTGCTGAAATGAAAGCACTGATGAAATGGTCTGTATGTGGGATTGTTTTTTTGTTGTTTAACCTTTTTAATTTAGTTAAATTATTTGTTTTTAAATGGTTTGATTTCTTGATTAACTTTGGTACTAGATTGTTGTATCAGAGTTCTGAATGTTTCCGGTTGTTTGCACACAGATAACTGCAAAGAGGTTGTCATTACTGGTTACACGCAAGCTGAGGCCAGATCTCTTTCTTAATGGCTTGGGGAAGGCACAAAACATGAAAGAAAGGTAAACACCATCCAGGCTTGCAATCTTAAGCTAGCAAGTGCTGCTTGGTACTGTAGTCATTTTTCTACTCCAGGGTTCTTCAACATTTTCAGAGGCAGAGTGCCATGTAAAAGCAAGGAGATTATTACTTTTATCTGTACAAATATAGGAGGGCAATAGTTCTCAAAAGGGGTTTGACCAGCCTTAAATATGATTCATGAGCTTCATAAATTTCTTCAGTCAGTGTTTTGTTTTTTTTTTTTGAGGTGCTTTGTTCTATATGTTGTTTCGTCTGTCTGTTTTGCTACGTGTCTGCTGTATTCTTCATCTGTCTCCATAAAGCACAGAAGTACCTTTAAAATGTCCCTATCTTTTAAGATAAACTGTTGAGTACATTTTCTCCTTTCCCCCCTTATTGGTACAGACTATACATTTCAAGTGTAAGTTAATATCCTTTAGCCTACTTAATGTGGGAACTCTGAAGATATTTGAAGTGTGGGATTTGGCAATGATTTTGCCATTCTAACTGGTTGTCTACTGCAGCCACATCAATCCCGCTACCTAGCAACCAACATTCATTACTGTATTCAAACTGTATCCCCTCCAGTGGCTTTTTCTTTCAATTTAAAAAGCAAGAACCTGTTTATGCAACAGTACAAGTGCAACAGTAGATTTGATATTTTTGGCTGGTGAGGAAAAAAAACACCCAACAACATAGTCTTACGGAAGAAGGGGGGAAAAAGAGCTAAACCAAGTCTTAAGAGATCCTTGAGATTGTTGAATAATCCCTGACTGTCATATGTTTTATTTTTCTTGTTAGGATGAGAAATAACTTTTATTGTTGACCATGTAACATGTTCTTCTGTATATAGCCTAGCCCTACAGCATGACCTGCATGTCAAACTTCTTGTACTATAATATCTTTATCAAAGTATACATTTCTGATATTTAGAGATGTACATTGATTTAGTTTTGGTAAAACATTGCCAATAGAGAGAGATAATTGCAAACAGCTTTTTAGCAAAGAAATTAATATAATATCTGGTGCTGCTGTTATATTGACTACAGTGTTGTACAGAATTTATCATGGATTTTTGACTGCTGAAAAAGGGACAATGGAATTTAGCCATACCAAGGACTGTACTGGAAAGAGACTACTGCTGCTGAATGGGCCATGATAAACAACTCGTGCACTGAACAGGTCTTTGCGCTGTCACATGGGAAGTAGAGATTATTATGAAGATGAAGGACTGATTTCAATTGCTGCTGCCAGTGGAAGAGGTGACTAGTCACTGTTGATGAGTCAGCTGTAAATACAATGTGTGTGCATGGAATATCAGCTTTTGCCATTTATGTCAGAGGAAGCTGAATTCAAAGTCATCAGATCTCAGACTCCATGCAAAGGCCCACATGCCTCTCTCTGTGTATTCTTCCTGGTTCCTGCAGTATGGTCTTGCTCATGCAAAGGCACACACTTATAACGATAAACGATAGTGATGTAAACTACATCTGTCTTCACTTCCCTCATAACAAAGGTATTTTTTTTGCAAAGGTCATGACCGCGGACAGAGTGGGTTTTGCTACAAATCCTTGCTTTCTCAGTTTGCCATATCTATATTTTTATGAATTCCAATGTACTTGACAATTTTTGTTTACTTTTCACTTCGATAAGAGAAATGTGACTGCAGACAAACATCACAGACTTTGTTCACAGTACACTGTCTTTTTTCATTGTTACCTCAGACTATAAGTATTATGAGAAATACAATTCTGGCAGCAAGAATATTTGGGTTTTTTTAATTCAAACTATCACAGAAGCAACATCAGTAAATTTAAAATATGTATTAAAATTACATCCTAAAATGTATATTTTGCATAAGAGAGATATTCTTTGATCAATTACTTTTTGTGAGTTTTGTGGTAAATTGATCTAATCTATTCTATGTCTTTGATGCATTGTAGTTGTTACAGTGTGTTAATTATGTTCTCCCCATCCTATTTACTGAGCTTTTCTCCAGAATCTGTTTGTCATCCTGGTATCCTGAATGTAGGGACTATCCCAGTTGTGAAACTCTGTATCGTGGAACTTTTGTGAACATGTCAAGGTGCATGCACAATCCTGGTGGAAACTAATAGAAATGTAACTAACTGAAATGGAGAATAAAAGGCAAATGATTTGGGGAGGAGCTTGGACCATACCTTATAATGTGGCTCATGCGCTTTCTTTAGGTTAATGGCTTTTGACCATTCTTATGATTCACATCATTCCCCAGACCAGTCCCCTGTGGCACATATGAAGAGCTCATTCAGAGGACTTTTGAGAACTGGGTTTGAATCAGTCTAAAAATATTTCTCTAGGAATCTTGTTTCTTTCCTGTTTGTGATCCCAGGGTTTGTGTGGAAATAAGCACTGGGCTAGTTAATTATAGATTAAATAATAGATCACTGTACCCTGGAGTGTAGTGGGACTAAAATAATATAGGGGTCATGGTTGGTAACCAACTGAACACGAGCTTCCAGTGCCATGCTGTAGATATGAGGCCAAATGTGATCTTTGGATATAAAATCAGGGGAGTATCAAGTAGGAGCAGAGAGGTGGTACTACCTCTGTATGATGTATTAGAGAGTCCTTTACTGGAATACTTTGCCCAGATCTGGTTCCCCACTTCAAAGGGATGTTGAAAAAGTAGAAAGGTTTCAGAAAAGATCTACAAGAATGATTCAAGGTCTAGAAATTTGCCTTATAATGAAAGACTAAAGAAGCTCAATCTATTTAGTTTTTCCAAAGGCTAAGAGGCAACTTGGTCTACAAGTAACTACGCAAAGAGATTTTTGACAGCAGAGGTCTGTTTAAACTAGCAGAAAAAGGCTTAATGAGAGTCAATGGTTGGAAGCAGAAGTTCGACAAATTCAGATCTGAAGTAAAGTGCAAATTTTTAACAGAAAGGGTAATTAATCATCAGAACAATTTACCTAGGGATGTGCGTTCTCCATTGCTTGAAGTCTTTAAAACAAAAATGGATGTCTTTCTAAAAGCTGCAGCTCAAACAGAAATTATGGATTTGATGCAGAAATTGCTGGGTGAGGTTCTGTGACCTGTGTTATGCAGGGAGTCAGTGTACATGACCCTAATGATCCATTCTGGCCTTAAAATCTATGATATTATGAATAAATGTCTCCATATTTTTATAAGGTTGCATTCAGCATCAGATTAACTGTGTTACTTATAAATATTATCATTGAAATATCCCCGTACCACAAGTGCACTATGCAGACTGGAGTTAGAATTCTTAAGGATCACAGTGTAAAAAGCCATGGAGCTTTTTCTATATGAGAAAAGGGTTATTGCTGATAAAGATGGCATTAGGACCCTCAGAAGGAGAAATTAAATTAAACTGTTAAAAGAATTGGGATCAGAGTGATAGCATCATGCTATATGGTTGCTGAAAAAGAAAAGAGGGAGGGAGAATAAATTTGACATGAACATAAACAGCATAATATTTTAATATGAAGATATGAATTAAAAAGTCATGAATGAACTAAATTATCTGAAAAGGAAAGACATTGATTTATCATCGGAGTAAATCAGGCAGAAAGTGAGATAAAGGAAATGGGAATGGAAAACTAATACTAGAAAGAGAAAATGAATATATTAATAGGCCTTATTACAAGTCAGTGATAGGAGTGAATACATAATAGATATTCGAAGACTAATAGAATTAGAAGAAATTCTGAAAAAGCAGTGGTTACTATTAAGTGAAAGTTATCAAAAATATTAGCATTATTCTGCAATCCATTCTTTTGGCTTTCTAATGATTTTTTAAAACTTTTAAATCTAGGAACAGACCAGTTATTTGAAATTATCTTTTAAATGAGAGGTGATTCATGACTGAATAATACTGAAAACTTGGTACATACTCTTCTGCTTTGCGTTTGTGTCCATTATGTCATGATCAACATTTTTGATCACAGGCACCTGTGTGCAGAATTGACAGGTGCACAGTTGACAGATTCACAGATGGGGAGATTCCAGCATTCAAAAAAACTGAGAATACTTTTTGAAAATTTGGTACCTAACCACAATAACCTGTGGTCATATTTAATCCTATTTAAAAAGAAGGGAGTATGAATTTAAAAACTGGGCCCTAAATGGATTGCATCTAATTTTACAGGGGCTGGCCACACTACAATATGTTATTGTGTGAGGGGGGAGGTGGCTCTGTGTGCTGCCCTCTCCCTCAGCACCATCCCCACAACTCCCATTGGCCAGGAACAAGCCAATGGGAGCTACGGGGGTGGCACTTGTGGGCGCAGGCAGTGAATGGAGACACGCTGTCCTGCTCCTCCTAGGGGCCACAGAGATGTGCTAGCAGCCAGTCGCTTCCAGGAGCGGCATGGGGCCATGATATGCAGGCAGCCTGCCTGAGCCCTGCTGCGCCGCTGGCTGGGAGCCACCTGTGGTAAGCACCTCCCGGCCGGAGCCTGCACCTCCCACTCTGTCCTCCACCACTGTCCCAGATCACAAACTCCCTCCCAGACCCTGCATCTCCTCCTGCACCCCAAGCCCCTTCCCCAGCCCCCTCCTGCCAGCCAGTTCAGAGCTGCACCAGGCTACAGATGTCAGGGACTGTTAAAATAATAATGTGGAAGTTGTTTCTTGCCTGTAGACTGCTTATTTGCAAAACCAGCAAGCTCAGATTTTTTTGTTAAGCTTCTTCTTTAAAATGAAGCAATACAAATTTCCATCTGTCTGAATAATAAAAGACATGCCATATTATCCTATTAGGCTGGTTCTAAATATAGCTGGATTCTGTTTCTTATAAGGATTTTCTTTCTTTGTGAAAAAATACAGCACCAAGGTTGTAGGAAGATCTTAACAATTTCTTTTCATGGACATACATGGCTCTGAGATAATGTAATGCAGCATTTTGCATTTTGAAGGTGAACATAAACTAGTGAGTTGGCAAGTCGCATTTTTCCTATATTCTGCTTGCATGAACAGAGATCATGCAGGGCTGCTCATGACTGAGTCATTCATGGGCGGTGGAGCAGATGGGAAAGACTTGAAATCATAGCTCTCTTGGCAAATCTGCTGTTTGCTTACCAATAAACTCTTAAATTGTGGATCATCCAGTCAGGTGGAAAATGTAATACTCTGAAAAGCACTCCTTCCAGTGGTGGAAAGGTTATATTGTACAACTTTTCTTTAAGCAATGCCTTCTCATTATCTTGCTCTATTCTGTTTAGAAACTGTCCCAAACAATTTTGATTGGAGTTCACAGGCAACAGAAGGAGTTTAGTAAGTACTCTTTTGAACCATTACTTAACACTTAGCAATTTTGCTTTTCATTTGTGAGGATTGGGGAGATACAGATGTTAACAATCTTAAACCCAGCAAAGCATTTAAACACATGCTTTAACTTTAAGAGTATGGGTTATCTCTGCAGTCCGTTACTGGATCAGGGTGTTAGTGAATGACTGTCCACGGGTGAAACCCTGGCCCTACTGAAGGCAAAACTCTATTTACTTTGATAAAAGAAAGGATTTCACCCCCACACGCAGTCTTGGGAAACAACTTCCCTCCTACTCAGGCTTTTCTAAAACATTTCACCATGGCTCACAAGTACTTAAACAAATGCAAAGTGAAATCAAACAGAATGAGGCCTGATCGCAGATGCTAAAATTTGAGAGAACTGGTTGTACATAAAAAAACTAGAAAGGAAACATAATTTTTGTTATTTTAAAGCTTTAAGTTAATACAGTTTGGTGAAGAGTTAACAAATAAACAGTGACTAAGGGAAAGACCATTACTTGGGAGATATAGAAATAGTAGGCAAGTCTACATTTCAAAGAGAGGCATCACAATCTTATTGCATTTGTCAATGTTTGTATATAAATGTTGTCCGTGACACAATTGTTTTTCCTGTTAGAAAAGAAGGATGCAGTGTACTAAATACCCACACTGACAAAATGACCTGATACTGGGACCTTAACAGATCTGTTTTGTAAAATATGAAAGAAAAAAGGAAAAAATTATAGTACACAAAAAATTAGGCCTTTTGCAGGGGGAGAACTTTCAATACTGCAGCCTTTACATCAGCTGCTATGAAACCGTTTGATAGCCTGTGTGAGCTGAGTATTTTTGCAAATGTTTAGCTGTTAAGATCTTTTCTGACTTAGTTGTTTTGACCAGAACAGGACAATGCAAACTTTTTTTTTTTTTTTTTGGACAGGTCCCCAGGCCTCTTTAGTTTTAGTAGGGCAAACCGTAAAGCAGGCACACAAGAAGAACAGTGCCCTTTAGAGTGTCTTTGGGAGAAGGCTTTTTTAAGTGAAGTGAACATGAATATATAAATAAATATATATTTGTATAGATAATATTGTGAATAAAAATAAAACTCATTATTTCCAGCTTTTTGTGTGTTTTGATATGTGATGTTAGTTTCCTAAATTTTTAATCTCACTGGTCTTCACTTACCCCTCCCACAGAAATGCCACATTGATCTCTTGGCATTTCCACTGCATTCTTAAATGTAGAGGGGGCTGCTCCTAACCCCACTGGGAAGAACAGAGCCTGATCCCCCAAACCCTTCAGGTGCCCCAAGATCCATTGGCGGCATGGAGCCATTTACAAGAAAGCACAGTATTGCTGTACTCACTCCTGGGCCTCCTATTGCTTTCCCCGCTTCCCTGGTAGTGAAATTCTATTGAAGCCTGACTGTTATGGCTTCTTGGCTGATGGCTGCTTCTGAAACGCTCCTTGGAGTGGCTTTATTCACTTGGGAAACTTTTTCACACTCTGACTTTCCTTGCTTTCCTCTATGGATATGTCTACACTGCAGTAAGAAGTGTGGCTGCAGCATGTGTAGACATATTCAAGATAGCTTTGATCTAGCTAGCTTGAGTAACAGCAGCAAATGTGGCATGCCCTGTATAAGTCCCCCCAGGACCCTGGGTGCATATTCAAGCAGCTAGCCCATGCTGCCATGGCTTCACTGCTACTGTAACTCGAGCTAGCTCAATCAAACTAGCTCAGCTAGGTCTACACATGCAGCAATCATACATCTGATTGCAGTGTAGACGTATGCTGTGTCTTCTCAAGTCCCCTGTACACACACACACACACACACACAATCCCAGAACCCATCTTCCATGCTCCCATTCCATGCCACCTCCATGGCCCCTCCTCTATGCTCCTGAGGTCTCCTGCACTCATTAATCTCCCCCCCAACATGTCCTGCCCATGTCTATCAATGTACCTCCTATTGCTGCCATCTCCCAGAATATCTATATTGTGTATATGTGCCTGGGGGAAGGAGTTATTGATAGAGAGCCACACTGAATACACAAATTTTGAATTTAGTTCTAAAAGTGGTGGAGTGCAAGGTCAACTTTTGTGGGAATGAGTTTCTTAGTCTGGGTCTAGGACTGGAAAAAATTCTGTCTTCCACTCTGACAAACCTTCCACTTGATAGTTTCATTGTGTCATTGCCTGTAGCTGTTGTGGGAGGTCATGGTTTTGGAGGGGGAAACACAAGGCAGCTAGATCTAGCTGCCTGGAGGACTTTGAATATCAGGACAGAAATTCTGAACAGGACTCTGTTCAGTGGGAAGCCAGTGAGGACAGCAGAGCACTAAGGTGATGTGTTTGCAGAGCAGATGGCCTGCTGCTTTTGTTTTTGTACTAACTAGAATTTTTTCAGGGTTTGAGGCTTCATTCTGAGACATGAGTTACAAAAGCGCTGGAGGTTACAAATGCATCGGGCATTGTGGCCAGGTCTGTGCCCAATAGCAGCGGGTGGTTGGTTTGTTTGTTTGTTTAAAATATATACATCCTATATAACCCTTCTTTCACACCTGGATTCATTCTTCAGCCTCGCTGGGAGGTAGATTTCAACAGCACCTTTCTTATGGCCACGGAAATGAGGAGCATTAAACTATTGTTCATTTAATTTTTGTAATCAAACAATGAAAGTTAAGAGTAGCACAGCTGTGGGTAGAGGGCGACGGGAACCTACTATCATGTTAGACTGGAGGAGTCTAGCAGAGGCATAGAAGAGCATTCAAAAAGCCTAAAAAGGTAACACTCAGAAATTTAATTCATAAATCAATTCCCAAAACATATAAGTGGATGTATTAATATATCAGATATAATGATACTGCGGAGAGAGGGTAGAGTCCCAAAAGTACCGGAGTGTGACAAAAAGAATGGAAAAAAGGGCATATGGTTTTGCCTATATTATTTTTGACCAGATTGCAATATTGCGCTAACTTTGCAATTCTAAAATAAATACAACAAATTAGGTATTAGAACATTAACTAATGTCAAGGGGAAACCATTCCCCCTGGGTAACCATGATAATTTAATGTTAAGAAACATTCTGAGATGTGGATCTTGGACAAAAATAGTTTATCAACAGTTAAATCTATTTTTTTATGACTTGCAGAAGGTATTGTGATCTTCTGAACTACATTCTACTGTGTATTTTACTGGAAGATCATAGATTGTATACAGTTCACTCTCTTACTTTAATTCAACGCTCCAGTGCAATATTTGGCTATTTTTTATTTAAATCATAAATGTCTCTTATAAAAGACTGAGTCACCTACTGGGACACACATGATTCCTACTTGTATATCCCTAGAACATGTCACTTGCCTGCTACTCTCTTTGAGGCGCAGAGCTGGCGTGTGTAACAAGTGTGACAGCACTCACAATTGAATGTTGATTTGTGTGATACCTAAAAAAGGTTTCAGTAAATCAGGTGACTCTTTTGCTGTCCATACAAGAAACAATGTTATGTGATAAGCTCATCTACCACAAAGTTAGGAGGACATTTCTGCCATAGGAATTATTTATTTTCTCCTTTAATTAAGAATTAAACATATAATTTTGCTGCTATGCAGTGAATTTTACTTATATTTCTACTTTGCTTGAAACAAAGAGCTCCGTTTACATAAGTTTCAGGTATCAGGACTCTCTCTCTCCCTCTACCCCCAATGCCTTGGATAATGGATTGTACCCTCACAGAAGTATTCATTTTAGAATTATATTACTTCTCTGCTTTTGCAAGGTCAAGTACACTGAATACCATAAATTGTACGCTGTCCATCAGAACACAAAGTGTGTGCATGGGAGAAAGTCTGGAGTACGTCTCATTGATGGTACTGAACTTGTGGGAGGTGGGTTGCTACTCTAAGGAAACTGTTTAGACACATGGACCTTGAAGGGACTGCATGAGGGAACATAAGGGACAGGAAATCCTCTTATTCCTGCACCCCAGCACTCTCACAAGCTCAAACGATGGCTAGGCTGACTTGTGGGATGGAACATAGTTACAGCAGGCAACAAACAAATGCTTACTGAGGCCTACATGTTGTTGCTGCTTCTTGCTCACAACTGAGGAACCAGTGAGCTCTGAAGGAGGAGAGAACCAAGAACCAAGCAAGAACCAAGAGCAGCTTAACAAAGGTAAGTCTATATTTTAAAAAATGTGTTATCCCTCATCTATCTGGGCTTTGGAGAAGGAAGGAAATTCTGGGCCAGGGACAGAACTCTGGTGTGCAAAGGGGAAGCCCATGACAGAAGTGATAGTTTGAGAAGGAGAGTTTGGATCAGAAATGTGTCTTTAAAGGAGGAAGAAGATACTTAGACGTGGGCACACAAAGAAGCCCCTAGAGTGGAAGGGGACTGTGAAAGAAGGGGGATTGGGCTCAAAAGAGTACATCAGAGAAGGGAGATTGGAGAGAAGGAAGATGAATTCATCAGGGCTATGGAGGGAGAAAGAATCTCAGGATTAGGGGGCAGGACTCTAGCTCTCAGGCTGGAGAAAGAGGTTGGTAGAATAAAGTTTCTATGTTGGAGGAAATGTCTGGAAGGGTCTTGACATTTCTTTGGGGGATAGGGGCCAATATTTTGGTGTTTCTGGTCCTTGGTCAGCGTTAAGGTACTCCTGTCACCAACACAGTTCAGACCTGCAGAAGCCCATCACCTCCCTGACATATATAAGCCTATGCAGTGTCATAGGGTAAGCCCTGTTTTCCAATACAAGGGTTGATAAATGTTAAGTTCATTTTGTTTTAAATTAGAAAAGGCAAAAGTTAAAATAATGACCCCCCCACAAAAATAGGCAAGGGCTAAAATATGAATAAGAATAAATAAAAAATAAATGGGCCAGACTCTGATACCATCCATCCCATCGAGTAGTTCATTACTCTGTGAGTCATCCCATTGACTTCACTGAGAGCAAAGGAATCAGAATCTGACCTTGAAGAAACGAGTGAATGAGAAAGAGAGGCCAGGGTTAAAATGCCAAACAAGGCACACTAGGTTAGGATTAATAACCAACAAAAACCAAGAGTGGCAGCTGCTATAGGGTCTAGGTATAAAAAGGGGGAATACATACAGTTTATTATATAAAAAAATGGAACTAACAAGACTTATGGCCTATCTGTTTGGGCCTGATTCTGTGTCCAATGCCCTTGGATTTCAGAATCACACCCTTTGCTTGTGTGTTATAGTTTTTTCCCTCTGTCTGTTTTCATCCTTTAAGAGCAGCGGCGTCCAATACGTTCGCCACTAGCCACATGTAGCTAATAGGCTACTGAATTGTGGCTAACGCATGTGGCTTTTTTTGTAATGTGGCTAATAAGAAAAATTCAAAACCACAAGTGTGGCTAGCACTGAATTTCTATTGGACACCGCTGTTTTAGAGTTTGATTGTACCAGCTAGGCACAGTCAACAATAAGGGGGAATGTAGAACTGAACCACCACTGGGAGCCTAAGGAGGCATTTTGCTGGTTTCTGGAATTCTTGGGTGTGGAAAGATTGCATACCCACTACTCAAGTCCATGCAGCTGACCTCCTCCTTGCCCTCTTCGGGTCACCATGTCCCCCCAAGGGAGTAAATACAGAGTAATCTCTGTGCTCCTCCGAGTGCAGAGGATGCAATTCGGGCCCTCATGCACTCATCTTATCCCATCCCTACCATTGCACACCTAAGTAACAGCTAGGCAGAAGCTGGCCTTTTCAGTACATCTACACTGCGCAAGAGGTATGATTTGCAGCTTGTGTATCTGGGTTAGTTTTAATCTAGCGAGCTCACTAAAAACAGCAACGAAGACACAGAGATATGAGCTTCGGCATTGACTGCACAAGCCTGCCTGCCTTTCCCCAGGGGTACATACTCCCTTGTGCAGCCTGCACTGCCCTGTCTTCATTGCTATTTTTAGCAAGCTAGTTAGATTAAAGCTGGCACGGGTAAATCTACACGAGCTGTAAGTCACACCACCAGCTGCAGTGTTGACATGCACTTATTAGACTGCATGCTCTTCAGAGCAGATACTGCCGTGCCTTCTACGTATGTACAGCACTTAGCACAGTTTGGAAATATTTTATAAAAATAAAATACATAATAGATTATTTACAGTCAATATAAAAACTAGACGGGGTCTCAAGACCCTAAAGATCCTAAAGCCTGGAAAAGTTAGACTGCTTTTTGGCTCATGTGCGTCAGCCTGAGACTTCGATGTTACTGTGGAATGAATGGGCTTGTGCAGAAACCACTTCTGGGGAAAAAATTAAGTTTCAGATGATAGCAGGCCCCCTCCCACCCTGATCCCCGCTATTCAGTCAAGTTTAAACATCTTAATTTGGTTCTACATAGAGAAAGTGTATGTTTTCTTTTGAAATACTGTTCTCTTTCAAGATCAGCTTCAGCCCAAGTTGCGGCAGTTTCAAAGAGACATCAAAAGCCGCAGTAGCTAAGGCTGAAGCACACGTGCTGGTATACAGTCTAGCTGGGGCATGTTGGCTGGAGAATTAACAAGATTCCAAGGCCCTTCAAATTCATTTTATATAACTTCAAATGAATGTGCATTTCTGTTAAAAAAAAACTAGGCCATTTTAAATAACACATTAATTCCCGCCCCCAAAATAGAAATAAAAAGAAAACAATTGAGCACTAAGTTCCACCATCACATCCATGCAGTTGATTTCAGATCAGGGGATTCACTGACAAAGGGTGAGTTGTTTCGTCACACATTTACGTAGAGATCCATGGGATTGCCTCTTCCTCCAAATAGTGTTTGAGGCTGTCTCCACATTTCTTCTGATTCAAGAATAATAGATCCACAGAGCAGGATGTGCTTTGGCAAAAACAAGACACTTTTAGTGTTAGGCACTATTACACCAGAGGCTTCTGCTCTGATACTGGCTTAAACAAAAGGCTAGTTCAGGTGGAAACATTAGACCATCCTTTAGGTGGCATAAAGGCAGCAGCGTAGTGTAGTGGCTAAAAGCCCATCCCTTGGAGCTAGAAGCCCTGGGCTCTGTTTCAGCCTCTGCCATTGCTATTGTATGACCTTGGGGAAGTCACTTCTCTGTGCCTCAGTTTTCCCATCTGTGAAAAGGGGATAATGTGACTTGTCTGCTTTTGAAAAGCATTGTGTGAAAATTCACTTCTGCACAGAGATCTCCCATCCTGCACTATTTAAGTCTTCAAAATAGGACATAAGTGGTGCCTAGATCTTGCTTGGACTTCTGAGCAGGGACGAATTTCCCCCCTCAAGATCTACATCTGAAAAGTGCTATAGATGTGCCACATATGAGTACTATAACAGATGTGCTTCACCCTCTTCAGAAGTAGATTCAAGGGAGAGATGGGTTAATATAGCCATCGTATTTTTCACACATAGATCTGCTAATGAAAAGGTCCCAGTGGAAACATCAGCACTCAAGAAGATTATAAGTAGTTGGTACACTGAGGAGAATTTTAGTCCCATGAAAATGTTGAGTTAGCCTGGCACAGAACTTAATCCTGCTTCCTAAGTGGTACATGCCTTTTGAAAGGAAATTATATCTATTTCCTTCAGACCACCATATACTGACATTTCAATAAATAGAAAGCACTTTCCAGTGTGTATGAACTGAGGAATAGATATGCAAATTAACTGGCCATTTGAGACTTCTGTATTGAAAAAAATGGTGCAGTTTTCCTTTGCTTTTCTGTAAAATGTACGTGTGAGAGGGAGAACAGAAATTGGTTATCCACAGTGAGACAGGAATTTGTGTTACATTATCTACAGCTGCATAGAAATGAGACGAATCTCACAACACATGGTTTTTCCCAGTAACAAACAAACTAGGCTTCACCACTGCGTAAGCTAGTAATGGTGTGGGGGATGTCATCACACTTATTCTTGAAAAGCAGGTCTGTATGTTCTTTTAACTTAATGACATGCCCGTCATCAGATATTGCAATCTCTTCTCTTTTTGGAACCTCACTGCTTGGTGATCGAAAACATGATTTATTGAATGGAAGGTATTGCACAGGTGTTAATAACCTTTTTGACCCTTTTGGGAAATTGTACAGGATAATCCAGTAGTATAGAATCTTTTTTGATTTTTGTGTTGGGAGTCTGACCCTTGTCTTTCTCGAGCCCACAGAAATACAGTTTAGACAGTTGTTGCTGGGTAGGAAGAAATGAACTCTTCTGTTTCTGTTTGTAGCTGGGGGAAAAAGCAGCTTGAAGCAATACACATACATCTAGTTCCACAGCAACATTTTGCAGCCTTGCTCAGTGCAGACTTGCAAAATTGAGAAACTGTTATATTATACTAGTGACGCTATGTGAATGTATAGTCACAGCGCATGTCTAAAAATCCCAGAAAAAGTAAAATCATAATATATGGGAACAACATTCATCTAATCTAATGAATATACAATAGCAAGCTTTCTTCACTACTTTTTATAAATTTAACCATAACATTACCAACAATGACCTTTTTATATGTATTCCCCGGTGACACAGCTGGTACTTCTGTCACTATCAAAATGGGTTAAATGTTTTGGGTTTATTTGCTTTTTAAACTTTTCCCTTCTTAAGGAGAAGAAAGAGCTTCTGATTTCATTTTCTCTTTCCATACTGGCATCAGCCCTACACAGGATTACCCTATTGTATTAGTCTTCCTTCTACTACACAGCTCAGAGATTTTTATGCAACAGATACTAAAATGTAGCCCTTAATGTTCAATAAGAAGATATTAATAGAATATGTTGCCAAGTAGTAGTAACACTTTTTATGATGGGTGGCTATATTGTTTTCAAGTCCTTTTCCAGGGCAGCGGGAACTTACCAATATTGTGGTTGCCCCTGTCATATTTATGCCCACATCTCATGCCATTAAATTAATTTAAAAATCTGTTATATCAGTTTTATAAATTATAAATTTACATGGCAACCATAAGCACAATGGGTACTGCAGCTGCTTAAATAGTGTTCACTGAACTTAAGTTTCAACAAATTATTTTGGACTAGTCCCTTTAACCAAGAATTTGTACATTTGTAAGTACTTGTTGAATATTTTGAACAAATAATTGTTTCATGTTGGGTGAGCTGTTCATTTTGACTATTCAGTGGAGGGGGACATATTCACTCCTATGCAGATGACCTGCTCAAGGGCCGTGGAACTCTTAATTATTGGGTACATAATGTTAGCATTTGTTCTCTGCTCAGGGTGAATTTCATTATACAGTGAATGATTAATAGCAAATACCCCAAATGATGCACATCTGTTACAAATTTATGAAATGTGCAAATATTTCCACAGAAATCCAGTAGTCATTCAAATATTTGCAAATAAAAAATAGCGTACCCTCTTCCCTGCAACACAATCACTATTCAGCTAGCTCTAATAGGCATACACACCTGTCTCATCTATTACTTTATTCACAGCATGCCCATGCTCTTTCAAGAACTGCATGCCTTTATAACAAATATGATCACTAATATTGTGCACACTGTTACATTTGAGTGTTCACAGTGTGTTGCTAAAAAGTCTCTTGAACATTATATGTTGTCGTGTGCATGATGTCTGCTCCCATGAAATGGGGGTACAAAAATAAATAACTGTCTAAAACCCAGATGTGTATTCTGCATGACAGAACAAAGATAAATACCCAGCAGCTACACTAGTGCAGGTACATTTTCAACAAGCCCAACCATATGAGCTGAAAAACTGTAATTGGGAGGACCATGATAAAGTTTGGCTATTCCTAACAACCACACCGCAATGTGACCTTAATGTTAGGGAGTGCAGTGGTTCTGAACCATTTCAATACCTTAACCCCCTTGCCTTATTGGCACCACCCCGGGATCCCCCAGGCCTCTAACTAAGATCCCTCCTCCCATTTAGAAATACGGGAAGGGCAGGATAGTCGCAACTCCCCAATATCTGTTCACAACCCTCCTGAGGGTCATGATGCCCAAGCGGAGCACCACTTAGCTAGTATTAATTAGTATTCCCCAAGATTTCTAACCTTTACTTATTATATTATGGTAGTGTCCATGGGCTGCAGTGAGAATAGGACCGCTATTGTTCTGGATGCTGTTCAAACAGTTAAATGAGTTCCTTGCTGAAGACAGCTTTCATGGTATATTTATCTTAAGGTGTATTTGTGACTCTGTTGTATATTTCATTTTTTCTTCTCTAGGGATGCTGTGTGCTGAAGGGGAGCATCTAGACTTAAAAGCAGGAGTGTTAAAAAGGGGGCGTTAGATGGAGTGAGGAGTCAAACACATCACCGGATTGATTTAGGATAAAAGTAAAACAAGTTTGTTTAATAAAAAAAAGTGAGTTCAAGTATAAGAGATAAAGTTAGAAATGGTTACCAACCAATTTAAAGTGAAAAATGCTTTATATGTGACTAAGATTTAACAAAATTTCAGTCTTGGTTCAAGGTTAGATTCTTAACGAATCGTTTGCTTTCCAGTCATGGCTTTCTCTCAGGACCTTCCACAGAAGTACAAGGTTCTGATTTCCTTTGTCCTCCTAGGTGAAAGATTTTTCCCCAGGCTGATTTCTCTCCTATATTCAGTTCCCAGAAACTTCAGCCCCTTGGTTGAAGGGTCCATCTTTCTCAGCTTGCAAGAGCTCTGGCTCCAGGTCTGTCCAGTGATGGATGTCAAGATGGACTCTTTTCACGCCTTATATCTTCCCAAACTTGCTGTTTTGTCCCTAGCCTCAGGAGGACCTCTTTCTGTTTTTCCCTTCCTGTGGACTTCCCCTACCCCTGCTCACTCATATGTAAATGGGACTTTCCATTGTTTTTAGCCACATCTTCATTGGAGACAGGTCCATAGCTTCCTTCATGTCTGTCTGGCAGAAAACCTTTGAAATAAAGTATTTTTTAGAATGTCAGTAGAATTATTCACCTCGGTCTCAGCAGTTCTGACTGCAGCCTAGTCATTCAAAGTCTGACTCTGAAAAGACAAAAGATAAATGGTTTCCTTAATGTATTTGTTTTTGAAACAAATCAACAACATTTATTTCAAGAAAGAAAAGAATCCATGGTTTAATCATGACTGGATCACCACAAGTATTTGATAGGTTTCAGAGTAACAGCCGTGTTAGTCTGTATTCGCAAAAAGAAAAGGAGTACTTGTGGCACCTTAGAGACTAACCAATTTATTTGAGCATGAGCTTTCGTGAGCTACAGCTCACTTCATCGGATGCATACCGTGGAAACTGCAGCAGACTTTATATACACACAGAGATCATAAAACAATACCTCCTTGTGCTGGAAATGGCCCACCTTGATTATCATGCACATTGTAGGGAGAGTGGTCACTTTGGATGAGCTATTACCAGCAGGATAGTGAGTTTGTGTGTGTGTTTTTTGGAGGGGGGTGGGGGGGTGAGAGAACCTGGATTTGTGCAGGAAATGGCCCACCTTGATTATCATACACATTGTGAAGAGAGTAGTCACTTTGGATGGGCTATTACCAGCAGGAGAGTGAGTTTGTGTGTGGGGGGGTGGAGGGTGAGAAAACCTGGATTTGTGCTGGAAATGGCCCAACTTGATGATCACAAGTATTTGATGTGAACTTTGAACTGAATTCAGCCCTCGATCATGGCCCCAGAACCCCTACTGAAGTCACATACAGATATTGGGCCAAATTCTGATCCCCTTACTCATTTTAGGTAGCATGTTGCTGCACAAGTAGTCCCAATGTCTTTAACGGGACTCTCTGTGGAGTGAGGCCTAGAGTCACAAGGGTATTTAGGCTCTGAACTTCCATTGAAATCAAGGAGTGTAAATACCTTTGTGGATCTATGTCGAGGTACTATTCAATATGAGCAAGGGACATCTGGCCTATTCTATTATGACAATGTTGGTGAGGTTCCATGGGAGAAATGGAAGACATTTGGCCCTATTTCAGCTGTGTTTGATTACTTGTGATGGATCAGGCAATTCACATAGCTTTGTGTCTGTTCCCTGACTGAATAAATGCACAGGCATTTCTGGAATAAATACTGCCTTGTGCAGATTTAAAATTCCATTTCTACAAAGGCAACTTTCAAATTTGCTTTCTAGGTGAAATACATTTCTCTTTAGAGGGCCAGTACAACATCTCTTCATCACCTAAACTCTATTTTGAGGACTCTATGAACTCTATTTTGAGGACTTCAGTGGTGCATAGGCCCTATGTCGGTGTTCTGCACAGGGGGGAATTTCACCCAAATTAAACTGAGGTGCCAGTAAAATGCAATTCCATAGGTATTTACCTAAAGCAAAACACAAGAAGAGTGTGAACGTGGCTGGAGTGCATGTATTTAAAAATAAGTGACTATTTATGTCAAATGTTTTACAGCTTACACCCAGCTCTAAAGAGCAGACTCTTCTGTGTTATAAAATGGATCTAATGAAGAACCATTTTATAGAACCAAACTCACACTTTTGAAAAGAGAAGAGGCAAGTATCTGAGTGCCCACATGTATTCCCTCAACCCTAACCTCCCCACTGAAGGGATAGGATGTGTAATTACATTACTGCAGGACTCCGTATCACAAAGACTCCATTTGGAGCTTAATTCAACTCCCATCCCAGTCCCTGGAAATCTTTACACTGATTTAACTGGGAATTGGCTTGTGCCTTAGTTACACACACAGGATTTCCAGGAGTTGTTAAACCTAGGACAGCTGTAGGTTTAGGCCCTTAAAGGTCATATTTCATTGAGTGACAGTGTCTGTCAATCAGCTTTAGAGGGACACGCCCTGTGATGTCATTCCTGGAAATATTAGCAGGAGCAGCATGTCCATGAGAGAGGTCATTCAATGTTAGTGCTATAGCACAGGGATGCAGGATACTGGATAAATACCCATGTTATCAGAATTATGCCTGGAACTGTCCATCATTAGGACTAACCCTGCTTGCTTCTCTCATACAAGCAGCCCCACTGAAGTCAGGGATATTGCTTGCCTGATTAAAGACTGCCAGGTCTAGTCTTTAGTCTATGTACATATACTTTCCCCATAGTCAGTAAACACATATACTTTCCACAGTGTCATTGGTATACTATGTCAAATTCTGTGCACCTTTTAAAATTCCTTACAGCTAATAAAATCAATTAAAATTTATTTCTGATAAACATTGTCTTTGCTGATCATTCCCTCTCATACTAAACTATATCTGAAAAGTAATATACTGAAATGATTGATAACAGAACTACAGGAACACAAAGAGGAATAAAAAGACTTGTATGGCTTCAGGCTGTTTAGTTACATTTAGGATTTTTTTTTTAATCAGAGCTATTTTATCGCCTATCTTTCATGTGAAAATGACACTACTGCATCCTGGTTTAAAGCCTTCCTTTTTCCTTAAAGAGCTGGATGCCAAGTGAGATCGGAAAAGGAGGATTGTGTGCCCAAGGAATTCCAAATTCTGTGACCTTTAAAAAGGAAAGACAGAGGAATCAGGGCCTCTAGAGTTTTCTTCCTGTTTCTGACTGGGGTCCATTCTTGTTTCAATACCAAGATGATAAGTACCTATATACCAAAGTGATAGACGCCTTTTACATATAATATGAAGTAATACAGTAATGTTCAAAAACACCAGCCTACTGTAGCATTCCTGCAGGGGTTTGGACAAATATAAAAAAAATAATGTAGATTTTTGTCTTGTCTGCAGCCCCTAGAATGGTGGGGGACAGCTAGAGTTTTGTTTCCTGGGCATTTCCAGGATTATCGCTCAGGATGTCCTTCATACAGGGGATTAGATTTTCTTTATTACCTTAGCGTACATCAATAGTAAAACAGGAAAAAAAAGGGAGGTGGGGGGAAATCTCAACCCCCCCCCCATAAAAATGGAAACATTTGAAAATTTCTCATGAACAAGTGAGAAAACAAAATTTTCAATATTTTTGCAAATACTGTTTTTCAGCCAGCTGTGTTTTAAAGTGAACTATGTCACACCAAGAATGTATTTATTAAAATATCTAACGATTGAGTTGGTAGTTGCCTTTATGCAATACATTTTTGTAGCCAGACGCTCCCTAGGCATGATCACTGATGTCCTTCAAAGGGATGGCAGAGCTCTGATACCTAGATGATAAATACTATAAGCCCTGATTCAGAGAACCACCCCTATCCAGTAAAGCATTTAAGCACATGCTCAAGTCCCACTGACTTTAAATGGATTTAAGAACTGTTGTGACTATTGGGCCTACAAAATTTAACCCTGTTGGAAGCTCAAATATAAGAAGCAAATGAAAGTTCATAAAATGTTACAATAACCCTCGAATTTTTGCTTCCATGGAAATTATTCATGAAAAAGAGGGTGAGCGATTTTTCAATAAATGAATATGAAAAACAAATGCAAGAGAACCCGAGAAAGAAGCTGGATTAGTCCAAACAAACAGGACCTGCTGATATGATTTAAGGATTGTTGAAATCATGCTTGGTAAAAACAGAAGATGTGGAATCAGAGGCTAATAGACCAAAATTAGTGTGATGGATATCAGACCTAATTGGTGGACAATATAATGAGGGGGGTGAACTATGCTGCCCATTTCCCCCCTTTTTGGATTTCTTAAAAAAGACTTTAAAAACAACTTTTTTGCTCAGTCTCTCTTTCTCTCTCTCTCACCGCCATTCCCACCTTGCATCCCACCTAGTCTTGTCTCATTTCATTTCCCTAGACCCCCAAGACAGAAGGAGCAAACCAGACTAAAAGACCAACTTCCAGGAGGAAAGCTGTCTGGCCTACCTCTTGTTCAAATAACTGTTTTTTCCCACTTGTGAGTTCTGAAAATCACCACATCATTGTGACATCCAGTCCTCAGCTCCTCAATGGGATACCTAATTATCTGCATCACAGAGACATCTAAGATCCTGTTTGTCTTCCTTCCCTGTTGTGTTATTTTCTATCCCTCTGTTTCTTTCCTCCTATCTTACCTCTCATTCACTCTCTCTGCTTTTCATCAAACCATGAAATCAGCTGGATTGCATCATCATAGCAAGATGTGATGATCACAGTCTTGTCTTGTCTAAGGAAAAAAAGACCCAACCAGATGACATCCCTGACCAGAAAGTGAACTAGGGTTCAAGCAACAGGTGCGTGATCAACCACCTGCCAAAGCATCCATTAGTGATTTACTAGCTGTCCAGTGTTCCAAAGTCATCAACAGTCCTATTTCTCCCAACTTTTCTATCTGATCTGTCCTCCACCTTGTATTTGTCTGTTTGTTAGATACAGAAGAAGTAAATACTCTTTAGGCATCAGGACTGAAAGTAAAATTAACCCTTTCCTTTTCATTCAAGAAAGTTTTTTTTAAAAACGTGAGTCATATTTTGCCTCCAAAAAGAGAGAAACTTAAAAAGTTTTGATAGTTTGTTTTGCATAACTACTCAATTTCAGTTTCAATGTAAATGCTTGTTTTAATTTCTTGTTCTTTCTTATATTTGATCAATAACCTTTTAATTTTAGAATGAGTACATCTGGATGTTCACCAAGAAATCAAGTAATCTAACATCTCAGTAGAAAAAATAAAATAAAGCCCAGACCTCTTCATATTACTGTTTTTATGTTGAACAGTGAAATAATTTATTACACTTTTAACTCATTGGACCCTTGACATTAATATAACAGCACTTAATGCTTATGTACTTTGCTGAAGCAGGATTATAATCTGCCCTACAATGGAAAGCAATGCCCTTTGAAAAGGTAAAGATCTTGTAACTGCTCTTTAAAATTTCTAAAATGTTGTTTAACACTCTCTTCCCCTCCTGTCTACGTTCTTGAGGTCAGATTTACCATCTGTTCACCAGATTTAAGTCTATCTGCTGGAAACATTTTTCACTGAGGATAGGATAGTTCTGGTTCCAACTTCAGTTTGAATCTGACTTGCAAAGGTGCCTGAAATTCACCAGCTATAAAGTTAAATCTGAAAACAACAACAGTTAAAGTTGAAATGCTCTGGAAACTGTACATCATTTGGTTATTCAATAGCATAATTACATTTATCCTTCTCTGTCCAACAGCTTTTTCCCTTAAGAAATCTCAAACCTCTATGCTTCTTAATGGCAAAATCTGTCAAAACTGACATATGAAGACTTGAACATTATTCTCTGTCAAAGATAGTTTATGAGAAGCTGGATCTCAGAAGTGCCTTTCTGAAGTTTCTAATAAATCAATATTGTTAAGTACCTTAATGTAGTTGTAAGTTTCTCTCTGAAAAGGAATATTGTTTCAATGGAAAATATTTATAAAGTAACTAAAAAAAGTAGGCCCAATTCTCAACTGCTCTGCACTTTGTGTTGCTGCTTATCCCAGGGCAAAGTGGGTACCCAAAACTGTCGTTCTGATCTGGTGCAGTGTTTTATACCCCTTTTGCACTCACTTTGAATGCAAATGAGTGGACAGTGGTGAACTGGACGGTAGGACAGCTGGAAAATTTAGAAATGAGGACATTAATTTAGGATGTTGGTACAACAAGAAAAAGAACTGACGATGTTATTTCATCAAATGAAATTTATGGTATACTTACAGTCTACAATAGCATTTCTCAAAAATGTCAAGGAGAGTGACCTTATTTGATCTCAAAAACTGAAGTCTGGTGCGGTTGCAAAACTCTTAGAATTGCAAATTTAATAAGAACACCAGAGCAATGAATAGGTTTCCAGGAACAAAAATTTAAATGTGGAAAGGAAGTTAAAGGCTAAGATGGCTTGACCAAATTGGGGAATGAGAAGCACCCTGTGGGGATCACAGAGTGGATACACAATCATCTGGAAAATGTGTGACTCATTTTTTGAAGGAGTAGGATCTGTCCATTGTCACACAAAAAACTCATGCTCGTGCCCTTTCTATTTCCCACCTTGATTACTGCAAACTCCTTCTTGCTGGCCTCGCTTGGCTATTTGTCTGATACTTCTAGAGCTGTTCTTGTGTTTTCTTCACACAGACCCCCACGTACAGAGCTCCCTTCCTCTTCTCATTCATGTATCTCCTTAAGGCCTACTCTTGCCGCAATATTTATAAAATATTAGTTGACTAAGATTTCTATTTCCAGTAGGCATAATAATAATCTTCCTCCCTTAGTCCATCATGCTGAAGACTAGCTCTCACTGCATAGACTCATAATCTTATTTATAGTACTGCTGTCCTCTCTGCCTTGCTCCTTCCTGTCTGTTTGGTTACTCACTCAGTCATATCTAATGTGGGGCCTTGATCCTGGGAACTTGCCTCTGAGATTCAGAGCAGGTGGAAGTGTCCGCCTATGCAGATCAGCTTCCAGAACTGCATTCTTAAGGCCACAATAGAAGACATGATCACAGTGATAGTCAGTGGGATGATTCACAGATGTAAATTAAGCACATGTGTAGGTTTATTGCAGGATCAGGGCATTACTTTGCAAGCTCCTTGGGGCAGTAATCATGTCTTCTGTTTTTATTTTTTATTTTGGGGGGCATGGTGGGGAGTTCATAGCATGACTTTGGGCACCATTGGAAAAAAGAATAAGGAGAGAAAACATGTATGCGGAGGGAGAAAGAGTGGTTGGGTGTAAAGGGAACTAGGAATCAGGACACTCCAGATCTCTTCCCAGGTCTGTTAATCACTTGTTGTGAGATGTGGTCAACTGACCTCTCCTCAGTTTATCCATCTGGAAGATGAGTATAATACTAGCCTGCTTCATAAGAGGGGTGGAAGGTCTGAGAATTAATTGATGTTTGCAAAGTACTTTGAGATTTTTAGATGAAAGCACTTTGTAAGTGCAAAGATGATGATTGTTATTATTTAGCCCAGTCATTTCTTAATCAGCACTTCCTCCCACTGCAAAGCAAACAAGCAAAAATCAAAAATAACTCTCCCCCGCAAAAAAATCCAACCAAAACCAACCAACCAGATCAAAGCAGAACAAAATAAAAACACACAACAAAAAAAGGAAGATTACTTTTTCTTCAATGATTTAAAAGGTTGTTTGGGTTGCATGTTTCTTTTGTGTAAAGCAAGCTTAAGTTTATAGTAATGGACTATCAAATTATTCAACAATTCTATTACAGTAGTATCCTGATATTTCTGTTTTTCAAAGCACGTTGAGAGAGAAGCTTTTAAATAGTTACGGGTTTCTTCTAAATGATGTGTAACAAGTAATGCTGGAGTTTTTGTTGCAAATCATAACTCTGTATTTAAAAAACAATGGGACTTTTTACTATTCCCCGCTGCCCAAGGGAATAACCTAAAAAGATGTTCCCTTCCAACAAATTTCCCTCTGCAGATCTGGACAAAAGGACAATTGCCCTATATCAATAGCATGTCAATAGCAAAATGCTGTACACTATATGAGAAAACTAATCACATGTAAAATCTAAACGTTCTGTATGGCTCTCCTTGCTTTTATTAGTAGAACTGTGTAGCAGCTGAGTTCCCTCTGGCTTTATACTTGTTTCCTCAGCCTCTAGGGGAAGGTTAGAGAAATCCCAGTTGTTTCCTGTAACAGCGGGCTACAGAGCTTATCTGTTGATCAGGAGCTAGAATCCCGCTTAAGGGTGCAAAATTTTGATGACTTCTTGTGGCTAGTGCAGTTTGTTAACTTCACCAGGGTATAAAAGGTGGATTTGAGTCTCTGCCCAGAGGATACTATGCATAGAGACTGAGATGGCCTGAGGGAAGCCACAATTGGTGACAAAGCTTAGCACTTTCCCAAGAACCATCTAGTATGGCCCACTACTAGAAGAAGGTGACTAGATTTGATGAACCACTGCTCTGATCCAGTATGACAATTCCTATGTTCCTAAGATAAAAAGGCCAATACAATGTTCATACATCATACTGAATTTGCTGATCAGACTGAAATGTATTAAAAAATATCTGACACACGTATTATAGATGGAGGAACCTATTTAAACATTTTGTGAAGGCAACCTTAGTTTTAAAGCTTTAAAGAAATGATAGTTTTCTAGGAATGTGGAGAACAAATTCTCATTTCAACTATGTTGAACAGTAGTTTTGCTGATTGTGAGGTTCAGAAAATACATAGTGTATCTATCTAAGCTTATTTTAAAAGTTTGCATTTTTCCCTCATAAGGCAAAGGTGCTTAAAGGTCTTTTCATGTGTGGTGAGCTTGGGGTTACAAGTCAAAATTCATAGGGAAGACATCTGTTGGATTTAAGGGTGGTGTGACAGGTATGGGAATTTCCTGCAATATCATTGTGAGAGCTTACTATATTATGTTTATATATAATTGTGGGCCAGGTATTGTATGTAATTCCATCGGGGGGAGGAGGACCACAGTCCTGCAGGAACCAAAAATAGTGGGGATGATTAGTGAAATTCTCTCACATTGTAAAAACCTCCAGAGAGCTATCATTACCTGGAGAGACTTGAGGATACTGTTTCAAACTGGATTCTCTGGAGAAGCAGTAGACAAAGAAAAGACTTTTGAATAAATAGCCTGAGTTTAAACTGATTCATGGGGTGCTTGCTGATCGAGCCTACGGCCAGAGTTTTTCTTGGAAGTGTTGGAAGGACTTGACCTATGCCTGGGCATGCTTCTTCTGAGCTAACAACCCTTATGAACTTGTCACCAAAGAAACCCTCCCCCCCCCTTGGTGAGGTTTAAAAGACTGTTCATCTGCTGGAACCCTCGCTGGAGCGGGGTTGATCTCTGGTAAGCTTAATAGCATGTCTGTAGGTTCTTTTATAGTTTTAATATGTTTTCCCAGTAATGTTTTCACTTTAAGAATAAATGTGCTTGCCTAGACAGAGCTGTGTGGTGACATACCTGTGAGTAGTTGAGCTGTTCTTAGCCTCTGGGGACAAAGCAAAGCAGTTCTGCTTAGGCAGTCTGACTTGCTGGGGGAATTCACAGTGTATGCAGGGAACGGTGCAGCCTGGAAATTTGCTGGTCAGAAAGGAGAGAGACATGGGTCTCTTCCCAAGAGAGGTGATGGCTGAGGAGCTGGGACCCTAGAGTGGGTGCCCTTGCTGGACCACGGAGGGGGAATACAGTTGCCCTGAACGGTCACAGACGGATTTGGTGAGTGCTAGAATTGGAGACCTATAACACAGCACTTAAAAAAAATCAGTTGCCTGATTAAAAAATAAATTAAATAGTTGATAGAAACTTTGTGTACACTATAGGTCTACATTACCCGCCGGAGCGGCGGATAGTGATCAATCTATCGGGGATAGATTTATCATGTCTAGTGCAGATGCAATAAATCGATCCCCGATCGCTCTGCCGTCGACTCCTGTACTCCACCATGGTGAGAGGCGGAAGCGGAGTCGACGGGGGAGCGGTGCCAGTTGACCCCGTGCTGTGAGGATGCAAGGTAAGTCGACCTAAGATCAGCTATGCTATTCTTGTAGCTGAAGCTGCATATCTTAGGTCGATCCCCCGCCAGTGTAGACCAGGGCTTAGTACATGAATTCAGAGCTGATGGGTTGCAGCCCACACCCATCGTGGTGTCCTTAATGAACAATGATTGTTGATGTTCTCCACTGTTCACTCTTCCATAGAGAGCACAATTAAGGTAATCCTGGGCTCTATACACAACATGACCCTGCCACCATGCCATGGCCTCACCACTGCGCAGTGATAGGGGTCCCCTTCCCACCCAGAGTGCCACCGTGGTTTCAAGTTGATCTCCTTCTTCCCCAGTGGCAAAGATGATAATACAGAGGGGGTAGGGCAGTAGTAGGAGGGCCCCCTTCTCTTCCCAGAGATCCAAGAGTGATCATTTTTCCATCAAGAGTGGCAGTAGATAGCCTCTCTCTCCACAGAGAGGCAGGGCAGCAGTCGGGGAGCCTCCCAATACTTAACCAGTTTTGGGCTCTATCTTTTTGGGTCGGTGTGCTCGGAATGTTACAATTGTCTCCTCCCATGACACACAAAATTATCTATTGGGGTGCTGCTAGTGGGGTCCCCAGAGCAGTAGGTCTTGAAGTAAACATCTCCATTGATCTGAGTGGGGCAATTCACACCTCCCAGAGTTATTGTTTCAGACTGTCTGCAAACTCAGGCAGATGTCTCCTCACCGGTTACATTTGAGTCATGTTTTCAAGCTATTCTTCACAACCATGAGGACTAAGAAACTTACTTTTTTTGTTTCTTGCTTTTAAAATGAAAGTAGATTTCTTCTATAATTACATGACTCTAGGAACCAGAGCTCTAGGGTTGGGCCTATAGTGCCTATATTGTAATCTGGCCTGGCTTCCATGACAATCTGTTTCCAACTGTTCTCTATCTAACAGACACACAAGAAGCTTGTGGGAGAAAAAAATGCCCACAAATAAAGGAAAAAATAAATGACTCAGCTGAAAAGCAAACAATTTGCTGAACTCTTGCACAGTTGTCAAGAGACAGCCACTCAACCTAAGGGGAGCTATTTAACTTGTCAGCTAACTATAAAAACCTCTTTACGTACTCTTGGGCCTTATAGTACAACTGTATGACCCAGGAAATCAAGTGGAACTTTATGTCTACACTGCAATCAAAGGTGTAATTGCAGCTCTGATAGGCACATCTGTACTAGCTTTAATTTAGCTAGCAGGGCTAACAATAGTAGTAGACTTCAGTGTGGGCTGTACAAACCTGCCCAAAACCCAAGGTATATACTTAATTTTACACAGAAATCACTGCCAGCCCCGGGGCATCTGGGGTCCCACTGTCAGCCTCCCCCGGCCCCGCCTTGCGGGGCTGACAGCTAGAGCCTGACTGCCCAGGGCTGACAGCGGGAGTACAGCTGCCTAGGCTGATAGTCGGAGGTGGCTGCTCCCCTGCCAGCCTAGGAAGTGGGAGAGGTGATTCTACTGCAGCCCCTGCAAGCCTGGGGAGGGTGAAGCAGAGGTGAGGCTGGGAGGGCTGAACTATGGCCTGGGGGGCTGAAGTGAGGAGAGTAGGGGCTGATAGTGGCAAGGGGGCTATATTGATGGTGGGTTCTGAGAAGATGGGGGTGGTTGGATGGGGCAGGGGTCCGGGGAGGGTCAGGACAGAGAGGAGGGGTTGGATGGGGTGGCGGAGAGCAGTCAGGGGTGGGGGTTCTGGGGACAGTCCAGGAGCAGGGGGGGGTGGATGGGGCAGGGGTCCTGGGGCGGCAGTCAGGAATGAGAGGAGGGGTTGGATGGGGCAGCAGGGGGCAGTCAGGGGTGGGGGGGACCACTGGTGGTCAGGGGACAGAGAGTTGGGGGTTGGATAGGGCAGAAATCCTGGGGGGACATCAGGGAACGTGGGGGTTGGATGGGGCAGGAGTCCTGGTGGGGTTGTCAGGGGGCAAGAAGCAGGGGATGGTTGGATAGGGGGCAGGGGCCGGGCCACGCCTGGCTGTTTAGGGAGGCACAGCCTCCCCTAACTGGCCCTTCATACAATTTGTGAAACCTGATGCGGCCCTCAGGCCAAAAAGTTTGCCCAACCTTGGTCTAAGGTAAGGTAATATCACAAGGACCATATGGTATTCAATCTGATAACTCCATGGATAACTCATGGATGAGAGCTCCATGGTTTCAGCTCTATATTTAAACATGACAAAAAGACTTTAAACAGATGTCACAGTGTCTAGTCTTTTGACTGATGTGTCTCAGGATTCTCCATGGCCTATACTGAATGGGACAGTGAGCAACATGGTAGACAGCAGCAGCCTATAGTTGAAGTCTTGCACTTCATGGTTGTTTGAGAATTCAGACAGTAGATCGGCAGTGGTGACTCCAAATTTCTTCAGCTTTAAGAGTGATGACACTCTTTAAGAGAACTTTCCTACAACACTGGAAAGATCAAGATTTTCCCTGCTGTTGGAGGCAGGAGTTACCTACAGCACACCTGGGAAAAGCATGCTTAAACAACAACAAGCTGGATAAATTCTTCTTCTAGTAGTTTCTGCAATTTATAACTTAGGGATGCACTCCTTACCACAAGGCCCCTTCCCTGTCTTCTCAGGTCAGTCCCACTACTCCACCAGTTCAGAGTTCTGTTGCATCCACAACATGTCATTTGGAGGATTTTTGAGTTGAAAGCTTAAGAAAATGAAGCTCTCTATAGCCATACTTTCTCCTGTTCACCAATAGAGGATGGTAGAGTGCTCCTTCCCCTATGGGGCTTCTCTTTTTGTTCACCAACAAATGGTAATAGTGACCTTCCTACCCTCTAAAACAGCAGGTCACAGGGTTTATACACATCTAGATACCCCTACTTCTATTCATTTTTCTCTTTTCTTCCAGCCTCATTTTATTTCTCAATTTTTTCTTTTTATCGCTCCCTCTTTTACCTTGTTTCTCCTTCTGATCAGTCCTTGAGTATATCTCACCATATCGCAATGAAGAATACACAATCCCATCTGTACTTGGGTTCCTTTTCTAAATGAAGACTTTGTTGTTTGGGAGGTGGCAGGAATGACACTGACTTGCATCAAGAGTAAAAGAATTCCCTCTCCTTGCTGTACTATACGTATCATGCTCTGTGCAAGCTAGAGTCAGGGCCCATGTTCCCTGGAGGAACTGTTATTGATGGAGCACCAGTGAATGCGGGGAGTGAGGCTGGAAGCAGCTTAGTCACCTGGACAGAGCAGTGCACAGGGTTTAATAATGTCCCATTTGTTCAACTTAATCTGCGTTCAGCTTCACTCTTTGCGAATGAAACACTACTGGTGAATTAGGTATTCTCCTTCCAGAAGGTTTGTTAAGGAGTGAAGGAGGCAGCATCACATATTGGATTCCCCTTCCGTTAACCCCAGAGGAAAGGAGCCACTGAAACAGATTCAGACCAATCATTTTATCCAGAGGTTCGACAGCTTACAGCAATTATCAACTATCTTTGAAACCTCCTAGTATATAATCTAACCCCTTCTGAGGATAAAGGGGTAGAAAGCGGAGCTGGGCAAAGAACAGATGGGTGTTTTTTGTCGTTCGTTGAAAATTCTGAAAAATTGGGATCCTCAAAAGTATTGAAATCAGAGAGTTCCCAGGTAGGTTGAATAAAAAGACTCTAAATCAAAATGTTCAGGTTTACCACCTTCACCATACAGACAATAGCTAAGTGTCACACAGAATACTTGACATTTTCCCTTCATTTACTCACAGGCTAATTTTCCCATTGAAATCAATGAGAGTTACATGTCCATCTACTTTTGAGGATCAGGGCCTTGGTGTCTTAAGAGCCAAGCATACTTAGAAAGAGAAGTTGAGCTCGCCACGCAGGTCACAGAAGGAAAGTGTGGGAGTAAGTCATGGCCTACCATGTCCTCACTTCAGCCATCTAAAGAAAAGAGGGAGGGAATATTCCCATGTTTGATGGGGTAAAATGAAGCTGCCTGTGGGGATAGTGATGGAGGATGGCTGGGAAGAATATTCATGGGTTTTGTGTCTGTATGAACAACTGTAGTGCATATTCGAAAACTATTGAGTAAGCACGGGCCGAGGTTTGAGAATGTACTAAGCTGCAGTATCAAGGTTCAGATGGATAGGTTAGAGGGGAATATTTTCCTTAGCTATTGTTCAGACATTCGCAGTGCTTATAAAATAGAATTCCAGGGGAATATCTATATATCTGGTGGAAATGTGACAGATCACTCCTGCAGTTTACTGAATGTCACAGTGCAATGTTACAGTCATACACGACATGTTAAACTTGTGCTAGACCTTTCTGTGATTTCTGAGGATGATGTCCTGTTCATGAAGCACTGTTTAGTTGAAATGTTTATGACAATGGCAGAATGTGTCAGAGGTATGAGTTCTAACAGAGTTTTCTTACTGTAACTTTTTTCTACTGGTATTCAGTTTTTCTTTTCAAATGACTTGTACAGACTCTCCTCATACCTGCTTTATTATTCCCGTATACATTCTTAGCATAGTCTTGATTTGTAACTAAAAAGAACAATGAAAGGTTAATGTATAATATCCACACAACAGTGATGTTGTTCAAGTAATTGCAACCATTTTTTAGCCTCTAGTATTTCAGCAGCAACTTTTAGCCACTTTAGGTTATGCTTCACAGCTATCTATTATAGTAAGTGCTTCCTATTATTGAAGAGCATCATCATATTAAGTCCTAATTATTATTACTTTGAAACTCTGAAGTGTACAGAGAAGTGAAAGCAATCATAGCTATGTTTCTTTAAAAAGACAAGTTGCCAACCTTGTACATTTGAACCCCCCAAGTTATTAATAGTAAATTAAATAATATTACTGAAGAACTAGAGAAAAATATAAAGCTGTTTCAGGCTATTGGGAGTCTATTGTTTTACAAGCCTTTTTTTAACCCCATCTAAAAACTGGACACACATCCTTTTCCTGTTTATACAAGACTCTAAAATATCCTTGAAGAGAAGTGCCCCTTGAAGCTTATGTTAATCACTTTGGAGATCTATTATGTTGGCAAAAAGCTTGTAAGTTCTGTACATAATTATGGTAGCCTATACAACTATGTGATTGTGACATTATCCAGGGTACAATCTGGACTGATGGACAGCTGTATCCCCTCAATTCTCCAGTCTGGGGTGCCTTTTACCCTGCTTCGCTGTGAAAGCAACCATTTCTGGCCTGCTGACACACAGCCTCCAGCATGTAAATCACTCCCAGCTAAACTGTATAAGTGCTATAGCCAGCCACTCATAAATTACACTGCAGAGCAATACCAGCAAATGTCCAATCCCAGACTTTCCTCCAAAACTGTGCATCTTGTACTGCCCAATCCTCTTGGACAATACAAGCTCATATAAAACTCTGTCATTTATTGATAGAAAATAATATGCACAACTCTTGTTATCCCTAATGGAGTTTCCCAAACACTTCAATCCAAACACCTGGCTCAGATAAAACCATGAAACAAATGTATTAGCTACTGAAAGATAGATTTTAAGTGACTACAAGTAATGAGGACTAGAAGTCAGAATTGGTGACAAGGAAATGAAAGGTAAAACACAACTAACACCTAACTTAACAAGCTAAATGAATACAAAGCAAAGATCTCTCTCACCACATGTTCCAGCAGTCTTACTGGCTGAACTGCATTCAGTCAGGATCTCCTCCCTCCCAGGTCCAGTGCTGCTTCCTTTGTTCTTCAGGTGTTGATGATGCTGTGGGTAGAGAGCAAGGGAGAGAGATTTGGGGCATCTGCCCTCTCTTCTTATAGTCCTTTGTTTTGCACAAGAATCATCTCCAGCTGATGTTCAGGAGACAGAAAGTCTGTGTGGTCAGGAACCTTAAACTGTTTCTTTGTCAAAATAAAGATCTTTTGCCCACATCCTCTCACCTGCTGAAGAGTGGCCACTTAATCAGTTCCCTTTGATCTCATTGACCCCTCTCTGAGGCATTGGCTAGCCTTTTGTCTCTGGGGAACTTGTTTGTGACTGGCCTCCAGAAAATGTTGAAACATGCCCCAGAAATATCACAGACTGGAATCTTATATCTTTACAAACAATGTTTCCACACATATTTTACCAGGACAATAACAATCAGCAAACCATGAGTTTTCAAATGATATCTTACACAGTTTGTACAAACTTTAACATAATCTTGTAAAACGGGTGAACATGGGGGTACAGACTGTCACTGTTGTTGCACTGTAACTCCCTTCATTTGTTTGTTACACCCATTGACTGTGTCTTGTCTTAACTTAGAGAGCAAACTCTTTGAGGCTGGAATGGTCTCTCACAAGGTGTTTGTACAGTGCCTATTCCCCTGAAACCCTGTTGGAACTCTCTCCATTGATGGGTAGATCTGGCTCTTCATATTATTCATCCAAGTCTCTAAAACTTCGCCTTGACCCTTTCTCTTCTTCCCGTTTTTCCTCCACCAATTTCCCCCCAAGATCTTGGAAGGTATATTGGATTTTGGTACTTTAACTTTCATAGGGGTGATTTTCATACAAGGCTAATCTGGCATGGTCACTTTATGCTCATCTCATATTTCCATTATACACAGGGCAACACAATTTGATAGAAATTCTGCAAATAAAGAAATAAAAATCAACAAAATATAATCATTCTGCAATATATGCAAAATATTTTATTGATTTTGGCTGCTTCTTTCACTCCAACCATTAGAACTGTTTAAGGACATTTCAACAGCACAAGCTGAAATTTTGACCTGTAGCATGGCTCATCAAGAATTACAGTCTGTAAAGTATTGGAAATACAAACTGATAGCTGTCTTTTTTTAAGCCTTTCCTTCTAGTTACAAGCTGTACCCTACAATTTCTTCCTTCTGAAAAAGACTGTTCTCTGCTACCTCTGAGACTGATTTACAACACTTCTGTTGCAAACTCTAGCAATCTCTTCTAAATATCATATTTCAACAGCCTTTAATGTGCAGAAATTTTGCTTACATTGTTCAGTCCATCATCCCCAGTTCCTGAACTAATTAAATCCTTACAGAGTTTATTGGAACCAATTTGTGCCCTTTATTTTCAGGGTCATTTATACTTCTGTGAGTCTCCTATTGATTGATTTTCTTCCTAACTGACATATAGGCCACTTTAGTATTAAAGGTGCTATATGAAAGTAAAATTCAGCGTTGTGTGTGTGTGTGAATAGAGGTGTTTTGCAATAAAGAGAAGCAGCTTCTTCTCCAGGAATACTTTCCTTAGTTATTGTCTGGTCCTCACTAATCCATCCTGTTGCCAGTTTGCCTTCTCATAGAAACTCTTCCCAGCATCTTTTTTTTGGGGGGGGGAGGGGAAGTGGGGGTGCTTGGACATCTAACTGTCACAGAGACCAACACCTGGAGTTCTAAAGTGGCCATTTTGCTGATGCCTTCCAGCAGGCAGGTATTACCTCCTGTTTTTCCTTTCTTATTTCTGAGAAACTTGCACATTCACTACTATAACTATACTATAGTGACACTATGCTGTTATTGAATGGAGAGCTGCAGTTATTTGATCAAGTGCCATATACTCTTCTTGAAATACAATATGGGCCTGATTTTCCTCTCAAGCAGGGGTAAATCAGAAGTAATACCATTGAAGCCAATGGAGCTATCATGGTGTATACTTGATGTAAGAAAGAACAGAGCCCTGATAAGAGTCTTCAAATCTGTTAAGGGCTATTATAAAGACAACAGCAACAAATTGTTCTCTATGCCCACTGAAGGTATGATAAGAAGTAATGGGCTTAATCAGCAGCAACAGAGATTGAGGTTAGATATTAAGAAAAACTTTCTAACTTTAAGACTAGGTAAGCTCTGGAATTGGCTTTCAAGAGAGGTTATAGAATCTCTACCATTGGAGGTTTAAAAAACAGGTTGGACAAACACCTGTCAGGGCTGGTCTAGGTTTACTTTGTTCTACCACTGTGCAGAGGGCTGGACTTGATGACTTCTTGATGTCCCTTGCAGCCCTACATTTCTATGATTCTATTATCTGAATTAGAGCTGTGTGAATAACTGATTTTTTGGTTCATTGGCAATTCTGAAGTATTAAAGACAAAGATTGTCAAACTGGCAAATTCATTAACAGTTTTGGGCTGACCCAGAACTGCATTTTTTGGTGAATAAATAGTTGTCCATTACCTTTTATTCAGCTGCGATCTGAATTCTATCTTCTTCCTCCCTTCCACTCAGCGAGAATGTCCTAGCGGAGTGACCTACACCAAATATAGGATGACTGTAATGTTGGATCTATCCTCCGGCGTATTTTTCACCAGGGATAGTTTTTGCTCTTGATGTGCAGTGGTGCAGGATGTGCTTTGGGTTTCCTCAGTCTCCTACAGCCTGGGTGAGTACCCTAACCAGTAGGCTACTGGTATAAAACCACTATCACTTTTCATGAGGTGCCTTCCTCTGTAGCTGTGTTAGGTACCTAACTGCCTGAGAAGGGCAGGGCATAGGCTTCACCCCATTCTACTGACTAAGTGCGTCAGCTCCCCATTCATCTTGGCTTCTGAAAATCCCATTCTTTGGTGCCCAACTCTCCCCACACATTATACAGGGAGTTTGGGTGCCTAACTCAGGACTGTGAATTCCACTAGGCGTCAGGGCACCTAAAAGACATTGCAACGCTTAAGCCCCTTTGTGGATCTCGTCCTTGGAATGCAAGTTTCCATCCCTTATATAAGTGAATACGTGCTAATGAATTCAGTGGGCTTACTCACTTGAGGAAAGGCTGCAGGATCATGTTCACAGCCCTTAAGCTGCAGTATTGTTCACACGTTTCTCTGGATGTTTTTGGGTGAAAATGTAACACTACAATGAGTCCGTTCCATAACAACAATAAAAACACAACACAATGTGGACTATGTTATAGGAACTACCTTAGCAGATGAGACTAGTGGTCCATCTAGTCCAGTATCCTGTCTGTGATAGTGGCCAGCAGCAGATGATTTAGAGGATATTCCTTCCTCCTTCTACCCTCAAAAAATAAATAACCTTCCCAGTCATGGCACTGTACATAGATACTTCAATAAACTATTTTTACTGTTAATCCCAAATTAGAATGCTAAAGGAAAGAACACTGCTGGATGTACTTAAGATTTCTGTCTGTTTCCCTTGATGAGAGTACAGATAGATGAAGTGGCGAACATCTGCATAGTACCCATACTTTGAAACACCTTGCCTTACTTTGTTACAATATCAACTATATTCAAACATGGAGTTATTTGGTACTTAGTAACTAACATAGAAGTTATCTAATATTTATATGAATAAAAATAAAAAAACAGAAGATGTTAAATCAGCATCAACAACCCACTAAACAAAGCTAATTAGCTAAAACACTTTTAATGAAGCTTTGATTGAAAACCAACATTAATACAAAGTTAACGCTTAATGTGCTCATGTGGCAATTAGGTTTAGTTAATTGAAACTATTTTGAGGGGAGCTTACCATTTTGGGATGCACTTTTGACCTCTTTAAATCATGCATCATAATTTGCTGCTATAGTACTGTCAATTTTTTTACTATTGCTAAATTACGGTTCCTTTCAATCTTGAATAATTTGTATTGAAGAAGTGGAATTGCACAATGGATGGCAGAACTGTGCCTTTTTCAATGAATGGAGAGTGACAAATTCTGCTACCCTTGCTCATCTGGAACAGTAGTTTACACCTCCAGTTCTGATTTCAGTGGGACAACTCAAGGAGAAAGTCCTACTCAGTGTGAATAAGGGTGGCAGAATCAGGTCCTATATGATCAAAACAAAGACTGAGGCTGAGAAACTTCTAAATGCAATTGCATATTTTGAATCACAGAAATGTGGAAATGGAAGACCTAATAGGTCATACAGGTCGTTCCCCTACAAATGCTGTATTGTTCTCTGTTATGTCTTCTGTGTCTTTTTTGAGGAATGACAAATCCTGAATTGTAAAATGGGAAGGAGATTAATACCTACGAATGAGGAAAAAGACTGGGCATCCTTAACTATAGTCAATTTCAGGCACAGTCATGCACAGTTTCATGTACAGTTTCACTGGAAAACAAAATTCAAGGAACAAGAAATGTCCTAAATAAAATGGCTGAGTGCAGGACTTGACACAAAATTTGCTAAAGAATGACAAGCTGTTGGGGGCAATTTAAATACAGAGAAAAAATGGGGAGTAAATAAATAAGACAATAATGAAGATGAAAACAAAGAAAATAAGAGACAAACAGTACAGAATAAAGGGTAGAAACAGGGTTCAAACCTGCAAGGACTGAAGCTGTGGTAAAATTCCCTTTGATTTTAATGGGAGCTGGGCCTGGCCCACAAAGAAATACGTGTGAAAGACACTGGACGATAGGGGCAGTCAGGTCAAAATAAATAATATCAAAGGCAGAAGAGAAAATTGAAGGAAGCAAAACTCAACCAGACCAAAAAAAAAAACAAAAAACAAAACAACCCAGATCAGACAACATATGTGATAGCATCAATTTTCTGTTTAAAGCTGTTCCTAAGTGATGATGTGCATTTTAAAACATACGGGGAAACTTATTATGAATTGTATGAAGGAGCTGACATTATTCAAGCCAAATGACCTTATAGTTCACAACTAATCTAAATTACTTTTAAGGACCTCATAGTTCACAATTAATCTAAATTACTTTTAAACAATTATACAACTTTCTCTTCCACTACAAAAAAAATCAGAATATTACATTTTGATCAAAGGCTTTTATGATCAGAGTTTGTGGAGAGAGTAGATATGAAATGTGCAAGTAGCTAAATTCAGGTCTGAAGTTAAACCTTGAATTTCATCCAAAGATTGAAATTTAAACAGTAATTGAAGCAAACAGGCCTTCCCCTTAATGCCTTGTTCACACTTAAAACATATATAATCCTGGTTGCCATTTTCTTTTAGCAGCAAAACTGAAGCTAATATTTAGAAAGCTGACCTTTTGTTTTACTGTTTCTTTCAGCCAATTGATTTCATGACCTTTTCATTCCTCACAGAAAGAAAAAGAAAAAAAGAAGCTACTGGAAATTCTTGAAGAATTGTTTGTTGGTAGTAGATGAGTATTAGGAAAACCACTGGAATAAAAATAGTTTAGTTTGTAATATTTCTAATAATTAAACAGTGCAGCATTGAAGTGGGTGGGAGATATAAATTATTTACTGAATAATATAACTTTGCAGTTAAGATTAATTGAGAACACATTTTATGTAGTTTTTAGTATAAGCACTCCACACTGATATACATCAGAAAATGAATGTCAGATCTTTGATGTTTTGTTATAATGTCCCATACATACACAGTATGAACAGTCTATGGACTTTAGCATTGCATGTTAGCTCATTAAATGCAATCATTATGCACTTTCCTCATTGGGCATCAAATCCTTTAGCTGTAATTAAAGCATGATCTGTACAGAAAAGGGTTGTGAATATTTGATTTGAATGTGATGCAGCATAGCAATGCCCAAGTCAGGAGGAATCTTTAACTAAAAGAGGAATATATATTGCATTATTCTATGACTCATCTCTGCACCAAGAACTATCTATGGAGTTTGGTAATCTACACAGATTCTTCATCATCACTGAATTAACTAGTTATTTATGGCCGATGGAGTTTCCTGTGACTGTGGGGCCGTTTTCCGATCCTCGGTCCATTCACGTATCCGGGAGGAGTTCCTCTGGGTGGTGTCCACCGACTCCCTTGATGCTTTTGAGGAGCGGTGGGTGCTGTCCGAGGTTCTCTGCTCGGTGTCCCTCTCCGGTTCCCTTTGTTTGACCCTTTGATTGGGAGAGAGAGAAAGGGACCCCAGCCCCAGCCTTTGCTGCTACGGACACCACCACCTTAGAGGGGTCCTTTCACATGTGGGTGCACGTGCTCCCCCCCCCGGGGTTGTCCACCCCACAGCCTGCCCCTCTTGTTGGGTGCTTTCAGAGGAGAGAATTGTTGGTGACACTGGGCATGGCGCCAGGTAACTCGAGGGGGTGGCAGACCTTGAGAGTTGATGAAGCCCCCTCGCTCTGGGCCGCCAGGTAACTCGGAGGGGTGGAAGACCATGAGAGTTGAGGAAGCCCCCCGCTCTGGGCCCGGGCAAGCTTGAACACTTCCCTCCCCTGAAGCTAATGAGAAAACAATTGTGATTGGCTGCTGTGTTATACATTGCATATGCTGTTTTTACTTTGTAAGTGTGTTATGCAAATAAAAACATCCTTTTTGCTTCCAAAAAAAAAAAATTACTCTCCTATAGCCATCTGGCCCAACCCTGTCACATCCTGTATCTGGTCTTTCCCCCACATTGTCATGTTCTTCATGTCATGAATTCTTACTGAAATAAAATGCTTTGATTTGAGATTATGGTAATTGATCTTGTCACTTTACCAAGTTTGTAAAATATAAATAAAGGAAAAAACTCATCTATACATTTCAGCATAATAGATTTGGAAAGATTCTGTATTACTGATTAAAATTTCATTGCCTGAAATTCTGCTTCGTGTGGTGTATTTTAAGTAGTTTTAAATAGTGAAACTCATTAAAAAATGTTGCATCTCGTCCAAGTTGATGTTAATAAAATTCTTACGATTTATATTTTTAGTTAAAGATAGGAGGAGTACTCCAAGTCTGCCAACAAAGACAAATGTAAAACTGCAAAATTTTGCAAGAGCAATCTTTTAGTCCAATAATGTACAAAACCTGGTTGATACTTAGTCACAAGTATTGAATGGTACCTTATTGTTATTAATAATTATTATAATGATTTATATTATTGCAGTGCCTAGGAGCCCCAGTCATGGAGCAGAAGCCCACTGTGTTAGGTGCTGCACAAACACAGAACACACAGATAGTCCCTGCCCCAAAGAGCTTACAGTCTAAGGACATGACAAGAGACAATAGATGGATAAAAACAGACCCATAGAGGAGTACAAATCATGGATGCCTAGCGGCTGATCCAATGCCCATCTGTGGAAATATCTGGATGAGGTTGCTCGTTCCATGTTGCACACCAGAGTTTGAGTGTCATGATATGGGTTGTTGACTTGTTATATTGTCCACTTTTTTATACTACTCATCAATGGCAAATTTCTTACAATGCTCTGTTTTAAAACTACAACTAATACATGTATTAATTCTTTGCAGAGATGTAATAGGACTGTGAATGTGGGAGGAAATGTATTATAAATGGTTTATGATTTCTTCTGTCTTCACTGAGTGAAGCTGAGCCACAATATGGCGTCAATTTTCCTTAAATAAAGATGGAATTTTAATGGTGTCTTAATAAATGAAGGCAGCAATAGTCATGGCTAGTGTGAATCCAATAGTAAGAAGGAAAATTAGAATTTGAAAGGCAGCTCAATACAATATCGCATGCTTATGTACACTGCTGTTCCTTCCATTGGAAATGAAGGTCACCATCTCATAAGCAGTTTGGTAATTGTCTAAAGAACTGCGAAGTAAAGTTGAGTGATTCTGCCCCTAGTCTCTAATGGTGAATGACATACTTCCTCCTCCCAGGAGGAGGAATGGAACAGATTACATAAATTTACTTTGATGCATGACTTTCTAGGTGTAACTTAAAACATTGCGCCTATTTTTTTCTTTAGACAGGAATTGAGGCAGTAGCACCAGGGGAGCCAAATGTAACCATGCTTGAAGGACTCTCCTGGAACTGTTGACTCTCTGTGCTAGGAAGTACCAGTTTCTCCCCCCATTTCAAACCACCTAAGACCTCTCTATTTCCGGCCACCCCCACTGGTTCCCTGCCCCATCCTCGCTCACCTCTACCCCCCCCCCCACTTCCCTTCACCTCTACATAAGCCATCAAGCTTTTAACTCAGATCCTGTCAAGTGGGAAGGAAAGGAAATGTTCCAATTCTCTGGAATACTGCATTGAGGTTGTGTTGCAGCAGATGGTTAGAGTAGCTATTTAATTGGTGAGTCAATGAGCATTGTTTGAATTAGTGTGTTGTCATTCTGGGAAGTGATTGTCTGTAATGTTTCTAGTAGTATCATGTAGAGGATGAGATGAAGGGAGCATGGCATTGTGTTTTGTTTTTTACAATAGTAGCTTTCTATGGTCAGAGTTAAATTGGCACATTCTTTGGGGAAATGGAGGAGGAGGAATATGCATTGTGGGTAGTAGATGTGCATGAGGTAACCTGCAGAAGGTAAAAACCTCAATAGCCTGTGGCCAAGGTACCTAAAAGAGTACCTAAAGCTCCCGGATGAGGACCATGATTGACAATGCTGCTACTTTGTACAATGGAATTCTCTACCATAGGAGTAAACCTCATCTGTGATGGTGACAGAGCTTTCCGAGGGGCTGGTCCAAGATAAAGGAAATGAACCCCCAACAATATCTAAGAACCACTAAAATCTCACCACATTTCACTCCACCCCTTTGAGTTTGGCTTTGCACATATACAATAAAAAATGAGGGTACATATATTTGATTTGTTTTAAAAACCCACGAAATTTCACTCTTAGGAGAGCAAGGAAGTAAGCAAGCTACACATGACATATACTAGTCTTATTACCGAATGCATTTCTGAAAGGTTCTCAGTTCACCATCACCATGGTGATGAGGGCAGTATAGGAACTCAACTAGAATAGAATAGAAATCTTAGTTGTAGGTTGCTAGGGATGGCTTAGAATTAACAAATGATTTACTGGCTTTGTGTGTGTGTGTGTGTGTGTGTGTGTGTGTGTTGATGGTTGATGCATTTAAGCAATTCTGGTTTTTAGCACAATTTTGTTTGGGGAAATTTCCCAGAATTTTTAAGAAGTTGGGATTAATACTAAAAGTTATTCACCTGGGTAGCTATTCAAATTTATATGTATTCTCCTCCCTCCACCAACAGCACAGCCCTGCTCCCCTAGAAGTGCTCACCCACCGCTGCATTTCTTTGTGACATGGTGGAATGTTTCAAACGAGGTGATTAAATCATTGATTTAAATCAGGTTAAGGCTTTGTAAAGCTAATTTGAAAATTTGTGCTATTGCAGCTTTAGGTGAAGCGAACTACATTATAAATGATTTTTTAAAATGCTGTTACTGGTAGGAAAATGTTTTTGAATTTTACAGCAAAGCTGTCGACCAAAAATAAAATACTGAAAAATTAAGGCTCTGATGTCATAAACACTTAGGCGGGTACAGAAATGTACTCATTTCAGTGGTGCTACAGTACTTGTGCTTAAAGTTAAGGAAGTGCATACGTCCTGGTAGCATCCGGGACTTAAACTGTATTTTTTATTAAAAGCTTCAGCGGCTTAAACATTTTGTCTCTTCAGAAGAAAATTGCTTCCGTTTGACCAATTAAAAGTTATTAGACTTTCAATACAGTAGCAACACTATTGTGAACTTTTTTTATACACACAGATAAACATGTTCAAAAATAGGGTGAAGTCCTTCATCCACTGAAGTCAATGCAAGTTTTGCTGGTGACTTTAATGAAGGGAGGATTTCTCCCCGGAACCTAAGTCTTTGTAAGGGTACCTAAGAGTGGGACTTTCAAAAGCATGTAAGTGATTTAGGAGCATAACCCCATTGATCTCAGACTGCAAACCCTGATGGAGGACTATAGCCTGGTAGACGCATTCCAGCTTTCTTGACTTGGAGAAGGTCAGTATATGGGTGGAAGGTGGCGTTTCAAGCAAATACATCATGGACTGTTTGTGTTCTTGGGATTTGTTGGTCTCACAGTAAGGTTGTCACTGAAGTCATGGGCTTGTCTTGTTCAGTATAGATGAGCATTCTTAGTGTAGAAAAAAATCTCTATGTAAAATCTGAAATTAAGAAACAAGTACAAAATATACACCAGAAAATAAGACAATAAAATAGGAAGAAAGTAAAAAATCAGCAACATGTAAATAAGAGATCTGATTTAGATTTTTGAAAAATGATTTAAATTAAAAGTATTTAAATCAAAATAATTTTAATTAAAAAATTGATATTTATCCACCCTGCTTCTCCATGCAGAGCCCCATTTCACTTGCAGACCCCTGTGCACAGCCTGGATTGGCCCCTTTATTCCTCTCACACTCACACATATGCTCCTCTTACTCCCATATTGCCAGTCTTCATCTGTCTTATAGGTTGCCGCCACCTGCCATCACTATTATTATATACTTACGATGGCATAGGTTCTGGAAATAGGGCTGGTGTGGGCGTTGCTGCACCCCCTAGCTTGAAATAGTTTCCATCAAATACAGCATTTACAGTTTGGTTCAATGGCTCTCAGCACCCCCACTATACACATTGTTCCAGCACCTCAGTATGATGGGATCGTTTTTTCCAGAAATCCATGTAATTTTAATCTAAAACTAAATCTTGCTTAATTCTTACACAGCAGCTTACATCAGTAGTCCATACTCAACAGAATAGTCCCATTGAAGTCAGTTATTTTCATGAGTATTGTAAGAGGATCAAGTCAACAGTCAAAATACTTTGACCCTGCTCTATCCATCTTGCCTCTGTGTCAGTAACCTTGGATCCACCTGTGTCCAAGTTTATCAGTAAGTAACACCTGGCTCCTACCGAATGTAGGCTGAACTCTACTCATAACTAATGCCTGTTTTATCAGTCAGTTCCTTCCTTTTCCTCCTTACCGTAATTTTTTGTACAACCGTTTTATCACACGCTATTCCGTACTCCTCTGCCATTGACCATCTAGTTTCCCTCTTACTGTAGCTCATAAAAATAAATGTTCTTTTCTTCATCTTCCTACAAAGGTGATAAAAATAGCAGATGTATTTTGCAAATATAGAAATGATGCCCATTTGTAAGATTTTCATGTTGATTATAAATCTTAATCAATCTATTCATATTAGTAGGAAACAACAGGGACATGAAGGCTTTTAGCACTCTTGATAGTCAATCAATACATCTTCCTTGAGACTTTGCAGTGTATCCTGTCTTCTAGGTTTCTTCAGTTTGATTCTTGTACAGGAGGGATAATGTATGTTGTGGGCACTTAACAAATTATAATACTTAGCACTTCTATCCATAAATTTCAAACGAAGGAAAGTATCATTATCCTTGTCTTACAGTAGGGAAACTGCGGAGCAGAAAAGAGGAGTGACTCCCCTGAGGTAAAGCAGGAGCTTGCTGACAGAGTTGGAATTAGAACTCGGATAGCTTGACTCCCAGGCCAGTGCCCTATGCTCCAGGCAATGCTGCCTCCCATTACTATTTTATGATGAAATAATAATCCGTGAGCGGTTTTGTGCTCATTAATGCTAATTTCTTCTACTACAATGAAAAGTCGTTCAGGGAGAATGAAAACTAGGAAAGCAAGGAAGGGAGAGCACATTGTGGAAAAGAAGACAAAGATTATGTATAGGTACTAATATAATATGTTACATCTATCATAAGAAGCTATCATTTTTACCATCTTATTTCTATCGTATTTCAGAAGAGTTCTTGAACAAAGAGCTTTTAGTTATATGAATGGAGAATGAATATAAAATTAGAGAATTAGAGTTAGTTTAAGTTTGGTGAAGGAAATATGTTGTAAAGAAAGGCCATGACTAGCAAGTAAAAGAAAAGCCTTGAGAATAGTGAGTTATAAGGCCAGAAGGAATGAAGTAGGGAGGATTTCTGGTTCAAACAGTAACTAATAAGATAAAGGGAAGTTTCTAAAGAGGAGACTTCTGACCAAATGGGGTGACTGCAGATGGTTGCAAATAAGATAAGAGAGTCTGTCTTAGAAGGAGCCAGCAGGGACCTTCCTACCCCACATAGCAATGTTATCTCAAAATTTGGGCCTATGTCAATTCAGGTGCAATGGAAAACTATTGGTCAGGAAGAAGGATGGGAAGAGATAAGGAAGAAAGGCCTTGGGGAGAAATGAGGTTGTAAATCTTATCTGGAGTAAGACTGGAAATAAGGATAAATGGTTTCAAATTGGTTTTTAGCTAAAGTCAGTGATTGGCGATGACATCATTTGTTTGTTGAAGGATATAAAAAAAGTTATGAATTTGTGGGTTCTTTGTCAGACCTGACATGCTGGAGAACATGAGGAATAAGATAGTTTCTCCTAGGTTTGTTCTATTTGTAACTATACTGGTCACATACTTATGAATATTTTGTTACTGAATTGGGTGTAGTAACTGCTTGTTTTTTATGCTGTCAGGTATGTTTAGGGCAATTGTATAAAATGCCATTTGGTCTCTGGACTTAATAAAGGAATTAATTGTTAAGGTCTCCCACATTAATAAGTCTAAATATTATTAATAATTCAAACAGTTATGCAGACAAGAACTTTGCATATACAGAATTTGTAAGACATTTTGTTCAAACAGCAATCTCAGTAGTAAATATCCTGTTGAAGGCAAAACAAACAAATATCCTGTTGGAGGCAAAAATCTTGTGTCTCAAGCTGCAGCCCAAAACAAATGCTTTTGCATGACTCAAACTGCGGGAGCCATTAGCCCTAATTGAAATGCACATCTAAACTGACATTTAAACCTAAATTTTTAGAGCCGTGTATAAGGCTGTAGGCAATACTGTCTTAGCTGGATAGCACCTTGCAGTCCAAAAGCTTCAAAAGTGTTTTATTTATGTAATATCTTTTATTTATCTAGGAAGACTCACATTTTGTCCACCACTGAACTACAGTCACCTCTGGCATAGAATATATCCAGCAGCTGTTTATTAGCCTAAAGAAATACTACAGAAAAAATAAAAATAAAGACTACTGCATCTAACTGTAACTACAAAGTGGATTAAGTAGGTCCTTAATTAGATCAAAAAACCAACAAACCAACCATACACATACATTTTCTTTTTCATAATTTTGCAGTCTTAGTGGCATGCATTCACCAAACAGCAGTAGAGAGCAGAAATCTTCTGGATAAGGACGCCACTGGGTGACCCCTTTTTCTTTTGAAAGGTACCATGGAATTGTTAATGCTCAGGCAGAATCGACAAGCCCACAGGCCAAGATTTTGAAGAGTGACTAGTTAGTTTCAGTGCTGAATTTGAGACACACTTAAAGGGCCTGGTTTTCGCACTTTCTGGAAATCAGGCTCCTTTAAGGGGGTCCCAGTCTGGGCACCAACTCACTAGTCAATTTGGAAAATCTTGGCCATAGTGATAAGAAAGGGCACAGAGTAAATTACAGGACTGGAAATGCATAAGCCAGTCACACTCACACATGCCAAACTAGTTTTCTTTTCTTCCTTTCTTTTTGAAATTAGTTTGATTAATGTTATTGCCTGCTCAGTAGGGTCTGTTGAAAACAGCCCCAGCAGAAACATCAAAGCTACATTCATTGGAAACACTAGATACTGACATTTTATTGTAGCTTAAATGTGTTGTTCCCCCCAGATATATAGTGAGATAGATGATTATATAGGAAAAGAGAGAAATATTGTTATCTCACACATAGCTGGATATCTACATGTACAGAAACTTAGGGTCCAATTCACAAAGGGACTTAGGTGCCCAACTGCCACTTCAAGCACCACCAGCACTCACAACCCCCCCACTTAGCGACCGCCTACCCTGTAGGTGCCTAAACCTGCTTATTTTGCAGTAAAAGTCCCCCTAGCTGCGTACATTTCTGCATCTGGACATGCACTCTGCTTCCTCACTCTAGGCACCCCATTTTATGCTTAAACACCCCAGCGTGATCCACAAAGCAGGGGAAGGCAGTAATGCCTAAACCCTTTTGTGAATCTGACCCTTTGTACATAGGGAACATACCGTAGTAATATCTAAAAAATCACTCCAACTAACTGTGGAAGATGGCAGCTACAAAAAATATGAGTTAAATCCTGAGAAGATAACTGGAACTCCATTGCAAAAAGGTATGTTACTAGTGAGAAATGTATCCATGTTGAATGTCAATTCAGTGCTAACTTGACTTGAGAAAGAAAGTTAGCCCAGCAGCAGTTGAGAGAATGATGTTCTTTGTCAATTCCACTCTTCAGAACAACCAGAGCATTTATTTATTATGATACACTATAACTGAAATTGGGGCAACTCAGTACATAGCTCTGAGACTGCAAAACGTTTGTCATCATTAGGTATTGGGCTAAAACAATACAACAATGTTCACTAATTGGAAAGCTTTGGATTATTTAATATCCTCATTTCTCAGTGTTCTAGGTTATTAAAGATGACATTAGAACATGTGTATAAGGAGAGAATGCTTCCACAATCTATTTTACATCTTTTTAGTAGTATGTAATTTTGCACAGGTCTGCGTTTCCATCAACATATTTCAATAAGTCTATTCAACATGCATGCCTACTTGAATGTTGGTCAAGTACTTTCCATTGGCTTTAATAGTAGCAGGGGGTATCTAAACATTTATCGTTCTCTAGAAATTTAACTTATACATTCCAAAGGCTAGTGTCTGAGCAATTGGTATATACAATTTTAAGATTGTTCTTAAATATCTTGATCCAGATCCTCTGCTCTGGCCAAGTTTTGCTCAGCCCAAGCCCTGAGTAGGGAAGGGGGAAAGCCACAGTGCTAAGGGGCTGCTCTGCTGGGTCAGGATCACTAGAGTCCAGGATAGTCCAGCTATGCCTTTGCTGACTGCATTTAACATGGGTGGCCACCATCTGAGCACCCCTTGTGGTCAGAAGTCACTCTACAGCACCTTGTCTCTGTTTTCCCAGTCTTCATGACTCTTTCAGAACTCACCGTCCACAGGTAGTTCAAACAAGTCTTCTCTTGGGGTCCACTTTGAGTCCTCTGGTACACTCTGGTCCTCTAGGCCGCAAGCCCAGTTCAGTGTCTCTCTCCCCGTTAACACAAACGAACATAAAACACAAACTCACTCAGTTTTCGACCTAGCTGGCCTTTACACTCTCTGCCCTGCTTGGACAGGGTCTCTCCCAGGCCTCCCTGCCTGGAGAGCTTTCTCCCGCTCTCTCTCTCGCTTCTTAAGCTTTTCCCCGGCTGACAAACTCACTCAGCCTTCTTGCTCCCTGAAGTATCTACAAACAGCTACAGTCACCTGGGCTTCTTCACTTTCCTAATACTTCTTCTTATACTTTATGGCGAAGCAGATTCACCTCCTGAGTCTATAACCATCACCTAACATATTCCTCAGACATGCATGCCACTACACTCTCTTACCCTGACCTGTAGCCTTAAAAAAATGTAGTAGAGCTTTTTAATGTTGCCCCACTTTCCTGATACTCTCACTAAATCCCTCATAATATATTTTGTCACCTTAAAGCATATACATTCTTCTTAAAGGGCCTTTCTTTCCTGAGAACATATTCCCATATCAGATGATCAACTCTTTCGCTAACCTTACATGTGTTATTTAACCGAGATTTGTGTCTATTCAGTAAATAAAAAATGGTCATTCAATCCACAGTGACCAGTTAACAGTCTAAATAGGAGTAGTTTTCTGATCCTTTCATAGCGCGGACTAGTGCATTACCCTACTTTGCGCTATGAAATGGCGTAATGGTCTCAAGTTGCAGTGGGGTAGGTTTTAAGTTGGATGTTAGGAAAAACTTTTTTCACTGGGAGGGTGGTGAAGCACTGGAGTGTGTTACCGAGGGTGGTGGTGGAATCTCCTTCCTTTGAGGTTTTTAAGCTCGTGCTTGACAAAGCCCTGGATGGATGATTTAGTTGGGATTGGTCCTGCTTTGAGCAGGGGGTTGGACTAGATGACCTCCTGAGGTCCCTTACAACCCTGATATTCTATGATTCTATGATCCTCTATTTTGGGACATACCTTATACACTCTGCTTCCTCTTTTCTCCTTGGTCTATAATTCTTGCCATTCCTTTTAAAATAATTTTTTAACTAAACTTTTAAATGCCTGCTTTCTCAAAAGAATTTCTTTGTCAATTTCTCCTTTTTTAAAAAGCATTTTTGCTTCCTTATCCACCATTTCATTGCCAGGTATCCCAGCATGAGCTGGAATTCATACTACATTCATGGCCGGCCCATACTAACTGTGTTGTTGAAAACAGTGTTTCATTTATTAGCTCACTCCTGCTTTCCCTTTTAATTGCCAGTATGCCTGATAATGAATCCAAAAAAGATAACAGCTGCAGTAGGCTAGACGTCCCTTATCCAGTTTAATGCTAACATTATTCTATTCAGCTGTCTTAATAACGACAAAATTAGATATTCTTTCTATTTTTTCACTCCAGTCTCAGGTATGCAAAAGGCTGCTCCCACTTCCACCTGTTTTTTCATCTTAAAATCTGTCAGCATATATTGGCTCTGGTGACTCCCTTTGCCATATATAAACTCATAAACTTTATCTGTCATCTAGGACGACTCTTTCTTTCTCTTTATTTTATTATATCATTCTAAATCCACATCAGGAGATCATTTTCCAGGTATAACTTACTGCCCCATAATTATAGATTTTAATGTCTTCTAGTCCTTCCTTTTCACTTACCACTCTTACCCACATTTTAACCCTAGAGAATGTCGGGCTATATTTTGTCTGCTTAATTCCCAAACATTCCTCATACATTTGTCCAGTATTCTTATCTGAACTATTTCCCTTGCCTTTAGCCCAAAATATCAGATCTAACCTTTTCATTCTTATATTGACAGACATTTCTCCAGTAGCTACCTGCATTATACACAGTGGTGGTGTAAGAAATGCACACATGCAATTCGTAGTGCTTGAGCTTGAATTAACTCTGATTTTTTAACTCCCCTTTACTGAAATTTCCCGCTCTTTTTTTATACTGGGATCACTTGATTCAACCCAGATGTGGCTCCTCCTGTTACCGGGGCTGGCTTAGTCCTAAGCTTTCCAGCCCATGAGGCAAGCTACCCTGTTATCCAGCAGAACACCCCACCTACACCATGTGGGCAGGAGCAGCAGCATAGAGACAGCTAAGGCAGCTCTACATTAGCTGGGCATTCACCTACACCCCCCCCCCCGCATCTCCTTCTTTTCCTCTTTCCCTGACCTCTTCTGTAAAACTAAACTGAGGAAGAACAGAGTAGAGCATGCTACAAATAAAGCTATTCATTCATTTTAATATCTGGTCTTGTAACCCACTTATACTGTGCATCAATATACGGTGTTTCCCATTAGAGCTTGCAGTCATTACATAAAGCAACAGCTCCTGTTTTTTGTTACGGCACAAAGGTAACAGCATATGCTATACTATCAGTGAAATTCATAAACAGTTCAAGCTTATTCACATGTTAAAGGAAAGCATGTTTACACACTGTTGCATTAACCCATCATTCTTCACATTCCTTTTCTATGAAAAATTAAATGAGATATACCTAGGTGGAATGGGCTAGTGGAAATACAGTGCAGCTCCAAACCCTGTCAATAGCCTAGGTGGCACTTGGTACCAAGAGACATAGGCCCCTTCTCAGCGCTTGTCTAGATGAACAGTTCCTGGGCGGTAAGTGGGGCTGTAAATCTACAGTGCACTACTGTGCCACACACTAACTGTCCCTGTGGACCCTGCAACCTCGCACTAAAAGCTCCCTAGTGCACTTTAATCTACTTCTGTTTCAAGGTGGAGTAGGTGAGCGTGCACTAGGGAGCTTTTAGTGCACGACAGCAGGATCCACACGGACAATTAGTATGTGGCACACTAGTCTGCTGTAGATTTACACCCCAGCTTGCTGCATATTAAATGTTTGTCCAGACAAGCCCTCGCTCTCTGTCTTTTTCGGAGCCTTTCTCAGATAACCCAAGTAGGAGCGATCACTAAATAGTACATAGGAGGTTGAGGTGTCCTTAGCAGTAGCAAAATGTTGCAGATATGTGTGTAAATGTGACACTGGTTTGCACAAGGTCAAGTGGCTGTCTGGTTATCACAGGTCCTTAACAATCCTGTAGTATTCCTCTGAAGCTACTCTCTTCCCTGCTCTGCCATTTTGTTGCACAGCAGGTTTCTGATAGGATCCAGTTTCAACAGCGTTTTTGGCTATTGTCATAATCCACAGCTTCTCTATGTACACTACCGCTACATGACACTCAACAGCAGGATTCTTACTTAATGCTATATCCACTCAGCGGCCCCTGTTTCACTGTCCAAATGGAAGAGGGTTCATTTTACTTTTACAGCCTTGAGGTTCACTAGCACCGGTTATAGGGTTCTCCAGCTTTCTCATTCTAAGGCCACCATGTATGAAAGAAACCCTCCCATGGACCATCTCCTATCCTTCACCCCTCTAGTCCTACTGCTTTCTTCTCAAAACATTTAGCTCTGCAGGTTATCAGAAAGGGCACTGTGGACAACTGGGTGTCCCCTGATAACAATCTGAAGGCATGGGATTAAGAGACATACATCAAATTTGGAAGACTGGATAGGATCCCATCCTTACAATGGAACTCAATAACTGTCTTGCAAAAATAACATATCCTTATTTATACTCTAAATGTTATATTACAAATAAGGCAGTTTTCAAGGTTCTGGATTCATCCAACCAGCTGTGGCTGTGCTCCAAGCACTAGCGAATAAAAAAATAATCTGCATGGACATTTTAGAATTTCACATCTGCTTCTGCCTGATTAGAATTGGGGGAAAAAACCCTTTATATAAGAACCAGCCTGATCATTTGTTCAAAAGAGAAATCAAACCAGAGCCAAACCTTTCTCAGTAATAGTAAAGAAGTAATGGTTTCAAGTTTCAGTGGGGAAGGTTTAGGTTGGATATTAGGAAAAACTTTTTCACTAGGAAGGTGGTGAAACACTGGAATGGGTTACCTAGGGAGGTGGTGGAATCTCCTTCCTTAGAGGTTTTTAAGGTCAGGCTTGACAAAGCCCTGGCTGGGATGATTTAGTTGGGGATTGGTCCTGCTTTGAGCAGGGGGTTGGACTAGATGGCTTCCTGAGGTCCCTTCCAACTCTGTTATTCTATGATTCTAGAGCAGGGCCGGCTCCAGCAAACCAAGCAGGTGCCTGGGGCAGTAAATGTAAAAGGGCGGCAGGACGTTGGGCTTTGGGGTGGCAATCCACCCTCAGCGGCGGCGGGAATTTGGCGGCCGCTCTGTCATAGCGCGTTTCGCGCTCGCCGGCAATTCAGCTGCGGCCTGCGACTCTTCTTTGGTCGCCGGCCGCAAGTCAGTGGCTGCACCATCACTCCGCCTCCGTGTTCGGCGGCAAGGTTTGTTTTGTTGTTTTTTTTTGCCACTTGGGGCAGCAAAAACGCTGGAGCGTATTCATATTCAAACTCACTGTTTAAAGTGTTGCCTCTCATTACTATGTTGGATGCATTTTATATACTATGCCAACTTGTTGACAAAAAAAAAAAAAAAGAGAGAAAACATGGGAATTTAGTACAGCTGTTTCAGTAGAAAAAGCATCAACAATACTTTAGCCTTTTTATTTTTGTCCTGTCAGTCAAAAAAATGTCCATTCTACCAAACAAATTAACATACCCTGAAAGAATGATTGTTCATGACAGGCATTTGCAACATTGTTGGACATTTTTTATTCTTTATTTTATCAGGTTATTCACTTACCTATTCATTCAAACACTGTGGAGCTCCTTTTTTAACAAAAGAGTTATTAATACAATTTAATTACCAGTAAGCAATTTGAGGTAAAATTTCAAAGAAGTTTGCTGTGGATCCACCCCTAAAATATTGCAATTTTGCACATGAATCAGAAATTACACATGAAGATGAGATAACACTGTGTTTACATGTTGGTAATTAGCAGCACAAATGCCCTCTGTGTGGATAAATACATGTTAGGTAGGCATAACATGTACAGAAGGTGTTAGGCAATCTTTTGAAAATTTGACTTTTTCAATACAGCTTCAGAGAAAAGACGATCTCTTTCTGAGAACACTGTCACATTAACCAATATCACTTTCATACCTGCTGAGAACCTATACCTCCTGTTAACTTTAATAGTATTTGTGGGTGGTCAGCACTTTTGAAAATCAGGTAATTAATTTCTTAATTTTGTAAATCCTTTTGTTTAAAATGTCTACAAGACAATTTATTCTATGTAACCTCCATAAGGCTCTGACTTCTCCCTGCCTTTTCCCGCACTTTTTCTTTTTTAACAGTAACAGTCTTTTTGTGGTTATTCTACCCATAACATGTGTAGGGCAACACGCTTAAAGTTGTGAGAGGCTTAGCTCCATAAGACCATTAGACATGAAGTCTGAACAGCAAGGAGACATGGAAATATGACCATTACTGAGGTACATGTCAAATCTAGCTTTTACATCACTTTGTATTTCTAGTATAAAGTATAGTTCATGTTGAGTGTCTCTCATGAAAGCTTATGCTCAAATAAATTGGTTAGTCTCTAAGGTGCCACAAGTACTCCTTTTCTTCTCACATATATATTTAAAATCATTAGAAGAAATGTCTTGGCTCATGACTGCTTGAAAATAGTCATGTGATGATTCTGTGAGTGCCTATCTCTTCACATATCAACAATACTGAGGTCTGAATCAATGCTGATCATGTACACAATTTAACAGAGCCTAATTAGATGCTTTTAGCAGGTAAATAACTGTTTTACTGGAGCTGTAATCTAGTTTCCTCTTGCTAATGTTATTCCAAAGGAAAGAAACTGATAATTTGTGAAGTTAAATAGAATTTTGACCTTGCTTTGTGTGAATAATCCATACACTAAAATCTTATCAAAATGTATTCTCTCAATGAAAATCCATTGACCAAGACCTCTCTGGCCAGTAAATCTTGGTATCCACCTCTCCTTGATGCTCTGCAAGTTAAACACAGGACACTCTTAGGAAAAAAGAGATGGCTTGATTTGGTAAAAGTTATAATAAATTAGATAGGATGGAATAATTTATAATAATAATGAAACTCTACTGCTTATAGGTCTACACGAATTTTATAGGACCTACTAGAGTTCTGTATCCAGGACAAACTGTAATCTTATCTGTGAGAACCTCGGCCATGTTCCATTCTGCTCTAGATGGAGCAGTCACTTGGTCAATCAGTACTCATTACTGTGTCTTATAATAAAGCATAGGTAAGAACTATTGTGACTATTAAAAGAGCAGAAAGCCTGCATTGGGAGTTGCCAGTGATGCTGAAACACATTTATCTTTCCTCTACAAATCCCCTTTGGTTTGAGGAATTATTTTTTTCTTCAGTGTGCAGTGATTTCCACTGAGTTATATTTTAGGAATGTGTTTATTTCTCTTGAAATATTTTAAGCACTATGATTATGAGCAAAATGTTTGCATGAAATAACTGCTTTTAGGTGAAAATGTGTGTGCTGAACTACAGTGCCTCAAATGCCATGTACAATCTTCATGCTTAGTAAATCGCAAGATGACTACATCTGTTCCTCAAGTCAGAACTCAGAGAGACTGGAATAAAGGCAGGGCTGGAAAAAAGACATTTGCAAAGAGCCGTATGTGCAGCTTAGTGAGACTATTCTGAAGGTTCCAGTACATTAGCACTCTGCACAACGATTCCCCGAGGTTTAGTGAAGCAAAATTTCTTTCAATATAGCTACAGTTTAATAGTCTAGCCCTTGTTCTATGAAAACAGAAATTAAATATATTAGTATTATTCTATTATATACTCAATGGATTTTCCATTTGTTTTTTTTAAAGACCTGACAATCTCTTCCCATTAGTCCTAACTTTATACCCACATCCATATTTTCCAGTTCTAGGTTGAGTCACTAGCTTTTTTAGTCATAAAAGGCTAGAGAGAATTCTCTTTAGAGCTTGTCAGTGCTACCTTTAAATTAGCTAAATGTGATACAGCTACTGTCTCCATTGTGTTCTCAGCCCCTGAGAGTCTGAGGTGTGGGAAAGCAGAGCACCAATCCTGAAAAGGATTGTGTACACGCTTACTTGAAATTCAGAAAATTTTAGTCAGCTCTATTTCTTATGATGTTCACTCTGATATGATCATCTGAAAAAATCAATAGCTTTAGGGAAGTTATGAAGATGTTTACTGTACTTAGAAGAACAGCAATGAAGTGTTACTTTTTTATACCCAAACTTCTCTGTAGAGGTTTTTACATGTACTATTATGTAGGATCTATCAAACTGTGAATATCATCAATGCTATAACTGAAAACATACTGATCCTAAAATGTTTTAATGTTTTACAATTATCCAAAACTGATCTAGAAATATTGCTGTCTTCCAAAGTTCCTGGCTTGTAAAGGATCCATACTTGGATGACTGTTTGGAAATTCAAAGTGATCTGGATGTTTTTATATAATTTTCCCAGTTGTCAGGTGTGTGGGTATAAGACCTCTAAAATATTTAGGGCCAAATCCTCAGCTAATGTAGATTAGCACTAAAGCCAATAGACCCATGCCGACCAGCAAAGGATCCAGCTCTTAAAAGTTTTTTTTCTGAATAAAAGAGTTAAATTCTGTCTGAGTGGCACTATTTGAATTAGGCACCATTCTAGCCCATAATGTATTCAGTGCAGCTGTTTGTGTATGTGCGTCTTTGTACTGCAAGTGTTAGTGCCCCTCTGACCTGCTTTTATGCAATTAACAAAGAGTATCCTTTCTTTCCTTTTCTGCTGATGGCAGCAGACCACTTTTACTGAACTCAGTGCTCTCCTTACCATTTCATTAGTTCTGAGTTTACATCATTATCGTCATGTCCTTCATTGATCACTTTCTTCACACCTTTGACAGAATGTGAGCCTGGGCAATTCACTTTATTTTCTAATAAAAAATGACATGCCTATGTTCACACTATTCGCTGTGGGGCCCAATCCAGGTGATCAATGGAAGAGTTGTCAGAGACTACCCCAGGAACTGGATCAGACACTATATTTTCATAAAATTGAAAGAAATAGTATGTTTGGTTGTAAACCTACTTAAATCAGGGCTGAAATGCTGGCCTCAGTGGGAATGTTGCCACTGATTTCAATCGAGCTTCACCCAATCTAAAAACAGAATTAAATGTTCTAATCTCATAAACGTGATAGAGACCTCTGTCTCTTTAGAAACCTTTTAATCTCCAAACTTTTAATGTACAGGTAGCAATCTCTTCACTAGTTCCAGTGAGATTTCCAGACAAGACTCCTCTCTATTACTTTAAAAGAAATATACTACTTTATGACATTTACTAGAGGAATTTAAAAACAATGGGGCTTGATCAATTGCAGCAGTATGGAAGGGACTCCTCCCACAAGGATCTATTGCAAACACTGGTTAGGGAAGCAAAAGAGGGGGCAGGGGTTAGCTACCTCTATTAAGCTGTTGCCCTCCAAACATTAGCAGGAAATTAATGCAGTGTGAGGCTGTTCTCTGATTCATTCCATGTTGAGGAAACCACCCTGAGAGGGGCTCCAGAAGCAGCAGCAGCTAGGGGAAATATTGACAGCATGGCTCCTTGGCACTTGATCTTCCCCAAGAGCCAGCACAGAAGCAGAGGGCATCTGAACAGATGGCCTTGTTTTCTCCATATTGTGGGGAAACCATGAGGGCTGGGGACAGAACTGCTTCCTGTTCCATGCAGTGAGGAGGCAAATTGCACTCTTCCCCTCCAATAGAATGGCTTGGAGAACACCCAGTGGTTTTCTTTCCCTCAGGGCCCTTCCATGAGTATTTCTCTGGGTTGATGTGTGCGCATGTGCTCAGGTGCATGTAATCCAGGCCATTCTTTTTTACTTCTTCCCTCCCTCCCTATCTCCCTCCTTTTAGCTTTTTCCATCTACCATGTCTTATGACATATGTAATTCAGAGATCAAGCACTTCACACCTATGAAATTTGGCCTCCTATTTGACTTAGAAAACGTACATCATTACTCCAGCACCAGTCCGGTCTTCTCTTTAAGTATTTAAACCAGGAAAGTAGTACCATGATTTTGCCCATTCAAAGCTCAAATGTCATTTCCAGATGCGTGGTGGGGGATATCTAAGGTATAATGGCTGCTAATATCTTAATGGAGGCATTCTTCAAGGGTCCCTTCTTACAAGGTGCTGTGAGCCCTTGGCTCATATTGAAGTTATTGGGAATCTCACAGGAGGCACTTGGCATGGGCAGAATCAGGCCCTTAATGATGACTCATTGTTATGGGTAGTTAAAAGTGTGAATATTCATAACAGGCTGCAAAATTCAGAGAGGAATTTATGTTGTCAGTATTAAGCAGGGACACTGGCAAAAAACCTATATATGTGTGTAATTAATTCATAAAATTGAGTATAACAGATCAAGTGGCTAATCCAATAGCTAAACAGACACAACATTAAAAAACAGGAGAAAAAGCTTAAAATAGAAAGTATGAACACATGTCAGAAAATAGCTAGACAGATGGCATATCATTAAGCAGGGCTCATGCATATGGCAAGCTAGTAGATTGAATTTGAGTGCTGTATGAGATCCCAATAGAGCACAAAAGGAATTTTTTTGACTTGGGTAGAGAATGTAAGTGTGTATCTTACTGTTCCTTTAGATGACAACATAAGCATCTTCATGCCATTGGTTTCTGACATGAGCTACAAATAATGAACAAGAAGAAGAGAAGTAAAGCACGAAGAGGCTGAAAAAGAAAGCAAAAATTTATAAGCCGGAAAAGAAGTTCTGTCAGCAGGTGTTTGAATAAAGAAAAAAAGGGTGTTAGTCAATCATAAGTTTTCACCATTCACCAAAACTGTTTCTCTGAGTATTAAATGTTATTTGTCTAAGAATCAACATGTATGTTCCCATTTGCACTTTCTTCCTTTCCCTAAAGTCACACAGTCTGTTGCTGCTCAAATACCCAACTAACAGGTCATTAACTAAACATGTTTATTTCTTTTTCACTTCAGCTCTATTTTAAGAATGAAAGCAGATCAAATGGTACATTACCAAAGGGTACAACTTAGTCCAGGTGAAGGATTTTTGGGACATCAGACATTTCTGCAACACATCATGAGGACTGTCAAGGTACAGGAGATTAACAAACCAGAACAAAAACATCCATTGCCATTTGTCATTCCACAGAAGAGCCAGAGCACATAACACATACTTTTCATTTTATTCAGCAAAGGCACACTCCTTCAAGCTGCATTGTTCTAGACAGAAAGTAAAATTTTCATGAGTTTATTAACTGAAGTGGTGCTGGGAATCTGCTACTCAGGCAGCAATAAGTCACATCTCAATCTGGCTATCAAACATGGTTGATTAGAGTTGGTTGAAAAATCCTATTTTATTTCTGCAGAAAATTTAGATTTTTCAATCAACAAAAATTCAAAACAAAAAATTTCATTTAATTTTGGATTGAAATTTTCATGTTGCTTTGGCTTTTCAACCGCCCCGCCCCTGCAAAAAAAATCATTATGGTATACAATTTTTTATTTTTGTGAAACATTCTGATTTCAATAAAACAGTATTTTTAATGAAAAAATGTGCTTGAAAAGTTCCAATCAAGGTGAATGACCTTGTTGAGAAAAATGTGTTTTGTTTGTTTGTTTTTGTAATAATATAAAGACAAAGAAATCCTGATAAGAAAAAATAATCAATGTAGATATCTCCTGGTTACACAGATATAAAGTGTGTATGTTTGTGTTAGATGGGAATGCCCATCTAGAAACAAGTTGCTTATATATTAATACTTTCATACTTCTGTGGAAAGCCAATATTTTGGGCTAACATTGGCAGTCCTTCCTCATCCCTGTCTCAGACAAAATTGTCTTTGATTTCAGTGCTGGGCAAAGGGCAGGGCTTGACCCCCTACTTCAAAAGAAGAATTCTTTTCTTGCTGGGAAGAAAAGTACCCAAACTATCATTCACTCATATAAACATATGAGAAGCTTAAGAAAACCATAAAACTCCAATCTGTGTTTAATTTTTATGACTTATAACAGATTGAGCCAATTAATATGAGATTGGTGTAAAACAAACCAGACCAAACCAAACCAAACTAAACTCAACAACTCCTGGACTGAAAGATGGGCTTAAATCTACACTTGCAGCTGAAATGTTGTGTTTGAATACATTTGTGATCATTTCAAAATATATGCCTGGATCCTGCAATATTATGTGTGTGCATGGATCCTACAGAGTCCTGTTGACCTCAGTGATATACTTCAGGATCAGATCACGTTGCAAGAGTTTGGCCAATGTCTGCCATGGAAAGACTGTTCAATTGTTAGCTATTCCATTGCAAGGCTACTTATAGACAAATAGACAGACAGACAGACAAAAGGGTGAGATTTTCAAAGACTGCTAAGGGATTTGGACACCTAATCCCATTAATTTTAATGAATCTCAGACATAATCCTTTGCAGGAATTTCAGTTTTGTACACATATTATTTGAGATACATACCTGGTTGTACCAATGCAATCAATAACATGTTTGGAGAAAATTTGGTGAACTATGAACCTTTTCTCTCTGATGACCCTGGTCATTCTTATTCAACAGACACGGGTGAAAGATTTGATCAGTTCAAATACAGCACTTGAGCCCCCATCAACCACTTACTGACTCTTTACTGCAATGAAAATCAAAGGCTGAGTATATATATAAGATGTAAAGTTGTGAACGGATATCATGCTGGTGAGTCACACTGAACCTGCAGAATTCTTTATTTAACATTAATGCCTGTCCCATGGAATGTTACTAACTTCACTGCATACCACAACATATTTGCAAAAAGAAAAGAAGTACTTGTGGCACCTTAGAGACTAACAAATTTATTTCAGCATAAGCTTTTGTGAGTTTATGTTAGTCTCTAAGGTGCCACAAGTACGCCTTTTCTTTTTGCAAATACAGACTAACACGGCTGCTACTATGAAACACAACATATTTGACACTCTGAACATAATTGTTCCAAAGCAATTCAAAGAGATTAAAATAACTAAGGCTATTTGCCCTTAAAAACAACAGGCTTTAATGAAAATGTTTGTGTCTGCTAATCCACAGTCATGGTTTATTTATAGCCCAGTGTATGATTAATCATTAGAGTTTCTTTCAAATTTTGGAAGAATTTTTTTCTTACATGCGGGAGTGTCTTCAGACTCCTGCAGCTGCTCCTCAGTCACTACTATTTTCAACAGCAGAAAAACTTAACATTGGCATTTTTATGCTTCTGAATTCCTTTTTGTTTTCACCATACACAGTCAGTCCCATTGTAAGAATGCAAAGCAGCATCTAATGCAACAGTAAATTGACTCATCAGCAAACTGTGGCCCTTGCCACCCAAAGCATATAGTAAGTGTGAAGTGTATTTTAAAGAACTAAACTTTTTCTTTGGAAAAGGCAAGGGGGAAGCAGGACTTGAGTGTTCTTTCTCTGTTCCTCCTCTGTTTCCCTTCTCCCCCACCCCCGACGAACCTGTGTGTCACTGTGTGGGTGTGGTATCAAGTTGTGTCCCCTGTTCTAATTGTTGTGCAAGTCCCATGTGAAAGAATTTCAGCAATGTTTCAATCCTTCTCTCAGTCTGTTTTCAGCATGAACCACTCTTGTCTGTTTATACTTCCTGCATCACATTTATATGCAGATTAATTCATAAAAATTAAACAGAAAGGTCAGAGCTTTCCACATTTGTTAGGTAAACTTAGTAGCATAGAACATGAAGCACATTTGAGGTCTGGATACATTGTGCTCTTCTCTGATTTTGTGAAAGGATAAGCCCCAGACCGACACGCAAGCCTAGTTCTGAGTACATCCATCTGGCACTTGGGCAGGAACACAGTGGCACAGCAGACAGCTCTCAGCTAATTTGTACTCTCCATGTTCTGGGGCCGATGGGGACTACACTAATTTATGCCCTGCCTCCTGTCAGCCCTGGGAAGCTGAGAATACCTATAGTGCAATGTGCTCTGGCCACGCCTTCTTCCTGCCTCTTTGCTCTCATCCCCTCTCCCTATTTCAGGGCCTGAAAGCAGAGCCTGTCTACAGCTTTCACCAGCTCTACACTAGCCGAGGAGCTCTCAACGGTAGGGAACCATTTCCTCCTTCATCAAGGTCCTCTTACTCTGCTAGTACGGCATACAGTGCCTCTAGCACAGGGGTTCTCAAACTGGGGGTCGGGACCCCTCAGGGGCTCGCGAGGTTATTACATGAGGAGTTGTGAGCTGCCAGCCTCCACCCCAAACCCTGCTTTGCATCCAGCATTTATAATGATGTTAAATATATACAAAAGTGTTTTTAAATGTATAAGGAGGGTCGCACTCAGAGGCTTGCTGTGTGAAAGGGGTCACCAGCACAAAAGTTTGAGACCACTGCTATAGCACAACTCAGAATCACAGTATTTTCTGGGCATCTAACCAAAATGCAGTATAAATAGGCTTGGAAGGATTAGATTTTTATTGGTAAATGTCAGTAAGCAGCGATTTCGCTGTAACACACCCAAACTGACAAAAAAAAATTCCACTGATGATAATTGAAATTTACAGATAGGTAGAGTATGATTAATGATTAATCAAAAACTTAGCATTTGATTTAAGGATTTTACTTTGTGTGTTTTGACATGGGATGTTGACCATTTGTGTTTTAATAGTTATAAAGCTTTAACTTATCGAATCTCAACGTTTACTGTCAAATAATTATTGTCTGACCCCCCCCACACTGTCAGATCACCCCATAATTTTCTACACCACTGAACATTTAAATTGATAAAAACTGAAAATTACGATCAAAAATAAACATTGTTAGTATTTGTCAAAACTGTAAAAAAAATAAACATCGAATTCTGCCAAGCCTAAGTATAAAGTAATAAAACTATCTCTCTTTCCGTGCTTTGTATATGTACGCCAGAATGGAGCTGGCTTTTCCTATATTACCTCTGCACTTAGAATGCAGTTTCTGTCTGTATGTTGTAAAGTAGTTGTGTATTATTTTGTTTGGTCCCAATAATTTCCTTAACCCTCGTTCTCCAAGATATAGGTCTCTGATCTGTACTCTCGGCAGCTACTATAGCCTCGCAAGCTTTTCTGAGGTTTTAACCAGTGCTCAGAATGAGCAGGTGCTCACAGAAGCTAAGTTCCTTGTGTTTCCCCCTTAGCTCTCTGTAGCACTTGACCACCAGTACTTATGAACAACTTAATTTGCGAAATCATGAAATATGGGATTTTTCACAAAATTAACCTTTACAATAAAAATATAAATTATTCATAAAATATGCTGCAAAATTTCTGTGATTACCACAATGCAAAAACAGTTGACTATAATCATGCAATATCACTTCAGTCATTGTAGTGGATAGTTGATTGAGTGTGTCTGTCAAGTTGCATGAGGGAGATCGGGCCATGAGCCAGTTTCAGGGGGTCTGCAAAGCAGAGCCAGCATTAGACTGTCTGGGGCCCAGGGCAGAAAGCTATAGCTCTGAGCCCTGGCACCCTGCAGCTGGAGCTCGGAGCCTCAAGCCCTGACATCCCATGGGGCAGAAGCATTGAGGCCCCCCACCTGTGGGGCTAAAGCCCAGAGCCTCAGCATTCATGGGGCAGAAGCCCTGAGCCCCGGCGCACCATGGGGCAGAGGCCCCAAGCCCCAGCACCCTGCGGGGCAGAAGCGCCGAGTCCAGGTGCCCTGTGGGGCAGAAGCCCTGGTGTCCTGCAGCTGAAGCACAGAACCTCGAGCCCCAACCCTGCCCTGCAGCTGAAGCCCAGAGCTCTGAGCCCCACAGGGCTAAATCCATGAGCCCCCAGTCCTGCTGCCCCATAGGGCAGAAGCCCATAGCCCCACTGCCCTGCAGAGCAGAAGCCCCAACCCCCTGCCACCCAGTAGCTGAAGCTCCGAGCGCCCCTTCCCTCTCGTTGGGCTCTGAAGTTTTTATAGCATGTTGGGAGGGCTTCAGAAAGAAACAAAGGTTGAGAACCCCTGATGTAGACTAAAGTGAGCATGGCCATCATTACAGTAGAACGTTGAGTGAGAGTCTGTCAACATTTATGATAAGTGAGAACAACAATCATCAGGTTGAATGAAAGGATCATTACTGCATATAAAGCTGGCTGATAATAAATCAAAAAAAGCAAAAAAACATTTCAGCTGTGGATCATGTGAAGCAGTACCCAGGAAGAACCTTACATGCAGACAGTGGTAAATTGTTGTGTTCATCTCGTGACTCTGGATTTGTTCAGAAAGAACACAACTGATCACCATTTTGAGTCTGAATCCCATATTAAACAAAAAGCATTTGCAGAGGCTACAGGTCAGAACACAACACCAACAAAAACAAGCGACAGTGTCCATGATGTTTAAAAGAACAACTGAAAATTGTTTTGCAAAAAGAGGTGCTACAATGGAGCTAGTGGAGGCCTTCACAGCTGCCAACATACCTTTAGAAAAAAATGGATACTCCTAAACTCAGGGAGTACATTAGAAAGCACATACCAAATGCTGGCAGTTTCCTGTGTGCAAACAAACTTTGCCAATATTATCTAACAGAAGTAATGGCAAAGCATGGTCAGTCTACAAAATCTGCACTGGCGGAATATGATTCCATTTCAACTGTAGCTGGGGAAGGACAAGATAAATACATACTCCATATTTTATTCCTACCTGGCAGCTGCAAAGATGACTGTATGCCTATTTTCCTAGCAAAGCCTGTTCAGCTCAAATCGGTAATTTTTTCAACTGTATTGCAAGCTGTAGTAAAGTCTGTTGTAAACTATGGCTTAGATTTCAATAAGGTCTCAGCATTTCTCTCTGACAACGTGATGCACCTGTTCAAAGCTTTCCCTGATGTCCTACAAGGAATGATACCCAATGCAATCATGTTATGTAGTGCACATAGTCTTTCAATGGCCAGTGATATCTAGCATACACATTTTCCCTGATGTGGATATGCTGGTTTCTTCTTTTAAAAAGAATATTCAAGCGTTGTCCAAGCTGTAAACTACAATTCAAGGTGTCTATGGCCAATCAAAGTGGTAGCCAAGCAGTGTCTTTTCCACTTGAACTGGTGATTACAAGGTAGAATTCTCGGTTTAATGCAGGTGCTTGCCCTGCAAAGAATATTAAATACTACCAGCAATTTGTGTGGTGTGTGAGGAGTGTGAGATCACACCAGGCACAGTCTTTACTTAAAGTCTCTGTTCTGTTAAAACAGGGCAACACTGAAGATCAGGTGAAGTTTGTGGCTGAGAATGCAATCCAATTCATGCAGCTTCTAACATAACTTGAAAGTCGGCAGGGTTTGATTCACAAAGCATACAACAAACTGGTAGATCTCGTCAGTTGGACCGAAGATATGGTATCGCAACAACTTTCAGACCGCCAAACTGAAAATAGCCACAGACAAGTGTTCTAGTCAATAGCAGAAAAATCAAAGCAGTGGTACAAGTACAATCAGTCACTACCACCATGATTTAAAAAACCTACTTTTTGAGTGCTATTCACATTTTTTACCCAAATCAGGTTCCTTTTCTGTGTTTTGACCCTGAGCTGGGAGAAAGATCATGACAATGAGCGTTCTGCTTACTTGACCTTTGTCATAGAATGCCAGATGCCGGTAAAAGTTACTGAGTTTTGGGATTCTGTTTCTGATCGGTTTCCAAATCTCCAAAACACTGCCTTACAATTCCTACCAATTCCATGAATGCAGAATGTGCGCTTTCAATGTATGGACTGGTATTCACCCTACAGAGATAGAAGATGTCAACTGCAAGTGCTCGTGGATGCTGCATGCTGGAGTTTAATAAATAAAACAGCCTGTAAGCATAAATGTGTATTTCTAAGCTTTATGTACAACTTTGAGTATTATATTTTATTATTATTAACAATAATGATAATTAATTAATGTAGCAGACTCCCTTATCCAGGGTGACTTTCAAAGGTAACAATACAATATGTGTATATATAATGTATAATGTATCAGTGAAACTTGCTATTTATGCTGTGAGCAGCCTGGGAAAAATGTGTGATTTCTCTATGATTTAAGTAGACCCCTACTTAGGAAGTAAAACAAACTGGAAATGGCTTCAACTGAACAAGAAATTAATAATGTCCTGAGATTAAAACAAAAGCTAACAAAATAAAACTTCAAAGAGAACAATTCAAGGACCCAAGCAGACCTATTGTGGACTTCACTTTTATTTCACACTGTACATGCAGGGTGAAATCCCAGGTCTATTGAAAGCAATGGCAGTATTTCCAGTACCTGGCTCTTACCTACAGTATTCTGCTCCCCAGCTCACAGCAATGTTGTATCACTGCAAGGTTCCTCCCACATTTTTTCATGCCATTTCATTATTAGAGGTGACACAAGTAGCACTGCCTACAGGCAAGGTTGCCTGATCCATTTGTTACAAGATTCTGTCTTCAGTTGCTTAGAATTTTGCCAAACTTTAACTGTTTGGATGGAAATTTTCCATTTGTCTCAGCCTGATAGGGTTTTTTTTTCTTTTCTTTTCTTAAAAGAAAATGTATGCTAAATCCATCTAGCCATTTATGAGAATGAGGTTAGGAAAAATGTGACATTTTGCCCATGTTAGAAAAAAATCTTAATACCTATTAATTGAAAAGCTTAAATCCCTTGCAGCAGGGAATTATATTAAATAAACCAACAGCAAAAAACCTACAACTTGGAGTATTGGTTGATCCCAGGATGACTATGAGCCGCCAATGTGATATGGCCGTGAAAAAAGCTAATGCAGTTTTGGGATGCATCAGACGAAGTATTTCCAGTAGAGATAAAGAGGTGTTAGTACCGTGATACAAGGCACTGGTGAGACCTCATCTGGAATACTGTGTGCAGTTCTGGTCTCCCATGTTTAAGAAGGATGAATTCAAACTGGAACAGGTACAGAGAAGGGCTACTTGGATAATCCAAGGAATGGAAAACCTGTCTTATGAAAGGAGACTCAAGGAGCTTGGCTTGTTTAGCCTAACTAAAAGAAGGCTGAGGGGAGATATGATTGCTCTCTATAAATATATCAGAGGGATAAATACCAGAGAGGGAGAGGAATTATTTAAGCTCAGTACCAATGTGGACACAAGAACAAATGGATATAAACTGGTCATTGGGAAGTTTAGACTTGAAATTAGACGAAGGTTTCTAACCATCAGAGGAGTGAAGTTCTGGAACAGTCTTCCAAGGGAAGCAGTGGGGGCAAAAGACCTATCTGGCTTCAAGATTAAACTCGATAAGTTTATGGAGGAGATGGTATGATGGGATAACAGGATTTTAGCAATTAATTGATCTTTAATTATTCATGGTAAATAGGCCAGTGGCCTGTGGTGGAATGTTAGATGGGGTGGGATCTGAGTTACTACAGAGCATTCTTTCCTGGGTATCTGGCTGGTGAGTCTTGCCCATATGCTCAGGGTTTAGCTGATTGCCATATTTGGGGTCGGGAAGGAATTTTCCTCCAGGGCAGACTGGAAGGGGCCATGGGGGTTTTTCACCTTCTTCTGCAGCATGGGGCACGTGTCACTTGCTGGAGGATTCTCTGCACTTTGAAGTCTTTAAACCATGATTTGAGGACTTCAATAGCGCAGACATAGGTGAGAGGTTTATCGCAGGAGTGGGTGGGTGAGATTCGGTGGCCTGCATTGTGCAGGAGGTCGGACTAGATGATCGTAATGGTCCCTTCTGACCTTAATATCTGTGAATCTATCTATCTATGAGAACTTAGTCTGTGCGTTAATGTAATTTCCTGTGTTAAAAGAATGTTACAGTTGCAGAGTCAAGTATTCAAAAGTTAGGAAATGCTCAAATTAAGGTTGCCCGTGCAACCTTAATTCAGCTGCCTTGTGAATATTAATAATGCACACAGTCAGTCTTGAATATGCATACAGTCAGTCTTTAATTGCATGAACACATACTATTTTTTCCATAGGACCCCTGCCTAATTCAGTGCACAGTATGGATGGTGGTCTGGGAATGCAGTAAAGAAGGAGCCTGTTGTCTGTAAGACGCCTCATTCATTCGCTGCAGAAGTTGGAAGATGTGTGGTGCACAAGGCAAAGTACTGCAGGAAGAAGAAAGGATTGTTTGGGGTTAAGGCAATTCAGTGTCATCCTGGAGAACTGGATTCTATTCCTGCCTCTCCCATTGATTCTGATGTGATGCTGGGCAAGTCACATGAACCAACATTTTCATAGGTGGCCACTCTGTGCTCATTTTCTGGGTATCCAACTTGAGACACCTGGGATCTGATGTGCAGAAGTACTGAGCACTCACAACTGCAACTGAGGTCAATGAGAGCTGTGCTTTGAACATATAAAGTGCTATAAAACATGAAGTCCCCCTGAAAATTGGCTCCATGTCATCTCAGATTGGGCACCCAAAACTAGCTGACACTTTTGACACTTTTGGTTTTAATCTCTGTGTCTCTCTTCCATGTGTGTAAAATGGGGATAATAAAACTGCCTCACATCACAGGAGTGTTCTGAAGGGAAATGCATCAGTGTTTGTAAAGTACTAACATACTAGGATGCGAGCACCATAGAAAAGGCCATGAGGACATTAATAATTCTGCATTCAATGCTGGGTTCAGATGTTGTACAGTAAATAATGCACAGGGACGCATGTTAAATGTTGAAGATAAATATAAATTTTGAAGAGCTGCCCATTGAATAAGCACCATCCATTCTGTGCACTCAATGAGGCAGGGTCCTATGGAAAAATAGTATGTGACCACGTAATGAAAGACTGTATCCTAATGCCTAGACACAAGGAGGATGAATTAAGATTGCAAGGACAATCTAAATTCTGACATTTCCTAATGTTTGTTATGATGCATAACTTCTGAATAGGGGATGTTATAGTATGATTATGTAGGAATTTAGGGTATGACTAAGCTGGAGGTGTAATTTCCAGCTCAACTGGGCACACCTATGCTCACACTGATCAAGCTAGCATTCTAATAACATTAGTGTAGCCACAGCAGCATGTGTAGCAGGACAGGCTAGCTGCTCGAGCACATGCCTTGGGTCTCGGATGGGACAGCATCTACCCTGTCCATTGAGCTTTCCTGACAAGAGCCTCAACAGTTTGTTTGGCATGAAATCATGATTTGTTTAAAGATTGATACTAGTACCCTTATATTTTTGCATTATGCATTAAGACTCATATAGGCAAAGGTGTGATCTACTGAAGCACCTTATGTGGGATGGGGACAAGGACAATATATTCAGAGGAACATAGAAATTGACAAATCAGATCAGATCACTGGCCCAATATTCTGTCTCCAACTGTGGCCAGTACAAGATGTTTTCAAGGAAAGTAAAAGAAATGCACCAGTAGGATAACCTGCTGCAGAGGATTTTGTTTCCTAACCTCCGTTAAATAGAGGTTGGTGTATGCCCCGAACGGAAGTAAGAGAGTTATCCATCCTCAAACTCTTTTTTCTTTTTTTTTTAAATCCTCATCATTGTAACTCTGGCTGTTCTTGCTGTGATTTACCAAGAAATTGACACTAGTCCAGTAGGGCAGCACAGGACTAATCAAGGGCAAGTGGGCAGCAGCACTGCTCCTAAAGTGGCCAGGTGTTAAAGGCATAGGTGCAGGAACCAGGGATGCGGGGGGTACTGCAGCACCCCCAGGTTTTACACGGGGCTCTGCTCCCAGCCCAGCATGCTGGGTCCCGGCTGTCAGTCCCATGCCTGGGGCTCTGCTGCCAGCCCCGTCCCTGCTGCTCCCCGCATCCCAGCTGCTGGCCCTGCACCCGGGTCTCCTCTGCAGGCCACACAAGATCTTGACTGCTGCCACGCGCCCAAGGGTCCTGGCTGTTGGCCCCACACCTGGGGGTCCCGTCTGCTGGCCTCATACATGCCCCTTTACCCTTGTCCGGGTCCTCCCCGCCTGGAGACATGGCCCTGCTCCCGGCCCCAGCTCAGGGTGGGGGCAAGGGGAGGGGAATGGACAGAGGTAAGGGGGTTGGCTTTCAGCACCCCCACTATTGAAAATAATCCAGCACCCCTGGTTAAAGGTTACTATTGTTTAAAGGGAACTGGGCCTTTAGATGACATCTGCACTCGTTAGGCTGTCACTATCACAATGCTGCAAAGGGAAAACTTCCTCCTTCTAGTTAATGATCACAAGTCCCAGGCTGGTGGAAGAGTTGCTTTGTCCTATTTACAGCTTCAAATACAGGGATGTGCTTATTTCTGAACCATTAGTGGGGAGCCACTAGGTCAGCTTCTTAAGCAACTAAGCTCCATTACTCACCCCACCTCTCGTCTCTGAATTTCGCTCCTGGATAGCTTAGGTTGCTCCCCGCTCATCTTTCTTACTTCTGAAAATCCCTTTCTTAACTCTCCCCATGCATTTATATGAAGCTCGGGCACCCAGTTTGGGACTGAAATTTCCACTGGGCAGCAGGCTTACTAGGGGTCTGGCGCTGCAACATTGAGCAGGGCAATGCCTATAGATCTGCGCCTTAGGAGCCTAAGTCTCATTATCAGAGGGGTAGCCGTGTTAGTCTGTAGCCACAAAAACAATGAGGAGTCCGATGGCACCTTAAAGACTAACAGATTTATTTGGGCATAAGCTTTCGTGGGTAAAAACCCCAGTTCTTCAGAAGCATGGAGTGAAAAATACTCCATGCATCTGAAGAAGTGGGTTTTTTACCCACAAAAGCTTATGCCCAAATAAATCTGTTAGTCTTTAAGGTGCCACCGGACTCCTCATTGTTTAAGTCTCATTGACTTGCAATCACACATATACACCTGAAGGCTAGATTTTCAGTGATATTTTGGCACCTAAAGATGCATAAAGGCATATATGGAGATTTTCAAATGTGCTTTTCTGCATTTTTAGATACCTAAATGCCTTTAGAAATCTGGCTCTAAATTACTTTTGAAAATGGGGCTTGACTTAGTTACTTATTTAGACACTTTGGAAAATTTTGCCCTGGAGCAATGATGCAGAATGGAATAAAAGCTATTGGTGAAAATCAAGAAAATGGAAAACAGGAATATTTTTAACAGTCGTTAAAGAAGAAGGAAGATGGCTTGGAAGGAAGAGATGGTGATGCAAAGAGAAAAGGAATGATGACTGGACAACAGCCAAGAGTGGGTGGATCAGAGTAGGCCATACAGTGAAAAAACAGAAATCTGGGCAAAACAGGTAGAAAAATCCTGATGCTGACAAAATTTGGTTGCACTAATTATGGTGACTAATATCTCATTTTGTGTGGGGAGTGGTTTTCATGCAGCATGTAATTCCAATGACATAAAAGAGCCATATCTTTTCAATTGATGAGAATACATGCATAAAGCTTAGCTCTACCTGCAAAAACAATTTCAAAGAGATTCCTGTACCAACAATAATCTAGCATAATAGTTGTGTCATATTTTTGCACAGCGCTACCTGGAACAATTTATGAACAAGAAATAAACCTTAGGACTTCATAAGAAACCATTTTCTGAAAAATATGCTTAAAATTGTCTGCTAAATCCTGCAGCTTCTTTCCTTTCAGTCCTCACTACCATTCATGTAAATGAAGAGTGAAAGGTTCATTGTTGCTCCGAAAGCTGAGACATTCAGGGCTCTCCCCCTTTGCCCAATGGAAAAGGGGGTATGGTCAGTTGCCTCCATAGCACCATTTCCCCCTTCCTGAGACTCCATGGATGACTCTCAGTGGCTTCCAGGATCTGTTCATGGAGAGGGAATGGGATTTGCATTGTCTGAACTTACCACCAGTGACAAACCTACTCAAAAGTTGTGTAAGACACCCAACACCCCCCAAAAAACCTTCTTGCAGAAGAGGAGGTTCTACTCAAAAGGGAATGCAGCTTTAGACTTCATTAATTTTTGAGCATATTGGCTCGGGAAGACAATTTGTGACCTAGGCCCTCTTCACGAGTCAGTCCTGGAACTCTTGAGGATCCTTGGAAAGCCTTGGAGGTGGCTACATCCCTCCCCTCTTTCTCTATTGCAAGCCAGGAGAAGTACTGACAGAGAGGCTGCATTAGAATTGTGCTACCTATAAATCAGGAGAAGGGCCTAAGGGGCCTCAGACCCATTAGGCACAGGACCTTCGCTCGGAAGGCTCTGTACCTCTAGCTGATTCCTGGAAATTCAGTCTCTCTCTCTCTCTCTCTCTCTCTCTCTGTCTCTCTCTCTCTGTGCATGTGCGTGTGTGTGTGTCCATACTCATTCTGGAGAGGGTAAAAGATTTGAGAAAATTCTATTAAATTCTCCTTTGTCAGTTTCCTGTCCATGAGGACACCCTGCTATGGAGTTCTCCATGGGAAGGTATAGTCAGGCTCGGCTTGTAGGTCAACATTTTCAGTAGGGACTAGTGATTGTGGGTGCTCAACCTGCAGAGGGTGATTGCCCAGCACTTTCTGAAAATCAGATCCCTCTGAAGAATGTCAGATTGGGCATCCAAAAATTGCCCCCTCCTTCCACTTCCAAATCACTAGTCACTTTTAAAAATCTTGGTTGTAGAAATTGGCCCTGGTGCCTAAAGTTACAAAGAAAAATTCATCTTGAAGCTACTTTTGTGCTAGGCTACTCTTATGAAAAGTAGACTTCTTTAGTGGGTTTCCAGTAGACTTAAGGCATAAGCAATGAAGTCACATTAAAATATATTATTTTCTATTAGGATAGTTGGAAGACTAAAGTAACTATAAAAATAGCTGCATGTGCTGACAGCTAAGCAGATATTTCTATATTTCATGCCATTTTGTTCTTTAAAAAGAACAAGCCAACTTTTCACAGTATTTTGTGCAGATGTCTTTGGACACATGTTCTTGATGGCAGGATTTGACTGCCAGAGAGCCACAGATGAATTGTTCTCCACAGTTGTTTATTAGTGATGTTATAGATTATATTTTCATACTATGAGTTACCAGAAAATATCATGTCTGACAATGGTTCTTATATTTTTTGTCTTGATGCTATTCCCATGGTTGATGCTAGATAATATTCCCTTCTCCACATCCTTTTCTGCCCAGGATCTTGCCAGCTTTTACAAAAATAAATGACACTATCTAGAGAGAATTAGCCTTCTCCTTCTCCCCATCCTCTTGCAGTTCCACCAGTGATTTCATCTTCTCTTACACTCCTGTCTTCAGTTTTGAGATGTCCCTTCTGCTATCTGCCTCTAACCCCTTCATCAGCAGGTTCTTCAAGATTCCTTTCCTCCTTCACTTCCACTCCTGTCATTATCTCTCCTTCAGCTGCATCCGTACTGGCTCCTATCCCACTGCCTACAAAAATAACCCTTTCCTCTATCCTCCTATCTTTCTAACTACCACCCTATCTCCTTCCTTCAAAACTCTAAAGCATCTACTTATGCTGCCTAGCCTTTCTTTCCTCCAGCTCCCCCCTACATCCTCTATAATTTGACTTTCACCTCCCCACTCCTGTGTGGTAGCTGAACAGCTATGTAGAAAGGTTTCAGAGTAGCAGCCGTGTCAGTCTGTATCCACAAAAATAACAGGAGTACTTGTGGTACCTTATCCCTGGTCTACACTAGGACTTTAGGTCGAATTTAGCAGTGTTAAATCGATGAAAACCTGCACCCGTCCACACGATGAAGCCCTTTTTTCGACTTAAAGGGCTCTTAAAATCGATTTCCTTACTCCACCCCTGACAAGTGGATTAGCACTTAAATCGGCCTTGCCGGGTCGAATTTGGGGTACTGTGGACACAATTCGATGATATTGGCCTCCGGGAGCTATCCCAGGGTGCTCCATTGTGATCACTCTGGACAGCACTCTCAACTCAGATGCACTGGCCAGGTAGACAGAAAAAGAACCACGAACTTTTGAATCTCATTTCCTGTTTGGCCAGCGTGGCAAGCTGCAGGTGACCATGCAGAGCTCATCAGCAGAGGTGACCATGATGGAGTCCCAGAATCGCAAAAGAGCTCCAGCATGGACTGAACGGGAGGTACGGGATCTGATCGCTGTGTGGGGAGAGGATTCTGTGCTATCAGAACTCCATTCCAGTTTTTGAAATGCCAAAACCTTTGTCAAAATCTCCCAGGGCATGAAGTACAGAGGCCATAACAGGGACCCGAAGCAGTGCTGAGTGAAACTTAAGGAGCTGAGGCAAGCCTACCAGAAAACCAGAGAGGCGAACAGCCGCTCCGGGTCAGAGCCCCAAACATGCCGCTTCTATGATGAGCTGCATGACATTTTAGGGTGTTCAGCCACCACTACCCTAGCTGTGTTGTTTGACTCCTTCAATGGAGATGGAGGCAACACGGAAGCAGGTTTTGGGGACGAAGATGATGATGAGGTTGTAGATAGCTCACACCAAGCAAGCAGAGAAACCGGTTTTCCCGACAGCCAGGAACTGTTTCCCACCCTGGACCTGGAGCCAGTACCCCCCAAACCCACCCCAGGCTGCCTCCTGGACCCGGCAGGTGGAGAAGGGACCTCCGGTGAGTGTACTTTTTATAATACTGTACATGGTTTAAAAGCAAGCATGTGAAAGGATTACTTTGCCCTGGCATTCGCGGCTCTCCTGGATGTACTCCCAAAGCCTTTGCAAAAGGTTTCTGGGGAGGGCAGCCTTATTGCATCCTCCATGGTAGGACACTTTACCACTCCAGGCCAGTAACACGTACTCGGGAATCATTGTACAACAAAGCATTGCAGTGTATGTTTGCTGGCGTTCAAACAACATCCGTTCTTTATCTCTCTGTGTTATCCTCAGGAGAGTGAGATTTAATTCATGGTCACCTGGTTGAAATAGAGTGCTTTTCTTCAGGGGACACTCAGAGGAGCCCATTCCTGCTGGGCTGTTTGCCTGTGGCTAAACAGAAATGTTCCCCGCTGTTAGCCACCGGGAGGGGGGAAGGTTGAGGGGGTAGTCACGTGGTGGGAGGAGGCAAAATGCGACCTTGTAATGAAAGCACATGTGCTATGTATGTAATGTTAACAGCAAGGTTTACCCTGAAAGAGTGTAGCCACTGTTTTATAAAATGTGTCTTTTTAAATACTGCTGTCCCTTTTTTTTCCTCCACCAGCTGCATGTGTTTCAATGATCACAGGATCTTCTCCTTCCCAGAGGCTAGTGAAGCTTAGAAAGAAAAAAAAACGCACTCGCGATGAAATGTTCTCCGAGCTCATGCTGTCTTCCCACACTGACAGAGCACAGACGAATGCGTGGAGGCAAATAATGTCAAATAATAACAGTGGGAATATTGGTTTCGCTGAGGTCTAAGCGAGTCAGTAAACTACGCCAGCGCACCTTTAAACGTCCAAATGCACATTCTACCACCATTCTGCACTTGCGCAGCCTGTAGTTGAACAGCTCCTGACTACTGTCCAGGCTGCCTGTGTACGGCTTCATGAGCCATGGCATTAAGGGGTAGGCTGGGTCCCCAAGGATAACTATAGGCATTTCAACATCCCAAACAGTTATTTTCTGGTCTGGGAATAAAGTCCCTTCCTGCAGCTTTTGAAACAGACCAGAGTTCCTGAAGATGCGAGCGTCATGTACCTTTCCCGGCCATCCCACGTTGATGTTGGTGAAACGTCCCTTGTGATCCACCAGAGCTTGCAGCACTATCGAAAAGTACCCCTTGCGGTTTATGTACTCACCGGCTTGGTGCTCCGGTGCCAAGATAGGGCTATGGGTTCCGTCTATGGCCCCACCACAGTTAGGGAATCCCATTGCAGCAAAGCCGTCCACTATGACCTGCACATTTCCCAGGGTCGCTACTCTTGATATCAGCAGATCTTTGATTGCGTGGGCTACTTGCATCACAGCAGCCCCCCCACAGTAGATTTGCTCACTCCAAATTGATTCCCAACTGACCAGTAGCTGTCTGGAATTGCAAGCTTCCACAGGGCTATAGCCACTCGCTTCTCAACTGTGAGGGCTGTTCTCATCTTGGTATTCATGCGCTTCAGGGCAGGGGAAAGCAAGTCACAAAGTTCCATGAAAGTCCCTTACACATGCGAAAGTTTCGCAGCCACTGGGAATCGTCCCACACCTGCAACACTATGCGGTCCCACCAGTCTGTGCTTGTTTCTTGAGCCCAGAATTGGCGTTCCACAGCATGAACCTGCCCCATTAGCACCATGATGCCTGCATTGGAAAGGCCCATGCTTTGAGAGAAATCTTTGTCCATGTCCTGATCACTCACGTGACCGTGCTGACGTCACCTCCTCGCCCGGTATTGCTCTGCCAGGTTCTGATGCTGCATATACTGCTGGATAATGCGTGTGGTGTTTAATGTGCTCCTAATTGCCAAAGTGAACTGAGCGGCCTCCATGCTTGCCTTGGTATGGCGTCCGCACAGAAAAAAGGCACGGAACGATTGTCTGCCATTGCTCTGACGGAGGGAGGGGCGACTGACGACATGGCTTACAGGGTTGGCTTACAGGGAATTAAAATCAACAAAGGGGGTGGCTTTACATCAAGGAGTATTTCAGGCAGGACTTCACGGAGGGTTCCAATAAGAAATGGTGCATCTAAGTAATTGTTCTTATTGGAACAAGCAGGTTGGTCTGGCCTCTGATTGATACATGGCTAGATTTACCTCGCTGCACCTTCTCTGTGAGTGACTGCAGTGTGACCTAGAGGAACCAGTCCCCTAGACGGGGGAGGGGGGAAGCAAATGAGTACAAAACAAATCTTGTCTATTTCTTGTTTTGATCCACTCCATCTATCTTTTACATCTTTGGCTGGCAGCAGACGGTGCAGAAGGACTGCAAGCCATCCACATCTCATGGCTGTTCGGCAGAAGATGGTGCAGTAGGACTGCTAGCCAACCTCATCTCTTGCCTGCCTGGCAGAAGATGGTACAGTAGGACTGCTAGCAATCCGTATCGCCTGCCTGCTCACCATAAGATGGTTCAATAGGACTGACTGCAGGACTAAAGAGAATGACCTGGTCAAGTCACTTCTAATGTAGTCCCTGCACCCATGTCTGCCCAGGCACTCCTGGCCGACGTGGCCAGGAGCACCTCGGACATGACAATGACGGCTACCAGTCCTACTGCACTGTCTGCTGCCACAAGGCAAGGGGTTGCTGCTTCTGTGTAGCAATGCAGTACCACATCTGCCAGCACCCAGGAGACATACGGTGACGGTTACCTGAGCGGGCTCCATGCTTGCCGTGTATGGTGTCTGCACAGGTAACTCAAGAAAAAAGGCGCAAAACGATTGTCTGCTGCTGCTTTCACAGAGGGAGGGAGGGAACGGGGGCCTGACGATATGTACCCAGAACCACCCGTGACAATGTTTTAGCCCATCAGGCATTGGGATCTCAACCCAGAATTCCAATGGGCAGCGGAGACTGCGGGAACTGTGGGATAGCTACCCACAGTGCAACACTCCGGAAGTCGACACTTGCCTCGGTACTGTGGAAGCACTCCGCCGAGTTAATGCACTTAATGCACTTAGAGCATTTTCTGTGGGGACACATACACTCGAATATATAAAAACGATTTCTAAAAAAACAACTTCTATAAATTCAACCTAATTTCATAGTGTAGACATACCCTTAAAGACTAACAAATTTATCTGAGCATAAGCTTTCATGGGCTACAGCCCACTTCATCGGATGCATAGAACGGAACATATAGTAAGAAGATTTTATATATATATATATTCACACACACACACACACACACATACATACATACAGAGAATATGAAAAGGTGGAGTAAGAGGCTAATTAATGCCCCTCTGCCATGTACATTGGCCAAACCGGACAATCTCTATGCAAAAGAATAAATGGATATAGATCTGACATCAGGAATCATAACATTCAAAAACCGGTAGGAGAACACTTCAACCTCTCTGGCCACTCAGTAACAGATTTAAAGGTGGCAATTTTGCAACAGAAAAGCTTCAAAAACAGACTCCAATGAGAAACTGCTGAGCTTCAATTAATATGCAAACTAGATACCATTAACTTGGGCTTGAATAGAGACTGGGAGTGGCTGGGTCATTACACATATTGAATCTATTTCCCTATGTTAAGTATCCTTACACCTTCTTGTCAACTGTCTAACTGGGCCATCTTGATTATCACTACAAAAGTTTTTTTTTCTCCTGCTGATAATAGCTCATCTTAATTAATTAGCCTCTTACTCCACCTTTTCATATTCTCTGTATGCATATATCTTCTTACTATATGTTCCATTCTATGCACCTGATGAAGTGAGCTGTAGCCCACAAAAGCTTATGATCAAATAAATTTGTTAGTCTCTAAGGTGCCACAAGTACTCCTGTTCTTTTATGTAGAAAGGGGCACTTCTGTGTTTGTACTCTTTATCAGGGGAATATAGTAGAAATAGTGTGGATTAGACTTGTGGTCCATCTAGTCCTGTATCCTGTCTTGGACAGCGGCCAGCATCAGATGTTCTGAAGGGAAGCTTCTTGCTAAACACAGGCAGTAGCAATCACCACCATAAACCACCAGATATTGTAAGTCAATACCAGATGTTAGGAGAAAAGAGCCAATAAATAAAGCCACTATTCTCCTCCACCTTCAAGAAACAAAACACAGACAACGGCTATCTACGCGCTTAGGGAAAGGTGGCAAGTAGTCCGAAACATACAACAACTCAGTGATTTGCTGATGTTATGTAATTTTTATAAGGCACAGTGAGGTCAGTAGGTGGAGGAGGTGTTGACAACCTTCAGACAGTCTTCCCTGTTAAATGCGAAAGCACAATGAATGTCATCAAATTGGCAGCCAAAATAAGTTGTTCAGTAGGGCTGTAGACAAAATAAAGCAAATCATAACATTTAATAAATTGCAAAGAAATGTAAAATAAATGAATATGTACATTAACATGGAATATTTTTATTGTGAATGAAAGGGTCATCATTTTTCTATGTCAGAAAAACAAGGACTGATCTCAAAGAGACTCAGGCAGAATTCCCTTGAGTCCTGATTCTGTCGAGTAATTAAGACTGTGCTTAATTTAAGCACCTGAGTAATCCCAACTCTAAACAAATATTTAATGTTAAGCACATGAATAGTCCCTCTAAAATCACTAGGACTGGAGCATATGCTTAAAGTTAAGAACATGCTTAAGGGCTTGGCTGAATCAGGGCCCTAATGGGTCATGACACTCACACTATTTTCCCAAATTATATTTTCGATATAAACTTCTTCTGAAGCTAAGTAGGTGGGACTGAGCAGTTCTTTGAAGATAACACATGGCTGTTTTGATTTCAAAGACTGAGTTGAGAAGCTTTTGCTTGATTTTTTTTACTTTAATAATACTTTCTGTAATCATTATATTCTCTCTCCATTAAACATACTAATGAGAGCTCTCTCAAGTTGTAATGAGACAACTAAAGCCTTTTCAATTTACATGCAATTTTTTTATTCAGATTGTCTCATGAGCTGAGATAATGCGACAATGATAAACATGACTGTTCCAGCCTTATAATAGGGTGGCTAATAAGCCTAATTATGCCAAGGTAATGCACAGATGATTTAGGAATCAATGCAGTCTGATACAGAGAAAAGAAGCTAATGGAAAATATTTCTGCCATTAAATAATAACAACAATAATTATCATCGTATTTCTTTAGAAAGCATCCCTTCTCCTCCTTCCCTGGCAAAAGTGCTCAGGGTGCTGAACCACAGTCAAAATGACAATTTCTCGTTAAGTGAAAAGAACACCTGCCTTCAGCAAAATTACAAACAGGGTGGGAAAACAATAGGACAAAACAGCAGCAGCCATGTTAGTAAATTAAAAACACCATTAAACAAAAAAATGTTTTCAGGCATAGTTTAAAAGTGGGAGAGATGAAATGAGCTGGATTTCAGGAGGGAGCAATTTGCAGGGAGCACAGCAAATACTCAATTGCCAACAGACTTCAGATGTGATGGGGGAACCCCTAAACAACAGGTGGTATGTGAGCACAAAAATCCTTCCAGTGGAGATCCAAGAAGGAGATTTCAAATATAACCAGGGTAAAGCCCATTCGGAGCTTTATAAACCATTAAAGCTAATTTTATTCTGAAGCCACCATTTCATAGACAGCCAATGTGAAGAGAGCAAAGTAGGCTGCATATGATAACGATAGCTCAAAAAAGGTACAGTTGTGCTACTGTGTTCTGAATGATTTGCAAACAGTAGATCAGCCTTGTTGATAACCCAGCAGAGAAGAATTATAAAAGTCAAGCTTAAAGGGCATACATTGCTGTTGCCAGGTTGTCACGAGATAAATAAGGGTGCAATCTATATGAATAGTGTAGCTGGAACCCATTTTCATAAGCTACGTGTGACATATGGCTTTCCAGGCGTAGCATGCAGTAAAAAATGATACCAAGATTTTTAACCTGGTTCACAACCTCCAAACAAGTCCCCTCAATCAGAAGGAGCCACAAAGGAGGAGTAAGTCATCTCATAAAAAACAGTCCCAGTCCAACAACAACACTTCTGTCTTCTCAGGGGTGACCCTAGAACCTCTTAATGCCAACTGCCAAGGGAGCACAAGAGGATTACAGGAATCTCTTGATCCTGGTTCACCAAAGAATGTCATGTAAGGTCTCAAATGAAGATGACAAGGTCACACTTGTCATCAATATCATTGTGAAATGTATGTACAGGTGCTATGTAAAGAGTTATGAATATATACTGAAACTATGTTCTTAAAGTCTGTATCAAGGTATTAGTCACAAGCAAAGGTGAAAAACAGGTTGTCCGTCAGGCAGGCACTGTCTATTCATCTATCTGTTTATATGTACATTGAATATTGGTTCACAATGGGTCCCCTATCACCAGTCTGAACTGAATGCAAATGAAGGATTGTAAGAAAGAACTTCAGAAAGAAACTAATGGGAAGAGAAACACACACAGCAGGGGAAGAGAACTGTAATTTGAGATACACTTCAAAGGTTTGCTTGACTATATTTGGGCGGCAGAGGATACACCTGGCTATCCCTCACCTAGGAAGTAAAAGGAGAGTGGTTTTGCTTCATGAAGAAGGAGCTTCAGCGAGGCTTGGTTGAAAAGCTGGCAAGAACTTTGGATGAGATAAGCTTCTTTAGACAAAAGAGTAACTTGTTCAGTTTGGTCTCTGGAAAGCATGCTATAATTTGGTTTTACCATTTGTTTCCACTATCCTTACTCACAATCTCCTTACTCACAATCTCCTGACTCTCTAGTCTTTGATGATAAACTTATTTTGTTTTCACTATAACTATATCTCAGTGTGGGATTAAGTAAAGTTATGGGCTTGATTTGAATCATCTAATGTGCACTTTTCCTTTGGGAATAAGAGACCTGGTAATTCTGTGAGTGTTCTGCGGATAAGGGGCTGGTCACTTAAAGGAATGCTCCAAGAAGTTGGGGTTGGTATGTGCCTGTTGCTACTTGTACAGAGTGAGGCCTGCAGAAACGTGGAAGGCAGTGCTTGTGTTGTCAGAGGCTGGTGGTTTCAGGGAGCTGATCCACAGCAGGCAGAGACAAGACTGCTTCTCACTAAGGGCAGGTGATGATGAGGTGCCTCACAACACTGGGTACCCTTGGGGAGCATCACACTAGGGCTGAGGACCAGATAGCTCTGACGTATCCAACTGGCAGTATCATTCAGGTATTCCTCCAGGAACGAGACCACACTGCATGAAAAGACCCTGTTTAACCAGAAAGTGTCTCTCTCACATGTTACAAACATCAGACCAATAGGATCATCGAGCAGGGGGTTCCTGCTTCGAGCAGGGGGTTGGACTAGATGACCTTCAGGGGTCCCTTCCAACCCTGATATTCTATGATTCTATGTGAATAATGTGACTCCAGCTGTAAGCAATTAGATGGCAGAAACAGTTAGTCACTATCAGACTGCCTGGCTTGGAACAGACCTGATGGTATTTTATGCCTCTTTGAATTGCGTATGAATGGTAAAATGCCCTGTGGCATTTTTTGGAAGGATATACTATATAAGAATTGAATTATTAATTATTGTAGCTATTAATGTATTTGATTGTACACCAGGGGCCTGATCCAATGCCTATCAGTGGAAATACTGACTTCCATTCACTTCAGTGGAGCTGGATCAGGCCCAAGAGCCATATTCTGATTCTTTTTGCTTACATCATTATATACATATCCTAGTTATGGAACTGCAGGGGGCCTATTTCTCTCCTACCTGTAAACTGAATAGTGAATAAGGATAAGAGCAGTTTAGTTTGTACATTTTACTTCTGATTTCACAGGTAGTCTCAGTTTGAAATAATACCTTCTACCTATGTGCAATTTTAAACAACTCGTAACCTTGGTCCCTATCAATGTATACTGGCTGAATCTGGTATAAATATTACATTTGCAACATCTTCACATTTGCTAGTAGTCAGAGGCTACGTTGTCTTGCTTTAGTGGAGCATAAAAATAACTTCCTTTCATAGAAATGGAAGACCATGGTAAAAGATAACATTTTAAGTGATGTCAACAACTGAATTTTCTCTGTAATAATTTAGAATGTTTAATGTGATGTGTTTATCTGGATCATTTACTGTCTATGTGTGTCATGTATCAATTGCAGAATACCAGTTTACTAATACAATGGAAAAAATTTAAAACAAAATATATTGATTAAAAATATCACTGTAATATGTACTGATTCATGTGACTGTGATTGTGTATACTTACTTGAACACTGATTGTCAAAGAGTCTAGTTACATATTAGCCAGAGGTACCAAGTGGATGGAGAAAGGTCACATGATACTATGACCTAAAACAGAATAGTCTTGGCAGAGGGTAAATTGGAATCTTTAGCAGACAAAAGATGATGGGTAAAATTCTCCACTAATTCATCAGAACTCTTTTGAAGTCAAGGGTGCTGGTCTCAGTTACACCAGCAGAGCATTTGTTCCCATGCATCTGATAAAGGTAAGCTTATTCCACACTTAATGATGATTTCCTTCCTCTTCTGATGCTTTTGAGGCTTGTTTGTTTACACACAGGGTAAAGAATTGGGAGGGGAAATGAAGTGAAAAAAAATTATAAATAAATAATGTATGTCCTAATAATCCTGTTTGTGAAAAAGAGCAACTTGAATATGTGAAAATAAAATTGAGGAAAATATTGTGTCACCTACACCTATATAGTCATGCATGCTGAGTGCACATTCATTCCTTTTTTTCCCCAAGACTATGTTTTCATTGGTAATGCGATAACATTTTATTTTAGAAATAATTTAACATTTTTATTGGAACAATTTTTCATGCTGAAAAAATGTGTGAAGTTAGGTGCTTTAGAAATCACATGCCAAGTGTACCGACCTCAGAAGGAGAGAAAAACAGAATTAAAAAATATTCAAGTAGCATTTCTGTTTATAATAATATGAGTTTGAATTCTACTTTCCTTGGGCCTCTCAGCACTCAGACACTATGCTGTTAGGCAAAACTGGTCAGAAAATTAATTTTTTTCCTAAGGAAAGTTTTGATTTTTTTGTTCAAAAGCCCTGAACCCTACACCTTTGATTTTTATATTTTTTAAATGAAAACTCAAAATTTTCCATGAAAAGCAGACACTTTTTATGAAAAAAAATAATTTTAATTGAAAACCCATTTTTCTGTTGAAAAACAGTCTTGATGGGAAAATATTGACCAACCCTAGGGATAGATAGATTCCAGGACTAGCAAGAAGTACTGTGAAGGAGTACTAGTGGCGCCTTAGAGACTAACCAATTTATTTGAGCATAAGCTTTCATGAGCTACAGCTCACTTCATCTGATAGTGAGCTGTAGCTCACGAAAGCTTATGCTCAAATAAATTGGTTAGTCTCTAAGGTGCCACAAGTCCTCCTTTTCTTTTTGCGAATACAGACTAACACGGCTGCTACTCTGAAAGAAGTACTGTCTGTCCCTCTGTAAAACTGGGACTATTCCTTTTCAATTCTTGTTTCTAGCAGGACTATGAGGTGTTAGACCTTAAACCTGTCAGTGGGGCAGCACTGAATACTGCCAGTCTTGCACTTATGACTAATGAAATGGGAGGGAGGGGCATGAAATGCCACATATGTGGGAGAGAGACAAGGAAGCATTTAAACCTCTGACTGCTAGAAGATGGGACTGGATGACAGGGGAAGGACCACTTGATAATTGCCCTGTTCTTTTCACTCTCTCTGAAGCATCTGGCACTAGTCACTGTTGGAAGACAGGATACTTGGCTAGATGGACCATTGGTCTGACCCAGTATGGCTGTTCTTATGTTCTCTGAGGTCCTTTTTTTTTTTTAAATGCTGGTTGTTTGAACCTGCTCAGAGGTTTGGAAAGTAGAAGAATTCAGACAAGCTGATCAAACATTCATGAGTACGCGCAGCTTATCAAATGGTTTCACAGTTTATTACATTCATTATGGGATGGCAGCACCCTCCTAAATTTGTCTTGCTGCATAAAGACAGCAAAGAAGAGCTTGCTGCTAGCCTGCTGCGGATGTGATTTCTTATTTATGTGAGAGTCTATTTAAATTCTAGATTCAGTACTTCTTTCTGCCTGAAGCGCATGGGCAGACTGGAGACCTGAGTACCAAGCACGGGACTGCACCTCTTTCAGTGCTCATCTTCCCCACTTTGTCTGCATGCTTTAGGCAGAACGGTACACCCATCAGAAACACGGAACAAGAAAGTGACTTTGCAGGTCTGATGTGGACACCAAACGAATAGTTCATCTTGGGGACTGGAAGAGGGGGATCAGAATCCTAGTCCCTCAGTCAAAAAGTAGGCAAGTGCTAAGTGGCTGCTCTCTTAACCTGGCCCTATATAAATGGAAATGGTGATAAAAATGGGCAGAATACTATTTTCCCATATATAACATTTCATATAATAATTATATCACTGAAAACAGAAAAGATCCAGCTTTAATAAAATCTGAAGGGAAAAGTATTCTAAGATAATGAAAAGTAGTTTTTGCATATTTTAACACTGACAAGAAAACATAGTAAATCATACACATGTCTGGGTCAATAAAACAGAATTATGGCTGGGGTCACAGAAATCGTTTTAGAATTTCTCTCCCTCTCTGCTTAAGAGAGAAGAAAACCAGTATTTGGTTAAATCATTTTCTAATCTTTCAGCTAATAGTTTGCATGTTTCTTGAATACATTTTTCCTAAAACTATATCATAAATATGAACATCTCAGCGATCTTTACAGAGCAACAAAGAACGTTAATAATGTAAACATTCAATGCATGGCAGGCAGACAGAACTATATCACTCCATAGCTACAGTATATAAAATATGGTTTCAATGCCCATTGAAAAAGTTTGAATGCATTTTGACCTGTGATAGAAACTGAAAAATATCATGAGCTTTCCAAGAACCTCCGGATTCATTTGAGTCTGGATTTAAAAAACAAAAACAAAAACAAACAAACCCTCTTTGCAACTGTAGGTACTTCATTTTATTCTTAAGATTCAGGATCCTGACTGCTTAAGTAGCAGTGCTGTGGGTTTCCTTTTCAAACTCATACAGAAAAAGCAACTAAATGGACATGACTTTTTTTTTCTCTATTGCCAGTGTGTGCCATTCTTGCTACTCTAATATTTTCCCTTTAAATATTGTATATATAGACAGCTAGGGAGAGAAAGAGGACAGAACCTTTGGAACTGCAAGTAATCAGTCTATGGTACTGATATAGGGCTAGATTCACAATGTGTACTTAGGTGCTGCATCACTGAGCTTTGAGTGCTAAGTTTTAGCCTTGCCACCTAGTGGAATGCATAACCCAAGTTAGGTGCTCAGGCTTCCTATACAATACAAGGGGAGAGTTAGGTACTTAACAACGGGATTAATTGAAGACAGTGCGTGGAGCTGGGAGCTACCTAAGATAGCCAATAAGTGCAGAAGAGAGGGGTTTGTCCTAAGTTCTGCCCCTCTCAACAAATTAGGTCTTTTGTGAGTCTAGCCCATAATGCCAATCACCATAGCGTAAGCACTGAATACAAGGAAAAGTAGAAAAAAACAAAGTCATCTGCCAAAGAGCATGGGCCTATACAGCTATTCATTGACTCAGCACGTGTCTAATGGCTGGCCCTGCCTTGAAAGACTCACGTTATTTTGTTTGATCTCATGATATTGTTTGATATCAGGAGTTGCTGAAGCACTTGAAAAAGGAGAAATTTTCACCGAAAGTTTCTCAAGTACATAGTCTTTAGGGGCACAGATCGCTTAATCATCAAAGGAATGCGGAGAAGGAGCAGCTAAACTCACCACACAATCTCCTTCTGTGGTTTGGAATCTAAAACGCAACCTAGCTTTTCACTTTTTTGCGGTCATGGTGAGGGAAGAGAAAAAGATCAGCATGAGGGGAAAACCGCCTAGTTAAGTGGCTGCCCAGAGATAGAGGGAGGCACAGGAAAATATTCCAGTGCAAATGTTAAAAGCTATTATGCTGCTTATTTCTTTTATTTTGGTTGAAATCTATAGGCTCAATGCTCTTCTTCCTGACTGCAAAGAGCACAAGACAACCCAACAGTCCGAAGCAGAGTAGTGTCTGTACTCTGTGTGCTGGATGCTCAGGCATTTTTCATACCATGCATCACTCGCAACTTGCTGCTCTGCACCCTTCAGACCAGTGAGCTTTTAACAGTAAATGAAAAAAAAAACCCAACAAGGATAGGAAGACACTGAGGAACAGTGGGACCATTGCCACTGAATTCATTTTCATTGTACCATATTGGTCTTCAAAGGGCAAATCGTTAGCTCACCTCCCAGAGCTGTGTGGATGATGGGGAAACGTGAGAGAAAGTATCCTCCTTTCAGGTCTGTAGAGTGACTCCGTAGTACAGAGTTTACTTCAGCCTAGTAGATGAAGTAGCCCCTCACCACTCTAATGCAGCCCCAATGTGTGTGTGTGGGGGGAGGGGGGGAGAGGAGTTAGGAAACATGGAAAATCTGCATAGAAACTCCACTGTAGGATGCACAGACCCTCTCTTTTCCCCAGTTCCCTGTATCTTGCTCCTAGAGCTAGGTGTCTCTTGCATGATCCTTGAGAATCCAGCCCCACACAACAAAATTGAACCTGTATGGGTACCTGGAAGATCTCCTAGTGTGGAGATGAAAGCTGGATTCTCTCCTGCAATAATTACAGACTATACAATAGAATTTATTTTGCAAGTTAGAAACTCTGGAAAATCAGGCACACTGAATTATTCAACACATGGTACCTTCCCAGCTGAGCAGGGTGACTTTGGCAGCTGTAGAGAGCCACTTAGCCTCCAAGTGCTTGCTGCGGCCCATTGTGGATTTCCAAAGATTCACCTATACCTGCACCATGGAGGAACAAGCTATACCCCCATATTGGAATGATCAGGAAGAAACTCCACTTCTGTTCAGACAGGCAGAACATCCAATTTAGTACTTTTGTGCTGATATTAACATTTTAGGCATTTCTTGCTCCATTTAATTTTAATCAGTTGTCCTTTTTGGACCAAGGATGGTATAAGAGGAAGATTGATGGAATTCAGTTGCCGGAGCTCTATTTTAGCAGAGCATTTTTAAAATAAAAACAAAATACCAAGTAAGTGTTTTTATTTGTAAATAATTCATGGGTGAGCTCCTAACCTGGGAAAAGCATATTACACAATTAACAGCTTTGCCACACTTTCTCCTGTTGATTAAGGAACTACTCAGCATGAGTAAACATGGCCCTATATCAGCTCTGCAGATTGGTTTATTTATATTAGTCATTAACTGTGGCATTAATGCTGCAAATCATCTATAGAATAAGATGCTTGTTAGATAACTGTTTAGGAAAAATGATAATTGTTTAGCTTTTGTGCATGCATAAATCAAAAGGTGCTTAACACATCTAGAAATGAGTAAAGCTAGCTTTTAATTCTCACAAAAACAATCCATTGGAATGAAAAAGAAAGAGGACAGTGATGCCAACAAATAGGGTTGCCAGTTTTGGTTGGACGCATTCCTGGAGGTTTCCTCACATTACATAATCTTAATTAAAGATTAATCTTTAAATCCTGGAGACTCCAGGGCAATCCTGGAAGGTTGGAAAGCCTACCAACAAAGCATATTTTTAAATGAAAGATAAAGACCTAAAAAATTATGCCAAATTCAAAGCAGTTATTTGATTTTGTCAAAATGACCACTTAAGGAGGTTCTTAAATGGACAAGGCCGGTTCTTAAATGGACAAGGAGGTTCTTAAATGGTCTGATCCTGCACCGTGCCTCATACACGTAAACCCTTGATACAAGACTAATCCCAGTGAAGTCAATAGGAATACTTACATGAATATGGTCAGTAGAAATTGGTCTCTGTCAGTAACTTAATACCCTCTCTCCTATATTTGTTTTATTATTAAACAGTCACACAACATAAATATGTTTCACAAACTGTATGGCAAAGTTGTAATTGATGGCTTTATGCCATGCCATAAGCCCTCATTCAGGATTCCATACATGGAGCCTATATTATGCAATCAGACTTTAAACAGAATTCCACATTCAGATGAGAATATGGATGACTTGAGCTTCTGGGAAGGACAAGAAGGGCCCGCTTACCTTTTGCACCATATTTGGAGGGTTTAGGAGTCTGCTCTGATCTGAGCTTGAGCCAGCACCACTCTTGTTCTCTTCGTGCTTTCCCTCAGTTGCCCCATTATACGCAAAGCCAGCATGGCTGATTGTTGTGCTGCAGCCACTGACTGGCACAATCCCAGCTTTATTCCTTTCACTCACACTCCTGCCTACCTCCCCATGAGGGAAGTGTCATCTTACTAGCTCGTAGAAATAAGCTAAAAGTGGAAAGGGAGGAAGGAGAAAAATCAAGTCTCAATGTACTGAACACAATGAAAAAAGGGAAAATCTAAAAGAGTAAGTTGGCCACAGCCACTCCCATGAGCCTCATTCTCTCCAAATTTCTAAGGTTTTCCTAAATCATCAACTAAGTAAAATTAAGAGTGTACATTCTTCTGATGCGGGTGATCAGGACAACATCACTCCTTGCTGAAGCAGCACTCATCAGCGGTCCATCTTTGGCAGATCCATACACAACAGGATAACAAGCTGATGTACCTAACCATTTTTCCAAACAATTTTTATTGACCACTGGCCAAATGTTGGTTGCCAGGTTCAGATATTTCACTACTGGTCTCTCTCTAGATAATATCAGACTCAAAGGCATGCCTTTCAATTAATTAAAAAAGGTGGTCCTTATCTAGCTACTGATTCCACAGTACCTTCCCTCCCAAGAGATGGAGTACCATAATAAGACAACCAGTGAAGATAGGGGCAGTCCACTGTTGAGGAACAATCTCCATCTTAGCGGCACTTAATAGACACTGTTTTCATATAGATTTCAAAATAAATATGAATCCAATCTCCCAGTGTTATGAACTGATTTCCAAGGTAAACCAGGCCAGGAAAGGCTCGGTGATTTATAGGGGAGTCAAGGCTGGATACACCCTTTTTACTGCTAGAAGAGATCCTGGACAGCACATCTGTTGGTGCCCCATAATGCAAAGAGAATACATTCTGCCTATTTGTGGTATATTTATGCCTCTGGTCATCTTCTGTGTAAGTTCCATTTGGCAGCAGGCACTTGAAGTGGTAATTCCTCACCGCCACCCCCCCACAATATTCCAGCTGAGTGATACGCAGACTGGGGCTCAGGAGCCGCAAGTAGCTCTTTAATGCGTCTCCTGCAGCTCTATGCAGCACAGGATATTAAAACAGTGTGTGATTTAATTATTAACCAGTTTAAGTTATTTACCAATCAGGATGCTTTTACTATGTTATTAACCAACTAAGTTATCAACTTTCACTAAGTTATTAACTTATTTTCTGTATGACACACACTAAATATTTCCCATCATACTATTTAAATATGAATAGTACTACAGTAAATGAAACAATGAATTCACACTACTGTGGTTCTTTTGGGTAATGCTGATCATTAATTTGGCCCCTGAACCACGGAGGTCTGAGTATCACTGATCTAGCTCTGGAGTGCTGATAAGAGTCTGCAGCACCAGGGATGATGCAGACACATTTTATTAAAGCACATTTTACAGTGTACTTTTGTAATAATCTGAATCTGGATTTTTTTTAAGTTACAGCTCAGTAGCACCTCAGAAATGTTTCTTGGCTTTGTTCAAACAAATGTTAACATTTGTGTGTTAAATATTATTGTCACCTGCCTAATGACAAGCCACTACTCTACATATTAACATAATTCTCCTGAGGGAAGGATTAAGATAGTATTTTTTGTCCTATTAAGATACGTTTTACTGAAATGGGATTGTCTCAGACAGAATGCAGAATTGTTACTGATTTGTAGCACTGAAGTTTTCCCTCAGTTATACAATTCCTTGCACTCTGATTGGTTATAGGCCTGATTTGCATGTAGGCCTGATTTATGTAATCACTGCTCAGTTATTTCTCAATCTCTGCACAGTATTTAAATCCCTGGACCTTGATAGGCTGACAGACATTAATAGCCATTCAAAATGAAAGGATTTGCATAATCGCTATACCATTATGTGGTGGTAGTGAAAGAAGATAATAAGGAAGGTAGAAGGAAAAGGAAGTGGCAAACTAGGATGACAGCAGGAGAAAGGGCTGAAAAAATATATTTTCACATATCTATGTTTAATTTACTTCTCAGCATTTTGGCATGTTTTGCTTTCTGTATTTATTTTCTTCTCATTAACATTTGACTATTTCATTAAAAAAATTCAGTGTAAGAACAACTTCCCAATATCTTGGTAATAACCACATCCTGGTTACTCTGTCTTATTCACTGGGGGGTTATTCAGCGAAGGATACAATATTACCTTGTAAAAAGGAAGTAGCCTCACGTTATAATTTAATAATAAAAGATGCAGTGTTTTAATATCCCATTGACTTAGGCTGTTGTGTTTTTCAGAAAAAAATACTGGCCTGATTCTAGTTGTGGCCTCCATACCTTATCATAATACAAATAAATTTTAACTATGGGAAGAAGAGTCCACATAACCTGCATGGGGCAACTGTCATTCTTTCTCTTTCTTTCCATCTACTGCCTCCCTTTCCATATTCTCAGCCTCTCTCCCCTCCCTCTAAAGAACAGAGAGAGAGGGCCCTTGTCTCAGGGGAAGGAAAGGAGAGATGGGGATTTTTGAAAGAATGGGAGGGAAAAGAGATGGCACATTGTAGCAGTAGCTGCATTCTGAGCATAGCAAGGACTATCCTGGCTTTTCTATTGGCTGCCTTATTCGCAGATTTCAGGCAGCCAGCTCACAGCTCCAATGGCAGTCAGCTTCTGGTGAAGATGAGAGGAAGTCAGTCAGATGGGAGTGTGCACTCTATACAGCTGAAGGGAAGACATCTAACTAGGTCTATATAAAACACTCACGGACCTGTTGTATGGATATTGGCCCAATAGTCACAATGGAGGTAGAAATAGCATACTGATCACATCTGCAGGTGACACAAAGCTGGGGTGAGGTGCAAACACTTTGGAAGACACAATGTTAATTTCTGCAAAATTCTGCATTGATCAGTGGCACAGAATCCCCCCAGGAGTAGTTTGGGCATGCATGCCCGGGGAGGAGGGGTACAGGATTTGCCCCTACAGGAGAGCTCAACTGTAATTCAAAAATGAAGGTAGGGCTGGAGATGGCAAAAGCATCCCTCAGGCTGGTAATGTAAAAAAGTCTTGCTCAGGATGACCCTCGCGTACATGGGTTATTCCCACCACAGCGACTGGAATCTCTAAATTCAACTAACTGAATTTCCTTTGAAGTCTGTATGTCCATCTCCTTCAGATTTATTATTTTGATCCAAACCTGCTTCAAGCCTTGCAATATTTATTGTTCTCTCCTGCAGGTCTCCTCCTGAGCTTTTGATTCTTAGTTTTCTTTGTGTCTATTTTCTCTTTATTAGTTTCCTCACTTTGACCTTTGCTTTTTTATCAGTCTCAGCATTTCCTCGCACAACTCCATCCACTATCCCACTTTCTTCCTCCCTCTCACAGGGATGGTCTATGTGGGGAAATAGCCTGGAACAGCTATTCCACAATCGCTTTTTATGTGGACGCTCTTATTCTGCACTCAGGGGAGGTCTACACTTATGGTGGCATGTAGAGTACAGACGCTGCACGCCCAGTTAGCACAGGTATAAACAGCAGTGTAGATGGTGAGGCACAGCTTAGTCAAGTAGGGTAGCATAGAATGCCCTATGTGCCTGAACCCCCAGGGTATATACCTTACATGGGCTCTCTCCATGCCCAAGCATTGCTTCCCAAATCCACACAGCTACAGTAATTTTAGCAGTGTAATGTTCTACTGCCTCCAGGCAGGTGCTGCCAGAGTGTCTCCCCTCTGCTGGAGCCTTTCTCCACAGTCACCCTACTACCAGAGCCTTTCACTGCAGCATGTAGCTACCCACTGCAACAGTGACAAGTGTGGATGTAGCTGCCTTTCACGGCAGCATATAGTTACACGTACAGTGCCTGTACTCTACATGCCGCTGTAAGTGTAGAGATAGCTTATGAGTACCTTTGTCCAGTTTAGGTGACTCCACTTCCAAAGTTAGCATAGAATAGCAATTGTGCTTTAAATTCGCACCCTAGCTTATTCCACACTACCTTTCTGTGCAGATAAACTGCGAATCTCCTCTTCACTCATACTGTAACCAATTCCCAGCCACAGCCCAGCCAATCAGTCATCCAGTCACCCTGAACCAATCAGTCATCGACTTACAACACCAGTTCTCATACTCACTCTTCTCTGTGAACTTGAAGAGAAACCTCTTCTGAGGTGCTGGAGGGGCCTGGAATAGCTCAATGAGGAGCTGTGCCTGTAGTAGGAGCTTTGTGTATAGGAATCACCATTGAAACGATCTGCAACAGCCAAGAAATGATAGGAGCAATTCCCATATTGGGCCAAATGTACAACAGCTCAATATATCAATGCCACAAGGCAGTGGAAAACGGTGAGCCAAAACAGAAATAGAAGTACTCCTGGTGTCTGGGTGGGAACAGACCAGCCCCATTGCGCCGCACAGGGACAGGCCCACTGGCAAAATGTCTGGTTGCCTTGCAGCCCAGTCCATCCTTGGTCAGGTCTTTTGTAGAGCCTCAGCCAGAAATCAAAGCTGTCTCCCATCAGTGGAAACTATGAAGGAGGGCAAACAAGCCGGTGATATGAACACCACTAGCCTCTCTCAAGGTGAATTTTTCTTTCAATGCCCAGGACCTCATTAGCAAATTATACCTCCCCGTACTAGACAGAGAGAATCTGGGCCCCTGAATGTAACTTATTTTACTCTAGTGGAACAAACACTAGACACAAGCCTTTTCAAATCTGTTGATCGCTGGGCCCTCCCTGGCTACATAAGATTTCTACGCATCTTTCAGGGGAGATCCAGAAAATCCAATATTCAAGGACTTTGTGTAGCTGGGAAACCTAATCACAATAGAGCTAAGAAGAGCAACAGTCGCTTCAGGAAGAAACCTTCCCGTGGCCACTTTTGGTGCAACTGAAAAGGTAAGAGAACTATCCAGGATACGTTATAAATCTCTTCCTCTGACAATACACAGAGCCACCCTAAAACTGTTCACTGGTGCACTGTCTTCTTTGTAAGGGCAGGCTTTAGCCCTTAGTGAATTGGTTTACTTCATAATTTGCAAGGAGAGCAGCATTAGTACCTGAAGAGATGATTGGTAAATCAGATACGCTACTTCTTATCTGGCTTTTTTGTGTGTGCTATAAACAGAAAGAGATACCAAAATAAGTTCTCTATCATTCAGACCTAGTTTCACATTCATCCAATACCTTGCCTAGGATTTAGTTTATCGTTTCAACTGTGCCTTTATGAAATGTCTTACAAAGACCTTTGAGATCAGCCAAGAGCTTTGGGTTCAGAAAGACAGACTCAAAAATTAGAGAACATCTTTTACTTTGTAGTTTTGAAGCCGGTGTCTAAGTATCAGGACAGAGCTTATACGATAATGTCATTCTGTCATCTTGAAGCTCGCTGTTCTAAAAACAGCCTTAATGTTAGTTTTCTTACTTAGTATATTTTTTAAGTGGCAAATAATTAAAATAATACATTGGCTAATTTTTAATATAATTTAATATAATTGTTAGGCTTGAAATCCTTGGTGAACTGCATAAAATAAAAATAGAGGCCAGATCCTGGGTTCCTGTCTTTGTGTACCTACTTCAGCTCAGATATATATAAAGGTGGCTTTCAGACACTTTTATGCCTCAGTCCAGTCCCACAGTGGAATACGGAGCCAAAGTCCACTGAGATGATTCTGGTAGATGGGACTGCCAGGGCATAGGGTTGTCCTGGTCACATTCCCTGTACAAGTGGGGGCATATCATAGGAGCACTACTGGACCAGTTGAAGATTATCTTATGCTGCAAGGCCAGCTTCCACTGGGTTGAATATGCTAAGCTCTCGATCACTGGTGCAAAACAGCCTTAGCACAATCAAGGCCAGTATTTTCATTGTTTTATTCTTTTTTGAGTTTTAAGTTCAAAAGTGCAGCTGAGGGCCAAATGCTACCCACAATTACACCCATGCAAACTCACTGAAATCATTTCAATTAAGCAGGATTCAAAAGTGGGATATTGCATGTTCTGCTGAGTTGATATCACCTGCCATAACAGAAATACAAGTTACCATATTACAAACCCTCTAAGTAAGTCATTATGCCCAATATGTTCAGTGCCAAACCAACAACATCTTTGCGTGCCTGTTCCTTTACAACGTTTGTGTGACAGGGAAAAACAAGACTTGAAATGTATGGCAGAAATCCATCAGCCTAAAATTTCACAAGCCTTCCAAAGCCATATCAGAAATCAATACAAAGTACAGCAGAAATTACTCTCTATTAAAAAGAAAAGATCCCTAATGTAATTATATGTCTTCCTTCTTAAAGAAGCAACCAGGTAATGCTATACCATGGCAGAACTCACCAGAATAACTCTCAGGATATTGTTTTAAATTATGTTTCTCATTTTATTTTCCCGCATGTATCTTTGTCTGAGTTGCATGTCTTTCCTTTTTTCTGGATCAAGCCAGACTAAGGACTGTCACAGGCCTGGTAAAGCTACACCTGCTGGACACTCACCTGGCGGCTGTGTTTGGGCCCATGTGTTTTAAACTTTCTGAGACTGAACAGAGTCCAGGAACTGCCTCTGGCTTGGGGTTTCTAGGCATACTCTTGGGGTGCAGATCCTCTATTTAGCACCCCTTTCTGAGAGCTGAGACCTATGGTCCAGTGACCCTATGCCCCCAAGGTCAGCGCTGACTCGCAAAACACCCCAGTTGCTTAGCACACTCTATTCCAGCACTCCAACCTTGTGGGCACTCGGGTTACCATTTTCTCTCCAATGCCACATGATAACTGAAGCACATAACACACAGACATTGCATAAAACATTTACTCTTTAGCTAGCACAAGAAATATACAGATCCAGGCAAAAGAGTAAAACAGCTGTATGCCATCCCCACCTGGGTTTCCTCACCACTCTGACGTGTTCTTTGGGATTTGTGTCAGTGTCTTCTAAGGAGTCCAGGATCCTTCCTCTTCCCCTGCAGTCCTACACATGGCTTCTTTTCTGGAACACAGAGTCTCTTTGGTCTCTTTTCCCCCATCTCCAAAATGGCTGGTGAGTGACCCTTTTTTTAAAATAAGGGTCAATCCCCTTTGTCAGGTGACCACCACAGATCAGACTCATCAGGTGATCAAAGTCTGCCATCATGTTATCCCTTGCTTAATCCCCCCAGAGTTCAGACTTGAAAAACTGGTTTCCTTGGGGCAGTAGCCAATTTTTTATCCAAGGGGGCTTTCATGTACACAGAGCACCAACAAGGTTTAACAACGCCTGTGTCACTACTCCCTGGGAAATTGATCCAACACAGAGGTAAAAAAGACAGCTAAGATGGCAGAGAAGCCCCCATTCAAAATGGATTTTGCAGTCTGAAAATGTAACATATAGAGAGTTCCTAATATCAAACAGACTTCATAAACAGTGGAGAGAGAGATTCTCCAGGCAGGAACTGCCTCTGGCTTGGGGTTTCTAGGCATACTCTTGGGGTGCAGATCCTCTATTTAGCACCCCTTTCTGAGAGCTGAGACCTATGGTCCAGTGACCCTATGCCCCCAAGGTCAGCGCTGACTCGCAAAACACCCCAGTTGCTTAGCACACTCTATTCCAGCACTCCAACCTTGTGGGCACTCGGGTTACCATTTTCTCTCCAATGCCACATGATAACTGAAGCACATAACACACAGACATTGCATAAAACATTTACTCTTTAGCTAGCACAAGAAATATACAGATCCAGGCAAAAGAGTAAAACAGCTGTATGCCATCCCCACCTGGGTTTCCTCACCACTCTGACGTGTTCTTTGGGATTTGTGTCAGTGTCTTCTAAGGAGTCCAGGATCCTTCCTCTTCCCCTGCAGTCCTACACATGGCTTCTTTTCTGGAACACAGAGTCTCTTTGGTCTCTTTTCCCCCATCTCCAAAATGGCTGGTGAGTGACCCTTTTTTTAAAATAAGGGTCAATCCCCTTTGTCAGGTGACCACCACAGATCAGACTCATCAGGTGATCAAAGTCTGCCATCATGTTATCCCTTGCTTAATCCCCCCAGAGTTCAGACTTGAAAAACTGGTTTCCTTGGGGCAGTAGCCAATTTTTTATCCAAGGGGGCTTTCATGTACACAGAGCACCAACAAGGTTTAACAACGCCTGTGTCACTACTCCCTGGGAAATTGATCCAACACAGAGGTAAAAAAGACAGCTAAGATGGCAGAGAAGCCCCCATTCAAAATGGATTTTGCAGTCTGAAAATGTAACATATAGAGAGTTCCTAATATCAAACAGACTTCATAAACAGTGGAGAGAGAGATTCTCCATAAGTGAATATGGTGGAGCTAAGTGAAAGCTATTTTAAACAATAAAACATATTTATTTAAACACCTTTTTAGGGTCTAGCTAAACCCTTTGTGGGTAAATCTCAGATTCATAGAAATGCCTAGTTAAGAGCAGTTCAAGTAGAGCGTGTGGTAACGCTCACAGATAAGACGCATCCAAACCACTGAAACAACAGAAACCTTGCTGAGATTTTGTCTCCTTTTACACTCTCCCAAACAAGTAGAAAGGAGGTAATCTGGTCTTCAGTACACTAGGTTATCAAGGGCAGGGAACACAGATCTTTAAGAGAGGAAGTGGAGACTATTGTATACAGTTGAAACTGCAGGAGGGAATGCAGGTAGGAAAATTCCTGGAATTTGGTGAACACACCAATACTGCTTCTCTGGCCAAAGGTGTTATGGTACTCTGTAGTAACCAGCAAGTAGAGTTTATAGATCTTATTTTTTTAAAGTTCTTTTGCAGATCCCACCAACACCGAAATCATAGATTGAGACACCAAACACCCAACCATTTTTTTCAAATCCGCTGAGTTAATTTGCTGGTTCTTGTGGCTTTCAAACAGCCTCTCATGGTTCCCCTCCATCTCTAGTTTGAGTGACAAATTGCAGAATCTTGTTAATGCCATGAGAATTTATGACCACTTTTAATACTTGGGCAGATATTGATCTAATAAGAGTTTTATTATAGCTTTGAGACCTGCTGCAGAAAGAGATTACCTGTATAATGATTTCAGTCCGTAAGCAACCATTCCCATATGTATTTCATTGGATGATATATTATGGTATGTGTACGTGGAGAAAAAGTCTTTTGCTCAGGAGGGTAGTTTGTGTGATGCAAAGTGATATTATTTTTCAACAGTTTTATCCTTGCGATTGTTTAATGTGAAATCTAATTAGAGATGCAGAAAGCTGTTGACTCTGGTAGGATAGCCCCTTGGAGCTCACTAACATGGGCTCCCAAAGAAGACAAAATCTATAAAACTGCAGTTCGCTACTATGGCTGTCTTCACTGAATTCCTCAAAAATCATCTTGAGCTTATACTTTCAAGCTTTCTAGATACACAATCTCAGGAGCATCAGTGGAGCTGTTGAAACCATGCTGGGTCCCACATAATAAACTCCACTAATTCTTGTCCTGACTGGATTTTTAAGAAGTGAGTGCCTAGCTTCAGAGAGACTGACAAGCAGGTATGGTCACAATCCAACCCCTTTGCTGAAAGGCACAAATGCCAGAACATTATGTAGAATCTGACTGCCACTGGAAATATTGAGATGAAGGTTGATGGTTACAATTGGCAGCCATTATGTCTCCACAAAGCAATGACCAACCTTGAAAATGTCATCACAATACACCTAATCACCTTGAGCCATTCTTCAGAGTCTGAAAAGAATCAGTCTCAGGTAAAGTAAAGCTTTAAGGCTTTATTAAACAAATAAAGGTACCTCCAAATACAAAGAAACATATATATACTGATGATGACAAGTGCAGGAAGCTCAGAAAGAACATAAGTTATAACAGTAAAAACTAAAACAAAACCTTCCCAATAGGAATATAAACCCTCATGCTTTCACTATTGGAGGCTAAGAAGAAAATTTTGCAGGGTAAAAGTTATCTTGTTATTGCCTATTGCCATTTGGTTCTAGCCACTGCACGGTGGGGTGGGATGGTATATGTTGGGATTCCCACTGAGACCTCTTTCCATTCAGCTTCCCAAGAACTCAGTTCAACTCCAGACTTTGTCACTCAGGTATCTTTATTTTGCATATGGCAACACAACATGGAGTTGATCAGATGCAAATGCAGAGAGTGCATCACAGGGTACATCACAGATCTGTAGTAACACAGAAACCCTCTCCCTTTATACACATTTATACATCTCATTGCATTTACTATACATTCCATTACATGTTTTGGGATTGGCTTGGTTACTTTGCAGGAACCAAGCCCTGTACAACATGCTCTGTCTACGCACTGCCATGTTAGACCTACTCCTTACCTCATCTTTAGGTTCTGAAAGTATCTTGTCAATTATTATCTTATTCTTTGTAAATGGTTTCCTGGGTGTTCCCTTCCCTATATTAGCTGGTTCAGACATTCTGTCTCTTAACTCATTGTCCCATTTACCTATCCGAGTTAGAAGACAAGGCTGGTCAGGTAATATTTTTTATTGGACCAACTTCTGTTGGTGAGAGAGATAAGCTTTGAGCTTCAGAGCTCTTCCTCAGGTCTGGGAAAGCTACTCAGAGTGTCACAGCCAAATGCAAGGTCCAACAGATAGTTTTGCATATTCTAAGGGACCATTTACCTTGTCTTTCTGATATCCTGGGACTGATATGGTAACAACAGCACTGCATACATATCTGAGTTTGCACAGCCATCGTATTTTCAGCCTGACGATCTATTTACCTCCATTATCCTGTCCTCCAAGAAATGTGGCCTCCCATGTTTCATTACTTATGTCAAGCCAGGCCTACAAATACACACTGTGTACCACACCATACTTTTGTGTGCTCATATATTTACATATTACATATACATTTCAAATTGGCTAGCCAGGTGGGGTCCCCTTAGTGTGCAGGTTTACTGTGGTTCTGTTCTATCATAGTTTCCCCAGGACCATTTTATTGTAAATTTGTCATATCCCTTAAATAACCAGCCTCACTTCTGAAATATCTTTGAATAGCTCATTCATTTTATCCAAATGCTACAGCTTTTGTGAACTTGCCATTTATACAATTGCAATTAAGCTCTTTTATTGTCTAGCTCAAATACTGTCAAGGCACAGAAATATTAGGTGAAAAAGCCCTCTGGGCTGCGATTACTAATATCTCCATTTCTACCAGCAGCATGATTAACTTCGTACTTACCATTAGTAAGAAAGATCGAATGAAAACATTTTCAAAACATTCAAATTTTATAATCCCAAGAGAATTTACGTCCTTATCACCGGGTTTTTTTTTTTTTAAGAAATGTTTGCTGCCATGGCTATGGGTTTAAGCGTGGGAAAAAAACTTTGACTGGTAGTTGCTTGTCACTTGAATCTGCAGCAAATAAAAAAGAAGGCTAGCTAATTGCCCTTAGGCTGCAACTGAATGAGAAGCTCTGTCAAACTATATCTGTCTGCATTTCAGCTAGAAGGAGCAGAAACACCTGCCTAGAGCTAACAGTTGAAGGATGGAGCAGTACATCTCTTTGAAAGAATCCATAAGACTGGAGTGTTCTGACTGGAATGCAGATGACATGCCATGTGTAATTTGAGGAGACCTTTTCAAGCCTGCATTACACGATGTCATAAATATAAAGGGAAGGGTAAACCCCTTTGAAATCCCTCCTGGCCAGGGGAAAGCTCCTCTCACCTGTAAAGGGTTAAGAAGCTAAAGGTAACCTCGCTGGCACCTGACCAAAATGACCAATGAGGAGACAAGATACATTCAAAAGCTGGGAGGAGGGAGAGAAACAAAGGGTCTGTGTGTCTGTCTGTAGTCTTCTTTGTCGGGGATAGACCAGGAATGGAGTCTTAGAACTTTTAGTAAGTAATCTAGCTAGGTATGTGTTAGATTATGATTTCTTTAAATGGCTGAGAAAAGAATTGTGCTGAATAGAATAACTATTTCTGTCTGTGTATCTTTTTTGTAACTTAAGGTTTTGCCTAGAGGGGTTCTCTATGTTTTTGAATCTAATTACCCTGTAAGATATCTACCATCCTGATTTTACAGGGGGGATTTCTTCATTTCTATTTACTTCTATTTTTATTAAAAGTCCTCTTGTAAGAAACTGAATGCTTTTTCATTGTTCTCAGATCCAAGGGTTTGGGTCTGTGGTCACCTATGCAAATTGGTGAGGCTTTGTATCCAACATTTCCCAGGAAAGGGGGGGTGCAAGTGTTGGGAGGATTGTTCATTGTTCTTAAGATCCAAGGGTCTGGGTCTGTAGTCACCTAGGCAAATTGGTGAGGCTTTTTACCAAACCTTGTCCAGGAAGTGGGGTGCAAGGTTTTGGGAAGTATTTTGGGGGGAAGGACGCGTCCAAACAGCTCTTCCCCAGTAACCAGTATTAGTTTGGTGGTGGTAGCGGCCAGTCCCAGGACAACGGGTGGAATATTTTGTACCTTGGAGAAGTTTTGACCTAAGCTGGTAAAGATAAGCTTAGGAGGTTTTTCATGCAGGTCCCCACATCTGTACCCTAGAGTTCAGAGTGGGGGAGGAACCTTGACACACGACATCACAGTATAGTTGCTAAAAGCCAATCAGAGATGTAACTAATGAAAAGTCAGTATAATTGTACATAAAAATATAAATGTTGCCAAGAAATACTATTAGATAAAATGGTTTCAGGGCTTGCTTGCATGACCTGTGGATAACATTTTCCAGCTAGATTCCGAAGGGAGGATAAATATCCAATTCATGACATTTATTAGTCTCTCCTGATTTCTTTTGTTTTTGTGAAGGGTAAAGTCTCTGTACCTCGCATTTAACATTCAGTGTTCAATTTATGCAGTAAAATTAAGAAAATAAATACATTCATATTTAATCAAATCCCTATCTGACTGGTAGGGTGTATTTTTAGAGCAATTTACTTACTAATAAAAATGATTTTTCTTAACTCCCTGGCAAAAGAGATTACATGAGAAATTTGTTAGTTTTACTCTATAAGCCAAATAAACACAACGAGTCAGATTCTCGGCCCTGCTCTGTTCCATTTTCACTGCCTGAGTAGAAACCTCCTGCAGGTCCCCACACTGGAGAGTCCCGAAAGTGGGCATGTTAGGGGCAATGGCTGGAGTACAGGGCCAAGCTCATAGCCAGCATTAACAGGTGCACTCTCCCTTATTCCATTTTTGTACAGTCCCTAGCACAATGAGGCCCTGATCTCTACTGATCTCTAAGCAGTACAGCATTGCAAATAATAATGAGTTGAAGATGGCTTGTGCTGAGCTGGGTTGAGCTTCACTTGGGGAAAACTCAGACCATCAGGAACACAAGAAAAGTGCTGGCTGACTTGTCCCGGGCTCTGTTGCAAAGGCTTGAACTTGAAAGACAAGGTGAGAAGCAGACTGAAAAAGCTTGCAGGTATCTGAAAAGAGAAAATATTCACAAAAAGCTTCTGTGGACAGTTGGCAGCCACAAACAAAATTATAACAAACTGTGCCTGGTTCACAGACAGTTCAAAGGCACAGCTGGGCAGACTGAATACTGCTCTGTTTCAAGTTGAATTTTTTTGCGCTGCCAACTTTTAACCCTCATCACCCATCAAAGGCAAGACATTCAAGACTGCTCTGGAACTGTCATCCAAGAAGCTTTCTTTCTCCAGCCAAGGTCCATGTATTTCTGACAAACAATTAAAACAGGTTGAACAGCTGAATGAAACGATTCTTCAGCTTATTTATAGTTTTAAACAAACCACTATCAACCAGCGTGTGACTCTTGACACATAGTACTGGTATTAAGGAAACAACCCCATCTTCTTGAGATTAGTACTATATAAATTAGCCCAAATATTCTCATCTAGTCCAAGGCATGCAGTCAGGGCTGGAATGATAGGCATAGACAAGCTGGGCAAAACCTTTTTGTGCAACTCTTTCCTTTCTAATAACAATACATGTGGAAAAAAAAATCTCTGTTTTTATATCTGTTCAAATTCATTCATGCCCCAACCAAATCCACATAGTTTTACCTTCCTGCAAAAATTTCTTTTGACTCTCCACTAAAAAGTCAGATCCTTCTCTTCTCTGCTTAACTCCTTACACACAGAATCCATTCCTCCTCCATTCCTTTCTGAAATATTCCATCTTTTCTCCTTCCCACACACCCAATGGTCTGATACTCAGGGCTGGAAGATTTGGACCAAGCCTGCATCAGCCCAATAAATGAAGCGTGGTGCAAGGTTAGTTTGGTTCTGGGCAGAGGGTGTGGTGTTAGGGAGAGCCACAGATCAGGATCTGGGAGAGAGGAGGGAGCACCCGCAGATGATGGGTCTCAGCCTCCTACCACCACAGTATTTGGGGCTCTTATTGTGGAGGGAGTCCCTTCACGCACCCCTGCATGCAGATATCTGAGGGTTGGCCACCCACCTAGCTATTCTCACACACACTTTCGTCTGGGCACATTCACTCACATACCTAGTTACCTTAACTCCCCAAATCATATTCCCCCTTTTCTGAACCCTGAGGAAGCTGGAAGACCTGGTAGCCAAGAGGAACAGTGATCTGTATCTAGATAGCTCAACAGCTAGAAGAAAGTATCTAAAAACACTGAAGAGAAGCCACTTCTGCAGCCGTAGTTGGGCTGGAATGTCAAAGTGCAGGGGAGGCAGAAAGAGGACCTTGGACCCTGATGATATTTCTGTGTCTGGAAGAGACCTAGAGTCCCAAAGCAAACATAATTCTGGAATGTATTAGCAGGAGCGTTGAAAGAAAGACAAGAAGTAATTCTTCTGCTCTACCCTGTGCTGATTAGGCCTCAACTGTATCCAGTTCTGGGCGCCACATTTCAGGAAAGATGTGGACAAATTGGAGACAGTCCAGAGAAGAGCAACAAAAATGAATAAAAGAAAAGGAGTACTTGTGGCACCTTAGAGACTAACCAATTTATTTGAGCATAAGCTTTCGTGAGCTACAGCTCACTTCATCGGATGCATACTGTGGAAAGTACAGAAGATCTTTTTATACACACAAACCATGAAAAAATGGGTGTTTACCACTACAAAAGGTTTTCTCTCACCTCATCCCACTCTCCTGTTGGTAATAGCTTATCTAAAGTGATCACTCTCCTTACAATGTGTATGGTAATCAAGGTGGGCCATTTCCAGCACAAATCCAGCTTTCACCCTGACCACACCACACGATCCATTGTCTACAGCCAAGCTCTGCGATACAATCGCATTTGCTCCAACCCCTCAGACAGAGACAAACACCTACAAGATCTCTATCAAGCATTCTTACAACTACAATACCCACCTGTGGAAGTGAAGAAACAGACTGATAGAGCCAGAAGAGTTCCCAGAAGTCACCTACTACAGGACAGGCCTAACAAAGAAAATAACAGAACGCCACTAGCCATCACCTTCAGCCCCCAACTAAAACCCCTCCAACGCATTATTAAGGATCTACAACCTCTCCTGAAGGATGACCCAACACTCTCACAAATCTTGGGAGACAGGCCAGTCCTTGCCTACAGACAGCCCCCCAACCTGAAGCAAATACTCACCAGCAACCACATACCACACAACAGAACCACTAACCCAGGAACCGATCCTTGCAACAAAGCCCTTTGCCAACTGAGCCCACATATCTATTCAGGGGACACCATCACAGGGCCTAATAACATCAGCCACACTAGCCACATCAGAGGCTCGCTCACCTGTACATCCACCAATGTGATATATGCCATCATGTGCCAGCAATGCCCCTCTGCCATGTACATTGGTCAAACTGGACAGTCTCTACGTAAAAGAATAAATGGACACAAATCAGATGTCAAGAATTATAACATTCATAGACCAGTCGGAGAACACTTCAATCTCTCTGGTCACGCGATTACAGACATGAAAGTTGCGATATTACAACAGAAAAACTTCAAAACCAGACTCCAGCGAGAGACTGTTGAATTGGAATTCATTTGCAAATTGGATACAATTAACTTAGGCTTGAATAGAGACTGGGAGTGGCTAAGTCATTATGCAAGGTAACCTATTTCCCCTTGTTTTTTCCTACCCCCTCTCCCCCCAGACGTTCTTGTTAAATCCTGGATTTGTGCTGGAAATGGCCCACCTTGATTATCATACACATTGTAAGGAGAGTGATCACTTTAGATAAGCTATTACCAACAGGAGTGTGGGTTTGTCTGTGGAGGGGAAAAAGGGGGGGGGGGGGGGGAGAAAACCTGGATTTGTGCTGGAAATGGCCCACCTTGATTATCATACATATTGTAAGGAGAGTGATCACTTTAGATAAGCTATTACCAACAGGAGAGTGGGTTTGTGGGGGGGGGGAGGGGAGAGAAACCCTGGATTTGTGCTGGAAATGGCCCACCTTGATTACCATACACATTGTAAGGAGAGTGATCACTTTAGATAAGCTATTACCAACAGGAGAGTGGGGTGAGGTGAGAGAAAACCTTTTGTAGTGGTAAACACCCATTTTTTCATGGTTTGTGTGTATAAAAAGATCTTCTGTACTTTCCACAGTATGCATCCGATGAAGTGAGCTGTAGCTCATGAAAGCTTATGCTCAAATAAATTGGTTAGTCTCTAAGGTGCCACAAGTACTCCTTTTCTTTTTGCAAATACAGACTAAAATGGCTGTTACTCTGAAACCTGTCACAAATGAATAGAGGTCTAGACCCAGGAGGGAAGACTGAAAAAAATGGGTTTGTTTAGTCTGGGAAAGAGAAGACTGAGGGGGGACATGATAACAATTTGCAAGTACATAAAAGGTTGTTACAAGGACGAGGGAGAAAAATTGTTCTTCTTAACCTCTGAGGATAGGACAAGAAGCAATGGGCTTAAATTGCAGCAAGGGAAGCTTACGTTGGACATTCGGAAAAACTTCCTGTCAGGGTGGTTAAGCACTGGAATAAATTGCCTAGGGAGGTTGTGGAATCTCCAGCATTGGGAATTTTTAAGAGCAGGTTGGACAAACACCTGTCAGGGATGGTCTAGATAATACTTAGTCCTGCCAGGAGTGCAGGGGACTGGATTAGACCTCTCGAGGTCCCTTCCAGTCCTACAATTCTATGATTATAGCACAGTTGTACAACAGCCATGTGGCACCCTGAAGGAGAACCTGCTGGCTAGAACAGATCAGAAATGATCACCCTCCTTCTTGGATGGGAGCATACCAGCTACACGGTTAGACACCAGGAGCAGCTCACTGGATAAAAATACACATTTGCCCTGAGGCTCAGTCTATGACTGTATGAATTAAATCTACTGCAACTATCTTTAACATCACAGGAGGCAGCTGTAATCCCCTCATCTGCTGTGTCAGAATGTGGACTTCACTGCTCAATATGGAATTTAATATTCAGCACATCTAATCTCTTCATATCAAAGAGCATAGTTAAGCCTATGCATCTTTAGTACTGGAATCATGATTGACTCTCAGAAGCTCCTGTGCCAGCAGGTGAAAAGTCATCTGTAGTCTTCACCTTTATGGGCTGACCCTAAGTCATCTACATTCTTGCAGAATGATTATTACTAATCATTTGCATAGCACTAGCCATGCACATGGCTTTGTACAGCAGCAGCAGATAGGTCCCTTCCCTCAGAGGGGTTATATTGTAAAATCACTGAACAAAAACAAACAGTCTGAAACAATAGGATACAGGGCGGACAGGGGCCATTAGAACTTGAATATTTCATGGAATAGTACAAATGGCATGTTAGAAGTATCACAAGGGTAGCCGTAAAAAGAAAAGGAGTACTTGTGGCACCTTAGAGACTAACCAATTTATTTGAGCATGAGCTTTCGCTCACTTCATCGGATGCATACTGTGGAAACTGCAGAAGACATTATATACACAGAGACCATGAATCAATACCTCCTCCCACCCCACTCTCCTGCTCCAAAGTGGGGTGGGAGGAGGTGTTGTTTCATGGTCTCTGTGTATATAATGTCTTCTGCAGTTTCCACAGTATGCATCCGATGAAGTGAGCTGTAGCTCACGAAAGCTCATGCTCAAATAAATTGGTTAGTCTCTAAGGTGCCACAAGTACTCCTTTTCTTTTTGCGAATACAGACTTACATGGCTGTTACTCTGAAACCTGTCATTATGCAAGGGTAGCCATGTTAGTCTGTATCCACAAAAACAACGAGGAGTCTGGGGGCACCTTAAAGACTAACAGATTTATTTGGGCATAAGCTTTCACGAGTAAAAACCTCACTTCTTCAGAGGCCACCAGACTCCTCGTTGTTTATGTTAGAAGTGGGATTCTTAGAAATTTCGTGAAGGAAAGGAGAGTGAACTCAGTCTTTATTAATGCAGAGACTCATATAAAATGTCAAAGGAGACAGAGCATTTTAAATGGTGAGCGTATTACAAATTAGGTAATAAGTCAGAAACTTTTTTTAGTTATGTACCTAAAAGCAACAAGAGATACCACAAGCACAAAAAAAAAAAAAAAAAAAGAGAGAGAGAAAAGCGGGGGTCCTATCGCTACTAGCATGGCCAATATTTTATTATGGCTTTATAAATCTAACTGTTCCAAACAGTGCTTGATAAAAATGAGAAACAAATTACTGTTGTCAAGTTCCCTGTAGGTATTAATGTCTAACATTATTGTGGCCTCACCTCTCTGCAAGGTAATGAATCATTCAAAGGAAAGAAATGCTATTCTACTCATTTCCATTAATGACAGACACGATTTACTTTTTTTGGCTACTGTTCTACTGAGTTAAGGATTGGGAGAATCAAAGACTCTGCGATACATCCTGCTTCAGATGCTCTCTTTGGAAACAATTCCACAAACATCATGAAGCACACAGTGTGGGACTTGCTACACCAGAGGATGTAACCTTGCTGCGTCAATGCAAAGGGAATGTTTAAAAAAAAAAGTTATTTTATATCAACATTTGTTTTTTCATCAAAAATTGCAATGTTATGATTGCAGGCCTTGTTTTAGTACTGCAACCCAAAAGATTCTATTGTTGTTGAATAGGAACTAGACAGTCCAATCATAATGAGAAATAAGTTCACTGGTCCCTGCTTCCTCAGAGGTTCTAGTCACAGAGTTTTCTCCACATCTTCTCCTCAAGGTACAGGAATTCATAGCCACACACAGAGGTCTGTGCTGGGGCACAGCTTGGAAATGCCATGGAAACATTCATACTGGATGGTAGTTTGATTTTTTCTCAGAAAGGTAATCGTCCGTGAAATCAATATAATGACCAACTTATTGCAATAAAAGTTGTATGTAAAATTGTGTCACTACAAGTTCAGGACAGCAAACAGTTACACAAACAGTTACACAAACAGTTACACAAACAGTTACACAAACAGGGGGTTCCGAGAGGAGGAAGGTGGCAACTCTCGGTTCGAGGTAATGCTGAGTTCCAGAGGCAAGAACTTGTCAATAAACAAATAGCAATACTTTATTCAAAGGCTTTCAGAAAGATGCAAATGTAAAGTGATGAATCTGTGCCCAGTATTTTATCCACACTCCGCCACCCGGATACACGTCTGATCGAGGCAGGCGGGAATATCTGGTACTCCTAATTTCTGAAAATTGGATAAACTGTTCTTTGATTTTTCAAGCATAAAAATAGTCTGATCTTTAATTCCGTCAGAATATTGCAAGATCCACAGGAGCTGTCCTACACCCCAATATTTAAACAGTGTCTTGCTGTAACCCCTTTAGTGTGCTAGACCCCCACGGGTTCTCACTTTTTCTTCAGGGTAAGCCATGCAGCCTCACCACCTCCTAGATTTAAGCTACTGAGCTCCAGCACACCTGCTTCACATCGTGACCTCTGCCCAGCGAGTCCAACTGAGATAGCCTCCCGGTAGAGACTTGTACACTCTTTAGGGACTCATGCACCCCAACCAGTATTTGCAGTTTTGCCCGCAAGGGCTGCGGGGGAAGATACCAGAGAAAAGGAGGACACTCAGGTCTAAGAATAGTAAACTACGCTTTATTGAAGGAAGGAAGAACTTACGCTCCAATCTGCGTGGGGAGCCCCTAGGACGCGCGGAGGGGCTGCAGGGGACTCTGGCCGTTCAGGACAGCTGACCAGGCAGGACTCTGCTGGGGGGACGTGGGGGCAGGGATCCTCTGCGGCGCTATATTCTCCGCGCTTATCTCAGGGGTACATGGGGTCAACAGCTGGTTACATTCTTATATATATATATAATTTATGCTTATTACATAAACTGACTCATTTACAGGCAAAAATATGATGAGCTATGTTACAATATCTTTTGGCAGGGTCTATCAGACAAAGTTTATTGAAACTGCCTGCATCCTCCACTTACATCCAGTCACATACTCAGTCCACCACTTAGCTCCTCGCCAATCTTCCGCAACCTTGCCCCTACAGCAGTGACACCCCCAAACAGCATTTCCAAAACAGAGTAGGGTTTATTAGTCAACTGGTGCACAGCGTTAGGTTGTGCTTAGGTTAGCACAGAGAAATAAAGGTTAAAGCATAATCCATCCAGATGAAACCAGAGCAATTCACCAGCCAAGCTGCAGTGAACTCAATTTTCAGGCTCTGTGTCTCTCTGACTTTTTTTGTCAGTCCTAGTAGAGAGCAATCAGCTTCATCCAGAGTTCATACTTTATTCCCTTGGACACATCTGTCCTCTGTTCTCCAGGCATGGCCATGCTGAGTTCACAACCCTCTGGCCAGAGCTTCCCACTCTAGAGAGTCACTTCATGAGTTATTGGAGCATGTATTGTCTCTCTGGACACCTTGTTAATCTGGGTCAATTTCAATCAGTTTCTTAATGGCTCTATTCATTTCACCCAGACAGCGAGGTGACACACACACCTATGCCTCTTAGTCTGCCCTGAGAACAAACAATTATTTCCTACCGCTGGACAGCAATCCAAAGTATAGGGAGAAACTGAAGCACACACACAATTAATATTACCAAAAAATTCCCATTTCATCCCAATCATAATATAGGTGCCAATTCAGCAAAGTGCTAGGCATGTCAGTAGTCCCATGGGCCAGGCATTCAGAGCAAAGAATTTAATATTTGGTTGTGCCCAAAAGTCATTACATCCCCTGGTGCTCTCAGGACAATTCCCAATAGACAGGTGATCATGTCACTAAAAACACTACTGTGCTAAGAGACTATCAGGTGAATCTTCTGGAGATTGAATGACTCCTTCACCTCTGTAAGTGGCTATTCCAATGAACGATTGAGGCAAAATGGTGGGGTAAAACAGAAGAATGGACAGTGACTACAGGAGCTATCCTTGTACTATAGATAAACAAAAGAGTTTAGTTCCCAAGTTTATTAATCCAGCACCATTTATGATCACTACATTTTCTTAAAATATTTTCTTTTTTCCTGATTTCCTCTTTTAGATATAAAATCAAACCTTTTCAGTGACACTTTAGAAGCACACTTCTTGGTTATAATCTCACCGTTGACACAGCACTCAAAGATCACAGGCCTGTAGCAATATTTTATCTCTTAATTAACAAGGGGCATGAATTGTGAACTTCTTTTCAGCTTCTTTCCTGTAGAATGTAGTCTGACCTAAAACTGTTGCTGGAAACACGACATCAGACACTTTAAATGTTACTGTAGCTGAGGCCTCATGCTATGAAGGCCATGACTCTGAGGAGAATCAGCAAAAGGCATGTTGATGTCACCTCGTCATACTGTGGAGCAGCTTCCCACAGAGGGTGAAGTTCATTTAATTGCAGAGAAAACATATTCTGTGTCACTCGGGAATGTTTGGAAAAGTGCTTTAAGCTATTTAACTTGTTCTGACTCTTATAAACTAATCATTCTAGCTTTAATGTGCATTCATTAGCAGTTATTAATGATTGATTTGTTCTAAAGGTATTGCACTGTAATTCTAATTTTAGCAATTATCTGTCAAATAACAAGCAGCAGCAAAATAGTGCTGTGATCAAAAATTCTTGCTGTATAGATCCTGAAAAATGTAGCATGTTTTTAAAATGAACATCTTTTTAAATATTGTTGGCTAGATTGTCTGGCGCATTCCAGGCCCTTTGTGACACTCTGATGGGTCAACAGGGCTGGAAAACCATAGGGGATGACTAGCTGAAAAGTCCCCAGTGTATGAGAGCTCTCAACTGGAGCAGAGACACCAGACCTGGTTCTTGCATTGCTGCAGTGTAGGGATGGAAGATGTCGAGACAAGGTCTGAGTGTGTTGTGCTCCAGCTGTCTCCAGTGGGGCTCTTATTCAAACTCAATCCGTGATGAACTTTCTAATTGTGGGTGTATCATGTGATCTTATTTGGTCTTGTCAAGGTTCCTCCCCCACTCTGAACTCTAGGGTACAGATGTGGGGACCTGCATGAAAAACCTCCTAAGCTTATCTTTACCAGCTTAGGTCAAAACTTCTCCAAGGTACAAAATATTCCACCCGTTGTCCTTGGACTGGCCGCTACCACCACCAAACTAATACTGGTTACTGGGGAAGAGCTGTTTGGACGCGTCTTTCCTCCCAAAGTACTTCCCAAAACCTTGCACCCCACTTCCTGGACAAGGTTTGGTAAAAAGCCTCACCAATTTGCCTAGGTGACTACAGACCCAGACCCTTGGATCTTAAGAACAATGAACAATCCTCCCAACACTTGCACCCCCCCCTTTCCTGGGAAATGTTGGATACAAAGCCTCACCAATTTGCATAGGTGACCACAGACCCAAACCCTTGGATCTGAGAACAATGAAAAAGCATTCAGTTTCTTACAAGAAGACTTTTAATAAAAATAGAAGTAAATAGAAATGAAGAAATCCCCCCTGTAAAATCAGGATGGTAGATATCTTACAGGGTAATTAGATTAAAAAAACATAGAGAACCCCTGTAGGCAAAACCTTAAGTTACAAAAAAGATACACAGACAGAAATAGTTATTCTATTCAGCACAATTCTTTTCTCAGCCATTTAAAGAAATCATAATCTAACACATACCTAGCTAGATTACTTACTAAAAGTTCTAAGATTCCATTCCTGGTCTATCCCCGGTAAAGACCAGCATATAGACAGACTATAGACAGACACACAGACCCTTTGTTTCTCTCCCTCCTCCCAGCTTTTGAAAGTATCTTGTCTCCTCATTGGTCATTTTGGTCAGGTGCCAGCGAGGTTACCTTTAGCTTCTTAACCCTTTACAGGTGAGAGGAGCTTTCCCCTGGCCAGGAGGGATTTCAAAGGGGTTTACCTTCCCTTTATATTTATGACAGGTCTCAAGCAAGAAAGATAAAAAAGCTGGGTAAAAACCAAACAGGACCTCAGCATTCATCCTGAATTCCTTAGTTTGCTACTGTATGACAAGGCTTAGTGATTTATTGGTACAATGCTGTACTCCTGACAGTTTTGATATTTAATAGTATCATTTGTGGGCTCAAACATGACTTAAGTGGTGCAGGCTTACGTGGGCTTTGGGCAGGCCCTGTGCACAAGGGGGAATTTCAGCCAATCTGAATGGCAGAAGAGGGCTAGATGCCTGGGGAAACACTGGACAATAAGAACCTGCACATGATGGGTTCTTGGAACAGGGAGAAGATTGGCCACTTCCTCAGCCAGTCAGCTTCCTTGACACCCATAGTGTGGACACTGCTGAGCTGGGTTCACAACTTGGACTCAACAAGGGTTTAGAAGTGTCCTGGATTTAGACATGACATGGTCTAAACATAGGTTTCCCACTCCTAATGTTAACACTGTAAAATGAAAAACACATTGATCTCAGTTTGGTTAATATTGATGTGCCAAATTGTATATAGTTGGAATGACACTTTTTTTCAATCCAGCAGAAGTAAACTATTCCTGAAACCTCACACAAAAGTGGATGACTGGGTATAATTACTGGAGCTAAACTGGGAAGAGTGGCAGGGTCTCTCAGCAAGCTAATCATGATCTGTGGTTCAGCAATGGGTCAACCTATTGTCCCTATTGGCACTGAAAGAGTCTATGAATAATCGAATGACAGAAAACCCTTTGCCTCTTCAATTAGGAAGCTTAATATACCTGCCCACCCACGTGTCATAGTGGCATCTTGTTAGAAAGGTACATCTGTAACTGATCTCTGTGTTTACTGCACAGGTGATATTTATTTTGCTTTTGTGTTAAATGATTGGGAAGGAAGGCTATACCAGAAATCTGGAACCTGTGTGATTGGAGTACTTGTCTGGATTCTATATTAACTGAAACCTTAATGTCACCATTTGTATTATGAATCTGGGAATGTTAGCACTCACAGGAGGTGTGAATTTAAAAATACCCACAATTTTAGTCTAAAATTATGGTTCAGCCTGGCCATATGAGTGGGGGAAGGGAATTATTAATACCAGATGTCACTAGTGAAACCCACAAACAGAGATTGGCCTGGGTGGGTCCAGTGGTAGTTGTAACTTTCTCATGAGAGTAGGATGTTAGCTGACTCATGGTTTGGGTCAGCTAGCCAGGCCTCGAACAGAAGTTGAGTGGTCTTGGAGGCATGAAGGAGATCTTGAGATTATTAGTACATTTTGGGGTAGGTTTCATTACATTGCCCTTGGTCAAGAGATTGATGGCAACATTGTTACTAATCTCTCCTTAGCAAACTGGGTCCTCTGCTTTAATAGTGTATTTCTGTGAACAAGCTCTTTCAGGCAGGAATTGTATCTTCCAGTGCATTTGTGCAGCATCCAGCATGACGATACCATGGAGTTTTACTGTAATATAAATATTTAATGATCATAATGGTGTAAAACCTGTAAAAACAGACAAAAGCCCACATTCAGTTCAATGCTGTTCTCTGCACACATATATACATTGTATGTCGGAGATGAGAACTGAGCCACAGAGCTTTGAATTCAGTGGGATTTTTCAGTATAAATTTAACTGAACATGAACCAAGGGCACCAAACTGTTCTCTGACATATTCCTTTGAAGATCTCTGATAGTGGATGGGGTTGTAAATCATTCATGGAAAACTAAAAATATTGGTGATATGTTGTGATGTTTCCCCTTTAGTCTTAAATGTTTATCAACCATACAGTACCAATTTGCTGCATCTAACAATTTTTAAATCAAAGTAAGCAAATTAAATAAAGCTTACATTTTCTTAGGGACATACCTGCTGTTTCCAAAATGAAAGTTAATGGTTGAAGCAGGAATAACGTTTTCTTAAATTAATAGGCAGCCATGAGATCTCAGTTTAGGCCTCTTGAGTTCTGATTTATTAACTGGCAGCATTTAGAGAGGATCTATTCCACTAGCATTTCTCCCCCAGTTTTTATATAACTCCAGTTCAGGGACCACATTCTGTTCTCAGTTACACCAGTATAAACTCAAAATAACTCAGTTTACTTTACTGGGGCCATTCCTGATTTACATCAGTATAATTAAGAGCAGAATTTGGCTCCAGTATACACAGTACTGCTATATAGTTGTCTCCTCCCCTATATAACACATATTTTGGTGGTGCAAAATTACAGAAATAACAGAAATATTTTTTGTTGTGGATTTACACATTATATTTTGAAAACTGAATGATTATTCTATTAGCTCTCTTATTCACAAGAAAATATTTACAGTCTTCTGCGCTACTAGTCCCAGGAGTAGCCCATCTTGGCTCTGCAGGAGCAGCGTTACTCACATGAAATATCAGCTTCTTACAGAAGTACACAATGGAAATATACAGACCAGCTCTGTGCTCACAGGTTGCTGAACCAGCCAGCAATAAGAACACATGCAATGATGTCCTGTTTGCCGGGAATGGGAAGGGAGAAGTTTATGGAGGGTCTGTAAATCTAGACAGCAGGAAGTAAAACAGAGCTCAATTACAAGGAGTTCTAATAGCATTACAAGCAGTATATGAAAAGATTGTCTGCTAGTCTGGAAGTGACCCAGGAAAGAATCTGGAGTAGAATACTTGGTTCTCCTGGGCTTTTCCTGGACCTGCTGCTGCCAGCCATAGACTGCTGGGGCTGCTTGTAAGGGAGACCTGTGGTGGAAGTGAGTCTCATAGGGTCACATGGACTAGTGGGACCTGGAGGGCCAGCCAGGTTTCCTGGTCACAGGACTTGAAGAAGAATCAATTCTTGTTGGTTTGTGATGAGGTGAACAGCTTGGGAAAACTGTCTGCCTTGCCGACTATGTCACAGGTTCCTGTAGTGGCACTGTCCAGGTCTCTGGGTGACTGATCTGAAATGATGAATTGTTCAGCAAGCTGCAGATGTCTCCTGAATATATTGGTCTTGACAATGTAGGACATAGGAGTTTTGCATTTGTTTTGCACAGTGGCAAGGTGTTGCCCATCCTCTCTCACCGTCTAATATGGTCTCACCTAAGTAGCAGGATACTATTTAGGTAAGGCTCCTACAGCATCCCTTCTATCACAGTGGCATTGTATGCATCCTTTTTCTCTCCTGTCAGTCTATGTGATTTGTTCTCAGTTTGGTCACTTAGGAAACAGTTTGTCCTCGAGAGTAGGAAAAAAAAATATTTCAGCTGTCTCCACATATGAGCTGTACTGGGCAACACGTGGTGTCATTTGCCGGCATTTGCCGACACGTGGTGTCATTTGTCATTTGTTCTATAAATGAGCAAAATTAGAAATGAAACCTCTTTATTTTAGAATGTGTTTTCCAGTTTGCACAGCCCTCTCAGCCTTGCCATTAGCCTGAGAATAATACGAATGATTGTAATGTAGTAGAAAGGTTGCATTGTCCAAAAAAGACAGGAATTCTTTCCTGACACACTGTGGGGCATCATCTCTGACAAGTCTGTACTCCCCCAGTGTGCAGACATACCTCAGGCAATATATGACATTCAGGCTAGTAAGGCTGGGAGCATGTACAGTTTCTAAATATCTGGAAAAGTATTCAAAGGCAAGCAAATACTTCTGTCCCTATAACTGCGTTCTTTTCCAGGGTCTGTTTGGCAGCTGAGTAATCATTAATGGTTTCTTATGCTGGGCAGGCTTGGTTTCTTGACAAAGCTCATAGTTGGTTACAATTGTTTGGATATATTTCCCAATTTCTGGCCACCAAGCTGTCATTTTTGCTCATAAATGGCATTTTTAGGGATGTTGGAGTGAGGGGTGATTTCTGGTAAGCTTATTAGCATATGTGTAGTTTCTTTTATTGGTTTTAATGTTTTATCTGCAATGCTTTCACCTCAGAATTAATTTGCTTGTTTTTAAAGGGCTGTGTGGTAACTTAACTGTGTCAATTACACTGTTTACCATCTCCAAGGAGAGGAGAGAAGCGAAGTGAAGCAGGCCTGCTTAGGCAGTCTGTCTTTTGCTGAGAATATCACAGGATAGTCAGGGGACTGTGCAGCCTGGAAATACCCCAGTCACGAGGGAGAGCAACATGTGTCTCCACCCAACAGAGGTGACAGCTGAGAAGCCTGGAGTCTAGAGTGGGTGCCCTTGCTGAACCGTAGCGGGGGAACACATGTGCAGTTGCCCTGAACTGTGATGCCTGCACTTGTTTAAGTGGTGGGGTTTGGAATCTGAATCCATGTTTTGCAGCTGGCTCCTAACATTACAATGAATGAGCTTCGCCAAAACCCCAGGTCCAAAATCTGTTGAGCTATGGGAAATGAAATCACAATCTGAATGTTTCAGGTTGGACCCATCTCTTTATTCAGTGTACCTCTTGTGGTTGGGACCATTTCATATATAATTGTATTGCTTGCTCAACAAGCAAAACAGATGTCACAAGCAAAGTATCACCATCCTTGGCAAGTTGCCAGAAGTAGGGTAACTAGCTAAGATTTAAGCAGAGAACTGTCCTTCAGCTATTTACTATTTTAATTCCCATCCCTGGTTACTCCAGAGGATGAGCCAATATCACTTGTTACCTTGAGAATATCAGAGATGAATGCTTTTCTGCATAACATGTACCATGGAAACAGTTTCAAAGCAATTTGCTGCAATTGCTGCATTGAAAGGATTTATGTTTTCAAAAAATCCTGTTTTTAAACTCTGAATTGGTGAGTTGCCTTCTCTACCACTGGTCAAAGTCTCTATATCCTTCCAATATCCTTGCTATTTAATCAGACAGATAGATATTTAATCAGTAGAGACTTCAGCCTCAGTGCACTTTTTTCTTATCTTGAATATAACCCATGCATTTCCTCTTTTATGGAGGGAGTCAGATTTTATAACAGGCTGAAAGAACTTCTTGAAAAAGCTGATTGTGACAACGGATTTTGGACGATAACTTTTGCCCTCCAATTGTTCTTTCATTTGCTTTTGTGACTGACAGGGTGACCAAGAAAGGGATGATGGAGTAAGTCATTGCTACAGCATTCTTTCTACCTTTCTACCTCTGCCATCATGTGATCCAAGCTAAGTCACTGTGACATGGTACAGGAGTCTTGGAAGTCCACTTTCCATGCACTAGTTTTGTCAGACAGCAAGTGCTGCTTCATTGACATGTAACATGAGGACACCAAACACCATTTGCTTTTTAATATGCTGCAATTCTGGAAGGTTTCTGTCAAGTGTGGGATGCAGAGGTAGGTCCACCCTGGACATTGAGGTTGCGTCTCACAGGATAAATGGAGCCAGCCAGAGCAAATTGTGCTGGTATGATTTTCTATGCAATCTTTAATGCATAAAAGATAATATTTATTAATTACAGACTCAGGGATGAATAGTCAAATTTCCCAACAGTGGTTACGACTGCATGCTCAATATCTGAGCATCCAAACTGAGATACAATAGAGTCTTTGACTTCAGTTTGGAGGTGAGGCCTCAGCACCTCTGGAAATCATGCCTTTTAGTGAGCTGTACTGACTGTCACTGCAAAATAAAATATATTTGCTTTGTAAAGAAACACAATATTGCTGATCCTGATGATGAAGTTGTGCTTCAGCATGTTATGAGACAGTGGAGTGTTAATACATCTTACATTATAACTAAGAAACCCTTTATTTAATGCTTACTCCTGCAGTGGAATAAGATTGTGTTCTCTGTTCTGTGATTAGATCTTATCTATAGAATATAACTTCATGTTGACTGAAAAGCTCCTGACTGACAATTCATTTAAGCTGTCAGTTCTTAAAGGCATTTTCTTCAAAGTTATCTACAGATCAGTAGCAGCTGGACTGTGCAAATGGTCATCATCTTTGTGTTTATGGAATGATTTCTGTGGTCCTGTTTTGTCACAGAATGTTAGTGGTTTTAGATGGCACACCTATCTAGCTTAGCTTTATCAACAAAACAAAATAGCCATCTTCCTGCTGCTCCTGGAGTGCCACCTGCAATGATTTGATGGTCTGAAAATTAACAATAGAAAAAAAGTGGTATCAAAACCCAACTCCTTTCCACTGCCTCCCCGTAGCTGTGTGGTGAGGGGAACAATCCTATGCTGGGCACTCCCCTGTTTAGCTGGACTGAGGCACAGCCAACAGAGCACCTATTCTGATCCCAGATTTAGGGCCCCTGGGATTCTCACTGCCCACGTTCAAATGGCACGGGGGCGGACAGCTAGCAGGGACACTGCTAAGTAGTCACAGCTAAGAGCTGCTTACATAGGAGCTGACTTAGAAGGCTCTGCGATTTTCAGGGAAGGCAACCACTTCTACCACCTGCCTTTCGTGACTCATGCTTGGGCATGAGTGGAGTACTGACTCCTTTAACTATTTATTTCTAGACTTCATGTTTCTAAGGTGGAAGAATTATTGACTGGAAATGTGAATGCATTTCTGGATGTTCGGTAAACTCACAGGATACACACTTTCAACTTGAACTATTCCTTCATAAAATATAGTGCTTATTATAGTGTAAAATTCAGGAAAAAGAAAGAATTCCAGTTGTTTAGCATCTTACATCTGATGATTGCCAAGAGCTCTGTAAATATAAATGGTAGGACTTTCTCTTCTTTCTGTACTAGGGTAAATCTTTCACCTCTGTAACTGGGATCAGAATCTGATTAAACTTCTAGTACACATGTAAGGTAAATGTCACAAGAGGAGAAGTCCAAAATGCCCTTTGAGTTTTAGATGTTGTTGAAGGGATGAGCTTATCTTCTACTATGGAGAGTTTGTTAGGGAACATGTAACCACACAGGCTTCTCAGCCTCAGTGGTTAACAGCTGAAGACAGTCTATCTACAACACAAAATATTCTTCTGTCTCTGTGGGATGCCAGCAGTGAATTCCAAAAATGATGCAGAACTGAGAGAATTGGCATTTATATGTACACAGCACCAATGAAGGGAGCACCACAAAATATAAAAACCCACATGAGAAGAAACACATCAGAAAAGTCAGTAATAGTTCCATAAAGTTTGTATTTTCTCCTTTGCAGTAGTAAAAGTATTACATGAAACCTGAGAGATCTAAGCAGAAATAATTCCCATTCTCTTATGAGCAAGTGTTTAATTATTGCCAACCAGGACTTAATTATTTAATCAAATAAGATTTTTATTACTAATGCATCTATCTTTAGAAGCCTGTGATGGAAAGAGAAGATTTTCAAATATGCTTTCACAAAACTTGCTCCACATGATTATCCATAAGGCTCCATGGAAGCTGTTGACATTTTTGTTACTGCTACAGGATTTGTTCATTAAGCAGTTGGCCCTTGGCAAAACCTTTTATCTTATCAGCTTTAATAACTTTGGCTTCACTTTTCTTGTTACCAGCAATGTAAAAACAAATCTGACACGATGCTAGGTAGAAACTGATGAGGAGGCAAATGGAATTAGCAAATATGAGAAAAAGATTAACGTAATTTTAAGCAACAAAACTCCTTGCAGTTGAAGAATATTAGCTGACACACACAACGAAGGGGTTAATAACATCCATACTTATAACTTCCATTAGCATTAATGGGAGTTATGCTCTCACATTACCTCAAGAAAAGACTCCTGCTTTTCTTTGGAGCTGCAGAGGGACATCCTTGAAAAACAAAGCTTGTGGTACTCACTGTTGTTCAGAATGAAACTTTAAAAGTGGGTAGGTATTGCACTGAAAGGAAACACAATGAAGAGTGCTTACAAAAGATCTTGCTATTAGCAAATAAAATACCCATCTGGAGAGAAGGAAACAAAAAAGGCTTTTACTCTGCCTGTGGTCACTCCCAAGGCAGTGCAGCATACCTCTAAAAGAAGGATTGTTGTTTTTTGTTAAGTCACAAGAAAAATATTTCACACACTCGTCAGTGGACTCTGGCAGCTAACCCAAGACTATTACGATTAGTTAAGTTCTAAATAAGCAAAACAGTGAGCTACATCTTCTGGAGGGTTCAGGCAAGGGCATCCAGTCCTCGCGCGGGGGCCATATTGTCAAACAAACAAACAGTAATCCACTGCAGATGGTGCTGATATACCATATGCACTGACTAATTTGAATCTGTTTCCCCGTGAATAGTCTCTTCCTAAGTTATGCTTCCAAAATGCTAAGATTAGAAACAGGAGCAGAAAGTATTTCAGACATAAAACTCTTTTTTAAAATAACATTCACTCTGTGATGGTTCTATGATAACCAGGTGAAGCTGATTTGATTTCAGGTTCTGTTATAAATCCCAAACCGACTGAGGCTCGACAAACTTTGAAAAGTTTCAGAGTTGAAGGTTTTTGTCTATATAAATGTTGGTATCAGGAGGAAACTTTCCCAGTTTCACTGGTTCAGTGGCAAGACCACCCTTTTCATGGATGTGGGGGAAGCTGTTTATCTCCTCACACAATAAAATTCTGGATTGGCGGAGTAGTAGATAATTGTCCCCTGGATATAAAATGAGGAAGGAGGGTGGAAGCTTACTTTCATATCCCCGGAAGATGGGGAAAATGGCAAGGAGGAGCCTAGGATTTGCTAAGGCATGCCAGGAGTGAGGGCACTCAGGAAATCCTCTGCCCATTTCATTGCTGTTATCACAAAGTTGATAAAACTCACCAGTTCCACATAGTTTTGTAGGAATTTTTGCTTGAGTTTTTAGATTCAGAAGAAACTCCCACTAAGTGAACCTGGTCAGTTTCTTACATCCCTAACAAAACCCCTTTTCAAGAAGTTCAAAGTGTGAGAATGGTATTTGAATACTTGTCTTGGTGTCCCATCAGTAGAGCACTTACAGATAACAGCTGGGATGAAAAGGAGGCCATCTTCATGTGGTGTTGGAAAACAAAAACTCTCTTTACTCCAAGCAATCAACAACCCACCCTTGCCTCAGGTGAGTATGGCTAGGTCAGTTCTAAGAAAAGAAAAGCTCCTATCTAGGATTTCATTTCCCTCAGGGAGACCTCTTCAGTCTGTGTCCCGCAGAGTGGCCCAAAAGTAAACAAATGGTACTACCAGCTGGGTTATCCCTTTGCCTTATTAGTTGGTTATGGCTAAAGCTGCTCAAAACTTGGAATTTCCATTCCATGGGAATTTTTCTTTCATCTTGCTTTCATCTTGCATCAGAATTAAAAAAATGAGATTTCCCAAAACGTGAAGTTCTGAAAAATTTCATTTCAGAAATATTCAAATGACTTTGTCAAAACATTTCCTTTCAGTAAGCTCAAAGTGCTTTGTTTCAATAAGGTCAAAGTGCTTCATTTTGATTTTATTGTTTCAACTATTAATATAATATATCATATCAAAATGATAACATCTAAATGAAGCACTTTGACCTTATTGAAACAATACCTTTTGACTTTATGAAAACTAAACATTTCAATATTTTTTCATAATTTCTTTGACAAAATCAATACATTTCTGTGAATTTTTTTTGACAATCAGCATTTACTAATGCCAAACTGTCCCTTTGGAAAATTTTTGACCAGCAATGCTTATGACCTCCATGACTGTAAACCCAGCTCTCTATAAAACTGCAGGAATGTGCAGTCTCTTGCTCAGAGCAGCCACTTTTGAGTCTTTGCATGCTGATGCCTCTTGACTATTAACTATAGATGGAGACTTCTCTCTGCAGAGTGGACACTTCTGGCAGGCGTTACAGGGCTTGACTGAGTACAACCCCTGTCTCCACTGTTATGGGACTGCTATATAAAAGAAACAGATCTGTATTTCTGTATCTACCCTGTGTAGCTACAGAGTAACTTCTGCTGTCATGTAAGATTATATAACATTGTTCATGAGTCAGCACAGTAACTCCTTGCTTAATGTTGTAGTTATGTTCCTGAAAAATGCTACTTTAAGTGAAATGATGTTAAGTGAATCCAATTTCCCCAAAAGAATTAATGTAAATGTGTGGGGGGGTTAGGTTTCAGGGAAATTTTTTTTCGCCAGACAAAAGACTATATTATCTATATATCTATATACCTATATATATACACAGTATAAGTTTTAAACAAACAATTTAATACTGTACATAGCAATGATGATTGTGAAGCTTGGTTGAGGTGGTGGAGTCAGAGGGTGGAAGAGGGTGGGATATTTCCCAGGGAATGCCTTCCTGCTAAATGATGAACTAGCACTCGGCTGAGCTCTCAAGGGTAACACATTGTTAATGTAGCTTCACACTCTACAAGGCAGCATGATTGGAGGGAGGAGACACAGCATGGCAGAGAGACACCGAGACATATACTGTGAGTGTGAGAGACGTGCATTGCCCCTTTAAGTACGCTGACCCCACTCTAAGTACATTGCCTTTTAAGTAGATCAGCAAGTTGAGACAGCAGCTGCTGCCAGCAAGCTCCCTCTGTCCCGAGCCCTGTCGTGTCTCCCTCCCCCCACCCCAGCTCTATGGAGATGGGGGTAAAGGAGTGGGGAGCAGGAGCAGGGGGGAGGGGGACACCTCTTCCCCCCCCCCCATCCACCCTGCACAGCAAGCAGGAGGCTCCTGGGAGCAGCTTCAAGGCAGAGGGCAGGAGCAGCACATGGCAGTGTGGGGAGGGACAGCTGAACTGCCCAGCAATTGATAGCCTGCTGGGTGGCTGCTGCACAGGGAACTTAACGGAGCGGGGAGCTGATAGGGGGGCTGCCGGTCCACCCTGGTTCCAAGCCCCCCACCAGCTAGCTCCAATGGGCTGCTCTTTCTGCAAGCAGTGGACAAAGCATGAGGCTGCCAAACAACGTTATAAGGGAGCATTGTGCAACTTTAAATGAGCATGTTCCCTAATTGATCAGCAACATAACAATGAAACAGCGTTAACTGGGATGACTTTAAGTGTGGAGTTACTGTAGTTAAAATAAAGTTCTTGTTGCTACAGGTGGCTTCCTGTGTCTTGCTCTTAATATTTAGGCTATACCTTTAATCCTATCCTATCTTGGCCACCCATAGAGCTTCTATACCCCACTACCTATCTTACTTTATGAATGATTTAAAATAAAGTCTATTCTGTAACTAGTTACTTTAGACTAGGTACTATAAATTTACATTTAAGGCTAAATTTTCTCAAGTATTTACAAAAGAAGTATTTTTGTCAGAACTTAGGATTTGTACTCAAGTAGTTGGCTATTCTTTTATTGGGAAAGGAGATGAGTGGACACAGCCTTTAACCCAGTGGTTCTCAAACTAGGACCGCCGCTTGTTCAGGGAAAGCCCCTGGCGGGCCGGGCTGGTTTGTTTACCTGCCACGTCCGCAGATTCGGCTGATTGCGGCTCCCACTGGCCGTGGTTTGCTGCTCCAGGCCAATGGGGGCTGTGGGAAGTGGCACGGGCCGAGGGATGTGCTGGCTGCTCTTCCTGCAGCCCCCATTGGCCTGGAGCGGCGAACCACGGCCAGTGGGAGCTGCGATCAGCTGAACCTGCAGATGCAGCAGGTAAACAAACCAGCCTGGCCCGCCAGGGGCTTTCCCTGAACAAGCAGCGGCCCTAGTTTGAGAACCACTGCTTTAACCTAATCTCACTTGTTCACAATATGTTGAACAGAGGTACTGTACGGGAAAGATAGAACATAGAACACAAAATAATCACTTTTTAAAGAAAATTGCATTATGAGTTTGTGGGCCTTCGGATGACCCCTAATTAAGTAATTAATTTTGGCTGACCAAGAATTTTATTACAGCAGCCAAACGCTGACCTTTTGAACCATGTTAAATTTCACCTTGAAATAATTAAATTGTTTTCACCTTGTTTTAAGAGTCATTGCAAGATAGTCCCACATGGATTCCGTCTCTGGACCTGTAGTCACCAAGCGAACAAAATTCTTATTGAGTCATCGTCCTCAGAAAAGTAACTAAATTATTGTTTCAAACATTTCTATTGCTAAATGGTTACTGATAATGTAATTCTGGTAGATTATGGTTCCTCTGTGCTTAACTTTTGAGATCTTCTTGTAAAGACCTGAAATGCCAATTCAGTATACAAATCTATCCCTCTATAATATGGATTTATGATTGCAGCGTTACATATTGAGAAAAACCTACATAGAAGATCAGAAATCTCAGAATCTCTGGGAGATTTCTCAGAATTGTCCCATTAGGGATGGAGCTTGCCACCACCAAACACAAAATAGAATTGGAAGGGAGTTCAGCTAAATCTCACCTCCCCACTCGCCTAACCCACACAGATCTCAACAGATCCACGGATATGAAAGTCATCTCTATGGAGACCCTGTGTCTCCATACCGAATGTCAGTCTCTGCTGGCTTTACTAGAAACTGATGCGAACATGACAGGAAGACTCTTTAGAGCAGTGGTTCTCAACCGGGGTATGTCTTCCCTGTGTGTACATCAACTCATATAGATATTTGCCTAGTTTTACAACAGGCTACATAATATGCACTAACGAGGTCAGTACAAACCAAAATTTCATGGAGTGACTTGCTTATCCTGCTCTATATAATATACTCTGAAATGTAAGTACAGTATTTATATTCCAATTGATTTATTTTATAATTTTATGGTAAAAATGAGAAAGTAAGCTTTTTTCGGTAATAGCGTGCCGTGACACTTTTGTATTTTTATGTCTGATTTTGTAAGCAAGTACTTTTTAAGTGAGGTGAAACTTGGGGATACACAAGACAAATCAGACTCCTGAAAAGGGTACAGTAGTCTGGAAAGATTGAGAGTCACTGCTTTAGAGAACGGAAATAACATAGGAACAACAAAACAGACTGAAAGTCACACTGCATTTTTCCCAGCCATTAAATGACAGAAAGGGGAAAATAAATCTTAAACTCAGTATTACCTCCACTGCAAATGAGGTCTGACAAAACTATTGCTCAGTTTTCAACATTTATTGCAATGTCAGTAAATCACTCCAAAGGCTTGTCTAACAAAAACAGGAAAATCAATACCTTATAAGATATTGGATAACTTAAGACAGAGATCTCTAGATATTAGATATAAGACCTAAGATATTTTAAGATAAAAATAAATGAACAGACTACCTATTTTTTTAAAAAAGAAAAAAAAACATATTGGTATAGCTCTGAGGCCTTTATGTATTATAAAAAAGCAGTACAGAACAAACAATTTCCTCTGTGTTGCAGTTCACCATGAATCCACATTCATGGGATCATTGAGCAGCTCTAAAATGAACAACAGAAAACTTTACTGCCTTAGTTTCTATAACATATATAATAATTACAGTAGTTCAATTTTTTTTCTTTTACATCTTATAATGAACTAATGGAAGCTGACCAGACAATGTTTTATTGAGAACTGCAAGTCCTGGACAACTAATCTGTGATCCATTTCTAATTCTATTTTTAAATTGTAGGCAAACTGAGTAGTATATATATTTGATATTGTGTACTAATTTTGATAATACTTACCCAACAGTGTGTTATCTCATTTTGTATGGAGTTGTTGGAGTCTGTTGAATAATGCTTCTCATGGATTTCATGGATCACTGACCTGATACACAATAAGAACTCTGTCGGAGCTATCATAGCCTGTCACTTCCATCGGCATGCTGTACACATGGACTAAGTCTACATACTAAAATTTCTTGTGGTATTTTACATAAACTTGGGCATTATCTATTTTTACATGGCAATAGTTATTTTGCAATGTAATTAGATGACAAACTTCTATTTGATCAAAATGGAAGCCCGTTTGAGTGACTACATAACTGCAAGACAGCATCTTAATCTTAATTCAGCAAAGTTCTATATTTTCACCCGTATATAGCTGATAAATTATGACTCCTGTTCATCCCAATGGGAGATAAATAGTTTATTTTTTCATGAACTATGTTGTATACAGTGTACTAAGTTTAGACTTGGAGTATGCTCTTACTACACCTCTGAAGACGTGTGCTCAGTTGGAAGCACAGAGAATTTGAGAACCCTAGCTCTGTGAATGACATTGGGGTAGTGTCTTGTGCTATTCCTTTCATTCACAAATAAAACTCATAACAACAAAGTATTTTTCACTGACTCTAACTGATAGGCATTCTAATAGTATTCTTATCCTGATTATAATTTTACAAATACCATCAGCATCTCAGTTTTACATGAGGAAATTTTCATTTGTACACTTCAGATAACACTACCCTGAATCAAAATCCTACCCTGTCACTGGAATTCTTGCTGTTCTTCCAAGAGCAACCAGAGGTTTCACGTTCAGTTAGAATGACTTTTATTTTAGATAAAGAAAAACAAAAGAAAGAAAGAACAAAAGTAACATCTCCATGAGAAAGCATGTAATTCCGGACTCTTCTCTGAAATTCGGTATTAAAGTAAACAAGGCTTGATTCAAAGTATGTAATAATGAAGTGAATGGAAAAACTCCCTTTGACTTCAATGTGTTTGTCTCTGCTTAGGTTGTGAGATACAATGATATTGTAGATATGATGGTACAGCTGCAGGTCATATAGTAATATGGACATCATAATTTCTTTTTCTGCTGACAAATTAGCTTTTTGTAAAAATCCTTAATGCTTTGCTGATGAGTGGCATTGCTTTTTTAAAATTAATTACATGGAGACAGCTTTAGAAATTCCCTTTGTGGAAAAAGTGCATTTACTACTTTAGAGTAGAGTGCCTCTAGCTAACAGTATTCACTTGCAAACACTACCAGACACTAAAGCATTGTTACTGAGGTCATGCTAGTGACTGACAATTTTTTAAAAATGTAGGGCAGGTGAAATAGAATATATTCTTTTTTTTTTTTTGCTTAATGAAAAAACCTCTCTCACACACTGACGACTTTTGGGAAAATAATTACCATCTTAAAACAGGAAGAAGTTTGATTTTAGTAGCACAGTCCTCCAAAGAACATGCAGACCCCTGTGTCCAAATGGAATTCATTGCAGGATCAGGGCCTTAGTTGGCATTTTTGAGTGTCCTGGCCAAAACACTAACATTTATAAAATCATCATCAATTTAGGTTTCATCATATCCCTAATAATCTAGGAATAAGGTAATCTGAGTAAACACTTCTCCCCTTATGTCTCATCAAGGGAAGACAGATTGACTTGGTCTGAATAAGACTGGAGTCTTCTTGGTTGAATCCTATTTATGCAATTGTCTCTCTGAGGATATGTGCTTGCGTCCTCTAGAAGCAACCTTAATGGTTCAGTGTAAGACTTTCCCATGTCAGTCACTTCATCTCTGACCATTTTCCTCCTTTTTTTTCATTTTCCCTTCCTTTGAGTTATTTTTCTATCATATTTTAGTGCACTTGGTGGTGTCAGTGGAACACTGGATCCATTATTATTGTTTTAATTAATATGATTAGTTGAATTACCATAGCACCTACGACTCCAGTCATGGACCAGCACCGTGCTGTGAAGGCAGTGCATAAACAGAATAAAAAGACAGACCCTGACCCAAAGAGCTTACCATTCAAATAACTGTTTTTATGTTTGTAGAGCATCCCAGAGGTTCACAATGCATACTCAATAAAACGGGTAAGATCCATATAATGTAGGAGTTCAAGGGCCAAATTCATGTCCTTTAAAAATGGAGCCATATTTCCATATAAATTAAACAAAATGTGGCATGCCACCCAAAACTATTTCATTATTCCAATCAGAATAGATGTAAGGGGACTGTTGCCCCCGTACTAACAGTCAGTGGGGGTGTTTTGGTTGGCTAGCTCCCAATAATCAAAGGGGAAGGGTCTATGGGAAATCAGTACCCTGGGACTTACAAGGAACAGACTGTGAACTGCCCTGACATTCCAGAGACACTGTTTGTGATGTTCCCTGCCACAGACCAGGTTGATGTGTTTCCTTTAACCTTTCCCATTTTTCCTTATTCTTTTTAAAATTAATTGTTTATTAAATAACTTGCATTTGCTTTAACTTGTATGTAATGGTCAGTGGGTCAGAGAAGTGCCCATTGCAGAGAGAGTACCCTGGAGTGGGGACACCGTAGCCCCTGTCCTAGGTGACCACAGCAGGGTTGGGGGTCGAGCCCCCAAGGAATCCTTGGCCCAGCCTTGTTGGGGTTACGAGGACTCTGCCAGACAGGAGAGTGGAAGGGGAGTCCTCAAGGGCAGGGAGGCCACTGGGTAAAGGAAGTGGGAGCGAGGACTCAGATCCTTTCGCTAGCCCACTTTACCGGGGTAGTGCAGAAGCCAGGAAAGTTCCCCACAAGAGCGGGACAATTCCCCCGCTTACATAGAGCCTTAATCAACCCTTAGCTTAGGGAAGCAATGCTCAGGAATTGCTTCTTCCTTTGTGCGTATCTTGCATCAAGGTAAAAAGGCATATCTTTGTATTCTATTCATATCTTTGTATTCAACCTAGGTGGGGGTTGAATTTCAAGTGATAGAATAATCAGGTGATAGAATAGTCTCTCAGACTGCATGTTTACTGGGTTAGGGACTTTTTATTTATTGTTTGCACAGCATGCACTGCAATGAACCCCCAATCTTGATTGAGGCCTTTGTGTGCTACCATAATACAAATCTTTATTCATGATAACAAATGTAACTAAAAGAAGCCATTAACACCACAAAAATCAGTGATCAGAATATCTGGATGAGACCAGCATAGGTACACACAATTGTTATTATAGTTTTTTCAATATTGACAGCAGTTTGCAAATCATTTAAGGAGGACCAATGTTTGAAAAGAACATTATATAACCAATATGAGGATGAGGATTGTCATAGCCTTTGGGGTAAAAGTGTTGCAAATACATGTCACAGCACTGACAATACCTTAGTAAATTTGTTATTGCTGACAGTAAGTGGGAGAAAAGAAAATTGCAGCTTGTTTGCTCTTTATGTCTAGTCTCTTTATCAAACAGTTGACCCATCTTACATGGAATTATAGATTTTATTTAATAATGTGTATATAATGCACCAGAATAAGCTATTGTCAGATGAAGAACAAGGTATAACAATGACTAAGCAAGCTTTCATCGCCAAACCAAAGGAGTAAAGATATCAAATTGCTTAGGAACAAATAGTTTGCTAAATCACTATTAAGAATATTTGCTTTAGTAACTATTAACCATAGCAATACAAATGACCCTTCATGGAAAGTCAGTGGCTCTCCATAAAACTGCGCCATCTGAGCCCATCAGGATGCAAATGACAATAGGGAAAGACAAAACAAGATAAACTGGGACATGGCAGATAAATGAGCCATTTTGTTGATGGAACAAAGTGATTTTTCACAGTTGATGACCCCACATAAAGCGTGACCAGTCCCTGCTGAGCTGTCTAATAGCATCACAGTGAGCCCTGCAGATGGTTCTAGGCCAAAGGCATTGACAGGAAAAAGACAACGTCATGGAGGAAGAAAATGGATTTAAAAGATAAAATCAAAAGTCACCTAGATCGCTCCTGATAAGCTCATAGATGTTTGCCCTTTGTGACAAACATAGAAATTAACCTGTCCATCTTCCACCTATGCTTGTTTGAACAATTTTTTTCATTTGTTAGTATCATCAAACCCACATGACCTTTGTGTATCTACAGTTTAATAAAAGGAACGATCTACCTAACCCAAATAACCCCCTTTTGCCTTCACACACACTGTTCTCTACATTTTCAGAGTGGCATGCTGAAACCTTCCATCGCAGATGTGTGAAGTCATTTGAACTTGTTTTGATTCTACATAAATTTGAAAGTGTAAACTCTGAGGTCTTAGATCCTCCATTTTGTAAAATAACAGGAATTACCATGGTGAGTCAGACCTACGTCTGTTTCACGCTTTAGACAGTGACCGGTATTAAACGCCTCAGAGGAAGCTGAACAACAACCATAATGGACATATATGCAAAAGTAGCTCCTGTGAAATTTCTTACAAGTATAAATGATAAACTGAATATGCAACCATTTTGTCCTAGTGGATACAATATTGGATTGAGATTATTATATATTATAATCTGGATTATATTCCTGGCTCTGCTGCTTGCCTGCTGTGTACCTTAAACAAGTCACTTCATTGCTTTGTGCCTCAGTTTCCCCATCTTTGAAATGGGGACAATGGTACTGACCTTCATTGTAAAGTGCTTTGAAATCTATAAATGAAAAAGTGCTATATCAGAGATAGGTATTAATTAATTATTAATTATTATTATTATTATAAACAATATAATCAGAAAACTGGAGTAATACAATGGTGAATGAAAGCTGGTCTACACCAAAACTTATTCTGGTTTAACTAAAATAGGTTTTTAAATTGATTTAGTTAAACCAGAGTAAAACCCTGAATAGGCACACCTTAACTGGTTTACAGTTGGTTTATCTCAATTTAGTTTAATTTGAATGAATTGAGCTGGTTCAAATTTTGGATGTAGATTCATAGATTTTAAGGCCATAAAGGATCATTGTGATCACCTTGTCTGACCTCCTGTAACATATATGCCATAGGACTTCTTTGCATTAATTCCTGCATCAAGTCCAATAGCTGTGTTTGAACGAAAGCGTATCGTCTAGAATGACGTCCAATATTGATTTTTAAATTTCCAGTGATGACAAGTTTCTCCAATGGTCAATTGTCTTGACTGTTAAAAACTGCCCCTTTTTTCTAGTGCGAATTTGTCTGGCTTCGATTTCCAGCCATTGCGTCTTGTTACAGCCTTGCCTCCTAGACTGTAGAGCTCGCTATTACCTAATTTTTGTTCCCCATGTTGGTATTTAGGACCAGATCCACAAAGGGACTTAAGCGTTGTAACATCTTTTAGGCACCTTGCAAAATCACTGGGATTCACAAAGCCTATGGTAGGCCTCTGAAAATGGGAACCAGAAAAGTAATAGAATCATAGAATATCGGGGTTGGATGGGACCTCAGGAGGTCATTTGGTCCAACCCCCTGCTCAAAGCAGGACCAATCCCCAACTAAATCATCCCAGCCAGGGCTTTGTTAAGCCTGACCTTAAAAACTTCTAAGGACGGAGATTCTACCACCTCCCTAGGTAACACATTCCAGTGCTTCACCACCCTCCTAGTGAAAAAGTTTTCCCTAATATCCAACCTAAACCTCACCCCCTGCAACTTCAGACCATTACTCCTCATTCTGTCGTCTGCTACCATTGAGAACAGTCTAGATCCATCCTCTTTGGAACCCCCTTTCAGGTAGTTGAAAGCAGCTTTCAAATCCCCCCTCATTCTTCTCCTCTGCAGACTAAACAATCCCACTTACCTCAGCCTCTCCTCATAAATCATGTGTTCCAGTCCCCTAATCATTTTTGTTGCCCTCCACTGGATGCTTTCCAAATTTTCCACATCCTTCTTGTAGTGTGGGGCCCAAAACTGGACACAGAACTCCAGATGAGGCCTCACCAATGTCGAATAGAGGGGGACGATCACGTCCCTCGATCTGCTGGCAATGCCCCTACTTATACAGCTCAAAATGCCATTGGCATTCTTGGCAACAAGGGCACACTGTTGACTCATAATCCAGCTTCTCGTCCACTGTAACCCCTAGGTCCTTTTCTGCAGAACTACTGCCTAGCCATTCGGTCCCTAGTCTGTAGCGGTGCATGGGATTCTTCCGTCCTAAGTGCAGGACTCTGCACTTGTCCTTGTTGAACCTCATCAGATTTCTTTTGGCCCAATCCTCCAATTTGTCTAGGTCCCTCTGTATCCTATCTCTACCCTCCAGCATATCTACCACTCCTCCCAGTTTAGTGTCATCTGCAAACTTGCTGAGGGTGCAATCCACACCATCCTCCAGATCATTTATGAAGATACTGAACAAAACCAGCCCAAGGACCGACCTTTGGGGCACTTCACTTGTTACTGGCTGCCAACTAGACATGGAGCCATTGATCACTACCAGTTGAGTCCGACAATCTAGCCAGCTTTCTGTCCACCTTATAGTCCATTCATCCAGCCCATGCTTCTTTAACTTGCTGGCAAGAATACTGTGGGAGACCATATCAAAAGCTTTGCTAAAGTCAAGGAACAACACATCCACTGCTTTCCCCTCATCCACAGAGCCAGTTATCTTGTCATAGAAAGCAATTAGATTAGTCAGGCATGACTTGCCCTTGGTGAATCCATGCTGACTGTTCCTGATCACTTTCCTCTTGTCTAAGTGCTTCAGAATTGATTCCTTGAGGACCTGCTCCATGATTTTTCCAGGGACTGAGGTGAGGCTGACTGGCCTGTAGTTCCCAGGATCCTCCTTCTTCCCTTTTTTAAAGATGGGCACTACATTTGCCTTTTTCCAGTTATCCGGGACCTCCCCCGATCACCATGAGTTTTCAAAGATAATGGCCAATGGCTCTGAATTCACATCCACCAACTCCTTTAGCACTCTAGGATGCAGCGCATCCGGCCCCATGAACTTGTGCTCATCCAGCTTTTCTAAATAGTCCCACACCACTTCTTTCTCCACAGAGGGCTGGTCACCTCCTCCCCATGCTGTGCTGCCCAGTGCAGCAGTCTGGGGGCTGACCTTGTTCGTGAAGACAGAGGCAAAAAAAGCATTGAGTACATCAGCTTTTACCACATCCTCTCTCACTAGGTTGCCTCCCTCATTCAGTAAGGGGCCCACACTTTCCTTGACTTTCTTCTTGTTGCTAACATACCTAAAGAAACCCTTCTTGTTACTCTTAACATCTCTTGCTAGCTGCAGCTCCAGGTGTGATTTGGCCTTCCTGATTTCACTCCTGCATGCCTGAGCAATATTTTTATACTCTTCCCTGGTCATTTGTCCAATCTTCCACTTCTTGTAAGCTTCTTTTTTGTGTTTAAGATCAGCAAGGATTTCATTGTTAAGCCAAGCTGGTCGCCTGCCATATTTACTATTCTTTCTACACATCGGGATCGTTTGTCCCTGTAACCTCAATAAGGATTCTTTAAAATACAGCCAGCTCTCCTGGACTCCTTTTCCCCTCAAGTTATTCTCCCAGGGGATCCTGCCCATCAGTTCCCTGAGGTTGTCAAAGTCTGCTTTTCTGAAGTCCAGGGTCTGTATTCTGCTGCTCTCCTTTCTTCCTTGTGTCAGGATCATGAACTCAACCATCTCATGGTCACTGCCTCCCAGGTTCCAATCCACTTTTGCTTCCCCTACTAATTCTTCCCGGTTTGTGAGCAGCAGGTCAAGTTGAGCTCTGCCCCTAGTTGGTTCCTCCAGCACTTGCACCAGGAAATTGTCCCCTACACTTCCCAAAAACTTCCTGGATTGTCTGTGCACCGCTGTATTGTTCTCCCAGCATATATCAGGGTGAGTGAAGTCTCCCATGAGAACCAGGGCCTGCGATCTAGTAACTTCCATTAGTTGCCGGAAGAAAGCCTCGTCCACCTCATCCCACTGGTCCGGTGGTCTATAGCAGACTCCCACCACGACATCACCCTTGTTGCTCACACTTCTAAACTTAATCCAGAGACTCTCAGCTTTTTCTGCAGTTTCATACTGGAGCTTTGAGCAGTCATACTGCTCTCTTACATACAGTGCAACTCCCCCACCTTTTCTGCCCTGCCTGTCCTTCCTGAACAGCTTATATCCATCCATGACAGTACTCCAGTCATGTGAGTTATCCCACCAAGTCTCTGTTATTCCAATCACATCATAATTCCTTGACTGTGCCAAACTTCCAGTTCTCCCTGCTTGTTTCCCAGGCTTCTTGCATTCGTGTATAGGCACTTGAGATAACTTGCTATTTGTCCTGCTTTCTTAGTATGAGGCAGGAGCCCTCCCCTCTCACGCTCTCCTGCTCGTGCTTCCTCCCGGCATCCCACGTCCCCACTTACCACAAGGCTTTGGTCTCCTTCCCTCGGTGAACCTAGTTTAAAGCCCTCCTCACTAGGTTCGCCAGCCTGCTTGCGAAGATGCTCTTCCCTCTCTTCGTTAGGTGGAGCCCGTCTCTGCCTAGCACTCCTCCTTCTTGGAACACCATCCCATGGTCAAAGAATCCAAAGCCTTTTCTCCGACACCACCTGCGTAGCCATTCGTTGACTTCCATGGTCTCTACCCAGGCCTTTTCCTTCCACGGGGAGGATGGACGAGAACACCACTTGCGCCTCAAACTCCTTTATCCTTCATCCCAGAGCTACGTAGTCTGCAGTGATCTGCTCAAGGTCATTCTTGGCAGTATCATTGGTGCCCACGTGGAGAAGCAGGAAGGGGTAGCCATCCGAGGGCTTGATGAGTCTCAGCAGTCTCTCCGTCACATCGTGAATCCTAGCTCCTGGCAAGCAGCAGACTTCTCGGTTTTCCTTGTCGGGGCAGCAGATAGATGACTCAGTCCCCCTGAGGAGAGAAGTCAGTACATTAGGCAGGAAACTGCCTAAACTAGTCAAAGACGGATGCCTGTTTCATTTGCAAAGAGTGACATTTAATGCAGGTTAAACTGAACAAGTGGAACTTTATTAAACCCTGTGCACTACTCTGTCCACAAGGCTAGGTTAATTTCCACCTAACTCCCCATGTTCCCTACTTTATGGGCATCCCCTTTACAACAGTCTCTCCAGGGAACATGGGCCTTCTGACTACAGTCCCTCTGATCATGATACAATGCCCCTCTCATAGAGTTTGGAGGCTACGTCCATGTTGCAGGGAGGCACCTATCTTTACTTGTGATCCACATCTGAAACCCCCTCTCTTGGAGTCAGGTGGCTTAGGCACCTAAGCTGTTTCATGTGAGAATAAGCTAGGCCCTGACTCACTCCACACAAAATGGCTGGGAGGGGGGAGAATGACTCCTTTATACTCTTTCCTTAAAAAGTCATTGGGCCAGAAAGAGAGTGAGAACGAGTCTATAACCTGGTGGTTAGGACACACACCTGGAAGATGGGAGACCTAGGGTCCAGTTCCCCTACTTCAATGACTATTTAATTATTTATCCACAGTGGAGCAGCTTCAACAGAATAGACTGAGGGAGTCTCATCTCAGAATATCCCATAGCTCAGTGGTTATGGCACTCTCCCGAGTTATATGAGATTCCTTTTCAAATCCCTTCTCCCTTTCAGGCACAGGGGGACTTGAACCTGGATCTTCCACATCCCAGGTAGGGTTGCCAGGTGTCCAGTTCTCAACCTGAAAGTCTGGTCGAAAATGGGACCAGTACTCTTGACTGGACACCAGAAGTCTGATTACCTGAGTAATTGTCCACATTTGGCTTCCGTTCTGCCACTAGGAGGCTGCCGCTGGAGCTGGAGGAGCACACAGGAACTGCCTGGCTCTGGCAGAGAGAGGAACCGGTGGCTGGCGCCCACGGGGAGGGATCCTGAAATGTGCATCATTGGAGGAGCAGGACCAGTGGCTGTACTCGGTGGTGGGGCCTCCTTCTCAGCCTCCTTTGTGCCCTGCCTCTAGGGTGCTTCCCCACATCTTGCCCCAGGCACACACACCCCCTCCCGGCTTGCAGCTCTCGCTCCCCCATTCTGCCCGTCACCCCCTCACACCTTCAGGGTGCAGCTCTCTCCCCTCATTCTGCCCCTAGTTACCCCACCCCCACCTCTGGAGGATGGCTCCCCAGCCATCTTGCACCAGTCACCCCCCTCCACCTCCAGAGTGTGGCTCCCCTCCCCTTCTGCCCCCATCTGAACTAGTATATTCAAACCTCTCTCCAGGTGGTGGTAGCTCTCTGGGAGTGTTAAAACCTTACCCAGCCCCCACTGTGCTTAGTTTCCGGAAGGCTGTGATCCCCTTCCCACATCGAAGTACATACAATTCCTGGTCCACAATGATACCTAAACTTAATTCAATAAGGTGTGTCCTGGATATTGCAGGAAATTGCCAGAACAATCACAATAAAGAAATACACAAGGTAGGTGCTATACACATCAGCAAAATACTGTGTTAATAGTGTTCAGTAAAAAGTGAATGCAGGTTCTGATCCAAAGCTTAATGAAGTCTATGGAAAAACTCATATTGAATTCAGTAGGCTTTGGAGCAGATACAGAATGTTTATACCTTTTTCTAGTCAATAGAACAATTACTGACAAAAGAATAACTCTTAGTGTGTTAAGACAGCCCCTACAGTACTGCTTTGTAGGCAAAACAAATCTGGGAAGTGAGTGAGGCAAAAACACAGAAAGTGAAAGTCATCAGTATGCTATAGAATAGTTAATGATGATGTTGCAGAATTTCCAAGTCCTTCCTTACTGAGAGCAGTAGGAAGCTATTGTTATCAGCCCTTTGAACTATTAAAAATTGCCATGTCATTGACATGGTAATCACTGGTAAGAATATAACTCTGCAGTCATAGAAGTTACCTGGAGTGAGGGGGCAATGTTTACATTTTCACTTTTGAAACTGCTTGCTGATTTCTAAACATACTCCGCTACCAAACTCCCATATTGGATCAGTAGCAGCTGTTTTTTGGTAATCTGTTTTCAGTCAATGACTGAAAATAGATTGGATATCAAATGGCAGCACTGTTAATTGTCCAATAAACACATATAAAATCTGGAAAGCCTTTCACATTTTTATTTAAGTGAAAAGGAGGAATGTGTTTAAACAGAAGCAGCTGCAAGGAGATTTTGTTTTAATGTCTCTGTCAATAAATCTTTGACTCTTGATGACAAAAAGGATCTCCCACTAATGGTAATCAGCACAAAGCTTGAAAAATGTGACATCTACTAGCTACAATAGAAGACACAATTTACTAATCAGAAACCAGAATGAAAGAGGCTCCTCTCTCGAGCAGTTCCAGTGGAAAGCGTAATATTGTGGGAGTGAGGCTTGCTGGGATTCCCATTAGGGTGCTTCCCACAGATCCTTCTGGGCAGGGAGAAACATATTTCATTATTAGCTTTCACTAGTAGATATCTGATAAATTAGTAATCTGGCCTCCATTAATTTTCCTTCTTTTCCCTTTTCCTTCCCCAGCATCATGACTCTGCTTGCATTGCTAACTCCAGTGGAAATCAGAAATAACTTCTCTGCAGCCAATGGAGTTACTCTTGTTTTACAGTGGTGGAAATTCACACCTGTATTTAGTTCACAGGCTACTTGCAGCCTAGATTAAGCAGGTGTAACTTCCATAGGCCAAAAATGATCTGCAATGTAAGTGGATGTAGTACTTACCTATTGATTTTGTGTTGTTCAGTAAATGGGGTGAGTGAGTGCAAGTGGCAATGCAGCATAACTTGCACCAAACTGGTAGTCAGAGAGTGGGCAAAATTAATGCCGCATACACACCAAGAAGGATGGTACTGGCAGGTCCTCAATTAACAGGAGAGTGTAAAGTAAAAAAGCTTCACCTTCCCTTTAACTTACACCAGGTGGGACTCTCAATCTCTGACATAAGCAGGTAAAACCCCCGGATGTGCTTACTTACAACAGGGGCTGAAGCTGGTTCTAACAGCAAATCAAAGAGGGGTAGAGTTCTATTAATTTTATCCACCCAATAAACACCACATCAGCACAAATTACATTTCCTTTGCACTTATCACCACTCACCTATATATTTTGACCAAACTTGCACCACCATTTTCATCATCAATTTGGCCCAGAATCTTTGTGAGATTCCAAAGAGAAATATCACATGTATATTAGTATAGACATCGGGTTTAGAAATGTGTGGCTTAAAACCCTAAAGCGGGATATTGCTTTTGGGACACACAAGTGCAGGAATATGTTCACCTCACAAATTAAAATCCTATCAGTTGGCTCAGCCTATAAATTGCAAGGACATGAGATACTTAACAAAAAAGAGACTTAATTATCAACCATAAATCTCAGAAATCTGAAGGGTACCTATTGTGCAATGTCTGTTACAAGAATATAACTCCTAGCCAGGGTCATCTCCTGTTGTCCTAAGTGGAAGTAGACCCACCCCAGAGTTAGTGAATCCTCATAAGTTTTAGATAACAACACAGTGATGATACATCTAGAAAGAGCTCCCACAGGTTAATAAAAAGATTTACCAAAGCTCAAATTGAGCAGTATTGAGTCTGTTAGGTGAAACTGGACATTTTGAGAAGGTTGCAGCAACATCCTCTCCCTGTCATTTCTTACTCTCTGTTCATGACACTGTGGGGAGTCACAAATAGAGGGGTAACTGTAGCATAGGAAGGCATACCCGTGTTAGCTTCAATCTAGCTAGCACAGGTTACAATAGTAGTGTGGATTGCGGTGGCACAGATTTCAGTGCATGCTAGCAACCCAAGTATGTACCCAGGATTCCTAGTGGGCTTGTATTAGGGTGGCTAGCCTGTGCCAAGGTGTCTTTACTGCTATTATTACTTGCTCTGCCTAGTTTAAAGTTAGCACTGGTATGCCTTCTCATCCTGCAATCACACCTCCACTTGAGGTGTAGGCATACCCTGTGAGAGTAGCTCTCCTGCTATTCCTGCCATGTGCTGTTAGCAAGCTTCCAAAGATAGGGGAAGTGAAGAAGAAAGGAAAAGGAAAAAATATAACTGAAGCAATGGGAGTGCCATTTTAAACTTAAATTCATACACTGAAGAGGTGACACATTTTCAAAGAAAGAGAGCGAGAAGTGCATATGCATAAGTAAAAGTCACACTCAGAGGCCCGTTCCTGCAAATCCTTACCCACAGGAGTGGTCCCATTTACTGCAATGAGACTACTCAAAATGGATAAGGACTTGGGCTCAACGGGTAGTTATCAATGGCTTGATGACTAGTTGGCAGCCAGTATCAAGCGGAGTCCCCCAGGGATCGGTCCTGGGGCCGGTTTTGTTCAACATCTTTATTAATGATTTGGATGATGGGATGAATTACACTCTCCGCAAGTTCACAGATGACACTAACCTGAAGGGAGAGTAGATACACTGGAGGGTAGGGATAGGGTCCAGAGTAACCTAGACAAATTGGAGGATTGGGCCAAAAGAAATCTGATGAGGTTCAACAAGGACAAGTGCAGAGTCCTGCACTTAGGAAAGAAGAATCCCATGCACCGCTACAAACTAGGGACCGAATGGCTAGGCAGCAGTTCTGCAGAAAAGGACCTAGGGGTTACAGTGGACGAGAAGCTGGATATGAGTCAACAGTGTACCCTTCTTGCCAAGAATGCCAATGGCATTTTGGGATGTATAAGTAAGGGCAGTGCCAGCAGATCGAGGCAAGTGATTATTCCCCTCTATTGGGCACTGGTGAGGCCACACCTGGAGTATTGTGTCCAGTTTTGGTCCCCCCACTACAGAAGGGATGTGGACAAATTGGAGAGAGTCCAGCAGAGGGCAATGAAAATGATTAGGGGGCTGGGGCACATGACTTATGAGGAGAGGCTGAGAGAACTGGGGTTATTTAGTCTGCAGAAGAGAAGAGTGAGGGAGGATTTGATAGCAGCCTTCAACTACCTGAAGGAGGGTTCCAAAGAGGATGGAGCGAGGCTGTTCTAGGTTGGATATTAGAAAACACTATTTCACTAGGAGGGTGGAGAAGCACTGGAATAGGTTACCTATGGTGGAATCTCCATCCTTAGAGGTTTTTAAGGCCTGGCTTGACAAAGCCCTGGCTGGGATGATTTAGTTGGTGCTGGTCCTGCTTTGAGCAGGGGATTGGATTAGATGACTTCCTGAGGTCTCTTCCAACCCTAATATTCCATGAGTCTATGGTTCTATTCATGTGGGTAGGAGTTTGCAGGGTTGGCTCCCTCCCAATATCACATCCTATTATAGGATCACACTATACTGTACTTTTTAGTCACTTTAGCTTCTAACTTTTTATTTTCTTAAAGTTTATTTCTGTAATACATTGAAGTTCATTGTCTAGATCTGCATCTATTGCATACAGGGCTTATAATGACTGTTCTAATGACTACTGTGCTTTATATCTAACAATTAAATGTTTTATTTTGGTACCAATAAAAAGCTTAAAATGTGTACTTTAAGGTGTATGAACATGGTTGGGATAACATCAATATAATTTGCATCATAACCATAAATGAATTATAGAGGGTCATTTAGAGAAATTAACTATATGCACACTTTACGTATCAGTTATTTAGAAATACTATTGTATGCTAAATTGTCATTTGGCAGTATAATCATGCACATCATATATATTCTTCTAGGCTTTGCATAGGAATCAGTTTTAATTACAGCATATTTAACAAAACCTGAATAATTCAACAAACTCACAGATCATAGCATATCCCAAGAAAATGTCTCTCTCTCTTCAGTGAAGACTACACATTCCACTATCAAGGTTCTTAACAGTTATCCGACTTCCACTGAAGTTAATAGAAATCTCTCAGTTAACTTCAGTGGGAGTTGGATCAGGCCCTAAAAGAGCGGTCTAACAATGTATTTTTTTAAACTAACCTTTGCACTTGAAAGATTGTCTCTTTCATCAACAGAAGTTTGTCCAGTTAAAATATTACCTCACCCACCTTGCCTTTCTAAGAATTCACAGATCATCTGTAAGAAATGCAGAAGGCCAAAATAATCTGCTGTGGTCCTCTCGTTTCCTGCCTATCAGGCAGTAACAACTTCCATTCACCATGGTCCTCATCAGGATTTGAATCAGTGACTCAAAGGACCTAGGAACAACTGCCTAGGAGCAACTGACTTGGATTCTATGACTCAAAAAGAGATCACAACTAGCATTTTAGAAAAAGTACAGCAAGATTAATAAAGGAGATTATAGGCATGCTTGCTTCCTAGTGTTCTTTCCTTTGCAGATCAATTATCTCAGCAAATGTTCATGTTCAAGAAACAAGAAATAATGGCACTATACCTTTGAAAACAGTCAAGCATTTTCAGTAGAACAGCTCACTGAAAAACAAACAGAATTGTCTTTTGGCAGATAAATGATCTTACACGATACCAATGACAAATGCTTCAGTAGAAGCATCCCATGTTAATACTTCAGGGACTGAAATGTAAATGAACTGCTGTGATGACCTTTTATTACTGGTGCACTTTGGGAGACATCCTTCTTGCCATTCACAGAAGAACCAGCACAGAGCTTACTGGTGGTGTCAGAAAATACTTGAAAGGAATATTTCCACAAACTTGTCACAAGGAACTGTGTGTTTATAATGAAACATTTAGAGCTTTATTAAAAAAAAGCAAACTGGAAAAAGGAGTAAAAACAAACAAACAAAAACCCCAAACAACCTTCTAGCATAAATTGTAAATGGGCCCATTATCTAAGTGTTTGCAAAACATGCTCGTAAATACTTCTTTACATAAGATGCCAGAGAATGAAGGCTTTTGTCGGTCTCAAAGTAGTGCCACCACCAGAATAGGAATTATGAAGAGAGCGCTGCACCTGCTTTTTCAAGTAAAGCATAGTTCTGGCATTCTCAGTTTTGAAAACCATCAGTGTCTTTCTTCAGACGATTAAATTCCATTCAGAAAGTAGGGTACTGTGGATTTCATGTTCGTATTTTGTCAACAAATAGTTTATTTTTGCTTAATGAAATTTCTGGATGCTTTCCCACAGAGAATGATATAAAATACTTACGCAGCTATCAGGATATATAAAAGTCATACTTGTATACGAGTTGGATGAGCCTCTCACCCTGATTTTATGCAGCTGCCACTCTACTGATTTCAATGGGGCTACTCATGAAGGTGTAAGAGGAAGGAGGGTAAAAAAGGCTTATAGGGTAAAAAAGTAAAATAATAAACGTATTATTTTGTGTCTGCATGTGAAGGTGTGTGACTCTGTACACACACACACACAACACACAGCTTGGAATGATCAAATATCATTCATAACCCTGAGCATTGTCACTCTCATTGTCTCCCTTTCTTCCATACCCAGCCCTCAGTGTTTGTTGCCATCAACAATGCAGCTTGTCCAAATCCTGTACTGTAAGCTCTTTGTGGAAGAGCCATGCCATTTTCCTAGTATATTTCTATATGGCACCTAGCACATTTTTTGTTATTCAACAGATCAATAATACCAACAATTGCCTAAATGTAGTCATACCTGGGCGGTGAATGGACATCTTCTTACAGGCTGCTCTGCTGTCTTTCCTATAAGCAGGGAATGCTGCTTTGTGGGACTGACAATCCAACCCTTACCATCCTGGCCACCTTTACTCCCCCTGCATTTCCTCCCCATGGCAGTTTTCTAAAAAGCACAATGTCATTATAAGGGTATTCTGTGTACCCGCTGGCCTCTCCCTTCTTTGCCTGCCCATTTTGGGTGGCAGGATAATGGCAGGGTGGAAGAGGTAAGATTAGGTGTGCATGCACCTCATGTTTTCTCTGAGTTTTGCCAGAACCAATTCCTATGTGAGTCATTTGATCCCACTGTATACAGAAAAAAATTACTTAGATGTACATACGTTTTGGAATAAAGGTTTTCAATTCTCTCTCCTGCAGCAGCTACCATTGTCATGCTTGTTGCTATGGACTTTAATGTGTACTAGAACACAATTCATTCACTTAACAGCATTGAGTTATAAGCCAGGATGATTCCATGGTAAAGAACAGATTTTCAGTTGATTGCTTGATTTCTCAGATAGCCATAATTATGCCTCCCAAATCCAGATGAGGAGACTGTCACAGGGTGAAGGACAACAATTAACTATATCAACTGTACAGAGACAGATGAAAAGAAATGTAGACAAATAAAAGCTATTAATGTCTGTGATGGGGTGTCTGCCCCACACTGGCCCATAAAGGGTTAATACAGCTTTAGGGAGGCTGTACAGAAGGCAGCCAATCAGAAGAGGGGCTGCAAGGAGCAGCTAATCGAGGCTGGGCTTGCCCATATAAGACAGGTTGCAGAGCTAAGCAGCTTCAGTTGCTCCCTGGAACTCAAGGAGGGAGAACTAGCTGCCTTGCAGGAAGAAGAATGCTCGCCCCTTGGACAAAGCAGTGCTGGGCAGGATCAGGGGAGAGAGAGTGAGCTCCTGGCTGATATACTGAGGCCCTGTGACAAGGACGGAGGAGGTGCCGGGGCTGCGGGGAAGTGGCCCAGGGAAGTAGACTGAGGGGTTGGAGGGGATGCAGCATGTGGCTGCTATCTACAGGGTCCCTGGGCTGGGACCCGGAGTAGTGGGTGGGCCCGGGTCCCCTCCACCCCTACTTGCCACTGAGGAAATGGCTGGACAGTGGACTGCCAGTCCCCCAGAAGGGGGGAGCACAGAGTGCGTCACAGCTGGAGGGCTATGTCCTGAAGAGGATGGAGCAGACCTGTTTTGGAGAATGAAACAGGGACTTTATTTTTGCGTATGCTAGTTTAGCTTTCTCAGATTGATTATCCAGTTTAGGAAGATTTAAATGAGGGTAGTTCCTATTATTTGCCTCTCACTGTAGCTACAGAAGTGCCCCACTCCAGAAATGGATTTGCTTGAATATATTCACTCCAAGCTAGACTGTTCCTTTAGCAAGGGTGGTGCATCAGTTGCACCGCCCAGGAAGATTCCCAAGAGGTATTGAGACTCAGACACACTGTAAGGTACAACTCTCCCCAGCTGTCCCACTGCTCTGGGGCCATAGTAATTTCCTGTTGGGGTAAGCCAGCAGCCAATTACTACTCTCCCTGGGCTGCCAATGCATTCGTGTGGAGTGGTTGTAGTAAAGACTATGCCTGTTCTCTGTTCCCCTGCTCTAGGGGTAGGTGAGTAACGGTCCGAGACCCAAGTGTGGAGGTAGCCCTCATAACAGTATTAGTGGGGATAGCACGTGAAGGCACATAGTCCTAGTCATAATGTGGCCCTTTGAGCAATACAAAGGATACACTTAAATTATGATAGATTGCCAAATCAACAGAGGACATGGGTAAAAAACCATACACATAATGTAAACTTGCTAACAATGTAGAACAAACCACAACAGGGGAAGAGACAATATAAAATCATGTATGGTTTAAAACTAATGATTGCAATTACTTTTAACCAGCTAGGTTAAGTGTGGAGCAAACAAATCTTCTCCCAAAGAATGTCAATATCCTTCTGCACTTGGTAGGGTTCTCCCCCAAATCGTATTTTCCACTGGCCTAAAATGAACCATTAATCAAGCCAGTCATATGTTTTTAAACAAGGACCAGAGCACTGAGTTTCCTACTGCATTCAAGCTGTTTACAAAGAAAAAGGAGATCAAAACCTGTTTAGTTTATAGACCTCTTGGAAACACTATTCTTTTCATGAAGCAGGTGCCATGCTATTCAACATACATAGTGCTTTTGGTTAGAAAAATTACTGTATGAAGGGCCAACAGTCTGAACAAAAAGGCACTGTATTATTAGTGTATAAATTGCTGCTGGCATGGTGGGGAGCCAAACAAAGTTATTGCTTTTTAATTAATAGTCTCTGAATACATTTTATGAAAGCAGAGAAAAGTTGTCACAGAAGCTTCAGTAAATTTTATAAATAAACCCAGCAGCTGGCTGTTTCTTTAGTATGAGTAATCAATGAAAATTATCATTTTGTTTCCATAGCAAATGTAGTAGAAACAGAATACATTTTAAAAAGTGAATTCTGACTCAGATGTTTTGTCTGAGTTTACATTTTAATTTCACAGGTAAAGTTACTTCATACACTGAAGAGACTATCACTGCCAATCAATGGGCCAGAGGATGGTGGCCCTTAATAGGGGAATAAGGTGAAGGGGGAGAGGTACAAGGACAACCCACCCTCCAGTGCTCTTGGCCAGGGGCCAGGCACTTTAGCTACCCCAAGTCCTGTCTTAGATGCAGGGTCAGTTCCATACTAGTGCTTCCTGAAGGTCAAGGCAGCTAATATGGAGAAGGGTCATGTCCCATACCCTATTCTGCCCCAGCCAGGGTGGGGTCGGGGGCCACAGACAGGGAAAGTGGGCTACCCTCTGAAGGGTTGGTTCAGTGTTTGCACTCACAAGCAGCTCCATGAGTCCTAGTATTGTAGCTTGGCTCTGCCCCAAACCCTACTCAGCACCATGCTTGAGTGGAACAATTCAGCCCATGGAAACTGGAGATGAAAAAGATGTACTATGGGTTCAGATAATGATGTTTTCTTTTATTTGTTCACTGATATGTAAGATATTACCAGCTCTAGGCTCATGCCAATAATGGGGCAGATTCCACCACCCTTCCTGACAGTAGCCCTATTGACGTTAATGGGACTACTTTTGACAATAGCTACCACTCAGTATTGGGAAAGATTCTGACCCCTCCCTGCTCACAGCTGTCAGGAATGACAACTCACACTGGCAAAGAGAACTTTGAAACTGCATCTTCTGTCTGTGGGCAAAATTCACTGGCACATTTGGAGTCTTCCTTTGATAATGTGGCTCAAGCTATCTGCCTCCTGTAAATAGTGCTAGAAAGAGGAAGTTGTGGACTTTTCAAAACACATACAGGGGTAGTTACTCCTCCTCTTTTCAATGCCTCATACCTCTTCCTCTTTCCTGGTGCTACTGTACTAGAATATACAGTGTGTCAGTAAACAGTTCTGAACAAGAAGGGCTTTGTAAAAATGGAAATGTCATTGTTTTGACCTGCAATTATATCTACGTTACAGATTAAACTTCCTTTCCCTGATGTTAATATATCCTCAACTTTCTCCCTCCTGCAGCTCCCTGTAAATAAGGGAGAGGGGAGAAGAGATAAGAGGTGATCATTATAGAAGATTCCATAGCCTGATTAATACATATTTTTAAGAATGTATAACAATAGGATTTTATTTATTAGTTTTCAAATGTCTTTTGAAATCTGCACTACCAATGTGTTCTATATTTAAATAAACTCTCAAGGATTGAATAAAACCTCACTTTGACTTAATCAGGTTTAAATTATGCACCATGTAAAGAATTAATGGCTATAACTAGCTCTCAGAATCTGGCAGAGAATGAGCTGGTGCATCACATGAGCTTTCCAAATTCATTTAAAGAGGGCAATGTTACATTAATGTCATTTCCAAGCAACCTTTCCACTGGGATGCTGTCTTTCTACATGACTGTCTCTTTTACCATTTTAACAGTTTAAGCATGCTATCTATCTAGTTATAAAGATCCCTTTACTATTGTATTTAAGTAAGTTCACAATCTTTAAGAACATAAGAATGGCAATACTCGGTTGGCCCAATGGTCCATCTAGCCCAACAGTCAGATGGAATGAACAGAATAGGGCAATTTATTGAGTGATCTATCCCCTGTCATGCACTCTGAGCTTCTGGCAGTCAGAGGTTTAAGGACACCCAGAGTATTGGGTTGCTTCCCTGACCATGTTGGCTAATAGTCATTGATGGACGTATCCTCCATTAACGCATCTAATTCTTTTTTTAACCCAGTTATGGTTTTTGGCCTTCACAACATTCCCTGGCAACAAGTTCCACAGGTTGATGGTGCCTTTTGCAAAGAAGTACTTCTATTTGTTTTAAATCTACAGCCTATTAATTTCATTGGTGACCCTTGGTTCTTGTGTTTCTGTGAAGGGGTAAATAACACTTCCTTATTCACTTTCTCCACACCATCCAGGATTTTATAGCTCTCTATCATATCCTCCCTTAATTGTTTCTTTTCTAAGCTGACCAGCCCCAATCTTTCTAATCACTCCTCATATGGAAGCTGTTCCATACCCCTAATCGTTTTTGTTGCCCTTCTCTGTACCATTTCTAATTCTAATGCAACCAGAACTACACACAGTATTCAAGGTGTGGGCATACCATAGATTTATATAGTGGCAGTATGATATTTTCTGTCCTATTATCTATATCTTTCCTTCTGGCTCCTAAACATTGTTAACTTTTTTTACTGCTGCTGCCCAGTTTTGTGAGATCCCTTTGTAACTCTTTAGAGTCTGCTTTCGACTTAACTGTCTTGAGTCATTTTGTGTTGTTTGCAAACTTTGCCACCTCACTGTTTCTCTGCCCTTTCCAGCTCATTTGTGAATGTTAAGCAGTATTGGTTGCAATACAGATCCTTAGGAGACCTTGCTATTACTTCTCTTCATTGTGAAAACCAATAATTTATTCCTACCCTTTGTTTTCTATTTTTAACTGGTTACTTATACATAAGAGGACCTTTCCTCTTATCCCATGACAGCCTACTTTGCCTAAACCTTTGCTGAGGGACCTTGACAAAGGCTTTCTGAAAGTCCAAATCACTGTATCCACTGGATCATCCTTGTCCACATGCTTGTTGATACCCTCAAAGAATTGTATTAGACTGTTGAGGTGTGATTTCCATTTAGAATAGCCTTGTTGATTCTTCCCCAAATATCATGTTCTACTATGGCTGATAATTTTGTTCTTTGCTACAGTTTCGACCAGTTTGCCTGAAACTTGAAGTTATGCTCACTGGCCTGTAATTGGCAGCATTGTCTCTGGAGCTATTTTTAAAAAAAATCAATGTTACATTAGCTATCCACCAGTCATTTGGTAGAGGGCTGATTTTAAGCAATAGGTTACATACCACAACTAGTAGTTCCGCAATTTCATATTTGAGGTCCTTCAGAACACCTGGGTGAATACTATCTGGTCCTGATGACTTATTACTGTTTAATTTATCAGTTTATTTTAAAACATCCTCTACTGACACCTCAATCTGGGACAGTTCGTCAAATTTTGTCACTTAAAAAGAATGGTTTAGGTGTGGGACTCTCCCTCATATCCTCTGCAGTGAAGACCGACGGGTAAGTAGTTTAATGTACTTATCCTCATAACACCCTTTTAAGGTAGGGAAGTACTGTTATCCCATCTTAGAGAGAGCTGTGAGGCACAGAGAGGCTAAGTGGAACTCTGGAGAACAGGGTCATGTTGCGGTTCAAATACAAGACAGAACAAAGCTTTAGGCAAGCAAGCAGGCTGGTCTGCCGACGGGCTTCTGCCTGTCAGCTTTTCCACCCTCCCTTTTATTTCTCTCCCCCCTGCGCATTACATACTCCAACCGCAAAAGCAAACAACAAAGGAAATAATATGACTTTGATTAATATTCTTATTTACCAGCCTCTATCTACTACAGTCCTTGCTCTCAGGCCTTGAGCCCAGTCCAAGGAAGCTTCCCACGGTTCATGTCCTCTGGGCGACTTCCCATGGTCCATGTCCTTGGATGGACAGTGTGTGCACTGCTCCTACACAACACTCAGGGTGTGCCCTGAATGTTTCCAGGTGCATGAACTCTACATGAACCCTTCAGGGTCACACAGGAACTCTGGTAGAACAGGGACTTGGACCCAGGTCCCCTGAGGGCCAGGCTAGCACACTAACCATTGGGCCATCTTTCCTCTGTGAATACTCCCACAGTTGTTTACTTATGCTGAGAAAAATCCATACATAGTTATAAACAATGCAGTGTTTAATTTGTAAGGCAGGAACACTTTAATGGTAGACACAACAGAGCTCAAATGAATGGGTTTGCATCTGGGTAGCACCTCTGGGAAGTTGTGCCACTCTGCTTTTTTTACATTAGAAATCCATTAATGCAGCCAGGAGCACTTTTAAGTCCTGGGATAAGGCAATGGTGTGGATTTCACAGCTACACCCATAACCCTCAGACTCTTTTGTTCATTCCTTTGTCTTTGGCTCAGAGGCTCACAGTGATATTATAATCCCTGAACTGCTGGTCCTGTCACTGCTGTTTGGGGAATTTGGAGAGTAGTAAAAGAGTAAAGGATCTCAGTTGTCTGCATGTGAAATAGGCACAAGCAGTTCCCTAAGGCCAATGCCAGAGAGGCATCATGGTAAGGGCAGAGAAGCAGTGGACTGGACTGGGAGGCAGAAGACCACGGATCTATTGCCAGATCTGCTACTGAAAGCCACTGCACCTCTCTGTGCTACTAATTGCCCTGCCACCCTTTGCCTGGCTTGTCTCTGTAGATTGTAAGCACTTCAAGGCAAGGATCAGAGCTGGACAGAAACTGGAATTTCTGTCCCATGGGAAATTTCACTTTCCTGAAAATGGTTTCATTCTGATTCAGAATAAAGAGTCAGACATGCAAAATCTCCCAGAGAATGGAAGTTTTCAAAAAATTCCAGTCCCACCTTCCCGGGCTCCCCTCATGGCAGCCTGCCTGGGAGGATGCTGAGGAACCAGGGAGGTGGGGAGCTGGCAAGGAGCCAAGAAGGCTGCCATCAGTAACAGCCTGGTTTCTGTCACAATTTCATCAAAATCGACATGTTCCTGTGGAGTATTTTGGTTTCAACTAATCAACACTTCCTGACAGAAAAACCTCTACTGGAAAATTTCTAACCAGCTCTGGCAGGCACTGTCTGTACTAGGTATCTGTACAGTGCCTGGCACAATGGGGATCTACTTGCATTTGAGTCCTGTAGGTGCTACTGTAATATAAATAACACATACAGACTAAAACTACAGTGTTAAAATGTCTCTCTGGAAATATTCTCATTCCCCTGCCACAGCCAGTGTAAAACTGACCCAAATCAGTACTGGTGTAATACTTCAGTGATAACCTGCAACATGATCACAGTTTGCCCCTGAAAACTACTGGCTGGCTGTTAAGACACCCTCTCCTCTTTTGTCAGTCAGACTTCTCAACTGATCTGCCACAATTACCTGTCTTACACATCCTCAGTGGCTTTCAGAAGCTTCCCCATATAATGTGTTCAGTGGGGGCAATCCTTCACAGTAGACAAAGGCCAAGAGGCTGATATTTCGGCAATAATCTTGAACAAACAATAAAAGTCAGTCCAGAAAGGGAAACATGAAAATTAACATCTGTTTCATCAGGGGGGCCCCAGAAGGGAGCAAGTGAGGGTCAGACCTGGAACATAAAGCATTGTTAGGTGATGATAATGAGCAAAGTACCAACATACCAGCTTTGCACTTCAGATTAGAGCAGCCTCATGTCTGCTCTAGTCAAAACTGATTACACATTATATGCACCTGGCAGGAAAATAATCAATGCACTGTCAAATTTTCCTATCTACACCCCTTCCATGTCTCAGAGTAACTTCACCCCTTACAATTTCACCTGTTTCACAGAGCAGAATCATTTCAGCTGTACAGCTAGTGTGGTTCACTAGCATTAAGGTTTAACATCCACTTTCCATTCGCTTTACTCACCTGTGAAGCTTCCTTCACATAGTGCAATACAACAGAGAACTGAATCAAATAATGTTTACTTCAACTGATTTTGCATAATAGTGTAACATGCTGCTCTCCTAATATCCTAGTCTGTAGATTAACTGAAAGCGATTACAGGTTCCCCCTCCTCACTGCTCCCCTCTGATCACTTCAGCCCTCAGCCTCTCAGTACTTCACTGGACAGTTTCCTAAATAACAGCCTTTCCCAACATTAGAAAAATGTGCTGAAATGCTACCACCTTGTGTTAGTTTAGAATATAAACCTTAAGTTATTCATGTATTTTTCATGTAGATTCTACTACAAAAAATAACGATGTGAAAATGGCACTTGCTTCCTACATGTATTCAGAATCATATCCGCTTACTTTGCTGAGCAAGGTACATGTTTTTTATTGTTTTTTGTTTGTTTGTTTTTTTCCTCCTGTTTGCCCTTCAGAAACAGCACAGCTATGCGTGAGAGAGCAGGATTCCATTCTGGGTCATGCATCATCTGCAAAACTATAAACTGAGTTCTGATTGAGAAGCCTTATTACTGCAGAGGATTCATGAGGAGGAATGAAACCCGCTTGAATTTCAGATCCCAAGCTGAGTTTCCAGGGCAGGTAGGAAAAAAAAAAATCTTTGACATGATCTGGAATCTAGGGAGCACTATGAAATTCTGCATGCAATTTTTAACAGTCACTTTTCAGAGTAGAACTGCCTTTAACACCTTGGAACCCTACTTGGTCTACTATCCACAGCTCCCATACTAAACTAAGTGCCTCTCCTGAGGCTGTCATGAATTTTTCTGATCCCAATTTCATTTGTTACTTAGTTCATTTTCCAGTTTGGTTTAACAAAGTAGTGAAAGAAATTAATTCCTGACCAGAGGCCTCTGAATGGATCAAGCTTCTGGCTGAGAGTTAGTTTGTTTCTCCTTAAATGAGATTCAAAATGGGAAAGGTCAAACTAAACTCAAGAGAGAGGAGTATTTAGCACTTGACTTGTGGATTATAGAGCCAGAATGGAATAGCAAGACCAGCACTTGAAAGTAAAGTGCTTTGAAAATGAAAAACTAATATATTATGAGAGTGATAGATACAATTTCCACAGTATTTTAGTCTAATGGTTAAAAGGTATGTCTACCCTGCAATGTAGATATGCCTAGCAAAGCAAGTGTGCACCTCGAATCCCCAGCAGGCTTGTACAGGCCACATGGAAGCCTGTGTGGCCATGTCTATGTTCCTATTTTTAGCAATGCTGGCACAGGTAAAGTTAGCATTGCTGTATCTACTCAAGCTTCAATCACACAGTGGATTGCCATGGATATCTAAAGGCAGTTCATTTTCTGTGAGCCTACAGGAAGTGGAATACCAGATGACTATTACATTCTACTGGCTTGTAAGCATCAGGTTGCGGAGGCGGGAGGGGGGAGGAATGTTAGAACCAATGTTCTACCTACCATCTGTAGACAATAATAGCCGCTACTCAGCAGACAGCTGAGTCCCTGAATGCTTGGAAGGCAGAATGCTGTTTTGATCATTGTGTGCTTGGAGATTCATTCTTTCTGTTTAAATAACACTTAATTGCCTGAGTTGTAAACTTGCTGAGCCATGAAGTCACTGGAAGTTGCTAGCACACAGCACCTCTGAAAGTCAGGCTATAAGAATTTTGTTAAGGAAATCCACAATGCTGTTATACGGTTGTTCAGTACAAGACATAATAAACTCTTTGCACAGTCTAGTTCATATGAAATCATCCCAAGAATTCTCATCTTGACTTTCTTCCCCCGCTCCCTGCTCAACAAGAGGTTAAATGAGCAGAAGTCTCCCTCAGTTACACACACCCCTACCTCTTGGTCTGAGTAAAGGTCATCTGGTGTATAGATATTTCTTTCCCAGGTTCATGTAATGCGAATCAGTCATAAAGCATAATTTAGACTCAGACAATTTAGATAATGTTAGAGAGAAGGGCTGGGTTAGATATTGCTATTCTGTCATGCAGAATCAATTCTGACAGGTTGTAAGCAAATTGCAGCAATAACATCCTGACCAAATAATCTTGTTCTGACATTGGGTATGTTTATGTACATGAGCATGTGTCTGCGAGACAGAGAATGAATTAATACCTATTCCTACAGCTCAAGCTTAGAGCCCGAGAAATCTGGGACTGCCAGTGGAAGAGGAGCCAAAGCAAGGTCTACTAATACAACTGGCTATGGGAGATGCTGCCACGCACAGAAATAGGGCTAGAAGACTGTAACCTTACAGTCTGTCCTGTGTAAAGGATCTGTATGTAGCTGCACCACTCCAGGAACAGAACAGAGACAAACACCCCTCGCCTAGCCCTACCAAATATGAGGATTCTTTTCTATTATATTGTGGTTTTGGTGATTTTTGAATCCCTCCCTTCCTTCCCCAGCATAAATGTGGGAGGAGTGTTGCCAACTCCCTCAAATTTATACAGTAAGGTGATCCTGCACCAGCTCTGGCCAAGACCATACACGTTAGCTAAGAAGTGACAAACCCATAGCTGGAAACCATACCAACTCACGTGTCGGCTATTTTTGTTCAAAATGTGTAGTAGTCTTATAAGATTGTATTTAATGTTTAGATTTTATGAAATGATTGTAAATTGCTGCATGCATGAATCTCACTTGTAATGTCTGTATTCCAGGCTATAAGGAAATATGTAAGTTTTGCTTTATAACTTTGAAAATGTTTGCTCTGAACTTGTGAACCAGGGCACGGGAATCGTCTTTCCAGCCCATTCAGGAAGTGTATAAAGATTAAACAGGCCACTAAGGAACATAGCAACACAAATTATTGGTGAATGTCCCTATCATATAATAGAATATCAGGGTTGGAAGAGACCTCAGGAGGTCATCTAGTCCAACCCCCTGCTCAAAGCAGGACCAATCCCCAATTTTTGCCCTGGATCCCTAAATGGCCCCCTCAAGGATTGAACTCACAACCCTGAGTTTAGCAGGCCAATGCTCAAACCACTCAGCTATCCCTCCCCCACATCTTGGAAATGGTTTGTGCATAGATTGGACGACTAAATGTAAGAGATAAAACAGAGTCACAGGAGAATTTTTCATCTCTTTGGCATTTGAACTCTTACAAGGCCAGATATATTAAATTGAGGCAGAGATCCCAGCGGTTACACCTGAAAGTCATTTTGAATTGACAGATTCAAACATCTCTATCATCTTTAGGAATCATAGATGTAACTCATTTGTGTGTATATGCTTGCTTGCTTTAACCTGTAAACAAATCTCTCATTTCTTTTTCCTAGTTAATAAACCTTTAAATAGTTTATTACAGGATTGGCTACAGGAGTTGTCTTTGGTGTAAGGTCTAGAGTACAGCTGATCTGGGGTAAACAGCTGGCCACTTGGGACTGGGAGCAACCTCAGTATTTTGTGATATTTGGTCCATTTATCACTAAGTCCAGCTTGTCTGGGTGGCAAGATAGACTGGAGATCCCAAGGGGACTGTCTGTGACTCTATGGTAAGAGTGTTTGTTATTGGGTTGGTGAAAATTAATTATTGAACACACCACAAGTTGGAGTGTCTGCCCTGTTTTCTGACAGCCTGCCCTGAGGTAGGCACTTACAATCGTGAGCCACTTCAGACAGCTTGACACTGCCCCCCTCCGTCCAGGTTACAAATCTTTGTCCAAAATGCTGCCAGAGGGGACCAAGCTTCCAGTTTCTTCCCAAACCACAGCATTCTAATTCATTAATTTTGTGTCCCTAGCCCATTAGCTTCATATCTGCCCATCTCTGGGCCCAGCTATTAATTTTGCTTCTGAACACCCACCTGAACTTTCCCACATCTGCCCCTTGGCCCTCAGTGCACCTCTGCAGGTTCAGGAGTTCTTCTCCCCTGCCCAGGACTGTGGGGTGAGGGGACAGTCCAAGGCTTCTTGACCTCCTTTCCAAGCCTGGTGTTGCAGATGCAAAGGGTAGGCAGAGGAGCTGACCCACTTCTCACAGGAGGGGAGGGAGCCAGGTGCCAGGCTCTTTCTGTTCCCATCTTGTCAAAATGCTATGTGCTTCTCCCTCCACTCTGGAGCTGAAAGGATTTTTGGGGTAGGGTGGGGTGAAAGTCCCCTTGAATGTCTGCTCTTCTTAAGGCAGGAAAGTGGGGAAGGTTATTTATTTATCTGACACTTGTCACCTACACACAGTTTATAAATACATTCATAAAATGTGTTTGGTGTGCTTCCGGTGTGGATACAACACTTTTATGAACCCCTGGGCCAGAATTTATAGTTTAAGCCTGTGTGACTTAGCTGAATATCAGGATAAAAGGGAAGGAATCAATGGAAGGAGCATCTCCTTCACAGATTGACTGTGAATAGTCCAAATTTTGAGCTGAGTTGTGGCTGGTCAGATATATCACATGGTTCTGTTTCTGTTCTCTAACTGGAAACAGTGCAGGCACGTCCACCTTGATTTCTAACACATGCAGAGTTAAAATTCAATTTCCTCAAACATTCCCGCCTGATACTTTGAACCTTCTTTTCCACAAACAGCTATGCCTGTAATACTTGATTGCTTGTGGGGAAAAAACAAAACAAAAAGGGAGACAACTCAGCTGAAATAAATGGATTTTAAAATGGAGGTAACATAGGACTAAATTCACAAAGAAATTTAGGCATGGTGATACTCTGCCCCTAGAAAATCATTGGGATTCAGAAAACCTGAGTCAGGTACCTAGTTCCCTATTAAATGAATGGGGGAGAGACAGGCATGTCAGAATGGGATTCACAAAAGCCAGCATGCTAGACCGCCTAAACTAACCAATGGGAGATGCCAAGGGAAGGGTGTGCTAAGCCCCACCCACTTCTTGGAGATAGGCACCAAATTTGAGCAGCAGGGAGGCACCTCCCTCTGCTTGGAATTCTCTTGGGGCTAGGCACTCATGGTGTTTTTGCAAGAAGTTTTAGTCCAGTCAGTAGAGTATTCATCCAGGATTTAGGAGACCTCAGCTTCAAGTCCCTCTGCCTCAAGGGGAGAAGGGATTTGAATAAGGCTATCCTAGTGTGCTATCCAGTGGCATAGAGATCCATCCTCACAACTTCTCTCTCTCTCTCTCTGGCCCAATGACTCTTTTTCTATTTATCCACAGTGAAATAGCTTCAACCGGAGAGAGAGTGAGGGAGACCCACTTTAGAATATCCCACAGCCCAATGGCTAGGACACTCATCTGGGAGCTGTCAGATAACTTCTCCCTCTCAGGCAGAGGGGGAACTTGAATCAGGGGGTCTCCCATATTGCAGGTGAGTACTGTAACCACTGGGCTAGAAGTTATGAGGGAGGTCCTCATTCACCCCAGATATTTTGTGTAAGTTTGTCTATAGGAGCCTGATCAGTAGGCAAGTTCTGAGCCCACTTTCCAGACTGGGTTCACAGACAAGTTAATTGGAGGAAGGCTTATCTTTCTCCAGTCTGTGCTCAAGGGCTTAGACTGCAGTGTGCAGGCTTAGAGGCAGAAACATAGCCACCTAGGGAACTTTCACTGCAAAAATGTAGGTGCCACGCAAGTTTAGACATGTTTAGTGCATGGCAGTAGCTGAGCGGGGGTTCTGTAAATCCCAGTGGGGCCCATCTGGGATTTAGGCACTTAAAGTAGCAGGTAGGCACCTAAGGCCCTTTGTGAATCTAGCCAACAGGAACTAGTTTTTACATTTGTAACCTGTGCTTAAACAGTATGGCTCTGTCCCTCTCTAGTGCCTACTTCACACAGACATTTAATCGCTCTGCTACAGCCTTTGAGCACAGGAACCTAGGTTCTTTAGCACAGGCCTTTAGATGTAGAGGTCCTGCATTTGGTCCCTGCTACCACTGACTCATCCAGGGGTGTCATGTTGAACGTGATTGACTCAGCTGTAATTCACACAAACACTTTGATAATAACTGGCTGCATTTTTCAAAACTTGGTGCCTAAAGCTTGTTTCTTAAATCCATAATTTGGTACCTCAAGAGAAGGGGTCTGATTTTCAAAGAGCAACCCCAGCAGCCACTGAGGTCATTAAAAGTAGGAGGTGCTTTGCACCTTTGGCAATCAGGCCATAACTAGTTAGTACCCAAGGAGGACCCCTGTGTCTGCATAGAGACCATTATGAGACTAAATACAAATTTAGGTTTGAACACTGTAGCCAATGTAATTTTGCCTTTAGTGCTCTATCCTTTCTTCCCCTCCTCCAGTTACTTCATATTTTCTTCCCTTAACTCATTTTTCTTTTATACAATTACAGTATTTTTAACCCAAAAGCACTCCTTCCTCTGTACTTTTCTTTCTTGTTTTTTCTCTCTGACATCTACTTTCTTAATCTGTATTAAAATATCTTTTCTCTTTAGAGCATTAAGCTTGAAAAAAACTAATTGAAAAGGACTACTGAGCTTCAGCACCAAAAGGATGCTGGGTACTAGTTTACTATCCAAACTAGATGTGTTACTGTTGACTAGGGTAGTGCTAAATACTAGCCAGTGAAATTGGACCATATAATCTAGTACCTGAGTCAAATAGGCACAAACACATAAACATTGGGGTGTGGCGGGCAGCAGGTATGAATGTTGAGGCCATCAAAAGATCATATAAAATGGGGGGGATTTTCCATTCCTTTTCCCAGCCTACCTCCTGCCCCACTTCCCTTGCACACAGAGTTTGCTCCTAGGAGTAGAACTGTATTAGAACTCAAACTAAGTTATCAGATGGTTATGGGTGGAAACAAAGGATGCATTGCTCCATGTGAAAGAACCTGTTCAACAACAACACTAGTGCACTAGTGGAGTTAAACGTGATCATCAGAACATGCTGACAGTAATACATCTAATGATCTAATTATTGCAAAATTAATTTAATTTCACTAACTGTAAGACTGAGCCAGCTGAAGTATTTTTTATTCTTGGATGGCCAAAGGGTTCAATGAGATCCACACACTTGATTAGAATATCACATATCTAATCAACGTGCTGATTCAGAAAGAATGGACAAGAATGCTGAGTGGATATATCATAGGCACAGTAGGAACTCTGAAATTCTGGTAAGAGATGTCTGGAGAATGGCAAGATTTTCATAAAAATTTACTCTTTTTTGCAAACGAAACCAAAAAATATTTGGTGTTCGAAAATGGTTTTTGATTATTCATTGAAAATTCATATAATTTCAAAAGAAACAAAATTCTCATTTCCAAAAAAATGCTGTTTTCATTGAAAAATTTCATCCAGATCTTTTTATATTATTGATCACTAACATGCTTTTAATTAATGTTTGAAAATTACCAGGGAAAAGTAGGCACATAGGATATTTTGGATTTCAAGGATCAATATAACCATTGATCAATATTTTCCAAATTCACTTTACAATTATTATATCCTTTGAAGACACAGTGACTCTTTTCAGACAGGCGCAGTTACACAGTATACAAAATAACTGAGTAACAAGGATTTCTCTCATGTTTTTTTTTTAAAATAAATCCAAGATAGTGGACATAAAAAACAATATATAATATAGGTCTTGAGTTTCTTCTCAGTTACATTAGTATAAATTAGGAATAACTCCACTGAAATCACCTGGTATAAATGATAGTAGAATCAGGCCCACAAGTTCTATGAGCTGTTATTATTGTTGTGTGTTTGTATTACCATAGCACCTAGGAGTCCTAGTGATGGACCAGGAGCCCAGTGTGCTAGGCTTTGTACAAACACAGAACTACTTGGTCCTTGGGCCAGTCATGTGGAAAGAAGCTGCTGCCACATGTCCACTAGAACTGGTCAAACAATGAAAATGTATTACATGAAACATTTTGAATTTTCAAAGTTGTTTCCATTTCAAAGTGTTAGAAATGGAGCCATTTTTTAGATTTTTGAAATTTTTCACAAAGTTTAAAAATATTTTCATTGAAAACATCAACATTTTTAGTTCACTGAAAACCCCAAAAACGTCAATGAGTGTATTGTTTTCAGTACAAAATTTTAAATGTGTAGAAGAAAAAAATAGGAAAATGTTCATGAAAAATTCTGAGAGCGTTGACAATTTTTCACAAATGCTGTTGGTTTTCAAACCAGAAGTTTTTCCTTGACCAAAAGAAAAAAAAAAGGCCTGTTTGTTCAAAAAGGTTTGACCACCTCTAGTGTCCACTTGGTGCCTCCTTGATCCAAGGGTAGAGGAATCAGGAACAGCTGTAATCTTAGCTCTTCTCATCCATATTTCCTGGCCAGCGGAGCTAAAGGGGAATATCACAATTTCCTGTTGGTATGGGCCAGCAGGAAATAATTAACAGACCCTTCCACCCACTTTGAGGTGAAGGGAATCAGGAAAGAAAATGTGTCTCAGAGGAGCATCTCTGAATCACAGTGCCTCCCAGGACTACTCTTGAGGTGGTGCAGTTTATACACCACCCCATCCTTCGAGTGATGCTGAAAGGCACAATCTAACCTTGTGTTGCTGTGTCTAATATTGGCATATATAATATTGGCAATATCTGATAACCATGAAAACAATACCTAGTTAGTGCCCAATACCTGATCCACCCAAGTGCCATTCTGAGCACTCAAATGTGAAAGCTGAGCTTCCCGTCTGTTTATTTTGCTCACTATTATGGGAACAGTAATCCTCATACCAAGTCTCTGACTTCTGCGGACTAAACTAGAATGTGAAATATCATATTGTTAATGATTATAATGAGCCCCTTCCTGGGTCATTCCAATGGACCAATTCCCACTTCCATGTCTATCCCAAATCTGTGGAAGTCAGTAAGAGAATGATTTCAATAGGCTTTGGATAAGGCCTAAGGGCCCAGAATGATTGCAATAAGAGCAGAATTAGCTCCATTGTCTCCTAGAATACTTTATACCTTATTGCAACTTTGTGAGACTAACAAAATTTCTCTAAAGCTTATTAAAATTTTTGTTTAAAGGTAACATTATGGAAGGTAGCATCTTTGTTTTTTCCTCTAAAGGGACAGCAGCATATATGTAGCACACGTAGACACATTTGCTATGATACAAGCATTTACAGGCAAAAAACAAACTTATTATACTTTAATTCAAAATGAAAATTGTGTGCAAGGAATTTAGAAATCGGCCCTTTTCTCCCTGCTTTCAGAATAGCTCAGTTATGTGTTTTTCTAGGTCTCTAACAAGTCAAAAGGGATGACAAACAGCAGCACTGCTGCCTGAAGACCAAGATGAAGACAATAGATTTGGTGAATAGATGTTCCCCTTTTAATTTAGAGAGGCTTAAACCTTTAGTTTGATACAAAGTTAAAATTCAGCTTTTGTCCAACTCGCTGAATGTGGAAGTCTCTTTATCGCTTTATAGGGTTGTATTTTTCCTCATACAGCCCATGGAAAAAAATATGCATAGAACCCTACAGAGGGTTGTAAGTGAAGCTCTTTTGGTTGTAAATTCCACAGAAACCTGCCATCCAAGAAAAATGAGTCTATAAATAAACCTTTTCAACCTTTTCACTAACAAGCAAAATTGACAAAGTCACAGAGTACTTTCATAGTGGAATGATGCAGCCTAAAATTATGTTTATGGGCAGTCAGTGAAATATAGGGATTTTGAAATTGGGCAATCATTCTTGAGTAATAGTTTGACAGATACCTGTAATTGTGGGATCTGGGACTGTAGTTTGAGTTAGATATAGATCATCCATGCTGGCCTTGTCTAGATTTAATTTGTGTTGTACTAGCATCTGAGTATTAAAATGCCTGATGTTAAAATCACAACCTGTCAAGTACTTTAGCACTACACAGTGCAAAAGGGGTTCTTCCATTTTATCAAAGCCATCGGTTTCTCTGATGATAACCATCACAGTTACTGGGCTAGCTGCATTAGTGTCCCATCTATGGTATCAGAGTAGATCCCTACCAAGGGTTAGACCTCACTCATTTACCTTTTCAGGTGTTCAGTCCCATACTTCTCCCACTCTTACACTGAGTCCTAAACTGCAGCAATCTGTTTATTGACCATGCTTACCCACTAGGTCGGACTGGTCTCAGTGGCTACAGTTCTTCCCTTCAGGGGCTTGTGATCAGAGGTAAATGCAGTGACCCAAAACGGACTTCTTAAAAGAAAATATATTGTTTAAATAACCACAGGAACAAAATATAAGAAAAAAATTAACAACAAGAGGCCTATATGCACGTCTATGTTACCTGGAGTCCAACGATCCTGCTCATGGGGACCCCAATAGGTCTAACTTCCCTGGAGCTCCCAAACTCTGAAGTCTGGGATTCACCTTTACTCTTTGCCTCTGAGAATATTTTTATATACAGACCCAAGTCCTATTCTTCTGTGTTTCCTTACGCTATGTCTATGCTGCACTTTGGTCGTTAAAACCCCCCTGATTGACAAAAATTGTAACGATGAAGAGCGCCGGTGTGGACAGTGCTTCGTTGGCAGGAGACGCTTTCCCAGTGAATAAACTACTGCCCCTCGTTGGGGGTGGTTTTATTTTGTCATCTGGAGAGCTCGCTCCTGGTGACAAAGGGCTGCTATACTGCTTACCTTACAACAGTGCAGCTGCAGTGACACAGCTGCACCATTATAAGCTGTGCAGTGTAGACAGAACCTTAGCCTTGGTAAATCAGTTCAGGCAGCTCAGCAGGAGTAGCAACATTAAAATCAATAGTCCTAGGTGTTTACTGAGTGGCTGTTATCTGGGATATTGCCTTCCATCCTACCTACATTTCCTGACAAGCCTGCTAAGTGAATTCACTCAGTATGCGCATACAGTAAATGTATCAATAACCAGGTCAACACATACTATTCACAAATTATTACAGGCACCTCCAAATCTAACACAATAATTTCTTCATTTCAGATGTAATCCTTCTTTGTCTCACTGCCCCACGCAATCCCTTACCCATTCTCAAACTGTCTTGCTCTCTGCCATTCACTTCCAGTCCCTGAATTTAAATGGTGTGATATATTCTGACTTTCTACTGTCAGTGTTTTCATGTCTGTTTTCTTGCTTTGGTATTTGGTGCTCAAGTCTTTTCTAAAGCACTTATATTTCAATGTGTGTGGCCTTTTTAAAATTTATTCTTCTATTGAAGCTCTGACGCACACAATGCAGAAGACAATACAGAGGAACATTCTTGCTGAGGCTCGTTCATCTGTAGGAGTGTACTACACTATCTTCAGAAACCTATTTTATTATGCCTTTCTGGCTTTTTTGTCTTTGCATATATTTAAAGATTGTCACTTCTGTACACTTTAGCAGTCTCTAAACTAAGGAATGAATTTGCAGCATAAATGCGACATGTAACATGCAGATCACCTAGAAACGCAGACAGGAGCTGCATACATAGCACCATGAATAGACACAGAATAGCTGCTTTAATTTCATCAGTTCCCTTATGCCAAAGGAAAGTGAAATTGTCTCTTAATGACCTTTGCTGTGCAGCTGCACTGCGTGAATCTGTTTTTGATGCTTCAGTTTTCCTAATCACTGGAATTGTTCTCCCTAGTGTGTACATTGCATTTAAAATTTTGGCAACGCTTTACAAAAGCAACTAACCATTACTCATGTTTTTAGCATACATTGGGGGGACATTAATCATAAAGGGTGCTAACCTAGATGTTATACTGAATTCAGTAAATCCAGTCAAACATTTTCTCTTCATTGAATTAATTATTAGAGGGCTAAAGCAGCACCTCCAGACAAAAAAATCCTAAAATTTAACCTTCCTTAAAAGTGCTGCAGTTTAACGGAGGATACATTCAGCACTTTAGACATTTTATTTTTGAACCACAGCACTGTCACTAGGAAATAATAGTGATAGTATAAAAAAAATAGTGTTTTTGTAAGACTCCTTAAAAACACACACAAATCATGAGTCCCCTCTTCTGTCTTCATATCAGAAGTTAATTAATAAACCTTGTTCTCAAAGCTGGCCTGACATCATGCCTTCTGTGAGTCTGGGCTATGTTCTTTCACTTTGCATATAAGCCTCCTTGGAAGGCCCAGTGTGGAAACAGGACTTAGCTAGTGTTGAAAGAAGAAATTCTGTGTGCAAAACACCTTGCTTTGCCAGAACACACATGCTGAGAGTCCTCCTAGCCTAGGGATTCTCACAAAAATTTTTGGTAGCCTCAGAGTGTGACCACCAACTCTTGCTGGTGGCCACTCTGACGATTCTTCCTAAATTTGTTAATAAATATGCACATATACATGTCCAAATCATTGTAATTCATTTATGTAGGGGTTTATTTGCAGACTCAATAAAATAATGTACAGTTGTCTCTATTCTTTACTGGACAAAGCAGAATAGAAACAGGTGCTTTGCATGTTGTCTTTTTTCTTGATTCTTTTGCTTTTTTGATTGCCCTGTTTTATTTTTTAAGATTTCTTAGCTATTAAGTTGTGAAAAAGTGATATGAACATACAACAAATATCACTTTTCACAGCATACTTACACGAGCCTGGGGACAAATTAAGTCCTGAATGGGGAAGTGAGTATGGAGGTAGTGGGGCTCTGGGGAAGGCAGTGAAGGGCAGGAGTGATGGGAGGGAGGTACCTCGAGGCCAGAGCCCACCACTGTGAGGCAGGGAAATGAAGCCTGCCACCCATCACCCCAGGGCTGAAACCCCACCTCACCACCCCTGGAGAAGGTGGGGAACTCCCTGACTCCCTGCTCCTCCAGCTTGCATGTCATAAGCTGCACACTACCTGAAAGGATGCTTAACAAGATTTAACTCAAACCTCTTAGGAGCCTGAATCCTGGACACCAAATATAGCCCACCAATATATATGTATATGCATTGTATGGTCAACGGGGTTGAGTGCTATGAATGAATCCAACAAAATCAAAACTGATGACAAATGAGATCATTATGAACCTTCAAAAAAAAGTCACTTTCAGTAGAATAACCAGCTCTAAAACCAGCCTGAAAGGATACAGAAGGCCACAGTGATGAAAAGGCAGCAAGACAGCAGTGGGTAAGCAATTTGGCGGAGTAAGTAAAAATGGGTTGAAAACAGTTAATAGCCTAAGAGTCTAAATTAGCTTTTTATATAATATAATGTTTCTCAACCTGAGGGTCACAACCCCCAGAGGGATTGGGATGGGTTTAGGGGAGGGTGGGGGTTGCAAATACAGTGCTGGTGTTATGGGGTGGCAAGCAGGGCAATTGTCTGGGGCCCCATGCCACCAGGTTTCCATGCTTCAGTCCAAAGGGGGTCACCAGCACAAAAAGGCTGAGAAACACTGCTCTAATATACTTCACCAGTGCACGTCCGCTACAATGGGGGAAATCGCAAAAATCAGGTATGAGTAAATGTCAGCAATAAAATAGCCCCCCTCAAAAGAAAAACAGAAAGAATAGGATCAGACCAAACAAACCTGTCTTTTGGCTGAGTAACCAAAGGAATAATATCATCTAGTGAAAGCGAAAGAAAAGAATACAGGAAACAGAAGAGGACAAGGAAGGAAGGAACTGTAGCGTAAAATCTATTTTCCCAAGGAATACTCTCAGTGCCTCATAAATGTGCATTCGATGTCTAAACCTGGTCTCCCTTTCCTAAAAGGGACAAAATATAACAGACCTCAAGTTCTTTTTGTTCAACAGAAGTGACCCCCTCCTAGCAGTTGTCTCCTTTTGCTTTTAACTAGTTTGGGAAGTGTGGCTAGTGATTAACTTGCAAGAAAGTGAAGAGAGACAAGGTGGGTAAGGTCATATATTTTATTGGGCCAGCTTCTGTTGGTGAGAGACAGAGCTCTTCTTCAGGTCTGGAAGTGCCCAATTATGGGTTGGGGTAGGTGGGGAAGCTGATAAACAATAAGACAAGAACACCTTGTCACCTATGGGTGAACACTTTTCATAAAGCAATCACTCTACAGTTGACCTCTTAGTCCTCATCCACAACAGAAACTTGTTCAAAAGACAAGCCTGGGAGCTTAAATTAATAACTTTGTTAGATATTAAAAATCATGGACTGAATAGACACACTGGATTTGTGGCTTATTATATCAATGTATAGCTCACTAACTCTGCCCCCTCTCCACCATGATTACAGATATGTTGTTAACTGGCCACTTCACTTGAATGGTCCCTTGAAATATGTGTTTACTTATACTAAACAATCTGTTCCACCATTTATACAGCTGTGACACTCCAAGGCCTGGTTTACACTAGAAAATAGGCCCTCTGGCCGTGTCACCATTTGTGTTTTCCCCCTTCTGGGTGGGGGAAAGGTATATCAGTCCAATTCCTGTCACTTCCCCAGTGGCGAGTGGGGGCGAGTGGGGGGACCCAGGCACACCTACTAATCCAAATTCTGGCCTAGGGAGTCAGTAGATAACAGCCTCCTGCTGCTTCTCCTTAACTTCTCCACCAGTGGTGCTTCAATTCCCTGGGCCACTTCCCCACAGTCCCAACACCTTCTTTGCCCTCTTCTCAGGGCCTCCAGCCAGTGCATCCCAGCAGCCAGCCAGGAGCTCTCCCTTGCTCCCTCAGTCCCTGCCAGCAACTGCCCTGTCCAAGGTGCTACCTTCCTGCAGCCTGCTAGGAACACAGTCCCCTCTCCTTGGGCTCCCTGCAGCAACAAAGTGTCTCTGGCCCTGCAGGCCCTCATATGTGAGTCCTCTGGGCCCTGACTGGCTGCTCCATGCAGCCTCTTGCTGATTGGCTGCTCCTTGCACAGCCTCCTTAGGCGGCTTTTAATCCCTTCCTTTCCAGTGTGGGGTGAACCCGCCATCAAAACCTTTGTTTCCTTTATTCCTAAATCACCCATTCCAAACTCAGGTGGGTTTTTTGGGGGGTAGGAGAGGGAAGAGGGAGTTGAGCTTAACACAGTGAATAAAGTCCCTTCATAGTAATAGCTACAAAGTTAAGCTTTCCGCTATCTTCCATGATCGTAAGGCTAGTCTTCCAGCCTTCCTCCAGTCAATTTTTTTGAGTACTAATTACCTCCAGTATCACTTCCAAATCTTTGAAATGTGCCCTCAAATATGTTTAAATGATTATTCTATTAAGTAACACAGAAAATATCCCTTTAAACAAATATTTAACAATGTTTATACTTAGGTGAAGAAAAAAACTCCACGCTAAACACATTACAACAAACAATATAAAATTTGCAAATAAAAATGGGGAGAGCAGAGACTAAGAGCAGTGAATTATTGGAGAGGAAGGGTAACTTAACTTTTCAGTTGCTTGGTTAGTTGGTTTGCCAATGGTGTGTTATACTAAATGGTACTACTGCACTTCACTTATATTTGGGTACCAATTTCATTGTACTTTTAAGTTAGGTCAAGGATGCCTAAACGAGTTTGGTTAGGTTCTCTTCATTAGTGTGTGTCTAAACCTAAGTAACAAACCAATCAACCAATAAAATGAAATTATCCCACATTTCAGCTCAGACATGGGTATGACATTCTCTTAAGTGTCTCTGGATGACCTCTGAGAGGATATGTAATAATGGAATACATCAGTTCCTACCTTTCATCCATTCTGACTTTGAAGGTATAGATCCCTTTGTCCATTGTCTCATTTTGCATGCTTTTTGTGGCTGAAAATGCTATAAAATATTCTTTGATGTCTGTTTAATATAATTTCTCCTGTGCTTTTAAAATACAAACATCTGGTAAATACTGCATGTACTTATTACTTTTGTAATTTTTCTTCCCTATTAACCCTCTTAATGAGTTCCTTCACTTCCTCCCAACCCTCTTGCATTTATTCAAATATTGTATCCAAGTTCCATTTTCAAAATTTGTCTGTTCCTCTGACACCCACCAGCCTTAGCCATCTCCACAGTTCCTCAAATCATGTTACAATATTTTGTCCCAGCTGAGGAAATTCAGAGGACACAGTCATGGGAGAAGCATCCTTTCACTTCACGGCAGCTTGAAGAATGCAGAAGCTTTTCTTCTATATTAGTTTTTATACTCATCTCAATAGTACATGAGATCCTTCCAGCAGTGCATTAAGTGATGTGACTAACATCTGCTGTGTGAGGTTTGTTCTTTCTCTGATCCTCTCCCCAAAGAGACAATTACGTGTGCCATGGAGTGTTTCCTTTTGGTGGTTAAATGGAGTTTGAACCTTCATTGTCACATAAAGTGCTCTTTCTACTGCTTCACTACGCCAATGAATAAGTGAATTCCTCCATAAAATGAATACCTCTTCTAGATGTACCAGGAATTTTTGCACACAAACAGGCCCACATTTGGGATTAGCTAAAATGTCATTTCCTCCTATTCCAAAATGCACTGGAGAGTCCAAAGATATCTTAACCATCAACTTTCAGGTTTAACATATTATCAAAGTGACAGGGAAAAAGGGACCTTCTGTCTTGACTGCTTTCTGCCCAGGGCAATTCAAACCAGGTAAAGTTAATATCTATTTACCTTCTAAACTAAGTAAGAGATTATAAACCAGGTAAGAGATGGACTATTATTAATCTCTTTTAAGCATTCTAAACATCACTACATATGTAATAAACAGCATGGTCTAGTAGATCGGGCATGAGACTGAAATTCAGGAGAGTTATATTCCATTTCCAGTTCTGCCACTGCCTTACTGGGTGATTGTGGACAAATCATTTAATCCTTTTGTATCCCCTTCTGTCCCATATCTGGCTTTTATATTTGTCTTTTCTTACTACAGGTTTGTACAATGCCTAGCACAAGGTGACCCTGAGCTTGGCTGGGGCCTCTAGGTGATGCTATAATATAAATTAATAATAAAAAATTACAAGGACAGCATTGCCTGGATGTGGTGTCCTTTTATAGAGAGACCAAACAAATAAAATAAAGTAGAAAGGTTAACCAGGGATACAACCTGTGTTTGGGAATTGGTTCCAGGTGGATGATACAAATCAATAATGAATACTACAACCGTTGTAATTTGGGAGTTGGAGATTGTAGCTTGACATAGAAAATTAAGGCCATGATTTGAGGAGTACCTAAGTACCAACTCTAACTATACTGTGAGTCCTGGGTGATGTCCCCATTATTTAAGTTAATTTTTCTAGGAACATGTATGCAGTGAAGGCATTAATCTGTTCCCTTTCAAGTAAGAATGATTATTTAGTCCAGTGTCTCACTAAGTACCTTCTGGCAATAAAGAACACTATATAGATGAATTTCTCTTGATGTTTGTTCAGACCTGGTGTGGTCAAATCACTGAGAAACTCGTGGATATTAGGAATCTTCAGCTTCCTAAATATTCGTCTCCAATTTGCTCATTTTCTGCACTCCCACTCTGCATATTATGCTTGGTACGTTCCTCATTGCTATCGTTATTTATTCTAGGGACCTTTTCAGATTCTATGCATGATCTAATAATAAAGTTGTGCAATAAGGTTTTATTTCTGCTGTTTATGGGGACTGTCTCAATTTGTTCACTGTCATAAGAAGTTGGCATAACCAAACCCAGACTCAAGTCCTCAATACTTCACATTTTCTACTTTCCTGAGATGAGTTTTCAGTCTCTCTGTCCTCCAACTACCTTGATTATATATCCAAACTCCATCAAGGGTCCCACATAATGATCATCTACAAGTATTTGATCTGTGTATGTACTGAGGGACAGAAGGAACTATTCAGTGTAGTACAAGTATAACTGGAAAAAATGGGATGAAATTAAGACAGGGAAACTTTAAGCTAATTATCAGGAAAATATAACTGATCGTGGGGTTTATTAGATTGTGAAACAGTCAGCTGAGGGAAGCAGTGCAAACCTCAGTGCTTTTGAAAGTGTACAGACTAAATCATTAGAAATTGTACTGTTGGGCACAATCTTCCAGTGGCAAAGGGATGGACTAAGTTATTTGACAGATTACCTAATGTATTATTCTGTTTCCATGGGACACACCATTGCCCCAACGAACAGTATGGGGACTCCCCGTCTCTATTTTGGGGTAGCTAAACCTTTGACACCCCTCCCCACACATGGTCTGCTCCAGGAATGCCCTATTAGGCCTCAGGCCTCTATTTGTCACCTCTCTATGGGCAGGGACCAGCATCCTTCTGTCTTCTGACTGGGCTTTTAGACTGCTTCCCCCCTTCAATTCCTTGTGTTTATCCCAGCAGCTGTGATTAACAGTCCAGCACTTGTGCTTTGCTGTCTCTCCACAGTCTATGAACAGTGTATGCCAGCAGTTAGAAGTAAGCACACAGCTCTTTCAAAGAAAAATACATTTAAGGATAAATGCTTGGTCAGCCAATCGCTAAGACAAACAAGTTAGTTACAGGAGATACTGCTGCCAGCTTCTTATTTACAATGTCACTTGAAAGTGAGAACAGGCTTTCACATGGCACTTTTGTAGCTGGCATTGAAAGGTATTTATGTGCCAGATATACTAAACATTCGTATGCCCCTTCATGCTTTGACCACCATGCCATGTGAATGCCTGTTCTCACTTTCAGGTGATATTGTAAACAAGAAGCCAGCAGTATTATCTCCTGCAAATTGTAACCAAACTTGTTTGTCTGAGCGACAGGCTGAAGTAGGACTGAGTGGACTTGTAGGCTCTAAAGTTTTACATTGTCTTATTTTTGAATGCAGGTTTTTTTACATAATTCTACATTTGTAAGTTCAACTTTCATGATAAAAAGATTGCACTACAGTACTTCTATGAGGTGAATTGAAAAATACTATTTCTTTATCATTTTTACAGTGCAAATATTTGTAATAAAAATAATAAAAAGTGAGCACTGTACACTTTGTATTCTGTGTTGTAATTGACATCAGTATATTTGAAAATGTAGAAAACATCCAAAATATTTAAATAAATGGTATTATGTTGTTTAACAGCGTGATTAATTGAGATTATTTTTTTAATCACTTGACAGCCCTAGTTTAGAACTTTATAGATATAGATATAGATAGATTTACATATTTTCTGTAAAGAAGTAGGACTGAGTGGACTTGTAGGCTTTGAAGTTTTATATTTTGTTTCTGAGTGCAGTTATGTTACAAAGTAAATCTACATTTGTAAATTACACTTTCACAGTAAAGAGATTGCACTACAATACTTGTATGAGGTGAATTGAAAAATACTATTTTTTAAAAATTATTTTTACTATTTATTTTATTATTGTAATAAAAATAATATAAAGTGAGCACTGTACACTTTGTATTCAGTGTTGTAATAGAAATCAATATATTTGAAAATGTAGAAAAACATCCAAAATATTTAATAGATTTCAATTAGTATACTATTGTTTAACAGTCTCATTAATTGCATTTAATTATTTTAATCACAATTAATTGTTTTGAGTTAATCGCATGAATTAACTGAGATCAAATCAACAGCCCTAGTCTAAACACGTATTTAAGCTTACCAATATCCTCCCCATCAGTCCTATGGAGACCTTGGCAAGTTCCAGTCCATTTGTCAAAATGAAGACCTCTGTCAGTTCATGCTAATTCTTTATACCCTAGGTTCTTTCTTGGTCTCCTTGGTCTCTTGAACCCAGGCTGAATCAGTACATGCACACATCCTGAAGGAGTGGTACTTCTCTGGAGCTGTTTATCTGTCCCAGGGACTACATTAATCATCCACACATTGCTTTTAGCGCCTTCCAGAGCTTCAGCAAGCCTCCCCAGTGAGGCAGACTGCAATCCCCAGTCCAAAACGATACAGACTACATTGATAAAGCCAATACACTAGTTTCCAAAGATACTGCAGATGGTTGCAATATCTGTGACAGCCCCAACTAAGTTAACAATGATCTCCTCTTCCCACCTGGAGGGGATGGCAGGTCTAGCCATCAGTGAGGATGCCCACTGCCTCTAGCACCCCAGGAGATTGTGTTTTGGGAGCTTTCATGTCTTCAGTGGGCTAGGGTGGATGTTGGCATGAGCAGCACTCACACTGGTCAGGGAGGGCTCTCCGAGAACTGGGTTTTAGGAAGAACTGGCAGTGATTCTGTGCTCAATGGGAGCTGGTGAAGGAATCTGGGAATGGCACATGGAAGAAGCCAGGAAAAGGCCAGAAAAGAGGGCCTGACCAGCAACAGTTAGGTTCCCTGGGAAAAAGCGGAGCAGGGCATGCTTGGGTTTCGGGGAAAATGCTCTTTCAGGTTCTAGGGTAGTAACCTGTAACAGAGGGAAGGCTCAGCTCTTCCTATAGTGCCACCTAGGAAGGTAATGAAAAACCTCTGCACTGGGGGGGGGGGGGGGGAGGGGGAGAAATGGGGAGGGCTGATGAATGACTTTTTTGGTGTTGCTTAGACTTGTTGGTTTTTCCCAGAGGGGAGAAGACTTTTGTTTTGGCCAAAGAGTCAAACCATCAAACCACCAACTCGCTGAAGCACTTACATACAAGAGGTTTGGGAGAAACAGAGACACAGATGACCTGACTCAGGACAGGGTAATCTGCAAGATTGCAGGGCCAACATACCCACTGTGAAATAGTCACCCAAGAGATTTGAGATTTGTCTGTCTTCTGGGCAGAGCAAACTGCACTCTCCCTCACCGATCGACACACACACACGCACAATGGAACAATACAAAGGATACGCCATAATGGAAACCTCAAAATGCTTATTAGTTACTACCCTGCTTAGGTTTATAGAAATGAAATGTCATTTCTCCCCTTTAAGTAGATCCTTAACTCTCAGATACACACTTCCATTCACTGTCACAAGAGCTTTTGGGTTTGAGTAAAAACAGGATAATACATAATCCAGGTTCTGAGTATTTTGAACAATACATGCCTTTGTCTATTCTGTAAATTATCTGCAGTCTTGTCATGCCTTATTATGTATGTGAAGCCACAATGAAAACCCAATACAAATAAAATTGCAAAAAAGGGGGTGGGGGGAAGGAAAATATCACTTGCTTCCAAATGTAATAAGTGCAAAAGTAATAGGAATGAATTCTTATTTCCCATATTTTCTAAGAAAGTATTACAAACACTGAATAAAATCTCCTTCACTTTTCCTGTTTTATATTCCTTTGCCTAACAGAGTGTATTTTGAAATCTTACAGATCTCCAACAGCAAAGAAACATGAACTTAATGAAATCAGAAGAAATGGGGTGGATGGAATCAGGTAAATTAAATGGGTTTTCACATCTGGAGATCTGTGTTCAAATTTGACAAAATCTAGTGAAATGAACTTGATAATTTTACTGACTTACTAGACTTGTTCGTATCAGAAAAACACCATGCCATTCAATATAACTACCAATTTATGGGCCTGGAAAGACTGGTTGGAATTGCAGGATAATTGTAGGTCAACAGATTGAGACTGATTAACACAGCCATGTGTGGAAGCTTGTGTCTGACTCATTCATGAGCACTGGAGATTTTCCCTCTCTTAACAAAACTTTTAAGCCATAAGAGAATAAAAATGACTACAAAATGCTTTTAATGACCTCATAGCTAACTGAATTATTGACATTTACTAGTTACCACACAATCATCTTCCACCTTCTCCTTCCCTTACAATAAGCCTTATTCAATATTAATGTTTCTTCTGTGTTGCTGTTGAGAACACAATGTACTGCCTATGCCCTAATAAAAAGCAGTTGATATTTATTATTTCCTAAACAGCAGGAATACTGTACTTACCAGCATGATCTTAGCAACAAGACAGTTGGACCAAGAACTAGATGAGCATAGATGATAACAGATGGAAAGTCTGACTGAGGATAAAGTTCAGATATGTGAGGGAATCTGAATAGGTTTTTTTTCAAGCTACTTCCGTTCTGAAAAGTAAAGTTGAAAGAATTTATTTGCCTGAGGAAAAATAGCTCAGAATCGAGCTTGCATTAAACATCTTCAACAATATTTTAATAAAAACCACTTCTACTGAATGGTGTAAAAGTTTTTCTGCATTAAATTCACCTATAAACAAGCACATTAATAGCTAGATTCTGCCATCCTTACTCACTTTGCTCCAGCTGTCATTTTAAAAAATCTGGTAGCAAAAAAATGTAGAAGTAGCACATATAAGAGTCAGTTTGCCAGTTGACTCTTAGGTATGGCTACCATTTTTGCCTCACATTAAAAATGCTGAGGCCCACAGATGTTTGGTTTTGTGTGCTCTGTGAAACTTGCCCCAAATGTAACTGCCAGAAGTTGCTCAGACATGGTCATTCAGCTGCCTTAAAGCCCCACTAACATCAACTATTTTGGGATCCCAGGACCCTCACAAGGAGCCCAAGAAGAACATGCCATTTAGAAAATAGTGACAACTGCTCCAGAGAGCTCCTCAGATACATAGTCAAATGGACAAAAGAAAGAAAAAAAATGTTATACTTACTATCAAGTCCGGGCTCAGGGAGAGAGAAAGCTTTTAAGAGGCACCTGAAAGACACCACAAGAGAAGTGAGAAGTCATCTTACTTGCCAAAAGCCAGTTTGCAGTTATGCTTTTCTTTCTCAGTTTGGTACAAGACTAGTGTAGTGTTGCTGCAAAGACTTAAAGAATGTTGCAAAACAAGAACGGTAACAACTGACTTCTGGAGTTGGCCACTTGCAATGTCTCAGGCTGCACCAAAATACAAATAAAAGTAAATTATGTTTGGTGCACAGTCTGGCAAATAATGTTCATCTGCTATATCCTTGCCAGCTGAGAGGACGGATGGCTCAGAGGTTAGGGCAGCAGCTGAGGACTTGGGATTCACTGCTTCACCACAGACTTCCTCCGTGACCTTGAACAAGTCACTTAGCATTTTGTGCCTCAGTTCCCCATCTGTGAAATGGTGATATAAGAGTACTTCTGGGGTGTTCTGAGGATAAATATAGTCAAGACTGTGAAACACTTTGAGATCTACTGATTAAAAGTAGACTACATAAAATCTAGGCATTATTATGAAAAGCTACATTAACAGATATTAAGATTGTGTGAGCCCTGAAAAGCCAGGAAATACCAAAGTTAAAGTCTCACAAACAACCTTAACTCTACCCCTGTCATGGTTCAGGGCATGAGAAACAATTGTAGGTTAGGGAGAAACTTACCTTATTAGCTGGTTATATTAGAATTGTCCACTACAGAGAAAAAGCGCCCTTTTTCTGACCGTAGGTATTGGCTGTTGTCAAAAAAGGACACTGGTTCAGATGTGCCACTGGTCTGATCCAGTATAGTAGCTCCTTTGTGCTGAATACATTATTGTAAGTGATCATATAATCAAAGACTATTTCTTAAATGACAACATGATATCATGCAAGAGAACGATTTTATTACTGTGGTTATCCAGGTTTGAAGAGGTCTCATCCTTAAAACTGGCATATAGAAATATTCTTAGAAAGAAGCAAATGTTTTGGAAGCGTGGTTTTTCCCAAAACATTCTCTTAATTACATTCTTATAGAGAGCCACCTGTTACAGTATCAGGGAAAACATAGGCACTGAATAAATGGACAAAGTTTTAATTTCAGAACTGTGCGCTGAGTAGTGGTAACTGCAGATAGCAGCCGACCTGCTGGCTGCGAGTGCTACAGTTGCGCCTTTGCTGAATTTCTTGCTGACAGTATAGTATTGAATATTGCAGTAGCAGTCTGTACTCTTTTTTGTCAGCCTGTAAAAAAGTGTAAAAACACTAACGATTTTTATTATATGAAGCCGTTAAGTCTAAAATGTTAAGAGTATTTGGAAAAAAAAGTTTTGTTTTGTTTTATTTCTAGGCCTAGAAACGTATGTGACTAATTATCACATCTAGCTATACCACTCATGTAATTTTACTCGTTTAGAGTAATAAGTAGTCAGAAATATCACTGGAAACAGATCTATTTGCCTGCTGGTTGCATCTCTGTTGAGTACATCTCTAAACAAGTAAACTGCTTCTCAGTGATATGTTTTTAATGTCTGATTTCTCATAAAATACATTCTTGATATTATCCATCTGCCTTGGTAATCAGGCATTGGTTATGTAAATTTATGTAATGAACCACTTAGACATTTCATCTATACTATTCTAGCTGAGATTCAATGACTTCACTCACCTTGGTTTGGACTAGCAGGGTTAAGGCCAAAGTTACTTTCCTTGCTTCTGCATTTATATTTTAGGATGTTCCCCAGAGATGTGGAAGTGAACATGTCCCATCTGTTCATATGGATACTGTTGCTTTTGCTTAGTCCTCATCATTACCCTTCCCCCATACATATCCCAAGCCTCACTATGCCTCTTTAACCTGCAGTTAGTAGGGTGAAGTAGACTGGGAAAAGACAAATAAGGGGTATAAATTCTCATGGTTCAGTACATAAAACAATCACTAAATACCTTGGATTAGGAAGACATTTTCTTTATTAAGAAATTATACCATAATTCTCTGCTACATTGCACTTGCTTTGAAACATTTGGTACTAGCCCTTTCTGGAGACAGAAAACTAGATTGCATGACTGGTTGGGTATAGTGATTTTTATGAATACATGATGTCCTCTGAGGTTTTTGTTCACGTATGGCAGTTTCATTATATTATCTACCTTTTCCCACAATGAAATTCAGCTCTGTGCTATGCTTTGAAATACTGATCTTTTCAATATGAAAATGTCATCCCCACTCCAGTTCTATTCCTCTAAAATGAGAGCCGCAGGTCTGATGACTCCAGAGAGATTTAGAGCCAGTCCATGGTTACACAGTTTGGTCCTATTTTAGGTACATATATGCCCTCCATTACCATAGTATGAGTACCTCAGAGTCTTTAGTGAAGTGATTCCCAAACTTGTTCTGCTGCTTGTGCAGGGAAAGCCCCTGGCGGGCTGGGCTGGTTTGTTTACCTGCCGCACCCGCAGGTTCGGCTGATCGTGGCTCCCAGAGGCCGCGGTTCGCTGCTCCAGGCCAATGGGAGCTGCTGGAAGTGGTGTGGGCCAAGGGACTCATGGAAGCTTATGCTCAAATAAATTTGTTAGTCTCTAAGTTGCCACAAGTACTCCTTTTCTTTTTGTGGTTACAGACTAACAGGGCTGCTACTCTGAAATCTGTTAATTCAGAGATCAGAAGTACATATTAACATTTAGATTTACTGTCAATAAAGGCTATGGCTGTATTCATCTCTCTTTGAAATGTATAGCAAATGATCTGTGAATGGTGGAAAAACAGGCAATTGCCTTATGTTGATCTGTGTGAATAATTACCGGTGATGCTTAGGAAATGAGTGTCTATTGTTTGCCAAGGGACTCCAAGCTATCCAAGAAAAGGAGTACTTGTGGCACCTTAAAGACTAACAAATTTATTCGAGCATAAGAAGCCCTGAAACTGTATAAAAAATGGCTTGGGTCCTGATCCTGTCATCTGAGATGTGCTTGATGCTTCAATGCAGGGGAAGCTTAAGCCACAAGATTGAGATCCCAGCTCTGACTGGACCACCCTGAATATAAACATTGGACTATAACCCATGGACCAATTCTGAAAGAACTCTTTGCAGCTACAAAGCTCACCATCTCTGCTATGAATCTGAACCTCAAGAATTATACTCATGTCTGTACCTATATTGATCTTTTAACCAATGCTCTCTCTTTCTTTTTTAATAATTTTTAGGTTAGTTAATAAGAATTGGCTGTAAGCATATATATCAGTAAGATCTGGAATATTCATTAACCGGGGAGGTAATGTGTCCAATCCTTTGGGGTTGGTAGAACTTTTTTATATGATGAATAAGATTTTCAGTAATCTTCATCATAAATGACTTGGGTGCCTAGGTGGGGGCCTGACGCTCGGTTACTTTAAAAGAACTGTGTTGTTGACTTTCGGGTAACCGGTGAGGTATTATAGAAACTATTTTGTATTGTCTTGGTAAATCTAAGTATTGGAATATCCACCAGCTTTGGGGTATTGTCTGCTCCATTCTTTGCAGTTCATCCTAATTGAGTGACCTCACCTGGCTCCCTTGGGAATCTGGTCACAATCCCACATTCTCCAACATTGTTGCTTAAAGAACAGAGCAAATGCTTATTGTAAAATACCATTTCTGTATTGGACAGAAATCCTCTACTGTGGCACCTGACTGTATAAAGTATGATAAGAAGTTTTATGAAAAAGGTGTTAGTTTATGGCAGACCTCATACAATTTGAAATAATAAATAGCACAATTTACATTTACAATAATAATTACATTTGTGTATATAGCACCTAAATCCAAGGCTTTCAACGCATTTTATATGCATTAATTCAGAGAGACTAAACACTATTGTGTGGTATGAACTATTATGACCCTTAAGCTTCCCCTGATGCATAGTGGAGAGTGGAACAAGAAGCCACAGTGGGGTAGGTTATCTGGAGGGGTGAAAATGCTTAAGTGGGATGCTTCCTCCTCCACATATTCAGTTCTTCCTATAGCCTGGTCCAACTGAAACAATGCATGGAGCCAGAGGTGAAGAGAGAAGCTGTATTAAACATGCTCTCTCCCCCCTGCCCTGACTGTGGCCAACCTGCAGAGAAAAAGGTAGATATTTAGCACAGCCCAAAGTAAATTACCTTCTGTTGTTGTGTGCTCAGAATATCCACCTTACTGAGATGCAAAATGAAGCTGGAAGCTGATGGCAGCTCAGTTACTTGTGCTGCTGTTCTGCCATGGAAGCTACAGGAAAGGGCAGAGAGATTATGTCCATGTGTGTCCAGAATCCCCAAGGCAGGAGGTCCAGATACCCACAGATCCCGGAATCTCAAATCCTTTTTCAAGCTCTTCTTGACCCAGTACTCTTGCCAGTCCCACAAAGCAGAGAAGGTGAATGCTCATACTCTATGGCTCCATTGAAGCCACACAGTTGTTACTGCATTAATTTGTTCCCACCTGTGTGCTTCCAAGCAGGAGTTGAGCATATGGGCCTATATTTTTATATTGACTTTACATAGGAGCAAACTGAGCCATAGAGCACAGGGGCTCTACACCTAAGGTCATAACAGCAAGTCAGTTGCAGAGTTAGGAATAGGATCCTCATCCTTGCCCTGCTAGGCCATACTTCTACCGCAAATTCATTATTAGATAAAACAGCCCCCACGATTGTACAGATAGCTGGTAAATGAGCCAGCCTGTCTTCTCTAGCTTGGATTGCCTGAAACAGACTAGTGTATGTAAAAGGAAAAAATATAATACTTATTCTAATCTCATATTAATTAACTTCGATGTGTGCAAGATGTCTTGTAATTACATTATGTTATTTCAATGATATTGGATCCCATTCAAAATGATGGAAATATTCCAGCTACCTTCTCTCTTTGAATAACAATATTTAATATTGAAAACCAGGTAGTTAAATGTTTGGATACAAAGCTACTTCTTTCTTTTACCTAGACGCAGAATAGATACCAGTTTGGGTCATTCTGCTTCAAAGATTTTCACAGGCTGAATTTTATTTCACACTGAGGGCTGAATTTTAAAAAAGCTACAAATTGCACAAATACATGTGGGTGCTGTATCTGCCATTTAGCTGTCTAACTACCTAATAGGCACATGCAGTCAGGTAGTTTGAAGTCTAAACTACCTAAATTGAACCCATAGACAAATACAGGTGAAAAAACATGGTGTCCCAAGGGGCAAAGGCTAGGATGAAAGATCAGGCCCTGATTATGTCCTATAATCATGTGTAATAAAGAATTCTCATCTAAAGGACCCGAGTACTGTAGAATAAATCCATAAAAATGGGTCCTCCATTCCCAAACCATCCAGGATGTGGCAGTCTATCTTGGGACAATCACTTGCTATATTAGTGATTAATATTTAAGCTATGTATGGAAAATGTTTCTAGTGAATGTTGCCATTTAAATCATTTAAAAAAAATCATTGGAAAAATTTGTCTGAGGGTGGAAAGGGGTCAGTTGCTTAAAACAATAGCTATTCCTATTTTCATTTAGGTTTAAAACAAATGAAACAGATTTTTGTCAAATTATGAGATCAGAAAGATGACAAAAGATCAGTCATTCTAACCCCTCTGCGATAACAGGAAACTGTTTTGGATATGTCTCTTTGATACTGAAGGGAAATCCTTTTGTAAACCATTTCAATGGAAGGTGAAAATCCCCAAGTACTTGATAATATGCAGTCAAGGCTGAATCCCCACTCTGGCAGAAGGTAGGGGCCCACAAGGATTCTAAAAATTAATACTGGCCACTCCAGGCTTGTATTAAACTTCCAAGGTTACAGCTTTTCTCTGACCTTGGCTTGGAAAATGCTGCCACCACCCAAATGCAAAAACCAACCAACAAACAACCAACCCGTGGACCCAGGAACACTTGGGAATTCGTCCCTGTGGGGTACCCTCAAGCCCTTTCACCCCCACTCTGGGGAAGACCTGAGAAAGAAAACAAAGGAAATTAGTGGTTGCCACCAGCTAATTAACCAACATATGCACAAACCTTTTAGGACACCAAAAATCCAATCCTGTTCTTAAAAAAAGGTAAATTTTATTAAAAACAAAAAGAAAGAAAATACATTTGGAACCTAGGTTTTTGCTAGATTTTAAAAGAGCAATTCCAAAAATTAAGTACCCAAAATAGCTTCTTAGGGTTCAGTTTAAACATTACAAGCAAACAAAAGCATCTGGCGTTAGCACAGAGCAGATCCACAAGCCAAAATAAAGAAATTATCTGATCGCGTTTACCTAAACATTCCCTAACCCAATGAGTCCTGCTAGGTATGGAAAGTAATTTTTCATACCTAATTCAAACCTTACACAGCATTCCTACTTATAGCGTTGCTACTCCATATCCCTGCAGCCCAGAGAGACCAACAGACAAAGGGAAAGTTTCTTTCCCCATTTAAAAATGTTCTAGCATTCCCATTGGCTCTTTTGGTCAGGTGCCCACTTCTTTTTCTTTACCTGGGTGGACTTTTTAACCCTTTACAAGTAAAGAACAGCTACCAAGAGGAATTTTACAGCTAACTGGCTCGCTGGATGTCCATTAAAGGGAGTTATCCCCCCCGACTTTATTTATCACATATGTTCTTGGAGAAAATTTATTCCCAATCTCCAATCTGAAAAACCAAGTACATGAGAGCAAAAGCACCATGGTTAAGTATATCTCTTTGATTTACCAGGATACCACTGGGAGCCTTATAGGAGTATTGCAGTCTTCACTAATCAATAGCAGCTTCCATGCTGGGATCAGAAGACAAGTAAAAACAGCAGGCTCCACAGACAACAGAAAGCATACCTTATCATGCTAGCAGCACTAGACCATCAGAACAATGCACACAACCATACAGAGCAACTAAGGGGATATGACAGCCTCCATAGCAATTTTTCAGATCCCCAGGGTCTGAAATCTGGCTTGGTCCCTAAAGAGTCTGCAAAACAGATAAACAATAGTTTCTCCCAGCTCTTGAATAAAGGGTTATTCAGTGAATGCCAGTGAAATAACTAACATTTGTTGTAAGAAAACTCAGTTTTAAAATATCTTGTAAAGGAACATCTCCTTTAAACAAGCTATTGTTTAATAAGCACAGGTTAGATTTTTTTTTACACTTTCTTGTAATGAAACTACGATGACAATCATTCACTGATCTGTGAAACAACTACCACAATCACCATGTTTTTTAGTTTTTTTAAAATATATTCAAGGTGCCCAAAAGCACTTTGCAAAGCAATACTAGTAAATACGGGTATTTCAATGACTGTTTGGCCCAGCAAAATAGCTATCATGAGCTTGGAAATACCTTACACATAGCATGGAACCTTAGAACTTGTCTTACTGGGCAGTTGTACCAAAGATATGTCCTCAGCTTTTATCGAAATGCTGTGAGCTCTTCAACTGAGGCATCCTCTCACTTGGTACTGCAACGCAATATTAGAATTGGAGCACTGGTATAAAATCTGAATCCTCAACTTTCTGGCTCAGAACCAAAAATGATACCAAGAAGGGCGTTCTAAAAATAGCCAAATGAATAGCTTATACTCTGCTTAAGTAGATTAGAATTGTGTGTCTAAAGGCAGTATCAGACTTAACCAGGATATTTTTCTTTTTCTTTCTTTTTTAATGTGATGGTTGGTTAAAGAAGATAATGTAGCTGCCTCTCAGTAGTCACTTGTGAAACTTCTTGCATAGCTTTCTGAGCTGTAGCTTACCCTAATATGCAGACTTTTAAATAAGCAAAGTTTCAGCCTGATTGAAATTTAGGAGAATGGTAATGAGATGCCATAAAACATTCTATCCAATTTGTCCGACAGGGAAGTTGGGATTGCATAAGGGCTTGAAAAACAAGTAGCAGAGTAGTATTCTTGCAGTTGACAGCTCTCCTGCTATGATCCTGTGATCTGAATGCTGTAGAGGGAATAAAATGGTGTTTAAATGTGTTACTGTCACTTCTGTTACCTAGAAAGGATGAATCTTGGGTGTGTATTACTAACAGACTATTTATTTAACCCTCAGCATTAGTGTGAGGGAATGATGTCCATAAAAGGACTTGGTGCTATAAAACAAAGAACCAGGAATTCCCCTGGTCAGTATGAGCTATGAAAAGTGAACTGGAAACATGGTCCCCTTCATTTACTAGACAGCTGTAATTTGACCAGTCAAAAGAACAAAGGATAAAACAGGCTGTCATGTAATTAGGCTTCTTTGTGATTAGGAAGGAGAGATTGGTGAGAGCACTGAGGAGTCTTATTTATAGCTGAAACACAAAAGCAGGAAGAGGCTTCTTCTATTCATCTTCCATTCAAAATCAATTAAGCATATTTTGATCCCTTGAAAAGTTCTTTGTAAAGCTGCCTTGTATTTCCATGACTTCAGATAAGATGTCTGTCAAACATTACGTTTAAAATAGCTGAATAGAAAGCAATGAACAAAAAGTCAGCTATTCCTTGAGAGTTACTGCTATAACAATTATTACAGGATGGCCTCAGTTACTCCAGACTGATTATCCATACTGCTGAACCATGTGCATAATACCAGATTTTAGTGCCCCTCTTGTACAATGACAGTGAACTTTCCATTGAGCTGGAAGCTCAGTCGGGTGCAGTTATAATCCTGGAGTAAACACAGTTATCTCACTGGAGACACAGAATTCCATTGCAAATAGTGCAAAGGAAAAGTGTGTTAGCAGAAGAGAGATTTACTTAATCACTCAATTACACCTGTTAATGTCAGTGGAATTACACTGGGGTAAAGCTGGTATTACTGAGTAAAAACAGGCCCAAGAACTACTGGCATTGCAGGGAGCTAAGAATTGTTTAAAAATGCCAACATATTGGCTTTAGTGTGGATCTATATATTCAGAGGTGGTGTGATCTGATTTTCTTCGTCTGCTTTTGGTTTCCCAGCTATGTAGCATGCACCCTATATTTTGGGGGAAACAGCTGAGGAGAAACAATGAAGAAAGTGATCAAGGCACTCAAAAAGACCTGTAAACACTGCCCTGGTGTCACTGAGTGCTGCGGTGTACCTGTCCCCTGCAATTGTTCTGTGTACCATAAGCTTGGAAGCAACTGCTGATGCTCTCTAAGCGCTAGAGTCCTTGGTGATTTCCCAAGGAAAGCACATTTTAAGTAACAGGATTCCTTTACTAGGGTTGCCAGAACCTAACAGGTGTAAATATCTTAGGAAAAGCAACTTTAACCTATAATCACAATCATGATAATTAATAATAAACCCATGAGTTCCCAACCCAGACCCTAGGGGCAGTGCAGGACAGGGGTACAAAGGTAACAGTCTTGCGGGCCACCGTCAGCAAAAGACTGCATCCCTGCCCACCAGGATGCCTTCTACCTTGCTTTCCCTCTGCAGCCTACTGCAGCACTTATTACTAATATTACGTGTAAGATCTGGCATATTATTAAAAAATAACCCACCAATTTGGGATTCCTATGTCTGCCTGCACAGAATGACAGGCTAAAAGGCAGCAGCAGCATCTGGTTAATTACTATGAGTCTTAAATTTCCAGACAGTCATTATTTCAAGACTTTGACATGATAATACGAACCTGTCTCACTATGAAAAAGTGAGGGTTCTTCAAGGCATTTAATATTCACTGTTAGAGCTCTAATACCCAAGTACTGTACAATGGAGTATGCCAATCTATTAGCTACAGGAGCACCTTTTTGTTCACAGATGTTGGAAGCCTCAACTGAACTTCCTGTTTTGGTTTTTGTTGTGGTGTGGGAGGGAGATTAACTGTCACATAGTTATTTTTAATGAGCTGTGTGGATGTTTTTCCTTAAAAAAAGACGAAACAAAACCCCTGTGCCTTAACAGCCACCTATAGATTAGGTCCAACCAAATCAGCTCATATGTAATTTGTGGACTAAAATGAGGGTCTGAGAGGTCAAGCACTGGTTTCCTTGAAAATAGAATATAGTTTAGTTTTAAATAAATCATAGCCAATTCAAGGAATTTCAAAGCTATTTATGAAATACCAAAAGGTGCTAAACTCCATGAGAAGCTGCGACTCTCATTGGTTCCATTGAGAGTTGCCAGGGCTAAGTAAACACTCAGAATCTCTTGTGATTTGACCAAAAAGTAGTGAGGCGAGCTGGTCAAAATTTATTAATTGGAACTTTTTGCATTAAAAAAAACCTAAAAATGGCGGTTTGACTAAACTGAATATTTTGTGTCAAAATTCTGGTTTTGTTGAAAACTGAATATGTTCATTTAGTCAAGAAAGTCACGGAAGAAAAGTTTTGACACAATGATTTGCTTTTATTTTCATTGAAACGGTTTCATGAGGAAAGAGTATTTCCAAACCAGCTATAGTAGGGAGTTATACAACAGTTGTGAAATAACTACACAAATGGCATAGACAGAATATTATCAACAATAGCTTGCAAAGTCTTGGATATCAGAACCTGCTATACACCTATGCACAGATCCTGGGGCCCTTACTCACTGATGCCAATGGGAATTTGTATTAGTAAGGACTAAATAAAATTTAGTGAAAACCTCACCTTGTGTGCCCCCAGTTCAGCAAAGCACTTAAGCATTTGTTTAAGTGCTTTGCTTATTTGGGGTCTTGGTTATAAAATAATAAATATTAGCATGGATATCAGCAGTAGTAAATTCTTGAGGATTATAGAAGAATCTAACAAAAAACTAAAATCACTTATATTCTATTATTCCCTCCCCAAAAAAGCATAATAAAATTCCAGTTGAAGTTGCTTAAGTGCATATACCAACAACAGAAGCATTAAAAAAATCCTATGCTATCATTAGCTCAGTGTTCAGCCAACTCTGGCAACCTAGAACTGTGGTTTTGCATTCTACATATTATCCCACCAAAACAAAAAAAGACTTCTCTTTACATCTTCACAGTGGGAGAATTCAAGAACTTCCTCTAGTCACTGCTTCACTTGTTGTGTGTGTCACATGACAAAACACGCTCTAATAGGACTACTCCCTGAACACAAAATTGCTGTTGTACTTTTGGTGACATTTGGGCCTGCTTTACAGTAAATATGATAAAGCTAAAAGAATTTTGTTAGACTCCATCTTCTCACAGTGGAATTTACTATCAGTGTTGATTTTGACTGTTCCTGCTGTCTTAGTCAGCCTAGCAACATAGTTCTCTCGATCGTCACATCAAGTTTCTGACCACTTCTGCAGAATGAGTCTGAATTTAGCCTTTCCTCCTAATATAGTTCATGCCTTTGTGATTGCTGGGCTAGTTTAATGCAGCATTTGTATGTTATAGCTTGTCATAAATATAAAAGGGAAGGGTAAACACCTTTAAAATCCCTCCTGGCCAGAGGAAAAACCCTTTCACCTGTAAAGGGTTAAGAAGCTAGGATAATCTCGCTGGCACCTGACCAAAATGACCAAGGAGGAGACAAGATACTTTCAAAGCTGGAGGGGGGGAGAAACAAAGGCTCTCTGTCTTTGTGATGCTTTTGCCGGGAACAGAAAAGGAATGGAGTCTTAGAACTTAGTAAGTAATCTAGCTAGATATGCATTAGATTCTGTTTTGTTTAAATGCCTGATAAAATAAGCTGTGCTGAATGGAATGTATATTCCTGATTTTTTTCTTTTTGTAACTTAAGGTTTTGCCTAGAGGGATTCTCTATGTTTTGAATCTGTTTACCCTGTAAGGTATTTACCAGCCTGATTTTACAGAGGTGATTCTTTTACTTTTTTTCTTCAATTAAAATTCTTCTTTTAAGAACCTGATTGCTTTTCCATTGTTCTTAAGATCCAAGGGTTTGGGTCTGTGTTCACTTATGCAAATTGGTGAGGATTTTTATCAAGCCTTCCCCAGGAAAGGGGGTGTAGGGTTTGGGGAGGATTTTGGGAGGAAAGATGTTTCCAAGCGGGCTCTTTCCCTGTTATATATTTGTTAGACACTTGGTGGTGGCAGCAATAAAGTCCAAGGGCAAAAGGTAAAATAGTTTGTACCTTGGGGAAGTTTTAACCTAAGCTGGTAAAAATAAGCTTAGGGGGTTTTCATGCAGGTCCCCACCTGTACCCTAGAGTTCAGAGTGGGGAAGGAACCTTGACATGGCTTATCTGAGAAAAATCACCAAGAAAGGAAATTATAAGGCAATATTTTATAGGCTAGGGTTCTGTAAAAAGCTGCTGCCAGAATTTTAATTTATACCAAACAAATTCAGTGCCAGCTCAGTTTTGAGATCACTGTGCTGGCTTGCTGCCAAAAATCAAATTCATTTTCAGATTGCTCTAATGACTAATATAGTCATGCACCATTTGGCAGCTGTGTATTTGAGATACTTACAATCCTAGTAAAATCCTGAACATTATCTGAATCCTTTCGTACATTTGTATGAAATATCACACCTAAGAAGAAACTGCCACTTTTCAGTTCTATTTTTCCTAAAGATGGGGAAAAATCATTTTTCAACATGTATTTTTTACATATCTTCACAAGCATTTTTTCTGCTATTTACCCAGCAACCCCTCCCATAACCCTGCCCCTGCCCATGCCAAAAACAAACAAACAAACTTGGGTATAGTAGGTGGGGGGAAATGCTCAGAGTATCTGATCTTATAAGCCCCTTTGTTCTTGATCTGCCCTATGCTATACTATAGATGGGCACTTCAGAGTCTGTAAAGCAAAAGCACTAAGCTTTGGGGAAAAAAGAGCAGTGAAAAGGAATTTGAGATAAAGTTGATGACAATGAGATGGCACTAGTATTTGTGGCCAAACATTTTCAACACTGGTGCCTAAAAGGTCAGGCACGTAGGGCTTGTCTACATGAACAACTGGTTGTCAGCAAGCTGTGCTGTAAATCTACCCCACATGACCCTGCCATGAACTGTCTGTCTGTGAAGAACCTGTCTCAAAGAGCACTAGCTCAAAGCACATTAACTAATGATATCAGCAGGATCCAAAGGACAATTAGTCCACGGCAGGGTAGTGTAGGATAGATTCACAGTCCAGCTTGCTGAAACCAAATGTTCGTGGAGACAAGCCCTTAGTCATCCGCTTTACATTAAAACCGGTAGGAGCGGGGAGTGCTCAGAACCTCTGAAAATCTTGCCACTTATTCTGAAGCCTAAATTAAACTAGGCAAAAAATTTCAGCTGAAACGTATTTTGCCCCCCCGCTACCCCCCAAATATGCAAATGTGGGTTGACTGAAACATTTAGCTGCTTGATATTTGTTTCACTGAATTGTCTAAATATTTTTTCCAAAAAAGTCAGTATGTTCCAGTTAGACATTTTCAAAATGAAATGTTTCAATTTTTTTTATTTGAAATGTTATGTTTCAAAATTTACTTTAATTTTTTTTTAAAAAAAATTAAACATTTTAATAAAGATTGAAAACTAAATGAAAAATTTGGGGTGGGGGTGTGTGTCTGTGATGGGGCGTTCATGCCCGGCACTGGGACAGGGGTTAATTCCTCTCTTTGGGCTGAGGAGGCCATGCCTCCTCAAGCCTGCTGGGCATGCTCCGGGTGGAGACCAGGTATAAAAGGGAGCTCCCCAGTTCATTTGGGGACTGACTACTGGAGGGGAAGGAGATATGTTACAGACTCCTGCTGAAGGACCACTGACACTTCATGATGCAGAGGCCAGCCAAATGGCAACGAACCAAGACCCCCAAGATCAAGATGTGAGAGGAGAGACCGGGGGCACCAGGAGACCACAAGCTGCAGAGAAGTGGGTAGGGTGTACTGCAAGGAGGCTTTGTGGGGAGGTGGTTGGAGAACTGTAGACTAGCTCGGTGTGTTTTGGCCGGATCCCTGCCGAGCTGGTGATAGGCAACCCTCCCACTTACAGGGCCCTGGGTTGGGACCCAGTGGAGAGGGAGTGCCTGAGTCCCCCTATCCTGGTCACCACCCACACCGGGGGGGGGGGGGCAGCCCACCACACTGCTCTAGTGATTCCAGCCACTAGGCCATATGGCCCTGATCGCGAGGGCTGCCTATGGATTCCGGCTGCTAGGCTGCACGGCCCCGATAGAAAGGGCAGGTAGATTGACTTTGGCTGTTAAGCCACATTAGTCTGAGACCCAGAGTGGTTGCGCAGACTTGCCTGCAGGCCTATATCGACCCGTGCCCCACCCCAAAAGGGGATAGGGTGTGCATGACCCATGACAGAGTCTAACAGAACATTTTATTGGACCCAAAACAGTTTTTTCACAATTTGCATTTACAAAAATGTTTGAAAAATTTTCATTTCAGCTTGACCCAAAATGATTTCTCCCGCCCCATTTTTTTGAATGGCCAGCAAACTAAAAGTCAGTTTTCCACACAGCTCTACCCTAAATATAAAAATAAACTTTTGACTTTAGTTTTTGCTTCTTTTTTCCAGCATAATTCTATTTAGTTTTGTTACTTTTATTTCAGGTTTTGTGGATCCTATCCCATTACTGAAATAAAAAATTTAAAAAGATGCTTATATTTTATGTGTGTTTCTGAGAAGGTGTCTCAGGATTTATATTAGTCTGTCAGGATGAAAAATACAGCAAAATGTTTCTGTGATGACTCAGAGCATTATTCATTCTCCTTGTGCTTTCATAAGAAAAACCTGACTCAAAAGTTTAATGAGCACTACCATGTGTCATCAGCAAGGACCAAACCTGGAAATTTCAGCACTTAACGTATGGGAGGGGTAGGATTGTCTAGTGGTTATAGTTCTAGCCAGGGACTAGGGTATCTGAGTTTAATTCCCTGCTGTATCACAGACTCCCAATTTGATCTTGAGCTAATCATTCAGTCTCTCTATGCCTCAGTTTTCCATCTGTAAAATGGGGGTAATAGTACTTCCCTGCCTCATAGTGTGTTGTGAGGAAAAATACACAAAACATTGTGAGATGCTCAGATACTACAGCAATGGGAGCTATATACATACTTTAGATAGATGGGTCTATCACTTGGGATAATGCAGTACACATTATCTGGCAGCAGAAGTAGATTCTTATCCTCTGTGAACCAGCCACTTGAGAAGGAGAAGGAAAAAGATACAATTATCCATTATAGTTTAATAATTCATCCAGTTAGGGAGCTGGAATAAAAACATGCTACTTACCACAACTATGCAAAACTGGATTTTCTACCAACAAGAATAAATGAAATTTTCCAGAACATATAGTTAAAAACTTGTGAACAAATGAGTGAGGAAACAGATCTTCTGTGAAAAAAATTCAAACTTCTGAGGGCAGGGACTGTAGCCTCACATACTTGTGTAGCACCAAGCATAATGAGACCTTGATTCCTACTGGTGGCTTTCAGTACTATTGCAATACAAACAGGTCCAGATTCACAATGAACCTTACTGCCTGGCTACTCCCACTGTTCTCAAAAGCACTAGACACGCACAGTTGGGGATGGATTTTCAAGAGAGCTCAGCTCCCATTAGCAATACCTGAATTAAGCGGTCAAATTTTCAAAAAAGTTCAGCACTCACTGTTCTTTTTGGGAAACACATCTCCCCCTGTATTGTCATAACTACAATAAATTGTGAGGTACTCTAAAAAAAAATCCGGTGGGAGCTGGATAAGTATCTAATATAGACAGAGGAACAAAAAGTTTAGATACAGATCCAACAAATAGATCAGACCTCAGTAATCAAATTTGATTATTTTACTTCAAATACTAGCTATTGCTTTGTGCAATTGCCTTTTTTTAAAAAAAACAAACAATAGGCTTACTTCAGACAGCAACTGTGACTGGACCAAGCCAGTATATTAGTTTCTCTTTGGATAATAAGCTGAAACAGCAATTCTATAAAGTCCTCATTCTGGCAATTACAGATTTTACTCCTATGAAGATGTCTCCACTTGCACATGCAGAAAGACTGATCAGAGTTTGCAAACAATGTTTTTACAAGTAATTTAACAATTGACTGGGGGGAAAATACTCACTGAGTATGTTAGATGTGATTATTATTAAACCAGCTCTGTTAAGTGGGTTAGGGGAATGCTTGATGGAAGTGGTAGACACCAGATGGCTTCACCTCATTAGTAATCATACACAGTCTGAGGAGTAGGAGGCAAGGTGGACCAGAGGGGAAAGTAGTATGAACAAGCCATACCTTGAGAGTGGGATAGAGTGAATTCTAAAACAGGCACTTGTTATGGTGTACTTACAATTATATCTAGGAGGATGGAGAAAAAGGAATAGATGTAAATAACTAAAGAATATAATTTGACTGAACAGGATCAGAAACACAAGGAGGGGCAGGCTGCATCTACAGTAGGTTTGCCAAATTCCTAGCCTATAGGTCAGATCCAAGCTACTTGATGTATTAATCTGATCCCCATGACAGACTAAGTCTGCAGGATTTAATATTTAATATACAAATACATTTCTAGCTTTTACAGTTTTGAAGAACAGCTTCTGAACGTGAAGCAGCGCTAGGCAGTCTTACTGGGTCCACAGGCAGAAAGCTTGGAATAAGTAAAAGATGACTTAAGCATTCCAACCATGCACCAAAAGAGCAGTGAAGGTGATTTCTGCAAATAAACAAACTTATTATTTTTTAAGTTCAACCCCTGTACTTGTATCTTTCATTTCTGGTATCCCTTTTCTATTATGGGTGTGTAAGATGAGGAGTGGAAGGGAACCAGATACCTCAGTCTGTGTGGTTATAGTTTTAAACAATTGATTTTGTGGCACATGTAAATTGGGCATCAAGAGCAAATATATTTGGGGGCAAATAGATCAAGACATTGTATAGTTAAAGGAGCTTATTCACAGCACATGATGGCAGTCTGGGGGAAAGAACTGTGTATGAGTCATTCCTAAGAAAGAGTACACTAACTAAAATATTAGATCACTTCATTTACAGGGTATGTGAGCATGGTGATGGAGGCCATATAAGAACTAGATAGATAGCTACCAGGGTACAAATATTACACAAGTGTTCATTTTCCATATTGTAACTGTGATGGGTTCCCCCTGGGGTGCCACCTGGAACTAGGGTACCACTGAGCCCTCTGATCCACCAGCCTGGGCTCCCTCTTACACTGTGCTGCTGTGACAAGCTACAGACCCACTCCCAGTCCTACACTTCCTCCAGCATTTACACAGGTAGGGACATATACAGCTGAAGTTACATGCCGGCTCTCTGACCAGTCACTATATGCCAACAATAGAGACGCTACAGCCAAAATAACCACCAGCTTCCCAGCCTAGGCTTGAAATTAGACAAAGGTTTCTAACCATCAAAGGAATGAAATTCTGGAACAGCCTCTCAAGAGGAGCCGTGGGGGCAAAAAACCTAACTAGCTGATCTGGAACTGTTAGTAGCAAATATCCCCAAGGACTGGTGATGGGACATTACGTGGGGTGGACTCTGACTTACCATGGAGAATTCTTCCCCAGGTGTCTGGCTGTTGGGTCTTGCCAAAATGCTCAGGGTCCAAAGGATTGCCATATTTGAGGGTGGTAGGGAAGTTTCTCCCAGCTCAGATTGGCAGAGCATATCCTTACACCCTCATTAACCAAATACATGCTTGACAATAATCCCAATCACCAAAAGGAGGGCGTGAATCCAAGAAAGGATAACTTGGCAAAGATGCCCATGGTCAGTCTTTCTACCATTCAGAGTTAAAAGGCCAATGCTGGATTTGTATTAGTGCTTGCCAAGGACTGAGCCCTGGCACCTCTAGACTTGACAACTCATAGTCTTGCCCCTCTGGGCTTACCAAGTCAGTTACAAAAGTGTAAAAAAAAAAAAAAAAGTTTGAGCCCCAGGACCTTATTGCTTGAGCCCTGGTAATGTCATTACAAATTAAGCACTGTAAAAGGCCAACCTGTTGTCTGGTTTGGGGGCTTCCTTCATATTTTACAATTCCATAATGCAAACTGGGCTTTCTAACTTAAACACAGCTTTTTTGAGAGAGACACAGAAATAGAAGTATGTTTGCCTGTGGGGAGACATTTTACATTCTGGTATATACAGCCATCTTGCAGCTAATAACTGTTGGCTAGTGGAGGCAGATTTCTTACTTTGCTGTGCTCACATTTCTATTCAGGATAGATCAGGAAGGCTGAGGCTGAGTATTTTTGGTATGAGACTCTACAGGAAGTAGTAGGGAGAATGCAGTGAAGAAAGGCTTAAAACATTAATTTTCTGGGTAAATGGGCAATGGATGAATGAAGATAAAGGTTTAGCTTATTTCTAGGATAATCATCTGTTAGCTTTGGGGAAGTATCCATGTTTGATATGTAATGTAATGTGCACAGCCCAATGGCAAAATCCTTTGTATTTGAATGACATACAGACAAGCAACATTACCTACTTGTTCACAATATGAATTCAGGTTATTTATTGCTTTCAAATGGAGGTGTTTCTTTTTGTTGCAGCTTGTCGTCTGCATCTTTTGGCTTAATTGCCTAAGGACAGCACTTCAGATAAGTGATAACTGGCAACCCTGAATAGATTTATTCAGTGGAAAAGAGGACACATGAATATTTAATTAATTACTTTAAATGCGGTTATGGTTAGAAAAGTACACCTTCTTATTCAAAAGATCTCTTCCCTTTAGATATTACTGCTGGAGATGTAAATAATGAACATAAAATACATGTAACCGCTTTATTACTAAAACAATGGCAAAAATTTTTTTTATATATATATATAAATATTTTCCTAGCAGTATAAACTATATACATATTGGGGGGAAAATTAAACCAGTTTGTTCAAAACGTTTTGCAACAACATCAAATAATGTATTTGACCAACTTTAATCCTAGCTGCTTACTTTATAACAAAAATTAGCTTTTACTTTCAAAAACATTGTGTTAGTGCTACAGAAACTATGACACAGCTATGAGCGAGTTGGACGTCATTGTGGGTCATGCCCTAAAAGAAATGTTAACGGAGCAGCAATGGCAGAATCTTTATTGCACGTGCTGATGCATGAGGTAGAAAGAACCCAAACAGCTGAACTTGCAAATCCCAAAGTTTTACTCTGTAGAATAAAAATGGTTTTACTTGCAAACTGAACAAACATAATATGGAAGTGATGGAGAGAGTATTGAATCCCCCTACTCTGAATATAACCATACTTTAATGGATACTGGTCTAAAACGTATCATTCTGTAAAAAATGAGCCCTTAAGGACTACTTGGAAATATCACTGCATTTAATTTAAGCCTTTATTCATGTTATATTGAATAGCAAATCTCTTGATGTAGGTTTTAAGGAGAATACAGAATAGATTTACATACCTTAATGAAAAGAAAAGCAGTACTTGTGGCACCTTAGAGACTAACCAATTTATCTGAGCATAAGCTTTTGTGAGCTACAGCTCACTTCATCGGATGCATTCAGTGGAAAAACTTTAATAGTTTGCCTCATAAACCAGAATGATAGGTTAGTTATTATATTTTTGACAGACTTGCCAAGTGTATATGAGAGAGGGTTTCTCTCCACCAGTCTATGTGCACATGAAACTATCACTGACTTTAATGGGATTTGTGAGCATGAAGTGACTGGAGAACCGACCCCTGTGCATTTGAAATTATGTCATATCTTTCAGAATAATAAAAATGTCATGACAGTGCCAGACTGACTTTTTATAATTCAACATATTTACTGTTTCCTGGGGGAGGGCAATTTAGATGCTAAGGATCAACTTCTACATTGTAGGCACCTAAACTGTGCCTATAAAATATGTTTTTGCATGAGCAAAATTGATGACTACATGAGCAAAAAAGATAATTGCATCGATCCATCTTGTATTATATAAACTAATGCAATTATTTGTATGGGCCCCCAATGGGCCCCACTCACATTTGCTCATGCAATTGGGTATTTGTATGACAGTCACCTGCATATGTGCCCATTTTCATGGGAAAATGTGGGGTTTGTATGCAATGAATGCCTGCACAAGGCCTGATCTGAAGCCTGTCAAGGTCAAGGGACACACTCCTGTTGACTCCAGTGGACTTTGAATAAAGATCATAGATTTTGCAGGAGCAAGTTTGATAGCACAAGATACATAACTGGTTCTCTTAATGACAGATGGTTGATTATAATGTGCTGTATTTTCTAAACCTCAGTAATCTGTAGGCTAAATTATGGATATTTTAATTCCCCAATGTAAACAAAAAATGTGACAAAATGGTTCAAATTAAATGTGTTAAAATACTTAAACGAGCATATAGTACAAAATTAGTATAGATCACACTCCTCTGAGCAATGTATGACAGATATTCTTTGGAATAGACCCAATGGATTGCGTTTTTCCAGAATGATTGCATCAAAAAGTAATTCAGCTCAACACTATAGGTCATTGACATAGACATGTCAACTGGGAATGATTAAAGCAGTATCTAGCTCCACTGGTTGCTTCTCTAGGACACTGCAAACATTACATCAATACAAATCTGCTCAGTTGCTTGTAGAAAAAAAGACATCATAGAACCAAACACAATTTGTTAACTCCCTGCCTGAATAACGACAGCATTTGAGATTTCAGGAAATATAGAGCAGCATAGAAGACAAAACAAACTAAGTGGTCAGATCCCATCTTAATTTAAGTTGCTTCCTGAAACACAATTTGACTCCTGGGTCAGGACACTATTGTCCAATTCATATGCATGGTGAGTATATTAATGTTCTTGTTGTCTTACAAAAAGAAGCATAACTGCTTCTAGTAGAGGCATCAGTTTTTAAAATGCTACTTAAAAAAAAAACAAAAACAAACCTAGAAATAGGAAGTCTTGGAAGGGTCTCTGTAGACACATCAAGTATGTCAGGAAACATTGTTAGGGCTCATTTTGCCTGTGGATACATAAGCGGTGTACTCTGGATTTAATTGAACTTTGTTTCCACCTCAGCAGGAAAGAGTATGTGAAATGAAAACTACAGTATAATTACCAATATCTCTGAAATGGATGTATTTCTTCAGGCAAGGGCAAGATCTAAGAAATGACACAGCTCGTGAATCATGTAATTTCTGGTGACAAGGTTCAATAGACCTGACAACTAAATTAAAACTCAGACCTGTTCAGCCTTATGGACAGATAACTTTTTGGACTAATTAGTGCACTATGGTTTATGCAGGTTATGAAGCTACAATATTATTTCCAATGCATTTTTTTACCCTTTTGGAAAATTAGATTTGATTTTGCTTTGCAATGGTGCTATTCCTGGAAAAAGTTGCTTTCATATGGATTTTCACACTTTAAAATCCAATCTAGGTAGTAAACATTGGCTTCTATTCAGTAATAAAATTGCATCTTCACAGTTACACCAGCAGCAGGAATTTTGTAGGCCCACCAAGAAGTGTACAAGAAGAGATTACACAGCTAACAAACAAGGCTAAAAGGTTCACAGAAAATCTTTGATTCCTATTCAAAACTAAGGATGAAATCCTGACCCCATTGAAGTCAATGGCAAATTCCCATGGTCTTCAATGGGGTCAAGCATTCACATTCTGGGTCCAAAGATTATATTGGGAAGATACTGGGAAGAGAACTGGATTGTCATCATTCATTCCACGGTGGTAACATCCTTTGAAGATGAAATATACTTTTGATTACACAAGGCTACATACAAAAATCATTTGTACAGGGCAAGGTAACTTTCCCATGACTTTTTCAAATCTGTTGCGAGATTGCCTTTGCAACTGTACCTATGGAATGAAGAAGGGCAAAAAGCAAACCCAACCTGCAAGTGATCACAAAGGCAAGTGAAAGTGTAGATGAGCAAGCTAACATGAATGAACATGAATTATATTTTGGAAGACTTGAGTTCAAACCTATGCAGAAGACCGCTGTACCTTTGCTAGAGTTACAATTTGATTATGTCTGAATTGCACACATTCTCTTGCACGAGTAATCCCACAGATTTTACTAAAATGATGTGAATATAGAAGGTTCTTCAGGACTGGTCCTTTAAATTCTATGATGGATTTACTTTCTTAACAAAAAAACATGCTGACCACAGAAGACATTTTAGTCATACAGAAGCAGTTGAAATGGTGGGAAATGCCACTGTACTGAACTTACCACCCTCACTGGCCTGCCGAGAAGAATTAAATCATCTCAGTCTTCTGCTGTTAGACAATGTCTGAAAAGGTCAGTGGGGTGAAATTCAGTCACATATAGAGCGAGGCTGAGCCAAAGGCTTACACACCAGGTAAATCTTTATTTGGAGGGCTTAAATGGAAATTAAATAGTGTATAGGCCTTGTGTTGATCCTCCGTACAGGGTGACTTCACCCAGGGGTAGAAACCTGTTACCTTGCCACATGTGTACAATAGCCAGTGTTTGAGAGATTAATGTTGCAGGCACTGTAAGTGATTATTTTGAATTGATTGCACATTTATGTAAAAATAGTGAGAGAAATGGCATTTTTAGCATGGCTGAGATCCATTAAGTAACATTTTGTTATGAAACATTAATTACATTCACTTTTGGGAGATACTGCTAAATACACAAATTATCTTTATCAGAACTATGGTAAATGAGAATATAAAGGTGTGCAAAATAAATCTCCTTCTGCTATATGTGCCAATCAGAATATGTAGCTTAACTTTGTCTGCCCACAGTGCGTAGATATGTATATTTCCAATTTCACAGACTCCATCTATCAGATCCACCCAAATCCTTTAAATTGTACCACATGCCTTAGGCCTAATTACATCATGAATCATACTGATTAGTGTTCATGGAAATGAAGGAAAATATAACTTGAAAAGATCTGTAAAGAAGTCAAGGATTGTTCTATCTTTCTTAAGCTCTTTAGGCAAGAAGCCAGCATCTGTGAGAAATTTCTGGTTTGAATGCTGTCTGTCTAACTACTTCTTTAGAACTCCTGATGGTAGCAACACAACTTCTCTCTTCCCTTCTACCATGGCACTGCTTCCCAAACTGTGGTTTGTGTAACACTGGGAGTCTTTCAGAGCACACAGTTCTGGCTGGCCACATAGTGCCAGCTCTACTTGTTCTTTCCACAGGTGTCCGGATGTGTCATTATAAAGAAGAAGAAACAGGGGGAGAAGCCAACCTAGCTGTCCTACTAGGAGGAGAAGAGGAAACAGGAGAAATCCTCAGGGATTAGAGCCATCATGATATTTACATGCTCCCACACACTGGCTACAGTTCACCAACCATTCCTAGCCATCTTGGCATGTCTGACACTGCTATAATTTTCCTTGTTCTTGTGATCCGGGAGTGAAAGGTTGTACCTGCTTCCTGTGGAGGTGTGCACGGGGCAGCATGTCTTAAAACCACTCCTCCACTTATGAGCACTCACAGAGAGCCATCAACAATCTTGACCTATGAATTACAGGTCAATATACTGTGGCCAGTATGTCCAATACATAATGTTTCAATGTTCATCTCTATCCTAGCAAGGACATATGTCTGTTGGAAGCTGTAAAACAAAATGAATTACCACTAGATTACATCCAGTCACAGAAGACAGACAACACTTTACCTGTTGGTTAATTGATAGCCATTTTAATGAAAGCAAAATAGGCCCAGAACAAATGGGTATGACATTTCTTTGCTATTGCTCCTAGTCAGCTACGCTGCAACAAGACTGATGCAGAATGTTAATGACTGCTATATAACAAAAGATTCTGAAGAAGGATGCCACATACTCATACTACATCTGCGGTTTATGGTCCACTCAAATTCAATGAATAGACTGCTTAATTCTCTGTAGCCTATTGATGCCTGAAGTTCTAAGATGTTTTTGCTGTCATTGTTTGAGACATAACTCCATCTTTTTCAGGGAATTTTTAGGCTCATCCAGCCTAAAAATATTAGACTCAAGCTGATCAGAAAAAAATCTGATGAAACAGTTCTTCATCACAAATTTGCCAATTTGCTGAAACTGAAACGTTCCAGAGAGAAGTTTTCATTTCAGTGACGTTCCTCTGGAAACCTGCCATGCCATACCATGCATGTTTCTGATAGAAACTTTCTGTGCAGGTTTCTGATGTATACAGGAGTTCAGACTAGATGATCAGAATGGTCCCTTCTGGTCTTGGAATCTATGATTTTGAGATGGAAACTTGCCACATAGCTTTCTGCTGGAAACCTGCCTAATTTTCAGCCCTATTACCTTCTGGATTGCCTCAGAGCTTCCAGGGTTCACAGCTCCATCCCCTTTTTCAGAGACTTTAGAATGTCTTTGTTTTCATTCAAATCAGAACTAAGGCAAATTCTAAAATAGCAAAATCCTTTGCAATGCAGAATACCTTTCTCTACCCATCTCCCTTACAGACATGATTGAAAACCCTACATGCAGCTTGACAGAACAACTACCTCATAAACACTAATAATGAAAAAATATGTTGAAGTAAATGTTGAATTTCAGCCAAATAGAAATGTTTCAAATAAAATAAGGGCCAAGAAAAGAAATGACAAAATGTGTAGCTTGTAAGAAGCTTTTTCACGCATGCATATGGAATTTTTTCTTCTGTTGATTTTTGCTTTATTAGGCTTCAATCCTGTAAGGACTTATGCACATGCTTAACTTCAATGATATTAGTCGTGCTGCTTATACTCTCAAATTTAAGTATACATCTTTGAGGATTAGTAAGTAGTGTGTTTTGCTTAGAAGATTATTTTGAAGTACAAAAATATCTTTCAGAGTAGCAGCCGTGTTAGTCTGTATCTGCAAGAAGAACAGAAATATCTTTGGTGTCATTCGTAAATAATTTTATTTTTATTGCTGTAACCAGCGCAGAGCAGGTGCCAGCTTTTGCCGAGGCTGCAGGCATTAGTTAAGACCTGACAAACTCATAGCTGGATACCAGACCAGTTCATGTATGTTAATTTTGTTCAAAATAGGTATTAGTCTTGTATGAAAGTATTTAGCATTTAGACTCTATGAAATGCTTGTAAGTTGCTGCATGCATTAATTTCACTTGTCATGTCTGCATTCCATGCTATAAGAAAATATAAGTTTTGCTTTACAACTTTGAAAATGTTTACTCTGAACTTGTAAACCCAGCCATGGGAATCATCCCTCCTTTCCCCTTCCAAAAACATCCACAACTATCAAAATTGCATGGGCCTTTCAAGGAACATTGCAATACAAAGGATTGGTTAATGGCCCTATCCTACCCATGGAGGAGTATATGCAGAAGACCTCATCCCATCACTTTGAATGCTGGAAGAGGGAAATAAAAATACCTGATGTGAAGATTTTTTCATTCCTTTGCTGTTTGAACTCTCACAATGCCAGAGAAACTAAACTGAAGCTGGAGATCTCTGGGGATTATCTGCTGGGTCCACCCTGAAAGACACTTTGAATTGACAGATCTCTACAACTCTGTCACTCTTAGCATTTAGATGGTAACTCATTTGTGTGTATATATGTTTGCTTGCTTTAACCTGTAAGTAACTCTTATTCATTTCCCTAATTAATAAATCTTTAGGAAGTTTGTTAGACGATTGGCTACAGACATTGTCTTTGATGTAAGGTCTACAGGCATTGTCTTTGAAGTAAGTGACTGGTCTCTTGGGACTGGGAGGCAACCTGAACATGGTTTGATTTTTGGTGTAAGTCCAGTTTGTCTGGGTGGCAAAATGAACTGGAGACTCTAAGGAGCCTGTCTGTGACTCCATGGTAAGACTGTTAAAGTGAACCAGGAGTTCACATTTTTTACTGGCTTTTTTTTTTAACTAATTATAGAATATACCAACGGTTTGGGGTGTCTGCCTTATTTTGGACGGTGTGCCCTGAGGTAGGCACACATAGTCGTGAGCCATTCCTGTTTAGTTGAAGTATAATATGAATAAATGGATATAACTTATTTTCTAGACTGAACAAATATGCTCATTAATATGATAAACATTCATTAATAATCTTTGTAATTTGAGAACATCTAATGTCTAAGTATCTGCAAATTGGGTCACAAGTAGTTTATTCACTCCTTCTCTGAACCTTGTCCAAAGAATATAGAATTTATGCTTTTTGTTCAATGTAGCACCAGGAGTTTGATTGACAGAATTTCCCTTTTGTTTATTGCAAACATTTTACTATGGAATGCATAATTAACCCCAGCCAGAGAAATTATGGCTTGATCTCGAATTTATAATTTAATGTTAGTGAACCAACACAAATGTAAAAAGTCATAAATCATTCAGACATTTTTTACCATTAAAAAAATGCACACCCACCCAAAGGGAATTCAGTATAACAAATATTGGTAATGATAAAGACAGACGTTCACTAGAACATGAAAATGGCATGACCAAATATATATATAGAATGGAAAAATAATTGCTAACATTCTTCTGCATCTGTGTTTACAATAAAAGCATGTAAATAAATGCAGGATGCAAAAACACATCAATTAAAATAAGACCGTTTGGCAGAGTACACAGTGCTAATCTTAAATCAAGAAGTCAACAGACACCTACAATAAAGTAATCACAATAAAAAGCCCACTAAAGCAAATAAGGAACTACGAATGAGATTTTCAAAGCTGTTCAGGATGTGGGGAATGAAAAGGAGAATTTTGCCATGCATTTTCCATAAATTATAATGGAAAATACATGGCTAAATTCCCTCTGCAATGCTTTGAAAAATTCAACCTCTTTTATGAAGAGAAATAAATGGGACCTAATGCAAAGTCCCCTAAAGCCAGTGTAAAGACTCCCATTAACACCAAGGGAATTAGGTGAGACTCAAGATGGGCTGATGGTGCATTAAAAGAGAAACAACATATACTGGGATAATTTGTAGGGTAAATTTTGAAATCCTTAGGCAGACAGGCCTGCCACTAACTTCAGAACTGGTGAAGTACTATGATCAAAACAGCCAACTGAGATGAGGTAGTTAGGTTCTCAGCTGAAATTAAATCCATGGATGAAGAACTGTTCAGTGCAGCATATATAACCTATGCAAATGGTACTGCCACTCAACCACACCAAGGAGATTTTTTGCACCACCACCAAAAATAGATGCCTCTAGAAATGAAGTAGACAGCAACAGGAGAGGTCAAAAGGCAAATTTTGTGGTGATGTGTATGGTGTTAAAGTTATACTGACTCCCTTGGATACAGTCCCATGCCTAAGTAATGCTTAAGTAAGTGTAATGTAGTCCAACTTGGTGCAAAATTATATACTGAGAAGAAAGAAGAAGGTATACGAACGGTTAAAGTAAGGAGTAGCTTAAACTCCATAATGGACAATTGTGACCTTTAACACCTACCTCTGAAGCATGTGATACTATCTACTACTGGAGACAGGATACTTGGCTAGATGGGACATCAGTCTGATCCAACATGACAATTCCTGTGTTCCCATCATATATAAGGGCAGATATTCAGCTGGTGTAAACTGGCATAGCTCTACACTGGAGCTAAATTATTTACACCAGCTGAGGATCTTACCCATCATTTGTTAAATAACACTCTGTTCAGTGCATGCCTGATTGGATCTCTACAGTATCACCCCACGTTGAGGATGGTGGGAGATCCAGCAAAGAAAAAGCCATTGCAGAAACTCACAGGGGAAGGGTACACCTTCCTGTTCCCTCTGTTTCTAGACAGCTCTGCTGGGTCCTGGGGTTGGTGTCTTGTCCTCACCCCTTCACAGAATGTAGCACTGTGAGAAATACATTTCGGCATTCTGTTATTTGTATACTTAGCATTTAGACAGAACTTCACATGTTCAAATCAATGTATAGACATTAATTAGTTCATCCATACCTGTAAGATAGCTAGGTAAACATTGCACCCCCATTTTACAGATGAGAAAACTGAAGCAGTCTGTATGGTAGTGAACTGTGTGAAAACAATTTATGATCACTTCTCCCTGGAGTCCCTCATTAAAATGAGACTGCATGACATGAGACTAGCACAGTAAGCACCATTTTAAATACATACATATTTGTATAAACTCTGCTTTTTTTTTTTTTTATGAGAAAGGTACTCAGACACTGCAAGGACATTATCTATGGCAAAAGCTAAGTAACTTCAATTTAACTACGTTTTCTTGACTGAATTTGATTCTTCTGCAAATATTTTAGTGTTAAAACTACAAAGTCTGAGCTCAATATCTCAATGAACAAAGAGCTACAGTTTACATATTTAGATGCAAGAAATTAATACGGACTAAGTTAAGGCAGTGTAATAACAACCCATTAAATCTTGCCTGTGCAGGAAGCAATTTTAAACATAACCGTTCTTCCCAAATTTCAATTTAGTGCTTCTAATTAGAATTTAATAGATTAAAGGAAAGATACACCCATTTTTCTCAGCACAGCAGTGGGACAGAAGATACATTTCTTGCCAGGCATAAAGCTGGTGGTTTATATGAAACTGAAGATTTTAATAAGGTATTTCTGAGGCCTTGAACTAAAAAAATCCTGACACCTGAGACAAACACACCATGGTACAGGGAATCTTGTTAAATACTGAAAGCCACTTTCCTTTTGTAGTAGAAGTTCCCAAGCCTTTTTAGAGTCTGGAGAATCCCTTCAGTTTTCAACTTCTTAGGCAGGGATTGTAACTTTCTGAAGTTGAGTTTTAGTCTTAGAAGATATTTTTACTTTTGTTTGGTTGTAACTCTTTATTTATCCTTCTTACTTGGCATCACTGAATCCTATGTCCTTTCATTAAATAAATGTATTTTACTTTTACTATAAACAAATGCAGTGCTGTGACTGAAATAAGATCAAACCCCAGTTAAATTAATGAGCTGCAGTGTATTGTCTCTTTACAGGAGCAACAAATTTAACAAATCTAACAACTTCTGTGAGCATTCAGTGAGAATACTGCCATGAGAGGTATCTGGGGAACTCAGGATTTGGGGTTCACTGTCTGTTATCTGCAAGGCAAAGTTTGAACTGGCAGAGTCCTGAAGAGTTTGCTGGCAAGGCAGACAAGCTAGTGTGTTATCACACAGTTTAGCAGTAGGAAAATACTCTCACTTGCTGAGGTTGGCAGGGGGAAACCTGGTAACTCACAATTCTGGAAACCTCATCAGACTATCACAGGGCAGATGATATTACGGGAATTTAGGACTAGGAGGGTATTGGGGTTACTGCAAAAAGTAACTAGGTGGTGGAAATCAAGGCAGGATCTGCATGCTTGTATGCTGGCTGTTGGTGTCCAGGCTGTGAGTCATATCAGGACAGTATTCAAGGCATATAGAGTTGCAGGGCAAGTGGTGACAACCCCTTACTGGTCCGAGTTGAACCCTAAAAGCACCACATTCATCACTAGCAGTTGGTCACATTTCTCCAGTCTATATTGTTGCTCGTCAGCATTGCTGGGACTCCATTGCAGCAGGATCCACAATCCAGCTGGAATCAAACTGGTCATTGACCTATTAGCGTAGTTGCTAATGTGGCAGTTGAATGGCTGGCAGTGTTCTTCTGCAATGTGTGCATATTGAGAGCTGAGTTACATGCAGGTTGCTAGAGGCAGAGTAGTAACATAACAGCAATGTGTAGTCACACTACAAATATCTTCCTTTTCATTAGAAATCTGTCTCCCCAGTCACAGCCTGAACTATTGCTTTTTAGTTCCTGCAGGAGCTGGGGTGATGGGACATAAAGTGATTCTGTTTCTCACACCTATTGCACAATTGGGCATTTTTCCTTCTGCCTTCCATGTTGCTTTCTATAGTATATACATTGAACCACGTTGCCTGCATTTTTGGTCACTCTGGATCTTGCTTTTGAGTTCCTCTAGCTTGAGCCTGTATACCTAGGGGCTGTTATTCTTTTGATCCTGTCCTTGGACAGTTCAGTTACCCTTACAATTTGGAGACAGTTCTCTAGATTTAGATCTGTTTCTCTCAATCTGTCCTGTAAACTGGAATCACATGTCCCAAAAATAATCCAGTCTGTAATTAGGAAATCTTTAGCGTCTCTGCAGTTGCATGTGTATGCCAGAGTTCTCATCTCTCTATTCCATCTTCTGCATCTTGATTTTGGGTAAAAACAACTCCCCGCCCCCAACATCCCCAACCCCCCCAAACTAAAAACAATCTCTCTACAGTCTCATTCTATCTGGGGTGCCAGTACTCAAGACACCTTTATCAGCTGTTCCAGTGTTTCAGGCATTATTCCTGGCATCACTCTCACTCATTTCTTGATCCATCCACTTCCAAATGAGATAGTGAAAAAGATTCATTTTCTTATCTTTATGGTCAGATCCATATAGACTCAATTCATACTTTCACTGCTTCCATGCGTATGCAAGGCTTTTTTGGTCTGGAAATCCAGCATTCCTGTTGGTCTGAGTCAGCTGCCCGTTTGCTCTGTTTCTAGGTGTTGCCTTGTTTGCCTGTTAATAAATCACATTTTTTTTTGCTGTGGGTCTCCCTAGACGGATCCCTGCCACAGCGTTTCATATTCTGCATGGCGGGTAAAAACATGAAAAGGACTGCTATGCTTGTAAAACTAAACTGTCTCTTCATTAAGAGATTTACAGAGATGTTGCAGGTGCACACACAGAGTAACTTCCTGGTGCCTTGTCCAGACTTGTCCCTTTTCAGCCTGTGCTGCTCCTCTTCAAGTTACATGCAGGTTGCTAGAGGCAGAGTAGTAACATAACAGCATCAGTTTCACCAAGTTGTTTTGGAGATGGATACTTCAAGTGGTCAGAGTTTGGTTGGGGGTTGGGGGGGGGGTACTTTTTTTTTTTTTTAAACTCAATGAGACACCTGGATGGACATTGTAGATTGCTGGTTTTCAGAGACATATGGCCACCTTAACACGATTTAGACAAAAAATGACCAACTTTCTTGTTCCACATTAACAAGTGACTGGTGAATCTCTAAGACTTTCACTTTAATCTGAAATTTAATAGCATTGAATTCATGAAAATTACAGATTATAAAATGTAGTGCTTTTTATAATGCAATTTAGAGTGACATTATGCTAAGTAAAAAGAAAAGGAGGACTTGTGGCACCTTAGAGACTAGCCAGTTTATTTGAGCATAAGCTTTCGTGAGCTACAGCTCACTTCATCGGATGCATCCGATGAAGTGAGCTGTAGCTCGCAAAAGCTTATGCTCAAATAAACTGGCTAGTCTCTAAGGTGCCACAAGTCCTCCTTTTTTTTGCGAATACAGACTAACACCGCTGCTACTCTGAAACCTGTCATTATGCTAAGTACTTTCCCTTTTCCTTGACTATTCTGATATTTAGTGAAAAAATAGTGTTCATTTTGATCTTGCAAAGGCCTCTCTCTCTATATAAGTGTGAATTATTTCTTTGTATGTAATGTGCATGCATGTTCAAACACAATATGCTGAAGAAAGAGTAATATACCCGATTTGTGGTATTAAAGGTTTTAGCAGTACGATGTTTGGAGAGCTGCATTATGAGCATGTTTAACTTTAAAGTCTCAAGCAACTTGTCGAGATGATCCTAAATGAAAAAATTATGTTAGACCATGCACTCATGTATTCAGTTTATGACTCATGCCACAAGAAAGAGACTATAAAATATTTTAATGAAATATATTGGAGCGGTTTTCCGTTTCTCCTCAGCTATAAAGCTGTGTGCCTTCAATTATAGCAAGTCCAGCTCTGCAGAGGGAGCTATAAAGACCTCTTAAAATAACCTAAAAGAATTAAAAAAAAATCAGATTCCATCTCTATTATCTCAGGATTTAGTAGGATTAGAAATGATACCCTGGTCTCATTGGGAATCTAAGGAAATCACCTTCCCAATCGTATAAAGATACTGGTCGTAGTCCTGAAATACCACAAGATATCAGTCTTTACATTCATAAGAAAAAGTAGTAACTGGTCCAGGACTGAAATTTGCTTTCCTGGGTCTCATTTCAGTCTAATATTTTAGGAGAAAATTCAACACTTTGTATGTAGGAGGAGGAAAAAATGTTTAGGAGCTGGTTCATCATGGTTGGTGGTTTTTTTTAACTATTACAACTATCTGAAACTGCTGAAGGCCTTGGTACGTTACAGTAGGTTCTGGGGAAGATTGCCTAGGTGGGCAGAAGGCAGGTGAGCTGGTAAAAAAATTTCCTCCAGTTTTGTGATGGTGCTTTGGGAAGCACATTTCATTCATTAATGACTTGGATAATGCAGTAGAGAGTATGCTTAAAATATGTCTGGATGACAGCAAGCTGGGAGGGGTTGCAAGCACTTTGGAGGACATGATGAGCATTCAAAATGACCTTGACAAATTAGAGAACTGGTCTGAAATCAATTTGATAAAGACAGGTCCATGTATTTCACTTAGAAAAGAAAAATCAAATGCACAGCTACAACATGGAAAAAGCTGGACAGGTGGTTGTACCTTTGAAAAGGATCTGGGAGATATAGTGGATCACAAATTTCATATGAATCAACAATGTGATGATGTTGCAAAAAAAGAAATACCATTCTGGGGTGCATTAACAGAAGTGTCATACATAAGACACAGTAGGTAATTGTCCTATTCTACTTAACATTAATGAGGCCTCAGCTGGAGTACTGCATCCAGTTCTGGGTGCTACACTAGGAAGGATGTGGACAAATTGGAGAGAGTCCAGAGGAGAGCAACAAAAATGATAAAAAGATTTAGAAAACCTGACCTATGAGAAAAGATTAAAAAAACTGGGTATGTTTAGTCTTGAGAAAAGACGACAGCAAGGGGAAGTGATAACAGTCTTCAAATATGTTAATGCTGTCATAAAAAGGACATTGATCAATTGTTCTCCATATGTTCTAAAAATAAGACAAGAAGTAATTGGCTTAATCTGCAGGAAGAGAGATTTAGGATAGATATATAGGAAAATCTTTCTAATTAAGCTGTGGAATAGGGTTCTAATGGACATTGTGGAATCCCCATCATTGGAAGCTTTTAAGAACAAGTTGGATAAGCACCTGACATGGATGGTCTAGTTTACTTGGTCCTGCCTCAGTGCAGAGGCTGGACTAGATGGCCTCTGGGAGTCGCTTCCAGCCCTACATTTCTCAGATTCTATTAAAAGAAAAAAATATATAGCTAGGATTTTCACCCAGCTCTTATTGAGAGTCAATGGGTTTGGGGTATCTAATTCCCTGAGTGTTGAAATCTTCTTGGTATTCCTTTTAAAATCCCAGCCCATGTATGGTAAGTACATGTCCATGTAATAAATTCATGCCAACTGTAAAGCTCTTTTTGAGAAATGTGCCAGGGTTCCACCATTATAATAAGTCTGCTTTTATTTATACCACTTCTGTTACAGAGAACATAGAAACTGCTCAGTCTCATTGACTTTGAAGACTCAGCACTGAACGACACCAGGGTTTTCATTCAAATTTAATTATGTTAAATGAAATTAGGTAGATAGAAGCTTCAGTTCCTTCCCAAAGGGGCCATTGTGGGAAACGCCCAGGACAGAACTAGAGACAATATGTTGTATCTTCATGAAGGGTTGGCCCCGAAAGCTAGGCTAGAAGTCATTTCAAAGGCAGTGATGGGGACAAACTATTTATTAGAGAACATAGAGATCATCCTTCACATTTGGGTTTCTCCCAACAAGGACGACCGTTATCACACTTCACAGCTTTCTCAAAAGGAAGGTGGGGGCTGGTTTGTGTGTTTTGAAATTACAAAGCTTTTTCTTAAAGTACACCAGTGAATCAATGTGGGTCTAATGAGGGAACATTTTTAATGTCACACCGGAGATGTAGTACATGCCATAATGCTCAGAAAAAGAGGTAATTTTTAAAGAGCTTTCCTGTGTCTGGACTATTTAAAATATTTACTTGCTGTGCTGTCAGTCTACAAAACCTTAGGACAGAAGATACAAATTCTTTAAATAACAGCGAAGTAAAATATTGCATGCACTGTGAGAAACTGCCATTATATGACTTTTTCTGAAGTTCAGCTTTTTCTAAACAAAAAGTTAACTGCAAGAGGAAGATGTTTTTATGCCACTTCAGGTGGATTTGGAAGAGCATCATGTTCCTGCATGATATTTGAGATGACGTATTGGGATACAAAAACAGACCAGCGTGATGTCAAAGTGGTTAGTGTCAATGACTTCTAAACTTTATCAAATGCAAAACAGAGATGTATCTTGCATTGTAGAATATGGAAAAGGTTTTCAGACACTTGGAAATTTATTTTGTTAGTGTGCCCATCACTGTAGCATCAGTGTGTATCATATATAAAAAATATCAAGCACACATGTTAGCTCTGATAGAGGGAGCAAGATCCACTGTCAGAGTCCCTCCACCCAGATTCTGTTTGGGGTAGAAGGTGGGTTTTTATAAGCATGAAAGGGCTAATTCAGTTTTGTGTAGAAATGTCTGAGGATGAAATACACTTTGGAAAACAGCGATTAAACACTTTCTCAGTGACACTGTAGTCTAAGTAAAATACCACAAAAGTGACATGAGCTGTAGAAAAATAATCAGCCACCCTCTGCGAGTCAGACAGTAACACAAACTGCGAGTAGAATTTTCAGTTAATCATCCATAACTTACTGTGAAATACAGTGAGCACCTTTCATTAGTTCATTTCAGTTCTAGTGAAATCACTGGCTCTAGAGGTACTCCCCATGTTAGTTATAGGGAGTATTTCTGAATCCTTATAATCTCAAAACCAGACTGAATTTTTCTAGTGTCCCCACTGTAAATTGACAAAAAGGAAAAGACATGCATCTCTTGGACAATTTCCCCCAATTCTATTTACTTCCCCATTCTGCCCCTTTTAAAAATACATGAAGAAAATATTCAAGAAATGCAACACACAGTTATGCCTATTATCATCTTGATTGCTTTGTTTGTATGCGGAACCTCTTTCTTCCACCTTTTTTTATTTCAGTTGTTTGGACCTTCAGGACAGTGATTATTTCTTCTTACATATCAGTAAAGAGCTGAGCAGGATGAGGCCAGAATCCTGACTGGAGCCTTTAGGCTTCACTGTAATGCTAATAATATATACAGTAGGTATAGCCAGGGAGAGCAGAACAGAGTTCAAAGTGCAGCTCTGGTTTGGAGCTGGAAGCATGAAAGCATGCCTACATGGAATATTGCAGTGGGTTTCCATAGCAATTTAGTGCTATAAAAAGGTTCGTTCTCAATGTCTTTTTTGCTTTTTCCATGCTTTTGATTTTTCTTTATACTTTCTGTCCACTACAAAGTATGATTGACTTATGGTGGTCTCTAATTACACACATGTAAATGACGTTATTTTTATTTTTATCACGCTTTTTTTTTAATGCTCTTAATAGCAGAGAAGAAATAAGGGCATACAGAAGGGGGTAAATAGTCAATGTGGCACAAGAATATTTAAGCTATGGTAGAATGTACTCTAAAAAGTACTGTGCTTGAATACCTGTGTTGAATGGGTTTTGATTTTTGTGTAGAGTAGCTGATACATGATTTCAAGTCATACATGATCCTGTTTTCCTATGCAGATAAGGGGAGAATCAAACACAGTAAATAGAAACATTCAAAATGGGAAAAGTCTCTCATTGCCAGTGCAGTATTTATATTTACAACTAGCATCAGCAGCACAAACCACAAGTAATTCATTTGTAAGCGAATAAGGAGTAAATCATAGGTGTGTTTTTCCACCAATGATGAAACATACATCACTTGTGGTATATATTGGCAGATGGTTAGCTGGTGCAAAATGCTTGGGTACCTCAAGGCTACTAAATGAGATAAAAGTACAGACATACATCAGTACATACGAGTAATACATAAATAAATACATGAATAAATAAGCAACTGACCTCAGGTGAACTGTCTTCACTCCAATGCACTACATCAGAGCAAACAGCTCTATTGCTCAAGAAGAGAAGCAGTACAAACATGAAAAGTACTTGCCCTTTCAAAAAAGGCCAAGGACCAGTGCCATGACTCAGTCAATCCTTGAGCTATGGAAAGTAGCAGCAAGTAGCAACATATCCGTGACCTGGCCCTGTTGTTAATACTTTACTGTGGATTCTCTCCTTCTCCTATGAGAAGGGAGATGACTTTCAGGAGACGTTTTCAGGAGAAGTTTTGCAGTGATGGACTCCAAAGCTGTGCTTGCTTATTGATAATACAACAAAGCTGATGAGTGGTGATGATATTAACATCAGCTAGAGAATACTAATCATCCAATTGAAGGGAAAAAAGATTCTCCATGATCCATTAACATGAGCATGAAGATCAGCAGAGTCCAGAGAGGTTGAGAACAGTGGGTCCATGGGTTGAGTAGAGACGATACCTCAAGGAGTCAGTAGTAATGCTGGGGCTGGCAGGCCCATAACAATGGCTAGGACACCCAGCCCTTCCCAGAGCCAGCTGCACAGGAGTCAGGTACCTGGGCTCATCTGAGAAGGGTCAAGAGAAGTAGCCTGGAGTTTATAACTCTTCGGCCAGGAACCAGCAAAAAAATAGGATGGCAGCCGTTGTAGAGAAAACCTGTTCCTGACAGTGGCAAGTCAGGGCACCAAGGCCAGGATGTGGTGCAGCACTCTGATAGTCTCCTATTTGCCTTTTAATTTTGTAACATTACGCCTGGTCCCAACCTCACATACTTTTCATAATCAGGAGCTTTATTTACCACCCAAGCTGCTGAAGGTAATAAATCCTAAATAATTCTTAAAGCTTGGTGCTTATTCAGTTCACGTATCTCCCCCACACAGACACTTAGGCACCCCAGATACCTCCACCCAGACCCTTGCCTCTTTTTCTCATTCATCATTGTATAGCCAAGCTATACAGATTTCACTCTCAGTCCTTCTTCATAAATTAATTCCTCCAGTCTCTTAATAATTTGTCGTCTTTTTCTGAACTCCCTCCAATCTGTCAATATCTTTCGGGTAATGAGCTGTCAGGAAGTAGATATATTACAGTAACTGACACATCAGTGGTATAAGAGAGGAAATATGGTAGATGGAATGTATTTGTATTCTAGTAAAAGAATTGATGTGTACAGTAATCGGCAGGTCTAGCTGTCATGCGCTCAGGGTATTAAAAGAAAGAGCTAATGAACCATTCACCATTATTTTTAAAAAGCCATGGTGAACTGGAGAGGTAATGGAAGACTAGAGGGACCAAATGCAATACTGAGCTTCCAAACTCTCCCTTTTTCCTTCACTCACACTTGCAATTTCAGTCTAGTAAGTCTAATTCCTGCCACTAAGTAATGGAGCAAATATTAAGAGACAATCCTAAATATCTCCAGGATGATAGAACTATGAACAAAAACCAGCAGGGTGTTATACAGTGCATTTTTTCCACTATTTTCCTCTTTAAGTAGTAAAACTGTGCAGGTTAGGTGGCCATGAATAATTAACAGCCAATAGTTGGAATAACCTTCTTAAAGTTACCCACAGGTGAATAGATTGATGAAGATTTGTTCAGTCAGTGGGAGAATACTTATGAACAGCAAATACAATAAAAACAAAAATCAGGACTGGTTTGCAAATGATTCACAAAAATGAAAAAAATAGTTTGACCCACTTTTTGTCTTTCTTCATTCACACTCCACACTGCTAGGGCAAACAGCTTCAATCCAGAAGCAGAAGACCTGATCTGGTTAAGAAACTTTGCTTTATACATTTTACATTGCTGTTTAAAATGACACATGGCACAGTATCTTTATTTCTTCTTATTACTGGGAGCTCTCAGAAATGGTTTCTGCACCCTAAGAAATAGAACATTGTGCTTATCAAGTAGGTTAGCTCAATAAGAGGTTAGGTCAGGAAAGGACAAAAACCTTACTGTATTCACAATAATTTCCCCATAACCCTTCAATCTTCACTCCATAAAATTTACTTCACACGCAATTGAACCAAACAGAGCACTCCAGTAGCCACCAAAAATAAACAAATAAAAAATCTATTAATTTATATGCAAAGCAAAGGTCTGTTTTTCACAAATCTGTACTAAAATGTAATTGAAAGGTTATAGAAACTGACATGAAACCCAGAAACTTTGTGGCAAGTGGCACAGAGTGGATGTATAGGGGTTACAGGGATCTCCTGGGTCTAGTCAGTACATTCTAGTTCACCAAAAAGCATCATGTGACATGTCAAATAAAACCCAGCATCATGCTGGTCATCAAAATGATTGTGAAATGCATGTATAAAATTAGGTCTTTAAGGTTTATGTCTAGGGCTGGTCAGCAGCAAAGGTGAAAAAACAGGTTTTCTGTAGGATGAGAAATCTTTATCTCCCTGGCTATTTACGCATGCATGAAGTATTGTATGGTTCACAGTGGGTCTCTTCTCACAAGTCTAAACGGAATGCTACTGAAAGCTTGTAAAAATTTCAAACAGGACAAAGTAACAGGGAGAAAAGGAGTACTTGTGGCACCTTAGAGACTAATTAATTTGAGCATAAGCTTTCGTGAGCTACAGCTCACTTCATCAGATGCAGGGAGAAGTAAACAGTGGGGGAGACTATCTTGAGGGGTACATCGGAAGTTTGCTCTAGTACATTTGGGGGGACAAAGCAGACATCTTGTAATTCTTCACCTAGGAAATAAAAGGAGAGTGGTTTTGCTTCATCAAGGACATGGCATGATTCAAACCAGGCATGATTAAAAATGCTGGAAAGAACTTGGGTAAAATAAGCTTCTTTAGACAAGAGTATAACTTGTTAGTCAAATTTAGTCCCTAGGTAGCAAACGATGATTTTGTTTTATATGTAACCATTTCTTTATAATACTTTAATCACTTTCACTTGAATCTGTTATTTGATAATAAATTTATTCTTGTTGTCACTATAACAAGATCACAGTGCTGTGATGTTAAGCAAAGTGGTGGTCCCGAGTTAAATCTTACAAGCTGGTTTGTACTGTTCCTTTGGGAACAGCATGCCTAGTAATTCTATGTATATGCAGTGGAGATGGGGCTGGACACTGTAGGGAATACTCAGAGGATTCGGGGGTTGGTGTGTGGCTACTGCTAACCTGTTCAGAGCAAGTGAGGCCTGCAGGGGTTGGAAGGCAATGCTTGTGTTGCCAGAGGCTGGTGCTTTCAAGGAGCTGATCTACATACAGCAAGCACAGATGAGACTTCCTCACAGTAAAGACAGGGAGTGGTGAGGTGCCTCAAACCCTGGGTAGCCCGGGGAGCATCACACAACATGATACTGCTTTAGGCCCCAATCAAGCAAATAACTTTATCACAAGCTTAATTTTAAGCGTGAGAGTAGTCCCACAGCTGCCAGTGGGAGTATTCCTGTGCTTAAAGTCAGGCTTGGTTAATTTTCGGACCTGGGTCTCAGAAAGTATGCTTTCTGAAAGATTTTAGCTAGTTAAAGAGAATGGTAACTCATTTTTAAACTTGTAAAAACATTTCCCTGCAAAATGATGGGAAAGTTTACCTTATGCATTTTGAATAATAAAGCACTCTATGCTGGCATACAAAATCTGGAACAAAGTGTTACTGCCAGTTAACTGAAATAAAATCTTTCAGGCAGCTGACTTAATCAAAGTAATTAGTAAGGTAATTATTATGATCAAATGTCCATCTAAAGGAGGTCTTTGGGGGACTTAACATAATACACAGTGATCTATTTCTTCCTTGTTGCTTTATTGTAATGGATACTATTATATATAAACCCAATTCAATTATAGGAAAAGGCCAAAGCACTTAACTTTTAATAATCATGAGCTTTATTTACCACCCAATCTGCAGAAGGTAATAAATCCGTCCTCCACGGCTGACCAAGCAATTCACCAGAAAATCAGGCAAGCCTTACCAACCTATTTATCATGCTCCGACTAGTGGCAGCAATGGAGAGATTGGCACCAAGAGCCTTCATGTTAATGAATCTTCCCAATCTCTAGATCGGTTTTGGGAGAGAGAAAAACCTCCTGGTGTTCAGAGGCTATATTTCAAAATTAAGGTTTAACTGCTACTGTAGTCCCATTCACCAGCAAAGTGTTGGTTTTTGACTGGGAAAGGCACCGGAAGATATAAAGCAATATGCCGCTGTGTTTTTCCTGTTTTTTGTCTAGCCTCCTATGATGGCTCTGGGATCAACCTTTTTTTTTTTTTTAAATGAATAGTTAGCTGGAAACTAAAACTGGCTGTATAGTTAAAAATGTTAATTTTTTTATGATGAGGAGCTCTGAGCTAGGTTCTCTGGGATTCACGGGGTCATATAATTTATTCTGTGGACGACTGTTGGATATTTTTCAACGTGCTCATCAATCTGAAGTATCTTACAAAACTTAAACACAAATGATTTGTCCAAAAGTTCATTACTGAGGTTCATTATTTACTATTAGCTTTTTCATTGTTCAAAATTCCTTCGGCTCCTGCATAAAAACCACTTTCCACTCATCCAGCCAAGGAATCGAAAGTATTTTATGTGACTAGTCACAGGGCAACATGCACCTGTGGAATGTATATCAGATACGAAGGGCTAGAGGGTTGTCAAAACAAAAAGTAATATTATAGTCAAACAAGGGCAATTTCTCGGCTGTCTGTGACTCCTTGTGTATTCTCTGGACACGTTCTCTGGATCCATGTAAACATATTCAGAATGTGTAACATTAGGAATTCTTAAAACAGATTTGATCATCAATGGAATACTTTCCTAGAGGGAACATTTTACCCCCTGCAGAAACTATAAGCCTCCAAAGAGACTAACTGAATATAAGCCTTCTGTGAATGCATTTGTCCTGCAGCCTTGCTCACATTACTTGATGCTGTTCTGCTACATGTTTACACCCACGCAACCAGCCATGAAAGGGAGTATTTCCCAGCAGTTAGAGTAGGAGACTGGCAGTCCTGGGGATGCTGTCTGTACAACAGGGGACCAGCCTTGCACACAGGATCCCCAGGATGGGAAGAGTGCTAGGGCGTGCTCCCTGGCACCTTTGCACAACCTTATCTGACTCCCAGTCTCTTGCTCTAAGTACTAGACCATACTGCCTCCCTAATGTGAGACCTACCAACCAACGTGGAATCATGCCCAGCTGAATAAGTGCAGATACATGAGAGAAGAGTGGTAAGTAGTGCAAGCAATACCACAAGACAAGTTATGCAAGGGGTGCTTTAAATTATGCCAGTTGCTAGGACTTCAAATCTGTTGAAAACACAGCTGAAGCAGGCACAGGATAGCAACAGCTCTGCCATGCCTCATTCACAAGCAGCTAGGAGGTATGATGCAGGAGCCACCTTGCACTGGAATGATCTTCCCAGGGCAAGATATACTAATTCTGTGGCCATAATCTGCAGATGGTGTGGCACAAAGCAGCCACATTGGAAAATCTGGCCCTGCCCTGTTATTTACTATTGAAGCATCATAAGTTTTTTTGTTAGCTGACTAACCCTTATTCCCAAACTACATCGATTATAACGCTATCTGATAGTCAGATCCTTTAGGTCTCAAATTCACACAAGACTGATGCAAGAAAAGTAGCATGGGAAAGTAGAGATGGGGACTTTAACCTGTATTTGTGTGCGCTTTGCTCTCTAGCAGAGTGGGGTGTGTGTGTGTGTGTGTCCGTCCGACCCTGTTTTGTATTAGTTCAGACTACAGCTCTTTTACAATGGTGAACTGCTTCCAGCCCTTTCCTGTAATATTACACAAGAAAATGCAGATGCATTACTAACAGTAAATATTCAATTAACTACTGATGTAGCAAATTGAAAACTTTAAATTAAAGGAAATAAATGTTATGCAAATATCCTTTATTTAAGCGAGTTGATGACCATTTAATTATGTGGTATATGATAAAACAGTAAATATTGACTATGTCTTCTAAACAGGAACCCATTCTTTCTGGAATGACTAAGCACAGGTAGTGAGCACAGTTAAGATACTCTCCAGAGAGATGGGGCCAGATCTTCGGCTGAGTCAAAAGAGGTATGTTGATTTACACCAGCTGAGGATCTACCCCGAGACTCAAATTCAGCACTCAGTGACACCAATGTAAATTCAGGATAACTCCAGTAATTTCAATAGAGTTATTTCAGATTTATCCTCATAAAAATGAGATCTGAATTGGCTACGTATTGGTAAATTGTAATTAAATCAACATTTCAATAAAAGCCATATATTTATAAGTAAAGCTTATCTGCATGATGTCTGTGCCTTCTTATTCAAAGCATTGCCCCAAATCCCGAAAATTAAATAACTCAGTATTATTTATTTTACTTGAGTTCCTACAGAAGCAATATATGCCATGAGACAACTACAGTAATACAGTACTAAATGGGTTCCTTATGGCAATTGTTACCTTAAGCAATGAATAATTCAGGCTTTGAATGGATATTGGGCTAATAAAATGAGGGAGAAACATTAGTTTTAGCTATATTTACAGTAATAAATAAAAATGATTCTAAAATGCTAACAGCAAAATGTCACTGTCACGTCAGCAAAGCGTGCATGTTAGCTGTCTATATTTCTGGCCAGTTGTAATTTACATGATTTCATTTTGCTCAGAAGAATCATTGGTCTTGCCCAGCAGCCATTCATTGATGGCATTTTAGAGTTGCTAGAAGATCGATTTTTATCACTGCTGAAAAAAAACCTTACAAAAATAGCTGTAGATGAGCACACAAAATCTGAGGAGTGCAGTTTTAAGCAAACACACACTGGTACAATGGGCCCTGATGCGGTTTTCACTTATGCTGATGTAAATGTGTATGTGCAGACAGCTGTAGCAGCATAGGAGCCAACAAACAGCTGTAAACAGGGGAGTTTCAGGGGGTTTGAAGGGGGAGTTTGTCTTGTGGTGCTTGTTTGGGGTTTGTTTTTGCTGTGGGTGGCGGTGTTTTGGTGTGGTTTGTGTTTCCCAGATTAACAGGGTTTAGGTGGGAAGGCTATGACAGATACAGAGGCAGCAGTGGGAGTGACTCATGTCGCGGAAGACAAGGAAGATGACTGGATGTGGAAGCTGTGGTATGTACATGATCCTGGAGGGGGCACCTGGTAAGAGTTTTGTCTGCATGAAATGCTGTCTGATAGAGGAAAAGATCCGAGGTTTGGAGATGCAGGTGGAAAGTCTGGTTGAGTTTAGGAAGGGGTTTGAGCAGATTATGGAGCAAAGACATGAAGTTTCAGAAGGGAGAAGCTCAGACTTGCAGATGGAAGCCCGACTGAGGAATTCTGAGGGGAGACTGGGTGAGGAAAGTGGTCAGTGGAAGCATGTGATGGGCCAGTGAAGGAGAAATAGAGCTTAAGAACAGGTTTGCAGAGTTGGAAAATGAAGAAGGGGCTCAGCAGGTAGTCACTGAAGGTGGAAGGGCAAGGAAGAAGAGGTGAGAAGCTAGTCCTATAAGAAAAGGGGAAGAGTCAATGGAGACTACACCAAATATGAGCCCCAGGAGGATACAGAATGGGTTGAAGAGGATTAAAAGGGAGAATAGGAATGGAAAGCTCTTGCAGCCAGAGGGAACAGGGGATAGACTGGAGAATAGCACCGTCACCAGGCAGGTCTATGTGATCGGGGACTCTTTATTGAGAAGAATAGACAGGCCTGTAACTAGAGCTGATCCAGAGAATAGAAGGGTGTGCTGTCTTCCAGGTGCTAAGATACGGGGTGTAGACCTGAGGTTGAAAAGGATCCTAAAGGGAGCAGGAAAAAAATCCCCTAATTATCCTTCATGTGTGAACAAATGATACAGCTAGATTCTCCCTGGAAAGTATTAAGGGAGACTATGCTAAGCTGGGGAAGACGCTTAAGGAAATCGAGGCTCAGGTGATCGTTAGTGGGATTCTGCCTGTTCCTAGAGAAGGGCAATAAAGGTGTGACAAGATTATGACTATCAGATAGCTTAGGCAGTGGTGCTATAAGGAGGGCTTTGGGATGTATGGCCACTGGGAGGCATTCATGGACAGAGGACAGTTCTCTTGGGATGGACTTCATCTGAGTAGGGAAGGAAATAGACTTCTAGGATGGAGGCTGGCACTACTGATTAAGAGAGCTTTAAACTAGGAATTTGAGGGAGATGTCCAGGTAATCTCCATGACGGTTTTTAGCATTGTGAGGGAAGAAAACAAAGTAAGAAAGGATACAGCTGTAGGTAGGTAGAATGTATATAAGGAGGAAGGGCAGTGTGGATTCCAGTCTAATAGGTTATAATGGCCTTAGAATGACCGTGCCTAACAGGGTACATAATGTGAGCCAGGCCAAACAGCAAAAATTAAGATGTATGTACACCAATGCGAGGAGCTTAGGTAACAAAATGGAGGAACTAGAGCTACTGGTGCAGGAAGTGAAACCAGATATTATAGGGATAACAGAAACATGGCGGAATAGTAGTCATGACTGGAGTACAGGTATTGAAGAGTATGTGCTGTTTAGGAAAGACAGAAATAAAAGGTAAAGGTGGTGGAGTAGCATTGTATATCAATGATGAGGTAGAATATAAAGAAATAAGAAGTGACGGAATGGATAAGGCAGAGTCTGTCTGGGTAAAAATTACATTGGGGAAGGAAACTACTAGAGCCTCCCCCGGGATTGTGCTTGGGGTGTGCTATAGACCGCTGGGATCTAATTTGGCTATGGATGGAGTCCTCTAATGTTTTTAATGAAGTAAATATGAATGGAAACTGCGTGATCATGAGAGACTAACTTCCCAGATATAGACTGGAGGACGAGTGCTAGTAATAACAATAGGGCTCAGATTTTCCTAGATGTGATAGCTGATGGATTCCTTCATCAAGCAGTTGCTGAACCGACTAGAGGGGATGCCATTTTAGATTTGGTTTTGGTGAGAAGTGAGGACCTCATAGAAGAAATGGTTGTAAGGGACAATCTTGATTCAAGTGATCATGAGCTAATTCAGTTCAAACTGAATGGAAGGATTAACAAAAATAAATCTGCGACTAGGGGTTTTGATTTCAAAAGGGCTGACTTTCAAAAATTAAGGAAATTGGTTAGGGAAGTGGATTGGACTGAAGAACTTATGGATCTAAAGGCAGAGGAGGCCTGGGATTTCTTTAAATCAAAGCTGCAGAAGCTATCGGAAGCCTGCATCCCAAGAAGGGGGAAAAATTCATAGGCAGGATTTGTAGACCAAGCATCTCAGAGAGGTGATTAACAAAAAGCAGAAAGCATACAGGGAGTGGAAGATGGGAGGGATCAGCAAGGAAGCTCCTTATTGAGGTCAGAACATGTAGGGATAAAGTGAGACAGGCTAAAAGTCAAGTAGAGTTGGACCTTGCAAAGGGAATTAAAACCAATAGTAAAAGGTTCTATAGCCATATAAATAAGAAGAAAACAAAGAAAGAAGAAGTGGGACCGCTAAACACTGAGGATGGAGTGGAGGTCAAGGATAATCTAGGCCTAGCCCAATATCTAAACAAATACTTTGCCTCAGTCTTTAATAAGGCTAAAGAGGATCTTAGGGATAATGGTAGCATGACAAATGGGAATGAGGTTATGGAGGTAGATATTACCATATCTGAGGTAGAAGCCAAACTCAAACAGCTTAATGGGACTAAATCGGGGGGCCCAGATAATCTTCATCCAAGAATATTAAAGGAATTGGCACATGAAATTGCAAGCCCATTAGCAAGAATTTTTAATGAATCTGTAAACTCAGGGGTTGTACTGTATGATTGGAGAATTGCTAACATAGTAATAGTTAAAATAGTTCCTATTTTTAAGAAGGGAAAAAAGTGATCCGGTAACTACAGGCCTGTTAGTTTGACATCTGTAGTATGCAAGGTCTTGGAAAAAAATTTGAAGGAGAAAGTAGTTAAGGACATTGAGGTCAATGGTAAATGGGACAAAATACAACATGGTTTTACAAAAGGTAGATCGTGCCAAACCAACCTGATCTTCTTTGAGAAATGTTTCAGAGTAGCAACCATGTTTGTCTGTATTTGCAAAAAGACAAGGAGTACTTGTGGCACTGTAGAGACTAACAAATTTATTTGAGCATACGATGAAGTGAGCTGTAGCTCACTTCATCGGATGCATTCAGTGGAAAATACAGTGTGGAGATTTATATACATAGAGAACATGAAACAATGGGTGTTACCATACACACTGTAACGAGAGCGATCACTTAAAGGTGAGCTATTACCAGTGGGGGTGGGGGGGAGGGAACCTTTTGTAGTGATAATCAAGGTGGGCCATTTCCAACAGTTGACAAGAACATCTGAGGAACAGTGGGGGGTGGGGGTGGGGGAACAAACAAGGGGAAATAGTTTTACTTTGTGTAATGACCCATCCACTCCCAGTCTCTATTCAAGCCTAAGTTAATTGTATCCAGTTTGCAAATTAATTCCAATTCAGCAGTCTCTCGTTGGAGTCTGTTTTTGAAGTTTTTTTGTTGAAGAATTGCAACTTTTTGCAACAGGTCTGTAATTGAAGACCAAAGAAATTGAAGTGTTCTCCAACTGGTTTTTGAATGTTCTAATTCTTGACGTCTGATTGAGACTACTGAATTGGAATGCATTGGAATGCAGTTTGAATCTAATAATCCAGACAAGGACGGATTCCTTTTATGGGAGAGTGAGAAGAATTTATCCCAATATTTTGCATGTGCATTCCATTACTGCCACCATTTTTACTTAAGTTCCTTGACTCTTATTTGTTTGGCATGTTTAGCCCTGTATACAGCATACTCTACAATATATAAATGATAGTAGCGGATAGGATCACATCCCCTCAACACACACGTCCACATATGGAGTGGACCTCCTCGCTCAGATCTTTTCCTTCCAATGTAGAAAGAGGATCAGCTGTCTCTGTACACACACAACTTGATATTGTTGCGTAACCTCAGAACCTGACATTACTGCAGTCAGCCATTTTGTGGGTCCAGCCACTGCTAGCTGAAAACCAAATACCACATAGAAAATAATCTTAGGGCTCTGAGAAGCAAGGCTAAACAGCTGCTGCATCCTTGCAGTTTTGCAAATCAGAATGGGAGGATGGAACAGAGAGTTAATGTACCATGAGAATGGAAGGAATGTTTGGACAGCAGACCTTAATTTTAAGTGCCCCCAAGACAGTTTTATTGTTATGACTAGAAATACTTTGATAAGAGATAATTAGGAGAATAGGTGATCTGCTAAGGGATACAATGGTGACCCACTAGGAGTCACTGTGTGTTATGTGCCTTGTTTAAGTTAGCTATAAAAGATTTAGCAAAATAATGTACTTTTGAGCAGTCTTAGGAAGCTTTTCTTCAGACAAAGAGCTGACACCTAAACTCCCCAGCAGCTGGATGGAAGAAAGCCTGGCTGCTGATCACTCAAAGCCATCTCAGACTTTGGGTAACTAAACCTTTGGGGGTGCTCTGAACCTACTGCCGTAGCACATGTGTGCGTGTTTGAGACTTAATAAAAAGTAGTTTTAGGTATAAACACTCTTGTTTATACCAATCATTTATCAGATGGAAGAGATGTGTCCTCATTGATTTATTCCTGACACCACCTGGAGAGCTACAGTATTTCAAAAAGTTTGTCAAGAAACTGATTGTCCCAATAAACTTGGGGTTTCATGCTGCTAGGCCGCTAGACACTGTGTGCTTTCTGAGGAGTTATAGCCTTGGAACTTTGCAAACAAAAAACCTGAATTATCATAGCTCTGAGGTGTGTAAGTATTTCAATCCATGTTTGACAGAGGTGGAATTTGAAGCACAAACTTGTGTATAAAGTTAGGCAACTGAAAAGGTTAAAAGCGGTCTGATGTATATAGGGTCCAGCTCTTAATTTTGAGATATGGGACTTGACAAAGTAAAGAGGGTATATGAGAAGTGGGATAACTCCCTTGCTCTATCCAGTAGGTTATACAGTCTCATGTTATTGAGCTACTCATTCTGACTGCTCGGCAGGGATACTGACTCAGTACTTGAGAAGCGAGGAGCTTGAGTAAATCCTACTGCCATCAGTGGTAGCCTGGGTGGTTGTGAATTTACCTGGGGCCTTCCTCAAAAAAATCAAGGCACCAATGACTATGGTCTGTCAATATCACAAAGCCCAGCCCTGTGCTAAAAACTTGAGATCTTTTTTTCTAAAGTGACAAGCTGGTGCTGGTTTGTGGTCAATTTATGTTTTAAAGACTATTTGCAGAAAGAAAAGTTTACCTTTTAAAAATGTGTAGGTCTCCCAAATTAGGAAGGTCTGCACCCCTGTGTGCCCCCAGAGTCTGGCTCTGCTACTCTCATGGTCTGTCATAGCACCAGAAAACTTTTTCCTTATAACTCTGAGCACACTTCACTTGTTTATGCACAGAATTATAAGCATTGTTATCTATGATCTCATTCACATGGTAGAGCTAGTCCTGAAATGTAATAGAAGAACTGTTCTGCACAGTCAAACCACTAGCCAGGTATAAGACTGCAGCACCAGTGTTAAGAACATGCCACCTTCTGATTGTTTCTACATGTGCATCCTCCACAGCTAATTTTTAGACCTTTATGAGTAGACAGCATATTTGATAGGTGCTGTTATTTGCTTGTCTGTTCTAACCCTAGTGAAAAACCAGAGAATCTTCACTGATTTGAGAACCTGGACTGTAGCTGTAACTTATTACATTTTTTTAAGATGCAAAGATATAATTGCTGACAACTTCATAATTACTTATGTGACAGTAATTTTATGTTATTTCTAGAATCCTCAGCTTCCATGAAGAATTCAAAAATCAGTTCTGCTTTTAGAACTATATTTATGCTTGTTTTTATATTGTGATATGTTTGCTAACTATTAATTTTATCTATTTCTGAATTATTCTTTATTTTCCTGTTATAATATAATGACTGTCCAGGGAAATCACTGGGCATTTTGCCTGAGGAAGGACTTCAGGATTTGGCCCTTTGCTAATTGGGGGAAGGGAAACATCTTACTCTTGTAGTAATCTTTATCATATGAAACTGTAGTGCTCTGGCAAGCCTGAAAAGCCCACTTAATACACTCGTGAGACTCTATTCATGTTCTTATATAATGATGATCACTGTAGTACCTAAGTCTGATCAGGGAAGAGGCTGCCTCAGATTTTCCATATGACATTTTAAAACAAGGCAGGTCTAAAGGATTAATCTGGAGCTGAGTATTGTGTTCTTCTCCTATGAATACCACACGGGAGAGATGTTTGGATTTTTCAACACACATTGCTTATCACAGATGTTAAATCACAATTCAATCTATTGTGTGAGTTGTATAAATTAAGTATATGTATCAAAAGAAAAATTACTGCACATACACGGCCTTAGCTTTTAAAAGTAAGTGTTTTGTTTTTTCAGGATGCCAGAATGTGTGGCCTATACTGAGTTCAAAGTTTTGATTTTAAAATAAAACTTTTAAAGTTTTGTGTTCTACCATGACCATCCCTTCAAAAAAACTTGTACTAGTAAATTTAATTTTTAAAAAAAATACAATATAACTAAGGTAATAAACACTACTGTAACATTTGCAAAAGAAAACTGAATTTGTCATTAAGTCTGATCCTAATGACCTAGGAGGATATCTGCTCTCTCATTTTAAGCCAAGGTTATAACTTGTGTGTATGGTGTGTTTCAGTACCTCCTTGCTAAAGTTGACCTGCTCTTCTATAAAAGTACAATGCCATGGGCGAATGTTCTTCTTAAATGAAGATCAGCAGTATTTTTAAATTTAACCTTTAGACTGCTTATACATGTACTATTTATATAGAGACCTAAAACATGCATTGTATTTATAGTTTTTGTGTTGCTTTCTGTAAAGTTACATCTGTATAACATTTCAAGAAGATTTGCAATTAGACACTCCCAGTCTTGTGGTTGCAGTGGGTTGGTCTGGTCACATATTTTTGTTTGAGTTGTCTTGTATTCCTCCTTAACATACAGAAGGAAGCATGCACACACACAGAAGAGAGTTCCCTTTGAATCCACATCTGATCCTGAAATATTTGGAATCCTTATTCTTTCATTCTATCAACCATGATTTTCTCCTTTCGGACACATTTTGTTCTTTTTCTTATAAGCTTAAAAAACCCCAAATCACATTAATGAAGTGAGTGAAATGATTGAGTTCATCCAGTGAGAAGATTTTTGTATGAATCTTTTGCTTCTGAAAGCAAGAGTAAGTCTAAAAAAGAAGTTTAAACTACACAGCGCCATATCAGTTTCCTCTAATAGCTCTTGTCAAGTATTGAAATATTCTTGACATTCTACATTTAGGCCAAATTCTGTTCTCAGTTACACCTAGGCAAAGTCAATGGAATTGGAATATAACAGACTGAATTCCTAGATTACGTGCTATGTTTCTATCTAGTTCTTCAGGGGGCAAAAGCAAGTGCCCATTAACTCTTTACACCAAACTATAATACTGCATACATTAATGATTTTTATTGAAGTTGGTTGAAAAAATTTGAATTCTGAAATTTCAGACAATAAGAGGGACAAATTCTTTGTGAAAATTTTCACACACAAAATTATTACTTTTTGGACCAGCTCTAATTAGTTTCTGTCAAATACAGTAATGTGAGGGGGTTTTGTATTTCAAAAAAGTCATTTGCCAGCCAATACCAATTGTCTTATTTCCAAGTATTATTAAATGTCACCCCTCAAGGCTGCCTTTGGATCTTAAGCGTTCTCCCATCTTTACCTCTCTTGTGGATCCTGGTAATTTTCTAGGCTTTCTGATTGCTTCACATACATATTCCTCATACTATGCATCCAGGCCTTCTGAGAGTTTCCTTGCTGTTCTTGGCAAACATTTAACCTCCACAACAGCCCTGTCCTCTACTGCAAGCTGCCTCAGTAGTCCCAACTCTACAGGAAGACATTTAGTAAGTTGGGGGAAGAATGCTAGGTTTTTCAGTGTACAAAGTGCAATTACAGATATTCAATATACATGACTTGATTTGTTGTTTCCTTTAATCTAAAATAAAAACAAATGTAAAGTCTCCTTGAGAAACCATCATGGTGCCACCTCTTTGTAGCATGTTATCTGTTGCTGTGGGTTATTACACCCTGTTTATGGTGCTCTGGACATAGCATGACAATTGTAATGAGACAGCAAACTTAAAACTACACATCATAACTGTCTGGGACTTACTTATTTAAGATATAATCCCACTGCCTTTGCAATACTGCACAGCTCCAGTCACTGGACACACTCAAGATGCAGATCACTAGTTTAGCAGGCAGGGAGCTGCTGGCAGGACATTCTCCACAAGGATCACTGAACTTTGGAGTTCACTCCATGCACTTTTTTCTAAATAGTTCAAATTGCTCAACTTTAGCGCACAGTGCAAAGCCCATCCCTGCCCTTCCACATGGACACAAGACTGTTGGGAAGGATGGGATCTGTGTGATTAAGGCTGACAAAAGGTAAAAAAAGTCTTTGTAAAAGTAGAGATGAGGCCTAGAGTCCTGGATAAGGACTTTTTATGTACCGGTAGTGAATAAATCTATAAATCAACGAGTTTCTACTAACTCTCCTGATCACATGGGATACTCACACAATAAAGAAATCACAACCAATACCATGTTATCTATCTGCTGAGTAATAAGCAAACATCCCATACTGAAACTTGGAAAGCAAAAAGTTTTTGCAACTTTCAGTCATTCAAAAAGTGAAATAATTGTACATGAAACATCTCCAGAAAGGTCATAAATAGAGCTAGTCAAAAAAAAATTTTTTTTGAGAAAATATTAAGGAAAATTTAATTTTTTGTTTTTGAAATTTTGATGACAAATTTAGTTGAGAATTTCAAAAACAAACCACCGTTTCCTAATTTTCTGCTGTAGCCTTAAAATTGACTCATTTGTAAAAATATTTCAGGAACCTGAAAACAGAAATTTTAACAAAAATAGCATGGAGACAGTTTTAATTTCCCATTGGGGAACTGTTATTTAATCATTTATTAATTAGTTGCAAGCTTATGTTCCTTTTTACTGATAGTCAGCTTTAGAATGTGAACAATTAATGTGCACTAGTTCACTCAGCACATGGGCACACTACTCATGTTACAACTCATAACCCCTCTAAAAGGATGATTAAATCACCCCATTTTTTTAAAAGATAACAATATGATGATTGTAATTGTAAGATTTCACTGTGGCTCTGTATTCATTTGTACAGGAATTGGCTTCTTAGCTGTGTACAATGTACGAAATTGGTTCTTAGTAAAAACTGAAGTCAATGCTAGACCACCATGCTGGTGCAGGATCAGACTGACTTCTATACACAGATTATTAATTTATTAGTATAAATAATACTGTAGCACCTAGCAAGCTTGGTCATGGACCAGGACCAGAGAACAGAAAGATAGTCCCTGCCCAAAGGAGTTTACAATCAAAGAACTCCTCTGTCACTTATTCACCATGACTTATAAACTTTTATGCAGTTACAAAAAAAAAGATTTTTCACTTTTGCCATGATTTTGCCTGAACTACTCACTAGTAGGTGCACATAGTGGTTATTTTTATTAGGTTACCGTTCTGTTACAGAGTCGTCCTTTATCCATTAAGGTTTGCCATTTTATTTTATTTTTAATTCTTAATGATCTCTCTCTGTTAATTCTGCTTACAAGCATTGCTCTGATTAAATCACTTCTGCAGAGGGCTCTGTCTCTGCTGCACTGGCTTGGCCACAAGCACTGCAGCAAGGGCAATTTTATTTAAGTAGCCAAAGTGGCAGGACTGCCTTTGTCAAAAATGCTAACAAACATTTAGACTCAAGGAAAATATTTTCTTAGCTTTTGGTGAAATTTCTATATGGTAATTTACTATTGGCTGCATGGCTGACACAGTGGATGCAAGTGAAAACATGTCCTACTTCCAGACTTTTTCTATCCTGCTATTAATACTGTAGCACTTTCTCTTCTTCCTTGTGTTAATCCCATCATTGGGATCTGCTCTATGAGTCCTCTCCCTCCAAAGTACTCTGTGCAATGCCATATCTTTTCACACCACATGCTAACATGTCTTCCTGTATGACTTTGCACAACTTCCTCTTGGGTCATCTATGTCTTTTTCCTTCAATCTCAATCTATTGGGCCCTCTTACCCACATAGTTGACAGGACCTGACTTTATATTAGTAAACCATCTCAGCCTGCATTCCTTCATTTTTCCTATGTGCCGTATAAAAAGATGCAGCTGAAATGTTTTAGTCATTTCCCCCTGCACACACGCTACTATCCTGCTTGTGTGCCAGGTAGTAGCAGAATTATGTCTAGATCAGATTGAAATTTTGTGCACAAAATTTTTGTGAAACTGTTGATCCTGAAATTTTGCATTTTTGCAATATTTTCACTGAAGTTTCCAAACTCATTGTTTTTTTTAAACTGAAAACCATATCTTACTGAAAACCAGGTTTTGAGTAAACAAAAAAATTACAAGTGTTGATACAAACATTGTGTAAAATTTAATGTTGTGTTGAAAATGAAGCCATTTCCAATCCTGAGAAACTGAAACAGGTTATACATTCTGAATTTTTTAAATCAAATCATTTTCCTGCCTTTCAAAGAGCTCTATTTCATGCACATTCATGTGGTTCTCTATAAGCATGTCTCATGTAGCCTACTTTTCAATCACAAATGGCATTGTTATTTGAATCCCTTGAACAGACATTTTGATATTGGATTCCCTTCAGCCAGATATTCAAGTCAAAGCACTCCTACAGACTGAAATGGAGTGTAAACTGAGGGGACATAATACTCCCCGCCCCCCTTGACCTTATAAGCCAGAAAGGGTTGTGTTTAAATGGCTGAAGGGGAGAATACACACAGGCCTCAGCCACAGAGTTGACAGAAGGACTGTGTTTAAGGCATTTGTGCTTGACTCCATTTCAGCCAGAAAGGGCTGTGTTTAAAAGATTAAAGACTAATGAGTCTGACTGAGTAAGTCATCCTGCTTTTCAAATGCATTTGCCACTCTCACTAGGATAGCCTATGTCTTGTGTACCAGGCATTCAGATAGTCCCTTCCTGAGCATTACTTCGCTCTGTCCATCTCCTCTCAGTCCCTTTCCAAAAGGAATTTGGCTATCAGCTCACACTACCTTGTAAATATTGCTCACTACTTCAGATACACACACTCTGAATGTTCAGCTCTTTCCCTTTTCCTCTCCCTTCCTTTCGGATGCACACAGTATTCTGGGTTGTAAGTAAATTATTGAAAAGAAATGTCACAATATTCTCACTTGTATTAGCATCAATGCACACAATCTTTTATCCATTTATTCATGCATACTAATCACACAAAACATGAATTTCATTTTAAAAAACACCCCACAAGGCAGCACTTGGGTCCTGAGTTTTTCCATTTATAAAAAAAAAAATCAGAACAAGGAACAGCATCTGCTGAGAGTCAACCAAATAAGTTAGAAAGTCACAGGGAAAACACACTCCTTCCTTGACACATGTTTTTCTCTGACAGCATTCTTAAAACAAAAGTATTCATGTTATCGATAAGCACTTTGCTTTATAAGAACATGCTTTGTATTTCCTAAATGTAGCCCAGGTGATGAAAGGACTGGTATAGCAATGCACACCACGTATTTTTTTGAACAATAGCAGGGTAACTAATGTATGCGGGCAATATTGCATTGGGGGCAATCGCTTATGAAGGATCCAAGGCAGAAATTTGGGCAAGAAGTGCACAAACAGCAGCAGTAGTGGCAAAGCTAAAGCGAATTTGGAGGAATACAAACATCTCCCTGGAATCAAACTGAAACTGCTGCATGCACTGGTCGTCTCCATTTTTCTGTATGCATGCGAGACGTAGATCCTTATGGCAGAACTTGAATGGAAAAAATATACAGGTAGTAGAGATTAGATACTTCTGTAAAATCCTGGGCATCTCCTACTTTGACCAAGTCACTAATGAAGAGGTCTGCAACATCACCCAATGTACTGGGTCATATGCAGACCTCCTGACAACCGTGAAGAAGCACATGGCTGTACCACTTCAGCTTGCAACAAGCTCATCTGGCCTATTTAAGATCATCCTCCAAGGAAGAGGAGAAGAGGTAGACAGAAGAGATGGATTGACAACATAAAAGAGAGTGGACAGGAATGGAGTTTGGTGTCTTCCAGCGCACACTTGAGAGATTGCACCCATTGCCTTATCCAGTTGTCACAGAAGCCATGTTTGCACAAGCTGCAGTAAATCCTTTTGAGTTCAAGGTTTTGTGAACTGCTTGAACAATTCAATGACTGATTTTCGTGCAACAGAGGCTGGCCAGCTTCTGCAGGTGTGTGAGGCTGCTTGTCTGCTTCTAGAAATACTTTCCGTAAACTGAATTTCCACTAATTCTTCAAACCAGCCCATGTGGAAAAAAATAGTTTACAGCAAAGATTTCCACACTGATAGAACATCTTTGAGTTCACAAAACCAGTTGAAGCAGTTCACAGAACTATTTCCTGTCATTTGAACCTGTATTTTTTCCCCCAAAGGTGATTTGGTTATTAAAAATGCAACATTTTAATCTGTTGAAAACTCGAGTTTTCAAGTCACTTTAGAGGGAATCTTGTGCTACATGCCAGTGGCAGAATGTTGCTGCAAAAGAGTGGGTGCCTTTGATATGCAGTAGAGATGCCATATTTTTCCCATTTAAGACTCTTTAGCCTGCTTAATTCTTTTCATAATCTGTCTTTTTTCCTTTAATTCATTTTACACCCTGGTTTTAGCAATAGGAGAAAGGCATGGTGGTTGCCACTCTGTCAGGGTTGTGACCCCGACAGTGAGAATCCATGTCCTAATCAAAGCTCCTAACATTTGAGTTTGAATCAAAATCCACATTACAGTGTTCAAATTAGGCAATATGAATTTCCCCTCCCTACTGGGAACAGCATTTGGCTCTCCAAGCTATAGGCAGCAACTTCTTGGGAGGTCTTTTGGGCTTTGGTAAACTCCTTAGAGTTGGGCAATATCAGTAAGATAATCACAATCAGATAACAGACCAGGTACTGAAATACTATCGGTCCTAAAGGAAACAAAATCCTATGCAATGCAATAGCAACCACAGGGCAATCTTCAAATTCAATAACTCAACAGGACAAAATTAAAACTGTTTAATGCTAAAACAAGGTGTAATCTTTTATCCTTGGATCACAGTGGTAATTTGGATTATGAAATAAAGCCATCAGCACTTTAACATGATCAGAAGAAAAACATTCATTCTTGTAATCCTCTAAGTGAATCACTATGAGAAGAATACATGTAGCCTATTTTATGGAATCATGCATTTGTGGATTTTTTCCTTTCTGTGGGAAGTTGCGCTTCTTGAAAAATAACTAAGGTGGTAGTATTTTTCATGTAGGGGACAGTATCTCCTAGAGACAGTTTTACAGAGTTCTATCAACTGTTAAGTTTATAGAAGACTGAAATTCATGCCTTCTACTCCAGTAAGTCTGCTAACCCAGGATGTGCACTTGGTATGCACTGAGAGGGTGTGACACTGACAGGCTAGATGCCTGCCCAGGCTGCAGGCATAAGCTAAGAACTTACAGCCTCATAGCTGGAGACCAGACCAGGTCACTTGTATGTTAGTTTTGCTCAAAATAGGTATGAGTCTTCTAAGAATGTATTTAATGTTTAGACTCTATGAAATGCTTGTAATGCTTTCAATCTCACTTGTAATGTTTGTAATCCACGCTCTAAGAAAATATGTAAGTTTTACTTTATAACTTTGAAAAGGTTTGCTCCTAAATTGTGAACTTAGGCATGGGGATCACCCCCACTCCCCCATCCAGAAGGGCTACAAACATTAGATGGGCCATCAAGGATCATGACAATACCCATAATTGGTTTATTGCCCTATCACATCCATGGAAGAGTACATGCAGAAGGCCTTGTCCCATTGCTCTGAATGCCTGAAGAGGGAAATAAAAATAGTTGATGTGAAGATTTTTCCTCTTTTTGGCTGTTAGAACTCTGAAGGGCCAGAGAGCCCCAGGCACTGCCTCCTGGGTCTGCCCTGAAGAACACTTGGAATGGACAGATCACCTTAAGTCTGTCACTCTTAGGATTTAGATGGTAATTCATTTGTGTGTATGTTCGCTTGCTTCAACCTGTCAATAACTTCCTATTTTCTAGTTAATGAATCTTTAGATAGTTTATTACAGGACTGGCTACAGGTGTTGTCTTTCGTAAGATCTAGGGTACCAATTGATCTGGGGTAAAGGACTGGTCTCTAGGGTTGTCAGGTGTCCTGTTTTTGACCATAATACCTGCTTGAAAAAGGACCCTGGTGGTTCCGGTCAGTAAGTGCTGACTGGGATGTTGAAAGTCTGGCCAGTGGTGCTGCAGGTCTAAGGCAGGCAATTCCCTTCCTGTCCTGGCACCACACTGTGCCCTGGAAGCAGCCAGCTGGTCTGACTCCGAGGCAGGGGGCAATGGGGCTTCATGCACTGCCCCTGCCCCAAATACTGGCTCTGCACTCCCATTGGCTGGGAACCATGGGAGCCAGGACAGACAGGGAGCCTGCCTTGCCCTGCTGTGCCGCTGACTGGGAGCTGCCTGAGGTAAGCCTGTGCCCCAAGCCTGAGCCCCAACCCTCTGCCGCAGCCCTAAGTCCCCCAAACCTGGAGCCCCCTCCTGAACCCCAAACCCCTCACCCCCTCCCACACCCCAACCTCCTGCCTCAACCCACAGCCCTCTCCTGCAGTCCAAATCCCTTGCCCCCACCCTGATCCTGGAGCCCCCTCCTGCACTCCAAACTCCTCATTCCCAGCCCCACCCCAGAGCCCAAACCCCCAGTTAGAGCCGTCATCCCCTCCCATACACCAACTCCCTGTCCCAGCCCAGTGAATGTGAGTGTGAGGGGGGAAGAGAGTGAGCCAGAGGGAAGGGGAATGTAGTGAGCAGCAAGTGGGGCCTCAGGGAAGGGACAGGGCTAAGGTGTTTGGTTTTGTGCCATTAGAAATATGGCAACCCTACTGGTCTTAGAACTGGAAGTAACCCGAATGTGGTGTGATTTTTGGTGTAAGTGACCATTTATCACTCAGTCCAATTTGTCTGGGTGGCAATAACAGTTAGCCAAAGACTCAAAAAAGTAAAATATATTTTTAAATACATCAGAAGCAGGAAATCTGCTAAACAACCAGTGGGGCCACTGGACAATCAAGATGATAAAGTAGTATTCAGGGGTACTACCACCATCGTGGAGAAACTACATTAATTATTTGCATTGGTCTTCATGGCTAAAAATGTGAGGGAGATTCACAAACCTGAGCTATTCTTTTTAGGTGACAAATCTGAGGAACTGTCCCAGACTGAGGTGTCAGTAGGAGGAGGATTTGGAACAAATTGATAAATTAAACAGTAATAAGTCACCAGGACAAGATGGTATTCACCCAAGAGTTCTGAAGGAACTCAAATGTGAAATTGCAGAACTACTAACTCTAGTCTGTAACCTGTCATTTAAAATCAGCTTCTGTACCATATGACTGGAGAATAGTTAATGTGACATCAATTTTTAAAAAGGGCTCCAGAAGTGATCCTAGCAATTACAGGTCTGTAAGAGGACTTCAGTAGTGGGCAAACTGGTTGAAATGATAGTAAAGAACAAAACTGTCAGACCCGTAGGTGAACATAATTTGTTGGGGATGAGTCAACATGGTTTCTGTAAAGGGAAATCATGCTTCACCAATCTACTAGAATTCTTTGAGGGGGGGGGGTCAATTAGCATGTGGCCAAGGAGGATCCAGTGGATATAGTGTACTTAGATTTTCAGAAAGCCTTTGACAATGCCCCTTACCAAAAGGCTCTTAAGCAAAATAAGCAGTCATAGGATAAGAGGGAAGGTCCTCTCGTGGATTGGTAACTGATCTAAAAAGATAGGAAACAAAACGTAGGAATAAATGGTCAGTTTTCAGAATGGAGAGAGGTAAATGGTGGTATCCCCCAGGGGTCTGTACTGGGACCAGTCCTATTCAGCATATTCATAAATGACCTGGAAAAAAGGGGTAAACAGCGAGGTGGCAAAAATTTGCCGATGATCTAAAACTACTCAAGATAGTTAAGTCTGAGGCAGACTGTGAAGAGCTATAAAGAGATCTCAAAACTGGGTGACTGGGCTACAAAATGGCAGATGAAATTCAAAGTTGATAAATGCAGAGTAATGTGCATTGGAAAACAATCCCAGCTAAACGTAAAATGATGGGGTCTAAATCAGCTGTTACCATTCAAGAAAGATCTTGGAGTCATTGTCGATAGTTCTCCGAAAACATCCACTCAATGTGCAGCGGCTAACAAAAAAGCTAACAGAATGTTGGGAATCATTAAGAACAGGATAGATAATGAGACAGAAAATATATTGACTCTGTATAAGTCCATGGTATGCTCATATCTTGAACACTGCATGCAGATGTGTTTGCCCCATCTCAAAAAAGATATTGGAATTGGAAAAGGTTCAGAAAAGGAAAATAATGATTGGAGAAATAAAACTGGGACTTTTCAGCTTGGAAAAGATGACTAAGGAGGAATATGATAGAGGTCTATAAAATTGTGACTGGTGTGGAGAAAGTAAATAAGGAAGTGTTATTTACTCCTTCACATAACACAAGAACTAGGGGTCACCAAATGAAGTTAATAGGCAGCTGTATTTTCCACTGCATGCATCTGATGAAGTGGGCTTTAGCCCATGAAAGCTTATGCTCAAATACATTTATTATTCTCTAAGGTGCCACAAGTACTCCTCGTTCTTTATACAAAAGGAAGTATTTCTTCACACACCATACAGTTAACCTGTGGAATTCTTTACCAGAGGAGGTTGTGAAGGCCAAGAGTACAACAGGATCAAAAAAGAACTAGATAAATTCATGGAGGATAGGTCCATCAATAGCTATTAGGCATGAGGGGCAGGGATGGTGTCCAGAAGCTGGGAATGGGCGACAAGGGATAGATGACTTGATAATTACCTGTTCTGTTAATTTCCTCTGAAGCACCTGTCATTGGCCACTGTTGGAAGACAGTATACTGGGCTAGATGGACCTTTGGTCTGACCCAGTATGGCTGTTCTTATGTTCAAGATTGACTGGAGAGTCTAAGGGGACTGTCTCCTTGGTAAGTCTGTTACAGTGATCCAGGAATTCACATTTCTTACCGATTTGGTGAAAACTAATTCTAGAATGCACCACCAGTTTCAGATGTCTGCCCTGTTTCTGACAGTCTGCCCTCAATGTAGGCACTCGTGGTTGTGAGCCACCCCAGACAAATCACTTATAATTACTTCTACAGAAACCCTCAAAGCCTGAGGAACAGGTACAGCTAAAAAGAAAAAATCTGACCTACTTGACGAGTCTCCCACCTCTTCTTTAGAGCAGCTAGAGACTGTAATCCCAGGCAGGTGTGAAACTTTTCCCCAACAGTACATTGTCCCATGGACAGTGGAAACCCCACCACAGCTGTCATATATTGCTCTGCCCAGTTTTCCACATTGTATGTCAGTTGTTCATAGGGCAATTTTGCACATTGACACATGACCTGGAGCCTGTCCTCAAGCTCCACTGTCAGGAGCAATGCCTGGGGGCAGAACCTGCCATGTCTGGCTTGGGTGGGGGCGTGAGGTGAGAGGGGAAGGCAGGTATGGGATGCAGGCCTGTGGATTCTTTGCCATACTGGTAAATAAAATAAATGCTAAAGCTAGATCTATGAGTTACAGCCACTTTTTTTTTTTTTTTTTTTTACAAAGTGGCCGTAAAAGGTAAATTTTGCCATATTTGACCCAGTGCAGTTCTGCTTCTATTGGGGAGGAAAAGCACATGCCTTAACAGTCAGATGCATATTGTGTCTGTTAGGCTGAAACAGCCTTCTAATTATAAAGCTGTTTCACCTGAAAGACTCAGAGATTAATGTACCTCTTTGAAAAGTGTAATATTGTGACATTAACTGGCAGCTCTATTCAGACTGAAAGTCATTTACTGCAGTGAAAATCACTGCATGTAAAAACTGAAAGAATTGTCATGGCTACATATGACTGTTGAAAAATCACACCCCTACTGATCAGACTGACTGAATCTTGTACCTTGAAATTTCCCAGGTGTATGATTGTTTATCTTATTGTTTCAGCACCATGTCAAATTGCATTGAAAACACTAGACAAAAATTCTTGTCTAGTGAGTTGCATACTTACACCTCTGGAGTATTTGTATGGAAATATTTAAAATCTCAGTATTGCAATATTTATTACAGTTTGTAACTGAGAACTTAGATAACCCTAGTAGCTCCACAATTTAAAAGATACAGAACCCCATTTTCAAACCCAAATGCTTAAAGTATAAGAATCTATAAAGATCAAGATGGGGAACAACTATGTAATAACAGGCTATTCAAGCTAGCAGAGAGATGTTTATCACAATCCAATGGCTGGAAGCTTAAGCTAGACAAATTCAGACTGGAAATAAGGAGTACATTTTTAAGAGTAATTAACCATTGAAACAATTTACCAAAGGTCGCAGTGAATTATCCATCACTGCGAATTTTAAAAGTCAAGATTGGATTTATTTTTAAAGATATGATCTAGGAATTTTGAGATAGCCTATGTCCTGTGTTATACAGGTGGTCAAAGTAGATTTTCACAATGGCCCCTTCTGGTTTTGGAATCCATGAATAATTTAGCCTCTTAAGCCCACATTTAAGCACCTTAGATGGCCTGAATTCCACAGATGCTAAGACCCTTCACTCCCATTGCTTTCGGAGCAATGAAGATCCATTCATTTATGTGCCTAAATATGGCTTTTGGGAATTAATATTAGGGATCCAAGTATGAACATTTTGGCCCAGACCATTTAGGTCACAATCCTTTGAAATCAAGAGGGCTGCTTGTAGCGTATAAAGTTATACACATGTATAAGTCTTTGCAAGTTTGAGACCTTAGGTAGGTGCCTAAATATTGATTTAGTCCCTGATAATAGCAATGAATAGCAAATGTGTGGACTTCATTCCAGGATCTGGACCTACTTTGGACAGCCAAAGTTTGACAAAGATGACCTCAATTTAAACAAAAACTCATTAAAAAACCCTCATACAAATTTAAAGACAAAACCCTCAGTCTCCATATGCCTCTCAGTCCACCCAAGTCTGGAATCTTGAAGCGTAGCCTGAATTTCAACATATTAAGCCTAAAATAGCCTGAATGCAATTGGTCATGCTTTAATTTGCTAATCAGAAAGATAACTAGATTAGTAATTCTATTTTAGATAGTCTAATTATATCATACTATTTTTCCCACAGGATCCCTGCTTTGCTCAGTGCACAAGGTATATGGTGATTAGTGCATGAATCAGGGTTATATAATGAAAGAAGCAGTGTCTGTAGGATTCCCTACTTTATTTGCTGTGAGAAGTTCAAATGTGTGTAGCAAAGGGGACAGGGGATGCAGGAGGAGAAAGGAAAATCTCATGGTTAAGATGGTTGAAAGCTGCCCTGGAGAATGGATTCTACCCATGCCTCTGCTCACTTCACATCAGTGTTGAATATTTGTGAAATACTCCAATACTAAAGAGAGGCTCCAAAGAGAAGCCCATGAGGAAATTATTCTGTCTTCAGAGCAGGGATTAAGTGGTGTGCAGTAAATATAGGCCTGGAGCAGTGCTTAATTTGTAATGAAAGAGGTGCCAGAGCTCAAGCAATTTTTTTAACTTCATAACTGATGCGGCAAGCCAAGAAGTGCCAGGGCTATGAACTGCCAAGCCTAGAGGTGCCAGGGCTCAGCCATGGCAAGCCTTGGCACAAATTAAGTACTGATCTGGAGCCACACACTGAACAGAAAAAAAGACTGAATAGCTGTTCATTAAGTGAGCACCAACCATCACGTGCACTGAATGAGGCAGGGATCCTATGGGGAAAAATATAGTTATGTGATCATATAATTAAAGATCACATCAGAGTGCATGCACACAAGGGATCTGAATTAAGATTGCACAGGCAGCCTTAATTCAGACATTTCTTAATTTATCAGTACTTTACTTTGCAACCTGAATATTCTTTTAATGCAGTTTTGTTTGTGTATATAGTATAAGATTACCCACTGTAATTAGCTGCAATACATATGGCACAAGTTTCTAACGAAAAATGTATTAATCAAATTCTTAGGATTACTTGCCTTAATTTTCAAAACCCATATAATTGTCTCCTTCATCAACAGGATGTTAAGTTTAGTCCTTCTGGTGTAACCCTTAGTCCACAAGGAGGTATTAGCCAAGGAGCATGGGACCTGAGTTCTTAGGTGGTATGAACCTGGTTTGTAGTAGCAACTGAATCTGGAGCAATCAGAAAAGTGGTGCTGCCGCTGACATTCGTGAGCTTATGAAGACAGCATGAGTCACTCTTCCTCCAAGATCACTTTCAATATGCAATATAAACACTGCTCTACAGATCCAAAGTACCAGTCAGAATACAACAGAAAGAATTAACAGTGCAAGGCAATCAAAATTCCAACATCCCAAGTCCCTGAGGTCTCTGATCTGGATCCTGGCCTTACTAGAAAATCCATACACAAGTTATAAGGCTAACTTCACTGCTTAACTTTAAGTCAATAGGACTTAACATGTTCCCATAGCATGGAATATCCCATTAAGAGAGATGAGCTTGGCTAATTAGCTGCCTCCTAGTAATGGGGTTGAGAACAGTGATCAGGTGACAGCCCGCAGTCCAGCAAGCAGCTTAGTTAAAAGAAGAGACCTGCAGGGAACATAAAAAGGGTGCTGAAGTAGACCCGGGGGAAATGACCTGTATGGGGTCTCTCCACCCAGGGTAGATAGACTGGCTGGAGATATGTGCTGTGTGGGCAGGAACAGAAGCATTATGAGGTAGAGGCTTTAGGAGGAGCCATACAGCAGGAATTGGCTTATCACTTTGGGTTGTGTCTGGGTTTTGAAAAATAAAACAAGTCAATGGTCCACTTGACTTGCTCTGCACATGGAAGGGGTTGAAGGTGGGAAACCCATGCAAATATCACCCCATTTGATCCTCAAGCAGCCCTCAAATTGTGGCCACACAGGGTATGGAAATTACTGCATCCATAGGGTTTCAGAAACCCACCCATGGCACCAGAAGTGTGGCAGAGGGTTTGTGATGGGGCCCCACCTTGTCTAAACCATGGCAAAATATTTTATACAGAAGAGGGGCTGAGGAGATGTGGGGGACTGTCTCCTACACCCTTGACTGTCATGTATGAGTTTTTTTGGCTCAAAGGGTCTGCCAACTTATTGCCCTGGCTGGCAGCTGAGTTTTGGAACTGCCAGGCTCTTTGGACTCCATGGCACCTTTCAAGCGTGGCTCTGCTGGTGAACAGCCCACAACTTTTAGTTTTTTGAGCTCTAATTCCAAAATGGAAAGTGGACATTTTTCAGCATCTGGGAGTTTTGTCATTTAAACTGTGACTGCTGTTGCTGCCACTGTATTGCTGTTAGAATGTGCCATTCATAATAGAGCAATGCAAATCTGAACATCATTTCGAGCTGCCATGATAATTATGTAATACTGTTTCCTACCAACCTAAAAATCTGTACCCATTCCTATGGGAAATTTAGCAGGGAATTTGAAAAGATTATTTTAGGTGAGGTGGAGGAAAGTGGGCATTCTGAATACGAGTTCAGTTTCTGCTCTTGTGCTGCATGGGAAGCCTATGCCACCTTGGAAAGCAGTGACTTAGAAAATATTAGGCTGGCCCTAGGGGAACTGTCAGTCTATCTCCCCTTTCCCAATAATACATCCTCCAGCAGCTACAGTGGTTGGGGGTGGCTTTTTTAGGGGATGCTTCTTACCAATGCAGCTATGCTGGAAACACTTTGTAGTACAGACCTGGCCTTGCTCAGTACTTCCTTCAAAATTTACCAATAAGGGATGCAGTGTACAAGAAGATGCTCTTTGTGCGGTTGCACACTTGGTCCCAGAATACCAAATATCTAACAAAGTAGCCCACCTCAGCTAAATACCTCTCTTCCATCTAATTCTATGTTTAATGGACTCCTTTTTAAAAAAAACAGCTCGGTTATGCTTTGAAGAAAAGAAAAAAAAACAAACAAACAACATTTTCTTATGACTGCGATGTAATTACCATAAAATTTCCCACAGTGTAGTGGGAGAACAGGAAATTCATAGATTCCTATAAAGTTTAATTGCCACCTTCGTTTCAGTTCTCCATTTTTCTGTGGATGTTGCATCCTGCCTTATTATAATTTAGTGCTGTGCATGTAAAATGAACTTCTGCTTTTAAATTAACTTCTGTTTGGTAAACAGATAGAGAAGTGGTTTAGCATCACAATTAGAGCGTTAGGGTTAGGTTTTAATCCCACCATGCTTATTAAAACACTTTTGAGCTCCGTTGTGTATGCATTAAAATGTCAAGCAATTGACAGCCCATAAGCAAAAAACTGATCCAGTTATTAAGACAGCCAAAATGGCTTGGGTTTTTAAGATGCATTATGAACATTTTAGAAATAAATTTATATATTTGTTTTAGTAACTGGAATTTAGCTTTGCTGTACTGTAGTGCTATTTTGTTATAAAGATAACTTGAACCAGGACTTTCAGTGAAAAGATCTTCCAGAAGTCTTCCAAACTGAATTTTGATTGGAATATAAATCTATGGTATTTCTAAAACACAATTTTACCTAGACAGTGAGAATGTCTGCAAAAGCTCAATTCTGCAGTGAGCTCCATGTAAACACAGGGTTCTGCCCAGGTGGAGTTGATGGTAGGATTGGGGCCCAAGTGTACTGCAAATAGAGATGGACAAATCATAGAATCATAGAATATAAGGGTTGGAAGGGACCCCAGAAGGTCATCTAGTCCAACCCCCTGCTTGAAGCAGGACCAATTCCCAGTTAAATCATCCCAGCCAGGGCTTTGTCAAGCCTGACCTTAAAAACCTCTAAGGAAGGAGATTCTACCACCTCCCTAGGTAACGCATTCCAGTGTTTCACCACCCTCTTAGTGAAAAAGTTTTTCCTAATATCCAATCTAAACCTCCCCCACTGCAGCTTGAGACCATTACTCCTCGTTCTGTCATCTGCTACCATTGAGAACAGTCTAGAGCCATCCTCTTTGGAACCCCCTTTCAGGTAGTTGAAAGCAGCTATCAAATCCCCCCTCATTCTTCTCTTCTGCAGGCTAAACAATCCCAGCTCCCTCAGCCTCTCCTCATAACTCATGTGTTCCAGACCCCTAATCATTTTTGTTGCCCTTCGCTGGACTCTCTCCAATTTATCCACATCCTTCTTGAAGTGTGGGGCCCAAAACTGGACACAGTACTCCAGATGAGGCCTCACCAATGTCAAATAGAGGGGAACGATCACGTCCCTCGATCTGCTCGCTATGCCCCTACTTATACATCCCAAAATGCCATTGGCCTTCTTGGCAACAAGGGCACACTGCTGACTCATATCCAGCTTCTCGTCCACTGTCACCCCTAGGTCCTTTTCCGCAGAACTGCTGCCTAGCCATTCGGTCCCTAGTCTGTAGCTGTGCATTGGGTTCTTCCGTCCTAAGTGCAGGACCCTGCACTTATCCTTGTTGAACCTCATCAGATTTCTTTTGGCCCAATCCTCCAATTTGTCTAGGTCCTTCTGTATCCTATCTCTACCCTCCAGCATATCTACCACTCCTCCCAGTTTAGTGTCATCTGCAAACTTGCTGAGGGTGCAATCCACACCATCCTCCAGATCATTTATGAAGATATTGAACAAAACCGGCCCCAGGACCGACCCTTGGGGCACTCCACTTGATACCGGCTGCCAACTAGACATGGAGCCATTGATAACTACCCCTTGAGCCCGACAATCTAGCCAGCTTTCTACCCACCTTATAGTGCATTCTTCCAGCCCATACTTCCTTAACTTGCTGACAAGAATACTGTGGGAGACCGTGTCAAAAGCTTTGCTAAAGTCAAGAAACAATACATCCACTGCTTTCCCTTCATCCACAGAACCAGTAATCTCATCATAGAAGGCGATTAGATTAGTCAGGCATGACCTTCCCTTGGTGAATCCATGCTGGCTGTTCCTGATCACTTTCCTCTCATGCAAGTGCTTCAGGATTGATTCTTTGATATTTGAAATATTTGCAATAACTTTTTTCCATTAACAGGTTCAGCCTGGCCTGATTTACATGCTTTTTGTGTTAATCTCCCATAAACATTTGGGCAATTGGAGGAATTTTCATGAATGTTTTCAGCTTGGGATTTTCAAACTCGTTGAGCAAATAGTTTTACATTAATTCTCTCTCCTCCCCTTCATGGTAGTACAGCTCATATGTTCATCCAGTCAGGAAACAGGAACAATACACTATGACTTATCTGCCAAGCATTAGCCAACACAATTCAAACCAAGTCAGTTCTGAAGACTCTGAACAAAGATTTTGCATCTCAGCCAGAGCCCACAAATTGATTGTAAAGCTTGCATTGATTGATTGAAGTAGGACTGAACCATTTATGTTGTAACTATTTTATTCTTTTTTACTGGGATTCACAGTGTAAATGTTTTCCCTTAGATGGGTACCTAGAGTAGCAAAATTTATGTTAAAATAAGTTACAGTTGATCTAAATAAGAGATTAACTGTTTAAATTTACAGAGCAGATTACCAGTGTGGTTAGTCATTTTTCTATCAAAAGTTAGAAGAGTTTGTGCTTTCAGAGCAGTTTTTTTTCCTTTTTACTGTTAGAATCTGGTTAGGTAGTGTCAACATTCTTAATCCTTCTGCCTCTTTCTGTAAATAGTGGGTGTTGGAGGGGGAGGGTTTTAGAAGATAGAGATTGGTTGCCAATAGGGGCAGGGAGGAGGAGAAGAGACAAATCAGATGAGGTGCCAAAGAGGGGAAGGTTGGGAATGGCTGGGCAAGGAAATGGGGACTTGGTGTGGGGAAAGGGAGGGAATGGGAATTGGGACTTAGACAGTGAATCTGGAGGGGGAGACTAGAACTGGCTGGGCAAGGAGTCTACACTGGGATGAGAAGCCTTTAGAGTGGAGACTCACACTGTGCAGTCAAGGAGAATGGGACTGTGCAAGGGAGCCAGAGCTAGGGAAGAGAGAACTGGTACAGAGAAAGATTGGAGTCTATGTGGTAAAAGGGGTCAAGCTGGGTGGGTGGGAGGGAAGGAACGTGATTCTAAGAACCCTTTTATGCCAACTGGCAAAGTTCGTACTCAACTCACCGTTGCCAATGTTTAGCCAAACAGTGTCTTGTAAGGCAGTGCTACTCAAAGTGGTCCGCAGACCGGTGCCGGTCTGTGAGCCATCGGCTGCCAGTCTGCGTGTACACTGGAAAAAAAATTGCTGGTCCCCAACATCATATAGCTTGAGAAGCACTGTTGTAAGGTGTCATAAAAACTGGGGACATGCTGGTCATGAATATCATTGCATAAGGTATGCACAGTTGTGTATAAAAAAAGAGTTCAGAACATATTTCCAGCAAACATACATGTTTTGAGGCAATGGACAAAGAAACTTGCCCTAGACAAAGGAAGGCAGATTTACCTATCTGTCTGGCTTGATTACAGTCAGAGGACAAAGAAGATATATTTACATAGAAGGAAAACAAAGCAATCAGTGGAAGACAGCTTGGTGAGGGCATTGGGACATTCCAGATTCTAGAATTCCCAGGTCTTCCTGACTCTTGAAGCAAAGGGGAGCAAACAAAAAAACCCCACAAACAGACAGACATTCTAGTTATTTAGGGAACAAAGAACAGTACCCTCTCATTCTGTGAATGTTGGATCCTTTTACTAGAAGGATTGGAGATGCTGGTACCTGGATGTAAGTGAGAAAACTATCTAAGCAAAGGCAGTAGCTTGGTAAAGTTAAGTCTTGGACACTAGAAAGCATGTTTTGTTTGTAACCCTTTTCTATCTTTTAGTCTTGATTGCTGTCATTTAAATCTGTGTTCTTTACTAATAAAGTTATTCTTGTTTTATCACAAAACCAAGTCAGTGCTGTGTGAGAGGGACTGAACACTGCAGGAGATGTTTCTGGGGAAACTTGGGCTCATTGTCTTTCGGGTAAGAAGATCAAGACTGGCAAAGTGGACAGATTGGAGTGGTAGGGAGCTGACAAACAGTCTAAGTTCCAGCAAAGAGCTCTTGCTGAGGTGGAGAGGTTAGAGTGGCTGACAGTTCTGGATTTCCTGAGGGGAGCATCATAGTGAGAAGAAAAAGAAGAGTCTGTGCCCAACAAAGCACACTCCCTTCCAGAGCCTGGAATGGAACCCAAGATTCCTGTGTCTCATTATTCATCTGCTGTCAGCAAATATCTGAGAAACCCACTGGCAAAGTGTATCTATTCTGTTCTCTTCCATTCTCATCCCTGTAGTAGCTGAGCAGCTTTCAACAGTGCACTAAGCAATGTAACTATACAGTTGTCATGTGTTTGTTCTCTTATCTTCTCCCCAGTGTGAGAAGTACATGTAGTAGAGTGCCTCATTTTGGTAGTGTGTGGTTTGTTTTTATTTCAGTATAAATACCTGCTATGTGTTTATGTTAAAGAAAGGTTGGTCAAAGAAATGTGCCTTTCATTTTGGAGCAGAAAGTGTGAGGTTTGTGGGTGGTCCTCAGTTTGCAGGGGAGTTCATTATTAGTCTTGGATTGCCCCCACAGAAAGATTTGTCCCCTGTACAGAGGGTTCAGAGTAGAGTTGTCAACCACATCAGACAATCTTTTAGATATCCTGGGCCCAGGTCATAGAGTGTTTTGAAGATAAGGACTGAGACCTTTTACTTGATTCAAAATTCTATGGGAAGTTAGTGTAGAGAGTGGAGAACATGGTCGATACGTTTGCAGCAGTCTGTGCTGCTGAAGATGTATGCTACGGTGCTCTGAACTAGCTGGTGTTTAAGTGCTGAATGCTTCATGCCCAGGTATATTGCATTGCTCTAGTTGAGCCAAGAGGTGACAAAGGCATGAATAACTGAGGCCATGTCTTTGGTGGAGTTTCCTAGCCAAGTGGAGATGGTAGAAAACATTACTTGTGGATGCTGCCATTTAAGAATTTAACAATTGTTCTTCATCCCAGAGCTGATCTCATCCAAGCACTGGATGGTGTGGTTATAGGTGTCATAACCCCCCTGTGCTGGGTTATACAGAGGCTAACTACTACTGCTCTCAGTTGCTCTTTCAAGCTCATGTGGCAGAGGTCTGTTTGAAGGATGTAAAGTTTAACTCTGTTGATGAACCATGTAGGTATCAATAGGATGCCACATGATGGAATTTTTGGTTTATCAATTCACTTTTATTTAAAAAAAGATTACACACAAAGAATATCTTGAAGTTAAAATTATTGAAGTTGAAAAGTCAAACATTCCAAAGTTAGGAAATGCCAGAAGTAGGGTTGCCTGTGCAATCTTAATTAAGCCCACTTGTGTGAATGCATTATACGGCAGTCTCTTTTGCATGATTACATGCTATTTTTTCCACAGAACTGTTAGGGTTGGCGGTTGAGTGCTCCAGCCAACTGTGCCACCTAACAGTGATGCTCCAGGATACAATGCCTAATGCTGAGAGTCCAGAGGCCATTGTCTAACAGCTACAGTTCAGAGGCAGCATGCCTACTTGCAAGAGTGGGGAAGGTTGGGGAACCTGGACCCACCTTATTGTTTTGGCCCAGGGCCCTTGAAGACAATGGACCCTGACACAGGGTCCAGGTTCCAATACCTCTAAACAAGTTCCCTGGATTGCTTCCCATCTTCATTCCAGTCCCTCCGGTAGTGTCTCTGAGATTGGACATGTGGTCCCTTATGTTCCCTCTGCTTAGTTCCTCCATGGGAAACAGCAAGTCATCCCCTTCAGTTCCTGTGGTTGACTGGCTTCCTGCAGCACTGCTAAGAGGCTTGACCCTGGTGGCTTGGGGTCCTGGTGGCTTCCCAGCCAGGGGCTCCTGCACACAGCTACTCTCCTCCTTAGTCCACCCAGACTGAACTGAATGCTCCCCCCATTGGGAGCATGCCCAGCAGGGGCAAAGGGGTATGGCCTCTTGAGCCCAGAGCAGTTTGTTAACCCTTGTCTCTCCAGTGTGGGGTTGGTACACCCTGTCACAAGAACCCCTACCTCATTCAGGGCACATTGGTGGTACCCTGGGAATGAATCAAAGTTGTATAGTAAATGAGACTGTTGTGGGTCCCCTGCCTCATTTATTGCAGAAATTGAAAGGTGTGTAGTTAATGAGGCAACATATTGAAGGAACAGAGGGTGGTCTCATGGTTAAGGCAGTTGAATTCTGCCCTAGAATATTCTATTTTATCCCTGCATCTGCTGCAGAGTTCCTGTATGATCCTAAGCAAGTCACTTAAACCAAACTGCTCACTAGTGGTTGCTAATTGTGTTCCACGTTTTCTGGGTGCTTGAGTGGAGATCTGGTGAGAGCTCCACAATTCTGCATATCAGACCCCAACAGCAACTGAAATCAATGGGCGCTGTCCTTTGAACTACAATACTATATACCGCTAAATACTCTGAAATTTTTTTTCCCCACATCTTAGGCATCTGAAATTGGGCACCGAAAATTAGTAGATACTTTTGACCTTAATCTCTGTGCATCAGCTCCCCATCTGTAAAATGGGGATAATACTACCTGTCACCTCATGGATGTGTTGTGAAAATGAATTCATGTTTGTAAAGTACTCAGATACTAGAATGAGAAAATTAATGCTGTCTTCAGAGCAGAGTTTGACTAACAAACAGTAAATGAGGGATGGGGGTCACATTGAACAATGAGGAGAAAACAAAATACAGAGTAGTTGCTCATTAAGTAAGCACCATCCATCCTTTGCCCTGGATGAAGCAGGGATTGTATGGGGAAAAAAGTCAGCATGTGATTAAAGCTTTTATCATAATGCACTCACACAAGGAGGCAGAATTAAAGTTGCACCAGCAACCTTGATTATGGCATTCCGTAGCTTTTGAGTGCTTGCCTTTGTAACCTTAATGTTCTTTTGATGTAGTTTTTTTGTGTGCAATAGTAATTTGTGTGGTGAGCAGTTCTCTAGATAGAAAAAGATAAGCACTAGCAACAACTGAGACCTCAGTGATTTTGTTCAGACTTTGTAATAGGCTGCATATCTTTAGACTCCCTCATTTCTATCTAAGGAGGTCAGTATCTCGCCTTTTTAAAAAAAAACACATTGTTTCATAAGTAGTTTTAAAAGGCTTGATAACTCAGAGAAAAGTGAGTTGAGAGTTTGGATATCTTGGATAGATTGCTATTTATTTCTGAAACACACACATTATCTTAGTGATTACTAGTATTGTAATTTATTTAGGTATCCACAATGAGCTAAGAGCTTTCCAGATATTGGAAGGGATGGTCCCTGTGCTGAAGGGTTAACAGTCTAAGGACAAGCTGTCAGCTACACAGAGGTCAGGGAAAGAAAACACTACAGGGTGAGACTTTTGGCCAAACAAAGGAAGGACATACATTCAACTCTATGGCATTTCTGTTTGTGTGAGATACAATCATTTTTGAACACTACATCCAGTTAATTCCAAAATTTCAGAGAATGATCTAGGCATCATTAGGCAAAGACCTATTGAGTTTTGATGAAAATTGGAAAACCAGAAAAGACTGGTTTCCACTGGTGAGAGGAAAAATCAATTCCTCTTTGCCCCCCCGCCGCCCACTGCCTCCATTTATCATAGGTAGCAGCTTAATATGCTGCATGTACACCTTAACCTACATATGTGATGAAGTAGGAGACCTTTTAATATACAAGCCAACTAAATTCCTTGTGGAAAGCCTGGTGGAAGTGAGTGTCCGTGGGGGACTTAATGCTCATTATCAGTTTTACCATTTTATATAGTTTTGAAAAAAGCCTTGTAGAAGGAATGCTGCTTGTTTAATAGAGTTCAACAGGCTCAATGCATAACAAGCATTTCCCCCCTCTTGCCTGTTAATTATTCACATATATGCCTTCCTGGATTAACAAAGTCACCCGATGAGTCAGATTTGGACATCACATTACAAAAAAATTTGCTCAGGATGAATGCTGTTTACTAATAGAATCATTTTAACTATCTTTGACCATCTGAATTCAAAGACAGTAAGGGTAAAATAATGCATTTTTTATTTACATTATAATTCTAGACTATGTATACATAAATGTGTAGGCTTAGATTCTCAGCTACAGAGTGCAACAAAGGAGTGGGGTGCTAAAGGGTCCTTTATACTCTCTTCTTCCTTGACTGTCTGTGAGCCAGGCCAATTCCCTGGCATAATTTAGAGCTGTTTAAGAGCTCTATGACATTAACTGCCAGTGGCCCCAAGCAGACAAGGATCAATAAGGTATAGGGGAATCCTAACCAGGTCTCTTCCTATAGCCATGTACCCTGTATCAGCCTTCAGAGGCTAGGGGAATGCTGACCCTGAAGCTGGCCCTTTGACACTGCAAGACTCCTTACACACGGATCCTCCTGTGGCCATTAATGTTGGCTTTACACAAGATTCTACTGACATAGTGGCAAAATGGCTGTCCTGCACCCCAGGATCTGGGCCATAATGTAATAATCTGTTTGTGTGTATTTGAGTGCAGAGGGAGAAAGACAATATTGCCCTCTAAAGATTTTTTGCCACCTGGAGAGAGAAGACAAGTTCTACTTGTGACTCCTTTCAGTGTCTCACTTAGATCTGTGGTTGACGACTCTGTTTTTGAAATTGAATATTCAAGGCTCCATTTCTGATGGCCCAAATGAAGTGATGGGTATTTGGTCAACTGACATAAATGTAGGTGTGCGGTTTTAGCTAACTTATTTTGTTAGTGCCGATGGCTTAGTATAAACATAAAATAAATCTTAATATGCCTTCCTGTGTATGAGATTCTGATGCCTTGCATAAGCACCTTTGTAAAGGACTGGCAAGATACATACTCCCAAATATTCTTGCAGCCAAGACAAATTGTATGAGAAGAGATTAATAAACCCTTCTCCTCCCTTTGAGGCAGGATTTTCCCTTATATGAAAAGGGGGGGGTCAATACTTTAAAAAATGTGCACATAATTTTTGTGATTAAATTTCAAAGAACCAGCTGTCTGAGTGTATCCAATGTCTCTTGAACATACATTAGGGCTTGTTTGCACTTGGTTTGGGATTTTTGTTTGGCTCCACCTGCCAGCAAATATATTATATATTTCCAGCCTCAAATATTTACTACCCAAAAAACACTTTTTGGCTGACAAATGAGGAGGCCAAGGTCTGAGAAGCTCTAGAGAAAAAGGATAATAAGCTACTTTTGTCCCATACTTTGTCATGTCTATTTAGACTGCAACCTCTTTGAGACAGTAAAACATTAGATCTTATGTGCATGTACAGTGCCTAGAGGCTGGTCTACATGGGACATTTCTGTGATGCAAGCCAGGGAATCTATACCACATGAATTTGCTGCTCAGTATTGTGCCATGTAACAAGCCTGAACCCAATGGGCCCCCAATCACAGCTGAGGCACCTAAGCCCTGTAGTAGAAAGCCTGAAACATGTGGCCTTGTATGAGGCCTAAGGCCTAAACTAAAGTCAGGTCCTGCTGATATAAAGCAAAGGTAACACAAGTCAGACGATGAGCAAAAACCAGGCTGTTACAAAGCAGATGCCTGGTTGCAGGTTCACTGTCCTATATGTGAACTTGGGAAAAACAGGGCTGGTGCTGTAAAAACACAAGCACTCCTAGGCATTAAATATGCCTATAGACACATTCCAGAAGGGTAGTACCAGAACACCCTGTTACAAAGTTATGGTATAAACTGACTCCTCAGCGATGGTACAGGGACAGACTGACCCCTCCTAAAGATAAGGTTAGGATGACAGGATAAAGGATGGAGGTGTTTTGATTGAACCAACAGGTACAAGATATAGGGTGTTAACTAACCACAAAGAGGGACTATGTAACTTGTTTGTATTAGAATATAAAAGTGGGGTTGCAGGGGTCTGTCTGGTTGAGAGGAGAGTGGAAAGTCCTGCTGCTCACTGAGCTGGTTTATTGTCATAGGCAATAGGTATTAGGCTACCTGTAACCACTGAGCCAAGGCACTAGTACCCCACTTTGTTGACAATAAACCTGGCCAAGTGCCGTCACCACTGACCTGAGTATGGTCTTCTTGGGAACTTTGATTGAAATCTGCTGTATGGGTTATATGGCCAGAGCCAGTGCATCATGCAGAGAGATCATGCACAAGCCAACAACAAGACTGATACAAATATATAATAAATTGGAGCTGAATAGTTGGGGGGTGGGATTAAGGAAGGAGGTTCCATTAGCTTCTGCAGGGAGTCTCACAGCTCACCTGCAGCTGACAACATGAGTTCTTGTCTTGGAGTATTGTTTTGGGTTTTTTAAAAAAGGAGGTGACTTCTGCAAGCCAAAATGATTTCACTTTGAAAAGGTTGTTTTGCTACCAGAAATGGTGTTTGTTATTATTGGTACTATGGGAAAACTTCACAATCAAGAAACTCAGGATAATTCATGATTTTGTCCTTGCTTAAATTTCCACAGTTTTATCATGAAAAGCATTGATCCCCAGGACAAACAACATAACTTTATCCTGGATCAAATACATGATTTTTCATGAATAGTCACAATGCTCTAATGTACTAGATGCCAAAGTTCAAAAAGCAAAATGAAGACTGGTTTTCTGTTCAACTAAATTTCGGTGCATCTACTAGTATTCAAGGGGCAGGGTCCCACCTCAGACTGTTTAGCTAAACAAATAGTTACATGCAATTGTTTGATTCTGAAGTCAGTCCCAGTGATTTGTAGTCACCACAGGTCTCATTTGAGGCTATGAAGGAACAAAAGAGTCTTCTGGATTCAAGGTATCATGCATGCAGAAAGCATGGGAGCATGGACGGCTTCCTTGTTTTAAAGTTTAGTCCCAGGCGTGATCTGGGTTACCAGTAATGTTCTCCTAGAGAGCACAGATTCCCCAGACCATGTGTACATCCCAAAGCCCCAAACCTGCAAGACTATTCAGTGGCTAATATCAACTCAGTGGGGTTCTGCCTGGGTTCAGGGGTCCATCTATGTGGAGGAGCTTGCAGGATCAGTGCCTGAGTACAAGATTTCATATGAAAGATTATTGCTTATATTTTTGATATTTGAGGCATTAGGCCTGTACGTCTTAACAGACCCAAACAAGTTTTCACTTTTGCAAATTTCCATGAAGCTCATATGATATGCAAAAATTTTGACCTTGGCAGCACATCTTCTGAGAAAAATCAGTGAGGTAGTGAGTATGGCCAAGAGATTCAAATTCAAAGCACAGTACTCATATGCAACCATAGAACAAGCAATAAAATACCTTGAATTTTTCCATTAGTGGTTTTAAATGACATACATTGGCTCATCATTAGCAAGTCTGTATCTCCTCCCTGAAGGAATTTTGGATAGTCCATGGAAATATTATGCTCCATAAAACAATAATGTTTCCTTTAGTTATAAATGTACTATATTAGATTTAGCTTCTAGTCAGATTTATATCTGTAAACTTCACATCATTTTCAAGGTTCTCGACCTTCAATACTTCATTTTTAAAATTTAAATAATCATTTATGTTCAATAACTGTTTGCCATTGCTGTATAAGTACTTCAGACCCTTCTGTAGGAACTAGCACAATAATTGATGTGTTTACAATGTGCTATCATAGAGATAATGTGTTTCAGCTTTTAAGTAATTACCTTCATATAATTTATAAGAATATTAATGTCATTTAAGCATCCTGTTGTAAATGTCATTGGTAGCAGCAGTAATATCCTATATATGCTTCACTGGGAAAATGGATGACACCCATAGAAGCTCCTTTAATTATAGGGAATGATATTAGGATAGAAGACAAGTACACTGAATCATTGAAAGGGAGACCCCAAGGGATAAAACCTGTTGAATCTAAAAATAGCAAAATGGAGAAGGCAAGACTTGTGCTGCCTTAAAATAATCTTCAAGTCCATTCAAAAGATTTCAGCCAAAGAGGTAATTATGAATGTTAAATGTGCCTAGGATGCAGATGGCCTAACATTACACTGATTGATAAAGCAGTTCAAAATGCCTATTTGAGAGGGAAGGTGGGATAGAAGAAATTATTATTCTAAGAGACTATGGTAGATTTCCCCCCATGAAAGGAAGAAAAACTTAGCCTAAATAGTGCAAGAGATCTGATTTATATAGGTCTAGTGTGACCTAGTGTTGAAAATATTGCTGACTATAATATTGTGTTTCAGTAGATAGTCTCCCAAAAGTCATTCAGCCCTCTTCAGGTCTACCAATGTCCCCTCACTTTTCCTTGTGCAGCACTGCTCCAGAAGGAGATTACATTTTTCTCTGTACCTACCACTTTGTATACAAACAGTGATACTTTACCCATCAGTCAATAAGGAGACCAGATGTAGCAGTCAAAGTCTACAATTGTAGTTTATAAATAAAAAGTTACAGGATAGAGAAATACATAGAAATGAAAGACTGAATTACATGTGCCTAGAGGAAGGCTGTAGCAAACCTTTGTGAATGCCACTTAACTATAAGTTACAGAATATAAAAAAACATTATAGATTTACAGCATCTATTTGCTTGGTCTGTGTCCTTTATTAAAGAAACAGCCTGGGGAACTCAGGTTTGAGGTAGAAAACCTCCTTACAGTATGTATAGCAAAGGTTTGTTACATATGTTACTTCTTCCTTTGATAAGCAGAGTCAGAGTTTAAAGCCAGAAGAGGCCACTAGATGATCTAGCTGACCTCCTGGCTATCACATGTCACCAACACCACCCAGCATCCACACACTGAACCCAATAACAGAATTGATCTCAAAGTAAATGATGCCCACAGGATACTAGATATTATGTGCCAAAGGCAGGGAATAGAGGGGACTGAGGTGAACCAGTGCTTGAGGCCCCCACAATGGCAAAGAAAAGTTTAAATCCAGATAATCCTGATAGGTAATCCACAGACATGCTGCAGAGGAAGGCAACCCTCTTCCCCTGCCAAAATCTGACCTGGGCAAAAATTGCTTCCTGACCCCACATATGGGGTCAGTTATATCCTGAGCATGTGAACAAGAAACAGCCAGCCAAGCACTGGAGAGCGAATGCTCAGTGCCACCTCAGAGCCCTGCCCCTCCCCCCTTTGTCCCATCTCCATCCCTGATGCTTCAGAGCAAGAACATTAAAAATGCATTCCAGAATACATAGGGGAGAGGGAATCCCCTCCTGACTCCTGTCAGTGGCCAGCTGAAATCCTTAAGCATGAACTTCAGGAATATAAGACAAACTGGAAGTGAGCACCAGGGCTGTTGAGCCCTGTCCCCCACCATCACAAGCAACAGTCTTACAATTGCACTCAAATTGGCCAGCTGTCTCTTAAAACTAATTAAATGGTTTGCCCCCATAGCTCCTCCTGGGAGGCTGTTCTGGAACCTCACACCTCTGATGGCTAGAAACCTAATTTCCAGCCTGAATTTGTTCATGACCAGTTTATACCTGTTTGTTTGTGCCAACATTGTCCTTTAGCTTAAATAGCTCTTAACACTCCCTGATATTTACCGCCTTATATATTGACAGAGAGCAATCATATCCCCTCTCAGCAATACATTAAAATATAACTTTTCTTCTATTGGTTTATGTTACACCAATCTTGTCTCTTTCCAGCGTTGTATTAATCTTGTAGCTCTTCTAAAAAGAGATTCTTTTATCAAGGATCAGGTGGGGGCACATACATCTTTCATATCTGTTGCTTGGCAGCCTTTTGTTTGGCTAGCCATGCCAGTCATTTAATAACAGGTCACTAGAACTTAATATGCAAATTGTTGCTTCACCTTAGAAGTCCAATTGAGCATATGGACTTACAGTTTTTGGTTACAGTTTAAACTAAAGGATTAAATTCCACCTTCAGTGTGACTCCATCACTTGTCATGGGTAATCATGTGATCTGTCCACTTATTTCAAATCACCCATCTTCGGAAATGATAATTAAGAAGATTGTTACAAAGCAACTCTAGTGGTGTGCGGTGTCTGTTTATTTCTTTGCTTCCAAGCTTGGAAGCTTGTCTTTCACCATCAGAAGTTGGTCCAATAAGAGACATTACCTCACTCATCTGGTCTCTCATTGCCTCCCAAGTCAGTTTGGTTTCAGACCTGTGTGTGATAAAGATGCACTAATTGCTTTAGCTAATGATTTTAGTGATGAGCAAAGATGAGGGGTTCATTCTGATTCTTTGAGCTCTGTCAGCTGAATTCAATACCATGGACCATGAAGTTTTGGCAATATGCCTACAGTTACTGGAGGGGTTAATATTATCTCCACTCCTTTTGGAGACATGGCAAATGTAACTTGTGAACCACAAGAAAGTCTCATTGTTCTGTGCACTGCTCTAAATAATAATACCTTGCACTATGTGTTTCCAATAAAGATAAAGTAATACAAACTTTGTTACTTTCTCTTTAAACTTGCTCTTCCCTTACACATTTAAGGAAGCACCTGAATAAAGTGTGGTCCAGCGATGTGAAATCTACAGATAAGGCAAGGTGAAATGATCTGGATTTTTTGATTCACATCGTAGAGAAATATGGAGTGCTTGATGCTTTTCAAGTTTTCCATCCTTCTTTATAACTCCCAAACTGAAATCATGCCCTCTTTCTCCCCATTAAGATAAATTTTGCCTTGCTTTTAGGACTATAATAAAATTAAACATGTCAAACTTGGCATTACTATAGCAGATCTATATTGAAGAGCATGGAACAAGTCAGCCTTCTCATTGCAAAGGTACATATTAAAACACTATGTAAATTTGTCTCCTTAGAGAGGAACAACCTTGGGAAAGTTTGAAGGAGAGAGTGAAAACAAATGCAAAGACACAGAGGTACTCCATTTCAGTGTATATGCTGGTCACTTAAAAAACCTGCAGCATGAATTTGACAGAGGGCAGGGCTTGAAGACTTTGAGAAGCTGGAGCCACTAACCATGTCTGTTTCAAACTTTCATGAGAAGTGACATCTCAGAGCAGGCTGCCAGAGTGAATCAACTATTATATTTAGATGGCAATGCATTAAAGATGCAAATTGTCACTAGGCAATTGCTGTTCATTTGAAAGCCCTGTGCAAGACTGTTGAATACTGACTCTGAAAGTGAAAAATCTGTTTGGGTTGACAGATTTGCATAACTCTGCTTTCTTCTGAATCAAGCTGATCATCATATCTAAACACTTATGCCAGCTGACAGACACCTGGACAAATGCAATATGGTGTTTGTCTTCAACTACAGAGAAAGCATTCTGAGAATGTCAGCAGATAATAGTGTGATATTCCACACTGCATATTTTCAAATAGCTAGTATCATATATACTAATACTCCTCAGATGTCCCCCAATGTATCATATTAAATGGTAGAAATCTAAGTTTTATGCTAGGACAAAGTAACTTCCATATTTAATAGACTGAGACCCAGTTGTATTATATAAAATTGAACGACAAACTGTGAGTCCTATGACTATTACCCTAGTTGAGCATCAATCCATTAAAATTTTATCATGTATAAAAATATCTTAAGGTTCAATGTAGCCAAGTTTCTGTTTAAGACAATTTCATAGCAGAAAAAATACACAATGACCTTTCTTGAGAACCATTTGGGACAGAATCAATTTGTGCTCTGTCTCCTGCAGGTGTAATTGAATGATCATCAGCGTGAACTCTAAATTACAGGATTGCAATTAATTAGATCAAAATTGACCTGCTGTTCTGCTTCTCCCTATGCCCTTGCCAACCTTGGGACCATAATTCCCCACTAACAGACAGATTGCAGTCTCTTCTTCAAAGTCCAGTGCCAAGAAAACAGCTTCCCTGGACAATGACAAAAACATTACACAGAAGATGTCTAACAGCATCTTCTTTCTAACAACTTTTTGAGGAATGTTTTTCTTCACTGCAATGGCATTAACATGGTCAAGTCCAATGGTGTAAAGCTAAAAAGCCTTTGGAAAATCTGGACAAGATGGCCTGGGGAGAAGCATGAGCATTACTTATATAGAAAGCTGATGCAGGAACTTCTGACTGATGCCTGAACAGGACTGATAAGCAGGAGACAGACAGGAGAAATATGTCAGCTGATGCTTAAAATAGCCCAGAGGAAAATGAGAGAACAGTAGGTTTTGTTGAGGATGGGTCAGTGCTTCAATAGCATTTTTCAATCAATGTCACCGACTCCAAATGGCAATACTGAAATAGACTTGAGGAATCACTAAACACAGTTTCAGCCAAGCCTAGCTGTGAACTCCTTACTATGTTACTAATTGAAGCTCAGGTTTCAGAGTAACAGCCGTGTTAGTCTGTATTCGCAAAAAGAAAAGGAGTACTTGTGGCACCTTAGAGACTAACCAATTTATTTGAGCATGAACTTTCATGAGCTACAGCTCACTTCATCGGAAGCTCAGTTTTTCAAAAGGATGAATTGCTATGTACTATTTTCATTATACCAGAATTGTTTCATAGATTTGGACAGTTGCTTATATATCCATTCTTGGAAATGTGGTTAAGAACATTGCCATTTTAGGACATTTTTCATATTACACTGAGTTACTGCAACCTTTCCCTGCAGTTACAGGGCCCAAGTTGGAATTTTTTTTTAAATGCTCAAGTAGTGATCCTAGGGTGTAATTCAAGATTCTACAGCATGAGAATCATGGGGGAGACTAACAGAGATACTTAGAAATGCAATCAGTAGTGTTTTTTTTAAATATATTTATCAATAAAGAGTAGCTATCACTGTTTGATGTAGGAGGAGCACTCCTACAAATAATTTAGGATTTCATGAGCTCACAAGGCCTCATAGCATAGCACTGAGATTTCCATTGTACTTCTACTAGAAAAATTGAATAATGCCACAGTGGGCCTCATTCTCCTCTTACACTAGAGAGTGACACTGGTGTAGTTTCATCTGTTAAATGGGGTTATTACTTATATACACTGCTGTGAGATCAGAATCAGGCCATTACAGGAACTCATCATTTAACGTTGTAGTTATGTTCCTGAAAAATGCAAACATAAGCAAAACGATGTTAAGCGAATCCAATTTCCCCATAAGACTTAATGTAAATGAGGTTGAGTTCCAGGGAAGCCACTCTACAAGGTAGCAGGAAAGGAGGGAGGGCAGACAGAGACAGACACACACCCTGTATGTGTTTGAGAGATAGAGATGCACATTTTGCTTTTAAGTATGAAGACTGGGGTCAGAAGTACACTGCCTTGTTAATTAGATCAGCAAGCTGAGACCAGACTGCAGCCACAGCCTAAGGCAGCAGCTCCCTCCATACGTGTGTCCCCCCCTGCTCTATGGAAGATGGGTAAGCGCGGTGCAGGAGCAGGGGGGAGGAGGACACCCTGACATTAGCCCTCCACTTCCCCCCCCTGCATGGCAAGCAGGAAGCAGCTCCAAGGCAGAGGGCAGGAGCAGCACATGGCAGTGGGACAGCAGGAAGGACAGCTGAACTGCCGGCAACTGATAGCCTGCTGGGCGGCTGCTGCACAGGGAGCTTAGGGGCGCGGGGAACTGATGAGGGGGCTGCCTGTCCACCCTGGTTCCAAGCCCCCACCAGCTAGCTGCAACGGGCTGCTCTTCCTGCGAGCAGTGAACGAAGCAGGCGGCTGCCAAATGATGTTATAAGGGAGCATTGTACAACTTTAAGTGAGCATGTTCCTTAATTGATAAGCAAGGTAACAACGTTAACTGGGACGACTTTAAGTGAGGAGTTACTGTATTTTATATATTTTTAACACGACTGAGGATGCGCACCATTGTCTTTAAGATAATGTCAGATGAAGAGTAAGTTTCTAACTCACCACAAGTTTTAAATTCCCATTATACAGAGCTGATATTGCACCATGCATATGTGCTAAATCAAGACTAAGATGGCTTGTAACATGCAGGAAAAAATAATATCACTTTCGGGGGGGAGAGGAAATTGACTATCACAGGGATCAGTTGTGCCTGCAGGGCACAGCTCTGCATCAAGGTAGTGTAGAGCTGCCACCCTCACAGGGCAGAGCTGCCACCCTCACAGGGCAGAGCTGTACATGCCATGGCCCCTCCTGCACAACACTGATTGGTACTTAGTGGCAATAGTCTCTTTGGGGTCTTTTAACCCAAGGGGGGCATGGAGACAGCATTGTCTGCACTTTAGGGAGCACAGAGTAGGCTTTGGTGCTCTGCAGGGGCCTTGGGCTCTTCTTCCCCACCCCAGTGAGCACCTATATTTAAAAGCTGCAGAAACAGCCCTGTAATGTACACCAAGTGGGAGAATACCCCCTCAGAGGAGCTTTTCTTCACCACTGGGTCCGTGAAGAGCACAAGAAAGTGATTTGCACATCTAAAAAGTGTCTAGCATCTGCAAGGCACCCAGCTCAGACAGTCAAATGTCAAACCAACAGTGGCTCTCCCTCCAATTTAATAAGCTGGATGGAGGATCTGAATACCGATGGCCATGTTAAGAATGCGTGTAAAGAGCTGCACACATGCAGCTATTTCTTGTCTACCACACGCAAGAAGGCATGACAATAAGTTTAGTCCCACAAACGCCAGGAATACTGCATATTCTTGAGCACCTCTATTCACTATTTACATATATGTCTCTTTTACAGAGCACTCTTGTAACACCCACTGCATAGCACACATTAATCTCATTAATTATAAATGTGACTTTTGGAAAGAAACAAGAAGATTTTTCTTCCATACATTAAAAAGGTAAATAAACAGCCTATTTCTGCACCTCTTGAAGGAAAAGGAGAAAGAAGGTATGAGTTTTCCTACTCTCACTTGCCTCATAATGGGCCAGATTAGCAAGATCAGATGCTGTATGGAAGCCTCCATCCAGAAATGCAAACTCCAAGAAGCATCTTCCTTCAGAGCACTCTACTCCACCAGCCCACTTCCTGCCCCCAATTCCCACCCAGCCTTAGCCTAAGAGACCCTGAACAACTGCTGGCTTTTTCTGAACAGTGTTGCATTCTCCATCTGCTTCTGAGCCATGCTGTCCTGCGCCATGCTGTCCTGCATTTTTGAAATCAGTCAGTGAAAATGCTGGGATGTGCACAGCAGCCAAAGATTGGGCCTTGGCTGAGTGCAAAGTGGCTTGGAGATCTTTTGAAAATCCTCAGACAGCATCCAGCCTCTTACCATGGCCTTATTTGGCCTCTTCCAGTGCTGAGCCTCCACAGCATTCAGGGGGCTTGGGCTTGTCTAGCAAACTGTTCTGAGAGCCTAGAAGTGGTGCCTGACCCAAATCCCACTGAAGTCAAACAAAAGACTCCCATAGACTGATCCAAGTCTGTTATGGGCAGCAGGCCACTTGTGCCCATGCAAGCAATGGAAAATTCTAGCATTTGATTAGTCTCATAACTGGGAGTGACTGAATGGCACACACTTCAGCACATGCACTTGGAGAATTTGTACTGTTGGTTTTCTACAGGCGCTAGATCGGGGTTCTCAGGACAAAGTTTTGGTGGCCTCAGAGTGTGGCCACCAACTCTAGCTGGTAGCCACTCTCACACTTTCCTAAAATACTTAATTAGCTTTAGGAAAAATAAATATGCATATATACACATCCAAATCGTAATTTATTTATTGCTAGCTAGTAAGTCTGTTGTAAGAAGTGGTAACAACAAACATAAGAGTATCACTTTTCACAGAAGACTTACTCAGCCCCAGCAAGCCTAGGGACAAATTAAGACCTGGATGGGTGGGTAGGCAGTAGAGGCCTGGGCGATGGAGGTGGGGGGGCCAGGGGAGATGTTGTGGGGGGTGGGCAGAGCCTGAAGCCCCATAGCCAGAGCCCAAAGCCCCATGGCCAGGGGGCGAGGGATGGAGCCTGAAACCTGCGGATGGAGCCTGCTGCCCTGCCACCCCAGGGCTGAAGCCCAAAGGCTGAGCCCCACTAGCCGTGGGAAGGTGGGGAATTCACCAGCTGCCTGCTATTCCAGCGTTGTGCCCCAGCTGTCTCTACAGGGGGGAAGGGCCCAACCCCTGCTTGCAGCCCCAGGAGACAACATCAAAAAGGACAAAGAGAAAAGGTGGCAGCTGTGAAGAGGAGAGAAATCACAGACTTGTTGATATGACTGGAAATCATGTGACAGGATTGTCGAGAGGGGGGAAATTAGTAAAGTCAAAGGAAAGCAATAGTGGTGAGAGAGGAAATTCAGAAATTGAGAATTTAGAAAGTACAGAATCAGAAAAGAGCAGGTCAAGAGAATGAACCAGATAATGAGTTGGAGAGTCAGTCCCAACCTGGAGGGGAAACAAGGAGAAGTGACAGAATCAGACAGGAATGTGACATTGCCTAGGACAATGGTAGGGTACTGTGGTTAGAGAAGGAAAGAGAACAGCATAAAAGAAAATACAGAGCTAGTTTGTGGTCACCTGATTTGTCTCCTTAGTTGCTATGCCATCTTCTCTCACCATTTGATTTTAGGGATACTGCTCTTTAGCATTCCCCCTATCCCTCATTGTACTACTTACTGCACAATATTATTTGCCCTTTTTTGTTTAAATTACACTTGTTGGAATTGAGGTTCTAGTTTGCTTGGGTTCATATAGTCTGATGAATTGATATCCCTGAAGAGTAGCAGTAACTAAAACCTGTTTTGTTCAGTATACATTTCTGAAAAAAATTATGATGTGAGAAGCTGATTAAAGTAGGCTTTGATTAAAATTAGCTATCATCCTGCTGAGAAGTGAATTCTTTGTTGCACTATAAATGTAGGAATCCAATACGAGGCTGTAAAACCACTTTACAAGAATCTTTAACCCTGGTTTAACAATCCTGTGAACATTCTTGTTTACTATTCAAATAAATGTTTAATATTTAAACCTTAGAACTGCTTTCCTATACTGTTGAGAGTAGATCAAGGAAAAATATTCACTATGGTTAAATACATGTGTACTATGGGTCTTACTTAAATTCTTGCCCAGTGAATTGAATTCTAACACTTTGGAGACAAGCCTCCTTTTTTTGTTGTTGTTCTACTAAAAATTCTTCTCTATCAAAAAAAAGTGTAAATTGCTCATTAAATTTCACAAACTGACAGCTGAAGTTTGAAAAGGATACCAGATTTCCCTTTTGGTATATGTTATCAAAGGGCTGAACAGATAGCCCCAGAGAATTTGTGAATACATGCAGCTAAAAAGTGAATGTGACCAATAAAAGCTAGCCCCATCAATGTGCCTCAGCCAGGATCCCAAATTTCCATGGCCCATTCAGTCCTTGCTTGCTTGCTTTCCTTTTTAAAATACTTCCATTAACATAGTATCCAAGCACCTCACAATATTTATGTGTTAATCCTCACACCACCTCTGCAGGTAGGGATGTGCTATTGATCCCATTATATAGATGGGGAATGGGCATAGAGAGTCTACATGACATACTCAAGGTCACACAGGAAGTCTGTGCCAGAGCAAAGAATTGAACCTGGGTTTCCCAGGTTAGCATCATAAGCACTGCATTATCCTTACTCTCCCAGATATTTCACTGGAGCAATCAAACATTTGCAAAATAGTACCTGTTGTGAGTACAGTTATTTGCACATTTGAAAGAGTCAGTGAATTTTCTTTCCCATAGAAAACATACATTTTTCAATGAAATTTCAAATATTTTCAACCAATTCTAGTTTGGGGAGGGGTTTCTTTGATATACCTCCTTTGCCCTTAATAGGAGAGGTGACTAGCATGTGCCCCATGAAACTTATGTAAGCTAGTATAGAGATAACTTCTGGAAAAAAGGTGACAAAATATAGTCTTGTTTTTACAAGAGCCATATGTTGAAATTCACATAAACATTTGTCTCAAGTTGACTAGAAATATGAAATCTATGTGCAACATGGCACAGTCAGGTGTGTCTGCAGTCTTTAAACAGTCCCAACCCTTGTATCAAGCCATACCCCCAGGGCTTTCTCCTCAGAGGCAATGGTTTTGCCCTCTCTGGTCTGTACTGGACCCTTAAGTAATTCAGATCCCCCTCACTGTCCAACTGTAGGCTACTTTCCTAATGGCCTATGTGGAGAGTGGGACCCAGAACAGCCCACTATTCCAGGTCCCAGCTCAGGGACCCTAAGAATAGCAGCCACACATCATGTCCCTTTAACAAAACCACTTTCAGTTTCCTGGGGCACTTCCCCACAGACCCAACCTTCACCAATGTTTCACCCTTACGTCAAGGCTTTCCTATGTTTTGGCCCAGCAGCCAGCCAGAAAGCTCTTCCTCATGCTGTCAGTCCCTGCAAACACTGAGCTGCCCATGGTGCTGCAGGTCACTTTGGCCAGCCAGAAGCACTACCTGCATTCTTCTAGCTCCCACAAGGAACTGACTGTCTGTGGCTCTGCAGCACCTTTTAATATGGCCCTCCTGGATCCTGACTGGCTGCTCCCTCCAGCCTCTCTGATTGGCTAGCCCTGTTCAGCTTTTCCAATTAGCTGTTTCCTGCACAGTCTTTCTAGGCCACTCAGAGGATTTAGTCCGCTGCTTCTTTTCTGGGATGGTGTGGCAGGACCCTGAGGCCTCCAACAGGGAATCACTGGCCCTAGTTCACCCCACCACACTATGCTTAACCTCTTTCTGCATCAACGGAAAATTTGTGATATACTCTGAACTTTTAAAACTACATTTCTTAAAATATATATATTCAGTAGAACTCAGAGACAAAACTTGTTTCTACATTTTTCTTTCTTTTGCTTTGAAAGCTGACTTTCTTCCCATTCCCTGGGACAGTCTCTTTTATTGATCGCCTCTTGATTTTATTACTTATTAAACAAAACCAGTATTTCCTCCTGTAAATGTAATTCAGTGCCACTTCTGAACGTCAAGGATGAGATTATACTGAATTTAATAATTGTAACTGCCTGGTGTTGTAGCTGTAGAGGATGGATGTCAGTGGAGCTGAAGAATTAACAGGACTCTGCTAGTCTGTCAACATCTGTGAGAAGAGGAGGATAAGGCAGAGGGATGGAAAATGAAAGTGCTTGATCGACAGCAAGAAAAGATCAATCTTCTTCTCCCTGCTTTCTTTCTTCTTCTTTGTTTCCTTTCATGTTCAGCCTTTTGTATGTCTTTTTGTATGTTTGTGTCATAACATTTGTTGTAGTGGTTACAGTACATGTTTTGATAGAGAATTTATTTTAATAAATTATTAAGGAATTGCATATTTGGGATTTCAGTTTCATTTACTTTAACAAAAGAACTGAGGCTTCACCTCCAGAATCAGATGTATTCAGGAAAATCCAAAAGCCACTTTCTGGTATAAGCTTATTACCTAGTTAAAATCAGATCTATAATCCCAAAGAAGTGACGAAATATGGCTAGTGGTATGAAAAGTGTCATGGAATCTTTTTTCTCCACATAAACCACACAGGTATTGATTTTGAGGCCAAAAAGAACAGTTAGATCATCTAGCGTGACCTCCTGTATGTAACAGACCATTGAATGTTAATCAATTAATGATTAATGTTAATCAATCAATGAACCAGTTAATCCAGCTGTGTTGAGCCCAATAAATTGTGTTTGGCTAAAGCTTATCTTCCATAAAGGCTTCCGGTCTTGATGTGAAGACATGAAGGGACAGAGAATTGATCACTTCCCTTGGTAGTCTGTGCCAATGTTTAATCACCCTCACTGTTAAAAATGTGTGCCTTATTTCCAGTTTGATTTTTTCTGACTCTGAATCCAGCCATTGGTTCTTGTTATGCCATTCTCTACCCAGTTAAACAGCACTTTAGTACCTGGTATTTTCTCCCTTCCACCACAGGTTTTAAGGTGACACCTGAAAGACCTTCACATACCCAACTACATAGTGCTCACTTTACCTACCCTGGATGAATGAAAGGCTAAAGTCCTGATCTGAAGGCCATTGAAGCCAATAAGAATATTTTCCTTTACTTCAACAGGACTTGAATCAGGCCTCAAGAGCTAAGATCTGAACCTGTATTTCTACAGAGTTTCAATGTTCAAGCTGGGAGCGCATGTAATGTTATCACCCGTCCAACCTGAAAATAAGAAGCTATATGTTTTGAGAGAAAGGAAGGCTTCCTTTCTTAGGCTGAGGCATTTTCAGGGTTTCAGAAGCTAGTATGTTTGTGGAACAATCCGGCAAAGACTTATACATATCAGTAACTTTACTCATGTTAGTAATCTCATATCATACATGTGAATATTTTCACTCAGATCCATAGTCCAATTTATTGCAATGGAACTAGTTCATGTGTATAATTCATTGCTGGATCATGTCCATAAAGAACAAAATGTAGAAAGGATTCTTCTGGGAAGAAAGCGTAACTCAATTTTGTGTCATCTTGCAGTAGCAGTTCCACATGAAGTGTCATGACATCTGCTTGGTTTTCTAGAAGGCATGTATGTGACCATAAATTACAAGGAAAGTTAAGCTGGGGAAGTTCTAGCCAGAGTGATGGATGGCACAAGTTAGTAATAGCTGAATTGCTATAAAAAGTGAGATCTTAATTTCACTAACATAGTTGTGCTACAAAACCTTTTCAGCATTTTTTTTGTTTGTCTATTTTTTGCATGTTAAAAAATATTTAAAAATAGGGTGTATGTTCCTGAGCTACTCATTATTTCTTCCCTGCATCAATTTCCTGAGTTTTCCACATAAGCCCTTTTAAATAGTAAGAGCACTTCTAATAAATCAAGACTTCCCTGAGCCTATCTGGATATCTGGCATTCCTGTTTATAGCTTTGGAGGGAATGTGACAGCATCTGCATTTGAAGAATTACTGTAAATGCCATGTTGTTCCTTCTGCAGAAATGGTTCAGAGGTACAGATTTCTGGTAATAAATAATTAATGAGCACAGACGGAACGGTGTCATTTTATTGCTGGAGCTCGAGTGAGCATACTGAACCAGCCATAAACCAGGCTTAACCTTCAGAGTCAGCCTTTTTTATTCGGTTAGCTTTCTGTATGGATTACCAGCCAGAACACCGTCCAGGCTGTGCAAAAATAATGGCCTCCAGTAGTCCTCACTCAAAGGAACAGTCATCCAACTGAAGATGCTGCGGCTGCTTGTATGCGTAGGGGTTACTTGCATGAGAGAGAGAGAGAGTTGCAGGATTGGATGAAATGATTTTCTCTCCTTTCTTAAAATCTTTCGTCTCATTTAGAGAACAGAAGTCTCAGAAATCGAATTTTCTTTTTGCTGCTGACTCTGGTGTTACATTGCCTGCACAACTTGGGCCTACAATAAAATCCTCTCAAGTAGCAACTAGTCAATCAATTCAATACCCATGACATAGTGCGGAATGTTTTCTCTGAGAGGCTTTGTTATATAGAGAGCACTGGCCACTGATAACTAAGCAGAGTGTGGCAAGCTTTGCTAATGGTACAAGATGGTTACTTGTGTGAGTTTAAAAACTTCAGACTAGAGTGAGCCCTAAGTTACCCAGGCTACTGCTGGCATAAGCCACTGATGGCATAAGCCACTGATGGCAGTGCTGGCCAAGGCAGTGGAGTGGCCTGTCTGGCTTAGGGTTGTATGGATTCAATTTAACTGCTGTGCAATCTCCATGAGGAGAGCTCTGAGCACTAGAGCTGGGTGGATTCCCCTCCCCTGAAAACACACACCCATGGAAAGTATCAATGAAAATGATATTCTGTTTGTTTTTTGTCAAAAATTTCAGTCAAAAACTTGAGTTCTCATAAAAAAAACTCCCCAAACTTGAAAACCAACTTTGTTTGTTTTGTTTACTGGTTCAAAAAATTGTCTGCTGAAAACCAACATTTTGGGAGGTTGTGCTTTTCTGATAATAAAATAAAATACAAATAATAAAAAGAAAATCAGGAAAGAAGAGAGTTCCCATGAACATTTTCATTTGTTATGTGCATATGACATATGTTCTGATGAAAAATTTTAGACAAAAATTTGTAACAGCCACACTGAGAACTTAAAACTGTCCTCCTGCGTGGAACCCCTGCTAGAGGGCATCTGTGCAAAACCTGTCTGTTTTCTCTCAAGGATGAATCCCATCCATATAAGAAACCCTGCTGTTCAGCCTGCCTTCTTGTGCCTTGGCTGTGGATTCACCCATTGAAGGGCAGGGACAGTACCATTGTCTGCCTGTCTTGGGAGCTCCACTCGGGGAGGAAGTCTTCCATCTCCACTGCAGGGCTCCCAGACCAGAGTCTGGTATTTTCTGTCACAGCCGCTGAAATAAAACTGAGTCCTTTAAAAATGTTATGAGGGATCGGATTCTGTCATCCTTAAACTAAGTAGTGGCTTAGTAGGTGCATTGCCCATAGGGCTACTCACAACGTAATGTACTACTCATTTTGAGTACAGGACCTAGGAATTGACCCTTAAACACTAAGCCTTAGGTTCTAGTCAGATGCTGAATTTAATTAGGACAGCATTAGGGTGATTTAACAGATTGATCATATATATGATATAGTGGGACTACTTGATTTTTGAGGAAGAAAATATACACTATAACTCTGAGATACCTACTACCCGCCTAAGGATCCAGCCTTATACCATGCTTTTATTTGAGTTCTGTAGTATTTTCCTCAGAGCTCTATGTCCTAAACTAGCAGTTGGGGATAGAGCTAAAAGAATACAAGCTTAAACAGCTAAACACAATGCTTTCCAACATCTCAGAGCCACTGGGAGAAGTTATGAACTTTCTTTCCTCCTTCAAAGGACAGCTGACAATTCCAGAACATTAGTGATTGACTTGCTGTGAGAAGCCTGGATTTAGTCTGTGACTCGAAAATGATGAGCAATTACAAAATCTGAGCACAACTGTATTTTTTATTTCAGGTTTTGACTTCTCTGTCCTTGGTGGGATTGTGATGTGCATACTACTGGTGAGCTACACTAATTGACATCTAATATAGTTCAGCTTTTATGAATAATAAAACATATTAGAAAGAAGCATTTAGTATAACTGGCAGGATGATAACACAGGAAATGGCTCTTTGCTGCTTGAGAAGAGATCAGGCATGGAACTGACCCCTGTTAATATGTGTTTATGAAGATGATGTGGACAATTAGATGTTTAAGTAGAAGATCAGAAGAAACTGCTTAATTTAAACTATTTACTCAGTGGTACCAGAGATATCTAAATATTGAAATATAATTCAGTTTTCTGGCATTCCGATTTTAAATGTGAATCAGGAAAATCAATATTGAAGTCAATAACACTTTTGCTTGAGTAAATGGTAAGGGCACCACGATTTGGCCCTATACTTTTAGGGCAGCATAATACTACAGGAAAAACTGCAATAAGGTGAGATATAAACCTGATAAAATTTCAGTTATATTACTCAGTTTAATAGGAGCTGTGGATTATCAGCTCTGCAAATAAAACTAGCTTGCACATACATAACTAAACATTTATAATAAATCAAAGCGTCGTTATATTTAATGGAAGATGACTACATTTTTTAATTGAAGAAGCCCTGCTGGACACAATTGTTAGTGTTTGTCCTGCTCGTGCTGTTATTTTTGCTAAAGGGAGTTAGGTTGTGTAACTATTGAGAAATGTTTCAGCATCCTCTACTCAATGGGAGTCAGACACAAAGTCAAAAATAATGATGCTGTGACCCTGGGGAATGTACAGGAAAGCGGAATTCTTAGTAGGTAAGCTTGCCTTTTGCCTTTACATCATGGGCATGTTGCCATTCACATCAGTGATGACTTGGAAGACAAATGGAAAACACAGATAGAAAGAGGTCACAATGCTCCTAAACTATTGGAACTCAATATCCTCAACCTGGGAGAACTATTAATCTAGATAATAAAACTACTGCCAGTGAGGATTAGGATATTTCCATGAGTGTGTAGCTAACTGATTCGGGTGCAATATCTGTTTATGCCACAAAAGTTTTACTTGCTGCTGTTGCTGTGAAGTTAGGAACTAATTTGTGGTAAAATGTCAAAACAGAACACTGTGGCTATCAGGAGAGCCTTTCATGCATGACAGAGAAAGAAAGATAACAAGCATTTATGCTCAGTGAGAATGACCACAGTGGACTTGTGACTTTTGTTCTTGCCTAAAACAAAAAATATTAATAAAAACTGATAAGGTTTGATCAGTAGTCTTTGGGGCTGATCCAAAACCCACTGAAATCTCTGGAAGTACTTCTGTTGACTTTAATGGGCTTTGAATCAGGCCCTTTGAATTCCACTATGTATATGTCAAGTTCTGTACTGCATTGTCTCAAACGCTGGTGAAGGCCCTGATTCAGGAAAGCATTCAGGGCAGCACATAGGAATATAGCAGTAAGGATATATTACCGACCATCTGACCAGGATGGTGATGGTGACTGTGAAATGCTCAGGGAGATTTGAGAGGCTTTTAAAATAAAAAAGCTCAATAATACTGAGGGATTTCAACTATCCCCATATTGACTGGGTACATGTCACCTCAAGACGGGATGCAGAGATAAAGTTTCTTGACACCTTAAATGACGGCTTCTTGGAGCAGCTAGTCCTGGAACCTATAAGAGGAGAGGCAATTCTTGATTTAGTCCTAATGGGAGCACAGGATCTGGTCCAAGAAGTGAATATAGCTGGACTGCTTGGTAATAGTGACAATAATATAATTAAATTTAACATCACTGTGGCGGGGAAAACACCACAGCAGCCCAACACTATAGCATTTAATTTCAGAAAGGGTACCTACACAAAAATGAGGAGGTTAGTTAAAGAGAAATTAAAAGGTACAGCGCCAACAGTGAAATCCCTGCAAGCTGCATGGAAATTTTTTTAAGACACCATAACAGAGGCACAACATATACCCCAAATAAAAAAACATAGAGAACCAAAAAAGTGCCGCCGTGGCTAAACAACAAAGTAAAAGAAGCAGTGAGAGGCAAAAAGGCATCCTTTAAAAAGTAGAAGTTAAATCCTCATGAGGAAAATAGAAGGGAGCATAAACTCTGGCAAATGAAATGTAAAAATATAGTTAGGAAGGCAAAAAAAAAAAAATAATTTGAAGAACAGCTAGCCAAAGACTCAAAAACTAATAGCAAAAAAATGTTTTAAGTACATCAGAAGCAGGAAGCCTGCTAAACAACCAGTGGGGCCACTGGACAATCAAGATGCTAACAGAGCACTCAAAGACGATAAGGCCATTGCAGAGAAACTAAATGAATTATTTGCGTCGGTCTTCATGGCTGAAAATGTGAGGGAGATTCACAAACCTGAGCCATTCTTTTTAGATGACAAATCTGAGGAACTGTCCCAAACTGAGGTGTCATTAGAGGAGGTTTTGGAACAAACCGAAAAACTGAACAGTAATAAGTCACCAGGACCAGATGTTCTGAAGGAACTCAAATGTGAAATTGCAGAACTACTAACTAGTTCTGTAACCTATCATTTAAATCAACTTCTATACCAAATGACTGGAGGATAGCAAATGTGATGCCAATTTTTAAAAAGGGCTCCAGAGGTAATCCCAGCAATTACAGGACAGTAACCCTGACTTCACTACAGGGCAAAGTGGTTGAAACAATAGTAAATAACAAAACTGTCAGACATAATTTGTTGGGGAGGAGTCAACACAGTTTTTGTAAAGGGAAATGATGCCTCACCGAACTCCTCGTATTCTTTGAGGGGGGTCAATAAGCATGTGGACAAGGGGATCCAGTGGATATAGTGTACTTAGATTTTCAGGAAGCTTTTGGCAAGGCCCCACACCAAAGGCTCTTATGCAAAGTAAGCTGTCATGGGATAAGAGGGAAGGTCCTCTCATGGATTGGTAACTGGTTAAAAGATAGGAAACAAAGGGTAGCAATAAATGGTCATTTTCAGAATGGAGATAAGTAAAGAGTGGTGTCCCCCAGGGCTCTGTACTGGGAGCAGTCCTATACAACATATTCATAAATGATCTGGAAAAAGGGATAAAAAATGAGGTGGCAAAATTTGCAGGTGATACAAAATTACCCAAGATAGTTAAGTCCCAGGCAGACTGAGAAGAGCTACAAAAGGATCTCTCAAAACTGGGTGACAAAATGGCAGATGAAATTCATTGTTGATAAATGCAAAGTAATACACATTGGAAAACATAATCCCAACTAAACGTATAAAAGGATCAGGTCTAAATTAACTGTTACCACTCAAAAAAAGAGATCTTGGTGTCATTGGGGATAGTTCTCTGAAAACATCCACTCAATGTACAGCAGCAGTCAAAAAAGTGAACAGAATGTTGGGCATCATTAAGAAAGGGATAGATAATAAGATAGAAAATATCATGTTGCCTCTATATAAATCCTTGGTATGCCCACATCTCGAATACTGCGTGGAGATGTGGTTTTCCCATCTCATAAAAGATATATTGGAATTGGAAAAGGTTCAGAAAAGGGCAACAAAAATGATTAGGGGTATGGAATGGCTGCCATATGAGGAGAGATGAATAAGATTGGGACTTTTCAACTTGGAAAAAAGATACTAAGGGGGGATATGATAGAAGTCTATAAAATCATGACTGGTGTAGAGAAAGTAGATAAGGAAGTGTTATTTACTCCTCTCATAACACAAGAATTGGGGTCACCAAATGAAATTAATAGGCAGCAGGTTTAAAACAAACAAAAGGAAGTATTTTTTCACACAATGCATAGTCAACGTGTGGAACTCCTTTCCAGAAGATGTTGTAAAGGCCCAGACTATAACAGGGTTAAAAAAGAACTAGATAAGTTCATGGAGGATATGTCCATCCATGGCTACTAGCCAGGATGGGTAAGCATGGTGTCCCTAGCTTCTGTTTGCCAGAAGCTGGGAATGAGCGACAGGGGATGGATCACTTGATGATTACCTGTTATGTTCATTCCCTCTGGGGCACCTGGCATTGGCCACTGTCGGAAGACAGGATACTGGGCTAGATGGACCTTTGGTCTGACCCCGTATGGCCATTCTTATGTTCTTGTGTTTGATTTTAAGTTTGTACTTAAGTCCAAAGGAAAGTTAAGATCATGCTTAAGTTCCTTCCTGAATCACAGCTTTAGTTACCATCAAATGCTGATTAAATTTATTGTGACAAACTATTCCAACCCCCGACACCTCATGTACTCTGATACCATGGTGTTATGATATACATTATCTATTCTAACAGTAGAAAGTTGGAGAGGGAATAGAGTTTGTCTACATCACACTTCCTGAAGCAGAAGATAACAAATAAATAAGAAGAATAAGAAGAAAATAATTACAAGCAGAAAGACATTTGTCAGCAGAATAACCCCCACTGGATTGTAAATTGTAAACCCTTGGTTTTGGGGTAAAAGGTGGTGCAAGGCTAAACTTTTCAAACTTGGGTGACTAAAGTTCGGCACCAAAATCCTTATTGGCCACTGAAATAAAAAGGCCCTGATTTTCAAAGGTGCAGAATACCCACTAGCTCTCCTTGCCCTTTTCAGCCCTGAAAATCAGGCCCCTTCTAATTAGGTCTTAAGTATGGCACATAAGTTTGCATATCTTAGCCCTACTTTCTGGTAAATATGAAAGCAAACACAAAAGCAGTGAGCTGGGAATGATGGCCTCTTGTGTTGGCAAGTGTAGCCTGCAGCCCATTGCCTCTAGAGCAGATTGCCAGCAGTGGTCTTTCCTAACCACAGACAGGAGCGGTACCTGCACCAGCATGACATTCCTGAGCTGAAAGTAGCTGCTCACAATATCAGGCGTAGCCTTCAAAACCACTGCAACATCATGGGATTCACAGTCGTATTATTATAACTATTTATTTGTATTACTGTGTCAAAGAGTCCCAGTCATGGGCCAGGACCGCATTGTGCTGGGTGCTGGAGAAACACAGAACATAAAGATGGTCCCTGTCCCTAAGAGCTTACAGTCCATGTATAAAATGAGAATGAATGGATACAGACAGACAGGGAAGTACAAGTAAATTGCACTGGGGGAGGCTCCATGTGCCTGGGCCATGGCCCCACCCCAAGGCCAGTCCCTACGCAGCCTCGTCTCCTGGAAGCCCTGCTCTTGCTCCACCCTCAGCCCTGCTCAGCCCTCCATCCAGATGCACCCCCCATCTGCTGCTCATGCCTCTTCGCTCCCTCTCCTGCCCTCCCCTGCCCCCATCAGCAAGCCCAGCTGGCTGCTCATGTGCCCCTTCACCCCCTCCCCCAGCCCTCCTGCTTGCCACTCGTGCCTCTTCACTCCCTCCCCCGGCTCCCCTCCTGTGAGGCTCCCATGGAGGCAGAGCAGGAACAGGAAGAGGCACAGATTTGGGGGAAGAGGACAAGCAGGACCAGGGCCTCAGGGCAGAGCATGGGTGGAGCCATGGCCCGGGCGCCCACCCTTTTGGCGACATTGCACTCAAAAGGCAGCAGGCAGGCTGTTTGCGGAGGCTTAGCCTTCCCTGCTCTGTTATATCCACCACCTATGGGCAACTCTGCTACTCCAACTATACAGCTAGGGAATTTTCCCATTCTCTGTTTTATTGAGGGCTCCACTCTTATTGTAGGCAACTGCCTACCCTCCCTACAATACTGCTGAGGAAGCCGGAAAGTTGTCAGAAGGGTATTGGCAATTCCAAAGCCAGAGCGTCTCAAAATCCTGTCAGGCAACAAGCATCTGCAGCACTGTCCAGGAGCAGTTACTTTAATAGATACAAGGTCAAACTCAGAAGTAAATAGTTGTGCAAATTAGACATCAGTGAGTCAGTGTAATTTGATGTAGGTGAGATAAAGCCGTGCAGGGGTTGTACAGATGGTAGATGAAAGTGTCAATACATTCATTGTTCAACAATGACTGTTTTGGAAGGCTTCATAGAAAAACAAAAATGAAGCTGAACATGTCTTGGTCATCTCTTAGTGAGCATGAGATGTCGCTATTCACAGGTGCACCAGGGACATTCTACCAATTCTATTTGCATGTACGCACATGCAATGTTCTGCTGTGTACTCTGAGTTGTGAAGGCAGGGAGAACGTGGACAGGGTACTCACCACAGATCTGCAGGTGTCTCAGCCATTCTCACAGATCCTCCAGTGGATGGGTTTATGGAAGTACAGATGATACTTAATATGCTTTGAGACCATGTAATCTTGTGACTGCAGGTGTACAGTGCAGTGTTTTGGGGGACACACTGGGGACGGACCCCAGTGGGGGAACAAGGCCAGGAAGAGACAATACTATGGTTATACATATATTTGCTATTCTTTAATCTGTCAGTGCTTGCTAACTGTGCTAAGACTTCATTCACAAAAGCTTTCATACACACAGAGGAGAGGAAGAGGCCAATTCTGGAGAGGCAGAGGATTGAGTCCACTACATGAATGTTAGAGGAATCTACACCCTCCTTCAGTCTAGTGACAGCAGAGCTTTCTGCTACTGGCAGTCCAGATACCCTAGTCATCTGTATGGCAAGTCACCTGTGACTGTAATTCCTTGAAATGGTTGTGTGCACGGATCCACATCTGTTGTGTGCACAAAGAAACTTCACATCTTTGTCCATGTCCTCTAGAAAGCCTTGGCCATTGCAACTGCAGGCATGCTCCCTCCTTGTTCCACCTTTCAGTTTCTTCCATTACCTCACCATCCAATATGCAGGCTCTGATTACATGAATCTGTACATGCAATTACCTCACAGAGCTTTAGTTATAGGTAAATAATCTGTTTTACTTCAAGTATTGCCTGATCAGATCACAATCTAGGGAGTCTGAAACCATTAAAAAGTGTGGGTTTGAGGAGGACTTAACTAAATAAAGATTGGTTTCAGAGTAACAGCCGTGTTAGTCTGTATTTGCAAAAAGAAAAGGAGTACTTGTGGCACCTTAGAGACTAAATAAATAAATGCTCAAATAAATTGGTTAGTCTCTAAGGTGCCACAAGTACTCCTTTTCTTTTAAAATAAAGATTGTGGACCAGTTTCTCAGCTGGTGTCTATTAGCACAGCACAATAGACATTACACTTTTTCAGATCTTGAAGCTAAATCTAAAGAATAATGATATCAAAAGGTATGGCTAGAACTTTAGGGAGGAGAGCTATAGGTTTAACTACTACAGGAGGAGGAGCGGGGTCTTGCATTTAGTAGAGCATGGCCCTCAAGAACTATGACATCTACTAGACCATGACATGTCATGATATCAAATATGAGCTTCCTAGGTATCTGGACCAACATAAATTCAGAGATGAACATTTCTATTTTTCTTGCCACATACAAGGCACAACTTTTTTGTGGAATTTTTAATAAGCCAATTTGCATCAGCATCAAAAGGTATCCTGGCAGGGAGCTGAAAGCAAAATTATTTTCCAGTCAATGTGAAGTTGAAGCCTTGACACAATTACTCATATTGAATAGGAATTGTTAATGCAACACAATTTATTAAAGCAAATTTGTCTAGATATTATCATGCTGAAGAATACTGTATAATGAGATGTTGTCACTTTTTCTGGTTAAAGTAATTGAGAATATAGAATCAGAAGTTACAAAATATAGTATTAGTTTTACTGAGTGACTAAGAAAGAGAGAGCACATGAATGAGTCTGATATTGTACACTTATAGCTCAATGGAAGTTCTTTGAGAAGCAGGAAAAAGTCATGACTAGTAGCTAACAGCTGATGGCATGATTCTGCCACCTTTTTAGCTGAATAACATTTTATTCCACAAATAGCCCCAGTGACTTCATTAAGGGCACTCATGGGGTAAGGTGTTACTGAGCAGGAGTAAAGGTGAGAGAACTGGGCCCTGATTTAGCAAACCCTCAGTCAGGTTATCCAAAAATCTCAAGATTAGAATTTTTTCCAAACCAACCTTGGTATATACATGCCTGAAAATAGCAAGATGGGGGGAAGGTGGGGAAAAGGAGAATGGGACAGATCCTTTCAATGGGAAGAAAGTGCTGAAATATGTTTGAGGATCTGGGCTGTAGTACGTGTAGTTATAGATGCATGTTAAATATTACATAATAAATAGGTATTAATGCTCAATAATGAAACTTACATTATGGTTTAAAGTGAAGGGATATGGTATGGATTCAGGACAAATACTTATGCATTAAAAATAGAGTCTTATCATCTATTCAGTGGTGGTTGATACTGCTAAGTCCATTGAATTGGTCTCCAAAGTCATTGCAGTGCACTGGAAAATGTCATTCTCAATCTATTGCATAGATATCAAAACTTGGTGAGAGAAGCATGAACCAATCTGAAGGAAAGCATACAGTGATTGGTGGCAAAAAGCCGAGGAGTTAGGTTGGCCATGGGAGGTGTCAGAATGAATGAAATGGCTGCAAGGAATGCATGCACAAGGTGACAAAGAACACTCCACTGTTAATCAGTGTTAAATGATTGCTAATCAGAAGCACATTAGAAAACAAGCAGGATTCTCAAAAAAAATCATGCAGTTTGCACCCTAAGAAAACAGCTGGATTAGCACTAGCAAACATGCAAGAGGTAGACAAGCATGCCCTACATTTTCAAATGGAACTTTCTAGGCACACCAAAGCAGCTGTGTACCCAGTGTCACTTGGACAGTCAGTGGCATTTCAGGGCATGACTCTGATGATAAGCAAGCAATTTGCTTTCAGACAAGTGCAACTGTAAAGAGGAACCAAATTAGGCATGTGCTGCTCGTGATGCTGTTCGCACGCTATTCCATTGTATTCTGTTCAGGAAAACAAGGAGAATGTGTGGCTGTGGTTGGAACTCTACCTTTTATTGGCTATTATGATCTTTTCAGGCCCAGAGCGAGGACAGAACCTACGGTGAAAGCTCCTAGGACTTGGATTTAGCCAGAGACAGAATGGACAACCCTCAATCTATTGAGGCAACAGAGAAAAATAAATGAATGAGAGGGACGTTGAGGATAACATAATACTTTGAAAACGAAGGGTATAGGCAATTTATCAGCTTCCTGCTAGCAGCTACCTGACAGTAGCCTCAGCCAGTGGGACTCTTATGGTGCCTCCTGCCGAATGAAAGCTGTGTTACCAAAGAGTGAATCTTTTCTCCAGTGGCTGGGCCTTTGCTGACACAGAAAGTTGCAGTTTGTAACTCTCTGTGATAGGCTGAGTCAGTCTGGCCCAACATGAATGCATGTGTTTTCATTTTAGAGCAGGAAAGTGAGTTCGCTAGCATCAGATAGAATGTACATCCTATGGCACTGGATTGTTATGCTTATTGTGGATGAAAGAATTCAGGGAAGTTCAGTTATGAGCAACAGATGACAGGCCAGAAGTGGAACCCTCAATCAAGACACTCCTGTAATTAGGGAATATCCAGATCAGGATCTATCTTGGAATTTCCTGGCTCCTGATTATTTACATACCAGGATTCCAGAGTCTGAACACCCTTAGAAGTGGGGAAAGTTTGGATCTGAATGCAGAACTGTGGTCTCAACTTCTCTATTAATTCAAGATCTTTCTGTTCAGCAATGCTACCAATCCTTAGAGTCTTGTGTGGATACAAAATGTGTACCTGCATCCGATCCGCAAACATCTGCGGATGCAGATATCCACAGATTTGTAGGGGTTTAATAATCTTTTCTTCACCTTCATTCCTGAACATCAGCACTGTTTTAGCCTTATTGGTTGCTTAAGGAGAGTTTATTGTTTCTCAAATTTCTTTCTCGCTAGTCTCCTCAAAATAGCCTTAATGGAAATAGAAACTTCTATATTCACCAAATTTGACCCCAACAAGGAGTCTGGAGTTACCATTCACTGCACTGAAATGTTGAGAATTTCTGCAGTTTACTGAAGTGCCCACTGAGAAAGAAACAGAAAAAAAGAAGTACTAACAATATGTGTCTAGAGTAGACTGCCAGAAAAAACTCATGAAGTGTTTATTGGTCAATACTGCTTGCTGTGGAACTGTGATGGGGTGCCTGCCCCACACTGGGCTCTAAGGGATTAATAGACCCCTAGGGAGGCTGTGCAGGAGGCAGTCAATCAGAGAAGGTCTGAAGGGAGCAGCCAATCAGGGCCAAGCAGGCCGATATAAAAAAGGGAGCTGCAGGGCAGAGGAAGGCAGTTCTCTGCTGGGAGCCCAGGGAAGAAGCACTGTGTCTCTGGAGGGCTAAGAGAACTTCCAGCACCCTGGACAGAGCAGTACTGCTAGCAGGGATCAGGGGAGCGAGAGACAGCTCCTGGCTTGCTGCTGGGGTTTGCAGGCTGAGGCCTTGAGGCAAGGGCAAAGAGGATGCTGGGGCCATGAGGAGTGGCCAGATAATTTGCTGCAGTAGCCACTAAGGGAAGAGCCTGAACAGTAGACTGCAGGTCCCCCAGAAGGGGGGGCACAGTGCATGGCATGTCTGGAGGGCTGTGTCACTGTAGAGGATGCTGTGGTCTTTGGAGAGATATGGGTTCTAGAGCAGGAGTGACAGCAGTGAGGCACCGCATGAAGATGATGCACTAACATGCAGAGCTAATTCCCAAGACAGCCAACAGGAGGCACCACAGTGGTGAGTGAATCCCTGTTGCAGGAACTTAGCTGTGTAGTTACTACAGAAAAGCACTGATTGCATAGGATGGGATAAGGGGTGTTGACGGTGAGGAAGATATCCATGTTATGCCTTTTCTTCCACCTTTACTATTAATCTACACTGTGAAGTGATAATAGAATATAAAAATGTTTGTGTGTTACATTTAGGATGCCCCAGCCCTCTAATAATGGCTACTACTTCCCCTTTCCTTGCACTTCTGTCATTGTACTGCTTTTAAGTACTGCTCAAGAAGATGGATGACATTCTTTTCTTTGTCTTTATCAATTTTTTGGGATGAAATAGTCAATACATTGTGTTTTCAATCAGTCCTCATGACAGGACCAGCTCCACAGTTAAGTTTATATGTGCCATGGGGACAGAGAAGGAGCAAATCTATTGGAAAATGATGAGTCTTTTAGGCCATTCCCAAAATATGGGTCTCCTATTCATTAAAACTGGGCATATTTGAGAACCCACACAATAACTCCATTTAGTGTGATGGTTCTCTAAACCAGAAGACAGAATACAGGGAAAGAAATAGAGACAATGAAGCTCATTTAATTTAATAAACTATAAATCATCTGGATAAAATAGACCTTAATCCCTTTTGTTCAAGGTTGACTATGAACCATTATTTAGAAATCACTAACAAATTCATGAACAGAATTAATCATTTTCAGAGTTGTCTAAAATCTCTCTAAACTCCTTTATACTCTAAGGGGAAGACATTAAGATTGATATCTCTGCAGATCTATGTTTACTTAACCAAGAAGCAAGGACTCTTATTTTCTTTTATGTGAAGATGTTTTGTCTTAAGGTGACTTTTGTATCAAACTGTCACTGATCTAAGAAAGATAATAATGATTTTAGTCTCCAATTAAACCTTACTTTTAATGAAAGTAAACTGTAGCTAGAAGTTGCTTCGTTGTACTTTTATCAATAATCCTGAATAGGGTGTAAGCTCTCTTTTGGCAAAAAAGAAATGGATTCTGGTATTTAACACATTTTGGAGCAGATTCTGCCATTCTTACTCTTGTTGAATAGAACCTTGTTCTACAAGTATTCCCATAGGAAAGAAGGTACTGTGTTGTAAGGATGGCTAGATTAGTCATTAGTTAATACATTGCCTGATAAAGAGTTAGTGGTGTTTTAACAGTGTGTTTCTTTCACATGGTGTGAGAAAGTCCCACAGGAATCTGAGACATTGAACTTGAATTTAAAAGTTTAGAAGTCAAACACTTTGGATTCTCACCAGATGAATGGCCCAAGGCCATCTTTTAGTGTTTGTGTCATTTTCACACACTGCACATGAAAACATGCTGACTTGCAAGATCAAAATACCCTGATGCCATATTCCATAGCATTTGGGCCCATGGCTGTTTTCATAGCTGGTGATACCCTTTAGTTTCATTAGGATGTAATTGCCTTTGCTATACATAGTGAAGCAAACATTTGAAAAGCAGTTTATTTCCAGTTCTTATGTATAAAACTGATAAAAATACAGTTAGGAAGAACATGTTTTTTCAGCCAATATGGTCTTATTAAACTCATGCACCCCTGAAAGGCACATCTAGCTGCATCATATAGCAGGAGGAAGGACGGTCTTCTACTTAAAGCACTGGACTGAGAGTTGGGAGATCTGGGTTTATTCCCTACTCTGCTACAGACTTCCTTTGTGATCCTGAGCAGATCATTTTTTAGCTCCCTTTGCCTCATTTTTCTCAGATGTAAAAAAAGGTTAATAATACATCCTTTTCCGCACCTGTTTTGTCTAGTTAGATATTTAAACTCTTCAGAGCAGGAAGTCTCTCTTGCTATGTAAATATACATTGGCTTGCACATTGAAATCCTGATCTTTGTTGGGGGTTTCAGCACTACTGTAATGTAGGTCAGTGATAAATAAAATATAGCACAATGGAGCCACGGTCTCTAGCACTGACAGATAAATACATTTAAGATAAAGGCACGATCTACAACAGTTTACACTAAGATCAGCGCTTCCAGAAAGTACTACACATGTGGTCAGAGTGGACTTACACAACAATTAAGAATATACAAAGTAGCCCATAAAGAGGAAGACTGAGGAAGACTATTTCACCAAGTCTCCGTCTTTATTAAAAAATAGGGGAAAAAAGAAATTTACAAAAACACTGAATTTTATCAGACAAGGGACACAATTCCCCAAAAGCTGATGGGAATATCTACGTAGTATCTGTTTATCCTGGCATTCCAGATGCTTCAGAGAAACAGACTCTGAATGCTATTACATCAGATACTAAGGTAAGATCAAATTCAGCCATCATGCAATTCCCCTCAATACAATTTGCTTATGCTTACATTATTTTAATTGGATTTAAAAGACTAAACTTTTGATGTAATTACAATCAGAAAACAGAAAAAATGTATAAAATAAAAATCAGTGTTCCATACTGAAATAACTAAATTTTAATATCTGGTTTAAAAGAGGCTGATTACATTTTCTTTTCAGAGAGAAGGAGAGAGGTATTCCACAGACCTCAGCAATGGACACAAAGATATGGTGCTCAGGTGCTGTGGTCATGAACGTGGTATAGGAATTTAAACAGAATAGAAGATACTGTATGAACGGTGTCCCTATGCCTCTATAAACCCAAGTTCTAACAATGCCATCCCTTCAGAGCTTATATGGAGATGGTCTGCAGGGAGTTAGATAGTCACTTAGATAAAATAGACCTGCTGACCCTGAGGAACATATAACCAGACATGCTTAAGCGGGCACATCTGGGAGAGTGCACAAAGAGAGACCATTATGAAAGTGAAACATGATTGATTAACAAGGAAAAAATAAACAACTTGGATAACTGGAATGGAAATCAGATAAAAGACTTCACAAGGAGATTCTGTCTGGATTGAAGTACATTGTGAACAATGAAAGTTGCAGTGAATGTCAATATTACTTTGTGAAAAAAAATTCACTGCTAGCTAGTTTGTCCTTCTATTGAGGATAACTGACAAAAGAGGTTCCCTTAAAAAAAAAAAGAAAGAAAAAAGAAACTAGACTTACTGGGAAAACTGGCACATTGCATAGATAAAAGAATTCTTTAAATTATTTAAAAGACCTGCAGGTGTAATACAGGTTGACAAAATTTCAGATGAAAGGACAATTAATAAAAGTAATGGGCAAACCAAGATGAAATGGACATTGACTAGGAGAAGTAAGTAAAGCCTGTGGGAGTCTACTACTGGCAATAATTAAGATAGCGGAAAAATATACTTTTTACTTACAAAATATGTTTAGTTGGGTTACGTTACCGTTTGTCAGCTTGTGACACGATTCAGCAGATGGGTACCTAAAAGTCCTGTCTCTCTGTGACATATTAGATCATACCACAAAAATATATTTTTCTATATTTAGTATTCTATTTCAATGCCATCACTCATTTTTGTGTAGGCACATAAGCATGTAGGAGACAATTTCCTGTTATTGGTACCACAAAGCAAATTGAAGTCCCCTGCAATTCAAAATAGCTTTAATTCAATTTGTGCTCCCAGCTAAGTACATGCTGGTATCTGTGTTTGTCTGAAAACAAATGACTTGCAGCCATCAATAGCTGATGGCTAATTAACTGAATGAAAAAACTGATCTCTTGAGTTTTTACGCATATTACAAGTATTAGATATGGGTAGGCTAGCATCCATTCTTTGACTTCCAAATAGGCTCTACTTTCCTTATTTGGACAGACTTGCCATAACATCAATCTAGGTATTTAGTCTTAGATTGATACCAGGGCAATAGTTAATCCAAATAAGGAAAATAGGGTACCATGCTAAAGTTAAAAAATTAATGCTAGTCTATCTATATATTTTTATTTGCTCTGTATCCTTCTTTAATACAAGCATTGGAAACAGTCAGGACTGATTTTGATAAATGTCACTTTAAGCACCAAGGTTATCCTTTCATCAGTTACTTCATCTCCTGCCCTGCTGAAAGAAGCACTGAAAACAAATTTGTCCGAGGACAATCAGAGACAATCTATCTAGCATTTTCCATATATTTGATATATATTTCCTCCTTCAGGCAGGGTGGATTCAGCATTGTTAGCTATAGGTGAGCCAGCAGTAAAGAAGTAGCACAGAACTTCATGAGTCTTGTTACTGATTTTAATTATGTTAGATGATGGGTGAAAATAGACTTCAGGCTAAATCAGATTAATTTAGTTTCTAGGAAAATATCCATTTGGGCATGATGGTAGATCCTGGTGGGTTAGGATTAAATTGAATGTGATCTTCCAAAATTTAAGGGTCCAGTTTCTCTCTGGAGTCAAGGCAGCTTTGGGTGTGCTGTTGGTGCAAAGCTGCCCTAAGGCCAGTGTAACCCTCACAGGAGGATACTCTGACCATGCAAAGCTAGTACAAAATGCTCTTATGCTACTCTCTCATCCTCTATGGCATAGACTATTTAATTTAGGAATGAGGATGTGGCTAGGGCTTCTCTGTACTCCAGTGATCTCTGGCTGCTGGCATAATTTAGCACAAGCCTCAGACTACTCTGATTTACACCACAGGATCAGCCCAGTACACAAATATCTCAGGACTGGGAGAAGCAGAAGGTGTACAATTCTATCTACTCCCATCCCTGCCTGACTTGTGGTGTGTGCTCCTTGTTCATAGCCCACCTAACATGGGCCACCTCCTTGATCGTATTCCTCCAGCTCCTCACACAGACACGTCTTCCCTATTTCATTCCCCCACACTCTTCTTCTCTGTATTCATTTGCTAGGAGCTAGAGAGAGGCACTACATGTTCTTCTCTTTTGTCCCCATTGTTATCTCCTGAGAGATTCTAGGTTTTTCACTCACTGCTGCTTCCAGCACCTGCAGGCTGCTGGTTCTGTTTCCCAAGGATTCAGGCAGACTGAGTATGTCTACCATGCAATAAAACACCCACAGCTGGCCTGTGTCAGTTGACTCAGGTTGTGGGGTTATACAGTTGGAGTCTAGACACTTAGGCTGGGGCTGGAGCCTAGGCTCTGGGTCCCTCCCCCAGCCTGAGCCCAAACATCTACACTGCAATTTTATAGACAGCTGCAAGTGTTTTACTGCAGTGTAGACATACTCACTGAGTAAGGTCTTCCTTCCTGGGCACTGGGGACATGCCAGGGGAGGTAACAGAGGTTGAGGACAGGGAGTGGGTGGGGCATGGTGAAGGAAAGTGCTGTCAAGCTTCCCTACACAGCTGTCATTGCTGTGAAAATCCTGAGGTGCAACACTTGTGCAGTCCCAATTTTGGCCCTCTCTTGAACACTAATTTACTGTATATGATAGATTTGTAGATGTTTACCTAAGGTAGGATGAAATTAATAAACTCACATTCACCAGTAAGCAGTGTCTAACTTTTAGGTGCAGTGAAAAATCACAGGAACGCCACCATGATTCACAAAGCCTGTCTTAGGCATACAATGAATAAAGAGAGTCCCCTTAGAATGTGATCCACAAAAGCTAGCACACTAGGCATAGAGCTGCCTCAACTAGCCAATGGAAGATGCTGAGCAGAAGAATCTGAGCTAAGCCCCACTCCCTCACAGAAATAGGCACTGGGTCTGCAGGGAGGCACATATAGATAGGTCCATCAATGGCTATTAGCCAGGATGTGCAGGAATGGTGTCCTAGCCTCTGTTTGACAGAAGCTGGGATTGGGTGACAGGGCATGGATCACTTTATGATAACCTGTCTGTTCATTGCCTTTGGGGCACCTGACATTGGCCACTGTCAGAGGACAGGATAATAGGCTTGATGGACCTTTGGTCTGACCCAGTATGGCCATTCTTATGTTCTTATATATGGGCTTAGTGATCCATGAATGGGAACCCACTGCCTGGAGTCAGGCAGCTTAGGCACCTAAAATATTTCTTGTGGGAATACATTAGGTGCTGGTCTTGTTCCACACAAAGTGGCTAGAGGAGGAGGTGGTACTGATGAGTGTGTTGCTTTTAGCCTAGTGGTTAGCCACATTGACTGGAATGTGGGAGACCTGAGTTCAATTTCCCCCTCTTTCTGATAAGGGAGAGGGGAAGGCTTTGAACAGAGTTCACTCACCTCTGAGAAGAGTTCTCTAACCACTGAGCTATGGGATATTCTAATGTGGGGCTCTCTCACTCTCTCCTGTTGAAGCTGGGGATCAATAATGAAAGATTTCAGAATAGCAGCCGTGTTAGTCTGTATTCACAAAAAGAAAAGGAGTACTTGTGGCACCTTAGAGACTAACAAATTTATTTGAGCATAAGCTTTCATGAGCTACAGCTCACTTCATCAGATGCATGCAGTGGAAAATACAGTGGGGAGATTTATATACCCAGAGAAAAAAACAGTCAGAGAACACTTCAATCTCTTTGGTCACTCGATTACAGACCTGAAAGTGGCAATTCTTCAACAAAAAAACTTCAGAAACAGACTCCCAATGAGAGACTGTTGAATTGGAATTAATTTGCAAATTGGATACAATTAACTTAGGCTTGAATAGAGACTGGGAGTGGATGTGTCATTACACAAAGTAAAACTATTTCCCCATGTTTATTTCCCCCCCTACTGTTCCTCACATGTTCTTGTCAACTGCTGGAAATGGCCCACCTTGATTATCACTACAAAAGATTCCCCCCCCCCCCCGCTCTCCTGCTGGTAATAGATCACCTTACCTGATCACTCTTGTTACAATGTGTATGGTAACACCCATTGTTTCATGTTCTCTGTGTATATAAATCTCCCCACTGTATTTTCCACTGAATGCATCCGATGAAGTGAGCTGTAGCTCATGAAAGCTTATGCTCAAATTTGTTAGTCTCTAAGGTGCCACAAGTACTCCTTTTCTTTTTAATAATGAAAGAGTGATTGACCAGAATCAGAGAGAGGAAGCATAAGACTGAAGCTGTAGTCCAGTGGTTAGGGCACCCAGCTGAGAGGTAGGAGACACAGGGTCCAATCTCCCTGCTGTAATCACTGACATTATTAATCACAGTGCAACAGCTTGAACAGGAAAGACTGAGGGAGCACCACATCAGAATATTCCATAGCTCAGTGGTCAAAGAACTCTGCTGCGAGGTGGGAGATCCCTTTTGAAACTATCCCCCTCCTGCCACACCCCCCCCGCCTCAGATGGAGGGAATTTAATTTTCCCGGAAAGTGCTCTATCCACTGGAATAAAGGCCAGCAGCACCACCTCCTCCAGCCAGATTTTGAATGGGACCTGATCAGTTAAACAGTCTCTGAGCCCACCTTCTGGATTGGGTCCCACACACAATTTGTGTGCATGAACACCTATCTCTCCTCCCCTCCCCCCACCCGGTTCAGACATCACTCTACGACTTAGGCAGGAGACAGATGTTCAGATGCCTAGAATGAAGCAGCTGAGCATATGACCAGAAGCAGAAACAAAGGTGTCTAGGAAACCTTTACCCTGAAAACTTAGAGAGAGCTTAAGCACCTGCTGGGTTTGGTGGCAGTTTCAAGGATCCCAGTGGAACCAAAACTGGGCCATAAATGGCTAAATCTGAGATTTAGCACCTAAGAACCTTTGTGGATCTTGGATTTGGTACTCAGATGCATGATGGGGGCATTACTCACTGTGTCATGGAGCTTTATTTTAGTTTCTGATTCTATTATTAATTGCTGGCCGTTTGTTCTATTAGTGTCAAACTGTGCAATTTTTTTTAAAAAAGCCCATCCCTAATTTCAAACTATAATCTCTGGCCTTTGAATTCATTACTGTGATGTGACTACACAAACTAATGATATGCTTATTGTGAGCTCTCAGGGGTTTTCATTCTGAGTTCCAGCTTAATTAAACTTTATTGTTGAAATCCATTCCAAACCCAGAACACACAAAGAAGGTAACCAATTTGGTCAATAACATCCGACCTGAACAAAGTGACTAGAACTGCATGCTTTGTTTTCAATGGCATGGATACAATAACTGTAGAAAAGTAGCAGGAACACAATGGTCAAAAAGCTACAATGTGAGAGTCTTTTCCCCTTGAACTGAATAGGAAATGCACAAGTTTGCTCCCTTCCCACACAGGCCCTGATATTTGGTCATCAAATGACACTGAGCAGTGTCAAAAATATCTTCATCTCATTTAAAGTACATTCTGCCAGTACTTTAGAGCTCATGACCTTATTTACTCTGACTAAAATATTATACATGGCACTAGGGCAGTTTTCAAAAGCACTCAACCTTTGCTAATCTCCTCCTAGTAGGGTGTAAGGCATGACCAGTCATGTGTATTTTTGGGATTATGCTTCCTTGAAGGCCTTTTCTCCATTTGTCTTAAACCTCATGTATTGCAGTCCCATGAACTAGATTAGTCATACTCCAGTAACCCATGTTATAACTATTGTATTCTTAGTGATCTATTTAAAAAAAAAATTGCTGAAGGCAATACTACTTCCATCAGACTTCTGGGATACAATTAATGTGAGTCTGGTGCTAAATCAATGTTAACACTCCTAAAGGCCTTATCTGCTTCAGCAGAGTGATACAAGCGTGTGAACAGCACCTGCAAGGATGAGATTTTGTATTACCTCTTTTACTTAATCATAGAATCATAGAATATCAGGGTTGGAAGGGACCTCAGGAGGTCATCTAGTCCAACCCCCGCTCAAAGCAGGACCAATCCCCAACTAAATCATCCCAGCCAGGGCTTTGTGAAGGCTGACCTTTAAAATATCTAAGGAAGGAGATTCCACCACCTCTCTAGGTAATGCATTCCAGTGTTTCACCACCCTCCTAGTGAAATTTTTTTTCCTAATATCCAACTTAAACCTCCCCCACTGCAACGTGAGACCATTACTCCTTGTTCTGTCATCTGCTACCATTGAGAACAGTCTAGATCTAATGTTTTCAGTGATCATTGTTCTACTATGTCAGTCCAAGAAGTTATTCATGAAACTACAATGAATACTAAAAACCAGAAAAAAATCAGTTTAGAGGAATGCCCCACAAGAGGAGAAGCATTATCAAGCATGAAATATGAGTTCACCACAAGAGGGGTTATCTCCTCCCCAGCAAAATAAGGTCTACAGACATCTTTGGCTCTGTGGTAAGACTGTTATAGTGCTTCAGGAGTTCACGCTTGCTACTGGGTAAATGAAATCTAATTACAGAAAGTACAACCAGTTTGTGGTTTTCACCCTGAGTCTTGACAGTCTGCCCTAAGGTTGGCACTCATGGTTGTGAACCACTCCAGACAGCATGTCAGGGCTGCTCCTAACTCTGCCACTAATTATCTGTGTGGGCAAGTCATTTAACGCTCTGTCTGTGAGTTACCCCATGTATGAATGGGAATATAAATGCTGTCTGAGCTTCATAAAGTAGCTTAAGATCTATGGAAAACAGAAGTGATGTGCTATTTTTAATAACACATGGCAATGCCCAGAAGCCCCATCAGTATTAGGGCCCTGTTGTGTTAGGTGCAGTACAAACACAGAAGTAAAAATGGTTTCTGCTCATAAGAGCTTATGACTAAGGAAATTACAGATCAGCTTCTCAGTTTATGTATATTTGCATAGTGATTTTGAATGGTCTTTAATGGAATTATGCTAATTTACAGCAGTTGAGGATCTGCCCCCCCACAATTAATTACACTATTAACATTAAAAGCAACATAAAAATGGATCTCTAGGCTTCAACGTTAGGAATACTTTTCTCCCTAGATAGTACAACGCAGGGCTGATATCTTACTTGACTGTTGCATAGAACAGATGCCAGGTTTAGCAAGGATATTCTTTACTGCACCCAGTCCCCAGCTGAGCACAAGCAGGGCATCAGGGATGTTGTGGGAAGAGGAAGGGGCATCCAGAGTGAGGTGGAATGCACAGTGCTCCACCAGAACCCTGGTCACCATAGCTGCTGGCTGCAGGTGATATAACTTGGAGAAGCCCTGCAGCTGTTTTACGTTACTCTGACGCCTCTTTCAGTCACCAGCTCACTGAAGATCAGGGACCTAAAAGGCAACATATGTAATAGCTGTTGTCAACTTGCTATTATAATGTAAGAAAAGATACTGGAGACGTTTTAAAAAACAGTAAACACTTATCGTGTTGCTGAGGCCTGTACAGATAGGTGTTGCTGGCTTGCCTGTCTGCCTAAAAGGGCTGGAGCAATTTCAAAATGCCCCTGCTAGTAAGGCTCACTACACATTCCCTCCCCACCCCCTACCCATACAAAACTACTGATAACTTTGGTTCTGACTCCAAAGTTCCTACTATCTTTACTACATAGATCCATTGTCCCAAGCCGTGCTGAATGTAAATTGAGGATTGAATCCTATATGTAGATAACCAAGACCACCAAACCCATTAGTTTGGATGTGATGAGATACACACTCAGTTCTATATTCAGCTCATGTGAAATTGCAATGCATTCGTTCTCATGTCCTCATTAGACTGGCCAGTGTATAATGTTGCTGATGGCAATTATACACAATACACGGGGGGCCATACAGAAGCCAATAATGTGCATTTAAAAACCCCGTTGCATACACACATTTCCCACTGGCTAGCAGTACACATGCAATCCTGAATTAATTACAAGAAAGATTCTACTAAGGCAATAGGCCCCTAGTCTCTAACATAGTATCCAGAATGATAATTCTGTCATTGAGCTAAAGTAGCAGGTCATTTTGAAATTATTCTGTGTACATGAAAATCAGTGGTTACAGAAGTCACTGTTTTTCATAGTTTCAGAGTAACAGCCGTGTTAGTCTGTATTTGCAAAAAGAAAAGGAGTACTTGTGGCACCTTAGAGACTAACCAATTTATTTGTTTTTCATAGTGTAATGCTGATGTAGAAGAAGTGTCTTAAGCTTGAGTCTTATGGTGGGGACAAAAACCAAAAGGAAAAAAAGTATTTTTCTGTTACTTAACTGGCAAACAATTAGATTAGTATTACACACTGTTTAGAAATGCCCCAGAACTAGAGCAAGACAAAACCGTTTGTGTGGTCTAAACATTTTCCCAGAGAAAAATGATTTCCCCCCAAATTGAAGATGTTGGTGGAAAATTTTCTTTCGGTTGGGATTTTCCAGTGTACCGCTGAAAAATGGAAATAGATACAATTGGGAAAAAGAAGGTGTCGGTGCAGAAAGTGGTGCAATCTCATTAATGGAGCTATTATCTATTATTTTGTTTTAGCAGTTAGCTTCTCTTGACTTGGTGAGATTAGGTGACTCAGATCATGTTCATTTATTGGAGATGTCTGTAATTGCTGTTTTTTAAATACATAAAATTGTAGAGAATTTAAAATTACAGTTTGTTAAATGAAAAGGAGGACTTGTAACACCTTAGACTAACATTTATTTGAGCATAAGCTTTCATGAAAGGTTTGTTCATGAAAACTTATGCTCAAATAAATTGGTTAGTCTCTAAGGTGCCACAAGTCCTCCTTTTCTTTTTGCGGATCCAGACTAACACGGCTGCTACTCTGAAACCTGTCAGTTTGTTAAACGTTTTATACTCAAACATTTCATCTCTTATAGTTGTGGTACGAAAGCTAATGTCAGAATTTTTAGACAAACTTCAATCCAATTAAATTTCCAAGGGGCTCCCTGGGAATTAGAAACTATAGGAATGTTAATCCAGTTCACCTGCAAAGTAAGGCTCTAAGAATCTAACAGCAGGAGAATTATGTCCTTGGGTTGTCCATCAGATAACTGACAGTTAACATAATCAAAATGGATTGAAGCAGATCACTGCTCATTCTCAAAGTTAAAATGTGGAATTGGAAGAATGCCCAAAGCATTGTAAAACTCTGGTTCTTGGCCTAACCTATGGAGTCCTTTCTGTATACAAAACTCTTACCTTAAGTCATAACATTTGCCATCTAGAAAATTGAAGAACTAGAAACTTGAGGGGGTGGGAGAGAAAGGTGTTGATATAAAACATGATGTTCCAGTGACTCCAACTGGAGTTTGCTGACTTTGTTGTTTAATTTCCCCCCAAATGGAAACTATTCTTGCTAAAGCCAAGAGTAAAAGGTCAACAGTTCCTGTTCATCTAGTGTGAAACAAGAACTGCAATGTTATAGAATCACTGTAGCATAAGCACTGCAGCCTTGTCAAATGATAGAAGCATGTTACTAGTAGGCCTAAATACATTTTTTGCTGAAGTAATCAGATGCCATTAGGATGGCAAAGAACAATCAGACATTTTGATTTACTCTGGCAAGGATTTGAGTGTTTGTATAACTGAATTAGATTTATATTTACATTTTTATTAGAGAAGCCAACATTGGAAGCCTGACATTTTGCTTAACCCACAAGCACTCTTTAGAGTTATTTCCTCCTTAGAGCTATTGAATGCAACCCATCTAACATCAGAGAGTAGCTTGGTAGCACTTCTCACTCAGTGTGGGTGAAAATCCTAAATAGCGTAGCATGTACGTAAAGGTATTGGAAACCTTGTTTAAAAGTTAGAAAGGTTTGTTCCCCACATTCTCCATCTCTCTTTCCTGGATGGCCCCACAGGAAAGCTTTTGGTGAGGGTTGGATAGCAAACACTCAACATGCCATTTTCAGACTGAAAATATTAAGAAATAACAAAGGAAGGAAAGCAATGGCAATAGCAATACCATGTATAGTTTTGACATCTGAGACCAGATTCAAAAAAGGAAAGAATAATCATCTTAGCTATTATAGCCTTGTTAGTCTAACTTCTGGCCTTCTACAATAACCCTATGACAGAAAAAAAAAATACCCGCTAAACACTGAAGACCCCATCCTGAAGGAGTGCTGAGCACATCTCAGCCAAAGACTAGAGCAGGTGTGTGTATAAATGTGGCACTCTCCAGCTTCCAGGGCTGATTTACACAAACTCAGCTCCCTGGTACAGTTTAGAACAGCTGGACACTAATTTACCCCAGCTGCCCACACCCAAAGGGCTGTCCCAGAGCCGTGTTCCCTTTAATTCCAGGCACAACCCTGTGTAGAGTCCAGGAGGTGGCAACATAAGCAGCCACTTTGATGGTTCTGTGGCACCAAAGGACCCTTAAAGGGTGGATGAAACTGACTTTAGCCCTGCTTTGCACTGCCAGCAGAAAGAAAAGCAGCTGAATCAGGTCTGAAGATCTGGCCCCTTGAGGACAACAGAGCCATACACAGCAGAGATTTATAAAAACAAATTGTGTAAACATATTTACTAGTTTTTTTAAAAAACAAATAGTGGATGAAGGAAATGCAACATGTAAGCCTTCTGTCAGGTGCTGATGGCAAAAACAAGGGCTGGGTTCAAAATATCACAGAGCAGGGTTCTCTCTCCTTGGATTCCTTGCTGCAAAAAATCCTCTCACACATCAGTGGCAAGTTCAAAACCAAGTGCTTCATTTACAATGCCATACAAGTCCTTGTCCCCCACAGCATCAGGCTTTTACCTTTGCACTAAGCACAGGGCAAGAAATTGGACCTCCCTCAGATCCCAGTTTCTCTAGCCCTTCCTTTCCTGTACCTCTTTCCTTTTTTAACTGCCCTCAGCTGATGAGCTGAATCACCTTGCTAATTGCTTAATCATGCAGTCCTTAGCCAATTATCTTCGCAGTTTCTCCCAAATAGGGGATGCTGGCCAAGTACATAGAGTGGTGAGTCAGACTTGGCTACTCACACTCTGTCACAGGGTCCCTCCTCTTCCAAAATAACTAAAACATTGGCTCATCCCTTCACCCAGAATCATACTCAATTTCAACCCATGGGTAAAAGACAAGAAATTTTCCATGGTCCCCCTTAGCAGGCAGTTCTTCCCCCAATCACAAGCAGTCTTGAATATATTTGTGTAAATATTAAATATTTGTTCCCCTTGTAGGTACTTATAGACTGTGATCAAGTCACCCCTTAACCTTCTCTTTGTTAAGCTAAAAAGATGGAGCTCCTGGAGTCTATCACTATAAAGTGAGATTACAAATTCTTTAATCATTCCCCTGGCTCTTCTTTGAGCCCTCTCCAATTTAACAACATCATTCTTGAATTGAATTGTCTGAACATCATTCAGAACTGGGAACACCAGTGCCAAATACAGAGTTAAAGTAACCTTTCTACTCTTGCTTGAGATTTCCCTGTTTCCAAGGATTGCATTACACCCAGTTTACCAGGCAATCCAGATTGCTCTGTATTAGTGACCTGTCCTCTTCTGTATTTATCACTCCACCAATTTTTGTATCACCTGCAAACTTTATCCAGTTTTTAATCCATTTAATTTATGACATGTTGATTTTATATTCTATTTTTTTAAAACAAAAGTCTTGCAGCACCAAGTAAAACCAGTTACAGAAGTCTAGAGTAGATTATATCACCGCTATTACCTTTATCATCCAGACGTGTAAAAAAAGAGGATCTGTATAGTTTGACAGGATCTATTTTCCATAAACCCATGATGATTTGCATTACTTATATTACCCTCCTTACTTATATTACTCTCCTTTATTTCTTTATTAATCAAGTCCTGCATCAGCTGCTTTGCTATCTTGCCATCCGGGCTCAGGGAGAGCTGTACTGGCAGCTGTAAGGAGCCATAGCAGACCCTTCACCTGTCCCTGGCCCGTGACCCTGCCCCCTGGGTCCATCACCCAGGGCGGATGTAGGATCCGCACCATGGTTCCTCACAGCTGCCTGCCCAGCTTTTAATGTCAGAGCCCTGCACAGATAACAACATTTGTATTCACATCTGAGCAGCTAGCTGCAAAAATGATCCATGGATATAAAGCTGATAGCCACAGATTTGCAAGCTCTACTTACAAGTGGATATAGCAGGGCAGATCCTCGGCTGTTGTGAATTGGTGTAACTCTACTGAAGCTGATTAACTTCAGCAGGAGATCTTGCTTGTGCAGCACTTTTGAAAAGCAGGGAAGTGACTAAGTATGTATTTGGGACCCTAGCTTTATTATCCTATTTTTGAAAATACTGGCCCACCTATGCAGTGGAAGGTGCACTCTTGCATTCATTAGGATATAAACTGGAATGTCAAATACACACGATACCTCTAACCTCTGAATCTGTAAAATTAGGATAAACATAGGTGGGGAAACTAAGGCAGAGCGGTTGACTCTTTCTATGGCCTTGAGAAATTCGTTCAATGTCAGAGCTGAGATTAGAAATCAGGGATGAAATGTTGACCTCAATGAAGTCATTGAGAGTTTTGCCATTGACTTCAATAAGGCCAGGATTTCACCCCAGGAGTTCCTGCATCTAGTTCCTGGGCTTGGGCCTACAATTATTATAACCTTGATTCAGTAAAGCATTTAAGTGCAATGCTTTACTGAATCAGTGCCCCTCTTATTACAAAAAGAAAAGGAGTACTTGTGGCACCTTAGAGACTAACCAATTTATTTGAGCATGAGCTTTCGTGAGCCACAGCTCACTTCATCGGACATCCGATGAAGTGAGCTGTGGCTCACGAAAGCTCATGCTCAAATAAATTGGTTAGTCTCTAAGGTGCCACAAGTACTCCTTTTCTTTTTGCAAATACAGACTAACACGGCTGTTACTCTGAAACCTCTTATTACAGAATCTTATAATCTTGTTAGTCTGCATTTTGCTAATCAGTACATTTCATAATTTGTACCAAAAAGGGACCTTTTTCCCAGAAAAGCTTTACTTGCTGGTGGCTATCAAATAGCAATCATAGAATCATAGAATATCAGGGTTGGAAGGGACCTCAGGAGGTCATCTAGTCCAACCCCCTGCTCAAAAGCAGGACCCATCCCCAATTAAATCATCCCAGCCAGGGCTTTGTCAAGCCTGACCTTAAAAACTTCTAAGGAAGGAGATTCCACCACCTCCCTAGGCAACGCATTCCAGTGTTTCACCACCCTCCTAGTGAAAAAGTTTTTCCTAATATCCAACCTAAACCTCCCCCACTGCAACTTGAGACCATTACTCCTTGTCCTGTCCTCTTCTACCACTGAGAATAGTCTAGAACCATCCTCTCTGGAACCACCTCTCAGGTAGTTGAAAGCAGCTATCAAATTCCCCCTCATTCTTCTCTTCTGCAGACTAAACAATCCCAGTTCCCTCAGCCTCTCCTCATAAGTCATGTGTTCCAGACCCCTAATCATTTTTGTTGCCCTTCGCTGGACTCTTTCCAATTTTTCCACATCCTTCTTGTAGTGTGGAGCCCAAAACTGGACACAGTACTCCAGATGAGGCCTCACCAATGTCGAATAGAGGGGGACGATCACGTCCCTCGATCTGCTCGCTATGCCCCTAGTTATACATCCCAAAATGCCATTGGCCTTCTTGGCAATGAGGTCTCATATTAAGAATTTGTTAAATTCTACAATAAATTCTAGAACAATTCTGTAATAAATTGTACTGTACATTTACTAGAACATTTTATAATTTCAATACAAATAATGAAAACTAAAGCACAATTATCAAAACGAATGATAAAAATACATTTTTGTGATGCATGATCCTTGCTTTTTTGTTCTGGCTATTTGTTAATGTATTGATTTGCAAAATCCACTAATTTGCAATGGCAGCTACTGTGTTATTTTTGAGGACTCCAGGAAAGGGGAGGATGTGGAAGTTGGATAGAGGGGAAGTTGAAATAAAACAAAATTAAAGTCTGATTTTTCAAGTGGAAAGAATCTTGAGAAATAACTCACCTCCAAGCCATGATTAAATAATAAATGCAAAGAATGGTAGAAGCACTTAGAATAATATATTATTGATGAAGAATAATGAATTGAGTCATTTACTATTCACACATTTCAAGTGTAGTAATATATAGAGAGAGTTTTCATTAAAATTGTCTTTACGTGATTTAAACTTGAAAAAATGTAATTATTTTGATATATTCCATGTTAATTTCCTTGTAGATGAAAGTAATATTAATGCTGTTCCCTGCAGCAGAGAGAGTACATGCCTGTACATCTCCGATTAACTAATAATCCTGCAGTATCTACTGGCTATTTATAGGGAGATATTCAGTTGGTGATAGAAAGTCCACCCAGAAGAGGGTTGCAGATGTGTAAGGCGTCTCAAACTCAGTCAGTCACAGAATACATGGAGTCCTATTTATGCTGGTTAATGAAATAGTCTTCAATACTGACCATTAAGAGCTTTTATAAAACACTCCTGGAACCCTTCATACTATACATGCTATGAATATGTAGAGAACCCGAACCTTTGCCCAAATATCAAACTGAATCTGTTTTTGGGGTTTGAAAAAGTTCAGTTAATTCTTTTCTTTCCCCTCCTTTATTTTCTGTACTCCCTGATTTTGTCCAGAACCAGGACTGGAAACTCTCATTTCAAAGTGCACTAGGGGCTTAGTGTGGCAGCAGGGTCCATACAAACACTATGTGTGCTGGCTAGTGACGGGTAGACTTACATCCCAGCCTGTCAAAAACGAAGTGTTCATTTTTAGGCAAGCCCAAAGTAATGAAATATGGCAGGAAAGGCTCTTCTTGTGGCATTTCCAATCTGGGTGAAGGTAGCAAGTCATGGAAATTTCACAGCACCGTCTGTTCTTGTGAGATGCCCACTCAGATCTAGACCAAAGCTGTACAAAGAAGCTTTTGGACAAGTCCACAATGTACCTGAACTGAACTCTGAATTTTAGCATGTCACTGGTTATTATTCCAACCCATCTGTTCTAGAAAGAGTTGAAATTAGTGATAGATGGATTAAAGGTTCGGTTCCAACCTTATCTGAACTTCTTGGGTTCACAAAATTGAGCTCTAAATTTCACAAGTATAGCCCTTTGTGTGAGATGTAACATTTACTTCATCAGTCAGGCCAGAAATATCATGAGATCAATCTTTCTTATGGTACTTTGGCAAACTTGCTTCAGCTGCCGTGTGGACCTAGGAAGTTCAGACATGCATAAAATGAAGAATAATGGGAGATGTTAGAATAAAAAATATTTCAAATGTCATAAAAGTATCATATTTTTGTTCAGGTCAAGTTTGAGGCAAGGGTTTGGGTTTGTTTTTATTTTATCTGTACCTGTTTACTAAGCCCTAATTTTAAGTTGTTTCAGTTCAGACAGCAGACAAAAGTTTATGATCATTTGAATGTTTTTGACTGACATGGCTCACCCATCTCAGACTGTGTAATCACAATGATTTCTTCTGGCCTTCACATCTATGTATCCTAATATATTTATGATTGCTTTAAAGGTGTCAAAGTTTGAGTCTGAGTTTTAAGCCAAGGTTCATGATGTGTTGAAATTCTGTCTGTCTCTCTCTCTCTCTATGTAGTACTGAAGCCTAAACAGGTACTATGCAGCCTGGTTTGTTATGTAGTATAAATGGGGCCCCATATAGCCTGTGCTTCCATGAATGTTGAATTTGCCAGATTCCTTGCATAGCTGCAACCTGGTTTTAAAGGGTTCCCCCCGCCCCGCCCTTAGATAGGCACATATCCAATATAAATGGTGTCTGGCAAGAGATAACTAGGCTAGATTTTCATATATTTAGGAGGGAATCTCAAACCAGGCTTCTTGTGTGGCTCCATTTTTAACTTATTTACTACAAAAGCTTTTTGTAAACTCTTCTGTTTCTCCTCAGGCCCTGAGCCTGCACTTCTTATTCTTATTGTGAGATCATGCTTCCCCTTTCCCTCCGATCCCAAATTTCTACACAGAAAAATGCCCCTGCTCAAAATCATATTAAATATGCTCCATTGTTGTGCTTATGTTAGTGCTGTGCCCTCTAGTGGTAAACGATAAATCAGCTCCACAGACAAAAGGGGACAAAGATTGGAAAACCTGGAGAGAGAAACAGCCACTAAACTGAAGGGAATGACTGAAAAAGACAGCATAGATTTAACTTGTACTCATACTGCTAGTATGCTGCTTTTACCCACTGTGCTATTTTTGATTATTCTGTGCTACTACATGCAGCTGGAAGCCCAGGTGTCGATCTCATTCTGACATGACTCCTTTGGCTTCAGTGGAGTGACTCCAGATTTACACTGGGACTAGGATGAGGTGCAGAAATGAGAGTGCAGTAAAAAAGAGCTGCATTGCGTAATGGAAGCAGTACTATGGTAACAGAACAATGTGCACTGTTCCTTTGGCTTCCACAGCAGTACAAAGTTCCAAATGTAAAGAGACACAGGCCCAATTGTGTCTACTTGTTTACAACACATGCACAAACACAGTCACTTTGGTGGCTGTGACACACAATGAAATCACATCACTAGAGTGACCACAACTCAAGGTGAGAGGTTAAATTCTGAGATGTTTCTATGGGTTTAATTTGATCGAGTTGTGCCCACAACTCTCCTTTTAACAAAAGCTGTGAGAGAGACCTGTAATTCAGCTTCAATTGCACTGTCTTCATTTCTTTGTTTTCTGCTTGCAGATACAGCCCTGTTAAAAGTTATTGTCTTTATTTTATTAGGTGAGAAGAGGAAAACCAGCACAGTCTGAACTATCTGGAGCTTACGCCTTAACACAGGAGAAGGAGGGGCCAGTGGTGAGAAATTCTGAGTGCTCTAGGATCCTCTATATTTAGAAGAAAGAAAGAAGTGGCAAATGGCAGTAAACTGAAAATCAGGACCAGACAGAAAATGAAAGCCATGGATTCAGCATCACCAACATAAGTCTTAAACCTGTCTTGCTTACCTCCTCACCGATGTGATTAATACTTTTCCCTTTCCTTGTAAGTGCTGGGGGCCTCCTAAAAGGTGGCATAGAACGCTCACCATGGCAGAAAAGAGTGGGAGGTTATGGGATCTTTTCCGAAGTGTAGTGAAATTGAATTTGCTTTTGTTTTTGAGGAGATTGATAAATCAGCAGCAGAGTGTAAGATTTGTGAGCCTTGCTGCAATGCAATGAAGAGCCTGGCACACCAGTTACCTGGAAATGAATTATAAATACCAGAGGCAAGGAGGTCTTCCAAGTCAAAAAGATTCAGCTGCCCCCTAAGAGATGGCAACAATGGCGTTAGTATATGGTTGTTGGCAGCACTTTGGATTACTCTAGACTTGGTTAGATGTAGAGGTGTACTAGGAATGAAATACATGCTGCCCTTAGATATGTTCAACACACCTGACATATCTGTAGACATAGCAAAATGGCCAAGGCTGCCACTGTGAGGAATTGGGGCTATATTTGTATAACTTATGATTAGGACCCGACCAAATTCACAGCCATGAAAAACGCATCACAGACCATGAAATCTGGGCTCCTTCCTTGAAATCCTGGTCTTTGGTGTGCTTTTACCCTATACTACACAGATTTCACGGGGGAGACCAGCGTTTCTCAAATTGGGGGTCCTGACACAAAAGGGAGTTGCAAGGGGGTTGGAAGGATTTTTTTAAGGGGGGGGGCACAGTATTGCCACATTAATTTCTGTGCTGCCTTGAGAGCTGAGCGGCAGCTGTTGGCTGGGTGCCCAGCTCTGAAGGCAGTGCCCCATCAGCAGCAATGCAGAAGGAAGGGTGGCAGTACCATACCATGCCATGCTTACTTCTGCGCTGCTGCTGCTGGTGGCTCTGCCCTCAGAGCTGGGCACCCAGCGGGTAGCCACAACTCTCCAGTTGCCCAGCTCTGAAGGCAGCGCAGCCGCCAGCAGCAGCGCAGAAGGAAGGGCAGCAGTACCACAACACCCCCTAGGATAATCTTGCAACAACCCCCCCAACTCCTTTTTTGGGTCAGGACCCCTACAAATACAACACTGTGAAATTTCAGATTTAAATAGCTGAAATAATGAAATTTCTTATTTGTAAAATCTTATGACCATGAAATTGACAAAAATGGACTGTGAATTTAGTAGCACCCTAAATTCTGATTGATCTTGTGAAGCTGTATTCTGAAAAACTTCTGTATAATGAGTGCCTGTATATAAGACAGGAAAAGGAAGTGAGGGGCAGGAGAGAGCAGAGTCACAGAAGTTGGGAAGAGGCTCCATGAAGGGGAGAGAGTGGCTAGCATGCAACATCCTGAATGAGGAGGGGACACCTTGCCTGCCTATCTTCCTGGACCTAGATAGTTCCCCAAGGATTCACAAGGGAAGGGTGAGATAGAAAGTCAGGGATATTGTCATTTCAGATTTTTATTGTTTTGTATGATCTGTATTTTGAAGAAGAACAGAGAATCCTTCTACACTGACATTTATATAAAATATTGTCATCCGTTCCAAATACAGATAAGATAATCCTTTTAGGAAACTTTAACACAAGAGTTGGCCAACATTCTAATGTATGGTGTAGCACCATTGGGAAGGAAGGAGTGGGCAAGACCAATTCCAGTGGCACCCTTCTACTCAGCAAATGTACAGAGCATGACCTTGTGATCACAAACACAATCTCCAGACAAAGCAACAAGTACAAAAAAACTTGGCAACACTCCCACTCAAAATAGTGGCACCTCCTAGACTGTCATTGTAAGAACACAGGATCTAAGATGTCCAAATCACCTATGTCATGAGAGGTGCTGATGTTTGCTGGACTGAACACCGCCCGGCAAGGTCAGTCATGTCCATCAGGATTTCACCAAAACATAGAAAGCAATCCAGATCACACAGACAACAATACAACATCCAAAGACTTAAATCCTCAGTGCACCAAGAGAACTTCCAAACACTCCTCAGTGAAAAACTGGCCATATGCACACCTGGAAATAACAACACAGGTGTCGAAGACTGGGAAGCCCTAAAATAGACCATCCATGAGGTTTGCAAGGAATCCATCAGCCTTGCTACCTGCCGCCTCAGGACTGGTTTGACAACAACAACATTGAGATTACATCCCTTTCGGACCAGAAGAGAAAAGCTTTCTGCGACTGGCAAAACCAACCACTGTCCCATCAGAAGCGGAGCTCTTTCCATCAGCTCAAAGCTGAAGTTCAAAGGAGGATCTGAGAAATCAAAAACAAATGATGGGAGGACAAAGCAAAAGAAATCCAAACATGCGCTGACAGACATGATATGAAGAACTTTTTTTGTGAGACAAAGACCCTGTATGGACCAAGCTCATGTGGCCTCACACCTCTGAGCCCTGAAGATGGTAGTATCCTTCATAAAGATAACAAATCCATCAAAAAGCGCTGGAATGAACACTACCAAAAGCTTCTAAATCGAGAACTGACTGTGACTGATGACACCATGGACTCCATCCCTCCGCACCCAATCTGGGAAACTCTTGACAATCCACCAACACCTGAAGAGGCCTGCAAAGCAATTAAACAAATGAACAATAAAGCACCAGGTCCTGATGGCATACCAGCTGAACTACTGAAATTGGGGGGAGAAACACTCAATAACAAGCTGCATTTGCTGCTCCTCAAAATCTGGCACACCAAAGAAATCCCTTCTGACTTACATAATGGTAACTTTGTCACCATTTTCACAAAGGGAGACAGAGCCGACTGTGTCAACTATCAAGGCATGGCCCTCCTGTCCATCACTGGGAAGATACTTGCTAGAATCTTACTGAATTGCCTGCTCCTTCTTGCAAAGGAAATACTTCCAGTGTGGCTTCAGACCATCACAAGGCACCACCGACATGATTTTCACAGCCAGGCAGATCCAGGAAATATGTCAAGAACAATATCGGGAGCTGTGCATGGCCTTTCTCTATCTGACCAAAGCCCTGGACTCTGTCAGCCATGAGGCTCAGTAGAAAATCATGTCAGAGTTTGGCTGCCTAAGCAAATTTATCAGCATTGTAAGACTCATCCACAACCAGATGACTGCCTCCATCCTGGGCAGTGGCTCTACCTCTGAGCCCTTTGACATCCGAACTGGGGTAAAGCAAGGCTGTGTAGTGGCACCCCTCCTTTTCTCCATTTTCTTAGCAGCTATGAAAACATTAACCCAAGACTGTCTACCACAGGGCATTGGCATCCACTACTGGACTGATGGCAACCTCTTCAACCTTTCTTGTCTCCGTGCCAAAACTAAAATATCAGCAACAATAACCAAACTTCAGTATGCAGATGATTGTGCTGTAGTTGCACACTCAAAGGAGGATCTACAAACAGCTTCTCTGAAGCTTACAAAAGCCTAGGGCTCTGAACATCGGCAAAACAAAAGTTCTCCACCAGCCAGTCTCCAGTCAATCATCAGACCCAACAAGGAAGATCTACACTGACGAAGAAGAACTGGAAAATATAGAATACTTTGCCTATGTTGGCAGCCATCTCTCACAGAGGGCAGACATAGATGTCGAGATTTAGCACAGAATCTGCTGCACCAGCTTTGCCTTTGGCAGACTTTTTCCAGGCATTCAACAATCGCAACATCAGAACACATACTAGTCTTAGTTTATAAAGCAGTGGTAATCCCAACTCTCCCCTACAGCTGTGAAAAAATGAAAAACCTGGAGCACCAGCACTATCTTCGGAAGATCCTCAGCATAAAGTGGGAGGATCGTCCCACTAATGTCAGTGTCCTCACAGAAGCCAACATAGAATCATAGAAACATCTTCAGTATTGAGGCCCTGATGACCCAGCACCAGCTGATGTGGAGCGGGCACTGTGTGTGCAAGCCTGATGTACGCTTACCAAAACAACTGCTGTACTCCCAACTCACCAAAGAAAGGAAATGGGGAGGCCAAAAGAAATGCTTTAAAGACACCCTCAAGATAAACATCAAGAGATGTGGCATTGACACCACACACTGGGGGCCAGCAGCCCAGGATAGGGATAGCTGGCAAAGACTAGTCAGAAAGGCACGACCACTTTTGAGGAAATTTGCCTTGCCCTGGTCACAGAAAAACACCAGAAAAGAAAGTAAATACAACTGTCATGCAGCAATCATGGCCCAACTCTGTCTTCCAACCCCACGTGCAAAGTGTGCCAACAAGCCTGTGGCTCAAGGAGCAGACTCCTCAGTCACCAAAGGACCCATGAAAAATAAAACTGGTGAAAGATCATCCTCAACCTTGAGGGATCGCCAACCATGATGATTCTCTTGTGCTTTACACTATTAAGTATAAAAGAGCGTAAAGGTCTTGGACTGTACAAAGTGTGTGTGCATGCTGACTGCTTCCCCACTGCTGTGTGCCCTTGAGAGAACTAACTTATACATCAGAAGCTTCACACCCGTTGGGATGCATTCAAGTATCAGGGAGTTGAAAGGGTAAGCACTGAGCCCAGGGGAGGGCTTAGTGGCTCAAAAGAAGGTTTCAGCACTCAGAGGGAAATGCCAGATAGAAGGCCTGTGCCCTAAGATCGTGCCTAGGGATCCCAAGATTGGGGAGTGGCTAGATTCCAATCAGGCTCCAGGAGCTTGAAATACCCCAGGAATTCAGCACAGGCTTGGATTCCCTTCATACTAGTCCTGGTGGGTTGCCAGGAAGAGGCGCTCTCTAGGAACTGAGCAGCCATGAATCTATATTAGTCCTTAAGGTACTACCATGGAAGGTATTGATCTCTTTGAATAATGTCACAGAATACGCTGCTGTTGCTACTTTGAGTAATGACAACATGATGTTTCCCCCACAAAATACAGCTTTTCAGAACAGTTAGTTTGGTAGGCACTAACAGTCATGAACCACTCCAGACAGCATGACACTTACTTCCCCGGTTACTTACTTCCAAGGTTGAGGGGGATGGAGAGAATGAGCCCAGTGGGTTTCCACAGAGGAACATCTCTCTTCCTCCCACTGTTCCCTCCCCCTGAGGGCCAGTCTTATTCCTCCTGCTTTCCATTCCAAGCTCCCCATCCAGGGTGATGTTTATGATTCAGTTCCCCACAAACAGATGCAAATTTCCCGTTGGAAGAAAATGCAGCCTGAATCTCTGCAGGGACCCTTTGCTTCTCTTGCTGTCTTTGCCCCCTACTGGATTCAGAGGAAGCAACTCTCAGCAGGGATCATCTAGGAAAAGGAAGGGGCAGAACATTTAAAATATAAATTTAAAAACACCGTCAGGGGGCCTGATTTTTCAGATGTGCTGAGTACCAGCAGCTCTTATTTACTCCACATGGAGTTGTAAGTGCCCAGAATTACTGAAAACCGTGCCCCTACATCTTACTATCCCATCTGTCCAGTTGAGGAGAGTATGCAGATGTTTTTAGTTCATCCAGTGTTATTCAATAGGAATGACCCCATGCAGCAGAACAATCCCTTGCAGGACACATGGAATTTTAAGACTCCAGGGGTGTGGAGCAAAACTGGTCAGTTATGCACCCCGTGATTCTAACTTTATAGAAAGTAAGTCCGTCCACACACAAAGATCTTTTTTAGCTACACTTTAATATTTGACCATGTTACTTTCAATATATAAGCTTAATTTAGGATTTTACCTCTCAGAGGCCATCTGCTTACAATTTAATCTTACACATTAAGCGTAAAAGTAAATTACACACAGCTGGTAAAGTAATTCTTGGTTAATTATTAAGCAGATATTGGAAGACAGAAATGAAGAATTTCCTTTCAGTGTAGCAATGATTTTATCTTTCTTTTAAAATCAGGCTACATACCAGTATGTAACTTTTAAAACATTCCCTTTCTTAAAAATGTGTTGATAAAGAATTTTAATCATGTATCAATTCCACAGAGAAAAAAAACTCTCTTATCTGAAGCTGAGACCTGTCAAAGCTAGCTTGAGTTAAATCTGAACTCAAATGCAACTGCTCATCACAATGGAATCACACTGTGCGGAAGGAAGCTGGGTTTCAAATCACCACGGGTTTCTACTTCTAACAGATGTTTGTATCTTACTTCATTAAAAGACATAAAATTGACTTACTGGAAAATAATTAAGTTCAATGAGTTTTGGATTCTAGGGACTTTGGTCTGTCTTTTTTGTTAGCAGTTCCATTTTGAAAGGGAGAGTACTACAATGTAAACAGACTTGAGATCTCTTGTTCCTGTTAAAGGTGAAAGAATTAACTTTGGGTTATTCTGACTCATCTCATATGGAAGTATGGATGGAATTCTGTAACAGTGTGTGTCATTTCTCTCAACATACCAGGCCCAAATAGTGGGACACAATGTGTGTCTAACACCCACAATAGCACATATAAAAATAATTAATGCAGGAAAATTAAAACACAGCTGGATTCCTTCTTGTAGTGTAAATGACTCTTTCAGATTCATAATTCTTTATTTCTAATGCAAAGAATTTTCAGCATTAAAAATGAGGGGATAACAATGTTCTGAGGAATGTTGGGAATAAAATGTCCCTCAAAATGAGTTATAACTGACAGGTGCTGGGGCAGAACTTAATTATTCTAGGTTGTATAAAATGGAACAACTAATTTGTAATACTTTCCCCCAGAGCTGTGATTTTAAATCAAATACCTTTTTGATGACCAACCGTTGTGTTTATATAATTATACACCCAATTTAGTTTTATTTTGTTCCTGTGCCTCTTTCAAAATAAAATTTGAGAAAGCAAGCAAGAGAGAAAGAAGTAGTTTAGCAAATCAGTTATCCCTGAACTAAACTCCTTGCTTTCTGCCATCCCAGAGGTGGTCTGTGTGATTTTAGCGGATGGGAGAGTAAGTAAATTTCTGAAGGCACTAAGAAAAATTAATGAATTTGTATTTTTACTAGAGAAAGGAAATACTAAAGTTTTTATGACTTTTACAATGTTTTCCTGAAATCAAAACATACCTTTGATTTATTGCAAAGCTGTTTCAGTGGAATAATATAGCAGTAAAGCAGTGGGTGCATGGTGAATTTAATCTCTCTCAAAATGCTGGATATCCTGCAAAACAGATTCCAGAATGTTCACTCTTTTGAACATGCTCTATTTCAGGAGCAATTCAAAACTTGGGGTGTCCACACTTCAGCATGAACTTTTATGTCTGACCTCTCACAATCCATAAAATGTACAGCAGCATAACAGTGATATACACCACACCATCTTCATTATCGAAAGCTCTCCCAGAGGCACTACTGTGCTGTGAGAAGATCAGACAAGTCACAATAAACCAGAACAAGAAGTTGCCTTAAATTCTGCGGTAATTCATAATGCCATTGCATTTACAAATAATATCCACCAGGTGGCAGAAGGAAACAAATTACAGTATAAATTAGCAAAACACTTTCTGATCATAATGAATGGGGAGAAAGACATTAAACTCAGTGACAGGTTTCAGAGTGGTAGCCGTGTTAGTCTGTATCAGCAAAAAAAAAAAAAAACCCAAAATGAGGAGTACTTGTGGCACCTTAGAGACTAACAAATTTATTTCGGCATAAGCTTTCGTGGGCTAAAGCCCACTTCATTGGATGCATGCAGTGGAAAATACAGTGGGAAGATATATATATACACAGAGAACATGAAAAATGGGTGAAAAAACTTTTTATGAAAAGTTTTTATGAAAAAACTTAGTATGCTCTCAACGTTCATATATACAGTGGGCATCTCTGTGTCAGCAGCTAAAACACCATGTCAGTATGAAAAGATCAATAAAGTGGCCATCTACAAGTTAGATGAGCCCTCGGGAGCAACGTAGAATGTTGTTTACTGTTGGAAGATATTGAAGTGGGCTCCTATAAGTATCAGTGGTTATTAATTATATTTTTAATGTTTTACATGTACTGTATGCAATTATCATGTGTTTGTGAATCTACATGTACACACCTTTTAAAGAAGGCATATATTTCAGATTTGAAATCAGGAAAGCAATTAGACCAGGGGTGGGCAAACTACGGCTCATGGGCTGTATCCATCCTGCGAGCTGTTTTAAGCTGGCCCACAAGCTCCCGCTGGGGTGCCGGGTCGGGGGCTGCACCAGCGGCTCAGCCACACTCCGGCACTCCAGCCGGGGCACTGGGTTGGGGGCTGCACCACATGGCTCGGTTCCGATCCAGCCGGGGCACTGGGTTGAGTGCCGAACCATGCGGCTCAGCCCCACTACAGCACTCGAGCCAGGGCGCTGTATCGGGGGCCGCACCATGTGGCTCAGCCCCACTCTGGCCAGGATGCAGGGTTGGGGCCCCGGGGGATGCACCATGCAGCTCCTGGAAGCTGCGGCATGGCCCTGCTTCGGCTCCTATGTGCTCCAATGGCCCCCTCCAGTGCTCTAATGGGACCTGCAGAGGCGGTGCCTGCAGTTGGGGCAGTATGCAGAGATGCCTGGCTGTGCCTCCACGTAGGAGCCGGAGAAGGGACGTGCTACTGCTTCCGGGAGCTGCTTGAGGTAAGCACCGCTCAGAGCCTGCACCCCTGAGCCTCTCCCCATGCCCCAATCCCCTGCTCCAGCCCTGATCCCCTCCCGCTCTCCAAACCCCTCAATCCCAGCCCAGGGCACTCTCTTGCACCCCAAACCTCTCATCCCCAGCCCCACCCCAGAGCCTGCACCCCCAACTGGAGCCCTCATCCCCTCCCCAACTCCAACCCCAATTTTGTAAGCATTCATGGCCCGCCATACAATTTCTATTCCCCAATGTGGCCCTTGGGCCAAAATGTTTGCTCACCCCGGAATTAGACCAATGTTTCAAACATGGGTTTTTAAAGTTAAGTCCTTAAATACACAATTTCTACAGGAGCTGTGAGTGCTCAACACCTCTGAATATCAGGCCACTTTTATTTAGGTGCCTAAGCAGGGATTGTAGGGAGGAAATCTGTTCTTTCTCTGTGACCGTTTTGAAGTACTGTCCCAAAGTGATACATCAATAGAAGAGGTTTTAGAACAAATTGATAAACTAAACAGTAATAAGTCACCAGCACCAGATGGTATTCACCCAAGGGTTCTGAAGGAAACTCTGATATGAAATGGCAGAACTACTAACTGTGACTTGTAACCTAACACTGAAATCAGACTTTGAACCAGATGACTGTAAGGTTGCTAATGTAACGCTAATTTTTAAACCGGGCTTCAGAGGTGACCTGGCAATGACAAGCAGGTGAACCTGACTCAGTACCAGCAATGTGGTAGAAACTATAGGAAAGAACAGAATTATCAGATACATAGATGTGATTTCTTGGGGAAGAGTCAATGTGGCTTTTGTAAAGGGAAGTCATGCCTGACCAATCTATCAGAATTCTTTGACAGAGTCAGCAAGCATCTGGACAAGGGTGATACATTTGATACAGTGTACTTGGGTTTTCAGAAAGCCTTTGACAAGGTCCCTCACCAGAGGCTCTTAAGGAAACTAAGTAGCCATACAGAAGGTCCTCTCATGGATCAGTAACCGATTAAAAGATAGGAAACAAAAGGTAGGAATAAATGGTCAATTTTCGCAATGAAGAGCGGTAAACAGCTTGGTCCCCTAAGGCTCTGTATAGAGACCAGGTTGTTCAACATATGCATTAATGAACTGGAAAAAAGGAGTAAACCCTGAAGTGGCAAAGTTTACAGATGATACATAGTTATTCAAGATAGTTAAGTCCAAAGCAGACTGCAAAGACCTACAGAGGGGTCTCAGAAAACTGGGTGAGTGGGCAAGAAAATGGCAGATAAAATTCAATGTTGATAAGTTCAAAGTACAATAGAATCTCAGAGTTCTGAACACCAGAGTTACGAACTGACCAGTCAACCACACACCTCATTTGGAACCGGAAGTACTCAATCAGGGAGCAGCAGACACCCAAAAAAAAAAAAAGAAAGAAAGAAATACTATACAGTATAATACTGTGTTAACCGTAAATTACTAAAAAAAAAATAAAGGGAAAGTTTAAAAAAAAAAGATTTGACAAAGTAAGGAAATTGTTTCGGTGCTTGTTTCATTAAATTAAGATGGTTAAAAACATTTTTCTTCTGCATAGTAAAGTTTCAAAGCTGTATTAAGTCAATATTCAGTTGTAAACTTTTGAAAGAAAACACCATAATGTTTTGTTCAGAGTTATGAACAACCTCCATTCCCTAGGTGTTTGTAACTCTGAGATTCTACTGTAATGCACATTAGAAAAAAAATCCCAACGATACTGGGTTCTAAATTAGCTGTTACCACCCAAGAAAGAGATCTTGGCAAAACCATGGATCATTCCCTGAAAAATTCGGTTCAATCCACAACAATGGTCAAAAAGGCTAATAGTATATCAGAAGTGTTAGGGAAGTGATAGAAAATAAGACAAAATATAATGATGTCACTATGTAAATCCATGGTGCAGCCACCTGGAATACTGTGTCCCGTTCTTGTCACTCCATCTCCAAAATGGTATACTGGAACTGGAAAATGTTCAGGGGAGCACAACAAAAATGATCAAGGGTACGGAACAGCTGCCATATGAGGAAGACTAAAAAGATTAGGGCTGTTTCAGGTTAGACAAGAGGTGCCTAAGGGAGGATATGATCAATGTCTATAAAATCATGAATTGTGTGGAAAAAGTGAATAAAGAAGTGTTATGTAGCCTTCACCACAATACAAAAACCAGTGGGTTACCTGATTAAATTAATAGGCAGCAGTTTTAATACAAACAAGAGGAAATACTTTTTCACACAGTGCAGAATTAACCCTGGAACTCATTGCCATGAGATGTTGTGATGGCCAAAAGTATAACTGGGTTCAAAAAAGAATTAGAATTCATGGAGGATAGGTCCATCAATGACTATTCGCCAAGATGGTCAGGGATGCAACCCAATTTTTGGGGCAACCCTAACCCTCTGACTACCAGAAGTTGGGAGTGGATCATCCCATAATAGCTCTGTTCTGTACGCTCCCTCTGAAGCTCTGGTACTGGCCACTCTCAGAGACAGGATACTGGGCAAGATGGGCCATTATCTGATCCAGTGTGGCAGGTCTTATGTTCTTGTTATTAAGGCATGGAACTAGGATCCAGGAAACCTGAATTAAATTCCTGGCTACAACCTCCTGTGTTACCTTGGGCAAGTCACTTAATTCCGGATGACTGGAAAAAGGCTAATGTAGTGCCAATCTTTAAAACAGGGAAGAAGGAGGATCCTGGGAACTACAGGCCAGTCAGCCTCACTTCAGTCCCCGGAAAAATCATGGAGCAGGTCCTCAAAGAATCAATCCTGAAGCACTTACATGAGAGGAATCATAGAATATCAGGGTTGGAAGGGACCCCAGAAGGTCATCTAGTCCAACCCCCTGCTCGAAGCAGGACCAATTCCCAGTTAAATTATCCCAGCCAGGGCTTTGTCAAGCCTGACCTTAAAAACCTCTAAGGAAGGAGATTCTACCACCTCCCTAGGTAACGCATTCCAGTGTTTCACCACCCTCATAGTGAAAAAGTTTTTCCTAATATCCAATCTAAACCTCCCCCCCTGCAACTTGAGACCATTACTCCTCGTTCTGTCATCTGCTACCATTGAGAACAGTCTAGAGCCATCCTAGACAAGGTCAGCTCCCAGACTGCTGGAGGAGTGGTAGATACGCTGGAGGGGAGGGATAGGATACAGAAGGACCTAGACAAATTGGAGGATTGGGCCAAAAGAAATCTGATGAGGTTCAACAAGGACAAGTGCAGAGTCCTGCACTTAGGACGGAAGAATCCAATGCACCGCTACAGACTAGGGACCGAATGGCTAGGCAGCAGTTCTTCAGAAAAGGACCTAGGGGTTACAGTGGACGAGAAGCTGGATATGAGTCAACAGTATGCCCTTGTTGCCAAGAAGGCCAATGGCATTTTGGGCTGTATCAGTAGGGGTATTGCCAGCAGATCGAGGGACGTGATCGTTCCCCTCTATTCGACACTGGTGAGGCCTCATCTGGAGTACTGTGTCCAGTTTTGGGCTCCACACTACAAGAAGGATGTGGAAAAATTGGAAAGAGTCCAGCGGAGGGCAACAAAAATGATCAGGGGACTGGAACACATGAGTTATGAGGAGAGGCTGAGGGAATTGGGGATGTTTAGTCTACGGAAGAGAAGAATGAGGGGGGATTTGATAGCTGCTTTCAACTACCTGAAAGGGGGTTCCAAAGAGGATGGCTCTAGACTGTTCTCTGTGGTAGCAGATGACAGAACAAGGAGTAATGATCTCAGGTTGCAGTGGGGGAGGTTTAGGTTGGATATTAGGAAAAAACTTTTTCACTATGAGGGTGGTGAAGCACTGGAATGCGTTACCTAGGGAGGTGGTGGAATCTCCTTCCTTAGAAGTTTTTAAGGTCAGGCTTGACAAAGCCCTGGCTGGGATGATTTAATTGGGGATCGGTCCTGCTTTTAGCAGGGGGTTGGACTAGATGACCTCCTAAGGTCCCTTCCAACCCTGATATTCTATGATTCTATGATTCCCATTTTTTGCTTATTTTTTTAAAATTGATTGCTGTTTAATAAATTGTATTTGCTTTGAACTGTATGTAATGATCAGTGGGTCAGTGAAGCAGAGAGAGCACCCTGGAGTGGGGAAACCTTGGCCTAAGTGACCACAACAAGGTTGCGGGTTGAGCTCCCCAGGAATCCTGCACCCAGCCTTGTTGGGGTTACGAGGACTCTGCCACACAGTAGAGTGGAAGGGGAGCCCTAAGGTCAGGCAGGCCTCTGGGTAAAGGAAGTGGGAGCGAGGACTCAGATCCTTTCGCTAGCCCACTTCACCATGGTAGTGTATGAGCCAGGAAAGTTCCCCACAATAGTGGGATCATTCCCCTGCTTACACATACCACTGGGAATTAAGCTTCCAGATGCCTAGATCAAGAAAGCAGTGCACATGCTCAGAGACAGAAACATAGGTGCCCAGGAAACTTTTACTGCAAAAATGTAAGTGCCGAGCAAATGTGGCCAACTAGAGGGTTCGGTGGCAGCTGAGCAGGGGCTGAGCAGGGGCTTTTTTCATCCCAGTGGGGCCTGATTCTGGGACTTAGGTGCCTTAAGTGGCAGTTAGGTGCCTCAGTCCTTTCATGAATCCAGCCCTCTGTGCCTTAGGCCTGGGCTACACTAGGGGGGGATTGATTTAAGTTACGCAACTTCAGCTACGTGAATAACGTAGCTGAAGTCAACGTACTTAGATCTACTTACCGCGGTGTGTTCACTGCGGTAGAAGTCCGTTTTGCATTCCTCTAGTGGAACAAAGTGGATTTAAAACTTTCTGGATGGCATTAAACCAGAGTATCAGTCTCTACACCATTCTCTCCTGTCTTCTCTCCTCTAGGGGGTGTATTGAGGATGGAGCAGGCCACGGCTGGAGTCTGTTGATCCTTAGGCTACCATAATATAGAGATGCCCTTAGGTTGCTCTTAATTATACGGGGAGTTGGATTGGTTCCCAGCTGTCCCTGGTATATGTGGGAGGTGGCATGGAAAGTCAATGTAATCCCCCTTTCTTCCCTGAACCAGGTCCAAAGACTGCATTTGTGCAAATGGAGAGGCTTCCTAAATGTTTCTAACAGATTAAATTAATCAATAGAGAATACTTTTAAATAAGACTACAAATCTGAGAAACTGAATTAAATGATTTAGTGTTCATTTATTTCTATGTTCATACAGTTTTTGGCCTTTAGTGCGTGTCATGAAGATTGGAAGCATTTGGGACTCAAGTAGAGATAGGAGAAATTTTAGTGGCCAAACCTCTCTCTCTCTCTCTTTTTTTTGTTTTTTGTATAACACACAGATTTGGTGACATCCAAACTTTTCGTGAGTTTGTGTTGGTTTCACTGAATTGCTCATGTCAACCATTCCCTCCACCCCAATTTTTTGTTTTGAAAAAGTCAAAATGAAACATTTCAGTTTTGGGTTTAAAATGAGTTTTTGATATTTCCTTCAACTTTATTGTAAAAATTAATAATAATAATAATTAATAAATGCTTGATATAAAAACACAAGTTTTAATTTTGGGTTGAACAACATGTTTGTTCAATCCAAAAGAAAGTTTTTGCTTTTGTTTTTTATTTTTGTTTTGTTTTTACTTTTCAATCTGCCAATCATTTTTGGTTTGACTCAAAATTATTTTTCCCAATTTTTCAGAATTGCCAACAAACTAAAAAATTGGTTATTCACCCATGTCTAGGCTCAAGCCCTTTGTCAAGAGCTCTACTCTAGTTGCATGAAAAGTCTTCAGGCAACTGACTCCAGTCTGCAGGATGCACCATAAGATTAGCGTTTTGTGCATGATTTTAGTATGGCAGATGATATCACAGGAAATAACTGAGGAGATAAATATTTCAGGGGATTATTGCCTTTCACGATTGCATCTGATTGAAGAAATAAAGTGCCTTGAAGACCTCCTTACATATCACCAAAGTATTAAAAATGTAAAGTTTCCCCATAGCTTTTTTACATTTTGAAAATATTTCAGCTTAAAAATAAATGTTGTTCTGATCAGCAAGTAGTCTCAGCTCCAGCTCATAAACCTTATGGAGAAGTAAGCTTGTACTAAAATATTTTCAACCATTTTATAGATTCAGACCTTAGTCAGAGCTCTGTAATCCTGGAAACATTATCACTTATAATTAGACCTCTCACCCTTTGCATGAAATATTGAAACAAAGATTCTTCTTAAGTGTCTTTGAGTGGTTCTCCATGTAGAGATGAAAGATTCCATAGCATTTTTCATTTTCTTCCCTTATACACCCAGACTGAGATTTTGAAAGGAGTCTAGGGTAGCAGTTCTCAGCCTTTTCCATACTGAGACCACTTTTGCTATAATGTATTTCCATCCACCCAAATTCTCCTCTTATCGATCCAGGCTCTATTTAGGGCCCTTCCGCCCATTGACCAATATGAGAAGAGCAAGTGGTCAATACCCCCTGATCCCTGTTTGTGATCCCCAGGTTAAATCTTCTAGACTGCTTTGAAAATTTCATCCTTACACCTTCTGTTAGTTTATTCCACACTCCCATCATTCATTCATCCATTTTCTAATGTACTCATGACTATCACCATGGTATATGGAAATTAATTTCACCCTCTGCTCCCTCAGCATGAAAATTATATTCATTTACACCACTACTTACAACACCTCAGAATTTGATCTGTGACATACAGGAAAACATCCATGTTAGAAAAGGATTAATTATTTAAATCACCAAGTTAAACAAGACTTAATAAGGGCTATCTTTGTCACCCTTCACCATTTCTCAAAGCCCGGTGTAGGTATATGCACTTTACTAAGTGGCCCAAACTATCACAAATTAGTTTCCTGCTAAACATTGATGTTCTTAGAGAGATCCCATTTTTTTTAAGGTTAGACTAGCATTTTCCTAGGCTTTTTGGTACCTATCTCTTCCCAGCTATGTCTGAATTTATGAATACCAGGGGCAATTGCTTAAAAATAAAATTCACTTCCAGTGCCGAATAGCACAGGTGTGATGGGAACAGACACTTTTCAAATTACCGTTTGAGGTTTTCGTTAGGAAGTTGAGTGAAAGAAATAAACTAGAATGATACAAAAGCAGCATGAACTAAAAACTGGTTAAATTGTACGTCTAAAAATGTAAGTGTAAATGGAGAATCATCATTGCATGGGTGTGCCTCTAGCTGGGATCTAGCTCACTCAAATAACCATAGTAGGGAAGCCACAGCAGCACAGGATAGCCGCTTGAGTACACACCCAGGGTCCCGGGCAGGTTTGTATTCCATGTTGCTGTGGATTCAGCCTTCCCGCTCTCTTCCACTCTTTCCTTATACTCTTTGTGACCCAGTGTGCCTAGGGCAGCCCTCACTGGAAATGCCAAGGTTAGGGCAGGCTGCAAAAGGGAGAGCAGACGCTCCCAAGACTGGTGGTTAACACTGAAGTAGACTCACCAGCCAATCACCAACTGAGCTCCTGATTCCCCACACTGGTTATCAAGAAGCAAAAAAAGAAATCAACAGCCCCTTTATTTCAGTGGTTCAGCATCAAAGGTCAAGATGACACACTGCATCTTTTAGAAATAAACATGAAAATCTAATGAATGCAGATGTGAATGGAATTAAGAGTGAAAAGAAACTTTCCAAACACTTTGATGAGTTTAGTACTTGAGAAACAGAGGATCAGTTCTATAAGAACTTAAGTGATCTGATCATGGTCTTGCAAATCTTCACAAGCTTTTTTCTCCGTATTCTCCAAGTTCTTCATTTAGGGCCCAAGCCAAAACTCCATGCTGTTTAGCATCTGTGCAACGTGCCTCAGGTGGCATGTGACCAGGATTCATCACAAAATTTGGTCTACTTCCCATTGACTTCACTGAGCTTAAAATTAGGGTCCTAGTGGTGGGGGGATTTAGCCATGTGTGGTGTCTGACTGACAACTCTCAGAATTCTCCTTCTTACATCCTATATTTTGGGGATTGTTTATCCAATGGTGTTAGGGCAGCCACATCTGTTCATGCATTTAAATTAAAGTTAAAGACCTTTCTTTTTTGATCCATTTTTAGTGTTTTCCTAATTTATATGCATCACCCGGGTCTGGAATAGTTTATTTAATGCAGTTTGGCCTCTTTTATCTGTCACTGATATTTTTTATGTGTTTTGTTTGACAGCACTTTAAGATGTGCATGTGATGTGCATGAAAACAGCTTTATAAATAAAGATTGATTACTCAGGAACATTTGCCCAATAAACTATGATCTTCACAAAAGGCTGTGGAAATATTGCATACTTTTTTTAAATGATAGCATTACGTACCTGGCAACTATGCTGATTTAGTGGATTCTGTAGCAGCTATTCTCTTCTGATACCGTGCATGTGGCTTTTGAATTTTGAAGTAACTGAAACTCTGGGCAGGGATGGTGTCTGTAGCCTCTATTTCCCAGATGCTGGGAATAAGCGACAGGGAATGGATCACTTGATGATTACCTGTTCGGTTCATTCTCTCTGGGGCACCTGGCATAGGCCACTGTCAGAAGACAGGATACTGGGCTGGATGGACCTTTGGTCTGATCCAGTATAGCCATTCTTATGTTCTTCTGTTCTGCAGGCAAACATTTTGCTTAAAAGCTTTTTGTTAGTTTGTTTGTTTTTCCCAGGGGCAGGGACAGAGCAGGGGAAAAATCTTTTCTTTTCTTTTGTTTCTTTTTAAATTAATCATTCTGCTACTGCTGGTACTAATCAGCTTGTTTGATATCAAGCTAAACAGAACAGTGGGAGGGAGAACTTTCTCTCTGATTGAAAGAATCATCTGAGGAGAGTCAGTGGGAACCAACGGGACTTATGTAGGAACAGTAGCAAGAGGATTTCAAAGCTGTTGTAACAGTGTGCAAAATGTTTTTGGCAGTTGGGGAAAGTAGTGAAGAGGAGGGGAGAAGGGGATGAGCTGTGAGGGAGGTAAAGACAGAAAGAAAGGTATGTAGGAAATGAAGATGGGGTGGGTTTACTCCTGGCCGTGAAGTGTAAATAAAGTCCTCTATCTGCAACAAGTTCAACAGTGAAAGGTAGTACAATCTCATCCCCACTGGGAGACCCACAGACTGCAAAGGGAGTGACATTGGCCAGAGACAGGGCAATGAGGCAATATATTTCTTCACTTCATCCCAACTATAAGCTCTTATGAAGCCTGCAGTTAGGGTGACCAAATAGCAAGTGTGAAAAATCGGGATATGGGGTGAGGTGCAACAGGCACCTATCCGAGACAAAGCCCTGAATATCGAGACTGTCCCTATAAAAGTGGGTCATCAGGTCACCCCACTTGCAGCAAAAGAAAAACTTTCCACCTTGATGGAGAGTTGTGATGGAAATAACATTTGCATTCCCTAATGGGAAAACAACTTGACTCAACACATTCAGCCGGCAAATTAGACTGAAAATGAATAGCAATAAGACAAAAATCATAGCCTTTAATATTGCCTCACCATCACCAGTACGGATACAGGATTATGTTCTCACCAATGTAGAAACATTCACATACTTGGGCAGCACCATCAGCCAGGATGGTGGAACAAGCCAAGACATCTGGAACAGAATCATTAAAGCCAGGAACACCTTCAGGAGCTTAAATACAGTCTGGAAATTGTCAAAATGCACCACCAAAACCAAACTCAGGGTTTATCAGAGCTACGTACTTTCAACACTGAATGCTGGGGAATGAGAAAGTATGACATGTCCAAACTGTCTTCATTCCATACCCATGCCTCAGAAAAATCCTTCGTATCTTTTGGTCCAGAACAATTTCAAACCAACATCTATTGACACCGTGCAGCCAAGAGGATATGAGCACCATCATTGCCAGGAGGCGCTGGAGATGGATTGACCATGTGCTTCAGATGGAAACTGATTCCATCACCAGTGTATCACTAAGATGGACACCTGAAGGCACGCGAAAATGAGGCTGCCTGAAAACAACATGGTGAAGAGCTGTGGAAGCTGAGCTGAAAACCCTGGGGCACAGCTGAACCATTGAAAAACTTGCCAGAAACAGACAGGAGTGAAGGAGCTTCGTTGCTGCCCTAAATGCCAGAGGCATAATGGGAACACGATGATGATGGTCCCTAGCTGGTGAATCATGGTAATGCATAACAGGCCTGACTGGAGCAAGGGGTGAGTCTGGCACAACAAGGTGCCAGCAGATCCTGAGGAGGGAAGAGAATAGGAAATAAAGGTGACATTTCATCTATCTCTTCCTAGTCCCATCAGTGGCTTTCCCCACTCCTCTGTCTCTGTACTGCTGGGTCAACCTTCCCAAATGTTAGTGTTTGTTGCACCAGCTCCATGTCAGGTGGATCCCCTCAAACACATCCCCTCTGCACAGTGGAACCACATGAAAGTAGGCAAAAAGGAGTTTTGCTCTTGCAACCTGTTTGATTTGCAGGCATAGTTGTGCGACTGCTAAAATTATCAAACATAAATCTAGCCAGGGTATTATCATTTATTTTTATTCTAAATGAAACTGGTAGAGCTGCCATTAGTTAAGGCTGTATGACACTTCCCATAATAGGGCTCTGCTTTCTGTTTATATAACTTTAGACACTTTAACCATTTAGGTGAAAATTTTCCAGGGTGCTTGTCTGGCTCAGGCACAATGTTTAATTTTATTAATGATTCATTATTATTATTATTTATTTATTCAGCAAAACAGGTTCAGAAGTTTCTGAGAATGAGATTAAGGAAAATAAATTGTTTTACCCATATTAAAAAAATTTATAACCACTTTATTAAGCACAGACTAGTCAGAGTTTGGCAACTAAATTTTCTGAAGATTTCATCTGCAATGAGCATGCTCCAGCCAGGGCTAAAAGGGCTGTGGGTCTCGGTAGTACTGGCTTCAGGAAATGAGAGCAGTGACTATATCTCTTGTTCTCTCTCTTTCTGGTGATCAGGCAGCATGGAGGAGGAAGCTGCCTGACATGAATTCAGATGCAATAAAACCTGCATTTGGTGGGAAGTAAGGAAGGAATGGTGGAGGGAGTAGATTGGAAGAAGTCTGGAGGAGGTGGGTGGAGAATGGGAGCTGGAGAAGGGAGACTGGCGCTGGCTCGTCAAGGAGATGAAGAGGGGGCAGTGAGATGAGGAGTCTGGAGATGGAGACTGTGACAATGGCTATGGGAAAGATAGGAACTTGGGTGGGAATGTTCAAAGGGGAGACTAGGACTTAATGAGCAAAGAGACATTGTTTGGGATGAAAGCCCCAAGCACCCAGATTGGAACTCACTAGGTGAAGAGACTGGGATTGGGATAAGAAGTTAGAGAGATGGAGAGTGAGGAGAGACTCGGACAAGGGACCTGTGGTTTGAACAGAGTCAGAACTGGGACAAGGACAGCCTGGAGGGACAGAAGCATAAGGAGTCAGGAGGGTCGGTGTCCATTAGAGCACACTTCCCCCGAGAGCCTGGAATGGACACCAAGATCCCACAGGATTGTTGTAAAAAAATTAATGAATGTCTGTGAGGCACTCAGCAGCTGTAATGATGAGCACCACAGCAACTCCCATAAGGAAATGAACAATTCTGTATCCAGAGTAAGGTTTGAATATTGTGGAATAAACAAGGGCTGGGACCACACATTGAACAGGGAAGAGAAAACAAAATATTGAATAACTGCTCATTAAGTGAGCCCCACCCATCCTGTGCACTGAATGAGGCAGGAGTGGAAAAAATACCATGTGATCATATAATTAAAGACTGTATCATAATGCATCCGCACAGGCACCTGAGTTAAAGTTGCATCAGCAACCTAAACTCTGACATTTCCTAGATTTTGAGTTTCAATTTTGTATCCTTAACCTTCTTTAATATGTGTGTGTGTGTGTGCGTGTGTGTGTGTGTGTGTGTCTAGCACCAGGGGGAAGAATGGCACTTTACTAACAGTTCATACCTGAAAAAGTTTATAATCTATATAGACCACATTTAGATATAGGAAAGACAAGGGAAGGGGAAGATAAAACTTCACTCTGATTAAATGCTAAATAATCACAGTAATAATTAATTAATTAATAATGGCCCTTGTCTTTCTCCTTGTCTCCAGCTAGTTCCAGTTATGAAACAATGGCCCAGATTCTCTGCTGGTGGAAATGGGTGAATCTGCACTGAAATCAAAAGAGCTCCAGTCATTTACACCAGTGGAGTATGTGACATGATATGTCTTGTCTTTCCTCATTGCTCTGGTTTCAATTCGTCTCTTTCATATCTTGGCAGTAATATATCACCTAATGCTGTTGGTGGGACACTGTGTGATCCAACCCATGGCGGCAACATAATATTGAATCATCTGATGCTTGGTCTTTTGTGTATAAGACATTTTTTTTATTTTGACACTAGACCTGCTTTAGTTTGGGCATAATTTAATTTGACAGAATCTGGAGTGGAAGAAGTTAATGTGACAGTTCTCGGGGCACCCAAGTCTATGAGTTACCCTGTTACACCTGCCTCCAGCAAGAGGGAGTCTGCCATGAAGTAACTGGATCAGCTCTCTGACACTTTCAGCCTTTCAGTCACTCAAGCTTTCTCCTCTGTGTCACAGTTACTAATTAGATATGTGAGAAAACAGCTTATCAGACAGAAGAAGATTACAGAGTTCAAAGACTGCAATAAAAGACTAGTGGACATGAGAGACAATGCAGATGAAAAGGACAAATCAAACTTTTCCAGCCAGGTTAATGTGCCCATTGAAGTGCTTGTCTTGCCGTTCATACACACACCCAGACAAAACAGGCCCGAACCAGATCATTTGAATCTGGGTCTGGACCTGAATTTTCACCAAATGTTGGGAGTGCTGGGATGTATGAGGAGCTTGACCTAACCAAATGTGTATCTTTTTTTTCATTTGTCACTTGAAGTCATGAAAAACATGGAGAAAATAATGAAATATAAAAACTGGGCTCAAGAATAAAACACTTTATCAAATAAATAACATGTCAGACCTTACAGTCCACTGACTGTTTGTAGAGAATGTTAATAGCATCACCTAGGCTACCGTTACTCCCACCAGAAGTCAGTTTTTTTTACAAATACGATCTTTCAGCTATTGCATTAACCTTATACTCCCACACACCAAACTGGAGCTTAAAGGTCACCTTTAATGTGTCCTGTGTTTTCAAAATGGCTATAATTCCAACCTGAAGATTATTTTGTCCCGTAAACCCATTTACTAATCCTGAACTTTAATTGCTTCTTGTTATAATTTATCTTTATTAGAATATTTCTGTTATAATTTAAAGCATTGAGTTTTTATTACTAAATGTTACTATTTCTTATTATCTTTTCTATTGTCTTCCTGCTCCTTCAGTGCACAATGATAAAACCTCTTGATTGGGAAAGGAAGAGGTTTTCTAATGAGTCTAGCACATTCAATAATAGTAGCTGTTCCTGTGAGTAACCACTCTGTACTTTGTAATACTGTATCTTCATGTGTATAACATGAGGAGATGTCAGTGAAATGTAGAAAAAATGACTGTTATATGCCCCAGTACCATTCGTGGTTATACACAACAGCAGGGCATTGTGTACGCCTCGTTAGAGCTGCAAATTTTCTTGAAGGAAATGTTTTCCAGCGACAAATGAAGATTTAGCAACACCAAATGTTTTGTGACCTCATGTCAATTTCACGGAATAGTTAGTTTAAGGGGGGGAAAAAAACCTGAAAATTCAAAAACACCCTAAATCTTTTGTTTTGACATTGTTGAAACAAACCCTTTTGACGTTTCTGTTTGAAATGACATTTTTTTTCCAAAATATGCTTTAATTTTATTATTTAAGAATCCAAAAACATTTAACAATGGTAGCAATTAAAATGAAAAGATTTTGGTTTTTGTTGAAACAAAACATTAAATTCAACGGGAAACAATTTTTTTTCAAATTTTCAACCAAAACTTTTCACTATCTGAATGTTCCTCATTTTCTGGGTGCTCAACATGAGGCACCTGGGGTCAGATATTTGAAGTGCTGAGCACTCACAGCTGCAAGTGAAGTCTATGAGAGCTGTGCTTTGAGCATATACAATGTTATAAAAATACAAGGTACCCTAACAAATCAAGCCCAAATGTCTCAAGTTGGGTACCTTAATTATACAAGGAAATTTAATTCTAGCCTTTCCTAACTCTGAGTGCTTGATTTTGCAACCTTAACTTACTTTTAACATATAATTTTGTGTATAACATATATTATTAATATTTAAGCCATGTACTGCATAAATAGCTGTATTATTTGTTAATTGATGTTAGCATGCATCAGGGAAATGCATACTCGTCATTACTGCTCCATTTCTTGTTTTGCTTGGTTTGCTCTAGAGCTAATCTAGCAAGTTTTGAAAAAGGAAAGCATATTCACTTATCTGTGTCTCTAGGCAGCTTGAATTCTCCAGTAAGTATTTAATAAATTGTTCAGAATATTTGACTAATTTTGTTGGTTTAATTTTTGCTTCTCTTCCTTCAGGGACTCAAGATGTGTTGAACTGATACAGGAGTTTGACCCTTTTAGGCACTGATTCCTTCTCAAGGAGTTTCAGCTAAAAATCCAAGTCAATTTGAGAGCTAGCTATGCAAGTAATAACACTTTAATTTGTGGCTCTGATGAACCCGTAAGTAATCAGTAAGGGGATGATTTTGACTAAGTGAATAAGAGTTTTAAAAAAAATCCTTGAAGCCAATCCAGCTGTTGTCCATTTGGAGATGGTACTACCCCAGAGCTATGCAACCTCCTACCTCAAAGACACCCATTTTAATAGAATGCTGCCACCCAAGTCTTTGTGGTTTAATCTCTGATTTAATTTAGTGATGAAGGGCCCGATCCATCTCCTGTTCAAGTTGATGGACAGACTCCAAATGAGTTCAGTGGGAGTCAGAGCAGGCATTGGCTTGGGCTAGCCATAGTGTGGAAAGGCTTGCTTTTTCACACAGATCCTACAGTGCATAGTAGCCCTGATCCACAGGGTTATTCCACTCAGATGTCTCTTGAACAAAGACAAACATGGCAATTTTGGGATTTGTATCATTAACTTGTACCCCAGCCAGACAGTGTCTCAAATGATCCCTTCGAGGGGAAACTCTTATATAAGCTTAAAGATAGGCATTGCTCATGGACGTCTCTTTGTTGTTGTTTTTTAGTCTGGTAAATTAACAGGTGCCATGGTGCTGAGGTCTGTATTAGAATACATAGAACATACACCTCTGGCATTGTGGACACTACCTCCCAAAAGCACAGTTCCTACAAGGGATTCTCTTGCATTGGGGGAAGATTAATTGACTATATCCCTTTGTGAGGTGCAGAATACTCTGCTAGCACATGGGTGAGTAGAGTCATGGCTCCAGTGACACCCTGCCTACTCCCTCCCCGCCAACTGCTCTTGTGGGGTTCATTGGCCCCCCCAGTATCCAGAGCTGCAGCATGGCCATATAAGGGAGGAAGCCATGCCCCCTTTATTCCCCTGAAAGGCTGTGTTAAGGCTAGGCATAGTGTAGATAAAATTGTGCACAACGTAGGACAAGGATGAGAATACAAATCTATTTCCACATGAGCTCTAATCCATCCAGATCTGCACTGACTTCTAAGCAATTGTAAGCCAGGGCACCAACCCATGACACTAGCCTGCCTCCATTTGTAGGTACCATTCAGGCCTTGTCTAGAACAGGAAAAAAAGTGGGTCTTTAATGCTAGCTGCTAGTATGAAATGATGTGACTAACACAACAATTTTAAAGCATTTCAGCCGAACTGACTCCACAGCTGTATTTCTTTTGATGTCATTTTTATTGACTTCCTGCTTCTGTAGTTCTTATCCACTATTTTGCATTTCTACATAGTCCAGTCCCGGCACTGCACTTATGTGGCACTTCGCAGCAATTAAGTTGCCTTTCTTTAATGACTGAATGTGTTCCTTCCATGGTGCATGCAACACTAAAGCCTGTCTAGATTGGGAAAAGACATGTTCAAAAAACATACTTACAAATTTTAAACACCACTTGGCCCTAGTGTAGGCAGGGTTTAACATAGTTAAAATGTGCACGCTGGCTCAACCCAGGGTATAAGGGAAAGCAATCTTTGGCCCCCTGCCTGCGTAATGATCATTTTGCAGATGTTCCTGTACAGATGTCATCTGAAGCTGGGTGTGCTTGTCACTGTTAGAAGACTAACAGTCGCCATCCAAGTTTGAAAAAAATTGGCCCAAGTGTCCTGCCCAAAGTTAGTTTTCAAATATACTCAGCAGAATATATAGAGTGAAGTGTTGCAACCTTTGCCTTGCGAATTACATATTGGCTTTGTGTCTTTGTACACCAGAAAGGAATAAAGGTGGAGTCAGTGGATCCACCACGTTGCCGATCTACCAATCATTTCCCCCACCTTACTGAGGAGATGTAAAAGCTCCATCATTCTGACTGCAGTCCTGTGGTTGAAGTGTCAGTCACTAAGTGGTTCTTCTGCACGGGTTGCGCTTGCTGCCTCCCAGTCCCTTGGAAAACTCCAGTGTACAGACCTGTTATTCAAAAAATATGCTGGACTAAGGAATTTCCCCAATATAAGAGAAGTGGGTATCATTTTAAACTCTAATGGACAATTCTGCTCTTACTGTGACGGTCGCACACACATACTTCTGTAGACACCAACTTTATCTGTAATGTACTTGCTTGGACTAATATACAGTCTAAGGCCAAATATTGTTGTTTGAGTGTACTCCTTTATTAATAGTGGGCTGGATCCTCTGCCGCTGAAGCCCATGGGAGTTTTGCCAATGGAAATGAGATCAGACTCGTAGACTATGAGTCAGATTCTCCTCCTCCCTACACTTCACGTAGTCATTTACACCAGGGCAAGTCATTTACATCAGTATGGTGATATGATTGACACCTGCTTTGCCCTCATGTTGCACTGGTGTAAATGACGACATGAGGTGCCAGGCAATCTGTCTCTCTCTTTATGTTTATAATGAAAGTCCTGGAGATACAAAAGCTGCACTTATTTTATTCATAGCCTACACTTGAATACATAACCTTTTGTTTCCCTTTGTATGGACTTAATGATTGATCATTTTTCTTCTCAAACCCGAGCTTGCTGCTGTGGGTTTGTTATCAAATTGGTTGATACCCTTTTTGAATACAAAGAGGCTCAGATTACAAACTGCCCTGCCTGACATCATTAATAAAAGTAACCAAGCTGAAGATTTCTTTTACAGGAAATCTGCCAAACACAGAAGCTAGAGAGGTGGAAATGATGGCTGGGGAGTAACTTGTAAAAGACCAAAGTACATTCCACATAATAATGGGTCATATTCTCAAGCCTTGTTATGACCCCTTTGCACCACTGACGTGTTTTAAAGGGATCATCAGCCAGCCTGTGTAGGAGAATTCCCTGCTGGTTCCTCTCTGCTGCTGCCAGCACCTCTTCTCTCCACCCCCTAGCATAGGGAGACTCTTGGGCAGTGGTGGGCAACATGTGGCCCATCAGGGCAAGCCACTGGCGGGCCGCCAGACCATTTGTTTACATTTTCACAGCTGCCCACAGCTCCCAGTGGCTGGGAACGGCGAACCGTAGCCATTCGGAGCTGCGGGCGGCCTTACAAATGTAAACAAATGGTCTGGTGGCCCACCAGCAGCTTGCCCTGATGGGCTGCGTGTGGCCCACAGGCTGCAGGTTGCCCACCACTGCTCTAGGGCCTGTGTCAGGGCATAGTGGAACACCACTCTTCTATTCCAGTCCTTTCCTGCCCAGCAGGAGCTCTAAGTGGGATTGACGATGGTGAATCAGGGAACTGGAACTCTGGTGCGGAAGTGAATCTGCCTCAACGGCTCTGATTGAACTGACATACAAGATGTCCTACCCCTGTGTTAGTACCGGGCACAGTGCATCCTTTTAGAGGTGGGAAATGAAATTATCTCCTGCACTGCAGTCATGAAATAACTTTTAGCAGCCCCTGAAGAAAATAAAGTAATGCAGGAATGAGATGGAGCTTCAGTGACACCATATTTCAAATGCAAGTCAGCCTCCTGGTGGAAGTATGTACAAACATGCCAGTACAGAATTTTTATCAACCTTAAAACTACTGTACAGTGATTAACTGAGTAGGTGGTGAGCCACCAGCTTGGATGAGGTCATTAATCAATACAGCAGAGTATATGTCACACACATTACTTCAAAAAAAGAAAAGGAGGACTTGTGGCACCTTAGAGACTAACAAATTTATTTGAGCATAAGCTTTCATGAGCTACAGCTCAACTCAAACCCTTGGATCTTAAGAACAATGAAAAAAACCATTCAGTTCTTGAAAAGAAGAATTTTAATAGAAGTAACAATAAAAAGAATCACCTCTGTAAAATCAGGATGGTAAATACCTTACAGGGTAATTAGATTCAAAACACAAAGAAACAAGGCAAACCTTAAGTTACAAAAAGACACACAGACAGGAATATCCATTCTATTCAGCACAGCTTATTTTCTCAGCCATTTAAAGAAATCATAATCTAATGCATATCTAGCTAGATTACTTACTAAATTCTAAGACTCCATTCCTGTTCTGTCCCCGGCAAAAGCAAAAAAACCTCCAACTATTTCCAGTTGGAAACCTGCTTTCCAGCAGCCCAAAGGAAAAAAAAATCCTTTTCAAATCTGTGCTCCTTGTTAAAAAAAAAAGTCAAAATCCTACTTTCCACTTCCTTCTCTGATCTCAGGATGCAGGACTGCAGGAAGCAATTGACAAAATGCTACCTCGGGACAATGGGGAAACAGCTGCTCACCATCACCAATAAGTTTACGTTATTGGAATCATAGGGCCTGAGTCTGCTCTCACATCAGCGTATATCAAATGTAATTCCAGTGATGTCATTGAAGCTGTGTGCATGACAAACTGATGTAAAGAAGAGGAGAATAAGGCCTGTAACATGTGAGGAGGAAGCATTAACACACACTTATATATATTCTTTAGAAATGTTACTTTCAGTCTAGAATGTATGTTAATAAAAGTATTTTTGTAATTTGTCCATATGACATAGTGGCACATTGTTCAAAGTCTAACAGGGGTTAGCAGTCAGGACTCCTGGATCTTTTTAGCTATGCCACTAACTCAGTGTATTTCAATGGTGCTGGGCAACACTTCATCTATTTTTCCTCAGTTTCACCGTCTGTACAATGGATCTAGTAATGCTTTCCAAAGGACTTGCCTCATAGTCAGCCCTATCCTGTAGACTCTACTTGGGCACAATTCCTACTGAAGTCAGTTGAACTTTCTGTAGATCATGGACTGCAGGATTGGGTGTAGAGTCTGTAAGGTTTAATTCGTCTATGTCTGTAAAAATGCTTTGAGATCCTCAAATAAAAGGGGATGTATTATATAAGCACTAAGCTTTATGATTGTAAAGTAATACAATAATTTCCCACACAGAGTTTCATCAAGTTAATTCAATTAAGTGTCAAATGCAGACCTGGTGTAAGTGAATGCAATGCCATTTCAGGCAATAGAAAAAATAAATTAAAAAAATTAAATTAAATACTCCCCCTTCCTCCTCCCACAGATTTGCAGCAGCCATCAAATAAGCAGCTATTTTTCATGTTGGTTGCATTGTATATATTATTTATGTCAATAATATTTTTTTAACGTTGGATATGTCAAACTAATACCCAGTTAGCAGATATTAGACTAGAGAGAATTGGTCAGAACTGCAGAACAACAGAGGGACTAGGCACAAGTTAAAAACATAGAATTAAAACGTACTTATTCCAAATGGAACGTGTGTGCCAGTCAGGCAGTTTGTTGGGTGGTTGGCCATTACTCACAGTCCTCTGTGACATAAAACTACAGATGAGCAAAGCTGCAAGATTTAGATCTGTATCTAAATGCAGATTCCAAACACACTCATCAACTTCCCCCAAATTTAAGGGTGGGGGGTTATAACCAGATATTTGATCTGGGCTTTAATTCTAAAGAATCCCAGCTCTTCCAGAACTCCTCCAGTGTTCCAGTAGGTCTTAGAACATACCATTTTTTCCACTGCAAGTGTAGCAGCATTTTACAGAGTTGTTGACATAAGCTATACAGAAAGTGGACATGCTTTAACTTCAATTCTTTTCTCAAAGTGCTTGTCATTCCCATTTTGAACCTGGTGAAACTGTCTTAAATTCAGGTGAATGAAAGTTTATCTGCATCCCGGGAATTTTATGAAATATTTCTGCTGAAAAAATAAAAATAAAGAAAAGATCAGTTGCAGACCTATTGGCTCTTGCCGCCATTTGTTTTATATATTCAATTCACTGCATTTACAATTGCTTTTCGTAAATACCTTGATCTCAGCAGGACAATGGAGTTTTGTCTGTTTCTGGTAGAGTTGGTGGAGGAGTTTAAAAAACGTGAATATTTTCATGAATAAAAAGGACAAATTGATTTATTATAATGCATGGGGTCATGTTACTCACTCATGAGGATTTGGACATTATCAGGTATTCACAGAAATGGTTGAAAATCTCAGTAGTTTCACAAATAGCTAGAGACGTGACATCCACTATGTTGGTTGACACCAGTGATTAAACTGGGGACCTCCAGAGCTGAAAGCATGAACTGGAACTAAAAAAACAAGCTCTGTTGGATCAGGCAGAGAGGGGAACAAGTAACACACATCAGAAATGCCATACTGGATCAGACCCAAGGTCCATCTAATCCAGTATCCCATATCTGGTAGCAGCCAGCACAAGAGGCTTCAGAGATAAGTGTAAAACCCTACAGTAGTCAGAAGGGGGATAATCTACCTCCCTACATGAGATCTCATCGTGACCTTTGATAGTTAGAGTTTGGCTGAAACATGAAGTTTAATATCCCTCTGTGATGCTTTCTTGGGGTGCCCAGGACTATGAGTCACCTTGTTCCCCCGCACCCTATGCCTCCAGGGAGAGGAAGATTTACTTGTGCTTCACTGGGAGTCAGTTCCCTGACACCACCAGCCTGCTAGTCATGTAATCTCCTCAGGGCTCTGCCAGCCCTTACTTTGTCCTACAGGTTAACAATCAGTGCCCTTCAATCACTGAGCCCACTTGGAGTGTTCCCTTGCAGTGTCCAGTCCTTAACCACTAGGCACTCACAGAAATTACCAGTTAAGCTGTTCCCAAGGAAACAGCTTGTTTGAGTCAACTGAGGATCAGCTACAATATAACGTCACAGTACTACAACATATTTATAGTGAAAATAATCTTACATTTATTATCAAAGGGTAACATTTAAGAGATAGTGAGGAGGGATAACAATGGAAACAGAAGTGGTTACATATAAAAAACTATAGCAGGCATCTTAGAATTTAAGCTTAACTTTAACAGGTTAAATCTTCATCTACAGTAGTTTATCTCACCTAAAGCAACCTCCCGCCATCTCCAACCAACATGGCTAGGATCCCTCTTTAATGAATGCTAAAAGAACTCTCCTTTTTATTGCCTCAGTGAAGGATGAAGAGGTGTCCTTTTGCCTTCTCCTTATAGCCTCAAAGTTCATTGCTTTATACCCAGAATGAGGATGACTCCTTGCATTTATTCCCTGGTGCATTGGCTTCATGTTACCTTCGCATCCTCATATTGACAGCATATGCAAACAGGCTTCCATTGTGTTGGCTTGCAGTGACTATTTTACATGTGAACCCAGACAGACAGGTGAATATACATCCTTTGTCTGGTCAAAACTTGCTTGTCAACCCAGCTTTGTTTTAGTCTTTAAAACACATCTTCCAGTATATATACAGAACTCCTGAATTATCATCTGTAAATACATCTCACAATGATTATGAGGATCCTTATGATTTAAGCTTTGATTAGAGACGTCACTTGACCCTCTTTGGATAAATACAATGAAAGCAATGTATTGGATGTAGTGAGTTTGTCAAGCCTGTCAGACTTTACTGTTAAAGAATAGTGAATCCTTTGGGAGTTGGCAGTGAGGGATTCTTAGGGTCATTCCCTCCTACAATGTTTTGGTGTTAATTATGATAATTCTGGATATTCTTGATATCAACAAATATGTCCATACACACTTACCACTGGGTTTCCTATGTACTGGAGGTGAGTTATTCATTATTTGCTGGTTTATCATTTTGTCTTAGATGTTTCAGTAATCTAATCAGAATAAATACTATGTGACTGAGGTAACCAGCCATTCAGTATAACAACAAATAGTGAACAAGCAAAGCAAGCAGCTGGAGGACAGCCCATTGTCTAAAAAGTATTCATCCAAACTATTCAGCAAATACTTACTGATAAGAATACATTTGAAGAGAATCAGAAAAGGCTTGCAAACAATACACCAATCAAAAAAGTGGCTATTACTTACTATGAAGAGTTTTAACCACTCTTTTTAATGGGTTAATATTGCTAAATTCCCATGGATCAGGAGCTGAGCCTGACAAGTCAAATTCCCTGGATCAGGAGTCAAGGCCAGCAAAAATTCAGTGAAATGCCTTAATATTCTTTCTTTATCACTGCCGACTGTTCCAAATGTGTGTCCCTTCTGAGAATAAAAAGAAAAATCTGTTTCACAAAATTGGTAACTGTGTGGAAGCTTCCATTACCCACTAAATGTAACAAAACAACACAACATGCCTAGACATTAAAGTGCCAGAAGCATCACATCACATTGATTTGCAGCCTAATGGGAACACAGAATACAGCAGATAATTGTAAGCAGCATTCGCCACATCACTACAATTCAAGATGTGTGATAGCTGCAAAACACATCATTCCCCCCCCCACTCTCACTTTTACATTATTGCTAATATTCTCCTAGTATGTCTGAGCAGAAGATATTTCCTGTTACAGAGTATATACCATACTCCAAAGCTAAATTATGTGAATGTTGCTTAGGAAATGGTAACTCAGGCATGCTCTTAGTATCAGTTAAGTTTCTGCCACACAAGTGCCAAAGACCCAGCTACTTAAACTGTTTTCCATAAAGTATTAGAATAAAAATGTAATTATCTATCTTAATGTAAATAATATGTGATTTTTTTTAGAAAGATCAATAACCACACCACTCAGAGGAAGTAACATTTTTTCCATTTATTTATTCATCCGTCATATGTTCAATACATTCAACTGCCAGCACAGGAAAGAAATTGCAGCAATGGTATAATCCATAATCCTGTATATAGGCTGATAGGCTATCCAGAGTTTATTACTTGGAGTAGTATCTCTTCCTGCACTGAATAAGGCCATCCTGTTGAAGGTGCAGGAGAGTATTGTCTTTCTCCATATTATTAGTGCTGAATGAAAGATATTTCATAAACAGTTTGGGGTAATTTTGAATAACGTTTAGATTTTGTTTGTTTCCTGCTTGTTTTTCTTTATTTTTCTGTCAATATTCATGTGAATGGGTATTTGTTTGCAGGGATGTTGTGGAAAAGCTGTTTTTCATTTTTGCAGGTGTCTGTATTTGTGGGATTTGTCCCTGCTCTGTCTGGAGCATGGGTCACAGGGACTTTCAGGCCTCTCATTTTCTCCCTTCCCTGCTCTGATGTACACAGGCTTTCAAGACTTTCTGCAAGTATCTGAGGGCCAATTTCGCTCTTAAACTGGCTCCAAACCACCATGTTTTTGACCAGCTCTGCAAATAACTTGTGTTTTATTACAGCCAAATGCAAGGTCATGCATCTTGGAACAAAAAATGTACATCACACTGACAGGATGGGGGACTGTATCTTGGAGAAAGCAGTGATTCTGAAAAGGACTTAGAGGTTATAATGAACAAGCAACTGAATAAGAGCTATGGCTAAAAGGGCTAGTTCAATTTTTGGTATACAAACAGAGAAATATCTAGTAGAAATGGGGGGCATTATTATCTCTGAATAGAGCACTGGAATAATGAAACCATTACTGGAATCCTGTGTCCACTTCTGGTGCCCATATTTCAAAAAAGCTGTTGAAAAATTGGAAAGGTTTCAGAAAAAATCTACAAGAATGGTTTGAGGTCTGGAAAACATGCCTGATGGTGAGAAAATTAAGGAGCTCAACCTATTTAGTTTATCCAAGAGAAGGTTATTAAACAGCTTCTTCGTGGTCTATAAGTACCTCCAGAAGGAGGAGATTTCTGATAGTAGACATCTCTTTAATCTAGCAGAAAAAGGCATAACAAGATCCAGTATCTGGAAGTGGAAGCTAGACAAATTCAGGCTTGAAATAAAAGAAAAAGAAATTAACAATGAAGGGAATTACGCATTGGAACAACTTATCTAGGGACACAGCAGATTTTCTCCGTAACTGGAAGACGTTAAATCAAGATTAGGTGTTTCTTTCTAAATATATATCCTGTAGCTCAACCACAAGTTATGAGCTTGATGCAAGAATCCCTTGCTGGGGTTCTATGCAGGTCAGACTAAATGATCATAATGGTAACTTCTGGCCTTAAAATCTGAGTTATCTCTATATCTTAATACAGCAGCAGGGCATCCCCAGAGAGCTGTAGAAAGGCTCAAAAAGTCAAAGACCTGATGCACTTCTCAAAATGGCCACCCTCTTCCATTGTTCTCAACTGAAGTGAGAGGCCAGAGGTTTCCTTTAGAAAGATGATCACTATGTCTATTCACTGACTCCTTATGGTACCTTTTGTGTCCTGACATCATAGGGGTCTACCATCTTCTCTGGGGGCCACTTGGCTTAACTACATCTTAGTTTAGTTTTTGTCTGTGCATGACAGTGTTAAGGACAGAATATGCAGCGCAATGAATGTAACAGATGAAGTCAGGAATGATAAGTCAATATGCATAATAGTTAACATGCAATACAATACTCCAGAGCCAAATGATTCAAAATTATGGGCAGAACCACATTAAAAATAATCAGTAAAATGAAGTAAAACTCAGATTTTGAAGCAAGATATGCACTTTGGCAAAGTGGCTTAAAACTCTAATTACTCTCAATTAAAGAAACTGTCACGAAGCAATGATACCAGATCAAAAGATTTCACTTATCTCACTGATGTAGGTTCAGGGTCTTATCCAAAGCTCAGTGAAGTTAATGGGAGTCTCTGGATTACTTCAATGGGCTTGAAGGAAGTGGGGGCACAATAACCCATATGTTTGTGAGACTGTGTGATTTTTTCCCTGGATACCACTGTGTCAGTGTCAGGGTGTAATGTGGAGACTTAACAAAACCCTTCTGTAAAGATGCATGAAGCTAAGCTGTGAAGAGCTATAGATTTTACCACACCAGGGCCACAGCCTGTAAAACTCAGTTTTTTATGCTATGTGTAAGCTGGCTGACTTTCAAAGCTAACAGCAGGCTATTTATTTCTTTTGCATGTGTCTAATTCACCAATTCTAGATCTGTAATATAAGTGGCATGTCGTGAGTTGGGCTGATTTTGCCATGAATAGTGTGTTTCTGAAGGTTTATCTACATGTATAAAGAGAATAAGTGACAAGCAATGCCACCTGTTTATCATAGGTAAGTGTTGCATAAATTCTTCAAAAAAAAATCCTGATAACATTTTTTTACTTCTTTTAAGGTAAAAGTAAATATTACTTGTAGCACTGCCAAATGTATTGGTTTAAAAAATAGCTTTGGAATACTTTATGTGGGTTAAGAAGACAATTATGTGACATCCAAAAATGCCTAATAAATAATTATATAATATTTTAAATGGTGACAAATAATTATTTTCTGAAACCTAGATTTGTTGAAAAAAATCAAGAACTAAATTATGATTCAGTGGGTTGCGATGCGGCAGAGGTGGTGGAGTTAGACCCTGCATTACCCAGAGTGGTGGGGGGAGGCATTGCGCTCATGCAGGACCTAATACTAGAGCTTGTTGAAGTATGGGGGCAAGGGAGATTGTGATTTTTTTGCAAAGATTATTTTCATAACATTTTCTCCCTTTTTATCATTGGAATTCTTTGATATTTTGAAACATTTCAACCAGTTCTAAAGCTGTTCAAAATATAAAAGAGAACTGTGATTTCCCCCCATTTTTGTATCTTTTGCTGACGTTTTGACCAAAATATGGCACTGAAATTTCAAGTTCTGATAAAATCCGCTTGACATAATACCTCCAGGGCCCTAGGGGGAGCATGTTACAATGCAGTACTTGCTGTACCAGAAGTAAAATGATTGTGTATGCCTCTCCCAATAGTATCAGGTGAACATGGGGTTGTTCCCTGCTCCAGTTCCAAGCTGCACAAACACACACTTTGGGGAGTGCCGTGCTGCCAGTGGTGTTAGGAGCGTCTGTTGTGTGTCTGTAAAACAACTGCATCATGGCTGCCTTCTGTACCAGTCCTGTAGGATGAAAGAACCCACTTGTGTCCCCTCAGCCCACCTTTGAAAAGCCAACCATAATTTGGTCCCAACAGATGTTTACTTTTGCTACACAAGGGCCAGAATGTGCTGCCCTCATTCATGCTGAAATTAATAGTACCCTATACCCTGAGTAGTCCCACTGAAGTTAATGTGCCTATTTCATTGTAACAAAGGGTAGCACAATCTGGCCCTAATAAAGTAATGGGATGATTAGTAAATATTTAGAGGAACACTAAATATTTTGACTTGAATCTAGATAAGCTAAATATTTGGCTTAAAACTAAAGAGGTCTGCTATTTATTAAAGTACTTTTTTTTTAAGAATAGGCTAGACTGCTCTATAAATATGTTGCTGCTAATTATTTGAATCTTATTGATACTAGTATGACTGCACACCAGCCAAGGAATCTGTTACTCTCTGGGAAGCCCTATATCATACAACCACAGTTAACCACCTGTGTAGCTACATGGAATGTTATCCACAGGAGAGGAATGTCATTTTTACAATGCATAGACATGCCCTAGTCCAATTAATAAAGAGGTGGCCAAAGTCAAAGTTCCTTGAAATCTGGACAGAGCTGTGCTGTGTTACATTCAAGGCATTTATCAAACTGTCTCACAGAAGTACTGTTAATCTAAATGTGTCTGGTTTAAATCCCTGGCAATTTATTTGGCTATTTCATCATTTGTGAAGTTTCGAGCTTCCGTATTTAATCATCCTTAACTCATAATCATCCTCCTTTCCTGCATGATACCTCTCAAGTATTGCAGTTGTATCTTTGTAGTTCTCCCCCCCCCCCATCTTGTACGGTGATGAAGTGTTTTTAAGATACAGGGTACCGCATTCCGCCAGGCTATAACTTTGGGGGCAGTAAGAAGATCACTTTTACTTAGAAAGATGCAAAGTAAAGGGATTAGTAACACATCATTAACCGAGTAGGTTTCTATCCTCAGCGTTCCTTGCTTTTATCTTGTAGGTCTTCTTGAGTTGAGCCTGGGAGCAATGCCGTTGAAACACACACTGGAGGCACATCAAAGAATAAATCTGTGATTATTAAATATTTCAGGTTCTCTGGGCAGTACCTTTCTGTTGGTTCTTTGAAATGTTGGTGCAGGTTCAGTCAGTCAGCTTTGTGTCCATTTTAAAGACAGGTGTCTGCAGGGGACTGACTAATTGCTTCAGAAAAAAGTGTCAGTGTGTAGAAAGAAACATACAGAGTAATGGAAACTTAGAAGTTTTGCATTTAGAATCATAGAATATCAAGGTTGGAAGGGACCTCAGGAAGTCATCTAGTCCAACCCCCTGCTCAAAGCAGGACCAATCCCCAACTAAAGCATCCCAGCCAGGGCTTTGTCAAGCCTGACTTTAAAAAATTCTAAGGAAGGAGATTCCACCACCTCCCTAGTGAAAAAGTTTTTCCTAATATCCAACCTAAACCTCCCCCACTGCAACTTGAGATCATTACTCCTCGTTCTGTCATCTGCTACCACTGAGAACAGCCTAGATCCATCCTCTTTGGAACCACCTTTCAGGTTGTTGAAAGCAGCTATCAAATCCCCCCTCATTCTTCTCTTCCGCAGACTAAACAATCCCAGTTCCCTCAGCGTCTCCTCATAAGTCACGTGTTCCAGTCCCCTAATAATTTTTGTTGCCCTCTGGTGGACTCCTTCCAATTTTCCCACATCCTTCTTGTAGTGTGGGACCCAAAACTGGACACAGAACTCCAGATGAGGCCTCACCAATGTCGAATAGAGGGGAACGATCATGTCCCTCGATCTGCTGGCAATGCCCCTATTTATATGTCCCAAAATGCCACACACTGTTGACTCATATCCAGCTTCTTGTCCACTGTCACCCCTAGGTCCTTTTCTGCAGAACTGCTGCCTAGCCATTCGGTCCCTAGTCTGTAGAGGTGCATGGGATTCTTCCGTCCTAAGTGCGGGACTCTGCACTTGTCCTTGTTGAACCTCATCATATTTCTTTTGGCCCAAACCTCTAATTTGTCTAGACCCCTCTGTATCCTATCCCTACTCTCCAGCGTATCTACCTCTCCTCCCAGTTTAGTGTCATCTGCAAACTTCCTGAGGGTGCAATCCAGACCATCCTCCAGATCATTGATGAAGTTATTGAACAAAATCGGCCCAAGGACCGACCCTTGGGGCACTCCACTTGATACGGGCTGCCAACTAGACATGGAGCCATTGATCACTACCCGTTGAGGCTGACAATCTATCCAGCTTTCTATCCACCTGATAGTCCATTCATCCAGCCCATACTTCTTTAACTTGCTGGCAAGAATACTGTGGGAGACCGTGTCAAAAGCTTTGCTAAAGTCAAGGAACAACATGACCACTGCTTTCCCCTCATCCACAGAGCCTGTTATCTCATCGTAGAAGGCAATTAGATTAGTCAGGCATGACTTGCCCTTGGTGAATCCATGCTGACTGTTCCTGATCACTTTCCTCTCCTCTAAGTGCTTCAGAATTGACTCCTTGAGGAACTGCTCCATGATTTTTCCAGGGACTGAGGTGAGGCTGACTGGCCTGTAGTTCCCAGGATCCTCCTTCTTCCCTTTTTTAAAGATGGGAACTACATTTGCCTTTTTCCAGTCATCCGGGATCTCCCCCGGTCCCCATGAGTTTTCAAAGATAATGGCCAATGGCTCTGCATTCACATCCACCAACTCCTTTAGCACCCTCGGATGCAACTCATCCAGCCCCATGGACTTGTGCTCATCCAGCTTTTCTAAGTAGTCCCGAACCACTTCTTTCTCCACAGAGGGCTGGTCACCTGCTTCCCATGCTGTGCTGCCCAGTGCAGCAGTCTGGGAGCTGACCTTGTTCATGAAGACAGAGGCAAAAAAAGCATTGAGTACATAACTTTTTCCACATCCTCTGTCACTAGGTTGCCTCCCTCATTCAGTAAGGGGCCCACACTTTCCTTGACTTTCTTCTTGTTGCTAACATACCTGAAGAAACCCTTCTTGTTACTCTTAACATCTCTTGCTAGCTGCAACTCCAGGTGTGATTTGGCCTTCCTGATTTCACTCCTGCATGCCTGAGCAATATTTTTATACTCTTCCCTGGTCATTTGTCCAATCTTCCACTTCTTGTAAGCTTCTTTTTTGTGTTTAAGATCAGCAAGGATTTCACTGTTAAGCCAAGCTGATCGGCTGCCATATTTACTATTCTTTCTACACATCGGGATGGTTTGTTCCTTCAACCTCAATAAGGATTCATTAAAATACAGCCAGCTCTCCTCGACTCCTTTCCCCCTCATGTTATTCTCCCAGGGGATCCTGCCCATCAGTTCCCTGAGGTTATCAAAGTCTGCTTTATTGAAGTCCAGGGTCCATATTCTGCTGCTCTCCTTTCTTCCTTGTGTCAGGACCCTGAACTTGGCCATCTCATGGTCACTGCCTCCCAGGTTCCCATCCACTTTTGCTTCCCCTACTAATTCTTCCCCGTTTGTGAGCAGCAGGTCAAGAAGAGCTCTGCCCCTAGTTGGTTCCTCCAGCACTTGCACAAAGAAATTGTCCCCTACACTTTCCAAAAACTTCCTGGATTATCTGTGCACCACTATATTGCTCTCCCAGAAGATATCAGGGTGATTGAAGTCTCCCATGAGAACCAGGGCCTGTGATCTAGTAACTTCTGTTAGTTGCCGGAAGAAAGCCTCGTCCACCTCATCCCCCTGGTGCTGTTGTCTATAGCAGACTCCCACCATGACATCACCCTTGTTGCTCACACTTCTAAACTTAATCCATAGACTCTCAGGTTTTTCTGCAGTTTCATATCGGAGCTCTGAGCAGTCATACTGCTCTTTTACATACAATGCAACTCCCCCACCTTTTCTGCCCTGCGTGTCCTTCGTGAACAGTTTATATCCGTCCATGACAGTACTCCAGTCATGTGTGTTATCCCACCAAGTCTCTGTTATTCCAATCTCATCATAATTCTTTGACTGTGCCAGGACTTCCAGTTCTCCCTGCTTGTTTCCCAGGCTTCTTGCATTTGTGTATAGGCACTTGAGATAAATTGCTGTTTGTCCTGCTTTCTTAGTATGAGGCAGGAGCCCTCCCCTCTTCCGCTCTCCTGCTCCTGCTTCCTAGTTTAAAGCCCTCCTCAATAGGTTAGCCAGCCTGCTTGCGAAGATGCTCTTCCTTCTCTTCATTAGGTGGAGCCCGTCTCTGCCTAGCACTCCTCCTTCTTGGAACAACATCCAATGGTCAAAGAATCCAAAGCCTTCTCTCCGACACCACCTGCGTAGCCATTCATTGACTTCCACGATTCGACGGTCTCTACCCAGGCCTTTTCCTTCCACAGGGAGGATGGACGAGAACACCACTTGCGCCTCAAACTCCTTTATACTTCTTCCCAGAGCCACGTAGTCCGCAGTGATCCACTCAAGGTCATTCTTGGCAGTGTCATTGGTGCCCACGTGGAGAAGCAGGAAGGGGTAGTGATCCAAGGGCTTGATGAGTCTCGGCAGTCTCTCTGTCACATTGTGAATCCTAGCTCATGAATTTGGGAAATGGTGCTGTACTATTCTGAAATATTGGGCCTGTCAGTACTGGACGTTTGACTAGCCACAAAATGAAGACATAAGAAACTGTGGAAGGGGGAGCCAAAGCCACACATATGGGCATGGACTGGAGGAGAGCCAACTCAGCATCAGGCTCCATCTTTCCCAGGAACCCATAGAAACTTAGGGATGTGGAGAAGGCAGGCCAGGTGGAGAGGAGGGGACAGCTGCTCTCCATGACATCTCCAGTCACCCCACCAGCTGCTTTGGGCATCAGTTAACAAGTTCATACTGACCAGGTTAACATTATTTTACTTGCAATTCTGCTCTGTCTAGTGAAAATGCACACTGCAGGGGAAGGGGAGGTCAGGAGGAGCTTCCACAAAGGGAACCCATGGGAATATTGGCCCTGTCAGTTCTCTGTTGTAATGAGACCAGGGGAGTAGTGGAGGAAACAGTGTGAAGGCTCAGGGTCTTCATGGGATCAGCTGAGATCAGTAGTTTCTGTAGGAGTGAAAGGGCAGAGCTCATCAATGCCAACCCACAGTGCAGTATTTTGAAGCAAATGTCACATATGGAAACTCATGGACAAGCCAAAGAGAAGATGATCTGGACCATAATTATTGGTGATTTATTCATGGTTTACATTGGTCTAAGGCAGTGGTTTTCAAACTGTGGGGAGGGCCTCCCAAGGGAGGCATGGCAATGTGTCAAGGGAGGTGCGAGCTGTATGCTTCTTTTTTTTTAAAGAGCTCTGGCTGTCTGCCCCAGATGGCGGGGGCTCATGCAGATGGCCTGTGCACACCTGGGAGGAGAGGTAAAGGGGACAGTCGGACTCCCACCACCCTGGGGCTGACAGCCACAGCCCAGCCACGCGGGCTGAGACTCAAGCTCTCCTCTCTCCCCCGACCCTCAAATCCCTCACTAGGAGGCAGCCCGGGATTGGGGTCTCCTTCCCCTCCCCCCAGTTTGGGGCTCCAGCTGTCAGTCCCGGGGTGGCAGCAGCAGCGCAGAATTAAGGGTGGCAATGAGGTACTAAGTTTGCTGTGAAAAGTCATAATGACAAATATCACTGTTCACATTGCCTTCCTTACTTCTGTGCTGCTGCTAGCATGATGCTGACTTCAGAGATGGTCTTCCAGCCGGCAGTCACTGCTCTCCACTCTGCCTTCAGAGCTGGGTGGTGGTATATGTACTTGGGGGCGGGGCGGGGGAAGATGCCATAAATGACCACAGACACGAAGAAAGGGAGGCCTGATCAAAAAAGGTTCAGAACCACTGGTTTAAGGGACTATACATTGTTCTTTATTTGACTGAAATTTCCCTTTAACAAAGAGAGGGCCAGAGTCATTTATTCCTGGAACAGTAATAAAATCAGGATTTTCCAAAAATCTGCAGGCTTGATGAAAATAACTCCCTTGATTTTGTATTACATTTTTTCGCACCATTTTCAGGTTTGTAGTTAAAAGTCACACTTTGAAATACACACATATGTCCAGCAAACATTTATAGGCACATTATGAAAGGAGATTACAGAAATCAAATTCATTAAGTCAGCATTGTCAAGTGTTGGAGCAAGGGACTGGGAATAAGAATTCAAGGGTTATCTTCCTGACTCAAAAAGAAAAGGAGTACTTGTGGCACCTTAGAGACTAACCAATTTATTTGAGCATGAGCTTTCGTGAGCTACAGCTCACTTCATCGGATGCATACCATGGAAACTGCAGCAGACTGACTGACTCAGACACCTACTCACTTTTAATTCTTTGTACTTCAGCCTAGTCACCTGTATAGCTTCTATGGTATAGCGCTACTCTCTTTATATCGGGGGCGGGGGGACGATTAATGTTTGCAAAGAGCATTTGCCATCGTGACAGTAATGCCCAGGACCACAACACGGAAATAAGAAGTTCTCACTTTTCGAGACTACACTATAGACAAGTCCCAGTTAATATTATTCCCCTTTCTGTGGTATAAGCAGAGGAGCCCAGAATGACCTCAACTTACACAATGCTCTTTCCCCCCCACTCCAGGCACATCTTCCTTCTTTTTCTTCTTTTTCCATCTACCCATGGGGTCTAATAGGTTCACAATTTTCAGTTGCATCCACTCCTCCAACCACTTAGTTAATCCTTCCCTTTCTAGTTCCAAAACCCTGCCAACCTAACAGGGAAAATAGAGGATTTGATGCCCAAGGACTCGTTTCAGGCACTACTGCAATCCACAAATCCCCCATTCAGCGGCTACATTACCCTGTAAGCAATTAAGCTCTCCTGGCACCTAAATTTTTGCTCTAACTGTTCTCTAGATGCCTATGTTTCCTTAGATATTTTTAAGGTCAGGCTTGACAAAGCCCTGGCTGGGATGATTTAGTTGGGGATTGGCTCTGCTTTGAGCAGGGGTTGGACTAGATGACCTCCTGAGGTCCCTTCCAACCCTGATATTTTATGTTTCTGCCCCTGGACATGCACACTGCTGTCTCTGGTAGGAGCCCAGATACCTATCTCATGCCTAAGCCCCAGGGCAATCCTTAAACCAGGCAGAGACAGATGAGGGAAAATCTACCTTGCCTGTGGCACCCAATCCAGCAGGCGTGCTCTGAGCCAGAGGAGGATAAGACCCCAGGCTCCCTTCTAATCTTTAGCCCAGTGATTAGGGAACTCATATGATGTGTGGGAGAGCTCTGTTCAGATCCCTTCTCCTCAGGCAGAGGGTGGGCGTGAACCAGGCTTATGCAGCGCCTCACCTAGAGTGCTAGGTTGGTGGATTCCATTCTCAGGCACCATTTTTTCCTCATTCATGGTATCGGGAGCCTAGGCACGTTACCCAGGCTTTGTGGAGTCAAGTGATTTTCCAGCCACCTGTAAGTTAAGCACTACAATGTCCAAATCGCTTTGTGGATCAAGGTCTTTGGCTCCCCATTTTACATGGTAAGCTCAGTCCAACTGCTTATGCTTCCTTGGATCCAAAAAGGTAGTATAATTCCGGACAGGCAATGACATATGCAAAGCATTATTTATTTATTAGTTGAGTGTTAGATTGTCCATGTGTCTAGTATATTTGTATTCCAGAGTTAGAACATAAGAAATTGTTATAAGATGGGAATTTACCATTGTCTGGCTTGTCTATTTAAACTGTAAGCTGTCTGGGGAAGGGACTGTCTCTAACAACATATCTGTACGGTGCCTAACACAATGGTTCTCTGATCTCAGTTGTGGCCTCCCAAACCTACTGGAATCTGGAATCCTGCCTGCACCGTCAGACCTCGCTTAGGGCTCACCATCCCTGTCTGTCCGGTGCTGCTCTTTGCATGTCATCTATGTTGCTAAGGTCCATATGTTTTCTTGTCTAAGTACTGTGTGACTGCAGTGTAAATACTGTTTATACATTTTGGTTGGGAGGCCACGTGAGACCTGGATTAATATTGTTAAAAAAAATCCAAACTATTTCTGCACCTACATGAAGTCAGCAGGAGGAGAAGAGGGGACTGAGGTTGTGGATATTCCTCTGTGTGGAGTGAGAGAGAATGGTGTCAGAGTGGTACCTCCATTCCTGAATCGGTCTCCATAGAAAGCACCCATAAAAATGTAGCAAAATTCTGTTGGTGGATGAGTTTCCTTCTGAAGATTGCCATCTCTTCAGAAAGACACCATCCCAGGAAAGCCAATGGCTACTGTCACCCTGTTGGGTTGTTGAGTGTTGTGTCAGTGCTATCTCCAAGAAAAGAGCACCGCTGAACTGACCAACCAGCCATGTGAACCATCCAGGTCCAATTTCGCTCAATTGTACAAAATAATACAAGTTCATCACCCAAGCTAGTATGACTGAAGGATATCCTAAAGGCTAAACTGTGCCTTTTAAAGGACAGCTATGCATTGAGCTGTGCAAAGGGACTGCTTTACAGCAGGAGCCCCAGGAGAAATTCTGACTGGTTTGATGCCTTGGGCTTTTCAGAAGTGCTGGGCACCCACAACGTCAGCTGAAGTCAATAAGAAAGTCAACAGCTAGCTACTGTCAGTGGTGGATTAAAGATTTTGCCTCCCCTAGGCCCAGAAATAATTGCCGCTCCCCCCCGCAGCTCACCTCCACTCCGCCTCCATCTCCTTCCCTGAGCTTGCCACTGGGTCCTGCTTCTCCCCGCTCCCTGCCAGTGCTTGTGCACGAAACAGCTTCGTGAAGGAGGGGGGAAGGAGGGGAACGTGGCGCGCTCAGGAGAGAAGGCGGGGTTGGGGCGGGAATTTGGGGAAGGGGACCAATAGGGACAGGGAGGGGGCAGGGAAGGGGTGGAGTTGGGGCAGGGCCGGGGGCGGAGGGCGCAAACCAGCACCAGGGAAGCAGCCTCTGGCTGCTATTATAAATTTGCTGCCCTAGGCCTAGGCCATGTCGGCCTAGGCATTAATACGCCACTGGCTACTGTAATAGCCTAGTAATCTGTAGCTCTGAAGAAGCAGAACAACAGCACGGCTTTTCTACAGCTGTCAACTTTTCTATTCAGGAATAGCAAAGAAAACTGTCATTCAGAAACTCTAGTGACTATTCCACATGTGATCTGAACTGAAATATACGGATTTCTATCACATTGGTCAATGTGTCTCTAATAAATACTCTGACAGTCGCTGAAATTGTCTACAGGGTCGCTTCATGGACCACCACTTTTCTGTTTAATTAAATAGATAGATGCGGGTGGTCCCTGAGATGCTTCCCCTCTTGTTACAGACAGTTCCAAGGTTTTGCCTGGGGCAACTGTTGTATTTTTCACATTGCCAGCATTTTGTTAGGCTTCTTATGGTGCATCTGCCTGTGACTGGGGCATTAGAGGGACATTGTAATAGTGCTTTTTGGTAGCACAAACATATTTGAACTTAGCTGTTTTATTTGCTCCCTTTTATCTTAGAATTGTAATTATTTTTACTGTCCCTTTCATATTGTTTTCAACCCTCTAGTAGCTGATTTAAAAGATTTCTCTAAGCTCTTTCTTGTCTTCCATATTTTTTCCTCTACATTTTTGATCACGTTAATTCTCCCAGACCTTTCACTGTGTCTGTCTTTTTAATTGATACCATGTCTTCTGAGATACCATCCACCATGATAATCAGTGGCTTAGGTTACTTAAAATTATGCTAGAATGGATCTGTACTCAAACTTGAGAGTGTTTCATAAACCTCTGAGATCATCTGTTTCTTTAGGGGGGAAAAAAACCTAGAGTCTGCTGCTGGGAAATACAGGCTCATCTTATTTTGGCGTCTCTTCCATTAAGTTTCAGATGGAAGTAGGAGGGTACTGCTCTGTCTCATCTGCTGCTAGTTACTGGGTCCAGTTTACATTAAGTCTAAACTCTGCTTAGTGTGAAATCCAAAGGGATGGCAAAGGTGGTTTGCACCACTCTTGCACCTCTGCTATTCTGGGAGCAGCTGAGGCCAATTTTGGCCCTTGTTCAGGTTAGAGAAATCTAGTGAGAAGAGTGAATTTTAAGGTGGGATATGAAGGAGGAGATGATGGTTGGCTCATGGTAAATGAGAGACTGTTACAAGTATAGGGATGGCATGAAAGAAGGTACAATGTTGAAATTTGGGAGGACATGAAAAGAGCAGTTAGGAACATAAGACCATAAGAACGGCCACACTGGATCAGACCAAAGATCCATCCAGCCCAGTATCCTGTCTTCTGACAGTGGCCAATGACAGGTGCCCCAGAGGGAATGAACAGAACAGTGAGCCATCCCGTCACCCATTCCCAGCTTCTGGCAAACAGAGGCTCTGGACATTATCCCAGTCCATTCTGGCTCATAGCCATAGAGGAGCTTAAGAAGTGACGAAAAGAGTAGAAGGCTATGAAAGCAGATATTTTTTCAGGGACAGAGCTGTGCTGAGCCTTAACGGATGAGAGCAAACAACGTGAGCTCAATGGAGAGAAAGAGAGGAAGCCAGTGATGGGATTTGAGAAGAGGGGTTGATATTGCTGGAGTGCTGTGACAGGAAGCGCATTTTAGCAGCTATGATGTGGGGGATATACTGGAAGCAGGAAAGGTCAGAGGTGAGAAGGCCAGACAGAGGCTATGGGGCTTAGAGTGGTTGAAGTGAGAATCTGCTAAGAAACACACATTGGTTTTAGCAGTGGAAATATATAGGAAAGGACAGAATTTAAGGAAGTTGTAGGTGAATGGAGAACAGGACTTTATGAGTACCTGGATATGGGAGGAGTAGAGATGGTAATGGAAAATGTCATCGAGGTTGCAAGTCTGGCAAATAGGGAATAATTCAAATGGGATTTTCTTATTGCTTAGCAAACTTTTGGATGTTTTCTCTAAATTTTATCTCTATCACTCTCCTGGCTAGTAGGAAGCACTGTGTTAGCCACTAGTAAAAACACAACCTAAAACTCCATATCTTCTCCCCCATCACTGGTTTCTAGAGGAATATATTAGTAATGAATTCATTAGTTTGGTTATACAGCATAGTTAACTGTTTACATCCACATAAAATATTAAGTTGTTAAATATTAAATATACAAGAGCCGTAATTTAAAATGGAAAGTAACTTAAAAGTTCAATAAGCCCAGAAACAAGAATCCCTCTTTATTTTTTATTCTTTACCTACAGAAGAGTACACTGTAATGACTCCTGAATTCCATAAGGTGGCATAATCCACCAGAGTGAAAAAGGAAACTACTTGTCCGCTATTTCAGGTAATCAGATAGACCCTTTGCTTTTATTCACAGCAAGTATAATGTTAATCATAGAAGGCTTTCCTGGAAATGAAAATGGTCTTTCAGGGTTTTAATGACTGTTGACTAGTAATGGACAAACATCAAAAGGCTTGGCCGCTTGCCTACAAAATCGGACTGGACACTTTGTGAACAAATAAACGAATCTTGTCCATGCTAGGGATTCCCCGGTGCTCCAGAGCAGAGCCAGCTCCCAGTGGGCAGTCGTGAGCCCAGCACTGCCACCTGCTGTGCTTTGAGGGAAGAACGTAGGCTCTCTACCAAGCATGGCTTTGAGCCTCCCAGGAAGGGGACGCCTACCTGGCAGCTGGAGGTGCAATTGCCAGCTCAGGTAGACATACACAAGTGAGCACTGATGGAGCTAGAATGCTAAAAATAGCAATGTAGCATGCTAGAGCAGGCAATGGCACGGACTCAGTGCCTGAGTACTTAGGATCTCAGCCAGGATGGCACTCTTGTGGCTAGCCTGTGTTGCAGCCCAGAGTAATGCATTCTACAGCCACAATCTTGCAGACCCTTATGCACCATGCTTAGCTTTAAGCACATGGGTCATCCCATTGAAGCCAATTTTGTGTGTAAAGTTAAGCATGCTCTAAGTATTTGCGTGGGGGGTGGGGGAAGGGGGAGTTTACGGTATCTACAGCAAAGCTATAGTCAGAAAGAGGCCTTTGCAGGCTGTACAAAGAGTTTGTAAAGGCAAATAAATGCTTCTAATAACACCATCAATTTGAAATCTAATCAATTTTCTAAATGAGTAGGAAATAAAACCCATTATGATGCCTTTACAATATTTTGTTTCTCTTTTTAAAATCCCTTTCTCCCATCTGCCACTGTGTGAAAGACCCCCCACAAATAACTGGCTGGTTCCCTTTTTGTAACTTAAGTGTTTAGAACTCCTGCATACTAATAATAAGTCGCTTTGTTATGAATGTTCACTGTGTATCAAAGATAAAACTGAACCAAGTGCTACTGCACATGTTAGAAAACAAACAGCTACCAGTATAAAATCATTAGCCCCTTTTCTTCTGCTTGGACAAGATTCAGACAAGGCCTCTCGTTTAAAAAAATGTCATTTTGGTCACTAAAAATCTGCAACACCACAAGGTGGCCGCAAAAATGCTTTTCACAACAATTCAGGACTTCCTCAATTATGTGAAAAGTTAATGCACCTACAGTTCTACTGTTGAGCTAATGGGGACACTAAACATTTCTCTTATGCCATCAGAATAACAAAAACAGTCAAAATACCACCACTAGGGTCAAAAAATATTAGGAAAATTAGTCAATTAGATAATCTTAGATCAAGAATCTAGTCAATGCACTTATTTAAATATACAATACAGGCAAACAATACAGAATTGCTTAAATATTTAGAATGAAATCTTTCCTTTCAAATTAGCAGCAAAAAAGATTGAATACAATAGAAGATTGGAAACATCAGCCACATTTAACTTGTCTTGTATAAAATAAAATAAGGATTAAGATGTAAATGCATTTGATATAAATGAACCGATCCACGCAATGTATCTATTAGTTTATACTGTGGAACTGCTTGCATGGTAGGGTCCTGCTCAATGTGAGTAAGAGTGGCAGACTCTACCCCCAAGAGTTAACGGCCCAAATCCTTCTGCCACTAGAGACAAATGGACAGTTTGTCCGTTGGCTTGGGCTCTAAACTGCTGTTGGCTTTTAAGTGACTGCCCAACCAGGAGGGTGTGGAAACAATGCTGTGGCAAGAGTCCCCAGGAAGAATTCTGACTGACAGTGAGAATATCTCCTTCAGGCTTCTGAAGGCCATCTTTTCAATGTGTGCAGCCGACTCTGCTGGCCAGGTATAGAGTATGTGTATATGGGTGAGGGGCAGAGAGAGATGACTCTTCCCAGACTCTGCCCAGGACTGCCACCTGAGTAGCTAGCACCTGATAGGGTTATAGCAGGGGACCCTGCTCATGCTCACAACCTGAATTATGCCTGGCCACCATGCACCAGGAGGGAGGTACTTGTCGGTAGAGTATCGATATACCATAAGCCCAGTTTTCTCGTCAGTCTTAATAAAGTAACTTCAACTAGTTGAGTGTCAGTGTAATACCAACAGATGCTGCTCATCAGCGGGCGGGGTGGAACCTGGGACCTCTGGAGCTTAGTGCATGAGCCTCTACCGCATGAGATAACTCATTTAACTAAGCTAACTCATGTAGAACATACTCATTTAACTCTCTCTAAGGCTATGTCTACACTACCATGGTAAGTCGACCTACGCCACGCAACTCCAGCTACGTGAATAATGTAGCTGGAGTCGACGTACCTTAGGTCAAGTTACCGTGGGGTCTACACCGCAGGGGGTCGACGGGAGAAACTCTCCCATTGACTTACTTTACTCTTCTCATCGGGGATAGAGTACAGAGGTTGACTGGAGAGCAATCAGCAGTCGATTTGGCTAGTCTTTATTAGACCCATTAAATCGACCGCTGGTGGATCGATCTCAGAGCATTGATCCCCACTGTAGTGTAGTCCTGCCCTAACTTGTCTCGGTGCCACTAGATGGGTCAGAACACCACACCCAGAAGGTGTGTGGGTTACATCAGCACCATCTTTCTTCTTGTTCTGTAGAAATTCTACATCTTACAATCGTATACCTAACTAACGGTATGTTTCCTTTGAGAATACTACACCCTACACAGAGTTTGCTTAAGGGTTCAGATGATGCACACTCAATTCTATGTTTATCAGACAAAATGTCACACATTTAAATTAATAGGAACTTGCAGAAATCAGAACACACACAGCAGCATTAAACCCTATATTCTGCTGGAATCACCTTTTATTGTAAATCTTATTATTTACAGACAGGCATAAACAAAATTGCACTTCACATGACCTGTTAAAAGACAGAACAAAGGGCCTAATCCAAAGTCCACTGAACTCAATGGAAAGATTCCTACTGACTTTAGTAGGTTGTGGATCAAGCCCTAGAAATACAGACAATTTTCAGTGGTGCTGGATAGCCATTCTTCGAGTTCTACTGGTCTACAAGTGACAGGCTATAAAATTAGATTCGGCCAGTTGGCTGCTATCCCCATAGCATTGTCACTAAGGAGCTGCTGTCTCTGTGGCTCCTATACAGCAGCTCCATCAAAAGTTTCAATACAGTTTATCCAAATGTTTCAACCGTGTTAAGACTTTTGATGGAGCAGTCCCTGTGGGCTGTAGAGGAGCCTAGTACAGCATGTACAGTGGGGAATAGAGCAGGCTGGCAGACTTGAAGGCCGTAGGAACAGCAATTTCAATCCTTTTGCAATAGATCTCAAGTACAAATCACAAAATGAGAGGATATACCAGCATTTCCAAGGAAAGCCTCTGCTTTGATCTAGAGGAATAAGAGTTATTTTCACAAATTAAGGGTGACAGAATAGCCCATGGCAGAGGAAAACAAAATAAATAAACCTGAACACAAGAAAAGCTGTTTGAAAAGGTATATAATTCTATAATGCATTTGGCCTTCCTAGGTGAAAGTAGTGTAGCGAAAAAGCTGGGAGGGGGCAGTTTTAAATTTGTGAGCTGACAGTGGGAGGATGAATATGCTCCGAGGAACTGTGTTAGAAAAATTTTCAAAGAGAATTCCAGAAATGACAGGGGTTTAAACAGATGTGTTTTTCCCTAGGTTTGAATCATAGGCAGCTAGAGACTTAAATTTGCATGTCCTGAATGTTTCTCTGCTTTCCTGATCCTGTGTGGTACAAAATGGAAAACAAAAGTAATTTATTTCCTAAAAATTCCACACTGTGCCTGGATTGCCCACCTGACCTTCACACATGGAGGGGATCCTCTGATTATGAATCTTCAAAGGGTGAGAGGAGTTCAGCCATCCCCAAAGCACTGTCACCCACCCACCTCTTCTCTGGGCTCTGCACAGAGCTTCTGCAGAGCTGGCTTCTGTGCAAGAAGAAGGGCAGAGACTAGAAGGGCTCCAGAAGGAGTGAATGGGGTGAGGGAAATGCACACAATTCCTCTCTGGCCCCATGGAGTTTACCTGGACTACTCTGGGGTCTTGTGGGCTCTGAAGGGTGGGAAGGCTGTCAAAGTCATGGGACTTCCACACAAAGAACCGTTGTCTCCTTTGGATAGCTTGGTGTCTACACATTTGAGAACAGGCTCTGACAAGATGATGCGGGAAATACCTGCAAAAAGGACCCTCAACGAGATTACCTATCTCAGAGGCTGCTTCAGAGATTACCTTCCTCAGAGCCCATTTCAGTGGGTTTTAGTGTTGGGGTGGGGATCTGAACCTCCCTGGCTCTTGACTTCCCCATCCTCTTCCTTGGTCCATTCTCATAGATTGGTGTCTTTCATTGACTGTCAGCATCCAGAACAGTCATCTTTGACACTGTGGAATCATAGAATATCGGGGTTGGAAGGGACCTCAGGAGGTCATCTAGTCCAACCCCCTGCTCAAAGCAGGACCAATCCACTCTCATGTGAAATCCAGCCTACAGGTGAGCATCACTACAGAGTGTGTTTTGGGAAATCCACTACTGCACTTTTGCATGCTAGTATAGCAGTCGATTTTACAAAACACTTCCTGATGCAATCCCATGCATTCCAGATTACTACTGAGTCCTTTGATTCAGGTGGACACCAGCTGAAAGAAATAAACAGGAGTTTGATTCTATTATAAAACTGGCATCTCTCCCTTTCCGTAGGGCATGCTGAAATAAGTAGCTTTTCATTTTAGGTGGTAGGAGTTCTTCTGTATAATCTTCATGTGAGGATGTATTGGAGGTCACACCGTACTCCCAAGTGAGAGATGGTTGCTGACAAAAATAAATAATGATGTGTGTTAAGTCACCAAGTATTTGAGAAAATAGCATATGTTGTAGCACTGAGTAAGATGTGGTTTAACCCCCAGTAGCTGGTAATTTTTTCCTAGTGGTTAATAAATTGGGAAAGGGGGAGATTTTGAGAGGAACTGTCTCAAGGAAAAAGGAAAGGTGTTGGGAAATCACTTTTAACTGTTCTGTGACACGAAATCTACTCTTTGGGGGAACAATTTTTATAGTGTGTATTTTTTGGAGGTGAAAGTTTACATTATTATAATGTTTGACTATTTCTAGTTGTCTCACCATTATTGCAGTTCTACTGCATGCTTATTAAGTACTTCCAAATGGGAAGTTTCTTACTTCCATTGGGACCAAATTATTATTAGTTGTTTTCCAATAACCTGGAGAGTACGTCTCCACTGGAATTAAAAACCTGCAGCATTGAATCTCAGAGCCCAGGTCAATTGACTCAGACTTGTGGGGCTCGGGCTGTAGGACTAAAAATAGCAGTGCAGATGTGCAGGCTTGGGCTGGAGCCTGAGTTCTGAGACCCACCCCTTTAGTGGGGTGTCAGAGCCTGGACTCCAGCCTGTGCCCAAAAGTCTACATTGCAACTTTTAGCCCCACAGCCTGAGCCCCACGAGCCCAAGTCAGCTGACCCAGACCAGCCATGGCCATATCACGGGTCCTTTATTGCAGTGGGGATATACCATCTGTAGCAACAGTGAAGATCAGGCCGTGTTGTGCTAGGTAGTATTGAAATCAGTGGGTGTAAGGCACCTAACTCATGCAATTGCTTTCAAAAATCCCACTAGCTGCCTATCTGCATCTTTAGTTGCCTAAATGTCTTTGAAAATCTGTCCTGAAGTTTCTTCGCCAAAGAAACACAAAAGGCCAATGACTGAGTCAGGAGCAGACTTCAGGTCTCCTGAATCCTAGCCTAGTGCCCTATGTACAGAATCACATTGTCCTTGACAAACCCTGTGGCTTACAGAAGGGCTATTGAGGAAATCTTAAAGAGCCAAAAGACTTTCATTGACTTCAGTGGGCTTTGGGTGGTGACTAAAGGCAACAGAACTGGTGTGGTTCTGCTATATAGTGGGCCGTACTGTGACAGGCCATGCCAGGGTATCAGGCAGTGCTTTATGGTAGCTTTTGCCATGCTACCATTGAGAGACAGGGATGGGAAATGGAAGATGCAGGATCGGAAGAACCTTCACTATGTGGATTCGCTACCAGTCCCCCTTACAGAGTGTACAGGTTGTGCTCACGACTGTAGGAGTAAGGCTGCAGTAGAAGGCTGTGGAGTGAAAGTACTGGGTGTGTATATAACTGGTGGCTTTCTTCCAAAATTGTCTCCGAGAATCAGTTCACACAGCCTGTTTACTTGCTTTTTTTTTTTGTACAGGGATCTGAATTCCTCCCTTAGGAAGTTGTAACCTTACAATCATTAACAAATGAAGATGCTGAGGTATTCTACTTCTTACCTAATGTAGCATGTGATTAATTCTGTGGTATAATTTATTTGTAGTTATACATTTTTATCAGGTAAATTAAGAAATTAGCATTCCAGAAGACTGTAAATTGGGGATTCCAGAGGGAGATCAATGTAGGATATTAATTCACTGCTGCACTTCAGAATAAATCTGTTTATATTGTGAGAGACTCAGTTGCGAATCCCTAAAGGCAGCAAACTAAGTTTACCTACTTCATTTCTAAAAGATATGCTCGTGCGGGAGCGAGGGGATTCTATAGCCTTTGTTATACAGGAGGTCAAACTAGATTATCACTGACCCCTTCTAGCCTTGGAATCTATGAATGTATGCACTTTGTGGCAGGGACTATGACTTTGTACAGTATGTAGTACAATGCTCTGCACCTCTGGGCACCAGCACAGTGCAAATAATGAGGTCATGAGTTGGATTAAACGTTGCTGTTATGCGTCAGACATAACCACCACTCGACATTCAGCATAAATGTAAAGAAGCCATTGTAAAGAAAGGGCTGAAACAATAGCAGTGACGCCCCCAAACACAGGAACGTGGAAAAGCTTGTGTAGAAGTCGAACCGGGTGGCCAAAGGGGTTTCAAATTCAGGGCCAGGGTTTGGATTGATGGAACTGTTTTTGTGTGGGAGAGAGAGAAAGACACAGCACAAAGTGAGAGAGGCACACAGAGAGACAGAAGCAGAAATAAAGCCAAGCAGACAATAACAAAAGTGTGGGTAATGTGGGTCTGAGAGGAAGTGTTTTGGGCACAGAGTGCTACCTGGAAAGTCAGTCCTGGAACAGTGAGCAAAGAAATTGTCTCCTGCTGTTGATTCCTACTGTGTTCAGAGAAACAGGACTTTATGTATAATCTCAGTAAATAAGATAAATTGAATCAGAGAAATACCTGATTATCATCAATTTCTCTTCCTAACTAGAACACCCCACAACACGCTGAAATTTTCACTAGCTGTTCAGGCCAAAAAGAGTTACAATAATAAATAATAACAATATAATAATAAATAATGAGGTAGTCATAGCTTTAGGATTAAGGAATGTTAGCTGATATAAATTGGTGGACATTGACTTGAGTGACATTATTAAAATTGACACCAGTTGTCAAATTTGGAGGAATTTGGCATAGAGTCTTTAAACATGAAATTGTTGACAGTGATACAGATGTTGTGCTTAAAAATAAATTGTAAATAAGATAAATAATTAAGGTAATCTCATTGCCTGCAGTATGCCCAAATATTTCCATAGGTTCAATACAGGAAACACCTTGAATGTTGCAAATACTGATATTACCTAACTGAAAATATCTAGTTAGGCCCTCATGCAACCCCTGCTAAAATCAATAGGAAGATTCTCAATTCATGCAGTTCAGTTCCATGAGACCTTATTGGCATGACAAGCAGTGTCAATAAAGAGATGGAGCCCTCAGGAATATGACAAAGGTAGGATAGGGCCACACTGTGTTTGGGGTTGTATGCCTTGAGTACATTTGTCATTATTGTCCATTCCTGGTCCATTGGCAGGTTGCTATGTAGCATGACGTCATCACTTCAGTGAAGGTAAATTGACCCCTTTGCTATTATCTAAGGCAGGGGTTCTCAAACTTCATTCCACCACAACTCCCTTCTGACAAAAAAATCTGACAATACATGACCTCAGAGGTGGGGGCTGGAGCCTAAGCCCTGTTAGGATATAGATATTCAGGCCTGTCTGTAAAGGCCTATACTCTAAGAATTTAGGTGTATTCTTATCACCTGGCTAATTATAGAGGTATAAAAGAAGAATCAAAATCACTGTCTGCTGGTGTAAGGGCCTTCTCTTACTGTGACAGTCTGAGGCCCTGTTCTTAGGCTAAGGCCTTTGGCTAAGCAGCAGAGGCAGCCATAAGCTGGGAAGCGAACGGTCACCTCCTCACATTCCAAACTAGTCACACTGAAATAAGGTGCTATTCGGCTGTTAGGAATACAATCCTGTCCTGATAATTCCTATCACCTCCAGAGAAAGGAAAGTGCCTAGAAAATGTAAAAGGAAAACTTAGTTTGATAGCATCCTGTCTGGCAAGAACTCACTTATCAATAGCTGGGATGTGAAATCCTCACTTCTGTATTGTTTTGTCATTATAGTTCCCACTTTGCTGTTGTTTGTCTGTATAATCTCTGTCTGGTTCTGTGATTGTTCCTGTCTGCTGTATAATTAATTTTGCTGGGTGTAAACTAAGTAAGGTGGTGGGATATAATTGGTTACATAATCATGTTACAATATGTTAGGATTGGTTAGTTAAATTTCAGGAAAATGATTGGTTAAGTTATAGCTAAGCAGAACTCAAGTTTTACTATATAATCTGTAGTCAATGAGGAAGTGAGGGGGTGTGGGTGTGGGTGGGGGTGGGCGTGGGCGTGGGCATGTGGGTAAGGGAGATGGGAACAGGGAATGGGGGTAAGAAAACCGGAATCATGTTTTGCTAAAGGGGGAAATGGGAACAGGGAATGGGAGTAAGGAAGTTGGAATCATGTTTGGCTAAGGGTAGGAATGGGAACAGGGACACAGGTGTAAGGCTCTGTGGTGTCAGAGCTGGGAAGGAGGATACTAAGGAAGGAAACTGGAATCATGCTTGCTGGAAGTTCACCCCAATAAACATCGAATTGTTTGCACCTTTGGACTTCGGGTGTTGTTGCTCTCTGTTCATGCGAGAAGGACCAGGGAAGTAAGTGGGTGAAGGGATAAGCCCCCTAACAAGCCCCACTGCCCCAGGTGTGCGGGAGAGAAGGCCAGAGCCTGAGCCCTGCCGCCCTGGGTGTGGAGGAGAGGAGGCCAGAGCCCTAGACCCACTGTCCCGGGAGTCAGGGAGAGCTCGGCCTTCAGTTTCAGGCCTGGGTCCCAACAAGTCTAATGCTGGCCCTGGCGACCCCATTTTAATGAGGTTGTGACCCACTTTGGGGTCCCAACCCACAGTTTGAGAACGGTTGATCTAAGGCAATGGGCATATGATTAAGGGCTTCAACTGTACTTCACAATTGTGACGAACAGTAGCGCTCCATTCCGCTCATAAAGTGGAGTGCAGTTTAGCAGTGAGCAAACAAAACTATACAGTTTATCCAGTTAATCCCTTAGACACAATGAAATGCAAATAAAATATTCATCGCACGTAGCAGTTTCAAACAGGTGAAAAACAAATGACTTTTTGATGATTAAAAATTTGAACATTCCCAAAATTAGATACAGTATGCAATTAGCTAACTAGCTGCTGGCTAAAATAGAAATACCCTAAAATAAATCAAATGAAAAAAAATGAGCCAGTATGCTGCTGGAAGGATACAAATCATCCCTAGCAAAAGAGAACATAGAATAATTCACAGGAAAAGGTAATCTCATGGAATAAGGGAGAGGTAATGTGCAATGAGACTCTAAGCTTCTGTATGTGCCATAAGCATACTCTGTGTTGCATGTTTAAGAACCAAGATTTGGTCCTGCTTTGAGCAGGGGGTGGACTAGATGACCTCCTGTGGTCTCTTCCAATCCTAATCTTCTATGATTCTATGAAATGATACAATCGTAATTAGCAAATATGTCTGTGCTTTCGGTGGACACTCTGCTCTACTCCTTTTGTGCCACTCAGGCAGGGCAAAGGGAACAGAGACAGAACTTAAACCACTAGATAGGGAGACCCTTGACATGAGAGATCCCATAGGAAGAGAAGACCCAGTGTAGCCACCTTCTATGCCACAACCTTTGATGCAGGAGGCATGTCTGGGGGAGGAGGAGTGCTGGGGGAACAGCTAGTGCACTTCATGCTCTAGCACAATGGTTCTCAAATTTTCATACTGGTGACCCCTTTCACATTGCAAGCATCTGAGTATAACCCCCCCTTATGAATTAAAAACATGTTTGTATGTATTTAACACCATTATAAATGCTGGAGGCAAAGCAGGGCTTGGGGTGGAGGCTGGCAGCTTGCAAGCCCCCATGTAATAACTTTCTGAACCCCGGAGGGGTCCTGACCCCCAGTTTGAGAACCCCTTCTCTAGCAATCCCCAGTTAGAGTAGCCTGCTGTGCCTGGCAGAGAATCTGGAAGACATAACCAGCTTCCTGAAAATCTTCATCTCTGGTACATCCAGCCAAATTCTCTGGGTGCAGCATAGAGTTAACAGTAAAAGCTAGACACCCCACCATGTGCACGCTATTAACTGCACTCAGGAAAGCATCAGAGTCAAACTTGAAAGAAAGCTCCTTCTTGACAAGTTACTTGTCTCCATACTGATGGAAAATGGATGAGCCAAGTAGCTTTGAGAGGTGTGCTTTCCTTTAGAGGAATGCAGGGAGAGAGATACCCAGCATATGACATATGAGTTTAGAGGCTTGATGTGCATATGTATTCAGATTTGCAAACAGCGTGACTTTCATAACAGAATAAACCCCACAGAAATCATCATGAAAAAAGTAGAACAGCAAATAATATTAATGTTAGACTAAGAAAGTCCCAGAGATTTGGGAGATGTTAATTTCTGCATGTTACAACAGTAGCAGCAGAGCAGAAGCTGCAGCATGGAGTCTTGGCAAGAGAAGCAGCAGGAGAGACTGCAGACCTTAGCAGATGTTTGTGACCTGTGTAATTGTGACAGCCTCTCTTGTCACAATAAAATGCCCCCCATGGGGTCCCCGGGTCAGCACCAGCATTGTATGTTGCTAATGCCTTTATATGCATTGGAAAGTATCTTGGGAAGGGTTGAAGGTGTGGAGTGGAAGATTCCTTTGCAGGTTACAAGAGGCCAAAGGGGGAGGAAGGGAGAAAGGAACGGGTCAACTCGACAATCCAGCTAGGCCTTGAAGATAAGGAACAAAACTGCAGCCCAAGGACAGAGCACACAAACAAGCTCTCTGCTGCCAAACAGCCAGAAGCCTGTATCTCAACCCTGGCCAGTCATGAGAAAGGAGAACTGAGCCAGACAGAACTGAAGGGGTTGCAAAACTAGTAATATTGCAAAGGTCAGTGAGTTGAAAAACAACAGTCTCATGACCCTGAAACCAGTGTATTTTGGGGAAACTAAGGGAGCCGCGGAAGGCCGGTTCGGACTGGTATTGAGAGCACAGGGGACGAGGGGCCCTGGACAAAAATGCCCCCAGAAGAACCCAGGGCTTAAAAGCCTCCCGAGAGCTGAAGCAAGTCGGAGATTTAGAGCGGACCGTAGATGACCTGTGCACAGGGCAGAACTCTCGTCCATTCTTCCCCCTCCCCCCTTCTTCTTACGTTACACTCAGGCTTGGCCAGCCTTGGGTTGTGCATGTGTAAGTCTGAAAGTGGGTTAGGGCCCAGGCACTAACGCTTTCTTCCTCCCTCTGAGTGACGGTTATTTTATTAACCAAATAACAGCACTCACAGCTGTTATTTGGTTAATAAAACTTTAAACTTAGTCACTTTGTGTGCTCCTTCATCTCCTCCCCTAAAGATCCCGTGGCCTCAGCCTGATCACCTGAAGCCCCAGGCAGATTGGTAACATAAATCTGTCACACTCTGACATCATGTGGTTCTCTTTAAAAAATTTATTGGCAGGGTATGCTGGAGGTCACCCAGAGAGATGCTAGATTTTAATCCTCTACTCATACTGTGAGCTCGATTCCAAAATGTATCACCCCCAAAAGCTTAAACACTACTAAAACAGTCATTAATACCTAGAAAAGAGCACCTCTCAATTACTAGTTAACTAATATGTGGACAAAGTGAGCCACATACTCAAAAGCATTTGCAGGCAGAGGAGATGGAGAAAGACCCTGGGAGGAAATAATTGGCAGCAGAGACACAAAAAGAATGCAAGAAGAAATACAGTTCAAAAGGATATCAGAGGCAGTAACCCAAAAGTTTATAGTAAAATCTCCTCAGTTGAATCTCAAGCAACTGGTCCTTCCAGACTATCTAGTCATAAAGAGAGGATATCTGATTTGAGGCACAGAGACAAATAGATCAAAATAGATAGTAGTGAAAATGTGAAGACTGACAAGAAGAAAAGTATTGAGTAGAGAAATAAATATTTCACATTTGTCAGGAGCCACATGGAACATTTTATTCTCGTGTCCATCAACCCTATACTCACATATACTGATACCCAATTTAATCACCCTACCCCATGCTCAGTAAACTTAAAAGTGAAATCACCAGTAGTGATTTTTGATCATTATCTAATATCATTAAGAAGGTTAAGGAAAGAGACAGGAAACAGAAATTGGAGATTTCAATTCATCTTTATTAAAAGATAATTTCTGTGTTCAGACAGCTAATGAAGAGCTAGAATTGCACATAAGGATTAATAAAGGAACCATTAACCTTACTGTGGTTTGGAACACTGTGAAAATGGCAGTGAGAGGGCTGATTATAAAGTATTACAAAAAACAACCAGTTGTACTTTGGGGGCCAAATAAAGAACGGGGAAGGTAATTAAAAGAGACAATATTAACTCATAGGATGGTCTCCTTATGGAAAAGCTGATTAAATTTCCAATAGCAACAACAACAACAAAAATAGACTGAGTTAGAGAATTTACTTAAATGGTACTCTTACCATTGTGCATCAAAGAATATTTTATTACCATGGGGAGAGAGTGAAAGAATAAAAAACACCAAATATACAGCATATCCACCATTATAAACCATAAAGATGATCCTACCAACTGTTCAAAACACATTCAAAAATAGAAGGGGGTTTATTGAATTTTATTTAAATTAAAGATCACAGGGTATAAAGGAGTTATCTAAAGCTGGAGCTGCTAATAGAGAATATCTAGTTAGCCCCTTAATGGGGAGTGAAATTAATAATGTGCTAAACTCAGGAAAGGCAAATCTCGAGTGATGAAAACTTCTCATAGGCATTTTATTTATATTTTAGGGAACATCTGTCACTCCTGATATTACAAATTGTTAACTGATTTACTATAGTTAATTACCCTCCATCGGTGAAAAATGTGTCCATAATAGTGCTTGGAAAACCTATATAGCAACACCATCCTGTGTGGCTCTTAAGTCCTGTTACATGAATAAATGGATTGTAATGGCTAAATTGCTCCTGATCTATCAAATCCCATAACATCCCATAATGTTCTCTTTTTGGGAATGAAAAGTCAAACTGAGTCTCTGAGTTAACGGTCATTGTCTGACCCATGGGAACCCAAGTCTTTGATTCCTTCTGGAAATATGGGTAGGTATTCATTCAGAATTAGTATTTATTAAGACAAATCAGAAATGGTGCCCTGGACTCACTATGTGATAAAAGTCCCAATGGAAGACTTGGATTTTGCTTGGGGAAAAGTTACACTAAAATATCATTATTATGAGCATCTAAGTAAAATTGTTCTATCCAGCAAAGGATGTACAATATGATTGAGAAAACCAGCTCCCTTAGCAAGGAGTGGCTATAAACATGTAATCTTTGCTTATCTATCTCATGCTGATAACGTTTTCATTTTCTAACTTGTGGATGCTATTATAAACTCTTGAGTGAAATCCTGGCCACGCCGATGTCAATGGCAAAATCCTATTGACTTCAATGAGGTCAGGACTGCACCCTCTATATTGTATACTAGTCTGTTTCTCAAACAAACATACCTTTGGTTTATTTTTATAAAAGCCAGCCCACATTTTACCCCACAGATCTGTGCATGCAGCTTAGAGGAGCAAACCACATCTTAGTCATTTTCCTGCTGAAATACTTTATGGCTTTATCTTCATTTATTTGCAACCCCAACTGAATGGACTTGCTTTACGTATGATGGGTGTGTGTGCATGTGCATGTGCGTGTGTAGTGGATTGTTAGTTTCTCACCAGCCTCCTAATACACTGTGGAACCAGGAGCCTGCTACATATCTCCCAACTTAGACAGTGGATAAAGCATGACATTTCCTGCCCCCAGTGCTGTAATGTTAACAATTTAACTATGGAGACGCTCAGTGTTTGATCCTCCGTGTAAGTTTCCCTTTCTTGCTTTATACACATTTGGTGGCTGTTCTTTCTAACTTTGGTAACATTGATTCAAGTACTTTGAATGGTCTCACAGAAAATAGTAGATCTCTGTCTCTCTCTAAGGAGTGAGTTCACTGTAATTATAGACAATCTCCCTGCCTAGGAGAGCAGTAGCTTTCCCCATTCTTGCAAAGCCGATTTATATATTATAAGCACTAATATGCAGCTGGTTCACAGCAAAGCCTCTAGGGACAGTGTAACTCTTATTCATAAGTATTTAATGCCTGCTTTCTCTATTTGAAAGTAAATCCTCTGAGATTTCCAATCCCATAATGACCAGGTGGGTGTGTTGTAATTTAGTTTAAAAACTTCAATCGTCCCATAATCTTTAAGTTACTTTATCATATTTGGTCGAGGAACAATATAATTTGATGCTGTTTACATAATAATTCCATCTGCAAACAAATTTATTTTGCCTTGCCAGTGAAATTCCCTTTACACCCGGTTAAAAGGGGAGACAGCTTTCTCCTCTCACCGACTACTTCATCCCTAATTGGCTCATCCAATACCTCCCAACCTGCTGAACCCCAGACTCCAGTGTGACACATGGCTAGGGCACAGAGAGGAGGAGGGGAAATCTTTGATACCTCATTTTGTTTTGTTTAAGGATTATTTGACCGTGACAATATCAACTGTGGGTTATATAACCTAGTAGGTCCCACAAGGCAACAGGGCTATACATTAGGACAGTGGGTTGTGCAGCTGTAACTGAGATCTATCTATATCTGTTTTGGTTTCAGTGTAGAAACGCTGCTTGGGGTAGGGTTTTTGTTAGTTTTTGGAGGTGTGGAGAATAGGGAGAATGCTGGTGTTATGAACATCATTATGGTCAGGGTGGAAAATGTTCAGGACAGAATCTGGCCCTCAGTGTAAGATGAGAAGTATACAGGAGTTGCAAGTGGGACTTTTGGAGGGAGTAGATGAGGACCCTATGCTTGGAGGTAGAGGAACTTGGTGAGTTGTGTGTTCAGTTTGTTTGTTCTCTGTGAGGGTTGTTGTGATTGGGCTTTTGGCTCCCTAAACAGGCCAGGTGGTATAGATCTGTTTGTTATGTCTCACAGAGGGCCATGTGGCTGGGACTCTTGGGTCTGTGATCATCCCCGGGGTTTAACATCTCTGAGTGGTTAATCCCTCCCTGTTAGAGAAGGGGTGGAGTTGAGCTGTGAGGCTTAGTATAGAAGTCAGTTGCCAGACAAACTCCTGAGCAGGTGAACAGAAGTGGCAAACAGGGGACTTTTGGAGAGAGTTAGGAAAGGAAATGAGTGAAGCTTTCTGTCTAGGTACAGCTCTATATTCTGTGCTGTGATGGACAGTGCTGGAATAGTGGTTGCGATCGTGCCATGTTTTCTTTCCTCCCTGAAGCCAGAAGATACTTCCTCTGTATGAAGTGCACATTAGTGGCTGTTCCTGAGAAAAAGACTTGTGGTTGGGAAGGACAAGTACTGATTGTTCAGTGCATCAGAGAGGCTGAGGGGTATTGGTTGCCCAGCCTGGGAAGCATCACCACCCCCAGTTCAAGAATGAAAAGAACTGGGGATGAAGGTTCCAGAAACCAAAGAGGAGGCTGGACCGTTCATAAGCACCAGAGGTAAAGGGACCAGCTATTCTAAAAGGCTGTCAATAGACATGAATGAGGCTGTGATCATTAGAGAGAAGAGGACCTGGAGGAATTCTACAGAGCTAGAAGAATCCCATCATCATAGGTTCTCCACATATAAACTGCAGAAAATATCTCTTAAGATCCAATTGGTCAAATGAAATGGAGACGTGTATGGGACATACTTGAGGATGAATGCTCAGTCAGTGGTGTAGTAGTAAAAAGCGAAGTGGGTAAACTACCTAAACTAAACTTCATATTTCCCAAATGACAAGTAGGTAAACTCCATAATACTCAAAGAGATTTCCAACTATCCAAAGAAGACAGGCAATCTTTGCTGATGATTCTATACTAAAAGGAACAGAAAGAACATTGTGCAAGGGACAGGCAGACAACAGGATGGCATGCTGGAGCCAAGCCATGGTGTCTTCCTGGAGCCTAGACATCACTCGAAGATTGGATAGGCTTCTGAAGTTAGTGCTGACAAGCACCTGCAGCAGTGATCTTTTATTGCTGACAACACTGCTTCATGGGATATCTCACACACTATAGATAACTTCAGGGAACCCAGAAGGATGTTGAAGTAGAAGATTGTGCAAGAGATCTTATCAGACATTCTGCCTGTTTGGTAAGCGAAGCAAGGTACAAGGCAAAAGACTCTGTAAATGAACTGCTGGCTAAGTAAGGGGTGAAAGGCAGAGAGGATTTTTGTTTTATGGAATGTTGGTCCACTTTCCATGGAGAAGGAGGACTGTCCAGTTTGGACGAGTTGCACCTCATTAGAAGGAAAACCAGCCTTCTAGGAGACAGGTAAGGAGGGTGTTAGACTAACAACAAAAGGAAAGGGTAAAAAAAAGGGAGAGACAAATGAGCATTAATTTAACATGAAATCAAGATGTCAAGAGCAAAATCAATCAAGGCACCAAGGAACAGTAAGAGAAGAAATTATTTAACTGCCTATAGACCAATGCCAGGAGCCTGGGTAATAAACAAGAGGAATTGAAATTGTTCCTTTATTAGTATAAATTTAACCTAGTCAGTATTGTGAAAACCGGTGGGAAGATTTGCATGACTGCAATGTTAAAATCACTAGGCATAACCTATTTAGATGGAAAAATCAGGCAAAAGGGAAAGGGAAATGGCTCTTTGTGTCAAAAATGGCAATATCAATGACAATTTGGATGCAAATGATTTTGAACAATTATGTATCAATGTTCTAACACATAAAGCAAAAGATATGGTACTAGTTGGTGTCTGAAGAAAGAAAACAGGATATCCCGATCCTTAAGCACCTATATGTAGAGAGTAAGAAAACAAAACAAAAGAGCATTATCATGTGGGACTTCAATCTGAATGTCATATGCTAGAGATCTCCTGCTGCCAACTTTAAAACATCCTTTGATTTCTAAAAATTATAGGTGACAACTTCCTAACTCAACGTGTGTCACATGAAACAGAGGGGAATTCTATATTAGACCTCATCTTGACTGATAAAGAAGAATTGATCACAGAACTAAACATTAGTGGTTGCTTAGGTGCAAGTGATTATGACTTGATCACATTTGTGATGTGGAAACAGAAAAGAAGTCCAAACCAGTTGTATATATTTTTGTTGCTTTAAAGGGGCCAGTTTCACAAAGCTGAAAATTATTATGAGCAGTATCAGCTGGGAGAATGTAAACTCAAAAATGTGAATGATAATTGGGAATTGTTGAATTACACTTTACTTTATCCCTCAAAAGCTGCATTCAAGAATGAATATTACACTGGTTAAAAATCCAGCCAGACTTAAAGAGGAAGTGAAAGCCGTAATAAAAAGTTGAAAACCCAACATATAACAAATGGATTGAAGGGTTAAGTTGATTGCAATGAATATAAATTGGGACCTAGGAATTACATAAAATTGATAAGGGTAGCAAAAAAGACACAAGGAAACATATTTGGCCAGCGGAGTTAAAGACAATAAAAAGGAGTTTTTTAAAGTTTTAGGATTCTAAAAGAGAATTCTAAAAATGGTACAAGTCTGTTACTTGATGGAAATGGGCAAACTGTCAATAATAAGGCAGACAAGGCAGAAGTATTCAATAAATATTTCTGTTATGTTTTTTGGAAAAAGTCAGATTATGTATTCATGTCATGTGATGATCATGACATATTTTCCGTTCCACCAGTAACTAAGAAGGATGTTAAACAGCAGCAATAAAATCAGACATTATTGTGCATCCAAGAGTTTTAAAACAGCTGGTTGAGTAGCTCTCAGAACCATTAATGTTTATTTTCAATAACTTTTGGAACAATGGGGAAGTTCCAGAAGACTTCAAGAAAGTTAATGTTGTGACAATATTTAAAGGGATAAACGGGGTGACTTGGGTAATTTCATGGCTGTCAGCCTGACACTAATCCCAGGCAAAATAATGGTGTGGGACTTGATTATCAAAGAATTAAAAGAGGGTACTATATAATAATAGATCTTGTCAAACTAATTCAGTATCTTTTTGTGATGAGATTACAAGTTTGGTTGATTAAGATCATAGTCCTGATGTAATATACTTAGACTTCTGTAAGGCATTTGACTTGGTACCACATGGCATTTTGACGAAGAAACTAGAATGACACAAAATCAACATGTCACATATTAAATGGATTAAAAATAGCTAATTGATAGATCTCAGAATGGAATTATGCAAATGTATTAATCATTGAGGGGATGTGTTTCTATTGGGGTCCTTCAGGGTTCAGTTCTTGGCCCTAGACTATTTAACATTTTTAATAATGACCTGAAAGAAAACATTAAATCTTTATTGATAAAATTTGCAGATGACACAAACTTCATTGCACCACGACCCCCTTCTAATAACAAAGTTACTACATGACCCTGGGGGCAGGAGAGGGGGCAGGAGCCCGAGCCCTGCAGCCCTGGGTGGGAAGAGAGGGAGCGAGAGCCAGAGCCCTGCTGTCCCAGGTGGGGGTGGAGCTCAGGCTTCAGCTTCAGCCTTGAATCCCAGCAAGTCTAATGTTGGCCCTGGTGACCCCATTAAAATGGGGTTGTGACCCACTGTGGGGTCCCGACCCATGGTTTGAGAACTGCTGATCTAGGCTGATCTCCTGTTCAACAAAGGTGATTGAACATCCCCCAAAATAATTCCTAGAGCTTATCTTTTAGAAAACAAACAAAAGAATCATCATTCTAAAATGGCCAGTGATGGAGAACCCACTCCACTTGGTAAATTGTTGCAGTCATTATTACCCTCACTGTTTAATATTTATACCTTATGCACAGTCTGAATTTGTATATCTTCAGCTGCCAGCCATAATGGAATGAAATAGCCAGCCACTACCAGTGTTCAGTGCAGTGCTAGGTCACCATTCTTCCTGGTTACAGTGTGGGTGGAGGAAGGGTGAAGAGGTGCCCTTTATCCTCTTCCTCCATTATCACACATCCATAGAAAATACACAGAATTTAACCCAAAGCGGGGTTCGGGATTGTGACACTGGCAGAACAACCAACCAGTGTATGAGCCGTAGTAACTTAACAAGAGGCATTGCAATTGTAATCAAGACAATCCTCTTACGTACGGATATCAAAGAAATGTTAATTAGGCTAGCGATCTCCAACTCATTCACTTTGTATTGTTAAGAATAATTGCTAAGTGTATTTGTCTGTGTTTACCTATATTTTGTTAGAAGTTTAACGATGTAACCAAATTAGCTTTTAGATGATAAAATCCTTTTGATGTCTTAATTCCCTTCTATTATGTATGCGCCTGTGGTCAGTTAACCTTAAGATCAAAGATGTCAGACACTGCAGGAAACTAATAACTATCTCTGTTGTAATGAATGATCAGTTGTTGTCTTACAGTCTAACTAGATTACCTGTGTATGCATCAGAAACAGAAAATGAACTTCAAAGGAAATGTCCACCAACTATCTGCACTGCCTATTCTTCCTCGGAGGACAGCTCTGCTGTGACAATTTCTTGTCAGCCTGCTGGAGAGCTATAGGAGAGGAACCTCAGGCCTGATCCTTTCATCTCAGGTCTGCTTAAACTTTAACAGAGAAGATCTAAGCCGTAGGACCAATATCTCCAGGTAGTTACTTGGATTACCTGAAATTCTTATGGAAAAACTCTAACCCACTCAATACCTGAACTGCCTATTAGACTATAACCCTTTGGATTGATTCCAGAGAGACTTTTACAAATCAGAAACCTCACTATCTCTGCTATTAAACTGGTCTAAGGACATTACACTCATTTGTATGTGTATTGATCTTTTAATCGTTTATGTCTCTCTGCTTTCTTTTTTCTTTTATTAATAAGTGTTAGATTTAGTTCATAAGGATTGGCTGACAGTGATATTTGGGTAAGATCTGAGATTCATCTTAACCAATCTTTTAGGATTTGTAGAACTTTAAGTATAGTGAATAAGATTTTCAGTAACCCCTCACTATATTAGACTTAGTTGTCAGGTTGGAAGCTCAGGGCTGGAATGCCCAAAGGGGACTACGTTTGGCTTCTGGTTAACCAGTGTGGCATTGCAGAAGCTCTTTTGTTACTGGCGTGATGACTCTAGAATCATAGAATCATAGAATATCAGGGTTGGAAGGGAACTCAGGAGGTCACCTAGTCCAACCCCCTGCTCAAAGCAGGACCAATCCCCAATTAAATCATCCCAACTAGGGCTTTGTCAAGCCTGACCTTAAAAACCTCTAAGGAAGGAGGTTTTTAAGGTCATCTCCCTAGGTAACCCATACCAGTGCTTCACTACCCTCCTAGTGAAAAAGTTTTTCCTAATATCCAAACTAAACCTCCCCCACTGCAACTTGAGACCATTACTCCTTGTTCTGTCATCTGTTCCCACTGAGAACAGCCTAGAGACATCGTCTGGAACCCCCTTTTGGGTAGTTGAAAGCAGCTATCAAATCCCCCCTCATTCTTCTCTTCTGCAGACTTAATAATCATAGTTCCCTCAGCCTCTCCTCATAAGTCATGTGGTGCAGACCCCAAAGCATTTTTCTTACCCTCCACTGGACGTTTTCCAATTTGCCCACATCCTTCTTGTAGTGTGGGGCCCAAAACTGGACACAGTACTCCAGATGAGGCCTCACCAATGCTGAATAGAGGGGAAAGATCATGTCCCTCGATCTGCTGGCAATGCTCCTACTTATACAGCCCAAAATGCCGTTAGGCTTTTTGGCAACAAGGGCACACTGCTGACTCATATCCAGCTTCTCGCCCACTGTAACCCCTAGGTCTTTTTCTGCAGAACTGCTGCCTAGCCATTCAGTCCCTAGTCTGTAGCGGTGCATGTGATTCTTGCGTCCTAAATGCAGGACTCTGCACTTGTCCTTGTTGAACCTCATCAGATTTCTTTTGGCCCAATCCTCCAATTTGTCTAGGTCCCTCTGTATCCTATCCCTACCCTCCAGCATATCTACCTCTCCTCCCAATTTAGTGTCATCTGCAAACTTGCTGAGGGTGCAATCCACACCATCCTCCAGATCATTGATGAAGATATTGAACAAAATCGGTCCCAGGACCGACCCTTGGGGCACTCCACTTGATACAGGCTGCCAACTACACATGGAGCCATTGATCACTACCCGTTGAGCCCGACAGTCTAGCCAGCTTTCTATCTACCTTATAGTCCATTCATCCAGCCCATACTTCTTTCACTTACTGGCAAAAATACTGTGGGAGACCGTATCAAAAGCTTTACTAAAGTAAAGGAATAACATGTCCACTGCTTTCCCCTCATCCACAGAGCCAGTTATTTCACCATAGAATGCAATTAGGTTACTCAGGAATGACTTGCCCTTGGTGTATCCATGCTGACTGTTCCTGATCACTTTCCTTTCCTCTAAGTTCTTCAAAATTAATTCCCTAAGGACCTGCTCCATGATTTTTCCAGGGACTGAGGTGAAGCTGACTGGCCTGTAGGTCCCCGGATCCTCCTTCTTCCCTTTTTTAAAGATGGGCACTACATTAGCCATTTTCTAGTCACCCAGGACCTCCCCCGATTGCCATGAGTTTCCAAAGATAATGGCCAATGGCTCTGCAATCACATCCACCAACTCCTTTAGCACTCTCGGATGCAGCTCATCTGGCCCCATGGACTTGTGCTCATCCAGCTTTTCTAAATAGTCCTGAACCACTTCTTTCTCCACAGAGGGCTAGTCATCTCCTCCCCATACTGTGCTGCGCAGTGGAGTAGTCTGAGAGCTGACCTTGTTTGTGAAGATAGAGGCAAAAAACGCATTGAGTACATTAGCTTTTTCCACATCCTCTGTCACTAGGTTGCCTTCCCCATTCAGTAAGGGGCCCACACTTTCCTTGACCTTCTTCTTGTTGCTAACATACCTGAAGAAACCCTTCTTGTTACTCTTAACATCTCTTGCTAGCTCCAACTCCAGGTGTGATTTGGCCTTCCTGATTTCATTCCTGCATGCCCGAGCAATATTTTTATACTCTTCCCAGGTCATTTGTCCAATCTTCCACTTCTTGTAAGCTTCTTTTTTTGTGTTTAAGATCAGCAAGGATTTCACTGTTCAGCCAAGTTGGTCGCCTGCCATATTTACTATTCTTTCTACGCATAGGGATGGTTTGTCCCTGTAACCTCAATAAGGATTCTTTAAAATACAACCAGCTCTCCTGGACTGCTTTCCCCCTCATGTTATTCTCCCAGGGAATCCTGCCCATCAGTTCCCGGAGGTTGTCAAAGTCTGCTTTTCTGAAGTCCAGGGTCCGTATTCTGCTGCTTTCCTTTCTTCCTAGTGTCAGAATCCTGAACTCGTCCATCTCATGGTCACTGCCTCCCAGGTTCCCATCCACTTTTGCTTCCCCTACTAATTCTTCCCGGTTTGTGAGCAGCAGGTCAAGAAGAGTTCTGCCCCTAGTTGGTTCCTCCAGCACTTTCACCAGGAAATTGTCCCCTACACTTTCCAAAAACTTCCTGGAGTGTATGTGCACCGCTGTATTGCTCTCCCAGAAGATATCAGGGTGATTGAAGTCTCCCATGAGAACCAGGGCCTGCAATGTAGTAACTTCCGTGAGTTGCCGAAAGAAAGTCTCGTCCACCTCATCCCCCTGGTCCTGTGGTCTATAGCAGACTCCCACCACGACATCACACTTGTTGCTCACACTTCTAAACGTAATCCAGAGACTCTGAGGTTTTTCTGCAGTTTCATACCGGAGCTCTGAGCAGTCAGACTGCTCTCTTACATATAATGCAACTCCCCCACCTTTTCTGCCCTGCCTGTCCTTCCTGAACAGTTTATATCCATCCATGACTGTACTCCAGTCATGTGAGTTATCCCACCAAGTCTCTGATATTCCAATCACATCATAATTCCTTGACTGTGCCAGGACTTCCAGTTCTCCCTGCTTGTTTCCCAGGCTTCTTGCATTTGTGTATAGGCACGGGAGATAACTTGCTGATCGTCCCTCTTTTTCAATATGAGGCAGGAGCCCTCCCCTCTTGTGGGCTCCTGCTCATGCTTCCTCCCGGTATCCCATGTCCCCACTTATCTCAGGGCTTTGGTCTCCTTCCCCCGGTGAACCTAGTTTAAAGCCCTCCTCACTAAATTAGCCAGCCTGCTTGTGAAGATGCTCTTCCCTCTGTTCGTTAGGTGGAGCCCATCTCTTCCTAGCAATCCTTCTTCTTGGAACACCATCCCATGGTCAAAGAATCCAAAGCCTTCTCCCCGACACCACTCTAATTATAGAGTAAACTTACCAGTTTGGGGGGATTGTCTGCCCTATTTCTTGCAGCCTGCCCTGAGTGTGGCATTCTCAGTGTGACCCATCCTGGTACCCAGTCATAAGGATACTCATCCTTGGGAAATAGTCCCACCCCATGAGTGGTGGGGAGGGGAGTGTGACTATAGTGTCACTTTCTCCTCACCTCTCCCTCCCTGAGTACAAAAACTGCACTTAGACCTGGCCTTTATGCTGGCCTCTTGTACCATCCTCCTCTGCACACCTTCAAAAAGGTGAGGTACATTCAGTGCCTGAGTTTTACTCAGTCTATAACAAGCCAAAATTTATGAGGAGTTCAGGATTTAGTCCACAGATTCCCCCTCCCCCTACTCCAGAAATAGATGTGTAGTACAGCACCTGGTAGCTTCCTAATATGGTGTCTTAGATACTATTGTGATTGGCATGCTAGAGACAGCTGGAGAGAGAGAGAGATAGATATACCAGTGCTCTGAAGAAACAGAAGTTTCCACCTCATAGACATTTTAATAAATACTCTTACTGAGGTCTAAAGGCAAACAAGCCGCACAGTTTGAAACAAAAGCCCAGTCCTCTTTCACTTCTCTGCCAAAATCCTTACTGCAAATATTAAAAACAAACCTATGCTCCATTATAAAAATATCTTGACTGCATTTATAAACTCTTGAGAGGAGACCTCTGGAAGAACCAATTTTAAGTGAGGTGGATTCAATTTTGGTAAGAGATCTTATGAACTGCTGCTAATAGTAAGCTCTGTAGGCAAAGAAATGATGCTGAAAGTGTTTTAAAAAGGGAACTTTTTGGCCTTTAACTAACAGTAATTTTATAAAATCATATCTGTAGGTCAGCGTTTCCCAAACTGTGTTCCACGGAACACTGGTGTTCTGCACGATGTGAATAGGTGTTCCATGAAAGAATCGTAATTTTAAAAAATGGTCTTTAATTTTTTTTTTAATTTAAATTTGGCATATTTGAAGCGTAGTTTACAACTCTTTTTGAATGACTATAATTTAACATAAAACTTTTCCCGGTTATTGATAGATCTCATATTGAATATCATGGCATAAAGAGAACGCGGCATGCAAGCATGTTGACGTCTACCCCTTTCGGGCACTTTTCAGTTAGTGACGTCGTACCCCTTCCGCTTGAGGCTGCGCAAACTGCAGCCGTATGCACACACCATTCTCTTTACGCCATGTTGAATATAACATATTCACTTAACACGTTCAAACCGGTAGGTCTTTACTGTGTGTGCGATAAGCACATCTAAACTAGCTTCACTCAAAACAATATAAATATTTGTGACAAACAAAATTTGACAAAAATCAGTATTTCTAAATATTGTTACTAAACCTAATCACCATGGATTTTTGGCTAAAAGAAGGAACTTTGAAATGAAAAGCAAGTTCTTCTGGTACTCCAACTGTGGCTGAAATAAACTAGCAAAATACTGTGACACTTTAAAAGTGAGGATGAACGATCACAGTCTTTTGTTGCCGAAAAATCTGTTAGTACTAGTGAGTTATCCAAGGTGAAAGAATTTCCACCGAAGTATATAAAAAAAGAAGAAGAAGCAGATGTTAAAAGACCGAAACGAAAGTACGATGAAAGTTATTTGTCTTTCGGTTTTACGTGTGTTGGAAATAAAGATGTTCCTGATGTGCAGTGCGTCATGTGCAACAAAATAAGAGCAAACAGTTCATTGGCTCCTGCTAAACTTCGTAGGCTTTTGGAAACCAAGCACGCTGAATACAAAGACAAAGATATAACGTTTTTCAAGAGGCAGTGTGCCTCACTTGGAAATTGTAAACTTTCGATGATTAAAATTGCTAAAACAGACAACGAAAGTGCAACAGAGGCATCTTATCGAGTAAGTTACCGTATAGCGCTTGCCGGAGAAGCTCACAGTATTGGAGAAATGCTTATCAAGCCTTGCGCAAAAGATATTGTAATGTGCATGTTGAGCGAGCAGTCTGGTAAAAACACTGATGCTGTACAGTTGTCAAATAATACTGTTGCACGCTGTATTAAAGATCTTGCTGATGACATAGACAAAGAGCTAGTTTGCCAACTGAAAATTTGCCACGAGTATTCATTGCAGCTAGATGAGTCCACTGATGTTTCAGGACTTGTTGTGCTACTAGTATTTGTCCGATATAGATTTAATAATATTAATGAAGAGGACCTGCTCTTATGTGAATCTTTGCAAAGCTGCACGGCTGGAGAAGAATTATTCAACTGCATCAACAATTTTATCAGAAAGCATGAAATTAGTTGGGGGAAATGTATTGATGTATACATACATCAATGTATTGATGTATGTGCTGACGGTGCTCAGGCAATGATCGGGAAGATTAAGGGAGCTGTAACGTGAATCATAAGTGTGGCACCAGAAAGCACTAAGAGCCATTGTGTTCTACACAGACAAGCACTTGCAGTTAAAAAAATACTAGCATATCTGAAAATTGTGCTCGATGAAGCAGTACAAATGATCAATTTTGTCAAATCTCAACCACTTCAATCCAGGTTATTTAAAATTTTGTGCGAGGAAATGGGTAGTCAGCCCAAAACGCTTCTTTTACATACAGAAGTGAGGTGGCTATCCCGAGGAAAAGTGCTTGTGAGGCTTTTTGAGCTTCGTAGTGAACTACTGGTATTCTTCACTTCAGATAATTCAGGATGAAAATTTAATGACTGTCTGACAAATTCCTCATGGCTAATGAGACTTGCATATCTTGCATATATTTTTGCAAAATTAAATTAAATTAATCTGTCGCTGCAAGGAAAGAATGTGACCATTTTTACTACAATGGATAAAATTTCGTCGTTAAAAAATAAACTGGAATTCTGGGCATCTTCTGTAGAACAGAATAACTTCGACTGCTTCCCTAAACTACATGAATTTCTGACTGAAATAAATTCTACAGTCCATGAAGAAGTTTCCAGCACAATTTTACAGCACTTACGTGACTTGCAGGCCTCTTTATTAGAATATTTTCCTACAACTACTGATGATAATGCTTGGGTTCAAAATCTGTTTGTAATTACAGCCAAAGCAGTCTGCTTTACTGCGCACGATTATGAAAGCCTAATTGACTTAATTTCTGATTCTGATTGGAAACAAACGTTTAAGGATCTTCCGCTGAATAATTTTTGGAGCAGCCTAATAGAAGAGTACCCTAATGTAGCTAAACGTGCAGTTCAAGTGCTCCTTCCTCATTTGTGTGAGACGGGATTTTCTTATTATACTTCAACAAAAACCAAATATAGGAATAGACTTGATGCTGCACCTGACATGAGGACTCAACTTCCCAGCATTATTCCTAATATCAAACGAATTTGTGATAGAAAAATGCAGAAACACCAATCCCATTAAATCCAAATTTGTATTCCTGTTTATAAAAATAGATTTTCCTAGTAAAAATCTAATTTGTTTGGTGTTTGTGTATATATAAAAACAATTTTTTTAAAGTAGAATACTGTTTTTAATTTTGACTCTTGCACTTGATTTTTGTGCTACTTTATATGCACTTTCCAGTTAGAAATTGTTAGTTCAAATTATTTTAAATTTGTATTTTTGCTTTGTTTTATAAAATGAAATATATTTGAGCATAAATAAAGCAATTTTTTATTTGAAAACCAAACAACTACAAAATAATATTATAAATGTTCCATAATAGGCTAAAAAGTGTTCCGTGGCCAAAAAAGTTTGGGAAACTCTGCTGTAGGTGAATGTATATTTATAGTGATGCCTATTAGTAAGTCTTAATGTTAGCTAATAAAAGCTTCTTTTCTCTCTAGATGTAATTAAAATACTTCATCTTACCATAGGGCATCACCATTCCCAACTAGACTTAGTAATTACCTTACCCAGCTTCTTTAAATTAAAAAAAAAAAAAAAAGATTGGAGACACTGTTCAGTAACACTGCCAACAAATATAGAAATCTAGGTAACTCTATCCTTTTCAGTAGGTTATAGGTTCAACTCAATTCAGTAACACATTGCTTTAATTCACAAGGATTAGGCCATTTTGTTTAAAGGTGGGGCAAAGTTAGATTGATAATAATTATTGCTATCAAGAATAACTTGTACCCCTAAGCGTTTAAGATCAATTGATACAAAATATAAAAGCTTGATATATGTAATTTCTATTTTTAAACTTTCCTCCCCAACATAGCTAGGAATGTTATTTAGGAATTCTTTTACTTTAAAGCAAAAGAGGGAGTCATAAATTTCAAGAAATGTTATGTGGGAAGAATCAAGGCCTTTACGTATAAATATGAAATATTCTCTGCCAACAAGTTACCTTGCAGATCTTCAATCCCCCTTCAATTCCATAAATCCACAGGTTATTACTTGTTGAAGTTACCAATGGTTCCATTGAGAGACTTAATAGGAAAGAGAGAAAGGGCACCATGCCAGGCTGTATGACCTTATTCTGTTCTGTTTATTCTTTTGTAAGGATTTGGCTCATTTGAGAGTCCTTGTTTCTGGTCAATGATCGTTAGAGCTGGAATCACTGATAAACTGGTTTAGGGGCTGAACTTTAGATATGCTGTGGGTACAGTGTTGAGTGAAAGACAAAGCAGAAAAGAAGTTCCCTCTCCTCTTAATAAAAAAATTATTTTGTTAGACACAGATTCAGTGCTCACAAGAGGGGAAATATTGGTTACTAGAGGCAACCAGGGGTGTTAGCAGATTTCTGGGAGATGGCTCAAACTGGTTCTTTTTGTAATATCAAGAGGAACCCCTAGATACTGAACCCTGCCTTTGTTGCTCATGACACCACCTGCGATAAGCGTCACATTTTTGGAGGCTTTTCCACAATCCTGGTTCAGTACTCCTGGCAAACACATTTTGAGTAAATCATTAATTTCGGAAAGCAATTTTATTATATTTGGGGGGGAATTGCAATGTGCATGCCTGTATACATGTTGGAGACCTGGTATAAGGAGAGGGATATTGATACTAAGAAATGCCTTTTACTAACAGGGATATCTGAGGGCTCCAAAAGATCCATTTTATGGGCACACACAGAATGCCTGAGCAAGTGCAGAATGAGTGGGCGCGTAGTTATGAGGGAGGAAGGTGCATTTTCAGTGCTATGTGAGCAGCCAGTGGCAGTGGAAGCCTCACAAGTTCCAAGTGAGATAGTGGTGGCAGTGAGCATGTGGAAGCTGTTAGCCTCTGGACACCAGCCCCCATTGACTCTAGCTTCAGATGCATAATTTTTAATGAAAATGCCAGCCTTCCTTGGAAAAGATGGAAAGACCATGCCTGATAGGCCAGGTTTTTTGGCCCGGCAGCCTCAAGCCTGGGAGCTGCAGCATCACTGGGTGTATGGACAAAAGCTCTGAGGCAGGCATTAGAAAACGTTGTACTGCCCCATGTTAAGCCAAGCCCGTACTGAAAATTAAGGTTATTCTCTGGGAGTGCAGTTCCAATACCTGGGGAAGATGGGTTTGATGTAAAGGACTGCCTAGAGGCCCCCCATCATGCATTTGGGAGAACAGACAGCTCTGGGGACATTTACTGTAAGTTCCTCCATGAAAGATGGTGACAGTGCAAAAGTGTGACAAAGTTTCCGCCTATATAAAGAGAAACTTTTACAGTGAGCTGTCATGAAGGAAGCAGTGACTGCTGAGCAAATGGACTGGACCAGACTGACCCAAATTATATGAGGCACTTATTAGTACAACCCAAAGTTGCTCAATCTTTGGTGAAGAGAATGACAGGAAAGTCCATCAAGTCACTTTCTGCTGATGAGAGGTCAAAGAGGAGGAAAAAAAGGCAGGCAGGTAATGGGGGCTGGGAAGTCTAACCATCTGAACCAGACAGTGCAGCACCAATGTGACCAACCAAGACACTGATGGCGAGCATCAAAGAGGAACTTGCCCAACAAATGGGTGTCATGACAGAACAGAGGGCTGAACTACAGAGTACCATCAGCCCATCTAAGACTTCAGGGTACAAGGAGCCATCAGCTGCAGAGATCCAGAAAGACTGGCATTTAGAGTCACCATCCCACCTAAGTGTAAAGGGAGAAGACAATCCTTTTGCTTCAGCTGTGACCAGGATGGCCCCTGGGAACCCTTTAGACCCCAATAGGATGAGAGATGTAAAAGGACTTTTTGGGAAATTATTAATTTCCTAACCGATGCTCCAGTCCTAGTCTTTTCTGACCCAAGCAAACCCTTTATCCTACATAAAGATATGGGAAGATTTGGGAGCAGTCCTTTACCAGGAAGTTGAAGGCAAACAGAAACTTGTGCCCTTTGATAGAAAGTCTCACAATCAGAGTCCTCAGCTATCTCATTCACAAGCTGAAGTTCTTGATCTTAAAGTGGGCTGTTATTGAAAAAAAATTGAGACTACTTGTATAGTACTCAGTTTCAGGTGTGGACAGACAAATCTATTCACTTATGTCTGAACAAGTTCCCAGATGGATGCTACAGGTCAGAGATGGGTGTCTGATTTGTCTAACTACATGTTCAGCCTCCAGTGCTGACGCAGGAGAAGCAATGTAAATGTGAATGCATTGTCTCAGCATCCACAGGCTTCAGAAATTGCTGTGAGAGGTGTTTGCAGTACGAGCCATCAAGAGATCCAGGATAGTCTTCTCGACTGTATTGCAGAAACTTTGGGCCTGTCCCTGAAAGTGTTCCATTAGCCTCAGTGAGCTGTTTTTGTTAGACCTAGACTCAATACTGCAGACTGGTAAGAAGCCCAACGGCAAAATAATGATATTCGTGACACACAGCTCACTAAAAAGGAGAGGCAAAATCCAGCCATGATTATTCACTCTATCCCAGAGGACAAACTACTGTTGAGAAAATGTACTGAATGAAAACTGATTCAGGGAGTTGTGCACAGCAGACCCTTTACTAAATCAATGAACACAATTAGTGCTACTGAAAGATTACAGAGCCCTGGCCATGTGGGGCTTCCTTGATAACTTTTGGATATTTGGGAATGGAGAGACTCCTGGAACTTAGTGGTTCTGTTGGTCCCAGATGGCTAGGATGTTTGCAAGAAATGCAAGATGTGCTTGGTGTCTTCAAAGGAAAACTCTACCCACCAGAGATGCATACCTGGAGAATATCATTAGCAGCAAACATTTGGAGCTGGTATGCATTGAATTCCTGTCTTTAGAAGCATCCAGAAAAGATGCTGCGAACACCTTAGTAGTGACTGACCACTTTACTTGGTATGTGTGTACATGTTCTATACATGACCAGAAGTCCACCTCAGTTACTTCTGAATGTGGTGGGAGAAATACTATTCCATGTATAGATTTCCAGCTAAGATCACTGACCAAGGAGAGGACTTTGAAAGTCATTTTCTGAAGGAAGTGATTAAGATGGCAGGAATTAAGAAGTCCAGGACAAGCACAATCACCCACAAGGTGATCTTTAGACAGAATAGTTTAATTGAACTCTGTTAAATATGTTGGGGACTATACATCCAGAGCAGAAGTCAACTTGAAGCTGGCATACTGAATTTTTGTGCATATGTACGATGTCTCAAGAAAGGAAGCTACAGGAGTCGAACTGTATTTCCCGATGTTTAGATGAGAACCTCAGATTAGGAGGTTTGGTGGATAGGATGATGAAGATAGCTAGGAGTGGGATACCAATATGTCAACCTGATTAAGAGAAATGTTGTGAGATGCTTATTGCTTAGCTATGGCTGAAGCCGATAACAACTCAGACAGAAGTAAGCACTGGTATGATGCTAGATTGTATTCTCTGGAGCTCCTGCCAGGAGACAGAGTTCTGTTGCAAATATGGGTGTTGATGACAAATGTAAGATAGCAAACAGATGTGACACATTATCTGGTGGTGGAAAAACTAGGAGATCTGCTGGTCTACAAGATCAAACCTGACACCAAGCAAGGTCAAATAAAAACAGTATATAGGCACTGTCCATTACCTGTGAGGGAATTAGTAGGAGCCCCATATGAGATGGTCCATAACATGGGACTTGGGCAGCAAAAAGTTGCTGGATTGAAGCCACCACCCAACATGTACAGTGGGCCTCCTGGGGGTAAACCACCATTACCCAGCATGTCTGAGAGTGAGTCTGAAAGGAGGGCACTATCATGGTTCATCTTAGACTGGAGATCAGACTCTGGCCTCGGTCTGCTGTGTGTTCCTCTTAGAGGAGTACAGGGATGGTGTTTAGTTTTACCAGATTTCTAGGTGGGGACTGAAGCTGGTTGTATTTTATAAAGAGCAATCTCCAGATATTGAAGCTGGACCTGGTTGCTGATGGCAGAAGGGCTACATCATTAATAATAATAAATTATTTAGCGCTGGTCAAAAACATTCCATGAAATATTTCCCCCACAGAAAAATGGGGTTTCATTGAAATTTTCCATGGAAAAAGATAGGTTTCAGCTGAATTTTCTATCACGAAAATCAAAATGAAACATTTTCTTTCAGTTTGCCAACCTGAAAATTAACACAATATTTTGTTTTTGATCATCATAAACCTGTGACCTGCTGAATGGCCATCATGGAACTATACTACAATGACTTAGCAATAGGGAGAGAATGTGGTGCATTGAGGGAAATACAGTCTGGCTGGGGAGAAAAGCCAGGGGAGATAGGAGAGAATAGGGGCATGTGGGACCCAGAACTAGAGCTCCTGAGCCATCACAGTGGCTCAGGGAGACACAGAGACTCATGCCGACCGAATCCAAAATGGAAGTTTTTGTTCTGTGTTGGCAAACATTGGGAACATTGATAAGTTTGATTTTGATTGTAAACACTGAAATGACATGTTTGATATCACCAAACAGGAATTATTCGGAACTTTCAGTTCTGCAAAAAGTGTCAATAGTTTGACTTTGGGGCTGTTTTCAGGCCAAAAACAGATATCAAAATATCAGAGTTTCCCATGGGACAGAAATCCTGTTTCTGATCAATTCTAATACTATAATTATTTTGTGGTTACTCCTACAATATATTGGTCATTTTCCTGACATATAAGAAGGGGTTGTTTATGCCCTGAGGAGCTCATAGTTTAAGGATATACAGACAGGGAGTGATCAGATAAGAGGAACAACAATAGGCAATTTTCTATACAAACCAACAAGATTCACTCATTCACTCATGGATAAAATTTGCTTCAATATATTGAAAGAAATAAAAAAAAGGAAACATGAATGGACCAAATCTTGGATCGGCATTTCTGGCACCGAATTTGCAGGGATGCTGCTCTCTTTATAGTCAAGACTGTAATGTAAATTACTTGATACATTTTGTGTGGCTGGGAGATTTAGTACTTAGGTGCGAGAGGCTGATTAAAGTCAGTGGAAACATTTAACTTGCCCTTAGCAATGGCGGCATCTAACAATAATAGAGTGATGTTTTGTTTTTTAAATTCACATTGTGAGAAATGTTTTGCCTAGTTTGGTTTGATTTGTGTCCAAACTAAGTACATTTGAGAGTGATGATACTTATCGGTGTGGGTCAGATATGAATTAAATTGACTTTGCCATAGCACACAAATGTCTCCATTATTTTCTTTTCTTTTACATTGTGTCAATATATTTCCATAATAAATCAGAGAATCTTTATTCAACAGGCCTACATAATATTTGAAATATGTAAGGGAAGCATCAGGTACACGGTTGTTGGGTTTTTTTTAAAAAAGATGAACTCAGCGAAAGACTAAGAAATAATCAGGAAAGAAAAGCTTTCCTATGCTGGTCTCTTTAGTTCTCACACCATTAAAAGAAAAGAAAAGAAAACTGATGTCTTGCTTGTTCATAAATTGAATAGATAGATTAACGTTACAGCTTAAATGAGGTCTGGTGAAATCCACTGTTACATTCAGGTTTTGTACTTTTTGGCACAGTTTGACTAATCAAACAGAGAAGTAGAAAGATAATGAATAATTCATAGGTACAGAGACTGTAAAGTACAGAGCTATAAATACACCAAGAAGGGTTCTAGTGACACCATAATTAACAATGAGTGTAGAGCTTGACTGGTTTATGATGTCACCACAGTTCCAAGTGTAATTATAACTTGCTCATCTTTTTCTGTTTTATTTGCTTTATCTTATACAGTTCATAAATCCTACTAAAATACACAAAATAAGATACAAGAGGCAACCATCCAATTCATCTCATTCTAACTCTATCTTCTACCTCAACTGCTGGTCTCTTGGCCTCCACTCTTCAAATGTTTTAGTCTTTCTTGTTTGTTTGTTTGTTTTCTTTCTAGCCTCCTCATGCTCCTCCTTTCCATCTTCCAGTAAAACCCTTAACAAAATATTATTATTTGTATTACAGTAGTGCCCACAACCCAGATCAGGGTCCCATTAGCGCTAGGCACATTGAAGGGGACTAGGGTGACCAGATGTCCCGATTTTATAGGGACAGTCCCGATTTTGGGTTCTTTTTCTTATATAGGCTCCTATTACCCCCCACCCCAGTTCTGATTTTTCACATTTACTGTCTGGTCACCCTAAAGGGGACAGTCCCTGCCCCAGAGTGCTTACAGCTTAAATAGACAAAACAGATGAAAGTAACTTATGGGGCTCTGTCCACTTGTGCCTGACTACTAGCACAAAGGCAGTGGGGAGCAATCAGGGAGCTGGATAGCAGCTCCCTGGTCCTAAGGGGCAGTACTGTTATTATTATTTGTATTACTGTAACACTAGGAGCCTCAGTCATGGACCAAGAGGACCCAATTGTGCTAGGTGCTGTGGAAATAGAGAACAAAAAGATGGTCCCTGCCCCAAACAGCTTACAATCTAAATATATGACAAGAGACAACAGAGACCGATTGCAAGGCAGGGTTTACAAAGAATCAGTGAGACAATATTGGTCCACATGATAGGTTGTGGTATCAGCACACCAGCTGCCTAACTGTTGTCAAGTTTATTGTAGGCATCATGGCAAAGGAGAGTTTTAAGGAGGGATAACAAGGTAGTTTTGCAGATGTTTATGGAGAGCATCTCCCAAGCATATGGAGCATCATGGAAGAAAGCAAGAAGGTGTTTGTTTGTATATTTAACAAATGCGCAGTGGAGACTGGCATCATGCAATAGGCAGGAACTGACAATTTTGGCAGTGGATGAGAGATGATAGGTAGGGTGAGGATAGGCTGTAAAGGGCTTTAGAATCATAGAATCATAGAGTTAGAAGGGACCACAAGACTCATCTAGTCTAACCCCTGCCAAGAAGCAGGATTTGTTATGTCTAAACCATCAAGAGAGATGGCTATTCAGCCTCCTTTTGAAAACCTCCAGAGAAGGAGCTTCTACGACCTCCCTACGTAGTCTGTTCCATTGTCCTACTGTTCTTACAGGTAGGAAGCTTTTCCTGAGATTTAATTTAAATCTGCCATGTTATAGTTTGAACCCATGGCCTCTTGTCCTGCCCTCTGTGGCAAGAAAACAACTTTTCTCCATCTTTATTATGGCAACCTTTCAAATATTTGAAGACCGCTATCAGTCATGTCCCCTCTTGTCAAGGTTCCTTCCCCACTCTGGACTCTAGGGTACAGATGTGGGGACCTGCATGAAATCCTCCTAAGCCTACTTTTACCAGCTTAGGTTAAAACTTCCCCAAGGTACAAATTAATGTTACCCTTTGCCCTTGGATTTCCACTGCCACCACCAAACTTTATCTGGGTTCCTGAAAAAATTGATTTTGGACACGTTTTTCTCCCCAAAATCCTCCCAAACCTTGCACCCCACTTCTTGGGGAAGGTTTGGTAAAAATCCTCACCAATTTGCATAGGTGACCACAGACCCAAACACTTGGATCTTAGAACAATGAAAAAGCATTCAGTTTCCTTACAAGAAGACTTTTAATAGAAGTAAAAAGAAAAGAATCACCTCTGTAAAATCAGGATGGTGAATACCTTACAGGGTAATTAGATTCAAAACATAAAGAATCCCTCTAGGCAAAACCTTAAGTTACAAAAAAGACACACAGACAGGAATATTCATTCTATTCAGCACAGCTATTTTCTCAGCCATTTAAAGAAATCATAATCTAACACATACCTAGCTAGATTACTTACTAAGTTCTAAGACTCCATTCCTGTTCTGTCTCCAGCAAAAGCATCACACAGACAGCCACAGACCCTTTTTTTTTCTCCCTCCTCCCAGCTTTTGAAAGTATCTTGTCTCCTCATTGGTCATTTTGGTCATGTGCCAGGGAGGTTACCTTTAGCTTCTTAACCCTTTACAGGTGAGAGGATTTTTCCTCTGGCCAGGAGGGATTTTAAAGGGGTTTACCCTTCCCTTTATATTTATGACACCTCTTAACCTCCTCTTTTCCAAAATAAACATATCCAATTGATTGTATGGCTTGCATGCCGTCCCTTTGATCATCTCTGTCACTTGCCTCTGGATCCTTTGCACTTTCTCCACATCCTTTCTATACATTGAGTTCACTTGACTGGGTCTTCATCAAACACTATTCTCTCTCTGATCTTTCCAACCACCAACTGGTGTTTGTCAGCACTGCTCAGCAACTACACCCACCCCTTCACTCTCACTTAGCCTTTCCAGGACTTTCAGACCATCAGTGCTGATGACTTCTTGTCTGCTCTCAGCCCTCTCCTCCTTACCCTATTTTCCCTTAATATGGTTGTTTATTCTCTTCATGCTCCTCCACCATTGACGTTTTGCCCTTTGCTCCCATCACAAAGTCTGCCTGCCAACTGCCAATGCTGGTTCATCCCCAAATCTGCTTCCTCTGCTCCTGCTCTCAGGCTGCAGAGCAACTCCGGTGGAAATCCAGTGACCAAGCTGACTTCCTCTACTACAAATTCATTCTCTCCTCCTTCAGTTCTACCATCTTCCTAGCTGAACAATTCTACTTCTTCAATTTATTTGGATCCAATATCCACAATCCAAAGCCTCTTCACCATCTTTGACTCTATCCTCAAACCCACCCCATTTCCTACCTCCATTCCTCTCTCTGCATAGGGTCTTGCTATTACGAGAGGAACTTGACCAAATACAACATGACTTTTACCACCTCTTCACCACTTTCCTTCTCCCTTCCCCTCATACTATTCTCTCCTCCTTCTCCCCTATGACAGATGCAGAAATTTCTCATTGGCTCTCCTCCTCTAGCCCCTCCACTTGCCCCAGAGACCTCATCCCATTCCATCTCCGGATCCCCTTCCCACCCACTCTCATCCCCTCCCTTATTGGTCTCCTTAACCTCTCATTCTCCTCTGTCTCTTTCCCGTCACAGTACAAGCATGTGTTAGTCTCTCCCATCTTTAAATATCCCCTCTCTTGACCTTGCTTGCAGCTACAGCTACCACTCCATCTCCCTTATCCCTTTCATCTCTAAGCCCATTGCATGTGGTATCTAGTCACTGTCGGGAATTCTTCTTCTCCAGTTCTGTCCTGGACTCTCTCCTAGCCTGCTTCTGCCCTTGCACTTTATTGAAACTGTTCCCACAAAAGTCTCTGATGATCTCTTCCTAGCCAAAGCTCAGAACCAGTGCTCCATCCTCATCCTCCTTCACCCATCAGTATATGTTGCCTTCCATTTCTCTGTCCTCTCCTGGTTCTCCTCCTACCTTTCTAATCACTCCTTCTGCATGTTTTTTGGAGGATCCTCCTCATCCTCCCTCCAACTTTCTGTGGGGGTTTCACAGGGTTCTGTCCTTGGTCTCCTTCTTTTCTTCCTCAGCACCTTATCTTTGGGCAATCTCATATACAAACACAAATAACTACCACTTCTATGCTAACAACTCATAGATCTCTCTCTCTACTCCAGGCACTGAGAGTGCTTAGAGCAGCTGCAGGCCTGCTCTGAGATACACAACATATCATAGGGATTCTAAGCACCCTTTTCCAGAGGAGGATTGACATAGGGGAGCTCTGCTCCACCACACAGCCTCCTTGGCTCCATTTTCTATGCCATCCCTTAGGACTTAGGTCCGGCTCAGCTACACCAGCAGGGAGTTCACCTACACCTGTGGAGTTTTTTGCTAGCCCCTTGCAGCCAGTTTCTGGCCCCTTTGCACCACCTGGTAGTACAAAGGGGCTGTATTTCAGCAGAGAATCCAGCCTTTTTTTCCTCTAAAGAATAAATGGGCCTAATATTTTAGAGATGCTGAGCACCTGCTGCTCCCTCTGAATTCAGGTTGATTATCTCTTCAGCAACAGGCAACCTGAACATAATAGTCTTCCATTTGTTGCTTGAATGTTAATGCACACCTTTGTGCTCTGGCTTATTAACATAGAAGTTCATCACCATATCTCTTCTGTCTGAATCTCTACTGCTTCCTCGCTGATACCCCCGCTTCCACCATCACCTTCTGGTACTGGACAGCAAGACTCTGAGGTCCCTCCAGCCTAAAAAAAAAAGACTCTCTTCTTGATCCTGAGGCTCCAGGCCCAAAGAGCCATGCTGGCGGGTGACAGGAAGGATAGTTTCCAACCCAGCTCCATCTCTGAAGTAGAAGTCAGTTCATTTCTCACCACTCTGACCTGATTTATCAAGTGGGGTAGTGGGTCAGCCTGATCCTCTCAGAAAGAACAAGAGGCAGTTCATTGGCCACAAAATATGTAGAGTTCTCATAAGTATAGAACATTTCTGAGGCACCACACTTGGCATCCAGGATGGTCCCTGTAACCAGGTGCCTTTTCGTGGCTGCAGGTTTCATAATCTAAACTAGCTTAGCCTGCAGAATCCTACAGTGAGATTGTTCTGTCCCTTTGCTGGCATTTGTTACTAGAGAATTAAAAACTCAAACAAGTTCCATTCATCTTGCACATAAAGCAGGATACAAAACCAGGAAATAGTCAGTTACTTTTTATTTCAACAATTATGTAAATGTATGTACCTGCAATCAGGGGCAGCCCTCAGGTTCCTTGGATGTTTTCAAAGAGGCCTTTGGAGTTGCAAAGTTTGGGCAATCCTAATTAATAAAACCTGGAATTAGGAACCAGTTCAGCAGCGGCAGAATCAGTCCTGTTGCAATGCACAGAAGATGTGCAGAGGATTTTGGTGGGCAATGCAGTAGTTGCAGCATGGAGCAGAGTGAGTGTGGGTGGATCATCTGGATTAAGTTTAGAAGTGTGAGCAATAAGAGTGATGTAGTGGCGGGAGTCTGCTATAGACCACCGGACCAGGGGGATGAGGTGGATGAGGCTTTCTTCCGGCAGCTTGCAGAAGCTACTAGATCGCACACCCTGGTTCTCATGGGTGACTTTAATTTTCCTGATATCTGCTGGGAGAGCAATACAGCGGTGCATAGACAATCCAGGAAGTTTTTGGGAAGTGTAGAGGACAATATCCTGGTGCAAGTGCTAGACGAGCCAACTGTGGGGGAGCTTTTCTTGACCTGCTGCTCACAAACTGGGAAGAATTAGTGGGGGAAGCAAAAGTGGACGGGAATCTGGGAGGCAGTGACCATGAGTTGGTTGAGTTCAGGATCCTGACACAGGGAAGAAAGGCAAGCAGCAGGATACGGACCCTGGACTTCAGGAAAGCAGACTTCGACTCCCTCAGGGAACGGGTGGGTAGGATCCCCTGGGCGACTAACATGAAGGGGAAAGGAGTCCAGGAGAGCTGGCTGTATTTCAAGGAATCCCTGTTGAGGTTACAGGGACAAACCATCCCGATGAGTCGAAAGAATAGTAAATATGGCAGGCGACCAGCTTGGTTTAACGGTGAAATCCTAGCGGATCTTAAACATAAAAAAGAAGCTCACAAGAAGTGGAAGGTTGGACATATGACCAGGGAAGAGTATAAAAATATTGCTCGGGCATGTAGGAATGAAATCAGGAGGGCCAAATCGCACCTGGAGCTGCAGCTAGCAAGAGATGTCAAGAGTAACAAGAAGGGTTTCTTCAGGTATGTTGGCAACAAGAAGAAAGCCAAGGAAAGTGTGGGCCCCTTACTGAATGAGGGAGGCAACCCAGTGACAGAGGATGTGGAAAAAGCTAATGTGCTCAATGCTTTTTTTGCCTCTGTCTTCACTAATAAGGACAGCTCCCAGACTGCTGCGCTGGGCATCACAACATGGGGAGTAGATGGCCAGCCCTCTGTGGAGAAAGAGGTGGTTAGGGACTATTTAGAAAAGCTGGACGTGCACAAGTCCATGGGGCCGGACGAGTTGCATCCGAGAGTGCTGAAGGAATTGGTGGCTGTGATTGCAGAGCCATTGGCCATTATCTTTGAAAACTCGTGGCGAATGGGGGAAGTCCCAGATGACTGGAAAAAGGCTAATGTAGTGCCAATCTTTAAAAAAGGGAAGAAGGAGGATCCTGGGAACTACAGGCCAGTCAACCTCTCCTCAGTCCCCGGAAAAATCATGGAGCAGGTCCTCAAGGAATCAATCCTGAAACACTTACATGAGAGGAAAGTGATCAGGAACAGTCAGCATGGATTCACCAAAGGAAGGTCATGCCTGACTAATCTAATCGCCTTCTATGATGAGATTACTGGTCCTGTGGATGAAGGGAAAGCAGTGGATGTATTGTTTCTTGACTTTAGCAAAGCTTTTGACAATGTCTCCCACAGTATTCTTGTCAGCAAGTTAAAGAAGTATGGGCTGGATGAATGCACTATAAGGTGGGTAGAAAGTTGGCTAGATTGTCGGTCTCAACGGGTAGTGATCAATGGCTCCATGTCTAGTTGGCAGCCGGTGTCAAGTGGAGTGCCCCAGGGGTTGGTACTGGAGCCGGTTTTGTCCAATATCTTCATAAATGATCTGGAGGATGGTGTAGATTGCACTCTCAGCAAATTTGCGGATGATACTAAACTGGGAGGAGTGGTAGATACGCTGGAGGGGAGGGATAGGATACACAGGGACCTAGACAAATTGGAGGATTGGGCCAAAAGAAATCTGATGAGGTTCAATAAGGATAAGTGCAGGGTCCTGCACTTAGGACGGAAGAACCCAATGCACAGCTACAGACTAGGGACCGAATGGCTAGGCAGCAGTTCTGCGGAAAAGGACCTAGGGGTGACAGTGGACGAGAAGCTGGATATGAGTCAGCAGTGTGCCCTTGTTGCCAAGAAGGCCAATGGCATTTTGGGATGTATAAGTAGGGGCATAGCGACCAGATCGAGGGACGTGATCGTTCCCCTCTATTCGACATTGGTGAGGCCTCATCTGGAGTACTGTGTCCAGTTTTGGGCCCCACACTACAAGAAGGATGTGGATAAATTGGAGAGAGTCCAGCGAAGGGCAACAAAAATGATTAGGGGTCTGGAACACATGACTTATGAGGAGAGGCTGAGGGAACTGGGATTGTTTAGTCTGCAGAAGAGAAGAATGAGGGGGGATTTGATAGCTGCTTTCAACTACCTGAGAGGTGGTTCCAGAGAGGATGGTTCTAGACTATTCTCAGTGGTGGAAGAGGACAGGACAAGGAGTAATGGTCTCAAGTTGCAGTGGGGGAGGTTTAGGTTGGATATTAGGAAAAACTTTTTCACTAGGAGGGTGGTGAAACACTGGAATGCATTGCATAGGGATGTGGTAGAATCTCCTTCCTTAGAAGTTTTTAAGGTCAAGCTTGACAAAGCCCTGGCTGGGATGATTTAATTGGGGATGGGTCCTGCTTTTGAGCAGGGGGTTGGACTAGACCTGAGGTCCCTTCCAACCCTGATATTCTATGATTCTATGATTCTATGATCTGTTCCCCTGAGTCTCTCCCACATGCAATGTGTGTGTGTGTGCACGTGTGTGTGTGTGCGTGTGTAAGGGGACTGGTATGGGATTAAGGGTCTTTACCACGAATTGGGCTTGATTACCCTCTGAGGAGTGGCTAGTGTCCTCTAGCCTGCATTTTTACCCAGTACCAAGCCTTGCTACTTGTGCTGGATGCTGACAAAAAAATTTACCCCTAAACTGTAATTTCTTCTGATGAAATGTACTAGTTATTGGTTGAAAGTTTGGCAGTTTGAAAGCATAGTGGTTTTGTTTGTTATTTGCAATGAGTCACATTGCTAACTTTACTTGTAGCTATAGTAAATGAGCACAGTCTTTGTAGCTCTCTGACTTTCATAAAGTCATGATAATTTGTGAACCAGCAATTTCCTCTCGCTAACTCTCTAAGCTCTTTGTTCAGCAGTGAATTGCTCATTTGTGGTGCAGCAATTGTATACAAGGTAGCCTCCCCATCATTATGTGCTCAGCCATGTCTTACATAGGTGTTTGGATTTCTATTAGTGCTGGTTAGTCTGTGATATGTGTTACTTTAGAGATGTAAATGTTGGTCAGAGCTCTACACTTTAATTGAATAGTGCCATGGGATGGAACTCATAGTATATTGATCCAGAAATGAGAGTGCTATCCACAGAGCCACAAGAATGCTAGGCTAAATTGCAGTTTAATATAAGAGCAGGAGTAATATTTTCTCCCTGGAACATGTGATTTAGACTCAGAACTTAGGTTGAGTATTTATAGTTAAAGAAGAATATTAGGTATAAACTGAGAAGAAAGGAAATCTATCCCCATCATTCTGGTTTTTCCAGAGATGAGGTTATTCAATAACTACAGGCAGAGGAGACTGGGATACAGCAGATCATTGTTTGGGGATCTCTGAAGTGGAGCTTGTCTCTGTATCATTAACTGTTGTACTCCAACTCTCTGGAGGTGTCTCTGGGGGTGCTCACATAGGACAGTATTTATAGTTAAGAAAGGGGTGAGGACGAGAGTCTTAAAGGGGCAGGGCTGCAGACTGTTGCAGAAGTGGCACTGTCTACCACGGAAATCCACCAATTAATGCTGACCACGTAAGCATGGTCTGTGCTGTTTCTCCCCTGCCGCTTGCAGTTTAGATCCTCTTTTAGGGCGTATTCTCCAAGGACAGTAGCCTGTGGGCAACACTTGGCAGCGCTGCTCCTACAGGACCGCTGAGAAAGAGGGCTATGAGCAAGGCTGGCTGGAAAACCAGAATTTCGTTTTGTGAAAATGTTTGAAGTTTCAAAATACATTTTTGTTTCTGCTTCAGAATGGAACTGAGGCCTCTGGAAATTTTTCACAAAAAAATGAAGAAAACTCCTTTACCCAGAACAGCTAATAACCCAGTGGTTAGGGCACTCCCTAGACTGTAGGAGACCCAGGTTGAAGTTCTTGCTCTGTCTGATTTGGGCTACAGAATCAGTCTTTCCTGTTGAAGCTATTTTACCTTATACAAATAATCAAACACCCACTGGACTGGAAATAGCCTGGTGTTTAGGGCATGTACCTGGGTCTCCCTTATCCAGCTAAGTGCCCTAAACACAGGGGTATTTGGCTATGCTAGGCTTTAGGGTCTCTCTCTCTCTCAGTTCCTTTGTGGACCTGAGAAAACTTATCAATGAGAGCTTCATCCAAAGCAATACATGTTGTGGGGAAAACCAGTTCTAGCTATAAGGGTCTGAAAAACCAGGTAAGGGCTTCTGCACTTTCACAGATATCGGGGGGTTAAGGCTAGTTTGGTAGGGAGGGGGCACACCCTGCTTTCAAAATAAAATAATTCCAGGGAGGCTCATGTGCCCAGTTTGTCAGATTTCCTCTGTCCCTGAGCAGCACTCCATGGAAACGATCAGGCTCTTTATGTTTATCTACTCTCAGTGATAGCATTCATGGGAATAGTGCCATGGATCCATGAATAACATTTGAGTAAGAGCAACTCAATGTTTCTGGAAGTACTGGCTTCCAGTGGTTTCACTTCTTGAAGTGATGTCACAGAACTGTGGAGTGTTGATAGCTGGGGTAGCTGATATCAGACTAGTTCAAATGACTGAGCCTTAAAGTTGTTCAGACACTTGCAAATACAGATTATTGTTGCTACAGTAAATTTTATAAACCTTTCTTAAAGAAAGTGAGAATAAACTCCAAAGACAACAAATAAAGAAAATACAGCCAACCTAGTAATATAAACTGGTCTGGTTACAAAATGAAATAGCTATCTTCACTACAAAGAAAAAGAAAAGACACTTCTGTGCAAAGTATATAATTTTTGTTTTAATTTTATACTGACTACATTAAAAAAATACAACACTCTAAGATGTCTATCGTCTTCACAGTGTTGTAGCCATGCTGGTCCCAGGATATTAGAGAGAGACAAGGTGGGCAAGATAATATCTTTTATTGGACCAAATTCTGTTGGTGACCTGAAGAAGAGCTCTGTGTATCTCAAAAGCTTGTCTGCTTCACCAACAGAAGCTGGTCCAATAAAAGATATTACCTCTCCCACCTTGTCTCTCTACGGTCTTTGCCATTATTAAGAAAACACAAAAAAGGCAGAGTTTTCTATTTAAAAATCTTGATTTTGTTGACATTATTCTTATATAACTCTTGATGTTTTAATAGTTAATACCAGAGTAGTATTTTGCTTATTCTTCTCTAATGACTGTCCAGTATAAATGATATTGCCTATCAGTAGATGTTTCAACTTGTATAAAAGAATTATTCTAGAAGACAAATAAAGATATCTTCTTAGATTCTGGAAGGCTACAAGATCATCCAAATTAAATTCCTGCTTATCTCTGTGGAGATTTAAAGATAATGTAAAATGATTAGGACTAAGTTTAGGGCAAAATAGCTTTTAATAAAAATTAAATGCTTTTCCGCACGGTGAAAACGGGAATAATATGGAGCCTCTTTCCTTTTTTCTTATTTGAAGTATTGCATTCAGGCAGCAGGAGCAACTAAGGATGGAAAAATATGTGCCACTAAATTTCAAATTCATTTTAGCATCAAGGACTGGAATTTTAATCACAGAATTCAATTTTCTGAGGTTAAAATTCTATTGATAACACAGGACGCACAGCCACCTTAAAGAAGAACGTGTCAAGGGCAAGGTCCGATGGTGCCTTGAGAGGTGGTGATCTGATTAGCAATGATGATAAATAGATGGTGTTAGTGTTGTACTTAGATTGTCATTTCTGGAAACCTGAATTCAAACAACTTCCAAAAGTGGGTCCCTTGATATCAAATTCCTCCTCTAGAAATATGGACAAGTAATAAAAAAACATAGACATTTTACGATTTCAAATTTTAAACAAAGCTAAGCTATGTTTCTTCGTGTCCATATGTTTGATAATGATGCTCTTATTGTTCAAAAGAGTGAGACACTGAAAATTACAAAACAAAATCCTGCCTATTTGTTTAGAAGGAAGGTGATTTTAATTGTTAACAAGGTATAGTACTAAACTGAACAATGAATTGATTTCTTACTATGGAGATACTAAAATATTACCCTTGCCTACACAACTAGGTCATCTAGTCCAACCCCCTGTTAAAAGCAGGACCAACCTCAACTAAATCATCCCAGCCAGGGCTTTATCAAGCCAGGCCTTAAAAACCTGTAAGGATGGAGATTCCACCACCAAAGCTGTATTAAGTCAGTGTTCCATTGTAAACTTTTGAGCAAATAACCATAACATTTTGTTCAGCATTCTGAACATTTCATAGTTACTATCAACCTCCATTCCCCAGGTGTTCATAACTCTGAGGTACTACTGTAACCTCTTCTCACATGACTGTGTGATAAGAAAAAATGAGAGACTCGTGTAAAACCCTGTTAGTAATTTTTAACTCGAGCAGACAGTAACATTTTTAAGGTTTTTTTAAATAAAGGTAAACTATCAGAGACACTGAGTTATAATTTTCTTGGAACTAGATCTTGCAACAGGAATGCAAGTCTGCAGGAGAGGTTTAAGGCCTGGGCCATGTAATTGACATTGGCCTGAGGACTGTACTTTTTAAAAGATTTCGAGAAGATAGGAGAAGATACAGATGGCAATATTTTTATCCTACAAAGCTTTGAGTCATTTGTTAGATTAAGGGTAAAATTTTCAAAAGAACCTAACTGATTTAGGGATCTAAGTCCCTTTTTCAAGAGTGGTTTAGGCACTGAAGAGACTAAAGGCTTGGGGATCTAAGTCCCTTTTTCAAGAGTGGTTTAGGCACTAAAGAGACTAAAGGCTTGTCTACACAGAGGCTCAACATATGGAAGCCACAGTGTAAATCTAGAACACTAGCATGTCATCCATGACATCTCTGGCTCTACGGTCCTAAATCACTTAGTCACTTTTGAAAATGTCACTCCAAGGAATTGTTATTACATAATTTTACAATTTTTTTCAATTTTCAACACTTCTTAAAACTGTAAACTGGGTTTCAGTCTTTTGAAATTGTTAATAACTTTGGTCTCATTGAAAATTCTTATTTACTGGATGCTTAAGTAGAACAAACCTTCATTTCTGAATTGAACAAAGTTCTGACAATTGTTCTTGATCTGTAGAAAATTGATCTAATTCTTACAACTCTGTAACATATCTTACTTGTAGTACCTTGACCAATTTTCTTTCTGACCAGAGATGGTGTAATTCAGCTACATTTTTATGTTGGTCTATTTTATATGTGCAGAAGACTTTTAAAAATATATACATAAAAATCAAAAAGCCATATAAATGTTTCTGTGAGAGCTCCATAGGTCATATTCTCTTTCCTGGAGATTAAAGGCAAGACCTTCAACTTGTGTAATCAGTGTAACAAATTACACCAGCTAAATTTCTGGCCTAAATTATTTAATCTGTTCAAGTAGAATCTTTCTGCCTGCAATTTTCATGGGAGCAATACTCTTCATCTCCCATCATTCCATCTTTCTGGGGGCTTCAGAATCATTCTGTTTTAAACTATTCTTGGCTATTTACAGAGCTGGACTTCAGCTTTCAGACCTCTGTCTCCATGGCTGAAGTGGTTTTAGAGGTGTTGCTGAAATCCATTAAACCCACTAGAATTTAATGATTCAAATGAGACACATAAGTATCATTTAGGGGACAGGTCTGTTATCTTAAGATCACACAGTCTCCTAAAGTAAAATCCTGCCCATACTGAAGATATTGGCAAAACTCTCATTGACTTCAAAGGGGCAAGGATTTCACCCCAGATATCTGCAATCTATTAATCTGTCATATGCGTGCATTGAAAATATACAAATATTAATGACAAGATTAGAGAGGAAAGTAACTTCATAAGTACAGATCTATGGGTTATCTATTTTTAACTGGCTGTACAACAGTCTCATCTGATGTGCGAATCCCTAAAATGCTTACTGGTATATTGAGCCAAGGCCCAGTTTATTAGATTCCAAACAAACTACATTGTATTCAGAGGGACAAAAGCTAATACCAGCAAAGTTCTACTGAACCAAAAATGTAAGAGTAAATGTAATTTCTTCCAAAAATCACATGATGCCCCTCTATTCTGGGTAATCATTCATGCTTGTCAGCAGTGAGACAGATTTAAATTGGAAAAGCTTTTATTTCTTAAAACTTTCCCTTGGCTCTTGTTTCATTCTTACATTCCAAGTGCACTAACATTCCACTCAAATACACTTTTCATACCTTTTGCACACCCTTTCCTATGTACTCATTTCTCACTTGAGTGCTGTCAAGAGGCAATGCTAATGTACTTCTATTTCTTTGTAATTATTCCTCCCTGATTGATATTAGTTATCATCAAAATGTTCAGAATGACTTCTTTCCTCGTTTCAGATGAGCGACACAATCAAATACAATTGATAGGAGAAATTAGCTCTCTTCTTGATTGACAAAATATTGCAATCGTGAAGATTTAATTTTCCCCACCACCCAGAATTCATCCCTCGATGGGTGAATGGCTATTTTCTCCTCTCTCAGTACAGTATTTCTTTCTGAGACATTTGGGAATATTGGAATGAGTAAGGACTATTAGTGTGAGTAGAGACTGCAAGATGATTCTAATCCAGTCATGGACAATATAGATCAGATACATATACCATAATCACTGAAAAGCTCTGCAGAACTGTGAGTTAAGGAGGGCGATGAAGGAAAAGAGGGAAGAAGAATATCCCTCAGCAATCACAATCTGTAATGCGGTTTACAGACCCTGTGCTGAGTGTAGGCAGAGGCCCCACCCTCCATCCCAGTAACGGTGTACTAGTGACACCAAAACCTCTCATCTCCTGTGGGTGTAGGCTAGCATTGGCAGTTTGGGGTTTTCTGGCCAGGGTAATGTGGGACACCTTAGGTTCATTTTTGCTGCTGATTCTAGTGGGAAGGTAGAGCTAAAGCAGGTAAAGTTGAAGTGGCCTCATCTCTCCCCACACTAATAAACATTATCAGTGATAATGTCTCACATAGATTATTGCTATCTATCTACCTAACTGTCTAACTACCTACCTACTGCTATGGCTCCATCACGGTGGCATTTGACTGCCTCACAAATACTTACGTATCTATACTTACAACACCTCTCTGGCAATACCAGTTATTGTGAGCACATAACCAAATATTAGTCAATGGGATTTTCAGAAAAATTATGTCCTCTGTGTGTTTAATGTAGCTACTAGTTCTTACTACCCCATTTAAGCAAAAAACAAATAGGGATATGTACAAACTGATTTTAGCAAAAACAGTGTCCTTTAGACTTACACATACTTGGACAAATATGGTAGGAAGTAATTTCCAAATGTAAGTCAAATTAGAAAGAATGAGTTCATCATGATTCCTGTATGGAAATGCCACACAAAGGCACATTTAATTTGAAATGTCTTTTTTTTTAAAAAAAATATGCAGATGACTAAAAGGGAGTGATTTTGGTGAGGGCAGTGAAGGAGGAAAATATTGAGTTATTCAATCATGCAAATATATGTGAGCATTTCTCATATTGTCATTTGGATAAAATCTGCATTAAGGTGCCACAACAGTGGCCTGGTCCTACTGCTATGTTCAGATTTCCATGGGAGATACACAATCCCATGCTCCCATGATGATTCTGAAGTAATGAATGGAGTCTAGTCTCTCATTTCCATTCTGGAAGTCATTGAGGGTTCTTTGGAAACAGCCTGCTTTGACATTAGAATACAACCGATAAAAAGTGCCCCTCACGGCACTCCAGACATTCCTTTGGCCAACTGAAGAGAAGCATCGATGGGCACTGGAGAGCACTGTGTTCACTATTCTATTCTCTTTGGTTAGAAAAAGATGATCCAACCTGAGGGAATAAAAAGAATCGAACAGTGGGGATCCTCTGAGCTATGAGAAGAGCTTGGATGATCACATGAGATGACGGTAAGAGATGCTTGAAAGGAGTAGGTCAGTTGCTTTATTTGTTTATTTTAAATGTTGGTTTTGAAAGAGCTGGCAGGAATGTCTGTGGATGCTCCTTCATTAAAGATTTCATCAAAGACACAAATATTTTAAGACCAGAAGAGGCCGTTATGATCTAGTTTGACCCCCTGCACAACGTAGAATTTTACCAAACTTGCATCAAGCCCATAACTTCTGGTAGAGCTAACGAACATCTTTTAGAAAGACATATTTTATTTACTGTGCTGCATGGGTGACAAATGAACGCACCATTGAGGGAGTATAGCCCCCGGCCCTGCCCACTCTGCCAGAGGCCCTGCCCTTCCCCTCCCCCACCAAAGCCTAGAACACACAGCCTGTGGCCGCCGGCCCCACAGCACGGTGGGTGGCATGGCCGGAGCGCCCCCAGCCCCAGTGCTGGGCAGGTGGGCAGCATGGCCAGAGCGCCCCCAATCCCAGAGCACCCCCCAGCCCCAGATCGCTGGGTGGGTGGTGTGGTCCCAATGCCCCCAGAGCTGAACAAGTGGACGGATGGGCGGTGCAATGTGCCCAGCCCCAGCACCCCAAGCCTTGTGCGCACCAGCCCCAGCCTGCCTGCCCGAGCCTAAGCCACAGAAGAGTGGGAAGGAAACTGGAAGTAGGCGGGGGGTGGGGTCTGGGGGTGGAGCATGAGCAGGGCCATGCCAGGCCGTTTGGGGAGGCACAGCCTTCCCCTGCCTATGCTACCCGCTGCCCATGCTGTGCTGCCTGTCTGAGCCTTGGAGTTGAATATTTTGAGCCAGTTTCTCAGCGGGTGCAAATCAACATTTTCAGATTTACACCATCAGAGAATCTGGCACCTTTATGTTTGTCTCCACCACAAACGTCAATGAACAAACAGTGTAGTACAAATGTGTGTGACAGTTCAGCAGTGTCTGTATTCCCTGAGCAGTGGGCAGGGATTTTTAATTTCACACTTCTTACCCAGCAGATTCCAGACCCTTAGCAAACATGAACATTAATGCCAATATATTACTTGTGGTCTCTCTGTGTGTATATATATGTTTGTGTGTATATAGAGGAAAATGGTTATTTAGAATTGTGGGAATATTGGTAACAAAGGAAGAAAGTCTGGCTGAGTTTCTCAATTAGGGAGCATGCACAAGAAATCATTCATTTATTATTCTCATAATATTTTATTACTGTCAGGGCTGACTTGAAAACAAGACTTCTGTTTCACAAAATATTTTGAAGTTTCACTGGGCTATTGGCTCCTGTGAGGTGTCTTTTGCTTTGGTTTTGACCAGAAAATTTCATGCAATGTTTTTTGACAAATCAGCATTTTCCAACAAAAAAATGTTTTGATGAACAAGTACCGATTGGCTCTAATTACAGTAACATCTAAACGTTCCAACCAAGACAGTGGGCCCCATTGTACTGGGCACTGTACATGCACATAGTAAGAGACAGTCCCTGCCCAAAGAGTTTACCATCTAAACCAACTGATTGGGGGAGAAAAAGTAGTTACCCCTGGTTTGTACATGAGGCACAGAGAGCATAGACGGCTGTCCCTGGAAATTTATATCAGAACTGAGACCCAAACTCAGTTCTTAAGAATCCAAGTCCAGTGCCTTAACCACCAGATCATATTCCCAGTCATGGATGGTCTTTTAGATAAAGCACCTGGTACTTCTTGCACTATTGAAGTCCATTGTAGAGGGATTATATTTCATGACACTGTCTGTTTATAGTGCCAATACAACCATGTCATTGTCATGTTTGTTTTCTTATCTTTCCTCAGGATTGTTCACCTCATCTGAAACTGGACATACATCAACTGAAACAGAAATGGCCCAGAGAAAGTTAATGAAGATGGATAGGAGCACAGGGTGTTCGAGAGCTGGGATAGCTTTCAGATGAGAAGGAAATAAACATCTATTAATTTGAAAAAGGGAAGCTTAAGAGGAAAAACAATGTCTAGTACAGTGAAAGCCATCTAGACACTCCCATCCCATAGTACAAGAACAAAAAGACATTCAATCAAATGTAGAGGAAACATTTCAAATAATTAAAAAGAAATATATTTTAACTTAAAATATCATGAACCTGTGGAACTCATAGCTAGAGGATTTATCATCATTAAGGGCAATCAACCAGTAATAAGATTACTTATTGTGGGCTTAATTCTGCTCTCAAACCAGCTTTACACTGACTTCATTCGAGTTACCCCTCACGTGCACAGGTTTAAATGAGAACAGCATGAGGCCTAATATATGAATAAGACTAGCAACTAAAGTTATACCAGCTAGTATAGGAAAGGCTATCAGTCCAAATAAAGGCTGTCAACCATTATACCTCAGGACATAATCCCTGGAGGCCAGGAAACATTTCTACTCTCAGAGATTCTATTGCACAACGGATCAAGTATATTTTGTATTTTTTGAGGGAGGGGCATGAGGAAAGGAGAGTTTATCTTCTTCATGCATGGTAGAGAGACCTCTCTACCCGTTCCCCAGTGAAATGTCTCCCATTGCCACTGTCTCTACCCATACTGAAGCAACTGCAACCTCCTCCCAACTTGGAAGAATTTTTGTTGACACTCCTCTCACATACAAGCAGGTGGAGGACTATGCTCCCTCCTGCTAATAGGTAGCTGAGGGAGTGCTCCTTGGCACTACAGAAGATACAAAAAAAGTGCCCACAGCAAAGGTAAAGCATATTAGATATATGGATCATAATGCTAGAACTATCACTGCCCCTTACTCTGATTATAGTCACTTCCAATTAGGAATGAGCCAATCACTTTGGAGTAAAAGAAGAACTGACCTTTCCCCCAAATTTAAATGAGCCCCACAGTTTAGTTCTTGCCTGTGCTCTGTATCTATCTTGGTACTTGTATGACCCTCATCATCATAATATCTGAATACCTGGCAATGAGGCACTCATTTACGCATGCAGTCCATGAATTTTTCTTTTAATTACTAAAGAGATCTTCTGTGGTTCATTTTAGAACCGCATTTTATGTGCTTTACAAAAGGCTGCTAAAGCTGTCTTCCCCCTACCTTTTAATAAAAGTGCCCCAGCCCCGCACGGGCGTGTGCACACACACACACACTTACACTTTTTGGTCTTTCAGTAAATGTCAGAAATCAAGAATTTTCCTGAAACATGGTAGGCAACACATGTCAATCTTGTTAAGTCACCTTTGCCGTGTGCTTTTAGTATACATTCTGTCTTAGTTTAAACAAAATGCTCATAATCTGTGGGAAAAAACAGGAACATCGGCCCAAATCCTCAAAGATATTTAGATGCCTAAATGCCATTGAAATCAATGGGAGGTAGGTGAGTAAATATCTTTGAGGCTCTGGGTCAGATATTTGGAAACTACATTTTCTGAAATACAGATATAGAAATGTGGGATTGAAAGGGACCTCAAGAAGTCATCTAGTCCACCCCCCGGCACTGAAGCAGATGGGATGGATCTGCAAATCAGGGGAGTACAGTTCCCATTAGCTCCTTCCCTACTGCACATCCCCTTCCTCATGGCCAAGTTCGAGGAAAGATCCCGAAGCAGGAGGTGGCTGGGATCTGTGGGAACAGCTGCCACATCAGAGGTGGGCAAACTGCATTCCGCGGGCCATATCCGGCCCCCGGGACCATCCTGCCCGGTCCTTCAGTTCCCAGCCGGGGAGGCTAGCCCCTGGCCCCTCCCCTGCTGTCCTCCCTCCCCCGCAGCCTCAGTTCCCCGTGCCTCCAGCGCTCTGGGCAGAGGGGCTGCGAGCTCCTTCCAGACAGTGCGGCTGCGAGAGCCATCGGCCTGCTCCAGTGCTCTAGACTGCACGGCAGCATGGCTGGCTCCAGCTGGGCGGCACAGCTGCCAGTCCTGATGCTCTAAGGGGTAAGGGGGTGGGGAGAGGGGGCATTGGATAAGGGGTAGGGATTCCCAGGGGGCAGTCAGAGGACAGGGAGCAGGGGGTGGTTGGACAGGTGTGGGAGTCCAGGGGGCCTGTCAGGGGGCGAGGATGTGAATAGGGGTCAGGGTAGTCAGGGGACAGGGAGCAGGGGGGTTGGATAGGGGATGAGGTCTTGGGGGGGCAGTTAGGGGCGGGGGGTCCCAGGAGGGGGCGGTCAGAGGACAAGGAACAGGGGGATTGGATGGGTCGGAGGTTGTGGGGGGGCAGTCAGGGGGCGGGAAGTGGGCAGATAGGGGGTAGATAGGGGGCAGGGGCCAGGCTGTTTGGGGAGGCACAGCCTTCCCTACCCAGCCCTCCATACAGTTTTGGAACCCCGATGTGCCCCTTAGGCCAAAATGTTTGCCCACCCCTGTGCCACCTGGTTAGCTAGAAGTTGCAGAAAAGCTCCAGGCAGAAAAGATTCCCCAGGAACTGTAAGAGCCTTGTGGGGAACAGGCTGTGACTGTCAGACATTACAGCCAGGTGCAGGTTTGTGTGGGACTTTGGGGGAGCAACAGCAGCTAGGCAGGAAGCCAATAGAGGGGGTTCCCAAAGAGATACACTAACTTAGCCTGGCCTGAAAACCTGCATGTGCCTATTTGTTTGGAATAGAGACTGCACCGGAGAGGGCATCCCAAGCACTAGGCTGAAGAGCCCTGACTCTCAATTGGACTGCCCCAGGGACCTAAACAAGAGCCAGTATTGCTCACTTTGAACTGTAACTGTTTAAGCCTCTGTACTTAGGGCATTTGCAACATTTCCCTTCCCTGCTAGCTCTAGTAAAATAACCTTGCCCTTAGCCATGCATCTGAGTTTTTATTGGGACCCAGCAGGGCTAGCACCTACAAAGCCTACCTGGGGAAGCACCTGCAGCACTTGCTTCGGAACTGTGGTACACCTTGCATGCAACTGGCACCCTCCAGGCTTGGTGTACCGAGAAGCCATAATAATTACACAGGATTAAGTATACCTAGACCATCCTTGACAGGTGTTTGTCTAACTTGTTCTTAAAACCCTCTGGTGATGGGGATTTCAGCACCTCCCTAGGTTACCTGTTCCTGTGCTTAACTATCCTTACAGTTAGAATGTTTTTCATAATATTTAACCAAAATATTTGTTGCTGTAAACTAAGATGATTCTTTCTTGTCCTACCCTCAGTGGACGTGGAGAACAATTGTTTACAGTCCTCTTTATAACAGTCTTTATCATATTTGAAGACTGTTATCATGTTTTCCCTCAGCCTTCTCTTGTCTAGACTAAACATGCTCAGTTCTTTCAACCTTTTATCCCTTTTCTCCTCTTCTCTGGACTCTCCAATTTGCTCACACCTTTCTTAAAGTTTATTGCTCAAAATAGGTGACATTACTCCAGCTGAGACCTCACCAGAGCTGAGTACAGTGAAACAGTTACCTCCCGTGTCTTACTTATGACATTCCTGTTAATACATCCCAGAATGACATTTGCCTTTTTTGCCTTACTATCACACTGTTGGCTCATACTCAATTTGTGATCCACTAACCTTAAAATTCTACCAGTTATTTTTATTTTTATTTTTTCACATGACTTTTCCTTCCTGAGTGTAATACTTTGTACTTGTCTTTATTGAATTACATCTTATTCATTTCAGACCAATTCTCCGATTTATCAAGATGATTCTGAATTCTAATCCTGTCCTTCAAACCCCCCCCCCCAGCTTGGTGCTGTCCACAAATTTTATAAGCATACTTTCTATTCTATCTTCCAAGTTGTTAATGAAAATATTGAACAGCAATGAATCCAAGACAGATGCTTGTGGGGTCCCATTTAATATGTCCTCCCATGGGTCTCTACATTGCCATTGGATTGTTCAGCAATAAATCAGTGTTTAGTTTTATTGGGTTTGTGTGTCTCAAACACGGATAGGTGTTAGCTAGTCTTAATGTTTACTTTAGAACAGTTTATCCAAAAAAAAAAAAAAAAAAACGTATTCTGAACCAGAAGTTCCTCCTCTGTTTCAGGTTTTGCATCAGCCTATTGACTTTGTAATCTGAAAACTCTTGGTCTTTAATGATCTGTATCACATCTGTATGCATGAAACTGTCTTCTTACCTCCTCAACAATACAGAAACATTAGGCATATAGTGCAAAGCTCTTTCAATTCATTCTTTATGCAACTGTGGTTTTGTAAAATGCAACCATTTTTGCATTAAAAACAAGACTGTAGTGATTTGGGATAGTTATGTCATTAAACTGAGCTAATGAGCTTCTGACACCATTCAGGTGTGTTACTGGTGAACGTAGTAACCTTACCCACTTTGCATGAGGGGTCAGGGTTTGTTTATGCTTAATGACAGTGAGTATCTGGGTGCTGACATACTGCCTCTCATTCTTTTAAAAATATTCTAAAGACAGTAGTATCAATAATGCAAATTGTAGCATTGTGGGCTGTTATTACAGAATATCATTGTAATTTGAAAGAGCTTTAAAGCCAGTTTAACAGCTACCTAAAATTGTGCAGAATAAGGAATTCCTGGGTGGTGTATCCAGCTCTTTGCCAATATCATTATAGGAGTCCAGGGCAAGCAAAAGGGAAACAATTAAGCCCCTCAACTTCAGTGACCCCATCTGACTGAATGGCCTTTTGAGGCCATGGGTGTTTGGGAACAATTTAGATTAGGCCTCAGATCTCCAGTCAACGCTCCAAGCAGAGAGTCCCAAAGGGAGGATTGTCATCAGAATGTTCAACCTGTTTGGCTTAACCATATTGATTTGTTTCTGGATGAGTTGTTAGGAGCTTTTCAAATTCTCTTTCCCTTTCATTTTGTATGGAGAATTTTCAGAAGGAGGAGTTTCCACTAATGGGCCATAGTAGTACAGAAAAAGAAAGAAAGAAAGAAAGAAAGAAAGAAAGAAAGAAAGAAAGAAAGAAAGAAAGAAAGAAAGAAAGAAAGAAAGAAAGTATGCTTTCTGAGATCAGGAGGTGTGTTTTATGGTTACTGAATTTTTTTGAACAATTTAGGCATAAAGGTTGGCCTTAGATTACGTAGTACTGTATGACTGCATGCCATTTTCACACTTCCAGACTATCCGCCTCGCCTTCTGTCTCATTTGGCTGTTGTTTGAGTTCCAGTATTTTGTCCTACATTTCAGAAAGGTATGAGGCCTTTCCATAGAAGGAGAACATTGGTATGTGTACATGCGAAGGAGGAATATGGGGACCCTGTGACAATAATTCTGAGGAATAGCATTTTTCAAACCTTTTTATACTACACACAATAAAATACATAGTTGTGACTATAAAAATGATTTGTTTCAAGATAACAAAGCAACCTGAGAGAAAAAGCAAAATTATCCACTTCCAGCTGCCTCTCTATGCCAATGTCGTTCTAACTCAATGCTCTACATGTCAAGGAACAGCTTTCTTTTGACTGGGTTAATTCTTGATTCCTATGTATGGTCTGCATGAATTACAGTGTTAACAGCTCGAACTTACCTATTGAATCAGGTGGCATCTGTTTTGCATGGGGCTGGGAAGAGATTGATCTAACAGACTTCTTTAGTCTTTTTCTTCTCCTCTCTCTCTTTTCTGAATATAGTAATGAAATAAATGGACAGAAGTTGCATAACAGCATAAATAGTATGACTGTTTCAAACCCTTTTGTGTTTGGCAAGTGTAGACAGGACAAAGCAAGAACATATGCCAAAAATTGTGTTTATGACAAGTGGAGTGAGCAAAACTCTTCCTTACTGCTGCTGTTCCATTTACTCCTGGGACAAGAGTGCAAAGTCAGTCCAAACTGATCTAATAGGAAATCAGAAAAATCTTCAGTTTCAGCAGGGTCTTCAGTGAAAGACAATCTGCGTGGTCACAAACTGCTTTCTTGTAGCATATTGTATACTGTATTTTATTGCTCATATCCAAAACCTATCCAGCAGTGACACAGGCTTGGCAGTCTCATTTTGAAATTCTTTCTGCCAACAAGATGTCTTTGGAAGGGGGAAACCAACAGGAACTTAAATTCTTCACAGCTTGCTGAGATAAGGGGATCTTGGCAATTACTGAGTGATAGATTGCTGCCCTAAACCCTTAATTTCATGCTCTTTTTCGGTACTGTGGTTTTGTTCCAATTGGCTCCCTGCCTTGGAATCTACTACACACTGCTAGGTTAAATGTGATAGACAGCCCATAGCAAAACCAATCAGTTATTTTGACAGTAGGCTCAGAAGAGGTCAGGGACACTTCCCAAAAGCTCGTGTGGTGAGTCTTCAGCACTCTGAGGCAAAAAGTCGGCATGACTCTTCTTTCGATTGACTTGCACATTCTTCTCTCCTCCTCTCCTCCCCCTCCCCCCTACAGTCCTAGCCAGCTTTGACTAGAGGAGCAGTCTCAGGGCACCTACAATATTTTCTTCATTGTCCAACATGAGCATACTGTGATTCTAATTTAAATAAACTGACTTATTACATGTAGTGGTGAAAAATCCCAATTAATATCACATGTAAGGGGATACCCGTTTGATATTCATATAATATAATCTCTTTTAAGGGTAAAGTTGTGCTTTTGCTAAGCAGCATCTCTGGAGCATATGTAATATAGCCTGCTAGTTTGCTATAGTATTATAAATGGTGGTTATTCCCTTATTTTTCAAGACATTTAACATATTCTAGGTTCTCTGTCTAGAAATAGACCTTATTGAGGCCCTAAAATTAAAAGGAAAACCATAATCAGGGAGATAAAAAAAAGGAAATTTTGTTTTTGTTTACAATGCAGGTGATTTTTTCTCTTATCCCTCCACACTTCTTCCCCTCCCCGAACAAGAAAAGAATAGAAAATTGCCAAAAAAGAAAAAGGGTTTGTATTCTCAATAGAGAAAGATAGTCCCCAATCCAGCAAACTCTTACTCACATAGCACTTTTATTTATGAAAATTTCCAGTGAAATGAAACTTAAAAAAAAAAGCCGCTAGAAACTATGGAAATATAAAAATCATTTTGTTTTGATACTGTTGAATCATAATTTAATATGTAACACATTGAATTGTACATACACTATAATATACTATAATGTAGAAAATATGTTAACATTCAAATTAATATACAATATTAATATGATCTATTATATATTTATTGTAAAGCATGCAATTTCTTATTAAAATTAACACTCAATATAATATGAAATTCCAAATAAAATGAATCAAAATAATAAAGTTTAAACAAAATGTTTTACCTTGTCAAAACAAAATGTTTCAATATTACAAAACTTAAATGTAAAAGTTGAATGTAAATGTTGAATATCAACTTTTTCCTAGTGAAAATTTTGTCAGAATTGACCTGTTCTTGCAAAACATTTTGATTTAGACAAAACTGCATCTTTTTTTTATGGAAAACTGTTGCAGCAAAACACTTCTGACCAACTCTACTCCGAATCTAACTTCCATATACCATTCATTGTGTACTTTTTATTCTGAGCCGCTTTTATATATTTCTTTCCAAAGGTAAATCCAAATCTTTATATTCTCTCATCATATGAAAGTTTTTCCATGCCCCTAACCATTCTTTTAATCCTTGTCTGAACTCCCACTAATGCTGCAATAGCTCTTTGGAGACATGGTTACCAGTAGCTCATGCAGTATTCCATTTGAGGTGAAATACTGATAGATTTTATATATCTATATATATAGATATAGATATGTATACTGGCATTGTAATATTTTTCCATATTATTCATCAATCCACTTTCTTTGTATCAGAACTCTTCCATATCTGTGTCAAGTTCAATGAGCCTTTTGCCTTCTGGCTCAGTTGGGACCAAAGATGAAGCAATGAAACACTAGAAGAGAAACAGTTTTCATTATATTTCTGACCAGCCTAAAACAGGGAAGTGCCCTATTTCTCAAAAGAAAGTCTGATCTTGTGAGATTTGCAGATCAAAAATGATAGAGTTGGAAAAAAACTTCTGAATGAAACCTCCTAACTTCTTCAAGGTTTCTCCATCACTAATTTTCACATAATCAGCTAACAGCATTCTATGCTCTGGAGTTATAAATATCATACCGTTCTGCAAATGTATCATGTTAAATAATGCTTAAGAAGATTACAAGCAATTAACAAAATTAATATGAGTAACCATTTGCAATCTGTTATATTTTTGTTTATGGTAATTCTTAATCGCCAAATTCTGTCCTTAGTTAGGCACACACAATTCCTGTTGAAGGTTAAATGCATATCTCAAAGTTAAATGTCATCCTAACTATTTAATTTACATCTGATACCTCTTTATGAAATTATTAGCTAAATATATTTGTGTTATTGAAAGTGAAAGGACTTTATTGAATAATTGTGCCGATTAGAACCTTATTTTGCAAGGCAGTCCATATATTTTGGTGAGGTGTAGAGCTAGCTACTCATCTTCAGAAATGGTGGCAGAATCTAGCCCACAGACAACAGAGTAGAGCTGGTTAAAAAAGGCAGAAATTGAGATATATATTATAAAACAAATGGAAAAAAAGGAAAGAGATATTAATAAATATAAGCTACAAGTTATGAAAAGGTGGACAAATTGATAAGGGATTCTAAAGACATCAGGGAAAAAATGGCTCACTGGCATAGCTAAGGACAACAGGAAACAGTCTTTAAAGTATATCTGGAGCAAAAAAAATCCTAAAAATGGTACAGGCCCATTACTAGATGGAGATGGTGAACTGTTAGTAATGATGCTGAAAATGCAGAAGTGTTCAGTAACTATTTCTGTTCCGTCTTTGTATGATGTTCTTGTATCACGTGAGGATGATGAAGTACGTCCAGTCCATTCATCACTCTAGAGATAAATATTTTTAAAAGATTTTTGTAAGTCATTTGACTTAGTATCATATCACATTCAGATTAATAAAACAACACCATACAATATCAATAAAGGGTATGTTAAATGGTTTAAGAACTGGCTAATTGACAGATCTCAAAAAGTAGTAGTCAGTGCAGAATCATCATCAAATGGGTGTATTTCTAGTGGGTTCTGTAGGCACTGGTACTTCCCAATGCCATCCAAGATGTTCATCAATGATATGACAGTAAATATAAAATCACTGCTGATAAAATTTGGCAGACTGAAAAATAATGAGGAGGAGATGGCTGTCATACAGAGTGATCTAGATTGCTTGGGAAGATGGGTCCTTTCAAACAAAATACATTTGAATACAACCAAAAAAAAAATCTATATATCTAGGAACAAGGAATGTAGGCCAAACCTAGAGAATGGGGAACTGTATCCTGGAAAGCAGTGACTTTGAAAAGGATTTAGGAGTCATAGTGGACAAACAACACAACATGATGTCCCAGTACGATGCTGTGCCAAAAAAGAGCTAATGTAATGCTTGGATTTTTAAAAGGAGGCATAGAGAGTAGGTAGATCATTGTACCTCTGTATATGTCATTGGTGAGACCGATACTAGATTACTGAGTATAGTTCTGATGCCCACATTTTAAAAATGATGTTGAAAAATTGGAAAAGTTGCAGAAAAGAGCAATAAAAATGATCTGAGGATTGCCTTACAGTGAGAGACTTAAAGACACAAATCTGTTTAGCTTATGAAAAAGAAAATTGAGAAGTGGCTTGATTATGGTGTATACAAATCTTCACGGGGAGAAAATTCCGGGTACTAGAGGGCTATTTAATCCAACAGAAAAAGGCATAACAAGATCAATGGCTGAAAGTAGGAGCCAGAGAATTCAATGCCCTGGGAGGATCCTGGGAAGGGATGGGTGTAGGTGCTCATGGGCCAGTAAGGTCAGGCTGGCAGTGGTGTGAATACCTGAGAGGGGAGGAGGAGAGTCAGGCTGGTCGGGGAGGAAGAAGGGGAAGGAAGGGGAGTAGGGGGAGGGAACATGTACCATGTGAAAAATATCTGGGTGTGCCCATGCTTGTGTAACCTTTCAATTTTGACTAAATTGCATTTTCCAGTGGAAAACTGTTCCATCAAATATCTTTTTGGCCAACTGTACAAAAGATCTAGAAAGGACTCACTGGATCATTATGTTCAGCCTATTGCCTCAAATAGGAAGGGACCTAGGGGATATTAGTCATTTAATAAACCTTTCCTTAAACATGTCTAGTGATTTTACCCTAATTACCTGACTAGGCAAATTGTTCTCCTTTTTGACGAACCTTAATATCAAAGGCATTTCCTTACATCTAACTAAATGTGGCCTTTGCAGCTTTAATCAATTTCTCCTTGTTTTAACAGTTATTCAAATACTAGAGAGGCACTCAAGTACTGTAATGATGGAGGCCATATAAATACCGAGCCTGATAAGCAAAGTAGACAGGAGAATGCATATAGCTTTGTTCAGTACTGCAAGGATTCTGGTGTCTTGTGTTCCTGAGTTTAAAGAAATATTCTCCTGGAGTTCTGTCTTCCTGCAAGGCAGTACCAGGCAGAGGAACTGGTGGCTCATGGGATGAGGATGTGAGACAGCTGCTGGCAAGCAGCATCAGGATTTTGCTCTTCTTAAGGACTGCCTGTGGAATGATCAGAAGAATTCACCAGGGACTCCTGCTCCATTAAGCTCAGGAAAAGAAAAGAGGACAGTATGATTATTCAGTACCTGTGAGAAAAGACATTTTAAGATTATATCAACTTGAGCTGTTAATAAAATATTGATGTTTTATTTTATTATTCTGTTGTGGCTGTGTTTTTGACAAAGCCTGGGCTGTTTGACTATATGAATATATTTATGCTGTACATTATGCAAGGTCACAGTCATTTGTATAGTCTGTCTAGTTCCCATTTTTTTAATAAAATTACATACACAAGGCACTTTTACCCTCTTGCAGACTGATTTTGAAAGAATCTATTTGTTACAGAAAAGCAGAGAAACACTTTCAAAGATGGGTCTGAGGGAGCAAAGCATTTAAGCCTGTGTTTAACTTCAGCAGCAAGGGAGGAAACCTGTCTCTCTGTATATTTTAACCTCTACAAAATTTAATTAATGTATACAAACTTTTCTACTAAAAATATGAATAAAAGTATAAATTTACAGCTGACATTTAAACTCCAAAGTAAACACATAGATTAGCCCACATCTCTCCATCCCAGCTCTGCACTCTCCTCTTGGTTTGCAGTTAAGTATTTGTGTATTGTAGCATTCATCTAGGAAGTGACAAATGTGAACTCATGAGGTCCTCAGCATCTGAGCATCAAAAACAGAACAAAATGTTTCCTTCCTGCCTCCAATGGAACAAATGTTTCTTTGCCTTTGATAACATTAGAACTGCCATTCACTTTTTGGAATGGCCATTTGTATAGCCTCATACATAACAATAGCATTTGCCAGGTCATTGCCATGAAGAGTTGGGGCAGACCCAAGGTTCCATCCATGCCCCATCTACCAGCTCAGGGAGGAAAACAGTGGGCACATATCACCTGTTTTCCCTAAGTGCCTGGATCCAAGGTCCAGGGAAGGTGTAGAGGATGGGGTTTGACTCCCATTATGACCCTGGGTGAATACTGTGAGCCGTGACCTAGCCTGAAATAAACAGATTTGCAGTGAGCCAGTAAATGCCAAGTGAATCTCTGCAAACCGGAGTTTTCCCTACAGATTTGCAGTGAGACTGCAAGGTTAATTTCTGATTCATTTCAATTTCATCATCTATAAACCTACATGAATCAGTCCTGACAAAAAAACCTTTGCACTGTTTAGAGCAGAACTTGAATGGTTTCTTACAGCTCCACCTCTAAAGCTTATCTCCAGAGCCACATAATGTGCTCCATAGAAATATATCTCCCATTTGTACCGAGAGCAAAATTTGTACCGAGAGCTGAAACCATTCAAAGTTTTTCAGACAGCTGAAGGTTAAAGGCTCCATAATGCTTGCTGCTACATATTTTCATCAGCTGAATCTCACCGTCATGGTCAGCTGCTTTTGTGCTCTGACCTGAAAAAAAATGGAGCTTAGAGAAAGTAGAAGCTCAAATTTCTCAAGAGAGGATCTGTGAAAAAGCCTCACGAAACTTTGCTAAGAATGAGTCTAACATCATCTAATGTGAAGCTGGAATCATTTCAGACACTATTCAACATCCAACTTCAATTATTTGGAAATAAATATAAAATCACAGCTAATACAATTTGTGGATGACACAAAGATTGGCAATGATGTGGCAGGGCCAGAGATGAAAATAAGCCGGTCCGGTCTTGCCAGTACGCCGTGCCGGACCAGACCAGCTTCCCCAGGCTGGTGCTTTAAAGGGCCCGGAGCTCCCCACAGCGGCCGGAGTCCCGGGGCCCTTTGAAGCGCCGCCAGAGCCCTGCCGCCACTACCCCAAAGGAGGGCAATCATACAGAGGGAGCTGGATTGCTTGGTAGGATAGGCCCTCTCAGACAAATTCTGTTTTAATACAGCCAAAGGCAAAGTTAGATGCCTGGGAACGAGGAACACTGGCTATACCTACAGAATGGGGGATTGTATACTGGAAAGCAGTGACTCTGACAAGGATTTAGAGGTCATAGTGGCCAAGCAACACAATTTGTTGCACTGCTGTAGAAAATAGGGTTAATGTGATGCTTGCATGTATAAACAGGGAGTTAGTGATTAGGAACAGAGAGAGATTTTACTTTTGTGTATGGCACTGGAATATTGCATCCAGTTACAGTATTTATGTTTTTAAAAGGATGTTGAAAAATTGGAGACAGTGCAGAAAAGCGACAGAGAAATGACTTGAGGGCTGGAGAAATGCCTTTCAGTTAGAGACTTAAAGAGCTCAATCTGTTTAGTTTATAAAAAAGAAAATTGTGAAGTGACCTTCACAGGGAGAAAATCCTGGGTACTAAAGGGCTCTGTAATCCAGCGGAGAAAGGCATGACAAGCTCTAATGACTGGAAGTTAAAATTCAAATTGGAAATAAGGCCCTGTTCTATTCTGGAGCAGGGTAAACTGTGAGCGACATCACAGAGGGCACGGAGAGAGGCCCTTGTTGGACTTGTACCCAAAAGGGGTTTGCATTGCTTTTATCTCACAGACAGACTATGTATGAGTTGGCCAGAGGGCTGAGTCAGTGAAGACCCACCACAAACAGGTAAAGAGAGAGTGCAGGCACACACTCATGGCCATCGGCTGCTCGCAAGAGGTGAGTGCAACCCTGCTACACACACATTTTGAGCAGTGGTGGTAATAACTACAGGAACAAACTACCAAGGGAAGTATCTCTTTTAAGTATCTTTTCTATCTCTTGATGTGATCAAGACTCTGTCTTTCCAAAAGATACACTTTAGCCAACCAAAGTGTATTGTGCTTAATCCAGGAGTAACTGGGAGAAATTAGATTTTCTGTAATCTAAAGGAAGTCTGCCTAGAGGATCTAAGGGTCCTTTGTGGCCCCTAAATTGTCAGAATCTATAAATGTAATCACAGAGGATTCAAACATTTACTCCTGTCTCCACAGAAACAAAATGTCTTTGTTTTTCTACCAATAGTTAGTCTGACAGCCCTGTGACCCCGCCCCTGCCTCTACCCTTTTTATAGAAAAGCTAATAATAAGGTCAACAGAAGTAGGATCTGGTTGTAATAGTTCTTCCCCTTGTATTAAGAAGGAAAAATTATGCTTCTTGCCTGTCCACACTCAACATTAAGCTCTTTAGATTATCATTTAAACAAAACATCATAAAACCTTTAAGGTGCTTCTATGTAATAAGTAATGGGTGACGTACATGAAAAACAACAAATATGTGAAACTTCCTGAAATGAAAATTATATTTCCAAAAGTTTTAATTTGCCATAATTTTTTCCCAGCATGAAACCCAGAGGTTTCTGCCCACTCTATAATTCAAGCCATAACTGTAAATGTCAAGACCACACTGCAGAACCTGTGAACCACCCCTTTTGTTAGACCTTTCCTGATTCTGAAGTCAGCTATATCCCTTTATGCAAGTACTGCACATTAGAAAAGCATTGGGTTGGGTAGTTAAAGCTAGGATACAGTGAAAAGGCATACGGATGAGAAACCCTGAAAAGATTGTATTCATAGGCAATGATATAGCAGAAGAACATCATTAAAGAATTATATACACACAAAAATACAGAAGGAAACCTTTTGAATAGTGGAAATAAAACATACACAGGGGTTAGTCCTTCAATGTGCTGAATGTGCTCAATGTCCACTCATTTTAATGAGAGTTATGGACACTCAGCACCGCTGAAAAGTTCTCACCACCTTGCAGGACTGAATCCTTCATATCCCTAGAACAAAAAATAATACTCAGCACATATATGTCAATCCAAAGCTGTCAGAACTTTTTACAAAGGAAGTTAATTATCATTCAACCTGTCTTACTAAAGGGAAAATTAGGCACAGAGCACTGAAGTGACTTGTCCAAAGTCACCCAGGGTGTCACAGAGAGAGACAGGAATAGAATCTGGGTCTCTTGGCTTGGTCTTCTACCCACTGCACCAACAGAATGCAATCTAATAAGACCTCATACACTACGAATGTATGAAAGGAGGCAAAAGCAAGTAGCATCTAAGAAGAAGAAAATTAGCATAAAGGATAGTTGCTCCATATCATTTATACAGCAATGTCTAGCCTGGATAGTTAAAGGGGGGTTAAATCTTGAATGTACCAGTGGAAAAATTAGAGCCAAAGAAACTAATTTTTTGTATCTGAGAAAATTAGGGCTGTTGATTAATCACAGTTAACTCATGTGCTTAACTCAAAAAAATGAGTCGCGATTAAAAAAATGAATCACAATTAATTGTGGTTTTAATCACACTGTTAAACAATAGAATACCAATTGAAGTCAATTAAATATTTTTGGATGTTTTTCTACATTTTCAAATATATTGATTTCAATTATAACACAGAATACAAAGTGTACAGTACTCACTTTATATTATTTTTATTATAAATATTTGCACTCTAAAAATACAATTTATTTTGTTTGTAATTTTTCAATTTACCTGATACAAGTATCATAGTGCAATCTCTTTATTGTGAAAGTTGAACTTACAAATGTAGATTTATTTTTGTAACATAACTGCATTCAAAAATAAAACAATGTAAAACTTTAGAGTCTACAAGTCCACTCAGTCTTACCTCTTGTTCAGCCAATTGCTCAGATAAACAAGTTTGTTTACATTTGCAGGAGACAATGCTGCCTGCTTATTATTTACAATGTCACTGAAAGTGAGAACAGGTGTTTGCATGGAACTTTTGTAACTGGCATTGCAAAGTATTTACATGCCAGATATGCTATACATTCATATGCCCCTTCATGCTTTGGCCACCATTCCAGAGGACGTGCTTCCATGCTGATGATGTGTGTTAAAAAATGTGCTAATTAAAATTGACTTGTACTCCTTTGGTGGAGAATTGTCTGTCTCCTGCTCTGTTTTACCTGCATTCTGCCATATATTTCATGTTATAGCATTCTTTGATCATGACCCAGAGCATGTTCATTTCAAGAACACTTTCACTGCAGATTTGATAGAATGCAAGGAAGATACCAATGTGAGATTTCTAAAGATAGCTACAGCACTCAACCGAAGGTTTAAGAATCTGAAGTGCCTTCCAAAATCTGGGAGGGACAAGGTGTGGAGCATGCTTTCAGAAGTCCTAAAAGACCTGATGCAGAAACTGTAGAACCCGGAACCACCAAAAAAGAAAATCATCCTTCTGCTGGTGGCATCTGACTCTCATGATGAAAATGAGCATGTATCCGTCCACACTGCTTTGGATTGTTATCGAGCAGAACCCGTCATCAGAATACATGCATGTCCTCTGGACGGTTGTTGAAGCATGAGGTACATACGAATGTTTCGCATATCTGGCACGTAAATACCTTGCGATGAGAATGCCTGTTCTCACTTTCAGGTGACATTGTAAACAAGAAGTGGACAGCATTTGCTCCTGCAAATGTAAATAAACTTGTTTGTCTGAGCAATTGGCTGAACAAGAAATAGGACTGAGTGGACTTGTAGGCTCTAAAGTTTACATTGTTTTATTTTTGAATGCAGTTACGTTTTGTACATAATTCTATATTTGTAAGTTGAACTTTCATGAAAAGAGATTGCACTAAAGTACTTGTATTAGGTGAATTGAAAATACTTTCTTTTTCTTTTACGGTGCAAATATATGTAATCAAAAATAAATATAAAGTGTATATACTGTACACTTTGTATTCTGTGTTGCACTAAAGTACTTGTATTAGGTGAATTGAAAATATTTTCTTTTTCTTTTACAGTGCAAATATATGTAATCAAAAATAAATATAAAGTATAAATATAAACACTTTGTATTCTGTGTTGTAATTGAAATCAATATATTTGAAAATGTAGAAAAAAATCCAAAAATATTTAAATAAATGGTATTCTATTATTGTTTAACAGTGCTATTAATTGCACAATTAATCACAAGTAATTTTTAAATCGTGTAATTAATCATGATTAATTTTTTTAATTGTTTTACAAAAATATTTAGCTCCAAGTTAAATCCAGTTTGATTGTACAGGCTAAAGAACAATGTAACTGATGAATCAGGATATTGCATTCAACATGACGAAAAAGAAGAGGATGGAAAAATACAAGCGATGGGAAGGAAAGAGTATACAAAACATTCATCATTCCTCCAAATAAATGTGGAACAGAGGTACCTAATTGCTGGTGGTTGGATAAATTCCTATGTTGCATTTTTTTGTTTTTGTAATTTGTGTGAGAGGGAGCTAGGGATTTGGAGAGTTACACTTTTATTTTCTTCTTAACTCCTGCAATCTTCTACTCTCTACAGATTTGCTTGGCTGGATTCTACTTCACGGTAATTACAAAAATCAAGGAGTCAATAGTACAACCAACAGTGGGGAAAAGGTGATTAAAGGAGTAAATGGTGCCTCACTGTTATTCTATAATAACAGAATAATTATTATTTATAATAGTCTATCATAAGAGAATAATTGTTTGCATGGTGGTGAGGCGGCATCTCAACACAAAAACACAAAGAATGAGAACACCATGCAGACATAGGAAGCACAACAGCACAGTTTTGCCCATGCACAGTGTATAGCGCACATGCGTGGCTGTAAAAGGCAGGTGGCTCTAGCCATGAAAACTCCCACATGCAAACAGCAAGTGTCACCTGTGCTCTCTAAGTGACTCACACAGAAGCTAGTGCTGTAAGGTATGTGTCTGCCTTAGATAAGTCATTTCTGAGGCATGCCCCCCACAATACCATACCTGCAAACAAAATATCTCCTTAGATTATTTCAATAGCTCTTAATATATTGGGTGGAGGAGAAGCTGTGAGGGGGGCAAAGGAGCAAGACTGGCAGATGGAGCACAGTGTGAAGTAGAAGGTCAGGTATTGAACTACCATAATTATTAAGAATGTCACTAATAAGTACCAGTTGGGCCTTCTCCTTCTCCTTGGGCTTTCTAAATTGAAATCTAATAAAACAAGACCGAAAAAAGAAGCACATGCTGAGGAGATGATGTGGCCTACCGAAAAAAGAATTCCATGGATCAGTAGAGAGCTCTGGGTGACAAGGTAACAGATATAGGAGCAATTATTTTATAAATGAGTTTAAATCAAACCTTTCCATGGGAGTTTGTTGAAAAAAAATTATTGAAAAAACAATTTTGATGGAAAATTGGGGCTTGGAATAAACATTTGTCATGAAAAGTGTCTAACTTCCATGGACATTTTTGTCAAAAAAAAAAAAAAAGCCCCCAAACCCCAAAATATTTTGATTTGGATATCCCAACTCAGAGGAGTTGAAGTTTGGTTTCCTCATGGTTATCCCTTCCTTCTCTATGGACCATGCTGCCCAACTGGACATCATCTCCCATAAGGTACCATGACTAAGAGTTACCTGGGCTTCTTTCAACCCAAAGCTCTTGGTAATTTTTACTCTGTGCGAGGTGGTGTCAGAAATAAATCAGGGGAGACACGGCCGTCCACTCGATAGATGGCTGGCACAAACAGGACAACACAAGAGTGCTTTCACTTAAAGCTAAACTTTACTTAGTCTCAAGCACTTACACACTTCTGCAGCAGGTTAGTAAAACACCCCCAACCCTTGATAATTACCAAAGCTGAGTGTGGCTCTCGAGTGACACAGTGGCAGGCTTCCGGTGGCCAAATCTTCTGTCTGCCTCTGGGGACTGCAAGATGTATCCAGAGGGAGAGTCCAAAAAGAGTACAGTTACCTCAGACTTTTTCCCCTTATTTATACATTAGTAATAGAATGACATATCCCTTAAAGAAACCTTATTAAGTAAGCAGTTTCAATGGTCAAGCAAGAGGTTCCTTCTGATTATCGATTAACCAGGTGTGGGTTTTTCCAGAGTTTGCAGCCTTGAGGCCCCAGTAGACATTCCTGGGGCACATCCTGCTCTTATAAAATGCATGTGTCAGCCACTTCAACACAATTCTTATCAGGAAGGACCCGGGGTCAAGCTGCCCTTTCTGTGGCACTCCCTCCCCTCCTGCCTTGGTCAAACTGAGAGTGCTGAATGGCCAATTTGCAGCCTGCTGACTTGGCTGCTTTTAGCAATAAGCCATAGTGGTTTCAGGCACTTTACTGATTTGCCAGAGTCTCCCCATACATAGGGACTCCCATGATGTAACTGTCTTTCCTCACCATGAGAGGTGGTACATCAAAGGAGACCTGGGAGCCTGGCCTAAAAAAGAGAATGGGAGCATGAAACACCCAAACTACAACATCCATGAGGCACCACAGCATCATTTCAAGTCAAAATATTTTAGTTTCCAGATTTTCACTGAAAAGCCCATTTTCTGACCAGCTCTACTTTAAAACTTTGGCTGAGTTTCATTTGCTTCTCTTTTCTGCCTTCTAAGTATTACAGCAATTCAGAGGCAATTGCTTCTATTCTGCTTTTACAGATTGGTTGGGCAATTTTTATATTTTCAATATTTTTTATCATTACTTTTTTTGTCTTCTGAATGGGGTTCAAGGGAGAATAGATATGTTTCTACCATGCTATAAATCCAAGTATCTTTTTAATATTTGGTGTCTTTAAGATTGGAAACAGTCTAGCTACACTTTCTGTAGTATTCATCTAGGTGTACATTAAAAAACTCTTTATTGCTGTAAAATTGTTAATTTCTTTTGGTTCATACCAAACTGAGCGGGGCATCTGATTTATCTAGGAGAGTTGTTAGAGGCAGAGAAAAAAACCTGAACTCTGACCTTGTAGATGGGAAGCATGGAGAAGGAAACTGTCAACTCATTGGGACAGAGCTTCAGCCTTTCTCCAAAGCGATGCCACAGACTAATAGCTGATAGTTACAAAAGTTCTTTAAAAGTTTTAATTGATTTTAATGAAAAAAACTTGATGTACCTGCACTAAATTCCGGAAGAGAAATTAGATGTATTATATTATTACTGTGGCTTAGTATGGGTAGGATTTTTCTACTAACATCCTGTTCAAGACAATGAGTTTGCTCAACCCTTGGCCACTTAAAGAGTTGCATTGGCAGGTTGTAAATCAATTCCCATTACATTTGCTTTGGTAGGAATGATGGAGTGTACGTTCTAAGGCATTGGGGAATAGGTGAGGGCTTAAATCTGGTGGGGGACAGGGAATGGGACGAACCTCAGGAGTCCAGGAGGGACACAGTTCTCTTCCCCATCTCACCTATTATTCAGAAATGGAATGCAGGCTATGTAAGCTTTGTTTGGGAGGCTATTTAAGCAAATCTCTAGGCAGAGATTTTGTGACATTCCATTTGCACACTGCTTGTTTTTTAATTGTCTTTATAAAGTTTGAAGCACCGTGTTCAGATGTTCTATCGCTCACTTCATCTATAGATCTCAAAGTCCTTCACAAAAGAGGGAGTCATTAAACCTGTGTTACAGCTGTGAAAATGGGGTGTAGAGAGTAGGGCTTCCTGGAAAACAAGAATTCTATTTCTTAAAAAAATTCAAGGTTATGGCATTTGTTTTCGCTCTGCATTGGCACAACCAAATAAAAGGGGGCCCTTTTGGAACTTTTTATGAAAAAAACAAACAAACAAGAGAGACTCCCCATGCCCAATAGCCTGCCCCATGGCTAGTGCACTCGAATGGGATTTGGGAAACCTAGGTTTGAGTACCTGCTTAATTTGGTGAGTGTCCTAACCCCTGGACTATAAAGTCTGTCTGTCTCACCACAAGTTAAATCCTGGACTTGAGGAACCTTCCTGATTAAAGTTTCATCAAACTTTGATTTTGACAAATTGCATTTTTTGATGAAAAACATTTTGCTGAAGAATTCCCAACCAGCTCTAGTGGAGAGCTAAAGTGATTTTCCTTAGGTCACACAGAATGTTGGTAGGACATTCTGGAATACATCCAATGTCTCCTGATTCCCTTTTCATCACCCTATTTGCTGGTCCAAGCTGCTTCCCTTTCTGAAAGACAATCACAAGTGGCTTCAGGGTAGGGATAAAGGGATGTATAGAACAATAGCATTTCAGGATTGGAGGAGGAGCTGAAGTTCACGAACTCCAACATGAATAAAAAATCAAAAAAGTCTTTATTGCCAACATTAGTATCTGTTTGCAAGTGGGTTCCAGACATTCTTTTTTCCCCAATCTAAAATATATCACAATCACCAGTGGAGAAAAGGTTACAAATCTAATTCTTCATCCAGGCACAGAGAACATGAACATGTAATATGCTATGTGAGATATTGTATATAATAATTAGGAAGTAATTATGTTCATATATTTTCCTTTAGAAGAAATTACTGTAGGCACTGTCTTGTGCTTCCACTTTAAGAAATCACAATGGACACTGTTCCTATGGTTACCGAGAGGTAGCATTTATGGAAACAGCTGAAGACTGTAAAAGGAGAAAGAAACACTGCAGCTGGACTTGTCTGCTGGTCTTAAAAGTCACTTTCCACTGCAATTTTTATCACTTATCTTGTTGCTGAAGATTTTGCATCTAATCAGGAACAATGTGACTAATTAAACATTTTACATGATTAATACGGTTTAATTTTGTCAGCTTTTATCAATTTTTTCAAAGATTTAAGATATGTCTGAAACCATCAGAACATCAGATTTTAGAACAGCAAACAACAGACTTAACCTAAATGGGGTCAGAAGAGAGTAGCTAAAAATAAAGCCTATAGTCAGCAACATGCAATAGTGTTAGCATAAGATCTAGGCCAAAGTGAAGCTGCCTTTGAGGTAGAACACCCATTTGAAAATAGATAAGTTATTATTATCAATGCTTTGCTTCAATTCTTTTCTAAATTTACACTCTAAAAGGGAACGTCCTTAGTTTGTAAGAATTTCTGTTGAAAAAGGAATTGCTATTATGTTGGAAACTTTAAATCAGACAAAGCCAAGATACAATTCCATTGCTTTTGGCATAATAATCTCTATAGACAGGTTACCATTTTGGAGGGAAGCTGTATCCTCAGCCTTTTTAGTGCTTTGAGTTAGAGCAGAAGTTCTCAAACTGGGGGTCGGGAACCCTCAAGAGGTTGTGAGGTTATTACATGGGGGGTTGCGAGCTGCCAGCCTCCACCTCAAACCCTGCTTCGCCTCCAGCATTTATAATGGTGTTAAATATATAAAAAAAGTGTTTTTAATTTATAAGGGGGGTGGCACTCAGAGGCTTGCTATTTGAAAGGGGTCACCAGTCCAGAAGTTTGAGAACCACTGGGTTAGAAGGAGCACAGTGCTTTGTTGATAAACCTTATGGAGCATGAGGCTTTGCAACTCTCTAAATATTGTTTGGGGTGTGAAAAAGTCATTCAAGTTCAAAAATCCATTTTTACTTATTTTTGAAATCTCTTTTTATTTCTTGTGGTGATTCAGTTTAAAACATGTTTACACAGGTAAAGGGAACCCTGTGCTATATATTAGGGACAGAAGAACCTCTAAACAGCTAGCCTGGCACAAGAGAGTGGTTTACATATGGTTTTCACAGATTATAGGGTTTTTTTTAGGTCAGAAGGTATCATTATCGTCACTTGGTCTCACCTCCAGAATAGCATAGCCCATAGAACATCACCTGGTAATTTCTGCATCAAACCCATAACTTCTATTTGAGTTATAGCATATATTTTAGAAATATATCCAGTCTTACTTTAAAGAATGACATATACCATGTCTCTTTCTATATTAAAATTTTTGAATTAGAATTGTCCTCCCATTTCTGATACAGTTTTCCACAGGCTCTTTAAGCCCTGGTCTACACTATGGGGTTAGGTCGAATTTAGCCAAGTTAGGTTGATTTAAAAATCACTGTGTCCACACAACCAACCCTGTTCCGTCGACCTAAAGGGCTCTTAAAATTGACTTCTGTACTCCTTCCCAACGAGGGGAGTAGTGCTAAAATCGACATTTCTGGGTCGAATTTGGGGTAGTCTGGATGCAAATCGATGGTATTGGCCTCCAGGAGCGCTCCCTTGTGACCGCTCTGGACAGCACTTTGAACTCCGATGCACTAGCCAGGTACACAGGAAAAGCCCCGGGAACTTTTGAATTTTATTTCCTGTTTGGTCAGCGTGGTGAACTCAGCAGCACAGGTGACCATGCAGTCCCCACAGAATCACAAACGAGCTCCAGCATGGATTGAATGGGAGACACTGGATCTGATTGTTGTATGGGGAGAAGCATCTGTGCAGGCTGAACTCCGATCAAAAAGAAGAAATGCAAATATATTTGCCAAAATCTCACAGGGCATGTTGGAGAGAGGCAACAACAGGGACACACAGCAGTGCTGCGTGAAAGTTAAGGAGCTCAGGCAAGCTTACCAAAAGACAAAGAAGGCAAATGGTCGCTCCGGGTCAGAGCCCCATACATGCCGCTTCTATGATCAGCTGCATGGCATTCTAGGGGGGAACCCTACCACTATTCCACCAGTATCTGTAGACACCTGCAAGGCAGGAGTCTCATGCAACAGCGAGGAGGATTTTGTGGAGGAGGAGGAGGAGGAGGAGGAGGAGGAGAAGAATGCACAGCAGGCAAGCGGTGAACCCGTTCTCGCTGGCAGCCAGGACATTTTCATCACCCTGGAGCCAGTACCCTCCTAAGGCAGGATCCCCGACCCTGAAGCCGGAGAAGGCACCTCTGGTGAGTGCATATTTGTAACTACAGTACAGGGTTTAAAAGCAATAGTTTTAATGTTTGATTTGCCCTGAAGAATTGGGATGCATTCGCGGCCAGTACAGCTACTGGAAAAGTCTGTTCACATGTCTGGGGATGGAGCGGAAATCCTCCAGGGACATCTCCATGAAGCTCTCCTGGAGGAACTCTGAAAGCCTTTGCAGAGGGTTTCTGGGAAGGGCTGCCTTATTTCGTCCTCCACGGTAGGACACTTTACCATGCCAAGCCAGTAGCAAGTAGTCTGGAATCATTGCAGCACAAAGCATGGCAGCGAATGGTCCTAGGTTTTGGTCGCATTCAAGCACCATTTGATATATATCTTTCTGTGTTAGCCTTAGTAGAGTGATATCATTCATCGTCACCTGGTTGAAATAGGGGAATTTTTGTAAGGGAACAGTAAAAGGACCCCATTCATGCTGGGTTGTTTGCACTGGCTAAAAGAGATCATCCCAGAGAATAGCCATGTGGAGGGGTGGGAGGAGGGGTGTGCTGCACATCCACCCAAAACCCACAGCCCCTCCTTTTAAATGTGAAACCCAGCTGACATTGCTTGCTCTGGGATAGGAGGGCGTTGCAGTTTGAAAACATTCTCAGATGTTATGAAGGCATAAGAAGCCAACTGTGCATACCAAAAGACTTACCATGGCTGCCTGGAAACCGAATTCTGTTGCCCAGCCATGTGTGTGTGATGTGTCACCATATCACCAGGTGCTCAATATAAAAGGCAAAATGTGACCTTGTACCTAAAGCACATGTGCTGTCTGCTGTGAATTGCTTGATTCACTGTGAAAGAGTCTCCCTTTTGTTCTCAGAAATGTATCATCTCAAATTTTACTCTCCCTTTTTATCTCCCCCCAGGTGAAAATGTTTCTATGCTCCCCCTATCATCTCCATCCCTGAGGTTATCGCAGATTAGAAGGTGAAAAAAACGCACTAGCGATGACATGTTTGCCAAGCTCATGCAGTCCTCCCGCACTGATAGGGCAAAACTTAATGCATGGAGGCATTCAGTGGCAGAGGCCAGGAAACAATTAAGTGAGCGTGAAGAGCAGAGGCAGGATGCAATACTGAGGCTAGTGGGGGAGCAAACAGACATGATGAAGCGTCTGTTGGAGCTTCAGGACAGCCAACAAGAGCACAGACCCCTGCTGCATCCATTGTATAACTGTCTGCCCTCCTCTCCAAGTTCCATATCTGCCTCACCCAGATGCCCAGAATGGGGGAGGGGAGGGGAGGCTCCAGGCATGCAGCCACTCCACTCCAGAGGATGGCCCAAGCAACAGAAGACTGTCATTCAAACAGCTTGATTGTTAGTGTGACTATAATAAACAATGTGGCCTTGTCTTTCCCTCCTCCCCCATCCCACCCGGGCTACCTTGACCGTTATCTCTTTTTTTTTAATTAATAAAGAAAGAATTCATGGTTTCAAAACAATAGTTACTTTATTTCGAAGTGGGGAGGGTGGTTGGCTTACAGGGAATTAAAATCAACAAAGGGGTGGGTTTGCATCAAGGAGAAACACACACAACTGTCACACCGTAGCCTGGCCAGTCATTAAACTGGTTTTCAAAGTCTCTCTGATGTGCAGCATGCCTAGCTGTGCTCTTCTAATCACCCTGGTGTCTGGCTGCTCAAAATCGGATGCCAGGCGATTTGCCTCAACTTCCCACCCCGCCATAAAACATCTCCCCGTTATTTTCACAGATATTATGGAGCACACAGCAAGCAGCAATAACAATGGGAATGTTGGTTGCTCTGAGATCTGACTTAGTCAGCGAACAATGCCAGCGAGCTTTTAAACATCCAAAGGCACATTCTACCACCACTCTGCACTTGCTCAGCCTATAGTTGAACTGCTCCTGACTACTGTCCAGGCTGCCTGTGTAAGGCTTCATGAGCCATGGGAGGAAGGGGTAGGCTGGGTCCCCAAGGATAACTATTGGCATTTCAACATCCCCAAGGATAATTTTCTGATCTGGGAAGTAAGTCCCTTCTTGCAGCTGCTCAAACACCCCGGAGTTCCTAAATATGCGAGTATCATGCACCTTTCCCGGCCATCCCACATTGATGTCGGTGAAATGTCCCTTGTGATCCACCAGTGCTTGCAGCACCATTGAGAAGTACCACTTGCGGTTTACATACTGGTTGGCAAGGCCACAGTAGTGAGGACGCATTCTGCTGGCCTAATGCGCTTAGTGGGGACATACACAATCGACTGTATAAAATCGATTTCTAAAAATCGACTTCTATAAAATTGACCTAATTTCATAGTGTAGACATACTCTAAATCTGTTTTTCATGCTGTTCTATTTTTCATCCTCAGGATTTCATGTCTTTATTCCCCCCCTTTTGGCTATTAAAACATCAAATCACTCCTCATCAGAATGCAACTCTCAAAATGTTAATTTTCAAGATGAAATGTCAGGCCCAGGATGTTTGAGTAGGTTTCAAAATTAGGTAAAAGTGAGTTTGACCATACTTATATTTTAGAGCTGATTGACTGCTGAGTTCAAAATTCATTTACTGGACTTCTGTGAGATGGATCACTGGCAATGCACATTCCTCTTTCTAAAGTTCTTAGGCAGACAGTTCTCGGGAAATTGAGTTGTTTCACATTCTTTCGGTCTTGGACACACAACTGGAGACTAGTTTCTGAACAATTATTTTTGGACCAACTGTGGATTTAAGCTGTCATTTAAAACAGACAGCTGAGTGACATTAACTGCGACCACTGACCATGAACATCCAATAAAATCTCAAGTTGATGTGGAGTACCAAATCTCTTTTCTTTCTCATAAATCTCAAGTGGCAGAGAGAGGAAGCATTCCTGAGTACAGTAAAACTGACTCCTCCACTTAGTCCCACAGCTGAAAAACAAATCAAGACAGCAAACTTATTCAAATGAACTAATTAAGGCCTGTGAATTCAAAGACTTTTACTTGAACTCTCTTATAACTCATTAACTTTATCTCATATATATCTCATTAACTTTTTTTTTTGGCTGAAGGAAATGTAATTCTTTGTTTGGGTTTTTTTGTTGTTGTTGGTTTTTTTTTAAGTCCAGGGGCATGTCTGACAGCAAAATGTCTTCTATTAAAGAACAGATGGCCTCATTTTTTTGCTTGGAGAGCTCTGAAATAACCACCCAAGATCACATTTTCATTGTGGCTATGGAAAATGTAGGGTACTGCTTCCCATGAGTAAGGGTGGCAGGATCTGGCCCCCAAGTTGGTAACCACAAATTAGGAAGGGCCTGATTCTATCACCATTACTAAGCTTGAGCAGTATTTTACTTTGCACAGAGCCATTAAAATCACGAGCAGATCTTCAAAGGGTATAAACGGGCCTCTATTGATTTCAATGAAGTGATCTGGCCCAAAGGGACTACATATGGAGTAACATAATACTCAGATAAGTAGAGTTGGCAAAATCTGTTCCTAAATTAGTGAAGTCTGATCAGGATTTTCTTTTCTTATGGAGAAATTTTAACAAAATGGGTAGGAAAATTATCAAGGTTTATATATAAAATGTATGGGTAACATTTATCCTGTGCTAACAGATATACAGGTTAACCAGGTTACAAACAAAGTACAGGTAAATCATTAAAGTTTCCCTTTGCCTTGCTTCATCTTTTAAATAACAAAAAAATACTTTTAGGTATTTTGTAATAAACCAGAATGTTCTCCCCTACACAGCCATAATAATTTCAACCAATGCACTTCTTCAATATTTTGTACTGAGGAGAGCAGAAATGGTGTAAAAATTCCCAAACTCTTCACTTCTACCTCCCACTCAAAACGGTCCAGGATATGTTTTAATTCAAAATCAACTGACTGCAAAAGAACAGCCTTCCCAGAACTGTCCTAGCAATGAAACACAGGCCAGGCCATTAGAAGTTAAATGGGTCAGGAGGGGTTTCAGCTTCCATTGAGATTCCTGAAATTTCCAGTTAAGAACTCATAACTTCTGTGGTGGATCAGTTGGTCACCTGAGGCTGAATTCTGTTTTAAGACATGAAGATATTGTGCCAGTAGAAGTGAATCACTTAGCAATATTTAGCTGAATTTGGATCATTTTGCAAGAGTTTTGTTCTGTCTGTTCACGCATCAAAATTCTGAAAAACCTTGTGGGGTGGAGGGTGCAGAAGGTACTGGCTGTGTTGAAAACTCTCCAAAACCCAGAGTGGTGATTGCATTTCTGCACCTGCAATCCATTAATACTTAGTGTACACATGGATAAAATGTCAGCTGAGTTATCCAAAAACATCTGGATGTTATGGTACCTAACAAATCTAATACCCATAGCTAATGAGCCTAAAGATGAGGGGAAACACTATGTGGTTGCTGTTACAGCCTTCATTCAATGAATATAAATAGGTTTCCGTTGATCTTTTGTCCTACTAAAGTGTAATCCAGTTTATTGAACTGGTGAATTCCATTAACCATTTTGACATTACTACTTTATAAATCTAACAGTGTCCTTGTTCTGTTATTCATCCATACACAACTTTATCCAAAATTAAAGGACAAAATCTCACAGTACAGACTGGTTCCAAACCACTGATGGCCGTTCACTTACATGGAAGATTTTCATTAAAGCTTGAAGAGAACTTTTTGTAATCTGTGGGAAGAAATGACTCAAACAACATAGTACATATTCAAAACCACATAACTGATAGAGTTAAAGGCATAAGTGAATGAATTAAGTCATTAAATTAATACAGGTTACTAGATTATTCCACACAAAAACATTTAAAAATAATATTAAGTATAAATAGTTACGTTACTGACATTAAGGAAATGTCAAGTTATTGTTGCAGATATAACCTTAACTCTGCCCTTTGTACATATATGTTATGATACAGTGTTTATCTACCTAAATAACATATATACTATGTATCATTTAATCACTTCCTGACTTGAGTCATAGCCAACCATTTGATATATAATAATATACAAAATTGCATGGCGAAGTGCGTGGATGATCTCAGTTCATGAATGAAGAACAGCTGGCTCAAGCTGAACCCAAACAAGACACTGGTGATCCTAGTGGGCAGATGAAAGTTCTTTGAAGAGTTTGCATCCATGGGGCAATCTCCTTTGTCCCATAGTTGGTCAGTTTGGTCCATATTCCAGGAGTATTCTTGGATTCCTAGCTGATTCTCAGTTCTCACATAGCAGCAATGTCTTCTATCATCATCTTTTACTGGCTAAGATAGTCTGTCCGATCCTGGAGGATGATGATGACCTGGTCTCAGTTATTCATCACCTCTCAGATGGAATACAGTAATGCAATATGTCTGGGCATGAAGCCTTCAACACTTAGGAAACTTTAACTACAGAACATTGCAGCATGTCTCCTCAGCAACACAGGATGGTAAAGGAATGAAGAAAGAAAATCTTAAATAACCCACACCTTACTCAAGCTTTATATATGATCCTTTTCTTTCATGGGCATTATAAATAAATTCTCTCTCATGGGTGAAACAAGACAAGGGGAGATTTGTTCAGTAAAGCTTCTGAAAAGTTAGAGAAGCAAATGTGGAGAGGTTTACAAAAGCTGTTTGATGTGCTTTCATATATATATATATATACAAAGTGGTTTAACATGTTTATTTTATGTACACAGTCCACTCCAGTTCTATGTTTTTGAACTGTACATATTGAGTCCATAGTTGTGGTCAACTTAATACTAAATCTGTTTCTCTCAGTTTCCCTCAGTTTGTATGTACTGTTTGCAATGCCGAGAAAAAGTATTTTATGTAGGAAGTGAAGACACTTACTGTGCCTGCCCTTGAAACAGTATAGTGATTAAACTTGAGCTCCATAGCTAAAAAAATATGGAACAATCTGGAAGCAGTGGAATATCTTTTACATTTTCTCCTCTATAAAATGTAAAACCACAAACAGGCCTTTATTAGAGCTTGTTTTGGGGTCAACAGGAGATGACATTGTCTACTATCAATATAATCTGGTCTGGCCTCTGGGACCCCTTCAGTAACTATTATTTAAATAACGGATGCTTGTTATTCAAAACAAAGAGGAAGGAGCTGGTTGGGTTGTTTTTTTTTTTTTTTGTGGGGGTGAGGAAGGAGGGAAACATTTATATGGCAAGAAACAATGGTAGGAGCTGTGCAGCCCAGGAAGTAGAGTGGTGCTGATCAAGAGTTGTAGCATTTAAGGCCAGAAGGGACCACTGGATATCACAGGCCACCAACAACACCCAGCACCTGCATGCTAAATTCAGCAACCAAAATAAGACCAAAGTATTACAGCTCACAGGACACTAGACTATTATGTGCCAGAAGCAGAAAATGGGAGGGACAGAGGTGCACCAATACCCAAGGCTCCTACAATGGCAGTAAAACGATTACATGAGAAAAACCCAGATGCTGCAAAGAAAGGCAAAATAAAAAAAAAAACACAACCCCAAAACCCAACTTTCTGGCCAACCTGACCAGGAAGAAAATTTCACCCTGACCCCACATATGGTGATTAGCTAGACCCTGAGCATGTAAGCAAGAGCCAGCCAGCCAAGCACCTGAGAGACAGAGAATGCTCAGTGCCAGCTCAGAGCCATCGCCCACCCCACCCAGTGTTCCATCTCCAGTCATCGCCATTCCTGATACTTCAGAGAAAGGAGATTAAAAAAAAAAAACCCTCCAAGAATACAATGTGGGAAAAAAACACTTTTCAAACCCCTTCTGGTGGCTGGTAGAAACCCTGAGTCATGAGCTTTAGGAACATAAGACATAAACCGGGCTGTTTAGCCCTGTTCCCCACCATCACAAGCAACCCCATCATACAACTGTACTCATAAATTTGACCAGCTTGCTCTTAAAACCAATTAAGTTGTTTGCCTCCAGAACCTCACCTCTCTGATGGTTAGAAAACTTCTAATTTCCAGCCTGAATTTGGCCACTTTATACCCATTTGTTCTTTTGCCAACATTGTCCTTTAACTTAAATAGCTCTTCACCCTCCTAGATATGTACTCCCCTAATGTATGTATAAAGAGCAATCATATCCCATCTCAGTTTTCTTTTTGCTAGACTAAACAAGCCAAGCACTTCCAGTCTCCTCTCATAAGACAGTCCTTTCCCAGATCATCCTAGTGGCTCTTCTCTGCACCTGTTCCAGTTTAAATTAATCTTTCTTGAACATCGGTGACCAGAAATGTACACAGTATTCCTGATGAGGTCTTACTAGTGCTTGGTATAATGACATTAATACTGCTCTCTCATAACTGGAAATGCCTTGACTAATACATCTTAGGATCACATTTACCATTTTCACAGCCGCATTACACTGGTGACTCATAACCATCCTGTGATTGGCCCACACACCCAGGTCTCTCTCCTCCTCTGTTGCTTTGAACTAATGAGTCCCCAGCTTGTAGCATAAATTCTTCTTATTAGATCCTAAGTGTATGACTGTGCAATTTGTACAATTGAATTTCATCCCATTTCTGCCACTCCAGTCTTCAAGCTCATTCAGATTTTTCTGTATAATGTTCTGTCCTCCTCTGTACTGACCACACCTTCCAACTTCATATCAACAGATTTTATTAGCATGCTCTGACTTTTTGTGCCAAGGTCATTCATAAAAATACTGGCCCAAAACCAATCCTTGAGAAACTCCACTAGCACCTCCTTTCAGGCTGATAATTCAGCTTTCAGCACAACCCATTGCCTTCTCCCCTTTAGCCAATTCCTTATCCATCTTAAAATGCTTGTACTGATCCCCATCTTCAACAATTTCCCATGTGGCACCATGTCATATACTTTACTGAAGACCAAGTAGATGAGATCTACTGCACTTCCCTTACCTAAAAATCAGTTATTTTCTTAAAGAAGGAAATTAGATTAGTCTGGCATGACCTACCTTTGATAAGCCCATATTGCACTACCTCCCCTTTACCTCTATCAATTTCCTTCACAATTTATTCTAAAACCTTGCATTCTGCATTCTTGCATTCAAACTCAGGGTACGGCTACATTGCAAAAAAAAGCTGCAGCACTGTGTCTCAGAGCCCTGGTCAATAGACTTGGGCTTGCGGGCTTGGGCTCTGGGGCTCTAACAGCTTTGTAGATATTTCTCCTTGGGCTGGACCTTGGGCTCAGAAACCCTCCCCCATCACCCAGTTTCAGAGCCTGGGCTCCAGCCTGAGCAGGAATGTCTACACTACTGGTTTTAGCTATGCAGTCCAAGCCCCATGAGCCCAAGTCAGTTGACCCGGGCTCTAAGACTCACTGCTGTGAGTCTTTTATTGCAGTGTAGACATATTCTAACAAGTTTGTAGTTACCTGCATCACTTGCTTTCCTTTTTTAAAAAATAGGTACAATGTTAGCTATTCTCTAGTCATAAAGTGCTACCCCTGAAATTGGCAGATTTATTAAAAATCCCTGCTACTGGACTAGCAGTCTCATGTACCACTTCTTTCAGTATTCTGGGATGAAAATTATCTGGTCTCCTGGATTTGTGTGCATTAAACTCTCTACGTTTTTCTTCTACCTCAATTGTAGTCATATCCATATCTAATTTCTGGTGCTGGCCAGCATGTGTCAGGGCCTACCAGAGGACCTTTTCTTTTGGAAAGGGGTACTTATTTCAATGATGCTACAGTGATTTACTTCAGCTGGAGGTTTGGCCTTATGTGTACAAGTTGCCTTTTTGAGGCAATGACATGACTGTTTTTATGTATTCCCTGATTCTGCTTCTCCTTAGGTAGCTATGTGTCTCCTCTTGTTATGTTATGACTCTGAACCAGAGGAAACTCTTTCAGATGATAAGATACTGAATTTTCCCAATCCAAATAAGGCAAACATCTCTCTCACACTCTTTCTCTCCCTCAAGCTGCAGCAGAAGCTCAGATAAGTGGGGTATGAGAGGACAATCAGGCCTATAGATTGCAGTTGTCTTTTTAAGAACAGGTGTCCACAAGTATTATTAAGAAGTAAGAATATTAAACTACTCTAGAGCAGTGCTTTTTAAAACCTTTCTAAAGTAATAGCTCAGATGTATCTTTATGTCTGTCTTTTCTCCTTTTCAGAATGATTTGTACTATATTTCACACAGTGCATATTTATTTCCTCGTTAGCTTTCACTAGTTTGAAAATAACTGTGGGATATTTCAGAGATGTGATGTCTTCTTTAGATGTTTAAATTATAATAATTACCACATTTCTCATTGCTTGTTACTCTTTGGTCATTTTTTTTTATATCTGTGTTGTTTACATGACAGATAAGTTGCTCATAGTACTAAAAAAATACACCTTAAAAGGGATAATATACATCACTTTTTTAGCGGTTCACTCATTGTCAATTACCATTTTGGATGCAACATTCTTGTTAAATTCTGCAATGCAACATACGGATAATTTCTTTCTGTTTTAATTGTATTTACCATCACAATAACCAGTGGCATTCCTGCCAGCTAGTGTTACCACCTGTCCCTTGAAATGTAAGAATTTCCTTTACATTTCTAATGTGACCTAGTTAATTTCTTAGGCCCAGTCTCCACTACACAGTTAGGTTGACAAAAAGCAGCTTATGTCGACCTAATTATGTCAGTGTACATACTACAGCCTTGTCTTGCCGATGTAAGTGCCCTACTACACTGACATAATAACTCTATCTCCTTGAGAGACATTGGCCTTATGTCGGTGTAGTTAGACGACATAGTGTCTGTGTAGACACTTCATAAGAACGACCATACTGGGCCAGAGCAAATGTCCATCTAGCCCAGTATCCTGTCTTCTGATAGTGGCCAAGGCCAGGTGCCCCAGAGGGAATGAACAGAACAGGTAATCATCAAATGACCATTCCCTATCACCCATTCCCAGCTTCTGGGAAACAGAGGGTAGCAACTCCATCCTGGCTAATAGCCATTGATGGACCTATCCTCCATGAATTTATCTAGTTCTTTTTTGAATCCTGTTATAGTCTTGTTCTTCATAACATCCTCTGGCAAGGAGTTCCACAGGTTGACACTGCGTTACTTACATCTGCTTTTGGCTCTCTTGTCAATTTCACGGCTCCATGATGGAGTCTGAACTCAAATAGAAATCTTTGTGCTGAGATTTAACGACAGACAATCACAGAAGGTTTCTGGCAGATATACCCAGGGAGAGAATTCCACAGAAATGAGTTCATACATACTTCCTACAGAAAAATGGTGGAAATTTTATTGGCATCCCACAAGTGACAGCCCAGCAGCTTTTAAATATCGAGGCAACAGTGGTCACTAAGAATGTTTTTTTATTACCTGCACTTGGCAAGTTTTATCATCCTTTTCTTTCAGAGGCCAGTTATATTATTGCAATGTGGTTTAGATGGAACTAAACAGTAAGTTTTTCCAAAATTATCAGTGATTTTGCTTGCTAAAAATAATATTTTAAATCTTTTTTTTTGTATTTGCATTCGCCATTGCAGTTTTGACCATTTCTAACATGACCATTTATGAAGGGATGTTTATTTTTTTCATTCCAAAGGTAGTTTTGCTACCGTTTTTAATTTTCTGCGAGTAACTTTGCATTTTAGGGCAATGCAAAATTATACATTGTATATTTCTTCCCCTATTGCAATCTCTTCAGCACTGCTTATGTGGCGGTAATTCAATGGACAACAGCCCTGCAGGTGTGTAACAGAATCTCTGTGCAATTTTATTGAGTTAGTTTCCATCAAATTGCAGGCAGTGGTAACATATTAATAAATTTAGCGTTGCAACACCCCTGTGAGGTAGGTTAGTATTAATTTCTCAATATTACAGAGTAGGAAAAAGATGCATCAAGGGAAAAAGCCAAGAATAGGATCCAGGCTTCCTTTCCTGTTACTTGGTAGTGGTCTATATCAGTGGTTTTGAACCTGTGCTGGGATCCGCAATGTATGTCTAAGATTTCCAAAGGAGTCTGCACTTCCATTCCAAATTTTTAGGGCACCAAAAATGAAAAAAGTTTGAAAACCACTGGTCTATATTTGGAGGTGCTCACCTTTCAGACAAATATCAGTAAAAGTACAAAATACAGTAATGTTAATGTATAAATATTGTGACAAAGTTCCTCCTCTGCCTTGGTGGGTCCTGCGCTCATTGGCAGGTTTGCTTGCCTCAGAGGTTCACGGGACCCCCCAGTTTGGCCACTTTTGTGGCTCATATCTGCCATTCACTCAGTTAGCCTCATCACTGGCCAGCATGGGGAAAAGGAAAAAGAACAATCCCCGCAATCTCTGCTGATCCACCTAGTGGATCGGGGAACAGGCCAGAGACCTTCCCCTCTGGTGGAACCCACAGTTCAGGTCAACGCCTCCGGTATCAACTAGGGAGTTGGGGGGATGGAGGGATGGGGGGAACCCAGGCCCGTCCTCTACTCCAGGTTCCAGCCCAGGGCCCTGTGGATTGCAGCTGTCTACAGTGGCTCTTGTAACTGCTGTGTGACAGCTACAACTCCCTTGGCTACTTCCCCATGGCCTCCTCCCAATACCTTCTTTATTCTCACCACAGGACCTTCCTCCTGATGTCTGATAATGCTTGTACTTCTCAGTCTTCCAGTAGTACGCCTTCTCGCTCTCAGCTTCTTGCGCCTCTTGCTCCCAGCTCCTCCCATGCGCACCACAAATTGAAGTGAGCTCCTTTTTAAACCCAGGTGCCCTGATTAGACTGCCTGTCTTAATTGATTCTGGCAGCTTCTTGATTGGCTGCAGGTGTTCTAATCAGCCTGTCTGCCTTAATTGTTTCCAGAAAGTTCCTGATTGTTCTGGAACCTTCCCTGTTATCTTACCCAGGGAAAAGGGACCTACTTAACCTGGGGCTAATATATCTGCCTTCTATCACTCTCCTGTAGCCATCTGCCCTGACTCTGTCACAATATGAACAAAAACCTAAGACTGTACATGTACGTGAGCATGCTTTTAAGCATGTTCAGTACAGTAAGCTTCACTCTTGAATCTCATTTGACATTCTTTATAACCCAATATATTTTATAATGCTTGCAACAATGCTGACTAATGTGACATAAAATCATTGTGTTTGAGTATGCATGGAAGTTTTGAAATATTGATCTTTGGGCTCTACTAACTGATTCTTTTATAAGCACTAAATATCTCAGCCTTCCACAATTTTCAAGCAGCAGCAATGTTGATTCTGCACCCTTCCATTTCACTTTCTTCTTCTTTTTTGCAGCACTTGACAACCTTCCCCCAGTTAAGAAAACTGTTGATTTCATAAAACCTTAACTAGATGCAAAATAAATAAATACATACACACAATTAAATAATCATATGTGGGTTTGACAAGTTGGTTTGACAAGCAGCAAGTTGACACCTTTGTTTGTCAGTGACATGTTAATGGGCTGTTCCTGCAAATGAGCATATTGTTCAAATATTAAAAAAAAATAAAGGAAGAAATATGGAAGATAATTTACTTGTTCCACATAATAGCTAAAAAAAACCTCCTAGGTAATTCTTTTTCCCAGGTCTTCAGAATGTCATGGTGATAACTTCTTGACAAACCTACTGTTGTTACTGACCAGTAAGTGTTAAAAGGCATTTGTGAAAAACATACAGTATTTCTATTCTTCATTGTTATAGTACCCTTTGCATATTTGTTCTCTTATCAAACAGACAGCTTTCCCATGAAGATTTAATTACTTCATTTCTGACCATCAAAAGCTAAAGAAAATGATAATTCATTAGAAGACTTAAATGTGCTCTTAGGTTTATTACGAATAGTCTGAAATGCTGCATAGATAGCAACTATGTCTAAGCAGTTAACGTTCAAGTAAATCCTTGATATTCAAATACTGCCTACAGAATGCTAGAGAAACAAATTGGATTCAATCTAATCTCTGCATACAAGCCTGAGATGAACTTTTACATGTGCTTTTAAAATGATATAGGAAACAGACAAAAATGAGAACAACATTTTGCAGGAAACGATGATACTTGTAGCACTAAGTTCAGTGCTTTCCCTAAATGCAGTTTTACCATGGGGATCAGCATGATAAGGAAAATAGGGAAAGATGCAGAGCAGAAAATGTGAGGCTGTGGGAAATAAGTAAAATTTTATGCTTTCCCCCATACTAATGTGTTGAATAAGTAAACCACAGAACAACAGGCAAACCATTCTTGTTTTAGTAAAGATAATAAAACATACAAAACATGAAAAAGTTTTGGTTAAATATTGATGTAGTTTTTATATTTGGATGTAAATGATTGATCAAATTCTGCTTCTTTGAACTGCCTCTCTATTTGGAATAAAGTAAACCAGCTTTTAGAGTCTGAGAGACAATCCTTTGGTTTGACCCAGTACAGGATTGGAGGACAGGGCAAAATGGCTTTTAGTCCATCTTTATAGCTCCCTTATCCAGTGATCAGTCCCCGGCATAATTTAGAGCAGCTTCAGGGCTGCTCTAAGTCTCACCTCCATGCCCATGGCCCAAAGAGTAGCTGAGATAGCAGTGGTACTCTGACCATTTTTCTTCCCCTTAATCTGGGGGCTAGAAGGGGTCAAAATGGAGACACCATGACAGCTCTACACCATCTGAGGATTCCCCTTATGGTGAGAGAATGCCTAGGCAATTGGTTAAACTAACTTTATTGTATCAGTTTAAGTCATCTATTGAGAATGCTCTACAAAAGGGACTAGGCAAACAAAATCTCTCTCCATAATAAATACCACTCTACTGGGTATAAGTGTCAATTCTTTCAGGAAATTAATCAGAATATGGAACACTGAAAAAGACAGAGAATGAACAAAAAATACTTAGACTGGGGCTGTCCATAAATTATGGAACACATTTGTGAATGATTTTCAAGACCCACCCATCTTTTATAACACTTTGTAACACTGAAACAAACACAGTTTTAAAAGCTTATCTACCCTCTAATGCATTACCTAATTTTTGACAGCTCTTATGAACATGTATTAATTAAAAATGTTTTTCTTCATGATATCCTGTGTTTCATTATTGTAAAATACTATAACACACAAAAAACTCTGCCAAAAGAAAATTATTCAGGTTGTAAAGTTAAGCACTCAGAAATTAGAAAATGCCAGAATTACAGTTGACTTGTGTGTATGGATTATAATACAATATTTAATTACATGACCACATAGTATTTTTTCCAGGGGGGCCCTGCCTCATTAAGTGCACAGGAGGGATAGTGCTCACCTAATCAGCATCTATTCAATATTTTGTTTTATCCTCATTGTTCAATGTGTGACCCTGTGCCTTATTCACTGTGCACTATTCAAACCCTGCTCTGAAGACAGAATTAATACTTTTTTCATGTGCATTTTCTATGGAACTCATTACTATGGTATCTGAGAGCTCCACAAATATTAATTTATCTTCAAAATACACTTGTGAGGAGAGGGAGTGGTTACTATCCTCATTTTACAGATAGAGAACTGAGGAACAGAGAGATTAAGGTCAGAAGTTTTCATTAATTTGGGTACTCAATTTGAGACAAGTAGAACCTTTCTTCAGAGTACTGAGCACTATATAACACTTGATATGTTCAAAGCACAACACCCAGTGATGTCAGACGCAGCTTTAAGTGTTCAGTGTGATTTCACTGGGGCATAAACTTGAACCTGGCCAACTGTAAAGGATTGAATGTCATCCTTTCTGAATTATCAATTCACATATTGTACCAATGACCCTTGAGGTGAAATCCTGGTCCCTCTGAAGTCAGCTGGAACTTTCCAATTGATTTCAACCATGCCAGGATTTTACCCACGAGATATAACTCCCCCTGTTTTTATGATTTTGATGTATTGAAGCGTCACATGTAATAAATGCTTGCTGTAAAATATTCAATGAATATTGCAATTGTCATTCCATGTTTTTGTAAAATACTTTGGGTTAATAAAACAATTGGGAGAGAAATTCTATTTCCTTGAGATTGATCCCGGCATCAGCTGCACAGAGAAACAGATTCACATAGAAAGAACCTAGTTGCTCTAATTTCAACAAACTCCCATGTAACTCTAGGGCTTTAATAAAAGGGTATTAAAATGATATATATAGTGACAGGGTCGGGCCAGATGGCTATAGGAGAGTAATAGAAGGCAGATATATTAGCCCCAGGCTAAGTAGGTCCTTTTCCCTGGGTAAAGTAACAGGGAAGGTTTTTTTTTTTTTTTTTAAAACAGAAAGAAAGTTTATTGGTAACGCTTACAGAATTACCAAAAAAACAAAACAACTATGCAACAAAACAACGCAATCAGAAGGTACAACACAGCAGCTTTCAGGAGGGAGAAGTGTTCAGGCTAGCCTGGGCCCAGAGCGGGGGGGCTTCCTCGACACTCGTGGTCTTCCACCCCCTCGAGTTACCTAGTGCCGCGCCCAGTGTCACCGATCCTCCCTCTCCTGAGAGTGCCCGGTAAGATGGGCACGGCTGCGGGGTGGGCGGTTTAGGGGGGGGGGTAGACACCCATGTATTATAGGACCCCTCCTAGATGACAGGAATGATGGTATCCCCAGCGGCGACGGCTGGGGCTGGCGTCTCTCGCTCTTACCCTCAATCAAAGGGTCAGACGGAGGGAACCGGACGGGGTCACCGAGCAGAGAACCCCCGACAGTGCCCACCGCTCCTCGAATGCTTCAAGGGAGTCGGTGGATGCTGCCCAGAGGAACTCCGCCCGGATACGTGAATGTACTGAGGATCGGAAAATGGCCCCACAATCGCAGGACGCTTCGTGGGCCAACCTCCTCTCTCTGGTTTTATAAATGGCTGTTTTAGCCAAAGCTAGGAGGAGGTTGACCAGAAGATCCTGCGACTTTGTGGGGCCACGGATGGGAAGTGTATAAATAAAAAGGTGGGGGGAAAAATGAAGCCAGAAGCGTAATAAAATATTTGTGAGGAGCCGGAAAAGGGGCTGCAATCTGGCACACTCTAAATACACGTGCGCCAGGGTTTCCCTCACATTACAAAAAGGACAAGTGTCCGAAATGGGGGTAAACCGTGTCAAAAACACGCCCGTGCTCACAGCTCCGTGAAGGAGCCGCCAACTGATGTCCCCGACGGGCCTTGGGACCAAGGTGGAATACAGGCTGGCCCACCGAGGTTGCTCACCCTCCAAAGGTGGCAGGAGATCCCGCCACTTTGTATCGGGGCGGGACACCACGGTGTGGGCGTGAAGGGTGTGAAGCGTAAGTGTATATAAGTATTTCCGTGAAGCAATTTGAAAGCTAACCGGCTGCAGTTCGTGCAGCCGGCTTGCAGTGAAAGGGTGAGGGGTTTGTTGGGATCTACGGGGTGGGGGCCCGATGGAAAGGTCCGGCGGGCCTGGGGTAAGGGATGGGCGGGGTGCGCCCTCGCACAAGGCTCGGCTAACGTAAGCCCGAGCAGCGGGGGTCAAAGCGGCCTTCACCTCCTGAAGTACGCGCCGGGGGGTTCGGAGGCTGGAGAGCCCCATGCGCCGAGCAAGCATCAGGGGATCCAGCCAGTCTCTCCGGTCGTAGTCCAGGAGGTCTCCGACCCTCGTGACTTCCGCCAGGACCAACCTCTGGCGCACCGAGCGGGACTCCGCCACCTGCACACGGAGCTGGGGATTGTGTAGCAGGGGCTCCGTGAGGAGATCTGCTCCCACGGTGGCCGCCACGGACCTGGTTGTTAGAAACAGTTTCCAGGCCCGGAGGAGGTCCTGGTAGAAGACCGGCAGCCCAGAGAGGTCTCGCGGAAAACCCGTCGGTGAAAGATAAAAGAGCTGCCGGTCATATCGAAACCCTTGGAAACGGCGCAGGAAGGCGTGTGCCAGTATGCTCCACGCCGAACTACGTGCACTATAAAAGAGCCTCTGCAGGGCCTGGAGGTGGAAAACGCGGACCTGAGTGTACAGACACTTCAGGCCCTGCCCTCCTTCCTTCAGGGGTAGATGAAGAACTCCAACAGGGACCCAGTGCATTCCTGACCAGAAGAACTCTAGAATCAATCTCCGGAGGTGGGTCAGGAAACCCGGGGCCGGGGCCAGGGTGTTGAGCCGGTACCAGAGCGTGGACAGGACTAGTTGGTTAAGCACCAGTGCTCTCCCTCGGAGGGAGAGACATCGGAGTAGCCTCGTCCATCTCCGGATCCGCTCTATCACCCCGCCCTCTAAATTTTGCCAGTTCTCCGGCGGGGAAGGATGCGTGGCGGAAAGGTAAACGCCGAGATAGAGCAGTGGACCCGCACTCCACCGGATGGTCTGAAGTGCGGGTGGGAGGGAGCTTACCTGCCGCCAGTCCCCCACCGCCAAGCCAGAGCTCTTGACCCAGTTGACTCGGGCGGAGGAGGCTGCCGAATAGATGGCTTGGCATGCCTCCACTCGCGCCAAGTCTCCCGGGTCCTGGACCACGAGGAGTACGTCATCGGCATACGCCGACAGGACCAGCCGCAGCTCCGGCTCCCGCAGCACCAACCCCGTCATCCTCCTGCGGAGGAGACAGAGGAAAGGCTCGATCGCCAGAGCGTACAACTGGCCCGAGAGGGGGCACCCCTGCCGCACTCCTCGCCCGAAGCTGACCGGTTCAGTCAGGGTCCAGTTGAGCCTAACCAAACACTCCGCGGAGGCATACAGCACTCGGAGAAAACTCACAAACTGAGGTCCAAATCCAAACGCCTGCAGAGTGCTCAGGAGGTACCCATGGTCTACTCTATCGAACGCCTTCTCCTGATCAAGAGACAGGAGGGCGAACGATAGACCATCTCTCCGCCCGAGTTCCAAAAGGTCTCGGACTAGAAAGAGGTTGTCGAAAATGCTGCGACCTGGGACAGTATAGGTCTGGTCTGGGTGGACCACGTCCGCCATCATGGACCCTAGCCGCAGCGAAATTGCTTTCGCTACAATTTTGTAATCCGTGCTAAGGAGTGAGACGGGACGCCAGTTTCGTAGATCGCGGAGGTCCCCCTTCTTCGGCAGCAAAGCGAGCACCGCTCGCCTGCATGACAGAGGGAGGACCCCGCTCTGCAAGGACTCAGCCCAGACGGTGACTAGGTCTGGGCCGAGAATGTCCCAGAACGCGCGGTAAAACTCCACGGTCAGCCCGTCCATGCCCGGAGATTTATTGGTGGGCATGCGACGGAGGGCTTCCGAGAACTCGGCCAGGGTGAGAGGCAACTCTAGTCGGTCTCGGTTGCCCACGCTGACCGTGGGGAGTTCCTCCCAGAGCACCTCACAAGCGTCAGGATCGGTCGGGTCCGGGGAGAAAAGGCTTGTGTAGAAGTCACGGGCCCTCCCACACATCTCCTCCGGATCCGTGAGGGGGGTACCGTCTTCTGCAAGAAGGCAGGTGACGTGTTTCTTGGCCCCCCTCGTTTTCTCCAGCGCATAGAAGAAGCGGGAGCCGCGGTCCATCTCCCGAAGGAGGCGGATGCGGGACCGAACAAAGGCACCCCGGGCCCGGTGGTCCTCAAGGGCCCGAAGCTCCTCCCGCTTCTCCCGGCACGCTCCGCAGAGGGACGGGTCCTCGGGATCGGCGGCCAGGCGCCTCTCCATCTCTAAGACCTCCCGTTCCAACTGCTCTATCGCCGCATTTCGCCGTCGGCTGGTGCCCCGAGTGTAGTCACGGCAGAAGAGCTTGGCGCGCACCTTCCCAAGATCCCACCATCGCCGCACCGAGGGAAAGGCACGCCACTGCTCCCGCCAGGCCAGCCAAAACTCCCGGAAGGACATCACAAAGCTCTCGTCCTCCAACAGGCTGTTATTAAAGTGCCAATAGGCCGGCCCCGGTCTCTCTGCACGGAGGGAGACCGTTACAGTGACTAAATGATGATCGGAGAATGGGGCCGGCCGAACGGTGGAGGAGTGGGCTTGTGAAAGGTGGAAACGGGATAAATAAACACGGTCCAACCGAGAGTGGTGTGACCGATGGGCCTCCACCCGAACAAAGGTGAACGTGGAAGTGTCATCTGGGTGAAGGTCACGCCAGACGTCCACTAGGGAGTGATGGTCAACTATCCCTTGGAGAATATTTGCAGCGGCCGGACTCGGTTCGGCCCCTGAGCGATCCCGTTCCTCGAGGGTGGTGTTAAAGTCCCCTCCCAGGACCAGGCACTCGTGCGAATCCAGGGTGCCGAGAAAGTCGGACACCTGCTGATAAAATTGTGGCCGCCTGGAGCTCATTTGCGGGGCATAAATATTGACAAGATTAACCACGAGCCCCTCCATACGGACTCGAAGGTGCAGCACGTGGCCTGGCATGGCCTCATTAACCCCTAGCACCTCAGGCCGTAGGTTGGGGGAGAACAGGGTTGCCACTCCAGCCTGCCAGGTCGCGAAGTGGCTAAAGTATACCCCGTCCCCCCACTCCAGCCGCCACCTGTCCTCGGCGGTCGGGTCCGTATGAGTCTCCTGCAGGAGAACTATAGAATACCTCCCTTCCCGAAGGTAAGAGAGCACCTGGGACCTGCGGAGAGCCATCCTACAGCCCCTGGTATTCAGGGTCGCAATAATAAGAGGCGTCATGCGGAGGGCTGGGGGGGTGGGGGCCTCGTATTGGCGGGGGGATTCAGGGCCCCCGGCTGGTTGCGCAGCAACCCATGACCCATCCCGTGGGTGAGTAGATCGTGTCGGAAGCTGCGGGCTCGCTCGTAGGCCGCAGCACCGCGATTTCCTTGCCCCCTGCCTTCCTTTATAAGGGCCCTTGTGGCCTGGAGGATTTGATCAAAGTCCCCCCATAGCTGAAGAGCCAGCTGTGCTCTGTCGCGGGCGCCACGGGTGTGTTCTAGGAACTTCCGTAGCGCATGCCGCAGCTCATGGGGGGGTGGGGTTACAATTCCCGAGGTATTCCCTGATGGGACTCTTAATACAGCCTCGTGGTCCGCTAAGGCAGGTAGACAGGGTGCGGACCACCGACGGGGCGTCTGACAGGCTGGGGTTATTAAATTCATTTCATGCCTTGGGGTGGAGGGGGATGGCAGGGGAAAAATTGCCACTCCTAATGGGTCGCGGCTAGAAAGTGCAAAGACTGCTCCCTGGGGGGAATCTACAAAAGGCGGAAAGGAATTAACCCCAGGGGCGACATTAACATTACAGGAGGAGGGACTTTGGGCAGGGCCAGGGGTGGGGGCAGGGGCAGAGGTAAGGCTCTGGGGTGCAGGAGGCAAGCAGCTAAAGGAAAGTGCCTCCTGAGCAGAGTCAAGGGTTAAGGGGTAAGGGAGTGGGCTCCCAATAATGCTAGATGCTGGCTCCATGGTGGTCTTGGCGGCCATGGCATCAGGTGGTGGACCACTTTCTGCAGAGTGCTCACCCGGGAAGACAATTAAGGGGAGGGAGCATGGGGAAAGGGAGGCTGGGGTAAGGCTGCCCAGCTCAAGGCCAGCCGGCAGCAAATCATCCCCTCCCTGGGTGACCGGGGTCAAATCTAGGGCCTCAATCTCCGCATACACGGGGGAGAGGCCAACTCCTGCCACCCCGGGGGCCTCTCCTCTAGGGCCCGCCTCAATGGCCGCCTCAGGATCCGCGGGGGGTTCGGGTAGCGTCCAGGCAGAAGGGGCGTCCTCAGAAGTCTCGGAGGGGAGGGTCTCCCGTGGAGGGGGGATTCTGCCCTCCAATGCCAGTCCGTCTTCCCCTCCCGACACCAGCGGATGGATCTCGCTCACGGCCATGGCGGGAGGCTCGATAGCAGTGCCTCCTTTCCTGGTCTTCCGGGGGGCTTCTGCGTCGGGTGGATGCAGCGGAGCTCGTGCCTTCCGCTTGCCTCGCTTCCCCTGGACTAGGGTCCAGACCTCCATAGCATCATCTGGGGGCTGGTTAGCAGGGGTCGTGTCAGGGGGCGGAGGCAATGGTTTAGGGGTTCGGGGAGGTAGCGGTGGGGCAACATGAGGGGTGGGGGCTTCTCCTTGGGGAGGGCCCTCTCCTATACCCGATAATATCCTTGCCCCACCCTCCTCCATGGGCTCTGTTGGGTTGGTACTAGCAAGGGTGAAACTCCCTTGCTCGCCCGGGCATTGTAGGGAAGGTATCTCCTGGGCCCGGACGGGAGCAGCAATGGGTCGAGTAGGAGGAGGGTTGGTTTCAGGTGCCGGGCAGCCAGGGGCGTCGGCAGCAACGGGGCCGATGTCCGGCTGGGTCTCGGGGGTTTCGGGTGCCCCTCCCCCCCGGGCCAAAGGGCAGTCTCTGCGGACATGCCCCGCTGAACGGCAGAGGTAGCACCGGGCCTCTCCGGTAGAATAAAAGACCCGATAGCGGGCTCCCTGGTAGGGGACTAGAAAGGACCCCTCAAGCGCCTCTTCGTCACGCGCTCCTGCCGGTGGTAGAAGCTGCACTTGCCGGCGGAACGAAAAAATGTGACGGAGGGTGGGGTCCTTGCAGCCCAACGGGAGAGGGCTGATGACAGAGACAAGTTTCCCCAGGGTGGAAAGAGCGGGTAACAGGGCAGCATTGGGTAAGAAGGGAGGAACGGAGGTAAGGACGAGGCGAACGCCCAGGTCTTCTAACGGTTCTAGGGGGACAAACACCCCCCCCACCGTCAGGCCCCTCTCTACCGCCTCCTGGGCGGCATCCTCCGAGGCTAAGAAGAAAACAACCTTCCCATACATCTTGGAGGCCGCCACAATAGCCGTGGGTCCTACCACCTTCGCCAACGCCTGCACGTATGTCTCCACGTGGGGCGAGGCGGGCACCAGGAGGCAACGGACGCCGTGCTTCCTGGTCAAGGCGGGGAAAAGGCCTCGGCCGCTGGTGATGGTGGCGGAGGCGGGGCGAGATGACGAGGCGGCAGGTAGGGGAGAGCCCGCCGCCGCCCGGGCATACGTCCTGGGGGCCGGGGGAGGGGCAATCACAGAGCTGGTGGAGGGAAACACAGGGAGGGGCGCCACGGTTGATGACGAGGCCGCAGCGGTGGGGGCAGCCCCTGCCATGGCGGGCTCAGTGGTTTTAGCGGGGCCCTTTCCTTTCCACCCGCTCTGGCCCTTCCGGCGAACCGGGGGGGGTTTCCTAGAATCTGGGTGGGCGGTGGGTGCAGCAGCAGCAGCAATCACCCTGGTGCCTCCTGCTACCGGTGCCCCAGCAGGGGGGGTGGCAAGTATCTTTGCAATAGTGGCAGGGGGGGGACCTTGGGGGTCGGGCAGGGGTGGTGGTGGGGAAGGGACAACTAATTTTGTGGAAGCAATCTCACCCCTCTCGTTCCCCGCCATTGTGAGCAGGGAAAGACAGGGAGACACCGGAAGGAGGAGGGGGGAGGGGAAAAAACGAGAAAAAAGGAGAATAGCCCCTCCTTCCGCTAGGCTGCGGACAGGAAGAGAAGGAATGCCGAGGGGGGGGGCTGGGAGGAGGGGGGCGAACAAAATCGGGGTCCAGTAATAAGGGTAAGCTGTAGAATGAGCAATCCGGGGGGGGGGGTGCAGACCCACACACGTTTGTCCAAAGAGTCGGCTGTTGTGTCCGGTCCGGAAGGCAAAGTTCAAAGCGAACAGCTGGATCCAAAAGGAGATGGCAGATTGCCAGCAGAGACAGACGGTGGGGGGGCCGTGACAGTTGTAATAACGATGGGGGGGTAGGGGCACCGATGGATCGGGGGTGGGGGTCTCCACGCCACACCCCCTGTGCCGCCACAAACGCAAATAATCACAGTCAAACTCCCCCCCACGAGAGTATAATTCAGAAAGTTACTCAATCTTACGGCCCTCTTCACGATGATTTATAGCTCCCTTGAATTATTTCTTCTGTCTGCTGAAATCTTCTTCTCCGGCTGTGTTGGCTGTGTTCCAAGGCCTTCGGCATGTTAAGAATGTTGTAAAGTCCGAGCTGCTGGCAAGACGGCTGGGTCTGGGGGTTTCCACTCCCCCCCCCCCCGGACAGCAAATCGGCAATCTTCCCCCCCCCTCCTCTGGGGGCCCAGCTGAGGCAAGTAGCTGCGCCCGAAAGCAGGCGTGGGGGGGGCGGGTGCTGGCGAAGGACGTAAACGGAAAAAAAAAACACAAAAAATGAAAAGAAAAACCAAAAAGCGTCTGACCCGGTCGGGGGGGGACTAAGGCAGGTGCAAAAAGTAAGAAAAATCCGGGCCAGGGGGCTTTAGGAAAGAATAGAAAGCAGATAGCTGAGGAGCAAGCAAAAGACGTTCCGTTTCCTAACAGGGAAGGTTCCAGAACAATCAGGAACCTTCTGGAGACAATTAAGACAGGCTGATTAGAACACCTGCAGCCAATCAAGAAGCTGCTAGAATCAATTAAGGCAGGCTAATCAGGGCACTTGGGTTTTAAAAAGGAGTTCACTTCAGTTTGTGGTGTGTGTGTGAGGAGCTGGGAGCAAGAGGCACTAGGATTTGAGAGTGAAAATGCGGATTGTTGGAGGACTGAGGTGTACAAGCATTATCAGACCCCAGGAGGAAGGTCCTATGGTGAGGATAAAGAAGGTGTTGGGAGGAGGCCATGGGGAAGTAGCCCAGGGAGTTGTAGCTGTCACATAGCTGTTCCAGGGGGCACTCTAGATAGCTGCATTCCACAGGGCCCTGGGCTGGAACCCGGAGTAGAGGGTGGGCCCGGGTTCCCCCCAAATCCTCCCAACTCCTGGTCAGACACAGGAGGAGTGGACCTGGACTGTGAATTCAGAAAGACAGCCAAGCTGAGGGCTGCCGTGAAGCTCCAAGGCGAGCAAATCCGCCAATAAGCGCAAGACCCACCAAGGTAGAGTAGGAACTTTGTCACTATATATATCTATATATATCTTCATTTCTGGTGATGGATTAGAAATGGCAGTCTCAATGGGTAAGAGTCTGTTACAAAGACTCTCTTCGGAAATATGTATGAGTGAGTGATCTGAAGTACACTCTGTGAGAGGAATTAGAGATTTTTTCCTGCCATTTGGGACTAATCTTTCAGTCTGGAGAAACAGTTTTCTAAAATAAAAATTGAGAGGTTTTCATATTTCACGTTCTTTATAAAAATGCATCTTACAGTCTGTAGGTGCATAGTGGTCTGAGCAGAGCAGACTGTGTTTTAAGTTTTGAGGTGAAGATAACAGAGTCACTCTATAACCCATTGTCATGCATGTGCGTACTAAAGATCTGAAGAATATGGAATACTAACTGAAATATCACCTCATGAGGTTTTTTCCTTTGCTTCAATGCTTTTAACAGAAAGCCATGCCTGTTGGGGCTATAACCATATGGTGTGTAATAAATTAATGTATTCTGCTTTCTACAGTTTCATATTATATTATCTTGCATGGTTACATTTACACAGTACTGGGCTACGGCCTAAGCTGTGTAAAGCACATAAAACTAAAAGCATTTTTTCTCTTCAAATGAAGAACTACGCTTGTGATAGCCTTTAGTGCTGACAAGTGGCAATGGATAATCTGATGCCACTTCCCCTTAACTTCAATAGGACAAATTATGGGTTACGTTTTGTCCTTTAGAGTGTCTTCATACACTTACAAATGTGCAGCTGGCAGAAAGATAGCACAACCTACTTGGGTATGTAATTCTGTCTTTTCTGAAAATCCTTGATGATGGATAGAGGCATGGGGTTTTTTACTCAATGTATTTGGCTACTGACAAACTGAAATCTAACCCTGCAGCCCTTATTTATGTGATCTTAATACTGTTAAGGATACAGGTTGTAGGATGGACAAAGGGTTGTGTTTTATTTCTTGTGAGTGCATGTACTTTGGACCTTCATTAATAGATTAATAGATTTTTAAGGAAAAAAGGGACCAATAGATCACTAAATCTGACTTCCTGTATAACACCAGACATAGAATTGCATCTAGTGACTCTTGTACTGATCCCAGAAAAGCATCCAGTATTATTTGCAGACTTCAGGAGATGGAGAACCCATCACTTTCTGTGGTAGTTTAGTCCAACAGTTAATCACCCTTACTGTGTAAAATATGTGCCTTATATCTGTTTTCTTAATTGTGTTCCTACAACATGGCTCCTCTTTGCTATCAAGTACAGAGTGGGCTTCCTTCTAATTTCTTTGGTAGTCATAGCACTGGCCATTTTAGGGCTGGTCTACACTAAAGCTGTAAATTGACCTAAGTTACGGTACTTCAGTTATGTAAGTAACATAACTGAATTCAATGTAACATAGGTCGACTTACAGAGGTGTCTACACCATGCTGTGTTGACAGCAGATGTTCTCCTGCTGACTTACCTTACACTTCTTTGTAAGGTGGAGTACAGAAGTCGATGGGAGAGCGATCTGCCACTGACTTAGCTTGTCTTCACCACACCCGCTAAATCAACACCGCTGCATCGATTGCAGCAGTGCTGATTTAGCCATAAGTATAGAAAAAGCTCTTAGAGATGGGCAAAAACCTGAGTTACCTACTTTGTATTTATTCTGCATTTACTCAGCTTTTCAACAATATATAGATACAGGTGTTGAAAATCTGGTCCTATTTAAGTCCATGGGAGTTGTGCTACGGACATTAATGGGGTCAGTGTCCAAACTGATCATACATAAGAAAGAAGAGGTGTGCTGGGACTGACATATACTCCATGAGTAATGACAGGGCCACTTATTTGTAATGTATTTGGTATTATCCAAAATCAGTACAAGATAAACTAATTGGCATCTCAAAAAGAGCTTGTATTTGAAGAGTAGAATTAATTCCAAATTCTAAGGGACAAGTTCTCTTTTGAATGTGCACTAAGGTTCTCCAAAACATTGAATGCATTTTGTATTGCAGTTGAGGTGCCGACGCCAGCCTGCCAATCTACACATTTGAATTGCTGTTAATCCGCTCTCCTGCACAAAGCACAGACCCTGAGGTTTTCATGACCTGTGCATTCGTGATAGCTCATCATCTCCCACAGGGTTTGTGATTGGGCCAGCCCTGGGTATTTTAGACAAATGAATAGATTTGAATTCTGCTCTCTGAAAAAAAAAGTAGACCTACAAATAAATTATTGAGACAAATTTATGCCATACGTTTGGGGGAAACGTATGCTTTTGTGCCAGCCCCCGCAGATGTGTAGCCAACAGGGAGTTCTCTTGCTCCAGTACCTGTGGTTTTATACATTTTCAGCTAACTCAGACATTCAAATGCAAAATCCAGGACTCAGGGACATCATGTGGAGTTTTGACATTCCCAGGAAAGTGGGGGTCCTGAAACTGGATTATAATGCGTCATAAATATATAGTATTTTCATCAGTGACAGATTTAATCTTGTGCCTATAATATTTTTCATGTTCTTGAAAGGAAAATGATGCCCACCCTACTCAGTCAAAGATTCTGAAACATGGAAAAATAACTAGCACTTCTCAGAAATGGTTTTTTGTTTTTGGACATTTATTTTCACTTTTGCGAAGAAAAAAGGTGGGAGAATGAATGCTCACCCCGAAAAAGCATTTCATGTCTTTTGAAATTTTAAGTTGCTGGGATGAGCAGATAGGTATAGTTTTCTTTTTACTGTTTCTGAACACCATGTAGAAAGGCACATAACAGTATGAAAATTGCTTCTACAAAGTGTAAGAGAGGGTTGTGGCAGTTCCTGGCATGTGGCAGACCTCTAAGTGAATTGAAAGGAAGGTCACACAATGACTCTTGGATGCAGTCTTTCATCGTCTAGGTGGCATACTACAAACAAAGAGGCATCACGTGACATGCCTATCACTTCATTGAGTTTCCACAAAAAGTTACAACCTCTTCTGCAAAATGTTGCAGTATATGATAGTCTCTTATATTGTGCTACTGGATGACTTATGTATTTGTTGACTATAGTAGTTACATAAGAATAGGGTAAATGTATGAAAAATTATATTTCTTGTTGAAAAGCAATAGATGTTACATATGCTGTTTGGACTCTCCTCTTTTAGTGGCAGATAAGAGCTATATAAGCACCTAGACAGAGATTCTTGAAATGGTAATCAGAGTTACTATGGTAATCTTTGTCATGTGATGCCCTCTAATGACTCGAAAGCCAGTTCCTGAAATGGAAAGCCATTGACGAAGCACATGAACAAAAATGCTTACATAGAGGCTTACTCTGTTTAGGGGCTTAAACAATATTCACGCCTAGCAGAGATGAGGATTTGAAGAATGTACTAACATATAGCCATGACAATCAAAACAGCATAATTTGGTTTAAGTTTTGCTACTTTAGTCATATGCATAGAGCCTCTGGCTGTTTGGATGTGAAAAGTTCTTGAAAAGAGCAGAAATTGCCCCTAATATTGCTATGATAAGGAAACCTGTGAAGACTGTACTGGTTGCTACCATGCAAAACCAGGAATTCATTATGTTGTTAGCAGCAAAGATATCCACTAGTGGCCTGATCTAAAAAGCAATAGAGTCAAAGGGAGTCTGTCAATCGGCTCCAGTAGTCTTTGGATATGGCCCTGGAAAGAAGAGACATTGCAGAGGTCAATATACTTTACATCTGTCTAGCCATCTAGCATTTCTAATAAGATTATCTTTTATTATCTAGGTACAAATCAATAGGGAGCTCAATGAGATACAGGTATAACAAGGAAGAAAACAATATTGACAACCTGCCTTCGAGGGACTTTTTCAAAGCATAACAGTCACTGCATGAAGAGCAGAAATTAGTGCTCAGTGCTATCATTGCACAGCAAAGATATAGGGATCCAAATTAAGAAGTACATCTAAGATGGTGTAACTTAAACTACCTTCCAACCCCAAAGCCTGCAAGTTACACCAACCTTCCCTTTCCAGACTCCCTTCAACACACTTTGGCTACATTTACACTTAAAACGCTGCAGTGTCACAGCCCCTCACTATAATAAACCCACCTCCCTGAGAGGCCGTAGTTAGGTTGATGGAAGAATTATTCTGTCGACCTAGCACTGTCTGCATGGAGACTTGGGACTGCTGAACTACATCTCTCAGGGGTGTGGATTTTTCACACCAAAGTGAGGTAAGCGGGTCACTCTTATTTTCTAATGTAGACCAGCCCTTGGACTCTTCTTTGAATTTGGACTATACTTTAGGTACAGCCTTCAGAGGCAAAGAACTGCTTCAAACCTTGCATATCCAAATTATAACAGCATTTCAAAATATTGTTACTTCTACTGTTTATTATCTGTATCTCAGTAATGTCCAAAGGCCCCATTTTGGATCTGGACTTCGTTGTCTTAGATGGTGAACAAACCACATAGTGTTCTTTGCAGGGAAGTGTCCAATTCAGTTCAGGACGATATACGAGTGTAACAGATAAAAGCAATCTACACTACCTGATGCTTCTGAATAATTTAAATGTGTATTTAATATATAAATGCATGTCAACCATCTCCGGTGGCCCTCTACTACCCATTATCAGTGAGGATTGATTTTCTCTAGGAATTCTACAGTAAGAACAAGATAATGATCACAGCCTCATGCCTGATAACATCATCTGTTTCATTTTGATTTCTCCTTTTGTACATACAGTGGTTTTATGTGAAGGTTGTTCATATTTTATATGAAATATGTATGTGGAATGAAAGAAACACAAAACAAAAATACTTTAAAAGAATGACTCTTGACAAAGAATTGAAATAGTCTGTCATTTTCATCTGACATGCTCATGACACAATTGATCATAAACAAGACAGCCCAGCAAATTCAGTACCATAGTCAACTATCTTCAATTTTTTTAGGTTCTTGGATGACAGATCTCCCAGTCTTTCTTTCTATGCATAAATATCATGCTGTGAATTCCAATGTATGAAGACAAGATACTGTCTAAATGAAGAATTTGAGTGACTGTATTTACTGCATATTCAAATCTATTTGGACTATCATGCAGAAAGAAATTAATGAAGCCACTTTATAATCCTACTTTTGTATTATTATCAATGATTATAGTACGCTAGCTCCCATTGTGTGACAGACACTTTCAAAGCACAGAGGGACATACATGCCTTGCCATGAAGAGTGACAGATAAAGGATAGGGAAAGGGAATGCAATATATAAGAAAAATGTTCGGGGTGAAAGTTGGAAGGTTATTGTCAGCTGTTTTTTTTTTCTTGTATGCTTTAAATAAACAAACTACTGTCAGGTGTCTCTCTACCTGTTACTTGTTAATTCCTGACCCAATGTTCATATACAAACCCAATATTACTCTAATATTGTTTAAAATGTAAGGTTCAAGCTTTTTTTTTTTCAAATTGTAAAAATATCCCAGCTAAATTAACCTCTTACTCATGATTTTCTTTCCACCTATCATCTCTCAACACAGTGAGTCTAGTCACCCAGCCTGCACCCCTGTTTTCAGTGCATAGCTCAGTAATAGAGTCCAGGTTATTTCACAGGCTGTGGCAAGCAGGTGCTCCAGAGGGAGAAGAAGAGTAAAGCAAGAATGCCACTGTGGCAGATAGAAGGATCAGAGGAAGTGCAATCAGCAAAGGGTAGACCAATGTGCAGTGAAAGCAGAAGAATCTATGCCATGGTGATGGATACGCTACCCCTATGCATGGAATCCTGGTGGTTCTGGCCCAACATTTGGGAGATACAGCTGTTGGTTTCCTCAGCCCATGAAGCTGGGAAGAAGATATGCCTGTTCGGCTCTGGGTCCAAAAAACAGGCTATTATCCACCAGCTCGGGTTGCCAACCCTCTAGGATTGTCCTGGAGTCTCAAGGATTAATCTTTAATTAAAGATTATGTCATGTGATGAAACCTACAGGAATATGTCCAACTAAAATTGGCAACCTTAACCATCACCTCACTTCGCTTCTGTTTTTTCTGCAGCGGAAAGTCCTGGTGCTGCCTAAGGGTACTGATATAAAAGAACAGAGATTTGCACTAAAGCCTAGTAAAGAAGAACCTCTCTTTTGTCTTCTCAGAAGATTTCTCAGTCCCCTTCTCCAATCCCAATCTGCAGTGAAGGGAGCTTCTGTCTTGAAGGCCCCACACTCATCCCCCCCTACTCTGGAAAGTGGAAAAGCCTGATATTTTCTGAGATCTTTGCTGCTCCATTCAGTCATCTCTCCAAGGTTCTTTGAATTAAAACATTATATATATTAGGACTGTAAATTACTCACAGTCAACTCATGTGATTAACTAAAACAATTAACGGTGATTAAAAAATTAATTGTGATTAATCACACTGTTAAACAATAGAATGCCAATTGAAATTTTTTAATATTTTGAATGATTTTCTACATTTTCAAATATATTGATTTATATTGCCTCAAAATGGTTATGAACAAGATCAATTGGAGGAGTGGTGTCAACATAAAAGGAGAATGATTATCCCATCTCAAAAAGAAAAGGAGTACTTGTGGCACCTTAGAGACTAACCAATTTATTTGAGCAGCTCGAAAGCTTATGCTCAAATAAATTGGTTAGTCTCTAAGGTGCCACAAGTACTCCTTTTCTTTTCGCAAATACAGACTAACACGGCTGTTACTCTGAAACCTATCCCATCTCAGATTCTCAGACAACATCATACTAATTGCTGAAAGTACCAACCAACTGCAGAGCAGACTACAAAGACTTGACAAGAAAAGCAGTCAGGTCTGCCTGAAAATGAACCACTGCAAAACGAAATACATGTGATCAGATGTCTTACGAAAAGCCCGAATAATGGTAACAGGAGAAGAAATAGAAGAAGTGGAACAGTACATATATTTGGGTCAAGAAGTTAATATGCGCCAAGACCTGAACGGAGAATTCTCGTGAAGGATTCGGGCAGGATGGTATGCATTTAATTCCATCAAGGATGTCCTCAAAGGAAAAATCGACAAGACTACACATACAAATATCTTCAATTCAATAGTGTTGCCAGCCATGCTGTATGGCAGTGAAATGTGGGCACTGACGAAGAGAGAAGAACAGCGCCTGTAGGTAGCTGAAAGGGCAATGGAACGAGGTATGTTGGGAATTTTCCTTCTGGATCGCATCCCAAATGGCATGATCAGAGACCGCAGCAGTGTGAAAGATATTGTTGTGGAAAGCAGACATAACAAGATGCGATGGGCGGGCCACACAGCTTGGCTCACGGACAATAGGTAGACCACAATCATTGCTGAGTGGTACCCGTGAGAACAGAAAAGACCACCTGGTTGGCCTCCAAGAAGATGGGAAGATGACGTTGTTAAACCTTTCAGACGAAAGTGGAGAAGAAAGGCAAGAGTGCGAGAAGAATGGTGGACGTTCTGTGATCAGCGCAGTCTTAACAACAGCTGAAGACTGATCGATCCAGGTGATCACAACACAGAATACGAAGTGTACAGAGCTCACTATATAATATTATTATTTTTGATTACAAATATTTGCATTGTAAAAATGATAAAAGAAATATTATTTTCAATCCACTTCATACAACCACTGTAGTGCGATCTCTTTATCGTGAAAGTGTAACTTACAAATGTAGATTTTTTTTGTTACATAACTGCACTCAAAAACAAAACAATGTAAAACTTTAGAGCCTACAAGTCCACTCAGTCCTACTTCTTGTTCAGCCAATTGCTAAGACAAACACATTTGTTTACATTGATGGGAAATACTGCTGACTGCTTCTTATTTACAATGTCACCTGAAAGGAGAACAGGCATTTGCATGGCACTTTTGTAGCCAGCGTTGCAAGATATTTATGTGCCAGATATGTTAAACATTCATATGTCCTGTCATGCTTTTGCAACCATTCCTGAGGACATGCTTCCATGCTGATGATGTTCTTTAAAAAAATAATGCGCAAATTACATTTGTGACTGAACTCCTTGGGGGAGAATTGTATGTCTCCTGTTCTGTTTTACCAACATTCTGCCATATATTTCATGTTATAGCAGTCTTGGATGATGACCCAGCACATGTTCATTTTAAGAACACTTTCACAGCAGATTTGACAAAATGTAAAGAAGGTACCAATGTGAGATTTCTAAGGATAGATACAGCACTCTACCCAAGGTTTAAGAATCTGAAGTGCCTTCTAAAATCTGAGAGGTACGAGGTGTGGAAAATGCTTTCAGATGTCTTAAAAGAGCAACACTCCAGTGCAGAAACTTCAGAACCCAAACCACCAAAAAAGAAAATCAATCTTCTGCTGATGGCATCTGACTCAGATGATGAAAATGGGCACGCATCGGTCTGCTCTGCTTTGGATTGTTATCGAGCAGAACCCGTCATCAGCATGGATGCACGTCTTCTGGAATGGTGGTTGAAGCATGAAGGGACATATGAATCCTTAGCACATCTGGCACATAAATATCTTGTGATGCCAGCTACAACAGTGCCATGCAAACTCCTGTTCTCACTTTCAGGTGACATTGTAAACAAGACGTGGGCAGCATTATCTCCTGCAAATTGTAACCAACCTTGTTTGGTTGAGCAATTGGCTGAAGTAGGACTGAGTGGACTTGTAGGTTTGAAAGTTTTACATTGTTTTATTTTTGAATGCAGTTGTTTTTTGCACATAATTCTACATTTGTAAGTTAAAATTTCATTTTAAAGAGATTGCACTATGGTACTTGTATTAGGTGAACTGAAATATACTATTTCTTTTGGTTTTTACAGTTGAAATATTTGTAATAAAAATTAATATAAAGTGAGCACTCTAGAGTGTATTCTGTGTTGTAATTGAAATTAATATATTTGAAAATGTAGAAAACATCCAAAAATATTTAAATAAATGGTATTCTATTATTGTTAACAGCGTGATTAATCACGATCAATTTTTTAATCGCTTGACAGCCCTAATATATATACATTTTTAAAAGACAATATCCCTCTTCTTTTACCTGTCTATGCCATTACTTGCAGTCTGAGTTTCTCGATTTTCTCCCTTAGTTACCTTCCTTTTTATTGTGGTTCAGTAGTTTATCTTGTGTTCAATTAACCTTATGCTAATGCCTCGCTCCACCACATCCCCATCAAAATCAATCACAATATTCCTATTGGCTTCACTGGTACAGGATCAAGCCCCTTATTGTTTTAAAATACCACAGTTATACTTCCCTTCTGTTCCTTATTATTAATGCTCTTCTGTTTTATTATCTGAAAGATGAACCAATACCCACTGATAACACCACGTACTTAACTGAAGCCAAACAAGCCATTATAAATCACAACAGTGTGAAATAATAACCTCAAAAAATGAAAACAGAAGCATTGATTGTGCCTGTAAAATTAGGGGGAAGCAGAAGAAAAAATGTGGTTATTAATGTGAAGGAAAAGGTACCTGCATTTTGGAAATAAAGGCCACCTCTATTTCTTTAGCAGATCAGAAATGACATTGAACATAATTGCTTTATGTCCATAAGATGGTATGGGGAAAAAGAAGTTTATGAATACAGTCGAAAAGACAGATATTTTTGTACTAGCATAGTGTTCAAGTAAATTTAAACATGTTCATTGTACAACTAATGTTGTGTCATTCAACTTTTTACAGTTTTCAATGAATTGGAAACACAGAAAATGGTCTAATGCTTTTGAAAAAGCGCAGTATTTACAAAATCTGCATTTATTGCAGAAGATGTTTCTAAATCATTTGGAAAATATTTTAAAAATAACATTCAAAAGAAGACCATATTGGTTTCATATAATAATGCTGTCAATGTCACAACTGTTTTAGGATTTGAATAGATAATAAACTTAGTCTTCAGTTTTCCCTTTCACTTATATTTAGTACATTCATGGATCTGTTTTCAGTTTCATGCTTCTGACACAACCACCCACCTCTCTCTTCTCTTCAGCTGTTTCTCTCCATCTGTTGGGCTTCAGTCACATGGTGGATAATATTCATTTGACCTTATATTGTCCCTATGCTTTGGGTGTTTTTTTTTTTAAATTTCCTCTATATTTTTCTTCATATGCATCTACAAAAAATCCTTTCTTCCACAGCTTTTATGTAAGTAAAAGACTAAGGATGAAATTTTAGCACAATTGACTTTAGTGGGGCCAAGTTTTTTCTCTTCTCTCTCCCCTCCAAAAAAAGACTAATGTAGGACATATGATGCCCTATAGCATTAAGTATCAAACACAACTTAAAATGATAGAACTTTCCCTATTGCAATAACTCCATCCTGTATAAATGAATCGTAAATTAGTCAAATACCAGGGAACCTCTTGACCAAAGCTTGGTGTCACTCTCATCCACATAACTCACAGTTTAGTGTTTCTCACTAAAGATTTAAATAAACTATTTGATTGTATTGGTTTGCTTCTCTGATGTTCTTGAGCAGAGTCTAGGTCCAGTAAGGGGTGGGGCTATCAGGGAATGCCATTGCTGTAAGGCTCTGCATAGACCTTAATCTAGAGGAGAATTGGGTGTTGCATTGCTTCACTCTACCATGCCCTCTCTCTCTCTTCCTATCATGCGAGAATTTTCCAGTGGGAATCTGGCTTGTTTAGATTTGCTGTCCACCAGGTAAACAGTACAAAATGAACTTGGCAGACCAGAGAAACCATCCCTAAACATTTAAGGGAGCAAAGATATTCCTGAGAGTGGGATTTTCAAAATTATCCACTGACTGTCTATCTCTGAATTCCTTACCGTACACTACAATTCGTTAACGTACAAACACATATAAAATGGATTTTACATCCAGACACTTGTCTATGTTTTTGTGTGAAACAGCATGGATGAGAATACTTGTGCTTATATAACTATTCTTCAGCATGATTTACAAACATTCACTAATGAATGTTTACCTGCAAGGAAGAAGTTAAGCAGTATTGTCTCCATCTTACAAGTAAGGTCATACATGTCAGTGCCAATTCCTAATTTCTTTTGAACTCAGGAGTTCTTGGCTCCCATGTGTACCTAATCCTCTATAACACGCTGTGACAGGGTGCCATTAGGAGCTATAAATTGATCCCTTTGCAAGCCAGCACCAGAGTCACTTAGAATACCCAAGGTACTGGGTATAGTTAGAGTAGCCAGGATTTATGTAGTTTGGGTTTGGAAGACTAGAAGGGATTACTGTTAGGGGGCTTATCCCTTCACCCACTTACTTCCCTGGTCCTTCTCGCATGAACAGAGAGCAACAACACCCTAAGTCCAAAGGTGCAAACAATTCAATGTTTATTGGGGTGAACTTCCAGCAAGCATGATTCCAGTTTCCTTCCTTAGTGTCCCCTTCCCAGCTCTGACACCACAAAGCCTTACACCTGTGTCCCTGTTCCCATTCCTGCCCTTAGCCAAACATGATTCCAATTTCCCACACATACCCACCCCCACTTCCTGATTGACTGCAGACTATATAGTAAAACTTGAGTTTGCCTTAGCTACACCTTAACCAATCATTTTCCTGAAATTTAACTAACCAATCCTAACATATTGTAACATGATTATTTAACCAATTATATCCCACCACCTTAATTAGTTTACACCCAGCAAAATTAATTATACAGCAGACAGAAACAATCACAGAACCAGACAGAGATTATACAGACAAACAATAGCGAAACGGGGACTACAGTGGTAGAAGAACAAAGAAATGAGGAAAAAAGAAAAGGAGTACTTGTGGCACCTTAGAGACTAACCAATTTATTTGAGCATAAGCTTTCGTGAGCTACAGCTCACTTCAGCTTTCGTGAGCTACAGCTCACTTCATCCGATGAAGTGAGCTGTAGCTCATGAAAGCTTATGCTCAAATAAATTGGTTAGTCTCTAAGGTGCCACAAGTACTCCTTTTCTTTTTGCGAATACAGAGTAACATGGCTGTTACTCTGAAAGAAATGAGGATTTCACAGCCTAGCTATTGATAAGTGAGTTCTTGCCAGACAAGATGCTATCAAACTAAGTTTCCTTTTACATCTTCTAGGCACTTCCCTTTCTCTGGAGGTGATAGGCACTATCAGGACAGGATTGTATTCCTAACAGCCCAATAGCACCTTCTTTCAATGTGACTAGTTTGGAATGTGAGGATGTGATCATTTGCTTCCCAGCTTATGGCTGCCTCTGCTGCTTAGCCAAAGGCCTTAGCCTAAGAACAGGGCCTCAGACTGTCACAGTAAGAGAAGGCTCTTACAATCAGCGACAGTGATTTTGATTCTTTCTTTTATACTTCTATAAATAGCCAAGTGATAAGAATACACCTAAATTCTTAGAGTATAGACCTTTACAGACAGGCCTGAATATCTATATCCTAACAATTACTTGCACCTGTAGGGAACCTGATGAGCTAATGAGGTGATTAGCTCAGCAACTGGATAGCTCTGGGAAGAAAGCAAGCAGTATAAAAGGCAGAGCCAGAGAGTAGGAAGAGGCTTCCACATAACTGCTCTTACTTGAGATGCACCTGGAGTATAAACAATAATAAAGACACCCTGGTGAACTGCTTAATTCACAAATAGGGCCTACCAGCCAGAGTTTCCAGGAGCTAACGGGGAATTTGTTCACATCTCCCTCCCACCCATGAGGATCAAAAATTCTTCCAACCAAATTTTTTCTTGGTTCAACCCCTTACATACATTTCAACAGTATTTGAACACAAGACCTTCAGCACCACAGCCCAGCAACTCCATTAGCCAGCTTTGACAGCAGGCTGTTGTCCAGTGATGCAGATTACCCAGTAGGGTGGAAAATGACACACACTTGAAAAGTAGGCTGCAGTTTATCAGAACTAAATAATTAGAATGACACCCACAAATAGGAATGTTTAAAAAATCCTTGTATGCAAAATGCATTGCTTTCAAAAATTTGTTATCTGTTGGAGAGGTTTTTTTAATAAAAAATTATATTATTTTTTCTGGTACCATTTAATTGTAGTCTTTCAGTAGGATGTTTTAAAATGTAACCCTCCCCCCCGCATCATTAGTTTATTTTGTCACACTTTACATTAAGGGTACATCTGTAAATAGTTTCTAAGAGGCTATAAATGATTAACAAATGTTCTAATAAATGTTTAATCCATTGTTGGAGAGCTCAACTCGTGTTTAGGTTGGTTATACCTCTGGTTTATAACTACCTAGCACACTTTCACCTGACATGCTCATAACCCTTCATAACACTACTCAGCTCTGTAACATGCTTATGGTATCCATTAATTATTTATTAACCCTTTATAAACTATTTATACGTGTACTATTAATATGAAGTGTGACTGTTTAATTCCTCTGTCACATTCTCTATTCCACCAATGCATTGGCCTATGTGAGTAGGTTGAACATCAGGGGCTGATTCATGGCCCCATTGAAGTCAATGGGAGTTTGCTATGAGTTTCAGTGGAGCCAAGAATTCACCCAATAAATTTTAGCTTAGGAGTGAATACTTTTTATATATGACATCTTTATGTGGTTCTTTTCTTGTAGCGGTTAATAGAGATTCTGCAACTTGTATATAGGCATTTCAGTGCAGCATTTGTTTTTCAGGTTTTACTGAAACCCTATTTCAATATCTAAGATTTTCAGCCAGCATATTTCCTATTCCAATCCTCTCCCGTTGTTTAATTTGATGAAATTTTAAAATAAAAGTGAAAGTAATATAGTGGATACACTGAGTCATTCCTGTCTAATATTACTTAAAGCATCAGGCTTTAAAGCAAAACGGAATAGAGGAATGATTTCCCTCCAGGTGCACTGTATCAGTAAAGACACTGACAAGTCATCCTGGAGGAATAGATAATAGGAAGTAGACATCTCCTTGTAGAAATCTGCTATTTTATATTATCTAATCAATGTTGTTGAACAGGAGTCATAGATCTATGAGCAGATGAACAGGTTCCATTAAGTTCTAGTAGAATATAAGGATAAAAGAACCAAAAACAAACCTCCAAAAATCTTAATGTTTCAAGACATAATTGATCCCAGGGTTAGAATGAAATTTTATCTTTTGCAGATAACAGCCTACTGCAGAGTCACTTGCACCTGTTATATTCATAACAGCCTACTGCAGAGTCACTTGCACCTTCTTCTGAAACATCTGACATTGGTCACTTTATGAGACATGATATTAGACTAGATGGACCACTAGGCTGATCTGGTATGCTAATTCCTATGTAGCTATGTTGAAAATAAATTCTCGATCTTCCATTTTCTGCATGGTGGATTCACCTTATATATATGAGGAATGAGGTACAAGTTCTGGTATATAAGGCAGTTGGACTGCAGACCTCCCATCCACACAAAGGAGTTTAGACACAAGATCTGCACCTGGGAGTATGCCTTAGAGACCAAGAGCTAGGAACAGTGACCAGTCATTTCACAGAGTAAGGGGCATAGAAGTATGAGGGGTACTGCCATTGGATCTACTCACAACAGACTGGTGCCTGTTCAATGAGGGGAACAGCGGCAGGCTGTGATTTTTTATTTCAAGTGGATTCTAGGATTCTAGACTTCATTGTGATCTTGCACCAGTTTTTACACAACTACAACATAGGTGTTTTGATTTGTACTGAAGGAACAGAATGGACACTGTGTAGAATCAGCCAAGTGGGTTTAATACGCACAGCGCTGACATGTTAGAGAGCTTATTCCTTCACTCTCCCACTTCCCTGGTCCTTCTCACATGAACAGAGAGCAACAATAGCCGAAGTCCAAAGGTGCAAACAATTCGATGTTTATTGGGGTGAACTTCCAGCAAGCTTAAATCCAAGTTCCTTTTTCCTTATTTTCGAATCCCAACTTACTTCCTGTTTGCCCCTAATTTATATAGTAATATTCTCAGCTATACCTTAACCAATCATTCTACTGAAATTTAACTAACCATTCCTAATATATCGTAACATGATTAGCTAACCAATTATATCCCACCACCTTAATTAGTTTACACCCAGCAAAATTAGTTCTACAGCAGACAGAAACAATTACAGAACCAGACAGAGACCATGCCAATAAACAATAGCAAAGTGGGAACTATAATGACTGTCAAGGTTCCTCCCCCACTCTGAACTCTAGGGTACAGATGTGGGGACCTGCATGAAAAAACCTCCTAAGCTTATCTTTACCAGCTTAGGTCAAAACTTCCCCAAGGTACAAAATATCCCCCCCCCCCCCGTTGTCCTTGGACTGGCCGCTACCACCACCAAACTAATACTGGTTACTGGGGAAGAGCTGTTTGGACGCGTCTTTCCCCCCAAAATACTTCCCAAAACCCTGCACCCCACTTCCTGGACAAGGTTTGGTAAAAAGCCTCACCAATTTGCCTAGGTGACTACAGACCCAGACCCTTGGATCTTAAGAACAATGAACAATCCTCCCAACACTTGCACCCCCCCTTTCCTGGGAAATGTTGGATAAAAAGCCTCACCAATTTGCATAGGTGACCACAGACCCAAACCCTTGGATCTGAGAACAATGAAAAAGCATTCAGTTTTTTACAAGAAGACTTTTAATAAAAAATAGAAGTAAATAGAAATAAAGAAATCCCCCCTGTAAAATCAGGATGGTAGATATCTTACAGGGTAATTAGATTCAAAAACATAGAGAACCCCTCTAGGCAAAACCTTAAGTTACAAAAAAGATACACAGACAGAAATAGTTATTCTATTCAGGACAATGCTTTTCTCAGCCATTTAAAGAAATCATATTCTAACACATACCTAGCTAGATTACTTACTAAAAGTTCTAAGACTCCATTCCTGGTCTATCCCCGGCCAAGACGACTACAGACAGACACAGACCCTTTGTTTCTCTCCCTCCTCCCAGCTTTTGAAAGTATCTTGTCTCCTCATTGGTCATTTTGGTCAGGTGCCAGCGAGGTTACCTTTAGCTTCTTAACCCTTTACAGGTGAGAGGAGCTTTCCCCTGGCCAGGAGGGATTTCAAAGGGGTTTACCCTTCCCTTTATATGGTTACCTTTAGCTTCTTAACCCTTTACAGGTGAGAGGAGCTTTCCCCTGGCCAGGAGGGATTTCAAAGGGGTTTACCCTTCCCTTTATATTTATGACACGCCCCCCCAAATCTCAGCTAGGGTGAAACACTGGCTGGGATTTCTTCCTGGAGCTCTAGGAAAAACAGAGTTAATAAGACATATGCATCTCTAAATATACTACCAAGTACATAAAGACTAACAATATTTTCCACATCTCAAGGACGATTTTAACCAGTTGACTCTGGGAAACTTTCACGGGAGAGTGCATCAGCCACTTTGTTAGAAGCTCCTGAGATGTGTTGGATGTCGAAATCAAAATCTTGGAGAGCTAAACTCCACCGAAGAAGTTTTTTGTTAGTTTCCTTGACGGTGCGAAGCCACTTCAGTGCAGCATGGTTGGTTTGCAGGTTGAAACGCCGTCCCCAAACATATGGGCGTAGCTTTTCCAGAGCATAGACAATGGCGTAACATTCTTTTTCAGTGACTGACCAGTTGCTTTCCCTCTCAGACAGTTTTTTGCTGAGAAACACTACAGGGTGGAATTCTTGATCAGGGCCTTTCTGCATTAAAACTGCTCCCACACCACGCTCGGACGCATCTGTGGTTACTAGGAACGGTTTGTCAAAGTCTGGGGCCCTTAGTACAGGGTCAGACATGAGTGTCGCTTTAAGCTTGTTAAAGGCCTTCTGACACTTTTCGGTCCACTGAACAGCATTTGGCTGTTTCTTTTTGGTTAGGTCTGTCAGTGGGGCAGCGATTTGGCTGTAGTGCGGTACAAATCGTCTGTAATAACCGGCCAAGCCTAAGAAGGATTGAACCTGTTTCTTTGACTTTGGGACAGGCCACTTTTGGATAGCATCCACTTTGGCCTGTAGGGGGCTGATAGTTCCTTGACCCACCTGGTGTCCAAGGTAAGTCACTCTGTTTAGGCCTATTTGACACTTCTTAGCCTTAACAGTTAGTCCTGCCTCCCTTATGCGCTCAAGGACTTTTTGTAGATGTTCCAGGTGGTCTGCCCAGGAATCCGAAAATATGGCCACGTCATCAAGGTAGGCGACTGCATATTCTCCTAATCCCGCTAGGAGACCATCTACAAGTCTTTGGAAAGTGGCGGGTGCATTTCGCAGCCCGAAAGGGAGTACATTAAATTCATACAGCCCGAGATGTGTGATGAAGGCTGACCTTTCCTTGGCAGATTCATCTAGCGGTACCTGCCAGTACCCCTTGGTTAAGTCCAAGGTAGAGATGAACTGGGCCCGTCCCAGTTTCTCTAATAGTTCATCTGTGCGTGGCATTGGATAGTTGTCTGGGCGAGTTACAGCATTTAGCTTACGGTAGTCCAGGCAAAAACGTATTTCCCCATCTGGTTTGGGAACTAGAACCACTGGAGATGCCCATGCACTTTCAGAGGGGCGGATTACACCCATCTGTAACATATCCTGGATCTCCCGTTCTATAGCAGTTTTAGCTTGAGGAGACACCCGGTAAGGTTGGACCCTAATTGGGTGAGCATTACCTGTGTCAATGGAGTGGTATGCCCGTTCAGTCAGTCCTGGGGTGGCTGAGAACGTTGGCGCGTAGCTAGCGCACAGCTTCTGGATCTGCTGTCGCTGCATACGCCCAAGGGTCATGGAGAGGTTCACCTCTTCCACACCACCAGCACTTTTCCCTTCGTAGTAGACACCTTCAGGCCACTCAGCGTCGTCTCCTCCCTGGGCTGTAAACTGACAAACCTTTAATTCTCTGGAATAAAAGGGCTTTAGAGAATTAATATGGTACACCTTAGGCTTCCGGTTGGAGGTGGGGAATGCTATGAGATAATTAACAGCTCCCAGGCGCTCCTGGACCGTGAATGGCCCTTCCCACGATGCTTCCATTTTATGGGCCTGGAGCGCCCTTAAGACCATGACCTGGTCTCCTACTTTGAAGGAACGCTCTCTGGCATGTTTATCATACCAGGCTTTTTGCTCTTTTTGAGCAGCCTGTAAGTTTTCTCTAGCAAGGGCTAAAGAGGTTCGGAGGGTGTTTTGTAGGTTGGTTACAAAGTCCAGAATGTTAGTTCCTGGAGAAGGTGTAAATCCCTCCCATTGCTGCTTCACCAACTGCAATGGCCCCTTAACCTCACGGCCATATACAAGTTCAAATGGGGAAAACCCTAAACTGGGATGTGGTACAGCTCTGTAGGCAAAGAGCAACTGCTGCAACACTAGGTCCCAATCATTGGAGTGCTCATTTACAAATTTACGTATCATGGCCCCCAAAGTTCCATTAAACTTCTCCACCATGCCATTTGTTTGATGGTGGTAAGGAGTGGCAACCAAGTGATTTACCCCATGAGCTTCCCAAAGGTTTTTCATAGTTCCTGCCAGGAAATTAGTCCCTGCATCTGTGAGGATGTCGGAGGGCCAACCTACCCTGGCAAAAATGTCTGCTAGTGCCTGGCACACACTTTTAGCCCTGGTGTTGCTTAGAGCTACTGCTTCCGGCCATCGGGTGGCAAAATCCATGAAAGTCAGTATGTACTGCTTTCCTCTGGGGGTCTTTTTCGGAAAAGGACCCAGAATATCCACAGCTACTCGCTGAAATGGAACTTCAATGATGGGGAGTGGCTGGAGAGGGGCTTTGACCTGGTCTTGGGGTTTTCCCACTCTTTGGCACACCTCACAAGACTGGACATAGGTAGAAACATCCTTGCCCATTCCCTCCCAGTGGAATGATCCCCCCAAACGGTCTTTGGTCCTGTTCACCCCAGCATGGCCACTAGGGTGATCATGGGCTAAGCTCAAGAGCTTGGCCCGGTATTTAGTTGGAACTACCAACTGTCTCTGAGGATGCCAGTCTTCCTGGTGTCCACCAGAAAGAGTTTCCTTGTATAAAAGTCCTCTTTCTACAACAAACCTGGATCGATTAGAAGAGCTGAGAGGCGGTGGGTTGCTCCGTGCCGCCGTCCAAGCTCTCTGGAGGCTTTCATCTGCTTCCTGTTCGGTCTGGAACTGTTCCCTTGATGCTGGGGACATCAGTTCCTCATGGGATTGTGGACCTAGGCTTGGTCCCTCTGGAAGCGATATAGGGGATGGAGCTGTTTCTGTTGACTGTGAACCGCTCTCCGCTGGTGCACTATGTTGGGATTCAGGCTCCGGCTGAGCCTCTTGTGTAGGGTTATCGGCTGCTGCCAGTTCAGGTTCAGTGGGGCCATCTGGTGTTGAGGTTGCAAGTACTGGATTCAGTGCTGGCACGGGGTCTGGTGTTGGTTGTTCGGCTGGTTCCGGTTCTGGGACTGGTTCCGTCTGGGTCTCTGGGACTGGATTCACTACTGCTGTTGCAGACATTGGCCCGGGGTCCGGGTCCATCACCTCTGACTGGGTCCTGATAGAAGTTTCCGGAACAGAGCTAGGCCTCACGGCTTGTTTAGCCTGGCTGCGGGTGACCATTCCCACCCTCTTGGCCTGCTTCACATGATTGGCCAAGTCTTCCCCCAACAGCATGGGGATGGGATAATCATCATAGACTGCAAAAGTCCACATTCCTGACCAGCCCTTGTACTGGACAGGCAACTTGGCTGTAGGCAAATTGAAAGAGTTGGACTTGAAGGGTTGAATCATCACTTGGATCTCTGGGTTGATTAAATTGGGGTCCACTAAGGAAGCATGGATAGCTGACACTTGTGCTCCGGTGTCCCTCCACGCGGTGACCTTCTTCCCGCCCACACTCACAGTTTCCCTCCGCTCCAAGGGTATCTGGGAGGTATCTGGGCCTGTGGACCTCTGGGGTGATTCCAGTGCAATGAACTGTAATCTGTTGGGGTTCTTGGGGCAGTTGGCCTTTACATGCCCCAGCTCGTTACACTTAAAACATCGTCCAGCTGACGGGTCACTGGGGCGAGGAGGGTTGCTGGAGAACGGGGTGGTGGGACGATAAGGGGTCTGGAGGGTTCTTTGGGAGGTAGGTGGGGCTTTGGGCGGCCCCCGGTAATAGGGTGTGGTCTCGGGTGGTCCCTTCTGGTCTCCGCTCCAACTGCGACCAGTTTTCTTCTTCTCTGCCACCTCCACCCATCTGGCTCCAATCTCTCCTGCCTCAGTTACAGTTTTGGGTTTCCCATCTAGGATGTATCTTTCTATTTCCTCAGGAACACCCTCTAAGAATTGTTCCATTTGCATTAGGAAGGGCAAATTTACTGGAGATTCAACACTTGCTCCTGATATCCAGGCATCCCAATGTTTCACAATGTGGTAGGCATGTCGGGTAAATGACATGTCTGGTTTCCACCTTAGGGCTCTGAACCTCCGACGAGACTGCTCGGGTGTTATCCCCATTCTGACTCTCGCCTTGGATTTAAACAGTTCATACTTGTTCATGTGTTCTTTAGGCATTTCAGCTGCCACCTCAGCTAAGGGTCCACTGAGCTGCGGCCTCAGCTCTACCATGTATTGGTCAGTAGAGATGTTGTACCTAAGGCAGGCCCTTTCGAAGTTTTCTAGGAAGGCCTCAGTATCATCGCCTGCCTTGTAGGTGGGGAACTTTCTGGGATGGGAAGTGGTACTTGGAGAAGGATTACTAGGGTTTGTTGGGATATTCTGCTGAGCCTTTATCTTCTCCATCTCCTCCACATACTTCCTCTCTTTTTCCTTCTCCTCCCGTTCTTTGTCCCTTGCTTCCATAGCTCTCCTGTGAGCAGCCGCTTGGTGTTGTTCTGCCTCCCTTTCTTGTTCCTTCTTCAGCCGCATGAGTTCTATCTGTCTTTCATGTTCCCTTTGTCTTTCCTCAGCCTGAAATTTGGCTAATTCGAGCTTTAGTCGAGCCGCGGATTTTGCCATTCTAACCTCTCTGTTTTTAACTAACTTTACACCCGAGGTTTAGAAATAAACAAACAAAACTTGGCTGTAAAATTTTGCTGTGCTGGAATAGAATACCTATTCTCTGATAGTGATTGTCAGCCTACAGAAAAAGACAATTCCCTTGTCTCTGCTCTGGGCCCAAATTAAAGCAAAAAACCTCCAACTACTTGGAAACCTGCTTACCCAGCCCAAAGAAAAAAAAATTCCTTTTCAAACCTGTGCTCCTTGTAAAACAAAAAAATCAAAATCCTAAAAAAAAAACCCTGCCACTTTTGTCTCCAGGCAAATGGGTAGAGCACACCCCCCCTATTTACTTTTAGGAAGAAAAGAAAAAAAAAACTCTGGGTTGGAAGACTGTGAATTTCCCTGCAGGAGTTAAGTACCCTGCCTCCAGGCAAAGAAAACCTGCAATTCACAAAGATAATCCCCTTTTGTCTCTGCTTGGCCACAAAGCAGAGAAAAACCAAGCTGCTTTCAGTTTCAAAGCTTTCTGGACTTCCTTTCCAAAGGAAAAAAAATTTCCTTTTTAAAATCTGTATTTCTAGTTCAAAAAATCTCAACTGGATCTCAAAATGATTTCAGGTTAATCCCACCACTATGCCACCATGTCAAGGTTCCTCCCCCACTCTGAACTCTAGGGTACAGATGTGGGGACCTGCATGAAAAAACCTCCTAAGCTTATCTTTACCAGCTTAGGTCAAAACTTCCCCAAGGTACAAAATATTCCCCCCCGTTGTCCTTGGACTGGCCGCTACCACCACCAAACTAATACTGGTTACTGGGGAAGAGCTGTTTGGATGCGTCTTTCCCCCCAAAATACTTCCCAAAACCCTGCACCCCACTTCCTGGACAAGGTTTGGTAAAAAGCCTCACCAATTTGCCTAGGTGACTACAGACCCAGACCCTTGGATCTTAAGAACAATGAACAATCCTCCCAACACTTGCACCCCCCCTTTCCTGGGAAATGTTGGATAAAAAGCCTCACCAATTTGCATAGGTGACCACAGACCCAAACCCTTGGATCTGAGAACAATGAAAAAGCATTCAGTTTTTTACAAGAAGACTTTTAATAAAAAATAGAAGTAAATAGAAATAAAGAAATCCCCCCTGTAAAATCAGGATGGTAGATATCTTACAGGGTAATTAGATTCAAAAACATAGAGAACCCCTCTAGGCAAAACCTTAAGTTACAAAAAAGATACACAGACAGAAATAGTTATTCTATTCAGCACAATGCTTTTCTCAGCCATTTAAAGAAATCATATTCTAACACATACCTAGCTAGATTACTTACTAAAAGTTCTAAGACTCCATTCCTGGTCTATCCCCGGCCAAGACGACTACAGACAGACACAGACCCTTTGTTTCTCTCCCTCCTCCCAGCTTTTGAAAGTATCTTGTCTCCTCATTGGTCATTTTGGTCAGGTGCCAGCGAGGTTACCTTTAGCTTCTTAACCCTTTACAGGTGAGAGGAGCTTTCCCCTGGCCAGGAGGGATTTCAAAGGGGTTTACCCTTCCCTTTATATGGTTACCTTTAGCTTCTTAACCCTTTACAGGTGAGAGGAGCTTTCCCCTAGCCAGGAGGGATTTCAAAGGGGTTTACCCTTCCCTTTATATTCATGACAATGACAAAACAATACAGAAGTGAGGATTTCACAACTACATCTATAAAGACATAAGGGTTTCCCAGCTGTGTTTATTGATAAGTGAGTTCTTACCAGACAGAAAACAATCAACCTAAATTTCCTTTTACATCTTCTAGGCTCTTCCCTTTCTCTGGAGGTAATAGATCGGATCACCTTCCTAACAGCCCCATATTGACTAGTTTGGAATGTGAGGATGTGACCATTTGCTTCCCAGCTTATGGCTGCCTCTGCTGCTTAGCCAAAGGCATTGGCCTAAGAACAGGGCCTCAGACTGTCACACAAAGACCCTTACACAGATTCTTTCTTGTATACCTCTATTACTAGCTAAATGATAAACATACACCTACATTCTTAGAGTATAGGCCTTTACAGACAGACCTGAGTATCTATATCCTAACACGGCGGAGTGTCACTTTGCTTATTAGGCTCAGAGACACTGCCAAACAATTGATTACAATGGATTATGTGGAATTTCCATGAGCAGAGGGAAGTGATGGGGTAGGAGGTCCAAAGCCTCTGGATAGGTCTAGCAGCAAGACAAGATAAGCACAGTAAGCCAATCGTCTAAAAATTACATAATGTCTCCGCCCATGGGTTCAGGTTAACATGCAACATGTTGTTACACACTTTATACATTGTTTAAAGGAAAACACCTGTGTACTAAGTATAAAATATATATGTTGAATTCTGATTTTGGGTCCATAGGAATGAGGTAGGTCCTCTTATTGTCCAACAGGTACATTTCTGGGGGTTAAAGCAAAAAGCCATTGAAAAGTACAATGGCAATAGAAATTGTCTTTTAGGTTGCTCAGTGTGCTTCTAAAGGCAGACACTGGTATCTGGGAGGGAGGAGGGGTGTGCATCTGTGAGAGGGAGGATGTCATATCTCATACGGACATGCCTGGACCTTTCCATGAACCCAAGGTTGGTACGTGGAGAGGGCATGACTATCTTTTCCTGAAAAAGGAGTAGACATAGACACAGACACAGACACAGACACAGGGCCCCTTTCAATACTCTGGTCTGTTTGCAGCTTCAGATACAAGTGCCAATAACTGCTCCCCACCTGCCGTTTTGCTGACCACGCTTATCTTAGTAAAAAACAAGGTTTTCTCTTGTTTGTTCTGCTTCTCTTAGATATTGTTCACTATTTGCTAGGCCTTAGGCCACTGGTCAAGCTCTGGGCTTTAGGCCTGTGAAAAGTTGCTGACACAGCCTGTGTCGTGATTTTACATACATAGCACATGGATTTTGGCTCTTCATGTACCATTATAAGTGACACCAGAATCAGGACCTTTGATTTCCATTTCTCACTGTCTTTTCTGTATAAATATAACAGCTTTAAGCTATAAATACTGTCCCATAAAAATCACAATGCTAACTACATATCCAACAGTTCAAATGAAATCTCTAACCTTTGGCAATTAATTTGTTAAACATGTTGTAAAATATTGTCAGATTTAAACAGCTTTAATTTTAGCATAGGATATTCAGGGATGTAGCAAGACCCCAAACTGACATAAGCTGCAAAACAGATTAGTATATCAAATAGAATATACGAATCCTAATATAACTTACATTTAAATGCAAACTAGGGCAAAATGATTAATGAAGGCACTCAGACATACTCTGAAGGAATATATATGACGAAGAAATCTAGATCAAGTGAGCCTATACAATTTGTAGTGCAGTACTTTGCAACTAATTAGAAAGACTATAGAAAATAAAATTGGTACTTGTTGGAAATGAGACTACAATAGATGAGAAAGGTTCATTGAGAAAGTCAAAGCACTTCAGTTGCAAAAATAACTTATTTTTGTGTAATGTTGTTTTCGATAAGAGGATCTCCACCGATTGTAATCCCAGCTCAGATCCCTGATCCTCAATACAAATCTCACATTCATCCCTACTATAGCTAGGTATCTGACTCACCCTTGAATTTAGTTTATCTTCACACCTCTCATATCTGTAAATTTTACTACATTCTTGTCCAAAACATTAGCAGACTTTCTCTCAGTCACTCTTCTACCAAAGCTCTTATTCATGTCTTCATCTCTATTTAATCTTCACTCCTGTAGTTCTCACCTTTATGATCTGTCAGAATCTCAGCTCTTCAAAGCATGGTATCTCATTACCTCACTCTTACCCAGAAAGGAAAACATATCCTTGGAAACTTCATCGGTTTGCTGTTCATTCTAAGATTCAATACAAAATTAGGAGTGGACAAGTGGGTGTCAGAGATAATGCTTTGAGCATGAGTTTAACCGAACACTTGGGCTTCTGGTAGCAGAGTGAGTGTGAGATTTGAGTCAAAAGAGAGACGGAGGCAATGGAGATTTTCTTCAGGCTCCTGAGCATATACGAATGAGTTCCAAATGCTTAGCAGTGAGCATTGGCCATACGACAGGCTTTGGGGTAGGTGTATATGATGAGGGAGGTGGCGAAGAGCATGAGAGGAACAAGTGGAAGTTACAAGTTGAAGCTTTACTACACAATCCCAGAAATTGATACTGTTATTACAGAAATGACTATCCCCTCTCATCCTTGAAGATAAACTGTGGGGTAAATAGTTCAGAACTCTGCCATTTTAGGAGGAGGCTATGGGCTCAGATTGTATACTGTATGAATGCTCTATGTGTGAGTGTTGGAGGGGAAGAATAGTGGGTGGGGCAAAACTGGGGTAGGTAGTGGCAGTATATAGGAGTTATGACATGATTCTGGGTGTGACTATGGGAGTGTCTCTAAAATGCCCAGGACAGATGGGAAACATAATTCATGTTCAGTTTGGTGTTGTCTGCCCATCTACAGGGAACTAATATGGAGCATAGCCTGTGGGTCATAGCATTTAGCAATTCCTCAAAGGCAGTTGGCTAGCTGATGTCCGTGGAGTTTCCAATGATAGGAAAAATGTCAAGTGGAATGGATAAACTCAACTGGTACAGACTTGGAATAGCTCCTCTTTATCATTGTCTATAGCCCACACTTCAGCACATCAGAAAGATTCTGTATGGCTTTAGGGGTGAATGTATACCTCTCTATGATCTTAGTGAAGTCAAGTAGGGTCTTTCAGGTTCTCAGACCCTGTTGGACACCTCTTACTTCATGCTTATCCCTTGCCTGATGTCTCTTTTCTCTGAGTTACCTCATAACATACTAGCCCCACCATGGTTAGGGTATTATACTAGACCAGCTCCCTGGTACTGTTCTCATTGTGTTGGTAGTCCATAGCTGACGTTGATGACGATATTGTCACAATTCTCATATACAGCTATGCATATGACTCCACAGTCCGAATCCTGATGCACAGAATTGGCCGCACTGAGGTCATGGGAAGTCTGTATCTATGATGTTTGATGATGCAGCTCTGTGGTGCTGTTCACATGCACCCTGGAGATAATTTCGTCCATCCTGCTCAATTTTGTCACATGCTGATCTTGTCAGAGACAGCAAGTGAGTCTTGTTCTGAGCCATTTGCTCAAGTTCTTTAGGATTGATGCCAGCCCACTGGAGATTGTTCTTCAGTTTATTTTTGAAGCGCTTATACGAACGACCCTTCTTTCTTTTGCCCTGACTCAGCTTCCCATACAAGATCTGTTTTGGGAGACATGCCTGGTCCATCTAAGTTGTGCTCTCAATAACATTTCCTCAATGCTGGTTGTGTTTGCTCTCTCAAGGACCTTAATTTTGGTCACTGGGACCTGCCAGCGAATGCTCATTATTGAGCAAAGGGAACGCATGTGAAATTGCTCAAGCTGTTTAAAGTGATGTCTATAAAGAGTCCACATCTCAGATCCATACAGGAGAGCTGTTAGAACTACTGCCCTATAGATCTTCAGTTTGATGGAGAGACAGATGTTGTGTTGGTTAAGAACTTTTGCTCTAAGGTTGGCCAAGGGCTTGACTGGTGTTACTAATTCTGGAGGAAATTTCCTTGTCAAGGGAAACATCACTTGAGATGGTACTGACCAGGTACTTGAACTGATCCACATTTTTCAACTGTGTGCCTTGGATGAAGATGGCTGGCACTGGGGCACTGGAATGAGGTGCTGGTTGGAACTAAACCTTTGTCTTCCTGAGACTGATAGTGAGGCCAAAGAGCTGGGATGCTTCAGAGAATCTATCAACGATGACCTGAAGGTCGTCTTGTCTATGAGCCATCAAGGTGCAGTCTTGTTCTCATTAGCAACCCCCTAATTGCCCTTCTGCCCTGCAACCCCATTTCCTTCCCCCTACAATATTTCTGATTCTTCTCCTCCTTGACAAAATCTAATTATATAAAGTATAACGTCTATTTCTTGTTCTCTGTCTCTTGCTTTTGCATTCCATCTGTTTGAATCTCTTTCTGTGTCTCTCAGATATGCATATCAGTCCTTACCCTGCGTGTTGCTGTTTTAAAGGGTGCACATTTTGCAGACCAACCAAAGAAGGGTTGCTTCAGGAGCACCTTAACTTGCTTACTCCTGGCTCTTACAGTTAGTTTTGGAATAGCTGGAACAGCCCTTGAACAGCCTTGGGCACATCTGAAAATGCTGCTTGGGTGCCCATTCCAGGGATCATACCCCTGACCCAGACTCTGGAGTGCTCAAGCCATTGAGTTATCAAAAAATGTGGATGTTGCCAAACAGTGGGTCTGCAAATCCGCTGGGTATGCAAATCCCACTTGAGTTCCTAGGTGGATGTCCAGTGGGTATTTGCACCTGTTCAAGCTTTTGAAAATGTTCCCCTCTGCCCAAACCGACACAATGTGATAGTACTGGAGCTGGGAACAAAACTGGGATATTCTCTCTTCCTTGTTCTAACTAATAAACCCCTTTTCTTAAGGGCTGGTAAAAAGGAATGATGTCATGGTTAGTAGCTGGAAAGAGGTACACCAGAATTCAGCTTCCACTACAAAGAAAAATAGGCCTGGTTGCTATTCTATTCTAGTTCTTGTACTACACCCTTCACTGTGGTATCTAGCATCTAGAGGGATTCATTTGATTAAGCAAATAAAACTGGACTTGCTCAGTATGAAATATTAAAAGGTGGGATGCAATGTAAATTACAATAGTTAATAGGCATAAGAAGTTCAAAAACATTTGTATCATATTGCAGAAGGTAGATAGAAAACTGAAAACATGGAGATAAGTTGCACTGGAAAAAAAAACATTGGTCTGGCTGTAAATCTTAAGGACTACAGCACTGGATAATTGAATTGATAACCTGGAAAATATGTTCAAAATAAGATATGTCAGGTTGCATGGATCCAGAAGACACAGCAACAAAAGAGACAATATTTTGTGACACATTGTAAAAATGTGGGGATTGAATAATTTTGAACTCCTTCAACAATATGTGGCAGTGTGTCATCTCCATGAGAAGGCTAATCAGGTAATGCCTACTCAGGGCTTACAGAATGTGCTTGTCTTGGAATGAGGAATAATGTTTTTAAATTAGCCCATAAATCAGAGTCTAATTTTCAGGGTTCAATACTTTTATTGAGATTACAGTTCTGTTCTCTTTCAATGTCAAAAATGTATGAAAGCATTTAAACAAGAATGAAAAATATGTGACCCTAGAAAGGATATTGCTTTGTGCTGGCAATCTGGAGGTCTTCTGTGAAGGCAGCAGGTTTATGTGTTTCATACATATCTCAAAGCATTTCTGGAAAAGGAAATGTGTAAGGAATTGAATTGGAGGACTCTGACATACAAAACAAGGGACTTTTACCTTCCCTAAAGAAAATTCAGATTTATTATGTTGACCCCACTCCAGCACTGCACCAACTCTGACAACGGCCAGTGCCTTAATGGCACAATAAGATTCTGTACAATCTGTATACATAAGGACATAAGAACGGCCATACTGGGTCAGACCAAAGGTCCATCGAGCCCAGTATCCTGTCTTCTGTCAGTGGCCAATGCCAAGTGCCCCAGAGGGAATGAACAGAACAGGTAATCACCAAGTGATCTATCCCTTATCGCCCATTCCTAGTTTCTACATTGGACTAGATTTCTTCTGATTTGTCAACATTACTGGGTGCTGCCCTACATGAATCTTTGTGCCCTTTCTTACTGATAGCCACTTACTTAGAATCATAGAATCATAGAATATCAGAGTTGGAAGGGACCTCAGGAGGTCATCTAGTCCAACCCCCTGCTCAAAGCAGGACCAGTCTCCAATTTTTGCCCCAGATCCCTAAATGGCCCCCTCAAGGTTTGAACTCACAACCCTGGGTTTAGCAGGCCAATGCTTCTGTATTCTTTCCCAGATTCTTGACCTTATGCTCCATTAAACATTCCTCCTTGATCCATGAACACAAAGTACATATATTCTTGTTTACACTTACATTCAGTTTGCTTGTCAGGATTTTCCCAGAGTGAAGTCATGAGGTGCTATAATTTATTTTAATTGGGTTTATCTATGATTAATTCTGCTAACATGTGTATGTGTACGCTTTTCAGTTCAGTGTATTCTTAACAACAATTATTTGAAAAAATGTATCATGTATATTATGTGAAATGTTATATACAGTGCAATATATTTTGATCTGATCAACTGGCATACATCATACTGTGACCTGTATACTAGGACAGTCTGCAGTTATTTGACAAAGTAGTTTTTGATGTAGGTACTGTGATATTTTGGAATATTTAAGACTGAATTTAAAAGTTATAAAAGTTACATTTGGAACTTGTGTGTCTTCTTCACCTCTAAAAATTCAAGTTTACAACTAAATAAACAATTATTCATGGTCAATAAATTATATTAAATGAGACAATATATGTAAAGATCTGGGAACTAATGGTTTCTATGTGTATATGTGGTGTATACGATTATGTATATTGCATGAATTATAAATAACTAATAAAAATAGGCTATCTGTGCACAAGCACTAATGCACTGTTAGAGAAGCTATATTTATATATACACATGATATTGAGTTCCTTTCAATGTAGTTAAAAATCCTCCAATGAAATGACATCCAAGGCCTAATTTTCACACTCTAAAGTCCACTTGTTTCAGTGCATGTTGTTTATGCATGAGTGGAACCAGAACTGAGGCCTCACCAAACATCAAGACCCTAGAACTAATGCTCGCTCTGGACATGGGACTGTAAAGGTTACCAACTTCATTAAGGTCTGTAGGATTGTGCCCATTGTTTATCACCTGAGATTGTTTTGTTGTGATATTTCTGCAGTGATACACAGTGTGAGAGATTCCAGGGAATCCAATTCTGAATGTATATACCAAATTGGGATTTAGCCCATAGAATAAGAAGGACATTATGTTTTTCTTCTGTATCTCGCTGTTCTTCACTAGCTGTTGGTTAGGGTTGAATTATGCCAGCATTTCATCAGTTCAACTTGTCACAATTATAATTCTAAAATATGTATTTCATGTAATGCCTTCAAAGAAATTACTGCCTTCATGTGTATCACTGTATTATTAATCTATTACCCACAGATACTTTTTACAGGCAGTTTTGTTAAAACAAGCAACAACACTATTCTACTTTTTTTTTTTAAGAGAGAATTTATATCTTTTCCCTTGGCCCTTTGTCTTTCTCTTTGTTTTTTAGAAAGCCATTCCTCTACAGTTATGAAAACAGAAGGAGAGCTGAGTGGGTAAAACAAGAAGTACTTATTACACTTGAAAGTTTCCTCTTGCTCCTTCAAAGAAATAAAATAAAATGCCCAACACATGTAATAATTAGGTATAAATGTTCAAACTACTCATAACAGTAGAGATGGAAAAAGAGAGACAATACCCTCCCAGTCAGTTAAGCATTATAAACAGGTAACAATGAAGAGACATATAGACAGTAGGCTATAGACTCTGCTACTGATACTGCTATTTTGGGTGACGTTGCTGGGACAAACTTCAGTGAGGTTGAACCATCAGAATGTGACCCAACCGATTTGTTTTTTAGAATGGTCTCTCCTTTTCCATACTAGGCTTCAAAAAGTTCTGTAGGCACATAGATGTAGTAGTTTCAGAGTAACAGCCATGTTAGTCTGTATTCACAAAAAGAAAAGGAGTACTTGTGGCACCTTAGAGAAAAACCAATTTATTTGAGCATGAGCTTTCGTGAGCTACAGCTCACTTCATCGGATGCATACTGTGGAAACTGCAGAAGACATTATATATACACAGAGACCATGAAACAATACCTCCTCCCACCCCACTCTCCTGCTGGTAATAGCTTATCTAAAGTGATCATCAAGTTGGGCCATTTCCAGCACAAATCCAGGTTTTCTCACCCTCCGTCCCCCCACACACAAACTCACTCTCCTGCTGGTAATAGCCCATCCAAAGTGACCACTCTCTTTAAAATGTGTATGATAATCAAGGTGGGCCATTTCCAGCACAAATCCAGGTTTTCTCACCCCCCCACCCCCGTCCAAAAACCACACACACAAACTCACTCTCCTGCTGGTAATGGCTCATCCAAAGCGACCACTCTCCCTACAATGTGCATGATAATCAAGGTGGGCCATCAAGGTAGTAGTGCGATACAAATTAATAATAGCTATGGGTTACTGTTGATCTGCAGGGGGGAAAAAGAAAGCTTAAGAAAATTAAACATGAGAGGGAAGTGTGAGATAATGTCATCTTCTTTCCACTCTTTCCCTCCCCTTTCTCATGCATCCTTCTTTATTCTTCCAGAGTTTACCATTTTCTCCTCTTCTTATCTGATGTTTCTCTAAACTTGGCATATTGAGGTCAAAAAACTACAGAAGGATTGGATCATAGAGGAATCAATGTGCACAGGGTGTAGAGAGGCCAGACAGCCTCACAGCTAAGCTCTTTCATAGCCTCTGGCATAAGCCCATGGGGGGACAAATCTGAAGACATGACCAATGCACCTGTGCCTGTGCATATCCACAGGCCAAACATCCTCTCTTATGCATTGGACAGCTGCCACATTTGCGACTGCATTCTTGGGGGTGCAGTAGCTGCCATGGAATGGTTTCTGCAGGGCCCTTTGGCTTGGGGAAGATGATTTTGTGCTCCTCGACTTAGTCAGTGAAGTCTTTACAGAGAATATTTACTCAAGCATTGTGCAGGAGACAGGACTAAAATGTCCCTTCTGTTGCCTGCATAACTGGAGGAGATGAAAAACTTGTGGATACAAGGCGGGGGGGGGGGGGGTTGGGATAGTGGTAGGATGGTAGCAGTGGAGAGGAGAAAGGAGTGAAGGGGTGAGTTCCACCCTTCTGTACTGGGAGTGGAGGGCAAACAATGCATCCAAACTGCCTGAAGAAAATATTCAGAGGAAAGTCAAAATTTCCAAAATTATAGAAGCAGCAGAACACCTGAAGAAATTGTTATCTAACCCATCACAGGGAAAGCCCCATCTGGTTAGTGGAAGTGTGTAGAGCTGGTAAGGGAAAATACAAACTGACTATCTCTTTATAATAAAAACACTTGGGAGAGGGTAATAACCTTATATCTGTCTGAGATCTCTGTGACCCATACAAATGGGCTGGTGGAAACAGAATGCCATCAGAATGGAAAATCTGCCTCTAATGCTGTATTTTACCATTGCAGTGTCACATTTTTTAATTTTTTTGAGACTCATCAAGCAGTGTTGAGATCTATTCTGCTCACAACTGCAGAGTGCTCATAGACAATGCAGAAAGGACAATGTTTTTAAAAAGTATTCAGTCCATAACTAAATTTGAATAATAAATGCACCGGCCTTTGATGCTTGGATGAATTTCCCCTAATGTTTGAAGAGAGGATGTTACGCAGATAACTAAAATATATCCTGTCGCTAAGAAATGTTTTTACATTGTTAATTATGAAACAGATATTCTGTCTGGTTTAGTGTATTGATTTTAAAGCACTCTTGGAGAAAAAAAGATATTTTAAAACTTTCAGTTAAGGTCTTTTTGGCCAGATTGGTACTTCATATCAGATTAAATTTATACCAATATTTTGTATCCAAAGTATCAAGAAAAAACTGAATAATCACTTCCTTATTGTAAATAGCATTAAGACTGTGACTCAAACCTTGTGATGGATCACAGACAACTTCTGTCCTTCGTTTGTCCTCACAGGAGGACAAAGGAAGGATACACGCATTTGTAGATCCAGACCTTGAGCTGAGAGGGACCCATGGCCCACAAAGTTTGGAAAAATTATGGACAGGCACAATCAAAGAATCTTGGAGTCCTCCATGAAGAGTGGGATGCAGATGGTGTTGGCAGGAAGCCAGGAGTATCATGAGCAACTTGATTTGTTGGTGTACATGGGAATGGATGGGGAAGTGGGCAGGGGAATAGAGGAGGGTTGATGATTGGACTAGATCTGGAAACATTGAGGCTTAATCCACTTCTGGTTGCCCTCTTGTGCCCAAGCATTGCAGTATTTCAGGTTTATCACATCATGCACTGATTTCAGGTCTCTCTTTTGCCCAGACGAAACACAGGAAGACCCTCAAAATGTTATCACTACCACTAGGTGGGCTCAGCAGCTCAGATGATATAGAAAAAGTGATATATTTTACCTGGGTTTTCTGCAGCAAGTAGAATTCCCCTCCCTCCAAATAACCTGACATTTGACATTCCAAAACTGACAGGTCTCTTGATTTGGGTACTCTTTAAGCAATGTGCTACAGATCATCTACATTCAGCAACATATTTTTTTAGTTTAATTCAAGGTTATTCTTTTTCTCTAGGTATTAATTATATATATTAGTTTATATATATATATATATATATATATATATATATATATATATATATATATAAATAAATTATAAAAAATTAATTATATCTTATAAAATTAATTATAAGAATTTATATATTATATTTTATATAAAAATATAAAAGAATTAGGGATCCAGAGGGGGACACCAAGCAGAGAACCCCGGACAGTGCCAACTGCTCCTCAAAGACATCCAAGGAATCAGTGGATACTGCCCAGAGGAACTTTGCCCAGAGAGTTGACTGGACAAAGGTCCATAAATAGGCCCCATAGTTCCAGAATACTGCCCACCCCCATCCAGCTTTCTCCTCCTTATGTTACGGATGACCATCTCGTCCACTGCCATGAGGAGGTTGATGAGGAGGTCCTGAGACTTTGTGGGGCCATGGGGGTGTGCATAGATCAGGAGGCACAGGGAAAAGTGCAACCTGAACCTTGGTAAGAGGTTTTGGAGGGGCTGGAAGACGGGTTGCATCCTGATGCATCCTACATAGATGTTCCCCAGGGTCTCCCTCTCACCCAAAAGGGACAGGTATCAATGGAGTTTGTGAACCATGCCAGGTACATGGTACACTCTGTGGAGGAGCCACCAACTAATATCCCCAGCAGGCCGTGGAACCAGAGTGGAGTACAGGCTGGCCCACTGGGGTTCCTACCCCTCCTCAGGTGGCAACAGGTCCTGCCACTTGCTGTCGGGAAGTGGATGGGGCAGGGGCCTGATGGTGAATTCTGGAGGGCCAGAGGTGAGGGATGGGCAGGGAGCACCCTCCCACAGGATCAGTTTGAGGAAAGTGAGAGAAGCAGGAGACAAGGCAGCCCTCACCTCTTGGAGAAAACAACAAGGGAAGTGCTAGATGGACAGCCATATGCACTGGCCAAGCATCACAAGGGCCACCCAGTTCCTTTGATCACTGTTCAGGAGGTCAAGTCTGGTCATACTAGACAGGACCAACCTCTGGAATGGATTGTGTAACTGGGGTTCTGATAGTCCTTGGTGACTACTATGGACCTGGTCATTGAGACTGGCTTCCAGGCCCTGGTAAAAGACAGCAGCTCAGAGATATCTTGGGGAAAACCAATCAGGTGGAGGTGAAAGAGCTGCCAGTCATACTGGAATCCTAAGAGGTGATGGAGGGACGTGTTTGCCAGGAGTGTTTGAAAGGAGTGTTTGCAGTTCCTGAAGGTGGAAGGGTATACCCGTCTGCAGATGCAGACCAGGCCATGTCTGCCCTCCTCCAGTCAGAGGTCAGGACTCCTGCAGAGACCCAGTGCAGCCCCAGACAGAAAAAAAACCAGGATATTCTTCTGGAGGCTGGCTAGCAGTCCCAGGGGTGAACTCAAGGTGTTGAACCTGTGCCATAACAAGACCAGAACCAGCTGGTTTCCAAAGGGAAGGCACTGAAGCAGCCCTTTCCACCTTCACAACTGGTCAGGTTAGGAACCATTAAGAAAGGGATTGATAATTAGACAGTAAATATCATAACACCTCTATATAAATCCATTTTACACCCATACCTTGAATACTTTGTGCAGTTCTGGTCACCATATCTCAAAAATATACATTAGAAATGGAAAAGATGCAGAGATGGGCAACAAAAATTGTTAAAGGTATGGAAGAGCTTCCATATAAGGAGAATTTTAAAGACTAGAACTGTTCAGCTTGGAAAAGAAATAAATAAGGGGGGATATGCTACATGTCTATAAAATCATGAATGGTGTCAAGAAAGTGAATAAGGAAGTGTTATTTTCACCTTCACATAACACAAGAAACAAGGGGTCACCCAATGAAATTAATAGGCAGCAGGTTTAATATAAACAAAAGGAAGTATTTCTTCACACAATGCATAGTCAACCTATGGAACTCATTTCCAGGAGATGTTTTGAAGGCCAAAAATATAACTGGGCTCAAAAAAGAATTATATAAGTTCATGAAGGATAGGTCCATCAGTGGCTATTAGCCAAGATGGTTAGGGTTGCAACCCCATACTTCAGGTGTTCCTAAACCTCTGACTTCCAGATGCAGAACTGAATGACAGGGAATAGATCACTTGATAATTTCCCATTCTCTTCGTTCTCTTTGAAGCATCTGGCTCCGGCCACTGTTGGAAGACAGGGTACTGGGCTAGATGGACCATTGGTGTAACCCAGTTCTTCCAGTCTTATATTGGACACCATGGCCTCTAGATCACTACAATTTTCCTATGAGGAGGGAACCATGGCATAAAAGTACATGTGCAATGGTGCCATGACCCAGAGGATGTCACAAAGTACGGGTGGGAGGAACACTGTCTGCCACCCATCCCCAACTGTCAGACTTGAGCTCTTGACCCAGCTGACACAGGTGAAGGAGGCTGCCACATAGATGGCTTGGCAAGCCTCCACCCATGCCAGGTCTCCCAGGTCCTGGGTCATGAGAAGCATCCCGTCAGTATACTCTGACAGGACCACCCACAAGTCTGGCTCTCACAGCACCAATCCCATCATCTTCCTGCAAAGAAGATGGAGGAAGGGCTCAGTAGAGATGGCATAGAGCTGGCTGGAGACAAGGCAGTCCTCATGTACCCCTTAACCAAAGATGACAAGTTCATTTAAGCCCTGGTTGAGCTTGACCACATAGTCCACTGAGACATACACACCTGGAGAAACCCCACAAAGTGAGGCCCAAAACCAAATGCCAGAAGATTGCCCATGAGATACCTATTATCCACCCTGTCAAATGCCTTCTCATGGTCCAGGTCCAGGAGTGGGGGTGACAAACCACCCCTATTGAGTGCTGAGGGAGTTGGCTGATGTGATTGCAGAGCCATTGGCCATTATCTTTGAAAACTCGTGGCGATCAGAAGAGGTCCTGGATGATTGGAAAAAGGCAAATATAACTTTAAAAAAGGAAAGAAGGAGACTCCGGGGAACTACAGATTGGTCAGCTTTACCTCAGTCCCTGGAAAATCATTAAGCACGTCCTCATGGAATCCATTTTGAAGCACTTGGAGGAGAGGAAGGTGATCAGGAACAGTCAACATGGATTCACAAAGGGCAAGTCATGCCTGACCAACCTGATTGCCTTCTATGATGAGATAACCATCTCTGTGGATATGGGGAAAGTGGTGGATGTAATATATCTTTACTTTAGCAAAGCTTTTGATATGGTGTCCCATGGTATTCTTGACAGCAAGTTAAAGAAGTCTGGATTGGATGAAGGGTCTATAAGATGGATAGAAATCTGGCTAGTTTGTCGGGCCCAATGGGTAGTGATCAATGGCTCAATGGCTAGTTGGCAGCCAGTATCAAGTGGAGTGCCCTGGGGATTGGTCCTGGAGCTGGCTTTGTTCAACATAGAATCATAGAATCATATCTTCATTAATGATCTGGATAATGGGATGGATTGTACCCTCAGCAAGTTTGCAGATGACACTACACTGGGGGGAGAGGTAGATATGCTGGAGGGTAGGGTACAGTGCCCTAGACAAATTGGAGGATTGCGCCAAAAGAAATCTGATGACGTTCAACAAGGACAAGTGCAGAGTTCTGGACTTAGGACAGAAGAATCCCATGCACTGCTACAGGCTAGGGACTGACTGACTAAGCGGTAGTGTTGCAGAAAAGGACCTGGCGATTACAGTGGACGAGAAGCTGGATATGAATGTGCCCTTGTTGCCAAGAAGACTAATGACATATTGGGATGCATTAGGAGGCGTGTTGCCAGCAGATCGAGAGAAGTGATTATTCCCCTCTATTTGGCACTGGTGAGGCCACATCTGGAGTACTACATCCAGTTTTGGGCCCCCCACTATGAAAGAGATGTGGACAAATTGGAGAGAGTCAGTGGCGGGCAAGGCAAATGATTAGGGGGCTGGGACACGTGACTTATGAGGAAATGCTGAGGGAACTGGGCTTATTTAGTCTGCAGAAGAGAAGGGTGAGGGGGATTTAATAGCAGCCTTCAACTACCTGAAGGGGGGGGTTCCAAAGAGGTTGTTCTGAGTGGTAGCAGATGACAGAACAAGGAGTAATGGTCTCAAGTTGCAGTGGGGGAGGTCTATGTTAGATATTAGGAAAAACTATTTCATTAGGAGGGTGGTGAAGCACTAGAATCGGTTACCTAAGGAGGTGGTAGAATCTCCATCATTGGAAGTTTTTAAGGCCCGGCTTGACAAAGTCTTGGCTGGGATGATTTAGTTGGTGTTGGTCCTGCTTTGAGCAGGGGTTGGACTAGATGACCTCCTGAGGTCTCTTCCAACCCTAATCTTCTGTGATTCTATGATACTCATGAGATGGAGTAGGTCTGGGAACAGATAGAAATCACCAAAGATGGTCCAGCTCAGGACCATGTAGGTCTGGTCAGGGTAGGTAACATCTGTCCATATGAATCCCCAGGTGCAGTGAGATGGCTTTTGCTATAACCATGCAGTCCATGCTGAGCAGTGAAACTTAGGTCATGAAAGTCCCTCTTCTTAGGCAGCAAAGTGAGCATGGCCCCACTGCATGACAAGGGGAGCATCCCATTTCCCAAGGACTCAGCCCAGATGGTAGTGAGGCTTCCAAGAACTCAGCCAAAAGGAGAGGTTGCTCTAAGTGGTCTTGGTTGCCCACATTGACCACAAGGAGTTCTGTAGTGGCAAAGATTATTTTGAGTGAACTCACTAGCAGGGGAACTGATCTATGCTGCTAACATCAGAAGGTCAGTGTTGCCCATGGGCGTTACTATGGAGCAACACTGAACGAAGAGAAGACCACAGGTCATTTTTGAATGATCATAGAATCACGTACACATACCAGTTTACCTACTAGCTGCTAAAATGTCTTTCATTACCTGCACATCTGGACCTCAAGGGATTCATGTATGCTAATTAGACCCTGAGAGATCAGCACTGGAATGTTTTCAAACACTGCTGCTAGACTGGGGGTTGGCGATAAGCTTGACAGGATTAGATTTAGCAGCAATGAGCATGCTTTTTATACTACTGATATTTAAGCCATCATCTGTGAATATTGTTAAAACACATTCAACTGTGTTTAAGATGGTAAATAATCACTATAATGAATTTTTAATTTACATGTGTTCATGCTGAAACTAGGTTATTGCTGTAAAAACTAATCCTGAAAGTGCCTCAAAATTAATGTTGAGCTCACATATCTGCCTCTTTGTAATAGGCTCTGAGCACCTCCCTGCCCCCATAGCCAGATGTCACTCTGTAGCACCCGTCTCTGTTTACTCCTCTTCAGGACCCCTTATGCAGACTCTCCACAATTTTATGTGGTCAAGATACCCCTCTCCTTGGGATCTGTGTTTGTTCACAGAAAATAAACTCAGAATAAAACTCAGAGTCCCAACCTGAGATACAACACCAAAGATTTCCTCTTCCTACCCCCAGGCTATTCTGTCTGAAGAGCTTTGCAGTCCCTTCTGTTTACCCCCTTGGCTACTCAGGGTCTCTCCCAAGCCTCCCTGCCTGGAGAGCATTTGCACTCTTTCCCCTGCTTGTTCAGGGTAGCTCCAGCCTTAGCAGGCTACTTGCAGCCCTTCCTAGCTGAAGTCTTCATCACAGATCCCAGGACTCTGTTGGCGTCTGCTTACTCCTAACAGTTTCTGCTTACAGTCCTCCTCAGACGTTCTTGTTAAACCCTGGATTTGTGCTGGAAATGGCCCACCTTGATTATCATACACATTGTAAGGAGAGTGGTCACTTTAGATAAGCTACTACCAGCAGGAGAGTGGGTTTGTGTGTGTGTGGGGGGGGGGGTGAGAAAACCTGGATTTGTGCTGGAAATGGCCCAACTTGGTTATCACACACATTGTAAGGAGAGTGATCACTTTAGATAAGCTATTGCCAGCAGGAGAGTGGGGTGGGGGGAGGTATTTTTTCATGCTTTGTGTGTATAAAAGATCTTCTACACTTTCCACAGTATGTATCCGATGAAGTGAGCTGTAGCTCACGAAAGCTTATGCTCAAATAAATTGGTTAGTCTCTAAGGTGCCACAAGTACTCCTTTTCTTTTTGTGAATACAGACTAACACGGCTGTTACTCTGAAACCTGCTTACAGTGAGTTATGTACATTCCTTCCTTTCTCTCAGTGCACCTTCCAGCTGCTCTTTTCAGGGAATCACCTGATTCCTCTCAAGTGAGCCTTATAGGGCAAGCCACCCTATTATATTCTATTCTAAATCCTTCTGCCATTGCTACCTTCAGCAGCGGGGAAAGGAGGTTCATAAAGGTCATTGCAAAACATGCAATGTGTACAAAACACTGGCCAAACAAATCCATTATCATTTTCAACAGTGTAACTTAACTCTGTCTTCCAGAGGTGAAACACTAACATGGCTGCTACTCTGAACCCATAGGAAGAGTAATCCTGGCAGCTAAGATGTAAAGGTCTGGAAACTCATTAACACTTCAGTGAATCTTCCCAACAAAAAAAGCAGTTTGGTTACCAATTGATTTGGTGTATTTGATTTTCATCTCCCCTGATGCTGAAGGCTTGTGATGATCATTACAATCCCTTTATCCATTCTACTTTGCTCATGCTTTTTTCATGTAGGTTACAAAAACATTAGGAAAAAACCAGTACATTAACCAGGCAAAATTCATGCATGCTATGGATAGACTCAACATTTACATCAACCTTAGACAGGGAAAATTAACTATGTCTGACTGGGGTTTTTTTAATGATCGGATTAAAACAAATCCTTGTACTCACTTATGCTGAATAATACTTTTGCCTTGCATTAATTCTTCAAGAAACAATTGAAGCAGAAGGAACTTGTTATATAGACATTTTGATTTTTGATACTTTCTTCCCATCTAAAGCTTGATCAGATTATTTCTAAAACCTAGGAACATTTTCAGCAAATTGCCTGTTAAAATAAAAGTTTTCTTACCACTGATAGCATGTTTCCAGCTAAGGGCCTTATCCTGCTGAAGCCATTTACAAAAGCCCCATTGCTAATTACTCTTAGCCAACACTGTGATGCTGTACAGGGTGCTTGGGGTAGAGAACATTCTTTCTCAATCCCTACAATAATCAGTTTCTGACTTGAAGCAGAAGAATTGATTATTCTTATACTTAACCTGAAAATTATTTAATGCTTTTTAAAACTATAGCTAGAGAATTTGATTCTGGCATCCTGCAACAGTGAATTTCACAAATTGACTATATTCTGTTCCTACTCAGGCAACTCCACTGCCTGGCAAGAACAGAGGGCTAGGTAGTACCCTTCAGATCTGCAAGTGGAAATTCAACTACTCTCATGAAAACATTCCCAACCTAGTTTTGCAAAGTAAAAATGTCCTAGGCACCTATGCTGGGCCTGTACATGACTCCCTCACTCTAGGCATTGAGGTAGCTATGCCCAGAATGGTTCACAAACCAGGGGAAGACAGGTGTTTTGCTGCTAACAGGCACAATCCTGTAGGAACCTATGAGCACACCTGCTGCGTTGTGCCCTGTGGTGGTGCTCATCTGCTAACTTTTAGCTTAGTGTTTAGAGAATTCACCTTAAAGATTTGATGGGCAAGAGAGAAAGCAGGAATGACGCTCTTATCCTGTGGTTAGGGCACCCATATGGGGGGCCCTGGGTCATGTACCCTGCTCCAGTCACTTTTGTTATTTAGCCACAGTGGAACAGCTTCAACAGAAAAGAGTGAGGGAACCTTTACATCAGAATATCCCATAGCTGAGTGGTTACAGTACTGTCCTGAGATGTGGGAGACCCCCAGTTCCACTCCTTTCCCCCCTGTGCTGGCAGGACAAATTGAACCTGGGTTTCCCACATCCCAGGTGAGTGCTCCAACCTCTTCCTCTGGCTCTTTTGTGTAGAGGGATGCAGGTACCTAACTCATTCCTGCAAAAACTACACAATCCTAATCCTAATCCTAATCCAGGAGAGGGGTTCCTGTTAGCGGCTCACTAGCAGAGCTAAACTCCTTTCTGCAGCTTGGATTTAGGTTCCTATCTCTGAGAAAGGGGTGGGTTTAGCATATCAGCATCTCCCATAGGCAGGGAGTTGCCTAGCAATGCTGGCTTTTGTGGATCACATTCTAAGGCACTTTTGTGGGTCAAGGTATCATAGCATGGTCTGTTTGATAGAAACATAAAAAAATTCGAACAATTTATCAAGAGTCATGGTGCATTCTCCATCACTGACAATTTGTAAATCAAGACTGGAAATTTTTCTAAAAGATCGGCTCTAGGAGTTATTTTGGGGAAGTCTATGGCCTGTGTTATACAGAAGGTTAGATTACATGATCAGAATGGTCCCTTCTGGCCTTGGAATCTATCTCTCCCGATTCATTATATAAGAACTCTAACTGACAAACTCAGACATTGTGGATCTCAGTGTTCCTGTGATTTTCTAATGTGCCTAGAAGTTAGGCACCATGACTTTCAACATTGCAAGGTTCAAGTCCCTTTGTAGATTGCACCCCTCATCCCTATGCCAAGCAGCACCAATGAATTGCCCATGGAAAACTAATACAGCAACAGAGTGTATTACCTTTCTGTGCCTCTTTGCTTGGGGTAGCCATTAGCTGGAGAAACCTCAATAAAATTGCTTATCCCTAAATCCCACTTCCTGGGGTATTAGGAACCAGAACAGCAAGGAAGAACTTATTTTTTATGTTCTTCATAATCTTGCACCTGTGGATCAAATCCTCTCTTGTACTTCCAGTACACTATCTTTAACTTAATCTGGATTTCACAGGCACCACATCTTTGCATTTGAAACCAGGGCTAAGAATCTTAGAATTGTTAAATACATAATGAAACTAGTGCCTGCCTTTGGTGATTAACTTTTGCATCAAAGTAAGTACAGAATATTTACATTGTGGTAGCCATTGTACAAGTTCATAGTCTCCAATTGCTGTTATGAACATAAGAACATAAGAATGGGCCATACTGGGTCAGACCAATGGTCCACCTAGCCCAGTGGTTCCCAAACTTGTTCCGCTGGTTGTGCAGGGAAAGTCCCTGGAGGGCCGGGCCGGTTTGTTTACCTGCCGCATCCACAGGTTCAGTTGCTTGCGGCTCCCAGTGGCAGCGGTTCACTGCTCCAGGCCAAATGGAGCTGCTGGAAGAGGCGCGGGCCGAGGGGCGTACTGGCTGCAACTTCCAGCAGCTCCCATTGGCCTGGAGCAGCGAACCGTGGCCACTGGGAGCCGCGATCGGCCAAACCTGCAGACGCGACAGGTAAAAAAACCTGCCCGGCCCACCAGGGGCTTTCTCTGCACAAGCGGCAGAACAAGTTTGGGAACCACTGACCTAACCTAATACCCTGTCTTCTAATAGTGGCCAATGGCAGATGCTTCAGAGGGAATGAACAGAAAGGGGCAATCATCAAGTGATCCATCTCCCTTCTGTCCACTCCCAGCTTCTGGCAGTCAGAGGCTGGGAACATCTAGAGCATGGGTTGCTTCCCTGGCCATGTTGGCTAATAACCATTGATGGAACTGTCTTCCATGAATTTATCTATTTTTTTAACCCAGTTATACTTTTGGCCTGCACAACATGCCCTGGCAATGAGTTCCAGAGGTTGACTGTGCAGTGTGTGAAGACATACTTTCTTCTGTTTATTTTAAACCTGTTGCCTATTAATTTCATTGGGTGACCTCTGGTTCTTGTGTTATGTGAAGGGGTAAATGACACTTCCTTATTCACTTCCTCCACATGTTTCATTATTTTATATACATCTAGCATATCCTCCTAAGCCCTGGTCTACACTAGGACTTTAGGTCGAATTTAGCAGTGTTAAATCGATGTAAACCTGCACCCGTCCACACGATGAAGCCCTTTATTTCGACTTAAAGGGCTCTTAAAATTGATTTCCTTACTCCACCCCTGACAAGTGGATTAGCGCTTAAATTGGCCTTGCCGGGTCGAATTTGCAGTACTGTGGACACAATTCAACGGTATTGGCCTCCGGGAGCTATCCCAGAGCGCTCCATTGTGACTGCTCTGGACAGCACTTTCAACTCAGATGCACAATTGTTTGCCGTTGCTCTGACGCAGGGAGGGGCAACTGACGATTGGCTTACAGGGAGTTAAAATCAACAAAGGGGGTGGCTTTACATCAAGGAGTATTTCAGGCAAGACTTCACGGAGGGTTCCAATAAGAAATGGTGCACCTAAATTATTGTTCTTATTGGAACAAGGAGGTTAGTCTGGCCTCTGATTGATACATGGCTAGATTTACCTCGCTGCACCTTGTCTGTGAGTGGCTGCAGTGTGACCTAGAGGAATGAGTCCCCTAGACAGGGGGTGGAGGGTGGAGTTTACAAATGAGTACAAAACAAATCTGGTCTATTTCTTGTTTTGATACACTCCATCTATCTTTTACATCTTTGGCTGGCAGCAGACGGTGCAGAAGGACTGCATGCTATCCACATCTCATGGCTGCTCGGCAGAAGATGGTACAATAGGACTGCTAGCCATCCTCATCTCTTGCCTGCCCGGCAGAAGATGATGCAATAGGACTGCTAGCAATCCGTATCACCTGCCTGCTCACCATAAGATGGTTCAATAGGACTGACTGCAGGACTAAAGAGAATGACCTGATCAAGTCACTCCAAATTTAGTCCCTGCGCCCATGTCTGCCCACACAGGCGACCGGGAGCACCTCGGACATGATGATGACGGCTACCAGTCCTATTGCACCGTCTGCTGCCACAAGGCAATGGGTTGCTGCTGCTGTGTAGCAATGCAGTTCCACGTCTGCCAGCACCCAGGAGACATATGCTGACAGTGAGCTGAGTGGGCTCCATGCTTGCCGTGCTATGGCGTCTGCACAGGTAACTCAGGAAAAAAGGCGTGAAACAATTGTCTGCCCTTGCTTTCACGGAGGGAGGGAGGGAGGGAACGGGGCCTGATGATATGTACCCAGAACCACCTGCGACAATGTTTTAGCCCCATCAAGCATTGGGATCTTAACCCAGAATTCCAATGGGCAGCTACCCACAGTGCAACGCTCCAGAAGTCAACTCTAGCCTCGGTACTGTGGAAGCACTCTGCCAAGTTAATGCACTTAATGCACTTAGAGCATTTTCTGTGGGGACACACACACTCGAATATATAAAACCGATTTCTAAAAAAACGACTTCTATAAATTCGACCTAATTTCGTAGTGTAGACATACCCTGAGTCTCTTTGCCGAGATGAAACATCCCAGTCTTTTTAGTCTCACCTCATACTGAAGCTGTTCAATACGCGTAATCATTTTTGTTGCCCTTCTCTGTACCTTTTCCAATTTCACTATGTCTTTTTTGAGATGGGATTAACAGAACTCCACACAGTATTCACGGTGTGGGTGTACCATGGATTTATATAGTGGCATTATGATATTTACTGTCTTATTATCTATACCTTTCCTAATGATTATGAACATTCTGCTAGCTATTTGACTGCTGCTGCATATTGAGTGGCTGTTTTCAGAGAACTATCCACAATGACCCCAAGATCCCTTTCTTGAGTGGTAACAGCTAATTTAGATCCCATCATTTAGTATATATAGTTGGGATTATGTTTTCCAATGTACATTAGTTTGCATTTATCAACATTGAATTTCATCTGCCATTTTGTTGTCCAGTCACCCAGTTTTGAGAGTTCCCTTTGTACCTCATTGAAGTCAGCTTTGGACTTAACTATCTAGAGGACTTTTGTATCATCTGCAAATTTTGCTACCGGTTTACTCCTTTTTCCAGACCATTTATGAATATGTTGAACAGCACTAGTCCCAGTATAGATCCCTTAGGGACATCTCTATTTGTCTCTCTCCATTATGCAAGGTAACCTATTTCCCCTTGTTTTTCCTACCCCTCCCCCCAGACGTTCTTGTTAAACCCTGGATTTGTGCTGGAAATGGCCCAACTTGATTATCATACACATTGTAAGGAGAGTGATCACTTTAGATAAGCTATTACCAGCAGGAGAGTGGGGTGGGGGGAGGTATTTTTTCATGCTTTGTGTGTATAAAAAGATCTTCTACACTTTCCACAGTATGCATCCGATGAAGTGAGCTGTAGCTCACGAAAGCTTATGCTCAAATAAATTGGTTAGTCTCTAAGGTGCCACAAGTACTCCTTTTCTTTTTGCGAATACAGACTAACACGACTGTTACTCTGAATTCTGAAAACTGACATTTATTCCTATCCTTTGTTTCCTGTTTTTAATCAGTTGCTAATACATGGGAGGACCTTCCCTCTTATCTAGTGATAACTTACTTTGCTTAAGGGCCTCTGGTGAGGGACTTTGTCAAAGCTTTCTGAAAGTCCAACTACACTGTATCAACTGGATCATCCTTGTCCATATTTGTTGACCCTCTCAAAGAATTCTTATAGGCATGATTTCCCTTCACCAAAAAGCCATGTTGACTCTTCCCCAACAAATTGTGTTCATCTATGTGTAATAATTCTGTTCTTTACTATAGTTTCAACTAGTTTTCCTGGGACTGAAGTTAGGCTTACTTGCCTGTGATGGGCAGGAACACCTCTGGGGCCCTTTTAAAAAATTGGCAACACATTAGCGATCCTCCAGTCTTCTGGTACAGAAGGTGATTTAAGCAATAGGTTATGTACCACCAGGGCCATCCCTAGGGGTGTGTGGGACCTGGGACAAATCAGCCTCCCCCTTAGTCTCTTCACTGTCTGCCAGGCGTGCCCGCCAGGCGTGCCCGCCCACCACTCAGCTCCTCACCTCCCCGCCTGCCCACGTGTCGCTTTCCTCCTCACCATCCGCCCACCCACCTGCCGCTCGCCTCCTCACCTGCCTGCCCGCCTCCCTGCTAGTCTCCTTGCCGTACATCATACATCCTTGTATATCATGCCGTACATCATACATCCTTGCCGTACATCACACATTGGTCAGGATGCAGGACAAAGGGCTAAATATTGGGACAGTCCTGATTTTATCGAAACACGGGGCCCCCCAAAGTGTAGGGCCCAGGGCAGTAGCCCCAGTTTGCCCTACCCAAGTTCTGAAATTTCATATTTGAGTTCCTTCAGAATTCTTGAGTGAACACTATATGGTCCTGGTGACTTACTACTGTTTAATTTATCAATTTGTTCCATATATATTGTAAGGATGTGAGGACTAGAACCTGGGATGTCTGATGCTCCCACAATGCCACCAGGAAGCCATGCATAAATTCATTATTTGTACATTATTATTCATTATTTGTATTACGATAGCACCTAAGAACCCTAGTCATGGACCATGTCCGCAAGAGAAGCAAAAGGTGGGGAGAGAAAAAGAGTCAGACAGAGTTGAAGTAACTTGCACTAGGTCACAGAACAAGTCAATAGCTGAGGCAGGATACAGAACACTGCTGTCCCATTCAGTGCATCATGTTGCCTCTCTATTTCACACAGCTCAGGTATATTTTTAGCATAGCTATTCCTGGATATTAGTTTAAGGAAGTTTTCTTTTATATATTTGAATTAAGATCCTGTCTTATTGTGATCATCACATATAAGTTTAATCAGGCTATTTTTTACTTAACATCTGTATGAAAGGCAGCTTCCCACACTAGCTGCATGCTAACAGGTTACAGTGCCACCATGTTGGGGATGCTATTCTTGTATAATTACTGCCTCCAACAGATGGGAATGAGGTTAGGTTATTAGTTATGAGTTATAATAGGCCTTCAGAAATGACTGAAAATCAAGGTAGTTGTCTTTTCACTTATGTGGTGTGGATAATTTATTTTTACATTAATTTCAGCCGACCCTGTGCTATTCCCTTACCATGCAACGATATATGTGTAGATCAGAGAAAAACACCTAGGATGTACCCAAACTGGCTGGCAGTGGGCTACATTTTCCCTGCTTCCCCTATCTTCACAGGATTACAAGTAACAGAGGTAGGGTAGTGTGGCACTCTTATCTAGAAGTGGTGGCACCTGCTGTGAGTGCAATTGACTAGGATAATGTGAATCTAATCAATTTAACACAGAACAGGTAGCTCTAGAAAGAAGGGTTTTTTTGTTTTTTTTCTGTGCAAACATGTTGTTATACTTCTGGTTCAGTTGCTACCCTGAACCTTAAAGAAAAACAAAACAAAGGAAAGTAGGGAAATGCAAAGGTGATATGCTAACAAAGCTTACCTTATGGTAGCCTGTCCTTACTATGCTAGAAAAAAATTTTAAGGAATTTTAACAATTCCTTAAAACCTCAGTCATGGCTTTCAGACTCCCTCATTGTTGAACGGTTCCCTAATTGCATATTATTGAATGAGTGGTCAGGCTTATCAGGAATAGAAGAGCCATGAGTGAGAATTTGCCCTTTGCAGACTAGTATACAAATTGTTTTTAATTTTGTTTTCAAAGCCTAGCAGGGAAGAGAGAGGGAACTATTTGAAGGTAATTTGCATTAACTATAGATACAGAAAAAAGGGAAGAGATTCAATTTCTGCTCTGAAATTCAATTTCTACTTAATATCTGTGCAAAGCACAGGACAGTCTGCTCAAATTGCTCAAAAAAGAAGGGGGGTGAGAGAAAATAAAATTGAAAATAAAGAAAGAAAGAAGCAGGCCTTCTCAGAGTGGATTTCTGGGGGGATTCCTGCAGTTTTTTCTTGATATCCTGAGGCTTCTCAATACCATAAATTCCCTGGGAATAGGCTCAGATATTGAAAACAAACCTATACCGGGTGATCTGGTTCTTGTAGGGTTGTATATATTAAGGGAGAGTCCTCTAGTTTACGAAACAGCTGTATTACATGTCGTATGATTAGGTGAGAGAATGTAATAAGAATGGTGTATGAAAGATTGTTTTGTTCCCTGATCACCTTTAAGTCTATTTTTGCTACAGCATTTTTCTGTTCCTAGTTCCTTTCTCCCTTTCTTTTGGAAGTCAAATGAGTGCCAGAGTGCTGACACCTGGGAATCAGTTGGGTTCTCTTAAAAGCAATTAGCCAGAAAAGATGGGTCTAATTGCCCTGATTTAATCTTGAAAGGCCAGGTGAGGCTTATTGAGGAGGGCAGAGTCTAGAGCCCGTTATGACAGATGAAAACAGCTCTTTTGAGTTTGAGGGTGGCTAATTTAAACAACAGAAGCTACAAGCATCCTGACTGCAAATGTACAGGGCTAAGCCTTAGAGAACTGCATGCTGAAAACCCCAGGTGGGCAACCTGAATTTTGACTTTGGAATGTTCTGTGCATGTCCTTTCTCAGCTCAGGGAAGGATGAATATAACTTTTATTTATCTCTTGAGAGAGAAAGCACCTGTGATTTTGTTTTATTAAAGCCAGATCCACCACTCAAGATGTCCCTTTGATTAAATGCAATATTTGTGGTCACTAATTCTGCAATCTGATCAGTGTGGGTGAACACTTGCACCTGTCTGGAGCCCTCTTAACATCAATGAGACTCTAAGTAGTGGGTGTGAGGGTCTGACCACGTGGATCTGGTTGGGACCTCAATATGAATATAGAAGCATGTCTCTGCTGTTGCACCTCTAGGGCTAGATTCACAAGGAGTACTTAGGAACCCAAGTCCAACATTTCAGTACTACTGGCATTCACAAAACCCATGCTCGGTTTCCCCCTAGCCAAGTAGATACCTAAAGTCCCTGAGTGCCTAAGTTTCCACTGGTAAAGTGCCCTAGGCATTTAAGTTTCTGCCAACAGGCATGCAAAAGGCAATCTCAGTCCTGATATAGCCAAGTTACAGTGTCCCTAAATCCTGACAGGATATAAAATTAGGTGTTTCCTTGCCTATTTCACCTGGGAGACCTAGTCTGGTAGGTGTTCTTAGAAGTAGGTGGAGGTGTGCCACCACCCCTTATACCTAATAGCTATTAGGTCCATGTCCATGTTCAAATCCTCACTCCACCTGATTCAGACCAGGTCTTCTACCTCTCACATGAGTACCCTTACCACTAGACAATTGGGTATTCTGGGTGGGGCGCTCCCTTGCTGAAGCTGTTATACTTTGTGTGAAATACTTAAATAAACAGCAATAAGTCACCAGGAGCAGATGGTACTCACCCAAGAGTTCTGAAGGAACTCAAATGTGAAATTGCAGGACTACTAACTGTAGTCTGAAACCTATAATTTAAATCAGCTTCTGTACCAAATATCTGGAGGCTAGCTAACGTGATGCCAATTTTTTAAAAGGGCTCCAGTGGTGATCCCGGCAATAACAGGCCTGTAAGCCTGACTTCAGTACCGGGCAAACTGATTGAAACTACAGTAAAGAACAACATTGCCAGACACATAGATGAACATAATTTGTTTGGGAAAAGTCAACATGGTTTTTGCAAAGGGAAATCATGCCTTACCAATCTACTAGAATTTTTTGAGGGGGTCTACAAGCAAGTGGACAAGGGGGATTAAGTGGATATCATGTATTTAGATTTTCAGAAAGCCTTTGACAAGATCCCTTACCAAAGGCTCTTCATTAAAGAAACCAGTCATGGGATAAGAGGGAAGGTCCTCACATGGATTGGTAACTGGTTAAAAGATAGGAAACAAAGGGAAGGAATAAATGGTCAGTTCTCAGAATGAAGAGAGATAAATAGTGGTGTCTCCTAGGAGTTTGTCCTGGGCTCCATCCTATTCAACATATTCTTAAATGATCTGGAAAAAGGGATAAACAGTGAGGTGACAAATTTTGCAGATGATACAAAACTACTCAAGATACTTAAGTCCCAGGCAGACTACAAAGAGCTACAAAAGGATCTCTCAAAACTAAGTGGCTGGGCAACAAAATGGCAGATGAAATTCAAAGTTGATTAAATGCAAAGTAATGCACATTGGAAAACATAATCCCAACTATACACAAAAAATGATGGGGCCTAAATTAGTTATTACCACTCAAGAAAGAGATCTAGGAGTCATTGTGGATAGTTCTCTCAAAACATCCACTCAATTTGCAGCAGAAGTCAAAAAAGCAGACTATTGGGAATCATTAAGAAAGGGAGATATAATAAAACAGAAAATATCTTATTGCCTCTACATAAATCCAGGGTAGGACCACATCTTGAATACTGCATGCAGATGTGGTCACCCTATCTCAAAAAAGATGTATTGGAATTGGAAAAGGTTCAGAAAAGGGCAACAAAAATTATTAAGGGTATGGAACAGCTTCCTTATGAGGAGAGATTAATAAGACTGGGACTTTTCAGCTTGGAAAAGAGACGACTACTGAGGGATATGATGGAGGTCTATAAAATCACAACTGGTGTGGAGAAAGTAAATAAGGAAGTGTTATTTACTCCTCATAAAACAAGAACTAGGGGTCACCAAATGAAATTAATAGGCAGCAGGTTTAAAACAAACAAAAGGAAGTATTTCTTCACACAACGCACAGTCAACCTGTGGAACTCCTTGCCAGAGGATGTTGTGAAGGCCAAGACTATAACAGGGTTCAAAAAAGAACCAGAAAAATTCATGGAGGATAGGTCCATCAATGGCTATTAGCTAGGATGGGCAGGGATTGTGTCCCTAGCTTCTGTTTGCCAGAAGCTGGGAATGGGCAACAAGAAATAGATTACTTGATGATTACCTGTTCTGTTCATTTCTCCGGTGCACCTGGCATTGGCTACTGTCAGAAAACAGGATACTGGGCCAGACAGACCTTTGGTCTGACCCAATATGGCCATTCTTCTGTAACATTCAGTGGGCCAGAGAGACAGCCCAGTGGTGAGGATACTCATCAGGAGGCAGGAGACCTGGATTTATGTTCCTGCTGTAAATCAGGCAGCACAGAGATTTGCACCTGGGTCACTTAAATCCCAGCTGAGTGCCCTAACCACTGACTTTTTGGATATAGGGGTAGTGCCACCCTCACCATTTTTCAAGAGAGAAGACTGACCTAGTTCAGGCGCCTAATTCCAGGAGAGAATTCAAGGATGTGAATCCTGAGTGGAGGGAGGTTCTGACCTTTGACTGAGAGCTAGATGGCTAACTCCCTTTGAGTGGTGGGTTTTAGGCCACTCCCCTCTCCATCTCATTTCCTATGAGTTAACTTAGACAAGTCCCTGCTCAGCCTTGAAGGATTTTTTTTTCGAGACATTCAGTGGCTTTTGTTATACAGGAGGTCAGACTAGATGACAATGGTGCCTTCTGACCTTGGAATCTATGAATCCTGGCTTCTGTGAATTGTTTTTTTAGGCACCTAACTCTCCGCAGGCATGCAGAGCCTGGGTGCCTAATTTGGGGTTGTGCAGGGTGCCTAAAAGTTAGGCATTGCCATATTTGAGTATCACTATGTCTAAGTCCCTCTTGTGAATCTCGCCACTAAAGTATGAAGGCTCACTATGAGAACAGGTTTCAGAGTAACAGCCGTGTTAGTCTGTATTCGCAAAAAGAAAAGGAGTACTTGTGGCACCTTAGAGACTAACCAATTTATTTGAGCATAAGCTTTCGTGAGCTACAGCTCACTTCATCGGATGCATCGGATGCAAATTGGTTAGTCTCTAAGGTGCCACAAGTACTCCTTTTCTTTATGAGAACAGGGATTCCTGTCCACTCGAAGTGAATCTATGGGTATGTCTATACAGGGATACAAAAACCACATGGCTAGCCTGGGTCAGCTGGCTCAGACTTGTGGAACTTGGGCTCCAGCCTGAAAAATTGCTGTGTAGATATTCAGGCTTGGGCTTGGACTCCAGCATGAGCGGTATGTGACTCCTGCATTTGAGGAGGCTTGATGCGAGTTTTGGAAGCTCCCTAGAAGTGTGTGTGTGGGGAAGGGGGCACTGGCACCTGGACTGTGGCCCTGCACCCTGCTCCACTCTGAGGCCCACCCCTGGTTGGTCTTCTCCCCCGAGGCCCTGCCCACACTACACCCCTGCTCCATGCCAGGCCCCGCTCCTGCTCAGCCCCCTCCCCTGAGGACCCCCCACTTGCTGCTCATTCCTCTCTGCTCCCTCCCGCTGAGGTCCCCCCTGCCTGCTGCTCACTCATCTCCTCCCACAGTGGGTGGGGGGCCCCTATGGGAGGAGGCAGAGTGGGGACTGGAAGAGGCAGAGCGAGGGCGGGGCCTCAGGGGAAAAGGCGGAGCACGGGTGGGAAGAGGAGCAGCACGGGTGGGCCATGGGGGAAGAGGATGAGTGGGAGCAGGGCCTCAGCATGGAGTGCAGGCAGAGCCACGGCTTGGGTGCCCTTTTGGCAGCAGTGCTCCAAAGGTGGAGGACCAGCACGCCTCCAAAGGGGGGTGCACCACATCCTGTTTAGGGAGGCTTAGCCTCCCCTAGCCTCTTATACCTACAGCCCATGGACTCCAGCTTGAGCCCAAATGTCTACAACACAATTTTTAGCCCTGCACCCTGAGCCAAAGTCAGCTGACCAGGGCCAGCCATCTTTTATCCCTGTCCTACGCCATCAGCACAAGCCATCATCCCTTTAAGCTCCTTCTTAAGGTATAATACCAATGTACCATTTAACCCTATTTTCCCTCCCTTCATTCTTGAGGAGTAGAAATTCTTTGGTCCCTTGGGACATTCGCTGAATACCTCTATCTCCAAATTAACAACTTCCTTATTTGTATTGCACAAACACCAAAAGGCCCTGATCAGGATCAAAGCCCCATTGCACTGGGTGCTGCACAAGGAGACATGATCCCTGTCCCGAAGAATTTACAATCCACTTTGAAACAAAATGCAACAAGTGAGTGTGACAAACAATAGGAGCACGCAGTAAAGAGAATAAAGGTAATAAAACATGGGGAACATATGGTTCTATTGGCAGCTGAACAACTTGATGGCTCAGAAGTATTGAAAGCTTTGTTTAAATAAATAAAATCAACTCTTGCCAGTTGCTGCATCTCACTTTACCATCACTGGTTGGCAGGGGGGGAACTAAAAGATACAAAATTTAGTAAGGAAACTAATGACAGTTTCAGGCTGGTCAAGGGTTTTAAACAGCAATAAGGAAACAAAAAGTGATAAATGCCCCATATGTTTAAAATACCAGGTCCATATAAGATTTTTCTGTCTTATCTCTATTGACCTCCTCAATGGTCACAGAAGAGGAATGTGAATCAATGCATCCACTTAAGGAAGCCAGCTTTCTGGAACAATCACCCCAGTGTTAGTTCAGTGATGCCCTACCTCTGAAACACCTCTCCTGCAAATACCTCATTCCACTGTCTAGTAATTGCTAGAGGGACACTGTGTTCCTAGCATTGCTGCTGCTCTGCCAAATCATGATAATGCCCAAGGCTCCCATCACAAATCTCTTCTCTCCTCAGCAGATTCCACACACCTGCTCCTTCTGCAAATGGAAGTGCCTGAGGCATGGCTCCACAAAGGGATTTAGGCATTGTGACACTGAGTGCTGCGGTGCCTAACTTTTTGGTGCCTAGAAAATCACAGGAACACCACTGTGATCCACAGCTCCAGAGTTTGGTGCCTATGCACCCTATACAGTGAATGGGGAGAGCCTTGGAATGCTATACACAAAAACCCACATGGCGGGGGAGGAGGGCAGGGAGATGCCTAAGCTAGCCAATGGGAGATGCCCATTGACTTTTCCTAAAATTATGGAGTGGGTACCATCTCCTCATCTGAGTACACCTCCCAGATCAGGCTCTACATACTAGTTAGGTGGGTGAATGCCTATCTTCCCTGGTTTGTGGATTGCTCTGGGGCTAAGGCACAAGTTAGGCTTTTGGATGTTCAGTGTAAGGGTAGCAGTGTACATCCCCAAAGAGAGAAACTTAGGAACTTTTAGCCTGAAAACGTAGGTGCTGAATGAATCTAGGTGGGTGTTCTGGGTTTGATGAGTGTTCTGTGGATCTCAGAGGAGTCTATAACTGGGACTCAAGTGTCTCTGTCCTTTTTCAGATTGGGCCCATGCCTTACCACAGAAATTATTTGGCTCAAGATCATCCAAAGGCAGCTTGTGCTCTGGCACTGCATCCAGCCAGACACTTCTGATCAACAGTCACAACTGCCTACCCTTCCCCAGCACTTCTGCTGTTATCATGGGATACTAAACCCACTTTTCTTATACATGCCAGAGGTAGTATTTTCGTAAGTATTGCACTTGGAGCTGATAAAAAAAATGGTGGGGGAGGAAGGAGAAATTCAAAGCATTTATGAAAAATTCACATTCAAAAAAGTTCCCCCTTGAAATACAAAATTTGAAATTTCATTGAAACTTGGCAAATGGAGCTCTATAACTGGTCCAAAAATGGTGAATTTTTACCTGATTTTTTAAAATTGTACAAATTTGAAACATTTGGACCAATTCTAATTACAGCTTATTTCTCCTGCTCGTCTGGTTTCAACAAATCAGAGCTTTCACATCCAAATTACTATTTCTGTTAATCAAAATAATATTTTTATTTAACAAATGAAGAGCAGAAACACTTAAAAATAAAGAAAAGCACTGGCTATGAGACTTAGCTGCAAAGTCTGTGAATGTTATATATTATTCTGCAGTTTCTTATGCTCTCAAATCAGGTCATAACAGGGTCGTATTAGAAAGGGACTTACTGTAGCAAGACCCTAGTATTCATACATGCAGCTTGGTTTGGCCTTTTCTCTCTCCTCACTTAGGTGCACAGTCCTCTAGTCATTATTCAGAACAAAATCCTTACTTCCTGGCAGAAAGAAATGTCAAAGCGTTCACTAGCCTGTTTAGACATTATATCAACTGTAAAGCTCAGACATATATATATATATATATATATATATATATATATATGTAGATGTAGATCACTCCAACAATAGTACAGTATCTCTACAGCACCACCTAATTACATTTATTATACATTAATATATAATCTTTTAATTTCCTCTGTTGTGGTAGAAGCATCGCAAAGAATATTTTGCTACTTCATTACTTTTTCAAAGGAAATCCCTCCTCTCCATGGGTTCATGGGCAAACATACTTTGGAGAGAGAGGTTCATTAGAATTTTATTTATTTCTAGCTCTGTGATGCTTTCTCTGGTTTCTTTTTCCTGAACAGTGGGTTTCACATTTCCCCTCTACCTAATAGTAAATCTACTATAATTATTTATGCAGTGGTATATTATAATAAAATATATATTAAGGTACATTATCATGTAATATATATTAATAAGAACATATTCAAAGAGGTACAGTTGTCTGTAACAATGAAACTCAGATATATTTCAATAGGATAGATAAAGTATTAAATTTTTATTCTGGGCTTCATTTTAAGAGAGGTTCTAAGTCTGCACATGTGTATTTGCATAGTTGCACATACAATAGCTAGTTGGACTCCTTCCTGACAAATTTCAGCGCCTGCACAATCACAGCTTGAGCATGTGCATATGCAAATGAACGTGCACAAATATGCGTGTCAAAATGAGTGCATAAATGACCTTCTACTTTTTTAAAATAATCAAAATATTCCATTATTTTTTGAGCAGGCCTCTCAGTCCTGCTGATGATGATAGTACATATTGCTATTGGACTGCAGTAGTTTGTCCAAGAGCAGAATTTTTCCCTTGGATGAATAATTCTTCCCTGGGATGAAGCTTGGAAAGTTGTCTGGTTCTGCACAATCTGTAAGGATTTGAATTAATCAGTCTGAAAGTCAGCATTGTGTCAATCTCAGATGGATATTGCTCCTGCAGAAAAAAAAATCCCCAGGAATAGTGTGCTAGACTGGAAAGCTGTCAACTCCCATTCAACATCAGCCAGGACTTGGGTGACCTTTGATTAGCCTCATGTTACCCCGCAGCTAAATGAGTTAGCAGCTATTAAAGATGAAACACACACAGTACCTGACATTATAAAAGAGCGTCTCGTATTCATTCAGCTATGGACAGTTTTTAAACTGGTGCACAAAGCAGTTAAATGTACAGATCCTTCTTTTATTTGCATACCTTCTGCAACAGTAAAAACAAACCATTTATTTGCCTAGAATATTTTAAATTACAGATTCTATAGCTTTTAATTGCATAATACCACCCAGTATCAACTGCCTCTCATTCACAAATTCAACTAAATGGACATTTTTTTATACCACTACTTTACAGGGACACTTACTGAAGGGAGTAATTTCATGTTGGCTCATTATTGCATTCCCAATTTAAATCCCTCATTCTTCCCCCTCCCCCTCCCCATTTGTACAGCAGCACTCCTACCTTTCAACTGCTAAAGTCCAGCTGGGCATGCAACCTGCAAGGCTCTAAATGAGGGACAAACACGCTCACTTTGCACACAAAGTTTCAGGCAAGTAAATTAAAATGCAGGTAAATTAAAATTCCCCTTTAGAGCACATCACTCTTTCTGTAACCTCAGATTCATGCTTCTTTCTTTCTGATGTACATAACGTTCAACAACAGAATGAGGAGAAGACATATGTGTGTGAAATGAAGGTAACTTTGGGACTAAAATGAGTGACATCCCTCAAAATGAGCTACAGTTGAGATATATGGCTGCATCTAGGTATTAAACAGCGATGAGGATGGCCTTCTTTTATTATCACTGATGACAGTTTTCTATACCCACTAACTACACTCTTGTCCTTCCTCTCCCCTGCCTACAAGCAGAAAGAGCTTCAAGGTGCACTGCCCCACTGTATTCAAGAGATGTAAAGTTACCCTGAACAGTCTTTCCTAGCTCTCTACTCCATACAGCAGCCGTATGGTAATTCTGATACATTCTGGAACTGGCGCTTCCACAAGAAGGGATGCCATTTTTTCACTTGTGTTAACCCCAATGTAAATTATGTAACAAAAATTTCATCTGTAGTATGGCCCGATTCTGCTTAGTACAGTGCAGGGGAGTCACTTATGGCTCCCTGGTTCTGAGGTCCAATATGCTTCAGCAATATTTAAATGCTTCAGCTGCTGTAGGATCTTCAAAGACTATATACCTGTGGCGAGTATGTATAGCTCCACTCTGTGCTGTCACCTCTCCAACACCTCTCAAGAGAGGTGATGGGGCAGAACCCGGCAGAGGCAGATCAGCAGGAAGTTCCCATTCAAAAGGAAAATTATATGATGTCCCTTTGCAGCCAGCGTACTGCCCTTTTGAATTGCCTGTATGATGCAAAGGGGGCAGCAACTCAGTTGAGTATCTATCTATTTACTGTAAGTTCCTCTCATTTTGGGAATGGTGGGGGATGATATGCTGCCCCATCACCTTCCAGCACTGGATTTGGGAGGCAGCACAGCAGAATAGAGCTATATATATACATAAACATGCTTCTTCTTCTTCTTTTTTTTTTAAAGAGTGGTTTGTTTAAGACATAAATGAGAATTCGTCACTGCAAGATTCTCAGGAATTCCAAGTATTATGATATGTGCTCACCAGAAAGCTGTAGCATCTCTCCAACTCACAGTATCACATACAGATTCAGAGAACACATGCTGAGGATGTGTGGCAACATGGAGTAATTCAATAGCATTTGAAAGTGGGAGTGGAGGTGGGCAGGAGCTATTTGGTCAATCAAATACATGTTATGATGGCTATTCTGTGATGGTGTCTCTGTTCCATTAGCCTACCTACCATTGCAGTTGTTGAGTGTTCATAAGGGCATCAACATAAGTTGGTTAAAAATCAAAACATTTTTCATAACAAATATACCCTTTCTTGTCAAAACTTTCAAAATGTGCAGTTTTCCAACCAGCTCTGACATAAAGACTCAAGACACCTTTTGTGGAACTGTTTCTCTTCTGCTTGCTGTCTCTCCTTGTTGCAAGGTATCTTGGAATTGTTCTGAAAGGATAAAAAATGGGACAATACATATGTGAGAACTTATATCGTTAAAACGCTTTCACCTCCACCAGTTGGATGTAAATCTTACATTGAGTTGTACACCTTTTGGGTTGACAGATAAAAACGTCATTACTATGTGCAAAACTGAAGTAAAAGTATTGCCTCTTTGCAATAACACTCCTCCTTTTGAGTAGCATCCAAATGAGGTGGGCCAGCTTGTGGGGCTGTCCTACAAACAACTGTTGCCTGAAATGCTCAGATTTCCATGATATGGATGAAAGTTCCACAAAAGCAAGAGACGAAAGGGCTATGATCGATATAAGGTGGAGCCTAGGTGTGATCTAGCAGGAAGAGGAGAAGGAGTATACCCAAAATGAAACTGATTAGGAAATGCCGCAGATGATTAAAGCATGAGAACTTCTTCCCACTTAAATCTGTGAGAGAAATTTGTGGAGCAGAAAATGGGCCTTACACCTCCAAAATATGGAGGACACTATCCAACACTTGTATCTGCTCTGTTATTTCTACCCTTTCACTTACCTTGAATTTCCATGATGTCACATAGTAAGATTTTTTAGCTTCAGCTTTCTTTTAATTAGCTTATTCTTTTGAGAAAAACAAGCACAGCTAATAATGCAAAACTACAGTATATAGGACTATTAGTGACACTTTGTGCCAGTGACGTTCAGCCTTGGAATAAATACAGTGGAGAAACACAGCATTTGGCTTTGGGAACACAAAACAAGTGGCTATAGATCAATTCATTTTCTTGAAATCCCATATTACCTCAGCAAGTATTTCCACGGCATATCGCATACATAATGTCACCAACAGGACTTCAGACACCAAGTGGTTCAGTTCCACATTATTGCCATCAGCTAGCGTTGTCTGCCACCTGGCCGGTTTTTGAGTGACTTAACATTCCTTTTCTAAATTAAAGATACTTTAAATTGAAGCAAAACCTTTCTTTTTTATTCTGTGCCCTGTAAACCTTCAGGCACATTGTTGGCATTAAGTAAATAGGTTTAATTATTGTTACTATCGTATATATAAATACGTATAAAAGACACTCTCTGAAACATTTTTAAGCTTTTGAAAATAGTTTCAAGCCTCTGACAAAGTAGATGTATCTAGAATTCCCATGAAGAGCATCAGTACCCTTGAGAGTGGGGTTGGGGTGTCACATCTAATTATCCCATTACCCAAAGCAGCCTTTTTTCCCCATTCTCCAATTCCCCTCTACTTCCCATTTTCCTAAAGTGAATTGGTGCCCAGAAGGGTAATAGACTGAGAGTTCTGGAGACAAGTATTTTGTCCATCAGCAAAGGATATGCAGAGGTTTTGTCTACAGTATAGAGTTAGGTCAACGCAAGGCAGTTTACATCGACTTAACTATGGAAGTGTCTACACTTAATTTTGCTCCATTAATTTTGATGCCATTAACTGCCCTGCTAATCCGACTTAATAACTCCACTTCCAGGAGCAGTATAGAATCAAGGTAGTTGTAGTTAGGTCGATGCAGCATCAGTGAAGACACTGCCTTGCTTATTTCGACTACTATTGGCTTTCAGGAGCCATCCCACAATGTCCCATACTGACAATACGATTGATACAAATGCTTCTGGTGAGGAGGTGCACTACCAACACAAGGAACTAAGTGTAGACATGCATAAAAATATAATTACTGTGGCAGCTGTATGCCCACGTAAATTAGGTTGACTTAATTTTGTAGTGTAGACATGGCCAGAGTACCGCACTGTTGACAGCTGTGTAAACTTCCTCACTTGGACTGATAATGCTTCAAACCTCAACACAAGGGACCATCTTTAGCCATTAAAGAGTAGAACGAACAATGCTCTTCATGATCTTTCTTGCCAGGGCCTTTTTGCTGAAATTCTTAACGAGGGTGGTAGATATAAGCATGGATTTTATAAGAAAGATACCTGTCCAGAATCCTCCTTTAAAAAAATATTCAGCCAAAAAGGCATTTATCATAATCTGTCATGTGTTTTGTGCGATCTCATTCCTGTAAAACATTTTAGTTTCTTTAAGAAATAAGGGAGACCCCCCCCCCACCCCGCAGTCACAGACCACTAAACGGATGCCAAATCATAAGATCTCCAGTTACCAAACTGATCTTAATGGAAATCAATTCTCTAAGATGAAAGGCCCTTATAATCTGCCCCTCCATACGTATCCACCTTTCTCTCTTAAAACTAGATTTTAAGATATTTAGGCATTGAAGCGCTCAGCATTGCAAAGATTAACTGATTTAGGAGTCTAAATCTTATTTTCAAAAAGGATTTAGGAATTTAGGAGCCAAAATTCCATTGGCAGATGATGGTAGTTAGACTCCTAAATGTCTTTGCCATATCCCATCTGTGCTGCCAGTGATGACAGACACAGTCCATCTGTTGTCTGCATCTACCACTACCATTTAGTTTCTTCTTCCACTCTATAAAAAAAGCCCTTCCTGAGCTGGTTTATAAATACACTACTCTCTTCACATTTAATTCCCTCCTAAAGATACACTTTTTACATAGAATCATAGAATATCAGGGTTGGAAGGGACCTCAGGAGGTCATCTAGTCCAACCCCCTGCTCGAAGCAGGACCAATTCCCAGTTAAATCATCCCAGCCAGGACTTTGTCAAGCCTGACCTTAAAAACCTCTAAGGAAGGAGATTCTACCACCTCCCTAGGTAACGCATTCCAGTGTTTCACCACCCTCTTAGTGAAAAAGTTTTTCCTAATATCCAATCTAAACCTCCCCCACTGCAACTTGAGACCATTACTCCTCGTTCTGTCATCTGCTACCATTGAGAACAGTCTAGAGCCATCCTCTTTGGAACCCCCTTTCAGGTAGTTGAAAGCAGCTATCAAATCCCCATGATACCTGCTAGAACCTAAATAATTCAGTCATCTCAAACTATTTCATTTATTAGTCTCATGAATTAACTCCTATTTATATGGGAGGCATGAATGTTGAGAGAAAGGGAGCAAGGACACTGGAGCTGGGATTAATATGGAAGAAACATGAGAGGACTGGAGGGTGAGATTAGGAGATGTTAATGTTTTTAATTTAAAACAACAACAACTAATGAGAAACTAACAAGCCATGAGCTATTCCTCACTTTTGGGTCAGATTCCTTTTCCCGTACTCTCATTGAGTAATACCTTATCCCATGATGTCTCCCATTTTATCTCTTTCCTCCACTGTTTCTCTGTCTTTGTCTTTTTAGACTCTTGGAGCAGAGACTGTGAATTCATCTGTGTTTGGACAGCAATTACTAAAATGTGGTTGGTACCACAGTCTAAATAGTGATACTAGATCTGGTTGGAACATTTTTGATTAAATGTTTTTAATTGGAAATTCTATTTTGTCATAAACAAAAAGTTCCATGGTGATGTATCAATTCGGGTGACATTTTCCATGGATAGGATTCTGAGATCCGGGGTGGGCTCTCTGATGAGGAGCAGGAGGAGCACCTGAATTGAAAACCTGACCTTTTTTATCCAAAAATGTAAGTTGCAACAAAAATCCATTTTGTGAAAAAATTTGAAAGGTTAGGTTTCATTCTGATGTGGAACAAAAAACAGTTCTGAAACCTTGAAAGTCTTTGCAAAATGGGATTGTCAGCCTCAGCCTAAGTCAATAATAATAATAATTAATAATAATTTAATTTATTATTATTATCAGTCATCTGACCAATGTCATGCTCACACAAATTTGTCATTTCTTAGCCATTTACCATTCATTTTTAAAGCTGTCCTAGTAGTATCTAATAAGCCATACACATTTTCCCCCCAGGTCTATGCCAGACCACAGATTTTTAACAAACCCTGTTATAGCTTACTTCTGTGAATTTTTATTTTAAATTTTCTTTACACATGTTGACACCAATGTTGCTGAAATCTAGAAAAAGTAAAAGATCCTTTTGCACACCGTGAGTGACAACCTGAAGTAAATGGCAAAACTCCCATTGACTCCAGTGGAGCCAGGATTTGACCCTTTATCTCACTGACTTTACTTTCTGCCCCAAAATATGCCCTCATTCATACCAATTTACCTTAGGCTAGAACTGTGGCATAAAAGCTCTTCTTAAAGTCAATGAGGATGCCATTGTATAAACTGATGGGCAAAGGGTGATGTATGCTAAATGTGACTCATAACCTGAAAATAATGTTTATGGCTTATATTACTCTGGACATGTTCAGTGCACTATGAAAACATTACATGAACCCTAACATCCCTGCGTGGAAGGCAAGAATTATTATTGCTGCTGTACAGCTGGGGAAACTGAAGCCGAGAGGTGAAGTGACTTACCTAAGACTACACAGCCAGACACTGGCAGAGAAGAAATAAGAACTCAGGATTTCCTTCCCAAATCTGTGTTCATTTTACCAGTCTATGTCACCTCCCTACTTATAAGAAATGTGCAATACCAGAATGCTGGTAAAAGACTGATCTTTATTTGCTGACACCACTCACATTTCAAAAGGTTATACCCCTGTCACATGGCAGGGGTGAGTTTGCACTGATTCCAAAAACTTTTCTCCACAACCATGAAGGTTTGTTTTTTTGTTTTTTAAATGAAAGCTGAGAGTCTCATGTAATCACATGAATCAGAGTCCTGGGGCTTTCAGAAAACACACCAAATAGTGCGAGGCACATGATAAAATCATGAGTTGGCATCACTGCTCTCTGTTCTTCAATTTTCTCCATCTATGAAATGGTGCAAATTCTGCTTTCCTTCTCACAGAGATGCTATGAGACTTGATTCATAAACATTTGTAAAAGCTAGAAGGCATTATTTGTATTGGTATAAAGAACAACTGATTGTAAAAATGTAAATTAAAGAAATTATGGATAAAAACCTCCAACAAGCGGTTTAATACAACACTTAATAGACTTCTGTTCTTGCTTACTGAGTCTGAGTTATCTAGCTTATTTTGAGATCAGTATTTTATTTAAACAGCAAATGTACTGTGATATTCTTTATTTAAAATATGCATATACTTGTAATAAACCTGACCATTTGTTGAGATATTGGAGAAGTCTCAGAGTTTGAAAATGTTCTGAAATATTCAGTTTTAGTCTTTTGTTTTAATCTTTTTATTTGCCAGAGTTTGATCAGTTTGGGGGAGCTGTTGATGCAGTGTTCATTTGCCCATGGCTTTGCCTATGTAGTCCTACATTGCCCTCTGGCCAGCAATCAGAGCAAACAGAGTCTTCTAACTTCTGCCTCACTGCATCTGTTCCAAGTGCTGTCATGCACAGCAAATTAGTAATCTAAAAAAAAAAAAAAAAAGTGGAACAAGTGTTCAGGTCAACAGCTTTCATATGAAACATATATTTTTAAAACTCCTTCCCTGTTCTGACTAAGACCAAAACTTAACCTGACATGTACTTCATTGTACTTAGATAACACAGGATTTTAACTGTAGATCATTTATACAAGAAGACTCACTTTTTAAGTGATATCTGGATCATTAAACAAACATACACAATCTGTTCTCCACAGATCCAAATGAGGATTGGAATTTTTTTTTTAAATTGAGACTACTTGTTGGGTTTCTTTAAAAATATGTGCTGTTTTATTTAAGGGTGAACTGAAACACTATTTTTAATTAAACATGACTCAATAGCACAATACATGTGCAGACTTGAATATTTAAAAATAGATCTACCGCATGTTCTTGCTCATCTTGAAATTCTTAGGACTGTGCAAAGACACAAACTTAGGCTAAAAGCACTAGAGCTCAGAAATGGAAGAAACTTCAGTCTCAATCACTCATTTTACCGACTATTACACACACCTTTGGTAATCATGACAAATGATAGGCTAATAGTTCTGTGTCAAAATCTAGAACCTGTAGTCACATACCAAAAATTAAATATCACTTTACTACCCTGGGTCAAATCCTGCTGTGTTCCACCAGTGCACAGTGGGATGACACCAGTGTAACTGAGAATAGAATTTGGCCTCATGTCTTTTTCTGAGAAAGACCTAAACTTCCACTGACTTCATAGAAGCAGGAGATCCTCAAGATTGTTAAATTTCCATGACAAGAGGTTTACTTGCTCCTTTCTTCATAAAAAAGGCAAAATGTGTTGCCCTTATTTACATTTGTGGAGGCACCCCTTTCTGCCAGTGTCCCTCAAAGCTCTGTCCTTGGTCCCTTCTTCCTTTGAATGGTATCCCTTGGTGACCTCACTTGTCCTCTGAAATTCAGTTTTCATTTCCGTGCTCATCACACACAGTTCTACCTCTCCACACCGATATGTCTTTTAATGTTCAGTCTTGCATAGATGTGTCTCTACTTTTGATCATCCTAGATTGCCCACCATCAGCTCAAGATCAACCCAGTCATTTTCTTATTTCCAACAGGCACTAAGGGAGAACATGTTGCAGTTTTCACCAGCAGGTGTAAGGGACGGTATAGCCCCACGCTCCCTACCATGTTCATTGAGGCAATCTGCCTGCATCTGCCCTTCTGCTGGCACAATGCCTCAGAATAGATTCCCTTTATTTTTTATTATTTCTATCATGACAATGGCACGTGAAGGCCTCTAGCTACCAAAATAGTGTACCTGTTGGCCTAAGCACCATACAAACATGCAGTGACAGAGAGTGGTGCCTACAAAGAGCTTCAATCTAAATAAACAAGACAGACAAACAAAGGGAGGGAAAGCTGAGATAGGGAGAGGTGAAGTCATTTGCCTAAGGTCATGAAGCAAGTCCATGAAAGAGTCAGGAACAGAACTGGGATCTCCTGAGTCCCATTCCCCTGTCCTATCCACTAGACGACACTACCCTTGAGCCTACAAATCCTCACATCTTTAGTGCTCTAGAGAAGAACAAGTTTCCATTCAGGTCCTATGAATTTGTATCAGGTGGAGATTCAGCTTTACAATATTTCCAATTTAAAGAAACTTAAAGACTACATTAAAGTTCTAAGCTCACTATATTACACCAGGAGTAATTCACCTCTGCATTCCCCCAGTATTTTCTGCTGGGGTAACTCCACTAACTTCAGGGAAGCTGCACTGGCATAAAAGTGGAGTAATACAGCAGTTAATGACGACAGGCAACCTACCTACAACACGCCACACTGTATAAACTGCAGTGTATGCTTTTTTTGTACTTGTATGCTGTACTACAATTACACTAAACTTTTTATCTGTAGTTTCAGAACTTCAACTGCAGTGTGACTGTAGTTCACAATAAGAACTAAGTGCTAAAAATAAAGCAAAGAAAAAACCGTTGCTCTTTGCTCACTCAACAGTGATTTCCTGCATTCCATATAATGGGGAGACATATTTTTTCCCTGGCAGAAAACTTGTTGCCTTGCTGCACCAGGAAATCTTTTGGAGTTAAGAAGCCTCCCACTATGAGATCCACATTTAAATTCCCTACTATTTTTCTGTCAACTTCTTCGCTGTTATTTTTGACATGGGAAGGCTGATGTTACCACATTTTTGATAGGACTACCAAAATTTAACATGTGGTAACCCAACTCAGAGAACCATTTTCTACCAGGTTAGCAGATTAGCAGATATCCTGGAGGTTTTTTGCCTTCCTCTACAGCAATGGACACTGGTCACTTGCTGATTTAAACTAGTGTAAATGGCGAATTCTCTGTAACTTGAAGTCTTCAAACCATGGTGTTCTCATCCATCCTCCCCGTGGAAGGAAAAGGCCGGGGCAGGGACCGTCAAATCATGGAAGTCAACGAATGGCTACGCAGGTGGTGTCGGAGAGAAGGCTTTGGATTCTTTGACCATGGGATGGTGTTCAATGAAGGAGGAGTGCTGGGCAGAGACGGGCTCCATCTTACGAAGAGAGGGAAAAGAATCTTTGCAAGGAGGCTGGCTAACCTAGTGAGGAGGGCATTAAACTAGGTTCACCGGGGGAAGGAGACCAAAGCCCTGAGGTAAGTGGGAAAGTGGGATACCGGGTGGAAGCACAGGCAGGAACGTCTGGGAGGGGGGGGCTCCTGCCTCATACTGAGAATGAGGGGCGATCAGCAGGTTATCTCAAGTGCTTATATACGAATGCACAAAGCCTTGGAAAGAAGCAGGGAGAACTGGAGGTCCTGGTGATGTCAAGGAATTATGACGTGAGTGGAATAACAGAGACTTGGTGGGATAACTCACATGACTGGAGTACTCTCATGGATAGTTATAAACTGTTCAGGAAGGACAAGCAGGGAAGAAAAGGTGGGGGAGTAGCACTGTATGTAAGGGAGCAGTATGACTGCTCAGAGCTCCGGTACAAAACTGCAGAAAAACCTGAGTGTCTCTGGATTAAGTTTAGAAGTGTGAGCAACAATAGTAATGTAGTGGTGGGAATCTGCTATAGACCACTGGACCAGGGGGATGAGGTGGATGAGGCTTTCTTCCGGCAACTCGCAGAAGCTACTAGATTGCATGCCCTGGTTCTCATGGGTGACTTTAATCTTCCTGATATCTGCTGGGAGAGCAATACAGCGGTGCATAGACAATCCAGGAAGTTTTTGGAAAGCATAGGGGACAATATCCTGGTGCAAGTGCTAGAGGAGCCAACTGGGGGGGGGGGGGGCTTTTCTTGACCTGCTGCTCACAAAACGGGAAGAATTAGTGGGGGAAGCAAAAGTGGACGGGAATCTGGGAGGCAGTGACCATGAGTTGGTTGGGTTCAGGATCCTGACACAGGGAAGAAAGGTAAGCAGCAGGATACGGACCCTGGACTTCAGGAAAGCAGACTTCGGCTCCCTCAGGGAATGGATGAGTAGGATCCTCTGGGGGACTAACATGAAGGGGAAAGGAGTCCAGGAGAGCTGGCTGTATTTCAAGGAATCCCTGTTGAGGTTACAGGGACAAACCATCCCGATGAGTCGAAAGAATAGTAAATATGGCAGGCGACCAGCTTGGCTTAACGGTGAAATCCTACCGGATCTTAAACATAAAAAAGAAGCTCACAAGAAGTGGAAGGTTGGACATATGACCAGGGAAGAGTATAAAAATATTGCTCGGGCATGTAGGAATGAAATCAGGAAGGCCAAATCACACCTGGAGCTGCAGCTAGCAAGAGATGACAAGAGTAACAAGAAGGGTTTCTTCAGGTATGTTGGCAACAAGAAGAAAGCCAAGGAAAGTGTGGGCCCCTTACTGAATGAGGGAGGCAACCTAGTGACAGAGGATGTGGAAAAAGCTAATATGCTCAATACTTTTTTTGCCTCTGTCTTCACTAACAAGAACAGCTCCCAGACTGCTGCGCTGGGCATCACAACATGGGGAGTAGATGGCCAGCCCTCTGTGGAGAAAGAGGTGGTTAGGGACTATTTAGAAAAGCTAGACATGCACAAATGCATGGGGCTGGATGAGTTGCATCTGAGAGTGCTAAAGGAATTGGCGGCTGTGATTGCAGAGCCATTGGCCATTATCTTTGAAAACTCGTGGCGAACGGGGGAAGTCCCGGATGACTGGAAAAAGGCTAATGTAGTACCAATCTTTAAAAAAGGGAAGAAGGAGGATCCTGGGAACTACAGGCCAGTCAGCCTCACCTCAGTCCCCGGAAAAATCATGGAGCAGGTCCTCAAAGAATCAATCCTGAAGCACTTACATGAGAGGAAAGTGATCAGGAACAGTCAGCATGGATTCACGAAGGGAAGGTCATGCCTGACTAATCTTATCGCCTTCTATGATGAGATTACTGGTCCTGTGGATGAAGGGAAAGCAGTGGATGTATTGTTTCTTGACTTTAGCAAAGCTTTTGACACGGTCTCCCACAGTATTCTTGTCAGCAAGTTAAGGAAGTACGGGCTGGATGAATGCACTATAAGGTGGGTAGAAAGTTGGCTAGATTGTTGGGCTCAACGGGTAGTGATCAATGGCTCCATGTCTAGTTGGCAGTCGGTGTCAAGTGGAGTGCCCCAAGGGTCGGTCCTTGGGCCGGTTTTGTTCAATATCTTCATAAATGATCTGGAGGATGGTGTGGATTGCACTCTCAGCAAATTTGTGGATGATACTAAACTGGGAGGAGTGGTTGATACGCTGGAGGGCAGGGATAGGATACAGAGGGACCTAAGCAAATTGGAGGATTGGGCCAAAAGAAATCTGATGAGGTTCAATAAGGATAAGTGCAGGGTCCTGCACTTAGGACGGAAGAACCCAATGCACAGCTACAGACTAGGGACCGAATGGCTAGGCAGCAGTTCTGCGGAAAAGGACCTAGGGGTGACAGTGGACGAGAAGCTGGATATGAGTCAGCAGTGTGCCCTTGTTGCCAAGAAGGCCAATGGCATTTTGGGATGTATAAGTAGGGGCATAGCGAGCATATCGAGGGACGTGATCATTCCCCTCTTATTCGACATTGGTGAGGCCTCATCTGGAGTACTGTGTCCAGTTTTGGGCCCCACACTACAAGAAGGATGTGGATAAATTGGAGAGAGTCCAGCAAAGGGCAACAAAAATGATTAGGGGTCTGGAACACATGACTTATGAGGAGAGGCTGAGGGAACTGGGATTGTTTAGTCTGCAGAAGAGAAGAATGAGAGGGGATTTGATAGCTTCTTTCAACTACCTGAGAGGTGGTTCCAGAGAGGATGGTTCTAGACTATTCTCAGTGGTAGAAGAGGACAGGACAAGGAGTAATGGTCTCAAGTTGCAGTGGGGGAGGTTTAGGTTGGATATTAGGAAAAACTTCTTCACTAGGAGGGTGGTGAAACACTGGAATGCATTACCTAGGGAGGTGGTAGAATCTCCTTCCTTAGAAGTTTTTAAGGTCAGGCTTGACAAAGCCCCGGCTGGGATGATTTAATTGGGGATTGGTCCTGCTTTGAGCAGGGGGTTGGACTAGATGACCTCCTGAGGTCCCTTCCAACCCTGATATTCTATGATTCTATGACTCCAATAACTCAGAGTTTAAGGGTCTATTTCCGGAGTAGATGGGTGAGGTTTTGCGCCTGCAATGTACAGTAGGCCAGACTAGATGATCACAATGGTCCCTATTGATCTTAAAGTCTATGAGACTAGATGTAATGAAGTAGCCATCCTGACATACTTCAATCAGATTGGCAATCACCTTCCTGATAATTGGATTAGCATAATACCCTGGGTTTGAAGATTATCAGTTTCAATACACAGGTTTTGCTTCACTCTGATTTATGGCCTGGTTACTTATATTTACATGGAAGGCTTAACATTTACTAGTGAGTGATCATCCTAAACCAGACCCATTCTATTCTTTCCAGGTACCTCTACAGTGGTTTAGTTTCTTTGTTACTTGCATTTGTAGATAAAAGATGTTCAGGTCAGTTGGATGAAAGGGTTTTGACCAAGGGTCAATGAACCTGATAGGGTTCAGATAATGGCCCCACAGGGTCTATTTATTGGTGTCAACAAACTTCTGTATGACTATTTTCTTACAAGTTTGTTTACTGTAGAACCCAAAGGGGATCCCTCTTCCTCCCCTCAGAATACTCCTAAATCCTTCCCTGCTATCTTCCTTCCCACGACCCCTGAACTCTATAGTATATTGTGGGACTGTCTCTTTAAAACTAGAGCACTTCGTAATATAAGGGGTCTCTCACATGGTACCAGCATGCTCAGGGTCTGCATGCTCAGAGTCTGTAGGAACCATTATGTCATGTAACTAATAAAGAAAGTTGTGGTTTAAACTTCATGTTCCTGGTCTCACTCTTTATATTTGTGAAGTACAGAGACTGCAGCATACCCACAGGCAAGACACTGGCAGCTGCCTGACCTGTACCGTTGCTGACTTGTTGGGAACCAATGACCTCACAACCCACTGCTTCCTCACAGATTCAGGTGTCCCTTGCAGTCCCTCGTCTTCCAGCATCAGAGGTCACCAGAAAAGAGCCACTGCTCTTCCAAAATTGTGAAGGATATTCAGACTGTCAGGAAATAGTTGAACCCCACTCAATCCACTGAACAGCAAGAGTAGGAAATACTCCAGCTCTAGCTCTTGCTATGGAAGCTAAGATACTAAGCAGTGGGGTCATATGTCCTATCTATGCTAATGCCCTCATCTTGGGAGTCCCTAATTATTCCACTCCAACATCTCCATTACTGCCACTCTGTTTAACTATCACTGCAACAAGAGAGGAGAGGTTCCCCAGTCTTCATACCCTCCTAGGAGGGAGGCAAAGACCACTTCCCTGCTTACTCCCTGAAAAGCCTCTGGACTTGGTGGTGGTTGAGAACCTCCTGTTGCCTCCCCTCAAGTAGGGAGTGGCTTCTGGTTCCCATAAAGACCTTTAAGAGAGCACCTGATCCAATGAGGAGTCAGAAAGCAACCTGTTAGGGTAGGTTCTAATGGCATGGCATGCAAGCAATGTCCTGGGGTTCCTTTCGGGGGTGAGGACACCCTGAGTTGTGTGAAATTCAAAGTTAATCTTCATGATCCTTGATGTAGTTAAATGTGTAATCAATAGAACTGGCTTGAAGAAAAAAAATGCAGGAAGGAATTTAAGTAGAATTAGACCATTTAATGCAGATATTGATAGAGAGCTTGAGGAGAGCTAATGTGGATGTTAACAGTCCTTACACACACATCAGTTATTATAATTAAATATTTGTATTTCAAAAGCACCTAGCAAGTTAGGTGTCCAACTCCCACTGATTTCAGTGGGAGTTAAGCACCTAACTCACTTAGTCAGGTTTGAAAATCCCACTGGGTGCCTATCTACATCTTTAGGTGCCTAAATACCTTTGAAAATTTGGCCCTAAGGCCTAGATTCCTTGACATTTTCAAAACCTCCCTTCAGCTGCCACCTAACCTAGTAGGCCCCTAAATTCCTGCCAGTTTGCATTCCGAAAGGAACCTAAGTGCTGATGTCACCTGCTGCTAATGAGCAGCTCAAAGCCTTTGCTCAAGCTGAAGCCACAGACACCCCAAAGCAGGATTCTCAAAGTAGGCAGGGCCAGCATGGCCTGATCCCATAGGTGTGCTCTGAGCACGCCTAATACCTGCCAGGCCCCACATAAGGAGGGCTACATGAAGGCCCTGATAGATGTGGGAACATCACAGCACCTGCACAAAAGACACATGGGGGCACAAGGAAATGTTGGAGAAGCATGAGAGAGGTATCAAGTATGAAATGGATTTTTGCTGCTAGGGCAAGAGCTAACTAAATGGGTGACCTGGTTTAGGCATTAACTCCAGCAGAGGATTTGCAATTGATGATCCTGAGTGGAGGGAAGTGCCAATCTCTGACTCACCAGCCAGGTATGCCAAGTCAGCTGCTTAGGCACCTAAGACCCTCTCCTGTATCCACCACTCTCTTTGGCATTTTCACACCTGGCTAGCTAAGGTGGTTTCCTGTTCAGCTTGCTAACTTCTGAGGATCCCTTTCCTAGGTACCTAACTGTCCCCATGCATTATATGGGGAACCTAGGCACCTACCTTGGGGCCTCACTCACACTTACCCTACATTTTCCCTTGGTGGCTTTGCAAATGCCGAATGGTGGAAACTTAGGTAGCTAGGGGACTTTGGCACCTATGGGGTTTGGTGGCTGCTGAACAATGGTTTTGAAAACATCAGTGGTGCATAGATGGTGGACTTAGAAACCTGAAAAAGCAGATAGTCATTTAAGTACCTTTAATGATCTCGGCCTGAACTCTTATCTCCAAAACGCCTAAACCCCAGATCCTCCAAAGAGGTTTAGGCATCTAACTCCCATTGAAATAGATGGCAGTTGAACATCTGAATACTTTTGCAAATCTGGGCCTAAGTTACTTTTAAAATGGGACTTAGGTGCTTTTGAAAATTTTACCTCTAGTCCGGAACACATTTAAAGTATAATTTGTTCCAGGGCTATAGCATTATTGAAAATCTGAAGTGAAAGGATTTCCTGAGAGCAATAAAAGTAACAGTCTTTCTTAGCTTGAATAACTCTTGTTTTCTACTGACAAGTGGGCCTTTGCTGAAGTTTATTATAGGGTTAATTTATTTGCAATGGATTCATTAGAACATTATCCACTTGACCTGATTTTACAGCTACTATTCAGGATGGCAACTGGATGACCCAAATGCACTGAGGACAATTACAAATAAAGCTAGGGCACAGAATTATGGTAAGTGATTTGGGGCCTTGCAGAACACTCCAGAATATTAGATAATGTACTGTGGTCATTGGGTTAGAAGAAAAAAGAGACACACTAGTATTATTGTGACTACAATGTCCATAAAGGATAACTGTGAAGCACAATGTTGCCTCACTTTCAAATATACTGTAGCTCTTGATTAGAGTTGTCTGAACAAACTCTCAGCACTTGATTATTGTTCAGAATCTGGCTAATCTGGATATTTTACCAGTAGTAGCTCTGATCAGTGGATGCTCTGGTATTGTCTGGCTGGGGATTGACAGCAGGTGGAAGCCAGTGAGGGGAAGAATAAATATCCAGTACAAGTTTAAAGTTAAAAAGGACACAACCACTGGCTGCTGGAGGAGAAGAGAGGGAAAAGACCCATAGCAGCGAGTCTTAGAGCCCAGGTCAACTGACTTGGGCTCACAGGGCTGATGCTATGGGGCTAAAAATAGTAGTGTAGATGTTCAGGCTTGGGCTGGAGCCCAGGGTCTGAGATTCACCCCTCTTGCTGGGTTTCAGAGCCTGGCCTCCAGCCCAAGCCCAAATGTCTACATTGCTATTTTTAGGCTTGTAGCACAATTCCTACAAGCCTGAGTCAGTTGACCTGGACTCCAAGACTCGCTGCTGTGGGTCTTTTGTTGCATGTAGACCCTTAAACACTGCAGTGTGCTCCAGCCCTGGTGCAAAGGGGTGGTGGAAGGGTCTCTACACCACTAGAGCCCTGCAGGAAGCTGTGAAGGCATGTTTCTATAATTGAGGGCTGTTCCAGACCACTCATGCTCACTTGTCAACATAACCTGTTCAGTTTTGCTAGGTATTAGTGGAGGGGGAGGATTTGAAATGCATTGAGGGAGGGGTTCTTGTACAACATCATGTCAAGGGCACTTAGGGATATGTGCGTACCAAAGAATATACCTGTGCACTGTTTGGAGGAGTCATTGGGCTAGATAGGGAGAAGATTCTTCTCTCCACCTCACAGAATCTGGCTAGGTAAATTGGGCCAGATGCTGGACAGAGGATTTGCCTCTTTCTGTACACCAGAGAGGAGATTCTACGCTGGAGCCAAACAGGCCTGTTAGGCGCGCTAGTGATAATGTAGGATTCAGGCCTGTATTTTCACCTGAGATAGAATTTTGGGTCTTGTTTGCCTGTTTGATTCTTCATACATTTATATTCTTACTCATATGTGTGAACAAAGGGACCCTTACTAGTATGTGTAAACAAAAGACAAAGACACTGTGTATGTTGCTTCTGCTAGCCAGATGGGTGTGTTAGTATAATGGGAACAGATAAGAATATTTAAAGTGTTACCAAGCATGGTGGGAGTGTAATATATGAGCACACACTGAAAGACTGCTTAGCTCCTCTCTCAAGCCAGGGTCAAGCAACTAATTAGGAGGGTCAAGGAGAATGGGCTGGGGGAGGCATAAGAAACACTAAAAGCCAAAGAAAAGCCTAGCCTCACACAACCTCACTCCTTACCCCTCCCATGGGATACAAAAGAGGTGCGATGAACACCCCAGACTCATGACCCCCCCAAAATGGAACATGACCATAAATTGAAAGAGGTAGGACCAGGGGCGTATATTACAGATATATTTATGCCTGCTAAGGAGGGGGGAAGATGGGACACTGGGAAACAAGGCTCTGCGGTGTCAGAGTTATGGATACGCTTGCTTGAAACTAACCCCAATAAACATCGCATTGCCTGCACTTGGGGCTTCTGGTCTTCTGCTTTCTGTCTACATGACAAGAACCGGGGGGTGGGTGTGTGTGCGTGACGTGAAAACCCCCTAACAAGGCCATCATATAAATAGGTTTGGTTCAGGTCAGAAACACTGGGTCCATGAGTATTCAGATCAGATGGTTAGTGTTGGGGTGCACTGGAGAACAGCAGTAATGACCATTTTAGCCTATTGTTTGGAAGAGAAATAAAATAAGGGGCCATGTTTCAGCCCTCCAATCTGCCCAGGGGTGAATTCCATCCCCCAAGATCTGCAGACATTCTCACACACATCCAGTTACCCTCTTTCTTGTCCTTCTTTCTGGTCTGGGTTGGATTTCACCATGTCTACAAATGTTTTTGGACTAAAACCTGGTTTCATTCTTCAAGCAGTCGACAGCAATTTCTACTCCTAATTACAGCATCACATTGACTTGGTAACTTCTACTTTTAATTTAAGGTCCTTATGCTATACCTAAAATAATGGATTTCTTTCTTGGGGTGGAGGTACATTGAATGGTTGTTTCTTATGGCAAGGGTTACATTTTCCAACATGTTGAATATTTGTGAATAATTGAAACCTAAAGGTAATATGTGGTACAATACAGTCCCTGTGTCCTTTGAATCTTTAAGAAAACGATTCATATCTCTGGCTTTTGCTGATTTTACTATGGTCATCCCATGCATTTGCTTAAAATCTGCCACAAAAATGCTGTTATAGTTATTCTAGGGCCCAAAGTAATAGTGAAAAATGTGAATCTTCTAATTGAGCTCAGAGTCAGCACTTTGCCTTTCAAGATTCAAGGTACAACCTCAATGAGAATTCTATATCAGTGAGGGTTTTTTCATTTGATCTGTCCCAAGTGGATAATTGTAATTCTGTGCTGGTGGACTTACCAAAAATACTTTGAGAGAGCCTCCTCCACCCATGCATGATAGATAAGAGCATATTCTGAAATTCCCATTCTTTGTGTAGGGAGCTGTTCTCCATTTTGACAAAAGAAATGGCACCTCAATCTCTGAAACCAGTTTTTCATTGTTTAGTTGTATTCATTTTGTGAGGTGTCAGTATCTTGTCCCTATCATTGTCAGCATTTGTGTGCTGACATATATGTCTACACTACGAAATTAGGTCGAATTTATAGAAGTTGTTTTTTTAGAAATCGTTTTTATATATTCAATTGTGTGTGTCCCCACAGAAAATGCTCTAAGTGCATTAAGTGCATTAACCTGGGGGAGTGCTTCCACCGTACTGAGGCAAGCATCAACTTCCGGAGTGTTGCACTGTGGGTAGCTATCCCACAGTTCCCGCAGTCTCCACTGCCCATTGGAATTCTGGGTTGAGATCCCAGTGGCTGCTGGGGTAAAAAACATTGTCACGGGTGGTTCTGGGTACATGTAATCAGGCCCTCGCTCCCTCCCTCCCGCTGTGAAAGCAACGGCAGACAATTGTTTCGCGCCTTTTTTCCTGAGTTACCTGTGCCATACCACGGCAAGCATGGAGCCCGCTCAGCTCACGGTCACTGTATGTCTCCCGGGTGCTGGCAGACGTGGTACTGCATTGCTACACAGCAGCAGCAACTCATTGCCTTGTGGCAGCAGAAGGTGCAATAGGTCTGGTAGCCGTCATCATCATGTCCGAGATGCTCCTGGTCACCTCTGTGAGGTCGATCAGGAGCGCCAGGGCAGACATGGGAGCAGGGACTAAATTTGGAGTGACTCAACCAGGTCATTCTCTTTAGTCCTGCAGTCAGTCCTATTGAACCATCTTATGGTGAGCAGGCAGGTGATTTGGATTGCTAGCCGTCCTATTGCACCATCTTCTGCCGGGCAGGCAAGAGATGAGGATGGTTAGCAGTTCTATTGCACCATCTTCTGCCGAGCAGCCATGAGACGTGGATGGCTTGCAGTTCTGCACCGTCTGCTGCCAGCCAAAGATGTAAAAGATAGATGGAGTGGATCAAAACAAGAAATAGACAAAAAATAGACTAGATTTGTACTTATTCGCTTTCTCCTCCCCCCCCCCCCCCCCGTCTTGGGGACTCATTCCTCTGGGTCACACTGCAGTCACTCACAGAGAAGGTGCAGCGAGGTAAATCTAGCCATGTATCAATCAGAGGCCAGACTAACCTCCTTGTTCCAATAAGAACCATTACTTAGGTGCACCATTTCTTATTGGAACTCTCCGTGAAGTCCTGCCTGAAATACTCCTTGATGTAAAGCCACCTCCTTTGTTGATTTTCATTCCCTGTAAGCCAATCCTGTAAGCCATGTTGTCAGTCACCCCTCCTTCCATCAGAGCAATGGCAGACAATTGTTCCGCACCTTTTTTCTGTGTGGACGCCACACCACGGCAAGCATGGAGCCCGCTCAGCTCACTTTGGCAATTAGGAGCACATTAAACACCACACGCATTATCCAGCAGTATATGCAGCACCAGAACCTGGCAGAGTGATACCGGCCGAGTAGGCGACATCAGCGCGGTGACATGAGTGATGAGGACATGGACACAGACTTCTCTGAAAGCATGGGCCCTGCCAATGCAGGCATCATGGTGCTAATGGGGCAGGTTCATGTGGTGGAACGCCGATTCTGGGCTGAGGAAACAAGCACAGACTGGTGGGACCGCATAGTGTTGCAGGTCTGGGACGATTCCCAGTGGCTGCGAAACTTTCACATGCGTAAGGGCACTTTCATGGAACTTTGTGACTTGCTTTCCGCTGCCCTGAAGCGCATGAATACCAAGATGAGAGCAGCCCTCACAGTTGAGAAGCGAGTGGTAATAGCCTTGTGGAAGCTTGCAACGCCAGACAGCTACCAGTCAGTTGGGAGTCAATTTTGAGTGGGCAAATCTACTGTGGGGGCTGCTGTGATGCAAGTAGCCCACGCAATCAAAGATCTGCTGATATGAAGGGCAGTGACCCTGGGAAATATGCAGGTCATTGTGGATGGCTTTGCTGCAATGGGATTCCCTAACTGTGGTGGTGCCATAGACGGAACCCATATCCCTATCTTGGCACCGGAGCACCAAGCCGGTGAGTACATAAACCGCAAGAGGTACTTTTCAATAGTGCTGCAAGCTCTGGTGGATCACAAGGGACGTTTCACCAACATCAACGTGGGATGGCCGGGAAAGGTACATGACGCTCGCATCTTCAGGAACTCTGGTCTGTTTCAAAAGCTGCAGGAAGGAGCTTTATTCCCAGACCAGAAAATAACCGTTGGGGATGTTGAAATGCCTATCGTTATCCTTGGGGACCCAGCCTACCCCTTAATGCCATGGCTCATGAAGCCATATACAGGCAGCCTGGACAGTAGTCAGGAGCTGTTCAACTACAAGCTGAGCAAGGGCAGAATGGTGGTAGAATGTGCATTTGGACGTTTAAAAGCGCCCTGGCGCAGTTTACTGACTCGCTTAGACCTCAGCGAAACCAATATTCCCACTGTTATTACTGCTTGCTGTGCGCTCCACAATATCTGTGAGAGTAAGGGGGAGACATTTATGGCGGGGTGGGAGGTTGAGGCAAATCGCCTGGCTGCTGGTTACACGCAGCCAGACACCAGGGCGGTTAGAAGAGCACAGCACGGCACGGTGCGCATCAGAGAAGCTTTGAAAACCAGTTTCATGACTGGCCAGGCTACGGTGTGAAAGTTCTGTTTGTTTCTCCTTGATGAAACCCCCTGCCCCTTGGTTCACTCTATTTCCCTGTAAGCTAACCACCCTCCCCTCCTCCCTTCGATCACCGCTTGCAGAGGCAATAAGGTCATTTTTGCTTCACATTCATGCATTCTTTATTCATTCATCACACAAATAGGGGGATGACTACCAAGGTAGCCCAGGAGGGGTGGTGGAGGAGGGAAGGACAATGCCACACAGCATTTTAAAAGTGTACAATTTTAAAACTTATTGAATGCCAGCCTTCTGTTTTTTGGGCAATCCTCTGTGGTGGAGTGGCTGGGTGGCCGGAGCCCCCCCCCCCCACCGCATTCTTGGGCGTCTGGGTGAGGAGGTTATGGAACTTGGGGAGGAGGGCAGTTGGTTACAGAGGGGCTGCAGTGGCAGTCTGTGCTCCAGCTGCCTTTTCTGCAGCTCAACCATACACTGGAGCATATTGGTTTGATCCTCCAGCAGCCTCAGCATTGAATCCTGCCTCCTGTCATCACGCTGCTGCCAAATTTGAGCTTCAGCCCTCTCTTCAGAGGATGTGGAAAAAGCTAATGTACTCAATGCTTTTTTTGCCTCTGTTTTCACTAACAAGGTCAGCTCCCAGACTGCTGCGCTGGGCATCATAAAATGGGGAAGAGATGGCCAGCCCTCTGTGGAGATAGAGGTGGTTAGGGACTATTTAGAAAAGCTGGACGTGCACAAGTCCATGGGGCCGGAGGAGTTGCATCCGAGAGTGCTAAAGGAATTGGCGGCTGTGATTGCAGAGCCATTGGCCATTATCTTTGAAAACTCGTGGCGAACGGGGGAAGTCCCGGATGACTGGAAAAAGGCTAATGTAGTGCCAATCTTTAAAAAAGGGAAGAAGGAGGATCCTGGGAACTACAGGCCAGTCAGCCTCACCTGAGTCCCTGGAAAAATCATGGAGCAGGTCCTCAAAGAATCAATGCTGAAGCACTTGCATGAGAGGAAAGTGATCAGGAACAGCCAGCATGGATTCACCAAGGGAAGGTCATGCCTGACTAATCTAATTGCCTTTTATGATGAGATTACTGGTTCTGTGGATGAAGGGAAAGCAGGGGATGTATTGTTTCTTGACTTTAGCAAAACTTTTGACACGGTCTCCCACAGTATTCTTGTCAGCAAGTTAAGGAAGTATGGGCTGGATGAATGCACTATAAGGTGGATAGAAAGCTGGCTAGAGTGTCGGGCTCAATGGGTAGTGATCAATGGCTCCATGTCTAGTTGGCAGCCGGTATCAAGTGGAGTGCCCCAGGGGTCGGTCCTGGGGCCGGTTTTATTCAATATCTTCATAAATGATCTGGAGGATGGTGTGGATTGCACCCTCAGCAAATTTGCGGATGATAATAAACTGGGAGGAGTGGTAGATACGCTGGAGGGGAGGGATAGGATACAGAAGGACCTAGACAAATTGGAGGATTGGGCCAAAAGAAATCTGATGAGGTTCAATAAGGATAAGTGCAGGGTCCTGCACTTAGGACGGAAGAACCCAATGCACAGCTACAGACTAGGGACCGAATGGCTAGGCAGCAGTTCTGCGGAAAAGGACCTAGGGGTGACAGTGGACGAGAAGCTGGATATGAGTCAGCAGTGTGCCCTTGTTGCCAAGAAGGCCAATGGCATTTTGGGATGTATAAGTAGGGGCATAGCGAGCAGATCGAGGGACGTGATCATTCCCCTCTATTCGACATTGGTGAGGCCTCATCTGGAGTACTGTGTCCAGTTTTGGGCCCCACACTACAAGAAGGATGTGGATAAATTGGAGAGAGTCCAGCAAAGGGCAACAAAAATGATTAGGGGTCTGGAACACATGAGTTATGAGGAGAGGCTGAGGGAGCTGGGATTGTTTAGCCTGCAGAAGAGAAGAATGAGGGGGGATTTGATAGCTGCTTTCAACTACCTGAGAGGTGGTTCCAAAGAGGATGGCTCTAGACTGTTCTCAATGGTAGCAGATGACAGAACGAGGAGTAATGGTCTCAAGTTGCAGTGGGGGAGGTTTAGATTGGATATTAGGAAAAACTTTTTCACTAAGAGGGTGTTGAAACACTGGAATGCGTTACCTAGGGAGGTGGTAGAATCTCCTTCCTTAGAGGTTTTTAAGGTCAGGCTTGACAAAGCCCTGGCTGGGATGATTTAACTGGGAATTGGTCCTGCTTCGAGCAGGGGGTTGGACTAGATGACCTTCAGGGGTCCCTTCCAACCCTGATATTCTATGATTCTATGATTCTTCAGCCCGCCACTTACTCTCTTCAGCCCACCACCTCTCCTCCCGGTCATTTTGTGCTTTCCTGCACTCTGACATTGTCTGCCTCCATGCATTCATCTGTGCTCTGTCAGTGTGGGTGGACAGCATGAGCTCAGAGAACATTTCATCACGAGTGCGTTTTTTTCTCTTTCTAATCTTCACTAGCCTCTGGGAAGGAGAAGATCCTGTGATCATTGAAACACATGCAGCTGGTGGAGAAAAAAAAAGGGACAGTGGTATTTAAAAAGACACATTTTCTAGAACAATGGGTACACTCTTTCACGGTAAACCTTGCTGTTAACATTACATACATAGCACATGTGCTTTCGTTACAAGGTCGCATTTTGCCTCCCCCCACCGCGTGGCTAAACCCTCCCCCCTCCCCGTGGCTAACAGCGGGGAACATATCTGTTCAGCCACAGGCAAACAGCCCAGCGGGAACGGGCACCTCTGAGTGTCCCCTGAAGAAAAGCACCCTATTTCAACCAGGTGACTATGAATGATATCACTCTCCTGAGGATAACACAGAGAGATAAAGAATGGATGTTGTATGAACGCCAGCAAACATACACTGCAATGCTCTGTTGAACAATGATTCCCGAATATGTGCTACTGGCCTGGTGTGGTAAAGTGTCCTACCATGGAGGACGCAATAAGGCTGCCCTCCCCAGAAACCTTTTGCAAAGGCTTTGGGAGTACATCCAGGAGAGCCGCGAATGCCAGGGCAAATTAATCATTACACATGCTTGCTTTTAAACCATGTATAGTATTTTAAAAGGTACACTCACCGGAGGTCCCTTCTCCGCCTGCCGGGTCCAGAAGGCAGCCTTGGGTGGGTTCGGGGGGTACTGGCTCCAGGTCCAGGGTGAGAAACAGTTCCTGGCTGTCGGGAAAACCGGTTTCTCCACTTGCTTGCTCTGAGCTATCTACAACCTCATCATCATCATCTTTCTCGTCCCCAAAATCTGCTTCCGTGTTGCCGCCACCTCCATTGAAGGAGTCAAACAACATGGCTGGGGTAGTGGTGGCTGAACCCCCTAAAATGGCATGCAGCTCATCACAGAAGCGGCATGTTTGGGGCTCTGACCCGGAGCGGCCGTTTGCCTCTCTGGTTTTCTGGTAGCCTTGCCTCAGCTCCTTAAGTTTCACGCGGCACTGCTTCGGGTCCCTGTTATGGCCTCTGTCCTTCATGCCCTGGGAGATTTTGGCAAATGTTTTGGCATTTCAAAAACTGGAACGGAGTTCTGATAGCACGGATTCCTCTCCCCATATAGCGATCAGATCCCGTACCTCCCGTTCAGTCCATGCTGGAGCTCTTTTGCGATTCTGGAACTCCATCATGCTCACCTCTGCTGATGAACTCTGCATGGTCACCTGCAGCTTGCCACGCTGGCCAAACAGGAAATGAGATTCAAAAGTCCGCGGGCCTTTTCCTGTCTACCTGGCCAGTGCATCTGAGTTGAGAGTGCTGTCCAGAGCGGTCACAATGGAGCACTCTGGGATAGCTCCTGGAGGCCAATACCATCTAATTGTGTCCACAGTACCCCAAGTTCGACCTGGCAAGGCCGATTTAAGCACTAATCCACTTGTCAGGGGTGGAGTAAGGAAATCGATTTTAAGAGCCCTTTAAGTAAAAAAAAAAAGGCTTCATCGTGTGGACGGGTGCAGGTTTACATCGATTTAACGCTGCTAAATTCAACCTAAACTCCTAGTGTAGACCAGGGAATAGTCTTGTTGCTAATAAGACAAAAATGAGCTGTCATGGTTTCGCTGTGTTTTCTCCAGGACTTTGTATCAGTCTTCTCAGGAACCTTAAATAGTCACAGACTTGAGTCCAACTCAAGTCACTGTTTTGAGCTAGCTGATGGTTTGGCTCATAGCAAAATGAGCTAAATTGGAGACACAGGTTTAAGAGCCACATAGATGTTACTGAGATGACATTTGCAATCTCTGAACATGATGTATGTGTGTAAAATATTGCATAAGGATAGACACTGCATTTTTTTAGGATAGAGTGGGAACTTTTGTGAAAACGTTTCCATTTTTAATTCCCCACCACTTTTCATCAAAAGTAGCAAGTTTGAAATTTCAATATCCTGATATTATCAAATTCTGTGGTTCCTCCTCTCTTTTTCTCAATAAATACAATGTAGTGAATGTTGTCCATTCCTTCTGCTCCCCACCTCCTTCCCTGCCATTTGGCACTGAAAATTTTCAAAACTTCCTCAACTTTTGATTGTTATAGATTGTCTGAGTGTCCAACAGATCAACAGAGTCATAGTTTACTGCTATCTATAACACCTCCTCCAGATGTGCTCTTAATAGTCTATATACCACATAGTACTCCTAGGTATGTTACACACGTAACAGTTATTAATCACTTATTTATGCTTTCTACATTATTTATAAATGTAACCTTAATATAAAGCGTGACCATCCCCCTGTATTTGAGTATCCAAAACATGCAAGGTCCAATATTTATACACAGACAGGTGTATCATTTATGATAGGACATTTTCAGGGTTGTCCAGCCATAGCTGATGGCTATGATGACAAAAAAAGGTATTATTTTAATGTGTACAAAATGCAGAGGATAGTGACAAGACAATAGATGAAACATACATTAACTACACTTTTTTTCTAGAGCCATCAAAACTTTAGAGATGAAACACCTAAAGCAGAATACATATTTTGATTTACAGTTTTCAAAAAACTGTGAAGTATAATCAGACTCTGAGATTAAAACTGATTTGAACTACACAGGAAAGGAACAGAAGGATCTAGCATAGGCTAATGCAGGAATCTGTAGTTAGGAGCAATTCAGAACAAATAGGCAGTAGCTATTTTGTCTCACATCTGATGCCCTAAAATAGATTTAAATATGATCCGTCTTTGTGGATGGCAAGTGAACAAACAAATACAATAGGAGCTGATGGGGAGGAGGGAGATGGGTAGACACTTTGCCATTGACATACTTTGTTCTGTTGCACCAGGGAACTAAGGCTGAATATGTTTAGCCTGGATCTGAACTGGCAGTCTCAGCCCTTTGATTAAAAATAAGAACTGTTGTATCATGACATGCAGCATTCTCAATCTACTATTCCTGATGAAAAAGCATTTTGTATAGATGCACTGCCTTACACTTCAGAGATAATGGGATATGCCTAGTTTTAGCCTGTATAAATGGGCCTTAGAAATTATTGTTTGCACAGAGGATGATATCCTGTAGTAAATTATTATCGAGAAGTAAATAAAAAAATGAAAGCAGCAAAATATATTGATCATCCAAATACTCAACAGTGGATCTTCTAACGCAAAAGTGCTGCATCATTTCTGAGATCTAAAATCACTTGAAATTCATAACTCCCACAAATTCCTACTAGCTAGCAGCCGCAAAAATGTCTGAGGTCTACAATGAAATACCAAAACCTCTCAGAACAAAGGCTAACTTCACAATTCAAAGGAATAAAGTTTGTTGGTATAAAACTCTGTACATTTTTCTTGTATTGTGTTTCTCCAAATGAATATGCACTGCATATCATTGATAGAATGATTTATTTCTATCACACAGGTAAAACATTCAAATATGATAGATCTTTAATAAAGACACTATAAATTAACACTGCAGGATTAGGATATTTAATTAGCTGAGCATGGATATTAATAGCCAGCTGTAACTGTCATCCAAACTTTATCTAGTTTAATACCATATTGCACTGGAATATATATATATATATATACATATACACATAGTAGGAAAGGTACTAAGGAAAGCAGCAGGACTTTGAAGAAAATACATTACAAACATAATCTAATTGCTAATTAGTCTCTACTAAAACCCAGTATCTGCAGTGATTAATGTGCTCTTAACAATAGAAAAGAATGAGTCATTCTGGAACACAAAAGAGGTTTGCTTAACACGACAATTAATCTTTCAATTTAAGGGGGAATTGTTTATTGCACATTTTCCCCCCTCTTCACTGACAGAGATGGATAATTCTGAATGTCATTCAAACTAGATCTGTATTCTGACTCAACATTTGATTAGTTTGACCTAACATTTTCTTGATTTTTTTTAGTTTTCATGTGAGAGTCCAATTACCACAGACATCTGTAGGTTTATCATTCATCATGGTTAGTAGGCACTTCAGAAAGCACACTTTAGTTGCTTCCCCAGAAAATGACCCTAAACTTCCTAGAATAGAGCCATTTTGCTGCTATGCTTCTAGGAAGTCATCTGTAAACTAAGGAGTGTGCCTTTGGTAAACAACTGAAAGCCCCAAAATCACTAAGGCTATGTCTACACTACAGCCGGGATCGACGTGCTGAGATCAATCCACCAGCAGTCGATTTAGCGGGTCTAGTGAAGACCTGCCAAATTGAGTGCAGATCATTCTCCATTCGACCCCTGTACGCTACTCCTGATGAGAAGAGTAAGGTATGTCAATGGGAGAGGTTCTCCCATCAACCCCACCCACCCACTCACAGTGTAGACCCCCTCAGTAACTCAACCTAAGGTATGTCGACTCCAGCTACGTAAATAATGTAGCTGGAATTGTGTAGGATAGGTTGACTTACCGCAGTAGTGTAGACATAGTCTAAGATGGTGGTAGGACATTTACTCTGGATGAAACTCCACCCTGGTATGAATGGCCATCCCTAGGACCTCAACATTGGAACCACATGGGGAGCACTCCAGGAGTACCATTGAAAGGGTCTCTGCTTTGATCTGTGTAACCAATATGGAGAGCAGCTGGACCAGAAGAAGTGTAAAGGGAGCTGTGCTTACAGAAACCAGAGACACAACTACTCTCTTCAGTTACCTAGGGAGATTGTGGAATCTCTGTCACTGGAGGTTTTAAAAAACAGGTTAGACAAACACCTGTCAGGGATACTCTAGATCAGTGTTTCTCAACCTTTTTTGATACAGAGACTGGCTTGCTGCCTTCCTAAACTGTGTCAGGGTGATCTCAGGGACTGGCGCTGACCCATGGGCCAGTCATTGATAACCACTGCTTTAGATAATACTTAGTTCTGCCTCAGTGCAGGAAACTGGATTAAATGACTTCTTAAGGTCCCTTCCAGTACTACATTTCTATGATTCTATGATTTGGCATGGCTGGGTTGCAAGCAGCTGCTACCCAGCTATAGATTGCTCGCAGCCCACCAGCTAGGTCCCAGATTGGGGGTGGAGTTAATCTCCCCAGCCCAATCATATATCTCTTGAGCATGATATAGAACTTGCTGTCTCTCTTCTTTAGGCAAGTTAAGTGCTACCAGTAATATTTATTATTACTGGCCCAGATCCTCAAATGTATTTAAGTACCTAACTCCCATTGAAATCAATGAGAGATAGGTGCCTAAATACTGCTTAGGATCTGGGTCCTAACCTGATTAGGCCCTTTTAACACTGACTATTCATTACCGGCTCATGGTATATTAGCTGATTTAATGAGAGATTGCTTGTAGCTATGTATGACTAAGTGTACTAAAGGGGAGCATTGGGAAGCACATAGATGGAGGAGGAACAGGAGAAAATTAAATAAGAATGAAAGCGTCTGAATAGCCTAGTCATGTTCTTTAATGGTGATTTTATTACATGGTGCGTAGATTTATAATTGTTGTATTGTAGAATTGTGCTGTGAAACATTCACTCCAGCAAATAGCTTTTCTGAAAATGATATGACAGCACTAGTGTATTAATGGCCTTAGTGCTCCAAAGTATCATTTTCAGAACCCAACCATTTCTGATAAGGCTTGTCTTCACTACTGGGGTAAGTCAACCTCAGTTATAGCTGGAGTCGATGTAGCTTAGGTCAACTTAACCCAGTATCTTCACTATGCTTCGTCGAGGGGAGACACTCGCCAGTCGACTTACCTTCTGCCTTTCAGGGAGCTGGAGTACCGGGGTCAACCTGAGGGCGCTCAGCCATCGATCTCACTAGATGTGCTAAATTGACACCGAATACATCGATTGAAGCAGCATCAATCTTCGCGGTAGCGAAGACAAGTCTGGAGTGAAAAATGACACCTCTCCCAAGAGCATGTAAAAGTATTGTAAAAATTGGCCTTATTCATGGGCTGGCAGTGATTCCATGTTTACAGTAATCCCCGCTAAGGTAATTGCAACATGACTCCTTACAGTCTTCCTTCACAATCTTATAGGAGCTTGAAACGCCTTCTCTTCATCGAAATTACATGGTGAACAAGACCTTTTAATTCCCTATTTTTAAAATGGGATGGTAGCATATATTGAAGTGTGCACCCCACTAAAGAGAGCAAAGAAAGGCAAATAGATTACTTTTTAGGGAAGGGGGAATATTTGTGTGCTGTCTGGCTAAAATCACTATCAATTACTTTCTTCTTTCCTAACGTGGACTGGATGGTGTTATATAATGACTACAGAGCTATAGCAGTATTTTTTTTTCTTTTGGGTTTGTTTTAAATCACACAGCGCACAGCATTGTCCACTGCATTAAACCACAATATGTATGAAATCCATAACCCTCAAATAGTGTTTTCTCCTACTGATTTCACATGCAGAATCCATACAAGTGCAATCCATTACCTGTTAGCAAAGACACTACCACAATGCAGGTCTATAAGCTGTGACAGCGTACAGTAGGTTCTGGCTTTTTACCAACTCAATTTTATACTTTAATATTTTTTAAAAAATTAAGAGGTTATATTACACAAAAATTTTCTCCAGAAAACTTTCTGCAGATGAATCAGGAAACTTCACAGCACCATTCTCATTCATACAGGACCCGATGCTACACTTTTGCTTTGAATTAATTATTTTCTTTTATTAGTAAATCAGACCCTAGAAGGGGTGAGTTTTTGGGAAATCCACCCACTGTGGGGAGTCTGTTTGGCTGACTGAGAAGGTAAACTGAGGCAGCAGATGGGCTTGATGCCAGTTTGTGTGAGACCCTGCTACAGAGGCAAATGACACGCTTCCAATTTGTACTGATGAGGAAACTGACAAGCAGAGGTAAAATGAATTCTCTAAGTCTACTTAAAAAAACAGAGCCAAATATAGTCTGACAAAAGAAGGCATAACTCTGCTGAAGTCAAAGAGATGAACCCACTTACAAAAGAGCAGAGCCAGGATCAGAAATAAGAACTTCCAGACTCTCATCTCATCAGGCCATCCTGCCTCTCAGTGCTGCCCTATCTTGTGTTACAAAATCACACTTTCTCTTTTTCTCTCTCACTCGCTCACTCACACGCATGAACTGGGTAGTATTTTATTTTCACAAGAACAGGGTTAAATTCTGCCTTCAGATGTCTAAAACAACTTCAACGGGGTCATGTATGTTCCCCATTATAAAAATGTAACCTGTATACAAAATAAATTATGGCCAGCCAAACCCACTTTTTAAGAACTGGTGCATAAAAAGAGGAAGCCCAGAATGAATATTGATGACCAGGATTATAATCCCCTGAAAGCAGGGACCTGTAATGTAAACACTGTCAGATGCTTAATGGTAGCTCTGCAACCTACTGCTCTAAGGCGCCTGATGGAAACCCCACTGAAGTCAAATGAAAGACTCCCATTGACTTCAGTGGTCTTTGGATCAGGCCTCTAATGCCATTTACAGAGATAATGCATTAAATATACATGTATTTCTCCTGTATTCTGGAAGAGCCAAAAGACTACAAAACCAAAGTCTATTTAACCACCAGATCTGTGGGGCTGAATGATAATTTCAGTGTGCTGTGCAGGAAGTGATATGAACAGCTTCCATTAACTCTGAGGGGCAAGTTGTGTGTAACTCTCTGTGTACATTAAAAAAAAACTTTACCTCATAAAATGTTATCCGTAAAAAATGTACTTGCCATCTTCAGTTCCTGGATATTTATTGGACATTTCTACTACTATTGCTTGGGAATAGTATATCAACACATATATTTTGTCCAAAATATGCAAGAGCCATATCTTAAAGCTGGGGCCTATTTAGGGGATAGTCTATAGATTTAAATCTTGATTTTTTTCTATGAAGTAAAAGCGATTGCAACCTTTTCCTTTTTATCCTGGAAGGCAGGCATTTAATTGTTTTGGCCAAGCTGATAGGCAAGTTAAGGCAATACATTTTACGCACATTTAGATTGTTGGTATTTTTTTCTAGGATGAACAAGAGATGGCTGGGCTGGACTCTAGATGGGAAATTGCTTACATAAATTCACAGGCCTTCCCTTTAGATGTTAAACCTTTAATCAGAGTTTTTAATATAATTTCCTGAAATACTATACTTTACTGTTTCCTCATCATAATGAAATGCTTAAGGATTATATGATAAGCATTAATTCAAATTTTATCAAAATTCTTAGGAAGCATGCTTTTCTCAAGAGTGCATAATATGTGGCATAGACGGCATTCAACTCCCCTACTAATAGCAACTCTAGATTTGTAGGCATCAAGTGACTCTGTAGCTGGTGGCCATATTCACTCTGAATTCCATCACTCTAGAAGTGTGGCATTTAAAACATGAAAAAAATTGCAGTTGGCGTATTAGAAGCTTCCAGGTTTCCATTTTCATATGCTCAGTTACTATATAAGTAGGGCTACTAATGTGTGCAAATATACAGAAAAGAAGGGTGGTAAATTCTGCTTCTGTTCTTTCAGGAAAATTTCCATTGATGTATGGTAGCTCAAGGGAAGTTGAACTCTTCAAAGAAAGTCAGCAGCCCCGTATCATCTATCCCAGGAGACATGCCATTGATCAGGGGATGAGGCTACTTAACTAATTCAATCCTTTTAGTGGCCACAGCGGGTCATGTCCACCTTTGTACTGACATCTCTTCTTTAACTTTATAATCATCATTGATCTCACAGTGGCACATACTTACTGGGAGAAATGTTCATGGATTCTCTTTTCTCTTCAGCAGTATCTTCCCTCGTCACCCCCACCCCATTTCTCAATAAATAGGATTTTATCCAGTGAAATCAAAAGGCCACACATTTAAAACTGATAGGCTTTTATCTTTTAAACACAACTCATAATTAATGTGTGGAACATCATCTATCTATCGTGTACTTCTTCCCATTGCCGACTTGAACACCTTCCATGTAAAATAGACTGGCAGTGCCCATTGGACTTCATGCAGCCTGGGGCAATTCTCTCTTAATGGAAATCTCTGCTTAGGTTGGTGTTTTAAAGGAGGGAAGAGGGCAGCTGATGTTGGGAATGTGATTCACGAAAAGTTTTAGCAAATAAACCATTTGCAGCATTTCCTACTTGCATTCAGATTCTGCATTCACCTGGCTTCCCTGAAAATTTGTTCCACAGGTAGAACCCACTAACTGGGAATGTTTCCTCTCCCATCCTTGCATTCTGTGTTTTGGGCACAGGGATCTCCATTGACCTAAAGGAGTGAAACTGTCTTGGTGGCTCATAAATGCAGATCTGATCTCTAACACAGCTAGGACCCAATTCATTAATTGCTTTGAACGTTCATACAAGGGCCTTAAAATGGTTGCAGAAATGGAGCAGAGCCAGTGCAGTGACTAGGAGCACAGACTTGTTGTGTTGACTGCAGCCTAAACAATGGAGGAGGTGGGCAGCAATGTTTTGCACCAGCTTTAGCAACTCACTGTCACAAAATATCATTAAGCCAGGAGCTTAGGAGTATTTAAAGCATTATTAGAAACATGCGTGAATAAGGATATTCACAGTTACATTACATCGTAATTATAAGGGATACAAATCTTTGTGCTTCAAGGTTTAAGTCAGCCAGTAACTGCCAGAGGTTAGGTTGAAACTTTCCTTATAGACAGGTTATTTCATAATTATTTGTTGTGGAGTTTCTTGCACCTTCTTTCAAAACTCCAGTTACAGGTCAGGATAAGAAAAAAATTTTACCATGTGTCTTACCCATGGCTACGGTTCCTATGTTCCACTTGGTCTGTGCTCTTTCAAACACATTGTTCTTCAGTAAAATATTTTTGGATTGCCAGTGAAACTCTTCAAGAAAAAATATCAGCATCTCTCTCTCATTTGTTCTCACTTCCATGTACTTCTCACCCTTATACTTTGGCTGCATAGAATCATAGGACTGGAAGGAACCTTGAGAGGTCTTCTAGTCCAGTCCCCTGCACTCCTGGCAGGACTAAGTATTATCTAGACCATCCCTGACAGGTGTTTGTCTAACCTGCTCTTAAACACCTCCCATGGCAGATATTCCACAACCTCCCTAGGCAATAAGAAAAGGAGTACTTGTGGCACCTTAGAGACTAACAAATTTATTTGAGCATAAGCTTTTGTGATCTACAGCTCATTTCATTGGATGTGTTGTATTCCAGTGCTTAACTACTCTGACAGTTAGGAAGTTTTTCCTAGTGTCCAAACTAAACCACCCTTGCTGCAGTTTAAGCCTATTGCTTCTTGTCCTATCCCCAGAAGTTAACAAGAACAATTTACCTTCTTCCTCCTTGTAAGAACCTTTTATGTACTTGAAAACTGTTATGTCCCCCTCAGAGTTTTCTTCTCGAGACTAAACAAACTCAATTTTTCCAATCTTTCCTCATAGGTCATGTTTTCTAGACATTTAATCATTTTTGTTTCCCCCCTCTGGACTTCTTCCAACTTGTCCACTTTCCTGAAATGTGGCACCCAGAACTGGACACTGTTGAGGCCTAGAGCAAAAGAATTATTTCTTGTGTCTTGCTTACAACACTTCTGCTAAAACATCCCAGAATGATTATGGGGTGTTTTTTGCAACCATTTTACACTGTTGACTCGTATTTAGCTTGTGATCCACTATAACTCTCAGATCCTTCCACAGTACTCATTTCCCATTTTGTATGTGTGCAATTGATTGTTCCTTCCTAAAGGGAGTTCTTTGCATTTGTCCTTATTGAATTTCATCCTGTTTACTTCAGACCATTTCTCCAGTTTGTCCAGATCATTTTGAAATTTAATCCTGTCCCCCAAAGAATTTACAACCCCTCCCATCTTGGTATCATATGCAGATTTTGTAAGTGCACTGTCTATGCCAGTATCTAAATCATTGATGAACATATTGAAGAGAACCGGACCCAGTGAGTAACAAGACCCTATCCTTGGTCTTCCTCTTGATTCCAATGTATTTGTAGAATGTTTTCTTTTCATCCTTTGTCTCTAGCCGGTTTAATCTCATTTTGTGCCTTATCCTTTCTAATTTTGTCCCTTCCTGCTTGTGGCTTTTTTATATATTCAGCCTTCATAATTTGACCTAACGCCCACTTTTGTAGGGCTCCTTTTAGTTTCAGATCATTGAAGGTCTACTGGGTAAGTCAGAGTTGTCTCTTGCCACACTTCCTATCTTTCCTATGCAGTGGGATAGTTTGCTCTTGTGCCTTTAATAATGTATCCTTGAAAAACTTATCCACCTTCTGAAATAAACAAATTGTTTCCAATATATTCCAAGAACTTGTTTGATAATCTGTGCTCTGCTGTGTTATTTTATTAACAGATGTCTGGGTAGTTCAAGTCCCCCATCACCACTAAGTCCTGTGCTTTGGATGATTTAGTTAGTTGTTTAACAAAAGCTTCATTCACCTCTTCTTCCAGGTTAGGTGACCTGTAGTAGATCCCCACCCTATAATATCACCCTTGTATTTTTATCCCTTTTATTCTTACCCAGAGACTTTCAACAAGTTTGTCTCCTATTTTCATCTCAACCTCGGTCCGAGTGTATACATTTTTAATATATAAGGCAACGCCTCCTCCGTTTTCTCTGTTTTTTCTTCCTTCCTGAGTAAGCATACCCTTCTATGACAATATTCCAATCATATGTATTATCCCACCAAGTCTCTGTGATGCCAATTATGTCATAGCTGTGTTTATCAACTAGCATTTAAAGTTTTCCTGCTTATTCACCATACTTCTCACATTAGTATACAGACATATAAAATACTGATTTGATTTCCTCTCTATGTTCTCTCTTGACTCTCCCTTATTCCTCTATAATGGCACAGATTCCAACCCTTTTCCCAGGTCTTCATGTGTTTGACTTACGTCTGGGCTTTTGTCTACTGCCCCCATCAAACCTAGTAGAGCCCTCTTTACTAGGTTAGCCAATCTGTATCCAAAGATGCTCTTCCCCTTCCTTGATAGGTAAACCCCATCTCTGCTTAGCAGCCCTTCTTCCTGGAGCAGCATCCTGTGGTCAAGGAAGCTGAAGCCCTCCTGTCAACACCATCCTTGCAGCCAGGAATTCACTTCCAGGATACAGCTGTCTCTGCCTGGGCCTCTACCCTTGACCAGAAGGATCAAAGAGAACAACACCTGCATCCCCAACTCTTTTACTCTTACTCCCAGAGCCTGATAGTCACTCTGATCTGCTCAGGTCATACCTCACACTATCATTAGTGACTATATGGATGAGTAGCATGGGGTAGTAGTCAGAGGGCCGGATGATCCTCAACAATCCCTCTGTAACATCTAGAATAAGGGCCCCTGGCAGGCAGCATACCTCCAAGATGCCATGTCAGGCCAACAGATGGGTGCCTCCTTCCCCCTCAGAAAAGAATCACCAACCAACATTACCCTGTGTTTCCACCTAGGAGTAGTGGCTGTGATTCTCCCAGCCTTGCGGGTACAAAGCTTCTTCTTCTCCACCTTTGGGGGAAATTCCTCATCCCTCATTTCCAGAGCAGCATAACAGTTCTTTCTCACTACGGTGATAAGAGTTGGGAATAGGAGTGGAGTATTGCCTGCTGCCAGAAGTAACCAAAAGCCAGTATCCTATCTGTGACAGATCCATATTCTCTTCTCCATGTGGCATGACAGCAGTTATCTCTAGCTGGATAGCTTCCTCAGCTTTGGGCATCTCCATATGAATACTCACAAAGAATTCCCCATGTGAACAGATGCTCCTCAGCCTAGCCACCTCCTGCTGTAGCTATCCCACCTGCTTCCTGAGAGATTCCACCAGCAGACATCTTTCACACTGGATAGTCCCTTCAGCCTGACTTTCTACAAAAGGCAACAGTTTTTGCAAATCCACACCAGGAGCTGGATAGAGGCATCCGTGGTCAGGTTCTGGATACAGGTGCAGGTAGAGGAGACAGCAGCAGCATTGGCACTGGCAATGGGGCCCTTCCTAATCATACCAATTATATTATCTCTCCCTCCAACAAACTCCCGTTTGCTGTCCCTTGGTCACTTAGGATCTGGTTTTTTGAGCCCTATTCTCCTAGGTCATCCCTACCTCCTCGTTAATCACTCACAGGAGGAGGGTGATCACAAGACTTGTGCAGTATCTCTGTGCATCCCAGAAGAAGGCTTGTGCAGTATCTCTGTAGGTGAATGGAATGCAGATATGAAAGGAGATATTTATCTCTTTCTTTACTAGTTCTTTCTACCCCTTTTCTTGTTTTCCCACAGCTAGAGCCATGCTACTTTCAATGGCCCCTCCAAAATTGTTTTTTCCTACTCCTATCTACCCTCAGTATTCATCAATGGCCAGACACTCTGAATGTATCTTATGTATTTTGAACAGGGTTCTGAATATGTGCAAGGCCAAAGCAGAAGAATCTTCCCTGTTACCATTTCTCTTTCAAAGTTTTGTTGATTTAATTTGTATTTGAACAGGCCTTGCCTACCATTGCTACACCACAATCCATTATACACCTCCTGATCACACTGTCAAGATACTTTCCCCATTTCTTGGTTTCAAGTGTGCATTCTATGCAGGTCATCATACCTCGCCCATCAACCATGGTATCTGAATGCCTGAGCATAGGATGATGTCCTGTGAATCATAATCTTACTTAAGCAATGCCTGTAATTTCTTTGAGCAGGTCTCTTGTAACACCATTAAATGAGCCTTGAGATTTAAATACAGACATGCAGTCAAATTTATTTCTAGTGCAACACCACAGCAATCAATGGTTGCCCAGGGGATGAATCTGGGTTGAGTTCTTATATTTCATATCATTTTGTTTAATAGCTGTATTACCCCTAGATAAGCAGAATCTTAGAAACACTTCTGAATCAGTCTATTCTAAAATAATTATATTGTTTCCACACAGGAGATGTCTTGGAATCCTATCTTTATCAACACATTATGTATAACCATGTATAGCCATTGCTTCAGTTGTTTGACAAATTAATCAGGTAAATCAGTCATTGCTGTGCTTTTCTGAAACCCATAAAAGATAATGGACAGAAAAATGGACAATATGTTAGATATCATTTAACTGCTGGTTTATTGCCCACTTCACGAGAGAACATAAATAAGAACCTATTCTCCCAGCTATCATATTTCTCATAAAATGGTCACAATTTGCTGATGCAGGTGGAATCCTCTTATATCTATATTTTACCAAGTACTGCTCATCAACACACCAAACAAGCATTACAAAGGTCAGTCAAAATAAATTATACTGTCAGGATTTCCAAGTAGCTTTGGAAACAAGGAGTGGGTTATTTCCTTTTTATGAGAGAAATGATTGGACACACAGACACAATTTACAGATTTACTTACAATGTGTAAAACTGCTATAGAGCACAGTTTTAAACAAAGATTCATATTAAACAGCAAAATCAGCACAGCCTGTGTACTCAGAAACTGCAATAAAGACTTTGCTATAAAAACTCCTCTCAAACAGCACCCATATAACTAATACTCCATTCTGTTTCTGTTGAGCCTTTGTATCTGCCTTGCTTATTTCTCCAAAGTGTGTGTTAAGTTATTTCCATGAAGTGTACATTTCCTTTTATCAACCATTTGGAATAATGCAAGTGACTTTACCTTCTCCCCACACAGCTGAAGGTTTGGAGCCTCTCTGTCCAAGATGGTATACAATTCAAAAGGAAGGCACTTAAACTTGCACTGTCAATAGAGACATGCCATATCCCTTTTAACCACAATCCTTCTTCCCTGAATTTTGATGGTTTGTATTATTATTGATGGTTTGGATCCAAATCACACCTAGTCTGGGTTTTGCAAAGCCTAAACTTGACCAATGAGATTTTGAAAAATATGACTTTCCCCGTCTATCTCAATGATCCTGATTGTATTAAAAAGTCACCCTCCACATCAAAGGCAATGGCCTGTTTAAATGTCTCGTAATGGATGCAATTCTAACTTTCTGTTGCTGTGTTTTTCCCCACATTGTGTTGTAACCATGAATGTCAAAACTAAGTGAATCCAATATGCCTCTCTGTTTTCCCTTTTACAAGTATACGTTATTGGTCTTGTTATCAGGGTCTATCACCTGAGGAAGCAGCTCCTGTGTCCCACCCTCCCTCACAAGTGTGGTGTAGGAAAGAGGAGGAGAGATAAAAGTTATGTTTGAAACAGGTAAGTAGTGTATTAAGGGTTAGTTACATGAAAGGGATAAGGGGAAAACCACAAATAAACACATAAAACTTAGCAAACAGTGGACTGCAACAAAGGAACTTGAAGCTCAGACCCAATATACCCCTCTCTTGGCAACAAGAATATAACAAATCCCCAGTATAGCCTATTGCTAATCAGGTGTCATGTATGGACAGGTCAGATGGTAGTAGTGGAGGATCCAGGACCTTTTACCCTCAGCCAAACGCTGGTCTTTGGGGAGTGTCATAAATATAAAGGGAAGGGTAACAACCTTCCTGTATACAGTACTATAAAATCCCTCCTGGCCAGAGGCACAAAATTCTTTTACCTGTAAAGGGTTAAGAAGCTCAGGTAACCTGGCTGGCACCTGACCAAAAGGACCAATAAGGGGACAAGATACTTTCAAACCTGGAATGGGGGGAAGGAAGGTTTTGGTCTGTTTGTTCTGCTTGCCGGACACAGATCAAGGAGGCAAGCAATCCAACTCCATTAGAATTAGTACGTACTAGCAAGGGAATGTGTTAGCTAATTTTTGTTTTGGCTTGTGATTTTCTCTGTGCTGGGAGGAAGGTGAATTCCTGGTTTTCGTTTTGTAACTTTAAGGTTTGGCCCAGAGGGAAATCCTCTCTGTTTTTGAATCTGATTGCACTGTAAGATTATCTTCCATTCAAATTTTACAGAGGTGCTTCTTTTACCTTTTTTCTTTCTAATAAAGTTCTGTTTCTTTTAGAATCTGATTGGGTTTTTTTTTTAGTGTCCTAAAAAAACCCAAGGTTGGTCTGTGCTCATCTTGTTTATTCTCAAGCCTCCCCAGGGAAGGGAGTGTGGGGGCTTGGGGGGAGCAGGAACTCCAAGTGGTCCTTTTCCTGAGTTTGTCTAAATCACTTGATGGTGACAGCATTACCTAATCCAGGGTACAAGGGAGAATTTGTGCCTTGGAGAGTTTTTAATCTAAGCTGGTAGAAAAAAGCTTAGGGGGTCTTTCATGTGGGTCGCCACATCTGTACCCTAGAGTTCAGAGTGGGGAGGGAACCCTGACAGGGAGGAACACTGGGTCTTGGCTGCTGGATGGTGACAACCTGCTGGAACTGAAGTTGCTGAACCAAAGGACCCTGCAGGTAAGTTGATAGTGTCACAGGATCCTTCACATCTCTTGATCTGGAGACCCACGCAAAAGCCCAACCTCACAAGGCTGCCTCCTGGACAGACAGTCCCGTGATGATGTGGCACAGTTCCTTATAAGGAGTGAGTGGCGGGAAAGTTCTGAGGGGATGGCAGTTACAAGTCAGTTCCAACTGGTTTGAACCAGCCCTCGTGCCACAGCTTTGGTGCCTTAATTTTCCCCCCTTTGGGGACAAAATGGAGATTCGACTCCAGATTAAAAAGTACCAAACTCCATATGGATGAGGGGAAACAATATAAAAACCTTATCCTAAACATTTTAAATCACTTATCATATAAAATCATCAACAATATAAAGAACTTTTTTTCATTTATTAATTCTATATTTATGCCACTTCTCCCATAATACAGTTTATTCCATAAGTAAAAAGCATTCTTGGACTTCCGCACATACACTAAAGAATAGAGTTTTATTTTTGCTTATTTAGGTGTTGGGAATGTAGATATTGTGAGAGAGCCAGAAATCCTGATATAATCCTCAATAGGGGCACCTTTATACTGGACCTGAGAATGACACACAGACAACTCTCCCAGAGTGTAAATTATAATGAGGAATGGTTGCTCCCATGCATTCTCACCCTTCTTCTTTAAAACATAACGATGTTCAAAACTACAAAGGATTTCTGGGGAGGTGTGCACACGTGTGTTGGCTCTCTAATATTCTGGGGCCAACACAGCAACAACCACTCTGCAAACAACATTTTATGTCAATGTCAATTTTAAAGGGGAAAAAAGAACATTTTAATTTGAAATTTGAAATTCAGTCGAAATTCATTTGAAATTGCTGGAGATATATCAGTTTTCCAACCAGCTCCAATGTGAATGCTGACCCAGTAATAGGAGTAAGATTTTGTGTTCCAGGTAGCCTCACGTTGCTGTGGCAGCAATTCTGTAAGAAGTTAAAGACCACGCTGAGGTGGGGAGAGGAATTAAAAGAAAGGTCAGTGAATCTAAAGAGCACAGTGAGTTACACCTATTTTCAGAGCATTAGGCATTAAAATAAAATAAATGTATTGTTTATATTACTGTAGTACCTATAAGCCCCAGTCACGGGCCAGGACCCCATTTTGCTAGGCACTGTACAGACACAGAGCAAATAGATGCTCCCTTCCCCAAAGGGATTACAATCAAAATGTAAGACGAGACACAACAGATGGATACAGACAGATGGGCGAGTACAAGTAATGACAATACTGGTCAGCAGACTAGGCAGTGGTCTGTTTGATAATATATTGTACATTTCCTTTACAATTGTATTCAGCCAAATGCCTTTTTCTAATATATAATCTAAAGAGGCATGTTGTTCAAACATCAAATACAAAACCATATGCTGAAGGAAAATGTTGAAAAAAGAAACAAGTATCTATGAGCCTGGATTTACAGGTCACTGGCAAAGTTAGCAATGCCATTCAATAGTCTCTCCTTTTCAATAATTTCAGTGTTTTCAGTCTTATTTGCTCTGTTGAGAAAGAGCTGGAACTCAATTATCTTCCCTGGTGGTTATGGTTCAAAACTCAAGAGGAGACTGAGCTGTTAAAGGCATGATCTGCAGTAAAGGCAAATAAGAAAAGACTCAAATCTGTGTGGCCCCAGAGATGAGTGAGAGGAGCTGAGATACCTCTGTGCAGAGTGAAGGCAAAATAGATACTAATGAGAGTTCAGAAGGTTCCCAACCCCAGGAGAGAAGGGAGGTTGAGGAGGGAAGAGAGAGTGATATGTGTCCCCTGATTGGTCCACTTTGGGGAAGAAATGTATCAGAAGTTGTGTATTGGCTATTGAATAGAAGAGTCAAACTCATCCTTTCTGGGATAGAACCCACCTGAACATCAGGTACTAGAAATTTCCTCTCCTGACTAACAACATTGTCTTTGTAAAATTTAATTGGACTCTAGAATATCAATCTAAATACCTGGGGTGAAATCCTGATCCCAGTGAAGTCAGTGACAAAACCGTGACTTCAATGGAGCAGGTTTTCACCCCTAACTTATGGATGTAAATATTTGAATGCCATCATTTTCAAACTTGGGTGCCTAAAATTAGGCACCTTAAATCCATAATTAGGCACACAGCTATGATGCCTAGATTTAGGCCCTGATGTTTCAAATCATAAGCTTATATTTCTAATTCTGAATATTAAGCCCATTGTTCATTAAGTGAAAACACATAAACACAGTTATTTGTGAACCTAAAATTGTGCATGTCAAAATTGTGCTCTCTGAGAATGTGGAGGGTAATGCTGGTCCCCTGACTCAGACACTGTCACATGAATTTCAAAAAGGAGAATCACCAGGCTGCATTCCACTGTAACAGAAATATTTTGCCACCTTTCAAATGCCATCCCAAATTGTATGCCCAGCCTCTTTCTTTTGGTGTTCCTCACTGTAGTGGAGTGGCTGCCCCACTCCTATACTAGATGGGGTCCAGCAGGCCAGAGAGGCTGTGCAGGTGGGTGGCCAATCAGAGAAAGCCTTCTAGGGAGCCAATCAGAGGCTGAGTAAGAAGTAGCCAATCAGGGCCAGGCTCAGCCCTATATAAAGGCTACACAGGAAGGGAGCAGTCAGTCTCTCCTAGGCCTTCAGAGGGTGAAGGTCTGTCTCCTGTGCAAGGGGACTAGCACCAGGAACAGTGTGGGGCAGGCAATGGGAGGAGAAGGAACTCTAGCCCGGTATTTGCCAGGCTGCAGGACCCAAGGAAAGGGCTTGGCTGGTGCAAAGGGGACGAAGGGGAAGTGACCCAGGGACAGAGGCAGACAAGGGGAGAGAAGGAGGGCAGGAAGGCTGCCACCAAAGGGTCCCTGGGTCGGGACCCAGAGTAGAAGGTGGACCTGGGTCCCCCCCTTCCTCCTTGCACATACACCCAGCTGTTGGATGTGGCAATAGTGGACTGCACTGGACCCCTGGCAAAAGGGGTTAGACTTTGGGGTGTGGTTGGCTGCTGTGGCTGGGCAAAGTGAAAGACTGCTGATAACCCCCCCCCCCCCATAAGGGGGTGAACAAGGACTAGGGAGCACTGTCGGAGGGCAGTGTCTTGAAGAAGATGCTGCAAGAAGGGAGCAACATGGGTCCAGGCACCAAGAGAGGGCGAGAGATGGATGGGACACCATCAGTGGAGGGCGCTCCACACTAGACTGAGCTAATTCCCTGATGAGTCAGCAGGAGGCACTGTGGTGGTGAGTCCCAACCCTGTCACACTCACCAAAATACCAAAAATAAATTACATAGCCAGACCACTGCTCTGAATTCAAGGTTATCCTACTGGAAGCATTGCAATGATTGTTCACTTTTAATCGTTTACAAGACTTTATGGCACTTCACTTTCTTTCTGAAACACTAGCATTCTTTGTCTATCATTTCTCTTCTCAGCAATCTTTTTTTATTCTTTCCTGGGAGACTCTTTGAATGAAGGAAGTCTCAAGATTATTGGTGCTGTATATAAGATAGCATGTCCCAAAAGGAAATCTTTCTCACTTAAAAAGTATACAATGATTCTTCATGTTTTTATTCCTTTAGCTGTAATCAAGAGCTGTATTTGAGACTGGGCAACTGTGGGGTCTATATCTTTAGCAAACTGCACCCTTTGGTCCCCATGATAATGGTTTGCCTGCAATCAATTTTCCAATGAATGGAGCAGCTCTTGAGAAAAGTTGAAGTCACTGTAAACACTTCCTAGAATAACAACGTGAAAATAAAAAAAAAATCACAAACCAAACCTTTGAAATGTCATTACTCGGCCTCTCTCTGTGACCCAAAATAACCACTCACTGTAGATTACAGTTGCAAGGTTAATTATTAAGAAATTACATATTAGAATTAAAAAAATAAAACCTACCCCTCTCTAGAAAGCTCAAAGATTTTACTAGATGATAAAGACTGCAGAATGGAATGCCAAAAGGTCAGCAAAACTAACAGGGTTATCTTCAGGGATGTGCTCTTTAAACTGCGATAATTGTTTAACTTCTCATAAGAGCAGGTGTGATGCTTGACACTTGAGTGCTTGCAAAGGCTGGCCCTCAGTCTCCCTGGCACACAGAGTGCTAATAGATTTTGGCAGGTTTGCAGGGATACTATAGTAAAGGTAAAGAAAGGAAGAGTTACATTATGCAGTAGATATCACTGACACATTTCAAAATGGAAATGACATATTTGCAAATAGCTTTTTTGCTGACCCTCCCTGCTCTGTAAATCAACATTCCATTAACAAGAATTTTAAATTTTACACCTAAGAAAAATTGTTGACCTTCAAGATAGTTCTATTAAAACCAATATAATTTGATCCAGATGAATGGAGCTGAAAAGGATCTCTGCATAAAGTGTGATTCTGTCTTTCTTAAAAGTGCAAGAATATAAGGTCAGATGCATTAATTTATTAGCAGAAGTTGACTGACCAAAAGTCAAAAATTCTAAAAATGTTAATTTTTTAAAACTCCCTTACTTTTGCATAAAATTAGACATTTTTCTTCTCTACAGAAATCTGTTTCAGCAAAAGGAACAAAACCCAATCCATGCGGTCATGGCATATCTCCTAAACACATGCTATTATCTAGTGTGTTTAGGAGCTTGGCTTTTTTTGAAGAATTATTTACTGATAATCATAAAAAAAGAGAATCGTGTCTATTAAATTTCTATCATGTAGTCCGCATTACAGATTACAGATATTAAGATAAGAGGTGGTCAATATTTTTCAGAGGAACAGTGTTCGTTTGGAAAATGCTAAACAAAAACGGTTGGCAGGACCATATCAATTTTGTCAAAACATTCAGTGGAAACAAGCCAAGGAGGTAAGCCTGTTTTCCTGCCAGTCCACCATTCATCCAGCTGCCTGGCTGGCAGGGAAGGTGCTAAGTCCCTGGGCTGACCAAATCCTTGGTCTGCCTAACTCCCTGGGTTGCCCAACTGCCCAGGTTGCTCAGGGAGTTAGATACTTTGCTGCCCATGGAACAAGCCAAAAAAATCCATTTTGGTTTTCCCATATAGTTTTGTATTTGATGTTTAAACATGATTCTTTAGATTATACATTAGAAAAAGGCATTTGGCTAAATACAATTGTAAAGGAAACGTACAACATATTATCAAACAAAACAGGAGTACTTGTGGCACCTTAGAGACTGACAAATTTCTTAGAGCATAAGCTTTTGTGGGCTACAGCCCACTTCATCGGAGGCATTGAATGGAACATACAGTAAGAAAATATATATACACATACAGAGAAGGTGGAATTTGCCATACAAACTGTAAGAGGCTAATTAAGATGAGCGATTATCAGCAGAAGAAAAACTTTTGTAGTGATAATCAAGATTGCCCATTTAGACAGTTGACAAGAAGGTGTGAGGATTCTTAACATGTGGAAATAGATTCAATATGTGTAATGACCCAGCCACTCTCAGTCTCTATTCAAACCCAAGTTAAAGGTATCTAGTTTGCATATTAATTCAAGCTCAGCAGTTTCTCCTTGGAGTCCGTTTTTGAAGCTTTTCTGTTGCACAATTGTCAGCCTTAAGTCTTTTACTGAGTGGCCAGAGAGATTGAAGTGTTCTCCTACCAGTTTTTGGATGTTATGATTCCTGATGTCAGATTTGTGTCCATTTAATCTTTTGTACAGAGACTGTCCAGTTTGGCCAATGTACATGGCAGAGGGGCATTGCTGGCACATGCTGGCATACATCAGATTGGTAGATGTGCAGGTGAACGAGCCCCTGATGGTGTGGCTAATATGATTAGGTCCTATAATGGTGTCACTTGAATAAATATGTGGACACAGTTGGCATTGTGCTTTGTTGCAAGGATAGGTTCCTGGGTTATTGTTTTTGTTGTGTGGTGTGTGGTTGATGGAGAGTATTTGCTTCAAGTTGGGGGGCTGTCTGTAAGCGAGGACTGGTCTCTCTGCCAAGATCTGTAAGAGTGAGGGATCATTTTTCAGGATAGGTTGCAGATCTTTGATGCGCTGGATAGGTTTTAGTTGGGGGCTGAAGGTGACAGCTAGTGGAGTTCTGTTATTTTCTTTGTTGGGCCTCTCTTTTAGTAGGTGACTTCTGGGTACTCTTCTGGCTCTGTCAATCTGTTTTTTTCACTTCAGCAGGTGGTATTGTAGTTGTAAGAATGCTTGATAGAGATCTTGTAGGTGTTTTTCTCTGTCAGAGATATTGGACCAAATGCGGTTGTATCTTAGAGCTTTGCTGTAGACAATGTGGTTTGTCCTGGATGAAAGCTGGAGGCATGTAGGTAGGAATAGCAGTCAGTAGGTTTCCAGTATAGGGTGGTGATTATGTGACCATTGCTTATTAGCACAGTCGTGTCCAGGAAATGGACCACTTGTGTGGATTGGTCTAGGCTGAGGTTGATGGTGGGATGGAAATTGCTGAAGCAAATACTCTCCAGCAACCACACAACAAAAACAATAACCCAGGAACCTCTCCTTGCAACAAAGCACAATGCCAACTCTGTCCACATATTTATTCAAGTGACACCATCATAGGACCTAATCATATTAGCCACACCATCAGGGGCTCGTTCACCTGCACATCTACCAATCTGATATGTGCTAGCAATGCCCCTCTGCCATGTACATTGGCCAAACTGGACAGTCTCTGTGCAAAAGAATAAATGGACACAAATTTGACATCAAAAATCATAACATTCAAAAACCGGTAGGAGAACACTTCAATCTCTCTGGCCACTCAGTAAAAGACTTAAGGCTGGCAATTGTGCAACAGAAAAGCTTCAAAAACAGACTCCAAGGAGAAACTGCTGAGCTTGAATTAATATGCAAACTAGATACCATTAACTTGGGTTTGAATAGAGACTGAGAGTGGCTGGGTCATTACACATTGAATCTATTTCCACATGTTAAGAATCCTCACACCTTCTTGTCAGCTGTCTAAATGGGCCGTCTTGATTATCACCACAAATGTTTTTTCTTCTGCTGATAATCGCTCATCTTAATTAGCCTCTTACAGTTTGTATGGCAAATTCCACCTTCTGTGTGCGTGTGTGTGTCTCTCTCTTCTTAATATATGTTCCATTCAATGCCTCCGATGAAGTGGACTGTAGCCCACAAAAGCTTATGCTCTAAGAAATTTGTTAGCCTCTAAGGTGCCACAAGTACTCCTGTTTTTTTTGCAGATACAGACTAACACAGCTGCTACTCTGAAAGATATTATCAAACAGACGACTACCTAGTCTGCTGACCAGTATTGTCATTACTTGTACTCACCTATCTGTTTGTATCCATCTGTTGTGTCTTGTCTTATATTTTGATTGTAATCCCTTTGGGGAAGGGAGCATCTATTTGTTCTGTGTCTGTACAGTGCCTAGCACAATGGGGTCCTATATGGAACTCCTCTTTCTCCCATCCTCTCCCTGCAGAGGTATTCTAGTAATTCCTCTAAGGGCAAGATTGTGACCTTAATTACACACCCATGGAGTGATGGAATGTAAAGAACACTCTTACTTCCCTGTGTTTGCAACTGTTATTGCAGATATCAAGCAAAGCAAGAAAAACAGGCTTCATGGGTCCGCTCCTCTCTTCTCCCCCCATGCAGATGGACAGGGAGTGGGTGGAGGCTCTGCTCTCAAAGCATCAACAAGCAAAACTAAGCCAGCATGGCAGGAGAAGTAATGATGCACCACGTACAGGCGAGGTACAGTTTACATCCCTGCCCCTCTCCAGAGCAAAGCGGGAGCTAGCAACTAGACTGTGATGTAGAATTTCTGGTCTGCCTCTGGGGCAGTAGCAGCCACGTGCTTCCCCTGATTTGGGGCTTGTGGCAAAGCCAAAACTGAGCCAAAAATGTGTGTTTCATAAATGTACATCTAAAAAAAAAAATTGACAAGAGTGATTTTTAGTTTACTATGTGGGATTTCAGGTATATTTTAGAAACACTACATTTATTTAAGATAAAAGCACTATTGGCACATAAAGCTGAAACAGTCCTAGGGAAATAAAAACTGTCTGCAAGCCATGACTGATAAAGGTGCCAAAAAAACTGAATTGCTGTGTTACAGACAAAGCTCTAACCACTGCAACATCTCATGGTGGTATTTTTGCCTCACAGTCATAGAATAGACCCCAACAACTCCCTCACTCCGCATAAACATCCCTTCCCCTTTCAAGCTCTGAAAATGGAACAGCCTCTAGTCAGCAAACTTTTCAGTTAATGCCTCTTGTCAGAATCAGGAATGACAGACAGTCAGTTAAAGGAGAGTACCAGTGTGTAGGGTAGAAGGGAAGAGAGGGCGGTAAGTGGAGTATATTTTCTCCAAGATTGTCAGCCAGTCTCTTGCAATATTTGGTTGGCACTGACTTTGGTTTTGATAGAAAATTTTTTATAAAAAGATACCTTGCTTCCTGTTAAATGCAGATCCTGAAATTAGTCAAGCTTGCCTTATTTACATTAGATTTAATCTCTCTCCTTCACCTGTTCAACCTGAGATTTATCAGAGGCTTCCTGAGTGACTGGCTTCACTTGTACAACTAACACATTTTACAGAGTAGGCTCACGGTGCTTCACATTCTATAAAAATATTCAACAACCCAAAAACCAACCAACCAAACAAATATTAGCTACTAAACCTCCAGATGTTTTGATTTGCTAGTCATCAGGAACTCTTACCTATTCAAGATAAAACCAGAGCTCCCTGTAATTGTCATCCAATTACACTGTGATGGTAAAGTTGACAAAAGTGACTGTAGACATTTGAGTAGTTAATTCCAAAGAAAATTTCATTTTGATCATAGGAGGTACCAAATATGTAATGTGTTAAGTAAATAAAATATGGCATGCTAACAACATAGCAATACCAAACTTTAAATCAGGTATGTTTTCCTTCTAATTTACATTTGAACAATTTATTCATTACAGCATTTGATTACATGTGGAATTAGATACAGGATTAATTATTGAAAGATCAATTGTGTCCTAAGGGTTAGATTATCAAAAGAACTCAAAGTCAGATTCTCTTCTGAGTTCTGGCTTCTTCGTATTGCTCCTATGGTGGAAAGAAAACAGAAAGCAGCCAGATCTGTGTGTTGGGAGTGGAAGCGGGGAGTTATCTGTGGTACTTATATGCCCTCCCCCCCAATTACCAGAGTATCTGAGCACCTCACACTCTTTAATGCATTTACCCTCACAGAACCCCAGTGAGGTAGGGAAATAGCCTAGTACCATTTAATGGGGGGTGGAGTGGGCAGTTTGTCTCAACTGGAGTCACAGGCTAGTGCCCTAACCATTGTATCATCCTTCCTCCCCATCACTTTGCTCTCTGTTCTCAGCTGGTGCAGGACTGGGGTAGTCAGCCCCAGTGCCCCATCCAGCCCTGACATAGGGAGCAAGGAGAGTACATAATGAGTACAGTGCACACTGGCACCTCTCAGGGGATGTATGGCCCTTTGAGGACTCTCGCCACTGATATCAATTAGAGCTGACACATTTAGGATTCTGTATCTTAGTTAGAGAAGCCCGTAGGCTGCTTTAATCCACAATGGAGCTGTGATTGCCTCAGTCTGACCTAGAGATTCAGGGAGCTGTAACTACCCTCCCCCACCCCCCCCCCCACACACCTTCCAAGTTCCCCTCCCCACACACAGATTGGATTTGGGTGCTGAGATCTGGGTGCTGAGATTCATGAATGTTAAAGCTTGAAGGGACCATTATGGCCATCTAGTCTGACCAGCATCACACAGGCTATAGAATTTGACCAGAAGATACAAGGGTGATGAGGATCATATAAGGATCTTGTTAGATGGACAGATACCTTAAATTTGTCACTGCTGCAGAACTGAGCATTAACCATCCTGAGCCTCAGGTTGGGATATATATCTATTTGGAGTTTTAGAAGCAGTCCCAGTGGAAATGGATTAGAAACTGTGATTTAGAAGCTCAAAAGGTTTGAAACTTTATTTCAAGAGTTTGAATTCTTATTCACAAAATACTCTTTGATATGATACTTGAAAATGACAGAAAATTAAAAGGTCTTAAATGAACTCTGTACCTCAGTTTAAAGGTACATGTTCAAAAAATATTCCATTCGAAAATTATTCTGGTGGAGCAGTGTGTCATCTGATAGAGAGAATTTAAACATTACATTAAATGACTAGCAACTTCGCATATCAAGCTTTATGCTTAAAATGGAACCTGGATTTGAAGAAGAGTAGAAATAGATGCTGTAATCTCAGTATTGATACCCTACTTAGAGGATAGTTTCTGATGTCTAGGATTTGGCAAGACTTGAACTGCCAACAGTGAAGGACTGAGTTGCAGAAGCAAAACAAAGTCTATTCTTCATGTCCCAGGCTTTGTCAAATTGGGAAAATCCATCAGAAGAAGTGTTAACGCATTTTAATTAGCATAATGTTAAACATGATTTTGCCTTTACCATGGATGAAGTCAGCGCTGTGTAGAAATATTATGAAGCCTAAAGTTTAATAAAACAATGCATTTTCCCACTGTAGATGAGGCCTCTGAGAATTGCAGGGAAGAAACTAAAAGGATCCAGTCAACTCCTTTGTAGTGGCAAATTTAGATCAACTAATAGTGGAGAAATAGTGGTTGGTGATAAAGAAGTCAAATGAGTATTTATAACTATGTCAATTTAAGGAATATGTTGGAATTAATGGTTATGCAACACAACTTAAGAATGGTTTCAGAGGAACAGCCGTGTTAGTCTGTATTCGCAAAAAGAAAAGGAGTACTTGTGGCACCTTAGAGACTAACCAATTTATTTGAGCATGAGCTTTCGTGAGCTACAGCTCACTTCATCAGATGTTTACCGTGGAAACTGCAGCAGACTTTATATACACACAGAGAATATGAAACAATACCTCCTCCCACCCCACTGTCCTGCTGGTAATAGCTTATCTAAAGTGATCAACAGGTGGGCCATTTCCAGCACAAATCCAGGTTTTCTCATCCTCCACCCCCCACACAAATTCACTCTCCTGCTGGTGCTAGCCCATCCAAAGTGACAACTCTTTACATAATCAAGTCGGGCTATTTCCTGCATAGATCAAGGTTTTCTCACATCCCCCCCACCCCCATACACACACAAACTCACTCTCCTGCTGGTAATAGCTCATCTAAACTGACCACTCTCCAAGTTTAAATGTTAAGAATTTAAATGTTAACATACCTGAACTCCATTAATTTGGCAATGTAGACTCTTCCAAGACATTTCTGGTGAAAATACAATTCTATATTCTTATGCTGACAGCTAGACAATTTAACACTCTCAGGTCTTCAGTTTGACCTTTGAAAACATCATTACAGTTTGACTCCATTTATACAGAACTCCTTGTTAACCAGTGCTCAGTCTTGTTCTCTAGTGCTTTACCAAAGTTAGTATTCCAGTCTAGGTATCCAGGTCTAGAGTACTGTGAAAAATGACACCACCCAGCTTTCCTAAAGCTAACCAGCCTCAGGTTACAGGTTATACTTTGAGTTCTCACCACTGGAGAACAGTGAAGAACTGGACGATTTCCTTAATACTGGCAGACTGACAGGAGCATACTCAGTACTCAGGCTGGCCAGAAAAGGGACTGAGAGAGACAGCAATTAGGGTCTCCTAAACCAAAAGTATATTGAACGTTATTGTTTCCAGCTGGTCAGCTTTAGATAGCTGGAATACAGCTCCTTCTATGAAAAACGTTAAAATTAGCTGAATGCCTGAACATCTGTAAATTTCCTCAATAAAGTGAATTTATATTTTCCTCTGTGACTTTCAAATATGCATTTGTACTTAAATAATCTGATAGACAGTGGATCCATTACCCCTGATTTCTCCTAGGATCGGCTGATCTGGGGTAATAAATACATCTTGTGTCTCTTAGAGAAGAGGGATGCAGGCAACATCCATTTCTGTCTCACTGGGTATTGCTTATCAGACAGGATTTTCAAATCTATAGGTTATGCCATGTCCGAGAGCATTTTACAATAAAAAACAAACTTCAGAGTAAATTTGAATGTAAACTGAAGTACTAAAAGAGCTGTGTAGTGTATTTAGAGTAAGATCTTGTAAATGAGGATGAAACACTAGTTTACTTGCTTTCACTGAGAAACATATGCATGATTTGTCAGACAGGGAGTCTGCTGAAAGTTCATAGTTACTATGGGCTTCACTGGTTAGAGTTATTCCTAAAGAGAATAGCAACTGGAGCTCTCTGGCCAAAATCAGACGTGATATAAGTGGGAGCAATAATTAATGGATTTGCACCCACTTGCACCATTTGACTTTTTGTGTCAACTATGGAAGCTTTATTTCCAGAACTAAATTTGACATCCATGTCATGAGTAACATCCAAAAAACTGGATTAGTCATACGATAGAACCTAAGGTAAGTGAGCCTTTAAGACATCTCAGGGTTTGTACCAATTTCAAGTCTTGATGCCAGGTTCCTATATTTGATGGAGAGTGTCCTGAGTTAATTAAAGTGACAAATAGATTTCATCTCCATTGACGATATCATTCTCTCATTCAGTCAGACAAAACCTTACATACTTTATCACCTTACAAGACTTCCTACAACCTGTCACTCACTTTGAAAGAAATGCCACCCTTTTTCAACAATAACTCAAGTTTCTTTGACATGTGTAGTCTCCTGTAATTTCAACTGATCTTGATAACAGTCAAGCCATACAAGCTGTTTCAGGAAGAAATAACTGCAAAGAAATGTAATATTTTATTGAAATGATACAACAGTATCATTAAGCTATCAAACACTTTATTATCTGAGACAAAATGGTGTCAGGTGGGATTGATGAAAAGATTGGCAGGGATTATTCTTGCACTTACAACATGCTTTACTTTCACCTCTTATATTGGAATATTTTACATTTCATTTGTTTTTCAAAATATTCTTATATTAGTACTTTGGGATTAAGAGCTTTTTCATACATGTGGGACTAGAGTATATTATTGCCCATGCCTCCAGAACATTATTGTTGCTAAGTTATGTTTTCTCTGGCACAAGGGACAGTGATTTACCCTGGATCAGATACATGAATACATATAAAATATTGGTTTTCATTTTCATTTGTGAATACTCTTTGTGAAACAGAGCTCATGCCAAAATGATTAATATAGCAAGGCTTAAAACAAAAATTTGTACTGGGTCTGCTGCCATTCTTTGGTGATTCTGTAAATCAGAGTTGCTTTTTCTGACTACATAGGACATAACGGTTCTCAGTTCTGCCCACAGTTGTACAGGTGCAACACCCATTAAACTAGGTACAACAGATGACTTCATGGCTTTTGAAGGTTTTGCTAATCTGTTTATAATTTAATTATACCCTGATATGAGTCTTCTGAATGATTGATTTAGCAACATTTCAAACTGCAGTAGCTGAAAGAAACCAAAGACAATGCTATGCATTGTCCTCATTTAATTTCATCCTAATCTGCAAAGCCTTCCATGGAATTGACCTAAATTACATGAGGCAGTGCCTCACTCTGAGTGACTATGACATCCTATGGCAGCTGCAGAACAATAGGTCTGTCAACCTCAAAAGTGAAACTCTTATATGCAGGAGACAGATATTTTGCTGCAACTAGCCCATGACTTCAGAACTCACTTCCAAGACAAAGCAGAATGACTTTGTATTTCAGCACCTTAAGAATTAAACAGTAATCTTATTTTGTCAAGTAGCCCTATGCTGATAACCCCATACACCTCACATTTTATAAATATCACTTCCTGGAGAATGGAGGAAGGAGGGAAAGGTGCAGAGATTTTCTTGTGTTCACTTTAATTTTTAAGATGTGCAGGTATCATAGTGATAGGTATAGTATAAGAATTTAGACAGAATTGTGGTATGGCAGGAGTCACAGATGCAGCTATTAAACCTAGTGTTACACGTTCTTTTGCTTAGGGTGAAGGCAGTGAAAGGTCTTTGAAGAAATACTCTATTGTTGTTATGTGAAGCAATTCTTTGGGGGAGCTATGGCAAACAGCAAGACAGTGTGCTCTCTGCCTTAATCTTTCTAACAGAGCTACTTTTGGAGCAGAGTTTCTTTCTGAGAACCAGGCACTGGGGTTTGGGCCAAGATCCTGAATGAGGGGATTGGCTACGTGCTGCTAGTAACAACCTCTGTTCAAGGACTGTTGTGCACAGTGTAAACAAACAAGTTGTACTAAGAAAATACCCAGACTCCATGTCACTGATTTCTCCTGCAATAGGAAACCGATCTGCAAGGTCCCTGAAATCTGCTAACATTCAACCAAAGGGTGACAGTATAAAAAGTTACTGCAAGATTAGTTTAATTTTTAAAAATGACATCGCCAAGCCCTGTTCGCACTTCGAGTAGTTTCCAATTTATCACACTTTACATGCATTATCACCATGAACGAGTTTAGTAATGCTGCCCTGAAACTTTTCCATAGTGCCACCTGTCTTCATGTACGTTATTTAGCTTGAATCCTCCACACAGATTCATGGCTTATTGTTCAGGTGTGGAAACAGTGCTGGCAAATAGGCTGCTGATTATATTCCTGATTCCAAAAGTAAAAATAGGGATTGTCTGAGAGCCAGCCCGTGCCCTCGAATGAGCCCAGAGAGCATTATGAAAACACAGCACTTTGCATTGGAACAATAATATTCTCTGTGAAGATAAGGGACCACACTGTGAACCCCTTACTCAAATAGGTGAGTAACTCTTCATTAATGTCAATTATAGATTCAAAATTTCGGCCAGTTATGAGAGCGTCGCACAAGATGTCTTGTTTTCCTACCCCAGCTCTCCCATCACAAAACAACCCATTCTGCCAGGTAAATATTGATAAACTTCCAAGATGAAAGGATGTGTGAAAGAAGGAAAAACTTATTTACCAAGCCAAGGCAACTCAGCAGCCGCATGCAACAGAGCCAGGGGTGATTGCATTGTTGTCAGCATGACTGCTTGCAGAGTTTGCCAAAGAAGCAGATGTAGCTTCTCAGAGAAAATCTCTCCTAGTTTGGCATCTGGGGCCTGTAAACTCTATCCAAAGGGAAAGTGGAATAGTGTATGAGGATGTGCTGGAGTGTTCATGTGACTGATTCTTTTAGAGTCATTGGGGAAATTTCCAGTAGAAGGGTCAGTGACCCAGCTGATGCTCAGTTACTCAGATGGAGAATAGCTCTGGAAGAGGACTATGGATGAAATCTGGCTGTAGCTCAATACCTCTGGGATGAACAGAGTTAGCCAGGAGAAAGGATAGGATTGAGCACGGTGGAGGATTTAAGGAGGCATTGGTCTATTGTCATGTAATGCTGAATTGCTAGAATAAAACTTGATTTTAATACTATTTCACAATACACTGATTGTATGGAACCTATCAACTTATTGTTGTGTTATGTCTCCACCATGATTATAGCACGTCTTGTTTAAATGACTAAATGAAAAGCTAAAATTGCTGTGGCATAGGGATTTATATTACAATAGACATTTTTGCATAATGCTATGGTGATGCTTCAGCTTTTTTTAACAAATACAGCTTAGAAGATTGTTTTTAGAGAATTTTGAATAAATACTACCAATTGGGGAGGATACAGTTAAAAGAGAGACAGCAGAAGACAGGCTAGAGAGTCCGGTGAACTCCCAAGGGAGATTGCAAAGCACTGGATGAGAAGCCAACAAATAAACTGACCCTTAGCTACTGGGTGGTGGGGTGTGGGGTGGAAGTTTAAGTAGGCAACCCTACTGAAATTTAGGAATGTATGTAATAAATTTATTACAGGAAGAACAATCAGTACTCAAATGTTTTGATCATCAGCGTCGTGGTAACCTTACGAATCCTGAATTTACTAGCAGCTTTTTATCTCCCTATCATCTAGTAATCTATCTTTTGTTTGAACTAACAATGCTCAAGTTCTGTACAATGCACAAATGTAAAGACAGTCTCTTCTCTAACAAATTTGCAATCCAAGACAGACACACAGTAGCTAAACTTTTTAACTCAGTCTGTAGAAGACAGGGTACACTAGGAAATCCAGATTAGGATTTCTCTATCACTGTCTTGCAAAGGTGACTTGGAAATACTTATTTGCCTTTTATCAAAATTAGAAATTTGTTTCTATATTGAACCCAAGATATTAATACTTCATTGTACCTACCTGGGGTCACAAAGTGTGGTAACTGAAGCAGAACAGATCAGCTGATTCAAAGACTCAATTTTCTATGCCTTTGGCTTTGTCTACACTCCCGGGGTAAATCGACCCTAAATTACACTACTCCAGCTACGTGAATAATATAACCATAGTCGACATAGCTGAGGTCGACTTACTGTGGTGTCTACACTAGGCTGCGTCGACAGAAGACATTCTCCTGCCGACTTACCTTACTCTTCTTGTTCCGGTGGAGTACCAGAATTGAAAGGAGAGCGCTCTGTGGTCAATGTAGTGGGTCTTCAATAGATCCACTGCATCGACCCCTGCTGCATCGATCACAATAGTGTCGATCCCCAGTAAGTGTAGACATGGCCTTTCTTACTGTCAATAGCAGCTTTACAGTAGTAAACAGCTGGCAATTTCTGAATGTTCAAAATCACTGGCATCTCACAAAGAACCCAACAAAAATGTCTATTTAGGATGGCTATGGAAGTATTGTAAGCGAAACAGAATATATCATGCTTAAGCCTAAGATTTTGTCACAGATAGGGACAGGTCACGGGCAATAAAGAAAAATTCACGGAAGCCTTGACTTTTACTAAAAATATCTGTGACATAATGGGAGCTGCAGGGTTCACCGCTGCCCATGGATTCCGTGACTTCCAGGACTAAATTATAGCCTTAATCATGCTTTAAAGTAAAGGACAATTGTCAGTTCTGCACTGGAGCTCTATGCAGTTGGAAAGATTTACATGATCACTTTAAATTCGAAACATTTTGTGATAAGACAAGAGGCCAAGCAGCAACAATATGTGAGTTTAGCCAGGATAACAATTAGTCCAGTAATACAGAATATATTTCTTCTTTAGTGCTCTTCTATGGATTACAAATGGGGTCTAAATCAGAGCTGGATAAGCTTGGGAATATTGTACTTATTTTCAGTTTAGGAGCCAGCAGGAAAATCTATATAGACTTCAAGGCTCATTGAGGACCTTAGCTTTATAGACAGGAAACAATAGAAACAAAACATTAAGGAGGCTTAAGGGGAAAAAGAACTGATGCTGGATTTTCCCACACAGAATCAATATTAAATGGATTGTGTCCCTGTTTTTTCCCCATATTCAAATAGCCTGACATTTTACTGCTGTTATGGCCCTGTTGTTCTCTGTATTTACACAAATTACCAAGAAAAGTAGGTCCCTTGCATTCTTCAGAAAGTTTAGTGGAGAAAGAGATAGTACCTTGTTTTATTTCCATCATCATCAGAATTCTTTTAGCTTCTTCCCTTGTTCTCTGTTAAATCTATGAACATTGGGCTGCCAATATATTCAGTTACTATTGTCTTTTCCTTTATTTCTTCCTTTGTACTATACTCAAGCTGTTTTAAATGTCATGGGTAATATGAATATTTTGTTTACTCATATTTACTCTATTCCTTTTCATCTTTGCTGTTGCCTTCCTACTCTGATCCCATATCATCCAATGCCACAGAATACCCCCCCCCCCTTTTTAATGCATTTATTCATGGACTTTGGACATATAATTAGGAAAAAACTGATTATAATTCATAATTTGTACTTTGTAGAATTTTACCTCATTGCCTACCCTTCAGGTATAGCTGATCTGAAAGCTTCTTCTAAGGAACTCAAAATGGACCTGTTTGTGTTCAAAATATTTATGAACCTTAAAAACATTTTTCAGAAACATCAACGTTCATGCCACCATCCTTTGAATTTGAAGACCCTTGAATTTTAAATAGTGTAGCACTAAACCACAAATACTTTGGCAACAATTTTCTGGTACCACAATCACTAAGAAGTTCTGAATTTGTAATCAGTGAAAAGTCCTAAAAACAAACAACAAAGTTTGCAAAAGTCAACAGATGCAAAATACAGATGGAAAGCAATTGGCCCATTGCCAAAAACCTTGTACCTATAATGTAGACACTACACTGTCTTTATTTCCTGTTTTCTTCTTTGTCCATTGTTGTAAATCAGCTGCAACCAAATGGGCAACTAGGTCACTGTAAGCTGAATGCTAGACTTCCATTTTACTCTTATGCTTTTCAGCCTCTTAAAAAACAGACCTGCTCCTACATGGATGTAGTCTGAGGACTGGTTAATTTCCAAAGTTTTAATAAGTTTGTGACCTGGGAACCTCTTGTTGCCAACTGGCAGAGAGCAGAGGGGGTGCATAGATATATGGATAATAATGCACTACAGAGTGTCATGTGAGGTCTCTACAGAGAGCCAGTAGCCCACTGATCATCATAATCATTGTGAAATATATGCATGAATAATATTTAAGGAGTTATGTGTCAATACTGAAAATTATGTTCTTAAAGCAGGTAACCAGGAGGTGACATGTCTCAAGGAAGTTCCTTTCAGGCAGGAGGTAAGTAACAGATGTTTATCTCCCTGTCTGTTCATTGTATTGTCAGCTTCACAATGGTGATCTATTTGCATATTGAACCTAATCGCAAAAATGGACAAAAGAGGGAAGACACAAGCTGATATTATGACCTCTCTTATGAACGGAAGATCACAGTCATGCGTCAAACCTGGAAAACTCTGGAAGGACTTTGGGTGAGCCTTGCTCTGAGGCAGGAAAATATCTAGTTAAGTAATTCCAGGTTCTAGAATGTATGATATGATTTTATTTTATACGTAACTGTTTGTTTCCAGTACTTCTACTTCCTCTCACTTACATCTCTATATTTTGTTCAATAAACTTTTACTTATTTTCACTATGAGCATATCTAAGTGCTGTGTGTTAAGTGGAGCAGTGATAAGCTGTACTGCTTTTTTAGAAGCAGCGAATCTGTGAATACTATGAGTGTCCAGTGGACCAGAGGCTGGACCCTCCAGAGAGATGCTTGGGGTTGGAGTTCCTATCTCTAAGATGTAGAGAGACAAGAATCCCTGCATAGGCCTAGAGAGGAGTGTTTGTGTTGCCTGTGGGCAGTGGATTTCGGAGCTGATCCCCAGGAAGCACAGACAAAGCTTTCTCATGCTAAAGGCAGATGTAGTGAGGTGCCTCACAACACTGGGCACCCCTGGAAAATGTCACAAATCCACCAGCAGGCAAGTGAGTCAGGGTGAAGGGAGGGTTTGTGGCTACTGGGAGGAGGGTTGGGTTTGGACTTCTGTTTTGAGTAAGTCTGATTACCAACCTCCTTGCTGGAAACAATTTCCTTGCTGACCTTTTCTGACAGCTCCTATAGTGCCATAAGCAACTCATATTCATTTAGATTCTGGAGCCTAACTTCACATCCCGGGCCTATCGCTAGACTTTTGGCATTTGCTGTAAAAAAAAACTAAACCAAAAAAACCCACACCTGTTTTCTCTTTCACTGTTTAAAAGAAAATGTTTTTATGGTTATAGACTCCTCTTCTGAACAGACTTTTGGAGTTGGAGTTTTATATGCCCGGGCTGTACTGGATGAGTCATCGTTTTTCTTCAGGACTGATACCTAGTATATGATTATATATATGAGTTTCCAAGTGTTCTCTGTCTGCCTCTTCTGAGACCCTCCCTACAGGGGCTCATACACACATTTCTAGTGATTTCTAGTTTGCAGGAAACAAGAAATGTTGATGTTAATAAAATAATCTCCTACGTCTAATTGCCATTGTCAGCTATAACAAAGACCCAAACCCACTGTTGCCCTAAAATTGTTGTGTAGAAGGATCTTGGGCAGTTGAATTCTATTGACATAACTAGCCACTGAAAGCACCAACTAATTAGCCTGGTGGCATTGTTGTGATATGCTAAAACACTATACTGAAGAATAAGTTTGAGACTGGTTTTTTTTGACCTTTAGAAAGACACTGGGACACTTGCTGCTTTGCCTCTTGAAGGCTTGAAGTCAGTGAGGTTACCACTGACTTCAGTGAGAACAGAGCTAGGCCAATGCTGCTGCTCCAGAAAATCTTACTGTTAGGGCACAATTGTAGTGCTATCTGTAGCAAGAGTAATTGAGTGAGAGTGCTGAAATGAGTCAGGGAAGGGTGACCAAGTCATTCCTTAGCACCATCTAATGAGCAGAAATGGCCTGGCATTAAGTAGAATCATAAAGAGCATACAGACCAGAACAAGAAGTGCCATATGGCAATCAGAATCAGACAATATTTACAGAAAAAATAGTGTAATGGCACTAAAATTAAAGGGTGCTCTTACCTGGGATCTCCAGATACCTAAGAAATCCTGGACTTGAACAAGACAATTCATGCTGTTGTTCCACAAGGTCACCTTTTCCCCCATGTCCAGCACAGAAGAATCCTAAAACCTATGTTTTATGTGATGTACAGAAGCTGCTCTCTATATTTTCAGGCAGTATGACTCATATGATCTTCAGCTGCATCACCATATCTTGTTGAAATATAGTCTGAACACACACTTTTACTGGCACAATTGGAAATGTAGTGTTTAATGATTGGTGAATTTCAAAAGCCTTGGAAGTTCATTTTGGTTGCAAGAAGTAAATGTTCTCATGCCAATTCAGACTGTCCAAGCCTCTGAATTAGGTAAAACTGCACTTTAACTGGCCTTTCTGGTAAGAAACAAGCTCTTCTGTAGTTTTTCTGGGATTTCCCACTTTTGATTGAGCCAGAACTATCAGAAGGGGGACAGGAATAGCTCAGTGGTTTGAGCATTGGCCTGCTAAACCCAGGGTTATGAGTTCAATCCTTGAAGGGGCCACTTAGGGATCTGGGGCAAAAATAAGCGATGGTACTTGGTCTTGCTGTGAAGGCAGGGGACTGGACTTGATGACCTTCCAAGGTCCCTTCCAGCTCTGAGATAGGTATATCTCCAAGGCTAGCCACTTCCAGTCTCTGCAAGCATGTTACTAGCATACTTCTCTTCTCCCCTCTTTCATCTGGTGGGAAGGAATCATAGAGGGTCGTCTTTTCTTTGTTTCTGGAGAGGCAGTAGAGGGAGATAGAGAACCAGCAAGTGGTTGTCTCTACCACTCACAAAGATTGATGGTCTTCCTCACATGCTCTTCTCATGGCTCTTCCATTGTGATTTCTCTATCCTCACATTGGAAAGTGCCAAGTAGGATTGCGCCTTACCATCCAGGCAGAGAGGGGATAGACACAGACTTTTAAAAATGTCCCATTGTATTCTGAGAGTGTGACATCCAGTTCTATTTTTTTTTTATTTGGAGTGGAAAGGCAGGAAGGTATGTACATTTAATACTCCACCAGACCCTGACCAGCATCACCCTTGCCTTACTTATTGCCTTCGAGCCTTCTGGTAGTTGAGGAATTGTTTTTAATTGAGGATCTAAGAGGGCAATTATATGCTACCTACACTGCACAATACTTATAAACACTGCACCACTGTGTATCTATTTGCTGCATATTCCACAAGGGACATTGTTTAATTATGTTCAATTTGTTTTTTAAATTATTTCTGAGCAGCTTCAGGATTTTGGTGAGTGGAATGACCTGATTCAGAGTCCCTCACCAGTCACATGCTGAAAGTAATAATAATACACAATTTCCTCCATTCTAAAATGTTGCACAGTAGCTGCACTTTAGCACTTCTATTATAAATCCATTTTCCTCCATAGGTAAAGGTGCTTATTGGCTATTTTCATTGGGTACGTCTTCACTACCCGCCGGATCGGCGGGTAGTGATCGATCTATCGGGGATTGATTTATCGTGTCTCATCTAGACACGATAAATTGATCTCTGAATTGACGCCAGTACTCCACCTCAGCAGGAGGAGTAAGCGGAGTCGACGGGGGAGCCGCCATGGTCGACTCGCCACCGTGAGGACAGCCAGCTAAGTCGAACTAAGACACTTCGACTTCAGCTATGCGAATAGCATAGCTGAAGTTGCGTATCTTAGTTCGAATCCCACCCCCCAGCAGTGTAGCCCGAAGTCTCTTAAATCTTATAAAGATGGTTCTTTCCAGGTGGGCTAGGCAGATTTCGTTGCCATTAGTCAATCATGATGATCATGTTACACATGAACCTGTGAGGCACAAATCTTCATACAGCTGTCCACCCACATCAATTCACACTTTGTTTACACTACATATATGTAGTCTTTTTTCCATATCTTGACTGTTCTGTAGTTACTGTGGAAACTGTTACTGTGATTGGCAGATGACTGACACCTCAGTAGTAGAAAGAAATCCATTTGACCCATGTTTTGAAATGCAGCAAGATCACTAATTGTCACCTCTTTGATCTGCAAACACAGTCATCCTCAATAAAATACTCTTCAGGGTCCCACCTCAATTCTCAGCAAAGAGTAAAAAGTAAAGTAAATAAAAAAATGTACTTAAAAAATCTCCATGCTACCATTCATTTACTAGCATGGATCAGAGTATAAGCAAAAATAACTAATTATTATTATTGCAATCTACTCCTTCTCTGGTGCTAATATGGAACACACAAGGCATCCGACTAACTTATTTCTATGTTTAATTAGACTAGTTTCATTGACTATGTGGGGTAAAATTTTGACCCCATTGAAGTCAATGGTAAACGGGGCCAGGATTTCATCCCTGGAATAAATATTAGATTATAAAACTGGACATTTCCCATGTACTTTTTATTTTCCTACTCAAAAGTTTTCTGCATAATTAGAGTGACTTCAATAAAAGTATTCAATAAATAAATAAATAAATCTGGTTATTGCACATAAAAGAACTTGAACCTGAAAAACTGTACATTCAAACACATTGCACCACAGAGTCCTAGATAAGGCCAGAAGGGACCATTGTGCACATCTCTGACCTCCTGTGTAACACAAGCCATAAGACTTCCCTGAATTAATTCCTGTTTGAATATGAGCATATCTTTTTACTAGGGCTGTTGATTAATCACAGCTAACTCATACGATTAACTCAAAAAATTTAATCACGATTAAAAAAATAAATCATGATTAATCATAGAATATCAGGGTTGGAAGGGACCTCAGGAGGTCATCTAGTCCAACCCCCTGCTCAAAGCAGGACCAATCCCCAATTAAATCATCCTAGCCAGGGCTTTGTCAAGCCTGAGATAAAAAACTTCTAAGGAAGGAGATTCCACCACCTCCCTAGGTAACGCATTCCAGTGTTTCACCACCCTCCTAGTGAAAAAGTTTTTCCTAATATCCAACCTAAACCTCCCCCACTGCAACTTGAGACTGCAACATTACTCCTTGTCCTGTCATCCGCTACCACTGAGAATAGTCTAAATCCATCCTCGTTGGAACCACCTTTCAGGTAGTTTAAAGCAGCTATCAAATCCCCCCTCATTCTTCTCTTCCGCAGACTAAACAATCCCAGTTCCCTCAGCCTCTCCTCATAACTCATGTGTTCCAGACCCCTAATCATTTTTGTTGCCCTCCGCTGGACTCCTTCCAATTTTTCCACATCCTTCTTGTAGTGTGGGGCCCAAAACTGGACACAGTACTCCAGATGAGGCCTCATCAACGTCGAATAGAGGGGAATAGAGGGGAACGATCACGTCCCTCGATCTGCTGTCAATGCCCCTACTTATACATCCCAAAATGCCATTGGCCTTCTTGGCAACAAGGGCACATTGTTGACTCATATCCAGCTTCTCGTCCACTGTAACCCCTAGGTCCTTTTCTGTAGAACTGCTGCCTAGCTATTCGGTCCCTAGTCTGTAGTGGTGCACTGGATTCTTCCGTCCTAAGTGCAGGACTCTACACTTGTCCTTGTTGAAGCTCATCAGATTTCTTTTGGCCCAATCCTCCAATTTGTCTAGGTCCTTCTGTATCCTATCCCTACCCTCCAGCATATTTACCTCTCCTCCCAGTTTAGTGTCATCTGCAAACTTGCTGAGGGTGCAATCCACACCATCCTCCAGATCATTTATGAAGATATTGAACAAAACCGGCCCGAGGACCGACCCTTAGGGCACTCCACTTGATACGGGCTGCCAACTAGACATGGAGCCATTGATCACTACCTGTTTTCCAATCTGTTAATAATTCTTGCAGCTCTTCTCTGAACCTTTTCCAGTTTATCAACATCCTCTTTGAAATGTGGACACCAGACTGGACACAGTATTCAAATAGTGGTCATACCAGTGGTAGATACAGAAATAACATACCCTCTTTATCCCTACTTCATATTCCCCTATTTATACATCCAAGGAATGTCTTAGCCTTTTTAACTACCATACCACACTAGGAAGTCACATGTAGCTAAGTATCCACAATGACTCCCAAATATTTTTCAGAGTCACTGTTTCCCAGGATGGAGTCCCCATCCTGTAAGTATGGCCTGCACTCTTTATTCCTAGAGGTATGACTTTATATTTACATTAAAATGCATATTTTTCTTGTGTCTAGCTTACCATTTGGTCCAGATTGCTCTCTATCAGTGATCTGTCTTCATTATTTACCACTCCCCAATCTCTGTGTCATCTTCAAAACATTATCAGTGACAGTTTACTTCTCTCCAATGTGAGAGCTCACCATTCATGCCTAGCATTTGTTTCCTATCTTTCAATCAGTTATTGAGCAATGAGAGGGCCTTCTTTCTGATCCCAGGACTGCTTTGTTTGCTTCAAAACCTTTGGTGAGGAACCTTGTCAAAAGTTTCTGAAAGTCCAAGTACGCTAAATCAATTTCTCCACATTTGTTGACCCCCTCAAAGAATTCTAATAGATTGGTGAGGCATGATTTCCCTTCACAAAAGCCATGTTGACTCTTTCCCAAAATATCATGTCCATATTTGTGTCTGATAATTCTATTCTTTACAACAATTTCAACCAATTGTCCTGGTACTGAAGTAAGGCTTACTGACCTATAATTGCCCGGATCACTTTAAAAAAAAATCTGTGTTACATTAGCTACCCTCCAGAAATCTGATACAGGGGATGATTTAAGCGATAGTTTACATACCACAATTAGCAGTTCCGCAATTTCATATTTGATTTCCTTCAGAACTCTTGGGTGAATACTGTTTGCTCCTGGTGACTTATTATATTTTAATATATCAATTGGTTTCCTGACCTCCTCATGACACCTCAATCTGGAAGAGTTCCTCAGATTTGTCAATGAAAAAGAATTGCTTGGATGTGGGGATCCCCCCCCCCCCCCGACACCCTCCGCAGTGAAGGCCAATGCAAAAAATTCATTTAGCTTCTCCACAATGACCAAAGATTGTAAAGCTTTCTGTTTCTGATGGACTTCAAAAAATTGTTACTGTTAGTTTCTCTTCTGCTCTTAAATACTTTCTTGGTCTGCCTTATTATACTTAAACTCTGACAAGTGTAAATGCTCATTTTATTTTCCTCACTAGGATTTTATTTCAATTTTAAAGGATGCCACTTTGACACTAGCCACCTTTTTTACTCTGCTATTTAGCCATGGTGGCATTATATTTGGTCCTCTTACTGCTGCTGCTTTTTTTTTAATTTACAGTATTCATTGTGTTTGAGCCTCTGTTACAGTGTTTTTAAGTAGTCTCCATGCAGTTTGTAGGCATTTCACCCTTTTGATTATTCATTTTAATTTCTGTTTAACTAGCCTCCTCATTTTTGTGCAATTCCCCTTTTGGAAGTTAAATGCTACTGTGGTGGATTTGTTTGACATTTTCCCCCCATAGGGATATTAAATGTAAATATATTATGGTGGCTATTTTCAAAGGTTTTAGTTGTATTCACCTCTTGGACCAGATCCTGTTCTCCACCTAGTACTAAATCAAGAATTATCTCTCCCCTTATGGGCTCCAGGACAAGGTGCTACAAGAAGCAGTTATTTACGGTGTCTAGATATTTTATCTCTACATCCCTTCCTGAGGTGACATATACCCAGTCAATATGAGGAGAGTTGAAATCCCCCATTTCTGAATTTTATGCCTCCTTAGCCTCTCTAATCTCCCTGAGCATTTCACAGTCCCCATCACCATCCTGATCAGGTGGTAGACAGTATAATCCTGCTGATATACTCTTATTGTTCAAGCATGGAATTTCTATCCATAGAGATTCTATGGTACAGGCTGATTCATTTAAGATTTTTACTTTATTTCACTCCTTTCACACATATAACAGTATATGTAGATATAATATAATAGATAATATTGCCACTCCCCCAGTAACATGATTTACTGTGTCATTGCTATATATTTTATACCCTGGTATTACCATGTCCCATTGATTATTCTCATTCCACCAAGTTTCCACAATGCCAGTATCCTCATTTAATGCCAGGAACTGCAGCTCACCCATCTCAGTATTTGGATTTCTAGCATTTGTATGTAAGTGCTTGCACATTTTGTCAATATTCAGTTGCTTGCCTTCGTGTGTGCTTCCATTTGACAGTTTTCCATTAGCTCCTACATATATTTACCAACATCTTTCCTGTCATCTTTACTAGGATTTAGAGTTTCCACATCAATAAATTGATCCCTAAGGGATGTCTCTGCCAAACTTGTTAGCTTTCCCCCAGCCCTTAGTTTCAAAACATCCTCTCCAAGCTTATCAATATTATATGCCAGCAATCTGTTTTGGTTTAGGTGGAGCCCATCCTTCCTATAGAGGCTCCTCATTCCCAAAAGGTTCACCAGTTCCTAATAAACTTAAACCTTCCCCCCATGACATCATCTCATCCACGCATTGAGACACCACAGTGTCTTTCTGTCTCTGTGCTTGGAGCTGGAAGCATTTCAGAGAATGCTTCTATGGAGGTCCTGGACTTTATTCTCTTATCTTTGGCTGCCAGGAACTCTCTTCTATCTTTCCTTAGGACATTGGTACCTACATGTACCATGACTAGACCCAACTATAAACACACCTAGCACAGTTTCACGGCAACTGCACCTATATACCCACTCTGTGGGCTCTCAAGGGCATCTATTTAAAGATTTTTGACTCCCTGCCATCATCTGTCTTGGGCAGAAACACACCTTTCACTCCCTCCTGACTCGGGGTTTTAAGGCTGCACAGTTCCCTGATTTGTACAGTGATATCCCCAGCAACCCAGACTGCCCCAAAAGCAGCCCCTTCACTTTACTTTCTTTCTGAGGGCAATGAACAATGTATTGCCCACAATTTCAGAGAGCTCTTTCTAAGCAAGCACATTTAATTTTAAGGTAAAAGCATTATAGAAAAAACATCTTAAAACAATAAAAGAAACCTACATGCAAGCTAAAAAGCTTATAAGAGGTCATACCCCAACTCCAGCCTGGGGGTCAAGTAGGTTCAGTCCTTCAAAACCCACAACTGGGTTCCCCCCATGGCTATAAGTTCATATTCATCTTATATCCAGAACCAGAATCTCCAACCAGGCAGATCAACTGTTCCTTTATAGAGGTTGGGCCTTTGATTTTGGCCTTTTGTAATAGGTAATCAGCAGGCAATGACACCTCTCCTGCGGGCTTGTCTGCAAAAGGCTGATTTGGGGGTGGGGTGGAAATCACATTATTTTTCCCTAGGGGTTCTCCAGGAAATCCACTTCACACTTATTGTCTGCCACTTTTGCAATATAGTTTTTTCAGCTCTCAGGTGTTGTATCTATCACATCTCCCCCTAGAAAGGTTTCATACAATCCCAGCCCACAATAATACATCAACTTAATAAGACAAGGTCTTTCAAGGATATTACAGGAAATTGTCACAACTCCCACTTAGTATGATTCCCTACTTATAATTACATTTTGAGACCTTTCATTTAACCAGTTTTTAATCCATTTAAAGTATGTAATGTATCATTCTACTTTTTTAATAAAAATGTTGTGTGGTACTCAGTCAATTGCCTTGCAGAAGCCATACACCAGCTATATTTGATTATCTGTTTGAAAATGTAATTCTAAATATCTTATTGTAACACACTGCAAGAAGAGAGAGGCTTTTAAAACTGAGTTACATATTAATCCAAAAGGAATGAGTCTTACTTGAAATGAGTGTGACTTCGACAGCTCTGAGTTTCTTCTTTGGAATTCCCTGCTATGTCAGAAACAACAAACTCAGCAGCACTTATTCCCTGCATGTGAAGTCTGTCTAGATTCTGTCCTATCTACTCAAACATTTGATTGTTTACATTGTAGCTACTCACAAAAATCTGTTTTAGAGGCTTCTGATTACCACTACAAATTTCAAATGTGAATCTTCTTGTCCCCCCTCTCTTTTCCATTTCCTCTTCACCTGCCCTCAATCAAACTTCTTTACTTGTTGCAATAAAATACTTTGTCTTCACAAACATTTTATATTGCTAATTACTTTTACTGCTTATTCCTGTGTCCCATTTTATTCATCCAGTATATACTATCCCAGCCCATGGTTGTGTGTTTGCCTTACATAAAAGAGGTATATAACTCAGGTCAGGACCAGACCAAACCAAACTGTCTAATATAAAAAGTGAAAGTATTGCAGTTGCCATCATTGGCAGAAAGAGATCTGAAGGTTGGAAGGTTTTTTTGTTTTGTTTTGTTTTTTTTCCACTGTGGTTCAGGAAAGATCCTTTTTCAGGAAGGCAATTAAGTATGAATTCCAAGTGCTTTTCTGAATTAGGCCCTTGCACCCTCAAATTCCAGAATGAGAAAGAGTTGCATTCCCCAGCTCCTAACAGTTTTTATTGACACCACATCTTCCTGCTCATGAAGAAAGTCATGTCAGCCTATCTAGTGAGGTCCTATAGGGACAAAGAGAACTTTCATTTCTAATTCACTGAGAACAGCACAGAGATCAAAGGGCCTGCTTCCTTCCATACAAACCTCTATCTTCACTCTCTTGCTGCTCAGATTCTCTACCAGGCAAGTTTGCATGGCTGCTAAATGCATGCCACCCCTACTGTGGTTACCTCTCCAAAAATGGGATTCCCAACATCTCTGTGTGCAAGGTCAGGGCCTTCTGATCCTAACCACTAATGTGGTCTTCCACACACACCAAGCCAAAGCCCTATTTTGATATCACCTGATAATTCTAGATACCCTGTTAGAGTCTGTAATTTAATATTTTTGGATTGTAGTTCAGATGAGGTAAATACCAGTACACTTCTACTGAACACAAATCTTTTCACTGGTCTGTTTCATTATAGGTATCTTGTTATTCAGAACGTTTTGCATGAATTATAGGTACTTGGAATTATTAGATTCTTTCATGATGCTGGCCAAACTTTTATTGTTGCAGTAAGGATGTGTGTGTGTTAGTTAAAACTTGCATTTCCTATGAGCAATGGACAATAAGCAATATAGGCATTTAAGGAACTAAGCTTCCCTGACCAACCCAATGGCTTGTGTTGTTGTTGATAAAATTATAATATTAATGGATGAAAGGCTCCTGCTAGATGCAATAGATTTGAGTTTTAATAAAGTAAATGACACCATCTCACCAAATTGTACTCCCAAAACAAATTCAAATTTGCCTTGGATATGAGCACTGTCACATAGACTAAAAATTGTCTGAAGCATCATAAAAGTCCAATGATAAATGGCAATGTATGGAATTAGAGGGCGGGAGGTCCTATCCTGTTTACATTGGTGATATGCAAGAAGGGGTTAACAGTTTGATAAAGGAGCTCATAGATAGTACTAAAGTGAGAGACATTGCAAACACCTGTGGGGAAGGAAAAATTGTAGAAAGAGACCTAAGGTGAGATTTTCAAAACAGCCTAAAAGAAAGTTAATGGCACTTCTGCTTTTAAATCACACAGACTCTTTGAAAATCCCACCGTAAGACTGGTTAGCAATGTGTGCCTATAGAAAATTGCATGTTAAAATATCGGGAGGAATATAATCTAAAACACATATATTCTACAGTGAGGGAAACAGTAATGCTGAATGAATCCTAGCAGAATCACTGATTATAAGGCCAGAAGGGACCACTGTCCTCATCTAGTCTAACCTCCTGTATGGCACAGGCTATAGGACTTCCTTAAATTAATTCCTGTATAAACTAGAGCATCTCATTTAGAAAAACATCCAAGATTTCTGGTGATGGAAAATCCAGCACAACACATGGTAAATTGTTCCAGTGGTTAATTACATCAACATCATCATGGCAACTCCCAAAGGAATGTAGCCTCCTTGTAGATCAGGGGTTTTAAACCTTTTTCCTTCTGAGCCCCCTCAACATGCTATAAAGACTCCATGGCCCAGCTGTGCCACAACAACTGTTTTTCTGCATATAAAAGCCAGGGCTGGCATTAGGGAGCAGCAAGCAGGGCAATTGCTGGGGGCCTCATGCCACGGGGCTCCTGCAAAACTATATTGCTCTGGCTTTGGCTTCAGCTGTGGCGGGGCTCAGGCTTCGGCTTTCTACCCTGGGCCCCAGCTGGTCTAATGCTGGCCCTGCTTGGCGGCCACCCCAGAAACCTGCTCGCAGCCCCCCAAGGGCCTCAGACTTCTGGTTGATAACCACTGTTGTAGATCAAGTGCCACCTGTACTGATTTCAAGCAACATGCAGGATATCAGAATGAACCTTCTACAAGGTTTAATTTTGGTCATTTTCATCTCATCAGCAGAGAAACTCACGGCCATTTCAGCTACAAGGACAACTGACCAGATTATTGCAGGTGCTGGCCTCAGCATGAACACTCTCACTATGTGAACATACTGACCACAAAGGGTTAATGGTTAAATACACTCACTGTTAAAAATGTTTCTCTTATTTCCACTGTGAATTTGATTAGCTTCAACTTCCAGAAGTTGTAGTGGGAAGCAAGTTAAATGTGAATTTACAATGCAACATAGCAACCCAGTATTGCACTGGCTTTTCTTATGTATTGGATGCTGCAGTATCACTGTTGTATTTTGAGGTGGGCCTGACTGAACACTGCCAAACAGCTTCACGAGCTGATGCATTCATTCAAATTCTGAACTGCATTGGATCCAATCACATTCTCATGAATGTTTGTGCATAATAGAGAATAACAAAGATACTGACAAACTGGAGCAAATTCTGAGAGGAACAAAAAATGATCAGGGAATTGGAAAGAGACTACTGTAGAAGGTTTGAAATAGCTGGAGGTGTATGGAAAAGTGACGATTTGGAATGAATGAGGCATGATTAATGTCTACAAATTGAAAGTGTGCAAACACTAAGGAGTAACAGGAATTATTTAGGGTGCAACCAAATGTTATAACTCTGAAAAGTGTGATATAATTAGAAGAGGAAAACTTAAGGTGAATATCATGGAGATTTCCAGCTTGGAAAAGAGACAACTAAGGGGGGATATGATAGAAGTCTATAAAATCATGGCTGGTGTGAAGAAAGTAAAAAAGGAAGTGTTATTTACTCCTTCTCATAACACAAGAACTAGGGGTCACCAAATGAAATTAATAGGCAGCAGGTTTAAAACAAACAAAAGGAAGTATTTTTTCACACAATGCACAGTCAGTCTGTGTACGTCTTTGTCAGAGGATAGTGTGAAGGCCAAGACAACAGGCTTAAAAAAAGAACTAGATAAGTTCACAGAGGATAGGTCCATCAATGGCTATTAGCCAGGATGGACAGGGATGGTGTCCCTAGCCTCTATTTGCCAGAAGCTGGGAATGAGCGATGGGGGATGGATCACTTGGTGATTACCTGTTCTGTTCATTCCCTCTTGGCATCTGCCATTGGCCACTATCAGAAGACAGGATACTGGGCTAGATGGACCTTTGGTCTGCCCCAGTATGGCTGCTCTTATGAGAAATTCTATTAGGCTATGACATAGGCGCCACTAAGGAAGTGGGAGAAGCACATCAAACCCATCCATTGTTCTCTATACTAATTTCCCGTACAACACTGAGTCAAGGGCTGCATTAAGGAGGTTGTGTTGGTGAGTATCTGAGTGTCTGTTGTGGGGACAGTTTGACAGTTTGACTGTGTGCTTGACTGGTTGTTTTTGAAAAGTGTGAATTGGGAGTGCTTTGTTCCAGGTGAGCTTTGCGTGGGCCTGACTGTTATAAAAAGCCAGTCAGATGCGAACCAGCTGAGCAGCGAACAGCAGAGAGGCTAACAGAGGGAGTTTGCCTGGGATCTGCCTGGGGAGAGCCCACTGAAGCTTACATCTTGCCGGCTTCTCTGAGTAGTTACTACAACTCCTGAGGAAGCTCTTAGAAGGAAGGTAATATGGATGGGGAGTGTTCAGCTGTTGTGACCTGCACTGGATGTGCCATGTTTGTCTTTCTTCCACAGGACAGAAGCGACTTTGTCTGTACAAAGTGCAAGCTGGTCTCCATATTGGAAGAGAAGGTTCAAGGTCTGGGGCAACAGGTATCAACCCTGCGTTGCATAAGAGAAACTGAAGATTTCCTGGACAGACGTCAGGATATGCTTCTACGGACACAACGTTCTGAAGATTCAGAGCAGGCTGCACTGCGAGGACAGGAGGACAGTGAAGAAATTTGGCAGCATGTGACCTCCAGAAGAAGAAAGGGGAGTGTCCATGTACCAGCAATGCAGATACAGGTAAGTAACCATTTTCATGTTCTCTCCACAGGTTCTAATGCAGAGAGTGGACTAGATGATACATCTGAGGGAAGGGAACAGAAGGAGACTCCGCCGATTGGAAGGCATGAGATGCACTGTCCTAGGGTTGGGGGTTCCACGACCACTGCTCCCAAGAGAAGGAGGCGGGTGGTGATGGTTGGGGACTCTCTCCTCAGGGGGAATGAGTCATCTATCTGCCGCCCTGACTGGGAAAACTGAGAAGTCTGCTGCTTGCCAGGAGCTAGAATTCACGATGTGACAGAGAGACTGCTGAGACTCATCAAGTCCTCGGATTGCTACCTCTTCCTGCTTCTCCACATGGGCACCAATGATACTGCCAAGAATGACCCTGAGCAGATCACTGCAGACTACGTGGCTCTGGGAAGAAGGATAAAGGAGTTTGAGGTGCAAGTGGTGTTCTCGACCATCCTCGCCGTGGAAGGAAAAGGCCTGGGTAGAGACCATGGAAGTCAACGAATGGCTACGCAGGTGGTGTTGGAGAGAAGGCTCTGGATTCTTTGACCATGGGATGGTGTTCCAAGAAGGAGGAGTGCTAGGCAGAGACGGGCTCCACCTAACGAAGAGAGGGAAGAGCATCTTCGCAAGCAGGCTGGCTAACCTAGTGAGGAGGGCTTTAAACTAGGTTCACCGGGGGAAGGAGACCAAAGCCCTGAGATAAGTGGGGAAGTGGGATACTGGGAGGAAGCACGAGCAGGAGTGCGTGAGAGGGGAGGGCTCCTGCCTCATACTGAGAAAGAGGGACGATCAGTGATTTATCTCAAGTGCCTATACACAAATGCAAGAAGCCTGGGAAACAAGCAGGAAGAACTGGAAGTCCTGGCACAGTCAAGGAATTATGATGTGATTGGAATATCAGAGACTTGGTGGGATAATTCACATGACTGGAGTACTGTCATGGATGGATATAAACTGTTCAGGAAGGACAGGCAGGGCAGAAAAGGTGGGGGAGTTGCATTATATGTAAGAGAGCAGTATGACTGCTCAGAGCTCAAGTATGAAATGGCAGAAAAACCTGAGTGCCTCTGGATTAAGTTTAGAAGTGTGAGCAACAAGGGTGATGTCGTGGTGGGAGTCTTCTATAGACCACAGGACCAGGGGGATGAGGTGGACGAGGCTTTCTTCCGGCAACTCATGGAAGTTACTAGATCGTAGGCCCTGGTTCTCATTGGAGACGTCAATCACCCTGATATCTGCTGGGAGAGCAATACAGCGGTGCACAGACAATCCAGGAAGTTTTTGGGAAGTGTAGGGGAGAATTTCCTGGTGCAAGTGCTGGAGGAACCAACTAGGGGCAGAGCTCTTCTTGACCTGCTGCTCACAAACCGGGAAGAATTAGTAGGGGAAGCAAAAGTGGATGGGAACCTGGGAGGCAGTGACCATCAGATGGTTGAGTTCAGGATCCTGACACAGGGAAGAAAGGAGAGCAGCAGAATACGGACCCTGGAATTCAGAAAAGCAGACTTTGACAACCTCAGGGAACTGATGGGCAGGATCCCCTGGGAGAATAACATGAGGGGGAAAGCAGTCCAGGAGAGCTGGCTGTATTTTAAAGAAGCCTTATTGAGGTTACAGGGACAAACCATCCCTATGCGTAGAAAGAATAGTAAATATGGCAGGCGACCAACTTGGCTGAACAGTGAAATCCTTTCTGATCTTAAACACAAAAAAAGAAGCTTACAAGAAGTGGAAGATTGGACAAATGACCTGGGAAGAGTATAAAAATATTGCTCGGGAGTGCAGGAATGAAATCAGGAAGGCCAAATCACACTTGGAGTTGCAGCTAGCAAGAGATGTTAAGAGTAACAAGAAGGGTTTCTTCAGGTATGTTAGGAACAAGAAGAAAGTCAAGAAAAGTGTGGGCCCCTTACTGAATGAGGGAGGCAACCTAGTGACAGAGGATGTGGAAAAAGCTAATGTATGCAATTCTTTTTTTTGCCTCTGTGTTCACAAACAAGGTCAGGTCCCAGACTACTGCACTGGGCAGCACAGCATGGGGAGGAGGTGACCAGCCCTCTGTGAAGAAAGAAGTGTTTTGGGACTATTTAAAAAAGGTGGACGAACACAAGTCCATGGGGCCAGATGCGCTGCATCCAACAGTGCTAAAGGAGTTGGCGGATGTGATTGCAGAGCCATTGGCCATTATCTTTGAAAACTCATGGCAATTGGGGGAAGTCCCGGACGACTGGAAAAAGGCTAATATAGTGCCCATCTTTAAAAAAGGGAAGAAGGAGGATCCTGGGAACTACAGGCCAGTCAGCCTCACCTCAGTCCCTGGAAAAATCATGGAGCAGGTCCTCAAGGAATCAATTCTGACGCACTTAGAGGAGAGGAAAGTGATCAGGAACAGTCAGCATGGATTCACCAAGGGCAAGTCATGCCTGACTAATCTAATTGCCTTCTATGATGAGATAACTGGCTCTGTGGATGAGGGAAAAGCAGTAGTCGTGTTGTTCCTTGACTTTAGCAAAGCTTTTGACACAGTCTCCCACAGTATTCTTGCCAGCAAGTTAAAGAAGTATGGGCTGGATGAATATACTATAAGGTGGATAGAAAGCTGGCTAGATTGTCGGGCTCAACCGGTAGTGATCAATGGCTCCATGTCTAGTTGGCAGCCCGTATCAAGTGGAGTGCCCCAATGGTCGGTCCTTGGGCCGGTTTTGTTCAAAATCTTCATAAATGATCTGAAGGATGGTGTGGATTGCACCCTCAGCAAGTTTGCAGATGACACTAAACTGGGAGGAGAGGTAGATATTCTGGAGGGTAAGGATAGGATACAGAGGGACCTAGACAAATTGGAGGATTGGGCCAAAAGAAATCTGATGAGCTTCAACAAGGACAAGTGCAGAGTCCTGCACTTAGAACGGAAGAATCCAGTGCACCGCTACAGACTAGGGACCGAATGGCTAGGCAGCAGTTCTGCAGAAAAGGACCTAGGGGTTACAGTGGACGAGAAGCTGGATATGAGTCAACAGTGTGCCCTTGTTGCCAAGAAGGCCAATGGCATTTTGGGATGTATAAGTAGGGGCATTGCCAGCAGATCGAGGGACGTGATCGTTCCCCTCTATTCGACGTTGGTGAGGCCTCATCTGGAGTACTGTGTCCAGTTTTGGGCCCCACACTACAAGAAGGATGCGGAAAAATTGGAAAGAGTCCAGCGGAGGGCAACAAAAATGATTAGGGGACTGGAACACATGAGTTATGAGGAGAGGCTGAGGGAACTGGGATTGTTTAGTCTACAGAAGAGAAGAATGAGGGGGGATTTGATAGCTGCTTTCAACTACCTGAAAGGTGGTTCCAACGAGGATGGATTTAGACTATTCTCAGTGGTAGCGGATGACAGGACAAGGAGTAATGTTGCAGTCTCAAGTTGCAGTGGGGGAGGTTTAGGTTGGATATTAGGAAAAACTTTTTCACTAGGAGGGTGGTGAAACACTGGAATGTGTTACCTAGGGAGGTGGTGGAATCTCCTTCCTTAGAAGTTTTTTATCTCAGGCTTGACAAAGCCCTGGCTAGGATGATTTAATTGGGGATTGGTCCTGCTTTGAGCAGGGAGTTGGACTAGATGACCTCCTGAGGTCCCTTCCAACCCTGATATTCTATGATTCTATAAGTTCAAGGTCTCAGTCCTTATCCTCAAGGCACTCAATAGCCCGGGCCCAGCATATCTAAAAGATAGTCTAAAGCTTCAAGATGAATGTTGTGATCAACAGGCACAATGAAACTTTCCACCATGAGAGATAAGTTAGTTTGTGCAAGTGTCAGAACTTTATGGGGATCCCAGTCCAAGACTGAGGAATGATTTCTCACAAGAACTAAGCACCATCACAAATGTTGCCACCTTGCTTCAAGTGCAAGGTGCACTTCTTGGAGCTTGCCTTCTCTAATATAAACACATATACGGATGTACATTTTTTTAAAAAACCTACCAAGATAAAATATTCCACTGCTCACATAATTCTCCCTTTGGGGAGAGGATGAGAGAGTAAATGAACCTGATGTATTAAATGTTAGTCACATCACTTAATGCACTACTGAAAGACGTTCAGATACTATGGAGATGAAGGTGATATAAAAACCTATATAGAATAGAAGCAATCTTTGACTGGGACATTATAAAATTAGTCTGGACAAAACACTTGCAAATGTATGATAGAGAACAATTCTGTGCAGGTGGAAGGATGGTCTAAATAACCTAATAGGTCATTTCCAGCTCTTTGGTTCTGATTTTGTATTCACAGGTAGCTTCTGAGTAGCTATGAGGTCTGCTTAACATTAATGATTCGTTTTTAGCCTTTCTTAATACCAAATTGCTAACACTCTTCACTTCAGTGAATAATACACTTGACTCAATTTCACTCACTCACTGTGATGTAAGTGCCTGATAAAACATCATCTCCTTCCTTGGTCGTGTTTGACATTTCAGTTTCACGAAGCTCCCCCTACAAGTACAAAGTAATTTAAAGAACAAATTTCTTCCTAAGAAGAGCTCTCTCCTAAAGAGGAAGTCACTTATATGGCAGTGACAAAGCTACCCGTCAACATATCACAGATTCATGAAAGAAAGAAAGCATGCACATTTTAAATATGATAGTATCTACTTACATTACATAACTGTGAAAATGCAGTGTACTTTTGAAGACTTAACTCCAGTTAATACTACAGCAGTTTTGCAAATAAATCTCCTGTGCACTGATTCAGAAGCTCTGAAACTTCCACCATATACAGAATGTTAGAAAAGTGACTTGCTTGCTAGAGATGAATGAACTAAATCAATTAACTTACTGTGTTAGGTAATAGGTTAGAAGTAAGCTGCTGTTATAGTATGAGTTTTTGATAAACATCCCAGCACTTTATACATACTTGTAAGTATTCAACTATAAAACTTAGTCATATTACAGATGGCCTGTACTGATTATTTATATAAAGCTACAAAAGTAAGGATCAAAACCATCAAAAATATCTTTCTCTCTCAAATGCCAGCATGCTCACTCCATTGTACTATGTAGCTATACTGGGCCAGATTCTCAGGGGTGAAAATTTACTTCATTTATTTGAGGATCTTGCCCATAAAATCCAGATTTTGACTTCCACTTTTTCAATAGATAGTTTTGCAAAATGAAATTAATTCTTGCCTGTTTTCTTAGAAGTGCCAATTTTTCAAACATCTGTATGAAGCATCATGATTTCCTGATTTCCAGCACTGAGTGCTAGCATATATTAGGTTAGATCTGAGCCAGACAACTAACATATTGCCAAATGTATGGCCTGAATCTGCATTTTATAACTAGTTTAGTTTAAAGTTAGTCAGCAGACAAAACGGAGTTGCAGTGTTAGTAACACTTTTCAGGCCAAAGAAATAGAAAGAAAAAACGAAAACATATTTTGAATGGAACTGGGCAAATTTTTTGGGCAAATGGTAAATTCACTGGACCAATTCCTTTTTCTGGGGCACAAAAATTATTTGAGAATTCGGTTCAAATTCAACCAATAGTTTTGAGGTGGTGGAGCGGAGAGGAAAATGCAACAACAACAAACAAAAACCCTGAAGCAAAACTATTTTTGAACTAAACTTTTTTTTTAAGTTTTTCAGTTCAGCCATCAAACTGAAAATATTAATTCGCTCAACTCTAATTCTGAACCTAATTTGATCCTTATTCGCCAAGATACTGTGGGGAGTAGCTCATGTAGTAGCTCAGGGAGTAATGGTTATGTAAGGATGTGATCTTCAGAGATTAAAGGTCATCTTCCATTTTGAAAGGTGGAATTCTGGACTGCAGGAGGTAAATCAGACTATGGCTGTTGCTGGGCTCTCGTTTCTGTGTTATGTAATGTTTAAATAAAAATAATTCAGTTGTTACATACAATCTCCCTGTGCCTTAAGAACACACACACACATAAGCAAATGTTCAAGTGGTTTGTTGAACTGGGGCCTTAATTAGCAAATATATCGAGAGAAGTGGATGGGGGTTCCCATTAGCATAATGGGACATCTCTCACTTTTTTCTATATTGTTCATTCACTCGCATACCCATTTCATTTTAAAGCTCTTTGAGGCCACAGGTCAAGGGTGCGTGTCTAGTAAATCACTGGAGAAATCTCCAAGAATAGCAAATTATAGGCCAAATTTTCAAAATGTGTGATTTGGATGTATACTAAAGTCCTGATTCAAAGCCCATTGAAATCTTTGGATCCGGCCCTTATACTGTACACAAGGTATGAATCACAGGCTCCCTAAAAGCATCAGAATTTGTGCATCTCTGAAATCTGTCTGTAAATACCTAAGGTGCTAATTCAGATATAGACTTATAAAGTCTTTTTCTCCTTGACTGCTCTCATTCTCAAAAAAAAAGAAAAAAAATCCAATGGAATCAATAAAAAATATTGGCTGCTTTCAGGATTACTTTTTGTGATGAGCATTGAACAGAAACAATGAGTGTGTGAGCATAAATCAGTTTGTTCAAAAGATGTTTGAGTCTCTGCCAAACAGTTCTCTACAGCTGTATTGTACATTTGGGATGGGTTGAGCTCAGGCTGTGGGATTCTCTGTGGACTGTCCACAAGTTGGGAAGGGACTTTCAGGGCACAATTTGTTCTGAGCTAATGTTTAACACAGAAAACTGAGCCGAAACATGGCAAGAACAATAGAAAAAACAAAACATTTTGTTTAAAACTTGGCTTTATTCTTATCTCTCTCTGATCTGATCTCTCAAAATAGCAATGATACTACATTTGCCTGCCATGTTTTGGGGTTTTTTTATCTTCTTTATTGAAGCAGCACAAGTTTCTTCACCTTATTTTAAGGACAAGCTAATTGCTGCAAGCCTAAGAGTATTAGTGTAGCTTCTTACCAGGAGTTATATTTAAATTCTGTTTGCGAAACCCAAAACTTTTGTGGCTATTTTAACAGCAGACCAACTTATTCACAATAAAAATCGAGAAAGGACCAGATTCTTTGCTCTGTTGAGTGTAAATATGACATAGCAAACAAGTGCCAGGGAATTGGTTATAATGTCTCTTTGGCTCCCTGCCTGATACTTGACCTTAGCACAAGCTAGAGCAGTCTTGGGTCTACTTTAACTTGCTCCAGCTAGCAACAATCTCAACCATCCTCCTGTGTAACCCATCCTTGCCACTCCTCCTGCCTATCATGATACCATCCACATGCCCCTTCTCATATCCAGCATGCACATTTTTGTCCAGGGTTGTGAGGAGGGTGGTATAGAAATCAGTTATGCTGGCTCTGCACTCACTGGGCCAGTCTCCTCTCAATTTGTACAACCTGAATAGTGTAAGGGAGCACAGTAGGGAAGAAAATCTGGCCCAAAGATATTGGATACTTGTACTACATAGATCTTACTAGGGGGAAGTTTCTTTAATTTGTTTATTTAATTGAAAACTAATGATTAAAATTAATAATTGTAGTGGGAAAATTACTGGCCACAGTTTAAAGAAACAGAAAGGGAGCTCCAAATATGGGAGCATTTCTGTGTTTCCTGTAACTCACCAGCGCTGTAAGGTGATGTAAGTTACGCCAGTTAAGTTACATAACTTAAGTCACTATAACTTACATCGACTTAAAGCAGTGTCTACACCACGATATGTCGATGGGAGATGCTCTCCTGTCAACATAGCTTCCTCCTATTGTTGAGGTGGTTTAATTAAGTCGATGGGAGAGCACTTACCTGTTGACTTATCTTGTCTTCACAAGAGCCAATAAATAGATGCCGCTGCATCAATCACGCTGATTTAGTGTGTAGTGTAGACAAGGCCCTAGTACTATTTATCATAATCTTCATGCCTCTGCTTCAAATGGGGCAAAGAGAAAAGGATTCTGTGTAAACCGATTGAACCTTTGGTCCCAGATAGAGCTATGTGAACTTGGCCAAATATCTCTAGTAAGCCAAGCTAGTTTAAAAGATGAGGGTTTGCCAGTATCTAAATTATCTTTTCTTAAACACTCATTTAATAAAGTCTAGTGCTAATATATCAGTGATAATAGCCACTTTTCATTTCCATCATCTCAGTTCTCCCAATCCATGGTGATTAACATGCCCATTAATAATGTTATTATTACTTGTTTATTTGTAATAAGTTCATTGTGGAAAGGAAATCTCACACAAACTGTGATTGAAATAGATGACAGTTAACATAAAATACATTAAAAATACTATAAGAAAGCTGAACAATTAATCAGCGTAAAATGTGCATGCACCAATGCATTGCTTCCAGCAATACAACAGCTGTTCTTTTATGTATTTTTAACATCTACCAGTAATTCTTCTTTCATGATTAATTACAGCACAGTTGGCCTTCCTGGGTAACATTTTCCATTAATGCAACTACCCAGAATTAAACAAGGTCATCAAAATACATCATAATCAAGCAACCTATGAGTCCCCATGAATAGCTGGGTCGTAGTGCATTCGAGTGATTAGGGTGCTGAAGGGGGACTTAGGAGATGTTGGTTCTAGTCCTAGCCCTAACACTAATCTGCCGGAGGACCTAGGGCAAGTCACTTCACCCATCTGTAAAATCGGGATAATAATGCTTGCTTTCTTTGTAGAGTGTTTTGAGATCTATAGATGAAGAGGCAAGTATTATTGTTACTACCGATACTGGAAGGTAAATTCTGAACGTGTGCACACCTTCACTCAAGCCTGTTGGGCCTCCATTCCTATTGTTGAGGAGGCAATGTAAGCTCAGCAACCTGCTATCCTGCTTCACTCCCAGATCATCAGGGGATTCCCTGGCAGTCCCTTTTCCATCTCCTTTATAGTGTTTTTGGAAGCTACTGAATAGGTGCTTCTCAGGGTAGCCTGGGGGTATGCAGAGGTATTCCAAGGGGTACATCAACTCATTTAGATATTTGCCTAGTTTTACAACAGGCTACATAAAAAGCACTAGCAAAGTCAGTACAAACTAAAATTTCATACACACAATGATCTGTTTGTACTGATCTATATCCTGGTCAAGCAACACACCTAGGTAAATGCTTAATTTTGAGCATGTGAATGCTCCCATTGACTTTACTGGGATTACTCACATGCTTAAAGTTAAGCACTTGCTTCTTAAGTGTTTTGCTGTATCAGGGCCTTGGTTATGTTTTAATTGTTGTAATAAACCTACATAAACAGTTTCAAATTATGATGAAGTATTAATTAATTATACTGTCATGTGACTGATGATACCAAACATATGTACACATTTTTAAAGACATGGCTGGGTATCAGAAAATGTTTATATTAAAGGATTCACTTAACTGAAGCAATTAATGGATAACATTTATGTAGTTATTTAACAGCTTTAAAATTGCAGATGCTATATAGTCCAATTATTTAGCATAAACTACAGCAAATAATATGTGAAAAATAATTTAAATATGATACAATATGTTTAATGTGTACACAATTTGTACAATATCTTGTGGCATATAACTATTTCAGCATTTTCCATAAGATATCAATCTGTTGATGGCATATGACAATGTGGCAGGTTAGTATGTCTTTATATATTTAAAATAAATGTACATATATTTGCATGCCCTTTTTTCCACAGCAACAGTTGGGCTTATTTCCATGTTAATTTGACTCATTATATGCATATGATGAATTATTAATGAATGTAGTATTTCAGGTATTAAACAGTTGTTTAGACTTCTATAATATATAATATAATAAATTGAGTGCTAAACACTCAGCAAGAGAGAGAAGGAATTATCTCACCCATTAGGAAGATGAAGTTAGGCAGTGGAATGTTAAAATACATGCAGCACTGGTCTAAATCTGCTCCTGTTGAAGTCAGTTGCAAAACTCCCTTAGATTCCTATAGTAGCAGAGTTAGATAATCATAGACTCATACAAGGGTAGGACTGTAAGGGACCTCAATAGGTCATTTAGTCCAGTCTCTTGCACTCAAGGAAGGACTAAGTATTATCTAGACCATTCCTGACATGTATTTGTGTAACCTGTTCTTAAAAATCTCCAAAGGTAGAGATTCCACAATATCCCTTGCTGCAATGTAAGGCCATTACTTCTTGCCCTATACTCAGAAGTTAATGAGAATAATTTTTCAACCCCGCTCTTTGTAACAATCTTTTATGTACTTGAAAATTATCATGTCCCACCTTAGTCTTCTCTTCTCCAGACTAAACAAACCCAGTTTTTTCAATCTTTCCTCATCAGTCATGTTTTCTAGACCTTTAATCATGGTTGTTGCTCTCCTCTAGACTTTCTCCAATTTGTTCACATCTTTCCTGAAATGTGGAGCCCAGAACTGGACACAATACTCCAGCTGAGGTCTTACAAAGTGCAGAGTAGAGCGGAAGAATTACTGCTTGTGTCTTGCTTACAACACTCCTGCTGATATATCCCCAAATTATGATTACTTTTTTTGAAACAGTGTTAAACTGTTGACTCATATTTAGCTGGTGATCCACTATAATCCCCAGATCCCTTTCCCCAATACCCCTTCCTAGGCAGTCATTTCCCATTTTGTATGTGTGCAATTGATTGTTCCTTCCTAAGTGGAGTACTTTGCATTTGTCCTTATTCAATTTAATCCTACTTACTTTGGACCATTTCTCCAGTTTGTCCAGATCATTTTGAATTTTAATCCTATCATCCAAAGCACTTGCAACCTCCTTCTCCCAGCTTAGTATCATCCACAAACTTTATAAATGTACTCTCTACCCCATTATCTAAATCATTGATGAAAATTTTGAAGAGAACTAGACCCAGGACTGATCCCTTCAGGGCCCCATTTAATGTGCCCTTTCAGCTTCACTGTGAACCACTGATAACTACTTTCTGGGAATGATTTTCTAACCCGTTATGCAGCCACCTAACTGTAGTTCCGTCTAGGTTGTATTTCCCTAGTTTGTTTATGAGAAGGTCATGTGAGACAGTGCCAGAAGCCTTACTAAAGTGAAGATATACTACATATACCACTTCCCCGCATCCACAAGGTTTGTTACCCTGTCAACCCTATTAGATCAGTTTGACGTGATTTGTTCTAGACAAATCCATGTCGATTGTTACTTATCACTTTATTGTCTTCTAGGTGTTTGCAAATTAATTGCTTGATTATTTGCTCCATTATCTTTTTTGAGAGCTGAAGTTAACCTGACTGGTCTATAATTTCCCAGTTTGTCCTTTTTCCTCTTTTTATAGATTGGCACTACATTTGCCCTCTTCCAGTTCTCTGGGACCTCTCTCATCTTCCATGAGTTTTTTTTTTTAAGATAATTACTGATGGGTCTCATATCTCCTCAGTCAGCTCTTTGAGTATTTTAGGATGTATTTCATCAGGTGCTGCTGACTTTAAGATATCTAACTTTTCTAAGCAGTTTTTAACTTGTTCTTTCCCTATTTTAGCCTCAGATTCTGCTTCATTTTCATTGGCATTCATTATGTTAGATGTCCAATCTCTACTAACCTTTTTGGTGAAAACTGAAACAAAAATGGCATTTAGCACTTCTGCCATTTCATCATTTTCTGTTATTGTTTCCGCACCCCACATTTAGTAGTGTGCCTACCCTGTCCTTGGTCTTCCTCTTGCTTGGAATGTATTTGTAGAATGGTTTCTTGTTACCCACTATGTCTCTAGCTAGTTTAATCTCATTCTGTGCCTTGACCTTTCTAATTATGTCCCTACATATGTGTGTGGGGGGGAGGGGTGTTATAGTCATCTTTCATAATTTGACCTAATGCCCACTTTTGTAGGATTCTTTTTTTTTAAGTTTCAGATCATTGAAGGTCTCCTGGTTAAGGCAGGGTGGTCTCTTACCATATTTTTTATCTTTCCTATGCAGTGGGATAGTTTATCTTATGCCCTTTGGAAACCTACCAACTCTCTCAAGCTCTTTTTCCCCTTAGGACTTGCTTCCCATGGGATCTTAACTACCAACTCCCTGAGTTTGCAAAAGTCTAATGCTGGGTGCTTTAGAAAATCCAGCCAAGACTTAAACACCTGCAGCTGGCCCAGGTCAGGTGACTCGGGCTTGGTTTACAGGGCTTTTTAATTGTGATGTACACGTTTGGGCTTGGGATGGAGCCCGGGCTCTGAGACCCTTCTCCCTAATGTGGTCTTAGAACTCAGCTTCCAGCCCTAGCCCAAATGTCTATACCACAGTTAAACAGCTCTGCATCCCAAGCCCTGTGAGCCCAAGTCAACTGACACAGGCCAGCTGCAGGTGTTTAATTGCATTATAGACATTCACTAAGTGATTGCCCCAATGTTACACAAGAGTTCTGCCAGAGCAGGGAATTGAAGGTGGGTTGCCCTAACCACAGGGCCATCCTTTCTCTTATTTTGTATGCAAAAGCCACATTTCAGTGGTTTGAGCATTGGCCTGCTAAACCCAGTGTTGTGAGTTCAATCCTTGAGGGGGCCATTTAGGGATCTGGGGCAAAAATTGGGGATTTGTCCTGCTTTGAGTAGGGGGTTGAACTAGATGACATCCTGAGGTCCCTTCCAACCCTGATCTTCTGTGATTTCAGCACACAAATCACAATCAAAGCAGGTAATTACACTTCTACATCTCTGTTTGCACACACAAATGGAGGATTTGCACATGCAGACTTTATGGGCATTGTAAGATACCTGAATTTGAAAATAAGTTATTTAAATAATATAAAATGAACTAGTCAATTAGTTATTTCAAAAGACCATATGAAATAGCATATTATTTTCATTATTTCTTTATGTTCAAATAAGGACAATAGATCGTCATATCATGGACCATTTGGAGTTTATTCATTGCATATAACTGGTTCACTTGATTTATAGTAACCTATGTTGCTCAATATGCACTGTGCATGCACTGTGGGACTGGAAGTTATGCATGCTGTGAACATTTTTGTGGCTCGTGTTGATGCCATTTTTCTGACTATTCAGTACAACAGATCAGATAATGAAAAAAACCTGATACACAAATGTATTTGCTACTAAAAGGGCTGAAAGTTAAAGGGTGCTTTGTTTCTGTTTGAAGGGCAATTTTTAACAAATATTTAACAAATATTTTAACAAATATTTAAGGCCCAGATTCTCAATGGAAGATAGATCCTTAAACAACTTTGAGGATCTGGGCCTTAGATAACCACATTTTAGCACAAATGGTTAGCTGTTGGAACCTTTGTACCCAAAGTACGATATACACTATTAATTATTTGCTATTTATCATTTACTAGTCTCGTGTTCAAAAAAAATCAGTCAGCCAATATCAATGCCATCACAGAAGTAATACATGCATGTGCGCACGTGCATATGCATACTTTCCTTTAGTAACTGTTTGCAATGTTTTTAAGGTTACTTATTATACCATTTATAAGTTGTGGAAAGTCTCCTTCACTGCAAGTGATAGAGGACAATTATTTGGGTAGCTGAGGGACCAGAGTTCTAATCCCCACTCTGTTCATATGTATGATTCTCTGGTAACTTATTGTAATGAGGGATACACTGCAGAAGAGCTCTGGCTTGAAATACCTTGATCCAAAATGTTGGCCATTGTCATTGAGTCCCTCTGAAGGGGGAAGAAGGCTCCAGCACAGCTCATTCTCAGTCTTGTAAGGTGTTGAACATTCTGGCCCTGATCCAGAAAATCTACCTTTAAATATATGACTAGTCCCATTGACATCAATATAAATACGTTTACAGGATTTGTTGAAGAGGAATGGACTTGAGCACATGCTTAAAGCTAAACACGTGCTTAAATGATTTGCTTGTTGGTGCTTAAGTGCTTTGATGTACTGGGTCCCAAATGCACGACACTTTAGAGAAAAAAGCATTAGCACCACAGGCCTGGGAGAAGACAGTCCAGTTACACCTGTTCTGCTCCTGCTACAGCATAAATGCACCACACTTGCCTTCTGCAGGTATTGTTGCAAACAGAAATTTGTTCCTACAGCTCTTTCTAGGAAGCAAATGAAAAGAGGTCCAAATACCACCAAAGTGAATCTGTGATTTTTATAGTTGAATAGATGTTTGTGACTATTCACCCAGCTTTGCTACTAGCCCTTCTACTGCTATAGCATAAATAGGACAAGCACCACACTGTGAATAGGGATTAAGGATGCACAGAAGCTGCATTTAGCTCCAATGGAAGAAGTTTATTTCATCATGGTGATTCTCATTTATGGGCTACACATTGAAAATGAACAGAGAATCCTATAATCAGAGGTCCAGATTAAATTGTTCATCATGGAACAAATATATCGGTTAGAAAATCACAAATCAGTATTTGTTTTGGTATATCTGAAAACATTAAAAACATCAAACTGATGGCTGTTTGTGTATTTCTTAAGCCTGTTGAAGGCAACCAAGCAGAATTCCATGAAATTGCATTTTCTCCATAATGAAATTCAGAGCTCTTTCAGATCCAATGTAAACAATATCAGAAGTAAAGAACCTAATTAATTTAATACTGACATTAGCTCACTCAGTCTTGAGAGGTATGCTTGTTCTAGAGAGGGACGAGCGATGAGAAAGCCTTGGAGGCACAAACCAGGTATTGTCTAGGTTTCATGTAAAATACGGTATTGTTCTCACTGCACCTGAATGCTTGCCAATTGATATGCAACTTTGTTTAGTTGCCAGCTGGGCAACTAAATAAGCTCTCACTTATTGCATATATAAAGAGACTGCAAAGGAGCTTTCTGAGGTTTTGTGCAAGGATAGTGCCAAAACCAACTATGCCTTAGCAAGATGTGCTACTCATCACTGGTGTTAACAATAGACACTGTTGTGTTTTGAATATATAATTTCTCATTTGCAATGGCAAAAGAGTATTGTTTTGTGTATAAGGCACTGGACTGGGACTCAGAATAGCTGAGTTCAAGTTCTGGTTCTGCCATACATGTCTGCTGTGACCTTAGGTAAGTCACTTAATCTCTTTGTGCATCACTTCCCAGTCTTCTGCTTGTATCCCTTTCTCCCACCCGTTCAAGGTCTTGTGTATTTAAAATAAAAGCTCTTCAGGAAAGGGACTGGCTTTCACTTTGTTTGTACAGTGCCTAGCACAACGAGGGCTCAAGCTCAACTGGGGGCTCTAGGCATGCTACCATCATGCAGCAATTTTAGAAAAACAAAATTAACTCGCTCCTTTCTCTGCAAGTACACACAAAAGCCATATTCAAAGTTCATCCTTGCACAGCCAGAGAGGACTGTGTGAAATTCAGGTTTATTTCATGGAATTTAGCATTAATATTTTTTTCTCATTTTGTATCATTTTGTATTACTCAGTTCTCTGTAAATTACACTTTAAGAGACTGATGCAGCATTCTGGGATAGCCAGGGATTCCCTATACCAGTTGTGCAGCATAAAGTGATCACCAAGAGCTTAAGATCAGGATCTGGATACCTGCATTTTTATGGGCGGTATAAAATTTGGATTATTCTAAACTATTCATTCCTTATTTTTAAGTGTTGGTTTTAGAGATGATGTGCTAGGTAAATGCACGTTTGTCACTTAGCAATGTCAACTGTTCTTTTAAATAAAGTCTTTTTGTTTCTGGAATGTATTTAAATTTCAGTTTAACTCAAACACTTTTGTTTAAAGATGCATATAGTTTTTAAAGTAATCTAAAATAGAAAAATATTTAAATAAAGACTTAGGTTATAAAATGACATTTACAACTCAGGTACGCAATACCTTAAAATACATCATTTTAAGATGCACTGAACTAGTTAAGAAAAGTTAGGGTATCTTGATCTTGACATTTTGATTCTTCAGCATATTCTCCTTCTACTGCTTTCTCAATGTTGTAATTTCCATAAGTACCATGTGGCTGCCAAGAGCTAATTCAGAGGTGAGATCACCATGCCAATTGGCTGAGGGTGTAATATCAGATCTTATAATAAGTGCCATGTTTTATATAGCTGTAAAAACAGATTCTTTTTTGTTCTTGGAATAATTGTGATGAAAGCAGAGATGGGCCTAGACTATGAAGTCCACAGCTGAACTTCCCCAAAGCTCTGGAGGGTTGGATTTCAGAGGGTTAAGTTCAACTCCATTTCTAGTTTAAATAGAAGAAGCTAGCTGGCAACACACGCCTATCCATCTCTAATGTAAGTAAAAAAAGCTTCTTAATTTTTTTAAAGGAACCGTACTCAAATTTGGCTATTAGATAGGTTTACAAATCACACCTATCTGTAAAGAGGTGGCCTAGTCTGCAAAGTCTATAATCTGCACTGAATACACGCTTTCCCTCATCATCTTTGGGGAGATTTTCAGATACACAAAATGACAGCTGGTTGTTAACTAGTGAAAGTCAATGGGAATTAGGTCCCATATTTCCTTTTAAATTCTCTCTCTCTTTCTTGTTGAATGTACAATATCAAAACATTAAGGTGGGCAAATCTCAGCTGTTGTAAACTGTCATAAATCCACAGAGGGCTATCACAGTTTACATCAGCTGAGGATCTGCCCCATGACTAATGACAATGATTGAAACTAGATATGACTGAGTCAGGCCCCATTGCATGGGCAGCTTGACTGAGTGGTCAGAGCCCAGAGTCAGAGTTTTGGTCAGCAGTTATTCAAAGGGTCACAGCCAAAGCCGAAAGCCACATGTTAAACTGGGGTTGGAGCCAGAAGTCATGCCATGAGTCGACCCACAGTCAGTATCTAGAGTTAGGGCAAGAAAGCAGGAACAGGTTGTAGTAAAAGGAACAAGAAGCAAGGACCCAGGAGAAGAAACAGGAACTTAGTCTCAGGAGTCAAGTCACCGGCAGGCCTAACAACTAACTGCTCAGTCAAGCAGTGTGTCAGGAACAGGAGCAGTCTGCTGCTAATCAGATGATCCTTCTGAGGCAACATGTGCATCCTCTGTTTGCAGGGTATGAGCTGTTTCCTTATCTACCCTTGTCATAAATATAAAGGGAAGGCTAACCACCTTTAAATCCCTCCTGGCCAGAGGAAAAAAACCTTTTCACCTGTAAAGGGTTAAGAAGCTAAAGATAACCTCGCTGGCACCTGACCAAAAAGACCGATGAGGAGACAAGATACTTTCAAAGCTGGGGGTGGGGGAGAAATAAAGGGTTCTCTCTGTCTGTGTGTTGCTTTTGCCGGGACCAGAGCAGGAATGCAGGTCAGAACTCCTGTACAGAACTCCTGTAATAAGCAATCTAGCTCGATATGCCTTAGATTCTGTTTTGTTTAAATGACTGATAAAATAAGCTGTGCTGAATGGAATGTATATTCCTGTTTTTGTGTCTTTTTGTAATGTAAGGTTTTGCCTAGAGGGATTCTCTATGTTTTGAATCTAATTACCCTGAAAGGTATTTACCATCCTGATTTTACAGAGGTGATTCTTTTACTTTTTCTTCAATTAAAATTCTTCTTTTAAGAACCTGATTGCTTTTTCATTGTTCTTAAGATCCAAGGGTTTGGGTCTGTGTTCACCTATGCAAATTGGTGAGGATTTTTATCAAGTCATCCCCAGGAAAGGGGGTGTAGGGCTTGGGGGGATTTTGAGGGGAAAGACATTTCCAAGTGGACTCTTTCCCGGTTATATTTTGTTAGACGCTTGGTGGTGGCAGCCATAAAGTCCAGGGACAAAAGGTAAAATAGTTTGTACCTTGGGGATGTTTTAACCTAAGCTGGTAAAAATAAACTTAGGGGGTTTTTCATGCAGGTCCTCACATCTGTACCCTAGAGTTCAGAGTGGGGAAGGAACCTTGACAACCCTTATAGCGTGGTGCAAAAGATAAGGTGCTGGTTAGTAACCCTGCAGGTGTGGGTTCAAAATGTGTACTGCCTGACCCCCTTCTTCTCCCTTATCTGATGGAAGGCCTCAGGTGCCTTGGGGGCAGGTTTTTCAGGATAAGCCATGTGGAAGGTCTATAGTTTTGCATGGATATGATGGGCTGGCTCCCAAGAGCAATCTTTGACTGGGAAGGTTGTGGGCCAAATCAAATAATACAGGGTTCCTCTACATATTTGGGAATCCATGATATGTTGAATTATGTACTCCTCATAGCCCTGTACTTGAACCAGGCTCGGGCAATGGTGATCATCAAGAAAAAGTTTCAAGGGGGTTATGTGAAATACCAGCTGGATCTTTCAGGACCAAGGGAGCTGCAAATCAAATGCCACCAGATTGATCTGCCAAAGAATGGTGTAAAGGCCTGTATACTGATGGTCCAATTTGTGTGTACAGCCTGTGTGTAGATATTTAGTGAACAACCATACTTTATGACCAACCTGAAAATGTGCATGATATTTGTAGGCTATTTTGGCAGCTTCCAAGTGCTCCTTTAAGTAAACCTGGGTTTCTGTATGAAATGTGAGGCAGCCATGGATGAGGGGACAGAAGGAGGCAAGCATGGATGAAAACCATAACTTGAGTGGAGAGGACTAAAGCAAGTGGAAGCATGTTCTGCTTTTTTGTAAGTGAATTCGGCTAACAGGATTAATATACCCCAGTTATTTTGGCAGTGGTTCAGGAAACAGCATAGACACTTTTCAGGTACCCAGTTGACCCATTCCAACTGACCAGTCATTTGGGGATGATGGGAAGTGGATGTATTAGAACAGAACTCAAGGAAGTGAAACACCTGCTTCTAGAACCTGTATATTAACAGAGAGTGTTGATCTGCGGTAAGATGATCAGGGAGGCCATGGATGTGAAAAACAAGTGTGATGAGGAGTCTGCAGACAGGAGATGTATGCATGGTATAAAAAGGACCATTTTAGTTAGTTGATCCACTATGGCTAATAGGGAGCTTTGCCCTTCAGATTCTGGTAGTTCTACTATAAAATTGAAGGTTATACATGACCAGGGTTGGGAAATTGATTATGGATGGTATCAGGAGGCCAAAAGGCTTACTTCAGGAAGTCTTAGTCTGAGCACAGGGGTATCAGGACCTGAGATAGGATTGGACATTGTTCTGTATCTGGGGCCACCAGTATGAGAAGGCTACATGAATCTTGAATTCCAGCACCTTAAATCTTGGGGAACCTTCAGGGATCTATAGATGGTCATTGTCATAGAAGAAATCATTGACCCAGGATTTATGGCATAGGGCAGTGCCAGGGAGGCTCTTTTTGGATGATGTTATGACCTTTGCAAAAGGATCATCAGGGAAGGAAACTCTAAGAGAGGTAAGATCCACAAAGGAAATGGTGTGATTTCAGTATGCCGGGTAGTGGTTCTTCAGGGTTCACAGTTTCCATTAGTACTTCCCCTTTGTCAAGTTTCCTTCCCCACTCTGAACTCTGGGGTACAGATGTGGGGACCCACATGAAAGACCCCCTATGCTTATTTCTACCAGCTTAGGTTAAAACTTCCCCAAGGCACAAAGTCTTTGCCTTTGGATTAGGTAAAAGGCTGCTACCACCAAGTGTTTTACACAAAGAACAGGGAAAGGACCACTTGGAGTTCCTATTTCCACAAAATATTTGACCAAACCCTTACACCCCCTTTCCGGGAGAGGCTTGAGAATAAACAAGATGAGCACAAACTCCTTGGATTTTTAAGACCCCAAAAAACCAATCAGATTCTTAAAAATCAGAACGTTATTAGAAGAACAAAAAAAGATAAGAGAACAACTCTGTAAGATCAGAATGGAAGATAATATTACAGGCAGTCAGATTCAAAACATAGAGAATCCCTCTAGGCAAAACCTTAAGTTATAAAAAGACACAAAAACAGGAATACACATTTCCTCCAGCACAGTGAATTTACAAGCCAAAACAAAGAAAACCTAATGCATTTTCTAGCTAGATTACTTACTAACTTTACAGGAGTTGGAGAGCTTGCATCCTCGATCTGTTCCCGGCAAAGGTATCACAGACAGACAAAAAACTTCTCCCCCCTCCAGATTTGAAAGTATCTTGTCCCCTCATTGGTCATTTTCGGTCAGGTGCCAGTGAGGTTACCTTAGCTTCTTAACCCTTAGCAGGTGAAAGATTTTGCCTCTGGCCAGGAGGGATTTTATAGCACTGTATACAGAAAGGTTGTTACCCTTCCCTTTATATTTATGACACTCTTTCATAAAAGTGTGTCCACTTTACTATTCTTGTGGCCTGAGAGGTACGTGATTTTAAAGTTGAGCCTTGAAAAGGACGGGGCCCAATGTAACTGCATCTGATTCAGCAACTTGGCAGATCATATATGTTCCAGATTTTTGTGGTCTGTTAAGACTAGTATGAAGTGCTTGGCTCCCTTGAGGTAGTGTCACCATGTCTCAAGCCCCACCTTAACTGTGAGTAATTCCTTGTCAGCTCTTTCATAATTGCATTCAGCTGGAGTAAGTTTTTTTGGGGAAAATGCACATGGACACATCTATTGCTGGGACCCAGTTCTTTTGGATATTATCACCCCAATGGCTATATCAGAGACATCAGCCTCAAGGGTGAAGGGCTGGTCTGGATCAGGGTGGGCCAACATTGGGACTCAGGTGAAAGCTAACTTTATATATTCACAAAAAGAAAAGGAGTACTTGTGGCACCTTAGAGACTAACCAATTTATCTGAGCATAAGCTTTCGTGAGCTACGGCTCACTTCATCGGATGCATACTGTGGAAAGTACAGAAGATCTTTTTATACACACAAACCATGAAAAAATGGGTGTTTACCACTACAAAAGGTTTCTCTCCCCCCACCCCACTCTCCTGCTGGTAATAGCTTATCTAAAGTGATCACTCTCCTTACAATGTGTATGATAATCAAGGTGTGCCATTTCCAGCACAAATCCAGGGTTTAACAAGAACGTTTAAGGGAGGTGTAGGAAAAAACAAGGGGAAATAGGTTACCTTGCATAATGACTTAGCCACTCCCAGTCTCTATTCAAGCCTAAGTTACTTGCGATATTACAACAGAAAAACTTCAAAACCAGACTCCAGCGAGAGACTGTTGAGTTGGAATTCATTTGCAAATTGGATACAATTAACTTAGGCTTGAATAGAGACTGGGAGTGGCTAATTCATTATGCAAGGTAACCTATTTCACCTTTTGTAGTGGTAAACACCCATTTTTTCATGGTTTGTGTGTATAAAAAGATCTTCTGTACTTTCCACAGTATGCATCCAATGAAGTGAGCTATAGCTCACAAAAGCTTATGCTCAGATAAATTGGTTAGTCTCTAAGGTGCCACAAGTACTCCTTTTCTTTTTGCGAATACAGACTAACACGGCTGTTACTCTGAAACCAGTCTTTATATATTCAAAAGCTTGACGGGCCTCCAGGTGCCAGTGAAACTGTGCAGGTTATCAAGGATGGTGATTATGGGGGATATAATTTTTGGAAAAACATGGAATAAATATGCTGTAGAACAAAATCCCATGAATTTCTGAATGTCTCAGTTATGCTGGGACTCTGCCCATTCCCAAACTTCCGACACCTTATGACGGTCCATCCATAGTCCTCCCACTAATAGGATAAACCCTAAAAATTAGATGGATGACTGATCAAAAGCGTACATCTCCAGTTTTGAGTATAACTCATGCTGTTGCAATCTTGTGAGAACTCCACAGATGTGGTGGTCAGGGCTTGCTTTATCACTGGAATATCTTAAGATATCATCTAGATAAGCAAATACATACTGATCTAGGATGTCTTGAAATATGTCATTAATAAGGTGCTGAAAGGTAGTGGGGGTGTTAATAAAGCCAAAGGGCCTTACTAAATATTTGAAATACTCATGCCTAGTTCTAAAGGCCATCTTCCACTCATCCCCTGCTATGATGCAAATTAGGTTATGTAGTTCCCTAAAATTCAATGTGGTGAACAGCTGGACTGACCGTACTTGATCCAAGAGCTCCAGGATTAATGGCCGTGGGTACCAGTTGGGTAGTTAAGTGCCCTGTAGTCCAAGCAAAATCTCAAAGTTTTTGAGATACTCAATACTTTAATAAAAAGTATTGAGGCACCTGTGGGGGAGGTAGAGTAGAGGATAAAGCCTTTTTCTAGATTTTCCTGGATGTACTCTCTTAAGGCTGCTAGCATGGGCTTGAACATAGAACACATGCATCCAAACAGAATTTTAGCTCCAGGTTAAAGGCCTATGGGACAATCGTAACCACAATGTGGGAGTAATGTGCTTTCCTTTCATTTTTAAAGACGTCGTGGGGTAGTCTCAGTATTTTAAAGGAGGCATGGTTCATAATGGCAAATTGGTGTTTCTAGATCCAACAGAGTGACTGGCAAGTGGGAAGTGGAGGGGCTTCTGGGTTCTTGGAGCAGGGTTCTCAGCTTGAGTTTTAGGATTCTGGGTCCTTGAACCAGAAGGCAGTTTTCCCTATAAAAGATCAACATGGAAGAAATAATGTGCTGTGACCTTAGAATATGGGGGTCATGCTGGATTAGCCAGGGTGCCCCCAAAATCAAGGTAAAATGCAGGGACCTAATAAGACTGAGTCATAGGACTTCCTGTTGTTCCCCAGTCACCACTTTCAAACGTACAGACTCCTGAGTACCCAGGCCCAACGTCAGTTTACACCAGGGTGGTTGTGGGTTGTACCAGGAAGCCAAAGACCCATGTTATAGAAAAAGCAATGAAATTATCCCACACACCTGAGTCAATCAGTGCCCATTGCATGGGGAAGGCCCCCTTGTCCTGTGGGATCTGCAGTTGCAGGTAAATCTGTAGAAGTGAGGAGGAAAGAGTACCTCCTGGTTGAACATAACCTTGGGATCTTTTGATGGTGGTGCCCAAACTCAGGACCCCAACTGAGTCTAGGCCTAATCTTTTCTCATTGTCGGGCTGGTGGAGATTTTGGCAGGGCATATGGATATAGTGTGTCCTGCTTCTCCACAGCAGTAAGAGGTTTTCCCATCTCCCGTGCTCTCACTCACTTGGGGACAGGTGGGGTTGCATCATATCTATCTGCATGGGCTCGACCAGGGCCAAGTTTCCTTGAGTCTGAGGGCTGAACCTTGGGCAAGTGCAGTGGGCTTCCTGAATTCCAGTTGTTATTCATGAAGCCTGTTGTCTATCCTGATACACAGGTCCATAAAGGCCTCCAACCTAGTGGGAGTGACTACCTGTGCCAGCTCATCCTTTAATTCATCACAGAGAACAAGACAAAACTGATGGATGACTGGGACATCATTCCAGGCAGTGTCTGTGGCCAGCTGTCTAAACTGGGTGACATACGAAGGGGCTAACCCAAGGGGTTGCCAAACTTACGTAAGGTAAATCTGCCATGCAAGATTTATGCAGATCATCAAAAATGGTGATGAACTCTTGAGGAAGGAGTCTCAGCTTGCCATCACCAGGTAATCCTGCTCTAGAAAGGGAGACGTCCATCCTAAGTCTTTTCCAGTAAGGAAGCTAACAGTCCCACCTTGACCTGGATCTTGGTGTATTCCTGGGGCTGGAGCATAAATAGGAGTCTGCATTAGGTAATAAACACAATAAACTTGCTACAGGTACCATTATATCTCTCTGGTAATAGAACGCTGGGGCCAGTCACCCAAACTGGTGGCATATGGTGAGAAAAATGAGCACCCACAGCTGGTCTGAGTTCTGTAACTTTTTCCTGCGGAGAACAATTTTCCATTTGGAGATGCTGCACTTTATCCTTCACACTCTGGTTCTCACTTGGAGGATAGTGATCTGTTCCTGCAGATTCACAGGCCCCAAAGGCAACAGTGAGATGGGCACCACAGCAATGTCCAGGAGTTCAGCAACAAGTACTAGAAGAGACCGAGAGAGGTCTGAGCAAACTGTCAAGGCCCTTAGTATGAGTAGTCTGACCTAGTGGCTGGAGCCCAGAGTAGAGTAGGAGTCAGGAGTCATGCCAAGAGTCACATCCAGAGTCAGAAGCCATACCACTGGTTAAACTGGAGTCAGAGCTAAATGTTACACCAAGGGTCAAACTGGAGTCTGTAAGTGGAGTTAGGGTGAGGAAGGTTAAACTGGAGTCAGAGCTAAATGTTACACCGAGGGTCAAATTGGAGTCTGTAAGTGGAGTTAGGGTGAGGAAGGTTAAACTGGAGTCAGAGCTAAATGTTACACCAAGGGTCAAATTGGAGTCTGTAAGTGCAGTTAGGGTGAGGAAGGAGGTAAAGCACATTGTAAAAGAAACCAGGAGCTGGAACCAGATAAGGTTGCCAACCCTCCAGGATTGCCCTAGAGTCTCCAGGAATTAGATGAATTTATAATTAAACAGTATGTCCTGTGAAGAAAACTCCGGGAGTATGTCCAGCCAAAACTGGCAACTCTTGGGGTCCTTAGGACATCAGAAGTCCTGAGCAGGCACAGCTGAGGGCCTTATTCCTGACACACAGAGGGTAAGGCTCTCACCTGACACCGCAAGCTTGACTTCAAGACTCCTGACAGGCTGCCATCTCTTTCTCCACCTTTCTGCATTGCATATCTGTCCTGATGTAACAACTTGCTATACCAATACTGGGCCTCATTTGAGCAGAAGCTGCCAACTTTCACAGAACTGTTAAGTATTTTAGAAATGGACAAATAGGAGATTGGGATGAGATCACAGAAATCATTATACATGTAAATGGACAGGCAAAGAAATACCTTTTCTAAAATATTTCAGATTTGGTATGCTTTGGTAAATGAGACACTTGGACTCCATAGGGGACCATCACCTTGTAGGTACTCTCATGGGAAAATGTTTTCTGCGTAAAATGCTAACTGAAATATTTCATTTTTTTTCTTCCCTGGATTAGCACGAGATTTTTCATTTATTGAAGACGTTAGGTTGGAGTGCTAGGAGACTGATTATTTTTTATATTCCAGCTTTTGTATAAGTTAATTCCCTTCATGATTTGGCTGACTGAAGTTTTAAAATGAAGAACTTTGATTTATTGCAAACATTGTGTTGGAAAATGTAAAGGCTGACTTGTCTGAGAGTTAAGATTGATTCCAGAATTTCTCCAAAAGACCTGTTTTCAACTATCTTTTCAAGTACAAGATTGAAGTCTCTCGTCATATTCTCATGCCTGTAGAGTCTTGTAAGAAGAAGCAAGTGAATATAAGGTGGGAGATTTTGCATGTTTGTATATTTCCATGTGAGCATTTTTCACTAGAATTTCTGGTTTTCCAGAAGATGAGTTTGGATAATGTGAAAACTATAAAACACCCTACTTGTTTTGTATACAAGAAATGTGGCACGGTGCTCATTCTCAAGTATAGTAGTGTTGTGGAAAAAATTACCATGCATTACAATTAATTAAACAATTATTACAATCCCCCCTTTTGTGCTTTTAGCACAACTATTAGTCTTAAACCTTCATTTTTATTAAACCTTGTATTTTTGATTTTAAATCAAATGGCTCAGCCTTTGGGGTTTTAGTTGACTGCAATGACAATGCATGATTAGAATGAATATGGAAGGTGTTAGTATTATTACCTCTTTTACAACATCAATATAATTTAAAACTAAACAACAAAACTAAAAGCATTAACATTCTCATTGTAACAATATGATGGGGTTGTGGTATAGCCTTAGTCACAGAACGCAATACATCATACTTAGTACATAAAGTAGACACTCTATAGGCTGTATGAGAAGCATTTTTTTTATTATTTGGTATATATTTTGAAGTATATGAATTTGCTTTTGTAATTCAGAGATTTTCTAGACCTTTGGCAGGAGTGAAAGCAAACTTTGGAATCTATCAGGTACTAAGGCAGTCCAATTAAAGGGTATCTGAAACTTAAGGGCTGATTGTAAAATTTTAACAGCAGGCCAATAAATAATATTGCCTGCAGCGGTGGTGAGATTGAAATGTATGTCTTGCAAAGTGGTGGCCTTAACATACACACAGCTATTGTTTGCTTGGAAAAGCAGGTGTCCTGTCAGGGTAGTTCCTTGTCCCTTACCCTCCCAACAAACATTGTTATGTACTGTAGCAACTTCCCCGGGCTTCAGTTTGCATACACACTGGAGCTGCGGGGGTTCTAATGGCCAGAGCATCCACTGACTTCCTATCCCTATTCAAATTTTGGGTGTTATTCTAGGAGCACTGACTATGAATTGGTTAGGCATACAAGGTAGTTTAATTTTCCAAATGTTTTGGTGAATTATCCAATCCCACATGCATCCTCCCCACGGACCCGGAAGGATTCGGTATGTGGGAGCCCACACCCCTCCAACGGGTCAGTATGCCTGGAAGGAGCATTGCGAATGTCTGCACTTCCACCCAGAAAGTTTCCAAGTATGTCTCCAGGGCCATAGATTAGATGATACTTCTGAAGTATTTGTAAGGGCAGTGGGTCAAGTTTGATGCTCAAGATCACTCCAAATGGCCATCAGCTGGTCATTCAGGAAATCCCAAATTTCTAAACATGCCAGATCCCACTGCAATTTCTTCCCAGCCTCAGTGATATTTAGCACTATTGTTGTTAGCAGTTTCTGGATTATTGAACTAAGGGCAGAAATAACACGTAATTCACCAACTCCAGCCTGCACCTGAGTTAACTGTGCTCCAGGGCCTTTTTCAATTGTCCCATTTTTTCTTCATGCTGCTGGCCTTTATAAATGTTCCAAACCACAGCCGCGCTATTGGCTTCATCCCATAAGCATCCAGCCAGGTCCCTCTTTTTTTTTTCCTAGAGGCAACCCAGGCCCTTTGCTGAGCTAACCTAATAGCAGCCCCTTTTGAGCAATTTGGATATATAGAGGTGACTTGAAAACTGGATAAGGGCAATGTGAACTTGACATTTCCTAGTATAGAATTAATCACGGTCCATTGACATTCTAACCCATCCTTTCTCTGTGAAGGGCTGTACCACAATTGTTGGTTAGTTACTTGCAAGTGCTTCTGGGAGGCAGCAGCATCAAGTGCATAGGAAGTGGTATGTTGCAATATGGTGCAGGTTAAATTATCAGTTATTGGGATAATTTTAATACAGATATATTTTTCCATGGCAGAGCAAGTTCTTTGAGTATACGTTTGATTATTTACTAGTTGGGTGATCAAATAACAGTAAGGGCCTACTTCATCCAATATACTGCAGAGTTCAGGAGCAGCCATCATATCTACCCTGTCATAGAACCCATTAATCTTAATTTCTGATTCCTGGGGCTCATTTGTAGTAATATTATATATTTCTATTTTCACCGACCCATTTGTTTTTTACTTAATTGTTCGCTTATATGAACTATTTTGAACTTAAAAAAAAATTTCCGAACAAAATTTTAGTAAATCACTAAGATGTGAAGGCCTGGGCCATTGGGTTTCATTAGAATACACAGTATTATCTGTATTCAGGTAAATTTTAGAGGTGGTGACAGAGGTGGAGGGAATGGTGGGAGTAATGCAGTGGGAGCCAATTAGGGATGGCAGTGCATTTTGATGGTACTTGTCTGTAAGCACAGAGCCCACCCCCCAGAAAAAAACCACCCCACCACTCAACTCCACATTTCCAAGTGTGGTCCCCACAATTCCCTCCCTGCCAAATAACAATACTTAGTCTTTTCCACCAGGGCCAATTCTTAATGTCTTTTGTAGTCAGGAATCCCTAGGACTTTGGTGATTTCAGCAGAGCGAGTGTTTCTTCTTCTTTCTTGGAACAGCCGTGGTTTAGCATTATTCAGGGGAGAGGTTACCAGCACATCACCCTGTAATGGTTTGGTTCTTCTAGCAAAGTCCAAATGCACAGTAGTTCTGTCAGTGGATAAGGGAGAGGTTACTAGCACTTCACCTTGTTCTTTTCCCCTGCTATCCAGAAGGAACAGCAACATCAGTCGGAGGATCATCCTGAGGTGGAGGGATGGCAGTCAGTCCCCGGCACCACACAGCTGTGTTGGTAATTAACAGGACTTGGTAAGGGCCTCTCCAGCGCAGGGCCAGGGTGGTCATTCACTGATGGACCTTTATATAGATGGACCTTTATATACAGTCTTTTAGTCCCAGCGAGTGGCAGGGATGCTCAGGATTCTTGGATAGTGCTTCTTTTACCTGTGTATAAAGAGACCTGACACATTTCATTAGTGCCTGGCGATAATCAAGCATTGTGTCATCCATTAAATGAATGTCCATCTGAGCCAGGGACAGTGGGGGCGCAACCAGTAGTCACATCGGGTGACCTGTTCGAATTTCATGAGGGCTGAGTCCAGTCTTTCGTTATTATATTCATTAATGCTAATGGGAGGGCATTTGGCCACCTTAAATTTGTTTTAGCACAGATCTTGGCCAGTTTATTTTTCAAAATCCCATTTGGACATTTCATTGTCCTGGCAGACTGTGGGTGGTGGGAGCAGTGGAGATTGTGTTGGATCTGTAAAGCTGCACATAACTTGTTATAATTTGTCCAATAACATTAGGTCCACTATCACTGTTGCTACTCACAGGTACGCCAAATCGTGGTACAAAATCCTTAAAGTTTAACAACAGTTTTGGCATCTGCCTTTTTACAGGGAAAGGCCTCAACCCAGTTGGAAAATACATTAACTAAAACTAACACACTTATAATTACAACATTTAGACATTTAAATAAAATCAATTTGAATATTTACAAAAGGTCCCCAGGAAGGGGGATGTGCTGCCTGCCTAATCTTGACAGCTTTACCAACACTACGTTGCTGGCAGATTACACACTGTTGGCAGTATTGCTTAAAATAGTCCTTTCTTTACAAATACCCTTGCTGATTGCAGGCAAAACTGAGAAATTACTCCCCATATTTTCCTGTATTTGTTTTATAGGCAGGTCAGGTTTCAATGGCTTCTATCTTTATTATTTAGGTGATTTGCATTAACACAGACATTCTTGGCTTGCTTTTGGATTCAGAGTTGTCAGTCGCTTAGAGACTTTGTCTCAAAAGGACACAATTAACTTCTAACTTTTAACTCCTGCTTTTAAACACACATTGATTTGAAAAGGAAAACAAAACCCATTTTGGCTCCCCTTTGGCAAAGTGACCGTTGATTACACAGACCACCTTAAGACTTAGTGTGGGGCACTGACTTCAGCTTTTCTCTGTTATTTGTTACCAAAACAGATTTAAAATCTTTTCCCATTTTCCTGGCTTTGACTGTCTTGCTGCAGCCACAACTTTGGTCTTTATTTAAAAACATTTTAAATCTTGTAAAGCATGAAGTCACCTTAAGGATTAAATGCTCAATACCAAAATTAAACAACACTAGTTTCATTTGTCTGGCAAAAGTATTTTTTGGTTTTACAATTTTAAAACAACACCAATTCATCTTAAACTTATAAAACAAAGATTGTACAGACCAGGAGTGTTTTTGAGCAAATTTGACTAACTTATTCACAGTTAAATGATTTCACTTAAATAACCTTTTGCCTGGATTATTTACAGACATTCCTCCAGAGAAATGTGCCCTTTCTCCAAAGGAAAGGCTGCAGAGAAACCAAGATAACACCTTTTTTTTAACATTTGTACAAAGTTTTACTGCTTAATTTCCTCCAGTAACTACAGAGTTAACTTCCACTTTGTTTCTTTCAACTTCCTTTAGCTGTTGTTGCCTGCTTGTTTGGGCCTGATCCTTTTTTTCCTCGCTGCATTATTCCTTTCTATGGGCACAGGCACTGTTTGACAACCAATTTAGCAAGGAGGGTGGGCTTTTTGACTAACCCCCTTTGACTAACCCCGACCCCTCCTGGTCCCTTCCCTTAACAATATCACTTATAAGGGTCACCCGAATCATCCCCAGTGAGGCTTGCCACCTGGACAGAATGCACATGTAATACGCAGGGGCGCCCTCCTGTGGTGAGGAGGGAACTTTCAGACTGTTCCCCACCCATCTTTCAATCACACACACCCTGTCTGCTAGCGGCTCATAAGCTAAAGAAAATTCTTACTCTCTCACCTCCCTGGGAAAGGGTCCACTGGGATCAGTAGCTCATAAATAAGGAAAAATTCCTATCCACTGGGTTACAAGATTCAGCTGACCCCCCTTTTCTTTATTTATACACACCTATTTACATACACACACATTCATTCCTTATATCTAGATGCATCTTATTTAATAATAACCTTAATTCCTTATGTCCGGACTTAATATAACCTTTCCCTTATTTGAGGTGGTAACAACCCCTCAGCACTGGTGCATTGTAGGAAAGGATAGTAGCAGGGCTAGGGGCAACAGGAAAGGTAGGGAGAACAGCAGCATTAACAGCACGGTGAAATGGGGGAGTTACACTCACTGACAGTAGGAATAATGGCTTTTTGCTATATTAAGGAGGTGATTACTGGTCAAATTCCTTCCTCAGCCTGTTTTCAGAGAGGGTACTGCTGCACCTTGGGAAGGGGTCTTGCTGGGTTTAGGCAAACTTTACCCAGTTGGGCGGACCCAATGTACCCAGCCTGGTCAGCATGACCTTAGCCAGCAGTTCCTGTTGCAACAAGGAAGGGCTGGGGTTGGTCTCCCTCTTGAAGCGTCCATGTACATTTTAATGTACATAGCAAGGATCTTCCCAAAAGGTTAACCGGTGAGCAAGGGCTGAGGAGGAGGGCATGATGGTCAGACAGAGGACTGATAGAAGCAGTCAGAGGTAAAGAGACAAGGTGGGGATTAGGAATATTGCCCACCCCTACTGCATTTTAAATATAAGTTTATAGATCTTCAGATGGAGCTAAGGGGGTACCCCGAAGAGGCCTTAAAGGGTAGAGAGATATCTGCTGGCCAGCAGGGGCTTAGAAAACCCAGTTTCTCTTTTGTCTCCTTTAATTGTGTTTTAAGTTTCTCCAGGGAGTCCTTGAGACTCCTCCTTTGAGATTCACGGCACCGTTTTTTCTGTTTCTCCATACCAATTGAAATATGCATCAAACATTGGCCAGAAGTGCGCCTCTGAGGTGCACAATCCTGTCAAGATTAAAACTTTCCCTCTAGGGTAGACTGTAATTTTGAATCATCCCTGGTATACCAATTCCATTTTTTCAGGAACTTGCAAGTAAAAGGACCGTAATTTGTGTACATTTAGTACACACGTGTGCCTTTTGGCGGGACGGTGGCCCCTTTGGACTCACTGGCCCCCATTTTCCAGCCTTCCTGGTGAGGCGGGGATCCTTTTTGGACCCTCCGGCCCCCAAGTACCCGACCTCCTTTCACACGGGGCACTCACACAGGGAAGGTTTGTTTAGGACGTCCACGACTCCCTTACAGCTTCCTTTCAGCAAAGAGCGTCGGCTACTCTCAGAGAGAATGGCGCCATTTACTCTGTTGCTTCAGGCAAGGTGACAAGACCAGTCAGTGGCTCATCAAACACCTTCTGGTGGAGGAGGGGAACCAGAGGAAAGAGGGTGAGGGAAACCAGACTGTCACAGACGGTAGGGGATGGAGTCATACAATCCTAGCCCCAGAGAGACCCTCACTAGTCATGCCTTGCAGAGGGAAACTGTCTTGGTCAGGGATCTCATCTTAGCCCACTAGTTGGGGCCACAGGGTTTGCTTTAGAGACACCTCTTGTCACAAGCCAACAGCTTCACAGAGAGCTCTGGGCATCTTACTGTGGCCCTCTTTCTCTCACTTAAACATTCACACTGGCACACAAAACAGAGGTCCACCCATAGACCTACTCAGCCATTCCCAGTGGCTCTTCCCGTGGAAACCAGAACCAGAAGGGCATCAGGCATGTCTGGCAGCAAAAAGTCCGATTAGAGCATGCAACTCACCCAAACCCAGAGCCTATGGGCAATCCTCCACCAGAAACCAAAAATAGAGATTTCAAAAGGTCTCTTACCTTTCAGATGGGCCCTGGGTCTGGTGGGGAGCTGCTTGTGGTCCTCTGGTTCTGGGGGTCGGCTGTCTATCCGAATCACAGCACCATTTAATTGTTGTGGAAAAAATTACCACGTGTTGTGTTTGGATCAGAACAGCCTGAAGCCCACTTTATTACAAGCATGCAGGGGAACGACAGCCAAGCTGCCGACCCCCCCCCCCCGAAAGGGAATACAAAAGCTTATATAGCTTAAAACCATAATCAATTACACACACTTCCTTATTAACATTTTCCTTATTAGGAATACATCAAAATAAGCTTTTTCCTGTTATTCACTGTTTGTTCTTTTGCGGTTAATGCTTTCCTAACACTAGCAGTCACAGCTATATTTCATAAGACTGACTATTACAAATTGTTCTGCTTAAATTTTCCATTCTCTTTCTTCTCCTGCCCCTTGTACACAGTTGTTTTAATCAAAGTTATCTTGGTCAAAGTTTGGGCCTACTCAATTTTCCCTTACAGTAGGAAACATTAAAATTCGATATCCACCATTCCGGGTACTAACTGCGGTATCTTCCTATATTTAGAATGTTGCAAGGCACTCCAAATGACAAATGCTGAGTTCTAAATGTCTCCCACTGGATTACTTTATAAGGCATATTATTCCTTCTGCTGCATGACTCAGCAGAGATGGCACTAATAATGTATTGGTCAGATCAGACCAGTAAGGTAGGGAGATAGACCCCTATTTGGCATCGTCCTGTCCCTCATTCTGCTGAGATGATGGAACCCCCGCTGTGCAAAAACAATGTGTTTGGAACTCTATGGGTAGAGGGAACTGACAGGAGAGGGGAAGGCCTCTCCAGGCCTTGTCTCTACAGGTCGCATTTCCATCTAAATCCAGGGCATTTTCTATCTGGAATACTCAGTACATTGTCAATAAATCCAGGCTGCAACAGGGAGTGAAGACAGAAAGGTAAGGGAACCTAAAACTAAGGCCTGAAACAACAGTTTGCTGCCTTAAAGGCCCACACCACCTTACTCCACACACAGCTGACAAAGAAAAAGGGAGGGAGGGGGGAATAATCTGGTGAAACAGCACAGATGGCTACCTCTGACCCAGCCTTTTCCCAAACACCACCCCCAGCAAGATGAGAGATCCAGGACCACTGGAATAGCCACTCCAGTGGTTCTCTAAGACTTCTGTTTTAGCTCAGCAATCAGAGGAGAAGCAAGTTTAACACCCTGCTCTATACAATGGGACCAGAGACAGAGGGCATTATCCTTTCCAGAAGTCTCACCCAGCTGCTCAGAAGAAACGGTTCCACATAGTTAATGAAGAACTGGATATGCATTTCATGCCATGCCATCGTGTGATTTTTGAGCTGGTGCAATTTCCCTTAAGCAAGCAAGAGGAGAGTGAGTCAGTCAATGGCTTCATAATGGCCTTGTACAACCTAATTGATTGCTGTGGCTATGGGGAGATGAGAAAATTATTTATCAGAGGCAGGCTGTTGTAGGGACAGCCAATTAACAGAAAGACTCCAAAATTATACTAACCTCATCTTAAAGGCAGCCAAGAACATAGTCCTGCAAAGTCAGTACATAAAAAAACAACAGGCTCATTTCAGGAATAACTTTGAGGAGAAATCAAAGATGTGAGGCGGAAAATACTTCCAGATGCCTAGAGACAATACCCATTCAGATTAGTACAAGCACAAAGGGAACCAGAGAGAGCTATGCTAACAATAAAGAAAAGGAATACAACAAGCACATGAAAGAACTTCATGATGTGGCAAACCATGTCATGGCAAACAGCTTTGTCCAGCAAGGGACACCACACGCAGGTAATGTCTAAAAAGGGGATATTATGCAGCAGTCTGCTGGTCTGAACACATGGTAGTAGCTGCCTTTCAAGAAGAAGACCCATGAGACACTGGGCTCAGACACCTTGGAGCGACAGGAAATAACCAAAAAGAACTGTCATGGATCACCACAATCACCTTGGGAAAAGTATAAAATAAACTTCAGAATAGACACAGGCACTAATGTAACAGCAATTCCAGAAACGCTTTATAGAAGGATGGAAGCACCAACACTTCAAGAGCCAAAAAAGATATTGAAAGGCCCAGGATAGTCCTCATTAAGCATGAAAGGAAAACAAAAATGGCCACTCTAAATCTCAGAGAGAAGACAACATCCCAAGAGATCTACATTGTATATGGCCTAAGCACTGCTCTACTTGGCTGCCCAGCAATCACAGCCCTAGGGCTTGTCATAAGAATAGAAACCAGTCTTGGACCTGGAACCTGAGTCCAGGAAGAGATTCCCCAAATCATTCCAAAGACTGGGGAAATCAGAGGGAGAATACCACATCAAATGTATCCCAAATACGAAGCCATTTGCTCAATCAACACCTAGGAAAGTCTGTCTCCTTTTGCTGCTGTAGATGAAAGTGGAGCACAGCTGCGTGGAACAAATATTTTCAGAACAGACACCCCAGTTGAATGGTGTGCACGGATGGTAGTGGGCCAAAAACCAAATGACAAGGTTTAGATCTGTGTGGACTCTACCAAGCTCAATGAGAAAGTTTGTAGAGAGTGATGTGTACCCTTATGTGTTGAGCACAGCCTTGGACAACTCAGTGAAGTAAAAGTCTGCTCAAAATTGAGTGCCCAGTCTGGATTTTGGCATATATCACTTGATGCAAAATCTGCATTCCTAGTGACTTGCACTACACTCTGATCTGTTTCAGAGTAACAGCCGTGTTAGTCTGTATTCGCAAAAAGAAAAGGAGTACTTGTGGCACCTTAGAGAATAACCAATTTATTTGAGCATGAGCTTTCGTGAGCTACAGCTCACTTCATCGGATGCATACTGTGGAAACTGCAGAAGACATTATATACACACAGAGAACATAAAACAATACCTCCTCCCACCCCACTGTCCTGCTGGTAATAGCTTATCTAAAGTGATCATCAAGTTGAGCCATTTCCAGCACAAATCCAGGTTTTCTCACCCTCCGCCCCCCCACACACAAACTCACTCTCCTGCTGGTAATAGCCCATCCAAAGTGCCAACTCTCTTCACAATGTGTATGATAATCAAGGTGGGCCATTTCCTGCACAAACCCAGGTTCTCTCACTCCCTCACCCCCCTCCAAAAACCAAACACACAAACTCACTCTCCTGCTGGTAATAGCTTATCCAAAGTGACCACTCTCGCTATAATGTGCATGATAATCAAGCTGGGCCATTTCCAGCACAAATCCAGGTTTTCTTACACCCCCACCCCCATACACACACAAACTCACTCTCCTGCTGGTAATAGCTTATCTAAAGTGATCATCAAGTTGGGCCATTTCCAGCACAAATCTAGGTTTTCTCACCCCCCCCCCCCATACACACACAAACTCACTCTCCTGCTGGGAATAGCTTATCCAAAGTGACCACTCTCCCTACAATGTGCATGGTGGGCCATTTCCAGCACAAATCCAGGCTTTCTCACCCCCCCCCCCGGGGAACACACACACACACACACACACACACAAACTCACTCTCCTGCTGGCAATAGCTCATCCAAACTGACCACTCTCCAAGTTTAAATCCAAGTTTAACCAGAACGTCGGGGGGGGGGGGGTTAGGAAAAAACAAGGGGAAATAGGCTACCTTGTATAATGACTTAGCCACTCCCAGTTTCTATTGAAGCCTATATTAATAGTATCCAATTTGCAAATGAATTCCAATTCAGCAGTTTCTCGCTGGAGTCTGGATTTGAAGTTTTTTTGTTGTAAGATAGCGACCTTCATGTCTGTGATTGCGTGACCAGAGAGATTGAAGTGTTCTCCGACTGGTTTATGAATGTTATAATTCTTGACATCTGATTTGTGTCCATTTATTCTTTTACGTAGAGACTGTCCAGTTTGACCAATGTAAATGGCAGAGGGGCATTGCTGGCACATGATGGCATATATCACATTGGTGGATGTACAGGTGAGCGAGCCTCTGATAGTGTGGCTGATGTTATTAGGCCCTGTGATGGTGTCCCCTGAATAGATATGTGGGCACAGTTGGCAACGGGCTTTGTTGCAAGGATAGGTTCCTGGGTTAGTGGTTCTGTTGTGTGGAATGTGGTTGTTGGTGAGTATTTGCTTCAGGTTGCGGGGTTGTCTGTAGGCAAGGACTGGCCTGTCTCCCAAGATTTGTGAGAGTGTTGGGTCATCCTTCAGGATAGGTTATAGATCCTTAATAATGCGTTGGAGGGGTTTTAGTTGGGGGCTGAAGGTGACGGCTAGTGGCGTTCTGTTATTTTCTTTGTTAGGCCTGTCCTGTAGTAGGTGACTTCTGGGAACTCTTCTGGCTCTATCAATCTGTTTCTTCACTTCCGCAGGTGGGTATTGTAGTTGTAAGAAAGCTTGACAGAGATCTTGTAGGTGTTTGTCTCTGTCTGAGGGGTTGGAGCAAATGCGGTTGTATCGCAGAGCTTGGCTGTAGACGATGGATCGTGTGGTGTGGTCAGGGTGAAAGCTGGAGGCTTGTAGGTAGGAATAGCGGTCAGTAGGTTTCCGGTATAGGGTGGTGTTTATGTGACCATTGTTTATTAGCACTGTAGTGTCCAGGAAGTGGATCTCTTGTGTGGACTGGACCAGGCTGAGGTTGATGGTGGGATGGAAATTGTTGAAATCATGGTGGAATTCCTCAAGGGCTTCTTTTCCATGGGTCCAGATGATGAAGATGTCATCAATATAGCGCAAGTAGAGTAGGGGCTTTAGGGGACGAGAGCTGAGGAAGCGTTGTTCTAAATCAGCCATAAAAATGTTGGCATACTGTGGGGCCATGCGGGCACCCATAGCAGTGCTGCTGATCTGAAGGTATACATTGTCCCCAAATGTGAAATAGTTATGGGTAAGGACAAAGTCACAAAGTTCAGCCACCAGGTTAGCCGTGACATTATCGGGGATAGTGTTCTTGACGGCTTGTAGTCCATCTTTGTGTGGAATGTTGATGTAGAGGGCTTCTACATCCATAGTGGCCAGGATGGTGTTATCAGGAAGATCACCGATGGATTGAAGTTTCCTGAGGAAGTCAGTGGTGTCTCGAAGGTAGCTGGGAGTGCTGGTAGCGTAGGGCCTGAGGAGGGAGTCTACATAGCCAGACAATCCTGCTGTCAGGGTGCCAATGCCTGAGATGATGGGGCGCCCAGGATTTCCAGGTTTATGGATCTTGGGTAGTAGATAGAATATCCCAGGTCGGGGTTCCAGGGGTGTGTCTGTGCGGATTTGATCTTGTGCTTTTTCAGGAAGTTTCTTGAGCAAATGCTGTAGTTGCTTTTGGTAACTCTCAGTGGGATCATAGGGTAATGGCTTGTAGAAACTCGTGTTGGAGAGCTGCCGAGCAGCCTCTTGTTCATATTCCGACCTATTCATGATGACAACAGCAGCTCCTTTGTCAGCCTTTTTGATTATGATGTCAAAGTTGTTTCTGAGGCTGTGGATGGCATTGTGTTCCGCACGGCTGAGGTTATGGGGCAAGTGATGCTGCTTTTCCACAATTTCAGCCCGTGCACGTCGGCGGAAGCACTCTATGTAGAAGTCCAGTCTACTGTTTCGACCTTCAGGAGGAGTCCACCTAGAATCCTTCTTTTTGTAGTGTTGGTAGGGAGTGTGGATTAGTATGTTGTTCAGAGGTATTTTGGAAATATTCCTTGAGTCGGAGACATCGAAAATAGGATTCCAGGTCACCACAGAACTGTATCATGTTCGTGGGGGTGGAGGGGCAGAAGGAGAGGCCCTGAGATAGGACAGCTGCTTCTGCTGGGCTGAGAGTATAGTTGGATAGGTTAACAATATTGCTGGGTGAGGTTGAGGGAACCATTGCTGTGGCCCCTTGTAGCATGTAGTAGTTTAGAAAGTTTAGTGTCCTTTTTCTTTTGTAGAGAAGCAAAGTGTGTGTTGTGAATGGCTTGTCTAGTTTTAGTAAAATCCAGCAATGAGGAAGTTTGTGTGGAAGGTTGGTTTTTTATGAGAGTATCCATTTTTGAGAGCTCATTCTTAATCTTTCCCTGTTTGCTGTAGAGGATGTTGATCAGGTGATTCCGCAGTTTCTTTGAGAGCGTGTGGCACAAGCTGTCAGCATAGTCTGTGCAGTATGTAGATTGTAATGGATTTTTTACCTTCAGTCCTTTTGGTACGATGTCCATCTGTTTGCATTTGGAAAGGAAGATGATGTCTGTCTGTATCTGTACAAGTTTTTTCATGCAGTTGATAGATTTCCACTCCATACGGCTAAATGCAGTGCCTTGCATAATGACAGGTTTCAGAGTAACAGTCGTGTTAGTCTGTATTCGCAAAAAGAAAAGGAGTACTTGTGGCACCTTAGAGACTAACCAATTTATTTGAGCATGAGCTTTTGTGAGCTACAGCTCACTTCATCGGATGCATACCGTGGAAACTGCAGAAGACATTATATACACACAGAGAACATGAAACAATACCTCCTCCCACCCCACTGTCCTGCTGGTAATAGCTTATCTAAAGTGATCATCAAGTCACTATCTTACAACAAAAAAACTTAGGCTTAAATAGAGACTGGGAGTGGCTAAGTCATTATGCAAGGTAGCCTATTTCCCCTTGTTTTTTCCTAACCCCCCCCCCCCCCCGACGTTCTGGTTAAACTTGGATTTAAACTTGGAGAGTGGTCAGTTTGGATGAGCTATTGCCAGCAGGAGAGTGAGTTTGTTTGTGTGTGTGTGTTTCCGGGGGGGGGGGGGGGTGAGAAAGCCTGGATTTGTGCTGGAAATGGCCCACCTTGATTATCATGCACATTGTAGGGAGAGTGGTCACTTTGGATGAGCTATTACCAGCAGGAGAGTGCGTTTGTGTGTGTGGTTTTTGGAGGGGTTGAGGGAGTGAGAGAACCTGGATTTGTGCAGGAAATGGCCCACCTTGATTATCATGCACATTGTAGGGAGAGTGGTCACTTTGGATAAGCTGTTACCAGCAGGAGAGTGAGTTTGTGTGTGACGGGGCGGAGGGTGAGAAAACCTGGATTTGTGCTGGAAATGGCCCAACTTGATGATCACTTTAGATAAGCTATTACCAGCAGGAGAGTGAGTTTGTGTGTGTATGGGGGTGGGGGAGTGAGAGAACCTGGATTTGTGCAGGAAATGGCCCACCTTGATTATCATACACATTGTGAAGAGAGTGGTCACTTTGGATGGGCTATTACCAGCAGGAGAGTGAGTTTGTGTGTGTGTGTGGGGGGGGGGGGGGGCCGGAGGGTGAGAAAACTTGGATTTGTGCTAGAAATGGCCCAACTTGATGATCACTTTAGATAAGCTATTACCATCAGGACAGTGGGGTGGGAGGAGGTATTGTTTCATGTTCTCTGTGTGTATATAATGTCTTCTGCAGTTTCCACGGTATGCATCCGATGAGGTAAGCTGTAGCTCACGAAAGCTCATGCTCAAATAAATTGGTTCGTCTCTAAGGTGCCACAAGTACTCCTTTTCTTTTTACACTCTGATCGTTATCCTGAGACTCACTGTGAAGAATAACCTGCCTGTCCACACAGATCTACCAGCATACCTCCAGATCTCCTCCCTGCAAAGAGATATCCAACAAGAGAAAGATGGCTTCCTACATTCCTGGAGGATAACATAAGATCTTGAGAATTCAAGAAATGTCAAAGGACTGGTAGCCTAAAATTTTAAAAGAGCAGAATAAATCCCTGACACAAGGCTCAAGGTTCAGGCAGCCTCTTCTCTCCTACATACAGCTGGTTTATTCTTGCTTTTGTGTTGATCTTTTATTCCTGTTATATATTGTTTAATGTAAAGGGTAGGAAAAGGTTTTATTGCCCTTCCCTTTTCAGAAAGGGAGCTGTGTTAACTGTGAACATTTAGTGACCACTGGGGGCATAGAGCATGTCAAGGTTTCTCCCCCACTCTGAACTCTAGGGTACAGATGTGGGGACCTGCATGAAAAACCTCCTAAGCTTATCTTTACCAGCTTAGGTCAAAACTTCGCCAAGGTACAAAATATTCCACCCTTTGTCCTTGGATTGGCTGCTACCACCACCAAACTAATACTGGTTACTGGGGAAGAGCTGTTTGGACACGTCTTTCCCCCCAAAATACTTCCCAAAACCTTCCTGGACAAGGTTTGGTAAAAAGCCTCACCAATTTGCCTAGGTGACTACAGACCCAGACCCTTGGATCTTAAGAAAAATGAACAATCCTCCCAACACTTGCACCCCCCCTTTCGTGGGAAATGTTGGATAAAAAGCCTCACCAATTTGCATAGGTGACCACAGACCCAAACCCTTGGATCTGAGAACAATGAAAAAGCATTCAGTTTTCTTACAAGAAGACTTTTAATAAAAATAGAAGTAAATAGAAATAAAGAAATCCCCCCTGTAAAATCAGGATGGTAGATACCTTACAGGGTAATTAGATTCAAAACATAGAGAACCCCTCTAGGCAAAACCTTAAGTTACAAAAAAGATACACAGACAGAAATAGTTATTCTATTCAGCACAATTCTTTTCTCAGCCATTTAAAGAAATCATAATCTAACTCATACCTAGCTAGATTACTTACTAAAAGTTCTAAGACTCCATTCCTGGTCTATCCCCGGCAAAGACAGAATATAGACAGACACACAGACCCTTTGTTTCTCTCCCTCCTCCCAGCTTTTGAAAGTATCTTGTCTCCTCATTGGTCATTTTGGTCAGGTGCCAGAGAGGTTACCTTTAGCTTCTTAACCCTTTACAGGTGAGAGGATTTTTTTCTCTGGCCAGGAGGGATTTTAAAGGGGTTTACCCTTCCCTTTATATTTATGACAGAGCACAAGGGTAAAACAATGTAAACAGGAAATAAAGTCAGTCTTGTGGTTTGCTGGGTCTCTCTAATCTCTACTGTGCAGGGACAGAGATGGGGATGGTGAAAGCTGAGGCCTAACTGATGCCTAACCCCAATTGGAGAATGGTTCCTGACTCTGAGTGGGCTATGTTTGTCAGGAGAGGGAAGATCCCAGCTAGAAAATCAGATTTCCCTATAGATCTTGAGTTGTCCATGAAATTAGAAGTCTCTGTCCCCTTGTTCTCTCTGTATGGCTACAAATCCCTATCTTAGTGAGGATGATGCCTCGGAAACTCTGCATGACGTACCATGCAAAGCTTTTCAGGGGAAGTGGACAACAGAATTCTAACTGATTATCACTTAATTGCTAACAATCATACAGGGTGCAAGTAGATCTTCTTACATTGAAAATGAGAGCCAGAAATAAAGTGGACCAGTGTCAACAGCATGTGGATCACTAGTAGAATGAAAAAAGGGATCTTATTGCACTGCAGAAAATAAACAGATGTGTAAGATGTTTTGATCATGAAGTCTTTTATTTTGCATGAAGCATCTATAAATAATGTAAGTCCCATTAGTGGGGAGGGATGTGGAGAATGGCAAGGAAAACAGAAGGATTGATACCGAGGTAGAAAATTATGGAGCACAAAAGTAACTCTCTCTACTAAAAAGGAAGAATTGGTTTTTAAAAGGGTTTAGCCACAAAACAAAGTGCAAGGGCTATAAAATGAGAAGGGTTTTATGAGTAATGATCCTCAGTAGAGGCTTCGAGTATGATGATTAATGTAACTACATACAGGAGAATTAGAGAAAAGGAATATATTTGGATGAGCCAAATTTTGCAGTCTTGCTTCAGGTAAGATCCAAATTGAATTCAAAAGGAGAAAAGGCTATAGGATTTGACCCACTTAGAGCACAGGAAACAGCTACATGTTTGTTTGGGTTTTTTTTTCTGCCATCCTAAAGTCCTACTATCATAAAAAATACAGAGGTGGATAAAGAGGCATTAGCAGGATTTGTACAATGAGCAGGCATTAATATAGATTTTAAATAAGAAATCTTTAATTTGTGAGTATGAGCTACATGTAGTGGATGCAAAAATATTCTGGGCCAGATCCCTTGCTGGTATAAATTGGCATAGCTGTATTGACTTCAGTGGAGTTACATTGAATTACACCAGCTGAGGTCTGGCCCTTTGTGCTTAAAGAGATGTTAGCAAAAAATGACGCATTTAACCTAAGGCTTTGAGGCCACTGGAAAACAACTGAAGCCAAACTTACTATCCACTGTCACTTTTCAATTACATATGCTGTGTTTTTTAATCAGGAATTTAATCAAAATTTGCAGATGATAAAAATCTACTCAAGATAGTTAAGTCCCAGGCAGACTACAAAGAGCTACAAAAGAATCTTTCAGAACTAAGTGACTGGGCAACAAAATGGCAGATGAAATTCAATGTTGATAAATGCAAAGTAATGCACATTGGAAAACATAATCCCAGCAATATATATAATACAATGGGGTCTAAATTAGCTGTTACCACTCAAGAAAGAGATCTTGGTGTCATTGTGGATAGTTCTCTGAAAACATCCACTCAGTGTGCAGCGGCAGTCAAAAAAGCAAACAATTTTGGGCATCATTAAGAAAGGGATAGATAATAAGACAGAAAATACCATATTGCCTCTATATAAATCCATGCTATGCCCACATCTTGAATACTGCATGCAGATGTGGTCACCCCATCTCAAAAAAGATATATTGGAATTGGAAAAGGTTCATAAAAAGGCAACAAAAATTATTAGGGGTATGGAACAGCTTCCATATTAGGTGATATTAGTAAGACTGGGAATTTCCAGCTTGGAAAAGAGTTGACTACGGGGAGATATGATTGAGGTCTATAAAATCATGACTGGTATGGAGAAAGTAAATAAGGAAGTGTTATTTACTCCTCTCATAACACAAGAAATGGGGTCACCAAATGAAATTAATAGGCATCAGGTTTAAAACAAACAAAAGGAAGTATTTCTTCATACAGTGCAGTCAACTTGTGAAACTCCTTGCCAGAGAATGGTGTGAAGGCCAAGACTATAACAGTGTTCAAAAAAGAACCAGATAAATTAATGAAGGATAGGTCCATCAATGGCTATTAGCCAGGATGAGAAGGGATGGTGTCCCTAGCCTCTGTTTGCCAGAAGCTGGGAATGAGTGACAGGGAATGTATCACTTGATGATGATTGTTTGTTCTGTTCATTCCCTCTGAAACCCTGGCGGTGGCCACTGTTGGAAGACAGGATACTGGGCAAGATGGACCTTTGGTCTGACCCAGTATGGCCATTCTATGTTTACATAGGAGAACACATGCAGTCTTTTTAGGGGTGCACTGATACCACTGCCTATCCAGCTGATCAATATTGTCTCATTATTTCCTTGCATTTCCCCATCTGTTGTCTCTTGGCTTATACTTAGTTTGTAAACTCTGGAGGCTCCTATGCCACATAGTAATATAAATAATTAACACTGGCCATATTTTAGGCATCCCAGGTCTTTCGGTGACCTACATACCTTTAGATGAGAATGATGGATTTATTTCTCCAGATTTAGAAGGGATGATAGTGACAATGTGCAGATTTCAAGGCTATTATGAGCTAGATTTCAAAAGTGCTCAGCACGTCAGGCCATAAGTGTTACAATGGGAACATTTTGACACTTACGGCCTGATGTGCTGACCTCTTTTAAAAATTTGGCCCTATTTTCAGTGTACATTTTCATAACCAAAGAAAGAAAGAAATGCTTACATAAAATACACAAGAGAAGGGAGAGGCATGATTCTACGCACTTTAATCAGGCAAAACTCATGTAGTCATAGATCTGAGTTTTGCCTAAATAAGGCTCTCAGGACTGTGGTGTTGCTAATTCCTGTGATTTATGAGTCTTCTACTAGTTGATATTCCACATAAAGCCCCAGCTCCTGGACACAAGAGAATATGTAAGGATCTCAGGTTTCATTTTTTATAATGGAAGTTTCCAACCTTCATGGCTGGAGAGAAAATTTGGAGAATGTGACCCAGCTGCACCTTGGCATCTCAAATACCAGAAGGCAAAGAGAAAGAACCCCAAAGGATTATATTTTAAGTCTCATGATTTTTAAAGCAATCTCCTGACCATTCAGGGCCTGGTTTTTTAATGTCTGCAGTTGGTAATACTGGGATTGGGCCTCATATAGATTATATAGTATTGCAAATAATATTTTCTCCTGCCATCTACCTTTTCCTTAAGATCTCCTTCATTGTGTTTCTTCTCTCATTTCTTGACAACTTTGTCTCTCTTTCCCTACTCTTCCTACCCATTCCTCACTCTCTGATCTCTTCCTTTCCCCCTCATTGCTCTCAACACCCACAGAGGACTGGATTCTAAACAAGCACGTTGTATGTGCAACCACACCTGTCATCTCCTAACCGTGAGCTCTTGCTCCACCTTAGCCTCCCGCTGTGGCTGCTGTTACGAGGATGCTGTGCCCTGCACAGGGACAATGAGAGCTGGGGTAGAGCACTGATCTGTAATGCTCCCAGTCTCAGCAGAAGAGGCCCAAGAGCTATGAGAGCTGCAGTAACAGCACTCCCACATTGTAGCAGTGTCTCTCTCTACCCCATTGTGTCAAAGGACTTATTAGCTGTACATGTCCTCTTTCCCCATTTGTCCATAAATCCAAATATCCTCCTCTCTCTCCCTGTTACCCAGTTTTGCAGAGGGGGCAAATATATCAGCCAGTGCTGATATATTAATTAAGTAGGTAAAACAAATAACTTTCTCTTAGTGTAATGCTAGTAATTATTACCTTTCCACTCTTTCAATCAAAGGGCCCGGCTGTTTGATATGATTGACCTTGTTTCCAACAGCAACCGCCAGCTACGCATGCAGAGATCAGCTACACAGCTTTTCTGTGTGCCCCTTAGGCATCCATGTAAGCTGCATTGTGCTATATAAGAGGGCCAGTATCTTTTCCAAGTGCTTCCAAGGAACATTGCTTCTGAGGCAGCCCCAGCTGGAACGCACAGCAGTGTACACCCAAACACAGCAACAATTGCCCTACAACATATCTTTAAACACCTGCAAGATTATATTTGACTTAACTGGTAGGAACCCAGCTATTTTACTGTTCTTTAGGCCAGATGCTCAGTTCCTTTAAATCATCATAGACCTGTTGACTTCAGTGAAGCTATACCAATTTACACCCACTACAGATCTGGTTCGTGGATTCCAGTCACTGAAATTTCTGAGCTGAGCAGTGCCCCAAAGGCAGAGCTGCCACTGTTTTGCAGGCTGACTACTTCTTTCCACTTATGATCCTGAGTCAGAAATCTTAATGTGCCAGTTTAACAGAGGGCCCTGAATACATAATTATTTCTAGGAGATGAGCAAATGCCAAGTTCTAGCATCTCCAATGGACATCTCAAACTGTATCACTTTGTTTCCTCCCTAGCAATTTTTTCCCACCCCAGTCCTTTAAAAAGAGTTGCTTTTCATTTCAATTACCAATCTCCAGCCATTGTTTTCAAAGTAGAGACTTAATCAGCAGATGTCTATATTTTACCAGCATTATTCAGCTACAACCATGGAGGAGCAAGAGTAATGTAGTGTAGTTAACACGCAATCCCCCTTAACCAATGGAACCATGTGTTCACAGTCTAGTTTGGGATGCAAGTGATATGGATTTAGTGTCTCCTCTGGGACTCCCATGGATGTTTACCTGCACCATACAAACCACTCTACAAAACTGGCATAATTGGCAATTACTATTCAGAAGATGTACAGCTCAAGTTACACAGCAGCAGTCCCCAGGACTAGCTAAAGCTACTGAGCCTTACAACAAACCTGCCATCATGAGCATTGAAACCCCCTGGAGTCAGATTCTAAAATGATATAAATGTTCAATCTAGCTCCACTGAAGGGAATGAATTATGGTGATTTACGTCAGCTGAGTGTCTTGAGCTAAGAAGAAATAATGATGGCTGACTGCCTCCCATTCTTGTTGAAGACTGTGACCAAGACCCAGAATTGGCCAAAGATGATACAGCGTTTTTAGTTAGGAGTCTGAAATACTGAAGTAAATATTGTCAGCCCCATACACAAGCCATAAACTAAAGTCTTGTCGACATAAGATATTCCTGAGGAGCTATTTCACTTTTGGAAGTAGATTTAGCTAAATTTTGAGTGTCAACACATGGAGCTATCCCACACCTTCACACCCTGCTTTATTCTGGAATAACATTCATGTGTAAAGAATAAATTGAGAATAAAGATGCACACAGCCAATCCCAAATCCAGTGATTGCAGAGCTAAGTTACTACTGGCACTCAGACATTATGGTAATGAGTAAGATATAAATGCTATTCACACATAGATACTATAAGTCCAAGCTGGCATGAAATGGAGCTTTCTTGAAGTTCTAGGGTACTCTTGTGGGTATGTGCTCCAGCAGTAATTCTTTGTAGATGAGCTAGTTAGTGTGAGATGGTGAAGGAAAAGAAACCTTTTCATCTGTTGTATCTTGCTTCTGATGCCCACAAATTGCTGAGTTACATGTTTGTGTTTTCACACACAATGGCAATAATTTTTTTCCCCCTCTGGATATTGCATGCTGTATATTGTGAACATTGTCCTCATAAAAGAAAAAAGTTTGGGTGTTGCATCATTTTCTACTGTGTAACTGCTGAGTTTCTTTTAATCTTTCCTCTGAAAACAATCCCTCCATCTCTGTAACCATTATCTGTTGCTCTTCTCTGAACTCCATCCTGTTTGCCTACATCTTTCAGGTAATGAGGTGCCCAGAATTGAATGCACTATCCCACATTCAGTATCACCAAAGCCATACAGATAAGGTCTATTATGTTCTTGTTTCATGAAAAACAGAAATGCCCCTGCTTTATGCAGCTCAAGGTTGAATTGGCCCTTTTGCTGTCACATTATTTTGCGAAATTATCTAATGTGTAAGATAAAAAAATGTTTGAGGAAAAATATAAGCATAGACTTGGACACAAGTCGGAGGGTAATAATTACTAGCATTACACTAAGAGAAAGTTATTTGTTTTACCTACTAAATTAATATATCAGCACTGGCTGATTTGACTAAGTGAGCTTTGCTAGCAGTGACAGTGAACTCTGCCTTAGCTGCTCTGTACATTATCTGCAAATCCTTATCAACCTTATCAACACTGCCAATGGTCACATAATCACAATTAATTAATACATTTTAGTAATTAATTAAAAACAGTAATTTCAATAAAAAAGCGCAGCATGCAATTCTTAGTACATTGAGCTTGATTCCCTTTGAGAAACAGAACACTTACTGGAAGAAACAAACTTTTCTAGGTAATATGAAGTTGTGATGGGGTAGTCTGCCCCTTCAGGGCAGTTCTGCCTACCGGTCAGTCTACCCGCCACCTGGCACAGCTCTTTAACTAAGAGTTGAAAGGTTTGATTGTTCATACAGAGCATAGAGGGCAGGCTTCAGGGGAAACCTGAAAGCCAGAACCACCTTTTATTTATTTGGGATTCTTTGTTATGGACCCTTTTGTATGAGGTTTTGTAATAAACGAGCCTCAAGGAAGGTGATATTGAATCCAGAGTGTCTTGTTACTGGCTCCCTGAGAAAGGAAACTGAGGCAATGAGTGTACACAGTGCCACATTAACTCAGCAGGGAGTGATACAGATAAGGAATGCTCTATGACAGAAGTATTTTATTCTCATCACAGTGACTATTGAAAATGCATTCTGCTTTAAAGGCTTGATGTTGTTATTAAATATGGGAGGATCCATAGGACCCTGTTGGGTGTTCTACAAACATAGGAAGAGACAACCCCTACCCCAAAGGGCTCACGTTCTAGAGACACAGATCCTACCAGGACTTATCAATGGGACTATAAGGTGCTCAGCATCTTGCAAGATCAAGCCTTCCTTACTTGGTACAATTTTGTACATCCATTAGAGCCAGTAGAAGTTAGCAACTCCAGCTGTGATCATGTGAGCTGTTAAGTCATTTACTTATTTTATAGTACCTTTAACATGGTATTTCATCCTTACAAATATGCCATAGTTTATGGAGTTTAAAACGGAATTATTTCTCATGCAATATTATAGCTTGTAAAATTATTATTTTAAACATAGAGACCACTGAAATGTTGGAAGGACCAATCCAATTCCGGATTGCAGACATGGAGGGTGGGATTTTGACTCTTTCAGCATAAAAACACTATAAATTAAATTAATATTTGAAAGAAAACTGAAAACTTTTTGTTTTTTAAAATGTCAAAACTTTAAAATTATTACTTATTATTATTTATTCAGAAATTCTTTGAAGCTGACCATTTCCCACAAACAGTTTTGGTTTCAACAAATCTGCATTGTCTGAGGAAAAAGTGTTTTTGTTGGAAAAATCCCTGACCAGGTCTACAAAGGGCTCATTTTTAGTAATGATCTTTGCAATGCCATATTTCAGGACTAATGGGAACTGTGTACCAATCCTGCACTGGTGAGGCAAGGATTAACAACTGCTTTGGTACCATGAAGTCATGCTCCCTCACTCTTTTTGGGCATGCTCCCTGTGGAGGGAGCATTCAAAAGGGAGCAGCTCAATCTGGGCTGACAGAGGAAAGGAGTGATTGTGTGCGGCAGCCTCCTGACAGGAAGCCTCCAGGACTCCAAGCCATCAGGGCTGAGTCTCCTAGCTGCACCGCCGGTAAACCGTTGCCCATGGGAACCAAAGAGGATGACTTGCTGTTACCAGAGGAGAAGCTTATGGAGATGGATAAAAGGGTAGGAAGCGACTCAGGGGACACATTTGGGGATATGGAAACCTGAACCCTATGCCAGTGTCCCTGGTAGTGTGGGCCTACCCCAGCTCTTGACACTGGGTGGCACTGCCCCACGGCGAAGTGGCCCTTTTTGGACTCGTGGCTGTTGGATGTTATAGCTCAGGGCATCCCCATTGATCCGTACACCCAATCAGCACGACTCGCCGCAACTCAAACCAAGTCTACTACAGAAGTCATCTGTTTAGATTCTGTGACAGAAATTACCAACTGCATCAGTCAGCAACAGCGAGTGCCATCAAATCAGCACCCAGATGCACATGTAGTCCAGTCCAGCAGTCTTAAAAGTAGCTATATACCTTGTCCTTCTAACCAGAGGCGAAATCAGCAGCTTAGAGCTAGGATTCAGTAAAAGATGAGTAGGATTTAGGGAATAAAGCTGAATTATCCTATCCAGATGGTGATTAACCACAATCAATTGCAGAATCAGAAAAGATATTTTAAAAATCTTATCCAAAGCATCTGCTGTGGTGGTGACGTTATAGGACTGATATTGCAATTATACAATAGCACTAAAGAATGAAAAACGTTCTATTTTCAGAAAAGTTTGTTTAAAGTTTTTCTTTGTCTTTAACTGTGTACATAATAATGGGGTTTTTGTCCTTGACAATGACTCAGTGATTTTCTTGTTAACATTCTGCAGTGTGGTACAGTGGGCAAACTGCTGCAGCTCTTCTCTGGATCTCGCATAGTTCCCCAATGATCTGGACTACACTGTCAGGTAAAGTCCTTTTGCTGGGACTTGGCCACCTTAAGGCTTTGCATTTGTAGCCCTTTTGGAATCTGCTTCCTCTAGAAGTACCTTCCCTAGATCCCTTTTCTGGGCATCCCTCTAACCAGCTCCCCATAGAAGACATTTACTGCATAGGCTTGTTGATGGAGCCCTCCTAAGCAGGAGAGCCAGAAGTTCCCTAGAAGTGCGGGGGCCACCAGTGCCCAGATAAGGCCCCACCCCTCTCTGCTTCTTCCCCCTGATGCCCTGACCCCCGTTTACTTCTCTCTGCCCCCTCCCTCCATTGCTCACACTTAAGTCAGGTAAAAAGTGGAACCCTGCCCCTAAGTCTTTTTTATTAGGCTCAGGTGTTTCTTAACCAATTAACTGCTGCCCAGCACATTTGCCCTGCTTTCTGCCCCCCATCACTCCCCTGCCATGGGGGGAGGAGTCACTGTGCAGGGAGCAGCTGCGGAGCTTCTTGCATCTGCGGGAGGTTCCCGGATATGGGTCTGACCTGTCCTGGGCACAGCACCTGCAAGAGAAGAGGAAATCCCATCCCTCCCCAACCCAGCTAGGACTAGCAGCTGGAACCTGGCATACTGTTGATCACCATTATCAGCTCCCTCACTGCAAAGCACAGCCCCTGCTGGTGACTTCATGACTGCCTGAGACTTGCAGTTTGGGATAGCAATGCCACCACGAAGTGCAGCTCATGTTAGCGCTGCTCTGCACCTGTCCAAGGCTTGCAGTTTGGGGGAGCAATGCCACTCCAAGCCCCCAAAACTACACCCATGTTAAAAAATGGTGGAATAAGGTCCCTGCCCCCTAGGTTATGGCACTGGTGGCCCCTCCCACTTCTACAAAGGTTCCAATGTCTTTGCCCCCAGCTCTGCCCCTCCTGGGCTCTAGGCCCAGTTCTCAGGGGTTAAAGTAGCCTTGGGTTGGCTGGAGGAGGGGGCATAGTACCTCCCTGGCCATGGGGCCATGGTGGTTGTCCACCTGTAAGGCCGGTCCTGCCCTCCCAAAAAATGATGATCCCCACATATCATGCAACCTTCATGTCTGCACTGCCTGCTGCTCTCTGGCTGTTCAGCTCTAAAGGCAGCACCTCCATCAGCACAGAAGTAAGGGTGGCATCTTTTGGGTCGGGACCCCCCTTGGCTAGAACACCATGAAATTTCAGATGTAAATATGTGAAACCATTAATTTTACTATTTTTAGAAGCGAATGACCATGACATTGACCAAAATGGACCGTGAATTAGGTAGGGCCCAAGTTATGAGTTTGAAACAATGCAAACCCTTAATAGTTACAGGGTTTCCAAGGAAATCTCGGGAGGTGGGAGTGTATATGCAAAAATAACCCTCCAGTTATGCAAGAACTCAGGTTTTGGAAGCTTCATGCTGAGGAGGGGACATTTTGTGTGCTGATCACTTGTTACATGAGACCAGCTCAAAGACCAAACTGTATAAAGAAGTGACTCACGGATTCGTGAGTACGCTTGTTCTGAGCTAACAGCTGTTATGAAATTGTGGACACCCTTGGGTGGGGTTGGGAGGATTTTCAGCTGCCAGAACCCTTGATGGTGTTAGGGGTGATCTCTAATAAGCTTATTAGCATGTGCATACATTTTCTGCTGTCTTGAACATGTTTTCTCTATAATGCTTTTACCTTAAGAATAAATGTGCTTGCTTAGAAAGAGCTGTGTGGTAACTTAATGACTTCAGTTATGCTGTTTATAGCCTGTGAGAAAGGAAGGCAAAACAGGCCTGTGAAGCAGTGTAGACAGGGGGGAACTGTGCAGCCTGAAAACACCCAAGTGCAGACTGTCTCTTCCTAACCAAGATGACAGCTGTAGAGCAGGAAGCCTGAGCGTGGGTGCCCTTGGTGGACCATAGTGGGGAATACAGGGACAATAGCCCTGAACTATGACAGAATGCTTTCTGGCTAAGCCTGGTAACAGGCCTATGCTGATTGGTGCATTAGAAATGTATACATAGATTACAATCCCTACTCCTACTATAATTTAATAGTATTTTTTTTGCTTCAAAATAGATGAAGCAAGCAGATAGATCTCCAGTACTGCACCATTTGAGTACATTTTAGCACACTGTTTAGCTTCCTCTGTTTCAGGACATGATATTGCTGGTGCTTCTATGTCCAGCGTCATGTCTCAAAGAAGAGAACAGTGGAGTGATGAGGAGTAAGGGATTTTTGGTGACTAACATTTGTTTGGAGGAGGAAAAATTGACAAAGTTAAGCTCCATTTTAGAGAACTAAGAGGAGCAGATATTATAATAAAAAGACACAGACTTTATAGTACACCGTACTCTCTCAATACCAAAGAAAATAATCTTCAATATATACTTAAAATATTACCATGACTCTATATCAGAGAAGAGGGAATAGTGGTTCTAGCTCCAACACTGACTTACAATAGATATTTAGTTGCAAAATAACTTCTTTATCTCTGTACAACTTCAAGGTCCTCCTTTTTAAAACAATACCTGCTGCTATTTGAAAAATTACAAGGTCAGATGTGTGTCAGATATGTGTATCTAAAAAGAGTTCAACTGAATATCTACCCAGAGAATAAACAGTTTTCCTATTTGTTTTCTTTTTCATAGTTTATTAGGAGGGAAAACACATACTCGTTATAGTTTAGAAACATTTTTTGACATGACTGTTCTCTATCTTTTTATCATAATTCCTGCATGCCAGGAGAGAGAAGAAGCAGAGTATAACCCATAGTATAGACCTAGTCAGACATATTTTGGTGATTTTCTCACAACAGAACAGCAGGTAAAGATGAGCTGATTTCTACACTTGCTAAATGCTATTTTGGATTTATTCATTGTTAGTGGGTATTGCATCTCCAGCTCATTTTTAGACATAATGAATTTCCCCTTCCAAGAATAGCTCTCTGTGTGATTTCTACTACCAAAAAAAAAATCAGTGTTCAAATGCCAAGATATATTTTTGGTGAAATAAGTTAAATGTTTGGGTCCATATTTCCAGTAGAAGCCAATGATTTTGAATGATTTCTGGGTGCACAATCTGAAACATTCAGGGCCGGTGGTGAATTCTGGATAGAATCATAGAATAGCTAGCTAGAATCATAGAATATCAGGGTTAGAAGGGACCTCAGGGGGTCATCTAGTCCAACCCCCTGCTCAAAGCAGGACCGATCCCCAATTAAATCATCCCACTCAAGTCAGTGGCAAAAATCCCACTGACTTCAGTAGAGCCAGGATTTCACCTGTAGTCTTTGCAGGTGCTGACCCTTTCTAAATGTTATTCTTAGCTATTTTATATAGGAGCTATAAATAAAAGGCAAGCATCTGTTAGCTAGTAGTATGGAGTCCCTGGTTGTTGCTGTACTTAATGGTCTGGACCATGGCTCAGTTGTGCTAGGCACAATGCACACACAATCTTCTCCAAAGAGCTTACAATGTAAGTACAAGAGAAGAGAAAATGGATTGATGTAAACAAACTGATATATTCTATTTTATAAAGAGCAACTCCTCTTTACTCTCTATCACTATATAACATCAAAGAAACAAAAATAGTGGGAAATTACCCACAAGGCCTATAGAAGGTGTACACATATCCAGGATATGAGACATATTTCACCCATGCCTTGTACAGTAGTAAGATCTCCTGGCCATTAGTCTCCTGTTAATACATCCAAATACGGGGTTAGCCCTTTTTGCAACAGAATCATATTGGGAACTCATAAGGAATTGGTTATTTACAACAACACAAGTCCTTTTCATAGTCACTGTTTTCCAAGATACAGTCCCCCTTCCTGTAAGCCCCCTCATATAGATGTAAGCAGGATCTTAATGAGTTCTCCCCGACAGCTGTCTGGGAAGGGGAGAGACTTCAGGAGCAAACTGTATTTACATGAACACACCTACTCTGCCTAGATATCCAGCAGATAGAGTGGTGTTGCTCAAAGTAATCAGCTTTGGCTAGTGTTAGGTTACAAATCACTTTAGTACTGAATGTAGGGGTAGTGAAATGCTGTTATCAATGTTGTTGTCATTGTATGAATAAAGGGGCGCAGAACTGTGCTTAACCTGTCCCAAATGAGGGGGTCACCCTCAGTTGAAAGGACCTTGTTAAGTCAGGGGCTTGAATGCCAGACCCCTGTGAAAGTAAGAGGGAGGGGGACAGGTGTACCAGCCAGAAGGAGTGGACTCTCCCTAGGGGTCCCTGGTCTGGTTTAACCTGTTCCTCCCCACTGTTCAAAGAGAGAGCTACATAGGCTCCATTAGGAGCCTTTTGTTATTCTAAGTGCTCAAAAGAGCTAATAATCACTTGTGGTGGGACAGTGTCTCTGCCCAGCCTCAGAGCTGAAAATCACTAAGAGCTGGGTGGAACCCTAAGAGGCTGCCCTGCAGAGGTGACTGCAGAGAGGCGGATGGCAGGCGAATGGAATGATGGTTGGCAAGGCGGCGAGTGGAAGGAGCAGTTGATGGGATGTCCAGCAGAGAGGAACCATGGCTGTCAGGGCAGCCAGCCAAAGCAAGTGCTCAGCTGGTGGTGCAAGCAAGGTGCCTTTTTTCCTAGATGGGAGATGAACTCACACAGATGCACCTCTGAACCCTGGGTCCTCCCTGACCAAGGACAACCTCTGTGAGTGGGGTATGGTGAGGGAGCAAAGAAGGGAACAGAAAAGGAACTGTTGGTTGTAGAACTCAAGAACATGAGGCAGAAGACACTGCCCCATCCACTCTGGGCTGAATGTCCTGCTCACAGTTTTATGATTAATTAGGGAAAATGCCACAAGCAAGATTCATAATGTCAGGTGACTTCCCTTCTTTCATTAAAAGTTTCTTTTCTATGCTCAGACTCTGTGCTTGCGAGTGGGGAAGTATTGCCTCTCAGAGGCGCTCAGGTAATTGTCCCAGGTTACTAGGTAGGGGCTTGAACCAGTTCTGTGTTATAGTATTGAAAAGGAACCGCTAGATATTGAACCCATCCCTGGTGCTGCCAGCTCCACCTGGCAGAAGTGTTACATATATTTTCGTAGATGTATGTGACTTTGTGATTGGCTGTATTTGAAATTAAAAGCTTTGCTTGCACACATGCAGGTTGTGACGGGGCAAGGCCAGATGGCTATAGAAAAGTAGTGGAAGATAGATATATTAGCTCCAGGCTAAACAAATCCCTGGTACCAGGATAAGTGAAATGGCAGCTGCTCCAGGTCAATTAAGACACCTGGGGCCAATTAAGAACTTTCCAGAAGGCAGGGAGAATGCTAGGTTGATTGGGACACCTGAAACCAAACAGGGGCAGGCTGAAACTAGTTAAAAGCCTCCCAGTTAGTCAGGTGGGTGTGCATGTCAGGAGCTGTGGGAGGAAGTTGTGCTGTTGGAGAGGCTGAATAGTACACACCATATCCGGCACAAGGAAGGAGGCCCTGAGGTAAGGGTGAAGTGGAGCTTGAGGAAGTGAGGGCTACTGTGGGGGAAGTAGCCCAGGGAATTCTACATGTCATGTTTCTAAAAGGTCATCTACCATAGCTGATACTATTAGGGTCCCTGGGCTGGAGCCCAGAGTAGAGGGTGGGCTCGGGCTCCCCCCATTTTGCCCCCTGATTAATCACTGAGATTGGGAGACATCAGAGACTGTGCAAGGAAGGATAACTTCTCCTCACCTCCCTTGCTAGCTTATGATGAAAATGGCTCAGTAGACTGTGACCCTTGTCTCTAGAGAGAGAAGGGTTACGTGGAGGGTCGCAGTGAGCTTCTGAGGCTAGCGAAATCCGCCAGGAAACACGGGACCCACAGAGGCAAGGACAGAGCTTTGTCACAAGGTGTTAAACTATGGAAAGTGTATGCACACATATTTGCACCTACCAAGTGTACATACCTGCGAATGCACAAGCAACTTTGTGCGCATGCAAGAAGTGAAATTTACTCCTTGTTTAGAGAGCCACCACAAAGATATACGCATCATTTAAGTCTCACTTAAAACCTAGTAAATTTCACCCACTTAGAAACCAGTCTTTTAAAATTTACCCCTTCAGGAAATAATGTTATTTAAGTTAAGTTATATATTTGCTTACAAATGGCAGGCAGTGGGTCACAATGAACAACTAGAAGAAGATGGTAGAGCTGTCATCTTCACAAGACCTTTTAAAGGTCAAAATCTTAAGTGCTTTCTAAACTTTGTCAACGATCTCAGAGATACTTAAGCTTTATAAAAAGCAGCAGCTACAAGCATTAATTTGTTTTGGTACTAATTAAATGATTAATCAAATTAGCTATGATAAAAAAAAACACCAGACAGTTAATGCAAATAGCTATTATATTCTTTTTTTTCTGTATTTTGTGAATTATGTGTACTAAATGTATCTGGTTCCTGAGTTTCAGCTATGTAGGTTGCATCATTTATCCAACAGATGCCTACAGGGCAGAAAAAGCATCACCTAGGTTTTCTTTCTCAGATTACTCATGGAGTTTGTGCTAAATTTCAGAAGATTTCTTCATCTTGATAGCAAGCACAGTTAAAGAGTTAGGGCCAGATCTTCAGTTGGTGTAAATCATCAAAGTTCCACCGAAGTATACCAATTTATGCCAGCCAAGAATCTGGTCCTGAATATTTCTCATGTTTCAGAAAATATAATTATCTTGAAGTGAAACTTTTGTCTAATAGGCAGCACTCTCCTCCTCTTTTCTCCGTAATTCAACTCCTATAGTATAAAGTACTGGCATTGCCTCCTGCCCTTCTCAACTGTTCCGGTAAACCACGATCTTTTCTCAATTAAAAAAATTCCTCTTCTCAACTTGATCCCTTTTTTCAAACAGCAGCAGTGAGAATAAGATATGGCATAACTACTTATGCCCCTGTCCCCATCTGTGCACTGCGTATAGCTCAACGTATGATATGTCATCCTCTGGGTGGACTACATCATTTAAAGAAGAAAATTGGATGAGAAGGGCTAAACTAATCGCAGGCATGGAAGGCTTCTGCTCTAGACGTTTTTAGTGAATGAAAAAGAGGGTTATAATTTATAACTGAAACAATTTTGCTATCTTAACTATAGTAGTTGTCTCTATATAAAAGTCACACACACACATTCATATATCACCTTTGGAATTTTTAAACTGAAATTTAATGTAATGTTTGGTCATGTGACCAAAACCATTCACATGCAATGGTTCATATTAAAGGAAATAATTATCAATAGTTACAACCACTCACTTAGGGAAGGATTAAATCAGGACAGTCCAGATGCTCTTGGTTAACTCTTCATTGTGAATATTACACACGCTTCTCAGAGGTGGCATATATTGTTCCCTTCTGGAACTAGTGAAATTGCTGGTGTGTTTGCATAGATGCAGATGGACTCAAGTGTGTTTTCGTCTGATGCTAAATGTGTTGTGAAACAAAGCTCTGGCTTTGCCTTACAGTCACCAAAGTGATCCTTCATTCAATTACATTTCAGTGAGGTTATGATAGCAGATTGTAAGAATTAGTTGTGACCACAGTCAGAGATGGAATTAATCCAGTGTTCTAACTTTTTGCAATTTCTCCAAGGCAGAAAGAAAATGCAACACAGAAGAGAACTGGTACACCATCCAGAACCGCCTGGTGAAAGCCATCGCACCGCGCCTGGGGGAGGTCACCAAGAACTGCGCCATCCCCGGTACTGACAGACAGTTGCGACCTGACGTGGTAATCACCTATGAGGCCCAGAAAAAGATCATCCTCATCGACATCACGGTCTCCTTTGAGAACAGGACCCTGGCGAAGCCCGAGCTCGTAAGCTGGAAAAATACGCCCCCTGGCCGACACGCTGAGAGCGAAGGGCTACGAGGTGCAGATGGATGCCCTGATCGTTGGAACCCTGAGCACCTGGAACCCCTGCAACGAGCGTGTGCCACAGACCTGTGGGATCAGTCGATGCTACACATGGCTCATGCGGCGCCTCATGGTCTTGGACACCATCTGATGGTCCAGGGACATCTACATCGAACACATCACTGGCCCCGACAGTACCAGGAGGTGTGAGCTGGAATGACATCGTGCATCAACTACGAGAAAGGGCCCGAGAGACTTTTTCCATTGGACCATATGAACTGGAACCATAAACTCACTGAACATTAAATCTCACCAAACGAGGGTAAATCCATCCTCATCATCGTATCCACTCATTATACTCCACACCTGAACATAGCCATTATATGAACAACATACCCTCATATCTCAATGTCTGTACTTTGACACGTTAACCTTTTTCCACCAATCGGGGATATTGCAGATTATGTATTCCTTATGCCACCCGATCCTAAACCAAACTTTGCACCCCTTGATAATCTGTATGTTATTCCCTGATAACCAGAAACTTCTACTCTTAAACTCTGTACCATTTTTTTTTATTTTAATATCTTCTTAATAAAATTATTAATTCATCAGCTATTGTTCCTGACACTTCTCCTCAGCCATTTTTAATTGCTACAGTTTGCACTGGGTGGAGAAAAACAATTTATAACATGTAATAAGGGTCAAATACTAGCTCTTATACATGCAGATAGGAGGGATTAAAGCAGGGTCCTTGGATATCTTAGGTGCAGGCCTCACAGTCATTGTGGGCCCAGATGCAGCATTTCGTAATGCCAGTAGCATGAATGACTACATATAGTTGACTACTGCAAACCAGCTACAAACTGCCAGTGCAGGCACTGGAATTTGAAGGATACTGTAATGGTGGTAGGAGACAATTCTAGCAGTGATAGTTGAGACAGCAAGAATACAGCTGTAAAGCCAGCTTCATCTGTAAGGACTCTCCAAAGGATATGCCTTTTCAGGGGAAGGAGGAGAGGGCTTTCCAACCTGTCCCAGTTTCTTGAAAGACTTCTATACTGGTGACAGGAGCAGGGACACCAGGAAACTGCCAAGATGAATAAGCTGGGGAGTGCTGTGGAGAGGGAGTGTGGATGTGTGAGTGGAAGAGGGGAGGCTCCTATTTGAATAAAACCTACTAAACTGTTTCTAAGGGCAATAGCAGCAAAAATATTTGCCTTTGGATTAAAATAGTTCCTTTGTGTATTCAGCTTCAGGCGATATACAGCAGAACCATTTGAAGAAGTTGATTTTGTTGTTGTTTTTGTTTTATTTTTCTCTGAGGCAATATTTTATTGTGGTTGCCTTCAGAGTCAGACAGAGGGCCAAATCCTGCAGTCATTACTCAGGCAAATCTCTTATTGCTGTTTATAACAACAGCCATCATGGTTTCACTGTTACTTTGTCCTCACCCCCATTATTTTTGTGTGTTTTATTCCAACCAGCTGTTTCGTGTCTTGTCTTACGGGTTTTTTTTTAGATTATAAGGCCTTTGAGGCAAAGCCTGTGTTGTTGTTACATGTGGCCCAGATCCACAAAGACATTCATTCTTCTTGACACTTAAGCACTGAGAAAATCACAGCAAAAACACTGATCCACAGAACCTGAATTAGGCGCCTAGGCTCTCTGTACAGTGAAGAAGGAGAGACAGGCAATCCACAAAAGAATGCAATCTACAAATGCAATCCACAAAAGACAGCAGCCTAGGGGGATGCCACCTAAGCTGGCAGTGGAGTTCTTTGTGTTTGCATGCAGTACTAATAGGCTGTATTGAAAACAGGGGGAGGCATTAAGCCGTATAAAAGCTAATGCAGCATCCTGCTGATTCCCTCACAAATTCTGACCCAATCATGGCACTAACAGGTGCAAACTTTTCCTGTATCAGGAATTCCAGATAGGTAGTCACATTTCAGGGTCGGGCATATTTTTCAGGGCCACCTTGGTAGCTCACCAGCCCATTCCACTCATACATGTGCTGTTCAGTCACTATATATTTGAATATTGCCCTGGCGCTGAGTGCACAGAAAACATGGGAAAAAAAAGAAAAGAGAACAAGAGAGCAAAGGACACAAAATAGTTGGTTTGTGTGTCTTGTTCGTAGTTTAACTAGTTTAACTTGTTAAGAACAAAGTGCATAGGTTAATTTTAAAGCTTTTGGTGTTGCTGGTGTTTTGGTTGCTAATGGCAGCTGGCCTGCCAGGCAATGGCTTAATATTGTATTTTCCCAATACATGTTTATAAAATAAAAATCTTTATTTTTTCCAGAAATTTTATTGCCCTCACTTCAACACATCATATAATGTTTATTTCAAATACCAAAGGTAAACAATGAACAACTGGGAGGTTGTATGCAAAGCCCACATCTCAATACAGCTATATACGTCAATCCATACATCAGATATGTACATCAGTCATGATAGTGTTTCTGCTCCCCCACCCCTTTCATAAGCAGTCATGTCATTCAAAAGTAAATGCATCACAATCAATCTCATCCCCCACAAGCATATTAATTCTCCCTCTTCCTTTGGCCCATGCACGTCCATACTGTGGGCGCACAAAGCATCCGTGTTTTATGTTTCCCGGGTGCAGCCAGCTCCAGCTGTGATAGGTACACTTTCTGGCTGAGGGAACCGATTCAGCGGACCCTCAGTGTCGTAAGTCCATTCAGAGGGAAATGGTTCACCTCTGCTGTCACAAAGATTGTGAATAGCACAGTAAGCCACAATGCAGACAGCCCTGATGTCACTGGCATCCAAACGGGTCAGTGAACACTGCCAGGAGGATTCCAATTGGCCAAACACACATTCAACCACCTGAGAGAGTAATTAAGCCTCCTTTCGTCAGGGCCTCTGAGACGGGGGTGTGGTTTCACAAGCCAAGGGAAAAGGGGTTACGCAGCATCCCCCAGAATAACAGTGGGGACAGTAACTCTGTTTATGACATTGTCATGTGATGTGAATAGTGCCACAGCTTGTCCACGAATGTAGACTCCCAATTGTCGGAAAACCCTGGCATCTTGAACTTTTCTAATACAACCATCATTGACATTCATAAATCAGCTTCTGTGATCCATGAGAGTGTGCATAACTATGGAGTAGTACCCTTTGCAGTTTATGTACTCGTGTCCCCATGAGTCTCATCAATGGCCACATTCTCTCAAAACCAGAAATTACTTCAGGAATTTCTTTTATGCCTGCCATGTTTGAGTAAACCACATGCCTGATGATCTCAGAAACCTCTGCCACCACTTTACCCAAAGTCCACTTCCAAACACCAAACTGGTCGGCCATGGACCTGTAGCAGTCTGGGATAGTCAGCTACCAAATGCTTATAACAATGCGCTTCTGGACTTGCAAGGTCATCCTCATGCATGTGTCTTTAAGCTGGAGGATGGGGGCAAGCTGCTCCCAAAGTTCCAGAAATGTGGCTTTCTTCATGCAAAAGTTCTGAACACACTGCTGGTCATCCCAGGTCTGCAGGATGATGTGGTCTCACCTGTCTGTGCTTGTGGCCTTGCTTCAGAACTACTGATCTACATAGGAGGAATCGTCAGCTATACTGAGTGTCATGAGCAGCATCAGACAGTTCAAGTCTGCCATGTCCGTGTCCTTGTCCTCCTCCTGCTCTGTCATCGGCTCTCTTAGGTACCTTTGGTGAATCTGAAAATGCTTCCAAAATATCCAACAGTGACTCACGGACACTCTCTCCATTTTATGAAACAGGAGTGAAAGTGCAAGCAAGAGGAGTTCTTGACACAGAGGAGTTCTTGACTCTGGTTGCTGGGGGCTTGCAGACCAAAATGATGGCTCAGTAGGATGTGTTGGTGGACTGTTCAAACTTCTTGTAGTATGCAGGGTTGACAATCAAGTTTTCCCACAGTCTGCATCACAAACAAAGGACTGGAGTAGCTACTTCTCAGGAGCGCGCTAATATGGGATACGGTTGTTTGGACTTGGATCTACATACTGCAGTGTGGAGGATCCCCAGGTTCAGCCCCTGGTTAAAAAATTGTTAACCTAGGATTGGCAAATAGAATAGACACTCAAGTCCTGGGTTCTCAAACGCAGGGTTTGCCGAGTCAAGCCCCACTAATCCTAGGTTTACATTGCAGTGTAAACATATCCATTTTGTCCTCTCCCCAGCTTCATTCTCATCAAGGTTTACAGATTAATCATGCTAGATGAAGTAAGAAGATAGAAGGCTATTGCACCATTGGTGGAAGCCTTATGCTGACTCTGATGATCACAGAATAATAATTTATTTTAGTCCTATATTCTGCTGTACAGGAGGCAAAGAAAATATCCATTGTCAGTCGCAGATAGAATCTGCCAGTGGAACTGTTCCAGGTGACTAAAAGCCTAGTTAAAGGTGGCCAAATTTTTTCCATCAAAATGTGGTTTTAATGCCCCTGTGTAATTTCAGAATGGCTTTTTGATTAAACGGACGTGTTCATGGAAAAAGGTTGAGTCCTCATCTTCAAAGGAAACCTGTGCAACACCTACAAAAGATGAGCCTGAGAACTTAAATACATAGCTCTGCCAGACACCAAAAATCATGGACTTACAAGATACTGGTTTTGTGGCTCATTACAAGAATTTGTGACACATCCTAGCATGCAAACCCCTTATGCTTAAGAAATCTGTCTCGACTTGTATTTAGCTACACTCTGGTTACCTTTCCCAGAGCTGAAGAAGACGCCTATGAAGCGCAAAAACATGTCCCTTCTACCAACAGAAGCTGGCCTAATAAAAGATTTTACCTCACCTATCCTGTGTCTCTCATGAAAAATATATTTTTGGCAAAGATGTTCAGATTTTCATAGAAAGGATAAATAAAAATATTCAGTTTCAGTAAAAATAAATATATTTTTGGATTTTGAGTGCCAGAGTTTGGAAAAAAAATGTTTTTTGGTTTTAATTAAAGACACGTTTAAATGAAAACACAAACATTCATTCTCATTGAAATTTTTCATGGGGTAATAAATTGTTGACCAGTTCAATAGCTGATACAGCCTGGCTTTGCTTGGTTACAGAATCAAATTTTTCCAATATGAGGATTTTTTTTAAAATTCTGGTACTTTGCAGATATCATTTAGATTCAATCTACACTTTCTGTGTCTGTGATAGCAAAGTGGGACCAGAAGAGGAAGGATGTTCTTTGGGCTTCTTACTTACTACTAATATTTATTAAGATCCGCAAAATATGCTAAGATAATGTTCATTTACTACGTAACAAAGCTGACAAATATCAGTTAAATTATCCATTTTATTTTCCATAAATGATAAGAATCATGTAAATGATTTAACTTTTACGAAATAACTTGCAATGACTAAGCAATGAAGAAATGATGCATACATAATATATGAGGAGATAACAGCATTTTGTAAAATATTATGCCAGTCGATATCTCATGCCATAGCCAAAAAGCAACGTGTGCCATTCTTTTCATTTGAGAGGAATGGCACGGCACAAAGATCTCATCTACACGACCAAATTATCTGGCTCCAAGCCAGAAAATCACATCATGACTTCCCCTTGATCTGGTTAAATAGTGTTCCATCTTGCAGTATACACAAGCAATAGTTGGGAACACAGCTGCATCCCTTCTATACTGCAAAATAGAACTCGGTTCTAACCATGTGAGGAGAATACTGTTCTTCAACCTATTTCTCCCAACATATTTGATTTTGTACTCTGTGGCCTATTTTTGGCAGCTTCTTTACAAACTATGTATTGGTTGGGTGCGGTACATTGTATTGCAGGGCTACAGGCATTGGAAGAAAACAAAATCCCAGGGGGAAAAAAACCCATAAAATCAGCACTGATACAGTTTCCAGGTGACAAACATTGAGGGAGTGGTAATTAATGAAGAGAACAGGTCACTGACACAGAGCAATCTGTTTTGCTTTGTAAACTGTGTGCAAGTAACAATATGTATTTTAATATGGCTAAATAGAAAGGTATATATGACAGACTGACAATATCCGATAATATCCTGAACAAACGTTTTGGAATATAAACTTTACTGAGTTAAGTTAAACCTTAGTGAATTAGGGATAACACTGCTGGGATACTGTATTAAAAATGTAATTGTGTATGTGTTACTGTGGCACTGTATGTAACTTTTGTAATGGGGCTGGGAGATGCTAATAAACTTCCTCCATCATCAGCCTTTGAAGCCATTTCCATCCCCCAAGGAAATACACATATACTAGTTCAAATTGGATCCTCCAGAGACCAAGAGACAAAGTGTCATAGGGTGTATATGCCCCATGCTGGCTTGTCAATCAATCATAGATTCATAGAATATCAGGGATAGAAGGGACCTCAGGAGGCCATCGAGTCCAACCCCTGCTCAAAGCAGGACCAATCCCCAACTAAATCATCCTAGCCAGGGCTTTGTCAAGCCTTACTTTAAAAACTTCTAAGGAAGGAGATGCCACCACCTCCCTAGGTAATCATCCCAGTGCTTCACCACCCTCCTAGCGTAAAAGTTTTTCCAAATATCCAACCTAAACCTCCCCCACTGCAACTTGAGACCATTACTCCTTGTTCTGTCATCTGCTACCACTGAGAACAATCTAGATCCTTCCTCTTTGGAACCCCCTTTCAGGTACTTGAAAGCAGCTATCAAATCCCCCCTCATTCTTCTCTTCTGCAGGCTAAACAATCCCAGTTCCCTCAGCATCTCCTCATAAGTCATGTGTTCCAGTCCCCTAATCCAACCTAAACCTCCAATAAACGTTTTCCAATTTTTCCACATCCTTCTTGTAGTGTGGGGCAGTACTCCAGATGAGGCCTCACCAATGTCGAATAGAGGGGAATGATCACGTCCCTCGATCTGCTGGCAATGCCCCTACTTATACATACCAAAATGCCATATGCCATCTTGGCAACAAGGGCACACTGTTGACTCATATCCAGTTTCTTGTCCACTGTAACCCCTAGGTCCTTTTCTGCAGAACTGCTGCCTAGCTATTCGGTCCCTAGTCTGTAGCGGTGCATGGGATTCTTCCGTCCTAAGTGCAGGACTCTGCACTTGTCCTTGTTGAACCTCATCAGATTTCTTTTGGCCCAATCCTCTAATTTGTCTAGGACCCTCTGTATCCTGTCCCTACCCTCCAGCGTATCTACCACTCCTCCCAGTTTAGTGTCATCTGCAAACTTGCTGAGGGTGCAGTCCACACCATCCTGCAGATCATTAATGAAGATATTGAACAAAACCGGCCCCAGGACTGACCCTTGGGGCACTCCACTTGATGCCGGCTGGCAACTAGACACGGAGCCATTGATCACTACCCGTTGAGCCCATCGATCTAGCTAGCTTTCTATCCACCTTATAGTCCATTCATCCAGCCCATACTTCTTTAACTTGCTGGCAAGAATACTGTGGGAGACTGTATCAAAAGGGGTAATGCAGGAAGTGCTGGCCAGTGCTGATTGCCAGCCTCCCAACAGCTAGGACAATAAAGAAGCTGAGAAGCAGAGGACCATGGTGGCTGCCAGAGGAGCAAGCAGGCCAGAGAAAGAATTTCCTGCCAGCAAGCTGGTGAGATGCAGCCCCAGAATGACAACAATCCAAAGAAGGGGGGGAGACCAGACCCACAGGCTGAAGAAGCCTGCAGAACTGAGGGAGGCAGGAAGGAGCTCTGGGTATAGCATGAAAATTGTGAATGACTGATTCTGCCTGCCTGGGTTAAGGGCCCTGAGCTGGAACCGAATGGAGTGGGTAGGCCTGGCTTCTCCTACCTACCCCTTAACAGGGACTTAACAGCAAAAGGAGTTCGAGGCCCATCAAGGACCAGGCTAGATAAAGCACACCCCAAAACATAAGGGGAAGTCCAGTGGGACAGAAATTAATGTCCTTGGCTCCAGAACAGGACTATAAAGACTCAGGCAAGAAAAGTAGACTGGCTGCCCCTCATCTCAATGCCCTGTCTGACCAAAGGAGGCGGCACTGACACTCTGGGCACCAGTCCACACAGAGAACAAGACTTTTGGAAGAAGCCTGGGTTTTAGACTAAGGCCGGGCCTCCTTCCTCGTCCAGCAAACAGACAGGACCCCTGATTCACGGAAGGCCCCAATCCTTAGGGAAAGATTGGAAGGACTTGGCCAAGCGAAACCTCAAAAGACGGGGTACTTGTTCTGAGTTGAAGCTCTGATGAACTTGTAACCACAAATATGCTCCTAAAGTGAGATATTAAAAGACATTGCCAGAGCCCATGTGAGAGGAGGGATAAATTCTGGTGTAGGGTTTTTATTGTTTTTAACATGTTTTCTATGTAATGTTTTTTACCTTAAGAATAAAGTAGGCTTGCTTAGAAAGAACTACGTAGTAACCTAGATCTGTAGCAATTACATTGTTCTCTTTCTCTGAAGCAAAAGCAAGCCAGTGTCTAGAACAACCTGCCTGTGCTAGGAATGGCACAGTGAAGGCAAGAGAACTGTCCAGCCTGAGAATACCCCAGTTAGAAGAGGGAGAGAGACATGTATCTCACCCAAGAGATACAACAGCTAGGAAGCTGAAAGCCAAGACTGTATGCCCTTGCTGAACCACTGAAGGGAAATGCAGGTGCAGTGGCCCTGAATTGTGACAGTATACATCTAGGAACTAAGAATGTAGGCCATACTTATAGGATTGGGAACTCTATCCTGGAAATCAGTGACACTAAAAAAGATTTGAGGATTTGGGTGGATAATCAGCTGAACATGAACTCCTACTGTGATGCTGTGGTCAAAAGAGCTAACGTGATCCTTGGGTGCATAAACAGGAGAGTCTCAAGTAGGAGTAGACAAGTTATTTTACCTCTGTATTTGGCACTGGTGGACTGCTGCTGGAATACTGTCCAGTTCTGGTGACCACAATTCAAGAATAATGTTGATAAATTGGAGAGGTCCAGGTGAGGGCCACAAAAATGATTAAAGGACTAAAAAACATGCCTTATAGGGATAAACTCAAGGAGCTCTACTCCTTAACTTAACTCTACTTAACTAAGAGACAGTTAAGGCATGACTTGATTATAGTCTATAAGTATCTACCTGGGTAACAAATATTTGATAATGGGTTCTTCAATCTCACAGAGAAAGGTCTAACCCAATCTAATGGCTAGAAGGTGAAGTTAGACAAATTCAAACTGAAAATAAGGCATACGATTTTAATAGTCAGAGTAATTAACCATTGAAACAATGTACCAAGGATTATGGTGGATTCTCCATCATTGACACTTTTTAAGTCAAGACTGGATGTTTTTCCAAAAGGTGTATTCTAGGAATTGTTTTGGGGAAGTTCACTAGCTGTGTTATACAGGAAATCAGACCAGATGATCACAATGGTCCCTTCCAGTTTTTGAATCTATGAATTTCTTTCATAGTAGTCAGGAATAGAACACAAAGGTTAATTGTATGAGTTTATTATTATTATGAGTGTATAATATATTGTGAGTTTTGATCATACGTACATTGGCTAAGTCATGCACAGGTTTATGTTAAACCCCTACACACTGCCAGATTTATTTATATGTCTATCCTGAGCTTTGGGTGCTGTACAACATTAAAATAATCAATATTTCAAATAACAGAAACAAAACACTCAGTGAATTATCAGTTTAATAGACTGCCCAGCAATATTAACCTTAACGAACAATGGGTAAGCATCCCAGAACATTTCCATCCTGTCAACCAACATTTTTCTCTAGCTGTCCAATAAAAGTGATAAGCCGTGGAGTGTATCTGAAAGGTTAACAAAACTGGCAGACAAAAGGGGAAACAAAGCCAAAGCCAAAGACCCTTCTCAGAGAATGATATGCCAGAAGCCTCCTTTTTTAATTCAAGGGAACTCCAGCTCATGGGCCTCTGCAGACCAGAACTGTACATCCATAAAAACAGATCTACCAAGAATACGTGCAGAATACAGTGCAGTTTGTTATGTAGTGGGATTTTCAGAAGTTCTCAGCATTGGCTTAACTCTGCTACCACTCAAGTCAATGGTAAAAATCCCTTTGATTTCAAAGGCAGCAGGGTTAGGACAACCTTCAGCATTTTTGAAAATTTGAGCCACAGTCCAGTGTGGCATGTCTATTTTACCTAGATACACAGTATAGTTCTGTCCTAGTTTATAAAATTGCTTTCTGGTTTTTATAATATTTTACTGACTAAATGTAGTGTAAGCACTACATTGTATTTTCTTACCTTAGGTCAGTTTGGGTCAGAGGGCAGACAAGAAAATATTTTTTTGTAACCACAGTGCTGTGGTACTTTTCAAGAGTGTAATCACACCACTGGATATGAGAATAGCTTAAAATCAATAAAGTAATATAAAAATAAGATAAATGAGTTTTCTTTCTTGGGATTTTTTTGGCTAAAATATGACAAGCATTGTACAAAAAATGACTAGTTGGTGAAAGTCTCTCTTGAGCATGAGCAAATTGGATTATCAATTCATAGTATGTCTTCCGAGATCTCCTTCGTTTAAGCCCCCTTTAGTTCCATTCTCATTTGTCAAGTGCCAGGGAAAAATGCCTGTGAAATACACTGAAGCCTGTTGTGGAGTGCCATTTTCTTAGACAGAGCTTGGATAAACTTGACTAGCAAAATACATTGCATCAAAAACAAAGCATGAAAAATCTCTCTATTAATTAGCATAGAGTTTAAGATAATATTAAGGTCACCCCAGAAAGTTAATCAGCCACCTTAAGATCCTGTGCTGAAGGCCTGGGGCTGGATGGAGCCAGATGAGAGCTCAGGGTCTGAAGTTCTCCTTTAGACCACACATAAAAGGCAGCCTATTCAACATTCAGCTTCTTATAACAACTGCGGGTTGTGCTGTCATCCTCTTTTCCTCAGTCTTTACGAACCTACATTTTAAAAAAAAACCTGAGGTCCTTTATTTTGGCAAAGCACTTAAGTAGATGCTTAACTTCACATATTTACTTATGTCCCACTGAAGTAAAGGAACACTCCAAGTTTAAATGTTTTGCTGATTCTGGGCCTTATGGGCAGCGTGGAAATTCAGACCATTTGACTCTTTCTTCTACCTTAATGATATTTTAAACCAGTGGCTCTCAAACTGTAGGTCGGGACCCCAAAGTGGGTCATGACCCTGTTCTAATGAGGTCATGGGCTGGCGTTAGATTTGCTGGGGCCCAGGGCTGAAGCAAACGCCTGAGCCCCACAGCCCATGGCTGAAGCCAAAGCCCAAGGGCTTCAACCCTAGGCAGCACGGTTCAAGTTACAGGCCCCAAAGCCCTTGGGCTTTGGCTTTGCCGCCCCCACCTACCACACCCAGGGCAGTGGGGCTCGAGCGGGCTCAGGCGGGCTCAGGCTTTGGTCCTCCCTATTGGGGTTGTGTAGTAATTTTTGTTGGCAGAAGGAGGTCAGGGAGCAATGAAGTTTGAGAACCCATTTTAAAGTAAAAATGCACTTTAAAATGCTAATGTACACAATATGTACTCCAGTGTTCAACTCCTTTCTTTCAACTTTCTACTTACAACAAACATTTAGGCAATATAAGACCATGTTCAGATACTATCTGGAACAGAATAGCATAGAATAAGAAAGTGATTTTATGCTGAATGCTACCATTAACTGAACCCATCGACTCCAGCACTGGGAGCAATTTATATTTCCCATGGATTGTTGACATAGATTTTCTATGTTTTTAAATTTGCTTTTCAAAGCAAATTTAATGGTACATTCATGCTTGTAATGAAAAGCCAGACTATTGGACAAATGGCATAAACCTTTTAAAATCTCATCACAGTTCACTGGCATGTTATTTTTAACTTCATGGCTTCTTGTGCATCTTGGATATTTGTGCCTCAAAGGGTTACCTCTTCATCACATATACAACTGAATGAACAGCTGATCTCAACTCTGCATATGGTGTTTTGTTTTTAAATTCACTTTAGTATTCACAAAAGATGTCAGACTAACAGTATTGGATTTGGAAGCTTTTTTTAAAAATCCTGAAAACAGAAATATTGCACAGGGTGACATTGCAGGCTTCCTCACACAGTTATGCCAGTGTGCCTCAACACTGTATGGATCACTTCTAAGGGTGAGGGGAAAGTTTATAGATTCCAAGGCCAAAAGGGACCCTTGTGATAATCTAGTCTGACCTCCTCTCTAACACAGGCCATAGAACTTCTCCAGAATAATTCCTTTTGAACCATAGCAGATCTTTTAAAAAAAGTCCCATCTTAACTAAAAATTTGCCAGTGATGGAAATCCACTATGACCTCTGGTAAATTGTTCAAGTGGTTAAGTTCAACATTCATGTCCATTCAGTCTTTGGCTTTTCTACTAAGACTGGTCAAAAGGATTCCAATTCAAACCAATAATGATACAGAAATTTGTTCACCAGAAGTTGGGCTAAAACATTCATCCAGCTCATTTTGTATAACTTACTGAAGAAGGTGGAGCAGTGGTGGGCAACCTACAGGTTCCAGAGCAAGGGGTCCATCCTGAGCCCCAACATCTACACTTCAGTTAAACAACCCCTCAGTCAAAGCTCCATTAACCCAGGTCAGCTGACACGGGCTAGCTGCAGGTCCACACTGAGGGCAGAAAGGATGTGGGGTTATAGAATATTCCCCTCTTCACCAACCAGAGCTGTTGCCAGGGGCAGGGATGGACTCACTCTTCATCCTTTGAAAAATTATAGCATTCACCATACTCTCCCACACTTTCAGAGACACTGTTAGGCCTATCTGTGATACAATACTCCCTAATTGGGCTGCCACAATTTACCTCTCAGTGTTTAACATAAAATATACGTTAGCTGAAGCATTTTCTGATAATAAGGAAACCAAAAAGTCTCAATTACTCTTATGCAAGAGCCACTATCAAATGTTTTACACAATGTGTTGTCCCATCTAAGAATGTCACAGATTCTGTCAAGTATCAGAGGGGTAGCTGTGTTAGTCTGGATCTGTAAAAACGGCAAAGAGTCCTGTGGCACTTTACAGGCTAACAGACGTATTGGATCATAAGCTTTAATAGGTGAATACCCACTTCTTCAGATGCATGTAGATACAGTGGTGCCACTGTATATGCTAGCTTCTGCTACAAGATCATATACGGCCAACCTTTTAGTAAAGGATGAGGGAAATCAATATTTGTTATTCCCTGGTTAACAGCAGACTATTCCAATCATCTTAACTGGGAATACGATTCACAAGCCATTACTCAATATTGGGTCCCCAACGCTCTAAACCTTTCATTTTTTATGGAATAAGTCTGGAATTATTCTGATCTTAGCAATGAGTTGCCCCAAAACATTGACTTTCTGTAGATGGTATATGAACAAGCTAAAGAATGTAGGCTAGGAGAGTAATTAGATTTGGGGGAAGGGGAGGTGTTAATGATTTAAAAATTATCTGTTTCTTTGTGGTATTTTTCCATTTCACTACAAGTCGGGCTGCAATTTGAACATTATCTGAGATAAGAGTGAAGGGTTTTTCTTGTGATAGTCCCATGAAGCCAAACAGTGACTCATTCCTTCTGTATATCAAAGACCGGAATAGTTCAAAGAAAAACAGTCTGAGAAATGTTTCTCTATTTCTTTCCTCCTGACTTGAAGACACTGATGTATGGCTCTTCAGATGAGAAAAATCCCATTCTTTCATCTATATCCCTGACACAGTGGCCTTGTCACCAAACTGTGACAAATAGTAATAATGTTTGAAATCACTTTCAAACAGAGCTATGGCCAAATATGGCTGTAACAGGGTTTGAGGACTACACTCATGCTAAAATTTTGCTAGTGGACAGTCTATAGCATGGTTTCTACTATTACTAGTTTTGAAAACATCTCTGTCCACGCCACACTGAGCAGTAGAATAGTGCCAAGACTATGCTAGCCACAACCAATGTCGGAAAACTAACACCAAGCTCAATTTTGCCAGCAGAATTGTACTTGTCAGCCATTTTGAAATACCGATGCTAGCACTGTTCTGCTCCCTTTGTGAGTAGGGTGTCTTTTATTGTTTTTTTTCCTTCTCCACATGACACCTTCTTTAACCTTTAGAAGCTTAACCCAAATCTTTGACCCTTTAGAAAGTCCCACCATCCCTTCTTTGAATAACCCCTACCAAGCCCACGTTCTTCCTCTGCTTTTCACATTTCCCCTTCCATTTCTCTGAGGAGAAATGGAAAGTGGTATGTCCTTCTTCCCCTCTGGTATCAAGACACATGCAGCCCTCTTCTCCACCTGCCAATGATGGCATTTACTTGTAGGAATACTTAGCCTACCCAGGGCCAGCTTTAGGGGCCGGCAGCCCAGGCGACTGCCTAGGGTGCCTGGCTTGGGGGGCGACGGGCTTGAAGATTGACAGATCCTAGCATGAAAATTTATCATCTTATATGACAGGGATAAATCATGCATGCAAATCGTGCACCAAAGTCATGAAATGTGCTACAAATGCAATAAAAAAATAAGGTATTCAAAAGTTTAACAAATGGGAGGGGAGGGTGCCAAATACATTCCTTACCTGGGGCACCATTTGGTCTAGGACCGACCCTGAGCCTACCCCTTCTTGCTGTACAATAAAAATCCAGGAGGAGAGGTTTACTAAGGTAGGTAATGACAGCTAGACAACACTCCTGCATCATAGCTGGCAGCTATCTGGGGTTTCTCCTCAAATTGCATCACAAAGGTGAAATCGAGAAAAGGTTTTGGCAGTAGTGAAAACATTTTTAAAAGTGTTTTAGTTCGAAGACATAGACAATTATAGTCACTACAATTATCCCAGGAGAGGTGGCAAACAACAGATATGCTCAAATAAGATATTTTATCTCATCAGTACCGAAGATGATCTCCAGCAAATCTTTCTGGTGTTTTGGGAGGGATCCATTATCTTTTCTGAAACTATAAGGAAGCTGAATTATTTTTGGATTGAAAATTGACCTGACCTTCTCCCCATCCTTGAAAACAAAATCCATAGAACCAAATAGAGATGATAGCTTTCTATACATGAAAAACAACTTATAGAATTATATTAGCAGAGAGATAATTTCTATAAGATAACTCAAAAATTCTGTTGATGGCATTAACATACCCTATTCAATTTTATAGGATCTCAGAATAATAGTGATTTTGAGCAGATCTAATGTTTGTCACCTCTCCTGGGATAGTTGTAATAAACTTATTTAATTGCTATGGAACCCAACTGATTTAATTCCCAGTTAAATTCTATAGGACTTTTTTCTGTAAGAGAGAAATTTGAAGAAGCCATGGCATCAATTGAATAAACTATTATTAAAGATGTTTTTGCTATACTTTTGATAGCAGATAATGAAAATATGCAGACTATGAATGATAAATATTCTTCTGAGGGTCTAGTAAAGTATTTATGATGGTGTATTCCCTAGGGTATTAACTGTTGTGTACTGTTCCTTTTATGTAAAGCATTTAAATGTAAATTAAAAACATTAGATTACTCTTGTTCTATTTTTCTACAGTTGCATTGTGAATGCAATTATGATGGTAATCACTGCTATACCTTTTTTTTTTTTCAAATGTTCTCTCTTCCCTATTTCATATTTGTTGGGACTTATTTTTAGGATGTTGCTCCTCATTTTCATGCATTCATAATACGGAGTTATCTATTTTATGTTGTATAGATTCTATTTGTATCTGTCACCTTTTATTGTTTGGAAAGGCTCAAAAATTAATAAATAAGTTTAAAAATAAATAGAAAGATTGATCTCCTTTTCCCAGGAGGTCTGACAGGTCTGCATTAAATCTGAAAACAGTCAGAGGAACTTTGTCTACCACTAGTGTTTGATTTTCTGCAGAGCACCCTTCAAAAACAAAACAGCTAAGAGCTGGTAACAGCTTTCCGAGATACAACTGGGTGAAGGCCATTTTATATTTTAGCAAGCAGCAAGCATACTGTCATTTGTGAGTGTCGTTATGTTACGCGACAAGAACAAATGCAGATTAAGCACTGCAGAAAATGCACAAGAAATATGTATGCTGGTTCTCATCTGGGAACATCGGTGCTGTCTCTTATGGCTGCAATAAACTGGTGCCTGTGTTCAACATAAACAAAAATAACTGTCAGTGTAATCTGCAAAACTGAGACAAGGTAGAGTTTAGGAGTTTCTGTATTCCTGATGAGCAGAATAGCCATTATCAACTTGGCTTCTTCATTTATTAATCTCTCCTCCTTCTGCCTCAGTAAGAAATTGAATCAACAAATGAATTCTTAAAGAAAAACTGTGAGAATAATGGAAATATCAATATAAAATCAATAGACCAACTTAGAAGGAAAAAAACATTTCCTGACGAGGCCTATTGCCCCAGGACCAATGATACAATTACTTATTGGGCCTTTATCCAGATTACAGAAATCAATCTCCAGCTAGTGTAAGGAGTTACCTCCCATTTCATTTTTCATAAGTGCTTTTCCTTTTAAATCCAGGTAGCTTTAAATTCTCTAGTGGTTCTTTCATCATTTGCTGCATAAAGGTGGCAAATGCAATTTTTATAAAGCAAAGGACAAAGTCAAATTTATATGTTTTACAGCTTGTGATTGTAAAATTGATTTTTATGCCAAAGGGCTAAAATAAACTACTGTTTTTAAGGGCTAAAATAAAACTTTTATACCATGGAATATAGGCCAGACATATCTCTTGCAAATTAAAAATCATGAAATCAATTAAAAATATGAAAACATATTTCTAACCAAAATAGAAACGTACTCGGAGTGAGAGACAAAACAGGAACATGCAATTTATTAACTCAATTTAAAGGTGCACTCAAATCTTTACAAATGTTTAATACCCTATATTAGGTAAGAGACTGTAGATTTAAAACGTCAGAATATTCCCTTCACTATGTGTTAAGTGCAGAAGGGATGACACAAACCAACAAAACACCTTTCTAAAATTTGCCCACTATCAAAGCATCACCACATTCCCCTCCTTGCAAGCATATCTATACATGGATTATACGTGTTTAAGTCTTTGGGGTTTAGAGGGAATGTGGATGGGCAGGGATGCATTGAGGTTGTGGACAGCTGCCCTACATAACAGCATCCCCCAGCAAATCTATAAGGAAATAATATAAAGTAAGGCTGATTTTGTTAGTATGAATGTCCACAGATTCCCACTCTGGGTTATTAATTCTCCCCAGGGGATAGGGCAAGGGCCTGGAAGCAGTGGAAAAAGCATTACATGCTCCCTGGCCAAGTAGATGTGCAGAGACCAGCTCCCTGACATAAATTACATGATATTTCTTTAGATGTCTCAAGATCATAAGGGGTTGGAGGGCCGAGCTCCTTGCCCACACTGGAGCAAAAACTCTTTCAGTACAATACCATAGAAACTCTGCTTTTAGAGAGTTTTCCAACCAGCTCTAGCTTGCCCATGAGATTTTTACCCATAGGATGACATGATTTAACACATAAATCACAAATATTGTACATTGTACCCAAACAAGACTCTCAATAGAATGGAATGGGCAATCATACATCTTCTGTAGCCCTGAGGACACAGTCAATTTATGTAGTCAAGAAAGATGGATGGAGAGATGGCTTGTGAAATACCATCTGATCAGGGAAAACATTTTGATTTAACTCTACTAAAATTATTTCTCTTTTGCCAGTTTGTGACTGGAAATAGTATATAGACATGTATACCCTTGACTAAGTGGTGCTTACAGGAAATTATCTATTTATTATGGTTTTGGAAATGCTTATTAAAGTAATATGCCTTTTGTGAGTACATACAATTCAATGTTAAGACTGCCTCTCAGAAAGGAAGAGAAAAGACAAAAGTATATTGATGTGGTAAGGAATTCTGGTAAAATACTAAATAAAGTGTGATGGTAAGACAAGACTGATTATTAATTGTTTTACAGTAGTGCCTACAGGTTCCAAGTGAGTGGATCCATGGCTCCATTGTGGTAGGCATTGTACATATGCTGAGGGCTTGTCTACACTTAAAACGCCACAGTGGGGCTTCTCTGGTTGGTGGCCTCCCTGAGAGGCAGTATCTAGGTTGATGAGAAATTTATCCCATTGATCTAGTGCTGTCTAAAAAAGGGGTTATGTCGGTTTTACTCCGTCGTTCAAGGGTGTGGATTTTTCACACCCCTGGGCAATGTAGTTATACTGACGTAATTTCCTAGTGTATACCAGGTCATAGTAAGAAACAGCTCCTGTCCCAAAAATCTTATAATCTAATCTAGACAAGAAAGGCAAAGTGTGGGCGGGGAAACAGAAGCACAGAGTGGGGAAGTGACTTGCCCAAGCTCATAAAGCAGGTAACAGCCAAATCAGAAGTCGATTCCACTCTACTACTGCTGATTAAATATTGAATGTGTGCATAGTCTCATGGCATCAGTGGAGTTGGGTAGCATTCCTGGTTATTGACAGACATGGTTTTCTGAAGATGGAGGAATATACCTGTGCCATCACAATACTTTTAATTGAATACCTGCACTTATCTCCATATATGCTACATTTGAGAACTGTGTAAGTAAGAACTTATTTAACCAGTGTTATTATTTTATCATTTCTGCAGTGCCATAAGGATGCATGGTACTTTAATACAGAAATATAAATTGATACAAGTCCCTGCCAGAGAACTCTATAAGTCTGGATGTCTACAGATGCAACCATGAGAAGTCCAGTTGAAGTAAATGATACCACACTCGATAGTAACCAATAGTCTTGAAAACACGTTTGCAGGATCAGGCACAAAAGCCGTAACTTTAGGAATGATTGTACATCCTTAAACACATGGATCAGGGCCATTTGACTACCTAGCAAATCTCTGCAGTGTTGAGTAAAGGATATTGTTCTGCTCTCTCATTTCTGTTTTCTTTGTCTTTTGTTATAGGCGTGTCCCCTTCGTATCTCCAATAAAAAGGAACTGCTGGTGTTTAATGCGTCCCCTTCTGCATTGTCCTCCTATATATTAGTGGAATTCACCCAGCTTTTTCTGATCTTGGTATGTGATAATCTTCTGTGTACCTCTATGTCACCTCTTCCTGGAATGAGCATTGGCAACAGATTGCAGGAGAGGCACCTTTTATTCCAAGCATTTCTTGTATGTTACCTACTGTCAGAGGGAGTCGCTTAATGTAAGAATATAATATAAAAATAATTGAGTGTAACAATTTGCTATGAACCTTTACATAATCACTTCCCCCATGCTCATACTTGAGATTCACACATGCAAATGCAGACTAGGATGGAGTTACATATACAGTAGAACCTCAGAGTTACAAACCTCAGAATTACGAACTGACCAGTCAACCACTCATCTCATTTGGAACTGGAAATACGCAATAAGGCATCAGCAGAGACAAACACACACACGCTCACAAAAAATGCACATACAGTACAGTACTGTGTTAAACATAAACTAGTAAAAAAAAGTAAAGGGAAGGCAGCATTTTCCTTCTGCATAGTAAAGTTTCAAAGCTGTATGAAGTCAATGTTCAGTTGTAAACTTTTGAAAGAACAACCACGACATTTTGTTCAGAGTTCCGAACATTTCAGAGTTCCAAACAGCCTCCATTCCGGAGGTGTTTGTAATGCTGAGGTTCTACTGTATTGGGTACACTCTAGGTGGAATAGATTAAGACAGATGTCCCTGCCAAGTTGAAGACCTTCAAAGAAAAAAAGAACCATGTACATAATTTGTATTAGAATAACAGACATAATAGAACTACCTAGTCGACAAGCACCTTGGTGTGAATTCTGAGATAAAATCTAGTAAGTAACCACTACAACTTGGAATAAATCAAATGCCTGTTTCACACAGCATAAAATGAAAACACCACTCTCTTAAATGTTTGTGTTACTCAGGCATTTAATTAGAACTTAAAAAATAAATTAATTGTAATTGAAAATGTGATAAAATATATTTTGGCACTTTTTTTCTAGGGGAATCTAAATTAACATAGTTAATGAAATGACTCTACGTTTTTGCTTTGTCAGTAAACTAAATCCCTTCCACAGCTCTGCATTTGAAAAACAAATAATCTGCTGTAGCAAATAGCCTGCTTTTTCACCCCGGGAGTGGAAAAAGCTATTAAGACAATTTCCAGTGAACTACATTTACCACACTTTTAAGTGAATTTTTAACACCTTATAAATACTATTTTGTTTGCCTGGTCCTCTCGTGCTAGAGAGATTTTAACGATGTAAGATAGAGTCAGTGATTTTATGAATTACATTATCTTCTGGGTATTCTACAGAGAACACTCTAAAACTAGCATCTTATACTAAGCTTTGAAATCGACCTGAAAGCAAATATGAGCTTATTTGAAGTTGGTCCATACTGTAGCAGTAAAAACAATGTATTTTCTACTAGTCCATTAGACCAGACATAAATTAATTAAATCACCATGGAAGTGTTTGCATACTGCTGAAAGTGGGTGTCCATCTGCCTAGAGGTATTGTGGGAGTTTGCTTTTAACGTGTGCATATGGATGATTAGTTTGCAGCCATGTTTAAATTAGCCTTAGAAAAGTTTAAGTAAAGGCTTATCTCTGGCCCAGAAGTCACTTTTTCTATCATGTTATCTGGCATGTATTTCAAATAAATGAGTTTGCCTTGATTTTCCTGTAGTGAAAAAAGATAAAATTTACCTGTAGGTCTGAGTGGGAAAATAAATAATTAAAATAATCATTCTGAAAAATGTATTGAAAACAGGATTGGTTGAAAAATTTTCATCAAAACTGTTTTTGACAGAAAATTGGATGTTGACTACATGACTTTCTGTGTGTGTGTGAAAGGTGTCTGCTTTCAGAAGAAAAGTTCAACTTTTTGCCAAAAACCTCCCCAAAACATGAAAACTGATTTTTTTTTCTGAAATACCACTGCAATACCTCATGGAAGTTGTAGTTCAGCTGCCTCTTATCTTCAGTGCCTCCCGGGGGTTGGGTTCCCCAGCTGAACCACATCTCCCATAATGCATTGCAGTAGCTCAGGAAGAAGAAAGACCATGGAGCATAATGGGAGATGTAGTCAAGGCAGCTCGGTCCATTGAGGAGAATGGGAACCATGTGGCAGCAAAATTACTACTCCAAAGAAACACCATGGTAGCATTTCCAAATTCAGATTTTCAGTTTTCAGCCAAAAGATTCCAGCTGAAAACTTTCAGTAGATTTGATGACAAGTCAAAATATTCCATGGAAAATTTCGACAAACATTTGTTTTTGTCAGATTTTCAAGATGAAAATCCATGTTTCCAACCAGCTCTAATAAAAGTTGAATTTAAGTAGATTTAATTGTGCACAAAATAATTATGTGTGTGTTTTTAATCTGAGCTGCACTGATTATTTATCATTTGGAACAGCGGTCATATGGTGTCATTTCTGTTTTTTTGTAAGGACCTTTCCATTAGACTGAACAGGTGGGTCCCTCTGTTCTGCTCCAGCATAAGGGCAGTCCCTTTGCCCATCTTGTGAACAACTGTAGTCTTAGTGCTCCTCTCTCCAGGCATCCTTGAGGATACACTGTGCTCCAGCGCAGTGAAGGGGTGGGGGCAAGCAGAGTAAACTAGGTGCACTGCAAGAAACAGGTTGTTGCAGTAGCTTTCACATTCCCCTTGAGCACCAGACCTCTCTGGGAGCTCTGTACCACCTTCTACTTGGTCCGGTGGCTAAGTGCCAAATTTTAAGCCTCAAGGGAGAAGGTAGTAATTAAAGACTCATACCAGACTTTGGGTACTGTTATTAGGTGGTTTAGTTATGATGAAGGATACAATTTAGTCATGGAGGTCTCAGAAGTCACAGATTCCATGACTTGACCGGACCTCCATGACTTCAGCTTCAGTTGTCAGCAGCGGCGGCAGAACCAGGTCATTGCGCTCCCCCTCCCCATGGCTTCAGCTGGGGCTGGAGTTGGGGCTGTGCACCCCCAACTGCGGCTTCGGCCAGGGCCAGAGCAGGGACTGTGCGATCTCCACCCTGTGGCTTGAATCAGGGCCAGAGCTGGCCCCTGCCATCCATGGCTTGAAGTGGGGCTATGCGCTCCCTTGCATCTTTGTCCGGGGTTGAAGCTAGGGCTGTGTGCCCTCCCTCTCATGTCCACAGTGGGGGCTTGGAGCTGGGCCTGCGGCCCCCCTCCTGTGGTGGTGGGACTGGGGCTGCCAGCTCCCCTTGCCCCACCAACATGGGCTCCCCCCCGCCCCCCATTATGTTTAGTAAAAGTCACGGACTGGTCACAGCTCCTATGATTTTTTGTTTATTGTCCATAATCTGTCCATGATTTTTACTAACAAATATCCATGACAAAATCTTAACCTTAATTTTCATTTACTAGCCAATAACGATAATACTGAGACTGTTTTGGAGAGGAAATGCATTGTAATAGTAATCAATTAAATAGTTTTTCTCTTAAACAAAATTTCAGAAAAATGGACAAAATTTGGCAAAGTGTTTTTATTTGCACAGTACTGCATTTTCTGACAGAAAATGGTGCCACCAAAGTTTTTTCCATCTCCAAATCGTCTCCAGTGGAGATGACTGAAAGGATGTTTTTTCTTCCAAAACAAGAATATGTAGTTCATTTCATTGCAACAGCATCCTCAGCACTGTCCTCACTTCAGGTCAGTTTATAAATGTTTTTACTCTTACTGCTTCTCTCTTTATCTCCTTTCCTATTCATAACATGGTGTTGTCTTTCCTGCTATGACAATGCTCCTGGTTGCTTACGATACAGTTTTGATTCATCCCTAGACATGCTTTCTTGGGTATTCTTTTTGGAGTACAAAATCCCAAATGCACTCTTTTCAAGCTACCAAGACAGGGCCAAGTTATCATTTATCACATCTATTTTGGTAGTTCCCCTGATCTGAGTTGGAATAAGGCACTTTTCACATTTCTTTCTTCTTGGAGGTATACGAGATGATTGGTTACTGCATTTGCATTTAAATTATTTGCTGGTGTAATATTAGCTTTTTGTGTGAAAATTAATTTTCATGTTTTTTTTTTATCCTAGTCTAACAAATCCTTATAATAAAATCTGATTTTTCTACGGTAGATCTGTCTATCAAATGATGAATGCTTCAAATGAAAAAATAATTATGCAGTTGTTCCAATTTTTATCTTCTAAGCTTACTATGCTAAAAAAAGTGATTAGGCTAGATGTTGCATATGAAAATCAATTTCAAATCAAACCACTGGGCTTCCGATTTGAAAATTTCCAGCAGAGAGCATCATTTTCTAAATTAGTTAGAAACAAAGATTTTTTAATGTATTCTAAACAAACAAACCAAAACCAAAAATCCAACTGAATTTATCATCAGAACTGCAGCTTTGTGACAGAGTAGCTCTAGGGGAGATAATAGTGCATTTCTAAAGGAATTATCAGGAAACATCAAATTATTTGATGATTAATGTAAGCGCCTTTGAAATGATTGATTCATTTTCTTTGAATGTTTTAAAACCCACAGTTAATATTTTGACATCATTGTGGTTGTTTTAGAAACTGAAATGTCTAATGGCTCTAGTCTAAATGTAGAATTCTAATCTTACTATTTCTTTTGTTTCAAATTAATGACTTTTTATTTAAAATAAACAGGATTGTTGACAGTACAAATTAAATAAGTATTAATAAAGAGGGTAACAAATACAAAAGGTAAGAGTACAGAGAGCTGAGACAGTATACATTGTGAGCTACAGTAGATAAACATATTGGTTTTATAAAAACTCTATCAATAAATATTTTTAATCAGTTCATCCCAACTATTGCAAAAGTTATTTCAGGAATATTTACTCCAAATTCCTATTTCCGAGCTACAGTATTAGGAAAATGTCTTAATATGTTGAAATTAAACAAAGACACATGATGGTTCTGAATTTTTATATCTACATCCATTTCCAAGTGGAATGAGGCTTGTTTTTAAAATGAAGGTTCACTTGCATTGAAAACAGGCAAAAACATGTGTCTTGTATCTTTTATGTCCTTCAACAATATCCTTCAACAATTATCTAAGCACCTCACAATCAACTAATGTAATGTCAGAATACCAATGTGATGACAAGAAGAATTAGTTATTCTTGATTTACATAGGGGGAACTGAAACACAGAGCTGAAGGCCAAAATTTGCAAAAAAAAATCTGGTCATAAGTTATTTGCTCAAGGTCATACCAGATTCTATAAAAAAGACAGGAACTGAATCCAGATCTTTTGAGTCTCAGCACCTTAACTAGAAGATCATTCTTTCTACCTTGTGATTACACATTTTTCATTGCAAAAACAACTATTTTGTAGAAGTTGTGAATTAAGCAAAATTACTGGAAATCATGTGGAAGGAAATGGTAAAAATGTATATGTCGCAAAATCTTGTGAAATTAAAACAGTGAGCTTCTAGAATAGCTCTTTCTTTTCTTTGGATTGTGCTAATAAATGCATTCTCTGTTCCAGAGTTACTCCACCTTAAATCCTTGGCTATTACATTGTTTGAGACATCGAAGAGTGAACAAGAGCCTTTTGGAGTTAGTTGATTATGAATTTACATGATAATCAGCACCTTTTTAACTGGCCTCTGCATGCACACTCATGGTCACCAGCAGTTTTTGATCACTTCTAAAATTATTCACTCCTCTGCTGTACCCCAAAGGGTGAAAGACATGAGGAAATTAATAGCCTGCTTTTTGACAGACTGCACAAATTTGTATGATCCAAAAATAGAGCTGTGTAAAAGGTTACTAGATGAGTACTACTAAAAGGTCTATATCCTTTTGAGATACCTGAGTTATTCTCAATATGTTCTCACTAGTCTTCATTCCCATATGATAAGTTGGCAGGTTATAGTTCTTATAATAAGTGATTGCTCAATGGGAAAATAAAAGTCAAGATGAAAAGAGATCTGAACTGGCTTTTAGCAATAAGGGAAGTACTGGTAGCTAAATGACAGTAATAATATCTTATTCAGTTACAGTAAAATCCCAGCTATCTGAAAGTCTCGGATGACACCTGAAATCCACACATAATCAGGGGACTTAGCCAAACAAACCTGGTTGTCAGGATCTTGTTTTCCCTCCTGTAGAGTTTAGGAACTTCCCAGGACCGGAGCTTCCCAGGACCAAAGCTTCAGTGAAATCTTAAGGGACATATCTGATTTTCAAATAATCAAGAGTTTAGATAAATCAAGGTTTTATTGTAATGCCTTTCCTCGCAAAGAATCCAAAAGCCCTTTCCATGTGTTAAATACAGAATTACTTAACCAACCAATCAACTGCAGCCATTGCTTGATCCTGGAGTGCACCATTAAAACTACATAACAAATTAGGAAGGGATATGTAGAAGAATATTGTATTCAAATGAAACCACAATGGAAAATTTTAGAGTGTAGAATGTAAATACCCACAATGGGATTTAGTCAGGACCTTAGGGCTAATACCTAAAGTCTCAACCATTGGCTTTGTGTTATATGTGGACATACAATCTCAAAGAATTGTGATTGCTCTTGGGCAAGATTATGTAGCTATTGTACTTGAGTCAATAATTTTATACTATCTTCATTGTATGTATTGCTAGAGATTAGATTTACAGTAGAAAGCATTACCCCATTGGTTCAAATGGAATCTAACAATAGAATATAGGGCTTTATTCAACGTCCACTGTAGTCAATGAGAATCTTTTCATTTATTTCTTTAGGAACTTGATTGGACCCATGTTAGGGGGCTTATTCTTTCACCCGCTTACTTCCCTGGTCCTTCTCTCATGAACAGAGAGCAACAATACCCGAAGTCCGAAGGTGCAAACAATTCGATGTTTATTGGGGTGAACTTCCAGCAAGCAATGATTCCAATTTCCTTCCTCAGTGTCCCCCTTCCCAGCTCTGACACCAGAGAGCCTTACACCTGTGTCCCTGTTCCCATTCCCTGTTCCCATTCCCCCCTCTTTAGCAAAACATGATTCTAGTTCCCCCACCCCCATTCCCTGTTCCCATTCCCCCCTTACTTCCTGATTGACTGCAGACTATATAGTAAAACTTGAGTTCTGCTTAGCCATACCCATAATGTCCACAGCTATAAGACAAAACTTTTTATGGAGAAAATATGAAATTCAACCCTTTGGTAAAATTATGATTTTTCCTAAGTTTCCTAGTCAGAAATTAATCTGATTATAGGTTTGTAAACCCACCTCCCATTTCTATCATCATATTTTTCTAACGCTAAGATTAGGTAGGGCTGAGCAAATTCCATCCATGTCTGTTTTAAGCCACAACTGTAGCCTGTTGCGGTGTTGCTTCGATGGTTTTATATACCATGTTATACCACTGTCTCCTTGGACATCCACAGCCTCTCTCTCCATGCACTCTTCTGTAGAGAATAATTCTAGGTAGTTGGTATTGTGTTGTTTGAGCAACCTGTCCAAACTATTGTAGCTGGTGCCTTTTGATGACTGTAGTCACGTAAACTACATTTTCGGTTTTTCATGAATGTCATCATTTCTGATTCTATCTAGCTTTGTCATGCCTAGGATATGGCACAGGCCCAACATTTCAAATATTTGCAGCTTTTGCTTCAGCTGCGTTGTCAGTATCTGTGTTTCACAACCATGAATTAATGTGCATACAATGAACACTGTATATAAACTGTGTGACAGGGTTGGGCCAGATGGCTATAGGAGAGTAATAGAAGGCAGATATATTAGCCCCAGGCTAAGTAGGTCCCTTTCCCTGGGTAAGGTAACAGGGAAGGTTCCAGAACAATCAGGAACCTTCTGGAGACAATTAAGACAGGCTGATTAGAACACCTGCAGCTAATCAAGAAGCTGCTAGAATCAATTAAGGCAGGCTAATCAGGGCACCTAGGTTTTAAAAAGGAGCTCACTTCAGTTTATGGTGTGCATGTGAGGAGCTGGGAGGAAGAGGCACTAGGAGTTGAGAGTGAGAACGCGGACTGTTGGAGGACTGAGGTGTACAAGCATTATCAGACTCCAGGAGGAAGGTCCTATGGTGAGGATAAAGAAGATGTTGGGAGGAGGCCATGGGGAAGTAGCCAGGGAGTTGTAGCTGTCGCACAGCTGTTCCAGGAGGCACTCTACACAGCTGCATTTCACAGGGCCCTGGGCTGGAATCCAGAGTAGAGGGCGGGCCCGGGTTCCCCCCAAATCCTCCCAACTCCTGGTCAGACACACGAGGAGTCGACTTGGACTGTGGGTTCAGAAAAACGGCCAAGCTGAGGGCTGCCAAGGCTCCAAGGCGAGCAAATCCACCAATAAGCGCAAGACCCACCAAGGTAGAGCAGGAACTTTGTCACAACTGGTGTCAGCAGTGGGATCTGGTGTCCACAGCACGGCGGAAGAAGGAGGGTGTTTGGAAGGAAAAAAAAAGGAAAGAGGGTCTATTTTTATATTTTTCATTACAATGGAGGAAGTAGTGCGGGCCACGGCTACAAGCCACGGCTGCCCAGCAGGAGGCTACTCATGTCCAGGCAGCCGCCCAACAGGAAGCAGTGCAGCTGCAGCAAGAGACTAATTGCCAGCTGATGGACCAGGCTGCTCAAGACCGGGCTATGTTGCGGGAACTGGTAAACCAGGTAAAGGCCCTTACAGAGCTGAAATGTGGGCATGATGGGACGCAGATCATGTGGGCCAGCAACTGGCTGCAGAAAATGACGCAGGCAGATGATGTAGAGGCATATCTCCTGGCCTTTGAGAGGACAGCCCTGCGGAAGGCTTGGCCTCAAGAACAGTGGTCTGGCATCCTCGCTCCATTCCTGTGTAGGGAGGCCCAGAAGGCCTACTATAATTTGCCTGAAGAGGCTGCGGCAGACTACCCCCAGCTGAAAGCAGAGATCCTGGCCAGATCTGGGGTAACAACCGCAGTCCCAATTATATGACCTCATCCATCTTGCACGGAAGTGGTTATGAACTGAGTCCCAGAGTCTGGAGGAGATACTAGGGGTTCTGGTCATCGACCGATACATGAGAGGACTACCACCAGACCTTCATGCCTGGGTAAGCCAGAATGAACCTTCCACCTATGACGAGGTTGTCGCGCTGGTAGAAAGGTGAAGGATGGCGAGGGAGCTGACTCGACCAGTTAAGGAAGAAGCATCCCGGGTTAAACTAGCAGCACCAATCCCTAGAGCTCGGGTGACTGGGCCACCAGGAGAACCCCGGTGGAAAAAGAGGGGGGCTGAAGGCCCACCAGTAGCCACAAAGAGTCGGAGCACTAAGAGGGAAGAGGCTCGTGATGTTAGACTACCCAAACCAAGAGACCAGGGAATATCTAGGGCTCCATACAGATGTTACGCCTGCGGGCAGTGAGGACACATAGCTGCACAGTGTCCCAATGCCGAGGAGCCTATGCAGTGTAACCTGGGGAACTGGGCAGACCCATGCTCCCTAATCCACCTTGTGGGGGTCTCACTAACCCCACATATGTACACTAGACCAGTGAAGCTAAATGGGATGGAGACCACAGCACTGCTTGATTTGGGGAGTGCTATCACACTTGTCTCGGGGAAGCTTGTGAAGCGTAGTCAGCTGCTGTGTGCTAAGCATATGGGGATAACATGCGTCCATGGGACAGTTGGTTATTACCCCACCATCCCAGTAAAAATCAAGATTCAGGGGAACACTACTGAGGTAGCAGCAGGTGTAGTCCCTAAACTCCCATACCCAGTGCTCATAGGGAGGGACTTCCCAGGGTTTGGAGACTTACTCCCGGTAGGGGAATTGGAGAAAGGAGGAAGCCCTGAAAGTAGTGAGGCATCCACAGTAGACTGTCAACCCCCAACCTTCTCTGAAATATCCCCAGAATTGTTCTCCACTCCCAGATAGCGTAGAAAGATGAAAAGGGAAAGAAGGGCAGCTAAGGCCTTGGGAACCCAAATATTGGCCCAAAGCCAGAGGGTCGCTCTCGTAGGTAGGCGGACCCAAGCAGCTGAAAAGGAGGCCACCCAGGAGGGAGAAGCACCCGAATCTGACCCACACCCTAATGCCTCTGAACCAGAGGCAACAGAGACTGGATCCCTAGATCTCGGGCAGATTAGCCCTGGGAGAGGAAATTTTGGACGGGACCAGGCTGAAGACCAAAGGTACAACAATATTAGGAAGGAAGTGACCGAAATAGATGGGATCCCCGTGAAAGGGAAAACCCAGGGACCAGGACCCTACTTCATAATGAAGAAGAATCTCTTATACCGGGTTGCACCAGTACAGGGGCAGAAGGTACAGCAGATCCTAGTATCTCAAAAACACCAGAATGCTGTACTAAGTCTGGCCCATAGTGATCTTTTGGGGGGACATTTGGGGGTAGAGAAGACCCTGGCACAGGTCCTGTGACGATTCTTCTGGCCCGGAGTACATGAAGAAGTGCAGAGGTACTGTGGGTCCTGCCTGGAGTGTCAGCTGCACAGTCCCCGTCCCCACTTGAGGGCACCTTTAGTACCCCTTCCCATCATAGAGGTCCCCTTCGAGCGAATAGCCATGGATCTAGTGGGACCCCTGGAGAAGACAGCCCAGGGCCACCAATATATACTTGTCATTCTGGATTATGCTACTCGCTACCCAGAAGCCAACGCCCGTGAGGAACATGGCCTCTAAAACGATAGCTAAAGAGTTAGTGGGGATCTTTGCCTGAGTGGGGCTACCAAAGGAGATATTAACAGACCAAGGTACCCCATTTATGTTGAAGCTAATGAAGGACCTCTGTCCGCTGCTCCATATACATACCCTGAGAACTTCAGTCTATCATCCGCAGACTGATGGGCTGGTAGAAAGGTTTAACCAAACCCTCAAGGCAATGATAAGGAAAGTGGTAAGTCGAGATGGGAAGGATTGGGACACCATACTACCCTTCTTATGTTTTGAGGTACCTCAGGCCTCAACTGGGTTTTCCCCCTTTGAATTATTATACGGACACCACCCCCATGGCATACTAGATATTGCAAAAGAAATCTGAGAAGAGGAACCCAATGAGGGGAGAAATATAATTACACATGTGTTGCAGATGCAAGAACGGATAGCCCGGGTCACCCGAATTGTACGGGAACATTGGGAAAAGGCGCAGGAGATCCAGCGAACCCATTACAATCGCCAGGCAAAAGTCCAACAGTTCCAACCAGGGGATTGGGTGATGGTGTTGGTACCCATGGCAGAAAGCAAGCTTTTGGCCCAATGGCAGGGGTCCTATGAGGTGGTTGAACCCATGGGGGAAGTAACCTACAAGTGCGGGAGCCAGGACACCTGGAAACAAGAACAAATTTATCACATTAACCTCTTAAAGCCTTGGCACCAATGGGAAGCATGTGTAGTGTCCCAAGAGACCCCGATCCAGGGAAATAATTGTCAATGTTGTCTTTATATGTCATGCTATCTATATTGTCATGCTATGATGGAGCCCAAGTAGCAGAAATTGTCTGGTTTTTTCAATGTCTACATCATTAATAACCAGTTTAACCTGTTTCTTGATTTTCGATGTTACCATTAGTTTGGTCCTTCGTTCATTCATTTTTTTATCCCCATTCTCTGGCTGTCATATACAAGTTAGCTGCTACTTCTTGGTTATATTTTTCCATAGGCATTATCATTACAGTATTGTCTACAAAGTCCAAGTGATTGATAATTTGCCCTGATATTCTGCAGCTTCCACCCCACCAAACTTACTAAAGGAGTTGGATAAGATATTTTCTAAGTGTAGAGTAAAAAGTACTGGACTGAGTATACTTCTCTGTTTTCAGTCCAGATCACTCTGTCAGCTCACTTCTGACTCATTCTGTGTAGCAAGCTTTTCCATACTGACTCTGCAGTATGTGAATCAACTTGCAACTAAAACTGTACCATTTGAGTATTTTCCACAGAGCCTCTCTGTTAACAGTGTCAAATGCTTTCTTAAAATCAATGAATATGCCAAACAGGGGATTGTTGAACTGTCCCTCTCTCCAGGATTTGACCCCAAAAAAATCAGTGTCTGATCTAGAGTGGAATATTCAGAGCCTCTGCTCATATTTCCATTCAGCTGAGAATCCCATAAAATTCCTCACAAGAAATGCTTACAAAGCTTATTCCTCTGTCGTTGTCACAATCTGTTGGGTCATCTTTCTTGAAGGTAGTACAATGACTGAGCATTGCTCATCTTCATAGACTTCATCCTTCATCCAAGTGAGGATAAAAAGTTTGCAGAGGAGTAGATCCTGACTTTTTGCCATGTTTTAGCACTTCAGGTGGTATAGATCTCAACCAGGCGCCTTGTTTTTCAGGGACCTCATTGCGCATTCAATTTCTGCTTCCAATATCACTTCATCTCCTTCACTGTTGCCTTCACAATTGATAGCCTCAGGGACAGCTGGCTTGACTTGACTATTCATGTTCAACAGCTGATGAAAATATTCTTTCCATGTTTTAAGCTTTTGATCTCTATCTACTGTATAGTTTCACTGAACATTGCGTAGCTGACTTATTACAGGTGTTATCTTTTTTTATGGGAATCTAACTTTCTGAAAAAGCCCTCTGACATTACTTTTTTTAAAGTGTTGTTCAAGGTCTTCATTTTCTCCCTCCCAAGCCAGCCTTTATTAGACCTTTTTAACAATTCTTTTTAGTTCTTTGCTTAGCTGTCTGTATTTGTTTGTTTGTTTTTTTCGCTTACGACTGTCTTCAACTTTCATATGTTCTGGATATGCTTCCTTTTTTTCTTGTTAGGTTTTCAGTCTGGAGTCACCCAGACTTTCCTTTTTGGATACCTAATCCCTAAAACCTCTGTGCTTCTGGCATTGATGATGTGATTTGCCTCTGCCCAGTTCTACTCTGTTTGTTCTGTTCTACTGTTGTGTTCTCTAGGTTTAAGAGAGAAGCAAAGCGGCCACTGATGGATTTCTGAAAGGTCACCATAGTGTCTGAATTTTTCAAAGTTTTGATACATAGATTCTCACCATTTGTTGCAAATTTTAAAGTATTAAATCTGATCCTGACTATAACAATCTATAACAAAAGACTATAAGACTTCTGTAGACCCTGCAATCTAGTATGCTTGTTTTCCAGCATTGTCTTACTAAGATTAAGTTGATCATGTTTTTTGTAGTACCAAAATCCATGTTTCTTCATGGACTCACCTGTGCTGAAATGTGTGTTTATTATAAATAAGTTGTTGACAGTGTAAACATTTGTTTAGTACCAGTTAACCAAGTGCTCCATTCTGCTTTAAACATGGCTGTATTTTATTAATAGGGAAAAGATTTTCTGCACACATATATAGGATCAGAGTCTTCCCTCAGATATGCAAATACAATGCACAGAGAGGAATTGCATAACTTATCTGAGAGCGTAACTTGAACCATAGTATGTATAATCAGTAAATATGTAAAGCACTTGAGGGCCATTTGGATAAAAGTGCTAGGCAAATGTAAAATCAGTATCATGTCATTATTTATTAAAGTGTTTTAAGTAATCTATGCATTCATATTCTTGTTTTTCTCATTATTAAGCCATATCTGTGATTCCTGAAATATGGATGCAGTTAATTTTTACTTCACAAAACGTATTGGTAAAATTGATCTCTGTGGACCAGATTGTGAGCCCCTTTTCACAAGAGTGAGTTGCATACAAGTATTCTCATTGACTTTATTGGGATTGCTTGTGGGAGTAACTATTCCCTGTTGTGACTGACTGCCTCACAATTGGGCCCTACACATAAAGAATTACATATTGCAAGTGTTTCTTTCAACTACACTTGTGCAGTAAAGTTCTCTCCTGAGATCTCTCATGGGAGAAGCCTGATCTGATGACAAGGGAGTTGAACACAGCCCATGATAATAACCTGTACAGCTGAGGAGGTTAATGGTACAATGCCATTTGAAGCTCAGATAATGCTGCATGAATAAATAATCTGTAAATCCTTTTTATGACATTTTTTAAATTTGTGGGTAGCTAGATTGAGTTTAAAGTCATGCTTAAAATATTTGAATTTATGATAAATGCCATTATCAGTTTATTTCCTTTGTCTGCAGCACCTTTTACTGGGCTCTCTTGTGATACAATGTAAAGTTAATAATTTGATTGGTAAGTTCATTTCGCTCATTCCAGAAGTTTTTTTCATTATGCCAGGCATATTACTTCCTAAGCAGAAAGTTGCAACAATGCAGATTTTTCTGTATCTAGGGAGACAAGATGTGAAATTCAAAAAAAAAAAAAAGAAAGAAAGAAAAGAACATCCTCAGCTTGGCTAGAGGGAAATAGTTTCAAATGATGTTTATTTTGGATAGAATGGGATACACATGAATAGAGACGCAACACAAAAGCTATGAAGGACTCTTAAGAAACAAGATACAGAAAAATCTCCTGACACTTTTTCATTGTAGATGCACCCACTTTTTCCTGACATCCACAGGTATCAAAAAAAGGAATGTGGTTAGTGGTACTTGCTCTTGTATTGTAGATACCACTCGCTGTTTTAATTACTGCCAGCTAGACAGAAGTAATGCTAATAAGCACCCTGTAAAAGCTCAGTGTCTGATTTTAGAACACGGTGGCTATTTTTGTGGATCTCTGTGAAGGAGGGGAAGTGATCATGGCTGTTGAGTGATGGAAGAATAGATTAGAGAGGGGGGCTCAAACTCTGAGATTGAGTTTGAAAGCCTGGGGCTTGTCTGCCTCAAAAAAATAATAAAACAAAATCACAAATCCTATTTTGGGTTTTCATATTGTGACACATTCCCCATTTCCCCTTTAGAAGTATAAGGCAAATTAGTCCATAAGTAGCCATTGTACTTTGAAGAGATCTCATTAATTTCCAAATATAAATATAGAATCTCAGAATGTACTGACCCCTTGAGACAGTAGCTACTTCAGCAGCCATGTATTCACATACTTGTAGAACTAACATATTTTCTGCTGTCGTGTTGGATGTGTTGGGAAGCACAAATCTATTTTTAAGTGCCCTACTCAATGGCTTGCTTATTCTGAAATTTCCTGTTTGAATCCAGCTACCCTTTTCCTTAAATTCAGTCATTAGAAATACTGCTTACTGCTGTTCCTATTTTATTAGGACCATTCTGTGCAGTGCTGAATTTTCAGTTTGACCTCTTATAGTGAAACCAACAGCCTTATCATTTCATTTCATTCAAGAATACAGAAGCCATCATTTTACAAAGCTGGCAGCTTTTCTGCTTCAGAGCTCCTGTAATTTAGTTGGGTACTCTAATAGGGTTATATTTCATATATGCTGCATACACCCTTTATGCTTGTGTTACTCCTCGGAGAACATACAGATGAAAATATGGCAAAAGGAATGGTGATTGCATTGGCCATTAACCTCAATAACTTGCATAGACAATAGAGGGGCTTATAAAATGCTCAATGTAGTAGTGAGGTTTGAATCAGTACAAGATGTTTGTTCAAGCTGAGCTATTGCTATATGAAAAGGAACCCCCAAATATCTATATTAGTGAGTGCTGCCATCATTTCCAGCCCAGATAATTTTTGTTCCACTACATATGTGAATGTCATGCCTCAGGCTGCTTATTTTCTTACAGCAGTTTGTTCTTTTCTTTTCTTTGTTTAAATAAGAACACAACAGTATTGGGGGTAGGGTAGGGGAATGATGCAGAATACTTATTGTGCTATAATTAACTTGCAAATGAATTTTATAGCTATGATTATTGTACTTATAACTTTCAGTTCAATCATAATAAAAGTAGCATAGGGGCATATTATGTTGAATAACTAAAAACAATTATCTCAGAATTAAACCTGTTTTTACCATCATACTGCATGGAAAACTATATTTAAGATTTTAATTTATTTAAGCCTTTTAAAATGCCATAGAAATTAGACATTCCAAACAATGACAGATAATGCTTCTATGACCAATTTGCAAGGCTTTGGCTAAATGCAAATATTTCTTTATATTTTCTTAAATACAAACATATCCAAATACAGAAAGCTTCTAAAAAGTAGATTATGAGCTTAGAGCCCAATGCTGCAACCCATGCTGTAAGCAGTATTTCCATGGCTTGCAGAATTAGAACTTCTATATATATATTACATCCAAAAATATTACAGTAAAACCGTTAAAGTTGAAAAATGGAAAAACCAGAATGTAATTAAAGACTGTATCATAATACATATGCACATAGCAGCCAAGTTAAAGTTGCATAGGAAACGTTGTGTTTCCAAACTTTTTGAGTTCTTGACTTTGCAACCTTAACATTTTATATATCATAACCTATTTAAAAAGTAACACCTTAAACTGAAAAAAAAAAAAAAAATTCCATCATGTGGAACCACTCCAAATCTCTTCCCCCTCCCAAATACACACACAGGGGTCATCAGAAGGTTTGGGAACTTCAGAGCCACACATCACAGATCTCTACCACTTGAGTTACTGAAGTAATTGATAGCAGCATATTACATGGCCCAAGCAGATCTGCACCAAGGGTCAACTAGCAGCATCAAAGAGTTGTATGATCCGCACATACTTCTGAAAATTCCAAACATATTATTGCCAAACAGTAGCCAAAGGCTGTGCATGGATCATAGGTTGCAGAACATAATCATTGCAGTAATGTTACACTCTGATGCACCTCAGAATAGCAATTCAAAAACACACACACCTACACAAAAATGAAGCAAGATATGCAGGTAGTTTATGAGTCAAAACATGTAATAACCATGAAACAGGTAGGTCAGCAAGAGTCTCAACAAAACATAACAGTCTGAAGAGCAAATATGTAGCAGCGGGCCCTGAATAGCTTCACACGCATACACACTCACACACCCTTAGGAACAGGAATACTAAAGGCCTGGTCTATACTAGTGGGGGGAATCGGTCTAAGTTACGCAACTTCAACTATGTCAATAACATAGCTGAAGTCGATGTACTTAGACCTACTCACCGCGGTGTCTTCACTGCGGTGAGTCGACTGCTGCCACTCCCCCATTGACTCTGCTTGCACCTCTCACGGCGGTTGAATACAGGAGTTGACAGGAGAGCGCTCGGGGGTCGATATATCACATCTAGACTAGACGTGATAAATCGACACCTCCCACCCCCCCCAGATCGATCGCTGCCCGCTAATCCGGCAGGTAGTATAGACATACCCTAAGTTCAGAGAGCAGTAACCAGGAAACAAAACAGGAGCAAAGAACAGAAAGCAAGAAGGCAACACATTCACCAGTCAACCCACAGTGGAAGGCTATTATCTTCTATATGGATTAGCCATTAGAGGGGGATGGAGACATATACTTTGCCAGTAGGTTACATAGCTATTTGACAGACAGCAAAGGAATGCTGAGACTCAAGAATAATAGTTTCAACTCCTTGTTCTGCAGAGCCATGTGATCTAATGGATACCTACCCTTCTCCCCTGTCTCCCACTGCCTCTCCCTCTGTACCCTTCCCCTCACTTTCCGACCCACCAAAGCTCGTGCCATTTCCCCATTTTGCTTCTTTCTCCCAAACTCCTGTCCATTCCACAAAACCTAAGTTCTGATGCTATCTTTCCTTCTCTTTCATGCTGCTTGGGCACCAACAGGAATGGGCAGTAAAAGTACAGACACTGTGGCTCTGTCTACACTACCATGGTAATTTGACCTATGCTACGCAAATCCAGCTACATGAATAACGTATCTGGAGTTGATGTACCTTAGGTCGAGTTACCGTGGGGTCTACACCGTGGGGAGGGGAGCGGCGGGAGAAAATCTCCTGTCAACTTACCTTACTCTTCTTGTCGGGAGTGGAGTACAGTGCTCGACTGGAGAGCGATCTGAGTCGATTTGGCATGTCTTTACTAGACCCGCTAAATTGACTGCTGGTGGATCGATCTCAGAGCGTCGATCCACTCTGTAGTGTAGACCTGTCCTAACTACACCAACATAATCCTTATGCCTCTCATGGAGGTGGTGTTATTATGCTGGGCTATTATGGCATTTACTACTACAGTGGGAGAAAGGCTGTAGTGTAGACATTGACATAATTAAGTTGACATAAGCTGCCTTATGCCAACCTAACTGTGTAGTGTAGACCAACCCTATGTCCCTGCTAAGTTCCTGTAAATGGCAGCACAGCAGCTCCCAGCTTCTGGGAGGAGCAGCAGTACGGAAAGTCCTGCTCTGCTCCTGCATCACTAGGATGTAGCATGTTCAGCAACTCTGTGGGGATGCTGCATATGAAGCCCAGTTACACATAGGAGCTGTGAGGGGACATTGTGTGCTCAGTGCAGATGGACTCTTCAGAGAATTTGCTACCAAACTAACAAGTCTCAACTGAGCACGTGCAAATTGAATTTTTCCAGAGGCTCGTAACTTAGCCAAATTTGGAGAAACTCTCATGCATACTGCAAAAGGCACATACCTAACACCAAGGCAACCCCCTGCCAAATGTCAAATTCCTGCCCCAAAACATGGAGTCACTAGAACATCTCAACTAAATTACGGTAAGAAATACCCTTTCACTGCCTTTTGTAGGGGGAAGAGCTTTGAGAGAGAAGGTCAAATGGATTCATGCCAGGGAGGAATGGGGACTCCCACCCAACCATCCCCTCTTCGGTTGTCTGCTTAGCCATTGGCTGGAGAAAGGGGGATAGGGTCAGCTGCTTGGTTCCTGTGCACAACTCCCCTCCTCTGGCCCTTGCCTATTTGAACTAAGACCGGGTTTTGCAAAAGTCTCTTACTCTCTGGTTAGCTGCAGAGAAGCATTGGCTGTTCAGCCAGGCCTGGAGCAAAATAACATAGGGGCAACACTGGAAGAGTCCGGGGAACAGAACCAACACATGTATTCTTTTATGTTCCCAAATCCAGGATGCCAGGACAAGGATGAAGTGAGGTGGCTTCTACCTCCAGAAGATGCAGCACCTGGAGGGAAGGGAGGAGCTCTGGGATCACCCTCCACATTTGTGGAGTGTGCAAACCAGTGGAGGGGTCTCTGTCCCACTGCAGAAGTCACACCCTGGTTCACCAACCTGGAGGCACAGCCTGCTCGAGGAGGAGCTGTGCTGGTGGCAGAGGGAGTGATCCAGAGTCATAATAGATTCAACTAGGGGAAGCTGCAGGGACTGAGCAGGATGCCCTTCCCTCCTCCATGCTTGTGCAAGAAGGGGTGAGGACATGGGGCTGCTGCAGGAGCATCTGGCTCCCTAGGTCCTGCTGACAGGACCAACTATGGTACCCACTCCTGGGGGAAGAGGGTGGAGGGGGCTGCTCCTGCAGCTGCAGAAATGTCTTGCATCCTGGGTCTCACTGCCCGGACTATCTGTGGTGATACTGCCCTCCCCTCATCCATGCTTATGGGGGATGGAGGAAAGGGACATGTGGGGCTGCAGCTGTGATGTTGTGGCAGGGGGCACTTTACACACCTGCTCCTGGAGCCCTTCAGCTGGGACCTGGCAAGATGTTGGGTCCCCTTCCCCTCCTCAGTTGATGGTGGAGGGGCTGGGGCCCACATGGTGATGGGGCCACTGTAAGGATAGCATTGGTCTCTGTTCCCCCATCTCGCTTGGGACAGGGGCCATCTAGAGGCTGCCAGATTGAGGCAGCTGGGAGTCTGGGGGAGCTAGCAGCTGCTGCTGGTGGCCTTTCAGCAGCCCCTCCCTCTACAGCTACAACAGGGGTTGGTGCTGCTGGGGGAAGGAGAGGCACAGGTGTGGCCAGGGTCCAGAGAGGGGGGGTTCACCTTCTTGTGCCCTAGAAGTACTCAGTCTGGCCCATATGGACCCATTAAGAGTGGAGCCCTCTGAGATGGGTGAGGATTCTTTTATACATTTTGCCAGGGAATTATTGTCCTAGAATTGCTACCCTGTGGGGAGAAGTCTTCTTAGTTTCCACAGAACTTTGGAGAGGACAGGGACCACAAGCAAGTTGACAATGCTGGGGAGTGGAGCTGTAGGAGAGACATCCCCCATCCCCATCCTGGACAGAGGAGCCAACTTGAACAACTTGAAATCTCATCAGATAGGAACCAGAACCTCTGCCTGGGCCATTCCCTTTGCAGCTGGAAGACAACAGATTCCAGGAGCTTGTCCTGCAACACTGATCCACAGGTGATGCCCAATCAACTCTGGAACTTTGGCTTCAGACACCCATAGGTCTAGTCGAAAATATGGTTGCCCCAAGGACATTCAGGGCCTATAAGTCCACCTGATTAAGATCAAGGATTTCAGAGCTTGGGAAGGGCTCCAACACCTGTGACCTATCCCCAAGCATTTTTTGTGGCCTTCCTGGGGTCTTTCAGGGTAAGTGAGCTGGTGGCTCACACAGCCACAGATAGGTCCAGGTGGGCAGTTGATTTATTGGATGTACAGTTATCAACCAGTGCAGTGCTTAAGGTACTCTAAAACAGAACAGAATGGTGGTAAGGGAATGTTCAGATGAATGCCTTTGGCCCATAGGGGACTGTGGGAGCCAGGCTCACTGTTTATGCATGGGAATACCAGTTCACTGCAATAATGAAAAAAAGGTTTGGTCTACTGCAGTCTCAACCCAGAGAACTTGGGTACACAGTCTTTCAAGTCTGTGTCAGTGACGCTGGCACCATTGGAGGCTTTTGACTCTTGCTTCAGACTATAGGGCACTGGAAATCAATCTATTAGGACTTATGTTTGCCCCGGGGGAAAGGTGCCGGGACTGGCAATAAGTTTAACTAACCCTGTCTGCTTCGGATTCCAGGGATATTCAAAACATAATCAAGGTTTGGATTTGCAGGCACTCTGTAGTGCTTTGATCCACAAGGAGGCAGTCAACTTGGCAGGTGGATCGCTGCTGGGCTTCTAGACCAAAGATGTATGCCTTCAGTGGTTCAGCAGGAGAAGCGTGCTGATGGAACAGAGATTGGTATGGCAGATGGGACATGAGCTGATCCCAGCACTCATTGATGTGTTGATTAAGCAATTGTGTCTGGATGTTGGCTAGGTCAGCAGATGAATTGCAACCCAGTTTCAAGGCTGAAGACATTTACCTTCAATGGTATGGCGGATGGGGCATCAGCTAGTCCCAGCACCTGTTGATACTGCTCACAGATGCTGGATTATTCAATTATAGCTGACATCAGCCCAGCCAGCAGGTGGATCACAGCTGAGATTCAAGGCTTATGCCATTTGCTTTCAATGGTATGGCAAATGTGGCATGGAGCTGACACTCATTTATGGCTGAGCTACAGCCACCTGATATTTTGATTATTCACCTAGGCAAAACTGACCTTGTGAGTTGTGGGAACTGCATTGGATTAAATTTATGGATTAGGGTACAGAGGGATGAGGAGTTGATTATACGTCCTGGCCATGCCCTCAATTGGTCGGTCAGAGCTACTCACTGTGCAATCCAGCCTCTGCTTTGATCACTATCCAAACTCCAAACTTTGACTGAGCTCATCACCCTGGGAGCTGAGTGTCAGAACTTTAGTCTAAATCTAATCTGATTCCGGAAAGTTCCATTATGCTTGCGGAGCAGAGTTATCGACTGTGATCTTCATCCTTATGCAGTTACTTATGCATGCAGCCCTTTTAACTTCAGTGGGTCTACTCTCAAGAATAAATGACTACCTAGTCTATTTGTTTTATCATTTTAAATGTTTCCAAATAGCTCAGCTGGCAAAGAGAACACTAACTTAAATATTTAGACTTACTTTTATGCAGGTGTTTGCAAAATTATAAAGTATCATTATACTACAGTTTATGACAATAATTTCATAGCATCCAATTTATCAGAATTATATTACTACAAATTTATGGCCTTCCTTTGTTCATAAAAATGGGTTTTATATAAAATACTTAGGACATATGGAGGCCAGGAGACATTTGAATATCAAAATCCAAATTAATATTAAGCAAAAATGTCTTCAACAGCATAAAATATAACTATTTTAATCCATTTATCAAGGAATGAGCTTGTGAAAATGAAACTTTCTTCATATAATCATATACATAGCAAATTATCTTAGAACTATTAGTGTAGTCTTTAGGAACTCTCAAGTGTATATTTAACAATTGAGATGCACTGTGTGTTGGCACTCACACAACTGTTGCCTCTTAAAGCAACAAATGTGAATCAGCATCATAATGAATCCCTCGAGAATTCTTGCTTCTACTATGATGTATCTTTTTCTCTGTGAAATCTTAGAAATTGAACCATTCTTGGTAATTGGGTGTAAAGTTTTCTAAGCTGAGATCTAATTTACATATAGTTGGAACACTCCCGCACGACTATACTACTCCAATTAGCAAAATGCAAAATCAGATGTTTTCAATAATTGCATGCATGATTACAGCATACTTGCATTTGGAAATGCTTCCAGAATGTATTCACTTTTTACAAATGTCACATCTGCATTTCGTTTGTTCATTTTTTTTTACAGTGCAATAGATTAAAATTTCAATAGTAATTGATTTCTTGAGTTAGCATATGGAGAAACTTTACACAGACCGTGGAGCTATAATACTTAACATAGTACTGGTGCAGTCATGCCATCACATGGGATAGAATCATAGAATATCAGGGTTGGAAGGGACCTCAGGAGGCATCTAGTCCAACCCCCTGCTCAAAGCAGGACCAATCCCCAACTAAATCATCCCAGCCAGGGCTTTGTCAAGCCTGACTTTAAAAACCTGTAAGGAAGAAGATTCCACCACCTCCCTAGGTAACACATTCCAGTGTTTCACCACCCTCCTAGTGAAAAAGTTTTTCCTAATATCCAACCTAAATCTACCCCACTGCAACTTGAGACCATTACTCCTTGTTCTGTCATCTGCTATCATGAAGAACAGTCTAGATCCATCCTCTTTGGAACCCCCTTTCAGGTAGTTGAAAGCAGCTATCAAATCTCCCCTCATTCTTCTCTTCCACAGACTAAACAATCCCAGTTCCCTCAGCCTCTCCTCATAAGTCACGTGTTCCAGTCCCCTAATCATTTTTGTTGCCCTCCGCTGGACTCCTTCCAATTTTCCCACATCCTTCTTATAGTGTGGGGCCCAAAACTGGACATAGTACTCCAGAAGAGGCCTCACCAATGTCAAATAGAGGGGAACGATCACGTCCCTCGATCTGCTGGCAATGCCATTGGCCTTCTTGGCACCAAGGGCACACTGTTGACTCATATCCAGCTTCTCGTCCACTGTAACCCCTAGGTCCTTTTCTGCAGAACTGCTGCCTAGCCATTCGGTCCCTAGTCTGTAGCAGTGCATGGGATTCTTCTGTCCTAAGTGCAGGACTCTGCACTTGTCCTTGTTGAACCTTATCAGATTTCTTTTGGCCCAATCCTCTAATTTGTCTAGGCCCCTCTGTATCCTATCCCTACCCTCCAGCGTATTTACCTCTCCTCCCAGTTTAGTGTCATCTGCAAATTTGCTGAGGGTGCAGTCCACACCATCCTCCAGATTATTAATGAAGATATTGAACAAAACCAGCCCGAGGACCGACCCTTGGGGCACTCCACTTGATACCGGCTGGCAACTAGACATGGAGCCATTGATCACTACCCGTTGAGCCTGACAATCTAGACAGCTTTCTGTCCACCTTATAGTCCATTCATTCAGCCCATACTTCTTTAACTTGCTGGCAAGAATACTGTGGGAGACTGTGTCAAAAGCTTTGCTAAAGTCAAGGAACAACACGTCCATTGCTTTCCCCTCATCCACAGAGCCAGTTATCTCATCATAGAAGGCAATTAGATTAGTCAGGCATGACTTGCCCTTGGTGAATCCATGCTCACTGTTTCTGATCACTTTCCTCTCATGTAAGTGCTTCAGGATTGATTCCTTGAGGACCTGCTCCATGATTTTTCCAGGGACTGAGGTGAGGCTGACTGGCCTGTAGTTCCCAGGATCCTCCTTCCCTTTTTTAAAGATGGGCACTACATTAGCCTTTTTCCAGTCATCCGGGACTTCCCCCGATCACCATGAGTTTTCAAAGATAATGGCCAACGGCTCTGCAATCACATCCGCCAACTCCTTTAGCACTCTAGGATGCAGCACATCCGGCCCCATGGACTTGTGCTTGTCCAGCTTTTCTAAATAGTCCCAAACCACTTCTTTCTTCACAAAGGGCTAGTCACCTCCTCCCCATGCTGTGCTGCCCAGTACAGCAGTCTGGGAGCTGACCTTGTTCGTGAAGATAGAGGCAAAAAAAGCATTGAGTACATTAGCTTTTTCCAAATCCTCTGTCACTAGGTTGCTTCCCTCATTCAGTAAGGGGCCCACACTTTCCTTGACTTTCTTTTGTTGCTAACAAGATACTTCAGGAAGGGATAATTCCTCAAGGAGCTACAATTTCTGTTGAGCTGGAGGAGTACATACCAGGATACAGATGCCTTCTCTCTCCATAGGTGGACAGCTTTGCAGACCAATGTGCATGTAGAGGGAAAGGGAGTGGATCAAAGTATTGCCCCCTTTCTTCTTGCTTTTACCTGTTCCTTTCCCTCCCATTTGAGCAAATGCTGCACATATTGCTAAAAAAGTTGCTAAGGATTATTCTCAAAATTATAGACAGGAGAGACTTCATTCATTACCAGATAAATTGGCTCAAAACCTTAATTAAAGATAGAGATGGAACTATGCCCATTTACACCAGATAAGGATCAGGCTCAGAGTTTTAAAACACTTTGATGAATATACATGATAAGGATAAACCACTATGGCTTCCAGGAGGGAAAACCAGGCATCTCTAATCTACTAGTATTCTTTGAGTCTGTCAGCAAAATAACAAAGAAAGGAGAACTTGTTGATACTACTTATTTGTTTGAACTTTCAAAAAGTCTTTGATAATATCTTTTGCAGGAGACTACGCCCGCACAGTCAGGTACTGTCCCTGACAGCTAAGAATTTATAATCTAACAAGTCAAACAATATACCAAGAGTTCAGAGGAGGATGCAATCAGAAAATATTGGCATAGACCAATATGCTTATAGACCTAAAGTTTTTGTTAGATAAGCATCAGAATCTCAAATTTTCCTCATTTTCAGGGATGTCACTCATTTCAATCCTTAATGTGTTCTTTCCCTCAATCGATTGTTGAAAGAATTATATGAGGTTATTGGGCAAGCTAGTTAAACTACAGAAAGAAATCTCACCACATTTTAAGTTTCAGAATGAATTATTGTTATATTGTCCCTCATTTTGGGGTTTCTTTCACACATAACATGCCACATTTGGGAGTTGGCAAGTTGAGAGATATGAATACTAGTTACATTCAACCTATCCATTATTAGTTACCCAATTTTTTTTATACATCACAAAAGAAACGTGCCTTGAGGAGGAATTTCAAGCAGAGGGTGTTGATTTTGTAGATTAGTTCAGGGAGAGTATTCCATTGACAGATAGTGGCATGGAACAAACCATAAAGACAGATATGGAAGAAGAAGGAAAGTAGGCAGTCATGGTTGGCAGAACTCAGAGTAACACGATAAGAGACAACAGTGGATAAGCAGGCAAGACCAGAGCTGAAAAGGGTATTGAAGATGGGAACAAGAAGTTTTTAAAAAAGAAGAGCCTGTGAAGACATTTAAAGTATTGTGGGCCGATCAACGGGCAAGAATGATGACCTTCACAGTTGTGCTTGGAATTACTGAGGGAAGAATTTAGAAATTCAGAGTCTATGCATATGTGTAAAGACCTTGACTGAGCTCCTCAGGTTCAAACTTTTTTCATCTATTAAGTCCAATTTTCTTCACTTATCCTTAATCAAAATGGTCCAGTAAATCAGTACGCTTCAAGGTATAGTGTAGGAAACAAACATGAAACTTTCAGACCAAACTATTGCTAAGATACAATTAAGTTAAAAACTTTTCAGTAAGTGAAGAACCACAATTTTTCTAGTCTCCAAAACTACTTCTTTGATGGTTATTAAATGTTCCTAAAAATTCACCTTTGGCCTATGAGTAAGCATGAGAAAGTGCAGATGGGAGAGTACTATTTTCAGAATGTTAAAAGGGGTCAAAATCAGGGTTGTAATGGAAAATGTTTCATGCAAATTGAAGGGTGAAACATGCATGCATTGCATTGCATTGCATCCTTAACTATGGAGTCACTATTTTGGATCCATAATTTAGTTTGGGCTCCTTCTGGATGAAAGACCATCACCATTACTATTTAATTTTCTCAGTTTAAAAAGTGCCCTGTAGGCTATTCCTCTAACTGACCCTTCCATTTCCGCAAAAGCATTTTTATGCACTGTAAACCATATTAATAAATATTATTGTTATAATGGCTCCAGCAGACACTCCTTTAGTTAAAGTTCATATTTTGTTCAGAGATTTAAAGCTTGATTGTTTTTAACTTATTTTAAGTTGAAAGGGACACCATCAACTTAAAAATCACTTTACTCTGAAATTTTTACCTGTTATTGTTTCAAGAAACAGCTAATATTAGAATAAGTGAAATATTTCAAATAATTTCTCAAAAGATAGGCATACATTGTTTCAATTTAAGGTCTCACAAGAACAGCTAATTGTTGTTTATCGTTGTTTGACAGGAAGGAGATCTAAACTGGAATATGGCTAACTCCTCATTCAACCACCCAAAATTCAGAATTAAAGTTAAGCAATATATAATATTTTTTCAGTGTAACTGATGGCTCTTTTTAAAAGAAAAAACAAAGAAAAGCTAACTATTAACTTTTAGGCTTCCAGAGTCTCTAAACTTTCAAGAAATGGATGTTCCAGTAGCAGCCTATCTGACTAAATTAGAAAACTGGAGATACAGAGTCATAACCATTGCTTAGAATTCCAAAGGCATGATTTAGAATTATGATGTCATAAAGTAGGATTAACCTCTCACACTCTGGTGATGGCTTTAGAGATTAAATTCTTTATTAAGCCACGAAATAATTCTAACTGGCTCCTAAAAGAAGGCCAAAATAAATTGTTTTGCTTAATCCAAAGCTCCTAGGACCATTACAATAATCTAAACTGATTTAGGCTGAATGTTTTCAAAGGAACTCAAGGGGAGTTAGGTGGTCATCTTCCATTGAATTTCAAAACTGATTTATCCAGTATTGATTGGAAAGTGTGTTCCCTCTTGTAGTCCTTTTTTAAGGCCGTGGTACTGTTGGGAGAGCTGGCGGAGATCATCCTGAGACGGACGTGACACAATGTAAATCTGTGAATATTACATCCTGGCTATGTACAGTTAGACAGCTGCCAGAGCTGGTACAGTTACAATACTGTATCTGGGCTGCTGCCAGACATCATCTTTCTGAATGTGAATCTAGTTTAGGAGAATGAGCTTTACAGATATTCTGGCCGAAAGCCTGAGAAGAATACTATACTGCTGTTTAAATCATTAATTTCTGCAAAACTTGTAGTTTGAAGACCTAGCACATGAACTTTGATGGTAGGAATGAGAAATCAGGGCTTCTAAGAAGTGTCCAGGCCAGGCTGAATGAATTGTTAGGACATAGAATCAGATAAAGGTGATAAAGCCCAGGGTAAATGCTTTTCCTTGCACAGCTTCCTTGTAAGCTTCTGATGACCCCTGCCTTTACATTCCACTCCAAAACACTCCATTCTTTGGTTTCTGTTGTGCATGGCCTGTGATGCTGAAAACTCCACAGGCTCTGGGGGAGCCCAGAGTGGGAGCAACAGATGCATTCTGCTTAGCCACCTCTTTTCCTCCATATGGATGCAAGGATGAGGTGGGCCTAATTTGGCCCCTAATGTTTCCACTGATGTCAGTATCAGATTGAAAGATCTGTAAAAGTTCAGAAATTTAATGAAACTCACAAAATTAGTACTTTCTTCAGCAAGTTTTAAATTACAAAAGGCAGACTTGCAAGACAAAGCATTTGGGCTGTGATATCCTGTGAAATTGAAATGCAAGTAGTTTGTGGGGGAGAAATCTCTATATTGATGCAAAAATAGTATTAAGTAATTTTTTAAATCCATTACAAACTTCATTGCACTTTTTTTGAATGTTCAGAGATAGCTATAAGAATGTTATTGTGATGCAAACCTGCAGCTAAACCATGGAAGCTTCCTCAGCTGCCCCTCCAAGGATTCTCTGAGCTGCCGGTCTTTTACCAGGACCAACTCAGGACCTGGAAGCTAATCTCAGTGACCAGCTCAGTGGCAGGCACTGAGGAAGAGGATCTCCTTGAAGAGCATCTGCTACACAGCCCCATCTCAGTGTGCAGATGGTGGAGTCCCCCTCGGAGCACTGGAAGCTGGTCCTGGCTGGTGGCACCAGGATTGGAGACCTCCTGGACTATGACTGGGGGACTGTGTGGAGCCCATGGTGCTCAGTTAATGCATGGGGCTCTCCACCCCTCGCATCACCCGTTAAATTCTCCAGGAGGTGAGGGCAGCCCTACAACCTGCCTGATGTGTCCCTAGCCTCTGTTTCCTAGAAGCTGGGAATGGGTGACAGGGAATGGATCACTTGATAAATACCTGTTCTGTTAATTCCTTCTGAAGCATCTGCCATTGGCCACTGTCAGAAGACAGGATACAGAGCTTTGGTCAGACCCAGTATGACTGTTCTTCTGTTCTCTTGTGTTTTCCTCAAGCAGGTCCTGCAGGGTGCTCCCTGCCCACCCATCACCCCTGGCCCTCCGGACCTTACCATGGGGCCCCTTCCCCGTGAGCCTTCCCACCTCCCCTCAGCCCAGGCTCCACCTAAGCCAGATGTGGGACATGTAGCCAGTCCATCTCCGAACTGCACCCAGGAATCAGCTGTACATGCTCATGCTCCACACCCTTCATTTCATTATCCTTGTGTCCTGCCACAACATGAAGTGGCAGTACTTGCTACTACCCCAGGAGGGCAAGGAACCCCAGTAGGCCAGTCCATATTCCACCTTTGTCCCACAGCCCAATGGGGATCTTAGTTGGCAGCTCCTTCATGGAGCTGTGAGCGTGGGCATGTCCCTGGAATGGTTCATGACCTTTTCCAAACATCTGCTCTATCTCAGTGAGAGACACACAACCTGGCACACATTTACACTGAGTGTGCCAGGTTGCAGTGCCTCTTCCAGATCTTCCAGACCAGTGGTGGGCAACCTGCGGCCCAACAGGGCAATCCACTGGCAGGCAGCAAGACAGAATACAGGCACATGCTGGTGGCCACTGAGAACTGCAAGCGGCCATGCCTGTGGATGATCGATGTAAACAGACTGTCTCATGGCCTGCCAGAGAATTACCTTGACGGGCCACGTGTGGCACACAGGCTGCAGGTTGCCCACCACTGCTCTAGACCCTCCTTCTTCACTTTTCCCCACACCTCTTTATTTATGCACACCCAGTCCATGGCCCCACAAAGTTGTGAGACCTTCTTGTCAACCTCCTCCTGGTGCTGGTCAAGACGGCTGTCCACCATACCAGAAGGCAGAAGTTGGATAGAGGATGCTCTGCAACTGTGGGGCCTATTTCGGATTCTCCCTCAAGTCACGGCTCTAGGCAAAGTTCCTCTGGGCAGTGCCCACTGGCTCACTGGATACCTTTGTGGAGCAGTGGGTGCTCTCCAGAGCTCTCTGCTCAGTCTCCCTCTCTGGATCCCTGATTTTGAACCTGTGACCCTCACTCCTGTCCCTGTTCTTTCATTTGATCTTCCCCATAATCGTTTGATGCCTGGGTGCAGTGGCTCTTCTCCTTAGCCTGTGGGGAGGGACTGTTAGATGTGGCGGGCTTCTGCCCATCCATCCCTAGTTCTTCAGTTGGTACCCTTCCAACAGAGTTGCAGTGAGTCATGGGGGAGGGATAGCTCAGTGGTTTGAGCATTGGCCTGCTAAACCCAGGCTTGTGAGTTCAATCCTTGAGGGGGCCATTTAGGGATCTGGGGCAAAAATTGGGGATTGGTCCTGCTTTGAGCAGGGGGTTGGACGAGGTGACCTCCTGAGATCCCTTCCAAACCTAACCTTCCATGATCACTCAGGCATGTAGCAACCACTGACTTACTCTTCCAAGGGATACAAAAGGAGACAAAACATGTGAACACTTTAATAAGGAACCTGGCTATGAAAGGAAAGCAGGGCTGTGTTATCAGAGCAATATATCTAGAGGTGACATGTTCCTGTACAACCCTGACTCCTACCCCAGTTCTTTGCAAAGAAAAACCCGCATTTAAGCTCACACAAAGAATCCTAGAAATATTGTATTGAAATGTATTTTTTTTTTGAAAAACACACTAAAGTATTCATTCTTTTACCTTGGAGAACATTTATGGTGGGAAATATTTTACAGAAGATACTTGTTAACTCATGTTTCCACTTAAAGGTGAAAACCTTTTGTTGTTTCTCAAATGCTTAAGATGGCATAAGCTTCTTTTAATATGTATATTTACAAATATTTGTATCTAAATGAAAGCCTTTATATGATAATTACCTGATAACATTGTAATATAAATAGTAAGATGTTTTACGTATAGATATAGCAAGGTCATTTGATAATTGGACTACTTACGAATGTAAGAAGCCATTTATATATGAAATACTTATATTAATGGGGAATTAATTAATCAGTTAACTACTGGCAGTGCAGAAGAAAACCTTCACCCAAAGCCGGAAGACACAAAAATTATCATGTAGAGTCAACAGCTTAGGCCAAAGACTTTCTAAGGCATGTTATTTAATTTTAAAAGACCATTTTGAGAACTAAAATCTCTTACAAAAGAGAGAGAGAGTGTGGACTTTTCGAAAAATAGAACTTAATTCCTGTAAAAGTAAAAGAAATCTCAGAAAATAGACCAAATAAAAAGAAAGGTAAAATTACCTTAAAAGTTATCTGTATCTTTCCAGTCACAGGAAAAACAGCAGCAATTAAAGAAATGTTGCATAATCATTAACTAAACTGGATACTTAGGAGCTGAAAGTGTCACTTAAACCAACCCAGAAGGCATTGAGCCAACAATAGAGTGACAGAAACCAACTTGAATTTAAACAAGCATGAAAGAGACGAGTTTTCTATTAATTTCATGGAAATTAGGAGAAAGACATAAAAGATTCTGAACTGAACACCCCACATACACACTCTCCTTAGACAACAAGGACTCCACAACTCATCCTATCCATTTCCACATGCTAGCTCCCACAGACAGATAAAAAAAAAACAACAGACAAGACTCAAGAAGAACCCAAGGAAAACCTTCCCAAAACCTCAACATGGATTGGTGAGAGAAAGTTAACAAAGACACTGACAATGGATTGGATTTAAACTTGTATAATGATTTTATTGGGATATTTAAATGTTATTGTAACTTAAAATACTAACATTTTCTCCTGTTAATCACAAAGTGGTTAGATCATGTATTCCTGGAGTGAAGACAGGGGATGAGTATTTGTACACAGAGAAATAGTGGGATTTAATTGGATTTAAGATTCTTAATATTGGTTAATTGACCTGTCTCAAAACAGCTTAAATGGCTTCTTATAAATAGCAGATTTAAATATTTTCTTCAGTTTCAAAGGATGCAGTTAAGATTTCTCATTTTGCCAACTATAAATGAGTGGCTATTTATTTAACCAACTTGTTCACTGGCCCTAAAATCGCAGATGTGTAATCTCTGTTAAAAGCTCTCCATAGACAGACAGATAGAGATTGTAACAGAAGTAACCAGTTTAACATTTTTGTTAAGTCATTTGTGTTGCTTAATGTTTTCTTCTTTTTTTAAATAACAAAATAGTCAAGGTTAATAATTACGATTATTTTGCTTAGTCTTTATCATAGTGTACCCTAAAATATGTAAAAGAACCCCTGTGACTCAATAATGGGGAATAAGAGAAACAATAAGTAAGAGCTGACCTACCATTTCTTGTTTCTCTAAACATTTTTAGTAAATTTTAAAGGAAAATTACTTGGCATCTAAAAATTTAAATCTGTCCCTTTCAGCCCCAGTTTGATCATTAGCAAATGAAATTGAATAATAAGATTCAAACACCAAGAGAAGATACTTGTTTTGAAATCCCATTATGAAGATGTATTTTTATTAGCCTCAGCTGTTGTCTCAGTGAGAGAAAGCACTGATACTATGAAACAACGGACACAAAGGTTGGGATGAAATGTAAAGGCTCATCAGTTTTCTAAACAAAGTTACAAATCATTTTCTTTGCTTGGAAAGGTGGCTGTACCATCTTGAGACGCCACAAGAAAGAGGATGTACAACACACGTCTTGCTGTTTTAGACTTTGCAATCTAACTGGAGAAACTTACTTTGTGCCAATAGGCACTGCTCACATCTCACTCAACTTCTCTGCCAATATGGTAATTTGCATAGCATTACCCACAATGCTTCACATTGTGATTTTGCTTTGAAAACAGATTTAATTGAGCCTTGCTGAGCTGCATTAATGTGTCTGTTTAAATTGAGCAAATCTAATTAGCTCGCATGAAAGTTATGCCACCTCTGGTGCGGCAAAGCTAATGCAATTAAAGTCAGCCAGATGTATTGAGTATTGTAAACATGCAGTCTGACTGGTAGAGAATGACTGGTAGAGAATAGTTCAGTTTCCATCAGCGACTGGACAGTTTTGCAAAACATTCACAAGAACAGCACTCTCTGCACTGTAAATATATATATTCTTCTATGTCTATGAGGTAATTCCTAGTGCCAAGGATTCTGCATATTGTAGTGAGGTGTATGTTATAGTGAAAGGCCACACTGTTTTCAGTTACATCCATTCAGTAGCCCAGTGGTCTTCATTAAAAAGTCAATATTTTTCATATACTCTTCGATCCCCATTGAAAATAAACATTTGCCAAGAGTTATTGTAGGTACCGCAGTAGTTCTATTGAAGTCAATTTTAAATAACTTCTCAACCAATTGACTATTAATGTGGGCTTAATGAATGTGGCCTTCTAGTAAAGGTGGAGAATTATACTCTATACATTTGGGCAAACTGTTTTTAAAACAGGAAATTGCCTACTACGAGAGGAATATATCTTTTAAAATTATTGCATGAATTTCTTAGACTAAACTCATTGGATCAGGTCTACCTTTTAGTTAGTATAACTGTATTTAAAATATGAAAAAAATTGAATGTCTCAGATACTGTCCTAATGTGGTACTGTTTCGTATATGTTGACTTATAAATTGTGATTTCTCTAGGCTGATTGTGTGGATCTGTCACACTAAAGAAAACTTTCAAAACCTGAAGGGCAACTAGGGCTGTACATGTATAAGGGAATACAGGGTTTGCCCTGCATATTTCATCCAACCATGCAATTTTTCTGTATTGCCATTCCCTTCATAGAAAAATGCCAAGGTAATTGCATGAAAATGGACATTTGCTCTTGCTTAATTAACAGTCTTCTCCTCCTGCCTCATTTATTCTATAATTGCTTCCACAGTAATGAAGTCTGATGTTTGATGCTGAATGGTGGATGGACTTGTAGATAAAACACTGGTCTGGAAGTTAGGAGCTCTGTGTTACTTTTCTGGATGTATCATAAACTTCTTCTGTAGTTTTGGACAAACTACACACTAACCTAACCTCTTTCTTTCTCAGTTTCCTTATCTATAAAATGGAGATAACAGTACCTGGTGGTATACTGAGGATTTTTTCAATGAAGCTTTACGAGGCACATCAATACTTTAAGGTGATAGAAATGCCTAAATGTTTTTAAAAAGTTGTTTGCCACATTTTTGCTGTATATGTTATAGTCTACTATCAGAGGTTTGTAGGCTGATAGTCTGAGGATTTTTGTATGTGACAGGGAAGCAAAAAGCAGTCCAAATCCTCTTTTTCCTGATTTTCAAATTCCCCTTTAGAGTAATATTTAACCTACACTGCCTTTGAGAACCCAGTGCCAAATTCTCCATTGTAGCTGAAATGCGGGAAGCACAGGAACAGGGGGTGCAAAGGTATCTTTAAAACACTTTTGCAGTCTTTTTTGTCAGCCTCACTCAGTCTCCTCAGTCTCTGGAATAAGTTAAAGCAGCTCTAAGACTGCCCTAAGTTACATTTGGCTCCAGCAGCCCTAAGGGGCTGTTTTTGCAGCCAATAACACCTTGAGCCAAGCATTGGCATGCCCCTGTCCTCAACGTGTGTCACAGTTGGACAGCTGTGATGAGGGCCAGCATACTGGCACAGAGCCATTCTACCATCTCCATGCTCCCCATGGAGCCTCCTTACAGTTGACCCCGGTATGCCAATGGGGCACAATATAAGAGAATTGAAGTCCCAGGGTGAGGCCTGTGAGAGGGAAGGAGAGCTACAGAATGTTGCCTGGTTGGGGTGTGGCCACAGGAGTGTAATAATAAGAAGAATGTTCCTAGTCTGAGCTTCCTGACACAGAATAGTCTCCTTAAAATGTTCTCTAGCCTAATTTTACAAGAATATCATTTTCACTGGGAACACAAAATAGAACAAACTTCACAAAAGATTATCCCGGACAAATGTTTCCAAAAATATAACATCACTCAAAATGCAGAAGGTAACTCCTTTGCTGGACTTTTCTCCCAGGTCAGATTTGCAGTCACTAAGAGTTTAGCTGCAAAAGGACAAAATAAAGACTGCCGCATTATGTGGCGTATTTATCAGCCAGTTTGGCTGCTTCCATAGCCTGCTAGAACACAAAAGTGCATGTTATGCCTTTCACTTGGATAGAGATGCACATACAAAATGCTGAAGTTCTTTCCCAGAGTGAGTCGCCACCACCAACTCAGATCACAGAGCACAGTTGGGGATGATTTTTGATATCTCTATATCTGTGGCAGACACATCTCTGGGGAAAAAGAACCACCCTCCAGCAGATGCAGAATCTGAGGCCCTGTAGGGCTAGTGCTGCTGGAAAGGCTAGGGATGATTTTGGCTAGATCAAGCCTGTAGTTCCATTGAATGTTGTTTGGAAATATTAATTAATGAGGTTATCTTCCCTACTGCTTGGAATCTGAGATGAAAAACCAAACATATGATTGAGAGATACTGTAAAAGCAGCAGCATTTGCTGAGGAAAAATCCATAAATAACAAATTCTAGCCCACCGTAATGAAGCACTTGTGGTAAGGGCATATTCTCAGAACAAGAAGATTCAGGGGGAAAAATAAAGTCACGATGACACAATTGAAAGTGAGTAAAGAAAAGAGAATCCAGTACTGAGAAAGAAACAGCAAAAACGAATTAATCAGAACCAAGCAGTACATGCACTGCAATCTCATAAGACCAGGGAAAACAAAATCTTTAAATGAAACTTAACACCTACTGTCACAGGAGCCCATTAACACCTCTGTACACCATCCTTACACACGTATAAAAAAATTCAAAAAATTTCACAAGGCAGAAATGTGCATTTTGTACTAGCTAAATGGAAGACCTTTTTTACCTTTTGAACAGATAAAACGTAGCACATGAAACACAGCTGAAAAAGCTTCAGAGTTTTTTAAAATGAGGAAAGAAAACTCCAGTTGTGATGAAGATCATTTCTCTCATTCTGTGTGCTTTCCTTTCAAAAGGAGAATGCAGGATAACAGCTACTTGTTAATTATTAACCATGATATATCACATTGGCTGGTTCTAACTTGACAATAATTTACTACAATAGTCTTTAAAAATGTAAAATGAAATTGTATCAGGTTACATAATAAATAAAAATAATAAACCTTACGACAGAGCCATAGCTCTACAGATGATTTATGAAGTATCCATATTTTAGAAATGATGAAGTTGAGGCACAGAAGTGAAATGACTTGCCCAGGGTAAAAAACTATAGTCCAACCCATTTGTAAGGCAAATAGGAAGGGCTTTTGCAATATGTAAAAGCAACATGGGCACATACAGTACTGTTATGTTGAGACTATTAAATGATCCAGCGGACACTTCTGTCAGTCACAGGCCTACATCTCTAACCAACTCAGATTAAAACACCTTTACAAAGTTTTAACTTGAGACAAGAAACTGTTCTTCCTAGTGTAATTGACCCTAGCCAAGATGTCTGTATGTGTAATAGATTTGGTTCCAATAACTGAGATTAGCTGGTGGACATTAACGCTTTTTATCAATATTCCATCAATACTTTAGCCATGTTCTCACCTGATATGAGGAAAGCATTTGAGAGAGTAAGCAGTGTGGCAGAAATATGGTTTCAGTCTGAACTTTGAACCCAGGGTCAAACTCATTTTTACCAAATTTATGGCCATGACAGTTTTTATGTCATTCTTTAAAAAAAAAAGACACGGAGGAAAGGAACATGAGAAGTCCCCACCTCTTCTGGCTACTGCTTCCTGCTGTAATGGATAGGGGAACAGGAAGCTGATGGCCCTGTTCCTTGCTTCTCTGGTGGCTGCAGCTTATTGTCCCTGAGCAGAGGGAATTTTAGGCTTTCCTCCCAGCTTCTCTGCTGGCTGCTGCTTCTTGCCCCAGAGGGGAGGGCAGGAAAGAGATGCAGGCCCTGACCCCAAAGGGAGCTGCAGGCTCTACTTCCCACTTCCCTGCTGGTGGTTGTCCCACAGGGGAAGTTGAGGAGTGGAAATTATAGTCTTTATTCTCTGCTTCTCTGTTGGCTGCTGCTTCCTGCCTCTGAGGGAAGAGAAAAGGAAGAGAGGGAATTGTATACCTAGCTCTCTGTCTCTCTGCTGGCTGCTACTTTGAGTCTCTGAGGAGAGGGGAGACAATAGAGTCCTATGCTCTGCTCCCCTCCCACTGCCAGCCACTGCTTCCTCAGATAGCTTATGTTGGCCAAACCACAAATTCATTTGATAGATGAAATGAAGTAGATATCATTTATTTTGATTTAAGTACAGCATTTAACACTGCCTCATAAAATCTTACTTAGAAAAAATTAAGTAAAATTGTCTTGGCTAGAGAAAACTATCCTGTGGGTTGAAAGCTGGTTGACAAACCATTAATAATGAGGGATGATAAATAGCACAGTGGTGATGGAGCACTGCCAGGACTGGTGCTGCATCTCTTCTTTTTTCCACATTTTCATGCATGTGCTGGAAAGAGGGAGTTAAATACAATGTGGAAGAGATTTACCAATGAAACTACAAACAGCCTTGGAAAGAGGCAAAGTCAAATACAAGCAGACTTCAGAGCTTTTAAGCTTGGGTAGAAAATAAAATAAAATAATCAGACTATGTGCAATGTATCTTAAGAAAAATAATCCACACCACACATACTCAATGGATAGGAGAAACCTGAAGGCAGTTAAGGCTGTAACATACCTACAAGAGGTTTGATGGGGTCAGTAAATTAGATTTGCAATGTGATATGACACCCAAAAAGGCAATTCCAATTTTGGGTTTCATGTACAGAAGCATCACGCCACAGATCAGGAAGCTGACTTGTGTGTCTGTACCTGGATATTGCATTAAATTCCAAGCTCTACATTACCAGAAGGTTATTGACAGTTTCGTGTAGAGTTGAAAGAAGAGCAAAAAGTAAAACGATCAGGAGTCTAGAGGCACTGGCTAATGAGCAAAGATTAAAAGACCTACATCAGAGACAAAGAGCTAACAAATTTAGTGTGTGTGTGTGTTGGGGGGGGGGGAGTGTAGAGCTGTCTACAGAAATATCAAAGGTATCTATCAAGGAAGGTGAGCAATTACTCATGTAGAAGTATAAAGGAATATTAGTATAATGGAAGTACAAAGAAGATTAACTAGGAATAATGGAATGGTGTTCAGAAAGGCTGAGAATCTAAATATACTTCCTGACAGTGAAGTATTAGACTGGAATAGTTTCCCAAGGAAAATGATGGAAGCCTAATTGGATATATCATTTACAAGTAGATTGGACAAAATGTCAGTAATTTCATTATTGGGAACAATCCTGCATTGGCAGAGAGATGGAGTGAATGACCCAATAGGCTTTTTCCATCTCTAGCTTTTAGGGAATATTGTGAACTTGTGAAACTTCAAATACTTCCACAATGCATTGCAACATCCACAATGAAACTCTGCTTATAGAGAGCCTCCCCTTAAAGTGGTGCTACGCTACTGAATGATCAAAGATAGGTACCATTCTCTCCCCAACTGCCTCTTTCAGGAGGTCAGAAAATTAATAAATAACATTTTTCTTTTATCCAGAATTTTCTCCAACTGTTCATGCAGGTCACTGATTCCTTCCTCTGAGTGACTTGAGAATATAACAAACCTAAATAATTATCTTTTCTGTATTGTTGGGGAATCCTTGAGATTTTGGTGAGAAATCTTGTGATTTTATCCTTTGAATTTCAAGGATTTAGATATCAGGAAATGTCTTTTTTTTTTAAACTTCTGTTTCCCTATTTAAAAAAGAAAGGTTCGTTTTTGAGTTCTAAAAGCTCTTTTGGTTTACTATTTAAAAAAATGAATTTGATTCACTAATATGATGCTTAGATCTTGTTTTCATTATTCTATAATCCTCTATCAATATATTTATATAATACAAGAGTTTCATATCAAGTGTACCCTTGGCTTATTATGTTGCCTATTTTTATTGGGGCCATCACTTTAATAAAATCAATAGCCTCAAACATTATTGCTACAAGTTAATTTCAGCCTCTGTAGGTAAAAGCTGACTCTCCAACACAATGCAGAGCGCATGTACAGAGTGTTCAAATAAAATCACCCTACATGGAACTTTACTGACTGGGGAAGTCAATAATTGAGGTCTAAAAATTCTTTGTGGCTTGTGTAGTTAACATGAAATAACACACTAACTGACTAATAGTTTTCTTCTGCAACATGAGAATCCCTCTCATTCTTTCTGCAGTAAAACTAAGATTATTCCAGACCTTTAAACCTTGTCAAAGAACTGCCCCATAAAATTATAATTTAATAGTCATTTTCTAATAGAGAGGGCATACTTAGTTTACACATTGTTTAGCATTTTTATTTGAAGCTGTTTTACAGTGTTATTCCAGTTAGAAGCTAGCTAGTTTATAATAAGACCAGGGTGCTAAGTCAAACACTGTTGCTGATTATAAGTAAAGCAAAGAAGATAAAATGGCTAACCAGCAGGTATGAAAGTAGACAGTATTCAGAATGTAAGATGAGACAGTATAATGTAATGTAAGCATAATGAACAAGGTCACAGAACTGTAGAAGGGAAGAATCATAGTACTGTATAAAAGATACTGGAGCTAGTTACCAGTACCTGAAGGAACACTTTAGGTAACAGTAAAAAAATATAGCTTAATTTCCTTTGAGAGCAAGTTATAGAACTTTGAAGCCAAAAAAAAGCAATTGTTAATTTGTTAAAAATCATTATGTATTGCAGCCTTAGGAAATGTGAACAGACCTACTTTCATAAGAGGGACCTAGTGTCCTGACAAGTGCATCTATTACTAAAATTGTCAGGGATAAGGTTATTTATACAACATTTTCACAATTGTAGAAATTCACTGCAGCAAATGTTTGTTTTAATGTCTATATTACCCACTAGGCAGCAAAAGTCAAATTAACTGTTTCTAGAAGAAATAGTGGTTTGCTTTGAATCCACACTTCCATTCATGTAGGTGCATTAAAATCCAGGGAGAATGTGGGACTGGAGGTTGTTCTCTAGTCCAGAAAACAGGGAAAGAATGTCTCTTCAAAGAACACAAGTTTTGGTCCAAATTATAATCTTAGTCATACCTGTGTAAATCGGGTACAATTGCACAGATTGACATCAATTTGAGAGATTAGAGACTGGCCCTTTGTGTTGCTTTAGAGATAAATGAGGAGTCAGCAGCAACTTAACTCCTCTGTCCAAGACAGCTGTCTAAACAGCTTTTTTTCCCCCTACTGTAGTATTCATATTTCCATTTCTGGCAAAAAGGCTAAAAAAAAAGTAGATTTATTAGAATTAATGCAAGAGTGTGTTTTGTAGCCTCTGAGTCTACACTACCCTAACAACTCTTGATCAACACAGAGCATGAGGCATAAATAGAATTTTAAGATCTCCAACAGGATAAAAGAACACCTTACAAAAAGGTTATTTAAGCCCTTAACAGACATAGCAAGAGCATAAATATAGGACTTGTGAAAAAGAAAGAACAAATAGCTTAACATTCCCAATATACATAACTTCCCCTAAACTTGACATACTTTTAAGTAGTCTAAAATCTCCTCTAGTACTCTCTTAAGATAGCACTTTCCCCCTCTGAATACTTGCCTTCCTAAGCAAATCCCCAAGATTCATTTTTATAGTCCCCAAATCAGGGTGGCCACATGGTTCTCCCAGGTGCATCCTATAAAAGAGGCAGTAAAAAGGAATCAGTTCTAACTAGATAAAACAAATCTTGCTAGAGCAAGCCTGCTTTAAAGTAAGACTTTTAAAAGTCCCTCTGATCTTTTCCTAGGCTGCTAATTATTGTACCTCCCACAAATGTATAATACCAGTGATACATCTTTAGGGATTTTTTTAATAGCTGGGCATAAGGTATTTAGCTGAAAAGGGCAGATGCTGGTCAATATTCTGGTTCCCTGTGCTGCTCAAGCAGCATATGGGGGATGGGGGGCACTAGAAAGTTACTTTGATAGGGTGATTGTGGATTCCTTTCTGTTAAAGAATTGCTAGCTAGCTTGGTGCTCCTAAGGGGCTGTTAGAGGATAATATAAAGTAGAGCAGCTCTAAGGCTGTCTGTCTCTGGGTCTGAATAACAGTGTGGGGAGGGGGTAGACTAGCCATGGGTGGTGGGGAAGTATAAAGGTGCCCCAGACAGCTTTGCAGCCTCCTTCCTCTCCCTTGGCCTACACTAAGCAGAGGTCTGGGACAGCTGAGTGTGACAGAGGGGAAGACGTGTGTACTGAATGGTGAACTCCATTTTTGTTTTGCCCCCTATGCTGTGTATTAACTACTAGTTTGTGTTTTGTGTTGAAAAACTAGCCTGGTCCTGACCAGTCTATTCTAGACATGGTGCTGCTCAGAAGGGTGTAAGACAGATCAGAGAAGACTTTTTTAGTGAGAGCTATGAACTCTGAGTGTCTCTCAACTATTGACCTGTGCACTATCTCTACACAGAAGCCTGGCTGGGGGAGGGGCTGTCATTGCAAGCCTAGGCTCAAGGCCAAAGGGGTCAGAGAAACATACAGAAAATGTTCTCTGTGCGGCTATCCACTTTGACCTGCTAGAACACCAGGCTAGAGGAGAGAGAAGGCAGGAGGCCATCTTCCTTGACGGCAATGCTGGCCAGACTGCAGACTCACAGAAGGGGTCAGATAAATTGGACAGAGGGGGGGAAGTGCATCTTAGGACTGTTTTGGGGTTTTTCAAATATCTGTGACTGGTTATTTCAGAGGTGAAAGTGCCTGTCGTTGAGAAGTTCCTTAGCTAAGCCTGTGCCCCTTGCTTACCTGCCATGTTGTGCCTGAAGGGGGTTAATCAAGAAGCCCAGAGCTGCCACAGTGAGGTAGAACAGTAAGGGAACATGTATGGGCTCAGAGAGATAATGTATCAGCAACTGGGGACTGAGGAGGGCTGAAGCACTGCTTCTGGGGTTTAAAACAGCTGGGCTCTAGAGCCCCATGTCCCCAGAAGGGGATGTAGACATGAGGTCTGTAACTGGAGATGTGACTTAGAGAATGAGGAACATTTACCCAGCTCTGCCTGGACCCCATTTACTAAGGACCACATGGGATCCAGCAGTTGGGATTGGTCTAGTCACAACAGACTGGTGTCTGTTGGGAGAGGGGGAGTGAGCCAGGCTGTGACACTGAGGTTCTGGCTTAAAGTTATCATGCTCTTCAGAAAATTATTCTGCATTGCTCAGAGTTATATTGAATTACCAAATGATGGTGCCAGAGTGTTATGCCCAGATAAATGGTGACACAATACTTTGCTGTCTGACATAGAGCATAGTAACTTATTTGGGCAGCACACAGAGGTGTAGTATATCTTTCAATCAGTCCCAAATCTTTCTTCCTGCTGAGCTCAAGTTCAGTATCCAGTACTCTCATTTAAAACAATGTGGTGCCCTTTTATCTAGACACACACTGTATCAGTTTTAATCAGAAATGACCTCAAGCTCCTAGAATCTCTGAAATTTCACCTCTGTAAAAAATTCTGCACATACCTGTTTGATATATGAATCATGCAAAATCTTTTTGTAGTATTTTAAAGGCATGTGAAAAATTACTGCTTTCTTCTAGGCAGGAGTTTTTGAATATAAGTTTTAAGTGTCTTTATTTATATGGAACAATGATTAACAAATGAAGGGTGTCTGAATATTTTCAAGATCTGGGCCCAGGAGGAGTCTTCCTATACAGGGAAACTTTGGCATAGAGCCAATAATGTTACTCTTACACTGGCTGGTGGGGATATGTGTCCAATGGAAAAGATTGTTGGCCCCGACATCCCTACCTATGCCCTAGTGCCCCCTTGGCTGCTAGAACAGCCCCTTAGGCTGCTCTCATCTATTAGGACAAACAGCCAATACCAGAATTTGGGAAGAGTGTGAAGGTGGCCACCTTCATTTCCCCCTTCTAGACTTATGCCAAGAGCAGCTCAACAAGACCAGTGCATCTGCCCTCTCCTTGTTAACAGCTGGTCAATTTAATTTTATGAGGCAGTTTCATATGTAAAAAGCTGGCTTTATCTGTCTTGGGTGAGTCTAAGAAACACTTTTATTCCCAGGCTTGGTACCCCAAACATAACCAGCTCCTGCCCACCAGGATCACAGCAGTAGGAGTGATCAAAGAAGAAGAACATGTCCGCAGATGTTGGTATGTTCAAGAAAATAAGTTATTGCAATTTGACTAATGGTTCCACACAGCTGACTCATGCCTTGTCTAGTTCATTTTTGTGTGGACATTTGGATGACTGGTTTCAGAGTAGCAGCTGTGTTAGTCTGTGTTCGCAAAAAGAAAAGGAGTACTTGTGGCACCTTAGACTAGCCAATTTATTTGAGCATAAGCTTTCGTGAGCTACAGCTCACTTCATCAGATGCATTCAGTGGAAAATACAGTGGGGAGATTTATATACATAGAGAACATGAAACAATGGGTGTTACGTTACACACTGTAACAAGAGAGTGATCACTTAAGGTGAGCTATTACCAGCAGGAGAGCGGGGGTGGGGAAGAGGGACACCTTTTGTAGTGATAATCAAGGTGGGCCATTTCCAGCAGCTGACAAGAATGTCTGAGGAACGGTGGGAGGTGGAATAAACATGGGGAAATAGTTTTACTTTGTGTAATGACTCATCCACTCCCAGTCTCTATTCAAGCCTAAGTTAATTGTATCCAGTTTGCAAATTAATTCCAATTCAGCAGTCTCTTGTTGGAGTCTGTTTTTGAAGTTTTAGGTCTGAAATCGAGTGACCAAAGAGATTGAAGTGTTTTCCAACTGGTTTTTGAATGTTATAATTCTTGACGTCTGATTTGTGTCCATTTATTCTTTTACGTAGAGTCTGTCCAGTTTGACCAATGTACATGGCAGAGGGGCATTGCTGGCACATGATGGCATATATCACATTGGTAGATGCGCAGGTGAACGAGCCTCTGATAGTGTGGCTGATGTAATTAGGCCCTATGATGATGTCCCCTGAATAGATATGCGGACACAGTTGGCAACGGGCTTTGTTGCAAGGATAGGTTCCTGGGTTAGTGGTTCTGTTGTGTGGTATGTGGTTGCTGGTGAGTATTTGCTTCAGGTTGGGGGGGGCTGTCTGTAAGACCCCAAATTTTATTTCAAACTCAGAGTGAGCACTTGTAGTAGGAATCTTTGGAATCCCCGATCCAAGCCTCAAGCCTTCTGCAGCAGAAATAGAGCTTGGGTGTTTGTACTGGATGGAGTCTGTGAATTTAACTGTATTCAAAAACAAATTGAAAAGGAAAGTAATCTAAATACACTTTTTTAACCAAAGCTATCGAAAGAATTCATGTCAGAACCAGGGTTGCAATGCACAAGTTCCTCCTTTTTTAGTCCTGTGTGTTAGACACAGCCCTGCACAGCCTTAAACTGATCTTGGGTCTTCCCAAAATTTGAGGGACTTGTGGTCTTATTTTTCACTAGCACCAAAGGCCAGACCTTGACAGAGGCAGATATTTTTTAGGAAAAATCACAGACAAGGTTTTAACTTCTAGTGCTCTGTTTGCAACAGATTGTCAGTTTACATTTGCATGGTTATCTTCTCAAGGAAAAGGATTAAAAATGTACACCTTTAAAATGAAAGTTGAGATTCTTTACATTTTTGGTCCTCCAAATGAAGAACCCATGGGCCTCAAAAAGCTGATTTTGACTGTGGGATACATTAACATTTTAAAAGAATAATCAAATTCTCTTTAGGTTTACTCAGTCATAATCAAGTGATATCAAGCTGTTTCTTTGAATAGCACAGAATATAATTAGTACGGGAATAACTAGTATCTGGTGTGAAGTGCTGGCTTTTTTTTTTAATGGTGAACTTTTATGTGTAGGTCATACATATAAATCACACTGTTTCTTGTATGCTAAATAGATGTGACTTATATAAACTATTATCCATTAATGAGATGCCATAATGAACCGCATTACAAGAAGTCGCATGACAAGAAGTCACATGGCCATTATATATAGCAGGATCTGATTACAGCACTGTTATTGCATGACAATAGCACCAGTAGTGCTTTGATGTTAAGCTTGTTGTGGGGATGTGTACCTAGGTATACAAGTATTGTGGTCCCTAATACACACTTATTCTCAGATTGCAGAGAAAACCACAACATATGCATCTGCACCCCTGACACAATTTCAGTTATGGAACTCTCCCAGGCAATCCAGGATGGGAACTATGTGAAACTACCAATTTTCATTTTGTATTTATACATTTGATCAAGTTCATCCTTTCTGCCAAAGTGCCAGCAGCTTTGCAGAGTGGAACTGGCACAATTCCATTCCTGGGCAAAATTGTAAATATGGATAAATTTGACCCAAACTGTGATTAGCCATTTTCAGGGTAGACACTTCTATAGTAAACAGACAGTATATTCCCCAGTGGAAATGGCTTTTTGTTACAATTCTTTAAAAATGGAGTAAAAATGAAAACGGTTGCAGCTTTTATTTCTACCAGTTTCAACTGCACCAAGATTTTTTTGTGCACATCTTTGTCTAGAATATCTGGGGCCAGATACAACTTGCATTGAACTGAGTGGGAATCTCTTCATTGACTGCAGTGAAAATTGGATCGTACCCTTTGTCACCTTTATTGCACATGATGAGTTTAAGAGGATTTAAGTAGGTTTTGAAATCAATGGAACTGGATAACTTGCACTGTGGCTGACTTTGGCTCAGTGATTCACAGGCTTATTGCTACATTGAACAAAAATCTGAACTAATACTAAACCAGGCATTTTTCTATCTGACTCACTCATCATCCATGTCAAGGGGATCCTCACTAACTGACTAGCCTGTTGTCCAACCAACAATTTTCTATACGATTAGGTCAAACAGAACCCAGCATTCACTATAATCAATCAAGCTGTCTCTAGTATGAAAGTATATTCTGATTGAACTATAATGTGGCAGATAATCCTGTTTGACAACTTGCTGAATGTCAGGTAGTTCAGCACATGTCTACTCATAATCTGTGACAGCTTTTTTAAGTGCTGAAAATTACAAAGCATTTTAGGTGCTGGAAATGTTAGAGTGAGCTTGTCAAACATTTAGGGGTAGGGGAAATGCCTCACGTAACTCAAGCCTGGTTCCTTGAGATGATTTGGGAGCAACAGTGATGGGTCTCAAAGTGTAATTCTTCTTGACCAGAAAGAAGTATGGTAAGAACCCTTTCCACCCTTGGGGAAAACCACTAGTTACCCCTCTCCATTCTGAAAATTTACCATTTATTCCTACCCTTTGTTCCCTGTCTTTTAACCAGTTTTTAATCCATGAAAGACTCTTCCCTCTTATCCCATTACAACTTAATTTACATAAGAGCCTTTGGTGAGGGTCCTTGTCAAAGGTGTTCTGGAAATCTAAGTACACTATGTCCACTGGATCCCCCTTGTCCACATGTTTGTTGACCCCCTCAAAGAACTCTAATAGATTAGTAAGACATGATCTCCCTTTACAGAAACCATGTTGACTTTTGCCCAACAATTTATGTTCTTCTATGTATCTGATAATTTTATTCTTTACTATTGTTTCAACTAATTTGACCGGTACTGACGTTAGACTTACCGGGCTGTAATTGCCAGGATCACCTCTAGAGTCCTTTTAAATATCGGCGTTCCATTAGCTATCTTCCAGTCATTGGGTACAGTAGCTGATTTAAAGGATAGATTACAAACCATAGTTAAAAGTTCCGCAATTTCACATTTGAGTTCTTTCAGAACTCTTGGGTGAATGCCATCTGGTCCCGGTGACTTGTTACTGTTAAGTTTCTCAATTAATTCCAAAACCTCCTCTAGTGACGCTTCAGTCTGTGACAATTCCTCAGATTTGTCACCTACAAAAGACGGCTCAGTTTTGGGAATCTCCCTAACATCCTCAGCCATGAAGACTGAAGCAAAGAATTCGTTTAGTTTCTCTGTGATTACTTTATCGTCTTTAAGTGCTCCTTTTGTATCTCGATTGTCCAGGGGCCCCACTGCTTGTTTAGCAGGCTTCCTGTTTCTGATGTACTTAAAAACCATTTTATTAGCTTTTGAGTTTTTGACTAGCTGTTCTTCAAACTCCTTTTTGGCTTTTCTTATTACATTTTTACATTTAATTTTGCAGTGTTTATGCTCCTTTCTATTTATCTCGCTAGGATTTGACTTCCACTTTTTAAAAGATGCTTTTTTGTCTCTCACTGTTTCTTTTACATGGTTGTTAAGCCACGGTGGCTCTTTTTTAGTTCTTTTACTGTGTTTTTTTTAATTTGGGGTATACATTTAAGTTGAGCCTCTATTATGGTGTCTTTGAAAAGTGTCCATGCAGCTTGCAGGGATTTCACTCTAGTCACTGTGCCTTTTTAATTTCTGTTTAACTAACCTCCTCATTTTTGCATAGTTCCCCTTTCTGAAATTAAATGTCACAGTGTTGGGCTGTTGAAGTGTTCTTCCCACCACAGGAATGTTAAACGTTGTTATATTATGGTCACTATTTCCAAGCAGTCCTGTTATAGTTACCTCTTGGACCAGATCCTGTGCTCCACTCAGGACTAGATCGAGAGTTGCCTCTCCCCTTGTGGGTTCCTGTACCAGCTGCTCCAAGAAGCAGTCATTTAAAGTATCGAGAAATTTTGTCTCTGCATTTTGTCCTGAGGTGACATGTACCCAGTCAGTAGGGGGATAATTGAAATAAATCCCCCACTATTATTGAGTTCTTTATTTTGATAGCCTCTCTAATCTCCCTTAACATTTCATCGTCACTATCACTGTCCTGGTCAGGTGGTCTATAATAGATCCCTACTGTTATATTCTTCTTAGAGCATGGAATTACTATCCATAGAAATTCTATGGAGCATGTGGATTCATTTGAGATTTTTATTTCATTTGATTCTACATTTTCTTTTACATGTAGTGCCACTCCCCTCCCGTCAACCCCCCTCCGCACAACCTGTTCTGTCCTTCTGATATATTTTGTACCCCGGAATGATTGAGTCCCATTGATTGTCCTCACTCCACCAGGTTTCTGTGATGCCTATTATATCAATATCCTCCTTTAACACGAGGCACTCTAGTTCACCCATCTTCTTATTTAGACTTCTAGCATTTGTGTACAAGCACTTTAAAAACTTGTCATTGTTTATTTGTCTGCCCTTTTCTGGTGTGTCAGTTTCTTTATGTGAACGTTTCTCACCTGATCTGGCCCATACTTTCTCCTTTTCCATTCCCTCCTCCTGACTAAAACCTAGAGAATCTCTATCAGTAGACTCTCCTCTGTCTGATCCACCTGCGCCCCTGCAGCAATCGGCTTCCCCCCAGCTCTTAGTTTAAAAACTGCTCTGCAACCTTTTTAATGTTAAGTGCCAGCAGCCTGGATCCCCTTTGGTTTAGGTGGAGCCCATCCTTCCTGTATAGGCTCCCCCATCCCAAAGTTTCTCCAGTTCCTAATAAATCTAAACCCCTCCTCTCTACACCATCATCTCATCCACACATTGAGACTCTGAAGCTCTGCCTGCCTACCTGGCCCTGCACGTGGAACTGGAAGCATTTCTGAGAATGCCACCGTAGAGGTCCTGGATTTCAGTCTCTTTCCTAGCAGCCTCAACAGATATCAGTATGTGACGAGATTGTGCCCATGACAGCCATCTCAATATGCTCTTGTGAGTATTAAAGTGTCTTGAAGTTGATAAACATTTGTTAGGAGCAACATGTCAGATATTTAAGCAGATGGAGCATCTGTTCCTAAAAGTCTATAAGGAAGGGTGGGCAGTTAATAAGGAGCTAATTAGTGATCCAACAAGAATGGGAAAGCTTACTGCCGTTAAAGCAGAGAGTATTATGAGAAGCAAGTTATACAAATGGATGTTGAAACCTTTCAAAGGCTCTCTTCCTCTTTCTCATCGTTAGATGGTATTAGCCATCTGAAGGAAAGAATTCTCCATTCAAAAGACAGCAGCAAGTTAAGGTACAATGTTGGAAGCAAAAACACATGGCAGTAGATGTGGTGAATAATTGGATTTCATTAAATGAAATTAACTTTACAGTCACAATAAAATGGAAAATACTAAAGGTTATATTCATCTCTGTGAAAAATCCAGCTGTTTCAGGTTTGCAGAGAATCACCCAAGGTGCAGGCAATCAAAAGTGTCTGAAAATGTACTATAAAGCCCTAAAGTTCAGGTACAATGAACCATGAAAAAGAAGTAAAAATCTGCATATAAGGGTAAGTTGTAATCGTATTAAAATTACATCAGCTTTATGAATTTGTGTGTGCGTGAACAAGTGTACAGAATAGTTTCATTCCCTAAGGGCCGGGGGGAGCGGGGGCATTTCAAGGTCATATTCCTTTATTGCTATGGAATGTGACTTATTAGTTAACTATTCTCCTTGTATTGTTAGCTTGCTATTCACTTTACCACTATTACTCTCCCTCATGCTCACTGTAATGATTGCAAGGAGAATATCAGCAACACTTTTTTCTTGTCTCCCTGCAGCCTCAACAATTGTAATCTGTTATGTGAATGTCTATTGAACTGCAATGCTTTCGAGCACAGTCACCTCACACAGAGTTGTTTTTTATTAGGAATTCCAAAAATATGCCCAAAAGTATCACCCTTAGAGGCTTATTTATCTCTGCTGGGACAGGAATGGCTTTTGGATTCCACCCCAACACTGTTGTGCTGTTCAAAATAAAATAGCATGAGATCGTTGCACTCTGAATATCTAAGCTATAGCATTGCTGCTGTGTTGCTAATTTACATATCTGTCAAACTTAATATTAATTGGCCTGATTTGCATAGCATAACAATTAGTTTTGAGTGACTTCTTTCCTTCTAGAACAGTATTTCCTGTTTCACTTTGAAAAATGCCTAGAAGCTGTTTCTTTCACCAGCCAAAGAGCTTTCATTTATAACTAGGGCTGTCAATTAATCGCAGTTAAATGACACGATTAACTCAAAAAAATTAACTGTGATTACAAAAATTAATCGTGATTAATCACACTGGTAAACAATAGAATACCAATTGAAATTTATTAAAACATTTGGGAAGTTTTTCTACATTTTCAAATATATTGATTTCTATTACAACACAGAACACAAAGTGTAAAGTGGTCACTTCATATTATTTTTATTACAAATATTTGCTCTGTAAAAATGATAAACAAAAGAAATAGTATTTTTCAATTCACCTCATACAAGTATTGTAGTGCAATCTCGATCATGAAAGTGTAACTTACAAATGCAGATTTTTTGCTGTTGCATAACTGCACTCAAAACCAAAACCATGTAAAACTTTGGAGCCTACAAGTCCACTCAGTCCTACTTGTTCTTCAGCCAATCACTAAGAAAAAAAAGGTGTTTTACATATATGTGAGATACAGCTGACTGCTTCTTATTTACAATGTCACCTGAAAGTGAGAACAGACGTTCTCATGACACCTTTGTAGCTGGCATTGCAAGGTATTTACATTCCAGATATGCTAAACATTCATATGCCCCTTCATGCTTCAGCCACCATTTCGGAGGACATGCTTCCATGCTGATGGTGTTTGTTAAAAAAATAGTGCACTAATTAAATTTGTGACTGAACTCCTTGGGGGAGAATAGTATGTCTCCTGTTCTGTTTTACCCACATTCTGCCATATATTTCATGTCATAGCAGTCTCGGATGATGACCCAGCACATTTTCGTTTTAAGAACACTTACAGATTTGACAAAACACAAAGACGGTACCAACGTGAGATATCTAAAAATAGCTACAGCACTCAACCAAGGTTTAAGAATATGAAGTGCTGTCCAAAATCTGAGAGGAACGAGGTGTGGCGCATGCTTTCAGAAGTCTTAAAAGAGCAACACTCAAATGCAGAAACTACAGAACCCGAACCACCAAAAAAAAAAAAATCAACCTTCTGCAGGTGGCATCTGACTCAGATGATGAAAATAAATACGCCTCAATCCGCTCTGCTTTGGATTGCTATCGAGCAGATTCTGTCATCAGCATGGATGCATGTCCTATCAAATGGTAGTTGAAGCATGAAGGGACATATGAATTTTTAGCGCATCTGGCTCGTAAATATCTTGTGACACCAGTTACAACAGTGCCATGTGAACACCTGTTCTCACTTTCAGATGGCTTTGTAAACAAGAAGTGGGCAGCATTATCTCCTGCAAATTGTAACCAAACTTATTTGTCTGAGCGATTGGCTGAAGTAGGACTGAGTGGACTTATAGGCTCTAAAGTTTTATATTGTTTTATTTTTGAATGCAGTAATTTTTTGTACATAATTCAACATTTATAAGTTCAAGTTCCATGATAAAGAGATTGCACTGCAGTACTTGTATTAGATGAATTGAATTATACTATTTCTTTTGTTTTTTACAGTGCAAATATTTGTATTCAAAAATAAATAGAAAATGAGCGCTGTACACTTTGTAATCTGTGTTGTAATTGAAATCAATATATTTGAAAATGTAGAAAACATCCAAAAATATTTAAATGAATGGTATTCTATTGTTTAACCGTGCGATTAATCGTGATTACTTTTTTAAATCGCTTGACAGCCCTATTTATAACTATTCTGATCTCTGCATCTAGAAGAGTGAATACATTAATCAAGCTCAGAACTCCATTTGATTGATTTGTAACTCAGGTGGCATTGCCAACAAGGTTTTTACTGGTAACAAAGGATTGCATCTCTGCAGGAACATGAAATTACTTTAAATACATAGGAATGCACTGAGAATATGTTGTGATGATGTTACACAGCCATGAAGTGACTATTCTGTCATTGACTCTAACCTTGCTTGGCTGCTGCATTAACCCATAATACATTCCAGCACTTCCTTTTGTTTTCTCTGGTAGTATATGCTAGCCCTTTTTCTAGACAAATGTCATTGAAAAAACAGAACCAATAGAATTGAATTTGATTTTATGTACTGGTAGCATCTTTTCTCTATTATATCCCAGCATCCTAACGTGCTTTACAATAATGAGTTAGATACTGCTAATGTACTGATGTCAGAGATTTCTAACTTTGGTCTTTGATTTTGTGACGGGGGCTGCTCAACTCATTACCCAGCTGTGCCTCCTTATGGCTAATCTAAGGAATTCCTGCGGTTACTCAGTCTGTCTTTCCACTCACTCCATGGCCTCTCATGAACCTGGAGCTACAGAACTTTCCTCTTCATGGCTTAGCATTCCGGACAAGTCGCATTAAAGTTCTCCCTGCTTCAATGGTATATTCAGAGTCTGCTTCCAGATGTCCCCAAATGGGCTATCCCTAGTGTGTCACTCCACCAGTGACCTTGGGGAACCCTATACAGGGTTCCAGACAAACAATCCCGATGTATCAAAAGAATAGTAAATATGGCAGGCGACCAGCTTCGCTTAACAGTGAAATCCTTGCGGATCTTAAACATAAAAAAGAAGCTTACAAGAAGTGGAAGATTGGACAAATGACCAGGGAAGAGTATAAAAATGCTGCTCGGGCATGTAGGAATGAAATCAGGAGGGCCAAATCGCACCTGGAGCTGCAGCTAGCAAGAGATGTTAAGAATAACAAGAAGGGTTTCTTCAGGTATGTTGGCAACAAGAAGAAAGTCAAGGAAAGTGTGGGTCCCTTACTGAATGAGGGAGGCAACCTAGTGACAGAGGATGTGGAAAAAGCTAATGTACTCAATGCTTTTTTTGCCTCTGTCTTCACGAATAAGGTCAGCTACCAGACTGCTGCGCTGAGCAACACAGCATGGGGAGTAGGTGGCCAGCCCTCTGTGGAGAAAGAACTATCTTTCGGGACTATCAAGTGGAGTGCCCCAAGGGTCGGTCCAGGGCCGGTTTTGTTCAATATCTTCATAAATGATCTGGAGGATGGTGTGGATTGCACTCTCAGCAAATTTGCGGATGATACTAAACTAGGAGTGGTAGATAAGGTGGAAGGTAGCAATAGGATACAGAGGGATCTAGACAAATTGGAGGATTGGGCCAAAAGAAATCTGATGAGGTTCAACAAGGATAAGTGCAGGGTCCTGCACTTAGGACGGAAGAATCCAATGCACCGCTACAGACTAGGGACCGAATGGCTAGACAGCAAGTTCTGCAGAAAAGGACCTGGGGTGACAGTGGACGAGAAGCTGGATATGAGACAACAGTGTGCCCTTGTTGCCAAGAAGGCCAATGGCATTTTGGGATGTATAAGTAGGGGCATAGCCAGCAGATCAAGGGACGTGGTCGTCCCCCTCTATTCGACATTGGTGAGGCCTCATCTGGAGTACTGTGTCCAGTTTTGGGCCACACACTACAAGAAGGATGTGGAAAAATTGGAGAGAGTCCAGCGAAGGGCAACAAAAATGATTAGGGGTCTGGAACACATGAGTTATGAGGAGAGGCTGAGGGAACTGGGATTGTTTAATCTGCAGAAGAGAAGAATGAGGGGGGATTTGATAGCTGCTTTCAACTACCTGAGAGGTGGTTCCAAAGAGGATGGTTCTAGACTATTCTCAGTGGTAGAAGAGGACAGGACAAGGAGTAATGGTCTCAAGTTGCAGTGGGGGAGGTTTAGGTTGGATATTAGGAAAAACTTTTTCACTAGGAGGGTGGTGAAACACTGGAATGCGTTACCTAGGGAGGTGGTGGAATCTTCTTCCTTAGAAGTTTTTAAGGTCAGGCTTGACAAAGCCCTGGCTGGGATGATTTAGTTGGGGATTGGTCCTGTTTTGAGCAGGGGGTTGGACTAGATGACTTCCTGAGGTCCCTTCCAACCCTGATATTCTATGATTCTATGAATGGGGGCATATTATACTTTAGTCTATCATTTGGCTGGCAATTCCTTCTTCTGGTTAACACACTATTATCACCTACTTTTCTGTGTGTCTTAAACAGTGATAAAAATGGGCTCATCAATATATTTCATTGTGCTGAAGTTATTTTTTATTAAGCAGGACTTTCTCCCTCCCCCCAGTAAGACCAATCATCAAAAGAGAGGGAAAGTATTTTCTCAGGCAATCAGTTTTTATTATTCTCAAATACATTAACTAAAGAAGCACTTGCTGAAACATGTTGTGACACTGATTACAGTACAGCAAGGTTTGGGGGAGCCCTAGGAATGATGGCCATAGACACATGGCTATTAGAGTGAAAATTAGATATATGAACAATCCCAGAATGAAAAGATGAGGAAGACGTATCTGAAGCAAACATCTTACGGCCCTGCACAATGACAATGCCAGGAAGCACTCACCCCATAAGTAAAAAACAAAAGCCCTCATTGCCCAATTGTTAATTGTTGTTGCTGCATTGGATTTTTAGTTTAATTATTTGAAAACTAGTTAATTCTCAAGTAGATATTACATAGTCAATGGCTAACTTCTGTGTGACCATTAGGAGATGTGCACTGTTTCTTGAAGACCATAATGGGAAGCCAGACATGGGAGCATAAGTGCTGGAACTAGGAGTGCTGGGGGTACAGCATCATATACAGGGTTTACACTTGGCTCTCAGCACCTCCACTATACAAACTGTTCCAGCACCCCTGCATAGGGGTGTTACAGAGATTCTAGGCAGAAGCTCAAGAATGAAGCAGAAAGAGGAAGACAATAAAAACTATAATATCCTTCAAGCTATTCTATTTTAATGAAGTTCCTTGTCCAGTAGTAAAAGAAATTGACTCGTTTTGTTGTTCTGTGCCACTGTCGGAGAAAAATGGCTTCTTTGGGGTTGTTACAGGGAAAAAAGAGGGTTTCTTGTCTCTGGCAGGCAGACCAGGGATAAGACTGGGGAAAAGAAATTCCATTCTATATTACCAGTAAGGCTTGTCAAACATTTTCTGTCAAAACTGTTTTTGATGGAAAATTAGGTTTTTAAAGAAGTTATAGCATTTTGGCTGACAGTATCTGCTTTTGGTGAAAATGTTTGACTTTGGCAAAAACCCAGATGTATTCAGTTTATTGACAAAAAGTATATGGAAACTGGACAATTTCTTCAGAACTTTTTTTTGAAAATACAGAAAATAAAACATTTTCAGCTGACATATTTTTAGATGGGCAGGGGTTTGACAAAAAGTTAAGACTTTCAGCAGAAAATACCAAAAAAAGCAATTTTTTTCATATTTGTCAAAATTTTCCAAGAAAAAAGCTCCATTTTCTGACCAGCTATAATTACATACTAATGACCAAAATACAACCCACCTCAGAAAAGCTTCCTGAAATTGTTCACCACCCCCTAATGTTGGTTCCTCATCTCATTTTCAGTGTAGGTCTCCATTAAAGGTGTAAAACACAGGTGTTTGTTGCTCAGTACTAGCAAGAGACTGAACCTTATTTCCTGGCTCCAGTTATGTGACATGAGACAGGATCACAAAGATTAATTCCCTTATTGAGTGATTCTGGGGTGAAGGGAGGATTTGTTACCAGATCCCCGGAAAGGAAATTGTTACCAGATCCCAGGAAAACCTGGGAGCTGAGCCAAAGGAGGAGGCAAACGGTTATGGAGCCAAAAGCAGCTCTAGACAAGTCGGCTGGTGCTGTACAATGGGCTGGGAGTGTAAAATAATCCAATGGGAAGCACCATCTCCTGGCACATTGCTTTGAACTCTGGGGTTCATTTTGTGGCAAGGAAGAAAGGAGCCATGTGTTAGGAGGTGTGACTCTTTCTGTAGATGGGAAAGCAAGCCTGGAGTGAGCAGTATAGATAGGGTTACCATATTTCAAGTTCCCAAATAGAAGACACTGCTGGGGGAGAGGTAGGAGGAGCTGGAGGGGGGCATACAGTTAGGGGGTGCTGGATGGGGTACTTGAGGGGTGTTGGGGGGGGTGTGTACTGGGAGAGGGTATTTGTGGGGGTACTGGACGGGTACCTGCAGCCTCGCACTCAAGGTGGGGGGCTGCATCGTGCTCTCTGACATGGTGGTAGGGTGGCTGGTACAGGCCCAGGACTCAGCGCCAGCCTGTCAGTCAGCACCTTCCTGTGGACCTCTCCTACTCCCGAGCACAGGGAGCTGGGTCACTCCCATCCAGCCTGTGAGGCCCTGTGGCAGGGCTGGCAGCCCGGCCAAGAGGCACTTGGAGTCTCCACTTACCTGGTGGGCCTGGTGGGGCCAGGGTTGGTGGGATCTGGAAGCTTCAGATTCAGGGGACGGAGAAATTGGGGTGTGGAGATGGCTCTTTCTGAGTTGCAATGTTTGGAGCAGAAAAATTCTGGACATTTTCTCTTATTTCAAAAATCCAACTGGATGGAGGGCAGAGGATGAAAAAAATAGGTTATGTCCGTGAAAACCCAGACATATGCTAACCCTAAGTATAGAACACTGAGGCTAAGGAAAAACTCAAAACAACAGTACCCTGTCAAAGGAGGTAAAGAAAACTAGCCATCTTAGTGATGCCCATCAGGCTTTGACATCTTTTAGTGAACTGCGCATTCATCCTGAGCAATTATTAGAGCTTGCTTAATCATAGTATACCACTATTCTGGTGATGATGTGAAGATTTCTCACTCTATAATCAAGAGATAGGAAAGGTTTGAAAAGGACACAAGACCCCAGCAAGCTTCATCTGGAATCCAATGTATTTCATACCTTCTGATAATTATTTCTGTAACCAAGTATTGAAGGTTTTGGTCAATCTTACCTTCCTACTTTGTGTTCTGAAACACCACTATACTGTTATATAGTAAAATAATAATGATAGAAATAAAGATGCACTTTACAGTTCCAAAGTGCGGTTAAAACACTAATGAACAAAAGAATGAATTAACAAAGCAGTTACATATTTTAACCCCCGGCTGTGTATTCTGGGAGGAATGTGTTTAAAATACAGAATTGGGTTTCAAGAAGAGACCCTGAGTTCCGTTCTAGGCTCTACCACAAACTTCCCGAATGATCTTGGTCAAATCACATACAGCCAGATTCCACCACTTACTCACATTGGGCTCAATCCAATGCCAATTTGAATCAATTTTAAAACTCCCATTAACTTCTCAAGCAACTGGATTAGCCACATGAACTAACACTTTACAGTGTGACTGGAGCTGATTTACTGATTTTTTTGGTTCACTCTATCTGTGAGTAATCTTAGACAAGGTCAAGATGTTAAACTAAGGAAGCAGTAAATTAGATTGCTAAGAAGGAAACTCTTGTCCTTGATGGGATGATTTGCACTGCTAGTGGGATGATTCTTACTATTGGAATGTTAATATCAATGTTTATAACCTATTTAGGGAGGATGGAGTGGGCAAAAGGGAAGGGAAAGAGGTACTCTATGTCAGAAATTGCATTACTTGTTTCTGAGTCACGAATAACTCAAAAGAAGATGATTCTGAATGCTTATGAATCAAATGTCCTAACACATAAAGCACAAGATGAGGTATTAGCTGGCACAGTTGCTCTGTTGCTACAGACCACCAAATCACACTAGGGAACAAGAGGTCCAACTAGATGAACATGATGGTCACTTCTGGCCTTAAAGCCTATGAGGATGACAACCTACTTACATACCTATCTATAATGTGTAGGGAAAAAAGCTGTGTGATTACAGGGGACTTCAATTTGAGAGGCAAGGTCTCATGTTGCCAGTGCTAAAATATCCTTGGAATTTCTAAACATTATAGATGACAATTTCCTTACTCAAAACCTGTTTCAGCCAGCATGGGGGAATTAATTATAAGACTTTGTCTTATCAGATAAAGAGGAAGTGATCACAGAACTGAAAATTAGTGGTAGCTTGGGTACAAGTGATCATGAGTTGGTTACTTTTATTATGTGCAAACAGAATAAAGTCCAGACCTGTAATATATATTAGGGCTGCCAAACTATTAAAAAAATTAATCGTGAATAATTGTGTGATTAAAAAAAATCGTGATTAATTTCACCATTAATCGCACTGTTAAACAATTAATTGTTTATTTAAATATTTTGGATGTTTTCTACATTTTCAAATATATTGATTTCAGTTACAACACAGATTACAAAGTGTACAGTGCTCACTATTTATTTTTGAATACAAATATTTGCACTGTAAAAAACAAAAGAAATAGTATATTTCAATTCATTTCATACAAGTACTGTAGTGCAATGTCTTTATCCTGAAATTTGAACTTACAAATGTTGAATTATGTACAAAAAATAACTGCAGTCTAAAATAAAACAATGTAAAACGTTAGCGCCTACAAGTCCACTCAGTCCTACTTCTTATTCAGCCAATCGCTCAGACACACAAGTTTGGTTACATTTGCGGGAGATAATGGTGCCTGCATCTTGTTCACAATGTCACCTGAAAGTGAGAACAAATGTTCGCATTACACTGTTGTAACTGGCACCGCAAGATATTTACATGCCACATTAGCTAAAGATTCATATGACCTTTCATGCTTCAACCATCATTCCAGAGGATATGCATCCACGCTGATGATGGGTTCTCCTTGATAACAATTCAATGCATGTTCATTTTCATCATCTGAGTCAGATGCTACCAGCAGAAGGTTGATTTTTTTTTTTTTGTGGTTCGCATTCTGTAGTTTCTGCATCGGAGTGTTGCTCTTCTAAGACTTCTGGAAAGCATGCTCCACACCTCATCCCTCTCAGATTTTGGATGGCACTTCATATTCTTAAACCTTGGGTCGAGTGCTGTAGTTATTTTTAGAAATGTCACAATATTACCTTCTTTGCGCTTTGTCAAATCTGCAGTGACAGTGTTCGTAAATCAAACAACTTGTCATCATCCAAGACTGCTATAACATGAAATATATGGCAGAATATGGGTAAAACAGAGAAGGGGACATATAATTCTCCCCCCAAGGAGTTCAGGCACAAATTTATTTAACCCGCTATTTTTTTAACGAACCTCATCAGCATGGAACCATGTTCCCGGAATGGTGGCTGAAACATGAAGGAGCATACGAATGTTTAGCATATCTGGCAGGTAAATACCTTGCAATGCCAGCTACACACGTGCCATGCGAACACCTCACTTTCAGGTGACACTGTAAATAAGAAGCTGGCAGCAGTATCTCCCATAAATGTAAACAAACTTGTTTTTCTTAGCGATTGGCTGAACAAGTAGTAGGACTGAGTGGACTTGTAGGCTCTAAAGTTTTACATTCTTTTGTTTTTGAGTGCAGTTTTGCAACAACAACAACAAAATCTACATTTGTAGGTTACACTTTCATGATAGAGATTGTATTACAATACTTGTATGAGGTGAATTGAAAAATACTATTTCTTTTGTTTATCAGTTTTTCAGTGCAAATATTTGTAATAAGAAATAATATAAAGTGAGCACTGTACACTTTGTAGTCCGTGTTGTAATAGAAATCAATATATTTGAAAATGTAGAAAAACATCCAAAATATTTAATAAATTTCAGTTAATATTCTATTGTTTAATAGTGCGATTAATCATGATTATTTTTTTTAATTGCAGTTAATTTTTTGAGTTAATCACATGAGTTAACTGTGATTAATTGATAGCCCTAATATAATATATATATATATATATATATATATATACACACACACATTTGGTACTTTAATAGGGCCAATTTCACAGAGCTGGTAACAATTATGAGCCAAATCAGCTGAGAGGAAGAATTTAATTTGAAAAAATGTGCTAATTGGGACTAATTTAAGAATATTTTACTAGATGCCCAAAAAGCCATAATCCCACAATTAAGAAAGAAGGTCATACGGATTAACAAAAGACGTGGTTTAGAGGGGTAATTGATAACAGCTATATGTAAATAAATAAATAAAACTAATGGAAGAAAGGGGAAGTTGATAGTAATGAATATAAATCAGAAGTCAGGAACTGTAGAAATTTAACAAGGAAAGCAAAGAGACACAAGGAGAAATCTATGGCCATCAGAGATAAGGACAATAAGGAGGAGTTTTAGAAATATATTAGGAATAAAAATAATCCTGATAATGATATTGGTCCATTAGTGGATGATGATGGTAGAATTATCAATAATATAATAATAATAGAATCATAGAATATCAGGGTTGGAAGGGACCTCAAGAGGTCAACTAGTCCAACCCCCTGCCCAAAGCAGGACCGATCCCCAATTAAATAATCCCAGCCAGGGCTTTGTCAAGCCTGACCTTAAAAACTTCTAAGGAAGGAGATTCCACCACCTCCCTAGGTAACGCATTCCAGTGTTTCACCATCCTTCTAGTGAAAAAGTTTTTCCTAATATCCAACCTAAGTCTCCCCCACTGCAACTTGAGACCATTACTCCTTGTTCTGTCATCTGCTACCACTGAGAACAATCTAGAGCCATCCTCTTTGGAACCCCCTTTCAGGTAGTTGAAAGCAGCTATCAAATCCCCCCTCATTCTTCTCTTCCACAGACTAAACAATCCCAGTTCCCTCAGCCTCTCCTCATAACTCATGTGTTCCAGTCCCCTAATCATTTTTGTTGCCCTCCGCTGGACTCTTTCCAATTTTTCCACATCCTTCTTGTAGTGTGGGGCCCAAAACTGGACACAGTACTCCAGATGAGGCCTCACCAATGTCGAATAGAGGGGAACGATCACGTCCCTCGATCTGCTGGCAATGCCTGTACTTACACATCCCAAAATGCCATTGACCTTCTTGGCAACAAGGGCACACTGTCCACTGTAACCCTTAGGTCCTTTTCTGCAGAACTGCTGCCGAGCCATTCGGTCCCTAGTCTGTAGCGGTGCATTGTATTCTTCCGTCCTAAGTGCAGGACTCTGCACTTGTCCTTGTTGAAGCTCATCAGATTTCTTTTGGCCCAATCCTCCAATTTGTCTAGGTCCGGCTGTATCCTATCCCTACCCTCCAGCGTATTTACCTCTCTTCCCAGTTTAGTGTCATCTGCAAACTTGCTGAGGGTGCAGTCCACACCATCCTCCAGATCATTAATGAAGATATTGAACAAAACCAGCCCGAGAGCGGACCCTTGGGGCACTCCACTTGATGCCGGCTGGCAACTAGACATGGAGCCATTGATCACTACCTGTTGAGCCCGACAATCTAGCCAGCTTTCTATCTACCTTATAGTCCATTCATCCAGCCCATACTTCTTTAACTTGCTGGCAAGAATACTGTGGGAGACGGTGTCAAAAGCTTTGCTAAAGTCAAGGAACAACAAGTCCACTGCTTTCCCTTCATCCACAGAGCCAGTTATCTCATCATAGAAGGCAATTAGATTAGTCAGGCATGACTTGCCCTTGGTGAATCCATGCTGACTGTTCCTGATCACTTTCCTCTTGTCTAAGTGCTTCAGAATTGATTCCTTGAGGACCTGCTCCATGATTTTTCCAGGGACTGAGGTGAGGCTGATTGGCCTGTAGTTCCCAGGATCCTCCTCCTTCCCTTTTTTAAAGATGGGCACTACATTAGCCTTTTTCCAGTCGTCCGGGACCTCCCCTGATCGCCATGAGTTTTCAAAGATAATGGCCAACGGCTCTGCAATCACATCCGCCAACTCCTTTAGCACTCTCGGATGCAACGCATCCGGCCCCATGGACTTGTGCACGTCCAGCTTTTTTAAATAGTCCCAAGACACTTCTTTCTCCTCAGAGGGCTGGTCACCTCCTCCCCATGCTGTGCTGCCCAATGCAGTAGTCTGGGAGCTGACCTTGTTCATGAAGATAGAGGCAAAAAAAGCATTGAGTACATTAGCTTTTTCCACATCCTCTGTCACTAGGTTGCCTCCCTCATTCAGTAAGAGGCCCACACTTTCCTTGACTTTCTTCTTGTTGCTAACATACCTGAAGAAACCCTTCTTGTTACTCTTAACATCTCTTGCTAGCTGCAGCTCCAGGTGCGATTTGGCCCTCCTGATTTCATTCCTACATGCCCGAGCAGCATTTTTATACTCATCCCTGGTCATTTATCCAATCTTCCACTTCTTGTAAGCTTCTTTTTTGTATTTAAGATCAGCAATATTTTCACTGTTAAGCCAAGCCGGTCGCCTACCATATTTACTATTCTTTCTACACATCGGGATGGTTTGTCTCTGTAACCTCAATAAGGATTCTTTAAAATACAGCCAGCTCTCCTGGACTCCTTTCCCCCTCATGTTATTCTCCCAGGGGATCTTGCCCATCAGCACCCTGAGGGAGTCAAAGTCTGCTTTTCTGAAGTCCAGGGTCCGTATTCTGCTGCTTTCCTTTCTTCCTTGTGTCAGGATCCTCAACTCGACCATTTCATGGTCACTGCCTCCCAGGTTCCCATCCACTTTTGCTTCCCCTACTAATTCTTCCCGGTTTGTGAGCAGCAGGTCAAGAAGAGCTCTGCCCCTAGTTGGTTCCTCCCGCACTTGCACCAGGAAATTGTCCCCTATATTTTCCAAAAACTTCCTGGATTGTCTGTGCACCGCTGTATTGCTCTCCCAGCAGATATCAGGGTGATTGAAGTCTTCCATGAGAACCAGGGCGTGCGATCTAGTAACTTCTGCGAGTTGCCGGAAGAAAGCCTTGTCCACCTCATCCCACTGGTCCGGTGGTCTATAGCAGACTCCCACCACAACATCACCCTTGTTGCTCACACTTCTAAACTTAATCCAGAGATGCTCAGGTTTTTCTGCAGTTTCATACTTGAGCTCTGAGCAGTCATACTGCTCTCTTACATACTGTGCAACTCCCCCACCTTTTCTGCCCTGCCTGTCCTTCCTGAGCAGCTTATATCCATCCATGACAGTACTCCAGTCATGTGAGTTATCCCACCAAGTCTCTGTTATTCGAATCACATCATAATTCCTTGACTTTGCCAGGACTTCCAGTTCTCCCTGCTTGTTTCCCAGGCTTCTTGCATTTGTGTATAGGCACTTGAGATAACCCGCTGATCGCCCCTCTTTCTCAGTATGGGGCAGGAGCCCTCCCCTCTTGCACACTCCTGCTCATGCTTTCTCCCGGTATCCCACTTCCCCACTTACCTCAGGGCTTTGGTCTTCTTCCCCCATTGAACCTAGTTTAAAGCCCTCCTCACTAGGTTAGCCAGCCTGCTTGCGAAGATGCTCTTCCCTCTCTTCGTTAGATGGAGCCCGTCTCTGCCTAGCACTCCTCCTTCTTGGAACACCATCCCATGGTCAAAGAATCCAAAGCCTTCTCTCCGACACCACCTGCGTAGCCATTCGTTGACTTCCACAATTCGATGGTCTCTACCCAGGCCTTTTCCTTCCATGGGGAGGATGGACGAGAACACCACTTGCGCCTCAAACTCCTTTATCCTTGTTCCCAGAGCCACATAGTCTGCAGTGATCCATTCAGGGTCATTCTTAGCAGTATCACTGGTGCCCACATGGAGAAGCAGGAAGGGGTAGTGATCCAAGGGCTTGATGAGTCTCGGCAGTCTCTCCGTCACATCGCGAATCTTAGCTCCTGGCAAGCAGCAGACTTCTCGGTTTTCCCGGTCGGGGCGGCAGATAGATGACTCAGTAACCTTGAGGAGAGAGTCCCTGAGCACCACCACCCGCCTCCTTCTCTTGGGAGCGGTGGTCGTGGAACCCCCAACCCTAGGACAGTGCATCTCATGCCTTCCAATCGGTGGAGTCTCCTTCTGCTCCCTTCCCTCAGACGTATCATCTGGTTCACTCTCCGCATTAGTACCTGTGGAGAGAACATGAAAACGGTTACTTACCTGTACTGGCGTTGCTGGTACATGTACGTTCCCCTTTTTTCTTCTGGAGGTCACATGATCCCAAATTTCTTCACCGTCCACCTGTCCCCGATGTGCAGCCTGCTCTGAATCTTCAGAACCTTGTGCCCGTAGAAGCATGTCCTGACGTCTGTCCAGGAAATCTTCAGTTTCTCTTATGCAACGCAGGCTTGATACCTGTTGCTCCAGACCTTGAACTTTCTCTTCCAATATGGAGACCAGCTTGCACTTTGTACAGACAAAGTCGCTTCTGTCCTGTGGAAGAAAGACAAACATAGCACATCCAGTGCAAGTCACAACAGCTGAACACCCCCCCACCCCCATCTAACAATAGAGAAAAGGAAGAAGTGTTCAGTAAGGATTTCTGGTCTGTATTTGGGGAAAAACTGATGATATAATTTCATCATATTGTCATAATTACACTCTTTCCATTCCACTGGTATCTCTGGAAGATGTTAAACAGCAGCAATTAAAGTTAGACATGTTTTAAAATCAGCAGGTCCAAGAGTTTTAAAAGAGTTGACTGAGGAGCTCACTGGATAGTTAATGCTAATTTTCAATAAGTCTTGGAGAACTGGGGAAGTTCCAGAAGACAGGGAGAAAGCTAAGGAGCCATTTTTTAAAAAAAGGGTAAATAGGATGACCTGGGTAATTATAGGTCTGTCAGCCTGTCATCAATCCTGGGCAATATAAGGAGTGGCTGGACTTGATTAATAAAGAATGAAAGGAGAGTAATGTAAATAATTAAAACCAACATGCATTTATGGAAAAAAAGATCCTGTAAAACTAACTTTTCTTTCTTTGACGAGATTACAAGATTGGCTGATAAAAGTAATAGTGGTAACATAATATATTTAGACTTCTGTAAGGTGTTTGATGTGATACCACATGATTTAAAAAAAAAAAAACTCGAACAATATAAAATTAACATGACACATAAGAACAGCCGTACTGGGTCACATGAGTGGTACATCTAGCCCAGCCTCCTATCTTCTGACAGTGGCCAATGGCAGGTGCTTCAGAGGGAATGAACAGAACAAGCAATTATTGAGTGATCCATCCAGTGTCATCCACTCCCAGCTTCTGGCAAACAGAGGCTAGGGACACTCAAAGCATGGTGTTGCATCCCTCCCTATCATGGCTAAGAGCTATTGATGGATTTATCCTCCATGAACTTATCTAGTTCGGTTTTGAACCCTGTTATAGTTTTGGCCTTCACAGTATTCCTTGCCGAAGAGTTCCACAGGTTGACTGTGCATTGTATGAAGTAGTACTATCTTTTGTTTATTTTAAACCTGCTGCCTATTAATTTTATTGGGTGACCCCTAATTCTTGTGTTATGTGAAGGAGTAAATAACACTTCCTTATTTACTTTCTCCACACCAGTCATGATTTTATAGACCTCTCTCATATCCCCTCTTAGTCGTCTCTTTTCCAAGCTGAAAAGTTCTAGTCTTTTTAGTATTTCCTCATATGAAAGCTATTCCATACCACTAATTTTTTTTTCTTTTTCGGCCTTTCTCTGTATCTTTTCCAACTATAGTATATCTTTCTTGAGATGGGGTGACCAGAACTGCATGCAGAATTCAAGGTGTGGGCATACCATGGATTTATATAGTGGCATTATGCTATTTTCTGTCTTATTATTTACCCCTTTCCCAATGGTTCCTAACATTCTGTTAACTATTTTGATTGCCACTGTACACTGAGTGCGTATTTTCAGAGAACTATCCACAATGACTCAAAGATCTCTTTCTTGAGTGGTAACAAATAACTTAGACACCATCATTTTCTATGTATAGTTGGGATTATGTTTTCCAATGTGCATTACTTTGCATTTATCAACATTGAATTTCATCTGCCATTTTGTTCCCCAGTCACCCAGTTTTGTGAGATCCCTTTGTCACTCTTTGCAGTCTGCTTTGGACTTAAATATCTTGAGTAATTTTGTATTGTCTGTAAATTTTGCTAACTCACTGTTTACCCCCTTTTCCAGATCATTTATGAGTATGTTGAACAGCACTGGTCTCCGTACAGATGCCTGGGGGACACCTATATTTACCTACGTACATTCTGAAAACTGATAATTTATTCCTATCCTTTGTTTCCTATCTTGTAATCAGTTACTGATCCATGAGAGCACCTTCTCTCTTATCCCACCACTGTTTACTTTGCTTACAAGCCTTTAGTGATGGACTTTCAGAAAGCCTTTGAGAAGGTCCAAGTACATTATACCTACTGGATCACCCTTGTCCAAATGTGGGCTGACACCCTGAAGAATTAAAATAGATTAGTGAGACGTGATTTCCCTTTACAAAAGTTGTGTTGATTCTTCCCCAACATATCATGTTCATCTGTGTATCTGATAATTCTGTTATTTACTATAGTTCCAACCTTTTGCCAGGTACTGAAATTAGTCTTACCAGCCTATAATTGGCAGGATTGCATCTGGACCCTTTTTTAAAAATTGGTGTCACATTAGCTATCCTGCAGTCAGCTGGTACAGAAGGTTGTTTAAGGGACAGGTTACTTACCACAATCAGTAGATCTTTCACATTTGCATTCCTTCAGAACTCTTGGGTGAATACCATCTGGTCCTGGTGACTTATCACTGCTTAATAAGCAGGTAGTGTTTTACAAAGACTTTATACAAGCGAAAATGACAAGACAAGTTGCAAGGCAGTGGAGAACCAGACCCTGTAACTGTCCAGAAAGTGGGGAGAGGAAATTTTTGAATGACAGCCCATAAAATAGCAAGTACTTAAATGCCAAATTTACCACTAGAAGCTTGTTAAACACTATTGAAAGTAATGCTAATGCGCCTTTATTGGCCCATAATTTATTGTGCACAACTCTTACTGTTGCTGCAAATTAAAATATAAGCCAGTTTTTTAAAAACTCTCTCCAATTTTGTTTTTGCAGTCAGTTGCAGATGCTCATTAATTGTGGGTGCAAGTGATAGCATTAGGCCTCTAGCTAATTGACTGCACACATCAGGTAAGTATATTCTAAAAGCACCCACTTTGCACCCACAGTTAAATTGCATTTGTAAAGTGAATGTCCATTTTAAATATTTGACCCTATGTCTTTCCAGTGAGCTCACTTTATTTTTTAAAGAATTTTTTATAAAGCACAAAAGGCACATGTGTTTCTGTGGGTGACATATGTCTTCATGTTCACTAAAGTTGAGTTTGAAACAAAAGCTGACTTGAAAACAAGATTTTGAGCATGTCTTCGGAGCAATATCTCTGTAAGGACGTTCATTTAATCTTTTCAACCACTTTATGCTGTGTAGTAGAGTATGACATATATGGTAAACTGATTCAGCCCAACATAACTACCTTTAGTAATAGCAAGAGAAAAAACTTTCCATAGGAGTTTGAGGGGAGAGGAGACTCATTTATATGGTGGTTCTTCACTGTTTGTTTCAGGTACTGGATTCAGCATTAGATGATGGTCTTAAATAGATTGAGAGAGAGATGGGCAGTCTCAGGAAGTAGGGTTGTGCCTAATGATAACAGGTAAGTATAAAAATCAGATGCAGATGTATGTAGTGCCAATAGAAGCTACATTTATGGTCAAATGCCTACCTGTTATGAGAGAGTGTGCTGGAGCAATCAGGTAGTTTTAAGATGAGTAAGTTCTTGTATAGACTCCGCAGTCCCAGAGAGAACCAGTGACCAACATAAAGCAATTGTATCTCCCGAGCCTTATATCTACCTCACTGACCTGCTTTTTAGATAAACTGGATGCACACAATATAAACGCGGTCACTGTCGAGTCACTTTGACTCTCTCTACCAGATGATTCCAGCAGTTTGAGTTCTAGTCACATACTAGCTCTCCTTAACCAGCTTTGCCAGTTTTTATTATGTGAGCACAGACAACAGGGAGGAGCGTGGTATGCGTTCATACATTAGATTAGACTGGATAGCTATGTAAGAGAAGATTATAGCATATGAACTGAGTTTACAAGATATTTAAATGGCACAACAATGTGGCAAGCACTAGAACTAAGGTTTCTAAGGCTGCATCAGAGGATAAAGTTTTTGGAGCCTCTTTTCAGAATCCTTGGTATGCTGAGATGAAGTGAATAGTAAAGTTGGGAAGTACAATAAAAATATTACCATTCTGGAATGGGTTCCCATAGTTGAGAGTCTAATCATATTAGGGATTTGACAAGTGCTTGATCAGAAAATTTGGGAGTAATTCAAGAAATGAATAGGTAGACAATGGACTCAGAAAATTAATGATTAAACTTTTCAGAGGTGAAGCTACTTATAGGGATTCGCATTTGGAGAACTCATTGATCTGGTCTTCTGTGAGTGGTAGTATGTGATGCCGTGCAGTTATAATATAAAATTATCTTCCTTCATTGCATATCCCCTAGGCCCATATGTCCAATAATGCTCCTCAGTGTTGATAAAAGTATATATGGATGCATCCATGCAGAAAAGATCTTGGCGCTGTCATTGGACAACTTCTCCAACCTGTCAGTTTAGAAAAAAGATTATCATTTGATCAGAATTACAAAGAAAATGTTGATCAACTTCTCTAAAACATTATTTTATGCTCTAAATGATGCAATAAAAAAGAGAATGAAAAGTACTCACATTGCAATTAATAATCAACATGTTTACAATATGATAAAACTTTGGGTATATGAAGAACACACATCATGTCCCACTCAAACCACGAACAATGTTCTTGTGGACCAAATGATCAAATATGAGGCGCTACATACCCTGTGGCTGGATGAAGTTCTGCAGCAGGCCCCTGAATTTCTGTGCTGTGCCACAGAAAATTCGACAACACACTGACATTTCTGCACAGCCAGAAGTAACGTTCAGAAATGTAGGTTTGCATTGAACAAAATATATAAACGAATAATACACTCATTATAATGTCCCATGTGTTATATTGATATTAAATTCAATACACATCTCAGTTTCAGAATGTATTGAAATTAATTGACAATGTCACCAAATTTCAACTCACTGCATAACCTTGTATTGACAACACATAATTTCATGTAGACATTGTCATAAGGGGGAGGTGGCAATTTTTATTAAGTAAGGACAGTTGAGGCATTTGGTACTGGAGAAGGGCTGTGTCTCCCCTATTCCTTCCTATTGTGGCAAAGGTGGGGGTGATTTAAAATTATTTGGTGGGACTTGAATGACTAGTTCCCCACTCCAGCAAACCTTTCTCAGCAGTGACATAGGTAATGCCATTTAAATGGCTATTATTATGTTTCAGAGTTAACATCCCATTGTGACAAAATGTCATAGTTCAAACTTATTTATAACTGTTCTTGAAAGCTGACTATACTCAGGAAAAAATGCTACACCCATTCCTATTGAACAATTACAAAACTGTAAGGAATAACAATTTAATTAGTTTAAAAATGAAAACTCATATTCTGAAAACAAATTCGGCATCGGTAAGGGGAGTGGGAAATTGAAGCCCAGGAGGCATCCCAGATCCTGTCAACTGTTGATATTTCTTCTCTCTCTCTTTCTCTCAACATTCCCAGTGAAACAAGTTCATGGCAAGAAAGCAATTAAGAATAAGCTCAATAAATATGATTTGGTTAGCGTAGTAGAAAGAGAGAGCCTGAGACATCAGGCCTTGTATAAGGGGTCAGGTGTAAGGCCTTAGGCCTCAACTAAAGTCAGGCCCTGCTGATATAAAGCAAAGTTAGCAAGAGTCAAGCTATGAGCAAAAGTCAGGCCCTGTAACAAAAAACACCTCCTTGTAAGTTCACAGAACTTGGCAAGAACAGGACTGGTGTTGCAAAAGCACAAGCACTCCTAGGCACTGAGTATTCACATAAACACATTCCAGAAGGGTAGTGCCAGAACACCCCAATACAAGGTTATGGTCTAAAAACACTCTCCGAAGATGATACAAGGACATGCTAACCCCTCTTAAATATAAGGTCTGGATGACAGGGTGATGTTTTGATTCAATCAACTGGTACAAGGTAAAGCGTGGTAACTAACCATGTCAGAGGCTCAGTACACAACTTGTTTGAATCAGTGTATAAAAACAGGTATCAGAGAGGGAGTGTCTTTGGCCAGCCAAAGGGGGAATGGAAAGTCCCACCATTCACGGAGCTGAGTCCATTGTAATGGGCATACACGTCTTAGTAACCCCATGGAGTCTGCTGGATACTATTATGCTTCGTTGGCTGAGTGCCTTTGATACTGAAATGGGTATGTGGTCTTTTGGGGCAGTTTGATTGAGGTCTGTTTGCTGTGTTAGCTACCTGCGCAGAGCTGGGACAGCACACAGAAAGAACATACACACACAGCCAGTGACTAACTAGAGATGGCATGATCCAATGCCAACTCCTATATAGTGAATTTCTCTACATTTCTGAAGCCATTGAGAGATACTGGCAAAGAGATTCCATCTATGTGAACTAATGACCAACCAGGGAATAGAGTTTTGGAGTCCTAAATATAATATTTAGCACAAGCACTTACCATTAGGAGTTATCATGTGAAAAGGGGAAAAAAAAAAAGTTAAGGCCTTAGAGACTTAGATTACTTGAGCTAAGAGTGTAGTTGAGGGTTTAATGAAAAGAGTGAGAAAATGGGGAAATTTAGAGTGGACCATTCTGCAAGGGTCATGGAGCCCCACTCTTGATCCAGAAGGATGTGCTGTGAGGGTGATATAATTGATGCCTGTTGGCAGGAATGGAGAAAGAAATAGTTTAGGAAAAAAGGATTAAAAAGTGTCATAGATAAGAGGGAAAGGTAGGTTCACTGTTGCATAAGGAATTCTTTTTTGATGTAATTGTAACTGAAAAGAGGAGAGAGTTGATTTTATTCCAATGTAAAGAAAAAGAATAAGAAGAAATTCTTTTGTATAAAACTCAAGATCGTAAACGGGATCCCCACCTTGACCTGTCTCCAGTCCAATAGATGTGGTCATATTTTAGTTACATATGGACAAGGGTGTTAGTTTAGTCACCTCTCATTTTAGTGAGCTAGCATTACCAGACAGAAAGGCTTGACATGCCATTTAAGTGCTGGAAAGAGCGTGAGTGATTTTTCAGTCTGATTGACTGTTATCCTCTGTTGGAAAGGTCAGTGCTTTGGTTTATAGACTGAAGGTGAAGTTTGAGATGTTATTCCCAGATAGAGAAATCAGTGCTCAAATCTCAAACAAGGATGGTAATCGCTACCTTTCCTTGGGGAGCCAAGTGGTTTTGCCCATTATATTTGATATGTTCTGCAAGTATTTTGTTCAATCCCTTTGTTTCTTTGACTGCACTAGAGAAAGAGGGGTGCTTAACACTATTTGATTTCAGCATCACTATCACTAGTGCACCAATAAATGCATATTCAGAGAAGACTTTCTTGTCTAGGAACACTGACAGAGAGCACACCAGCTGCCCCTGCCACTCCAAGCTGTGTAGGGGGGCTAAAAGTAGGGTTGGGGGAAGAATTGGGCTTCCAGAACCTCTGGCTTCACACCAACTGCCTCTGCCACCGCAAGCTGGGCAGGGGGAAGAGGAGCTAGGCAGTGAAAAGCTATGGATCCCACTCATCCTTCAGAGTGGGCCAGGTGAACACCACTTTCACCCACGTGACCAGAATGGACAAAAATGTTTTCCGCACATGTACTACTAAAGTTTAGAAGGAGCAGCTCAGAACAATGATATTCCACTTGCGTTTGGCTAGCTTGAATGGAGTACTTCAGGAATATTATTTCCTTGGTAAAGGTACTAAATATTGTGGTCCAGATGCTCAACTGGTGTAAATTAGATCAGCGAAGCAACACTGCTTTACCCTATCCAAGCATCTCGCCAAGGTATGTGTTTGATGCCCAAATTTCCGCTATAGGTTCTGAGGGTGTCGTAAGAGAGGGAGGGAAAGCATGCAGTGGTTAATATTTCTTTCACACAGCATTACAGCAGAAAATGGAATGTATTGAACACCAATAACAATGAAACCAACAGTAGTAAATACAATACGAAATACATGCACTGTACTGTGCAGGTTTCTATATGTTACAATGTACAATCAATTTCGTTTTGGCAGAGATTTTTTAAGTGAAATCTCCTTCTTTCCTGACCCACATTGCATCAAATGATGGAACCACACTTCCTTACAGTGCTGTATTTACGTGTTTCATTAGATATAATCAATAGAGTAAAACCCATCCACATATTTGAACTAGATTAGTTTGGCCAAGATTGCTAAAATGAAAGTGAACAGGTTTCTTGTGCTGCTTCTCTGCAAAATATTTGATATTCCATGTTTACCTTTGTCAGGGTTCCCCCACCACCACTCTGAACTCTGGGGTACAGATGTGGGGACCCTCATGAAAGACCCCCTAAGCTTATATTCTACCAGCTTAGGTTAAAACTTTCCCAAGGCACAAATTCCTTTCCTTGGACGGTATTGCTGCCACCACCAAGAGATTTACACAAAAATTCAGGGAAGGGTCACTTGGAATCCCTATCCCCCAAAAAATATTTCCCCAAGTCCCTTCACGCCCTTTCCTGGGGAGGCTTGAGAATAATATACCAACCAGTTGCCTTAGCAATGCGAGCACAGACCAGACCCTTTGTCTTCAGGACACTGAAATCAATCAGGTTCTTAAAAGAAGAACTTTATAAATAAAGAAAAAAATAAAAGAATCACACTTCCAAAATCAGGATGGAAGGCAACTTTACAGGGTAATAAAAAGATTTATAACACAGAGGATTCCCCTCTGGGTTCAGCTTCACAGTTACAAAAACAGGAATGAAACTACCTTTGTAGCATAGGAAATTCACAAGCCAAAACAAAAGATAACCAATGCATTTCCTTGGCCTGCTCACAATTTCTGTGATTTTAGATGGATTATTCCAGGTATATTTTCAGGAGATGTTGTACGTGCTTGGCTTCTCCCTCTGTCCGGAGATGGAACAACATACAGAACAAAAAAAACACAAATACTTCCCCCGCAGATTTGAAAGTATCTTCTTTCCTCATTGGTCCTTCTGGTCAGGTGCCAACTAGGTTATTTGAACTGCTTAACTCCTTACAGGTAAGGCAATCCAATACAGCTGCCAAGGAGGAATTTTATGCTACTGCATACATAAAGGTTGCTACGCTTCCCCCTATATTCGTGACAATATTAATTTCTCTATTTTGCAATATTTCATCACATTCATTTCATGTATTGCAAATTATTGTTGATATATACATATAAAGTTTAAATTTCCACAAATCAGACTGCAGCTACTTTTCCCCTTTCTTTCTATTTTTCACAATATTTATCTTTCCTAGTGGATATATATCATATCATGTGATTCTAATTCCTTACAATGTGCTTTGTAGATAGCTAATCAATATAAATACTGACAGTTATTGATCAGAGGCTCCTTAACCCTTAAATCACTCTGTTTCCATAAAATATGGATTGTTTACCATTACTCTTTTATGTATATTATAGCTGTCATGTCATTGAGTCTTAGCCTCTTATCTTTGCCATCTGCAAGGGAAAAACACCCTATCCTCCCAACAGTGATGTTTTGTATCATAATCAAAACACCATTTGTACATCTCATGATACTAAAGGACTAATTTAATAAGACCAGCATACAGTAACGCCTCACTTAATGTTGTAATTATGTTCCTGAAAAATGCTACTTCAAGCGAAACGATGTTAAGCGAATCCAATTTCCCCATAAGAATGAATGCAAATGGGGTGGGCGTTAGGTTCCAGGGAATTTTTTTTTGCCAGACTATATATATACACACACACACATATATATATATATATATATATATATATATATATATATATATATATATATATATATATATACACACACACAGTATAAGTTTTAAATACTGTACACAGCAATGATGGTTGTGAAGCTTGGTTGAGGTGGTGGAGTCAGAGGGTGGAAGAGGGTGGGATATTTCCCAGGGAATGCCTTACTGCTAAATGATGAACTAGCACTCGGCTGAGCTCTCAAGGGTTAACACGTTGTTGTTAATGTAGCCTCACACTCTACAAGGCAGCAGGAATGGAGGGAGGGGAGACAGCATGGCAGACAGAGACGCACACCATGTATGGGAGAGAGATGTGCATTGCCCCTTTAAGTACGCTGACCCCAGTCTAAGCACACTGCCTTTTTAAGTAGATCAGCAAGTTGAGAAACAACTGCTGCCAGCAACCTCCCTCTGTCGTGAGCCCTGTTGTGTCCTGCCCTGCTCTGTGGAGAAGGGGTACAGGAGCGGGGGGGAAGGAGCCAGGGGAGGGGGACACCCTGACATTAGTCCCTGTCTTCCCACCCCTGCACAGCAAGCAGGAGGCTCTGGAGAGCAGCTCCAAGGCAGAGGGAAGGAGCAGCACATGGCAATGGGGGGAGGGACAGCTGAACTGCAGAGCAATTGATAGCCTGCTGGGTGGCTGCCGCACAGGGAACTTAGGGCAGCAGGCAGCTGATAGGGGGGCTGCCGGTCCACCCTGGATCCAAGCCCCCACCAGGTAGCTCCAAGGGGCTGCTCTTCCTGCAAGCAGTGGACAAAGCAGGCGGCTGCCAAACGACGTTATAAGGGAGCATTGCGCAACTTTAAACGAGCATGTTCCCTAATTGATCAGCAACGTAACAATGAAACAACGTTAACAGGGATGACTTTAAGTGAGGTGTTATTGTACTTAATGGTGTACACCAGAGCGCTGACATAATTCTGTTCTAAAGGCCTTGATTTAAATTTCAAAAATGAATTCTTTCATCTTGATGGTCCTGTAATATTTCCAAAGCTTTAATAAAACTGATTTTCCCTGACATGGTGAAAATAACTGTATTAGTGAAATGGGACAGAAGAACCTCGGTAAATATCAGGTTGTTTGGTGAGTGAAAAGTCACTACCAGAGTTATCTTTAAAAAAAAAACAACTGTAATAATGGCTACTAATGGGCAAAAGGTTTGGACGTTCATTTCAGCTCAAATTAGCAGCAGAAAGTTCATATACTTGTCCAGATCTTATCCAATCTATTCAACCATAATGAGTTAGCAAAATTAGGCCCCCAGGCCTTCCGTTCTGTCTGCATGAGTAGACTCTTATATCTGCACAGGTTCCCACTGAAGCCAGTGGAGGGATTCCATGCAGATTTGCCCACATGTTTTTGTTTGCAGGATAGGTGGTGTTATAAATTATGCAGTATTTCCCCTTAGCTGGCAAACCTTGAAGACAGCTCATCTTGCAGCATTTGCTATTTGTGCTTCTAATCTCAGCACCCACACATAAAAATAATGGTAGGATGAAGATTTAACCATAACTTTTCAAACTTCCGAAAAGGATGATTGGGATTATTAATCCCTAGTAAGTGCAAAATCTCAAAAACCTACGTGATAAAAGTTCACTGAAAAAATATAGTTTGTTTTCCCTGGTACAATAAGGGAAAGAATTTTACATATGAGAAGATGACAAACTACTGACTGGAAAATTGTAGAAATAGCTTTCCCATCCCTAATTATCATTTATTGCCATAAAAGGAAACAAGTTTCATATTTCTGTCTGATAAGAACAGTGACAAAGATAAATTTCTGTTTGTATACAAATTCAAAATTAATCAAATTTTGATGCCTGGGGGGAAAGAATATCTCTAACCCTGTACAAACAATGTCAAGGAAACAAGAACAGTCATGGATCAAGCTTCTGATTTTAAAAAAAGGATGCTCCTGGGAAATTCTCAGATAATTTTTCAAGCTCGTTTTCCATCTCTGTCCAAGTGTACATACGGAAACCTGCTCATTGTTTGAGATGTGATCTGCTGTGGCCCTTCTTTCTTGATGCAAAATAGTTCCATCCTTCCATCCCTGATCATTTTGTAATACAAAGTTTAAAAAAAAAAATAGCAAATCAAACTTCTGCCATAAGACTTGCATTTAAAATATTTACTCTAATATAAAATTACCTGAGCTTTTCCTAGAACTATTTGGAAATTCATTACGTTTACAACAGTCATTTGACATGGAAATTACTTTTAACCCCTGAAGAGACTGTTAACCATAGTCATGTACTTCATGGTCCATACTTGTCCTGTTTCAGTGAAGAACTTGGAATCTGTAAAACACTATCTCATTGACAAGGACTGGGCATGGGGTTCAGAGATTCTTTGTTGTCTGTTTTCTTTACTTTAACCTACAGAGAGGCTGACAATGCAAGCATTGCCTTGTTAATTGAACATTAGATTAAGTGGACTGGCATATTTATTGACTGGATTTAAGCAAATAAGTGGAAGAAGTAATTGCCATCATAAGCACCGCAACAAATCTGCTTTACATTTTAATTGAATGTGTTTGTATGGGTGCTTAATCCTTAGAACTGTTACACCCTACTGTAGCTAACAGTGAATGGGAGGCATAAAGTGTTTCTCTAATAGTGTGTCATCAGCATTTTCTTTTTTAGCTTTGGAAAAAATGGTTTGGATAGATTGATTCATTTGGAAATATTGTGGTTAATATTTTGTGAGATGATCACCTACTGTATTTCCTAGGAAGAATACTGCAACACCATTTCTCCTTATAAAATTGTTTATATGAGAAGCCTAGCAAATTTAAGTAATCATTGCAATAAGGGGAAGCCATATATATAATAAATAAATGTATTCATCTGTACACATTTTTATAAACTGATCTGCTCTAATGTTTTCCCTTTACTTTGCATGAATAACATACCTGTCAAGTCTATTAGAATTAGTGCAAACAAGTAAGTTGTAGTTGGGCTTTTTTCTTTAAAAGATTGTGACCAATAGATAAATCATGTAATGCTTTCACTGATGGGATAAAATCATTAAACTGGGAAAGCTAGAGGCATTTATTTACTTATTCTTTGACAAGATCATTTGCTTCATCTTGCAAAGCTTCCCATAGGAATTGCTGCTGGCTGCAAAAATTATTTAGATCTTTTGGCAAGAGAAAAAGCAGAGTTTTGTTAAAGTACTATTTAGAATATATTTACATCTCTCTATGGAATAAATCTCACCTTTAAACACCAGGATACAAGATTCACTTTCGTGAAAATCAACCTAGCTTATTGTGGTTCTCAACTGCATTAAAGCTCATTACAAAGGGCCTGGGTGAAACCAGAAACAATTTTAGATTGAAACATGGTATTTGTGAATTCAGAATTAGAGGAGGGATAAGAAGTGCAGGCATCCATTTTGCATTGCTTGTGAAGTTTAATGGGTATGTGTTGGGAAAGGCTATGGTGGCTGCATGACAGGTTGCTAAGGAAATATATAGAATGTGGATTGTGACACTTGTGGACAGGCATTGGTGGCCATGGGCTTCTTAAACACCATGTCATGTAGACCTGTCTTGAACAGGGTTAGACAACACAGTGCCTAGAATGGTTGTCGATACATGAAGCTCTGTCTACACTAGAGCTCCCTCAGTAGCCACTTACCGGTGGATCTGAAACAGTGCTGTAACAGTGGGACATTTGCGAAAAAATTCCAATTTAAACACCACCAGAAAGCCAAAGACAGCAGGAGCCCCTTGTTGCTGTGGTAGCCTTACTTTGCAAGGGGGAATGAACAGTGTATCTGCAAAATGGTATTTCCAGCAGGCCTGCCTCTGACCCATCTCCCAAAGTCATCTATGTGGAGACATTTAAGATGCCTCCACAGCGGTGAACTCCGTAGCACAGAGGATTGACCCACGATTCTAGTTGCATATTGGTTTTAGTATTCTAGACTTTTAGTGCAGTGAGTACCTTCTGTATTGTGGGGGGCCTGGAACCTTTCTCTTGTTTTTTGTAGCTGGCTCCCTTTCCTTGTCATGTGATTTGAAAAGGCACGGGTGCCATTTTGATTTTGCCCAGTTTTCTGATTGTTAACATGAAAATATGTCCAATGTTTATTATTAGTTGGCATGCACACCACACACTATGATTTTGTTTTAGTCAACTTTAGTCTTTTTAGTGAAACTGGCTAGATAAGGGCAGAACTTATTACAATGTGAATCCTACTCCATGTGAGGTACAGTGGATGCACTATAAAATCCTGGTTATAGATATATTACTGATTCAATCATTCCTTTATTTATAATGGGGATCACCACCGGAATAATACTTTTGTAACTGGAATAAACTCTTTAAAGTACACTCACAGAGATACATGATCCTTTTCCCCAGTATTTTAATGCTGGAAAACTGTTTCATAAATCATTCTAGAACAAAGTATCTTTTCTGATGTGTTTATTGATTAAAGGTGTGATGACCTGGGGAAATATCTGCTTTTTCTTATGAATATTATGTGTGACTCAGTTTCCTTGTTCAGTTGTGTATCACTGCCTGTCCAAATGCACAGAATTAAATCAAAGTAGGCTGTAAAGGGGATTTTGAGAGGCCAATCAGGAAAGGTAAAACAATGACACAGCCTCAGGAACCCAGCTTGACAATGGCTGAGCCATCATTAGTGGGAGATGTTACCTCGTTGGATCCATCCATGCTGGAATGTTTTACTCTTCCCAAGACTGAGCATGGAATCAAAGGAGACCCTTCAAGGTCAAAAGACCCTGACCAGTTAAAGAGCTGCCCTTGGTAGAAAGAGATGGGGAAAGTTGTCAGAGGTTTGTCAAGATGTGTCAATGAAAAGGCTGACAAGATGGGTGAGGTAATATCTTTTATTGAATAAATTTCTGCTGGTGAAAGAGACAAGCTCTTCCTCAGGTGGAAAGGCTGACCATCTGACGCACACAGAGACAGAAGGAGAATGCTGCAAGCCATATAGGCTGTTTCTCCAAACTCAGAGATGGGGAATGAGCCAGACCTTCCCGGGCCCAGGTTAGATAGGTTAAGCTTGGGTAAACTTATGCATGCTGGTTTCTTTGTTATTTTAAACCCACTACTCTAAGTGTCATGTACCTTTTGGTCAAAATAAAACATGCTTTGTTTTGAGAGAGCTGTTACTGTATCACTGCAAAAGTATGGTCTCACAGACTCCCAGAGGGAAACTCTTGCAGGTGAGAAGCCCAATGGACCTGCTAAATAATATGGTTGGTAACCAGAAACCCGCTTTGGAGAACAGTTGTATTGCAGGTTTCAGAGGAACAGCCGTGTTAGTCTGTATTCGCAAAAAGAAAAGGAGTACTTGTGGCACCTTAGAGACTAACCAATTTATTTGAGCATGAGCTTTCGTGAGCTACAGCTCACTTCATCAGATGTTTACCGTGGAAACTGCAGCAGACTTTATATACACACAGAGAATATGAAACAATACCTCCTCCCACCCCACTGTCCTGCTGGTAATAGCTTATCTAAAATGATCAACAGGTGGGCCATTTCCAGCACAAATCCAGGTTTTCTCACCTTCCACCTCCCCACACAAATTCACAAGAGCCAACCCCAAAGTGGCACACGAGGGAGTGGAAAGGGGTCATTGTGGGGACAGCATACCCAGGAATATGATGAGAGATCATAAAAGCTTTTGGGTGCGATACCAACTGGGACTATTGATTTTAATGAGTTACACTCATTTACACCAGCTAAGGATTTTGCCCTTTGTTTCTAGCCCTGGAAGATTGCAAGATATCCAGCCACAACACTGTTACATTATTAGGCACAAAAAAGCTATTTTAAGTCACTTTTGAGCAGTTTCTAAAGTTTATCATTTTCCTCTCCCTTCAAAGCTTGTGCAGTTGGTCTCATGTTATGAAGGGAACCTGGCTTTCAGGTGAGAGGATATGTAGAATTGTATAGATGTGCCCATTACTTACCAAATTCAGGTAGATAAAACCTCCCTCCATTTCACAAATGAGAGAAAGATCTAATTGGCTGAATCCTTAAGCTGGTATGAATTGGTGTAGCTCCATTGAGCCAGTGGAGCTACGCCAGTTTATACCAGCTAAGGGCCTAGTCAAATATTTTCACCTATTTTATCTTTCCGCTCATGAGCTGGTCTCTGATTTCTATTTCACTTCTCCAGAGATGTTCTATACAGTGGAATGAATCACCAGCAATAGACCAGGGAACATACACTTCAACAGCACAGTGCATTTGCCTAGCAAACATCTCACAGAGTTTATCTGATGCTGACATCTTACTTCAGGAAGATATCTTAGATATCTGAAAAGCAATTACTGAGGAAGAGAGAAAAACATTGATCATTTGCTTTAGCTAATATTGTCACACATATTTGGATAAGCAATTGCTTTAAAATGCTATTAAAAGAACAAATTGACCCTGAATCTCTAGAAAAGTATATAGATAGACTGGCAGATGTAGTTACACACTGAAACACCCCTCCCCTACCCCAAACACATAGAGAGAGAGATATGATTGAGAGAGTGAGGAATAGATTTCTTTTATCTGATTGTTTATAAATATGTATTATATACAGATATATAGACAATTATATATGTGGTGTATAGTTAGTTGTCTATTTGTGTATCTGGCATTAAGCTATTACTGTCTGGGAGTCAAGAGGGTCAGTGCTTAGGATGGGTTTAAGATGCAAGGTTACCTTGCCAATTATCAAACCCTGAAGATCTTGTACAAAGTATTCTTTTGACTGAATATTTAAAGCAGATTGAACCATTCCTCAATATGTAATCAAACCAGACACTAGTAGACATAATTACTAGTGGCAGCCCAAGCCAGAACTTCAGTGTTGGCTCACTTCACTTTTTCATCTCTCTTCCCATAGAAATTAAAATGTAATGCCTCTGTCACTGGGGAAATTAGACTCATAGATTTTAATGACAGAAGGGAACATCATGCACATTGCAGGCCACAGGAACCCCCCCCCCCCTAATAGACCCCTAACCTCTGGCTGAGTTACTGAAGTCCTCAAATCATGATTTAAAGTTACAGAAAATCCACCATTTACACTAAACCTGCAATGACCCATGCCTCATGCAGCAGAGGAAGGCAAACCCTCCCCCCGCCCTGGGTCTCTTCCAATCTGACCTGGGGGGAAATTGCTTCCTAATCCCACATGTGGCCATCAGTTAGACTGTGAGCATGAGAGTAAGATTTACCAGCCAGACATTTGGGAAAAAATGTACTCAGACCCTTCCCCATCTAGTGTCCTGTCTCCAGCAGCTGGGGATTTTTGCTACTGGCAGTCACCAATGGGCCACATGCCATCATAAGCAGTCCCATCATATCATCCCCTCCATAAACTTATCAAGCTCAGTCTTAAAGCCATTTACGTTTTTCGTCCTCACTGCTCCCCTTGGAAGGCTGTTCCAGAATTTCACTCCTCTGATGGGTAGAAACCCTCACCTAATTTCAAGCCTAAACTTGTTGGTGACCAGTTTATGGCCATATATTCTTGTATCCATATTGATGCTTAACTTAAATAACCCCTCTTCCTCTGTGGTATTTATCCCTCTGATGTATTTATAGAGAAGAGTTATATCTCCCCTCAGTCTTCTTTTGCTTAGGCTAAACAAGCCAAGGTCTTTGAGTCTCCTCTCGTAAGGTAGGTTTTTCATTCCTCAGATCATCCTTCTGGCCCTTCTCTGCTCCTATTTCAGTTTGAATTCATCTTTCTTAAACATGAGAGACCAGAATTGCACACAGTATTCCAGATGAGAGCTCACTAGTGCCTTCCCTATCTGATTTCAGCTGGAGCTGAGGTATCAGCAGGATTCAATAACATGGTTAAACAACTTTCATAAGGAAATCAATTACTTCTCAGATTATTAAGTTTATTTTTACATCCCAGAACAGTTTTCAGTTCTTTATATTAAAATGAGTCATCTTCTACATTAGTACATTACTCTTTCATTCTTCGTCTTCCTAGTGTCTTTATTCATATTCTTCTAATTTTGCCCGTCCATAAACTCCCTACAGTAGTCTTTGGGGGTCATCTTCCTCACTACCATTTACTTCAATATAGTAGAAGATGGGTCATATATACACATTAATATCATATATTCGAGATATATTAATATTTTTATTTTTTGTTTTTGTTTTCCCTATAGCTCAGGTTTTTGTCTGGTCAGATTTTCTTCATTTAGTTCCAATTTATTCCATCTAATGAGACAACTTATGGTAGCAGTCATGTTGACAGTAAAAGTAATAGCTTTACAAAAGCAGTAACGTGTTGCTATATATTGCTATGTTGAAAAATGGATGTGCTGGTTTGGGGCACATCTTTTTATTGAGCGGCTACAGTCCGTGATGGAAGATATGGGTGAGAGAAGTGCATTCCTAATCGCCAAATGCTCTGATAAACAGTACCAATTAATCTTTGTCTATTGGAAATGAGGGTAGGAATTAACTGCTGTAAATGAGGGTGAAGGCAAAGTCCAAATAAAACTTACGTTATTAAAGTTCTTTGCAACTATCCTTTCATGGTCTGTGCAAATTACTTTCATTCATATAAGCCCATGACTTTATATAGCTGCTGTGGCCTAGTGTTACTAATGCTGAGAAGCTGAAAACTGTAAATTATCCTGGCAGTGACTATTATCTAAATCTGAATGACTGGGTTGCATTTAGATTAGCTCATCTGTGCTTGATGTTATCTTTCAGGAGCTTCACCTTAATGCAACTGAGTGGGAAAGCTAGCTATCAAGCAAACCCTGATGAAGCCCTCCCTGGTAACACCAGGCTGCTGATGTGCAAAGGTCTCTAGGTTCACAAAAGTTTATAACCTGATTTGTAGCCAGATCTAAATATAACCTCTGTTTACTGTCAGCATGGATCATTAAAGAATTGTTGAATCTTTGGAGAAAAGGTGTCAGCTTTCATGTACTGTATTCTGGTACTAGATTGATACAGCAGGCTCCTTTCTGGATTTTGTTAAGCCGTAGATAAAGATGTTTTATACAATTAACATGCATATACCACATACTGAGTTATATAACATGGGTGATTATTAAGTCCTGCGGATATCTCCACCAGAAATCAGAGGGTAGCTAAAAGGAAGTTAAAAATATCTAAAATCATTGTGCTTGTAATTTGCTTTAATTGTGGACCTAAATAAAGATCCTCAAACAAATCTAAATACGATAAGAAAGTAGTAGTGTTTAAATATACAACTAGACCTTCTTTGGAATTCTTTAAGTCCTACTACTAGTTGAAAAAGAGCAGACTCTCGGTCTGAAATACCCATTAGAATTAGATGGAGTACAATCCACACGTGAAATTCATTTCACCTGCGTAAACTCAGAGTCATCAAGCTCGATTCAGAGGGAGTGCAAAGGGCTCAGAGTGGTAAATATCCTCCCCTTCAATCCAGCACAATAGCATGGGGCTGCAGGACATCAAAGGCTGCAACCTCCTGACTATAGACTGGAGAGGGAGCTTCAATGTATTATGTATTCCATGTCTGATGTATTGGAACCACTGGATTTGGATAAACATGGCTCCTATGGCTAGGGCCAGAATTAGTGGGTAGCAAGCAGAGCAATAGCCTGGGGCCTCATGCAGCTAAGTTACATCATATCTTCAGAGTCACTGTGAGTAAATGTATTACAATAATTTAATCTCTAAAAGTGGAAATAAATCACACTAAAGCAGATGTTTTCAAATCGTGGGGTGCCGCACAGAGGAACATTCGGGGGGCAAGTGCTGATGCCAGACAGCTCAGGTTTCAGGGCTGGGGGCTTTGGCTTCAACTTTGTGTCGGGGGGCTTTGGCTTCAGCCCCAGATGGTGGGGTGAGGGCCCACTCCTTAATTTCTACCCTAGGCCACAGTGAGTCTAACACTGGCCCTGCCCACCACCCACTCCTATCATAGCCCTTTGACTTGTGCCCCCTCCACACCCAGCCACAGTGCAGTTCTTAAGCGGTGCTGAGTGACTTGTGCTGGCTTTTCTCACTGACGTATATTTTAAATAATGCAAAATCTTCTAAACTCTTACGCTTGTTTAGTGTTTGTTTGTTTGTATTAATTGACTCCTTGTGGTGCATTACTATTCACTTAATGGAGAAAAGATTCAGAGGCAGATATTTTATCCAAGATATTGCCTCTGATTTGTACTGTAGGCCGCCTTCAAATAATACAAGGGACTTTTATTTTTTTTAAACCTAGACAGTCTGAACAGCATCATTACAAGAATCAATACCTACTGACCTTTTGGGTCCTATAAACTGATTGTTGCTCAATTCTGAGGCCTTTAAAGCTAAATCATATATATATTTTTTTAAATCACCAAAATGCTATTTTAAATCTCTTCTCTCATTGTACACTGTTACTTACAGATAGTATATTTTGATGCAATATTCTAGTTGAATTTTAGTGTTGCTTACAAATCACAAGAAAATTCAGGGAAAAGCATAAGAAGAAAATCCCTATCATGTGACTCGCTCTAGTCAATGGGATGTCATGCACTGTGGATCTCAATTTAGTTTAAAAAAGGCTTAACAACTGCCCATTTGCCAAAACAAGTTTGGAATAACAATGACTATCTCATCCTGTTTATTGATTTTAGCTGCTTTATTATGTTTTAAGCAGTGTGCTTCAATTCACACTAGCTTTCAGACATACTTACAGAAAACATAAGGGGATAGAGCTGGAATAGATTTGTCTTAGTTAACTAAACAAAGAAGTGTGTTCTACATTCAGTTGGTCTTCCCTAATGAAGATAATATTGACACTAAAGCTATAAAATAGAACATACAAAATATCAGCACTGGAATTTATAAATCTCTTTAAAACAAAAGGGGAGGAGGGGACAGAGCCTAATGCCAAACTGAGGAAATATGTTTCTCAGTTGCTCTAGTCTCTCATGTGGGACTTTAATCTAAATATCATGGTGAATTTGCTGCCCACATTTCAAATGACTGTGTGTCTGGGTTACTTGTCCACAGTTTGGTTCAAGATGTCAAAAAGATAAACCATCTTAGAAATTGGAGAGTGGAGGGGGTTCTTTGTTTTTGTTTGTTTCTAAATCCACTATCTGTCTCCTCCCAGCAGTGGCCACCTTGTCACTCTCCCAACACCCATATTACCTCCTTGGTCTGTACCACAAAAATAAGAGAATTCAATAAAAAGTGTATGAGTTGTTTACCACAGAGACTGAAATACTGTAGACACTTCGGTTTAACAATAGAGAAGGAAGTGTGAAGGGATGTCTGCTGGACTAGCAGTTTTGGAAACTGAAACTGACAAAATGAGAATATCATAAAAAGAAAAGAAGTACTTGTGGCACCTTAGAGACTAACCACTTTATTTGAGCATGAGCTTTCGTGAGCTACAGCTCACTTCATCGGATGCATACCGTGGAAACTGCAGCAGACTTTATATACACACAGAGATCATGAAACAATACCTCCTTCCACCCCATTGTCCTGCTGGTAATAGCTTATCTAAAGTGATCATCAAGTTGGGCCATTTCCAGCACAAATCCAGGTTTTCTCACCCTCCACCCCCCCACACACAAACTCACTCTCCTGCTGGTAATAGCCCATCCAAAGTGACAACTCTCTACACAATGTGCATGATAATCAAAGTGGGCCATTTCCTGCACAAATCCAGGTTCTCTCACCCCCTCACCCCCCTCCAAAAACACACACACAAACTCACTCTCCTGCTGGTAATAGCTCATCCAAAGTGACCACTCTCCCTACAATGTGCATGATAATCAAGGTGGGCCATGTCCAGCACAAATCCAGGCTGGACATGGCCCACCTGGATTTGTGCTGGAAATGGCCCACCTTGATTATCATGCACATTGTGTAGAGAGTTGTCACTTTGGATGGGCTATTACCAGCTGGAGAGTGAGTTTGTGTGTGGCGGGGTGGAGGGTGAGAAAACCTGGATTTGTGCTGGAAATGGCCCAACTTGATGATCACTTTAGATAAGCTATTACCAGCAGGACAATGGGGTGGGAGGAGGTATTGTTTCATGATCTCTGTGTGTATATAAAGTCTGCTGCAGTTTCCACGGTATGCATCCGATGAAGTGAGCTGTAGCTCACGAAAGCTCATGCTCAAATAAATTGGTTAGTCTCTAAGGTGCCACAAGTACTCCTTTTCTTTTTGCGAATACAGACTAACACAGCTGTTACTCTGAAACCTGAGAATATCATGTTGACAGTAGAGAAAAGGCCAAGCAAGGAGGAGCTAAATGGCAGAACAAACAAAGCTGAGTAAACAGTTAATGAAGGTTTCAGTTGCTGTCAGCAGAAATATATGTGGGGGGGTTGGGGTGTTTTTTTTTGTTTGTTTTTTAAATCAAGCCTGCCTAAAGTGTCTGATTTCTGCTCATTCACTGCGTAGGTGTGAAATTCACAACATGTGGTCCATAGAACATCATGCTAATATTTTTACCATGTAAGATTTGTGCCATATTGCACCCGACCCATCAACTTTGAATTTATAGTATTTTCTACAAATTAAATTATTCCTTCCCTTTTGCATCAAAACCATATGAACCTTTTTATTATTTCTTTCAGGGGGCTAACCCTATGCTGATGAGGGGAGTATTTGGCCCTTATTGTTTTTGTTACTTCTCCAGCATCCTGTTCTCAGAATTCCCTACCAATTACTTTGAAAGGTCCTATCTGACATGTCCAAATCTCTGTGAGCAGGAGGCCACAACATGGGCAGTCTCTGCACTTCCGCTGCTGCATTAGGTGTTGGAGGGTTACTTGAAAAGTTATGGAAGTCAGTGGAAAGATTTACACTGTCTACAGAGAGTTTGGATCAGGCTGAGTAAAACAGTTCACTTCAAGAAGGACTTACAGACCAATGTCCAGACTATTATATGTATAAAATGAGCTCCCACTGGGACAACCTAGGGAGAGAGAACATGGGCAAAAAGAGATGTCAGTAGCAGCATATTACATTTCTCTCTCACTCGTTCTTCAATGCACCAAAACGGCTCCTGTGTAACATCTATTCTGCAAAAGGTAGCGTTTTCTAACCCATTTCAAAGCCAAATGCAACCACCATCTTGAAATTTTATGGAAGAGAGAAATTTCTGAGGTGCAATTGTCCAAAATAACACAATAAAATTATCCATGCAAAATTTTACAAATTTGCACAGTTGTGCTTGCTTTGTAAAAAGCCTTCACTGTTAATACTCTTCCTGCTCCATCAGTAAAAAGAAATTATAAAAATATCTTCCCCCAATAAGAAACCTAGCTGTTGTACTCAATTATGAGGAAATTAAACAAATGCTGGTAACCATGTCATTAAAAACAAATTGTTTTATTCTATTGATTTTTTTTCTCTCAAGCTCATCTAGACCAACTCATTATCTTGCCTGTTAGCAGATACTGAAGGTAATTTAAACGTTCAGTCTCCCATTACAGTTGTCAATTTTGGTAGTGAGCTCATACTCTGAGATCCATCTTGTTTGACAATTTAGTATCCTTAGTACTGAAATGTGATTGAATTTCATATTATACGGTTACTAGAGATATGTAGGTATATGCTGTAGACAAGGAAAGGTGCAGTTTTGGCCTAATTGATGCTAGGAACAAATACATTTCTAATGTTCAAGTTGAAGGACAATTAAGACAAAAACATTTTTCCAAGGGTATGATGCCACATGCTGTCATCTCATACTGTTCTTTTCCTCCTTTTTGTGTTCCTTATCCAATTTCTACTGTCTGCCTTTCACTTCAACTTGAAGAAAGCCTCTTAACACCATATTCTTTTATGAGTCATCAAGAGATAACGGACAACAATGCAAATACAATTCCCGTTTTTCTCCTGTGACTCATTTGGTACATTATAAATATGATGCAGCCATGTTGCTTGTGGTTTTTTTCTGTGAGTAGAATGAATGACTTTCAGAGCTCCACTGTTAAAGCTATGAGTGCTCACCCTTTCCTCTCCTGTTCAGCAGACAAATTGCTTTTTATAGTGCATGTTGGTGAGATGCCTACACATGTAAGCACACAGGCTAGGAAGAACAGTGCTGTTCAGCAGTGTTTGCCACCCACTGTCCATCCATGGTATGATGGGGTATACAGATTCCACTCTGGAAACGACAAGTTAATAAGGAAATGTGGGCTCAGGTACCCCTGCCCCATTGCACCTGTGAGAAATTGCAGGATTGGAGGGAGGAGCTTAAGAGGGAGAAACCCAGATCAGTTAATGGCAGACCAGGGAGAGAAGGCTGGCTGAAGGAAGAGCTCTGTAGGTCACCACTGCCCAGTGGCCCTCCTTGAGGAAATGGAGGGCCTGATACTGACTCACTTTGAGTGGGAACCATTCCCTTCTATTACACGTGATCTCAGTTCAGGACCATAGCCCAACATACACTCTGTGAAGGAAGAGAGCTTTATTCCAACTTTGGGATGAATTATTTGTGTTAATTCACTTTGTTTCTGTTCATTGACTATCCCAGAGGGGAAGAGACTTTAAAGTGGCCTGGCCGGAGGGCTAAGTCACAGGAAGAGGCGGACCACCGCAGTGCCAGAGCAACTGTGGGCAGGAGGTGCCTGACGGAGAATGCTGCCACTACATGCCTAGTCACCAGCAAGTGCCAACAGTGAGTCAACCCCTTCATAATGGGTAAAAGATTACCATAATTTATTGAATATGTTCATTTTTAAAACAAACATAGAACATCCTAGAATTCAGCGATTGTAATAATGTCTACTGCCATCTACTGCATTGTCCTTGGTCTGCTTGTGCAACTCCCATTAACATCAAACTAAGTTTCACTACATATCAGGTGAAGAATAGTGCCCTAAGAATGTCCTTTATCACTTCTTGGAAAAATATGGAATGAAACTGATGAATTTGTTGAAGCGATAATTCTTCCTGCTGATTCCCACATTCTTGGTAATGTTGCATTATTATTATTATTAACTGGCTTTTCCCTTTTCATCTATCTTTTACAACTCTCTTTTGCTTCTCCTTAAGTACAGCTCTCTCATGTCTGTCCATTCACCTCTCAGTTTTCCATTCACCTCTCCTTTTTATTTTTTTCTGAGCTGAACTCATCTCTGATTTTGGCACTCACGGTGCTTTTCTGAATCCTTAAACCTATTCCTTATCGTTATTGTTGATAAATCGTCATTTTAAATGTGGTGGACATTTCCAAGTGGAATGCATCCATCATCTGTTCAGGCAGAAGAACATTTGCCAAACTTGATTTTGCTATCATATTTCATCTAATCAACATTGTTTAGATCACACTGCATGAAAAGTAATAAAAGTAATTTGGTATATTCATACAGTAATAGTACAACAGATAATAGTAAAAATATCAGTTCAAACTTACAATTTAAATAGCTGTATTCTGTAGTCTGGTAGAATATATTGCTGAATTATAATTTGTTTAATGTGCTCATATCTTCCTCTATCCCCATTAATGCTGTTAGCATTTGAAGAACTAAAGTCTTGAAGATTGCTGAAGAATGACAATGTTTTGTTTCTCATTAGCATCATCTATTATCTTTTGCAACAGCACTGGAACCAGAGGAGAGTGTAGAAACATGTAGACTAGGATATCATAAACAAACTATGACATTGTTTAGGAAGGAAAGAGATGCATGATCTACTGTATGAGTCAAGAAATATAACATTGTGGCACAGCGCTTTTCACTTTTGTTGGAAAATGAATCTCCACAGAGGGAAATTGTCATGTATGAAGATTTTCAAAGTCTTGTTAGCACTAATTCTTCAAACAAACTTCAGTTCGTTTTGAAATGACCTGCTAATTTCTCATCCTTGAATGGGAGATGCTCCAGTCTACCACTACACTTGGAAGGTCTTCAGCTGGATTTTGATATTCAAATCAGACATGCGCTTTGACCTTTATTGCAGCTGTTCTAATTGTATAGGCTGTCTATCCTGTTATTTGACACACTGATTACAGAGGATCAAAATTTCACATGGGAGACAGAAAGATTAGGTCTACATTCAATTAAAAACCCATGGCTGGCACGTGCCAACTGACTCAGGCTCACAGGGCTCGGGCTAAGGGGCTGTTTAACTGCAGTGTAGATGCTTGGCCTGGAGCCAGGGCTCTAAGACCTTGCAAAGTGGGAGGATCCCAGAGCTCAGGCTACAGCCTGAGCCCAAACGTCTACACCACAATTAATCGGCATCGTGGACCGAGCCTTGTGAGCCCAACGCAGCTGGCACGGGACAAACACCGGCTGTTAATTGCAGTGTAGACATATCCTAACTCCTTAGCCATGTTCATTAATGAAAGGGCCATCTTAAAAGTGCCTTTTAGTCCTTTACTGTGGCTGTCTGGCTGCTCAATTAAGTGTGAGTGCCCTCCCTGAACTTCTGTGGATGCTATTTTGAAGCCCCCTACCGGAACTAACACTATCCACGCTATGATAAGGAAGCCGTTGCCCCCTCATGACTCTTTCATCTGCAAGACAGAAGTACTAATCTGTTAAGTTATTAGTCATGAGCGACGCATGTCATTGACATGGGGGTAAACTTATTATAATGTATTTCTTTCCATATTTGTTCTGTGTGGGGCAGTGCTTTAGCAGTCAGCCATCGTTATTGGACAGTATCTGTACAACAGTGTTTTGAACAAATTCTACTAAAGATAAAACTTCCCAAACAGATGGTAACTCTAGGCCATTAGTGTTATAGATGCTTGTCCCCATTTTTTTTTTAATTTATGTTCTTCACTACCACCCTATCTCCACCACACTAGTGTTTGGTTTCACCATTAACAGAATCAAAAGAGGCTTTTTAGTATTGAAACTGGTTGTATAAAATATTTGAACTCCACAACCCTCGAAGGGTTTTATTGCATGTTTAGTAACAAGTGGAAGGAAACTGAACTTTTTTTTTTCATAATAAGAAACATTGCTGCAAATCTTTTAAAAATTAAACAAGTGTCATTAGACAAAGGAAGTTAATGAGGTTTGCTAATGTCATGTTATTGGAAGAGTTGTGTATTTTTCTGAGATTGTTTCCAAAAAGACAAAACAGTTTCCCTGTACAAAGCTCAAGGAAACAGGTTTTTGGACTGGGAATCTAGAATGTATACAGAGGAAGAGAATAAATAATTGGTGATTGCTGGAGATTCGACATGGGAGGTTGAAGTATATGCGGGTTTGTGTTTGGATTAATGGATCGTTTTAGTTGGGTAAGAAACTTCTAGAGCTTGTGAAAAGAATGGACCAGCAAAAGCACCAAGGGCTAAATCCACAAAGGGCAATGCTGAACATTGCACTGCCTAACTTTTAGGCACCCCACCACCTACTGAAATCCCCAGCCTTGAGGTACATGCCCAGGCTCACCATACAATTCAAGGGGACAGTTAGGCCACTGAGAAAGAGATTCGCGAAAGCTAGCAAGCAAGTAGGGAACTGCCTTAACTACTCAATAGAAAATGCTGAGGAGTGGGGTTCAGTCTAAGACCTGCCCCTCAAAGTGACTTAGGAGCCTAACTCAGGCTCCTATTTCTACTTTGGATTCATAGCTGTGAACCTTCTCCTGGAGTCAGGCACCTAAGCCAGATCAGCCCTTTTCCATAAACAGCAGAGAGGCAGTGATTATAGCACTCAGCTGGGAGAACTGGGTTCATATACCTGTTCCAAATCAGGCAGAGCGTGGATTTCAAAACAGCTCTCCCACATCCCAAGTGAGTGCCCTAACCACTGGGTTATTGGGGATTCTGGAACACATAAGCACCTTAAAAAAATATTCCTGATCTGATTGTCCTCAGCTGTCTTGTGTGCAGATTAGGAGTGCTCTGAGCCCACAACTGTTTCTGTGACTTTTCTCCAAGAGGGTGGCTTTTGAGACAAGTGTATCCTATTATAGGTTCTGGCTCAGAGAACTGGTAATGTGATATTTTGGCTTCAGCAAAGTTTCACTCTAACAGAGTGGTAGTGTCCAAAATTCATTGCCATCTGGTGCTCTCTTAGAAATGAGTTGGTCTCGGTCTATTTCCTTATACAAAAATGCCTAAATCACAAAAAGGCCAACACATGTGTCCCTCACTGGCATCATTGACAGCATGAGGAGAGGTACCAAGGACTGAATGAATATGGTGATTGAATTACTCCAGAGATGGTCCCTCCAGATCAGGGATGATCCACTTTGGCTTGGTACTGTGGGGAAGATTATCTTGCTCTTCCCATGCAGGGACAAAAAGAGAAGACTCCAGGGCTATCAACATGACACCTTTCACCAGATGAAAATATATTCAGATCTTCTTTTTAAAATGCATCCTGTTTTATAAACTTGACTTTTGATATTAACAAAAACAAAGGGGATTTTTTTCTGTAGTAATTTCCCATGTTCCTGAAATGGGGTAGCCCTTCCAATTAGACCCACTCTGATGGTGCCAGAGCCTGTATGCACTCTAAAGATCCTCATGTTTCAATCTGAAGCACAGATATTTCACTGCTATTTCTCACGTATAGTGTATCACAATGTTTCTCTTTATCTAAAGAAACTGTACTAAAGAAGTGCAGTGCCATAAGTGTAATATGAAAACAAATGGTTCTTCAGGGCAACAATGGCAGTGGGGAAAATATCCTTATGTCAAGTACAGCCGAGATAGTACTCAACAGCTTGCTCCATAAAGCATGTCTAGAAAATTCTACAAAGACTCCCGGCAAGATGCAGAGAATTCCACAAGTCCTACCACAGAGATCCGATATCGCTGAGCAAATAGGAGTTATTCAAATGTTGTGCCTGCTGCTGGGCATGGAAATCTGCATTTGATGCATCTTGCCTATTAATAGTTCAACTGCGGTTTGCAAATGTTGTTTTCAGATCTGAGTACCAAGAACTCCAGTGTATAGGATTGTCTTTTATCCAATAAAATATAAGGTTGGTCAAGATTTGTATCACATAATATTCTGTATTCACTTTTTGATTAAAAAGAATAAATTATAGGTCGGTTGAGAGCCAGCATTAATCTTCCTTATAACTATGTTTCATTGAAAAAAAACATTAAAAGAGCTAAGAATCTTTTTGCCAATATAAATTACCCTTTTTGAGAATTTTATGTCACAGATAAACTGTGAAATTATCCATTTTTTTTGCCTTAATCATTCATGCAGCTTGACAACATTGATTTATACAGAGACCTAATTATCCATGTCCCAATAGTTTCATATCAATTACAGAAGATCCATGGTTTAAACTAAAAATCTGATAATAAAATAGTCCCAATTTATTTTATTAATGAAAAGTAATTTTTTTTTATTTGACACTGGTAGGAGAGAAGGAGATGGGAGTTATCCGGCTCTGAAATCTAAAAGAATGTGTTACAGCTTTCTAAAGCATCAAAGAGTAACCTAATTAGGACCGAAATTTTCAAACTTTTGGTCTGTTTTTTCAGGGGTGGCAAGTGTTATAAGAAGCACATGGAATCTTTATAGGGAACAAGGCAGCACGCCGCATTTATTGAGAATACAACAGTTAGCATATGCTTTTCAATCTCTCTCTCTCTCACACACTCACACACACCCCCACCCATGCACACAGTTCTCCCTGTTGATGTTTATAGTTACCAGTCCAGAGTCTGGATCAATCTAGTGGCCAGCCAGATTGGTCGCAGAAGGGAGCAGGGCTCTGTCGGTCGCGATCTGATGCTCCTGGAGTATGGCAAGATGAACCCAAAGTCCCATGGCCAAGCACCCTGTTCTTATAGTCTTTTTTTCTCTGTTGAAGTCTATGGATTTTGCTGTTAGTTTGTGACTGGTTACTTCTTAATTGGTGCATCTTTTAATGTAAACATTCCAATACACCTCCGAGAGGGTTATCCTATCCTGGTTCCGATTTCATCAATTGTGCTGTCTTTAGGGGTTCCAGCCTTCACCTCAGGATTGTCAATTTGCCCTTCCTTCATTATGGATGCGCATTGATGATTTTCTGGTGTCCTTAAGTCTCTTTACTCCTTTTTTCCTTGACCATCTGGCTATAACAATGGCCTTCACACCTTATCTTTTCCTGATGCATACATTCCTCATTCACACAAACAGTCTTTTTACAGAGACCTTTGAGAATACAAACAGTGTCAGTTTATTTTGAATCTCCTTAACATAGACAAAATACGAGATCCTGTCTTTTACTTACTAATTCTTAAAACAAAGAAATGTATATTTAACTAGAGTGCCTAATTTGTAATATATATACAATAGTAGACATTATAACTTATCCTAAAACAAAAGGGTGACCATAATCAGTCATAAGGATTGTTCTGGTCTGTCCCTGCCTTAACATCAGTACAGACACTGGCAGTCTGTCAGATGCATTCCTACCAATGTCCCAGAGGGTCATTCCTTTCTGCTAGTCAAAAAGGATGGCTGGTAAAATGAAATCAAGATATACATTAGTACCTCTATTCTTATAGCACAATTATAAAATCCTGCTCCTACACAAGCATTCTCCGTTCCTATTGAGGTTAGCCAGAGCTATGGGTACTCAGAACCTCCGCAAGCCACTGACTGAGGTGCATAACTGGGCTAAGACCCCAGTCCAGTAAAACACTTAAGCACATGTTTGACTTTAAGACTAGAAGTAGCTCCACTGACTTCAGTGACTGAAGTTAAGTACGTGCTTAAATCCTTCCCACTGAAATCAACTGAGAGTTAGATGCCTAAATGCCTTTGAGGATCTGGGCTTTGGCACTTAGATTTAGGCACCCAAGCTTGAGAGTTTTGGCCTTTGAGCTTACTCTAAAGAAATGAAAAGCTAGTGCATTAGCCTGAGGTTTCATCTTTTAAAGACGAATCATTCCATCTCTAGATCAGGCATGACAACACTACAATGAAAGCTACTCACTAAAAAGTAAAACAAGTAGTTTAAGTAGATATAATGAAATCTAAACAATGACTTTCATGTACAGTAACATTAAATCCAGCAAATTGGATAGCTACATGCTCTGCTGGCTTAGACTTGCTGGAGCCCAGGGCCGAAGCTGAAACCCGAGCCCCACCACCTGGGGCTGAAGCCTGAGGATTTCTACCCTGGGTGATGGGGCTTAGGTTACAGGCCCCCTGTCTTGGGCTACTTGTGGCACCTTAGAGACTAACCAATTTATTTGAGCATGAGCTTTCGTGAGCTACAGCTCACTTCATTGGATGCATACTGTGGAAAGTACATAAGATCTTTTTATACACACAAACCATGAAAAAATGGGTGTTTACCACTACACAAGGTTTTCTTTCCCCCCACACCCCACTCTCCTGTTGGTAATAGCTTATCTAAAGTGATCACTCTCCTTACAATGTGTATGATAATCAAGTTGGGCCATTTCCAGCACAAATCCAGGTTTTCTCCCCCCCTCCCCCCCCCCCGACAAACCCACTCTCCTGTTGGTAATAGCTTATCTAAAGTGATCACTCTCCTTACAATGTGTATGATAATCAAGGTGCACCATTTCCAGCACAAATCCAGGGTTTAACAAGAACGTCTGAGGAACAGTGGGGGGAGAAAGGAATAAACAAGGAGAAATAGGTTACTTTTTATAATGAATCAACCATTCCCAGTCTCTATTCAAGCCTAAGTTGATTGTATCAAATTTGCAAATTAATTCCAATTCAGCAGTCTCTCATTGGAGTCTGTTTTTGAAGTTTTTTTTGTTGAAGGATAGTCACTTTGAGATCAGAAATCGAGTGACCAGAGAGATTGAAGTGTTTTCCGACTAGTTTATGAATGTTATAATTCTTGACATCTGATTTGTGTCCACTTATTCTTTTACGTAGAGACTGTCCAGTTTGACCAATTTGCCAGCAATACCCCTCTGCCATGTACATGATGGCATATATCACATTGGTAGATGTGCAGGTGAACGAGCTTCTGATAGTGTGGCTGATGTTATTAGGCCCTGTGATGGTGTCCCCTGAATGGATATGTGGGCACAGTTGGCAACGGGCTTTGTTGCAAGGATAGGTCCCTGGGTTAGTGGTTCTGTTGTGTGGTATGTGGTTGCTGGTGAGTATTCACTTCAGCTTGTGGGGCTGTCCGTAGGCAAGGACTGGCCTGTCTCCCAAGATTTGTGAGAGTGTTGGGTCATCCTTCAGGATAGGTTGCAGATCCTTGATAATGCGTTGGACGGATTTTAGTTGGGGGCTGAAGGTGACGGCTAGTGGTGTTCTGTTATTTTCTTTGTTAGGCCTGTCCTGTAGTAGGTGACTTCTGGGAACTCCTCTGGCTCTATCAATCTGTTTCTTCACTTCTGCAGGTGGGTATTGTAGTTGTAAGAATGCTTGATAGAGATCTTGTAGGTGTTTGTCTCTGTCTGAGAGGTTGGAGCAAATGTGGTTGTATCACAGAGCTTGGCTGTAGACGATGGATCGTGTGGTGTGGTCAGGGTGAAAGCTGGAGGCATGTAGGTAGAAATTGCGGTCAGTAGGTTTCCGGTATAGGGTGGTGTTTATGTGACCATCGTTTATTAGCACTGTAGTGTCTAGGAAGTGGATCTCTTGTGTGGACTAGACCAGGCTGAGGTTGATGGTGGGATGGAAATTGTTGAAATCATGGTAGAATTCCTCAAGGGCTTCTTTTCCATGGGTCTAGATGATGAAGATGTCATCAATATAGCACAAGTAGAGTAGGGGCGTTAGGGGACGAGAGCTGAGGAAGCGTTGTTCTAAGTCAGCCATAAAAATGTTGGCATACTGTGGGGCCATGCGGGTACCCATAGCAGTGCCGCTGATTTGAAGGTATACATTGTCCCCAAATGTGAAATAGTTATGGGTAAGGACAAAGTCACAAAGTTCAGCCACCAGGTTAGCCATGACATTATCGGGGATAGTGTTCCTGACGGCTTGTAGTCCATCTTTGTGTGGAATGTTGGTGTAGAGGGCTTCTACATCCATAGTGGCCAGGATGGTGTTATCAGGAAGATCACTGTTGGATTTTAGTTTCCTCAGGAAGTCAGTGGTGTCTCGAAGGTAGCTGGGAGTGCTTGTAGCATAGGGCCTGAGAAGGGAGTCTACATATCCAGACAATCCTGCTGTCACGGTGCCAATATCTACTACCCAAGATCCATAAACCTGGAAATCCTGGGCGCCCCATCATCTCAGGCATTGGCACCCTGACAGCAGGATTGTCTGGATATGTAGACTCACTCCTCAGGCCCTACGCTACCTTCAAAGATCTCAAAGTGACTATCCTTCAAAAAAAAAAAAACTTCGAAAACAGACTCCAATGAGAGACTGCTGAATTGGAATTAATTTGCAAATTCGATACAATTAACTTAGGCTTGAATAGAGACTGGGAATGGTTGATTCATTATAAAAAGTAACCTATTTCTCCTTGTTTATTCCTTTCTCCCCCCACTGTTCCTCAGACGTTCTTGTTAAACCCTGGATTTGTGCTGGAAATAGCGCACCTTGATTATCATACACATTGTAAGGAGAGTGATCACTTTAGATAAGCTATTACCAGCAGGAAAGTGGGGTGTGGGGGGAAAGAAAACCTTTTGTAGTGGTAAACACCCATTTTTCATGGTTTGTGTGTGTATAAAAAAGCTTATGCTCAAATAAATTGGTTAGTCTCTAAGGTGCCACAAGTACTCCTTTTCTTTTTGCGAATACAGACTAACACGGCTGTTACTCTGAAACCTGTCTTGGGCTGAAGCCCTTGGGCTTCAGTTTTGCACACACACACACACACACATACACACACCGCTCGCATGGGACGGTGGGACTCAGGCTTTGGCTTTGGCCCCCCCATCCTGGGTCATGGGGCTTGGGTGGGCTCAGGCTTCGGTCCCCCCTCCAGGGGTTGTGTAGTAATTTTTGTTGCCTGAGGCAAGCCAACAAAAATTTTATAAACAGAGAGGGCAATTCTGAATACACCCTGCCGCAGAGTTCACTTGCATTTTGACCGTCTTGTATGAAAATTCCAATAATCCTGATTATACATAGCTCAGAGAATGAACCATTGTATGTCTTCCCTGCTTCTACTATTCTTGTCTGGAACCATAATTCCTGCTTTCCTTTTTTTCCATGTACCACTTAAAAAATGTGGTATAAAACAGACAAAAGTTTATTATGGTATGTTATTCCAGTTTTATTAGTGTCTGAAATGCAACCCTGTGATTTGTTTGGAAAATGCACTCACGTACAGTTGTAATATTCTATTGTGCTCCTCAGGTTAACTCTCAGATTTATAATTGAAATTGGCATTCTGTTTAGATGGAGCTATTTAGAAATAATCACTGAGGTAATAAAAAGTGCTCTCCAAAGAGATTGAATTTTCTAACTTCTGATCTTACAATTTCCAAATTCTTCAAAAAAAATCTTTATTTTAGGAAGGAATATCTATGTAGCTCTACAGAACAAACAAAAATAGAAGCAGTAAGAATAATGATTTTTAAATACCACTTGTACCTACTTCTCTCATTCCCCAATGTCCTTAATTCTGCTGTTTGAATTACAGCCAACGGAATTTACAAAGATAATACAGACTATGAAGCTTTCACAGGAAACCATCAATTTATAAGACTAACATTGTGATATTATATACTATGTATTGGTTTTCTGTAAACATTAGGAGCTAGATTTCATTACAAGGCCCACTGTAAAGGATGACATGTAGCTGTGCCATCCAATGAGCATCTTGGGTAAGGAACTGTAGGCTCAGAGCACTGCAATCCCCTCCTTGGTCTGGGGAACAGGTGAGAGCTGTAATAATTTGCTACTGGCCAATAAACGTTGGCAGGGAGTCACTGCTATACCCATTCCCTACCCCTCTCAAGCTCCAAGATCTGGGGAAGGAGTAATTCCTACTGACTACTTCATGCCCACACCCAAGGTTTGAGTAATCGCTTCCTCTGCACAGGCATGTAGTCCAGGTAACAATCTAGACCTTGAATATGAAAGTGTATAAATGTGTTATACAACACACAGGTTTATATAGTGCCTAGCATAATGGGTCCTTATTTTGGCTGGGGTTTCTAGATATTACTCTATTAGACGTAATAAATAATAAGCATTCACAATCATTAACAATGTTAATTATCAGATGAAAGTGTGTATCAACTTGTTGACTTTTTTCAATTTGATCCACTGTTTAATAATTCTAAACTAGACCAGTAAATCTAGTCCAGAATTTTTAAACCAATGGGCCAAATTCATCCTCACTCGCCCGGGATGTGGGAGAACTGAGTTCATATACCTGTTCCAAATCAGGCAGAGCATGGATTTGAAAACAGCTCTGGGGGGGGTGGGGAGACACACCTCAAAAATATTCTTGATCTGGTTATCCTCAGCTGTCTTGTGTGCAGATTAGGAGTGCTCTGAGCCCACAACTGTTTCTGTGACTTCACTCCAAGAGGGTGGCTCTTGAGACAAGTGTATCATATTACAGGTTCTGGCTCAGGGAACTGGTAACATGATATTTTGGCATCTCCAAAGTTTCACTCGAATAGGCTGGTAGTGTCCAAAATTCATTGCCATCTGGTGATCTCTTAGAAGTGAGTTGGTCTCGGTCCATTTGCTTGTGGAAAAATGCCTACATCACAGAAAGGCCAACACGTGTCCCGCACTGGCATCATTGACAGCATGAGGAGAGGTACCAAGGACTGAATGAATAGGGGGCTTGAATTACTCCAGAGATGGTCCCTCCAGATCAGGGATGATCCACTTTGGCTTGGTACTGTGGGGAAGATTGCCTTGCTTTTCCCATGCAGGGAGAAAGAGAGGACTCCGGGGCTACCAACATGACACCTTTCACCAGGTGAAAATACACTTACATTTTCTTTTTAAAGTAACTGGTTCCATTGGCTTCAGTGCACACATTGAATACACAATATTTCTGAGAATTGCACCACTGATATCCTCAAAAACAAGGTTCATTCTTATGTAACTGTCCTGCGCTTAGTACACTAGGATGTATATGACCCATTGTCTCTAGAAGTTCTTTTAGGCTTGTCTCTAGTTCATCTCACAGTAGTTATGGGGACTGGATTGCTAGTGGGACTGGTGATGGCTTTATAGTCTTTCATTGCTAAGCTACTGCTTCACATCCAGCACAGTTGCTTTCTGTGTCCCATTCTTATCAGTGATAACCTGGCCTTTGTCACCTCTTCTCTGGACTCCAGCAATGCAATATATCTGATTATGTAGCCACCAGCCTTTAGAAAATTCCGAGTAGTACCAAATGCTACAATACAGGTGTGTCACAACGTAGGTTGCCACAAGCACATCAGACATGTCCTGCACTCTGGATACTTGCTTCCTATAGAATATTGAGTTGAGTTCAGAATCTCAGTCCTTATCTTCAAGGTGATCAATGGCCTGGGCCCGGGATATCTAGGAGGTAGCCTAAAGCTCTGGTGTGAGGAGTGTGTTTGACAATTCTACTCCTCATGCATGGCAGACATTTTTATCACAAAGATAGTGCTTGTTTGTGTAGGCGATAGAACTTTCCCACGGGCTAAAACCTACCACAGACCTCACCACCTCCCACTCCAAATGCAAGGTGCACTTCTTCAACCTTGCCTTCTCTCATATGGGTGTATCTATCTATATATTTAAAATGCTTCTAAAACATTACACAACATACACAAGGCCTTCTCTCCAGGTGCAAGGATGAGAGAGAGAATGAATCACACATGGACAGATATTAGTCATCTCACTCAATACCCTACTGGAAGGCATACAGATGTTATGGTGATGAGGGTGGTACATGAACAAGAATAGAATAGAAAGGTCAAAAACAGTCCTGTCAAATGTCCATGGGAAACGAGTTTGATCTCAGTCAAGGTCCAATAGGTACATACATGACACACCACAACTGGTACTCTTGTTGACGGTCTCAGCAAAGACACCCAGTGTCTGATGGACATGGGGAGTTGAGAGGTCCTTGGTAGGGCACTGTAAGGAAGCCTGCCCTATGGCTGCCTGTGTTCTGTCTATTCTGTAGATAAATATTCAGGGCTATCAGCTATCTTGCATAAGCCCTAAATTCACATTTTAGAGAGCAACTTTCTTTCCTTCATTTTATAATCTCTCATGTATATGTTTGCCCTGTAGCCCGCTCTTCCCCTTAGCTTCCTGCCAGTGACTAAATTCTTGATTATTCCAGCTAATCCTGTCTTATCCCTCTGTCCTTAATATATCAATACCTTGCTGATTTCCCACTGGCACTTGGTTTGCTCTTTGTGTCCTGAACCCTTCTACAATTCCCACTGGTTCAATCATCATGTTACTTCAGACATGACTTGTTTTCAGTAGATTTTCAGCAGATAAGTGAAAAATTTGGCAAGACAAATTGAAGTACGGGCTACAATTTCCCTGTATTTCTCTCTTCTTTGTCAACACTTCCTTTCCATATGTATGAAAAGAGAGTGTCATTTACTCACTATGGAACTCAGTTAATATTGTCTTTGTGGAAGTGATTTTACACAGATGTCTTCTCTGCCTTCTAATGCCTTAACCATCTTTTCCAGTCTGTCCACTAAACACTTTTATATTCAAAGTTAAAATAATTACTAGCCTTCTTTGAAAAGGCTTAATAGCACAGTGTTATTGGTATTGCACATCTTGAAAATAAAGCAAGATCCCACTATTAATTCCTGAGTTTCTAGCTTCTCATTAACATAACAATCTCTAACATTTGTTCAAATCTGACAGGAGGAGGTTCTCAAATAGCTAGTCCATTTTTCTTGTTTTTTAGCCACACGTGACAATGCAGAGCTATAAGGTAACATGTGGGTTTTAAGGTTTTTTGGGAGGGGGTTGGGGGAGGTTGATATTGTAATCTTGCCCATCTGCCTCTCATCCCTATTCCAAATCATAGCCTCCCTGCCCCTCCCCCTCCCTTCCTCACACTAACTCCATCTCCCCTTCCTGATTACCCTCACCCCTTTACAGTTCCCACCAGCTCTACCTGCTCCTCTTCCTCTCTCCACCCCGATCTCCCCCCTCTTCCTGCCAGCACAAATCCCACATCCTCCTCCTCACCTCTTGTGCCATCTCCTCCACCCCAGCCTTCTCTCCATCCCCTCCCTTGCCACCTCCCACACCTGTTCTCCCACCTCCATCCTTCTGGTGCCACCATTCCTAAAATCACACCCATCCCTCTCCTTCCCATCTACCTCTTCCCTTTCTTTTTCTGTCTCTGGAGTACCTATCTATCTCTAAAAAGACCACAACCATCCATGACCTCTTCATATCACTCTCCCTACAGCTCCTGGTTCTCTCAGAGAGCTGGATCCCTTCATCTGACACTGCTTCTGCAGCTGCCCTCTTACAGAGGCTTTTCTTTCTCTCACACTCCCAACCCTGGATCAGATTATGGTGAGAGTGATGAACTTCTGCTCTCCCATTCCTGTTGCTTCCAATCCCTCCCTTCTCGCCCTTCCAACTCTTTCACCTCTTTTGCACTACATCTGTGTCTCCTTTCCTCAACCCCTTCATGTTGCTGTCATCTATCTTCTTTCCAGCTTCTCGCCATCAGTCTTCCTCTCATTTGGTCTCCAGGCTCTCTATCTTCCTTTCTTCACAATTCCCCACACTCATCCATGGTGACTTCAGCTTTCATGTTGATAACAAATCTGACCCCTTAGCTTCATATTTCCTTCCCCTCATGTCTTCATTCATCTTGCGGCCCTGATTCAGCTCTCCCACTCACAAAAAGGGGCATTCGCTTGACTTGATCTTCACAAAGCACTGTTCTCTCTGACCTCTCTATTGCTGAGTTCTCCCTTGCTGACTAACTCCTGGTTTCTTTCAGCATTGCCAATAAGCCACCACTCATACTTATCCCTTGGCCTTTCTGTCACTTCCAGTCCATCAGTGTTGACTTTTGAACAGTTCTTACCCCTCTCTTCCCTGCCCTCTTTTCCCTTTCATCCACTGATATGGTTGTTTGCTTCTCTCCATTCTTTTCTTCCACCCTTAACTCTTTTCCCCTCTTCCCCTTTGCAAAGTCTGCCCTGGCTCAACCCCAAATCTGGTTCCTGCATACCTGCTCTCATACTGCAAAACATGTCTGGTGGAAAGCCTGCTCTCCTCTGCTAAAAATTCATTCTCTCCTCCTTCAGGTCTGCCATCTCCCTAGCTAAACAACACACTTCCAACTTGACTGAATTCCACGTCTCAATCCCAGCTGCCTTTTCATCACCTTTGACTCAATCCTCAAATCCTCCACTCTTACCACTTCCACTTCTAGATCCGCATAGGATCTTGCTGATGTCTTCCAAAAAAAACCCTGACAAAATACAGTGTGACTTCCCCACGCATATCAGCTCACCTTCCCTTCCCCTCCCACAACTCTCAATTCCTTCTCCCCTGTCAGACACACAGGTTTCTCAGTTGATCTTCTACTTTACAATACAACACCTCCTCCTTTTTTCCCATACCTTTGCTTTCGGAACAAGCTATATCCCTCAATGCTAGTACACTAATCCTGGGAGTTGTCCCACCAAGTCTCTTGTAATGCCAGTTAAATCATCATTTTCTTCATATACCACGACTTCCAGTTCATCCTGCTTGTTTCCCATACTTCTTGCATTTGTATAGAGGGTTGAAGATATTTTGCAGACTGGCCTGTTGCTTTTCTTCTTGTCTTTTAAATACAATTGTGGTTTCTAGTCCCTTCTCCAGAAATTAGCTTCTTTCCCTTGTCTTCATTACTTGAGCCTAGATGCTCATTGGCTGGATATTTGTCACCATCGCCCATAAGACCTAGTTTAAAACTCTCCTTATTAGGTTAGCCAGACAATGTGCCTCCATGGTTCACCAAACCCTCCATTCAGCAATATGTAGAGGGATAATCATTAGCAGAAACATCTTTCTGGCATAGATTAATGGATCCCTTCCACAGGACGTGGAAGCCACTTCTCTTTTCCGTTTTGGCACTTACAATACTGCTATGGTCTCCAAATGTTGGCCAGCCTTAAAAGACAAAATTGCAAGCTGATAACATAGGCCCTGGAAGGACTTTTCCCACCTCCTCCGATCCCCAGAGACAGTATAAACAGCTTAAATTATTAAAACCAGTACTAAATGTTTCTCACCATTATGTGCCTCCACTCAGTCCTCATGGGCTGCAAATGGCTTATGGGAACTAAGGAAATTGAGACGGTCACATTCCTGAAATGCTCAAATATGTCAAAATTGTGGCTTTCTACAACAAAGCTGTATTTTGTGGGGGGATATCTCAGCTTGTTCCCAAGGCCCAGAACACAGTGTTTTCCGTCTCTTTGCATTGCTAGGATCTTTGGCTCCCAAATGTAAAACGATGCTGCCAAGATGGCAGGAGCAGAACCCCGGAGAGGTAGGGGAAGGTGGTGAATGGCCATGGAGGCTTGTTCTCAGAGATAGAGAGGAGAATCCAGGAGCAATTTGAGTCCCTCGGGGAAAGGGAGGAGTGGTCACTTCAGCAGCGTGAGAGATTTATGAACCATTTTGTGGAAGATGAGGCATAGGGAGGAAAAGAGATGGTTAGGGAACAGGAACATTCCCTAATGGAATGGCTAATGGGGCTGGTCTGACAGAGTGCCAAGATCCCAGGACCTGCCCATCTGCTGCTTCCTCCTCCTCCTACTCCGTCTCCCTCTGCTGCCCAGGGTTGTGTTGAGCCTGGAGAGCTCTGCCAAATACCCTACAACCAGACAGGAGGACAATGATGGGGCTGCAGGTGTCCCAGAACACCAGCATGTACTGGCCCTCAGAGCCCCAAGCAGGACGTGTCCCCACATGCCATGGAGAGCCATTATCCCCCATCATTCACCCCTTCCAATGAGGACAGGCAGGAGATGGTTGACAAGAATTAAAGTGTGGACGGTGTTCTTGGTTATCATCACTACATTTAAAAAAAAATTTTGTACTTTCAAAGTATGTTTTTCAAAAAAGTTCTAAAGAAAATTTCACTTTTGAAATTGTTTAAGGGTTTAGTGGTTGCATATCTTGCCTACATTGTTCTTTTTACATTTTTCTAAAAATTAAATTTTCTACCTCAAAATTTCAGTACATTTCATATTTTTTTAGCTGTGTGATTCTTCTTCCTGTTATGGTGAAGTTAAGGTGTATTTTTTGGCTTGGGAATGGGCCCTGTGTCTTTTAAGTGATGTAATGGTAAAATGTGTACAAAATTTGGTGTCATAAAGGGAAATATTTCTGAGTCTCTCCCCAGTGGTCACAAATATCTGAAGTCCTAGGGATACACAGGAGGAATGGGGAAAGTGGAGTGTAAGTTTTTTATGCTATAAAAACGTCTTTTGATTCTCAATATAGCAGATATCTTATACATATATAGTAAAGGGTGGATCAATTCTTAATGCCTTTGTTGAACATGTTCAAATTATTTTTAAAGTAACATACCAGCTATCTGACAGCTTCTATCAGTACCTGTCACGAACCCTTCTTCTCCCCATCTCCCCTCTCCCAAACCTTAAGCACTTGCAGGCAGACCTTGGATTAGGGGGTCTCTAACAGCTGTGAATTGCACTTGGCACTAGTGACAATTCCTAGTCAATAAGTTAACACAATGGCTGCATTTCTCCACCCCTCCCAACATTCCCTCATAAACATGTTACAAACCTTTAAGTAATCCCAATAACTGGGGTTTCAAAACTGTGAATTGTGTAAAAGGTATGCAGGCACACTAATGACAGAATTTGTCTCCATCATCCAGGAAGACCCCCAGACTTTAAACAGTTCTCAAAAGAGTACAGTTTGGGATTACAGGCAGCAGTGACTTCTATTATTCAGGTAAGTACTTTGAAATGCAGTATTCCACAAAAGACGTGCTAACAGGTCCTTCACCTGTTCAAAGTGAAACCAGAAACCATCATGAAAATTGTATGAAATGGGGGCTCCTCACACTGTTGTAAATGCAGTTAGGGAGACGGGGGAAGGCTGAAACTGTTCCCCGTCATCAGACCCACTCTGTATATTTTTTTAAATGAATCACACATGATAAAGTGGCTTACTTTTTCAGGTGTCACTAGTAAGAAGGACAAACGTGTGAAACAATGAATATATAACAACATGGCCACCACCCTCCAGAGAATAAGAACCAATCCCAAGGTGATAACAGAGTGTAGGCACCCTTTAATAATTGGCTTTGCAAATTATTGCAATGTGAGATGCAGGAACAGATGACAAACTACAGTAACAGCCTATCAAATGGGAACACAACCCTTTGACTTTGGGACAGGCCACTTTTGGATAGCATCCACTTTGGCCTGTAGGGGGTGATAGTTCCTTGACCCACCTGGTGTCCAAGGTAAGTCACACTGTTTAGGCCTATTTGACACTTCTTAGCCTTAACAGTTAGTCCTGCCTCCCTTATGCGCTTGAAGACTTTTTGTAGCTGTTCCAGGTGTTCTGCCCAGGAATCCAGAAATATGGCCACATCATCAAGGTAGGTGACTGCATATTCTCCCAATCCTGCTAGGAGACCATCTACAAGTCTTTGCCACGATTGGAAGGTGGCAGGTGCATTCTGCAGCCCGAAAGGGAGTACATTAAATTCATACAGCCTGACATCTGTGGTGAAGGATGACCTTTCCTTGGTAGATTCATCTAGCGTTACCTGCCAGAACCCCTTGGTTAAGTCCAAGGTAGAGATGAAATGGGCCCATCCCAGTTTCTCTAATAGTTCATCTGTGAGTGGCATTGGATAGTTGTCTGGGTGAGTTACAGCATTTAGCTTACGGTAGTCCACTCAAAAAGTATCTCCCCATCTGGTTTGGGAACTAGAACCACTGGAGATGCCCATGCACTGCAGGAGGGGCGGATTACCCCCATCTGTAGCATATCCTGGATCTCCCGTTCTACAGCAGTTTTAGCTTGAGGAGACACCCAGTAAGGTTGGACTTTAATTGGGTGAGCATTACCTGTGTCAATGGAGTGGTATGCCCGTTCAGTCAGTCCTGGGGTGGCTGAGAATGCTGGCGCGTAGCTAGTGCACAGCTCCTTGATCTGCTGTTGCTGCATACGCCCAAGGGTCATGGAGAGGTTCAGGTATTCCATGCCACCATCACTTTTCCCTTCATAGTAGACACCTTCAGGCCACTCAGCGTCATCTCCTCCCTGGGCTGTAAACTAATAAACCTTTAATTCTCTCGAATAAAAGGGCTTTAGAGAATTAATATGGTAACCTTAGGCTTTCGGTTGGAGGTGGGGAATGCTATGAGATAATTAGCAGCTCCCAGGCACTCCTGGACCCTGAATGGCCCTTCCCATGATTCTTCCATCTTATGGGCCTGGAGCGCCTTTAAGACTGTAACCTTGTCCCCTACTTTGAAGGAACGCTCTCTGGGGTGTTTATCATAACAGGCTTTTTGCTCTTTTTGAGCATCCTGTAGGTTTTCTTTAGCAAGGGCTAAAGAGGTTCGGAGGGTGTTTTGTAGGTTGGTTACAAAGTCCAGAATGTCAGTTCCTGGAGAAGGTGTAAATCCCTCCCATTGCTACTTCACCAGCTGTAATGGCCCCTTAACCTCACGGCCATATACAAGTTCAAATGGTGAAAACCCTAAACTGGGATGTGGTACAGCTCTGTAGGCAAAGAGCAACTGCTGCAACACTAGGTCCCAATCATTGGAGTGCTCATTTATGAATTTACGTATCATGGCCCGCAAAGTTCCATTAAACTTCTCCTCCATGCCATTTGTTTTATGGGGGTAAGGAGTGGCAACCAAGTGATTTACCCTATGAGCTTCCCAAAGGCTTTCCATAGTTCCTGCCAGGAAATTAGTTCCTGCATTTGTGAGGATGTCGGAGGGCCAACCTACCCTGGCAAAAATGTCTGCTAGTGCCTGACACACACTTTGAGCCCTGGTGTTACTTAGAGCTACTGCTTCCGGCCATCGGGTGGCAAAATCCATGAAAGTCAGTATGTACTGCTTTCCTCTGGGTTTCTTTTTCGGAAAAGGACCCAGAATATCCACAGCTACTCGCTGAAATGGAACTTCAATGATGGGGAGTGGCTGGAGAGGGGCTTTGACTTGGTCTTGGGGTTTTCCCACTCTTTGGCACACCTCACAAGACCGGACATAGGTAGAAACATCCTTGCCCATTCCGTCCCAGTGGAATGATCTCCCCAAACGGTCTTTGGTCCTGTTCACCCCAGCATGGCCACTAGGATGATCGTGGGCTGAGCTCAAGAGCTTTACCCAGTACTTAGTTGGAACTACCAACTGTCTCTGAGGATGTCAGTCTTCCTGGTGTCCACCAGAAAGAGTTTCCTTGTATAAAAGTCCTCTTTCTACAACAAACCTGGATCAATTAGATGAGCTGAGAGGCGGTGGGTTGCTCCATGCCGCCGTCCAAGCTCTCTGGAGGTTTTCATCTGCTTCCTGTTCAGTCTGGAATTGTTCCCTTGATGCTGGAGACATCAGTTCCTCATTGGGTTGTGGACCTAGGCTTGGTCCCTCTGAAAGCGATGTAGGGGATGGGGCTGTTTCCGTTGACTGTGAACTGCTCTGCGCTGGTGCACTATGTTGGGGTCCAGGCTCCGGCTGAGCCTCTTGTGTAGGATTATCGGATGCTGCCAGTTCAGGTTCGGTGGGGCCCTCTTGGGTTGGGGTTGCAAGTGTTGGATTCAGTGATGGCAATGGGTCTGGTGCTGGTTGTTCCACCGGTTCTGGTTCTGGGACTGGCTTTGTCTGGGTCTCTGGGACTGGATCCACTACTGCTCTTACAGATGTTGGCATGGGGTCCGGTTCCATCACCTCTGACCGGGTCCTGGTAGAAGTTTCCGGAACAGAGCTAGGCATGACGGCTTGCTTAGCCTGGCTGCAGGTGACCATTCCCACCCTCTTGGCTCACTTCACATGATTGGCCAAGTCTTCCCCTAACAGCATGGGGATGGGATAATCATCATAGACTGCAAAAGTCCACGTTCCTGACCAGCCCTTGTACTGGACAGGCAACTTGGCTGTAGGCAAATTGAAAGAGTTGGACTTGAAGGGTTGAATTGTCACTTGGATCTCTGGGTTGATTAAATTGGGGTCCACTAAGGAAGCATGGATCGCTGACACTTGTGCTCCAGTGTCCCTCCACGTGGTGACCTTCTTCCCGCCCACACTCACAGTTTCCCTCCACTCCGAGGGTTTCTGGGAGGTATCTGGGCCTGAGGACCTCTGTTGTGATTCTGGTGCAATGAGCTGTAATTTGTTGGGGTTCTTGGGGCATGCCTTTACATGCCCTGGCTCATTACATTTAAAACATCGTTCCGCTGTTGGGTCACTGGGGTGAGGAGGGTTGCTGGAGAATGGTGTGGCAGGAGAATAAGGTGTCTGGAGTATTCCTTGGTGTGTAGTTGGGGCCTTGGGCTGCCCCTGGTAGTAGGGTGTGGTCTGAGGGTGTCCCTTCTGGTATCCGCTCCAACTGCGACCAGAGTTATTCCTCTCTCCTCCCTCCACCCATTTTGTTCCGGCTTGCCCTGCCTCTCTGGCGGTCTGGGATTGCTTGTATCGATCAGCATAAGAAGCAAGACTTTCTGCTGAGTCAATTTTCTTAACCCATAAACACTGTTTTATTTCCTCCTTGGACATATTCAGGAATTGCTCCTGAGCTATCAAATCACACATTCCTTCAAAGCTAGTGACACCCCTTCCTTGGACCCATTTATCTAACAGATCCTTCATCTCGTTTAGATAAGCCACATTACTTAGTCCAGGCCCTCTCTTAAGGGTTCGAAATTTTACTCTGTACGTTTCAGATGTAATTTGAAATTGCTTTAAAACCAAATCCTTGAACTTATTATAGTCAGAAGCCTCATCAACAGGCATCTTATTGAATATGTCCAGAGCTCTTCCAGTGAATTTTGTGACCAATGTGCTCATCTTGTGAGCTTCAGGAATTTTATGGAGAGTGCACAGTCTCTCAAAGGTGAGAACATATTCAGCAATATCACTGGATTCATCATACTGTGGACATAGTCACTCCCATTTGTGGATCTTTGGGGAAGGATGGTTAGGGTTATCCAGTAGATTCCGCTCAGCCCTTACCTTCTCCAACTCCAGTTCATGCTTCCTCTCTTTTTCCTTCTCCTCCATTTCTTTTCCCCTTGCCTCCATAGTTCTCCTGTGGGCAGCCTGTTGGTTTTTTTCTACCTCCATAGCTCTCCTGTGGGCAGCCTCCCTTTCCTCCTCAGCATGCTTCCATTCTTTTTCCTTTGCCTCCATAGCTCTCCTGTGGGCAGCCTCTTGGGCTTTTTCCTTTTCCTCAATTTCTTTTTCCTTTGCCTCCATAGCTCTCCTGTGGGCAGCTTCTTTGGCTGTTTCTGCCTTGGGCTCTGTCACGTTTGCCTCTCTGTTCTTAACTAACTTTACACCCAAGAGTTAGAAATAAAACAAACAAACAAACAAACAGAAAACTTGGCTTGTCAAAAAAATAGGTTGTGCTGTAGCCTGAAACCTATGTTCTCTGATAGTGATTGTCAGCTGAAATCTCCAGGCAAATAGACAGAAAAACCCTCTAGTTGCTCTTAGCTAAAAACAACCCACCTCTTCAGGTCTGTGAAGAACTTGTGAATTTCCCTGCAGGAGGTTAACTACCCTGCCTTTAGGTAGAGAAACTCCAGCTCACAAAAGCAAGCTCCCTTTTGTCTCTGCTCTGGCCCCCAGGCAGAGACAAAAAAAAAAAACCTCTAACTGCTTTTCTAACTCTAAAACTGCTTTTTAAAACCTGTTTCCAGGCAGCCCAAAGGGAAAAAAATGTCCTTTTAAAATCTTTCTGTGCTTCTGGTTCAAAAAAAAATCTCAAAAAAATCTCCGTGCTTCTGGTTCAAAATGATCCCCAAAAAATCTCAGATTGATCCCACCGCTCTGCCACCATGTCAAGGTTCCTTCCCCACTCTGAACTCTAGAGTACAGATGTGGGGACCTGCATGAAAGACCCCCTAAGCTTATTCTTACCAGCGTAGGTTAAAAGTTGCCACCAACGTATTACACAAAGCACAGGGGAAGTGCCCAAGTGTATAAGTAGGGGCATAGCGAGCAGATCGAGGGACGTGATCGTTCCCCTCTATTCAACATTGGTGAGGCCTCATCTGGAGTACTGTGTCCAGTTTTGGGCCCCACACTACAAGAAGGATGTGGATAAATTGGAGAGAGTCCAGCGAAGGGCAACAAAAATGATTAGGGGTCTAGAACACATGACTTATGAGGAGAGGCTGAGGGAGCTGGGATTGTTTAGCCTGCAGAAGAGAAGAATGAGGGGGGATTTGATAGCTGCTTTCAACTACCTGAAAGGGGGTTCCAAAGAGGATGGCTCTAGACTGTTCTCAATGGTAGCAGATGACAGAACGAGGAGTAATGGTCTCAAGTTGCAGTGGGGGAGGTTTAGATTGGATATTAGGAAAAACTTTTTCACTAAGAGGGTGGTGAAACACTGGAATGCATTACCTAGGGAGGTGGTAGAATCTCCTTCCTTAGAGGTTTTTAAGGTCAGGCTTGACAAAGCCCTGGCTGGGATGATTTAACTGGGAATTGGTCCTGCTTCGAGCAGGGGGTTGGACTAGATGACCTTCAGGGGTCCCTTCCAACCCTGATATTCTATGATTCTATGAAATGTCTCCCCCTCAAAATATCCCCCCAAGCACTACACCCCCTTTCCTGGGGAAGGCTTGATAAAAATCCTCACCAATTTGCATAGGTGAACACAGACCCAAACCCTTGGATCTTAAGAACAATGAAAAAGCAATCAGGTTCTTAAAAGAAGAATTTTAACTAAAGAAAAAGTAAAAGAATCACCTCTGTAAAATCAGGATGGTAAATACCTTACAGCGTAATCAGATTCAAAACATAGAGAATCCCTCTAGGCAAAACCTTAAGTTACAAAAAGACACAAAACCAGGAATATACATTCCATTCAGCACAACTTATTTTATCAGCCATTTAAACAAAACAGAATCTAACGCATATCTAACTAGATTGCTTACTGACTTTTTACAGGAGTTCTGACCTGCATTCCTGCTCTGGTCCCGGCAAAAGCATCACACAGATAGAGCCCCTGTTTCCCCCCCTCCAGCTTTGAAAGTATCTTGTCTCCTCATTGGTCATTTTGGTCAGGTGCCAGCAAGGTTATCCTAGCTTCTTAACCCTTTACAGGTGAAAGGGTTTTTCCTCTGGCCAGGAGGGATTTAAAGGTGTTTACCTTTCCCTTTATATTTATGACAGCTATGTAGCCCCATAAGTATGTAGTATGGTCCCTCATGTATGATTAAAGCAGATGCACAGAAAGGATGTAAAGGTGTGCCTCAGAGGTCATCCTCTGCCTCCCTGCTGTGCCCACTGGTATGAGAATAGCAGCAATCAATGTTATCTGTCAAATGTGACATAATTGAATTTTCATCGACCCTCATGGCTTGCTGTCTTCAATGAGTCAGACATTGCTGTTGAAATGATATCTGGTATCTGCCAGAGTGCTACCTACACTGCATAAACCTTTTTGCCATAAGGAAGAGCCAAACACCATCATCCAGCTGATCCATGACTTCTACCTAGTTTTTCAGTGAAACAAACAACGGGCTATGAGATCTGGAAATGCCTTCAGCACAGGTGTAAAGACAGGGAAAAGAACCAACAACACCCAACAAAGTGATTTCTAGAGTGGCTCCCTGTTGTGCACAGAACCCTGGGATATGACCATTGAAATGGTAGCAGTAACCTTGCACACCTAGAGCAGCAGCAGGAAAGGCAGGGATACACATGTACACAGCATTATACTTGTGTCTATCATGGCATATATAGACACCCAGGCGTGAACAGGGAGAGCATAAGCGAGCATGAACAGGATCCATTACTTGGGTACAGGCACCAGTGTAAACAGCCTTATAGTCTCTATGATTACAGTGTTGCTCTACTGCTAGGATGTGTTTTAGTCTCCTAAGAGGTATATATTAATATGAAAGTCATGAAATCTTATTGATTTGGTACAAGGCTCTTGCAGGTTTTTTGATGGGCTTGAATTAATCCCATTAATTATTTCTATTCTTCAGGTGCTAGAAACAAGTCTTCAATTTCTGTGCTGACAGTCAGTCAGTGATCAGTGTTCCAATGAGCCAACTTTACGTGACAGATTTGTGCTAACAATTTACTTTGAATTATTTTGAACTAAGTAATCTAAAAAGGGGCACATTGACTAATGTATTATCCGATTGGAAAGGGGAGGTCTAAACACATCCTTAAATTCACAGGCTCTTGAAAAATCAAAAGAACAAAATCTGTCCTCTTTACATCCCTGAACCCCAATGTCTTCAAGTCCATGGACCTGCATGCTTATACATAAACAAAGGCAGAAATTGATTCTTAGATTATATTATACATGTCTGATGGGTTGGACCACCCCATTTCAGGATGCCACCTGATGTGCTGGGGTCCCACTGGTTCTGCCCATTCCACCAACCGCGGTTTCCTCACCCTGTGCTAGCTGTGCCAGGCCCTCAAGCGTTCTTTAGCACACACACAGGTAAGGCCACACCCAGCTGCAGACACAGACTGAAGTCAACTCTCTGTGGGAAGATTCAGCTCGGGGATTTACGCAGCACTCCCATGCATACCTCCCTTGGAGTGTAAACCCCAAATAATATTGTCTTGTGCTATATAAAGGGAGCTGCACAGTGCAAACTCATAAAATTGCCCCCTCCCTGAATGTGGAGAGAGAGATGCACAGCTTTTTGCTCCCCACCCCCGATATGAATTGTAAAAACTGGGATTTGTAATTAACAAAAAAAATAAGTTTATTAACTACAAAAGGTAAATTTTAAGTGATTAAAAGGATAGCAAACAGAACAAAGCAGATTACTGAGCAAATAAAACCAAACGCAAACTAAGCTTAATACACTCAAGATACAGGTTACAAAATGTAATTTCTCACCCTCAATGTTGTTTTAGGAAAGTTGCAGAGTTTCTGTAGCTTAGAGTTCCAGTTATTACTCTTTACAGACTGGATCCCTGTCTCAGCCTGGACTCAGCCCCTGCCTTTCCCTTCAAGTGTTTTTAGCAATCTTTCTTCTTGGATGGGGAGGCAATGGAGAAGAGTCCTGATTGATTTACTCCCCAGCCTTAAATAGAATTTACATAAGGCGGGGGAACCCTTTATCTCCAGTTGAAAAATACCAGTAGTGACCAAGGTGGCATTCCATACCAGGTGACATCATCAGATGACCCTGCACTATCAAAGCAGCATCCCAGGAAGCTCCTCAGGAAGGTGGGAGATTAGTATCTTCAAAGTTCTATTGTCCTTCTTAAATGGCTTATTCAGGCTGATTGCCTACTATCTGGTGGGTGTTCCCCTAAGTACACATACAATTGCAATTGTTACATAGTCAATATTACTAACGTCAGATACAGAAATGATCCATTTATACAAATTGGATAATCACATTCAGCAAACCATAACCTTTACAATGATGTCTTACATGGCCCATCTTGCATAAAACATATCTTAGTTATGCCGTATTCAGATCACAACAATATTTCTATGAAGAATATGGGGTGTAACATCACAACATGACTGTGACTTTATCTGATCAGAAATTTCAATAACCTTGGCATGTTGTGAATAAGAATTTTAAGTCTTTGCAAAGTGTGAGAGTAGTCAGCTCCCACAACAGAGGCTTTTCTGGGCTGCTATATAAAATATGGCCGGTCTTTTTGGACCACTAACAGTATGGGAATGGTCTTCCAGTGAACAGGGTTTTTCCTTGTGTAAACCCAATGTCCAGGGGAAAGAGGTCTAAACTCCCTGTGTTGGTAAAAAGGGGAAAGGGTTGCCATGGAGAGCTTTATTTGCATAGGCACCCTACTGCAATTCCTTCAGAAACACTTGGGAAGTCACCAGAATTAGACATGAACTTGGATTTGGAGCGATAAGGGAGCCCAGTGAAGCAAGAAGAAGGGAAAGTTGGAATTATAGTTGTGCAGGGCTTCAAAGGACTTTGAGGGGTCATCAAGGCCAGCTTCCTGAACTGAGGCAGGACCCAGTAAACCTAAACCATCTCTGACAGGTATTGTCCAACCTGTTCTTAAAAACCTCTAATGATGGGGATTACACAGCCCCTCTTGGAAGTCTGTGCTAGTGCTGAACTAACCTTGTAGTTAAAAAGTTTTTCCTAATAGCTAATCTAAATCACCCTTGCTGCAGATTAAGCCCATTACTTTTTGTCCTTCCTTCACTGGAGGTGGATAAGAGTTGCTCACACTCCTCTTTATAACTTCCATTAACATATTTGAAGACTATCATCTTCCTCCCCCACCCCCACCCCCCCCAGCCAACCCAACCCAACCCAACCCAATCTTCTTTTCTCAGACTAAACATGCCCAATTTTTTTAAACCTTTCCTCAGAGGTCAGGTTTACTGAAACTTTTGTCATTTTTGTTGCTCTGCTCTCTCTCCAATTTATCTACATCTTTGCTAAAGTGTGGCACCCAGAACGGGACACAATGCTCCACCTGAGGCCTTGCCAGTGCTGAGTAGAGTGGGACAGTTACCTCCTATGTCTTACGTACAACACTTTTCTTCATACACCCCACAATGGTATTAACCTTTTTTGCACTTGTACCACATTGCAGACTCATATTCATTTTGTGATTCACCATAACCCTCAGCTTCTTTTCAGCAGTACTACTGCCTAGCTAGCTATTCGCCATTTTGTATTTGTGCATTTGATTCTTCCATTCTAAGTGAAGTACTTTGCACTTGTCTTTATTGAATTTCATCCTTATTTCAGACAAATTCTCCAATCTGTCAAGAGCATTTTGAATTCTAATCCTTGAACCCCTCCCAGTTTAGTGTCATCCACAAATTTTCTAAGCATGCTCTCCACTCCACTTTCCAAGCCATTAATGAAAATATTGATAGTACTGGGCCCAGAACTGACTCCTTTGCCACCCCGCTAGTTAGGCTCTCCAAGTTTGACAGTGAATAATTGATAACTACACTTTGAGTATGCTCTTTCAATCAGTTCAAACTTCCACCTTATAGTAATTTCATCCAGATCACATTTCCCTAGTTTGCTTATGAGAATGTGATGTGGCACTGTGTCAAAAGCATTCCTAAAATCAAGATATATCATTTGTACTGCTTCCCTCCATCCCTATTTGTCTGAACTTTCTGGCCCTGGCCATGTAATGCCCATGATCCAAAAGGGGAGAGCTAGGTTTTCACTTACTTTAAAATGTTTTTTTTTTATTGATTGGCATTATTGTAAACACCACAACATTGAAAATTTCCCATGAAAGCTATTTTAGTTTATAATCAACTTTACTAATCATGTATGTAAAACCAAAGCATACCTTGTAGGTCTACACATCTGAGCTTCCTAGAAAAATATACTTTAAAAACTCTTCCAAAGTGGTGAGTTACCTGCTGAATAGGTGAGAGGTGTCTCAGGGTATGTCTATTTTGCAATCATGGGGTGTAATTGCAGCTTGTGTAGACATACCTGAGCTAACTTTAATCTAGATAGCTCAGGTACTGGAACAGTGAAGCTGCAGAAGCACTGGCTTGAATGCAAGCGGTATAAGCCAGTCCAGAAACCTGGACAATTACTTGGGCATCTTGCCCCCACTGAAGCCTGTGCTGCTATGGTTTCACTGCTCTGGTACCATGATATGCAATCCATGAGCTTCAATCACATCCCATGACTGCAGTGTAGACACACTCTCACTGTCCTTTTTGACTACTTTGCCAGACAAGCAGCCAGCTCAGTACCCCAGTGCCTTTCCAGTTGCTTGTGTTCACCAAGTCCCACTGGCCTCTTGGATTCATTCTCTCAATGACAACTAATCTCTGCTGTCGAAAGAGATACAAACTCTTGCCCAGGCATGCTGCCATTTACTATTTTTTCTTTATATTCTTCAGGCTATGTGGTGATCAATGAGTTAGATTAATTTTAATGGTTCGTTTAGTTCATTTTGAAGTTGAATTTTTCTGATTCTCTGAAAGAGCCATTTTTGTTTAAAAAATTAACATACACCCCCTATTAGCTCATCTTGAATTGACAGCAAGATTATTAAAGTCATTGATGAAGGAAATCCAGAGTTAAGGTTGATAATCCACTGTTATTTTGACTTGGTTATTTAATTGTTATTATTTGTTGTTTTTCAGTATCATGTTCAGGAAATAAGGTCCCAAAAAGCAGTGAAAATTATGAGCAAACTATGCAGATTTGGGGCCAGATTCAAATTATATTATTGTAACCCTTCTGCCAGGTGAAGACAGCAGCAAACAGGGCAGGGTTCAATATCTAGGGGTTCCTTTTCAACAACACAACACAGAACTGGCTTGATCCCCTGTCATAAATATAAAGGGAAGGGTAAACCCCTTTGAAATCCCTCCTGGCCAGGGGAAAGCTCCTCTCACCTGTAAAGGGTTAAGAAGCTAAAGGTAACCTCGCTGGCACCTGACCAAAATGACCAATGAGGAGACAAGATACTTTCAAAAGCTGGGAGGAGGGAGAGGAACAAAGGGTCTGTCTGTATGCTGCTCTTGCCAGGGACAGAACAGGAATGGAGTCTTAGAACTTTTAGTAAGTAATCTTGCTAGGTATGTGTTAGATTATGGTTTCTTTAAATGGCTGAGAAAAGCATTGTGCTGAATAGAATAACTATTTCTGTCTGTGTATCTTTTTTGTAACTTAAGGTTTTGCCTAGAGGGGTTCTCTATGTTTTTGAATCTAATTACCCTGTAAGATATCTACCATCCTGATTTTACAGGGGGGATTTCTTTATTTCTATTTACTTCTATTTTTTATTAAAAGTCTTCTTGTAAAAACTGAATGCTTTTTCATTGTTCTCAGATCCAAGGGTTTGGGTCTGTGGTCACCCATGCAAATTGGTGAGGCTTTTTATCCAACATTTCCCAGGAAAGGGGGGGTGCAAGTGTTGGGAGGATTGTTCATTGTTCTTAAGATCCAAGGGTCTGGGTCTGTAGTCACCTAGGCAAATTGGTGAGGCTTTTTACCAACCCTTGTCCAGGAAGTGGGGTGCAAGGTTTTGGGAAGTATTTTGGGGGGAAAGACGCGTCCAAACAGCTCTTCCCCAGTAACCAGTATTAGTTTGGTGGTGGTAGCGGCCATTCCAAGGATAACGGGTGTAATATTTTGTACCTTGGGGAAGTTTTGACCTAAGCTGGTAAAGATAAGCTTAGGAGGTTTTTCATGCAGGTCCCCACATCTGTACCCTAGAGTTCAGAGTGGGGGAGGAACCTTGACATCCCCCCACCCAGTAACCTGGGGAAATTACACACCACCCCTGGATGCCTCTGAGAGGAAATACTTCCCCACTCACAAGCACAGAGTCTGAGTGTAGAAAAGAAACTTTTAATGAAAGGAGGGAAGTCACGCAACATTAACTAGCAACATTAACTTGCTCTGCCATCTGAGCACTTGCTCTGGCTAGCCGACCCACCAGCTGCAGTTCCTTGCCACCGGGCCGCCCCACCAGCCGACTGCTTGCCACTTTTGCTCGTTGCCCATCAGTTACCTTGTGCTGCTACCTGCCTCTCTGCTGTGACCTCTGTAGGTCAATCTCTTAGTGATTTTTAGCTCTCAGCAGGCTGGGCAGAAACAGTACCCCATCAAAGTGATTTCAGCTCTTATTGAGTACTTGAAATAACAAAAGGCTCCTAATAAAGCCTATTTAGCTCTATATTTGAACAGTGGGGAAGAACAGGTTAAACCAGACCGTGGACCCTTAGAGAGAGTCCATACCTCTTGGCTGGGATACTTGTCCCCACCCCTCTTACTTTCACAGGGGTCTGGCATTCAAGGTCCTTGCTTAATGAAGTCCTTTCAGCTGAGGGTGACCCCCTCATTTGGGATGGGTTAAGCACAGTTCTTCTCCCCTTTATTCTCCCCATTTGGGCCTTGGCAGGTTGAGAGATATGGTGGCTGTAACTCAAACTTTTCTCTTTCCTAGATGTGTCAGATTCCCTCACCCTACCAGGACTTGTGAATTTTATCCACATTTTTGTTGTGATCCATGTTTAGGAAGGATGCACTCTCATTTCTGCTTCTGAATTTGCCTTTCATGCATAAACACTGGGGTTGTCTCACAATAAGGCATCCTTTGCAGACCTGTTAGGTCTCCTGTTTTCTCCAGGAGAATCCTGATTGTGTTTGTTCTTTCATGGTCTCCTGAATCACCTAGGGAAACAGGATTATTTGACAGGACATAGGGCTAGATGCTCTACCCACAAACACTCCTAGTCACTAAGGTCTCAGGTAGGTTGAAACCAATGGGACTATTCGTGTGATTCACTGCTCACAGATACTGATAAGGAATTCTCAATCTGGTGCTTAGTAATAACAGACTGTTGAAAACCTGTAACATTTTTTAATCAGCCTTTACCTATCATATTAGAAATATGAGTCTGGGCAATTTGGAGGGTAGTCAAATAAAGGTTTAATATTTCTAAGAGTACAATAATATATTATATTCACTAAAGAAATATAGAGGGTCTATTTTCTGGTAAACCAATCGTGAGCAGCTGAAAAAAAGGATAAAATGTAGAACAGTGAAAAAGTGTACATCTAAAGTGAATTTAGGCAGATGTAGTTTGGATATAGAATAAGTTACAGTCCAAATATCTTTACTGTTGTTACATCAAGCTTTAATAGGCCTTGTAATTGTTTTTGGATGCCAAACATATGGGTCAATGAAAGACACAAAAATAGATCATGTGTGAGTCAGACAGCAGTATTGAGAATGTGATGTGTTGCATTTTCCTGTTAACATTTTACAAGGGGTAGGAGATGAGGGGTCATTAAGGTTAATGGGAATTATTAGATTTGAAAGCCTTGGTGTATACCAAAACTAAAGAGGAATTCTACCTTAGTAAATAAACAAACAAACAAAAGAACTTTAACAAAAGAATACTGGATACATTTATTTTCTCAGAAGAGATGGAGTGATTTGATAGTAGTTTTTGGATACACAGAAAGCAGTAAAAAACAGTTTGATTTAAACACAGTTGAATTGGCAATCTCAGATTGCTTGATGGTGTTGTCCAACTGAATCCAAAATAAACCCTTCCTTTATGACTGAGCACAGGAAAATGTCAGTAAATGGAATTGACAATCAAAGATTTACTCCCAGATCTGAAAATACCTTATATAGAAAAGCAAAGCTACAGCAGCTCTCTCTCCCTCCTAGAATTTAATGTATCTGAATTCTGAAGTTTAGGTACCTAAAGAAAATTTAAATACCTGCTTATTACTATTTTTTTTTTACTAGTTAAATGGTGAAGATGTGGGTTAAACCCACAGGGGGATATAATATCAAACTCCTTGACTACTGGCACTAAGAACATAAGAATGGCCCTACTGGGTCACACCAAAGGTCCATCTATCCAGTATCCTGTCTTCTGACAGTGGCCAGTGACAGGTGCCCCAGAGGGAAGGAACAGAACAGGTAATCATCAAGTGATCCATCCCCTGTTGCTCATTCCCAGCTTCTGGCAAACGAGGGTAGGGACACCATTCCTGCCCATCCTGGCTAATAGCCATTGATGGACTTATCCTCCATGAATTTATCTAGTTCTTTTTTGAACCCTGTTATGGTCTTGGCCTTCACAACATCCTCTGGCAAGGAGTTCCACAGGTTGACTGTGCATTGTTTGAAGAAATACTTCCTTTTATTTGTTTTAAACCTACTGCCTATTAATTTCATTTGGTGGCCCCTAGTTCTTGTGTTATGAGACGTAGTAAACAACACTTCCTTATCTACTTTCTCTACACCAGTCATCATTTTATAGACCTCAATCATATCTCCCCTTAGTCATCTCTTTTCCAAGCTGAAAAGTCCCAGTCTTATTAATCTCTCCTCATACGGAAGCCGTTCCATACCTCTAATCATTTTTGTTGCTCTTTTCTGAACCTTTTCCAATTCCAATATATCTTTTTTGAGATGGGGTGACCACATCAGCACACAGTATTCAAGATGTGTGTGTACCATGGATTTATACAGAGGCTACATGTGAAGTGTCATGTCAGTTATATTATACAGCAAAGAGATATTTTTCTACTGTATATTCTTAATGAGTTGACATTTATTTATTTCCTATCTAACTTTTATGTTTTGAAAATTATGTTTAGATTAGTGCATATTGTTTGTTTAATAGTAAAGACCTAATCCAAGACCCACTGAAGTCTCAGACAGACTCAAATTAATTTCAGTGAGCTTTTGGATAAAGCTTTCTTCCAGGCCCCAATTCTGCAATCCTCGTTCATGTAAGTAATCCTTACCTGTATACTTAGTGGAATTTTTGCATTAGATTTACTCATCTGAAAAGAGAAGAGTTGTAGGATCAGGCCTAAAACGTGAAAATTATCTTGACTTTTCTTCTCTAAATCCTGCTTTTATTTTTCTTCGTACTATAGGGATTATTATATAATAGTGTATACTGTAGTTCAAATTTTCCTATTCACCATCCAGAGTATGATTATTAATATTGTTGTTATTATTCTAGACTAACAAAGATCACTTTCTAACATAAAAGAAGAAAGAAAAGAAAATGGAAAACCTGGAGAGAAAAAATATACAAGCAATTATAACAAACAACACTTGAAATGTGTCAGACTATTCAAAGTGGGGTTAGGGAAGGATGAAGAAAATGAATAGAGAACATAACACTAAGAAATGAAATGGGGACCCAGGAGGAGTTAGTGAATGACATAGCTATCTATTGTTGTTATATTTAAACATTGCCTGTAGTGATTGCTGCTCCAATATTTCAGCACTCTTGTGTGTGCATGAGAACTGCAAAGTGAGGTAGAAGCTTAACTGCTCCCTGATGAACAGGAGATAAACTCCAGGTTAGCTTTTCCCCGAGCACAGATACTTCAGGGAAGGTCTATAAGAAAAGATTATTGGGAGACAAAAAGGGGTGAATATCTTCAAGAAGGGAAGATTTCACACCCAGCACTCATAAGATTGGGTTGAATCCTGACCTGGTGAGTTTTTCTGTTTATTTTCTGGTTTTGACTCCATTCCACTTTTATGTTGTAGCCCTCTTTTCCTCAAGAAATAACTTTCGAGGAAGGGCCTTAGTTGGATTTTATTTCTCTGAACCTTTCCACTGGCTAACAGTGAAACTGACTACAATGGATAAAAAACAACAGTGAAGCTGATTATCTGTTCCAGCTGTGTCCAAGCAGGAGTTACAGATTCTACTATCTTCTCTGAGTAAGTTTCATCTGATTGCACAGACATATGTCATAAATAAACTGCCAGGTCTGCTCAGGCACATGTGAGCTGAAACCTTGTCCCTTTATGGGTGATAAAACCCTCTGGGAATACCTAGCCCAGTGTTAACAGGAATTGATAGTATCTCCATGAGAGTCTTATCCAACTACCATGGAAGTCAAGCTCCTGAAGACCTGCTGGCATGTTTTTTTTTCAGGAAATCATCACTCCACATTCACAATTTACCTAGTTATCAGTCAGCTCCTAAATTCCCTTTTCTGCATGAAAGTCATTGAGAAGGTCTTGGTGAGCCAAGTCCTGCAGCATGTTCCAGTGTTTTGGATTTCATGCCATCAGCTTCTGAGGTGGTCATGTCTAGGAAACAGAATTAATTTTGGTGGTCAACACTGCGTTTATAGCCTTCTGTACTCTTTGGAATTGGCAGGGGGAGAGAAAAATATAGCCCACACTTATTGTTAAAGAAAAGAATTCCAACACTAAAAGGGTTAACTAAAAATTCCAGAGTTTTACAGAAACTTTTAGTTTTGTGATTTGGAAGCAAATATTCATACAAATCAACTAACATCCATGACAATTATCAGCCTCAAGAAAATTAGCTGTAAAATTCTTTCTTTTTTATTTTTGTTGTGGGAGAGAAGGTGGGTGGAGTACAGTGGGAGCTCACAGAACATATGTTGTTGCTCATTATGTAGTGCAACAGGAAACAGTAATTAAGGAAGCTGAGTGAAAGGCATTAACAACATCATCTAAAGCAATGGTTCTCGACCTGTCATATACTGTGACTCTATGTTACAACAGGAAAAAAAAGTCAATATCCTCTTCCCATGGGTTCAGGAACCCCCTCCCACCTAGCCATTAAAAAGACAAGGTGGTCATACCACTTCCCCACACACATATACACACACACCTGGGCCTCTTCATGACCCCTTCCTTACCACCCATAATTACGACTCTTACGTTGAGAAATTATGATCTAAAGCAACAACTTGCGTAGGTCATGACTTCCTAGAAAGACACCCATAGAAAATTAAGACTTCAATACGTTAAAAAAAATAAAAAAGACTGCTAGTCAACCACTCATGTTCTGGCTCATATAATACAGGAGTCCCCAATCCTGCAGCCTTTCTGAAGAGAAAACTGCCATAAATGATATTGCAAGGGTCCCTTAAGTCAAGACTGCAGGACAGGCACCTTAATATGCAGAATATACAGTAACATGGTTTCCACCACACTTTGTTGTCACGTCAAATGTGTTTTTTGAAAGTAGATCATCTGCTAAACCTATTTGTGTGTGTAGGAGGTAAGGAATAATAATTAGAGTTGGTCAGAAAATGTCCTGTGGAATAATTTTCCGTTGGAAAATACTGACTTGACAAAACTGAAATGGTTCGTGAGAACTTATCAATGTCACTGAAATTTACAATGAAAAATGATCAAAGCATTTTATTGTGATAAAGTCCAAGTGTCTTATTTTGATAAGCTCAAAGTGCTTCATTTTGACTTTATATCAGCTGTTATATATAGCATAATATAATGCTTTGGTATTTCATTTCAATATTTCTGAGGTGACATTTTTCAGAAATTTTGTTTGGCAGCAAATTTAAACATTTTGATGTTTTGTTCCAATTCAGGATAAAATTTCAGAATGCTGGAATTTCCTGCAGAATGGAAATTCTGAGTTTCAATCAGCTATAATAAAAAGGAAAATTATAGCACTTCTGAAGTATTTTTCACAGAAGCGATGCCTAACATAGTATCTGCTGGCTTATGATTTCGTCTTTGCCTTTTGTTTTTCCCCATAGGTCTCCTCCAGGTTGTAGAGACCTTCTTTCTATTGGAATTACATATTTAGATTTCAAGTTTCAATTCACTCCATCATTTTGTGGAAAGCCACTTTCTACATAAGCAACAGAGCTGCTTTATTTATATATACATAGTAATATTGAAAAATACAAATGTGTACATGGTACAGCACTATTTTCAGATATTTTTTCTGAGTATTTCCTTTTGGAGCTCTCCATACAGTGGGGGCTTTGTGAGCTTTTCCTTCCTCTAAACCTGTAGCCTTTGTAGCCGTCAGCAAATTTATTTAATGATTTTTTCCATACTGGGAACCCTTCTGAGATTGAAGCAATGTGTCCAGTGGTTAGAGTCAGGGGCTGCAAGTCAAGAGACCTGAATTCTATTCGTGGCTCTGCCTGACCTGCTGTGATACCTTTTGCACTTCCCTTTTACCCTCAGTGAAAAGAAAATAGCTTTGATTTTCGCAATTACTTGAATATATTACTGGAACAAACTGGTGTGCCTCATCCATAGCATCTTAAATGCATGTTCCATCATCTAGTTTCATTCGGTGGTCTGCTAAAATAGCATGGTGCTAGTCTATATCACTTTTATCGATGATGCAGATCAACAGCCAATGGAATGCTTTTGAAAAAAAATCTAAGGAGAGAATGTTAAAAGGGTACCATGGGGTATGGGTTGGAAGGGGGACTGGAATAAGTTGGCCAGTATCAAGTACCAATATTCAATAGCAGAAGATGATAATTTACTGTTACTGCCCAGATATATTTCTCTGACTCTTCTCTTCAGGCATACTCTATGAGAATATATTGTTTTAATGTGATACAGAAGATTTCAATTAACAGTAAAGTACTGAACAAATCTTATTTTGAAAATAAAAAATAATAAACTCAACAGCATTAGCTGATAATGATAAAAATAATGGCAGTATGTTTATTGTGAACAACAGATTTCCTCATATTTGCTTGCTGGTTCTCAGCTAAATTACTCTTGAGACAACTATCTCTTATGCACCTCAGCTATGTAGCTTCAAACATATCCTGGGAAAGAATTTGGTATGTAACAGGGTTTCTATTTTCCCCTGTGATTTCAGGAGCCAGGTGAATTTAAGTAAAATTTCTGAGTAGACACCTCAGCTGGTTATTATGCAGAAACTTGACACACTGAGTTAATGTATTGTGCAGTTCCCAAAATTGCAAAAATGTCAGTCTCATTAGGGTTACAGCTGGTGCAGTGTGGGGGCAGAAAGCCTCTTGAATTCATTGCGCCATGCCAATTACCGTAGTTCCTTTCTAATACTGTCAAAGATGTCGTAATGAGCAATGTTAGCAAAGGTATCATTTATGGGGTCAGTTCTACAGTGTTGTGGCTGTAGTTATTACTGCTGTACTGCACTGAAAACTAAACTCCTTGGGATGACTTCTCTCACCCCACCAATGACACTTCTTTTTCATTTTCTTTTTCCCTTCGGAATCCACACATGTGAGCTCTTCATTGAGCACAACTTATTTGCATTTCCTTAGCTAAGGTTAAAACCAGAAGACCTGCATAAACCCTATTCACCCTGGTTAATGGAGGAGGTTGAATTAGCTATTTTAAATCTAGTTTTAGTAAGTTCCTGTGGAGAGTGTTGGATTTAAGGTATGTCTACACGACAAGTTCTATAGCAGAAGAGCTGCCGTGCTACAGCTACGCCTGTATAGTATAGACACTTGCTACAGTGACAAAAGGGGTTTGTTGTCCCTGTAGTAAATCCACCTCCTTGAGAGGTTAATGGGCACATTGACAGTGAGGGGTTAAGCCAACCTAACTCTGTCGCATAGGGAGTGACATTTTTCACAATCAACATAAATTTTAGGTGTAGACCAGGCCTTAGGGAATATTAAGAAGGGCTCAATCATGTGAGGTGCTCAACACTTCGTGCAGAACAGTGCTCAGAACAGTGCAGAATTAATCCAGTCCTAAGTTATTCCTGTATCAAGAATGTCCTTCCAAAAGCTACCTTTTTTAGGGCAAGGGTTTGTTGTAAAATCTTGTAATACGAATTCTAAATTTCATTTCTTTTTTAACTTTAACAGTTTCCTCTGTTTTGGTCAAGGTTCCATTTTTTACCAGCCATTGGAAAGCTAGAAATATACTCCTACTTTATGACCTTTCTACAGTATTTTCCACTGGGACATTAAAGGTAGGTTATTTATCATTTTATAGATTTCCCGTCTCTTCTCTTGGGGGGGATCTTGCCTTTCCTTGTTTCATTGACTAAATGTGCTCATTATTTAGTCTCAAGCCTGTGCCTGGGGTGCATCCCCTCTAATGATTAAGTTTCCTTGGCAGATCAACTACTATAGAAAATGTTTATGGGATTTAAATCTGTTTTGTGATTCATTTCATCTTTCAGGCCTTTCTTGATTAGCTTCGAGCTTTGCTTTTTTCATATCCATTGGTCACATGTCACTTGAGCTTTCTATGTAGTTTTCATTACTGTCATCGTTGTGTAATATTATTACCATAACTGCCGAGGGCAGAGAAGCTCGTCAACAGCTCTCCACTAAAGGCAACTTGTGAGTAGTACATTTTTCTCTTGTATATTAACTTTTCAGCTTTTGCAATGGCACTAGGTATTTAAAATCTTATATAGTGATAACAGGGATTTCCCACTCTGTTCCTGTGTCTGCACTATGCACACATTAAACAAAATATGATTCAACCTCTCACCCCATTCCCTAGGGCCTCTTTTTATTTTTAAATAAAGTAACAAAGCCCTCTGACAGGAATGTGCTTGCAAAGACAAAAGGGGTTTTCTCAGCTGGACTTCTGGTTCCTCACTGCCACACAGCATTTTATGACTCTAAATTGGAGCCAAAGAAATCCATGTGGTCTAGCTGTCAGTGTGAGTCAGTAGAATAGTTCTGCATCCAAGCACGGAGTCCTAAAGTCTGATATCTTTGCTAAACATAGCAATTGTTATGTATGCAACTGTACGTGAACAGTTATAGGTGCAATACTGTTTCTACATATTTCTAAAGATTAACAGATAAGGAAACACTCGATATTAAAAGGAAACAAATATAAAACAAATGTAAGCAAATATTCTTACATATATTTATAATAAAATAAGCTGTAAAATTCATGCCTGTGGAATAGTGATTCTTATATAAAATGCTAGGCCTGGGACTGTTTACCTTGATGGGGGACTGTTAGGATATAGATATTCAGGCCTGTCTGTAAAGGCCTATACTCTAAGAATTTAGGTGTATTCTTATCACTTGGCTAATTATAGAGGTATAAAAGAAAGAATCAAAATCACTGTCTGCTGGTGTAAGGGCCTTCTCTTACTGTGACAGTCTGAGGCCCTGTTCTTAGGCTAAGGCCTTTGGCTAAGCAGCAGAGGCAGCCATAAGCTAGGAAGCGAACGGTCACATCCTCACATTCCAAACTAGTCATATTGAAATAAGGTGCTATTGGGCTGTTAGGCAGTATCAGGACAGGATTGTATTCCTATCACCTCCAGAGAAAGGGAAGTGCCTAGAAAATGTAAAAGGAAACTTAGTTTGATAGCATCCTGTCTGGCAAGAACTCACTTATCAATAGCTGGGATGTGAAATCCTCACTTCTGTATTGTCTTGTCATTATAGTTCCCACTTTGCTATTGTTCGTCTGTATAATCTCTCTGGTTCTGTGATTGTTCCTGTCTGATGTATAATTAATTTTGCTGGGTGTAAACTAATTAAGGTGGTGGGATATAATTGGTTACATAATCATGTTACAATATGTTAGGATTGGTTAGTTAAATTTCAGGAAAATGATTGGTTAAGGTATAGCTAAGCAGAACTCAAGTTTTACTATATAATCTGTAGTCAATGAGGAAGTGAGTGGGTGTGGGTGGGCGGGCGTGTGGATGAGGGAGATGGGAACAGGGAATGGGGGTAAGAAAATTGGAATCATGTTTTGCTAAAGGGGGAAATGGGAACAGGGAATGGGAGTAAGGAAGTTGGAATCATGTTTGGCTAAAGGTAGGAATGGGAACAGGGACACAGGTGTAAGGCTCTGTGGTGTCAGAGCTGGGAAGGAGGATACTAAGGAAGGAAACTGGAATCATGCTTGCTGGAAGTTCACCCCAATAAACATCGAATTGTTTGCACCTTTGGACTTCGGGTATTGTTGCTCTCTGTTCATGCGAGAAGGACCAGGGAAGTAAGTGGGTGAAGGAATAAGCCCCCTAACAGGGACAAATAAGAGGGGACAGGATACAGATAGGTATAACGATTAATGGTAAGAGAATGGAGATCAGGAACCTTCCATTTGCCCTGGCTCACAGTAGAAGAGCAAAGAGACACTCTGAAATTGAAAGGAGGCAAATTCAAAACTGACAAAGCCCCACCCTTACATAGGATTAGCAGCAACAGCAAGCTTTTTCACATAACATTCAATTAAGCTGTGGAGTTCACTGCAACAAGATAGCACTGTGGTCAGTACTTAGAAGTGGAGTTGGCAGGAAAATGGGGTATTTTACTGCAGTGTGTGTGTATATATGTGTGTGTTTTCAGCAACTGCAAACCAGAACTTCTGGGTTTTGTCCAGAACTGTTCAGTTTGCAGGTTTTCAATTTTCTGATTAAAAATCAAAGATTTTCTGTGAAAGCAGATCCTTTCTGGGAGAGTTTTGGAAAGTATATAAACAAACATGTTTCAAGGCAAAAGTTAACTTCTTATTAATGAAGGTTAGAAAGAAACTTTCCTGAAGGGCAATTTTCCCTCTCCACCCCCTGCATAACAGTCCACATGTAGGTTTTCTTCTTCAGAAACATCTGATGTTGAAAATTGTTATAAATAGGATATTCAACTATAAGGACCACTGGTCTGATCAAGTATGGCAATTTCTGTGTTCCTGTTACAAGTAAATAGTTTAGTATGTTTAAAAAAATTATATTAAAAATGAGCACGAATACCATCTGGCCTTCTCACTAGGCAGGTTAAGTTACAATAAGCATCAATCTTCCTGGTCCCAAATCATCAACTGGGAAGAGAGGCAGTAGGCCAGTACACTGCATAGTAATGCACTGCTAAGTGCATTGTGGAGGGTTTACGCCTTCCTCTATAAAGCATTGGTAGTAGCCACTTCTAGGATCACACTAGATGGTCTATTGTAGTTTGGAAACTCTATAGTAGGATTGTCCAATGGCTAGCTGACCTACTGGTCAGGCCAGGGTCCTACAGTTTCTGCCAGCATAGTCATCCTAGAGGGGGCTCCCTGACTGTGGTCTCAATTACTCCCATGTGCTCATATCCCGCCAGAGGTTCTGTCCCGAGTGAAGAGCAGGCAGGAGGAACAAGGTAGTGGGACCCAGGCCCACCCACTCCACCAGGTCCCAACCCAGGGCCCAAGGGGTTTTCCAAAGCATCCAGCCTAGTTAGTTAGCTACCCCAAAGTAGGCTTTCCTTTGGGTCACTTCCTAAGAGTCTGGAGCCCTTCAGTTTGGGACATGGTCAGTGGCTTAGGAGACTCTCCTGGGTCTCTTAATGTAGTGTTCAAGTGATCTCCTTTAGGGTTTTCAATTGGCAAAGTGGGGATGGGGAGGAATCCAAATCCCAGGTGCTAGAGCAGCCTTTACAAAGTTGTAGCCTCTCCTGAGACAGTTCTCAGCACCAGTCTAGCTTTCTGGTGCAGCATGCAGCTCTTCTCCCCTTTCCTGGGGCCACCAGTGTCCTTTTAAATGTTCCTTCACTGGGAACAAACCCCACACCTACTGAAGGTGGATAGAAATCTGGCTAGATTGTCGGGCTCAACAGGTAGTGATAAATGGCTCAATGTCTAGTTGGCAGCCGGTATCAAGCGGAGTGCCCCAGGGGTCAGTTTTGTTCAACATCTTTATTAATGATCTGGATGATGGGATTAACTGCACCCTCAGCAAGCTCACAGATGACACCAAGCTGGGGGGAGAGGTAGATACGATGGAGGGTAGGGATAGGATCCAGAGTAACCTAGACAAATTGGAGGATTGGGCCAAAAGAAATCTGATGAGGTTCAACAAGGACAAGTGCAGAGTTCTGCACTTAGGAAGGAAGAATCCCATGCACCGCTACAGGCTGGGGACCGAATGGCTAAGCAGCAGTTCTGCAGAAAAGAACCTGGGGATTACAGTAGACGAGAAGCTGGATATGAGTCAGCAGTGTGCCCTTGTTGCCAAGAAGGCCAGTGGCATATTGGGCTGTATTAGTAGGAGCATTGCCAGCAGATCGAAGAAAGTGATTATTCCCCTCTATTCGGCACTGGTGAAGCCACACCTGGAGTATTGTGTCCAGTTTTGATCCCCCCACCTCAGAAGGGATGTGGACAAATTGGAGAGAATCCAGCGGAGGGCAACAAAAATGATTAGGGGGCTGGGGCATATGACTTACGAGGAGAGGCTGAGGGAACTGGGGTTATTTAGTCTGCAGAAGAGAAGAGGAAGGGGGGATTTGTTAGCAGCCTTCAATTACCTGAAGGCGGTTCCAAAGAGGATGGAGCTAGGCTGTTCTCCATGGTAGCAGATGACAGAACGAGGAGTAATGGTCTCAAGTTGCAGTGTGGGAGGTCTAGTTTGGATATTAGGAAACACTATTTCACTAGGAGGGTGGTGAAGCACTGGAAGGGGTTACCTTGGGAGGTGGTAGAATCTCCTTCCTTAGAAGTTTTTAAGGTCAGGCTTGACAAAGCCTTGGCTGGGATGATTTAGTTCGTGTTGGTCCTGTTTTGAGCAGGGGGTTGCACTAGGTAACCTCCTGAGGAAATATAGTACAGACAACTTGATTCTTCCAGAATAGTTTATAAAATGCCTGGTCTACACTGATAATTACGTCAGCATAATTACATCTTGCCGGAGTGTGAAAAATGCACACCCTGAGAGAGGTCGCTGTGCTAACCTAACCCCCGGTATAGACTGCCCTAAGTGGATGGAAGCATTGTTCTGTTGAACTAACTATTGCCTCTTGGGGAGGTGGATTAACCACACTGGTGGGAGAACCTCTCCTATGGCTGGAGTGAGGCTACACTGACGCATGATAGCCGCGTGTGGCACCACTGCGGCTGCACCGCCGTAGCGCTTCAGTGGAGACGCTACCTACAACCATAGGAGGGTTTTCTCCCCAAGAGGCGCTAGCCAGTCGACAGAAGAATTTTGTAACTGTTAAAATTTAGATATCCACTTGCCTGTTTCTACCCACAAATCAGGCATTTAGATACCTAAATGCGACTGGTTATGCTCCCAAAATTATAGGTTGGATTACAACACTGCTGAAAATCATGCTCATAATGAAGTGAATATCTGCCTTTAGAAAACATGTATAGGGGGTACCAGGTATTGAAAACGAAGCATGTTCAAATATTGTGATATAAAGGGCCACATTTACATTAGGACCCATTGCCATCAATAGGAATTTTGCCACTGAGTTCAATTGAGTAGGATTGGGCCCTTCATTTCCAAAAAAATGTGTGTAAATATCCTCATCAAAACCACACAACCACCATATTCTGATCAATGCAGCTGCCTCAGTAAATGAATATAAACTGCTTGTTATTTGAGTTGATCAACATTAACAGCCGGGGAATAAAGTTATCCCTGGGGCATACAGGTGCAAATCTTGTAGATGGCAACACGAGTTGTGCCAGCTTAAACCAACAGTGAATTTGATCATCTTTGTCCCCTCCTTGCAGTTAAAGGGACAGGGTGACTGCAGGCCACATTCTAGAGCATCACCTACTGATATCATTTACCCTGCCTCAAAAACTTCCCATAATATGTTGTACTTAGCAGCAGTACCCCCTGTTTAATACAATGAGAAAAATATTGTAGCTAAGTAAAATTAGATATTAAAAAAAATCAAAAGCCGCAAACAGTATGGCCATATATGTTCACGAAGGGATGACATTTTGTGACAGTCTATTGTTCAGAAGTATGAAGCATTAGAGAAATATTTTGGTCACACCTGACAAACACATATTACCAAGTTTCTCCTAGAGGCACTGCAAAGTCCAACAGGGAAATTAAATCCAAAATCCTGGCATGGACGGTAGCTTACCAAAATTTAAGACAGGGACCTAGTGTCCTTGTCTGGAAAATGTGTACATATTGAACATTTTAAAAGTTCAAATCATGCTTTAAAGACTTAAAGGTGCAGAGAATCCTCCAGCAAGTGACCTGTGTCCCATGCTACAGGGAAGGTGAAAAACCCCCAGGGCCTCTGCCAATCTGCCCTGGAGGAAAAATCCTTCCCAACCCCAAATATGGCGATCAGTTGAACCCTGAGCATGTGGGCAAGACTCACCAGCCAGATACCCAGGAAAGAATTCTCTGTAGTAACTCAGATTCCACCCCATCTAACATCCCATCCCAGGCTATTGGGCCTATTTACCACTAATAGTCAAAGATCAATTAATTGCCAAAATCATGTTATCCCATCATACCATCTCCATAAATTTATTGAGCTTAATCTTGAAGCCAGATAGGTCTTTTGCCCCTACTGCTTCCCTTGAAGGCTGTTCCAGAACTTCACTCCTCTGATGGTTAGAAACCTTTGTCTAATTTCAAGTCTAAACTTCCTGATGGCCAGTTTATATCCATTTGTTCTTGTGTCCACATTGTTACTGAGCTTAAATAATTCCTCTCCCTCTCTGGTATTTATTCCTCTGATATATTTATAGAAAGCAATCATATCTCCCCTCAGCCTTCTTTTGGTTAGGCTAAACAAGCCAAGCTCCTTGAGTCTCCTTTCATAAGACAGGTTTTCCATTCCTCGGATCATCCTAGTAGCCCTTCTCTGTACCTGTTTCAGTTTGAATTCATTCTTCTTAAACATGGGAGACCAGAACTGCACACAGTATTCCAGATGAGGTCTCACCAGTGCCTTGTATAATGGTACCAACACCTCCTTATCTTTACTGGAAATACCTTGCTTGATGCATCCCAAGACCACATTAGCTTTTTTCACAGCCATATCACATTGGTGCTCATAGCCATCCTGTGGTCAACCAATACTCCAAGGTCCTTCTCCTCCTCTTTTACTTCCAACTGATGTGTCCCCAGTTTATAACTAAAATTCTTGTTATTAATACCTAAATACATGACAATTTCATCCTATTACTATTACTCCAGTTTACAAGGTCATCCATATCTTCTGTATGATATCCCGGTCCTTCTCTGAATTGGCAATACCTCCCAGCTTTGTGTCATCCACAAACTTTATTAGCACACTCCCACTTTTTGTGCCAAGGTCAGTTATAAAAAGATTAAATAAGTTTGGTCCCAAAACTGATTCCTGAGGAACTCCACTGGTAACCTCCTTCCAGCCTGACAGTTCACCTTTCAGTGTGACCCGCTGTAGTCTACCCTTTAACCAGTTCCTTATTCACCTTTCAATTTTCATATTCATCCCCATCTTTTCCAATTTAACTAATAATTCCCCATGTGGCACCATATCAAACAACTTACTAAAATCGGGGTAAATTAGATCCACTGCCTTTCCTTTGTCTAAAAAATCTGTTACTTTCTCCAAGAAGGAGATCAGATTGGTTTGGCATGATCTGCCTTTTGTAAAACCACATTATATTTTGTCCCAATTACCATTGACCTCAATGTCCTTAACTACTTTCTCCCTCAAAAATTTTTCCAAGACCTTGCATTATACAGATGTCAAACTAACAGGCCTGTAGTTACCCGGATCACATTTTTTTCCTTTATTAAAATAGGAACTACATTAGCAATTCTCCAGTCATACGGTACAACCCCTGAGTTTACAGATTCATTAAAAATTCTTGTTAATGGGCTTACAATTTCATGTGCAAGTTGCTTTAATATTCTTGGATGAAGATTATCTTGGCCCCCCGATTTAGTCCCATTAAACTGTTTGAGTTTGGCTTCTACCTCGGATATGGTAATATCTATCTCCATATCCTCATTCCTATTTGTCATGCTACCATTATCCCTAAGATCCTCTTTAGCCTTATTAAAGACTGAGCAAAGTATTTGTTTAGATATTGGGCCATGTCTAGATTATCCTTAACCTCCACTCCCTCCTCAGTGTTTAGCGGTCCCACTTCTTCTTTCTTTGTTTTCTTCTTATTTATATGGCTATATAACCTTTTACTGTTGGTTTTAATTCCCTTTGCAAGGTCCAACTGTACTTGACTTTTAGCCTTTCTCACTTTATCCCTACATGTTCTGACCTCAATAAGGTAGCTTTCCTTACTGATCCCTCCCATCTTCCACTCCTTTTATGCTTTCTGCTTTTTCTTAATCACCTCTCTGAGATGCTTGCTCATCCAGCTTGGTCTACAACTCCTGCCTATGATTTTTTTCCTCTTTCTTGGGACGCAGGCTTCCGATAGCTTCTGCAACTTTGACTTGAAGTAATCCCAGGCCTTCTCCCCCTTTGGATCCATAAGTGCTTCACTCCAATCCACTTCCCTAACCAATTTCCTTAATTTTTTAAAATTACCCCATTTGAAATCAAAAACCCTAGTCGCAGATTTATTTTTGTTTATCCTTCCATTCAATTTGAACTGAATTAGCTCATGATCACTCGAGCCAAGGTTGTCCCCTACAACCATTTTTTCTACAAGGTGCTCACTACTCACCAAAACCAAATCTAAAATGGCATCCCCTCTTGCTGGTTCAGCAACTACTTTATGAAGGAATCCATCAGCTATTGCATCTAGGAAAATCTGAGCCCTATTATTATTGCTAGCACTTGCCCTCCAGTCTATATCTGGGAAGTTAAAGTCTCCCATGATCACGCAGTTCCCATTAGTATTTACTTCATTAAAAACATTAAAGAGGTCTCTATCCATATCCAAATTAGATCCCAGTGGTCTATAGCACACCCCACACACTGTCCCAGGGGAAGCTTCAGTAGCTTTCTGCCCCAATGTTATTTTTGCCCAGACAGACTCTGTCTTATCCATCCGTCACTTCTTATTTCTTTACAGTCTACCACATCATTGATATACAATGCTACTCCACCACCTTTGCTTTTATTTCTGTCTTTCCTAAACAGCACATACCCTTCAATACCTGTACTCCAGTCATGACTACTATTCCACCATGTTTCTGTTATCCCTATAATATCTGGTTTCACTTCCTGCACCACTAGCTCTAGTTCCTCCATACCTAGGCTCCTCGCATTGGTGTACAAACATCTTAATTTTTGCTGTTTGGCCTCGCTCACTTTCTTCACCCGATTAAGCACAGACATTCTACCCTCAGTATGACCTATTAGACTGGTATCCACACTGCCCTTCCTCCTTATGTCCTTCTTCTACCCACAGCTGTATCCTTTCTTACTTTATTTTCTTCCCTCTCAATGTTAAAATCCAGCATGGCGATTACCTGGACATCTCCTAACCATCTCCCCCAAATTCCTAGTTTAAAGCTCTTTTAGTCAGTTGTGCAGGCCTCCATCCTAGAAGTCTATTTCCCTCCCTACTCAGATGAAGTCCATCCCGAGAGAACAGTCCTCTATCCATGAATGCCTCCCAGTGGTCATACATCCCAAAGCCCTCCTTATAGCACCTGCGTGAGCCATGTATTGAGCATCATAATCTTGTCACACCTTTGTTGCCCTTCTCTAGGAACAGGTAGAATCCCACTGAAGATCACCTGAGCTTCGATTTCCTTAAGTGTCTTCCCCAGCCTGGCATAGTCTCCCTTGATACGTTCCAGCAATTATTTGTATCGGTATCATTTGTTCCCACATGAAGGACGATTAGTGGATTCTTTCCCACTCCCTTTAGGATCCTCTTCAACCTCAGGTCCACATCCCGTATTTTAGCACCCGGTAGACAGTACACCCTTCTGTTCTCTGGATCAGCTCTGGTTATAGGCCTGTCTATTCTTCTCAGTAAGGAGTCCCCAATCACGTAGACTTGCCTTTTCCTGGTGACGGTGCGATTCTCCGGTCTATCCCCTGTTCCCTCTGGCTGCAAGTCCTTTCCATTCCTATTCTCCCTTGTAATCCTCTTCAAGCCATTCTGTATCCTCCTGGGGCTTATATTTGGTGTTGTCTCCATTGACTCTTCCCCTCTTCCTATAGGACTAGCCGCTCTTCTCTTCTTCCTTGCCCTTCCACCTTCAGTGTCCACCTGCTGTGCCCCTTCTTCATTTTCCAACTCTGCATACCTGTTCTTGAGCTCTATTTCTCCTTCACTAGCCCATCTTTTCCTCTGCCTGGTTCTCTTACTCACATGCTTCCACTGTCCATTTTCTTCACTCAGCAGTCTCCCCTCAGAGTTCTTTGGTCCTGCTTCCATCTGCAAGTCTGAGCTTTTCCCTTCATCGTCCTCATGTCTTTGCTCAATAATCCACTTGAACCTCCTTCTAAACTCAACCAGACTTTCCACCTGCATCTCCAATCCTCAGATCTTTTCTTCCATCAGCTCTACCAGGTGGCACTTCATGCAGATGAAACTCTTTCCAGGTACTTCCTCCAGGATCATGTACATGCCGCAGCTTCCACATCCAATCATCTTCATTGTGTCCTCCACTGCTTGGGTCATTACCACTGCTGCCTCTGTATCTGTCATAGCCTTCCCACCTAAATCCTTTTAGTCCAGGAAACACAAACCACACCAAAACACCGCCACCCACAACAAAAACAACCCCAAACAAGCACGGCAATACAAATTCCCCTTACAAACTCCCACTCAAACTCCCCTATTTACAGCTCTGTTTGCTGACTCCTATGCCGCTGCAGCTGTCCTTTAGCATTTTATGTTCAGGACAATCTCTCTGTGCATGTGGGATTTAGAGCAATTTGAATATTAATATCAGCTCCTTTGTGGGTGGACTGAATCTGTGGAACCCTTTGAAAAAGTGACCCCAAATTTGCATCATGGAATACACCCCTGGCCCTCTTATGGTATTCCAGACTCCAAGACACTCTCACTATGGATGTGGATTTTAGAGCACTCTAAAAGTTCATAAAAGAAGCTTGGATTGGGGTGGCGTCATACCCTGGAAAGCTCTTGATCAAATGACCCCAAATTTTCACCACAAACTCCTACTCTTGTCTCTGTTACAGCATACCAATTTTAAAGGCAATTTACCATGCACATGGATTTCAGAACAGTTAAAAACTGTAAGTAGCTCATTTTAGGGGGGGATTGTATCTCTGGAACCCTTTGAACAAATTACTCCCATTTTGTACCACAAAGTGTACTCCAGCCCCTGTTGTGGAATACGGGTTTTCAAGACAATCTCCCTGTAAGGGAGTGTTAGAGCAATTTGAATATGAAAATCAGCTACTTATTGGGGAAGGCTCAGTATGAAGAACACATTGACCAACTTACCCCAAACATGTACCACTAACTCTGTTCCTGGTCCTGATGAGGCAGAGGAATTTTCAAACAATCTGAGTATGTAAGTGGATTTTAGAGTATTTGATCTGAAATCTTAAACAAAAACCTCTTTCCATAAGCCAAAACTTCCAAAAGGAGCTGCTAACCAAAGCAGAATGCAGCAGAGCCTAGCAATGTGCACAACAAACATTCTTCCACTCTGGTGAGGTCAGGACTCCCACTCCGAGGTTCTTGGGTTCAATTCCCTCATCTGCCTGATGTGGAAAAAGGATGTGAACTTGGGTATCCAACAGGGCAGCAGAGTAGCCTACCTGCTGGGCTGTGGGAGATTCTGGTAGAGAGCTTTCTCAGTCTCTCCACTTGAAACTGTTCTACTTTTTAGGACTAATTAAATACTCACTGGAGCAGGGACTTCAACTTGGGTCTCCCATGTCCTAGAGGGAAAGAAGAAGTAGTAACATTACAGTGTCTGTTAACGGCAAGACTCCACAAGTATAGGTCTTTTTCAGATAACATTTTTCCGTGCTCGAGGCTTAGAGTTAGGCTTGGCAGAATTCAATTTTGTTTTGTATATAATTTTGCTGGATAATATAAATGTTTATTCTTAAGCTTTTTTGTTTGTTTTTTAGCATTTTGTTCACAGGGCACTGGTGCCATTAATAGCCACAGTCACACTCTATTCAGTGGATCACTTCCAATCATCTTCCAAGCCTGCCTCTTCTTAAACACTCTTCTGTAGTTTACATGGTTAATTCCCAGTCTACATACAAGCCTAGAAAATGTAACTTGTCTCATTTTATAAGACTGCTTTATTTCTTTATCATCTTCTTTGGCACTTTCTTTTTTATGCCTGAGCTGGGTCTCTGAACCCATGTCAAAAGGGGCAGTTATATCAGAGGTAAAAGCTGTGGTCCCCTACTGTTTTGGCTGTTGCATTGCTTATATTGCCACCCCAGTGCTTCAGTACTGCAGACATAAGTTAAAGTGAATGTGGAAAGAACAGACCCTATACAAGAGCCACACTAATACAGACAGAGAACCTAATGTGGGCTCCTGTTGTTGCTGTAAGATTTTATATAAAGGTGAATAAACCACCTACATGAAAGTGAGCGCAATCAAGTCAAGGGGGGAAAAACGTAACACACACACACAACCGTACCATGGAACTAGTGACCCAATGCGATTCACATTTCTAGCTAGAATATACTATCTGTCCCTACACTCAAGTAATATTATTATTTGGCAAGGATGGTGAAGCATGAGCAATTCTATGAAAATTGGCCTTGAAATACTATTTGTTTTTGTGCTTTAACAAGAGAAGAAGAGGAAGTAATAGCATGGGAATATTTCTCTCTCTATTTAATGAGAACTCCTATTAAAATGGGGTTTTTACATGTGACATGAGTGTGAATAGATTGGTACCAAACCACAAAAAAGAATGACATCTTGAGGTTTGGAATTGTCATGGCAATAACCCAGATTAGCTGTGCTCCATCTCAACTTGTTTTTTTAAAAAATGCAAAAATCAACATATTGTTATTAAAAGCTCTCATATTTATTTTGTCAGATACCTATTTCATTAATCTGTACAGCTGACAATTTGACATAATCGGCTATGCTGATTAATGAAATGGTTTATCTAAGGAAATAAATATGAGAGCCTTTTTAATAACTATGCTTTGAATTTGATGAAAGAGTTATATCAAATGAGACTAGAGTGCACATATTAAGCAAAACATTCTGATGATTTTCTAGCTGGCTTGGTTAAAGTTCCACTCACTTTTTTTTTTAGGACTCTGTAACAAAATTGAAGAGGACTAACTAAAAAACATGGAATCAAATTATTAAATTCACATATGCCCATTGAATAGAGATCTTCACACATACCTGAAAGCAGAGTTTAATAATTGTAGCAAAATAGGAACATCACTAGACTTTCCAGAAAAAATATATTCTTCTTAGAAGGTTTAGTTATGCTGCAGATTTTCTGAGATTACAGATGAGGCAATTTGAAAAAAATATATAAAAGGAAGGCAAAATTCTTCCCTCTGATCCAGAAAGTGAATCTCTTGGGTGTCTCCCAGATTGAGCACACAGAATTCTCACCGACATCAGCAGAAATTTTGAATGCAGAAGAGGTTCAGAATATGAAACAGAACTCTGTGGTGCACATGAGAGCAGAGAACTTTCCCTTAGATGTTCACCTATTAAATCATAATTGTGTGCTGCCCAGTAGCCTAGTTTTGCCATGACAGTTCTGATCAGTGGGGGGAACTTAAGATAACAGTTCCTAAAATTAAACATTTTGGAGCAGATTGCAAAAGCCAGTTTCAGTAGATGACTTTGAAGCCAATGGAAGTGAAATGAACACCATGCAATATGTATGTAGAAAAAATGTCTGAAAACTGCTCAAAGGAAGTATATAGCTGCTTTTCTGTTTACTTGGTGGCGTGTGTGTGGTTTCTTTGCTCCACATGCAGCTTCTAATTTAGTAGCTATTTTAATAGTCTTTTCTAGATTAGCAATTAGAACACTGCTCCTCACTACACAATAATAACTCTGTGAAGAAATGTGAATCCCACACTTTCATTGTTAACCTTGAAGGTAAGATGCTGGTTCACATGTTTAAACCTCTAGCTGAAGTCAATTTATGCATGGAATTATGTAGCAAGAGAGGTATTACCTGGATAAAATGACCATAGCACTGTAGATAAAGTGAACAGAGGTCAAAGGTTGGTTAGAAGTGCACAAGTATTGTCCCATTTTCCAATGATTTTGTGGATCCTTATAAGGTGAACTAACACATCACCACAAATAATTCTGGGATCCTAAATATATTTATTCTTGCGTTTCTTTGTGAATAAAATTCATGTATGTGAGAGAAATTGTTAAAAGCATCTAAAATATCAGAGGATTATTATCAGAGTGTTAATATCAGCGTATTACATACTCCACTCCAGTTTTAATAACGATCCTGGAATGTCAAAGTGCAGAGGTCAGAGTATGTGAGGAGAACTGTATTCTAGTAAGAAAACAACTTCTCCAGTAGACTTTTAATTAAGTAAATATTTTATAGTTTATTTATCTAACTAATTACATATAACCTACCACTGTGACCTTTATATGCATTGATTTAACTGTTTCACTGCTGCCTTCACTCCCTTACAATAAAGGGATGTTATAATGCGGTGAAGGTGGCCAGTCTTATACTAGTCTTTTGCAAGAGTCCTAGGGCACTTCTAGTATCAGTACAATAATGGAAAAAATAATTAATGCTAACATCATAAAACACAGCAAATGAGTATAGTATGATGTGTCGGGGGGGAGGGCAGAAACTAACATGGCTTTTGAAGGAGTAAATTATGACTCATTTGTTAAAAGTTTTTGAAAAGACTTCACAAAATGCTGTAAAAAGGAAAATGGGCTGATATACAATTGTTTTTCTCTTTCAAAATGCAGTTTATAAAGCTGCTCACAAAAAGCTATTAAGAAAAATCTAGTAACCTCTGGCTAAAATGTAAAGTCGTGACTTGTATTAAAAACTGGCTAAGGGAAAGAAAGTAAAGAGTAGGAATAAATGGACAATTCTCAGAAAAGGAAAAGGTTAATTATGAGATGTCATTGGGATTAGTACAATACATATAAAAAACAATGTTGTTCAATATATTTAGAGGCCTTCAGGCAAGTGGTGTTGACCCATGTGAACTGTTCGACTCGAACCGTAAAAGTACAGTACTTGAAATTAGCTTGGGTTCACATTCTAATCATACCTGCGGAATAGCATTGGTTTCTTTAAAAATGTTCTCTTGTGAATTGGTCATTGAAGCTCTTTGTGAACTTTTCTGCTTTCTCTGAATTCCCACAAACTTTTTCAGGCTGCTGTTCATGGTGTATTTCAAGCTTAAGACCCACTTGACCTATCTTACAGAAATAGGCAAGTCACATAGGTGAACATAATACGGTACATGTCCCATGTCTCCTAGCAATGAAGGGGTTTATCACAGGAGAAGCCATTTTCCTGTTTATGAGGAGGGATCCATTTCAACTAAACTATATGATTCAGCTAGAAACATTTTTTTACAAATCCCACATGTTGTTCTTGTGGCACAGTAAGTCACAGAGGAACCTTATAATTAATCTTCTTGTGATTTGAGATTGACTTAACAGCAGTGGCCTCTTACATTATTACAGCAATTAAGTTCTTGAGCAGGAGATTTGATACTTTTCTTCCACAAACTCCTAGCCTAGCGCCTGACCTATAAGGTCATAGACCAGCAGTGAGGGGGGAAAGCAGTAACAGTGGGATACAAATCTGAGCAAAGCAACAAAGACTGGGGTGGTGAAGAAGGCCCTGCAGAGATGTAGAGAGGAGGCCGACGGTGGCTCTTTGGAACACAGAAACAGCTACCTTCCAATGTTTATAAAAGGCTGAAACCTGCAATAGGCTGTTGCAGCCAAAATGCCCCAGACACTGGGTATTAGGTTGGGGAAGAGGTCAGTTTGATCTCAATATAGGCCAAAGAGGAGGGCCATTACCCTTATAAAGGAGGGAGATGTGTCAGGAAGATGGGGCCTGTGTGCCAGAAAGAGGGAGGGAGGAAGGGAAGTGGGCTGCAGCTTAACTGTCACAATGGGAGCATCATGCCAGCAAGAGGCATGAGGGACAACTGCTGTATCAGGCTGAGAGCAGGGCAGTGCAAAAAGGCCTCCAAATGGGACTGAACTCTGGCCAGTGCAGCCAATAGATTAATCATTAAGTACCTCTCAGGCAAAGAGTGAATTAGAAGGAGTACACCAAGCACTAGGTCTGAGGAGCCCAGTAAGGTACAGTTACCCAAATGTCTTCACCTGTTTTGGTTTGTCCCAGCAGCTGCATTATGCACTACTGTGTTGTTGTTCTATTGTAACTGGCATGGCTAATCCACCACTGAATAACTGAATAATACTAGGCCAGGGGCCCCGGCCAATTGGGGGGCCTCGGAAAAATGGGCACCTCCACACCCTAACCCCCACTTGCTCTGGCCCAGGGCCCCACAAAAGCTTAATCTGCTTCTGCAGCTATTATAATAGGGCATTGTCCCCCTTTTTTTTCTGCTAGTAAATAATGGTAAGATTTTGTCATGGATATTTTTAGTATCAGTCATAGACAGGTCATGGACAATAAAGAAAAATTCAGGGAAGCCCATGACCTGTCCCTGACTTTTAGTAAAAATATCTATGATGAAATGGGAAGGGACTGGGAAGCTGTGGAGTGGCTAGGAGCTCTGGAGCTCCCGCCACCCATGAGGGCTCAGAGCTCCAGGGTCCCCCTAATACCCCTGTGGTGGAGAGGACTACCCCACACCTGGCAGCGGGAAGCTGTGGGGGTCCCCCTGTCTTCTGCAGCGGCCAGGAGCTGCGGGGTACATCCCTGCCTGCAGTGGCTGCGGGGTATCCCCGCTGCCATGGTGGCTCGGAGCTTGGGGGCCCGCTGCCTCAAGCAGTGGTGGTACCTCACCACTTCCTGCTCTGCGGGAGGCAGCAAGACCCTGCATCTCCCAGCTACCAGGGCTAAAGTCACGGAGGTCTTTGGAGGTCATGGATTCTGTGACTCCTGCGACTTCCGTGACAAAATCGTAGCCTTACTAGTAAATGATCCTTTTGCTTAAGCTGTGTATGAGTGATTATTGGTAACACAGGAGTTGTTAGGGCCCCTTAAGTATCTATAATACTCGTCCCTGAACTGATGGGACACCTGGCTTGCTACCAACTAATTGCAAAGATTTGGTGTCCCCTGACACTGACCCCTTCAATGTCATAACCTTCTCTAATTCCACCAGCTTCAGGAGAATATCTTGTTTTTGTTTTATATTTGACCCTATGATCATATCTAAGTTTCTAAAGGGGAAATTTTCCTGCTATCTGACTTTTACTGTGTCATCACATTGAGGAATAGTGTGAGATGGACAAGGAGGGAGAGAGTCTTCAGTGCATACAGTGTATCAAACATTTACCAGCCGAAGTGATACCAGGTCAGCCTCTCTCACACACACAACCATTCACTATTTTTAAGGTAGTTAAACAATTGTATTCAGTTGCTCATTTAAAGGTAAAATGTTGATCTCCTGGTCTGGATGAAGGAAAGTGGTCTTTTTTTTTTCCTTTTGGTTCCAATTAATTTCATTTTACACATTTTACACATTGTTTACTTGCACTCCCCCATCTGTCTGTGTCCATCTGTTGTATCTTGTCTTATACTAAGATTGTAATATCTTTGGGACAGGACCCTCTTTTTGTTCTGTGTTTGTACAGCTCCTAGCACAATGGGTTCCAAGGTACTATGGTAATAATAATAATAATAATTAATCATAATAATAATAATAATAATAAATTAATAATTAAATAATTATATACTATCACCAAAATGCATTTTATTCTCTCAAACATCTGTTCTACCCTGTAAAGGAGTAAGCTAGTTTACGGGCTGATGATCTTTATTAAATTTTGATTGGCTCATCTTCATTCAGGTGATTAACTGCATGCAGCACACAGGACCAGTTCAGTAATGTGTTTCTTGCACTGTAACAACTGTGGGACCCTGCAAAAACATACGTTATCCTTTGACTTTGCAGTGAAACGTGGTCATGATCACTGAGGATGGGAAAACATGGGATTTGCATTCACCTGAACATGAATCTTTTATAAATTATGGCTTTCAATTCATGCATAACTTGATTGATAGTGTCTGAATTTGGTACTATAACATGTTGCAATAGAATCATGTTGCGATGAAGTCAGAAATAACTATTTTTAATGAATATGGAGCATGTCTCTATGTGTTTGTTTGTGATGGGTTCTTTACCATGGAGTTAGCTCAAAGGGGGTGTGGTCTAGGGGGTAGAATCACCCACCTTGTGGTTAGCACCCAGGGCAGCAGTTGCCGCTAATGGGTGCAGTCCTCAGGCAGCAACTGTGCCTAGCGGATACAGTTCAGGGGTTGGGTAAGGGAACCTGAGCCCTCCCACTCCACCAGTTTCCAACCGAGGGCCCTGGGAGGCTGGTTTAACTGCTCACCTGGCAGCATCTTGCATCAGCCTCAAGTCAACTTCCCTGGGTCACTTCCTACCCCAGTTTGCATCACCATCTGTCCCTGGGATCACTGCCTTCTGGGCTTTCAGCCCCGGTCCCCTTCGCCAGGTGCTGAGGCTCCCCCATTCCCTGGTTTAGTATGGGCTCAGCTCATGTTCTTCCCTGGAGTTCCCAGAGCATGTCCTTTTCCCTGGCCTGCCAGCTCCTGACTAAACTGTCTGGCTGTCTTTTAAATCCCGCCTCCCACCCGAACGTGCTTGGCATGGGCAAAGGGTGGGACCGCCTTAGCCCAGAGTTGCTCCTTAATCCCTTCCTGTCCAATTAGGTATTTATACACCCTGTCACCTTTTTTTTTAAAAGGAACCAAGCAGGAAACATAAAACAATGACACAGATATAAGTTCTTGAGGAAACAATGGAAAAACTCTTCATTGGAGTCTACCCCCATCGTAGCTCAAGCCAGGCTGAGAACAATTTGGTCTTCTCGAGTCTAAACCTAGGATCAAAAGGAAGCTACTAGACATTAGATGACCCTTGGCCTAGAAAGAGGGAGGGGACCGAGTACATAGTTGAGTGCTACCCAGGGTGTGAGTACCAGTTGATAGGCAGGCAAGGAGACACACAGAGACAGAGAGAGCATGCTGTGAACAGGACAGTCTGCTTCTCCCAGCCAGAGATGGAGGTTAGCTGGGCTGAGAAAAACTTACAATGCTGGCAAGGAAAGATTAAAATGTAGGTAAACGGAAATAGGCATCTGGAGTTCTTTACTGTTTGTACCCTTTACTCTGAGTGCTTTCATTGGGTGAATGAATAAATAATGCTGTGTTTTGAAGACGCTGTTTTGAAGTGCCTTTAACCATGTCACTGGTCACAGGTACCTAGAGTGAGAGAGCTAACAGGAGCCAAATTAAGTTGGGCCTGTCACGTTAACGTGATTAGGAAATGTGGGGGAGGGGCTACAGCCCAAAGATCCAATCTCAGAGTGGTTGGACCATGTGGTTCGATCCAGAGTGAAGTGAAGGAAGCTGAGCCTGTCATTGAAGGGGTGCACCGAGAGGGACTAAAACAGGTTTCCACTGCTGTTTGCCCTGTAACTGTGACATATGTATTAATATTACAATTATGGTTACTAATTAATGAGAAGAGTTGAACCTGTTGGTGAAGTGACAAAAGTTAGCAAAAGCAAGGTGGGGTTATGACGAACCAGTGAATGACTGACATAATAGGAAACTCAGTGACAGATGAAATTCAACGTAGACAAGTGAAAATTATTGCGTATTCAGTCAGTTGCAATTTAAACTACTTATACACACTGTTTCTGAATTAGTTGTCACCTCTCAGAGAAAAGATCGACAGTAGCTGTCATTATTTACTGCACAACAATGATATCCTCTTTGTACAAAATGGTGGTCAAAAAAGTGAAGGTACGTTGTAGAGACTAAAACTGAAAATATAATACTGTTACATTTATTGAGGGTACCATTGCGTGTATTCAGATATGGTTGCCTCATTTAGAAAAAGACATAACAGCTGTAAAAACCAAGTCCAGACACAAGCTAAAAATAAAAAGAAGAAAATTAAAATAATATAGTAGAGCCACTGAAGATAGTGTGTGTGGAAAGATATGATGTGAGAAGAGATCGGAAAGACAGGAATAGTGTCAATTCAGAAAAAAAGGAGCATAGAAAATTATATGAGAGTGGTATATAAAATATTAAATGGTAAATAAATTGCCAGCCTAGGATTCTTTTTACTTTATCCCATAACACAAAGACAAAAAGAACACACTGAAAATTAAAAGCCAAAAAATTGAAACAGAGAAAAGGAACTGCCTCATTTTAATGATAAAATACAATTATCCTGTGGGATTCTGTGTTACAATATAGCATGATGGCAAATAACAGTAAGGGCTAAACGTAAAGGAACTTAGAGGTGATGACACTTAGCATTGCTTAAAAAAACCACTGGGATTCACAAAGCCTGAGTCAGGCGATCAGTGAATGGAGGGAGACAGTGCCTAAGCGTGGGATTCACAAAAGCCTTCGGGGTCTTCTTGCCTAAACTAGCCAACAGTAGGTGCCAAGTTGAGGGATGTGTCCTAAGCCTGGCCTTTGTTTGGGAGTTCAGCACCCAAGTCCAGACTTCAGGGAGCCACCTCCCTCTGCTGCTGTTTTTGCAAGAAGCTGGTGGTGGGGGAACGAGAGCCTCCTTTGTAACTTTTAGCCCGGTGGCTAAGGTACTTGCCTGGGGCGTATGAAATCCCTGCTTCAAGTCCCCTCATTCTGCCCCCCTGAGCAGAAAAGGGATTGGTATAGGATTCTACTACCTCTCAGGTGCGTGCCCTAACCACTGACCTATAAGATATGTTAATGAAGGCCTGCCTTAGTTTCTCTTGTTGAAGCTGTTCCACTGTGGATAACTTATTTAAAAAGTCATTGGAGCAGGAGGACTGCATCCTGAGTCTCCCACCTCCTGGCTGAGTTCTGTGAGCACCAGGCCAGAGTCATTCTCATGTTTGTGCTCAGTCTCTCTCTGTCCAATGTCTCCTTCATTATTTATCCACAGTGGAAGAGCTTCAATAGGAGAACACTATATCCTATGGCTCAGTGGTTAGGGCACTAACCTAAGAGGTGGTAGACCCCATTCAAATTTCTTAGCTCCTCAGGTGGAAGGGGGACTCAAACTGGGGTTCTCACCAGTGGTGTAGCTAGGACAGGAAAACTGGTCAAAAAGCAGACAACTGGTTACCCTCCTGTAAACAGGCCTACTTAAGTGGCCCTCAGGATTTGGGGACTATGTTACCCAGTGACTCCAAACTGTGAGTGGTGTTTCGCTGATAGGGATGGAAGATGGGACATGGTAAAGGGACATTTGCCCATTGGACATTCACACTAGCAGGTGGGGAACTGAGTTAATGGACTACTGCCAAAGTTACTGTTAGGGAGTGTTTTACTTATTACTCATTTATCTATACCGATGTGTTACCCAAGTTGATGCTGTGTTCCCTTTTTTCCTAATAAAGTTTTCCTTCGCAGATTCAATGCTTGCCAGTGGAGAAGTATTGCCTACTAAGGGTGCCCAAAAAAGGTATTTAGCAATCCCTGAAATTCTAGGTGGGAGCTCGAGCTGGCGGTGTTTGTTAACTTTACAAGGGACCCTTAGTAATTTATTGTTGCTGCCAACAACACGTGGCAGAAATTCTACACATGAATACAAATAGAGTCTTCAAGAAGTTACAAGAATCACTATGTTTCAGGGCAAAAGCTATGAGTAGCTGAGGTCAGGAAGAAATTTCCCCTCATTTCACAGTTTGGTGCATTTTGAGAGTTTATATGCCTTACTCTAAAACATTCAGCATTGTCCACTATTGGAGACAAAATACTGGACTACGCAGAGCAGTGGTCTGATATGAACTGGCAATTCCTGTGGGGAGAGAGTTGAGTGTGTTTTTGCAGGTAGACAAGTATAAGATATTTCAAGATCACAAGTTGGTTTCCCCAAAGTAACTTATTTTTCAGGCAGTCCAATACATTCACTCTCCTTGACTGGCCTTGATTTAAGTTTCTTATAAAAATTATAGAATTTACAGATATATTTTAATGAAAACTTTCTGAATCTTAAAATGAGACTTATAAAGGGATTTTTGTGGAGACTCTGATATGTCTAAAGTTAGATACATATATATGACTCAGTACCATACATTATGATTCAGTCATATGTGTCCGTATAAATTACTTTATTGCTTGTAACAGTTTTCCCAACACTATTTGCTGAAGCATATACTCAGAGTTCTCCAAGAGCTTTTCATCTCTCAGGGATATGATATACTCATCACGGCACCTTTTCTCTTCTTTTACTAATGAAAACACATCCTGAAAAAAGCCCCAAATTAAATTACTTTGACAACTTCAATTGGGGGATTAAAACTTCTCTTCATCTTTTCATTACTAAACAATCCAATAGGTAGAATTATAATCACAATTTGAATGTCATATTTGGGTTCTTTAAAAATGCAAAGATATTAGCTCCTAACAACTTTATTCACCAGAGGATAAATTCTGATCTCAGTGGCACTGATAAAATGAATTGAAATCAGAATTTGGTCTCCAGGTTTTCTCATGCCAATTATCTCCTCTCACACTAAACACTCTATCAGTGAAATTCACCCTTTTGTAGGTGAACCCACTCAAGCCCTAGTCTGAGGGCTTAACAGGGATTTAAGTAGTACCTGGGACTTGTGCTGAGAACCCTGCTCGGGAAGCATATATACAAGATACTACAGCCCCTTTAATTAAACAAATAGGCTGAATCTCCCCACACCTAATGAAGTAAAACAAAACTCCATTTTTTTCTACCAAATGTCCCATGTGTTAATTTAAAAACATAAATAGTGGACACTAACACATTTCTAAAGCTTAATTATCAGGTGTTTTCTTTTGTCTTGAAAGTTGTAGAATATTCATTTATTTTTCTCTTCTATCTCAGTTACATTATTCTTTAAGAATACTTATATTTGTATACCTATATATAGATGTGTGCATAAGAAAGAGAGAAAAAAATCATAGAATGCCAAATATTATCATTTAAGCAATACTTGTTAAAATTTCTATGGCTGTGAATGTTTTTCAGCTCCCAGCATAGGAGCTACCAATTTGTTGCTGACAGGCAAAATGCAATAAATATCAAGTACAATAGAGAGAACAAGGCAGAACATTATTCTATACTGGAATCAATAGGAAAGCAGGATGGACTTTCAAACACTAGATATAAGCATGTTTAAGTGATTTGTAAATGTGATTTTGTTGCACCTCAACTTGTAGATGTTCACTGTATAGGCAGATACTGTCAAGAATTTTAGATAAAGATAAATAACTTGCATGTTTACTGGCTAATTATTCAGGTGTGTTAGTCACTCTATAGTTTGAGATTTGCATTTAAAGCAGGACTGAAATCTCTCTATTTCACACATTAAAATTACAATGTAGCATCCAAATTTTACATGACAAATTTCATGGGCCATTTGAATTTTCCATTATATTTATTTGGATGAATATTTACAAACTTTGGCAAAGGAAACTTTTTAAAAATGGACTTTACTTTTATCAGATGCTTCCAGCTGAAGAACTCCAAACTCCAGCTTTCACACACACCCCAGATCACAGGGTGGAATAGTTTTTAAATTTTTGATTTAACAAAGGTGGCAAATTAAGGGACTATTTAGAAAAGCTGGACGTGCACAAGTCCATGGTGCCGGACGAGTTGCATCCGAGAGTGCTAAAGGAATTGGCGGCTGTGATTGCAGAGCCATTGGCCATTATCTTTGAAAACTCGTGGCGAACAGGGGAAGTCCTGGATGACTGGAAAAAGCCTAATGTAGTGCCAATCTTTAAAAAAGGGAAGAAGGAGGATCCTGGGAACTACAGGCCAGTGAGCCTCACTTCAGTCCCCGGAAAAATCATGGAGCAGGTTCTCAAAGAATCAATCCTGAAGCACTTACATGAGAGGAAAGTGATCAGGAACAGTCAGCATGGATCCACCAAGGGAAGGTCATGCCTGACTAATCTAATCGCCTTCTATGATGAGATTACTGGTTCTGTGGATGAAGGGAAAGCAGTGGATGTATTGTATCTTGACTTTAGCAAAGGTTTTGACACGGTATCCCACAGTATTTTTGTCAGCAAGTTAAAGAAGTATGGGCTGGATGAATGCACGATAAGGTGGGTAAAAAGTTGGCTAGATTGTCGGGCTCAACGGGTAGTGATCAATGGCTCCATGTCTAGTTGGCAGCCGGTGTCAAGTGGAGTGCCCCAGGGGTCGGTCCTGGGGCCGGTTTTGTTCAATATCTTCATAAATGATCTGGAGGATGGTGTGGATTGCACTCTCAGCAAATTTGCGGATGATACTAAACTGGGAGGAGTGGTAGATACGCTGGAGGGCAGGGATAGGATACAGAGGGACCTAGACAAATTGGAGGATTGGGCCAAAAGAAATCTGATGAGGTTCAAGAAGGACAAGTGCAGAGTCCTGCACTTAGGAAGGAAGAATCCCATGCACAGCTACAGACTAGGGACCGAATGGCTAGGCAGCAGTTCTGCGGAAAAGGACCTAGGGGTGACAGTGGACGAGAAGCTGGATATGAGTCAGCAGTGTGCCCTTGTTGCCAACAAGGCCAATGGCATTTTGGGATGTATAAGTAGGGGCATAGCGAGCAGATCGAGGGACGTGATCGTCCCCCTCTATTCGACATTGGTGAGGCCTCATCTGGAGTACTGTGTCCAGTTTTGGGCCCCACACTACAAGAAGGATGTGGATAAATTGGAGAGAGTCCAGCAAAGGGCAACAAAAATGATTAGGGGTCTGGAACACATGAGTTATGAGGAGAGGCTGAGGGAACTGGGATTGTTTAGTCTGCGGAAGAGAAGAATGAGGGGGGATTTGATAGCTGCTTTCAACTACCTGAGAGGTAGTTCCAGAGAGGATGGTTCTAGACTATTCTCAGTGGTGGAAGAGGACAGGACAAGGAGTAATGGTCTCAAGTTGCAGTGGGGGAGGTTTAGGTTGGATATTAGGAAAAACTTCTTCACTAGGAGGGTGGTGAAACACTGGAATGCGTTGCCTAGGGAGGTGGTGGAATCTCCTTCCTTAGAAGTTTTTAAGGTCAGGCTTGACAAAGCCCTGGCTGGGATGATTTAATTGGGGATGGGTCCTGCTTTTGAGCAGGGGGTTGGACTAGATGACCTCCTGAGGTCCCTTCCAACCCTGATATTCTATGATTCTATGATAAGTCGCTGGGAAGTGAGGGTGCTCAATTTATCTGAAAATCAACACATTTTATTTAGGTGCTTAAATATGGATATAAGGTCCAGATCATCAAAGAAATCAGTGAGTTAGGTGTCTAAATACCTTTGTGGATCTGGGCCCAAATGCCTATCTTTGGGTAACCAAGTTTTGTCACCTTTTATTTATTTTTTTTAACAATAAACTTTGACAGATTTTGAACAAACTTTTAAAATGGAGGTTTTTTCCCAGACAAACTCAAAGGGCTTGACCTACATCTGACACATAGCTGCAACTGCTCATGAATTCAGTGGACACTGCAGGTAGGCTATGCTTCTGAGGATCAGGCTCAATGATTCCAGGTCTACTCTGATGCCACTAAAGTGGACCATTTAATGGCACAACAGGTGTAACATTTGTCTTTGTTTTTCTATTTCCCTCACAGCAGACATTGTAGAGGATTCACTTTATGCATTTGTAGAAAACAATCTGATGGTGGCTGTCTTGGTAAGGAGCTTGTCTCTGTTCTACAGAATACTGGTTTCAGAAGTGGAAAAGATATGGCTGAGTGGAACAGAAAGCACTGCTGCTAATGGGGGGTTGTCTCAAGGTTTGTCTTGTTTTAAGCCACTGCCTGAGCAAACAGCATGAACTTTTTACTCTTCTACCAGCTAATTAGAAATGGATACTTCTTAAACAAGTGCCCATCTTCTAACAAGCTAGCACTAATCTGACCCTCGAATGAGAGGTGGTAAAAAGCAAGAGGAAATATTAGTCAAATAAATTCTTTAATGAGTATTGCTTGTATTCTTTGAATAGTTTTTGAATAGCTTGAATATTATTAAAATCTGCTGAATTGTTCAGGGAAAACATTATTTACAACTCTAGAAAATGATAAAAAGGATTAAGCAAATAAATGATTCTGCAAAAAATAGTAATGTTAAATAAATGATAGCACTGTTAATTGAATAATGTATTCAGTTAATTGAATAACATATTAAAGTTAATAGAATAATGTAGTCAGTTAATAAAATCTGACCAGCTCTATCATGGATCTATATCCTGTATCTTTGTGTTTTAGTTAAATATATGCTGTATTCTATTTAAATAATTAGGGCTTTGTTCATACCCTGTACCAGCAGTGGCCTCCATACACCAAGTGGTGGTCACTCCAGAGGGAGAGAGGTGATGCTTGCATCAGACCTCTTCCCCAAGGTTTTTATGAGCCTACTATAAATACTTTAATTTTTTAGGAGAGTGGATAACTTGAGGGCCCCACAAGGGTAAGGTAACAACTTTCACTACTAGGTTTGGGGTTCAAATCTACCCTAGTTGCTAGGGTTTAAAAGTTATGTGGTGCTGACTTTTGAATGGCTCATAAAACTGTTGATAATCTCAGTCCTGTTTCCTATGGATAGGTGTCCACATGATTAAAACACCATTATGATAGATAATCACTGATAACAGTCACAGTTGAAAGGCTGCAGTTTGACATAGCATACAGAGTTAACTACTCTCTCACAGAATTTCACTTGAAGAGGCTTACTCCTGAGGAAATTCTGCGCCAAAAAAATAAAAATACTGCACACAAAATTTTAAAATTCAGCAAAATTCTGCAAATTTTGTCAGTAAATAAATGTGGCAGTGGGGAGCACAGGCCACTGGCTGCACGGAGGTGGGAGTTCACCCTGCAGCCCTCCTGGGAACATGGACTTAGGAGTGAGGCTGCACCTGACCCTGACACAGTGCAAGGGCCAGGCCTGCTTCAGAAACACCCTGCGGTTTTGCCCCTCCATGCCAGGCACACCAGATGTGGGCAGACAGGCTCAGCAAGATCCAAGTGTGGAGGGGCTTAGTGTTGGGAGGGGATCCAGGTGTGGGGAGAGGGTTCTGTGTGGGGCAATCTGGGTGCAGGTGGCTCGGTGGGAAGACTGGATGCAGGGGGATCTGGATGAACAGGGGCTTGTTCAGGGGTTCTGGGTACAGGGGCAATGGGACTCTGCAGAGGGGTCCAGGTGAAGGTGGTTGGGGCTCAGCAGGGAGTTCTGGATATGGGGGACTCAGCAGGGGGCGTCCGAGTGCTGTGGGAGTGGGGCTTAGTGGGGTGGGAGTCCAGGTGAAGCTGGTTGGTGTTAATGGGGTGAGGGTCTGAGTGTGAGGAGCTTGTCAGGGTGGTCCAGATGCAGGGGATATATGGCTTGTTGGGTTTGTCCAGGTGCAGGGGGTATGTGGCTTATCGGGATGGAGATTTGAGTGTGAGGGGATCAGTGGGTGGCCTGGGTGAAGGGTGGCTTTGGATTCAGGGAGGGTGAACATTAGCAGGGTGGTAGATCTGGTATAGGGGGCTCGGTGGGGGGGGTGAGTGCAGGGGGTGAGGCTCGACAGGGGGTCTTGGTATGGGAGGGGTCCAGATGCATGTGGTTAGGCAGATGGGGAGCAGCTCCATGTACAGTGTCCCCTCCCCCCAGAGGCAAGGAGTGATGGGGGCAGGAAGCAGGGGGAGGAAGGTGCAGAGCTTCCTGCAACTTGGGGATGTTTCTGGGGGTGGGTCTGACCTAGCCCCGGCTGCTTCTTGCAGGGGAAGAGGAAGTCCCATCTTCTCCCACCCCCAGCCCGGCCAGAACTAGCAGCTGAGCCTGATGCAGGGTAGGAACCACCAGCTGGGGCATCCCCAGTCCGCACTCCCCCCACATGATTTATCAAAACAATGTGCTCGTGCTTCTGGAGAGGGGCACATGACCAATCTTGCAGCTTTCCTTTGCTTCCCCATCAGAAAGTCATTTTTTCTGCAGGGATGCAAAGAAATCTGTGCGGGACATGAATTCTGCACATGTGCAGTGGTGCAGCATTCCCCTAGGAGTAGGGGATAGCCTCCCCAGGTTAGAGTTGAGGAACAATACCCAGCCACTGCGGAAATGGTCCTGTGGCTGCCAGTACTTCTTTTTTTTCTGAAAATAAAGAATTTCAATTCAACTGTCAAGATGGCATGTTTCTGGAGTGTTAAACTCACATGAAAATGGAAAAGAAAACTAAAAACATATACAACAGCATTACAGTTAGTTATGAACATGTTTCTCATTCATAATCCAGTAGTAAAGATTCTCTCTGCAGTGATATTTGGAACACTCATCAATGCCTGTTTAAATAAAATGTTAATTCTCTCTATTCAACAAGTACCATTTAATAATTTTATTAGAAGGAACTCAGGAAAATGTGTATATGCAAGTGGGAGTGATACATTTTTTTAAACAGATTGCACTTAATCCTCTGAGAGGTCAGGATTATTTGGCAGTATTTTACATTGAAGATTCTTATTCTTTCAACAAGTTAATTCCAATCTAAGAAATTGTAATAGGCCCTTGAGTAGACTGGAGAAAATAATACAAATATTTGCTGTGAATATTTGTTCAAATTTTTTAATGGATTTCCTTTAGCTATTTTCATGCCCCTTTTATGTTGAATTTCCATAAATGTTTAAAGCACTAAGTATTACTGACACAAATGTACATAGAAAGCAAATTTCACAGTCATATGCATGAGTATTCACTCAACTCAGACTTTAGTTTTGCACTTGTAAGCATCCATGTTGGATCCATGGACATACTGGTTACTTAACCAGGGACCTCTAGAGTTAAAAGCATGAGCTTCTTCAGCTTCATCTTGAAGTAAACAATCTGGTCTCATAGCTGGGAGCTGTAACAGACTCATACCTTCTGTGGATAAGGCACAGATGGGGACACATACCACATACTGAACAGTGAGTTAAACTTGCTTGCTCATTCAATCAAGGAACTGGAGCGATACTGCCTGCCCACTCGCACCTAAGCAACATAGCCCAGATTTCCAATAATCACAATTAATCCACAGAATACAACGTTTGATAAGTTTTTCTTGAATAAATGTGAGGAAAAAGTGAAAAAATATATTGACTAGATTATTTGTTGGAAATCATTCACTCAGATCTCTCTCTCTCTCTATGCCTTAACAGCAGCTGTCTAATAAGTGATAATGCATTCTCTTAAAGATAATGTCATAGGTGCCCTCAGGCTTGACCAATCCAGCTCTTTCCTAAACTGAAGTAAAAAGGAGAAATAAACAAGATTAAAGTTAATACGGATAGAAAACCAGTGTGTAAATAATACAATATACTAAATAAAACATATGGAAGGAAAGTGACTGCAGGAAATTAGGAAAGGGTGCTAAAATCACCCTTATAGCCTATTACACAAAGCTACAAAATTTGTTGTCAAGTGGATTGTATAAATCTGTGAGAAAATATTGACAGGAAAAAATTGTGGCAAACCAACAGATCTACACGCCTGTAAAGCCACTGCTCCTGTGCAACTCATTTTAGAAAACATTTCTACTACAAAGATTGCAATGTACGAGTTAGGAGAAAGTCTGTTGAATCCTGCATGAGCATTGTGGACCTGATCTAAAGCCTATTGGATACAGAAAAAAATCAACAAATCTAGACCATGGCTTCAAAGGTTTTAGCCTTAAGAACTTGATTAATTGTAGTATGTATGATGAATTGTGAAATAGTCTAAACTTTCCCCATGGATTTAAAGAATTGATGGAAAAAGAAATTCAGAAATCCAGGCCTCTAAAAAAAATCACATTAAAACTTCTATGATTTAGCAATTATCTTTGAGAACTCATGGAGAACAGGCAAGGTCCCAAAGGACTGGAGAAGGGCAAACATAGTACCTATTTTTTTAAAAAGGAAACAAAGAGGTGCCTGGGAATTATGGACATCAATACCTGGAAAGATATTGGAACAAATTAGAAAACAATCAGCTGGTAAGCACCACAGAATAATAGGGTTATAAAGTAATAGCCAGAATAATAGGGTTATAAAGTAATTGTCAGGAGCAAATCATGCCAGACTAACCTATTAAGCTTCTTTGATGTGGTTTCTGGCTTTGTGGATAGGGGAGAAGCTGTAGACATGATATATCTTGATTTTACTAAGGTTTTTGACACAGCCCCGCACAACTAGGAAAACTCAAATGCAAACTAGGGAAATGTGGTCCACTTTAAATTACCATAAGGTGGGTGCACAACTGGTTGAAAAAACATACTGTAAGTATAGTTATCAGTCACTGGTTGTCAAAGTGGGAGGATGTATCTAGTGGGGTCCCACTGGGGTCAGTCCTGGTCTGATACTATTCAGTAATTTCACTAATGACCTGGATAATAGCTCTTGATTGACTTAGGAGCAGGGGAAATTTCTTGGATTTTTCCATAGCACAGGTCCTCAGCCTCCTAGCACAATCTAAATCCACCCCTGATGTGGTGGAGACAGTGGATGGGTTCCCCCTGATATCAGACCTGGTTAATCTGGAAACTGTATCTTTGGAAGTGGTGATTGTTAACACCAAGAAGTCTTACAATTCAGTTTTATTAGCTCCCTGCATTTTACTTTGATTTTGGAGGTACCCTGGCTAATCTGTGCTCCCAACACAATACCTCTTTCCCATGGAGCTTCTGTAGGGAAAACTGTCCGGGGTTCAAGAACCTGCAATCCTAGAGCCCAAGCCAGAGAACCTTGCTCCAAGAACCAAGATGTCCCTCCCCATGGCAGTCACTCTGTTGGATGCAGAAACACCAACTGTTCATGATGAACCTTCCCTCCCCACATAATATCAAGACTACCACGATGCTTTCGCAAAACATAATGCAAACATATTACCCCAGCGTTGTGATTACAGTTGTCCTGTAGACCTTCAACCTGGAGTTAAAATTCTGGTTAGGTGCATATATTTTATGTCCAAGCCCAAGTCAGCAGTTGTAAGAGAAAAAACAACGAGGAGTCCTTGTGGCACCTTAGAGACTAACAAATGTATTTGGGCATAAGTTTTATGGGCTAAAACCCACTTCATCAGATGCATGAGTGGAAAATACAGTAGAGAGGTATAAATACACAGCATATGAAAAGTTGGTTTCTGGGTTAGTGTTTTTGGTGTGTAGTTGATTGATTCAGGTTGGGGGGCCGTACCAAACCCTGCAACAAACCCCAGTGCCAACTCTGTCTGCATATCTATTAAAGGGACACCATCATAAGACCTAACCACATTAGCCATACCATCAGGGGCTTGTTCACCTGCACATCTACCAATGTGATATATGCCATCATGTGCCAGCGATGCCCCTCTGCCGTGAATGTTGGCCAAACCGGACAGTCTCTATACAAAAGAATAAATGGACACAAATCTGACATCAAGAATTATAATATTCAAAAACCAGTAGTAGAACACTTCAATCTCCCTGGACACTCAATAACAGACTTAAAAGTGACAATTCTTCAACAAAAAACTTCAGAAACAGACTTCAATGAAAAACTGCAGAACTGGAATTAATTTGCAAATTGGACACCATCAAATTAGGCCTGAATAAAGACTGGGAGTGGATGGGTCACTACAAAAACTAATTTTCCCCTGCTGATACTCAAACCTTTTTGTTAACTGTTTGAAATGGGCCACCTTGATTACATTGGCCTCATTAGCACTACAACAGTGATTTCTACCTCTTCTTGTCAACTGTTGAGAATACCAACCTTAATTGAATTGGCTCATTAGCACTGACCCCGGACTTGGTAAGGCAACTCCCATCTTTTCATATGCTGTGTATTTATACCTCTCTACCATATTTTCCACTCCATGCATCTGATGAAGTGGGTTTTAGCCCACAAAAGCTTACACCCAAATACATTTGTTAGTCTCTAAGGTGCCACAAGGACTCCTCGTTGTTTTTGCTGATACGTACTAACACGGCTACCACTCTGAAGTCTTAAGAGAGTGCATCCAGGAAAACCTAAACAAAGACTTTTTCTGCTGCTCTTAACCAAGAGCAGCAGAAACTGCAGGGCACTTAACCAAATAACTGTATGCAATTGGTACCCACTGCCATTAATTCCACACTGCCAACCAGACAGGGAAACTGCAATTGATACCTTGCAAACAGAAGCTACATCCACTGACTCAGCAGAATCAGCTGACTAACAGCCATCTGCTGATTGGTCACCTCCAAACATAAAACTTCCTGTTCCTACCACACCCCTTTTTGAGCAACTAGTTGTTAGACCTGCTCCTGACCATACCCTTTAAGATCAAGTTCCTACCTCCTTGCCTGGTTCCCATTTGCTGTTCCTCTTACTTTGTCTTGATCCCTCTCCCTTGTCCTGACCCCAGTTATTGACTCCAGCTTTGCCCCTGGCATGGATTCTGCCTCTGACTCAGGCTGTGACCCTTGGTGTGATTTCTGGCCATGATCTTGACTCTACTCTGGGCTTTGACCATTAAGTCAGACTGCCCAGTGTGTGTGGGACCTAACAGGAGGAGAGGATGCAGGGAGGCAGTTTCCTAGGGAAGGCCTAGGAGGCTGGGAAGCCTGAGTAAATGGGAAGAGGTGGGGATCCAAAGTCCAAAACTGGGATGCTTGGGCTAGGAGAAAGCTGGATTTGGGGAAGGATGTAAAGACTGATCCCAAGAGGAACCTGAGGCTGGACTGGAACTTGGGACTGAGGACAAAAGCCCAGCAGTTGCAGGCTGGCTGCATGGTGTGAAGTGAACAAGCTACTCTAATGGGAACCAAAACGTTGGCCTTGAGCTAAGAATTGGTTGTGGGCTTGACTGACTGGTTTGGCTGATTGGAGCACAGGAGCTGGCTGTTAGGCAGTGAAAAAGGCAGCTGTTTTGGAGAGCCTACTTGTAGGGAAGGGGCTTAACCCAGCAGGACTGAAGACTGTTTTGCTTTGATATTTCTGGACTTGGATTAAATGAGTTTTTATCCTGGAAGGGCCTTGACCATAGGGCCAAGGTACCTCTAAAACAGGAGAAGCCTAAAGAGGGTGGTGGGAACTCATAGGCAGAGCTGCAACACCAGGTCTCACTGCAAGGGGGTGCTCTGAGATGTGAGAATTGGGGAGTTACATTCAAAATTGGGCAGCTCTTGTTCTTCCAGTTCCTAGAGAAGACCAAGATATATTGTGTGTGGGAATTATGGGTTATTTTCACGAAAGCCATTAAGCCCATTATAGGTTCAAGTACTTCTGTGTATCCCTTGCTTCTGGCAGCACTACAACATGATACACCATACTAGGTGCAAGGAGACTGTAATGGATGAAATGCAGGATGTGGAGTCCCGTGTCACGCTGCTTGCTATGTTTGTTCAACAATAGAATGGGGAAAAAAGGAACAAACAAACAAAATATTGTGCCAGATGAAGGATGTAGCCACAGCTACTGGAAGGTGACCCCCCAATTCCCTTCTGCAATAACACAAAGCCAGATGTTTCTCATGACATTAGTGCACTTCTTCTGAGTGTGCTCCAAAGAGGGGGGCCCATTGTCCTGAATACATAAGAAGTGGTAGGTCTGCTGGACTTCTTGTCCCCGATGCGAGGGTTTGACAGCTGAATAAGAAGTTGAGTCCCTTTGTTGCTATCTGGATGTTAGTGGGTGCATTTATCCTGGTGAAATACTGAGAGAGTTTGATATTTGGGGGAGTTTAAGGAATTTATCAGAGGCAAAGGAGCAGAAGGTTCCTTTGGGCCAGAATCTCTTTTGCAGTCTAATCCTCAGGAATCTGCTCCCATAGTGCAATATGTAGGGAACAGACCCCCCCGTGCCTCACCCCAATGCACAAGTGTTAAGTTTTGGTCTAGCAGTCTCAAACACAATGAGTTCAGGCAGATTCATGTTCCCACTTGGACTATTTACCCAGCATCAATATGGTCTAGTTCAAAAAGTTACTAGGCTTTAAGTGAGAATTACAAGGACCTGTGTTATGCAGGAAGTCAGACTAGATGGTCACAAAACAATGGTCCTTTCTGGCCTTAAAATCTATGAATCTATGTAAGAAGGAGATAAGTCGTCTAGACAGCTCCTAAATATTTGTCTGGACAGTGACTCACTTTCTGTGTGACATTGCTTAAGTCACTCCTCTATATCTCAGTTTCTTCATCTGTCAAATGGTTATAATAATAGCAAACCCACCAGAATGCTGTGAGGCTTAATTCATTTAAGTTAGTGAAGCATTTGAAGTCTCTGGAGAGGAGATTATAGGTATGAGAACTATACTGTTATGTAAATACTCACATTCTGTCTGTGGTCTCCACTGTGTTATAGGAAATCAGTCATCTGGGGCTTTATAAATACTCTATAAATTGGCTGTTGCTTGCTTATGGAGTGCCTCCAAATCAGAAAAGCTTATAAAAAGAACAATAAAATAAAATAGCTGGCGGAGAGCAAGGCTATTGAGGCAGCTAACTCTGAATTCCATGCCCATGTGAACTTGCTACTACCATTTTCATCAAAATCACTTGCTGTAGGTTGTGTATGTGCACTCATAAATCCTCCAGCCTCTCTCCCATTGGAAGAGTGTGTAATTCCTATGCTTTAAAGTACTCCTTGTAAAAGTAGTACAAGATAGTGTCAAAAAAATAAAAACCTCCACTGATTTAAATGGCATAATCCCTGGCACAGGTTAAACACCTCTAAAAATTTACAGCCAAGATTAAGAGATGAGACTTCAAATACCATAGAAGAAAATGAATTGGTGGTTCGTAGAGCATGAACTAGGTTGTAAATGGTACAGCACAAGTCTCCTGAGGTTTGGTTTGGGTGGCCTGATAAATGGTCCTTTTTGGTTCTGCCTCTATCTATCCATCCACTGTGAATGTTGCTGGTCACCAGTTGCTTAGGAATTTTTTTTTGTCCTTGTCACTTGACACTTTGTACTCAAGACTGAACTGACATAGCAGAAATATGCTTTATTAAAAAGTGTCTTCGAACTTTAGATATTTCTATGTAATTATGATGGATGCACTTTAAATGATTCTACCGGTTTCAAAGATATTGCCACTACTACCAGTATTCTCCATTTTAAGTTGAGGGAATCTCTCCTAGACCAGTATAATCTTTCAAAATCGTAGAAACATCTTAAGTATGGCCACTGTACATAGCAGTCTAAGTGAGAAAGACATTTAAATCCTCTCACCTCTGTTAATGGAGAATCACTATAGGATCAACAGCTGGAAAAGTTATGTAAAATATACTTTCATTTAACATTCATGTGCACAGGGGTAAAGACTGTTCTATGGTGGATGTGACAACTTGTGTGGTACAACATTTTTGTCTCAGATTGTGGATAACACTTGAAAGCAGATTGAATAAGCAGTCAGTGTACTCATTTATTTGTAGAACTAGAGAGCTGTTTTGCAGTGGAAGCAAGAAATCTGTGTCTTCTGAAGGAAGTGCCTAAAGGATAAGGTTATCTCTGGATGGAGAAGAGAAATATTGGTTACAACTTCCTGTCATCATCCCATTTTATTCACTGCTGTCTGATCAAAAGTAGCATCTTTTCCTCATGTCCTAGCTGATTAGCAACTAAAACCAGTGATTAATTTGTGCTGGGGCTTGCCAGAGCTGAGCCCCGGCACCTTTAGGCTTGGCAGTTCATAGTCATGGCACCTTTGGGCTAGCCGCATCTGTCATGAAAGTAAAAAAAAATTGCTTGAGCCCTGCCACCTCTTTCATTACAACTTAAGCATTGACTAAAACACTGGTCCTCACCATATATTAAATATTACAAGCTAGGGAGCGGGGGAAGATGGGACACACAAACTTTCATTGTTCGCCTTGAATGCAATCCTGCTGGTCTATGGGCCAGATTCTAGTCTCAGTTACAATAGGTTAAATCCAGAGTTTATGGAATTTCTCCAGATTTACACAGTCCAACATGTTTAAGTCTGTGGATGAGTATTTTATCTTTGGAAGTCAGTAACAGAACAGACATAGAATAGACACTGAAATCAACTGAAGTTAAAAACAGATTGTTTCTGAAGGCAGAATTTAGCCCACTATATCTGTCCCAAGGATTTGTACATTGTCAGAACAATCTTTAGACTGAGGGTTGGCAATTGCTTTTGAGACTTTGATACTATAGGTGTCATCTCTACAGAGCTCTCCTTCTCTGCCATGCTCAGGTGCAAGGGAATCAATCCCGGTCTTCTGCATAGTCACCTATACTAGATGTAGTGATTACATAGCAGGTACGATAATTGAGGAACTGGAAATACACATACAGGCTAGCAGCCCTTTCATCAGACTAGATTTTTTTGTTGCTGGCAAACAAGATCAAATCATCATTTTGGGTTATGTCTCCCGTTCTGTTGAGTATAATAAGCCTGTTGTGTCCTGCTCTGAAAAACCACCATTAAGATAATATTCACTCTGGCTGATAGGACAGAAATGGGGTCTCTTCCAAGAACAGAATTCTTGTAGCCCTTCCAAGAGTCTGGTAGCAGGTAGTTGAATACATTCTTGCTTCTCAGCTGACTGGCTTCTTGCTTCTGAAATGTTCCAGGAAGGCAACCTCTAGAAGATGGAGATGCAGGTGGAAAGTCTGGTAGAGTTTAGGAAGGGGTTTGAGCAGATTATGGAGCAAAGACATGAGGTATTTGAAGGGAAAAGCTCAGACTTGCAGATGGAAGCAGGACTAGGGAATTCTGAGGGGAGACTGGGTGAGGAAAGTGGTCAGTGGAAGCATGTGACTAAAAGAACTAGGCAGAGGAAAAGACGGGCTAGTGAAGGAGAAATAGAGCTTCAGAATAGGTTTGCAGAGTTGGAAAATGACGAAGGGGCTCAGCAGGTAGTCACTGAAGGTGACAGGGCAAGGAAGAAGAGAAGAGCGGTTAGTCCTATAGGAAAAGGGGAAGAGTTAATGGAGATTACACCAAATATGAGCCCCAGGAGGATACAGGATGGGTTAAAAAGGATTACAAGGGAGAATGGGAATGGAAAGAACTTGCAGCCAGAGGGAACAGGGGATAGACTGGAGAATAGCACCGTCACTAGGAAAAGGCAGGTCTATGTGATTGGGGACTCTTTACTGAGAAGAATAGATAGGCCTGTAACCAGAGCTGATCCAGAAAATAGGAGGGTGTGCTGTCTTCCAGGTGCTAAGATACGGGATGTAGACCTGAGGTTGAAAAGGATTCTAAAGGGAGCGGGAAAGAATCCCCTAATTATCCTTCATGTGGGAACAAATGATACGGCTAGATTCTCGCTGGAAAGTATTAAGGGAGACTATGCTAGGCTGGGGAGGACGCTTAAGGAAATTGAGGCTCAGGTGATCTTTAGTGGGATTCTGCCTGTTCCTAGAGAAGGGCAACAAAGGTGTGACAAGATTATGACTATCAATAGATGGCTTAGGCAGTGGTGCTATAAGGAGGGCTTTGGGATGTATGGTCATTGGGAGGCATTCATGGATAGAGGACAGTTCTCTCGGGATGGACTTCATCTGAGTAGGGAAGGAAATAGACTTCTAGGATGGAGGTTGGCACAACTGATTAAGAGAGCTTTAAACTAGGAATTTGGGGGAGATGGTTGGGAGATGTCCAGGTAATCTCCACGCCAGAATTTAGCATAGAGTGGAAAGAAAATGAAGTAAGAGTGGATACAGCTGTAGGTAGGAGGAAGGGCAGTGTAGATACAAGTCTAATAGGTTATACTGGTAGTAAAATAACCGTGCCTAATAGGGTACAGAATGTGAGTGAGGCCAAACAGCAAAAATTAAGATGTTTGTACACTAATGCAAGGAGCCTAGGTAATAAAATGGAGGAACTAGAGTTACTGGTGCAGGAAGTGAAACCAGATATTATAGGTATAACAGAGACCTGGTGGAATAGTAGTCATGACTGGGCTACAGGTATTGAAGGGTATGTGCTGTTTAGGAAAGACCGAAATAAAGGTAAAGGTGGTGGAGTAGCACTCTATATCAATGATGAGATAGAATGTAAAGAAATAAGAAGCGATGAAATGGATATGACTGAGTCTGTCTGGGCAACAATTAAATTGGGGAAGAAAACTATTAGAGCCTCCCCTGGGATAGTGCTTGGGGTGTGCTATAGACCGCCGGGATCTAATTTGGATATGGATAGAGCCCTTTTTAATGTTTTTAATAAAGTAAATACTAATGGAAACTGTGTGATCATGGGAGACTTTAACTTCCCAGATATAGACTGGAGGACGAGTGCTAGTAATAATAATAGGGCTCAGATTTTCCTAGATGCGATAGCTGATGGATTCCTTCATAAAGTAGTTGCTGAACCGACTAGAGGGGATGCCATTTTAGATTTGGTCTTGGTGAGTAATGAGGACCTCATAGAGGAAATGGTGGTAGGGGATAATCTTGGCTCAAGTGATCATGAGCTAATTCAGTTCAAACTGAATGGAAGGATTAACAAAAATAAATCTGCAACTAGGGTTTTTGATTTCAAAAGGGCTGACTTTCAAAAATTAAGGAAATTAGTTAGGGAAGTGGATTGGACTGAAGAATTTATGGGTTTAAAGGTAGAGGAGGCCTGGGATTATTTTAAATTAAAGCTGCAGAAGCTATCGGAAGCCTGCATCCCAAGAAAGGGGAAAAAATTCATAGGCAGGAGTTGTAGACCAAGCTGGATGAGCAAGCATCTTAGAGAGGTAATTAAGAAAAAGCAGAAAGCATATAGGGAGTGGAAGAAGGGAGGGATCAGTAAGGAAAGCTACCTTATTGAGGTCAGAATATGTAGGGATAAAGTGAGACAGGCTAAAAGTCAAGTAGAGTTGGACCTTGCAAAGGGAATTAAAACCAATAGTAAAAGGTTCTATAGTCATATAAATAGGAAGAAAACAAAGAAAGAAGAAGTGGGACCGCTAAAAACTGAGGATGGAGTGGAGGTCAAGGATAATCTAGGCATGGCCCAATATCTAAACAAATACTTTGCCTCAGTCTTTAATAAGACTAAAGAGGATCTTAGGGATAATGGTAGCATGATAAATGGGAATGAGGATATGGAGGTAGACATCACCATATCTGAGGTAGAAGCGAAACTCAAACAGCTTAATGGGACTAAATCGGGGGGCCCAGATAATCTTCATCCAAGAATATTAAAAGAATTGGCACAAGAAATTGCAAGCCCATTAGCAAGAATTTTTAATGAATCTGTAAACTCAGGGGTTGTACCGTATGATTGGAGAATTGCTAACATAGTTCCTATTTTTAAGAAAGGGAAAAAAAGTGATCCAAGTAATTATAGGCCTGTTAGTTTGACATCTGTAGTATGCAAGGTCTTGGAAAAAATTTTGAAGGAGAAGGTAGTTAAGGACATTGAAGTCAATGGTAAATGGGACAAAATACAACATGGTTTTACAAAAGGTAGATCGTGCCAAACCAACCTGATCTCCTTCTTTGAGAGAGTAACAGATTTTTTAGATAAAGGAAACGCAGTGGATCTAATTTACTTAGATTTTAGTAAAGCGTTTGATACTGTGCCACATGGGGAATTATTAGTTAAATTGGATAAGATGGGCATCAATAGGAAAATTGAAAGGTGGATAGGGAATTGGTTAAAGGGGAGACTACAACGGGTCCTACTGAAAGGTGAACTGTCAAGTTGGAGGGAGGTTACCAGTGGAGTTCCTCAAGGATCAGTTTTGGGACCAATCTTATTTAATCTTTTTATTACTGACCTGGGCACAAAAAGTGGGAGTGTGCTAATAAAGTTTGCAGATGATACAAAGCTGGGAGGTATTGCTAATTTAGAGAAGGACAGGGATACCCTACAGGAGGATCTGGATGACCTTGTAAACTGGAGTAATAGGAATAGGATGAAATTTAATAGTGAGAAGTGTAAGGTCATGCATTTAGGGATTAATAACAAGAATTTTAGTTATAAGCTAGGGACGCATCAACTAGAAGTAACGGAGGAGGAAAAGGACCTTGGAGTATTGGTTGATCATAGGATGACTATGAGCTGCCAATGTGATATGGCTGTGAAAAAAGCTAATGTCATCTTGGGATGCATCAGGAGAGGTATTTCCAGTAGGGATAAGGAGGTTTTAGTACCGTTATATAAGGCACTGGTGAGACCTCATCTGGAATACTGTGTGCAGTTCTGGTCTCCCATGTTTAAGAAGGATGAATTCAAACTGGAACAGGTACAGAGAAGGGCTACTGGGATGATCCGAGGAATGGAAAACTTGTCTTATGAAAGGAGACTCAGGGAGCTTGGCTTGTTTAGCCTAACTAAAAGAAGGTTGAGGGGAGATATGATTGCTCTCTATAAATATATCAGAGGGATAAATACCAGAGAGGGAGAGGAATTATTTAAACTCAGTACCAATGTGGACACAAGAACAAATGGATATAAACTGGCCACTAGGAAATTTAGATTAGAAATTAGACGAAGGTTTCTAACCATCAGAGGAGTGAAGTTTTGGAATAGCCTTCCGAGGGAAGTAGTGGGGGCAAAAGATCTATCTTGCTTTAAGATTAAACTCGATAAGTTTATGGAGGAGATGGTATGATGGGATAACATGGTTTTGGTAATTAAATATTCAAGGTAAATAGGCCCAATGGCCTGTGATGGGTTTTTAGATGGGGTAAGATCCAAGTTACCCGTGAAAGAATTTTCTGTAGTATCTGGCTGATGAATCTTGCCCATATGCTCAGGGTTTAGCTGATCGCCATATTTGGGGTCGGGAAGGAATTTTCCTCCAGGGCAGATTGGAAGGCCCTGGAGGTTTTTCGCCTTCCTCTGTAGCATGGGGCACGGGTCACTTGCTGGAGGATTCTCTGCTCCTTGAGGTCTTCAAACTACAATTTGAGGACTTCAATAGCACAGATATAGGTGTGAGGTCTTTTTTAGGAGTGGTGGGTGAAATTCTGTGGCCTGCATTGTGCAGGAGGTCAGACTAGATGATCATAATGGTCCCTTCTGGCCTTAATATCTATGAATCTATGAATCTATGAATCTAAGATGCTCTCAAACTTAAGCCTGATTTATAACAGCATATTATGATGCAGGAATATAACTGTTTGTGTTTCTTGTTTGTTTTGTGGGTGGAAGTTATCAGGTGTAATGCAATTACCAATAATTTAGACAATTTTAAAGACAGCACTCAATATGTGGGGTAAGAGAAATGGGGCAAATTTGGGTAACATTGCTCATACTGAATGATACCTTACTTCACGAGTATTTGTGAACCACTTAACTGAGGTCAGTGATAGTGATTCTCATTTACACAATGCCTCTCTATATAATAGGGCTTTAAAGTGTCTTTAAACCCAGAACAGTGTAAAGGAATAGGAATCAGGCCCAACAGGTCTATTTGTGGAGTAAGGTGCTATAAACAGAAATAAGAGTATCAGACTTAGGCCCTAGCAAGAGAAGCTGGTTACAGGGTTAGATTTACTCATACATCTTTAATTCTGAGGTTTTGCACTAGGATTCCTTATGGAAAAGGTTTTTCTTTATTATTAGTAGTAGTAGTATTATCATTATTAAATCCCATTTAAATCCTCTCTCCTACACAGGTTATGTCAAAATTCACCCATGACATGTGTTATTCCTGAAAAAGTATGAAAATGGAGCTATTTAAATAATTTTTTTTTGACTGACAAGCTTTTATTTTTGTCAGAAAATCCATTTTGTAATCTTAATGGGTAGTATTTTAAAGATATATTTTGCTGCTTAAAGCCTTTATTACTTCTCTGAGCTCTTCCTATGTGATTGTACTCTCATCAGAGAAAACGTGTGTACACTGCAGCAAAAGTTAGCATTCATGCTATTTGGTGAGGGAAAAAGGGTCAAAGTTTTGTTTTTTGATCAACACCTTCTTTTCTCCTGGGTCTAAATTAAAACTGTGGTCCTCATAGACTACTCCCCCTACTAGCAAGAAGCAAAACACTTGCCCCTGCCTGAGACTAACACATAGGTTGGATACAGGTGCTAAATTTGGCAGATCAAACAAAGTATATATTGATTCTGTTCTCACTTCCATTGACACAGATCAGAAGTAACTCCAGTAGGCTCAGTGGAATTGTGCCAGTGTACAATGGATATAAGTGAGAGCAGTATCAGGCTCAGAATGTCAAGGGGATAAGAGAGTCATTCAGAGGGCCATATGTGAATCATGTGATGAGGTACACAAACTGCACACTGGGGAATATGGGGTTACTGAGCCATTGTGAGATCAACCGGCCCTGCCTGGCCATGCCTATGAGAGACATCAGACATGGCAGGAGTGACTTAGAAATGCAGAACATCCCAAAGTTGGGGACAAACTAGAGAGGAGGGCAGGCGTCCGATTCTCAGTTCCTACAGAATGACTGGCTGAAGGCAGGAGATTCTTGAATGACTGCTGCTTGACAGCTCCATCCCCTGAAGGGAGGGCCTGATGCTGAACTACTGCTCTGGGTCTGCCATAGACTACTGTGTCATTGAGGCCATGGCTTTCTAGGGGCTCTCTGAGGAATGATGGTCACACGTGCACCGTTACACTGACATAGGAGGGCTGTTTCCTTTTGTTTATTGACAACCCTGGAAAGAGTGGATGATCCTGACCCCAGCCAGAGGGCTGTCTCTCCCATGACTGAATTTGTGTGGTGGATTGCCTGGACATCGCAAACCAGCGGCTGGGTGAGTGCAAAGACCCTAACCTAGCCTTTGGGGGTGGTCTGGGAGAGAAACAAAATGATAACATAACTAAGTTGAATCAAATCAGAAGAGGAAACTTGTATGAGAAACCACCCATTTCACTTTCTCTTGAGTGCTGGATCTTGTGCTCCAGCCTATGGCACCATCCAGCACACAGACAGGTAAAACACTGTGCCTGAGACAAACTTTGGCTCAGTGGTGGTTAGAGGCTTCAGGGAACCAAGTGCACCTCACTGGTCCTGCTGTTAGTTACTGCAGCTGGGGGGCCCATTCACAAGGAATAAGTAAGTGAGAAGAGTTCTGCTACACCAGGCAGATTCACTGCTAGTCACTTTGAGCTGAGTAGTACAAAAGCAGACCAGAAAATTGCCCTGTTGTTTTTACAGGTAGTTTGAAAATACAATGAATTCTGCAGGGGCAATTCTGTTATTCATTAATTTTCTGAATTTAAAAAAGTTCCCTTATCTGGAAGGGGATATGCTGTCATTTACACAGTCAGTTGTTTAATTACAACAGTTGTATATTGTATACACTACATATAACATGCACTGAAATTAAAAATGCCTGCCTATCTGCTAATATACTATAACACTAAGGAATAAACCATCCTGTGCTGTGGAAAAACCTGCACACGTGGAAAGCTTATTCAGGGAAGTTTACTGTCATTGAAAATGCTACTCAGGAGAAGGTTAGGGCTCTCTGTACTGGAGATGCTCTATTCAGTTGTGTAGTGGTAAAAAGGGAAGTGGGTAAACTAACCTTTTCAGGGAGCCAGGCCAGGCAGTGGTAAACTCCGTATTCCCCAAATGAGAAGTGGATAAACTCTACAACTACACTACTGGCCCTGTTCAGTCCTTTCCTCAATTCAAGGTGGTTAGGATTCCTGGCCAGGGATCAGATCCTAGTTCGTCTTTTTAGAGGCCCCTCTGGGTTGTCTTTCTATTGCTGATGCGGAGGTTTCTGCATGACTCCTGCTAGCAGGCTGCTCCAGATGTGGGCAACAATCAGGCTTCAAGCCCTCCTTACCATCCCAGTTCAATATGCCTACACCTGCCCTTTATGAGGACAGCAGCCTCTTCCCTTCAAGCAAAACAGAATACATTGACCCCTTCCCCAGGTTGATCCACTGTGGCGAGGGCACTGTAGCAATAATTGTCACTTTCAGATTCCTGTTCTTTTCAGAGCCTTGACGGCTGTTGGCTTTGTGTTCCTGATGGATATCTTCAGGCCCTTCTCAGTTCAACTCCCTGGCTGCTGGGTTCCTGTCCCAGTCTCTGCTTCTTCTCTGTGAGCTCTTCACAGAGCCGCATCCACCAGGCACAGTCGGCTTCCCCACTGGTCTTCCTATTCCTCGTTCAGCCCTATAGCTGGCATTGGCTCACAAAGAGATTCTCAAGGGAAATTCTGTGGGATGCCAAGGGCTGATGACTCATGTGGAAACTTCCTACACTCTGCCCGATCTCCACTTACGCCTATCCCCAAACCTACAGAACTTAAACTATGCATGGTTCATGTAGTGGGGTATCTACATGCTTGTAGGGCACAGCACAACTTTGGATCTACTTGCTATCTTCCACAAATACTGTCCAGATTTGACTAAAGCATCTGCTATTGCAGCCATGTACATTAAGGCACCAGAAGTGCAAGAATGGACAGCCAATGTAAGGAGACTAATTTTTCACATAAAGCTGCCTGGATACAATCTACCCACATAAAAAAATTATTGTCTCTTAGTACCATTCCAATCCTGCTGCTCAGTGTACAATCACAGAATCATAGAACTGGAAGGGACCTTGAGAGGTCACCTAGTCCAATCCCCTGCACCCAAGGCAGGACTAAGTATTATCTAGACCATCCCTGACAGGTGTTTGTCCAACCTGCTCTTAAAAATCCCCAATGATGGAGATTCCACCACATCCCTAGGCAATTTATTCCTGTTCTTAACCACTCTGACAGTTAGGAAGTTTTTCCTAATGTCCAATCTAAACCGCCCTTGCTGCAATTTAAGCCCATTGCTTATTGTCTTATACTCAGAGGTTAAGAAGAACAATTTTTCTCCCTCCTCCTTGTAACAACCTTTTATGTACTTGAAAACTGTTACCATGTCCCCTCTCAGTCTTCTCTTCCCCAGACTAAACAAACCCAATTTTTTTCAATCTTCCCTCATAGGTCATGTTTTCTAGACCTTTAATCATTTTTGTTGCTCTTTTCTGGACTTTCTCCATTTTTTCCACATCTTTCCTGAAATGTGGCGCACAGAACTAGACACAATACTCCAGCTGAGGGCTAATCAGTATGGAGTAGAGCAGAAGAATTACTTCCTGTGTTTTGCTTATAATACTCCTACATCTGAAGAAGTGGTTTTTTACCCATGAAAGCTTATGCCCAAATAAATCTGTTAGTCTTTAAGGTGCCACTGGACCCCTTTTGGCTTTTGTGGATACAGACTAACATGGCTACTCCCCGATACAATACTCCTGCTAATACATCCCAGAATTATGTTTGCTTTTTTTGCATCAGTGTTACACTGTTGACTCATATTTAGCTTGTGATCCACTATGACCCCCAGATCCCTTTCTGCAGTACTCCTTCCTAGGCAGTCATTTCCCATTTTGTATGTGTGCAACTGATTGTTCTTTCCTAAAGTGGAGTACTTTGCAATTGTCCCTATTGAATTTCATTCTATTTACTTCAGACCATTTCTCCAGTTTGTCCAGATCATTTTTAATTGTAATCCTATCCTCCAAAGCGCTTGCAACCCTTCCCACCTTGGCATCTCCAGCAAACTTTATGTGTACTCTCTATGCCATTATCTAAATCATTTATGAAGATATTGAACAGAACTGGACCCAGAACCAATCCCTGTGGGACTCTGCTTGTCATGCCCTTCCAACAAGACTGTGAACCACTAATCACTACTCTCTGGGAATGATTTTCCAACCAGTTATGCACCCACCTTATAGTAGCTACATCTAGGTTGTATTTCCCTAATTTGTTTATGAGAAGATCATGCGAGACCGTATCAAAAGCCTTACTAAAGTCAAGATATACCACATCTACCACTTCCCCCTATCCACAAGGCTTGTTACCCTGTCAAAGAAAGCTATCAGGTTGGTTTGACATGATTTGTTCTTGACAAATCCATGCTGACTGTTATTTATCACCTTATTGTCTTCTAGGTGTTTGCAAATTGATTGCTTCATTATTTGCTCCGTTATCTTTCCAGGTGCAGAAGTTAAGCTGACTGGTCTGTAATTCCCTGGGTTGTCCTTATTTCCCTTTTTATAGATGGGCACTGTTTCTGCCCTTTTCCAGTCTTCTGGAGTGTCTCCTGTCTTCCATGACTTTTTAAAGATAATTGCTAATGGCTCAGATATCTCCTCAGTCAGCTCCATGAGTATTCTAGGATGCATTTCATAAAGTCCTGGTGATTTGAAGACATTTAACTTCTCTAAGTAATTTTTGACTTGGTCTTTCCCTATTTTAGACTCTGATCCTACCTCATTTTCACTGGCATTCATTATGTTAGACGTCCAATCGCCACCAACCTTCTTGGTGAAAACTGAAACAAAGGAGTCATTAAGCACCTCTGTCATTTCCATATTTTCTGTTATTGTCTTTCCCCCCTCATTTAGTAACAGGCCTACTCTGTCCTTGGTCTTCCTCTTGCTTCTAATGTATTTGCAGAACATTTTCTTGTTTCCTTTTATGTCCCTAGCTAGTTTGATCTCGTTTTGTGCATTGGCTTTTCTAATTTTGTCCCTACATACTTGTGTTATTTGTTTATATTCATTCTTTGTAATTTGACTGACTTTACACTTTTTGTAGGACGCTTTTTTGAATTTTAGATCATTGAAGATCTCCTGGTTAAGCCAGGGTGGTCTCTTGACATACTTCCTATCTTTCCTAAGAAGTGGGATAGTTTGCTCTTGTGCCCTTAATAATGTCTCTTTGAAAAACTGCCAACTGTTTTCAGTTGTTTTTCCCCTTAGACTTGCTTCCCATGGGATTTTACCTACCAACTCCCTGAGTTTCCTAAAGTCTGCCTTCTTGAAATCCATTGTCTTTATTGTGCTGCTCTCCCTCCTACCATTCCTTAGAATCATGAACTCTACCATTTCATGATCACTTTCACTCAAGTTGCCTTCCACTTTCAAATTCTCAACCAGTTATTCCATATTTGTCAAAATCAAATCTAGAACAGCCTCTCCCAAATAGCTTTCTCCAACTTCTGAAATAAAAAAAAGTCTCCAATACATTCCAAGAACTTGTTTGATAATCTGTGCCCTGCTGTGATATTTTACCAACAGATGTCTGGGTAGTTGAAGTCCCCCATCACCACCAAGTCCTATGTTTTGGATGATTTGTTAGCTGTTTAAAAAAGCCTCATCCACCTCTTCTTCCTGGTTTGGTGGTCTGTAGTAGACCCCTACCATGACATCACCTTTGTTTTTTACCCCTTTTATCCTTACCCAGAGACTTTCAACAAGTCTGTCTCCTATTTCCATCTCAACCTCAGTCCAAGTGTATACATTTTTAATATATAAGGCAACATCTCCTCCCTTTTTTCCCTGCCTGTCCTTCCTGAGCAAGCTGTATCCTTCTATACCAGTATTCCAGTCATGCGTATTATCCCACCAAGTCTCTGTGATGCCAACTATGTCATAGTTTGTTTATTTACTAGCATTTCAAGTTCTTCCTGCTTATTCCCCATACTTCTCACATTAGTATATAGACATCTAAGATACTGACTTGATTTCCCCCCCCCCCCCCCCGCAGTTCTGTCTTGTCTCTCCCTTATTTCTGCTATAACAGCCCATGCTCCCCGCAGATTCCAACCCTTCTCCCAGGTCTCCATGTTTTTTACTTACCTGTGGACTTTGGTCACCTGGCCCCCATCAAACCTAGTTTAAAGCCCTCCTCACTAGGTTAGCCAGTCTGTAGCCAAATATGCTCTTCCCCTTCCTTGATAAGTGTACTCCATCTCTGTTTAGCAGTCCTTCTTCCTGGAACAGCATCCCATTGTCAAGGAAGCCGAAGCCCTACTGGCTAAACCATCCTAGCAGCCAGGCATTCACCTCCAGGATGAGACTGTCTCTGCTGAGGCCCCTACCCCTGACTGGAAGGACTGAAGAGAACACCACCTTCACTCCCAACTCCATCACCCTTACTCCCAGAGCCCTGCAGTCACTTCTGATCTGCTGAGGGTCATACCGTGCAGTATCATTAGTGCCCACATGAATGAGTAGCATGGGGTAGTCAGAGGTCCAGATGATCGTCAAAAAACCCTCAGTAACATCTCAGATATGGGCCCCTGGCAGGCAGCATACCTCCTGGGATGCCATATCAGGGTGACAGATGGGTGCCTCCATCCCCCTCAGAAGAGAGTCTCCAACCACCACTATCCTATGTTTCCTCCTGGGAATGGTGGCTGTGATCCTCCCAGCCTTGGGGATACATTGCTTCTCCTCTTCAACCTTTGGGGGTGATTCCTCATCGCTCGTTGCCAGGGCAGCATAATGGTTCTCCATCACCATGGTGGGTGGGTTGGAAGTAGGGGTGGAGCACTGACTGCTGCCAGAAGTAACCAGCAGCCAGTGTCCTCCCTGTACTAGAGCCTTATCCTCCTTCCCTGGTGGCATGATAGCAGTCCTCTCTAGCTGGATAGATTCCTCAGACTTGGAAGTCTCCATATGAATACTGTGAATGAATTTCTCATGTTCATGGATGCTCCTCAGCCTAGCCACCTCCTTCTGTAGCTCTCCCACCTGCTTCCTGAGAGATTCCACCAGCAGGCACCTGTCACACTGGATGGTCCCCCCAGCCTGGCTTTTTGAGAGTGGGAAATGAAGGCCACAGTCTCTGCATATCCACACCAGGATTTGTGTGGAGGCATCCCTGGTTAGGTTCTCTGTCTGGATACAGGCGCAGGTGGAGGAGACAGGAGCTGTGTTGGCACTGGTGATGTGGCCCTTCCTAACCATAACGATAATATTATGACTCCCTCCTAAAAACTCCCCTGTTTGCTAGCTCCCCTTGGTCACTTAGCCTCTGGCCTTTAAAGCCTTCCTTCCTAGGTCAGCTCTACCCCCTCATTAATCACACAGCGGGAGGGTGATCACAAGGCTGATTGAAGCTGGTCAAGGAAACAAAGGCTCAAACTGTCCCCAATCACGCAATCCCAATTGACCCTGTAAGTGAAATAACCTGAAAGAAAAAGAAAAACACAAACAGCTAAACAAAGTCACTCACCGCAACACTAGTACTCGCATCTTGTTAGTTCAGCAGGGGGATCTTCTTCACCCACTTTCAAACTCCCCTGTTTGTGGTCCTCTGTTCGCTACATATAAAACTGAAGGTACACTGTACAACATATGCACTACACAAAATACATGTAATAGAGCTCTTATGATCTTGAAGTATCTCTTAAATACAATAATTTTACACAATCATTGTTACTTTGTCCATATACAGTAGAAATAGTTAAACCAGCTGGTTCTTTTAAAAACTATGGTATGGCAGAAATATTAACAGATCATTACAAATTTTAATCCTGAATCTCATTTCTAATCAGAAAAGACTTGGTTTTGTGTGGGATGTTTAGATTTGATACACAGAACACACTGACCACTGCCAATCTCTTCCTTTCCTTCTCAATTATTACCCTGATTCTCCTGTTTCATGTTGGCCATAGCATGGGTTGGCTCAATTTACAGGTAGATTTTAGCCTATTATAATTTAGGACAAAGCTATTCAAAATCCGCTTGTTCATAAAGTATTTCAGCCACCTGACTGACCACACTGTAGATGCCCTTAAACTGGCCTGGGAATTGTATTGGGTACTCTATGGGATGAGTGTATCCCTCTAAAACATCTTCCTCCTCCAGCAACTCTTCCATCATGCTGTTATACCCAAGTTTCACCATGTATGGCATACACCCCATGGATGACTCAACACTAGATCTACAGAACATCATGGCAAGCCATTGACAGACACCTAAAAAGATGACACTATTAGCATTCAGTGCATATGCTTCAGAGGTGGGGCACCCGGGCCATGGTCCAACCAAGGTGTGGCTGGGCCAAAACTGAGTGACACTGCAAATCCATACACAAGATCACAATACCACTCCCTCAGATGCAAGGAGTACGGGCTCATGGGCCAGGGCGGGTCAGGCTGATTGGGCTCTGACTTGGGTTCCTGAGATGGGAAGAGGCGGGTCAGGTGTTCGGGGTGGTGATGAATCTATCCCTGTCCCCACTTTAAATGGTGCTCCTCGGTCCCTTCAGTGTATGGTTCAGATGCCTCACAAATCCATCTGACAGTGACTGGTAAGGTGCAGTACTGATCTGATTTATCTCAAGCAGAGCCCAAACCTTTTGGAAGAACTGAAACTCAAAGTTTTACCCCTGATCAGTGAGCACAGATTACGGTGTACCACAGTGGTAAGCAAACAGCTCAACAAATAGTTTGTACTTCTTGAATGGGCACTAATAATTTGGTTTTTTGTTTGTTTGTTTGTTTGTTTTTTGACTGGGCTGTGGAACCACTTGGAAAATAAATCTGCTACGACAAGCATGTGCCAGTTGCCCCTCTCAGTGACAGGTAGAAGTAGCAGTATATCTGTAGCTACACTCGAACATTAGCAGAATAGGTGATCTGGGTGTACTATCATCTGAGCCACAGAGTTGTAGTCCCTCCCCTGAGGCACGGTTCCAGTCTCTGCCCTATTGTTTGCTAATCAGAGTGGCTTCTCCCCCTCTTCACATATCTTGAGTCCTGGGTTCTTTATTTTGGCACCTGGTGCCTCCACCCAAGGTGACTCCTCTCTGTGCTTGGGCCACAAGGAGTGTTCGTCATTGGGAAATAACTAATACTACCACTGCATTCACAAGGAATATAACCTTGTAGATGAACAATATATTAAGACAAGCCCCAATGCCAGATTAAAAAAGAATGGTATAACACAAAGGATTTTACTGGGGACAGGAAACAAAGGCTTTAGGAAAGGACAGGATTAAGATGAATTAAAATACTAATACATCAACAATATAACAAATCCCCCCCCCCATGTTCACCATTTTACACAACTTCCCAGATCCCTCTGCACAATGGGTCCAGGTAGCTGGCATGCAGAGGATAAGACCTGAGACAAGTGCTGCAACACTCTGAATGCTGGCTGGCTTAAACAAAAATAAATGGGTTCTCTTATCATGTCTTAACCATGAGTGGGGCAGAGTCCTCCCTTGGTTCCCTGCTATGGAGTCCAATGGAGGTCTTGGCTAACTCCTGGTAGCTGGCACTGAGTTAGTTCTCTGTCTCCCTGATTGCTAGTGTCCACAGAGCTGGAACCATCCAGCCACACACTAGATTGCACAACAGATCAAAGTTTCTCTTTGTGAGGAGTGGGAGTTAATCAGAGACTCCCCAGGCCATGGTGCTTTTCCCTGAGTCACCTCCAAACTCAAACAGCAGCCCACAAGTGAAACCACAATTAATACCTTTGTCTCTGAAGCAGCTTGTCCCCTCCTGGCTCCTAATTGGCCCAACAAACTGTCTCTATAAATCACTCCATCTGGAGCTCCTCTCTGGCTTTTTGAAGGATATAAATCCACACCATGTAGAGGTCAAGCATAGGAGTTTATTATGTACAGCGCTAATGGAGTGTCATCTTGCTTATTAGGCTCAGAGACACTATTAATCAATTGATTACAATGGAATATATGGATTTTCCATGGGCGGGGGAAAGTGATGGGGTTGGTAGTCCCACAACCCCAGATAGGTCTAGCATCAAGACATGAGACCACAGTAGCCAATGGTCAAAGGTTACATAATGTCTCTGCCCATGGTCTCAAGTTAACAAATTAACATTTAATATATAATTAGTACTTTAATAAATGTATTAGTATAAAAAATATATGTTGAATTCTGATTTGGGGTCCATAGGAATGAAGTACCTCCTTTGATTGTCCAACAGATACATATCTAGGGGTAAAAGCAAAGAAACAGTGAACGTATATGGCAATAAGATTGTCTTTCAAGTTTTCATTTGTGTTTTAAGGCAGGCATTGGTCCCTGGGAAAGGGAGGTGGGAGGAGGCCATATCTTACACTGACATGCTTGAACCTTTCATAAACTCAAGGTTGGATGTGTGGGAAGATCATCTCCCTACAGAAGAAACTAACACAACAGAAACAGGGCTTCATTGTTCTATTTGCAACTTTGAATAAGACACAATTATTGCCCCCAACATCTGGCGTTTTGCTGACCAGGCATATCTTAGCAAAAGCAAGGTTATCTTTGGTTATTCTGCTTTCTCTTAGCTAATCACTATTTGTTAGGCCTCTGACCTCTTGACCAAACGTGGGACTTTGGGCCTGTACACAAATCCATATACCAGGTTATTACATCAGCAATGGATTTTAACCCTTCATTTTTGCAACCTGTTCTGTCCCTGCCCCAGACCTTAAACATCCTGGGAAATGGTGTCTGGGGTCTCTGGAGTCATTGCTGCTGTAGTCCAGAGGCTCAGCTCCTACAGGCCCAGTTCAGTGTTCCAGGAGATAGCAAACTCCAAAGGGGGTATAGCATGACTTTACCAAGTCCCTAACAGACCAGTCCCAACCACACCAGCAGTACTGACTTTGAGCCTTTTGGGAAAGTTCTTCTGCTCCTAAGTGTCCCCCAGCCATGGTACTATATAACACCTTCAGAATCTCAAGGACCAATCTCTGCAGGACCACTGGTTGAGTGTGACAGCATACTTTTCCCTGACGTAAGCTGCCTGATGTAGGTCAGGCCAGGCTTCTTAGCTATGATGTACCCCTGGGTCTGCCTTTGCCTCCTTTTGAAGGCCAAATGGGGGTCTGTTTCTGATTATCTTAAAGTAGTGATCCCTTCATTTTGTTCTGGAGTCTCTGCTGCATTATTGGGGTCTCTAGAGCACAGCTGTCCCAGTTGTTAGGTTGGGGGCTGTCCAAAAATTACATAACACATTGGGGGTGGGTAGGTCCCTAATTTTGCATGTTTGTCTCAGTGTTAGAAAGGGTCTTGAAAAATCACCAAAAATGTGTTATGCAACTTATGGACAGTCCCTGGCTGTTTCTCATTTCTTTCTTTTGTACTGGTACTTGTCTAGACCAGGTAAAAACAAGAACAAAGGCCTAGTTCTCCCATCCAGTTTCCAGTCTGACTCTAGATTGTTTCCCCACACAGAAAATAGAATAACAGTAATCAGTATAACATATTTGATAATCAGTATTAGGCTGCCTCTCCCATACTGCCCCCTGTAGGTTCAAAAGGATCCTGGAACAAGAGATCAAACTAATTCTTCATCAAGTCTTATAGGACAGGACCCCTGTACCTCATTCCGCTCCTGCATTTTACAGGAACTGCACTTTTTATAAAGAATGAAGAAAGGGCCCATTCCCTCCTGCATGTCTTTGTAAACAGTGGAAGCAGCTGTGGCCCTTTCTGGGTAAACAATACTAACCTTTCTCCTGCCAACTCCAAGGCAGGGTCTGCCTACCCCATCACAAAGCCCTTATAGTCTTAGTCATAATTGACGCATATTTAAATATAGCATGTCTTCATAATGGAACAAATAAAAAATCATAATTAGTTGGTCCACATATAGCAGAGTTAATTAAACCATCTGGTGCTCTTTAAAACTTAAGTACAGCAGAAGTATTTTTAATTCCTAACCTTTGTGCAAAAGTATTTTAATACTGTGATTTATCTCTTATTATTAGTAATAATAAAAATAGGCTCAATTTGGTGGTGCATTTTAATTAGATGCTCAGGAAATATTCAAAAGTGCACATCTATTCCTACTGAGCAGGTTTTATTTAATCTTATTCTACTTTGATGCACTGGACCCTTGTTCCTGTAACTGGTTTGTTCTCTTATCAGGTTAAGAGAACTTCACAATATTGCTGAATATTTTATCTATAATGTGGTGCTTGGTGGGACATAGGAGCTATATTCTTTTAATGGGTTTATCACTGCACTATTTCTGCTGACAAGTTTTTACAAGTTTGTGAATCTGACTTCAGTTAAGTTATTCCTTATTTCAGTTACATTGTTCTTTATTTAGACCAGTTTAAGTGAGTGCATAATCAGGCCCTATCACTTATTTTTTAGGTCAGTAGAACTATGCCAACTTACAGCAGCTGAGGATCTGGACCTGTAACTCTAAGGAATTTTTTTTCAGTTCAACTTTTTTTTTCCTCTCTCTCTGCTAGGATTTCCTCTTTAAGGGCCTGATCCTGCAGAATGCTGATGGTGCTCATCTCCTTATAAGATGGGTTGGCTCTAAAATACCAGAATGCCAGGGGCAGATCCAGTGGTGTTCTCCTGAGCATTTCAGCTCAGAGCAGGAGCAAAGGGAACTTATACCCACTAGATTCTGGAAAGGTTACTCTGAATTATAGCAGCACCCAGGTGGCATGAAGGACCCAAGGGCTGCTCTAAGTTATCCCTGCAGTGCTTAGCACTCTGGCCATGCCCCTTCCCACCTTGTTCCCATCCCCCTCAGAAATAGACGGTGGTGTAGGGATCACTTACTGCCCTATGCTGCTTTTGTGCTGAAGGAATTCTCCCCAGGCTAATTATAACCTCTATACGTGCTGCAAGGATGGTATATAGAATCCAGTTCTGGACCCCAGAAATGTTGTTTGGATGGGGAACATTCTGTCCTCAGATTCTCATACACACACCCTTTTAAATACAAGAGCTGTGCTTGAGTTACATATTGCACTCTCTGCCTTCTCACATAGAATCTTAAGGGGGGCGCATTTGGACCATAGAATGTAGAGAGTTAGTCACACAGTTAATGTAAATGGGAGACATGAGGCTAAATTCCCCACCTACCCTCCTAGAAATACACCCGTCATTGGCAACTTCTGCATTAACTACTCTATCACTGGTTTCAGAGTAACAGCCGTGTTAGTCTGTATTCGCAAAAAGGAGTACTTGTGGCACCTTAGAGACTAACCAATTTATTTGAGCATAAGTTTTTGTGAGCTACAGTGAGCTGTAGCTCACGAAAACTTATGCTCAAATAAATTGGTTAGTCTCTAAGGTGCCACAAGTACTCCTTTACTTTTTACTCTATCACTGTGAAGGTCAAAAACTGGGTCAGCTTAAGGGTTGCTTGTAGATTTAATAAATAATTTCCACTTATTCCAGGGGGTATAAAAGCAGATTTGGAGGGAAAAAAAGCCTCAGTTTACACAGGAGCTTTCAACAGCAGCTCCAATTGACTATCTATACAGTAAAATAAAGAGTGCTTACCATATCAGCCACTACATAGAACAATTGGAAAAGGGTTGCTTTAGGGTCCAGCAACAAAATGTATTTATGTTAAACACCAATGATCCTTAAGTTAGCCCGCCATGTAACAGAAGACAGTGCACCAGTCATTTTTCTCCTTAGTCCAAACACCGATTGCACGGTCTTATTTCTTTTTCCACTCACATTGAGCCAAATGGTATATGCAGAATACTGTCGTCTGTTACCCTAATAGTTCTATCAGTTTAAGAGAGAATATGGAACAGTATGAGTTCATTCTGAGAGAGGGATTGTCTGGGGGATTGAGTTTATGCCAGGCACTCCTGAGTTCTAATTTCAGCTCTCACGTTGACTAATTCTATGGCCTTGCACTATTATTATTATTATTATTGGTATTATGGTAGTGTCTAGAGACCCCAGTCATGAATCAGGTCCCCATTGTACAGACACATAATGGCAAGACAGTCCCTGCCCTGATGAGCTCACAATCTAAATAAGAACTAATTAATTGACTCTGATCTCAGTAAAACGGGGATAATCATAAAAAACAATTAGTGAATGTTACAGGCTAAGAAATATTACTATAGGAAAACAGTTGCCTTCCTTTAGTACTAATTTCAAATGCAAGTACATAATTTTCTTATAAACTGGAATGATTCTAAGATATTAGAGAAGTTGGCATTAGAACAGAAAGAAATGATGGGTGGTTAGGGTTAACTGGAGGCTGGTGTTTCAAATGCCACTTTGAGGAAAATTACCTGTGCTACCATTTAAAAAAATGTATGTAATACTTGCACTTGTTGTAAGGCAACATAGTGTGTTGCCCTTATACAGTCCCAGTGAGCACAAAAAACATTTCCGCTCTTTGGGGAAGCCCCCAAAGCAGCCGCCTGGAGCTCTACGCCTCCTACGTGTACCTCAGCATGTCTTTCTATTTTGACCGGGATGATGTGGCTCTAAAGAACTTTGCCAAGTATTTCCTGCACCAGTCCCACGAGGAGCGTGAGCATGCTGAAAAACTCATGAAGCTGCAGAACCAGAGGGGCGGTTGCATCTTTTTGCAGGACATCAAGAAACCAGATCGTGATGATTGGGAGAATGGGCTGACAGCAATGGAGTGTGCCTTGCACCTGGAAAAGAATGTGAACCAGTCACTCCTTGATCTGCACAAGCTGGCCCTCTCGAACCATGCCTGCTGTTGAAGTTTCTATTTGTCCTTTTCTGGGGTTTGCTTTACAAAATGCACCAGGTAGCTAGGGAACCTACTGTGATGCAGGGATTTTTTGTAGATTTGGAGAGGGATGACAAAAGGGTGGGGTGGAGCAAACCAGCTGTCTGGATGCTTCTGTCCACCAAAGAGCTCCAAGGAACAGTGGTAAGAGGTGTCACACTAAGGATCTGTAAGGGGGCAGGGCTTCATTTCTAGTTGGAGATAAAAAAACATGCAAAACTCTGTAGTTGCAGCTGAGTTGGGCCAGTGCAAGATGTAGATACCATATAAGCCCTCAAAGTGGTGCATGGACCATGAACTGGCCTCATCACAGGGCTCAATTTTACCCTGCGCGCCTGCTCTAAAAGTTGCAGAAGTCTGACTGTTTAAATACTTCCTAATTGAAGTTCACAATCTTCTTCCTGAGCTACATGAAAGCCCTGGATCAGGTTCAAATTAATTCCTCTTTATACTATATTGACAGTATTTAATTTAATTAACTTTCTCCTAAAGCCTCTGTTATTGTCATTGGCCAAAGAAAACATACTTAGAGAAAATCAGTCTTCTAAATTTCTCTAGGTAGCTGAATTTAGGTATTTATCTACCAAATTACACAGCCAAGAGCATCTTTAAATGATGCATAATTCACAGTTTATAATATTCAGTAAAATGGGATTGATCAATCACAGAGCAACACCAATTATAACCTTGTCTATTTAATCTCTGAGCTCTGTTCATGTTAGCCATACTTGGGCAAACACAATACTAATAGCATTCTATATGAAAAAGGAAAGTGGGTTTTTTGTAATTCTCCAGCATGTGTCTTTGTGACATAAGAAGAGTTATACCCTCCATTATTTGCTACTACCCATGGGTGGCTGCAGAATTCTTGAAGCACATCATAGAACACTTCCTAATCTTTCCCCCCTTTCCTTTACAACAGTAGAAGGAGACTTGTGCTTTAAACTCAAGTTCCACCATTGTTTGTTTTCCTTAAATTTTGCAGGGGTGAATTGTTATAATAATTACTTCTCCATTTAAAAACCAGATCATTTGCTAGAGATGCTAATTTGCATTTGCTAAGTTATACTTTATTGTAATACACTGATATATTTTTGACATTTTATTTCTAAAATCAGGTGCAACTGTATCCACCCACTCCTCCAAGACTGTCACTAGAAAAATATGCATCTGTCATCCTTCAGCTCAGGATGATGGTACTCCTTGGAGTAAGACTGGGCAGTGCTAGAGTTTTCAAAACTGAGACTGAGAAGATAGCAGAATAATACTACTAATAAAAAATTAACCACATCACACAGAGTAAATACCAGCCATGACAAGTAACTGTAATTGCACTGTACTGTTACACAGCTAACAACTAAATCCACTACATGTAATGCAATGTAACTATCCAGATTAGTCACCATCCAAAGGGATATGAATGCCACCAAAGTAATTGTTTTGCTGTTACCTTGCTGTCTGACATCTGGCTGTCTCTTGGTGATGGACTGACAAATGCTGACTTTCTTCTTGGTCAGTGAATCAGGCTATTTTCCCTCAGGCTGACAGCCAGCAAACTGGCACCAATCAATCTGCCCTTTTTGTTTTCTTCTTTGATACCCCTTCATTTTTTGTTACATTGGGACATTCTTCTTTGTCTCACATCTTTCCATCTCTGTTATTTGCTTTCTTCTCCCCCTTCACTGGCTCTGCTCCTCATTGTTCCTCCAGATACATTCCCATCCATACGATCACTGGTCTATCCCATAACTTGAGTATAGAAATACATGAATCCAGGACTGTAACTTTGTATCATAATGTTTATTTCTTCAGCCTTAATGCCTCCTACAATGCTCTAGCCCATATCCAACTCCTACAATGCTCTAGCCCATATCCAATTCCAACATCATCCTTCATAGCACTGGTTTTGCATGCCTGATCCTTATCTTTCTACTCATCTAGCTTCTGCTATCCAAACTCGGGTCAAATCCCAGCTGCGTCAAAGAATATTATTCCAATAACTCTATCTACTTGCTGCTACTCATCAGCTCAACTTATTGTAGTATAATCAATTCACCACTTTCCTCTGGTTTCCTCCAGGCCATTGGTCCTGATTTCAATAATTAATAACATACCCACAGAATTATTCCTACCCACTACCAGATCAAGCATCCTCCTTCATTACTGCACTCAGTACTGCTATACTCCCAATATCTGAGAATCTCAAAGTGTTTCAGAAACACTAATTCGAAGTGTTTCAGAAATCCCTCATCATTCCAGTCTACCATCCCCATCTTCTAGACAATATACAGAGGGGTTTAAGGCCCAGATCCACAAAAGGATAAATACATCCTAAGGACTTAGGATAAATACATAAAGGTAGAACACCTTAAACAGGAGATATTGAGAGGGACCCATGTCAAACTAACCCAAAGCCCAGCAGCTTGGGCATGTTCACGTGACAGGGCAGACCTCCTGTTCAAATCTCCTCTCCTGTTGGGAGAGTGGGGAATTGAACCTGGGTATCCTACCTCTTGGGTGAGTGCGCTGACCGCTGAGCTAAAAGTAAGGTGATTGCATCACCTTCTCCATTTCTTGGAAAAACAGCTTAGACCTGGCACCAAGAGATGGGTTCCGGGTTGCAGATCGCAAGCAAAGACAGGTACTTCCCTGCAGCCTGGACTTTGGCACTAACTCTATGAGAGGGGGAGGGCTTCTTACACATCCCTCTCTTCACCATCTCCCATTGTCTAGCTTAGGCAACTCCCCACCTAGTGGGCCAGCTTTTGTGAATCCCACTTTTAGATGCCTATCTCTTCCCAGTCCTTGTATAGGAAGCCTAGGTACCAAGACCCAGGTTTGTGGATACCCTTGTTTTTCCAGTTATTTTCTAGTGACTAAAAGTTAGGCACTGCAATGCCTACATCCCTTTGGATCCAGGCCTAAGTAACTTGCCTAAGGCATTACAGTGAGTCAGTGACAGAACTGGGAATAGAATCCAGAACTTCTGGCTCCCAAACCATGGACTAACTTCTAAAGAATGTTTTGTTTAGTTCTCCCTTTCAGACTTTTATCTTCACATGAGAGTACTTGTATCATTTTATTCACTTACTTACTGCAAAGTGGATTATCACTGACATGCCCCCAAATACTTTGCCCTTGCCTGTCACAGAAGAGTTGTATTTGACTCGGCATAACTATGACAAACAAAATCAAATCATTCTGGAAATGGCTGTGGTTGTTGAGAGAATATAGGCAATCCAGGTGGGAAAATAAGGGATGGGAAACTGAGTGTGTGGGAACTAAATTGACTATGGACAAGCACTGACGTTGGGGAAAATCCATGTATCTCCCTGAAAACCTCAACTGAGCTACTTAAATTTTACCAGCAGTCAGGCCTTTCTGGTGCAACTAGTTTTGTAATGACAGGTTTCAGAGTAACAGCCGTGTTAGTCTGTATGCGCAAAAAGAAAAGGAGTACTTGTGGCACCTTAGAGACTAACCAATTTATTTTCCCACCATCAACCTCAGCCTGGTCCAGTCCACAAAGAGATCCACTTCCTGGACACTACAGTGCTAATAAACAATGGTCACATAAACACCACCCTATACCGGAAACCTACTGACCGCTATTCCTACCTACATGCCTCCAGCTTTCACCCTGACCACACCACACGATCCATCATCTACAGCCAAGCTCTGCGATACAACCGCATTTGCTCCAACCCCTCAGACAGAGACAAACACCCACAAGATCTCTATCAAGCATTCTTACAACTACAATACCCTCCTGTGGAAGTGAAGAAACAGACTGATAGAGCCAGAAGAGTTCCCAGAAGTCACCTACTACAGGACAGGCCTAACAAAGAAAATAACAGAACGCCACTAGCCGTCACCTTCAGCCCCCAACTAAAGCCCCTCCAACGCATTATTAAGGATCTACAACCTATCCTGAAGGATGACCCAACACTCTCACAAATCTTGGGAGACAGGCCTACAGACAGCCCCCCAACCTGAAGCAAATACTCACCAACAACCACATACCACACAACAGAACCACTAACCCAGGAACCTATCCTTGCAACAAAGCCCGTTGCCAATTGTGCCCACATATCTATTTGGGGACAGCATCAAAGGGCCTAATAACATCAGCCACACTATCAGAGGCTCGTTCACCTGCACATCCACCAATGTGATATATGCCATCATGTGCCAGCAATGCCCCTCTGCCATGTACATTGGTCAAACTGGACAATCTCTACGTAAAAGAATAAATGGACACAAATCAGGTGTCAAGAATTATAACATTCATAAACCAGTCGGAGAACACTTCAATCTCTCTGGTCACGCAATCACAGACATGAAGGTCGCTATCTTACAACAAAAAAACTTCAAATCCAGACTCCAGCGAGAAACTGCTGAATTGGAATTCATTTGCAAATTGGATACTATTAATTTAGGCTTAAATAGAGACTGGGAGTGGCTAAGTCATTATGCAAGGTAGCCTATTTCCCCTTGTTTTTTTCTAACCCCCCCCCCAACATTCTGGTTAAACTTGGATTTGTGCTGGAAATGGCCCACCTTCATTATCATGCACATTGTAGGGAGAGTGGTCACTTTGGATAAGCTATTACCAGCAGGAGAGTGAGTTTGTGTGTGTGGTTTTTGGAGGGGGGTGGGGGGGTGAGAAAACCTGGATTTGTGCTGGAAATGGCCCACCTTGATTATCATACACATTTTAAAAAGAGTGGTCACTTTGGATGGGCTATTACCAGCAGGAGAGTGAGTTTGTGTGTGGGGGGGGGGGGCAGAGGGTGAGAAAACCTGGATTTGTGCTGGAAACGGCCCAACTTGATGATCACTTTAGATAAGCTATTACCAGCAGGAGAGTGGGGTGGGAGGAGATATTGTTTCAGGGTCTCTGTGTGTATATAATGTCTTCTGCAGTTTCCACGGTATGCATCCGATGAAGTGAGCTGTAGCTCACGAAAGCTTATGCTCAAATAAATTGGTTAGTCTCTAAGGTGCCACAAGTACTCCTTTTCTAGTTTTGTAATGTACTCTTTTAGTCACTCATCCTCTTAGCTCTTAATGTTGTTCTCCTTATTTGGAAGTTATTAGCTTTTCTTAGAGTCTTCAATGTGCTTCTTAGTGTGTAGAGGTACTTTATAAGCTTAAGAATACTCTTCTAATTTTCCTACAGTGATAAATCAATGGAATATTTATCACAATCTCGTATAAAATGTAATACACACACTCTAAAATGCTGTTTTCTATGTGTCAGGAGTAGAGATTGGTGAATTAATTTTACAGATAAGAACCATGCTAAGTGAATGTCCAACCATCCTTATACCTGAACCCAACCTGAACTTGTTTGTTATAGTGGCTCAGAAAGTTTCATTTCAGAAAAAAATTCTTTATTTTTTTCTCTACCCATCAAACTCCTAATCCTCCATACCCACCCTCCTCTTATGACAGGTTTTCGTGAGACTGCTGCTCTGCTCTGGAGTCTTCCTCCTCACTCCACTTTGTGGGCAGAAATGAACAGTATGTCCTCCTCCACTTTCCTATTAATTTAAAATGCTGGATGGTGAATCCGAGGGGATTTTGGTGAGTGGGTCATTCATCTTTCACTGCCTTTGGACTTGGATCCTTCCCAGAATTGCACTGGGCTGATTATTTGAACTTTATCCAAAAACCTTGACATACTTCAGAACATACTTTTGTTTCTTTGAAATTGTTATATGAATTTTTACCTCTGAATAAAATTAATATGAGGATAAAGGGCCAATTACATACTAGAATATAGAAGCAATCTAAGATGTACAGTATCTTGTCCTTCACACAATGCAGCCAACATTTAAAAATGCCTTTTTCCTGTATTTAAATTGTCATGCACCCTGAAAATAACTTGCCATGATAATGCTTGTCAATGGGATGATAAATGGTGCTAATTTAACACATCCTCATTCAATCTATAGATTTTAATTGTGTGGATTCCTCTAGTGCTGTGAGAAAGGCGGGAATGAACCTTTCAAATATGTTTATTTACCAGTATGTGATCTAAATTGATTTCACAAAATCATAACAGAGTAACAAAGAAAACACATCTTGTACAGTTTTTAAAAAAACAGAACAAAGACAGAAAACATTAACACAGGAAGATAATGAATATTTCTGCTATATCAATAGCATAACAGTTTACGTGGCTCAGATTTTTTCCTTAAATGTAAGTGATCTGAGTGTCAAGCCATGATGAAATGTGACACACACTATGTCAAATTATGCTGTATTATGATAAATTATGACAAAGCATTGTATGCATTAAACAGCTTACCAATTGATGTGACTTTTAACATGATCCAACAGTATATTAAACCAATACATATGAGTTAGAAACAAGTCTTCCAAATCCAGCAGTATCTGTCAATTAGAGTAACGGTTGTTTGAATAGGGTATATTTTCTGAACTGACAGACATTAGTGGGGGGAAAAAAAGCCTTTGTTTGCCTTTGATCATGGGTCATTGGCTCGTACAATAGCTGGCTTTCAGCACTGTTCCACATTAAATTGGCCTGCTTGCTCATGAACCATTTATTCACATAAATTCCAAATAGTTTAGCACTTGTCTAATTCATTAGCCATATTATACTGATAGATCATTACCTAAAGCCATTCAGCTTTCTCATTTTCCAACATTCTAAATGACTTGTATATATCAGTGAGCTCTCATTGGCATTGCTTGGTTAATCAACACTGACATTGTTCAGACATTCTTCTATTAATCTAAAATGAGCTGTTCAGTCACTCTCAGAAAGCTTGACAGATCAGAAGATGTCAATGTCCATCTATTTACATGTATTAAGTCACTCCAACTTATAAATTAGGGCCAAATCTTATACCGAAGCATGCAATCTGAATGGCTTGACTGGGTACCAGGACATTAATGGAAGCTGGTGTAGGGGATGAACAGAATTGTCACTAAGGATACTATTATGCTTCAAGCTGAAGGTTTAATTTCCAGCCCCAAAAGACCTACTGATGATGAAGGGGTTGACTCACCTCTGATGCCCCCTTGTGGCCAGCCACAGAATAGCAGCTCTCTCCCCATGGGGTGTCTCCTGCCAACAGCCACTCTACCTCTGCCATGGTCTGCCTTTTTCTGTGACTTGACCATCCACCAAGTCATGGGTAGTCCATGAACAAAAAGCAAGGAGAATTAATGCAAATACCCTGAGTTCATAGGAAATAGAGGGGAATGATTCCCTCGCAAGGTGCATCTGAATCTGGCCCACTCAGCTCCCCTTTTAGCTCCTCCTCCAGCCTCTGCATGCCTTGCAGGTGTGGTAGGGTAACTCCTTAACCCCTTCTTGTCCAGTATGGGATTTGTATACCCCATCACAATGCACTAACTTTGACTGAGCTAGTGTACAAAAAATAGAGTTCAGAGTAGCAACCGTGTTAGTCTGTATCCACAAAAAGAAAAGGAGTACTTGTGGCACCTTAGAGACCAACAAATTTATTAGTGCATAAGTTTTCATGAGCTACAGTTCAGCGTGAGTGACAGGAGAGGCCTAGCTGCACTGAGTAAGATCCCATCCAAGATCATAGGTGTGTTGTAGGCTGGCTAGCATGCCCTGCCGCTCAAGCTACCAAGGCTACACTGTTATTTTTAGCATCCTAGCTCAGTCTTCTTCAGCCAGAAATTACACCTCCAACCTGAAGTGCAGACATACCTTCAGACTATGTTCCACAGACCACTACTGCAGCTTTAGGGCTGCTATATCGCTCACAGCCAGTCTGCTTCCTCTGCCCTCGTTCCTCATTCAAAAGCTACTCTGCACTGAGGTGCACAAAGTTTGCACAGTGTAGATCTGCTACAGAAGTGCTTCCCTCTTGCATGAGTTCTTTAATTCTTGCATTTATGCAATCAAGGTTTCTGGCAACCATAGAATCGAAATTTTCTGCATCAGTGCTTGCTGTGAAGCTGCTTAGGGAAACTGCAATCACAGCAAATTAGTTTCTTCTATCAGACTGCAGTCCATGAAATCTTTTCCTTTCTTTCTCACATAGGCTAAGGCCGGTGGAGGCTAAGGAGGCTGCCAGTGACATCTGTGGCAGGGAAGAATGACACAATAGTGGGTTTCCAAATAGATGTTTGTCATAGAATCATGAGGTTAGAAGGGACTGCAAGGGTCATCTAGTCTAACCCCCTGCCAAGATGGAGGATTTGTTGTGTCTAAACCATCCAAGAGAGATGGCTATGCAGCCTCCTTTTGAAAATCTCCAGTGAAGGAGCTTTCACTATCTACCAAGGCAATCTGCTCCATTGTCTTACTCTTCTTTATCATGAGATTTAATCTAAATCTGCTATGCTGTAGTTTGAATCCATTGTCTCTTGTCCTGCCCTGTGTGGCAAGAGAACAACTTTTCTCCATCTTTTTCATGGCAGCCTTTCAAGTATTTGAACACAGTTATCACATCCCCCACTTAATTTTCTCTTTTCAAACTAAACATACCCAGTGCCTTCAGTCTTTGCTCACATGGCTTGCATTCCATCCCTTTGATCATCTTTGTCACTCACCTCTGGATCCTTTCCAGTTTCTCCGCATCCTTTCTAAACATTGGTGACCAAAACTGGACACAGTACTCCAGCTGAGACTCACCAGTGCCAAGTAAAGTGGTGCTGTCACCACCCATGACTTGCATGCTATGCCTCTGTTAATGCAACCTACAATTGCATTTGCTTTTTTTGCCACAGCATCGCATTGCTGACTCATGTTGAGGTTGTGATCCATCACAACACCCAGATCCTTCTCAGCAGTACCACTGTCAAGTCACTTATTCCCCATTCTGTATTTGTGCAACTGGTTTTCTTCCCTACGTGTAGCACCTTACATTTCTCATTGTTGAATTTCATTTTGTTGAATATAGCCCAGTTCTTCAAGTTATCAAGATCTCTCTGCGTTTTAGCTTTATCCTCCAAAGTATTGGCAACCCCCCCAGCTTTGTGTCATCTGCAAACTTGGCCAGTATGCTCTCTATACCTATATCTAGGGCATTAATAAACATGTTAAACAACACTGGGCCCTGAACAGATAGATCCCTGTGAAACCCCACATGAGACCTCCATCCAATCTGACATTAGTCTATTAATTGTGAATCTGTCCCCCTTAGGAGGGAGTCCCTGGTCACCACCACCCTTCTCCTCCTCTTGGGAGTGGTGGTCATGGAACCCCCATCATTAGGACCTGCATCCCATGCCTTCTGGTCGACAGGGTCTCCTTTTGATCCCTTCCTTCAGAGGACTTTTCCAAGGCAGTCTCAGCAACAGTGCTTGTGCAGAGAACCTGAAAACAGTTGCTTACCTCTATCTGTGTTGGGAGTATATTGGTTCTCCTCCTTCTTCTGGAGGTCACACTGTCAATTTTCTTCCCCGTTCTTCAGTCCCCCTTGAAATGCCCTTTATGATTCTTTGGCATGCTGTGCCCGCAGTACAAAATCCTGACTTCTATCCAGGAAGTCTTCACTTTCTCTGATGCAATGCAGATCAATACTTGGGTTTCTAGTCCTTTAACCAGTGGTGAGCTGGAGCCAGTTCACACGGGTTCGCTGGAACCGGTTGTTAAATTTAGAAGCCCTTTTAGAACCGGTTGTCCGGTGAGGGACAATTGGTTCTAAAAGGGCTTCTAAATTTAACAACTGGCCAAAAGTGGGCGACTCTGTGGGTGCTCCGGGGCTGGAGCACCTATGGGGAAAATTTGGTGGGTACAGAGCACCCACCGGCAGCTCCACGCCCCATGCTTGGCCTCAGCTCACCTCCGCTCCGCCTCCACCTCCTCCCCTGAATGTGCCACCCTGCTTTGCTTCTCTGCCCCCCGCAGCTTCCCGCGAATCAGCTGTTTGTGCAGGAAGCCTGGGAGGGCTGAGAAGCAAGAGGTGGCTTTGCGCTCAGGCCCAAGGAGGCGGAGTGGAGGTGAGCTGGGGCTCGGGAGGGGCGCGAGGAGGGCCGCCCGCACTGCAGCAGGTAACCCTGGGGGGGGTCACAGGGGAACCGCTCCCCACCCCAGCTCACCTCTACCTCCCTGGGCCTGAGCGTGAAGCTGCCGCCTGCTTGCTTCTCATCCCTCCCCGGCTTCCCATGCAAACAGCTGATTTGCGGGAAGCGGGGGGGGGCGGAGAAGCAGAGCAGGGCAGTGCATTCAGGAAAGGAGGCGGAGGTGGGGCAGGGCGCAGCTAGGGCCGGGCACAGGGCAGGGTGGAGCTGGGAGCTGCCGGTTGGTGGAGGCTCTGCACCCACGAAATTTTCCCCGTGGGTGCTCCAGCCCCGGAGCACCCAGGGAGTCGGCGCCTAAGGTGCCACTTCTGATGTGATCAGTGGGAGGAGCGGCCACTCCCTGCTCCCCCCTAGCTGTGCTACCCTGTGCTACCCTGCCCCTAGGAGCCAGAGGGACCTGCCAGATGCTTCCTGGGAGCTGCCCCAGGTAAGCACCGCTGGGACTCCCCACCTTGCCCCCCGGCAGGTCCCTCTGGCTCTTAGGGGCGGGGCAGGCACCCACTACAGTGGCCTACGAGACCCTCCTGCCCAGTTCTGGGGGCAGTCAGGGGACAGGGGAGGGGGTGGATGGGGCAGGGGTCCTGGGGTGGGGTATCAAGTAACGCGGGGGGTTGGATGGGGCAGGAGTCCCATGGGTGAGCCACGACCCCCTTGTGGGGTAAGGAGGGAACCAGTTGTTAAGATTTTGGCAGCTCATCACTGCCTTTAACCTTTTCTTCCAGTATGGATACCAGCTTGCACTTCATACAGACAAAGTCACTTCTTTTCTCCAGAAGAAAGATAGGTCACAACAGCTGATCCCTCACTACCATATTTTCTTCCTTGTAATGTATCAAGAGCCTCTTCAAATGAGGTATTTATGCTTTCAAAAGATTTAAAGGCAAAAACTCTGTGGGTTCTCCCGCAAGGTGAAATCCCAGGCAAACTCCCCCTGTTTGCTTCTCCTACGTTTGCTGCTCACTTGGTTCCCAGCTGGCTTGACCCATTTGCTCTGGCTCAAAGCCTCATCTGGTTCACACTTCAATCAACCACTGAAGGCCCACCTGGAATAAAGCACTCCCTATCCACACTTTTCAAATAAACAAACAAACAAACACAGTCAAACAGTCCCCACCACATAAAATATAGCTACATTTTGGGGTAAAATATGGGAATCCCAAAGTAGTGTGTCTTCTTATCTCTACCGCTTCATTACCTGTAGGTTGGTCTTCAACCTAATAAATTGAGATGGACAAATAGTTGATTTTTTCAGTTTGACCAGCAAATCTCAGGGGGTGAAATTAGTTCTCAAAATGTTCAAAATTTGTCAGCAAATTGGAAAAGTTTGTTTCAGACCACTAAACCTCATATAAAGGTGTCCCCTTTATGCTAGGGCATTCAGCTTGGATGTCCAAGAACAAGCTTTGAATCCCCACACTGGAGCAGTGAGTTGAACTCAGAAGAGGAAAGCTCTGGGTGAGTAGCCTGACCACCAGACTATCAGTTATTTGACTCTCAGTTGCTTTTATTGTAGCTGTTCCATTTTACAGAGAGCAGTTTTATAGCCTGATGATGAAGGCACTCACTTGGGAAGTAGAAGATGTGGATTCAAATCTTCTCTCTTACTGCTCTGATGTGGGATTCAAATCTGGCTCTGCTACAACCCAGGCAACTGCCTAGACACTGAGCTAAACTTACAAAGGACCTCCTGTGCTCTCTCACTGGGCTAAAGGTTATAAAGGGACATATACATATGGTTTGCTGGTTCTGAAAATCTTCCCTGGCTGAAACTATCAGGTCAAAGTCCCCTGGTGTCTTGGCAGGTCACAATCTTGGACTCTGCTGCCTAAATAGAAGGAAAAGCTGGATACAGACACTCCCTGACTTACGCAATCATTCCATTCTGGAACGACTTGCATAACTCGAATGTTGCATAAGTTGGAAACATATACCCGACCATTAGGCAAAAAAACAAAACAAAACCCTCCTATTTCTAGTTTACGGAACTTTTCCCAAAAGTGCAGATTTGCATAAATCGGGTCTTGTGTAACCCGGGGAGCGTCTGTATGTGCTGCACAGCCATCCCATTCAGAATTTGCTTATGGCGCTATGTCTGCAAGGTTTACTGAGTTATAGAGTTCTGCCTAGCTGCACACAATGGAGTCACTTATGTGTAACCTATATAGAGGCAAGGTAAGTCGATTTACTTATCAATTCTGTGCTACAGAACTCCTCTGTATGACTTAAGGTATTTGCACAGACATGAATTCATATTCTTGAAGAAGACTACAGCTGGATTTTTATAGGAACCCTTTGAATACTAAAAGTGGAAATTATAATAGGATTCACTTTGTTTTGTTCTTAGAAATCTAATACCAGTCATTACCACAAGACAGTTGCACACACGCACGTGTGCACACACACACACACACAATTAGCAGTTCCATATTTCTTTTTACTGAATAATACTCCAAAGGTAAACTGCTACAGCACCCCAATTACAACACACCTACTTAGAGTAATAACACTAACTAAAGATTTGTTATCTTCCTTTAAAATGAAGAATATAATACCAGGCCTATACCCTAAAATATATGTATTTAAACCTTACCAAATAAGTACAGGGATTATGACTTCTGACAATTGGAGATCTTCTGCTTTCACATAGGTTTACCCTGGGTATTATATTGACAATGTGATAAAACGTTTAGTTGTACTACATAACCAGTTCTTACTGTTTCCAAAGTATTGAGCACATATACATCTTCACATGAGAAAAGCCTGGCAATTACTGTAGCTGCAGTATCTTTAGTTCAGTGATGTAATACAACTCATGAAGACATTTGGCCTCCAGTCTACAATTCCCCCTTTTATGGTGTTTGCCCAGTCTCAATCCCACTGACTTCTATAAAATTACAGGAAACCATATTAAGACTCAACCCACAGGTTCAGGCCTGGTCTACACTAGGAAATTAGGTTGGTATAACTATGTCACTCTGAGTGTGAAAAATCCACCCCCCTGAGTGACGCAGTTAAACTGACCCAACCCCCTGCATAGACAGCGCTAGGTCAATGGGAGAATTCTCCCATCAATCTAGCTACTGCCTCTCGGGGAGGTGGAGAAGCTCTCCCATCAGTGTAGACAGTGTCTTCACTGAAGTGCTACAGTGGTGCAGCTGCACCGTTTTAAGTGTAGACAAGCCCTCAGTCTGGGTTACCCCTAGCAGCTCTATCTTTGTTTTGTTTTGTTTTTTAAATGATGAAGCAGACTTGACTGAATAGTCTATAGCAGCACCCAACAAAAGACAGAGTGGTTTATATTCTCTCGCTCTGCTGTCTGTCTTTCAGATAACATAACAATGCCTTTCTAATAATTCCCCATTTCCCTGATACTTTTACTAAATAACACAGTGAAACTTTTGTTACCTTAAAACATTTGTATTCCTCAGAAAGCTTTATCAAAGCCCTTATATACCCATAGAAGGTGATCAATTGTTTCTTCCATCTTACAGAGCATATATATTCCATCTTTCTGTCTGTTTAGTCTAAAAAGATTTTTGAATAAATCACAATGGCCAATTAGTACTCTAAACAAAATATCTTTGTTTTTCCTATCCAGGCCCTGAAGTATGTTGGTTTTTTTCAACTCTAGGGCACAACTGAAAAAATCTTCTTCCCAATTTTTTCCTTAATCCAAAGTTTTTGCCATTCACCTTTTAGATTTTTCTGTACTAGGCTTTTAAATTCCTGTATTTCTGTGCCAATACTTCTATTTCTTACAGCATTTTTAGCTGCTTTGTCTGCCATTTCATTCCCTCTTACCCCAATATATGCTGGGATCCAAGCTAATGTTGCATGTATTCCCAGCTGCACTCTGTTAATGGAAATATAATTCCATTGATTAAATCACTTTTATATATTGAGACACCCTTTTTCATCTCCATAAAGCCAGAGATTCAGTCAGAAAAAATGACCACCAGTGTTGGGCATACATCCCAGCTCCAATTTAGTGCTAGCATTATTTTTTACTAGTTCAGATGTCATGACAACTATAAAGTCAGATATTCTTTCAGATGTAGTAATTCCAAATTCTGGTATACAGTATGCCGCCCTGGTTTTCTTTTCTTCCTGGTTTTCTTTTCTTTTCTTTTTTTTTTGACATATCTGTATGATTCCACTTTTCATCCATATATTGTATATTTCATTTTTAAAACCTACTGTCACTTTTGTATCCTTAAGTTTATAAAGTAAATCTAACTTCAAATTTTTGGCATGCAACTTTCCATCCATAACTAATTTTCCCATGACTAAAACTTCTGACTTCATTTAGCTTTTCCTTGTCTTTCAACTTCTTCATCCACACCCTTAGCTGCAGTGGCATATGGAATTCTACCATGGTGTGCTATAGCTCACCTATCAAATTCTCAATAATCCTCACATATCTGTTTGGTACTTTCATCCTGGCAATTCCCATTAACTTTGGCCCAGAAATGTGCATTCATTATTTACTTTCATAGTGTAACTGACATTTCAGTAGAAGCTATTCGTAGCACATATGTATGCATTGTAATAAATGCACCACACACAATTTATAGTGCCTGGTCATGTATTAAATATAATCTTTTAAGTTCTGATTTTGAGGCTGACCCAAAAGCTTCACAGCCATAGTCAGTATCTAATCTGATTAAGGCTCTGTAGACCATCAGCAGTGTTTTCTTATCTACACCTTCCAAAGTAGTCCCAGCAAGACTTTTAAGCAGGTTAATGCTTCCTGTACACTTATCTCTAACATAGTCTATATGACCTTTCCAAAGTAATTTAGTATCAAATATTGCCCCTAGGAATTTTAACCTTTTACCTATGTCTGTTTGGTCTCCATACAAACAGAGTTTACATTCCTTTGTCATTTTCCTTTTTGTAAAGACCAATCCTTTGGTTTTAGCAATGGAGAACTTGGATTCTTATGCATTTCTTCAGTCAGAGGTCTCTTGTAATGCTTTATTGATTCTTTTTTTTTTTTTTTTTTTTGCCAGTTCAGTGTTCCTGCTCTTACCCACAGAGCACAATCCCCTGTGAATAGTGTGACACCTACTCTGGCACATATTCATTTTGGGACATCATTTACAATAATATTAAATAAGATCAGGCTGACAACAATACCCTGTGGTGTGCCATGTTTAACATTTTATATATTCAATGTAACATTCCTAACACTGACCTGCCTGGCCCTTTTACTTGAAAATTCTCTAATCCACCCAGGCATTCTTCCCCTTATCCCTAGTGTGTCTACTCTGCACAACAAACCTCCCCTCCATACCATGTCTTATAGCTTTTCAATCTCTACAAAGACAGCTATCATGAAACCATTGTACCTCAAACTCTTTTGTATTTCAGTTTCTATTTTGATAATGTGATCAATGGCGCATCTTCCTCTCCTAAAACCACTCTGTGCCTTATCTATAATGCCATTATTTTCCAAATAGGCAACCAATCTTTCATTCACCATTCTCTCCATAATATTATCCAGACAGGACATAAGGAACAATCGTCTATATGCATCCACTTTTGTGAATAGTTTGCCTCGTTTTCATATTGAAATTACTACAGCATGTATCCACCAGTATCACTCCTTTTCCCCAAATAGTATTATATAATTCTCAGAGAACTCTCAAACTGCTTTCAGAGAGATATTTAAACACTATTTTGCACATATTATCTTTACCTGGGAATGTATTCTTGCTGATATCAATAACTTTCTCAAGTTCCCACATACAACACCGTTACTTCAGTATAGTATTTCCATGTTTACCCCAGCTACATCATAGCTCCTGATTCTCTTCAATGAATTGTATTTTATTCTGGTGGGAAACTGAACTTTGATTTTCATCATTACTCACCCTTGGAAAGTTTTTGCTAGAATTTCTGATTTCTTGTTATCAAAGTTTCTATTTTGCCTGTCCCAATAAGCATGAACTCCATTCATTCTTCTAATTTGCTAGTGTATTTCTAATGTCTTTGTATATTTATTTATCTTCCTGCAGTACTTCCTCCAACTCTCTTTCTTTGACTTTTTTATAGTTCTCTGTGCTATTGCCTTACTTCTTTTATAGTTCTTTAGATCTTCACTACTTGTATTTTTTTGCTTTTTTAATGCTTTCTTCCTTTCTCTAACTGCCATTTTGCACTCATCATTCCACCATAAAAGTGAATTTTCAGTTTCGAGGTACTTCCATGTCTTAGGTACAGCTTCAGTAGCTGCTACTATTAATCCTTTTATTATATTGTCACTGAAATTCTGTATGTCATCACTCACACAATGATCATTCACAAATTCAGGACATTTACTGGTAAATAGCTCCCAGTCTGCTCTTTTAAAATTCCAGGTGGGTAATTCCAGAAAAGTAATACCTTCAACCTTACCTTGCCCTTGAAAAAGTAGTAAGTTCAGGGAAATTATCACTGCTGATGGTTTGCTTTCTTCTCCTCATTTTCTAATTAGCCACTTACTTACTAACATTTTATTTTCTCCCTTGCTCTTTGTTATTTCATCGTTGGTCAGTTTTAATGACATCACATATATTACCCCTTCATTTCACTCAAATACTTTGGCAGCTGTCAACTTATTTTAACTTTACCTAACATTTTAGTTTTTAGCAGCTTATCAGCCTGCTCTTTGTTTTTACACTGAGCTGAAAGATCCCCTTACTATATACCTTTACTATATACCCTATACTTTTTTTTAAATCCAATCAGCTATTTTCACATGGTTAACCTACTCTCATAGCTCTATATTTTCCCTGCAGGGCTGAGTTGGAGTTGACTGGTGCTCAAAATGGCTGCCAGTTTTGTACCTCTGATAGAACTCACTACTGATTGGCCAGGAGTTTCCAGCTTCTAACTAAGGGGAATGTGTGTACATGCAGGAATGTCAACTCTTAAGGAAGCCTTCCACATTGTCTCCAAAAGAGCTACAGAGCATGGTTAACAACTTCCTGCACTCCCTCTGGTATGCTGAAATTGCAACTGCTTGTTTCCAGTCACTCAAGCCTTTATACTGCCATCTTGTCTGGGAATGTTTCCATGTCAACTCAAAGAACATAGAAACAGCTGCTGTAATTACAGCAACAAGGTTTTTTGGCTGAACACGAAAGAAAAGAAAAGAAAAGAAAAGAAAAGAAAAGAAAAGGGGGTGTTAGTCCACTGTGAGAATATAGTTGGTTATATTTTATGGTTGCTATATTTTCCTGTCTTTCATGGAATGATACAGAACAGTTAGGTAAAATAACTGAAGTCTCAAAAAGTATCATAAAATGTTTAGTGTAACATTTTATCAGAGAAGTGAAAGATGAATTAAAGGTGGGGAGGCAGGTAAGGAGACAAGATTCCTCAATATAGCAAGCAAAAATCCAACCACACAACAGAGGAAGGGTTGAGAAAATAACCTAAAACATCCTAACGGGTTTACATAAAAGCACTAAAGCCCATGGAAAATAAAAGTCACTGGAGAGTCCAAACATAAATAAACCTCATTTTAATACAGTGTGCATTCAATACTTCTCATCATATCTGCACTTGCTACTATAGCAGAAGCTGAAGCACTGAGAGAGTTTTAAACATAGTTTCTGAGGGGCTCTTAACTTACCGCAAAAAAAGTCACTCTGGCATGAAACTTGGTATAGATAGTTCTTAACATGGGAGCAATTTTTTAAACAAAGTAATACACTTTCATTTTAAAAAATGAAATTTTACAGGCTGTTAACCTATAATCCTAAGTATAGTTATGACATTCTCTCTATATGTATCAAAGGAGTGTTTAATTACACATGGAAAATGTCGAGCTAGTTAGGAAAATGCACATTTCTGAATTTTTAAAGCTGTGCATGAGATTTTAACCAGACAACTCCTATTAAAGTCAATGAGTCGCAAGACTAAAGCCCCATTGCAAAAATGGAGACTTATGTATAATGTTATGGTGAAAATCTATATCCTCATCATGAGAAGAGAATGTTCTATATTTTATCATAAATAGCATCATTAAAAGGTTTTGTTGTTAGCAGATGATAGGTAGATGGGTTCTTAGTTATGGAATCTTTCCTGCAGACACTTAGGGACATTCTTAGATTTACACACTTGAGTAGCCCTATTGGCTTCAATTGGACTACTCATATACATACAATTAAGTGTATGCAGAATTTTATTTACTTATTTATATTTAAATAATAATAAAAAGAAGGCTATCCAAAGCTCATCCTCAAAGCTATTGAGGTTCCTAGCTTCCATGGATTTCAAGGAGCCTAGATATCTTCAAGGATCTGGGCCTCAGTGGCCTAATACATCATGAATAATGAAATAAAATCTCAGTAGCATTAAATTACTCATTTTCAGTAGGAACTCAGTCAAGCAGCCACCTACAAAAATCCCTTTCCAGCATTTCATCACTGTAGGAAACATATCTGTAACTTGCTACAAAAACCCTAACAAAGGATTGGGACCTATGAGACACAGGATGGGATTTTCAGAGGCACCTAAGTGAGTTAAGAATGGAAGTCCCATTGACAATGGAAAATCAATGTACTTGTGTTCCTAGTTGACTGTAGGTGCCTTTGAAAATTCCACCCTTCATAGACCCGATATGCTGAGTTCAAAGTATCACAGGAAAGGCCTATCACATATCACACTGCAGAAATCTTAGTTATGCCACATTTAGAAAATGGGTCCATAGAAAATAGTCATATGATTTTTAATACAGTGGCTAGACAGTGGAATTTATTTTTATGCATATAGAAGTACTTAAATGTTAGAGTGATTGTAGAAAGCCCTAGATAGAGTAAAATACTCCAAAAAATAACATGAAATGAAGAAACTTGCAACTTGAATTCATGTAAGAACCCATGGGCCTAGAGCCCAGGCTTTTAGAATACTAGGTTGTGGATAGCCCCAGATTGCCACACAGCAGCAGCTGTAAGTAGCTTGTGCTTTACTTATCATGACCTCCTGTGGACACAGACCACTGGCAGATTCACTTCAAAGGTTTGACAGAGAGCAGCCTCATGTCTCCTGATTGCCTCTCTGCCCTGTATAAACCCAAGGCACAGCTCAGTAAGTGTATAGGCAACAGTTTGGCTCTCTGATTCCAACTCTAGTGATAGACTCATAGAACTCAATCTGTTTATTTTAACAAAGAGAAGATTGAGGGTTAAAATGATTACAGTTTAAGTACCTACATGGGGAATAAATAATTAATAATGGGCTCTTCAATTTCGCAGAGAAAGATATAACATGGTCCAATGGCTACAAGCTGATGCTAAACCCATTCAGACTGGAAATAAGGTGCACATTTTAAGTTAGAAAAATTAACCATTGGAACAACTTACCAAGTGTCATGGTGGATTCTTCATCACTGACAATTTTTAAATCAGGATTGGATGTCTTTCTAAAAGACATGCTCTGGAAATTATTTTGGGGAAGCTGTCTAGACTGTCTTATATAGGAAGTCAGACTAAATTATCACAATAGTCCCTTCCGGTCTTGGAATCTATGAATCTATGTTGTAAATGTTTTTTTGTTTCTCCCTGATTCTTGACAAAGCTGTCAGGGTTTGACAGCAATAATAAATAATAATAATAAAGAGGATGTGGGAAGATGCTGTAACCATCTCCGCTTTTTTCATGTGAAGAGTAATCATTATATGGAAGTCATTTTGCAATGATTTGAAAACTAGCATGTAACAGCATCAACTTCTTGCCCCAATCCATTTTGCTAAATGTTTTCATCAAATTGAATAACTTTTCAGAGAGATGGTTTATTAAAGTTCTTCGGAACCTAAGTATCATAACAAGAATTTCAGCCTGATAAGCAAGGCTGCTTACTGTTGCTCAAACCCTCCTTCCCATATACTTTGTTCTGCATTTAAATAACACATTGAACTATAAAGCACAGTAAACTGCTGTATACGGTACCCAGGAAAATACGTGTTTTTTAAAGTTCCAATTAATTACAAATAGTGAAATCCCAAATGGTCTAGAGGTTTAGTTCGATCTAGAGAAGAACTCAAAAAATAGGATGCCTTGATCTGGAAAATCATGTGAGAAAACATGAAAACCAGCTATTTGCAAGATTATGTTCACGATATATAAGAATTTAGCCAGGGCTTTTTGAGCTCAAAAATATTGTAGGGTCAGAGTTTTCTCAAATTAAGTAGTATCTTACTCTGTGATTAGCCCCATGGAAATAAATGCCCCCACTTTGTACAATAAGGACCCAATCCCACAAAGATTTCAGCACATGCTTAATTTTGCACTTTGTGAGTAGTCCAATTTGCTGCAACGTACTCAAAGTGCACAAAGTTAAGCATGTGCATAAATCTTTGCAGGTTCAGAACTTAAAGTATTGCTCAGTGTAAGTAAAGGTGGCAGAATCTGGCCCTTATTTTGGCGCTGGGTTAAGTGGAGTCTTGTTTTATTCTGATTAGTTTGTCCACCCTTTTTCACACACTTCTGATCTGTTTGAGTTCCATTTGTTCATCTGTTAGCCCCTTCTCCTCCCTTTCTTCAGATGTTGTTAAGCCTTCTTTTGTGAGCTGGGAGTCATAATATTTCCAGGCATGTAAGTATTTTGCTGAAGAATATCCAGAACTCCACTTCTGAGAACTTATAGTAACACAGCCTCAGAAACCAATTTATATACCTTTGTCGGCCTTATATACATTTAACAGCCTTTCCAGTCACTGGAGGTTATTAGCTGGTGGTGCATCAGCCCAGTCTTCCATCAATACCAACTGTCACCACTACAAATATAATGGATACAGAAACACAGGTAATGTTTTCCCCAGATAACCACAACCACCAAATTCTTAATCTGCTGTTAGCTGATTTATCAATGTGCTTCGGTAGGTGTGTAATTAGTTTTTCCTAGTTAATTCAAGACTCACAGCATCTTTTCAAATTATTTGCAGGAAAATGTTGTTTGTAAAAATTGCCTGATGCTACTGACTCTATTGCGATATTCACTTAAGAAATGTAACAAAGACATAGAAGGACAAATCATGTATCTTTTAAAAAGATCCTTCTGTCGTTTAAAAGCTGCTTTGAACAGATTAGTATGAAGTTTACATTTATTTTCACTGTATAGAATATACCATATTTGCTTCATTCTTACTTCTTCCTAATCTCGATCTTCCTTATCAAAGCAAATGTACAAACCAACCATTCATCCTCTTTTTTGGTTCTCCCTTATTCCTTGGATAGTACTAGTAACCATGTAACTGTAGCATTGCAACACAATTAAATATAGAACAGTTCACACCACCAGCAAGGTCAGGAGAACAGGGACCTTTCACCCCTATGACCTGTCTATAGTTTATCTTCTGTGATCACACAAAATCAGCACACAAATATTTTCAATTGCTGTGATTTCCCTAGGCAGGATCTCTTCAATTTCCTTACTAACACCACCACTCTGTGTTTCTCCTACTGTTGTTGAGCTTGCCTTATACTTTTCATGTTTGCAAGCTTATTTATTGGCATCTTTAGGACATTCGGATGCCTTTTTCTTTAGTTTACCAGTATTCAAAATCGTGTCCACCCCCTCTTAATAAACATTGCCTTTGCATGCGGAAGATAGAAAACCAGCTTGTGAACTCAGAATAAGTATGTAAAAGAAAAAAGAAAAGCCTTTTTATTGGTGTTTTTAAAGGATCCCATCTAGGCATCTGGAGAAGCAAAGGAGCAATAAAACCAGCTTAATCAGCTTCAGAAAGATTTCCATTGCAGAGGGAGTCCCAAGCTAGAGGGTCTATGCCATACTCCTTCCCAATCACTGATGTAGTGGTCAATTATTCAAGTACTTCACAGAGCTGTGGAGCTCTGGCAAATCAGAATGACTTGTGGAAATATGTAACTAGGCACAATTTAGAGCAGATTTCAGGTTGTTCTAAGTTGCAATGAGAAGTGAAAAATTTTATCCTGGCCAGCTCCAAGAATTCAAAGGTGGCCTTAAGTCACCTTTCTTCCCTTCCCAAGTGCCGTTCTAAGTACAGCTCAGGAAGTACAGAGGATCTGGGACTACAAATCCCAGACTGCAGTACTTTTGCACTACATCTTTACCAGCTTTCATAGAATCATAGAACTGGAAGGGACTTTGAGAGGTCATCTAGTCCAATCCCCTCCACTCAAGGCAGGACTAAGTATTATGTAGACCATCCCTGACAGGTGTTTGTCCAACCTGCTCTTAAAAATCCCCAATGATGGATTTTTCCACAACCTCCCTAGGCAATTTATTCCAGTGCTTACCGACCCTGACAGTTAGGAAGTTTTTCCTAATGTCCAACATTGCTGAAATTTAAGCCCATTGCTTCTTGTCCTATACTCAGAGTTTAAGAAGAACAATTTTTCTCCCTCCTCCTTGTAACAACCTTTTATTTACTTGAAAACTGTTATCATGTCCCCCCTCAGTCTTCTCTTGTCCAGACTAAACAAATCCAATTTTTTCAATCTTCCCTCACAGGTCATGTTTTCTAGACCTTTAATCATTTTTGTTCCTCTTCTCTGGTATTTCTCCAATTTGTCCACATGTTTTCTGAAATGTGGTGCCCAGAACTGGACACAATACTCCACTTGAGGCCTAATCAGCGCTGAGTGGAGCGGAAGAATTACTTCTTGTGTTTTGCTTAGAATATTCCTGCTAATACATCCCAGAATTATGTTTGCTTTTTTTGCAACTGCATTACACGGTTGACTCATATTCAGCTTGTGATCCACTATGACCCCCAGATCCCTTTCTGCAGTACTCCTTCCTAGGCAATCATTTCCCATTTTGTATGTGTGCAACTGATTGTTCCTTCCTAAGCGGAGTACTTTGCATTTGTCCTTATTGAATTTCATCCTATTTACTTCAGACCATTTCTCCAGTTTGTCCAGATCATTTTTAATTTTAATCCTATCCTCCAAAGCACTTGCAACCCTTCCCAGCTTGGCATCACCAGCAAACTTTATGTGTACTCTCTATGCCATTATCTAAATCATTTATGAAGATATTGAACAGAATTGGACACAGAACCAATCCCTGTGGGATCCCACTCATTAAGCCCTTCCAGCAAGACTGTGAATCACTGATCGCTACTCTCTGGGAACGATTTTCCAACCAGTTATGCACCCACCTTATAGTAGCTCCATCTAGGTTGTATTTCCCTAATTTGTTTATGAGAAGGTCATGCGAGATAGTACCAAAAGCCTTACTAAAGTCAAGATATACCACATCTACCACTTCCCCCCATCCACAAGGCTTGTTACCCTGCCAAAGAAAGCTATCAGGTTGGTTTGACATGATTTGTTCTTGTTCACACAAGAGATCCACTTCCTGGACACTACAGTGCTAATAAACAATGGTCACATAAACACCACCCTATACCGGAAACCTACTGACCGCTATTCCTACCTACATGCCTCCAGCTTTCACCCTGACCACACCACACGATCCATCGTCTACAGCCAAGCTCTGCGATACAACCGCATTTGCTCCAACCCCTCAGACAGAGACAAACACCTACAAGATCTCTATCAAGCATTCTTACAACTACAATACCCACCTGCGGAAGTGAAGAAACAGATTGATAGAGCCAGAAGAGTTCCCAGAAGTCACCTACTACAGGACAGGCCTAACAAAGAAAATAACAGAACGCCACTAGCCGTCACCTTCAGCCCCCAACTAAAACCCCTCCAACGCATTATTAAGGATCTACAACCTATCCTGAAGGATGACCCAACACTCTCACAAATCTTGGGAGACAGGCCAGTCCTTGCCTATAGACAGCCCCCCAACCTGAAGCAAATACTCACCAACAACAACATACTACACAACAGAACCACTAACCCAGGAACCTATCCTTGCAACAAAGCCCGTTGCCAACTGTGCCCACATATCTATTCAGGGGACACCATCACAGGGCCTAATAACATCAGCCACACTATCAGAGGCTCGTTCACCTGCACATCCACCAATGTGATATATGCCGTCATGTGCCAGCAATGCCCCTCTGCCATGTACATTGGTCAAACTGGACAGTCTCTACGTAAAACAATAAATGGACACAAATCAGATGTCAAGAATTATAACATCCATAAACCAGTCGGAGAACACTTCAATCTCTCTGGTCACGCAATTACAGACATGAAGGTCGCTATCTTACAACAAAAAAACTTCAAATCCAGACTCCAGCGAGAAACTGCTGAATTGGAATTTGTTTGCAAATTGGATACTATTAATTTAGGCTTAAATAGAGACTGGGAGTGGCTAAGTCATTATGCAAGGTAGCCTATTTCCCCTTGTTTTTTCCTACCCTCCCCCCTCAGACCTTCTGGTTAAACTTGGATTTATGCTGCAAATGGCCCACCTTGATTATCATACACATTGTAAGGAGAGTGGTCAGTTTGGATGAGCTATTGCCAGCAGGAGAGTGAGTTTGTGCGTGTGTGGGCGGGGGGGGGGGTGTTGAGAAAACCTGGATTTGTGCTGGAAATGGCCCACCTTGATTATCATGCACATTGTAGGGAGAGTGGTCACTTTGGATGAACTATTACCAGCAGAAGAGTGAGTTTGTGTGTGTATGGGGGTGGGGGGTGAGAAAACCTGGATTTGTGTTGGAAATGGCCCACCTTGATTATCATGCACATTGTAAGGAGAGTGGTCACTTTGGATAAGCTATTACCAGCAGGAGAGTGAGTTTGTGTGTGTGTGGGGGGGAGTTTTTGTGGGGAGGTGAGAAAACCTGGATTTGTGCTGGAAATGGCCCACCTTGATGATCATACACATTGTAAAGAGAGTGGTCACTTTGGATGGACTATTACCAGCAGGAGAGTAAGTTTGGGGGGGGGGGGGCAGAGGGTGAGAAAACCTGGATTTGTGCTGGAAATGGCCCAACTTGATTATCATACACATTGTAAGGAGAGTGATCACTTTAGATAAGCTATTACCAGCAGGAGAGTGGGGTGGGAGGAGGTATTGTTTCATGGTCTCTGTGTATATAATGTCTTCTGCAGTTTCCACAGTATGCATCCGATGAAGTGAGCTGTAGCTCACGAAAGCTTATGCTCAAATAAATTGGTTAGTCTCTAAGGTGCCACAAGTACTCCTTTTCTTTTTGCGAAAACCTAACACGGCTGTTACTCTGAAACCTGGATTTTCCTTATTTTCCATGACTTTTCAAAGATAATTTCAAATTAGTACCAACTGGGAAGAAGCCACAAGCCAGAGAAGGTGAAAAACCTGGAGGTGAAGTTATGTTAAAAAGCAAAGTTTCTGTCTCTGACAGCAGTAGGAACTAATGGAGTTAACATCAAATGAGTAGCCTGGGACCCCATCCAAGGTGTCTCCGGTACATTGTTGTAACCCAAGAGACCCCATGGCCTGAGACTCATGGACTTAATATCCTTTATACCTCCATCTTTAGAGGGGAAATAAGAAAATCAAGAGGACAGTCACCAAAACACTAACAACCAAGTTGACAGATGCTTTCAGTCCTCTCCTGTTACTTAATTTGTCTCTGAATTACTGTGTTAAAACACCTTAGGATGTGTCAACCACAGAATGCTATTGTCACTTTCATCCTTACTCTCCCTTTCACCTCATCTGTTCCTGAAGCTCATTTGTTATGTCACACTGAATTCAGACTGCACATTGTTCAGGGCAGGAAGGACATTTTTACCTCTTTGTAAGACACACAGCACATTTTTTGATACTCGAAAAACAGTAAATAATCTTGACAATATTATGTTTTGAAAAGCTACATTAGTCAGTGGCTTCTTTGTTACTGAAAAGATTCAAGATCCTTTGTTACTGAAAAGATCCTTTACATATTAATGCCCAGCAGTGCCATGAGGATGGCATTATTGCAAACATGCTGATGCTTCCAGGTCAACAATAAAAACACACTGGAAATAGTATCAGGAAATGGTTTGAAAAATTGCTAATATAGTGGGCCACACTCCTCTGTTCAGGGAAGAAAGCAATAGTGCACTGATCTTTTTGGAACTGAATCAATTAAAAAGATGTGAAAGGAATATTAGAAGCATTTAGAGGAACATTTGAAGAAAGAAAATTAGATTTACTTGGCTTAGTGTTCCCTTGTTAATGTACTAAAGAGAGAACAAAGAACCTCAAGGGGACTGAGAGACTGCAGAAACATTCCACCCTTGGCTTTTAAAGATGAGTTTTTCAAACAGAAGTGGGAACACATGTTAAATTAACGATCCCTGGATCTGATGTTACTAATTAATGATTAAATAAAATAACTGGTAGTAAAGGGTAAACTTGAATTATAGATCCAAAATCTGTTTCAATTCAAACACAATTTTGGAAACATTTTGGGAAGACTCAAACATGAAAAGAAGTCAAAGTTCACAAAGAGGGACAGAGGACGACTTTTCAAACATGGGTACCAAAGGACAGGCAACTAAATAAAAGTGTCCAGATTCTCAGATGCACTCAGCTACCTGCAACTCCCCTTCACGTTAGCCAGTATGTGTATCTGAAATAAAATAAAATATGGGAGAAGAAGGGGTAGGCAACAAAAGTATCAGGATGAGAATACAGTCACTATAATTGTGTTATAACTTGACTGCAATTTAACATTTAAGGCACCTAGCACTTAGGCATAGGATTCATTTATATTATCTTTTAAAATTGAAATAAGGGTTGAAATTCTCTTCAATATAGAGATCTAATGCAAGGCCTATGAACTGCTTAAATGTTCAAAATAGGACTTGAGTGGTGCATACACCTTATGCTGCCTCTGCATAAAACTGCACGTCATTCCCAGTATTGAAGAGGTGATGAAATACAATCTTTCTTTCTCAGTCATAGAACTTGGGTATTTGAAGAACAGCTCCTATCCAAACAAAGAAAAAAAGAGAATAAAGCCACAGAGAGCCAGCAGGAAAAGAGAGGAAGCGAAGCAAGACGCAACATAGAGAAACCTGTTACCAGTAATCAACTTTGTTAGACAGTAGGTCAGAAATTCCTCTGTCAGTTCTCAGGATTCAGTAATAAAATCTGTCCAGATAGTTTTCAAAACAGTTTACTGCTGTGTTGTAATTTAAGATTGAAATGTCAGGTTATTTATTTGTCCAAAAATCCATACCTTCTTCCTATGCTTAAAACTGTCTTGTGATGAGTTAGAATTGGTAGTTCCCTTGTAACTTCTGCCCACTTGTTTCAGTTTTTGATTTATTGTTTGAGTGAGCACTCTGCAATGCACTGCTTTAGTTTGTTATATTATCACATTAGGAGTGCTCCATTTTAAATACATTTGAAAAGTGCTTTCTTTTTTCAGGTAGCTTTTAGGTTTATTTCTTATGAGTATTTCTTGCCTTAAATGTGTTCTTGAGTGATAATATCATTGTAAGGTGAATGTAGAGCATCTATAAGCATATCAGAGTTTTGTGCATCATAGTACTAACATTCACAATACACATGAGCTACTCCTGGGGGAATTAGGCATCACTGTGCATGTGCATAATTAATGAGCCATGAATATTTTACATTTGTTGCTCCAAAAAATTCTTCTGCCAGAATGTTGCTGCAGTAACACCTTTTGCCCACCAGAGGGTACTGTGGTGCTAGAACAGAACAGCCACTCCCGGCCAGCTGGGGAAGAGAAAGAGCCTGCAGTGCCTTCTTCACAGTGCCTGTTGGGCGAGGTCAGGAGACACGGACGATGGGGAGACAGACAGTGTAGGGCTGCTTGGGGGTCAGACAGGGGCTCATAAAGGCTAGTGGGGGAGGAGAGAATGGGGCAGGGGCTGAATGGGAGTGGAGGCACAGGGCTATGGGGGGGAGGGAGGTGCAGGGCTACATGGGGACAGGGGGTGGCTGAGTGGGGGCACAGAGACACATCAGGACAGAGGAAGGGGGTGCAGGACCACATGGGGCTAGGGGGGGAGTGGGTGTTTGAGTAGGGGTGGAGGCATACATGTGGATAGGGGTGCAAGAACACATGGTGGTGAAGGGACACATGGGGATGGGGCAGATGTGCCTGACTGAATGGGAGAGGCTAGGGGTCAGCCAGGGTCTGCATAGAGGAAGCTCCCTAACAATCCCTCCCCCACCCGCAAAAAAAATCCTGTTCCATACTTCTCCCACCCATAACCAATAACCCTCCAAGTTCACACCCAGGCTCCTTCCCATCAATTACTTTCCTCTCCCTCAGCTCCTCCATCACCCCTGACTCCCCCAAGTCTTTGCACTGCTTCTGAGGGGTGCAGCAAATAAGGTTCTGTATTGTAGTTAAAATGAATTATTATTCAGAGTTCTCTATTAATATGACTAATAAGGAATCTATTTGTCAAAAAAAAATTCTTGAATCTTTTTTGTCGTCTGTATTGTTATAGACATACTTGCTGACAGCTATTTTGAAATAAATAACCAAAAATAATCAAATCTGGTTTGATTATATTGTGTTATTTTGACAAATAAAATATGCAGAATTTTGCAGAATTTGAAAATAATATGCAGAGAATTTTTCATTTTTTGTTGTAGAATTCACCCAGGAGTAACGAGGTACTGCTCTAACAGAGCTGCAAGTGTCCTGAACTCACCTTCCAGAAATGGAGAACTTCTGAAATTTGACAAGCAAATAATCACCACATTTCACAAGGAGCCAAATGTGGGAAATGTTTATTTCCATGGAAACTGCTGAGTTATAATGATTTTTTTTTCTTCCCAGTAAGTCCAGCTGGTGGAAAGCCAGATTCATATCATTATCAGTCATAAAAACAAAAGAAAAAAAGAGATAAATAATGTGAAAGTCCTGGACTGAACTAACAAAATCCAAGACATTCCATGTCAAATCTATTCTGAAATATCGATATTTTGCAGACATTTTTCTGTGGGGACCCTGAAAAGCAGTTGCAATACTGTGGTAGGTATTATAATGTGCTTTAAAAAACAAATCCACCAAGACAGAATGGAGTAAGTTAAGAGTGTTGATTCAGATTTTAATCAGATATTTTAATTTGAATTGCATTTATTTTTTTTTCTGAATAGCTGAAAGTAAAGACAAACTTGTCATAAATTTCTAAAATAAGTCAGGACATGATACTTTATTATACTTAATAAAGTGATGATCCTAACCTAACCTGTTTATCAGGGTCATTTGTTCATATAGACTTATTAATATGTAGAAATATAATCATGACAGATTAAATGAATTTTAGGCTCTTTGTGTAGCTAATTATTAAAATACTGACAAGCATCCTTGAAATTTTGGAGCCATGGTGTAGGTTCCATAGCTAATGTTGTGACAGTTTTCTTTATGTAAGACTGTTCTTGTTCTCACCCTTCTTTTCCAGACTCTATTTTCATTTTTAAAGTATAAAAACAACCTCATTAGTCTGAAATATCATCAGAAAAAAAAGTATGCTTTAGATGCATTCAGAATAACCCTACTCGTGAGGTCACGATGAGAAGCCATGCAAAGGAAAACAGTGAATAAAGTTGGTCTCAAGTTGTTGCAGTTATTGAAAATGAAATTCCTTAATGTTGGGATTTGGCCAACACTGCTACAGAGACTGAACACTTTTGGAAAATCTTCAGGTGACATTACAAGGATTTTTAATCTTACATATTTCATTCTCTTGCTTTGATTATTTTTCACTTTAACTTTTGCTAAAGGAGCAATGTGTGATGTATTGGTTGGATAAGTAAATAGACATTAATGTTTACATATTGTAGTTTGGAGAGAATTACCTAAGAAGAAAGCTTCTTGAGCCATCCAGATCACAGCTTCCATGCAACTCATATTATACGAAACAATGGATAGCTGATGGAGGGCTGTGCTATGTGCATCCAGCCTCAAATATAGGAGATCTCCTTCCCCAAAACTGGATTAAATAGTGTCCATCTTGTAAATTTGTCTTGGCATGATGCTGAAATGGGATAAATGGTAGTGCAAAGATGGCCCCGCTGCACTGCAAAGTCCCTGTGTAATCTGCTGAGTTTACTCAGTGAGATGCTTTTGAAGAAGGCAAGGATGATAGTGCTTCAACACTTTACCTTCCACATAGATGATGACTCGAGACAGTTCCAGATTTCATGGTTAACATGATGACCATGGGACTATCCCAGATGTTCGCTGGCTTAACTCATACCTCTGGTCATACTCTTTATCAAGTGTTTGGGCTGAAAGTAGAGGTGAGGAAACTAGACACTTTAGCAATATCAAAAGGAGTACTTGTGGCACCTTAGAGACTAACCAATTTATTTGAGCATAAGCTTTCGTGAGCTACAGCTCACTTCATCGGATGCATCGGATGATGTTGACTGGCTGGGGAAAGCCAATGAAAGATATTGTGAGGAAGTCTGTGCCTTTAGCTGAGGTTATGCATCCACCCAGTGTTTCCCCCAGGAATTGAAATTGGGGGGAGTCTTCAAATTTATGGGGGGTTCAGGGCCAATGAGGGGTGAGACTGTGAGGGTGAAGTGGGCTGTATGGCACCAAAGTAAAAACTGAAAAATGTTTCATGATCATTTTATTAGATTTTAAAATCATCACTCAAATTAAAGTTGGCTACTCAAGCCTTCTATGAAGCATCTACATCCTTCTTGGTTTCTTGTTATAATTTTGCACAACTCTATTAATGAACTTCTTGAATGCAATGCATTCATCTTTGGTGGCTTCTCGTGTTTTACGGTACTTCCATTCCTTCAATTGATATGCTCATTAGTTCATTCACGTGATCAGGCAGAAGGCGACTTCTTTCAAAACACAAAATTCTATTCAATGATGAAAAAGAATGCTCAGCTGTAGCTGTTGTGACTGGGAGTAGCAAGAGATGAATTCCTACTTTTTTCAGCCCAGGAAACATAGCATAAAGATCGGGTCGAGCCACTAGTGATGATAAAAAAGAAGTTGAAGTCAAATCTTCATTCATTCGTTTTATGATATTCCACTCTGTGTTCAAATTCTCTATTCTGTCCTGAGCACATGGCAGCCCCATTGCTGGTAGTGCCTCACTCCACTCAACTTCAGTGTTTTATAAGACAGGGATCTGTAAAAGCTACATAGAGGTTGAGTAGAATCTAGAAGTCGCTGTTGTAGATTTTTAAGAATCAAGTCTGTGTACTTTTTCAGTTGTCTTAACAAACACTTCTTGTCCTCTTCACTTAAGGATTCAATATAAATCCTTCATTAGTCAACTTCTGTACTGAAGTCTATGTTTCCTCCAGTACTTTTTCAATGGATAGCTCTCTGATTGATCCAAATGTAGCTTCTATTGCTGGACAAAGATCTGCTACTGTTGTAGCAGATGCCTGGATGGCATTTGTCAAGATTCCTTCCCCACTCTGAACTCTAGGGTACAGATGTGGGGACCTGCATGAAAACCTCCTAAGCTTACTTTTACCAGCTTAGGTTAAAACTTCCCCAAGGTGCAAACTATTTTACCCTTTGTCCTTGGACTTCCACTGCCACCACCAAACGTTTATCTGGGTTTATTTTATTAGGAAAGCGTTCTTTGGAAACGTCTTTCCCCCCCAAAATCCTCCCAACCCTTGCACCCCACTTCCTGGGGAAGGCTTGGTAAAAATGCTCACCAATTTGCATAGGTGACCACAGACCCAAACCCTTGGATCTTAAGAACAATGAAAAAAAGCATTCAGGTCTTACAAGAAGAATTTTAATAGAAGAAACAGTAAAAATAAGTAACAATAAAAAGAATCACCTCTGTAAAATCAGGATGGTAAATACTTTACAGGGTAATTATATTCAAAACATAGATAATCCCTCTAGGCAAAACCTTAAGTTACAAAAAGACACACAGACAGGAATATCCATTCTATTCAGCACAGCTTAATTTCTCAGCCATTTAAAGAAATCATAATCTAATGCATATCTAGCTAGATTACTTACTAAATTCTAAGACTCCATTCCTGTTCTGTCCCCGGTAAAATCATCACACAGACAGACGTTTTGTTTTTCCCTCTCCCTAGCTTTTGAAAGTATCTTGTCTCCTTATTGGTCATTTTGGTTAGGTGCCAGAGCGGTTATCCTAGCTTCTTAACCCTTTACAGGTGAGAGGATTTTTCCTCTGGCCAGGAGGGATTTTAAAGGGGTTTACCCTTCCCTTTATATTTATGACACACACCCCAAATTACAGCTAGGGTGAAACACTGGCTGGGATTTCTTCCTGGAGCTCTAGGAAAAAACGGAGTTAATAAGACACATGTACCTCTAAATATACTACCAAGTACATAAAGACTAACAATATTTTCCACATCTCAAGGACGATATTAACCAGTTGATTCTGGGAAACTTTCACAGGAGAGTGCATCATCCACTTTGTTAGAAGCTCCTGAGATGTGTTGGATGTCAAAATCAAATCTTGGAGAACTAAACTCCACCGAATAAGTTTTTTGTTATTTCCCGTGGTGGTATGAAGCCACCGTAGCGCAGCATGGTCGGTTTGCAGGTGGAAACGCCGTCCCCAAACATATGGGCATAGCTTTTCCAGAGCATAGACAATGGCGTAACATTCTTTTTCACTGACTGACCAGTTGCTTTCCCTCTCAGACAGTTTTTTGCTGAGAAACACTACAGGGTGGAATTCTTGATCCGGTCCTTCCTGCATTAAAACTGCTCCCACACCACGCTCAGACATATCTGTGGTAACTAGGAACGGTTTGTCAAAGTCTGCGGCCCTTAGTACAGCATCAGACATGAATCATAGAATATCAGAGTTGGAAGGGACTTCAGGAGGTCATCTAGTCCAACCCCCTGCTCAAAGCAGGACTAATCCCCAATTTTTGCCCCAGATCCCTAAATGGCCCCCTCAAGGATTGAACTCACAACCCTGGTTTAGCAGGCCAATGCTCAAACCACTGAGCTATCCCTCCCCCATGAGCGTTGCTTTAAGCTGGTTAAAGGCCTTCTGACACTCTTCGGTCCACTGAACGGCATTTGGCTGTTTCTTTTTGGTTAGGTCTGTCAGTGGGGCGGCGATTTGGCTGTATTGAGGTACAAATCACCTGTAATAACCTGCCAAGCCTAAGAAGGATTGAACCTGTTTCTTTGACCTTGGGACAGGCCACTTTTGGATAGCATCCACTTTGGCCTGTAGGGGGTTGATAGTTCCTTGACCCACCTGGTGTCCAAGGTAAGTCACTCTGTTTAGGCCTATTTGGCACTTCTTAGCCTTAACAGTTAGTCCTGCCTCCGTTTTATGCGCTCGAAGACTTTTTGTAGATGTTCCAGGTGTTCTGCCCAGGAATCCAGAAATATGGCCACATCGTCAAGGTAGGCAACTGCATATTCTCCCAATCCTGCTAGGAGACCATCTACAAGTCTTTGGAAGGTGACGGGTGCATTTCGCAGCCCGAAAGGGAGCACATTAAATTCATACAGCCCGACATGTGTGGTGAAGGCTGACCTTTCCTTGGCGGATTCATCTAGCGGTACCTGCCAGTACCCCTTGGTTAAGTCCAAGGTAGAGATGAACTGAGGCCATCCCAGTTTCTCTAATAGTTCATCTGTGCATGGCATTGGATAGTTGTCTGGGCGAGTTACAGCATTTAGCATATAGTAGTCCACGCAAAATTGTATCTCCCCATCTGGTTTGGGAACTAGAACCACTGGAGATGCCCATGCCCTTCCAGAGGGGTGGATTACACCCATCTGTAACATATCCTGGATCTCCTGTTCTATAGCAGTTTTAGCTTGAGGAGACACCCGGTAAGGTTGGACTTTAATTGGGTGAGCATTACCTGTGTCAATGTAGTGGTATGCCCATTCAGTCAGTCCTGGGGTGGCTGAGAACATCAGTGTGTAGCTAGTGCACAGCTCCTTGATCTGCTGTCGCTGCACACACCCAAGAGTCATGGAGAGGTTCACCTCTTCCACACCACCAGCACTTTTCCCTTTGTAGTAGACACCTTCAGGCCACTCAGTATCATCTCCTCCCTGGGCTGTAAACTGACAAACTTTTAACTCTCTGGAATAAAAGGGCTTTAGAGAATTAATATGGTACACCTTAGGATTTTGGTTGGAGGTGGGGAATGCTATGAGATAATTAACAGCTCCCAGGCACTCCTGGACCGTGAATGGCCCTTCCCACGATGCTTCCATTTTATGAGCCTGGAACACCTTTAAGACCATGACCTGGTCTCCTACTTTGAAGGAATGCTCTTTGGCATGTTTATCATACCAGGCTTTTTGCTCTTTTTGAGCATCCTGTAGGTTTTCTTTAGCAAGGGCTAAATAGGTTTGGAGGGTGTTTTATAGGTTGGTTACAAAGTCCAGAATGTTAGTTCCTGGAGAAGGTGTAAATCCCTCCCATTGCTGCTTCACCAACTGTAATGGCCCCTTAACCTCGCGGCCATATACAAGTTCAAATGGTGAAAACCCTAAACTGGGATGTGGTACAGCTCTGTAGGCAAAGAGTAACTGCTCTAACACTAGGTCCCAATCATTGGAGTGCTCATTTAGAATTTACATATCATGGCCCCCAAAGTTCCATTAAACTTCTCCACCATGCCATTTGTTTTATGGGGGTAAGGAGTGGCAACCAAGTGATTTACCCCATGAGCTTCCCAAAGGTTTTCCATAGTTCCTGCAGGGAAATTAGTTCCTGCATCTGTGAGGATGTCGGAAGGCCAACCTACCCTGGCGAAAATATATGCTAGTACCTGACACACACTTTTAGCCCTGGTGTTGCTTAGAGCAACTGCTTCCGGCCATCGGGTGGCAAAATCCATGAAAGTCAGTATGTACTGCTTTCCTCTGGGTTTCTTTTTCGGAAAAGGACCCAGAATATCCACAGCTACTCACTGAAATGGAACTTCAATGATGGGGAGTGGCTGGAGAGAGGCTTTGACTTGGTCTTGGGGTTTTCCCACTCTTTGGCACACCTCACAAGACCAGACGTAGGTAGAAACATCCTTGCCCATTCCGTCCCAGTGGAATGACCCCCCCAAATGGTCTTTGGTTCTGTTTACCCCAGCATGGTCACTAGGATGATCGTGGGCTAAGCTCAAGAGCTTGGCCTGGTATTTAGTTGGAACTACCAACTGTCTCTGAGGATGCCAGTCTTCCTGGTGTCCACCAGAAAGAGTTTCCTTGTATAAAAGTCCTCTTTCTACAACAAACCTGGATTGATTAGAAGAGCTGAGAGGCAGTGGGTTGCTCCATGCCGCCGTCCAAGCTCGCTGGAGGCTTTCATCTGCTTCCTGTTCAGTCTGGAACTGTTCCCTTGATGCTGGAGACATCAGTTCCTCATTTGATTGTGGACCTAGGCTTGGTCCCTCTGAAAGCGATGTAGGGGATGGGGCTGTTTCCGTTGACTGTGAACCGCTCTCCACTGGGGCACTATGTTGGGGTTCAGGCTCCATCTGAGCCTCTTGTGTAGAGTTATGGGCTGCTGTTGGTTCAGGTTTGGTGGGGCCCTCTGGTGTTGGGGTTGCAAGTACTGGATTCAGTGCTGGCAATGGGTCTGGTGCTGGTTGTTCCGCCGGTTCCGGTTCTGGGACTGGCTCTGTCTGGGTCTCTGGAACTGGATCCACTACTGCTGTTGCAGACATTGGCCCGGGGTCCGGGTCCAGCACCTCTGACTAGGTCCTGGTAGAAGTTTCCGGAACAGCGCTAGGCGTGATGGCTGGTTTAGTCTGGCTGCGGGTGACCATTCCCACCCTCTTGGCTGACTTCACATGTTTGGCCAAGTCTTCCCCCAACAGCATGGGGATGGGATAATCATCATAGACTACAAAAGTCCACGTTCCTGACCAGCCCTGGTACTGGACAGGCAACTTGGCTGTAGGCAAATTGAAAGAGTTGGACTTGAAGGGTTGAATCATCACTTGGATCTCTGGGTTGATTAAATTGGGATCCACTAAGGAAGCATGGATAGCTGACACTTGTGCTCCAGTGTACCTCCATGCGGTGACCTTCTTCCCACCCACACTCACAGTTTACCTCCGATCCAAGGGTATCTGAGAGGTATCTGGGCCTGAGGACCTCTGGTGTGATTCCAGTGCAATGAACGGTAATCTGTTGGGGTTCTTGGGGCAGTTGGCCTTTACATGCCCTGGCTCGTTACATTTAAAACATTGTCCAGCTGACGGGTCACTGGGGCAAGGTGGGTTGCTGGAGAATGGGGTAGTGGGACGATTAGGTGGCTGGAGGGTTCCTTGGGGGGGTTGGTGGGACCTTGGGTGGTCCCCGGTAATAGGGTGTGGTCTGAGGTTGTCCAATCTGGTCTCCGCTCCAACTGCGACCAGTTTTCTTCTTCTCTGCCACCTCCGCCCATTTGGCTCCAATCTCCCCCACCTCGATTACAGTTTTGGGTTTCCCATCTAGGATGTATCTTTCTATTTCCTCAGGAACACCCTCTAAGAACTGTTCCATTTGCATTAGGAAGGGCAAATCTACTGGAGATTCAACACTTGCTCCTGATATCCAGGCATCCGAATGTTTCACAATGTGGTAGGCATGTCGGGTAAATGACACATCTGGTTTCCACCTTAGGGCTCTGAATCGCCGATGGGAATGCTCGGGTGTTAGCCCCATTCTGACTCTAGCCTTGGTTTTAAACAGTTCATACTCGTTCTTGTGGTCCTTAGGCATTTCAGATGCCACCTCAGCTAAGGATCCACTGAGCTGGGGCCTCAGCTCTACCTTGTATTGGTCTGTAGAGATGCTGTACCCAAGGCAGGCCCTTTTGAAGTTTTCTAAGAAGGCCTCGGTATCATCGCCTGCCTTGTAGGTGGGGAACTTTCTGGGATGGGAAGTGGTACCTGGAGAAGGACTGCTAGGATTTGTTGGTATATTCTGCGGAGCCCTTGCCTTCTCCATCTCCAGTTCATGTTTCCTCTCTTTTTTCTTCTCCTCCAGTTCTTTGACCCTTGCCTCCAGTTCTTTTTCCTTTGCCTCCATAGCTCTCCTGTGAGCAGCCGTTTGGTGTTGTTCTGCCTCTTTTGCTGCCTCCCTTTCTTTGTCCTTTGCCTCCATTTCCATCCACATGAGTTCTATCTGTCTTTCATGTTCCTTTTGTTTTTCCTCAGCCTTAAATCTGGCTAATTCCAGCTTTTGTTGAGCCCTTTGAGTCTGTCATCCTACCCTCTCTGTTTTTAACTAACTTTACACCCAAGAGTTAGACAGAAAACCAAAACAAAACAAAAAAAGACTTGGCTTGTAAAATTTTGCTGTGCTGAATATGATACCTATATTCTCTGATAGTGATTGTCAGCCTACAGAGAAATCCTAAAAAAAACCACCCTAACACCTTTGTCTCCAAGCAAATAGGCAGAAAACCCCTCTAGTTACTTTTAGGTAAAAAAAAAAAAACTTCAGGTCTGTGAAGACTTCTGAATTTCCCTGCAGGAGGTTAACTAATCTGCCTTTAGGTAGAGAAAACTGCAATTCACAAAAGATAATTCCCTTTTGTCTCTGCTCTGGCCCCAAAGCAAAGCAAAAAAACAAACAAACAAAAAAAACTTCCAACCATTTCCAGTTGGAGACTTGCTTTCTAGCAGCCCAAACGATTTTAAAAATTTCCTTTTAAAATCTGTTTTTCTGGTTCAAAAAATCTCAAAATGATTTCAAGTTAATCCCACCGCTCTGCCACCATGTCAAGGTTCCTTCCCCACTCTGAACTCTAGGGTACAGATGTGGGGACCTGCATGAAAACCTCCTAAGCTTACTTTTACCAGCTTAGGTTAAAACTTCCCCAAGGTACAAACTATTTTACCCTTTGTCCTTGGACTTCCACTGCCACCACCAAACATTTATCTGGGTTTATTTTATTAGGAAAGTGTTTTTTGGAAACATCTTTACCCCCAAAATCCTCCCAACCCTTGCACCCCACTTTCTGGGGAAGGCTTGGTAAAAATCCTCACCAATTTGCGTAGGTGACCACAGACCCAAAGCCTTGGATCTTAAGAACAATGAAAAAAAGCATTCAGGTTTTACAAGAAGAATTTTAATAGAAGAAACAGTAAAAAAGAAGTAACAATAAAAAGAATCACCTCTGTAAAATCAGGATGGTAAATACGTTACAAGGTAATTAGATTCAAAACATAGATAATCCCTCTAGGCAAAACCTTAAGTTACAAAAAGACACACAGACAGGAATATCCATTCTATTCAGCACATCTTAATTTCTCATCCATTCAAAGAAATCATAATCCAACGCATATTTAGCTAGATTACTTACTAAATTCTAAGACTCCATTCCTGTTCTGTTCCTGGCAAAATCATCACACAGACAGACCCTTTGTTTCTCTCCCTCCTCCCAGCTTTTGAAAGTATCTTGTCTCCTCGTTGGTCATTTTGGTCAGTTGCCAGCGAGGTTATCCTAGCTTCTTAACCCTTTACAGGTGAGAGGATTTTTCCTCTGGCCAGGAGGGATTTTAAAGGGGTTTACCCTTCCCTTTATATTTATGACAGCATTGTTTAATGACCCAAGTGGTTTCAACAGTAGACTTACAAGAGAGAGAATGGCAATAGTCTTCTCTGAACGTAGTAGCAAAAGTAATCCACCAACCTCACTACTTTGATCCATCCCATCTTGGTAGATACCTTCCAAAGCCAGTAATAATGACTGGAGTAATTTTAAGACAACAGCCAAGGATCGCTAATGAGAAAGCCAGAAGTTTTTCCCATGTTGGACTAATCTGAACTTCAGTCCCAGTGTATCTTCTATATTTTCCGATATTCAGTCTTTTTGGACTCTTGCGGAAAAAAAAATATAATGAAGACAATAAATTTATAGCTTTTTAATGTCTTTTGAAGAGTCTGCAGCTCGTACTAGCACTAGTTGGAGTAGATGGCCGCTGCAGTGTGTATAGGAGAGACTAGGGTTACACTTTCCTCTGAGCAAAGCTTGTGCTCCACTATGTCTTCCAGAGAAGTTTGCAGCTCCATCAAATGCATAAGCAGCCATCTGTTTGGGGTCCAATTGACAAGCATTTAACTCTTCTAAGATGTGGGTTGTCACACATGCAGCCAATTTGTCTTCTATAACTTGAACATCTAGAAATGCATGTACTGGCCTACCACTGACATCAAGATAACGTACACAGTGACTTAATACTTGATGCCCATTTGCATCGGTGCATTCATCAGCCATGTACGCACATTTTCTGAATGTGGCGAGAGAGTTCTTCACTTTTTCAACTGTTGAGTCTTTCACCGTTGCACCACATGCGTCTAGCTAGTCAGCTGAGTTTCTTGCAGACAGATAGTGAGCATTTGCTGGTCCTGTTCGGAACCAGTGTTCAACTTCAGGATGAACAAGTGACAATGCACTTAACGTTGGCCTCCCGTTTGCAGTGTGCGGCATCTCTTGCCTAAATAGACAGTAGGAGGCCACGGCCATGTGTGTTCGCATGAACTGTGTTGTGTCTCCAGCATTCTTAACAGCCTCATTAACACTCACCGGCGTTGTCCTTGGTCAGTGGAGACTCGGAGTTCAGAGATGCTTTCACATGAGTTCACCTCCCAAGTGAGGGGCAAGAAGGTACCTTGCTCATTCCTCCAGCTGCTCACTGTTCATTCTGGCCACTGTTTTTCATTGTGCCACCATTCACTCCATCACTCTGTTGCCAAAGGCCCTGCGCCATCACCTTCTGCTGCCACCTGCCACTGAGACCTCTATGACCTGGTCTCTTGAGGTTCCACCCAGCTCTCAGTGATTTCAGCTGAGCTCTCAGTGGGGGAACCTTGCTGCTAGTGCAGTCTGGGCCGTCTCTTCCACAGAAATACTGTCCCACAGCAGGTCTAAGCACTTAGACCTGATTATCAGTGATTTCAGCTGCAGTGGTCACTTAACAAAACAAAAGACTTATCTATGGAGCCTAATCAGCTCTGCCTTTAAACAGTGGAGACAGGCAGGTGAAATCATACTTGTGACTCAGGCAGACCATCAAGCAAAACACTTTCCCTCACCCTCTCTCTTGATGCCCTCAATCAGCACAGGCTAAGTACAGTTCTACTGCCCTTTACTCATTCAATAAAAATAACAATTGTCGGGCTCAACGGGTAGTTATCAATGGCTCCATGTCTAGTTGGCAGCCGGTATCAAGTGGAGTGCCCCAAGGGTCGGTCCTGGGGCCGGTTTTGTTCAATATCTTCATAAATGATCTGGAGGATGGTGTGGATTGCACTCTCAGCAAATTTGCGGATGATACTAAACTGGGAGGAGTGGTAGATACGCTGGAGGGGAGGGATAGGATACAGAAGGACCTAGACAAATTGGAGGATTGGGCCAAAAGAAATCTGATGAGGTTCAATAAGGATAAGTGCAGGGTCCTGCACTTAGGACGGAAGAACCCAATGCACAGCTACAGACTAGGGACCGAAAGGCTAGGCAGCAGTTCTGCGGAAAAGGACCTAGGGGTGACAGTGGACGAGAAGCTGGATATGAGTCAGCAGTGTGCCCTTGGTGCCAAGAAGGCCAATGGCATTTTGGACTGTATAAGTAGGGGCATCGCGAGCAGATCGAGGGACGTGATCGTTCCCCTCTATTCGACATTGGTGAGGCCTCATCTGGAGTACTGTGTCCAGTTTTGGGCCCCACACTTCAAGAAGGATGTGGATAAATTGGAGAGAGTCCAGCGAAGGGCAACAAAAATGATTAGGGGTCTGGAACACATGAGTTATGAGGAGAGGCTGAGGGAGCTGGGATTGTTTAGCCTGCAGAAGAGAAGAATGAGGGGGGTTTTGATAGCTGCTTTCAACTACCTGAAAGGGGGTTCCAAAGAGGATGGCTCTAGACTGTTCTCAATGGTAGCAGATGACAGAACGAGGAGTAATGGTCTCAAGCTGCAGTGGGGGAGGTTTAGATTGGATATTAGGAAAAACTTTTTCACTAAGAGGGTGGTGAAACACTGGAATGCGTTACCTAGGGAGGTGGTAGAATCTCCTTCCTTAGAGGTTTTTAAGGTCAGGCTTGACAAAGCCCTGGCTGGGATGATTTAACTGGGAATTGGTCCTGCTTCGAGCAGGGGGTTGGACTAGATGACCTTCTGGGGTCCCTTCCAACCCTTATATTCTATGATTCTAACAACATTGCTTTACCCCCCACATTCAAGTGATTTGTAACCCAACCCCAGCCAAAATCTATCACTTGGGCAACACAGCTCTATTTGCTGGATACCTAGGTAGATTAGGTGTCAATGTAAAAACAATCTGGTCCTGAAGCCTTTCCCTCCAGCTCATCACTAGCTATCAGGGAGAGCTCATTTAGACTTGGTTTACAAATCATAATTTGAAATTATTAGGTTGGCCAACATCACCAAAATGAATGCTCTGACATTGTCATAAAAAACAACAGCTGTATAAGGAAGCTAGTCTATGTTCATACTTTTCAAATCTATTATACATTTTCAGATACACGTATTTTATGATACACTTTATATGCTTTTAAAGTGTGTATTAATGTTTCAATTTCAATTCAAATTTCCAAACAATCACTAAATTGGCAAAACTGCATGTAACTAGTTCACAAAACTGTGCGGGAGGGTGTTGGGGAAATTCAGAGGGTTAAACACCCCCATAGGGGGCTGTGGGGAAAACCCTGCATCCACTTTTTGCTACTCAAATTTGTAATCCGGGAGTACTGTTGGATCTCATGCTGCTGTTAGTCAATTATATACCAGCTGTAACAAGGATTTATTTTCCCATGTAGTTCTGGCTAAATGGTTGCAACCATCTATTCTGAATGCTGACCTTGCTGCTGGGTTTCTTGTCTTTGTCATGTACAAACCAGACTAGTATAATGTACTATACATGAGGCTCCACATTAAATCAACTCGGAAATCAAAGCCAACATAATGAGCTGCTTGGTTCTTACATTTCTCACATGAACACTTAAAACCAGACCTCTGATTTGCATTGGCTTCCTTTTGGATTCCAGGTGGAGTTTAAGGTGTTGGTTTTGACCTATAATGCTCTAAATAGCCTAATTCTTTGAGAGACTGCTTCTCAGCCTGTGCCATATGCCACAGCTACCATCAGTGGGGGTCCTTGACCTGTTGACTTATAAGAGGAAGGAAGAAGGTGTTCTCCAGGAGGACCTCAACTTTGGAATTCACTCTTCTCACATATCCCAAACCTGTTGAGTTTCAGGGCAAATTGCAAAGTTCATGTCTTTCTACAGGGTTTTGTAGAAGGAAGAAGCTCTGAGTGCTGGAATTTGCACATTTAGAGTTGGGCTCTGTATTGGGAGTATTTCTCTCCAACCCCTTTTTTGCTGCTGCATTTATTTTTGTTGCCCTGTATTTTTAATATAAGGTAAAGTTGCTAGAGTTCTGAAAGTTCCAATTTTAATAAACTGAAATACATAAATAAAATAACACTTTTTATCAAGCACCAGGCAAATATCATAAATGTCACTGGCCTGTCAACAATGTTTCTAAGTCCTGTTACCATAGACAAAACAGCCCTGATATAAGCGCTGCTGATAAACCAACAGTATCTCTAAGTATATGAACCTTAAAATATACTTTAATACTTGTGTTTATAGCACTGTTTCCATGTGGCTGGGGCGGGGGGTGGAAAACGCTAGGAATTTATGCTCAGCTTAATGTTCATCTGCCAAGTGGCTGTTTTGACTAGTGTGACACAATCTTTGTAACATCCAAGGCATTTGTAAGCACCATTATCATTGATAAAAATGTTCTCAGCAGCTCTGAGTGCCAGTGGCACTTCTAAATGTGAGGACTTTACAAACTCTTAAACAATAAGTGAGAAGTGCCATGCACAAGAAACTTACTATAGAAATAATAATAATGAATAAATACAGATATGGGCTAATATCAGTAATACAGGCTTGCTGGCAGGGCCTGTACAGAATGTGAATTCTCAGGTAAGCAACTCAGTTTACAAACACTTCTGGCTGAGTGGCAGAGCTTCTAATAATCATGAGCCCTGGGATACATGACTCGGTTTGGTTACCAATTCCACTAGCTTTTATTTAGAGTCTGTGATAACTGTGTTAGCCCAAAGCTCTGTAACTCAGAGATCTAACATTTTCTCAGCTATGTACACAGCAGCTGTGAAAACTGAAATACTTGTCATGTTGCTTACTGTACATCTCCCCTGCTTAGTTTCCATTGATTGCAGCCACCCTGAGTGACATACCGTCTGCTTTGGTCTGAATGTACCTTGCCATCTCCATAAGCCTCAAAATAAAAATGACATGTCCCATATAACGGTGTCATATAGTTCCAGTCTCCACCATGATTAAAGGCTAATTTCTTCTTCTGGCTTCTGAGTTTACAATTGCTGAGGCCAACGTTGCAAGATTCTTGACTGTTATAAGTGCAATCCATTCTCCAAGAATGCTTAAAACAGCCATGAGCCTTCACTACGGAACTCTGGAACTTAGACGGAAGCTTTTAACCATTTCAGGTCCTATAGTGCAGTGCTGACAGCACATATATCTATGAGCCACGGGAGTCGTAGCTGTTATAAGGCCTGCCAAGAGACTCATGGTAGTTAAGAGTTGCTGACAGATCTTGTAAACTTCCTTAGACCCTGCATTATAGGACTCCTGGACAGAAGACTGTACAAATAATAGGCCAGTTCCTCAGATGGTACAAATCATTCTAGCATAATTGACATAAATAGATCCATGTCAATGTACACCTGCTGAGAATCTGACCCAACGTGTACAATTCCTTTAAAAAAACAAATGTCAAGGACAAAAAGAAAAAGGTGGAAATAAAGAAATTGTCAAGCTAAAGTAAATTTGAATATATTTTTCCCTTAAACACATAGTTACAAAATACTAAGCTTTATAAAGTCACAGTTAAAATTCCAGCACCATCCTTAAAATTTTCATTTATTACTTCCCATGCATATTCCACCTGGAGGTCACAGACACCCTATAAATAGCACTAACCTCCTGTTAGTTGCCATTTTTCAGTAACAAAACTGTCAATATCCCTGCTTAAATGGTACTAGCCTACAACCTGCCAATCAAACCCAGCATGAAAGTGACAGATTCAAACCTACACCAGCACAACCTCCTGTTCAGAGCTAAATAAGGACATTTCACTCACATATAACTGTCCAAATACAGGCTTTTGTGTCTTATACCAGCCAGTATAAAACGATTTCCCTCCACCATCTGTCCTCATGGAGAATAGGTATGACACTGTATTTTGCTCATTGCCCCACCCCCATGTAGCTGGGATCTACAATGAAATCCTAAATAGAATAGCTACCTGAACTCTGCCCCTATGGGTATGTTTACACCACAATTAAATACCTGCGAGGGGGGAGAGTCCCAGAGCCCAGGCTCCAGCCTATGCCTGAATGTCTACAGTGCACTTCTGCAGCTCAAGCCTCACTCAGCTGACAGGGCTCAGCCACAGATGTTTAATAGCAGTGCAAACATAGACTAAATAAACTCTTAGAATAAGGGCTGGATCATACACTTGGTAACAGAGCACTTCACACGGGCCTATATTAGCCTGATGCATTAGACCAACAGAACCCTTGTGAAAAATACACATAGTGACAAACTTTACACTACTCAAACCACTACAATTAACCAAAAAACATCCAATTGTTTCATGTGGCATTCAAATAAGAATGAAGGAATTATGGTCGGGGTAGGCCCTGGCCACAAAAGGGTAGAATTTGGCCCTAAAAATTATCACAATTTTTTTTTAAAAAAGCCAATAGCTGGAAAGTTTAAGACCAATGCAGTAGTTGCTGTTTATATCTCAGGTTCAGTATATACAGGATTATGATTTCTGTCTATTTGGTACATCACATTCACTTATGGCCTGTTGGCTGTAAGTGTCTTACACTGATCTGTTCTCCTGCAAAGTCAGGCTTGAATGAGGCATAAGAGGCCATCTGAGTACACTGTCTTCTTAATACCCTTCTCCCACCATGGAGAGCAGGATGTTTTGTATGTAGAACATTCTGAGTATGTTCAGAATCAGTTGTAGAGAATGGAAGAATCAAGAGGAGGTCTGGCTTGAAACCCTTGCTTCAGATATTATGTGAGGCGTATCCCTTTTCACAGGATAATAAATAAGAGAATTCTTCCTGGAATTCATGTCAGTTTTTTGTCTATTTCGGGCAAGCACCTACTTCTTTTACTTACATAGGACCAGTTTTTCCTCTCATGTAAATGAGTGTAGCTTTAGTGAAGGCAACTGAGCTACAATGAAGATATCAGCTGAGGATCTGGCCAGTATAGTAATGCCATACCACAGTCTTACAGAAGAAAATGTGACTACTGGGAAATAAGATGCAGCTCAAAATGAGTAAGAATGACTGACTCTGGTCCACAAGGAAGTAACATTTTTACAAAAATCCTGTTTGCAAACTTACTGTCTCCTTCACTTCTGTCTCTGTGGTGATGCTTTCTGCACAGAAAGTATTGCAATAGACTATCCAATATAATTTTAGAGGTCAATGTACTTCATGGGGCTATTGTTGCTGAATGTCATTGGGTCCTTCTATATCAGTCCAATTCCTCTAGGCATTACAGCAATTCATTGGGATGTCTCAAATCAGTGCTGCTAGGTTTTGTTAATTTTTGTTCAGACAGTTTTTTCTTAAATGTAGATTCCATATGTCTAGTGTGGTCTACCTACCATGGCCCTTGTACATACAAAATGTCAAAGGGAAATTTTAATTTGTACTTTTAGGTTATATTCCTGAATTCCTGGTGCACTCAAAACTGAAATTAATAGGAGTTTTGGATGTGCACAAAAATACAAAATTGGGTCCCTAGATGATAGTTCCAATCCTTTCCCCCTTTTTTGCCATCATAAATGATCTGTCTCCTCTGCTCAATAATAGAGGCCAATGCATAGCCCCCTGGTTATACACTTAGCTATAATAGTGCATAGCTCCTTTGATTTGCAATGGGAGTAAATGGGAACACAGAGGTTTGGCTCTAGGTTCAGATTTACACTCAATCAATCCCCTTGCAATACCACAGCACACCTAAATCCTTGCACTGGCTGTCAGCTGTCCATGGTTAGGTATATATTAATTCTGATTGGTTTGCAGACCAGGCCCATGGTGTGCTAATTGCAGCCCAAAATTCAGTTTAAAACATGAGGTATTTTTTTTAACTTGTAGAAGAGCAAAATATATTAGCCATAAATGAATGCACTTTTTGATGCTGCAATAAATAAAATCAAAAATATACATTAAGAAAATATAGTATAATATACAATATATATGTATATCTAACAAAATCATATACAGTAATTATATACTAAATATAAAATGATCAAATAAACGTTCAGCCTGGAACGAATTTGTACATGTAAGTTGTAAACCCTTGAAAAATTGGTTCTATCACAGAAATGCTGACATAACCTTATCTGAAGCAGTACATAAAATAGCAGAATATACCAGAATCTATAATTTAATCTTTTAGAGAAAACACAATTTATCCTACAAAACTACAAAAGACATAATAGGGCTTTATGTATAATAATTACTGCAGCAAATATAATTTAAATTTTGCTGTAAACTGTAAATTATTAGAGTATCAGAAGTCAAGCATTTCTGTATCATGGGGAAGGATTTTGTTAATTACACATTGGAAAGATTTTTGCATCCTTGTTAACTCTTTTCTCCACTTATTTGTGCTATTTTTTTTTAATTTTCTTTTGCAGTCTGAGGAACAAAAGTTCTGATATTGAAAGCTTTCAAAGCAGAATAAAAGTAGATATTAATTTAATATACTTCAAGAATATTTATGTGATTTCTATAAACTGAAAGACTTTTTGAAGTCCCATTTATATATTTGCTATATTTCAGAATGATCAGAATTATATACAATAATCTGAATCAAGTTTGGATTCTAGTTACATGGACAAAAGTGTCCTTTAATCCCTAGAAACACAGAGAACATTCAAGTTTGCTTCAGCTCATCTGATGTGGGGGTTTCAGATTAAAAATGAACATGGTTTTGGTTTTCCATTAGGATTAGCAGGTTCAGAGTTGCTTTTCCATTAGGATTAGCCATCAACCATCAGATGTAATCCTAAAGAAATCACAGTAGCATTATCATCATAGCCATCACTGAGCAAGGATACCAAGCTTTTGTTTTCAGGTACTTTTTTCGTATGCAATTCCAGCAGAAGAAAGAGAATCTCTCCTAGTTAAAAACTTGGTTCTGAGAACCAGTAGAGTGAGAGGGTGACAGGGTCATGGATCCAGCAAGCTCTGATTTAATAATAATTAATACAATCCTTACACGTTTGCTCCTCTGAGGTTTTCCCTCCAATAACTTCACGATTGTTATGTTGGAAGCTCTTAACTTCTAAACACTTCTTTTAAAAGACCAAAACCAAATCTGGATTTCTTTTAGAATAGACCATCATTTTTTAAAACTAGAAGCTCAATTCCAGGTCACCCTTGCTCTCAGGAACATGCCGTTAAAGCAGCACTCTGTATAACTTACTTTGGGGAAGAATGAAACCAATAGCTAAAATGCATCATGGTCTTGTGGCTAGGGCACTACACTAGGTACCAAGAATCTTGAGTTCTGTTTTCACATGAAAACCCATAATCACCTCCCCAATGATCTTTTAGTTCATGCTGAAATGAATACTGAGCCAGAGTCATCAGAGATAATAATAGTCTGACAACATTACTAAAAGATTTCTGTTTTACATACAAGTCCAAATTATCCAAATCTGCTTTCTTTTTCATGGATACAGTTTGCATCCTGACTGAATTGTGATCAGAATTTGCACCTGTATTACAACTGTGGGTATAAATATGGGTATTTTTACTTCTAATGGATTTGCACCTACAGGAAGGCAGTTAGAGGTTCACTGTACCAGCAATTCAGTTCATATTACCAGTGTGCTATTGCTGAAGTCATCTGTGCAGTAGAATCCCTACAAACTAAGGGGCTTAAAAGTCCAATTATAACAATAATTTATTTATTAGACCAGTGCTAAATCCAACGCCCTGTGTTGAATGTGATATGGGTGTGATGTGCCTCATGGAATAGAAGCACTGCAAGGTAGGTTCCCCATGGTTGTCCAGTTTCACTAGTCAGGATCACAAAGACTGATCCTTGCTCACTCTCTGTGAGTAGCTTACAGGCCTGCTTTGGGGCTCCCTATACTCAAGTCCCTGTATCAGTGTCTAAAATCTTCTGTCATCATTGCTGTGTATCTGAGGGCACTAAAAAGTTTTACAGAGCGGAAGGACAAGAAGGTTGATTGAACATTTCTGATGAAGGCTGTCATATCTGCAGTCACACAAAAATCACAACATTTGTGTAACCTGGTTTCTTTCCACTTTCAAACATACATAGCATGGAATTCCTTAACTCCAGTTAGACTGCCTAAGAGCCGTCATATACAAAGGGCCCTTTCAGAAGTCCTTAATCAGTTCTTAATTAGGCAAAACTCTTATTATAGTCAATGGGAGTTTTACATAACTAGGGACTGAAGGCTCGGTTCACCAAGAGACTTAGGTGCCCACCTGCCTTTTTTAGCCAACATTGAAGCACCACTGGCACTCACAAAGCCATTGCTCAGCAGCTGCCTAACCCAGTATGCACCAGAAGTCGGTAAGTATGTATTTCCTCCAGTATAGTCCCCTACTTACCTATGTTTCTGTCAACAGGCATATGCAAAATTGCCTAAATCCTAATGCTGCCAACCTGCTTGGCACTCTAGCTAAACCCTGGTGGGATCCTCAATCTAGGCACTCTCTGACCTATCTGTCCTGTGGAGCCAGCTCCAGTAGGCATGCTCTGAGCACACCTGCACAAAAGTCAGCTGGGGATGAGCAGATTGAAGTTTGGCTGGCTGGCGTCTGTGTTCCATTACACCCAGTAGCCCAGTCAGTGCCAGCCCTAGGTGTTTTGTTGCCCAGAGTGGGAAAACATTTCTGGGAACAGCTTGGGGGGTGCAGAGGAGAGGGGGGATTCCAGTTTGGCACACTGCCTTTAGATATTGATGTGGTGTCCCTGAAAGTTATCATCTAGGGCCCCTATGGCCAGCACTGAGCTCAGAAGTTAGGGGATACAGGTAGGATGCAGGAGACCTAGGTTTAAATCCTCACTTTGCCTGCTTTGGAGCAGGTACTTGAACCTGGCTGTCCATGTCCTAGCTGAGTTCTGGCTATAGTTGAAGTCTCTCTTTCTTCACAAGAAAGGGCTGATAACCTGGCTTAGGTGTCTAACTACAGGAGAGAATTCATGGTTGAAAATCTTGAGCAGAAATAGGGACTTAAGCCCCTTTGAAGATCTGGGACCTAAGCTCCACCCTATTCCCATGCATTCCACTTAGCTTACGTGCTCAGCTTGCTGGTTTCTGAGGATCTCTTTCTTAGGCACCTAACTTTCCCCATGCATTGTACAGGGAGCCTGGGCACCTATGTCAGGGCTGTGGCAGGACATCTAGGAGTTAAACATTGTAATGCCTAAGTCCCTATTGTGAATCTAGCCCTACATTAATTCTTTAGGTCAGAACTTCAAATAAGACAAGGTCCATGCTCCAAAACTAAACTAACCATGGATCACTGGATCACAGTAGTTGTATGTAGTGTTTTAGTAGCTGTGTTGGTGCCACATATTAGAGAGACACGGTGGGTGAGGTACTATCTTTTACTAGAGCAACTTCTGTTGGTGAGGGAGACAAGCTTTCATAATGCTCTTCAGGTGACCTGAAGAAGAGCTCTGTGTAAGCTCCAAAGCTTGTCTTTCTCACCAACAGAAGTTGCTCCAGTAAAAGATATCACAACACCCATCTTGCCTCTTTAAGCAGTAGCATTATTTTACATCACATATATTGGACTGTAAGTGTCATGTTTACTTTATTGTGAAAGGATTAATGACAGTAGTTTCCTAACCTGTCCATTTCAATGAGACCAGACTGTACCTGATTACAGCATATGACAAATGGTTTGATTCTAACCAGCGCTATCTGTCCCTCACTTTAAAGAATGCTAAATTCCTTCACAATTCCTTTCAGAAGCTAAAGAAAAGAAAAAAAATACTTAGAGATTAAATGCATAATTTTACACACTGTTACAGTTTGAAAGGATGAAAGTTTCATCACTCATGTGTTCTTGAACAAAATTTACAGAGTTCTATTAATTAAAGACATCGTATTCTGGCAATCAATCCTAAGCATTATTATTACTTATTACTATATAAATGGACACTACTATGTTGAGAAGCTCTCAGGATGGGAAAGCGTGTACAATAAGCACTGGAGGTAGGTGACATATAACTTTATGAGCAAAATTGACACGGCAAAAGTATGTTCAGAGGCACTTTTCAATAGTGCTTCTGTGTATCTGAGTCAAAATAGGATGGACTGTTCCTACACTGATGGCCAAGAAAAACACCTCAGGTCTTCTCAGGTGTTGCACAGAAAGAGGCAAAGTCTTAAGGAACCAAGAAGCAGACCACGTAGTTGGTGCCACAAGGTATTTAAAATTAAATGTAAAATTAAATGTTGAGCTTTTTAGGTTAAAAACAGTCCCCTTCAATTGCACTCAGAAACAGAGGTGAAGCAAACAAAGCACAAGTGTAACATGGCTGGCATTATTTGTTCCACTAAGAAGATGTGCTGCTGTGATTTAGCTGATGTTTGAGTGCTCTTCAAAGCTACCTATTAAAGTGCATTACTGTAGTCTGGCTGGATGGCTATGGCAAGGTCTCCATCTGATAGGAAAGGCTGTAAACACAGGTCATCTCTTGGCCAGTCAGTCAGACAGTGTACGTCTGATCACCTCCACTATCAGAAGCAGCTGAGAGTCCAAACATGTTATGTCAAACCTCTGACAAAGGGTGAATATAAATTCCCTTAGTAGGTGGAGCAGACAAAATCCCAGTCAAATCATCCATATGTTTCCCTTTATTCACCTTTTCTTTGTCTGGATTTCACTTCAGCTGAATCACTGTGATCCCTGTCTACATCTCAGGCAGACACTTGCAAAGCAAAGATACTACTAGGTCAAAGGGGAAGGGAGGGTGGAGAGAACAGAGGAAGCTGAGGAGACTGCAAGGCTTTTTAGACTGCAATCTCCTCTAGCAGTCTAATATAGGTACTGAACAGAGGAGGTGACAGAATAGAACCTAGCATGACCTCATAAGGGAGTCCTTGAGGTGGAGGAGCCACCCCTTGAATCCTCTCAGAGGAAAGAATGAAACATGTAGGAGTAGTTTCATCTACTGTCATAAGCACCCTCAGGGCAGTAATAATATCACGTTTAGTAGTAATCAAAGGCTGCTGATAGACGTATGAATCAGCATGCACTTTTGGTCTTTGCCCATCACTAGGAAGAGATTATTAACTGAAGATGCTATTAAAGTCTCTATATGATAGCTATACTTAAAATCATAAGAGGTGCAGAGATCTCAGATGGTGGCAGAACAGATTTGCTACAACTTTTATGATCAGAATGAAGGTCTGAGAGTATGTGACAACTGGAGAGATTTCTTAAGCAGAGACTTGGCTGATCACTACTGTTAATGTTCTTTTATAAAGGCTTCCCCCTCCCAATACTACCCATTGTGGCAAACAAGGAAAAAAATATCATCCCCTATAATCTGAAAAAAAACCAAGAGAAGGTAACCTTGTTTAATTTCCTTTTTATACTAGACCCATCTCTTCTTTGGATTAGCAGAATTACTTTCTCCCACATTAGCCAAGGAGATAGGGCCTTGTGGTAAGTGTGAAGGCCAGATGGTAAATCATGATAAATTAATCCAGGTTAGCTAATGGAAATGGATATGGGACTTACTGACAACTAAAATGGTCTTTGGGGATGGTTCATGGATTAAAACAAACATGGAACTAGCAAGATGCTTGTCAGCAGGCACCTTCACCACTTGGACTGTGTATTTTCCCCCATTTTCTGTCTGTTTTTCTCATTTTAGATTGTAAGTTCTTCAGGGCAGGAACTGTCTTCCTATAAATCTGTATAGTGCCTAGCGTATGTCAGTGGTGCCCATTATATAAACGTGGTAAGAATTAATAGTAGCTATTGTCCCAGAAGATCATGATATTAGAAAGGCAGAGAAATCAGGCAATAAAAGCTGCTTTCAGAAAGCAAAGGTTATTAATGGTGATGGCTCATTGAGCCCTGAGCAGTGCCACTCATCACACAGTGGAACTGTATCAGTTCCATTATTGTACTTTCATGCCCACAGAGCATGGAATTGGTTTTTTCCTCTCTACCTAACCCCACAACCCTCCCTGTGAGGTAGGAGAAAAGTTTAACTCCAGAATGAGACACACTGGATTAGATGCAGTTCCCTCACTGATTTACAATGAGTAGTGGCTAAGCAGTCTCTCGGGAGGTAATTCAGAGTGTCTGGTAGGCCAAAAAATGACATCTGAGAGAGAAATATAAGGCCTGATCTAAAGTCTGTTAAAGTCAATGGAAGTGAGGTACTTGCTGAGTAAAATGGTGTTGTGGGCTGCTTAGGTGATCAGCAGGGGTAAATGAACTCATTATGAGATATTAATATTGTTTCTGTATATAATTATATATTTTTGAAAAGACCTTAACCCTGTCAACTGTGCATGTCCATGTAATCATGTGTTTCCATCACTGTTACCCTCATATTCCCCATGCCCCCGTTTATTGGTTATACTCACTTGTTACGCCTAGTCTTGATTTAAGTCCAATCCTGCAAGTTGCTCTCTGTAGCCAGATCCCTCACCAGTGTGCAGTGTTCCCTCAATTTTTTAATTTTTTTAATTCCATGTGCGGAATGAATTTTGTTATATGCAACAATGTGGAGATAATGTGTGGTGGGGGTGAGGCCAAGGTGTTCGGAGTATGGGAGGGTTGGGGTAGAGGGTTGGGGTTCAGAGAGGTGCAGGCTCTGGAATGAGGGGCTGCCCTGGGCCTGCGACAGGGAGAGAGGACTCCCTCCAGCCCTCTCTGGCCGCAGCAACTCGGGGCCAGGTGAGAGGCACCTGTCCCCGGATGCAGCAGCTCTGGTGGGGCAGGGCGGGGCTGGACTGGGCCAGGCTTGGGGAGGGCTTCTCTCCCCGACTGCGACAGCTCCATCAGGGTGGGGGTGGGGTGGGGCTGGGCTGGGCCAGGAGCGGGGTGCCTTTCCCCACCTGTGCAGCCTTTGATAGCCTGCTCCATGGCCGCACAGTTTAGGAGGAACTTAGCCCATGTAGTGTTCTGCACAGTGTTCAGTGGTGTTCTGCACAGGAGTCAGGTTCCATGATCAGGGTCTTGGCTTGTAAATTCTCTGGGACAGACCCTTTCTCTTATTATGCATGTACATAGTGATTAGCACAAGGGTGATTTGAAATGTATGTTGTTTATATTACAATTAATCTACTAACTAGCTCCTATTAGGCATTTCCTAAATAGTAGATTTCATTATCTCTTTCCCTGTTTATAAGCATGCCAGATACATCTTATCTATACATCCTGGTTGTGATTCTGAGTGTACAGTACTTGGTACCCTAGGGAGATTCCAAAACCAAAGAGGCTACTGGATTTCCATTTCTTCTCCCAAACTGCTGGGCACTGCAACAATTAACCTGAGGAATTAAACTGCTACAGATAACTTAGTGTAGCTGAGAGGACTGGGTGTCACATTAGTTATTTTATATTAACTGTTATACGCTTAGAAGGACCTAAGACACAATTTCTTTTTTCTGAACATGAATTCAATTTGATCAAAAGCCAGGAGTAATAGAAATAATTTGTTAACTTGTCTTGCACTTTGAATTTACTTCAATGAGTTCTTCATATTAATTCTGTAGAGTTTCCTACACTAATACATATCCTTCACTCCCATAATGCTAGGAATAGGACCAAGAAAATTAACTTCTCCTGGTGACTTCTAAACAAGATGCAGTATTCAGGAAAATATTAAACTTGACTCATTCTTGGGGACAGTGTCACCAATTATCTCCTCTTCATTTTTTCTTTATTTTTTTCTTAGTTTCACCTAACTTTTTTACCTTCAAAATAAAAACATACAGTATTTTTCATATAGTTTAAGGTGTGTATAGTCCAGTCTAAATGTGTAATACACTCTAGTATCTAAATCCCATCATCTGTTTATGCTTTTTAACTTCTGTTAAACTTCTGTGGCATTTTATTCGATGTTTCTCAACATCAACTGTTATTTACATTTCTGTTACATTGTCTCGATTCCATTTTATTTTATTCATTGCAAACCTTTAGGGTCAGCTCATCACCTGCTGTAAGGTTGCAAAACTTCACTGAAGTCAAAAGAACTATGTCAATTTGCACCTGATGAGGATGAGACCCTTGATCTTTAATCCTTTCATTGTCCTTGAGTGTGCAGGGATAGGTAATTAAGGGACAGCTATGACTCTGTGTCTAATGACTCAATGTTGTTTATAACAAGGATTTCCAGAAACAGAGAGTGGGATTCACAAATGTATTTAGGTGCCTAACTCCCATTGAAATTGATGGCAGCTAGGGACAAGATTCACAAAAAATTTAGGCATGGCAATGTTCAGTGTCACTACTCCTAACTTTTAGGCACCTAGAAAATCACTGGGATTCACAAAGCCTGAGTCAGGTGCTTAGACTCCCCATATAATGAAATGGGAGAGACAGGCACTTCAGAATGGGATTCACAGAAACCAGCATGCTAGGAGGCTCGTTGCCTAACCTAAACAATGGGAGATGCCAACAAGAAGGGTGTGAGCACTAAGCCCCATACCATGAGGGAGTTCAGCCTAAATCCTGGCTGCAGAGCGGTACCTCCCTTCACTTCAAAGTCTCAGCTATAAGCCCACTCTTGGAGTTAGATATCTATACTATTTTTGCAAAGGCTGATAGGGGCAGGAGAAGAGCGAGGGAGGAAGGAAGGAAGGAGGATAACCTCCCTCATAACTTTCAGTCCAGTGGTTAGGGTACTCACCTGGGATGGAGGTACCTCCCTCATTCCAGTCCCTCCTCTGCTTGAGGTGACAAAGGGATTTGCACAGAGCTCTCAAGTGAGTTCCCTAGCCACTGGCCTCTCGGGTTATTCTGATGTGGGGCTCCCTTAATCTCTCCTGTTTGAAACTATTTTACTGTGGCCAGCTAACTAAAAAGGAATTGGACCAGGGAGACGGGACCCTGGGTCTCTCACACAAGTGCACTAACCATCAGGCTACAAAGTCATTCTCATTGTTTGTGTGCGCTCTCTCTGCCTCAGTGATTTTTTTTCAGTATTAATTCACAGTGGAACAGCTTCAACAGAAAAGACTGAGGGACGCTGACATCAAAATATCCTGTAGCCCAGTGGCTAGGACACTCACACAGGCAGAGTCTCCTTGTCAGGTGGAGGGAGCAGTTGAACTTGCATTTCCCCACCTCCAAGGTGAATACCTTACTCCTGGGCTACAAGATATGAGAGGTAATCTTCCTCTTCTCCCCACCCCATTTTGTGTAAGCTCACCTATAAGGGCCCAACCCCATAGGTGAGCTTTGAGCCTGCATACCAGATTAGGCCCCATAAGAAAGTTAGGGGGAGGAATGCTGGTCTCCCACTAGTTTGTACTCTGGGACTAGGCATCCACATACCTAGAGTGAAGCAGCAATGCACATGCTCACAGACAGCAACTTAGCAGTAAAAGTTCCCTTAGCACCCAGAACTTAAGTTCCAAGCAAGTTTAGGTGCCTACAGGGCTCAGCAGCAGTCGAGCAGAGTTTTTTGTGTATCTCAGTGGGGCCTGTTTCTGGGATTTAGGTGCATACAGTGGCTATTAGTTGCCTAAATCCTTTTGTGACTCTATCCTTAGATGCCTAAATACCTTTATGAATCCCACCCTAAAATTCCACACTTTATACTGCTCTGGAGGTTCTGCTCCGTATAGAACCATAAAGAGTTATTCATTCAGGTGATCTTCCTAACTGCATGAGATTTACCAATTATTATTTATTAGTTTAAAATTATTTTAAATTGAAAAAATACATAAAATCTATATTAATTTTAATGAATTACTAACCTACCTTTTCTTTTTCATAAACACTTTAAAGACGCTTGTTCAGATACTGGGATAATTCACTGAGTAGTTGTAGCCAGATTCCATCTGCATAACCCAGGGCAGATGGCTCTCATTGGTGGAAACTCCACAGTTGCGGTGGTTTCAGAACACCTGGAGCCAGCCAGGGCAGACTAAGAAGAAGGTAGCTCTGGTGGGGGAGGGAGCATGGCCAAGGTATCTAAGGATGTACTGAGTCAGCCGATCCCCTGAAGAGACTCTACCAGCAGGGCTCCCGTTGTGGCCAGAGTGCCATTTTTTTAGGCAGTAGCTTGAGCAAAGCTAGGCCATTTATGTCTGCCCAAGCTGGGAATGATATCTCCCAGCTACAGTGCAGTTGTGCTGTAAAGCTGCCCTCCCCCACTCTAACCTGGAGGAAGGCAACAGTGCAAACGGCGCTGACAAAGAGTGTGGGTACTGAGGTGCTAGAGACAGAAGTTAATTGAAGGTAAAAGTGGGGATGGAGGGTGAAGCAATATATTTAGAGGGGAAAGGGGGCTAGAATTGTTGGATATAGATTAGGGTGAGAGGAGAATAGGCCCACACATGTTTTGTTCCAGCCCTGTAAATCTTCAGATGTAAACACTGTATTCTTTCCCCAGTCATGAATTTCCATCTCCTGCGCCCCTGACACGGCCCCCCAGTGGCACCGGAAGTACAGTATAATTTGCACCAACAGGAACAAACTGTTCCCTGCAGCAGCATATAGTATTTACTTTGGCTTTATTAACTGAAATAGCTACTGCAGCTTGAAATGGTTCACTGCCAAAACAAACAAACAAACAAACAAACAAAAAAGCCAGAACATCCCACAAAAAATAAGCAATTGAAATAATCTACAATCGTTTCATTTCTTAGCCTTAACTCTAGAGTTAATATTTGTCCAGAGAGCCCGTTTCTCTAAAACTGTGTTAGAAACGATTTGAAGGAGTCAGCCAATCTAATTATGATGATGTGTGTAGGATAGCTCTTTTTTCTGATTTCTAGGCTGAGGGTGGCATTGTACACTTCAAATTACCAACAGGGATTGATATTTCCAGCAAAGGTCATCTTCATCCCCATCTGTGCTGCCTCAACCCACCTATTTTAATGGGCCTTCCATCTGCAGAATAAAGATTTTTTTTTCCTCCCCACCCCTGCCAAACCTGGACTTCGAACAGCCTCCTTCATTAATATCAGTTGCCAGTCAGTGCTGCAGATGACATTGATTAATTGTCCAATTAGTTTAACTATGAGGAGGAAAAGATGTGCAAAGCAATAAAACAAACGTATCAGCAGTGTTTATTGTTCAGTAGACATCGAACCCCAATAAAAATTTTTTAAAAGCTTTGCAGATTAGTAAGTATAGAGATTTTTATTTTTTTTTGGTCACTCAAAATAAACACTAGGTTAGCAGGGAGCATTAAAGCCTCTACTCTAAAATGTTTGGGGTAAATAGTTTTAATGTTGCTCATTTGTGAGAAATCTGAACTGAATGGTCAATAACAAAGGTAATCCATTTAAAATATTTGAAAGTTAAAAGCTGTCCTGAAGATGTCTATTTTTGGTGCCTTCACAATATTTTTTTGCTCTGAATTTCAGTGATCTTTATGTTCTTTAAAAGATTGTGATGTTCCTTTAGCAACACTGCAGGAAATAGAAAATCTGTGATTTTTTTTCTCCATTTCATTGGTAATTATAAACAGGAGGTAGTCACGGCTCAGATACTTGTTTGTGGCTTTTGCTAGATCTTTTTTTTTTCTAACTTTGATGGAGAAAGAAAAGCTATTATCTATGGTAAGAAAATGCCACCTAAGACGGAACTAAAATTCTTCCAATTAACTCAAGTAATTAGAATTTGGAAAATCTCCAGTGAACGTCTCATACTCAATCTAAACTGAAAAAATAAGCACAGAAACCAGTGGTGCTCAGAAAGGTGTAAAGAAATAGAATAGACATTGCCCAATGAAGATCAAACCATACAGATGTGTGTTCCTGGCACTGTCTACTAAGTAGAGAAGAATGTTCTGCAGAACCCCATATGGCACAGTAATAACACTGATGCTGTATGTTTATATTGCTAAATACTACACTCACCATGCATTTAAAGCAACACATCGTATACATCATCAGTTTAAGCATATCTCATTGCTCAACAGTGAACAACAAATAATAGTTGCATGAGAAGTGCTATACTCAAGAGTTCCATTTTTCATTGAGGTTTGAAAACCATTTTAAACTTCAAAATTTACATGGATTTGCAATAAACCCTCAAACTCAAAGAGAAATTCCATCTGCCTTAGGCTCAGGACCACATGAAACCACCAAATTTTGTATGATGTACACCTAAAAACATAAATCAGTCCATGTTCATCTGAGACTCAGTCCATGTTGTTCCCAGGATCTGTAACCTGGCCCCACATTTTGGATCAGTGACAAAAGCTCAAACAAGCAAACTTACCTAGTGCCAATTTTCATTAGTTTCACTATAGCTCCAGTAGTTGCTCACTGAGGTGTCCAGATCTTGCTCCCAATGAAGTCAGGAACAAAACTGCCCCTAAGTGAAGTACTGGCTCCATTGAATTGAATACTGAAACTCTCGTGGACTTCAGTAGGGACAGGATTTCACCCATTGACTTCAACGGTGCAGGAACAGAGCCTGAGAATGTTGGTACTCCCACTGTATTGGAGATTATCTATGGGCAGGTACAATCCTGTGAGAAGCAGAGTGCCCTCACTTCACATTGATATCTGTGGAAGTCAAAAGTGCTCAGCACATGACAGGAACAGGCACCCTAATGAATTATGTTGTCCAATTTCAGTATTCACAACTACGTAAGAATAGATGGGATATTCTTAAATTCAGTGAGGTCACAGCAGCTAATGAACTGACAGTGAGATTTTTAAAGCATGTGAATGAACTAAGTTCCCCTTAGGATCAGTAGATTGGCTGGCCAATTTATTCATTTTAGGAAGAACAGATTGTCCTGAATTTTTTTCTCTGTAAATTCAAGCTATGAATGTTGTTCTTTGCTATACTATATACATAGAAAAATGTAATAGTTTTTCTTTAACAGAGCTGATTGCATAAGTAGTGACTTTGTATTTTCTGATACTATTAATATTGAAAAATAGTTAACATATAACTGACTTCTACCATGATTGCTTAGTTGCTTTCAATCTTTCACGAGTTGGATAATGAAACTTTTTTGTATCTTCAGGGTTGTGTTTTCAAGGCAGTTTCTGGTTCTCATACACCAACAATGTTTTGTTTGGGCTCAAAATAAACATGGCAAGAGGATGTCTAAATGTAATTCAAATATTTAATTAAATGAGAATGATAGATGGAAAACTTTTCAATTCCCATTAAGATTTGTAGAAACATTTACATTTTTTTAAAGCCTAAGTATTAGGCTTGAAAAGTTAAAGTTTAAGGAGGGAGCCTGCACCAGAGGATAGTCAGTCTGAGAGTCGGGAGACCTGGATTCTATTCCTAGCTTTGCCATTAAGCTGCTATGCGGTCTTGAACAAGCCACTTCATCTCTTTGCCTCCCTCCCACACCCTACCCTACCCTACCCTTTGTTTGGTCTATTTAGACTGTCAGCTCTTGGGGATAGGGACTCCACTGTTTGTTTGCAGAGTGTCTATCCCACTAAGCTCCAGAGTCAGTTTGGGCATTTAGGTGCTACTGTAGTACAAGTAATAAACATAACAGATCTAAAGTAAACTGTGTCCATTTCAAGGGGACAGCCTCCTGTTCTCCTCTAGTCTGAAGGACTGGGTTAGACTCAGGATTCTCATGAGAGTTTGGGGGTGTAAAATATTTGCTTCCCCTACTCAACACACAGTAGCAAAGCAACTCAGTGTTTGCTACATCAGCCTCCAGTACTTGTCAGGTGAGGCAGGCAAGTGGATCCAGGCATCATAGAGCCACCACCCACCTATCCTGCCACCCTCATTCAGCTGGACACCAAAACCTCTGCACACTCCAACAAAGATTCTTAACAACCCACCCAATTATAAACTGGAAACTTAGATCTTATGCCATGTTACATGGAAGGAAGTTTGTTTATGTAATATACTAAGATGAAAACGAAAGTTTTCTCTCTGAAAAACCTGAGCAGCTTTAAGTAACTTACCACAAAAAAAATGGAGCATGATATTTTATTTTTTTTTGCATTCTAGAGAGAAAGCTATATGGTATATGTTTATGAGTGTCATGGTGTGTGGCAGTGAAAATTTTTGTTAGCACTCTTTGGCAATTAAGGCGGTGAGACAACAGAAAAATAAAGGCTGAAGATGTGTGGGTAATTTATTTTGTCAGGATGTAGGAACTGTTAGCTGAATCTAATCCTAGGTAAGATACAGACTTTGTCGGTTGGGAGAGGAAAGCACTTAGATCACCTCACCATGTCCATAAAATCATCCTCCATCAAGGGTATCTGCATCAAAGGTATCAAGATAGTCTTTGGGGTGCTTCTGAACTCTGCCACAAATATGTACCTGAATAGCATGACTGCCACAAAATCCGGTTGTTCAGAAGATTGCATCCTATCCTATCAGACTGATTTGGGTGTAGTGATCTGCATATTTGTGACCTCCAGGCTTGATTATTTAAATGTGTTCGTAGTGAGGAATGAAACTGCTGATTGTGAAAAGGAATTTCTGGTACAAAGTAAAGCAGATGGCCTCCACTGCCACACAATCCACTGAGAACAGCTCACCCTATCACTCTACTCTGTGGAATTCTGAATCAAATTGCAAGGTTTTGGTCTTTATCTAAAAGCCTATTCGGGGATTGGTCCAGGTTACCTGAGGAACCTCCTCCAAATATTCCAATGGAAAATGGAACAGTCAGTCTCAAGGGTGAGACTGCTGAATACAGGAGGGTTTAGGAATGGGCATTGTCTTCAATGGGAGTTTTCGGTGCTCACTACTTTTCGAAGTCAGGTAGGTACCTAAACATGGATTGAGCAGCCTAGCTTTAAGCTCCCATTTTTGACAATCTTGATTCTGGAGCCTTAAAATTCTTCTCCTGCGGCATGAGATTTCAATTCCTGTAAGGTGAATTCCACTCAATAATACTGGTGTTGAAGCAGGGAGAGGTGATTGATGTTAGTGATCATCTAACCATGTCACCATGTATTTCTCCATGAACCGAAAACTGTTTTAAGCCCTAAAAATGAAGTCTTAGGAGTCTTAAAGAAATTATATTCATAAAATGATATATTTTGAAAGTAAATGTATATCAGGCCATGCATACCAACATCAGAGGCATACAGAGGCATAGTAGTTTTATACTGTGCTCCATTTTTATAAGAAACATTTATTAAATAGGGTTTTAGGGAAATTGCCCTCCGTGGTGCATTTGTTGTTCTGAACTGTTGAATAAAAAATGAGAACTCACTTGTCGAGAAGTAAACTTATGTGCCTTTTCTGATACTTTATATACTATTCTTCCCCCCTCAAATATAAGAACAAATTACTGAAAATATTGTTGTAGTACCCAAGGGAAAACTTCTAAGTGAGGATCAAATTTCTCCATAGATGGGCATTGTGTGGGGATTCATAGAACCTAGCCAAGTTGCAAATATAAGAGTGGATCCTAATTTCGTATCCGCACCAAATACATGCAGATGAGAAAATGGAAGGAAACGCCTAAGGGGAAAATAAATGATCCTATATCATTTGTCTCTCCATTCTGTCTGTTCAATATGCACTCTGGAGACATGACAGTATTGCTTAAGGGAATGAAATAGCTAGCGCAAATAAGAATAAAAGTAGATAGCAGACACTGAGGCAAATCAAATTATTTAAGTATAATATCCAGATCACCTAGTAACTAAGATAATACCAGTTTCTTGACTACAGAATCCAAAATTTAACTATCATATTCAAACTATCCATCTAGCAGTGTTAATAACACAGTTTTCCAACCTGAACAGTTAGAATATATAAATACAGTGCCCGCAAAATGACATCTATTCCTCTTTACCTTTCACTGTCTGGGATTATGATGACAGGAAACAATGGAAACTGTAGCTAGTTACCATACCAGCTGACTGAAAAAAATGACAATAACAATTTTTGCATTTCTGTTTTTTTTCTCTTTGAGACTCCTACCATCCAAAAATTAAAAATTTCATCTGTTCCAGACCCAGTTTATAGCAGTTCATCTCTTTCTATTGCACCTTAGAATCATAGAATCATAGAATAACAGAGTTGGAAGGGACCTCTGGAGGTCATCTAGTTCAACCCCCTGCCCAGAGCAGGACCAATCCCAACTAAATCATCCCAGCCAGGGCTTTGTCAAGCCTGACCTTAAAAACTTCTAAGGAAGGGGATTCCACCACCTCCCTAGGTAACGCATTCCAGTGTTTCACCACCCTCCTAGTGAAAAAGTTTTTCCTAATATCCAACCTAAATCTCCCCCACTGCAACTTGAGACCATTACTCCTTGTCCTGTCATCTGCTATCACTGAGAATAGTCTAGATCCATCCTCTTTGGATCCATCTTTCAGGTAGTTAAAAGCAGCTATCAAATCCCCCCTCATTCTTCTCTTCCGTAGACTAAACAATCCCAGTTCCCTCAGCCTCTCCTCATAAGTCATGTGTTCCAGTCCCCTAATCATTTTTGTTGCCCTCCGCTGGACTCTTTCCAATTTCTCCACATCCTTCTTGTAGTGTGGGGCCCAAAACTGGACACAGTACTCCAGATGAGGCCTCACCAATGTCGAATAGAGGGGAACGATCACGTCCCTCGATCTGCTGGCAATGCCCCTACTTATACACCCCAAAATGCCATATGCCTTCTTGGCAACAAGAGCACACTGTTGACTCATATCCAGTTTCTTGTCCACTGTCACCCCTAGGTCCTTCTCTGCAGAACTGCTGCCTAGCCATTCGGTCCCTCGTCTGTAGCGGTGCATTGGATTCTTCCGTCCTAAGTGCAGGACTCTGCACTTGTCCTTGTTGAACCTCATCAGATTTCTTTTGGCCCAATCCTCCAATTTGTCTAGGTCCCTCTGTATCCTATCCCTCCCCTCCAGCGTATCTACCACTCCTCCCAGTTTAGTGTCATCCGCAAACTTGCTTAGGGTGCAATCCACACCATCTTCCAGATCATTAATGAAGATATTGAACAAAACCGGCCCCAGGACCGACCCTTGGGGCACTCCGCTAGATACCAGCTGCCAACTAGACATGGAGCCATTCATCACTACCCGTTAAGCCTGACAATCTAGCCAACTTTCTACCCACCTTGTAGTGCCCACCTTCTCCTTTATTTACCTGAGCTACCTGACTGTCCAACTGCCTGCCATGTGCGACTTAAGACAGGGCAGAACCCAGGCCGTTGTGATAATTCCATGTTTCTAATTGGCCTCCCCACAGCATGAGAAACAGACTTATTGGCAGATCAGCACACTGCTAAGAGTCTCTTCACTGGGCAGACCAGAGACACTACACCAGCTATACAGAATTTAACATCCAGAAGACAAAGTTAATACTCTAGTAGTGGGTTTTTTAGAATTCATTAATATCACACATAAAGTAACATAGTCCAAATATCTCTCCTCTAGATTACTTATGATTTTGACTGATTGTACTCTGTGCCTGCCACTTTTCTAGTGTTTTATGGAGCATGCAAGGATCTGTCATGGCCAGGTTGTGTGGGCAGTCAGGGCTCATGGATCGAGTCAGAGTCATGCTTAGTCAGTAGGGGTGGACCCAAGGGTTGGACATGGATTCAGAAGCCAGGAACCAAAGCAAGTCGAAGGAGCAAAGTCTGTCTTAGCATCCAGGCTGGGAGCCACTTAGTTACACGGAGCCACTTAGTTACACGGACAACTTCCTAGTGCTCCTCCCCCACAGCTTTAAGTAGTGTCAACAGAGCAATTAGGGACCCTAGGAGCACAGCCATTCAGGCTGTGTGTGAGTGGCATTTCCTGTGGTGACCCCACAAGGGTCACACCCCATCAATCGCTGCTTTGCCAAACGGGGTTTGGTGGTGCTTCAGGACCAGCAGACGTAGGGTCTAGCCCCACAGATCCCCACAGGAACATCTGCTTTCTATCAGTTCATTTGCCAATTACTCATTAGTCTTGCTCTGTCTGTCTATCTAGACAGACACATTTTGGGAGTGGGATCCATACCACAGAGTGTTGAATTTTAGAAGTGTCACCTGCTCCCACAAAAGTCTGATCCACTTCCCACAGCTGAAAACACTCCTCTTGAAATGTTAGTCTGAAACCAGAGCAAACCAAAGCAATGCAGTAAAGGAAAGAACTAGAGACTTGTGTTGCAGTCAGTTAACATATTAGCTGACCCAAATCTTCACCCAAAACTCAGACTGAACTTGAACTATAATTTTGAGGTTTAAAATAAAGTCCAGCTAAATTTCCCTTGAACTTTGTTTTTGCATTTTGACATGACATTGCAATTACCAGCAAGGAAGAGAAGCACTAAAATGGCTCAGGAAAGTCTGTCCCTATAGTATTTCTGGCCTTACTGAAGTCAGGAAGTATTTAATATCTTGTGAGGTTTTCAGCCTGTATTTACAGACTCAAGAGGTTCATATAAGTTCAATTGGGGTTCAGAAAAATATCTGAACTTTTGAATGGCTGTTCTTCTTCAGGGGACCGCATTATTAGAGACAGCAAGGATTCAACCAGTTACAGAGGGGCTTCCTCTGAAAATAGAGTTTCTTAGAGGCCCACATGAGATTTGGGTGGTTTGATACACATGCTACCTTTTTGATTATCATTATTTTGCTTTCCATACATCTGTGAGGTAATATGCCCTAAAGTACAGGTCCAGATCATCCACTGCTGTAAACTGGTATAGCTCTTTTGAGCTGGCCCATGATGCTGATTGTGTCTACTGACTTCAATAAAAGATTGATTCTCACCAGTGTAAATCTGGACCAGAATCTGGACCATTGTTTACAAAAATGTCACATACTAAGCATGTTCCTGTCTGGAGCACAATATAGACCAATAAAGAACATTTGTGAATAAGAAATATACCAGAATGGAATATATTGGCTATTAAAATAGATTCCCAATTGGTCAATTATTATAAGCCATTATTAACTAATACAATTATTTTAAAAATGTAAAGAGAATAAATATACACAAAATAGTTTGTATGATGTAACTATCTTGAGAGGATAATGTACTTTATTTTGAGTTGTTGTTTTTCCAGGATATTAATGATCTGCTTGAGTTAGCACCTCAGGTGTTGCCTTGAGCTTTTAAATATATTGAGGTTACTTCTACACTTAAAGATTAGATTGGCTTAACTACACTGCTCAGAGGTGTGGATATTTCACTCCCCAAGTCACATAGATGGGAAACACCTAAATAGATACTAAGCAAAAGTAAATTGTGTACAGCTTTAGGCCAATGTTCATCTTGTGAACACAAGAAATAGTTTACAGCCAAATGCACTTTGAGTATTGCTACAGTATCCCTGTAAATGACAAGCTGGTACTGCATGTGTTTACCGTGTATGCTTCCTGAAAGGGTGTAACAGTGGTTATTTAATCCAGCTTCTCAGCAGGTGTAATTTGGGTCAGTCTCCATTTAATCCAATGGAACTATGCTGATAAACTTCAGTTAAGGACCTGGACATAGTTTGTAAAGACATTCAGCAACCAAAAGAATTATGACTGGCCCAATCTGTGTAGCCATGTCACATTAGATCACCATCCACATTTCACTGTTCAACCAACATAGACAAAACTGGCTGATTGCAAGGGGACCCTCCCCCAATAAATTTTCACCAACACTGCTTCATCTGCCTCCACAGAACTCTCCATGGGAAAGCGTGGGGTTAGATGATGGGGGGAGTTTGAAATGAAAAAGAAATCAAAATAAGATTATACCAAGTAAGTATAAGAGCCATTCTGGAAACAGGAGTTAACTTCTCCTCTCATTTAGACTGGTGTAAATCAGGAGAAACTCCATGGAAGTACATGGAATTACATCATGTAACACTGGTGGGAGAGAAAAGGAGTACTTGTGGCACCTTAGAGACTAACCAATTAATTTAGTCTCTAAGGTGCCACAAGTACTCCTTTTCTTTTTGCGAATACAGACTAACACGGCTGTTCCTCTGAAAACTGGTGGGAGAGGAGACTCAGGACCATAGTTTACCATTATGTTTAGTAATACAAGCAGCTAAATTTTGGTACAATTAGAACACAACAATGAGAGACCGCATGAAAGAGAACATATATTGTTAAGGAATTGATCAGGATCAAAACATCTCTTTGGAACGCTTAGTTCAGCTAAGAACTTCTGGAAATATTGTTCTTAGCTTCAGCAAGTTACAGAATTTAATTACTGAAGGGGCAGATTTTTCAATGGCACAAATGGAAATTAGGTACCCGAGACAAGTTTGGTGTCAGCTCTGCCTAGCCCACTGGATGGCCCATTAAGGACCATCAGCTGTACAACTGACCCATTGAGAGAAGGCAGACACACCATAGCAAGGTATGCAGAGACATGGCTATGGACAGAACTCTGAGGTGTTTCCATGCCATGTGATGGACAGCTTGTCTTTGGGACAAAGAAAGAAAGACCACATGGCAAGAGAATATAAAAAGCTGCTGCAGCTCCTCCATCTTGTCTTCAATCCTGCTTCATATCTCTGGAGGAACTTTGCTACACTGAAGCTTTGAACCAAGGACTGAAAGACCCATCCCAGCTGTGGATGTACTCCAGAGACTTGATTTGAACCTGCAGTTTATTCTATCACTGCTGCAAGCCTGAACCAAGAACTTTGCCATTACTGTATGTAATTGATTCCATTTAACCAACTCTAGCTGTCATCTATATCTCTTTCCTTTTATGAATAAACCTTTAGATTTCAGATTCTAAAGGATTGGCAACAGCGTGATTTGTAGGTAAGATCTGATTTGTATATTGACCTGGGTCTGGGGCTTGGTCCTTTGGGATTGAGAGCATCTTTTTTTCTTTTACTGGGGTATTGGTTTTCATAACCATCTGTCCCCATAACGAGTGGCACTGGTGGTGATACTGGGAAACTGGAGTGTCTAAAGGAATTGCTTGTATGACTTGTGGTTAGCCAGTGGGGTAAAACCAAAGTCTTCTCTGTCCGGCTGGTTTGGTTTGGTTTGCCTTGGTGTGCATAGAAACCCCAGCCTTGGGCTGTAACTGCCCTGCTTGAAGCAATTTGTCCTGAATTGGCACTCTCAGTTGGGTCCCACCAGAACCAGCATCATTACACTGGGGCTTACCCTTTTTGCCTTGTCAGTTAACCAGACATCCAGCCCATTACTGTGATATTAAACTTTTAATTTAAAGCATACACTTACCAGGCTCTGGGATGGCTTTTCTCCCCTTTGTGTTCTCAGTGGGCTCAGCAGCAGCCTGTTCCTTGGGTGTGGGAGGCTGAAATAGCTCCTCCAAGAGACTGAGATTTTCCTGTTGAGCCTGATCCACAGCCTGCTCTTGGACTGGTGTCATTACAAGAGTCTCTCCACGATCCTGCCTGGAAGCCTGCTGCTGGCTACAATCAGTCCCCAGGATGGACTGAGAGGCCAGCAGCATTTCATCCCAGCTCACCCCTCTGGTAGCAGTGTCTTCCAAGTCTTCATGTATTCACTCTTCAGCCCCTTAATTCATTCCTTGCACTAATCACCAGCCTGGAAAATCTGCAGAGCTGCTAGCTTTTTAGCTATCTGCTGGTATGCATGGTCATTCCTTGGGCTTTTGCTGAAGTCCGAAGTTTTACTGGCCTCACACCAGCGATTCACCAAAATCTGGCTGTGCTCTTGTGACCAGGAAGCAACTCTCTTTGCAAAAAGCTATTCAGAACCTTGAGGCTCTCTGACAGCGTGCTTGCAGGCCAGTGTTCAGCAAATAATGACTTAACTCTGATCTGAGCTGCTGCCATTTGCAAAGGGCTACTGATGAAACAGCAGTGGTGACTTCAATGGCACATATATTTAAGGGCTCAAGGCAACATCTAAGGTGCTAACTCAAGCAGACTATTAACACACCGGAAAAATAACAACACAACACAAAGTATGTTATTTACATCATACAAATTATGTTGTGTATATTTATTCTGTTCTTTACATTTTTTATAATTTTATTAGTTAATAAAGACTTATTGTAATTGTCCCATGTTCCCTTTCCTGATAATTCCCGTTCCCTCAGCCTCTCCTCATAAATCATGTGTTCCAGCCCCCTAATCATTTTTGGCATGACTTGGATAATTATGGGCTGGTCAGCTTGACCTCAGTCCTGAGCAAGATAATAGAGAGGCTGATACAGGACTCAATTAATAAAGAATTAAAGGAAAGCAATGTAACTAATGCAAATCAACATGGGTTTATGGAAAATAGTTCCTATCAAACTAACTTGATATTTTTATGAGATTACAAATTTGGTAAATAAAAGCAATAGTATTGATTTATTCTACATAGGCTTCTGTAAGGTGTTTGACTTGGTTCCACATAACATTTTGATTAAAAAACTAGAATGATATAAAATTAACATGGCACACATTAAATGGATTAAAAACTGGCTAACTGATAGGTCTCAAAATGTAATTGTAAATGGGGACTTGTTGTCAAGCGGGTGTGTTTCCAGTGGAGTCCCTCAGGTGATTGGTTCTTAGCCCTACACTGTTTAACATTTTTTATCAATGATGTGGAAGAAAACATAAAATCATCACTGATAAAGTTTGCAGATGATGCAAAAATTGGGGTAGTGGTAAATAATGAAGAGGACAGGCCACCGATTTTGAGCCGTCTGGACCACATTGTAAACTAGACACAAGCAAACAATATGCATTTTAATAAAAGGATACATTTAGGAACAAAGAATGTAGGCCATACTTATAGAACAGGGGACTCTACCCTGGGAAGCAGAGACTCTCTGAAAAAGATTTGGGGATCATGAAGGATAATCAGCTCTGTAAGTATCAAATGGGGAACAAATATTTATTAATGGGCTCTTCAATCTAGCAGAGAAAGGTATAACGTGATCCAAAGGCTGGAAGTTGAAGACAGACAGATTCAGACTGGAAAAAGGTGTAAACGTTTGAGAATGAAGATAATTAACCACTGGAATAATTTACCAAGGGTTGTGGTCAGTTCTCCATTGCTGATAATTTTTTTTAATCAAGACTGGATTATTTTTAAAAGAGCTGCTCTAGGAATAATTTTGGAAAAGTTCTATAGCCTGTGTTATACAGACCAGGTGATCGTAACGATCCTGTCTGGCCTTGGAATCTATGAATCTACATTCTGGAATAATATTTAGGCCATCTACAAAACAACCTGTTAACTTCATTTCATCCCATATAAAATGTGCCCAGTAAAGTGGACACCAGTTAAAAAGTAAAAACTTCAAATGACCATAAACAATAGATGGTGGAACTGTGATCAGGAAAATTAGAGTTTGCTACACACATGGAATCAAATTCATCAGTGGAGTAAAAAAGCTGAATGTGATTCTACTGACTCCAGAGAAGTCACACCCAGTTACTCAATGGTTAATTGGTTTGCTGTTTCAAACAGAAAAATAGTTCTGAGGAGGCATCATTAGACATATACATTTCATTTTAAATACGGATAATTAGTCTGTTGCAGTTGTCATTGAAGTCACTGTTTAAGCCCCCAGTGGGAGCAGGATCAGTGATCCTAAGATATTTATGGCTGGTATTTGAGTGACACAACATATCTAGGATACATAAGGTATGTTTGTTGAAAGATAGCTTTTAGTATTGAGTATTTTAGTATTTTAAAATTTGAAATATTGTTCTAAAGCTTGCTGCTGTAGAGAAGTACACAAAATTAAGTGATCCAAATAACAGAGAGGAAATCACATAGCAGATAAATGATAAGTTAATGAAAAATATGTGTGGTCTACTTTCCTTGAATTATATGAGTGTAAGTAAAGATTTGGTACTTTCATTCTTGTGTATACTTTATGGATTATCTACATTTTCTGATTTCCCCCAACATGACTATAATCAATCAACAAACATTTCATGTTCTTCAGTCAAAATAATGAGTGTGCATGTGTGTACACACACACACACGAAAAAAACCTATTTGGCATGATTTGTCAGCATTTCTCTGTAACCCTTCTGCCGGGCCAGCAGCAACCAGGACCAAGTTCAGTATCTAGAGGTTCCTTTTCAACAATACAACACAGAACTGGCTTGAGCCCCCACCCAGTAACCTAGGAAAATTACACACCACCCCTTAATGCCTCTGAGAGGAAATACTTCCCCATTCGCAAGCACAGAGTCCGAGTGTAGAAAAGAAACTTTTAATGAAAGGAAGGAAGGCAGTGGATATTAATTAGGGAAAATGCCACCATCAGGATTCATAATCATAAAACTATGAGCAGGACACCCAGCCCAGAGTGGATGGGGCAGTGTCTTCTGCCTCATGTTCTTGAGTTCTACAACCAACAGTTCCTTTTCTGTGCCCCTCTCTGTTCCCTCACCATACCCCACTCATAGTGGTTGTCCTTGGTTAGAGAGAACCCAGGGTTCAGAGGTGCATCTGTGTGAGTTTACCTCCCACCTGGGGAAGAAGGCACCTTGCTTGCTCTGCATCTGAGCACTTGCTTTTGCTGGGTGCCCCGCCAGCTGCAGTTCCTCATCACCTGGCCGCCCCTCCAGCCACTCATTCCTCTCCACTGGACAGCCCACCAGCCACCCATTCCTCTCTGCTTGCTGCCTCATCAGCCATCATTCCACTTCCCAGCCACCTTCTGCCACCTGTCTCTCTGCTGTCACCTCTGCAGGTCAGTCAGCTCTTAGTGATTTTTAGCTCTTAGGGTAGGCAGAAATGCTGTCCCACCACAAGTAATTGTCAGCTATTTTGAGCACTTAAAATAACAAATATCAGGGGGTAGCCATGTTAGCCTGTATCCACAAAAATAACAAGGAGTCCGGTGGCACCTTAAAGACTAACATTTATTTGAGCATAAGCTTTCGTGGGTAAAAACCTCACTTCAGATGCATGGGGTGAAAGTTACAGATGCAGACATAAATATACTGACACATGAAGAGAAGGGAGTTACCTCACAAGTGGAGAACCAGTGTTGACAGGGCCAATTCGATCAGGGTGGATGTAGTCCACTCCCAACAATAGATGAGGAGGTGTCAATTCCAAGAAAGTCAAAGCTGCTTCTGTAATGTGCCAGCCACTCCCAGTCCCTATTCAAGCCCAAATGAATGGTGTTAAATTTGCAAATGAATTTTAGTTCTGCTGTTTCTCTTTGAAGTCTATTTCTGAAGTTTTTTTGTTCAAGTATAGCTACTTTCAAACCTATTATAGAATGTCCAGGAAGATTGAAGTATTCTCCCACTGGCTTTTGTGTGTTACCATTCCTGATGTCTGATTTGTGTCCATTTATTCTTTTACGTAGGGACTGTCCGGTTTGGCCAATGTACATGGCAGAGGGGCATTGCTGGCACATGATGGCATATATCACTTTAGTAGACATGCAGATGAATGAGCCTCTGATGGTGTGGCTGATGTGGTTGGGTCCTCTGATGGTATCACTAGAGTAGATATGGGGATAGAGTAGGCAACGAGGTTTGCTACAGGGATTGGTTCCTGGTTTAGTGTTTCTGTGGTGCGGTGTGTAGTTGCTGGTGAGTATTTGCTTCAGGTTTGGGGGGCTGTCTGTAAGCGAGGACTGGTCTGTCTCCCACGGTCTGTGAGAGTGAGGGATTGTTTTCCAGGATAGGTTGTAGATGGTTGATAATGTGCTGGAGAGGTTTTAGCTGCGGGCTGTATGTGATGGCCAGTGGTATTCTATTATTTTCCTTGTGGGGTCTGTCCTGTAGTAGGTGATGCTGGGCACCCATCTCGCTCTGTCAATCTGTTTCCTTACCTCCCCAGGTGGGTATTGTAGTTCCAAGAATGCTTGATAAAGATCTTGTAGGTGTTTGTCTCTGTCTGAGGGATTGGAGCAAATTCGGTTGTATCTTAGGGCGTGGCTGTAGACAATGGATCGTGTGATGTGTCCTGGATGGAAGCTGGAGGCATGTAGGTAAGTATAGCAGTCAGTAGGTTTCTGGTATAGGGTGGTGTTTATGTGACCATCACTTATTTGCCCTGTAGTGTCCAGGAAGTGGATCTCTTGTGTGGACTGGTCCAGGCTAAGGTTGATGGTGGGGTGGAAATTGTTGAAATCATGGTGGAATTCCTCAAGAGCCTCTTTTCCATGGGTCCAGATGATGATGTCATCAAAGTACCGCAAGTAGAGTAGGAGTGTTAGGGGACGAGAGCTGAGGAAGCGCTGCTCTAAGTCAGCCATAAAGATGTTGGCATACTGTGGGGCCATGCAGGTACCCATAGCAGTGCCACTGACTTGAAGGTATAAGTTGTCCCCAAATCTGAAATGGTTGTGGGTGAGGACAAAGTCAAAAAGCTCAGCCACCAGGTGTGCCGGGGCCCCATCAGGGATACTGTTCTTGACAGCTTGTAGTTCATCCTCATGTGGAATATTGGTATAAAGAGCTTCTACATCCATGGTGGCCAAGATGGTGTTTTCAGGATGATCCCCAATGCATCCGATGAAGTCAGCTGTAGCTCACGAAAGCTTATGCTCAAATAAATTGGTTAGTCTCTAAGGTGCCACAAGTACTCCTTTTCTTAATGCATCGTAGTTTCCTCAGAAAGTTGATGGTGTCTCGAAGATAGCTAGGAGTGCTGGTAGCGTAGGGTCTGAGGAGAGAGTCCAAATAGCCAGATAATCCTGCTGTAAGAGTGCTGATGCCTGAGATAATGGGGAGTCCAGGGTTTCTAGGTTTATGGATCTTGAGTAGCGGATAGAATACCCCTCGTCAGGGCTCTGGAGATGTGTCTGTGTAGATTTGTTCCCGTGCTGTAGCAGGGATTTTCTTGAGCAGATGGTGTAGTTTCTTTTGGTACTCCTCAGTGGGGTCAGAGGATAGTGGCCTGTAGAATGTGGTGTTGGAGAGTTGCCTGGCAGCTTCCTGTTCCTAATCTGACTTGTTCATTAAGACTATAGCACCTTCTTTGTCAGCCCCTTTGATTATAATGTCAGAGTTGTTTCTGAGGCTGTGGATGGTGTTGTGTTCTGTACAGCTGAGGTTATGGGGCAAGTGATGCTGTTTGTTCACAATTTCAGCCTGTGCACATCTGCAGAAGCACGCTATGTAGAAGTCCAGTTTGTCATTTCGACCATCAGGAGGAGTCCACCCAGGATCCTTCTTCCTGTAGTGTTGGTAGGAGGGTTCCTGTGGGTCAGTGCACTGTTCAGTGGTGTGTTGAAAATATTCCTTAAGTGAGAGATGACAAAAGTAGGCTTCCAGATCGCAATATATTTGTTAAAATAACAAAAAGCTCCTACTGTAGCCTATTTAGCACTATCTTTGAACAGTGGGGAGGAACAGGTTAAACCAGATTGGGGACCCTTAGGAAGCATCCACATCTCCTGGCTAGGATACTTGTCCCCGCCCCTCTTACTTTCACAGGGGTCAGGCATTCGAGCCCCTCGCTTAATGAGGTCCTTTCAGCTGAAGGTGATCCCCCCTCATTTGGGACAGATAATCACAGTTCTGCTCCCCTTTACTCAGACAATAAAGACTACAACATTGATAACAGCATTTCACTACCCCTGCATTCAGTACTAAAGTGATTTGTAACTCAACACCAGCCAAAGTTGATCACTTTGAGCAACACAGGTTTATCTGCTGGATATCTTGGTAGAGTAGGTGTGTTCATGTAAATACAGTTTGCTCCTGAAGTCTCCCCCCCACCCAGCTAGCTGTCAGAGGAGAACTCATTCAGACCCTGCTTACATTCCCATTGGCTGTGTCATAAATATAAAGGGAAGGGTAAACACCCTTAAATCCCTTCTGGCCAGAGTAAAAACCCTTTCACCTGTAAAGGGTTAAGAAGCTAGGCTAACCTCGCTGGCACCTGACCAAAATGACCAATGAGGAGACAAGATACTTTCAAAGCTGGGGGAGGAGGGGAACAAAGTGTCCTGTCTGTCTGTGTGATGCTTCTGCCGGGACCAGAGCAGGAATGCAGGTCAGAACTCCTGTAAAGAGTTAGTAAGCAAACTAGTTAGATATGCATTAGATTCTGTTTTGTTTAAATGGCTGATAAAATAAGTTGTGCTGAATAGAATGTATATGCCTATTTTTGTGTCTTTTTGTAACTTAAGGTTTTGCCTAGAGGGATTCTCTATGTTTTGAATCTGATTACCCTGTAAGGTATTTATCATCCTGATTTTACAGATGTTTTTCTTTTACTTTTTCTTTAATTAAAATTCTCTTTTAAGAACCTGATTCCTTTTTCATTGTTCTTAAGATCCAAGGGTTTGGGTCTGTGTTCACCTATGCAAATTAGTGAGGATTTTTATCAAGCCTTCCCCAGGAAAGGGGGTGTAGGGCTTGGGGGATATTTTGTGGGGGAGACGTTTCCAAGTGCGTACTTTTTCTGTTATTTTTGTTAGACACTTTGGTGGTGGCAGCATAAAGGTTCAAGAACAAAAGGTAAAAGTTTGTACCTTGGGAAAGTTTTAACCTAAGCTAGTAAGAATAAGCTTAGGGGGTCTTTCATGCAGGTCCCCACATCTGTACACTAGAGTTCAGAGTGGGGAAGGAACCTTGACAGGCTGTACTCTTATCTACCTTTCAATTAAACGTCTTTAGAACTTTACCTTGCTGATTTCTTGTCATCAGTAGCAGTGAATGGACTGATCAGATAATGTCCTGCTATAACATAAATTATAAATTTTTAAATCATGATGATGCATGGTGGTCCAATTATGTTAGATTTAGATTATTTTTTAAAAATGAATTATGTACTCTGGTGTAATTTATCCATGGTATAGAGGTCAATGCAAAGTGCTCCATACCACTCAAGTGGCTAGATGGGGGAAATGAAGGATGGAGCAGCTACAGAGGGGTACTATGCATCCTATATATGTAAGGAAAGGGTCTGTGTGATGTCCTCACATAGGCCAGGAAAGGGCTTGAGGGAAAGTCACATGATCCATGAGTGACGGGGTGAATCTACCCTACACTGGGCCAATGGGGACAGACCAATCACTGTGGGCCCAGAAGGCTACACACTCTCTCCCTTGCTGTGCATGTTCCAGGTTGAAGGGACAGATAAAAGGAGACAGCCCAGCTCAATCTGGGCTGGCTGAGAAAGAGGAAGTATGCATGTTGCAAGATCCTGTAGAGACCCGGATTACGCTGCGAGTTATGAGACAACCACAGAGATTGATGGGGATGCTGAGCCGGTGTCATCCAGGGAGATGCATGAGAAGCACCTTGCGGTGGGAAGTGACCCAGGGAATGGAATAGAAGCCAATGCTTAATCCCTTAACGGGGAATTTCTTGTCTTCATAGGGCCCTGGGTCATAACCCAGAGGAGAGGGATGGGCCCAGGTTCCCTTCCCCCCGCACTTGCCACCAGATGTGGCTACTGTCTGTTTGTTCTGCCCCGCTTGGGGTCTACAAACTGACTGCTTGTTCTGCCCTGCCCAGACGGTCAGAACCCTACATCAGAAATCCTTTTTTTTTTTCTTCTTTACATGATGGCTGTATTTCAGTGACCAGCACGTGCTCTTTCTCTGAACTCCAAATTTCACTGGCCACCTCCACCAGTAAAAGGAAAGATTACAAACAAAAGACTAAAGTTTTCTCTGATTGACAATGTCTACAACCCGAATGACGTCAATTAAGTTGCACACAATGTAATGTAATGCAGAATTAGTCACAAAGGGAGAGATCCCTAGCTAGTATAAATCAACACATCTCTATTGATATTGATGCTTCGCTGATTTACACCTGCTGAGGATCTGGCCCCCCGGGTTCAAAATTGCCTTCCTGATTGTTTGCATCGTGGCTTCTGCTGCAATAAAAGCAGCAAGAAAACAGCCAGCATCTTCTTCCGGGGTTGTTAAAATTGCTTTTGTTCTTACTTTCCCATGTGATTAAAAATATAATCAAGTGCTTTCTATTCCATGTGATTCAGTAGGTTTGGTGAGGGAGGGGTAGATGGGATTTTTGTTTTGGGTTGATGGGTTTTTTTACAATTTCCTTTGCCTTTTCTCACCCTTAAAATGCCGTATTGGTGTCAGCTGGCCACTGTAGCAGTTTAATGAAGATGCTGTATGCCAACAGGAGAGAGCTCTCCTGTCGGTGTAGTTAATCCATCTCCCCAAGAGGCAGTAGCTATGTTGATGGGAGAAGCTATCCCACCAACATAGCACTTCTTACTCCTATGGTTAGGTCAGTATAACTATGTAGCTCTGGGGTCTGGAATTTTCACACCCCTGAGTGACGTAGTACTGTTGTAAGTCTGTAGTTTAGACCAGACCTTAGTGTATAGGAGCATGTCTACACTGAAAGTGCTTCAGCACTGTAGCCTGCATTGTTGTACTGCTTCAGTGTAGACACTACGTACACTGAAGGGAGGACTTGTCCCAGGGAGATAGGCACTCCACCTCCCTGAGAGGTGGTAGATAGGTCAGCGGAAGAATTCTTCTCTCAACCTACTGCTGTCTACACCAAGGGTTAGGTTGGTATAACTATGTCTCTCATGGGTGTGGATTTTTCACACCCCTGAGAGATGTAGCTATATCAATGTGTACTCCTAGTGTAGACCAAGCCTAAGTAGCAAAGATATGGTATTATCACCTCCCTCATATGTGAAGAATTGACATACAAATAAAGCTTTCAGCAACCCATGTTCCCAAAATGTGACTTGGCAGGGTAAAAATTACCAACCCATTCACACCAGCAGGAGTTCCTATGCTGCACTCAGGGTATGTTTACATTTAAAATGCTACAGTGTAGATACTACCTATGCTGACGGGAAGGGTTCTTCCATTGACATAGGTAATCCACCTCCCTGAGAGGCAGTAGCTAGCTCAATGGCAGAATTCTTCCGTCAACCTAGCGCAGTCTTCACCAGGTCATCTCTCAGAGGTGTGGATTTTTCATGCAACTGAGAGACAGAGTGATGCTGATGTAAGTTGCCAGTATAGACAAGCCCTCAAAATAGAGTTCGGAAGCCAAGTGGAAGCAGGGGCCTTAGCAACTAGTACCGAGGCACAGACGTTCCATCAGCTCTCTTGAGATCCTCTGGTTCAGGGATCCTAACCTACTATCTATTCCATTAGAGTAGTGGCAGATGATTGTATGGGGTGGGGAAATGGTGGACCTCTCACTTCATGGAGAAAATTTTACAAGAGATACCTTACTGTGTTTTCCTCCCTTCTGATGCTCTCTGATGGATTCTACTGCAGACAGGAGTGGAACAATTTAACAAGGGTCAAGGTAGATTCTCCATCACTGACAATTTTTACATCAAGATTGGATGTTTTTCTAAAAGGTCTGCTCTGGGAATTATTTTGGGAAAGTTCTCCGGCTTGTGTTATACAGGTCAGACGAGATGAGCACAATGGTCCCTTCTAGCCTTGGATTCTATGAATCTGACCCACAGAGTTCCCTGAAATGGACAAGCACATAAATAGTGAGGGGAAAACAAAGAAAGTGCATATCAAATTATATTTGTCTCCATTAAATATTTGATTAACTGAAACATATGCTGTGAGGAGAGGTTATAGAGTGGTAGAAGTGCCATTGTGAGGATCATAGAATCATAGAATAGAATCATAGAATATCAGGGTTGGAAGGGACCTCAGGAGGTCATCTAATCCAATTCCCTGCTCAAAGCAGGACCGATCCCCAATTAAATCATCCCAGCCAGGGCTTTGTCAAGCCTGACCTTAAAAACTTCTAAGGAAGGAGATTCTACCACCTCCCTAGGTAACACATTCCAGTGTTTCACCACCCTCCTAGTGAAAAAGTTTTTCCAACCTAAACCTCCCCCACTGCAACTTGAGACCATTACTCCTTGTTCTGTCATCTGCTACTACTGAGAACAGTCTAGATACATCCTCTTTGGAACCCCCTTTCAGGTAGTTGAAAGCAGCTATCAAATCTCCCCTCATTCTTCTCTTCTGTAGACTAAACATCCCCAGTTCCCTCAGCCTCTCCTCATAACTCATGTGTTCCAGTCCCCTAATCATTTTTGTTGCCCTCCGCTGGACTCTTTCCAATTTTTCCACATCCTTCTTGTAGTGTGGGGCCCAAAACTGGACACAGTACTCCAGATGAGGCCTCACCAATGTCGAATAGAGGGGAACGATCACGTCCCTCGATCTGTTGGCAATGCCCTACAATGCCATTGGCCTTCTTGGCACCAAGGGCACACTGTTGACTCATATTCAGCTTCTCGTCCACTGTAACCCCTAGGTCCTTTTCTGCAGAACTGCTGCCTAGCCATTCGGTCCCTCGTCTGTAGCGGTGCATTGGATTCTTCCTTCCTAAGTGCAGGACTCTGCACTTGTCCTTGTTGAACCTCATCAGATTTCTTTTGGCCCAATCCTCCAATTTGTCTAGGTCCCTCTGTATTCTATCCCTACCCTCCAGCGTATCTGTCTCTCCTCCCAGTTTAGTGTCCTCTGCAAACTTGCTGAGGGTGCAGTCCACACCATCCTCCAGATCATTTATAAAGATATTGAACAAAACCGGCCCCAGGACCGACCCTTGGGGCACTCCACTTAATACCGGCTGCCAACTAGACATGGAGCCATTGATCACTACCCGTTGAGCCCGACAATCTAGCCAGCTTTCTATCCACCTTATAGTCCATTCTTCCAGCCCATACTTCTTTAACTTGCTGGCAAGAATAGTGGGGGAGACAGCGTCAAAAGCTTTGCTAAAGTCAAGGAACAACATGTCCACTGCTTTCCCTTCATCCACAGAACCAGTTATCTCATCATAGAAGGCAATTAGATTAGTCAGGCATGACTTGCCCTTGGTGAATCCACGCTGACTGTTCCTGATCACTTTCCTCTCCTCTAAGTGCTTCAGAATTGATTCCTTGAGGAGCTGCTCTATGATTTTTCCAGGGACTGAGGTGAGGCTGACTGGCCTGTAGTTCCCAGGATCCTCCTTCTTCCCTTTTTTAAAGATGGGCACTAAATTAGCCTTTTTCCAGTCGTCCGGGACTTCCCCCAATCGCCATGAGTTTTCAAAGATAATGGCCAATGGCTCTGCAATCACATCTGACAACTTCTTCAGCACTCTCGGATGCAACGCATCCAGTCCCATGGACTTGTGCACGTCCACGTTTTCTAAATAGTTCCGAACCACTTCTTTCTCCACTGAGGGCTGGTCACCTCCTCACCATGCTGTGCTGCCCAGTGCAGCAGTCTGGGAGCTGACCTTGTTCGTGAAGACAGAGGCAAAAAAAGCATTGAGTACATTAGCTTTTTCCACATCCTCTGTCACTAGGTTGCCTCCCTCATTCAGTAAGGGGCCCACACTTTCCTTGACTTTCTTCTTGTTGCTAACATACCTGAAGAAACCCTTCTTGTTACTCTTAACATCTCTTGCTAGCTGCAACTCCAGGTGTGATTTGGCCTTCCTGATTCCACTCCTGCATGCCCGAGCAATATTTTTATACTCATCCCTGATCATTTGTCCAATCTTCCACTTCTTGTAAGCTTCTTTTTTGTGTTTAAGATCAGCAAGGATTTCACTGTTAAGCCAAGCTGGTCGCCTGCCATATTTACTATTCTTTCTACACATCGGGATCGTTTGTCCCTCTAACCTCAATAAGGATTCTTTAAAATACAGCCAGCTCTCCTGGACTCCTTTCCCCCTCATGTTATTCTCCCAGGGAATCTTCCCCATCAGTTCCCTGAGGGAGTCAAAGTCTGTTTTTCTGAAGTCCAGGGTCCGTATTCTGCTGCTCTCCTTTCTTCCTTGTGTCAGGATCCTGAACTCGACCATCTCCTGGTCACTGCCTCCAGGTTCCCATCCACTTTTGCTTATCCTACTAATTCTTCCCTGTTTGTGAGCAGCAGGTCAAGAAGAGCTCTGCCCCTAGTTGGTTCCTCCAGCACTTGCACCAGGAAATTGTCCCCTACACTTTCCAAAAACTTCCTGGATTGTCTGTGCACCGCTGTATTGCTCTCCCAGCAGATATCAGGGTGATTGAAGTCTCCCATGAGAATCAGGGCGTGCGATCTAATAACTAGGATGAAGTCTTCTCAATGCAAATTGAGATATTATAAAGGACTGCTGGCACCTCATGACAAAATGCCCAAGAGCTATAAACTCTTTGGCCTGACTCTCAGTTGCTTGACACTCTGTGTAATAGAAAGGGAGTGTAAAGTAATTGTAAACTGTTATCATTCTAATTTAGTAGCATTCATCACCCACTTTGCACACTTGTAAATGACCACTAAGGTGCAAAAAAATAGAAAAAAATGACCCAGGGATTATAGGGCTGGAGGAAAAAAAGGAAAGAAGAAAAATAATTTAATTACTTTGATTTTCTATTTTCCATTACCTGTGTTAAATAAACCTTGTTTTATTTAATCTAATTGCGAGTTGTGGCTGTCATTAGGGATAATCACTGTGAGGATTTTCCTGAGAGAAGGAAGCTGAGGCTTGGTCTACACTACAGAGTGAGGTCGATGTAAGGCAGCTTACATCAACCTAATTACGTCAGTATACACACTACAGTCTTGTTCCCGCCGATGTAAGCTTCCTACTACACCTACATAATAACTCGACTTCCACAAAAAGCATAGGGCTTAGGTCAGTGCAGTTAGGGCCACACAGGGTTCATGTAGACACTGAGTTACTTACATGACTGTTGGCTGTCATTCTTGTCAATTTCACGACTCCAGAGCCATGAAATTGACAAGAAAGCTGAGCTGTCACCCCAGGGGAGTGAGGGGCTCTAGCTAGAGCCCAGCTGCCCCCCGGGCTCCCCGCTCCCAGCCAGGCTGTTTCCTGCGTCCCAGCTCTCCCAGCCTGGCTGATGCCCGGGCTCCCTGCTCCCAGTCCGGCTGCATCCCTGGGCTCCCCACTGGGAGATTGGGAGCTGCCAAGACTCCAGGCACAGAGTTCCCTACCAGGCTCCTGGTAGTGGGGAGTGGGGAGCCCAGGGGGAACGGGTACATGAACCACCACAATAAAAAAACAACAACATAGTTTAACTTAAGTTGCTAGTGTAGATATGCCCTCAAACTCAGATTGGTGGGAAGGTTGGCTGAAATCAGAGGTTTCAGCCTGTGTACTCAGTCCAAGGTGTGGCTCCCATAACTCCATCCCCAAAGGGTGCAGCCAGCAAGCTGGTTGTAGTTAGTTGGAAAACCTAAAAACCAGGAGAGAGACCAAGCCTGGGAGACCAGGGGTTCCAGTTGTGTTACTTATTTGGAGTAAATTCAGTTCTGGCATAAGTGGGCACAGCTCTTTGCCAGGGTTGAATTTGACCCACGTTGGGGCCAAGCACTGCCATGAACTTCAAAGAAAAGGAAACAGGTTTTGAAGAAGCCATACTGATATAATAATGGCTTTTGTATTCAGTCAAAGGTGAGAAGTTATGATTTCCCTCTCCAGATGGTGCTGTTAGGAAGGAAGACTACTGGCATAAGCCAATGTGGGCACAGGCAGAGCCAAATGACTTGAGGGTGCTAGGCCTGGTTACAGTTGTTGTATTTAATACTATCCTGGAACCAGCATTTGAAAGTGTTATGCTTGTATAATAATATTATGGTACATTTTTAGTGCTCTCATTTTACTCATATGTTCTAGAGCAATTCTGCAATCAACTAACACTGAAATGCAGAATTTAGCACTAATGTGCTATACAAATTGGAGGCCTTGCTTCAGATTTTAGTTTCAATGTGTTTTACAGAATAAATGAGGCCCTGCCCATATTATTTACTTCACCTGAGAAGTTCAACATGCTATCAACACCACCATAATTATTCAGCTTTCCAAGGGTTGTCATACCAGCCATGTGGATACAAGATCATCTTGCTCCTATAAGTGCTACTGATCTTTCCAATAATTTAGCAGCAGCCCATGCTTGTAAGCAGGGCTGGCTCCAGGCACCAGCTTTGCAAGCGAGTGCTTGGGGGGCATTCAGAATGGGGCGGCAGTCTGTGTCCCGCAGCGGCAATTCGGCGGCAGCCCCGCTGCTCTTCCCGCCGCTGCGGCTTTTGGGCAGCGGCTCCGCTGCTCTTCCGGGCATAGCGGCAGTTCGGTAGCGACTGCTTGGGGAGGCCAAATTGGTAGAGCCGCCCCTGCTTGTAAGAAATAAAAGAATAATTGAGTTTGACTTCTCATCTCTTTTTCAGTTACTCATGTTCCCTATTCATAACAGGTTTCTCCTGTAGCATTTACTAGCTTGAATATGAGCCTCCACACCTAAGTGGGGTTGTATAGTGCATGTACAACCCAATTCACAGAACTACCGTTTGGCAAATTATCCTTGCAAATATTATTCATTTGTAAACGAATCCCTTTTCTTCTATTTGTGCATCGTTTGTGATATGATCCAGGTTCATCATTTGTAACTTTCTAAAAAGAAACAAAAATTCACTGACAGTTTGGACTAGAAATGTTCAGCCTGTGGATAGTTTGTGAACTGTTCATTTTGACTACCTGCTATTCAGGATGTCTGATTGGTCACCCAATTCACACGGAATAGTTTCTGCTGCCAGACACAATGGCTGACTGTAGGGAGCCAGGGTGGCTCCCCTCCAAACCAGAGGGTAAAGAGCCACCCTCTGAGCCTGAGTGGGCGGGGCCAGGCCAAGCTTCCGCCAATCCCCGGAAGGGGAAGGGTGGGACAGGAAGTACAAAGGGCGGGGCCCTCTGCCCAGTGAGGAGAGCACCAGGGAGGGAGACAGACACAGGCTGCTCCCTCGTGATCCTGCTGCTGACCCAGGCAAAGCCCTGGGCAAGGAGGAGCCTGACCGGGGGGAAGGCCTGTGGCAACCAAGGCTGCCGGCCGCTGAATACCCAGAGGACCTGGAGGGGCCTGACTGCAGCCTGGGCCAGCATGAGTCCAATACCGAGGGGGAGCGGGGGTGGCCCGCAGCGGATTACCTGGAGGAGATGGAGGGACCGGAGCGACCTGCCTGAGAGAGACCGGGTAGGAAGTAGCCCAGGGGCCCAACTACACCGTGGGGTGGGTGTGTTTGGTCAGCGGGTGCGGATTGCCCCGCTGACTCAGCAGCGGGACCTTCGCCTCCCGCCACTGTCAGGGCCCTGGGCTGGAATGCAGTGGAGTTGGGTGGGCCTGCATTCCCCTACCCTGGCGCTCCCCTGCCTGCGGGGCGCGCTATTGATGCTTGCCGGCGCTCCCCTGCCTGCGGGGCGCGCTATTGATGCTTGCCGGCGCTCCCCTGCCTGCGGGGCGCGCTATTGATGCTTGCTGGCGCTCCCCTGCCTGAGGGACGCGCTATTGATGCTTGCTGGCGCTCCCCTGCCTGAGGGGAGCGCTACTGACTCCGGCCGGCACACCTTCCCGCTAATTCCCCAACGCCCGGGAGGTCGGGCCGAGGCCTGCCACGGAGACCATTGCTCTCCATCGCCCGTGGGGGTTCGGAGGACCGACCGACGCCTGTCACACTGACATTTCTAAAACAGAAGAATAATGGCTAGCAAACAAAGAATACTCCTTTTCACACATGAATGCCCAGGGTAGCATTCTGATAGGGATCCTTTCACAAAAAAGACATCCCAGAAAAATTCAAACTAACAAAAAAACAATTCATCTGAATGTTCACAAATAGCAAATAACAGTGAACATAGCTGAAGAGAAGGAAATGTTCACAAGCACTGAAATATTCAGCATTATTCACATTTCCCTCCATGACTATTTCTTTTTACCAGGTGAGCTTCACATCTGACTCTAATTTTGACATGCTTTTCAATTTATTTTTTTGTTAATCCAACAGTTAATAGAAAAAAAAAAAACAATTGTCCCATCAGTCTTATATTGTCATTAAAACACTGAAGTAATAGTGTCAACAAACATTGACTTCTTGTTCTGAGCCAGTTAATAAAATGAAAGTAATGGTACCTTTGGTAGAATAGATTTCAGATTGTATCGCTTTGCTGCTAATATTTGTTATACCTATTAATTTGCCTGTTTAGGCTGCCAAAGACCCAGTTCTATCTCCTGTTATTCGTGATGCTATTACAAATAGCAGAACTGTAACTGCTGATGGCTGTACCTCAAGAGAGTTTGTTTCAGTTTGCATAAGCAGCCAACACTTTAGGGCTCAAATTCTCTGCTTCTGCAAATTGACACAGGTTTATTGTTTTCGCCCTAGTTATTGACCCCAAAATATATGTAAATTATCCAAACCTTTCATGGATGTCACTGATCAATCTGGTGGCAAACTGCAAGCAAATGTAAATATGGCACTATCATGGCTTAGCGCTGTGGCTACAAATTGGTAAGTTCATTGATGTTCTAACCTTCCATTTTAAGATCCATTGAGACTGGAATATAGCATGAAATGCTATTTTTTGCTAACAATTTGTTCTATATTTAATTGAAATTACCTTGTTTTCTTTGGTATCCAAGCTATAGTGCAGGGGAAAAATATTCTTTGATTAAATATAATGGATGTCCGACAAGTATCAGTTAGCATCAGATACAAACTACAAGTATCAGTTAGCATCAAAAAGTTAAAATGCCTCATTGGTTTTGTGTCTGTTTAAAATAGTTCATAAAATTTATATACAGTAGTGCGCTTAAAAAATTCTTTCTGGTATTAGATGTATTACAGGTTCCAGCGATATTCCCTATACTTAAAATAGGGAATATGACTGGAGCCAGAAATATCTTTAAACTAGAATAAACTTTTTTATGTGTGCCTACCTATAACCTGGAGTTTTTGCTTTTAGGAGAAAATATTGCTAAAGATTCTTATTGACTTCAGCCCATAAAGCACTTATTGCTAGACCTGATGGGTCATTAAACCTTCACTAGTCCAGCAGTCTATATTATCCACCCTGGGACTTGGGACTTGTAATTTTGGGAAGAAGAGATTGTATGATTTGAAGGAAGAGAAGGAGGCAGTTCTCAAGCAGACAGTTTTCTGAAGATCTCAGAGATTTGGAATGTAAGAAGCAGTCCTGTTGAAGATATTTAGTGAGCAGAGCATAGGTGGGGTGGTCAAAACAAGGAGAATTAATGCTCCTTGTGTGTCTCGGATTAAATCCACTCAGGATGAGATGGGCGGTCTGCTACATATGGTTAGACCTAATACAAGTAGTGAGTCCCTATCTCCCTATCTCACCAAGGGTAAAAGACCTATTGGGTACCCTCACCTTCAAGTATTTGGGCAGTACCATCTCAAGTGATGGTTCCCTTGATTAGGAAATTTCCTCCAGAATTAGTAACACTGGACAGGCCCTTGGCCAGCTCTGAACAAAAGTCCTTAACCAACACAATATTCATCTCTCCACCAACTTGAAGATCTACAGTGCAGTGGTTCTAACATCTCTCCTGTATGGATCTGAGATGTGGACTCTTCATAGACATCACATTAAACAGCTTGAGCAATTTCACATGTGCTCCCTCTGCTCAATAATGAGCATTTGCTGGCAGGACAGAGTGACCAATATTAAAGTCCTTGAAAGAGCAAACACAACCAGTATTTAGGGTCAGGGGACATGTCATCAGAATGGAAGACCACCATCTCCCAAAAGAGATCTTGTATGAGGAGCTGAGTCAGGGCAAAAGAAAGAAGTGTCATCCATATAAGAGTTTCAAAGATAATCTGAAGAGCAGTCTCCAGTGGGCTGGCACCAATCCCAAAGAACTTGAGCAAATTGCTCAGAATAGGATTTACTGGTGGTAACTGGTTGGACCGGGATTGACAAATTCATCTCCAGGCTTCACATGAAAGGCTTCACAGAGCTGCATCATCAAACATCCTAGACACAGATTTCCCCTGCCCTCAGTGTGGCTGACTCTGTGCATCAGGGTTTGGAGTTCAGAGTCATATGTGTAGCCATAGATTTGAACTGTGACAATATTGTCCTCATTGTCAGTGATAGACTACCAACAATAGTGAGTGTTCATGGGCCACATTTTCAAAGAGCTCAGGACTAGATTTTCAAGTGCTCAGCACACACAGTTTGGGGTCAGATTTTTAAAAGAGTTCATCTCCCTTTTAGCTGCCTGGTTTTCAAAAATGCCCAGCACCTAGCGTGACACTTGTGACACTGATGGACAGATTTTCAAAAGAGACCAAAACCCGATGTGCTTGACCCCCTTTTGAATACCCAGCTATTTGTTTCGATGCCTCAATGGAAGAGAAGCCCTTTTGACAATCTGAGGGTGCTGAGCTCTGCTGAAAATTCTTGCGTAAATGCCATAGGGAATAAAAACCAATTGAGTAATGGCTTGAGCTGCTGGAGATTCATTGAGAGACAAGGTGGGAGAGATAATATCTTTTACAGGACCAACCTCTCTCAGAGAAAGAGACAAGCTTTTGAGCTTACATAAAGCTCTTCTTCAGATCACTGGTCATTCTCATAGACATTGCAGAGGAACAAGGATACTTCAGGACTGTTTAGAGAAATGGAGTGGACATTGGAAGGCCCTGGGGGATGTTTTTGCAGGTTGAAAGAGGCAAGAAAATTGACTTTACCATGCTACAACATTTAAAGCCACATTACAAAATCTGCCATAGAGACCAATCCTGCATTTAGAGGGAGAGGGGCTGTCTGGTCTAATATGTCCTTTCTGTCTCTGGGGATTTATTACTATGATACTTTAACTCTGGAATAGATAATATATAGGCCTGAAAGCTAATCAGACAAAAAAATGTAGAAAACAATGCATTTTCTCAGATGCTTGGCTTTGGCTTTATTAAGCAAAAATAAATAAATAAATCTTAACGTAACTTTTTGAGTGAAGCTTTTATGACACATTTGCCTCAGGCTATATATGATAGCAGCTAAATTGCCTTCTTTCCATTTAAGTAGTACAAAAGTAAGAGCAAGGATGATTATTCAATACAAAAGGGAGAAGCAGCAATGATTTAAATATGCTTCGGCACACCTCATGCCCAATTTCTATAGACGTGCAAGTGGTCTTGAACTGATGAGAAAACACGACGGCTGCATTAATCATTTGGAGATAAACACTAATTTATAAATGCTTCTCTTCCCTTCAGCTTTATATGCAGCATTTTGCCAATGGAATGGAAGCTGAAACTCAGTGCAACAAGCAACTATCAACAATCTTATATTAAATGGATTTTTAAAAATATTTCCACACCCACAACTTTTCTTTTATACCCAGTCTATTTATTTTAGGTTTCTCTAAGATAGCCTTAAAAAGGCACCTATCATTCTGGTATCTAAGCATATTTTCCTCAAAAGCCTTTGTACTTAACATGTTTATTATAGCAATGCCTAAAGGCCAACCATGGTGCAAGGCACTGTACAAACACAGAGCAGAAGACAGTCCTTGCCCCAAAAGCTTACCTTTTTAGCAGCCTCTTTCTGTCACCAAAATGTAGAGTCTCTAAGACAATTTCTGTAGTTGAATCACTGAGATCCATGCTGTTTATTTCCTTTCCTGATCCCAACACAGAAACTCTGAACTAAGGCTACAAATCCTTCCCCTCCTTTTCACCACTCCATGCTCTGTTCTTCTGATCCAGATAGGTAACTTTTTAATTTCAACATCTATCAGTCTATTAAAGTATATCCTGAGGCCCTCCCAGATGAGATCATGTGGCACATGCTCTTCGTGCATTTATACGTTGCTTTCACACCAGCCATGGTAACTGGTATGAATATGAAGACACCTGTACCAATCCATCCCCAGAGTGGACTCCTGACATTAGTGGCCTGATTCCCCCCTCAGTGAAGCTGATTTTATACTAGTGGTATCTCCATTGTGCCTGATTCTCCTCTTGCTTATCTTGCCTTTACACCATGCAGCCTGAGACCAAAGTAAGTGGAATCAGACTAAAGTATCCAAGGGAATGTACAGTAGTTTTTAAAGTTAAATAAAATTCTTAGTTCAGATTCTTAACTCTGCTGTGAACCCTGAATAACTCTTATGGATCCTAATGGTATTGTTCAGGGTTTACACTGATGTCACTGATATCGGCATCTGGCCCCTTGAATTAGCCTGGAGCTGATCCCTAGACTGTCCATTGTTTTTCTGCTCTTCTCTCAGGCCCAGGATATTTGAATTGGAACAAAAATGCAATTTTGAGAACTCATCCAGCTCCTCTTGCGAGGATTTGAAAAGGAGAAAAATATCATGAGCATATTCTGTGGGAGCTCAGTGCTTAAGCCTATCCCCAGACATACCACAAAGAGCAACTTCATTCTGAACACAGTAATTAAACCTTGATCCAGTGGTGAGCTGGAGCCGGTTCACATCAGTTCGCTAGAACCGGTTGTTAAATTTAGAAGCCCTTTTAGAACCGGTTGTCCCCTGAGGGGCCAAAAGTGGCACCTTAGGTGCCGACTCCATGGGTGCTCTGGGACTGGAGCACCCACAGGGAAAATTTGATGGGTGCAGAGCACCCACCAGAAGCTCCCCGCCTCGCCCCACCCCAGGCCCAGCCCCAGCTCACCTCACCCTCCGCTCCGCCTCCGCCTCCTCCCCTGAATGCACCACCCTGCTCTGCTTCTCCACCCCCCCCACCCCCGGCTTCCCACAAATCAGCTGTTTGTGTGGGAAGCCTGGGAGGGCTGAGAAGCAGGCAACAGCTTCGCACTCAGGCCCAGGGAGGCGGAAGCGGAGCAGAGGTGAGCTGTGGTGGGGGGGACATGAGGAGGGCCGCCCGCGCCTCAGCAGGTAACCCGGGGTGGGGGCGCAGGGGAAACCGCTCCCCGCCCCAGCTCTCCTCTGCCTCCCTGGGCCTGAGTACGAAGCCACCGCCTGCTTTTCAGCCCTCCCAGGCTTCTCGCGCAAACAGCTGATTCGCGGGAAGCTGTGGGAGGGGGCGGAGAAGCAGAGCGGGGTGGTGCGTTCAGGGGAGGAGGTGGAGTGAAGGTGAGGTGAGGTGAGCTGGGACCGGGCACAGGGCAGGGAGCTGCCGGTGGGGGCTCTGCACCCACCAAATTTTCCCTGTGGGTGCTCCAGCCCCGGAGCACCCACAGAGTCGGTGCCTAAGGCTCCACTTTTGATGTGATCAGTGCGGGGAGCGGCCACTCCTCCACCCCTAGGAGCCAGAGGGACCTGCCGGATGCTTCCTGGGAGCTGCCCCACGTAAGCACCGGCGGGACTCCCGACCTTGCCCCCCAGCAGGCTCCCTCTGGCTCTTAGGGGTGGGGTGGGCACCCACTACGCTGGCCCACGAGACCCTCCTGCCCAGTTCTGGGGGCAGTCAGGGGACAGGAGCGGGGGGTGGATGGGACAGGGATGGGGGGGGGCATCAAGGAATGCAGGGGGCTGGATGGGGCAGGAGTCTCTGGGGGGCAGGGGTGGGCCATGACCCCCTCATGGGATGAGGAGGGAACCGGTTGTTAAGATTTTGGCAGTTCATCACTGCCTTGATCTAGTTCTAAACATTACCATATGGTATCAGCAACTACTTGGTTTCCAAACACAGTGCATTTTGAATTCCCCGGTGGATTAGAGGCATGATTTTCCACTGAAGGGGTACAGTGCAGGGTTTTTTAAAGGCTTGCTATGAAGGATAGCATTACTGGGAGGAATGCACTGAATCAACACCACTACCGTGTGCTTGTGAGCTGGGGTGGGGGGGTAGAGGCTTGTTCCTCCTAGTCTGAATTTCCAGAAAAACACACACTTCATCTCTAATATATATTGAGAATATAAAGAGAAAAATAATAAAGCACTGTTGGGGTGTTTTAAGTTTAGAAGACCCACATTAAAAATACATTGAATAAAGCTATTTATTCTAAAAAGTCAGTGATAGATGGCATCAGATTTTCTCATTTACATTCATTTTTATGGAAACTGTTAGCAATTTTCCTGTAGCATGGTGCTTTCTTTATTAAGTCTAAGAGCCATGATTGGCTCATTACTGCAGAAAAAGCTAGTATTTGTCTGCATGATAACAGTAGCACTGAGAGATGTTAAAGATGTATGAACATAATACTGCTATTTACTAATGTCCAGCTCAAACATTCATTGTATGGGTGCATTTTTTTCATCTTGTAGTTCTTGAAATTACAAGCATGAAAACCACAAAGTAAATCAAATAAGAAAGAACAATAACTGTGAAAATCAGTTTGTTGATTTAGTTGTCCTTTGGCTGCTGATATTGGAAATGGAAAAACTTGTAGTATATTTATAAGTGGTATCAACCTTGGCTAGAGGAAGCAGGAGATTATCTGAGCCTTTCTTCAGAGAGAAAATGAAAAGGCCTTTTAAAATTATTTTTTGTGGAGCGGGGAGCATTGAGAGATAAGTGATGCTAGCAATCATTTCTACCAGTACTGTTTACATTTTTAGCCATGCGGTACATTCCTTGCACTCACACATTTGTAATGGTTGGTAGAGTTTGCTTTAAGCATTTCATACTGTAAAACCATTTATGTGTCATGCATACTGCAAATATTTTACTTTTATTTAATTTACTGGCTGTGTAGCACCTCAGAGATATCCAAATGAATAAGGCGAGGCGACATAGTCTTAAAACCAGTAATGCTTTAATGTAGCCAGAGCCCATACACAGCAGAGCCTGTCTCCGGTAGAACTGATAACATGCAGACCTCTATACTTACCTACATGCCTCCAGCTTTCATCCAGACCACACCACCCGATCCATTGTCTACAGCCAAGCTCTATGATACAACTGCATTTGCTCCAACCCCTCAGACAGAGACAAACACCTACAAGATCTCTATCAAGCGTTCTTACAACTACAATATCCACATGCTAAAGTGAAGAAACAGATTGTCAGAGCCAGAAGAGTACCCAGAAGTCACCTACTCCAGGACAGGCCCGACAAAGAAAATAACAGAACACCACTAGCCATCACCTCTCACAGATCTTGGGAGACAGGCCAGTCCTTGCTTACAGACAGCTCCCCAAACTGAAGCAAATACTCACCAGCAACCACACACCACACAACAGAACCACTAACCCAGGAACCTATCCTTGCAACAAAGCCTGTTGCCAACTGTGCCCACATATCTATTCAGGGGACACCATCATAGGGCCTAATCACTTCAGCCACACTATCAGAGGCTCGTTCACCTGCACATCTACCAATGTGATATATGCCATCATGTGCCAGCAATGTCCCTCTGCCATGTACATTGGTCAAACTGGACAGTCTCTACATAAAAGAATAAATAGACACAAATCAGATGTCAAGAATTATAACATTCAAAAACCAGTTGGAGAACACTTCAATCTCTCTGGTCACTCAATTACAGACCTAAAAGTTGCAATTCTTCAACAAATAAACTTCAGAAACAGACTCCAACAAGAGACTGCTGAATTGGAATTAATTTGCAAACTGGATACAATTAACTTAGGCTTGAATAGAGACTGGGAGTGGATGGGTCATTACACAAAGTAAAACTATTTCCCCATGTTTATTTCCCCCCCTCCACCCCCCACGGTTCCTCAGACGTTCTTGTCAACTGCTGGAAATGGCCCACCTTGATTATCACTACAAAAGGTTTTTTCTCCCCCGCTCTCCTGCTGGTAATAGCTCACCTTACCTGATCACTCTCATTACAGTGTGTATGGTAACACCCATTGTTTCATGTTCTCTATGTATATAAATCTCCCCACTGTATTTTCCACTGAATGCATCCGATGAAGTGAGCTGTAGCTCACAAAAGCTTATGCTCAAATAAATTTGTTAGTCTCTAAGGTGCCACAAGTACTCCTTTTCTTATTCCTAAAAAGGACACTTGGTTTTACTTTCCATTTCTCCAAGCCTCTTTCAAACCAAGCCTGCTTGCACCCCAGCTAGCAAGGAAGAGGATACCCACTGCAATAATACAACACTTTTGAGAGCCACACATGATAATTGCAATACATGTCTGAATTCGGTGCTGGAACCAAAGAATTGAATCTTATAAATCACAATGTCCCAGAAAAGAGGCTCACTGTTTCTTTGTCTCTGAGGAGACATACCATCGTTCAGGTTAATGCAATTCCCTTTCCAGGTGTTGTACCTCCCAGCACTGTTTGAATCAATTGTGTACACGTTCTGATAAATCACATGGCACAGCTTTTCATTCCTATGCCCATTTTAAAGGAGTTATCACTAGTGTAGCACTTGTTGTGGAATTGTTTGTTTCCATTCTATGATACTTCACACCTCTGAATTTTCAGCCTTTTTGCAAGTATTTTTGATTTGATTCACATAATTGCTGTTACCCTTGTTTCCTGAAATTTAGCATTCTATGTGCAGATATTATTAATGATGCAATCTTATGGATGCAAACACATTAATTTTGGGATCTACATAGATGCCATTTCTTTATACTGTTTCTATTCATAAACCATTCTCCTTAGACTGGATCTGGGAAGAAGAAAGTGACAAAACATGAAAGAGGTGGATGCCCAACAAGGGAGAAGGCTCAATATGTAGTTGAGGAAAGATGGACAGAGCTGGGAAATTATGTACACGATGACAGATAAGTTGTATGAAAAACAAATAGAAAAAAAATGCAACTTGAATTATTTGGCATTGGAGAAAAGCAGTCTGTGGTAGAATAAAAACAGGTCATCCTGGGAAGATTTAGACTTAAGGGCTGAAAAGCTAGCAGGCTTAAGGACAGCAGTATGAACTCAGGCAATGGATTTCATGCTATGCTTCAGTCTTCAAGAAGAGCTTCTTGTACATATAACTGGATGGAGGAATGGTTGCCTGTAGTCCCACTTCCCACTAAATGACAATGGAACAAATTCTGTTACCACTGGGCAGAAGTGATTTCAATGGGGGTTGCACAGACGTGAAGAATTTGGCCCCAACTTATTTAAAAGGCTCAAATTTGAGGCAGCAGCTGAAGGGGAATTGGTAAAGGGAGGCACAATTCCCTTTGTAAAGACTACAATTTCTTCTTAAGCAATCTTACCTGTGAACTTGTAATTTATTCTGCCTTACCTACTACCTGCCTTTAAAATTTTGTTTGCCACTTAGACTTTTTGAGTTGTCAAATGTCAAGCATTTAAAATTTCCCTGGATTTATTGTCATTTCCCCAAATCTAAATATAAAATATTATCTAAATATCAAATAGCACACTTTAAGTTCAACCATGTTAGATGTTATTCCCCCTTTTTATTATATTGCTATTGCTATAGGAACCTACTAAAGAGCTAGAATCTATGTCATTACAAGGAGAATAACAACAAAACAGCTGACATAATGGAAGAGAATTTAAATACACATGCTACTGCAAGGTAAGAAAGTAAAGGCCACAGACAAGCACTCAGCATCAAATGGGATTTGGTATGCAGAATAACCATGGGATTTGGCCCTCCAGCCCCTTGGATTGCCTGAAATCTGCTTTCTGGAGGATCCAAAAGAGTCGATCACTGCACTGGCCCCAGCTGTGCTCCCTGGCTCTCTAACAGCAATCCTCCTCTGCTTCCAACTGTCAGGAACTTCTCAACCTCCAGCTACCGCAACCCCACTTTTTAAAGGTGTGCTTCACTTCCCTGTGTGGTTACGTGGGGATGGAGTTGTTGCAGAGTATATGATGTGCTGGCCCCCTCTGTTAGACTGCTGGTCTCCCATTTTCCACATGCACATCTCTGGATACAGAGAGGACTCTCAGCAGGTTATGCAGAAGAGAGCACGGCAAGCCAGGGGCAGATTGCTGTCCGGAGAGGGTCCTCTCTGTGTGCAGATGAACAAGACATGATCAAGCAAAGGAGTAGGCAAACCAGTTCAAAGAAAATAATCTTTGGGGGCTTAGCAACTTTTCATGTCCTTAAAATAGAAATGGATTAGTCAAATATTTTAATTGAAAATAATAAAAATATGAATCAATACAGTCACTGCTCTGTACTCTGTGCAAACTCAACTTTTCTTAGTTTGAGGAGTATAGAAGGGGGCAGGCCTCAGCCAGCAAATAATTATTGTGATAATTCTTGTTTAACATTTTCATTTCTTAACTTTTTACTCCAAATCATTTTATAGCACTAAAAAGTTTGGTAAAATTTTATTCACTGCTTTATATAAATATTGATCAGTATTTTTATTGGGAAGTTACTATTGCTTCTGCTTGAACAGAAGAAAGAAAGAAATTAAGAATTAAAATAAAAACATTGCCTGCTGAGAATTCCATTTTATTTTATAATCTATAATCCATTACTTTGGTACAATTAGTCTGTGCCTAGTATATTTATTCTCTACTATACCCATTCCACTAGATAGTCCACTAGATATTTCCAGTAACACATATTTTAGTGAACAAACCAAACCGGAGTAACAATTACTGTGCATTAGACAGAGTGGTATCCTATCTGAATAGGATACTAGATATCTAAGTGAATTTGCTTACTTCACTTTCTTTGAGGAGATGTGAAGTTCAAACCTTGTATAGCTCACTAGTAAAATGAGGTTGTTGTTTTTAGTCTAGTAACTAGTTTAGGGAGCAGTGAGAATATGTCTGTTGTTTATTTCAATATGTATCAGGAAGCAAGACTGGGTAGGGTGAAGTTGAGAGTCAGAAGGAGAGACAGAATAGCATTACTCTAATATAATTCCATCTAGCATTATTCTCATATAATTCTGTGTTCACTGTTAAAAGAATTATTTATTGTGATTCTTTATTAATGGTTCCTCGCAGGGATCTCCAAATTTTTCATTCTGTGGAACATTTTGTGGGATAAGGATTCTCTTATCTACTTCCTACCTTCTTGTCCCCTCTCACTACCACCTTCTAGCTTGGTACTCAAAATGCTGATTTCTGTGCACCTCCAACAAAGAACCACTGGTGGAAACAAACCATATTGTGAGAACTACTAACCTAGAGAAGGCTTATTTTTATTATTAGCAACAAGGGATAGATAAGAGATGCTACCCAGAGTTAATAATAATACTGATAATGAATTAATAATTAACAACAACAACAGAACCTAGTTCTTATATTTTTCATCAGTAGATCTCAAAGTGCTTCACAAAGGAGGTCAGTATTATAATCCTCATTTTACAGATAGGGAAATGGAGACATAGTTAAGTGACTTGGCCAAGGTCTTTTTGAGAAGCAGCATTATATCAGTGCTTTTCATTGAACTCATAACTTTTACGTGTTTTTTCTGTAATCATCCAGCTGATGGGAGATCTTTCTTTCAAGAAAATGAGTGGAGGATATATAAAGGTTTCAATAAAGCCAAATTAATTTAGCAAATATTGTAGCAATAAGACACTCTTCTTCAAAAGATGAGTTTTGATGTCCTTATTAAAAATTCTGCAGAAGGAATGCTAAGTACCATTTGCACTAGATCAGAGGACTCCAGAGTACTTTGCCTGCACCAGTGAGAACCATTCCCTAGTGTCTTTCTCCATCTTAAACTCTGAACTTTTATTGTGAATATGCTTCCACTGGTAAAGTAATTGATTTTTTTAAGTAACTGAGTGATATGGTTCTGGGTTTTGACACAGCCCAGGTCTAAGTGTGTGAAGAGCATAGTGTGATTTGTACTGTGTATAAATTAGGGCTCTAAAGCTTTCATATTATTGACCATTTAAAGTCATAAACCGGCAGTATATATGAGCATCAAGAGCAAGTGATGAGAACAAGGCTTTTGGAAGATTCCTATTGCAAGTTTGTATAATCATGTAAATAAAACTCGTGGTTTTGGAAATAGATATAAACACTCCTCAAGAACCTGAACAGTAAATCTTCAATGTAGAATTCAATTTCTCTGCTAGGCCTTTTCTTTCACATGTAGAAATCATACCAACCGACTCATTTGCACAGTACAGAGCTTCCCGTGCTCCATGAATCGATGCTGTAAATAATATATAGTAACACTGGGTATATTGGCTTGTTGTATGTTTTGCCCGCGGAGAATAAAAGGCTATTTTGCTTACATTATTCTCTTCCTATTGCAATTATCACTGTTATATGATGTAGTCAATGCTCCTCTGAAAACTAGGAAGAAAGCAAAAATGGCTACTTTAACTAAGTAAACATAACTGCACAGTTGGTCACCTGCTTCAGTGGTTTGGGCAAGTCACTTGACCTGTCTTAGGGCAGGTCTACGCTTAAAATAGTTATACGCATGTAATTTTATGTGTAGACCTGGACCCAATTTCCTCATCTTTAAACTGAGGATAATAATATTATCCATGTACCTTCATTTCATAGACTCATAGAGTTTAGAGCCAGAAGGGACCATTAGATAACTTAGTCTGGTCCCCTGCATATCACAGGCCATAGAATTTTGCCCAATTGTGCCTGCACTGACCAAGTCCAGTAACATGGGCATATCATCCCGAAGGGCATCCAGGCTTGATATGAAGACATCAAGACACATGAAGAATCCACCACTTCCCTTGGGAGTTTGTTCCAGTGGTTAATCACAGTCAGTGTTACAGACATGTACCTTATTTGCAAATTGACTTTGCTTGGCTTTAGCTTCCAGACTTTGGTTTTTGTTGTGCCTTTATCGGATATATTAAAGAGCCCTTTAGTACTGGAAAGTTCTTCCTGTGACGGTACTTCTTCACTGTAATGATTACCTCTCAGTCAACTTTTTGATAAGCTAAACAGATTGAGCTCTTTTGGTTTCTCCCTGTAAGGTACTTTCTGCAGCTCTCAAATCATTGTTATGGCTCTTCTCTGTACCCTTTCCATTTTTTCAACAGCTTTTTAAAAACATGGATACCTTTCAATGCTGTGAGTTTTAATTAATCACTTTGTACAGTACTTTGAACATCTTAAACACTAGATAAATATTAACTGCTGTAATAATAATAATTACTCAGTGATGTGGGAAGAGATTTTTAAGTAACTGATGGGGTCTGTTTTGTAATTTATCTAAGTTCTTACACTGGCACATATTACAATAGTATCTGAGCCTATAGGTTCTTTGGGTTTACAGGTACATTTTCTCCTTCCCTCTGGAAATGAAACATTTTGGCAGCTATCCATAGATCCATAGACTTGTTGTCATCATCAGTCCAAACCAGTCCCACATTATTAAGCCAACATGCTTTTGAACTATCTAGTGTGTATTTCTTTGACTGATAAATATTTAATATTTTAGATGTGATCGGCTTATACTAAATATTGGCCCAGACTTGTACTCCAGATCCGAACAGCCTGCAACTTTAACAGAGCTTGGATCAGGATCCTAATCCGAATGTCCTGGCTGACCCCTATCTTTGTAAATTGTGAACTAAATCAAAACTTTGGCGTCAAATATCACTGATATTTGCTGTATTTACTTTACTGAACAGAAAAATTCAGACACGATCCAGATCCCAACTCTGCAGCTTGGGCCCATCTTTGATTTATATACATGGATCATTTATGTTGCAAAAGTATCCTACTCTTCAATATGTGTTGTATGTTTCCCTCTGTGTTTGAGCCATAGAAGCTCTGAATCGGGCACAGCTGCCAGTTAGGGGATGTAATCCTTAAACTCAATTTGAAGAGTCTCAACATTTGGGAGATCCTAGTTTCAATAGCTGGGATGATCAAAATGACACTGATTGCACCAGCATTATTGTTACATCTGCACCTTAAAGGACATGACACTTTCCTCTTGTCTCTGTCATTTTTTCCCTTATCACAGGCAAATGTTGATTTTTTAGGAATAGCACTGGTTCCTTACGTGAGAGAGAGATTCACTTAATTTTGAACATTACAGGAGTACATAAGAACATAAAAATGTCCATACTGTGTCAGACTAGTAGTCTCAGAGTCCTGTCTACTGACAGTGACAATACCAGATGCTTCAGAAAGAATAAATGGAACAGGGCAATTACTGAGTGATCTCTATTGTCCTGTCTGAACATCTGGCAGTCAGAGGCATAGGGACACCTAGAGCATGGGGTTGCACCCCTGAGCATTTTCACTAAAAGTCACTAATTGACCTATCCTTCATAAACTGATGTTTGTTTTTTGGAACCCAGCGCTACTTTTGGCCTTCACAACATCCTCTGGCAAGGAATTCCATAGGTTCACTGTGTGTTATGTGAAGAAGTACTTCTCTTTTTTGTTTTAAATCTGCCCCTATTAATTTCATTGGGTGACCCCTGGTTCTTGTGTTTTGTGAAGGGGTAAATACCACTTCCCTATTCCTTTTCCCCACACCTGATGATTTTATAGACCTCTATCATCTTCCCCCTTTGTTGTCTCTTTCCAAAGCTGAACAATCCCAATCTTTTTAACCTTTCCACATCTGGAAGCTGTTTGATGCCCCAACTAATTGTTGTTGTCCTTTCTGTATCTTTTTCAATTCTAATATATGTTCTTAGAGTTGGGGCGAAAAGCAGTGGGTGCAATATTCAATGTATGGGTGTACCAGGGCTTTATATAGTGGTATTATGATATTTACTGTCTTATTATCTAACCCGTTCCTAGTTCCTAACATTCTATTGCACAGTGAGTGGATGCTGAAAGGGAACTATCCACCATGACTCCAAGATCTCTTTCTTGAGTGGTAATAGGTAATTTAAATTTCGTCATTTTGTATGTATAGTTGGTATTATGTGTTTCAATGTGCATCACTGTGCATTTATCAACATTAAATTTCATCTGCCATTTTATTGCCCAGTCACCCAGTGTAGTGAGATCCCTTTGTAACTCTTCACACTCTGCTTTGGACTTAACTACCTTAAGTAATTTTGTATCATTTGCAAATTTTGCCACCTCATTGTTAACCTCCTATTTCAGATCATTTATAAATATGTTGAACTGCACTAGTCCCAGAACAGATCCCTGGGGGACACCACTATTTACCTCTCTCCACTTAAAAACTGACAATTAACTCCTACCCTTTGTCTTCTGTGTTTTCACCATTTACTGATATCTGACAGGACTTTCCTTCTTATCCCATGATTTATTACTTTTCTGAGGAGCGTTTGGTGAGGGATCTTGTCAAAGGCTTTCTGAAAGTAAAAGTACACCATGTCCACTGGATCACCCATGTCCACATGTCTGTTGACCTCCAGCTCAAAAAATTCTAATAGATTTGTGAGGCATAATTTCCATTTACAAAAGCCATGTTGACTCTTCCTGAACAAATCGTGTTCATCTATATGTCTGATAATTCTGTACTTTACTATAGTTTCAGTCAATAAGCTCAGTACTGAAGGTAGGTTTACCAACTTGTAATTGCCAGGATTGCCTCTGGAGACTTTTTTAAAAATTACATTAGCTATCCTCCAGTCATCTGATACAGAGGCTGATTTAAACGATAGGTTACATACCACAGTTAGTAGTTCTATAGTTTCATATCTGAATTCCTTCAGAACTCTTGGGTGAATATCATCTGGTACTGACAACTTATTACTCTTAAATTTATCAATTTGTTCCAAAACTTCCTCTATAGACACCTCAAATTGGGACAGTTCCTCAGATTTATCATCTAAAAAGAATGTCTCAGGTGTAGGAATCTCCCTCACATCCACAGCAGTGAAGACCAATGCAAAGGGTACATTTAGCTCTTTCGCAATGGCCTTGTCTCCTTTGAGTGCTCCTTTAGCACCTTGATCATCCAGTGGTCCCACTGAATGTTTGGCACACTTCCTTCTTCTGATCTACTTAAAAAAACTTGCTGTTAGTTTTTGTGTCTTGTGTTAGTTGCTCTTCAAATCCTTTTTTAGCCCCACTAAGTCTTTGTCTACACTAGCATTTTTGTCAGAAAAATATTTGTCAATGAGAGGTGTAAAAAAGCACACACCCCCGACAGACATAAGATTCAGAGACAAAAGTGCTGGTGTGGACACTCCTATGTTGGTGGGAGAGCGTTTCCCACCAACATAGTGACTACCACTCTTTGGGAGCTGTTTATTATGCCAGCAGGAGAGCCCTCTCCCACCAGTATAGAGCGCCTACACAGGAGATGTTACAGTGGCGCAGCTGCAGTGGTACAGCTGGGCTACTGTAAGGTCTGTAGTGTGGACATAGCCTAATTATACTTTTACACTTTGCCAGAGTTTATGCTTCTGTCTATTTTCCTCAGTAGGATTTGACTTCCAATTTTTCAAGAATGCCATTTTGCCTCTAACCACCTCTTTTACTCTGCTATTTAGCTGTGGTGGTATTTGTTTGGTTCTCTTACTATTTTTTTATTGGGCATATACATTTAAGTTGAGCCTCTATTATGGTGTTTTTAAAAAGTTTCCGGGAAGTTTGCAGGCATTTCACTTTTGTGACTGGTCCTTGTCATTTCTATTTAGCAAGCGTCCTCATTTTTTATGTAGTTCCCTTTTCTGAAGTTCCATGGTGGGCCTCTTTGGTATTCCCCCCGCCCCATCCTGCAGGGATGTTAAATTTAATTAAATTACGGTTGCTATTATCTAGCATGTAGGGGCAAGTTGCGGAAGATTAGCGAGGAGCTAAGTGGTGGACTGAGTATGTGACTGGATGTAAGCGGAGGATGCAGGCAGTTTCAATGAACTTTGTCCGACAGACCCTGCCAAAAGACATTGTAGCATAGCTCAGCATATTTTTGCCTGTAAACAAGTCAGTTTATGTAATAAGCATAAATCATACATATTAGAATGTAGCCAGCTGTTGACCCCATGTAACCCCGAGATAAGCGCGGAGAATATAGCACCGCAGAGGACTCCCCCCCGGCGGCGTCCTGCCTGGTCAGCTGTCCCGAACAGCCAGAGTCCTCCGCGCGTCCTAGGGGCTCCCCGCGCAGATTGGAGTGTAAGTTCTTCCTTCCTTCAGTAAAGCGTAGTTTACTATTCTTAGGCCTGAGTGTCCTCCTTTTCTCTGGTATCTTCCCCCTCCCCCCCCAGCCCTTGCGGGCACATAGCAGTTCAGCTATATTCACATCTTGGACCAGAGCCTGAGCTCCACTTGGGACTAGATCAGTAATTGCCTCTCCCCTTGTGAGTTCCAGCATTAGCTGCACCAAGAAGCCGTCATTAATAGTGCCTAGAATTGCAATCCCGTCCTGAGGTGACATGTACCCAGTCAATGTGGGGGTAGTTAAAATCCCAAATTACTATTGAGTTTTCTACTTTTACAACCTCTCTAATCTCCCTGAGCATTTCACAGTCACTATCACCATCCTAGTCAGGTGGTCAGTACTATATTCCTACTGCTATAATCTAATTATTCAAGCACAGGAATTATGTGATATCGTCTGATTCATTTAAGATTTTTACTATATTTGACTCTTTATTTTCTTTCACATATAGTGCCACTGCTGCACCAGCATGACCTATTCTATCATTTGTAGATATTTTGTACCCTTGTATTACTGTGTCACATTGATTATCATCATTCCACTAAGTTTCTGTGATGCTCAGTATATCAATAACCTCATTTAATACCAGGCACTCAAGTTCACCCATTTTAATATTTAGATTTCTAGCATTTGAATACAAGCACTTATAAAAAATGTCACTATTTAGTTGTCTGCCTTCATGTAATGCAGTTGAATGGAATTCTTTTTATTTGACTAAAAGAAAAGGAGTACTTGTGGCACCTTAGAGACTAACCAATTTATTTAAGCATAAGCTTTCGTGAGCTACAGCTCACTTCATCGGATGCATACTGTGGAAAATACAGAAGATGTTTTTATACACACAGACCATGAGAAAATGGGTGTTTAGCAAGAAAAGGTTTTCTCTCCCCTGACTCACTCTCCTGCTGGTAATAGCTTATCTAAAATAATCACTCTCCTTACAATGTGTATGATAATCAAGGTGGGCCATTTCCAGCACAAATCCAGGGTTTAACAAGAACATCTGGAGAACAGTGGGGGGGGGGAATAAACAAGGGGAAATAGGTTACTTTTTATAATGAATCAACCATTCCCAGTCTCTATTCAAGCCTAAGTTAATGTGTATCCAATTTGCAAATTAATTCCAATTCAGCAGTCTCTTGTTGGAGTCTGTTTTCAAAGTTTTTTTGTTGAAGGATAGTCACTTTGAGATCAGAAATCGAGTGACCAGAGAGATTGAAGTGTTCTCCAACTGGTTTATGAATGTTATAATTCTTGACATCTGATTTGTGTCCATTTATTCTTTTACGTAGAGACTATCCAGTTTCACCAAAGTACATGGAAGAGGGGCATTGCTGGCACATGATGGCATATATCACATTGGTAGATGTGCAGGTGAACGAGCCTCTGATAGTGTGGCTGATGTAATTAGGCCCTATGATGGTGTCCCCTGAATAGATATGTGGGCACAGTTGGCAACGGGCTTTGTTGCAAGGATAGGTTCCTGGGTTAGTGGTTCTGTTGTCTGGTGTGTGGTTGCTGGTGAGTATTTGCTTCAGGTTGGGGGGCTGTCTGTAGGCAAGGACTGGCCTGTCTCCCAAGATTTGTGAGAGTGTTGGGTCATCCTTCAGGATAGGTTGTAGATCCTTGATAATGCATTGGAGGGGTTTTAATTGGGGGCTGAAGGTGACGGCTAGTGGAGTTCTGTTATTTTCTTTGTTAGGCCTTGTTAGGGGGCTTATTCCTTCACCCACTTACTTCCCTGGTCCTTCTCGCATGAACGGAGAGCAACAATACCCGAAGTCCAAAGGTGCAAACAATTCGATGTTTATTGGGGTGAACTTCCAGCAAGCATGATTCCAGTTTCCTTCCTTAGTATCCTCCTTCCCAGCTCTGACACCACAGAGCCTTACACCTGTGTCCCTGTTCCCATTCCTACCCTTAGCCAAACATGATTCCAACTTCCTTACTCCCATTCCCTGTTCCCATTTCCCCCTTTAGCAAAACATGATTCCAATTTTCTTACCCCCATTCCCTGTTCCCATCTCCCCCACACACCCACCCCCTCCCACCCACACCCACCCACTTCCTTATTGACTACAGATTATATAGTAAAACTTGAGTTCTGCTTAGCTATACCTTAACCAATCATTTTCCTGAAATTTAACTAACCAGTCCTAACATATTGTAACATGATTATGTAACCAATTATATCCCACCACCTTAATTAGTTTACACCCAGCAAAATTAATTATACAGCAGACAGGAACAATCACAGAACCAGACAGAGATTATACAGACAAACAATAGCAAAGTGGGAACTATAGTGATAAGACAATACAGAAGTGAGGATTTCACATCCCAGCTATTGATAAGCGAGTTCTTGCCAGACAGGATGCTATCAAACTAAGTTTCCTTTTACATTTTCTAGGCACTTCCCTTTCTCTGGAGGTGATAGGAATACAATTCTGTCCTGATAGTGCCTAACAGCCCAATAGCACCTTATTTCAATGTGACTAGTTTGGAATGTGAGGATGTGACTGTTCGCTTCCTAGCTTATGGCTGCCTCTGCTGCTTAGCCAAAGGCCTTAGCCTAAGAACAGGGCCTCAGACTGTCACAGTAAGAGAAGGCCCTTACACCAGCAGACAGTGATTTTGATTCTTTCTTTTATACCTCTAGAACTAGCCAAGTGATAAGAATACACCTAAATTCTTAAAGTACAGGCCTTTGCAGACAGGCCTGAATATCTTTATCCTAACAGGCCTGTCCTGTAGTAGGTGACTTCTGGGAACTCTTCTGGCTCTATCAATCTGTTTCTTCACTTCCGCAGGTGGGTATTGTAGTTGTAAGAATACTTGATAGAGATCTTGTAGGTGTTTGCCTCTGTCGGGGGGGTTGGAGCAAATGCGGTTGTATCGCAGAGCTTGGCTGTAGACAATGGATCTTGTGGTGTGGTCAGGGTGAAAGCTGAAGGCATGTAGGTAGGAATAACGGTCAGTATGTTTCCGGTATAGGGTGGTGTTTATGTGACCATCAAGGATCTACAACCTATCCTGAAGGACGACCCAACACTCTCACAAATCTTGGGAGACAGGCCAGTCCTTGCCTACAGACAGCCCCCCAACCTGAAGTAAATACTGACCAGCAACCACATACCACAAAACAGAACCACTAACCCAGGAACCTATTCTTGCAACAAAGCCCGTTGCCAACTGTGCCCACATATCTATTCAGGGGACACCATCACAGGGCCTAATAACATCAGCCACACTATCAGAGGCTCGTTCACCTGCACATCTACCAATGTGATATATGCCATCATGTGCCAGCAATGCCCCTCTGCCATGTACTTTGGTCAAACTGGACAGTCTCTACGTAAAAGAATAAATGGACACAAATCAGATGTCAAGAATTATAACATTCATAATCCAATTGGAGAACACTTCAATCTCTCTGGTCACTCGATTTCTGATCTCAAAGTGACTATCCTTCAACAAAAAAACTTTGAAAACAGACTCCAACAAGAGACTGCTGAATTGGAATTAATTTGCAAATTGGATACACATTAACTTAGGCTTGAATAGAGACTGGGAATGGTTGATTCATTATAAAAAGTAACCTATTTCCCCTTGTTTATTCCTCCCACCCCACCCCACCCCCCACTGTTCCCCAGATGTTCTTGTTAAACCCTGGATTTGTGCTGGAAATGGCCCACCTTGATTATCATACACATTGTAAGGAGAGTGATCATTTTAGATAAGCTATTACCAGCAGGAGAGTGAGTCAGGGGAGAGAACCTTTTCTAGTGATAAACATCCATTTTCTCATGGTCTGTGTGTATAAAAACATCTTCTGTATTTTCCACAGTATGCATCCGATGAAGTGAGCTGTAGCTCACGAAAGCTTATGCTTAAATAAATTGGTTAGTCTCTAAGGTGCCACAAGTACTCCTTTTCTTTTTGCGAATACAGACTAACATGGCTGTTACTCTGAAACCTTTTTATTTGACTGTTTCTCTTCAGTTGCTACTTGTACTTTGTCATCTTTCATCCTCTCATCCTTACTAGGATATAGAGAATCTCCATTAATAGATCCTTCCCTAAGGGATGTCTCTGTCCAAGCCATGTGCTCTTCTACACCTGTCAGCTTTCCGCCAGCCCTTACTTTACAAACTCCTCTTCAACCTTTTTAATTTTACGTGTCAGCAATCTGGTTCTGTTTTCGTTGAGGTAGAGCCCAACAGAGCTTCTTGTATAGACTCCTCCTTTCCCAAAACATTTCCCAATTCCTAATAAACCTAAACCTCTCCTCCATTGTCTCATCCATGCACTGAGACCCTGAAATTCTGCCTAACTGGCCAGGCACGTGGAACAGAAACATTTCAGAGAATGCACCATGGACATTCTGGACTTTAATCTCTTACCTAGCAGCCTAACTTTGGCCTCCTGGACCTCTCTCTTACGTTTCCATATGTCACTGGTACCTACATGTGCCACAACCACTGGCTCCTCTCCAGCACTGCTCCAGTCTGTCTAGATGTCTTGAGAAATCTACAGCCTTCACATCTGGCAGGCAATTCATCATGTGGTTCTCCCTGTCATCACAAACCCAATTATCTATATTTCTAATAATTGAATCCCCCATTAGTATTACCTGCCTCTTCCTAATAACTGGGGTCCTTTCCCCCAGAGGGGTATCCTCAGTGCGAGAGGATACCATGACCTCATCTGGGAGGATGCTCTGAACTATAGGATCGTTTCCCTCCACTCCAGCTTGATGTTCTCCTTCCCCAAGATGTTCATCTTCCTCGACAGCAAGCACAGAGGCTGTTAGACTGAGTGTGGGAACACGCTGCTGTGTCCAGGAAAGTCTCTCTGTCTCATTTAACTCCTCCAGTTCATCTACTCTGGCCTCAAGAGCCCATAGTTGGTTTCTGAGGGCCATGAGCTGCTTGCACTGAATGCACACGTACAACACCTGCCCACAAGTCAGGAAATCATACATGCTGCATTTAGTGCAATAAACTGGATAGCCCCCACTCTGCTGTTTGACTTCTGCCTGCATTATTGTTCCTCTTGCAGCTTTGGCAGGGAGGGGGTTTGTGTGTTTATTTATTTTTTTTATTTTTTGTTTTTTTTTTGTTTTGTTTTGTTTTGTTCTTTTGTTGGGGAGTGTTTGTTGGTCTAAGTTTAGAGAATATTACGTGTATCTGGCTCTCATAATCCCGCACTAAACTACCTCACAAATCCCCTGTTTGTGGCTCCTGTTTGCTAGCTCCTGTGGCTGTTTAGGAGCTGTCTTTTTAAACCCTTGCTTTCCCTAAGTAGCCCCGCTCCCCCTTGTCAAGGGATCCTAAAGGGATTAGGGATCAATGGATGGCAGGCTCGGGCCTCTTTAAGAAGCTCTCAGGCTTGCCTAGCAGGCCACTGGGGTCAACACACAGAGCCCCCACTAAAAACTTCAATCAAATAGGCACATGGCATGCAGCAAGCACACAGCAAACAGACAACAAAATCACCCGGGTAGCCTGGTTGTTTGGGAATCAGAGACAGAACTGCAGGCGGAGACATGGTTTTTCTATAGGAGTTTGCAGATCTTCATCCTATGAGTGGTGCATGAAGAGGAATTTCCCTCTGTCCCCAAAAGCCCAGCGTCTTTCTGCTGAGATGAGGCTGAGAGACACTGCTCTTTGTTCTGTTCTAGTATTATGTTTGTGTTCTGCTGCTGAACCTCATTAGCCTACATTGCTGCTGTGCCATGCTGAATTAGAACAAGAAGATGCAGCATAGCAAGACAAGAAAGGGAAGCTCTATGGGCACAAGCAGCATCATGGGGACAGCCAACCAAATGCAGCTTTGCAAAAGGGAGGCAGCAGCTTAATTACCCTCGAAAACTTAGCCTTTTAGCTGGTTGCCTGCATGTATTTAAATCAAGGGCTGATCTTTTACATTCTTCACTGATGATAGGAGACAGTAGAAGAAAGCTCTCCCTTCCCCTCCAAAGCAACAGAAAATACTCCGAAGGGATACATTTGCCACCAATAGAAATAGTTTGAACATATGGATCTCAGTGTCAGCAAAATCCCCATTGTCTTCAACAGGAATTAAAGAGTGAAGAATCAATCTACTGATCCATTTAATAATTTCTAGCTCTCTAGTGGCATCCCTTAATCCATCATTTTTGAAGTTACAACCCTGCTCAACATTTAATCCATTACACATAGTACAGATGGAAACTTCCGACAAATCAGAAGGAACTTGAAAGACACAGCAAAAATACAGAAAAATCTGAAATTGAGAGCTGGGCTTTAGTGACTAGATTCATAGATTCATAGATACTAAGGTCAGAAGGGACTGTTATGATAATCTAGTCCGACTTCCTGCACAACGCAGGCCACAGAATCTCACCCACCCACTCCTGTGAAAAACCTCTCACCTATGTCTGAGCTATTGAAGTCCTCAAATCGTGGTTTAAAGACTTCAAGGAGCAGAGAATCCTCCAGCGAGTGACCCATGCCTCATGCTACAGAGGAAGGCGGAAAACCTCCAGGGCCTCTTCCAATCTGCCCTGGAGGAAAATTTCTTCCCAACCCCAAGTATGGGCAAGATTCACCAGCCAGATACCCAGGAAAGAATTTTCTGTAGTAACTCAGATCCCACCCCATCTAACATCCCATCACAGGCTATTGGGCCTATTTACCATGAATATTTAAAGATCAATTAATTACCAAAATCATGTTATCCCATCATACCATCTCCTCCATAAACTTATTGAGTTTAATCTTAAAGCCAGATAGATCTTTTACCCCCATTGCTTCCCTTGGAAGGCTATTCCAAAACTTCACTCCTCTGATAATTAGAAACCTTTGTCTAATTTCAAGTCTAAACTTCCCAATGACCAGTTTATATCCATTTGTTCTTGTGTCCACATTGGTACTGAGCTTAAATAATTTTTCTCTCCCTCTCCAGTATTTATCCCTCTGATATATTTATAGAGAGCAATCATATCTCCCCTCAACCTTCTTTTAGTTAGACTAAACAAGCCAAGCTCCTTGAGTCTCCTTTCATAAGACAGGTTTTCCATTCCTCGGATCATCCTAGTAGCCCTTCTCTGTACCTGTTCCAGTTTGAATTCATCCCTCTTAAACATAGGAGACCAGAACTGCACACAGTATTCCAGGTGAGGTCTCACCAGTGCCTTGTATAACGGTACTAAAATCTCCTTATCTCTACTGGAAATACCTCGCCTGATGCATCCCAAGACCACATTAGCTTTTTTCACGGCCATATCACATTGGCGGCTCATAGTCATCTTATGATCAACCAATACTCCAAGGTCCTTCTCGTCCTTCATTACTAATTGATGAGTCCCCAGCTTATAACTAAAATTCTTGTTATTAATCCCTATATGCATGACCTTACACTTCTCACTATTAAATTTCATCCTATTACTATTACTCCAATTTACAAGGTCATCCAGATCCTCCTGTAGGATATCCCTGTCCTTTTCTAAATTGGCAATACCTCCCAGCTTTGTATCATCCTCAGACTTTATTAACACACTCCCACTTTTTGTGCCGAGGTCAGTAATAAAAAGATTAGTTCTAGCAAGCTCAGGTTTCTGATCTCATTTCCTTAAAAAAAAACATTTCAAATGTCCCTCTATTTTGTTTTCTGGCTCCCTAAGATAGAAAAAAATCTAATTTATTCCTAGTGTTTTTGTACTTTTATCTTAAACACTTTATATTGGACATTTTCTAAGCCATCATTAAATCTCCTGCAATGTTATTTTTTTTAACATTCAGATTAAATTTAGAAAGCTGAAGGAAAACATTACACTACACTCTGTCCAGTGCAAAGTTAACTGACTGATTGTCAGGCTCAACGGGTAGTTATCAATGGCTCCATGTCTAGTTGGCAGCCGGTATCAAGTGGAGTGCCCCAAGGGTCGGTCCTGGGGCCGGTTTTGTTCAATATCTTCATAAATGATCTGGAGGATGGTGTGGATTGCACTCTCAGCAAATTTGCGGATGATACTAAACTGGGAGGAGTGGTAGATACGCTGGAGGGGAGGGATAGGATACAGAAGGACCTAGACAAATTGGAGGATTGGGCCAAAAGAAATCTGATGAGGTTCAATAAGGATAAGTGCAGGGTCCTGCACTTAGGACGGAAGAACCCAATGCACAGCTACAGACTAGGGACCGAATGGCTAGGCAGCAGTTCTGCGGAAAAGGACCTAGGGGTGACAGTGGACGAGAAGCTGGATATGAGTCAGCAGTGTGCCCTTGTTGCCAAGAAGGCCAATGGCATTTTGGGATGTATAAGTAGGGGCATAGCGAGCAGATCGAGGGACGTGATCGTTCCCCTCTATTCGACATTGGTGAGGCCTCATCTGGAGTACTGTGTCCAGTTTTGGGCCCCACACTTCAAGAAGGATGTGGATAAATTGGAGAGAGTCCAGCGAAGGGCAACAAAAATGATTAGGGGTCTGGAACACATGAGTTATGAGGAGAGGCTGAGGGAGCTGGGATTGTTTAGCCTGCAGAAGAGAAGAATGAGGGGGGATTTGATAGCTGCTTTCAACTACCTGAAAGGGGGTTCCAAAGAGGATGGCTCTAGACTGTTCTCAATGGTATCAGATGACAGAACGAGGAGTAATGGTCTCAAGCTGCAGTGGGGGAGGTTTAGATTGGATATTAGGAAAAACTTTTTCACTAAGAGGGTGGTGAAACACTGGAATGCGTTACCTAGGGAGGTGGTAGAATCTCCTTCCTTAGAGGTTTTTAAGGTCAGGCTTGACAAAGCCCTGGCTGGGATGATTTAACTGGGAATTGGTCCTGCTTCGAGCAGGGGGTTGGACTAGATGACCTTCTGGGGTCCCTTCCAACCCTTATATTCTATGATTCTATGATTCTATGACTGCTGCTGTGTAACCTGTTATAGGTTAAAAAAGAAAAACAAAACATCCTTTCCCAAATCAAATTCACTTTCCTTCAAAATCACATGTGAAAATGAGAGCAAGATGCTTTTTGGTGGTTTAGATGGTGCTGTTCTTTTCAGTTATCTGTGAATTTCCCTGAAGGGAAGTTTCCAGTTTACAATGAAAATAACACTTCAACTTTCTGAACCTCTGCTAGCATCATGGGATGTACAGTCAAATAGGCAGGAAAGGTAAGGAATCATCCCCACTCTCCAGATCGATGTGTAAGAACCCTCTGTTCCGCATCCTCGCTCTCCTATATAGAAATGAGGGGATCATCTGTCTCCATAACACAATATTCCACTTGCTTACAGCTCCATAAGGAGCTCTCCAAGGTCTAAATGAGGAGGGTGCGAAGAATGAGGGAGGGAGGGCTGTGGCAGGAGATAGCTTGATACCTAAACAGTTAATGAGGGGTCTGCACAACTTTCTTTCTGACCTCCTGCTTGTTCCATGCAGGAACAAAACCCATCTTGAATGAAGAATTTGGAGGTAATTCCAAGGAGACGTTCATGGAGGTTTTTTTCCCCGAGGCATTTATGTGGATTTTCTCACAGAAAAGAATCATGTGATCCAGTAAGCAAATATTGGAAGTTCAAAAATGGATTTCATAAAATCATGCCGCTAATGCCATCTCCGGTGTGAAGTTATACCAGGGATGAACATGTTCTATTGAATTTGGAGGTGGAAAAGACCAAATTCATTCAACTAGTTCTTCCCCTTGTCATGGCAGAATTGTTCCCTACAGAACAGTTTAACAGCACAGGCACTGACTTTTATTTTTCCTGGAAGAGGCTCCACCCCTGCTCTGCCCCAAGCCCCCACCAGCACTCCACCCCTGCTCCCAGGCCCTGCCCTCACCCCGCCTCTTCCTGCCCCTGCCCCGCCTCTTCCCTTGAGGCCCCACCCTCACTCTGCTTCTTCTCACCCCTGCTCTGCCCCATCTCCCACGGCAGCCTACCCGCCTGCCATTCTCCACCCCACCCTGTGGCTGGTGGGTGCTGACCCCTCCCCCCAATTTTTTCCCATGTGTGCTTGAGCCACGGAGCACTCCTGGAGTCAGCACCTGTGGTTTCTAGAGCTGAGAGAGACCTCATTTTAAATGCCTGAAGGGATGAATCTTCCACCTGTTCCTTTGGGAGTCAAATCCACAATCTAACAGATGTCACTATACACACAGTTATTACATTCTTCCTTTCTACCACCTGGGCAATCTCTATATCTTTAGTTCTTCACTAATATGACAGGGTTCTTTGTCCCAAAGTTAGTTTTAGTGTTCTTTCCGTGTATATTTCAGCAGCTTCAAAAGACAAACTCTTGGGGGGGAAATAGTTTGCAAAGGAAACATTCCATTACGTTTTCAGAAGCTATTTTTGTACTTTGGGTGGATCCATGAAGGGGACTTAGGTATTGCAATGCTGAGTGTCACGGCACCTATCTTTTAGGTGCCTAGAAAATCCGGGAACAACACTCTGATCAACAAATCCTGAGTTAAGTGCCTATGCACCCTATACAGTGAACAGGGAAAGATAGGCGCCTGAGAATGCAAAGCACAAAATCTACTATGCTAGGTAGGAACTGACCTAAGATAGTCAATCGGAGAGGCAGCTCAGAGGGGCATGTGCTAAGCCTCACTCGCCTCACTGAGATAGGCTCCTGAGTTCAGACTGAACAAAGGCCCCTAGCTCTGTTTAGCAATCCATGAATGGGAACTATTTGCCTGTAGTCAAGTGACTTAAGTGCCTAAAGTACTTCTTCATATGACACACAGTCAACCTGTGGAACTTGTTGGCACTTTGTGAAGGACAAAACTATAATGGGGTTCAAAAGCGAATTAGATAAGTTCATGGAGAAAAGATCCATCAATGGCTATTAGCTAAGATGGTCCGCTATGCACCCCATACTCTGGATGTCCCTAGCCTCCGATTGCCAGAAGTTGGGAGTGGATGACAGGGGATGGATCACTCTATGATTGTATGTTCTGTTCATTCCCTCTAAACCAACTGACTCTGGCCATTGTTGGAAGACAGGATACTGGGCTAGATGGACTATTAGTCTGACCCAGTATGGCTGTTCTTATGTAAAGGGTTTCTTGAGGGAATGAGCAAGCACTTGCCTCACACCACACAAAATGGCTAGAGGCAGTGGTGATGGTGCCCATCTTATTGCTTTTAGCCCAGTGGTTGGAGCAGTCACTGGGATGTGGGAGATCCTGGGTTCAGTACCCCTCCTCTAATCACTCTTTAATTATGTATCCACAGTGGGACAGCTTCAACAGGTGCACCTGAGGATGCTCCACATCAAAATATCCCATAGCTTAGTGGTTAGAATACCTTCCTGAGACATGGGAAACACCTTTTCAAATCCTTTCTCCTCCCCTGTCTCCCACGTCCCAAGTGACTGCTCCAACCACTGGGCTGAAAGTTGTAAGATCAGCATCTCCTCTTCCAGAGGGATTTTGAATGGGACAAAATCTGGTAGGCACCCTCTGAGCATGCCTACAGGATTAGGCCTCACATGTGAGTTAGGCAGCTGAATATCTTTCCTCACCTGGTTTGTAGATTACTCCGGGACTTAGGAGGCATAGGTCCAGACACCTACTGGGAGGCAGCAGTACGCATGCCCAGAGGCTGAAACATAGGCTGTGATGCTGTATGATTAAAGATGACCACTTATATCACTGATATTTTCACTGTTATACAGTTGCAACGAATCTTGCACAAAGTGTATAATGTAAGATGTCAATGAAAAAGTTAAAATCTAACTGATAAGATTATCCTGATAAAATCCATGTATCACCTTTGTATCTAAATTTATGGATATTGGCTATGTATTTGTAGCTCCAACATGTGTTTTGTTCCTGGGTGACACCCTCCAGATAGATTTACATAATGGCTAGACAGCTTTGTGCTGATGGCCCGTTAAAGACACTTTCCTGTGGATGCCGCAGAAAGAATATAGGCATTTGCAACCCCTGTGATTCAGCAAACCATCTAAGAACATCTGATATGCTCATGTGACCCTGGACTCCATCTTGGGCCAGTGACTTTCCATACATAGGGGCTGTGGGCTTTGTTTGGGGCAGGAAACTTCCATGCACAGGGCAAAGAATATGAAAGACCTCTGAGATACCTCCATTTTGCCTCTTTCCTGCTCTAATTCACTGGACAGTTGATTAGGACTAAAAGGACTGAGGACCTTCCAATCTTTTGGAAGTTACCAGAGAGACTTTTGCAAGCCAGCAGTCTGTTCCATCACTGCTATACACCCAATACAAGGACTTTGCAACCACTTGCATGTTTATAACCTATTAACCATTGATAACTCTCTTCTTTTCTTTTATTAATAAATCTTTAGTTAGTTTACTAAGGATTGGCTGAGAGCATTATATTTGGGTAGGATCTGAGATTCATATTGACCTGGAGATAAATGTCTGATCCTTTGGGATTAGTACAACATCACAAATGATGAAATTGGTTTTCAATATCCCCTCACTATATTAGACTTGGTTGTGTGGTTGGGAGCCAAGAGCTGAAATAGCTAAAGAGGACTGTTTTTGGCTTCTGGTTAACCAGTGTGGTACTGCAGAAGCTGACTACTGGCTTGGTTACTCTAATTATAGAGTAAACCACCAGTTTTGGTGGATTGTCTGCCCTATTTCTGGCAGTCTGCCCTGAATGTGGCATTCTCAGTGTCGCCCACCCCTGGCATCTGGTCACATACGCAACAAGGGAACTTTTAACCTGAAAAACTTAGGCACCAAGTGAATTTAGGCACCTACAGGGCTCAGTGGGAGTTTTATGGATTTCAGTGGAGCCAAAACTGTGACTTAGATGAGTGAGGTTTTGTGGGTGTTGTGTATTTTTTCGGTTTTATGGTTTTTTTAGGGGAGGGGTTCTGTTCAGTTTGTAGAAGCTGGCAGGGGCAGTGTGCTGTGAGAGAAGCAGAGCCCTGATTAGGGGACGGGGATTCCCTGCTGGGGATCCTATAAAGACATTCAAACAGTCACCCAGCAGCATAGGAGCCAGCAAACGGAGCTGTAAATAAGGGAGTTTGGGTGGGAGTTTGGAAGGAGAGTTTGAGGGGGTGGTTCTGGTTTTGTTTTTGTTTTTTGTTTTCTTTTTCCTTGACAGAACTTTAGGTGGGAAGGTTATGACAGATACAGAGGAAGCAATGGTAGTGACCCAAGCAATGGAAGAGACAATGAAGATGTCTGGATGTGGAAGCTGTGGGATGTACATAATCCTGGAGCAGGTATCTATATGAAGTGCTGCCTGATACAGATGACGGAAGAGAAGATCCGAGGTTTGGAGATGCAGGTGGAAACTATGGTTGAGTTTTGAAGAGGTTCAAACAGATGATAGAAGAAAGGCAAGAGGAGGCTGAAGGGAAAAATCAAGACTTGAAGGTGCAAGCTGAACTGAAGAACTCTTAGAGGAGACTGCTGAGTGAGGAAAGTGGCCAATGGAAGCATGTGATTACAAGAACCAGGCGGAAGAAAAGACCCACTAGTAAAGGAGAAATAGAGTTCAGGAACATGTTTATTGAGTTGGAAAATGTAACTGAAGATGGGAGGGCAAGGAAGAAGAGAAGAAAGGCTATTCCTATAAGTAGAGGGGAAGAGTCATTGGAGCCCCAGGAGAATACAGGAAGACTCACAGAAGATTGCAAGTCCTTGTGTCTTTTATTCTCCCTTGCAAGCAGAAAGAACAAGAAGAAGGCGTGGGAACACACCTTCATCAGGAAAGGTGAGTCTACATGACTGGGGACTCCCCATTAAGAAGAACAGACAGGCCTGTCTCCAGAAAACAGATCCAGAGAACAGAAGGCTGTGCTGTCTGCCTGGAGCTAAGATTTGGGATGTGGATCTGAGGCTGAAGAGGATCCTACTGGCAGAAGGAAAGAATCCACTTATTGTCCTTCATGTGGGAACAAATGATACAGCTCAGTTCTCACTGGAACATATCAGAGGAGACTGTGCCAGGCTGGGGAAGACGCTTAAGAAAATGGAGGCTTAGGTGACTTCAGTGAGATTCTACCTGTCCCTAGAGGAGGATAATGAAGGCGAGACAAGATTATGACCATCAATCAGATGGTTCAGGCATGGGTGCTAAAAGGAGGCCTTCGGAAAATTTGACCACTGGCAAGCATTCAAAAAAAGAGGACTGTTCTCATGGAATAGACTCCACCTGAGTAGGGAGGGAAATAGACTTTTGGGATGGAGGTTGGCACAACTCATTAAAATAATTTTAAACTAGGAACTCGGGGGACATGGTTGGAAGATGCTCATGTAATCTTCATGCCTGATTCTAACACTGAGCAGAAGGAAAATCAAGTAAGAGAGGATACAGCAATGGAGAAAGGAACAGCAGTGGATAGGAGAATGGACAATAAGAGGAAAGATAGTTTCACTGGTATTGGCACTAACAGTCAGGTAGGTGATACTGGCAGTAGAATGACTGTACCCAATTGGGCAAGGAATGTGGGTGAAGCCAAGCAGCAAAAACTAAGATATCTGTACATCAGTGCAAGAAGCCAGGGTAACAAAATGGAGAAACTAGAACTACTGGTGCAGGAAGTGAAACCAGAGATTACAAGATAACAAACATGGTGGAATAGTAATCATGACTGGAATCATGAAGGAAAGACAGAAATAGACATAAAGAAAAAGACATAAAGACTGGCAGAGTAACATTGTATATTAATGATTAAGTGAACTCTAAAGAAATTAGAAATGATGGAATGTATAAGACAGAGTCTGTTTGGGCCAAAATCACTTTGGGGAAGAAAGCTGCTAATGGTTCCCCTGGGCTAGTACTTGGAGTGTGCTACAGACCCTCAGGATCCAATCTGGATATCTATTGAGATTTCTTTAATGTTTTAAATGAAATAAATACTACTGGGAATTGTGTGATTATGGGAGATTTTAACTTCTCAGATATAGATTGGAGGACAAGTGTTACTAATAATAGTAGGGCTCATATTTTTCTGGATGTGATAGCTGACAGATTCCTTCATCAATTAGTCACTGAACCAACAAGAGGTGATGCCATTTTTGATAGGTATTGGTGAGCAATGATGACGTCATTGAAGAACTGATTGTAGAGCAGAACCTTGGTTTGAGTGATCATGAGCTAATTCAATTTAAACTAACTGGAAGGATAAACAAAAATAGATCTGCAACAAGGGTCCTTGATTTCAAAAAAGCTAACTTAAAAAAAGTAAGGGAATTATGGATGTGGATAGATCTGAAAAACTCAAGGATCTGAATGTGGAGGAGGCTTGGAATTGCTTTAAATCAAAGTTGCAAAAGCTATCTGAAGCCTGCATCCCAAGCATTCATAGGGAAGGGTTGCAGACCAAGCTGAATGAGTAAGCGTCTCAAAAGGTGATTAAGAGAAAGCAGAAAGCCTACAAAAAATGGAAGATGGGATGGATCAGCAAGGAAAGCTACCTGTTAGAGGTCAGAAACTGAAGGCATAAAGTGAGAACTGCCAAAAGCCAAGCAGAGTTAGACATGCAAAGGGAATTCAAACCAATAGTAAAAGGTTCTATATCCATATAAATAAAAAGAAAACAAGAAAAGAAGAAGAGGGATCGCTAAGCATTGAGGATGGGGTGGAGATTTAAGATAATCTAGGCATGGGCCAACACCTAAACAAATACTTTTGCCTCAGTTTTTAAAAAGTGTAATGAGGAGCTTAGGAGTAGTTGGCAGAGTGGCTAATGGGAACAAGGCTACAGAGGTAGAAATGACCACATTCGAGGTGGAAGTCAAACTCAAACAATTTAATGGGACCAAATTGGGGGACCCAGATAATCTCAATCCAAGAATATTAAAGGAATTGGCACATGAAATTGCAAGCGCAATAGCAAGGATTTTTAATCAATATGCAAACTCGGGGGTCATACCCTATGACTGGAGAATTGATAATATAGATCCTATTTTTAAGAAAGGGGATAAAAGTGATCCAGGAAACTACAGGCCTATTAGTTTGACCTCAATTGTATGCAAGGTCTTGGAACACATTTTGAAAGAGAAAGTAGGTAAGGACATAAAGGTTAGTGGTAATTGGGATAAAATATAACACGGTTTTACAAAATGTAGATCATGCCAGACCAACCTGATCTCCTTCTTTGAGAAGATAACTGACTTTTAGACAAAGGAAATGCAGTAGATCTAATCTACCTGGATTTCAGTAAGGCATTTGATACAGTTCCACATGGGAAATTATTAGTTAAATTAGAGAAGATGGGGATTAATATGAGAATTGAAAGGTGGATAAGGAACTGGTTAAAGACTACAACAGGTCATACAGAAAGGTGAACTGTCAGGCTGAAGGGATGTTACAAGTGGAGTTCCTCAGGGATCAGTCTTGGGACCAATCTTATTTAAAGTTTATATTACTGATTTTGGCATAAAAAGAGGGAGTGTGCTAATAAAATTTGTGGATGACACCAAGTTGGGAGGCATTTCCAGTACAGAGGAGGACCGGAATATCGTATCAGAATATCTGGATGACCTTGTATGCTGAAGTAATAGAAATGGGATGAAATTTAATAGTGCAAAGTGCAAGGTCATGCATCTAGGGACTAACAAAAAAATTTGCTATAAGCTGGGGACATATCAGTTGAAAATGACAGAGGAGGAGAAAGACCTGAGTGTATTGGTTGATCACAGGATGGCTATGTGATGTGGCTGTGAAAAAGGCTAATGCAGTCCTCTGATGGCCGATGATGGAACACTAGATGGGGAGGGCTCTGAGTTACTAGACAATTCTTTCCCAAGTGTCTGGCTGCAGGATCTTTCCCACTTGCTCAGGCCGTATTTGGGGTTTGGAAGGAATTTTCCCCCAGGTCAGATTGGCAGAGACTCTGGGGGCGGTTTGCTTTCCTTTGCAGCATGGGGCACAGGTCACTTGCAGGTGTAAACAAATGTAACTTGAAGTCTTTAAACCATAATTTGAGGACTTCAGAAACTCAGCCAGAGGTTAAGGTTTATTAAAGTAGTGGGTGGGTGAGGTTCTATGTCCTGTGATGTGCAGGAGGTCACACTAGATGACCATGAAGGTCCTTTCCAACCTTAAAGTCTATGAGTGCATGAGTCTAAAATAGGGACTTAGGCACCTAAGTGCTTTCACGGATCCAGTCCTTTGTATCTGCTGCATCGTTTTCTACATTATATTTTTTGTAAATGTGTATATTTAGATAGTACACAGGCATTGCGCTAACTCTATAAATATATGAGGTAACTAATTGCACCAATCCATATTCTGTGTAAACATCTGTAGCTAAAATTACAATATAATTACATATACATAAATATTTCATTAACTAGGAATTATACATTATTATGTTTCTAATGAAAGTGATGTATGGAAGAGCCTTTTTGTTATTTGCGGCACCATGAATCTGCCTTTGAGTTATTTTCGTTTAGAAAAGTTGAGTTACAAAAGATGACAATTGTTCAACTCATGCCATTCTTCACTTACACTTGTATTAAACCTGCTGTTAATTGCTAACTCTAGAATGTCAGAATGGCATTAATATTTTGTTAGAAAGTACTTGAAAAAAGTAAATGTGCCTCAACTCCTACTTCAAAAACAACTGCACGAAGGTAAAGGTGATCTTTTAGGGACAGATTCATCAAGCTTTATTCAAGCCAGAGAAATTAATAGGCTTAGTCAATGTGGACATGAGCTATTTCTTATAAGTAGCTAGAGAAATCTGCCCCTTTGTGTTTATATGTTGTTTAATAAATGAAAAAGCTTTCATCTTTGTCTTTTGGTTTTACCATATGTATTGAACATACACTGTGTTATCAACTGTTCTTGATATTAGCCAATATAAGACTTAGGCCCAGATCCTCAAAGGTATTAAAGAACCTAATTTCAAAGACAATAAATACATTCAAGGATCAGGGCCTTAGATGCTATCGCCCAAAGCATCGGGGTAGCTTCATTAACTTAAATGGAACCATCCCAGTTTACACCAGCCAAACATTTGGCTCTGTACAGGAAAGATTGTCCCCAGCAATGGGTAAAATAAAGAGTTGAACTTAAGTTGCTTGAGTTGGATCCAGATCAAGGGGCAAAGGTCCCCAAAATTTGAAGGTGTTTGGGCTCAATGGATTTGACTCAGGCCCATCAATAATAAATGGAAAGCACGAGAGTGTTAAAACGTGATTCATGGTTTTAATTCTGTGAACATTCCAGTTCAAGAAATAAAAATAACAAAATGCTACAATGACACCCTAAAGCTGTTTCAAAGCTTTCATTTTTTTCCTCAAATTGTTTGAGTTAGAGAAATTCATCTCTTCAGTAGAACAGAAGCAGGATCAGAGAGGTCAATACCTCTCAACAAACAGCATGATTGTTTCTAATTTCAATCATAAACTCCTACCTCTTAGCAAATGTTTTATGTGGAGAATAATTTCTGTGATCTTTAAACATCATAACAAATAATATTATTTAGAGGAAGGCAAAGGAATTTTTGGAACTATGTGCAAATCATGGGTTGTACAAAGGCAGATATAAAAAACCCACCATTTCAAACATCAGATATATGTACTTTTCATTGTATCAGCAGTAAAAGGAGTGAGGGGGGCAATTAATTTATGCAAAGCAGAGTTCTAGATCCTTGGCATAGTAGTCAGCTAGGTATATATCAGGAGTACTTCTTCCTGCCATTATTTGTAGACACCCACCTTGCCCTCCTATGTATTTCAAGTTTGCAGTACACCACGTCATGCAAAATGGTCAGAGAGTGGATGTAGCATGAGCAAGCTCTCTGACTTTCCATCTTGGATGCAAAACTCAAGTATTTAGCATCCATTTGGTCGAAAATCCCTTACTCCAGCACCTGAGTGGGGTAACTGTAGACATGAATCTAAAGCAGAAGAGTGAATAGAGAAGTGAGGCAGCCCATCAGATGAGGAGTAATGCTGCTACAGGCTCAGGTGTGTAATCTCTCATTAACGTCATTGTGAGTGACTGATGTTCAGCACTTATAAAATTAGGGCACTTACTGAAATGTGGCCTTAAAAGCCTAACGTTTTTGAAAAATCTTGGCCATAATTCCTTCTATTTCCAAATAGCATCAAGCTAAGGGTGGGTGAAGAGGACAAAGCTGAGGAAACTTCAAATGGATTAAACCAGCTGTTCACAGGTATAATTTCACTGAGCAGAATATTAACTCGTTTTATATATATATAATGGATATTGTAGAAGGTCACCAGACTTCATAAGCTATATAATTTCTCATAAATGGAGACCATTCAAATATGCATATTGTTTTTTAAAAAAAAAAAACTTTAATTTTTTTCCAATGTATATTGGAGAGATATTCAGAAATGCTTTTCCTTTAAGCAAGTTCTAACGGCTGTCACTATGATTTAAAGCCTTCCACAGAATCTCTTACCTAGGGTATGGCTGCCTAAATTACTTTGGCCCTAATTTTAGATAAACTGCTACAGGAAGTGTTGAATAAATGCATGAGTAAGCAAAGAAAAGCAAAACAGATATTTAACATTTGTGACTAGAGTTATCTTTTCAGAGTGTTTGAATGGAAGTAGTTTAAGTTTGTTAATTAGTTTCCACGAAAAAAAAATCATGCTCAAAGACATTACATTACATTCATCATCTTTCTAAAAGGCTTGTCACTGTATTATCACTGGCTAAAACACAACACAGATCAATTCCAGATGCATTTCCCCCTAAAATACCTCCTCATCCTTTAGCACAATAGCACCAAAGCATGAGGCGAGCTCTCCATATTAAAATGAATTTAGACTAAGAGTGTTATTCTGGGGGGAAAATATTAAGTCTATGACGTAAAAGATGGTGTCTTGGTCAGTTTTAATTCCATTGCAGAGATCCACATTCACATTGTGTACATCAGTTATTCTCCTGAGCTCTCATTTTTGTTAATACATTTGAGGGGATTACTAAACAAAGGCTTATTACATGACATTTGTACTTCTCAGCCTGATTTATGAAACAATTAGAGCAATATATTTCAGCAATAATAAAATGTCCTATAGTTTAAACTCCAGGCCCAATAGTTGTTTTACAGCAAATTCTGGAAGAGAAATTGAAGACTAAAGCAACTGCTCACCTCCGAACTGATTCTCTATTCCTTGCACAGCCAAAACTCCAAGTGATGTCAGTGTTAGTTTAGGTGAACCATGAATTCAGCATGGGGCTTTTATTATATAAATAATAAGAGTAAAGTTTAGGTGAGTGTGCAATGGGTGTATAAAAACTGTATATGGTCATAGAGAACTTTTTGTTTCAGTCACAGGGTCACAGCTAGAAATTATTACAGAGTGTACATCTAATTTGATCACAGATCCAATCCAACCATCTATTTAATCCAGTCCAAACTTAAGGAATCATATAAATTGTATTGAAAACAACACTACTTTCACCTTTTTTCTTCAATCATTTTTGACTGCTTTAGGTAGGTATGGTCAGATAAATTGTTCACTGGACACTGAAGATGGTTTATTAGTGCTTGATTCTAGAAGTGTTCTGTCTGCAGAAATTCCACTGAAACCAATGCTATTTTGAATGCTGACTGATGGATGGATCAAGCCTTTAATCAATAGGAAGGCCAAATTTCTAAAGACCAAAGGGAAAAAAGCTCTAGGAAGATGCATAAGAGAGTGATATTAAACATTTCTGTTTTTCATCTTGTATCTTTCAAAAGCACAAAAGGCATCGAAAAAAACATTAAAAGAAAAATCTAACATCTGTGAATAAGTAATGGCTGCATTTATGATCCAAAACACTATAGCACAATTCCCGGTGTTTGGCCAACTGCATTTGATTCATCAGAACATATGCATTCAGGGGTGGCTTGCAAGAATGGCATAAACCTCACCTTTGTACTCCCCTGATCTTGAGTCTGGACTGTGTTGGGTCAGTCCCTAGGCATAAGTCAAAGCAGTCTAAAGGTTGCTCTCATGATTGGCTGTCAGTGGCCTTAGGGGACCAAAATAGGAGCCATGGTTCAGCAGGACATAGGGAAGCCTTGTCCATGCCCTCTTCTTTCTAGCCATTCCTCCTATGACAGCAACTGGGCATAGAGAAGCAACACACCAGGGGACACGCATGCACTTCCCTATGGGAGGAGCTCTCTATATGGGGGAATGTCACAGGATGATAATAGCCCTTTAAGAAGGAGCAGGGCCAGTGTATTTGTGCCAGGTCAGCTGACCCTAATTGGGCTATAAGAGAAGGCATATGGGCCCTAGAGTGGGGAAGTCTGGGTGAATTAGGCTGGAGAGTCAGCCAGGAAAGGGGTAGAAAGAGCAGACATGGGGCTTTCATTGCTGGCTCCCTGGGAATAGGGAGACAGAGTGAAAACAGGAATAGGAATTTCCTTGGGAGTGTGACTGTCAGAGTCCCCTGGGAGGAGAGGTAGTGGAAACCTGCTGTTGAAAAAGGGGCCTCCAGGGAGAAACTCCTTTGTGGCAGTGCTCAAAAAAGAGAGCACAGAATATTCCTGAGGAAGCCCCAAAACAGGACCAACTGAGAGGTAAAGCGGGGGGGGGGAGGAACCTGAGAGCTCCAGGCTGAGGCAGTGTTTTTGCTCATGTCTGGGAAAATACAACTGCCTGGATAGGGACTCTAGATGGGGCAATGGTCCTTTATGAGCTGGGGAGAAGGCCAGCTTGGTGGAGGTGGTGGTGTTGTCTTTTAATCTCCTTTCTCTATAGCATCAGGCATGGGCATGGCTGGAGATGGGACAAGGTATAGGCTGTGGCCCTGAGCATTCTCTCTCTCTCTTAGGTGTTTGGCTGGCTGGTACATGCTCACATGCTCAGGGTCTAACTGCTGGCCATATGTGGATCAGGAAGGAATTTCTACCCAGCTCAGACTGGCAGTTACCTTAGAGAGTAGGGGGAGGATCACCTCTCCCTGTGGCGTGAGGATGGAGGTTACTTGCCAGGATTATCTGATTATATCTCCCTTCATCATGTTCCTGCTATTGCAGGGGCCTCAGGAATTGGTACACCTCAGTGCCTCATATTCTCTGCCTGTGTCACATAACAGTCTAACCTCCTGTGGGCTGTAATATTTTGGTCTAATTTTGGTGGGTGGGTTTACTGTGCTGGTGGCCTGTGATATACAGGATGTCAGACTAGACGATACGGTGGTCCCTGCCATTTGTAAACTCTGACTCTGTTACCTGGAGTAATGTTCCTGTGGCTGGCTAAGCTATTTTCATGGGTAGAATGTGCCAATGATAGGGCACCCAGTGGCCTCATCAGAAGATAAGCCAATATTTTTATCATAAGAAGTACTGAAAAGTATTCTTAGCCCTGGTCTACACTAGGACTTTAGGGTCGAATTTAGCAGTGTTAAATCAATGTAAACCTGCACCCGTCCACATGATGAAGCCCTTTTTTTCGACTTAAAGGGCTCTTAAAATCGATTTCCTTACTCCACCCGTGACAAGTGGATTAGCGCTTAAATCGGCCTTGCCGGGTCGAATTTGGGGTACTGTGGACACGATTCGACGGTATTGGCCTCTGGGAGCTGTCCCAGAGTCCTCTATTGTGACCGCTCTGGACAGCACTCTCAACTCAGATGCACAGGCCAGGTAGACAGGAAAAGAACCGCGAACTTTTGAATCTCATTTCCAGAGACTGTGGGATAGCTACCCACAGTGCAACACTCTGGAAGTCGACTCTTGCCTCGCTACTGTGGAAGCACTCTGCCGAGTTAATGCACTTAATGCACTTAGAGCATTTTCTGTGGGGGGACACACACTCGAATATATAAAACAGATTTCTAAAAAACCGACTTCTATAAATTCAACCTAATTTCGTAGTGTAGACATACCCTTAAGATTTTGATATTCCTCAAACTCAAATTAAGGAAGACCTTTTTTTTTTATTGGAGCTATTTTGTATCTGATTCACCACTGTGTTACTCCAACTTTTTCCCAAAGTGACTTCATTGAAATCAATCAAGTTACCCTCATCTGAAACTAGAGTATTAAAGAAATGAGTTGGGCTCTCTGTGATTTGACATATGGGACCAGATCATCAGTTGGTGAAAACTGGTTCCATTGAAGCCAATGGAGTAATGCTGACTGACACCAGCTGAGGATCCACTCTAATATTTAAGAGTAAATGTGTCAAAATTTTGGCTAATATAAACAGGCAGCGCTCTGTGAAGTTACACACAAGATGACGACCTGACTCTTTCGTAATGACTATTTAGGATACTAGAATTCTCCTTATGGCTTGCTTAAAACTGCAAAATTGATTAAAAGGTAACTCACTGGTGTGAGTGCTATATTGTATTCTGCTATTCCAAAGGCACAGTAATTCATATTCCCCAAGTTGTTTGGCTGCAGTTTGGTATCTATTTGTACCCATCAACATAGGAAATATTTTATAACATCCACAAAATGGGCAGTAAATACATAAGACCAGGGATGAGCTGCCAAAATCTTAATGGGTTCCCTTTTCACCCCACAGGGGCATCGTTGCCCACCCCCGCCCCCCAGGTCCTCTGCCCCATCCACCCCCCTCCTCTGTCCCCTGACTGCTACCAGAACTGGGCAGGAGGGTCTCGTGGGTCACCATTCTGGGTGCCCACCCCACCCCACCCCTAAGAGCCAGAGGGACCTGCCGGGAGGCGAGGTGGGAAGTCCCAGAGGTGCTTACCTGGGGCAGCTCCCAGGAAGCATCTGGCAGGTCCCTCTGGCTCCTAGGGGCGGGGAAGCGTAGCTGCAGGGGAGCAGGGGGAGCGGCGTTCCCCCCACTGATCACATCAAAAGTGGCACCTTAGACGCCGACTCCCTGGGTGCTCTGGGGCTGGAGCACCCATGGGGAAAATCTGGTGGGTGCAGAGCCCCCACCGGCAGCTCCCCACCCCGCACCCGGCCCCAGCCCACCTCTGCTCCGCCTCCTCCCCTGAACGCACCGCCCCGCTCTGCCTCTCCACCCCCTCCCCCGGCTTCCCGCGAATCAACTGTTCGGCAGGAAGCCCGGGAGGGCTGAGAAGCAGGCGGCTGCTTCACACTGAGGCCGAGGCTGGCGGAGGTGAGCTGGGGCGGAGAGCGGTTCCCCTGCATGTCCCCGCTACCCCCCAGGTTACCTGCTGCAGTGAATGTGGCCCTCCTCTCGCCCCCAGACCCCCCCCCCGCCCCAGCTCATCTCCGCCTCCCTGGGCCTGAGTGGGAAGCCGTGGCCTGATTCTAAGCCTGCCCCAGCTTCCCGCGTGAACAGCTGATTCGTGGGAAGCCTGGGGGGGCGGAGATGCAGAGTGGGGCAGTGAATTCAGAGGAGGAGGTGGAGCAGAGGTGAGCTGGAGCCGGGGGTGGGGCGGGGAGCTGTCGGTTGGTGCTCTGCACCCACCAGATTTTCCCCTTGGGTGCTCCAGGGCTGGAACACCCATGGAGTCGGCGCCTAAGGCGCCACTTTTGGCCGGTTAAATTTAGAAGCCCTTTTAGAACCGGTTGTCCCTTGCGGCTTCTAAATTTAATAACTGGTTCTAGCGAACTGGTGCGAACCAGCTCCAGCTCACCACAGCATAAAACTGCCCTGTGGCAAGCTTCATCATGCATATCTCTTTTTTTTTTTTTTTTGCCAAAGTTTGCAGTGAGTTCTGTACATGGATTTTGGAGCATGAGATTCCAATACTTTTTTTTTTTTTAATTTAGCTTCAATAGGCATTACTATATGACTCAGGTTGCTTAAAGGTGGGGGGTGTACAAATGTGGAGGAGAAAGTTCAGTGAATTACATGAGCTTTTGGCAGTCTTTGAATTTTTTTCTGAGTAAAAAGTTTAAAAGTAATAAACAAAGGCACACTAGCCAGCATTGCATATAGGATGGGGAATCTAAACACTGATTGCTATTTAATTTCATCTACTCCATATTCACATGCTAAACATACTATCATTATTATTGTAGTCATTTAGACTCTAACAATGTGGTAGGTGCTTCACAGAAATAATAGAAATAACCAGTCCCTACCCAAAAAGAGCATAAATATTAGGACCACAATTTGCCTGTGTATGCATATGAGAACTTTAGATGCATGAGTAATCTGATTGAACTCAGTGGGATTACTCATGTGAGTAGAGTAATTTATGTGTATAAGTGTGTACAGGCACAGATCCTAATGTTAAACTTGAAATCATGGGTGAAATCCTGAGCCTTTGAAGTCAATGAGAGCGGGGCTGGAGAGACAAGACAAAGGTGATAGCAATGTGGTAACCTAATTACTCAGCTTGGACATGTGCATTTCTTGGTGGTTTTGTTAAGCATTTTGGATTTTTATAAAAGTAATTGGATAAGACAGAGTGAGTAGTGGTAACTCTATTGTAGATAACACGTAATATGTGAGTTGTTAGGCAGGATTGCAGTGAAGGAAGAGTGTAGTGACTAGGCAGACCAGAGAAGGGACTGTGGCAATGAAATAGCTTGTTATGAATAATAGGTCCTTGTTGCCCTGCTCTGTAGGGACAATAGTGACATTGATTAAATATACTGTTGTAAATTTGGTGTAGTTCTATTGGCTTCAATTGCACTCTGCTGATTTACCAGTTGAGGACTGATCCCATGGGATTCCAGTCATTAATGCATTTATTTATGGGCTGCATTTGCCTAGTTTCTTTGGAAGGCTAACACCTTCTAGAGCTCACAGAAGAGGAAGGGGGCCTTTTAGAAAGGTCAGAAAGTCATACAAAGTACATCTTGATCCCATAACATTTGTGTAGATTAGAAATGTCTTAATTCATGGAAATAGATCAGAAGCTACAATACTTGAAATTGATTAATACTTGAATTGTCCTTCTCAGTTACTCAGTTTGGCACATCTACAATTCATGCTTGTGTATGTTTTAGCTATTTTTCTATTGGGCTTGCAAAATGCATCAGATAGTAATCATATTCCAATTCAGCTTGACTCAAAAAGACACAACATATGGCTGTATTATGCAATAACTGCTGCAAAGTGATACTGCTGGGAAAGTACATTGGATGGAAAATGTGTTTCTCTCTACAGCGATCAAGTCTGCCACATGTAATATCAGCTTCAACATCTGACGTTATGACATCCTGATGGATTCCAAGAGGAACTGTTGGAATCCACTGACAAATCAAGCCATACTGGAAGTTGGCAGTGTTTGTGGTAGACTCAGTGAAATATTCCAGAGGGGCACAAGGAAGAAAATATCTGTGTAAAAAAGGCAGCTCAAGAAGGGGGGGGAGAGAAAGGAAAACCAAATTAAACTACTACAATGTGCACGCTTTAAATGATTTCCCACTCTACCCTCTGCTCCTTCTTTTGACAGTTTCGCTGTATTTGTTTTTCAATCTGCTCACTCTCTGCTTTCATTTCACCTTGTTTTTAATCCCATTCTCTTTTAATCCCACCCCCTTGGTGGCTTTTTACATAACCTTTCACAAATAGATTGCAAATCAGAAAATGCCTGAGTTGAACTCTCAAACCCATGATGTGAAGAGTGGATTGGAAATTTCAGGCTATATGGCCAAAGGGCCCAGTTCTGCTCCAATGACATCAACATACAAATCTATTGACTTTATTAGGAGCAGGAATGGGCTCCTAGTAAGGTCACTATGCCACTCTAGGAGCATCTGTTCCCATACATCCCAGGTCTCAGGCAAAGACACAGTGACTGTGTCCCAGAAAGGATAAACTCATCCTCTTATCCAGAGAACAAGTGCAGATTACAGACCAGTTAGCCAATCCTTGCTACAATTTCTGACTGTTCTGTATGGTTTGGCCTCACAGCCAGAGGAAAAGTATCAGTGTAAACAAACAACAACCAAATAGGACTGAAAGAAGAAAAGAAAATAGAAGGAAAAATCAATCAAACTGAAATGGTGGGGGGAGGGAAGTAAGTGATCCTCTTTGTTCTCAGTTCTGTGGGTGCAGGTATAGCTATTAGAAGATAATCCCCAGTTGTTCTCTTCTTTGACAGCTTGATATGTGTGAGGATTTAGACTGTAGAGAATGAAAATGTCACACTTACACCTTCAGGCTTGTTCTCATATGGCTGAGTTTGATGTGATTTGATGGCTCACAAGGCTGGTTTAGAATGATTGTAAGCATGTTCAATACCTGACCTTCCAAGGACTTGCTGGTGGCCTGAGAGCACAAAACATACTGTATAACATTCTCCCCTCTCCAGTGCTGACATCTGTCACCTTGGCACTTGTTTGAAAAACAAAACTAACTCATAGCCTTAAAAGGCATTTCTTTGCAAACTATTTTGACACACAGATATGAAATATTTATATGTAGAAAAGAATAGAACTTTAATTTTAAAAAAGTAAAACACTGTTTATTTAGCAAACTTTTACTAAAGTAAAAGTGGCCATTTGTTGTAACTTATATGCTACATGGTTAGCATATTAACATTGACTTTATGATATAGAGTAAGCAAATTGTTTCTGTAAGGCTTAAATATACAATTGACGTTTCGTACCAGGAAGTAGTTCCTTCTAGGATAATGTACAGCTATCATGGATTTGCCAGTTCTAGTCTACTTGACTTAAAAGTATTTCATACACACAACTGTTAGAAAAAAAATCCCTAAGTCCAGTGAACAGTTGGCTTTGTGTTATATTTGAGTGTAAAATATAATCCACCTGAATTTGCAGCTGATTCATATCAGCTTCCTGATACAAAACATGATCCCAATCCTACCATCATTTATACATGTGCTTAATGTTATGCATTTGATCAGTCCCACTGAAACCTTGAGAGGAAAGATAAGCACATGCAAAGTGTTTGTAGGATGGGGAGCCTAACATGAATCAGTCCCAGTATTTCTAGAGAAAATGCAAGATACCTAAATGATGGCCACTTTCATGGTATTTTTAGTACAAGTATGTTTGAGATATTGTGTGAAAAGCAGCCTCAGAGAATTGTGTCTCAAAACATTTCTGACACAGATCATTCTGTTCCATTACGGAGAGCAGGCTGCAGGGGGAAAGTTGTGCCTCTGAAACAGGAGAAAATGAAAGGAAAACAAAGTGGGACAAATTGTCCGGAAGCAGGCCATCTACTGCTTGCTATCACCACTGGAATAAGATGTAAAACATTTTAATCTACAGCAGTGCTTCAAGCCTTTACAGTGGTCTGAATTAAAAAGCTAACATTTACTAACACCATTAACAGTTATTTCCCATTGTAAGGATAATGCCAGTGTGAAACTGTGATGTTACCTCTATACAGTAACTTTTGCCAATGATTACTATTTAATTGCAACCACGGTACTTGAACGAGTAAGGGATGTCTATAAAATGTGGGCCAAATGTATTGTTTGGAGCAAACAGGTCTTGTGAGTCTACTGCTCATTTCTCCGCTTAACACATTACCTATCTAGAAACAACTAGCTTTGCTAGAGATAATAATTTTTAATATTTTGGATAAGACTTCTTTTTGGTAGCACAAGATAATTTTGACTCAGTAGAGTTCACAAGTCTTATCTACATCTTTGGTGCATTAGAGCCCTCTTGGCAGTTGTATATATCTGAAAAATTTCCCCTTAGGCAGCACAAGTTGCCTTCAGCCTGGCTAATATACCTAGAATGACATATCATGCTGCAGAGCGTACTATCTCCACTCAGCAATGGAAGGGAAGTGGCCAAAAGTTGTTACCATCTGAAGGCTACCTGATTTGAAACATTTTGTAGCTCCAGTCCATATCTCAGAGGACAGAGGTCAACAAAATAAATGTCACCATTGCTGGATATCATTTAGAAATTTATGCAAATTCTAAATTTTTGGCTCTCATTGTACTGTTGGGGTCAATGCTTTCTGGAACCACCAAGTGCAAGACTTAGGAAATAAGTTTCTGACAAAGAACTACTCCCGATATCACTCAGCATCTGTTTTTCTTTTTTAAATGATGAAATATTTTTAGTATATTTCCAATCCATAGTTTCCAGTCACTAAATTTAGATGACTCCTGCTAACAAGTTTCATAGTCTTGTTCCCATTCTTATAAGGTGAGATGGAACTCTGAGAATTTTGTTAAAAAATAGAATTTTCTAAAATATTTTAAATTGTCCAACAAAACTTTCAGCTCAGTGGAGTCTATGGCCCAGCTGTACTTTGAAAACTAGGCCTTTTGTTTAGTTGTCTAAATATGAATGTTAGGGGTTAATTTTAGGCACTCAAGCTTTGAAAAATTTGCCCCAGTTAACTTTAAAATTACTACTTTTTTCTTTTGTCTTCTCATAGATTATGTAGATGTTTCACATTATTTCCTAAAACTTGTAATTCATGTAAAACAAAACATCTTAGTATCCTACAGTAAGTCTTTTTGTTATTTGGCAATGTATTTGGTTAAGCTGTACAAAGTTTGTGTCATGCCATATTGGAAACAAAAATTAAGAAAATATTGAACTTACTACTGTAAATACTTCACAAAATACTGGGTCCTTAGCTACAGAGATACATGAACTGTGTTAATTTTCCTGGGAGGCTCAATAGAGAGGCCACAGCCTTGATCCTGCAACCACTTAAAAATATGTGCAACTTTACTTATAAGACTAATCCTTTGGAAGCCAAATGGATCATTCATGCAAGCAAAGGTTGCATGTGATTACATGTTTGCAGTACCGTGGCCTAAAAAATTTAGTGGGCATAGATGTTCTGTTATCAATATACCTCAACAGGTGTTTCCTCCCCTCCCAGCCCTCTCAACTACATCCTATTCAGCACAGAATGTAAGTACTTAAATTAGCACACCCTTAAATTCCCTGCTAAACAAGTAAGGCGACAAGGTGGATGAGGTAGTATCTTTTATTGGACCAACTTCTTCTGAAAGCTTGTCCCTCTCACCAACAGAAATTGGTCTAATAAAAGATATTACCTCGCCCAGAGTGTGTCTCTAATATCCTGGGACTGGCCTGGCTACAACTACACTGCATGAAAACTAGTAAGGCAGCACACTGGCAGAGTAACATGAAGAAACTTTTACTCCTAAGGCCTGTACTGCAAATGTTCTATGGATGAAAAGGAATGTCAGGATCATCCGACTACTGTGTTTCATGAAAACTAAATCTGAGTGCATGAAATTCATTCAATCTTAGTTTTTTAAAAAAAATTAATATACCAAAAGCAGTGAAAATCATATGTTTGGCTACCACTGTGTGGCTGATTCTGCATACCACTACTGAAAGCAGCAATGAGGAAACATCTTCAGGAGTATAATAAAAATATGGCCTCACCTGGTACTTGAGGTACATTTTGTATTTCCAGAATACCTATAGGCAACTAGATGGCTTAGATATGTCAATGCCCAACTATCACCAGTATTGAAACAGTTAGTCTTCCAATTATCCTCCCAATTCTGACAGGTTCTTCTAATCTACTGATCTCCACTGAAATAATTGCTTATAGAAAATGCAGAGCATTTAGCGTCTCAAAGTTATTTCAAATATCTTGTAAAGACTGGCATTAATGTAACAGATGATTACTACAAATTCTGACTTAATAATAGCCTGTCTGGCTACTGGAGGCAAAACAGTATCTACACAGAACTCTGGGTGTTCCTGTCTTCCTTTTGTTAGTGGCATTTTTTCACTATACTTACATACAGCAATAAAAATTAAACTTGTCTTGCTGAGTTGTTCAGTTTCAATGAAAGAGGTGGTGATTGTTGTGAAATTAGAGTGAATATGTAACCCACTGACTCTTAAGGCAAGCACAGAGTTTCAAGTCACTACATGTTTCTCTAAATTTGGCCAGTATTTTATTGCTAACATACGCTTGGTCTCATTTGCACAAAATGATTCCAATGCCCATAATTACTGGCAGCTTTTAAGCACACAGCTATTCTTTACTCAGAGACTGGAGAACAACAATTCCATTTCACAATTCTTTGAGGTTTTAAAATTTGTTTGCATTCTTCATTGGAATAAAAACAAAATATTTCCAACGTTATCAAGATATCTGTCTTTTAACCCAAAGGTCAAGTTTTTGATACCTTTCTCACACATCAGAAGTGATCCCTCAGCCCTGGTCTTCCAAAAACCTTCAGAACAAAACCTCAGTCGATACCGATACTTCTCTGTGAAATGCTTCTGCTTCAATGAAAGAGTCTATTCTGGCAAAAATACATTTTGCCAAAAATGTTCTGACCCTGCTCTACTCCAGAGTCTTCTACAGTCGAACCTCCGAATTATGGACACCTCAGAAATGGAGATTGTTTGTAACTCTGAAATGTTCATAACTCCGAACAAGATGTTATGGGATGCTCTTCAGGGCAGACTGCTGAGAGCAGGGGCTCACCGCTGTGTCTGCAACTGTGCCTGCGAACTTCAGCATCTTCACCTCCTACCTGTACATGGCGAGTGGGAGTGTGCACGGGCAGCTGGTTCTAGCCCCCTACCTGTGCATGGCTACAAGGGGTGATGACTGGGGCACCGTGGCATCAGTGGGCACGTGGTGCGGGCTATGGCTCTTTAAAACTCAGCTGCTCCTACAGAGCATAGCATACAGGCAGGAGCTTGGACCCCAGCTCCAGCAGCAAACACTCCAGGCCAGGTTCCAGCAGGAGCTCGGGATGTTTCGGGGGACTGCACCTGCGGCTTACAGGAAAGCCCCAGACCCCAACACTGCTTGTGCTCCACCTGCTTAGGGTCTCTGCTTAGCTGTGCTTGTGAAACTCAACATCTTTACCTCCCACCTGTAGGTGGCTTCCACCACCCACCATGTGCAAGTAGGGGGTGAGGGTGGGGACAGGCATCTCATATGTGTCTACCTTTAAGATGCAATACCAACATAGCACAGTACAGTATTTGCTGGTTTGGGGTGGTTTTCTTTTTGGGTGGTGGGGGTTGTCTCCACTGCTGCCTGATTGCTTGCTTTCAATTCCACATGGTGTGCGGTTGACCGGTCAGTCCATAATTCTGGTGTTCGTATCTTTGAGGTTCTGCTGTACTTTTAAGCTGATTTCTTTGCACATTTTGGGCCAAGTTTTGCATCAAGAAATCTCTTTGAAGTCAATGGGATGATTCATGTAAGTAAGTGCTCACTATTGTGATTAAAGGCTGCATAACTGGGTCCTGGTTCTTTTTCTTTGACTTTATCTTGGGTTCCCTGCTGATCTTCAGAATTGAATTCTTTACTTGAGTTCCCCTCTAAGAGTTCGACTTTCTGCATGTGTACATGTTTCCCTTAGTTGGCAGGTTTCTGTTTAGACCTTCTCAATTAGTTGACTTATTGTTTCTCATGCTGCATTGTCAGCAAGCAGAGCCATACTTACTGAGGGTGGTGGGGGAAGCTGGATCTTCTGCTCATCTCACTTGTAGACAACCAGGTCATCCAGGACCTGTCACTTAAAGTCAATCTGCTGGTTTTGTAAAGTGCATGCAATCCCAGAATTGTGTCCTCTGAGAATGCTGCATCTAGCAGGTGGCTAGAATTGGAAATTTTCACATGTGGACCAATATAACCACAGCGGCAGCTCAGTGGGGTGGGATACAACTAGCCAATTTAGTCTGCAAGTGTGACGAAGTGGGACTGTTCTTAATGTTTCCTCTGAATAGTGTGGGGGTGCCTCAGTTTCCCCTATGCAGTTCTTAAGTATCTAGGGGGTGGAGTAAGGGGGTATGATCATTGCAGAGCCCTAGAGGGCAGGTGTGTGCAGGAGTCTGGACACAGAGAATGGCCGACACCCTGTTTCCTGGCAACTGATGGCCTGGGCCCTTCCCCCCCTGCAAGGTGAGAGCTGAAGGGTTGGAGAACAAAGGAATCAGGTGACCACCTGGCCCGGGAAAGGAACAAAGCCCAAAGGAGGAGGGGCTGGAGGGGGTTTCAGTTTGGGGCTGGCTGGGACATGGAGTGAAGTGCAGATGTGGTTGTCTGGCTCACTGCCCCCCAAAATGGACCTAGCTGAGGGGTCCCGTTCTCTGCACCTGCAAGCTCTGTTTTAGACCATGTTCCTGTCATCTAATAAACCTTCTGTTTTACTGGCTGGCTGAGAGTCACGTCTGACTGCGAAATTGGGGTGCAGGACCCTCTGGCTTCCCCAGGAGCCCCGCCTGAGCGGACTCGCTGTGGGAAGCGCACGGAGGGGCAGAGGATGCTGAATGCTCCGAGGTCAGACCCAGGAAGGTGGAAGCTGAGTGAGCTGCGTGTCCTGAAGACAGGCTGCTCACAGAAAGGCGACTGCCCCAGAGTCCTGACTGGCTTCATGGGGAGCAGGTCCAGAGCATCGCCCAGGGACTCCGTGACAGCAAGTAAACGGTTAATCTATCTAGAATGGGTAGGAGGAGGGGGTTTGAAGGAATGCAGCAAAACTAAGCCAGAAAGGTTTCATAGGAGAAGAATTATGATAGTCTTTTCCCTCAGAACTGGGTCCCATTTTTTAGTTGCTTTGCTTTTTTTTCCCTCAAGTATTTTGGCTTCTCTGCCTAGTTCTGTGTGCAAAATCATTTCACAGTGCAGCAGCAAAAGCTGAAGAGTGTGCACAGTCAGGCTTTATTTGTAGGAAGTTGAGGTGCGTGCAGGTTCCCTCTAAGCTACCCGGAGGGAAGAAGCAGTGTCTTGTGAAAGAAGAAGCTATCATTAAAGAAACTTTGGGCCTTCATGGCCCTTTTGGGGAGGAGAAAGAAAAGCTTCAAGTCTCTGCAGCCCGGAAGAAGGACAGAGAGGTGGGTAGTTTCAGGCCTCCATAATTCTCCATGGAGTACTATGTGCATAGGCACCGACTCCATGGGTGCTCCAGGGCTGGAGCACCCGTAGGAAAAAAGTAGTGGGTGCTTGGCATCCGTCCCAGATCAGCTGTTTGGCGGTGCTCCTGATCAGCCCACCTTGGAGCAAGAGCCGGGCCTTGGGGAAGGGGAACAGAGCAAAGGTGGGACCTTGGGGGCAGGGGTTAGAGCAGGGGTGGGAAGAGGCAGAGCAAGAGTGGGGCCTTAGGAAGGGGGTGGAGTGGGGGCTGGACCTTGGGGCAGAGCACACCCAGGGAAAAGTAAAACTCAGTGCCTATGATTATGTGGCTGTTGGGGGAGAGCGTGAGGTGCGGAAGGGGAGAAATCAGGAGGACAAATCTAATGGTTTTGTATTTGTGGTCAGTTACAATTTCATGGCCTTCAGCTGAACTTTGCTTTTCTCCTCTGTTGGAGAAACCTTGAATATCATCACGTCTGTGACCAGCAAATATGTAACCAAATGTCCTTATTCCCCTTCCAGTATAATGGACCCTCTTGTAATAGACTCCTTTTATTTTCCAAATACTGCTCTACAGTTGGTTGGGTTTTTTGTTGTTTGATGGAAAGATCTGTTTAAAGTCCAGTATAAGCCAAAATTTGTACAGTATAGGTTAGTGCTCCCCTGTGTTGTGTGGAGGAAAGAAAATGTATGCTGTTCCAGATGAAATGTGACTGGGGAACCTGTGAAGAGGAAACCACAACTATGCCACCTGTTGTGTGTTACGGGAGGGAGGAGGATGCCCAGCCATAAGAGTATGAGCTAGGCTTGTGTCGAGGTTCCTTCCCCACTCTGAACTCTAAGGTACAGATGTGGGGACCTGCATGAAAACCTCCTAAGCTTACTTTTACCAGCTTAGGTTAAAACTTCCCCAAGGTACAAATTAATTTTATCCTTTGCCCTTGGAATTTCCACTGCCACCACCAAACTTTAACTGGGTTTACTGGGAAAACATAGTTTGGACACGTCTTTCCCCCCCAAAATCCTCCCAACCCTTGCACCCCACTTCCTGGGGAAGGTTTGGTAAATATCCTCACCAATATGCATAGGTGACCACAGACCCAAACCCTTGGATCTTAGAACAATGAAAAAGCATTCAGTTTTCTTACAAGAAGACTTTTAATAGAAGTAAAGGAATCACCTCTGTAAAATCAGGGTGGTAGATACCTTACAGGGTAATTAGATTCAAAACATAGAGAATCTCTCTAGGTAAAACCTTAAGTTACAAAAAAGACACACAGACAGGAATAGTCATTCTATTCAGCACAACTCTTTTCTCAGCCATTTAAAGAAATCATAATCTAACACATACCTAGCTAGATTACTTACTAAAAGTTCTAAGACTCCATTCCTGTTCTGTCCCTGGCAAAAGTAGCATACAGACAGACACAGACCCTTTGTTTTTTTCCCTCCTCCCAGCTTTTGAAAGTATCTTGTCTCCTCATTGGTCATTTTGGTCAGGTGCCAGCGAGGTTACCTTTAGCTTCTTAACCCTTTACAGGTGAGAGGATTTTTCCTCTGGGCAGGAGGGATTTTAAAGGGGTTTACCCTTCCCTTTATATTTGACAGCTTGCTTTTTCAGTGCAGTGCATGCTGCAGAATAGCCGGCCATAACCTACGTTGGAAACTGGTGCATAGGTTAATACTGCTTGCTTGCTGCATCATTAACTAATATTCCACAGCTTTCATCACTATCAAAGGGAGAGGAAGTGCACAGCTATGATGGGAGAATCAATGGCAGCATGACAACGATCCAGCAAAGCTCCCAGTGGAATGGAGGGACATGGAAAGCGTACTTCAGGGCAGGTATTCTAGACATATGTCCCAAGATCCATGGGTCAGATTCTTGGGGTTATTGCCAGGTTTAGCAATAACAGCAACTTCCATTGAGAAGGCCCTTTGGATTTGAAAAAGCTAGAACTTTAAAGTTTTGAAAATGAAATCTTAGGTTCTGTAGAAAGGAGTAAAAAAATGTGTCAAGACTCTAATGTTCATACTTAGCAATACTCTTGAATAGAGCACATCACGTTGTTCGACTTCCTCTCCTTTGGAGTTGCTGACTTATGCAGTGGAGGTACATGATGCCCAAAAGTAGGACAGTGGGTACATATACAGCAAAGATCAATTTACAGCATGTACTTACAATATCCCAATTTCCATTATCGCGGTCTTCCATTACAAAAATCAGACATTCAGTAATGGTGATCATGAATGTCAGTCCCTGCCCTGCAAAGCTAACTATTTACTGATTGTACTGTGCCTAGCACAATTGGTCTCCAGTTTAGGGGAATATCAAAGATGTGAATAGGGAGATAGTCAATAGGGTTGAAGGAGGAGGTTCCCACAATTTTTGCCTAAGGTGAGGATTCAGATCATTGCTTTGCAATACACTGTTGGCCGTGGGATGAGACTGGCCAGATAAGTTAACTAATAACTGACCACAATTCTCTTTAATATTCTTTGAATGCTGAATTCAGTCACACCATCAGAGTTGGAGGAACTGGTCCAGTTAATTCACAGGACAAATTTAGAGGAATACTTCCATTGATGATGCTCCTATTTTCCCCACCGCATTTTCACTTCCAGCTCTCAAAAGTCTATATGTCACTGTTCTCACTGAGGAGAGCTGAATGGAATTCCTTTTGGAGCCTATCGGTACTGCTTCCAGTTTAGAAAAGGGGGTGATTGTAGAGTGATGAGGTATCTCTTATCTTAAAGAACTGAGTATTCTGTGTCCAAGACTCTAATAGACTTTGCAATGCACAAGTTCCAATCTAAGTTCCCTCTAAGCTGCACAGCCACGTGGCCACACAGCAGGGTATCAAGGGCCACGCAAACGGGGGGGAGGCGCCTCTCCCCCCCAGCCCTCACATTGGAGCTGACGCAGCAGAGGAGAGGCACCTCTCCCCTGGCCCCAGCCTCAAAGCTGCCGCCGCCAGGGACAGACCCCTCTCCCCCAGCCCCAGGCTGCTGCCGTGAGAGAGATCTGAGGGGAGTCCTCTCTCCCCACTGCAGCCCTGTGGCATCCTCCACCCCAAACCCCTCATCCCTGGCCCCAACCAGAACCCGCATCCCCAGCCAGAGCCCTCACTCCTCCCTGCAACCCAACCTTCTGCCCCAGGCTTGAGCCCTGTCCCACACTCCAAACCCCTCAGCCCCACCCCCACCACACATCACCTCCATATTGGTGCACATAACAAAATTCATTGCGCACATTGACATAAACATTTAGAGAGAACATTGGGTCCAATGTGAATTGATCCAGGCCATTCCATGTTCCTGCCGAGGGCCATCCTTAGGATTTTTGGAGCCCTACACAGTATTATCAGTGCCCCTATGCTCAACTGAAGGCAGGCCCTAGCCGGTGCCATTGACCCCAGTGTGCTAAGGGGGCATAGCCACCACCCCCATCCATGGACCCCCAGAACCTCCCCCCCGTTGCTGACACACACCGAGCTTCATACGCACTGTTCCTGCCTGAATTGTATGTCAGCCACTCATGCCCCAGTTTGTATTTACACTGTGCTTTGGCTTGTTTCTGTCTGACTTTGCCTGGTTTCTATCACTGAATTTAAAAACTTTCCTATATTTGTCATGTTGAATAACTCTTAACAGTTTTTTCTTCTGTATATTAAAGTCATTGTGTCTTACTCTATTTCTCTTTCTCTCACCTCTAATTATATTACATTTGTTTTAATCTAAGATGCAGACTCCTTGGGGGAACATTAATATCAGTATACTTGATTTCCTTTTTTTAAGTGTGTGTTGTAAGTCAGAGTCCCAGTCTCTCATTGGATATATTGCTGATATACTCTTGTGGCATATTGGTTGTATTATGTACTTTTGCATTTCTGAAATATTATAGAAAATATTAATAATCTGAGTAAAAGGCTTTAAATTTTAATATAGTAGTATCTATAAACCAAACTCACTATATACTCAATTATGTTTTTCTAAAACTATCTGTGGTTTTAAATCAAACAATTTCATTTAAAATTTGCTAATGGTGTACCTGATGAGAATTTAGAAAACATGTGGCTTCTTTTATGACTAATAGATATGAATTACCCATAATTTCAAACCTGATACTAATACTAATAACAGCATCACATCAGTGAAATGAACTCCCAACTCATGAAGCATTATCATTGCAGGCATCTGGCAAATTGGTTGTTAACTTCTAACACAACTGATATGCCTTTTATTATTGCAATATTCTGTTTCAACAAAAGATTGCCCATTTTCTTTCCAGCATTGAACCATTCTAATGATTTTTTACATAGAAATCCAGCTAATGAAAAATAATGATAGAGGACTCTGAATTTAGCTCTTTATCCTCTGTTCCACAAGTATTCATTATAATAGCACAGAATAGTCATGAGGATGCCCTCCAGCCTCTTTATAAGGCTCTCCATTATAGCTGAAGAGATGAAAAATTATCCTAATATGATGAGTCTATCCGAGAATTTTGGGATTGCCAAGCAAATAGATGTGTTAGAATTTATTTCTGTTCAGTCTTGAAAATGCCTTACCTGATGCATTCATCTCTCCCAATTACTGTTGTCCCCTGATTTGAGAATCCAAATGAGAGCCCTAACATAGTCTAGGAAGTTCTGAAATAAGGCCAATAATATTTCCAGTCTAAAAGGATGCATAAAGTACCAGAAGTGTTATGGCAACCAATTATTACTACTATTGCTTTATTATTCCTTCATTGAGCATCAGCATGTGCCAACTAACAACAAGAAGAAATATAGGAATTCACCATACCAGAGCAGATCAGTAATCCAGTTAGTTGACTATCCTGTCTCCAGCAGTAACCAATACCAGAGGCTTCTGAAGAAGGTGCAAGAAACCTCATGAGGGATTTTTTCTTCCTAACCCACATCAGTTAGAGGGTTAGCTTATCCTGAAGTACAAATGTTTATATATTACATAAGAAATGTACTCTGTCTAACGTAACTCTGGATCTGATTTTCCACATACTGTCTAATCCTATTTTTAATCTTACCAAGCTCTTGGTATCAATGATTTCTTATGGCAATGAGTTCTGTAGGTTAATTATGAACAAGGTAAAAAAAATTTCCTTGAATCAGTAATAAATTTGTTTTTCAGTTTCACTGGATGACCTTTTGTTCCTGTAAGTAAGAGTAGATAGTAGTACCTGGTTTACTGTCTTTGTCACTAATTAATTTGTATAACTGTCATGTCCCCTTTTTGTCTTTTCAAACTTGTTGAAATGATTCATTAGGATAGAGTTTGAAAAATGATATGATTGGAGCGAACTGGAAGATGGCCAATTGTGCCTTAAACTTTTGCTATGTTGACAATTGACCATTTACCCCTTTTTTAGTTTTCGGACTCATGAGAGTACTTTACCTTTCAAACAATTGACTACTTAGTTTCTTTAATAGTGTTTTGTGATGAGAAATGTTAAAAGTCCAAATAAATTACACCAATAGGTCAGTTATCTTTATACTGACACTCTCAAAGGACCAGATCCTCATCTGGTGTAAATTAGCACTGCACCAATTATGTCAGTGGAGTGATGTCAATTTACATGAGCAACGGATCTGACCAATAGACTGAAGAAACATAATTTTCTATCTCCTAGTTTACTCCAGTCATATCATATTATTCTAGGTGGGTTTTTTAAAACTCTATCCTTAATTTTCAGCCAGTTTAAGTAGTATCGAAGTAAGACTCAGTGATCTGCAATATCCATGTGATTTTAATATTTGCTCCTTCCATTTTGCGAATACAATTTTTGTATTGATATATTTGCTATCCTACATTTTTTAATGATAATGGGTATTTTTGTTATTACCTCAGCCATTTAGTTTTTTCAGAACTCTGAATTCAATCCAGTCCTGAGAACTTACTGTTTACCAACTTGTTCCAGCAAGTCCTATTAAAGTAGCTTGTAGACACCGTAAACTGAAATATAGGGCCTCCATGATAAAGTCCAGCATCTTGCTGAAGTGGCTTGTAAATACAATAAGAGGAGAATTGATGTACTTGCAGAAAGTATGTAATTGCTACTTGCTATAAGAAGAACACTGTACGGTTCAAACACAGTAAATGGCATGCTGTTCTGAGTTGGAATTAATGGATGAATCTTGTAGCAAACCATTCCAGGTTTCATGGAAGAAATGTGTTAGAAGGGATTCAAAGGAGTTAGTTTGCAACCAAGGAAGGGAAGATTAATCCATGCACAAGGGATGGCATGGGGAAATTTGAAAATGGCAATGGGAGAAGGATATAGTGAAGCTGTTAGGCAGAAGGTTTAGGTTGAGGGAAAGTGTGGCAGCCACCCTCTTGGCCATCACACCAAGGACTGACCCAGAAGTTAAAAACATGAGCTGCTACAGCCTGAGCTAGAGCCAACTTCTTGTAATTGGGAATTGTAAACATGTATGTCCTCTGGGGAGTGGCACAGAGGGGGACCTGTAACACACACTCACTACAGGTTTACAAAAGGATCAAGGGAGATGAAGTGGGTCCTGAATTCATGGGGAGTAGAGAGCGTTGGAAAATAGGGAAAAATTCTAGTGGGGAGTAAATGAGAATCCCAGTGGCTCTCCCCTTGAAAATACACTACATAAAATACAGCTGGTTTTGATAAAGAATTTTTTGACCTTTTTTTATTTAGCTGTAAGTGTATTTTTGGTGTGTGTGTATATATAGTGTAACTGCATAAAAACATTTGAAATAACAGATGGCCTTCTAAACAAACATATTCCTGTGTATTGTGTATATGAAGATAGGTACAGATTGCTTATTTTTGCTTTGACATAGCTCCGTTAAACTAATCATTAGCACAGCTTTGTTAAACTCAGTTTTAATAATACTGGCACTGTGTCTCATTGTGACAGCAGTAGAAAGAACTTTGTGTTTAAAAAAATATTAATAGGCCAATTATTTTTCTTCAATTTGTCACAATTAATTGATAGAGAAATTCTGTTTTGAATAATGCAGCAATTAAAGTTTGGTTGAGATTTTAATCTAAGATACAAAGTGACATTAGCATAAAGGCAGTTTAGTGCTCATCCTGACAGAGTACAGTACTAATAAAAATGAAAATGTGTGTTAAATGTCATCTGTTAGTCTCTTAAGACCATTGCCCCATTCTGCTGACTAGCAAGTCCGCTAGCGTCTGGTTTTAAATCATATGTTAACTGAAGAAAATACCCTGAAGTCTAACTCACAGAGGCTACATGCAGTAAATTCTATTAACCTATATCATGTTTCCTAGATGATAAAAAGCACTATACCATGAATCTTTTCCTAAATAGACATTTCAAAATTGCAAAGAAGGGATTAACATTGTGAATCAGTCAAGAGCACATTAGGAATTGTGGTACAGTTCATTATTCATGAGATGTTACACAGCGTTAGAGATTTCCATAGGCTTAATTTGACATGAAGCCATCAAACTAAAATAAGTGATAAGAAAACAAACTTCAAATACCTTCCAAATAGATGTGAGTTTGTACACACTGAGACATGAATAGGTGGACTGTGATAACAGAAGTGATGTGTTAATTTAGCAAAAAACAATGTTAAAGGCAATCCTTGTTTCTTCTTAGTTATTTAACTCACAATTAGTTAAAGGAAACAGTAAAAGTATGTTCAACCCAATATGGCATATATTGATACTGAATGCTTATTTGAGCAGGAAAAAACAACAAAGAATTCCAATTCCTTTTTAATATTATAAATAAATATACAATGCACTATTAGAACTTCATGAACAATTTCAGCAATTTATTTAGTGAATTTAGTCCTATTTTCTGTCTGTAAATTGTCCACAAACTATTAAAATGAATGTCTTCCCTATTCAGAATGTTTTGATTCTTCCATGTGAACACATTTGAGCCTTGGGATGATTTGGGGAATCTGTCTATACACAACTTATGACTTCTGGTTGATGTTATGAAACTGCTGTATCATAGAATGCTTCAATGTGTACTGATTCAGCCATGAATTGACAGGGGTTGTCTCCCATACCTGCCAGATCAGGGGCAATGGGGTGAGGGGCTCATTAAATTTAACAGTCACCCATTCAGGTAGAAACACGTTAGAACAACAGATTAACTACAACTAGGAAACTAGAATTGGATTCACAAATGTATTTAGGTGCCTAACTTCCATTTATTTCAATGGAAATTACTCTAAGTATTCTTATGAATCCCATCCCTCGTTCCTTCAACTTGTCTGTTTTAGGCTCTGATCCTGTACTTAGACAGGCAACCTGATGCACTGTGAAAAGTCTCATTCATTCCAATGGGACTGTTAACTGCATGCACAGTTAAACATGTATGTCAGTCTTTGTATGGTCAGGCAAGGCCTTAGGGTACGTCTACACAACAAAGAAAAACCTGCAGCTGGCCCATGCCAGCCAACTCGGACTCACAGGGTTCAGACTGCAGGGCTGTTTCATTGATGTGTAGACTTCCGAGTTCAGGCTGGAGCCCGAGCTCTGACCCTGCAGTGTGGGAGGCTCCCTGAGCCCAGGCTCCAGCCCAAGTCCAGAAGTGTGCACAGCAAGGAAACAGTCCCCCAGTCCAAGCCCACTGAGATAAGTTGGCTGGCATGGACAAGCCACGGGGTTTCTTGTCTGCATAGATATACCCTTAGATTTTAAGCTCATTGGGGCAGGAATTGTAGCTTTTTGTGCTTCTACAATGCCTAGCACATCGTGGGCACTACCAGAAACAATTAATAAAAAAAAGTAATACTTAGGGAATAGTTTAAGCCAAGCTGGGTGAGACCTGTGTTTTTGGCCCTGAAGAACACTGGTTCCAGGACTGGCTTCTGAGGTGTATGTCATTCCATAAAGTACATGTCTGTCTGTGCCACACTGAGTCATTACAGTATGGAATCAGAATTCATACCCAGAAGTGGCATGGGGATCAGTATGGGATCCTATACATGCAGGCCAAGGGGATGTTTGAACTTAAAGTTCAGGCAGCCCCTGGCAAGGAAATGAGTTTGAGGCTGAGGGTATAGTAGTTTATCCAGTGATGAGCTGCCAAAATATTAACAGGTTCCCTCCTCACCCCATGACGGTGTCGTTGCCCACCCGCGCCCCCCAGGATCTCTGCCCCATCCACCCCCCTCCCCTGTCCCCTGACTGCCTCCAGAACCTGGCAGGAGGGTCTCGTGGGCCACCGTACTGTGTGCCCACCCTGCCCCTAAGAGCCAGAGGGACCTGCCGGGGGGACGAGGTGGGGAGTCCCGGAGGTGCTTACCTGGGGCAGTTCCCAGGAAACATCTGGCAGGTCTCTCTGGCTCCTAGGGGTGGGGGAGCATAGCTGGGGGGGAGCAGGGGGAACGGCCATTCCCCCACTGATCACATCAAAAGTGGCGCCTTAGACACCGACTCCCTGGGTGCTCCCAGCTACGTTCCCAGGGCTGGAGCACCCACGGGGAAAATTTGGTGGGTGCAGAGCACCCACCGGCAGCTCCTCGCCCCACGCCTGGCCCCAGATCACCTCACCTCCACTCCACCTCCTCCCCTGAACGCATGGCCCCGCTCTGCTTCTCCATCCCCTCCCCTGGCTTTCCGCGAATCAGCTGTTGGCGGGAAGCCTAGGAGGGCTGAGAAGCAGGCAGTGGCTTTACACTCAGGCCGAGGGTGGCGGTGGTGAGCTGAGGCGGGGAGCGGTTCCCCTGTGTGCCCCCCCTGCCCCCCAGGTTACCTGCTGCTTCTCCGTCTGCCCTGGCTTCCTGCGTGAACAGCTGAATCACGGGAAGCCTGGGGGGGGGGCAGAGAAGCAGAGCGGGGCAGCACATTCAGGGGAGGAGGCAGAGCGGAAGTGAGCTGGGGCCAGGGGTGGGACGGGGAGCTGCTGGTGGGTGCTCTGTACCCACCAATTTTCCCCTCGGGTGCTCCAGGGCTGGAGCACCCATGGAGTTGGCGCCTAAGGTGCCACTTTTGGCCGGTTAAATTTAGAAGCCCTTTTAGAACCGGTTGTCCCTCGCAGAACAACCAGTTCTAAAAGGGCTTCTAAATTAAGAACTGGTTCTAGTGAACCGGTGCAAACCGGCTCCAGCTCACCACTGAGTTTATCTGCTGCCATGTCATGACAACAATACCAATAAAAATAACTAAGTTGGTCTGTTTCCTCCCCAGAATCCTACGGTTGTTGGGATCTAGATACTATGGGTAAAATCCTGGCTCCATTGAAGTTGGTTGCAAAACCCCAGTTGACTTCACTGAGGCCAGATTTCACTTGATGACTACAAGGGAATAGAATAAAAACAAAATTTCCTGTCAGAATCCATCCTACATGCAGACCTGACTCACTATTGTTGTGACCATTTCAGGAAGGCAGTATTTAGAGAGAGCTTCTAAGACCTAGCTTACACACACACACACACACACACACACACACACACACACACTCCAGCTGATATTTATTGCATAAGCCCTCTTTTTAGGAGCAATTTGAAGGATAAAGGATGTTTGAGAAGGCTGTTTGTATACATTAATTTCTCCTATTCTCACACACATGCACACACACACAGGTAGTGAAGGGGAAGTTTTATCCCTTTAACAATTGAGAGAACCTATTTTTTCACTTATAATGTGAGTTGATGTAGCCCTGGTGTTTGGGTGGGGGGAGGTTTCCTTAACAAAAAATTATCTTGATTTTATTTCTATCCAGTATTTTGATTAGAATTGTTCCTCATTCTGAGATACCAGGGCTATAAGCAGCTGTGTGTGACTTATGGAGGAAGAAAACATTGCCCCACTAATGGAATGAAAGGATTTTCCTTGGTTTTACTACAGGACGAGATAATCCAGGCCAGAATGTTGCTTTTACTTAAGGTTTTAGACAACAAATAAAATCCATAGTCATTGGATTTTAGTGAGTCTTTGCAAATACAATTTTTGCATCAGTGTAGGAGGGAGAGGGCACTTGCTACTTTGACCCTAATACCAAGTTCCTTGAGCTCCTGGACTAATAATGTAGGATCAAACCCTACGACTGCTACAGTGTCTTGAAAGAAACACAGACATCAACAATCAGCCACAATCTCTCTGACTCATAAGACTAGAGTTAGTGAACCAAGCACAGATAAGGGCCATGTCTTCTTTTTGGGAATCTGCAGTATGGTAACCCAAGCTGTAGCACTTCAGTGAAGGTGCTACTATGCCGAGGGGAGAGCTTCTCCCACTGGCACAGTTAATCCATCTCTGCAAGAGGCAGTAGTTATGTCAATGGGAGAAGCCCTCCCATCATCAAAGCACTGTCTACACCAGGGGTTAGATCTGTATAACTATGTCGCTCAGGGCTGTGGATTTTTCATACCCCTGAGCAACACAGTTATAGCAATTGTAAGTTTATAATGTAGACCTGGCCTAAGGCTCTGATTTAGCAAAGCACTTAAGTAGGATCTTAAATACCATAGACAATCTGATACTTAAGTGCTAACTGGGGTTTAAGAGCTTGTCTGTGAGCAAATCAAGGGGGGCAAAGTCAAAATGGAGCAGTGATAACTGCAACTGCAGCACTGGAAAATAAATATACACAGCATGTCAGATCAACAAGGAATCAATGATTGTCCCTTTCTTCCTGAAGAAATCATTAATGGAGCCTTAGGCAACCATGGGGATTAGTGTGGAAAAGTGCAGTGTAATGCTACTTTGGCTATTTGTGTTTGGCTACAGTACAGCATTCTAAATCCAGATGTTTAAAATTGTTCTTTTGTTTATAATGAATACATAATTATATTGTAGTTGACTTACAACGTCCCGTCCCAAAAGTAGTAGTTTTCAAGCTGGGGAAGAGGTATAATGCCATCTTCCCTTCTGCACTTATGAAAACCTAAGTGTAAAAACCCCCCAGTCACTCACCTGCTCTTCTAAAACACATCCCCCAAAAGGGTCATTATTCTTTCAGTTCTTATGCTTATTTTTGCAAGCAAAATAAAATTGCTAATTTATATAAATTTTAACTGAAATATATCACTAACAGCAAAAGTATTGCCTAATGGAAATGGTGGTTTGCAATTTGAGACACTTTGTATTGAAATATTAATTATATTCATAAAAGTCTAAAAATCTGGGGAAAACTTTTCATGGTGTCAGGTTTCAGAGTAGCAGCCGTGTTAGTCTGTATTCGCAAAAAGAAAAGGAGTACTTGTGGCACCTTAGAGACTAACAAACTTATTTGAGCATAAGCTTTCATGAGCTACAGCTCACTTCATCAGATGCATTCAGTGGAAAATACAGTGGGGAGATTTATATACATAGAGAACATGAAACAATGGGTGTTACCATACACACTGTAACAAGAGAGTGATCACTTAAGGTGGTCATTTCCAGCAGTTGACAAGAACATCTGAGAACAAAAGAATAAATGGACACAAATCAGACGTCAAGAATTATAACATTCAAAAACCAGTTGGAGAACACTTCAATCTCTTTGGTCACTCTATTACAGACCTAAAAGTTGCAATTCTTCAACAAAAAAACTTCAAAAACAGACTCCAACGAGAGACTACTGAATTGGGATTAATTTGCAAACTGGCTACAATTAATTTAGGCTTGAATAGAGGCTGGGAGTGGATGGGTCATTACACAAAGTAAAACTATTTCCCCATGTTTATTCCCCCCCTCCACCCCCCACTGTTCCTCAGACGTTCTTGTCAACTGCTGGAAATGGCCCACCTTGATTATCACTACAAAAGGTCCCCCCCACCCCCGCTCTCCTGCTGGTAATAGCTCACCTTAAGTGATCACTCTCTTGTTACAGTGTGTATGGTAACACCCATTGTTTCATGTTCTCTATGTATATAAATCTCCCCACTGTATCTTCCACTGAATGCATCCAATGAAGTGAGCTGTAGCTCATGAAAGCTTATGCTCAAATAAATTTGTTAGTCTCTAAGGTGCCACTAGTACTCCTTTTCTTTTTTCATGGTGTGTTATTCAGCCACTTGATATACCTGTAGCAGAGATGTCAAATGCAAACTTAAAAATCTAGTACAACATTTGTTACATTTGTTTTTTCCTTCCAGTGGGACAGCCTGAAAAGTTCAGATGCCGCTGAGGATCTTCATTTTACAGCCGAGGCCCATCTAAAATTGAAAGCCACCTCACAGCAGGTGTAGTTAATACCAATACATATAGTGGAGACCTCTACAATCTCAGGTCTTGTGCAATGCATTTGAAAGTAAATTATATGGACTTATTCTGTCAAACATATTAACTGTTACCGTTTTCCTAAGGAAACATGGAATTCTCCTTTTACCTTTTTTAATGCAAAGACATCTATATCTCTCAGGAGAGTCTATTGTTTGGAGAATGTTCCTGTGTGGAAACAGTTTCATTTTCAAAACGTTCATCCAGGGGAGAAAATATTTCTGTGGGGGAAGCTATTTATTGTGGCAGAAATGGTGCTACTTTCCCCATTGGCTGGTATTAACCATTTGCTTGGAAAAACAGTTCAGGCAAGAATTTTTTTTCTTTAACTCATTGTAGCCCTCAGGAATGTCTCGTCTCATTCATTCAATGTTGTCAATAAAAATCCAACAACTCTTTAATGTAAGCCATCTTCCTTATACGGCAGAGCCTGTCTCCAAGAATAGGCGACACCACAGCCAGAAAGACTACTTTGTCTTTACTGCTAAGAGGAGATGTGTTTCTTACCACAGGCTACCTGTCATGTGTCAGTTATCCTGTTGTAAAAACACAGGTGAGACAAGGCACTCTAGTTTTACCATAATGTAAACTAGGCACATTCAGTCCTATGCCCCTGCTGGTAGTGTGCAGGGTATGACTACACAGCAAAAGCTGTGCATGTGCTAATTTAAATCCAACTAGCACAGGTAACAATAGCAGTAAAGACATCTCAGTGGAGGCTTCAGTGTGGGTAGTACAAGCCCGGCATGAACCCTGAGCATGTACCGGACTCACTAGCCCATGCTGCATTCTCTTCACTGCCATTGTTAACTTGAATCCAGCTACTGTGGGTAACCCATGCATAGCTTCTACTGTGAAAACAAGCTCACAGACAGAATCTCATATGCCATAGCCTTGAGTTGTTTAGGTCTTTTTCCCCTTCTGAACTCACTTTTTGTTCTTGTCCTCTGACTCTGCATTGTTTCACCCTACCCTGGTGTGATGATCTGTACCTCAAAATAGCACCCTGGAACCACCATATTTGCCACTGCCATATAACTGATATGTTTTGCATAAAGTATACCTTGTGAGGTATCATTTTAAAAGTCTGAGTCTGTTGAACATTGATATCGTGTTGGACTGTATGTGCTATCATTATGTGTGAAGTTATGAAGTATTGGTATATGTGTTACTGAAATATGTTATGAGGTTGGGAACACCCACAACCAGCCTTTCAGTTACAACAAAAGATAGCCATAGATAGCCAGACAGCTGTCCCAAAGACTTCTCAGAGAAGACACTGTGACACTGAGCCACAAAGAGTTAAGCAACTTGCATGCTAACTTCTCCAAATTCAACCTTTAAAGATATATTAGAAAAGTATATAAATGGTAATTAGGATTATTCCTTATAAATAGTTAACAAAACCATGTTAGATAAACTAAAGCTTTGAAATGTAGACTTGTATTGTTAGAGAATTGGAAGAAGGTAGTGATTGTATTGGTCTGTGTTTACTTATATATTGTTAGAGGTTAACAATGTAACCAGATGGTTCCTGTCTGTTACTATATTCTATTGATTCAGAGGTCAAAAGGGAATATTAACTTTAGATCAGGGATTCCCAAACTTGGTTCGCGGCTTGTTCAGGGTAAGCCCCTGGCGTGTCATGAGACACTTTGTTTACCTGAGTGTCCGCCGGTACGGCCGCTCGCAGCTCACAGTGGCCGCGGTTTGCAGTTCCCAGCCAATGGGAGCTGCAGGAAATGGTGGCCAAGCCAGCGCCGTTTCCAGAAGCTCAGGTAAACAAAGCATCTCACGGTCCACCAGGGGCTTACCTTGAGCAAGCCGCAAACCAAGTTTGGGAATCCCTGATTTAGATGGAACTGGGGTGTAATAATATTTTTGTCTATATTTCTCTGAAGTTTTTAGTAAACTGTCTATGAACTGAAGCTCACCATCTGTACTATGAAACTGACCTAAGAACTTTTTTCATATATAGGTTTAATGATCTTTTAACCTATACTCTCTTTTCTTTTTGAATAAATCTTAGTTTAGTTAATAAGAATTGGCTTTAAGCATGTGTTTGGGTAAGATCTGAAATATTCATTGACCTGGGGGGTAATGTGTCCAATCCTTTGGGATTGGTAAAACTTTATATATGATGAACAAGATTTTCAGTAATCCTCATCATATTTGACTTGGCTGCCTGGGTGGGTACCCAAAGCTGGATTGCTTTCAGGGTACTGTGTTTTGGCTTCTGGGTAACCAGTAAGATATTGTAGAAGCTGGTTTGCTGAATCTAAGTATTAGAAATAACCACGAGTTTTGGGGATCATCTGGCCCATTCTTTGCAGTTTGCCCTCATTGAGCAATCTCAGTGAGGCCCCCTGGGACTCCAGTCACAGGCATGTACGCCATGGGAGCAGACTAACACACGTCACAGCAGAGATTTCTAGCAAGCTGAAAGAAGCTATTAAAAGAGAGACAGTGATATCATCACTTGGTCTCTCTACCCTAACCCCAGCTCAACACCTGGAAGAATATCTGGAGGACAATGACTTTGAATTGGGGAAGTTTAGTCCCAGGCTAGTAGCTGGAAGATAGTTCCAGCCTATGTACCGAGGAACTGTAATCTGCTTGTACCATCTGTCAGGGTGAGAAAAGCTGTTTGATTCAACTCTTGCTTAGACTGAACATTTAGGATTTAGAATGCATGTTTATTTTTTTTTATTTTCTTAAGGTAACTATCTCTGACCTTTATGCCTACCACTTATAATCATTAAAATATATTTTTTCGGTAGCTAAACAAACTTATTTTAATGTTTTATCCATACCAGTGAGTTTGTCTACAGTGCTTGGGAAATCTCAGCTCAACTTACAAAGGCTGGTGCATGTCTACTTTCCTATGAAAAAGTGGCAAATTAAGTAATGAGTTTATACTGGCCAGGCTTCTGACCAGCGCAAGATGTTATAGTTCTGGGGTGCAAGTCTGTGGAGCTGGTGGAATTGGCTGGAGCCTCCCTAGTGATGGTTCATGAGTGACTGGGAGATCATTCATGTAACATGATTGGGTGTGTCCCTGCCTGTGAATGGCTATGCAGAGCATATCAGAGGTTTGTAGCTTGACATCAGCATCCCAGTGTGAAAGGCAGCCCAGATTGGTGGGTTTAGAGGGATCAGTAGTCCCACAGTCGTGGTTGCACCCTGGGAACCCTGTCATACCTGGCTACTTCTCCTTTGTGCAATAACAGTACTGCCAACCCCAAGCATTCAAAATCCATTGCAGGCCCCCAAAAATGATGAGCTTGATTAAAAAATCATGAGACTTAATAATACATATCTGAAGGGGTGGGAGAAGACAGCCATCTAGTTTATGGGCCTTTATGGTGCACTCACTCCTTGTTTTCAAACTTTCCTCCACAACCATGAGAGCAAGGCAGGGGGGAAGTAAATTAAAGCCGAGATTCTCTTGCAATCATGACAGGTTTCAGAGTAACAGCCGTGTTAGTCTGTATTCGCAAAAAGAAAAGGAGTACTTGTGGCACCTTCGAGACTAACCAATTTATTTGAGCTACATTCGATGAAGTGAGCTGTAGCTCATGAAAGCTTATGCTCAAATAAATTGGTTAGTCTCTAAGATGCCACAAGTACTCCTTTTCTTCTTGCAATCATGTGGTTCCAGCAGTTGGGGCTTTAAGGAAAAACACCAAATATGGCAAAAACCTAATAAAATCAAATCATGAGAATTTGCAACACTGATGTAACTCCTGATATTGCAATTGTTCAGGATTCAAATCTAGGATCACGTCCACTCGCAACTCCAATCTCTTTGAATAATAAAACTTTTGAAGCAGTCTCCAGGTTTTGCTATTTGGATTCTATACTCAGCAATTCCTCCAACTCTCACATGGAGGTTTTCAATCAGATTGGCATCACAGTATCTGCCATGGGTCATTTACAACAAATATTGAATCAACGTCATCTCAGCACAACAATCAAGTTCAGGATCTATTCGAGCTGTATCCTCCCCATACTGTTGTACGGCTTCAAAACATGGACACTACGCCACTCAGACTGGGGAAAGCTGGAGGCTTTCCACACAAAGTGCCAACATCATATACTGGGCATAAAGTGGAATGACTTCATTTGTAATGCAGATGTTTATGGTTGCTCCAGTCTACAGACTACCGGGGCCATTGTCTGCAGACAGTGCCTTACGCTTTTTGGACATGTCGCAAGGATGCCACAAGACATTCCAGTGAACGCCATTCTCCTGGTGGCTTGTAACATCTGGGATAAAATTCCACCAATCGAGGGTCAGAGGTGGCCCAGAGGCAGACCCCATTACATGCGTTCATCAAGTCTGTTCCGATGTTGGACTCTCGGGCTGTCAAGCTTTTATGGCCGTGTAGGACTGGACCAAATGGCAAACAATCGCTACAGCTGACTGCTCAGCTAAGTGTTGAAGAAGGATTCAAATCTCCCCATAAATACAACAGCACTTCCATGATCAGACTAAGTGCAGGACTGGGCAAAAGCTGATGCAGATTTTTAGACTAGGCAGGATTCAATTTTAATGGATCACTGTCAGTAAATGTCAATTTCAGCTGACACTGAAATCAACAACAAAAAAATATCAATCAGTAACAGTTGGCATGGCGGCAGGGAGCCGATGTCACCCACCCTGAGGCAGCACAGGGAGCCATCAGCAGCCCTGGTGTCACAGAGTGAGTGAGCGGGTCCATCAGAGTGGAGCTGCCGAGTGCTCTCTGTATTGCATCAGGGCTGCTGACACCTGACCCCTGCAGGGGCAGGCTGCAGATATCTTGGGGCAGAGCAGAGACCACCTCCTCCCCTTTGGGATTGCAAGGAGGAGGAACCTTCAGTAACTGGCCACCCCACTACTGAATGGCTCCTGCGGCAGTTCCAGGAGCCTTCTGCAGCCCTGCTGTCACAGACCTGTGCTCTCCCACCCACTTGGAGTGCTAGCGGTCTCTGCTGTGCCCTACCAGGACCACAGCCTTCCCCACACCTTGTGCCTGTAGGGAGTGGGTGTCACTGGCCCAGAGCCACAACAGCTGAGCTGCTGGGGGCTCCCTGCATGGCCACAGGGCTGGTGTCATACAATCCCTGTAGGAACAGGTGTGGGGGACGCTGTGGTTATCCTGGCCCAACAGAGCAGAGACCCGCAGCCAGGTCTGCTAGGAGGAGGACAAGGCCTCGGCTGTGGAGGAAGCCACCCCAGGGCTGACCATTTCCTGTCTGGAGATGGCTCACTCACTCCTGGATGATGAGTGAGTGGGGCTAATGATACCCAATCCCTGTGGGCACAAGGTGCAGGGAAAGCTGCAGTCCTGGTCCAGAAGATCCAAGACGCACAGCCATTACTGCAAGGAGTCATCTGTTCCAGACACAGATGTAGCTACTCCACCCCGGGCAGGAGCCCCACAACTTGTGCCTGCAAGAACCCAGTCTCATTGGCCCTGTGGCCATGTAGGGACCTGTAGCAACTCCACAGTCACAGCCCCACTTGCTCATTGACTAGCCAGCAGGGTGGGGCACCCAACCCGAGGCAGGAATTGTTCGGCAGTAAGATATCTTCCCCCAGGGGTGGGGGCTCATCCATCCTCCTCAACACCGCTCTTAGGGTTACCACCTTTGAAATGCAAAAAAACCACACCCACACCCCACAAGGCAAGCGGGTCGCAACCCCAATACCCAACCACAAGTCAACTCCACAACACCACCTACCTTCAACAGCCACGTATAGTATCTAGAGAGATAACACAGAGATAAGATTGATAACATCCTTTTTTTACTTAAACTGCAGAAGTGGGAACACTGAAGCGTCTTTAGCTGGACACAGAAATTTTTAACATTTAGATATATCAGTGTATTGTGGTGATAAAGCCAATCTGTAGAGCCATGTAAAAAAACACCGGGTGAATTAAATTATTTTTCTGGCAAGTCCATTAAAACAACAGCCAGGCCAGTCAAATACCTGCTCCTGGTCTCTGCTCTGTCAGCCCAAGAAAACTGCAGCCTCCCCCATACCCTGTGCCCCTTTAGCTTGGCCCCTTTGGCTCTTCAGGGAGCCCCCTTCAGGTCTGCTGTCAGCACTGCCCTAACTATAACCCTACCTACCTCCCCAATGGTAAAAGGGAGTTTTTAAAATAGGGGGGAAATCTTAAATAAACACTGATAACAATCATCAAAAATGGAAAAAAATAATCAAATGGCGCCAAGTTTACTTCTCTTGCTGTTAGATCAGTGTGCACCTTAAAGTGCAGTTCTACTCTGAACAGTTTAAAAAAAATGAAAAGGCACTTTCCTATCAACAGGTCTTCTCCCCACATATATTCCAAGTCATGTCTGCTTACTTGAAGGAAGAAAGTACCTTCTACCATCTTTTGCTCCTGCAGAGCCAACACATCTAAGACAGAATGACCTTTAGTCGATTTCTTGTCCAGTCACAAATTGTTTGCCAACTTCTGATTACAGGCCCAGTCAGATACACCTATACAACCCTATTAAGGGCAATGAGTGTATGCTGTGTATGACAATTGTCATAAACATAAAGGGAAGGGTAAACCCCTTTAAAATCCCTCCTGGCCAGAGGAAAAATCCTCTCACCTGTAAAGGGTTAAGAAGCTAAAGGTAACCTCGCTGGCACCTGACCAAAATGTCCAATGAGGAGACAAGATACTTTCAAAAGCTGGGAGGAGGGAAAAAAACAAAGGGTCTGTGTCTGTCTGTATGCTGCTTTTGCCGGGGACAGAACAGGAATGGAGTCTTAGAACTTTTAGTAAGTAATCTAGTTAGGTATGTGTTAGATTATGATTTCTTTAAATGGCTGAGAAAAGAGTTGTGCTGAATAGAATGACTATTCCTGTCTGTGTGTCTTTTTTGTAACTTAAGGTTTTACCTAGAGGGATTCTCTATGTTTTGAATCTAATTACCCTGTAAGGTATCTACCATCCTGATTTTACAGAGGGGATTTCTTTACTTCTATTAAAAGTCTTCTTGTAAGAAAACTGAATGCTTTTTCATTGTTCTCAGATCCAAGGGTTTGGGTCTGTGGTCACCTATGCAAATTGGTGAGGATTTTTACCAAACCTTTCCCAGGAAGTGGGGTGCAAGGGTTGGGAGGATTTTGGGGGGAAAGACGTGTCCAAACTACGTTTCCCAGTAAACCCAGTTGGAGTTTGGTGGTCGCAGTGGAGATCCAGGGACAAAGGATAAAATTAATTTGTACCTTGGGGAAGTTTTAACCTAAGCTGGTGAAGGTAAGCTTAGGAGGTTTTCATGCAGGTCCCCACATCTGTACCCTAGAGTTCAGAGTGGGGGAGGAACCTTGACAGCAATGAAGGCATAAATTGAAGACAACTACATAGTACTGGCAGAACTGGGGGCAGAGTTTGACTTTCATGGCCTCTATTACTAGTGATGAGAAGTAAAAACTCAGCTTGATGTTGAGATCTCAGGTTAAGTTTGCAGGACTGGCAGTTAAAAAAAACATCATTTTTACTGGTCAACGGAGCACATTTGCTCTGGAAGCCTTGGAGAGACAAATATGGAACATTAAAATGTCACTTTACAGAGCCACTTTTCAGAGTAGAACTGCACTTTAAAGTCAAATTTGTCAAAACGTCAAGAAAACAATGAAGTACCCCACAGAGTCTGCAAAGCATCAAGGAAAGCCATATGTTGCCATTAAGCCAAACTAGTGGTCACAATCTATCCCCTTTTAGAGTGTGACAGGAGATCATTGAAATCCGCTTTTGCTGTTCAGCACTGACAAACCTTTTTACCAATAGCAGCTTACCCTCCCTGGCTTAGTTTATCAGGGCTCAGGAAGACAGGCACCAAACGAAAGGGAAGGCCCTTTTAGTCTATGACCTTAATGTGATAGCAACTCACTGAAGGAATTTTTCATATTCATTTTCCCCCATACATTAAATAGCAAGCTCTGGTCATTTTAAGTGAATTTTATCTTCCATTGAGATATGGGATGAAATGGAAAAGAAGTATTCCAATGTGTATATATTAAGTATTTTATATTGTCAGCAGAACATAACTGTTATATTAATTTACATGTTGACTAAACCAGTTTAGAATCCTTCAGACTGATGATAGCCGTCCCCCTAGATAGTTCAGACTACTTTCCAAAAGTGCTATATTAAATATACTTTTCAAATGCACAGAGTCAATCATATGAGTATAAAAGCTGGTGATGCTCCTAGTTCACTTGAACAGAGGTAGGCAATATTTTGATTCAGAAAATAACTCAGTTATAGTGGTTTGGTTTTATGAGGAAATAACTGAAAGCACCTGAATAATAGAGCATTTTATACTCTCCCAGTTTCTTTTGCTCACTTGTGACAGAGTACAGCTAATATAATCTCCATTTCCACTTCAAACAATTCTTGTTCTGCTTCTAGGCAAATAGAAGAATAAAAGTTTTTAAAAACCCTCTAAACACTGGGCTCGGCATTATTTGTATATATACTGTGTACTTCTGCACAGTAAACCAAAACCCAGTATAAACAAGCTTCATAGAACAGCATGCAATAGACCATCTTGCAGCATGGACCAATATTATAAGCAGTGGATGCCCCTGCCAAGGAACACTTCCTGCATCATGCTATATAATTTTATCTCTGTTTTTGCAGTATTTTCTGTACAATACTTCCAATAGCAAATGTATTTCTTCACTATAACACACATAACCAGGGTGACCTGTTGACCATCCTCTCTTCCTTCCCCCTTGGCTAGTGAAAAGAGAAGTAGTCTGTAGGGGAGAAACTGGGGCAGAAAGGCAGCTCCCAGACTAAAAGGTCTAACCCATCTCAGTCACCCTGATCTCTGCAGGAAAGAAGGGAGACTTCCCACTTGGACATGAAACCACAGTAGGAAATGAGAAGTTGGGGTGAATCCCTTATTCGGGATTCCAGCCCCAGTGCAGGAGACTCATCCCCTGCATGGAAGAATGAAAAAAGAGACTCTTTTATCATCACCTCACCATCAGCCTCCTGGGAGATGGGAGCAAGGGGACAACTCTAAAGACTTCTTAACATGTCTTCTCACTGGTGAGCGCGCGCGCACAAACACACACACACACACTTTTTTGAGGCCTTCATTGTCCTCCTGCCACTGACTGAGAAGAGTGAAGGCACTGTAAGGTGCAAGGATGAGAACCACTTCTCATATACACGCACACAAGCAGAACACCTCTCTTGGACTTAAACAGAAGATATCCTCCTGCTGACACACTAGGCTTGGATCCTGTTCTGTCCCTTCCCACACCACCTGGCTTCTTCCCAAAATCCTCTACAGTTATTTCACTCTGATATCTACAGGGTGGACAGTTACTCACACTCTGACTTTGGGGATCCCTATGTAAGGCATGTGGCCTGAAGCTATAGAAGGTAAGGAGCTTTGGGCTCCCCTCAGTTAGTAAAGAGGAGGCAGAATGGCCATAGAGTTATCTCATCTACATAAGCTATTTAACTAGAATTCCAAATGGGCAGATGCTCCAGAGGGGAAGGAGCTTTCTGCCACCATCTTGATGGTGAATAGGGGAAAGTATGGCTACAGAGAGTTGTATTTGCATAAACTTTCTTCCCATGACACCTTTGGCAGTCACTGTAACTGTACACATATTCAGAATTCATTGGGTAGTGGAACTGAACTGAGAGAGGAAGGAAGGAAGGGATGCTATGTCATGGCTAGATGTATATCTGTTGTAGTAAGATAACTCAAGGCTCCTATATGCTACTTGTTCTTGTCTGTTTCATTGAGAGGACTCTTTGACAGGAGACAATACAAAGAGGGCTCTTTGCTGAAGCTACAGAGGGCAACAATACACCTGTGTATTGTTTACCTCATTACCTCATTTACCTGTGTAAACTCTAATGAGGCACCTTCTACCCAGTCACTAAATCACTAATACCTGGGTTGAGTACTGGGTCCTCAGGACAGGACCAGGCAGCACATCCCAAGAACCTGGAGACACGCTCACCCAAGTGCACCTCAAGACTTTGGGACTGTTACCACAGACACCATACGGTAAGTGATGTTTAGCTGAGGGAGAAAGGTGAAGTGAGATGACAAAAGGACATTTGCCTATTGACTGTTCACACCAGCAGGTGGGGAGCTGAGTTCATGGACTACTGCCAAAGTTACCATGATAAAATGTTTTATTTATCATTCATATAGCCATATGGTTGTGTTTTCCCAAGTTCATGCTGTGTTCCCTTTTCCCTACTAATGTTTTTTTCTTGTTTCCATACACAAAATCGGGGCTGAAGAGTGAAGAAGTGTTTGTCTACTAACGGAGCCCAGGCAAGTATTTCATGATCCCAGAGATTCTGAGATGGACCGTAAGTTGGTGATGTTTGTTAGTTTTAAAAGGGACCCCTAGCTTTTTGAACTTGGCCCTTGTTGCAGCAGACCACACCTGACTGAAGGTTACACACACACACACATGCTTTGGAAGCAGCATATTTCTAGTATGCTATGTGTGTTGGCTGCACTATAACACACTCAGGCCAAGACACTCAGGGTTATTAATTCAAACCTTTATTTGAACCAAATGCATTTCCTGAGGTTAACAACTACCATAAAAGCAATCAATAGTAACAGACTGGCAGAAAAAAGATCAGTTTCCTTCTCCTGTGTCATAGGTGGGGTCATTGTGGATTTCTCCTCCAGTGCTCTATATTTAATATTTAATAATATTCATTATCCTTCCAATCAACATTAAGCATTATATATCTTCCAAATAACATCAAACACCTTTATACTACTAGCCATTTCTTTGGTTAATTATTATTAAGCATACCTAACCCATGTATGGTGACCTTGCCATCAATTGGCTACTTATCCCATTTTGGGTTTTCTCTACTATACTTTTCTATTTTCTTCAGTTTCCCTGTTCTTTTCCTTAATGGTACTTGCTTGTTTATCTCAATTTCCCTATTATTCTGGTCATTGCCTTGGGTAGGGACACCCTATTATCACTTATCTAGAAAGCAATTTATACAACTTCTATCCTCGTTACCTTTTTGCAGCTTAGTAAACAGAAATTTGCTCTCCTAGAAAATAAACAAGTTCATTTAGAAATACTTGTCAAACCTTAAGTCACACTTTGACCTTCAGTAAGCTCATACCTGACCATTATTGCTCCTACCTAATCCATATATTTTAGCTCTCTAATATACTAGACTTATGACATGTCATATTGTGCAATCAATAACAAGGCTTCACATTGTCCAACAGTACATCTTGCCGTGTAGTGTGTGAAGTCATCATACAGCACATCTCTCACGATTAACTACACAATACAGGACAAAGTATTGGAATTTAAAGGCAGGACACATCTTATATTAGATGGTACCCAGTCTGAAAGGAAGCTGAAAGACATTAATGTGAAACACCAGATACCACATTTTACTGAAAACAGAATTATATCGTGATACAAAATATGGCACCTTTCTAATATGTCATTATAATACCAAGGGGTCCTATCAGCACCCTTCTGTTTGTGATAATAGAAATCATCTCACTTTTCATTACATTAAACACTATAACCGAGTTAAGATTTGGAACATTCGGTGTGAAGGAAATTGCCTGCATACACTGATAACAACTGGGACTTCTATAGCTGTCACCTTTCAACATCTTTTACAAAAATTTCAGTAATGTAGCCAAAATAAACTAATGAACAGTGCAACTGAATGGATTCTACACACACCCAGATTCTAATTTGCACACAGTGAACATGTCTAAAGGATTTTTTTTTCTGAACTATTGAAAGCTGTTACTAGTTGACTCAAAATAATAAAAATCTGTGTGTTATCTTGATTACATGTTAGAGATAAAAACACTTGAATATTGGGAATTTGCTGTGACAATATGGCTAGTTCCCTTAACTCAGTACTGTTCACCATTGCTATAAATCAGATGTTCTATTTGTTTACGTTACTTTTTGCATATAATACCATTGCTGTGCATACATTTGTTTTAATTCTTTAAAGAACAAATATCTCAGATATTAAACTTTGTAAACATATTGCACGTTGTTTAATGCGTTTCAGCTAAATGCCTTTTGTTTAAATGTCAGAGCCATTGCCACTTGAATCCCTGAGTGCACTTTCACAAACTTTTTCTTTTTCCAAAATACATAAGAAGCATAGAAATCCTAGAATTAGCATCTCTGCAGAAGAACATCTTTCATTATTTGATGTTTTGGCTTCCTTTTTATTAAGCACTCAAGGCTCTCTTTCTGCTGGACACGCTAGTCTTTTGCCTTCTTTGTACTCCACTTAGTATGTTTCATTTTTAGTGAATATTGCATTATCTACAGATAGTAGAACTGGTCAAAAAGTGCTGGTGCTGCTGAAAATGACACCTCAACACAAAATAAAGGAAATTCTTGACCATCCTGAGGATTTCTTTTTCCAACAAGCTCTAACCAACAGCACCAAATTGTATTTTAGGTATACATTTGACAGGTGTGGAATTGACATCACCCTGTTGAAGTCCTCTATCAATTCTTAGGGGTACAGTTAGCGTACATTGTTTGGTTAATACACCCCGATTCTTGTAGGTATGGATCACCTCACAAAAGTGAAATGTGTAGGGCCCCATATGAGTAGAACGCAGGCCTGCAGAATTGCTAAGTAGCTAGCATCTCCATGCTGCCACCCACCCAAAGCTGTAACCAGCTTGCGCTCCACTGCCCCCAATCCGCCATGGACATGGAACATGGGAAGTCCCACCTCAAGGGGTCTGACAGACAGAAGCCCCATGGCTCCTGACTGGCTCCCCACCCAATACAAACCTAAGGTGCATTCCAGAAAGTGTCCTGGTGACAGTGTGGATTCTCTGCAGTTGCCATGACCATTCCTTGCTCCTGAACTCCTGGCTTCAACCTCGGCTTAATTTAGACCTCGCCTTCTGACTCAGACCCTGAAATGCAACTGAGACTCTGATCCTTGGTATTGACCCTAGCCTGGAACCTGACTATGACCTCCTCCACTACTCCCTCCCTCAGATTTGCCCCTGTTCTGATCCTTTGTCCTGGCTGCCTGTGTTGGGATCCTGACAAGATGGTACATCAGGCTCCACACTGATTCAATACTTGGTCTAGAGTGAGACTGCCAACAAGGGTGCTAAACTGTAGTAGTGATTTTTGGACTGCAAAGCCCTGTCATGTAGAAACAGGACTGAGATCATCATTTCATTTCACATTGGTTTGATGTGCATCGGTTGTGAATGAATGATCCAAAGATGTAAAGCTCTGTAGCCCACTATCAGTTACCTGCATCACCTAGTCCCTATTACATGACAGTGTGCCTTTTCAATGTAAAGATTTAGGCCCCAATACTGCAAACATGCACATGAATAATTTTATCATCTGAGCAGGCCTATTGATGTCATTGGAACTGCTGAGAGTAAAGTTGTGCACTTTCTTATGAAAGATTGCCCCTTAAATCATTTGGCTGAGTCAAATTGTGATTCCATTGAAATCAAAAGAAGTTTTGCCAATGACTTCAGTGGGACCAGAATTTGCCCCAATGTACACATTTTGTGTACTAAAGTGCTATAGTTATTAGTAGGGCCATAAAAAGAGCATATAGCTGTAAAATTTCCACTTCATAGTCAAGATTATGTTATCACATTAGAAAGACATTTTAGTCAACATTACGTTATCACCTTAGAAATATAGTTAACATCAATGGGCCACATTCATTCCTGGTGTGACTTCACTGACATCAAGTTCGTTTCTGCAATGTGGCTAGGAATCCAAATAACCCTAGTGGCAAGGAGTACCAGCTGCGGCAGGCCAGAGGATTATGCCTAATCCTCTCAGACACTGAGCAGGTCTCTGTGAACAACTCCCATTGAACAGAGACTTATTCAAGTTCACCATACTGATTTTCATAGCCCTGTATGGTAATGTCATTAGCTACCTAAGATATCACCTCTCCTATGATGATGACTTCACATGACAACTTTGCTCCCCTGGAAAAAAGATATCTGTACATAACCAGGGGAAGACTCGGCTGCTGGAGACATAGCTTTCACAAGAGTGGGACAACACTAGTGAACTCATTCTGAGATGGAATAAGAATAATCCCCACTTCTGCCACATAGAGAATTGTATGTTCAACTTTGCTTTTCTGCAATAAACTTTCTCACTGATATCAGCTCCTTACTTTAGTGTGTGTGACTATATATAAACAACTGTAAGTTTGTTAGTCACATGGATGATGTTTCAAATGTTTTTGTGATGAGCAACCTTCAAAAACAAATCAATGGAGTTAGAAAAAGGCTGATTTTTGGCCCTTTGTCTTGTTGTAACTCATGTATGAAAACAATACATTTTTAAAAAGTGTCTAGCTACAATGTACTAAATTTTGCACTGGCTCATACTCCTGGAACATCATTGATATTAACAGGCCAAGTTAATTGCTCTCATGGGATACAGGACTGTGCAGAATTTGGCTCTGTATGTTTCCTTTCCTCTGCTGGATTCTAAAGCAAAAGCCTGGATGGAAAAATCAGAAATGATCCACTGATTTCCTCAGCTGCTGCCTACATTAAATACAACTTTTTGATCAATTTAATAATTTGTTATACCACTCTACCTTCCAAGCTCTTCCTTAAGAAAAGGGCATCTGAAAATTCATGAATAAAGATGTGCTGAGTTCAGTTTTTCTTTTATGTTAGAAGAATTATTAGTCTTCTGCAATATAAATTACAACCAGACTGAGTTTTTAATTTAAAAAGAAATTGCAAATGGAAAAGTCCTGATATTGCTCTGTTCCAGAGTTCCTCTGATAGGGGTTTAAATGAGAAAGAAAATTTGATAAAGATCATAATCTCTGACCTGGCTGCACTAAAGATTTCATTTTTATTTTAGATTTGTGATGCTCTCTGAGTTTGTTTGGCTTTGGCAATAACAAACAGAACACATTAACCACATGGAAATTCTCATCTTTTTGATGAACTAAACATATTCTTCTTGATTCCCTTTCTCGCATCATTGACAATAGGCTTTGGTGTCCAACTGTGATAATGTCCTGTGTTCAGAACATACACTTCTCTGTATGAATCTAACAGCCAATTGACATCTTGATGGCCTTCTTGTCCTCCATAAGGGTATAAACAAACACAAGCATATGCAGCTCATGCTTAACTGAAGAGGAAAAACTTGTTCTGACTAGCTGTGTCTTAATACACCTGTTAAGCTTTATACATATGTCAGGCACCATCTGTTGAAAAGTTCCTCCTTCCCCTCCTCTACCCCCATGCTTTAAACAAGGCACACAAATAAAATGTTAAGATGCTCAAATATTTCAGAGGTAAAGAAATTCATTCTAATGGCTACCCATCAAGAGCTGGGATTTTAACATAAAAACCACATTAGAACAGAATGAGATTTAAATCAATGGATTGTTCTGTTTAATAGCTGTTCACATTATTCACACAACACTTCAATGAATTCACATTACCTTATTAGGGGTGACCTATGAGTTATGTGACTATACATTAATTGCTTTAAAATATTGTGGTTAAATAATGCATCTGGAGTTATTAACAACTGCAATGAAGATTGTTTCAAAAAAAGTTGTTGTCTTATAATCTGTTTGATGCAGTGATTGTCATATGTACACTGTTTAACTGTGGGTAAATTTGGAAGCCTCTTGCCAAATTTAAAATACTTTTTTTATATTTGTTCAACTACCTTGCTGCTTAGGTAGTCTACATATATAATGCCTATATCCTCTATTGTTGACATTCTTTCCTAAAGTGTGATTTATATTAACATATATATCTCTAATGCAACCACCATTCTCTCAGAGCTCTGTTTTGAATAAATCTGGATGAATTTGAATTGAGTGGTCTATTTCAAAACTGTGGTGATCTGTCTAGGTCAGAGGTGGGCAAACTACGGCCTGTGGGCTACATCCAGCCTGCGAGACTCATCCTGCCTGGCCCTTGAGCTCCCGGCCAGGGAGGCTAGCTCCCCGCCCCTCCCCCACTGTTCCCCTTCCCCCACAGCCATGGTGCCGCATGGGCACCGCTTGGCCCACCGCTCCTGTCGGGCAGCGCAGTGGCGTGTCTGGCTCTGGCATGGTAAGGGGGTGGGAGTGGGGGGCTGTTGGATAAGGGGCAGGGGGTCCCAAGGGGCAGTCAGGGGACAGAGAGCAGGGGAGGTTGGATGGGGTGGAGGTTCTGGGAGGGGGGCAGTCAGGAGATGGGGAACAGGGAGCGTTGGATAGGCATGGGAGTCCCAGGGGGCCTGTCAGGGGGTGGGGGTGTGGATAGGGGTCATGGCAGTCAGGGGACAGGGAGCAGGGGCCAGGGGTTGGATAGGTGGTGGGGTCCCGGGGGGGTGGTGGTTAGGGGTGGGGGGTCCTGGGAGGGGGTGGTCGGGGTCAAGGAGCAGGGGGGTTGGATAGGTCAGAGGTTCTAAGGGGGCGGGAAGTGGGAGGGGGTGAATAGGGGCCAGGGACCAGGCTGTTTGGGAAGGCACAGCCCTCCCTACCTGGCCCTCCATACAGTTGTGCAACCCTGATGTGGCCCTGGGCTCCAGCAGGTGCGCCCCGAGGAGCTCAAGCCGCAAGACCACCCCTTCTCCACTGGGCAGAAACCCCTACCCCACCACCCTGCTGCAAGGCAGAGGTCCCGAGCTCCCCCGCCCTGCCCAGTCTGGTAGGTGGAGAATGGGGAAGGAGTGTGGGGGGCTCCATGAGCTGCACTTTAATGGTGAAAGAGCCACATGTGACTCGTGAGCCACCGTTTGGCTACCACCGTACTATACACTGAAATGTAAGTACAATATTTTTATTCCAATTGATTTATTTTACAATTGTATGGTAAAAAAGAGAAAGTAAGCAATTTTTCGGATATTGTGTACTCTGACCCTTTTGTATTTTTATGTCTGATTTTGTAAACAAGTAGTTTTTAAGTGAGGTGAAACTTGCGGGGTATGCAAGACAAACCAGACTCCTGAAAGGGGTACAGTAGTCTGGAAAGGTTGACAGCCACTACTTTAGATGTATTAAAGATAGTAATAACTGTACTTTTGAGGGAAAAGAGGAAATTAGTTGAGATGGGCTGGAGCTCTTTTCGCTGTTGTTGTTAAAGTCCAATGTTGTTTCCTTGAAAACACAACAAAACAAACATACACAAAAGGCGGGAGAAAAGAACAGCAACGAATAGAAAGTCCCACTTCTATCTCTGGGGCTGATGTTCATTTGCAACCTTGCTGCTGGAGAAGCACAGACCCAGCACCTAGATTTATTAACCACTTTTACACCTGGCAAACGTGCACCAGCATGGGGCTGTTTAAAGCAATATTTTTGCTGACTCTCTAATCACAGGTTCTTAGCAGCAACCAAAATTTAACCCCAGGGAATGATCTGGAATTAGCTAGAGCCAGTGGATGTGGCAGCAGCATCTGATTCCTGTCTCTGGCGCGGTCAGGATGATGAAAGTCAAATAGTGTCGTGGTGAAGCTCGCTCCTTTCAGCCCATCCATTTCCCAGTTGCTTTTATTTCCCCCAATCTTTTAAGACCCAAAAGGGAGTGATAGGCAGATAAGCACGACTCCTAATTATTTTAGTGCTTAATTTCCAAAACACCATCTTTGGGTTGTGTCAATAAACCTTTTGTGTTTGGACGAATATGAGTTTTCAGTTTCCCTTCTATACTTTGTTCTAAACAATTTTATGTAGCAGTCTGAGTTGGACTTTTGTTACCTTGAACACATTAGTACATCCACAATGCTACCTAATGGAATCCACTGCTCCAGGTTAGGCACCCAGGCTTCCTATATAGTGCCTGAGAGTGGTCAGTTTAGATGAGCTATTACCAGCAGGAGAGTGAGTTTGTGTGTGTATGGGGGTGGGGGGGATGTGAGAAAACCTGGATCTATGCAGGAAATAGCCTGACTTGATTATGTAAAGAGTTGTCACTTTGGATGGGCTAGCACCAGCAGGAGAGTGAATTTGTGTGGGGGGGTGGAGGGTGAGAAAACCTGGATTTGTGCTGGAAATGGCCCACCTGTTGATCACTTTAGATAAGCTATTACCAGCAGGACAGTGGGGTGGGAGGAGGTATTGTTTCATATTCTCTGTGTGTATATAAAGTCTGCTGCAGTTTCCACGGTATACATCTGATGAAGTGAGCTGTAGCTCACGAAAGCTCATGCTCAAATAAATTGGTTAGTCTCTAAGGTGCCACAAGTACTCCTTTTCTTTTTGCAAATACAGACTAACACGGCTGTTCCTCTGAAACCCCTAAGAATGGGATCCAATAGGAAATCCTGAGGAGAGGGGCAGAGGGAATTAGGTGCCTAAATCTGGGCTGGATGGATGTGCATATCTCCATTTGGGATTCACAGCTATGATCATGCTCCTGTAGTTAGGTGCCTAAACCCTTTCTCATTAAACAAAAAACAGAGGTGGTGCCCCATGGTTAAATGGGGCTAAATCCCTGCCTCCAATTATGCAGCCAGGGGATTTGATCCTGCGTTGCCTGCATCCTGAGGGAGTGCACTAACCTCTATATAACTAACCAGGTTATAGCAGGTGCCACTTTGGGCCCAATCTACCAGATGTAGCCCCACAGGCAAGATTGGATCCCACCAAGGCTCAAGTGTGTGATAGACAGCATACATCAGGACTTGGGTAACTGTCTGCATATATTCTGGCAGATTTTTAGGGGCCTAGGGAAACTTACCAGTGGAGATATAGGTACCTAGGGAATTTAGGCACCTACAAGTTTAGGCGGCAGCTAAGTGGGGCTTTTGAAGATCTAAATTTTGGACTGAAGCACCTAAAGTGGCAGTCAGGCACCTAAATCCCTTTGTACATCTAGCACTAGTTTCAAATATAGTGCCCAAATATGTATGCAAGGGTCTAATTTTATGCACCCACATTTGAAAATATTGCCCTTATGCTTTAAATTCTTTGTACTTCAGTATCCCTATCTGTATGATAGGAGTAGTAATACTTATACACCTGTGAACTTTGTTGGTGAAATCAGACAAGAAGCATTTAAAATAGAATCTACCAAGGAAGACACAAGTACGATCAAATTATTGTGTGTGAAGTGACTTTATTATAAGTATTATGCAAATGTATACAAAAATTGAATGAGGGTCCCTAGTTCCCAGCAAGCTGCCAATGCTGATGAGTGTTACAGAATTTGGTCACGTCCGGTTTTTTCTTTTGTTTGTTTGGTTTTTAATTCTTATCCAAATTGAACCTTCAAATCATTTGAGGTAAACCCTGCAATTACAGCAATCTAATTAAAGGCAATTGAATATCATGGATTTATGTCTCTCAGCTTTGCATGCTGCTAAGAGTAGAGAGGAGTGACACATACCCCTCTCTGAACCCTAATCAATCCTAAGCTTATTTTAACATATAAAATATCTTCTGCAAACTAATAAGAAAAATAAATGAATACTTAGTTTGACTACAGATATATCATTGATGGGATGGACTTTATCATCACTCACAAGGATCAGTCAGTAGGTTACATGATTAAAAACAGCTAAAAGAAACAGCACATCAATTCAAGAAATGCAAATCGGCATAAGAGAATAGACTAGAACGGTATCCAATAATAAATCACTGCTGTAACCATGAGAAATAAATTTCAGTATTTCATGTTTAACTATCAAAGCTCTGATGGAGTTGATACTAGACACCAAATAAGTTTCAAGGTTACAATTTAATGATGGCTGTGACATTGCACCTCATAAGACTGTATGGAAATATGCTTATGAATGTATATAGGACATAACTGGAATATGTTTTATGCTACATATGCCATGTAATATATCTATGTAAAGGTTATGATCTACTGAATATATTCATCCTATTGTATGCATGTGTCATTATTGTATTTGAAGTTATGAATATTGGATGTATACTTGGTTGATTTTAAATAGCCTTAGTAAGGCATTTGGTCAGTGTCTTAAGAAAGGAATTTGCAAGTTAAGTGCCCAATCAAGGAGCACTTAACAGACAATGGATCTTGGAAGGCTCCAATCCACATAAGAAGTCTACATGAGGATGTTCAAGGTGGCATGTGAACCATGGCTGCTACCTGTAAGTTCTGAGTCATGCATGGACATGTGACTTTACCCATGTGACTCCAAAGCTCCATCTTGTAGCTAGAAGAAAAGGAGTACTTGTGGCACCTTAGAGACTAACCAATTTATTTGAGCATGAGCTTTCGTGAGCTACAGCTCAACAGGGGAAGGGAGGGGTATCCACCCACAAGAGAAAGTCTATATAAACCCTGGGGAGACCCCTCCATTTTGTATTCAGCTGGCTCAAGAGATAGTCTTTCCACCCCAAAGGATACCTGAAAGAAACGGGAACAAAGGACAGTAACTACAGGGGGTGTGAGTGATTGCTGGACCCAGACTAGAAGGAGACTAGTCTGTAAAAGGACGCTTATGGGAACTCCTCTGAGGGTAAGGTTTTATCTCTATTCAGTTTTCTTACTGTATTAGGCATAGACTTGCGGGGTTTATTTTAATTTACTTGGTAATTCACGTTGTTCTGTCTGTTACTACTTGGAACCACTTCAATCCTACTTTCTGTATTTAATAAAATCACCTTTTACTTATTAATTAACCCAGAGTATGTATTAATACCTGGGGGGGGTCAAACAGCTGTGCATATCTCTATCAGTGTTATAGAGGGAGAACAATTTATGAGTTTGCCCTGTATAAGCTTTATACAGAGTAAAACGGATTAATTTGGGGTTTGGACCCCATTGGAAGTTGAGCATCTGAGTGTTAAAGACAGAAACACTTCTTAAGCTGCTTTCAGTTTAAGCCTACAGTTGTTAGGGGATGTGGCTCAGATCTGGGTCTGGGTTTGCAGCAGGCTAGCAGGTCTGGCTCAAACCAGGCAGGGCCCTGAAGTCCCAAGCTGCCAGGGCAAGAAAGCAGGGGCAGAAGTAGTCTGGGCACATCAGTTGGCAGGCCCCAGGGGGTTTCTGTGATCCACCCCCATCACAATGGTTACAATTAAATAGGCTATTCCCATGTCGTGTTGGTGCTTCCCCTACCAAAGACCTCTTACTCTAACCAGGAGCAGGAAAATATTTTAACCCTAACCATACCAAAAGTCAGTTAATCCATGTAAGTACTTTGATGGTTCCCTTCACCATGGAATCTATGAGGGTTCTGAAAAATTCCTGGGAGAAACCAGAGGTGTAGAGATTTTAATATTTTGTGAACATCTAAATGTTCAAAAACTGAAGTACAATTATGAAGGAGTTACCAAATTTAAAATTTACTCTGAATGAGATTCCCCTTCTAAAAAAAAAAATAAGGACACTTGTTGATTGAAAAATATTTGATATTCAACTTGGCAGTGTCCTTTTAATTAATCCCTGATGGTAATGTTTAAATGTAGGGCTTGTCTTCACTGCAGAGTTAACCCAGTGTCTTACTCACGTTTTCTCTAACCTGGTTCCAATCCACATACAAAATCCTCCCACTCTAGTGTGGTGGTGCTTTACACCCACACTTGCTGGCTGATCTGGGGATACAGACTAAAGCCTGAGTGCTGTTTATAATTTAGCTGGTAACCAGGCTGCCTTGTAGTGCAGACGCAGGCCTAAGCCACTCAAATGCTGATAGTTCTCCCATGCCTTTCCACAGTTCTTCTTGGCTGGATTTTCTTGCCATCTACCTACTCCCTACTTCTGCACCAGAAGTCCCCTACCAGTCCACATATACTAGTTTGTCACTTAAAGCCTGCAGTGCACATGGCTCGTTGTAGCTGCAACGCTTCTTCAGCACTTGAAAGATGAGCTAGCACCCAGAAAACATTCCTCTCAACTTGCTGCTTTGGCCAGAAGATGACATTAAGGTTTTGGTGGACCTCTGGCATGAGAGCAGTTAGAGACAGGATTTGGGGATATTGACCAGGAATTCACCAGGTGGATCCTCAGTGCAGGGAGAAAATTAAATCCCTGAAGAATATGCACTGGAAGAACAAAGAGCATAACTCTCAGTCTAGCAACTGCCCAAGAATGTTACTATTCTACAAAGAGCTGCACCAGGTGCTCAGCCCTGTTTCATGCTGGATGGCTGAAGTTTCTGAGCAATCAGAAGTCAGATGTGCAGATCCCAGAGGAGCTGGAGCAGACACCAGGAACTCTGGAAACCGAAGGCACAGAGCACATCAACTGCCTCCGGGCACAGCCAGACCTGAGTCCCAGGAATTCTCCAGACAAAAGAACAGATGAGGAAGGGTGTGGTAGAGGAACCAGCTGGGTGAGATGCAAGCCACCATGTTTGTGGTTGTTACTTCTTTTTAACCTGAGAAGCTAGCCAGAAATTCAAGGTCTAGTAGGTTTAAGAGGAGAAACTGCTGATAGTCAAGTATTTCTTTGCCGCATTATTCACAGATAATGTACACAGTTCTGTGTCTGAACACAGAAGGGATCAAACAGCAGGACAGAACTTCTTTTGTTCAAAGCACCAAGAACACTCTCTTAAGTCTTATTTGTGTTCCAAAAACCTCTCCCAGGGTTTCTTCCAGGGTCAGCCACCATGCTGTCAGCTGCTCCTTCAGGATGTCTTTCCCAGTTTTTTGTCTGTTCTGCCTCCCCAGCATACACCCAATACAATGCTCAGCAAAGACTCTTGGATTCCTTCCCATACACCTTTTTGTCTTAAGTGGTATCAGGAGAATAGATCATAGGGGGTCAGGCCTAGAGATCAAAGTCCAAATGCAAGAGCCCAAAGCTAGAGTCAGAGCCAGAGCCAAAAGTCATAACCATAATCAGATACCAAATGCCAGAGCTGAGTGTTGAGACAGCGTCAGAGCCAGGAATCAGAGCCAAGAGTCAGAACCAAATTACCTGGAGTTAGGGGAAGGCAGGATCAAATCTGGGGCAGGACAGGACCAAGGCTAGATGCAAGGCATGGTCTAGGCAGGAACAGAGCTTGTAGTGAGGGTGAACACAGAAAGGCAGAGAATCCACAGGCATGTGGTTTGAATAGCCACTGACCCTCTGCAACTGCTGGGCTTAAGAGCAAGCCACCTGACTGCCTTAGCCAATCAGGTGGTTCTGCTATGGCCCAGCTGCACTCATTGGCTGCCTGACAACTGGGCAGACACAGCTGCAGTCCCTCATTCCTGACAGATGGGGGCTGATCCTTAGTTACATTAATTGAAGAATGAGGTCACACCTATCAATCTCAATGAGGTTTTATTTCTGTAAAACTGTATTTCTCACTTGTATTGTTTTCTTGGCACTTTAGTGGTTTCATTAGCACAGTAGTTTGGAACTGCTTTGCACTTTCATGTTTGCATTTGCTTTATATTGTGGTAGCTGGAGTGTGTGCTGTGTTGTTATTAATGTAAGAAATGGTTTTGCTGTTCGGTCAGTGGGCATAGGAGGGCTTGGGCAATAAAGAGACAGGAACTTCAAAGCAAATATTTTAATTTAATACATAAATTTGATTATCTCACAGGGCAATTGACACAGCATACTCATATATCATGCTCAGATTATTCTGGCACCCGTCTCCCCTCCAGGCCAAGGATGTTGGAACATGAGACGTCAATGCATGGTTTTCCCCCTTATTTCCATCTCTCTCCTGGAACCAGTACCAGATATCAGAGGTTCACTTTGGGGTTGTTTATACTGGGCTTGTAAGGATCTAGTCCTGGCCAAAGTACTCCCACTTTGCCTCATATGTTGCGCAGTGCACTGCATGCCCGGATACTATGAATGTCATTACACACACTGGCATCCAAATTGTTTTGTGGCAGCACCATCTTGCCTTCTGTCATTAAAGGCACATTCCATCACCATGCTGCAGCTACTCAGTGGGTAAATAAACTTTCCTCTGCAAGATGCTCTCATATCAGGGTAGCAGATCATGATAAAGAGTGTGCTCCGGCCTAATTTTTAGGCCTGAACCATATCCAGGCTCACCCGCTCCAAGCCCAAGAGCGTAGAGTAGCCTTCTGATCCAATCCCAACCAGTCACCCTGAACCTGAGTCATCACTGTCACCACCATCTGTCCATTGGGTTGGCACAGCAACGGCCACATGCACTAGCAGATGTGTGGCCTATCCCTGCTGTCCTCCACTCCCTGCTGTGCAGTGTGTACTCTGCACAGTGAGAGGCACTGTGACTTGTCCGCCCAATTGTTCTGCACACACACAGTGCTGCGAAGTGATGGCAGCTGGCAAGAGAGGGACACTCACACCCCGCCCATGGGCAGGAGGAGGAGATCCACCCAAACTGAGCCCAAGAGGGTCTGATTCTGTTTCCACTGGACCTGACACTTGTAGCAGGGTCCCGTTGGGTTGCAGAGTTCTATGTGATGAGCCAGAGCAGTTAGTTAGTTAGTTAGTTCTTTTAGTTAAAAAGAAAAGAGACAGAGTCTTGGTTAAAAGATCACTATACATACAGACATGAGTACAGTTCTGCCATCAGATTCATAGTAGAGATGGTGAGCTTTGTAGCTGAAAAGTGTGCTTTCCGAAATAGTCCATAGGTTATAGTCCAATGTTTATATGCAGGGTGATTTCAGATTAGGACTGGAGATTTCAATCTTGGTTTTAAGCTTCATCTGCATGAATCATCAAGCACATCTGAAATAAAAAGGATCAGGACCCAAACCCTTTTTTATACAGTCTCAGGCCTTTTTTGACAGCTTGGAGTGCTTTGGCAAACAATAGGCAAACCTGGGGATTTTGAAGTAGACCTATTTCCTACACATCACTGGTAATTAGCTACACAGATTAACGTAAGGCACTTGCTATTTTTCTACCATTCGCCGATGATTTGCTATACATTTCAAAGAGAGATGAATTCAGTGATGTTACTATGTTTACAGGTCATCTAAATGATAATATGGCCTTTTGATCTCTGAATCAATAGCTATAGTGACAGACAGGAACTGTCTGTTTACATGGCTAACATTCTACAAGATATAAATATACACATACAATTAGTATCACCTCCAATTCTCTAACAATACAGGTTTTCATTTCAAAGTTCTAGCCTATCTAGCATGGAGTGGCCCTAATTACCATTCACATACTTTTCTATCATGTCTCTAAAGGTTGAATCTGGGTTATTTATCCTTTCTACCCATGCATCACACTTTGTACAAGATTCGTTGCAATTATATAACAGTGGTAGCAACAATGGTTTGTGTGGTCATTCTTTAATCAGATAATGTCACAGACATATCTTCATATCCAAATCAGGGACACTGGGTGTTCAGCATAATCTTCCACATATTATCTGTATGTTCCAGGGTTCAACTACTGTAAGGCTCACTATGCCAGGATATGATGGATCTGTATTGGCTCCTGTCCCCTTTTGGACTAATCTCTTGGTGAACTATGTCTAGAAGTCTCACACCCTTGCATTTGTTGTGGAAGAAATTTGTATCAGGAGGGCTGGATGACTATCAGAATTCTCTGGCAAGGAATAATTTAGAAAATTAGTTCCTTTTTGACACAGTGATGCTCCCTGAGACTGGCAGGCATAGGTAATATAACTACCTTCTGTTAACTCTGTAAATTGTTAAGGGAATAAATACATAATGATTATCAGGTTAAAGGGGGGGGGGGAAATCTCTTCTAAGTGACACTGTTATATTTTTATAAACCAAAGCTAGCTGAACCATCCTTGGTATTTTTCCAGGATCTGTTTAAAATAAAAATACATTTTTACAACACATTTACTATGAATTCCTTCCAAGTTATAATCCTCTAGACTCTTATGATTAATCTGACAGATGTGTATTAATCATGGTGACATCTCTTCCTTTAACATGCATGGAATCTGTGTACTAATATTAGATGCAAAGTATCTTCAGTGTTGGGAAACTAGCTCATTAGAAAAGTGTTTCTTCAGCCCTTTCCTGACATAAACAATGGCATCAGATCATAGTTTGCAATTCAAAAAATCCTCAGTAAATTCCAGTATCTATATACTAAGTTAAAAATTATTGCCAATTCATCTGCATTACAGAATAACCAAACTAATTATACAGAACATGGGCTGGAACATGTCTGTAGAGGTCTATCACAAAAAGGGGATTTTAACCTTCCTATTGTTGCCGGCACCCAGTGCCAAGAGGCTGAACAACAGCTTGAGTTGGTTCGTTACCCGGTGTGCTACACCCAATAATCACAACGGGGTGGAGAAGCAGAAAAGTTTATTTGCAGCTGCAAAAAGGTACAGGGAGAATAAAATCTCAAATCCTGCACAACAGAGCAGGAAGTTACACAGGCTTTTATACATCCTTTTTCCCAGCATACTTATCCAATAGCAAGCTGCTCCAAGTATCCATATAGCCAGCCAATCCAGTTCCCAGCTAGTTCCCTGATTCTCTGTATCATTTGTTAAACTATACATAAAGCTGCTTTATTCAGCATTGTTCTTCCATATCTCCCCTGTTTGGCCTTGCTTAGTTTCAGGCAGTCTGACTCTGCAACATACTGTTGCAGATTCTCAGCATAACTGCTGTGTGTGCCTCCAGGCGGGGGGGCCAAGGACACTTGGGCCTAGCACGCAGAGCTGCTGTGAGTGCCTCCAGGCAGGAGGAGGGGGGCCAAGGACACCGGGGCCTAGTGCGAGGGGGCTTCATCGACACTCGTGGTCTTCCATCCCCTCGAGTTACCTAGTGGCCATGCCCCAGTGTTCCCAACACTATTCTCAATTAAAAGAGAGAAAGTCCCAAGAAATAAGAGGGGGGGAATCATTTTTAAAATAGTTGCCAATTTAAATGTGTATATATAGAGAGAGTAAGTAGTATAGAACATGCTACAGAAAGTAAAGTTTTTCTATCCAGTTCTTTGGCCTTTTAGGAACTATTATAATAATCTTATTACAAGTATCCATTGAAATCAATAAGTTCTGCCTAAACAAGGATGGTACAATATGGCCTGTAGCAAATTGCCCAAGTACCAACTATAATTATGCAGATTATATACAAATGGCACAAATCCTTCAGGAGTAACTTTGCAACTGGCAAGTAATGGAGCATATTTGCACTTTGGAAATTCAGAATTTGGCATTGATAAACAGCAATTTGCCATCTTTTGATGAACACAATTCTGCAATCAAATGCATAAGGTTTCCCTGAGTCACACACAGTGTTAGATGCTATCACATAGGATATCAGTCATTTCACTAAGCACCCCAGAAGCTTAAAAAAAACTGTTCACAGCCAGAGCGGAAATTTCTTGATCATCATAACCTTGAGTCATACCAGATTATGATGGAAAAACATTCAGGACACTTTTGCAACATTTAAAGTTTTCTTTCTTGGTTTGAAGAAAATGAAAGAAACTAAATTCTGAAGACAAACAGTTCTGAGCAATGCTGCTGCAGTGCTTCTGGTTAAAAATATCTCAGTTCACACATTCCTTGCAATTGTTACTCTTCTTCTAACCTTTTATTCCTCTGAACAGGTCTTCATATAGGTCTCTGGCAGCAGATCTTCTTATTCCTACCTCTCTACTTTAATGGCCACATCAACTCAGCACCCCAAACATTAATGACTTTATCCTAATTCCACCCCATAGGCAAGAAAATTCTACCTCCATTTTCCAGGTGTGAAACTGAAGAGATTAGGGACTTGCCCAATGTCACACGAAGTCTGTAGCAAAGCTTGGAACTGGACCCAAGTGTTCTGAGTCCCAGGACTTGAGAGTCTCCATTGCCCTGCCTCTTGTGTAGTCATTACACCAGTGCAAAATGGGTGTCAAATGCTACCAAGTCAGAATGGTGCCAATGTACACACACTGCACTGACATAAGTAGCTACACCAAGCTCTGGCCAATAGAAAATCAGGTCCCTACTCTAGTGCCTTAACTAGTGCCTCCATTGGCTCTGTCATTCACTAGGAATCCTCTTCAGTGCTGGGAGGAGAGAGAGATTCACTATGGCCTTGTCTATATTAAAGAAATTCACACCAGTGTAACTACATCAGTATAGTTGCAGAGGGGCAAACCCTAATGTACATGAGCAGCACCTGTGAAAAGCAAGGCTTACACCAGTGCAGCTTACTCTGGTAAGTGACCATATTAAGCAGTACCAGTATAAGACCCATTTAGTCGTGGTGCAACACAGTTACATCCTTGTTACTAAAGATTCGCACAACAATATAGTTACACTAGTGTGAATTTCCTTAATATAGATGGTGCCTGAGAAATAACAAAAAGAGCTTGTTCATTCTTCCTCCCTCTAATCACCAGAATTTTTCAAGAAAGCAACTTACCAAACTCAAACTATGAGCAAAAATACAACTATGCATCCTCATGTACAAGTGAACAGTAAGGGTCCTATTTGTTAAAATGCAAAACATATACACAGTCCAGTGCAAAATAACCCCCCATACAAATGTAGTGTGTGGAAAAACAATCAGATTGTGCGTCACACTGCCGGGTTGAATTACTTCTTAAAACCATCAAACTGCATAGCTGGAATTCAACAGGCTCATCACAAAATGAATGTGCAGACTTCAAGACTATATTTAAAATAATTACCTCTTTTTAGACTATAAAAATGGATTATTCTTGTGTTCTCTTGCAGAGTTATACACAGCTGTAGACAGAAATATAAAAGATGGAGACAATCATAGATCTTACCTGCATCATATCCTTGTTTCTTGGGAGGTGTCTGTGCACACCCTGTTATGATTTAGGGTATGTCTACACTACAGACACTATAGATGTGCCACTGTAAGGTCTCCTGCTTAGCTGCTCTATGCCAGCAGGAGAGAGCTTTGCCGTCGGCATAATTAACCACCCCCAATAAGCAGCAGTAGCTATGTCAGCGGGAGACGCTCTCCCACAAACGTAGCACTGTCCACACTCGCACTTTTGTCTGTGAAACATTTGCCATTTAAGGGGGTGTTTTTTTCACACCCCGACCGACAAAAGTTTTGCCAACAAAAACGCTAGTATAGACATAGCCTTACATAGGCACAGTACTTTATCTGACAGCAACCAAATGTCCATCGTCGTCTTAAAGAGACACCATCTAATCCCCCAAGGAAGATACAAAGGGCAGGTGTGGTCTGAAGTACAATTGCATGAAATATTCTATTTATTTGGTTTATTTGACCAAAAAAATGCAGTTTTGGCTGATCTGAAACTATTCACAAATGTGACTTGAATAGTTTTGGCCAGTCACAAAACAGCCAAACAAGGAGAAATAGTGCTATTATTGCCTTTGTAACAATTAACCCCGGGGGATCGGGCACTCACCTAGGAGCGGGAAGACATATGTTCAAATCCCAGCTCTGGAAAAGACCTAAAGTAGCCTTTTTCAATTCCCCCAAAATTCCGAAAAAACTCAGATTCAGTTTAACCCACACCAAATTGTATTTTGGTTTTTTTTCAGAACTGCCAGCACATTCCCCCGCCCCAAGAAACAAAAGAAAGAAAATCAGTGATTCATCCAGCTCTAATCTGAATATAGTAATGGGAACCAGGAATTCCTCCCGAGTTTTAACCAAGTCTCACTGCAGCCTGTGGCCAATAATTTAACCTCTCTGCCTCTGCTTCTCATCTGTAAAGTTGGGATAGTAATGTTAACTCACCTACCTCAGAGGAGTTGCTGTGGGGATTTGTTAATGTTTGTACAGCACTTTGATCATGTAAAGAGCTGTATAAGTGCTAAGTATTAATATTAATAAAAACATGAAAGGTTATATTTGGATTACCTAATCCATCATACTTCTTTAAATATGGACAAAAAAGCATTTTGTATGAGAAACGTACAGCCAAATATCACCACCAAACTAAGTGAAGTCCAAAAAGTAAACAAGCAGAATAAATTGTGACAAGTGAGAGTGTTAAATATAATAGTATTGCCTTTGATTTATTTTATCCATATATATTAGAGTCATAGAGTCTGAGGCCATAAGGGACCCGCAAATCATTTACTCCGGCTGCCTATATATGACAGACCACCAGCAACACCCAGCAACAGCATCCTAAACTCAACTACCCAAGTATTACAGCCCACAGAGACTAAAATCTCCTGCGTTACAGGCAGAGAATAAGAGATACCAAGATGCACCAATGCCCAAGACCCTTGCAATGGCAGGGAATTTATTAAGTGAGATATACCAAGATAATCCCGGCAGGTGATCCATTCTCCATGTTACAGAGGAAGGTGAAAATCCCCGAAGGTCACTGCTAATCTGACCTGGGGGAAATTCTTTCCCAACCCCACATACGGAGATGAGTTGGACCCTGAGCATGCAAGCAAGAACCAGCCAGCCAAACACTTTAGGCCAGGTGTACACAAAAAGTTAAATCGACCCAGCTACGTTGCTCTGTGGTGTGAAAAATCTGCACCCCTGAGCGATGTAGTTAAGCCGACCTAAATCCTGGTGTAGCCAGTGCTAAGTCAATGAAAGAATTCTTCTTCCACCTCTCAGGGATGTAGATTAATTAGAGTGATGGAAGAACTGTGCTGCTGTAGCAGTTTAAGTGGAGACATACCCTGAGAGAGAAAATGTTCGGTGCCATCTCAAGAAAAGTTGCTTTTTTTACAAGTTCACTAACAGACTGTGTTTTGCAACTAGCTTTCTCAACATATGTATCATTTTTAGGAAACCAGCTAAAACTGCTTTTCTGTACTAAGCAGAAAAGTTCTCCAATAGTTCTGAATTTAAGCTGAAGTAAACTTTTAGGGTGGGATTTTCAAAAGAACTCGGCAGTGACCAAATTCCTCTTCCAGTTATGCCTACGGTAAAACTCCCATTGACTTTATTAGGAGCAGAATTAGGGCAATGCTGAGCGTTTTTGAAAATCCTACTTTATATTACACTATCTGAACTCTTGACATATATCTTCAGTAATGTCTAATGCAGTAGGCATTTGCATTCAGTAATGTCTAATGCAGTCTAACATTTGTTTATTTGCTGTATCGGGGCTTGGACCCTAACTCCTTTGAAATGCATAATATTTTAAATTCCATATTAATTACAATTAGTAACTAATAGAGTTCAACAAGAACCCATCCTCTCATGCTTGAGACATAATTGTTTACCTTTGCTGTAACTACTATGAGGCCTCAGAGACATTCTGCATCATCACCATGTTGATGATACTACAACTGAAAAATGCCTCAGTCTCTTCTAGAAGCCTCACATAGATCTTAAACACAAGGGGTGACCAGATGGAAACTTACAGGGCCCTAGAAACAAGAGCTTACTGGAAGAATGGGTAAATGCTCATCATCACCTCCTTGAAAAACATAAGCAGAGCCACTGAAAAGCAATCCCATCCACCTAATACAGAGTAGTCACATCAAACAGGTGTGCCACCAGCACTTCATTGTCAGCCATATTAAGGGCTGCTGAAAACCCTGGGCACCTGACCTTTGTCCAAAATGGAAATTACATAGTTTTTGTGTCAACCCGTAATCTGAATGCAGACTGATAATGGAGAAAGGAAGCAGAGAAATCTAACTAGCCAGTGACACCATTACCTTCTCAATAACTTGTCATGAAGAGGAAATTGTCTGCAGCTCAACCCCTTGTGGCCCCTCATGGCCCTGCAGGAGCATTGCACTCAGCACCCCTTAGGTTCTTTCTAGCAATTACGAAGACTTAGGCTGCTTCAAAAGATGTATCCCTTCATATGGTCTGATCTATTAAGATAATCTAACAAAGTGTAACTCACTTTTTTAGTTGCCCCAGGACACCCTGCTCTCAGTCCCCAAGCTCAAGAGACCCCCCTCCCAAGTCCACTTCCTGGATCTGAGGTTGTGTTTCAAATGGTCAATCCCTCAAAAAAAAGAGCCCCCAGTTCTCCTCTTTGGAGCTAGGCTGTGAGTTAGCCAACTAAAGAGACTTCTCCCTAAAGTGGCCCCGTCTCCCCCTCAAACTCATAATATTCAACTGGCCAGCCTTCTTCTGCTGGTGTCTGCCCTGTTATGAGGGAGGAGACAGTACACATGCTGGTCCCTTTCACCCAACTCATCCCCAGTTGGGTAGGTGAGCGGGGAGCCTTGCCCTGCCCTCTCTAAAAGGTTCCTGGTCCTGCACTCTTAAAGACACAGTGATAGGATTTCCTCCCAAGCACTGCTTATTACCAGGACCATATCCTTTCCACCTGTGTCCTGTGGATCATGTGTGTGTGTCTGTGTGTGTGTGTAGACAGCTTAGATTCCACTAAATAGCAATCCAGATATTAACAACTTCCAGTTGCAGTAGAACCTCAGAGTTACAAACGCTTTGGGAATGGAGGTTATTCGTAAGTCTGAAATGTTCCTAACTCTGAACAAAACGTTATGGTGGTTCTTTCAAAAGTTTACAACTGAACACTGACTTAATACAGCTTGGAAACTTCACTATGCAGAAGAAAAATGCTGCTTTTAACCATCTCAATTTAAATGAAACTAGCACAGAAACAGTTTCCTTACCTTGTCAAATCTTTTTTGTTTTTTAAATTTTCCCTTTCTTTTTTTTTTTGTAGTTTATGTTTAACACAGTACTGTACTGTATAAATATATAGTTATATAAATATATATATATATATATTTGTCTCTGCTACTGCCTGATTGCTTACTTCTGGTTACAAATTGGGTGTGTGGTTGACCAGTCAGTTCACAACTCTGATGTTCATAACTCTGACCTTCTACTGTAATAGCAATATTTTGTTGGTAACTTATACTGTCCAATTGACTCTTAATGTTAATGGGATCTGGATGCTGGCAACAGCATGCCATGTATTAGCAATATTTTTTGGAAGAAGGTCTCTACCTGCAGACAGGTTTGTGGGGATTGCAGCCCCAGAAAGAAGCACTGGGACATGCCAACCACCCCTTGAAGGCAGGTTTGTGAGTCTGCAACCAGGGAAGGAAGTGCAGGGACATGCCTTCTCTGGCTGCAGCCCTGCAAAACTGCCTGCAGCCAGTGCAGCCCAACACAGCACTTCTTTCTGCGTGCAGCCCTGCACACAGGGACCAAAAAGGAGGAAAGGGGCTGTGGGCTCAGAGTGAAGGCTGTGGGAAAAGCGTTAGTGGAGGGAGGGCCCTGCAGCCCAGTTGCTGGAGCTGCACGGTACCTCTCCCTGTGGTCTCTTGGTTGTGCCCTGCTGGGGGGACTTCACATAGGGAAGGAAGCACTGGGGCATGCTGTGCCCTGACCCACAGAGAGAGGTTACATGCAGCTCTGAGGGTTCCCAGTGCCCCCACTCCCCATGAAAAGCCCTGGCATCTTGCTGCAGTCTGCACCCCAAGTACCCCACTGCTGCCCTGCCCACAGCAAGTTTGCGGGGATGCAGCCAAGGAAGGCCCATCCCAGCACTTCCTTCTCTGGCTGCTGCTTTACAAACCTGCCTGCTTATTGGCAAGTGCTGGGTAACAGCAAGTTTTTGCTGGCAAATGAGGGGCTGCTAATAAGTGGAATCCACTGTGTGTTTATATATATATATATATATAGATATTGGACCTTTCAAAATCTTAAAGGGCTATGCCCTGTGATAGGTGCGGTGACCGCCAGGAACTATGACTCTTGAGCAGCAGACTACCCTGTCATAGGAATGTTCAAGACAGGGTAGGATTTGAGTTTCAAAATCCATTAATTTCTTGGTATCATCAGGGAAAATATATTTGGTATCTTCCAAATTGAATAACCTTCACCAGGTAGAACAGATACTTCAGATTAGAGAACACTGGTGCTACTAACTTTTGTTGATCTACTTAATTGTATGCTACTCATTTATAAGTTTTCTTAATATATGACAGATTATTCTATGTTGCTACCATATTGCTGTGAAGACAAAATGAAGTGTCTTTGGCCATGTCTACACTTAAAACACTACAGCGGCTTCAGAGTAGATAATTCCTACAGCGATGAGAGGGGTTCTTCCATCACTGAATGCAATCCACCTCCCTAAGGGGCAGTAGCTAGGCTGACAGAATTTTTGTCTTAACTTATTGCTGTCTACACCAAGAGTTAGGTTGGCTTAACTACATCTCTCATGGGCAGAGGCAGATTAAGTTTTCGTGGGGCCCTGGGCAAGAGCAAGTATGGGGCCCCTCCCCACTCCTTCTGCCTGCAGTCTGGCCCCGTTCTGCCCCTTCCACCTGCAGCCCTATAGTGTGAGATAGAAAGAGGTCATTTTAATTGTTGGATCCCAAGTAATTTTATTTTAAAAATAGTAAAAATATTTAGTTTGGGGAAACAAGAAATAGCCTAGCTGTTTGTATTTTTAGTTTTCCAACTCAGGAGTATGGCTTACACTATTTTAATCACAGGTGTTCTTTTATGTACCAATTATGAATATTAAGAATTTTAAATCCAGGGAAAGCCTACTATTTCTTTGTGTACCAATTTCTAGCCCCTTTCTCCTCTCCAGGAATACATAGTCTAAACACCTGGTGATTAACAGACAAAACTGTTAGGTTTTTTAAGTTATAAAACATTTCATAAACCAATAAAATCATTACATTAGAATCTAATCCCTTGATAACCTTAGTTAAATTTCTCTCATCAGTCCCTGTTGAAGTTTTAGGAAGATTTTCACTGGGCTGGTTTCTTCTTGAGTCTTCTATATTTTTGTTACCTGTTTGTGGCAGTTCATTTGTAGAGATGGACAGGATGAATTGTAAAATTCGTGCTGTCTGCGGAATCAGAGGGGGTGTATGTGAGGTTCAGTTCAGAGTATTTTTATACCCTTCTTCCTATTTCCATGAAAGTATAGGAACCATACCTCTTTCTGGATTGTTCAGATTCAGAGTTGGTTGCTGTCACTCTTTCATTGGCTCAATGACTTTACAGTGATATCTTCAGCTCCTGAATATGCCGTTCGACTAACGCAGCGTTTCCCAAACTGTGTACCACTGATATTCCACACGATGTGAATAGGTGTTCCGTGAAAGAATCTAGAATTTAATTTTGACTCTTGCACTTGATTTTTGTACTACTTTATATGCACTTTCCAGTTAGAAATTGTTAGTTCAAGTTATTTTAAATTTGTATTTTTGCTTTGTTTTATAAAATGAAATATATTTGAGCATAAATAACGCAATTTTTTATTTGAAAACCAAACGATTACAAAATAATATTATAAGTGTTCCGTAATAGGCTAAAAAGTGTTCCGTGGCCAACAAAGTTTGGGAAACGCTGGCCTAATGAGTATGCAACATTTCTAGTTTCCTGTGTTCTTTTTTTTTTTTTTTTTTTTGTGGCAGAAAAGAATCAGAGAGAGTTAATTTAACTTTAAAAGTTTGTATTCAATCCATTTTCTGCCTGGCACTCTGGGGCCAGGGTCAGAGCGATGCTGCCATTGCGGCTTCCTCTCCTGCCCTGTGGCGGATTTCTGCTGAGCCCCTGGGGTGCCCATTTTTCCAGGGCCCCACAGTTGGCCAGGTCCCCATGGGCCCAGTGGATAATCTGCCCCTGCTCAGGGATGTGGATGTTTCCCACCCCTTAGAGTCATAGCTATGCTAATGTAACTTTTCAATATAGACCAGCCCTTTAGAGCGCAAGGAAACATCTAGTGTGGATTACAATGCCTTTATAGAAGTCCACATTTGCATAACAAAGAATCCGTCTTTCTATAATCCTGGTTCAGAAGGGGAAGTTTTAAAGACGATCCAACAGCAAGATCTCATGCTGAAGTTCATTCTGAACTGGATTCCCTCTTTCTACGTTTATTATCCATAAGCAATCAGATTTCAGAGGAATTTCCTAAATTTAGCAATGCAGCAGTATCAGAGCTCCTACTAAACCAATCCATTGTAGGGATATAAAACATAACATCCAGAACAGCAGCGGGCAAACTTTTTGGCTTGAGGGCCACATCGGGTTTCCAAAATTGAATGGAGGGCCAGTTAGGGGAGGCTGTGCCTTCACAAATAGCCAGGCGTGGCCCGGCCCCCACCCCCTATGTGACCCCGCCTCTGCTTCTCACCCCCTAATGGCCCCCCCAGGGACTCCTGCTCCATCGAAACCCCCTGTTCCCTGACCCCGACGGCCCCCCCGGGACCTCTGTCCCATCCACCCCTCCCTGACCGCCCCCAGACCCGCTGCCCCTGACTGTCCCCGCCACCCCATCCAACACCCCCCCCTCCTTCCTGACTGCCCCCAGGACCCCTGCCCCCATTCAACCCCCCTGTTCCCTGCCTTCTGACCACCCGGACCCCTATCCACGCCCCCGCCCCGTGACCACCCCAAACTCCCCTGCCCTCTATCCAACCCCCCCTGCTTCCTGCCCCCTTACCAAGCTTCCTGGAGCACTGATGGCTGGCGGCGCTATAGCCGCGTCACCCAGAGCACCAGGACAGGCAGCCACGCCACTGCGCAGCACAGAGCACCGGCTCAGGCCGTGGCTGTGCAGCCCCACCATCCAGAGCACTGCATCAGCGGCGCAATGAGCTGAGGCTACAGGGGAGGGGGAACAGCAGGGGCCGGGGGCTAGCCTCCTGGGCCAGGAGCTTAGGGGCCAGGTAGGAGTGTCCCACAGGCTGGATGTGACCCGCGGGCCGTAGTTTGCCCACCTCTGATCCAGAAGAATAAGAATCTAAGAAGAATCTAATGGTAAGTAGAAGACTTCATGCTGTCAGTAAATGTACCTTAGAGGATTCTAAAGTGTTTTAAAGAGTATCATCAGTTACTAATTTCTCCCTTTGCTCACTTTCAAAGCTATTTACCCAAGCCTATTTTGTGTACTTTATAAAACAAACCTTTCAATTCCCTGCTGAAGGAAAGCATGTATCATGTATGCCAGTTGGGAGCACTTCTGTATCGCTGGTTTCAGTTCCATTCATCCCACTTTGACTTTGTTTCAAGGCTTAGGAGAAGTAATTCAATCAAATATTTGATTCCATGCACTATTTGCTATATTTAATTGTTTTATGAGTCTCCTTTAAACATGTCCAGCAAACTTAGGGTATATCAAATGTGCCCAGTTCTCCCCGGGATTGAGAGGAAGGATGGTCTTGTGATTAAGGTACTAGACTGGATATGCACTTCTATTTTCTGGCTCTATCAAAGATTCCCTGTATGACCTTGGAGAAGTCACGAAAACTCACTATGCCTTCGCTCCTCATCTGTAAAATTCGCCTTGTGTCTGGCTTACCTATTTAAATTATGGGTCAGGAACTGTATCTTGCTATGTGTTTGTACAGTGCATAGCACAGCAGAGCCCTGATCTCAGCTGGAGCCTCTGGATTCTGTTGTAATATAAATAATAATAATAATTAGGGCTCAGTTCTGGCTTCACCTGCATGGTTCATGAGTTGGGGAGAGGATGCAAGGAGACTTTCCCCAGCCATGTGACTGTAAAGGAGGCAGACAGAATACAGACCGGGTTAGTTAAATGGGGAAGGGATCATTGACCAACCTCCTGGTGTCTGATGACAAGTACAAGGAAAAGTGTACACTTTATCTTTATAAAAGAGGTGTAATTGATTTTGCTCTACACACTCCCCTTTGTGCTCTCTGGCATTCCGCCTGCATTTGTCCTGTGCAGGCAGAATGTCTCAGACTATAAGCACAACTCAGGCAGTACATTTGTATGGCCATCCTCCCAGTGCTCCAGAATTGGCTCACAGAGTAGAACACATACTAACGGATACCCATTTACAATATATCAAAAACCTTATTTCAAAAATCAATTTAGTAAGCTATCCCACCGTTTACAATGCAGGAAATGAATAGATGCCATCGCACAGACCTTGCACTGCCCACTCAGCAAATAGGTTTTTCTTCTCAAGTATAGTGAAATACAGATTGCTCACAATACAACAACCTTTCCTCTGACCCTTGGAATGTTGTGGTATATTATCTATTATTTTTGCTATCTTGATTTCCTTATCTAAATGTTGTCTTTTAAGGGATGCTGTTAAATGGAAAATACCAGCATCTATCTATTGACAGTGTAATTTTTGGTAAGATAGTTATAATTGCTGTCTTAAGATATTGTATAATATGATCATCCTATGGCAGAGCTATGGTCCCATTTCTGCAGACTTATACACTTGGTTAACTTTAAGAACATGAGTAGTCCAATTGACTTCTCTTGCTTAAAAGTGACATGGGACTACTCACATGTTTAAGATAAGCGTGTATTGTAGGAAGGGGCAAACATATTTTAAACTGATCAGTGTGTGCCATTAATATGTATCAGGGCTATGCTGTATTTATTAGGTGTTTATGGTGAAAGATTATTACTGATTTTGGTTCAGAGATAAGGTGTTGTTTTCTGATAAACCATATGTTTCTTTACACATGATAAGAGTAACGGGCCACATTTTTAGCTCATGTAAATGTGCATAGTTCCATCAAATCAATGAAATTATTTCCATTTACAACACCAAAGATTCTGGTCAAATGTGTCTGTTTACTATTTGGGGAGTGTCACTGTTACCATGTCCCTAGCTATTCAGTTTTTGCTTTTTTCAAATGATGTGGCAGCTACTTACTGCACTGTTTTTACTTCACAACATTAAGTAGTGTTTAAATGACATTTTTCTTTTTAGATTTCAGAGTAACAGCCGTGTTAGTCTGTATTCGCAAAAAGAAAAGGAGTACATGTGGCACCTTAGAGACTAACCAATTTATTTGAGCATGAGCTTTCGTGAGCTCATGCTCAAATAAATTGGTTAGTCTCTAAGGTGCCACAAGTACTCCTTTTCATTTTTCTTTTTGTAATTTCCTAGTGGGATTTCCTTTCATCATTATAATCATTATTATTATTATTATTTTATTATTATTATTTTATTTTGGTAAATTAGGTACAAGAAGTTATAGTTTGTCACATAATTATGTCACATTATTATTATTTATTATTTGTATTCTGGTAGTTCCTAATGGCTTCAAATTACTATTGTGCTAGGCATTATACAAACATATTATAAAAGACGGTCCCTGCCCAAAAAACTTTACAATCAAAATAAGAGAGATGAATGGGGAGGAGGGGGAAAGAGGTTTCATAGAAGCAGAGTGATCAGGATGACGAGTGGCAAATATTATGTTAGTTCCTTGGTCTTTGGGGTTGGTTATATTTGCTTTGTTTTCATTCTGTTTTTCATTTTCATGTTAATAATCTGTGGAGTGAGCAGGGGAGGAGTGAGGGATGAGTTAATAGCAAACGGGAAAAGGAACGGGAATAAAGGAGAAGGGAAGAAGGAAAGACTAGAGGGCAAAGAAATTAACGGTTTGGCAAAGAGACTGTGAGAGAGAGGAGTTGGAGAACACACACAATCAACCAGGAGGGAAAAATAACCAGAAGCAAAATAAAAGTCTGTCTGAAAGTTTCAAAGTTGCCATCACTGTTGCTGCTAATGCTTTGTGCTGCCTTGGCCCCTTCCCCAATGTCAAACTCTATGCTGCTCCCACAAGTGCTGCTAAAATCCATTCTGTACCTCTTCATTGCCTCTACTCTGGAGTTCATTCTGGACTTTTTTTTTTTTCGTCAGGGTTATGTTTCTATACTCCCATTATTGCAAAATCACCTCCTGGGTTCCATCCTCCTCCCTTTGCCTGCACATCTCATGATTCATGATATTGTACGTGCTTCCTCCTTCCTAGTTTCAACCACATTACTTCGGGCTCCTCATCCAGTCCACAGTTGTGTTTGCCTTCACCTTTTCTTCATTTCTAACTTTCGCACCAGATCTTGATCACACGTATACCTATGTAAATTGACAGTAACTGTGTTAAAATCAATCTGGCTCTTATCCTACAAATGATCTACTATTACTCTGACAAAGAAAACCTTTTGTTCTCCTAAGCTAAAAAAAAGACAAAATAAATCAAGCACAGGCAAATGCCAGTTCTCTAAAATTAGGCCGTTATAAAGCACTTAAACACATGCTTAACTTTTGAAATCACTTTTGAAATGCCCTATTGCAATCAAACACGTGCTCAAGTGATTTTCTGACCTGGGATCCTAAATTTTGGAATTCATTGTTTTGTTTTGTTTTTCATCTCTAACTATTAGAAACATTTAGCCCCTATTCATAACTTTCTGTATCATTCTCTGGCTTCTATTACTGGATCATCAGCCATCATTCCTACCTTTCTGTGCCTTGACAGAAATTTCCTTGTTTCTTGAAAATCTGCAGCATTTAGGTTTATTCTTACCCTGTATGCCTCTTCCTGTCTGTATATCTGGTATTCTTTTCATCCTAGCAGCAAGCCTCAGTGAGTAAGCAAGCCTTATGGATCTACCATATGTATCACAGTAACTTTGATCCTCCTCTTTTTTAACAATTTTTAAAGTTTTATCCACACCCTACTAGGTCTGGCTAGGATAGTATAATGATGTTGGTTGCCCAATTTGGGATATCTTAATGCAAGCTGGTTTTCAGAGGGATACTTAGCATTTTCTAAAAATTAAACCCTTTTAAAGATTTGACACCCCAAAATAGGGGCATCCAAAATCACTAGTCACATTTGAAAAATCTTGGCCTCATTTATTTCAGCCTCTGTTCTTGCTGAATTGCTTCCTACTGCAACCAATCAAGTAGCTCCCCTTCTCTACATCCACCAGCCTCCACTTTCCATCAGTTAATAGTCTCTCTCTGCCAGTTACCTCTTATGAAGCTTCTAGTTTTTTGGGGGGTTACTGGTTCTCTGTACAAACTGTAGTCCAGGAAAAGTGCCTCGTATGTACACTCCAGACTGTATTACACAGTAATAAGTCAGTTTTGTTCCAGTTTTTATGAAATCTTTAGAATCTGTTTGAACTAAAGCTATTGAAAAAATATCAGTTATTTCTTCTACACGAATCATTTCCGAATTTTTTTTCTGGTCATTACTGCATTTACCTGAACACCACTTGTGAAATTTAGCCAAAATGCAGGAGAATAAAAGGACCAGTACAGCTAGCGGAGGCAGAGCTGTGTGACACATTAGAAGGTGAGTAAGGGGAGAGTGGATTTGATGAAGAAAGAGAGAAGAGCCCAGCGAGGGATTTAGAGTCTGAGCCAAAGCCAATGGACAGACTCTCATTGACTTCAATGGATTTTTTTTCAAGCCCTTAATAGGTAGGACAGTGAGCCAGAGTGACATGAAAGAAAGATATTCATGGTAATGGAGATATCTTGTTTAGCAGCTTCCTGCAAGTCACTTAGAGCCTGATCCAAAGCCCATTGAAACTGCTCAGAGGATTCCTCTTGACTTCAGTGATCTTTGGACCAGGGCTTAAGTTATGAACTAATCATCGCCAAATGTTCCTCACATTTCCCAGCAGGATTGTATTAGGAAAGAATAAATCCATTTCATCTGAAAATATCTTTTTTTCAGTTTAGGAAGAGTCTGCCATCTTCATATGCAAAATCCAGAAGCTCTGCTACTTGAACTAAAGAAGACTATCCAGTAGTGGAGAGTGCCTCTTTTCCAGGCATCTCTCCTCTTTCAAGAAAAGCCATCACAAATGGCTGCTAAGAGACATATTCAGTATCAGAACTGCAGTTTATGACACCTGTAGTTTGAGACTTTCTTTCAAGCACTGCTTTGAATTAAATAAATCACAGTAGCACTCCAGCAGCCACATAATCTTTAATGCAGCACTTTGCCAGTATATTTAGACTCCAAATATATTCATATCAGTACCACCGAAGTTATGAAACCCCATTGCTATAATATGACTTCCAAGGAGAATGAAAGCTTTTACTTTTTAGCTATCCTTTTACCACAGAAAATATGACCGTGGCAGGGATCTCTTTAGGGCAAGGCAAGTCCAGGCTGATGATAAAACAAACTTTTCTTCATTGTATTATGTGTTTGCTATTACTGAGTTTTATTTAAAAAAATCTTGTCTTTATGGAATATGTTGTTCAAATGCCTGAAGTAGTAATTATTGAAATTGATATTGTATTGACAATACTTCACTTTATATATCACAGTAAGGAGAAGTAATTAGCCACATGTCATGGGTATTAGGCACCAGGGAGGGTTTAATAAGTTGAACTTAGTGCATTTTATGGTTATGATTTATTGTATTTTTATTAATTAGTATCTAAAACAATCTGCTGGGCCTCTTGAATTATATTCTTTGTTGCACTGGGCTTTGATACTACAAGTACTCATGTGCATAGTAGGCAGCAAAGCATTTTAGTAGGGAGCTATGAAAATTCACAAGAATGATCAAGCTTTAAGGGACCAAGTCAATGGAAAAACTTGGTGACTTCAATGGGAGACAGATCAGGCCTTAAATGTAGTTCACATTGAGTAGATGCAAATCTCAAACTTGCTGCATGTCTGCCCTTACCCACAAGAGTGCAAAGTGACAAAAGGGGTCATGTGTGGGTGAGGAGTGGGTCTGTTTGAGGAAACATGACGTTAAATATGGTCTTCGGAATACCCAAATTATGGATTTAGCTCAGCAGGTCCTCTTTGGTTTTATTCCTGCTTCTAGACAAGAGTAACTTGATGACAATACAGGAGCACTCTCATTAATGCACAATAGCGTTCCCCTGTATTACTTGTTTTGCATATCATAGAATCATAGAACCATAGAATATCAGGATTGGAAGGGACCTCAGGAGGTCATCTAGTCCAACTCCCTGCTCAAAGCAGGACCAATCCCCAACTAAATCATCCCAGCCAGGGCTTTGTCAAGCCTGACCTTAAAAACTCCTAAGGAAGGTGATTCCACCACCTCCCTAGGTAACGCATTCCAGTGTTTCACCACCCTCCTAGTGAAAAAGTTTTTCCTAATATCCAACCTAAACCTCCCCCACTGCAACTTGAGACCATTACTCCTTGTTCTGTCATCTGCTACCATTGAGAACAGTCGAGATCCATCCTCTTTGGAACCCTCTTTCAGGTAGTTGAAAGCAGCTATCAAATCCCCCCTCATTCTTCTCTTCCGCAGACTAAACAATCCCAGTTCCCTCAGCCTCTCCTCATAAGTCATGTGTTCCAGTCCCCTAATCATTTTTGTTACCCTCCGCTGGACTCTTTCCAATTTTTCCACATCCTTCTTGTAGTGTGGGGCCCAAAACTGGACACAGTATTCCAGATGAGGCCTCACCAATGTCGAATAGAGGGGAACGATCACGTCCCTCGATCTGCTGGCAATGCCCCTACTTATACAGTCCAAAATGCCATTGGCCTTCTTGGCAACAACGGCACACTGTTGACTCATATCCAGCTTCTCGTCCACTGTAACCCCTAGGTCCTTTTCTGCAGAACTGCTGCCGAGCCATTCGGTCCCTAGTTTGTAGCGGTGCATGGGATTCTTCCTTCCTAAGTGCAGGACTCTGCACTTGTCCTTGTTGAACCTCATCAGATTTCTTTTGGCCCAATCCTCTAATTTGTCTAGGTCCCTCTGTATCCTATCCCTACCCTCCAGCGTATCTACCTGTCCTCCCAGTTTAGTGTCATCTGCAAACTTGCTGAGGGTGCAACCCACACCATCCTCCAGATCATTTATGAAGATATTGAACAAAACCGGCCCCAGGACCGACCCTTGGGGCACTCCACTTAATATCGGCTGCCAACTAGACATGGAGCCATTGATCACTACCTGTTGAGCCCGACAATCTAGCCAGCTTTCTATCCACCTTATAGTCCATTCTTCCAGCCCATACTTCTTTAACTTGCTGGCAAGAATACTGGGGGAGACCGTGTCAAAAGCTTTGCTAAAGTCAAGGAACAACATGTCCACTGCTTTCCCTTCATCCACAGAGCCAGTTATCTCGTCATAGAAGGCAATTAGATTAGTCAGGCATGACTTGCCCTTGGTGAATCCATGCTGACTGTTCCTGATCACTTTCCTTTCTTCTAAGTGCTTCAGAATTGATTCCTTGAGGACCTGCTCCATGATTTTTCGAGGGACTGAGGTGAGGCTGACTGGCCTGTAGCTCCCAGGATCCTCCTTCTTCCCTTTTTTAAAGATGGGCACTACATTAGCCTTTTTCCAGTTGTCCGGGACTTCCCCTGATCGCCATGAGTTTTCAAAGATAATGGCCAATGGCTCTGCAATCACATCCGACAACTCCTTTAGCACTCTCGGATGCAGTGCATCTGGCCCCATGGACTTGTGCTCGTCCAGCTTTTCTAAATAGACCCGAACCACTTCTTTCTCCACAGAGGGCTGGTCACCTCCTCCCCATGCTGTGCTGCCCAGTGCAGTAGTCTGGGAGCTGACCTTGTTCATGAAGATAGAGGCAAAAAAAACATTGAGTACATTAGCTTTTTCCACATCCTCTGTCACTAGGTTGCCTCCCTCATTCAGTAAGGGGCCCACACTTTCCTTGACTTTCTTCTTGTTGCCAACATACCTGAAGAAACCCTTCTTGTTACTCTTAACATCTCTTGCTAGCTGCAACTCCAGGTGTGATTTGGCCTTCCTGATTTCACTCCTGCATGCCCGAGCAATATTTTTATACTCATCCCTGGTCATTTGTCCAATCTTCCACTTCTTGTAAGCTTCTTTTTTGTGTTTAAGATCAGCAAGGATTTCACTGTGAAGCCAAGTTGGTCATTTTTTTTATCTGCACTTATAGTCTCAGCACTCTGTGTCTGTGCCCTTGAAGTGTTTTCTTTTGCAATGACTAAATTAACTGCATTATATTAAGTACACCAGTAAAATATTTTGGGAAGTAGAATAGGACCTCCTTTTAACACTTTTCAAACTATTCACTGAGTGTATAGCCCAAGATACTTTATTCCTTCTAGGAGCTTGGGGTACTTAAAAAGTGCTGGATTAGGCCTCTAAGTATTCTTTTGAAAAGACTCTGCATGATGAGACATTATGAGATTAGCTGAAGGAAGACAAATTCAGACTAGAAATAAGGAGCTCATTATTAACCCTGAGGGTAAATAACCTTTGGACCATCTTACCTTGGGATGTAGTGAATTCTTCATTGCTTAAAGTATTCAAATCAAAATTGAGTATCTTTCTAAGACTCCCAGCCAGAAGTTATGGGCTTGATGCACAAACCACTTAGTGAAATTCTGTGGCCTGTGTTATGCAGGAGGTCAGATTATGTGATCATAATAGTTCTCTGAAAACTTCCACTCAGTGCACAGCAGTCATCAAAAAGGCTAATAGTATGTTGGGAACTATTGGGAAAGAGAGAGAAAATATGACAGAAAATATCATAACCCCACTATATAAATCCATGGTGCAGCCACACCTTGAATACTGTATCCAGGTCACTCCATCTCAAAAAGGATATAGTGAAATCTCTAGAGGAGATTCAGAGTAGGGCAGCAGAGATGATGAAGGGTACGGAACAGCTTCCAGATGAGGAGAAACTAAACAGATTTGAGCTATTCATCTTAGAAACGAGACGACTAAGGCAAGATAAAATAGAGGTCTATAAAATCATGTATTGTGTGGAAAAAGTGAATAGAGAAGTGTTATTTACCCTTTCACACAATACAAAAACCAGGGTTCACCCAGTGAAATTAGTAGGCGGCTGGTTTAATACAAACAAAAGGAAGTATTTTTCCACACAGTGCACAACTTGTGATGCTGACAGACTAGGTCAGGCCAGGGCCACAGGTCAATTTATTTGCTATGAGGATAGATCAAAGTAATTGTTGAACATGAAGAGTGTATTGGTGTTTAATGAAAACTCGTCTAATGTTATTGTATTGTTTTCACTTATCTGCTTCTGTTGTAATGTAACAGCAAACATTTACATTATGTATACCCCTGTAACTAAATAACTCATCAAGCATGAATGAAGCCTTGGGGAATACAAATGAAGAAGAGTGCTAATTTCAAAATAAGTGGTCATTATGGCTCAAAATACATTTCTCATTCGCCATCATCAAAAGAAAAGCCCATGTGGGTAATGATGCTGTCAGCTTGATTTCTGCAAGAGGAAACTATAAATTGGATTCACAAAAAGATCCCTTATCTCTGAACTGTTTGAACTCTTACAGGGAAGTGCACCAGATGCAAAGCGGAGATCACCAGAGACAATCTGGGTACCCTGAATGACTTTGGGAAACTGGCAGTCTGTTACATCACTGCCACCATCTGGAATTACAAACTGTGATTCACCTGTTAATATATTTTCCCTGCTTTAACTTCTCAATAACTCTCATTTCCTTTTCATAGCTAATAAACCTATAGTTAGTTTACTATAGAATTGGCTGCCAGCATTGGGTTTGGTGTAAGATCTGGAGTACCAGTTGATCTGGGGTAATTGACTAGTCCCTTGGGACTGGTAGCAACCTGATGTGTGTGATTTTTTATTCGAGTAACCTTTTATCACAAAGTCCAGTTTGTCTGGGTGGCAAGATACACTGAAGAGCCTAAACGAACTGTGTGTGACTCCATGGTAATACTGGTATAGTGAGCCAGGAGTTCAAATTTGTTACTGGATTGGTGAAATCTAATTATAGAACACACCCCCTGTTTGGAATGTCTTCTTTGTTTTTCTGACAGCCTGCCCTGAGGTAGACACTCACAGCTGTGAGCCACTCCAGACAGCATGACACAACTAACCCGTGGAAATCATTGCCATGGGATGTTGTGATGGCCAAAAGTACAACTGGGTTCAGAAAAGAGCTGAATAAATTCATAGAGACTAGGTCCATCAATAGCTATGCTCCATGCTTGGAACGACCCCATACCTCTGACTACCAGAAACCAAGAGTGGAAGACAGGAGTGGATCACTCCATAATTGTCCTGTTCTGTACACTCCCCCCTGAAGCTCTGGTATGGCAACTATCAGAGACAGTATTCTGGGCAAGATGGGCCATGATCTGACCCAGTATGGCAGCTTTTATGTTCTTATCCCCTATGACTATAAAATTAATGAGGCTTTCGTTGACATTGGGCCTGATCTAAAACCCATTGAATTCAATGGGAATCTTTCCATTGATTTCTTTGGGCTTTGGATCATGTCCTTACAGAATATGTTGGGATATCTGAACTCACTTTTCAAGATAGTGAAGGATGGAATGAGTAAGTATGCTTTTTATACACGGTTTGTTTTTATTTGAAGTCAGTTCTGTGACTAAACCTCATTCTTTTCTAAGGAGAATCCCTGCTGCAGAGTTGTTTGCCATCTCATCAGGAAGGAGAGGGGTCAGCAAGTGCAGCAGATGTTCAGTGGCAGTCCCACACACAAGGCAAAATTTATCCCAGGGCAGAGGGCCAGCACAAGGCCCATGGAACACTTAAGTCTCGCTTATCCCTCCGGAATAAGAAGTGCGTATTGGCACAGAGGCCCATTATTGGATGTTCACACAGGGCTAAATTTCACACAGACAGCTTGCAGGATTGGTGCTTTGTTATATTGCATCTGTGTATTATTTTGTATTCCAGTTTTGTATCAAATACTAATACAGGGATTTTTTATTGCTAAATGTATACCACAGAATATATGGGATAAGTAACGTGGCCACGTTTTCGTGACATTTGGAATATAAACTTTTGTATTTCCTGACTTTTAATTTTAACTGTGCAGCAATGCTGAATGAGCAGGTTTGGGTGGGTTTTATTTTTGTTTTTTATTTTATGTATATCTATATAAGGAGCCAAATTCTTCTCGCCTCACACACATAAGTTGTTCCATTGGCTGCAGTGAGATTGGCTTAGTAAAACAAGCAGGATTTGACCAATGGTCTGTAAAATGCTTTGAGATTTGCGGGAGGATAATTTGCTCTGCTTGCTTCTCAGATTTGCTATGTAGATGACTCCGCCCATTTTCCAAGATCTCCACACTGTAGAGAATGGAGTTTTATTTCATTTATATCTCGATCAGGATGGTGAATCCATTTCGGTATGCTGTACGCTGTGTTACCTGAATTTCAGTTATCATGTGCCCTCCCTAGGGTTCTTGGGTTTGTTCATTCAAGATTAATGAGACATTGGTTCTCCATTAAGAAGCTATTTAAAAATGTTTAATTATAATGAGTAATGTACATGAATTAACACATTTTCCCTTTTCAGTGTATCAGGGATACATTATGTCTGTTATACTCTCCAGCAGGGTCCTAAAATTGGCAATTTTATACTGATGTTACTCGGTCCTGATAATTAAAATAAACCAGACTAGATGCATGTAGGGCCAAATTTTTAGAATGATAGCCTCCATTTTGAGGGCTTAACCTGCACTCATATGTGTGTACTTGGAGTTGAATTGTGGGTGCAAATCAAGTAGCTGGAGGCACAAATGCTCAGATTTACATTTGCAATTTATTTCGCAGGCACAAACTTTGCAGACTCAAATTGTAAACAAAAATAAGGGTTTGAAAATTTAACCCAAAATGTGCCTTATACTGTGATTACATGGGATGGATAGATAGATAGATAGATAGATAGATAGATAGATAGATAGATAGATAGATAGATAGACTTAGTCAGTGCTAATATTGTTAAGCATAATGAACACATCGTGTCTGTCCCATTATGCTTAACTGTGTTAGTATTGACGCTAAGCACAGAAAAACAGATAATGTTTTGATTTTGGTTCTTTGGGCCTGCTCCCCTGCTCCCACTGAAGTGAGGGGAAATTTTGCCATTAACTTTAATGGCCCCAGGATCAGGCCCATTAGTTAAGTTTTCTGAGCGGAACCGACAGTGTGACTCCTTTCAATTAAGTCCAGTAGCACTAATGGAAAGTCAAAACATATTTCTATTTTCTCTCATTGAAACAAAATGTTAATTTCTTACATCGGTTCTGAAATGTTTTGTTATCAGCTTTTCCCGTTACTTTGGGATATGCTAATTTATTAGGGTTACTCTTCTATGGGCATGGGGTTCTGTACTTCTATCCATGTACTACTTGTGTCACTTGTGTCTTATATGGAGCTCTACTTCTCCCTTCTGCAAGTTCCCTCCCAATGGAGCTATCTAGGTTCCCCAGGGCTGGGTTCTTCCAGCCCCAGAATCAGACGAACACACACACGCACATTAACAGAGTATGTCTGAGAGGACGGGGTTAATCAGCACTCCCAAGCTGACTCCTTATATGTCCCTGGACTCAGCAGGCTGGGTCGACCAGCACGTCCAAGCTGTCACCCTCCTAGGCCCTTGGATGCAGCAGGCTGGGTCAAACAGCACCTCCAAGCTGTCACCCTCATATGCCATGGGCACCGCACTGGAATAGAGTACTCCTGAGCAGCACTTTCAATCTGCCACCCTCATATGTTCCTGAACTCAGCAGACTGGGTCGAGAGGACTTCCAAGCTGCCACCCTCCTATGTCCCAGGTTCAGCACGTCCCTTTCCCCACTTGCACGTTACAATTGGTCTGGTCGTAACCCACTTGATGAGCAAACCCCACAGGATTTTTGGGCACTGCAGGTATGAGAAGCGTTTAGCTTAGGTATGAGGAGTGTTGCTGCAGAGCAAATGAGGAAACCAAAAAACACCCACGATGGGTAGAGAGGGAGAGAAGCAGCCAGCTTAACCATGACAGTGATTTGTTGTCAGGTAATAACCATATAAGGGGAGCCAAACAAACAAAACAGTTATAATATTAAATCTAACTTAAACTTGATTATAAAAGTCAGGTTTAGAAAACTATAACTGATCACACAAGTCAGGGTCAGAAGGCTATACCTAGAGAAAGAGAGCTGGGTTCTCACCACTCTGTGAAGCTTGAATCGATCAGGGGTTCCAGTGGTGGTGGTAGCTGAGGGTCCGGAGTGCTGGAGACAGGCAGAGACCCCAGCATGATCAGTCAGGAGAAGATGAAGTCCCAATGAAACTGGATTCAGGCATCAGAACACTTCCTTGAACATGGGTAGGGGTTTTTGTAGAGAAACAACAATGGTTCAAGGGAGAACACTAGATTTGTTTATGTGTAAACTGATGGCTCAAGGGAGTATATCAAAGTTGTTTTCTTCAGGGAAGACAATGGGAACTGATCATTCCTGGCTATGGGCGGTGTTCCTTGGAGGGAGTTCACAATGCAATTAGGGAGCTTCACTATTTTGGATACCAATAAAGGATTTATTACTAGAATTGTCCTGAGAACTACTGAGCTGGGGGGTGTGCAGACATGGGTCCATTAACATCTGGAGCAGAGATCCCTCATCATGCAGTGCTTCTCTGCTTTTCTGGTCCCAGAGCTCCATGCAGTTCTTTCCTTGGAATCTCCATTCTGTATGCTAATGGGATGCCTCCCTGTCCCATTTCCAATGCAAATGAGGCAAGGGGAGTTTTCTTAATCCTGTCACCCTTGTCCGGAGGGGTTTAGGTGTGTCTTTCCCTGCCTTTTCATTGCTTTTTGTAAATCTTTCTTCTGAACGGCTTTGGTTCAAGCAGAGGCTGGTGGAGGAAGGTCTTTTGTGAGTCAGACAGGCTGGGTACTGTGCCTTGGTTCCCCAAGAACACGGAGCTGACAGTTAACAGTTTCTATAGCTATTTCTCAGACAGGTTTTTTCTGAAGGTTAAATACATTTGCTGTTACCTAAGGAAAATAGCATGAAATTGCAACATGCAGTTTCTTACTAGTGTCTCCTTTTGCTCTTCACCCACAGCTATCAAAAGGGCAGCTATCTGACTGCCTCAATATACACATCACATAAAGCTATGACCTCCCAAAGTGCTTTGCAGTAAATTAATCCATGACAGAAAGCACACTGTGTGCAATTATAATAAAACTGACTAAAAAACTAATCCCCAATTAAAAGGTAAACCAAACAAATAGGTCTTCAATTTATCTGCTGTAGTCTAAGTTGCCTCTCAATGTCATGTAGTTCTGCTGAAGAGCTCCAATGACAGGGACTATCCCAGTCGAAAGCCCTATAATTATGAAACTCGAAATAAAAAGATGCAGCAATTAAAAAGGCCACCAAAAGTAAATAGCTACAGTGCATTACCCTTTTCATCTCCCCTGCCTAGATTTCATCTGTAAACACACTTACTGCACCATTAGCACCCTATGCTCTGCCCCTTCATCTTGTCTTATTGCTGCCCAGATCTCCTCTCACAAACAACTCCTCCTGCTTTCCTGGGTCTCTGCCTAGAACATTGGGCACCATACTTCCCATTTTACTTCTTCAGATCCAGATTGCTTCTTCCAGTTAGCCTTCCATCACCGCCCTCCAAACCAGCCTTCATTCTGATCACTGCCTCTACATGTTCATATACTGCATTTTAAACTAACTTAAAGAAGCTAAGATGCATCATAGCAATAAGCATATCTCATCATCTGTCACTGTTGTAACCCTCATCCTCCCAAACGACCTTCTTCTCATGCATACCTATGGCTCTGTATAAATCATAATTGCACAGTGGAAAAGTGAGAAGTGTTTAGCTGAATACCAAATTTGACCACTGTAGCAGTGAAAAAGAACAGCAATTTTATGATCCACCTGTAATGCCTGAGAAATGGGCTAAATCATTTGGTGTGTAACAGTACTCTTGTCACCGCCTTTTAAACTAACTGTAGCCATTGTGATGCCATGCCAGACAGACCTGCCAGCCAAGAAGTACAATAATCTAATCTGAGGAGGTCATGAGAACATGAATCTAATGAATCCAGGCTAATAATTACAGTTCATTTAATTACCTCTGAGATAATAGAAGGAGTTGTAATTTTTTATAATTGATGCTGCTCACTTTGTTGTACCTTTTCAGTTGTATTAGTTGTAAAATCTGCCGTGTTAATGTTGAAGTTGATAAAAATGTCACAAAGTAAAGAAAAGATAATGGAACAGGAAAGTCTCTAAATGTCAAATAAGTATAAAGGTATTGATAGATGGATACTTTCCTGCCTCTGTGCAGCACATGAATGCTGCAATAAATGGCAAACACTTTTGATCAAGGAAATTAGGTGTTACTGGCTCTAGGATGTTTATTGATGAAATACAATTGCCTAGGTTCTCTTTGGTTGGCTTTTCCAAATATAATTTTAATTTTTTATACTGGCCTTTAGGCTTAATCCCGAAAGAAGATGCATTAGATCAGAAAACTGATGTCCCTACGTAGGACACAGTGGTTCTGTGTTAGGATATCAGCTGGACTCCAGCCCCAATCCAATAATGTCCTTGTTCATATATGTATGTAGCATTGTTGCAGCTGTGTCAGTCCCAGGGTTTTAGAGAGACAAGGTGGGTGAGGTAATATCTTTTATGGGACCAACTTCCGCTGGTGAAAGAGTTAAGCTTCCAAGTTTACATGGAGTTCTTCTTCAGGTCTGGGAAACTAACTGAGAGTGTCATAGCTAAACCAGCCACATTTAGCTATGACACTCTGAATTAGTTTCCCAGACCTGAAGAAGAGCTCTGTGTGGCTCGAAAGCTTGTCTCTCTCACCAGCAGAAATTGGTCAAATAAAAGATATTACCTCACCCACCATGTCTCTTTGTCATATATGAAACATTGATTATTTTCTGTCTATGGGATCAACCCTGCACCACTGCGGCCAATTTGAGTTTTACCATTAATATAAAAGGGATCAGGAGGAGGTGTCCTGTGTCTATCAGAGTTTGAAATTAATACAACTTCTTTATATTTTTGCACTAGCATCCTCAGTGTCAGCAGAGATTTAGTGTTTGCTAACTAACTCATTCTCCCTCTATTGGTTTTTGGACAGCAGAGCAGAAAAGTAACACCAGGATAGGTCCTACATAACCTGCAGTGACTTTTCTTCATTTGTACTTTATTTTATTGACAAAGGGGTGTTTGCATTAACGAATACATATTTAGGAAGAAATTCTCACTGTATGCACCATACCTATACCCATCAAAGCAGAGTTTGGCTCTTAGAATCCAGAGGCACTCATTTTATTATCTAGCCAAAACATAAGGAATAGGGAAATCAAAAAAAAAAAAAAGCCATGGTAATTTTTTTCTTGGACTTTTTCAAAAAATTAATGAAAATTTCCATCTATTTGGAAATTCAAAGATGGAAAGAGATGGATAGAGTCCCAAGAAGAAGAATGGATTTTGTGGTTAAGGCATGGGCTGGACTCAGAAGATCCACATCTATTCCTAGTTCTGCACAGTCTCCCTGTGTGAATTAATCTCTCTGTTCTCCACCTGTAACATGAAGATAATAATATACTCTTTTTTTGTTTTGTCTATTTAGATTGTAAAATCTTTGGAATTGTATTTTACTGTGTATTTGTTCACCACCTCCCAAAACAGAGCACCTGTCTCAGTTGAGTCACCTAACCACTACTGTAATATAAATAATAATTATTATTATTGATTTGTATAATCCTATGGCAGATTATAGCAATGTTAACTTAAACCATCATACCTCAGCAATAGTAAAAATACATAGATCTTGCTTCACAAATAGCACACTCAAAAACTATACTTTACCTTTTTTTTGTAAAGCACAAAAAGTACTATTCTGTGATATCAAAACTATATTAAATAACTGACCAGGTTTTTTGTTTGTTTAAAATGTTACCTTGAATTTGTCAAACTGGTTAACTTTTGTTGTCAATCTTTGACTGTTATGCACATTTTGATCAACATTCATTTATGAATCAAGCAAAAATTAATTTTGTCTATGTTTATGGTCTGACAGGCAGTTGACACTGGTTCCTATGTTTTTAGAATCACACATGATGTAGCTATGGAGTTCCCCTTCTCTCTGGAAAAAAACAGAGATGAGGACCAGACTACTGGAGGTACAGTGTGAAGAAGAAACAGTGAAAGTCAGGCAGACAGCACTGTCCTGGCAGCTTCTGCTTTTAGGAAACGAGAGCACTCCAAGAGGAGGGAAGGAATGAAGTAGTTATTCACCCCCACCTTCTTGATCTTAGGTTATACAGCAGAGAACAACCAGTCATAGAAAGGGGAAAATATTATCATCCTTCAGGGTCAAAGCATAAAGTGTAAGAGGACTGCTTGCTCTTGCACTTTTGAGGCGGTTGGTATGATACAGTAGTTTTTAAAACTCACTGACAACAACACTGGAAAACAACAAATCACCTGGGCTCTTCGGCCTACTTTAATAAGCCCAAATAATTGATGTGGCAAGTGACATCTTAAGTGTTATTTAGATGGCACCAGCTTCCAACTTCCAATATAACATTTTTAAACATTTTTTCGATTTTATTGTCCTAATGAATTAAAGTTACTGTAAGTTCAGGACTTTGAAAGTTCAAGTACAAGACCTGGCTTTGAAAATGTGGAGGACTCCTGGGGGGCCATGAGTCCTTGTACCACAGCATCAACATGGTTTTATACCTGCTACCTCGCACCAGTGTTGTATTTATTTATTTCAGTGCATGCAATGCCTGTGCTATCTTTGAGTAGATCCTCAGAGGATGTGAATTGCAATAGCTCCCGTAGAGAATGTTAGGTAATGTGGTGAGTTGATGTTATTTAATATATGGGATTGTGAGAAATAAAAGCAGTGGCTGGACATAAGTCAGTGATTTAACATCTGAGGAATCTGTAAAGGTCCATTTGGTTGCTAACAGCCACCATAGAACATTTCAGATGTGAGCTGTTGGGCAAGGACTGGTGGAAGGGAGAGGTAAGGCTAGTTGGCTAGAAGTGTTTTTTTTTTCCTGGGATCTGGCTGCAGGTGCCAAGATTGGACTTCCAAGACATCAGAGGCTCGTCCCTCAGGGACTGTAGGGGCATGTCAACACAGCACTTTGGAGTGAGCAGGAGCAAACCTCCCAACCCAGGTCAACAAAATTGGTCTAGCGGGGATCGCACTATTGCTCTAAAAATAACTGTGTAGGCAGTGCTTTGAAGTTGCAGCTTGGGCTGGAGCTCAGACTCTGAACCTAAGGAAAAAATGTGGGCTTCAGAGCCTGCGTTCCAGCCTGAGTTGCAGCTTCAAAGCATTGTCTACCAGCTATTTTTAGAGTGCTAGTGAGTCCTCTAACCCATGGCTCCCGCTCACTCCAAAATGCTGTGTAAACATACCCTACAGGCTCCTGGGAAGATGGCTTTGAGACCAAGTTCAGAGAACACAGGACTCAGCAGCTTCTGAGAAGGAAGTCTGAACTGGGATCTGTAATAAGACTTTCTTGTTCTTGTGAGGGTGAAGAATGCACCTCTAGAGGAATTCTTTCATGAGTAAATGAATTCTTTCATGGGTTTAGATGTAAATAGTAAAGTAAAACTTTGTTAACTAAGTTTGGAGTGGAGCTATGGTAACTGGATTTTCCTGCAGTGGCCCTCAAAGAGCACCTAACGTTTATCAGCGAGTACCTCTGTCCCTGGGCACTGAGTTCTTGGAATGAGGGAGCAGAGTGAGCGATGACATGAGGAAAATTTCAAAGTGCAAAGCTTGGTGGTGGTGGCAGTTTTCTGAGCCCAGGTCATAGGAAACTTGGGATTGTGTCAATGGCTAAATGACAGTTTACGCCATCTGAGGATCGGTACCCAAACGTTGAACAATCCTATCTATAAAAATACATTACAAATAACGTCAAGATGAAACATGTCAAGGCAAAGACATTAGCCATGCTACAAAACTTGAGAGCAGCCCTACTTGACCCAACCCCTTAGAAAAGGAAGAAGAGAGTAGTTAGAGCTGGTGGGGAGGGAGAAGAAAGGTGAGTGGAATTGGTGTAAATGGAAGAATGAATGTGTGTGGAAAGGAGGAGGAGAGGAGACATTATGGGTTTGTCTACACATTCAAACAGGACAACCTTAACATGAATGAGATACTTTCTAGTTCATGCTAGCATGGGGCAGCTACTGCACAACACTTTAACATACACTGCAACTCACACCCCCATATTCTGCACTGTGGGGCTGTGTATCCATGTCCCATGATGCAGAGAAGGGAAATGAAGAGAATTACTTGTGAGAAGCAGTTGACCGTGACTGGTAGTTTACTACCTCATGAGACATTTAAGCACAGAATCAATTATACTATTGAGCAGTTGTGAAAAGAATGAGTTACATAATACTCAGTTACGATATACACACAAAAAAATGCCCCTCTTCCTAAATTCCTGGAGAGCCAAAGACCATGGACCTGTCACAGTAGCAGAATGTGGCATCGCAACACAGTATTGCCAGCTCTGGTATTATTGGGTATTTTTCTCAAAGCTCCAGCTCCTGTGTCTGTGTGACCTCAGCTTTCATTATCAACTGACTAAGCTTCTAGCCTTCACAACTGAGGACAGCCTAAGGTCCCTGAAACCACAAAGAAAAGAGGGAAAAAACAAATTTATTATTTTTAAAATATGGCATGGATTTTAAACCAGTCTCATGAGTTTCTGAGGCTTGTCTCATGATGTTTGAGTGCTTGTGGTTGGCAATGCCTGTAGGACTCTGTCTATGCCTGTAGGACCCCCATTGTCTTCAACAGCTCTTATGCACATGCTTAAAGATAAACCTGTGCTTACATGCTTAACCAAATAGGAATGCTTTCCTGAATGATGGCCTGATGATTACAATTATTTGGCAGCCCCATCTGTGAGGATCATTTCATGGTTCATTGAAATGGATCCACCTCTAAGATGGAGGAAGCAGCCATTTAACAGCAACTTTACCCAGCAATTAAGAACAAAAGGTGTCTAACTCCTTAACCAGATGAAATTCTAGGGTGCAGCTGAAATAGGCACAGTATAATTATCCAAAATGGAATTTACCAGCTGCCTTTGCATTTTGCTGTGTCTTTTTTCTCCCTTAAAATGAATGAAATTTGGTGAGGATTTACTTTGGAGTGCTATAGAAATGTATTTTTCTTGACATTCCATATACTCTGATTTTTGTCTTCTTTTTTTCTTGAGTTTTGCTGTTCCCACTCAGCCTCACAATCACAGTATTCCACCAGCTGCAGCCGCCTTTGACAATTCTCCTATCAAAAACACAAACAAAAATAAAATAACTCTAGAAAAATAATTTTCTCATTTTCATACCAAATTTACAAGAAAAATAAGAAAATGAACAGTTAGACTATAGCAAATGATTTTCACTAGTTTTAATGAATTTTATATACAATTTTCTCTAAGTATTTCCTCCACACCTGCACAAGCTCCCTTGTTCTCCATATTCTCCCAAGTAGGAGTGTGAGTGGTGATAACATGGATACTGATTCATCTGATTACTCTGGAAAATCCATCTGCAACAAGCACAATTTTTCTTGTTTTTGATTTTAGCTGTCCTCCCCTTCTCTCTTCTGTGATGCTTAAAGCAAGGCTTCTGTGAGACATTACAATACCATAATGAAGAATTTTGGCATGGGGAAATGGTTTACTTTTTAAAGAATGTTAAGGAACAGAACTTCAGCTAGTGTAAATTGATGTAGCTTCATTTATTTCAATGTAACTACATCAATGTATGCCCCCTCAGAATCTGGTTCAGATATAAAATAAATTCTAGGCCATATAAAAAAAACAACATTGTCCATATTTTTTTTAAAATTGTAAAAAATTTCAATATCTCCCTAATTATGTATAGTTCTGATTTTTCTCAGTGACAGCTGCCAATTCATTTGTATTTTTCATCAGAAATTCCAGCCTGATGTAGTTTGAGGAACAGAAAATGTGACTCAGCATTTGTGGCCCCTGATTAGCATAGCATTTAAGCACAAGCTTAATATCAAGTATATGCTTAAGCCCCATTGGCTTCAATAGCTTTAAAGTTAAGCATATGTGTAAGTGCTTTTCTGAACTGGTGCTTTTATGCAGAAAAAAGAAAAATTGTTGTAAGTTCCATTACTATCATAACTAGCTATTATGAAAAGCAAATATTAGTTTCTGTTAAAATGAATATAAAGGGGTATTGACCCAAGAGGTCTTGATAGAACTGACTAGAGCAAAGACAACGTCCAGATGTGCGTCAAGGGATAATAAATCTTGATATTCACCAAAATAAGAAGTCAATATAATCAATGTTAGTGTTTTCTATACTACCAATCACAATACTGCATAAGTACTGGTGCATACATTCATTGTTAAATTACTCAAACAGCAAGATAAGGCTGTGAGCAACTATAATTGAATACTTTACCAGAAGGTTCTGAGTTGTTTGGTTGTTCCCCCCGCCCCTTTAAAAGAAATATTCTAAAGGGGAGATGAGTTTAGAAACTATTTACTTCCTGAGAGGTAAATAATAATAGTTTTCGTTGAACTGAGCACAACCAATCAAGACATCCTTATTTGCAAATGCAGCCCAATTGACTGACATTTCTCCAGCCTTCAGTACTTATCTTTCAGGAAGTAAATAAGAGAATCTTACAGACATCACATGAATATATTCAGTTAATCATGATGAGCTACGATTGTCTTCCAGAATATGATAATGGAACTTGCCTTAAAACATGCGAAAGTCCCTTCTTTTGTTTTTATTCAGGCACTTCTGTCTTTACCACGTATTACAGTGCTGAGTTTTATTTCCTATGGATTGTAAATTTATCTTTTTTTACTGTATTTAATAAACTCAATATTTACTCTTCTTTTGTAATTGTACATAGGGAATTGTAATTGTACATAGGGAGTATCTTATGCAGTTTCCCTTGAGACAGGGCTCAAGAAACCTGAAGCCAAATGAAGCTAATGGAAGGAATCCCATTTATTTCAATAGGCTTTGGATTGGGGCCTAGCTGAATAGAGCCAATGATGCTTAGGGTAACTACACAAGATCTCCCTTAAACTTGGCTTAGACTCACCAGTTATGGAAGGGTCTCGTGACTGTGCTACATACTTTAAGTGGCACACAGTTGATTTGTTTGTTTGTTTTTCTTTCTTTGGATCTTTTCCATTGTTTGGAAGAACTAAGAGCTTACGTGATAGAACCTGCTGAGTGAAAAGACAATAGAAACTAGAACTGTGAAAAACGTGTTTGCGGAGGAGGAAACCTGTCTCTTTGTGAAAGCTAAATTTCCACTTTTGCTGTTCATGAATATGTTTTCTCACCTCCTTCAACATGAATATCCCATCATCCAGTATGAAGTTTCCTCGCAGGCTCACAGCCAACATTTTGCACATCGTGCTGAGTCGCAAATTTGTTCAGAGGAGAGAACCATTTTTGTGCTTAAAAAATACATTTGGATTTTGTGAACTTGCAAAGACATCAAATTTGACTGAATATGTGAAAATATCAATCCTAGCATCATCATCTGACAATCAGAATGAAAACAAGGCAGTTTTTCTGAATGTGCAAAATCATAAAAGATAAAGCTCATCTCACTTTGACTTCAGGTTTTTCATTTTAATTATCCTTGGATTATAGTCAGGTTCTAGCCTTATCTGCTACCTGCTGAATCAATTGCCTTTCCTGCTTAAACAATTTTCTGTAGTTTCATGTTTTAAACTATGTGATTTCACCAAGGCAACAGCCCCTGACTTTGTCAGAAGACCTACCTTTGCTTTTATTTTTAAATTAATATACACACAGTTCCCTCTGCTATAAAGAAATACAATTTAATGAGAGTACGCTTTTTAAATTAGGGTAGCGTATGCATCAGATGCTAGCAGGATTCTTTAAATATGTAGTTTATGTAGCCATGTAAATGCCTGTACATTGGAAAATTTTCTTTACAGCAGAGGTACTATAAATGTGTAACATTGTGGTGCATACCATATAAAAAAGATTTCAAGCTCTTTTTCTCCTAAAAATGATCCTCACAATAACATCCTGAGGGAAATATATATCCTCCAATACTTAATAAAATTATTCTATTTAAAATAGCTAGATCACCCTGTTGTTTTATTTTTAAGAGCACTCTCTGAAAACCTAGCATCTCTATCTCCTATACACCCGCTTCTGAACAATGGTGTAAAGTAGAGTGATAAGAGTGAGGAGTATAATTAAACAATAAAAAATTGATCTCCAGCCTTGGGGAAGTACCTGCCCCTTTGATGTGCCACTCTCAAATTAGCAGAGTCATCATTAGTTTTACTGTTAGTGCCATACTTCTCTCCATAGGATTCCCTGCAAATTAAGAAGGTCTGGGATAACCTCAGGTAGTATCCAGCTTCCTACATAATGAGTTCATAGACCTAATAACTCATTTCTTCTATCTGCTTTCAAATAAACTGACAGGGAGGAGAAAACTCCAGCTTCAGACCTAGAAGGCAGAGTTCTAAATGAAGCAATATCTCATTATTTGATTCGCATTAAAGGAGAAAAGCTTGTTGAGGTTCTAGACCATCATGATAAATCCACCTAGAAGAAGTCCTTGTTTGCACATTTTCTTCCTAGTATTCCTGTGAAGCACCTAGCTGATCTTCATTTTCCCAGGGGGGCTGACAAGGACAGACTTTGTCCCACGTACCCTAATAAAAAGAGACAGACATTGGCTATCAGGGCTATAAGGTCAGTCAGTTCTCACCACTTAATCATGAGATTTTTTTCAATCATAAAAATGTCTAAAACCTGTCCCACGGTCACTCCATGGAGACTGAACATCTTTATATAGAGAGATTCTCTACCTCCTCCACTTTCTGTTTATCAGTTTCCTTCTCTTTGTTGCTTAAGCGCCTTTCCCTATTAGCCAATGTCATTACCTCCACTTGTAGGGTAGAAAATGTAAATCTTCTCCAATAATATGGTGTCTCTTGATATCTGTGCCCAGTTCCATGCCTAAGGTCAACTTCAGTTTTCATAGGTATCAACTATGCATCTCCCTCTCCTTCTATCTGGATTCAATTTTTCTAATGACAATGTGCATTACTCACTTTAGGGCAGGCTCTTAAATGCTCTCTCACACAGATCCCAGGAATTTAGATCCTCTGTATTTCTGTTTGTCTTGTTTTAAGGTCCAAAGAAGGGTATAGATACATTCTGGCAAATATGCCCAGATAAACTTGTTAGTCTTTAAGGTGCCACCGGACTCCTCATTGTTTCTGAAGATCTCTCCATGCATTAAAAAGCCTTGTTCGGCAGAAAGTTGCCTATGTCCTTCAGGAATCAAGATTCACTCTTCTAGGGCAACAGTGGCTTCTTGAGCTGGGAGAATTCTAGCAGGCAACTTGCTGGTGATCACTTCTTGCTCTTTCACATCATTATTAAGTCGATGGTACTTATTCCTCTGGCATTTTGATGTAGATATCTGGAAACCAGGGATCTAGCTCATGTGCCCCACTTTCTTTTACCTGCACCTTATGAATAAGTTTAGTGGGTATTGCTAGGATTTGGTGAGGCTTAGGCAAAAAAGGAATTCGGGATGTCACCTCCTGTCAAGGTCTCACCAATACAGACTGCTTCCCCTGTTGTTATAATGTTCTTAAAATGTTCTTCAGGAAGCTCTTCTGTTTGTTATTCTATTTGTTATTCAGAATATTCTGAATGTTAAGAAAGTAGCCACTCGAATCTCTGGCATAGAGGGCTGCTGATAACTGGCAGCAACAAAAGTCTGTCATACTGGAGTGCTCAGACAAGGTGGGTGAGGTAATATCTTTTATTGGACCAACTTCTGTAGGTGAGAGAGACAAACTTTCAAGCCACACAGAGCTCCTCTTCAGTTCTGAGAAACTACTGAGTGTCCCAGCTAAATACAAGATGGAACAGATTGTTTAGCATAAGTAGTTAACACATATTTTAAGGGATCACTCAAAGTGAAGTGGCCCATTATCATTTCTTCGGGGGAAAGGAAGGGAGGGGATGGAAAGTCAGCTAGGGGGTTACCTTTCTTTCCCCACTATGACTGGAGACTCAGATGTGAGACTCAGAGCCACATTAACTGACTGTATGTGTGCGGGGCTCACGCTACGGGGCTAAAAATAGTGAGTGTTGATACTCTCACTTGGGCTGGAGCCCAGGTTCCGAGACCCATCCCCTCACTGGATTTCACAATCTGGGCTCCAACATGAGCAGGAACATCTACACTGCTATTTTTAGCCCTGCCACGTGAGCCCACATGGCAAAGACAGTTGACCAGCTCTCTGAGACTCGCTGCCATGGGATGGCTTTGGGGATTTTTGTTTTGTTTTTGTTTTTGTTTGGTTTGATTTGGTTTGGTTTTTTTGCAGCGAAGATGTACCCTCAGCCCTTTGAACTGCTTCAAAATCTCAGGCCTTCCTGTAACACCGCTGCTATGCACGCTGCATGTACCATAACCGGAACTGTGATGATGAACAGGAGGATATAGGAGAAATAGATATATGGGTCCTTATCCAGGTAGGCTGCAAAGAAACAGTGCATGAATTCCACTGTTGTCTGGATTCACTTAAAGTTGGAGACATTTTCCTGACTAAAAGTAAAATGCTTTGATGCCAGTTTTTCTTTAAATGGCAGAGCAGAACTTAGTGTTCAAGCTTTTTGCTTTTCCACTGCAGGAAAATATATTGAATGCTGTCATATCAATCAACCTTGTCCCTACTATGACCTGCCTCAAATCACCTTAGCTATGACCAAAACAAAATGAATCTGGCAGCCATCCGTAACCATTGGCCACTTCCTCTACCTCTGACTGACCCTCCAGAGGGCAACCTCATTCCTTAACTGAAAATCCCAGGCTCACAGGCCTTTTTTCCCTCCCCTCACACAGTTTGTGTTTACACCTCTGCTGTGCAGTTTCCTCCTTATGTCACAGCCTGCATCCCTTTCTATCCCCTTTCCACCTCCATGTCTCCTTTCTCCTCAGCTTCCCATATTCAGGGTTACCTTCTCCCCCACAAGTCTTCTCCTCTGCCCCTCAATCCTGGTCTCCCTCTTTCTACCTTTACCCCCAACTGCACTGTTTCCAGGTTAAATGAAAATGCCACTAGCCACCAGGACCACAAAGGTTTGAAGAGCTTCTTCCCTGCCTGGCCTATTGACATGCTGTATGGGAAATGCTTCAGGTGGGGACATTGCTTAGGTCACAGCAGTGGCATTTGAGAAGACAGACAGCTGCAAATCTACACTGAAGGATGACCGGATTCTTTTACTAAAACTAGTACAAAATCCGAGATTCAGTAAAGCTGGTTGGGACACTGGGATGTTCCCTCCACTAGGACAATACAAATAAACTAGGCCACTGGGTCACCCTGGCTGTCCACAATGCCCTTATGAATTCCCTAACCTATGACTGTTCAGAATCATCTAATCAGTCCTGTCCCCAGCAGGGACATTTACTCTTATATCAGTTTAGATTCATTTATTTTGGAGTAACAAACACATTCTACAAAAGTGTCAGCCAAATATTCACAAGTCCGCACGTCAGGTATTCCTGCTATTTGGTAATTGCTATTTGCACTTATACAGAATCTTCAAACTGTCAGTGGAGAGAACAAAATCTTGTGAATTTTAATGGTGGCACTCTACCATGAAAGTAATGCAAAATGGCCTTTTCTAATTTTATACTGAAATGTTTGGATTTGTACCTGTTATTTTTATCTGCAACTTTTTTGTACACCTTGATTTGTAACATCTGGAAAGCAGTCATTTTACATTTGTATCACAGCATAAGGCATTCAGACTACTTAGCTCCAGATGTAGGAATTTGGCAAATATTAGGATGCCAAACAAAACATGCCAAACAACATGTTGTCAAATATGTAAATATGTGAACGAGATTTCTGTCACAAATGACTTGTCTATATTACACTTGCCACTGGTACTTTTGTATCTATTATGGAATAGTTTATACAATTAATGACAATGACTTTCTCAGATATTTAGTTTAGGTAGTATGCTCTAAGCCATATTATTATTATTTGGACACATTTTGAACTGACTGATAAGCATACCTAGGGGGGAAAACTAAAAGCATCCTGAGGAATATTTTCTTTGAACTGGTCTCTGGAGCTTTTTTTTTGGTGGTAAATTAATGCTCTTATCTCAACAACTGAAGTCTATGCAAAATATGATCTTAATGCATAAAGATGCTAAAGTTACTGTATTAATGACAGAATCACCGGGAAGCAAGCAAATGATATGATCTCAACAGGTGCAACAGCGTTAAGCTTTTCCAGTATTTAAGGGTTGATAATGAACACAAAGACATAAGCCTCAATGGATCAAGTTATTTTCTCAGCACTATGAAGGTTTCTTTTAAGGGTTTTGATTACGTTCAACATAGTGGTATCTGAGAGCCTAGATATTAGTCCAACTCTGCAAAGAGTAACTTATTGGTTTCCAGATTGAATGTAAAGTGTTGATTTTAACCTAGGAAGCCCTGAGGACAAGATATTATAGCACCTAAAGATTCAGAAAGGTACCTAGTGGGGTTCAAAAGTACATACGTACAGCAGGTTGGGAAATTTCTGACAAAATGTTTTTTCATTGGAAAATGCCAATTTGTCAAAACTGAATTTTTTGGCAGAAAAATCAGTTTTGAGGAAACTCTTTCAGATCCAGGATGGAATTTCTGGCCCGAAAAAGCATAGGTGTTCAAAACAGCCAATTGTCTGGTGGTTAGGACATTTCCTCAGGGTGTAAGAGACTCAGGTTCCAGCCCCTGCTCTGAGTGATTTAGAGCAGGAACTTGAAATTAGGTCTTCCATGTCCTAGATATGCGCTTTAATCACCAAGCTATTGCTATGCTGGGGTGGGTCTTTCTCATGAAATTTTTTGAAAGGTTTCACTTTCGTTCCAGAGCAGAACAAAACCTAATTCCAAAACCTCAATGTTTTGTGTGCTACAGACTTCTTCTTTTCTCTCCAGCCCTATACCTAAGAACCTTACTCTGAAGTGAGGTGCTTAGACACTTGAAAATCGCACTGGGAGCCTATCTGCAACTTTAAGTGCCTACGTACATTTAAAAATCTGGACCTAAATGGCTTGGTACCTTCAGACTTAGGTGAGTACCTCTCTCCTTATGTCATAACGCCACTGCTATGATCAGCAGAGGCCCTCAGGCTGGATTCACCTTTATTCAAAAGAGCCACGGCTGGAGATAGATCATTGCTTGTGATGGCCCTCAGTTCTGAAACCTGCTTCTCTCCATGATGAGATATAGCAATGGTGTGTTGACTGTGAGGGCAAACTGACATGGACATTTATTTGAGCAGGTTGCTGAGGAGGGTGTGCTTTAATGAGAAGCAGATTTGTGAGAGGGGCAAACTTTGTGTTTGGCTGGCTGTTTAATTTCATCTCTTTTTGTTACTATTTTGCAGGGGTGCCTTGGATAGATGCCCCTTTCTATGCTTTTGTATGAATCTGAGAAAGAAAGAAAGAAAGAAAGAAAGAAAGAAAGAAAGAAAGAAAGAAAGAAAGAAAGAAAGAAAGAAAGAAAAGCCCCATTTTTGTGCTATATTTAAATAGGAAGAACTGGATTTTTGAAGCTTGATTTGACATATTGTGAGCTATAGTTTATGAAACAAATTACAAGCATGAAACATGACATTTTTCAATATGAGGGTTTGCACAAATTAACACATTACCTACCAGAATCTGTCCTATAGCTGCTTCATGCCACTCTGGCAGCATAAAGCAGCCTTCATGTTGGTGTAGCTGGCTAATAGAATTCCTAACCTGCAGGAATCCTAGGGTGGCATAGTAGCTTTCTCAGCACCACTTGGAGTGTAGCAGGTGTGGTCAGGAAGAAGGGGGTCTGACTGATGTGTGGCTATGTCTCAACAATTCCTGGTTCCCAAAACTGCCTTGTGAGGACATAGGATAAAAGAGCAGCCCTAAAGCTGCACCAGCAATTGATGTGATCCACAACCATCCCCAGGGAAGTGCAAGGGTGTTGTAAAGCTTGATATAAATAACCACCTGAGCAATTAATTTAAAAGACACTCCCTAAACACCTCAGCTCACTCCTGATGAAGCTTCAGCAGTTGGAGCCTTGGATAATGCATGTAAGACTGAAGTGAAATAGCCCCCCCAAAGCCCTCAGGAACAATGGGATATGTTGAAAAGGTCTGGGCTTAGAGATAAGATTACAAGCCAGAGGCTCATCCAGTATAAAATTTACACTAGCTGAGGATCTGATCCCACGTTTTCTTTCTGCTTCCAGACAGACAGACAGACATAACATTTTCAAGAATGACTTTGAGGGGGTTTGTTTGTTTGTTGTTTTGATTTTGATAAATATCTAACTTTTGAGAAAGTTAGTCATATGATGGAGTTCCTGTGTAGAACAGGTAAAGCCGGGTGGTATGTCTCAGTCACCCAAACCAGGTACTATAGGTTACATGCAGAAGGCGTGGCAGTAGGCCAGCACCCAAAGCCTTGTTTGGAAATTTTGGGTTCTGCAGAATAATTGGTTCTCCACCAGGGCTTCCTCAAAGAAATAAAAATGTCTCAGCAAGCTGCTGCAGCAGTGATCAGTCTGAACTTTCACTCACTGACTGGGACAAAAACATCAGGTTAGCAGGGGTCAGCCGACTGCTGCTGAATTAGGCCATGATGCTGTGTCAAAGCCTAATGACGACAGTGAATGTGACTGAAGAGGGGCTAAAAATATTAATGCCCACAGGGAATGAGCTAAATGCTCTCTCTGCGCCAGCCACTCTGGGAAAGTAGGTAATGACAGGAGGCTAACAGCACTTATAGATCTGAAAGTCTACGATCAAAGTGACTCAGAGCAGGAGTTGGAGATAGTGAGGCAGATGGACTGGTCAGAGTCTAATGAAAAGATTAGGACCTTGTTAGTGCTATATTTGAGGGTAAAATAGAGATCCAGTCATGGAAAAGGGAAAGGAATGGTCATGATTATAATGGAACTGGCAAAACAGGATCCAGAGACAGGAAAGGAGGCTAGAGGGACTGCTCCCTCTCCTGCTACCCAGAGGCAATTGCCTGAGAGGGGTAGTCACTTCCCAGTAATGGTCCCAATATGCCCCTTCAGAGCTGCACACACAGGGGATCTTCCACACACACACATCTCTCCCAATCAAGCCGAAAAGGGAGCGTCCACTGCCTGAATGACAATTTTCCCTCCAGAACCACTCAAAAAGCCTGGGGATCCACAAAGATGGATGGAGTGAGATGTGGTCAGGCTAGGAGTGATTGGGCACACACCCTCCCTGCTTACAGAGATTTCCAGCACATCTATATCCCCCAAGGTGTGGGCTCACCTTTAATGTGAATGTTGCTGATGTCTATAAAATTCCTGACAAAACAGCCTTTACGGAGCTGTGCTCAAGAGAGATCAGCAAGAACACAGAGCCAGTGAGAATGTACATTGTCTCCAAGTGGTTGGTCCTAGTCTCTCACTCAGCTCTAGGTGGGTGATGAGCCAGCTCCTTGGCCTTTTCCATGGTGAAGGGTCAATTCCCGCCACCCTACTAACCCCAGGAGAGTAATTTGGTAGAAACTCTGCAAGGGAAAGTTTGCTTTTGGTGAGGCCAAAATGCCATAAACCAATAGGCAGTGGAATGGCACTGCACCAAATTCACCAGTTTCAGTGCGCATATTGGTTTTGCCACATGGGTTTAAATGGAAACAAAACTCAGTGAGTACAAAGGGATGAATCTCCTCCCAGCCGAATATTCGATAGGACCCAGCTGAACTGAAATTGCCAAACTTCACATAATGCTACTTCCACACTATTTGTGGAATAAGAACTTAGCTTGAGCACAGGGATCAGAAACTGGGGCAGAGTACGTTACTACTCAGCGTGAATAAAGGTGATAGAATCGAACCCTTTAATGTACTGAATAAATCATAAAGGCTAGATTCAACCAAAAATCAAAATGGCTTTCCCATAAGCCTGATAAACTGTTCATTGCTGACTTTCTGATGCTTTTCACGAGCTTCCATGGCACTGATGCCTGAAAGGTTTTTTTACTCAATCAAATCAATCTTGCTCTAAAAATACATTGCCATTTTATGTTACCATCACAGAAAGCCATTTTTGGCAAACGAAGAAGAAAACCAAAGGCATAGCATTCCAAGAAGCAGTACAAAAGTGAGCAGGTGCCTAAGCAATGCATAGAACAGCAGATTAGCATCTAATGAATTCCACTGATAAATTCTTCCAGCCTATCATTAAAGATAAGATACAGTTCTTTGCATATCATTAATGGTGGTCAAAATCAAATCAGGGGCTGGCTTCATCAAAGGCAAAACAGGTAGGTACATTTCCATATAATAAATGCATTTCTATTCATTAAAATTTGCAAGTAGAGAAATGAGTAGTTCTAGTGCTCATTATGAGATTCTGATATTTATAGAAAATAACCACATCGGGGGGAAAATATAGCACAAATCAATATCTATGAAGTACCATTTTTCTATAAATAGAGAAAATCATACTTTTTATTATAATCTCTTTGTTTAATTATCTGTTTTTTGCATTTTAATAATACATGTTGCACTGTGTTTATTAACATTCCTAGATTTACTCATTATCCTTCCGAGGAATCCAGCCCCACACTGAATACCAGTAATCTCCAGTACAACACTGATACACTGTGTATTGTATTTACTCTTTGCTTAATCAATCATTAAGATGCCAGTTATGCCAAATGCCACCCAAAAGGAAGCAACTGCAACATTAATAAATGAAGCCTAGAGATATTTGGGGGCGGGGGGGTGAAGAGGGGAGAAGCATCATTTTGACCAGCATAGAAATCTGGTTTGGATTTTCTAATTTTCCTTTCTTTAAAACAAAACAAAATTGAAAGTAGCCTTTATATAACTGTCATCATCCAATGTGAAAACAAGATTATTCAATTAATACTTTACATAGTACAAAAATGTTGGGCCATTTCATGGGATTTAACGGCTTATATTCAATATACACAGATCTAATATTCATGCAAGTAAATCCTGCGGGTGCAGAGTAAATCACAAACCATGCTATTTAATGAGCCTCCCTCAATGAAAAATGTGATTATGGCTAAACCCCCCCACCTCTCTTTTACAAAAAAAATCTAATATTTGATTTAGGTTAATGATGCCTGTTCTGAAGTTAATCTTGTGTCTTTAATTATTCAAATCTTCAGCATTACTGAAACCATTCTAATTATTCCCATTGCTCAATGGTATTAGCAAAAATTATGCTTAAATTTAAAATCACTTTAATAGAGACCATATTATTCTCAAACTCATCTGACTATTTAAGATTTCACCTCTGAGACAAAAAAGGTTGACTGCAGCCAACATCTCCTCTATTAAAATTATCTTCTTTGCATTTTTACCAGTCATTTAATAAAGGGCAAAGTAGACCACTACTACTAGATTTCCTTCCTCTTTTTTGACTGGTAAGTCCCACCATCCAAATTATCTTCTCATTTACTCTTAATTTTTTTATGATACTAATATTCTTTTACGATCAGTTAGGTTTATCAACTGACAAGGTTTTATGACCCTTTTCCAGTGCAATGCCCTTGAGAAATGAGGATTAGTGTTTATTTCAAGTAAATAAAATCCCATGTCAAGCTGCAATTTTTTGATGGAATCTAAACATGAGTTCCCACTGTTAATCCAAGGTGGCAGAACACATTGCATAAGTGAAGGTTCTCAGTGTGACATCAGGAGCCTTAAAAAAAAGGAAGGGGTATTTGAAACCTAACAATTCAGAAAGATTTTTGTTATTATTAAGATGTTCATTTATCACCAAAAGTGTGCTTGGCTCTTTGCCAGTTGTGATCTTCCGTCTTAGGTTTTGTTTTGTTTTGTTTTGTTTATTTGGGATCTAGAAAAATTGACCTGAGACCTTACTGGCTTCCTTCCGAACCATGGAAGTTACAGATAAGAAGTCTTGAATACTGAGTCATCTAAGGTTTGATCTTGACTGCGATTGACATGCATAAGAGATCAGCCAGCTCCATAGCGCTAGCCTTCCCCCTTCCTGGGATCCCATGGATGGCCATCAGCAGGGCCTGAGATCTTCATGTGCATAGGAGGATGGGGGGGCTTGGGGCACTATTTAGAAAAGTCAAGTGTCTCTCAATGCAGGGGAAACCCTGGCAGTGAAGTCCAAATACTGCCATGCTGTTTGGATATGTGACGTAGCTGTAGGCATGTGGGTCCCAGGATATCAGAGAGACAAGGTGGGTGAGGTAATATCTTTTACTGGACCAACTTCTGTGATCCAATAAAAGCCAGTGTGGTTCGGAAGCTTGTCTCTCTCACCAACAGAAGCTGGCCCAATAAAAGATATTACCTCACCCATACTGTTTGGGTGTAAGAGGAAAGATGCAGGGGTGCCTTTGACAGTGAAAAGGCACATGGCTTCCATGTTAGATGGTTTGGGCTTACTACAGATCACGCTGGATCCAAAGGCTGGCAATACAACCCCTAATTATTCTGTGGAAGCCAAAAGAATCTGAAGGACACTTGAAAGGAGGTGTATCGTTTACCTTCTCTAAGGTTCATTCCCATGGGATCAATCTGAGGGGGAGTATAATTTGACACTATAAGATTTAAATTTAATTTTAAGATTTAATTTAAATTAGTTGTATTATTACATATATTTCCATGGCACCCACAGTGTTTCGTGCCCTGTATACAGATTAGAGAAATACATCAAGGTTCCACAGAGGGAACAATACTTTCCTCTACTCCTTGGATTATAGCTGCTTTCCTAAATAGGTCAGATCCACATCCTGGCCTTCCAAGACAGCATTGCTTGGGGCAGTCACATCTCTCAGGGGAAGGCATGCACAAATCATGCATAGGGACTTAAACATGTCACAACTGTTTGAAATGGGCCACCCTGATTACCACTACAAAAGTGATTTTTCCTCCTGCTGATAATAGCCCACTTTAATTGAGTTGTCTCATTAGAATTGGTAAGGCAATCCCCATATTTTCATGTACTCTGTGTGTGTGTATATATATATATATATATCTTCCTACTGTATTTTCCACTCCATTCATCTGATGAAGTGGGTTTTAGCCCATGAAAGCTTATGCCCAAATAAATGTATTTGTCTCTAAAGTACCACAAGTACTCCTCATTGTTTTTGCTGATACAGACTACCACTCTGAAACCTGACAACTAGGGCTTAATCTGATCTCCAAAGGGCACCAATCTCAGCTGAATTCCATGCATTCTTTAGAGACCCTTCCTATTATATCAATTCATTTCTTATATATTCATTTCTGAGGGTTTTTAAGCAAGTTAAAACATACTTCATTGACATGCAAGAGCTGCCAAGATTGAAGTCCTATTTATAGATCATATGTTAAACACCTGCTAGTATTTAAGCAGTTTAGACAATGTGTAATGTTACCAAGAATAAGGTAAGGGGCTAAACTCTCCTCCTCAAAAGTATGTTCTTGGACCTTAAAACAAAGGGACAGATCTTCAGCTGGTAACAATTGACATGGTGGAGTTACTCTGATTTGCACCAAAATGTTTACAAACCCTCAAGAGAAGTGGGCAGGAGCCCTCACCCTCAACCACTCGTGGTTGTCTATGACCCTGCTTTTGACTCATAGACTTTAAGGTCAGAAGGGACCATCATGACCACCTTACCCTGTAACAGCCCATTCATCCCTGATCCAATCTGTTGGCTAAATCTACCTTTTAGTGACTTTTTAAAATGTGCAATATGGACTTGATAGACCTTAACACCTCCTGTCATGTCAATGCATATGTATGGGCTCTTTAGTGTATACAGTGTTGAGCTCATAAATCTTAATGGATCTTGCATACATTTGGACTGCTTAAAGTGTGTGTTATTGACCTAAGAGACTGTGCTTTGTAGATATAAGTGCTTCTGAGAAACCCTTTAAAACATGGATTATTGACAACAAAATGCATGTTATAGCTCCTCTGGAGACCTTAGCCTATTGTGTCAAAGTAACTGCCTTGAATGAAAATTAACAGGCTTGTATTTATGTCCCTTCTGATGGGCACATAATTTAGTTTTTAGTAGAAATATTGAGTGAAGGTCTTCTCATTTTTGCTCGATATTTTGCTCTCTTGGTATTTTAAATGCAGCATCAGATACAAGTTTTTGGTGGAGACGTGAATGCTAAAAGTAAATGCAAATGTGGTCATTGGGACTCATGAACTATGAGCTTTTCCTTTATATGTTAAGCACCATTTCAAAGTGCAGACTATAAATGAGCTCAAAGAGTACACAATGGGGCTCTCAGTATTAGAAAAAACCTGTGTGTGGAGATGTACATACATAATCTAACACCAGCAAAGCCAGTCACCGAAAGTGTAGGTTTGGGGGTGGAAAGTACAAAAGACAGAGTCTTCCAAAAAGTGTATTAAAAATTAACTTTGATTTATAAATTGGAAACTTTAGCCTTATTGTTAACGTTTTCTTTCTTTCTTTCTTTCTTTCTTTCTTTCTTTCTTTCTTTCTTTCTTTCTTTCTTTCTTCTCGCAGCCAACATAACCCCATTTAGGTCAAATGCCAATTCCAAAACAATACTACTATTTAATAATTGGAGATAACACCTTAGATGTGCATGGCAATTTACAGAGAGAATAAAGATCTGGTATCTGCCCCAAGGAGCTAGCAATCTATTAATCGGATGCTCCAAGCATAGACTACCAGATGAGTGGTCCTCTATTAAGTACTATGCCAAGTAATCAAGACTTGCTGGATGAGCCCTGGGCTAGACATAGCATGACATGACAAAGTGGAAGGAGGGTCAAATTTATGCTTGTGCTAAAGACTAGCACCAGCCCACGCATCACTTAAATCACTTCTGCACTGGAGTTTATTTCACCCAGAGAGATCATATCAGTCAAGGCAGAGGGAGGGAGAGAGGGATGGAAATTGCATGCCATAACATTACTTTTTTTTAAGACAGGCAGCATGTTAGTTCCTTTTTCATTTGTTTGGTTTTTTCAAATAATTTGGATTTTACTAGGGTGTCACTTCCTGCTGGATACAGCAGAGAGTAAGGATTATCAGGAGGCTAATTGTTTCCTGATTCTCTTCCTGGCCCCAGTCCCAATCACCAAGTAGAGAGACCTGCTCTAACACACACCCCCAAGAATCATCTGCCAACTCACAGTGCTTTCCAGCCATGCCTCCTCCCAGTCACTCCCTGCCCCTGACGTGCCAATTCCTGTTCTTGAAAATTCTCCTCCTTTGACAAATTCCCTGCTGTGGGGCAAGAGGTGTAGGAATTGGCTGTGCAGACTGTACACCTACTGGGTACTCCTACACGTGGAGGGAATCAGCAAATAAGAGAATGTGGCCAGTCTCTGCTAATGATATTTTAAAAGGGCAAAGGGAATAAGACAAGTCTGAGACTCTGCCTTAGAGTATGAAGCATTGTTAGTGACTTTACGGACAGATGGATTTGGAGGTTGGACTTGGAAGTGCTTGAAGTAATGGAATGCTAAACTGTATTATTTTGTTCAGCCACTAGGCGGCACTGTGGGTAGCATACCTTTTTTAAGCTAACCTCAGCCATACCTTGCAGAGCACTGAAGGCTCTTACAGTGAAAGCATGAGGTGTGTAGTTCTGAAGAAAGGAAGATCTGCAGATTTCTGGTACAAATCTGTACAAATCTGGTACATAAGTCTGACTAGCTAGTAGCAGCCCTGCAACCTACCGTGTACAAGAAGTACATGACAGCTTGCAAGATTAGAGAGGACACTCCATACTTACAGGGACACATGGCAGAAAGCACAGAAGTGTTTGTGGGGAAAGAATATGAAGGGGGTGGGAAAGCAAGTGGAATTAGCAGAGTGCAAAGCTTGAGTGGGAAACTTTCTGGAGTGCACTACTCAACAGGAACCAGTTTAGCAGCCGCTGTGCGCTACCAGAGAACTGAGGGAGCGGTTATAGCATTGGTGCATGAAATTACAAACCTGCAATGAATTTAACTTGCACATTCACGCTAATGTCTGCAAACTCTCACCTACCCCTATTATTTTTCCGCAGACAACACTGTACAGTAAATCCCTAATTATACATTTAAGTAATAACAATCAAGCTTCATGGCATTTCCTAGGGATTAATTACCATCTAAAAAGAGTTTGAAGGCCTGAGGTGCAGGCAAAAGCCATTGAACATAGCTGGTCATTTAACCATCCGCATTCTGCTAACTGTACAGTGTACATGGGGCAGAATACATTGTCAGATGCTACCCTTTGTACCAGACAAATCACTTTGAAGCATCGAAGTCCCAGCTGCTGCATTTCTCAAGGCTGCACTGAAGATGCAGCAAAACACAAACAGTGGTCCATTGAAAATACCCTTTGCCATGGTCATTACCGCTGTTATCAAATCAAAATGCAGGGGAAGGGGCTAAGAGGAATAAGCACAGTAGGCCTCACACTGAAGAATGAATGAAAGCCAATGCAGCGCGAGATCAGAATCAGGTACATATTGGTATTATTTATTACTTGTATTGTGGTAGTGGCTGGGAATCCTGAACGAAAGCCCCATTGTGCTAAGAATTGTGCACAGACAATCCAGAAATATGATCCTTGCTCCCAATGGACTTACACTATAGTTTTAATTGATGTTTGCTGCGGGTTACTAAATAATTAATACACTGCCGTGTACAGAAGCCATGCAGATTGTCTGAATTATCTCATAGCATTCTACCCAGCTGATACTCACCACTCCCTCTTAGGACAAGATGCAGCAACAATAACTTTATATCTCAGAACTTGGAATAGTTAGGTTTTTAAAGGGTTTATTAAAGAACAAAGTGTCAACAGAAAATTGTCTTGCTTGTTATTGCTTATCTTAGGAAAGAACTAATGAAATAGAAAATGTATAAGAAGAGGTAGATTTGCCTTCTTAATTTCACTACTTTAAAAAAAAAGGCCATGTAATTAAACTTTTAATGTTACTACTGGAACATTTATCTCTAAAGTTACACCAAGAGATAACAAGCTAAATTCTGAGCTCAAATTATACCAATTTAAATCCTCAACCTTTCCACTGAAGTCAGAGGAGTCACTCTGGATTCGCACTGGTATTACAGGGGTCAGAATCTGGCCCTACATTCATGGATATCTAACATGGCATTTTCAAAAACGTATGGGAGCATAGATAGGTTAAAGTGCCCAGGGGTACATCTGTTTCACAAGCCAAAGCCCAAATTGTTTTTAGGCTGAGAACTTATTTGACATAAATTTGGCCCCAGAGCAAATGTCTACAGCCAAGTTATGGAACCTTGAAAAGAGGACATAATCACAGCAGATTTGATGGAGGAGGGTAAAGCCTTCTTGACAAGCCAAGGGAAGACAGAATGCAGCCTTTGGTATGGAATGATATAAATCATCTGTTAAAAGGGCATCGCTTTTAACTTTGCTGCCTTTTAAATTCTATTGAATTTAAATATGTTTATGCTTTAGGTGCCAGTGGTATTCTTGCAAAGAAAAAAAAATGCTTCCCACACATACAGTATTGACCGTGACTGTTTAAATTCAGGTAAGATTTTCTTATATCAGGCCAGATCCTCAGTAGGGGCTTGAGCCTACATCCATTGAAGTCAATGGCAAAGTTCCCACTGACTTTAATAGTACAGGATGAGAGCCTAAACTGATCTAGCTCCATTGGTTTCAGCTGAGGAGCTGGCTCCTAATTGCTAAGGACTCACTGTGGCCTCAGGGGATTAGTAAGAGGACACAGAGCTTTCAGAACAGATTGTGGCAGAGTCAGTCTGAGTGACAGGAGACACAGAGATCTGAGAGCGTGCACGGAATTTTCCACCCTACTTTGCAGAGGCCAGCCTCAATCAGAGTGGGGGGGCTGGGGTCTAACACCACCAGCAGTGCTAGACTGTCCCAAGGAGCTGGGCTGAGGGTACACCCACAGCTCTGTCCCCCTCTGCATTGGCTGCCAGTGCTGGGACAGGAAAGGAAGTGCACATTCCCTGCAAGAAGGTGGCAGAGCTCACACTCTGGAGTCTAGTCCCCACCGTCAGGGGCTTCAGCCTGGGAAACCCTCGGCATCTTACCCACAATACAAGCTGTGGCTTAAAAGTCACCCGATAGCTTTCCATTTCTCTGATGGCCTGTCTGAAGTAAGTCCATGGTCTCCTAATAGGCAGGTGTCCACAAAATACACACAACCATAATTATACTTTGATTCTGAATACCAGACTTCAGGAAACATAGTCCCCATTTGTTGGCAGTCTCAAAGAGTCCGAAGGACAAACGGGCATGTCAGCTGAATGACCCTCTCACACCCTCTGGGTCAGGATTAAGGCATACTCTTACATTTTCAAACCCCTTCTTGCATTTTGCCATACTGTCCCCCAGTAGTTGGGAGGTGCTCCCTGTGAGCAGCCGCAACGCTACCTCCTTATCCACCTTCAGATCCCACCTCAAAAGCACTGCCTTTTCATGATACCTACCAAAAGCTTCACAACCATCAGGCTGCTAGAGTGCAGAGACCACTGCCTGCCATGCTGACCAATATGGTCTCATTGTTTTCCTGTACTCCCACACCTGTCTGTATCTATCTGTTGTCTCTTGTCTGAAACATAGACTGTAAGCTCCTTGGGGCAGGGACTGTCTTTTTGTTATGTGTTTGTACAGCTCCTAGCACAAGGGGGCCCAGGTGTCAGGAATCAGGGCCTGCAGCAGAGCTAGGCAATCTCATCAGTACAGCTAGCCTGCAGAAGGCTGCCTGCTTGGCCACACCACCGGATTGGCTGGAGGGACCAGCAGGCTGGCTCTGAAGCCAGCAGGAGCAGCTGCTTCCTGCCTGCTCAGTGGTCATCACTTTGACTACTCCTGTGTTAGCTTGTTCCTGATGTCCCTGCTTTGAACCCAGTCTTGCCTTGGTCCTGCCCCTGCCCGGAACTCCTCCTTGCCTGCTACCTTGCTTGCTCCAGTTCCTGTTCTCAGGTTTGACCTATGGCTCTGGCTTCTGAATCTGACTTGATCCTTGGCTCTGGTATCCAGTTCCTGTCCTCTGGTTTGACCCTTGGCTCTGGCTTCCGACTACTGACTCCTGCCCTGGTGCAAGTCCTGATACTATGTTTTAAATACAGTCAGTATGAGGAAGGTCATTAGAATCATAAATTAATTTCTGTCTTCTGGCAGTGCAGAGAAAAATTGGTATTGGGTATATCAGAATGCAGAGAGTTTCATGATGAAGATGCTGGTGTACTTATTGACTGACCCCGTCTTTCTCTTTTGTCAGGGAAATTATTCATTAGCAAAGAAAGCAAATATTCATAAACCAGTGCACAGAGCTATATTGTCTTTTGATAACTATCCCAGACACAGGCTCTGATCCCACAAATACCTATACACATCCTTAACATTACTCACTTGAGAGGTCAATGGGATCACTGAAGTGAGTAATGTTGAGGAACATTTAAGCTTGTACATAGCTGTTTCCTTGGGCCACAATGACTTACAATTAATGGGTTTGAGTCACTAAAGCTGCAGAAGGGAGGTTTAACCTTCACTGCCTTAGTTGGCAAAGCTCTAATTACAAAAGAGGGATGATTCCCAAGGGACATTGGGCAGTGTTTCCATTGCTCCCCTCCTACACATTACTAATGAGAAAAAGAGAGAGATAGCTTTAAATCCCACTGGGGGCTCCTCTGGTGGGAGCTGCTGAGAAGGAGCACTCAATAAGGGCCTTCTTCAGAGGTCCTTGACACTCTCTGTTCCTGACCAATCCTGCACATTTCAGAGACTCTGCTAGCCTCATATTCCACCTAGTGCCCGTCTGAAGGGAGGTTGTCTGCTTTATACCTCCACAGTCTTCCTCCATGTCCCTTCCACGCAGCTGTCTGTGTCTCCTGTCTGGGGGCGTGCACAGCGCTTGAACACTAGCTCGTGACCAGGACACAGCTGCCAACTTTCACACGGTAAATAAGCACCCCAACTTTCACAATAAGCCAAAAATCAGGTTATCCCATTTCAAAAAGGACCAAACAAGCCTAAGAACCCCAACACTCTATGTGACTAGATCCCCCCGACGTGCAGTCTGAGACTGTGGTGGGCCCGCTGTGCACCCCTGACTCTCCCCCCCCTTACTCCTGTTTGCCCCCCGTTGCCCCTGCTTTCTGGGAGCTGATAAAAAAGAAGAAGCAACAAGCTACAAGCCAAACAAGCAACAAGTTACAAGCAAAAACTCGCCAACAAGCAACTCACAAGCCAATTAAGCCAAAAACAAGCCAAATTTCTGTGTTTTTGCCATGTGTTTGGCATGTCTGGACTAGAGACAGCTGCCGGTGAGGCTGGTGCCCGCCCCAGTGGGCGGGTCTGGGGGTAATACAGCTGTGCGGAAGGAGCTGTAGGTGTGAGGCGCACAATCTTTTGCCCAGCAGACTTTCTACCCTCAGAGATCTGCACCAGGACCTATGCCAGTAGGAGTCAGCGTGAATGCAAGAACAGAAGTAAGCTAGATATATAAATCGACTTGATTCATTGTAATAAAATTTACAAAGAGCAACGGAACTTGAGCCTGTTCAAACTAGCAATTAAAGATTTGTTCTATTTGCAACCACACTTATTAAACTATTCTATAAAAGTGTCCACATTTTACTGATTATCATGAGTGATTACATTAGAAATGTTTAGTTCCCCACCAAAAAAACCACCTCAGCCCTACATGCACAAAGACTGGATTAGTTAATCACATTGCTGGACTATACAAATTAATCTTCTGCCATCATCGTACTGGAAGCATAAGGCCAAATTTCCATATCAAATCTTTAATTTTCCTAGGCACAACAATTATCCATGACACTTTGACGGCAGCTGTATCACTTACTTTTCCTTTACCCTATCTTTTCTATCCCCCGTATCTGTGTACAAAAGAAATAAAACTTTGTCCTTTTGGATATAAAACTGTGTATTTTCAGGGGAATAAAACGTAGGTTAAACTGAAATAGGAGACTTTAAGTCAAACAGATATTGTGGTTATAGTTGCTGAATAAATTTAAATATTGGGGGGTTTTAGGGATGAAAGAGAAAATATGAGAGAGGTAACAGGGAAGGGTAAAGGGCATGCAAATAACTAGAGTGTCAATCATACCCTCAATATTAGCTGCAGTGAGGGGACCCACTATATTGCTTTTCACCATCTTGTACCTGGATGAGGGTGGACAGCTTACCATCCTGGCACTTTTCCTACCTTCCCAGGACTACAAAGACAGGCATGCCCGGGACGGGAGGTCCACACCCTCCCTCCCAGAAAAGCTGGTTGTAAGTCACGGCTATATGATGATGCATTAACTCCACACTACGGAAACCACTTCAGAGTGGTTGTGAAAAAAGTGGCCCGAGATAAAACATGTCATTATAGCTCCTTGGGGCTGTACTTTCTGGGGGCCAGAGCAGTGGAGCACAAGCTAGCTGAGCAGGTGCAGAAAGACAGAGCTGTCATGTAGACTTTCATGGGAGGAGGTGATCAGGAATCACGACAAGGAAAGAATGGAGGAAAAACCACCTCAAGTCCATTCAGTCAGTCCTGATACAGGCATAACTCCTATTGGCTACAGGAGTAGGAACCTGACTTCATCAGGACAATCATATGCAGTACGTATAAAAGACTAAGAGTAGAACTGAAGCCAACTGAAATGCCCCATGGCTAGAAATCCTTTATTCTGTTCTGCTGGCTGACATTCTCTCTGGTCTGCACACTGGGCAGTGTGTTCCCGAGCCAGTGAAGGGCTATCTATGTACTGCAGATCTTCTTGTGAAATTTGTTCTGAAACACTATGGAAAAAACAAAACAGAATAAGGAATATCTATGATTTTGCTATCATTAGCACCTCTGCATCAAGGGACTAACCATAAACCCAGGAAAGAAGTGCCATAAACTAAGGAGAAAGAAAAGGAGTACTTGTGACACCTTAGAGACTAACCAATTTATTTGAGCATAAGCTTTCGTGAGCTACAGCTCACTTCATCGGATGCATACTGTGGAAAGTGTAGAAGATCTTTTTATACACACAAAGCATGAAAAAATACCTCCCCCACCCCACTCTCCTGCAAGGAGAGTGATCACTTTAGATAAGCTATTACCAGCAGGAGAGTGGGGTGGGGGGAGGTATTTTTTCATGCTTTGTGTGTATAAAAAGATCTTCTACACTTTCCACAGTATGCATCCGATGAAGTGAGCTGTAGCTCACGAAAGCTCATGCTCAAATAAATTGGATAGTCTCTAAGGTGCCACAAGTACTCCTTTTCTTTTTGTGAATACAGACTAACACGGCTGTTACTCTGCAACTAAGGAGAAGTGTGCTATATGTCATTTATTTAGCACTCAGGTCATTTACCGGGATGTAATACACTGAGTGCATGATGCATTCATTAAGGTGGTAATTGTTACACCATGCTTTTTATGCACTATTTCAGAGAACCTTGCTTTCTAAAGAAAAACATTGTATACATATAAAGTGTTGAGGCTTTTCATTTTTACCATGTTTTACAGTAAATGGTTTCTCATTAAATAGACATCCCTTTTCTCTCAGTTTTCATTCAAAACCCACACTATACAATTCTATTCCTTAGAGGCATTTTGTTCTAGTTTTGTTGTCCACTATCTAATGTGTCATTTTTTCCTGGACAGAATAAAAGATGTGAAGGCTGAAGGGCCAGATTATGATCTCACTTACTCTTGTAAATCAGTTTTAACTCCATTATGATCAATGAAGATACACCAGTTAAAAACTGGTGTGAAAGCCTCAAAATTACATAGTAAAGGCCAGATTTTCAAAGGAGTTCAGCATGCACAATCAAATATTTTCAAAAGTATTCCGCTTCCATTTAGGCACCCACATAAGATGCCAGATTTTCGGAAGATCTCAGCCAGTTTGGTACTGAACTCATCTGAAGATCTGGCCATAAGGATACAGGTTTTTTTAAAAAACCTGGAGCGTATGTTGGTTTTAGAGCACTGTTTGAAAGCTGTATGAGAATGCACTGTCATCTTAAAAATAGTAGATTAGCCCTCCTTGCATATATTCCACCTATTGCTTATTAAAGACTATATCTTACATTGCATTTTTACTGTGGTATGCAAAAAATGACAATATTCCTTGAAAAAATATTTGCGGTTTCATAATGGCCCACTTCACAACTTCAGCAGTTTACTTTTCATGGCATTTTTGCAAAATGACCAGCTTTTCATTAAAATATGGGAACCAACTTCAATTTCCTTTTATTCCAGTGCAAAATAATCTTCTTCTGCATTAAATTTTGCAGTCCACATTTTGAAAGTTTGCATTCCAAGGTTTGTACTTAAGAGCAGAGCTGTTTTGATTGAAAGTGAACCCAGACTGACCCCTAAAGAAATAATGGAACTGCAAAAATGAGTTTCAACCCTAGAAGAGATGTAAGCCCATTTAGTTTAAAATGCACATTCCATCTGTGGGCATCTTGATATAGATGAAAGAATTCTTACAATTCAGAGAGCTGTAACATATCAGATATTAGGACAGTCATAACTCATCAATTTAAGGGTTGTATATCCTGTCACCATATTTATATTCAGGCCTAAAAATTATAACTAAGGATGAAAAGCACTGGAAAATGATGGGTAATTCCCTCTGTTGCACTGATTGTTGTTTTCAAAAAGAAAAGAAGCATTGCTAGCCATACCTTAATGAAGTGGCTAGTTATGCTTCTGTTTTTCCAAAATAGCAACCAGCAAACCAGGAGCCATTGATCATCAGTTTTTCTAAACCCAAAAGGGACACATTTGCACTTAAATCATTATATTTAGTGTTACCCTAGCATGCAGAGCATATCAGAAACCCATTGTGCCAGGCACTGTAAAAAAAACACATAGTAAGAGACAGTTCCTACACAGAAGAACTTACAAACTAAATAGACAAGACAGACCAAGTGGGGAAAGGAAAGAAAAGAGTTGAAATGACCTTCCCAAGACCACACAGTAGGTCAGAGTGAGACACAGAAGCCAGGTCTCATTTGAGTCCACCATACCACACAGCCTCCCTTAAACATTGTGTTCCACTATACTGGTAAACAATGGCCTTGAATTTTACCAAAAATTGCCCATGTTGTGCCACCTATTCAGTTCAACCGGTATTAAAAAACTGGGGGAAGCCATAGTCCATGTAAGACTTCCACTATTTTCAGGACCATGCTGGTTAACTACTCCTTTCTTATGGTGACTCATTAGAAGTGGAGATAAAGGAAGGATTTGGATGCAGGCAGGATGCTGGCACAAAGGAAGTCCCTGAGACTCCACAAAATCCAATAAAAACTATTGATTTTACATGGAAGGCGCTCAGGTACTGTAGTGATAGGTGGCAGAATAACTCTGGGATAGATGTATAGATAGAATTTCCTTTACCTGTTCTAAATGTTTTTATCACTTTCCTTTCCCACCCCCTTCTCCCTATCCAAGACAGGGTGCTCATGGCTGAACACTGAATCAGTCATACAAAAAGAGTGATTATCTTCTCAGGTAGTTTTTTACACTATTTTGATTCCAAACATTGCCAAGCAGCGGTGGTAATACCTGAAGTATGCTCCAGGCAGTGGCTACAGCTTTTTATGTTCCATATTCAAGGCTGAAGCTAGTCTCTGGTTTTTACTTTATCACCATTTAGAGAATCAAAGGACAGTTAGCTCGCTCCTGCTCTGAAAAAAGATATCAAAGCAGGCTCATCAAATGATATGTACTTGAATGTGACAGATTGTTTTAGATGTCTTAGATTAATACCCGGTGGAAAGTTCCCCACTGTGGTTCAATTAGAGCTTAGCACATTGAAAAAAAATAATATTTTGATAAAGATCTCAGGCTGGATGCACGTGAGACTGAAATGCTGTGTCATCCCCATTAAAAAATGTTTTTGCTTTACAAAACAAATAGTAAAAGCTGGTTCCTCACCTATATCAAGAGGAACATTATAGGGCTTTCAATCAATAGCCTCCCAAATTTCATGAGGAATGGCTCTGCTCTTGAGAGCCTGTGTAGGAGGTGGGAGTAGATAAAGGGTTTCCAAGATTTAAAATAATTGATGTGCACTTTTAAAATGTGCATCTGTTGCAATGCCAACAAGTCTACATTCCCTTCAGAAGAGAGGACAATGATAGCAATTGGAGGTGAAGTTGTAGCATGAGCAGCATGACATTGTATAACTAAAATAATCAGAGATGGGCCCAAACTAATAACTCCTGATCCTTACACCCATGTCCTATGGTGGTTTCCAAAATCCAAACTTTGATCTAGATCCAAATGTCTTGGCTGGCTCCTATCACTACAATGGGCTGACCCAAAACTGCAGATCTGACCTCAGAGAACTCAGGTAGGGGAGTTATCCTTATGGAAAATGCAGATAGAATGTAAAAGAGAAGTGATCCTAGCTCATCGCTTTGACCATGTCACTTCTCTCTTTGCATCCCTCTACTGGCTCACCTTTCTCTATCACCTTAAATAAGCTGCTTGCTTTCAATTTCAGGGCCCTTAATGGCCTATTTCCTCCCTACCTATCATCTCTTATTCACTACTGAGATGTCATCGCTCACCTCTGATTGGCGCATCATGCCAGCTTCCATCGCCTACTTCTTACATTTTCAAACAAACACCTTCCTGCTTTCTCCCTTGTGGGGAGGAGCGCCCCATAAACATTCACAAGGCTACCTCATTATCCACTTTCAAACCCACCTCAAAACTCTTCTTTGCCCTAATGCCTACAAAAAAAATGACTTTGGTTAGGCTGATGGTTTGCTACCTATCATGCTGACCAATATTGTCTCATTGTACCCTTGTACTCTTCTATCTGTCAGTATCCACACCAGTTGTCTCTTGTCTGATACTTAGATGGTAAGTTCTTTAGGGCAGGGAGCATCAATTTGTTCTGTGTTTGTACAGCCCCCAACATAATAGCAGACTGGTTCATGACTAGGGCCCCAGACATTACAGTAATAAAAATAACAACACTATAGATTTTTTCAAACCAGAAAAAGGTAGGGTAGGCTCAGTACATTGGAAGAGGCCCTCAGAAGCATGGAAAGGACAATTTTATGTTACAGGGCAGATTACAGTGAGGCAGCAGTATTACTGTAGTTAAGGTTGACACTAGCTTAGAGTTTAACAGGTGATTGTTCTAAATACTCTAAAATCTACATGCCAACTTGGATTGTCTTGAAAATGGCTGTGCCTCATGGTGGAGAGCTGGGTAGGGTTAGTGGTCCTCATCTGATGTCATTTGAGCAAGGGGCTTCCAAGATACAATCCCCTTCCCGGAAAAATCATGCAACCTCAAAATATTATGGTTTTCAAAACGTTTTTGCATTTGCCTGAGAGGCAAACCATGGCTCTGATCCTCCCCAAGCTGGTACTCCCTGCACAGGGCTGTTCTTAGTTACTGTCTTGCAACCACTGACCCTTTTGGGGAGCAATATTTAAAATATTATTCAGGGTAAGAATTTGCTCTACCATGGGGCTGGAGCCAAGCTGACAAGACAGAGGAGTCATTTGCACCTGTGTAGCAAGACTTGGCGTGTGCTGCAAGCCAGAGCATTTGCCAGCAACCTGACAACAGGGGAGTGGATGGCTCAAGGTGACAGGCTGTGGTCACCTTGAGCCATCCATGTGCTGTGAGTTTCAGTACTGCCCTGGGCAACTCTAAGCATAGGAGTTGTGCATGTCGGTTGATCTCTCTTACATTCTATAGGGCCCCTTCCAGTAGTTTTGCTCTGAGAGCAGAGCTTCTGGTTAAGAGACTATATTGTAAGTGCGCTATAACCCACGTGCGCACTCAGTTTTTGTTTGAGAAGTACTGTCGAAGAAGATAGGATTGATTTAACAGAGGGAAAATGGAAGGTGCTAGTATACAGTAGAGTTACGCTAATATAATCATGCCCCATGCTCTTCACCTATTACTTGAATAATGGGACTGAATGTGCTGGAAGAAAAGCAAATAGCTGCAATTCTCAATGTCACCATGATCAAAAGGCTGCTGAGTATTAAGAAATTCACACATCAAGTGCCCTGTTCTCTTGAAGAGTAGTTGTTAATGGGAATGACCATTGAATAGTGATGTTTCTAGTAGGGATCTGATTCTAGGCCTGAAGTTATTCAATACTTTTTATCGGTGATCTGGAACTAAATATAAAATTTGCCAATGTCACAAATATTGGCAATCTGAATTGCTTGGTAAATTGAACCCTTTCAAATAGAATGTGCTTAATCCAGCCAAGGAAAAGCTCATACATCTAGGTATAAAGAATGCAGGCCAGACCTTCAGAAGGCCGTACCAGGTTTACAGTGGCACGCACCGTGCCTCCTTCCCCTGCATTCTGTCCCGAGGCCTCGTACCCGCTTGGCCTCTTCCCCCTGAGGCCCCACCCAGCACTCACTCCTCTCCACCTCCGTCCTCCCTTCCCCCTGCTTGCTCCTCTCTGCCCCCTCTCTCCCCATGCGCATGGCAGGCAGAACGTACACCTATGTGTAAATCACTGAAAACCAGGAAATACAGCAGTAAGGTACACACTAGCCCTACCCCGCAACCTTAGCTCTGCCCACTTAGTGGTGCGCTAACCACTGACAAAAATTATAGCACTCTCTCCTTCCAGGTGATATGTGGGGACACAGCTCATGGGTACAGTTGGAGAGACTGTCAGACCATGTCCATACTAAGATACATCCCCAGTGGCTCCTGCCAGCTCTAGGGGGAAGACTTGAGGTTGCAGGGTGAGGCTGGTGTGTACCCAGTGTGACTGATCAGAGTCCAGGGCTGGAAGTTGGAGCAGTTTTGTGAGGTTTTGGCCCTTAAAAGGTTGAGAGATCACAAGAAAGTAAGATATCATGATATCACCACTACTATGGGTCAACATTTCCCAGGAACACTTGACCTTGTCAGATTTTGGCAGACTCCAAACTGGAATTGGAAATAGGGTTACCAAGTGTCCAGTTTTCAACTGAATCACCCGGTCAAAAAGGGACCCTTGCAGCTCCGATCAGCACTGCTGACAGAGCCGTTAAAAGTTCAGTTGGCAGCACAGCGGTGCTGGCAGGCTCCCTGCCCGGTTCCACACAGCTCCTGGGAAGCAGCCAGCATGTCGCTCTGACTCCTAGGCAGAGCCGTAGCAATCGGGGCTCTGCACACTGCCCTCACCCCAAGTGCCGGCTCTGCAGCTCCCATTATCACCCCTCCACCTAGGAGCTGAACGGACATGTTGTCACTTCCCAGGAGCCACCTGAGGTCAATGCAGCCTGGACCCCACACCTTGAACCGCCTCACGCATCCCAACCCTCTGCCCCAGCCCTTCGCCCCCTCCTGCACCCCAACCTCCTCCCACAGCCCAACCTCCTGCCCCAGCCTTGATTCCCCCTCCCGCACCCAAACTCCCTCCCAGAGCCGTCACCCCACACACCCTCCCACACTCCAAACACCTGCCCCAGGCCTGAGCCCCCTCCCACACCCTGAATCCCTCATCCCCAACCCGGAGCTCCTCCTGCACCCCAAAGCCCTGATCCCTGACCCCACCCTGGATCCCACAGCCCCAGACAGAGCCCTCACCCCGTCCCATACCCCATCCCTCTGCCCCATCCCAGAGCCCCTCCCACACTCCGAACCCCTTGGCCCCAGCCCCCCAGCCCAAAGCACCCTCCTGCACCCCAAAGCCCTCATCCCTGGCCCCCACCCCAGAACCCCCAGCCTGGCCCCTCACCCCCTCCTTCATCCCAGCCCCCTGCCCCAGCCCGGTGAAAATGAGTGAGTGAGCGAGGGTGGGAGAGAGTAAGCAACGGAGGAAGGAGGAATGGAATGAGCAGGGGCAGAGCCTCGGAGAAGGGGTGGGGCCTCAGGAAAGGGGCAGCGTAGGGGTGGGGCAAGGGTGTTTGGTTTTCTGCATAGTCACTGGTCTGGGTTTTGTCAGTTTGTGACCAACTGAATTTTGGATTGGGTGCAGATTTTAAAGTTCAGTTTTGTCCCACCCCTAATGTACACTTTCCGCTGAGTGATGGAAACCCAAACACTGAAGTTGAACCTTAAACCTGAAAAAACAAACATAAACAGAGAAAAGTTTGAAGGGATTTGTGTTTTAGTAAGTTAGATTTCTAAAACTCTTTGTATTTATTAATTAGATATGTTACCCGTAAAGAAATTTCATTTAACTTGCAAGGGTCATTTTCAAACAACAATGGAAGCAAACATTTTTGTTACATGATCATTTTTTCCCTGCTATTCCATTGTCTACACTGGCAGTTATAGTTATTTCAAATGATTAGTATTGAACAACTAAACAAAATACTTTTTGCATGGTGAATTAACATCCTTTTAGCACAGTAATAATATTCTGCGTTGCTGTGAAATACTGAATTAGCACAACATTTTCTAAATGTGCTGTACCCTGCTGCGTACAAATCTATAAGCATTTCACAAAAGAACATGATCGTTGATTGTGACTGATAATATTTTAAACATTGTGTAAATATGACATAGTCACAGTAAGAAGTATGAACACAATGAAAGTCAGGCAGTCTTATATTAAAAGAAGTATAGTAGGTGAGGAAAGACTATTTCAGTTAGATGTCAAAAATAGCTTCATACAACTGAGAGAAAGTGAAATGCTTTAGTATTACTGTAATCTCAGTTTAGAGAATAAGATGAGCTGGGTAAAACTAGCTACTGCTTGAGGGAAGAACACTGTTAATTATTATAAGCTGACAATAATGTCAAAAGCTCAACTGGGGCCCAGTCTTGTTACCACTGAAGCCTTTGAGAGCAAGATCAAGCCCTGATGATGTCTCTGAAATCAACATGTTGTTTGTTCAGAATTCCATTCCAAAAATTCCAGCTGTCAACAAAACTGCAGGATATTTTAGCTATCTTCAAAGGCTTTGATTTGCCAGTTGCAGTATGTGGTAATGTTTCACTTTGCTGCATTATTGATTACTAGGTCTGATTAAAAATTTTCTGTCAACTGTTGTTCAGTGGAAAATTGTGTCATTGACTAAATGAAATTTGGGATGAGAAATGTCTGGATTCCATAGAAAATTTCAGCTTCTCATCGAAAACCAAACATGTAAAAATTAAAATGGTTTTGACTTTCATCCAAAACATTTCACTTCAGAAACACTGTTGCATTGCCTCATAGGAGGTGTACATGAGTGCCATATGTTCCCATTATCCTTTAGGAGCCAGGCTTCCCAAACACATTTCATCTCCTTTCACACGCTACAACCATGGGACTCTCCTGATCCACTGGGAAACTTACCCAGAAGGGAATCCATGGTGAATCAAGAGAGTTGTAGTCTGGCCCAAGAGCCCAGCCTGTAGCAGAGGATGGGAGTATGAGTTAGCTGAACTACAACTCCCATGAGGCTCTGCAGTGGAATTCCCAAACAAAAATAGGTTTCAGAGTAGCCTCCATGTTAGTCTGTATTCGCAAAAAGAAAAGGAGGACTTGTGGCACCTTAGAGACTAACCAATTTATTTGAGCATAAGCTTTCATGAGCTACAGCTCACTTCATCGGATGCATTCAGTGGAAAATACAGTGAGGAGATTTATATACACACAGAACATGAAAAAATGGGTGTTATACACACTGTAAGGAGAGTGATCACTTAAGATGAGCTATTACCAGCAGGAGAGCAGGCGGGGGGCGAGAAAACCTTTTGTAGTGATAATCAAGGTGGGCCATTTCCAGCAGTTAACAGAAACGTCTGAGGAACAGTGGGGGGTGGGGAAATTAACATGGGGAAATAGTTTTACTTTGTGTAAAGACTCATCCACTCCCAGTCTCTATTAAGACCTAAGTTAATTGTATCCAGTTTGCAAATTAATTCCAATTCAGCAGTCTCTTGTTGGAGTCTGTTTTTGAAGTCTTTTTGTTGTAATACTGCGACCTTTAGGTCTGTAATCGAGTGACCAGAGAGATTGAAGTGTTCTCCAACTGGTTTTTGAATGTTATAATTCTTGATGTCTCATTTGTGTCCATTTATTCTTTTACGTAGAGACTGTCCAGTTTGACCAATGTACATGGCAGAGGGGCATTGCTGGCACATGATGGCATATATCGCATTGGTAAATGTGCAGGTGAACGAGCCTCTGATAGTGTGGCTGATGTGATTAGGCCCTAGGATGGTGTCCCCTGAATAGATATGTGGACAAGGTTGGCAACGGGCTTTGTTGCAAGGATAGGTTCCTGGGTTAGTGGTTCTGTTTTGTGGTGTGTAGTTGCTGGTGAGTATTTTCTTCAGCTTGTGGGGCTGTCTGTAGGCAAGGACTGGCCTGTCTCCCAAGATTTGTGAGAGTGATGGGTCGTCCTTCAGGATAGGTTGTAGATCCTTGATGATGCATTGGAGAGGTTTTAATTGGGGGCTGAAGGTGATGGCTAGTGGCGTTCTGTTATTTTCTTTGTTGGGCCTGTCCTGTAGTAGGTGACTTCTGGGTAATCTTCTGGCTCTGTCAATTTGTTTCTTCACTTCAGCAGGTGGGCATTGTAGTTGTAAGAATGCTTGATAGAGATCTTGTAGGTGTTTGTCTCTGTTTGAGGGGTTGGAGCAAATGCGGTTGTATCGTAGAGCTTGGCTGTAGACGATGGATCGTGTTGTGTGGTCTGTGTGAAAGCTGGAGGCATGTAGGTAGGAATAGTGGTCAGTAGGTTTTCGGTATAGGGTGGTGTTTATGTGACCATCGCTTATTAGCACCGTAGTGTCCAGAAAGTGGATCTCTTGTGTGGACTGGTCCAGGCTGACGTTGATGGTGGGATGGAAATTGTTGAAATCATAGTGGAATTCCTCAAGGGCTTCTTTTCCATGGGTCCATGGGTCCAGATGATGAACCTCTCAGACAGAGACAAACACCTACAAGATCTCCATCAAGCATTCTTACAACTACAATGCCCACCTGCTGAAGTGAAGAAACAAATTGACAGAGCCAGAAGATTACCCAGAAGTCACCTCAAGGATCTTATAATGTTTTTCCACTATTTCTGAGAAGCTCCTAGCATGCTATTGAGTGATCTATGGGGAAAACAATTAGCTACATAAATTCTGGATTATCATTATCCCCTCCTTCCAAATAACCCGAATGTGTGATTTTTCAGTTTCAGGGTTTTGATATAGGCCATTAGCAAAATTTTGCATCCGGGTCTAGGTTTAGATTTAAAAGAAAAAGGAATGTTTGGCCCCATCTGTAGTTTGAATTGAGTGACTTGTACAATCAGATGGGGGGGTGAGGGGGTAGAAGGGAAGGTGAAAGGCCAATATAAATTTTCAGCAGAATTGCTGCTTTTAGACTTCAGTTCCTGAAAACATTCCTTTTTAGTGATATGCATTTACCCCTAGAGATGGTTCTCTTCACTTGCTTTCAGAGAGATGGAGCGATAGGGAAAGATAGGTAGCTGTTTGGACTGAAAACTTGATGGTGCTTTATGATCTCTGATTTATAAGAGCATTGAGAATGCTGGTAAATTCTAAAGGTCCCAAGAGCCACTAGCAACTTTCATCTGCTTCGCTTTCTCAAAGATCCACTCTTATTTAATGCTGCAGTCTGTTTTAAGCATCTGAACTCCAGAAGTCTGGCCTCTCTGCTTGCTGGGGCAGGACTAACAAAAGTAAAGCTATTTTATAGATTTTGACAATTTTAGTTACCTAGCTTTGAGTACTTCAGCTGTGAAACTACAGATTCAGTCTGTTCACTTCATGAAGAGAAGAAATAAAACCTGCTATTCCCAGCTCTGCAGTTGAAATGGTAGAGGGGATTTCTGTTGAATGTATTTGCCCCCAAAATGTGTATGGCTTTCCTCCTTTCAAAGCTTCTCCTTTTGTTGGTCAATCTACAGTTCTAAAACCTGATGGCTTCTTACCTTGCAATAATTTACACATTGCATCATCTGCGTATAGAAGTTTATCATTCTGAATAGCTGAAAGACATTCTCTAAAGGGAACAGATCGCTAGAGATGTAGTTTTAAAACCAGCCTGAAGAACTGTCTAAAAGTCCTCCACCTCAAGCACTAGGGAAAGCTACTTTGCTAAATTCTGCCTGAGATCAATATCACTGATTCTTTTGTGACTAATCTGAGTCCAGATGTGACAGACCTTTTTGAGTTTAATATTCATATAGCATTTCATGTGTTTTTAAAGTGTCACAAATCACAGACAATTTGTCATCCCATCCTGGAACAAATATTTTTCCATCAACTTCCTAACTTTCTCTTGTTGTTGTTTTTGTTTTGTTTCATTTGTTTGTTTGTTTTGGAACAATACTATTTATTTTCGCATCAAAGATCAGTTTAACAGAGAATACATAATTTTGTTGGGGACAGCTGAAAAATTAAACACATACAACTTCACACTCCCTAGATGCCACTGTCGTGCACATATTCATAATCTAATTACTTCACAACATTTACAGACTTTGATACTTGAGTTGAGAGTGAACTGGGTTGAATACTCTTCCTTGTTCAAATAAATTAATTAGCTGAATATTCATGAAATATATATGAAGAGAGGACATAGGCGATAGGAATTCCCCTTACACTTAAAGAGTCATTCCACCCCTGCTTTACCTCAGAAATAATGTTAGGACCACGTTCTGCCTTCAACTACATGTATGCAACTCCCAGTGAAATTAATGAGAGCTTCTCATAGGTATATAAGATTAAAACTCTGGCCATGGAATTTGGAGATGGAAATTACCAATTTAATCATGTCATCTATCTTCCCTTCAATGCAAGTTCAAAATTTAAGGATTTGTCTACACTAGAAAGTTGTATCACTGTTACTATACCAATATAGTGAAAGTGGTACAACTCCTCTAATGTGGACACAGTTAGATTAGTATAAAAGTGCCTCATACTAATATAGTTATGCCCATATGGAAAGGAGACTAAGATATACAGCAAGGCACCTTTCTACTAGTATAACTAAGTCCATACTAGAGGTTTTATTGCTATAACTGTATCAGTTAAAAATAATGTTACACCCTAACCAAAATAGTTACAGATACAAAACTCTGTTTGGACCAGGCCTAAGATAAATCAATTTAGGTCACTATCATTAGCAGCCACACTGAGGTAAATGGGCTGAATGTCAAAGTATTTCCTCCATTTTTACTGTAAGGACCTCAGGACTTTGCCCTGCTGAATTAGAAGCACGTGTAAAGACTTAATCTTGGGCAGGGAACAAGGGATGGAGTGCAGGCCCATAACTGTACAATTACAAAAGAATGTTTTTATAACTCCTGAATTTTAATTTTGAACAAATATTACTAAAAGTCAAAACCTGGGAAATTGAATGGCTCAATTGATTGACAATAGGATTCAAAGGACCTGATTCTCTTCTGCCTCATATCTGGAGTGGGTATTTACACCTGTGCGGAATGAGTGTAAAAGCCTACCAAAGAATTCACCATCACCTTACGCCATTGGTAATGTTTGATTTTGCACAGGTGTTAATGACTCAGAACCTTTTTTTACTCTAAGTCACTGGTTCAAATCAGACCATGTTTACAGTTACCACCTGACAGGAGATGTTGAAATAATTTGGTGTTTCTAAAACTGTCTGTGGTTGCAGGCTGTCTACTGCACCAAAACCACCATCAAAGAGTCCCGTAACTGAGAGTCTAAGCGGAGAGGCCAAGGACTGAAGTGCATGAAAGTGGGCATAAAATTCTACCAATCGAATTTAAATGTAGCAATTTAGTCCCACTTTGCATTGACGTAAATGACTACATGCAGTGCAGGGCAATGAACAGTAAGTCTAAGTCTCCCCAAGTTAGAGATCAGATGTGTTAGTGGGGCTGCATGGGGAATGCAGGCACTGTGGTTCTTGATGCTTTATCTATTTTGAGGATAAGCAGAGTGCTTCATGCATGTACGTAAACAACTCAGTTTGTTACAAAGTTTTAGTTTAGAACCTAAAATTAATAGAGAGTGTTTAAGTCCCTGCTCCCCACAAGGATTTTCAATATGGTGTTACCTACATTTAATTCTTTAAAAGCTCACTGACCAGGAAAGCTCATTTCGAAAACGACATTCATGGAAAGCAGATCGGTATTACTTTCAAAGCCCTGAGCAACCCCAAGCTTAAATGGACTTTAGATGTTTCTGCTTTGGTAATCTTTGAAAACGACAATGTAAATAGTTAAGTAAAAATGATTTACCTATAGGAAGCCAGGCTTTGTTTCTTTATGGAATGGTGCTGTTTTAAAACATGTTAGCTAATGTTTTAATTAGCATTTTAAAAACGCTACTCAGCACCTAGTAGAGACAGTGTTTAACACCTTTTAAAACATATCAACTAATCATGGTCAGTTCTAGTGGGGAACCCAGGGTTGGATAAATCTGGCATTTCTTAACTTCTGAGTGCTTTATTTTGCAACTTTAATAGCATTCTCTTAGCATATTATGTAAATATAATAGAAATGTTAATGCCATTAAACATGTAGCATACTACTGTAAATGCATGTGGGTTTTTAGAGACTTCCCCTTCTTGAAATTTTGGAATATAACATGCATGTATTTTCTTTTCTCATTACAGATAAACTAGAATGTGAGCAATGTCAGTACTTGTAAAATTTCTCTCAACATATGTTTTCTTAAATTTACTTACATCTTAATCTGTAAAAGTCTCAGTTTTAGAGAGAGTGTCTGATAAATGTAGAGCAGAACTCATTAAAAGTATTTTTCTTTTTGATGTAATCTTTTAAAATCCCGGTGCTGCTCTTTGACATTCAGCCATTCCCACTTACATGTATCTTCAGAGGTTTCTTTGTCCCTGGAATGTAGTTTGAATTGCACCAGTTTGTTGGCCATAAAATCTAGTTGCCCTCTTTCAAGAGGATTTGTTGTGTTCATTTGCATGTCAAAGATACCCAGAATGCTCACCCAACTCACAGTTATTTCATAGAAGAGCAGGTGTCTGAGTTCCTGGAATAAAGAGAAAAGGAGTACTTGTGGCACCTTAGAGACTAACCAATTTATTTGAGCATGAGCTTTCGTGAGCTACAGCTCACTTCATCGGATGGGTGCCACAAGTACTCCTTTTCTTTTTGCGAATACAGACTAACACGGCTGTTACTCTGAAACCTGGAATAAAGAGAAAACTATTGCTGGGTTTGTGGGTGTGCTCTGTTCTGCTCTTTAGTGCTTCAGATGATTTCCTAAAATGGGTTCTCCACTGAGAATTCCTTTTTCTTTTAAAAGGTCTGCAGTAGCTTCATTTCAACATCACTACTTAAGAGACTTGAAATCTACAGCAGCTTTTGCTCCTCCGCATTCTGTCAAAACTAAAAGCTGTATATTTTTTTTAAATTACCATTTTTTCTTGGTAATTTGTAGGCTATAATGTTCATTTTAATGCTTAGCCTAGCAATAGATTTAATGTTCTGGTGTATAAGGAAGCTGATGGACATGTCTTAGGCAATCACTTTTCGTTTCTTCATCACTAGTGAAGAGTTGCAGGTACCACATGGTCACCAGGATGCCTCTCTGCTAAATAAACCTAACTTGCTAAAACACCTGCATGGACCTTCTTATTTGTTTTACTTAAGGTTCTCTAGTTAGGGCTCATATTCTATATATATTTACTGAAGAGTAGACAGTCTCTCTCATCAGCAGAAGTTGGTCAAATGAAATATTACCTCACCCATCCAGTCTCTCGAATATCATGGGACCAAGACGGCTACAGCAACACTGTATACAGCTAATGGGAGAGAGAGAGAGCCGATTCGTTGTAAAGAAAGGTTCGATTGAGATGACATCCGAGCTTTGGCTAAAGTTTTGATACCACTCTTGGAATTCATGCTTTAGGAGTCATGGAAGGGGGAGTAATGCAATTTAAAATGGAAGCAATCACTGAGAAGTCAAATTACAATATCAAATCAAGAACTGGGTCTTTTGTGTGCTCTCTGTTTATCAGAAACTGCATGACCCAGTTCTGGTCATCTCTAGCTAGAGGTATGTACCTTCAGAAAATTCTGGCTGCAGAGGGTACATACTAGAGTATCGGGTTTCAGAATAATTAAAAAAACCTGACACACTTTCAATACAGCTTCCAATAAGAAACAACCATCATCCAGAATTAAACATATGCCAAAAGACTTAGCACAAAATAATACTTCCTTCCAATTTCATAAATTCACATGCTACAAGTATAAATTCACCATATCCCCAGGGATGGCATTCAGCCATGCTGGTTACCATAAATAACAAACAAAATGTTCAGAGAAAAAAACCAGAATATAGATTTATGAAATGACAAACAGTGGTAGCAGATCATGGAGCATGTTTTGCACTTTTTCATTTGCCAGTGCATAGCATGTATGAGCGTGCTGATTTCACACACGCACACACAGCCCAACACCAGGAATTGCACGAGAGTAATTTACAAAACCTCAAGTAAGATCCATGCAGGGCTGATTTACAAATCTTGTAATAACTTCAGATTCTGGCAGGGTTGTTTCCCATGTGAACATTTTGAAGTGTTGCCTTCACGTTAGAACTTGGAAGATTTTCTAACACATACCCTACAGGAATGACTGATTCTAAATATTCATAACCAAATTAGAAATATTCTACAAAAATATTATCCTTGTAATCTCCTTGGTTTGGCAGTAGACACAAAGAGACACAATCCAGAAGGTTCAGACAAACAGTCCTTTTATTCGCAAAAGGAACAGGAATACTTGTACTCCTGTTCTTTTTGCGGATACAGACTAACATAGCTGCTACTCTTGAACCAGTCCTTTTATTGCAGCCTATTCAGGGATCACACTGCTGGCACCAAAACTGAATCCTGCTTTTTCTGGTGTGTGCCGCTATCAGCTCTCTTAAAAGCACAGTCCATCATAACTTCATCTAGGTGGAAAAGTTTTTTCTCCAAGGAAAAAAGTTGACAAAAAATAATTTTCATTTTATTTTTTTAGTGTTCACCAATTTTTTTGTGAAAAATTTTGGCCAAAATATTGAAAGCTAAAATACTTTTATTCAAAATGATGAGGAGTTGTAGTTTAGGTGCCTAATGCTCCCATTCTGTTCCATGGTCTAGGATCTCTGGATGGATGGACTACCTCCAGTGCTGAGCTGGAGCCAGTTCGCACCGGTTCACTAGAACCGGTTGTTAAATTTAGAAGCCCTTTTAGAACCGGTTGTCCTGCGAGGGACAACCGGTTCTAAAAGGACTTCTAAATTTAAGAACCGGCCAAAAGTGGCGCCTTAGGCGCCGACTCCGTGGGTGCTGTGGGGCTGGAGCACCCATGGGGAAAATTTGGTGGGTGCAGAGCATCCCAGCTCACCTCTGCTCCTTCTCCGCCTCCTCCCCTGAACGCGCCGCCCCGCTCTGCTTCTCCCCACCCCACCCCGGCTTCCCACTAATCAGCTGTCGCGCGGGAAGCCTGAGAGGGCTGAGAAGCAAGTGGTGGCTTCGCGCTCAGGCCCAGGGAGGCGGAGCAGAGGGGAGATGGGGGGGGGCGTGAGGAGGGCCACCCGCGGCGCAGCAGGTAACCCGGGGGGCGCGCAGGGGACCATTCCCCACCCCTGCTCACCTCCGCCTCCCTGGGCCTGAGTGCGAAGCCGCCACCTGCTTCGCAGCCCTCCCAGGCTTCCCGCATGAACAGCTGATTCGCGGGAAGCCGGGGGAGGGGGCGGAGAGGCAGAGCGGGGTGGCACGTCCAGGGGAGGAGGCAGAGCAGAGGTGAGCTGGGGTCGGGCGCGGGGTGGGGAGCTGACAGTGGGGGCTCTGCACCCACCAAATTCTCCCTGTGGGGGCTCCAGCCCCGGAGCACCCACAGAGTTGGCGCCTAAGGCACCACTTTTAATGTGATCAGTGGGGGGAGCGGCCACTCCCCCTGCTCCCCGCCAGCTATGTTACCTCGCCCCTAGGATCCAGAGGGACCTGCCGGCTGCTTCCTCGGAGCTGCCCCAGGTAAGCACCGCTGGGACTCCCCACCTCACCCCCCGGCAGGTCCCTCTGGCTCTTAGGGGCAGGCTGGGCACCCACTACGTTGGCCCACAAGACCCTCCTGCCCGGTTCTGGAGGCAGTCAGGGGACAGGGGAGGGGAGTGGATGGGGCAGAGTCTGGGGGGCGGGGCATCAAGAAATGTGGGGGGTTGGATGGGGCAGGAGTCCCTGGGGGGTGGGGGCGGGCCACGACCCCCTCGTGGGGTGAGGCGGGAACTAGTTGTTAAGATTGTGGCAGCTCATCACTGACTAAATCTCCCATGATCCACCACTTTCTCTCCCCTTGGTGGAGTGAGGGGGTGGCTCTTAGGAGTCTCTGGATATGAGACATTGGCTTTTTCAAAGAAATAACAACATTTTCTGAGAAAGCAGACATTTTTGCAAAAAAAAATTAGTTCAGATGAAAGCTCAATTTTCTGCTGAAAAACAGTTTTCATGGAAAATATTCAACCAGGCCTAGCTACAACTCTAGTGGAAAACCTGACTTGATTGCAATTAGGATTACGTTTTCACCAGTCAAACATCCTCACAAGATCCTAGGAAGAGCTAGTTACTGCTCGTTCCATATACTGTAGAATCTCAGAGTTACGAACGCCTCAGGAATAGAGGTTGTTCATAACTCTGAAATGTTCGTAACTCTGAACAAAATGTTATGATTGTTCTTTCAGTGGTTTACAACTGAACACTGACTTAATACAGCTTTGAAACTTCACTATGAAGAAGAAAAATGCTGCATTTTAACCATCTTAATTTAAATTAAACAGGCACAAAAACAGTTTCCTTACCTTGTCAAATCTCTTTTTAAAATTTTCCCTTTATTTATTTAATAGTTAACATTTATCACAGTACTGTACTGTATATATATATATATATATATATATATATATATATTTGTCTCTGCTACTGCCCGATTGCATAGTTCCAGTTCCAAATGAGGTGTGTGGTTGACTGGTCAGTTCGCAACTCTGGTGTTTCTATGTATTAGCAACAAAGAGAAGGAAATGACTGTCTCATCACATAGTCACTTGAATTATATCGCCTTTTCCTTTTTTTCTTTTGGCCCTCGATGCCCACAAATTATTTTGCATTTTTCTTTTGACAGAAAAAGTATAATAAGCAATTTCAAAATACCATGTAGAAAGGAGGTTGGATTCATTGAGAAAATATTGATTTTTTTTTCTTGTTGCTGTTGATGACCAGTAAACTGCTTCAACTATAAACCAAAATCCATGCAACTGGAAAATATACTGTTAAATGAGAAGTCAAAGAGATGCTTTCTCTGCAATAGCACGTCAATCACCTTGACAGAGTTTTGAGGGTGAAGTAGAGTAAAATGGGAAAATGTGTGAGGAGGGCAAAATCCTGAGGGAAATGAAGATCGTGAGAAAATGGGTGGAGGAAAATTGGATTATGCAATTGCATTTGATTGGCAGGTGTCTACACACATTTTAAACAGAAACTTTGTTGTGCAAAATGTGCAAGTAGCTCCTAGAAAAGAGTGTTTACAGATGTAAGGTAATGCATTCTGAGCACTGAATAATGAAAATCTAATAAAAGATACTAAATGATGAGGTTGTTAGTTAAAAAAAAATATTATTTTTTTTATTGTCATTAACAGATCACATTGTCTTCCCCTTTTCTATTACAATCAGCCTCCTGGAGCCAACAGCAAAACTGGATAGTAAATTCTTTTGACATAAAGCAAGTCTACCTCTTTCATCTCCTTAACTCTATAATGAAAGCATAATGAGTACTAAAAGTTTCTTTGAGCCATACAGTAGTAACCCAATGTGTTTGTGATTTAAAATAACGTATTCCATGTTCTCCCAAAGATTTAGAAGAACAACGAGTCTAATTCTCAAGCCAACAGTTACAATATCTTTACTGAAGGCAAGCTCGAACCCTTATTATGGGGTGCTACCTCAAATATTAAACTATGAGCAATAGTAAATAGAGATTTTATTTGTAAAATAGGGTTTTATTAGAGAAAGTATTAGGGTTATTTGACATTTACATACATTTCTATACATGGGCATGGTGCCTGACACAGCAAATAAACATGCAGTCCCTTCTCCAAAGAGCTTACAATCTATGGCCCTGATTTAAGAAAGCACTTACGCACAAGGTTATGTCCATCTCTATTCAGGAAAGCACTTAAGCATGTGCTTTAAGTTAAGCATGTGTTTAGGAGCCCTGCCTGAATAGGGATGCTGTCCTAAGTAAGGGCCAAAAATGAGTCTGAAAATGATAGAACATAAGGGGAAATAAACATCAACTAAAATGGAGGAAGGAGTGAAATAAAGAGTGCCTAGACAGATGATTGGGAGGCTACGGGTGGCTTAAATTTACAAACGTAAGTATTGCCATTATGTAAAGTTAAGCACATGCTCAAGTGCTTTGCTGCATCAAGGCACATGTTAATTCTCTGCTTTATTTTCCTTACACTACCATTAGATGGGTAGCTCTTTCAGGGGTCCTGAGCAAAGATAAGTTTTAGGAAGGGTTTGAAAGAGTGGGGAGAGAGAGAGAGGTTTGAGTATGGGAAGGACATTTCTGGTAGAGTGAGAGATGGGGGAAAGTTGCCAGGCCAATTTTGTACCAAAACACCCAGTCGAAAAGGGACCCTGGTGGCTCCGGTCAGCACCGCTGACCGGGCTGTTAAAAGACTGGTCAGCCGTGCAGCAGGGGCCAGGGCTAAGGCAGGCTCCCTGCCTGCCCTAGCTCCATGCATCTCACGGAAGCAGCTGCCAGGTCCTTGCAGCCCCTAGGCGTGTGGGCGGCCAGGGAGGCTCTGCACACTGCCCTGCCCCCAAGTGCAAGCTCCACAGCTCCCATTGGCCAGGAACCGCGAACAATGAGAGCTGCGGGGGTAGAGCCTACAGGCACAAAGGCAGTGCGTGGAGCCTCCTTGGACACCCATGTGCCTAGGGCCTGGGGGGACTTGGTGTCCAGCTCCTGGTAGACTCGGTAATCTCTGCCAGGACCTTTCACCCCCCCACAGCCCAACCCCCTGCCCCAGCCTGGAGTCCCCTCCCATACCCAAACTCTCTCCCAGAGCCCAGCCCCCCAACACCCCAACCCCCTTCCCCAGCCCTGAGCTCCTTCCTGCACCCCAAACCGCTCATCCCTGGCCCCATCCCAGAACCCACAGCCCTAGCCGGAGCCCTCACACCTTCCCACACCCCAACTCCCTGCCCCAGCCCAGTGAAATTGAGTGAAGGTGCGGGACAACGAGCAACGGAGGGAGGGGGGATGGAGAGAGCAGGGGCGGAGCCTTGGAGAAGGGGTGGGGCAGGGGCAGGGCCTCAGGGAAGGGGCAGCATAGGGGGCAGGACAGGGTTGTTCAGTTTTGTGCGATTAGAAAGTTGTCAACCCTAGGGAACATGTGGGAGTGAGAAGAGAATGAAGATATTTTACAGAGAATCATGCAGAGTGAAGGGGGACCAGTGATGAGATTAAAGGTATGTCTACACTGCAGTGGAAGCTGAGCGCAGACTTAGACTTGAGCCCACACACCCTCCTTCTGTCTACACTCAAATCTCTTAGATTCAGGCTCCTAGGAGCTGCAAAAAGTTACGAGAAGCCCTGGCTACCAGTGTGTATCCACTAATGTTGAACTGTATCCTGGTGACTCCACACCATGTGAAGTCCAACATGTGACCAGGAAGTGCAAACAGTAACGAATGGCTTTAAAGAATATTTTTACTCGAAAGGCAAAGATGTTTGCTACAGGGTCATTCCTGCTTTCCTTAAAGTAATAATGGCTCTAAGTTTGCCGCTCTCTAATCACTCAACAGTCTATGGCACCACCTGGAAAGAGTGAACTCGGCGTGTCTGTTTGGGGAAATGTGTTCACTTTCTCCAAGTCTAGTCCAGTTCAGTTAGAGATAGCCCATGCAGTCCATGCTAACACAGCATCCTGTTAATACCTCCATGGATGCTGACGCAATCCTGGGTGCTAATAGCTGCAAACTTTTCCTGAAACAGATAGGTCATCACATCGCAGGGAAGGGCATATTTTCCAGGGCCACCTCAGTAGCTGGCCAACCCACTCTACTCATAGATGTGCTGTTCAGTCAATTTACCTTTGAATACTTCGGCTGCATACACTGAAAGTTTCCCACAAGCAGCTTGGAATAACATCTACCACTGCTAATAGGGCACCAGAGATCAGTTATGCCCTCCAAAATGTGAAAAGCCTGAAATGAGAGAAAAAGCCACCTGCACCCAGCCTCCTCACCCCAAGTAGTTATGCAATTTTTATAAAACAGAAACAGACACTAATGTTAAACTTGTTTCTGCCCTTCTGTAACTGTGATTAAGCGGGCGGTGGACTGAAGCATCCCTTGCACAATACATTGTGGTTCAATAGTGAAATGTAACATTTTAGGTCCTTGAAATTCCACAAGAATTAATTCTGTGCTCCTCAGCTGAGAAATTTTAGACAATAATCCTGTGTTTCTTGTCCTATTACAGGCCCCTCAATGTTCACTGGCTGCAGTGCATCCATAGCTTGATCCCTGGCCCACCATACGTTCGTGGACCGTTCCAAGAGGAAGGGTTTCCATGATGAATTTATGGTTAATGTTCTGGAGAGGGCTGACAAGCAGGTCCAGTATCAGGAGCAGAGGGACTGAAGACTACTAGAGAAACAGCATTCTGAGAGGCAGGTAGAAAGGCTGAGGCTTGCTGCACAGCTGTAGGCTAGGGTTTCAGCAAGGGAGCAGGCACTTCCAGCTCAGTTCCTGGAACAGGAACAGTGGTTAAAGGAGGACAACAACACTCATCAGAGAGAACTATTTGGCTACTGAACTCCATCCTGGCCCTAGAGGTGCCAGGGTTCAGCCCTGGCAAGCCCTGGCACAAAGGAAGCACTGAGTAGCTGCCCTTTCTGGCTGTGGTAGGTGCACTTCCTTACTGATTCAGCAGCCCCTCGCTGTCATAGGTCCATTCCAGGGGAAATGGCTCTCCTCTGGCCTCACAAGGATTGTGACAGGCACAGCAAGCTACAGGAGTGCAGACAACATTGATGACACTGGCATCCAAATGGATCTGTAGACATCTGCACTGGAATTTTAATCTGCCAAAAGCACATTCAACACCTGATGACTGTATAATTAAACCTTCTTTTGCCAGGGCCTTTCAAATCAGGGCACAGTTTCATAAGCAAAGGCCAAAGGTGTTACATGACATCCCCTAGAATAATGGTGAGGAAAGTAACTCCATTTATGACAATGTCGTTTGGTGGGAACAGTGTCCCAGCCTGTCCATGAATATAAACTCCCAATCAGCAAATAACTCCGGCATCATGAACTTTTCCAATGCAGCCTATGCTGACATTCATAAATCACCCTCTGTGGTCCATGATGGCCTGCATAACAAGGAGCCCCCTTTGCAGTGTATGTCTCCTGTGCTTCTTGAGGAGTGCAAACTACAGGCACACAAGTCTCATCAGTGGCCCCAGTGCAGTTAAGGAAACCCCATTCTCTCACAGCCATCAGTTATCCCCGGAATATCTATAATGCCTGCCACCTTAGGGTAAACCACATGCCTGATTGCCTCAGAAACTCTGTCGCCACATTACCCACAGTCAACTTTCCACCACCAAACTGATTGGCAGTGGACTTGTAACAGTCTGGAATAGCCACCTTCCAGATGGCTATAGCAACCCACTCCTGGAGCGGTAAGGGTGACTTCATGCATGTCTTTATACTGGAAGGTTGGGGCAAGCTATTTACAAAGCTACAGACATGCAGTTTTCTTCATGTGAAAAGTTCTGGACCCACTGCTAGTCATCCCAGGTCTGCATGATGACATGATCCCACCTGTCTATGCTTGTGACTCTGTACCAGTCTACCTAGGGGACACCAGTGGCTATATCTAGTGTACTGAGCAGTATTAGCCAGTTTGTGTCTGCCATGCCATGGCACTCTTCCTCCTCCACCATAACCTCTGTTATGTGCCTTTGATGGGTCAGAATACGCTGCCAAAATGTCCACCTGCACCTCATGGAAGCTCTGCCCTTTCCTGACCAAGGAATGAAAGCACAAGCAAGAAATGTTCTTCAAAAGACGCCTCCATGTTGCTGGCTCCGGTAGCTCAGAGCGCACGGACCAAAATGACTGCTTGGCAGGATGTGTTGGCAGCTGTTCAAATTTCTTTTAATGTGCAGGGAGGACAGTCAAGTTTTCCTACAGTGCATCACGATCAAAGGGCTAGAGTGGCCACATTTCGGGAGGGTGCTAGGGACTCTGGGAAATGGGTCATGTGACTCAGGTCTCTTTGCTACAGTGTGAACACCAGAGCACCAGACTCGAGCCTGAGCTAGAAAATTGTTAACATCAGGTTAACAATCAGTGTAGATGCTCAAGCCCTGGGTTCTCCAACATGGGTCATTTAACTCAAGTCCCAATAACTCTGGGCTTACATTGCATACACCTTTAAAAGTGGGGCACTGAACATGAAGTTGAGTAGTTTGAACTTCATCCAGAATGGAATGCAGAGGCAGTATAGCCCTTGTAGGGTGGTGACTTCATGTGGGTGGACATAGGTGAGCAAGATGAAAAAATAGAGAAGGGCAGAAATGTTACCTTGAAATTCAAGTCTCAGGGCAACTTGGGTTGAAGAGACAGAAATTACTTACCTGCCTGTGACAGTGTCTAACTTCCTCACTGTCAGGTGTGATCGCTGCCTCAGTTTCCCCTCCTGGCATGTTAATTTAGTTTAGCCCTCCAGCTAACCAATAAAAATGTTCTCTCTTTCTGGGGTAATGGAAGTCCCAAAGGAAACCAAATGAAAAGTTTAAAACCACCACTCAGTCTCCTTCCTTGGGTAACAGCACTCCCTCTGCCAGTCTGCACCCTTCTCTGGGATAAGCCCTTCACTTTTTTGTGAGGGGCTGATACCTCTTGGTCCAGAGATTCCACACAGTCTTTCACCAAATGAAACTTACAGCTTCATGTGGTCCTTTTGCAGCCTCCTCCCTGGCCCTTTCCAGGCATATTTCCACAAACCCCCCTTCTGGGCCCTTTACCTGGAGGGACTCAACAGCTGCTGCTGTTCGTTTCAGGACTTTCTCTCTCTCTCTCTTTCTGTTTCCCTCTCTGGTCTGAGGGAAGGCTGCTTCTTATACTCAGGCAACCATCCCAGCATTCCATGCTGCCCCAGCCTCAATCTCTCTGAGCCCATCTGGACTAAACTCCCTGGAATCTGTCCTGGTTAGAACTTGTAACTGGAATGTACTGGAACCAGATCTACCCTTAAAGGAGCAGTGCACCCTATTATATTGCCTTACCTCAGACCCTCTTTGTAGTTTGATACAGTAGAGGCCACACATTGCACACGCACACAAAAAATAATAACAAGTATGTAATACAACTTTTGAATTTATTTAGCATTCTCAGTTACAATCATCAATTCAATCTTATTGATTAATACCCAATATAAATACAACATTGAAAATAAAGCAAGAGTGTGAATACTATTTATCTAATGTAAGTCTTCATATCACTTCAGATCCCTTATCAGCATAACAGACAGCCATCAAATATTTACAAATGTTAAGAAAATACAAGGAATGGATATTTAGTATAGGGGAGTTATTACGTAATCTTTTTCATCCACACGTTTCTAGAAAACCAAAGCACTTTACAAACTTTATCCAGATCCAGGAGTCACTTCGTCCACCATCACTGAAATGCTTTTCTGGTGTTGAAGACAGCAGCTGTTTACAGTGCACAGCAACATAAAATGACTGTTTAGAACAGCAACTGAAAGCAAATATTATATCCAACGGGGACTGCAAGGGGGAATAAGATATGCAGAATACAATGTTGTACACTGGAAGTTAGACAGGTCAATGGGGATAGCTCTGTTACATTTGTGAAAAGTACCACGTGATCTTTAATGGTGCCTCTTATCAGAATCTTGGTTTAGCGTCTCACCTCAAAGACAGCTTCTCCAAGACTCCAAAGCCCCCTCTCCTACTAGACTGAGGCATTAGTATAGCACTGACTCAGAAGAAAGATCAGGTTCTGTGAACCTTTCATGTAAAAAACCTTCACTGGTCAAAAGGCAACAGGATATGTATTATCATATGTGCAATTGTATATGAACAGAAACCTCACAATGCATCTTATAGATGAGTTAAGCCATCATGGGACCTTTCCTCCCTGTAGAATAACAGCATCCCCATACAAACTCCAGGACCCTCCCTATCCACTGAGCTCAACAATGTGTTATTTTACTTTTAGGTGTCTTCTCCCCGGATGCTTCCACTTTCCTCTGACGCATCTGTTACTGACCCCTCTCAGAGACAGGACACCAGAATAGATGGATCACTTGGCTGACCCAGCATGGCAATATTCCTAAACAATATTGACAGATTTTTTCAGAGACCTTGGGAAGAGTTCCTCCTATTGAGTCACCAATAGCCTTCCTATAGCTGCCTGGATACTCCTTGGAGGTTTCTCATATACATACGCCCCAGGTCTGGCTGACTTGTGGACTCCAAGACAGACCTTAAGAAAGATGATCAAGAAATCTTCTGAAGTGTCATAATTATCATATTAAAGGAGGAATTCCTGAGACTAATCAGTTCCAACAAACATTCACTGTTCTGGAAGGATTTGAGAATGTATGAAAACTTTGCTGTTCATAACATGGACGTTTTTATACTCATGTCTTCCAAGAAATTCTAATTGGGTATATGTATAATTTAAGTTAGAACTTCAAAGGTTGTATATATGCTGAAATCACGTGAGAACAGAAATTCTTGTGGGATTTATAAATTATTCTAAGAAAGCAGATGGGGAAAAATGAAAAGGGTGAAATAGAGGCTTGCAGGAAGAGGGGAACAAAAAGAGAAGAGAAAATGTGGAAGAGGGTAATTTGCTCTGTGAAAGTTAAAGGTAAATTATTAATGTAGTAGTAAAGCTGGTTGTAAAATGGATTTTTTCATACCACCAAAAATGTTGAGATTTAAACAGAAATAATTCCAAATTGGGACAAAATCATCCCAAATTGGGGCAAAAAGTCAAAACGTTGACATTTTTCACAAAACAAAATTTTAAAAAAATCATTTCAGGTCAATTGAAACATGTTGTTTTGCTAAATTCAAAATGATTTGTTTCAATTTAGATAAACAAAGTACATTTTGAAACAAAAAGTTATTTTGAAACAAAAATTGAAACTTTATGTTCTGAAAATTTCAGAATGGGATGTTTTGCCATTTTTTCCAATTTTTTTAAATAAAATGTAAGTAAAATCCACATGATTTCACAAAAGATAATTTGGAAGCATTGTTGGTGGAAAACTGTTTTGATAAAAACTTTCCATCAGCTCTAAACAGTAGTTACTCAATTATGACTACTTCGACCAGTGAGACTACTGACTTATGCAAACATATCCATCTTTAATGTTACCGTGTCCCCCCAGCCCTGTTTGGGACTGTTTATCCATCTGTTATATCTTATCATAATCCTAGACTTTGAGCTCTCTGAGGAAAGAACTGTTTTTGTTCTACTCATTTGTAGGGAATCGAACTGCAGTGCTCCCCCGATTGGCATCACTAGAAACTACCTCAATATAAACCATAATAGTAAGATGTGGTTCACAAGATGTTGAACAGTAAAAAATTTTGTAAGTAACCTATATGTTGACTGGGTGTCCATTTTGTCTCTCACAGGAAGGTAAGAGTGTAGAAAGAAGAGATAGAAGTTAACAGTTACACAAATTACTACTCATGAAAAGGTCAAAATAGAGCACTCTCTGTCTTGGAATACATCAATGGTTAGAAACTAAGGCTGAGCAAAGAGTGCAGAAAATACAAATTCTTTATTTGAACTCAGCTCAGCGAAGTTCACACCAGACCTTTCACGCAAGACAATTAAAATCTTATTCTTGTCAAAAAGATCATAAAATGAACAAAAAAAAACGTGCAGTCACGTAGCAATGGGAAATGATGTAAAGGAAACCCTTTCTCACTCTTGTGACCGCTGAAACGAAGATGTCTGGTACCCAATAATTACCTGAAAATAACTGATGGGTTGAATATGTGTTCTGAATAAACAATGTATGTAATAGCTAAGCCAAGTGAAGAATACTAATTTTGCCAAAGCTGAAGTAACTGCACAGTTCCCAGGAATTAAAATGTATTTCCTTGTATTGTACTTACATATATTTTCTTCTTGGAGACATGTTTTAGCTACTGTCATAGACTGTCTCTCAGTAGTACAGCTTCATTGTGCTGTGCTTACAAAAGGCCTTAGTTATTCATATATAGAGACGGTCTGTGGTTGGTTTGTTTGTTTTCAAAATCAAGTACATTTTGAAATGTTACAGACTCATGTGAGGCAAAAGAAGGTGCAAAGAACTTTTCTCCACACCCCTGCAACCAATAAAAGGTACCATCCACCATCCCAGTTCAAGTGGTCCAGGAAAACATGAAAAAGGGAGGTCTCCTCCACTAGAAACTTCAAATGATATTGCCAGGAATGTAGGCAGGGACAGCTCTCTGCCCACTTTCCACATAGCCAGATTGGGGGAGAGCAGTAGATCGGGTGTGTTCCCTGCAGCACTCCCACAGCTATTATGATGAGGCCTGGCTACATTAGAAACTTTTGCCAATATAGTAATATCCTTTAGGGATGTGACTTTTTAACAACATTTTTATACTAGCAAAAGACCTAGAGTAGAGGCAGTTATGTCAGCCAAAAAAAAGTGTTTTTGCCAGTATAGTGTATTTTGTTCAGGGAACTGGTATAAATTATATTGGGAAAGAACTCTTTTAAGCTACATCTGGCATAAGCTGCTTCCACACTAGGAGGGTTTGCTAATATGAATATACTGGCAAACCCATGCTACCATAGGAAAGGCCTACACAATGTTTCTAGGAGTTGCCTGTGGTGCAGAACTGACCTTCACCTTCTTAAAGCTTCAATATGTTCCTAACTGAATTAATATTCAGCATTTATAAAGCACTGTGATATGTGGCAATATTACAACAGTTAGAAATGTGCTAAACAGAAAGCAAAGCCACTCCCACAAAGAGCTTAGAATGTAAAGACAAGAACAGGGGGAATAAAGCAAACAACCCATGGCAAGTAGCTAGAAAGCTTCACTTTTGTTAACGCTTTCGTTACTGATGCTGGTGATCATAGTGCTCAGCCCGTTGTTGTTTCTTTGGCCTCTTATACACGTTTTGGACTTTGGCCTCTTTTGAGCTAGTCTGGAGGGAGGATTGGGAGGAGGAGAGGAAAAAAAACCTTTGAAAAGAGAAATGAGAATATTGTTTAGAGCACAAGTTGTCACTGACACCTGATATTCTAATTTATTCCAATTTCACAATCCAGTCTACTTTCAGTTGAGTACTGGGGACTCCGCAGTTTCACTTGGAAAACTAGTACTCTTGGGTCAAATAGAAATTGGCTGAATAATGAAAATACTGTCACAGTATATGCACAAACAGGCGGGCTGACTCACTCCAGTGGGGAGAGTGATTAGTCATAGATATAATTAATTATTCAGTAGTATATGAATCATCAGATATCCATGAAAATGTTTCCTAGTGTTAACTAAATGTAGTGTGCTACTTATTATCCCTTATTGACCATTCCCTACTTATCATTCTCCTATTTAAAAACTTAATCAGCCAATTACAGAGCAGAAACAAAACCACATGGCTGAGATAACTAATCACATATCATAAATAATGATAGTCAAAATGAACTAAATTGTTTGCCCAAACTATTAAGTGAATGGTTATGACTTATCGACCACATTTCTCAACTGTAGCTAAGAGCACACCCACTCTGCCAGTCCTGAGGCTGCTGCACACCAATCTGGTCCCTGGGTGCAAGTTATAGCAGCCAGTTCCTGAAAGAGGATATTCTGTATCTGTATGTACATAAATAGTTAACAGACAATGTGCCAGTAGGCAGCAGTCAAGAACATGCAACACTCTTCATAGGTTTTGTAGGACCAATACAAATTGTTGTTGTTCATTTCGAATGGCTTCTGCTGTGCTGCTCTTTAAATCAGCTCTGAACGGTTCTAACTTTCATTGGTAGCAAAGAGCCGTTACTATACATGGGGCCATCTTAGCTACAGCCCTTCCCCTTTTCCCTGACCTTCCGACTATGCTGGGTCTAAACCATTTCCCTACACTTGGAAAAATTTTGCGGTGTTCAGGTACACTGCCTTTAGGACAACTTTGCACCACAGAGTGGCATAAAGCTGCGCTAACACAGCCTTGGATCTAATCCTACAAATACATTGTCAGAAATCCAAATCAATTTGCAAATGATTTACAAAAAACTGGAAAAGGTCTACATTCACAACAAATAGGAATAAATGAATGAGCGATTCAGCCAGCTGTTAAGCGAACCTTGTGTTCCTTTGGATGTGCTTGTCTGGCTGGGAACTGGAGAAGAGAAGGTCTGTGTAGAGTAGTATTTTATTTATAAGAACATCCTCCCAATGATCCACGTATGTGGTTTCACTTCTGGACCTTAAGGCTACCACTACACTTGTGAGTGTCCATGGTTATATGTGCATGCATTGCTAGAGCATGTACCCCATCCACATATGCCGTGCTGGGCATAGGTCTACGCTGGGTACAGGTATATACGTGCATCCACATGTCCCCTTTTTGGTATACAGTCTTAGTGGTAACATTTCAGGGGTGGCATCCCAAAGTCCTGTGTGTCACAAGAGACATGCTAGGGACCGCCTTGCTACATGTTGCTCATAATGTATGCTGCCTTCACACATCTGATGACTGCAGTTTCCACTCATATCTCTCTTCGGCCAAACTGTGTTGGAGACATTGAGTAAGTCTATGAAGCTGTGGTTCTGCTCTTGCTCGCAGGACTAACATTCATGCAGTGCAGTACCAGCGACCGGATGGAATCAATCCAGAGAGCTGCCAGTCAGTGAAGACATCTGACCCACAAGGGGAATGAAAATCCACTTGGGTCCCATGTAACAGATGTTTTGAATGCCAGGATAGCAATGTTATGACCTTGGATGGACTGCTGCTTCTGGTCCCAGAGCACCAACATGGTGTGGTAGGACCACATCATCTTGGAACCTGGAATGATGACAAGGGGCTGCAGAACTTCAGACTGAGAAAGCAGACCTTCATTGAGTTGTGCGCAGAGCTTGCACCAACCCTTAGTGCCAGACTATGCCATTTTGGAAACCCATACCAGTACAGAAATGGGTGGCTATTACCTTTTGGAACCTGGCAACACCTGACAACTATCGGGCAGTTGCTAGCAATTTGGGGTTAGGAAATCCACTGTTGGGGTACAGTTTTTACAGGTTTGCCAGGCTATCAATATTGTAATCTACTTATCAGAGGTTGCCTTTACTCAAGTCCATGAACTTATAGTAGGATTTCAGAGGATGGGGTTTTCCAAACTGTGCAGGGGCTGTCAACTGAACACACATACCCTATACTTAGCTCACCAAAAGGGGCCAGTGAATATGTGAACCTCAAAAGTTACTGTTCACTGGTTCTCCAAAGCTTAGTAGACCCAGAGGTCAGTTCACAAACATGAACACTGGACACACGGGAAGGGTCCATGATGCCAGGGTACTCAGAAGATTGGAGTCGTACCCCAGTGGGGGAAGAATGGACTTTATATTACCCAGAAACAATTTGACTATGCACAATGTTTCTGTGCCGACATTTATTTTGGGGGACCCTGAATACCTGTTCCTACTGTAGCTCATAAAGTCATACCCCGACATTGCCAATCCACAAAAAAGGGGATTCAAATACAGGCTGAGTAGCTGCAGAATGGTAGTGGAATGCACCTTTGGGAGTTTGAAAGTGTGTTGGCGATGCTGCTGGACCCCTCTGGATGCCAGTGTGGCCAGAGACATTCTGATTGTCATAGCATGTTGTGCTTTGCATACCATATATAAGGCTAAGGGGGAATGCTTCCATAGAGAGTGGGCACAGGCTCTTTTTCACAGCTTGTACAGCAACCTGATCCCACACACGTGCACACTTCTCCTGTGGGCCAGGGAAATGAGTGATGCTATGTGCTCACACATAATGGAACAGCAGGGAGCCAGAAGGTGAATTGGCACTGTGACAAGATACACTATTGTGACACAGTGGTGCTGCTTGACAAGCTCAATAGAGCATTGCCACACACATCTGTTGTGAGATACCTCAGTAGATTTTGATCTCCTGCAGCTAATGTACTAGCTGAAAGCAGACAACTGGGGGATGATCCTCCAGATTGACAGCTTTGGATGTGTTTTTGTACTGTGGAGACTTTCAACACACTTTAATGCCATCATTGAGGAATATTTTTGTTTCAAATTAATTGCTCTGTTTTGGGTTGGTTCATGGGGAGCCCTTCAGCATTGTTACAAATAGTTCAGTAAGATTTCGGGAGGGACTTAACACATTCCTTGATTACAATTCTATCTGACATCATGTATCAGAGCTCTTTTCAGGTGCTATGCATGATTGCTTCCATAGCTTGACTACTTCTATGACTGCCAGTGGTAACTGTTTGGTGGGGGTAGGGAAGTAATGAAAGCATTCAGTGTCATAGCTTCACAGTTACTTTTGCTTCCTTTGTATTCTCACTTAATTATCAGCAAAGACACACAGACTTTTCATTTAACTTGTCTTCTGTTTTTCATTGTGGTGCTTTGGAAAGCAACAGTTATTTCACAGCATACTTCATTCCCCATAACTCCTTTTAAAAAAAAACTTTAGAAAATTCATGGCTGGAGAGTGAGGGGAGAAGGGGTTGTAGGAGGGATGATATTGTTAGCATTTCCATGGCACCAGAGTTTTACCAAAATCACAAATCCTGCTATCTCAACTCCGGGAAAGTATCACACTGATCATATTCTGAAAGAAGGTGCACACACAGGTGAAGTTACCAGTAACTTTTATTTACATACATACATGAAACACAGAGCTAGAACACTTTGTAACAGAAACAAATGAAACAAAAAAAAAAGGCCAAATTCCCTTAGAAGTGGCAAGCATTGCTTTTGTGGAGATGTCTCCTTGCTCTTCCCCCCACCCCACACACAGAAAAGGGGGGGATGCCCTTGGAATATCATGAGGGGTGACAAACAGGAAAGTCTCCTGCTTGGGGGGTTTAGGGGCTGAGCCCAGATTGGGCTTAAGAGACAGGATGGGGCTCATAGGTCCCCTCCTCCATGCTCTGGGGGTTTCCCCAAGAGGGGTTTTGGGTGCCAGTTGAGTATGTGGCAGTGGGTGTCCAACATGCTCCTCCCCAGCAGGGTGTGTGTGGAATTCAGCTGCAGCTGGAGGAAGAGGGAGAAGGAGGAGGTGGTGCCTGTTCTGGGAGAGCAGCAGCGGCAATGGTGGCAGACAGGCCCTAGAAGCGTTCCACCACCAGTGACTGCATGAGTGCATGATCCTATTCCCTCTGTGCACATCCCCTTTGCCTCTCCATTTGTGGGAATGACTCATCCTGCCTAAAAGCCCAATCCTCCCTTGCCCTTAAAAAGTCCTTCTGTCTATGCCAACAAGCAGGTCCTCCCAGGATCCATCCGCATCTTCCTCTGCTCTCTGCTGCCCTCCCGGTGGAATGGGTGCCCTCTCAGCATCAGAATGTCTTGCCAAATCAAAGACAAGGGTCGCCTTATATTTCATTTTTCCTTGGAAGGTACCTAAATGTCTCCACATAATGCAGCTGTGCTGCCAAAGACCACAATACCGATACTTTTAGAATCCAAAGAATACAGTTGTTACAGCCTCCTTCCTTCACACTACTTCTGCAGCCCACTGGGAAGGAGCTGAGATTAAAAATAGATGCCTGCATCGCTTTTACAAAAATGTTGTAATGTGTACAGTGCATGGATCGATGTCTTGGTTCCTTCTGGGGTAAGGTTACCATGTCACCTTTCTGTTCTTTAAAAGCTGGCCTACTCTTAGAGAGCATAGCAGCTGTCAAAGTACCAGAACAGAAAAGAGAGGTGTCTTTCCAGTTCTGTGAAGGACACCTGGACTCATATGCCAGAGAGATGCTTCTGATAATGGTGACCCCCTCTATATATTGCTGAGCAGAGGGGTTTGGTGATCAAGGAACGCAGGTCAAGCACATTTGCCTTGCCATTAAACCTGAAGAGCCAGATTGAATTTCTCCTACACCAAATATTTGTTGAATTATGGTTACAGCACCGGGTGACAATACAAGAAGAAATTGACTATTCTAAGCAAGCAGAGTTCCATAGAAGAGAAGCAGAGAACCACAAACAACAGCCACCCACCCCCGCCCAATGCCCCCCTGCACCACCAGAAAGTCTGACCCCTGTGTCCAGCGAACAGTGTTAAAAGGGACAGGGAAACAGAGAGTCACTACAGAAGTGTATTTTCCTCACTGAATATTTGGATTAACAGTCACCTCTCCACAGTCAAGGGTCACAGCATTATGTTTCTCCAACCACCAGCGTGGATGTTTCACCCAACCCCACTGCTCTCGGCTTCTGCAGAGTGGCTTGTTGCAGGGAGAAGCCACATACCAGAGACTGGGAATGGTAATAAACATTTCCAGTGGTCACAGGGAGAATGGACTTCTCTGACTTAAAGTGATTCAGGGATTTCAATAAAATCATTGATTTACAACCGTGTCTTGCTACTGGACTCTATCCGGGTGGAGTAGGAGTGGGGTGTGGTGGGAAGGGTGGCTTCAGAAATGTTTTACCAGAGCCAGAGGGGATCTTTCCAGGGAGAGTGAGGGTGCATTACAACTGCCCAGCCTTGGATTCTGTTTCCTGCCACAGCTCAGACATGTCCTCAGACTCCTCAGAGGGGGCTTTCTCAACAGGGTCCACCAAGTTGAGGTGCAGAATCACATGCTTCTCCTCCTCCTCTGGGTCTCCTGGGACTTCCTCCAGGAGTTCCTCAGAGATCCCTACTGCCTCCTCACCCTGCCCCTCATCAGTATACTATCATATGATGAGACTAGCAGGGTTGAGGAGGGAATTGAGTCTGCCCATGCAGCCCTCGAGAGCACTGGGTCCAGCTCATCATAGCAGAGGTATGTGCTAGGTCCCCTCCTGGACCAACTTTTGGAGTCCTTTACCCTCCTGAATGGGAACCTGAGGTGTTTCATACACTCCCAGCACTGGAAAGGAGTCCAGTGAACACCCACCTCTGCTAGCCTCTGAAATCTCCTGGTACAAGTGACTGTTCCAGCCAACTCAGGCGAAGTTGTGGAAGACAGTGTACTCTGATCACAAGTTGATCAGCACCTGTATGTGCTCCAGAGACCAACCGGCTGCTCTTGGACCATGATAACTTGTACTGATCAATATGATTTCAGCAGAAAACTATTCTGAAGTGTTCAGCACAGGATGCTACTGCCTCTGGCAAAGGCGGGTCAGGGACCTTTATACCTTTGGCTAAGAGTAAGGCAGCAAACTAAATAATGAATTGTGGGAATGGCCCTGAAAGATTATCAATACCCATGACCTGTTTCACACCCTTTGCCCCCATCTACACTGCACTGTAGAATGCATTTATATATCCACACCTCTCATGGGTGCTAGTTTTTGTGCACTAACCTGTCCTTCAGAAGCATGCTTCAGGGCTTCATGTGTGGACAGTAGGGGGGATTATGGCACAAGGATGCACATGTAACCATGTACATTTGCAAATCTAGACACGCTTTAGCTATGGATTAATGTCACCACAACATGCTGTTCCAAACATTTCATTATCTTCCGACAGGGCGACTACAGCAGTGTCTACTTTGCTTTCACATTCATTTCACATTTATTCAAGGAATAGATGTGGTTACCTGGGTAAGCATGGGGTACTTACGTGACCTTTTCAAATCAGGTGAGATTTATAATAACGAAAGGACAAAGCCTAAGCCCAGAGCTGGGCTCAAGTAGCTGGGCTAGGGACATGTGCAATGGGAAACAGGTGGCATACTCCCTCTATACCAGCACAGGGAATAGTCCCTGGAGGCTACTTCAGACCAATGGCTGAAGGAGTCCCACCACCCTCACTATACCCTCGGGGGAGGGAGAATAGAAATGACAACTCAGGCTACTGTGACTGTCTCAGAGATACATGGATTTTTCTTATAAAATCCTATTCTGTTTCCAAATAACAGATGGAATATTAAAATATTCTCTGTGAGGGAAACTTTCCACAAGCTTTATCTGCTCCAAGTGATGGGCATCTGCCTAAATACTTACCTAGAGAGAATTTAAAAATGACAAAGTTCTACATCTAACAACCAAACAGGAAAATTAGTTATTAAAAGTTAAGTCCTGCCCTAAGTCAAGTCCATTAAAGTCAGAGGGACCATATGTAGAGGTAAAACTGAGGACAGAAATTGGCCCTAAGTGTCCCATGGCATAGCTCCAGGGGGCCATTTTTTTCTGGGGTGAGATGATTCACAGCTACACAAATCATTCTTTTGGGACAAACCTAGGAGGGTCCATCTCCAAGACATTAAGGAGGGATCAGCTCCTTACCTGGTGTAAATCAGGGTAAACTCCATTGAAACCTATGGAGCTATGCCAATTTACAGTAGCTGAGAAGCAGGCCCAAGATGATTATCTGTTACCACAGGCTGAATAGCAGGCTAAAAGAAAACTCTAGGGAATGAAGCTTTTTTAAAATAAAGAGTGAGACTTTCAAGGTCTTAACTGAAACCAGCAGCTTCAGTCCCAGACAGACACAAATCATTTTAAATAAAATGATTTTTCTACTTACAGAGGAGTCAAGTCAGAACTTAGCTATAAGTAGAGTGTAAATTCTGCTCTCTGCAGTTCAGAGCATCTTCACCTTGAGCTGTATGCCTTCAAAGGCTTTATACAGTAGATGCCAAGTGGCTCACACTTAGACGCCTGCTTACAGTAGAGCTTCTGAGTGTCTTAGGGTATTAAGCCAAAGACCTCCATTAAACTTAACTCTCCCCCACCCCCTCTTCCCCCCCTCCCCAAAAAAAAAGGGCAGGAAAAACCCCTATCTGAGGCATTTCACTCTGGGGTGGACAGCATCTTGTGTGATCTTAAATCTGTTTTGAACTCTGTTACAGACAAGTGCCAGTGTGATACGACAGGAGTATAGTCAATCCATTTTCCAGACTCGCAAGGGTAAGCTAGGTAAGATTGTCAAGTAGGGATGATACCTGGGGAAAATGAGACTTGTTTCCTACTGTAGATGATACTTAATACCAGCATCTGGTTTATAAATGAAGGAAAAGTGCATGTAACGATTATTATATATCAGTGCAAAGTTTGGGGAGACACAGAGGGCCACATCCTGCCATATGTACGTGGGTATGCTAGACAGAGAAGAAGGTTAATGGAACCTTTTTTCCCCAATATGGCAGAGTCTCTTCATAGCTCTTGAGAGATTGTCTCAAGGGGAGATTGTCAGAGGCACAAGGGAGCTCAACACCTTTGTAAATCTCTCCTGAAGTGACATATAGCATGCTTCCAGGCCCCAGGCATCTGTCGGCTAAGGACTGTGTGGCCGGGCCCCAAGCTGGCTATTTCACCAGCTGCCATCGGTAGCACATGGTTTCTGGAGAGCAGCAAAGGTGCACCAGCAACGTGTTTCTTTCCTGGCCCAGTGTGCATCATCCTGTCTCGCACCAATTGGATGGCTCCAGCCCTGGTGTTGAGGCCAGCTTTGCTGGACACCACTATTCCACGCAACTGCATCTGGATTTCACCTAGAGAAGGCAGACCACATTCTAGAGGAAATGACTATTTACAGATTTGGACAAACATGCCACATCCTCTCACTCTTCTGTTCTTACACCATAAACAGTTCAATTTACGCAGAACCTTTAAAATACATTTTGAAATACCCGTGTCTCAGAATTTTGCCTGGAGCAGTCACTCATCAACAATAAGAAAAAGCTCTATTATAAGGATGAAATCTGCCAGGCTCCAAAAAAAAAAAAAAAAAACCACACATGCAAAAATGCTGATGAGGAAAGCCACACAGTTATACTCCAGACTTAAACAAACAGGTTATAAACAACTATAAAACTAATATTCTATCAAGGTGTGTATTATATCGTAATAAAGTTACTCTTGTGGTGCATGGTGAATCATGCAACCAAAGACTGAGTGAGTATTTCCAGAATCCTGAAGTGTCATTATGTAAAGAATAATAAATGACAGGGCCATGCAGCAATTGTGAGGCATCGGGACATCCTGGTCACACAATGAGCAGATTTGTCATGTTTAATTTCATATAATAAAGAAGGCTGTGTTGTTGGTTTTTAAATTGAGGAGCACAGCACTTATTCCATTTTTCTAAGTGCCTTTTTTCAACTATATGTTAAATTATTGCATTTGGTCCATTTTAAACTATTTACAATGAACAGAGAGCTCGGTAAGGCATGAGGCTCCTGAAACCTCCAGTGTTTGTGAAACCAGCAATTATAACTTATTCACAGCTGCATTTGAAGCCTGAAAAATCTCTGCCATTGCACAAAAGCCATTCACTATCTGGACCTTTTTTAAAACATGTGCTTTAATTCTGTTTAAAGCTGAGCATAAATCTGCAAATACCAGGAGTGACTGGATTTGTGTAGATGCACTAAAAGACAAAGAGGGTGCGGGGAGCTGTCTTAAGATGGCAGACACAATTTAGCAGGCACTAGTGAGCTAGCAATCTCAGAGGGGACTTAGGGCTTGATTCACACAGGGATTTAGGTGTTGTGATGCTTTTAGGGCCTAGAAAAATCATTGAGATTCACACAGGGAGTTGGGCGCCTAAGCCCAGATTGCAGGGAACGTCTATCTCTGCTTGGGATTCAAAGCTGTGCTGGTGTGTTTCCTTTAATAGCAGCAGCCTGGGAAGGGAGGGTAAGAGACCCAGGATCCTGTTCCCCCTACTTCAGTGTCTAGTTCTTTATTTAACCAAAATAGAACAGCTCCGAGATGAAAGATTGAAAAACGTCCACATTAGACTAGCCTGTACCCTGGTGGTGAGGGCACCCACCGGAGATGTAGTAGATCTCTGTGCAAATCCCTTCTCCTCACTGGGGGTGGGACTTGACCTGGGCATCCCCCACAGCCCAGGTGTGTACCCTAATCACTACTCTAAAAGTTATGAGGGAGGCATAATGCGCCACCACTCGTAATATTATTTTCTTTCTCCAGGGCGATTTAGATTTTAAACTCTTTGGGTAGGTCTACACTGCAATGTAAGCTTGGCTCAGACTCAGGCTTGAGCCCAAACCCAGAGACAACCTGTAACTCTTGATGATGGGGGGACACAATTTAAAGTTTGGCAGGGCATGTGATGGCCCCACCCATCGCCTGTGGCCCCTTTCCCACTCCCTCTGCACTAATTAAAACCCGCTCCAAGCTGACACCATCTTGCCCCCACTTCCCTCACAGCTCCTTCCCCGCTTACTTCTTCCATCACCTCCCTGATGCAGGCACGGCGTGGGCTGGAGCAGGCTCCAGACACCTCCTGTCAAGCAGATAACTGCAGCTGCGGGCAAGGAAGGGATGCGATTCAGAGGGCTTCCCCCTACCCCCTCTGGTGGAGTTGTGCTGCCAGCCCCGTCTCTCTTCCCTGCTTCGGGCGCCTCCTAGTGGGGCTCAGCAGGAGTGCTAGGTGCCAGTGCGTTTCCCAGGCATGTCCCCGCTCAGCCAAGCTCAGCCTGACACCCACCCCGGCAGAAAAATGGGGGGGGCACATGACCCCGCGTGCTCCCTCCCACATGTCGCTTCTGCCCAAACCCCCTTCCGTCTACCCACAAATCTCTCAGACTTGTACTTATACCTAGGGTCCTAGGATTCTGCAGGGCTGGAGGATTCTGCATGTTAAGCTGTGAGACAGGGTTTGAGACCTATTTCTTTGAAGTGTAGTCTCAGCCCCCACCAACTCAGGTCCTGGGAGTCCACCAAAAGTATCCCACAATTGCATGGACCAAATTCCTTTCTATCTCAACAATCTCCAATTGACTCATCTCCCTTGGTGTATAGCAGCAGCTCAGTGACCCTTACATTGTCTTCTGTGTTTGCAATGGAGACTGAATAGAACAAGACTCTTGCAAAGAGCGCAGCTTCATGGTCACAGGAGCACAGCCAGAGTTTGGCCAGCAAATCTGTGGACTTTAGCAAAAGCACCAGGAATGACCACACTTACCAGCGGATAGCAAAGAAGCTGGCAGCTTTGCAAAATTGCAAGTAGCAGGGGACCAGAACCACACCTCAGGCAACTTGCCAACCTCATGCCTGTTTTATAAGGAATTTGACCAGGGGCTGGGCACTGAACTCAACACAAAGGCAACCATGATGCAGGATGACCTAGTCGGCTGAGCCCTGCTGGCCCCTGAATCCAGCGTGGGGACTGATGAGGATCATGAAGTGACACTGTTGCTAAAACTGGTCCCAAAGCATCTGTGGAACAGAATCAGCAGCAAATTCTAAATCCATACTTAGAGGAGCTGTTTGATCTCTTGGTTTCCCCAGTAACAGCCCGCTGCAGAGCCTGCAGAAAACCCAGAGGAGACAGAAGCTGCCCCATTATTACAGTAATGGGAGAGATTATTGTCCTAAGAACTGATGCAAAATTTCTGAGAAGCCCTGGCTAGCATCATATCTCCATTGATGGAGTCTTGTGTCCCAGCACCTCTGTGTCCCCTCCATTTACCCCCCACCGCTACCACCACCACGTGAGTATAGTACTAGCATGGGTATAAATAGTAGTGTAGCTGCAGTGGCATGGGTAAGAGCCCAAGCCCAGCTGAGCCATGCCGAGTGCAGACTCGCCTGAAACCAGAGGATACCTAGTCAGCACAAAAAGAACAGGAGGACTTGTGGCACCTTAGACACTAACAAATTTATTTGAGCATGAGCTTCATCACCCGACGAAGTGAGCTGTCGCTCACGAAAGCTTACGCTCAAATAAATGGGTTAGTCTCTAAGGTGCCCCAAGTCCTCCTGTTCTTTTTGCGGATACAGACGAACACGGCTGCTGCTCTGAAACTAGTCAGCACAGTTCAGCCATATCTCCACTGCCATGGCCCGTGCTACTACGACTACACTGCTCTGCATACTCACACTATCTCAATGGGAGCAAACACAAGTTTGGGTACATTAGCTGGGGAATCACACCCTTAGCTCATCGTGTGGATAGAACCTAGGGTGTTCTGGATCAAATCAATGCAGTTCACTTAGAGTTTAGCTGATCTCTGATTTGCACCGTGGGGGTTAGTAACACTGGAGGGCTGCACATGACTGGATAAGAAAGTCTATGCTGCCCTGAAGATTACACAGTAATTTTAAAGTATTTTGTGATTTCATGTCATACCTATTTGGTAATAACAATTTATCATTTTCTTTTTGCCTTCTAATATTTTAAATATGCTCAAAGTACCAACCAGTGGGGTACCACATCTAAATTCCAGGTTTGCCACCCACCTCCACATGTGTGAAAAGGGCAGAACAAAAGAAGAATTCATTTCATGTACATTATGTATACCAGCAGAGTTTGAAATGGAGCAATGTAGGTGAAGAAGGAAAAAACTAAAAGGTTGCGAGCAGTGAATGTCTTTGCTTCGCTCACCTATAGGTTGATAGTGCCCTCAAATAAAACTCATACTGCAGCCAGTGCAAACAATTGCCTGCATAACTGATATGGACCTGGATGTACAGTTAACCAATTAAATAATAAAGGACATTACTTTGACAGTATGGGATGGAGACAGTGGTTAAAACTGAAAAAGTATGCCTGAAAGGGGAAAACAGGAAAACAAAAATCATGGCTATCATTTTTACAAAGCAATTTCTTTCAGAAGATCATTAAACTGTTTGATTCGCCACAACTAGAGTTTCAGAGACAAAAACAGATATAAGGTTCCCATGTTTCCTAGAACTGTGTTACCAAAGATTTGAAATCAACTTTTGCCCTGGGATTGCCACAGGATATTGAAGAAGGTTTTTTTGGGACTTTGCTAAGTATTTGCAATAGAGCAACCACAGCGCATTTTGCAACAAATAAATATTCATCAAGGGCCTGTTCCAAAGCAATTGGAAGTTGATAGAAAGAATCCCATTGACATCAATAGGCTTTGGATTAGATCCTAAATTTGCCACGAGATTTATCAAAGGTTTACCACAAAACCTTATCGCAGACATCATTTAAACACTAATAACTTCATTCTTCCCCAAATTTGCAGAAAAGTTGCAGCCAAGATGCCAGAGAGTGCTCTTTTCCACCCCTGTCTGAGAGGAAGTTGTTTGCTTTTGTAGACTATTGATTTCTCTGGAACAGTAGTTCCATTAATAGTTGCCCCTTGTTCAGAGGCCATACGTGCTCAAAACAATAACAAAATCAAACACCAAAGGAAAAACAACTCAATGTCTGTCCCAGTGAGTGTTTTCCTACTCTATTTTATGAGAACAGTGAATGGGGATTGCAGGCTCAGCTGTTACATGCTATCAATCTGACATAATGTAAACCAAGTTGTTGTGAAAGAAATATAGTATTATCCATCCAAGCATGTATTCAGCCCAGCTTATGCACTCATGTGTACACAAAAATGACAGCGAGCAAATGCAAACGCAAGTACTTTAATTGCTGGGGTGGATAGAGTAAACTATCTCATGTACAGAGAAGGACAAATACTACAAAAATAAAAGTATGTGCAATGCTTTGTTAAGCAAACAACAACACAAAAACAAAAACAAACAAAAAGACTCATCAACTCTGGATTCACTTCCTTGATATTTGTGGTCTGTTATGCTCTCCACACACGTAGTCTCAGGAGAGAAACCCAAAATGAGGGGCATAAAAAATTATTCATACAGGGAAGTTAAAATGCTGTGGGATTCCTTCTTTAATGTAAATAACTATTTCTATAATCTCACTTTCATATCCTATGCCTCCTGTAAATCATTGGCAAGGTTCAAAATGAAGGGATGCCAAATTTATGTGGAAGGGAGATAACCTTGGCAGTGAAATCAGGGACATTTGAGGGACATGATGTGTATATGTTTTCATACGAGCATTTCTTCTGGAAGCATTCGTGAGGTGATCGTAAAAGTTCTTAGTGGTTTTGTGGGGGTGCGGTCATTCAGTCAGGAAGCAAAAACATTTCCATGTCATTTCCCATTCTATGTTTTAAGGATGTATTGCAATATCTCAGAGAACCTGGACCAAGATCTGCTAACTGAGAATGCTCTCCATGCCTAAATCTTTCCCCCTTCCATAGAAAAGGGGTCAGCTGTTTCTGTGGCATCATCCCTCATCTGCCACTCTATAGAGATCCCTCTGTAGCTCCAGGGTCCATAAAGTAGGAGGGGAAGGAGACTGGGTGAACAGAGAAACGAGTGGACTGGCCTGGGGCCACACAACATTGTCACCACTGTGTCTCCAGGAGGATTCCCCAGAAAAGATAATATAGCCTGGTGCTGTTTAATATTTTCCACAATGCACCCCAGCCAGGGGAGTCGCTGGAAGCATGGTTTCCACAGAATGATGCTACAAGTGATCAGGAGGTTGTCAGGGGCCAGAGCTGGTAGAAAGGAACAAAGCTTCTGTGCATATGGCCCAGCCCTCCTATGGCTACCTGGGGATCTGCCAGTTTGAAGGTGGGGCTGTTGCATTACTTTAGATGGATTATAAGGGCCCAAATAATCAAAGGTGTTAACATAACTCAGTCACTGTTTGGAGTTTGGTATACAGAGACCGTAGCCTCTTAGTACCATGGCAAATATGCCATTAAAAATCCCTTTTAAGAAAAAAACCAAAAAGGAAGGAAAAAGCTGAAGTACTTGTAATGTAAAGTAAGGCTTTCATTTTAACAGCATCTCTTACTCCCTTTCCCTTTAGCTAGAGGGAGGTTTTAGAAGGAAAAACCTCTTGTTTGACAGTCTCTTAGATGGTATTAAAGATGGTAATAACTGTCCCTTTGGGGAAAATAGAAGTTAATTGAGACAGGCTGGAGCGGTTGTTGTTATTAAAGTCTGATTCCATTTCCTAGAAAACAAAACAAGACAAACACATGCAAAAGGGGAGAGAAAAGAACAACAAATGCAGCTTCTATCTCTGATGTTGGCTTTCACTTGCAACCTCGTTGCTAGAAAAGCACAGGCACAGCACAAAGTCTTGTTAGCCACTCTGAGACCTGGCAAACTCATACCAGCATCGGGCTGTCTAAGACACTGCTTTTAGCTGCCCCTTTCTGGTCACAGGCTTACAGCAGAGTTGCCAAATATACAGTCTTGGCCAACTAAGCCAGACTGTTGCTAGAGCAACGAAAGAAGGAAAGAGAAGAAATAAGGCAGGGAAGGAAAAGGAAACATGGGGTCTTTAAGGAATAGCCCACCCATTCATGATTTTGTCCACCAAGTAGGTCTAATTTCTGACACACCAATTTTGGTTCAATTTTGGTCCTAATCTTAACACAGTCCTTGAATTATATCAGCAGGCCTTTTTGTTTGTTTTCAGTTTTTCTGTCTCACTTTGCACCTTTTTCCATCAACATTTGTTGTTATAGGTTATTGTGATATTCCATGAACTTTTACTCATTTCTCCCAGCTGAGCACACAGTTAGGGCACATTTATAAGTCCAATTATCACAACAGGTCCTATGTGTTATTCGTGAAAGGATGTCATTGATTACTACTTTATCCTATGTTTTTCACCAGAACAGGATCATACAGAAGGCATTATCCCAGAGAGATTTGCTTCCTTGAAGACTCTTCTCATAGGAAGATACAATCTGAGCTCAAGTGTAAGCACTTGGTAAATTTTGACAATTTAGTGACGGCCACTACAATACTAACAGTAGTATTGGTAAGTTGGTAAACAAGTCCCCGTGAAAAATGCCCTCAAAATAGACTGGTAGCATTTTTCATCATTTCACTTCATCCCCTTGCACAAATGTAAACGACAACACAAGTTTCAAGGCAACGGAGAATCCAGCCCATTGACTTCTGTGAGGCTCCTCATCAGCTCTGGCATGGAGCTCATTGTGGGATCAGGGTCCAAATTTGTATATATTTTTCCAGTTTGCACAAATGACCCCCTCTTTGATTGAAATGTTGCTGTTATTTTGCAAATGTCATGTGATTTCATTACATTGTGGTAGTAGCTGTCACAGAAGATAGAAGAAGGGAAAAGGGAAAGGATTTTCGACCAATTTTTGAATTTCCAGTGGGAGACATTCTTTTTTGCAAAACTCGATGTTTTCTAGTTTCCCTTCCTACCTGCATATGAAAACATTTGAGCAGATTTTCCTTTTAATACATTTTATATTAACCTATGAGGACAGATTAGAATGCTTTTCAGAGAAGTCTTGCTTGGTTAGTTAGACAGTAGATAACTTCCTCTCCTATGTGATTAAAAGATAAATATTCAAGCACCTAATTCCCAAGATATGTAACTATATTATTAATAGTTGTACTTTGGTACCTGACCTTATAAAAAGACAGCTGATTTTGTTGTTCCAAATAAGTTATAAATAATTCAATAAAGTGTTTTTCTAAGCAGGTTATTACCTATAAAGACATAGCTTTTAAGACAGCCTTTAGTATAAAATATGTATAACTGCCACATATATTATTAACAGGCACCCAAACATGTGAGAGCACTATCTTATTACTGGAAAAGCAAATGAGAATTCTGATGCAGAATCTTGTGTAAAAGTAGACGTTTGAAAGTGTATTGGTATTTTTAAGTGTATCTGCCTTATCTTTATGAGAATTTAAGCAAACCTTAGTGTACTGTATTCATGATATTTTCCCCAATTCTGATAACTCCAGAAGAAGGGTGTGGGATGGGGAGAAAAGCTTGCCTCGTTGAAAAGGAAAATAAACATATTTGCTGTCAAGAGAGCAATCTGTTACTTCATTCCTTTGATGCAGTTCATATTATGATGGTCGCAATGTCAGGATTAATTAGACCAGAGGGTGGTGTAAATGCCAAAATCAAAAGTTACTGTACGTCTGTTCTAATTTATCTAGTGGATGTTCCTTCAGTAAGTAAGTGAAGAATGTGGCTTGGGCCATCTGTGACCCAGATAAAGAGAACAGGATGGTATGTTGCCTTGCGGTTGCCAGGACAGGAGTTGTTACAAGAAGGTCAAAGGCTATTCTGAAGCATACTGGGGAATTTCCACTCATTGTATCCAAACCTGGGAACCAATGATGGGAGTGAAGGGAGATCTGAGAGACTCTAGGAAGACTCCAGGAATATTGAAAGAGAAATTGAAGATTGGATGTATACAGGTGACCCTCCAAGATAATCTTCTAGTAGTGTGAGTGAAGAAAGGAAGAGACGGCTACTGAACACCAGTAGATGGATGTGCTGCTACTGTGCAGAGAAAAGTTTGAGATCCACAGAGAATTAGAATTCCCGAGAAAGGAGCAAAGTGTTTAGATTAGATGATCTCTTGGGTTCAAACTAGATTGAAGGCTGGCATTAAATGAGATGGAAAGAGGGCACAAGGAGAGCTTCCGCTTAACTCCAAATCCAAAGCAGACTGTGAAGAGTTACAAAAGGATCTCACAAAACTGGGTAACTCAGCAACAAAATGGAAGGTGAAATTCAGTGTTGATAAATGCAAAGTAATTGCGCATTGGAAAACATAATCCCAACTATACATACAAAATGATGGGGTCTAAATTAGCTGTTACCACTCAGGAAAGAGATCTTGGAGTCACTGTGGATAGTACTCTGAAAACATCCACTCAATGTGCAGAGGCAGACAAAAAAGTAAACAGAATGTTGGGCATCATTAAGAAAGGGACAGATAATAAGATAGAAAATATCATGTTGCCTCCATATAAATCCATGTGTACGCTCACATATTGAATACTGTGTGCAGATGTGGTCACCCCATCTCAAAAAAGATATACTGGAATTGGAAAAGGTTCAGAAAAGAGAAACAAAAATGATTAGGGGGATGGAACAGCTTCCATATGAGGAGAGATTAATAAGATTGGGGCTTTTCAGCTTGGAAAAGAGATGACTTAGGGGGATTTTATTGAAGTCTATAAAATCATGACTGGTGTGGAGAAAGTAAACAAGGAAGTGTTAATTACTCCTTTTCATAACACAAGAACTAGGGGTCACCCAATGAAATTAATAGGCGGCAGGTTTAAAACAAACTAAAGGAAGTATTTCTTCAAACAATACACAGTCAACCTGTGGAACTCCTTGCCAGAGGATGTTGTGAAGGCCAAGACTATAACAGGGTTCAAAAAAGAACTAGATAAATTCATGGAATAGAGGTCCATCAATGGCTATTAGCCAGGATGAGAAGGGATGGTGTCCCTAGCCTCTGTTTGACAGGGGATGGATCACTTGATGATTACCTGTTCTGTTCATTCCCTCTGGGGCACCTGGCATTGGCCATAGTCAGAAGACAGGATACTGGGCTAGATGGACCTTTGGTCTGACCCAGTATGGCCGTCCGTATGTTCTAACTTAAGGAATGTGACATGTACTTCCTATCTGAATAGTAAGAAAGGAGATGGATATGCTCTGCAACACAAAGAAATTAATAAGACTATGAATTATGTAGAAGTTTTCAGATATTCATTTATCTATATACAAATTCAAGGCATATGCAGACAAGATGGGCTAGGAGAAATACCATGAGTCCAATTTTCAAACTTGAGGATCTAAAATAATCATAGAACTATGGATATGAAAATAGCAGAATGAGAGTCCACCTGGAAGAATGAAAATCATACCTGATATGCAGTTGACTTTAGTTAATTTGAATGAGGATATGCCATCAGGGAATTTGGGCCTGTATCCAGTGAAGAGTAATCCAAAACAGAGATGCGTAATGGAATGGACAGCTGGAAAGCACTTATGATTTCTTTCTTTAATAGGCCTGATACCAGGCAGGGTGTTATGTGGACAGCAAGTAGAATATGAGTTTGCAATGTGATATAATGGCAAAGAAAAAGCCAGTGCAATTTTGGGTTGAACTTGCAGAGAATTCACATTACGGACTATAGCTTTTCTTTATACAGCACTGGTGATACAAAATAGCTAGAAAGAGTTCTAGGAACCTCAGTATCAGAAAAAGTTTGAAAAATAGTGGGGAATTCAGAAAAGAGTTATTAACAATTTGACAGCTTTAAGGATTACTTTAGGAGGAAAATTATATGAGGTAAATACGTTAAATTCACCAGTAGTGTAACATCAGTGAAGTCATCCAGGGAGTACACATTTAGCTCAGTCAAACAATAAACAAGGGGAGATATTATAACCCAGCTGTAAGTATGAAAGGATGTACATACTAAGGAAGAAGATTAAATGTTTCAGGCAATCAAAAGGGGTATAAATAAACAATGTAGGATTTCATTTAGCAAAGGAGAATTTAAGTTGGAAAAAATGGTGTCCCAGCACTGAGGTCGATGAGAGCGTAGAATAGTCTCTCAAGGGATTGTGGTGCCACCATTGCATACAACTGTTAAAAGCACCAGTGGAAACACTAAAGAAAACTGTCTGCTGTTGGAAACGAGCCTTTATTGACAGGGAGCTGATCTAGATGACCCAAACCTAGAAGCCTTCTCCAGCTCTAATTTTTCTGACCATTTGAGTTAATTGAATTACTGAATTAGTTAGAGCCTTTATTAAAGAGCATGTTGATACACTGATAACTTTCAGATAGTTCAAACAAGGCTGTGCTCTGTTGTTAGTTCTGTTAACACCAACTCTGGTTAAAAAGATTGTTAGATGCTGCAAACAGAGAAAATTAGAAATAACTCTCAGATCTTTTACAGAGACTCTGAGGCACAAAATAATGATGGCCACATTTCTCATGATGCCACCCATTCTTTTGCACCCTAGCAGTTATGAATCATTATGTTATTGTTTTCTTCTTAATGTCTGATATGCACCAATAGTCATAATGGATTGAGATTGATAGAGAACTGAGATTTAGCAGTAACTCAGCAATTAAAATGCTCAACTGGTCTTTGTTCTGCTGTTCCCTGGTGGTTACAGTCCTGTTCATTAATCTGCGTGTTGATTGCAGCCCCTGTGTGATATTGATCTGTGTTTCACAGTCCTGTGATTGCAAGAGCCTTTCCTTGCCATGGGCGGCTACAGCTCTTCATATGCCCTGAATTAATGCTGTAATATTTACAGCAAGAAAAAAAACTAGTTACTTTCAAACTGATTTGAACTTATTTACTTTGCCACCATAACATTTTATTGTTTCCCTCCACTCAATATGAATATGAAGAAGAATTAAATAACTTTAGACAAGAGGAAATAAATCAGAGAATAACAAGATTTTAAATGACATTTGATTTGAAATGTTTCAGGCTCTGTACTTTGCTCACATTAAACTCAAATTTCTGAAACATTTCTAAGATCCTCTGCACAAATATTTCCCCACTTCTTATTAATCCTTTACAGGTACATACTGAAGAGACAATTACCATAACATCCTTTCTCTGTCGTTTCTCTAGGACACATAAATTCAGTTCTCTTGATCTTTGTTCATGGGCTATGTTTTCTAACCCCTCTATATTTTTGTTTGGATTCCTTCATTAGAGATTTTTTGTTTTGTTTTTAAGTACATGCAGTACTTATCTACTTACATGTGGATTCACCCAAGCATGTGTTGGATGGTTATGCTGAGGACTTGCAACTTGTGGTGTCTATACTGTTACATACCAAAGAGCGGAGCTCCTGGGTAGAAAAAGCACTAACAGTCTACTTGGTGACTAGCCCCAAAAGAGGCAGAAGCAGTTCCAGAGGAACAATTTGAAGGAGAAGGAGGCATTGGATTGAGAGAACAATTTACGAGGAGAAAGCATGGAAAAAGCAGAGTAGTGGATGATCATGACTAGCATCAAGGCTGAGTGGAGGTAGTGTGAAGCAATCCAAATAAGTAGGTAGGAGTAGAGCTGGGATGGTCAGGCAGACATGAACCTATCTGTGTCAGAAAAGGCACAGAATAGATGATCTTCCTTTGTTCCTGTGGGAAGTCAGAGGAGCTTAGAAAATTCCCATCTCTTCTAAAGGAGGCTGTTGGGGTTCCCATACACTCAAGGGAACAGGAATGTATTAGTAGAAATCCCCATCCTATCCATTGGAGGGTGGGAGCGACCTTGGAAGTCCAATCTCATCTCTTGGAGAACCAGCCTGCTGTGTTGCCAACCTTCCCACACTGAGGGCAGGCCTGCTAAGTAAGTTTCCTTCAACCATTCTCTATTCTTTCTGGTGGAGAAGGGGCCAGAGAATGGAGGAAAGAGATGGGAAGAGAGTGGAGGGAAAGGGAAAGAATGGAGAGAAGAAAGGCCAATGGGAAGAGAGGAAGAAAAGGAGAAGAGAAATGAATGGAGAAAGTTATAGACAGGAAGCAAGTGAGGGAAATTACAAGCCTAATCTGAATACCTAGTAAATTACTAAACTCTTAATAAGACAGTGCATAGAGCTTGACAGGGAAATTGTTCTTCCCATCCTGGGAACATTTTAAATGTTTCACAATGTTCTCCCTTTCCACATTAGGATGAATACAAGACCTTTCAAAATTGTTCACAGAGAGACTCCAGAAGAGCCAAAAGCCCAGTCATGAGGGCACTCATGTGGGATTTAGGAGACCCAAGTTCAAGTCCCTTCCCTGATTCGGAATAGAAACTAGAACTTGGGTTTCCCATATGAGTACTCCAAACCTCCAGTCTACTGGCTATTCTGGTATGGGTCTCTTCTGTTGGAACTCTTCCACTTTCTATAAATATTCATTGGGCCCGAGAGAGAGAGCCAAAAAAGATTCTATAGCCCAATGGTTATGGTCTCATGTGGGAGGTGAAAGACACAGGTTCCAGTCTCAACTATAAATCAGGCAGAACAAGTATTTCAACCTGTGTTTCTCACATCCCAGATGAGTGCCCTAACTCTGGAATACCTCTTTCTCTGGGTTTGACCAGAAATCCCATCCTGTACCTGAGAAACCTTCCCAACAAAAGCTTTGTCAAAAGTGAAAGGTTTTGGCAAAAATGTTCAGTTTCGATGAACCAACATTTTCCAACTGGCTAGCTCTAGCCGTTGAAGAATACCTTGAGCAAATTAATGTACAGAGTTCTAAAATGAAGTGAACAATGGTTCTGATATTTCTTTTGCCAACATCTTTGTAGTCAAATATCTGACCCGCTTGATTTTTGGTCTCTTAGGTGCTGTGTCACAGCTGCTGTTGCTCTGACAGTAGGAATATTTGCCCCCAGATGGTAGCAAGCCGTCATAGTTTAAAACTCCAGCCAGGACTTCATAGGCGCTCAGCCAGCTAAAACAGCCTTGAAAATGTGCTAAATCAGCACATCTCCTGGCCAGATACAGCAGAACACTGGTTTGGGGCAACTTGGGCCACTCTTGCCCCACTTCAGGTGAACTTTCTACTGCCAGGAGCCTGTTTGGGCTTCCTCTCACCAGCAATCAGGCCTTTAAAGTAGGAGTATATTTTTAACTTTGCCCTTGAAATTATGTTTCTTTCTGTTCCTAGATCTCTAACAACATTTGTGTCCCTTAGTTTACTTCTTCTATTTAGCCATTGCCTTGCCTTCTATTAATTGAACTCGCTGCTAATTTTACATCAGTCCTATATTTTCCTTGGAATCAATTTTCCTCCTGGCATTGCGCTTTCATTTTGTCCTGATTTGTTGATCTAAGACATATACTCTCTTTGATTTTACTCTTGTTCTTTGGTTCTATAATCCTGCTCTAATGATTTTTTCTAGTATTGCCGCCTTCTTCCATCTGAACCAGCCCTTTTAGGTGACCGTTCTTGAAATCTAGAGCAACTTTCCTACTATCTTTAAGAAACCAAAATGATTTCTTTCATACCAGACTAGTTCAAATGGCATTTAGGGCTCAGATGTTTGGGACCAAATCCTGCAAGATGCTGAGCACGTCCTGAGAGAATCATAGACTCTAAAGTCAGAAGGGACCATCACGGAGACAACGAGCAGCCTCCACCCCCCATTAAGGTCAGCAGGATTGGATGGCACACAGTGGATGCTTTGTACCTAGCAGGATGAATCCCCTTGTTCCAGTGCTCCTACCATTTGTGGGCCAGATTCTGCCACCCTTGCTCATGTTGAATAGCATCTTTCTCCAGTTTCAGTGAGCTACCTGTACTACTCAAGGTGATTAAGGTAGCAGAGTCTGCCTCTATAAGCAAGCATATCAGATTGTTTTACTTGGCAATGGCTTTGCTTATCATCACACATGCAGTGATCGCGGCTTTATATTTAATTTTAGCCTTGCTCTGTGTTTTGTATTTGCTTATACAATCCCCCGCAGTGATGTACTTTATCTTTCCTCTTATTTATTATTTTAAATCCCTCTCAAATAGCCCAGCCAGCCTTATACCCAGAAGGTTGATTCACCATCTGTTTAAGTGGAAAACATCGTAGTAAATAAAATTTTGGTAAGGAGCCTTAGCATAAATAGACAAGCCAAATCTTTCTAAAATGATATTGATGACACATCTTAATTGTCCTGGTTACTGTATTTTGGATACCAGTGTTTACTTTAAATCATCTGTTTTTCCCCCACTTTGAACCCTTTCTTTCATTTCACTTTGTATTTCACTTTGGAATTTAACCTTCAGTGGGGCTAATTGAAAGGCTTGAGGAAGGAGAAAAGAGAGCAAATTATTTGAAAGCAGGATCTTTATGTAAAAGCTAGTGTTACGTATTTTTCCACCTCAAAAAACATAGAATGGGCATAGAAATGACCTAAATATCTTTTTACAAATAGGTGCCTTAGGGCTAGTGGATTTTAATCTCAGATGCACAGTGCACATGGTTGTCTCTCTCAGAAAATCTGCTGCTCCTAATGCTTGTACACGTGCATTGGTACATATTTTTTTTCAGCATTATGGGGTACTACAGTGCATTGGGTTTAGAATCTAGACTTTAACTTGCAGAGTAAAGAAGCTATATCTTGTTTTGCCCAGAACTGCTTTTCACTTGTTCCCTTTTTAACAGTTTATCAACCTCAGAATTTCGAGTATTAAATCCATTCCTTAATTACTGCAGGTGACCAGGAATTTATCTTCCAGTCTGTAGCATATTGAAAATTATGCAATTGACTTTACAATTTTATTTTTAAATCAATATTTTCCCCATGATGAACGTACTGTCTCTTCTTCCTCATACTAGGGAAGCCAGTCAGTATAAGTTAATTGCTTAGACCTGGCAGTGCAAAGAACAGCATTAATAAATGGGGTGTACTGGCTTGTATAAAGGACAGATGTGAGCTTTCTGCTTCACTGTATGATGAATTAATTCTCTCGCTTTTCCTCCTTCTCCATTTTTCTATCGTGGTGACCACTGAAGACCTGTGCAAAGTGTTTCTGGGGCCAAACTCTGGCATTGTGATGTGTGGCTGTGAGGAATGTATTACCCCCTTACTGCTACAAAACTGCTCCTTTAACTGAGCCAGCTGATCCTGGAGAACAATCAAGTCTGAGGCCCAGGGGAACCAAGCCCACTCTGCAGATGGAAAAGAAGCAGATCCACTGGGAGGAAAGAGTTGATTGAAATGAGCTTCCCACCCCAACCAGCTCCTCCCACCTGCATTGCCCCTCCGTGGACCCCCTTTCTCTCTTTCTTCCTGTATTCACTCATAACTGGAGCCAAAGGGATTACTTTGTCCCTAGGGCTGCCACAACCACTACAGGATGCCTGCTGGGTGAAAGGTAAGAAGCAGAGCACACTCCATATAGTGTGGTGTGGGGTGGGGGGCTATTTGAGGGGGAAGATGATTTCTGACTACTGGATTTCAGAGCTATCAACCGGGGGCTGTCTGTTAGCTATGTGAGCCATTTGGCCTTCCAAGTCTTACTCAGCTGGGGAACGAACTAAACCTATCTGATGGAAGGCTGGCTTCCCTATTATCATTCTGCTTGACTGCCCTTTGCACAGTCAGGAGTCTAAAGTAACTGATGCAATTTTAAGGGAATAGGTACTCATGGCAGAGCTACAGGGCTGCTTTGAAGGGAGGAGAGCCAGTGAAAGCAGCCACATCCACACTGATCAGGAGGCTCACACAGCTTCAAAGAATTCAACTTCATGTATTCACCATGGCCAATGTTTAGGCCTTATAGTCACCACCATTTCAAATCTCTTGTAGCTTTTCACCTCTTTCCTTTACAATGTTTAATAATTTTTAAAAGACATAGCAATGAAATAATATTCTTTTCCTGCTGGTGTCCCTAATCTGTGTCTCCCTGCTTCCAGGAGAAAGTGGATTGGCACTACAGAAAATGTAGATGAAAAATATGTTGTTCCAATAAAATATATGTTTGTAGAAGAGCAGACTTCTCTAAGTTATAGCAGGGGGTGGGGGGGTATTTACACTAGTTTAAACCTGCAAGTGACCCATGCCCCATTCTGCAGAGGAAGGTGAAACCCCCCCAGGGTCTCTGCCAATCTGACCCAGGGGAAAATTCCTTTCCAACCCCAAATATGGTGATCAGTTAGACCCTGAACCCACCAGCTAGACAACTGGGAAGGAATTCTCTGTCGTAACTCAGAGCCGTATTCATCAATTGTTATTACATCTAATTATAATGTTTATGGAAAACGTCATACCTCCTCTGTGTGCTGCCCTCCCAATCATTAAAAACAAAGAAGAGAAATCTGCTTCCATCCATCTTTCCCTGATGATTTGTAGTGTTTTAGAGTTTAGATATTTTTGTAATCATCTGAGTTATTTATAAACTAGCTATTTCAGTTGTTGATTTTATATGTTGTCAAAGAATGTGTTCCACCTTCTGTGAAGGCTGCATAGAAGACCTCTGAATGTTTTGGCCCAAAGAAGCAAATATATATATTCATTTTTGCCAAGACATGCAAAGGTCTTCTCTGCAACCTTTACAGCACGTGGAACACATTCTTTGCTGAACTTTCTAATGCATATAGATTTCTTTGTGATAAGATCGTGGGTGGGGACAGATATATAGGTTTCAAAATACCTTCCACTTGTTGCCGACCACATGGACACATCAAGAATACCCAGAGAGACTTTATGCTATGACAAAAGATGGTGTTTCTTTGCATGACAGTGCTACACTAACAATTTCTGGAATTCTGGTATCATTTTCAGAAATGCCAATTTTGAAATGCAGTATAGCAGCTATGGAAATGTCCAATAAGACCTTGACCTTACCTCTATCGGAAAACTATGCTAAAACAGTGGTATTAAAATACACAACTTGATGGGCACAAATAGAGTGACACAGTACCTATCTTAAAAAGGGGGGACAATGATGATTGAGGGGGTTACAGATTGGTCAATCTCATGTCAATGTCTGGAAAGATACGGAGCAAACTATTAAACAATTAGTTTATAAGCAGCCTGGAGAAAGTAGGTTAATAAGTAATAGGCAACATAGATTTGTCAAGAGCAAATCATGCCAAACCAACCTAGTTTCCTTTTTTGACAGGTTTACTTGCCTAGTGGATGGGGGAAAGTAGTAGACATACTGTATCTTGGTTTTAGTAAGGCTTTTGACACAGTCCCACGTGACATTCTCACAAGCAACTAGGGAAATGTGGTCTAGAAGAAATTACTATCAGGTGGGTGCACAACTAGTTGAAAGACCATCAAAGAGTACGATTATCAATGGTTCACTGTCAAGCTGGGAGGCTGTATATAGTGGGGTCCTGCAGGAGTCTGTCCTGGTCCAGTACTATTTAATAAATTCACTAGTGACTTGGATAATGGAGTGGTGAGCATGCTTATAAAATTTGTGGATGATACCAAGCTGGGAGGGGTTACAAGTACTTTGGAGGATAGGATTAGAATTCAAAAGGACCTTGATAAATCAGAGAAGTGATCTGAAATCAACAAGATAAAAATCAGTAAAGTACTAAAGCAAAATATTATACTTAGGAAGGAAAATAAAATGTACAACTATAAAATGGGGAATAACTGGCTAAACAGTAGCACTGCAGAAAAGGGTCTGGGGGGTTATAGTAGATCATAAATTGAATATGAGTCAGCAGTATGATGCAGTTCCAAAAAAGGGAAGTATCATTCGGAGGTATAGTACCAGGAGTGTTCAAGTAAGTTTCAGGAGGTAATTCTCCCACTCTTCTTAGCACTGGTGAGGCCACAGCTAGAGCAATGGGTACAGTTCTGGGCACCACACTTTAGAAAATATGTGGACAAATTGGAGAGTCCAGAGGAGAATAAAAATGATAAAAGGTTTAGAAAAATTTGATCTATGAGGAAGGGTTGGTGGGAACCTAATAGTCTTCAGCTGGGTTAAGGGCTGTTATAAAGAGGACGATGATCAATTGTTCACCATGAGCACTGAAGGTAGGACAAAAAGTAACTGGTTGAATCTGAAGAAAGGGAGGTTTCAGTTAGATAGTAGGAAAAACTTTCTAATTTTAAATTGGAATAGGCTTCCAAGGGAGGTTGTGGAATCCCCATCGCTGGAGGGTTTTAAGCACAGGTTAGACAAGGACCTGTCAGGTTTATATGGTCCTGCCTGAGCACTGAGGTGCGGACTAGATGACCTCTCAAAGTCCCTTCCAGTCTTACATTTCTTTAATTCTATGATTCCCCCTAAGGATAGTCTTTTAAAATACACCTGTCCCATAGGTGCAGCATTAGTGTTGCACAGCAACAGAACGGCTCCAGGGGTAGAGAAAAGGTTGGATATGCCAGCCACTCTCTCTCAATACCAGGACCCAGTCCCACAGTGTAGCTGAGCATGGGACCCACTGAGAACTCATAACTCATGTGGAATAGGAGCCCAAGTATCCCTCCCAAGGACAGCCTTTGGAAAATTCCATTAAGAGGGAGCAGCCGCAGCCAACTTAATGCTGTTTTTGATGTAAAGTTGAGCATTTGTTTAAGTGTTCTGCTAGATTGGAGCCTGACACCCTACACGTGAAGTGTGAGTCTGCTGAGTCACCTGACACTGAAGTGCCAAAACCTTTCATTAAGATTCTGGGGAATTACTGCTGAGTCATGTTGGCAAGTGGGTCCAGCTAGAATTCAAACCCCCAACCATGGAACTTGTTCTGCACAGATGTACTCCTGCACCCTTGACCTCCACTTCCTTTATTATAAATTGCCTGCTTGGAGCAGCATACAGCAAAGGGAGAGGGATTGGCTCTTCGGACCAGAGGTATCTAGAGAGCAATGACAGATGACTTGTATTTGCAAAAAGGTTACTTAAAGTATTTAGTTTATGTAATTTCATATAAAGTTCCATTGCCTGATTTTGCGAGTTACTTAGCAAGAACTAAAATAGGTAAGATACAGTAAACAAGCTATAAATCACATTGTTTTTGTTTTTCCATTCAAGGTTTATCATGAATTCTTCAAGAATGATCATGCTTATTTTTGTTTGTTCCCCTCCCCCCCGCTCCCCGCAATCTACGAGCCAAGACTGACATTCTGCAGGCAATCCATACAGAAACAAAGGTTTTGGAAAAGGTTTAGGAAAGTATGGGTCTAAATACAAAACTGAGATATGGGGTGAAGACATGATAATGATAAATGAAGGTAGGCCAACTAGCCCATTGGCAGAATTAATTTTGTTCCCAGAGATATAAAGGTACCCTAGTGCATTCACAATATTGCATGAATGAAGGTTCAGAGGAGAAAAGCACCTGATGTAGCATTCAGCAAGTTTATAGCTTAAACTAATAAGTTATTCAGTATACTGGATCTTCGATGTACCAAATGTAGTGAAGAAAATAAGGTTGCCATGGAAAGTACACAATCTTTTATTGGATGGTAGAGTCAACAGGCACATAAAATCAAAGTAATTTGTCGTTGTGTATATTACTGATCCTTGGAGATGCGATGACTTAGACACTTACTTTTAACTCATTTTTAAATAAAGATGTATGTCGTCTGTGTCAATACTCGAGATGCTCAATAGTTATTTTCTGTGATATTTGGGAAATTGCATCCTCTTTAAAGTGCATAATGGAGAGAGTTCTACATGGAGAAATGAGGTTTACACTTAATCTGAAATCTGTGCATAATTAAGAGTTCTGAGTAATTAAATTAACTTTGATTAGTTTAATCAGCCATCAAGGGGTAGTTAAAACATAGGTTTGATTCTTCCTATCCAGTACATTATTTTTACATTGGTGTAATTCCACTGACTTCAAAAGAGTATCTGTTGACTTACCTAAGTGTAAGTGGGAGAAGCATCTGGTCCAAAATTTGTGTGTCAAAGAATAAGACTAAGACTCATTTGGAATATACATAATTGTGCTTTAATAAAATTTGAGTATATACTATTGTGTCTACATAATACGGAACATCAGAGCTATGCAAATAACTCATTTTTCAGTTCACCATTGATACCAGACAATTAAAAAAAAACATTAATTTCAGGTTGACCCAAAAATGAAAATTTTTCAAAAGTTTTGGCAAACTCAAAAAAAATTTAAAAAAATGTTTCATGTAAAAAAAATGTTTAATTTGGCCTCAAATAAAATATTTCATTTTGATTTTCAGCTTTAAAAAATTATATCTATATATAACAATAAAATTGAAGGTAATTTTGAAATAAAAAGTCATTTTGAATAAAAAAAGAATTGTTTTGTTTAGAAAATATTGAAACTTTTTTTGATGTTGGGCGGGGGGTGGGATTTTTTGCTAGGTTGTTTTGGGAGCAGGGACAGCGAGGGTTACCAAAAAAGTTCAGTGAAATTGACATAAATTCATTAAATGTTTCAGTCAACTCCAAATTCCATTTTGCACTGAAAAAAAGGTTTTGGAAGAAAAATTTCACTCTGTTCTACACTAGATGCACACAACTAACCATATGTGTGTGGTTAAACAACAGACATATGTACCAAAACATTCAGACTTAAGTGCCTAAAGTTAGACATCTAAATTCACATTTAGGCCACATAAATATCAGACAAATTTTTAGGTGTCTAAATGTGGATTTATAGGCTTTTACATTTAAATTATCATTGTAGCATCTGATTCTGATCTAATTTGTGCTAATTTTATACAAGTGTATATCCAATGACTTCAACTGAGTTATTTTTGATTTACACTGGTGTAAGTGAGACCACAGTGAGACCCACAATAACAATGTTATTTGTCCTCTTTTATAGTGCTTTTCATTTTCAAAGTGCTGGACAAACAACTGCACTATGATGAAAACCTTGCTATGATGCCCTTTTATTCCATGGGGAAAATTTAGTTATTGCAAAGTGTGACTCATTATATACATGGCACCTTAACGCTAGTGATTATTCTGAGCCATCTTATCCCTCCTCATTTACATAAGCACAGTAATTGAGAAATTATTCAGCATCATGAAGAAATGCTACAGCAGCATGCGCTCTCCTTGCACCAGTGGATAGACTGATGTGGAAGGGGCAATGGGTGAGGCGATCAAACCTTGCATAGGCCAGGAAGCTACAGTTTTACTTCCAGATGTAGGTACTTTCCCTGGGTCAAATATATTACCCCAGTTTTAGCCAGTGTAACTGCACACATTTCAAAAGAGAATCTGACATACTGTCTGTCTTCATGTGGCTCTGGCCCCTCAAACCCATCTTTGGAGTCGAGCTATGTCATGCTATCAATACCATACTGTGCTTCCCTTGATAACATGGTGGTGGCTGCATTCATATGATACCTTTGTTAGGGTTCACAGCATGCAGCGTGTCCTCAGCAAACTGCAGTGCAAGTTCTGTTGCACTAATTTAGATGGATTATCTGCGCCAAAGGTGTTAACACGACCCACTCACTGTAAACAAGGTTCAGGGTTTGGGATACAGAGACCTCAGCCTGCTTAGTACCATGGCAAACACACCATTAACAATCCTTTTAACCTTTTAGTAAAGATACAGCAAAGACGGGGAAACTGTAAAGTATTAAGTAAGGTTTTCATTTTAACAACCTCTCTTGTTCCCTTTCCTTTCAACAGGAAAGAGTGTTTAGAAAGAAAAGCCCCCTTGTTTGACAATCTCTTAGATGATATTAAGGATGTTAATAACTTTCCTTTGGAGGAAAAGAGAAGTTAGTTGAGATGGACTGCAGCTGCTGTTGTTAAAGTCCAGTCCTGCTTCCTTTATGAAAAAACAAGACAAACACACACAAAAGGGGAGAGAAAAGAACAGCAAAGATAGACAATACAGCTTCTCTCTTTGGTGTTGTCTTACTTGCAGCCTCATTGCTGGAAAAACACAGGCACAGTACATGGCCAGTACATTAGCCACTTCGAGAACTGGCAAACTCATACCAGCATTGAGCTGTTTCAGACATTGCTTTTAGCTGCCTTTTTCTGGTCACCGGCTTATAGCAATGTTGGCCAGTCTTGGCCAGCTAAGCCAGACTCTTATTGGAAAGAAGGAAAAAGCAGACAGATAGGAAAGAAGAAAAAGTGGGAAAGGAAAATAACATAAAAAGGGGAGAGATGAGGTTTGACAAAGCCTCACATTCCAGGTGGTGTTTGGGATTCAGTCAGAGCTGCTGGAGGTGGCAATGTCATCTGGGTCCCTCCCTCCAGCCAAGTCTGGTGATGAAATCACTCAGGATGAGGACAACAAAGGCTCAAGACCCCAGAAGATGGTGGGAGTGGCAGCCATGATGGTGAGGCTCACTTCAGCAATGTTTCTCCCCAAAACCTCTTTCTTTAAAGATTCACCCTCCAAAAGGGAGTGATGGGTTAGAATAGCTCATCCCTCATTATTTTATCCCCTAAGTAGATAATGTCTGACATACCAATTTTGGTTCATTGATTTTTGGTCTCACTCTGTTCTTGTTTACCACGTATGATCTTAACGCACTCCTTAAGGTACATCAATAGACCTTTTTTGTTTGGACTAATTCAGTCTGTCTCCCTTTCATACCTTCTCCCATCAACATTTGTTGTTATAGGTTATTGTGACATTTCATGAACTTCTTACAGTTAACTCAAAATTAGGGTACATTTGGAGGCCCAATTATTCCAACAGTTCCACCACCACTTAAAGTGGTTGGTGCCTAAATCCTATCCACTTGCACCAGCTCAGACCCTTGCATTTAACATGGGGCAGATAGCAGATATGTAGTGCTTTGTTATGACAATATGTAGCTGCATACATCCTCCAAGGGACTTCCCTTGGCACTTCAGGCTTTCATGCAGTCTCATCTGCTATGTAAATGGAGAATATGACATGTAACTACTGAGTTTCAGCACTGTAGCAATTGCTTTTATTAAAAAACTTCGCATTTGATCCATTGTCCAGTGATACAATCTTCTGTATCATGTTTTCATTGCTTATTGTGAATTCTTGCAGTTAATGCAGCTCAGTTCAATAAGGATTGATTGAACCAGCCACTAAAAATTTGCACAGTAATATATAAAAATATACCAGTGAGGAGGGATTTTCCAAAATGGACCTAACTCTGCTCCCATGGAAATCGATGGGAATTTTACTTTTGACATCAGTGAGAGCAGAGTAACGCCAACATGGAGTGCTTTTCAGAATCCCAACTGTAATGTCAAAACTGCATCCCCAAGATTGCAAAGTGGGCCTGTGGCGGTCTACGCCCCCCCCCCCCCCCCCACCACCACCCCTCCATCATATAAACAGGGGTTAGAGGGCAGAAGCGCACCACCTACAAGTCCTTTCCCAGGCTTTCCAGATGACCAGGTCAGGATCTAAAGTCAAAAACACAGGTGATGGCCCCTAGGATCGGGGCAGTGCAGCCTAGCGGCCAGAGTTCAATAGAGCCACCCTTGGGATGCAGGGCAGCATGGCCTAGCAGGCAAAGTTCAAAAGAGCCACGATTGGGATGCAGGCAGTGTGGGCTAGCAGCCAGAGTTCAATAAATCTGTCCTTGGGATGCAGGGCAGCATGGGCTAGCGGTGGTAGCCCCAGTAGGGGGGCCCAGGCCCACCCAACTTCACTGAGCCCCAACCCAGGGCCCTAACAGCGGCAGAGTAATTTGCCACTGATTCAGTGGCGTGGTCCTACCGAAACACACTGAGGTTTCCCAGGCAGGAGATACCACTCCATCTCCCTCCCTAGGTCACTTCCTACCAGTATCTGCACTGAGGTCTCCCATGAGGCTTCGGATTCTCCATGGTCTGTTGTGCCAGTCACCTCCTATGGCTCCTCCAGTCGCAAGGGTTCAAGCAGGCCTGGAGCTGCTCTGGTTCCCAGCACAGACAGGGGCTGTGGCTGTTCCTCCACAGGAGCTTCTCAGACAGGTCCTTCCCCTGCAGCCTCCAGCCCAGAATGAGCTGGGATTCCTCCCTTTACACTGCTAAAGCATTTGGAGCATGCCCAGTCCCGTCTGGGAGGCAGGACTTCCGCTGTCAATAATTTGGGCTTAACCCTGCCTGGGCTAGTGGGGTAAACAGACCCCATCATGGGGTCCAATTGAAAATATATCCTAATTGCCTCCGAGAGGTCATAGCATTCCATGGTTGGAGTAAAACAAGAAACTATTGAAATAAGAGGAAGGCAGTATGCGGGATGTACATTTTGAAAGATGGCAGAATGTAATAAATATGTGTCTATCGGCTCTCTCAAACCAGCCTGTTTAATTATACTAATAAGAGGAAGTAAAAGTAAAATGATGAATTGCTGCAAGGCATAAAATTTGTTTTCATAAAAGTACTTCTCTGGGGAAGACGTTATTGACAGAACATAATTAAAATCCTTATTTTCACAGCAAGTGCGACATTTTAAAGAAAAAAATGGGACTCTTGGGGAAGGTGACTAGACTTGATCTGAGTCATATGACTGAAGATGGCAGGCTCTTCCTTCACTAACCATAGACATGTAGGGCTGGAAGGGATCCCACAAAGCCATCAAGTCCCACCCCCATGAGCGGTGTTCGTCCAACCTGGTTTTAAAAATCGAAATGCATTTTTCTACTCAATATGAGAAATAAGTATGTTACGCTTTCTTTTGTCATGTGTAGTTAAAACATATAATTGCTGCATACAATGGCCATGATTAAACTATTTTTAATTTTATATTTGCAGGTAGATGTTATAACTAAGGCATATGTGGCAGTAGGGAATTCAGGGTAATGTTAATTACCTGCAAAGATTTAATGACCACAGTGTTTATTATATATTATCACTATTATTACAAGTAGCAATTAGATACCCAACACTAGTGTATCTGCTGACTCTTCACAGTTACATCCGTGCCAAACAACCTCCCCAAAATGTGAAACATATAATACCTCCTGTACAGAGCAGCCTCTCTGTAAGGATCCATGAGGGTGGATAGCAGCCAGGGCTTGAGCACATAGACTTCTTCAGGCTTTGGCTCAGGGACTAAGTATCAGGAGGTCCCAAGACCTACAGCTAGAGGAAAGTCTGAGCACAAAGCATCCTTCACATCTTATCTAATGGTGGCCAGGTAACTATTCGGGTGCACGTCCTACAAAGTCATATTAAAAAAGTGAGAGTTTGACGCCGGAGGCTCCCTGTCTTCAGCTCCTGCAAGCTTTGCTCTTGGGCCAGGCACATGAAATAAAGTTCCTTCCAGGTACAACTGTCATGGCAGGGCATTAGCAAGGTGATAGATCCTATAGAGATTTGTAGATAGCAATCAGCATGTTGAATTTCACTTGAGAGTGAACTGGCCACCAGTGTTGATTATGGACCATGTGTGTAATATCTTCTTATTAACCAGCCCTAAGTAGAAGTTGGACAACTGCTTCTTTGCCCTTCCCAGAATGTTCGAATGGCCTTCAAGGTTAGCCTTCAATCAGAATCTGTCTCTGAGAAAAGCTGGTGCAAGCTTGAAGATGAAAGAAAATATTTCTAGCCACTGCTGCTAGCCAGGAGTTCAGACACAGAAAGGATTCAAATGGGCATTTAGGTCCATATCCTCAAAGCTTTTTAGGTGCCTAACTCCCACTGGAATCAAAGGTTCCTAAATACCTTTGAGGATCTGGGTCTCAGACACCATGGTAATGAACATGACAATAGACTAAACTAAAGTAGAACAGAATAGAAATATGATACAGAGATTGCTCAATTTGATAACAGGTGGGTAAATGTACTTAAATGATGGAATAACCATAGTCTTGACATAGATTAAAAGTGCTTCTCCTGTCTACCAATATATACCTAATATCACTGAACACTGAAATGCTGCTTACGTGAGACAGCCTGGCCGGAAGCATGAGTGCATCCAAAATGTGGCAGATGTATGTTACATGCTCTTGGATTTTGTTAGCCACCACTTTACCTAGGGAAAATCTCAGCAGAGCCCATTAGAATCCTTCAAATAGTCACTGCTGGTTACTCTTGGTTTCTGCTGGGGACCAACAGCCCCAGGAAATCAGCTGCCTCATCAACCAGTAGATAAATAATATTGGTCCAATATCAATTTGGTGACTAGAGCCAGATGAACATTTTTAATTGGCATTTCCTTGAGGGAAATTGACCTCAGTCACCTTTCCCAGAAAAGGGAGTTAAACATTAATTGGAAGTATATTAATATCAAGTCCTGGGATTTTTCAGCAAGGGCCAAACCACAGCATGCCTGAGAGTTGACAGCAATGTGACCTCTCTTCAGAATCCTGTCAATAAAAGGCATTTTTCACTGGCTGTAACCAGCAACAAGGACCAGGATCCAGCTCACAGTTGTTTGAGTGAAAATTTCCCAGACCTTCTAATTGTGAAATGTATGAAATTCCATCAGAGAAGGCAGAAAGCTAAATCTGATCCCAAGTTACACTATACCAGTTTCTGCCAGCACAGTTTTGGTGCAGGGCCCTTGGGTGGAAAATGAAAGCTCTCTTCCCTCATTCCTACCCTCCACCTTCAGGGTGACAGTCTGTACCCCTGTGTTCACTCTTTTTTACAAGACTATGATCAATTTTGTGCAAAATCTGCCTTACGGGGTACTCTTTGAAATCTCATGGTCTGCTGAACATTATTGTCCTGGTAAAATATGCATGGCAACATTGTATGTACAGTTATAAGAGTCTACGCTATTACATTACTGAGACGTGTGCTAAGTTTAGAAAAGCAGGCACAAACCAATTCCTCAGAGACAAAGGGGAAACTGATGCCTCAGCCAGGTGCTAACAAAATAAAATGAGCTATTACCTGGTTAAGTGGCCATTCTTTGGCAAGAAAAGTTATGTTGGTGAGAAATTCCTGGAGGAAAGAGCACATTTCTGGGGGAAAGTCTGCGACTGGGAGTTTGCTGGTGTTGCCCTACAGTGTAATTCATGAGTGGCTGGCTATAGCACTTATACAGTATAGCTGGGAGTGATTTACTTGCTGGAGGCTATGTGTGAGCAGGCCAGAAGTGGTGGCTCTCACAGTGAAGCAGTGTGAAAAGCACCCCAGGTTGGAGAACTGAGGAGACATAGTTGTTCAACTGTCCACATTGTACCCTGTCTAATGTCAGTCCCTCCCCCTTCCATTTGTGCTGCCCAGGAAAGTTATGTGGTCTTTGAAAATTCTCTGATTCAATTCATGCCCCATGCAGCCTTTGCCAATGGATCTCCAATGGAGCCCAGGCTGCAACCTGAAACTGCCATCCCTTGCTCCTTCCTGCAGCTCACCAGCAAAAATTAACCAAAGACAGAGTGTCTATTCCCTTTGGTGTCGACATCACTTCCACAGCTCCAAAGACATTGCTCAGGATCTGCTCGATCTTCTCTGTAAATTATGGTGAAAGTTGCTTACAGCATGTCATAAATATAAAGGGAAGGGTAAACCCCTTTGAAATCCCTCCTGGCCAGGGGAAAGCTCCTCTCACCTGTAAAGGGTTAAGAAGCTAAAGGTAACCTCGCTGGCACCTGACCAAAATGACCAATGAGGAGACAAGATATTTTCAAAAGCTGGGAGGAGGGAGAGAAACGAAGGGTCTGTGTGTCTGTCTATATGCTGGTCTTTACCGGGGATAGACCAGGAATGGAGTCTTAGAACTTTTAGTAAGTAATCTAGCTAGGTATGTGTTAGATTATGATTTCTTTAAATGGCTGAGAAAAGAATTGTGCTGAATAGAATAACTATTTCTGTCTGTGTATCTTTTTTGTAACTTAAGGTTTTGCCTAGAGGGGTTCTCTATGTTTTTGAATCTAATTACCCTGTAAGATATCTACCATCCTGATTTTACAGGGGGGATTTCTTCATTTCTATTTACTTCTATTTTTATTAAAAGTCTTCTTGTAAGAAACTGAATGTTTTTTCATTGTTCTCAGATCCAAGGGTTTGGGTCTGTAGTCACCTATGCAAATTGGTGAGGCTTTTTATCCAACATTTCCCAGGAAAGGGGGGGTGCAAGTGTTGGGAGGATTGTTCATTGTTCTTAAGATCCAAGGGTCTGGGTCTGTAGTCACCTAGGCAAATTGGTGAGGCTTTTTACCAAACCTTGTCCAGGAAGTGGCGTGCAAGGTTTTGGGAAGTATTTTGGGGGGAAGGACGCGTCCAAACAGCTCTTCCCCAGTAACCAGTATTAGTTTGGTGGTGGTAGCGGCCAGTCCAAGGACAACGGGTGGAATATTTTGTACCTTGGGGAAGTTTTGACCTAAGCTGGTAAAGATAAGCTTAGGAGGTTTTTCATGCAGGTCCCCACATCTGTACCCTAGAGTTCAGAGTGGGGGAGAAACCTTGACACAGCAGGAGGTACCTTAGGATGTTAGCCATCCGGATAAATGAGCAGCCCCATACCCAGAGCAATTACATATAGATCTTGCATAGCCTTTTCTTCTACAGCTTTATCCTCCAAGGCCAGCTATCTAGCAGTGATCAAGCAACGATAGTCTTTTTATTTTCTCCAGTGTTTTCTATATTACTCTCTGCACGAGCCACAAAGGAGTATCATAGATCACTGCTTTTTTCCTACATACAAGCCCTCTTGGAACTTTGCTGTAAAATATGATGTTATTTTAAACATAAAGATGGAGAATGTAATTACAAACAGCCAGTAGCATGTTGAATTCACTCACCAGTCAAACCAGTCAGAATAACCTTCATCAAGAATGAGAAATCTCCACGTTAGTAGCTATTCATATATGCATCAATTTACACATCTCCTTTAGCTTTCAAGTCAGAAGCAGTGGTATTAGCATCAGCTGACACAGACATCATGACTGTGATGGATGGTGCTCAGGAAATGAGTACTGTTGCTCTCACTGCAGTCGGATATTTATATAAATAAAGTGAGGAGGTTGTATTAGATTTGGAGGAGCCAGCCTCTCATGTACAGTCACCAAAGCCATCCCAGCAAGCAATATGGAAATACATGAAATTATGTGGTAATTTAAGAAATGTCTGATATCTCTCTCTATGGCCAGCATGAGGCCTCTAAGCCTCTAAGCCTCTTCAGACTATATGTTTCGTGAATGATTGGCATTTAAAATACCTATTTCAGCTACATTAAAGAGGACACTGGCAGCCCATCTAGCCCTAATTCTTCACTTGCCCTGCAAGTGTTGTAAGCGCTCAGGTTCTAAATATGTTTTTCTTTCTGAATCCACCATTCCATCACCAAGAAATTAATAGGGGGAAAAAACAATGCCCACTGCATTTGAGGGCCTAAGTGGCAGGCATGTGCCGCAATTTGCTGCTGCAAACCCCAGAGGAAGCGAAAGTTAATGAATACTCTGCGAGAGGATTGTACCCACTGGTCCACTTGCACCTTGTATTATGCCTGGCAGAAGCCACATGCACAACTCCATCAGAGAGATGATGCCTCTTCAAAGTAACAATAAACTGCAGTGAAGGGAGAACCTAGTTGCCATCACTTGCCCTTGTGATGTACAGGCCCAGACTGGGGTGGGCCCTCAAAACCCCTAAGTACCTAGACCGTATCCTGAAAGCTCCTCTAAGAACTTGTGGAACTTCCCTTTCCTTGAGGGAAAGTCAGAATCAGGGCAGAACTCCCTCTGGCTCTGGCAAAATGTGTTCATGTACAAACAATGGCAAGGTGCGGGGGAAGGGCAGGGTATGGGGTTATGTCAAAGATTAAAGTATTTTATTACTCATTTACTCCTTTTAATTTCTTTCAGATGTTGGTAGCAATTTATTATACAGTATCTCCTTCTATATAATTTATACAGACTGTGATCTATTCCCAGCTCTGCCATTCACTCGCTGTGTGACCTCTCTCTCTGTGCTTCTGTTTCCCCTCCCAACTTTTGTCCATGTTGTCTAATTAGATTATAAGTTCTTCAGGCCAGGGACAGTCTCACTGCTTGTACGTACAGGGACTCCAAGGCCTAGCACAATGAGGCCCTAATTTCATTTGGGGAGGCTAGAAGCTATTGTAACATAAATGCCAAAAAAATAATATAATCATGCATAATTTTGCATCCCTAAATTGCCTGCAGGGTGCTGGGTTGTTCTGGGGTTTGGGAAATGGAACAGGGAGTATTTCTCATCTCCCTCATTGGGTGAATAAAATTAATAAAGAAACAAATAAGACCAATCAAATGGTTTCAGTAAACTCAGCTTTTATCAATAGCAGGTAATTGTAAATTTATTTTGATTTAGGAAAGGAAACAAAGACTTACATTTTAGACCAATCGCCTCTCAAAGAATAAAATAATTGCAGCTATGAAGAAATTACAATATTGAGTTTTCTATTTATACAGCTTATAGAACGAAAATAAATGGATCAAGAAGATCTCAGTTTGGTGTTCCAGAGTCAGCATTAACAACTGCTGGATAACAATTACCTCCAATGAAATACATCTCAATACATGTAAAAATTTGTTTGGAGACCTGAGCAGGGAGAATGCATAAAAACCATAACTAGCCAATTAAAATGTTGCTGATTATTACAACAATAAACAAACAATGAAACTTTGCTGTCACACAACTTTTACCGAAGGATTTCAAAGCATTTTACCAACTTTCATTAGTTAGACCTCACAACATCTCTGTGCGGTAGGTATAATGCAAACGCGAAATAAGACTTACACAAAGGATAATGATTTCCTAAAGTCACACAGAAAATCAGTGGCTTAGATTTATGGCCCTGATTCTCAAATGTCCTCTATGTGAGCAGACCCGCTGCACCAGCATAGAGTTGCACAGAAGCCATTGGAATCGTGTGTACAGTTGGTCTGCCCACATGGAGTACATTCCAGGATGGCAGCCCATGTGGCCTCTCAGTTAGGTGTCTGACACAAGCAAGGCATATTTCCCCTTCTTAGTGGCTAAGGAATGGTTTTAAAAATAACATCTGTACTGTCTATGTAATGTATGTTGGAAAAAATAGACTACAATAAAAATACTTTAATACAATAATGTATGCTTATATGCATTGCCACTCTCCTTAAAATTGTGTTTGAATAATCTAGCTCCAATATTTCTTGTTGTTTCTATAGTACTCTTTGCTAGCTAATTTTGTAAGTGGGTCTGATTGGGCTCATTGAATTCATCATTTTGGTTTGACACATTAATCTCTGCCTCTCCTTTGAAAGATAATCTGCATTTAATGGCTATGTTATGTAATATGCAGAAAGCCAGGAATATCTTTCACACTTTCAGAGGGCAGTATTTTAATGTGTCACTAGATTTATCTATGCATCAAAATCTCATTTTTAAGATGCCAAAAGTGTTTTCTGTTACCAATGAGTGAGTTTTTGAACATTGTTATAATGTGTTTCTGAGAAAGTTTGAGAATTAGAAATCAGAACCATTTAAGAGTTTTCCAAGGGATAGCCATAATCACATCAAACAAGAAAAAGAAGGTTATAAATTAAATTTAAATGACACACAATAATTTCTGATTAATAATTACTTACCCCCAAACCAACCTTTTTGACAGTTACTGTTCTCAAATAGTGCTGCGGAATGAGTGTCTAACATTTGTTATCATGTGATGTGGGATACCTGAGGTTGGGAAGGGGATACGTTCTGGTTTTGATGTGCATGTAACCCTCATTAATTTCATTTTGTGTCCTGCTTACATGCTATAATCATAGCATGATTTTTTTGTGACTACACCATGGGCTCAGTCCTGTTACCTGATCTGAGCATGCAAACTATTACAACCCTTGTTGGCATAATCCATTTTCACATTACAGCATATGTCAAGAGTGCAATACCTGACAGCATACAACTTCTAGATATAAAGAGTGAATGTGCTCTCTGTTCCTAAAACATTCTTCAACATCACAGATTCCTGGAAATTAGAGACATTAAAGACCCACTGGGACATTTAATCTATTCCACAGCAAGTGCAGGATTGCTCGTTGACATTGCCTTTGCTAGCACAGAGCTTCTCAAATTTGGTCTGTGGAGAGGTTGCGGTTGGATTGCGGAGAGCTGGCTGCTCCCCTGGTGCTGGCTTTCCAGATGCTAAATGGTATTAAGACAGCCAAATAGACATTAAAGATCATTTTAATGTAAGCCAGGGCACTGTTGTTAAACATATACACATATGAACATATACATATAAATTCTTAATTTTTGTTCATAGTCTCTTCACCTGATTCACTAGGGATGCCATTTTACAAGCTCTGTGGACTTGGAAGTCAGTGAAGTCAACGAGAGTTCAACTCACAAGGATTTTCCAGACTGGAAACTATTTTTGTGTCTCTTCTCCAATTCCCTCCTGTTCGATAATGTCTTTCTGAGATGAGAAACAGAGTGCATTGCCCCAGTTGTGATCAAACCAGAACCAATGGAGAAGGATTATTACTTCCCTGCTCTCTGATGTGGTCCTCTGTGTATGATGCCCAAAAAGAGCTTATTTTGCTGCCATAACTCATTGCAAACTCATATCTGATTTGCTCTACTACCTCCTCTAGACTGTTCAGCATTAATGTTGTTTAGGTTTCTCCATCTGAGTTTCTGATTGACTTTTCCCAGTTGAATTATCCTGCATTTGTATGAGTTGAATCTTATTTTATTTTCTGCCTGTTTCTAATCTCTCTATGCTCCTTTATTTATTTTTTCTGTCCTCATTGTTAACAGCTCCCTCTCACTGCAAATTTCATTAATAGGCTGTTTATTCCTCCCTTTCATGGAGATCATTAATGAAGATAGTAAAACTCAACTTACAACAGGTACCCAATAGATACCTCATCCAAACTCTATACATTGCCACTTACAATTATCCTTTGTTAAGAGTTCTTCAGGCAGTTTTGATTCCATCTGACTATGCTCATATATAAGCCAATTTCAGGCCATGTGACTATGTTCATATCCAAGCCAATTTGAATTAATTTTGAGAGACACTGTCAAATGCTTTATTAAAACTAAATATATTACAGTTATTGCTTTCCATTCATCCACTAATTTTGCAATTCTATCAAAAAAAGCAATCAACTTTGTCTAGCAAGAGCTGTACTTTGTGAATTCACACTGTTTATTGCTAATGGTTTCATTATCCTCCAGAAGTTTAGTGATAATTTTTTTCTTAACATTTGTTACTTAGTTTGCTAACGATATAAGTTAGACTTATGGGGTCGTAATAGCCAGTATCTGTCTATCTAGCTAAGTACCCACCATCATTGTATCTGAACAACTTTCATTTCTGAAGCTCAGTAGCAGGTAACATTTGTTTTTATCTAGTTTTCTGTTATAGCTTCTATAAACTCATATGCTATGTCTCTAATAGTGGTTTCAAGTGTGTGTGTGTGTGTGTGTTATGAAGCCTAAAGCTGTTCTTTTATGATCACAGGAAATACCTGGCTTTTATCTATAATTTCTAGACTATTGACTCTCTACTATACTGTTTCACCTCCATATTTCCCCCTTGATAATTTTTACCACTGAGCACTGACTGGTTTGCTATGCTCTTCCTTGCACAGATTAAAATGATACATTAATCCATTTATGTTTCAAGGCCTTCATTCTAGGCTTTCAGGGCCTTCATTTTTCTTCCAGGTACCTGCAACTCGGTAAGCCTCCTCTCTCCCAACCAACCTCATAAGCATCCCAGTCACCAAAAGAAAATCACTTCCCAACTGGATTCTCTACATAGCAGTATGGTCTACCTCAGCTAGATCTACCAGCAAACAACCTGCATCCAATCCCAGAGTTCAGTACATTCACTCATGAAGAAGTACTGGGCACCCCAAAGGACTCTTGACCCATGACCTTGAATTTGGCCCAGGCCCTCATTGGCTGGCAAAAGAGAGTTATGAGCCCCTGGTGCCACTCATGAATTGAATAACTAGGGAAGAACTCTTCCCTTTCTTCTTAAACCATGCAATAGTGCAACCAATACTGAATAAACCCACCCTGAATACATCAATTCTAGCCAACTACCATAGAAATGTCAAACCTTCCATTCCTGACCAAGCTCACAGAGAACCTACCCAAAGGTCAAACACAACCTTATTTGCTTGAAACTAATATCCTATATATGTTGCTACCTGGATTCAGGCCAGGACATGGGATGGAAACAACTTTAGTGGCACTGATTGTCATCTGTCACATGATTCATGGATTCATAGATATTAAGGTCAGAAGGGACCATCATGACCATCTAGTCCAAGCCCCTGCAGGCCACAATGCAGGCCAGAGAATCTCACCCACCCACTCCTGTGATAAACCTCTCACCTATGTCTGAGCTATTGAAGTCCTCAAATCGTGGTTTAAAGACTTCAAGGTGCAGAGAATCCTCCGGCAAGTGACCTGTGCCCCATGTTGGAGGAAGGCTAAAAACCTCCAGGGCCTCTTCCAATCTGCCCTGGAGGAAAATTCCTTCCCAACCCCAAATATGGCGATCAGCTGAACCCTGAGCATATGGGAAAGATTCACCAGCCAGATACCCAGGAAAGAATTCTCTGTAGTAACTCAGATCCTACCCCATCTAACATCTCATCACAGGCCATTGGGCCTATTTACCATGAATATTTAAAGATCAATTAATTGCCAAAATCATGTTATCCCATCATACCATCTCCTCCATAAACTTATCAAGTTTCATCTTAAAGCCGGATAGGTCTTTTCCCCCACTGCTTCCCGATCTACCTTTTGTAAAACCATGTTGTATTTGTCCCATTTACCATTGACCTCAATGTCCTTAACTACTTTCTCCTTCAAAAATTTTCCCAAGATCTTACATACCACAGATGTCGAACTAACAGGCCTGTAGTTACCCGGATCACATTTTTTTTCCCTTTCTTAAAAATAGGAACTATTTTAGCAGTTCTCCATTCATACTGTACAACCCCCTGAGTTTACAGATTCATTAAAAATTCTTGCTAATGGGCTTGCAATTTCATGTGCCAATTTCTTTAATATTCTTGGATGAAGATCATCTGGGCCCCCCGATTTAGTCCCATTAAACGATTCAAGTTTGGCTTCTACCTCAGATATGGTAATATCTACCTCCATATCCTCATTCCCATTTGTCATGCTACCATTATCCCTAAGATCCTCATTAGCCTTATTAAAGACTGAGGCAAAGTAATTGTTTAGATATTGGGCCATGCCTAGATTATCCTTGACCTCCACTCCATCCTCAGTGTTTAGCGGTCCCACTTCTTTTTTTGTTTTCTTCTTATTTATATGGCTATAGAACCTTTTATTATTGGTTTTAATTCCCTTTGCAAGGTCCAACTGTACTTGACTTTTAGCCTGTCTCACTCTATCCCTACATGTTCTGACCTCAATAAGGCAGCTTTCCTTGCTGATTCCTCCCTCTTCCACTCCCTGTATGCTTTCTGCTTTTTCTTAATCACCTCTCTGAGATGCTTGCTCATTCAGCTTGGTCTACAACTCCTGCCTATGAATTTTTTCCCCTTTCTTGGGATGCAGGCTTCTGATAGCTTCTGCAGCTTTGATTTAAAGTAATCCCAGGCCTCCTCTGCCTTTAGATCCATAAATTCTTCAGTCCAATCCACTTCCCTAACCAATTTCCTTAATTTTTGAAAGTCAGCCCTTTTGAAATCAAAACCCCTAGTTGCAGATTTATTTTTATTTATCCTTCCGTTCAGTTTCAACTGAATTAGCTCATGATCACTTGAACCAAGATTGTCCCTTACAACCATTTCTTCTACGAGGTCCTCACTACTCACCAAAACCAAATCTAAAATGGCATCCCCTCTAGTCGGTTCAGCAACTACTTGATGAAGGAATCCATCAGCTATCACATCTAGGAAAATCTGAGCCCTATTGTTATAACCAGCACTCGTCCTCCAGTCTATATCTGGGAAGTTAAAGTCTCCCATATCACGCAGATTCCATTAGTATTTACTTCATTAAAAACATTAAAGAGGGATCTATCCATATCCAAATTGGATCCCGGTGGTCTATAGCACACCCCAAGCACTATCACAGGGGAGACTCTAGTAGTTTTCTTCCCCAATGTGATTTTTGCCCAGATGGACTCTGTCTTATCCATTCCATTGCTTCTTATTTCTTTACAGTCTACCTCATCATTGATATACAATGCTACTCCACCACCTTTACCTTTATTTCTGTCTTTTCTAAACAGCACATACCCTTCAATACCTGTAGTCCAGTCATGACTACTATTCCGCCATGTTTCTGTTATCCCTATAATATCTGGTTTCACTTCCTGCACCAGTAGCTCTAGTTCCTCCATTTTGTTACCTAGGTTCCTCGCATTGGTGTACAAACATCTTAATTTTTGCTGTTTGGCCTCGCTCACATTCTGTACCCGATTAGAAACGGTCATTCTACAGCCAGTATGAACTATTAGACTGGTATCCACACTGCCCTTCCTCCTTATGTCCATTCTCCTACGCACGGCTGTATCCTTTCTCACTTTGTTTTCTTCCCTCTCAGTGCTAAAATCTGGCATGGAGATTTGGCATGGGGTTTGTGATGGATGATGATGGCTGGGTGAAGAATTCTGCTGTCAGTGGATGATGGGCAGGCACCCGTCTCATACTCTTAGACCTCTCTGAAACATTCAATACTGCTGACCATGGCATATCTCTGTCCCACCTCAGAGAGGTGGCATGGGTCCATGGGAATGAAATAAAGTGGTTTAAGTCCTTTCTGGAGAGCTGAAGATCAGTGATGGGAAACTGCATTGCCTCCTCTTAGACATCTCACTTGTACAGTCCCTCCCACAAGGATCAATTCTCTCACTCTGGCTGTCCTATTCAACATCTACATGCAGCCACTAGATGAACTAGTCAGATAACATGTAATCAAGTATGCAGATGACCCACACCCCTTCCTTTCATACACTACATATGAACATGCCACTCAAGAAGATGCCTCAGTGCTTGGATGAAATAGCTCATGGATGAAGAACAGCTAGCTGAAGCTGAGCAAGGCAGATGTGGGGCTAAGGGGCAAAGGAAAACATTTTGAAGAGTTTACAGGGATGGTGCAGTCTCTTTTGGTTGAAGGTAGACACCCACATTTGGTCGTTTCAGTCTGTACTTTAGGAGTACTCCTGGATTCCTTGCTGACACTAACCTCTCACACAGCAGCATTCACAAGTAACTCTTTCTACCATCTCCAGTCAGCTAGGACACTCCATTCCCTTGTGGATGATGACCTGGTATCTATACATGCCTTCATAATCATCCATCAGGACTACAGCAATGAACTGTATCTGGGCATGAAGTTTTCAGCATTTAGGAAACTCTGAGTAGTCCAGAATGTAGAATGCTGCAGTGTGTCCTCAGCAATATGTATTACCACAAGCACATCAATCCTGCCCTCCACTCTCTACACTGGAGTCCCATCGAATTTCAAGCTCTAGGTCCTTATCTTCAAAGTGCTGAAAGGCCTAGGATTAGGATATCTAAAAGATTGTCAAAAGCTCTGGAGTGAGGACCCTGGTTGACATCTCCATTCCTCTTGCACAATGGAATTTTTTATCATAAGGTGCATGAGAAAACTTTCTCAGGGCTGGTCCCAGACCGTGCAATGAACTCATACAGGAAATAAGGACCACTACAGGCCTCCCCACCCTCTGCTCCAAGGGCAAGGTGCACTTTTTCAATGTTACCTTCTCTAACAAACACATAACAGTATGTATGTTTAAAAAATCCTCAAAACCAAAACGCTACCAAAACAAAACCATATACTGCACACACTGCTCTCTCAATGGGGAGAGAATGAAAGAACAAACCTCATGTGACAGACGACAATCATGTCATTTAATGCGCTACTGGAGTGGGCTCAGATAATACCATGAGGAGGGTGGTATAAAAACAAATAGGATAGAATAGGTTAGGATAGAACTGTCATCTCCTTCCTCCCCATCAGATCTCTTATATAACTACTATCATTAACTCTATTCGACCTCTTCTGTCTTGTTAAAAAATGATGCTACCACCTTTGACACCCATGCAGGAACCCATTCCAGTCATGCTACCATTTATATCAATGACAAATCTTCAGGGGAAATACCTTATGTGGCTCCCCCTTGTTTGCTGATAAACCTGTCAGATCCAAGCCCCTGTTTCCACACATTAATGGAGCACTGATGGAGAATGCTCTAATCACCTTTCCCAGATCAATTTCTTTGGTTACTTTCATTCACAGGATATGAAATTATTGTTCCAAGTGGTTCATAGGCCTCTTCAGATCATGTCTGAAAACTTTCTGTTTACATTAGCCTACTATTGAAATTCCTTCACCATATTCATAGTTCCCATCCCATATCTCTACCACATTCATATTTCAACGTTATCCTTTCTACCGGCTCTTGGTTGTTTTTCCTTCCTCTCTGTTTGAGTCCATGTTAGGATTCCACCATATGGAGCATGCTTCCTGTGGGTATGCAAAACAGTAAAGTATTCTCTCCTACTTCTGTATATAAAGCACTTCGTGAGACTCTTTCTATGACTGATGTTGGTTGAAAATAGTGTATTGTACTATTCTGATGCAACTCTAAAAATCTCTCTAATTCCTCCCACAAAGAAGAGTGCAGTGCGTTAATCAAATCAATACTTCCAGCACACTTGTTTCCCGCTGAGCTATAAAGAACTGAGTCTCTTCTCACACTGGTGTAAATTAGCAGTATCTCCACGGAAGCCAACTGAGTTATACTCATGGAGAACCGGGCCTGATATATGTTTTATCCTTTAACTGTAGGAAAGCATCTCCTGTCTCATCATTCACTTTAGCTTTTTAAAAGAGGTACAAATAATATTTTTCTACCTTTCCCCTCCCCACTTCAGACATGTATATGACCAGCAAATGTTGTGAGTAGAATGTATGCAGGAAGGAAGCATTACACACCTCTCCTTTTACAGTCTAAACAAATTACTTAGATGCTTAAAATCCATAGCAACAGTTTGCATCCTATTAGGGAAACAATAATTGAACACAAATGAAATACCTTGGAAATTGCAATTGCAATTGCAGTTGCACACAATTTTAAAACAGTGGCTTTCACCTTTCACTTTTTTATGACATGACTCATTTTGAGCATGTAGGTTCCACAGAAGATCACTGAGGCTAAATTAATTACTTATGTGCCCCTTTTAATTTAGTGATATAGAAATAAATTTTGTAGAGACAGACATACAGATATTTTTTATGAACAGGATCCTGAACCTTTTCTTTAGTTTTTACTTAGCTGTTTTTCACCAGACTTAACTGTGAGTTACTAGAAAATACCTTCTATGATAAGGAGATTTACAAAGAACAGAAAAATTCCTGAGTCAACCATTTATCTGCTACTGAATTCTTTGAACTAAGTTTAGTTCAAGCAAGAGATGTCCTAAGCAATTCATTTATTTTAATATGGTACAAGTAGTCTGGATATAGAGTACAGCTTGCAGTTAACGCTATATTAAAATAAAGAGAAAAGAAAAAAAGCCTGGAGGTTTCACAGTGCACATGATGAAACCTGAACAAAGCTTTGTATCCTAAGACCCTAGCTCAATAGAGGTTAGGGATCTTTTAGAAGTGATCCCATTATAGCATACCCTGCAACCCTGCTGAGGTTGGTGTTGAATATAATCCAAGAATTATCCTAACCAGAAACAACTTGTGTCAATGGTGGTGAACACGAGGAGGAAGAATGCATGTAAAAGTGTGTAGGTTTTACTGAACTCATAATCAATGATCAATGAAGATTCTTGGAGGTATGTTCTTAATTCATTAGAAGGGCTCTCTTATACCCCATTGGTTTCAGTGGATACAATTTAAAATCCTTTGCACTGAGTAGGACTTTTAGCTGGAAATTGGAACACACACATTTTTAGATGATATAACCGTTAATTTACTCATTTAAGTTTGTCAGGACTAGGGATTCAAGAACCTCCTTTAGTACAGGAATATGTTTCATAACGGGTTGTGGAATCCCCATTATTGGAGGTTTTTAAGAACAGGTTGGACAAACACCTGTTAGGGATGGTCTAGGTATACTTGGTTCTGTGTCATCCTGGGGGGTGGAGCGGGGGCATCTCTTCCACCCCTACATTTCTGTGATATTATATTATTATATTTCTATGTTATTACACCATAGAATACAATGGGCCAGATCATCATCCACTTTGGTCCACACCAAAAATTCAGTTATAACATGCTTATTTTTATCACCATAAAAAGGGATATGGAGTGTAGCAATTCACCGAAACAATGTAGCAGACCAGGATGAAAACAAATGAACCAATCCAAGTGTCTATATAGTTGATACAATCAAGAACCATGGTATTTTTTCTGGTATTCACACCAAATAATTAGTGAATCAAAAAGCCCGTCTTAAAAAAAAAAAAACACCTTTCATTTGAATTATACTTATGGGTTATTTCATTCCTTTGAAGGAATTTTCTCCCATTTGCAGTTGTGGTTACTGCAGCCCTTCGGCAGCTTTACTGTTGAAAAGTTCAAGATACAACTCATAATTGCATCAGTAACGTACATTTATCACTGGCAAGGGTTCTGTGCTGTATGAAATGAATTACTGCAATAGACATGTCATGCAATAGCATCTCATTATCCTCCCCCTCCTCCTCCTCGTTCTTTTTCTAAACCTTCTACAATGAGCAGGTCAAAGATGATGATCAGTATAACAGACAAAAGTGATTCCTGAGAAAGTTCAAGGAGCAAAAAGATATTCTTTAAAGTGAAGCTGTAGTTGTGGAGTGAATAATCAACATCATGTTCAGTACACTGCAAAATGAAGCTGTTATACTAGGATTAAGTGATCTTGCAAGATGCTGCACACTCTGGCTTCATTCCAGCTAAACACTTAGGCATATGCTTGACTTCACCATATGGGTGGCTTCATTGACTTCTACAAGACTACTTATGTGCTTGAAGTTAAGCACATGCTTAAGTGCTTTCCTGGATCAGGGTCAGAGAGCTCAGTATATTACAGAATCAAGCCCTTATGGACTCCAATGCCCTGGTATCCTTGATGTTTTAGATTCCCAGATAATTGCTGACGGGCTTCTATGATACCGCCTTGTAGGACTGCTCCAAACATTCCAAAGTTTGTGTTTATTCACACACTGCACAGGGGCTTAGGAGTCACCCTCAGTGCAGTATGGCCTAGTCTCACCAGATGGAAAGTTCTATATTCACCATCAGTCTCCAACATAGCACACAAGAAGAAGTTTTAGCAAGATGTTCTCTCCCCTTTTAAAATCATTATTTTAATGATTCTGCTTACATTTAAGAGGCTGCAGCCCCAGCAGAAAAGACATTTTTTGCCAACTCAAAAAAATATAGTTCTAAGTACCCCACAGTAGTAGCTAAGCTTATATTCAATGAAGCTTTCATTTTTGGCAATCACACTTAATCAGTTCTTGAATTCCAAAACCGTTAACATTGAGCTTTCTGACAGTCCTCTGAGGATTGTGTACACACACTCAACTCACCACCTCACACACAACATCGAAATATAGCACTTTGGATACGGCTTCTTCAAAGCCATGATCTCATTGACGAGTCAGGCCCTCTTCCTGAGGCCCGTGTTTGGAGTCTTGGAGAAGCCTGGGAGCATCACCAGCCCATCTATTGGCTCACCACCATTTTACCTAGGCCCCGTTCCCGCAAGCTGCTCCGTGCAGGCTGACCCCCTACAGCACACAGAGTGCTTTTGAAGGTAAGACTCTGCTTGAGTGCAGATGTCCAGCTTGAAGGATCAAGGCCTTAATGGCTACCGAGTATGTAAAAAATGATGGCCATGAAAAGAGGAAACAGGACGTTAAAAGATAGCAAAAAATATACTTCTATTCCCCATGATTTAAAGAGGCTCTTAGCAAATAAATACTCTAGACATTAATTTTAACTGAAAGGCTGTCGCTTCTCCTCCCTCCCACTTGTTTTCAACCCAGCAGTTGTACGTTGTAAGCCACTGGGTTCCTTTAAAGCTCCGCTCTTGCTGAACACATTGAAATGAGAGCAAATAACCAGCTCGCCATTCAGTCTAAGATGAAAATAGCCAATTTTAAAGCAGCCCAGCCACCTGGCAAAATGTTGCCGACTTCAGTGGCCAGGCTGGGAAGGAAGTGAGCATTTTCTTTTTGAAGTTTGCTTAGGGGACAGGCTGGCATCAGAATTTCAGAAAGAACCACTCCTGCTGCCTCCCAGCCCAACCACTGCTCTCAGCAGTGCTTACTGTGTGTACCAGCTTTATTGGGCTGCTTTAATACTCCTGTCACAGGATCGTCAGTGAGAATGAAATTGAGGGGCCAGCTCCAGTGACGTGCAGTAATAGTTTTCTGCAAGTCCCCTAGTGCACAACTCCCTTATGGGATCCTGTCCCTTTGAGATTTGCCCTGTACAGAAGGATCCTCCGGTGGCACTGGGTATCCGTACCTGCTCCTATGCCACTACACCTGATGGCCAGTTTAGGGATTGCGGCCAGGGAAAGGGAGGTGTGGCTGGCTTGTCCCAACTCCACAATGATCCGAGTACATTGTGGGCTTAACCTGGCCCCTCTGAAGTCAAACGCAAAGTTCCTATTGACTTCAGTAGGGCTAGGATTTCATCCCATGTCGCAATAACCTATCTATTGTGACAGGGTCAGGCCAGATGGCTATAGGAGAGTAACTTTTTTTTTTTTTTAGGAGAGAATTTTTTTTTTTTTTGAAGCAGAAAAGAATTTTATTTGTGTAGCACTTACAAAGAATCACCAAAGAGAATAGAGCAAAACTATGCAACAAAACAAAGCAAACAGAAGGTATAACACAGCAGCCTTCAGGAGGGAAAAGTGTTCAGGCTAGCCTGGGCCCAGAGCAGGGGGCTTCCTCGACACTCGTGGTCTTCCACCCTCCTGAGTTACCTGGTGGCCTAGAGCGGGGGGGGGGGCTTCCTCGATACTCGTGGTCTTCCACCCCCTTGAGTTACCTAGTGCCACGCCCAGTGTCACCGATTATTCCTCTCCTGAGAGTGCCTGACAAGATGGGCACGGCTGCGGGGTGGGCAGTTTGGGGGAGAGGGGGGTGTACACCCACGTGTTATAGGACCCCTCCTAGGTGACAGTGATGATGGTATCCACAGCGGCAACGGCTGGGGCTGGGGTCTCTCGCTCTTCCCCTCAATCAAAGGGTCAGACGGAGGGAACCGGACGGGGTCACCGAGCAGAGAACCTCGGACAGCGCCCACCGCTCCTCGAAGGCGTCAAGGGAGTTGGTGGACGCCGCACAGAGGAACTCCACCTGGATACGTGAATGTACTGAGGATCAAAAAACAGCCCTACAATCGCAGGACGTTTCATTAGCCAACCTCCCCTCTCTGGTTTTATAAATGGCTATTTTAGCTAGGGCTAGGAGGAGGTTAACCAGGAGATCTCGTGATTTTGTGGGGCCACGGATGGGGAGTGTGTAGATAAAAAGGTGAGGGGAAAAGTGGAGCCAAAAGCGTAATAAAATACTCGTGAGGAGCCGGAAAAGGGGCTGCAATCTGGCACACTCTAAATATATGTGCGCCAGGGTTTCCTTCACATTGCAAAAAAGGCAAGTATCCGGAATGGGGGTAAAACGCATCAAAAACACACCTGTGCTCAGAGCTCCGTGAAGGAGCCGCCAACTAATGTCCCCGACGGGCCTCGGGAGCAAGGTGGAGTACAGGCTGGCCCACCGAGGTTGCTCACTCTCCAAAGGTGGCAGGAGGTCCCACCACTTTGTATCAGGGCGGGACACCAGGGTGTGGGCGTGAAGGGTATGAAGCGTGAGTGTGTATAGATATTTCCGTGGCGCGACTTGGAAGCTGACCGGCTGCAGTTCATGCAGCCAGCTCACAGGGAAAGGGTCAGGGGTTTGTTGGGATCTACGGAGTAGGGGCCCAATTGAAAGGTCCGGTGGGCCTGGGGTAGAGGGTGGGCGGGGTGCGCCCTCGCGCAGGGCTTGGTTGAGATAAGCCTGAGCAGCGGGTGTCAAGGCAGCCTTCACGTCCTGAAGTACGCGCCGGGGGGTACGAGGTCTAGAGAGCCCCATGCACCGAGCGAGTGTCACGGAATCCAGCCAGTCTCCCCAGTTGTAGTCCAGGAGGTCTCCAACCCTCGTGACTTCCGCCAGGACCAAACTCTGGCGCACCGAGTGGGACTCCGCCACCTGCACACGGAGCTGGGGGTTGTGTAGCAGGGGCTCCGTGAGGAGATCTGCTCCCACGGTGGCCGCCACGGACCTGGTCGTTGAGAACAGTTTCCAGGTCCGGAGGAGGTCCTGGTAGAAGACCGGCAGCCCGGAGAGGTCTCGCGGAAAACCTCTCGGACAGAGATAAAAGAGCTGCCAGTCGTATCGGAGCCCTTGGAAGCGGCGCAGGAAGGCGTGTGCCAATATGCTCCATGTCGAACTACCTGCACTATAAAGGAGCCTCTCCAGGGCCTGGAGGTGGAAGACACTTCAGGCCCTGCCCTCCTTCCTTCAGGGGTAGATGAAGAACCCCAACAGGGGCCCAGTGCATTCCTGACCAAAAGAACTCTGGAATCGATGTCCGGAGGTTGGTCAGGAAACCCGGGGCCGGGACCAGGGTGTTGAGCCGGTACCAGAGCGTGGACAGGACTAGTTGGTTAAGCACCAGTGCTCTCCCTCAGAGGGAGAGACATCGGAGTAGCCTCGTCCATTTCCGGAGCCGCTCTATCACCCCGCCCTCTAAATTTTGCCAGTTCTCCGGTGGGGAAGGGCGCGTGGCAGAAAGGTAAACACCGAGGTAGAGCAGTGGACCCGCACTCCACCGGATGGTCTGAAGCGCGGGTGGGAGGGAGCTCACCCGCCGCCAGTCCCCCACCGCCAAGCCAGAGCTCTTGACCCAGTTGACTCGGGCGGAGGAGGCTGCCGAGTAGATGGCCTGGCAAGCCTCCACCCGCGCCAAGTCGCCCAGGTCCTGGACCACGAGGAGTACGTCATCGGCGTACGCCGACAGGACCAGCTGCAGCTCCGGCTCCCGCAGCAACAACCCCGTCAACCTCCTGCGGAGGAGACAGAGGAAAGGCTCGATCGCCAGAGCGTACAGCTGGCCCGAGAGGGGGCACCCCGCCGCACTCCTCGCCCGAAGTTGACCGGCTCAGTCAGGGTCCAGTTGAGCCTAACCAGACACTCTGCGGAGGCGTACAGCACCCGGATGAAACTCACAAACTGAGGTCCGAATCCAAACGCCTGCAGAGTTCTCAGGAGGTACCCATGGTCTACTCTATCGAACGCCTTTTCCTGATCGAGAGACAGGAGGTCTCGGACTAGAAATAGGTTGTCAAAAATGCTGCGACCCGGGACAGTATAGGTCTGGTCTGGATGGATCACGTCCGCCATCACGGACCCTAGCCGCAGCGAGATTGCTTTCGCTACGATTTTGTAGTCCGTGCTAAGGAGCGAGACGGGACGCCAATTTCGTAAATCGCGGAGGTCCCCCTTCTTCGCAACAAGGCGAGCACTGCTCGCCTGCATGAAAGAGGGAGGACCCCGCCCTGAAAAGACTCAGCCCAGACAGTGGCTAGGTCTGGGCCAAGGATGTCCCAGAACGCACGGTAAAACTCCACGGGCAGCCCGTCCATGCCCGGAGATTTATTGGTGGGTATGCGACGGAGGGCTTCCGAGAACTCGGCCAGGGTTAGAGGCAGCTCTAGTCGGTCTCGGTTGCCCATGCTGACCGTGGAGAGTTCCTCCCAGAGCACCCTGCAAGTGCCAGGATCGGTCAGATCCGGGGAGAAAAGGCTTGTGTAGAAGTCACGGGCCCTCCCACACATCTCCACCGGATCCGTGAGGTGGGGGGGGCGCCGTCTTCTGCTACAAGGCAGGTGACGTGTTTCTTGGCCCCCCTCATTTTCTCCAGGGCGTAGAAGAAATGGGAGCCGCGATCCATCTCTCGAAGGAGGCGGATGCAGGATCAAACAAAGGGACCTCGGGCCCGATGGTCCTTGAGGGCCCGGAGCTCCTCCCGCTTCTCCTGGCACGCTCCGCAGAGGAACGGGTCCTCGGGGCTGGCAGCCAGATGCCTCTCCATCTCTAAGACCTCCCTTTCCAACTGCTCTATCGCTGCATTTCTCCGTCGGCTGGTGCCCCGGGTGTAGTCACGGCAGAAGAGCTTGGCGCGCACCTTCCCTAGATCCCACCATCGCCGTGCCGAGGGAAAGGCACGCCGCTTCTCTCGCCAGGCCAGCCAAAACTCCCGGAAGGACATCACGAAGCCCTCATCCTCCAACAGGCTGTTGTTAAAGTGCCAATAGGCCGGCCTCGGCCTCTCTGCACGGAGGGACGCTGTTATGGTGGCTAGATGATGGTCAGAAAATGGGGCCGGCCGAATGTTGGAGGAGTGGGCCTGTGAAAGATGGAAACGGGATAAATAAATACGGTCCAAACGAGAGTGGTGTGACCGATGGGCCTCCACCCGGACAAAGGTGAACGTGGAAGTGTCATCTGGGTGATGGTCACGCCAGACGTCTACTAGGGAGTGATGTTCAACTATTTCTCGGAGAATGTTCACAGCGGCCGGGCTCAGCTCAGCCCCTGAGCGGTCCCGTTCCTCGAGGGTGGTGTTAAAGTCCCCTCCCAGGACTAGGCACTCGTGAGAATCTAGGGTGCCGAGGAAGTCGGACACCCGCTGATAGAATTGTGGCCGTTTCGGGCTCATTGTCGGGGCATAGACATTAACGAGGTTGACCACGAGCCCCTCCATACGGACTTGGAGATGCAGCAGGTGGCCCGGCACGGCCTCAGTGACCCCTAGCACCTCGGGCCATAGGTTGGGGGAGAACAGGGTCGCCACTCCAGCTTGTTGAATCGTGAAGTGGCTAAAGTAGACCTCGTCCCCCCACTCCAGCCGCCAGCTATCCTTGGCGGTCGGATCCGTATGAGTCTCCTGCAGGAAAGCTACAGAGTACCCCCCTTCCTGAAGGTAAGAGAGCACCTGGAATCTGCGGAGAGCCATCCTACAGCCCCTGGTGTTCAAAGTCGCGATAATGAGAGGCGTCATGCGCAGGGCTGGGGGGTGGGGGTTCCTTATTGGTGGGGGTGCTCGCGGCCCCCAACGGGTCGCGCAACAATCCGTGACCCATTCCGTAAGTGAGTAAATCATCACGGAAGCCACGGGCCCGCCCATAGGCCGCAGCACCGTGCCTTCCTTTCCCTCTACCCTCCTTTATAAGAGCCCTTGTGGCCTGGAGGAGTTGATCAAAGTCCCCCCATAGCTGGAGAGCCAGCTGTACCCTGTTGCAGGAGCCACAGATGTTTTCTAAAAACTCCCGCAATGCTTTTTGCAGCTCATGGGGGGGTGGGGTTACGATTTCCAGGTTATTCCCTGGTGGGGCTCTTGATGCAGCCTCATGGTCCGCTGAGGCGGGCAGGCAGGGTGCGGACCACCAATGGGGCGTCTGACAGGCTAAAGTTATTAGGTCCATCTCAAGCCTTGGGGTAGAAGGGGATGGCGGAGGGAAAATTGCAGCTCCTATTGGGTCATGGCAGGAAAATGCAAGGCTGCTTCTTGGGGGGAATCCGCAAAAAATGTGAAGGAAATAACCCCAGGGGCGGCAATAGCATTGCAGGAGGAGGTGGATTGGGCAGGGACAGGGGTGGGGGCGGGGGCAGAGGCGAGGCTCTGGGCTTCGGGAGGCAAGCAATTGAGAGGTGGTGCCTCCTGAGCAGATTCGAGGGTTGAGGGGTGGGGGAGGGGGCTCCCAGTGATGCTAGGCACAGGCTCTGTGGTGGATTTGGCAGCCATGGCATCAGGCGGTGGACCACCTTCTGTAGGGTGCCCGCCCGGGAAGGTGGTTAGGGGGAGGGAGCATGGGGAAAGGGGGACTGGGGTGAGGTTGCCCAGATTGAGGCCAGCCGGCAGTGGGTCATCCTCTCCCTGGGTGACCGGGGTCAAACCTAGGGCCTCAATCTCCTCATACATGGAGGAGAGGTCGTCTTCTGCTACCCCGGGGGGGCCCTCCTCTGGCGCCCGCCTCGACGGTCGCTTCGGTGTTCGTGGGGGGTTTGGGTGGTATCCGAGCAGAAGGTGCTTCCTCAGGGATCTCGGAGGGGAGGGTCTCCTGTGGAGGGGAGATCCTACCTCCCAATGCTATTCTGTCTTCCCCTCCTGATACCGGCAGATGGATCTTACTCGTGGCCATAGCGGAAGGCTCAGTGTCAGTGTCTCCCTTCCTGGTCTTCCGGGGGGCCTCCGCATCGGATGGGTGGAGCTCGAGCCTTCCCCTGGACTAGGGTCCAGCCCTCCATAGCATCGTCTGGGGGTTGGTTAGCAGGGGTCGTGTCGGGGGGCAGAGGCGATGGTTCACGGGTTCAGGGGGGTAACGGTGAGGCAGCATGAGGGGCGGGGGGTTCTCCTTGGGGCGGGCCCTCTCCGATACCCGGTAATATCTTTGCTGCACCCTCCTCCATAGGCTCTGCTGGATTGTTGATAGCAAGGGTGGGACTCCCTTGCTCGTCTGGGCATTGTAGGGAAGGTGTCTCTTAGGCCCGGACGAGAGGTGGTTTCAGGTGCCGGGCAGCCAGGGGCGTCGGTAACGACGGAGCCGACGTCCTGCCGGGTCTCAGAGGTCTCGGGTGTCCCTCCCCGCTGGGTCAAAGGGCAGTCTCTGCGGACATGCCTCGCTGAGCGGCAGAGGTAGCACCGGGCCTCTCCCGTGGAGTAAAAGACCCGATAGCGGGCTCCCTGGTAGGGGACTAGGAAGGACCCCTCAAGCGCCTCTCCATCACGCGCCACCAGCGGCGGTAGAAGCTGCACTTGCTGGCGGAACGAGAGGACGTGACGGAGGGTGGGGTCCTTGCAGCCCAACGGGAGAGGGCTGATGACAGAAACAAGTTTCCCCAGGGTGGAGAGAGCGGGTAACAGGGCAGCACTGGGTAGAAAGGGAGGGATGGAGGTGAGGACTAGGCGAACGCCCAGGTCCTCTAGCGGCTCCAGGGGGACAATCACCCCCCCTACTGCCAGGCCCTTTTCCACCGCGTCCTGGGCGGCAGCCTCCGATGCTAAGAAAAAGATGACCTTCCCGTACATTTTGGAGGCCGCCACGATAGCCGTGGGTCCTACCACCCTCGCCAACGCCTGCACGTATGTCTCCACGTGGGGCGAGGCGGGGACCAGGAGGCAACGGACGCCGTGCTTCCTGGTCATGGTGGGAAAGGGGCCCCGGCCGCTATTGATGGTAGTGGAGGCAGTGGGTGGGCGAGATGACGAGGCGGCAGGCGGGGGGGTGCCAACCCCCGGGCATATGTCCTGGGGGCTGGGGGAGGAACGCTCGCAGAGCTGGTGGAGGGAACAGCGGGGAGGGACGCCATGGTCGATGACGAGGCCACAGCGGTGGGGGCAGCCCCTGCCATGGAGGGCCTGGTGGTTTTAGCGGGGCCCTTTCCTTTCTTCACACCCTGGCCTTTCTGGCCAACTGCGGGGGGGTGTTTCCTAGAATCTGGGGGCGCGGTGGACGTTGCAGCAGCAGTAATCGCCCGGGTGCCTCCTGCTGCCGATGCACCAGTGGGGGTGGTGGCATATGTTTTGACAGCAGTGGTGGGGGGGAGGGCTGGTGGGTTGGGCAGGGGGGTAGGTGGGGGAGAGGCAACTGAGGTTGTTAGAGGGGCCTCACCCCTCTCATTCCCCGCCATTGTGAGCAGGGAGAGACGGGGAGACACCAGAAGGAGGAGGGGGGAGGGGGAAGCAGATTAACCACTCCTCCCTGCTGGGCTGCAGGCGGGGGGGGGGAGGGTGCCAAATGGGTCGGACTGGATGGGGGAGGAAAACAGGATTTGGGGTCCGGTAATAGGGGCAATCTGTGGGGTAAACAGTCCGGGGGGGGGGACAGGGACCCACGCACGTTTGTCCAAAGAGTCTCGTTTGGTTGGCTGTTGTGTTTGGTCCGAGCAGCAAAATTCAAAGCAAACAGCTGAATCCAAAGGCAGATGGCAAGTTACCAGCAGGGACAGACGGCGGGGGAGCCGTGACGGTCGTAGTAGTGTTGGGGGGGGACCGATGGATCGGGGGGCAGCTCCATGCCACACCCTCTGTGCCCCCACAAACGCAATTAAAACACAGTCAAACTCCCCCCACACGAGAATACAATTCAAAAGTTACTCAGTCTTACTGAGTACGGCCCCCTCCACGATGGTTCATAGCTTCCCTGGGTGATTTTTTCTGTTGGCTATCTTCTCTTCCGGCTTTGTAATGAGGCTTTCAGCAGGCCAAGAATGTTGCAGAGATAAGAAGAATCTTCCTAGCTCGGTACGGGTTTAGAAATAACAGCAAAACGGCTGGGTCTGGGGGCTTCCACTCCCCTCCTCCGGGTAGCGGGTTGGCAGTCCTCCCCCCCTCCTCAGGGATTTCAGCTGGGGCAAAAGCGGCGTCCGAGAGCAGGTGTGGGGGCGGGGCTGGCAGCAAGCTGGCAACCGACCAGCACTCGAACGGCAGCAAAAAAACAAAACAAAACAAAAAAAGCGTCTGGCCCGGTCGTGGGGGGAACTAAGCAGGGTCAAAAAGTAAGTAAAATCCAGGCCAGGGGGCTTTAGGAAAGCATAGAAAGCAAATAGAATAGCAGGAAGTGAAGGAGGTCCGTTTTCCCTGGGTAAGGGAGCAGGGAAGGTTGCAGAACAATCAGGAACCTTCTGGAGACAATTAAGACAGGATGATTAGAACACCTGCAGCCAATCAAGAACCTGCTAGAATCAATTAAGGCAGGCTAATCAGGACACCTGGGTTTTGAAAAGGAGCTTACTTCAGTTTGTGGCGTGTGTGCGAGGAGCTGGGAGCAAGAGGCACTAGGAGTTGAGAGTCAGAACATGGACTATTGGAGGACTGAGGTGTACAAGCGTTATCAGACACTAGGAGGAAGGTCCTATGGCGAGGATAAAGAAGGTGTTGGGAGGAGGCCATGGGGAAGTAGCCCAGGGAGTTGTAGCTGTCACACAGCTGTTCCAGGAGGCACTCTAGACCTCTGCATTCCACAGGGCCCTGGGCTGGAACCCGGAGTAGAGGGCGGGCCCGGGTTCCCCCCAAACCTCCCAACTCCTGGTCAGACACAGGAGGAGTTGACCTGGACTGTGGGTTCTGAAAAACGGCCAAGCTGAGGGCTGCCGTGAAGCTCCAAGGTGAGCAAATCCGCCAATAAGCGTAAGACCCACCAAGGTAGAGCAGGAACTTTGTCACACTATGTTCTGCTGTTGTCTTACAAACTTGCTTAAATAGAATGGGAACATACTGAAATCCTGATTCAGCAATATTTAAGCACCTCTCTAACTTTAAACATGTGTCATCCTGAATGGGACAACTCACATAGGTGACGTGTGGCATGTGCTTAAGTACCTTGCTGAATCAGGGCCTAAAAGAGCTTTCTAGACAGGACAAAATCTTTACCTGGCCTAAATAGGACTGCTAAAGGAGATGGTCTTGGCATTACGGCAGCAGGCTCTCCATCCCTTACCATACAAAATTCAGGATCTCCATCCCTTACACATACTATTCTCAACCATATCAGCCCAGGCATCCCAAGGTGACTCTTGAGCTTCAGTCTCCTGCACGGTAACCTAATATACCACAGGCGAGGTTATAACCAAAAGATTAATTTAGGCCCCGATCCTACAAAGCACTTAAGTATGTGTGGAACTTTGTTTAGTCCTATTGACTAAACTGATTAGTCCTATTGACTACAATTTACAGTGCTTTTGCAGGATTGGGTCAGAGGGGCTTAAAAAGTTCCCTTGCAACCATTCAGCAGATTAAGCCATACAGCAAATGTACGGAGATTGCATCCCTGGCTATCTTGGCTAATAGCCATTGATGGACCTATCCCACATGAACTTATCTAATTCTTTTTTGAACTCAGTTGTATTTTTGGCATGGCAATGAGTTCCATAGGTTGATTGTGTGTTGTGTGTAGAATACTTCCTTTGTTTCTTTTAAACTGTCTGCCTATTATAAATTAATTTAACTAGTGAGCCCTAGTTCTTGTGTTATGTGAAGGAGTAAATAACACTTCCCTACACACTTTCTCTACACCATTCATGATTTGATAGGTCTTTATCATATTTCCCCCTTAGCCGTCTCTTTTCTAAGATGGATAGTCCTAGTATTTTTAATCTCTTCTCATATGGAAGCTGTTTCATACCCCTAATCATTTTTGTTGCCCTTCTCTGCACCTTTTACTAATGTATCTTTTTTGAGATGGGATGACCAGAACTGTATGCAGTGTGAAAGGTGTGGGCATACCATGGAACTCTATAGTGGCTTTATGATATTTTCTGTTTATCACTATTCCTTTCCTAATGGTTCCTAATATTGTTAGCTTTTTTGACTGCCACCTGCACATTGAGCCGATACTTTCAGAGAGCTGTCAGTTCATCTCCAAAAACTCCTTCTTGAGTGGTAACAGGTAATTTAGACCCCTTTATTTTGTATGTATAGTTGGGATTATTTTTCCCCAATGTGCATTACGTTGCACTTATCAACACTAAATTTCATCTGCCATTTTGTTGCTCAGTCACCCAATTTAGCAGGATCCCTTTGTAACTCTTCAGACAGATTTGGACTTAACTATCTTGAGTAATTTTGTATCATCTGCCAATTTTGGCAACTCCCTATTCACTCCATTTTCCATACCATTTATGAATATATTGAACAGCACAGGTCCCCATCCAGATTCTTGGGGGACCCTGCTATTTAGCTCTCTCCACTATGAAAACTGACCATTTATTCCTATCCTTTGGTTTCCTATTTTTTAACCAGTTACTGATCTATGAGAGGACCTTCCCTCTTATCTCATGATTGCTTAGTTTGCTTAAGAGCCTTTGGTGATGGACCTTTTCAAAGTCGAAGTACAACTAACTGAAAACATATTTGCTAGTTATGTAAAATAAATAAAGCTGACATTGAAACATACATGCTGAACATCATGGGCTTGGCTCCTACTTCCAATGAAATCAATGAGAAAGTTCCAATTGACTTCAATAGGAACGGGATTGGACCCTATAAGTAAAGAACTGCATATATTTCACATCCCATTGTTACTGAAACTGTTCTTAAGAAGGGGGAAAGGAGAGTCTGTTGCATTCAAGAACCCTATCAAAAGCCATTTGAATTGCATTCCAATCGAAATCACTATTAGCAATGAAGAGATCTTTTCATTTATTCAAAATGTACATAATTAGAGAAGTATACTAGTATAGAGAAGTATAGAGAAATTCTGTTCTTAGTTTCACTCCCAGTGACTTAGCTGAATGGGTGTGTAAAGGGAGAGAATATTTTGCACCAAGAACGTCTGATTTTGTTATAAATATATTTCTCTTTTGTGCTAGTCTCTGCATCTTGTTTTGTCAAATGTTTTTTCTCATGTGTTTTTCTCTTTTGTAGGGCTTTTCAGTGTATCCACTCAGCATTATTAAGCTGCTATCTCAAGTGAAAATGGGAACACAATCAAAAGGCCAAGAGTATTATTTATCTTAGCCTTGTCTCCACATGTCAGAAAATTAAGACAGTGATGAATTGCACATTACTGTACAAAATTTTATTATCAGAGACAAAATTCAAATTTGTTCTGCTTAAAATACAGAAGATAAAGCTTCTCATTTAGAAAAATCCATTTAGTCAGTCCTTAGTTAGAATGGAATAAAACTTTCACACTGAATACATATTGGTTCAATATTTATGAAGTAGTTTTTAAAGGCATATAATAGAAAAACACTTTTTCAGGTAAACTGTAACACAACACATATATTTTATTTGGTTAATGCTTTAAATTGCTCAGTGACATCCTGTATTTACTAATATTGTCAGAATGGATCTACTGTCATTCCCAAATCCTAGATTGATAAGAGAAACAAAAGAGACCAAAAACTTATCATAGAATATCAGGGTTGGAAGGGACCTCAGGAGGTCATCTAGTCCAACCCCCTGCTCAAAGCAGGACCGATCCCCAATTAAATCATCCCAGCCAGGGCTTTGTCAAGCCTGACCTTAAAAACCTCAAAGGAAGGAGATTCCACCACCTCCTTCAGTAACGCATTCCAGTGCTTCACCACCCTCCTAGTGAAAAAGTTTTTCCTAATATCTAACCTTAACCTCCCCTACTGCAACTTGAGACCATTACTCCTTGTTCTGTCATCTGCTACCACTGAGAACAGTCTAGATCCACCCTCTTTTGGAACCCCCTTTCAGATAGTTGAAAGCAGCTATCAAATCCCCCCTCATTCTTCTCTTCCGCAGACTAAACAATCCCAGTTCCCTCAGCCTCTCCTCATAAATCATGTGTTCCAGACCCCTAATCGTTTTTGTTGCCCTCGGCTGGACGCTTTCCAATTTTTTCACATCCTTCTTGTAGTTTGGGGCCCAAAACTGGACACAGTACTCCAGATGAGGCCTCACCAATGTCGAAGAGAGGGGGACGATCTCGTCCCTCGATCTGCTCGCTATGCCCCTACTTATACAGCCCCAAATGCTGTTAACCTTCTTGGCAACAAGGGCACACTGTTGACTCATATCCAGCTTCTCGTCCACTGTAACCCCTAGGTCCTTTTCTGCAGAACTGCTGCCTAGCCATTCGGTCCCTACTCTGTAGCGGTGTATGGGATTCTTCCGTTTTAAGTGCAGGACTCTGCACTTGTCCTTGTTGAACCTCATCAGATTCTTTTGGCCCAGTCCTCTAATTTGTCTAGGTCCCTCTGTATCCTATCCCTACCCTCCAGCGTATCTACCTGTCCTCCCAGTTTAGTGTCATCTGCAAACTTGCTGAAGGTACAGTCCATGCCATCCTCCAGATCATTAACTTGTTAAACTTGACAACTGTAAACTTACTAATTTAGCTTTGAGAAGCAATTAAGATTTTCCAATATACAACATTATATGCCATTATGTAAAAGAGGATTGAAGTCACACCTCTGGGCTAGTATAAGGAAAATTATTATTTTCAGCACAATGCTTAAGTACATAGTTAACGTTTAGCATATGGTTACATCTGTCCCTTTTCAGAAAGTCTCTGATTCAGCAAGGTACTTATGTTCACTTTAAGCATGTACACAGTGTAGAAGAGCTCTGTGTGGCTCCAAAGCTTGTCTCTCTCACAACAGAAGTTGGTCCAATACAAGATATTACCTTACCCACCTTCTCTCTCTAACTTTAAGCATGTGAGTTGTCCCAATAAAATCACTGGACCTGCTCACATGCTTAAGAACCTTCCTGAATCAGGGCTTAAAACATTTAAACAGATGCTTAACACTATATATGTGCTAAAGTGCTTGGCTGAACTGGGGTCTTAAACTCATACTTAAAGAGACTCATGCATGTGCTTAATCGCTTGGCTGAACTGGAATTTTTACATATGAACTGTAAATATAAATATATTTTCAGTGATAGCCACGAAGAGCCTGATCCTGCAGACTTTTACTCAGGTAAAATTTCCATTAAAGCCAATGGGAGTTTTGCCTAAGTAAGGGGTCCAGGATCAAAACTTATAAATGTATGTATATAATATACATATAGAGAGAGAGGGAGAAATCTGATACTATTCAATGTTCTGTCTTTTCTTTCTTTCAAAATACAAATGGTATTCTAATAATACAAAATACTAGCTGATGTGTGAAACCACTGGCAAACCATATCAAAATCAAGAAATTCCACATCTTATTTGAGAAAGAATTATATTCAAGAAAAAAGTACATATTTGAGAACTGATGAAAAATATGCTTTTAAATTACAAAATTTAGAATCAATCTAAAGCGGGGAACAGAATTAAAAGAATAACTCATCCACTAAAACCAGCATTAGTAGCTGCAGTACTTCCCCCCCTACTTGTGATATCAAAGTATGTCACTTGTAGAGTCTTTTAGGAAAATAATGTGATTTGTTCAGAAGCCTTTAGTTATAGTGTTACGATCAACTTATGTCATCTATGTGTATATTTTGAACAGATAATTAGTTTTCAGGTAACAGTGTTTTACATATATGTTTATATCCCGGAAAAATAGAGAAATTGAATATCTTCAGCACAATATTTGATGATGAGTGATAATACTCTCTGGTTTTATAAGGCGACAATGTTGTCATCCACACCAAAGCCTATTGCCCCATAAACATAAAAACAACATAGCAAAATTACATTTACATAGGTAATAAAGCTGTCTTTGTACAGGGTAGTTATATACAGTTACAGTGATATTTTAGTTGGAGAGATTGATCAGAATTTTTTTTCACTGAGTTTCTTACATCAGGAAGCCTGGTTGTTGCTAAAGACTAGAACTTGCAGTGATACGAGAGACTAGCAGCTACCCCTTCACAGTACAGTATTCTGCTGTACTCAGAACATAATATAAAGCTTTATCATACGGAATCAGCGTGGTGTGATAACAAAAAGCAACATGAAAAGCAAAACCAGACATCAATCGAATATGTGCTATTGAAATAGAGCATACATCATTTTCACGTGGCTCTCCCGAAAACAATGGGCTAGATCCTCAGCTGGTGCTCGGTGACACTACCGCAGAGTATGCCAGCCGAAGATCTGGCCCCATATATGTATATTATCAATTTGGTTACAGATACAGCATATACATAAAAAATGGCAGAAATTAACAAGGATTTACAAAGATGCATGGCACAGAGCTGGGTGTGGGCATTTGCTCTTGGGTTGTTTCTATGCACTACGGTATATTCTATAGATCATTTTAAAAAACATGCCTTTTCCATAATACCAATGTAAGACAAATCCCAACAGTAGTAAAGGCCTTCATAGTACTCATCACCATGCATTTTTGACAGGTTTCCATGCCCCATTTGGGTCTTTTGCACTGCCCCATTTCCGTTGGCGTCAAAGTTTGGTGCCGTTGGCCATTTTGAAAAAAAAAATTGCGCGCGTTTGAATGGGGGAAGTGTTGTGTTCGGATACATTGAGAGCAGTTTAAAGTTTGGGTAAGGTTTATTGAAAAAAGGTGTAAGGTGAGCTGTTGTTAAAGGGAAGGTTATTAAAGAAAAGAGAGATGATGGTATACTATAAAAGAATAGAAAATGTGATACATTGAGGGAAAAAGTTTGAAAGACTAGAGTGAAAGAAGATTAGGGTTGATGAAAAGGAAAGTTTGGGTAAGGTTTATTGAAAAGTGATTGAGTAAGGAGAGCTGTTGTTAAAGGGCAAGTTATGAAAGAAAAGAGAGGCTGGTAAAGATATGCTATAAAAGAATAGAAAATGTGATACATTGAAAGATTAGAGTGAGAGACGTTTGGGTAAGGTTATTGGATGTGATTGAGTAAGGAGATCTGTTATTAAAGAATAGAGTGTTTGTGTTACTGAACACATGCAGAACGAAACATTTTACCCCACTGATTGTGAATAGGGGAAGTGTTGAGCTTGGATACATTGAGAGAAAAAAGGTTATTGGATGTGACTGAGTAAGCAGAGCTGTTATTAAAGAATAGAGTGTTTGTGGTACTGAACACATGCAGAGCGAAACATCCTACTCCACCGACTGTTGGTAGTGAAATGATAGCTGTTTTGGGCAGTGCTCCTGGGAGCTAGCCCCTCCTTTTGGTGAACCAATCAGAGGTTGTTTTACAGCTAGGTCACAGAATGAGCTTGTTGAACCAATCTTGTAGTCCCAAGATTTAGAGAGAATCTTTACCTTACATTAAAAGCTATAAAAACAGGATTAAAAAGGAAATTTAGGAAGGACATGATAAAAAAGTGAATTAAAAAAAATTAAAAAAATTAAAACTAAGGCAAAACCTGTTGAGTAAGCACATGGCCAAAAACTGGCTTAAAAAAAACATTAAAAGCTAGGTTTAACAAGGAAATTTAGTAAGCACATGATAAAAAAGTGAATTAAAAAAGCATTAAATAATATTAAAAACCTGTTTAGTAAGCACAGGTCAAAAACTGGCTAAAAACCAATAAAACTAGGATTAAAAAGGAAATTTAGTAAGGCGAAGCCTTTTTTGTAAGCATATGGTAAAAAAAGTGAATAAAAAACCATTAAACAATATTAAAAACTAAGGCAAAAGCTGTTTAGTACACACATGGCCAAAAGCTGGCTAAAAAAAACATTAAAAGCTAGCTTTAAAAAGGCAATTTAGTAAGCCCATGATAAAAAGGGTGAATAAAAAAGCATTCAGTAACAGGGGAAAAATAGAGAGCACATGGCTGAATTGGAAAGAGAAAGAGATCTTTACCTTTCCTAAAAAATAGGAATCTGTCTTCATATAGGTTTGTCTTTTAAAGTGTTTATTCCTTTACAGAACTTAATATAACTTTCACTTGTATTTGTTAAAAAGCAGGTGAAGAAGCAGCCTTCTTATCTCTGATCCAAAGGCTTACAGAGGGTGTTTTTGCTAACAGCGGCTTTGCTGCAAAAGCATACTGGTTCAAACTGTCCTTACTAAAAAATGACCAGTACTAGTCAAACATAGGGGGGAAAGGACATTTTTATCACTATAAATTACTTTTATAAACAGGATTTCTGTGTTTTTAACCCTGGGTTGTTTCTGCAAACTCACTTTTTATTGAAACACCTATGCCAAAGGGGCCATATAAAGAAAAGTGTCTTCAGATAGCCTTGTTCTTCAAAGGGGTCTTCTTCTTTTCTAATCCACTACCTTCAAAAGGCTGTTTCAAATTGTTCTCACTAAAATCCCCATAGGGAAAAGCTTTACATTTTTTTTCTTAGTCAGGGTTTAGACCTGGGGTGCTTCTGCATGCTCTTTTTTTTATTGAAACATATGCAAAAGTGTTAAATGAAGGAATGTGACTTCATATAGCTTGTCTTTTAAAGTGTTTATCCCCTTACAAACCTGTCACCTCTATTTGTTAAAAACTTTAACAAATTAATTTTATAAAATAACTGGCTGTGGTTTTAACCCTGAGCTAATTTCTTTTTTTATTTTACCTTGTTAATAAGCTTAGTTACAAAGCAATGTCTTCTTCACATAACGAAAGAAAATGTTTATTTCAACAAGTATTTGGTATAATTTTGTTTTAAAAGCAGGCCTAGGGCTTTCTTGTTATGGTCTGGCGTTCTTATCTCTGATTCACTGACCCACAGACGTTGTTTTTGTTGAAAAAGCATGGTGCTTCAAAATGTTCTTACTAAAAAATGACCCATGTTAGTCTAAAACATAGGGGAAAACAGCTATCAGCTGCAAAAGCCTGTTGTTTTATATTGGGGTTACTAAAAAAATAACCAGTGCTAGCCTAAAACCTAGGACAAAACTTTTTAAAATGGTTTGTTACTAAAAGCGTATGGTTTTAACTTTTATGAAAACCGCCTTCTAAAAAACTACATGGTGGGAAGAATGCTGGGGGTCTGTTTCTTTAGAATCATAGAATCATAGAATATCAGGGTTGGAAGGGACCTCAGGAGGTCATCTAGTCCAACCCTCTGCTCAAAGCAGGACCAATCCCCAATTAAGTCATCCCAGCCAGGGCTTTGTCAAGCCTGACCTTAAAAACTTCTAAGGAAGGAGATTCTACCACCTCCCTAGGGAACGCATTCCAGTGTTTCACCACCCTCTTAGTGAAAAAGTTTTTCCTAATATCCAATCTAAACCTCCCCCACTGCAACTTGAGACCATTACTCCTCGTTCTGTCATCTGCTACCATTGAGAACAGTCTAGAGCCATCCTCTTTGGAACCCCCTTTCAGGTAGTTGAAAGCAGCTATCAAATCCCCCCTCATTCTTCTCTTCTGCAGGCTAAACAATCCCAGCTCCCTCAGCCTCTCCTCATAAGTCATGTGTTCCAGACCCCTACTCATTTTTGTTGCCCTTCGCTGGACTCTCTCCAATTTATCCACATCCTTCTTGAAGTGTGGGGCCCAAAACTGGACACAGTACTCCAGATGAAGCCTCACCAATGTCGAATAGAGGGGAACGATCACGTCCCTCGATCTGCTTGCTGTGCCCCTACTTATACATCCCAAAATGCCATTGGCCTTCTTGGCAACAACGGCACACTGCTGACTCATATCCAGCTTCTCGTCCACTGTCACCCCTAGGTCCTTTTCCGCAGAACTGCTGCCTAGCCATTCGGTCCCTAGTCTGTAGCTGTGCATTGGGTTCTTCCGTCCTAAGTGCAGGACCCTGCACTTATCCTTATTGAACCTCATCAGATTTCTTTTGGCCCAATCCTCCAATTTGTCTAGGTCCCTCTGTATCCTATCCCTGCCCTCCAGTGTATCAACCACTCCTCTCAGTTTAGTATCATCCGCAAATTTGCTGAGAGTGCAATCCACACCATCCTCCAGATCATTTATGAAGATATTGAACAAAACCGGCCCCAGGACCAACCCCTGGGGCACTCCACTTGACACCGGCTGCCAACTAGACATGGAGCCATTGATCACTACCCGTTGAGCCCGACAATCTAGCCAACTTTCTACCCACCTTATAGTGCATTCATCCAGCCCATACTTCTTTAACTTGCTGACAAGAATACTGTGGGAGACCGTGTCAAAAGCTTTGCTAAAGTCAAGAAACAATACATCCACTGCTTTCCCTTCATCCACAGAACCAGTAATCTCATCATAGAAGGCGATTAGATTAGTCAGGCATGACCTTCCCTTGGTGAATCCATGCTGACTGTTCCTGATCACTTTCCTCTCATATAAGTGCTTCAGGATTGATTCCTTGAGGACCTGCTCCATGATTTTTCCGTGGACTGAGGTGAGGCTGACTGGCCTGTAGTTCCCAGGATCCTCCTTCTTCCCTTTTTTAAAGATTGGCACTACATTAGCCTTTTTCCAGTCATAGATAAGAATAAGGCAGTTAAAGGTGCAAGGGTGGGGGGAATCTTGGACCTATAAAATTGGGTCAGGAAAATGAATTCTATAACGCTGCTATAGAACAACCTCCGACTGGCCCGATACAAAGGCGAGAATAACAAGTCTGAAAGTTTCTGACTGTGTAGTTGCCTCATTTTACAGAAAGACAGGCCAGGTAAAAATCTCTCTCTCTCTCTGTCCAGTTCAACCACATGCTCTCTATCTTTCCTCTGCTCTTCCTTTTAATCTACCCTGATACTGAATGCTTTTTTATTCACTTTTTTTATCATGTGCTTGCTAAATTGCCTTTTTAAACCTAGCTTTTAATGTTTTTATTCACTTTTTAAATATTATTTAATGCTGTATTCATTCTTTTATCATGTGCTTAGTAAATTTCCTTTTTAAACCCAGCTTTTAATGTTTTTTAGCCAGTTTTTGGCCATGTTTAGTAAATTTTCTTTTTAAACCTAGTTTTATAGCTTTTCTTTTTTTTTAGCAAGCTTTTGGCCATGTGTATACTAAACAGGTTTTGCCTTAATTTTTAATATTAATGGTTTTTTTATTCACTTTTTTATCATGTGCTGAGTACATTCCCTTTTTAATCCTGTTTTTATAGCTTTTAATATAAGATAAAGATCCTCTCTCTCTCTCTTTGATTCAACCATGTGATCTCTATTTTTCCCCTGTTCTTTCTTTTAACCTCCCCTGTTACTGAATGCTTTTTTATTCACTTTTTTACCATGTGCTTACCAAACAGGCTTTGCCTTACTAAATTTCCTTTTTAATCCTAGTTTTATTGGTTTTTAGCCAGGTTTTTAATATTATTTAATGCTTTTTTTATTCACTTTTTTATCATGTGCTTACTAAATTTCCTTTTAAAACCTACCTTTTAATGTTTTTTTAAGCCAGTTTTTGGCCATGTGCTACTCAACAGGTTTTACCTTAGTTTTTAATATTGTTTAATGCTTTTTTTATTCACTCTTTTATCGTGTGCTTCCTAAATTTTCTTTTTAATCCTGTTTTTATAGCTTTTAATGTAAGGTAAAGATCCTCTCTAAATCTTGGGACTACAGGATTGGTTCAACGAGCGCATTCTGTGACCTAGCTGTAAAACAACCTCTGATTGGTCCACCAAAAGGAGGGGCTAGCTCCCAGGAGCAAAACAGCTATCATTTCACTACCAACAGTTGGTGAAGTAGGATGTTTCGCTCTGCATGTGTTCAGTACCATAAACACTCTATTATTTAGTAACAGATCTCCTTACTCAATCACATCCAATAACCTTACCCAAACATCTCTCACTCTAATCTTTCAATGTATCACATTTTCTATTCTTTTATAGCATACCTTTTCTTTCATAACTTGCCCTTTAACAACAGCTCTCCTTACACCTTTTTTCAATAAACCTTACCCAAACTTTAAACTGCTCTCAATGTATCCAAACACAACACTTCCCCTATTAAAACGCGCGCAATTTTTTTTTCAAAATGGCCAACGGCACCAAACTTCAGCGCCAACGGAAACGGGGTGGGAGGGCGGGACAAAAGAACCAAGTGGGGTGTGGAAACCTGTCAGAAATGCATGGTGATGAGTACTGTTGAGGCGTTTATTACTCCCAACAATGCAGTCAATGAAATTTTGAGTAATGGCTGTAATAAGGCTCCCTAACTCTTTCTGTTTGTGGCTTTGTATTGCTGCACAAATAATGTGTGCCAGACAGTTGTTCAACTCTAGGAATGTTACTCCTAAGAGTGTTCTTTGACAATATGTTGTTACTCTCTATTGCAAATTGTGCACAATCAGTGACAGTGTGCTCAGGTGCATTACTTGCAATTTAGCACCTGTTTCACTGTTCATAAAATATAGTTTAACAGTTACCCTCTGGCAGAGGACCATGGACCTGATCCAATAATCACTTAATCCAGTAATCCTCATTCAAGCGGGTAGTTTAATTGAAGTCAGTTCTATTGACTGAGGTTTCACAGTATCAGACCCAGGGTTTAATTTGTGCCAGGGCTGAGCCCCAGCACCTCTAAGCTTGGCAGTTCATAGCCCCTGGCACCTCTGGGCTTCCCACATCAATTACGAAAGTAAAAAAAATTGCTTGAGCCCTGGGAGCTCTTTCATTACAAATTAAGCACTGATCAGACCCCACTTGTGTTTCAATATCTAGTCATTGTGGACCCAATCTTACATCCACTGAAGTCAAGGGAAAGAGTCCAATGGAACTAAGTTCAGAATGCTGAGTCAGCCTTCCTTTAAAATGGACTTGATTTGAAAACTTTTCTTAATGTTCAGGCCCTACAGTACAAGCTTTACTCTGGTGAGTAGTCCTTACACACAGCAGTTTCTACCTCCTCATTACTTACAATAAAGTACTCATGGCAGCAAGGAATAGTTGTACAAGTCACAGTTTCCTTCATTGTATGTCAATATTTCTTTCAAGAGTGGCAGAAATTAACTTATTAACAACTGTAGCAATGTATTTAATATATTATGGCTTTATGTATTATAACAGAACCACATTGACACTGGCATAACACAGACTTGCACCGACAAACTGCAATTTTGCCAACATGTTACAATCCTAATAAAAGATCCATGAACTTTCACTGACATAGCTTCCTTGCACTCTGACATTACAATGCTCTTTTATTTCCATACATTTGCAGTGGCAATATTCCAAGGTCTTTGTTAGAAAAAGTCCCCTGAAAGTGAATATTCAACATTTAAAAAAATAAATTGAAAATAAAAGTACTATACAGATCTTTGCAGGTATTTTAAAATTCAAAATATGTTACCTGTTTCAAATGAGTTTTAAAGAACAGTTTTAAAGAAGTCTAAGCCCTTTCAAAGATTTTGGTCAATGTTTGTCACCTTAGATGACTAAAACAAATAGTCCATATTCTCCCTAGCGGTGCGGACACACCAGCAGATATGGTATGTAAAGCCCCAGGAAGATCACAGATTCATAGCTTCTCAGGCCAGAAGGGACCATTGTGCTCGTCTAGTCTGACCTCCTGTATAACACAGGCCATAGAACCTCCCCAAAATAATTCCTATAGTACATCTTTTAGAAGAACACACAATCTTGATTTAAAAATTCATTGATGGGGACTCCACCACAACCCTTGGCAAATTGTTCCAGTAGTTGAGTAGTGTCAACTTCCAGCCATTATTTTAGTTTAAGATCTTCCAGTGATATGCAACTGGCATAGTGGTTCTTATGCCAACCTCCTCCTGGTTAACAGTGTAAAGAGCTTGGCTGAAGCTTCCCTACATCCTAGTGATTCTCAATTGCTTACTGGCCTTTAGGGCTATTGTCAGTAGATGGAAGTTAAATCAGCCCTGAGGCTGCTCCAACTTAATGCTGGGAGAATGGCCTGGTGTCCAATCGGCTCAAGAGAACACTCCCTATACTCACTCTTGCTCATAACTTGCACTGTGAGATGTGTGGCTATGACCAATAATATGGGTCAATACTGAGATATGCTGAGATTTCACCACTAGGGCAGGTTAAAAACCAATTCTGAAAAATGTGTCCCTTTTTTCTCATGGAAAATCTTGAATTTTTCGACGTGCTCTGCTCACCACATTTTGATTTCAATGGGAATAGTTGGTGATCAGCAAGTCTGAAAAATAAAGCCACTTTTATTTAGGTGTTTAAAATATTGGCACCCATGTTTGAAAATGCTGCTCTTCCTACCTGCAATAGTCTAGGAAAAATAATTAGAGCTGCTGACACCTTATGGGAAACTTGTTTGTAGGACTCATGTATATAATAGATTTAGTGTGTATATATATATATATATATACATATATATATATATATATATATATATATATATATATATATATATATATATATATATATATATATATATATATATAATTAGTTAGTTAGTTATTTCTTTTATTCTTTATTACTAAAGAGTTAATTGTATGAATCGGGATCTTTGTTGTGAAAGAGTTTATTGGCACCAATAGAGGTCACAATTCTGTGTGACATCTAGAACTGTGTGAAATACAACCGCAAAACTACACAAAATCCACCTTCAACTTCCATTATAGGATGAGAATTCACATTGTGGCACTGAAAGGATCACAAGGTTTCAGGTGTACCTAGCCCTAGTTAATGAAATATTATAGTTCTGCGTGAAAATCATGCAACTCTAACGCTCATATACGTCCAACAACAACATACGTAAAACGTGGTTTAAGAAGAAAATATTCATATCATTCTAGTCTAGTCATCATTAGCAGCTATGTTAATGGTTATGATACCACCAACTATTATGGGTCAAATTCACTACTGATATAAGTTGCCGTAACTCTACTGGCATCAAGGAACTATCAGATTTTCTGCCTGGGGATATTATACAAATACAATAAATTATTGTATTATCATGGAGTTGCACCTATTTGTGTCTACTGTTGATTTTGCCCTACATTATCCAGTAAGGGATAAACACTGGCTATAGAAGAGGAATAAAGAAAGTGATTCTGAGTTCATACAAATGTTAAGGGTAGAGGTGGGCCTAAATGAAACCTGCAACATCAAAACACTCCTGGTGCTGTCTGGGAGTTCAGCATCCAAACTGCATTATATTTCCAAATTTTGCAGTTTATTCCTTCTTGCTACAATGGACCAAACAAAAAAACCTGCGTTTGAATGAAACAAACAAAAAAATGTGCACTGATGTTTAGAATGTTCAAAATCTGGATCACAATCCAAATTTTGGAGCTCAGGCCCATCTCTAGTTCTGGATAGGGGAACAAAGGAGAAAAATTAATGAGATAAACAGTTGTTTTTTTTTCCTAAGAAGAATGTTTATAAGGCTTTCCATGAGGTATCAGCTGCTCTTTAATACATCACTGTCTGGAACTTATAAAGAAAAGAATCTGAAGACATACCTAAATGCAGGGTTTCTGAGTACTGTAGAAAACAGCTATAGTTTTATTTGATTTAAGCGATTTAAATTTAAGCCTGATTCAATGCAAAACAGCAAAATACAAACTATTAAAAAAATAAACATTAGGGATTTATAATGGAAAGGGCCAACTCGACCTTAACTCTAGCAGTAATATGACATCACTATAATACAATAATTATATGCAATACAACAATCGGTATGCACAGTACAAATAGCTAGGGTTTGATATTTGTGGTAGACCAGTCTCTCAATACCACTAAAATATTAAATACAGCAACTAAAGTATTAGACTTGCACCCAGCATTAGCGTAACTTACTAGAAAAGACTAAAAACCATCAGAATTCTATTTCTAAAAGAAGCAATAATGAAAACTGCTCTGCACTCTGGAATTCACGTGACTAAAAGCAAATCACTACTTTGTAATGTGTCAGTCTGCTCTTTATATTAGCCCATTATTATTGGAAAGGTCAGAAACGTCTACATATGTCCCAAATGTCCCAAGTTCAAACTGTAGTGACAACCAAGTGAACAATGAGACAGCAGAATGCAATCTGAGATATTCAGGCCATTGTGCACAACAGGAAAAGGACACCTTTTTACTGAAATTTCCAAGCCCATTTATGTTTAAGCATTTAGCTTCCTGTAGTCTCTTTGACCAGTAAAGGTTTGAAGGGACTTGCCAAGGGCTCTGGTAAGCATATTCTGGCTTTGGTTTGATATGACAGATCTACATGGTATTTTGTCACCAAAATTTAAAAGTGCAGCTACATACTGGTGTTGAGGCAAAGTCTGGCCAACCACATAACAACTCTTTGCACTGTTAAGTGCCTTCCATCAGAGGATACTGAAGTGCTAGACTTACATTAGGTAAGCCTCACAACATCCCTGTGAGGTAGGTAAAAGATATATAAGGAGTACTTCACTCTTCAGACATGAAAATGTCTCTGGGAGGAAAGCAGAAGCTCGTTTACACTGCAACACAAAATGTATGGGGCTTAGCAGGAGCAGAGGACTCCCTCTTCTTTTGTAAGGTCACATTAGACACAGAAGGAGAAGGTAGAAATCTGTAGCTCCTGGGCTGGTGCTGTTCTGCTACATTAACTCATTTTTGTACGGTTAGTAGTAGAGCAGGATGTGGCTCTACTCAGGGGATGTGGCTATCAGTTCTTGAGGAACAGAGTTCCATAGGAACAAGAGGCTATATTAGAGATTCTCTTCTCCCCTTACACCACTGTAAGGACTCCAGTGTGCCAGTTCACTATGCTGATATTGGCTGGTTCCTTGTGCAGTGCCCACTTGTGACCCATCTGTGAAAAACTTGTTGAGGATGAGTTACTACTACTATGATGCATTTTGTGAGTTGAACTGTTGTGTAAAATGTTCCTGACTTTGGGTGGCCACATTCCCCCAGCTATACAGAGCTGACCTCTCATGTTGCAAAAGGGCCAGAAATAGTTAAATGGCGGGGGGCAGAAATGCTAGTGCCTATCTATCCCCATCTCTGAACTACCACCACCCACATCCTGTGATCTTTCTGCGGTTCTGCTCTTCTCCAGACTGCACAGCATGGGAGAATTTTTGGGCCTAAGATGAGAACATCAGTTTTCATTCCCAATAGATGCCACCAATGGTATAGAATGTCATTAACCACTAGCAAATTCAGTATATTGTAGGATTGGGAGGAAAAAAACCCCATATTCATGTTTAGAATTCTGGAATACTTTATGTGAATCACAGGAAAAGGGAAACAGAAGTAGAAGAGTTTTCTTAACAGTAGCCACTACAAATATATATCTGTATTTAACGTTAAAAAAAGAGTTGGCAAAAATGATAGGAGCATATTTGAGTGAAAAATATCACTCAAATGCTGACACAAACATGGAATATTTAGGTTATTTGTGTATTACATCATCACAGAGGCTGGCCTTTCATGTGCAAGATAGCTTTACTGGTTAATTTTGTGTTCATGGATCCAGGTTATTTTCCTCTTTTGCCCATATCCATTTGAGTTTGATGAGCATTTATGATAGTTGTGCATTAGCAGCTGTGTAATTACTACACAGGTTGAGTAACATATCCTGAATACCACTGTCTCATAAAATCATTCAGAGGAGGTGGTTTATGGATTCTGTCCAAGCAGCTATGCGAAGTTCTCCTCATAAACATTGTATATGTTCACGATTAGAGCTTTAAAATGTTTTTTTTCCACTGATCAGCAGTGAATATAATTAGCTTATGAAATTACAGTGTACTAGGTGAGTGGTATCTCTCAATGTATGTACACGTTATTTAAATATGGAAATGGGGAGACTGCATATATAACAACCAGCAACTCAAAAATTAGTTGGCTTCTCTATAATCATGAAGAGACAATCTGAGTGCTGAAATGATTGGCATCTATCATGTAAGGTTGACTTTACATCTTATGCCGCCCCTGTGTTTGGAACCCTACACACTTCCCTCTCCTTTTTTCCATTCCTTCTGTTCATTGCAACACTGATTGTCATAGATAGTCTTTGTGCTTTTGCATAATGCCCATCTTTGATGTAACAGGAATTCACATACAAAACTTGGTCATTATAAGTAAGCATGCTGGAATACAGGCAGGGACCATACAACCATGCACAAAATACTTTTTGAAGTTTTTTCAAACTGACGGTAACATTTACATGCACCACTTAATATCATGTTTGGTCATGTACACTGAGCACTGGATTTCACAAGCATTCATGACCGTCTCTTCTTGCAAGAGTTCCTTTACAGTTTTAATAAGAGCCCAGTGAAAGAAAACTCCCTGCAATTCTGATCTTGTCTTCACCATTTCAATGTCAAACGCTCTTAGATTTTCACATATTGCACCTCCTCTTGCAAAACTTCCCATTAAATGGTTAGTTAGAAACAGAGATTAGTGTGTCAGGGATTTTCTTAGCCACTGGAATAGTTCTTCTTTATAAAGCATTTGCCACCGTACATTGGCTTCCACTGTTTCCACAGCTCGAGAGAAAGAGGAGGCAGCTCCTTCTTTGTAGCTTTTTATAAAATTCTTCAGCTGGAAATACAATTTAAAATCAACAATTTAAAATTGAACTGAAGTGAGGAAGTCTTTTCAATGCATGTAAACAAGTCAGATATTTAGGACAAAACTCTACATTCACTGCTGAAGTAAATGTAATATCATGTAGAGAGATTTACTGCAAAATGCAATAAGACAGCAGACTGTATCAATTAGGTGTGATGTGCTTGCTTCAAATTGCACTGTAAGACATTGACATGTCAATGCCGGATCACATTAATATCATCTCCTCCTTCTCTCTTGTAGCCCAGCTGCTACACTTTGCAGACAGCTGGGCTGCTTTGAAGTCTTACTCCTACTTAAAAAACTAAATTGGGAGTGTTGGAAATGCTCCCAGTTCAGCTTTATAAGCAAAAGTCAAACTGAAACAGCTCCGCTGCCTCTAAAGAGGGTTGGTTTAATTAAACATTATAATAGATGTTTAACTTAGCCTTGCAGAACTACTTATGTTACTGCTGTACAGATTGATTGTTTAGAGGAGAGTGGATCAATTTAGGAAGTTACTGACCATAGCTACAGTGTGAAGAACCCATCAAGAGCAGTATGTTGCTAATTATTCTCAGATTTTGGACTACTGAAAAAGATTTTCTGTTACAGGGAAACTTTGGTTTTGGTCAGCAAACAGAATGGGTATTAGCTCTGACTTGTATGACAATCAGATTTGGGTTACAGCAGATGTGGCATCAGAATTTGAGTTGCTTTGCTAATGGCACTGATTTTCTTTGGATTAATATTAGATTTAGTCAAAGACATGGTAGGGTGACCTGCACTGCATGTTGGTGGGAATCTTATATGTCACATTGTTGATTTTTAGAAGAGGGTGTTAATAGTTGGCAAAAGTTTCTCTCCTGGTGAGGCTAAATTTCATGCATTTATTGAAACTTGATCTTAGACTATAGCATTTTATGCATTTGTTTAAAGCTAAAGGGTTTGATCCTGCAACTGAGGCGTTCACCAACCTCAGTTCCCACTAGCATTAACAGAGCTTATGGAGGGGGCTGAACAACTCACAGGAGGTGCTCAGCATCTTTTAGGAGCAGACCCTATGTTTGTACTCTTTTTTACTGATATACTTTCATGGCCAGCTTGTCTCAGGGGAAATGGAGCAGCCTACCAATGTTATGGAGGTGAGAATCCGGAGTGCAGTATGCCCTTACACGCTGTCTCAATATTGAGAACAGGCTCCCAAATGGATGGCTATCACTCCCAAATGGATGGCCTTTGGGAAGCCAGCTGGGGCTATTCCTTGAGTTCTGAGTTTGTCAAAACTGGAGTGCACAGAAGAGGACAGCATAGCCATGAAGGCTGTAACCAGCCCTTGGTTAGCCGTCATTACATTGTGTACAAATCATTTAATCCATTTGAGATGATACATGGCAGCTGCTAAGCTCACCACAAAACTACCACACAACCTCAGACAGGCAGGTGAAGGATACATTCAACTGAAAGATCTGGCTAATTTAGGCAGGCTGTATATAATTACTGAAGTAGAATCTGGCCAGAATGCCATGGTTAACAGCTATCCCCATACTTAAAGTAATGATGGTGAAGGAACAGGAGACAGAACATTGACATTGTCTATTATCATAAAACATGGAGCTTTTAACTTTCTCTACAGCATCTACCTAAAAGGGATACAAGAGGCCAGTGTTTAACATCTTGACCGATGGATGGCACCTCCAGCAGCATAGCCCACCTAGTACTGTGGTAGTGTTCTAGTCCCTGTGCAGAATTTGAGCCATGATCATCTGTCCCAAAGTCAGAGAGCTGAGAAATAGTTTACATATAAGCTTATAGTCCTATAATATTTCTTAACAGCTAAAAATCCCAGTTTAAAGTCACACACCTGGTTCCACAGCCACAAACTGTAGGGAGAGCAATAGAACGGGAACGCATAGTGGTGGCTTCAGCATTAAGACCAGAATAAGTTTAATACTGTCATACAGCAGAGAAGGAGTTGCCTGCTTTATCTCCCTCCACTCACAGACCCCACCCAGGATCCTTGGCAATCTGGTTTAACAGACTACAGAACATTACCCTCTTGCTGCCCAGTAGCAGGATGGGCCTGTGTCACTTGCTAGGCACCAAGAGTTGCTAGATGACTGGATCCTCCTTCTTGTCCTGCAGTGCCTGGTCATACTGAGTGAGAGAACCCCAAAGTAACTCAGAACCTCCCTAAGCCACTGTCAGTTCCCATTCAGCAGAAAGATTTTTCAGTCCCTATGATCTTTGCATCTGCTTTCATCTTGGTGCTACTGCAAGACTTAAAGGGTTAAGACCCCACGACTTAAAAGGTTAAAAAAAATAAGACAAAAACAAGTTCAAGCACTGAGATGCATGAAATATTTACCTCATTTAGTTCTTCTTCAGTATTAAGGAATTCTGTGACTCCACTGATAAGTTTGGAATTCATAAATAATGCTTCTCCGTATCTTCAAGGACAGAAAAAAACCACACATATCAAATTAGCATAAGTATAACATCAACTGAATGAAAATATTTGATTACACAGATTTCCATTCAAGGACTATAGCCAGTTCAAAATTCAGTAATAACAACTGGTCCATACAGACTGCAAAGCCGACAGGCAGAAGAATAGCCAGTCTAGGGAAAGGGCATGTGGCACCTTTGCACCTGAAGCCTTAAAACGTACTTTTTTTTAGTTTTGTGTTCTCTTTTCCATTCAATCTTACCCATCTCGTTTGCATAACGAGTAGCCGTTACATAAATGAGCTGAATCTGGTTGTCAACATCCAGTACTTAAAGGCTTGCTTAAAGATGAAAGTTAATCTGGTATAAGGTAGTGTGTGAATTTAAAGCAGACTAATTATTCCTGATTAGCTCTCTGTGGATGCTCTTATTCCAGAATAAAAATGTCCCTTGACGCAGTTAATCAGCAATAGTTATTCCACTTTATATTCTCACTTTAACTTAATCTAAATTAACTTCCCTGTTGTGACAAAGTTCCTCCTCTGCCTTGGTGGGTCCTGTGCCTATTGGTGGGTCCTGTGCCTCAGAGGTTCATGGCAGCCCTCAGTTTGGCCACTTTCATGGCTCATATCTGCCGTTCACTCAGTTAGCCTCATCACTGGCCAGCATGGGGAAAAGGAAGAAAAACAATCCCCGCAGTCTCTGCTGATCCACCTAATGGATCAGGGAACAGGCCAGAGACCTTCCCCTCTGGTGGAATCGACAGTCCAGGTCACTCCTCCGGTATCAAGTAGGGAGTTGGGGGGATGGAAGGAACCCAGGCCCAACCCCTACTCCAGGTTCCAATCCAGGGCCCTGTGCATTGCAACTGTCTACAGTGGCTCCTGTAACAGCTGCGTGACAGCTACGACTCCCTGGGCTACTTCCCCATGGCCTCCTCCCACACTTTCTTTATTCTCACCACAGGACCTTCCTTCTGTTGTCTGATAATGCTTGTACTTCTCAGTCTTCCAGCAGTATGCCTTCTCACTCTCACCTTCTTGCGCCTCTTGCTCCCAGCTCCTTGCACACACACCATAAACTGAAGTGAGCTCCTTTTTAAACCCAGGTGCCCTGATTAGCCTGCCTGTCTTAATTAATACTGGCAGCTTCTTGATTGGCTGCAGGTGTTCTAGTCAGCCTGTCTGCCTTGTTTCCAGAAAGTTCCTGATTGTTCTGGAACCTTCCCTGTTATCTTACCCAGGGAAAAGAGACCTGCTTAACCTGGGGCTAATATGTCTGCCTTCTATCCCTTTCCTGTAGCCATCTGCCCTGACCCTGTCACACTGTATAACCCTGCAAAAGAAGTAACTAGTGTGACAAGATGGCCAATGTTAGTCTGGTGGGTCCTGAGCTTTTCTTGGTGGGGAGCTAAGATGCTTCACCTTGCCCCTGTTCTTGGGGCGTCAATGGCCCCGCTAGTGGCCCAGGAAGGTGGTAAAGGAGGGAAGCAGGGGAGGGGTCTGGGTTTGCTCCTCACTCTGAGCCCCAGCCCCTCTCAACCCCTGCGGGTTCTTACCCTCTTCCACCTTGGGTGGGGTATCTGCAGTCCTTAGATGCTGGGGAAGGGAGTCTCCCTCCCCTACTGGGCAGGACCCCCCTTACTTCAGTTCTCTGATTTTCCAAGTCTCACAGCACACCTCCAAGCTCCAGTCCTCTCTCCTTTCTCCTCTTCCTCTGTCTGCCTGAAACAGGGGGATTTATTAGGTTCCCTAACAGGGCCTTAATTGACTGCAGGTGCTCCAATTAACCTGCAGCCACCTTCCCTAGTCTACAGAGAACCACGCCTTAATTAGCCTTGTGCTTATATATTTTCCCTCTAGCACTCTCCCACTGCTCCCTGGCCCTCCTGTATCACATATCCCCCCCTCCCCAATACCACAGGGTTGGGCTACTTGGGACAAGAGACAATGTTGTCGTGACAGGCTGTCTACGTTGCCGTGTTGGCTTCCGGCTCTATGCTGTATCCAGAAGTGGAAAGGTTGTAGGGATAGAAACCATCTAGTCACTCGTGCATTCTTCTCCTTGTTTGTGCGCATCCATTGGAGTGGGGCATGGTCTGTCACAAAGGTGAACCTCCGCCCAAGCAAGTAGTACCATAGAATCTCCATGATCCATTTAACTGCTAGGCATTCCTTTTCTACTACAGCGTACCATTGCTCCCTGGGTAGGTGCTTTCGGCTAAGGTAAAGGATTGGGTGCTCCTCAGCCCCCACCATCTGTGAAAGGACGGCCCCAAGACCTACCTCCAAGGCATCTGTTTGCAGGATGAATTCCTTTTTGAAAACTGGGACTATGAGCACCGGGTGGCTGCAAAGGGCCGTCCTTAGATCTGTGAAAGCTTCCTCTACCGTCTCGGTCCACTTAACTATCTCCAGGCCCCAAGCTCTTATCAGGACTGTGAGAGGCGCTGCCCTTTTGGCGAAGTGAGGGATGAACTGGCGATAGTACCCTACTATCCCTAAGAATGCTCTGACTTGCCTCTTGCGGATCGGGCGAGGCCATTCCTGTATTGCCTTCACTTTGTTTAACTGGGGCTTCACCAGGCCCCTTCCAACTAAATACCTGAGGTATCTGGCCTCAGCTAACCCTATTGCTCATTTAGATGGGTTAGCAGTGAGGCCAGCCTGTCTAAGAGCATCCAGTACCGCTTCCACTTTTCCCAGGTGCGTCTCCCACTCAGGGCTATGGATTACCACATCATCTAAAAAGGCGGCAGCATACTTGGCATGGGGTCGAAGTAATCTGTCCATCAATCGTTGGAAAGTCACAAGGGCCCCATGGAGCCCAAAAGGGAGGACGGTATATTGGAAAAGGCCATCAGGTGTAGAGAAAGCTGTTTTTTCCTTGGTGTCCTCAGGCAGGGGGATCTGCCAGTAGCCTTTTGTCAAGTCCAAGGTGGTCAAGTATCAGGCCTTGCCTAGCTGATCCACCAGCTCATCAATACATGGTAGGGGGTAGGCATTGAATTGGGATACCTTGTTTAACTTCCGGAAGTCATTACAAAACCTCAGGCTGCCATCACGCTTGGGGACCAAGACAATAGGGTTGGACCACTGGCTGTGTGATTCCTCAATTGCCCCAAGTTTCAGTATTTTCCTTACTTCAGCCCTAATTACTTCTCTTTTTGCCTCTGGTATGTGATATGGTTTTATCACCCTTGCTCCAGGACAGCTGACGATGTGGTGTTGGATCAGCATCGTACAGCCTGGTTGTATGAAGAACACATCTTGGTTCCGCTGGATCATGTAGACGACCTCTGTTTGTTGTTCTGGGAATATTTTGGGGGATATCTTTACTTGCCTTTGTGGGCCATCTGCCTGGGATGGAGCCGGCAGGACGGCCAGGCACGTCTCCCGTTCGAGCCAGGGTTTCAGTAAGTTGACGTGGTATATCTGCTCTGGCCTTCGGCAGTCTGGCTGCTTCACCTTATAATTCACTCCCCAATGGCTTCCACGATCTTACAGGGTCCACGCCAACTGGCCAGGAACTTACTTTCTGTTGTTGGTACCAGCACCAGCACCCGTTCTCCTGGTTGAAATTTCCGTGTTTTTGCCCGACAATTGTAGTAGGTCCATTGGGCCTCTTGTGCTTTCTCCAAATGCTCTCGTACTATGGGGGTCACTTGGGCTATTTGTTTCTCTCATCTGGGTTACGTGTGCAATGACGTTCTTTCCCTGGTTGGGTTGTTCTCCCATTCTTCCTTTGTGATGTCTAATATACCACAGTGGGTGGCATCCATACAGTAGCTAGAAGGGGGAGAATCCAATAGATGCTTGGGGAACTTCTCGCACTGCAAACATCAAGTATGGTAGGAGGGTATCCCAGTCTTTTCCGTCTTGGGCCACCACCTTTCGGATCATGCTCTTGAGAGTGCGGTTAAATCGCTCAACCAGACCATCTGTTTGGGGATGATATACTGAGATCCGCAAGGCTTAGATGTAGAGAAAGGTACGTAAGTCTTTCATTACTCTCAACATGAAGGGAATCCCTTGGTCTGTCAGGATCTCCTTAGGGATGCCTACCCTAGCGAAAACCTGCATCAGTTCTTTTGCGATCGACTTGGATGTGGGATTTCTTCAAGAAATGGCTTCAGGGTACCGTGTAGCATAGTCCAGGATGACAAGTATGCTTTGGTGGCCTTCGGCCATTCTTTCTAGGGGGCCCACTAGATCCATTGCTATCCTTTCAAAAGGGACTTCAATTATAGGCAAGGGTATCAACGGGGCCCTTAACTGAGGTCGGGGGCTATGCAGCTGGCACTCTGAGCAAGAGGTGCAATAGCGCTGGACTTCTGCCCGTACCCCTGGCCAGTAGAACCTCCTTAGGACTCTATCCAGGGTCTTGTCTGCTCCTAGAAGTCTGCCAAACAGATGACTGTGAGCTAACACTAATACGGCCCTTGTGTGCTTCCATGGCACCAAGAGCTGTTCTATTACTTCTCCCCGTATTGGCACTACCCGGTACAACAGATCCTTATTGATTATATAGTATGGCCCTGGGCCTTTGGTTTTCCCTTCTATTGGCACGCCATTTACTTCTACTACCTCCTCCCTCACGTTTGCATACAATGGGTCATCGGCTTGGTCCTGCCCAAAACACTCGCGTGCGGGACCGATCTGGCCTGATTCTATTGGATTGGGTTCCCCTCCTTCTCTTGGGGTGTTTCTGCTCGTGCTGGGGCCGTCTCTGGGTCTCCACTGGTCTGTACTTCCTTGTGGATTCCCTGGTGGGGCCTTCTCCCAACCAGGGAAGCTCTTTGGTTGGCCGCCAAAATCCTGGTTCCCAATTGTTTAGCTGCCCTCCTTTCCCATCTAGATTTCCGGGACTTCCTGGGGGGTGAAAATAACTCTGGGGAAAACCCAGCAAAAATTGTGGTAGGGTCATCCATGGGCGCCTCAGACTCTGCTCGGGGTTTACTTCCCTCCCCTAACTTGATGGGGGGAGTAAGCTCTCGAACCCAGGAAAGTCCCTGCCAATTAAGACGGATAGGGGAGCGTGGGGACCACCCCTGCAGTCATCGTGGTAGTGTTTCCCTGGATCTCAATCTGTATTGGAATTGTGGGGTAGAAATTTACTGTGCCGTGGACACATGTCACTCCAGTGCTTTTGGCCTGGCTCAGTTGGCCTTGCCCCACTAACCTCCCTGAGACCAATGTGACAGCACTCCCAGAGTCCACCAAAGCTATGGTCTGGATGCCATTCATTTTTACCGGCCTGGTGTACTCATGTGGGGCCGTTGCACCCCCCACCAAGCTGATTAGTCCACATTGGTCCTCGAGATCCCCCAGATTACATTGCATGGGCTCCTCCCTATTGGGGCACCGGGCTGCTACATGCCCCAACTCCCCACACTCATAATGGCGATATCTCATCCCAGAGGTTGCCCTGTGTCTTAGACCCTCTGACTCGCTCCCCCAACTCTCTCCCCTGGACCCCCAAGTCCTCTTGGGGCCTCAAGCTGCTCCTTGGGGCCTGTTCTTCCAGCTATGACTTTCCTGGCATTCTTGATGATCCGGGTCCCTGGGGTCGGGACTGGTTTCCTGAAATGCCGTGTTCCACCTCTGGGGTTTCGAACAGTTCATGGGCTGCCAGTTGTCTCTCGACAAGGGTGACCAGTTCATCATAGGTGGAGCCATCATGCTGGCCTACCCAGGCTCAGAGGCCCGAGGGTAGTCCCCTCATATAGTGGTCCAGCACCAGGACCTCCATCATTTTCTCTGAGCTGAGAGCCTCCGGGTGTAACCACTTCCGGGCTAGGTGAATTAGGTCAAATAGTTGTGATCGTGGTGTCTTGTCTTCACAGTACTGCCATTCATGGAACCTCTGGGCTTGCAAGGCTGTCGTTACCTCTGCCCTGGCCAGGATCTCTGCCTTCAGTCGGGAGTAATCTGCCGCCTCCTCTGTGGTCATATCATAGTAGGCCTTCTGGGCCTCCCCGCACAAAAATGGGGCAAGGATGCCTGACCACTGGTCTTGGGGCCAGGCCTCCCGCAGGGCTGTCTTCTCGAAGGCCAGGAGGTATGCCTCCACATCATACTCCCGGGTAATTTTCTGCAGACAGTAGCTGGCCCGTATGGTCTACGTCCCATCATACCCACGGCTTCTCTCCATAAGGGCCTTCACCTGGTTCACTAGTTCCTGCAGCAAGGCCCGATCTTGGGTGGCCTGGGTCATCAGCAGGCAATTGGTCTCTTGCTGAAGCTGCATGGCCTCCTGTTGGGCAGCTGCCTGGACCCGGGTAGCCTCCTGATGGGCAGCAGTGGCTTGCAACAGTGCTTTGACCACATCCTCCATTTTGAGACAGGGTGGTTGTGACCCCCCTGGACTATGTTCATGGCAGAAAAATCCCACTTCTTACACCATGTGTGACAAGATGGCTGATGTTAGCCTGGTGGGTCCTGTGCTCTTCTTGGTGGGGAGCTAAGATGCTTCACCTTGCCCCTGTTCTTGGGGCATCGATGGCCCTGCTAGTGGCCCAGGAAGGTGGTAAAGGAGGGAAGTGGGGGAGGGGTCTGGGTTTGCTCCTCACTCCGAGCCCCAGCCCCTCTCAACCCCTGCTGGTTCTTATCCTCTTCCCCCTTGGGTTGGGTACCTGCAGTCCTTAGATGCTGGGGAAGGGAGTCTCTCTCCCCTACTTGGCAGTGTCCCCCTTACTTCAGTTCTCTGATTTTCCCAGTCTCACAGCACACCTCCAAGCTCCAGTCCTCTCTCCTTCCTCCTCTTCCTCTGTCTGCCTGAAGCAGGGGGGTTTATTAGGTTCCTAACAGGGCCTTAAATTGACTGCAGGTGCTCCAATTAACCTGTAGCCACCTTCCCTAGTCTACAGGGAACCACACCTTAATTAGCCTTGAGCTTATATATTTCCCCTCTAGCACTCTCCCACAGCTCCCTGGCCCTCCTGTATCACACCAGTCAATGAAAATATGATGTCTTGGATGCTGGGTGTCGAAAGCGAAATTTGCATCTTGCTATTGTTGCTGAATATATTGTACTTCACTGAACTGTGCGATTCCACATTCACTTACTTTGAAAGCGGTTATTAAAACACCACTCATTCCACTGCTTGTCTGAAAGTTCTAGTGTACCCAATTAAAAAAAATCTACATCCGTTAGGCTAAAGATAAACCAAGTAAAAGGATTGCTCCTGGGTTTTTGCATTACACATGAAAGAATCTCTGTAAAATCTCTGCGATGTGAAGCTGCATTCTAAGAGTAGCCAAGCAGTATTTTATCATTCAACATAGCAACAATCATCTGATGAAAACTACAGTGAACTGGTCCTTCAAACACCACCTAATTCACCTACCTCCATCTGGACATAATTGTATTTAAAGAACCCACATCTGCCCTCACATACAGTATGTGCACACATATGGGTTTATCTGAGGGCAGAATTGGGCTCACACATTTGCTTTCTCCAAACAGATTTGGAGAACCAACTTCAACTTCAAATTCAAAAGTTCTAGCACAACCACAGGCTTCTTTTCTGTTTATATCAACCTTATACTAAAATTAATTACTCTTCACCTTGCAGATTGTGAAAGCCAGAGAGTCTTTCAAAAAAAAATGAAAGCTCTATTTAAATAAATGTAAAAGCCTGAAAAAGAACTTGCTGTGTTGAGGGGTAAATTCCTTTGCTTATTACCTGGAACTTCTATGTAAGGAACAGTGTTGCAAACAACAAAATTCCTACTCCCTGTTCACTAATAACAAAATTATTCATGGTTATTTCAGCAAGCACATCTCTTTTTCCAAAGCTTCAGTCACACTTACATACACAGACATCCAGAAGCAAATGTTTCTTATGGGAAGACATATGGATTTCATGATCCTTTAAGCATGTTTAGGCTTTCAAACGAAGCACTCTACTGTTACCTTCGCAACTCAGCCTCATAATTGATTGTTTGGAAAACTGGATGCACCTCTTGATGAGGCCTTTTGACAAGGTTACTAGTCCACTTCACAGAAGCGACCTCATGAAAAGATTGCAGAGATTTTATTTTTCAAGCAGCCTGCACTGTTTCCACAGTGTAAACAAGTAGTAAAATTTATTTTTTCCTTGAAAACTAGGCCTTGTGAATTACTGCACTGTTTACTGTGGAAAAGAACCTGCTCTTTCAACTACTGACCTTGACAAACTGTCACAGAAAACAGTAATGACATTACACAACCAGCAAACAAGAGTGTCTGCCTCGCAGAAGCAGTTCATCTAGGAATGGTGGGAGTCTTCTCCTGCTCCTTTATTTATAGACCCTGATTTTCTAATACCTTGCAACTTTTCTAGCTATTTCACCTGTGCAAAGCGGGTGTATAATACTATCAAGTTTGTGTAGTCGTATTTCCCGCCTACTTTGGACAGAAGCAAATGAAATCAGAAGGCAGAGAAGAATCTGGCCCATAGCAAGGAATGTAGGGATTGCTATTTTCGGATGTTGGGTAAAATTTTCAAAATTGTCTAAGGATCCCGAGTCCCATTTTCTAAAGTGAATTGGGAATTTAGGGTCCTAACCCCCCTTAATTTGTAGTGAGACTTAGGATAGGTTTCTCAATACCGACATCACCTTTGAAAATAGGATTAAGCACTTTTGACAATTTTACTCATTGGTTGAGGGGTGTGATAAATATACTTTTAAATGTCATGAAAGAATAATATATTGGTGCTGTTGTTTCATCCAAATGACACACAGTATTGCATAGTCATAGAAAAGGAACTTTTAGCATCATTTAATTGTCCTCAGATACCTCATATTACTGTATCAAAATGTTAAGCATTTCATAATCAATTCAATGGAAAATACCATAGAGATTATCAAAATATTTAATAAAATGACATATCTACTAATGACAAAATAAACATTGTGAAAAAGGATCTCTCGGGGCAGTATGTTGCCTTGATTAAATGTCTGCAATGAAATATTGCACAACCCATTGTGCAATTGAACTCACATTTTTAAAAGGTCCTAGTACCACACAAATTTAAGATCACTATCATACATTCCTCTGCAGTGTCAGATCTTGGGTCCTTCACTGCATATTTTTTATGATGCTTTAAACGTTTCATGGAAGGTTTTAATTGCCTGTTACAAAATTTATATGCATGACATGTTGGAGTCATTTCAGTCTATCAGGATTATGCAATAAGAGCTCTATGTATTACTCTAGTGAATCTACCCCACACTAACCTGCCACACTCTGTCCATGTGCACCCTGCTGACATACATTAAACAGTTCACTGAAATGCTTTCATCTGGTCCTGTTTCAAAGAGGACTAGATCAAAGTGCATTAATGAACAGTTAATTCATGTCAGCAGGGTTCACACAGTGTGCCAGGATAGTACAAGTAGATTCATGCCCCAATTTGCTGCAAACTAAATGTTTGTGTAGACAAGACCTAATTTGTATTTGGGGACCAGCACAATATTGAGTAGCCCCAAGACTGGCGTAATACAAAGCTGGCCCTGAGTCACGAACAGGGCCCTTTGCCATTTCCCCATCAAAAGGGAGATAATAAAGTTCCCGACCTCACAGGTGCATTGTGAGGCTAAGTTCCTTACTGCCTGTAAGGATACCATGGTGGTGGGTCCCATAGGAAACAAATGAGCTTGGGGGGTCTTTGTTTTAAAAAGTTTGCTCCTGTACTAAAACCTCCAAAACCAAATTTCTGCTCAAAGCCAAGTTTCCCAATTGAACTGAACTCCCATAAAATCTGCTAGCCCCCAAAATCCTAACCAAAGCATCATGGACAGCAAACATAAGGACAAATTCTACACTCTTTGAGAAAGATTCACTAACACGGCATTTCCAACAAATCCTCCTATCGATATGGTGGTGGTTTTGATGGGTTTGACTGTCCACAGAGCAGACATGAGGTGTGGGCTCTCTTAACCTGGTTATGTCCAGTAATATGCAGTGAAATCCTGCTGGTCTTGGCAACATCCAAAAAGAACCAAAAATATCTCCAATTAGTTCCCTACCTGCACCTAGATCAAAATCCCCCTCAGGTGAGTTTTAAGAGCCTGGATGGGGATTCTGAGTAATGTTGCAAAGAATCCAAATTATATTACACAGGGAAACAGTTGCAGCAATGGGGCACAGCACACCCCAGAGAGTGGCTTTCCAAAGGTCTCCCCCTCCCTCTTGGCCAGGTATACCCTCCATCCAAAAGGCTGGCCCTTCAGTGAGTGAAGATTGTGTGTAAAGCTATCGCAAAGTTGGAGGGAAGGTGAAAGATGTCCCATTGTACTCGACACCCCTCCATTCCATAAAAATTGGGGCATTTCAAAAGGGTTCTCTCCACTGTCCTGCTCCCATGTTCTAAAGCAGATTTTTCAATCAGATCTAACTCAGGCAAAACTCCCACTGGGAGGTTTTCATTGTCTAAGTAAGAACAGGACTGTTGGATTTGACATATATACAGCACATATCATCAAAAAGACAATACAGTAATGGGCAAATATATAGATGATATACATAGACAGATACATCTATGAATAGCTTTAAGTCTATATAAAATGTATTTTATACATACATCTATGCATTAGATAGATAGAGAGATATAGAACAGGAGAGTAGATTAGACATAGAAATGGATAGTTAAAGTATCTAGAGACATATACAAAATAAGACACTCCAAATAACTATTATCTCTACCTGGCATTTAGTATTTTCCATTTTTCTCTGAAAAACTTCCAAGCAAGATCCCTGCCATGTGGATTTCGAGCTACGTGGATTATGACATCAATTGCATCTTGATCCAGGACAATTTCTGAATTGAGAGACAGGTTCAGAAGCCTTTAGGAATGAGTCAAGGGAAAAAAAAACTGTTTAGTTTTTGCCAATAAGATCCATAAAGCTCATCATCTAAAAATGAAACAGCAAAGACCAGAGATTGCTAAAAGATTTATTTAAATTGCCAGGAGAGCTCTGATTTTTATTTGTGAGAGTCCAAAGACCACAGATACTTTTGAATAAAAAAAAAAATCTTCAGTCTTGCAACTGGATTGTGAGTTCTCTAGAAGTAGGAAGATATTTAAGTATAATTGCAGGTGCGTGGAATATTTTCAACAAAAGCTGAGATCATGTGAAATGCTTTTGATGGCATGTATCTTTATGAACTCTACACTGAGACCATGTTGATCAAAAAGTTGGCTAAGTGAACCTGGCCCTATTTATGGTTTTGAAGTGAAATCATGAAAAATTCATTCATTTGCAAGGGTCTCCATACAAAACTATGTGACACTCTAACTAGAAAGTGATTCTGTGCTCTAAAAATAGGCTCTCTCATTTACAGATAAATGCTGAGATGGGGAAGCAATATCATTACTGCAACAGTTACCAATGACAAAGAATCAGAAACACATAAATAGATATTTCCACCTGTTTAACAAGTTTCTATCATCACTGCAAGTTAAGGCTTCTAACAATATTTTCTTCTCAGATACTGCTGTGGTAGAATGGAATTTCATCCAAATGAACTCCCATACATCTTCATCCATTAGTGAAACTCCTGTACAGTAAACGACATCTCTGACGTTTAGTGGGATTCTAAAAAAGCAACCCAGAGAGCATTGCATTATTAAGGAGATTCAAAGTAATGAAAAGGGATATAGGACATTACTACTTTAATTCCTGTAAAACTCCAAAAAAGTATAACAATTACGAACTTTTGGTGAATTACACTTATCTTCAAAGTTTTCCCTTCAGTGATAACTTCCAAAATCATATATTGAATTGGTAAAATTTCTGGTAGCATAGCATATGCCTGGAACTCATAGACTCATAGACTTTAAGGTCAGAAGGGATCATCATGATCATCTAGTCTGACCTCCTGCACAACGCAGGCCACAGAATCTCACCCACCCACTCCTGCAATAAACCTCTCACCTATGTCTGAGCTACTGAAGTCCTCAAATCATGGTTTAAAGACTTCAAGGTGCAGAGAATCCTCCAGCAAGTGACTCGTGCCCCATGCTGCAGAGAAAGGCGAAAAACCCCCAGGGCCTCTTCCAATCTGCCCTGGAGGAAAATTCCTTCCCAACCCCAAATATGGCAATCAGCTGAACCCTGAGCATGTGGGCAAGACTCACCAACCAGATACCCAGGAAAGAATTCTCTGTAGTAACTCAGATCCCACCCCATCTAACATCCCATCACAGGCCACTGGGCCAATTTACCACGAATAGTCAAAGATCAATTAATTGCCAAAATCATGTTATCCCATCATACCATCTCCTCCATAAACTTATCGAGCTTAATCTTGAAGCCAGATAGGTCTTTTGCCTCCACTGCCTCCCTTGGACGGCATTTCCAGAATTTCACTCCTTTCCTGAACCCATCCATCACAACTCCATAGGTGTGTAAAAGTACAGTCTTATAGCTTCCTAACTCGCAAATGTACCATATAACTACAAGGGCACATACATTAGCCTTCTAACTCAGCATACAGATTCGTAGATAACAAAGCCATAAGGGACCACTGTGATCATCAGACAGGTTTCCTGTGTATCACAGGCTGAACTTCCCTGAATTCATTCCTGTTTGAATTAAAGCAGATCTTTTAGACAAACATCCAAGATTTATTTAAAAATTGTCAGTGATGGAGAATCCATAACAGCTCTTGGTAAGTTGTTCCAATGGTTAGTTGCCTTCACTGTTAAAAAATTATGCCTTAGTGCTGGTCTGAATTTGTCTAGCTTCAACTTCCAGGCATCAGATCTGATACCTTTGTCTGCTAGATTGAAGAGACCATCATTAAGCATTTGTGCCTCATGTAAGTGTTTACAGACTGTGATCAAGTCACCCCTTAACTTTCTCTTTGTTAAGCTAAGTAGATTGAGCTCCTTCAGTCTATCACCATAAGGCATATTTTCCAATCCTTTATTCGTTCTTGTGGCTCTTCTCTGAACTCTGTCTAATTTACCAACATCCTTTTTGAATTGTACAAACCAGAACTGGACACAAGATTCCAGCAGCTGTCGAACCAGTGCCAAATACAGCAGTAAAATAACGTCTCTATACCTCAACTCCAGGTTCACTTGTTTATGCATCCAAGGACTGTATTAGCCCTTTTGGCCATAGCATTGCATTGCAAGCTCATGTTCAACTGCTTGTCCACCACAACCTCCAAATCCTTTTCAGACTCACTGCTTCCTAGGATAGAGTCCCCCACCCTGTAAGTATGGCCAATGTTCTTTGTTCCAAGATATATACGTTTACATTTAGTCATATTAAAATGCATATTGTTTGCTTGCGCCCAGCTTAACAAGTGATCCAGATCGCTCTGTGCAACTGACCTGTTCTCTTTATTATTTACCTGTCTCCCAATTTTTGTGTCATCTGCAAATTTATCACTGATGATTTTATGTTTTCTTCCAGGTCATTACTAAAAATGTTAAATAGTACAGGACCAGGAACTGATCCCTATGGGACCCCATTAGAAACATGCCCATTTAATGGTGATTGCCCATTTACAATTACATTTTGAGACCTATCAATTAGCCAACTTTTAATCCATTTAATGTATGCCCTGTCAATTTTATATTATTCTATTTTTTTTAATCAAAATGTTCCAAGATGCCTTACAGAAGTCTAAGTATATTAACTCAACACTATTACCTGTATCACCCCAACTTATGATCTCATTAAAAATGTATCAAAATAGTTTGACAGCATCTTTTTTCCATAAACCTATATTGACTGGCATTAATTATATTACCCTCTTTTAATTCTTTATTAATCAAATCCCATATCAACAGCTCCATCATCTTGCCTTGGATGGAAGTCAGATTGACGGGCCTATAATTAACCAGGTCATCCCATTTACCCTTTTTAAATGTCAGCTCTTTTAAACCTCTTGGACACAAGTTATCCAGACCTGCTGATTTTAAAATGTCAGACTTTAGTAACTGCTGTTTTAGAATCGTAGAATCATAGAATATCAGGGTTGGAAGGGACCTCAGGAGGTCATCTAGTCCAACCCCCTGCTCAAAGCAGGACCAATCCCCAACTAAATCATCCCAGCCAGAGCTTTGTCAAGCCTGACCTTAAAAATATCTAAGGAAGAAGATTCCACCACCTCCCTAGGTAACGCATTCCAGTGTTTCACCACCCTCCTAGTGAAAAAGTTTTTCCTAATATCCGACCTAAACCTCCCCCACTGCTACTTGAGACCATTACTCCTCGTTCTGTCATCTGCTACCACTGAGAACAGTCTAGAGCCATCCTCTTTGGAACCCCCTTTCAGGTAGTTGAAAGCAGCTATCAAATCCCCCCTCATTCTTCTCTTCCACAGACTAAACAATCCCAGTTCCCTCAGCCTCTCCTCATAAGTCATGTGTTCCAGTCCCCTAATAATTTTTGTTGCCCTCCGCTGGACGCTTTCCAATTTTTTCACATCCTTCTTGTAGTGTGGGGCCCAAAACTGGACACAGTACTCCAGATGAGGCCTCACCAATGTCAAATAGAGGGGAATGATCTCGATCTGCTGGCAATGCCCCTACATATACACCCCAAAATGCCATTGGCCTTCTTGGCAACAAGGACACACTATTGACTCATATCCAGCTTCTCGTCCACTGTAACCCCTAGGTCCTTTTCTGAAGAACTGCTGCCTAGCCATTCGGTCCCTACTCTGTAGCGGTGCATGGGATTCTTCTGTCCTAAGTGCAGGACTCTGCACTTGTCCTTGTTGAACCTCATCAGATTTCTTTTGGCCCAATCCTCTAATTTGTCTAGGTCTCTCTGTATCCTATCCCTACCCTCCAGCGTATCTACCTCTCCTCCCAGTTTAGTGTCATCTGCAAACTTGCTGAGGGTGCAATCCACACCATCCTCCAGATCATTTATAAAGATATTGAACAAAACCACCCCGAGGACCGACCCTTCCTGGCCTGGCCTGTAGTTCCCAGGATCCTCCTTCTTCCCTTTTTTAAAGATGGGCACTACATTAGCCTTTTTCCAGTCGTCCAGGACTTCCCCCGATCGCCACGAGTTTTCAAAGATAATGGCCAATGGCTCTGCAATCACATCCACCAACTCCTTTAGCACTCTCGGATGCAACACATCCGGCCCCATGGACTTGAGCTCGTCCAGCTTTTCTAAATAGTCCCGAACCACTTCTTTCTCCACAGAGGGCTGGTCACCTCCTCCCCATGCTGTGCTGCCCAGTACAGTAGGCTGGGAGCTGACCTTGTTCGTGAAGATAGAGGCAAAAAAAGCATTGAGTACATTAGCTTTTTCCACATCCTCTCTCACTAGGTTGCCTCCCTCATTCATTAAGGGGCCCACGCTTTCCTTGTCTTTCTTCTTGTTGCTAACATACCTGAAGAAACCCTTCTTGTTACTCTTAACATCTCTTGCTAGCTGCAACTCCAGGTGTGATTTGGCCTTCCTGATTTCACTCCTGCATGCCCGAGCAATATTTTTATACTCTTCCCTGGTCATTTGTCCAATCTTCCACTTCTTGCAAGCTTCTTTTTTGTGTTTAAGATCAGCAAGGATTTCACTGTTAAGCCAAGCTGGTCACCTGCCATATTTACTATTCTTTCTACACATCGGGATGGTTTGTCCCTGTAACCTCAATAAGGATTCTTTAAAATACATCCTCCTGAGTTTGGAACAGAAAGAGGGGGTTGCCATATGATATAACAGCATCATCTTTTTTCCCCAAATGCAGTAGGGAATTTTTTTAACACTTCTGCCTTTTTTGCATTATTGATAATTCTACCTTTTCAATATAGTAATGGACTGATATCATTGTCAGGATTCTTTTTGTTTCTAATATACTTAAAAATTCCTTCTTATTGTCCTTAACTCTGCCAGCCATAGAGTTCTCCTTGTTCCCTTTGCTTCCCTTATCAATTTCTATGATTCCTAGTTATGAATATAAATCAGAAGCTATCAATGTCCCCTTTTTTCCATTTATTATTATTTTTTATTTCTTATAGCTGTCTTCACTTCCTCTCTACACTGGGCTGGCTTTTTAATCTAATATAGCCTTCTGCCTTGATTTTGACTTTTTGGGGAGCTAGTAAAGTGTTCTTACACAATTCCCAATAATCATTCACATTTTTCTGATTAAATTCTTCCTACCAGCTGATTTGGCTCATAATTGTTTTCATGTTTGCGAAACCGGTCCTTTTAAAGCACCAAGCAGGGCTTAAATTCAGCCGGAGCCCACCGGAGCAGAGGTCCAGTAAATATTTTCAAACCCACAGAAGCCCTGGCATCTCCTGCAAGGCAGGAGCCCTGGAACCTGCCACAGGGCTAAAGCGCAAGAGCCCTTGTGCCTGCCATGGGGCCAAAGCCACAGGCCTTGGCGTCTCCTCCCCATGGATCTGAAGCCTTGAGCCCTGGTGCTTCTTCCCAAACACCTGGGCTGAAGTTCTGAGCCCTGGCACTGCCCACCCCCCATGGAGCTAAAGCCCTGAGACACCGGCCCCGCAGCTGAAGCCCGGAGTCCCGAGTCTGTGGGGCTCCGGGAAATAATCTCTGAGAATTTAAGCCCTGGAACCAAGTATATATTTCACTGATTTGGACTTTATTGTGTGTGCACATTATAAATGTGATCAAAGTCATGATCATTTGTACCCAAGTTATCATTATTTTTTTAGTTCAGTTCCTCTTTATCCATCAAGACAAGGTCTAATGTAGAATTACCCCATGTTGGATGCAATATGTTTTGAGTTAGGAAATTGTCATCTATAATTAGAAATTCTAAGGACGTTTTAGTACTTGCAGCATGAGACCTCCAGCATATGTTACTCCAGTTGAAGTCCCCTATGATCACACAACTTTTTTTCCTACACATTATATATAGCTGCATTAAGGAGCCAGTCATCATGTTCCCTAGTGTGATTTGGTGGTCTGTCGCAGATGCCATCTAATAACCAGCTTGTGCTTTATCTATTAAGACACTGATACATAAACATTCAAGATTATTTTCTTCTGTTATGGTACTATGGTGTCATGTCATCTGAGTGAATAGTGCCTTATAGTGATATTGCTGGGAGAAAAGGAAATACATGGAGACTCACCGAACTGATCAGCATGCCAATGAGTAAATCAGCTATGCAGTAAAGTCACAGTCGGTTGATGGACAGCTCAGATAATTTAATCTCAGACCATCGTTTACTGAAGCAGTCTCTCAGGGCTAAATTCACAACCTGGCACAGCAGGTACATTGGTACCAACAACATACACTAGCAACCGAGTTTGGCTCTCAGACTCTACTATCCTCTTTCTCATTTCTGATGCATGTTTCTCAGGTGTAACATTTTTCACTGAAAAATATTTTTACTGATAAAAATAGAAACTTCTCAGAAAAATACTTGTCTACTTTGCTGAATATTTCTAATGCTTCCAATTACTATTGCTGGGCTAAAATGTCTGGGGTGCAGCACACTGCAAAAACCATTTATAATTATAAATTTGAAAAGAGATTGTCATTCTGGATACTGTCAAACGAATATCTGAGTTGCAGGATCATGATACTGAAAGACCGAGTGAAATTTTCTTTGTAAATTTTATTATAGCGTACGCTACCGCAAAAGTTACAGGGAAGGTCACATTGAGACACGCTTATTAAAAGCCCATTTTTTTCCACCTACTCAGAACCTTCAGAAAATTTTTTTTGTGGGCTGAAGCTTTCTATTCTTAGCCTCAACTCAATGGTGAGTATTATTGTAATATTTCAACAAAATCCCTTTGGTCATGTTTTAATCACTGGAAAGTGAAAATATTATGCCTTTTCAACATTTTAAGGCTTCTATTGCTCATCGGTACATCGAGAGAAGTAGGAAAAAAAGCCTCCAAACCATATATTGGCCACTGAGACATAGCAAAGGCACTGTAACTGTAAAGGGTTAAGAGAGGTCCCAGCAGAATTATGTCAGCCTATAATAGTTCCCGTTACAGAACCATGTTGTCTTACCCACATTAACAACAAACCACTGTGTGAGAACCCAGCCATCCCTAACCACAACAGACAATCTCACATTCGCATGGTTATACTTACAGCACAGGCAAGTCCTATATGTTTAACTGAAACAGACACAGCACAAACCTCCCCCCCCGCTCCCCCCAAAAAAATCAAATTTGGAGTCTCTTTCTGGTGTTGCTACCTTCCTTCACCCATTACTTTTTAAACATTCTGTAATTCTCCTAACATTGGTGGAGTTCAGCCTGTGCCCAGCCTACACAAGTGATTCCTTGGTTGCTAATACCGGTGGAGATGCATCAGTGCTAGACTAGGAGTAGGAAAACTGCCTAGAATTCTCAGTGTAGACAAGGTCTATGTTATCAGAAGCTGTCTCCAGACAAACTTTCTAACTGTAAAGATAGTTAAATACTGGATGAGGCTTTCGAAGGTGGTTATGGAATCTCTGTCATTGCACGTTTCTAACAACAGATTGGGCAAACACCTGCCAGGGATGGTCTAGGTATACTTGCCTCTGCCTCAATATGGGGGGCTGGACTAGATCAGTGGTTCTCAAACTAGGGCATTAATTGAGGTTTTTTTATTTAATTTCCGTCTGTGGGTGCTTATTGAAAAAGAAAGGAATAAAAGAGAGATATAAACTGCCTGCCCCTGTTAGTGTTTGAAAAGTCCCAATTTGGTTTTAAGAGTGAGTTAAAAGTACGGCTCCCATTCAAATTCAATAGAACTTGTGCTTCTATCTCAGTTAAGTGCTTCTGAAAATCTCACCCTAAATTCACACCTCCCTGAGATGAACAAGGCTTGGAGAATAAAGTTTAAAACTCACTGAAGTGAACGGCTGGTAGAAGTGATAAGTTCACACCTTTGCCACTACTATCAGAATCATAGAAATGTAGAGCTGGAGGAGACCTTGAGAGGTCATCTAGTCCAATGGTTCTCAAACTAGGGCCGCCACTTGTTCAGGGAAAGCCCCTGACGGGCCGGGCTGGTTTGTTTATTACCTGCCGTGTCCACAGGTTCGGCTGATCGCGGCTCCCACTGGCCGCCGTTCACCACTCCAGACCAATGGGGGCTGCAGGAAGGGCGGCCAGCAGATCCCTTGGCCCGCACTGCTTCCCGCAGCCCCCATTGGCCTGGATCAGCAAACCGTGGCCAGTGAGAGTCGCGACAGGCCGAACCTGCGGATGAGCCAGGTAAACAAACCTGAATAAGCAACACAGATGGAAATTAAATAAAAAACCCTCTATTAATGCTACATTAAGTTTACATATGTAAACACAGGATATCAGGGAATACTAAAATGTGCTGATTTACATGAGCGGAGGATTTGTCTCAATGTTTTCTAAATCAAATTAACTTAACTATATTGCAACTATATCGATACTTCTGATTATTAGATGCAATAGCACACATACATACATAGGCATAGACACATTGTATGCAATGCGGACAGTTTATTCTGAGAGCATACATTTTTTATTCCCTGATTATATTTGTGTGTGGGTTTAAATGCTATCTAACTTCAACGTTGCGTTATTTTTCATCAATTTTGGATTTAATACATTGACAACAATGAGAAGAATGTATGTTTAATGAAAATGGGATGAGGACATTATCATGACATTTGGAGCGGACAACTGATTCCTCAGTGAATGTAACAAAATTAACCAACCATAGTCAGGTTTTACTGTACTGGCAGAAGTACTTTATGTCTTGACTCAGATACTGCATCATGTTTAAAAGAGTGAGTAGCTCTTATTGGACTGTCCCAACAGAACTGTTTTCTTTGGCTTACTACAAGATACACAACTTGTGAACAAAAGCACCAAGGAACTAAGAGGTATCTGCAAAGAAGTAATTCTTCGCAGGTTGATTGTCCCATTAATCAGAGTGGCACACATTGCACATTGAAGGAATTATCACTCAGTGTTTGGATACAATCGGTAGCAGTGCTGAAGTGAACACCGGGGCAGCTAGGGGGACGTCTGACCTCAGAATGATAGTGAGGACAGAGTTCCTTGCTTCTGAGGCTTCCATCTTTCACAAGTTACAGCACAGCTCATCAAATTCAACTGACTTTCCTGGCTGCCTCATCTTTTTTGTTTTATGTGACAAGAGTAGTAATCTGAGCATTAACTGGAAGATCATTTGTATCCTGTGTGGAGGAAGAGGAATTTGGACACAGATGGCATTAATCACATATCAATAGCCTCAACACCACTATGTATTTTGTAAATGAAACTCTTTTGACACCAAATCTGTAAAGGCACATTTGCAGCACCACAGCAAATCTATTCAATATCATACAGCCAAGAGCTCTAGGGAAGTTTTTAGATCTCCTTGTATAAGCTAAGTCATTAGGACAAAATGAAATTAACCCCCCCCCCACACACACACTGTTTTTTAAAGCCTGAGCTTCAATAACTACAAAACCTATGGCTATGAAAAGCTACAAATTACTCCTATGAGAGGTCTGTAATCAGGATTACAGACATGGGGTTCCTTTCTGTGGAAATGAAAATTGTTTATGAAAATGTGAATATCCCCAAAGTCATTTCTCTTTAACTATTGCCTCAACAGTAAACTTTCTAATTGAATTTTCTCCATTTCTGGGGATTCTTGCTCCCCCTTCCCTCCAGTTATTATGGGCCTGTATTTCATCATTATCTAAACATGTGAAAATCTCTCAGGTCTAGATTTTGTAGTTGCACAGCTCCATGGAAAATGTGCTTTTAAAATTGCAGTTCCATAGCACCAGTTCAGTATGCAGAATGTTGGCCTACTGGATTAATTGAACTGAACAGGTAAAATTAACTATTGTTTCAGTATTATTGAGCTAGTAACACTGAAGAACATATTATTTTGTTGTATTAAATCTCTTCTGGGCTATGTAGACTGCTGGCATTTTTAAAGTGATATAATGAATACTTCAGAGAAATGATAAAAATTAATTTTTGAAAGCATAATTCTGAATGCTGATATGATGAATTTAAACTTATTTGTCTTGCTAAATAGATATGATGGTGAGGCTAAGATATGAGGCCAGCAAAGCTCATGTTTAAAATTTAAACATTTGGAAAATATGTTAAAAATTAAACAATTGGAAAAAAAATTATTAAAATCCTGCTGTACCTTTACAGGAAATTTTTTTTTTTACAATCCTGAATAGTAAAGCTTTACAATGAATTAAGAATAATCTTCTAAGTTAAAATGAATTGGTATGTACTTGCTCCTATTTAAACAATGTTCTAACAATTGGAAATACTCATAAAATCAGACCAAAATTATTGATCTTCTAGGCAAATTGTGTTCTAATTTCTTAAAATGCAACTGCATGCAGTTTAGTCAGTTCTTTTATTAAGTGACAAGTTTCATTACCATTTAGGCTAATATTTGACAAAGGAAATTAATCAGAAGCTCCATTCTTTATTTTTTTTTTACAGTTTACCTTTAACAGAAGCTTATTTTCCTTGATGACTATATTTAAAGCATTGTTTATTAGCTTACAAACCTCAGATAATATTAAAAGAATGGCACTCATGGAATACTGTATTAGCACTGCATCTCCTAAAACATCAAACTAATGATGCCACATGAGTAACAGTACATTGTTATGTGTCTCTTCTAAGAAGATAATCACAGTTTTTGCCCCTCTTCATTACTTATTTTTATTACAGTAGCCTAACTCAAACCATTGAGCCATTGTGCTAGGTATTATACATACACACAGGAGGAGAAGGTGCCTTCTTCCGAAGTGTTTACAAATGGAATGGATAGAACAGACAAAAGGTGAAATCTTGGACACACTGAGGTCAGTGGGAAAACTCCTATTGATTTTCGTAGGGCCAGGATTTCAGTGAAAGGGTGGTAGAAGGAAGTCTTATTATCCCCATTTGACATATGGGAAACTGAGGCACAGAGAGATTAAAGGGACCTGCATAAGGACACACTGGATGGCTAGGGCAGAACCAAGAACTGAACCCAGATCACATGAGGTTCAGTCCAACGCCTTAACCACAAGATCATCTATCCTCTCTCCAATGACTATTTCTAGCTACACCCAGTGCCAGTTATGCAATATCATTTTTTAATGTCTGAACGGCAAGCTGTACATTAACTTGGGCAGCCCATCTCTGCTATAGATTTTTGTTGTTTTGTCCTTTGTTGGCATTTTTTCTACCCCAAAAATGGCCCTTCCTTTCAAATTGCTTTTCTTTATTGTGGTTGGCATTTTGGTTGTTCATCAAACAAACAAACAAACAAACAAACTGAAGAAATCTGTCAAAGTTCTAAAGTCTTCCAATTAATTTGTTTGGGATGTTGTTTACTTAAAATCAGTAGAAGGGGCAGGAGATCTTTCTGTGATCATCTAGAAAACTGAGGAAGCAAAGCTGTTACTTGGAGGAAGTGCCCAATAAACAACACATTTTCTATTTACTTGTAACTAGATGCAATCCTTTCTTCTATTAGACATACTCCCTAGATCCTCTTTCACAACACCATATCCACTATTTCCTTGATTAACTCATGCACTCAGCAGTCTTTTCTTCCTCCTTAAACAGTTTTATTGACTTGACTGTAAGATTCCACTCAAATGTTGTAACAACCTATCAATTAGTTAAATTACTTCAGCAACATTGGCTGCCACCATCTGGCTGTACTCTAATAACATTGCAAAATATAATGTATCTCCACATCTGTATCCACACAGATACAGATCTTCAACAATGAATTTTCAAAGTCATTAAAATGTACAGAAGTTGATAACACAGAAGAAAGGATCTGGGGTTGTTTGTTTGTGTTGTGTTTTACCTTCTTTATACATGTATGTATGAAAAAATAGTCTTTTCTCTGTATTCTCACAGCTTCCATAAGTCTAATGACTTCTGAAAATTAAGTGATGAACATCAAAACTTTGTACAGAAGTAACGTGTCTTCTACATATCTCACACAAATCACACACATCCACAAACACTCATGCTCCCAATTAAAGTTAAGCACAGGTATAAGTGTTTGCAAGATCAGGGCCTTAGTGTACAGATGTGAAATGAAGTGACAAAACGATGCATCTCAAAGCAGCAAACAGAGGAAGAAAGAGAAGAAAAAGAAGGAAAACTGTTACTTTTGGGATATGTATTTGATTTTTTGTCATTTGGCCCAGACTTCATTAGAATGTATATCAACTAATGACTAAGAAATCTGTGTTATCTACCACCGACCTGAGCCTACAAACATGTTGCAATTGTTGTTGCAGTACAATGTTTCTTGGTGGTGGTATTTCCAGAGTACTTAAAGGTTGATAAAGTAAAGAGGTGAAACAAATTAGGCAGCCAGATTAGTGTGAATCAATTGTCTCTTGAAGAGTAAATACAAATTGTTCTTACTGAATATGAGAATCTAGTATTCTCAAATTAGGGCTCTTGGGTACTATTGTCTTTGTGCAAATTATCTGACTGATGACATTCTTACTTCATCACTTGCACCTTTCTTATGACTGATATAGAGAAAATTAATATCTCTAACATTGCACTCAGATATATGTGAAACCCTGTGAAATAACAAATGTAGAAACTACTGGACAAGCTCCAAGCTGAATGGATACATTTAAAAAATCTCTTACAAGATAATTAGATCTCAGGATACTATATTCTGTGGTATAAAGGGGAAACAAGATGTGCAAAAAGGGGGGGTTAAGGCCTGAAACTCATGAGAGGGAGGGGAATGGCTGTTTCATGGCATACCTTCTCCCAGGGGATCTATGGAAACACCTCTGTACTGATGACAAGACAAAGCCAGAGATCTTTGGGTTTTCAGTCAGACCAACATTAACTTCCTTCTGTTCCCTGCAAAGGTGGTTTATTGTGTAGACACAAAAGGAACGTAAATGTCAAGATGAGTTTTGTAAGAAAAATGACCTGGGGGTAGAGAGGAATGTGAAGGCCAGGGTACAGAATGCAAGGACAATCCATGTTTTGCAAGGTTTCTCGAACATTCTCTTTCTACTTACTCAAGGTGGCAATCCTTCTCCTGTCAGGGAAGCCTATAGGGCCAACACCATGATATGAACTTGTGGAGACTGCAAAGTATTTTTTCTCTTCTACAGATTTTGTTTTCATGGGAGGGAAGCCTGGAGTAAGGTATTTAAGTATGTTGGCTCACAGGCATTCCTGAACCCTTCAATATTATATTTATGCAATTTATATTTATTATATTTATATAGTTTGTTTTCATAAAATGTCCTTTATGGCTATGAAATCTATCAGGAATCCTGTGGTTAAAAACCAGAACAGATGTGCATCCAGGATCTACTTAGCCTTCCCCATGAAGTTGGAAAAGTGCCCTCTGAAAAGTTCAGTGACCACTGTGTTATGGAAAAGATGCTGGACAATATTCTATTTTGACAGGGCCAGTTCATCATATCATTGTAAATATTATCTACTCTGGTGGAAGTTGTTTCAGTAATTAATTAACCATATGCCTCCCTACACTGGATCATACCTTCTGACCCATGAGAACTACAAAAAGTATACTCAGAATAGAACAAAGAAAACAAAGTGTTAAAAATGTTGAATATTGTATATCAACTGGGCTAACCTATAAGACGACACCCTTGTCAATAAGCAGTTGATTAAAGGTTACAAGATCAGAATAATGTCGCTAACCTTAGAGGTAAATTTTAGTCAAAAGAGAGTCTGTTTCACAGATGCAAGCCAAGAGATGCCAAATCTATAAGCGGTTTCAAGCTTTCTTCTTTAACTATCAGAATGCAGCCCTAAACTTACCCAGTTTGAGTCCTGTGAAAACAGGATAACAAAAAATATTGGACACCACCAGCTGCTGCCACTGGACATAGCTTCAGACCAATACCCTAAGTAGTTGAGAATGATCAAAGTAATCAGTACAGAAAAACAATAGTATAAATAGTAAAAGACACATTAAATCTAAAATGGTAGGAATGTGAAGCAGCCTACAATCTACTTGTATTACAGATGTGATTCAATATGTGATAGTAATTGTAGGTAGTCTGTTAATCATGATAGTTCTCAAATCACAGGTACTCTATATATCTCTGATCTCTATTCTGCATGGTGATAGCCAGGAGATTGAAAACCCAATGCATATTACTCCAATTGACACTGGATCAAATAAAACAAATGCATGTATTAACAGTTTTCTGTGGAAAAAAAGTCAGGCAATTAGTCCTACAACTATTTGAACCTAGATGAAGAGGAATGGGCTACATTTCAAAAGAAGGAAAAATCTGAAAATCCATTGGTGACTGGCTCTGAATACCCAATGCCCTTTCCAGTGGGCTTCACTAAGTCATGCCTTAGGGTGTCATGGCAGATGCTGACAAGCCATCATTTACTATGACATCACACTTCAGGAGTTTATAAACTATTGTCCTCTGCACATTTCTTCGTGAGCTTTAGAGGTCAGAACGTATTCAAAGCAGAAACGCTGCAAATGCTAATGCTCTTAAAATTGTGTTTTGCCTTCAAAACGAATGCATTACGGAGGTTAAAGAGGTTAACAAGGCTGATTCTCAAGCTCAGGCAGACTTTGTATGGTAATTTTGCTAATTTTTTAGGCTGAACCACAATGCTATCATAACTACAGAGTGTGAGTAATGTATTTCTTCACACATGAAAGAGCTTCACAGGGATCATCCCAGTTAAATGAAGGTAGCAGCAAACATCTTAATTCTCAGCAAGCAGTAGCTTCTGATGCATAGCATTTGTCTGTATCTTGAATTCTATGACCCCCATTCCTAAATCGACAACACTAATTTCAATGATTGTATAAAGAATGTTCCTTATTCCTCATAGAGGCTTCCCTCTTGTCCACTTATGGAAGTATGTATTCATCTTACTGCAGCAAGATCATGTTTGCCACACTAGGCACCATTAGCAGCATTTGTGGGGCCTGAAGTAAACTGAAGTGGGGCCACTCAGTTATATAAAAATATCAGTTCTGTATTAAATTAATAATTAAAAGGAAAGTGAATCTTACATTAAAATTTTCAACAAAAACTACATATAACATTTCTTTTGTTAGATCTTGCTAGGATTAAAATCCTGTACAGTCCTGGCACAGAATCAACAAACAGCTCCGTTGACACTGCTTGGAGTCAGTTACTCAAGGCTGGCTATTTGGTTCGATGCCTTTGTGGCCAAATGTGTCCTTTGAGTCATGCTCTGCCATTCTTTCCTGGCAGAGTGGCTGAGAGCTGTACTGTCATTAAGCATTTTGCACTCTAAATTATCATAATTTTTTAGCCACAGAAATGGCTGCAATCTCTTTCTCGCATCATTTATTTTAGGACACAAATATCAGGAGATGAGATCAGCTATTGGCGCACCAATGCAGTAGTGTATCAGTGTCACAGAATGGAATTTCCCATAGAATAGATGAAATTCTCAGACTTGTGGAGAATGTCTTTCTAAACCTCATTAACGCTCATCTCATGTAGATTAGTGTATGTTTTTTGTAAAGAAGGTGTGAAAGTAATAGTGTTGTGCCTGGAAGTCTAATGGTGTTATTCAATATTGCTGGTATTAACAGAGAAGACTAAAACACTAGTAGATATAATTATTTTCTTTAATTTTGCATTTAGTTTTAACCCCAAAACATATTTAACTTTTCAAGTTAGAAGCTACACATGTAAGTACTACTGGCCAATTCACTATTGAGCTTAAGAACATAAGAATGGCCATACTGGGTCAGACCAAAGTTCCATCTAGCCCAGTATCCTGTCTTCCAACAGCAGCCAATGCCAGGTGCCCCAGAGGGAATGAACAGAACAGTTAATCATCAAGTGATCCATCCCTTGTCGCCCATTCCCAGCTTCTGTCAAACAGAGGCTAGCGACACTATCCCTGCCCATCCTGGCTAATAGAATTGATGGACCTATCCTCCATGAACTTATCTAGCTCTTTTTTGAACCCTGTTATAGTTTTGGCCTTCACAACATCCTCTGACAAGGAGTTCCACAGATTGACTGTGAAAACAGTCAGCATGAAAAAATACTTCCTTTTGTTTTAAACCTGCTGCCGATTAATTTCATTTGGTGACCCCTAGTTCTTGTGTTATGAACCTAGTTCTTGTGTTATTTTGATCAGCAGTGGTAACTTATTTACATGGTAAAGAACAAAGCATATGTGATTATTATAATTATTTCAATCTCCTGGAGTGAAGAGTACATGGTAACTAATTTTGGACCTACCATATTAAACAGTATCACTAGGAAACCTGCAGAACTATGCAAACAGTATCGAGGTACATGTTACTGTATTTGATTATTGCCATCCCCTAACTCACAATTAAACTACGCAAGTAAAATACATAAACATTTGGGATGAAGAGAACCTCTAAAGAGCCATCGAATCAAGCATCACAGCAAGATTTAATTTATCATTCCTAAACCATTCCTAATTAGATGTGTGTTCACTCTAACTTTGACTATGTCCAGTGATGGAGATTCCATAGCCTTCTTAGCAACTTGTTCCATTGCCTGTAAATTTACACAGTCATAAAAGTTTAACTTAATATTAGCTTATATTTGTATTGAATCTCATTTGACTGATATCAATCTACCTCCCTGGTATTCTTTTGTACTCTTATGCTCCAAAGAATTTTCAATACTTCCCAATTTGCATTGTTTGTAAATCAGCTCTTTGGATTAGCCACTCCACCTTCCAGAATAGATCATTCAGGGCAAAACATTGCAACATTGCCTTTATTTTACTATAGTATTCAGCAAACTCTGGGTCAGACTGTACTCATATGTGGAAATACCACAAAGGAGACAGAAAACACTGTAAGCTTCCCTCAAAGTTTCTTTTGAGTTCTCTTATTGGAGGTAGCATTGCCCAACCTCTAGGGGACAAACTGGGAGGCCAACTCACAAATGCTGCTGATATTGGAGATTTGTTGAGGGAAGTGGGGCACCTATGCAGAGATCCTCTGCCTCCTTTGGTCAGCTCTTGGCCCTCTGTAGCTCTGCCCTGGTTCCTTGGCAATGTGACCCCACTGCAACTGTATTGCCTGGAATTTCCCAGCAAGTGCTTGACCACTTTGTTCGGCTTTGCGGAAATGATTCTCTAAGAACAGTAAATATAGCCTCTGGCTGTATTAACTTCATTCGTTGTTAACACTGGGTGGAGGGAGAGATGATGCATATCTCTACCTCCAGTGGCCTTTTCTTAGCACTGTGGAGAACTGTCAAAATGGTCTGGAGAAAGGAAGGGAATGCTGCCATCAAGACAGCAGAAGATGCAGCAGAAGATGCATGCAGAGAGAATGGTACAGAGATACTATGGTTGCAACTGAGAGTACAAAACAAAAGATAACTTTTAAGGACATGATGTTATAAGAATATTGCATCAAACTGAGTGAAGTACAGTTATGATCACAAATATAAAAATTGCACCTAATTAAATATCTGTTCCTTGTATGTATTCCAAGTTGTACTTTATTGCCCATTATACTCATATTAGCCAACACAGCTAAGGGAGTGTGTTCTGGCTTCTGTTCTGGCTCACACACCATGTTAACTAAATTCTTATTACAGAATCGTTATTATTATTGGTAATAACAGAATCCCAGTGATATGGCAGAAACCTGAACCATTATATAGCCATACTACTGTATGAGCAAAAATAGTCTTGCTGAATCTATATAAATGTCGGTACTGTGAAGTATAAGCTAATTTTATGAATGCTAAGCTGCTAAAATGGCAGAAAGTTTCTCAACTACAATAAGTGACATTTATGATGCCTTTTCACAATGAGCAGACATGGTATCAGCCTGTCAATGTGTTAGTCATATTCAAACATGGTGACTGTTTTGAAAACAGCAAATGGCAATTTCTGGGGTTGGGGAAAAGATCTGAATTTATAATCTTACGAAATAAATAAAAGAAACCTGTCTTCTTTGCAAGTTGCACCCTTATTTATCATCTGATGTCAATCCCTGTTCCATAATTACATTATTTGTGGTGGCTATTTTTCAAAATTGTCCAGTTTCTTTACAGAAATGTATTGCTTTAACTGGCTGGTATTTCTTCTCCTCCTCTGCCCTGCTCTGATACCTTTATCATAACATTCATTGTGTTCCAGCAGTCATAATCTTGGGCTCCCAAGAATGGCCTTGTGGAAAAGGTAAGATTAATTTTCAGAAGGCTCCTTAAATGTGTTCCTTTCCTTTCTCGCTATTGTTAACAAAGCAATAAGCTTTTTTCTGATGCCTCCTTCTTCTCTAGTCCTTTGGGGGGAAAGGGGAAGAGGGGGAGGCTTTCCAGGGTGACAGCTTTTATACATTGTATTATCTACTGCTGTGCATTTTAATAGATCCTATTAAATGTGATTAACTAATTTTGCTGTTGCAAGTGAGTATCTCAGTAAATTACTTTTGCAGATTGTTTCCTGTGATTCTCTCTTTGTATTTTCTTCTTTGAATAACTATGTATCTAGCATTGTTGATGTCTCTTAATTTTGATATTGATAAGGATTCACTTCAAAATGTGCACGCTTGGATTCCTCATACAGAATTAACCTGATAAATCCTTTAATAACACTTTCTTTTTGGAGTTTGGGGCATATTTTCATAGACTCTGGGTACTTTTTTCAAGCCTAACGGCTAGATTCAAAGTAGGACATAGGTGCGTACCTGCCACTTTAGGCGCCTAAATCCAACATCTAGGCACCAATGGAATTCACAAAACCACCATGCAGCTGCCGCCTAAGTCTATAGCACTGACATTACAATTGGTAAAGTTACCTAGGTGCCTATATTTCTGCTAGCGGCCATGCACAAAGCTGACTAAGTCCTGATGCCACTGAGCTGCTCAGTGCCTAGTTCATGCTTAAGCCCTGCCAGGATTCACAAACTAGGCATCCTTCTGCCTCTCTCATCTGTGGTATCCAATCCATACGCTATAGGTGGTGGTGGTAAACGCCTATACCAAACAGTGGTTAAGGCACTCACCTAGGAGGTGGGAGACACATTGACTGATTTGGAGCAAGGACTTGATCCCGGATCTCCAACTTCCAGGTGAGTTCCCTAACCACTTGGCTATAAGGGGAGGGAGCACCTCCATGTGAAAGGACTGACCTGACTTAAGTGTCATAGAATCATAGAATATCAGGGTTGGAAGGGACCTCAGGAGGTCATCTAGTCCAACCCCCTGCTCAAAGCAGGACGAAGACCCAATTTTTGCCCCGATCCCTAAATGGCCCCCTCAAGGATTGAATTCACAACCCTGGGTTTAGCAGGCCAATGCTCAAACCACTGAGCTATCCCTCCCCCATTCCATGGTCTGACTCCTGAGAATCCTGATCAAAGACAGGCACCTCCTTTCAGCCTGGAGCTAGATGCCTAACCCCCTTTGAGGTGTGAGGTTTAGGGAGCTCTCGGTTCTGACTGATGGCTTCTGTTAATCTCTATTTTAGGCGCCTAACTCTCCCCATGCAGTGTCTGAGAAGCATGGATGCCTCAGCCTCACTTGGGGTTGTAAATTCCACTAGGCAGCAGGGTGCTTAAAAGCAATGCCTAACTCCCTTAGGAAAAAGAAAAGGAGTACTTGTGGCACCTTCGAGACTAACCCCACTGTATTTTCCACTGAATGCATCGGATGAAGTGAGCTGTAGCTCATGAAAGCTTATGCTCAAATAAATTTGTTAGTCTCGAAGGTGCCACAAGTACTCCTTTTCTTTTAGCGAATACAGACTAATACGGCTGCTACTCTGAAACCTGTAACTCCCTTAGGGTGAATCTAGCCCTAAATCCCATTTTCAAAGTCATGAAGGGTATGTCTACATGGCGAGCAGAAACCAGTGGCAGCGAGTTTCAGAGCTTGGCTCTACAAACTTGGGCTCACACTACAGCACAAAAAATAGCTGTGTTGGTTTTGGGGCTCTGGCTGGATCTTGGGCTCAGAAGTTCATTCCCCTCCCTAGGATTGAAAGCCCAACCCCAATGTTTACACAGCCATTTTTACCACCAGGAGCTGTAGATCCGAGTTTTGAGACTTGCTGCTTCAGGATTCTGCTTGCTGTGTAGCAGATGTTTCCCTAGGGGCAGGTTTTCAAATGTATGTAGGCACCTAGTAGCATTTTCCAAAGTGCCTAAGCAGGTTTCAATGGGAAATCATCTTGATTTCAGTGGGAGTTAGGCATCTAAACTGCTTAGGTGTTTTTGAGAATCCCACTTGACATCCTTATGCACCCAAATACCTTTGAAAATAAGTGCCTAATTCAGTTTTTAAAATGGGACTTAGGTGCTTTTGAAAACTTCACCTGAAATCAAATATTTTACCTAGAAACAAAACATCAGATCCTGTGATACGCGGAAACCGGTTTCCTGCCTTCCACCAGATGAAAAAAAGGATGACTCTTTCACAAGAAAGCTGTGGTCCTCACCTGTACTTGCCTTACTCTCCATGCATAACTGAATGATTTAATAATCATGCTACTTTATTTATTAATACTCTGCACTTATATACATACTTTGCACATTGTCAATGCTCTGTCAATTCTCACCTGAATTAGATAAGTCTCTGACTGGTCTGCTTGCCTCCTATAGTTTTTGCCTGTCCATTATACTGCTGCTAATGCCCCCCATTGCTCCTATTAATTACCCCTCCTTGAATCCGACTATTACAGGGGATCGATAACCTTTGGCACGCAGCCCACTAGGGTAAGCTCCCTGTTGGGCCCGGCCGGTTTACCTGCTTCATCCGCAGGTTTGGCCCATCGCAGCTCCCACTGGCCGCGATTTGCCGTTCCAGGCTAATGGGGGCTGTGGGAAGCGGCAGCCAGCACATCCCTTGGCCCACGCCACTTCCCACAGCCCACATTGGCCTGGAGCAGCGAACTGCGGCCAGTGGGAACAGCAATTGGCTGAACCTGTGGACACGGCAGGTAAACAAACCGGCCCAGCCTGCAAAGGGGCTTACCCTGATGGGCTGCGTGACAAAGGTCGCCGATTCCTTCTCTGTTAGCTTCTTGCCTCTCTTTCAAGTTCTGTGTCTTGACCTACAAAGCTCTACATAATATCCCCCTCTACCACATTTCCTCATCTCTTTTCCTCCCTCTCTCTTTCAGGTCTTCTCAAACCTTTTGCTGCACTCCTCCTTTCACACCTTCTGTCATGTTGTCCTTATCCCTGTCTTCATCTATCAAGCGTCCTCTCTTTCTTCCATTACATCCTTCCTTAAATTCAACCTCCTTTTTTTCTCAGGAGGTGTAGGAGGCCACACAGGCTCCACTTGCCGCATCCACGAACTAAGAGATCTTTCCCACCCCTTCTAGCTCTGCAGCCTCACAACGATGCTTTAAATAACAGCTGGTGATTTCTGCTTCATTTTTTACCTGTATGCAAAAAGTGTGTATTAAAGAGACACGCTCAAACTATAATAGTTCTGAGTTGGGTGGAAGAGAGATGCATTTTTGTTCCACTTACCGGTTTCTATTGCTGGAAATCCAATCTGAGATTAACGTTGCAGCCTGTTGGTGACAGTGTTTATTACCAAAGCTGCAGGCCAACATGATGACTTCTCGACGCAATTCTCTGGGTTAGTCCAAAACACAAATAAAGACACTAATGAGGTCACATTAATAAATAAGTGTGTTGAAATTCTCAGAAGAAAATATTCTAACCTTCCCTATAAGGAGCTGTTAAAATTTAATTAAACAAAAACATTAACGATTTGGTCACTGTATATCTTTGAGTAACAACTAAGTACTATGTTGTTACAGTTACAATTTTTAATTAAAGGCCATGGATCATTCACACAGCCCTACTAAATTCAATGGCCTCATGAGTTCAAATCCCAAAGTCTCCAATGGAGCCAGCACTTAAATTAAAGCTTCACAAGAACATGTCTTTGTTCTCAAAATTCCAGCAGAGGAAACTGATTCACAGCACCTAGCCCCCTCAAGTGAGGAGAAATGAAAGGAGGAAAAGGATAGAAAGGTATCTCATGATGCTGAAGTTCATATTAAGTATTGGGAAAGCACTTTACTACAACTATCTCCTGTGAAAATTAATAAAGAAATATAACAGTACTCATGTTGGTAGGCAGCTTGAACAAGTGATCTGTTTAAATTATTTGTTGGCCATCCAAGTTTGAGGTACATCGTTGCAACTTGTTTTAAAATATATTCCTGGAAGAAAAAAAAAGGTTAAATATATTTTCAGAGTTAAACTTTATTATTGATTTTTCAGTTCAAAGTTGAAATACTGTTGATGTTTTTAATAATGTCTCACTTTCAAAATGCTTTGATTTGGATCTGGTATTGCAATGCTTTTGTATGCAATCCCACTCTTTACTTCAATGGAAGATGAATCTACAAGAACAGCTACATGACTGGGTCTACTGGGCTAGCCAATTTAATGATAAAGAATATAGCAGTTTATAAATTATTTACTTTAATTGTATTTTTAACTCACAGTACAAAGGTGAAGAGTTACTGGAGCTAGGACAGGCTAATGCCTACTCTAGCTGAGCCAAACTTGACTTCACAATGAATGTTTGAATAATGGCCATCATTAAACATTTAAAGAGACACACTTAGCACATACGTAGTGAGATAACTGATAGCAATGATTAGGGCTCCGAGTCTGTCATGGAGGTCGCGGAAGTCACGGATTCTGTGACTTTCTGCAACCTCTGTGACTTCTCCAGGGGCCACTGTGGCTGACCTCAGGGTTGCCCAAGCAGTGGGCTTCAGGGCCAGCTACTCAGGTGGCCCCTGGGACAGCCACACCAGCTGCTGCTCTGGCAGCCCCCAGCAGCGTTCCCGGGATGGATGGCCAGAGTAGCCATGGTCCGCGGCCTCAGGCAGTGGTCCCCAGCTGCCCAGCCGGAGCAGCTGTGGTTGGCAGCCCCTGGCAGTGGTCACCAGGCAGTGGGCCAGAGCAGCTGCAGTCTGCGGCTCTGCAGCTAGTGCCGCTGGCCCTGGGCACACCTCCCCCAGCAGCAGCTCCCCAGTCCTCCTCAGCAGCACCCCCCATGTCCTCCTCCAGCAGTAGCCCCCCATGCTCCCCCAGAACCCCCTCCAAGATTTAATGACAGGTATTTTTAGTAAAAGTCATGGACAGGTCACGGGCCATGAATTTTTGTATATTGCCCATGACCTGTCCGTGACATTTACTAAAAACACCTGTGACCAAATCGTAGCCTTAGCTATGATCATCTTTACTTTCATAGCTACAGCGAAACCATTACTCAGGTGCAGCCAACTGATCTAATAATACTGAGCAATGTGTGCTGCATATCAAGACTGGGTTATTTAATGACACTGTTTCAATGTCCATTTAGCTGTTGCTGTATATAAATATCAAAGACAGCACAAGACATGTTTTATCTTACTCTCACATCTTGCACATTAGGCATCTTTACTTTCAGTTACAAGTTATGAAGTAGACTATTGTCACTGTACTCACAGCATAATTTTCTGCCACTGGAATTCACTGCTTTGAAAAAAAGAACTGAAATGAACTAACGCAAGAGAATATCCATTTTATTTTTATGGATGCATGTGCATATGTGTGTGATGACAGAACCAAAGGAGATGCACAGGATAGCTTTCTCAAGCATATAAGTTATTCTGTGACTATAATGAGTTTATATTCCTTCTGCCATCAACTCTGCTTTCAGATTTCAGGAAGAATCAGTAGTGGTAAAACACAACCCTGAAATTAATTTTACCATTTTTGTTTATTAAAATTGTATTCTCTTTATACAGTCATGTTTAAAAGTGAAACAGCAATGACTGTTTAATAATGATTTTTCAATTAAGGTAATGATAGACTAGGAAGACAAAAAGTGTAATTTTACATGAGAGCTGTCTGGTGTGGAGCTAGATCCAGATCATAGGCTCATGAAGAAACATTTCCAGTATTTCTTTATTAATCTTTAATATATTTCTTATATAAATTCTCCATGCCAGCATGTATCTGGGTGTATTTTAAAAATGTCTCCTTAAATATACCAGACTTTATGTAGTTTCTTCATTTCAACTGTACTATAAAATTATGCACACCTGGTTGGGCATTCAATTTATGCAGAGTACATAAAATTCACTGCCAGTACACAGGCGTAATCCAGGTTATAATTGTTAATAAATACGATTAAAGTCTGTGTCATAAAGAATGTTCCTTTTAACAAAAAAGCTTCAAGATTAAGCAACATTTTTTCAGGTAACATTTTAAAATGTTTCTCATGTCTATTTGGATTATCTACTGTTTGCTGCTATTGTTGTTCCCCTGGTCCCAAATATGACTGGGTTTTTGACTCAATTGTGATCTAACCCTTGTTAATTAAGGGAAATGCATTGACTTCACTATGCCTTTCAGGATGAAAATAATGACTAACAATAGACTTCAACTGCATACATCCTTCTAAATTCTTGAGCACATTTTCTATCCATGCTTATTTTGGGCCTCAATGAAAGTGTAGTCCAGTGGCTCCAGAGAACTATAGAATTTGGGGTATGCATTGTTTTTTAACAAACAACTTATTTGTCATAATATTTTATGGGAAGAACAGCTAAGTTTCCTTCTACTCATTATATATGCCTCAAATAGCCCTTATCACTGTTCAAATGCAAATGAACCTAGGTTTGACAATTGCTACATTTAAACACAAAATAATTAGAAAGAAAGTTACTATCCCGAGATCAGTTACAATAACTGACTGGGGACTAGTTCATCTCAGGACAATAGAAAAGAAGAGAATATATCTTTTACATTGAAAATGTTGTAGTTTTCAGTGCGGTCCAGCAATTTATCTAGAGGATAAAGAGCTCGGCTGGCAGCATGCCAAGGCAGAAAATCCTTCTCCTCGGAAAGGTATCTGATAATCTCCAGAGGAATATTCTGAGGCAAATAGCCAGCTCTGCACAGTCAAAGAAGTTCATGTTAATTATTATTTTCAGAGAAGGTACATGATGATGCAAAAATGAGGGTTTTTCATATGCAAATGAATGGCAGAAAAGCATGATAAATACATCACATTATAATGAAATGAAAGTCAGTGTTATTAAAAAAACCACCATCTCTTATGTGTTGAGTGTCTTTTTACTGGATGCCAATATCCCTAATTTAAATAGAACCCAGTGTCTATTAAAAAATACAAACAGTAAATTAGCTGAATATAGAAAGAAAGAAAGAAAGAAAGAAAGAAAGAAAGAAAGAAAGAAAGAAAGAAAGAAAGAAAGAAAGAAAGAAAGTATTTTATTGTTACAGTGTAGACAGAATGCAGTCTAACCAAAGTCAACAACCCCAGGTATTTTGCTTCTCAGAAAATTTTGACAGGTCGTGGGTAACTGAGAAGAACTCATTGTGAAGGGACATGCTTTAGTTTCAAAATTCCTCCCCCAGCTCCAAAAGCAGCTTTGTCTGATGTCTATTGCAAACCATTTTTGAACAAGTTATATTGTTAAACTGAAGCAGCACTCAAAAGGATCACAGTTAGTTAACGATGTGTTAGCTCTTCTCATATAAACTCAATTTTTTCACTGGCTTACAAATCAATCAGTTAGAGATCTGTTTCATCCTTTCTTTGGCATAAAGAGCCTCATCCAGTGAGTGAAATAGTTTCACAGAATTTCAAGAACATTGTTTAAAGTTACAGGTTTACACAAAGTGTAGCGGATATACAAACATTTAAAAGGTTTCAGAGTAGCAGCCGTGTTAGTCTGTATCCACAAAAAGAAAAGGAGTACTTGTGGCACCTTGGAGCTGTAGCTCACAAAAGCTTATGCTCAAATAAATTTGTTAGTCTCTAAGGTGCCACAAGTACTCCTTTTCTTTTTGCAAACATTTAAAAGTTTATTTTTAAAATTCTATACTGGAAACTTCAAGCTTCAGGATTTTGGTTCATTTTACCTTTTTGAACTGCTTTATTTCTTAACAATCTAAAATGCAATAGTAAAATTTAACTCTGTGGTGAAAACTTTCTAGCAACACATAGGCCTATTCTTCTCTTGATGTATGTGTTTAACTCCCACTGAAGTTCTATGCCTGCAGCAAGAAGAAATAGTGATTCTGTTTTCATTAAACTTTCAGGACTGGACTCGTTCAACATAGGCGAGGGTTTGAAATATCTTCACAGTCCTTTGTTCCCTATATAGGATGAAAATGTTCCTTTTCATTTCCCTAATTGTCTGAAGAGAGACATACATACAGGCAAACAAAGATTAAGTGCTGTGTAGGGGACCATGGATACCAGGCTATGCAAAGACCTGGGGCTAGTCTGATCTCAGTTATACCAGTTTAAATCCAGAGTAAGTTCACTGAAATCTTTGTGCTAGGGTTGTATCTTTTGGCACAATCCTAAACAAAGGCCTGTTTGTGAACTACACCACCACACTTGTAGCCCAGGAGGCACTGTGCCCCAAAACTCGCTTCATGACACAATTTCATCCCTGTTCTTCTTTGCTCTGGGGAAGGAAGGACATTACTGCAGACTTTGAAAGGATTTATCTTATTTCCCTACCCCATCCTGTTCCATGCCATCTTTGCCCACTTGGTGGCCATGGGAAGTATGCAGAGAGCTGAGGCAACGTCTAAACTACAATCTTTGGTCAATGTGAGTTACATTGGCATAAAGCCGCTGCAGTTAGTATATCGCTTGTGTGCTTGCATACTTGGCTATTTGAGTTGGTGCTGCGCATGATCACCAGGATTGCTTATGTCAATTCACAGTGTGGTAGGTATCCTAGCATGCAACTTACTGTCGGACGGCACACTGACTTTTGGGAAATGTTGACAATATCCATGTCACATTATGAGGTGCAATCCAAACCAGTGAGTGGTTGTATCACCACCTGCCCCACAGCCTTGGGCGCTTCACAATGCTTTGCTATTGTAGCTCCCAACCAGGGCTGCTCACAAGTAGCTTACCAGCAGGCAGGTCAGACCCTGAGTGTCTGTGTATGGTTGCAGCCGTGGTCCGACAGTTCTGACCCCAGCAGCCTGCCAGCAACACAACAGACACACTGGCTTCCACCAGCTTTAGTTACCACTTGTACGGTGAACCGAACACACTCCCAGTCCCGAATGTTCCCCAAAATGTGTCCTGCACTGTCCAGTCCTTTCCAGGACAGCTCAGTTTTAAAGTTATCACTGCCCCATTCAACAGTTTGCTATGTTAACTGGAGTTAACAAATAGTTCCATTTAAACATAGCCCTGGATTAGTTTATTTAAAAAATAAAACAAACAAAAGAAGATAGGTGAACTCATGTATAAGAGATAAAGTTAGCAATGGTTACAAACAAATAAAATGAAAATGAATCTAAAAGACTAAAACAATCCAGCAAGTTCTGGTTCAAGGCTTTGTTTAAGATGGCCTCTCACCTACCATCTTCCAGCAAGATAGTGACTGACCCTTTCCTTGCTCAGGATCTCCCAGAGGCTCAAAGGTGCACGTGCCTTTGTCTTTTTAGGTGAAAAAGAGAGAGCTTGGGGTTTTCTGCTCCTTTCTTTTATAGTCCAAACCACCTCTGAAGTGGATTCTTCTGAAGATTACCCATCAAAGCAAAGATTATTCAGATGATGAGGAAGGTGACACGGAGTCTGGTGAGGAAGGAGGCTCCATGCTCTTTCTCCCCCACCTGTTTGCTGAAATACAAATTTGCTGTCTCCTGCCACCTGCTCCCCCTGCTGTCTTGCTGGCCCTGTTTACTACTTATATGTAAACTGAGGTTAACACACATTACTTTTTTTAGGATAGACCTGTTTTATAACCTTTGCCAGCGTGGTTTTGAACATATGCTAATAATCATACAGGGAGATATCATAACTTTATATATAATGCTGCTATGTACATTTCACAATGACATTATTGAACAGCGAGATATTAGTTTTCAAATGATACCAAAGCATATTTTCTACAAAGATTATTACAATAGTGTATAGAGTGGGCATAGAGGGGTGCTTCCAGTCACAGCATGGTGGAGCAGTTGTGCAAGGGTGACTATAAGCAAGGAGTCAAGGTCCCATCCAACAACTGTCTCCATCCCTTAATGCCATCAATATCCCATAATTTCTGAGATGTTTAAAAAAAAATCCCACAAACCCATGCGGCACTTCTCACTGTCCACAATCTCTGTTTGAAGCATGGAGTCTGCACAGTTCTGCACTGCTGTCATGAGCGTTGCAAACACCAGATGATACATCCTCCAGTATTTGCAGAGCCACAGGAAGAACTGCAGCAATGGAGGATATGATGCTTTTGTGGCAGACGGATCACTGTGGAACACAGTGAAAAGCAATTTAGCATTGTTGGTGGCATTCATGGAGCAGTTATAGACAGTGGAGCACAGATTACGGGTGTGATAAACAAGAACTGACTTGTGGGATCCCATCGTAATACAGGTTAGGGATGACAACCGGTGGCTGCAGAACTTTCGGGTGTGAAAGGCCATGTTCCTGGATCTGTGTGCTGTGCTCATTCCAGCCATCCAGTGCAGGGACACCAGAATGAGGCTGGACTGATAGCTGAGAAGTGAATGGTGGTCGCTCTGTGGAAGCGTGCAACACCAGCTTGCTATTGGTCAGTGGGCAATCATTTTGGAATTGAAAAATCCCCATTGGGGGCCACTGTCATGCAAATGTGCAGGGCTATTAATCATCAACTGCTAAGCAGGACTGTGACTCTAGGCAAAGTGCAGGACAGATTTGCAGCAATGGGGTTCCCAAACTGCAGTGAGGTCATAGATGATGGCATACATCCCTATTTTAGCACCAGCCCACCTTTCCATGGTGAACAGTAGAACTTCAGAGTTATGAAGAGCACGGCAATGGAGGTTGTTCATAACTCTGAAACGTTCGTAACTCTGAACAAAACGTTATGGTGGTTCTTTCAAAAGTTTACAACTGAACATTGACTTAATACAGCTTTGAAACTTCACTATGCTGAAGAAAAATGCTGCCTTCCCTTTACTTTCTTAGTAGTTTACGTTTAACAGTACTGTATTGTATTTGCTTCTTCTTCTTCTTCTTTTTTTTTTTGTCTCTGCTGCCTGATTGTGTACTTCTGGTTCCAAATGAGGTGTGTGGTTGACTGGTCAGTTCATAATTCTGGTGTTCATAACTCTGAGGTTTTACTGTACATTAACGGAAAGGGCTAATTTTCTATGGTTACACACGTGTTGGTGGATCATTGTGGATCATCACAGACATCAGTGTTGGTTGGTCAAGGAAGGTGCAGAATATCTGCATCTTTAAGAAGACAGGACTGTTCAGAAAGATGCAAGCAGGGAAATTCTTTCCTGACCAACAGATTACCACTGGCACTAGGGAAATCCCAACAGTGATCCTGGGGGACCCAGCCTACCCTTTGCTCATATGGCTCATGAAGCCGTACATCGACCACCTTGACAGTCCCAAGGGAAGATTCACCTATCAGCTGAGCAGGTGCAGAATGACAGTTGAATGTGCTTTTGGTAGACTGATGGGATGTTGGCAGTGTTCAATCACGAGATTGGATCTCAGTGAGAAAAATAAATTGTTATAGCTGCCTGTTGTGTCCTGCATAATACCTGTGAGGCAAAGGGGAAAAGTCGCCACTGGGATGGAGGGTAGAGGTGGAGCGGCTGTTTGCTGAGATGGAACGGCTGGACAACAGGGCTATTAAAAGAGCTCAATGCAGAGCTATGCAGCTAATGGAGGCATTGAAAGAGCACGTTAATAGTCAGCCCCAGAAATGCAGTGTGATGGACTGTACTTTACCTGGCTCTGAAGTTTGGGGGCTACTAGGAATTGTGTGGTACTTGGTGTACATTTATGAATATATCACTGTTAATGCACCTATTAATTTTGTGGTGGTTGCTGTGCATTTATAATTATTACACAATGTCTCCGATCCTACGTGTTCTGTTTCCCTCTGCAACAAGTAGTGGGTGCTTTCAGTAGCAGTAGGCACTCTGCAGGGTATGTTGTGAAGTAATAAAGATGAATTATTTAGAAAAAATAATTTTTGTTTCATACCATAATCAGTGCAAAAAACCCAGTGTGCAATAAAAAATTGAATAAAAACTTCTGAAATAAATTAGAACAGAACAGAACTTAAGAAGGGGGAAAGACCATTCAGGTCCATTTCAGTTCATTTTGGCTACGCATACACCTCGGGACGCTTGTAGGACAGTGTATGCGAATCTATATTTCTCTTTACTGTTCCCCAGTGTGAAGTGTGGTGCATTGAGGGGTGTAGAGAGATACTAAAATGGAGTTCTCCACTGGCTGCAAAGGAAGCTGGGCCCATGATTGTTGAACCTGTAGGTCAACAAGGGTCTGTAGCATTTGTGTTTGGGGCCGAAGAAGCCCCGTTATATCCTGATGCATCTCCCTCTCTGAGTCCTGCGCCTTTCTTCTGTCCATTCTTCCCCTCTCGATACTGTCTGCAACTTTCACCTTCCAGGACCTCTGTTCACTGTCCGATGCAGCACTGGCTTGCAGGATCTCACTGAACACACTCTCCCTTGTCCTCTTCTTTCTCCTCTTTCTCAGACAGGCACTCCATGGGGGACCTCTCAAGGTAGCAAGAGCAGCAGTTACAGATAAAACAAAAAGAGGTGTCACTGTATGTGTAGTCACAAGGGATAGTGGAAGTTAAGTTTCAGAACTCTTTTCCTTTGCTCCCCAAAGGTTTTAAACAAGCCATGGACACTTCAGCTTTGGAGTCCCTCTGCGCAGCATCATTCTCCACCCCAACATAGTGAGTATGATGCAGCAGGGGTTGGGAGTGGGAAATGAGGATGGACTTGTTCAGCTGCATGAAACAATAAAATGTCGTCCCTCCCTGCCTCTATTTCCATAGGGATGAATGCAGGACAATGGGCAATCAATACGGGCACAATTTTCCACAGGTGGTGGTGACTTTAGCTGATATCTTGCTCCTGAGGGTAACAATGGTACAAGAGAGCGAAGCTACTGCCAGTGTCCCAAAGCCACCTGGGCCTGTATGTCACTAGCCTGTTTACTGCAATGGTGCTTGCCAAAGTCATCGCAGAGTGGTGTGGGAAAGTGTCCTGCCGTGGAGGAAGAAATAAGGCTGCTATCCTTCGAAACCTTCAGGTGAAGATGGCAAAATACCTCTATGAACTTTTCATTGAGATCTCTCTGGAGGATTAAACAAATAAGGACATCCCTGTGTACATAAACAAACTGCTCTCCACCCCCCTGCCTCACTCTAGAGGGGAATGAAAAGCAGATGACAACTCTACCTGTTGAACCGCTACCTCTTCTAGCATGAGTAAATTAATGAAAAATCATTAATTTTTCTGTGTCCTGCTACGTAGGGGTCAGGCACCATCAGTATATTTAAACATTGCAATAGGAAATGCATTCACACAGATTATTCATTGGGCTTGGCCATGCTTGGCTGCTGGGAATGACTAGACTGTGGTGGAATCTTAAGAAGATCCTGGCTTGTGGCACAGCTGAACCCCCCAGTTGCATGTCCTCCATCCTCCTTCTCACTGTTCACAGTAGTTTGTGTCTCCGGGCTCCACTGAGGTATCCATAGTGCTCGGTAGGCTGCTGGTGGGGTCTCCGCAGAGTACAGCATGCAGCTCTTTGCAAAAGCATCAGGCCTGTGGCATGGCACCAGACTTACTGTTGGCTTCCCAGGCCTTCTGGTATGTCTGCTGCAGTTTCTTCACTTTCACGTGACACTGCTGCTGATCCATCAGACTCCTTTGCTTACGTCTCCCATGCAATCTGCTCATAGATGTTCGCATTGCTACAACGCTCTGCAGATGTGTCTGCACAGCCTCTTCTCCCCACAGGCCCAAGAGATCCAATACTTCCTGTCTACTCCAGGCAGGAGTGGGTCTGGAACACATAGCAGGCATAGTTGGTTGGGCAGTTGCACGCAACAATGGAAAGCTGCTAGGTGTGCTTCCTAAACGGGGCAACCGGTAAAAGGCATTTAAAAAATATGTGGGGTTTTAAAAAAAGGGAGGGTTGTCTTCCGGGCTAAATGACCTCTAGGCAGCGGTGTTCACAACTGTGACCAGAGAGGACAGTGTCAGGTATTGTGGCATATCTGCGAGAGGACTGGTAGGGTCGATATAGGTACATGGTGTCTACACTCGCACTGCTTCAACCACAGTATGTTGACCATGACTCAACGCAGTTCATAGAATCATAGAATATCAGGGTTGGAAGGGACCTCAGGAGATCATCTAGTCCAACCCCCGGCTCAAAAGCAGGACCAATCCCCAATTAAATCATCCCAGCCAGGGCTTTGTCAAGCCTGACCTTAAAAACTTCTAAGGAAGGAGATTCCACCACCTTCTTAGGCAACGCATTTCAGTGTTTCACCACCCTCCTAGTGAAAAAGTTTTTCCTAATATCCAACCTAAACCTCCTCCACTGCAACTTGAGACCATTACTCCTTGTCCTGTCCTCTTCTACCACTGAGAATAGTCTAGAACCATCCTCTCTGGAACCACCTCGCAGGTTGTTGAAAGCAGCTATCAAATCCCCCCTCATTCTTCCCTTCTGCAGACTAAACAATCCCAGTTCCCTCAGCCTCTCCTCATAAGTCCTCAGTTCATGGAGGTGGAGCTACTATGTACCCATAACGGGGCGCTTAAATCCCTGAAAGACAAATTTGAGTGAAGATAAATGCATAACTAGGTTGACACAAGGCAACTTGGTTGACACAAGGCAACTTAAGTTGACCTAACTTTGCAGTGTAGATCAGGCCTGAGGCTGTGCTCTGTGCCAGGACCCAAGACCAGGGAAGCTCTTGCACAGCCAAGAAAGACAATGGAACAATTTAGCTCAATTAATTATTCTGGATTTGCAAAGTGGGATTAGAGTGTGGCCCCTGTAGTGGAGTGTGGACAGAGAAGCAGAGTTATCTAAGTGACCGGGTCAAGATTTGCATGTCTGTAGAGCCAGAGAAAGTAAACTAAGTTGAAATTGCATCATTTTTATGTAATTTTTTTATTCCAGAAGCCACAGAATATTATCCAAGTGTTGTGTTCTAGGTTCTAATGCTTTGTAAAAATGGGTAACTATAATTAATGAGACTATGAGCACATTGGATTGACTGCAAAGTTAAAAATCTTGGAGATAGTGTTAGTGAAGAAGTAAAATTAGTTTGGAGTTGTATGTGTGTAATTGGTTCCTAATGGGGTTTGTGATTATTGTTACTGATTATTGATTATTGTTGATTGACATAAGGAAAAAGCATGGAGCAGGAAACAAGAAGATAGACTGTAGAAAAGCATGTTGCTTAAGAAACAAACAGATGTATCCGTATTGTAGTAGGCTCTGTGGTACATTTAAAATCTTGCTTCTGAAATTCAGTTTCTCTGAGCTAGTCACCAAAGGGAAATCTTGGCTGCAAAAGAGAAAGATGTGAGTGATTTCTATGATTCTTCATGTAGAAAATAAGTATGTGGACAAGATCCAGAGAAATCCACTATTTATTAACTTTTTGCCCTCTCTATTGTTTTCAGTGTGGCAATTTCTAGATGACGATACTTATCCTCTTTAATAACATGAGACAGTCTCTCTTATCACCTCTGTGCTGACAACTTCCAAATCTACCTGTCCACCCATGATATCTACAGTTGGGTTCCCCTCTCTTTTTCCTCCCAAATCTCCTCATGGGTACCTCACCTCTAACTTAAACTGAATTTCTTACCTTTCCTCCTGAACCCTCTCCTCCTTCATCCCTCCTGAGACTCCTCCCCATCATTCAGACTTGAAACCTTAGGGTTATCATTGGTTCTTTTATTTCTTTCTCACTTACACATCCAGACACATCAAATCTTGTTGCTTCGCCTCCTATAATATTTCTAAAATTCACCCCCTCCTCTTGATTCCTACTACCAAACCCCAAGTCCATCCCATAGCTCTCTCACTTGCATAATTATAAATTCTTCCTTGTCAGGTTACCTGACTCTCCCCTCATCAATCTATCCAATATTCAGAAGCTAAAATACTCTTCCTTTCTCATCTCTTTGAGCACCATGCCACAGTCCCCTAAAGTCTCTTCATCGGCTCCCTGTGCCTTACCACATAAAGTCAGTCTCTTTGCTCTCACTCTGTCCTCACCCTCTGTGCATTTCTGCCTCTGCCACTATCCCATCTCTCAGTGCTCCCGACTTCACTCCCTGTGCTCTGCCCACTCTTCTGGTTTTGTTATTTTATTCTATATTTGTCTAACGATACCCAGTTCTTGCACCTTACCTCACTTGAATATTATCATATGCTGTAAGCAGTACCTGGAATTCAATGTAACCATTCATGGAATGAAGACACCATCCAAAGATGACTAAGGATGGCAGAATTGGGATCTTCTAATGAGACTTCTTAAAAATCTCTTTAAATCACCAAGCAAAGTTATGGAGCTATAGAAATGTTTCATAATACTAATTATAATAATCAGAGAAGTGGCAGCAGCAGCAGCAGGAACCTTTCTATCAAAGGGAAGCCATGGAATATAATTGTCAGCCAGCTATGAAAGGAAAATACAATTCACAGAGACTGTAGGAATTATGGAAACTAACATATTTTGAGGCTCTGAAGACTGTTCCTGTCATGTTTCTTACTGCTCCATCCCCTCTGACTTGCTGAAGAAGATAATGATCTCTTCATAGATTTTTCATCACTATCTCTTCTTCATTCACTCATTTTCTTGCCTTCTTCCATGCTGCCCGACAAGCTTCCGACTCCCTCCTTTTCCTCTCAGTTATCTGTGACAGATACTCATTTTTCTTCATTCAAATTACTCCTTAAAATATGCTTTTGCCCATAGAGCCCACATGTGCTAACCTCTTACAGGAAAACTGTGAAAACAATGAAATTCAACCAGTGTGGGGAAGGCCAATGACAGAACCATAATTTTTTTCTTCAGGTCTTTTCGGAGCCAACTGTATTGCTGGCCTTCAATGTAAACAACAACAAAAAATATCAGATCACTGCCTGTCTGAGTTGAATAAGCACAGGCTAGGGCTCAAAGACAAGGATCTTTTCCTAGATTTTTTCAGCTGGACCATTTCAGAGGCCAATGGAAATACTGACTCTCTCTTGGAGAATAACTAGAAATTGTTTCTTTTGAGAAGGGATAAGGCATGAGAATACAACAGAAATGCTCTGTGACTTTTCCACTGTATAGCTTGTTCTAATTAACTAGACTCCAACAGAAAAGCAGCAGCCTGAAAATATTAGCAACTAACCGGCTACAGCAAAACACTTCTGCAGAAAGATCTGACATACAGTTAGTATGCATGAAAAATATTCTAACCAACCACTGCTGATTCCCAGATGGAGGTTGAACTCAAACTGAAGCTCAGTTTGAGTGCTTTTGGAGTGCAATTCAATTAGTCCACAACACTTTATCTGTGTAACTATCTATCTTAGTGCATTTGAAGCCATGGTGCACTTCTTTTTAGGAGCAGTGTCATGCGAGAAAGAAAAGGAGTACTTTCACCTTGTCCTACTGCATATTTACAAAAAATCTACATTTACAGAATTATTTAAATTTTGCAAATACAATATACTGTACATGTACCTTCACTGTAGATCGTGAAAAGTGGGGGTCACCACATAACTTTTGGTATCTTGGCAAAATGCACCCTGAGGTAAGCATCTTTTCTTTGGCATCACAAATCCCGTAGGAAGAGCAGAACCCAAGCATATTATTTTTGAGATGCATAATGAAGGAATGGTCAGGCAATTCAACACGCTTACTTTACTACATCCATTTACTACTTTAACTAGGCACCCTACGTGCTCTATTGCAAAAGCAACAATTTGAACAAAAGGGCCGTACTTGGGCCCCTCAATTGCTTTAGCCACTTCCTATATGAATGGTCTTGCTTGTCTGTTTATAGGAGAATCATTGTCAGCCATTCTGCAGTCCCTGCTATTAGAGGAAGTCTTGGGCAAACAGATAGATTTTCCCTTGTGTTGTAAGTATGGCAAAATTTGGGCTCATCCTTAAGTCCTGTGTTAGTGAGCTCTGTCACTGAAGGCTTGCTAGAACTAAGTGGGGAGCAAGTGTGGAGTGCCAGTATGATGTGCTCTTGTCCATCTGTTTAGCTATTAGGTGAATTTGCTGCAGGTTGGACCAGCAGGACTTTTGTGACCAATACAACTGCAGTTGTCTAGACTACTGGTGAAAAAGGCATGGATGACTGGGCTAAGTCTGCATCTGTTAGGAAAGGGCAGAATACACTGACTAGTTGACGATGGGGAAAGATTTTTGGGTGTCTTGGATTAGCCCCAGGCCAAAAGATCAAGCCAGGTGCATTGCTTCTGAAAGACTTTTCAGTAAGAAGGCTCATCACATAACAATATTGTGAATGCTAGCTCTTAAATAAGGCACTCTCCTGCCAACATGGGAGAAATTGATATGTGTGGTATAGCGACCAAGGCAAGTGGTGATGAATAAGAAAAGAATATTAACATGGTAATTAAATATCCTTCACAAAGAATTCCCACTAAAATTCAATGCATATCAAAATTAATCTTTAAATTACTAAATATGTAATCTTTAAATTACTTGAGCTTTTGATGAGTCAGATAAATAAATCAGATCTAGATTACGCTACGAAGCCTCACTGTGTTATTCTGACCTTGGTGTGTTCTTTATACTGAGCCATTGAACTCATGGACAGATCCCAGCACATTCATTTTCCCCTTAGGGACAAAGTACCAAATGGTAGTGTAATTGCCAAGGGAAAATTATTACTCCATGCTGAATTATTTCCATCATAAATCCAGGACCAGTCAAATAGACTCTGTCACAAAAACGACAGGGTTGCTGTACAGTGATGAGAGTCCCACATACAAATCTACCATAAATCCATAAGCCCTACCACCTACCAAAGTCATTTTGAATCTTGCATTTAAATCAAAATTAGGAAACGCAAGCTGGCAGCAAACTGGCCGGCACTGTTGAAACAATGGAAATTAGGTGATTTACATGACATTGGTTTAAAACCTATCCCATGTCATCTGTTTCATGTGAAATGTAAAGAACGTGACTAGCTTTCTGTTTGGATAATTTTGTTGGTACCACAGATTCTTTCTGCCTGCAGTTCAGCTTTTGTGCATACCCTGGTATATAAGAAATTAGATAATATTCACCAGTCTATTAAAAGACAACTTAAAACAGGTCTGAAATCTTATTCATTGACCCTCATTTAGGGAAAAATGTGCACAATGCAACACTTATTTTTATATAGTATTTTACTTTGTTTAATCCCAACTTTTCCTTCCTTGTTCCAGGAAGACGATCAGCTGCTCTTGCTGCTCTCATCACAAAAGTATTTGCCTGCAGTTTCCTACAGCGGATTTTCACGGCAGCAATAGTGGTGAGGTAGCAACAATACTGGTGAGGTAGTAGCAGACATCTTGAATACTTAAGAGAAAAAGGATCTTTGGCAGCAAGGAGACATGTGGAGCCAGGAGATAAACTCCCAAAGATCACTACAGTCACCCCTGACTCCTGAAAGCCTGAGATGCCAAAGACAAGAACATTAGGCCCAAGAGATCCACAGTCAGGGAAAGATGACTGGAATAGGTATGGGTAACTCCTAAAGCATATGGGCTGCCAAAGTCAGGTCTTACTTCAAGAGAGCCAAGAATAAGACAAGAATCAAAGGCTGACCATCCTAGTCCTCCACCTCCCATTGTGGACTGACTTTGGTTTTCTTGTCTAAACTGACTTTTCTGACTTGTCTAAACTATGCATTAGTCCACGCTAGAGTGGTGTAAATTCTAGCGTGCACTAGCGTGTCCTGAGCTAACTGGCCCATATAGACCCTACTGGCATGCACTAAAAGTTCCCTAGTGCATGTTAATCCCTGTTTCAAACAGCACTATGTTAATGTGCACTAGGGAACTTGTAGAGCATGCCAGAAGGGTCCGCATGGGCCAGTTAGTGCACGATATGGTAATGTGCACTAGAATTTATCCCCCTCTGATGTGGGCTAATGCACCATGGAGACAAGCCCTTAGGAGATAATGCTGCTTGCCTGACCCCATCCAACTCAGTCGAGTCAGGTCAGTTTATAACAGCTGTGGATTTGCTCCTATGTGATTTGAATACCACAATGTTGATCATCTCTTTGAGCAATATAACACTACTATTTGACTTGTAAGTCAACTTTAATTGCTAAATGTATACAACACTAAATATCCATAGTATCAAATAAATAAGACAGGCTTGTAATACAATGGCTTTGAGTCAGGCCTTCCTATTTCCTATGATTTTTTACTTCCAAAATAGTTGAGGACTCTTCAAGTGACGTTCAGTTCCACATGAGGACATTTGAAGTATCCTACACAGAACAGTTCCAATTGAATGCAGTTAGCAGGGAATATCATGGGCTTTAAATGATCTTGCCCAGCTTTAGAACTGGCACATAATCAAAAACTGGTGTTAATTTGAATTAATCATTTACCTTTGTTGCAAAATAAATAAATAAACAAACTTCATACTAACTGCGCCTGTTTTCTTCCCTCCCCTTCCCTTCCTCAAAAAAAAAATCAAAAGGAATCTTGTGCTTCTTTCTGCTGACAGCTAAGACTATATGATAAACTATATAATACCATATTTTTCATTATCAGGAAACCCTAATCTTTGAAAAATACGTTACACTTTAATTAACTGAAGAAACACAAACGTGAATGCATTTCAAGGTCTAAAGGAGATCAATTTCAAATGGCCTGATTATCTGAAGTGCTCTTTATTCTCTTCAAAGGTGAATTTTTGGAAGTAGGGTGGAGCAACCCTTTCCTCTTATCTAGTCAATGCTTCAGTGTGGCCCCACAAGACTGGATATGTCGACACAGCATTTTGGAGTGAGACTCCCAGCTCGGGTCAACAGTCTTTGGTTAGCAGTGGTTTGACGTTGCAGCCTGGGCTGTAGCTTTGGCTCTGAAGCCCACCTCCTGCCCTAGGCTTCAGAGTCCAAGCTCTAGCCCAAGCCATAACTTCAAAGCACTGTCTATACAACTATGGGGTGAGGAATAGCTCAGTGGTTTGAGCATTGGCCTGCTAACCCCAGGGTTGTGAGCTCAATCCTTGAGGGGGGCTATTTAGGGATTTGGGGCAAAAATTGGGGACTGGTACTGCTTTGAGCAGGGGGTTAGACTAGATGACCTCTTGAGCTCCCTTTCAACCCTGATATTCTATGATTTTTAGAGTACTAGCATGAGCCCCAATAGCCCAAGTCTGTCAGCCCGGAATGGGAGGCTAGCTTCAAAATGCTGTGCAGACATACCCAGTGTGCTGAAGTAAATTCAAAATTAGCATGCTCAGTGTTTCATTGTCTATTCTCTCTCCTTTTCTGATGTATACAATTTTCATAAAAGAAAGCAAAGATTTGAATAGGCCAGAGGCAAACATGGGTTTAAAAATGAAGGACCTTCCTAATGAGGGACAGTTGATTTATGTCAACACACAATATATGGGCATGATCCTGCAAATATGCATGTAAGTGGAGTTACCCATGTGTGGGAATGTCTACAGGATTGGACCCCACATCTGAAAACCAAACTTCTATTTATATACATATATGGCCCTGTGACAGGGCACTCTATTCACTGCTAGGATGGCACCTCCTCTGGGCTACTTTGGGGATTAGCTTCGCAAGGTCGATGCCCCTTCCTGCAGTTGCCCTCCATCTCTCTGCCTCTCAGTCTGCAGCCCCTCTCTCACTCCATGAGCTGCTGCTGCCAATTTCCTGTGTTTATAAGTCCAGCTCCTGGTCATTCCTTCTCAAGTGGGCTCCTTTACTCAGTCCAGGGATTACTAAACCACCTGATTCCCCTCAGCTCTGGCCTGTTAGGTTAATTAGCTTCCTTCTCTATCTACATTAACCTTTCAGGATAAGAGTGGAGTGAACATAGCCCCCTATCAGTATAATATCAGATGCCCTCACAAACTTTCTGAATATATTCTCTCAACACACTGGGGTTTTGTAAAGTACTGTTATCCCCATTTTACAGATAAAACACTAAAACATGGAGAACTTCAGTGACGTGCCCAAGGTCACATGGAAAGTCTGTGACAGAGACAGACTATCCATATAGGTGGATACCATAGCATTGTTTGTGAATGATCAAAGCAAAGCAACACTAGCAAACCTGGATGTGGTAGTTGAAATTTGGAGAGGTTTTGAAATATATTAATTGGCTAGAGGAGAATTTCTACCACTGTTAAAGACTTGAAAATTTACTAATTTCTAGCCCACAAACTGAATCTAGATTTCCTGAGTCTCTGTCCCGTGCCTTACCTACAAGACCATTTTTCTTCTCCCTTAAACTTGTGGATTCTACAAGCCAGGTAGAAACAAGCCAAACACAACTTTCACTCAAAATACTTGACTTTAATTTAAAGCCAGCAAAGTGATCTAGCTGTTCTATTTCAGGTGAGCTACAGTGAAATCCTGACTCATGTTTCTAAAAAGTGCCCGAAATAAATCCACAAATGCAAACCCCAAAATCTGAAAGTATAAGTTGCACTTGCAGTTCAATAGTTCAGCGTGCATGTTCTGCCATATGGATCAAAAATATATAATTTAAAAAGATTGCTCAAACACATCAGACAACAGTCATCATATACACAAATTAGAGGAGCAGTGGGTCTGGGATGAGAAAGGAGCTATGGTGCCCCCCCTGCTCCCCTTGCTTCACTTCAAATACCAGGCTGAGTGTTCTCTATTGACTCAAGCATAATTCTGCTGCACTCTTGTTCATGTTTGTGAGGCAAATGCAATGGATGGTTCCTCTCTCCAGCCATCACATGGGAGTTCATAGCTCCTGCACTGTTATGTGGATGCATCCATCACAAGCCAAGGCCAGCTTGGACCCATCATGTGTCAAAACTATAGCTAACAAAAAAATTCTGCTTCCTTGAAACCATAATTACATTTTCTATAAATCACATTTAAGATAGCTCACTGGATGAAATTATTCTTGCCATAATGACTCACTAGTCCAAGGAATACGTGAGGCATCACTACTTTTTGTGGGGATGGTGGATAACAGCATCATCCACTTTTACAAGAAATATGTACACTTGATCAAGATCAATCCAGTGCACTATGTATTCTAGAGAGCACTGAAAGAATTCACATTTACTCTTTTGGGCATTGTTTCCTAGTTGTTGACGAATCTTATCCAAATTCCTTACATATTATCAGTAATTTATTGGATTGACTAGGATGCTCTCCAAGTAGCACTGTTTCCCTAGACTATGTTGTAAATTTGCTTCATTGCCCTTTGGCAAGTAACAAGAGGAGACACAATGCCGACATGTAAGCCACATCTGCCTTTGAGGAGAACAGATGTGCTCATGAGACAGAGAAGGAACAGAGGAGGAAAGAAAGGGCACAACAGTCCAGTCAACAACTATGTCTCCTTCAAGATTACACCTGTCAGTTCTATGGGAAAATCTTCAGGGCACGAACTGGGCTCCTCAACACTTAAAAACCCACCAGTGAACCCCCTTGGCTGAAGAAGAAGATTACAGCAGAATGGACTTTTTAAGTTTGTTTATTATTAGGAACTATTTTGACTCTTGCATGAGCATATGCAAATATGAACTGAAATGCTTGTCTCCAGCCAGGGTGAAGAGCAAGGCTTTGCTATGTGGTACAGCATACTGATTGGCATGCTAAAAGGCACTCAGTTACATTAAAATATCCATGGGTCTGCACCTTCCCATCCTTATTAACAAGGGACAGAACTCAGACAAAACTTATGTGAAAGGGTGAACCTGTAGGAAGCCACATTAGAGTCAGCAGTTGTAGTGTTAGATGAACAAAATGTGCATGACACAGTACAGTAGTCCTACTTGCCATATATGCAGAAATAATTTGGATGTGGGCCAGCATTTATTAAAATAATAGATAATATCTATTGCCATCAATCACCTGTGGTCGACACTATCAGACTAGGATAAACTCCCTTTGCACTTGTTAAGGAAGCTATTGAGCAGCACTATTGTTTGCCTTAATATTGAAACAATTAGCGACTAAATTAGGAGCAATAATGAGGTTTGAATACACAGTGCACATTTAGGTGGGTACTACACCATTGTTTGTGAATGAGCAAAGCAAAGCACCATCAGCAAACCTGGATATGATAGTTAAAATTTGGAGAGGTTTTGACATATATTAATTGGGCTAGAAAAGAATCTCTACCACGGTCACCGACTTGAAAACCTACTAATTTCTAGCCCTGGAATTTTAAGTGGGTCCTTACAAAACTGACTTATTTGGGCATTAGGTTGAGCAGGGCTGTAAGTAACATAATTAAGGATAATCTGAATTCAATTATCTTTGAATATGTTGGAAGACTTTAGATGCTGGAATAAATTAAATCTTAATCTCTGGGGAAGGATTAGTGTGATAAGATGAGTACAACTCCATAGTTTAATTGTCACGCAGATGCTTCAGGGAAATATTTTTCCAAAACAAGGAGAACAGATTTGGATTTTATATGGAGGAGTGTAAACCAAAGGTTAAAAGATAAATTACAGCGATATTCACAGCTCAGAGTTGAGAAAAAGGCTCCAGTAGGTGCTCCAGGACTCAATGTGCTGAAAGGAGCCAAATGAGTGCTGCTGATGTTCAGCATCTCCGTTTAGGTACTTAACTTTAGGGCCCCATGTTTGCAAATGTTGATTTATGAATTGGCAAAGGCCACAGAAAGACTCCATATCAGAGCTCGGATTAGTGCTTTGTTCTCAGTTTCTTGCGAAGGCCTGGTCTAAACTACAGAATTACTTTTGTATAATTACATTACTCAGGGGTGCAAATAATCCACACACCTGAGTGACGTAGTTATATTGACCTAAGTGCTGGGGTAGAGAGCGCTATGTCGGTGGGAGAGATTCTCCCGCCGACATAGCTACTGCCTATCGGGGAGGTGAATTACTGTAACTAAGCCACGGGAGAAGTTTAAAGCGGAGAGTGTCTTCATTAAAGCGTTACAGTGGCACAGCTCCACTCTTTGCATCCAGAAATCAAGTTAGCTGCTCAGCAGAGGAGCAGGTTCAGCCTCAGGCAGCTGACTGTAGGGAGCTTATGATGGACTGGGTAGCATTGCTCCCATATAGGTGAACTCACCTGGGGTCTTCTCAAAAAGTCAAGGCTCCCAGGGCTATGTTTTTTCTGGACTTTGAAGGACAAACGTGGACAGACAGTAGCTGTGAGGAGAATGTGATTTTTAGGGAATAAATGAGATGCTTTCAACCCTAAGCAGTCCATTTTCAGCTATTTACATCTCCAAAGTTATGTTCACAAGGAAAAGCACTAGAAAATTATTTTTCTTAAAAATAAATGAAAGCCAAGTTTTACCTTCACACTGCTAGTTCCATGCTGTGACACTGGCTGACCAGGTCATGCTGGAGTATATTCAAGTCCATTCACTTGTGTAGATCAAAGTAATGGTTAGATGTAGAAGTGTGTATTCAGATGTTTAAACTTCATAAAACGAATGGGCTGTTACATGCATTGTTTTCACTTATCTGTTCCTGTCATATTATAATAGCGAACGGTCACATGTAAATAGCCCTGTAACTAAATAACTCATCAGTCACAAAAGGAGGCTTGGGGATTGCTAATGAAGGAGTTCATCAGAAAAGATGCTAATTCTAAAGCATATAGCCATTGTGGTAATGACCTGAGGTCAGAGACTCAAAATGCATTCCTCACTCCCACCAAAGGAAAACCCCTGTACGTACATTGTCAGTTTGGTGTCTGTGTGAAGAGACTATAAATATGAATTCGAAGAAAAATCCTTTATCTCTGGACTGTTTGGAATCTAACAGGGCAGAATAACTGAATGAGAAGATGGAGATCCCCAGAGTTAGTCTGGGTAGCCCTAAAAGACTTTCAAGAAACTGGCAGTTTATTACATCATTACCACCATTTAAAGTTACAAACTGTGATTCATCTGTTATAAAATTTTACTTGTGTTAACCTCTCAATAACTCCCATTCTTTTTTATTTAGTTAATAAATCTTTAGTTAGTTTACAGTAGAATTGGCTGCCAGCGTTGCCTTTGGTGTAAGATCTGGAGTACCAGTTGATCTGGGTAAGTGGCTGGTCCCTTGGGACTGGGAGAAACCTGATGTGATGTGATTTTTGGTTTAAATGACCATTATCACGAAGTCCAGTTTGTCTGGGTGGCAAGATAGGCTGGAGAGTCTAAGGCAGGGGTGGGTAAACTTATCCAACCCCCCTGCTCCCCGCCCTCTTACCATGCTGCTCAGAGCGGCAGGAGCTCGCAGCCACACCACCACACTCCCAGGCAGGAACGGCAGGCCAGAGCGCTGGTGGCACAGCAAGCTGAGGCTGCGGGGAAGGGGGACAACAGGGGAGTGGGGGGGACAGCCTCCCCGGCCAGGAGTTCAAGGGCCAGGTAGGACAGTCCTGCGGGCCGGATGTGGCCCCCGGGCCATAGTTTGCCCACCTCTGGTCTAAGGGGACTATCTGTGCCTCCTTGGTAAGACTGCTATAGTGATCCAGGAATTCACATTTGTTACTGGGTTGGTGAAATCTAATTATAGAACACACCCCCAGTTTGGGGTGCCTGCCCTGGTTTTCTGACAGTTTGCCCTGAGGTAGGAACTCTCAGTTGTGTGATCTATTCCGGACAGCATGACACCTGTAACATCATCTAATTACCCTTTTAGGTTGGTAAAAGGAGACTCTGGGTCCAATATTACCTTATCCTATGACTGTACTTGGGGAATACACCTCTGAGATAAAGGCAGCAGCTATCAAACACCTGCAGCTGGCACATGTCAGCTGACTCGGACTCACGGGGCCCGAGCTACAGGGCTGTTTAATGGCAGTGTAGATGTTTGGGCTGGGGCTGCAGGACCCCATGAGAGGGGAGGGTCCTAGAGCCCAAACATCTATATCACAATTAACTTGAGCCCCATGAACCTGAGTCAGCTGACATGGACAAGCTGCGGGTGTTTAATTGCAGTGCAGACATACCCAGGAAGTGGTGTCAGGGTGGCAATTTGTGGTCAGAGAGAAAATCGGGGCCATGCACTCTATCCGGGGCAGAATAACAATTGCCCACAACTACCATCAGGGTTCTCTCAAAATAGGAATGTAGCAAAGAAATTCATCACCACCAAGACCTACAAGCTAATCCACCAAAACTCCTGATCAGTGGTATCAAATGATGCTGAATAATCTAAAAGAACTGGTATGAACATTTTATCTTTGCCCTTTGCTAGCAGATCAACAATAAATGTAACCAGCCCAGATTCTACCCCATTGCTGGGCCTATGATCCAATGGACCAGCATCAAGAAAATCTGAATATTCAAGAAACTAACGAGTTGCCTCCCCACAACCTTCTCAATGACATTGCCCCAAAATAGGAGACTGGATACCAGTCAATAACGCAGATTGTCAGAATCAAGAGTTGGTTTCCTGAGCAATTGACATGCAAACCAGGATCCAATCACCTTGACATTTTGTGCTGACTAAAGCACAGGCAAGATCAAAGGAACCTTGGAAATATGCTACATTTCCAGAAAGGAAATCAGTTAAATAACTCCAGAGCTGGAAGGAGAATGTTAACAAATGCTGGGGCAATATCTATTGTATGGGAGATTAAGACTATTCCACTTCCCCACACTTAGTACACCTGATCAAACATTATATTGCTGAAAATCTGATGTAACCTAGGTTTACATGCTTGGTATGATATTGAACCATGTCAGACCCTTAACAAGCATCAGAGCCTATAAAGGACCTTAGATCCCAGGGAGCAAGGGGAAATAGGCATGGCACCATAGACACTGGGTCTCTGATATACTTGCCCAGCAAAAAGGGACAGAAAAGAAAAAGAAATGCTAAAGACAAGATTGACACTCTCAAGAAAAGTAAGATGTTTTCTACTTCTTGCAACACCACTGATTGTAGCTATCTGGATTACCCTTTGCTCAGTTTAAGCCTAGATATACCGTGCATACAATTTCTTCTGTTTTAATTTGATTTTCTCTGTATACTCTTAATAACTCTTGTTCTACTGCAACGCTTGTGGTTTTAGACTGTGTGGAAATTTTAGGCAATTCATATCAAAGTTCAACTTCTAAATGAGGCAGTGAAGGAAGGGTGCCTGAAGCCTATTCCTGCTCAAGATTTTTGGTCAAAAAAAGACTATGGGCTCATCTACACTACGAATGCCTTACAGGCACATCTATACGCTCTATCTATAGCTATGCTGACAAAGCCCTCTAGTGGAGATACTGGTTATATTGACAAGGAAGTCCTTTGCTGGTACAATTAAACAGCCTTCCCAAATGACAAAAGCCATATCGGCAGAAGAATCCTTTTGCTGGTATAACTGCACCTAGGATAGGGTTTTTGCTGGCATAGTTATGCTGTCGCAGGGGGTGTAATTTTTTTCACACTCCTAGCTGACATAGCTATGCCAGCAAAGTTTGCAGTGAAGACTAAGCCTAAGGGATTGTCACCCAAAAAGTGCGTCACTGCCAGTGCTGCAGTTCTCCAGATGCTCAGGATGGGCCTAGGGACCATAGTTGAGAAGAGAGTTTAAGGGGCATTAGGATTCGCTCTAACCTTACACTAAAATACATCCACAGAATTGACCAGATTCTGAGAAGTCAGACAAACTACATAGACCACCCAACCGATAATTATTTCCAAAAACACTTCAGTTCAACTCCTAGTAATGTTTTGTGAGCAAGACACTGGGAAAGAACAAACTCACATTTAATGAACCAAACTTTGGGAAATGAAAGCTACACAACTTTAAAATGTTCCTTTGAGGTATGTATTCATCTATATTTTTTATGTTTAAGAGACCATTATGCTGGAGATGTAAAAGGGGAGATAAAGAGGATAATGTACAGTTTGGAGATGTAAAAGCATATATGAATATCAAAAGAAAATATTCAGTGCTCCAAGATAGATTATTGAAGGAATTTTGCAGCTTCCCCCAGACCTGTGGGTATTAAATTACACTAAAGAGAGAAATTGGTACATCCTCTACAAACAAAATGTGGATAAAATTAGCATTAATAACAGCTAGGAAAATCACATTAGGACACTGGAAAAGTGAATCACATCTTTGTATTGCAGAATGGACATGAACCGTATCCAGTTCAGCAACACACTAGGGAGTATTTCAGAAGCTCTGAGATGGGTTGTTCTGCATATAGACTCCTCATATCATATATTCAGGCAGAAATACAGTGTAAGGTAAAAGGGAGTTGCTTACTTTGAAACTATTTTTTGAAAGGCAAGAATAAAATTAATATGCCGGCTGTTTTCCTTTTATTAGTTATTTTAAATATGAAAATATTAATAACTAGGATTTTAAACATATGTACATTCACTGCTTCTCTCTTTTTCAGAGTGTATATACGTATATATGTGTTGGTGTAGATGAAAATATGACATCTGAGATAACCATATAACAACTACCATCTCTATATCTGGTTAATGAGATTATTTACTCTCACATCTTAAGCACGGACATTTACATAAGCATACTCTCCACTCATCACATACCACTATATAGGATGGGACATAGGCACCGACTCCATGGGTGCTCCGGCGCTCAAGCACCCACCGAAAAAACATAGGGGGTACTCAGCACCCGAAGGGCCGGATTAATCTTTAGTGTGTCCCACCCCCTGCTCCACCTGTGCTCCATCCTGAAGTCCCGCCTCTTCCCCCATGGCCCTGGCCCCACTCAGCCTCTTTCCCTCTTGCACGGAGGGGAGGGGGCAGAGAGGAGCACCCACCAGCAAAAACAAAAGTCAGCCCCTGTGGGCTAGGAGAAGACAAACATACTGCACTGAACATGAGACTGAAATAGTACAGTATATGGAGTATAGTAGTAAAGTACTAAACATGGTGATACTCAACATCTGAAGTGATATTATGTGTTGTCCCTCTTAAGAGGAGTTTCATAGAACTTGCAACCCATGGATGAGGACTAAAGTGGCTTTAAACTACCTATGTGCCCTCCTGATCCTGTTTAGGAAATTGAAAGACCCTAACTTTGGTAGCCTTGTGGGTCATTCTAAGTTACATCAGCTTCTAGGGTCTACTGTATGAGCTATAGCAATGCCCATAGCAACGCCCGGAATCACCACAGCATTGTCTCATACAGCCATGCCCCTACTACCACAGGCATGACCTGTATGTCAGCAGTTCTCAAACTATAGCAACCCAAGGACGCCCATTTTGATTTAAAATTTTTCAGGGACCTCCAAGCCTCAGCGCTCAGCCCCAGGCCCTGTTCCCACCTCATCCTTTCCATTTAAGCCCCGCCCCACCTCTTCCCGCCCTCTGGTCACTCCATCCCCCATCCCTCTGTTGCTCAATCTGCCCCACCATCACTCACTTTCACCAGACTGGGTCAGGGGGTTGGGATGCAGGAGGGGACATGGGCTGTGGGAGGGAGTTTGGGTACAGGAGGGGGTTCAGGGTGTGGGCTCTGGGAGAGAGTTTGGGTGCAGGAAGAGATTCGGGGTGCGGGCTCTGGAAGAGAGCTTAGGTACAGGAGGGGGTGTGGGAGGCAGGCTCTGGGAGGGAGTTTGCGTACAGGAGTAGGTTCGGGGTGCGGGCTCTGGCAGGGAGTTTGAGTGTGGGAGCGGGTGAGGGGTGCAGGCTCCAGCCAGGCAATGCTTAACTTGGGCAGCTCCCGAAAGCGACCGGCACATCTCTCTGGCAGCAGCTTCTAGGTGGGGGGGCCAGGGTGTCTCCCCGCACTGCCCTTACCCAAAAGCACTGCCCCCGCAGCTCCCACTGGCCGCAGTTTCCTGCCAATGGGAGCTGCAGAGCCAGTGCTCAGGAAGGGGGCAGCATGGGGAGACTCCCTGCCCCCCTCACCCCTCCAGGGGCCACAGTGACATGCCATCTGCTTCCGGGAGCAGCACAGAGCCAGGGCAGGCAGGGAGCCTGCCTTAGCCCTGCTGTGCCACCGGACTGGGATCAAACAGGCAAAAAGTAAAAAACGAGCAATATATATAGTGAAGTAATGTGACTAAATTAAACACAGACATAGGACAAGTGCAGAGTCCTGCACTTATGACGGAAGAATCCCATGCACTGCTATAGGCTGGAGACTGACTGGCTAAGCAGCAGTTCTGCAGAAAAAGACCTGGGGATTACAGTGGACGAGAAGCTGGATATGAGTCAATAGTGTGCCTTTGCCGCCAAGAAGGCTAATGGCATATTGGGCTGAATTAATTGGAGTACTGCCAGCAGATCGAGGGAAGTGATTATTCCCCTCTATTTGGCACTGCTGAGGCCACATCTGGAGTATTGCGTCCAGTTTTGGGGGCCCCGCTACAGAAAGGATGTGGACAAATTGGAGAGTCCAGCGGAGGGCAACGAAAATTATAAGGGGTCTGGGGCACATGACTTATGAGGAGAGGCTGAGGGAACTGGGCTTATTTAGTCTGCAGGAGGGAAGAGTGAGGGGGGATTAGATACCAACTACCTGAAGGGGGGTTCTAAAGAGGATGGATCTAGGCTGTTCTCAGTGGTGGCAGATGACTGAACAAGGAGCAATGGTTGCAAGTTGCAATGGGGGAGGTCTAAGTTGGATATTAGGAAAAACTATTTCACTAGGAGGGTGGTGAAGCACTGGAATGGGTTACCTAGGGAGGTGGTGAAATCTCCATTCTTGGAGGTTTTTAAGGCCCGGCTGGACAAAGCCCTGGCTGGGATGATTTAGTTGGGGTTGGTCCTGCTTTGAGCAGGACGTTGAACTAGATGACCTCCTAAGGTCTCTTCCAACCTTAATCTTCTATGATTCTATGATAAGGGTGCTTCATTGTTTGTCTCAGGAAGAATGATATTCTGTACATAAACTGAAAGGCAGAGAATAAGGAGCATGTTCTACACTTATCTGAAGAAATATGGCAAGTTTATCTATCCCCAGTAGTTTAGCTTATTATTCTTTGAACGCTGGCTGTAAAACTGCTGTATGTAAATATGTAAACCTTTCCCATAACCCAATCTGCCACACCCAGATTCTCTTGCAAGGCAACCTATTCATAGTAATATATCCGCTCTACCCTGTAGAAACAGAAGAAGAAGAAAAACAAAATAGAGATCTACCACTGGATCTCCATCACAGGAACATTTCACTCTAGGCAAATAATACATATGTATATACTCTTCTGCTATGCAAAAGTGCTAACTACAGCAGAATACCTCTGTAGCTCATCCCTAACAATACTAACTTACATTTTTACTGTGCATTCCATGGGAAAGATCCCAAAGTGCTTTAAAAATCACTGAAGTTCTGTCACCTCCTTAGGGTAATGTAGTAATACTCAGCAATACTACAGAACAATGTGAGAAGGCAAGCAAGGCATACCTTATTCATCTGAACCCGGGGGAATATTTAGGTACACAAGACGTAATAACCCAAATATGAACTTGGCCTGGACATCTGGGTTAAAGACCTTAGTCTGTAAAAAGCACTACAGGACTTTTAATGACTCTAGGCAGTCAGGACTTTGGCTTTATATCTCATCTAAAAGTGGGCACTTTTAACAACACAGTGCTCAGGATGTTAGCTCAGTATTGATTCAGAGGGAAGATGGCCACCTACTGAATTACCAATATAACTTCTTAAAGTGCATGGATTTTCACTGAGGTGCTGGCCAGATCTGATGTTGTTTAGTTTGTGGAAACTGAAGAGATCACACACTAATATTGTATGGCTGCAAGCAACTCAAACTTTATTAGCAATGAAAAGAAGCCTTGAAGTGCCACACTACAGTTAAATTAGGACAGAATGTTGTTTTACTACATATGCACTCGTACTTTTAATAGTCAAGGTTGCTCAGAGCACTGTCCAACATTCTAGTGGCAATGTAGAACACTAAGGATGGAACGCTGGCCCCACTGAAGTCAATGGGGCTTGGATTTCACTCAAAGTGATGAACTGTAATTAGCTTTGCACACATTCACGTGGGAAGGTGCATGAAAAGGTTAAAGGGGCTAAAAGGAAAGGGAGAGCGCTCCCACTCCTCTCCTGGGCTTGGGGAAGCAGTTTTTCTCCACAACTTCTTTTCCTATTTAGCTGGTGCAGTAGCTGGTTGTTTCAATCTGCTATAATCACAGGGTGCAAGGATTACCTCTCCCTGCAACCCAAAACATCTCTGCAAGGAATAATTCTAGTTCCACTCCTTGTCCAGACTAGCACTGGCAGTGCCACCAACGTCCCAAAAGCCAGTGGAGAGGACTATGTAGGGGAGGGCACACTGCCATCTTTCATTCTTTCAAAAGGTACAGCTGGGGCAAACCTGGCCTGCACTACTCAGTGACGTCATGTCTGAGGCTAGTAATACATCTCTGGGAGTCTCACCTGATTCAAAGCACTTCTGTGCTGCTGTCTATTGCAACCAGCAGTTTAAAGCCAAAATCTGGCCATAAATATGTCAGCAAACAGAACAGCCAATAGTCTTAACTATAGTTTTTACACAACCTTTGACCTAAGGATGTTTGGCTGAGAGCAGGAGTGTTCCCAAGAATATCAAGTATCTTAAAGTCTGACCAGCTCCAGTTCTTACACTTCTCTTTACTCTTTGACTACAGATGTAGTCCTGAATTTAAAACAGACGAGATTCCATTGCCTTATGTTGTAAACAAATCATTATTTAATCAGCATTGTATTATTTAATCTAATTATGTAACTATGGAAACAATAATAAAGCACTAAAATACTATATAAAGTTTGGAACTTTTAAACAGAACCACAAACCTTCCATGTGGTATAATCATCATCACACAGAAAAATCCTTCTATGATGGATTGCCAAAAAACATATTGGAAAATATAACAGTAATATATCAGAGGAAAAAAATCCTGAAGCTTGAAGGTGTTTTCCATTACAAATTAAATACACTTCTAGGGTTATTTAATAAAAACCGCAACAATATCAAACCTAGTTCATTAGTGAAATAGGGAAGAGATTATTAATCTCCAAAGTGTTATACTGAACTTGGACTCTGAAGACTTGGAAATACCCTATGGCAATTATTGATCAAGAGTGAGGAGAGTGCTACAGACAATGCTTACGCTCCATACCGGAGGTGGGGAAAAAGAAAAGAAAAGAAAAGAAAAGAAAAGAAAAGAAAAGAAAGGTGGCAGCAATTGAAGTGTGTTAAAAATTTTAACGTCAAAACACACACATCCTCTGGGAACCGAAATGCAGGAATTGTTACAGGACTGTATATTAGGTTAGATTGTCTACAGGAAAATATACCTGGCTAGATTGAATGCATCATCGATCAAACCTGCTCGATTACTGACAGAGATAACCTGTGAGGGGAAAACCAGAAAAACGGAACCATTCAGGATGATAAAAGCAGTGCCACAGCTCGTACGGCTCACACATTAAAGCAGATCCTCGACATGAAACTAGGAGCTTACCTCATGGTTCCTCATTAGTTGGTCAATTAACAACCTCCAATTCCTGACGTCATAGTTAACCCGAAAATAGCCAGTTTGATTGATGTTCCCCAGCAACCAGCTTGTCTCGTCTAAAGCAGCAATTCTGTGATGTTCTGGAAACAAAGAACAATGTAAGGAAAAGGTTATTTTTTTAAATTTGAAAAGGATTTAACATTGTAAAAGAACATATTTTACTTATTTTTTCTTAAAAGGAATACTTCTAGGAGTAAAATAATTATTTCAATTTACATAATCTTTATAAATCACGAGTAAAATATTTTAAAGAATAGATGAACACTAATGACACAGTTAATTTTGTGGGTTAATTATAATTTTCAACATGTGTTCCACTAATCTAAAGGGGCAACTCAGTATGGACCCTGATCTTCCAACTCAACCAGAACCCATGAGGATCCAGTTACAAAATCGGGGCCCTGGCGAGGCATTTTTTCCAAAGTATCCTTAATTAAATGCCTGGGAAATCAATTGCTACTTCAAGACTTGGAGCCTGATTCCGATCTCCCTACCTAAGTTTTACACCAGTGTAACTCTGTTGATTTAAAGGGAGTTATTTCTGGTTTACACCAGTGAAAGTGAGATCAGAATCAAGCCCTTGCTTTATAGGTAAACCCTAAATAGTTTTGTGCATAATCAATGGGAGCAGGAGCAGGTCCTTTAGTCTCAGGTTTCTAATTGAAAGTGTTTCCAGCAGCTTGGTTTGTAGCCACTAGTCACTGAAAATATCTTTTCATTTTAACCAGTTAATCTTACACTGTATGTGTTTTTATTTTCATTCCTTTTTAGACATTCAGCAACAATTTAGGCCTAATCCCATGAACACTTCTGTAAGTACTTAACATTGTTTTCAAGGTGACTACTCATGTGCTTGAAGCATGCACTAAACATCTGCAGGACAAACACATGCCACATTTCTTTAACTTCAGTGAAATTGCAAGGAATGCAGGATCAAGCCCCAAGTGTCTCATAAAGAATGGCTTAATTTAGTAAATTATTTTGATTCTACTAGTTTTTACTTTAAACTAGGATTTGCTAGAAAATCAAAAGGTGTTTGTTTTTTTTAAATTATTGCCACACAAAGTTAAGGTAATTTAGCCTGTATGCACTTGATCAAAGCTACAGCCTAATATTTGTTTTCCTTGTCATCTTTTTTAAAAAGAAAACTACATGCAGATTTCTCTTGGACGTAGTTCCAATGGGAAACTGATTAGTGTGCCTGAACTATGTAAAACTAGTGAAATTATGAAGTGAAATGCAAATAAATATGGTTTGATAATTCACATATGCCATCTAATACTAGATACGTTGACATACTAGACAACCTGGTTTTCACTTATGGTATTCTTTGTAAAAAGAATTAAAACTATGGGTGTAGGGTACACGTGACACCTCCATTTTAACTGTAACACCAGTAGCACATGATAAGATAGATGACAATAATCAAAACTTTAAGGTGCAGCAATACAGACCACAAAAACCCTGATTCTACAAACACAGAGCACATATGCAACTTTATGTATGCTTGCAGTTCTGTTATGCACATGAGTTCAGTTAAATGTTGGCAGGACCAAAGCCTCCATAAATTACTACAACACAATTCTGTCACTGATAAGGTTTTTCTAATATTAATATTTTTAAAAACACTTTTTTGGAAGTTGCAAAAGACTTATCCAATTCACTACTTGTTATTTTTCTGCTGAGGCTTACCTAGACTTGCACCAGTTTAAACAAACAAGTTTAATTAAAGAGGTTTATATAAAATTGTGAAAACTCCTATGAGGGCACAAGTATATTGGTTTAAGACTGTTTACATCAGTTTGGCTTGCTCTGCAAATTTATGAGGGCAACCAAACCACTATAAGCCAGGTTTAAATTGATTTAAGAGTTTCAACACCCAAAGTTTCACCCATTTAACTAGACTGGTTTTAAAAAATCACACTTTTAGCTAAACTGATTCAACTTTATGTGTAAGCAGACTAATTCCTTTTTAATTATACAGTAATATAGGGAGGGACAAATGAGACAGCTTTGGACAGGAGTAAAGGACACATTAACTCCTTACTCTTTTATGTTTCAACTCGTCATTTGCCGTACCTATCCTTGTTAATATAACCATGGCTGGCATAGAAGAGGATGCAGAGGGACTCTGTATCCAGAGTCAAGACACACGAAGATTCCTGGCACAACAGGAAATTGATTGAAATAAGATCTCCACGCTGAAAATAGGATCTGAAAATTATGCTCCTCTCCCTGCAGAGAAGCTACCAGCATTACTGCAAGGAGGAGAGGTTATGGGTATGATTCAGTGTTACAGATGGCTGTGTACTCTCCCACATGTCAACTGATGGGGTAGAATAGTGGTGGAAGGGCTGTTTGTCTGCAATGGGCCCATCCATTGCGAGTTATAGCTTTGTTTTGTACTTCACAGGTGACAGAAGCCAGGATTAAGCTCATCACGTTTTTTAGTAAGTGAAAATTCATTATGGATATTTTTACTGGTTATACTTGTTTCTGTGTATGACTTTTCTATTAGTAATTGTGCTTTAATTGCTGCAGTATTTGAAAATAACGACTCATAAATGGTTAATCCATACCATTAAATTAAGTCTAAAAACCCTTCAAAATTGGCAAAGATCTAAAATTAGTTATGAACCAATGTTGTCCAATAACCTGCAATAACGAAGTGCAGACTATCTAGATAAGGTGTGGGATAAAATAAAGGGAACAAATACATACACACCCTTCTGATAAAAGTAAAAAGAACAGGAGTACTTATGGCACCTTAGAGACTAACAAATTTATTAGAGTATAAACTTTTGTGGGCTACAGCCCACTTCATTGGATGCACAGAATGGAACATATAGTAAGATATATAGATATATAGATATAGATATATACACACACACACACATACAGATAAGTTGCAAGTTACCCTACAAACTATGCCTTGCATAATGACAGGTTTCAGAGTAGCAGCCATGTTAGTCTGTAGCCACAAAAAGAAAAGGAGTACTTGTGGCACCTTAGAGACTAACAAATTTATTTGAGCATAAGCTTTTGTGAGCTACAGCATCCGTGAGTTGCATTTGATGAAGTGAGCTTTAGCTCACAAAAGCTTATGCTCAAATAAATTTGTTAGTCTCTAAGGTGCCACAGGTACTCCTTTTCCTCATACAAACTGTGAGAGGCTAATTAGTTAAGATGAGTTATTATCAGCAGGAGAAAAAAACTTTTGTAGTGATAATCAAAATGGCCCATTTAGACAGTTGACAAGAAGGTGTGAGGATACTTAACTTAACGAAAAAGATTCAATATGTGTAATGACCCAGTCACTCCCAGTCTCTATTCAAACCCAAGTTAATGATATCTAGTTTGCATATTCATTCAAGCTCAGCAGTTTCTCACTGGAGTCTGTTTCTCAAGCTTTTCTGTTGCAAAATTGCCACCCTTAAATCTTTTACTGAGTGGCCAGAGAGGTTGACTATGTAAGCTATTTATGCCACATGACATGATATAGCATGATACCTGCCAGTCCAAGCTGACAACTTCAAAATACTCTCTTCCATAAATATTAGCTGTAGGATGTGTCATACAGAGATCGCGCTGATACAGAACAGCAGTATCTTTTCAAAAACTGAAAATGTTATCCCTGCTTTCAGTCAGTTTTAACTACAATCATAACCTCTTTTTTTTTCCATAAGGCCATTGATATTTGACCTTTTCAAGCAAAAGGGGGCAGGAATCTTTCTATGCCATCCCAGCTCAAACAAGCAGGTGGTTATGGTAAAGGGTTGTCTGATGCATGTACTTCACATAATTCTATATAATTTACTGGAATTTGATGTTGGAGCCTGTGTGTATTCTCATAAATTTCTATACACAAAGTTCTCTTTTCCCCCCAGTGATTTTCTGGTGGTTATGTGCAACTGAAAACCACTATACACAGGCAATTTCCCCACTTATCAAAAACATATTTATTAAACTATCACAGTAGAAACACTACAGTTCAGGAGAAGGTGGCATCCCCTTCTAAACACTATATTCAATCATTCATAAATTTCTCAAAAGATATTCCTTCTGGGCAGAAATCTCTCATTACTGATTGCAAAGATTGATTTTTTAAGTTCAGACTAAACTATACAGTTATTTTTGAGTTTTAGGGAAATAAAAAAATGCATCCTACTTTTTTTCCTTTACAAATATTGTTAATTGGTTAATTCAGGCAGAGTGAAGAGGTCTTAAAGTTGGGGTTAATTACATTTGCACTCACTGTAAATAATTAACTCCCTTTCCACTCTTGCAGTGGAAAGAGACCTTAAAGAGGCATTAGTGATAGGTCTAGGGGAGACAAGGCAGTTTGTTGTTTTTACACGAGTTAACATATTAAGTTAAAGACTGTGGGAGAGCACAGGGTTAACCTTTACCTACTAACTCTTGTTAAAACCACAGGTCCCCTTGTCTTCATAGGATGTTATCTTGTGTTAGTTGCTATGTTAGCTAAGACAAGAATGAACCTTTTTCCTTAGTGAAGACAAGGGCTAAATGAGAATCAGGCCTAATCACTTGAAGTTCTGACCTCCTACTCTCAAGGTTCTGAATGGCCTCAACTTCCTTTGAGATCAGTAGTTATGGATTTTGGGCACCCTGAAGGGGGAACTCAGCATCTTGCAAGATCAAATCCATGCATCGAGCATCCATCTGGAAGGAAGTGCCTTGATGCTGACAAACATATGGGCCTTGTCACAAGCCGCTTTTATAATGATTTAACTATTTTGGTTAGAAGTGTCATTTTTCTACATAAATTGTTAAATTAACATGGAATAAAGCTCTCTTATGCTGGTATTGCTTATTCCCTTTCCCCACAGGAATAGTAATACCAGTATAAGGCACATTTATACCAGTGAGGGCTGGTTGACAAGTTTCAGAGACCTTTTTCAATTAAAAAAAATGCTGTTTTGGCAAAATGAAGATACTTTGCAGGAGCATATCAGTTTCAACAACATTTTTCTAAATTTTTTGGTGGGAAAATTTCAAACCAAAACAAGTCAAATGAAAATGAAATATTTTATTTAAATATGATTCAACTATTATTTTGATTGGATTTGCCATTCTGTTTCAATTCAGTGTGGAAAAAAGTTGTTTCCACCCCATGTATTTTCATCGGATGACTAACATTGCCGGGGGTGGGACTGATTCGTTTTACCCACATGTGGCGTCCTACAGTGAGAGCAGCAGCAGCTCTGTTCATGTCCTGGCTCAGTTGTTGGGATAGAGGGAGGGCTGTGATTGTGACTGAATGTGCATCTTTGGTGAAAGGAAGCAGGGATTTCCAGGCTCTGTGACTCCCTGACCCCCATAATTGCTGGGCACTGCAGTGAAGCAGGACATTTTGCCTCACGAATCCTGCCTTTCTCTCCCTGTTCGGACAGATGAAAAGAGAGTGGAAACATTCAGGTCAGACTCAGCAGCTGTCGATGCTGTTCCACTACAGGCAATACTGCATCATCCCTCACACAGCTCTCCGTCTGAGAGCTCTGTTAGTGGCACCAGCAGACCCATGGGCGGCATATATAAGAGGCTTGGGGACGCTAAGCCTCCCCAAAATAGGCTGGCCATGCAAGAAGGCTAATGCCACGAATGCGGCGCAGGTCATCTCCCTTGGGGAAGGGCGCCAACTTTGAAATGCTGGAAGTGAAGTTATCTAGAAGCTTGGGGCATCACTGGTGCCTGGACTGTGGCCCCACCCGTGCTCCACCTCAAGGCTCTGCCCTGCTCGGCCTCTTCCCCCGAGATGCCTCCTGCCTGCCACTCGCTCCTCTCCGCAGCAGAGAGGAACGTGCAGCTGGGCAGGCCTCTGGGGAAGAGGTGGAGTGGGGGCAGGGTCTTGGGGGTGAGGCCACGGTCCAAGCGCCAGTGCCCCCCACTTTCTAGGGAGCTTCCGGTGCTCACATGTAAGCTTCCCCAAACGGGAGACTCTCACACTGCCTATGAGCAGACCCTGGCACAAGGTTGCATAGAAGCAGCACTCTTCTGTGCAGCAGTTTAGGGTGGGAAAAGAAAGACCAGCTCTTGAGACATGGTTTGCTCAATGGTGAAACTGTTGTGGAAGGCTCAGCATCATGAACCCAGGGAAGTAAAGGGAGGGAACCACATTGCCACGGGGAATCAGCAGCCTGAGGCAGACAGCTCCTCCAGAGAGGAATATTGCCCCAGAGCATAATCAAAAACACAGGGGGCAGGAAGTGGTAATGATTAAGAAGAGCTGGAATTTAGCACAGCTTCAGTTAGTTTTGTATCTCCTCCTGAATCGCCTGAGGTTGATTCCGCTTTAGAGGCTGACCCCAGCAGGCTATTGCCCAACCACCAGCAGCTACAGCTCCCTCGAAAATCTTGCTCCATTATTTCCCCTCTAAAAAGAATGTGGTTGTTAGTCATGGCTCCCATGTGGGGAAAGATCACTGCCTCCATATTGGTGGACACAGTTTTGGTGGGAACACTAAGGGGGAAAGTGTTCCCACAATGCATTTGTCTCAGCAACAATTATCAATAACTGAACAGTCCCAGTCTTTTTAATCTCTTCTCATATGGAAGCTGTTCCACACACTTAATCATTTTTGTTGCCCTTGTCTGTACCATTTCCATTTTTAATATATCTTCTTTTGAGATGGGGAGACCAGAACTGCAGGCAGTATTCAAGGTGTGGGCGTAACAGGGCTTTTCATAGTGGCATTATGATATTTTCTGTTTTATCATCCAAACCTTTCCTAATAGTTCCTAGCATTCCATTAGATTTTTTGACTGTTCCTGCATATTAAGTGGATGTTTTCAGAGAACTATTCACAATGACTCCAAGATCTCTTTCTTGAGTGGTAGCAGCTAATTTAAACACCATCATTTTGTATGCATCACTGGGATTATGTTTGCCAATATGCATTACTTTGCATTTATCAACATTGAATTTCATCTGCCATTTTGTTGTCCAGTCACCTAATTTTGTGAGATCCCTATGTAATTCTTAACAGTTTGCTTTGTACTTAACTAACCTAAGTAATTTTATATCGTCTGCAAATTTTGCCAACTCACTGTTTACCCCTTTTTTAAGATAATTTATGAATATGTTAAACAGCACTGGTCCCAGTACAGATCCCTGGCAGACACAGATATTTACCACTCTCCATTCTCAAAACTGACCATTTATTCCTACCCTTTGTTTCCTGTCTTTTATCAGTTACTGATCCATGATAGGATCTTCCCTTAATGACTGCTTACCTTGCTGAAGAGCATTTGGTGGGGGACCTTGTCAAAGGCTTTCTGAAAGTCCAAGTATACTATATCCACTGGATCACTCTTGTCCATGTTTGTTGACCCCCGCAAAAGAATTCTAGTAGATTGGTGAGGCATGCTTTCTTTTTACAAAAGCTGTGTTGACTCCTCCCCAAAAAATCATGTTAATCTATGTGTCTGATCATTCTGTTCTTTACTATAGTTTCAACCAATTTGTCTGGTACTGAGGTTAGGCTTACCAGCCTGTAATTGCCATGATCGCCTCTGGAGCCTTTTTTAAAAATTAGCATCACATTTGCTATCCTCCAGTCATCTGGCACAGAAGCTGATTTATGTGATAGGTTACATACCACAGTTAGTAATTCTGCAATTTCATATTTGAGTTAATTCAGAACTCTTGGTGAATAGCATCTGATCCTGGTAACTTACTACTGTTTAATTTATCAATTTGTTCCAAAACCTCCTCTACTGATACTTTAATCTGTGACATTTTCTCTGTTTTTCACCTAAAAACTAATGGCTCAGGTGTGGGAATTTCTCTCACATCTTGTGTAGTGAAGACCGATGCAAGTAATTCATTTAGCTTCTCCACAATGGCGTAGTCTTAAGTGCTCTTTTAGCATCTCGATTGTCCAGTGGCCCACCGATTGTTTGGCAGGCTTCCTGCTTCTGATGTACTTTAAAAAAAATCCTATTAGTTTGGCTAGTTTTGAGTCTTTGGCTAGTTGCTCTTCACATTCTTTTTCGGCCTGTTTTACTCTTACACTTGTCTTGCCAGAGTTTATGCTCCTTTCTATTTTTTTCAGTAAGATTTGACTTCCAATTTTTAAAGGCTGGGCTGGCCTTTTGCCTTCTTTAGTGTTGTGTTTAGACATGGTGGACTGTTTTTGGTCCTTTTACTATCCTTTTTATTTGGGGATATACATTTGATTTGAGCCACTATTGTGGTATTTTAAAAAAGTTTCCATGCAGCTTGCAGGCATTTCACTCTTGTGACTGTTCCTTTTAATTTCCATTGAACTAGCTTCTTCATTTTTGTGTAGTTTCCCTTTCTGAAATTAAATACAACTGTGGTGGACTTCTTTGATATTCCCTCCCCTGCCCCCAGGATGTTAAATTTTATTATATTAAGTTTCTGTGGTGCCTACTATTTCAATATCCTCATTTAATACTAGGCACTCAAGTTCACCCATCTTGTTATTTAGACATCTAGCATTTGTATACAAACACTTATAAAATTTGTCACTTTTTATTTATCTGCCTTTATGTGATGTAATTGAATGGGATTCACTTTCATTTGACTTTTTCTCATCAGTTCCCACCTGTGCTTTATCGACATCTATCCTCTCCTCTTTACTAAGATATAGAGAATCCCCATTAATAGATCTTCTCCAAGGGGATGTCTCTGTCAGAACCGGGTGCTCCTCCACAGCTGTCAGCTTTCCCCCAAGCCCTTAGTTTAAAAATTCCTCTTTAAGATGGGGTGACCAGAACTGAAATCTGGTTCCAGTGATCTGGTTCTATTTTGGTTTAACAGGAGCCCATCCTTCCTGTATTAGGGTCCTCCTTTCCCAAAAGGTTCCCCAGTTCCTAATAAGCTGGTAACATCCCTTCTTATAGCATCATCTCATCCATGCATTGAGACCCTGCAGCTCTCCCTGTCTATCTGGCCCTTCGCATGGAACTGGAAGTATTTCAGAAAATGCTTCCATTTCAGAAAATGTTTCTGAAATGTTGCAAGTTGAGGAATATCCATCAGAGTCCACCTTGGAGTGCACAGAATGGATTCCTAACACCACCACACAGTCAGGCATCAGTCCCAGTACCTTTCTTGTGGACTGACTATAATTTGCTTTAATTATTGCACTGGGGAGCCTCAGAGAGAGGGAGACAGACCAACCTGCCAGCTGTGGAATTACTGGCACAAGAGACAAACGACTGTATTAAATGTCTTAGAGCATTGTGCTTATGGATCACCTGATGAATTTCTCTGGCCCTCTCTCCCTCTGTCTCATATTTAATTTTGTCAGCCCAATGTTGTGATGGAAAGTCCATGGCTGCTGGCTTCAGGATGGGGCCCTGCGTGCACCCTCCAGCACCTTTGAGTGCCTCTTGTGGATGTGACACCACAGGGTGTTAGTCTCAGAGTCTCTCCTGGCTACATGACAGTGGGAAGGGAGCTTTTTCACAGTGGTGGTAGGCTGGCCCAGCTGGCTCCTGCCCTAGCAAGAAGGTACATCTGCTACCATCTCCATGCACCATTGCCCCCTCGTCTTCCCCATAATCTCCTTTCCAAGTCCTAGGGGATTTTATTTTTTCATTTATGTTGGTCTGTGTGTCACTGACTCACCCTCCTCTCACCCTGACTAGTTGACACTGAGCTCTGTCCCACTGATAACTGAATTCAGAATGGCCACTATTGGACTTGCTCTTCTGAGTTGAAAGAAAAGTGCAGCCGGACTCCCAAGCCAGTTGTTAGACCTCTTGAGCTTCTTCCTCCAGTTGCAGAATTGCTTCTAGACAACGTCCAGTGACAGGACTACAGCAGTACTCCTCCTCTGTACTATGGAAACCCTCTGGGATTCCCCACAAGTTAACAAGCCTGGAAACTGCCTCCTTCAGACTCAGAACACTTCCTGGAGCAACAAGCACATTATCCCTGTATCAGCTGCAGAAAACCTCCTAGGATTCCCCTAACATCAATCATTGTATTCTGCAAATACAAGGGGTATAGCATTTACATGTTTAACATATCCAAAGTTGATGTCATCATTTTTATTGAGGTATCATCTAAGACCCTACTATGCTAGACATTGTAGAAACATGCAAGATGATACCAACCCTGCCCTGATGAGCATACAATCTAATTTGAAACCAGTGAGTGAGGGGTAGGGGAACGACAAGCATAAAGACAGTAGATCATCATTGCGTTGATTAGCTATGCACACCAATTTATGGCTCGGCATCATTTGAAAGTTTTTTTTAAAGTATAGCTAACAGTCATTCTTGATGACTGCTCACTATAGCCATCATTAGTTTGTTGATTTTGTATAGGCCTCTCTGAGTAGGTCTGAAGGAGAAGAGTTTAGTGGCTTTTCAGATTAGGTGAGGGAGGGCATTCAGTGAGTAAAGGGCAGCAAGGCAGAAACTGTGCAGCTGATCATGGGAGACACTCATAAATGAGTTTTCAAGGCTGCCATCAGTGGCAGAGGGAAGGACGTGTGTGTGAAAGTGAGACTGTGAGAATGATAGTTATACAGGCCTGATCAGCTCCCACTGCAGGCAATGGGAATCTCATCATTGACTTCAGTGGGAGCTGGATCAAGGCCTCAGGGACAAGAACAGATAAGATAAGGATAAGGTAAGGATGAGACAGAGTGTGAAGGGGCTTAAAGTATTATCACTGTGGCCAACTTAATGCTGCTGTGGGAAAAATTAACATCTGCATTTCCTGACCGGAGTGTGTCTAAATTCTAAAATGAAAATGACACTGGTCCCAGACCCCAGTCCTAGACCAGTGCCAAAAAAAAAAAAAAAAACCCCAACAACCTAGATCATGGGAGCAGTAATAAAATATTAAGGTCTGATACATCATGAACAATCAGGGCTAGAAACACATACCTTATACCACTAGAAAGTTGGGATTCTCATATTTCCACTGCTATACTGGTATACACCATTCATTTCTAGCCCTGCTGGTTGCTAAGCTCTAAGGTACTATTATCCCTTACTGACCTGTAAAAGAACAAAAAGGAAAAGACAGGCACACACAGGCTTGGCTATTTCTTCCTTCCAGTTCTATTTACTCTGGAAGGAAACCCATAGGCTATACCTTTTCTGTACTGTCAACTGGGTCAATTCTTCCTCTACTGCCCAGGCATGTAGGGGATGTATGGCTCCTTCTCTTCCACTTCTTCTAATCTTATCATACAACTCCCCAACTTTTTTTTCATCCACTTCAATTCTGACATAAATTCAGTAGCAGATACACAGCATGCACTGTCAGGGAAAGAGAGGAATGCTTTCTAACATTTGCAAGATGGTATTCTTAGCTGCTTTTTGGTGATAAAAGGCATTGGCTTCTAGCTCTAGTTGTTCTCAAGATAGTGGTTGCTATAATTATGTCAGAATTGAAGCAGGGGGTAAAAGCAAGATGGTAATCAGAATAATGCTCCAATATCTAGCAACCTACCAGGGCTAGAAACAGTTTGGGAGATCAATAAAAAGATTTTGGGGGACACTAAATGTTTCTTAGCACTGGTTGTGGATGATTGATCAAATTAAAAAAAAACAGTATTCTTAACCTTAATATTACATTACTGCACATTTTGCATTTATTATTTTACGGATTTTACACTCAGCAGGTGTTTTATTACAAAGATATTTTATTTAGCTTTCACCATTCTATATAGGGAATTGCATTTATACAATAATTTAGTATGTGATCTCAGATATAAAATAGCTGCTTTGGAACATCTTTCTGTTTAAAACCTTCTCTTTGCACCATCTAACTTTTGTGAAAATTACCTTGTTCTTTCCTCTCCTCCCCCCCACCAAAAAAAAATCTTTCTGGCAGTTCATTTTCAAGCAGCTGAAATTGGGTGCACAGCAACTAAACAATTACCTACGATCAATTCTGAGACACAGTTCAGGAAAACACATGTATGCTTTACAAGATTCCACTGTGAGGAAAGTTTATTTTTACCTGATTTGTTAGACACCCATATAATTGCCTCTGAAGAGATGTGGCTCGTATTTCCTACTGCAATTGTTAGTGGAATCTGCCACAAGTAGCTGCAAGACAAAGGAGGGGATCTAAGAACAAAAATACTGAACCAAGTCTTCTCACTCACAGCAATCAGGGATCACATCAAAGAAATCACAACACAATTTCAGTAGCAGTAAAGATTTTGATTCTAATAAGTTACTTTGATTTTAAGATGAATATAATAGTGGTAACAAACCAACGAAAAAGTCATTCATCTTAAAAAAAATACTGAATTAGATTTTTCACAAGCTACAACACAAGAGATTTTTTTCCACAAGGTTTCTAGTACAAGGTTTTTATAAAAGAAGAAAGAATGACATCCATAAAAAGATGACCACCATTCATTCATTCCTGAAAAAGAGAAACCCAAGGGGAAAACATTCTTTGGTTTAGATAGTCTGCTAAGTTTAAAAGCAACCTAAAAGCACTGCCATTCTTTTAGCATTAACTTCTTAACGTGTTATATCAGGCTTTCATTACTAGTAGATTATGACTAGTATGATTATGTAAAGTTAATGGGCCTATTCCTCTACTGACTTGCCCCTCCTGTTGTCATTTACACCTGGGCAAATTACCATTCAGATTTGGACAAATGCAGCTGGCACAGGTGTAAGGGAGAATCAAACCTCAGCATCTTCATGGTGCACAACCACGTCATTCATTGAATAAATGTCAGTAATTCATCTAAGATCTTCATAACGTTTTATCCTAAAGAGAAATTACTGCACACTATATGTCTTTTCTCAGGATATGGAAAGGATCCTTTAGGATGCCATTATTACCCCTACTTTCAACTCCCCACAACCACCTCAAACACAAAATCCTTCCCCCAGCTTGGGAGAGTTATAAATGTTTCCCCTACAGAGCCTCCTTCCAGGTGTGATTTTTAAATCAATTTAGTTAAACTGATGCAAATGTCTGTGGACAAGCACTTAATGTCCAAATCAGCTCCATGACCACCAGTATTTGTCATTTCAAAATTATTTGGTGTTTAAAAGTTTTAAACCGCAACTATCACTCCCCTGAGATTCTCTCATTCAGAAGTTTGCCCCACTTAACTATATGCAATACTTAAATGTCACAACAGCAATAAACATGCTTGCAAATGACTAATGGTCCACCAGGGAATACATCTGGCATACTGTGCTGAAAGTTACACACATCATGGAGTGCATAGCACTGAATTTCCTCAGTACGTATTCAGAGAGAAATGGTGGACTCCTAAAAAGGAATCTAAGGGCTTCTCTACATGATGGGGTAATGTGCATCATGAGGGTCTGATTTTTAAAGTGCATTAATGTGTTGAGCATTAATTGGTCTGTGCAGACCCTGCTGGTGTGCTTTAACATACTACTGTTTGAAACATTACTATGTTAAAGTGTACGAGGGCAGCAGTTCTCAACCAGGAGTCTGGGGCCCCCTGGCAGGATGCAAGCAGGTTTCATGGGGTCTGCCAAGAAGGGCCAGTGTTAAGACTCGCTGGGGCCCAGGGTAGAAAGCCGAAGCCCTGCTGTGTGGGGCTCAAGCCTGGAGCCCCAAGCCCTGCCACCTGGGGCTGAAGCCAAAGTCTGAGTTTTGTGTAGCCCCCTTTGGTGTGGGGCCCTGGGATTTTTGAATCATAGAATCATAAAAGATTAGTGTTGGAAGAGCTCTCAGGAGGTCATCTAGTCCAACCCCTTGCTCAAAGCAGGACCAACCCCAACTAAATCATCCCAGCCAGGGCTTTGTCAAACCAGGCCTTAAAAACCTCTAAGGATGGAGATTGCTTTCTACCACCGAGCACCGGCCCTGGCTTTTACATGCAGAAAAACAGCTGTTATAGTACCGACGGGCAGGGGAGTTTTTATAGCATGCGGGGGGGGCCTCAGAAAGAAAAAGGTTGAGAACCTCTGCACTAGGGAACCTTTAGTGAGCATCAGCAATGTCTACACAGACCAATTAATGCACAACATGTTAGTACTCTGCAAAAATCACATCCCCAAGGATACATTACCCCACTGTGTAGACAAGTCCTAAGTTACTTCTGTCTCCCCCCCCCACTATTTTCAGATGGCATCAATGTTACATGGATTATTTGATTCCTTCGCTTATTACAATCCAAATGCCTGATTCAGCAAATACTAATGCACATGAGTAGCTTTACACACTTGATTTCTCACATACATAAGTGTTTGCAGCATCCAAATTATCCAAATCCAAATAGGGAAGTACATCTGGGACAATAATACTCCAAAACACAGCTATTCGATGGAGGAAGATACTTGGAAAGCAGCAATGTTGGAAGAGCTGTGAGTGACACTGGAAGGCAAACTAGATATGAACACACAGTGTATTGTGGCAGCAAAAAAACAAGCCAAAACAAAAAACAAGCCAGCATGATTTTGGGCTGTGCAGGTAATGGCATCATGCCACATAGCAGGGAAATGATAGTCCCTGTCTAGCAGCCAGATTCTGATATCCTTACTCATTTTGAATACAAACCTACTCTGTGAGTGGTCCCATTGAAATTAATGAGAAAACTCATGGAATAAGGTGCTAGTCAGTATGAGTAAGGATATTAAAACCTGGCCTTAAATTACTCTGGGAAATACCAGAGCCTTAGAAATAGACTCAGTTCTGGATACCGCAGTATGAAAAAGACATTGAAAACCTGGAGAGAATTCAGAGAAAAGCAACAAAGCTATCTGAGAGGCCAGATCCACTGACATATGAGAAAGGATGATTTAGTTGGGGATTGGTCCTGCTTTGAGCAGGGCGTTGGACTAGATGACCTCCTGAGGTCCCTTCCAACCCTGATAGTCTATGATCCTATGAAAAGTGAAATATATTATATAAATATTGTTCCTGTAATAGCTCGCTCAATGTCAAGACCCAGTGACAATAACAAATGTAAAACAGAAAAAGAAAAAAAGACTGTCACATACTCATTTGGTTGCCATTTAAAAAAATTATTCTCAATATTTTGAGAGGAAATGTCATGTAATAGATATTAACCAGTTTATACTTTTTGTATATAAATAGATTGAATAGCCTGTGTTGTTTTATTCAAGTAAATGTTATGCTTTTATTCAAATGTTTGGATAACAGCAAAGTACAAAAAATCTCAGCAAAACATTTAATAATATCGCTATTTTAGAGGTTTATTTAAATTTTTATGTCAAAAAATATTTTCTTGTTGATGAGGCCACACAGCAGATAGTCTTATGCCCAAGTCCTATTATAACACTTAAAATTAATGAGTACCATTCAAATACATGGGGCCAGAGAGCACTTTCTACAGAAAAACTCTTCAGGAAAAGGGTCATTCCTTTTGTACAGCACCAGTCCTCTCCTTTACTTGTCACGGCAGACACTCAGCTGGGGCTCCACAAAGTTTTGAGGGCAGGAAGGGGAGAAAAAGCAGGGACTCTGCTGGACTCCCTGTCTCTTCTCTCATCAACCCATAAATAGCCAAGTTGATGTGTGAGGAGACGTCTCCTCTGTGGCTCCTAATTGAGGCAAAGGCAAAAGCAGCAGAACTCCTGAGAGGAGATTCAGGCTGTGAGGATGTGGGCCAGAAGAGTGGTACACAGGCACAGCAATCCTTGCAGAATGAATCTTATATCTGTGGATCTAGATGGGAAGGCTCCCTTTTGTACAGATCCTCAGAGGGCATGCATGGGATTTAGACCTGTCACACCTGCCTACTTCACAGGCCCTCCAAATCCCTTCTCCTTGAGGATTTGTTTCCCAGTACAGTGGTTCTCAACCAGGGGTACGTGTACCCAGAGGTCTTCCAAGGGGTACATCAACTCCTCTAGATATTTGCCTAGTTTTACAACAGGCTCCATAAAAAGCACTGGCGAAGTCAGTATAAACTAAAATTTCATACTGACAATGACTTGTCTATATACTATACATTAAAATGTAAGTATAAGATTTATATTCCAATTGATTTATTTTATAATTATATGGTAAAAATAGAAAGTAAGCAATTTTTCAGTAATAGTGTGCTGTGATACTTTTGTATTTTATGTGTGTTTTGTAAACAAGTAGGTTTCAAGTGAGGTGAAATTTGGGGGTACGGAAGACAAATCAGACTCCTAAAAGGGGTACAGTAGTCTGGAAGGGTTGAGAGTCACTATCCCAGTAGACCACAGGTTTCTCCGGAGGATTTGAACAGTGCAGATGTTAATGAGTAAAAGTCCAGTAAACTACCTTCTCTGATCTCCAGCTTGTGCCATTCTATATGTACTATTACCCCTTAATTGTCCTACATGCTTGGCTGCTTCCTCATTCCAACTTTTCCCCCCTTTACTGTGCTATAAACCTGGGCCAGCTCTTCCACTACTGCCCATGTATGGCAGTCATATGTGGTTTCTTCTCTCATGGTTTCTCATCAACACCTTCTCTGAGGGACACACACTGTGTCTTCCAGCTGTTTGCCTTCACCTGTATAGTAGTAGGACTCTGCTGAATTCCCCTCTTCTTCTATTTTACCTAATTTTTTGAGGGTTGAAAGGGTGAGAGGAGATGGAAGCTTCTCTCTTATTTTCCTCATTTGTTTGGATGAGGAAGTGCCCACCAAGTTTTTGTTGTGATTGGAGCAGCACCAAAATACTCTTTATGCCTTATATGTGTATCTGGTGCAAAAAGAAATACTGCTCTGACTGGCTCTCAACTACCAATTTCAGTGAAAAACTGGAACCTGTCCTTGAAGACCAAGAGACTAGTCTGGAAGGACTTAAAAGAAGCCAGGTGATTTGTCCACCCTCAACCATATGCCTGTAGGGATAGGACAGCTGTTAAGGCAGCATATTCAGATCTGGGGGAAATGGAGCATTATAGCTATCAAGCTATTCAACTCACACATGATGCTGAAAAGCTTACACGGGACAAACACGTAGGCACTCGGGTAAAAAGATGGTTATCTTCAGAGTACATCAGTAAAGTGTGGGGATCCTCAGGGCTATGAGAGGAACTTAAAGGAATCACCTGTGAGGATGAGGTAGAGATAAATTTGAAATTGGACTGGATGTGGGAAACACGTGATGGAACTGTAAAGTGCATAATGTCGCACATTCATGAATATCTTAAAGAGATGTTTGAAAAATGGGAACGCTATTGAGTGTTAATGCAAATAAATGCATTATTGGTACACTAGGACATTATTCTTGGAAGTAGTTAAATTCAAGTTGTAGTTAAATTCACAATTAAAGGGAATGTACTGCTGCGTTGTTTTTGGTGGCACCACTTCAACGCAAAATACAGAAGCACAGTAGTATCTACATTCAATTTTCAGAATAATTCAGACTTGTTTGATGTAGTAATACAATTTAGTAACTGTTGAGATGCATGTAATACTAGAAGCTAGCTAATTATGCTGTGTTTGGATTGTATAGATTTGTCTTGAGCATTATACTATAATTACATATCCTACATTACTGTACTTTATCTCACTCAGAAAAAATCATATTTGTGATGAATACTTTCTTATGCCTTAACTTATACCAAATAACTAACTGAGATCCCTCTATGGAAAAATTCAGAGATCATAAACTATCTCGCAAACATGATGCTTCATATTTCCTATCTGTGATGAACAGTAATGCTATAGTGATGTTGGATTTCCAACGGAATAGTTGGCTGGTTTCTTTAGAAAAGCTAAAAAAGGGACAGTAGTTTTTTTGCTGACATAACAAAAATCTCAGGGTCATTATAAAGAAGAGGCAAGATTCTTGGAGTTTCATATTTTGCACTCCTCTTGAACCACTTCTTTACATTAATTAACCTTTTTCCCTGCAATTTAAACTCATTTTTACAAGATTTATTTTCCCATTGACTTCAATAGGACGAGGATTTCACACATGTATACTATATTTTTCCATTCACATTTCTCCCCCTCCGTTTATTTTTCCCAGTGTCATTTTTAGGTTGGAAAGATTAGATTTTTGTTGGTAAATGTTGGTAAGAGTCAACTTCACCATAAACACACAAACCAGTGAAAAAATATTTCCAACAATACTAATCAAGTTTACAAAGGCAAAGTTTACAAAGAAAAATGCTGCTTGAAAACTTATTAGTCTTTGATTTAAGGATATTTACTTTGTATATTTTTTATATGTGATGTTGACAATTTATGTTCTAATGGTTACAAAGCTTTAACTTTTTGCATGTCAATGTCTACTGTCATTAAATAATTACTGTCTGACCCCCTTGCATTGTCTGATTCTCCCTCCATAATTTTACGCAACTGTGAAAATTTAAAATGGATAAAAATTGAAGAAAATGCTTAAAACCCATAATTTTGCATAACTGAACATTTAAATTGATAAAAATCTGAAAAATGCTTAAAAATAAACATAAAAATTATCCATCAAAATTACAAAACAATGAAAATTGAATTCTGCCAAGCCTAATCATTTTGGATTTGTTTTTTGCTCTGGATGCTATTTTATTATGTACTTTAATTTTCACTGGATTTTTTTCTCTCTGTACCTCTCTGACCCCTTAACAGATCGCCACAGCTTTCAAAGTCTTGAAATTTGAATGGGTTAAGAATTAGTTAAACAAATTCGCTCATCCCTAATCATAATATACAGTTCAATGAATATGACTGCTCAATATTCAGGGGCCTAGGATTCTAGATTGCATTGACGAGAGCATTGTAATTAATACAATTGCCTCAAGTAAATCAATGATCTGCACCTAATGTACTGCTTTCATTGTTGGTTGACTTCTTTAAAAAGGACATTCCTGAACTTCAAAAGATCTAAAAAGAACAACTAAAGTGACAAGACGTTGGAGGGACTTAGATATAAGAAAGATTTAAAATCTTTGATTACTTAAATTTGAGAGAAGGGAAGTACGAGATGACATGACAGAGGTATACAAAAACTTAAATGGTCTATGAAAACTCAGTCATTTTTTCCTCTAGCCTAACAACAGAAGAATAAGGGGACAATTAAATAGACGGGCAGTAGGTAGAAATCTGTGGTATTCTCTCCCATAGGAAATTACTCAACTTAAGTTTAACGGTATTTTGAAAAGGATTAGAAATTATAAATGAACACATAAAATGCAAGCATACTAGTAGGAAAAGGAGGTAATAGTAGTTAGAGGAATGGATTGGAGGGGAAGAACTGGACTGCTGCCAACTCTGCTGCCAACTCATTGTGTGAACCTGGGAAAATCGCCAGCTTCCAAATTTTCAAGAATGGTGACTGATTTGGGGTTCTCAATGTTGGGGCTCCAATGTGAGATGCCCCCAGGTTGATTGAGGAATTGTGCATCTACAGCTCCACATGACCTCAAATGAAGCTATGGCTGCCTGGCACCTGGGGATGTCAAGCTCATGCTGTCCCAAATTGGGATTGCTGAAATAGTGGCATCCAAAATCAAATGCCACTGCTGAGAATGTCAGTTTTCATCTCTCTGTGCTTCAGATCCTGTTCAATGGAGATAATAATATTTATACATCTTTGTCAAGGATTTTAAGATCCTAATTATCTAAGCTTTACATCATCTCCTTGAAGTATACTCCTGATTATCCAAATAGCATGGGGGATGTGGATTTTATTTGGAGTCTGGCCAGGGGTGTCTACTCTATTATCTGAACTTTCATATTATCTGAATACTTCCTTGTCCCTGTGATGGGATGTAGAAGTCCCACACCAGGGAATCAAGTGTTAATGAGCAGCTTTGGACCCAGAAGGCCCCACCCAGCTGCAGCTGCTGGGCATGCTCACAATGGGGGCAGGGTTCAAAAGGATGCTGCCCAGCTCAGTCAGATTGGACAGATCAAGGGAGTAGCCCCACAGGTGGCTGCTTCAGGGAGGCTTAAGGAGCTCCACACCCTCTGGACCTGACCCTACTGCAGGTCCACCGAAGGCCCCCATGGAGACCAGGAACAGAGGTGAAAGAGAAGCCTGCAGATCACTGCGAGTAAGAACCCCCAATAAGTTCAGAGCCAATGCTTGTTGTGGCTTTGGAGGGGGCAGAGGCCACGGGAGGGAGTGGCCCAGGGAGCAGGCTTGGTAGCATCCACTCCCCAGGCCACATATCCGACCGGTCAGCCACAGGGCCGTGGGTTGGAATCTGGTGGAGCAGGGAGGGCCCAGGTTCCCCGACCGCCAGCTGTAGACTCTTGCTTCCGGGCAATATTGCCACAGATTCTTGCAGCTAGGTGATATTGCTGGGCTCAGACACCAACTCCCCTGATAACCGGTGGCGAATAAGGGCATCAACCCAGTCCCGATAGAAGGACAGCAGATCTACCAACAAAACCAGTCCAAGGGAGATCATGGATGCAGAATAGCTCCTTAAATGGATGGTAGAGAGCCAACAGCGGCAGGTAGCTCAGCAACAGCAGCAACAGAGTCAGCTATGGCAACAGATAGCTGCCCCGCAGCAACAGCAAGTGGCCCAACTACAGCAGCTGTGAGCTGGCGGCAAAGCATCAGAAGCAAAAGGCATGCCTAATATTCTAACATTAGCAACACTCTGGAGGCCCAAGGGGGCATCTAATGCGATGGCACAAGACCCTCAGGTGATGTTCCCTGCACTGGGCTGCCCATCAGGCTTGTGAAAATGGGTCCCAGAGACAACCAAGAAGCCTTCTTGGTCACCTTCGAGTGGGCGGCCACCGCAGCATGCTGGCTGCAAGAACACTGGGCCACCCTCATTGCCCCATATTCGAAAGGACTCACCCAAGCAGCCTACAGGGGCCTAGATCCCATAGAGGTGTTAGAGTACAGTAAGGTAAAAGCAACCATTCTGGACTACATGGATATCAACCCCGAGACATTCCATGAACAATTCAGGAAGAAAATGTACCCGCTGGGAACCCAGCCTGGTGGCACAACACCTGTGTTGCTGCTGACTGGACCCTGAGAAGTAGACCAGAATACAAGTAGCAGAAGCTATTGTGCTGGAGCAGTTTGTCCAGGTTCTCCCATATGGCAGGAGAAAATGGGTGAAGCATCATAGACTAGTGACACTGGTGGGGGCCATAACCCTGATGGAGAATTATGTGGAAGCTGAGAGTCCAGCTCTCTGACAGCTAGGCCTGGGGCACCCGAACTCCAGACACCAACCCCTAGCAGAGGTCAGGCTAGGAGGGGAGGCCCAGGGTTCACAAACCAGCTGCTCTTCTACAAGTCACCCTTGTTTGGGAGCCAGGACTCCCAAGAAATGGGGTATGCCCACTAGGAACCCCCACAGCCCCAGAGGAGGGACAGCCAACCGCAAACCGAGGGGAACTGTTTTGAGTGTGGACATAAAGGACATTTTAGGCAGGGATGCTCCTTATGGACCGCAGCTATGGACAGGCATGGAAGGCCTGCTCCAGGGCTCACAGATGGAGCCCGGCCAAGATGCTTATCTCAGTATGAGTCAGTGTATTGGAGGACATAGGCGTGGTAGACTTCAGATGCAGCCAATCATACCAGAAAACGCAGTAGAGTCTCCCAACATGTCGGGCACTCCCCTCTACCTCCAGGGCATACATAAGGTTGTACAACCTTACCCCACGATGGAAGTGCAGCTGATGGTAGGGAACCACACCGCACCTGCTGGGTGGGGCTATCAGCCACCCTCACCTACCTTGTGTTATTAGGATGGACTGGAAATATTTTGGGGAGGTGCTGAAATGATGAACTGGAGTCCCCCTAGTGGAAACGAGCCTAGTCCTGGAAATGAGAGGGTTCATGGGCCATGATGAGGGACAGAAGACAGTAGGGAAGGCCCCTCCTGTCTGCCAGGAACATCAATCTCGCAACCTGCTAGCTCAGAGGCCCTCAGAGGTGTAAATCTCAAGTGGTTATCAGGAGATGAGGATTTTGTGCTAGAACAATGGGAGGTCCAGACCCTGAGCAAGGCATGGGAGCAGACAGCTGTCTCCAGTGGGGAGGAAGGTGAATCTCAATGATGAAAACAGTAGGCCCCAGCTTTGAGCTCCAGAATAAATGGCTTTTCAGGGCAACGTGCAACCCCCAAGCACAAGAGATTTACCTCAGCAGCTATCTGTCGCAGAGAACTGACATTGACAAGGAAGTTCAACACTGCCTCCAATGCACCAGCACAGTTTTTGGACTGAGAAAATGTGTCTTTGAAGACTGTGACATCAAGAATCAAACCTAGCTTCTTGTGCACCAGGCTGTTGTTATCTCTGCTGTTCTGTGTGGTGCCAAAACCTGGGTCACGTATGGTAGATACTCAAAGTTTATGAATGATACCATCAACAGTGCCTCCGCAAGATCATCTGAATCGAGGGGGATGACCAACGCACCAACATCAGTGTTCTGTCCCAAGCTAAAACTCCAGCATTGAAGCTATGCTCATCCATCACCAACTCTGTTGGACTGGCCATTTTCTTCGAATGCCAGACAATTGACTCCCAAAGCAGGTAATGTTCTCACAACTGTGCCATGGTCAACAGACAAGGAGTGGGCTAAAAATGTGCTTCAGACACCCTTAAAGCCAATATGAAGAAGTGCAATATTGACATAAAATCATGGGAAACCCAAGCCCTCGATTGACCAAAATGGAGAAGGACCTAGTGGCAATGATCTCAGTATTCTGAGATGCAACTAAGACAAAAGGAAACAGAAAAATGGGAAAGGAGGAAAGAACGCGCCACAGCCCAACTTAACATGATCTGCCCCTTCTACTGGGAAAAGTCTGCCCCAACAATGTCAAGATCTATGGATCCTGGATCAATCTCATTAGCCACCTGCAGATCCACCAGCGATTACTGGCTATCATTCAATGGAAGACAAGCATCCTCGAAGTGGAAGGGATTAGTGACATATCAAAGGATTTCCATTCTTTTCTGGACCACTGAACCATCCTTTGATTACAGAAAGCAGCACCTCCATTCAGACAACAGCCACTGCAGCAGTGCCAGCCACACCATTCATCTCCTGACTGAGTCCCACTATCTGGCTCCCACATCTATAATGCTCTACACCAGCTTCCAAGACCTATCCCCACTCCCCAAAACAGCTACCCACCCTTCCCAATTCCTCCTCCCTCACTGTTCTGCTCCACCTAATGAACTAGCCACCTGACTCCATACTTACCCTATTTCAAATTATAACATATCTCTGCACACACAAGGACACCACCTTCTCCCGCCATGATTTTTTTTTAAATCAGGAATATGTGGGTTAATTAACTTAGTTGTGCCCAATAATTCCTGAGAATTAGTACATGAAAACATGTGGAAAGCAACATAGGGCCAAATCGCACCTGGAGCTGCAGCTAGCCAGAGATGTCAAGAGTAACAAGAAGGGTTTCTTCAGGTATGTTGGCAACAAGAAGAAAGCCAAGGAAAGTGTGGGCCCCTTACTGAATGAGGGAGGCAACCTAGTGACAGAGGATGTGGAAAAAGCTAATGTACTCAATGCTTTTTTTGCCTCTGTTTTCACTAACAAGGTCAGCTCCCAGACTGCTGCGCTGGGCATCGCAAAATGGGGAAGAGATGGCCAGCCCTCTGTGGAGATAGAGGTGGTTAGGGACTATTTAGAAAAGCTGGACGTGCACAAGTCCATGGGGCCGGACGAGTTGCATCCGAGAGTGCTGAAGGAACTGGCGGCTGTGATTGCAGAGCCATTGGCCATTATCTTTGAAAACTCGTGGCGAACGGGGGAAGTCCCGGATGACTGGAAAAAGGCTAATGTAGTGCCAATCTTTAAAAAAGGGAAGAAGGAGGATCCTGGGAACTACAGGCCAGTCAGCCCCACCTCAGTCCCTGGAAAAATCATGGAGCAGGTCCTCAAAGAATCAATCCTGAAGCACTTGCATGAGAGGAAAGTGATCAGGAACAGCCAGCATGGATTCACCAAGGGAAGGTCATGCCTGTCTAATCTAATCGCCTTTTATGATGAGATTACTGGTTCTGTGGATGAAGGGAAAGCAGTGGATGTATTGTTTCTTGACTTTAGCAAAGCTTTTGACACGGTCTCCCACAGTATTCTTGTCAGCAAGTTAAGGAAGTATGGGCTGGATGAATGCACTATAAGGTGGGTAGAAAGCTGGCTAGATTGTCGGGCTCAACGGGTAGTGATCAATGGCTCCATGTCTAGTTGGCAGCCGGTATCAAGTGGAGTGCCCCAAGGGTCGGTCCTGGGGCCGGTTTTGTTCAATATCTTCATAAATGATCTGGAGGATGGTGTGGATTGCACTCTCAGCAAATTTGCGGATGATACTAAACTGGGAGGAGTGGTAGATACGCTGGAGGGGAGGGATAGGATACAGAAGGACCTAGACAAATTGGAGGATTGGGCCAAAAGAAATCTGATGAGGTTCAATAAGGATAAGTGCAGGGTCCTGCACTTAGGACGGAAGAACCCAATGCACAGCTACAGACTAGGGACCGAATGGCTAGGCAGCAGTTCTGCGGAAAAGGACCTAGGGGTGACAGTGGACGAGAAGCTGGATATGAGTCAGCAGTGTGCCCTTGTTGCCAAGAAGGCCAATGGCATTTTGGGATGTATAAGTAGGGGCATAGCGAGCATATCGAGGGACGTGATCGTTCCCCTCTATTCGACATTGGTGAGGCCTCATCTGGAGTACTGTGTCCAGTTTTGGGCCCCACACTTCAAGAAGGATGTGGATAATTTGGAGAGAGTCCAGCGAAGGGCAACAAAAATGATTAGGGGTCTGGAACACATGACTTATGAGGAGAGGCTGAGGGAGCTGGGATTGTTTAGCCTGCAGAAGAGAAGAATGAGGGGGGATTTGATAGCTGCTTTCAACTACCTGAAAGGGGGTTCCAAAGAGGATGGCTCTAGACTGTTCTCAATGGTAGCAGATGACAGAACGAGGAGTAATGGTCTCAAGTTGCAGTGGGGGAGGTTTAGATTGGATATTAGGAAAAACTTTTTCACTAAGAGGGTGGTGAAACACTGGAATGCGTTACCTAGGGAGGTGGTAGAATCTCCTTCCTTAGAGGTTTTTAAGGTCAGGCTTGACAAAGCCCTGGCTGGGATGATTTAACTGGGATTTGGTCCTGCTTCGAGCAGGGGGTTGGACTAGATGACCTTCTGGGGTCCCTTCCAACCCTGATATTCTATGATTCTATGATAGCCACAGCAATAATTAAAAAAAGAGTAGAAGCTTTTCATTGTCAGCCCAACTTCTCTAAGTGTATGGGACTGCTGTCACTGTGTAGAAAGCCATAACACAATATACCAATTTTATTCACTTTAGTATTTGGCACACTACAACATTAATAGTTGCAGCCCCCTGCACATCAGAGTATGCTGAAAGTTTCTATGGTGGGAAGCAATCCAAGTATAAACTGTGAAATGCATTTGGAAATCACAGGTTAAATTAAAACTGGCATTTCTGACACCATTGCTCACAGCAGCAATCACGCTGAAAAGTGACATCAATGCAGGAGTACACATTAGCAGATTGTAAGGGCATTTTATATTCTGATTCCATAATGTAACATGTAAAAAGGAACTTCTACAAATAAAAGTGAAACAAAATGCTGAGGAGACTTCTGTGCCTTTTAGAGGCAAAGCGATATATTGGGCAAAGTGTGCACTGGGCAAATTAGTGGCAGTGGCCAAAGGCTTTCTGCCTGCATGGGCCTAAGAGGGAACACTATTATAAGCAGCTCTTGTATCTATTAGTTAGATATGTAGCATGCAGTCCACACAGTGCTGGCTCCTGACAAGCAGCTGGGGTATGGATTGCCTCCATGCTCAGGAAGAGCACAACCACTGGCATTATATTTGTCCCCTAACGAACACGAGTGTACAAGTGGTGGGAAGGGGCTCCCTGCATCTTCCATTTCAGCTGGAGCAGCCAGGATAGAGTCCTAGTTTTAACCTTTTTCTGATACCTGTATATATATGCAATTGTTTTGATTTTTTTATCCCATGTTGTTCATTTCTTGCATACCATACAAAATTCAATAACATCCCACTACTTCAGAGTTAAATTCTGCCACTCTTATTCATGCTGAATGCCCATGGGAGTAATCAATGTGAGCAAGAGTGGCAGAATCGGGCCCGTCGGTGACAAGACAGTTATTTGCAATATCAGTTATAACCGACGCTTAATATATAAGATAATATAAAGGTGAAAGACATAATAAGAAAATAATCTTTTGAGCTCCTCTCAAAAGAGATGGGAAAGTGTGTGAGTTAAACCTCTATTCTAGAAGTGGAGCAGTTGTTGTCTATAACCGGCAAACAATTTAGTAAAGGAAAACTGTATTTGTGTGTATATACACCCAAAGTGTCGTATAAATAACAAATGGGGATACACCTGGCAATGTTTTTATTATTTCACTTCTCATTACTAAAGGGGCAAGCACTGCCCCTTTCTTGCAAGGCTTCAATAAATGAGTTTTGTGCAGGGTGTTAAGAGAAGGTTCAGTGGGAAATAAATCCTGCAATCAACCATACAGCTTGAAGTGGAGTGGCTACTGAGCCACTCTTTAGGGTCCACATAGAGTCCACATAGGGCCTATGTGGCATTAGACCTGTGAATCTGCACAGCGTTGGGTCTGTTGGTTGCCTCCCTAACCAGGCCAGGCCACTAACCTTCCCGCAGCATCCCCACAGAGAGAGACACCCTGGAGCCAAACTCTTCAGCATATATGGAGTGTAGAGTCCCCCTTTGTGATATGGATCCTTCCCCACAGCCAGGGGAACCATGGTGGTTTTACTATGTTTGGGGCCTTCTATATTCTTTTGAGGAGGTTAGAAGCATATCCCCTTCCCATAATGTACGATGAAACAATAAATATGAACTATAAAAACTGCCATGCTGCAGAAAACACTGTACATTTCACAGGGACAGCAGGAACTCCCACGAGGACATGAACCGTGCCTGAATAGTTCCTGGCTCTCCATCTCAGTCAGAAAGTAGCAAATATTTTTTTAAATGTAAAGAAGTTATTTCTCTGTTTTTAAAGAGAAGAATTCTGTGTATTTTCAAAAGAAAAAAACCTCTCCATATCTGAGAGCTTCATGTTTGTGCCTCCCCTTCAGTATAGAACCGAAATGGTTTATAGATTTCATCAGAATTGATTAGCTCATTTTCTAGACAGCAGATTATTTTTCATATTTTTTTGTCAAACCTGTGAATCATTTCTGTAGTGATGGATGATGCTAGATGTCTTTTCAGTGCCTTGAAATTATGGTTCTCTCTTTCATGAGGGAAACCCACTGAACCCTGTCATATGGATTATCTCCTCATTTTGTACAGTCCTGTAATGCCAGGACATATTCTGTCCTCAGATATGCAGACATGACCCCAAATCAATGGAAGTTTTGTGTACTTATTCAAGGGCAGAATTTGCCCTGTGCACCATAAAGCAGGAGTTATGGACTTTTCCTGGGACAGCTTCAACTTAGAACATTATCTGTCATATCCTTATGGGTCTGACCCAAACCTCATTGAAATCAATAGACTCCCATTGACTTCAATGGACTTTGACTGGGGCTTTGTATACTATGGCATCCCCAGAGCAGGAGTCTGTAATTTCTCATTTTCTCTCAATATTTCCCACATAAAATATCTTCTGGGGCTAGGTGTCCAGTAAAATCAATGTCCATTTGTGCATAGAAACAGGATTGTGTGAATTCTATAGTGTTTATACACAGTGATATTCCTTAAAATTGCATAAGTCAAGTTGTATGCACACAAAGAAGTCACATGTTGAATATCTGGCCCTTAAAACACAGCTTTTACCCCCTTCTAATTATAGTATACATGTGGAGTCTTGTGTTAGACTAGGAAAAACAAATATATACACTCTACTTCTTATCTACAACAAAAATTTAAAAATGTTCATCTGTATTGGATTTGGCAGCACTCACAGTAAGCCACTTCCAGGGGTATCAGGAGTATTCACTCTGGCATTTAGTCCCTTGGAAATGCTCCTTGTGGGTTTGTATTGTCCTCCATATGTTTTTAGAGAAAAAAAATAAGTGTGGTGTCTTATACTGATCTTAAATAGTTAATTATGACACAAGTGCTTTGGCACAGAGATTAGAACAGACATTTTTACAAAACTGTGGTTCTTAAATATTTCAGCTCTCTCTTTAATTTATCAAAATACATCTGCCAGGCCTATTCTAAAATTAGTCTTTTTAAAGCAAAGGTGAGTCAATGGACCTAGAGCTGGCCCCAACCAGAGATTCATAGATACTAAGGTCAGAAGGGACCATTATGATCATCTAGTCTGACCTCCTGCACAACGCAGGCCACAGAATCTCACCCACCCACTCCTGTGAAAAACCTCTCACCTATGTCTGAGCTATTGAAGTCCTCAAATCGTGGTTTAAAAAGACTTCAAGGAGCAGAGAATCCTCCAGCAAGTGACTGTGCCCCATGCTATAGAGGAAGGCGAAAAACCTCCAGGGCCTCTTCCAATCTGCCCTGGAGGAAAATTCTTTCCCAACCCCAAATATGGTGATCAGCTAAACCCTGAGCATATGGGCAAGATTCACCAACCAGATACTACAGAAAATTCATTCCTGGGTAACTCAGATCCCACCCTATCTAACATCCCATCACAGGTCATTAGGCCTATTTACCATGAATATTTAAAGATCAATTAATTACCAAAATCATGTTATCCTATCATACCATCTTCTCCATAAACTTATCGAGTTTAATCTTAAAGCCAGATAAATCTTTTGCCCCCACTGCTTCCCCTGGAAGGCTATTCCAAAACTTCACTCCTCTGATGGTTAGAAACCTTTGTCTAATTTCAAGTCTAAACTTCCCAATGACCAGTTTATATCCATTTGTTCTTGTGTCCACATTGGTACTGAGCTTAAATAATTTGCCTCTCCCTCTCCGGTATTTATCCCTCTGATATATTTATAGAGAGCAATCGTATCTCCCCTCAACCTTCTTTTAGTTAGGCTAAACAAGCCAAGCTCCTTGAGTCTCCTTTCATAAGACAGGTTTTCCATTCCTCTGATCATCCTAGTAGCCCTTCTCTGTACCTGTTCCAGTTTGAATTCATCCTTCTTAAACATGGGAGACCAGAACTACACACAGTATTCCAGGTGAGGTCTAACCAGTGCCTTGTATAACAGTACTAAAACCTCCTTATCTGTACTGGAAATACCTCTCCTGATGCATCCCAAGACCGCATTAGCTTTTTTCACGGCGATATCACGTTGGAGGCTCATAGTCATCCTATCTTCAACCAATACTCCGAGGTCCTTCTCCTCCATTACTTCTAATTGATGTATCCCCAGTTTATAACTAAAATTCTTGTTATTAATCCCTAAATGCATAACTTGCACTTTTCACTATTAAATTTCATCCTATTACTATTACTCCAGTTTACAAGGTCATCCAGATCCTCCTGTATGATATCCCAGTCCTTCTCTAAATTGGCAATACCTCCCAGCTTTGTATCATCTGCAAACTTTATTAGCACACTCCCACTTTTTGTGCCGAGGTCAGTAATAAAAAGATTAAATAAGATTGGTCCCAAAACTGATCCTTGAGGAACTCCACTGATAACCTCCCTCCAGCCTGACAGTTCACCTTTCAGTAGGACCCGTTGTAGTCTCCCCTTTAACCAATTCCTTATCCACCTTTCAATTTTCATATTGATCGCCATCTTTTCCAATTTAACTAATAATTCCCCATGTGGTACGGTATCAAACGCCTTACTGAAATCTAGGTAAATTAGATCCACTGCGTTTCCTTTGTCTAAAAAATCTGTTACTTTCTCAAAGAAGGAGATCAGGTTGGTTTGGCACGATCTACCTTTTGTAAAACCATGTTGTATTTTGTCCCATTTACCATTGACTTCAATGTCCTGAACTACTTTCTTCTTCAAAATTTTTTCCAAGACCTTACATACTACAGATGTCAAACTAACAGGCCTGTAGTTACCCGGATCACATTTCTTTCCTTTCTTAAATATAGGAACTATGTTAGCAATTCTCCAATCATACAGTACAACCCCTGAGTTTACAGATTCATTAAAAATTCTTGCTAATGGGCTTGCAATTTCAGGTGCCAATTCCTTTAATATTCTTGTATGAAGATTATCTGGGCCTCCTGATTTAGTCCCATTAAGCTGTTCCAGTTTCACTTCTACCTCAGATACGGTAATATCTACCTCCATATCCTCATTCCCATTTGTCATGCTACCATTATCCCTAAGATCCTCTTTAGCCTTATTAAAGACTGAGGCAAAGTATTTGTTTAGATATTGGGCCATGCCTCGATTATCCTTGACCTCCACTCCATCCTCAGTGTTTAGCGGTCCCACTTCTTCTTTCTTTGTTTTCTTCTTATTTATATGGCTATAGAACCTTTTACTATTGGTTTTAATTCCCTTTGCAAGGTCCAACTCTACTTGACTTTTAGCCTTTCTCACTTTATCCCTACATGTTCTGACCTCAATAAGGTAGCTTTCCTTGCTGATCCCTCCCATCTTCCACTCTCTGTATGCTTTCTGCTTTTTCTTAATCACCTCTCTGAGATGCTTGCTCATCCAGCTTGGTCTACAACTCCTGCCTATGAATTTCTTCCCCTTTCTTGGGATGCAAGCTTCCGATAGCTTCTGCAGCTTTGATTTAAAGTAATCCTCGGCCTCCTCTACTTTTAGATCCATAAATTCTTCAGTCCAATCCACTTCCCTAACTAATTTTCTTAATTTTTGAAAGTCAGCCCTTTTGAAATAAAAAACCCTAGTTGCAGATTTATTTTTGTTAATCCTTCCGTTCAGTTTGAACTGAATTAGCTCATGATCACTTGAATCAAGATTGTCCCTTACAACCATTTCTTCTACGAGGTCCTCACTACTCACCAAAACCAAATCTAAAATGGCATCCCCTCTAGTCGGTTCAGCAACAACTTGATGAAGGAATCCATCAGCTATCGAATCTAGGAAAATCTGAGCCCTATTATTATTACTAGCACTCGTCCTCCAGTCTATATCTGGGAAGTTAAATTCTCCCATGATCACGCAGTTTCCATTAGTATTTACTTAATTAAAAACATTAAAAAGGGCTCTATCCATATCCAAATTAGATTCATGTGGTCTACAGCACACCCCAAGCACTATCACAGGGGAGGCTCTAATAGTTTTCTTCCCCAATGTAATTTTTGCCCAGATGGACTCTGTCTTATCCATTCCATTGCTTCTTATTTCTTTACATTCTACCTCATCATCGATATGCAATGCTACTCCACCACCTTTACCTTTATTTCGGTCTTTCCTAAACAGCACATACCCTTCAATACCTGTAGTCCAGTCATGGCTACTATTCCACCATGTTTCTGTTATCCCTATAATATCTGGTTTCACTTCCTGCACCAGTAGCTCTAGTTCCTCCAATTTGTTACGTAGGCTCCTCGCATTGGTGTACAAACATCTTAATTTTTGCTGTTTGGCCTCGCTCACATTCTGTACCCTATTAGGCACGGTTATTCTACAGCCAGTATAACCTATTAGACTGGTATCCACACTGCCCTTCCTCCTTATATACATTTTCCTACCCATGGCTGTATCCTTTCTTACTTCGTTTTCTTCCCTCTCAATGCTAAAATCCGGCGTGGAGATTACCTGGACATCTCCCAACCATCTCCCCCAAATTCCTAGTTTAAAGCTCTCTTAATCAGTTGTGCCAGCCTCCATCCTAGAAGTCTATTTCCTTCCCTACTCAGATGAAGTCCATCCCGAGAGAACTGTCTGCTGTCCATGAATGCCTCCCAGTGGCCATACATCCCAAAGCCCTCCTTATAGCACCATTGCCTAAGCCATCTGTTGATAGTCATAATCTTGTCACACCTTTGTTGCCCTTCTCTAGGAACAGGCAGAATCCCACTAAAGATTACCTGAGCCTCGATTTCCTTAAGCGTCTTCCCCAGCCTAGCATAGTCTCCCTTAATACTTTCCAGTGAGAATCTAGCTGTATCATTTGTTCCCACATGAAGGATAATTACGGGATTCTTTCCCGCTCCCTTTAGGATCCTTTTCAACCTCAGGTCTACATCCTGTATCTTAGCACCCGGAAGACAGCACACCCTTCTATTCTCTGGATCAGCTCTGGTTACAGGCCTGTCTATTCTTCTCAATAAGGCGTCCCTGATCACGTAGACCTGCCTTTTCCTGGTGATGGTGCGATTCTCCAGTCTATCCCCTGTTCTGTCTGGCTGCAAGTTCTTTCCATTCCTATTCTCCCTTGTAATCCTCTTCAACCCATCTTGTATCCTCCTGAGGCTCATATTTGGTGTAGTCTCCATTGACTCTTCCCCTTTTCCTATAGGACTAGCCGCTCTGCTCTTCTTCCTTGCCCTTCCACCTTCAGTGACTACCTGCTGAGCCCCTTCTTCATTTTCCAACTCTGCAAACCTGTTCTTGAGCTCTATTTCTCCTTCACTAGCCCATCTTTTCCTCTGCCTAGTTCTTTTAGTCACATGCTTCCACTGACCACTTTCCTCACCCAGTCTCCCCTCAGAATTCCTCAGTCCTGCTTCCATCTGCAAGTCTGAGCTTTTCCCTTCGCCTCCTCATGTCTTTGCTCCATCATCTGCTCAAACCCCCTTCTAAAGTCAACCAGAGTCTGCACCTGCCTCTCCAATCCTCGGATCTTTTCTTCCATCAGCTCTATCAGATGGCACTTCATGCTGATGAAACTCTTTTCAGGTACCCCCTCCAGGATCATGTACATACCGCAGCTTCCACATCCAGTCATCTTCATTGTGTCTTCCACTACATGAGTCACTCCCACTGCTGCCTCTGTATCTGTCATAGCCTTCCCACCTAAATCCTGTTAATCTGGGAAACACAAACCACACCAAAACACCACCACCCACAGCAAAAACAAACCCCAAACAAGCACCAAAGCTTTGGGGAAGTGTGGCTAGCCTTTATCTTCATAAGCAACTGCTGAAAATTCTTGGGGGAGGGAGAGTGAGCTGAGCCCAGCCCGCACTCACCCTGCAGAGGGGCTCCTGTCCAGTGTGGCTGGGGCTGGCTCCCTGCTGTGGCCTGTTGACTCTTAATGCTCACAAATTTGAACCTGCCACAGCATCACCTGACGTGTGCATCCATGCACAGTTGGGCCTTCCCTTGCAATGTCTCACCCACTCTACCTCCAGTGCCACCAAATGTGGGGCCTCACTCAGGATCCACCCTTTCTTCTGGGACTCTCCTTTCCTACCCCAATCACCTCAGCAACCCTCCTTCCACCAGGACCTCCCCTTAAATCACTTCAGGATCTCCCTCCTTCCCGCCACAATCACTTCAGGACATCCCCCCCTACCCTGAGGGTCCTCTCCCCCATCACCTCAGGATTCCCTCCCTTTCCAGTGCTCTCTGCCAGGACTGAGGAATCTAGCTCCATCTGCTGGGAATCCAGCCTAGAGGCTGGGCCCTCCCCCTACATTGTCCCGTTCCCTTCTTTGCCCCAGTGCCACCCGCCAGAAGTGGAGTTGGGGGGCTGAGTCCCCTCTAGCCCTAGCCACCGCCACCTGTGCTTACCTCTACACTATGCTGAATCAAAGCCCCAGACCTGGATTCCCAAAGACTAATACTCTAAGGCCATGTCTAAACTACAGCCGCCATAGTGGCACAGCTACAGCACTGCCGCTATGCTGTTGGAGTGCAGATGCTTCCTACATCTATGGAAATGGTTTCCATCGGTGTAGTTAATCCACCTCTCCAAGAGGTCACCATGTGACCAAGTGGGGCCAAAAAACCCTGGCAAAAATCTGGGGGCAAGTGACCCCGCATATCGCTTCTAGCTTCTGCCCAGTGGGGTGGGGGGTCTTGGGGCTTCAGCCCCACGGGGAGCACCTGCTGGGGCTCGGGGTTTCAGACCAGCAGGGCATGCTTGCTGGGGGTCAGGGCTTCAGCATCCTGGCTCTCAAACTTTTGAAGATTGTCGTATATGGCTCAGACGATCACCCCGGTACAGAAGGACATGTGTAAAAGACACACAAATGTTGTTTCCATCAGGCCATGTCTGTCAGTGTGTAGCATTACAATGAATTAAATGATCAGTGATATAAAACTCTAGACACTAATGTATAACCAACCTATGTGACTAATATTGTTCGGAAGACGATGAGTCTGAAAGACTAACAGAACATGTATGTGTCCCTTTCACTTAATTGTTACAGGCCCGTTTTCTTTGTGACTTAGACTTCATGTCAGTAGGATTTGCACATAATTTTAACTGAAAAGTGGCAGGACGTGGCTCTGCCATCAAACTGATTGACCTAGGTATTTTCCACCAATGACATTTTTCACTTTGCAACGGGCTTCTTCCCCATTTGTGGATAAGGGATGAGAAGGTGGAGCAGAGGAAAGGGAAAAAATAGACGGGGGCAAAGAAGAAGAAATAAAAAAAGAGGATCCAAACATTAAGTACCTACTTACCATAAAGCCTATTTTCTCAGGGGAGGGGCGAGGAAGTGTAAAGAGGGTTAGTGCACTAGCCTTTCACCTTCGGCAATTTGAGTTCAAATCTGAATTTAGGTCACAAATGAAAGTAAGTGTAATGGTCTAATTTTAACCCGCAGCTATCCACATCCACACAAAATCACTGCATGGCTGGTAGCCTTTGCTCATAGACTGGAGTAGCAGAGTTATTGCAAATTAAGACTGAGATGCATTGACAAACATGTATGTGGAAGTTTTCAATGCTTTCAGTACTATACTTGTTTTAAGTTATCTAAACACTATTAGACACTGTTTTCCTGCATAATAAAATTCACTCACATTATCTGCGGGTGTATACACACACACAAACACGTATACATGTATAAATACATACATACATTATAATATATATAGTGTTCCATGACACAAAAAACACTACACAAATAAATATGATATATAGATAAAGGCCATGTCTACACTACTGGCTAACTCGACACTGCAGCAATTGATGCAGTGCTGTCGATTTAGCAGGTCTGGTGAAGACACACTAAATTCATGGGAGAGTGCTTTCTCATCAACATCTGCACTCCACCTCCCCGAGAGCTGGAAGCTATGTCGACGGGAGAGTGTGGTGTAGACACCACTGTAAGTTAACCTAATTTACATCACTGAAATAGCATAACTTAGATTGACTTACAGAGTTAATGTCGACCAGCCCAAACTGTTCTTGGAAGAGTAACACTGAACTGTGAGGCATAGACACTTTCCATCCACACGATATACTTTTTCACCTTTCGTGTTCTTGAACAAATATAGGGTTTGTGTCAACAAAGTATTAAGCATATGCTTAAATTTAGCTCCCACTAGGGAGCTAACAATATAGCCAGTGAAACAACAATTAACTATGTACCATACTTAGGTATGAGTTCCACGACATCCATGGCACATGAAACAATGGAGATTACATTTACAGTATAGTGGTTATTAAAAAATAACAAACTCCCTTACAGGAATATTGTTCCATAAAACCCAAACATGTCAAGTGAACATCTGCACTTAGTTTTACCTTTTGATGACTTCTACTGTCCTCTCTGTGACAAGTCAAGATTCAGAGAGTGACCTTTGTACATTCAACCAGAGGAGGTGAAGACAGCAGCTTCTAGACTAAATGGCAGTCCTGTAGACATCGACCCTAGCAGATAGTTTTGAGTTTGCTTTCAACCTGATCAGACAGATCCTGGCCCCAGCAAAGCAACCTTAAAGATGCCTTAATTGGGAAATGTCAGGGAATTTTGGGCTGGTATAAAACCAGCATAGTCAGTTTAACTTTAGTCCCCTTAGGAACTAACAGTGCAAGGAGTGTCATGGAGCTAGCTTGGGACAGGGAGGAGACATTGTGGGAAGTGAGTATGATGCATGCCACCAGGAGGTGGGGCCAGAGAGCTAAGTGTTCTATCAATCCCAGCTGAAAGACCTATCCCTAAGGGACTGTTCTAGCTATTGTAAGTTACAGCAGCTATGTGGCTGCTCTAACTTGCCCTGAGGTTTAGTTTGGCTCCTGACAGCATCCAAGATCAGGGGAGGCATAAAAGTCACTTTGGGCTTGTCTAGAAAACCCACTAATGCGGGGTGGCCAACCTGAGACTGAGAAGGAGCCAGAATTTACCATTGTATATTGCCAAAGAGCCACAGTAATACATCAGCAGGCCCCCCATCAGCTCCCTTCCTGCCCCCCGCTCCCAGCGCCTCCCAGCCACTGGCAGCCCCGCCGATCAGCGCCTTCCCCTCCCTCCCTGCATCTCTCAATCAGCTGTGTCGTGGTGTGCAGGAGGCTCGGAGGGGGAGGTGAAGGAGCGAGGGCATGGCGGGCTCAGGGGACGGGGCGGGAAGGGGTGGAGTGGGGGGCAGGGCCTGTGGCAGAATCAGAGGTTGAGCAGTGAGCACCCCCCAGCACAGTGGAAAGTTGGTGCCTGTAGCTCCAGCCCCAGAGTCGATGCCTATACAAGGACCCGCATATTAACTTCTGAAAAGCCAGATGTGACTCTGGAGCCACAGGTTGGCCACCCCTGCACTAGTGTATGGAAAGTCGGAGTGTAAATCCACAGTACATTAGTATGCCGTGCACTTCCATGTGGACCCTGCTGCTGCACAGTGAATGTTCATTGGTGCACACTGACCTACTCTCATTTCATAGAGCGGTAAATCAAAGCACACTAGGGAACTTGTGAACAGCAGCAGGGTCCATACAGATAATTAGGATGCAACAGGCTAGTGCACTATAGATTTACTCCCCAGTTTGCCGTGCACTAGCTGTTCATCTATACAAGCCCTTACAGTCAACTATGCCTTCCCTTTACCTAGTATGCTGACAGTGCGCTCTGTATTCTTTTAAAAATAGCCCGTATCTGTGTTTTAAGCACTTCCAAAGGCTTCTCCTTTTTCAGGGGGTACCATATAAGATGTTCATCTTTAGTTGTCTAGTCTTTCCTTGACACATGACCAGACTATTGGGAGCATCTGTACAAGCTGATTTAAGTTGTTGTAAGACTGATGATTAACATTTTCTGTCAAAATAAGAGAATACTCCTGCTGATATTTGAAAGCCACTTTGAAGTACGCAACATCAGAAGGATCTAGCCACATGCTGGTGCATTTCGCTGAGTGCCACAAAACCAAAAGAAGAGGCCAAGGAATAAATGCATACCCTAGATTGAAAAAAACCAGAGAGAGCACTAAAAATGTAAATGTGCACATAAAAAGCTTTCTTTTGTTGTTTATTATGCTAATATAATTCTAATCCTTTTTACAAGAATAATCTTTAATAAAATTAGAAAGTTAGGGCCATAGCATGCCATTGATTCTAGACAAAGATATGTTATTCTGGCAGGGACTTTTGCTTTAAAATACTGGCATGAAGCAGCTAAACAACTACAACTTTTAGTAGGAATATTTATTGAGAAATACACGTACCTGTTGTTTCCTAGGTCAGGATCCGTGGTTTTAGCATCAATGTCATAAATAAAGTGTTCTTGGGAGATTAATACAATATTGTCTGCAGTTTCATTCCTCATGACGGTGATAATGGGGTAACCCATCTGTAGTGTCCATTGATCCATTACCTCTTGGATATTTACAAATTTTCCAACCTTTTTTAGAGCCTTACAAAAAAAAAGTTTTGGTTAAGTATATTGTTGCAATACTAGTATCTAACACATAATACCATTTACTTTTTAAACCAGAGGACCATTAATTTGTCTAGCTGTTTAAATAGCAATTAAGCATCTATACGCACTGGCGCTTTCCACGCCTAAATACAGGATATAAATGGTTAAAAAAATCAATCAAGGAGGAGCCTTCTTTCTAGATACATTTAATATTGCATATCAAAATAAAACAGCTTTAAGAACTGAAAGCAATAAATACTCATGTGGCAAGCTAGAAAATGCAAACACAGTGACAGGGTGGGAGATTCAAAAGCACCTAAGTGACTTAGGAGCACAAGTTCCAATGACTTTCATTTGTACCCCTAAATCATTGAAGCATTTCTGAAAATCCCACCCATACCTAAAAGGAGTGGAGCTTCAGACCTGCTTCCCCACATTTCCAGCATTCACAAAGACTGTGGATGGCCGTTTGCAAATGATTTCCATGATCAGAAAAGGCTAAAAAAGGAGCTGGAAACACTGATGAATATTTTCTCTTGGGATTATTGATTTTGGGTGCCCATCTTGAGATACTTTAAAAAGGTTTGATTTCAGAAAGTGCTGAACATCTGTCCTCTGAAAATCACACCCCTTTAAGGTGTCTCACGCTAGGCATCCAAAATCACTACTCACTGGAAAATCTGGATTCTTATGTCCAACGCTAAGCTGTGCACATGCAGACCTTCCCTAAACCTGCAAACTGTATAAATCTTGCAGCAAATACAGGAATACCTTATTCTAGTTTAATACAGAAACTCTAGAAAAAATACAATTTTAAATAGGTGGAATTAAACCGGGTGGAATTTCAGCTGGAATACAATAAACCCAACAGAAATGGGAGACTCACACCTCATGGGGAGAGAGACTGCAAGCAAGTGAAGGATGGACAGAGACAGCTCTCTCTGCAACCAAGAAATGCCTCTAACTTCCTGCCAATGCTGGAACAGGGACTGAGTGACCCCTAGTGAATCCAAGCAAATCCCAGGAAGAACCCCTTAGAACTCCGTCTGCATGTGAGACATCTTGAGAATGTAGAGGATGACAACAGATATGCTGATAGGTAGGGGAATATGGAATTTTAATTCCCACCATTAACAGGTTTGACATATCCAATGTGACAGTAGTTGCTCATGGCCCAGAATGCAGTCACAATCTTGTGCCTGTATGTTTGCTGTGAGTTCTGCTGTTCTTTGACTAATATGCACTTTTGAGTGCAAATCACTGAGAATTTGCCCCAAAGGCTTTAACATAAGCAAAGGAAAAAGTAAGAAACTGCACAGAATAAGCAAGGGTGGCTTTCAGTACCCTTGTAACCACCTGCAGCTGGTCTAAGGACATCAAATAATAACAGTTGACACCAGAAAATACAATGCCCAGCTTTAAGCCTTTACAAGGTCTGTCCTTCCGACAAATCAGGAATATTTACTTATCAAAAGCCTATTCAATACAAATGCCAAAGCACCGCATTTTCCTGCTCTTTCCTACTTACAGACCTTATCCTGCTCCCACTGAAGTCAGTGGGAGCAGGCCTTCCCTTTATTTGATGTCAATGATATAACACAAACAACTGAAAACATGTTTTTTTATGTTGACGCTTTCTGTGAACCCAAACGGTACTCCTTAGCATTTATTTTTAAATGTGCTCTTGGGCTTAGGCATTTCAATAGGCACTATTCTCTTCCAACCTCGGCATAAAAACACCACTATGGCTTCCTGCTTTTCTCTCAGTGTATTAGGCTATATAGTACTTTACCTCTGACAGGGTATTCCAGAGATCATTTCTGGCTGCATTGCCATACTTGTGAATTGTCAAATAGTCCTACAAAAAATAAAACAAAAATACAAATCAGAAGTTACTGTATACAGGCCAAATAATTACAGCTGTGAATCACTGCTAGTATCAGTTAAATTACATAAATGTTTTCATTTGTTGGAAATCTAGCAATATACAATATGTTCATCCTCAGGGAGTCAATAAACATTTTCTGGAGACTGTTTACAATATATTAAAAATAGAAGATTAAATAAATCCCAATGGAAAAACAAACCAACAATCCCTAGTAAGTTTACATACAGCATTCAGAGTTTTACCTTTTCTAACTAATTTATCAAGATTAGTGTTTCCTATTTACTTTTTAAACACTTGTATAACCTCTGCATCTGTTTCCAGGCAATTCATGGCAATGAGAGAGGCAAATGTCTAAAACAAAGCTCTACTGTTTATTTTAGCAGGTCATTCTGTGGCTAATGTCAAGGACCCACACACTCTGATGACAGCTAGATCTGTTATAAAGTATTTAACCAAGAAATAGGCCATCAGAGCCATTTCCTCATATCTAGTGGGGTTTTGCGGACAGGTGTTTTCCCTTATGATTAAATGCAGAAATAGATAATATTGTTAACTCAGGCTCTAGCATGATATCGTAAAAAGCTTTTCCACATGGGAAGCAACAGAAAATGTGCACGTCACATAAAAGGGGTGCCTATAGTGGAAGAGTATGTGTTTGTGAGCACGTGATCTGAGAATATCTGATAGGGCTGTAAACTGAAGTTTTCTGTTTTTTCAGCCACAGTTGATTATCCATGTTTCCCCTTCAGTAATGAAAAGGCAAAAAAGTAGGAAAAGCCACTCTCCCAAAGGAATGATGAGTAGCCCATAACAGCTCATCAGTCCCAAGCCTCTGAGAAGGAGAGGCTGCCAAATATAAAAATGATGTGTACTTGAGGTCAGAGGTATATCCTACAAGATCTCACCAAATAAAGGTAATTCCCCATATTAATTTTTAAATATATCTCTGGATTAGGCCTGGACCTTCCTGGCATAAAATATTTTCATTTTTATGTGTTAAGCTCTAGGCTACCCTATCAGATTCATGCCTTACTATCTCCCTACAGAATACATAGACAATCATAGATTTGAAATTCAGAAGTGATTATTGGAACAAACTAAGTCTTCTGCAATTGGACTGGGAGATTAAAGCAAAAAAACCTTATAAAATCAAAGGGTTCCCTGCATTAGAATTTCCATCATCTACACTTTATACAATGGTAGGAGACAAACCCTAATTTACAGCACAAAGGTAAAACTGAGGAAATTTTGCTGACTGTGTTATTTGTGCTTTGTGTGAAGTACGATACTATGGGAATAATTAGTGTTTGGAAAGCAAATTTCCTGATGTACAAATTGTAGCACCTGTGACAGATTTAGCTTCTGTCAGCCAACTCATATTACAACAAGCAGCAACTCCCATTTAATCACAGGCTAGAAAAGCTAAATGAGAACACTGGCTCCGTTAACTGCAGTGCCTTGTCTTAATGATGTCATGAAAATAACAGTTGGAAAAAGACAACGTTATAGAGGCTTCACCAATACATTGTGCTTCTGTTTTGTCTAAAAATATAGAGTCTTCTGAGACAGTTAAATATCCAACAGCATCCAAAGCTAATCAGGTTGCACTGTAAATTAAAAGACTAAAACAGGTATACAAAAAAGTCAGAGTAGGTAAATAAACAACAAATACACATGCACATTTTGAAGTGGTGTTAGACAATACAGTTTCCATGAATTCTTCTGTTATTTGTTTACAGAGTTTGTATGTAATAAAATAAGGCAGTGAAACAGTTTGAGAATTTACTCAACAGAGCCAAATAATCTTGTTTACCAGTCTACGACCAGACATCACATTTGGCTTGAATTTTATATTCAGAAAGACTGCAAAGAGAGGCAAATGCTTTCATCCTCTTCCTCTGGCTTTTGACTCACAATATGCAGGTTGATTGGTTTGGACAGACCTCTCCATTTCCAGTTCAGAATTTATTATTTTTGATTAAACATTTTATTGGGTGAAGAAAAACAAAACGAAAAAGGAATGAGACTACAATATAAAACTATATTCCTCACCTGATATAATACTATTTTACATTTTTTTCCACTGCTTTAGAGCTAGATTGAGGCTTTGGGTACAGCTATGAGCAAGGGGTGGTATATAAGCATTACCTCTCCATTTTCTTCCTGCTTCCCCTGACTCTGGTGAGGGGACAGAGGAAGAATGCTGGCTTATACCAACAGTAATTACAACCCCTACCTTCCAGCTAAACTGCACTGGCTAAGGCGTAGTGAGATGCAAGCCAAGGCCCTGTCCTCTCCCCACCCATCTGCTTTGTGGAAAGATCAAACAGGCACCCAGTATCTGCTCCTGCATACCCACACTCAAGGTCTTGGTCGCTCACAGGGGGTTATAAGGTATTCATTATTCTCCTGTGTGGGTGTGTAAGCCACAATCTGGCCCTTATACTGTAAGAAAAAGATCCAAATCAGAAAGCAAAGAGAAACAAGCAAAAGAAAAAGAGAAACAAATCACAGAAGACAAGGGACAGATGACAGCCAAAATATGGCAGCCCAGATCTAAGCTGCACTCAGCACAGTTCAGAAGGGGAGGTGCTAAAGAGGCAATAAGCTACCTTCTCAGACAGACACATTCTTGTGACTATCCTGCTGCCACCAGGCTGGTCCCTGACACAAAGTTGAACAGTCTATCACCTAAAAAACGTGTCTCAACACCTTGGAATTGTTGGGTGTATAGGGATACCTTAACCACCCCACAACTCTCAGACACACCCCCAGTGCCAGGTGGCAGGAGAGAGTTACACAGAAGCCTTTGGTGCCAGCCTTATACCTATGAGGGTTCCTCGACACTGTGGAAATCCACCCCTAGTCAGTTTAGATGGTTTTAATCCTGATTTTCACCATAGGAGCTGTGCAAAGAAGACTCAAGACAGCCAAAGACCTTGCCCAACATGCCATACAAATGAAATACCAAACAAAAGCAGAAAACTGACACTGATATATATATATATATATTTTGCCGAGCTTTAGCTCTAACTCTCTTCTGAAATGAGTCTGTCCTCAACATAGATTCATAGATATTAAGGCCAGAAGGGACCATTATGATCATCTAGTCTGACCTCCTGCACAATGCAGGCCACAGAATTTCACCCACCACTCCTAAAAAAGACCTCACACCTATATCTGTGCTATTGAAGTCCTCAAATTGTAGTTTGAAGACCTCAAGGAGCAGAGAATCCTCCAGCAAGTGACCCGTGCCCCATGCTACAGAGGAAGGCGAAAAACCTCCAGGGCCTTCCAATCTGCCCTGGAGGAAAATTCCTTCCCGACCCCAAATATGGCGATCAGCTAAACCCTGAGCATATGGGCAAGATTCATCAGCCAGATACTACAGAAAATTCTTTCACGGGTAACTTGGATCTTACCCCATCTAAAAACCCATCACAGGCCATTGGGCCTATTTACCATGAATATTTAATTACCAAAACCATGTTATCCCATCATACCATCTCCTCCATAAACTTATCGAGTTTAATCTTAAAGCAAGATAGACCTTTTGCCCCCACTACTTCCCTCGGAAGGCTATTCCAAAACTTCACTCCTCTGATGGTTAGAAACCTTCGTCTAATTTCTAATCTAAATTTCCTAGTGGCCAGTTTATATCCATTTGTTCTTGTGTCCACATTGGTACTGAGTTTAAATAATTCCTCTCCCTCTCTGGTATTTATCCCTCTGATATATTTATAGAGAGCAATCATATCTCCCCTCAACCTTCTTTTAGTTAGGCTAAACAAGCCAAGCTCCCTGAGTCTCCTTTCATAAGACAAGTTTTCCATTCCTCGGATCATCCCAGTAGCCCTTCTCTGTACCTGTTCCAGTTTGAATTCATCCTTCTTAAACATGGGAGACCAGAACTGCACACAGTATTCCAGGTGAGGTCTCACCAGTGCCTTATATAACGGTACTAAAACCTCCTTATCCCTACTGGAAATACCTCTCCTGATGCATCCCAAGATGACATTAGCTTTTTTCACAGCCATATCACATTGGCAGCTCATAGTCATCCTATGATCAACCAATACTCCAAGGTCCTTTTCCTCCTCCGTTACTTCTAGTTGATGCGTCCCTAGCTTATAACTAAAATTCTTGTTATTAATCCCTAAATGCATGACCTTACACTTCTCACTATTAAATTTCATCCTATTCCTATTACTCCAGTTTACAAGGTCATCCAGATCCTCCTGTAGGGTATCCCTGTCCTTCTCTAAATTAGCAATACCTCCCAGCTTTGTATCATCTGCAAACTTTATTAGCACACTCCCACTTTTTGTGCCCAGGTCAGTAATAAAAAGATTAAATAAGATTGGTCCCAAAACTGATCCTTGAGGAACTCCACTGGTAACCTCCCTCCAACTTGACAGTTCACCTTTCAGTAGGACCCGTTGTAGTCTCCCCTTTAACCAATTCCCTATCCACCTTTCAATTTTCCTATTGATGCCCATCTTATCCAATTTAACTAATAATTCCCCATGTGGCACAGTATCAAACGCTTTACTAAAATCTAAGTAAATTAGATCCACTGCGTTTCCTTTATCTAAAAAATCTGTTACTCTCTCAAAGAAGGAGATCAGGTTGGTTTGGCACGATCTACCTTTTGTAAAACCATGTTGTATTTTGTCCCATTTACCATTGACTTCAATGTCCTTAACTACCTTCTCCTTCAAAATTTTTTCCAAGACCTTGCATACTACAGATGTCAAACTAACAGGCCTATAATTACTTGGATCACTTTTTTCCCCTTTCTTAAAAATAGGAACTATGTTAGCAATTCTCCAATCATACGGTACAACCCCTGAGTTTACAGATTCATTAAAAATTCTTGCTAATGGGCTTGCAATTTCTTGTGCCAATTCTTTTAATATTCTTGGATGAAGATTATCTGGGCCCCCCGATTTAGTCCCATTAAGCTGTTTGAGTTTCGCTTCTACCTCAGATATGGTGATGTCTACCTCCATATCCTCATTCCCATTATAACTTTTTAATATGGAGCTACTCCTTGCAAGATAGAAGGATTATAATAATGAAATACGATATATGTGTGTTACTAAAAACTAAACAGAATCAATCATTGCTGGTAGTATTCTTTTTGCGAATACAGACTAACACGGCTGTTCCTCTGAAACCTTTCCTTTTCTTTTTGCTGGTAGTATGTAAGTTTTTGTTTCAGCTGGGCCTGTTTGGCAAAATAATATTATCGTAATCATTCAAATACCCAAAAGACACCAAAGATCAACCATATCAAAGGAACAAGCTGAAACAATTACCACACAAGCAGGTAAGATCTTGCAAAAGAAGAAGTAAACTGTAATTCTAATGTTTTGTCAAATAATAGACTCAGTCTTTAAAGAAAATTGTAAAGCTTAAATGGTTTGGAAACTATGTTAGCACCTGAATATTGAGGCAAGTGGCTTGAATATTAGAAGATGCAGAAAGCACAGTAAAAAGTGCTAAAAGATTTTGACAGATATTTGTAGTAACAGCATTATTGATTAAACTTACAGGCCATTTATTGTGTTAGTTTTTTAAAAAGCTGGTTACTCGTATTAAATAAGGGCTTTATCCCAACACAATCCAGGCTTTCTCAGTATTGCTAAGGCATTGAACCACTTCAGTTAGAAAAAATTGAACTAATTCCACCATCCAGGAATGATAACACTTATAACTAATAAAAGATGGTGACTGATACATACCTGGAGGTGGAAATAATATAAAAGGTGGAAAAGATAATGTGTGTCTTTCTCTCAGAAGAGAAGTGAGATCTACAGTTGGGAACTGAAACAGATACAAGTCAAATTCTGCTCTTAGTTTTATTTGTCAAGTTGATTGACATAAATGAAGTTACTCCAGATTTACACAGATGTAACTGAAATCGGAATCTGGTACACTATCTACAAGCTGAGAAACTCCACTTTTTCCACTTTGTTTCCTCAGAACAGCTGGACAACTACAATATAAGGAGAATACCATACATTCAAGATGGTTGTAAAATGATTTCAGAATAAGATTTCAGGACAGTAACATTCATCCAAATGCAGTCCATTTATACGCCACCATAGTCCTGGATTCACGCTCACCCCCCCACCTCTGTCCATGTCTTTGATTCATACTGCTGCCCTCATCCACACCCTAAGCCTTGGATTTGCTCCTGTTGCACAACTACCTGTAGACTGATTATGCCATTGCCACACCTGCTTAATCTCTGACTTTAAGTAGAAAAAGTCTCTAGAACTCTGGCTCTCCAGAGTAATAAGTACCATTCTGCAGGGAGTCCAGGAATGATTAGTAAACTTCACATCTGGCCATCCAACACATTCTAATGGAATGCTGACTCTGGTGGCACTCCACCTTCTTATTTTTGCCTCCTGGAGACTGCTAGCATCAAAGTTGTGACCTCAGGTTATCTTGACACCACCTGACACTCAAAGTAAAAAGTCTGGACAAGGGGTCAGGCTCTGTACGTGGCTTTGACAGAGCCTGACAGTTGAAAGTGACTGAGAATCAGTGATGGAGCATTGACAATACTACACAAAAGCTTAAGATATTTTAAAAGAGAGGAGGTCAAGATCAGTGAGTGCAGGAACTAGAGTATACAGGTGGGTCTGATATATTTTTATATGTGAGATATTGTACAAGAAAATAAACCCTGGATGATGATGAATAAACCTACCGAGAGGAGAGAACTGTTAGTATTAGCACCTGGGTCAGTCAAACTGCAGAGCTACCCCAACAGTGAGAGAAAACCATGGTCAGAGCAATTAGCAAAGAGAAGGACAGCACTGCAGAACCAGCTCTAAGAAAGTTGGAAAATAGCATTTAGATCATCTAAACAGATCAGCCACTTCACTTTTAGTATCAGTTTTATTTGAGGCTACCTGAATATTGTTTCCAGTGAGTCTTGTTGGAAAATACCAGCCTGTGCAATATCAGATCCATAGATTACATTCAATCCATAGATTACATGTTAATATTCATGAGTGAATGTTACCAGAAGAAACAAAAATGGTGTTATCCTTGACACACTGTAATCTGCTGCTACATTAAAATGCATTCAGCATTTAGTTACTGGCCTGACACTTAGGCAAAAATAATTAACCCAATAACCCATGAAATATCATCCCACAAAAACGATGAGGAGTCCTTGTGACACCTTAGAGACTAACAAATTTATTTGGGCATAAGCTTTCATGGGCTAGAACCTACTTCATCAAATGCATGGAGTGGAAAATACAGGAGCAGGTATAAATACATGAAAAGATGGGAGTTGCCTTACCAAGTGTGAGGTCAGTCTACTGAGACAATTCAATTAACAGTAGGATACCAAGGGAGGAAAAGTAACTTTTGTAGTGGTAATGAGAGTGACCCATTTCACACAGTTGACAAGAAGGTGTGAGTAACAGTAGGAGGAAATTAGCATGGGGCAAATCATATAGAAGTTCCAATGACTATTATATCTTCTCTCTATGCTTCTCATAATTGTACAGATATAATTGAACTCATCTGCTCAATCTGTGCCAAATAACAGTTTCTTTGGCCAACATTTTTAAAAATGATTAGTGATTCTGGTTGACTCAGCACTTTCTGAAAAACAGAAAGTTTCTCAGATCAGATACCCAAAACCACTAGTCATTTTTAAAAACCTTGGCCCTAATTTTTTTAATAACTGTTCTACAGAATACTGTACCTCCTCTATTGGGATATCCTCTCTTTAAACCAGGTTTCTACCTCTCCCAACAGTGGCAGAGCATTTTCAATAATACTCAAACAAGTTCAATTTTCCACTAGCTGTACGGAGGTTACCACAAGTTTGGGCTTTAACCTGTCCGTTTTATTTATTTAATTAATTTATTAATTAATTTAAAGTGCCCGTCGATCAGTTACATATTTAGGTTACTTTCAGAATCAAAGAAGAACACACAAGTGTCAAGCAGAATTTAAACAAGGTTTGAAAGGCATGCTCATATCTTAGCTGCATCACTCAAGTGGTCATTACAACTACTGTCCTGCCTTCTCTTCAGGCCAGTTCCTCAGTAGGTGTAAATAGTCATAGTCAGTCAATGAAGCCAATGGAGCTAAACCAATCTAAACCAGCTGAGGATCCATCCCTTTATTTTTAAAGGGAATGTTTATATTTGTTTCCTATACTGCAGTGATATAATGCTTGTAATTATCAGCCATCAGAAAACATCCACTGTCATCATGTCATATCTGCAATTAAATCATTATATTCAAACAACAAGCTATAACTACTAATCATGAAGAGTGATACTGGAACATTACATGGAAATAAATCTTAATTCTCTCTTGAGCTAACACTACTGTATAAACCAGCATAATTATAGTATTTTTATTTTCCCCCTTTTCTTAGTTATCCAAAATACTTCCATATATTATGGAAATACTCAGATCTGCAATGCTAACATTTCTGGAGCTATGTGAATCAATGGGATTTTACTATTGATTTAAATGGGAACAGAATTCAGCCAATGCTGAGTGTTTCTGAAAGATCCCCCCCGCCCCACCGCCCCTAGTGCCTCAAGTGCAATAGGCACTTGATGGCACATTAAAAGACAGGAGCCCTAAATAGCTTACCATCTAAGTTTAGGCATAACAAGAGATAATAACAGAAAAGTGTAGGAAAGGGAGAAAAAGTGTTATAATTAAGACTACAGAGTTCTCTGTTTTTCTAGATATGCATCTTGTTAGCAAAGAAAAGGGACCAGACTTCAGTAAGTGACTGGTGTATATCAGGAGTAATTCCTCTCAAATCAATATAGTTACACGATTGTGACTCCAAGGTGAGAGAAGAATCAGGCTCCTAAACTTTGCATCATACAGGATATATAATTTGTGAAGCCCTGGAATTGTGATAAATTAAATCTCATGTAAACGTGTATTTAAATTGGACAGATTCAAACCTCGTTCCCAAGCAGGTGCTAAGTGTCATAATACTTTTACATGTGCCCTGCCTGACTGGTAATTCTGGTTAAAAGGACCAGAATGGCTATATTCAGAGGTTTCTATCTCTTACAAAAGTCTAACCTCCCCTACTAGCTAATAATATGTAAAGGAGGACCCATTCTGGAATATGACAAAGGCAATTACAGTGTGGGGGCAAAACAATCTGCATTAGAAATCAACAGGGAACTATTAGAGGATGGCAGAGTTATTGCTTATAATAGTCTGATAGTGGCTGTTCTGCAGTAGGACACCTGCTAGCACATTAAGCTTTGCTTTAAGGAAAATGTATTTGATGTATTATTCGGTAGTGATGCTAAACAACTGAACTAAGGACAAGCCCCACAGAAATAAAGTATTGCTTGAAATTGAAGCGTATTATTTTACTGAATTTGTACATTAATTTTAGCTTTTTTGTTTTAAAGGAACAAAAAATTTTAATGGAACAAAAATATTGTTCAGTATTTTTAAAATCCACACAAAAAAAGGGGAGGTATTTGAATGGCCCTTGTTAATTGAGACAGTCTCAGCTGATCACAACTCTTCATTAATCAGTGTCAGGAATAACTAACAATGCAGACAACTGCTCCGCTGTACCTTTTCTATAATGTTCTTTCTACAGAAACCCCAGAACCTGGACTTGGAAAGAAACAATGTAACAATGCCGTTCAGTATAAACTCACCTGAGGTAATTCACTAAGAGCATAATTTCTGTGTCACTACTGTATCTAGAAAATAACATCCTGGCAGATCTTTAAAGATAGAATGAGTAGATGAGAAGATCATCAATTGTGAAGCTTCAACCATGTTTATCAGCTGTTTGTGGCTTCCTGTCAATCTGTGTAACATTTCTTCTCGGTGCTGAAGACTGTGATACACTAAAACTTCAAATACTGTTGCAAAATTTGGCCAAAGACTGAGAATAATGTCTTTTCTTTACATTGGATATTTCTATTTGTGCACAACTAATTTTGTTTGTTTGTTTAAACTGCTAAGAGCACTTTACCATTCTTTCCACCACTATCATAGAAAACAGGATTCTACAGCAAAAAAACCAATATTGATATATTTCCTTTTTCAGGCTTTATGCCTATAGACTCTTTGCTTTGATTTACATCAACAAATTCCCGCATAGTAATTTTTGAAAACACATTTAGCTGTGCAATTACAGTGGCTACCATTAAAAAGTCAACATTTGTCAAAAGATACAATAGAGTTACAATTTATGTCTTATTATAGCTATCAGGAAAAAGGTGGTATCTCAGATTCTGATGTGTGGTAATAGCTGGTGAACTTTGACTATTTAAGATCAACAACTGAATCTTCAGGAAAATGGTATGTAACAAGAGCTCAAGTGAAGTCTTCTTTTGTTCAGTATGGATCCAGCTTCTTTTTGAATTTTCTTCATTGGTCTGAATGGAAATGAAATTGCTTGTTCTGGTTTTAAGTGTGTACAATCTAACAAGACTTACAAGTAGCTCAATCCTGAAATCTTTGTGCTCGCAAAATCCCCATTAATTTCTAAGAAGCCAGTGGACATTCTGATTGTACAATGACTGTAGGATCAGGCATCAAATGCGTACTTTTCTATACTGTGTATATTGCATTGTGCTGGTTCATAGGAACAGGGATGAGGTTGCTACTGAGCCCACATCAGGAAAAAATATAATTTTATTTGGAAAGAAAACATATATATTTTACTGTATCTTAAAATAGCTAACTAGCTAGCTGATGTTATCTGAGAATTCATATCTATAGGTCTTTCTCTTAATAAGTCCTATAATAAAATTGTAGGAGAAAATCATAATAAATAGGTTTCACATGCAACAAAATATGAGAATGAAAGTCACTGAACACATGTCAAAAGGATACATATGTACTATATGCCATACCATTGAGGCTAACATCATTGAGGAGGGAAGGCTGGGACTGGTTCAGCAAGGAGACTGGGAGGGAGGAGACTGAGGCAAGGAGCCAGGGCAGGAGTAGGTGGGAGACTGAGATTGGATGAAGGTCAAGGAAAGTAGGCAATCAGGGCCCGGGAACCTGTAATGGGGAAGGAAGAGAGAGATCAGAAGAGGAGCTGGGGTGGGGGGAAGTGGGATTGGCTGGGCAAGGAGACGGAACTCGGGTGAGAAGCTGAGGCTGGGACTGGAGAGAAGACTGGGAGGGGAAGAAACAGAACTGGGACAGGGAGAGCTTGGAGAGGACAAGCAAGAAGGGGTCAAGCTTTGGGGGAATGGCATTGGCAAGAAGAGTCTGTGCCCACTAGAGCATGCTCTCCTGGGACCACATATTGAACAATGAGGATAAAATAAAATATTGAATAAATGCTCATTACAGATGAACCGAATGACACAGAGGCACTATGGAGAAAATAGTAAGTGGTCACATGCATTATGTGACAGTGTCTAATTATATGCAAAAGGGGACCAAGTTATGGTTGCATAGGAAAACTTAATTCTGCCATTTCCTAACTTTTGAGCGCTTGACTTTGCAACCTTAGTAATGTTCTTTTAACAAATGTTTTGTGTTTGTAATATGTAGATAGGTTCTGATCCAAAGCCCACTGGAGTCAATTGAAAGACTCTCATTGACTTCAACAGCCTTTGAATAGGCCAATAATATGCTACACATTTTTATATTTTATAGGAAAAAATATTAAATCAATAGTGTTTTATACAAGTCCTTCAAGGCTATATTTTTGCTTACCTACTTAACTCTTAAGAAAAAAGTACAAGTCCCTTTAAAGAAAAACTTTAGAGGTGAATTTGTTTAATTAGTACAATCTCAACATCAAGAGTGACAGATAGTGACTATATTAGAAATGGAGAGAGGTCAGAGAAGGCAGTAGGTGCTGGCACTCTTGTTGCCATTATTGCTCCCACATGATCTCGGACATGCAATGGTAGTGGGTCAGCTGTGACAACACAGGTGGGCCACCTGTATCTGGTGAAGGAGTGGTGTCACAGATAATGGCTTCCTGGAGCAAGAGAGGAGCATTCTGTATCAAAATTCCTTGCCTGTGCTGTTCCTGGGATGGCATGGCTATTCATCACCCCATACCAAAGCAAAAGCTCAGTCTAGCAGTAAATATGTCTGATTTATAATAGTAACTTCTGATAAGAAGTGAGTTAATGGAACACAGATCTAGTAATGATCTAAATAATAGATAGCTAGTGTGACAGGGTTGGGCCAGATGGCTACAGGAGAGTAATAGAAGGCAGATATATTAGCCCCAGGTTAAGTAGGTCCCTTTTCCCTGCGTAAGGTAACAGGGTAATCAGGAACCTTCTGGAGACAATTAAGACAGACAGGCTGATTAGAACACCTGCAGCCAATCAAGAACCTGCTAGAATCAATTAAGGCAGGCTAATCAGGGCACCTGGGTTTAAAAAGGAGCTCACTTCAGTTTGTGGTGCGCATGTGAGGAGCTGGGAGAAAGAGGCACTAGGAGCTGAGAGTGAGAATGTGGATTGTTGGAGGACTGAGGAGTACAAGCATTATCAGACACCAGGAGGAAGGTCCTATGGTGAGAATAAAGAAGGTGTTGGGAGGAGACATGGTGAAGTAGCCCAGGGAGTTATAGCTGTCGCACAGCTGTTCCAGGAGGCAGTCTAGACAGCTGCATTCCACAGGGCCCTGGGTTGGAACCCGGAGTAGAGGGCGGGCCTGGGTTCCCCCCAAACCTCCCAACTCCTGGTCAGACACAGGAGGAGTCAACCTGGACTGTGGGTTCTGAAAAATGGCCAAGCTGAGGGCTGCCGTGAAGCTCCAAGGCGAGCAAATCCGCCAATAAGTGCAAGACCCACCAAGGTAGAGGAGGAACTTTGTCACACTAGTTAATAGTCAACCTGCATTAAGAATGAATAGATAATAGATAAATAAATAAGGTAAACTAGGTATATTGACATGTGTAATACAGTATGTCATAAATAGATGAAAGTGTAGAACACATGGATAAGGAAAGGTGATTTTATTGTTTCTAGGCTCTTGGATGGAGGTTATAAACAAGTCAGATAATAGTGTACAGTGTTCCAGAGTAGCAACCGTGTTAGTCTGTATCCGTAAAACGAAAAGGAGTACTTGTGGCACCTTAGAGACTAAAAATTTATTAGAGCATAAGCTTTCATGAGCTACAGATCTCTTCATCAGATGCATACAGTGGAAAATAAAGTGGGGAGATTTTATATACACAGAGAACATGAAACAATGGGTGTTACCATACAGACTGTAACAACAGTGATCAGGAAAGGTGAGCTACTACCAGCAGGAGACCGGGGGGGTGGGAAGAAACCTTTTGTAGTGATGATCAAGGTGAGCCATTTTCAGCACTTTACAAGAACAGTAGGAGGGGAAATAGTTTTACTTTGTGTAATGACACATGCACTCCCAGTCTTTAGTCAAGCCTAAGTTAATTGTATCCGTTTGCAAATTAATTCCAATTCAGCAGTCTCTCGTTGGAGTCTGTTTCTGAAGTTTTTTTGATGAAGAATTGCCAATTTTAGGTCTGTAATCAAGTGACCAAGGAGATTGAAGTGTTCTCTGACGGGTTTTTGAATGTTATAATTCTTGACGTCTGATTTGTGTCCATTTATTCTTTTACGTAGAGACTGTCCAGTTTGGCCAATGTACCACCCTATACCAGAAACCTACTGACCGCTGTACTTACCTACATGCCTCCAGCTTTCATCCAGACCACACCACATGATCCATTGTCTACAGCCAAGCTCTACGATACAAACTCATTTGCTCCAACTCCTCAGACAGAAACAAACACCTACAAGATCTCTATCAAGCATTCTTACAACTACAATACCCACCTGCTGAAGTGAAGAAACAGATTGACAGAGTGAATCAAAGTGAAGAGTACCCAGAAGTTACCTACTACAGGACAGGCCCAACAAAGAAAATAACAGAACGCCACTAGCCATCACCTTCAGCCCCCAACTAAAACCTCTCCAACACATTATCAAGGATCTACAACCTATCTTGAAGGACAACCTATCACTCTCACAGATCTTGGGAGACAGGCCAGTCCTTGCTTACAGACAGCCCCCCAACCTGAAGCAAATACTCACCAGCAACTACACACCACAAAACAGAACCACTAACCCAGGAATCTATCCTTGCAACAAAGCCCGTTGCCAACCTTGTCCACATATCTATTCAGGGGACACCATCATAGGGCCTAATCACATCAGCCACACTATCAGAGGCTTGTTCACCTGCGCATCTACCAATGTGATATATGTCATCATGTGCCAGCAATGCCCCTCTGCCATGTACATTGGTCAAACTGGACAGTCTCTACATAAAAGAATAAATGGACACAAATGAGACGTCAAGAATTATAACATTCAAAAATCAGTCAGAGAACACTTCAATCTCTTTGGTCACTTGCTTACAGACCTAAAAGTGGCAATTCTTCAACAAAAAAACTTCAGAAACAGACTCCAACGAGAGACTGCTGAATTGGAATTAATTTGCAAACCGGATAGGCTTGAATAAAGACTGGGAGTGGATGTGTCATTACACAAAGTAAAACTATTTCCCCTCCTACTGTTCTTGTAAAGTGATGAAAATGGCTCACCTTGACCATCACTACAAAAGGTTCCCTCCCCCCGCTCTCCTGCTGGTAATAGCTCACCTTTCCTGATCACTGTTGTTACAGTCTGTATGGTAACACCCATTGTTTCATGTTCTCTGTGTATATAAAATCTCCCCACTATATTTTCCACTGTATGCATCCGATGAAGTGAGCTGTAGCTCACGAAAGCTTATGCTCTAACAAATTTGTTAGTCGCTAAGGTGCCACAAGTACTCCTTTTCTTTTTAGTGTACAGTGTAATGATTTATTGGAAATTTAGGAAGTCTTTGACAGAGTTCCACAAGCCAGACTGTTGCATAATTTAAGAGCCACAAGAATCCAGCGTGGGACACAGGAATGGATAATTGTTTAAAGAGCTGTGAATAAATAGTACAGATGAAACGAGTTCGGTCCAAATGGCAACTTTTATAGTAGTGAAAAATAGCCTATATTCCACATTTCCCCAGACTGCTCTTCTAAAAGGTTGGCCTATCAGTTTCAATATAGTAACCACTCAGCACCAAGTCATTATCTGTCTATCCAAGAGACTCTACAAAAGGTCTTCTCTCAGATATACTGTGTACAATTTAATGTACATAAGATGTTAATTTATCACAGAGCCTGAGGTTCCTACAGTAAACTAACTCAAACTGCTGATGATGCACTCAATCAGAGTGAGTGATGAACACAAACACAGCAGCAAGTGAAGTTCAAAAGGATACAGATTTGTATGATCAATGAGCTGCCACATGGCAAATGAAATGTAGTGTTGACAAACATATATCAATACACATTGGGATAAGAAATAGAAATAATCAAACGAAGTATAAGATAAATATGAATGAACTAGCACACGAGGGCCTCATAAAGGAGCTTGAGATGCCAGTGGATGCTCTCTGAACAGAACACTAGACCTCCGAAGAACTGTGTTTACTATCCACATTTAACTTGAGAAGCCACTGATAACACAGAAAGGTATTCTAGGCTTGTAGCAATAAACCTTTCCAATAAATGAAATTCACTGATACAACACATTCATTCCAAGTACTCACATACGAAACATACGAAACAACATTTACAGATAAAATCCCACCCAAAATCTAAACCTATATTACAAGTTACTGTCCTCGGTGGTGACTGAATGCTGAGACTAACTCAACAAATCCAACTCCACAAGCTTATGCAATTCAGAAACATTATCAGAGAGAGTGATGCTGTCCAAGCTTCTCCACTGTCTGATATTCATAATGGCAAACTAATACCCTTTCAAGACAGAAAAAAGTATCACCACTTATGAATGAGGGTTGCTACCATTCAGTGCCCATGCATAGCCTCAACTCACACTGACGCTAGAGCACAACAACCTTGCCGGCATGAAAGGACATTCAGCATCAGGTTATGCCTCATCTCACTGAAAAGTGACCCCTCTAAGTATTTAGGAGCGGCATTGCTTTATGGATAATTCTTATCTGGTGAAAGCTCAAACGTGGGGGTCTTTAAGAAGTGTGGGGAAAATAACGGGATTCTCAGGACTTCCAAGGAGACAGAAAACTCCACTAGGGAAGAAAGTCGTTTTATTAAATGATGTTAGGCACTTAAATAACAGCTTTATTTTTCTAGCACCCCACAAGTTCACATATGTGGGCATTACAGTTTTTAATCTCAGTTATTCATCACATCCAATATAAATATCTTTGTGGGGTTTTTGCATATCGGGTGCTTTAACATGAAAATATTGAGAAGTTGACAAAATTAAGTCTCTATTATAAAAATGTGTTTGAAAATCTCACAAAATTAAAAACAGTGAACATCTTTTGAAGCTTTACAGAATAATATACTTTCATTCTATTGTTTCTTGATGACATTATAATCCAATGGCTTTTCATAAACATATCTGAAGAAACGGGCCAGTTACTCGTGATAGGTTCAAACAAACCAATGTTTGCTGTGAAAATTATTACTTCATACTGTAATTCTGCCTGCTTTCTATCCCTCACAAATGGTTTGCTGGATAGCAGGGTCATATAGATCTCTATGCTATGGCAGTTGCTTTAGTGTACATTCATTGTTCATATGTATCTAACAAAAAGGCCCAATCTTTTGTCTTTATCATCTTTTTTTCTAATTCATTTTAGCAAAATCAATTGCTTTTTTGATAAGTAAGATTTTTGTTGAAGTATTATGAACAAGAAAACACATACCTGGTGATGGTATGCAATTACGATAAGAAAAAAAAAGGGATAAGGAGAAAAGAAAGGAGCTAGCTTACTACTGCTTGATTTTGTTGCTGGTAACTCTGGCCCTTCCCTCTCCTTACCCCAGTGCTTGTTACCATTGTTCTTCTTTTATCTGTTCTTTACTTAAGGTATAATTCTGCTACCCATACAAACACTGAGTAATACCTTGATTTCAATGGCATTACATGCACAGTAAAGGGCTAATCAATTTGATTTATGTTGCATGGACTGTTGAGATACTAAAGCTTTTTACATTCTTCATCATTACTACATTGTTCTCCATCATGGATGCCAAGGTAACATTTTTTGACAATGCATCTCCACGGTTTAAAACTTTTGTTCTGAAGAAGTTTGAGTGGAGAAAACATGGGCAGGTTTCAATGGGGAATATTTTCAATTACAAATTTTAAATGTCAAGAGTCTAGCACTTTAAATTTCTATATTAACAGCAAAAAATTTCTGGGTAAATTCCTGGCTCCTTTGGGACAATGACAGAAGTTCCAGTGACTTTAATAGGGTGAGGATTTCACCCTTTATGTGCACAAGTTTGTGCCTACAAACCCTTCCAGATGAAGGCCTACTGTCTGGGGTAGAAGATAAGGCCAGTGACCTGAAAAGAGCCTCTGGCTCCCGTGACTCAGTTACATTCCAAAGCTTGATTGATCAAAGTCCTGAAAACATTCGAGAAAAGTGATATTTCCTCACTGGGATTCTTCTCATTGTATATCACATTAAATACACATTTATATGACATTATCAGTGTATTTATTTAACTTTTGTTTTATATTTTATCTTTCAATCCATTTTGGTTAGAGGTAGAATTACTGTGTTAAAATATGACCTGGTCCCATATGTAGTTTATTTCAATTTCAAAATGAAAAGCCTGCTAAGAACAGATAAGATTGATTGCTCTTTCCATCTTAGCATAATTGTATTTCAGGTGAACATCAATTTACTTTAAAGGACATTTCTAAGTAGCAGACTGCATCATACATAATTCATCAATCACAGTTGCCTGTAACATGATTTACTTAAACAGATTTCTTATTACTTAAACAGAAATAAAGGGAGTTGCATTTTTTTATGTTTTGGTTTGTTTTAAAATGGTTTACAAAATATACATTTACTCTGAATTACTGCTGAAAAAGTTCATCTTTGGTAATCAGCACAGTGAATTTCTTTCTCTCTTTGAACAGAAGTATTATTTCTTTAAACCTCTTTTAAAAGGCAGAGGGAGTTTTCAAAATATAATTAAGGCAAAGAGCACTCCATGTTCATCAAAGGTAAAAGTAAAACTCCAGGGTTTTGATGGGGTGGGGGGAAGTATTTATCTGAAAAATATGATTAGCTTTGCAGCCACATATTTTCTAGTGAGATTGACATAGTTCATTTTTATTTTATATTAAAATTTAAATGTAATTGAAGCAAAGTGGCTTTTGCCTCAGTAAGCTCTTTCAGTGATGGATAATCAAGTGCTTACATATCTGAAAATGATTTCCACTTGGTGATATACACCAAATAAAAGTGAAACTGTGTGGCACTTGACACACTGAGAATTCTTTCATTTGCTGGAGTGATGGCTCTGATGTTATACAAACTAATGCTTCCCATCAAATTTAGCTTCAGGGACATGATGATGTCACAACTGTTCAGAACTTTAAAAAGAGAAATACTTGCTTAAAACAAACAAACAAAAAACAGCCAAAGGTTACAAATACACATAAAAAAGACAGAATGCTTCCTACTTACTTGTAAGCCCATCTGAAATACGGAGTGACCCATAAAACTAGCCAACATTCGAATTAAAGCTGCACCCTGTGGGAGATAACAGAGAACAGGAAGTTATTGGGTTGCTTTTTCCAAATCAGTGATATAAATTAATAGGAAATATGCAATTTCATCTATTATTATCCTATTTTTTAAAAAAATCTTTCTTTAATGATTATGTTTAAATGTGCAAGAAAAGTGTTACCAAGTACGTGATCAATAGAATCTTAAAAATTTCCCAACACACCCACCACACGTACACACACACATTAATATTACACACCTGCTGGTTGGTTGGAAGGAAGGAAGGAAGGAGAGGGAAGATCATGCAACTGCCAGACAGAGGAAAACATGATTTGGAAGGGGATTGTTACTATTAATTACCCATATGCATATAGCAAACGAGGCTGAATAGTATAAAGCACATCATTTCTGCAGATGGAGCAGTATCTACTTACACATCTCAAGTGTAGACATGCAAATGTACATTCTGCTGTCCATTACACCCATGCAATCATGTGAAGTCTCACAGCCTCATAGACTTTAAGGCCAGAAGGGACCATTGTCAAGGAGTAATGGTCTCAAGTTTCAGTGGGGGAGGTTTAGGTTGGATATTAGGAAAAACTTTTTCACTAGGAGGGTGGTGAAGCACTGGAATGGTGAAGCACTTTTCACTAGGAAGGTGGTGGGCTCTCCTTCCTGAGAGGTTTTTAAGGTCAGGCTTGACAAAGCCCTGGCTGGGATGATTTAGTTGGAAATTGGTCCTGCTTTGAGCAGGGGGTTGGACTAGATGACCTCCTGAAGTCCCTTCCAACCCTGATATTCTATGATTCTATGATTATCTAGTCTGACCTTCTGCACATTGTAGGCCACATAACTTCATCTACCCCCTCCTCTAATAGAACTGTAACTTTTGGCTGACTTATTAAAGTTCTCAAATCATGATTTAAACACTTCAAAAGTTACAGAGAATCCATTATTTACTCTAGTTTAAGCCAGCAAGTGACCCAGGCCTCATGCTGCAAAGGAAGGTGAAAAACCCCTAAGGTCTCTGCCAATCTGACCTGGAGGAAAATTCCTTCCTGATCCCAACTATGGCAACCAGTTGAACCCTGAGCATGTCAGCGAGACTCACCAGACAGACACTTGGGAAACAATTTTCTGTAGTAAATAAGAGCCCTCCCCATCGCTGCCCATTATGGATTTTGCTACTAGCAGTTGCAGATGGACCACATGCCATTGCAGGCAGTCTCATCATACCATCCCCTCCATTAACTTATTAAAGTCAGGCTTGAAGCTAGTTAGGTTTTTTGCCCCCACTGCTCCCATTGGGAGGCTGTTCCAGAACTTCACTACTCCAGTGATTAGAAACCTTCATCTAATTTTAATTTGTTCTTGTGTCAACATTGGCGCCTATCTTAAATAATTCCTGTCCCTCCTCGATAGTTATCCTTCTGATGTATATAGAGCAATCATATCTCCCCTCAGCCTTCTTTTGGTTAGGCTAAACAAGCCAAACACCTTGAGTATCCTCTCATAAGGTAGGTTTTCCATTCCTCTGATCATCCTAGTAGCCCTTCTCTGCACCTGTTCCAATTTGAATTCATCTTTCTTAAACACAGGAGACCATAATTGTGCACAGTATTCCAGAAAAATCCAAACAAATGCCACAAGGATTTTGAACCTCCTTTTTGCAGACCTAGAAGACTAGACCACAATTACTGCATATTCTTCCTCTTCACTGATGCCTTGTTTCCAGCAGAAACACCTTTGCATTTATTATCTGATTGATTTGGCTATAGTATCCCATTTTGCTGTTCAATTTCAGGAGAACCTTCAGCCTCTCAACGCTGCAACTCAACATACTGTATATAGTGCTGATCATTGTACAGGGAGAATACTCTTGACTTGGAGAGAGTGCACCAGAAGGTAGTTCAAAAATGATATTAGATTTCATCAAACAAGGTTACAAAGGAAGGCTCAGGAAGTTGGACTAGTTCTCGCTCAAAAAGAGAAAAAAATCATCGATTCATGGATGTGCAGAGTTGTGCATCTAGTCTGACCTCCTGCTTAATACAGGCCATAGAACCCGCACCCAGTAATTTCAGCCTCAAGCCCACAGCTTCCACAGCTTTTAAAAAGCCTTGATTTAAAGACTTTCAAGAATCCACCACAACCAGGGTGAGTATATATCAATGATTTAAAAAATACAGATTGTGGGAATTAAAAAGAATGAGTTGATTAAGTAACTGAAGGCAGAAAAAGTAGAAATGAATATAAGAGATACCTGAAATTGTTTCTAAGAAGTGGTGGATGGTCAATGAATTAAAAACCAACAGTTGTATTAGGTTACATTTCTTATTAATTATTATTATTATTATTTGTTTTATTATAGTGCCCAACCTCAAGTAGGGGCCCACTCAGGTAGGGGCCCACTATAGTGTCCAACCTCAGGTAGGGGCCCACAAACACACAATAGAGAGACAGTCCCAGCCCTGAAGAGTTTACACTCTAAACAGACAAGACAAGAGGGTGGGAGGAAGGAAGCATTATTATCCCCATTTTACAGATGGCAACTGATCCACCAAAAGAATAAGTAACTCAGACGAGGTCACACAGAGAATCGGTAGCAGAGCCAGGAATGGATCCCTGATCTTCATCCAGCCCCTTAACCACAAGGCCATGCTTCCTCTTGTTACATGTCCTTCCCCTACTCTAGATAAGATTCCAGGATTGTCACACTCTCTGTGTGTCACTCTGAAGCCTACTGCATCTGCAGAGTCAGTGAGAAGCAATGGGAAAAGCTACAGGCATGGCTGAGAGCTCTTTTTGTTCAGAATATCACCAGGTTCCATCATCACTGGGATTTACAGTCTGTTGCCATCCAATTTTTAAGTTCTCAGCGATTTTCGTTTTATGAATTACACCCGTGTGGTGTTCAGCTACAAGAAGTCATGTATCTATGCCACACCTAGAGTCCTAGACCATTGTGATACCACAGGTAACTCAGCCAATCTCCACTCTGACTCTAAAGCTAATGGTGGGGGAAGGGAGGATATGAGGGGGGGAGAGAAGGGGGTACACAGAGAACCCCCAGAGTAGGGGGAAAATGGGGGACCCTGTTATGGTGGGAAAGGAAGAATGAGAGGCACGGCAGCAAAGTGGGGGCACCAGGGCCCCTGGCATGGAGGGGAGAATGAGGAATAATGCTATGAGGAGAGAGGGAAATGGAGGATACACAGAGCCCTTTGCATGATGGGGAAGTGAGAATGGAGCCATGGGGGGAAGGGAGAAATGAGGGGACACACTGAACCCCTGGCATGGGGGAGGAGAATGGGGACCAATGGTATAGGGGGAGAGGGACATGGGGACATGGCATGTAGCAGAAAAGGAATTGAGGACACACACAGAACCCCTGGCATGGGGGAGAGGGGTTGCAAAGAGTCTCTGAATTAGAGGGGTTATGGGAGAGTGGCACTGTCATAAATATAAAGGGAAGGATAAACCCCTTTGAAATCCCTCCTGGCCAGGGGAAAGCTCCTCTCACCTGTAAAGGGTTAAGAAGCTAAAGGTAACCTCGCTGGCACCTGACCAAAATGACCAATGAGGAGACAAGATACTTTCAAAAGCTGGGAGGAGGGAGACAAACAAAGGGTTTGTGTCTGTCTGTATGCTGCTCTTGCCAGAGACAGAACAGGAATGGAGTCTTAGAACTTTTAGTAAGTAATCTAGCTAGGTATGTGTTAGATTATGATTCCTTTAAATGGCTGAGAAAAGCATTGTGCTGAATAGAATAACTATTTCTGTCTGTGCATCTTTTTTGTAACTTAAGGTTTTGCCTAGAGGGGTTCTCTATGTTTTTGAATCTAATTACCCTGTAAGATATCTACCATCCTGATTTTACAGGGGGGATTTCTTTATTCCTATTTACTTCTATTTTTTATTAAAAGTCTTCTTGTAAGAAACTGAATGCTTTTTCATTGTTCTCAGATCCAAGGGTTTGGGTCTGTGGTCACCTATGCAAATTGGTGAGGCTTTTTATCCAACATTTCCCAGGAAAGGGGGGGTGCAAGTGTTGGGAGGATTGTTCATTGTTCTTAAGATCCAAGGGTCTGGGTCTGTAGTCACCTAGGCAAATTGGTGAGGCTTTTTTACCAAACCTTGTCCAGGAAGTGGGGTGCAAGGTTTTGGGAAGTATTTTGGGGGGAAAGACGCGTCCAAACAGCTCTTCCCCAGTAACCAGTATTAGTTTGGTGGTGGTAGCGGCCATTCCAAGGATAACGGGTGTAATATTTTGTACCTTGGGGAAGTTTTGACCTAAGCTGGTAAAGATAAGCTTAGGGGGTTTTTTCATGCAGGTCCCCACATCTGTACCCTAGAGTTCAGAGTGGGGGAGGAACCTTGACAGGCACATAGGAAGCTTTTGGGCTGGGGGAATGGAGGGATGAAAGGAGCCCCTGGTTTGTGCAATGCACAATGCCCACAGGAGCAAAAAAATGTGCAGACCCTCTAGTTATCTCAACAGCATAGTGTCACTGAGTGTATAATTTTCAGTTCCCCTCCTTCCAGCAAGCAATGAACTGGACAGTAGATCTACACAGTTTTGTACCTTCTGCAAACTCCTGTAATCCAGACCTAGACCTCCCTGCAAGTCCGTAAATCACAGACACAGATGATTGAATCAGTGCTACTGGACAGGAATCTCTTAGGAACCTGCTAGCATTACCCTTTGAATGACCTGACAGACTCACAGGCACTGTGCTCCACCATATCACTCCCAGAGCTGAGTATGCCACTGCTGCAGCTCTGCCAACCTTTGCCCATTTAAGGAATGACATATGGAGTCTAGAGAGGTAAACTCGACTCTCTTTGCAGGGCAAAATGGCCATTTATTGATTATTTAAGTGCTTTACTCCAGGCAGTGCATGACTTGGTTTCTTGTCAAGCTGTAAAACGAATTGGTTTAACAGGTCGAGTGGGAAAAAAATCCTTTCTATTCATAAAAATGTATCTATTCTCTAGACAGTATATAACTTGACTCAACTTAAATAAGGAAAGAAAACACTTATCCTGGTTGAATGAAATCTTCTTCACTCAGTGTGCTTGGTAGGCACTTTCCAAATACAAACAAAGATATACTACCTTGCCCCAGAGAGATTAAACTCTAAATAAGACAAAACTGACAGATAGATGGATGGAGGGTAAAAGGAAGAACAATCTTTAGTAAGGTGACCAGGTGCTACATATGTTGTGATTGCTTGTACATGGACAGTCAAACCAAATGTGTTAGCCTAAGTATCTTAACCATTCAGTAGCTGAAGAAAGGGCATTATGCAAGTCCATAAGGGAACCAGCAAGCCCTTGCTGATAGATTCAGCCTGAAAGTACATGGCCTACATCTTCTAACTGGCCACAGTGGCAAAAGGAAAAGTAACAAAGACTCCGCTTTCAGTCATTAGTGGAACATCTAATCACTCCATATCTCCAGTGATTGAGCATTCCCCAAGGATGGCATGGAAGGTCAAAACCATGAATGTTGTATTTTTTTCAAAACTTAGCATTATAAACCCAGAAAATTCAGGGTTAAGGTTACACTAAACAGAAATCCAAACACATTAAAGTAAGAAATGTATAGTTAAGACACTCAAGCGACCTTATTTTGCCTTGTACTGACATCATGAAATAATCCCATGGTTTTTTAAGTGTTTGTGGTCCCAGATTATATTAAACTGATTTTTAAAATCACTATAGAGATTTATGATAACTTGTCTCTATCTAGCATCATTGCAGGGCAGAGTTAAGGTTGTTAATTTAATTCCTTTAACTTCTTAAATAACCCAGATTTTAATTAATTTTAATTCATAAACTAATTAATAGATTTACCTGCAAATTTACTTGCATATCAAAGAGTAAGTGCTGGAATTTTGTGGAGAATATACTGTTCGTATTTTTTCATACAAAACAAAGCACAAAACAGAACTACTTTAGGTACAAAATGGAACTCAATTCACAACCAGCACCTCACCATATTGTTTACACAAACACATACACACACACACACATATTATGTCTACATAGGGACTGATTCTCCATTACAACAGTTTTCTGCCAGTAAATAACAACATGGATTTTTCTGCAGTTACAATGTGACACTGCTGTAACACACTGGAGGATCAGAGCCTTTGTTAGGGTTTGTGTGTGTTTATGTATATATATCATTATCATATCACAGACAATCATGTTACCTTACCAACTAGTCTGTTATATCTTCTTGTGTGAATCGCAAGAAAGATGGGGTTTCAGGAGAGCTCTGACAGAGAGGGTAGTGGGCTTGCCAGCCAGCTGAGGAATGGCATAACCTGCATGGCAGGTAGTGGGGGGAGAAAAGCTTAGAGAAATAACATGGAGAAGTGGACAAATGAAATGTGGAGCATGACATCCCTGGTACAGTGAAGAGGAAGTGGGCTTGCCTGCCAGCTGAGGAATGGCATAACCTGCATGGCAGGTAGTGTGGGGAGAAAAGCTAAGAGAAATAACATGGAGAAGTGGACAAATGAAATGTGGAGCATGACATCCCTGGTACAGTGAAGAGGAAGGATTTTGCAGAACCTGGAAGGTAAGAGCAACATGCCATATGTAAACAAATTCAGTTCCACTGTAATCTCAGTCAGTATTACAAATTTATGAACCAAAAAAATAGTTCAGCACTAAAAGTGTCCAGGATAGCAAAATGCTCCAACATACAATAGATACCACAAGCTGTTGCTATATCTGACTCTTCCATAGCATTCAAAACTGTAGCGTTTTCCAAAATGTGGTGCAATTGGGAAAGAGAGCACAAAAGACTGGCCAGGAGGCATGAAAAGTTCCCTGAGTTTTTCTCCAGAGACTTTGTAAGTTTTGTTGGATTTAGCATGTGAGCTCCCTCACCCAACCAGAGAAGACAACTAGAATATGCTGCAGGCTATGCTAACAGCAGTTGAAGTTGCAAAGACTCAAGGGGAATTTGAAGGAGACTGTGGGACTCTCACTTACTTCCCAAATTTAAAGAGCTGGCATGCCCTACTCAGGGTTCGGACACCATTCTTTAGAGACTGATAAAAGTAAATCTCCTCATAGAAGAGCCATAGAGGATTATATGTATGCATTCATGCATAATTATATTTTGCAATTGAACTTGAGGTAGTAACAAGTAGTTAAACTTGGACAGGTTAAGTTTAAACAGGGAAAAAAACCCTGAAATGTTATTGACAATATTCACAATTGTTTCATGGGTTCTAAATTAACTGTTTTGCCTGAATACACACACAAACACATTTGTGTGTATATGCATAACACACATGCCCAATTTATATGCATATAAAGGAGAGAAGTATTGTACAGTTTCCTAAAGTTTGAGTGTAAGGGGTGGAATTGACTAAGGCATGGGAAGAAAGATATATAAATTAAGATGATTTTTAGGGGGCTCAGGTTTCAAATGTTTGGGGAACACCACAATACTCACTGTGTAGCAGTATGTGTGTTCCATGGTGCACTAACAATCATGAAATACAGTAAGCACAATATGAAAATATTACATAAATCAAATTCTAAATAAACAAACCAATCCTCTGCACAGCCTCCATATGTATAACAACAAACATAAAGAAGAAATTATTACACTGCACAATGGTGTCGCTAACCATTAATTTCAGCTTCTTTTATATGTGAGGTTCAATGAAGAAAAGAAGCCTGTGAACTTCAATGAAAAGAGAGTATCTAGAAAAAGATATAGAAAGTTTCTTACATATCTCTTTCATTACAGTTCTGTCTGTCTTTGTTCTCTCTTTTGTCCACCACTCATTTTTCTCCTTCTCTCATTTTACAGAAAATATTGAAATGAGATTTATTTAATGTTGTACTGTTGTACAATACTAAGTCAGTACGAAATTAAACTTTATTAATATAGAATATTTTAAATACATTTTTCAAGTACAATGGGAATCCCCCTAATTTTATTCCTCTTTAAATCACCACCCTTGGAATTCAACATCTCCTTCCAACCAAAGTTCCTTTAGAGTCTATCACGCTGACACTTCATCATCATTTCTACCATGGTAATGGTCAAAGTCCTCAATCCAGATACGTATCAGAGCGTAGCCGTGTTAGTCTGTATCCACAAAAACAACGAAGAGTCCAGCGGCACCTTAAAGACGAACAGATTTATTTGGGCATAAGCTTTTGTGGGTTTTTTACCCACGAAAGCTTATGCCCAAATAAATCCAGATAAGGACGCTATATGTACAAACACATAGGAAGACACAGTTCTTTGCAAAAAAAGCTCCTGATTTAACGCAAGAAGCAATGGGGGTGGGGAGGAAGGAATTGAAATATATATTTAATTAACATTTTGTATATTTATATTATTATTTATTACAAAAATAAAATCACATTAAATAAAAATAAAATCACATTGCACATTAAATACACCCCACCACCTCTTTTCTCAAATCACCCTTAATGAACTGGCTAATGACCCGTACGATTCATTGAAGAAAGTCTTGAGCAGGGATTTGGAGGAGGAGATGGTGGTGGTCTTATCTATTACTTTGAGGAGGGTGATCCATGTATAAAGGGGCAGCTTGGAAGAAAGAGGAGGAGAATGGCTGGAGGAGACGCAGACAAGAGGGTAGACAAGGCTAGTACCATTGATGAAGTGGAGCACCATGGTAAGAGACAAGAGCCGACAGGAAAGGAAGGAAACCTGTGACGGGCCTTGGAGGTAAGGAAAAGAAGTTTGAACTAGATGTGGTGGGAAAAGAGAGCATAGTGGAGGGACTGAAAGACAGGAGTGATATCTGTCAGAACTAAGGAACAGACCAGGAAGATGATCTTAGTTGCAGCTTTTTGAACCAACTGGAGTGTGAGAGGAAGCCAGAGAATGGTGACTATGTGAGCCTCAGGGAGGCCACAGAATGAGAGGAAATTGTGGTAATTAAGATAGGAGATTATAAAGGTTTGGACTATGTTTTAGATGAAAAAGGTCAAATCTTAGAAACATTATGCAGGACGAGGTGGCAAGATGTAGGCACAACTTGAAAGTACTGGTTGAGGGAGAGAGAATAGCCAATGACCCACCGGTTACAGGCCTGACTGACAGGTTGGATGGTGGCTGCTGACAAATTGTCAAAGATGTCACTGTTGAACAACACAAATATATGTGATTTTCATTCCCAGGGCTTTGTTTCTAATGTAGGTCTGTATTGTAACTGGTTAATAAGAATGCATATGCATATGCTATAATATACATAGTCACTTTGAAGCCCCTTCTGAGTTTTCACTCAGGCAAAGCTTTCATTTAAGTTAATAGTCTCTTATTCTGATGAAGGGGAACTGACTGCTGACATGACCAAATCTATGGATGGAGAGGCTGGCACGGAAAGGAGAGATTAGATTTGTTCAATGAAGCAGCTAAAGAAAAAGTAGAGCTGACACAAATGAGTTGCCTCCTCCCTCGATTGTGCTTCTGCAGGTCCTAACCTCCACGTATGCCACCACCCTCCAGGGATAATGCAGCCCTCTGTAGCCCTCGTGCTGCAGGGACCCTTAAAGAACAGGTTGCAGTAGGAAGCCGGCCAACCAAATATCTAGCGAGCAGGAGAAGTGGTAAGTGTCTGTGCTGTGACTTGCTTGGCCACTAAATGCCCTGGCTGAGGGATATCATTTTGGAGCTGTTGACCTGGACTGCAGGCTAATGCTCTGTCACTGTTTCTCTGGCCACTGGCTGGAAAGAACCCCTCCTTGCACTGGGATGTCAAGGGAGGCAACATCAGCATGATATCACACCCCAAACCCCCAAAGTCATAAACTGTGGGAGCAAGGAAGTATAGTCATGAACTCTGCTTCCAGGGGAAGGGGAAGGGATTGTTCACCAGAAATCAATGCTACGCCCTCAAAAAAGCCTTACCACTAAGGTTTCAGCTAATATTAAGCCTCTGCACAGCCTGGCATGGGTTGTGGGTCTCTGACCAGACAGTGCTTGCTCAATACCAGAGTCAGGACTAGACACAGGGGGAGCTTTGTCTGAGTAAAAGATTCAATAAAAATCAGTGAGAACTTCAAAACTGGGCCCATACCTTTTAAGAAATGGTTGAAATAACACTTTCCCATACAAACTGTTCTATATGAAAAGTGCTTATAAAACTTCACATATAGTAAAAAGGATGTAACTAAAAAAGTGTTTATAAGAGCTGATCATGTTTGTTGGTTGTTTAAACATAAACTTTTAGACAATTCTACCAAAGAGAAGCCTGAAGTGTCCAAAATCAAATGTGGTTTTGAATATGTGAACTTAAAGAGTTCCTAAATTCCTAAATCACTACTTATTTTTCAAAACTTTTGATCATTCTATAACCTAAAATCCATTTACAACATGAGGAGACACACAAGCTGCATGCCAGTCACTCTTATTCTCTGCCTATGGCACATAGCTAGTCTCCTGTGGGCTGTAATACTGTGGACTAATTTCAGTTGTTGCATTTAGTATGGAAGTGCTGGCTAGTGTTGGTGGAATTATACACACATGAGGTCAGACTAGATGATCTGGTGGTCCCTCCTGGCCTTAAATACCATGACTGACATATTATTTTTGACAACAAGCAATATCCAAGTCACTTTTACAGAACAACTGTTCTTAGTTGGCACTAGATGACCAACAGTTGGATATCCATATGAATTTTAGCTTAGAGCAAAGCATGAATTAAAATTACAGAACAAAGCGTGTCAAATATGTAATAAAAATGCTATGTTTATAAAAACTCTTACCATAAAGTTACAAAACAAAATGAAATTTTGAAGCTGCTGATGGATATTGCAGAATTTTAACATTAAAAAGTATGTTTTGACTAAATCACAGCCGCACTAGTAGTCCGCAAAATTTGGTCAAATGCTAACAAGGGGTGTGTGTGGGTGTGTGCATGCGCACACATGCACGGGTGCATGAGAGAGAGGGAGGCAGTGTTTGTTTTCTAAAGCTAATAGGAATTAATATAAAGTTCAATTGAGTTATTATGTTGCACTGTAAGTACTGTATTGATTGAAATGAATCTAAGTGACAGTCACCCACATGGCCTCTGAAAATGAGAGTTGGGAGAATCCTCGCTCTAATCTCTGGTGAACCCCTGGTATGACCTTAGACAAATCACCTGATGACCTCACAGTGCTGCTGTCAGCACTCAGACAACTGAGTAAAATGTAGGACTACTTTCAAAAATCAGATGTTGCACCTAACCTGAGTTTTCTTGGAAAACAAATCTCACCACCCCGAAAATGGCTGATTTGTTTTTCCCCAAAAGAGAAAAGCTCCACAGTAGACAGTCCAGCATTTCTACAATTCCTACACTCCACCTCCACTAGGAAGGCTATGCTGAAGCATGATATTTTATTGCTAACCCACTCTGCACTTGGGAAATTGAATGCTCCACCAATTGTAAAGACCCCTTTCCATAGTGGTTCTGAAAACAATCAGTCCTGTCTATACTCTCAGTTACAATGATGTACTGTAGACGGCTTCTAAGAGCCTGTTATTAAAACTTTACCACCAAATTATGAGGATGATGAGATAATTTCTCTGTCCCCTCTGCAAACTGCTAAATCATCCCTGCCAGAGATGGATTATCCTTGGGAATCATAAAAATACTTCTGGAAAGTTCTTTTTTGTTTTATTTTGGTTTTGTTCCGCTGGAATAAATCGGAATGTACCATGGTCACTAGCCCCAATCTCCACTTCAGATTTCACAAGGTGAACACTGTTGTAGACTACCAATATACCTACTATATATTTTTCAGCAACAAACTAAAATTTTTCCACAGAAAATACAGCTTACTATGCATTTATTTGCCACATGGGATTGCGTCCTTCCTTGATTATGCTTAAGATAAAGTTGTTTTGTTTAAATGGGAAAACAAATTAATTAATTTCCCAGTCCTCCTCCTTCCCTCTCTGTAGCAGAAAAATAAAACATACAAATGTCATCCTAGAGCCTTTCCCTTTAGGCATTGTCAGCGAGAGCCCAGCCAATATCTCAAAGAAAGAAAGGTGTGATCTAGAATGGCTAAGAAGCTGCATTATGATTTATCTGATGAAATTCAGAGAAATCTGTCTGACAGAAAACCAAGAAATACAAGTCTGCCTTCTGAAACTTTGTTCGCTATTGAACAATTCTTCTCTGGAATGGATGCTGACATGCCAAAGATAGAATAACTCTGAAAAAATGACCAGAAGATGAACTTTCATGAATACTATCTGACGATATATTTGGAAAAAGCACATTCATACTTCAGATTTAGGTATCATGCCCACACAGGATACCTTCTCCAGATGTTACTCTTCTCCTGTCAATATCCTGCTAAAAAGACACTCTGCCTACTAAGTGCAACTGCATATTTTATCAGTAGTTTGTAAAAGCTTAACAGACAATTAAACATTGCACCATGCTGTGCACAAAGTACACTATACAAGTACAGCTAATTTTTTTGCACAAAGTATGAAAACATAAGGCCCAGTCCTGAAGTCCTCACTCAGGCCCTGATCCATTAAAGCTCTTAAGCACATGCTTAACTGTAAATAGTACTATTTATTTCAATGTGACTGTTTACATACTTAAAACTAAGCATGTGTTTAATTTCCTTGCTGGATTGGGAGCCCTCAGTTACTTGGTCAAAACTCCTCTGAAGTCAATAAGAGTTTAGAATGCTCAGGGATTGGGATTGTGACATAAATGATGACTACTGGATTAGGCCCATACCTTTTAGTAAAAGATGTAACTTCTTTTATCCCATTATCATGTTAACAATATAGGCTGACAAGCAAAATATCCTATAAAGGTTTTTAAATATTTTAAAAATATTAACCAATTTCAATTACCAGTGGATATTAATTTATAAACCAGTGTTCAATTGTTAGTTGACATGATGCTGATATTCCGTGATAGCTGTGGTTAATATTTCTTATAAAAATAAGGCATACTTTAAAAAGTATAGATTCAAAGCATATAGTGATTATAATGAGAAAAAGTGTGCAACTAAGTTATTTTTGAAAAGTTTATCTAACATTGGTTTACACTTTTAATGTTAAAAATAAGCTATTGCACTTGTAAACCCTATAACACAGTTCAATTTATTTTTAAAGACATATGTACTCCTTCATGGTTAACTTTAAGAACTGATAGGCTGTTTATGTGATACAAACACCTTGTATGGGACACAGGTGAAATACAATATGCAAAAGAAAGTTTTAAATTCCAAATGAGATTCATTTCCTCTTATGACTAACATAACCATTCCTGGTAAGGATACATTTTCAAATGGCCAGATAAGGTGAGCTCTGGTGAAATGTTAGTCTTAGAGGTCAGTTCTGTTCCAGGATTTTAGGAATATGTCAGAGTGAACAGAATTCAGTGGGAAACAACCATAAATAAACATGTTCTTCAGGTGGACTTAGCAGTATCCTTTTCTTGTGAATATCAAAATGACACACAAGCTGCTTAGTCGTCCAGAAAAAATGTTGCTGGGGCTCCACTTACAACAGCAGTTTTATTTAGCCTCTCCACCAAAACCTTTTATATGTTCTCATACCTCTCACAAGGACAAAAGCACAGTATATTTTTTCATTAAGGAAGTCTTCAAGGATGGGCAAACACAAGAGGTTGATAAGATTATTTACACAGATGGGCCATCATTAGAGCTCAAGAACAGTATGGAATAAAGCAGTGATTCTTAAAGGTATCGAGAATCCCTTCTAATAATAAAACTGGCTCCATGACTCCCAGTTTCCCAAGAGATATAAAGGGCAAAGAAATTCTCTGTTTAAGGGAATACCAACCTAACTAAGCTTTAGATTGTTACAATTATTTTAATTCAAAGAAGAAATGTATCCCGAGTGTTCAACATTCTACCAGCCTGCTGTCCAGAGAATCCAAGAACAAATAATCAGCATTAGCACTTGGTGCTGCTTCAGATGACTCTGGAATTTTTCCTTTTAGTTACAGGAGAACAGAAAAGGTGATATTAATATTAGATAAAATATTAGAAAATATATTTTCCTTCTCTAATTTCTATTAATCTAAACTCAGAAATTGTCACAAGGACTGAGCTTTCAAGACTCATCAGGAAAGAGACCCATCAAGCCTTTTTCAGCCATGGATGACAAACTGAAACAACCATTGCAGTAATTTAATCAAGAAACAGATTCTCTTATTTGTTATCCCTGTCTTTCCCTGGGAAACAATCCATCAAAATTTCAGCTGCAGGCCATCTAGTAGGCTGCAGGTGATGGGTTTCACGTCTGCTTGTATACTCCAGTCTCATACAGAAGGTCAATCAAACCAAATATTTCCAAATCCCATAGCAGACAAAGGGAATCTTCTGGATCCATCTTTTGATTTTATCACAGTAAAGCAGAGCATGGACATATTTCAGCTTGGGAAGACTTGTGGGGGAATTCAGGCTAATAAAATAGAATTCCCAGTTACAGGCCAGAAAAGTCCATTTATTACCCTCAAACTAGCCTGATATGGTGGCTATAATCAAATACAACTTTCTCTCTCAGCTCAAGTTGACAATTGCACACCTTACTGCATTGTGAAACAAATACTTTCTGATCCCATTTTATTACATGGTCCCCCAAACAGGAGACTATATCATGTACAAACTGAGTATCACTGCTTATCTGGTGCAAACAATATTAGCATTCTTGGCATCAGCCATCGCTCTTCTCATTACAAAATCTATGCCAATGGAAAGTAAAAGTGGGGACTGAGTGCAACCTTATAGTTAATTAATAACCTTATACCATTCTGTGTTTCTGCTGTCTATCCTGACACAGCACACAGACTCATCATACAATTAACACATCAAATTAACATCACATCAAGTTAACAATCTTTACTGGAATTCCATTACCACACAGGATCTTCCAGAGGGTTTTTCTGCGGGCATTATCAATGCTTTAATAAAATCTAGGAACTTAAAAACTACCTTGCTGCTGGTGTTTCAAGCCTTTCTCAGTAAGTCTTCTCAAGAGGAAAATCTGCTTTGAACATGACCTACTGGATCGAAATCCAGCCTATTTTCCCCTGAGTACTGAATCAATCGCAGTTTTCATCCTATTCAAAATGATAATCCAAAACACATTTCCAGGTAGGAGTGACCCCCTCTTCGGTTATCAAAAATCAGTTGGTCCCCCTTGTTAGACATTTTGCAGATAACACCTCTTCAGCAAAGCTTAGGACAGATCTCCTTTTCCCAAACCATTCTGCACGACCTGTACATGTAATTCAGCATCACTTCCCCTCCAGCTTTTAACATTTCAGCATCTATCTTGTAGCCTGGTGCTTTACCACTCTTCAGTTGGTGTATGGCCTTACTTCCTCAAAGGCAATTACTTTATAGCTAATTTCACTCTTTCTTCACTTCTCTTAAAGCGTGTTAGGCTATGTCTACACTACTGTGGTAAGTCGACCTACGCTATGCAACTCCAGCTACGTGAGTAAAGTAGCTGGAGTCGATGTACCTTTGAGTTACCACAGGGTCTACACCCCTGGGGGTCAATGGGAGAAAATCTTCCACCGACTTACGTTACTCTTCTTGTCGGGGGTAAGTACAGGGGTTGACTGGAGAGCAATCTGCAGTCAATTTTGAGGGTCTTTACTAGACCCGTTAAATCGACCGCCGGTGGATCAAGCTCAGAGCGTTGATCCCGGCTGTAGTGTAGACCTGCTCTCAGTGTTCTGGCTGTCTGAGCACATCCTGGAAATGTTCCATCCAACGGCTCTCTGTCCTTCCTCGGTGGTTCAAATTATACCATCTTGAGCCTTCATAATGCCACAACAGTTCAAGAATTAGGATATCAGTTGTTTAGAAAAAGCTTTTCAAAATTCCCTCTCCTTGGCCTCTCTTGCTTTATTTTCCATCCATTCTCTCTTATCTTTTCTGACTGATCTTTTAACTTCCTTTTCTTTGTCTGGTTTCAGAGTAGCAGCCGTGTTAGTCTGTATTTGCAAAAAGAAAAGGAGTACTTGTGGCACCTTAGAGACTAACCAATTTATTTGAGCATAAGCTTTCGTGAGCTACAGCTCACTATAGCTCACGAAAACTTATGCTCAAATAAATTGGTTAGTCTCTGAGGTGCCACAAGTACTCCTGTTCTTTTTTCTTTGTCTGTATCTTCTTGTTGCAGAATAGCTCTTTTACTGCTGTTTTGTTCTTGCTGAATTGTCTTCCTTAATTCTTTCCTCTGTTCAACAAGCCTCCATGTCTTTGGTTGGAGCCTTTCTTCTTAGATCTTCTCACCCTTATTTTAATCCTGTCTGCATCCACACTTGCTTCTCTAAAAAAATTGCCATTCTTGCTAATGAGAGAGACAAAGTGGGTGAGGTAATAGCTTTTATTGGACCAACTTCTTTTGGTGAGAGAGAAAAGCTTTCGAGCTTCCACAAAGCAGGGCTCTTCTTCACAGCATCTGACCTGAAGAAAAGCTCTGGGTAAGCTTGAAAGCTTGTCTCTCTCATCAACAGAAATTGGTGCAATAAACTTTCTAGTATCATACATACCCTCTGCCCTGTGCAATATTACCTTCCTTAGTTTTTATTTTTGTTCCCAATAAGAAGACAGTGATGACATCTGACATCAGTACTCGAATACATTCTGGCGTCCAACAGTGATCTCAAGTGCTTACTAATGGCAACATGATCAAGCTGTTTCTGGGTAAAAACATCATTTGATCTTCATGTCAGTTTATGTCTTTCTTTGTGTAGAAATACTGTACTCTCTCTGCTAAAACTTTGTGCCATTTTCCTGATTTAAATTTGTCTGGCTTTAGCTTCCAGACATTGATTCTTGTTATGCCTTTTTCCTCGAGATTGAAGAGACCTTTAGTATGCAATATTTTCTCCCTGTGAAGGTACTTACACACTGTAATCACCTCTCAGTCTTCTTTTTCATAAACTAAACAGATTGAGCTCTTTAAGTCTCTTTTTAAGGCATTTTCTCCACCCCTTGTATAATTTTTTGACTCTTTTCTTCAACTTCTCCAATTTTTTCTACATTCCTTTTAAAATGTGGACATCAGAACTGTATGCAGTATCTCAGTACTGGTCTCACCAATGCCATATACAGAAGTAAAATCACCTCCCTACTCCTACTCACTACTCCCCTGTTTATAGCTCCAAGGACTGCATTAGCCCTTTTTGCTAAATAATTGCCTTGGGAACTTAGATTGAGTTGCTTGTCTACTATTTTCAAAGTCACTGCTTTCCAGAATTCAGTGCCCAATTCTAGAGCTATGGCTGAATTCCTTGTTTCTTGATGTATAATTTTGCACTTGGCTGTATTAAAAAACATTTTGTTTGAATGGGCCCATCTTATCAAACAATCCAGATCACTCTGTATGAATACCCTGTCTGCATAATTAGCTACCATTCCACCAGTCTTTGTGCACCTGCAAATTTTATCAGCAGTGATTTTATATTTACTTCCAGAACATTTATGAAAATATTTAACAGCATTGGTCCTGGTACCAATCTCTATGGGAAACCACTAGGAATACCCTCCTTCAACAATGATTCTCCATTGATTACTGCTTTTTAAGATCTGTCAATTAGCCAATTCTTAATCCACTTAATGTGTGCTTCATGGGTATTGTACAGTACTAATTTTTTAATCAAAATGTCATTCAGTACTGAGTCAAACACCTTAAAAAAGTCTAATCATATAACATCTACAGTTACCTTTATCAACCAAACCAGTAATCTCATCAAAGAATAAAATCAGTTTTGTCTGATAAGACGTATTTTCCATAGAACCAAGATAACTGTCATTAATTATATTTCAGGCTAAAATTTTGTCAGGGATATTTTTAGTAAAAGTCCCACAGGTCACGGGCAAAACAGAAAAATTCATGGAAGCCATGACCTGTCTGTGACTTTTACTAAAAATATCCCTGACAAAATGGGGATCTGCGGGTCCCCACTCCCCTGAAGCAGGCAGCTAAGCAGGGGCAAGGAAATGTCTGCAGCACCTGGGGGTTGTGGGGGTATCCCTGCTTCCTGCAGCTCCGGGGGTCCCCTACAGCCACCAGCAGGGGCCAGGAGCTGTGGGGGTTCCCACACAATGGCCAGGAGTTGCGGGGGAACAAGGGAGTTTGGGGGATCCCGCACCACCCAGAGTGGCCTGGAGCTGGGGGGGTTTCCCTGCCGTTCCCTTGCAGATGGGTGCTCGGGGGTTCCCCCTCCATGGCCGGGAGCCTGGGGGTTTCCCACTGCCCCAGCAGCCGGGAGCTAGGGGATTCCCCTGCCACCGGCAGCTCCGGGGTTCCCCGCTGCCCACAGCAGCCAGGAGCAGGGCTTCCCCCACCCCACATCTCCCTGCCCACACTGGCAGAGGAGGACCCGGAAGCTCCCAACCACCACAGGCTGAAGTCACAGAGGTCACTGGAAGTCATGGATTCCGTGACTTCCATGACCTCCATGACTAAATCATAGCCTTAATTATATTCCTATCCTTTATTCAGTATTAATTAAGACCTATATCAATTTTTCCACTATTTTGACTGGGACTGATATCAGACTACCAGCCTCCAGCTACCCATGTTACCTTGCTTGTCCTTTCTGAATATAGTTGAACCTCAGAATTACGGTCACCTCGGGAATGAAAGTTGTCCCAAATGCTGAACAAGACGTTACAGACTTCGGCCACAGAGGAGTTGGGACTCCAGATGCAAGGTTCAGGGGGTGTCAGGGCTCTGGAGGGGGAGGGCGTCAGAGCTTCTGACCTTATGGGCCACCAGGGTTCCTGGCGGTGATCTCAGGGCTTCTGCCCCCTGGGAGCACCAGGGCTTGGGGCTTTAGACCTGGGGGGAGTGCTAGGGATTGGGCCTTCAACCCTGTGGCTCTGCTCCAGGTTTAGGCTGTGGGGGGGGGACACGCACTGGGGCTTAGCAAAGGGGACGCAATGGGGCTTGCTTTAGCTATGGGGGGAACACTGGGGCTGAAACCAGCGCTCCCCTCATAGCTAAAGCCCTGAGCCCTGGCACCCCGCGTGGGGTTGAAGCCGGGAACGGAGCTGTGGGGCTGAAGCCCTGAGCTCCAACACTCCCTCCAGTCTAAAGTCCTGAGCCCTGGTGCTCCCGAGGGTCAAAAGCCCCCAGCACACACACCCCCGCCCAGAGCCCTGAAACCCACTTGCAGATGCAGCCTCAAACCCCATGGCTGAACCGTGAGCCCGAGGGCTAAAGCCCTGACGTATTACAGTATTTGCTGTTTTTTTGTTTTGTTTTTTTTTGTCACTGCTGCTGCCTGATTGATGATTACTGGTTTCACAGGGTGTCCAGTTCACCAGTAAGTCCGTAACTCTTCTGTTCATTTCTTTGAGGTTCTACTGTACTGGCACAGCATTAGTACTCTTTTTGTCTTCTGGAATTTCCTCTGTAATCCAAGATTTGTTAAAAATGATCATCAGAATGACAGAAATCTCCTCAACCAGAGTCTTTATGTCTCTGAGTGCAAGCTACCCAAGCCTGCTGATTTTAAAATATATATCCAAAATGGATGTTGACTAACATCCTCCTTCGGAACTAATGGACTGAAAAGTACTTCACAATCCTCATTTGATATAAGTTCAACATCCTGCTTCTTTCCAAATGCAGAATAAATATATTATTGAACACTTCTGCCTTTTCTGCATCATTAACAATTTTACAATCTCCATCTAGAAATGGGTCTACACCATTGCTAGGATTTCTTTTATTTCTAATATACTTTAAAAAACTCTCTTTCTTATTGTCCTTAGCCCTGACAGCCATTGATTTTTCTCTGATTTCTTTAGCTTCCCTTATCAATGTCTATACTTTATTATAACTTTTCATTTATACTGATTGCTATCTATTTTTCTTTTTTCCATGTATATGTTGCTTTTGTAATTTCTAATTATTGCCTTCCCTTCAACACTGAGCCAGAATGGGCTTTTAGCCAAAAATGTCTTCTCTTTGGATTGTGGAATCCTGGCCTTTTGGCTATCAAATAAACTCTTCTTAAAGAACTCCTAACTTTTATTCACATTTTTCTGTCTAAAATTTTCCTCCCACTCAATTTCACTCATAATTTTCCTCAGCTTTGGATAATTAGGTCTTTTAAAGCACCAGGTATATATATATATTACTGGTTGGGATAAGTTTGTTCCTATTTAAGAAAGCACTTAAGCATTTGCATAAGTACTTACTGAACTCAGATAGACTTAAGTATGTGCTTAAAATTAAGTAGGTGCCTCAATTAAGCAAAGCACTTGAGTATATACCTCATTTTAAGTATGTGTCCATTGGCTCCAGTCGGATAACTCACATACTTAAAGTTAGGAACATGCTTAAGTACCTTTCTGAGTTGGAAAGAAAATGCTTTGCTATATCTGGGACTAACTGTTTGAGTGTAGATGGCATTCGTAATGCAAACTGCTTCATCTAGGTCTTTTTTTCTATGGAATGAAATTGCTCCCACTAAAAGTTATTTTCTCTGTACAATGGATTACAAATGGCTTTAGAAGAAACAGTCTGTCGTCTGAGCACTGACCTAGTGTGCTATCTAATCACGTGACACATACCATCATAAAAAAATGTATAAAGAATTTAGTGTCATTCACAACTGACATCATAGATAAATAAATCCAGAAAAACAAAAAGCTATCCACTTAGACTACTGAAAGAGACTGGATTGCAAAAGCATCTGGCCTGTATGATAAGTAATTTAAAATAGCTGGGCAGCATCTTATTCTTTTATGGACTCTTCTAGCTGAATAACCCAAATAAAGCCTGCTTTGCTTTACATCATTATTATTATCTGTTTAAATTGTTAATATATTGTTTTCACGTGTAAGTAACCATATCATAGATGCATATGGCAACCATGATGTTAAGTGAAGATTATACGTTGATTTGCAGGTTTTGGTCCAAATATGATAGCAACCACTACTTAGGTGGCTGGCATAATCAACATTTTTTTCAATGGAAGTGTTTGAATACAGAAGTTAAATGCAGAAAATGCATGGTCATTTCTCCCATTGATTATGCAGACAATACTAGGCAATGTAGCTCTTCCAGCTTTCAATTAAATATATTGCCTGGGAATTTTTCCAAAAGAGTCATACTTAATTGGTAAGGGTTCAATATGTTCAATTGCTTTACATTCTCTTATGCCAGAACGTCCACAGACATTACACTATGCAGCGGAGCGTCGTCCTTTGAGCAAAAGTTTTGCTACACCTAATTCCCAATATAGTAATTTATATTTTGGGGGGTTTGCTTTTTCATTACTCTCTGTAATATTTCCTTTGCTTCCCAAATGCTCCTTTCTTTTACTACTCTGCAGTAGAAAAAAATGCACTGTGCTTTTAAAAAGTGCCACGGCAGTCAAACTTTAGAGTAAATGATATGTACAAGGGTTTAGAAAAAATAAAGTAAGTAGTAATAGAGTCAACGGCGTCAACATGGATTAACACTGGATTATTATACCCTTTCTTGGATATCCTCCTTCTTGTTTTAGCTGCATCTAGATTGTCTCGGACCTAAATAGCTTTTATAATATATATATATAATGACACTCTATGTTGTATCCAGTCTCTATCTCCACCGCTCTGTCTGCTGTCAGAATCATTACTCTTCTTGGGATATACTTACTTTTAGATTTTCTTGCTGGGCTGTTGTCTACGACTTCAGAATTCTTTACCAGTGCCTAGGCTATTTGCCCTGTCCTTAGTGTCCTTCAATACCTTCTTGTGTCCACTGCATCTGCCCTTCTTGTACTGTTACTGGCTAGAGCCACCCTTAGTTCTGGCAACTCTGTTTTGGATGCATCTGTCTCAGACTGTCCTGGTTCTGGCTGCTCCCTCTGTGCTACAGCTGTCTTGTTTTACCCTTTTATTATGGCTAGTTGTCCCTCATGCTATTCTCACTGTGCTCTCTCTCTCTCTCTCTGTTGCTGCAGCTCTCCGGGGCTACATTTCCTGCTGAAAGGTATTTCTGGTGCAGAAATGCCACCACTCTTTCTGCTTTCATGTAAAAATCCCTCAAATCCTCTCTAGTGTTCAGCAAAGTATATTTCCTATGGTGTTCTGTAATCACAAGTTCTGAGATTTTGGGGAGGATACCTTTTTTCCAGCAGCATGAGGGAGAGAGAGCCATTCTCTGTTGTGACACAAGAGCTTTACAAGAAGGCTGAATGGATTTTTCTGTTAATATTACTTATGAATAAGCCATTATGACTTTTTGTTCCTCTACATAGGTACTTATGGCTCTAGTGGGAGGGGACACACACATTTTAAGAATCACTAGCACAATGCTTTTGAAATATTCAAACATCATCATCAACACTTCAAGTGGAAACACTGTATTTCATAGCACTGCAGTATTTGTTTCACTCTGCTTCTGGGCTTAAGTAAATAAATGTCTTCAGAGCTTAATGTTCTTCGCATGTGCAACCAATAGAGGACAAAAAAGTGGAAATGAAGAATATATTCAGCTCCAAGGCATTTAAACAGCATAATTTTAATGTTTAGCTCTAAGATGCATAAAGAAAAGAGAGAAGGAAGGGCAGCCCTTAAAGTTGCAGATGTTAGCTCTTTGTCAAGACAGTGTTTGAGAGAGCTGGACGGTTTTAATTGTATCTAACTCATCTATACAATAGTAATAATAAAGACAAAGGCATTTACTGGTTGTCTTTTTGTTAAAGAAAAATTAGTTATGAGCAAGTTTTGTCATTTTGTTTCTGAGAAAAAGATTGTGAAGAGAAGAAAGGGGGAAATCCACCAGGCTAACCAGAGGCCGCAGGGAACACAAAGTGGAAATTTTAAAAACCCAAGAAATTGCTTTAAAAAATCCCCACCACACAGAAAAGATACTTTTGTGTAGCAATGAGCCAGTGAAAAGGAGAGAGGTTTTTTTCTTAAAATGTCAGTAAAGTCCTATTTTTTTCTCTTTGAGGGCCCAATCCAAATCCCACTGAAGTCAATGGAAAGAATCCCAAAGAACTTTGGGATGAGGCATTAAATTCAAAAATGGCAAGTGGCAAAATAGCCACAAAGGAAATAACAGTCACAGTATCGCTTCCTGGTATGCATCAGAATTATCCAATGCCTCATTTTGCAAGCAGGACCAGAAGGCATTTGATTGTATTATCTCAAAGTACCTTCTAAAAGCCATGGACAAGGCACAATGGGCAAAAATAAAAGATGAGCAGCAGCAATGAGAGAGATAGTGAGTAGGGTACATTTTCCTCCAGATTTACAATCTAAGAATCCTTTTGACATATAATTTATCATAATATTTATATTGACAGACAGTAGAGAGATAGATGGAAATGAAAATGCTGCCTTTTCTTCTAAGAGGCATGTTATTCTGTGTCCTCGCTAGTTAAACTGGTGAACAGTATTTGCACAGAATGCTACAAAGATATATGGGAATGAATAAGAAACACAGGGACATAAAAATTGCCACATCCAGTTTATTATGCTGCCTCCAATAGTAAAGAGATGCTTATGAGGAAAGTGCAAGAAACCCCGAAGTGGGCAGTTATGGAATAATTTTTCTGGAGGGGACATTAGGGGGGGAGGGATAGCTCAAGGGTTTGAGCATTGGCCTGCTAAACCCAGGGTTGTGAGTTCAATCCTTGAGGGGGCCATTTAGGGATCTGGGGCAAAAATTGGTGATTGGTCCTGCTTTGAGCAGGGGGTTGGACTAGATGGCCTCCTGAGGTCCCTTCCAACCTTGATATTCTATGATTCTATGATTCTATTTCTTCCTAGCTTGCATTAATTAGGGGTTGATTATATCTGAAATATAGGGATATGTGTACTTTGGTTTTGTTTTTTAGTCTTCTGCACCCAAAACAGGGCTTCTCTGAGACCAATCCAAAGAAGCAGTTAAACTCATGTTTCGTTTTAAGTGTAATCCACCTGATGTCACTACTCACATGCTTAAAGTGCTTTGCTGGATTGGGTCAGAGTGCTCAGCAGCTTGCAGGAGCAAGCCCTGTATGAAACACTTGGGGATAACTAGGATTCTGGGACATCTGGAAAACCACCCGAGGAACTCAGCTGAGAGGGTGGCAGATCCACTGGCCTTTGCAACTGTTACAGTTAAAAAAGGAACCTTTAGAATGTGATAATCTCTATACAATATATGGAATATGTTCTAATCCCCTAAAAAAGCACTATGATACTTTGATGCTGGATCTGCACAAAATAACTAATAATTTTACTGATGTGTCTCAGTGTCCCATGTGTCATTTCAATGCAAATGAAAATTACTTAATGTTTGTAAAGTGCTTTTACGATGAAAATATAAGTGCTAAGTATTATATTAACTTAACTATTATCCTGGACAAAAATAACCAGTATCAGATATTTTGGATGCAGATCTGAGATGACCCTTAGAACCTTTTGAGGTTGAGACATCATTAGAAAACACAAGGTGGGAAGATCATTTAAATGAAACGAAAACTTCAGCACGCTGCAAGGTGCTAGCTCTTCTGGTCTAATTCATCAATGGTAATTTTCAAAAGCAACACAGGAACCTAAGTCACCTTTGAAAAGGATACTTAGGCTTCTGAATCACTTCAGCACTTTTGAAAATATTACCCTGATTATTTGATTTTTGTGTATTAGGTCCTATTATAGATATCTCTTTTTCATCCATTAGGTCCTACACACTCAAGATCCTCTACCCTATAAGGTTGTTGAAGGCAGAGGATCAAAATGAGGCCAGACCTTTCTGCTGAGTGGTAGTAGCTAATGGCTGAAAAAGTGTGTTTCCCCCTTGCTTAGCACAGTATGAGTGCAAGATGATATGAAAACACCCTGGAATACAGGGTACTTTGGCTGCTCAGCAGGAGGCATAGGACCATACTGGTGCTGTGCAGTCAGAGTCTGATGTCATGCATCTAGTGATGCAGAGGGAAAGGGGGCTATAGAAAATGAGAGCATCAGTGAGATGACTTCCTTGGTTGAATCTCCAGTAGAAGGTTCCTCTCCTATTGCTCAAAAGAAGAATAAGCATTTGACCACAATATGAACTGGCTGCAAAACCCACATTCTTTACAATTCATCTAAGATCATATTTTCCATGAAAATGTTCTGTCAAGCACCTATTAAATTGTAACATGTAAATGAATTACATGAACTGATAACAATGTGATTTATTCAAAACAATATAGTTTCTGTACTAATTGATCTGATGGTACACTACAAAAATATACTTCCTCTATATGGCTACTTAATATATAGAATTTGGAGACTGGCTGAAAAAGACTTTTTTATTTTATTTAAAAATCCTTGGAAGTGTTATTTCCACTTGGTACTTTATTATTTCATGGTTGTAAGTCTCTACCTTCATTTGATGTGGGATTGGAAATGGATTAGAGATGTAAGATAAATGGATTTGTTATATATCTTCAGTAATTCATACCTAAACTAAAGAGCTTATCTGATTTTTTTTAATTAAAACTGTTTTTGTTTTATGTACCTCATCTAATATCACTGGGAAAAAAACATCATTTGTTATCAAGATACGGAAACAGGATTTGAACTTTGTCAAAGTTTTTTAAAGAGCTATAGGAGAATCAGTGACGTATAAATTGTTTACTGTTATAATAAAGATATTCAGAGAAAAAATCAGTCCTTAGCTCTTGGAGGCAACCCCCCACTGAAGTCAACAGAAACCGTGTCTATGTAACTGAGGGCAAATTTTCCCAGTTACATTTTCTTTGTGTTGCATTAAATGATTTTTTAAGAGGCAGTAAAAATCATACTATAAAACCAAAAAGGTGATAGCCCTGAAATTTTCTATTCCAATATTCAGATACAAGGGATGATCATGCCCCAGGTACAACTCAAAAGGCAGTGGCTTGGTTCAGTTGCAGAAAATAGATCAGGATACCGATAGCACTTTAACCCTTGCTTGCTGCAGGCCTCTGTCCTCAGAAGCACTTAGGATTGTTCTGTGAGCAGTGGCAGGGCAGTGGAGGGAGAGGGCTATGACAAGTAGATACAGGACTACACAAGTCCACCAGCCCAAACCCCTCATATGCAGGTGGTGTGCAAATGCCACAGAGGTTACTGTACTGTACAGCTGAGGCTGTAATAGCAGCTATGGATTGGCTCCAAAGTCTAGGGAAAGGGAAGATTTCACTCCTCAGAGAGCATCCCTGAGTAAAGCCTGTTTACAGAAGCTCCCAAGGCAGATGATCTGGGTTACTGTGCCAATTCTCTTTCCAATGCTCAAAGTGCCAACTGAATGCCATTTCTGGCATACAGAATCCTCTATCTCCTTCCCAAACCTAAAGACAGTCCCTGATTTCAAGACATATTTTCTCATCATTCCATACAAGCCAGTTTCCTTCTTCTCAACGGCAACCTTTCACACTGAGATTTTTTAACTCAAAAAATGCAGTTTTCCTGTAAGTAAAATAATGAAACCATCCCACTTTATTTCAATGGGAATTGGAGACACCTTAAGAGTTTTCTCTAGATTCCCATTAGGGCAGACACTGAGCCTCTCTCTGCACTTTTAAAATGCCTAGCACAATTTGGACTCTGCAACAATCTAAGGAATATATATAATAATAGTTTTATATTGCAGAACTCTGAAAGTCTCACAGGTTTATTTATATAATTTGCTAACTATGAAAGTGTTGAACCTGTAATCCCAAAACTATCCCACACTATTTTTGGTTTCCTATCGAGTAATTTCTGGGGTGTGTGCCCTTTTCCAAGAGTGCATAAGCTTTACAAATGTAACATGTTCTCCTGACACTACTTCTGAAATATCCACTATTCCCACCTTTTTATAGGCGATCCAGTCGAACACCCTGTCAATGTCTGTGGCTCGCTGCACCTCCTGTGAAACTGGATGTGAACTGGCCAAGCCGTCGAGCAGCATTACTTCATGTAGGACATCTGTCAGAAATCTCTGCTTTTCCTGAAATACAGTACATGCAATAATATCATGGATATTACATTTACAATTATATGGAAATGATGAAAATCAATCAGAGATTCACCGGCTCAGCAGCCTTCCTTACTAGGACCTGCTAAAGTAAGTCTGTATGGTCTGGTTGGTATTCATACTTAACCCCTACTAATTCCTGAATTAAAACCAATTGGAATCAGTTTTAATTGTGTATACTGTGGAACCCATTGATTTGTGATTTTGGTTGCAGTGAAAGTCTGACTGAAATTAAAAATAAAGACCATTAAATTATTTTAAAAGCATATAAAAGTGTAAATTCCAATTCAGACAAAAGTGATATTCTACTTACAGTGAAGTTATTGGAGTAAAAAAGAAGTTTTCAATCATAAAAATAAATGGATATTAAGATTTAACACTTGCAGAGTTCTTCTTGTCCATAGACCTCAAAATGCTTCACAAAGGTGGGTAAAAATAATTATAACCGCTTTACAGATAAGAACTTGAGGCACAGAGAGGTGAAGTGACTTGTTCAAGTTCACACAGCAAACCATACATTTAATCTATAAAGCTCCAAGTGCTCTACAGACTTCACCTAATTAATCCTCACAACATCTTTATGGAGACAAGAAGTATTATTAGCCCAGTTTTACAAGCAGGGAAACTGGCATAAAAAATTTAAATGACTTGCTTAAGGTTAGAAAGCAAGTCAATGATAGGTGACCATCCAATTAATGTCCAGTATATGAATTTGTTTTCATCTCCATCATAAATAGATATTATAAATGTATGTCAAAACCACTGCAGATTTAAACCGGCAGTAAAGTTTACTAAATGCCCATGTAGAAGTACACGTGGACTGTGAGCACTCTCTTTCATGGTTCAGCTGGGGACACTTTCTTCAACTGAGAAATTTAATGCCCTTAAAGTAATATTAGTGTTGACGCCTCTGCTCCACAACCTTTTGTCAGCAAAGGAAGCAGATCCATCTGCTCAGTTTTTCAAGCCAGGTATAAATGAGAAAGGTGATTTAAAAATTCTTGTTAATTAAAGTTTAATTTTTTTTTCTGAAATGATATATTTTAACGTTTATCTCCATTACAAAAGTTGTTGAACTGATGTTGACCTAGTGGCATAATCTTAGGGATCTCCTGGGAGTTCGGCATTTTTAAAGAGTCACTTTGATATACACGTATAAAATAACCCCATGATTATATAATGTATTCTGAGCTTAATTTCATGTGTAGAAAAGTTTTGGTACCAGTGTGTTAATTTAAATTATAAGACAGCTGAAAAGCTGTTCCAATGCTGATCCATCTGGAAATAAACCTTTATGTTAAAATTCAGCAAGGTACAAGAAATGTACCTTGAGCTGATTATATATTCAAGCAATTAAAAACATGGGATGCAAGAAAACCAATTACCCAATACATACTTAGTGTTTCAGATAGCCATATTAGGTAGAGTTTATGAAAGGAAATGTAGTATCTGGTTCACATTATCTTTCATTTCAGAATTTCTAGAGTCATAAACAGTTAGCTGCTGGTCCCTTTATAAACAGCAAAACTCAACATCATCTCAGAAGGGTGAGTAGGGATGAAATTCATTCAAACTCAGGAGAAAACAGTTAAAGTGCAGGGATCATGAAACTCTTGGTCATACCCAGCTCACTTTCAGGCAATACTGGATTCCCTGCCTGTTTGGTCAACAGCGGGTTTTTTAGTTTATGCAGATTGAACACATTTCCAAAGTTCAGTTTGAAAATCATGATTACCAAAGATTTGTTCAGGTGGGTTTTAAACACGTAGAATTTGGTATGGATTCATTAAGAAGTGACAATGGGGTGTCAGTCAAATGATTAACTTATAACAACCTTGAATCAAGATAAGCAGATAGCAATCTAGGAAATTTTAAGGTGATGTTATAACAAGATGAAGAAAAGGTGTAAAAAGGAAATGTTATGTTTGTTTGTTTCTTAGCTCACATCTTGATAAGCCAAAAAGATGTAGTTTTGAATCCTGTCAGTCAGAATTAAAGTAGACTAACATTGTTGAGGCATGTTAGCTGGCCGTGTTACAACCTAGGCTCAAACAGGGATAATGAGCTTCAAGAGGGCTTTTCAGTCACATTAGGACTCTTGATATTCTTCTTGTACCAAACAGAAAAACAAATACACAATATATTTTAGGGTTGGCAAGTGGGCATGCAGACTGAGGAGGCAACAGGAAACTGAAATGGAACACGTGGTATGAACTGGAATCAGCTTAATTACCATGTTACCTAAACACTATAGCCCCTATTAGATAAAGTTACATTAGTGTTGTACCCAGCTGTGAGTAACCTTGAATGCACCAAAATCATTAATACTAAATTTTGGAGAAAAAGGGACTTTCCTTTCCCCTGCAGGGTGTCAAATAAGATCGTATTGGTCTGTTTCAACATGACATCTATAGGACCATGGAAGCAACTAACAGGCACTGTGGAGAACCAAGCAGAAAATCAACGTGTTATAAGGTCAGTGAGCTGTGAATGTGGTGGGTGAGGGGGCTATGGCTTAACATGAAACAATTACAAAATATAGTTTAAGATTACTCTCTTCTGAGAACGTTCAACTGGGAGAAAAAATACTGCACTCAATTTCTCATTGCTGTGAACCCTGTACAGAAAAAGAAAGCCGAATTCTGCATACTGCCAAGAATGCAGAGTTTTCCTCACATTATCTAGTCTCTATTTGTAGCATGACTCTGTGCGAATATGCTGCAAAGGCAACTGGAGCTATGCATGGAAAGTGTTAGTTACCCTACATGAGGACAGGGCTGCATGGAGAACAGTGGTGACAGTAGACAATGCAGAAACCTGGAAGAGGGTTAGAACTCTACAGGGTCAATACCAGGACAGCAGAAGGTTGCTGAAATAAGTGGAGTACTACCACTGTATTCTACACCTTTTTTCAAAGCCGGACAAAAACCAAGTAAGTGATTCTTGATTTCTTCTTCTGTCACCACAAATGCACGGTCTCTGCCGATCCAAACCTGATGCTCCTCCTCACCACCTTTCCTGTCTGCTTTGAGAGGAACAGGATGCAAAGTCAAACTCTGCTTGAACGGTGGATGGCAAGAGTCTGGAAGCCCAGACACTCCCTGCTTGTGGAGAAAGAAATGGAGCACTGACTGCATTGCTTCAGCAACCTCCTACTGCATCCCTCTCTTTCTTCACCAGCTCCTGCACCAGCATCCAGTCACGTTCTGAGGAGGCAGGGGTCAGATGGAAAAAAAGATTCAGTTAAGGAGATGAATGCCAGCAGCTTTGATTTTAATTTCAGTTACATCAACTCATTTATTTTCAAGGTCTATTCAGATTCTTACATTGACATCCATCATCATATCATCTAAGTGCATGTATCTTCACAAAATAGTTCCTTTTAATTCTGTTCCTCCAAATAAACAGTTCCTCCAAATTCTACTTCTTAGAGCTTATCCTTGTCTGCTTTCCCCTGAGCTCTGTGCTCTTCTTTCCTTGATGACCATGCCGATTTTTGCAAATGCACAGTCTGCAAAATGGATTGTTGGCAGAGTTTAGACTCTGCTGCTGGGAGTGCCAGCAGCCTGACTGTGAATTAAATGAATTTCGTGGATAGTATGGTCTGCACATTATCTGCCTATAAAGATACTTCTCCAGAGTATTTCTGCTCTGTGAAATTTTGCCATTCACTTGGATTTCTAATATAGACTTTGGACTGTAACTTTTGACTTTTAGTAGTCTGCTGCACATATAAGATGCTACATCTTAAACAGTAAGAAAATGTGAAATAATATTCCTTGAACAGAAAGGGCTGCAGCAGCAGTCAAAAAGCTAACAGAATGTTGGGAATCATTAGGAATGAGATAGATAATAAGACAGAAAATATATTGCTTCTACATAAATCCCATGGTACGACTACATCTTGAATACTGTGTGCAGATCTGGTCACATCTCAAAAAGGATATATTAGAATTGGAAAAGACACAGAAAAGATCAACAAAATGATTAGGGGTATAGAACAGCTTCCATGTGAGGAGAGATTAATAAGATTGGGACTTTCCAGCTTGGAAGAGAGATGACTAAGGGGGGGATATTATTGAGGTCTATAAAATCATGACTCGTGTGGCGAAAGGCAATAAGGAAGTGTTATTTACTCCTTCACATAACACAAGAACTAGGTGTCACCCAATGAAATTAATAGGCAGTAGGTTTAAAATAAACGAAATGAAGTATTTCTTCACACAACGCACAATCAACCTGTGGCCAGAGGATGTTGCAAAGGCCAAGACTATTACATGGTTCAGAAAAGAACTAGATAAGTTCATGGAGGATAGGTCCACTAATGGCTATTAGCGGTGATGGTGTTCCTAACCTCTGTTTACCAGAAGCTGGGAATGGGCGACAGGGGTGATCACTTGATGATTACCTGTTCTGTTAATTCCCTCTGAAGTAACTGGCATTGGCCGCTATCCGAAAACAGGATACTGGACTAAATGAACCTTTGGGCTGACCCAGTATGGCCATTCTTATGTTCTTTATGTTCCTTATGTAAAGGGGTACTCCTCTGAGAACTGAATAACAACTGAATCAAAGTCCTGTGAATACAGGATAAGGATGATGTAATGAAGGAGGGCTGTTGCTACTTATTCAATAATGCTTTATTGAGACACAATGCAATGGAATAAGTTAGTTAGCATGACAATAAAATAATACTTGAGCTTGTCACATAAAAATAATTTCCAAAAATTAATATGAAATAGAGGACAAAGAATTTTAAAAACCCACTGGAATGCATCCAACAATTGAACAAAAGAAATAATAGGAATAGTACAATAAGACCCATAACTGATAATTATTATACATATGAGATCAAAGGGCTAAGCATGAAAGACACTGCCTTTGTTCTGGAACAGGCATTCAAATGGTTTACAGATTAAGGGACTTATATGAATAATGTTTAATATGGGTGTCCAAACCTCTACATGATTTTCCTGTCTAGTCAGCAGTATCTTCTCCACCATACCCAATGTTTTCTAGCCATCAGGAGTATGGAGGGGATTTGTGTGATCTCTGGTGCCTGTCAAAAGAAGTGTTTGCAAGAGATAATACAACACATTTCTAGGTGAAATTGGACTTTTGAGGGATATAGTCTCTCGAGTATCCCAAGGATGCATAAAATAAGTATACAATGAAGATCCACTGGGCATATTTAACACAAGAGGCAAAATTAACATCTCTCTGTTTGTCTATATACTTTTAACCAACACCACCCACCACCACAGTGGCTGAGCAACTCCCAAGTGTTTAAAAATAAAATTAAAAATCTCTCTTCCTTCCCCAACTGTAAGGAAAATGGCATGATTAGCATTTTTTTTAAATTGTGTGTGTGAGAGTGGTATGTGTATGTGTGTGAAAGCATTCATGTATGGAATTGGTTGAGGGAAAACTAAGTCAAGTTCTGCATTTATTAACTCTAAAAGTTTTGAGAGGTCCATGTTCGTACTCATCTCTTATTCGTCCATACTCTTGCTCCAGCTCCCGTGAGAGTTCTATCTATTTCCTGCACTCAGGAGACTTTCCCACTGGTTGATAGTTCCATTGTCCCAGAGAAATGCTGCTGCTGTTGGAGTTCACCACTGAGGAGGGAAACACTGTCTCTCGTTTAACTAAAGTCAAACCCATGGATGGCTCTTAATATCAGAACAGAGATTTTGAAATGTACTGTCCATTCAAATGAGAGCCAGTGCAGGTAGCCAAGCACTGGGGTAATGTATTCACAGGTTTCTGCTGCTGAATTGGAGTATTTTCAGGATTTGTGACTTCCCCATCCATTGTAATTATTGCTTCTCTTCATTCTTCTACTTCTCAAGGATAGATGTGATTTAGCTATATATTAAATCAGTTTTGCTCCAGTGAATATCCAAATAATAAGGGATGAAAGGGTTGAATAAAATGGGGAGTTTTACAACAAAAAACATGTCCCTACATTTACTTATTTCACTTAAAATACTGGTTAAAAAGATGACCAGGTCAAGCCTCTCAAAATCTTCCACTCTGAGTCTTGTTATCTCCTTGTAGGTGACTCCACAGCAACAGACACAGTAGGAAAATGGATGAACACATATTTGTTCCTGTATTACTTCCATCAGCATTTAAAACATTAGGCTTGATTTATCCTGGTGATGCTGGGTCTATGTGCTAAATTCATCCTCCAAGGCCAGTACAGGCTGCTCCTCCACAGGAGGAATTCATATCCAGTTCAGGGGACCATAGGCACATTTCAACCTTGGGAGAGCAGCTTTAAACTGTGGCTCATGTTCCAGCAGAGCCCCTGCCAATGACTGCCAAACCTTACACTAAATCAGAACACTTTCCAGGTGTCATAGCTGTGCTGGATTTTGAACTTCCAGAAACTATGCTTTTCTGTTCTGAAAGTGGTGAGGTCTAGGGAGCACAGGTCTTGAGTGAATCAAGCCCATTTTGTGGGTCTGGAACAATCCTTGCAAGATTTTGTTCCTTTAAAATCTGCTTTTATGTTGTATGCAATTTTAAAACCAGAGCCATATTGATCAGAACAGACAGCTGAAATGTCAAAACAAAACAAATAAAGCATTTGTCAACATGCATGCAACCAAATATAGAGCTATTTATGTGGCAACCAGACTTACCGTCTGGAATACGGTTTTAGGTGAAGTGGGCAGTCAGGTTCAAAGAGAAGGGATCTGATGGGACAGGAGTCTCTGCCTGAGTCTTCTTCTTCTGGAGGAGTTGCAAGATGCCAGGAAACTTAGCTCCCATCCTCACTCAGGACAGGGAGAGGAGTTGCCATGTCAAAATAATGCGATCTTCAGCAGTTTTAGCAGAGTTTCACTTTGAAATTAAAGGTTTACCCAACCCCCAAACTCAGGAGATGTGAAATCACGTGACCCAAAGCTTCTGATAAGAATGGCTATTTTATATTTTTCCTCAAAAGGAGCAGATAACAACATGGAGCAAGAAGAGAACTTGACATCCTCTAAACCTGTATTCAATCATCTGAATAAACATGTATACCCATTTATGTCTGGTCTCTAAGCTGCACAGAATTTAACTACTTAAAGTAGTATCCTTCACACTGACTCTTCTTGCCAAAACATTTATAAACTCTATTGGAAAAGAACATTTGTTTGTGGAAATTTCTTTTCCTAGCTGTAAATTAAACTAAACTTTTGGACTGTGATGGTTAAACGGGACTAGTAATATGTAATCAGAATGGCTTGCAACTTACCTGTCCATATCCTGTGATATTCAATTATACATGAGTTTCTATATAATTTCACACAAAAAGTTTCCCTTATAGTTGAGTTAAAACAGAAAATCATACAATGCTTGACTTCAGCGAGTAGTTACTGAGGGGAAAAAAACCACACTCCATGCAGTATTAATTAAAGACTGTCTTCTTAGAGGCACTGGGAAGCGTTAACCAAAAAAAGGAGAGATAAAGGGAGGGGTTTTTTTAAAAAAAGGAGAGACTAAGTCTCTCTCATTGCTGAGCCAGCATGATATCGATGTTGGGTTACAAGGATCAAGCAGACTACAGCTCATATTTTGAAATGCCAAAATAACAATAAAAAATTCAAAAAGACCCATGTCTTAAGTCTACGTCTTCAAAATTTTTAATTATTTATCTGGGCTTTCTTGTGCATCAAACAAAGCCTACGAACATTTTATTGAGGGAGATAAACATTTTAGCAGGCAATTTAAGACAAAGCACATTAAAGATATGAATAAATCTAATTGCAATATTCATTTTTTTAATCCTGCCAGTGAGAATGATAGGCAATTGAGATCATTTATCAAGGACTTGAGCAGTACACTTTGCAATGCTCTAAGAATTTAGTTGAATGACATTTAGTTTAATGATTTCCCATTAGTATTTATTTTTATACTCAAGTAAGGTCTCTCACCACAGTGTTTTAAAAGAAAAATGTTGGCCTGCAGACTTACTACAACATTAAGCTACTGCAGGAATGGCAGAATCATCTACCGCATGAAGCGCTGTAGTATGAAGGATAGCTTCAGCTCCCTCAAAGAAAGTAAAGGGTTACCAGCCACATGAAAAATGGAGGTTTTACTCCTGATACTTCAATCAAATGTTTCTAACAAAGAGAACATCCCCAGCAAACATGACTATGGTAGTAAGCAGATGCGGGAAAGACAGGGCTGCCTTTTCCCCGTGCTCTACCTGACAAGAAGAAAGACGATTCAATGTGTGACACATTGAGGTACTATACCTTGACTCATCCAATACATTTGTCACTGTAGCCAAAGTCTTATAAAATAAAGGAGTAGGAGAAGGCCACTGGGCTCTGTGAAATGCTTTCTCAGCATCAAGCAAGGTAGTGACTACTAAAGCATTTGACATTTGTGTTTGATGGATAAAAGGGAAAATTACATGCCAGTAATTCCTTTTGTCATAGTCCTCTACTCCTATCCCACTAACAGAGATATTCAAGTAGAGACAGCACAATGGCTCCACCTAACACGAAACAAAGAGGTAAAAGAGCTGTCAGTAAAGTCCTATATATAAATGTCCCCATTTGCCTCCTTCTCTTCCAGAAGTGGCAAACCTGCCTCAGAGGGGAGGGGGGTGAAATGTAGGATGAGAGAAGACAGGACTATGTCAAAGTGAATTACCAATGGGTACTTTTCCCATTGTCATTCGTCCCTCTTCTGTCATACTGCTAACAGAGACACCTACATTTACTACCCCCAGCAGGGGTAGGTTGACCTTCTGATGTCACTTGTAGGAGTTTATGACAGAAGAAGCCACCAGGACACAGTCAGATACAGCTGGTACTGCCTTGCTTGCCTCTAATATGAGAGGCTCACCACTCACTGATCATGAAATGGCAATACATTTAGTCTTTAGGAATTTCACATACTGGCCCAGATGGTAGTTATGTTAGTGGCAGTTTTCCTCTTATAACAGTCCTAAAATCACAGAAGTCATTGTTTCAACTTTCTGGACATTCAAGAGATTAAACAAAATTTCAAAATGCAATATCTTGGGGCAGAAAGGGTTAGAGGCAGAAAATGGGAAGAATAATGGGTTAATTAATATGAAACTCAGTGTTTATCTTAGGAATAATACCCAGCAGGAGGCTAAAATTCACCTTAAAAAAGGTATTGGGGCTGATAATGAGGATGCTCAGCTCCCTGACCTGCCTGTTTGACATTAGCATGACCAAGAAATCACCTTGCAGGACAGGAGTTTAAGAGAAGCCCCTCCTGGAGATTAATAGAAAGGCTCTAGGTAGACTCTTCAGCATGAGAGACTGGCCTCTGCAGTGACAGTCATGGGAGGAGGAGATGGAAAGCCAGATCCACTATGAATGTGGAAATGAAAGCTTTCACCACTCTGCTAGATGTCTTGAGTGGTTTAGCACTCAGCAGGAAGGACATAGTGGCTCGAATTTACTACAGCCACTGGGACCAGTGTGGAAGCAGAGAGAGAAGAGGTCTGCTATTGTAGGCTGGCTGACTAGCTGCAGAAGGGGACAGGAACTTTGCTGCCTGATTCCAGAGATCAAAAGGAGAATAGGGTGGAGAGTGACACAGTGAGGCAGGCACACTTCTATACATCTTGCAATCTATAAGGATTATGGGTTCTAAACCATGTGAAAGGCACCACTCCATGGGAAGAAAGGGAAATAGTGTGATGGACTGGAACATTTCTGTGTCCATTTATGTAATTTTAACCGTCAAGATTTGTCAAGGACAGAACAAGAGCAGCTGGTTGTAATGCCTGACACCTCCCTGCAGGGGTAACACAGGACTCATCAACTGTGACTATTTTCCAATCAGAGGTCTACCCCTAGGACAATGATTTTGCTATAGAGAGTGGCCAGGCTGAAGGAAAGTGATTTCCCCAGTTTGGACTCCAAGTGGGCTGGGACTTCCTGACTAACCACCTGATAGGAGTTCTAAAGCTGATCAGTTGGTCACCTGAACAAAAGGGGAAAAAAACCTTATTTAAGGAGAGGATCTGTTCCCGGCTCCCTTTTTCTCAATGGCAGACCATCATCAGACCTCAGGAGGATTGTACAGATGCAGAAGACAGGAGAAGCCTACTCACTTGTCACATGGAGAGGGCATAAGGACTCACAAAAAGGGGTGAGAGTCTCAGGGGAGAGAGCAGAGAGTGTTTTGTTGTTTTCCTAAAGAACTATAATTCTTCTATGCTTTGAGAGTAAAAGTTACTGCAGGTTTAGGAACTCCTGTACAAAGCCTGTTTCTTTACTTTACTTGCCACATAAACTATAAACCAAAGCACTCCATAGCAAGGTGGAACTTGGTAGGGGCAGACCCGGGGAGGGAGAGGGACATGCATAAGTGGCTGGAGAGGCTTAGGATGTGAAAGCACTTGTTTCAGGGGCAAGGGCAATTGGCCTGTAGAGTTCCAAGGAAGCGGGCCAGACAAGAGGTCTGCACACAGAGCTAGAAAGGACATCTGGATTCCACTTAGACCCAGCTGGCTTGGAAGCATGTGGCATCCCCAGGTTGGGTCCAATTACTACAGACTGGTGACCATCAACTAGGGGGACTCAGCCAGGTCTGTAACATGATGGACTGACAAATCCAATCTCAGAGCCTATAAAGACTGGTGACCTAGCTTGCTCCTTAGGCTTCTCCCCATATAGATCTCTGAAAGAAGCAAAGGTCTCTTTGCCCATCTTCTTTCTTTTGCAAGATCTTCTTATCCTTTCCCCCTCTTCAATTCTGCTTCCTTCTTCTTTCCTTTCATCTGTCTTCTCTTTGATCTTGGGTCTAGAAAGACAGGTAGTGGTAGAGTAGGAAAGAGAAGGAGCAGGACAGGACTATGGCTGTGTACCGTCCAGTATAAGGAAGCAAAAGTGAAGGAATGGACTCAGACCTTGTATATAGAACTTGATTGAGAGATTTCTTGCCTCCATGCTTTTTTATAGGTGGAACCTTTATGCTGTGGGTCTGGGAACGACTGATTATATATAACAATGTATTTTTTCTCCTAAAGCTAAGACTTACCTTCCTGCCTTGAAGCCCATCTCATCAGTATGTTTGATACATTGGGATGATGAGATTACGTCTGAATGCAAGAACCATAGCAATGATTTAGTATTACAATAGACATATAAGATTTAAGCTCTGATTTATCCCTTTTTAAATTTTTAATAGAAGGGTGATGAAATATGTCTCAGGCATCATTCCATTTTGAGGTATCTTTGCAAACATATACAGAAGTAGGAGAGACGCTTCTGCTTGAAAAGCTTTATAAGATTTGACAGGAAATATGGCAGCACTAGAAGATTGATTTGGTTCCCTGTTTTTAACCCCTGGGGTGACAAGTTGTATTAGAAAGTGGCTATTCATTGTAAATTTAAAAAGTGTAAGTTATTTCCTATAAAAATTCTTCGTTTTCCCATGTTCACTGAGGGCTAAGCTGTAGACAGTGTTCATGCATACCATTGCTAAGGCTATCTTAACAAAATGTACCAGCCTTAGTCTTTTATTGGTGCCTAGACCAGCCGAAAAAGAGATATGACAGCATATTCTGTAACAAACTGGAAGGCAGTAGTATTTGATACTTCAATCCCCAAGGTTTGAATCCTCACAGGAGGATTACAAGAATAAAATTTTAAGGTTGCAAAAGCAGGTCAATTTTCTACCTTTCCCCATTCTTTGGGAAGAGATTTTATTATATTATTTTTGGCTTTCCTGATACTTTCCTGATGCAAATCACTCTCAAAGCCTTGTGTGATCATATTCAATGGGACCTTGTATGCGTATTTCACAGGTCTGAATTACTGTTGTTGCAGCAGTATGCAGCCTCCTATGTTGTTGCTCTGGCTATTTAAGTAACATCATTATGAGAAATAGAGCTAAAGGTTCTTGGTGTTGCAACTGATTTCATGTAGCCTGTAATGTGTACTTCTTCACTTTTGAATAAATGGAATTGTTTGGGTAGTTTTTCTTTTGCTAATTGCTTCTATTTGTTGCTTAGGTTTTTAGGTCAGAATAATCTTAGTAGCACATGTACTCTGCACTGATAAAAAAAAAATAACCAGAATGCCAAAATCTGATAGCTGTAGCCAACTTTTGCTTGTTAGTCCTACCACCTTTATAAAAAGAATGAAACATCAGATTATTAATTCCCATTGTAGTCTGTAAAAAACACCACAGTATGATGCTATACTGTTTAACTTCTCATGTGTTCTATCTTGCCACCAGTTTTCTAACTATTTAGATGTCAGTATGGTTATTTTGGTATCTAAGGCTAATGATAGCAGAAGCCTCATGAAAAGTTTATGTCAACTCTCCTTTTTCATTTAAAATAACTTGACAGATAGATATTTTCCAGGCACAGCCATTTTGCTGTTATTAATTCTAATTCATGCACTGCATGTTTCTGATTTCCAAGATTTAACTGTCATACTTTGTTCAACCCACATGCCTTTTGGTTCTCCTGTATGTCATTTGCATAACAGTGAACATTACATTCACTCCACAGGAATTCTCAAAAAACATCCTCCATTCAAGATGACTTCTAAAGCAAAGTTATTCTGGATTTGTTAAAGTGATTATGTGGAGCACAAATGACTATGATGATTCAAAGATAAAAACCAGCGTATGAACATTGTAGTCTATGACATTTCCCTCTGCTGAAATCACCAAGAGCTGGCAGATTCCATTGCATTTATAATTAGAATGATTATATTGTAATTCAAGATGTGTTCTTCAAAAAGTTGAAGAGAATGAGTTTTATTACACCCAAAGCTAGGTGAACCCAATAAGCTTACCTATGTGAGGCAGATGTCAGTTCAGATATAGATTTATTTTGCTTTTTTTCATAATTCAATTATAAATCAGAAATGTTACACCAAAACAAATTAAACATGGCACAGAATAAAGAAATCAAACTTCAAACAGAAATGTCCATAAACCCAAAGAGTTCCCATGTACAATTATTTAAGAGTTAGTAGTTTATTTAATTCTTAATTATTACATCTTGGATTTACTTCACAAAAAATGAGTGGACTAAAACTACAGAACTAAATTCAAGAAGTGGCAAAACAATTTCAGAAATTAATGTGCATGAGTTTAATGAAAACATTCAAATTACTAAATCTCAGTTTTAAAATCTTTATCCTACAAGCTGTATATATAAAAAAAATGTCACATGATACCTAATACTATCAGCTCAAAAGAGAGACAAGTTTGCAAAGAATAAAATAATTTATTCTTGAGAGATTACAAAATATACAGACACCCTATACATGCTCACAAAGAAGGTATCGCCTCTTTTATGCTTGTAACTCTCACTAACTTTTATCTTTCCTTACCATTTAAGTAGTCAAGGTATTACACCTTCTGATATTCAAGAATAAAATAAGATATAAGTGGGAATGATTTAGGCACTTGATCTGCAAGAAGAGGGACTCAAAGGGGATGACCCAACTTGTACTTCCTGGCTCTTTCACCAGTGGAGAGCTGCACATGTTTCAGAAGACAGAAGTTGATCCTATAACCACAGCTATATGACTGCATGTGACAAACTATGCCCCACACTTTAATCCTCAGTATATAGATTAATATAGAATGTTAGATGCCCAAAACAACAATACCATAACAGATAATTTAGAGGTTTCAGAGTAGCAGCCGTGTTAGTCTGTATGCACAAAAAGAACAGGAGTACTTGTGGCACCTTAGAGACTAACACATTTATTAGAGCATAAACTTTTGTGGGCTACAGACCACTTCATCATGCATAGAATGCATAGATGGGATGCATAGAATGCATAGAATGCATGCATAGGATGCATAGAATGGAACATATTGTGCGTGTGTATATATATACATATATATATATATATCTTAAAGCTTATGCTCTAATAAATGTGTTAGTCTCTAAGGTGCCACGAGTACTCCTGTTCTTTTTGTAGACAAATTTTTTAAAAAGCATAATATTGCAGTAATATATTCAGTTTCACTGTATGGCTTACCTGAATCTTCCTTCTCTATTTATATTGTTATAACTAAAAATGCAATGTTCTGAGAACCTCAGAAAACACTATAGAGATCTTTCATTAATATACAGTTTTCAGAAATGGTTGGTGTTCAATCACTACTACCCTAGTGTGTAACGTCTTTGAATAGAAAAGTGACAGTTATTTTAACATTTGGTTATGATACACAAGACCTTATTCTTTTTGTAATAAATGGCAGATTACACTCTTGGAATGCTGTCAAATGATTTCACACCCACTGATTTTGCTTTATTGGACATCTGATACTTGCTCGCACCATTTGGTATTCTTCAGCAGACCCTGACTGTAACATAAGCAGGAGTATAACAGGAAAACAACCTTTCAGTGGAGTTTCCAAACTAATGAAATAACATGAACTTACCATATTCCAGCCTGGGTAGAGGTAGTCTGTCCCAACAAATTCAAAATAGTGAGCAAAACCTTCTTTTAGCCATACATCTTCCCACCATACTGGAGTCACAAGGTCACCAAACCACTACAAGGAAAGTTCAATCATACAACATAAAATGTTGTTTATATATGTGTGATTTGTACACAAAACCAGCACTACTAGGTTTATTATTCATAATAATGACAATATGTTATACTTATATCACACCTTCCATCCAAGGATCTCTAAATGTTTTACAAAATACCAATGAACTAAGCTTTACCTGTGAATTAGCTAAGTATCAGATGAGGAACATTAAGTGTCTTGTAGTAGGTTGTACAAGACATCTCTGGGAAATTAGGAACAGAACCCAGATCTCCCAAGTTTTAGCATTTTTTAGCTTTCTGTAAGGATGTCTATTCAGATCAAGTTTGTTCACTGGAATAACATTGGGAGCTCATTTTTACAATGGTGCATGAGTATTTGACTGTGTGATACCCACTGATGTTAATGGGAGTTGAATGAGTAAATCATTGTGCACTACTTTGAAAATATATCTCAATGTCTCTGAAGTATTTTTTTCTGAATGAATAACTAAAGTCTGTATCTGTAAACATTACTGGTAGTTTTCTATGCAATTAGAAAATGAGGTGAAGCTAACATCATAAGAGATAATTTTGAACTTGCATGTGGTCACAAACTATTAAAATAAACAGAGACAGAACAGCAAATGGATATTCTAGAGAAAGAATGACTGATGTGAGATTACAGAATCAGCTACTGATGCTGCAATTAGAATGGCGAGTGTATGAAAAAAAAAGAGTTGGGCAGTGGTCTATTTGTTTCCATAACTATGTGTTTGTTTGGAAACTCTCGGTAGGGAATGAATGAGCTGCCGTACATCTGTGCATCACTATTCATGCAAAAGGAATGGTGGTAGTATAGAGGCAGGTATAAGTGCTGTGACTGGAGATTGTGGGTCCAGTGAACAAGGGAGGCAGTGCAAAGTGCATAGCAAAGAGAGATTAACGTTATCAGATTGGCAGTATTGGGTTTCAGCAGCCAACAGCTAGCACCTGAATGAGTGAAGATAAATGTAATGAAGATCTAGGAAGAGAACTGCAGATGGGGTTGACAAAAGTGATCTTGATGATACTTTTTATGCCAATTGAGAGTGAAATTAAGAGAACAGATCATGGAAACCCACTGATCAATAACTCTTGGTATTATTTAAGTAAATACAGACAATACGCTTAGCTCTCTAAAAGACTAATAAGGCAGTCCATGTCCCAAAGAATATACAGTTAAAAAGATAGATAAAAAAACACACTGGAAATCCATATGCACACATAATATACCCCAAACTGTGGAGAGTTAAGGGAATATATTTTGACCACAAATAACTTATAATGAAAAAGGATGAAATAATATGTGATAGGTTTATATTCATGGATTATGATAAGATTATTCAGAAAATACAAAACAAGTATTAGAAATAGTCAGGGAGATTTTGTTTAAAAAACCCTAGTATTAAAGTTGATAATACTGAAATAACATTTGTTAACATATGTTCTTATAATTTAGAAAGGATTAATAAAATTTTAGAAACACTGGGATGTTGTTGATTAGATTAGATAAAAATATATTTGTCTTACTTAAGGAATTACCTATGATTCCTTTCTAGAAAAGCAGAAACATATATTCTAATATATTCAAAATATTATTATTTTTCCATAGCATCTCATTTCTTACTCATTCTTACTCCTGGGAGTAAGATTTTTCCTGTTTATCAAGTAATAATTGCAATAACATGATTACAGGTACTCAATTTTTTAAATATTATGGATCCCCTATCCTGTTTGAACTTCTTTAATAATATTATATTTGTATGTGATGGTGGGCAACTAATGTAAGTTGGTATCAATATCTCTACTGTTGATTAATTTCCTGTTCATGACCTGTGAACAGTGTGATTCTTTCTCAGACGATGAATTTGTTTGGATCTGGAGAAGATGCTTTTGTGTGGAAACATTATGTATTTTTCCGCTTGTTTTTAAGTATTTATTTAATTATATACAAAATATGTTAAACAGGAAGTTTGAAATGTCAAGAAATTAAAACTTAGGAAATGCCAGAACTGAAGTTACCCATGGAATCTTAATCAGCTTCCCTAATGCATATGTATTATGACAGTTTTGCCAAGCAACAAACAGAAGCCAATGGCAGAGCACAGAAATAGAGTGAATTCTCCTGGATCACAGACCAGTGCCTTGAACACATGGAAATATTTTTTTTTCTAAAACCCTCTGCCTCAATTCACTATCCATCCCCAAAACTAAATGACACCGGGGTCTTTAGGACAGCACACTGTGAGGACACGTAATTAAAGATGTGTATCACACACAAGAGGACTCAACTAAGGTTACTCGGACAATTTTAATTCTAGCATTTCCTAATTTTTGAGTGCATAGTTTTGTAACCTTCACATTCATTTATGAGATTTTTAAAAATGCAATAGCTTAGCTTTTTGAAAACAGAAAACTGAAAAGGGTAACTTCCATCCTGTTTACCCCTGCCACCTTTCAGTGTAGGTTATCAGCAGGATTTTACCCAGAATCTTTAGCTCTGAAGCACAAATCTGGTAACAGCAATGGGCTGTTATCCTCTCTGCAACCCAGTCATTTAGGATGACCAGATAGCAAGTGTGAAAAATTGGGACAGGAGGTGGAGGGTAATAGGTACCTATATAAGAAAAAAACCCCAAAATCGGGACTGTCCCTATAAAATCGAGACATCTGGTCACTCTACAGCCATTAGAGGATGATATAGAGCATACTTTCCCAGTGGCTTACCTAAGAGGTAGAAAAATATTTTGAATGCTGGGGACCAGGATTCCTACTTCTGGGGGTGAGTGTGGTCTAGTAGCTATAAACGGCACAGCCAAGCACACAGATCTGGCATATCCACTCTGTAAGGCAAAGTGAGTAAGTGGATGAGACTTATATCTGCCACGTCAGAGATGTGGCTTCTACTACATCTGCCAGAGGTAAGCTTGTGCTTCCTCTCAGGTATCCTATCTGCAAAAAGGGGGTGAGAACTTACTCAAAATTAAAACTGTGAAGTGCAATGAATTATTAAGAGCACTCAGTTGAAGAACACCTTCATGCATCCCAAAGGGTATTTTGCAGCTTCTCCGTTGGCTCTGTGCCATCTTGAGCTGTGCAGAATGCTCTGTGGGGCCTAAGAATATACTAATATAAGCAGCTCGCCCCTGACATCTAGTGATGCACTGGGGGAAAAGACTTTAGGAGCAGATCGTATTGCATAGACACACCTACTCTGCCTAGGTGTTCAGCAGACAGACATGCTTTGCCAAAGCGATCAGTTTTGGCTGGTTTTGAGTTACAATTCACTTTAGCATTGAATGTAGGGGTTATGAAATGTTATCCTTATTGTATAACTAAGGGCAGCAGAACTATACTTCGCATGCCTTGACTGAGGGGCTCACTCTAAACTGAACCTCACTTGCTAAGGAGGGGGTAAAGATGCCAAATCTCACTGAAGATGAGAGGGGATGGGTATGAGCGTTCCCACCTAATGGTGTGGATGCTGCCTAAAGAGTCCTCGACACCATGTGACCCGCCCCTCTCCAGTTTAAAGGTGAGCTGATCAGATTCAATTCAGAGTCCTTGTTTCTATTCAGTGATCACTAAAGCTCAAATCACTGATGGGCAGTTCTGGTATGGGGACAGTGCTGCAGTGAAAAAAAAAATGAAGAGGCAGCAGCACAGAAGTTCCCTGCTACCCAGTGAAATCACTAAGAGCTCGACAGGGCACGGCAGAGGCAGCATGGAGAGACAAGCAGCAGCAGTGATAACAGCGGCAGAGATGTGTTCTGGCAGAGATAGCTGCAGAGGTGGCAGCAATCAGCCACTTGTGGCAGAGATAACAGCGGCAGCTCAATGTCCCCCCTTTTCAGGGATGAAAGGTGGACTCATGTGAATGCACCTCTGAACTCTCAACCAACTGTGAGTGGGGTGCAGTGGAGGAAAAGAGAGGAGTGGCATGTGAAAGACTTTCACACTGCGAGGTGGGAAACTTAGGCAGGGGACACTGACCAATATAATGTGGAGTGGGTGTTTGCTTCAATTTACATGCTTTTGAATCTGGTAGTGGTGTATTCCCAAATTAATGCTGGATTCCTTTTCCCTTTTTAATAAATGTTTCCTTTGATTATACACTGAATCAATGCTTGTGACTGGGGAAGTATCACCTCTTAAAGTCACTCCAGGGTGGTGTTAGTGTTTTCCCAGATTACGGGGTGGGAACTCAATCCGGTTCTGTTTTGTATTATAAAAAGAATCCCCTAGCTATTGAACTAGATATATATATATTTTCTTACTACATGTTCCATTCGTGTATATATATATATATATGGAAGGTGGAAGTTGCCGTACAAACTGTAAGAGGCTAGATGAGTAACTGAGTATATATATCTCTTCTTACTATATGTTCCATTTGATGAAGTGGGCTGTAGCCCATGAAAGCTCATGCTCTAATAAATTTGTTAGTCTCTAAGGTGCCACAAGTACTCCTGTTCTTAGAACAGAAATAATATTTCCTTTTTTCTGTTTTGTCTATTTATACTGTAAAAACTTTGGGGCAGGAACTCTCTCTTATTGTGTGTTTGTACAATTGTGCCTTTAGGCACCATTATAATAAAACAACAAAGAATGATGTCAGCTGGAGGGAAAGACTTACAAGGAAAGAGTAAAAGAGCTAAATACATATAGAGGCTTGTTCTCATTTACACTAAGGCCATCTTCACTGCACTCTGGCAATGTAAGATGGCCTTAAAGTAAACAAATGCATTTTTCACCACCCCACCCCACCCCCCCCAGCATTAGTTTAAATGAGGATCAGACCAATAAACTTAGCAAATTGTTGATGTGATAATTTACCACAAACATTTTAAGTATGGATCAGCTTGGAAAGAGAGCAAATGATCTAAAGTGGCACAAGGGAAAACTAGAAGTAATTAGAAGAATGTAAGAAAAAGGAAAATTCAAGCTAACTATATGGAAATAACTTACAACACTGAGATTTATTGAATTGTAGACTAGTATCCAAGGGCAGTGATGGAAACTCTATAATTTCAAACATTTAAAACAATAATAGAAAAAGCATTAGAAAACGTACCATAGGGAAGAATCCTATACTAACAGATGGGATAGACTAGATGACCCAATATGTGTTTTCTATTCCTAATTTCTAAGGTTCTATGATTTTTACACTCTATTGTATACTGCTTTATTGTACTATCTAATAAAGAATTTGTAACAAAGTAAAGGATCATACTGAGATTAAATCAGCAACAAACTCCAAGAAACATATAATGTTTTAGTTGAGGACTCAATTTTTACCTACACTTTCAATGTGAAACACAAATATGAACTAAACATTATAATTTCCAGGTTTACATATCAGAATACGCAATACAAAGTTAGTATTTAAATGTTATTTTTTATTTTGAAAAAGTACTAAGAATGTACATTGCTTTTTAAAAGATCCTGTGTAAAGTCACAGATGTAAGCCACGCTGATTACACAGTAGGATTTTATTCATTTTAACCCAGAGGCTATTATTATGCCTGTTACCAGTGCAAAAAAGGGTTTCCTGTCCCTGTAGCACAGTTCTTTAATAACATTTGCATGCAACTCAATATTACTGAACACTCGTAATGTGCTTAGTTTGAGATAAGAAGATGGAAAACAGAAATGTGAAATAAATTGTAATATGGGTCTATTGCAAAGTTTCCTAATTTATATGAGAGTTTCAATACACACAGAGACAAAATATCCATAATTTGTGAAAGAGGGTCAGTGGCAGAATAAAAAAAATACTGCTTCTTAAGTATGTGTGTGTTGGGAGAAGGTGACGATCAAATTGATTTCAGCCAAAGCAAATTTTGACATGAACATCAACTCAACCTAAATCTGCTACAGTGCTGTAATAAATCATTTTATATGGCTATCAATGTACTTACCATATATATACACACAGCACCATCATAATAATCAGAGGAAAGGGACAAGTTTGAGACAATATTGATTGAACACAGAATGCAGAAAGGCTAGTGGGTGGCAGCATTCACAACCTAAACTCAACATTAGAAAGTTTATTCATTCCCACTCATTTGCTCTTTTGCATTGTATCTGATTTTTCTGGATTTCTGCATTTTTGTGACATATCTTAGAGCTCTCCAAGTTATTTTCAATACAGCTATAACAAATATGTGCAATTATTTGTGTAAGAATATCAGTTTGAAACAGAATACATTTGATCTCTCAGGCTTGTACCAAGTTCTCATAACTGATTGCATGTCTCATACCTGGTGGCATAGTTCATGTACAATAACCATGGTGACATCCAGTAAGTAGGATATAGAAGAAATGCTTGGATCCAGCAGTATTCTTTGCTCCACAAAAACACTTAGTCCCCAGTTCTCCATAGCAGCATATGGATGCTTAGGCACAGCTAATAGATCTAGAAACAGAACAAAATGTGTTTTAACATGCTTGTGGAAGCTATTATGCTCTAAAGTTATTGTAAGTAAAAGTTATAAACCATTAGGTTTTTCTTAATAACATCTATGTAAAAAGTAAGCTGTTCATTTGAGTTCTCCCCTTACAATGTTATCTATAAAAATCATTTTAATAAGAATAGTTTCTTTGGTTCTTACTTCATTATTTGTTCTCTCATATCTTATGATTTCCATCTTGTAACACAGTCAAATACTGGATTTTTAATGGGAGTAGATTTTGTATATATTATTTACCTTTTAAAATATCCACTCTATTGCTTATTTATTTATATTAATTTATTTAATGCCATTCATGCCCCAGGTCCATTACACAAAACAATAACACAGACCGCCACCAAACACAACATGAATTTTATTCCTTGTTGACACTGACTTAGTCGGGGACATCTTGTATATCAAAGATGCTTGTCAGTAAAGGCAATGGATAACATCCACGGAAGTTCTGAAGTAATACTTCACAATGACTACCTTCAAGATGACAGGTGACCATTCAAATTAAATTCTTAAAATAGCAGGTACTGTACACTGAAGCCCTATTCTGTGTGTAGTATTACTGGCAGACACGCTCTGGGGGAAGAAAGAATTCTGACAATTCTCAAACGTATCTTTCCCTTTTTCTCTTTCTAGGACTCCTGAAACCACTGGAGCAATTCCATAATGACACAAAGACTGACAAAACATAAAGATGAGAATGGGGCCAGCCTTTAAGCACACAGCAGAAAGAGGGCAGGGGACTTCTCCCAATAGTATCTGGGCTCAACAAGTGGGCAGAGGAGAATGCAAGGTCCACTCAAACTTGACAGAAATTTTACTGTAAAAAGGTGAAAAGTATGTAACTTGCCTTACGGATGGGAGTAAACCTGGGTTTACTGGAGGATGACTTATTTGGCTTCTCTACCCAGATGAATAAAAGTACCATATGGCTAACAACAATTCTATCAATTCTAAGATATACATTTCCCAAGGTTGCTTATTTCAGGTTTAGGAAGGATACAGGAATATGTGGTACAATAGGCCAAGAAAATGGGCCACCAGTGGGAGTCTCACTGCAGAAATCGAAGAAACACTGTATGAATTTAGAACTTTCACATATGCCAGTCTCAAGTAGCTCCACAGGTGATCGTCAAGTAAAGCCCAGGCTTGCCTCCATTGAAGTCAAAATAGTCACTGACCACAGCAGGAGCAGGAGAAGACTCCAGTAGCTACTTCAATATTCAAAATAACTAGAAGTATCCCAATTGCAGAGTCAGGATGTGATGCTGTATGATTAAAGATGACCATTTATAGCATTGATATTACCACTGTTCTATAATTGCAACAAATCTTGCACAAAGTATGTCATGTAAGGTATCAATGGAAAAATTACAATTTTCTAAGTATGATTATCTTGTTTATATGCATATGTCATCTTCGTATTTGAAGTTATGAATATTGGTGATGTACTTGCATCTAAAACATGTTTGTTCCTGGCTGATACACCCCAGATAGAATTTACATTAGGGCTAGACAGCTGTGTTGATGGCACATCAAGGACACTCCATTCTCATAATGGGACATTGAAGCAACTCATCCTATCCAGATACCTCTTCCTGAGGATGTCTCAAACAGCAGGGAGCCAGTGGCCACTCCCTGCAATTCAGCAAACCTTGTTGGGCCAGTAACTTCCCAGGCAACTGGGCTGTGGGATTTCTTTGGGACAGTATATTTCCAGGCACATGATAGAGGATATAGAAGACACCTGAGACATCTCTATTTTGCCTCTTTCTTGCTCTAATTCTCTGGACTATGGATTTACAGCTAAAAGGAGCATCTTCAACTATGAACTGAGGACCTTCCAATTTTTTGGAAGTTAGCAGAGAGACTTTTGCAAACCAGCAGTCTATTCCATCACAGCACCAAACCTGATAAAGGACTTCACAACCATTTATATGTATATGACCTATTAATCATTTATAACTCTCTTTTCTTTTATTAATAAATCTTTACTTAGTTTACTAAGGATTGGCTGACAGTGTGATATTTGGGTAAAATCTGAAATACATACTGATCCTTTGGGATCAGTAAGAACCTGGTGAAATGGGTTCTATATTACTATATTAGATTAGGTCATTTTACTGTATTAGATTGGGTCATCTGGATGGGAGTCAAGGACTGGAATGCCTAAAGAGGACTGTGTTTGGCTTCTGGTTAACCAGTGTGTCACTGCAGAAGCTCTTTTGTTACGGGTTTGGTGACTTTAATTATAGAGTAAACCACCAGTTTTGGGGATGGTCTACCCAGTCTGCCCCGAGTGTGGCATTCTCAGTGTCTATCCCAGGCACCAGGTCACACAGAAACTTCACCGGTACGTAGAAGTAGCTATTGTAATGACACAATTAAACAAACAAAAAAGTGTGACTCAATAGTCCTAGACCTCGCTACTATAGTAACTTCAAAATAACATTTTTTTAAACATTTTGAAGTATACAGATTGTTTGGAATCACTGCAGTTAGTTATAATTGACATGTGAAATACAGGTACAAACAATTGAGCCAAAACAGAGAAACCAAAAGTTCCTGGGTGAGATCTCAGTGAGAGTGGTGAGATCCAGGCCTCACTGAAGTCCACGGCAAAACTAACATTGACTTCCAGACCCCCCAGTCTATTGGAGAACTAACTGCTTTGCTAGCAGCAGGTAGATTGTTGATGACAGGACAGCAAAGCATTTATGAAGCCTCAAACTACTCGCACATTAAAAGTTAAGCATGTGCGTAAGTGCTTTATGGAACTGATAAAGTGATAACAGAACAGTAGAGTGCTTGGGGGCCACGCTGGTTTCCAGAAAATATTGCTATGTTAATGCTCTTGGTTGCCTCTGTGTCCTCCCCCCCACCCTAATATGGGTAATTTCAGGAGTCTTTCAAAGCCCATAGACATGGTATTAAAACACTTAACATATCATAGGGTACACCTCAGTGCTTGGAAATATTCACATTTTTCCTAACTGAGAGGGATTGGATCCAATGCACACTGAAGTCCCATTGCTTTTGATGAGCTCTGAATCAGGCCCTGAATATTTCTGTTATATAACTAGACTATTCTGTCAAAAAATCTGAGTGCCAATGGATAAGTGATATTTTGCAATGGGAGATCTTGATTCTGTAGATTTTGTTATTGCTACTCAGATTGACATTGTCTTTGAATAAAACTTCCAGTATATGCTTGATCTTGTGACATAAGAAATCCATATCCATAACTGGGAATTCAGTAAATTAAACTTTTGGTTCAGGAGCCACAGTGTTTCAGGTTCAAGTCCCAACAAAAGAATCTGGTTTTACTTCTTATTACACCAATAGGAAATTAGGGATGGTATATTGTGTTGCTGAAGCTGCCATCCATTAAGATTCCTTCTGTATTTTTTTAAGGAACAGGGTGAGACACAGTTCTATCTTGACTTAACACAATAGCAAAAAAAGGCGATGATGCCCATGTTTTGATAGAAATACCTTTCACACGTTGTACTGCTTAGACTGTTCTGTACTAACCAGAAAATGTGAGCTGCTGGATATAGAATAGCTACTGTGTATGGTGCATCCTGTTATTCTACTACCTATTTAATTAAATTATTTGTAAAGCACTTGTGAATGTTTGATTATGTGGAAATCGCTGTAGAAATAGAAGTGCTTGTTATTACTGACAAAGAATAATATCCTCATACAACATAAAACTGTTACTTGAGATTTCCTGATACAGCAGTGCAGAGAATCCTATGCTCTACTGACATAATAGAGGGCTTCCACCTCTTAACCTTCATAAAGACTAAATTCATGACTTAGAATAAAAACTATACAGTCAAAATAAAGTCACCAGAAATGAAATAAAGGAGAAAAGGTGCAAGATCTTGACACTATAATGTACTGCGCTGTCGAATGGTAAAAATACAATTATTCAATAGCAAGGAAAGCATTTAGATGTGTTTGATTGACATTCAGCTCTCTGAGAGTCTGATGGAAAGCATTCTAACAATAAAAATTGCATGTAACATCACAGAATCTTATTTCCAAATATTTAATTGTCTTCATAATTATGTGAGTTCAACATTAGTATATAATTGCCTGATCTTATTAGTGATTATAGTCATGATACAAAATAGAAACTGTCAATTTAACATTGAACCATTTAAGCTGGTCTTAAAGATCCTCTACCCTAAAAGTTGCATTCTTATCCTTACCTATGATACTTACACTCACACTCCTCTGATTTCAATTTAATCTGGACAAATAATGGTGCTTTTTCATTTTTCTCATTTATTTATGCCAGATCCCTTGACACCCACAACTGAGAAAGCATGAGGTCCTCGTTCCTGCACAACTGAAGTCAGTGGGAGCAGGATCAGACTCTAGGTGTGCTTAACTGGAAAGCAAGATTCCTGCCCCTCAACAGGAATGCCCTGCATCTGGGCCTTTTCTCCCATTCTTCTGTCAGTCTCCTGCATTCTTCCACTAACCCATTGGCTTCTCCTTTCCCTGCATCGAGACATTCCTTATCCAATGAGAAAGTTGTCAGAGATACTTGTATACATTTTTATTATTGTTATATATCTCTCTCTGTGGGTTTGGTGGTTATTGTATTGCTGACTGGAAAGTAGCTAAGGGTTAAATCCTGTAGGAACTCAAAACAAGGGCTGTAGACAGAGTCCAACTGCCTGGAGCTCTGATGGACAATACCAGAAATCCACTTCTGACGATGACCTCTATCCCATCTGGAGAAACACATAAACCAGTTTGACTAGGTTCAGGAGGCCTGCTCAAAACCTCAGGAAAGCTTCAGGTGGGAACTTTCATACAAAGGACCTTTGAAGGGATAAAAGACAGCTGGTGTCCTGAGACAGACAAACACTGACTGGTGGGCCTACCAGTCTGGGAAGGGTGAAACAAGAGTAAGAGAAAACAAAATCTATATTTATCCAAGATGCAATGCTATCTTTCTCTGGGATGCAAATTTACTTCAAGCCTCTGGTGTCAGTTTGGCAGCTCTGGGACACAGCTACTTGTGCATGTCAAACAGGAAGTAAAACCTTAACCCCAAAACCAGTTATTCATACTCTTTCCGCAACCTTTTTGGAAATCTTGGAACAGTTGGGTGTGAAAGGTAAAACTGCTCTCACACAGCTTTAACTTCTGTGACCAGCATATATGAGCAAATCACCCTAGATCTCACTGACTTTTGTAACAGCACTGATATCATTCTTCACCAGTGTATCCCATGTCTTAGTCATAAATTGGTCTTTTTTCCACAACACCAGGTACATAGCACATGTATTTATTATCCACATGTTTTCCTGGAAATTCATAACTTTTGCTAGAAAAATCCCACTCTCCAAAACTGTTTTGAGTTAATCTGCATTCTTCTGGTAATATTCTGTTTTCAAAGCTTCTTGTAATGTTGTATATAAAGGTTGTTGTCAAAAAATATTGTTTATAGCAAGGATTTATTCTGTTGAGACATTCTGCTACCCAGTTCTCATTAATCTGAACCATTCCCTTGTACTGCTAATTGGTGGAGGATGCTTCTCTATAGCAGAATACCTTTTAATGAGCCACATACACTTTAAGGGACACCATCAACTAGAAAAAGTCACAGTTCTGGCTGAAAATGTTGTGTCCACTGTAAGTTAAAAGTAATACTTAAGAAGTTAGTAAAAATTAATTTCTCTCTATTTTTTCAGTTTGTTTACTTCTAACAAAAATCTATGAGCAGGTAATTTCACTTTTTATTTTATAGAATCATAGGACTGGGAGGGACCTTGAGAGGTCTTCTAGTCCAGTCCCCTGCACTCAAGGAAGGACTAAGTATTATCTAGACCATCCTTGACAGGTGTGTGACATTCTGTACCTTGGGGGAGCACCCCCCACACACCCATATTCCTCATCTGTATATAACTGTGGTATTACATATAAAGCATGCCTTGTAAGGTATCAGAGGAAAGGTTATGTATGATCTGCTGAAAGTCATTTCACTATCAATATATGCATATCATTAATGCATGTGAAGTTATGAGAATCGTGTTGTATGGTTGTCACTAAAATATGCTGTAAATTGGGGAACCAGCCAGATATTAGCTCCCCAGCGGCAACAGCAAGGAAAGCAACCAATGCCCAGGCGGGGTGTGAAAAAAACCATCAACAGCCATTGTCCAGCAAGGGAGCTACAATTCAATGACTCACATGCATGAGGCCACATCAGGAGGATTGCTCAACCTTGCCTGGAGACTCAGCAATGCACCCAGACATATCTGGACTTGTGTTTTACAAGCCCATGGACTGAGGGTATAAAACCGAACACAGGAGGCCCATGCTGGGCCTTTCTCCTTCACCCACCTACACTGCAAGCAACAAGGACACTCTGAAGACTCGAACTGAGGGGACTGGCCCAGATTTCAAGGGTGAAATCTATGTACTATGAACTGCAATATCCAGTGGGGTGAGAAAAACTGCTTAGTCTAGTTGTTACCCAGTCTAATAGAGTTGAGAGGTTAGACTGCGTGCTTATATTTTATTTCTGTTGGTAACTAACTCTGACTTTTTGCCTATTACTTAAAATCTATCTTTTCTAGTCAATAAAGTTGTTTAACTGTTTATCTTTACCAGTGGGTTTGCCTGAAGTGTTTGGTAATCTGCTCAGGTTTGCAAAGGCTAATGTATGTCCACTTTCCAGAGATGAAGTGGTGAACCAATTAATAATTCTGCACCGCCCATCTTGAGCAGTGCAAGACGGTATATTCCTGAGATACAGTGCTGGGAGCTGGGGGGATTTGGCTCTGGTGCCTTTCTCTGTGTGATTCCTAAGTGGCTCTAGGAGCATTCATGCAGTATAGCTGGGTGTGGTGGGGCTCCACATGCGGTTGTGCTGAGTGATCACAGAGCCTGCAGGGGCTCGCTGCTTGTCACTAGCAAGGCATTGTGAGAGACAGCCCAGGCTGGAGAGAGTTCAGGGGGCACAGAGGTCCCACAGTCCCAGGCTCCACCTTGGTGGGATCCTGTCACAAGATGTTTGTCTAACATATATAAAATCAGTCACCCCCTTTCTTCTAAACCAGAGCCTAATTGAAAGCCCTCTAAAGTCAATGGAAGGACTCCAACTGACTTTAACACATGATGGATAAAAATCAATTAAAAAAAATAAAAATCACATTCCTTTTATTTAAAATGTTTTATTATGTAAATTATAATCTATTTTTCTTTTTAAAAATAAACTTGTTTAAAATAAAATCAAAATTAATAAAAATACATTAAAACCTAAACTTATTATAATCTCTCCAAATATTTAAATAAAAAATAAATATGCTGAATCTATTAGCCATTTTCAAAAACTGTGAGTTAAAGGCTGCTTTTCTATATAAAGACAGAATCATGGGGGAGGGGAATCTAACTTTTGAGGACAAGTTTTATAAATATGGCAAAATAGGTCATATACTATATTAAGAGCTTATTTAAGAAAAATAAATTTTATATGCTGTTATATGTTTAATTTAATTCCAGTTACCATCTTAATGCAGCTTGACACAAATCATGAGGAAAAAGTTAATTGTCTAGTAAAGAAGCAATATATCATTCACCATTTTCTAACATATTAAAAATGTACAATTAATTAATAAGAATCTGAAAATATTAAGTTATATGGTTGCTTAAATAAATGTATATAGTTATAGTGTTGTACTCTCTTGCGTAGTGAGAAGATGTACCAAATCTAGTGTAAAGGTTCTATTTAGTTATAAATCAACATGTTTTAATGGGATTTAATGAGAATGCATCTTTCTTTAGAAAGTAACAAGTAAAATGGAAAAGTTGATTAAAATTGATTATTTAAATCGAGGCTTTTCACTTGGTGATTTAAATCGCCTTGATTTAAAATCAATCCATCTGCTTCAATGCTGCAGCAGAAAAGCACTTCTAATTTGTTTTTTAAATGATTTTAAAAGAATAGGACAAACTGGCCTGCATTGTCAGAATTGACTAGTGAGTTTGGGTGTCCAACTTGAGACGCCCTTCAAACAGGCCTGATTTTCCAAAACTACTGAATCCCTGCCTTCTGAAAGCCTGGGCCCTTTAAGCTGTCTCAAATTGGACACCTAATAACTGAGGTACCCAAAATTATTAGTAACTTTTGAAAATTTAGGCTGCTATTTTAAGGGACTTCTGATGTCTTTACTTGAAATACTGTACACATTCAAATTCACACCAGAGGGTAATCATATTATTTGGTGGCTCTTTGAGTAACATTTCTATCTATCCATTTTCTTATTTTGTCACCCATCACCATATTATTTGAGTACCTACCCTAGACAACATCTTTCTATACATAAGATATGCACTGAAAGGATATATGGACATAAGTCTATGGAGCTAGCATAAGGGTCTAAGTCTATATGCCATTAGTTCAGTCAAAATCAAATAGCTTGTTGCAGACCAGACCCTGAGGAAAAATCATTGACACACAGCAGTTTACAGTTGATTTTTTTATTGCTTCTTATTGCACTACAAAGTATTACCTAACATTAACTGGCATAAACAATGGCAGAGATTTTCAGGGAGCTTTTGATATAAACAGCAGATGCTAAATGCCATGTGAATGTTAAAGTTTCCAAGAGGAAAAAAATAATGGAGGGAGAAAAAAAATCTATCAGAAGAAAAATAAGTAAAATATAAGTAGTAATTGGAAAGAGAAACCATGATACCATTTCAGACTACTGAGTCTGATACTTAGTGAAAGCCAGTATATAATTTAAGAAAATAAAACAGCAACCCATTGATTTAGTATTTGACATGCATATTATTAAATGACTTTAGATTTTTATAACCCCGGTCCATAGATCACAGCTTTACATTTCAAAGAGCATCAAATCATTCAATGTTGAATTGAAAAATGAATTCAATGTCCCATTAAAGCTGAATTATGTATCATCTTGGTTGTATTGATTGGAATATGAACAGTCTTTTATTTTAAACAATATCTGCATATATATTATGAATTGCTGTGTAATAGTGAGTATGAAAAAGTACCTTCCACAAAATTTCTAGTGAAGAAAGGTATTATAATGGTTTATATAAAAGTTTCTCTCCTTTGAATTCTGCTACTTATATTCTAAACATTCTTCTTCAGCGTATATTAGATCAAAGACACACAGACAGAATGAACACTGAGGCAGAGACTGAACTGAACTTAGGCTTTTGCAATTCCAAGTTACAGTACCAGTACATGATGTGCATCTGCTATGATACATAAGACACATATCAAAAAAAGAAATATACTCTTATTCCCAAATACGTGAAAAAGGGAATTCTGTAGCCTTCAGAAAATGCAATTTACTAAAATACTAACTACTATGTTTAGTAAATACTAAAAGCACTGACATGATGGAAAATTGCCAACAGCCATTTTCCTAACGCCATAGTTAATAGAGCATGAGGATTCTATAGCTCAGAACAACATGTAACTGATTACGGAACACTTCCAGTATGAATACTGCTATAAAGAAAATGATCACGTCCATGCCCCTGCCAAATTCTATCTTTCCACAACAAATCCAAGGAACAAAGCTTGCACAGAAAACACCAGAAATCCATATTATTTAAGAACAATAACAATGAGGTAAAATAAGTCCATAGATTTAGGATATAAAACCCAGATGTACTATACCAATAAAGAACATGTGAACATTTGCATCTGGAAATACTCTATGTCCAGCGTTGCATCCTTTATGTTAGTTTTGCGATAAAATATTATCAATTTCTATCAGTACTGTTGAGATGGTGAGCAGGACTGAGGTGGGGGAGGTGGCAAGATTCATGCCCATTACTCATACCATTTCTAAAGAACTCCATTTCTGCCATATCATAATATTGCAGCTGGGGAGAAAGTAGCATTATAGCCAGTCATTTACACGGGACTCCTGCGGCCAATGGGTTTGTGTGGGCTGTGGAAATATTCCACCGTCATCTCTTTTCTTGGCTCTTCTAGTTGACAATGAAAAATAGACGGCACCATCTTGAAACAAATTCACTTACTACAGAATCTCTCTCAAGGGATATTTTTAAAGTCCTACTTTGATCACTCTATTGCCTAAATTAACCTTTGTTTGATGTCTTGATAGGAGTTCTTTAATGGAACTAAAGATAAACTAGTGCAATAGTAAAAAACAGATACATTAATAAAACTGTGCTCTCCTGTTGATTCTTGTTGAGATATTTATGGAATTTAAACAGATTATATTATTAAAACATGTTTTAAGCAAGTAATTGTTCATTGATTTTGTCTTTAAAATGAACACTAAATATCTTTCTGTGACATAAAAGAATGTAAGTTTAACTCTGAATTGCCAAGAAATGCCATCTGCAATTTAATAATACAAGGCTCAATGATTAAATACTTACTTGGGACTATAAGATCCCCGTTGTACAAAAGCATGAGGTAGGATTGCCAACTTTCGAATCGCACAAAACAAAACACCCTTGCCCCTCCCTCTCCCCTTCCCCGAGGCCCTGCCCCTGCCCTCCCCTTCTCTGAGGCCCGGCCCTCACTCACTCCATCCCTCCTCCCTCCGTCACTTGCTCTCCCCCACCCTCACTCACTTTCACTGAGCTGGGGCAGGGGCAGGGGGTTGGGTGCAGGAGAGGGTGAGGGCTCCAGCTGGGGTACGGGTTCTGGGATGGGGCCGGGGATGAGAGGTTTGGGGTGCAGGAGAGGGCTCTGGGCTGGGGCCAAGGGGGTTGGAGTGTGGGAGGGAGCTCCTGGCTGGGGCAGGGGGTTGAGGTGCAGGAAGGGGTACAGGTTCTGGGCTGGGGGTGCAGGCCCTGGGTTGGGGCCAGAAATGCAGGGTTCAGCGTGCGGGAGGGGCTCTGGGCTGGGACCTAGGGGTTCAGAGTGTGGGAGGGAGCTCAGGGCTGGGGCAGGGGGTTGGAGTGTGGGCGCCGGGAGGGAGTTTGGGTGTGGGAGGGGGTTCAGGGCTGGAGCAGGTGCAGAGGATTAGGATACGGGAGAGGGTTCAGGGTGCAGGCTCTGGGTGGCACTTACCTCAGGGGGCTCCCAGAAGCAGCTGGCATGTCCCCGCAGCCACTAGGCACAGGAGTGGCCAGGGGGCTCCGCGTGCTTCCGTTGCCCACAGATGCCATCCCCCGCAGCTCCCATTGGCTGAGGTTCCTGGTCAACTTCTGATATTTCTGTACCTTAATAGCTCTCTCAATGTATGATTCTTAGGCATTCTCTGTATCAATTTACTTACGATACTACTGTGTCAAGTCAACAGAGGCTTAACAATTCACCATACTCGCATAGCTATATTTGTATTATCTAATATGTGAAATGTATGCTTGGAAATGAAACAGAAATACTCTAAAATAAGACATCTAGCAAAACTTCCCAAAGCTGTAAACTGCATGTGACCAGATGAATCCTATTGTTCTGAATAAAATTTTCTGCTAGTCTGAATATATTTATCAGACCATACTTTGGACAGGAAACCTTGCACTGTATACAGGAAAGTTATGCTTTGTGTCTTGGTTGCAGCTTCAGTACATTGTGCTTCACCAAATTCAGTGACAGCAGGAGAACTGGGAGAGGTGCCTGGAAGACCAGAGGAAGACAAGAGAGAGGAGCTAAGAGAAACAGGCCAGAGGGAGACTGGGTTACAGCTGAAGAAACTAAGATTCACTGCAGGCAGAACTGAAAGATACTGTCACAGGATACTGAGAAGTGTGACATGAGAAACTGAAAAATGCTGCCAGAGGACTTGAGAGACATGGTTGAAGTGAATGAGAAACACTGCCAGACAATCAGAGACAAGACTAAAACAGGGAGATGAAAAATTTGGCTGGGCCAGCTGATAAGTGAGGCCTTAGGAGCTGAGGAAACATTGCCAACAACACAGAGATACACAGGGGAGCAGAGCCTTGTAAAAAAGAGGGAGAAGAGTGTCTGGGCTTAATTTTAAATACAGGATCTATTTTCACTTGTTTGGGGATATTTTGTCCAAACACACCTGCAGCTCCTCAGCCCCACTCAAACTAAAGCATTTGTACATCCTCTATTTATACAACAGGGTGAACAATAAAACCCCTTGAAAAATCCTATCATTTCCACTACTCAAGTGTAAGTGTTGAAGTATCAAGCTGATGGTGCACAACATGCTGAAATAACATGTTATTTCAATCACTTCTTGGTTGTTAGCTTAGCTAGACATTTTAACACTTTAAATATTTTTGCCTTCTACCCGTTCAACGAGCCTTAAGCCAATAAAGCAGCAGAGAATGACACAGGAGCACCAGAGGCCAGTGTAACTTTGGGAGAACAGTGCAAGTGGTTTCAGGATTACTGGAGGGAGCAGCTGTACCAGCCAAAGCAGTTTTGGAGAGCCAAGTACATATCAAAGGAGTGGGAAAGAGAACTTCAGGCTACATGAGCAGCTCAGAGCACCACAGGAAGAGCCAGGAGAATCAGAGCAACAATGGAAGACCAGGGGAACATTGTAAAAAATGTTTGTAAGGGAGTTTTCAGGTTGTACCCCTAAGGGCAGCTAATCATCAACAGGATCTCTTACCCAGTATCTTTCTGCTTTGCCTGCAGTGGGTTTCAATGGCCTCAGTTTTTAGCTACTAACTGGTGTTACCTCCATCCAACTGTTTAAAGAAATCAGGAACCTTACGGTACCTCGCTATGTGGTTCAACTGTCCCATACCCAGTACTTACCCCATAACTAGTCTGATACCTCATACATATACACTTCTGACACCTCTGTAATGGATGAACCACCTATCAAAGTGCACTTTATTTGCAAGGGGAAATATAGAGGAAATATAAAAGGAAGGGGAGGATGGATTTGGAGGGGGTACATCAATAACACCATACAACCCACAAACAACATAAAATCCTAGGGTAGATTTCATTCGATTCACAAGTCCAGTTTATTCCTCACTAGCGAGCTCCATAATGTGGAGGATCTCACATACCTTAATGAGGCATTGCAGGCCTGAAGCTGCTTAAGTGCAGCGAAGCAATGAGGACATCTAGTCAGCCAAAGGACAAACCTCTCTGCAGCAGTAATAGGCATTACTCACAGTGGGAAAAGTCCTCACCATGTAGGGGGCCTCCTTGGTGTTTCCAAGACCTTTTGCTCTCTCCCAGACTAGTTCGGCAAACCCCTTTCAGGACAAAATAGGCAACACTCTAGGCAGAGGAAGACAGTCAGGGGATCGCCCTGTTCACACTTATAACACTGACACTCCTCGGTGAGGCATCGGCAGCAGGGATCAAACCTGGAACCTCTTGATCTTAGAGCATGAGCCTCTATTGCCTGAGCTAAAAGGAACATCTCTGTCAGCCGAAGTTCTGTCAGGCTCACCTATCTCTAGCTGACCTAGCCACCACTAGACAGGGACATAGTGCCACACAGAGCAGGCATGGCTTACATGTTGAAAGAGGAGACAAGGACAGAGAATTGAAACTGGATTAGCAACAGAGCACCATAAACACGAATTAACTGAAGTGCAATGGAGGTGATTAGGCAGAAATCCAGGAACAGCACAAGCGGAAAACCAGTCTAGCCAGCTTTTTTTTAAAATGAACAGCACATAATGTCCAATACATTTGATTAAAATATGGCATTTCTTGTCTCTCTATAAAGTATTACTTGCCGCAATGCACTCATGGCTGTATCTCATGTTATATAATGGCATTCCAAACTCATGAAGATAAATGTCTTATCTAATAGTAGCCCACTTTGTGCTCTGAATACATATAAAATCTCTTCTAATTAAACAGATATCAGAATGGTTTCTCCAAGTAGCATTTTATTCTCTTTGTGGTAGATTTAAACCTTATAACTGTTTTAAAGAATCATAAAATCAGGATCACAAATCTCTTCATTTATATTTGATAACCTATAAATAATTTATATTAAAATAAGAGTTTACCTTTTTTCAATGTTTACTTTGTGAAGTCTTTTTTTCTTTAAAAATCACATCTATTGGATTTTCCTTCATGCCCATCTTACCTCATTATTATTTATTTTAAAAAAGCAAATTCTGTTCATTTCAATTTTTGCAATATTTCAGTGAAAGATTTTGCTGCATCTGCAACATTTTAGTGGAGAACATGTTAGGTCAGGCTTCCCCCTCAAGAACGCATGAGCAGGTCATTCAGAGTTAAAAACTGGCAGCCCATTCTTTATGGAGGAGTCATAGAGGCAGAAGCCAAGGCAGGGTGTCTGCAGAAAGGACTAATTCCTTAAGGCTTACATGCATTCCCAACTCTCCGTCGTGCAATTGTTTATAAAATATATTTAGAGACAATAATACACTTTCCCAGATGCTGGCCACAATGTTGAGATTACTGCTAATGCTCTTCTAAAGCCACTACTGGGGCCAACCTTCAGCACAGCCAATAGCGCGATCTCCTCTCTGTACAATGACATCAATGTGAGGCAGCAGAGGATAACTAGCAAGAGCACAGGCAAGGATGCTATTAAAAGAGGACATAGCAGACATGCATGGGAAATGTACTTACCAGTAAAAAAAAAAAAAAGTGTTAAGAGTTCTCCTTTTGACATCCAGCTGGAAGTAGTTAGCATTATAGCACCATGTCTCAGGAAGCCTGAGGTAGCAAATTTTAGGAAAGGCCTTGAGGGTGGGGGCTGACTCTGCTTGACACCACTTCAAGAGATTGCCAGTTTTTGAATTGCAAGATGAGAAAGAGAGAAAAGGAAAGAGGTAAAGAAAGGGAGAGATGGAGTGAGGGACCTGGAAAGATGCAGAATGAGAGAAGAGGAGGGTCTCCAACAAACTCCTTTTCTGGTGAGTAAATTTGCATTGTCAAAGATCCCCACTTTTCTCCTGTTCTGCAGGAAGCATCACAACTGCTTTCAGCTGTGTCAAGCAGATTCCTCAGAAAGAAGGTGGGCAGGCTTACCCAAGGGGTAAATTGCAATACTTTAAACCTGAAATCCACCTTTGCACAGAAGTCCTGGTCACTCAATAACAGTTGGTGAAGGCGAGCAAAATACCAAATTCAAGAAACTTCTAATTTTGTATTACTTTTATTATTATTATTTGCATTGAAGGGAGAAAATTTTAAGAATATTTTTGATGACAAAGAAGAACAGGACGGGGGAGAATAACGATACGTAGATAGGATAATCCTTTAATCCAAAAATTCTTTCAGTGGTCCTGCTTAATGTGTCATATAGTGCTCCATTCTTATCTGATCTTTTGGGCATATACCATCTGGGTACCAGGAACGCACCACAACTGCATGCATTATTCACTGTGCATTGCAAAATCACTCCAAAGATTTTCATACCAGATGACACACACTAACATTTCTCACATATGGCTTATTCCAATTATACCTAAAGTCCTAATCCTACAAACATACATGTACTTAACTTTAAGCACATGATCAGTCCTACTGAGACGGCAAATATAATTTTCATCCACTTTATGCCACAGCAGTGTAAGGAGACCTTAGTATAAAATAAATCAGGCCCAATCAGACTACTCACATGCTTAAATTTATGCTGGAAGCAGATGAGGATGAGGATACTGTGATCACCAGAGAGAGGAGGAACAGGAGGAATTCCACACAGCTAGAAGTATCCAACTGATACCAGGTCCTCAGTGTGGAAACTGCAGAAGATATCTTTGAAGATCCAGCCATTGGAATGGAGGAGTGTACATAATACACATGTGGAGGTTACTGTGCCCAACCTGTACGTAAATCAAGCATGTCTACACAGAGATCTCCAGCCATCCAAGGAAGACAGACAACCTTGTGGAGGATCCTATACTAAGAAGAATGAAAATTACATTCTGCAAGGAACAAGTGCTCAGCAGGATGGTATGCTGTCTTCCCAGAGCTAAGATGTCACTCTAAGAATAGATAAGCTTCTGAAGACAACTGCATGCCACTGGTGACGGCGCACATCGGCATCATGTTGTAGTATCTCTCACATGTTACAGATGACTTCAGAGATCTCAGGGAGATGCTGAAGGAGAAGCGTGTCCAAGCGATCTTCTTGGAGATCTTTCCTGTCCCACAAGTGAAGGAAAACAAAAGGCAAAAGATTCTGAAAGTGAAACTGTGGCTAGGTAAGTGGTGTAAGGTCAAGGGTTTTGGTTTTGTGGAACATTGGTCAACCTTCTATGGGGATGGGGGCTGTATACTTTGGATGGCCTCCATCGCCGCAAAAGAAGGGGAATCTTCTAAGGAGCAAGTTGGCTAGACTAGTCAGAAAGGCGTAAATAAAAAAGGGGAGGGTGAGAACAGAGAAGAAATGAGCACTCATTTAGCACAAAGTCATGATTTTGAGAAAAAAATTAATAAAAAAAAAACGAAAGGAAGAGAAAACAAGAAATTCCTTAATTACCTATACACCAATGCCCAGAGCCTGGGTAAGACACAAAAGAAATTGGAATTGCTCATTTGTGAGTATAAATTCAATCAAGTTGGTTTTACTGAAACCTGGTGGTATGATTGACATGACTGGAATGTTAAAATCAATGGTTACATCATATTTAAGAAGATTTGAGTGGGCAAAAGGAGAAAGAGAGAAATGACATTACCTGCTTCCTACTCACAATTCAAAAGTAAATGATCTTGAATGCTTATGGATCAATGTCCCAATCGGTAAAGCATAAGATGGGATACCAGCTGATATTTGCTACATCCCACCAAATCACATTAGAGAACAGGATGATCAATGAGTTAAGCATGTGTCTAAATATCTAGAGAAAAATACTGCATGATTATGGAGGACTTCAATTTGAGTGACATAGGCTGGAGATCGTATGCTGCCCATATTAAAACATCCTAATTTCTAATTATAATAGATGACAATTCTCTAAATCAAAAAGTGTTGCCTCCAACATGGGGAAATACTTTATAAGACCTCATCTTGACAGATAAAAAGAAATTGATCACAGAAGTAAAAGTTAGTGGTAGCTTAGGTAGGAGTAATCATAACTTGATCACATTAGTTATGTGCAAACAGAACAAAGTCCAAACCAGTACTATATGTACTTGGTGCCAATTATATGTTCATAGATTCCAAAAGGCCAGAAGGGACCATTGTGATGATCTAGTCCGACCTCCTGTATAACACAGGCCATAGAACTTCCCCAAAGTAATTACTAGCATTTATCTTTTAGAAGAACTGCTAATCTTGATTTTAAAATTGCCAGTGATGCAGAATCCACCACAACCCTTGGTAAATTGTTCCAGTTATTAATTACCTTCATTGTTAACAAAGTACACTTTATTTCCGGTGTGAATTTGTTTAGCTTCAACTTCCAGCCATTGGGTCACGTTACCCCTTTCTCTATTAGACTGAAGAGCCAATTATCAAATATTTGTTCCCCATGCAGCTACTGCAATCAAGTCACCTCTTAACCTTCTATTTTTAAGCTAAATAATATATATGTTACAGAGATATATATAAACACACACGAAGAGCCAATTTCACAAATCTCAAAACAACCATGAACCAGATCAGTTGCGAGAAAGAATTTAAATAGAAATATGTGAATGATAATTGGGAATTGTTTAAGAACTTTTTGCTAGATGCCTAAAGGGCCACAATCCTATAAGTGAGAAAGAAGGTCATGCTGATTATAAAAACCACCTGGCTTAGAGGGGAAATGAAGATATATATTTTAATTTTTTATAGCTAACACATCAAAGAAAGGGAAAGTTGATAGTTATTAATGTAAATCAGAAGCTTGGAATTGTAGAAAACTGATAAGGGAAGCAAAAGGACACAAGCAGAAGCCGATGGTCAGCAGAGTTAAGGACAACAAGGAGTGTTTTAAGTATAATAGGAACAAAAGAAATCCTAACAATGGTATTGATCCATTACTAGATGGAGATGGTAGAATTGCCAATGATTTCTACCTTTTCTGCAGTCATGTTCAATCAATATTTCTGTTCTATATTTTTTGGAGGAAAAAACAGATATATTCATATCATATGATGATACTGAAACACTTGCTATTTCAATAGCTAGTAAAGGTCAGGACAACTTGCAGCCACAAGTTTTAAAACAACTGTTGATAAGCTCCTTGGAGCATTCACACTGATTTTCAGTAAGTCTTGGAACACTGAGGAGGTTCCAGAAAACTGAAAGAAAGAAAATGTTGTGCCAGTATTTCAAAAAAGGTAAATGGAATGACCCAGATAATTATAGGCCTGCATCTTAACATTGATTCCAGGCAAAATAATAGAATGGCTGTGTAACAGTCCTCACAAGGGGATCTGGTTGGGGAGCGTGGCCTAATGGTCATGGTTGCAAACCTGACTGCCAAGGATGTTGTCGGGAGGGGAGCCCAGGCCCTCTCACTCCACAAGGCTCCAACCCAGGGCCCTTTGGGCTACCAGTAGGCTGGCCATCCAGGCTACTTAAGGCTGTCCTCTCTGGGCCTCTTCCTTTCATCCCCCCACTGGGGTCAGCTTAGTCCAAGGCTTTCCCCTTGTGGGGAAATCCAAACCATAATAAGTAAAGGGGGTTACCAATGTCCAAGGTCCACAGGATATTTCCCTTTCTGGCTGTCTCTGCAGTAGGTCCTCCCTTCCCTCAGGGAAGGCCCCTCTGGGCAGTTGTGTCAGAACCTTTAGGCTTCCCTCTGCGCTGTGCTGCTGGAGCTGTGGGCTGCAGGTCTGCTCACCTCCATCTCTACCACGCAAGTGAGCTTGTTCCCTGTCTTTTAATTCCTCCAGCAGATGGAGCATTTGCTGTAGGTGGGGTGGGGTGGGGCTGGCTGAGCCCAAAATAATCCCTTTACCCCTTGTCGCCAAGCGTGGGGTTTGTACACCCCATCACAGACTGTTATGGGATGCAATTAATAAAGAATTAAAGGAGAGTAATATAATTAATGTCAATCAATATGGATTTATGGAAAACAGATCTGTCAAACTAACTTACTCTATTTTTTTTTGATGAGGTTACAAGTTTTGTTGCTAAAGGTAATGACCTCACCACGCACTAAGCAGTAGAAGCTATTTTCTGGCTTGTAGGAAAAGGTGTGTGGCCCCTTTAAGGGCTAGTTACCCAACGAGTGACTTGCAGTGGCAGCTTCAAACAATATCAATGTGGGGACACTGACCCATGGGCCCCATTCCCAGGTGACCAGAAGAGAGGCAAGGGACTCTTTAGGTCTATGCCAGCACAGGAAATGCCCTGTTTTACCCGGACCATGCCCTGTTTTACCCATGGAGGTAGTCAAATATCAAGTTTTGTCATGCTCTGCAATGGGCATTATGCTAGTCACTCCTTTCTTGGGGGGAGGGGGACAGGGAAGGATTTTTTTCCCTCACTGCCAGATTGGCCAAGGAGAGATGGGGTGGAGGTTTTACCTTCCCCACAGTGGGTTGGGGGCTTAGTTGGGGTGAACATGAAATTAGGGTTAGGCAATGATGTCGCAACTCATTATGTGAACTTGGAGCAGATGTCCAGTGCAGACACTCTGTAGGGAAGGGATACGGTGATCAAATAAAATGGATTGGTAAAGGATTTAAAGGAGGTATTCTTTAAAGAAGTGGAAATGGCAGAGGCTCGGGGCTTCTATGACTAGTACAGCAGGGAGCCAATCCCCTGTCCCTCCTTTATAGCCTCCTCTTAACCCTCATTGAGGGGAAAGGGTGATAAAGTCCAGCAGGAGATTGGCTGGGGACCAGGATGGGTAAAGGGAGAGGGCTGACAGGAGCTTCCCCCCAGGTATATGTAAATGATTATGGAACTACCTGCACTGGGCACTTTTATCCGCCAGATAGTCCCTGACATTTAGGAATAAAGTTGCAGACCAATTAAACCACATCCAGTGTCTCCTGTCAGGTTTTCTGGCACAGCCAGACACTAGTGTTTATGTAATATATTTTGACATTTTTAAGGCATTTGACATGGTACTGCACTATGTTCTGATTAAAAAACTAGAACAATCCAAATTTAACATTGCACACATTTCAGAGGAGCAATGACAATTTATACTCGCCCCCGTATTTCCTTGAACTTCTTAGTTAAAGGCCACTTTGCAGTATTTTTATAGGAAGATGGTTTGGCTTGGTTTGGTTTTGTATGCCTTTGTTCTGATTCTCACTGAGATGCTTGAAAATATTTTATTTTTATAACCAATTTTGTTCTTTTCTATTTGTCCAACATTGATATTTTTTTCTGTTCACATTTCAAGTGGCTTTAAAACAAACAGGGCTGTGTTTGTTAATACCTTCAAAAGGTACTGAACCTCCTCTAGCTATCCAGAATGAAAAGCCACAACTGTAACTTGTTCTTTGTGGTTATTCCAATACAACTTTCCCTCACTCCCCATTTTATTCTTCTGAGAGGCTTCAAAGGCTATTTGAAAGAATTATAATACATCCTTCTTCAAGGAAGATAAATATGGTAGTGTACTCTGCATTAGCCACTCAGCACACCTTCTGTTGTTCTCCTGTATCCTGGACATCCAGTTTGATGTTACCTTGCTGGTGCTAGAGTAGCAATGGCCTCCACTTATTCTAAGGTACAAATCACTATGGGCTTCAGTACAACTAGCCAGTCAGCCCATGTGCAGAAAAGAAAGATGGACTTATCAACAGGGGGTGTTTTTTCCTGAAGTGGCTACGGGCTATAAATGAATTGCCCTTTCATTTACAAATGAGTGTTCAGTGTTACAATGACAACTCAGGAATTTAAGTGAAAGGAAAATTGTTCCTGAGAGAGTGTAAACCAAGAAACACAGTTAGGACTTATCATTTCAAAGCCTCCAGCAACGGAAATAGCTACTGGAAACCTTCAGAAGCATCACACAAAGGATGAGCAATCCCTAAATCACAATTTTCCTGCCTCTTTAAGCTCCTCTTAAACATATCCATCCATTTGGCGTTAGCGTACTTTTCTCCCAGAAGTTCCATATTAATTAAGGTGCCTAATAGATAATGAATGGGTTATTTTCACTTGATATCCAGTTCATTCATTTTTCAATGCAGATATACAGAATATTTTTAAAAGCATATTTTGTGATTATTGCAAAAGTGCAAGGAAATTTCCCTGAAACTCTGGTGACTCTGATTCCCAGTGTTTTGCTACCAATGCTACTACCTAGCCACAGAAGATTCCTTCCACCATGTTAGAGGACGTAAATCCTAGAGATACTGCTCCCCAAAGTGCAAAGTTCTTAAAAAATTTTCAAAAAAAAAAAATCAATGCAGAGTCAAAGAGATGGCTGACTGGAACAATGATGTAACTCCAATCAGTACAGCATTGTGGAGACCATAGTTATGGAAGCATGTCTCTCCACTCCTGAATCTTGGCAATGACATCCTCGTTTCTTGTACAGAACATTCAAGATTCTCTTCCTCGTCTTCTAGGCTCTTCATACATCCTATTTTTGAAAAACTTGGCCATTATTTACGTGTTTAATCCTTGTCCTACTTTTCTTTCTCTACTTCAGCCACTGCATGTTCTAGGATTGTTAAATTTAGACTGTACAACCTCCTGGGCAGGTACCACATTGTTTTATGTGATATAAAAGTTTATTAATACAACTATTAATAACAAGTCTCCCAAAACATTATGCATTCAGGTCCTTCCTTAGCTTTTTCAAAACATGAATTGAAGCCCCATCTCTTCTGTGAAGAATTCCAGCTCCACACGTCTGTGTGTCCTGTATTGCCTCATGTTGCTTGAGTATCCAACTGAGCTGTTAGGCACAAGCTCTTTATGTCAGGGACTTGTTTCACCCAGTCTACTTTTGTACAGCTCCAGACATCCTGACAGCACTACATAAAGTGGCCCAACAGAATCCTGACTGCTGGAGCCTGCAAAGGAAAGTCTGCCTAGAACGGAATCACAAGCAGCCCACAAGTACGTCACTGCTGGCACAGTCAAGAAAGCAGGCAGAGCCAGTGAGCGTGGAAGAGACTAAGCTAGGGTGCACAGAAGATGCGCTGATTTAGTACATGCCAATGAGCCTTTGCCAGCAGTTTCCAGATGTAATGTTCCCTTGGCAGTACCAGTGCTTTCCTTCCCTGGGGTCAATCTAACTCCAGTACAGCTCTCTCTGTGGCTCAGGAAGGAGTATTTTGGAGATAATAGGATGGTGGCTTATCTAGATATGCTGACTTCACAGGCATTCCTTCCAGAATATTTCATTCTAATTATGTATCAATAAATCAATAGGTAAAAGGCACAGAATCTGAGGTGAATTGAAGTGATTGTCATTAATGATATTCAAGCTTTTGCTTAGTAACCACTATAAAGCAGTCTTCAATAAAAACTAATGCTCATTATGTTTTGAAAAGTGGCCATAATTACGCCCATTATTTATATTAGCATGACACTTCTGGGAACCAAGATAGCTGCTCATTTCCTTTTTAATTTAAAATGTACTAAACAGAAGTAATATTTGAATATGCAAATAAATACAAAAATACAAAGTATCATTTTAGTCTTCAACAAATGGCAATGTTAGGATTAGTCTACAAGAAGCTGTCAAGGAATAAAAGTGTTAAAAATGACATGCATTAACTGTATACTCAGTTTCAAACACTAATAAAACCTAAGGGCCAAACTGTGCCTGTTCTCTTATGGCAGAAAAAGGGTTGGAAAAGATGCTAGCCATTCACTAGCCTTTCCTACTGGTAAATGACCTCATCTCTCCCTAATCTGATAAACAGAGCTGACTCCCTTCCTGAGGTAGTGCACTTCATACATCCTATTTTTGAAAAACTTGAAAAATATCCTCTGCTCACAATATTCATTCATTCATTCATTCATGACTCCAAAGTGAATATCTCTTTGACCATATTTATGACCCTTTCACACTCACTTTCCATGAATATCCAAGCAATCAAGCTTCCACAAGTGTAAAATCACAAAAAACCCTATTTTAAATTGACTTGCTGTGTTAGTTACTCAAATCACATGATACCCTTTCTGTTCAGAGTGACTAATTTAACTAACACACAGACAAATGCTAAGTATTTGCCTAAATCATATTTCATGTAGTGTTGGTTAATCCCATGAGAAAACAGAAACAGCATCATGCAATTCCTATAATAATAAACACAGCTTCTGTTGACACCTCCCTCTTATCTACGTTGTGCTCAGCGGTTGTGAGATGGAATGCTGCAATCACAAATATTCTCTGGAGCAAAACACATGGAAATTTGTCTCTAGCATTATGCTACATTATTACTATTATTTATAATTGAAGTCCTATAATGTGCTAGGTGCCTAACATTACAGATAAGACCAGTTCTTGACCTCAAAGAACTCACAGTTTCATTTCTAGCGTTGACAGTTTCTCTTGTTGTTGCGGCATGCACAAATACTGAAGCCAGAGGCAGTTCTCTTAAGGGACTGGAAAGGGACTGAAGATGTCACTGGTGTCTATTCCTCTGGGCACAGGAAAGAGTACAGATGCCAGGAGTTAAGAGCTCTGACTGCTGGTGGCTGGGGACTGTGCATAAAAGCACAGCTAATGAGGGTGACTAAGGGGAAAGCTGTGATTTCTCTTAATTTTTTTTTTCAACAAAGTCACTGCGACTAAACTCCTTACTAAAACCATGTGTCCTCCCCTTGGTCAAAATATTTTTGAGACAAGAATTTGGAAAAAAATGTATTAAGAATTTATTTTACTAGAGTCCCATATCTCAAAACAGCTAAGCTGAATCACCTCAAAGTTGCGCAAAATAATAAACTTTGCTACAGGCCACACACCATCCATGAAAACATTTAAAGTGAAAATTCCCAGAATTTAAAGTGAAGCCCCAGGAGGCTAGAGGATGACTCTCAGAAGATTGCAAGAGAGAACAAAAGACAAGAGAACTTGTAGCCAGGAAGAATAGGAGAAAGGCTGGAGAAATCACACCAACACCAGGAAGAGCCAGGTCTACGTGATTGGTGACTCCCTACTAAGAAGAACACACAGGCTTGTCACCAGAGCTGATCCAAAAAACAGAAGGCTGTGCTCTCTGCCAAGAAGTAAGATACTTAAAGAAATGGAGGCTCAGGTGATCTTCAGTGGGATTCTACCTGTCCCTAGAGGAGAAGAACAAAGGTGAGACAAGATTATAATGCTCAATGGATGGCTCAAGCAGTGGTGCTATAAGGAAGGCTTTGGGATGTTCAACCACTGGAAGGCATTCATGGACTTGGGATGGACTACCCCCGACTAGGGAAGGAAATAGACTTCTGGGATGGAGGTTGGCACAACCAATTAAAAACTTTAAAATAGGAACTTGGGGGAAATGCTCTTGTAAACTCTACCCGATTCTAATATGAGAAAGAAAGAGAGAATACAGAAATGGGGAAAGGAACAGCAGTGGGTAGGAAAATGAACATTAAGAGGAAAGATAATGCCAATACCACTGACACTAACCGTCAGGTAGGCGATACTGGCAGTAGAATGACTGTATCCAATCGGGCGAAGAATGTGGGTGAAGCCAGCAGCTACAACTAAGATGTCCATACACCAGTGCAAGGAGCCTGGGTAACGAAATAGAGGAACTGGAACTTCCTGACTGTTGGAAGTGAAACCAAATATTACAAGGATAACAGAAACATGGCAGAATCATAGTCATAACTGGAGTACAGGTATTGAAGAGTATGTGCTGTACAGGAAAGACAGAAATAGAGACAAAGTTGGTGGAGTAGCATTGTATAGTAATGATAAGGTAGACTGTAAAGAAATTAGAAGTGAAGGAATGGATAAGACAGAGTCTGTTTGGGTCAAAATCACTTTGAGGAAGAAAGCTAACAGAGGCTCTCCTGGGATAGTGCTTGGGGTATGCTACAGACCACAGGATCTGATCTGGATATGGCTAGAGACCTCCTTAATGTTTTTAACAAAATAAATACTACTGGAAATTGTGAGAGTATGGGATTTAAAACTTCCCAGATATAGATTGGAAGACAAGTGCTACTAATAATAGTAGGACCCAGATTTTCCTGGATGTGATAGCTGACAGATTTCTTCACAAAATAGTCTCCAAATTTAGAAGAGGTAATGTCATTTTAGATTTGGTATTGGTGAGCAGTGAAGACCTCATAGAAGAGCTGGTTGTAGGCAATAACCTTGGTTCGAGTGATCATGAACTCATTCAGTTCAAACTAATGGAAAGATAAGCAAAAACAGATCTGCTACTAGGGTCCTTGATTCCAAAAGAGTTAACTTAAAATAATTAAGAGAATTAGTTAGGAAATGGACTGTACTGAAGAACTCAAGGCTCTGAATGTGGAAGAGGCTTGGAATTACTTTAAATCAAAGTTGCAGAAACTATCAGAAACCTGCACCCCAAGCAAGGGCAAAACTTTGTAGGGAAGGGTTGCAGACCAAGCTGGACGAGGAAGCAACTCAAACTGCTTATTAAGAGAAAGCAGAAAGTCTACAAGGAATGGAAAATGGAATGGATCACCAAGGAAGGCTATCTCTCGGAGGTCAGAAAGTATAGGGATAAAGTGAGAACTGCCAAAAGCAGAGTTGGACCCTGTGAAGGGAATTAAAACCAATAATAAAAGGTTTTATAGCCATATAAATAAAAATAAAACAAGGAAAGAAGAAGTGAAACCACTAAGTACTGAGGAAGGTGCTTCCCTCTCAATGGGGAATGGTACGGCTGAGGCAGGGACACACGCATAGGTCCCAATGCAGGTTTTCCTCGAGACTGGGGTAACACAGGAGCCGGTGGGGGCAGCACCGGGAGCATCAGGATCTCCTGAGCTGCTTAAAGGGCTTTGGGCATCGACGGCACCTGAAGCTGGCCAGGGCCTGCACCTGGACAGTAAAGATAATCTAGGCATGGCCCAACACCTAAACGAATACTTTGCATCAGTTTTTAATAAGGGTAATGAGGAGCTTAGGGGTAGTGGCAGAGTGTTTATGAAATGAGGATATGGAAATAGAAATTACCACATCAGAGGTGGAAGTCAAACTCAAACAGCTTAATGGGACTAAATTGGGGGGTCCGGATAATCGCCACCCATATGTCAGTGCATTTCAGACAAGTGGACAGTCTAGGCCAGTATCCTGCCTTAGCCAGGACCAGATGCTTCATAAAATCATAGACCTGGAAGGGACCTCGAGAAGTCAACTAGTCCAGTCCCCTGCACTGCCTGGAGGGATATGACTCTGTGAGCACCAAATTGTGAATCTTTTCCACTTGGCTAGGTAAGTCGCTCTGGTCGAAGGTTTTCTGCTACCCAGAAGAACCTCCCTAACGGGGTCTGAGCGTGTGAACTCTAGCGGGTTCAACCACGCAGCTTCCAAGCCATGAGGCGGAGACACTTGACACTGGGGTGTCGAAGACTTCCGTGATGTTCAGTGATGAGGTCCGGAATTAGCAATAGAGTAACTGGAGTATCCACCGATAGCTCCAGTAGCATGGTGTACCAATGATGATGTGGCCAGGCCGGTGCCACAAGGATCACCGAGGTTCCGTCGCTCCGGATTTGAGGAGCTCCTTGTGAATCAGCGGTATAGGAGGGAACGTGTAGAACAGACAGTCCTTCCATGGAAGCAGAAACGCGTCTGCGAACGAATCCCGGCTGTGGTTCAGGAAGGAGCAGAATTGTTGGCACTTTTGGCGAACAGATCGATCCAGGGAACTCCCCACTGCTGGAAGATATTGTTTATTACATCCACGCGGATAGACCACTCATGATTGTGAAAAGACCTGCTGAGGTGGTCTGCTACTTCATTCGGCTACCGTGGAAGATAGGATGCTTCCAAAAGTATGGAGTGTGCTATGCAGAACTTCCAGAGCTTGAGGGCTTCCTGACACAGAGGAGAGGAGCGTGCGTTCCCCTGTCTGTTGATATAAAACATTTTTGTTGTATTGTCTGTCAGGACCGATATAAACTTGCCCTCCAGGAGAGGCAGAAAAGCCTGACATGCCAGGCAGACTGCCCTGAATTCCCTTACATTGATGTGAAGCATCAGTTCCTACAGAGACCAGAGGTCCTGAGTTCTGTGCTCCCCAAGGTGTGCCCCTCACCCCATGGCCGAGGCGTTGGTTGTCAGACATAGGGATGATGAGGTTTGGAAAACATGACCCCTGCGCACACCAAATGCGGGTTGAGCCATCAGTGAAGACACATGAGAACCTCCGGTGGAAGGGTCACCACCATGTCTAGACTGTGCCTGCTTCATCGATACACCGATCCTAGCCAAGCTTGGAGAGGTTTGAGTCTGAGCCTCATATGTTGCACTACATACGTGCAAGATGCCACATGACCTAGGAGTTTTAAGCAACTCCTACTGTGGTTATAGGGAATCATTTGAGGTCCTGTATGATGTTGTGACTGGTCTGGAAGTGGGATTGAGGCAGGAACACTCTGGCCTGTGTTGAGTCTAGCACTGCCCCATGAACTCTATTCTCTGAGTAGGGGTGAGCATTGACTTTTGAGTGTTTAGGTGGATTGAAGGTGGATCTTATGAGGGAAACATGCTGATCCACTTGTGTTCTGGACCGGCCCTTGACTAGCCAGTTGTCTAGGTAAGGAAATACCTGAACCTGCCTTTTCCGCAGAAAAGCGGCCACAACAGACATACATTTGGTGAACACCTGAGGTGCCGATGATAGGCCGGACGGTAGTACTGTGAATTGGTAGTGGGAACTCCTGACTGTAAACCTTAAGAAGCGCCTGTGGGGTGAGATTATGGAAATGTGGAAGAGCGCATCCTTCAAGTCGAGGATGGCATACCAATCTCCTGGATCCCAGGGATGGGATGATAGTAGCCAAAGAGACCATTCGAAACTTTAGTTTCTTCATGAACCTGTTGAGATTGCGCAGGTCCAAGATGGGTCTGAGGCCCCTTTTTGCTTTCAGTATTAGTAAATACCGGAAGTAAAACCCCTTTCCTCTGAGCTCCTGTGGAACCTCCTTCACAGCTTCCACCAATAGGAGAGTTTGTACCTCCTGGACGAGAAGTTGCTCATGAGAAGGGTCTCTGAAGAGGGATGGGGAAGGGGAGTGGAAGTGGGGGGAGAGGGGAGGAAAACTGGAGAGACTGTCCCATTTCTACTGTGCAGAGGACCCAACAGTCTGAAGTGATTTAGGACCACGCTTGATAGAAATGGGATAGACATTCCGAAAATGGGGAAGAAGGATCCAGAAGGATACGTTGGTATAAGGCTCTCAGGTGCATCTTCTAAAGGTCTGTAATTCGAGGGTTGGGGTTGGCGGTGCTGGGGATCGGTGCCAGGGCGATGTGGATCGTTGCCGAGTCATAGCCGGCTTGCCCCTGGACTGCACTGGTGGCCTCTGAGTCATTTGGGGCCTCGGGACCGGTGCAGTGACACCATGGTCGGGGGAGTGTGGACCTGTCAGTGTTATCAGGTCCCACCCATGCCGATCATAAGTCTTGGGTGTGGAAGGGAGGTCCAAATCCTCCACCTGGGTCTCTTCCGGTGGCACCAGACTCAACGGTCCCTTCCATGGGCCCGGAATCAAGGCTGCTGGCTGTTGAGTTGGAGGGGAGGTGTGGTCTTGCACCGGTCTCCCTCCCTTGGGTGGTTAACATTCCCATGAGTAAGAAGGGGACTTCCCTCTATCAGTGTTCCTGTGCTTCTTCTTCGGGACAGGAGACTGTGAGCGGTGCCGAGATTGATCCCACACCATGCTCGGAGCTGGGGAATGCTGGTGCTGAGGGTCTCTGACCCCAGAATCCTTCCTCAGGGCCTCCCAGACCCAAAGCCGGCATGCTGTGCACCAGTACTGAGGAGCCCGGTGCCGTGTCCATGGTGCTCGACTCAGACTGAGGGCAGAGAGCTACTTCCATTAGCAGTAACTTTAATGTGCGGTCCCTCTCTTTCTTCATGCAGGGGTGAAAGCTCCTACAGATATTGCCACTTGATGGACTCTCCCAAGCACTTTAAACAAGCCGAGTGTGGACAGCCCTTGGGCATAGGCCTCTGGCAAACCCCACACGGCTTAAATCCCTGAGTCTGAGACATGCTCCGGGCCTGGGAAAGGGATGGGGAAATGAGTGAGGGACACACCCCCCCAGTATCTCAAGTCCAAATGTCTAACTGACTAACTACAACAACAAAAATTTAAATTATCTTTAACTATGTACAGAAAACTACGCTAGAGGATTGCTCATTGAACACAAGAGACAAAATGTTCCGACGACTGTCACTGACAGGAAGAAGGAACTGGAGAGAAAGCGGGTCGGCAGGGCCCTATATGCGGCGCCATGAGGGCGCGACTCCAGGTGGCTCCAGAGCTGACCCGATGGATGCTGCTAGGGGAAAAACCTTCCAGCGAACTGTGCACGCAGCGCGCACACATACCTAATTGGAATCAATATGAGCGTGCACTCGAAGAACAACCTTTTCCATATGTGAAGACTATTATCATGTCCCTTCTTACCCTTCTCTTCTCAAGTCTAGCATGCCCAATTCTGTCAACCTTTCCTCATAGGTCAGGTTTTCTAAACCTTTTATCGTTTTTATTGCACTCCTCTGGACTCTATCCAATTTGCTCTTATCTTTTTTTAAAAAGTGGTGCCCAACACTGGAAACAGTACCCCAGCTGAGACCTCGCCAGGGCTGAGTAGAGCAGGACAATTGTCACCCATGTCTTACATACAACATTCCCATTAATACATCCAAGAATGACATCTGCTGTTTTCACAACAGCAGCACAATGTTGACTCATTTTCTATTTGTGATCCATTACAACTAGCAGATCCTTTTCTGCGGTACTGCTGCTTAACCAGTTATTGTCCATTTTGTATTTGTGTATTTGATCTTTCCTTCCTAAATGCGCTACTTTGAATTTGTTTTTATTGAATTTCATCTTATTGATTTCAGAACAATTCTCCAATTTATTAAGATTTTGAATTCTAATACTGTTCTTCAAAGTGCTTGCAACTCCTCTGAGTTTGGCGTCAGCCACACATTTCATATTGGCTTGTCCCCACAGGGGGACACTCACGAAGGTTAAACCAAATTAACTAAGCCCTGGTCTACACTAGGACTTTAGGTTGAATTTAGCAGCATTAAATCGATGTAAACCTGCACCCGTCCACACGATGAAGCCCTTTATTTTGACTTAAAGGGCTCTTAAAATCAATTTCCTTACTCCACCCCTGACAAGTGGATTAGCGCTTAAAATCGGCCTTGCCGGCTCGAATTTGGGGTACTGTGGACACAATTCGACGGTATTGGCCTCCAGGAACTATCCCAGAGTGCTCCATTGTGATCGCTCTGGACAGCACTCTCAACTCAGATGCACTGGCCAGGTAAACAGGAAAAGAACCGCGAACTTTTAATCTCATTTCCTGTTTGGCCAGCGTGGCAAGCTGCAGGTGACCATGCAGAGCTCATCAGCAGAGGTGACCATGATGGAGTCCCAGAATCACAAAAGAGCTCCAGTATGGACCGAACGGGAGGTATGGGATCTGATCACTGTATGGGGAGAGGAATCCGTGCTATCAGAACTCCGTTCCAGTTTTCGAAATGCCAAAACCTTCGTCAAAATCTCCCAGGGCATGAAGGACAGAGGCCATAACAGGGACCCGAAGCAGTGCCGTGTGAAACTGAAGGAGCTGAGGTAAGCCTACCAGAAAACCAGAGAGGCGAACGGCCACTCCGGGTCAGAGCCCCAAACATGCCGCTTCTATGAGGAGCTGCATGCCATTTTAGGGGGTTCAGCCACCACTACCCCAGCCGTGTTGTTTGACTCCTTCAATGGAGATGGAGGCAACACGGAAGCAGGTTTTGGGGACGAAGAAGATGATGATGATGAGGAGGTTGTAGATAGCTCACAGCAAGCAAGCGGAGAAAACGGTTTTCCCGACAGCCAGGAACTGTTTCTCACCCTGGACCTGGAGCCAGTACCCCCCGAACCCACCCAAGGCTGCTTCCTGGACCCGGCAGGCAGAGAAGGGACCTCCGGTGAGTGTACCTTTTAAAATACTATACATGGTTTAAAAGCAAGCATGTGAAAGGATTACTTTGCCCTGGCATTCGCGGCTCTCCTGGATGTACTCCCAAAGCCTTTGCAAAAGGTTTCTGGGGAGAGCAGCCTTATTGCGTCCTTCATGGTAGGACACTTTACCACTCCAGGCCAGTAACACGTACTCGGGAATCATTGTACAACAAAGCATTGCAGTCTATGTTTGCTGGCGTTCAAACAACATCCGTTCTTTATCTCTCTGTGTTATCCTCAGGAGAGTGAGATATAATTCATGGTCACCTGGTTGAAATAGAGTGCTTTTCTTCAGGGGACAGTCAGAGGAGCCCATTCCTGCTGGGCTGTTTGCTTGTGGCTAAACAGAAATGTTCCCCGCTGTTAGCCACAGGGAGGGGGGAGGGTTGAGGGGGTAGCCATGCGGTGGGGGGAGGCAAAATGCAACCTTGTAACGAAAGCACATGTGCTATGTATGTAATGTTAACAGCAAGGTTTACCCTGAAAGAGTGTAGCCACTGTTTTATAAAATGTGTCTTTTTAAATACCGCTGTCCCTTTTTCTTTCTCCACCACCTGCATGTGTTTCAATGATCACAGGATCTTCTCCTTCCCAGAGGCTAGTGAAGATTAGAAAGAAAAAAAAACGCACTCGAGATGAAATGTTCTCCGAGCTCATGCTGTCCTCCCACACTGACAGAGCACAGATGAATGCGTGGAGGCAAATAATGTCAGAGAGCAGGAAAGCACAAAATGACCGGGAGGAGAGGTGGAGGGCTGAAGAGAGTAAGTGGCAGGCTGAAGAGAGTAAGTGGCGGGCTGAAGACAGGGCTGAAGCTCAAATATGGCGGCAGCGTGATGAGAGGAGGCAGGATTCAATGCTGAGGCTGCTGAAGGACCAAACCAGTATGCTCCAGTGTATGGTTGAGCTGCAGCAAAGGCAGCTGGAGCACAGACTGCCATAGCCTCCACACCCAGATGCCCAAGAATGCGATGGGGGGGCCACCGGCCAACCAGCCACTCCGCCACAGAGGATTGCCCAAAAAACAGAAGGCTGGCATTCAATAAATTTTAAAGTTGTAAACTTTTAAAGTGCTGTGTGGCATTTTCTTTCCCTCCTCCACCACCCCTCCTGGGCTACCTTGGTAGTCATCCCCCTATTTGTGTGATGAATGAATAAAGAATGCATGAATGTGAAGCAACAATGACTTTATTGCCTCTGCAAGCGGTGATCGAAGGGAGGAGGGGAGGGTGGTTAGCTTACAGGGAAGTAGAGTGAACCAAGGGGCGGGGGTTTCACCAAGGAGAAACAAACAGAACTTTCACACCGTAGCCTGGCCAGTCATGAAACTGGTTTTCAAAGCTTCTCTGATGCGTACCGCGCCCTCCTGTGCTCTTCTAACCGCCCTGGTGTCTGGCTGCACGTAACCAGCAGCCAGGCGATTTGCCTCAACCTCCCACTCCACCATAAACGTCTCCCCCTTACTCTCACAGATATTATGGAGCACACAGCAAGCAGTAATAACAGTGGGGATATTGGTTTCACTGAGGTCTAAGCGAGTCAGTAAACTGCGCCAGCGCGCCTTTAAACGTCCAAATGCACATTCTACCACCATTCTGCATTTGCTCAGCCTGTAGTTGAACAGCTCCTGACTACTGTCCAGGCTGCCTGTGTACGGCTTCATGAGCCATGGCATTAAGGGGTAGGCTGGGTCCTCAAGGATACATATAGGCATTTCAACATCCCCAACAGTTATTTTCTGGTCTGAGAATGAAGTCCCTTCCTGCAGCTTTTGAAACAGACCAGAGTTCCTGAAGATGTGAGCGTCATGTACCTTTCCCGGCCATCCCACGTTGATGGTAGTGAAACGTCCCTTGTGATCCACCAGAGCTTGCAGCACTATTGAAAAGTACCCCTTGCGGTTTATGTACTCGGCGACTTGGTGCTCCGGTGCCAAGATAGGGATATGGGTTCCGTCTATGGCCCCACCACAGTTAGGGAATCCCATTGCAGCAAAGCCATCCACTATGACCTGCACATTTCCCAGGGTCACTACCCGTGATATCAGCAGATCTTTGATTGCGTGGGCTACTTGCATCACAGCAGCCCCAACAGTAGGTTTGCCCACTCCAAATTGATTCCCAACTGACCGGTAGCTGTCTGGCGTTGCAAGCTTCCACAGGGCTATCGCCACTCGCTTCTCAACTGTGAGGGCTGCTCTCATCTTGGTATTCATGCGCCTCAGGGCAGGGGAAAGCAAGTCACAAAGTTCCATGAAAGTGCCCTTACGCATGCGAAAGTTTCGCAGCCACTGGGAATCGTCCCAGACCTGCAACACTATGCGGTCCCACCAGTCTGTGCTTGTTTCCCAAGCCCAGAATCGGCGTTCCACAGCATGAACCTGCCCATTAGCACCATGATGCATGCATTGGCAGGGCCCATGCTTTCAGAGAAATCTGTGTCCATGTCCTGATCACTCACGTGACCGCGCTGACGTCGCCTCCTCGCCCGGTATCGCTTTGCCAGGTTCTGGTGCTGCATATACTGCTGGATAATGCGTGTGGCGTTTAATGTGCTCCTAATTGCCAAAGTGAGCTGAGCGGCCTCCATGCTTGCCTTGGTATGGCGTCCGCACAGAAAAAAGGCGCGGAACGATTGTCTGCCGTTGCTCTGACGGAGGGAGGGGCGACTGATGACAGCTTCCAGGGTTGGCTTCAGGGAGCTAAAATCAACAAAGGGGGGTGGCTTACATCAAGGAGTATTTCAGGCAGGACTTCACGGAGGGTTCCAATAAGAAATGGTGCACCTAAGTTATTGTTCTTATTGGAACAAGGAGGTTAGCCTGGCCTCTGATTGATACATGGCTAGATTTACCTCGCTGCACCTTCTCTGTGAGTGACTGCAGTGTGACCTAGAGGAATGAGTCCCCTAGACAGGGGAGGAGGCAAATGAGTACAAAACAAATCTGGTCTATTTCTTGTTTTGATCCACTCCATCTATCTTTTGCATCTTTGGCTGGCAGCAGACGGTGCAGAAGGACTGCATGCCATCCTCATTTCTTGCCTGCCCGGCAGAAGATGGTACAATACGACTGCTAGCCATCCTCATCTCTTGCCTGCCCGGCAGAAGATGGTACAGCAAGACTGCTAGCAATCCGTATCGCCTGCCTGCTCACCATAAAACGGTTCAATAGGACTGACTCCAGGACTAAAGAGAATGACCTGGTCAAGTCACTCCAAATTTAGTCCCTGCGCCCATGTCTGCCCAGGCGCTCCCCGCCGACGTGGCCAGGAGCACCTCGGACACGACGAGGACGGCTACCAGTCGTACTGCACCGTCTGCTGCCAGAAGGCAATGGGTTGCTGCTACTGTATAGCAATGCCGTACCGCGTCTGCCAGCACCCAGGAGACATACGGTGACGGTTACCTGAGCGGGCTCCATGCTTGCCGTGCTATGGCATCTGCACAGGTAACTCAGGAAAAAAGGCGCGAAACGATTGTCTGCCCTTGCTTTCATGGAGGGAAGGAGGGAAGGGGGGCCTGACGATATGTACCCGGAACCACCCGCGACAATGTTTTAGCCCCATCAGGCATTGAGATCTCAACACGGAATTCCAATGGGCAGCAGAGACTGCGGGAACTGTGGGATAGCTATCCACAGTGCAACGCTCCGGAAGTCGACTCTAGCCTCGGTACTGTGGAAGCACTCCGCCGAGTTAATGCACTTAATGCACTTAGAGCATTTTCTGTGGGGACACACACACTCGAATATATAAAACCGATTTCTAAAAAAACGACTTCTATAAATTCAACCTTATTGCGTAGTGTAGACATACCCTAAAGATGTAAATTAAAAGTAGGTTAGTTAAACTGCATTAAGCCCCTGTGTGAACACTCTCATTCAGAATTAAGGTAACTTTGGAAGAGAATTGAGAAAACTGAATTAAGACCACTTTAATTTTGAATGAGAGTGTGCATGGGGTTTAAGGCAGTTGAAGTAATCCACTTTAAATTCACATCTTTTGTTAATTCAGATTAATTTGCCTGAGTGTCTCAGGGTTGACAAGCCTTAACCCTACTGTTCACTCCATCATCCAAGTTGCTAATGAAAATATTGAACAGTACTGGACCCACGACTGACCCTTGATACATTTATCAACGGGATTATATGACGAGGTTGCCTGAGAGAACAGGAAACTGGACTTGATGACACAAGAATGGGGCAGAACAAATAACTGACTTTCCAGTTTAGTAGCTGAACCCAAATATGCGGGGGAAAATTGTTTTGAGTGGACCTGAAAGGGAAATGTTTCGCTTTTCCTTGCCAAAATGAAAAACTGGGGGGGGGGGGAGTAATTTTGTGTCAAATGAAACATTTTGTTTGACCCCAAATGATTTTTTTTCTTTTTTCCCCCCTGCTTTGTTTAGTTTCTGGGTGGTTTTCATACCCTTTTTTTGTTTGTTTTTAAAACAAATTTAACCAGATTTTTAAACAAAATATCATTTTGAAATGAAAAGACAAAATATTGAGTTTAAAATATGTCAAAATAAAACCATTTTTCAATTTTATTTTCCCGACTGAAACGATGCACAAAATTTGATCCAAATTTGGCAACAGTTTTGGTTGACTTGCAGCCACGGTTTTTGGCAAATAAACTATCCGTCTGAAAAAAAATTGACCAGCTCTACCCAAGAGGTTCCTTCCAGACCTATGTCCCTAAGGCATTCAACTACATAAGGGGTTTTGGGTTTCTTTGTTTGCTTGCTTGCTTTTTGGACACTCTCATTTGATTGATGCCAATATTATAGTTATGTCAGGAAATGTTAACTAAAATCATTCTAAGCCCTTGGTATCTGACAGTGAAACAGTAGATTTGCATTATTCGTTCAAAATACAGTTTAAAAAACACAACTATGACTATCAAGATTCAAATCCATACATCAACCTGAATAAATAAATCAGTGGTTGGAACTAGGAAGAGGAACTGATAATAAAAATGTTGCCATCACTTGACATTTCCCACAATTAGTATGCAGTACCTTGCCCCTCATTCCCAACACACACAGGCTGGGATACTTATGCAAGCACTGGAAAAAATGAAATATTAGTGAGTGCTGTAAACTCTACTGATTTATTTTCCAGTGCCATCCAACCCCTATTCAATACCTTCTAAAGGTCTTCTGCTTCTATTGTGAGACACAGCAATCACTGGGACACATTCCTTGTGATCAGGAGTGAAGTGACAGAGGTCAGGATACTCACACTAAGTCAGCATTTTTTGAAGCAACATAGTCCCTGACAGGAGGAGCTGGTTCTGCAAATGCTGATTCGCTATTGAGTGGGATGATAGTCTGGCAACAGCCACAGCCAAAGAACAGAAAGGACTTGATTAACCTCTGTGTTACACTGGCTTTCACTCATATAGCCCAGGGCTCTGGGGATAAAAAATCATCCAGAGGATGGGCTGTGGTAGTATAAAGTTATCTCATCGTTACTTCACCAGGGTAACCTGCAACCAGTCAGCACTTCCACAAAAGTAGGCAGTGCTCATTAGGGTATGGCTGAAGTGGGAAAGAATAATACACATTTGTTGCATGCCCTGGGGAGCCTCTATTGGTAGGCTCCTATGGAGTCCCCAATCCCCATTGCAAATTAAAGCTGCCTCTCCCCGAGACATTGTCTGGCAGGGACAAGCCTGTGATAGAGGCCCGATAAATTAAAAGATGAATAAATAAAATTCCAGTCCGAAATGAGATTCACTAGAATTTTGTAGCCCCTGTAGAAATCCACATGTAACTGCCCCAAACCCGGAAGTGAAATGTTTAAATCTGTTTCCATCATCCTCAAGCTTCAAGCTGCAATTGCTCATGATCCTTGCAGTAAGCTTTCACCAGGATCTGGCTTCAATGGACCTTCAAGAGGCTTTTCTCCATATGCCAACAATTCCCTCCATGTTCCGAGAGTCTGTCTCTGTTAATATTCACAAGTACAATATTGGTTCCCTTCACTGGGCAAGGCTTCCGCTTCTCTCATTTTTACAAAGACAATGGCTGTGGTAGCAGCCCATCTCACGAATAAAGGCACATCAGTCACGCTTTACTTGAACAATTGGCTAATTTGGGAAACCTCTTTTGGAAGCTCAGGTAGTGGATCCACAGGCATTGGAGCCAGCTGGTGTAAAGCAGCATAGCTCCTTCACCCCGAGAGACTTTTGTTGGACCATTCCAAAACTCTGTTGTTCCTCACACAGAAAGAGATAGTTAACCATATGGAGTCAAAGATTGAGCCTGCTCCCTTCTAGCAACCTAGAGGGGTCTTTGTTACCTTCTGCTACAAAAAGAATGCTCTTCTTCTGCAGACAGCTGAGGGAAGAGCATCCTTATCATAGGAGAAGGTAGCAAAGAGCAGAGACCATGCTTTGGTACCAAGTGTCACAGTTCAGGGCAACTGACCCTGTATTTCCCCTCAGTGGTCCAGCAGGGCACCCACTCTCGGCTTCTAGCTCCCGCATCTGTTGCCTTTCTCAGTGGAGACCTGTGTCTCTCTCCCTTCTGACCAGACTATTCCTAAGCTGCACAGTTCCCTTCCTCCGCTGTGTTATTCCCAGGAGCGACAGTCTGCATAAAGACAGGTTTCAGAGTAACAGCCATGTTAGTCTGTATTCGCAAAAAGAAAAGGAGTACTTGTGGCACCTTAGAGACTAACCAATTTATTTGAGCATAAGCTTTCATGAACTACAGCTCACTTCATCAGATGCATACTGTGGAAAATAGAGAAGATGTTTTTATACACACAAACCATGTAAAAATGGGTGTTTATCACTACAAAAGGTTTTCTCTCCCCCCACCCCAATCTCCTGCTGGTAATAGCTTATCTAAAGTGATCACTCTTCTTACAATGTGTATGATAATCAAGATGGGCCATTTCCAGCACAAATCCAGGGTTTAACAAGAACGACGTAGTTCTGGGAGTAGTTGGGTCATTACAAAACCTAAACTTAATTTCCCCAATACTAATTTCTCCCTACTGTTACTCACACCTTCTTGCCAACTGTCTGTAATGAGCCCCTCTCTTACCACTTCAAAAGTTATTTTTCCTCCCTTGGTATCCTGCTGTTAATTGATTTATCTCATTAGACTGATCTCACACTTGGTAAAGCAACCCCCCATCCTTTCATGTATTTATACCTGCTCCTGTATTTTTCACTCCATGCATCTGATTAAGTGGGTTCTAGCCCACGAAACCTTATGCCCAAATAAATTTGTTAGTCTCTAAGGTGCCACAAGGACTCCTCGTTATTTTAGTTTGAACTAGTATATGCACCTCTCTCCGGGGGGATTCAAAGGCTGATAATAGAGGAAGTCCTTTAGCAGCCCCCCTCCCTGCTAGAGAAGGTACATACAGTGCCACAACACCACATACACAATTACGTTTTTAATACAATGAACCCCACAGGTACTAACCCTAATTCAATAAGGTTTAACTTAAATCAAGAAAGTTTATCTTAATTCCATCAGGTATGTGCAGGATATTATACGATACTCTCAGTCTCACTCTAAGCTCAGCACTACTGTTTCACCTAAGGGCTTGATTAGAGCTAGTTGAGAAATTTTGTATTGAAAAACTGTTTGATTGGGGTGGGTGATAATTTTTTCACAAAAGCTTTCATGAAACGTGTGTTCCTTTTTCAGCCGATCTCATGTCTACCGAAGTCACTGTAGTCTTCCCACTGACGTCAATGGGTGCTGAATCACACCCTAAACAATGGGTTTCAGAGTAACAGCCGTGTTAGTCTGTATTCGCAAAAAGAAAAGGAGTACTTGTGGCACCTTAGAGACTAACCAATTTATTTGAGCATAAGCTTTCGTGAGCTACAGCTCACTTCATCAATATGCATCATAAAAGTTGCTACGTATCCTGCAATGCCATCAGGTTATTTTTGAGCTCATTTCTGCCCATTTTCTCCAGCTGCTTCTAGTCCTTCCTGGAGCTCACAATCCAGCAGCATTAGACAAATTTCTTTCTCTACTGCACCCTTCAAAAAAGCCTCTTTTGCCCTAGTGGTCAAGTGCAAAGTCAAGCACAAGTGAGCTCTCTCTTTTTTGGAAGCTTACTGTCACATAATATCACAGCTGCTAGTGTACTAGGAAAGGGAATGGTTCTCCTCAAAGAAAACCACCACAGTGAGCCTTTCCAAAATCTTCTCAGAATGAGATTCACTGCCAACACCAAACAACTGGAAGAGGTTGGGGAGGTCAGCATGCGTCCCCTTCAAAAGGCTGTTAAAAGAAGATTCAAGAGGGCAGGTCAGTGGATGTATGTGACCTCGCAGAGAAGCAGGGATTTGGAAAGCAGAGAAACTTTGGGACCAGGGTATTTCATTGCTGACTGGTTCTGAACTCCCTAAAAGTAGCAACCTCCTGCCTCTTCTCTTGCTAAACTTCTCCTGGTGCCATCCTAGGTCATGTTCCTCGAACATAGCGAAAGGAGTGTCAGTGGGTATCTCCCACTCACTGAAGATGATCTTAGGAAAATTGAAAGGGAGTACTTGTGGCACCTTAGAGACTAACCAATTTATTTGAGCATGAGCTTTCGTGAGCTACAGCTCACTTCGTCGGATGCATACCGTGGAAACTGCAATAGACATTATATACACACAGAGACCATGAAACAATACCCCCTCCCACCCCACTGTCCTGCTGGTAATTGCTTATCTAAAGTGATCATCAAGTTGGGCCATTTCCAGCACAAATCCAGGTTTTCTCACCCTCCGCCCTCCACACACAAACTCACTCTCCTGCGGAAAACTGCGGCTATTGGAAGTAGCAGTAACAGCCAGAGCCCCTGTTCAGCCAACTTCTGCACGCTCCTTCCAGTGCTGGCCCATATTCCCGGTTTGACAAACCAATAATGAGTAGGGTTGGTAAAAAATGTTCCATCAAAACTGTCTTTCAACAGAAAATTGGGTTTCCAACTAAACAATTTTTTTGCAAGAAGTATCTACTTTCCACAGAAAATGTTGAGTTTTCATCAAAAGCTTTTCAAGCAAAAACTAAAAACTTTCAGTTTTTCAAGGAAAAGTCAAAATTTCCCCACAGGAAAAAAAATGACTAGCTCTAGGAATAAGCAACAACTACACAGGGAGAAAAAGTGGCTGCAAAAACAGCTACATAATTAATTTCTGTTCTTTGTTTCTTTATTTTGTTTTAGAAGAGGCAAAGCTTGTTCCACTCCCCACCCTTTTCAAAAAAGTGTTTCCAGCTACTGCTTTTAAAAAATCTTTCCTGTACCAATAAGGAAAATGTGGGAAGGGTTATTTGTTTTTTTAGGAGAATATTTTTGAATTTTTTTTAAAGTTTAATTTGCAATGGCATACACTGAACATGAAAGGACTCAGATATGTCAAGAGAAGAAAGGAAGGTTAACCTTGTGGTTAGAGCACTAGCCTGGGACTTGGCAGACCCAGTGTCAATTCCCTGCTCAGTTGCAGACCTGCTGTGTGACATTTGGGAAATTGATTAAGGTAAAATTTTCAAATGTACCTAAATTCCATGGACATTGGCTCCTGTGTCTAAGTCGCTTTAAAATGGGATGCATCCTAGGACATACAGGTGCTTTTGAAAAATTAACCCTGAGTCTCTCTGTGCCTCAGATCCCTATCTATGAAACTGGGATAATACAACTCCCCTACTATGCAAGGGTACTGTAAGGGTAAATACATTAAAGATGGGAAGCACTCAGATGCTATGTTAAAATGGGCTACATGAGCACCTAAGGAAGCCAGATACTCATCCTCAGAGATATAATGGGAGACTTGAGTTTTAATTCATAGCTCTGCTTGTGCACTTACTAAAATCTATAAGACACTCACTCAGACACCATGGTAATGAACATGGTAGAAGTACCGACATACAATAGATATAAATAAAAATAGATTGGATTAGAGATTTAGCTGTATAACTCAGGGACTATCCAGAAATGAACTGGTAGGTTTCATCAGCAACCCCTGTCTAAATTATTTGTTCATTTTATAATTTTTCTTAGATGCATAGTGTACCTCAATTTGCATTTCACATTTTCATACATTACCAAAGTACTTCAAAACATTTTCAAGTTCAGTTGTAATGTAGACCAGTGGTTCTCAAAGTCGGTCCACCGTTTGTTCAGGGAAAGCCCCTGGCGCGCCAGACTGGTTTGTTTACCTGCCACAGCCACAGGTCCGGCCGATCACAGCTCCCACTGGCCGCGGTTCGCCGCTCCAGGCCAATGGGGGCTGCAGGAAGGGCGGCCAGAACGTCCCTTGGCCCGCACCGCTTCCTGCAGCCCCCATTGGCCTGGAGCGGCGAACCGCGGCCATTGGGAGCCACGATCGGCCAAACCTGCGGATACAGCAGGTAAACAAACCGGTCCGGCCCAGCAGGGGCTTTCCCTGAACAAGCGGCAGACCGGCTTTGAGAACCACTGATGTAGACAACAATATATTTAGTTGAGAATTTGGGGAGGAGAAATATTTCTTGGAGATCTAGATTTTCTGTACCAAAAGTCTCCATCAAGTCCTAATAAATGTGTATGATGGGTGCAGGCCTTCCCATTAAAGAATGCATAATTCTATGAGCTGTCCCGTCTCATTTCCGAAACTATTCTGGAAATTCACAATTCATGCTCTTCTGGAAGCGCAGCTACTGTATAATCACAGTTTGTATCTCATCATAACAAATGAACATATTATTTATATGCAAATTCATTACATCCAACTGGTTTAAATTGTCATTTATAATTGTAGACAATTATTTTTAATCATTATCCTTATTTTTTTCATTCTGATGAACTGCAAACCTGCACACAATCAAAGCCAAAAAGGTTAGAGCACATAATTCTTCACAAATGAAACATCTTGCCTACAAGTGTGTGTCTTACATATATTATTTTAACTATACATTTTATATGAATGAATTTTAACTTCTGCAATAAGCACCTTGATTTTGACATTTGTTGCATACCTAAGTTGCTTATACATTTATCATAATTGCAGATACAGATCAGCTATTTGCACATGCAGAATGCCAATTATGTGTCTAAATCCCCCAATTCAGCAAAACAGTTAAATCCATGCTTAGCTTTTAGTACAAGTAGTCCTACAGAACTCAGTTGAACCATTCATGTGCTTAAATTCAGTCATATGCTTAAGAACTTTGCTGAATTAGAGCCTAAATTGAAATCTGCATGTGCAATTTACCCCTTTGAATGTATACAGAGTTGCACATGCACTTTTTTCAATAAATCTGGCCCTTAATGGCAGAAGTAGCTATTTTCTGTGTTCATTAGGACCATGCCAGTTAATGGGGCTTGAATAATCTCTAAGTAAGTTTTACAACTGTCCTACTTAAAATTTGTAAAATTATACATAAAGGAAAAAATAAATGATATCTTTTAAATTATAAACTAGACCGTCTTTTTGTTCTGTCAGCAAAGGGGTTCTTGTCTATGACTGGGGATTCTACACACTACAATAATAAAATAATAATAATTACCATCATCATTAAATTCCATATCCTATTCAATGGATCAATTTTCAATATACAGGAACACTACACTACACTGTAACATTATTAAACAACATAGTTAATATAGCTAAAAAAAACAAATTTGCAAGCTCTCCATTCCTACAAAAACCTATAACATCCCATGATCACCACATTTCATAACACCAAACAGATAAATCCAACCATTTTTGGTCACAAAAATATTCTTTTACTTCAACATGTCACAATATAAAAGAATTTATAGGACATAATTTACTCTGACATTTTTACTGTACCCTAGAACTTTCCTTTCAAAATCTGCACTACACATTCAATAGACAATATATAAAATAAATTATATACATCCAAAAATATAATTCTATTAAAGAAGAAAACAAGAGTGCAAACTTCAGGCTAGGATGGACTATATATTTCAGGTAGAGTTGATAGAGAATGATGGAGAATTATATGTTTCAGAGTAGCAGCCGTGTTATTCTGTATGCGCAAAAAGAACAGGAGTACTTGTGGCACCTTTGAGACTAACAAATTTATTAGAGCATAAACTTTCGTGGGCTACAGCCCACTTAATTGACTGCATAGAATGGAACATATAGTAAGATAGATAGATAGATAGATAGATATACACACACACACACACACATACAGATAAGTTGGAAGTTACCATACAAACTGTGAGAGGCTAATTAGTTAAGATGAGCTATTATCAGCAGGAGAAAAAAACTTTTGTAGTGATAACCAAGATGGAGTCTATTTTTGAAGCTTTTCTGTTGCAAAATTGCCACCTTTAAGTCTTTTACTGAGTGGCCAGAGAGATTGAAGTTTTCTCCTACCGGTTTTTGAATGTTACGATTCCTGATGTCAGATTTGTGTCCATTTATTCTTTTGCATAGAGACTGTCCGCTTTGGCCAATGTACATGGCAGAGGGGCATTGCTGGCACATGATGGCATATAGCACATTGGTAGATGTGCAGGTGAATGAGCCTCTGATGGCATAGCTAATGTGATTAGGTCCTATGATGGTGTCACTTGAGTAAATATGTGGACAGAGTTGGCATCGGGCTTTGTTGCAAGGAGAGGTTCCTGGGTTAGTGTTTTTGTTGTGTGGTGTGTGGTTGCTGGAGAATATTTGCTTCAGGTTGGGGGGCTGTCTGTAAGCGAGGACTGGTCTGTCTCCCAAGATCTGTGAGAGTGAGGGATCATTTTTCAGGATAGGTTGTAAATCTTTGATGATGCGCTGGAGAGGTTTTAGTTGAGGGCTGAAGGTGACAGCTAATGGCGTTCTGTTATTTTCTTTGTTGGGCCTGACCTGTAGTCGGTGACTTCTGGGTACTCTTCTGGCTCTGTCAATCTGTTTTTTCACTTCAGCAGGTGAGTATTCTAGTTTTCAGAATGCTTGATAGAGATCTTGTAGGTGTTTGTCTCTGTCCTGCTGATAATAGCTCATCTTAACTAATTAGCCTCTCACAGTTTGCATGGTAACTTCCAACTTAGCTGTGTATACATATATATATTACTATATGTTCCATTCTATGCAGCCGATGAAGTGGGCTGTAGCCCATGAAAGCTTATGCTCTAATAAATTTGTTAGTCTCTAAGGTGCCACAAGTACTCCTGTTCTTTTTTTGGAGAATTATATGGTATTTCAGTACTCTTAGGATTCCTTTCCTGATTACTTCCAAATAATTAAAATTTGGGGTTTTCTTGAAGTTGTAGATTTGTATGTACACAAAGCATAACTATCTTATACCTCTTCCCCCAGTCTGTCTCTCTCTTGTCAATTTAGATAATAGAGTCTTCTTGTTTCCTTGCACCCCCTCCTCTCTATTCATCTGTTGTCTTACACTGACATAGTACACTTTTGGTGACAGGGACTGTCTTTTATTCTGTGTATGTACAGCACCTACCAGAATCCTGATCCATGACGGGGGCTCCTAGGTGATATGGTAATACAAATAATAATGAATTTGACCAGGAAATCAGGGACTATGTATTTATTCCTACATAAAAAGGGGCATGGAAATGTTAATGACTGAATGTATAGTCAAGGACGTCTTTGTTTTACATAAAGAAAAGGAGTACTTGTGGCACCTTAGAGACTAACCAATTTATTTGAGCATGAGCTTTCGTGAGCTACAGCTCACTTCATCGGATGCATACCGTGGAAACTGCAGCAGACTTTATATATACACAGAGAATATGAAACAATACCTCCTCCCACCCCACTGTCCTGCTGGTAATAGCTTATCTAAAGTGATCATCAGGTGGGCCATTTCCAGCACAAATCCAGGTTTTCTCACCCTTTGTGCTGGAAATGGCCCACCTGATGATCACTTTAGATAAGCTATTACCAGCAGGACAGTGGGGTGGGAGGAGGTATTGTTTCATATTCTCTGTGTATATATAAAGTCTGCTGCAGTTTCCACGGTATGCATCCGATGAAGTGAGCTGTAGCTCACGAAAGCTCATGCTCAAATAAATTGGTTAGTCTCTAAGGTGCCACAAGTACTCCTTTTCTTTTTGCGAATACAGACTAACACGGCTGTTACTCTGAAACCTTTGTTTTACATCTCATTCAACAGCCACTAAGGAATTGGCTCAGTACTGGCTCAGAGGGAAGAGTACTATCCATTGAGCTAAAAACACCGTTTTCTGCAACAATTGAATTGTCCTTAGAAGTCTCCCATACAACCACTGACCAGCCACAACCTTGCTTAGTTTATGATATCTGATGGAGTTACAGGTCAAGGTAATATGTCTCTAGTTAAGTCAGATGACAATATATAAAATGTAAATAAATCTAAGTAACACACTCCTATCTCAATGTACATCATGTTCCTGCTTAGTTTCTATTGAAAGTAAGAGGAATTGTAAGCATAAATCCACATGCACTGGTGGAAAAACATACCTCAGGAAAGTAAAATTTACACTTAACAGTACAATTTCATTTTCATTTATGGCTTATTTCAAAAAACCGTATAAGTGTATACATAAATATACTGGTTAGTACAAAAAAAAAAGACTAACATTAATCATAAAAAATAGTACAACATTTTGGCTTCAGTTACCAAATAAAATAATATAATAATAAATTAACTTTTCTTAATTTCACCAAGTTTTAAAAGAACCCACCATAAAAGCAGCAAATAAAATCTCATCAAAGTGCATAAAAACTCCATAGTGGAAACATTCTATATCAGAATTCTGATAAATGCAAGACTTAAAATGTGATGCATTGCCTTTTAAGATTCAAGCAGATAGAATGATCATATACATATCTAGAAATTATCTTTTTTTTTAAATCTATCTTTTGAGCATTTTCATTCAGCAAATCCTTAGGATCAGGACGAGCCCTACTATGGACCAAGGACCACCAGCTAGTAGTCCACAGACAAATTTGGCAACCCGTAGGGATTCTCACATCTCCAGTTCATCCTAATCCCTGGCAGCACTCCCAACCTTACTCACTGAACTTCTAGTGCAGCAGCATCTGGAATCCCAGATTTTGCTGAACACCACAACTCATAAAAATTAGATGATGCCATACAGGGACCTGTGCAAATGGAACAGAGCCCCAAGTACAACCTTAAAGGTAGGAAATAAGTTCTAGGGGTTACTCCTGTGGAAGAGTCCCAGTGGATATCAACATGGGATTAAGAAGCAGATGAAGAAAAAGAAGGTTATCAACCTGTAAATGGAACTCTACAAACATATTGACTTTGCACAGCCATACCAGTGGAATACACATGTCAGAATAGCAACACTCGGAATTATTTGAAACTATTATAATACCTGGAGCCAACTGCATACCCTTCATGCAGAACCAAATATTCAAGGTGAGGGTGAAAATAAAACAAACAAAGAAGTCAAAAAAGTCAAATGTCAAATGGTAGGCTTTTAGGTAAGCAGGGTGACAAGACAGCAAGTGTAAAAAATCGGGATGGGGGGCTGTGGGTAATAGGTGCCTATATAAGAAAAAGCCCCCAAAATCGGGACTGTCCCTATAAAATCAGGACATCTGGTCACCCCATAGGTAAGAGACGTGTATATGGGCTGTTTGCTGTCCTCTCTCTCTCTTTCTCTCTCTAATGTTCTGCTTGAACTATAAAATAAAAAAAATACTTTCTTTTATGAAAATCACTCTACGAAAATCACTGGTCACAAGTTCCTGAAACACAGGTGCTCAAAACCCAGTCAGACCTGCAGAGTGATGGGGAGTCGGTATACACAGGACATTTTAGGCAAGTCCTGGTCTAAGAGTGGAAGAACTGCACGATTCCACCCTGAACCCTGGTCTACATTATGAGTTTAGGTCAAATTTAGCAGCGTTAGATCGATTTAACCCTGCACCGGTCCACAAAACAAAGCCATTTTTGTCGACTTAATGGGCTCTTAAAATCGATTTTTGTACTCCTCCTTGACGAGGGGATTAGCGCTGAAATCAGCATCGCCGGGTCAAATTTGGGTTAGTATAGACGCAATTCGACGGTATTAGCCTCCGGGAGCTATCCCAAAGTGCTCCATTGTGACAGCTCTGGACAGCACTTTCAACTCAGATGCACTAACCAAGTACATAGGAAAAGCACCGCAGACTTTTGAATTTCATTTCCTGTTTGGCCAGCGTGGGAAGCTCATCAGCAGAGGTGACTATGCAGAGCTCATCAGCACAGGTGACCATGAAGTCCCAGAATCGCAAAAGAGCTCCAGCATGGACCAAACGGGAGGAACTGGATCTGATCACTGTATGGGGAGATAAATCTGTGGTATCAGAACTCCCCTCCAAAAGACGAAATGCCAAAATTCTTGAAAAAATCTCCACCGACATGAAGGACAGAGGCTATCACAGGGACCCACAGCAGTGCTGTGTGAAACTTAAGGAGCTGAGGCAAGCCTACCAAAAAACCAGTCAAATGCCCGCTTGGGGTCAGAGCCCCAGACATACTGCTTCTATGATGAGCTGCATGCAATTCTAGGGGGTGCCCCTACAACTACCCCACACCTGTACATGGACTCCTGCAAGGGAGTCTCACGCAAAAGGGATGAGGATTTTGGGGACGAGGAAGACAATGAGGAGGGGGAGGTTGAAAATGGCACACACCAGGCAAGTGGAGAAACTGTTCTCCCCGACAGCCAGGAACTGTTTATCACCCTGGAGACAATACCCTCCCAACCCAGGCTCCCGGACCTTGAAGGCAGAGAAGGCACCTCTAGTGAGTGTACCTTTGTAAATATAATACATGGTTTAAAAGCAAGTGTGTTTAATGATTAATTTGCCCCGAAGATTTGGGATGCATTCGTGGCCAGTAAAGCTACTGCAAAAGTCTGTTAATGTGTCTGGGGATGGAGCTGAAATCCTCCAGGGACATCTCAATGAAGTTCTCCTGGAGGTACTCCCAAAGCCTTTGCAAAAGGCTTCTGGGGAGGGCAGCTTTATTACGTCCTCCATGGTAGGACACTTTACCATGCCAGGTCAGTAGCACATAATCTGGAATCATTGCATAAGAAAGCATGGCAGCGTGTGGTCTTGGTGTTTGCTAGCATTCAAGCAACATCCGTTCTTTACCTCTCTGCGTTATCCTCAGGAAAGTGATATCATTCATGGTCACCTGGTTGAAATAGGGGAATTTTATTAAGGGGACATTCAGAGGTGGCCATTCCTTATGGGCTGTTTGCCTGTGGCTGAAAAGAAATCATCCCCGCTGTTAGCCACACGGTGGCGGGAGGGGTGAAGCAATCATCCCAGAGAATGGGGGGTGGGGGGGTTAGTTGGGTTTGTGCTGCAAGTTAACCCGAAAAATCAGCCCCTCCTTTTAAATGGCCAATGTGTCTTTTTCCATTTTAATCTCCCTTTTTTCCCTCCTACAGCTGCAAATGTTTCAACGCTGACACTAGCATCTCCATACCAGAGGCTAGCGCAGATAAGAAGGCGAAAAAAACACACTCACAATGAAATGTTCTCTGAGCTCATGCAGTCCACCCAAACTGAAAGAGCCCAGCAGAATATGTGGAGGCAGACAATGGCAGAGTCCAGGAAAGCACAAAATGAAAGCAAGGACAGGAGGGACGCGCAAGAGGACAGGTGGTGGGATCAAGAGGAAAGGTGGCAGCAGCATGATGAGAGGAGTCAGGATGCAATGCTGAGGCTACTGGAGGATCAAACTGATATGCTCCCTTGTATGGTTGAGGTGCAGGAAAGGTACAGACTGCCACTGCAGCCCCTGTGTAACCAACCACCCTCCTCCCCAAGTTCTATAGCCTCCTCACCCAGCAACACGCGGGGCGGGGGCTCCGGGCACCCAACCACTCCACCCCAGAGGACTGCCCAAGCAACAGAAGGCTGGCATTCAATAAGTTTTGAAATGCAGTGTGGCCTTGTCCTTCCCTCCTCCCCTCCTTCCCTTCCCTACTCGGTGCTTCCCTCCTTCCCCACCCCTCCTGGGCTACCTTGGCAGTTATCCCCCTATTTGTGTGATGAATGAATAAAGAATGCATGAATTTGAAACAACAATGACTTTATTGCCTCTGCAAGTGATGATCGAAGGGGGAAGAGGAGGGTGTTTGGCTTAAAGGGAAGTAGAGTGAACCAAGGGGGCGGGTTTTTATCAAGGAAAAACAAACAGAACTGTCACACCGTAGCCTGGTCAGCCATGAAACTGGTTTTCAAAGCTTCTCTGATGCACAGCACACCCTGCTGTGCTCTTCTAACCGCCCTGGTGTCTGGCTGCACGTAATCAGTGGCCAGGCAATTTGCCTCAACTTCCCACTCCTCCATAAACAATTCCCCCTTACTCTCACAGATATTGTGGAGCACACAGCAAGCAGTAATAACAATGGGAATATTGGTTTTGCTGAGGTCTAACTGAGTGAGTAAACTGCGCCAGCGCGCTTTTAAACGTCCAAAGGCACATTCTACCACCCTTCTGCACTTGCTCAGCCTATAGTTGAACAGCTCCTGACTACTGTCCACGGTGCCTGTGTATGGCTTCATGAGCCATGGCATTAAGGGGTAGGCTGGATCCCCAAGGATAACTATAGGCATTTCAACATCCCCAACAGTTATTTTCTGGTCTGGGAAGTAAGTCCATTGCTGCAGCTGTTCATACAGACCAGAGTTCCTGAAGATGCGAGCGTCACATACCTTTCCCAGCCATCCCAAGTTGATGTTGGTGAAATGTCCCTTGTGATCTACCAGTGCTTGCAGCACCATTGAAAAGTACCCTTTGCGGTTTATGTACTGGCTGCCTTGGTGATCCAGTCCCAAGATAGGGATATGCATTCCGTCTATGGCCCCACCACAGTTAGGGAATCCCATTGCAGCAAAGCCATCAGCTATGACCTGCACATTTCCCAGAATCATTAACCTTGATAGCAGCAGCTCAGTGATTGTGTTGGCTTCTTGGATCACAGCAGCCTCCACAGTAGATTTGCCCACTCCAAATTGATTCCCGACTGACTGGTAACTGTCTGGCACTGGAAGCTTCCACAGGGCTATTACCACTCGCTTCTCAACTGTGAGGGCTGCTCTCATCTTAGTATTCTTGCGCTTCAGGGGAAAGCAAGTCATAAAGTTCCACAAAGTTCCTTATGCATGCAAAAGTTTCGCAGCCACTGGGAATCATCCCAGACCCGCAACCCTATGTGGTCCCACCAGTCTGTGCTTGTTTCACAGGCCCAGAATCGGCATTCCATGGCATAAGCCTGCCCCAGTAACACCATGATCTCCAAATTGCCGGGGCCTGTGCTTTGAGAGAAGTCTGTGTCCATGTCCTCATCACTCTTGTCACCGCGCTGCCATCGCCTCCTCGCCTGTTTTTGCAGGTTCTGGTTCTGCATATACTGCATGACAATGTGCGAGGTGTTTACAATGCTCATAACTGCCGCAGTGATCTGAGCAGGCTCCATTCTTGCCGTGGTATGGCGTCTGCGGGAGAGCAGAGTTGCAGGGGAAGCGGTGGTTGGATGACCAGTTTTGCAGACCTACTGCACCGTCTGCTGCCAGGACACAACAGCTGAGCAGGCTGCACGCTTGCCGTGGTATGGTGAGACAAGAGCAGCCGAGCAGAGTTGCAGCAGAAGCGGCCCTATGAGACCACCAGGAGAGCAGAGTGCCAGCAGAAGTGGTGGATGAGGACAGTTATATAGAGGACTTGTGAGGTGGATTCATAGCTTCAGGAGAGTGGCAGCAGAAGTGGTGGATGACAACGACAATTAGCAGCCCTACTGCACCGTCTGCTGAAAGCAGTATGGCGCCCGCATGGAAAAAAGGTGCAAAACGATTGTCTGCCATTGCTTTCAAGGAGGGAGAGGCAACTGACAACATGTACCCAAAACCAGTCGCAACAATGTTTTTGCCCCATCAGGCATTGGGAGCTTAACCCAGAATTCCAATGGGCGGCGGAGACTGCAGGAACTGTGGGATAGCAACCCACAGTGCAATGCTCCAAAAGTCGACGCTAGCCTCGGTGTTGTGGATGCACTCCACTGACTTAATGTGCTTAGTGCATTAGTGTGGGGACACATACAATCAACTGTACAAAATCATTTTCTAAAAAATCTACTTCTATAAATTCAACCTAATTTCGTAGTCTAGACATACCCTGAGACAGGTAAGGGCAAGAAGCCATCATCCTGAGGGAATGCACACAGAGAGACCAGAAAAGGGAAAGAATTTCCTGTAACCATGACATTGTTAGTAACTAGTTTACACAGTCTATCTTCCCTTGGTAAGCAATGAGGTTTCAGGAAAAAGACTAGAGAAGCAATGGATTAGCTGAGATAAAATTCAGCAACCATTTTAAGACAACATCCCTTTATTATCAACACAATGAAAGGAGGATCTGCCACTTGAATTTCATTCACTCTCCTCCTACCTGAAGTAATAATTCCTAAGAAGGCATCTTTGAAAGCTAGATGTTATAAAAATCAATGTCCAATACGCACAAAGGATGACAACATCCTGTTATTACTAAATTTAAAGCCTCATGAAATTGCTGAATTTCACACTAAAAACAGATGTGGATCCTCCTCTTAGGAATAAAATCATATCTACATAGACGAAAACTGAAGATTGACAGGGAATGGGGGACAGTGTTTATCTATAGCTGTCAGATGGACTTTATCATAGCAACAAGTCTAGACTTCTTTAGGGAGAATAGATAAGCTAGGATAAAAAGAAATGAGCAAGACAGAAGAGCTAAATTCTTGCCATTAATTCACAAAGTGAAATATATCCACTTTAAAACGTAAGTCTCTCTTGTAGCTGGTTTGTCGGAGTCTAAACAGGATGTGTTTTATTTTATTTGAGCACTCCAGATCCACACCTAGAAAGGCTGTTAGGTGAAGTATGTCTGGATACAAACATACAATGCAACCTTACTTACAGGGCAAGAGATCTGGAGATACTGGCAGAAAGACTAGAAACTCAAATGTCAGGGAAACAAGGTCTGAGAACCAAAACTTGCAGGCACTTTCATGGCATATGTGTTAAAATTAAATTAAGGAAGCATGCAGCGCCAGTGTTTCAGTATTGGTACACAAATCTAGGTTTGAACTCGATTACTTTCCAAAATCTAAAATAGTTCAATTGTCATGCAGAAGGGTTTGACATGGAGACAGGCATTTCTATTATCTCAAGTCCTGCTCTGCAGGAGACTTCCATGTACTATACCCAAAGAGCCTCCTGGAGCCAAACAACCTTACAGTGTATGTGTCTGTAGACTTCCACTTATAGATTACTCAACACAGGAAAGAGTGTACTGTATTTCTTTATTTCAAAGTGAATTAATTCTATACCTTTCATTTTACTTTAGAAGATATCAGGGGAGTTTTTGAGGCTGAGCTATCTTTAACTTTCTGTCATAGATACTTGTCTGGAAATAGCCACTAGCTAAGGCTCTACTTGAACTGTGGTATGATTTGTCAAAATTTGCAGCTGAGTTGAGGAGAAGCTGTGGAAAATTGTGGTAAGTAACAGTGAACCTTATTATTTGTGGTAATAAAGACCACTATTACTTTTCCATGATTTTCTGCTGTTGGCTGCCCAGGGTTGAGAGCTGGGCCCACTGTAAAAATTGCAGTAAAAGATTCATATAGAGGAAGTGCTCAGGCTCTGCTGTGCATAACACATTCCTAAGAGTAGAGGCGATAACTACTTTGCCCTTTATTGAGATTGACTAGAGGAGGAGCTGGAGGAAAGGGAACACCCTCTATTAGTGCAGGTGGGGCTACAAAAGAGATCATGAAACCTCATAAAGGACTGGTGAGTAAATTCAGCTATATCGGTGCTGGAGGACTCTGCCTAGATATAGCCTTTCAAATTTTGAGAGCCAAGGACTATTCACAAAATAATTGTTTCCACATCTGTAAAATGGGGCAATGAATCCAATCTGCTTTGTAAGCACTTTGAGATCTATCAATGAAAAGCACTAAATAAGGGCTAGGTATTATTTATTATTAATAGCATTTGTGTAAGTTTGCATACTGTTCATGTGTATGTTGTTTTAATTCCTGCATTTTGGCTTGTTTGCAACAGTAAATCGCCCTTTACTTAATTAACTGAATTTGACCATTTCATTTTCCCTCATCCTGAAACATCGATATTGCTACAGAGACATGGTATTTAGACTGAATACAGTTTTTAGAAATAGGCTGGTAAATAAGATAAAAGGAACTGAATTCTTTGTGGGTTGGATTTTCACCCAGCTGACCCAAATGTAAAAGAATTGTGAGAGAAAGTTGTCTGTCCATTGTTACTTCTGATTTAAAGAATTTCCTGAACACCTTTGGTATCATCTGACAACACATTTACCTATGGAAAGTTTCGGTCAGTGTAACATCATACTATTCTGTTATCAATCTTAGCTTGTACAATTCAAATATTTGTGATCACCATAGTCGAGTGACTACAAAAATATTTGGAGGAATGACTTACAGCAGGGGTTGGCAACCTTTGGCATGCGGCCCGCCAGGGTAAGGCCATTGGGAGGCCGGGCCGGTTTGTTTACCTGCTGTGTCCGCAGGTTCAGCTGATCGCGGCTCCCACTGGCCCTGGTTCGCCGCTCCAGGCCAGTGGGGGCTGCGGAAAGCGGCATGGGCCAAAGGATGTGCTGGTCGCTGCTTTCTGCAGCCCCATTGGCCTGGAATGGCGAACCACCGCCAGTGGGAGCCGTGATCGGCCGAACCTGCAGATGCGGCAGGTAAACAAACTGGCCAGGCCCGCCAAGGAGCTTACCCGGGCGGGCCACATGCCAAAGGTTGCCAATCCCTGATTTACAGTATAAACAAGATTGCAAGTGCATCTGCTTTTTACTAAGAGCTATGCATATTTATAAAATTAAATCTTCCAGGATTAATGCAAGGCAAAACCAAACCCAAATTTAAACATTTCATTAGCTGGGGCAGAGAAGCACAGAGAAGTGCAGGACCCAAGAAATTATTTTATAATAATGGTGAAGGCTAGAAATAAAGTAGTGGAGGTTTGGTATGTGTGCAAAGTGAGGGTTTTGATAGTCAGGAGGGGATTGGTGTTCAGGGATAAGCAGGGATAGGAATTGAGGTAGGTTTGTCATGGGAGCAGAGTAGGGTTGCCAACTTTCTAATCACACAGAACCGAACACCCTGCCCTGCCCCTTCTCTGAGGCCCCGCCCCCACTCACTCTACCCACCCCGCCGTCGCTCAATCTTCCCCACCCTCACTCACTTTCACCAGGCTGGGGGAGGGGGCTGGGGTGCAGGAGGGAGTATGGGTTCTGCGCTGGGGCCAGTGATGAGGGATTTGGGGTGCAGGGGGGGCACTCTGGGCTGGCGCAGGGCAGGGGTATTCAGTTTTGTGTGATTAGAAAGTTGGCAACCCTAGGGGGAGCAAGAGAGCAGTGTCAAAGATGCAGATTGTGACATGAAGAAGCTACTCTGAAGAAGGCATAAGAAGTTCTGCCTCAGTTAACCAGACAGATAGCAGTTGCACCAATTTCTGACCATGGTCTGTACAACACTTTTTTATTAATGGTATTTTGGTAAAGGACTGTAGTTCCCAATCCTTTTAGTTTTTCAAACAACTTTCATTCTTTTATTCTGTACATATTTTCTTCCTCGTCCCAGCATTTCCTCTGCTGTGCCTTCCCCTCCCAGGCCCAAGATTTTGGCGCCTGTCAGCTCAAAAGGGTGGAATTTGTGAAGAGCTGTTCCAAGATGTACAGCTGCACAGGCTGTGAGGGAAAACAACCTGATTCCTGTGAGCAAGATCTCTGAAGCAGAGACATTCAGTCCAAAATTTCAATAAGCAATAGCACGACAGGGTTAGGTGTTGTGCTGGAAATGTCAAGTGTTTCAATCATTTGGGAATTGGTTTAATCTAACTCACCTACTGGAGTGTGTTATTACTATGACAAACATGTATTTCTTAACAAAGTAATTGATGTGTTTGTTTTAAAGATGTTCATGGATAATGAAGGGGATGACCAGGAGTTAGAGAGCTTGCTGAAAGACAGCTTCTTCACAGAATTGATCCTTAATGTAGAATTGTTTTGTTTTATTTCCATAAGCAGATGGTATTTATATACATTTTATGCAGTGAAAAGGTAAGCTACAACACCATAAACAAGATCAGGAAAAGGAAGTTTAACAATATCTGCCAGGGACCCTTACAGCGCTTTTATTAAGTAATTCTGTTAATGTCTATGTATTATTTCCAGAGGCTTGCCTGTACACAGAGGAGACACATCAAAAGTGACAATTCACTTGTTTTAATGGAACTTGTTCAGCCATCTTCATATTTTCAGCTTTGCATTGGAAATCATTAGTTTCTTTAATGCAGGAAGGAAGCTGCTCCAGGCAAGAGGTTGCCAACATGGTGTAATTCAATATGTAAAGATATCTTTTCAGTTACAATAGTCTTAGGAAAAGCAATAAAAGGTGAGCACAGATGTTCTCTTGAATTTCAGGAGCTTACAGAAACTAAACAGTATAGATGGAAGATTTATAAGTAAGCCAGCAGAGGTTAGGTGATATAAATAGGTTTATTCAGCTCTCCAGTTATATTTTTCCTCATGTCATTTGTGTGGACAGGAGCCCTGGCCTATTTAAGTCTCTTTTTAATATCCTGTTATCTTTTTAAAGGCACTACTGTAATCTCTGGAAAGGAACTCCCTTCACAAAAGGCTTGATATGTGTAAATGTATATGGCATAGTCTTTATACTATTTACAGTAGCTGTGAAACCATATTTTAGTTATACATATACACGTATAATGTAACTTAAGTACTTTATACTGTGTTTTTAACATTGGTATATACCTTTTTTCTAACTAGGTACGTAGACATCTTAGAAAATATCAACTTATCAATACTTCTACACTTTAAGAATTTTTTTAGAGATATTAACAAACAATGTAAGTAAAATACAGTATATTAATGGTAAGGATTCATTTCTGTTTAACTAATCTTCAAAAATACATTATTGTTGTCAAGGTTCCTCCCCCACTCTGAACTCTAGGGTACAGATGTGGCGACCTGCATGAAAAACCTCCTAAGCTTATCTTTACCAGCTTAGGTCAAAACTTCCCCAAGGTACAAAATATTCCACCCGTTGTCCTTGGACTGGCCGCTACCACCACCAAACTAATACTGGTTACTGGGGAAGAGCTGTTTGGACGCGTCCTTCCCCCAAAAATACTTCCCAAAACCTTGCACCCCACTTCGTGGACAAGGTTTGGTAAAAAGCCTCACCAATTTGCCTAGGTGACTACAGACCCAGACCCTTGGATCTTAAGAACAATGAACGATCCTCCCAACACTTGCACCCCCCCTCTCCTGGGAAATGTTGGATAAAAAGCCTCACCAATTTGCATAGGTGACCACAGACCCAAACCCTTGGATCTGAGAACAATGAAAAAGCATTCAGTTTCTTACAAGAAGACTTTTAATAAAAATAGAAGTAAATAGAAATGAAGAAATCCCCCCTGTAAAATCAGGATGGTAGATATCTTACAGGGTAATTAGATTCCAAAACATAGAGAACCCCTCTAGGCAAAACCTTAAGTTACAAAAAAGATACACAGACAGAAATAGTTATTCTATTCAGCACAATTCTTTTCTCAGACATTTAAAGAAATCATAATCTAACACATACCTAGCTAGATTACTTACTAAAAGTTCTAAGACTCCATTCCTGGTCTATCCCTGGCAGAAACCAGCATATAGACAGACACACAGACCCTTTGTTTCTCTCCCTCCTCCCAGCTTTTGAAAGTATCTTGTCTCCTCATTGGTCATTTTGGTCAGGTGCCAGCGAGGTTACCTTTAGCTTCTTAACCCTTTACAGGTGAGAGGAGCTTTCCCCTGGCCAGGAGGGATTTCAAAGGGGTTTACCCTTCCCTTTATATTTATGACAATTGTACATTTTAGAAAATGAAACTCTCTGCTTTCTCTCTAACACAACTCTATAAAGAATATGAGAGAAAAGAGTTAATTTTTTATATTTGCTAAATTAGTTTGACTTTGGAGTCATATCAGAGTGAACTTGAGCCAATACTTTAGATAAGTACTATAGCTGCAAGTTAAATGTTGCAAAATGAAAGAAAGCAAATGCAGATCAAACTGGGTGACCAAGCAAATGAAGTACTTTCTCTTCACGTCTGGTATGCCTATTTTAAAGTCAAGCTTCCGTTTCTCAGAGAAACATGTTTTTTGGCTTCAAACCTGCATCTCATGGAAAACAAACTTTGTCACAAAGCCATCGGAGACCTTGATGAGGTATTCCTATGAAACAAGGTCCTTTTAAAATTGAAAATGTCGAGTATAACAGGAACACTTATCCAGGGCTACAGCCACAAAACCTGGTCTCCTTTTTGAATTTTGAATGTCAGAATTAGAGTCCATGGGTAAGATAGTGAAAATCAGACTCTCTTAGGCCTACTTACACCTATTCACAGGTGAATAAATGAGCAGAAATGAATTCAAATTTTGTGCAATGCATTTTCTTCTGGCTTCTTGGTATGTAAAAGATGAAGGAGTAGTTGCCTAATTTAACTTAAATATTCATATACCATCCACTCGCTATTCTCTTCCTGACATTTAGCACGTGAGACACCCCAACTTAGAATCAGTCTCAGTCAGCCAAATTCAGAAATCATTAGACAGTGTGATGTAAGTTATATGGTGGTAAATGAGTGTGAGTCTAAGGAAGTCTATGCTGGGTTAGCAAACAGGTTTGGGCGGGTCTGAAAGAAGGTGTCCATTACATCAATTTATAACTCCCTTTAAACTTCCTTAGACTCATTTCTTAATTTGGCTCTGTATCTCAATCTTGTTCTTTTTTCATGATGTTAGTATTATATAATGGGGCTGTTAGCTTTTACCACCAGAGGGTGTGAAATGAAAATAACACTGAAAAGTTTACAAACTTCTATCGTGTGAAAGAAAAACAAACTCACTTATTACAATCCATTCACAAGCAAATTTCTTTGTATGAAATAAAATGGTCAGGCACATAAAACCAGAGGTACACAAGGTGTTGATTCATAACTTAAGTGCACTTGAAATCAATCTTGGTTAAAGTTTGGTAGAAATTTAACATGTATTTGTGAACCAGCTGAAGTTCCAACTGTGGAGTTGTCCTCAAACTGTTCAGCAGAGCTGGATTTACACTGTTTTACTATGTCTAAAAAGATCCATGACTGCAGTTCAAATTTTGAATTTCCTGCAAAGGGTCACATGAACAAATACTGACTTAGCCTATGTGTATAAGTCAATATAAACGGTTTTACTTTTACATCAGAGAGACGGCTGTGTTTTAGCTGAGCTGTCTGATCTACATCAAAACACACAAAAAAAGAAATACTGTATCCTTACTTTCTGTGTCCATCTAATTCTGGCAAATTGTGGCCCATACAAGTACATTCTTAGTCTCAATACCTCAGTTACTTAATGTAAAACAACTGTGTTACTATTTCATCATACCACATATATTACTGTTATAATTTTTCAAGGGAAAAGTTCCCTGGTTCAACCACACCCTACTGAGCCCCAGTCTTCCTCCAGACTCAGCAGCTGTCGCTCTGCAATAGAGATATTTATATACACACACAACTCTTCATGAATGCTGTGTAGTCCTCATACCATAACATGGTGGCACAAATCTTCCTGCCTTTCCAATTCCTTCATATGTGTGTTTTTCCCCCAACACAACAGGTCTTCACATGCTAACTGTGACAGGATTATTACTATGATTTAGTATTCATATGATAGTAATAATAGCCAACACACACATATGATGAGTCCCTCCCCTAAACATCTGACAATCTAAGGCCCTCATCCTGCAGTGAGCTCCACACTCATATGGAATTAATTGCAGGATCAAGGCCTAAGGTTATATTCCTACATCACATGTGCTTCCACTGGCACCTTTTCTTTAAGATGAAGATAAAACTTACAGCTTTTATCCATTAGTGAAAGGCCTGCTAAAAATCTCCCAACTCTCAGTTCTTACAGGGCAGCCATGGTCTACAATAGCCTCATTTAGGAACCTTGGGGTCTAAAGTTGAACTTGGTCAGGGGAACTATGAGTGCAACTATACCTTTTTATAGCTGGAATCAGAATCTGACATTCAGAAGAACTGAAAGTTTCTGGTCAAAAAGGGCCCTGATTAAGCTAACAAAAAGACAATCACTGGTAGCCTCATAAAAGATAACCCTTCTAATCAGGGATGAGAGGTCTGCTGGAGCAGAGTGAAAGAGCTATAATGGAAACTACCTTAGCTATGGTTATCTTTAGAAGTATTTTGGATTTACCTCTGTTAGCAGGTAAAAGCTCCCACATTTCTCTGACTAGATTATACACCCCCTCCATAAATCCCAAACATACCCTCCTTTCTTGGGGTTTGCCTTTATTGCTAAGATCAAAAACAGAAATCTCAACCCATGCTTTCTTCCAGAGGGCTTGTCTACACAGTGCTTTATTCCACACCAGAGAGGTGAAAATTCTAGTGCACACTAGTGTGTCACAGACAAATAGGCCAATATAGATCCTGCTGTCAGGCACTAAAAGTTCCCTAATGTTTGTTAAAGTAGTTCTGTTTCAAACACATGGGCCACTTAGTGCATGCCACTCTAGTAAGCATTCAAATTTACACCCCTGTGGTGTAGACAGGACCTGAGTTAGGCTGTTCCTTGAGATTCCCTAGACCTCCCTATCTCTGCCAGTGGCCCCAACCACTTCTACTCTCCTAGCTTGGCACTAATTGATTTAACTTGAGAGAGTCTTACCAAAAATGCCTCTGCATCCCTAGGCGGGATTTGAGCACATGGCATCAAAATAACTCTACAAAACAGCCCTGGCATCCCCTTGAAGCACTGTACAATCTGCCACCCTGTTACACTCATAAGCACAAATGTCACCCACCCTAATTATTTTTTATCTTACTGTCTTACTGACCTCATAAGCTGATTTAGTTGAGAAGCCAATATGAATGCTATTTGGATTCGGTCACTTTTCTTTTAATACAGGCTGACAGACACTGAGCTTCTACACAGATTATCTTGCTATCTGAACTTTGATAGGATACTTTCCTTGTTGGCGAGGTCTGGATTGCTATTCATGCCATGATTAGCCAAGGGCAGTGGGTGGCAATGGCTAGCGAAACAGCATCATGAAAACAAAACATTTCACTCAAAAAAGGATTATTTCTACCAATGCCCATTATTTTATTCCAAATAAAGCAGCTGTATTTATATATGTATCTTTTCTTTCTTTCTAACCAGCACTGCAGAGAATCAGTCTTGTGCAATACCAAGATCTTCAGAGAGAAATCAGATTCCTTTTTAGAAAATTCTGAACAGCTAAAATCCCCATTTTAAATAACATTACAATAATTACTGGAATTATTAATTCCACTAGTCTTATTAATTAAAAATACTATATCAATAAAGCACAAAAGCCCTAAAAGAAAAATGATTTCTGATTCCTTCTAAGTATCATATTTGGACTGAATACCCATTCATTGGTTACATCAAATAACTCGTCATTTTGTTTCATATTTTAAAGTACTGTTTAGAGACAGAGAATAACTATATCCCAGTACCTGGGGGTTGGGTTTTTTCCTCACACCCTTCATGGTGACTGTTAACAGAGCAGTTGCCTCTTGACTGGAATCCCGTGGGTCTGAAAAGACCCACTTCCATAATAGTGGGAGCAGGTAAAATTGACTTTGTTGTGGGTGGTATTGAGTGTGCCAAAAAAAAAAAAAAAACAGATTGCAACAATTTGTAGGAAAAGACTTCTAGACTTTTAATACTTAAATTTAAGTGATGGATAGAAAGAGATTTGATGTCTGTTATTAACAGGAATTAAAGTATTTTTACATGGTTTAAGCAAGCTTTTTTATTCTTTTAAAATAAATTCACCAAAAATTGTGACTGAATTTATTTTTACATATATAGGCAGATCACGATTAATCACCCAATTAAAAAAATTAATTGTGATTAATCGCGCTGTTAAATAATAATAGAATACCATTTATTTAAATATTTTTGGACGTGTGACAGGGCACCTGCAGGTTAAAACCAACCTAGGGAGTCTGAGCAGCAGGCAGCCAAAGGATTGGCTGCAGGGGAAACAGCCAATTAGGGCGGCGGCTGCAGACAATTAGGGCGGAGGCTGGACCAGCCAATCAGGGCCCAGACAGCCCATATAAAAGGAAGCTGCAGACCAGAGCGAGTTAGTCTGCTGCAGGCAGCCCTGGAGAGAAGATTGGCTTCCTACGGGGCTCCTGGTGAGCTGCCGGGACTTACAGGCTCGAGGCCCAGGGAAGAGGGCAAAGGAGCTGGAGCCAGAGCCAGAAACAGGAGCAGAAGGAACTGAGGCTGTGGGGAAGTGACCCAGGGAATTGAAACAGTGAGCTGGAAGGAGGAGGCAGCAGGAAGCTGCTGTTTGCAGGGTCCCTGACCCGGAGTAGTGGGCGGGCCTGGTGCCCCCCGCCCCCCCCCCAACAAGCAATGAAGGAGTGGCCCGGCTGTGGACTCCCAAGCCGCTGCAAGTAGTGGCTGGGCTCTTGTTGGAGGAGTCCCCCGGAAGGGGGGAAAATCGAATGGTGATACGGCCGGAGAGCTGTGCCACAAAGCAGACCACAAGAGAAAGGAGCCGTAACAGGTCTTCAGGCGGAGGCAAGGATGCAAAAGTCACCACCACCGGAGGGTGCACCTGCTGGGATTGAGCTAGTTCCTAAAATGCCCAGAAGGAGTCACCAGTGTGGTGAGTGACCCCGTGACAGGATGTTTTCTATATTTTCAAATATATTGACTTCAATTACAACACAATACAAACTGTACAGTGCTCACTTTATATTTATTTTTATTACAAATATTTACACTGTTAAAGACAAAAGAAATTGCATTTTTCAATTCACCTCACACAAGTACCGTAATGCAATCTCTTTATTGTGAAAGTGCAACTTTGTTTTATTTTTGAGTGCAGTTATGTAAAACTTTAGAGCCGACAAGTCCACTCAGTCTTACTTCTTGTTCAGCCAAACACTAAGAAAAACAAATTCGTTTACATTTACGGGCGATATGCTGCCTGCTTCTTATTTACAATGTCAGTTGAAAGTGAGAACAGGCATTTGCATGGCAGTTTTGTAGCCAGCATTGCAAGGTATTTACGTGCCAGAAATGCTAAGCATTCCTATGCCCCTTCATGCTTCGGCAACCATTCCAGAGGACATGCTTCCATGCTAATGACACTCATTATAAAAAATAATGCATCAGACAATTTGTGACTGAACTTCTTGGGGGAGAGTTGTATGCCTCCTTCTCTGTTTTACCCGCATTCTGCCATATATTTCATGTTATAGCAATCTCGGATGATGAGCCAGCATACGTTGTTCATTTTAAGAACACTTTCACTGCAGATGTGACAAAAGAAAGTACCAATGTGAGATTTCTAAAGATAGCTACAGCACTCAACTCAAGGTTTAAGAATCTGAAGTGCCTTTCAAAATCTGGGAGGGATAAGGTGTGGAGCATGCTTTCAGAAGTTTTAAAAAGAGCAATACTCTGATGCAGAAACTACAGAATCCGAACCACCAAAAAAGAAAATCACCCTTCTGCTGGTGGCATCTGACTCAGATGATGAAATTGAACATGTGTCGGGCCGCACTGCTTTTGATCATTATCGAGCAGAGCCTGTCATCAGCATGGATGCATGTCCTCTGGAAAGGTGGTTGAAATATGAAAGAACATATGACATAAACAAGAAGAGGGTGGCATTATCTCCTATGTGTATATATATATATATATATATATACACATTTTTTGTTTTTTAGTAGCATGGGAGAATATCTCTCTCTCTCTCGCAGGATTTGCAGGATTTAAGGTTTTTGCAGGTAGGAGTGGAACAAATATGGAAGAAACAATGCAGGACCAGGTATTGCAGGGCAGTACAAGAGCAGGATTTAAAAAATAGCCCTTCCCAGGGCTCTAATTTTGAGTACCTCTTCAACCAGAGGTGGTTTTTCCACCTCCTGCCTTTGTTTCCCCTCCCTAGAGCCCCTTACAAACTCCACACACTCTCTTGTGGCTAATACCACCACTCCCCTGGGGCTGGTTTAACAACAGGAACAGTTCAAACACAGTTCTCAAAGTCCCCAAGACCACTGAAACAACTTACCTACTGGTGTGCTTGATTCTCTTTCACTTGAATTCTTTACATCAAGACTGGATGTCTTTCAAAAAAGGTAAGCTACACCTCAAACAAAAGTTATGGCTTTGATGCAAGAACCACTTGGTCATATTCTATGGGTTATGATATACAGGAGGTCAGATTACATCAGTGTTTCTCAGCCCTTTCAGGTTGATGACCCTTTATTAAAAAAAAAATGTTACCACCCCCTTACATTTTTCACTCTTACTTTTATAGTAAATGTATCAATGTGAGCAATGAGAGGCCTACGTGATTTATTGTTTGTATATTTCGAGAGGTGGACAGAGAATACTTGACCTTGAAGGGCAAAGGTATGCAGGGAATGGGGCAGAAAGATTATTTACTTTAGATTGTAATAAGATTTTCAGTACTTCCCAACCCCTGTGGCTTGCCTTTAATCTCAAAAACACATACACATGCGCACACACACAGCATTTGTGACCCATCAGTTGAGAAACATTAGACTAAATGATCATAATGGTCTCTTCTGGCCTTAAAAATCTATGCATATATAATTAATCCTCACAACCACCCTGGGAGGGAGACAAAAAAATTACTTTCCCCGTTTTAGAGATGGGGAAAACTGAGGAAAAAATGTGAAGTAACTTGCCTAATTCCATATAGCAATTCAGTGGCAGGCCAAAGATCGGAAGTCAGGCCTTCCTGACTACCAACCCTGGGCTCATTCTTCTAGACCACACTGCCTTTTTTTAAGTACCATCTACCACATCTTCTTTCGACGTTTCCTTCTCCCTACACACATATGGCATTTCATCTCAATAATACACTGTTCCAAGACCATATAATCACACATACCATCTATAAATATGTTTTATTTAGAGATGAAAATCCATATTTGACTGGAATATACATGTCTCCAGAGTTTAAGGAGAGAATAGAAGGTTGAATGAGGACTGTGGGAATGGGGATAATCCGAGAGTATGGAGAAGGGTGCTGGTGGAACACGAAGGGACAGGGCAGGTGGCAGAGAAGGGTAAGCTTGTTGGTGAGCTGGGGATATAGGAGAGCCAGGTTGGGGAAACATCACCAGAGGTGAGGCAGGTGATAATGCGGATTTAGCATGCCTATTGGCGATGTATGGGAAACTTGGGGGAAAGAGCTGAGAAGAGAGTTGAGAATGAGGATAGCAGAGAATTGTTACTACAAGTATGATGGCAAGATATCAAAGTCAAATGAAGAGTAAATCCAATGAAAAGTAAATCAATTAAGTTGCCGAGAATCTAATGAACGGTGAATCTCTTATGTCTGCACCAAATGACATTAGCAGTGACTTACACAGCCTTCCAAAAGGAGTGTCAATAAAAACTTTATTCCACACTACACTATCATGCATTCCATATCTATCATCCCTATGTCCTTATGTATATGATAGTGATATTCCTTCTACCAATGGTTATCAATATGTCTCACAACAAAATTAAAATATTTTGCGTCCACAGGGGCTGAATACTTAATACCCAGTGCTCTGTGCAGTATAAGGAAGAACCAAGTTCTTTTTACTGGGCATGTAAAATTAACGAAGAAGTGATTTTGGATTCAGTAGTTGTATAGATAGCACAGCTACAGTACATGAACACTGATAATAACTGCAAGAGAAAATACGCAACAAACTGACTCCCTCAAAAGTTGACTATGCAACACTATCACAGAAAAGAAAGCCCAATAAACATCAAACTTGTAATGTTTTTGCAGAAAACACTTTGTAGGGGATTATTCTAACACTATAACGTTCAAATGCACTGTAGCATTTAACAAATGGAGGACTGGTTTACCCCTGTGGTGGCCCCCAGAGGAAAGGTCAAAGAAATTTACATTCTTGCCTTCTTTAGCAGGGGCAGCTGTGCCCCAAAATCAATGGGATAGGCATTGAAGGATATTGCAATGAGAGAGCAGCTTTAAGTTGCAGCCAGAGTTCTCAGTACTGTCCTCCAAGTAACACTGCAATGAAAGCAAGCCCTACCATAACGCTGCTTGAGTCAGAACTATCTTGGACACTCTGCTACATGCCCCTTGTTGTCCATGGATGGTATTGTGGTTAATCTACTGAGATAGGTGTGACGGTTTGGATCACAGAAACCCCCTGGGGACTGCCACCTGATGTGCCAAGACTACTCCTGCCCCTGCTTTCCTGCCCTGTCATCTTAGGACTTCAGTGCCCTGCCTAGTTTGAGCCAGACCCACTAGCCTGCTGCAAACCCAAACCCAGGTCTGAACCATGTCCCCTAACAGCTGTAGGCTTAATTGAAAGTAACTTAGGAAGTGTTCCTGTTCTTGACACTCAGATGCCCAACTCCCAATGGCGTCCAAACCCTAAATAAATCCGTTTTACCCTGTATAAAGCTTATACAGGGTAAACTCATAAATTGTTCGCCTTTTATAACACTGATAGAGAAAGATGCACAGCTGTTTGCCCCCTCCAAGTATTAATACATACTCTGGGTTAATTAATAAGTAAAAAGTGATTTTATTAAATACAGAAAGTAGGATTTAAGTGGTTCCAAGTAGTAACAGACAGAACAAAGTGAATTACCAAGCAAAATAAAATAAAACACACAAGTCTAAGTCAAGTACAGAAATAAAACCGAATACTGACAAAATCTCACCTTTAGAGATGTTTCAATAAGTTTCTTTCACAGATTGGACACCTTCCTAATCTGGGCACAATCCTTTCCCCTGGTACAGCCCTTGTTCCAGCTCAGGTAGTAGCTAGGGGATTTCTCATGATGGCTGCCTCCCCCTTGTTCTGTTCCACCCACTGATATATCTTTTGCACAAGGCGAGAATCCTTTGTCCCTCTGATTCCCACCCCTCCTTCTCAAAGGAAAAACACCAGGTTAAAGATGGACCCCAAGCCTTCATTCCTCCCAGCTTGACTCACAGGAAGGCCTGCCTGCAAACAGTCATCCACAGTCAATTGTCCTGGTTGATGGAAGCCATCCAGATTCCAAACCACCATTAATGGCCCACATTTTGCATAATTACAATAGGCCCTCAGAGTTATACTTCCTATTTCTAGTTTCAGATACAAGAGTGATACATTTATACAAATAGGATGACCACACTCAGTAGATTATAAGCTTTGTAATGATACCTTACAAGAGATGTTTTGCATGAAGCATATTTTAATTACATTATATTCACACTCATCAGCATACTTTCATAAAATCATATAGAGTGCAATGTTACAATACAGCTCTGGAAATCTAAGCTCAACTGAGGCTCTGAGCCTCTGCCACAGACTTTCTGTGTGATGTTGGATAAATCTTTCATTCTCTCTGGGCCACAATTCCTCATCTCTAAAACACAGGTACTAGCACTTCTTTACCTCTGAGGGATTTTGTAAAGGTAAATTAATGTCTGTGAGGTGCTCAGATGCTATGGTGATCAGATGAGAACCTAGATACAAGTCAGATAAAAAGACACAGCTGTGATTGCACTGTGCTGTAGGGGGCTGAAAGCAAGTGCAGGAGCACAAAGCCTCCAAGATTCATTCTGACATGGTGAATTTATGGGATGAACTCATTCTGTACAGTGGGATACAATCCATACACCCCTAGAAAAAATGATGTCAGGAAAATTTCACAAGTGGAATCTCATGGAGTTTCCAGACCCTGTGCATGGGTTATTCCCGTACAACAGATTCTCTGGCCCTTTAATAAGAGCATTTTGTATTCCTGTGGGAATTCTGCTCCCAAACTTAAAAATTCCATGCCAAAAAATTAAAATTCTGTACATACTATTTTAAAATTTTGCAAAATTCTGCATATTTTGTCAAACTAACACAATGTAATCACACCATTTTCAATTATATTTTTGGCAATTTATTTCAAAATACCTGTCAGCAAGTATGTCTGTAATAATACAGACAACAAAAATATTTCTGCCTTGAGCTCCCTGCCGCACACCTCCTGCACCCCAACCCCCTGCCCTGAGCCCCCTCTTGCACCCCTAACCTCTCCTGCACCCCACACCCCAACCCCCCCGCACATAGCCCCCAACCCACTGCCTTGAGCTCCCTGCTGAACCCCTCCCGCACTTTGCAACCCCTCCTGCACTCCAACCCCCTGCCCTGAGCCACCTTCTGCACTCCACAACCCCTCCTGCACCCCAGCTCCCTGCCCTACCCCCCCTCCCCGCACTCTGCAACTCCTCCTGCACTCCAACCACCTGCGCTGACCCCTCTAACCCCTGCCTTGAGCCCCCTGCCACACTCCTCCTCCCTGCCTTAAGCCCCCTCCTACACCCCAACCCCCTGCCCAAAGCCCCCTAACCCCTGCCTTGAGCCTCCTGCTGCACTTCAAGCCCCTGCTCTGAGCCCCCTCCTGCACTCCACACTCCCTCCTACACCCAAACCTCCTGCCCCAGCCCTACATTCATGGCCCTGCATACAATTTCCCCACCCAGACATAGCCCTCAGGCCAAAAAGTTTGCCCACCCCTGCTCTAATGGGTCCAGAGGCCCCTAGTGGTGGCCAGCAGCTCTGCAGCACCAATTCTGCAGGGGAAAATGAAATTCTTCACAAAACATTAATTCTATGCAAATTATGCATTGTGGAGTGGAGCAGAATTCCCCCAGGAGTAATTTGGGGCGGGGGGGGGGGGTTGAAGAGAGAGAGTGACTTACTATGACAACTTGTCAAGCTGGTACAAGTAAATGTTTTGTGCAATGTACCTAGGCTCACATTCGTGGCCATCACAAGCAATGTTTAATATAGGGAAAACTTTCTAAAAATAAAAAACAGTTAACTGTTTTTGGGGAGGAGAGTTAACTATTAAACGTTCATTTTTGATTAAAATGTTCACTGCAAACGAGTTTCTTTACCAATAACTTTGAGGGGCCTAAGCAAGATGTAGCTATTGCAGACAGTTTTGTAGTTTGTGCTCTAAATATTAAAGGAACAACATTACATATTGCAATCTCACAGTCATACACCCTGTGCTTATTTCAGTTTATTTTCACCAGCATGCTGGAGAGTATGTTATGTATTCACCATTCACAAGAAACCAATTAAAAAAAAAAAAGTATATCATTGCAAACTTAAACAAACAACAGCTCCTCCTAGTTCCATTACCCATCCTCCACCGCCACTGCACTACATATAATTTTACTGCAGATTTGTAGAAGTGCCCTGAATTTTCATAGAACCTACTCATTAATCAAAAATGAAGTGGATATGAGACTCACCAGTTTAAAATCCTACTTAGATCCCATCCCATACCAGGGCATGCAGGAAGAGACGATGCATATCTGTAGGAGTACAGCAGAACTTCTAGTATGGAAAGTGGTTATTCAACTGTTTAATCTTCGATCCACATTCACTGCTAAGGTGCATATTGTTTGGTACACAAATATACTACTCCAATGTACTCCAAAGTTGTAGTGTGAGGACATAAACACAAAGTGCCATGGCTTAAGCAGCAACTAGAGACCTCCCTAACCAGAAACTTCCTACATTTATTAACCTCCCCACTGCAACACATCCTGTCATCTCTGATAACTACTGAGGCCCAGGAATGCTATACCAACTCCACGTCTCCCTTTCTTTTTAATAATAATTAAAACAGAACATAAAACCAATGTATATATACACACACACACACACACACACACACACAAAAGATCCAAATACACTTCTAATTCCTTAAAACTATTTACATAACTATGTCCCTTTATCAATTGCATTTAAATAATCTTGAGTAGTATTCTAAAGATCAAGTCTTTGAAGGGGTTTGATCAGTCTTCTAGTTTGCGTTCTCACTTCTGCTGAGTTTGTGCATGGATGGGGCTCGCTTCCTGACAGAGTACCTGCAAGTCCCAGAACCTCTCTTTGTTGTGTGGGAAATAATGAAGATAAATGTGATTGCTCCAGAAAAGTCCTACACTACATGGTATCTGGGAGCTACTCCCAAGTTCCAAACAGTTCCAAATGTCTGGGAGCTTTTGAGCCAAACTTTGTTGCCTGGTCTCAGTTCAGGTAGTGCTTTTGCTCTGTACCAAACATTGAAGTTCTGTTGTTGCCGAATTTTGGTTTTAGCATCTCATTTTCAAAGTTCCTTCAGGTCAGGATGCTTAGGTTTGAGTTGTATCAATGCCACAGGTAAAAGCATCATTAGTCATCTCCGCATTAGAAATTCTGTGGAGACAGTCCAGACACAAGAGGCACTGACCAATATGCCAGGACTGCTTTATATGGACTGCATTTCTGATTTTTGCAGAAGGCTTTTTAAAGTCTGCACTACTCTCTCCTCCTCCCTGTTGCTCTGGGGTAATGTGTACCATTACTATGGTGTTCAGATCAAAATCCTGTGCAAATGCTAGGAATGTTTCAGGGGAAAATTGAGGCCCATTATCAGATATGAGGACTTCAGGAACTCCATGTCTTGTAAATATAAACTTTAGTGTCAATATATTTGGAGAAGTAATTGACTATAATAATGTAGAGAGTAATAATTCTGGTGATTTTTTTTTTCCTGCTTACATGTGTTGCAGCTCTCTACTAAGGTCTGAATTTGCCTGCTCAGATTGGGCCACCATACCGATTGTTGTGTCTGTGCCTTGCACTTGTTTATACCTTGGTGTTCCTTATGATTTCAGACAGCATATCTTTCTGAAGTACTATAAGGATAAGAATGTGCTGTCGTCCTTTCGGAATCTGGCTGAATTCCCTAATTATGTGTCCTACAAATTTTAACTGCTCCTTTCCAAATTCACATTTCTCATTCAGATTAAGGCTGGCTTGTTGGAAGCATCTCAAAATTACATGTAGTCACTCATCATGTTCATATTTGTCTCTGCCATTCACCAACACATCATCTGCATAGCAAAGGGTGTCAGGCAAACCTGACACAATCTGGGAGATTCTCTTTTGGAAATGCTGGAATGGAAGACAATTGGAAACAGGGTGATGAATGTACTTAATAGTAAAAAGAAAAAGGAGTACTTGTGGCACCTTAGAGACTAACCAATTTATTTGAGCATAAGCTTTCATGAGCTACAGCTCACTTCATCGGATGCATACTGTGGAAAATACAGAAGATGTTCTTATACATACAAACCATGAAAAAATGGGTATTTACCACTACAAAAGGTTTTCTCTCCCCCCACCCCACTCTCCTGCTGGTAATAGCTTATCTAAAGTGATCACTCTCCTTACAATGTGTATGATAATCAAGCTGGACCATTTCCAGCACAAATCCAGGTTTTCTCCCCACCCCCCCCCACCCCCACAAACCCACTCTCCTGTTGGTAATAGCTTTAGGTAAAAAGCTTTTAGGTAATGTATGTATAAGAATATCTTCTATATTTTCCACAGTATGCATCTGATGAAGTGAGCTGTAGCTCACAAAAGCTTATGCTCAAATAAATTGGTGAGTCTCTAAGGTGCCACAAGTACTCCTTTTCTTTTTGCGAATACAGACTAACACGGCTGTTACTCTGAAACCTTAATAGTAAAGATTCTTTAGCAAGGGGTATTTCCAGAAGCCCCCTGGTAACATCTAACTTTGAAAAGACTTTGGCTTCTGATAACTGAGCCAGTGTCTGGTCCACTGAGGGAAGCATGTGTCTTTCTTTGCACGTGCTTTTATTAAGTTGTGTAAAGTCCACACAAACGTGGATTTTGCCATTAGATTTCATTACTACAGTGATACCTGCACACCATTCAATGGGTTCTTCTACTTTGAACATAATCCCTATCTCTTCCATTCTCTTTAATTCTTCTTTGACTTTCCCTAGCAAGGCTGTAGATATGAGGCATGGGGCTATGAGAGCAAAGAGAGTCACTGATGTCACCAGTTTTAATTTGTACTCCTGACAGCCTTCCTCACCCTGTGAAGATGTGCGGATAAATCTCCTGTACAGATTGCTTCTTGCCATTAATGCATGCCAGCTTCTCTGCTAGATATAGTCCTTGTATAGCTGGTAATCCTAGTAGGGCAGTTGTGAGACCTTGTATTACATATACAATCTGGTAAAGAACTTTCCATCCTTTCTCCAGTTTCCCAGAGAACTGGCCACAAACATCCAACATAATGTCACTAGCTCCACATAGAATCTTATTTGGTATTTGCAGATCTCCTTTCTGGAATCAATTATAATCTTTTTTTTTAGAATTGCAGTGACTGCTGCCCCAGTATCATTTTTAAATTTAAGGCTTCCATCATTTAGATTCATGCTTGTGTACCAAGGTGTTCTCTATTCTATTGGGGGTATTGTCCCTAGAAGTACTGACTCATTCTCATCTGATGATAACACTACCTCTTGGATTGTTTCCATTACTCTTGGACTATTGCAAAATGTCCCATTTTGTGGCATCTCCTACATTAAACCTCTTTAGCTGGACATTACTGTGAGCTGGTGGCTTGGTTTCTTGCCATACCTTCCATAGCTATTCCAAACTTCCCTCCTAGTAAAGTTATTTGGGCCCACTCACTAGTTGTGTACTATTTTTATGTTGCAAATTTGCTATGTTCACATTTGTGCCTTTTCTCTTTACTGTGTCAGTGTTTTCTAATGCAGTCTCCCTTATGCTGCTAGCACGTAAGTCACTCCACTGTTTCTTTATTGTTTCTTACAATTCTCACTTTAGCTATAGCTTTTGCTAGTAAGACATCTGGATCTAAATGAAACTGTGCTGATAAACTGGTGTCTCTTATACCAACAATGAACCTGTCTCTTATTAGTTCTTCTTTTAACTTGCCATATTTGGAATGTTATGAACTGCAGTAATAAAATTCTCAGCTGTTTCTCCTTATTTGTGACACCTATTAAATGTGGCCTTTTCACATATAATATTTAGGGTTGCCAACTTTCTAAAAACCTGTGCCTACCCTCCCTCACCCTGAGGCCCCACCTCTTTCCCGCAAGGCCCTGCCCCACCTCTTCTCCCAAGACTCCCTGCCCCACTTTCTCCTCACTGAATCCTCTCCACCTCCTTCCCCCGCTCCTAGCTGGGCTCCCTCTGTTCTGGGGCTGGGACAGGAACTGCAGCCGGATGCAGAGCCTGCCTGCCTGCTGGTCGGACACAGTCCCAGCTGAGCAGGGGCTGGTGCAGGTTGATGACCCAGTGCCTCTCCCCACTTACGGTAACCGGACTTTTGGTGTGGTCAATACATCTGTCAGGTCCCCTTTTCAACCAGACTTTCAGATCAAAAACCAGACACCTGGCAACCCTAATAATATTCTGTCTGCCTATGAAATGGGTACCAAAAGCCTCTCATTTTGGACTATTCTTTCTTTTTCTCATCAGTAACGAGTTTAGCACATAGGATATCAGCAGCAGCACCACCCATGGCAAACATCAGGGCATTTACCTCATCTTCTTATGCCTTCCCTGTTAAACCAGAAGCCATACAAAATTTCTCAAATCTACAGATCCAGGAAGCTCAACTGCTTGAATTGCCAAAAATCAAGCTTCTCTAACAAAGTCATTTGTGCTATGGGTTTTATTACTGCACTGAGATAGGGCTCTCCCACCTTCCTGCTGCAGCTTTCAGAGGTCTCCTGCCTGATTTTCCACTTTCCCTACTCACTCACCATTCTGGCAGTCAGTGGGGTGGTGTCTCTTTTCTTTACTCATTTTTTAGGGAGAAGGATTCACTCACTTCTGACACCATGTAGTGTGAGGACATAAACACAAAGAGCCATACCTTAAGCAGTAACTCGAAAACTCCCTAACCATGAAGTTCTTGCATTTATTAAGCTCCCTGTTGAAACCCATCCTCATCCTCTCTGGTAACTGTGGAAGGCCAGAAACTCTATAACCATTCCACAGAAGCTGCCATAGGCCATGCAAGTCTGAAAAACAGCATGTTCAGCAGGGTGGACTGATTTAAATCAAAGCAATTTAAATCAGCAAGCAGGAAACCCTGATTTAAATAATACATTTTAATTGTGTTTTGTATTTATACTTTTTAGTTATTTTCCTAAAGAAAATAGTTGGTAGCCATTAAAATATGTTGATTTGAAACTACATACAACTGTTACACTAAGTTGAGTAGTTCTTTTTGCTAACCAGAAGGATACACTCTCGGTATATATATACAGAGAGAGACAGACAGACAGACTAAAGTAATTATATATCTTAACTGCAAGGAGCTCCTAGCCCTCAGAGACCATGTATGGGCTTTGGAGACCAGGGTGGCCGAGCTGGTGGAGCTAAGCGAGACAGAGAGGTACATAGATGAGACTTTTCAGGACACAGTAGAATGGTCCCACCCCCAGTCTGACAGCCTCTGTGCTGTTGAGGAGGATGAAAGTCTCAGAGAAGGAGAACATCCAACTGGAGCAGACGGGACCCATAGTTGGGACCCTCCTTCTAGATGATGTGGTATCCCCTCGCACTGGGGATACCTCTCCAGGGGAGGGAACTCCGGTTATTAGGAAGACACAGGTAATAGTTCTGGGGGATTTGAAAATTAGAAACATAGATAGCTAGGTTTGTGATGACTGAGAGAACAACATGGTGACTTGCCTGCCTGGTGCGAAGGTTGCAGATCTCTCAAGGCATCTAGATAGACTTATGTGTAGTGCTGGGGAGGAGCCAGTGGTACCAATGACATAGGGAAGGATAGGAGAGAAGTCCTGAAAACCAGACTTAGGCTGCTAGTTAAGAGATTAAAGTCCAGGACTTCCATGGTAGCATTCTCTGAAATGATTCCAGTTCCACGCGCAGGACCAATTAGACAGACAGAACTGCAGGGTCTCAATGCGTGGATGAGATGATGGTGTAGGGAGGAGGGGTTTAGATTTATCAGGAACTGGGGAAACTTTTTGGAAAGGGGGAGCCTATACAGAAAGGATGGGCTGGACCTAAACCAAAATGGAACCAGATTTCTGGCACTTAAAATTAAAAAGATTGTAGAGCAGTTTTTAAACTAAGGGCTGGGGGGAAACCGACAGGTGTGGAAGCGCACATGGTTCAGACAGAGACGTCCCTTAGGGGAGAATCTATTAATGGAGATTCTCTATATCCTAGTAAAGAGGAGTGGATGGAAGCTGATAAAATACTGGTAGTGTCTGATGAGAAATAATCAAATGAAAAGAAGTCCGATTAAATTACACCATGTAATGGCAGACAGCTAAAAAGTGACAAGTTTTTAAAGTGCTTATAACAAATGCTAGAAGTCTAAATAATAAGATGGGTGAACTAGAGCGCCTTGTATTAAATGAGGATATTGATATAACAGGCATCACAGAAACTTGGTGGAATGAGGATAATCAATGGGACACAATAATACCAGGGCACAAGATATATCGGAAGGACAGACCAGGTTGTGCTGGTGGGGGAGTGGTACTCTGTGGAAAAGAAAGCATAGAATCAAATGAAATAAAAACCTTAAATGAACCAAACTGTACCACAGAATCTCTATGGATAGTAACCCATGCTCTAATCATAAGAATATAGCAGTAGAGATATATTACTGGCCACCTGACCAGGATGGTGATAGTGACTGTGAAATACTCAGGGAGATTAGAGAGGCTATTAAAATAAAAAACTCAATAGTAATAGTGGATTTCAACGATTCCCCTATTGACTGGGTACATGTCACCTCAGGACGGGATGAAGAGATAAAGTTTATTCACACCTTAAATAGCTACTTCTTGAAGCAGCTAGTCCTGGAACCCACAAGAGGAGAGGCTATTCTTGATTTAGTCCTAAGTGCAGCACTGGATCTGGTCCAAAAGGTGAATATAGCTGGACCCCTTGGTCATAGTGACCATAATATAATTACATTTAATATCCCTGTGGCAGGAAAAATACCACAGCAGACCAACACTGCAGCATTTAATTTCAAAAATGGCAACTACACAAAAATGAGGTTAGTGAAACAGAAATTAAAAGGTACAGCACCCAAAGTGAAATCCCTGCAAGCTGCATGGAAACTTTTTAAAGACAGCATAATAGAGGCTCAACTTAAATGTATACCCCAAATTAAAAAACATGGTAAGAGAACCAAAAAAGTGCCACCGTGGCTAAACAACGAAGTAAAAAAAGCAGTGAGAGGCAATAAAGCATCCTTTAAAAAGTGGAAGTTAAATCCTAGTGAGGAAAATAGAAAGGAGCATAAACTATGGCAAATGAAGTGTAAAAATATAATTAGGAAGGCCAAAAAGAATTTGAAGAACAGCTAGCCAAAGACTCAAAAAGTAATAGCAAAAAAAAATGTAAGTACATCAGAAGCAGGAAGCCTGCTAAACAAACAGCAGGGCCACTGGACAATCAAAGTGCTAAAGGAGCACTCAAGGATGATAAGGCCATTGGGGAGAAACTAAATTAATTCTTTGCATCAGTCTTCACGGCTGAGGATGTGAGGGAGATTCCCAAACCTGAGCTATTCTTTTTAGGTGACAAATCTGAGGAACTGTCCCATATTGAGGTATCATTAGAGGAGGTTTGGGAACAAATTGATAAACTAAAGAGTAATAAGTCACATGACCAGATGGTATTCACCCAAGAGTTCTGAAGGAACTCATATGTGAAACTGCAGAACTCCTAACTGTAGTCTGTAACCTATCATTTAAATTAGCTTCTGTACCAAATGACTGGAGGATAGCTAATGTGATGCCAATTTCTAAAAAGTACTCCAGAGGTGATCTTTAGCAACTACAGGCCGGTAAGCCTGACTTCAGTACTGGGCAAACTGATTGAAACTACAGTAAAGAACAAAATTGTCAGACACATAGATGAACATAATTTGTTGGGGAAGAGTCAACATGGTATTTGTAAAGGAAAATCATGCCTCACCAATCTGCTAGAATTCTTTGAGGAGGGTCAACAACTATGTGGCCAAGGGGGATCCAGTGAATATAGTGTAGTTAGATTTTCAGAAAGCCTTTGACTATGTCCCTCACCAAAGGCTCTTAAGGAAAGTAAGCTGTCATGGGATAAGAGGGAAGGTCCTCTAATGGCTTGGTAACTGATTAAAAGATAGGAAACAAAGGGTAGGAATAAATTATCAGTTTTCAGACTGGAGAGAGGTAAATAGTGGTGTCCCCCAGGAGTCTGTACTGGGCCCAGTCCTTTTCAATATATTCGTAAATGATCTGGAGAAAGGGGTAAATAGTGAGTGGCAAAATTTGCAGATGATACAAAATTGCTCAAGATAGTTAAGTCCCAGGCAGACTGCAAAGAGCTACAAAAGGATCTCTCAAAACTGGGTGACTGGGCAACAAAATGGCAGATGAAATTCAATACTGATGAATGCAAAGTAATGCACATTGGAAAACATAATCCCAATTATACATATAAAATGATGGGGTCTAAATTGGCTGTTATCACTCAAGAAAGAGATCTCAAAGTCATTGTGGCTAGTTCTCTGAAAAAACATCCACTCGTGCAGCAGCAGTCAAAAAAGCAATGTTTTATCTATCCAACAATGATAGAATGTTGGAAATCATGAAGAATAGGATAGATAACAAGACAGAAAATATCATATTGCCACTATATAAATCCATGGTACGCCCACATCTTGAATACTGCATGTAGATGTGGTCGCCCCATCTCAAAAAAGATATATTGGAATTGGAAAAGATTCAGAAAAGGGCAACAAAAATTATTAGGGATATGGAACGGCTACATGAGGAGAGATTAATAAAACTGGGACTTTTCAGCTTAGAAAAGAGACAGCTAAGGGGGGATATGATTGAGGTCTGTAAAATCATGACTGGAGTGGTGGAAGTAAATAAGGAAGTGTTATTTATTCCATTCCATAACACAAGAACTAGGGATCACCAAATGAAATTAATAGACGGCAGGTTTAAAACAAACAAAAGGAAGTATTTTTTTAACACAATGCACAATCAATCTGTGGAACTCCTTGCCAGAAGATTTTGTGAAGGCCAAGACTGTAACAGGGTTCAAAAAAGAACTAGTTAAGTTCATGGAGGATAGGTCCATCAATGGCTATTAGCCAAGATGGACAGGGATGGTGTCAGAAGCTGGGAATGGGGTGACAGGGGATAGATCACTTGATGATTACTTGTTCTGTTCATTCCCTCTAGGGCACCTGACATTGGCTACTGTCGGAAGACAGGATACTGGGCTAGATGGACGTTTGGTCTTATGTTCTTACATTTATTCAAATTCTTAATGTTTCTATTTTTATGTTAAGAAATGCATCATGCACCATTTTCTATTTACTATATGATTAAAATTTTACTTGCGATTTGAGTCCAGGGGGTGCAGGGACACATGTGCCTGACTGAATGGGAGAGGCTAGAGGTCACTCAGGGTCTGCCCAGGGGAGATTCCCCAACTCCCTAACAATCCCTTCCCCTGCAAAAAATAAGTGCTCCATGCTTATTGGGGGAGGAATAGCTCAGTGGTTTGAGCATTGGCCTGCTAAACCCAGGGCTGTGAGTTCAATCCTTGAGGGGGCCACTTAGGAATGGGGGAAATTGGGGACTGGTCCTGCTTTGAGCAGGGGGTTGGACTAGATGACCTCCTGAGGTCCCTTCCCACCCTGATATTCTATGATTCTCCCACCAAAGGCCCTCCAGGTTCACTCCCAGGGTCTTTCCCTCTCCCCAAGGCCTTTGCCCTGCTTCCGAGGGGTGCAGGAAATACATTTCTGTATTGTAGTTTAATTTTTAAACTGTATTAATTTTCCTGATAAGGAATCTACTTGCCAAAAAAACATTTCCTGAATCTTTTATTTTTGTTTGTATTATTACAGCCATACTTGCTGATAGGTATTTTGAAATAAATTACCAAGATAACTGAAACTGGAATGATTATATTGTGTTACTTTGACAAATAAAATATGCCAAATTTTGAAGAATTTTAAAATATTGTGTGCAGAATTTAATTCTTTGGTGCAAAAGTCCCCACAGAGGACTAGCTGAATAAAGTGAAATGAAAAAAATGTTCTCTGTGCATCTGCAGAAGTAGCAACTGCTGTCAAAAGCTGGTTCAGCACTGCAACAAACTCTGATTCCAGGGACAAAGCCAGTAACTTCCCTGTAGTTCAGTGGTTTGACTTTCTTTATAGCTTTGTAACAAACATATACTTCTTAACATTATTCTCGTATTTAATTTAAATGATTTGAATAAATTATAATAAGTTGAGGCCTTAATATAGATTGGCAAATTTCAAATTTAATTTTAAATAGGTTTAGTTTTAAAAAATAAACCCATAATTTAAATTAAAAAATCTGGGTTGTTTTGTTTTAATCATTGATTTTTGTCCAACCTAATGTAGCAGATGGAGCCAACATCCCAAGTCATTACTATCTATCTGCTAATAGTGCCAAAGGCCACAGAACAGCTGGAGCAGTCCACAAAAGACACTCGACAAATAGTGTTTGCAAACAATTGTCCTTGTGTACAGGCAGCAGTTAAAAGCACAGTCAAAAACATATCACACAACCACAGTTGCAAACCACACTGGTCCATATGAAGAAACTTATCCCACTCTGAGGCAAGCTCAGATAACTGGAGCCAGTTTGGAATGCACAAATCAAAGCCCATGACAATGGGCCTAACCGGCACAGAAGCTGAACCAATCGTCAATCTAACAGAGAAAGGTGTAACACAATCCAATGGCTGGAAGTTGAAGCTAGACAGATTCAGATGGGAAATAGAATGTACATTATTAACAGCAAGGGAAATTAATCTTTGGAACAATTTACCAAGGGTCGTTGTGGATTCTCCATCACTGGTGATTTTTAAATCAAGATAGGATTTAAAAAAAAAAAATCAGTTCTAGGTATAATTTTGGGGAAGTTCGATGGCCTGTGTTATACTGGAGGTCAGGCAAGATTACCACAGTGCTCCTTTCTGGCCTTGGAATCTATGAATCTATGCAGATCTTTCAAAAATGCCAACACAAAACAGGAGTCCACAGGCCCCAGACACACATCATACGTATGGTCAAAATGGGAAAAGAAGCAGACAATGACAGTGCCTGACCAAGGGCTACAGGCTGTTAATAGGGCAGTCTGATGATAACACACAAAAGACAGCAATAAAGCATACAGAAGCTCATAGCACAAGACAGCATCAAGCACAAGACTTACATCATCACTTCCATAAAAGTGATGAGACTATGAAATGTGAAAAACAACACAAAAGTTGAACACACACACACACACACAGCAATAGCACAGGAGAATGAAAGGAAACATACCAGACACTTGACAACAATACAATAACTAGTCTTCCAGTAAGTAATTTTGTATCATATTACACTGAAAACAAGTTAAGCTGTAGCTAAAGTTAGTCAAAATATTATCAAAATGTTTTAAACAACAAATTGGTTTCAGCCAAAATAATTATTTTTACGGAAAACTTCAAATTTCTACCACAAGTGTCACTGAAAAAAAACCTGAAACCAAAAATTGAAACTTTTCACCAAACATTTTTTTGATTATCGCATTTTTAGTCAGTAAATATTTTCAATTTGCCAATTTTGCAAAAACTGATTTTTCCCCCGAAAACATCTAAAAAAAAATTGTTTTGGACTTTCATTTGAAAAAATTTTTTTGCAGTACATTTCTTTAAACATAAAAACTCCCATATAAAGTAATCGGCACTTTTCAACAAGTTCTAACTGGAGTCTATAAGCATTTGTCGTGGAGGCAATAATAGTTTACTGAGTGAAGTAAACTAGTCTCTGAGATAAACTTCTTCCTCACTTTTGATAGCAAAACAGTTTTCTCTTACTACCACATTCTCCCTAATACACCTACCTTTCACTCCTTCCACAGACAAATCTAATGAAGACTTTTCTCTGGCATCTCCTCTCAGTTGGATCTCTGAAAAATTCTCGGGGGTTTTCCCCATAGCTGGTCCCATTACATAACGGCTCTTATATTTTGGTTCTTCCACCACATGTCTACACTGGTACTTTACAGCGGTGCAACATTCTCGCTCAGGGTGTGAAAAAACACACCACTGAGCACTTCAAGTTTCAGTGCTGTAAAGCGCCAGTATAAAAAACGCTGGTAGTTACTCCCCTCATGGAGGTGTTTTTTTTAAAGTGCCACAGTAGCACTTTAACATTGCTAGTGAAGACATGCTAGGGGTTCCTGCCCTAGGGTTCCTGTTGAGCTCCCATTAACATCTTTTTATTCCCATCCTTCCTCAAATTTTCAAAAGGCAGCAGCCTTTCTCATCTTGGCAATGACAAGATTCAATGGCATTATTCACATGTTTAAAGTTAAGCACCTGCTTAACAACTTTGCTGAACTGGAAACAAAGATACCAAGACAAATAGTGGGCAACATTTCAAAAATGCCAAAGTGACTTAGGAATCTAAACCAACGAGACTTACCTTTGTAAGTCACAAAGGCACTTTTGACATTTTTCCCAGCATTCTTATACTAAACAAACTGTAAATTATAGGTGGTATGTACGATACTTTTATGTTTTTCATCCTATAAACTAATCATCCTATAAACTACATCATAACTAAGTCTTCATACACTCCAAACCTAATGGTATTACATTTTAAAATTAAATTAGTATTTTTAATATAATTTATAGTAGAAAAACTACAAATTCACTATAGTATTTTTATAGTGTAATCCCATAAATAGACTAACCTGGAAGGCATTCAATCCTCTGAAGTATTTTAACACAATATGCCGCTGTGTAGCAACAACAACAAGCAAAACATACTGAGATGAAAGGCTAATATTTTAATTGTTAAAGATGCACAGAAGAAGACACATTCTCTACCTACTATTTCCAGATGACCATTTTAAACTACCTAAAATAATAATCTAAGTCTCTTTGCTAATTATAAATTTTCAAAGGGAAGAAAGATATCCATTTTTTTCTTTTAACTACTTGGCACCAGTGAGTCTGGAACTTCTAATGTCAAGCAATCATGATTTATTCATTATCATGTCATGTGAAGAAGTTTCTGACTACTCCAGCTGAAGTTGTGCAATGTCCCACAACAATATTTGTATCAGACCTTAGTGCCACAATTCCTTGAGTGGGCAATACTAAAGTCAGGTATGAAAGTACATACAAACAGCAACCTGCAGTCTGAGGAGAGTTCCATGGTTATAAGCATCCATGCCTCTAACAGAGCACTGCTTGCAACCCATCATTTAAAAAGGACAAAAAAGTCACATCATTCTTATTTAAAATACATGCAACACCCACTTCAAACAATACTAATTACTTTATCTATCTACTACACCATTAGTTGTAAGACTAATAAAGCTACCCAGCAGGCTTGTGCTTTAATGAAATAGGCCCTGAGCTCCTGGAATGAACACCTGTGGTTCAAACTCTAACACTTCAGATCAAACACAAGCTTTCTTCTTGTTGCTGAGCAATATATTTTTCTGGATCCTGATCAAACGCACTCTTAAGGAGGGAGTGTGTAATAATATAGTGTGAAATATTCAAGGGAGTGGGAGAGGTGTGGGGGGAGAGGAAGTGAAGGAAAATGTGAAAAAAATTGACAGCTTTTACAATTAGGTCACTTGAATAGCAAAATAAGCTCACAACAATTCTCTTCAATAAGCAGCAATACTGTCAAGCAGATATTAATCATCATTAAGAAACTATACTAATCAATATATATTTTCTTTAAATGTTGTAAATTTCCCATTTCCACTGTTATTTTCAATTCTATTCCCCTTCTGCAGCTGAGCAATCAAGATGTACATATGACTAAATAAATATAACCGGAGGGCTATCTAATGATAGTGATGCTGAGCATCAGGAAAGCAGGAAGTGATTAGCAAAGCTTCTGTTCTCTAGAGTCTCAATGCCTAATAGATTCAATTGTTGTTTAGTAGTTGCACCCAGAGGCAAGATGAGGAAGAGGTGAAAAATTGGCTTCTTCTCTTTAGGAGAATTTTAAAATTTCCTGTTCAATGTCCCTTCTAACTTAACCCCCAAATTTTTCACATTGAAATCTACCAGTAAAAACTACCTTATTTTCTAATCTCTAGAATAGAGTTCCCTTGGACAAACAGTAATTTCGGAAAAGTCTTACCTAATTTTGGTAGGGAATAGGGCACTTTAAAGTAGTCTTCATAAAACTCAATGAGTCTCCTTGTAATATTTAGAGCATAGTCCCCAGCTCCTCTTCTGATTGCATCAGGTCTTGCATACAATCGCACCTGATTAAAAACAAGCCAAAAAAAAAAAATCAGTTCACTTTCATGTTTTAAAACCATCCTAATCGCAGAGGTGAACCACTCTGAGGTTGCTGGGGTGTTCTAGTTTCACAAAGCCAAATATTACTGCTATACCTTTCTGAAAAGCAGAGGTTGCTGCAAGAACAGAACTTGCACAATTGAGGTAACAAAGTTGAGAAAAGAAAAGGAGTACTAGTGGCACCTTAGAGACTAACCAATTTATTTGAGCATAAGCTTTCGTGGCTCACTTCATCCGATGAAGTGAGCTGTAGCTCACGAAAGCTTATGCTCAAATAAATTGGCTAGTCTCTAGGTGCCACTAGTACTCCTTTTCTTTTTGTGAATACAGACTAACACGGCTGCTACTCTGAAAGTTGAGAAAGTCAATCTCCTAGCTGTATGCATTGCCAAATAAAAGACTCAACACACCTTGCATCAAAATAAATATTCAAACCAATCACTTACATGTGTTTGCTAGAGATACGATGGTACAGTGGATTAGTATAATGGTTCCCTGCTTACTTTGAACGTAGGCAGGATGCAGTGGCTCAGTAGGAGAGAAGTTCATGGTTTGTTAAAGGCACATTATATCAAGCCCTGTAAGTATTAATACAGTGGGTACGAAAAAATATAATTCATTCTTCGTCCTTTTCTCTGGCACTGTCACAGCTATCCTCAATGAGCAAAATAAGACTGCAAAAACAACCATTTATAAGCTCGTTCATGTACACAAACAATTAATGTCCCTGAAGTCCATATGACTGCTCCAGGCCTCCATTTCCAGAATGCAATAAGTAAGTTAAAGCTGTTCATACTTTTTATACAATTCAGATACTAATGTGTCCAGTATAAAATATCTCAGCTATTTGCCTGCCTGGATAACCAAAGTGGAACAGTAATTTCTTCAACAAATACCCTTCTAATATAGGACTACACTGTGGCCAGCTGCTGCAGAGATAAACATGGGAGTTAGAAGGGACAAGGAGTCGACTTCTTCAACATCCCAAAACAAGGGATCAAAGTCTCTTCTAGGCAACAGCTGTACAAGGCTAGTGGTGCTAGCTAACCCAAAAACGGACAAGGGGAGGATGAGCTGGTATAGAATCATAGAAATGTAGGGCTGCAAGGGACCTCAAGGAGGTCAGCCCCCCACAGTGAAGGAGGATCATGTATACCTAGATCATCCCTGACAAGTCTTTGTCTAACTTTTGTCTAAAAACCTCCAAGGATGCAGATTCCAAAACCTCCCTTGCAAGCCTATTCCAGTGCTTAACTATCCTTACAGTTAGAAAGTTTTTCCTAATATCTAACCTAGATCTTCCTTGCTGCAGATTAAGCCCATTACTTCTTGTCCTTCTTACTACTTTGCTGGACATGGAGAATAATTGATCACTGTCTACTTTATAACAACCGTTAACATATCTGAAGACAGTGTGATGCTGGCAGTATCGTCTAGTGGTTAGGGGCCAGTCCCTTCTTAGTGTGGAGCAGGGTTCGTAGGGGAGCTCAGATCAGGTTATCAAAGGTCCAGTACTCACGAGCGCCCCTACTTTGGCCACTTCCTACCACGTACTCTATTGTCCAAGTTTTGCAGTCTGTAGCAAAAAGAAAAGAAGTACTTGTGGTACCTTACAGACTAACAAATTTATTTGAGCATAAGCTTTCGTGAGCTACAGCTCACTTCATCCGATGCATTCAGTGGAAACTACAGTGGGGAGATTTTATATCACATTGGTAAATGTGCAGGTGAACGAACCTCTGATAGTGTGGCTGATGGGATTAGGCCCTATGATGGGGACACCATCATAGGGCCTAATCCCATCAGCCACACTATCAGAGGCTCATTCACCTGCACATCTACCAATGTGATATATGCCATCATGTGCCAGCAATGCCCCCTTCCATGTACATTGGTCAAATTGGACAGTCTCTGCGTAAAAGAATAAATGGACACAAATCAGACGTCAAGAATTATAACATTCAAAAACCAGTTGGAGAACACTTCAATCTCTTTGGTCACTCGATTACAGACCTAAAAGTTGCAATTCTTCAACAAAAAAAACTTCAAAAACAGACTCCAACGAGAGACTGCTGAATTGGAATTAATTTGCAAACTGGATACAATTAATTTAGGCTTGAATAGAGACTGGGAGTGGATGGGTCATTACACAAAATAAAACTATTTCCCCTTGTTTATTCCCTCACCCCACCCCCCACTGTTCCTCAGACGTCCTTGTCAACTGCTGGAAATGGCCCACCTTGATTATCACTACAAAAGGTTCCACCCCACCCCAGCTCTCCTGCTGGTAACAGCTCACCTTAAGTGATCACTCTCATTACAGTGTGTATGGTAACACCCATTGTTTCATGTTCTCTATGTATATAAATCTCCACACTGTATTTTCCACTGAATGCATCCGATGAAGTGAGCTGTAGCTCACGAAAGCTTATGCTCAAATAAATTGGTTAGTCTCTAAGGTGCCACAAGTCCTCCTTTTCTTTTTGCGAATACAGACTAACACGGCTGCTACTCTGAAACCTGTAGCAAAAAGGTAATAGAAAAAAGTACCAACTGCACCGTCAGTGTGTCTACGCCCAGCAGGTAGGCTTCTCTTTTCCAAGAGAGGCTTTTGCAGCTCTCCCTCTGAGCAGCTCTCCCTGCCTTGTCAGTTACTTTCTGAATTGTCTGGCTTCCCTTCCAAGTTCCACCTCCATCTGGAGCATGCTCTGCAGGTGTGGCTGGGCAGGGTCATCTGGGTCCAGAGTTGCTCTTTAACGCCTTCAGTTTTAGTGTGAGGCTTATATAACCCATCACAGACTTATCAGGTCCCCCCTCTGCTTTCTTTTCTCAGCAGTAAACATGTCCAGTGTTCTTGACCTTTCCTCACAGGTCAGGTTTTCTAAACCTTTTGTTGTTTTTGTTGCTCTCCTCTGGACTCTTTCCAGTTTCTCCACATCTTTCTTAAAGTGCTGCACCCAAAAGTAGACACAGTACTCCAGATGAGGCCTCACCAGTGCCAAGGAGATTAGAACAATTACTTCCCATGTCTCACATACTTCACTCCTGTTAATTCATTCATCACTCCTGTTTATGCACCTTTTTTGCAACTGCTGACACACTGTTGACTCATATTCAGTTTGTGATCCACTATAATACCCTGATCCTCTTCAGCAGTACCACTGCCTATTCAGTTATTCCCCCTTTTTCAGTTGTACATTAGATTTTTTTCTTCCAAAGAGTAGTATTTGTCTTTATTGAATTTCATCTGGTTGATTTCAGCCCAATTCTCCAATTTGTTAAGGCCATTTTGAATTCTAATCCTGTCCTCCAAAGCACTTGCAAACCCTTCCAGCTTGGTGACATCCACAGATTTTATAAGCATGCTCTCTACTTCATTATCCAAGTCATTAATGAAAATATTGAACAATACTGGACCCAGGACAGACCCTTCAGGATCCCACTAGATACATCCACCCAGTTTGACAGTGAAGCATTGATAACTATTCTTTGGGTAGTCTTTCAACCACTTTTGCACCAACCTGACAGTAATTTCATTGAGACCACACTTTCCTAGTTTGCGTCTGAGAATGCCATGTGGGACTGTGTCAAAAGCCTCACTAAGATCAAGATATATCATATGTTCAGCTTCCCCCATCCACTAAGCCAGTAACCCTACCAAAGAAGGAAATGAGGTTGGTTTAGCATTATTTGTTCTTAACAAATCCATGTTGGCTATTACACATCACTCAATTATCCTCTAGGTGCTTACAAACTGATTGTTTAAATATATTTGTCCCAGTGTCTTTCAGGTATCAAAGGTTAGCCTGACTGATCTCTAATTCCCTGGGTCCTCTTTGTTCCCCCTTCTATAGATAGATACTATGTTCGCCCTTCTCCAGTCCTCTGGGACCTCACCCATCCTCCATGAGTTCTCAAAGGTAATTGTTAACGGTTCAGAGATTGCTGAAGCCAGTTTCTTAAGTACCTTAGGATGAATATTATCAGGCCCTGATGACTTGAATACATCTAACTTACCTAAATATTCTTTAATGTGTTCCTTCCCCCTTGCTGTTAATATTAATTGCGTTAAGTATCTGGCTCACAATTTACCTTTTTAGTGAAGACTCTCCTTCCTCAATGGCCAACAGATCTGATCAACAATGGGAAGAAGTGCATGTTCCGTCCCTTTATGGTTATAGCAATAGCTGTGTCCCCCTCCCTGAGGCACACAACCCCTTCTGAAGCTTCTGCTGGTGTGGAGTTGACTATCGCACTGTACCATTCCTAGTAGTGCCCATAAGGCACACATGAGCCTTTCATTTGCTCTATGCTACAGCTGGTTGCAGAAAAGATCAACATTCTGCAAAAATAATTGTGAAAATTTTATCCACGTTTCATTCTTTTTTCTTTTTTTTCAGGGAGCGGGTGGTAGCCTTGAAGGGCAGAAATTGATAATTTCAGTGAAAAATTTAATATTTTGAAATGGTTTTAGCAACTCTACTCTGGGCCCAAAGAAGTCAATGGGATCTTTGGCTCTGGCTTCAGTGGGGGCAGGAGCCAGGGTTGCTCTTTGCTCCTGATTACTTTACGTAAATATTTTCTGTACCAGTTAAATTACCTGAAAGGAATACAAGCAGACATCAAACCTGGGCTTTTCCTTGCAGAGATGTGCTGTACCTATGAACTCTGCTTTGCCTCAGAATCTTTTTATTTTGGGTACTCGGTTACTGATTTTAAAAAAAAGTCAATGTTAGTGTCACAATCAGAATGAGGGCTGTCAGTTTTAGTGGTCAGACCAAGTGAGTCAGGCCAAGTCAAGTACTGGGAGGTCAGAGTCCACGACAGGCCAGAGGACAGACGAAGGTTCAGGTATCAGGAGGCAGGCAGGACCAGGTTACTGGGAGGTCAGCGTCTGAAAAAGGCCAGAGGGCAAACTGAGTGTCAGGCTTCAGGACGCAAGCAGGCAGGGTCAAGTTACCAGGAGATCGGGGTCAGGCACCAGATTACAGACAGCAGTCAAAGAACTGCACAAAGTATTCAAGGTGGAGGTGTACTATTGATTTATATAGTGGAATTGTGATATTTTCTGTTTTATTATTTATCCCATTCCTATTTGTTCCTAACATTCTGTTAGCTTTTTTGCATGCTGCTACACATTGAGCAGATGTTTTTAGAGAACTATTGACAATAACTCCAAGATCTCTTTCTTGAGTGATAACAGCTAATTTAGATCCTACCTTTTGTACTTATAGTTGGGATAATGTTTTCCAATGTGCATTACTTTGCATTTATCAACATTGACCCAAACCTGGTCCCTCTTACAGGCAGACCTGGAGCAGCTAGAGGCATTCCATATGTGCTGCCATTGACAAATCCTGAGCACAAAGTAGTTTGACATTGTGCGAAATGTCACAATCTCACATCAACACACAAGCTAGCGCACAGCCTGACCCTACCTGGCACCACCTGCAGGGCTGCCCCAGAGATTCATGGATTCACAGGACTGAACCAGATTTGGGAACTTCACTACATGATGCCTGGTGCAACGCCATCAACTGTGACCCCTCTGTCTGACACATCGGTCCTCAGTGGACTGTGAGTGATTGATGACAGACTCAATGCCACTGAACTGGGCATTGAAAAGATGCTGCTATTCATTGCCCACGTGTACATATGACATCATTCCAGAACTTCCAAAGTCAGAATCTTTAGTCTGTGATGTGAGAAATGGGATCTGGCACATAAGCCTGGATAAAGAGTCCTGCATGCTGGCGACCTTTCCAACACCATTTGGTCACTACAGATGGCTGTGCATGCTGATGGGCATAAGCCCAGCATCTGAGGTGTTCCAGACAAGATTCACCCAAGTGTTGAAAGGGCTGCCTGGGATAAAAATAATTGCAGATGATATCCTCATTGTAGGCAAAGGAAGCAATGATACAGAAGCTGAATGAGACAATGACAAAAAATATTACAATGCTGAAACACCTTTTAATGAGCTGCTCTAGAGACACAATACATGGACAAGAATATAAAACAATCCAGAAAAGAATATGACTCAGCTTGCGGTAACATACATTGGACATTTACTCACAGCAAAGGGACTGAGAACAAATTCCAATAAGATCAAGGCAGCCAGAGACATGGCAGTTCCAGTGGATGTGAATGGGCTTCAAATATAGCAAAAATCTTAAATGAATCAAACAGTACCACAGAATCTCTACAGATAGAAATTCCATACTTCAATAATAAGAGTACAGCAGTAAGAATATACTATTGACTACATGACTAGAATGGTGACAGGGATTGTGAAATACTCAGGGATATTAGAGAGGATACAAAAACAGAAAACCCCAAAATACTGGGGGATTTCAGCTATCCCCATATTGACTGGGGATATGTCACCTCAGGGCAGGATGCAGAGATAAAATTTCTAGACACCATAAATGACTACTTCTTGGATCAGCTAGTCCTGGAACCCACAAAGGAAGGGGAAATTCTTGATAAGTGGGGCACAGTAGCTGGTCCAAGAGGTGAATGAAGCTGAATCACTAGATAATAGCAACCATAATGTGATTACATTTAGCATCTTTGTAGGGGGGAAACACCAAAGAAACCCACCAAAGCAGCACTTAACTTCAAAAAGGGGAACTACAAAAAATGAAAAGGCTACTTAAACGAAAATTAAAAGGTACAGTCACAAGAGTGAAATGCCCACAAGCTGTATGGAAACTTTTAAAAACACTGTAATAGAGTCTCAAATTATATGTATATCCCAAATTTTAAAAAACAGTCAGAGGACCAAAAAAACCCATCACCATGGCTAAACAACAGAGTAGAAGAGGTAGTCAGAGACAAAAAGACTTCCTTTAAAAAATGGAAGGAAATCCTATTGAGGAAAATAGAAAGGAGCACAAACTCTGGCAAGTCAAGTGTAAAGATATAATTAGGCAGGCCAAAAAAGAATTTGAAGAGCAACTAGCCAAAGACACAAAAATTAACAGCAAAAAAAAAAATTAAGTATATCAGAAGCCTGCCAAACAAACAATCAGGGGACCTATTGGACAATTAAGGTGCTAAAGGAGTTCTCAAAGAAGACAAGGCTGCTTCACAGAAGTAAAAATTAATTCTTTGCATTGGTCCTCACTGCAGAGGATGTGAGGGAAATTCCCACATCTGAGCCATTCTTTTTAGGTGACAAATCTGAGAAACTGTCCCAGACTGAGATGTCAACATTGTTTAATTATCAATTTGTTCCAAATCTACCAATCATAAGTCACCAAGACCAAGAATTCTGAAGGAACTCAAATATGAAATTGCAGAACAACTTACTAACTCTGGTATGTAACCTATCACATAAATCAACCTCTGTACCAGATGACTGGAGGATAGCTAATGTGACACTGGATTTTTTTAAATGGCTCTAGAGGTTATCTAGCAATTAGAGGTGAGTAAACCTAACTTCAGTACTAGGCAAATTGGTTGAAATTTTACAAAAGAACAGAATTATCAGACACATAGATGAACACGATATTGGGGAAGAGTCAAAAAGGCTACGATAAAGGGAAATCATGCCTCACCGATCCATTAGAATACTTTGCGGGGGTCAACAAACATGTGAACACGGGTGGTACAGTGGATGTAGTGTATTTGGACTTTCAGAAAGCCTTTAACAAGGTCCTACACCAATGCTCTTAAGCAAAATAAGGAGTCATGGGGTAAGAGGGAAGGTCTTCTCATGGGTCAGTAAACGGTTAAAAGATAGGAAACAAAGGATAGGAACAAAGGGTAGGAACAAATTTTCACAGTGGAGGAAGGTAAACAGCAGAGTCCCCCAAGAATCTGTACTGGGACCAGTGCTCTTTAACCTATTCATAAATGATCTGGAAAAGGGGGTAAATAGTGAGGTGGCAAAATTGGCAGATGATACAAATTACTCAAAATAGTTAAATCCAAAAGCCAACTGTGAAGAGTTACAAATGGATCTCACAAACTGGACAATAAAATGGCAAATGAAATTCAGTGTTGATAAATGCAAAGTAATGCATATATTGGAAAATATAATCCTAACTATACATACAAAATGATGGAATCTAAATTAGCTGTTACCACTCAAGAAAGAGATCAAGGAATCACTGTGGATAGTTCTCTGAAAAATCTGCTCAAAGTGCAGCAACAGTCAAAAAAGCTAACAGACTGTTAGTAACTATTAGGAAATGGATAGATAATAAGACAGAAAATATCATAATGCCACTATATAAATCCATGGCATGCCCACAATTCAAGTACTGCATGCAGTTCTGGTTTCTCCATCTCAAAAAAGATATATTGGAATTGGAAAAAGTACAGAGAAGGGCAATAAAAATAATTAGGGATATGAAACAGCTTCCTTATGAGGAGATATTAAAAGACAGGGACTGCTCATCTTAAAAAGAGTAAGGAGGGATATGATAGAGGTCTATAAAATCATGCATGATGTGAACAGAGTGAATAGGGATGTGTTATTTACCACTTCACATAACACAAGAACTAGGAGTCACCCAATGAAATTAATAGGCAGCAGCTTTAAAACAAAATTTAAGAAAGCATACAACTCATGGTCAACCTGTGGACCTTGTTGCCAGGGGATGTTGTGAAGGCCCAAAATATAATTGGCTTCAAAAAAGAATTAGATAAATTCATGGAGAATAAGACCATCAATGGCTATTAGCCAAGATGGTTAGGGATGCAACCCCATGCTCTGGGTGACCCTAAGCCTATGACTAACAGGAAGTTGTGACTTGATGACAGGGGATGGATCACTTGATAAATTCCCCAGTTCTGTTCACTCCTTCTGAAACATCTGGCACTGGCCACTGTCAGAAGACAGGAAACTGGGCTAGATGGACCATTGGCCTGATCCAATATGGCCGTTCTTATGTTCTTACGGGAATGATAAATGTTCTAAGTTCTATCCACACCTGGCTTCAGCAGTGGAACCCATACATCATCTCACAAGGCAGGATGTTAAATGGGACTGGATAAGTCCACAACAGCAGCATTTGACATACTGAAATAAATGATAATAGATAACCCTGTCCTAAAGTACTACCCATCAGGAGAGCCATTGACAGTCCAGTGCTGCACTGGAAAAAGGACTGGGAGTAGCTCTTGCAGCAGCAGCTGGTCACTTATGCCAGCAAAACCCTCCCAGAGACTGAAAAGGGGTACACCCAAATGAGGAAAGAGCTTCTGGCTATGGTATTTGGAGTGGAGTGATTCCATTAATACAGCAATGGCCACCCAGTAATAGTGCTATCAGATCACAAATCCTTAGAGACAGTCAGGGCAAAACCCCTTTTTAGTGCTCCAAAGAGATTGCACTGCATACTGATGCGTGTCCTGCTCCATCAGGTAGAGATTAGATATAGTCTGGGACAATTACTGGTGTTAGCTAACACCCTGAGCAGAACATATATACTCAGCATCAGCAAGTTGCGGGAAAGGAATCAGGAAATTCAATCCATTAACATGCTGTACTATCCACTAGTTTCAACCGCAAAGCTGATGGAAATCAAAGGCTATGCAAAAGGATATCTAGCCCCAGGCAGTCAAGACAGTGATACTAGCACAGTGGCCAGAACACAAAAGCTAAATACTGGTAGGAGTAGAACCTTATTTTCAAGTTAAAGATGAGGTGAGTGTGCAGGATGGAGTCATATTTCGAGGACAGAGGGCTCTTGTCCCTGCCTTATTACATAAGGATGTCATACAAAAACTACATGCCTCACACCTGGGCATGGACAGCTGTCTCATATGGGCTCAAGAATGTATTTACTTTCTGGGAATAAATACAGAACTCTACTCCTTGATAGAAGTGTGTGACACCTACCAGTCCTGTGATAATCACAAGAATAAAGAGACTCTGTTACCACAAGAAGAACAAGTAATCCAAAGGAACAGGAGACACTTGTGAGCCAGCAGACACAATATCGAGAGCCTACAGAGATACGGAGCACCATCCAGAGGCCAACCTCACAGGGAGAGAGAAGACTCCACAGGGAGACAATTTGCTAGACTTGGAGACAGGTGACAGACAGAGATAAGTCACTCCTGGTATATTTGCCTGTTGTGGAGATTAAAGTATCTCAAAGACTATGTAACTAGTTGAATCTGTAGTAAAGACGAGACCCCAACTTAACCATGTGCTAGTAACCTCTGGCTGAAGGGACACAAGATGGGGTCTGCGTGTCAATTACGTATTTTAATGTTTATATTACAATGTTTGTAGAATGGGGGATGATGTATCAAGGTCAGTGGAACTGGAGTGTGAGGGCCCATGTTCCCTGGAGGGACTGTTACTGAGAGAACCCTCCCCTCCCACCTCTGCTTCTAAACACTGCCACCCAGTTCCTGTCCTTCCTCACACTTAACTCCTATCCACCCTCTGGCTCCTGCAAACCTCTCTCCTCCTCTGCCCCCCACCTCTGCTCCTCAACCCTCTGCATTAGGGTCAGGATGTTTCCACCTTCTCCTCCACACTGCCTGGCCCCAGCAGGGGGAGCACTGAGAGCACAAGAGACACAGTTTCCTTGTTCTCAGTTCTTGTGTCTCGTGCCACAATGACTGCAGTGGCCAGGACGAGCATTTACAGAAAAACTCCTGCTCTTCTCCTGCAACTCTGGGCTGGAGCATGCTCAGTCACTCCAGGGGGATGGTGCCCAAGCAGTCCAGTTAGCAAGTAGGAGCTGTGAGGGACAAGAGCATTGTGACACTCTGTGCCTTCGGAGAACACCCTGCACCCCCATGTTCATCCTTATAATATGATTGTGTGGTATCCAATGCAAAGTTTGTCATGTTGGGTGTCTTCAGAAGGCTCATGATGCACTGAGCATTGTTGTTATAGTAATGTTATAGGTTGTAATTTCATGTATATAGTTATGAGGCTGAAAATGTGTCCTCATGGCTTAAACCAAGCCCAGGCAAAACTCACCAGGAGCAGAGGGGGAGTTCACAACTCATCAGAGCACGTATGGGACAAACCCAGCCCAGCCTCACAGGAACAAAGGACACTGGCCTCCGCAGCAACAAAGGATCTGTTGGACTCTCGAGTGAGTCACCCCATTTCCCTTGGTCAGTTTGGGACTACGATTAGGTAATGCTCACCTAACTATGAAGGGTGGGGGGCAGAGCCAAGGGGGAAGAAAGAACATGATAAAAGGGAGAGACATTGGCCATGCTCTCTCTCTTTTCCACCTACATCTACAGACACCACCACCAAGCAACTGAAGAGCTGATCAAAGGGGATAGCCTGGCTGAAGGGCAACCAGCCAGCCTGTGGTGAGAAGTATCTAAGTTTGTAAAGGCACTGAAAGTGTTAAAATCAGTTTACAATACATTTTGCTTTTATTTCGTTTGACCAAATCTGACTCGTGCTTTGACTTATATTCACTTAAAATCTACCTTTTGTAGTTAATAAATTTGTTTGTTTATTCTACCTGAAGCAGTGTGTTTGGTGTGAAGCATGTCAGAGACTCCCCTTGGAATAACAAGCCTGGTACATATCAATTTCTTGTTAAATTGACAAACTCATATAAGCTTTCAGTGTCCAGCGGGCACAACTGAAAACTGCAAGACAGAGGTTCCTAGGGTTGTGTCTGGGACCAGAAATAGTGGCTAGTGTCATTCGGTTGCACAATCTAAGCAGTGGCTGGCCAAAAGTGCTCACTCACGTAGCTGGGAGCAGCTTACATGCTAGAGGCTGTGCATGAACAGTCCGGGAGTGGGGGTTCTCACAGCACAGCAGGGTAAGGCTGGCTCCCAGAGTCAAGGATTGGAGTGATCTAGCAGATCATCGGTTCAGATAACACTAGGGGAAGTTACAGTGGCGTAGCGAGCAGGGTGTATGTACAGCTTGTTACGTCAAGTGGAGTACATGCTTTAAGCACTGATATTTGTGATTTTAAGTGAGTCTTAAGTTCAGTGGCTAAGAACAGTCAGGAGGAGGTCACAGTTTTGTTATTTTCTGTTTATTTCGGGTGAGGGAAATAAGCACAAGAATGCAGAAAAATGACGACCAGTGAGGCAGCTTCAAAACTAGAGCTGGCCACACTGGAAGCGGCAGAGAAGGCAAAGGTCCACAAGTTTCAAATGGGGCAGGCAGAAATCATAGAATCATAGAATATCAGGGTTGGAAGGGACCTCAGGAGGTCATCTAGTGCAACCCCCTGCTCAAAGCAGGACCAATCCCCAACTAAATCATCCCAGCCAGGGCTTTGTCAAGCCTGACCTTAAAAACTTCTAAGGAAGGAGATTCCACCACCTCCCTAGGTAATGCATTCCAGTGTTTCATCACCCTCCCGGTGAATCCATGCTGACTGTTCCTGATCACTTTCCTCTCCTCTAAGTGCTTCAGAATTGATTCCTTGAGGACCTGCTCCATGATTTTTCCAGGGACTCAGGTGAGGCTGACTGGCCTGTAGTTCCCAGGATCCTCCTTCTTCCCTTTTTTAAAGATGGCCACTACATTAGCCTTTTTCCAGTCGTCCGGGACCTCCCCTGATTGCCATGAGTTTTCAAAGATAATGGCCAATGGCTCTGCAATCACATCCACCAACTCCTTTAGCACTCTTGGATGCAGCGCATCCGGCCCCATGGACTTGTGCTCGTCCAGCTTTTCTAAATAGTCCCGAACCACTTCTTTCTCCACAGAGGGCTGGTCACCTCCTCCCCATGCTGTGCTGCCCAGTGCAGTAGTCTGGGAGCTGACCTTGTTTGTGAAAACAGAGGCAAAAAAAGCACTGAGTACATTAGCTTTTTCCACATCCTCTGTCACTAGGTTGCCTCCCTCATTCAGTAAGGGGCCCACACTTTCCTTGACTTTCTTCTTGTTGCTAACATACCTGAAGAAACCCTTCTTGTTACTCTTAACATCTCTTGCTAGCTGCAACTCCAGGTGTGATTTGGCCTTCCTGATTCCACTCCTGCATGCCCGAGCAATATTTTTATACTCTTCCCTGGTCATTTGTCCAATCTTCCACTTCTCGTAAGCTTCTTTTTTGGGTTTAAGATCAGCAAGGATTTCACTGTTAAGCCAAGCTGGTCGCCTGCCGTATTTACTATCGGGATGGTTTGTCTCTGTAACCTCAATAAGGATTCTTTAAAATACAGGCAGCTCTCCTGGACTCCTTTCCCCCTCATGTTATTCTCCCAGGGGATCCTGCCCATCAGTTCCCTGAGGGAGTCAAAGTCTGCTTTTCTGAAGTCCAGTGTCCGTATTCTGCTGCTCTCCTTTCTTCCCTGTGTCAGGATCCTGAACTCGACCATCTCATGGTCACTGCCTCCCAGGTTCCCATCCACTTTTGCTTCCCCTACTAATTCTTCCCGGTTTGTGAGCAGCAGGTCAAGAAGGGCTCTGTGAGGCTCAAAGAAGCAGCTGCGGCCAGGGAAACTACGGAGGCTGAGGCAGCCAGGGAGGCAGACAGAGAGGAGGCTGCACACAGAAGGGCTATGGAAGAAAGAGAAAGAGAGAGGGAGAAGAAAGAAATAGGGAGAGAAAACACCAGCTGGACCTGCTAGAGAAGTAGAATCAGAGGCCTTCGACCCCAAGGACTACCATCACTCCAAAAATCCACAAGTGGGAACACTTATGTCCTGCATACAGTGAGGAGGATGATATTGCTGAATATCTGACTACCTTTGAAAGGCTGTGTGTAATACATGAAATCCCTGATGATAAGAGAGTTCCTAGCCTGATTGCAAAATTAACTGGTAAAGCTCAAACTGGATTCAATGGAATGCCTATTGAAGATGCTTTTGACTACTGTAAATTTAAACATACTGTTTTGTGAAGTTTTCAGATTACCCCCGAAACATATAGAATTAAATTTAGGAATCTTAAAAGGGATACTGGGATGAGTAATGGGGAATATGTAAACAAAATGAAAGATTTGTTGGGGAAATGGGTGAGGGGTAAAGAGGTGGCAAGTTTTGAAGGAATGCTTGATCTTGTTGCTCAAGAGCATTTCTTGAGCATAGGTAAGGCCAAAGTAAAGTCTCTGGGATAAAAATGTAAAGACTGTGGATGGGATGGCTTTTTTAGCTGATGCCTTTGAACAGACTCAAACGTCTATTGAGGGCAGGCCAGAGAAAGAGGGGTTTAAAACTGGTGGGACGGGATGATCCTATTTTGCCCCTGGGAAGAAAGAAGAGGGGTTGGGAGCCTAAACATTCTCCTACCCAAAAACATCCCTCTACTGGTAACTCCTATCCCAAATCTCCTGTCAAAGCAGAAGATCCCGAAAGGTGCTATCAGTGTAATTCCACTGATCACCTGAGGAATAAATGCCCCGTGCTGGGAGGAAGCAGGCAACCAATAGCTCATGTTAGTTCTGCTGTCCTCAAGGCAGAAACCTCCAAAAGCAATTGAAACCTATCATATTGATTTTGTGAGATTAGCCTCTACAGAACCAGACAGGGAGAATGTTAAGGTTGTTGAAATTAATGGCAGGGAGTACTTGGGGTAGAAGGACACAGGGGCCCAGTTCTCTCTGGTTAAGCAGAGTGTGGTCCCAAAGACCAGTATGTTGCCTGGCCAAATGGCAGAGATTGTGGGGGTGAGTGAAAGCAGATTCCTCGTACCACTAGCTAAAATCCATGTGGTTTGGAAAGTGTTTTGACTGTGGGGGTAATGGAACATCTCCTAGTAGACCTGCTCCTTGGTAATGATTTTTTCCGTGTAGTTCAGGTTAAAGTATTTGCCTGCAGCAGGAGGGAGTGTTATGCTGGAACCCCTGAGGGAAAGGGTAAGGTCTCAGGAACTGCTGAGAGAATGGGAGAAAGTCTCCTTGATTATTCTGCAGCAAGGGGAAGCCACATGCTTCCAGGTGGGAGGGTGGTTGAGACCAACTCCTGCACTGCAGCTGGAGGCAACACCACATCAGGAAGGGATGGGGGTGTAATGCCTGCCAGGGAGAGAACAGTCCAGGTTGTTAGCTGCCAGCAAGTTGCAGCTGAACCAAAGACAGACCCGGTTCTAGGGAGCATAGAGAAATGTGTCCCAGAGGAGAGCCCAGAGAAGGGGTAGGGAATCTCAGAAACCACTGAGGTGGGTGAGGATTGCTGTGACTCTGTAACACAGGGAAGCAGTGTGCTTCCAAGTATGGGAGGGGCTGAGACTAGCTCCTTTCCCACAGAAGGCAACATACTCTCAGGAACAGGGGCAAGAGAGATGTTGTCAGTGACCAAGGAAACTGTTCCAGTTGTTAGCTGGCAGAGTTTTACAGATGAACAAGGGACAGATCCCTTCCTAGGGAGCACAGAAGAATGTGTCTTACAGGGGGGCCAAGAAGAGGAAGGAATAGTGGGGGTACAGGAATGTCTCCTCACTGGTCATTTGGGAGAGGATGCCCAGGATACAATGGCTGAGTCAGCATCTGTGCACCCAGGCACTCAGCCTATGACCCAGGTTTGGAGAGGGAACTGTGTGACCAACTTCCTGGAGGGGAGCAATCACAAAGATGACTTCTAAGTGACAGAGAAGTGGGTGATAGAGGGTGCCCCAATCCAAGTCCCAGTTTTTCAGGATGCTATTTCTGAAACGTTTTTGCAAAGTAAGTGTGTCTCTTTACATCAAGATGCAGCTCCGATGCCTGTGACAGCAGAGGAGTTGAGACCAGGAAATTGCCAGGTGGTAGTTTATTTGAATGCAAATGATCAAACAGGCAGAGAGGGAGGTGTTTTCCCCCAGGTTGGTGAGACACAGACAGCAGTATGGGAAAGCTGCTGGGAAAAGGTGCACCTGGTCAAAGGGTAAATACACTTAACCCAGATAGCACAGATCACAGCCCTCTAGGGGGCAGGGAAAGACTCAGTGCTGGGAGCAGGAAACACAGGGTAACCCCAAAAAGGGAACTGGATTTTTTGCATATGTACAGTCCTGGGGTCGGGACACAGATCCCGCAAAGGCCAGCCGAGATGCAGGATCCCCCTAAACACCTATCTTGCCAGACCCTGAGGCACCAAAACTCCAGAAACATGATTAAATTAAGAGCCCACACAGGGAGAACATTGGAGGAAAAGAAAAGTCAATAACCAATTATATGGGAGAGAGTCAAAGAACACCATGAGTAATGAACAAACCAACCTCAAACCAAACTATCTGAACAGAGGGTGTGGTATCATAAAGATACTTGTAAACACACATTTGTGATAAAAATTTTGGTATTAATGTTAAGTTTGGGGGATAAGAATTTTGACACAGATGTTAAACCTTATGATAATGCCAGTTTTCAGTTAATATATGTAAACAGATTTAAAGCTTATCACAGCAGAGAAACCATAACAAACCTGGTTTGCTGTGTGTGAAAGGGGAAACTGAGGCACGCTGCCTCATGGCCTTGATGGCTGGATGCTAAGAGAAGTATAACACAAACTGCCTTCGAGCTAGTCAGTGACTAACCCTCCTACTCTAATCTAAGGGGGGAGGTGTGACACTCTGTGCCTCAGGGGAACACCCTGCACCCCCATGTTCATCCTTATAATATGATTGTGTTGTATCCAATACAAAGTTTGTTATGTCGGGTGTCTTCAGAAGGCTCATGATGCACTGAGCATTGTTGTTATAGTAATGTTATAGGTTATAATTTCATGCATATAGTTTTGAGGTTGAAAATGTGTCCTCGTGGCTTAAAACAAGCCCAGGCATAACTCTCCAGGAGCAGAGGGGGAGTTCACACCTCATCAGGACATGTATGGGACAAACCCAGCCCAGCCTCACAGGAACAAAGGACACTGGCCTCCGCAGCAACAAAGGATCTGTTGGACTCTCGAGTGAGTCACCCCTTCTCCCCCCCCCCCGTTCCTTTGGTCAGTTTGGGACTATGAGGAGGTAATGCTCTTCTAACTCTGAAAGGGGGGCAAAGCAAAGAGGGAAGAAAGGACATGATAAAAGGGAGAGACATTTGCCATGTTCTTCCTCTCTCCCGCCTACATCTACAGACACCACCACCAAGCAACAGAATCGCTGATCAAAGGGAAGAGCCTGGCTGAAGGGCAACCAGCCAGCATGTGGTGAGAAGCATCTAAGTTTGTAAGGGCACTGAAAGTGTTAAAATCAGCTTAGAATGTGTTTTGCTTTTATTTTGTTTGACCAAATCTGACTTGTTGTGCTTTGACTTATATTCACTTAAAACCTGTCTTTTTTAGTTAATAAATTTGCTTGTTTATTCTACCTGAAGCAGTGCATTTGATCTGAAGCATTACAGAGACTGCCCTTGGGATAACAAGCCTGGTACACATCAATTTCTTTGTTAAATTGACAAACTCATATACGCTTGCAGCATCCAGCAGGCATAACTGGACCCTGCAAGACAGAGGTTCCTAGGGTTGCGTCTGGGACCGGAAATAGTGGCTAGTGTCATTTGGTTGCACAATCCAAGCAGCAGCTGGCTAGAAGTGCTCACTCACGTAGCTGGGAGCAGCTTACATGCTAGAGGCTGTGAGTGAACAACCCGGGAGTGGGAGTTCTCACAGCAGAACAGGGTAAGGCTGGCTCCCAGAGTCAAGGATTGGAGTAACCTAGCAGATCACTGGTGCAGATAACACCAGGGGAACATCACAAGCATATCCAGTGAAAATGGAATCTTCAGAGAACTTAGCTGCCAAAATAACAAATCTCTACTAAGCCTGTGTGAACTGAGATTTTTTGGGAGGCTTTTAATTCGGACAAGTTTTCACAAGTATACCAAAAAGCCCCTGACACTACAGCTACCACCTTGGAAAATTGAAAGAAAGGAGGCACTACTTGACAGAACCATTGTAAGATTTTTTTTTAACATAGGTAAATCAATGTATTTTTCTCTTATCTCATTCTGAGAAATGGCTGAACTATTTTAGCTAAAACTTTCCAAAAACTCAGCCTGAGGCAGACACCCAACATGGAAAATTTAGCCTGGATGATTAAAGTTTGGCAAAGTTATAAACCACTGAAAACAGGGTCTTTTAATGTAAAGAGTCAGGCAACCTTAACTGTAAGAACACTACCAGCTCCACCTAAAATATTCCTTCAGTTTACATGGTAAATGTCATTTAATTACTGAAAATAGTCAATGGTTATTCTATACAGTTAATCAAGAGTACTTGCTATACTAAAAAATGTGTGCTTTGTCAAATAAAGGTTGACATACTATAACATTTTCTGTAGCCTATTTTAATATTTCAGCATTTTTATGTAAATAATTCACAGTCATTTAAAAAAAATACATAAAGCTAGGTCTGTGGGATAGATAAATGTGATTGTAAAATGAAAGCTGTCTCCCATAACAAGGGACAGTTGTAATGTATGCTAAGAAATGTGTAAGCAATTTAGATCAAATCACATCTAACCAAAGCCAGTTTATGAACTATGGGAAAATTTTCCTGTCTACAGCAGGTAAAAACTATTAATCAAAAATTAAGTTAGCAGTTAATTTAAAGATGTGTCCTTGTTTTAAGATTATTTCAGACTTATGGTTTAAAAAAATTGTGAATTAATAGTTACACATAAAGCACACTGGGCCAGTTTCTCTCTCACTAGTATCGGAGGTAGAAATTGCAAATGTCCTGCTGCCCATCGTCCTCCCCTACTAGGAATTCACCTGAGAGAGACGGAGAGCAGATAGGAGGACAAGCTTCGGCATATTCTGGCTCAAGCTCTGCACCAGGGGGATGAGAACTTTAATCTTCAGTAGAGGATACATATACACTGCAAATAAAAAAAAACATGGCAGCAAGTCTCAGAGCCCGGGTCAACTGACTCAGGCTCACAGGGTTTGTGCTACGGAGCTAAAAATAGATGTCCCCACTTGGGCTGGAGCCTGGATTCTGAGACCCAGTGAGAGGGTCTGAGACCCAGGCTCCAGCCAAAGTGGGAAAGTCTACGCTGCTATTTTTAGCCCTGTAGCGTGAGCCCCACAAGCCTGAGTCAGTTGATCCGGCCTCTGAGACTCTCTACCACCAGAGGGTCTTTTGCAGTATAGATGTAGCCAGAGATCACAGGCTTGGGTAGGCTACTTTTGGATGATCCATATCGGTTCAAACCCATAAGGTGCTGAGCACCCTCAGTTCCCACTGATTCCACAATGAGAAGTCAGGGAGCTCAGCACCGCTCAGCACCCAGGATGCTGCAGCGAGAGGCAGATAGGCACTGGTTCGTATGCTCTACTTATTCTTAGAGGCTTCAGTAACTGCACTTATCAGAAACCTTATTCTCATGCTGAGCAACTCCTTAGTTACACTTCCTCCACCTCTCTCCCAAGAGTTTCAGATCCTTCTACCTTATCTATCTAACCTATATATGTACAGAGCCTTGTCCATATGGTATTTGGGAACTAAATTGGCAACCTTAAAATTGATCATGGTTCTGTGAAGATAGCATTCTCTGCTCCACCTTCTTTGTAGATTCATCCCACAGAGCACATCTTCCCTTACAGCAAAGTTTCTGTAAGACAGTGCTTCTCAGCTTTGTCAGGTTGGCAACCCTTTATTTGCAGTCAAAAAATGTTGTGATCCCCTCCTACTTACTATAAAAGTAATAATTTTAAAATGTATCAATGATAACAATAATAAGCCTATATAATATAACTATCCCTACAACTATTACATTTGACCTCACAAACTTTGAAGATTTGGACACCCCAAAGTTATTCCAGACCTTTTTATTCTCCCTACTTTGGAATTATAACAACATTTTCAACACCTTGTGACTTCCCTGTTGCCTTTTGTGACCTCCTAGGCATCACAGCCCTCCAGTTGAGAAACACTGCTCTAGGGGAATAAAGCTCACTGCTGCTTTTACTAAAGAAAGGATTGTGCACACAGATCTCTCATTGGGCTCTAACGACCTAATCCCCTTGATTTCAATGGGCTTTAAATCAGGCCTCATATGAGGCAAGATGTGATTCAACCTGATTCCCTGTGTTAGCAAGTCCCATGGCAAGGCACGCTTCACCAGAAGTATCTCCAGCTCTGGTGACCCACATCTTTTGTACCATCAACTGACTGCAGTGTTGTTATAGGTGATGTGGAGGAAGGTGCTGTTTTCTAAGTAGCTGGGCCTTGGCCTTGCTCATTGACAGCTTTGAACATGAGAACTGGAACCTTGGAATGGATCTGCGATTGGCAACCAGCCTCATCTGAAGAGGACTGCTGCCTGCCCTATTACCCCGCTTTGGGGACATGCAGTTTATCCAGTAATTTTGTAACAATCATCACTGCTCTATAATTCATTACTGATGTGCCACAGCAGTACAAGAGGCCTTGTCTATCAGGCAGGTTTATAGAAGTGAGGTCAACTGATTCCCTTCTCTCACTAAAAGATCATTCTACTCCAGTGATAACATCTTCCTTGAAAGATTTTCTTCATGAAGCAAGCAACACACACTCATTTTGTTGGGTTTTTAAATTCCCCTCTCACTCATTTACATTTTGTTGGACCATTGTGTTACTTACTACATTAGCATTTACTTTGCAACGTCAAAAATGATTGGAGCAAGAGAGAGGATGGACACTGAGACAATGGCTTGGTGACAAAATATAAAATCTTTTGATTATCCACCTGCCTGTCTAGCAAATATGGATTACATGCCTTGACATCAACATGTGTCCTTTAGAAATCCAGTTCAGGATAAAGTTTCCTTTTTCCTCCTATGTTTTGAACAAATTTAACAGTAGCCTTGTAAGGCTTTTTAAAAAGAACTTTTGGTGCTTGATCATGCCAAAAAATCTTTTTTTGTACACCAGCATCAATTGATGTCACCAAAATTGCTATGGGATTAATGTTTGCTAATTAGTTCCTACAACCGACCCAGTAGAACAAGCAAAGAGTATGGTTTTTGTGAACCCCCCTCTGAAAGCTGTCTATTAGTGTTAGACCCCAATCCTGTCATTGACCATGCATGGGTTCAGCAATCAGTTGCAGGACTGAGGTTTTATTTTGGATGGTTTAGGACCCCCGTTGAACAAAGCACTTATGCATGTGCTTAACTGCAAGCACATGCTTAAAATTAAGCATGAGTTTAAATGCTTTACCTAATCTGGGCCTTAGTCTCACAGTGAAGTAGAGGATTTTTTTTAAAGAGGGAAAATATTCTCATATATATTTCTTCATAATATTTTTATGGTTAGTCACAATTTCAGCTGAAAAGACATTTATAGGGCAGAGTCTCAATATTCAAAAGCACTGACTTACATGCTAATATGAGATCTATTTTACCTTAATTTGGCCCACTGGCTGCATTTATATTTTTAAGTATAGGATGGAATTTTAATAGTCTCATTTACTGTTTTTATTACTGTTATATAGATTAATTTATGTTTATATTTACAGGTTTTATATACTAGATGGAGGTCTGTATACAACAGTTCTCTGCCCACTGCCCCCCAGGTCACTTTTGTAAACAAAGCTTTGACTCTCAAATGAATTTTTAAATCTGGTCAGTATATCTTAAATAAATAACGCTTTGATGTTGTATTCTCCATTTAAATAGACTACCTACAAACCTACATCTATGGGAAAACTTTACAGATCAACACCTATTTCTGCACTTGTGTGCAAGGTAATTCCACAAGTTCTAAGTGTGCAAGTGTGATAAATTCCACAATTAGAGTGTGCCTCTGAAAGAGAAAAAGAGTGACTGAGTGTGCGAAAGAAAGAAAGAGTGAGGTAGCTGTAGTGAACTATGATTCAAATCCACTAACAGGAAGAAAACAGAAATAACTACACTATTTCAATCTCATGTTCATTATTCATCTTGGACGATCCCCCAAAGAGATTGCATGGATAATGAAATGTGCTATATGAATATCAAGGGCACTTCTCATCACTGTATGGAGAAGACTGCTTTCAGCAGAATTCTTAGCAGTCACACACAACAGTGCACCTGAACTTTTCTAAGACTTTCAGCTAGCAATATTTGATTAGAATTAAAGTTTAAAAACAGCTACCTGGAACCTATAAGTTTTTAATGACCTGGTATTATCACCAGCAAGATGTTCATAGCAATGTCAGAACAAGAAAATATATAGCAAGAAAACACTATTCTGCTAGATACTGGGTGAAACCTCATTAAAGCTGGTAGGCATAACAGCTGCTCTTCACTCAGGATAAGTGTCAGAAGCATTTAAGTTCCTTTTGGAGTAAGACAGCTGAAGCAATAGGAGCCACCGCCCAAAACACAGGCAACATGCAAGGTTGGTCAGGAGCTGAAGTCTGGGGGTAGAGGGATTTCACTGGTGTCTGACTGCACACCCAGGGGCTGGGTATTGTTTTGCTGGAGTTGTGTGTGTATGGAAGAGCAGAATAGAGCTCATTCTTGTACTTTCAGTACTATCACTTATGAATGATAGTACCAGAACTGCAGTCCAGTACGTTTTTCTTTTTTAGGACTCACACACTGGTTCAGACAAAGCCAGAAACATGACAAAAACAGAGAAGGCAATAAGGAAGCACCAGAGACACCCAGAGTGCTTCTAGTGTGACCCTGACACAAAGCTGAGAGAGGTCGTTAAAATAAGCTGCTTGCTCAGAGAGCAACAAAAAATAAGGGAGTGAAGGGGAAGATTTTACAGTACAGTCCAGGGAAGATGATTGCAGAGACATGCCAATATTGATCAGTATCTATCGTTTCACTTTCACAGGTCATACCTAGAAGAAAGGTTGGTGGGGATTTCTTTCACATTCATCTAGTGTTTGCAGGGGAAGATTTTGACCTGGATAGAAAATCTGTGGCAAATAAAGAGATTATATGACACAAACCATAAACCTAAGGAAAGCAAAGAAGAAGTATGGAGCATCTGTAAATAAAACTATTTTCCTCATGTGGAGCTTATAATTGGGTAGAGCTGGGAAAGAATCACAAGAAAGTATTTTGTAAGTTAAATGAGAACTTAGTAGAAAACTATTTACAAGATGTAGTCACAATGAGGCCAGATACTGTAAGGTGCTGAGTGCACTTAAAAATCCCACTGAGCTCAATGGGAGTTGAGAAAGCTCAGCACTTTATAGGAGGTGCTTCGCACTGTGTTTGATCACATCCACAATATGTTTGAAAAAAGCTGGATGCAGCCCTTAGGGGAGGAAAAAGTGTGCCTGGCAAATTTTGTGCTCCGCCAGTGGTATGACATCCAGCGCAGAAATAAAGCAGTGTTACATCTATGAGTACAGCAACAATATTAATGGACCAAAGGGGGCAAGTTCCTTGAGGCTAAAAACATGTCAGAGTAAAAAACACGCAGATTGGCCTGGAAAAGTGAAATCCATAAACCATGCAATCGCGAAACTAGAAATCAAACTTTCCACACAGGCTTCTATAAAAATCCATGAGAAGGGGTAAAATACCCTCTGTTAAATTAACAGCCTGCAACACTGGACAAATATTTAAAAATCTTATATTTAGAATGATCAAAAATTCTCCAAAACTATAGAAGAGAATGAAAACACCAAAAATGGTATGTGCTCAGACACAGAAGCTTACGCATGCCTAACGAACTATAAAATCATGACTATACCAAATACTTCAATAAAAGAAGGTGAACTGGTAAAGGGTTGGCCTCTTTCAATAATCTCTCCATCTGACTTCTGGAGCCAGCTGCCAGAGTGTAAAAATATGAAGAGAAGAGAAGAGATAAACCTTCACAAAGCCAAATTAAGATTCTAACATTATAAATAAGAGAAGAAAATAGAAGGCCTGAATCAATTAGAGTGCTATTCATATCTCAGGACTCCCTTTTGAAAAAGATCAAGGCCTCAACCAAGGATCAAAGTGATTAAGTGACTAACCAGCAGCTAACAGAGATGCAGATGAGAGGTGGCAGACTATACATACAGAAGGAATTTAAACTGGCAAACAGAGGCTTTCCGCTGCTCAAGAGGGAAGAAACAGAAAAATCCACACACCCTGACATACACAAACTTTGACAAAGATGAAAAGCAAGCCTCTGAGACACGTTGGATTTATTCTACACACCACATATTAATATAACAAAATGTGAATTGTTTAATTTAAAATGAAAATACTATATGCTTCCTGTTTAACTGCAGGGTTATTAATCAAATCCCTTCCAATATATGAAATTCTAAGCTGTTTATGATTGCGGAAACTACTTTGTGCACATTTTGCCATTTAAAATTACATCCCCCATATTAAAATCTCCCTACCTGAGATACATTTCCTATCAGAAAAACTCTTAGTTATTCAGTGATATCTTCCCCATACCTAAAGGGAAGACTAGATCCTGAATCACTAGCACATTTTGATCAGCTGTAGCAGAAACACAGATGAACATAAGGTCTTGTGGTTCACATTTGGACAGCTAGCCAGCCAGCTGGCAGAAAGCAAATCTGACATGTGTCACCAACAGATTTTTCACAAGAGAAAGAAAGTAATCCATGCCCTGTGAGTTAATTTCTCTATTCATACTGACTTCCCAGTCAGCCTCATCCTTATTATTGTTTATGTACACACACTGCGTCAGTTTCTAGAGGCTAAAGAGAAGATTAAGACCCATTGTACTAAAGAGCAGATTGAGCTAATTGAAACACCCCTGCCCCAAAAGTTAATTATGACAAGACACAACAAGGGTCCAACAAATAATGGGAAAATGAAAATAAGAGACTGACTCCTAATCTTGGCATTTGCAAACTCTGTGTTGCGGTAGCACTTCATACCACCAGCAACACTGAAAGTGTGCTGAGGGGTAGACACTGAATGGTGAAATAGCCAAGTAAACAGAAGCAAGTCTTGCATCAATTTGCCGCAGCAGTTGCTTCACTCCCTAGTGCAACACGCTGTAGACTTCACAGAAGTATTCTTTCACTGACACTGGAGCAGATTGAAGTTGTCTGAGCAGTCCTTCCCTTTTCTAAACTGATGAAAAAAGACCAAAGCTGTTCCCTTACTTAGCTTCATGCTAACATTCTTTGCTATTTGCACTGTCAATGTAACAGCTTTATTAGTCTTTCTTTTTAGCACTTTCTTATAGCCTAAGATAACATTGTCTTTCATGAGACATGCCCAAACTGCATATTATGGGACAAACTTTTTAAAGGACAAGCGCAATTTTCCCTCACACCCAGGGGTGCTGGAACAATTTTTATAGTGGGGGTGCTGAGAGTCATTGCACCAAATTGTAAACCCTCTATAGCAGTGTTTCCTAAACTCGGGACGCCACTTGTGCAGGGAAAGCCCCTAGCAGGCCTGGCTGGTTTACCTGCCATGTCCGCAGGTTCGGCCAATCACAGCTCCCAGTGGCCGCGGTTCACTGCTCCAGGCCAATGGGGGCTGTAGGAAATGCGGGGGGGCCGAGGGACGTCCCTCGGTCCCCACCACTTCCCACAGCCCCCATTGGCCGGGCACAGCGAACCGCGGACAGTGGGAGCCACGATTGGCCGAACCTGCAGACGCGGCAGGTAAACAAACCAGCCGAGCCCGCAAGGGGCTTTCCCTTCACAAGCGGCATCCCAAGTTTGGGAAACACTGCTCTATAGGATGGACACCACTTCAAGCCAGGTTGTGTGGAGCACCCCTAGTCCCAGCACCTATGCTCACACTACTTTTGGGCTCACAGAATGAATTATCGATACAAGTTGATGATTAGTACCATTAGCTACTCACAAATCAGGTTGGTGGAGAGACAAGTACTGACCATTTATACACAAGAAACAACAACAGTCACTTAGATTAATAAGGATTAACACCAACAAAAGGCAAATAGATTGGAAGGGGTATAAACCCTTCATGGTTCAGGGCTCTAAACGAGGAAGCTAGCAAGAACCTTTCCCTATGGGCAGGTTATTCCATAACTGTCCACTACATGTTTTGTTGCCCCTTTCTCTGAAGCATCTAGTACTGGCTGTTGATGGAGATAGGATATTGGACAAGGTGGAAAACTGGACTATGTTCTGATGATTTGGCACAGCAAACAGGAGGAAACAGGAGGCCTCCCTTTTGAAAATGGAACTCTGAGTCAAATTGCCATTTATATCATAAGGATATGGGGAAGGTTATAAAAGGAGGTGGCAGCTGGAGGCAGCTAATCAGAGAAAGTCAAAATCAATAATCAGTTGAGAACCATCAGATCAGTCTGTGAAGCAAAGGAAGCTGTTGTCAGAAGCTCAAAAAATCCATTTGTGTATATTATTGTCCTAGGACTTGCCATTCTGCTGCTAACACTTCCCAGTTCTCCCAGGCCTTCCTCTAGAAGGCCTAACACTGTTTTCCAATCAGGACCTTCAAAGCCACAGTCTCCTGCTAGATAGGTCCTAGGGAGAGGCGAGAAAAGCCAAGAGGGCGCAAATAAGAAATCCCAAGACACACACTGCTGCTAGCTTCCTTTGAAAGTCACTGTGCTGACTCTTTTTAAATAAAAGATCACAATTGATAGCATCGCAGTTTTAAGAATCAGTCAACCCCATCATCACTGTCCTTAAGGATTATGCAAACCAGGGAGTTGTGGTGTTCATCTGAAGGGTGTGCAAAGAGTGAAGCTGAATGCCAAAAAAGTGGAACAAGTGGAACTTTATGAAACCCTGTGCACTTCCCCGCTCTGAACTCTAGGGTACAGATGTGGGGACCCGCATGAAAGACCCCCTAAGCTTATTCTTACCAGCTTAGGTTAAAAACTTCCCCAACGTACAAACTTTGCCTTGTCCTTGAACAGTACATTGGCCACATCATCAAGGTAGGCGACTGCATATTCTCCCAACCCTGCTAGAAGACCATCTACAAGTTTTTGAAAGGTGGCGGGTGCATTCCGCAGCCTGAAAGGGAGCACATTAAATTCATACAGCCCGACACATGCATTCCATGTGTGATGAAGGCTGACCTTTCCTTGGCGGATTCATTTAGAGGTACCTGCCAGTACCCCTTAAGTCCAAAGTAGAGATGAACTGGGCCCATCCCAGTTTCTCCAATAGTTAAAAACTTCCCCAATGTACAAACTTTGCCTTGTCCTTGAACAGTATACTGCCACCACCAAGCGTTTTAAACAAAGAACAGGGAAAGAGAGCACTTGGAGACGTCTTTCCCACAAGCCCAACACCCCCTTTCCTGGAGAAGGCTTCATAATAATCCTCACCAATTTGTATAGGTGAACACAGACCCAAACCCTTGGCTCTTAAGAACAATGAAAAATCCATCAGGTTCTTAAAAGAAGAATTTTAATTAAAGAAAAGGTAAAAGAATCACCTCAGTAAAATCAGGATGGAAAATACATTCCAGGGTATTCAGATTCAAAACAGAGGATCCCCCTCTGGGCAAAACCTTAAAGTTACAGAAAACAGGAATAAACCTCCCTCTTAACACAGGGAAAATTCACATAAAACAAAAGATAAACTAATCTGCCTTGCCTGGCTTACCTATACTGGTTGCAATATTGGAAACTTGGATTAGGATGGGTTGGAGAAGATGGATTTCTGTCTGGCCTCTCTCAGTCCCAAGAGAGAACAACCACGTAAACAAAGAGCATAAACAAAAGCCTTTCCCCGCCCCGCCCCCCCAAGATTTGAAAGTATTTTGTTCCCTTACTGGACCTTTGGGTCAGGTGCCAGCCAGGTTAGCTGAGCTTCTTAACCCTTTACAGGTAACAGGATGTTTCCTCTGGCCAGGAGGGATTTTATAGCACTGTATACAGAAAGGTGGGTACCCTTCCCTTTATATTTATGACAACTGCTCTGTCCATTTGGTTGAGTTGCTTCCAAAATAACTCCCCACATTTCCTGTTTTCCTGTTGTCCTATCAATAACAGTCCCACCGGGGAACATGGGCCCTCTGACTCCAGTTCCACTAATCATGCTACATCTTCCCCATTTACAAACATTTTAACATGAAATGTTAATATAAACATTCTAAACAAATCATTGACACGCAGACCACCACCCTGTGACTCTTTGGCCAAAGGTCAGTAGTACATAGCTGAGTTGGCATCTTGTCTTTACCAGAGATTCAGCTGCTTACACAGTCTTTGAAATAGTTTGGTCTCCTCAACAGGTGACCACACCAGGAGCGACCTCTCTGTCTCCCTGTCAACTGTCTCAGAATCAAGAAAACTATCTCTCTGTGGAGTGTCCTTCCTCCCTCCCTGTGGGGTTGGTCTCCAAATGGTTCTCTGGCTCTCCATTCTGTGACAATCTCCATAGGTTCTCTCTGGGTGTTGTGTCTGCTGACTCATAAGTGTCTCCTGTTCCTTTGGATAGTCACCTTATATGACTTAGATACCACTGCACCCCTCATGATTCCTTTAGTCTACTCCTCTGGTGTCTGTCTCTTGGCTGGATCCTCAAAGGAGCATCTGTCTCCAGGGGCTTCGCTGACCTGTTGTACTCCAGTGCCTGCTTTCTGTAATTGCTGGCACCTCACCTCAGCCATGTCTCCATTCTTCCGGTTGCAACAGGTCTCCCCATACTGATAGCAGGGTTTTGGTCCTTCATCTGATCAGTGCTTGCACTGGACTGTTTTGGCACCCCTATGATGGGGTATTTCTATGTGCCAAACATGCTAACACAGGACCTGAACCAGAAGAAATAGTCTTGTGTAACAATCTCTTACTTGTTTTCACAACTGATTCCATCTTACCATTACTCTGTGTTTATGCTAAGGGGGAGCTGTGGTGGTCAAACTTCCTTCAGTTGTCTCAAGGCATATAGGGGTCTGTTGTCAGTGAATATGGTGTCCAGAATGCCATATCTCGCAAAGTTTGCCAATCACTGACTTGTTTCTTGCCTCAGACATGACACTGACCTCCCAAAAAATTGAGTATTAGTCAACTGTCATCAAGTACTGCTTTTCATGTATGGTAAATAAGACCACTCCAACCTTTTCTGATGTTCAGGTGAACAGCTTGTGTGGTAAGATAGTCTCTTTCTGCTGGCGGTTATCACACATGCCTGCCAAGTGTCCCCCCTTCTATCGAGGAGTGGAGTCGTTTTGATGGAGTGTTTAAGCCCCAAACTGGGGAATCAAGTGTTAAGAATCAAGGAGCAGCTCTGGTCCCATAGGGCCCCGCCCAGCTGCACCAGCTGAGCATGCTCACAATGGAGCCGCCCTCCTCTGTCAAGGTGGATGGAGAAGCCCTAGACTGCTAGCTCCTGCAGAGAGGCAGCAGGAGCCCCAAACCACCTGGCCCTGCTGCTGCCAGAGGCCCCCATGGAGATCAGGAATGGAGGGCCGCGATTGAAGGAATCAAGCCTCCAGATCACTGTGTGGCACAGCACACCTTGGGAGGCAGTAAGCAGACCATGCAGTGGCTTTGAAGAGGCAGAGGCCGTGGTAGGAAGTGGCCCCAGAAGCAGACTTGGTGGTGCCCGCACCCCCCGCCCCACCCCTGGCCATATAGCCGACTGGCCAGCCACAAAGCCCTGGGTTAAAACCTGGTGAAGCAGGGAAGGCCTGGACTCCTCTACCACTGGCCTGACCCAGGCTCTCACCCCTGGGTGATACCATCTGTCCCCATCCCCCCTGACATTGGTGTATTCATTTATTCCCAGCCAGTAACGACACTCTTGAGCCCGTCTAGGCCAGCGGACAATGCCCAGGTATAAGGTACGTATTTTTTTACATGACAACAACCTTATATAACAAGGCAGGACAACAGCTCTCTGTCCTCAAAATATAATTTCATCCTGCACACTCAGCTCATCTTTAATTTGAAAATATGATTCTGCTCCTACCACTACTTGGCTTGTGTGTTCTGGACACCCTGCTGGTATCACTCTCTTGACTGCCTGTAGTTAACGTTAGTGGATTCAATATCCTGATCCCCTTCCCCCAACTCACTGATACTAAGTATATATGTCCTGCTCAGAGTGTCAGCTCACACCAGTAACTGCCCTGGACCATACCCGATCTCGACCTGACAGTGCTCCAAATGATGTGCCTCCTGTGCTAAGAAGGGACTTTGCCATGACTGTCTCTCGGAGTTTGTTGTCTGATTTGCACTATGACTGGGTGGCCACGGGTGCATATGTGATGCTTCCCAAGGTGCTTAGGCACCTCACCACCATCTGCCCTAAGCGCAAAGCAGCTTTGTCGCTACCTGATGTGGATAGGCTCCCTGAATTCACTAGCCTCTGGCAACACCAGCACTGTCATCTAGGCCTCTGCAGGCCTTGCTCTCTCTGTATAGGTATCAATAGGCACACACCAATCCTTAAGTCCTCAGAGCGCTCTCTGCAGCGTCCAGCCCCTCATCCACTGGACACTCACAGAATTAGCAGGTCTCTTATTCCCAAAGGAAAGTGCACAACAGCTTGTAAGATTCAACTCAATCCGCGCTTTGCTTAACACCACAGCACTGAGATCTATTTATTGTAAAAACATTAATAAGTTTATTTTTAAAGACTAGAGATTCAGGAGATTGTGAGTAAGGATATTGGAAATAAATGATTATATGTAAAACCAAATCATAACATGCTTTCTAGAGACTATGCTTAACTAACAGGTTAACTTCCTGTCTACAGAGGCTTATGTCACTCAAAGCTCTCCGCAGCATTTTCAACCAAGGCTGGGTGAGACCCCACTTTTACAAATGCAAAAGTGCTGTCTACTTCCGAGGTGCAGGATACCCGGGAGTCTTCTGTGCCAGAAATACTCCTGAAATTCACTGTCTTTACTCTAGGTAATATAAATCCCAACAGCTTGTGTAGTCCTGTGTGCTCCTTTCCTGTTGACTTCACATCTCTTTGTTAACATTTGATTTTTGTATGTAAATTGACAACTATTATGTTAGCTTGCAATGCTTAATGTGCATCCCAAAGAGAGATATGTTTCTTATCTCCTATCTGGAGGAAACAGTCAAAGGCATGTAACCCTCTGATGGCCTGTTTTTATCTTACATGCTTAAGAATATAATTTTCTAGTACAGATACATAACTTCTTGAATAGTACATATACATACATTTCACAATGATATTGATGACCAGTATGACACTGGCTTTCATTTGAGACCTCACATGACATTCTTTGATGAACTAGAATGTACACATCAGACTCATGAGATTCTGTAACCCCTCTATGCCTCCCCTTGCCAGTTGGCATTAAGACATTCTTGGAATCGCTCTACTCCAATACCACAGCCAGAAGCAATTATTCTATTTGGGCATACTCCTGTTCAGTCTCTGTCAGCACTCTGCTGGCATAAACAACTGTCTGCTTCTGCAAAACAGCTACTCCCAATCTTTCCTCCAATGTATCACACTGGCATGTCAGTGGCTCTCCTGGCTGGTAGTACTTCAGGAAAGGGGCAGCCATTATCTTTAGTTTCAGTGTGTCAAATGCTTGCTATTGCAGACCTGACCAGTCCTACTCAACATCCTGCCTTATAAGCAAACGTATGGGTTCTGCTACTGTAGCCAGGTGTGGACAGAACATTTATCATTCCCATGAAGTGCTGTAGCCCTTTCACATCCACTGGAGCTGGCTTATCTCTGACTGCCTTGATTTTGTTGGGCTCTGATTTCAGTCCTTCTGCTGTCTGATTTGCATTTTTTTAGGTTCAGTTTTATGTTCTTGTCCATGCACTGCTTCAGGAAAGCTTGTAGTTTTCTGTCACAAACTTGTCCAGCTTCTGTATCATTGTTCCCTTCATCTACAATAATGACAGCACCTGCACTTATTGTCACTCTAGGCAGCCTCCCAACACTTGGGTGAGCCCTCTCTGGAACGTCTCTGGTGCTGGGCTTATGCCCATTGGCCGGAGAAATCATCTGTAGTAACCAAATGGTGTTGCAAAGGTTGTTGGCATACTGTATATGCGATGTTTGTGTGTCAAAACCATCCCTCCATCACAGACGATAAAAGTTCTGGCTTTGGAAAGTTCTGGCAAGATGTCATGAATTGTGGACAGTGGAGAGTGCCATCTTTTCAACGCCTGGTTCAGTGCCTTTGGATCTATGCAGATGCATAATTTGCCTGATGGCTTCTTTACTACCACCACGCTTCCTACCCAGGTTCTTCTCTCTGTGTTATGATACCCCTGCTCTGTAGACTTTCAAGCTCCTTGTGTACTAGATTAAGTAGCGACACTGGAATTTTCCTTCTTTATAAGCACGCAAGTTGGATAATGGGATCTACTCCCAGTTGCAGTTTTCTTTCCAGGCACCCATTGCCTTTGAAAACATATTTTAAAATTGTCTGCATTGTCTTTGGAACTCCCCCTTTTGCTTCTTGCTCTGCAGCTATAACATTCTGACACTGCACCCTGGTAAGATCCATAGTTTAGGGCTGTATTCTCCAAAAGGGGCCTGTGGTACTTACTATTCACCACCACAAGCTTCAGTTGGTGCCATCTGTTATTTTTCAGATTAGTTACAATGAGGTCACATTTTCCTACAAGCTGCATCATGCTCATATTGTACATTATTTGAGTGCGCCTGATGTCTGTAATGGGTGTGATCGAGTCCAATTCACCCTGAGGAATCACGCTGCAGGAAGCCCCACTATCCAGCTGAAATCACACAGGGCACATTTCCCTATTAACCTTGTTGCATGCACAGGAGGTTGGCATTATCCCTTGTTGGTTTCTTGTCCCAGCAGCCTGAACGCTAGGAGACAGTCATGATGTCATCACTGCTATCTGATGTGACGTGCCTCCTCTTGTACAAATCCAACAGAATCTTTCTGAGATGTTCCTCAGCTTTTTGCCACATTCCTTGCAATGCTGTCCTCATGCAGGAAATTTCTGCTTTGCTAGCTCATGCCATCTCCCACAGTAAATGCATCCACTGCTGTTGTCTCACTGCATGTACTTCTGAGGGTATTGTGCCTTGCAGAGCTTTCATCCTGTCTCTTGAGGTTTTTGCTGCATGCTCTATGACTAAGCAGGTGTCTAATGTGAGACTGCCTTCCCAGAGCAGCCCTTCCCACGGGTAGTGACCCCAAAATTGCATGTAGCAGCCATTGTGCATAAGGCAGTAACATAGAAGTCTATCCCCTCTCCTCTGGACTGGTCTCTAGTGAAAAAACATATCTCACACCAGTTTAACTCTGCTTTGGGGAGCAATAAGTCCCCAAGGCTCCTAGGCTTGAGGAAGTGGCAAACTTCAGAGAGGTACAGATTGCCTTGTTCCCCATAAAGGTAAAATAATGGTTTTACTTTCCAGCTGTGGTCACCCCCCTGCATGGCCAGGTCTGTGTTCAGCTTGGACTCCTCCTTCCAGTGGATCCATCGCTGGGCTAGGTTTGTGTCTGCAAATCCAGGAATCCGAGAGGCTTCCGAATGAGTTCCATTAGCCAGCTGCTGCACTGCCACGAGCTCACAGGTCACACACTGCCACCATGTTTCATTTGCAAAGAGTGATGCTGAATGCAGGTTAAATTGAACAAGTGAAACTTTATTAAACCCTGTGGACTGCTCTGTCAATGCGGCTGAATTGCTTCCAGCCTGACACCCCATATTCCCTGTTTTTCTGAATAACAGTTCTTTCAAGGAACATGGGCCCTCTGACTCCAGTTCCACTGATCATGATAGAATCTGTTTCAGAGACTGATAAATACCATTAGCAACTTGCTGTTGTTATTACCAGTGTCTCCACACATTCCACTTACAAATTCAAACACTTCTTATTACTTTTACAGCTGGGTTTGATCACTTCCCAGTTAGTTTACTAATGGAAAAAGAAGGGTCAGTAGATCATTGATGGTTTGCAACAGTGCTAGCTTCATTCAGGACAGCTTCTGGTTTTACCAGAGTGGAGGTCCTCAGTGCAGAAAGTGCACCCAAAAGGAGATGAGGGACACACAGGACATTCACAGATCTTTCTATAGCAGGCATCTAAATATGGCCAATGTAGTCTGAAAAGTGGACAGCAATGGCCGAGGAAGGGGAGCATGGCCAGCAAACTGGAGAAAGCACTGACTCACAACATACTTCCAAGCAGTGTCATTAGCAGCAGAGTCCCTGAAAATGATTTCTCTTTCCCAGGACCAGAAATGTCTGTGATGGCATGCAGGGATTCAATTTACACCCCATGCTATTGGGGGTGAAACTCAGTCCTATGAGGACTATATCGCAGACTGACAGCCAGCACTTTCACTACACTGTTGATTCTTCTCATCGTTTTCTTTTGATGGACTGCATACCAGAGATGCTGAATAAAGCGGCTGCAAAGGCACCTGTATGCCCCTATAACTCAATTTCTATGAGCCACCTGAAGATTCTGCAAAGCATGTATGAGCAGGACCCAAAGGAGTGACTCTGGAAAACTTTATATATATATATATAATGCTGATATCTGCTTCGTTATTATGGTTGAAATTGAGACTAAGTTTGTCAGACTACTAGCCTAAAGTAGCAGGCTTTCTTAAGGCTCTAGGAAGATATCAAGTACAAATGGTGTACCGAGCTTAGTAGCAGGCCTTCTGAGCTTGTAAAAGTTGAAATGTTCTCATGACTAGAGCAGGTATTTTATGACACAAACACTAAATCTTATGTCACTGGGGGCTCAGGAATCAGACCAATGGATCGAGTAATTAGACCACTCACTTAAACAAGCACTACAGACACAAACAGAAGACTTTCAAAGCAATTGCCTGAGTTGTGTCATATGATTTCAGTATGATTAAAGGAGGCAGCATTTTGAGATTCTCTCTGACTTCAAGACACATTTTTTCCTGTAGTAGTGGGCAGAAACCCCCAGTGAATATTAAAAATCAAACCACAGATGAAAAAGCCAACAAGAAAGAATACAACATGGGTTTTTTTTAAAAAAAAATTCATGTTATTGCTTTTAAAATGATTTTGCTTAAAGATGGTTTTGCTCTCCCACAGCTGTAGATGACTGACACTCAAGGTGCAATAAGATGGGTGACCCAGAAAATGAAAGAATTCTGTTTCAAATTTGTATAGTGCCTTCCATAGTTCATACTGAGCCAAAGAGCTTCAAACAGAACCTCATTTATAAAGACTATTAACCTACTTTGAAAAGACATATTCAAATATATCTAAGATGAAATTTTAAAAGTGATGCCATTTCTGAATATCTAATTCAAAGCATCTTAAAACCAATGATCATAGCAAATGAAAGTTATGTTACCCATCATTCACTTCTTCTCCCACAGCTCAAAGACACAGAATAGAGGGAACAAACAGAAACTTAAAACTACTGAGGGCTGGAGTATATTAAAAATAGACAACACCTCTTGTACTTTTCTACATTTGAAACTGGTCCTGAAAAGTACAGGTGTTCTGATACAGAAGCCCCCTGTACACTCGCAGGTGCCAGGAGAAATTATTTTTACACATATAATTAAACCAAGATGAAGAAAAAGGAAATATATCCAAAGTGTGTATCTTTCTGGCTGTCATGTGTGACTGGATGGCTTTTTCTACTTGTATCTGAGCTACTGTGAATAGCTAACAGCCCAACACCATAGCAATTATAAAATACCATCCATAGCTACGGTTTAACTAGGTGATCAGGGATATTTTTAATTGCAAATAGCTGCTGTGATTGCACCAAGTCAGCAGCTTTAAGAAGTTAACATGAAAGAAAATACTGGTTTGTAAACAGTTTATTGTTGTTCTAGGCTAAATTCCTTAGAGGGACACTGTCAGGTCAAACTGATCCAACATTTAAGTTTTTAAAAACAAACTTTTACAAAAGTCTAAGTCCATTAGAAATAGTATGTTTTTACTGTTGTCGTTGTTTCTTTGTTTTGTTTTTTTTATTCTACTACAAATAGATTTTTAAACAAATACACACTTCCCTGTTGTATTTGACACCCAAACATTGCAGCACTGGGCTAAGAGAAACTGAATATGAAACTGATTAGAACTGGACTATAAACAAAACTGAAAATTTCAGTGAAATGTAAATTAGATTTTTATTATTTCTGCTTTGGTAATCTATGCTGTTATTGATGATAGATATATTTTCAAGACAAATTTCCTTTCCTATGATTTTAAATCATTGTGCAATGTCTGTTACAAATTTTGCTCATGATCCTGTAAATGCTTAAGCACATATGTAACTTTATTCATATGGATAGTCCCGTTAAGGCCTTCCTCTTTTAGGAAAATACATATCTTAGAAAATTTGTTAGCTAAAGCATTGTAACTAACATGATACTAAACAAAATTTTGCCCTTAGTGAGGATGAAGAGAGTTCCATTTCCAAACACATCATAGAATATCAGGGTTGGAAGAGACCTCGGGAGGTCATCTAGTCCAACCTGCTGCTCAAAGCAGGACCAATCCCCAATTTTTGCCCCAGATCCCAAATGGCCCCCTCAAGGATTGAATCCACAACCCTGGCTTTAGCAGGCCAATGCTCAAACCACTGAGCTATCCCTCCCCTCCGACATGATGTCAGTAGGTCATGGCTACCCCTAGAAAATCAGAAACTGTATCACTTTTAAAATTTCATTTTAAGACATGTTTGCCTGACTCCTTTTGCCAGGGTAGCTGTGAGCAGCTAACATGTTTAAATATCAGGGGGTAGCCGTGTTAGTCTGTATCCACAAAAACAATAAGGAGTCCGGTGGCACCCTAAAGACTAACAGATTTATTTGAGCATAAGCTTTCACGGGTAAAAACCCCACTTCTTCACCCACGAAAGCTTATGCTCAAATAAATCTGTTAGTCTTTAAGGTGCCACCAGACTCCTTGATGTTTAAATATGACTGCATTGGTCCACACTAAAGGCACAACTAATTTCTACGTAAGTATAAAATGTTAGTTAGCACATTGTCTAACAGTCATTTTTTCCATTGTAGACAAAGCCATCAAAGCCAATGGGGATCTTCACATGAGTAAAGTTACAGACACACTTAAAATTTGTGGGATCCGGGCTGGTATTTCCATTGCAGTACACTTACAACAAAGTCATTTATCTTTACATTAGTAAAGAAAGGAAATAAGAAATATATTTTTATTGAAAACACTGTCTGGGGCTATCCGCACTGGGCAATTGGGCATTGCCTTCAACTGATTTCATTTTCATTATACTGCACTGACAGCACAGTCATTTATCTTTTTTCAGCTCTCTCTCTCTCCTTTTATCTCTCTTCCTTATGTTTCTGTATTTTTTCCTCTCTCATGCAATGTTTCTGAATGCTGATGAGCAGAAATGGTACAAAACCCCAGTCAGTCTCTTTCAGGTGATAAGTTAAGATACCGAACATCCAGCTTTTTCATTCTGGGGTTCCCATACAGGTTGGATAAGTGATACACATTTTTCTGGCACTAGCCAGATATATAGATTGGTTAAATTCTTCAGTAGCTTTCTATTTCTAGCCCAGACAGAATTTTCAAGCAACAATTATATGTTTCTCTTTTTTTTTTTTTTTGGGGGGGGGGGGGGGAGGGAGGGGGTCCTATTTACTTTTTGTTAAGGAGATATGGGACTTTGCTGTGAATGCAGCAGGGGATGTGGTAATGAAATGAAACTGGTGTCCAGTGTAACAATAGAAAGAATTTTCTACACCAAAAAAACAATTTTTAGTGTTTTATTTGTGTTAAAAATATTTGTACAGTATAGAATTTGGGGCACCTCTGCAGCAAACCAGGAATGAGGTAGGAAATGTAAGAAAAAAAATCTGCCCACTTCTCTTTATTTAATATTCAGTGCATTCACTTTTGTGTTGTGTTATATTCTGCCAGCAATCTATATATAATGAAATGATACACAAGTCTCGGCGCAGGCCCAGCCAGACTGACCCATTTGGCCCAAGCATCTCAAGATTTTCACCACAACAAAAATAAAATCAGAGGCCTACATTTTCAAAAGCAACTAGTGGTTTTGGGTGGCCCAGTTGGGAGATTTTCAAGAGGTCTGACTTTCAGAAGCCATTTCTGAAAATGAGAACCCTTTAAGGAGTCTAAATTTGGGCACAAAAATTTGAGGCTCTCAAAATCACAAAAATTTGATGTACTTTGGAAATTTAGGCCAGAAAACTCAAAATATGTATTGCATATTTTTATAATTGGTTGGAGGTTTTAAAGAAACCATCATTTCTATCTTTCTCCACCTACCCTACTCCTTAATATAGTTTTAAAATAATTAAACATTCAAACAATACCCGTAAGAAACTTTTTCTTAATTGCTTAGTATTTGTATCATGCAATTTTACACTCAGTGGGAATTCTGCTTGAGTAAAGACTGCAAGAATGAGCCCTAAATAATATTTAGGTGATACTGTACTGACTAAAACATGTATATATAGGATTGATAATGTGTCACATTTGTCAATGGCAGAAGGTGGCTCAAAAACACTGAAGTTAATAGATTTGAACCTGCTTATGCAGCAGTGACTTGGATTCTATGTCCCTTAACTAACAAAGTCTGTTCACAGCTGCTTTTATAGTCTTAACTCACTGTCTTGTGCCTACATACTGAAATAGTCTGAGATTCATTTTCAAAATTACCATGGTAGTGATGGCTGGCCTTGAGCCTCTCCTAAATATTACCTTCTGACTGTCCAGGCCAGCTCAAGCAAAGCTGATTCCTGCCAAGTTATTTGAAAAAGTACCCATTACAAAACAGAAGATTCAACTGCCACTCCCCTGCTTGTCCCAAATTTTTCTGCCATGCCAGCAGAATCAGGGGTAATAAATAAACAATAAGTAATGTGTCCACAATTGGTGTGTGTGTGTTTGGAGAGAGTTAATGAATATGGATGATGGTGGTTTCTTGTTAAACAGGAGGATGAGGTACCTTTGAGAGACAGGATAAAGAGAGAGAGATCAAAATCCCCTAAATGGGCTTGAGTTGTAATCAACACATAGCTCTCTGTCAGCATGAAGTAGTTCAAGAGACCAGATGTTGGGAGGCAGCCACAGCACAAGTAAAGGTTAAAAAAACCAAGGATCAGTCTAAGAATCACCAGCAAGGAGAAGTCAAAGTTGTGCTGAGGGCACTCAAAAACTAGGGATAAGCACTTGAACTTAGAATTGTTTACCAGAACCGATCATCGAGACTTCAGTAGATTTGTCCATTGCTAGTATATGACCCACTGCATCTGAAAAGAAACATCTTTTACAGCAGATCATTCTTGCAGTGAAGTCCCAGTGTGGCTGATTCCTGGATTTCAGCATATACGTGCCAAAAAGTAGCATCAATCATGCAACCTCAACATGGGGATAGGTTGAATAATTTAACATTCACCCATCTCTGGTACCATTACAGCACATATGTATCTACAATACAATGCTCCGTATGTTTCTTTTTACCCATCAACACATAACTATCAAAACTATGACAATTAGCATCTCCATATAACCAGCTGCATTATGATTCACTAATCCTTTTTTCCTTACACTACTTTGCAGTAGCGTAATCATTCTCCAACCCTGTGAGTCATCAGAGTATTTTGTAGTAAAGACAAATGTTATAATATGCCCTATTGTAATCATGCAAATTACAAATCTTCATTTCCATACATTTTTTTGCTTTCTGCTTTTTTTTCTGCTGCTCAAGCAGCTTTCATGTATATACTAGTGGGAGTTTCACAAAGTTGTTTCCCAGTAATTCTGAGAGTGGGCCCTCACCAACTTCTTTTACTAGCTGTCAAAGGAAGGTCCTACCTACTGAAGAGCTTCAAAATCACAGTTTTGATATTTTTCCGCAGCTTCTTAATGCTGAGCCACTACTCTTCATTAAAAAGTCCCCTTCCCATCCCACCCCTCCCATTCTCTTCCTCCTCCCTCATGCACATTGTTGGGCTAGATCATGACACAACATCACTGATACAGGACTACATATCCTCAGAGGCTGTGAAGATTGTCTAGACCACGTGCCCTGGTGTGTTCATACATAGTGTTGAATGATTGCTCCTCAGGGATGGGTCAGTTGATGTGCAAGACCTCTGGGTGCATTTCAGACTTGCTTTTCTATACCAACGCATGATGTACTCCCCGACGAGCAACTGTTCTGCTGCCCTGGCATGTTCATTTTAATACACCCTTTCTATGCTCGCACAGGTGGCTTTTTCTGTTTTTAAATAAAAATGTAGTGTTTACTCTACCTCACAATATTTTTTACGTTAGGACCTAAAAATATCTGTTACCAATTTGTTTTCCAATGCATAGACTGCGATATAATTTTAGAACTTCTGCTCCCATTAACTAAATACAACAGCCAAAAATTCCAAATGAGCCCAATTGCCTTATCCCTGAGAATAAATACTAGCCAGTTCTAAGCAAAACAATCCATACCCTGGCTTTTTTCAACATGAGAATGAAATACTGCTCCACAGATCATGGGTTAAAGAGCAGATCATGATAAAGCATACTAAAAAACACAGCCACTTTGGGAATTCTAACTAAATCCCCGCTAGAGAAAAGAAAATATTTCTGGATGAGATTCCAAAAGAGCACCTGCTATGTCTTCCAAAAATATAATAGATATAGAGAGATAACAAAGACCCCATTTCTCAGTAATAACCGGTATAGCCGAAATGTTTTAAAAAAATCTATATGTAACAATATGTGTACACTTTTGCATGAACCAGAGTTGCACATACAAAATGCTCATTCAAGTCAGGAATTTGCAAACACATACCTTTGTATCAATGCAACCTTGACTTCAGTAGACACAACTTGGGCATGTGCTCTTAGGAGTGTTTCTAATAAAGGGCAAAAGTCTACTAATGGATCTGCTGAAAGGTGATTTAAATAAAGTCTATTGGGGGCTGAAACACTTATCTGATATTCTTTGACATTATTCCATTTTCTACCTCCAGAACTGCATGTCTACCACATTTCAAATAGGGATGCATGGGGGAAAAAACTCATAGGTTGGCCAAAAAGGCTAAAGTTTTGGGCATTGCTTATTCAGTTTCCATAGCCTGAAAACCATTTAGCAAAACTGCATTTCAGGAGGGTACGTTATTTTATACATTCAATGGGAAATGTTGCCCTTTACACATTCTGTGAGGTGGAGCTGATTAGAAATTATACACATTTAGTAGTATACATATTTTATTTATGCTACTGTAAATGAACCTATGCACTTTAGTTTGCATTAATATTACTAATTTGGGTATCTGATTTAGGTACTGTATAATTGTATTTCAATTACTTGGGTTAGACAAAAAAAATTCTGACAACTTTCTGACAGGCATAAAATTGGTTCCCATTTGTTCTTGGTATTTAAAGGGAAACTATCAATTCACTCCAGAGCACTATAAAATTTAAAGTGTGTAGAAACACTCCTCAGTAGTAAGACATGATCTGCTGCTGTTCAACCACGTGCTGTGATCCAGTTAGCTTTACGTTATTGAGTTGGTATATGAATAAATGGATGGGAGACCTCCTAGGAGCATACAGATGGTGCTGAAAGTGGAGCTGATAATTCAACAGGTGGAACTCTGTCCTCTGAGCTAATGCCCATCATGTATTAATTAAGGTGCTTCCGTCTTTGGGATAAGAACTCAAACTGAGGTTTCAACCAGTTATGGCTGTTAAAACTACCCAGCACTTTCTGTAAAAGAAAAGAATTATAGAAGTGTTCCAGCCAAATGTCAATCTAGGTAATTACATTCTGCCTTCTAGATCCCCTGAGCAGTTTCAAATGAATATGATATTATTCTTAACATCCTGTCCTAAACTGCTAAACAGCATTGCTGAATGCTGTGAAAGAACTGCTGTGTTAAAACCTTGTGGCAGGTTTCAGTGGTATTTGGAGTGATCAGTATATATCTATTACCCTACCTGCTCATTTATTACAAATATGGGATTTACTACTTTCTGTGGCATGAGGCTAGGATTTATTAATGTGACACTATAGCTCTGTAAAGTTAAAGGTTACACAGATCCTCATCTAAACTAATCTCTACATGATTTGATGAAGTCTCCAACCCAGGAACTAAATAATATCTGACATTAGTTACAATATATAAATTGTTGACAAATATTTATCAGGATAATCCATGGTGGGATAACTTTTCTTTGTTACACTTTAAGCCCCTTGTCTTTCAGCAGAAACATAATCTGCTTCAAATAATGCTGCTCTGGCTGCTTGCTCAACAACACAAAGAAGCCAGAAATCTACCCTAAAAGGAGCCGCTCAGGATTTCCCCTGACACAGGGGAATCCTTTCCTTGGGTGGAACAAAGCCAGCATAGCCAGTTTCCTTGTGTGGAACAAAACTCAGCGTAGCCACTTGTCCCCACCCTGTGCGTAGGGGGTATGCCATGGATGGGAGAGGATGGGCAGAGTGCATGGTACTCAGATCATCAGCTGCTTCAGTTGTTGTTACACCAGAGACTGAAAGGTCCTCAGAGCCACCTTTCCCCTCATTCTCTCCCCACAGCTGAATAGTGTTTACACTGCGTAAATAAAACATGCTTAAGTGTAGCCTGAGATATAAGTTTAGGTTATTGAATGAACACTGGCTGGGAGAATCTGCAAACCACTCCACCAGCTGTCCCTGCACTTTGGAAATGTACAGCTGTGATAGGAAAGAAATCATTAAAAGTTGTGCCAGCCTGACTGCACATAAAGATCTGCAAACAGGTAGCTAAGTGTGATGCCCTCCCAGGGATGAATTTTACCCACAGAGTTTACAAAAGCTATATTGTCGCATCCATAACAAAAAAATAAAATACATAATAAAAATGGAGGAGCTCCTCAGCCGATGTAAACAGGCAAATCTCCACTGAATGCACAATCTTTCCAAGCACAGCTTCAGAGGAAAATTACATATTCATCCTATTTGTACTCAAAAATAACTAGACAGCTTTAAAAAAAAATCCTGTTGGGCAGAAGTCAAGCCGAGAATTTAGACTGAACATTGATTGTTTCAGAAACCTGAGTGACTGAAAAGAAGGAGTTAGAATGTAAACAATTATGCATCCCTAACTCCAGGGATCACTGGCACCCTGCTACAAAAAACAAATACATTCAATTCCTGTATGAAAAGTATGATTTAAAACTTACTGAAACCTTGGAAGAGAGACTGCTTTATAAATAAATAAAAGCACACATCACTCTCCTGCCTCACAAATACTGTATCTGTCACTCAAATAGATGTCAGCTAAGACACCAGCCTAAGCAATTCCATTTTCACTCTACAGAATGAAGTTGCTGTAGGTGCACAGGATAACATTGGTTTGACAGGCAGATGTTCATGCTGGTGCAGGAATGTGCTCACCTTCATGTTGTCCTGGGGTGAGATCTTTCCTAAAGATTACATTTTGCTTTACTTTTGCTTTTATAGAAAGAGTTTGGCTCACACAGAAACCTTTAGACTAATGGATCTAGCTAAAAGCCTGATCCATTTCTGACTGATGTCAATAGCAAAACTCAAGTTGCTACAGTGGGAGCAGGATCGAGACCTTAGATAATAAGTGAGTGATGTCAAATAATTTGGTACTTCAGTAGAATATAAAAGAGCTAAGGAAGCATAAAGGCACACAGTATTGCAAAGGCATAGTATGATACACCCACAGCCAAAATGCTTGCATTTTACTAAGAGTTATATTGTCACAGCTGGGCCTGGGCAAATAATAGATTTTTTTCAGTTTGCTGTCAGTCCCGAAAAAAAAAATCAAGAAAATAAAATAATTCTGGTTTGAACCAAAAAACAATTTTTTCCAAATTTTCAGCAAACTGAAAAGTAGAAAAAAAATCCTTTTGGGTTCAGCAAACATTGTATTGGACCTGAAATGAGACATTTCATTTTGATGTTGAGCTTTTGTAATGTCTTAATTTTTTTTTAAATAAGAGGAAATTTCTAAACAAAAAGTCATTTCAAATAAAAAATTTGAAACAGTTTTCAACATTTTGGAAATGTTGAAACAAAGCATTTCATTATTTTCTGAATTTTTTCTGAACAAAACAATTCAATGAAATTGACGTGAATTAATGAAATATTTCAGTGTGACTGAATCTGCATTTTTCACCAAATCGTGGTTCAGTTGAAAAATTTTGCCCAGCTGCAGTCATAGCCTTCACCCAGCTTCACAGTGGAACAACAGGGAATAAGGCCCCCACAACATGCTCCCATGCTCAGATTGTGACTCCAGAGGTGGAGAAAACAGGGACTGTCTTCTACACTTCGTGAGTAAATGGACAGGGAGAAGGTGGGAAATGGAAAGTGCCCTGGCTCCGCCCCCACTACTCATCAGCCAGAGTTGATGGCCAGGTACACAGAGGGGAGTAAACTGGCCCATTAAGTGAGGTGAAATAATTTACTCCACTCTACACAGTGGAAGGGGAAATAGGGAAGGAATTGTGGATGAGTTTCAATCCATTCTCTGATCTGCTCCTGGTGGTGGTGTGCCACATGCCACCCCTTATTAAGGGCCAGTTGTAAAGGTAAAGCCTATCCTGAATTGGGAAGCTGATCTGTGTTTGTCACAAACTTTTCTTGCTACTATTTGCATTGCTACAGGATTTAATGCAACATACCTTATGTATCCCATAGAGGAGCTGGTCTTGGCTGCCAAAAATAAAAAGTGGAATTTCACAGATTCCTTTTAGTATGTCTTTCTATTCAATGACACTCATTTCCGAAAGCCTCTGGGAATTTATGTTAATAAAATAAATTTCACATTTAAATACTGCATGTGCCACAAATGCTGACCCAGGATATTTTTTTAAAAGAGTAAGCACTCTACATGTACAGTATTTTCCTGGTGCATTCAACTTGTAAATTCAACCAGAAATCAATAACAATAGATTACAAGTTTGCAATTAATGTTTTTTTTCAAGGGTGCCCTTGCATATTCAGTTTAGTATGGGTGCTGATCAGAGGTTTCTGTTTGTTGATGGCGTGGGAATTATTTTAGCCCATTTCTTATTTAAAAATTAATGTACTAACAGTCTTTTTTCAATATACCTGCATGGAATAAAACGGTGGACAAAATTGGATGTGGTAAAGTTTCTAGGTTTACAGTTCCTTGTGTTATTAATGTCTTAGGGCTCTATCCCATTTAAATTAACAGAACTACTTATGGAAGTAAGTACTACACCTGGCAGAAAGTGTATGCAGCATCAAGCCCTTTTTATTGTTGTTTTATAATCACTCAGTATTAATCAGTAAAAAAAACACAAGGACGTGTGTGTGTGTGTGTGTGTGTGTGTGTGTGTGTGTGTGTATGCATTTTTAGTTCAATATTACGTATGCCATGCTTATGAAAGTTTATTAACCACAGTCATAAAATTTTTGGTTTTTAATGAAAGCCTTTTGGGAAAAAAAACATTTTTTGAAGACCAATGAATAAACAAATATACCACCACAGGTCTATTAGTGCCTTAGTACATGGGAAGATTAGGATTTAAAATCTACAATGCTACCAACTTTCAGAAATCAATCTGGTACCTTACAGAGACACCTGGCTTATACGTAGGGCCCTACCAAATTCATGGTCCATTTTGATCAATTTCACGGTCATGGGATTTTAAAAATTTTAAATTTCATGATTTCAGCTATTTAAATCTGAAATTTCATGGTGTTGTAATTGTGGGGGTCATGACTCAAAAACGAGGTGGAGGGGTCGCAAGGTTATTGTAGGAGGGGTTGCGGTGCTTCTACCCTTACTTCTGTGCTGCTGCTGACGGCGCTGCCTTCAGAGCTGGGCAGCTGGAGAGCGGCGGCTGCTGGCCAGGAGCCCAGGTCTGAAGGCAGAGCCACTGCCAGCACAGCACAGAAGTAAGGATGGCATGGGATAGTATTTCCAGCCTTACTTCTGCGCTGCTGCTTGCAGAGCTGGGCCCTCAGTAAGCAGCCACTGCTCTCCAGCCACCCAGCTCTGAAGGCAGTGCAGAAGTAAGGGTGGCAATACCGTGACCCCCTTAAAATAACCTTGTGACTCCCCTACAACTCCCTTTTGGGTCAAGAGCCCCAGTTTGAGAAACTCTGGTATCCTCTGTGAAATCTGTGTAGTATAGGGTAAAAGTACACAAAAGACCAGATTTTATGGGGGGAGACCAGATTTCACAGTAGGTGACACGTTTTTCATGGCCGTGAATTTGGTAGGGCCCTACTTATATGTTTATCTGATAACACATGTGGCCTCCCAGTGGTTAGTGATGAACTAACAAAAGGTTATTTTTTGTTTAAATATGGGCCTAAGAGGTAAGAGGAACTGAACAAAGTTCGAGAAAGGGGTAAATCTGGGGTTTTGGTTCAGGCCCAGCTCTATTGTTGACAGCCCACTGGATTTCTCTGCTGTAACTGTAACTGATTTTCTGACCCATGAAATATAATTTGCTGTATTATTTATTTATCATTATCAAAGTAATAACATCTGATGCAGAGGACATTTTCTGGGAGTTAGTAACTGCCAGCTGGAGATGAGGGCCTCAGGCAAAGCCTCAGACCTTTAACCCAGGCAAATCATTAATTGATACAAAATGCCTGACCCTGGGGTCATTATTGCTACTATATAAAAATATTAACATTTTTAAAATCTAAAGGAATTCCTGTTTTATGCATTGGGAAGTTAAACATTGAATTTTACGAGGCCATAGATATGGGGTTATGTTTAGAGTACTGTTTTTTTTCCTAACTGCTAATGACTAACACAGTAACCCATGGGAAAGCAAGACGCCTTATTAAGGTGGCATTATTTGTGGTTTATGAATAATACAGTATTATTGAAATAATGTCTGTGACTAACCGATAGTTTATTGTACAGATAGTGGCAGTAATACAGTGAGGTAGCACAACCCAAGAGCAGTGCAGGATTTTTTTAAGCATGCCTCATTTCAAATTCTCTTACCTAGATAGCCGTTTTCTGTCAGGTGAAATTGCTCTTTGCTGATGCTCCATAGCTGGCGTCACTAAGAGGACAGTGAAATACTTTACACTGAAGCCAAATAGCAATCCAGCAGAGTTTACTTCAGAGTGCAGAACTGCAACCTGTCTGCCCAAACCCATGCTCATGCCCATAGACAAGTGGTGCCTGCCCATACTGGGAGGGACACTTGACCCTGCATGCCCCCACGATGCGTCACCTCTACTCACACCTCATCTTGTCCCCTCAGCCAACCTGTTGGTCAGCATCCACAACAGAAGAGTTGTGGAAAGGGAGTGGGGGCAACAACAATGAAAGCCATACTCCTTTCTCCTGGCTGAACTCCCTCCCACAGCTGTTCTCTCTACCCTCACTGACTAGTCAGATCCCCACCTACTTCCTACTGGTCTTCTCTGTCCCTATCTGCCCCAGTGCTGCTCCTACTTATCTAGTACCTCCTCCCCTATTCCAGTTGCATTCTTTCCTCACTCTGCTCCTCTCTATACCCAGTCCCCCTGTGAGCAGCAGTCACTCAAGCACTTGTAAGCCACTAGGCTGTACCCACCCAGGGGTGACCGATACTCCTTAAAAAGGGAAGGCCCACCAGCCCCCGAACCATGGTCCCGCCCCCTTGCTCTGCCCCTTCCTCCTGAGGTCCCACTTCTGTGCTGCCTTTTCTCTCCGAGGCCCCGCCCCTGCTTCCCTCTGAGGCTCTGCTCCCATGCCACTTCTTCCCCAAATGCTCCGCCTTCTGCTCGCTCCTCTCCACCCCTCTCCCCCTGTCGCTCTCCCTTATAGCCAGTAAATGATCTGGTGGTCACTTTTAAAAATGGAGAGGCCATGGCCCTCTGGCCCACCCTGTTCCAGTGCCCCTGACTCCACCCACCCTCCATGAGCAAACAGTGTGGAAGAAAAACTTCCCAGTACCGTCCCTTCCCAGCTGTAAAGGAACCCATATCCCCAGCTGATACCTCCTGGTCTGTAAACAATTACCCATCCCCGCCACTTGGAGTGAAGGGCAGGAAGCTGGCAGAGAGAAGTGAGACAGGGAATCAGTGGAGTGTGGCTGGGGAGTGGCATGCAGGAGGGAGTGTGTTTCTATGTCTATATGACTGAAGAGGAAGAACAAAGAGAAAGAGAGGTCTGGGGAGAAGAGGGCACAGGAGAGAGTGAAGGGGAGTGGGAAGGTGGCCAGAAGAAAGAAAGAATATGACAGGGATGAGAGAGAAGAAAAAGAAGATGCAAGGAACTGAGGGGATGGGGCAAGACAACAATGAAGAAGGAAGGGACTAATGGGAAAGTCAGGGATGGTGCAATATGGCCCTGAATAGACCTCAGGATTTTCCCCTTAAAACTGGTAAGTGGTATATATTTGATATTGTGAGAATTATAAGTATAGAGTCAGAGTTTATGGTCAGAAGGGACCACTAGATCATCTAGTCCTGTGTATCACAAGCCACCAACATCATCTAGCACCCACACACTAAACCCAACACTGAAATTAGACCAAGGTATTAAAGCCCTCAGGAGACTAAATTATTGTGTTACAGGCAGAGAATTGGAGGGACTGAGGTGCACCAGTGTCCAAGGCCCCTGCGGTGGCAAGGAACTCATCAAGTGAGATGATCCTGGCAAGTGACCCACATCCCATGCTGCACAGGAAGTCAAAAATGGTCACTGAAAATCTGACTTGAGGGAAAATTCCTTCCCAACTCCACATCTGGGCCATCAGTTAGACCCTGAGAATGTGAGCAAGATCTAGCCAGCCGAACACCTAAGAAAAAGAATGGTCAGTGCCACCTTAGAGCAGTAGTCATTTCCAATCCCTTCCTGACCAGCTAAAACCCTGAAGCATGACATTTTTAGGAACATTAGACATAAACCAGAAGGGACCCTCAGGGCTGCTCAACCCTACCCTCACCTTCACAAGCAATCCCATCACACATTCCTACTCACAAATTTGTCCAGCACTCTCTTAAAATAACAAAGTTGTTTGTTCCCACAATGCCAATTGGAAGGCTATTCCAGAACCTTATGGCTCTGATGGCTAGAAAATTCCTTCTAATTTCCAGCCGGAAGTGTGTAATTATCTAACAAAATTCAGACAGTAACAAGGTATGTGGAGAATGTAATATTTAAAGGTTGTTCTAGTCATCTAGTGGATTTTTCTGGATTATACACTTAAGCAGAAGAAGAGGAGAAAGGGCTTCAGAGTGGTTTAAAAGCAACTCCACAATTCCTGTATTTTTTCTTGCAACCCACAGCATGCAATCACTATATCATACAGCCTTACAACACCCAAAGAGATGACTTAGTTTCTGAAGAATGTGCTCTGGAAGGGACTCTGGTCAGGCCTCATGTGGATTGAACTTTTATGCTAACTGCTCACATGGACTGAACTGTGCTCCTGAAAGCCTGGCTTCCCTTGATTCCTTGTTTTCAAATGCATATTAGTCTTTGTAATGTACAACAATGAGTGTAATGTACAACAATGTGTGAGTGTGTCCATGTAATAAGTGACATTTCATAATTAGTAACCATTTTCATTTTATTGTTTAGGAATGGGCTACTTTAGCTACTCAAAGTTAATTTCTATTTAAGATTAAATTAAAATCTGTGATAGAATCCATTATCAGGCCATGTGCATTGACCTGGCTTGAAAGGCATTTGGATACTGGAATGTCATTCCTTCAGAGGGAAGTTCAACTACTAATGCTTAATCCCTTTTTTAGTATGAAGCCAGCTGTTAATGTAACTTTTATTCCTTAGGAAGTTTTAATTACTCTTGATCCTAACCAGAAAGTGTTCAGTACAGCAAGACTGATCCATAAAACCAGAAGAGGCATCTTATTTATTTGAATGCTGGCAAGTCACAAAAGACACAATATTTTTTCAGATGTTTTGTGAATTGAAATTGAGTTCAATAAAGTGTCAGACTGACAGTACTTGAGGAATGAAGTTCTTTATTTATCCACAGAAAAAACACCACATAAGTTGCGCCAATTGAAGCAAGATTCCTCAAATTGGGAGGGTGCTTCAACACCAGCTCTAGATGAATTTCCTTGACTATCCATTCATGTTTGTAAGTGAATTTGCTTTGGTCATGCTTTTTTGCACAGTTTCTATTAACATTTCAGTGACTCTATTTTACTGGCAAAATTGTTGTGAAGAGAAACTTTTAAATTTGCATGTGCCAGAGTTTGGGAAAAACAAATGTTAAACGCACCCTGGAAGTGCCTGTGCATTCTTTAATTTGGGGGTATAGAAACAATAACACAGCTTACTTTAGCAATCACATAGAAATAATTCAGCTCAAATCTGAAATATCTGCAATCATTCCACACCATAAAAATGCAGAAAGATTCGTGCAATAAGTGTGAATAAAAATAAACTGAAGGTGCTCAAGCTCTCATATATTACTTGAGCTAAAAAAGAATCTAAATTTATTTAATGAATTATTCAGTGTAAATCAGTCCCTCAGGTCTGCTCACTTCTCAAGCACTAAGATACCACAGAGAGGGGCGCAGTATAAATGACAAGCACAAGAGAAAAAACACTGAACAGGTGGAACCACCCTCCGGGCTGAGAGAGTATCTCAGCATATCTGGCTGTTCAGTTCTTGTCCTCTCTGCTGAGACTGCCAACAAGGGTGAGGTAGCGAGGAGGCATGGCCTCCCTCAGATGCAGATGTGTAGGGAACACCGCAAGTCACCTGGTGGGTGGAGCCAGGAGGGCCACACCCCACACACTGGAAGCAAAGGGGTGGAACAGGAAGGGTAAGTATAAAAGGCTGGCCGAACAGCTCATTGAGGAGGGAGCTGCCAAAGGAGACAGATGCTTCTTTCCTGCTGCTGGAGTGGGACACCAAGGAGAACTGTTGCTGCCCCAGAGACCAGCCTGAGCTTCCAGAGAGCCCTGCCACTCCCGACACTGAGGAACTGCCGCTGCTACCCTTGGCAGTGTATTCCGGGGAGAATGAGGACGACCCCTGGACACAGGTACAACCAAGGGGGAGAATAGGAAGCAGCCCAGGGAAACCAGGCAACAGTCTGGTCGACAGCTGGCCTGATACAGGGTCAGGCATGTTGCGGGCGGATCCCCGCTAACCCAGTGGCGGATCACTCCACCACTGTTAGGTCCCTGGGCTGGGACGCGGTGGAGTTGGGCGGGCCCATGTCCCCCTGCAACTCCATCGCTGGGGTGGGAGTACTCCCCCTCCTTAGGCCAGGAGGCCTGTGCTCCTCAGGCCTCCCAACCTGGGCCCCATAGACTGAGTGGCGTTCACCCCTATCTGGGTCCCAATCTAGCCTACTGCTTTTAAACGCTGAATCTATTTTTGTTATGCAGATTAGTTTGGCAAGAGTGAGCAATTTTTCTGCAAATCCAACAGAAAATCTAAATTGACAGTATTTTGAAATCTATTTAGCTGACAGAATTTCTTGTGTATATTTTGGCTTGTGATACAGTTCTGCTGTACTTGATATCTGAAAACAAAAACAAAACTGACATAAAGGATTTTTTTTTAAAAGGCAGCAGCTCAAGCAACCGTGTCATAATCAGAAATCACAACTCTCAAAACTGTTTTCTTCAACCTGAGACTCCAAGTGAGGAGTGCGGGAAAGATCTCTTGCTTAGAAGTGTGACTTAAACAGGAAAGTGCCCTTCCACAACTTTGTTTCTGCAGACAGCATACCAAACTATGTATCAGTACTGAAGGATGGTCATTGGAACTACATCGGTATTACTGCACACTTTCTGTACATTGCTCTATGAGCAATGTTAAATTGAAAAGGCCAGAGAAAAGTTCAAAAAGAAAACTTCAGAAAAAAAATCAAGCCTAAATACAGTAATGTACTTACAGGCTTAAAGTCTTCTCAGGAAACTTGTCCTGGTGAAGTAGCATATTCTGAAATGTATCGGACATGCCAAAACATCAGGAAAAGCTAAAGACAGAGCAAAGGCTCATTATTCTGAAATAAACAAGAAACCTTATAAGTGTTAAACAAGCAAGTACTCTAAGCACTGCTGGCATCATGTTTCCTTACATAAAGCAAGAACTTTCTAAAAACAATGTAGAACCCAAATATAGTATATTTAGTAGCATAGTATATAAAGTAGCATTAAATATACTTACTACAACCCCATTCTTAGTGGTAGTCTCCCGGTATGTAAAGTTGCATACTGCCCAGGCCAGGTAATACGTGGACATGAGAGGGGTCTGCGAAAAGTGATCAGTAACCCATCCATCTTCTTCAAAAACAGAAGTTTCCACTGGCATATTGGACAAAGATAAATAGGTTGCTTGATGCTTGATACTGATTTTGAAAGTGGCCTTGTAGATGGGCTCATCAAAGCAAGGAAAGGCTTTTCTGGCATGAGTAGGAGAAAACTGTGTAACACCAAGGAATCTGGAACACAAACAGAAAGAAAAAAAAGACATTACTGATTGACTATGTGCAGTGCTTGAGTCATGGACAGACTACATGATATTGCTAAAATATGGTAGTTTACCAAAATAAACAGAACTAAACTCTTAGCAGAAGCAGCAAAGCACAATCCACGTACTACATACTTCTCATCCTAATAGTTCTGCTTTGATGTAGTTGTTCTTGGCATAAATTCTCTCCACATGTACTATAATGCAATCCATGTAATATAATGAGCCACAAATTTGCTAGAAACAACTTTACAGACATCGCACTGGTATTCAATAAAATACTCTCCCTTCTATTCATACTTCGTATTCTGCCACCAAAGTTTTGTTCAGCAATATATGTAAAAGGAAATATTGGTCTGCAATGTAAAACAAATAAGCACAGTCTTCAGTTAAATTTAGGATTTAATGACCTTCAGGGATCTCACTGTGGTTTCAAATACGGATAAGAAAACTCTGCCTTTCTTTGGACATAATAATGTATGTTCACTTAGCATACCCCAGAGGATCATTATTTTCCACTGCTGATTATTTATGTATTAATTGCATGTAGCTCTTTGAATCGCACAACAATCTATTGGTGTTGTAACTACAGAAGTCCAATCAGATGCATTCTGTTTATGTGGGCTTTGCAAGGTTACATACCTAAGCCACCAATTCAACCTCTACAAGGATGCTTTTTAGTCTTTTCCCAATAAATTTCATGAAAGAAAAACAATCAACTTAAGAGGCGACAGATGATCTCTTGGAAATATCTTAAAGAAAAAAAGGAATTTGAAATATGTTGTACAGAAAAAGAGACCTATACATTTTAATAATGCCACACATACAAGTGTCTTTTCTTTGAAACTGTACAGACTCTTGATCCTGCAAAGGGACACTTGTGCACAGACCCTTACACCCACATTCAGGAGCAAATTCATCAGTGTTGGTCTCTTTGAAGGAACAGAACCTACGTTTACATTTTCAGGGTATGCTTTATATTTTACATGTATGGATTATGAGTGGGATGGCAGTATGGTGTCATAGCATGTCAAATAGTAATATGAATATTGACTGGTTATGTGACTGTAAAGACAGGACATATGTGGCTGGTTTGAATGCTAATGTTTCCTTAACTAGTCATTTTCCAAATTTTTAATGAATGTGCTGATGGGAAATGCCCTTGAGAAATTTTAACTGTAAGAAGAAAAGGAGTACTTGTGGCACCTTAGAGACTAACCAATTTATTTGAGCATAAGCTTTCGTGAGCTACAGCTCACTTCATCGGATGCATCCGATGAAGTGAGCTGTAGCTCACGAAAGCTTATGCTCAAATAAATTGGTTAGTCTCTAAGGTGCCACAAGTACTCCTTTTCTTTTTGCGAAGACAGACTAACACGGCTGTTACTCTTTAACTGTAAGATAAGAGTTTTTTGTGGGTGGATATCTATTTGATCCAACAAAGACAGTGGAAAGCCCTTGTAATCTTTTCAATTTAAAATAGAGTACTATTCTGCAACATGATTTTCTGTAATTCTGATGGAGCAAAAGTAAGATGAGTACCTTACTAAAAATTGAAGTGTGTATTTACTGACTGAGCTTTTTGACTTTTTGGTTTAGAGCACTTATAAGAGCAACACAGAATTAAGTTACTGGCAGTTTTATGACTCTTTTTTCTTACCATAATAGTATTAAGCCTAATATGTTACTTTTCAAATAAACAAATATGCAGTCATGCACAATATGATGTTTCACATGAGATTATGACCGATTTTCATAACAGCTAATCTTGTAAAATGTTGGAGCCTCTTATGTCAGTCAGACTTTTGTTATCAGTCTTTTGTCCAAAAATCGATGTCTTATTTAGTTAAAAATTACTGAATATTTTGGGAGGCATTCACTGTACTGTGGCTTTCTTGTCTCATTATTAATGAATGAGGAGTTAGTAAATTCAGATTTATGCAGAAGGTAGCGAAATATAGGGTCAAGTGTTGCTCTCAGTTACACCAATAATAACCCAGATAAACTCTATTGACTTCAGTTGCATTACTCTGGATTTATATCACCTTAACAGAGCAGAATTTGTCCAATAAAGAAATTTACTTTGCCTCATTTAGTCCACTTGCTTAAAATGGGCCAGATTCTGAATTCTTTGAACACCTACAATACCCAAGATATTCAACAGGAACTTTGAGTTAACATGGAAGGCAGGACTTGAGCTCGCTGTTAATAAAGCTTGGACTAATGAACTTTCTTCTCTAATTAATAATTTTAATGAGCTCAGACCCACAGGTAAATGCATGCTCAGGGAATTCTACATTCATTCTGACAATGTCTAAATGAGGAAACACTGTTTCAACAGACTAGCATCTAAAAAATATTAAGAGAGTATCAATGAGATCTTTAAAGGAATGGAAAATAATCTCTTAGTCTAACTACTGATAAATTCTGTATCATGTGTTTTTTTTTAAATAGCAAGATGTGCGTTACTGTATATTTCATTACATTCAATACAATATTGTAAATATGCCAAACTTTACCAATAATAATAAACAATGATATTTATACACGCACTTAAAAGGTGCCCATCATCACGGTATCTGGACTTCTGTGTTATACTAGAAAAAAACAGTTGAAATTTCTCTGATCCCTGAAGATTAAACTGACTATGTGTATAAGACAATGTATACATTTTCTCCTAAAGAACAAAGAAATGAGATAAACGTGCAGAATTTCTCTAGCGTACAGAGATCATAGAATAGCTCGGGTGTTTTGCCACCTCTCTCTCTACAAACCTTCCTTGGGCACTGCCATTTTTATCTTATAATTCCCAGAAATATCACCATCAAAAGTTATACTTCCAGGAATGAAAGCCTCACAGCTTGTCTATTCACCATCCCATGACAGTAATTTGCAAGTATTTTAATTCCATCTCATCTATTAAAGAAAGACATGCGTTTCCTCAACAACTTGTCTATTTTGACATCTTGGTTGCTGTAAGAACGAGGAATCAATGTGTTTGTTTTGTCTGAAAGTGGTAAGGAATTGATTTCATTTCATTTATGCAGAAGGTAAATAATCACCTCAGTTACTATAACATTCTGCAGAAACTATGCATTAATGTTTGTTGGATACTGCCAATAAATTACAGTGCATGATACAAAAAATATTTTGTATCATTTCACTTTCATTTTAGCATTTCATTAAAGGTACAATACCTTCAGTGAGAAAGTTAACATTTTCATAGTACTGCCAACATTTCTGACTGATTTACGGCTTTCATCTGTGGAGTCAAAAAGTAAGTGTATTGACTTCCTTCTCTATCTAAGGGGAGGGGGGGAACAGTAAAACCATCTACGAAAGCCTTGTTGCGCTTGTGAAGTCGCACAGTTAACCAGAGCTATTCCCTTCTCATGTACAACATGAGTGAAAAATTATATCAATAGTCCTTTTACAGCAACCACTACTCCAATGATGTTCCTATACTTTTCAAACAAATATAAGGATGTCAAAAAGTTAAGGCAAAGGTCTACCGGAACATCAAGATCCCACATAACTTGAGAGAAGCAATGTTATCAGATGCCATAGTAGAAATTGGTCTAACTTTCACACTTATGAAACAGCTATACATATTTCATTTGAAAAGCCCGTTATTAATCAAAATGCAAATTACTACTTTGCAGGAACACATTTTGAACAGACACCCCATTGTTCAGTGTGTATTTATATAGATAATATTACAGTGAGTCATTAAGTATGTGAAAAGAAAAGGCGTACTTGTGGCACCTTAGAGACTAACCAATTTATTTGAGCATAAGCTCACGAAAGCTTATGCGCAAATAAATTGGTTAGTCTCTAAGGTGCCACAAGTACTCCTTTTCTTTTTGCGAATACAGACTAACACGGCTGTTACTCTGAAACCTGTCATTAAGTTTGTGATATTTCAAAAAGAAAAGCAGTACTTCTATTAAACAGCTGAAACTATAACAAGTTTTGGTTACAGTTTTAAAATACATATTCTATTAAACATAAATGAGCAGGGTCCTAAACTGCTATAAATAAGCATAATTTCATTGACCCAATTATATTGGGCTAGATTCTCAGCTTGTGTAAAGTAGTATGATGCCACTGAAGTCAATTAAGTATATTTACAGTAGAGAGTGAGTCGTGATCTAAATAATCACACTATGAGAGTGGAGTACTATATATTATATAATTGTGTGTCAAACTATCTTGCTTCTAACAAACATTCGACTGTAAATACTTGATCATACTTGGTGAAAAAGTATTATAACTATGCTACAATTACTTTTTTGAAATATTAGATTGTATATTTAAGTTTCCTTTAATTATTTTCAACAAAGCTGAAATGTTCAGAAGTGAGATAATTATGTGAATTGTGTCTTTTTCATTTCTTTATGTTGTAAAGTGAATTCCTTCACAATATTTCATTTGTTACAGAATCAAAGATTCTGAGCAAACTAGAAGAATGCTGATTACTTCAGCCACAGTCCTTAATCAGGTAAGAGGCAGCATCCCTTTCTACAACTGAGCTCTGCAAAAATGTCATTTTACTTTGGTCTGACGACAAATCAAACAGCTGTAATCCTACCCCTCTCTGGGATTTTAACATCAGTCGGTTTAAAATCATCAGCAACAAAAGCATGCTTTAATAAGGGGGATGTCGACATAATTGAATTGGGGAGGTTCTTTTTCTGTCTTCCTTACTTTTTTTGGCCTGCTAGCCCCCATGTAAACTCTTTGCTTAGCAGGCAGTATCAAAGAAATGATTATGTTTAGACAGAGAGAATCTGTAACTAGGATTTTCTATGACAGACATCTTAAAAATAAATTAATTCTGGGAGACCTAGTAACATAACTATCAGGAAGTCAGGCCCGCTTTCTTTATTACTTAGATTGTAAGACCTCTGGGGTAGGGACCTTCATTTTGTTCTGTTTTTGCAGCTCCGAGCACAATAAGGTCCTAATTGATGACCAGGGCTACTAGGCACTACAGTAATTAAAATAAATAATAATAAAACATCTATTGTCATGTGAAAATAGCGAATAAAGGACTGATTCCACTCTCAATAACATTGGTGGCCATGTCTATAGAGCTGTATCTGCATCTGATACACGATCCACAAACATAAATCGAATATCTGCAGATTTGCAGGGCTCTACATGTCTACATTACAGGGACTATACTGGCATAGCTACAGTGCCATAGCTATGCCAGCCTAACCCCTCAGTGTAGATACAGCCTATGCTGACAGATGTGTTTTTTTCATTGGTGCAGGAACAACACCTCCCTGAGTGACGGTAGCTAGGCTGATGGAAGCATTCTTCTGTGGACCTAGCTGCATACACTGGGGGTTAGGTCAACATAGCTACATCGCTCAGAAGTGTAGATTCTTCACACCCCTTACAGACTTAGCTATGTAAACCAAACTTTTAAGCAGAGACTAGAACCTAATATGCAGTAACTCAGCTGAAGTGAATGGAGTAAAGTGACAGCCGAATGAGGTCCTAAAAGATTGCTTCAAGCTTTCTGAATAAAATGCAATCACGTAGGTAACAACAGTACAAACTTATAAGTCCTATTGTAATGCACAAAATGTTCTTTTTAAAAAAAATAGGTAAGGAGGCTCTGTTATATAAACATATTTTAGTTTGGTACAGAAAGAATTTATTAAACAGACCTCTTTTCTACAAGTGAGCTTTCTATTATGTTTTACTTTATGATGCAATTGAAAGCTGATTCTTTCAACTTGTCCAATCCCTAGCTGTGCAAAGACACTTCTTATATGTTGGAAGTGATGCACAGTTGTTGCTTTCATAATAAAGGAACAAATATATAAAGATGCATTTTAATCATCTATTGTATACCTATTGGACTGTTTAGCTGTAAGCATACAGACTGACTGTTTCATTCACCTTAAAAGATGATTAAACTAACATGAAAATATATCCAGGAAATAGTTCACCCTTGTCAAGTAAGCACTATTGAGTAAGTAGCCTGCATTTTATTAGGATAAAACTGCTTTGGAAACCTGGCTGAATGATAAAATTTACATGCTCTCCCCGCATATACTATGATAGAGTAGGCTGGCTGAATCAGTGAAACTTCCCTTGGAAGCCTCTCAGTGATACCTTGATTTAGAAAAATCTCAAAAAAAAAAAAAGTCTCCCTTTTTTTGTTTTTGCATTATCTCTGTCATCCCTTTGCTGATTTTCCTAATTATTCTTTTAATTAACTTTAAGATTAGAGCACCGATTATGAGTACCTTCAGTTCCCCTGGACATCACTAGGGGAGGTAAGGTGAACAATGGTAACTCCTACTTCCACAGGAGCTGCAAACACTCAGCATCTCTCATCACCCTAGGAGTTGCTGAACAAATTATATGTAGACCCTAGGAGTTGCTGAACAAATTATATGTAGAGGGACCAATCCTCAAAAGAGGGGGGAAGACCAGAACAGCTGTAACACAAAAATGCCTGTGCTTGCAGTCCTTACTCAGCCACAACTGCCAGTGGCTCAATGGGAATTTAGCCTGAGTACGGTGCAGGACTGGCTCTCTGGAAAATAACTAGCCTTACTTCCTAACAGAAGCATGCAAAGGTCTCTGGTATGCTAATTATTCACTCTCACTTCTCCTTATTGGCAATCAGCAAGCTACAAGACGCGGGGACCCTAGCATGAAAGTTCGGTATAGGATTAAAATGAATCCCTGCTCAGTGCTCTAAATAATGGTCACGTCAGAGCAGACCTTCTCTCTCAACTGCATCTCATAATCAAAGCGTCTAAAGGGTAGAAATGTCAGTGGCAAGATCTACAGCATGAAAAGAACTCCATACACTTGAGAACGCGACTCAGAGCTGAACCGTACCAGGTCCTAGCGCCCAGCCGAGCTCCCTCTTCTTTAAGTGGAAAGTTAGTAACGATTTTTCTGTCACGTTTGGGTTACGTCTAACCTCAGGGATCCTGCCCCGGCCACTGACAGGCTTCTCGAGGACAACTGGCGATGGGGAGCTGACGGATGCATTTCACGCCCAGCGCTTGCAAAAGTTAACTGTAATTTGGCACCACCTTGAACATTTAACTTAATACTCCCGCCGCGTTCGGAGTCCCCGGCAAACTCCTTGCCCCACTAGCGGTGCTTTATTAAGGGTGTGGTCCCTAGAGATTGTTTTTATAGTCATGTTAAATCCATGTTTAGAAAAAGGAGACTGAGGCTAAGGGGGGGGGCGACACCGGTAGCTGCCCATCCTGGGTCAGGGGGTGTCCCCTGTGGCTGCAGACTATGAGTCTGAGGATAACGGGGCATCTATCACCGGGGCGTTCATAGTTAGGGCAGCCTTTGCCCTCTCCCCTCTATGGAAGCACATGCCGGTGATGGGGTGGGTCAGGTTTAGGGGGAGCAGCCGTACCTTCTCTCCCCGTGGAGCACATAGGAGCTGCGGAAGAAGCCCAGCAGCTCGTTCTCGATCAGGGCGCTGTAGATGATCTTGAGGTTGTAACTTCTCTGCGCCTCCAGGCTGCGGTTGAGGACCACCACGAAGACTTGGTTCTGCGGGTAGAGGAAGAAGCTGGAGACGCGCACGGCGCCGGAGAGCTTGTCCTCGGCTACTTGGACGGCCTGGATGTGCACGCGGTGGGCGTGGAGCACGATGTAGCGGCTGGCGTTCAGGCACTCGATCTGCACGTTCACCTCCCCGCAGAAGGTGAAGTTCTCCATGAAGGCGCTGAGCATCAGGTTATAGTGCAGGGGTCTCAGGTGCCGGGGCAGGCGCAACTGGGTCCAGGGCGGCGGCTGCCGTCGCCGCTGCCACTCCTCCTCCTCCTCGCCCGGCGCCTCCTCTTGGCGGCCGGGAGGCTCCCCAGCGTCGTGGTTGAGCCGGGCAGCCCCCGGGAGGCTCCCGTTGCCGCTCGCCCGGCCCGGGCTGTCTGCCGCGGCCGCCGCCGCCGTGCTGCACTCCTCGAAGCGCACGCTGAGCAGCACCGCGATCATGGTCACCACCAGCAGCGCCAGGATGGAGATGGCGAAGCCCAGCACCAGACGCTTGTGCACCGTGATGTGCCGCTCCGTGGTGCGGGGTCTCACCCCCACCGCGTCCGCCCACTGGCCCGAGAGCCCCCTGCTGCCGTTCCGCAGGGCGGCGTCCTCCTCGATCATCATGGGGGTGACGGACGCGCTCTTCTCCCGCTTCTGGTCCAGGGCCATCACAGCAGCGCCTCCCCCGGCTCCTCCCGCGGGGCCGCCGCCCCGCTGTGGGGCCACGCAGGCATGGGAGGCAGCGGGGAGCCGGGGCTGGGGGGAGGAACTGCCCGCCGGCGCTGCTGCTCCTCCTGCGGCTGTCACTTTCCGAAGAGCCACATCACACTTCTGGGAGTAGCCCCGGCCGGGGAAAGGCTCCTCTCTGTCCCCAGGAGGCTGGGGGCGGGGGGGGAGATCCCTGCCGCGGGGCCGCCCAGGGAGCGGGGCGGGCAGGCTCCGTGTGGCTGGGCGCAGCAGAGCACAACTTGGGCTCCTCTTCGGGGCGCTGCTGGGCACTTCACCACATGCTGCCGAGTGCGACTCTGCGCGCGGGGAGGGGAGGGGAGGGGAGGGGAGGGGCGGGGGAGGCTCCCGCTCGCTCCCTCCCTCCGCCGCCGCTGCTCGCGAGAAACTCCCCTCCCGCTCAGTGCCCGCCGCTGCTGGGCCGGCTGCCCGGCGCCGTGCGTGCGCCCCGCACCCGAGCTGCCACACGGGGTCGGGGGAGTGCCTGCCTGCCTCGCTCGGCCCTAGCCGAGGCTCCCCTGCTGGTTCAGCTCCGCCTTGCCCTCTTCTGCAGCCGCTGGAAGCGCCTGGGGGCTTTGGGACCGGACAGCGGCTCTGCCTCCCGCCCGCGCGTGGCGCGGCCGTGAGTGTCAAGTGCGGGGCTCGCTCTGCAAAGCGAGGTACAGCGCTTTCCCGCTTGGGTTGCATGAAGGCGGAGCGTGGGGGGTGGGGGGTGGGAGATCAACGCACCCTCACCCCACTGACAGCTGTTACTACGGCTGCTGTCAGTGACTGAGGGGGAGAAAAGTAACAGAGGAGGCGTGCAGCCGCTGGGGAGAGCCCGGTTTCGCGGGCTTCCTCCGAGCTGGCGCATAAGACACCCCCCCCGCCCCATGGGAGGTCGCTGAGCTGCCTGCAAGAAGGGCCGTCAGTTGCTTCAGTGGCAGGAACCTCTCTACCATCCCCGGCCCAGCTCCCCGGCCGTGACTCAGCCTGTGTTTAACTAGTTTCTATATATATACACATATATGCAGGTGGAAGGAGAGGGAAGCCTCCCGGCTGATAAACACCCCCTGGCACAGGCAGATCCTGTGATGATAGGATGTGGTGTGTGTCAGATTACAGATCCTCCCCGCCACAGGATTTCTGGGATTATATGTGCGCGAATATATCCCCTGCATAAATATGGAACACGCACCATGTATTTCATTTAGATCTACTTCATAAAGAGTTGCTGAGTGCAGCTTTGAAGGGCAGTAGTTGTATCATGCTAACCTAGGGGCTGATCCTAAGAAACACTTAAGAAGGTGAGTAATTTTACTCAGGTAAGTATTTTTATTTAAACCAATAGGATTTTGCTGCTGAGTAAGATTATTCACATGTATAAACGTTGGATGGAACCCCTAAGGAACAAAAGACTGGAGTCGGAAGGCCCTGATCCTCAAAGGGGGTATTCAAGCTCCTAACTTAATATAAATACCTTAGAGGGCCTAAATCCTCAATTTAAGGAAAGTACTTAAGCAAGTGCTTACATCCATCCTTATTCAGGACAGCACCTAAGCACGTGCTGAAATTTAGACATGTTCTTAAATCCCATTTTTATGACAGTTGGATTTAAGCATGTGCTTAAATGCTATCCTGAATAGGGATGCTTTCCAAACTCAGGGGCTAACATATTTCTAGGGATGGGCCCCTACCTGCAAAATTCAGGTGCAGATTTTGAACACACTGCCTCTGCTCTTCCCAACCCCCAAAAGTATGTGTTATTTGGATCAGGCAGGTTGGTTCAGAACTTTGTCAACATAGGACCCATCTCCAAAAGTCAGCTCCAGCTCTGGATTTGTATTCCAGACACCCCTTTTCTCTTCTTCACTCTGCATTGTTCGGGCAACTGTCTCTGTATTTCATAATCAAAGCTATTAAGGCCCAAATCCTGCAAAGAATTCCATATGTGTTAAACTTAACACACTAAATTGAGTGGCAGCTACTCACAGTACATAAAGTTAAGGTTGTGTATAAGTCTTCATGGGATCAGGGCCGTATTTTCTATCCTGCAATAACGGTTGCAAAAAGTAACGTTTTAAAAATTACTTACACTTTTAAAAATATATAAGTAGAGCAAATCTTTTATACAGAGGTCTGTGGATATGGGATATAATGGCCATTTTGCCTTCTGAAAGCATGGCTGGTCTGAATTTGTGCTAATATACTACCTGCTTTAGAACTGCTGTTATAGGGAGTATAAATAGTTACCTGCTATCATTCAAGCCAATCAGAATTTAGAAAAAGAAAAAAATAAAGGCTCTGTCTGGAATGATCAAAGCCCTAGTTTTTATTTTACAATGCAGTGTTACATACTGCAATAGTACAAAATAGAATATAGAGTGAAATATGTACAAAAGTCACCTATGAATTGTGATTTTATGTTCTAGTTGATCTGTCCTGAGTAAAATCTCAGTCCTAACTACAGTTCCTCCATATTAATTGCGCTATTATCCAGCCACCTGTTCGGCAGAAAAACAAAAATCCTTTTAGTGGCTGTAAATAGGTTTCATTATATGTTGACGGTATAAGTTTGAGGCTTATAGTAGAAAACTGTTGCCCTGTGATTTGAAAAAAATAACTGACACTGGGATAAAAAACCCAAAGCTGTAGGTTGAAAAATGTCAGTGTGTATATGTTTCATTAAACCCTTTAAAAATGGTCACAAAAGAAGTGTCTGGGTGCTTTTAAGTGTTTTGTATGTGGGCTGTCAATAACAGGCATCAGAGAGAAACACCATCTTCTGTACTATTTTTTTCCTGACATGTTTTCTAAGTTTACATATTTGTTCCTGTCAGCAGCTGAGGGAGACATTCAAGCAAAGTCCTGTTTTAAGGGTATAGTTAGTCTGAAATAGAACTGATTTTTTTTTGCTGTATTTTATAAGTTGCAAAGTTTTTTTTAAATAAAATAATATTTATGCAACTTAGAGCAGGGAAGGAGCTAAAATTTTATTGGTGAACATTTTTGTGCAGGCTTCTCACAGAAGTAGCATGTTTACTGTCTGAGACAGTTGGACTGTGTTTGGCAATCAATTCAACTATGCCAAATTTAGAGGGGAGTCTAAGGCAGTATAAGATGGCATAAGATATTCTAGTATTTTAGCATGTAGTTTGTGTCTTTATGTCTGAGATTTTCAAAATCAACTATGGAATTCAGTCACATAACTCAGGTTTGAAAATCTCAGGCCCCCTAAAACAGCTTGGGTCAATAGAAAAGGTGATGTGTAAAGGGTTAAGGACATGCCAGTAAGCAACTGTGGGTCTAATTCCTTCTAAGAAAGGCTATATTAGTGTAAATAACAGGCAGAGTACAGGAAGAAGGTTTAAGTAGAAAGAGCTTAGCCTCCTTTAGATTCACTTCTGACGTTGGTCCAGTAACTCATGCAGCGCTCTAAGGGTCTTCAATCTCCCCTCAGATCCTCACAGATCTAATATGTTGAATGACATATGTTAAAGAGGTTCTGCTAGCAGCTTCTCTGATAAGCAATTGAGGTGCCTGAATTATTCCATCATTCTAAAACCATACATTACCAGGTTAGCCATTTTCCATGTTCATAATTGTGGATCAGATACAGGTATTTTTAGCCAAACTCATAAGTTGTTAATACCATCTGAAATTGGCAGATCTCTGGCCATGTGTATATTACAGCACCTTGATGTAGAATAACATGAGTCTACATAGATGCATACCCTACAGAAAGCTCTTTATTTTGCAAAGTCTTTGTTCTCTTATTCACAGTGGTAAGTGTATGAATGCATTTTGTACATAATGTCTTTGAAATTCACAGTCAGCTTGTCAGATGTCTCCGTGACTTTGCTGGAAAAGATATCAGATCATGTCTCGCTTCTGCAGCAAAATCCTAATAATGACTCTCAGTTGTTCAAAACTTCCCTTAGGCCATCAACATCTTGTATGCAATCACATTTTATGAGCTATAGGATGAGATTTCAGTTACTTATACAAAACAAGAGAACACGTTGCACACCTTAACCAAATAAGTGTAGAGATGGTTCTCCCTAGACAAGTATGAGAAGAAACATGGATAAGCTTCAGATAATGCAGTTACCAATTCACTAGGTTATATTGTGTCCAGTGACTAGGGACCCCAATAAACCTGGGGTATTTTTATGTTAAGGTTCCAGTGACACAAAATCAACACTCTGTATTCAAACTGGTGCTTTATAGTCTTAGCAGTAAGGCTCTGTAAATAAGCAACCTTACTGTATATCTTGCAGTTGGGTACAGTTTATTCATGGAACTGAACTTATCCAAACAGGGGATAAGAACATTATAACTTTCAGAAGACAAGTAGAACTTTTTCTGCTTTGAGGCCTGAGTGATCACTGCTTCATTCACTTGTGTACATAAAAGATTTACAAACAAATTTTGTCTGACCGCTGAACAAATCTGCAGGAGTGGCAGGGCTCAAGGACCCTCCCCCATTTGCCTCCTGTGCAGTGACTAGGGACAACTGCAGTTCCTGAACTCATATAAGTAAGGACTACAGGGCTAGCCAGCCCAAAGTGACCAGGGAGGAGGCAGAGGTCCACCAATCCCTCCACTAGCTGAACCAGCCAGTCACAGAGGCAAGCACATACTGTATATTCGTAAGAGATAGGTATGCGAGGGGAAGTGCGAACAAGAGACTACGCTACTGGTCCCTTGTGTTTAAGAGGGACAATAAAGCTCTTAACTGATAGAGAGCCTGCTAACATTTCTGTCATGAATAGTATGTACATTTGATTTATAATGTATTTTCATTGCAAATTTATTTTTGGCAAATGTATTTGTTATACCTATAATTCATGAACTGAGAATCCCCCAACACCAACCTGCAGGTCTGGGTACCCTAGGAACTATACAGCTGCTGGGGACTCCCCCACAGGAGGGCTATCCCCAAAAGGGGAGATTTCTGTTTCATTGGAGCTGCCAGAGTGGTGCAAAGGGAGTAGATTGGGGCAGAGGTACTGCCCCTATGCCGTCGTATTTTTTCACAAGACATTTTCAGTGACATTCCAGATCTAATATGTGATGCTGATAAATATACCTTCTGCTTTATTTTCAGGAGTTATTGCGAAGAAAAATATTGGAGGAAATCATTCCCACTAAAAATCCAAGCAGCCGCAATGCTAGATTATAACAGAAAATGTCTCTCACCATCCACTTTAAATGTTAACCCCACGCACCCAAAGTCACAGCAATGACCAAATCCTGCCCGTGTGATTTATAGAAGTAATCCCATTTACTTCAGGGAAACCACCTACTTGACTAAGGTGAGTGAGATTTGGCCCTAAACAATATTTTGTTTTGTTGTTTTGAAATAGGGATGACTAGATGACTATGTACAACCACATCTTGGCTTAGCTTTTCTCTGCCACTTACAAAGTAACAAACAAAAGCGGAAAGAGCACTGTGTTGTGTTATGTTTTAGATAAATAGAGACCTATACGGTGACTAGTTCGTAGTCATCATGGGACAGACAGGATTAGTAGGTACTGCTCTGTTCCCTGTCTCCTTTCCCCTTATTTTCTTTTTCTTGCGTCTTCCCTTTCTTTGAGTTTCTTCTGGAGTTGCAAGAAACTCTATTTAAAATGCTGTCTGAGTAGCCCTCACATTGGAGCATGTCTGAGAAACCACGTATTGCCTATGTTACCGTATGGGCACACAGATTTGGTCACTGACCCTCTGCTGATGTCTTATGATCAGGTAGGACATTGAAATTGAAGCATCAGAAGTATCATCACATCGTACAGTTGACCTTAGTTCCTTTGCTTATTTCAGTCCTATTAAGCTAAAATGCCTTGCATTTTGCTCTTGTTAAAAGCCAAATCTCCTGGTCTGAAGTTTTTGGATGAAACACGCATCTACAGTATAATGTGAATCAAATAATACTTCAATTATCCAGTCTCTGACTGTCTGGTCATGGACTGGTGGCAGTCACATGGTTGTCCATGATTAACCTGGCTGCCCCAGATCAGTAATAACCCTGAAGCTCTTAGATGTATGAAATAAAGCCAAGCAGTGTGGACATGGATACTCGGCTCTCTTAGCATACTGTTGTTGTCGTTATCCAAATCAGATTGTGAAAATAAGTTATTTCCTCCATCTGTTGTGTTTCACATCTATACATGTTTATTCAGCCTCCCAAAATTGATTATTCTCTCTTTCTGTCATTCATTTATTTTTATTTATTTTTCCCATTTAATTAGCTACCTAAGAAGATTAAACAAATATGTTTATTGTCTAGTGGTGAGTTTTATTTAAAGCATATTTGGCTTGCTTACCATAAAGCTTATTTTAAACAAAGCATCTTAGATTTTTTTTCAACTGTGAGCCATTTGTTTTTACTTTTTGTTTACACAAGTTCAATAATAATGTTAGTTGCAATGTGACAAGCATAGATATAACAATGCTCTTTGTTTCTCTCAGTGAATAATTACACTTAAACCTAGTTAATCATAATCAATTAGAAATAAGCAAGTTAGTCTTGGAGGACAGAGAGAGAGAGAAAAATTGTGGACATTTCATTCTGTTTTAGGAACACAGGAATTGTTATACCAGATTAGACTGGTGGTCCAGCTAGTGCAGCATTCTGTCTCAGACAGAACCCAGTATGAGATATTTCACAAGAAGGTGCAAGGAACCCCTACAGGTTTATATCCCTTATAAAATATTTTTTTTGTAATCCTTTTTTTGTAACTGGATAATCTCATTATCTATATACTTTTCTAATCCTTTTTCAAATGTATTCGACTCTTAGGCTGCCTGCTATCTTGTAACAATGTATTCCATAGATTAATGGTGTGTTACATTTTTTTAAAAAATAAGTATTTCTTTTTATCTGTTTTTAATTTACTGATTTTCAGTTTTATTGACTATCATATTTCTTTTGCTATTAAAGAGGGAAAATAAGAGATTCTGATTTACCTTCTCTATGCCATTCACTGTTTTGTACGCTTCCATCATCTTCCCTCTTATTCATCTCCCTACATTTAAAGAGTCCCAATCTTTTAAATCTCTTCCTATATGGAAGCCTCTCCTACTCCTTAATCATCTTCATGGTCCATCTGAGCATCCCTTCTGTGTCTGTTACATCTGTTTTCACACCACATCTGGTCGTAAAAATTTATAGACTCCTACAATTATTGTAATAATGCCTTTTTATACAATTTGGTCTTCAGCTTCCATGCTTACCTAAATTTGTTTTACTTTAGTAATATTGATGTACAAGAGTTGTGGATTTGTAATTTATCAAAATGTCCCATTCATACAAAATAGCTTTAATCCTCTTTTGTTTTTAAAAGAAATAGTTACCAGAAAGTTTAGAATAAAGGGAGATACTTCATTACAGCCTTAGAATGGATTTAGAGACAGATGATCTTTAAAATAATCAATAAACAACAGTTAAGTACCCAATTCTCTTGCAGCTCTTACTCAGGCAAATCTATTGACTTCAAGCGTTCCCTGTGTAAGGATTGTGGCTCAGTTCAGCAAAGTACTTAAGCACATGCTTAAGTTTATCCCTGTTCAGGACAATATGTAAGCATATGCTGAAATTTAGATATATGCTGAATAGGGGTGGACCTGAGCCTGTGCCTCGAGTGCTTTGGCTGAATTGGAACCTGCATGATCAGACTCTTATTCAAGACCCTAACAAAGAGGGGATTGTATATGTGTTTGCTTTCATATAAAGTGAATAATTCAAACCAGAAGAGGAAAGTTATCTAACCTAGAATACTGGGATCTTTCATGGCAGTCACATTGATAGTCTTAGGTGGTTTGAGGCATCTTCTGGGACACTTTTGTGAGAAGTATAGCAACCTGATGGGCTAACCAGCATTTGCCATCTCTCAAAGAACGGGTGATGTGCACATTTTTAATGTCTTTAGATTGCACAATTACATAGTCCAGCATGTGCCACTGTTTTGACCTGGGTTGCATCCATGTTGTCTTATATTTGTTGGCCTTTTGGATGACTGCGTGGGTAATAGTGAGATTGAACTCGGCATACTTGGACAGACGTAGTTGGCCATTGGAGTGTGACCTTCCAATGCCATGATAGCCTAGCAACCTGCTCCACCTGTCACCATTGGCTCCCACACAAGCATTAAAGTCTCCAAGGACAAAGAGTTTGTCCTGGTGTGGCACTTCATAAAATACCTCTTTGACTTCATCTGTATGAGTCATTGTCACCCCATAGGCACTGATGATGGTTGCAATCTGGACAAGTGTATGCGGAGTACCGTAACTTGATCATTGACTCTGTTGGTGAGCAAGTCAAGCTTGCAGGCAGCGTCAGACTATATGATGAACCCTACCCCAGACTGTCTTGGCTCGTCCTTGGTCTTGTCAATCCAGTAGTAGGAGTGGCCTGCTCCCACCTCCTTAAGGTGGGACTCATCAGCAAATCTGATTTCACTGAGGGCAGCAACGTCTATGTTATACCTCATCAGTGTTTTGCCAATAAGGGCTGTTCTTCATTCCGGACTTTGGTCATGGTCAAGAAGAGTTCTGACATTCCATGACCCAAATGTCAGTCTGTGAATCTTTGTTTTATTTCAACCGCTTAGTTGGATGACCAGCCAGGAGCAATAGCCTGACAGGTACAGAAAGGACAGGCTGTGATCAGGGTTCCTTTTCAGTCCCTTTCCTCCTCCTACCCCCCCCCCCCAATTGGGGAGAGCAACACTGCACCTAAAAAGGCCTGCTCTGTCACCTCAGGAGGATGTGGGCTCTATATCTGCTCTGGTCTGTGGAGAACAATCAACACCATAAGGCCCCCTGTGTGCAGAGTTGTGATGAAGGACTGCCAGCATCATCCTCTGCCTGTCCCTGACACCACCTCCCCATCTCCACAGGACTCTGGTAAATTGATTGGGTTAAATGAGTAGAATGAATTGGCTGAATGGCCTGCATGATGAATGGATTTAAGCCTTTTCTACTCTTTTCCAAGCAGCTGTTGCTGCTGCTGCACTGGTGCAATGGATGCCACAAACATAGCAGCTAACACAGGCGCAGGATTTGTATTTGAAGTTGAAAATATTAGTAATCAGTTAAAAAAAGAGTTTTATGTTTCCAGTGATAAATTTTATTAGCACATCATCAGCATTAAATAATAATATAGTATCAATTTATAAAATGTATAACTATGTAACTGACCATCACTAACAGATGTAGTGCCCTATCTTGACAGCTTTCTACACATGGGATCCTATTGACTTCACTGGTGATTTTGCAAACAGAGGGTCCTAAGTCTGCTAGTGATGCTTAAACAAACATCAAATGATAAAATGTACAGCTAATACATTATTATATAGGTCCCACACCACATCATTAGGTATTCTATATATACCACTATCTTATAGAATCACTATTTCAGAATCATTTTAAAGGGTTGGGTTTTTTTAAATATATTGGTATCATTTTAGCATCCCTCTGCCTGTAATGACTGGCATCCTTGGTAGTACTATGTGTCCATCAATGTAAGTCTCACAGGGAGCAAAACATTATAACTAGACAACTTTAGAAGCCTCTAGAAGTTACCTAAAATAGATTTTCTTTATTTAATAATGTTACAACTTTAAGGTCTGAGATCTCAGGACCAGTCAAGACTGGAAGCAAATGCTATATTTCCTGCTGGGAAACTGTTAATCTGCCCTCCTATTTCTAGCTCTGAGCTCAATAGGAGGGTCATTTTCAGAGACCCTTGATGAAATCCTGTTTCTGTGAAGTTAATGTCAAAACTCTTTGACTCCAATGGCAAAATTCTCATTGACTTCTAAGGGTCCAGAATTGAATTCCCTAAGTCTACAACATTCCTGATTAAATATCTATACAATTTAGAAATGGATTATTTTAAAAGAGTAAAATGATGAAGATGATCTTACATACTAGAAGTGAAATAAAGGACCAATCCAAATAGTCATATATAAATAATATTTAGATATCGGGAGATAAATGCACAAATTTAGTGTATCAAAAATGACTATTTTTAAAGAAAGTTTAAGTCTTTTTGTTTTTTCCACTCATTTGAATTCCTTTATTTCTTGGAGCAGAAAATAAATTAATTAACTACAGTTTGATCACAATTATCATATCTGAGATTCTGGAATTATGATTAGTAAATTACCTAGGTCTTTCTCATTTTCTTTAGAACTTAACTTTTGAGTGAGGGTTGGGGCAAATGAACCATTTTTGCAATTATGTAGGATTTTCACAAAATAAAATTTAATTGACAATGAAGGAAGCATGTTTCTAATTAACATAATATTGATTCAGCATATGGCATGCTGGCTTTGGTTTTCACATTTTATTAGGAAAATTGTCACTTCTCTTTAGTGCCACCTTGTGGGTCAACCAGTAATAAAAAAGCATGCAAGTCTCTCATACTATCTTAGATCTGTGACATTTTCACAAAACATATAGCAGGCTCTCTGGAGTTCAGAAATTTCTGTATTTTACAAGGAGAAAAAAAAACAAGGTACACAAAAATATTTGTTATGTATTTATAATAGCTATGAAATAAAATGGAATGATTTCTCCGAGATTGGAAGTAATAGGATCTACATAAAAATCAGTGCCGATTTACAGGCTAATCATCAGACTTATCTTGGAAAATGTAAGTGGCAAGCTCCTACTTGTGTGAATCTTACCATAAGAAAGATGCTGCCGAATCTTCTTAATGCCATCACTTCTGCACCAATCTACCCTGAGAAGTGCAGTTGGGTAATTATAAATTTGGTCTAATCCTAGTTTCAGAAAATATATCAGATTAAGCACTGGAAGAAATTTACTTGTAAAAATCATGTTGAGATCATCTTTGAACTCAACTGATGGTAATTTAGCAAACATTTCTAAAAAAATCAAAAATTTAAAGTGCTAAAGGACATATGTATCATATATAAACTTCAAATCTAGACTTACCTTGGAGAATCACTGGAATGCTTTGCTCTGAAATACATACCTAATATTTTGGTTAGCATCAAACCTTAAAGATCTGAATATACTTGTCTCTGATATATTACTGTGGGGAACTGAAGACAAGTAAAACTTTGTTCCAATCCCTTTGTTGTGAAAATCAGAGAGAATTTTTCAGATTTTATAAATTTTAAGTAACCATTTTTATTACTCTTGTTAATGCCAGCAGTTTAGTTTTGGAGTTCTGTTGCCAGGATCTCAATTTTGTATCTTGTAAACCACCAAACGAAATCATTTTTCTTAATATTTATTAAGCACACAAAGTAAAAGCAAGAGGGAAAATAATTAAAAAACTTAAAATGAAGCGTTACTTGTTTTTGTGTTTTTTTTTAAAAGAGTGGTAGCCATGTTAGTCTGTATCAGCAAAAAGAACAACGAGTACTTGTGGCACCTTAGAGACTAACACATTTATTTGGGCATAAGCTTTCATGAACTAAAACCCACTTCATCGGATGCATGCAGTGGAAAATATAGTAGGAAGATATATATACAGAGAACATGAAACAATGGGTGTTGCCATACCAACTATAACTAGACTAATCAATTAAGGTGGGCTATTATCAGCAGGAGGAAAAAACCTTTTGTAGTGATAATCAGGATGGCCCATTTCCAACATTTGACAAGGTGGTGTGAGTAACAGTAGGGGAAATGTTAGCATGGGAAAATAGTTTTTACTTTGCGTAATGACCCATCCACTCCCAGTCTTTATTCAAGCCTAATTTAATGGTGTCCAGTTTGAAAATTAATTCCACTTTTGCAGTTTCTCGTTGGAGTCTGTTTTTGAAGTTTTTTTGTTGGACTATTGCGACTTTTAGATCTGTAATTGAGTGACCAGGGAGGTTGAAGTGTTCTCCGACTGGTTTTTGAATGTTATAATTCTTGACATCTGATTTGTGTCCATTTATTCTTTTGCGTATTCTTTTGGTCTTGTTATAGCTGGTGTGACAACACCCATTTTTTCATGTTCTCTGTGTATATATCTCTTCCTACTGTATTTTCCACTGCATGCATCCGCTGAAGTGGGTTTTAGCCCACGAAAGTTTATGCTCAAATAAATTTGTTAGTTTCTAAGACGCCACAAGTACTCCTCGTTCTTTTTGGTTTTTTAACTAACTCCTTTGTGTTCTCTCTCTTTGTATACAATCTTTTAAAGAGTGACATATCTTTGAAAATGTCTTAAACTGCATTAGCAGTTACTGCTGGAAAAGAGAGAGAGCCCATTTTAAATGTTAACTCTTAGGTTTTGTTAAAGTTTGCATTTGTCCTGAGTACAGGATCACACAGAGGGGGAGAGGGGGAACCCAAGATAGGGGAAAGTGCAGCTTTTATGATTCTTACAGTTTAGTAGGTGCTGAATTTTTGTTTTGCAGCCTCCGTGTGTGGGGCCCTCACACTAGTGTCCAGTGAGGGGAGCCAGTCCTGGGCCAGGCGGCCCCTTTCCCTTCCCAGCTGTAGGGTGTCCTCCAAGCCAACAGGTGCCAGTGCTGGTCCTGAGCATGGGGCACTTGATAGTGATTCAGTGTGGAGGTAGCCCAGGATAATGCAGCTGGGACCAGGCCCGGCACATGGGGGCTGGAGTTGCAGAACATCTGGAGTGGAGCCAGAGGCTAGCGATGTCAGGAGCTGGGAAGCAGAGCTGAGCAGACAGTAGAGCCCACCCCACTCACCAGGTAAAAGTAAGGGGGATGTGTGGACAGGATGGGCTTTGTGGGAGCTTTCCTGCTCCCCTGGACTTCTGCCAACTCCCCCACTGCCCCATCTTCCTCCCAACTTCCCTCTGCTCCCTCTCAGGGCTTCCCACTGCCCTCCCCTAAGTATGCACTTCAATCCCCCCATTCAGAGTGATTTTACACCACCTTTGGTGTTTGGCACTTCTTATTTTAGGACACAAGGACTGATTAGGACCATGTAAATACTGTACTGAGGGGATATAACTAGCCACTCTGAGCATTAGTAAGAATTGTTTTGAGCTTGCCAAACTGATCATAGCAAAATGTTGCAAGGTTAAGCTTGTGCTATCTAGACAGAAGGCAAAAGGAGAAATAAGGGAGAAGTAGGTGGAATAAGATCGGGATGAAAGTGAAACACAAGGAGGAATATAGCAGGAACCATAGATTCACATCTCATTCATTGCTCCGGACACAGGCATAAAGATACAGATATCTTGTCTTCCCCTCCTTCTCTGGTCAGAACATCTATGAAGTTCAGGTTGTGAAACGTTTCAACTTTATTGTAATTTAATCAAATGTTATATATAAAAATGACAAAATGAAAATGAACCATTTTGTCTTATTGAAAGAAATATTTTAATAATTACATGCTGATGTTGATGAAATCAAAACTTTCCAATTAAATATTTCAATTTCGTAGAATTAGCATTTTCTGATGGAAAACTGTTCCATCAGAAATGTTTTGACAGTTCTAATTATGATTCAATCTTTAATTATATAAATACATACTGTTTTTTCCACAGGGCTCATTCCTCATTCAGTGTACAAGATGGACAGCGCTCACTCAATGAGCGGCAATTTGAGATTTTGTTTATCCTCATTGTTCAGTGGGTGGCCCCATGGGCTATTTACTGCATACTGTTCAAACTCTGCTCTCAAGACAGAATTAGAGATTTCCCAGTGGATTGTTATATGGTGTTCATTGCTATAGTATCTGAGTGCTTCACAAGCATTAGTTAAATTATCTTCATTACACATCTATGAGGAGAAGGGATGGTATTGTCCTGCATATGGAGAACTGAGGCACAGAGAAATTAAGGTCAAAATGTACACAATTTTGGGTACCAAATTTGAGATACTTTAGGCTCTGATTTTTGAGAGTACTTAAAATTATAAAGCAGTTTATGTTGAAAGCACAGCTGCCATTGACTTCAATTGCAATTGTGAATGCTAAGCCCTTCTACAAATCAAGCCCCAGGTCTCAAGCTGGCCCCTGGACGTTAGTGGCCATCTGATTTTCCCAGCATTACATAGGTACTTCGTGTCAAACGCAGAAATAGAATCCAATTCCCCAAGGTGGCATTCAACTTCCTTAGCCATGAGACCGTCCTCTCTCTTTCTGCAGTCCCCTGCCTCATTCACAACACACCTTCCAAAGTCTGCAACAAATGAGCCAAGGGTCCTTCAGAAAACAACCCCCTTTACTACACAACCCTGATTCATCCTTAGAGCAGTTCCATCCTATGCGCTGAATGAAGCAAGGGTCCTGTGGAAAAAATAATATGTGATCATGTAATTAAAGACTGTATCATAATTAGAGCTGGTTGAAAATTTTCCAACAGAACAGTTTTCTGTGGGAAAATGCTGATTCAACAGAATCAGAACATCCCACCACAAGAAAATGTTGATTCCATCAGAACGTCTGATAGCAGGCAGGCTGGCAGGCCTGGTTTCCTGCCAGCCTGTCTACTTCCCAGCTGCCCACCTAGTATGCTCCTCAAGCTCCCTCTCTTCTTGGGTAGTTGGCTCCCCAAATAGCTGGCCTCCCCGGCTGCCCATCTAACAGGCAGGCAGGTGAATGGGTTGGCCATCCAGTAGTGTAGCTGGGGGGAAGCGGGGCAGCAACCGCTCCCCCACCCAGCAGAAGTGGCACCTTTTTAATTTTTACTCACCTGGCGGCGTTCCGGGTCTTCAGCGGCAGGTCAGGGGGAACGGAGATAAAAGAAGGCGTCACTCCCTGGTACTCACTGGCAGCGCTCCGGGTCTTCAGCAGCACTTCGGCGTCGGGTCCTTCACTTGCTCCGGTCTTCGGCAGCATTGCGGTGGTGGTGTCAGGGGAGGGTCCTTCAGTGCCTATCTCCACTCCCCCTGTTTTTTCCACCTGGCTACGCCACTGTGGCCATCTCCCTGCATGGCTGGGTCTCCAGGGTGCCAACCATCCAGGTTGCATGTCTGTACAGATGGCCCGCACCCTGGACTGCCCAGCTGACTTTTCATTCTGATTTGGAATGAAGTTTGTTTTGGAAATGCTAAATTTTCCACAGCACAGAAATTCCCATTCCCGCTTAGTGCTAATCAAAAGGCATGTGCACAAGGGAGCCAATTTCAGTTTGCACAGGCAACCATAATTCCGGCATTTCCCAACCTGAATGCTGGACTTTGCAACTTTAATGTTCTTTATGCATAGGGTATTTTGTGTGCATAATGACAGGTTTCAGAGTGGTAGCCGTGTTAGTCTGTGTCAGCAAAAACAACAAGGGAGTCCTTGTGGCACCTTAGAGACTAACAATATTTGGGCATAAGCGTTCGTGGGCTAAAACCCACTTCATCAGATGTATGGAGTGGAAAATACAGTAGCAGGTATATACACACACAATACATGAAAAGATGGGAGTTGCCTTACCAAGTGGGGGGTCAGTGCCAGGGCCAGCTCTAGGATTTTTGCCGCCCCAAGCAAAAAAAATTTTGGCCACCCCTGCTTTTTTTTTTTGCCCCCCCCACTCCACCCCCGGCTCTGCCCCAACTCCGCTCCTTCCCCAAATCCCCAGCCCCGCCCCCTCCCCCATTGCTTCCTGAGGCTACCCCCCGCAACCCCCTGCCCTAGCTCATCTCCGCTCCGCCTGCTCCCCTGAACACGCTGCCGCTCCGCTTCTCCCTCCCCCCTCTCAGGAAAGGGAGAGGCAGCGTGTTCAGGGGAGCAGGCGGAGCAGAGGTGAGCGAGGGGGGAGGGAGGACAGGAAGTAACGGGGGGGGGGGTAGAGGAACCGCTCCCCGCCCCAGCTCACCTCCACTCCACCACCGCCGCCTCCCCCAATTGCACCGCAAGCCTGGGAGGGAGGGAGAAGCGGAGCGGCGGCGTGCTCAGGGGAGCAGGCGGAGGCGAGCTGGGGCGGCAGGGGCACATTTCTAGGGGCAGCATGGCCGGCGCCAGAATGCTGCCCCTAGAAATGTGCTGCTCTAACACCTGCTTGTTTTGCTGGTGCCTAGAGCTGGCCCTGGTCAGTGCTAACGAGACAATTCAATTAACAGTAGAATATCAAGGAAGGAAAAAAATCACTTTTATAGTGGTAATGAGGGTGGCCCATTTCAAACAGACAAACAGTGCATAATGTCCTAGGTTCTAAAAAAAGCAAACTGAAAATAACAGAAATCTCATCATACAGCATCATATTGCCACCCACATGGGTTGTCAGCAACACTGGAACCTTTAGATCCACAGTACAGACCTATGATACTTGATCTAACTGCGTAACTGATAACAGTAGAAGGGTGCCATCCCATTGACCAGCACCAAACAGACATGAGATACATCCTCCAACAGAGGCATGGTGAGATTCAGGAATATTGGGATTCTTTCCTGGTTCTGGAAGGGAGTGTGCGCTGTTTGGGAAATACCCTTCTGCCCCTGCTCTCCTGAAGCCTGACCCTTTCTACCCCATCCACTCCAGCTTGTCCTTGTTCCAATCCTCTCCCCATCAGAATCCTTCTCCACTCCTCAGACTTCTCATCCCAGTCACAGTCTCCTTGCCCAGACAGTCTTAGTCTCCCCTGCTGGCGGTATCTCCAAGTCCCAGTCTCCACCCCCCAGGTCCTCATCCAATTTCAGTCTCTCCCATCCCCCATTGTCAGCCTGTCCCCCACCCCTTTTTAGGCTCCCACAGCTCCTAATCTCCTTGCCCTGCCAGTCCTGGTCTCTCTCCTAGGTCCCAGTGCAAGCTCTTTCTCCAGCCAGTTCCAGTCTCCTCCCGCAGCTCCAAGTCCAAATCCATCCCCAACTCTATCAGACACCATGCCCCAATCTACTCTTTCTTCTGCCCCACCTCTACCCACCCCAGGTGCAGCTGTTGTCCCCTCTGCATATGAATCAGGCTATTTTCTCCTCCACAGTGCCTTGGAGTCAGCAGGGTAGGCACTGTAAGTACAGGAAAGACAGGCTTCCTGATCTCAGTTCATGTGCCTGGTACCACAGTGGCCCTCAGCAGTGTGAGCAACAATTGTAGGGAAATTCCTGCTTGGGCCCTGCAGCCCTGACCTGGAGCAGGCTCACGGCAGACAGAAATTTCAAAAAATGTAGCTGCCATACTCTAACAAGTCTCTGCTTAGTATGTGTGAACTGAGATTTATCAAAGGCATGTAACTTGGCCAAATTTGGAAGTTTCACCAAGTTCCCCACACACAGCAAAAGGTACCTCCTTGACTCTAGGAGGTGCAGCAGATTCTTTGTAAAATAGAGGTAAGATTTTTTTTTTAAACAAAGTCAAAATAATGTATTTTTCACTAATCTTGTTCTGAGAAATGGCTGAACCATTTTTGCTGAAACTTAAAAATAAACATAAAAAATAAAATCAGCCTCAGGTAGATACCTGGCATGGAAAATTTCAGGGTGAATGGTGAAAATTTGGCAAAGTTATAAGCAACTATGTATAATAACAACAATAAATAGCAATATATAATAATGCCATCCTGAATGATCAGTCAGACTTGAACTCCCCTTAAAACTGAAGTTGACGGTCATGACAAGACATTTATAGGGTAGTTCTTCCAAGATTTGCAGTAAGATCTCAGGTTTGACCTATGACCCATCAAAAGGTTCTAATGATCTGCATACAGGTAAAATGCAACCAGTCAACCGTACTTTTTTTTTAGGTTTGCTGGAATGCATTGCAGTAATAGACAGATTATACATAGGCAGAACATGCCTCTCAGTTTTAAGCCACTCTCACAATTAACCTTCTCAAAAATGACATTTAAGGCTGAAAGATTAAGTGCAAAGTCTCATCCCAATGGACAATTTTTGTTGGATTCATTTAGGAATTGAAGGTTGTGTCATGTGCCACTGCAAAGATAATTTTTCCTAGATTATAAATAATGTCTGGGATTTGACTCTGCTGCCACAAGGAAATAATGATTTTTCGACCGGTAATAAACTAACACTAGAGATTGTTGTTTTTTTGGTAACCTTGCAAAAACTTCATTGTTTTATAAACAGTGACATCAAATAGCAGAACTTACTTAATAGCAAATGTGTATTTACACTGAGTATACCTCTTACCCTTCAGAGGAATAGCATCTTTAGTATTCTTTGTAATATCTTCAGTTAAGGTGTAACAAACAAAGGATCATTGTAGATGAACTAATGTAAAAATTTGTAAACTCAATAAGCAATGGCTATTAATGTTCTCTTTTGTCTTCCAGGCAGAAAATCAAAGCTATTTAAACTAAAGGATGTGTTTAAAATCAATGTATGTTGATAAGGTGCACACATTAACAGTAATGTTTGCAAACACTCTCTAACTTATGTACACAATCTTTTCTTTTGGGATATATAGTCACATTAGCTGGAACCATAGAAGACTAAGGTTTTTTTTCTTTTTCTTTAATTTGCTATTAATTTTTTAATGCTTAAAAGTTGAAAGTCTAGTGCAGGCTCTAGGCACTCAGATACTACAATGGTAAGGGCATTAAAACTACTCAGATAGGTAGTGTAGGAAGTGATTGACTAAATCTGTGTATTTAATATGCAAACTAAACTCATGCAGGCGACACAAGAAGTTCAGTATTATGTAAAGAAGTCAAAAAAAAACTGGGATTTTTTTTAACTTCTTCAGATCTGTAATTGTGCCCTTTTTTATACAGAATATGGGCTGTCAGGCTGGGGTTTTCAAGGCCAACTGAGAGTTTTAGCTACAAAACTTCCACTCATTTCAGTTGGGTTTTTGTGGCTAAATCTCCTATTTGACTTTGAAAATCTCAGCCTCAGTATTTATCTCGTTTACTTGTTGTTTATGCCTTATCAAGTTACAAAAATCCCCAGACCATGACTCGTAACCAATTCCACTCTGCAGAGACCACACATTCTTTCACAGAAGAGCAGTTCTCCTGAGACCATTCTATCCAAGGTATCCTGGAAGAGATTAATGTAAAATGGGATGGCTTTCCACACACCAATAAGACATTGGTTTAGAAATTAGAATCTTAAATATTTTGAGTCTCTGGCCTGAAGAGTCACTTTGATAGAATCATAACAAAGAAGATGTATACAGAGCAAGATTCCTGACTCAACGAATACTGAAAACTCCGTTGGCTACTAACAATACAGTATGCAATAATAGAACAGAAACAAAGGACATCAGACTGCTGCAACTCCCCACAACAGTAGGACTCCATCAGGTTTTTTTGGAAGGCTGAGATCTAGATGTTGAAAAGCTGAATGTGTCAGACAACCCTATTTACATAAAGGGCTGATTTTGCATTTTTTACATGGGCAAAAGTACTATCAACTTCAACGAAAATTTTGCCAGAATAGGAACCGTTAGATTGGGTTTAGAAAAAGCCTATACTATATAACCAGAAGATTTCACTCCAAGAAAAAGATTTATTTATCCACAGTCTTATGCAGGCACACATTACTATAATATCTGAGATAAAGTATTTTCTAAGTGGAATTTAAGAGAAATGAAGTGGATTCTGATGTCATCATCAAGAAAACTAAGAATTTTGCTTCTGAGAAAACCAAGAATGTTCTGTCTTTTTCCCACCTGAGCTCAGGTGGGCTAGCCAAGCACTTTTAAAAATGGGGTTTGACAGGAAAGTTGAATCAGCCATACTCTTCTTGGTTAAGCTCCTAATGAGGTATAGAAAAAAAAGGAACATTCCTGTTTTGAATCCAGGTGAGCCAAAAGACTCCTTTAGAGAAAATAAGAGGGGATGCTCAATAAGCATGAAAACATGAATCATTAGTGTCAGACATTTATATGCCAAAGAGAGAGACAGTGGGAATGTCACAGCCTCAAACAATGCCATGTCTGATGCAAGCCACAAAGGTTGTGGTTTATCATGTTATCTTCTTTTAGTGCACACCAAGTCTTCGGACAAACTTAATAGTTCTAATCTAACAAGTGTTTTATCCCATGAAGATTACGGAATAGATTCTTATTCAAAAGAAATTCAATAAATAATTTAAGAAATAATGTAAGCGCTATTTTCAGAGCCAGAATATCACCAATAAAATGAAAATCAAATATTCCCTTTTAGTAAGATTTGGACAACAGAAAATATGCATCTACAGTATTTGGATAGAATAAGATTTGCAGGTTATACAAAGGTTTCAGAGTAGCAGCCTTGTTATACAAAAATATTCTTCTCTTGTTTACAACATTGGTTGGAAATTTGCTTGCTATGTATTGGTGTGTATCGATGTATCTATCGAAGGCCAAATAACATTCGAAGTCAATTGGAGTTCAGCCATTGACTTCAACTGCAGCAAAATCAGTCAGAGAAAAAAAAGTTTTTTCTCTCTCCTTCTTGCTTTCAAATGTTTGTAAATACCTACTACATAGAACTGCATTGACTGTTTCAATTCATTTCAGAAGAAGATGATAGCAGAAAAACTGTATGGAAAGTAGGCAAGGTGGGTGAAGTAATATCTTTTATTGGACCAACTTCTGTAGGTGAAAGACTCATGCTTTCAAGCTCCACAGAGCTCTTTTAATACGGTCTAAAGTGAAAATAAAATACCAATTAAGTCTTACTTCACAAACTAGAAATGATTACTGTTATGTGACATTCTATCAATTCTCCATGGGCAAAGCAAATGTTATTGAGTGGTAATAACAGAAATGCACAAGAAACTGCAATTGCAAATAAACTATGTCATGCTATTGTAGTGCTTTATTGAAATGAAATTCCTATAGTAACAAAATTCCCTGCATATTATGTTAGTGAGCATAACAATAATTTTATTTAATATTCAAATCCAATTATGTACTTCTGACTATGTGTACATAAAAAAGAGTTCCTACCCAAAGAAAATTCAATCTTCATTTGTGTTTGTAAAGCATGTAACACAAAGGGGCCCCAATCCTGACAGAGGCCTCTGAAAGTTATTATAATTTAATAATAGGGAGAAAAAAATTCCAAAACATATCATTAGCAAACATGCTAAACCCACAAAAAAAAAAAAAAAACACACGCAGAAATTGGTCTTGTTTTTGACTTAATTGGCTTGGGCTTGTGAATTGCTTGTTGGCTAGTTTTTGGCTTGTAGCTTGTTTGACTTGTAGCTTGCTGCAGCTTGTTTCCCCCCCCCCCCAATGGCTCCCAGCAAGCAGGGGCAAGGGAGGGCAAGCAGGGGAGAGAGTCAAGGGTACACTGGGGGCCCACCATAGTCCCAGACTGCATACCAGGGGGATCTAGTCACAGAGTGTTGGGGTTCTTAGAGATTCGCTTGTTTTGAAATAGGATTAGCTTGATTTTTGTCTTATTGTGAAAGTCAGGTGTTTTACCGTGTGAAAGTTGGCAACTGTGATCATTAGTACCATTCATTTCCCCCTTCAATAATGTAAGTGCCTCTTTTCTCATTCCTTTGCATGTGGTTCTTAATGTGTTTTGCTGTATCTCTGAATGGATTATCCTGTTCCATTAATTTTGTAATTTTATCTGTCAAAGATACAGAATGTCTTATTAAAAAGTTAACAAAAGCAGAGTGTAAGAAAACACTGGAAATTTGCTTCCGGGGAATGCTGAAATAGATGCTTGTCAAGTATATTGTATGAAAACGTTTGTTTCTTACTCTAAATTGGCAAGATTAAAATATTACAAATTAGAACACACTTTATATCTTGCATTTCCAAAGCTGCTAGTGAGGAGATCTTATTGGCTGAAATTTATGTAACTGTTCTAGTTATTCAGAATAAATTCTCTGTCAGTTCTCTCTTAAGTCAAATGCTATGTATTGACCACTGAAAAGAAATTGACAGGACAAGGGCTTTTCTCCAACAGAATTAAGCCTCTTACTTTCTGTTAATACTACTAGCTAAAGAATAATTCAGTGCACTGCTGGAAGCTGATGCTACCAATGACCAATCCAAAGGCAGATTGGACAGGAGTACTTGATATTTAGCCTAATTCCAAAAGACAGCATGTACCCTAATGTACAGGTTTCTCATCAATTGATGTTCAATGAGCTGTTGGCATCTTAGAATTTCTGCCAAACATTGGTTATTCTTTGGCAAAGACCAGTTTTGTTGAAAGTAATGATTAACTAGGATCCTTCTCTGTATTTGGAAGTTAGAAAAAGGCACATTGTACCATACAGATGAAACTGACAAGTAAAAAAGCATATAATGTCAGAAGTATGGGCTGAGTAAGAGTGAATATGTCAGGGGATAGGTAACATGATAAAAAGCCTTCTCTCTCTAGTTGGTTGGTTCAAAACTTGCCCAGATTGTTACTGTTTAATGGCTGGTAGTGTCCCATTTGAAAGGAGTTTGGTGAGCTTAGTCGAATTCCAGGAGGACAATAAACTGATAATGCAATTGGCTAGATGGCAGTCACAGCAGAGAGGCTGCAGTCATCGAGGCTGAACTAGCTTTGTACCTCTACAGATGGTCCTTGCAGGTCAAGGATGAGACATGTTAGCAGGGCAGTGTGAAACTTGATTGTTTACTGCTTGTACAGTTGCTGACTACATTGTACCCATTCTATGCGTAGTTCATTCTCCAAGGTTGTTAATCTCCTACTTTTTGCAAGCACTAACTTCAAACTAAAATTCATTAAATCAATGGAATTAGACCAGGGATTAATCTGGATGACTATTTGATCTGAGTATAGTGAGTGAAGCAGAAAACTGTCTACAGCGTGACTAACTCCCCGTGCAGGTCTTCTGAAAAGGAACACCACCATGCTGAGCATTATACTGCTCTCATGCAAATTAGACATCCATAGAAGTTTTGCATTTGTGGGAGAAAAGCTGACAAATCATGACAAATTTGCTTTACTTTCAGGGACTCAGCTACAAGCCAGAAGAAAGATATGGTAAACATTTTCTCATGTTTTACAGGGGTATTTTCCGGGACAGAAAAACCCACGCAACTATATTGGCACCCTTTACAAAATATGGTACACTGATATAAATCTCAACATTCAAGCCAATTCCAATATTATCAAGAATTTTGTAACACCCACCATCACCTACTATTTTTGGTATCTAAAATAGTGAGATCAGAGTAGTGGAGGAAGATAGGAACAATTGCCATTTATTTTGTTCATTCTTAATTGAATATTTTCTATTGTTTTTTCTTTCAAATGAGTCTTTTATGATCCAGAGATATGATAAGCTACGCTTGAAACTTCAAGCCATCGAGCTAGATAGATCATTTTTTCCCTTGATAATATACATTACACAAGTAATATCTCTCAGAGTAATAGGCAGCTCTCTGTTTCTTTACTATGTTAAAGAATGATACACATTTTCAATTTATCTATCGGGCATGTTAGAAAATGACAGCTATATTTGTTTTTCACCATGTAAAGTGAATGCTAATGGCTCACCAGCTGATTTATTTATTTCTTCTCTATCCACACAGATCTTGCTGTGCTATTTTAGTTAAAAAATATTGGTATGGAAGAACAAGCTGTTTTAGCACCAGAAAACAGTACCTTACCATAAATGAGCACTTTGTCTCAAAAAATTAAAAAAAAACAAAACATCTGAGCTAAAGTACGAAGACTGAGAAGACAAAATGTCCATACTAAAGGGCTCAGTCACACCTGGGGAAATGATGAGCTATATCATACATATCTCTTGGAGCAGTGCCACACGCTGTGGCAATGGCTATTTTACATAGTTTTCTAGATTATGAAGAGTATGCTATGGGAAAAAATTGTGTGTGGCTTGAAATTTTCCGTGATTAGTTATTGTTTTTTGTAATGAAAAATTTCAACCAAAATGCTCTCAGAGTCATTTTCTAATACAGGGGCAGAAGCACGGGGAGTTTTGGTGGAAATTTTTCAACTAGTTCTACTAACAATCTGTGACACAGGAAAAGGGATATGATAAAGGTGTGGAGGTGGGTGGCAATTGCTTCCCAATACTTTGTTCTTGTATAACAGTCACTTTGTGTATCAGGAGTTACTTCGCCACAAGACCAGAAGCAACTTCCTTTATAAGCTGTTATTGCATATGAAGATCTGATGCCAGGAAATGTAAAGTAACTGCCTCTTTAGGTTCATTATACCTGCAGACTTGACAATGTGTCCCTTCTGGCCTAGTGGCAAAGAGAATTTTGTAAGTTTACATTTGAGAGACTGGGTTGGCAGTTACATGCTACAGTTTAGGTTGATAGTATTTGCTAACCAAATGCTAGGGAAAAGCCTCCATGTTTACCGGTTAGCACTAAACAAAAGAGAGAAACTCTAATTTAAACAAAGCACTTAACAGATATACAAAATGGGAGGCTGGTGAGTGGTGCAGACTACCCTATGCCAGCAGAGCTTTTTTTACTCTTCCCCCCACCCAGCACAAGACATTTTAGCTCCAAGATGGGGAAAAGGCTCAAATCTTACCACTATGAATATGATATTTTATGCACAAAGTAGTAAGGTCTGAGATTTCTCAAATGTACAGTCTCAAGCTCAAAGCTGATCCTCAACTAAATTATAATAATTTCTATCCTTATAGTTGAGATACAAGAGATTGGGCTGAAAGTGTGAACTCAGTGCAATATTTTACTCTGTTTGAATGGTGCTATGTCATTTGACAACGTAAAGGAACCTGCACTACAATTTACATTATTACAAGTAAAATATCTTCTACAAAATATACCAGTCACCATACGCATCTTACATCATTCTTTAAAGTATGGTTCTGCTCAAAAAAGTGACTTTCTAGAACTGGTATCATGAGGTTTCTTTTGCTGATTTCCAGATAAAATCTGATCAGATTGCAAAGAAAACCCATCTTTTTCTGACAGTCAGTCCTGCAAACTCAACCTAAGATCTGAAAGCCAAGCTGGGTTCTTCCTGGCATATGCATCACCAACAACAAGGACGCTGCAATCTTAACTTAGACAACAATTCTGTTGATTATGTAAAAAATATAATGGAATCTAAATTGCTCTCGCCTAGAACTGATAGAAGTAAACAGTAGCAAATATTTATATTAGTCATTGGTCATCAGATATTACTGAATACACATGGGAAGAGAGGATTATCTAGCAGAGTTAGTCAAAAGTAAGAATTTCTATTCCGTGGGAAATTCTGAAAGAAAATTTCATTCCTTTTCCGAACGAAAAACAAGTTTTGAATTTTCTCACTAAAAAGGAAAAGAGAAAGAATTTGTAGATATAGTTTAAACATTTTGTTTTGAAAATTTAATAATGAGATTGACTGTGGGAGCCCAAGTTCGGAAGCTCCCAGCTCAGCCATGGCTCCTAGGGCTTCTAAGCACCCCATGGAACTGGAAGCCTAGAATCCCTGGAAGCCATGACCAAGCTGGGAGACTCCGTGTTTGGGATCCAGGGCTCAAAGGTTCTCAATTCTGTGGTAGGGAGAAGATCCCTGCATAGAGCCAGGGTCCCACAGCTTCCAGCTCTTCAGCAGGGAGCTTTGAAGCCCTCAGATCCCCGATTTTGAGGTAGTCAGTATGGCAAGGTGCCCTGAAGTCACAGATGCTTGAAGCCCAGAGTCCCTGTCTGACGTTGTCTAATTAAAATATAATCATGCAAATCATGATTGCTACCACTGTTATATAATTGCAACGAATCTTATACGAAGTGTAACACATGGCCGGAAAGGGTTAAGCAGCTTGCAGGCTAAATAACCCAGAGCCCACCTTTAAAGTCATGTTAGAAGGGTATGCAAATGGTAATTAGGGCCATTCAATGCTAGATAGGCTAGAACTGCAAATGCAAATTTATATTGTTAGAAGTGATACTAATTGGATGTGTTTACTTATAGATACTAGCCATGTAAACAGACAGTTCCTGTCTGTCACTGTTGCTGTTGATTCAGAGATCAAAAGGGAATATTAACATTTAGATGAATCTTGGGTGCAATAATGTCATTGTCTATGTGTCTCTATAAAGTCTGTGATTAACTGCTTAATGGATAAATCATCATAAGGTAATTCATGTAGTTAATTACCGGTGATGACTGGAAACAGAAGGTTACATCAAAAGCCTATTGTTTACCCAGGACTGTATGGTCAAGTGGATGCTAGAAAACTATATGAAAGACCCTTGGGTCTCAATCCTTTTTATCTCAGATCTGCTTGATTCTTCAACGCAGGGGAAGCTTAAGCCTCAAGATTGAGATTCCAGTGCTGACTGGACTGCCCTGAATATAAACATTGTACTATAACCTACGGACCAATTCTGAAATAACTTTTTGCAACTACAAAGCTCACCATCTCTGCTATGAATCTGAACCTCAAGAATTATACTCTTGTCTGTTTGTATACTGATCTGTTAACCAATTCTCTCTTCTTTTTTTAATAAATTTTAGTTTCGTTAATAAGAATTGGCTGTAAGCGGGTATTTGGGTAAGATCCATTAACCTGTGGAGGTAATGTGTCCGATCCTTTGGGGTTGGTAGAACTTTTTTATACGATGAATAAGAATTCAGTAATCTGCATCATATTTGACTTGGGTTCCTAGGTGGAGGCCTGAGGCTGGGTTACTTTAAGGGAACAGTGTTGTTGACTTCTGAGTAACCAGAGAGGTATTATAGAAGCTGTTTTGTGCTGGCTTGGTAAATCTAAGTATTGGAATATCCACCAGCTTTGGGGATTGCCTTCCCCATTCTTTGCAGTTCACCCTAATTGAGTGAACTCAGATGGCTCCCCTGGGATTCCAGTCACACCCTGGCCCTAGAGCCCCAAACCTTGGAGACCTGGACTCCCAGCAGTCCACTAGACAAACTGACCAGAAACAATGAATAGTAGGATTTAAAGCTGCTTCAGGGTAATAAGAATCAGACCCTGAAGGATGGACTTTCAAAATGCTGAAAAATCCTACAGCAAGAAAACAGAAGCATTTAATTCTGTAGCTATGCAATTATATTTGTTCTTACTATAACAAATTTTACCATCAGTAATGTTGTATCAGTAATTAGTGAGTCAAAGCAGGAGTAAAATAAGTTCAAATGAAGAGTCATTAGTTTGGTGGAGTTTGGTGCAGCATAAGAATAGGTTTCATCTTCAATCACTATAAAGATTATGGGGTTTTTGCAGGCTTTACTTTTTAAGTGAAAAACACTGAAAAACGATGAATGCCATAAAGTTAACTGATTTAATAAAGACACTGTCCATACTGGGATCAGAACATTCCTAGCTATAACCTTGAACATTCCTAGCTCCAACCAATGGTTTAACACAAGTTGTCTAACCATTAGGGATATTTTTGTTTGAGATTCATGCTAGAAACTAATCAGTTATATCCAACACTACTGGGAGCAAAGTGTACAGTATGGGCTGCGTAGCATGGTTTTCAGAAAAATATCCTTATACACACTGGTCAAGGAACACATGACCGAACTCTATTAGCAAGCACTGTTTTGTCACAATGGGCTTGATTCACCCGTTCTAGCACAAAGTGTGAGTGTACAAATTTCACCAAGGGGACCTGAGCCTCCACTGTCCTGCACCTATTGTCATTGTTTGCACTAGGGCACCCTGCCTGTAAAATACTCCTATGAACTTTAAGACATTTGGAAAGGTATAACACACACTATGTGGAACAATAACTAGGTTTCCAGTCCTGCCATGACAGCCAGATGGGCAGTCCCCTCCATCTATAAGGATCCCACTGAAGTGAGATGAACCTCCCTTAGAGCACATAGTGGGGACTTCTGGCTAAGATTTTCAAAAACAGGTGACTAAACATAACTTTCTAAATTCAAAAGTGCTGACTGCTGCCCAAGAAGCAGCTCCCACTGATGTCAGTGGGAGCGACTGCATCCTCCACATTTTAAGAATCCGGTCACTCTTGTAGCTGCCTAAATATGATTGAAAAGCCTAATTTCTGATACTTATTTTTTTAAGCAAGCCTTGGCCTTTATGCTGTTTGTTTGCATGAACACATGCTTCTCCCCCTATTCCTCTCTGAGGAGAAATAAAAAAACCTGACTGCTGTAAATCAAGGAAAATCCATAACTTGCTTGAGGTGAAACAGCTGTTGATTTAAGGCTCAACATATTTGGTAGCACATTGCTGCTAGGAAGATAAAATCTTTTTGACAAAGTTGTGACCATAAAAATCACAAGGCTTTAGTCAACATCTAAACAGTACTGTCATCTCACTTATAATAAATTAGAAGAAGAAAGAGTTGACATTCATATGGCATTTCAGTGTTTCAAAGTGCTTTACAAACATTAGCTAATTAATCTTATGGAAATGTGTACTGGAGATACAGTGAAATATAGCCCCAAATATGCCTCATAAAGGGAGATGAGAACTAATAAAACGTAGCATTTTCCTCAGTGTGTGACTATAATTGGCTTGTTATATCACAAATATAAAAATCACGTCTTTACATTTTGCAGTCTAGTCTCCAGTTATTACATGGGTGTAATTCATACTAAGGTTAATTTGGGCTACAAGCATGTTTTGACTGCCAATTATGGCCTGAATCTCCCCTTCCATACACCTAGGGTTTGATTTTTATTTTTACTAACTCCACATCACACTGTTCTGGAAATGTGAAGTGGGCATAAATTAAATTGCCCCTCACTTTAAGTTTTCTTTATATTACTAGAATGGTGTAAAATGGCCTTGGTGACACAAGGGGCCAGATTCTCAATTATACCATTTACACTTGTGTGAGGTGGAGGGAAAACGCAACTGTTTCAGAACAATAGCTCAACCTTCACTTTGTGCCCAATTTGCCCCAGAGAGAATTATGGCAAAAGGCACAAAGCAGCAGAAAATCATGTCACGTGCACTACATGGCAAATGGATAACTAAAGAGCAAAATTGGGACCTATCCCCCTTATATTTATTTCTTATTATTATTCAACATGTTATTACCAGCAAACTGCTAACGGAAAATGGAGTATTAGTGAATCCATTGATGTGCACGGAAGTTTTTGTCCCACGTGGCATATTGAAAATACAGTGAAATAAAGAGTGATCTCTGTGATTTTCGTTCATTTGGGCTTATCTAGAGTTGTAGAGTAAAATCCTGAAGGGTGAAATCCTGACTCTTATTCAGTGGGAGTTTTGCCATTGATTTCAGTAGCTCCAGGATTTCACTCAAAGTCTTTGCTCACTTTGGGTCTGATCCAATGCCCACTGAAGCCCATAGGAATGTTTCTCTTTCGTTATGGGACTGTCTCCAGTCCTTATCTGCGAAACAGTATGTGATCATGTAATGAAAGCCCAATCATATTCCATAATTTGGAACACTTTCACATTACTGAGACACCCCGAAACACTTCTGCAAACAGTATAACTACTGAGGCAAGGGCCTTCTGCATAGCCCAGCCACATTCTCTGTGCACCTGCACGACACTTCTCACTGCACTGCTAAGCGAACCACATGTGTATGTGCAGTGCAGCCTTCCATAGCTACACCACTTCATGAACTTAGTGAGAAAATTGCAAAAATGAACATGTAGAGACTGCAATTTTCAGTGACTCATAACTAGTGTTGCTTTGATTGAGCTTTCATCAGAGCTCCCAAAATGGGCTATTGCCCTGCCAAATTTCAACTTTCTTCCACCAGCTGTTTCACTGTTACTGCTGTTTCAAAAAAAAGTGGAGATTTTCTTTATAAATGGGGAAAGTACTTATGCTGAAACAGCTGGAATATTTTCACTCAACCTTTCCAGGAACAGTCACCTTTGGGAAGAGACCGAACCTTCTAAATTTCAGCCCCAAACTGGAAGGGTTGGGAAAGTTAAGTGACCGAAAATAAGGAGGTAGAGTTGAAATGCTTTATGCAACTTTAACTATAGCAGTCGTTACGACACGTGTTCTAGTACCAGGTAAACCGATTCTAAAAGAATTTGTAATATATCGTTATTCAAAGATACGTTAGTGTGTTTTACAATGGGTCACACCTAGTTTCATCTTTTTTTTTTTTATAATTCACAAAGTATATTGACTGACTTTTCAGTTTGGGCTACATATTTTTTTTTAAAGTAAATCCACTTTAATATAATTTTATGTATATTTCCAAAAGATATAGGCAGGAAAATATATTAAATAAGATCAGTGAATTCAAACATAATGCATCTTGCAGAAATTTTATGCAAAGAATCGTGACAAAAGCCAGTTGGAAACCAGTATATATTTTTTGTTTCAGTGAAAAAATGAAAATTGATTTTTTTTTTAATTTTCTTATTCTTGGTTGTCCTCAAAAAGTTGAAAACTTTCTAAAATATGAAGAATTTTCTATGAAAATTTTCATTTTAAAAAAGGCCACTTGTGCTGAAAATGCATAAATCAGGGTAGTGTGCACGTACATGCATAAATCCGCCAGGGAATTGCTACACAGATTGGGAAAGTTTAAACACATGACAGCATTCAGTGTGGCAACATTTTCAAGGGATTACAAAAGTATCCCTACATTTAAGGTCTTTTTTTTTTCCTACATAGCAAATATTGCCTGTCAGAAACTCACTTTTAGAAGTGCATAAGGGCATAACTTATCAATAGCATCACTAGAAAATGTTTGCTTAATGGGAATTACTCTCAGGAATTCTGGCATCCAGACACCTCCCCCCACCATATTAGAAAGTGCAACATGCACTTCGCTCTGCTGCTAGACAGCTATCCTGGCAACCCAGCTGTGACTGGTTCGGTCACAGGAACCCGCTTGGGACTGTCACCTGATATGCTGAGATTACCTCTGAGCCTGTTTTCCCTGCCAGCTTTGGACTCCTGAACCCTGCCTTTTTGAGCCAGACACACTAGCCTGCTGAAACACAGACTCAGGTCTGGTCCATGCTCCCAAAGCTGCAGACTTCAACCAAAAACTGCTCAGCAGGTCACCTGTCTCCAGCACACAGACACCCAGCTCCCAATGGGATCCAAACCCCAAATAAATCTGTTTTACTCTGTATAAAGCTTATACAGGGTAAACTCATAAATTGTCTGCCCTCTATAACTGATAGAAAGATATGCACAGCTGTTTGCTCCCCCAGGTATTCATCACTTACTCTGGGTTCAATAATAAACAAAAGTGAATTTATTAAGAAAAAAAGTAGGATTTAAGTGGTTTCAAGTAATAACAGACAGAACAAATTTCAGAGTAACAGCCATGTTAGTCTGTATTCGCAAAAAGAAAAGGAGTACTTGTGGCACCTTAGAGACTAACAAATTTATTTGAGCATGAGCTTTCGTGAGCTACAGCTCACTTCATCAGATGCATACCGTGGAAACTGCAGCAGACTTTATATATACACAGAGAATATGAAACAATACCTCCTCCCACCCCACTGTCCTGCTGGTAATAGCTTATCTAAAGTGATCATCAGGTGGACCATTTCCAGCACAAATCCAGGTTCTCACCCTCCACCCCCCACACAAATTCACTCTCCTGCTGGTGATAGCCCATCCAAAGTGACAACTCTTTACACAATGTGCATGATAATCAAGTCGGGCTATTTCCTGCACAAATCCAGGTTCCTTCCTAGTCTGGGCCCAATCCTTTCCCCTGGTATAGTCCTTGTTAGCTTCAGCGCAGGTAGTAACTAGGGGTTCTCTCATGATTGGCAGCCCCTTTGTTCTGTTCCACCCACTTTTATAGCTTTGGCACAAGGCGGGAATCTTGTGTCTCTCTGGGTCCCCACCTCTCCTAAATGGAAAAGTACCAGATTTAAGATGGATTTCATTACCAGATGACATGGTCACATATCCTGAGAGACCCCAGTTTCCATTCTTCCAGGGCTGGCCCTCATGCACCCAGGAAGGTTTGCAAGTAAACAGAGCCATTTACAGGCAATTGTCCTAGTCAATGGGAGCCATCCAGATTCCAAACCAACATTAATGGCCCCCACATTGCATAATTACAATAGGGCCCAGAGTTATACTTCATATTCCTAGTTTCAGACACAAGAATGATACATTCATACAAATAGGATGAACACACTCAGGAGATTATATGCTTTGTAATGATACCTTACAAGAGGCCTTTTGCATAAAGCATATTCCAGTTACATTATATTCACACATTAGCATATTTCCATAAAACATATGGAGTGCAATGTCACACCAGCATTGGAGAGCATATATGGCCTCACATTCACACAGACCATTTAAGGAAGCTAGCACTCATGGGTGCACTAGCAGGGAGGTGTGGCTCTTCTACCCATAGGAATTTTTCCCAGTTCCTATTCAGAGGGTTCTGTGCAGCTCCTTGATCCTGATCCTATTCCAAAGCACACTGAAGTCAATGGAAGTCTATCTATTGATAGAATGGAGGTTTTAAGAAGAGGTTAGAAAAACTTGCCAGATATAGTCTAGTTATTACTTAGTCCTGCCTCGAGTGCAAGGGACTGGCCTAGATCAGTGGTTCTCAAAGCCGGTCCACCACTTGTTCAGGGAGTGCTGGCCACCCTTCCCGCACCCCCACTGGCCTGGAGCGGCAAAACGTGGCCAGTGGGAGCTGCAATTGGCTGAACCTGCAGATGCGGGAGGTAAACAAACTGGTCCAATGCGCCAGGGGCTTTCCCTGAACAAGCGGCTTTGAGAACCACTGGCCTAGATGACCTATTGAGGTCCTCTCCAGTCCTACACTTCTACGATTCTATGGAAGACCCAGACCCAGTAGACAGTGCAGTGCTGTTGTAGAAAAGGGGAGGTAGGTTTGGGGACCCAGAAGAAGAGGTATTCCTGCACTTCAGTATATAGGATGGCACATAGCAAGAAAAGGGCTAGTGATGATCTAAAACTAGGTGGAGCCATCAGCCACGCCTTCCTGTGGGGAGAGAGAGAGAGAGAGAGAGAATACTGGCTGTAAGGGCTACCATAGCCACAAAAAACGGAGCAGTAACTACCAGAAAACGGCTCTACTGCCTTTCTATATCCTGTTAAAAGAATTCCTTATCCCCCATGTTCTGCCAACTCATCCCCAAAGAGATCTCCAACACACTGAGGGCCCGTTCAGGATTTGTCCCAAAATCATATTCTAAAGCACATACAGAACACAATAAATATATGCTTTGAAAAGGAGTTTCTGCACATATTTTTGCCTGTATATTCCAGCATATTTTAGCCTGTCTTCTTACCCTATTTTTCATGATAAAAAGTAAAAATAACATCATCTTTTTATTTTTCTAACCATATACATTGTTTAATTAAATCCCAGAGAAATTCATAAATTATTTGTGCTCTATGATGGTCAGATCTTAAAACATATGCTTCCTTTTAAACCCTAAAATAAAAAGGCATGTCATAGTTTCTTTCCCCCACCTTAAATTTGATCCTACAGCCACGCAGGAATAAATGAGTATTTTTTTTGACACATTTTTGGTTAGCAGGGTAACATTTTGCTCTAAGCGTTTACCACTAAATATTGTGACAAAGTTGTGTTAAAGTGGCACTGCAATTCGATGTTTAAATTGAACTTGTAAAAAAAAAGTGTATATGCATATCTTTATGATTCACTAGACTGCAATGAAATCCTCTATTTCTTGGTCAATATTTTGTTGAATCCAGACTTATTTTGCCCCTTAAATTTGTTGACACTGCTATCCTAGCAGAAGAATCAACCATTAAACTGGAATGATTGAGGAACTATTTCTGGGTTTTACAGAGATTAGCAAGGCTTACTTCCTGCTATTGAAAATATCTCTGCCACATGCTGTGCATTGACAACTGAAGAACAGATTGACAGATGCAACAAACTGCCACAGCCTGTCAGCTGTTCATTGGATTTCTACAAGTAAATGATGTCTTAAATTTCAAGAAGCTCCTGAGTAATGCTTCCTTGAAGTAGTTACTCTGAGTGCTGCAGAAGAGTGTTAACCAAGCAATCTGCATATACATACAACATTGGCTCTGGGAGCTGCCAAAGAGCACAGCCATTACAACAGCCCTAAGAGAGTATTTGTGCATTTCCCGCCATGATAACCTGACTGTGCTGGCAATGAGGAAGCAGAGGGGAGCTGGGCCATTGTCTCACTTCTTCTCTGGCCTTCCTGTCCCTTCAAGCATAAAGCAGCAGCATGCACTCTGTGGATGCTTGCACTTCTTCAGTCTAAACCTTTACACCACGATCATCCTGTTTTCTGTATTTTAACAACAATCATCCAACAGTTGGAAGGAAGGTTGGCTGCACTGGAGCGGCATGCCTGGTTAATTTCTCTGTGACAAAGCCCTGCCTCATTGAATACAGTCTGGTAAGACATGCACTGAATGAATCATTGCACCATGGGAATCCTGCTTCTCTCACTGCACAGGTCATATCAGGAGCATCTGAGTCCATCTCCCTACTTCCCATGTTCCAGTCTCCTGAGTAGCTTCAAACAGCCACATATACAAAACAAAAACGTCAACCTGCTACATAAGTGCTTTCATCTTTCATCCAAATGTACAAGTCTTTCCTCCACCCTCATGAAAAATAAAAAAAAATTACACTGAACTAAATTGCAGGCCAGGTAATATTCTGTCCTAATTTTTCTGTGACAAATGTAAGGTCATCCATAACTAGATTTGGGGAATTTATACCATTGGGAAGGGGAGATCCCCAGCTTTCCAATGGGACACAGAGCTCTTACTTCTAGTCCTGGAAGGTCCCAAGATGGTCATACGTGGGTTGAAGAAAGAAGAGTGGAACATTCCAGGAGTAAAACAAACACCCATGAGCAGCAGGGACTTCTCTAGCAATAGCTGGAACGGGTAGAAACCTAGCTGTAGTTCCCTACCTACATGTTCTGATCTTCACAGCCCTAGAAAGCAACGTCAGCACTGCAGCTTGCTTTTTACAACTGTGAAATGATTGTGTCTCTACTACTGATTAGTTGTTTGCCCCAATCTTCTTTTCATCACTTTCCTTTTGCTACCAGCCTCGCTTTCCCTGACCCTCTCCATCCTAACCTCCCTCTCTTCCACTTTCTGCCCTCTTCTCTTATCCCCTTCAGTGCCCCGATTCCTGCCCCCCTTCATGCCGTCTACCCTCCCTATTAGTAAATGAATAACTGAATACAGTTGTAAGTACTACTGGAACTAACAAGATGCAGGCTCCACTAGTGTCCTAACCACTTTGCTTATATGCTGTAACTCTACCCTTTTAGATTGTACACTTTTAGGACAGGAGCAGTATCTTGTAGTCTTGTCACAACATGCCTCCGATCCTAACTGGGGCCTTTGGACACCACTACAAAACAACAGAGGAAGATACTAGATGTTGGAATTATTAATATTAATTTGGAAAACCACCAGACACTAATTTAACCGTAAATTCCTTTAGTAAGACTGTAGCGGGGTGGTTACCTGCTCCTGCCCTGTAGGGCTTAAAAGTCAGCCCTGGGAGAGAGCCAGGGTAGAGGGCAAGAAAAGCTAGGCTGATCGGGGAAGTGGCCGCAGCTGGGCCTATAAAGGGACTGCTAGGCTGAAGCTTAGCAACTCTCTCTGAATGCAGAGAGAGAAGGGCCTGGCTGCAGGGACCTGAGGGAGTACTTAGATTGGAGCAGGCTGTGAGGCCCAGATTAGGGCCTATTGGGTACTGGGATTGCAAGGGGGCAGCCCATGGGTAGACAGGGGCAGCAGGTCCCACCCCCATTGCCTGTAATGAGTGCCTGATACACTGCAGTCTGCCCTGTGGAGTGGGGCTAAGTGATGACTGGCTGTAGCCAAGACTGAGGTGAGGTGAGGTGAGGGTAGTGGGTGGGGGTTCCCTGGGGAGAGGAGACCCGCAGGGATCGTTGGGGTTTACTGCCGGGGGCAGCACCCCCGTGGGAGGAGGCACTGGGTCCTGGGAGGGACCGGGGCCAGTGGTAAGGCAGATTGGCAGAGGGCGCTCCAGAGGCTGATGCGCTAATTCCTGCAGACAATCAGCAGGAGGCGCCACTGGGTGAGTCCACTCCATTACAAAGACCAAAGGTCAAATGGTATTTTGTACAATTGCTTTTAGCCATGGGCATAGTTTGGGGGGACAGGGGACATTGCCCCCCCCCCTCCAAACTGCAAGCCTCTGGCAAGTGCAGAATTTGCACCCCCCAATTGCAGCCCTGTTGGCTTGACTGGAGCTGCCCTCCTCCCCCCAAATATAGAAGTCGAACTATGCTTATACGCTAAACATGCCTGACAGCCTAAAAATAAGCAGTCATGACACCTAATACAGTGGCAAGTATTCATGAGCATGTGATCAGCCATCTTACAAATAGCCCAGACCTAGGGGAAACCAGCTCATCCTGGCATGCTCCAGCATGATGAGGTAGAGTCTCCACAAAGAACCCTCAGATTCACAGTGCTTCTTGTACCCTTCAACAAACGATGCCATAGCCAATTACCACTTTAGCTAACAACTCATTTGAGATAGTTCACCCTAATTTTCAATTTTAGTCTAGATAAGATTTACATCCTCCTTTCTCCTCAAAGGTCTTTCCTCCTTCTCTCTTCCCCTTCTTTCTGCTGCCTTTGTTGCAGCTGGGCTCAGATACACCTTACTTTTAAGCATCAGGGGTAAGTTATATAGGTCCATGGTACCCATGCTCCACCAATATTCAGGAACGTGGGCCCGGGTCCATCAATGTTTGGGCTTATATTTTCATAGCCATTGTGACGGGTTGGATCACAGAAACCTCCTTTGAGACTGCCACCTGATGTTCCTAGACTACCTCTGAGCTGGTTTTTCCTGCCAGCTTGGGACTTCAGTCCCTTGCTTGGTTTTAGCTAGATATGCTTGCCAGCTGCAAACACAGATCCAAGTCTGAACCACATCCCCCACAAGCTTCAGGCTTAACTGAAAACAGTTTAAGAAGTGCTCCTGTCTCCAGCACTCAGATACCAAACTCCCAGTGGAGTCCAAACCCCAAATAATTCTGTTTTACCCTGTATAAAGCTTATACAGGATAAACTCAAATTGTTTGCCCTCTATAACACTGAGGGAGAGATATGCACAGCTGTTTGCCCCCTCCCCCCCCGGTATTAATACTTACTCTGGGTTAAATAATACAAAAAAGTAGGATTTAAGTGGTTCCAAGTAATAGCAGACAGAACAAAGTGAATTACCAAGTAAAATAAAATAAAACATGCAAATCTAAGCCTAATACAGTAGGAAAACTGAATACAGATAAAATCTCACCCTCAGAGATGTTTCAATAAGCTTCTGTCACAGACTGAATGCCTTCCTAGTCTGGGCACCATCCTTTCCCCTGATACAGCCCTTGTTCCAACTCAGGTGGTAACTAGGGGATTTCTCATGACTGCAACCCCCTTTGTTCTGTTCCACCCCCTTATATATCTTTTGCACAAGGCGGGAATCCTTTGTCCCACTCTGGGTTCCCACCCCTCCTTCTAAATGGAAAAGCACCAGGTAAAGATGGATTCCAGTTCAGGTGACATGATCATGTGTCACTGTAAGACTTCATTACCCACTTGCCAGCACACAGATCTACAGGAAGACTTACAAGTAAACAGAGCCACCTGCAACCAATTGTCCTGGTTAATGGGAGCCACCAAGATTCCAAGCCTCTATTAATGGCCCACACTTTGCATAATTACAATAGGACCTCAGAGTTATGTTTCATATTTCTAGTTTCCAATACAAGAATGATACATTTATACAATTAGAATGACCACACTCATTAGATAAGCTTTGTAATGATACCTTACAAGAGACCTTTTGCATGAAGCATATTCCAGTTACATTATATTCACTCATTAGCATATTTTCATAAAATCATATAGAGTGAAACGTCACAGTCGTCCCATCCATAGGACAGACTGGGGCAACCTACCTGGGTCCCGCACTTCAGGGGGCCCTGCACTTCAGGGGGATGCAGGGTCCAGGGCGGCCTGGTGGATTAGCAGGGGGCCTGGTGCCAGCAGCAATGGGTAACCGGGGCCCAGCCTGCCCTGCTTCTTCCCACCCCTGCCCCTTCCCCCTCGCCACTGCCTCGCCTCTTCCCGGACAGAGCATGGCGGAGCAGGCTACGGCCAGGTCTCTTGCTGCTGCCGGCACCAGGCCCACCGCTAGGCCCCCAGGCCACCGTGGACCCCACATTCCCCTGAAGCTCTGCTTGGACCTACTCTGGGCACCACCAAAAATTATATAAACCTGGCACTCATTCTTTTAAGATAACTGGTATGTGGGGTGGGAAGATCCATGTTGGCATCTTGGATTTAGACAGATTCTTTTGTCTTACTTAATACCATCTGCAGTTACCACTATCAGTCAGAGGCCTTCTTTTTAGAAGCTTTCCCCCTTATTTTTTGATTGAGACATCCTTCCTACTTCATTCCTTCTGGCCTTATAACATTACTTTCAAGGCCTTGTTTCTACGTGCTAGTCAGCCTTTCTTTACAATAATATACGTTCTTAACCAAACTTAAGCTAACTCTAATGCTTTAATTTCATATTTCTTCTGCATTAGAGTATAAAGCTCTATTATTATTCCATTATTATATAGAGAGAAGTTATTCAGGTCATATTTAGATTCTTGGGCCCCAATCCTGCAAACATTTTTGTGCTTAACTTTACTACAGTGAGTAGTTCCATTAGTTTGAATGGGATTATTTACAGTAATGAAGTGTACGAACGTTTGCAGGATTAAGTCCTTGCTTCTAATTTTTTCTCTCTCCGTGAAGGTTGTGCCTTTGGGCTCATGGTTGCTAAGGCATCCAGCTTTACAAGTGAAGGAATACAAGAAATAGTCCCAAGAACATTTGTCAAAATGTCTTTAAACATTTCTAAAACACATTTTCTGTGACATATACATGTATAGAATGCATGGTGACATATTGTTCTGTTAAGAATTTGAGACAGATATGTAGTCAGTATGAAGCAGCTTAGCTACACTGAAGTCATGAGCTAACTTATTTTATACCAACTGAGAATCTGGCCCAAATCAGCATGAGATTGGAGCGTCCTCATCACTTGTGTGTGAAGCAGCTGTTCCCAACCCATGATGATAAAAGTGGGTGTCTTTTTCCTAGCTTAAAGAGTGTCAGTTCCTTGGGGCAGGGACCATCTTTTTGTTCTGTGTTTGTACAGCACCTAGTACAGTGAGATTCTGGTTTGTGATTGGGGCTCACAGTTTGTGATTGGGGCTCATACTACAGTGACACAAATAATAATATAGCTGTCCAGCTAAAGAGTTGTGAGACATGAGATTTTTAAAGGTATTTAGGTGCCTAACTCCTTCATTGGGAGTTAGGTAGCTAAATATCTTTAAAAATCTGACCCATAATAATTTGCTGCTTTATGGTAAGTTGTGTCTACTAAATGAAACAGTTCAAAAAAAAAACCAACACAAACATTGAGAACTCTGACATGCAGTTGCAGGGAAGAGTTAATGTGTTTGATGTATAATTTTCCTCTCTACTGATTCTCTGGGGCTCTTTTTGCCATTGCTCTCAACACAGCAAACATTTTCCTCTTCCTGCTATTTATTCTAGAAGATTGTGTTGCGCTGATACAACACTTGGCTATAATATGATCAACACAGTTCAGATGAACAAGACTTGTGCTAGGGCGGCCTCCTTCTGCTTAGAAAAACTGATCTTACTTCATATCCTTATGATCTTGAACACCTCAAAGCATACAGCCAGGTTGAATTGTCTCCTTTCAATGACACACCACTGGAGCAAAAGACCACAGTCAATTCACATTTTTTTCTTTCATTATTCATAATGGGAAATGCACCTATCCGTGATGAAACAAATAGCAATTTACTCAATAGATTACATAGATGAATGGGAAACTTCAGAGCAATGTAAGTGGCCCTGTTGGGTGGGGAGAATTTAAAAAAAAAAAAAAAAAAACATTCCTTTTGGCTACTCAAAAATTGATCAACAGCAATTTTAAAAGATATGCAAATATCACCTAAATAAATTCATGTTTCTCCACTAAAATTATGTAGGTTACAGTAACAATGAATGTCTCAGCTTGAATACATTTTTTATTCCAATGCATTTTGTACTAATTATAGTATTTTATTAGGTCATCAAGTGAGAGCAAGCTATCAGTGTTCTTAAGTGTGTACATAATAAATGCTTTAGAGAGATTGTTACCACAGATAATATTCAATACCCAAATATTAGGGCACCAATTATTGTTTTATTTTAGCAAATATAGAATCATCCCTGTAAGGCCGTCGTGGCTCTCTTCCCCTCCATCAGGGAAGGAAACCACGCCCCCTCACTACGACACTTCCGGCATGCTTCAGTTCAGGGGAAAATCAGCTGACAGGGCCCCAGCACTGCAGTCAGGCCAAGCCGCGATAAGTGTATAGGCCTGGAGCCCTCAATCAGAGCGGGGTGACTCACAGTTAATAGCTCTGGCTAGGGATTTGGGAGAACCTCAAAGAGTCTATCTGCTTGGGCCCTCAATCAGAGTAATGGTCTCAAGTTGCAGTGGGGGAGGTTTAGGTTGGATATTAGGAAAAACTTTTTCACTAGGAGGGTGGTGAAACACTGGAATGCATTACCTAGGAAGGTGGTAGAATCTCCTTCCTTAGAAGTTTTTAAGGTCAGGCTTGACAAAGCCCTGGCTGGGATGATTTAATTGGGGATTGGTCCTGCTTTGAGCAGGGGGTTGGACTAGATGACCTCCTGAGGTCCCTTCCAACCCTGATATTCTATGATTCAATCAGGGCAGGGCAGTAATCCAGCAGGGATTCTGACCTACAGTCAGGCAGGCAGAGCAGTAGGGAGTCTATTTGTCTGGGCCTTCAATCAGGGCAGGGCAGCAATCAGTTCAGGCAAAGGCAGAGCAACAGTGCAGTCTAGGGGAGATTAGCTCTCTGGTGGGAGAGTCAGCAAACTATCCGGTGCCCTAGTTCAGCTGGGTGCCAGACCAGTCCAGGCCTCCTGACCACAAAGTGGGGAGTCTGCCACCCTTGACAGTGGGGTGGTAAGGGGTAGGGGACACAGGCCTTCCTACTGCACTGCGTCTCAGCCCAGGGCCCTAACAGTGGGGGAGTGGTCCGCCACTGGGTCAGCAGTGAAATACGACCACAACGATGGCCAGCTTGCAATCAGTCACATAGCCAAACCCTATGTGGCTTCCCTGGGCTCCTTTCTACACTCCCAGTCTGGGGTTACCTGGGTTCCACAGTTGTCGTTGGTCTCGCTCGGGTAAATGGCAAGTGGCAGCCCCAACAGCTCCTCGGTGTGCCCGGTTTCTGGCAGCTCCAGCAGTCCTTCCAGCTCTCTGGCATAGGAGCAGCCTCCATCAGGTCTGGGCTCCAGCAGCGGGGGGGAGAGAACCTGCTGCTCTGGCAGCTCTGCCCCAACTGAGCTAGAGGGCTGGCCTTTTATAGTTCCTGCCCTGCCCCTTTGCTTCAGGAGGGGTGGCTGGGGGTATCCCGGTTCTGCCCACCAGGGGGCGATCGTGGCTGTTTCCCTGTCCATCAGGGCGGGAGACCACACCCCCTCATTACAATTTCACAAAGATGATAGCGTGACAACACTGACACCCTTTTGGCATTGAAATATAATCAAAGATTTATATCATCAAAATCGTCAGCTGGCATAAAGCAGCGTAGCTCTATTGATTGTCCTTCGGCCCGCACCACTTCCAGCAGCCCCCATTGGCCTGAAGCAGTGAACCGCGGCCACTGGGAGCCGCGATTGGCCAAACCTGCGGACGCAGCAGGTAAACAAACTGGCGCAGCCCACCAGGGGCTTTCCCAGCACAAGCAGCGGAACAAGTTTGGGAACCACTGGCCTAAAATTTCCCTTTCTGAATTTCATTCCAATAAATAACTGGAACTGAGCTAATATATTTTAGTTCAGGGAAAGCAATTTCAGGCATTGAGTATTACACTTTGATTGAGATTATCTCACAGGTGCTGCTTGTAGTGCAATTATTGAAAGAAATGGAACAATATAGAAGTTAATTCAAGAAAACAAAATGCTTGGCCTGCTTAGAAATAGCAGCCTCCTGCATTCTGCAGATCAACAAAATCCCCTGTCCATATTTCATATAATTTTAATCTTTACTTATGAATGCAGTTGGCAAGCATAGCTAGTCGCACAAATGTGGCTTTGAATTCAGTCCATTTTAGGGTCTTTTTTGCCCTAAAATGTGTAAAATATCTTCACTTGGACATTATTAATTTCCCATCAATTTATATTTGTGAGGAGAGCTTAAGCTATTAGCATCAAAGGCTGCACTTTTTGGAGTAACTTATTTTATTTTTATTATTTGTAACATATAATTTGATCTTTGAACAGCCTTTCTGAAACACATTTGTCTAGAGAGAGCATTGGCCCCATTTCTTCTGGTGTAAGCATCAACAGGATTTTGTAAACTCTTGATGTATCTCTTGCCAGTAAATTGGACAAATTTGCAAGATGACTTTGAAATGTTCTGTCTGAATAATTATTTATATTGTCTGGTAAAGGAACTGCGTGTCATGGCTTAAGCCTACAATTGTTTATTTGGCTTGCATAGCTTTCTGTCGTGTTACAATTAATAATTCTTGTGTTGATTAATTTCACTTTTCTCATTAAAATGATACAATCAAGTAATTTGGGCCAAATACTTAATAAAGTTTTTTGATGGGAAACATAATCCTTAATCAATCTTCCTGCTGCTGAATGATTACAGAAAAAATTAAAGTACTATACCTAAGGCCTTGACTACAAAGGGAAATTAACCAGAATAGCTGTTCTGCAATAGCTGTTGCACTTTCAATTCACACCCCCTACCTTATTTTGAAGTAACTTTCAAGTGTAGACAAACTCTGGTATTGACTTCTTAGCTGGCCTGTCTATCTGGGAAATATTCACCCTGATATTTTGACTGAAAGTTCCTTGGGTCAGGAACTATCTTTTTGTTAGGTGTCTATACAGTCCTTAGCACAATGGGTCCCTGGTCCATGACTGGGGTTCCAAGGGGTTACTATAAGAGAGAGAATAATAATAAGTAGTAATTTAATTTTTGTTGTTTTCTGGATTTTAATCTGAATTTTGTAGCTAACTCCTTTCTGAACTCTAACCAGAATACTGCATCTAACATCCTCAAATGCTGAGAAAATATGGATACAGAGCTATATTTTGTATGTGACTTGGGCTCATTCTCTAATTTTTATCCCATTATTTTTCAACAATACTTTGTAGATTAAGCTAAGGAAAAATGAGCTCCCTTTGTGTCAACTAGTATTAGCAGTCAGGTCAGACTCATCAGCCCAAAAAGATTAAAACAAATATATATTTGTGAAGTTATCTGTAACAAAAAAACAGTCTTCTTAGGTTCTTGGTGTGATAAAAAAAAATAGTGAAGTCTTCAATATTCTTATCCATAACTGATAATGGGATACACCTAAAATCTCATTGTCAATTAACTAATTTAGCCATTCAAAATTAAGGAATTAAAGAGAAATTTGTAATTTTCTTTCACCCCATGCTTCAGTTCTCAGAGCTGCCACAAGCAGGTATTCTATGAACTGTAGCGTCACACAGTACAAAAGGAACAGTGGACAAATTTAACCAGAAACAAAGCTTATTAATATTGTTTTTCAGCTGTTAAAAAAAAACACACCAAAATGTTCAAATCTAAATGTATAAAAACGGATGCAAAAGCGTCTATCCCTGATGACTATGACCATATAATCCCACTGAAAGAAAGACAATTTTTGTATGTATTGGTACTGAAGTCAAAGTCCTTGGGAGAAAATACCGTATTATGAGCGAGGTGAAACCTTGTTATGAGGTGAGTTAAAACCCCATTGAGATTGATAGGTGTGAACTCACCCTTCAGTTAACATAACTGTAAGCATAAGCCCCCACCTAAAACAAAAGGTGGGTGTGAACACACCCTCGAGCTTTTGGCTGAGGATTGTGTAAGGATGTTTGTCTGGGGAGAGCAACACAGAAACTGAGAACAGACAAAGAGAGACAGGGAGAGGCAGAAAGCAAGAAAGCCAAGCAGCAGCCTGTGAACACAGTGTGACCCTAGATAAAGCTAGTGAGCAAGCTTTTGGGCCTGTTGGCTAAAGAGGCTTGGGAATGCAAGCTAAGAAACTGCTCTTTTTGTTCTTGGATCCTCCTGCATGTGGAGAAGGGAGACTTTGTACATTCCTTGTAAATAAACAACACTGCATCCAAGTAAATACCAGATTCCATCACTTTCTACTTCCAGCTGGAACATCCCCAGAGCCCCAGACTTTGACCAGCCACTCAGGTTGAAAAGGGTTAATAACCGTTTGCATAAATTATTAGAGTTAATGTAATCAGCCTTAAAGGCGATCTGCAAAGGCAGGAAAAGTTGAGTTTGTGCCTTTTTGTTGCTTCTTTACAATGTACAAAGAACTGAAAAGTCTTGGGGGGTTTTAACTTTATTTTTTCAAAGGGATTTATTGCTCCTTCAGGTTTTGTCTTTTCTGGAAAATTCTATGAGCTACTGAACTCGTGGTATTATTTATAATATTACTGTAGTAAGCAAGTGAGACAAAGTGATTTTTATACATTGTTTAAAATCTGTTGCTTTTTGTTGATGTTGGCATTGAAAACACCTACCCAACTCAAACACCTTCCAAACTCTTGGGAGAAAAGAAGTCTTTTTAAAGATCCAACACCTTCATTTAACAGCTGAGAGAGTTCCCAATGAACTTTCCTGAGAAGTTCACCAGCAAAACTGGGGAAGACCAGACCAGACATTCCTGATATTGCCAACATAAAATGCAGAGATAATTTATTCTGTGAATAAAACCTTTAGGCCTTGCTCATACAGTATAGAGGCACAGACCTGACTTTGTATTAAATTTACAGGTCCCCTTTGAAAAATGTTACTCCCCCTTGAAAAGTGCAATTGGAGTAAATCCAGCCATGCCTTGGCAGTCACAGTAGCGGAATCAGTGTGGTTTCCCTGTCTGGGGAAGGGGGCAGGAAGAGGGAGGGGAATGCAGAGGGGCTGCACACTTCCTACAGAACGGATCCGGTCCTGCACCACTAAAGTCAATTGTCCATTGGCTATTGACTTCAGTGGATGCAGGTGCAGGCACAGCGATTGCCCAGCTGAGAAGGTGACCCCTGTATGGCTTTGCAGAGGGTGCACAGAGGGAGGTTCAGGCACTATGGATCTTCCAGGGCAGCATGGCGGCAGAGAGTTAGTTACTTCACCCATGGGTTGAAAGTCTCCATGGAGCAGCGCCACAACTGCTACTCAGGGTGGGTAGTTGGTTCTTGGATTTGACTCTTAATGAATTAATTAGACGGTCTAATTATTTTCCAGAGACAAACAAGCATGTAATAAGTGTATGCTTTACGTTAGTTATTAACCCTGTAGGTGTATGTCACTGTCATAAATGTAGCACTGGGGTAAGTGCATGGTGATGGCTGAGTTGCATTTTCAACAAGTCACGTGAACACTAAATCATGGGACAATTATGAGCCCAATCCTGTAATACACCGAGCACCTTCAACCCCCAGTTGATGTCAGTGAAAGGAGAGGACGAGCAGCATTGTATAGGATGGGTCCTGATTTGGCAAGGTACCTATGCACATGCTTTAACATAAATCACATGAAATTATTGGAACAATTCACTTGCTTAAATCTAGGCATGTGTGTAACTAACTTGCTGAGCCAGGGTCTAGATCTGGCAGCAAGAGACTCCTCTGGTGTAAGGGGATTCTCCAAAGGCAGAGCTGGCGCACACAGCCACCTACTCCCCACCTTTCAGGTGTGGGGAGAGAAAGACTGTGCAGCAGAGGAAGGGAGGAAGTGGGGAGCATAAAGATGCTTACTAACTGCCAGTATGAGGGTGACATTGCAGGGATTTTCATGTCTGGTGTGCCTGTAGGTTGTCTGTCTTTGCACACCATGCAGCCCTCCAGCTGAGAGGCAGCTAGTCCAAACGCCTTCCAAGGTAACAAAACGTTCAGGTACAGCTGAAAGTCCCAAAGAATCAACCTATCGCGTGGGCCCTGTGCGTAACACTTTCCTAGGGTTCCACTGCCTTTCCCTAGCTCTGGTCTCCAGCATGGTCCTACCAACCGATGCCTCCAACAGTTTCTGATACTTCAGGTCTTCACAGGAGCAAGCCAGCAAACATGCTCCCTCACTCCGGCATCTCACCCGTCCCAGACAGAACTCTCGCAACCTATTTCTAAGACCCAGGTATCTGCTGAGTTATCACCTGATCCTTCTTTAGTCTGGTCCTCTCTGGCTGACAGGTAACTATATAATTACCACCTAGGAGCAGTGAATGTGCCTAAATGGCCTTTAACCCTTGATCATGTGTGAAAGACAGTCCTGCATTAGCTCTGATTGAGCTAATGTGCTTAAAGCAGAGGATAGCCAAGGAGGTGGGAACAATGGGAGGGGCTAGCTGCCCCAAGTATGTAACTGGTCATACCCATAGGCTTGCATCACTGCAGCTACACTCTATTTTTAGCACACTGCCTCAGTCAGAGGTAGCACAGGTATTTCTTCTCAAGCTGGGGATTTATACCTTTCCGCTCTAGTGTAGACATGCCCTTAGACTCACTTGTCCCCCATCTCCCTCAAATGCTGCACCAAATGCAGCTCTGCTGCGCCTGGCATTTAGAAACCTCGGGCTGAACTGCCAAATACTCACTCTAGTACCAAACCATAGTGTGGCCAGCCCATTTAAAGATAAATACATCTTATTCCCAACACCAGCCCAGTCTATAAGGAGATCACTCCTTTTTTTTATTCTTGTTCTATTAATTTTTGTAACATAAAGGGAGAAAGCATAAGTGAAGAAAGGTACCTGAAAGCTCCTGTTCATTGAAATGGGAAGGGACTGATATACTCAAAAGTATACCTTACTCACACTGGGAAAACTTGCTCACACAAAGCAATTGAAATTACTGGACAACTCCTGTGAATAAGTGCTCAGCAGCCTAAATAAGGGTTGCATAATCAACCACACTCATTTTAAATAGCACTGTAAATTTTCCCTCAGCTAGAATGACAAAGAAAGTCCTTATTAGTTTACCAGGATGGAAGAGACCCTGTTAGGCCATCTAAATAACTACACCTCTTTCCATTCATAGAGAACCCTGAAAACTCTGCAACAGGGGATTGAAACTGCTAGATAAATTGGCATCAGTTCCTACACTAATGTTATTTATATATATATATGCCTCTGCTTTTTGAGGCAGGGCGAACAGGCCTATCCCTTGGAAGAACCTACCAAACTCCAAATTTTTAATATTAGGAAAATTGAAGCTTTATTACACATTTTATGAAGACTTTGCAACTTCACTTCAAACAGTATTTCTAGTCCATGTACAAGTCAAAAGCCATGATCAGATGGATTCAACAGTTTGAAATGACCTAGCCAAAATTCTGAAAACTCAATTTTTTTAAAAAACTTATCCCATGGTCTCCTAATTTTTGTGTGTTGATAACACCACCTTTCATTTGATTATCTCAGAACACCTCACCAACTCTAATTTGAAAGATTTAATTGCTTTTGACTGGTTGATTTTGCTTAATGGTGGTACATACAAATATTTTATTTGGTTTCAGGCAAGTGGGTTTGGACCCCCACAACTCCTCTGAGTTTCACTGTGGGTTTCAGGTTATCTCAATACAAATTAATGAATTTTACTTAGCTTCATACACTGAAATGATGTGAAAATACAGATTTTGCACAATTTTGACGAGAAAAGAAAATTACCAAGGATCACTTGAAATTACCAAAGTTCACTCTAATCTAGCCCAATATTTATTGGAAAGGTCTTGAACCTTAGCAGATCTTTTAGCAAAATGAATCTGAATTTTAAATGTCAATTAAAACCTGATGAGTTTTTCACCAATTTAATTACCCTAAATTTGCCTAAGACGTATCCTCCAAACTGCATTTAATCTATTTTATCCCACCACAGATTTCTACATAGTTTCCAATTAAATTTGGCCTGACTTCAAAATATAACTTCCAATTCAGTGGGTATTGCCTATTTACCTAACTGTGACTGAAAATTGGCTAAATAGACATGGAAGAGCTATCATTTGAACCTTGAGCTAATTTGTTGGCATGACACTGCAACCACAATTTGAATTACAGCTGGTCATGATTTGTCATTCAAAAAAAAAATCTTTAAACAAAATTATTTTTAAAAAACAAGCTCCAGTTTTTCACCAGTACTGAAAATGGACAAAAATTCCATTGTTGAAAACCAAAAGTTTTTCTGCCAAAAAAACAGTGCATTTCCATTATTTTTTTAATTAAAAAAAAAGACTTCTTTAATTTCAGTCAAAAATGTTGATGAAAAATACTTACCATTTTCCAACCATTCTCTAATTTCAATATACTTTTAAATTTCAATATACTTTTAAAAACCAAGCCCAAGAGTGAGGAAAATTGAAAGGTGGCCTTATGCCACTTATACATAGGATCAGGGCCATTATTCTTATCTGTCGCATCCTCCACTCACTCACAGGTCACTAATGATCATTCTATGTTTCAGTGATAAAGCCCCTAAGTTTCTCTTCAGTATAATTTCTGATTTCATGGCAGATTTCCTCAAAAAGTGTCTTGATTCACCTTTGAGTCACCTTCTATTTATCTTGAGAAATGTGAAATCTAGTCCCAAACCCATAGGAGATTAGCAGCAGGCACGAAGATTTCCTGGGGGAGCAGAAGTACTCTCATCATATGCTTTCCTCGGGGGCTGGCTGTTCCTTGCACTCCTCCACTAACTGTACTTATGGAATTTGTGGCTGTTGGATTTTTTAGAACCAACATTCAAATATAAAAGCTTCTTTGTCACACAAATTGTGAATTTTGAAGTACATTGCTGCTTCCCCAATGTTAATTAAACTGGCAATGACACCGACTGTGATTTCTCACAAGTACTGTATTTTTAGAAAGTTATACGGAACCTACAGTATTTCTTCTGTCATCTCTTGCAGAAACTAACAGCAGCAAACACCTCCTAGACAAGGAACTGTTTTTCTGATGAATACGAAAACTTCCACCTTCCATATATAACATTTAAAGTAGTGAGTACTTGTCCATCTGCCTTTTCTCTCTCATCACACCCAAAACCAAACAAAATAAGAAACATTTTTGGTCAATTGGTGACTGTGTTTTAAAATAGGATAATATTCCCAAAACATAATCTGTCAAGAGTAATTGTTTTAATGTGCACCAACACGTATTGTCTGGCTGTTTTCTGGCCACACCCCCATCTGAATACTCTGTGTGTGTCCATGAGCTCAATCCTGCAAGGTGCTCAGCACGCTTTTCCGGATCCTGCAACGCACATGCTTACCTTTACGCACTAGAGATGGCAACAGATTCACTAATGCTTAAATACTTTGTTGACTTTAGGTCAAACTGCTCAGAGCCTTGTAGGGCTGAGCCCTATATGAATAGAATGCCCAAATCACGCTTTCGCCAACCCCACCCCCCCACAGGTCACATGTTATCTGTGCCATAAAACAAATGGATACCTCCTTTCTTTTCATCACCAAAGATAAACTACAGGAAACGCTTCACATATAGATCACGTACTCTATGCTGTCTTCCTAACAAGTACAAACCATTTAATCAGAAAGTTAAAGGATCAAGTAACTGAAGCAAATTTATCAAAGCAAAGGCACAGAAATTTCAATTAATGGTGGTTGGCATCATACAAATTGCTCCTTTTCTGAAATTCATGTTAAAAATGATCTTCAAAGGGACTATTCAACAGTTTCATTTATACATTTGTATAATTATAGCCCCCAGACTTATCTCTCAAAACCTTCTTTATTTTCCATTCAAAAAGGAAGGTTGTAGAGCTTTTATTTTCAGAAGTGCAACTAAGTTCCTATCCTGAAGCTTATGTTGATAGAATAAGAACCAGGGCAAGGCCAGTAAAGAGTACAAAGAACCTAGTTTTGTGTTTAATTTTTTTTTCTTCACTTGCTAAGAATGACAATTACAGGTTGATATGAATATATGGACTCTGAAGACAGTATATTATATAACATACTTCATTTTTTTCAGCGACAATAACCTTCTGCTACCCCATGCAAATGTAAATCTTAAAGCATTCACTTTTATTAGAAGAAAATAATCTTGCTTTCAAAACAGGCAGGCCACAGTAGCCCAAAATAATCTGTGTGTGATGGAAAATGCTTCAGCATTAAGTCTCTAGTTATTCCACGCATGTGTACAGTATGTATTAAATGCATAAATATTTCTTACAGTTTTATACATGCTCTTTTACTACGTTGTACACCAACATGGGGTTTAGGAAAGTTTTTGCATGTCTCCGTTGTTCATTTAATACCGAAGCACAGTGCCAAAAATCAAATAATACTGAATGAACTGAGATGGTTAGACACTCATGTGTCTGGCTTTACATACACAACATAAAATTTCCAAAGTGTATTTATAAGACAGAAAGACAGAGTGGCTGAGGGGGGCTTCTCTTTCATATTTTCTGAGCTAATAATGTTGCAGATTTGTTACAAGTTTAAAACTTTCCATGCCTGAAACCTTTTTGAAGAACTGTAAATAAAAGCCATCCTGTTTAGTAGTGATAAATGTTCCCTTCCAAATTCCAATAATAACTGAGCTTAGTCACAGCAATTTCCACTAAAAAAACAAAGCAAAACAAAACAACCCTTTTGATGATGTTTAGACACACATCATTTTTAAGACTTGGAAATAAAGACTTGGATTAAAGCCAGTCACTTGAATGCGGCGATATCCATTCCAATAAGATCTTTTATAGTTATTACTATGCGCTTGTCACCAAGATCTACAGATCTTCTCTCATTTCTTTACCATTGAAAAATAAAATTATTTTTCAGTATTTAGCCTGCTTCTGTGAGATATTATGCTTTTGTACAAGGTATTATTTAACCTGCTCTTCTAAATAAATCTATAGAAGTCTTAGTCTCAAAATCAAAATGCCCATTTTATCTCCTTTATCATCTCTTTGGTTGGAACATACACTGAGCTCCTAACATTTCCTGTTCCTCATTGAATCATAAGTCCTTAAAGAATCTCTTAATTGTTATAGTGGAAAAGGGATTTTTTACCATAACCCACAATAATATAAAAAGAACAGGAGTACTTGTGGCACCTTAGAGACTAACAAATTTATTTGAGCATAAGCTCAGCTACAGCTCACTTTATCGGATGCATGTAGCTCATGAAAGCTTATGCTCAAAGAAATTGGTTAGTCTCTAAGGTGCCACAAGTACTCCTTTTCTTTTTGCGGATACAGACTAACACGGCTGCCACTCTGAAACCAACCACTATAATATGTATTCATACTGTGATGTGTGCTCATTCAGCATAAAACTAGTCTGAAGGGAAATTGAAATGTATTAAACAGATTCTAATAATTATATCTGAGTACAAAGATTAATGGCCTGATTTTTCAGGCCCAGTGTAACAAGGTCCTCACTTCTTGCACCTACAGAATGATGTCATTTGGATGTCTAAGTGCCTGTTCTGATTGCAATTTGCTCATGCAAAAGAGAGGTGGTCCAGCCTTTAAAATCTAGCTCTAAATCACTAAAAATATTATCCAAAATATAACAAACAAGAGTAAGTTACAGGTATCTTGACAGTGTGGTGATATAGTTTAGGATGCACAAGTCACAGATTCCATTTGAGTGTGTGAAACAGGAGACTTAAAATTTATTGTAAGGAAATTCTCATTATGAATTTTCTATGATACACAAATGAGAGCCCTGTGCCTGAGTGACAGTGCCTTCTGCTGGTGAAATGAGAGACGAGAGCTGTATAAGAGCTGCATGCATCTGTCCGTTTTGGAGAGCAAAAAGAGTTTGACTGAGTGGACCAGGCCTCATTTGTATTTCAGTTTTGTGACAGTTTGAGGCATCTTGGTTAAAATTCAGTTATGTTTTGAGTTTGGGGGCCATGAAATGCAATTGACCTTGTTGGGAAATACAAGGACAAAACATCAAAAGCAAATGAGCCTGGGTCAGCTGACAGAGACTGTTGTCAGGCCCCGTTGGGTAAAGAAGTCCAAGACACAGCAGCTCAGGAAAAACTGGGGAGAAGATTCCTGTCTGTGAGTTGGATTATCTCTCTAGTGATGAGGATTCTGCCAATGGTCGTAAATACCACTGATTCCTCCCTAGGAGCCAAGCATGCTGGCCAGTGCAGAGTGGTGGCAGTTTTAAGACAGTAACGGCACTTTGGTGGCAATGAGTGGCACAGAGCATCACCAGCAATAGCTTTCAGGCTGCTCAGCGCAGTGGTGGTGGTGATGTCAAGGAGATGGCTGGCTTAGAGTGGCGGTGGTGTCAAGGGGACGGGTGGCTCAGAACAGTGGCAGAACTAGGCAGCTTGGGCTGAAGCCATAGAGAGAGAGCAGCAGCCTACCCCTGGGACTCTGGTGTGGGCTGCCCTACTCTACCCAGCAATTAAAACTGAAATCACTCCTGCTAGGGTGGGTTGTAGAACCCCCACAGCAACTTAGACAGCACTGAATCCTGGGGCTTCTCCAACCGAGGACAGCTAACCGTGAGTGGGGAGCAGGGAAGCGGCCAGAACACATGAGCCACTCTCAGTGGCCAAAGAAGGACTGCTGTTGGGACAGCATGGGGGAAGGGAGAATTTGTTAATTGCTGGGCTTCCCAAATTCATACTGCTGTCTTCCTTCTTCTCTCCACTACCCACACTTCAAAAAAAAAATCTTTGTTGTAACCTGTCAAGGTTCCTTCCCCACTCTGAACTCTAGGGTACAGATGTGGGGACCTGCATGAAAGACCCCCTACGCTTATTCTTACCAGCTTAGGTTAAACGCTGCCACCACCAAACTGTTACAAAGAACAGGGGAAGTGCCCACTTGGAAACGTCTCCCCCCCAAAATATCCCCCCAAGCACTACACCCCCTTTCCTGGGGAAGGCTTGATAAAAATCCTCACCAATTTGCATAGTGAACACAGACCCAAACCCTTGGATCTTAAGAACAATAAAAAAAGTAATCAGGTTCTTAAAAGAAGAATTTTAATTAAAGAAAAAGTAGAAGAATCACCTCTGTAAAATCAGGATGGTAAATACCTTACAGGGTAATCAGATTCAAAACATAGAGAATCCCTCTAGGCAAAACCTTAAATTACAAAAAGACACAAAAACAGGAATATACATTCCATTCAGCATAACTTATTTTATCAGCCATTTAAACAAAACAGAATCGAATGCATATCTAACTAGATTGCTGACTAACTCTTTACAGGAGTTCTGACCTTCATTCCTGCTCTGGTCCCGGCAAAAGCATCACACACACACAGAGAACCCTTTATTCCCCTCCCCCTCCGGCTTTGAAAGTATCTTGTCTCCTCATTGGTCATTTTGGTCAGGTGCCAGCGAGGTTATCTTAGCTTCTTAACCCTTTACAGGTGAAAGGGTTTTTCCTTTGGCCAGGAGGGATTTAAAGGTGGTTAGCCTTCCCTTTATATTTATGACATAACCCCTGATTCATTGTTTGCAAAGGGAAGAAATTGCCCATTGGGGTGCCCAGGATGGGGTGTACAGTTTCCCAGGTTTCTTGAGCTAGTGCTAGTTAAGTCTTTAAGGAAACACCTAGAAAATTGAACTAGACTGTTTTCACTACCAGCAACAACTGGCCAAAGGGTTACACAAAGAGTAGCCATGTGTTTTCAGCCTCTGCATCGATTTTATTTCAAATTAATGAAAAATAAGGAGAAAAAAAGTAACGTCTCCATGAGACAACACAGTGTTTGCCTTACAAAAACCTATAGATCATGTTTTCCCCTTACCTCTAAATAGCTCTCTGCTTCCTGAACATTGTTCTGTATCATCAGACTGGATCTCTGGTTGAGCTATATCATTAAAAGAGAAGTTTCCATCTAGATACCATTACCAGTCATGCCAACAGGGAATTAGTCAACAGAATTTCTAAGAGCTATTTTGTATATTCATACATAGTAGATAGTGTAACTGACTCCACTGCAGGGAGTGGCTGTGATACACCAGCCTCTAGGTGTCTGGTAGTGTTCTGGGTGACCCACTCTCAACAGGTCCCCATCCAGCCCTTAAGAATATGGCTACGCTTTGAGCTGGAGATGGAACTTTCAGCTCAAGCGGACATAGCATGCTGGATTGTAGCTGTGGCGGTGTGAGCAGCTAACCACCCGAGTACCTACTTGTCTGAGATGGTAGGCAAGTACTCAGGCTGGCTAGCCCCTCTTGCTGCTCTCAGTGCCCCAGCTTTGCTGCTATACTTAGCATCCTACTTTGATCAGCACTGGAGCAGGTATGTCTCCTCCAGGCAGAATTTACACCTCCATCTCAAAGTGTAGCTATACTGTCTATTCCTCAAGCTAGAATTTATGTCTCCAGCTCATAGACATATCTTACAAATAGTCCATTAGAGATGTCTGACAGGGGGGCTTTTCAGTGCCAAGGATATGGCCAGCCCTCTTAATTAAGTGTAATTCAGCAAATGTTTGGTGTAGCAGAAATTCAAGGTGGTTCTTCAGGTTTAACAGCAGGACAAATGTGCTTGGTCCACTTTTGTAGCTCACCACACCCCCTTAACTCAGCAATATCTAGAGGGATGCCCATTAGCAGAAACATCTTTCTGGCATAGATTGCTGCATCTTCTCCAAAGGACTGGAAAGACACCTCTTTTCCGTTCTGCTACCTTTAAAACTGCTTTGTTCTCCAAATGATGTCCAGCATGGCTAATATTTCTTGACCAATTTTGTCCAGTATCTAGGAATGCACTGCTTGAACATTTGTCACATGCATTCGCAGGAGCAGAACCACATCATCGTAGACGTGCTCCATGTCTTCCATTCAGTTTGGTAGAAGAGAGGAGGAGCTGACTTCACTAAATGTGTGAAGGTGGTGTACACTACCAGCAACATGCAGCGAGGCAGCTCCCAGAGTGTTTCCTGCAAAGCACAGGAGTCTGGGATACCACCCCTGAAATGCCACCATGTACCAAAAGGGGAAGTGTGGATGCGGATATATGCCTGTACCCATATCTACCCATGGCCAGCACATGTGGATCCTCAGTGCAGGATACATGTGCCAGCTGTATACGGACAAGTAGCTGGGAATGCATGGAAGTGTAGACAGAGACTTAGGGCACAGCGGCTTCTTCCACCACCACATGCAGAAGAAAAGAAGGTTCTCTCCTTCAGTTTCAAGAGAGCAAGAAGAGGGACATCTGACTTGTACAGTAGCCTGGTCATGATGGCTCCAAGCTCCACAGCTGGCTAGTTTGTATGATGCCATCAGCAGCATACAGTACTGCTTCAGCTTAATATAGAAGCAAAGTGCACCTGGCAGCATAGTGCCTTGTCCTGCCCTGAGCCTTCCTATTCTGTATAGCTGCTATAGGGAAAGTATACTACAAGGAAAATCCTGCTTTCACCTTAGTGTAAGAGAAGTAGCAGCAAAACAATGCCAGGTATGAATCCTGCACAAAAAGCCATCCTACAGTTGCAGGGTGGAGCACAGTAGGCTGGCACAATGTGCTTTTGGGTGCTGTTTGCTTCTCTTAATCAGGAGCACAGCAGGCATGGTTTATGCATGCCAACCAGCTTTTTGGAAACTGTCATTTGCAATAACACCTGTCTATATGACTGAGTCAGATGAACATAAGGCATCTTGTGAGCAGAGGGCTTGGAGGATGACAATCAATGACAAAATGCACAGGGATAGCGAGGATAGGAGAAACAGACAGCAAGAAATTATAGCGCTGCTCAGAGAGCAAACAGACATGCTGCGGTCTCTGATTGAACTTCAGGATGAACACATCTATGCTTGCCACCCCCTTCAGCCCATAGAAAACTGGATTCTGGGACCTCCCTACACTCCCCAATCACCACATTCCACATATCTTCTAGGGCTGCAGCAGTACCCCAGCCACTCCACCCTGTGGGAGAGTACACAAAATGACAGCTGCACATATACCAACAAGGCTCTCTCAGCTGCATGTATGTTCTTGTGAATTCCCTGCTCCTTCCCCTTTAAAAATACTTTTCCCTGTATGTATCAAGTTTATTTCAACTTTAAATAGGTAGATTTGCATGAGTGTGGAATACAAGTCTATTTTTGGAAACTTAATTCATCTTTATTGGCCTCTAACATATGATGGCTGTAGCCAACATTCAAAGATAGTAATAGATGCATTTGTATTGTTATATTAGCGCACACACAGCACTCATTACAAGGTTCATAGCGTGGTGCAAAAACTATGCCAAGCACAGCACACTACAGCGACACACATTACTGTGGCTCATTGTTAAAATGCTCCTTCAAAGCCTCCCTGAGCTGAATAACTCCCCACTGAGCTCTTCTTATCCCCCCAATATCTTGCTGCTCAAAATCAGTGGACAGCTGATTCACCTCTTTGTTCCACCCCTGTGGAAACGTCTCCCCCTTTGTTTCACAGATATTATGAAGTGCACAGCAAGCAGCTATGACCATGGGGATATTTTCTTCACTGAGGTCTAATCTCGTGAGTAGACTGCACCAGCGACCCTTCAGACAGCCAAAGGCACATTCAACAATCATTCTGCACCTGCTGAACCTATTGTTGTAGTGCTTCTTGATGCAGTCCAGGTGGCTGGTACATGGCTTCATGAGCCATGGGAGTAAGGGGTAGGCAAGGTCTCCGTGAATCACTATTGGCATTTCAACATAATCCTCTGGTCTGGAAAGAAAGTCCCTGCTTGCAGCTTTCTGTACAGGCCAGTGTTCCTAAAGATGTGTGAATCATGCACCTTCCCTGACCAGCCTGCACTGATGTCGGTGAAACAATCCCAGTGATCCACCAGCACTTGTAATACTGTAAAAAAGTAGCCCTTTCTGTTGATGTACTCTGTCGCAAGGTGGTCTGGTGCCAAAATAGGGATATGCATGCCATCTGTCACCCCACCAGAGTTTTGGAACAGCATTGCTGGAAAACCATCCACTATTTCCTGCACATTGTCCAGAGTCACAGTCCTTTGTAGCAGAACGCGATTAATGGCCCTGCACACTTGCATCACAGCGATCCCCACGGTGGATTTATCAACTCCAAACTGATTCCTTGGTACTGATCAGTAGCAATCTGGTGTTGCCAGCTTCCACACAGCGATGACCACTTGCTTCTCCACCATGAGTGCAGCTCTCATTTTTGTATAGCTGCGCTGGAGGGCTGGGGCAAGCTCCTCACACAGGAATGTGGCCTTGCACATCCAAAAGTTCTGCAGCTACCGCTCGGAATACCTGCACAATAATGCAATCCCACCAGTCATTGCTTGTTTCTCAGGACCAGAACCAGCACTCCACTGTGTGAAGTTCCTCTGTGAATGCCAACAGCAATCTTTAATTGTTTCTTTCCATGGTGCACAGTAAGGCAGCCACCAAGGCATCATCATCATCTTCACAGCTCAAGAAATACTGCAGGATCAGGCATGTTGTGTTCGTAACGCTCAGTGCACTATTGAAGAGCAGTTCAGGATTCATGCTTGTCACAGAGATGGTGGACCCACAGGTTAGCAGGGCTCTTGAAAAGCAGCGAAAAACATAATAGGATGCCCCTGGAATGATGGAATGGAGAAAACTGCATGCTGGGATGCCGAACCCATGTTTCGAGCCACATGACTGCATGATTCCTTTGTGCCACAAGGCATGCAAACCCTTCCCAAAACACCCTGTGCTAGATGGTGGTGAGTTGCACAGTGGGAAGCTATCCATGGTGCACTGCTCTTGGCGTCGATGCTGCTACTGTGGACATGCACTGGCGACACAAGGAGCACAGTGTGGACATGCAACAGCAATTTAATTACTGTAGTGGCTGTAGGCTGATGTAACTTAAATCAACTTAATTTTGTAGTGTAGACAAGGCCTAAAACAGGACACATGCCTTAGCCAGCAGCTCACACCCCTTTAAGGCTCAGGTGCACAGGTGAATGTCTTAACTCTGCAGTCTTCTGAGTTGTCTTGCATATTAGGAAGAGAGTCTGTCTTAGTAATACTTCCTCTATTTGCCCCCCATCTACCAAGTACAGCACAGGGGAGGATGTAGCTCTTATTTAGTAAATATGCATTTAACTATTTTAGCCTAGGTATATGCTGAACAACTAGAGCAGATGGGCCTCCTACTGAATTCCAGGCCCAAAGAAGTTACAGAATTTGCCCTCAAGTTATCTGAATTAATCTCTCTGTTCCTAAAGTTTTCTTGAAGATGGAAAATTAAAAGCTGTTTTTGCATTACGTACAACTCTCCACTCAACTAATTAAGGAGAATGCTCTATAAGGCACCTTCTATGTAACACAGGCTTTCATATGCCAATTTCAGCAGCTGTCCAAAAGAGAACTTCAGTTAATGTTTCACTTTTGGGAAAAGGCTTCTTCTCAGCTGCCTGAACTCTCCCAACCCCAGTTACAGGCCAGTATCTGACAGACTTTGATTTCTGCTCCAAGAGTTCCTGTCTGTGTAAGGTTTCAGAGTAGCAGCCGTGTTAGTCTGTATTCACAAAAAGAAAAGGAGTACTTGTGGCACTTTAGAGACTAACCAATTTATTTGAGCATAAGCTTCCGTGAATGCATCCGATGAAGTCAGCTGTAGCTCACGAAAGCTTATGCTCAAATAAATTGGTTAGTCTCTAAGGTGCCACAAGTACTCCTTTTCTGTCTGTGTAAGAACACCCAGTCCCAATTAGTGCCAGAATGACCCCGAAGGAGAATGCATAATGGGTATAAAAAAGCATCTGGAGGGTTTAGAGAAATGGGGGAGTGTAAATTTTACACCTACCAAATTACCCCAGGTTGAGAATTTTTCACCTCTTTTTAAAGTAACAATTTGAGCTTTATGAAAAGAAGCTACATGGCATCTGAAGTTTGATACTGACAGGATATTCTTAAACCCTTTCTATTTTTTTAATCATCTCATCTCAGTGTGTCTCAGGAAAGTCACTATAACTCATTCTGACACCGTTTATATGCAATTCAAAGATCAACATAGCCGTTTTCATGAAGTTCAAAAGACATTATGGCTGCTTGGCTAGGAAACAAATATTTTGTTCACCAGTCAAAAAGCAAAGACTAAAACTCCCCCGCTAAAGATCCCACAAGGATAAAGTCAAAGAAAATCAACTATAATGAAAGAATGAAAGCGGACACTATTCCTTTGGGTTTCACGAAACCGCAAATGTGTTTTATAACACTTGGCCATGATCACAATTACCTATACTGTTATTGATGTTTGCTTGGCTGTGTGTGATAGTGTGTGTCAGAGAGACACACACAGCATGTATAAATTAATTTACTTGTGAAGATCTAATTCCTCCACCTGTTATAGTCTGTCTGCATCTTAAATTCTCATCAAGTGTTGCCAATTAGTTCTCAGAATGTAATTGAAGAATGAAAACAGAAGAGCAAAATGTCTGATTTATAGATTGAATTGGTTATGCCCAGCGATTTTTTTGGTGCTGGCTTAAATATTCAGTTATTAACTTGATTAAATAATTAAATGCTTTTACAAATATGTCAGCTGGTATTTCACATCAATTTCCTACCAGTGACTGGAACTTTCACTTACCCTCCAATTAAAACACAGGAGAGCATCATTCTTTTCACTGCAATTAAGTTAGCGCCTGTCTAACCTTGATTTAAAACACACCCAAGTGATGGAAATTAACAATCATGCATTTAAAAATTTTAATCAAGGACTGGTTAAAACTGTAATTAGCACAGTCAAAGGCTAATAATGTTTGTATATACCTTACAGTTGTTAAATAAAAAGGATTAATTGTGCTGAATGTGATGTAGATCTTTGTGAGCACAGCTGAAAGGGTTTATTTCAGAGGAAACCCCCATGTATTTAAAAGATTACTTACCTTCTTTAAATACAGTTTTGCGACAAATTGCCAGAGTACACGATGTACTGGCTTTTGCAGCACTAAATCTATATTTACTAAAGGATAAGAATTTAAGAAATCCCAGGATCAGGACAAAGCCACTTGGCTCAAATTGTAACTGGGGGGGAGAAGAGAAGAGAAATTAGAGAACATTGTGGGGGAAGGGGAATAAAAGCTATTGGAATCGAGGTGAAGCAACTGAGGCCTGGTCAACAATACGGGGTGAGTTGGCCTGAGTTACGCAACTCTAGCTATGTGAATAAAGTAGCTGGAGTCGATGTAGCTTAGGTAGACTTACTGCTGTGTCTCAACTGCACTGGGTTGATGGGAAAAACTCTCCCGTCAACTTACCTTACGCTTCTTGTTCCGGTGGAGTACCAGAATTGACGGGAGAGCGATCTGCGGTTGATTTAGTGGGTCTTCTAGACCCGCTAAATTGACCCCCGGTCCATCGATCGCTGCAGCATCGATCCCCAGTAAATGTTGATGTACCCTGAGATAAACATTAGTCTGTGGAAAAGATAACTGCTGTGTGGAACAAGGAACTCTCCTTAGAATCAAGGAACAACTTGCTATCAGAGCTGGACTTGTTTGTTTTCCTTACATCTGTTTGCATATTTACTCTCCATACCTGTCTAATTTACTCTCTAGGGGCCCAATCCTGCATTCCTTGCACACCCCAAACTCACATGGATGTCTGTGCAATCTCTGTCTATGACACTGAAATGCACTCCTCACCACGGTCTGGGTTATAACCTTGGACAGGCACAATCTGGTGCCTGCTTATCCCCTGGCTCCTGGGGAGAAATAGTCTATGCCATTCATTTTGTTGGTGCAGATTACTTTCCTCTCTGCTCCATCTCTGATGTAATGACCAGCACATTAGCAGGAGGGGCTAACCCAAGACTCCCCCCATAACCCACTCACCTACACAGTAGTGGGGTAGCAACCTGGCAGCAGCTGCTTCTTCCCTGTACAGGCTCCAGAGATTCAGGTAGCTCACTAAGGAGAGTAAAGTGGCTGTTCCCTTACTTTCCTGCATGAAGTCCCCTCACGAATCCATTGTGTCTAGGAGTCAGTGGGAGTTTCAGGTGCCCAAGGAACACAGGCTCTTCCACATACAGTATTGCCATTAGCATGTTCTGTTACACAAGCAACTCCAAAGTCCTATTTAATTTTAAAATCATCTTCAGTTTCATTCATCATAGCTATACAAGTACAATAAGGAAGCCCCTAGCTTCAATCAGCTGATTTTAAAAACAAACACGTGGGCTATTTTAAATTTTTTATTTTGGTATAACCTGGAAAGTGTTTGATTATTTTTAAATCCATCCATCTAGATATTTATGAAGCCTTCATTATTGCAGTATCTCAGTGCACCCCCAAGTTAAAAATGATGACAATGCTTGTTCTCACACTCTCTCTACATGAATCTGTAAGATTGAGGGTACTATTACCAGAGGGTGAAGAGGTGTGCTTTCTCTTTAGCTCTGAAAGTAGTGTCATTAGTGGTAACTTTCATCTGACAACAAGTTCCCCAGTCTTAAAACCTTTATAGGAGCCAAGGTGTGTCTCATGCTCATAAGGCTCCGCATTGTGGTCAACAGTATCAATGTTCCTCGGGAAAGTAGCAGTCATAGATACAGATGGAGATGCTCTGTTACATAGACAGGCTCAATTGCAGAAAACAACTGCTGGGGGAGCATGCAAGCGTCCTCTGTGGCATTTCCTGAACTTTGGAACTTGCTCTGCCACCCCTCAGCCTGAAACGCTCTTAGTTTATTGACCTTCAGGGCCTGCTGCTGTTTACGATCTGTGAGAGATTGGGAGGACTTTTGGCTGTTTATCCTGTCGAAGCAGGAAATTCCAAGTGGATAGGAGGAAGCAGTGGACATGATACATCTGCACTTCAGTAAGGCTTTTGAAACAGTTCCAAATGACATTTCCATAAACAGAATAGGGAAATATGGTCAAAATGAAATGATTGTTCACAAGGAGTAGTTATCAATGGTGTCAAACTGGACAGACATATCAAGTGGGGTCCCATAGGGATCAGTTCTGGGTCTGGTACTAGCCAGTATTTTCAGAAACACCTTGGAAAACAACATCTAAAGTACACTTATAACATTTGCAGAGGACACCAAGCTGGGTGCGTTTGAAAGCACTCTGAAGAACAGGGTTAACAATTCTCCCTCATCCCCAAGCACCCACCCCAGTACCTCTGGATGTCCTACTACCAAGGTCACTGCCCCAATTTCTCCTTTGGGCCCTAGAAAGGTTCCACAAGAGGCTCTCTGGCCTCATTAATATCCCTCCTTGGGACTAGTTTATTACAAACACATAATGCAAATAATCCATTACAGAAGTCCCAAATAATCCCCAGTGCATATAGTTACTAAAATCCCATGCTACCCAATTCATTGACATAGCACATATTATACTCTGGCATCTCTCATCACACTCAGGATCTTCTTTGGTCCCCTTCTGTCCTTCTACCAGGACAGCCACCCCAGCTGGAGTTCAAACTTGCTCTTCCAAGTGGGAACCCCCAGAGTCTCTATGCTGGGAGCTTATCCTCCCCAGGGGAGCATCCATCACTCCTCTGTTCTATTAACCTCTCACCTCATGCAGACCAGCGGATAAGTCCCTGTTCTTCTCCCCTGTCTTCAGCCCTCTCCAGCCTCTGCCTCCAGCTCAGAAATCAGCTGGCAACTCCCTCTGCTGCTCTCCTATCTTCAGCCATTGCTCTGCAGCTTGGGGAGATCAGCCAGTAAAGACCTCTGCTACACTTGTGCTCTCAGTCTTCCTTCAGGGACCTCTCTCCCTCTGCTTTTCCCTGAGCCTTTATAGCCCAGCTGGTGCCCCGCTCTTTTACTGGGTCAAATGGGGAGCATCAGTAGTGGCACAGGGGCTCTGACCCAGCTTCATTTAAAGGGGCCAGCCACCCTGTGACAGACAGGTTTAGAATTTGAAATGATCTTGATACACTGAGGAACTGGTCTGAAATCATTTACATGAAATTCAACAAAGACAAGTGCAAAGTGCTGCACTTAGGAGAGAAAAATCAACTGCACAAATGTAAAATGGGAATACCTGGTTAGATGATAGTACGACAGAAAAGCATCTGAAAGTTGGTGCAGATTGCAAATGGAATGAAAGTCAACAATGTGATTCTGTTGTGAAAAGGGCAAATGTCTTTCTGGGGTGTATTAACAGAAGTGACCATATGTAAGACACAGGAGGTAATGGTCCCACTCTACTTGGCACTTGGTGAGGCCTCAGCTGGAGTATTGTGTTCAGTTTTGGGGACTATCGTTTAAAAGAGATGTGAACAAATTGGAGAGAGAGTCCAGAGAAGAGCAAAAAAAATGATAAAAGGTTTCGAAAAAAATCTGTGATGAAAGGTTGAAAGAACTGGACATGTTTAGTCTAAAGAGAAGGCTGAGAGAGGACATGATAAAAAGTCTTCAAATATGTAAAAGACTGTTATAAAGAGGGAAATGATCAATTGTTTTCCATGTCCACCAAGGATAGGACAGGAAATAATTGGCTTAGTTTACTGTAAGGATAATAGGAAAAACTTGCTAACTATAAGGCTAGTTAAGCACTGGAACAGTTTACCTAGGGAAGTTGTTGAGTCCTCTGTCATTGGATGGTCCAGGTATATTTAATCCTGCCTCAGCATGGGGTGATGGACTAGTTGACCTCATGAGGTTCCTTCCAGACCTATGATTCTATGAATATCACAACATTCTTACATATAGTAGTGGCTGAGTTATTATATATGTTGATTAACATGTTGAGGTAAAGGGTTTGGTCAATTTTTATAACTATATTTTTAAATGGGTCGAGGAGCATCTGCTGCAGAGGATAGATTATGATCTGTACTGAATGACTGTAGAAATCCAAATAATATCATAGTACAATTCACAGCTTCCCCAGTAAAGGTCTGTTGTTTCCTATTTCAATTAAGAAATTCAGTGGAGATGCTGCACAACTAACATTTCTTTCTAAATAAACAACTAATGAAGCCTCTCTGACTAATAAGCAGCAAGGCTCTGAGTGAGAAAGTCCCCAAGTCCTAAATGCAGGGTGAAGTCTGACTTGGCATCTTCACGTCACACTGTTTTGCTCTTTGCTGAAGACTTTGAGGGTTAAAGACAACACCAACCTTAATTCTGTATTAGGAAATGTGTCACAACTTTAACATTATTTCAGTTTAGCCTTCCTATTTAATTGTAGATTATATTTCTTATGAAGAGAGCTTTTATTATGGTTTTCATTTCTTTTTGTTTACATTTTCACATTAATATTTCCCCACAAATCTGTAATGTAGAGGCTCCTTCTAGGACAATAATGTTAATGGCATACACTATGCTTCTGTTCCACTACAGTGTATGTTTTTTAACAACACAAAGTGCCCATTTTGCAGATGCTCTTACAATCTCACACTCCTATTCTTGTCAACATTCTGCAGTGATACTCAACCTTGACTTCTCTCCTAGCCCAAAGGGACTTCAAGAGAGAGTAAAATATTTAAATTAATTGAGTCTAAGGGCTACCATCACAATCTCATGGCTCAGATGAGAATGGTCACAACCATAGCCCAGTCAATGCAAACTAATAGAGTGCTCACAGCTAAACAAAACAAAAACAGCAAGACATAGAAGAGCAGATGTCTACAAGAGGAATTATTCCCCAATTTGTCATTATTGAACTGTCCAGTGACATGATGTCATTAGAGATCACAGAAGGATTGTAAAAGGGATAACTTGCAGGCAGCAAATCTGTCTGTATGGCTTAACTTCACAGTGAGAGCAGGTGGGGACACTGCAGCCTTTTTCAACAGAGGGAATTCACCCTATTTGAGCTGAGTGTTTTTTCGTGAACATGGCTATGAAAATATATGTTGAGCAATCTCATTACATTGCAGAGCACGAATTCATTGCCATGAGATAGTTGAAGAGTCCTCAGGAATCCTTTCTGAGAGTTCATAGAAGTCATCCCAGGAAAGACCTTTATTTCAAGGAATTTTTAAAATAGCTCCTTTGGACAAACACAAAGGGCCTGAATAAACGCACAATGAATTCTACAAAAAGCCTGAAAGTTCATCTGTTTTGCTAATTAGAATGGACTAGAGGGCAATGCCTTTATTCAGACTGAGTAACGCTTGGGTATGAGGTAGGGTTCCCAGCATCCTGAGAAAGGTTAGAAGCTGTCCCGATAAAAAGGAGTTTGGATTTCTTTCCCCCCCCCATCCCCACCCTGATTAAATACCCTGTTTTCTCTGTTAGGGCTAGTCAATATTTTCTGTCAAAACTGTTTTCTGACAGAAAGTTGGGTTTCAACAGGGTGGAATTTTTCATGAGAAGTATCTGCTCTTTGTGGAAAATGTTGACTTGTCATTAAAAAACAACACCTGAAAACTGAAATATTTAATCTGATAACCAATTTTTCCCATGGCGTAAATAACCCCTTTTTTTTTTTTAAATCAAGCTCTATTCGCTATTTTCGTTTCCCTACAAACTATCCTGATTCCCCCCGACACTCATAATTCTAATTAGATACAGTGGCACCACTAGTGAGAGCAGATCTCTATTTAATTCTCCTACTACTGTATTTGGGAGGTTTTGCCTCATAGCTGTAGTGAATGTTACAATTAGCCTGTTGGTGAATTGGATAATATCTGCTATTTAGACTCCTAGGAATATATAAACTTTTTAATTTTTTTTCCTCTGAGGGAAACAAGTGGCAGTATGGTAGGCATTCACACTGTGATGTTTAACACCACCAGGGGGAAGGTTATACAGGGTGCAAGGAAATGATCTAGTGTTTTCAGGAAGATTGCTGTTATTTCCCCAACATTTCAATACTTGATTAAAAAGTAAAGTAGATTATGAAAACACAAGATCCCAACTGTCTACATACCTTAATGCAAGCTCTGACCATCTCAGCCAGGAGAAATACTGTTGTAACTAGCAGTATTTGCTGTTTAAATTGTGAATCATCCAAAATTTGATAGATGAACAGCTTCCTACACACATGTAAAATAATCCTGTTCTGCTTCTCACTAGCCCCTTCTTTGGTCTCATAATTGCCTGTGATTGAGGAGTACAGAGCAGCTGTTTTAATGCCAAAGATTTTGCATTAGGCTCCTTTTCTGGAGGCCCATGAGGCAACAATTGATATAGGTACTATTTTAACTTTACCTCAGAAATTGGTCCTCTTGGGTTCCAGGGAGGTGGGCGGGCATAAGCCCACCCACAGCTAAAGGACCCTCCCCCAGCCTATGGGGAGGATCCACTGAGCCCAGGACTCAAATAATTATGGGGCGAAACAGAAAAAATAATAAAGATAGGTGTGACGGTCAGAGAGTCAAAAGTAGGGTGATTGGAGGGCATTTTTTTTTAAGATTAAAAATTTTCCCATGTAAAAGGCAGCAAAAGTGACCCACTTTTTAAACCCTCTCTTTTTGCTAAACTAGCAAGGAGGAAATATTTTAATCTGGCCCACCCACAGCAGCAAGGTATAAACATTTGATTGTGTCCCACAGCCAGAGCTATTTTAGGTTTTAATTATATGCATTCTCCTTGCTCATTAGCCACATACTACTGAAGTGCAAGACAAGTAGGTGATTCATTGCTGACACATGGCCTTTCATGAGCAGTCATTAATTAGCAGACTAACACTTGGGCATAACTTGGTGAGGAGGATCAGCAACAGAACTCAAATCAGGGTTTTTCCCCCACTGTTGGAGGAGCCCCAATGGCTTTCAATATCTGCTCTCCCATCCAAACTCAGTCCTCATCAGTTGAATATTAAGAGCCAGAACCTGACCAGGAGTTGCACTGACTTGTGCTAGCTGAAGATCTAGCCCTGCAGGATAAGAGAGATCCAAGCTGGAGCAGCAGGGAGCCTTTCCCCTCTGCAATCAAGGGCTGAGGATGAAATTCTCTCTCCAGCCACAGAACTAGCACAAGGACTATACCTTCTTCCAAAAGAGGGTTTAAGTGGTTCTGGATGGGGCTTAATTGTACCCTTAGGCCCACGTTCAACAAGGTATGTAGATGCCTACATCCCAGTTTTAGCTCCACTGCAGTCCACAAAACTCCTGCCAAACCAACCTAAATTTCCAGAGTAACAGTTCCATGGTGGATACATATTGAAATAGTCATTGAAGGTGAAGGGAGGGAAACGAGCCAAAGTAGGTGTTTCTCTGTAGTCCAGAGGTTAGAGCATTCACCTGGGAGGTGGGGAACCCTGGGTCCTGTCCCACTGCTCCCATCACTCTTTCATTATTTATCCACAGTGGATCAGCTTCAACAGGAGAGACTGAGGATGCCCCATTTCAGAATATCCCATTACTCAGTGGTTCACACCCTCTCCTAAAGCGTAGAAGACCGTTCGCACCTCTGGCAGAGAGAGGAACTGAACCTGGGTGTTCCACACCCAGGCAAGTGCTGTAACCACTGGCCTAAAAGTTATACAGGAGGGGATGACACATACACACACACACCCTGGCCCAGCCATTTTGTATGGGTTGTACCTAACTCATTCCCGTAAGAAATACCTCAGCTGCCTCACTCTAGTTGGCAGGTTCCCCTGTGTGGATTGCTAAGCAGAGATAGGCACCTCCCTGCCACACAGACTTAGGCACCTATCTCTAAGAGGGGGTGGCACTTAGGACATACCCCTCTCATTGGCAAGTCCCATTGGCTAGTTTAGGCAGCTCCCCATGTGGCTTTTGTGGCTCACACTTTAAGGCACCTATTTCTCCCCATAAACCCGCATGGCTGGCCTGTGTCAGCCGACTCACGCTCATGGGACTCGGGCTGAGGGGCTGTTTACTTGCAGTGTAAATGCTTGGGCGTCAGTCTGGGCTTTGGGACCCGCCCCTCTTGTTGGGTCCCAGAGCCCAGGCTCTAGCCCAAGCCTGAATGTCTGCGTTGCAATTAAACAGCCCCTTAGCCCGAGCCCTGTGAGCCTGAGTCAGTTAACATGGGCCAGCCTTGGTGTTTAATTGCAGTGTAGGCATTATTCTCCCCCCCCACACCCCACCAACTTTGTTAAACTGAAGTTTAAGTTGAGAAAAATATCAGCCAGAAAAAAGTAAAAAAAAATTGGACGCTCCACTGAAAAACATTGAAAGTGTATTTCAGTAGGAGTTGTGTTTCTAACTCATCTTGGGGCTTTTCAAAATCTCATCCTACATTTATTAAGACCAACTGGACTATTACCCCAGTGAAATTAGTGACAGTAGAAAATGATTTTGGGAGTATTTCAAGCTGTCACTAATGTGTATTAAGGTTACAGAAAAAAATTCTGAAATATATTGTGTTTAAGATATATTATATGATCACGTACTTGAAAGCTGTTCTAATGCATGCATACAAAGGGACAGAGTTAAGGTTGCATATGCAATTGTAGCTTTGTCCCTTCCTATCTTTTGAGTGCCTAACCAAGCAATCTTAATGCTCTATTAACATAGTTTTTATAGAGAGATATATGGACTAAATAATGGTGTACTGATGACGCTTATATCAGTATGAGTTTCAGGTGCAGTTTAAAGGAGATGCAGCAGAATGGAGAATCTGGCTCAGTGAGAAGGACCGATAGGCTAGGCTGGGGGTGGGAGCCTTAGCTCAGCCAACTCAAACCTAAAAACAAAAGTTCAAACTCTGTTTGAGCCCAAGGCAAAAATGTGGTTGGATTTTCATGTTTATAAATAGTTTGCAAAGGACTGGATGGTCCAGGAGATTGGTAATATCCTAGAGAGCCTGTTATTCTAGGTAACAAGTTAGATTGCCCAGCACGTTACCATCAGAAGCACTGTTTACCTACCCAAGATGGTGGGATCAGTGAGGCTTTGCATAGGCAGCTATTTAACATTGTCACAGCAGGCATCAATTGGTAGTTTCAAAAACACAGGCCAAAGATTTCATGGACATGAACCAACTACATCCTTACATTGAATGATGGGTCGCTCAAGAACAGAAGGGAAGCTCATTTATGCAGCCAGGCAGAGATTCAAATAGGACTTAATCATATGCTTAAGTTCCATTTCTGAACTGGATTGCAATACCATTGCGGATGGTGTACATCGTTTTGTGGATAAACAGAAGAGCTGGGCTTCCAATGCGAATATTCTAGCATCACTCACCAAAGCTAAAAATAAGTTGAAAGTCTTGGTCAGGGACTATAAAAGATGTGTATTTAAAAACCAACCAACCACTGAATGCAGTGTAAAGATTCATCAAATGATTGTTTTTTATTCTGGCACTTCCACTGAAATCTTCATTTTTCACATGCTTAGCAACTTTAAAAACTATGTAACAAGTAGAAAACAGAGGCTTAATTCCCCAACATGAGGATCAGTTCTGTGAAAAGCTGGGAAACGCTATTATTTAACTTTTTGAATTAAATGAAACAAGTGTATTCCCATTTGGCACAGTCTGGGGTGTATTTAAGGCATCAATAAGGGAAGAAATCATTAGTTGTACTACTAAAAAGCGTAAGGACTATGATCAGGTCACTAATTACTTAGACAAAGAAATAAACAACATTGAATTTTGCAGGCAAGATTGCAATTCCATAATTAAGGATGCATTGAGATTTGCACTAAAAAATGGGATTAAATCTTTGTGATTTGTGTGGATAATACAGTGCTTCCCAAATTTACAGCACATACAAATACTCAGAAAATGCATTCTGGATTTTGTGTATCTGTTAGCTAGTTTATGAGACAGTCATTTAACATGTGCCATTAAAAATATTTTTGTGAGTCTAACCTTTGTTTCCACTCAGGCTAGCAAATAAATTCCAGATTTCTGAGATTTGAAAATTGACTCACTTCTAGATTGTATCAAAATCTAAGGCTACTTTTTAAGTTTATTAATGTGTGTGATGGGGCTGCTGCCCCTCACTGGTATAATAGGGGTTAAAGTAACCCTGGGGAGGCTGCACAGAAGGCAGCCAATAAGGAAAAGGCTTGTAGTGCCAGCTAATTAGGGGAAGGTTTACTGGAGGAGCCAGTTGGGGCCAGGCTGGCCTATATAAGAAGGGGCTGCTGAGCAAAGCAGAGGTAGTCACTCCCTGGAGTTTGAGGGAGACTATAGACAGAGCAGTGCTGGGTAGGATCAGCAGGGTATGGGGAAGATCCAGGCTGATGGCTACAAGACTGAGGTCCTGATACAACAGCAGAGGAGAGGTGTTGGGGCTGTGGGGAAGTGGCCCAGGAAAGAAGATGGTAGAGTTGGAGGAGGGGCAGCACATGGCTGCTGGCTATAGGCTTCCTAAGTCGGGACCCAGAGTAGCGGGCAGGCCCAGGTCCCCCCGCCTTTGCTACCACTTGCCACTGAGGGGAGTGACCAGTGTATGGACTGCAGTTTGCCACTGAGATGAGTGCTTGGACTGAGGACTGTCAGTCCCCCGGAAGGGGGGAAAGAACTGAGCGGGGCACAGCTGGAAGGCTGTGTCCAGAAGAGGATGACGTGGTCTGGGGAGTGATACGGGTTCCTGGAGGTGGAGACAGAAGTGATGACAGGTGAGACACTACCTGAGGAGAGCGCACTGGCAATCCTGAGCTAATTTCTAGGATGAGGTGCCACAGTGGTGAGTTGAATGCCCTATTACATGTGGTGGAGAATGTTGGCACACTGTCACCCCGATACAAGGGCAAGACAGAAGACTGTGAGGACTATTGCCTATTTGAGAGACTAAGGGATACGTAAGGTGGAGAATGGAATTGGAGTATAGTGAGGCCTTCTTTGCGGAGGGTTCTGGGGCCTTCCGAAACTGGACTCCAAAGGCAGTGCCCTGTGGCAAGGGGGCGAGAGGCCGCAAAGGCAGCATCAGACTCTGCTACAGCAGGTGCTCGCCACCCAGAAGACACAGTGGGAGGTACGGGAACACCTGCAGGCCTATATGTCTGGGTTAGCAAGACAGCAGCTGTGCCTATTTAAGTTGTTGCAAAGGGGAGTCCGTGAGAGTTGCAGGGGGCGAGAGGGGAAGCCAGGCACCAGGACCAGGAGGCCGAGAGAATGTTTTGCCTGTGGGCACCTGGGACACGTTAAGAGGGAGTGCCCCAACCGGGATGGGGAACAGAGGCCCAACCTGGAGAATAGGAAAGCAAAAGCGCCCAAGAGAGACACTTTGTGAAGAGAACAGGCAGGCACTGGGCATGTTGGGCCTGTGGGCAACAGGGACATGTGTGGAAGCAGTGCCTTCTGGTTTGTAGAGATAATTCTAGCCCAGGGGAAGGGGCTGAGCTAATGGAGAAGGACCATGAGAGGGCCATGGCTAAGGGGAGACAAAAGACATGCATCCAGTGCCATGAGAAGGGCCATGTAAAAAGGCATTGCCCTCAGAGGAGAAGGTGGGGGGTGCCTGAGCACCGGGCTCAGTTGAAGAATGCTCAGAGCGAGGGGGCAGTGAGGACCAAGGCCCTGACAGCCATCTCCCACACCCAGCAGCGGGAGGTAGGGAGGTGATAGGTAAGATGAGTTGGGCAGAGAGGACCCAGAGAAACAGGGGAACCCACGTGGGAGTAGGATAAGCTACGGTGGAGACCCAGACAGACAAGGGAACCCACACAGGAGTGGGACAGGCTATGCTGGGGACCCAGACCCTGGAAGAGGGAGACAGGCTGCTCCTCTTGGTGGAAAGCTTGAGGCAGGAGAGAGACACCTTGTGGGCCCAGCTGCAAGGGAAGCTGGGAAGATAGAAAAACCTCCTTGACACTCCCCCACCAGGTATGTGGTCTTAAGGGGGAGGGTGTGTGATGGGGTGGCTGCCCCTCACCGGTATATAAAGGATTAAAGCAACCCTGGGGAGGCTGCGCGGGAGGCAGCCAATAAGGAAAAGACTTGTAGTGCCAGCCAATTAGGGGAAGTTTTATTGGAGGAGCCAATCGGGGCCAGGCTGGTCCATATAAGAAGTGGCTGATGAGCAAGGCAGAGGCAGTCACTCCCTGGAGTTAGAGGGCAGAGGACTGGCTGCTTAGAGGGCTGGAGCACCATGGACAGAGCAGTGCTGGAAAGGGTCAGCAGAGTATGAGGAAGATCCAGGCTGACGGCTACCAGACTGAGGCCCTGATACAAGGGCAGAGGAGGTGCTAGGGCTGTGGGGAAGTGGCCTAGGGAAGGAAACAGCGGAGTTGGGAGGAGGGCAACACGGGGCTGCCAGCTATCGAGTCCCTGGTTCAGGACCCGGAGTAGCGGGCGGGCCTAGGCCCCTCCCCCCCCACCTTTGTCCCCACTTACAACTGAGGGGAGTGGCCATTGTATAGACTGCAGTTTGCCACTGAGATGAGCAGCTGTAACCTGGACTGTAGTCTACCACTGAGGCAAGTGGTTGGACTGAGGACAGTTGGTCCCCTGGAATCAGGGAAAGAACCGAGTGGGGCACAGCCAGAGGGTTGTGTCCAGAAGAGGACAATGCGGTCCGGGGAGCGACATGGGTCCTGAAGGTGGAGACAGAAATGATGATGGGCAAGACACCGCCTGAGGAGGGCTAACAGGCAACCCCGAGCTAATTCCCGGGACGGCCAGCAGGAGGCGCTGCAGTGCTGAGTCGCATGACCGTTACAATCTGTTACATTTTTTATTTATTAATCCTCTTGGTCATAACCATTTCTATGTCATAACACAAAAATAAGGTAATATGCAATGGAATTAAAGGTGGTAAATTTAAAAATGATAAAAGGAAATACTTTTACACAAAGTGTAATTACACTGTAGAATTGTATTGTTACGGGAGGTTGCTGAGGCCAGGAATTTAATAAGATTAGAAGAGGGATTGGACATTAAAGAGGATAATAGGAATATCCAGAGTTGTTATAATTAATATCAAGACAAGTTCCGGAAGAGAGATTAAATATCATGCTTCAGAGTTTACAGCAATCTCTAGCTATTAGAGATCAGGATGAGCCCTAATATGTGTACAGATCATCCCACATCCATTAACCATGGGGTTCTTGCACCTTCCTCTGAAGCATCTGATGCTGGCCACTGTTGGAGACAGGATACTGGACTAGGTGGACTTTGGGGCTGATCCACTATTCCTACGTTCCTATGATTATCATTAATGAATCATTTCCATAAGTGAATTGTATCATTGAATCACCTACTCATTAAATGGCTGCACAAGCCGAAAAAGTCACAATGCACAGCCTAAACTCCACCCACTTCCTTTGTTTTGTTATATAAACAAAAAGGTGGAAGGAGGGTCTTACAGTTAAGGCAGTGGCCTGGGACTCAAGAGATGAGAGTTAAGTTCCTGGCTTTATCACCATGTGTCAGTCTGTGCCTAAGTTCTCCATTGGTAAAATATACTTCCCTACCTCTCAGGGCTGTTGCAAGGATAGATATCATATTGTTGGCGAGATGCTCTAATATTCTGGCAATAGGAACCAGATAAGTACCTACATAGAGTATACATATGAAACAGTGTGTATGAATATGTACATCACTATTAATTAATGTATGATTTTATTTAACTATGTATTGCATTGTCCACCTGATTTTTGGAAAGCCATAAAAAGTGTTTTAGATAAGGAAAAAAAATTCAGAATAAATGATCAACTTTTACTATTTTTTCTCCTTTGTATGTTATGCTAAAAATGTAATTTCAAGATTATATTTGTCATTAAACGTTTTAAATATCGCAAGGAGAGATTTAAGCTGTGTACTGCAGCAGGACTTCAGTGTGCATTGAGGGTGATAGTATTGTTGAACTGAAGGGGTGTGTCGGAGTGGGCTAATGTTTGGGGACTGTTATTGTGCTGAGTATATATGTTGCCTTAATTGAGGATTTCTTTTCATTTTAGTGTTTGTGGTGTTGAGACAATACACTTGAACAATCTTATTTCCCAGATAATGAATTTTTTTGAGTTGAAATTTATCAATCACCTGTTCAGCTATGATCTATCTAATTAAGATGTTCTTGCTCCATCAAAAGTCCCAGTGTAGCCATATACTCACACCAACTCAACACCTTAGAAGTAAAAAGTTTTGGTAAACTCTACCAAAAAGTAAACTCAACACAGAAGAAAGGAAATGGGAGACCAACTTTTGTACATTATATCTACTGTATTCCCCTGATATAAAGATGCATCTATGACCCAGAAATTATTTCCCTGGAGTGACATTTGGTTTGGATTGTACAATGTTCTCATGGGCATATATATTGTTTCTCTTCTATGTTTTCTTTATCTTTTTATCCTTATTTTCAGCTATAATATGGAAAATAATGAATTGAGAACCCAGATTTGTCACAAAGGATCTGTATATTTACTGGTCCTATCCCAAGCAACTAGCATATATTTACCCCCATGTCTTGTATTTAAGTGCTGGATTTTTATTAGCAATAGTGTGATTGAACATGTGCTGTAATTCATATGCCTATTTTGGTCCTTTCTTGTTTGTCTTTTTTTATTACATTGTTTTGTTTAACTCAGGGAAAAAACAATGAAACCAAGAGCTTCTAGCACTAAATTGTCTTCTGTCATTTACTTATGTACAGTTCAGTTATGAACTTGTCCTCCTCCTTCTTTTAGGGTTCAGGTTTTTTCCTTACACAATATCTGTACATTCTGATGTAAATATATGTGGTACTTTTTCTAACCTTTATTCCCCTCGTGTGCTGTGGCGTGTACAACAGATCCCACAGACTTTTTTGATGCAAACAAACAGTTCTGGCCCATGCTAGGGTGTCAGCGATGTCAATAGGACAACTCACATAAGGGAGGATATCTGGATCAGGCTCATTAAGTGTTGACAAAAGAAGCCATTACAAGAACACCCTAGTATAGATGGGCACACTACTGAATTAGATTAAAGGTTTCAGGAAATGTTCTTACCTACCCTCAAGACACAGTAATGATTTCTGAAGGACTAATGCACCCATAGACTTGGGGGTAGAAGCACTCTGACTTTAAGATCAGAAGGAACCATCGTGATCATCTAGTTTGACCTCCTGCACATTGAGGCCACAGAACCTCACCCACTCCTGAAAAAGACACCTGATCAGTCCAATAAAACAAACTGACAGATATCAGAGCATGAACAAAAATTACTAATTATGATTCTAAAGTCCTTCCATAGAATTCTAGAAGCAGCAATCCAGGGTATTATACAGGGGTCTCAAAGTCCCAGCCCGTGGGCCATCTGCGGCCTGAGAAACCTCCCCACTGCAGCCTGTGGAGGAGAGATGCAGGTAGACACGCTGCCAGCAATGTCTGCTGCAGGCACACACACAAACACCCACCCCTGCAGCTCCTACTGGCTGGGACACAGGGACGGAGATACCATCACTAGTCACTGAGCAAAGTCAGCCATGGAGGCAGCATCATTAGTCACTGGGCAGAGTCAGCCTCGGAGGCAGCATCACTTTTTTCCCCACAATGAATATAAACAAGTCAAAATACCGAACACAACTATCAGACGCACACCCCTTGCTGCAATCCTGAAGATTTCAACTGCTCAGTCACTGAGGTCAAACATCAACAAACTGACAGAACTGAAGCATTGCCAGGTGTCTGGCAAACACTAAACTCTCTGGCAGGTGAAGAATTGTATAAAGTTGTATGACTTTTATTATTTCTAAGAAATTTGAAATAAAAAATACAATATAAACATTTTCTTTTCTGAACACCATCTTCAGTGACAATATTGGCCCGCTGGCAAGATTTGAAGACTGGCACTGGCCCTAAGGTAAATTGAGTTTGAGACCCCTGCATCATATATCTTAGTCAGGTCAGTGTTTTACATGCATCCTCAACACAAGGATGAATTATTTTGCCAGTGATACAAGAATGGGAAAATAGAATATTAATACATACAAGTTGGAAAGGAGGAAGATACAACAAAAAGCAGTCAACTGCTACATGGACAATTCAAAACTGCATCTCAGTGTCTATGCCAAATGTAAAGGTATACCTGTCAGAAATGTACACTGGGAAATAGAAATGAAAACTTCCAATAATAATTTCAATAATGGTTTTGATAATGTTTTAAATGAAAAATTTCAACTAAGAATGTCACCAAAAAAGTTGTGAAAAGCGAAAGGCAATTTATGAAAATGTTCTATTTATGAAAAAAGGAATATTTTCCAGCAAATATTTTGAGCAGCTGTAGCCCAGAACCACAGGGAGGAGGATAAGCAAGCCTTTCCTTAGGAGGAGGTGATCCATCCAGTAGGAAGCTAAGACTGCCCCAGAGCCAGAGGCACAGTGAAACCAAGCAGAGGCTGTAACTTTGGGTTTGATACTATGATCTTTGTGTGGAATGATTAAGGGATGAGAGTTTCACACATTCATATTTGGAACATCTTGAACAATGCAAAAATGAAGATAAGCATCAAATCAAACCTGATTATCCCAATTATGTGCTAGAGAAAAAACTACTATATTCTTTACATATACTGGGGCTATAATCCCAAAATAATATGGAGGCAAAATTGGCCAGGTATTTGTACAGCCTCCGTGCATGTCAAGGCTCTAAGGATTTCATTGGCAGTGGTGGACATAACATTTAAAAATGTCCAAATGCATATCATTGAATCCTTAGGAAAAAAGGGTCATAGCTCTGTTTTGTTGATCTATGCTTATGCTACTAGCTGTCCAAAGACCATCCCTCTGCATATACAACAGCTCATCAAGCGGCTGAGGAACAAATGACGTTTTATGAGGGTGAGTATTCCAAAAGAAATTAAAAACAAGAATCCACAAGAATGGAGGTCCTTAGAAATTAGAGAAAACTGGGAACTGATCAAGAACAGAACCCCACAGTGATTGGGTATGACCTGAGAAGGAGAGAGACATTCTCTTGGGCTTGTAAACTGTCAGCTGGAAGGCCACATGGGGTATGTCTTCACTGCAGCTGGGAGCATGCCTCCCAGCATGGCTAGACAGATGAGACCCCTGTATAATACCCTGGACTGCTGCTTCAGTTTTATAGGGGTATTATACAGGGGTATAACCACGTCCACAACCTGGGACCCTAAAACTAATTACCACCCTGCTGCCTGGAGGAAGGCCGCTCCAAAGGGAATGCACTCCACAGCCCAGGATCTCGCTGCTGCATGCTGTCCTTCATGGCCAGTGAGTCCAGTCCCCCGCCAGAGCAACTTCACCTCCTGAAGCTTCTCTGCCAGACCAAGAGGAACCACCTGGTGAGTCTGCAGACACAACAGAGGCCCGCCCCACAGAGGGTGAGACAGGGGAAGATGACTGCATCTACCTCCAGTACCTGATCCCTACAGACCTCCTCCTCTGCCCCTTCTGCTTCCTCTTCCGTGGAGTCCAGACACTCGGGGCCCTCAGCAAACACATTCAGAAGACCCACAACAAACGGATCACCTTCCAATGTAGCCGCTGCGGTCTACCCTTCAAGACTCAAAAGAAATGTAAGTACCATCAAACCACATGCAAGGGACCCCTCACAAGGGCGAAGGTCAATCCCACTGACACCCTGCAGGTTCCAACCCTGATCCCCACAGATGCTCCAGCTTCAGCACCCCAACCAGCGTCCCCAGAGCCACAGCACATAAGGGGGGACCAACGCCAACCAAGGAAAGCACAATCCCAGCCTTGAGGACTGGCTGACGACGCCACCAAAAGAACCAGCCCTGTCTCCAGAATCCCCACGCTGGACCCTGCCATGAGGGGGGATCACCACCATCTCACAAGTCAGCAACCTCACCAGACTCCTCAGCGACCTCATAGAAACCATCCGGCACAACACTGATAGGACACAGGGCAGTGCTCCCCAGCAGGTAAGCTCATACGGCCCTGCAGTAGGAGCAACTAGCACGCCCCCCAGGCAGCCTGGCGAGATCCAGCCAACAGAGGAGCTTCCCGCAGCCCCCAGATCCCACGACCAGACCCCACCCCTGGGTGACCCAACACCTCCTCCAGGGTTGCCCAGTGAGACCCCGACTGCCAAAAATCCCATGCCCCACTGAGGACCCCCCAGCTGGATACTGCCCACAGGAGAACCAGAACCGTCCCCAGTGCTTCCAGACACGACCATGTCCGTCTCTTCCCGCCCCCCGCAAAGTCCAACACCAGTGCTTCCAGAACCCCACTCCCTCCTGCAAGGTCCAGCGCTGCCTCTGGGACATCGAGAACTGCCCCTCCCCCCCACCGCACCAGGACCCCCGCCTCAAGATCCACCTGAACACCGCTCCCCAGTCCGAGAGACAACAAGGCCGCAGACCATCCCTGCAGCACCTGAACCTGCGGAGACAACGCAGCAGGAGGAGCGATGGCTGCGAGCAAGGGTCGCCACGCCGTGGCAATTCGCCTGGATGGAAGAGCCAGCAAAGGCTGACAACTTCGAGAACTTCGACACCCTGATGGATAGGCTGACTGCAGAACTGTCTGCAGAAATCACAGCTGGTAGGAGGGAACCCCAGGAGGCCACACAGACCACTCACAGATTCCCAGCGCCGAGCCGTAACAACACTGCCAGAGAAGGCAGGAGAGGGGAGGCCAGCCACCGCTACGATCCGGTGGCCGCATCCTGTATTCAGAAACTATACAGAACGAACCTCCCGAAAGCCATGAGGGAGATCCTAGATGGGACCTCCTCCTACTATTGCAGCATCCAGCCCAATAGGCTCTACTCCTACTTCAAGGACGTGTTTTGATCGCAAGGCCCAGACCAACGTGCGACACCCAGAATGCCTTCTCCCGCTACCCCGGATCAACCTCACGGAGGACCTGGAGCAAGATTTTTCCCCGCAGGAGGTGCTGGCAAGGCTGATGAGGACCAAAAACGCCACCCCTGGAAAAGATGGCATCCGCTACCACCTGCTAAAGAAGCAAGACCCTGGCTGCTTAGTGCTTGCTGCCATCTTCAACAAATTCAAGCAGTTCTGCCACGCCCCCCGCTCCTGGAAAAAATCCATGACTGTGCTCATCCACAAAAAAAGCAAACAAGATGACCCTGGCACCTGAAGGCTCATCTCCCTCTACTCCACCATCTACAAGCTGTATGCCAGCTGCCTAGTGGCAAGGATCACGGACTGGTCAGTGTGCGGGGGTGCCGTCAGCTCAGCGCAGAAGGGCTATATGTCCTGCGAGGGATGCTACGAGCGCAACTTCCTACTTCAGACTGCCATCCAGGCAGCCAGGAGATCCAGGAGGCAGTGCGCTGTAGCATGGCTCGACCTGACCAAAGCCTTCAGGTCCATACCCCACCATCACATCTTCGCTACCCTGGGAGAGTTTGGGATGCCAGAGGCCTTCATCCAGATCCTCCGGGACCTCTACAAGGACTGCACCATCACCATCCGCACCACGGACAGAGAGACTGATGCCATCCCCATCCACAGTGGCATGAAACAGGGCTGCGCCCTCAGCCCCATCATCTTCAACCTGGCCATGGAACCACTCATCCGAGCCATTTCCAGCAGCCCGACCTGCTTTGACCTGCTCAGCAAGAAAATCAGCATCCTGGCCTACACGGACGATCTGGCCCTGGTCGCTGACAGCTTGGAAAGCCTCCAGCGGATGCTAGACATCACCAGCCGAGCCACCGAGTGGATGGGTCTCTGCTTCAACTCCAAAAAGTGCTCCTCCCTTCACGTCAAAGGCAGCACCAGGGCTCTGGTCCGGGTGACACAGTTCCTGATCCAGGGCGAGTCCATGGCCTCCCTTGAGGAGGGAGAGGTATACCAACACCTGGGCACACCCAAAGGAGTCCACGTCCGACAGACCCCCGAAGCCACCATTGCAGAGATCCTGCTGGACGCGTCACAAATTGATTCCTCCCTGCTTGCCCCCTGGCAAAAGATCAATGCCCTCAATACCTTCCTGATCCCCTGCATCCCCTTTGTCCTCAGGGGATCGGCCGTAGCTAAGGTGCCCCTGAACAAGGCTGATAGCACAATCAGGCAGCTGATGAGGAAATGGCTCTACCTTCCCCAGAGGGTCAGCATCGACATCTACATCTCCCACAGGCAGGTCAGCGCCAACGTCCCCCAGATGGGTGACTTGTGTGATGTGGCAGTGATCACCCACGCCTTCCGCCACCTGACATGCCCAGACCTGACGGTGAGGAGTATCGCGGAGGAAGCCGTAAGAGATATAGTCAGGAAACGCATCGTCAGGGCCCCCTCCATGCAGGATGTCTCCACTTACCTCTGCAGCTCCCTGGAAGCTGAATTCGGGAGAGAGGGGGAAGACCCGTCCTCTCTCTGGTCCCGTGCCTGCAACACCTTGAGATGCCTAGAAAAGAGGATCGGCTGTTGCTGGAAGTAGCGCAAGGCGCGCCGGGAGCTCAGAATACTGGTGCCACACATAAAGACCCCGGACCACACCATCATCTCCCCAACCGCCAGAATGATGCTGGAAAGGACCCTGAAAGACGCCATCCACTACCGCTACGCCGAGAACCTCAAGCGGAAGCATCAGGGTTCCTTCCCCACTCTGAACTCTAGAGTACAGACGTGGGGACCCGCATGAAAGACCCCCCACGCTTATTTCTACCAGCTTAGGTTAAAAACTCCCCAAGGGACAAATTCTCCTTTGTACCTTGGATTAGGTAACGCTGCTGCCACCACCAAGTGATTTAGACAAACTCAGGGAAAGGACCACTTGGAGTTCCGACTCCATCCCCTAATATCCCCCCAAGTCCCCACACCCCTTTCCTGGGGAGGCCTGAAAATACACAAGATGAGCACAGACCAACCTTAGGATTTTTAGGACACTAAATCAGATTCTAAAAAAACCAGAACTTTATTAGAAAGAAAAAAGGTAAAAGATGCACCTCTGTAAAATTAGAATGGAAGATAATCTTATAGGGCAATCAGATTCAAAAACAGGGAGGATTTCCCTCTGGGCCAAACTTTAAAGTTACAAAAAGAAAACCAGGAATACACCTTCCTCTCAGCATAGAGGAAAATCACAAGCCAAAACAAAATAAGCTAACGCATTCCCTTGCTAGTACTTACTAATTCTAATGGAGTTGGGTTGCTTGCTTCCTTGATCTATGTTCAGCAAGCACACAGAACAGACCAAAATCTTTCCCCCCGCCCCCCAGATTTGAAAGTATCTTGTCCGCTTATTGGTCCTTTTGGTCAGGTGCCAGCGAGTTTACCTGAGCTTCTTAACCCTTTACAGGTAAAAGGATTTTGTGTCTCTGGCCAGGAGGGATTTTATAGTACTGTACACAGAAAGGTTGTTACCCTTCCCTTTATATTTATGACACACACCCCAAATCACAGATAGTGTTGGACAGCCTGTTCCACACTGGCTGTGATTTCTTCCTGGAGCTCTAGGAGAAAACAGAGTTAATAAGACACATATACCTTTAGATATACTACTGACTATATAAAAGCTGACTATTTTCCACATTTCAAGGATGATTTTAACCAGTTGATTCTGGGAAACTTTCATGGGAGAGTGCATCAGCCACCTTGTTAGAAACTCCTGAAATGTGTTGTATTTCAAAATCAAAATCTTGGAGAGCTAAACTCCACCAAATAAGTTTTTTGTTATTTCCCTTGGCGGTATGAAGCCACTGTAGCGCAGCATGGTCAGTTTGCAGGTGGAAATGCCATCTCCAAATGTATGGGTGTAGCTTTTCCAGAGCATAGACAATGGCATAACATTCCTTTTCGCTGACTGACCAGTGGTTTTCCCTCTCAGACAGTTTCTTGCTGAGAAACACAACAGAATGGAATTCTTTATCTGGTCCTTCCTGCATTACAACTGCTCCCACACCATGCTCGCACGCATCTGTGATTACTAGGAACTGTTTGTCGAAGTCTGGGGCCCTTAGCACAGGGTCAGACATGAGTGTCACTTTAAGCTGGTTAAAGGCCTTCTGACACTCTTCAGTCCACTGAACTGTATTGGCTGTTTCTTTTTGGTTAGATCTGTCAGTGGGGTGGCGATTTGGCTGTAGTGCGGTACAAATCGCCTGTACTATGCGGCCAAGCCTAAGTAGGATTGGACCTGGGTTTTTTTGTTTTGTTTTTTTAACTTTGGGACAGGCCACTTTTGGATAGCATCCACTTTGGCCTGTAGGGGGCTGATAGTTCCTTGACCCACCTGGTGTCCAAGGTAAGTCACTCTGTTGTGGCCTATTTGACACTTCTTAGCCTTAACAGTTAGTCCTGCCTCCCTTATGTGCTCGAAGACTTTTTGTAAATGCTCCAGGTGTTCTGCCCATGAATCAGAACAGATGGCCACATCATCAAGGTAGGTGACTGCAGATACTCCCAATCCTGCTAGGAGACCATCTACAAGTTTTTGGAAGGTGGCAGGTGCATTTCGCAGCCCAAAAGGGAGCACATTAAATTCATACAGCCCTGCATGGGTGATGAAGGCTGACCTTTCCTTGGTGGATTCATCAAGCAGTACTTGCTAGTACTCCTTGGTTAAGTCTAAGATAGAGATGAACTGGGCCCGTCCCAGTTTCTTTAATAGCTCATCTGTGCGTGGCATTGAATAGTTGTCTGGGCAAGTCACAGCATTTAGCTTATGGTAGTCCACGCAAAAGCATATTTTCCCCATCTGGTTTGGGAACTAGAACCACTGGAGATACCCATGCACTGTCAGAGGGGCGGATTACACCCATCTGTAGCATATCCTGGATCTCCCATTCTATAGCAGTTTTGGCTTGAGGAGACACCCAGTAAGGTTGGGCTCTAATTGGGCAAGTATTACCTGTGTCAATGGAGTGGTATGCCCGTTCGGTCCGTCCTGGGGTGACTGAGAACATCAGTGTGAAGCTGGCACACAGCTCCTTGATCTGCTGTCGCTGCATATGCCCAAGTGTCATGGAGAGGTTCACCTCTTCCATGCCACTGTCACTTTTTCCTTCATCGTAGACACCTTCAGGCCCCTCAGCATCATCTCCTTCCTGGGCTGTAAACTGACAAACCTTTAATTCTCTGGAATAAAAGGGCTTTAGGTTTGAGTACACCTTACAAGGTACATGGTACACCTTAGGCTTTAGGTTTGAGGTGGGGGATGCTATGAGATAGTTAACAGCTCCCAGGAGCTCTTGGACCATGAATGGCCCTTCCCATGATGCTTCCATCTTATGGGCCTGGAACGCCTTCAAGACCATGACCTGGTCCCCTACTTTGAAGGAATGCCCTCTGGCATGTTTATTATACTAGGCTTTTTGCTCTTCCTGAGCATCTTTTAGGTTTTCTCTAGCAAGGGCTAAAGAGGTTCGGAGGGTGTTTTTGTAGGTTGGTTACAAAGCCAGAATGTTAGTTCCTGGAGAAGGAGTAAACCCCTCCCATTGCTGCTTCCCCAACTGTAATGGCCCCTTAACCTCGCAGCCATGCACAAGTTCAAATGGTGAAAACCCTAAACTGGGTTGTGGTACAGCTCTGTAGGCAAAGAGTAACTGCTGTAACACTAGGTCCCAATCATTGGAGTGCTCATTTATGAATTTACGTATCATGGCCCCCAAAGTTCCATTAAACTTCTCCATCATGCCATTTGTTTGATGGTGGTAAGAGGTTGCAACTAAGTCACTCACCCGTGAGCTTCCAAAAGGCTTTCCATGGTTCCTGCCAGGAACTTAGTTCCTGAATCTGTCAGGCTGTCAGAGGACCAACCTACCCTGGCAAAAATATCTGTTAATGCCTGGCACACACTTTTAGCCCTGGTGTTGCTTAGAGCTATTGCTTCCAGCCGTTGGGTGGCAAAATCCATGAAAGTCAGTATGTACTGCTTTCCTCTGGGTGTCTTTTGCAGAAAACGACCCAGAATATACACAGCTACTTGCTGAAATGGAACCTCAATGATGGGGAGTGGCTGGAGAGAGGCTTTGACCTGGTCTTGAGGTTTTCCCACGCTTTGGCATACCTCACAAGACCGGACATAGGTAGAAATATCCTTGTCCATTCCCTCCCAGTGGAAGGACTCCCCCAAATGGTCTTTGGTCCTGTTCACTCCAGCATGGCCACTAGGATGATCGCGGGCTAAGCTCAAGAGCTTTACCCGGTACTTAGTTGGAAGTACCAACTATCTTTGAGGATGCCAGTCTTCCTGGTGTCCACCAGAAAGAGTTTCCTTGTATAAAAGTCCTCTTTCTACAACAAACCTGGATCGATTAGAAGAGCTGAGAGGTGATGGGTTGCTCCGTGCTGCCGTCCAAGCTCTCTGGAGGTTTTCATCTGCTTCCTGTTCAGCCTGGAACCATTCCCTTGATGCTGGAGACATCAGTTCCTCATTGGATTGTGAACTCGGGCTTGGTCCCTTGGGAAGCGATGTAGGGGATGCGGCTGTTTCCGTTGACTGTGAACCGCTCTCCGCTGGTGGACAATGTTGGGTTTCAGGCTCCGGTTGACCTCTTGTGCGGGTTTAGTTGCTGTTGCCAGTGTGGGCTCAGTGGTGCCCTCTGGTGTTGGGGTTGCAAGTGCTGGATTCAGTGCAGGCAATGGTTCTGGTGCTGGTTGCTCTGCCAGTTCCAGTTCTGGGACTGGCTCTGTCTGGGTCTCTGTGACTGGATCCACTACTGCTGTCGCAGACGTTGGCATGTGGTCTGGTTCCACCACCTCAGTTTGAGTCTTTGGTAGCACAGACTGGGCCCTTGTAGAAGACTCAGGAATTGAGCTAGTTGTGAAGATTTGCTTTGCCTGGCTGTGGGTGACCATCCCCACCCTCTTGGCTAGCTTCATGTGGTTGGGCAAGTCTTCCCCCAGCAGCATGGGAATGGGATAATCATCACAGACTGCAAAAGTCCACATTCCTGACCAGCCCTTGTACTGGACAGGCAACTTTGACTGTAGGCAAGTTTAAAGAGTTTTTGACATGAAGGGTTGAATTGTCACTTGGGCCTCTGGGTTGATGAATTTGGGGTCCACTAAGGACAAGTAGATAGCTGACACTTGTGCTCCAGTGTCCCTCCACGCTGTAACCTTCTTCCCACCCACACTCATGGTTTCCCTTTGCTCTGAGGGTATCTAGGAGGCATCTGGGCCTGGGGACCTTTGGTGTGATTGTGGTGTAATGAACTGCAATCTGTTGGGGTTCTTGGGGCAGTTGGCCTTTACATGCCCCACCTCATTACATTTAAAATATCGCCCAGCTGACTGGTCACTGGGGCAAGGTTGGTTGCTGGAGATGGGTGTGGTGGGGCGATAAAGCGCCTGGGGTTTTCCTTGGGATGTAGGTGGGGCCTTGGGTGGCTCCCGGTGATAGGGATTTGTTTTGGGTTGCCCCTTCTGATATTCGCCCCAACTGCTACTAGTTTTTTTCTTTTCTGCCACCTCCACCCATTTGGCTCCAATCTCCCCCGCCTCAATTACAGTTTTGGGCTTCCTATCTAGGATGTACCTTCTATTTCCTCAGGAACACCCTCTGAGAACTGCTCCATTTGCATTAGGAAGGGCAACTCTTCTGGAGATTTAACACTTGCTCCTGATATCCAGGCATCCCAATGTTTCACAATGTGGTAGGCGTGTCAGGTAAATAACACGTCTGGTTTCCGCCTTTGGGCTCTGAACTGCCGAAGGACCTGCTCGGGTGTTAGCCCCATTCAAATCCTGGCCTTGTCTTTAAAAAGTTCATAGCTGTTCATGGATGCCTTAGGCATTTCAGCTGCTACCTCTGCTAAGGGTCCACTGAGCTGTGGCCTCAGTTCCACCATATACTGATCTGTAGAGATGCCGTACCCAAGGCAGGCTCTTTCGAAATTTTCTAAGGCCTCTGTATCATCGCCTGTCTTGTAGGTGGGAAATTTCCTTGAGTGGGGAGCAGTACCCGGAGAAGGATTAGTAGGGTTAGCTGGCAAATTCAGCTTAGCCTTTTCCAGCTCTCAGTGCTTCAGTGTTAACTCCGTCTCCAAGCGGTGCTTCTCCGCCTCCAAGTGTTTTGTCTCTTTCCTCTCCTCTGCTTCCAACTCCAAGCATTCTAAGGCTGTCTGTCATGTGCTTTTTGTCTCTCTTCAGCTTCAAATTTAGCTAATTCTAGTTTCTGTTGGACCTTGTTTTTTGCCATCCTAGCTTCTGCTTGCTTAGCTTACCCAAGAGCTAAAAAGAAAAAAAAACCTGCTTGTGAATTTCCTGGCTGTAGCTAACACCTTTGTTTAAAAAAAACCTAAAACTTCTGCCTCCAGGCAAAGAGAGAGAAAGGGGGGGAAAAGCGCCCCCCACCTCCAGCTGTTCTCAGCTCCTGCTTTCCCCAAGCAGCCAAAAGAAGAAAAAAAATTCCTAAGGTTTGTGCTTCTGATTCAAAATGATCCCACTGCTCTGCCACCATGTCAGGGTTCCCTCCCAACTCTGAACTCTAGGGTACAGACGTGGGGACCTGCATGAAAGACCCCCCTAAGCTTATTTCTACCAGCTTAGGCAAGGCAAAAATTCTCCCTTGTACCTTGGATTATGTAACACTGCCACTACCAAGTGATTTAGACAAACTCAGGGAAAGGACCACTTGAAGTTCCTACTCCCCACTAAGATCCCCCCAAAGCCCACATCCCCTTCCCTGGGGAGGCTTGAGAATAAACAAGATGAGCACAGACCAACCTTGGGATTTTTTAGGACCCTAAAAAAAAACCCCAATCAGATTTGAAAAGAAACAGAACTTTATGAGAAAGAAAAAAGGTAAAAGATGCACCTCTGTAAAATTAGAATGGAAGATAATCTTATAGGGCAATCAGATTCAAAAACAGGGAGGATTTCCCTCTGGGCCAAACTTTAAAGTTACAAAAAGAAAACCAGGAACACACCTTCCTGTAGCACAGAGGAAAATCACAAGCCAAAACAAAAATAAGCTAACGCATTCCCTTGCTAGTACTTACTAATTCTAATGGAGTTGGACTGCTTGCTTCCTTGATCTGTGTCCGGCAAGCACACAGAACAGACAGACCAAAACCTTCCTCCCCCCCAAGATTTGAAAGTATCTTGTTCGCTTATTGGTCCTTTTGGTCAGGTGCCAACCAGTTTACCTGAGCTTCTTAACCCTTTACAGGTAAAAGGATTTTGTGCTTCTGGCCAGGAGGGATTTTATAGTACTGTATACAGGAAGGTTGTTACCCTTCCCTTTATATTTATGACAGGAAGCAGAACTAGGGCAAGGTGTTCGAGGTGCCCAGCAAGTGGGAAGCCAGCAACCACTTCCTCCCCGGGGGCAGCTTCACCAGGTTCACCGACTGGCGGTTTGTCCACTGGGCCCAACTCAACTGCATTCCCCTCAATGGAGCCATCTGCCACGGTGACCGGGACAAGAGCTGCAGGAAGTGTGGCTGCACCAACGAGACCCTACCCCACGTCCTGTGTGGCTGTAAACAGCACTCTGGAGCCTGGCAGCATCACCACAATGCCATCCAGAACCGGCTGGTGAAAGCCATCCTTCCGTCCCTGGGGAAGATCACCATCGACTCTACCATCCCTGGGACAGATAGCTGACTGCGACCCAACATTGTCATGACCAATGCGGAAAAGAAGAAGGTCCTCATGGTAGACGTCACGGTGCCATTTGAAAACAGGTCACAGGCCTTCCACGAGGCCCGAGCACGGAAGGCATTGAAGTACACCCCGCTGGCCGACACCCTGAAAGCCCAGGGCTACGAGGTCCAGACCCATGCCCTGGTCACGGGACCCCTGGGTGCATGGCACCCCCACAACTAGCTGGTACTGAGAGCCTGCGGAGTCGGTTGACGCTATGCCCGGTTCATGAGACAGCTCATGGTGTTGGACACCATCAGGTGGTCCAGAGACACCTACATGGAACACATCACAGGACACCAACAGTACCAGGCCGACTAACCGAGAATGCTGACCAGGGAAATAACCCACTTCCTTCCCTGACAAATCAAGGAACGCACCCCACCGGTGTACTTATTCTCTACACCAATACTGACTTGGAATCTTAATACATTCCATGGGTGGTGTACCCGAGCCCATTTATCCACTGACACTTTAAAAACTCCCACACCCCAATCTGGATCTATGCTGGTTATATGATATGTCTGTACCTTGTGAACCTTGTAACTGATACTTGCAATCCCCCATAACCCAAGCCCGACCCCAGATGTACCTGTATAAATTTGATTTTAAACATTAACTTTAATAAAAATTTTAAATCTGTTCTGCTTCAGCACTAAAAATAGTAGCATGGACGTTATGGAATGGGCAGCAGCACCAGACTAACCATCTAAGTATAAACCCACCTGACCCTTGGTCTGAGCTCAGGTAGCTAGCCCAAGCCACAATAGTCACGCTGCTATTTTTAGCCCATTAGCTAGAGCAGAACTAACACAGGTCTGTCTACTTGGGCTGGGAAGCACTCTCCCAACTGCAGTGTAGACACACCTATAGGAACTGTTCTACATGCCTTGATGATGTGGCAATGCTAGCCAGGTTTGGGAGAAATATCTGGAGCATCTTGTCATGGGGCACATCAGTCACCCCCAGACTAGCGCCTCCTCCTCTGGAGATTAGCTCAAGGCCGATGCCCCTGTCACTCATTCTCTGCTGTCCGCCTTCAACCCCTCTCGCAGTGTCAGGAACCACAGCATCCTCTTCGTGGCTCGGCCCCCCAGCTGTATCACTATCTGTGTTCCCCCTTCCGGGGGAGCTTAGCGCCTAATGCATCCACTTTCCCAGAGGTGAGTGCAGTCAATTGTCCTGCCGCTTCCCCAGAGCTGAGAAAGCGGGACATGGGGAGGACTGGGCCTGCTCGCTACTCTGGGTCCCAGGCCAGGGACCTTCCAAACCGTAGTCACTTACTGCATTCCTTTGCCTCTATTATCGCTGCATTTCCCTGGGCTACTTCCCTATAGCCACAATACCCTCCTCAATCTCAATTCAATACAAGAATTCAACCCTCACACACATACATGAGAACCTTGTACCCCTCAAGCATACATGTTGTGATAACAAATGAACTAGTGGCACTGTGCTGTTCTAGGACATTGTCACCTAGGCACATGCACACAATTCAGCAAAAAAATAATTTTGCTTAATTTTTTTTTCTATATCAGAAAAGTATGTGGGGTACAAATATACTTCAAATGTGTTGCACTGTTATCCTGTATTTTTAGTAGTTCTATGTACACACATTTGTTTCTAGTGCAAGTATCTTGTATTGTAATAGTGGTAACTATGTCTTCCTCACTAAGCAAGCTGGGTTGTTTTTTTTTACATAAACGGAATTTGCATATGCTAATTGATAATGCATTGGCAGGATAATGTTGTACCCCATGTGCATATATGTTGTAATAACTCATGCACTAGTGGCCATCCAATTATGTTGTTTTAGAACATTGCATATGCTAATTGATAACGCGTTGCTGCATACAGTCACACTAAGATAGAAGATACTCCAGGGATGTGTGAAGATTGCATATAGCCTCACACTAATGAGATTCCTGCTAGTTCTTTCAATTTGCTAGTTAAATAAAGATTTTTTTCAACCTAAAACTTTAAAGAATTGTTCTTGGTTTCTGAATGCAGTGAGAGACAAAAGTTAATGTAACTTTTTTTTCTCAACATTGGATGAAGGTTAAGCACAGATCATACTCCACTAACTGGATGGATAGTATGAAAGATAAAATGTCTGGATTTCACCTCTCAATCATATAGATAATACACCTGTCCAGGTGTTCTTGTCGTCATTGTCATCATCACCATCATCATCATCAGTATGTAATGGTGTAAAAAATTTTCATAGGAAAAAACTTATCAAACCACTGGTCTTTTCTAAAAAATTATTTTTATATTGAAATTCTCCATTTTTATTAAAATTTCCAAAGTTTATACCAACTTTTTTAATAAAAATTTACAAAACAAATATCAAACTTTGTCAGTTACTTCAAAATTGTTGTTTTTTTCTTACTGTACCTTATTTTTTCAGCAAATACAAATATTCAAAAATTATTTCTGTAAATCTGTACATTTAAAAAATACAATGGAAACTTTTTTATGAAAAAGGGTTCCATTTGAAATCCTGTGAAACAGAAACAACCCTGAAATGTCTAATATTTTTCCTGAAATCCAGTCTCCAGATTTGGACTAGCTCCAGAATGATGGCAGCAAATAAAACTGAACAAACAGGCTCCATCTTGACTAGTGACCTCTAAAAAGCCCAGAGACTACAATCTCTCTCTAGGGATACACAAGGCTTTTGACAGCACTAAAAGCAACTACATGTCTTGTATTAAAATAGGTTGATGACAGGCAAAATAATATATACTGGGCCAAGTTATAACATATACAGGGACTGAGTTCAGTTGTAGTCCTTGCACTTTCCTGGATTCAAGGACTGCATCACTAGTCACACTAAAAAGAATACGACAGATAGCAGAAGTGAGTGCAAACTCCATACTGTATCAGCCAACAGTGCTGACCTGCCACAGGGGAGCACACCCAGTGCCCTGTGAAGAGGTATAGCAGCAGACACTCTCCCCTATGTATCTCATAGACTTTAAGGCCAGAAGGGGCCATCATGATTATCTATCAGGGAGCCCTGGGAGGCACTGCAAGCAACGCTGGAAGAATAAACTATAAAGAACCTGTTCTGAAGTTGTCTCTATTGAATCTATCATGGTGGAGGAATTATAGTGACCCCAGACAAACAATATCCTCTCCCTATCTCTTCTACATCCTTAGAGAATTTAATCAAGAATAACAAAATTTCTGTAAAGACAATGAGGAGTACTTGTGGCACCTTATAGACTAACAAATGTATAAGGTGCCACAAGGACTCCTCGTTGTTTTTGCTGATGCAGACTAACACGGCTACCACTCTAAAACTTTCTATAGATTTTTAAACCATCTTGTAGAATTCTGAAGCTGAGATATAATTTCTCCTAAATTCTACCAATTGGCTTTTATACATTCTGTGGAAAGGAAACCATTCCCTATTAAATTTTATTCCTAAGGAAGCCTAAGAAACTTCTATAATTTTGATAGAATTCCCATTGGTTTTAACCCTCTGAAATTCTATCGGGAATAATCAAAAAGAAATCAATGAACTGTTTAGCAAATTCCCCTGGGAAAAAAAATACTTTCAACTCCATCTCCCCCATACCTACTCCCTCATGAATTAGTCTTTGATAAACTATAATTAAAATATATCTAAGGAAGTGTACATTTCCCCTTCACTCAGAAACACTGTTTGGCTTTTGCCCTGCAGAAAGGTTTAGCTTAATCCCCCATCCGAAGGCCCAACTGCTTAAACACAGAAATGAAAACAAACCCTGTCAGCCTTTAAACTGGATTTTTGATCTTCATTAACATTACCAGATCTTAAAATAATTACCGAATCAAAGAGGCAATGCAGAACTAAGCCTATCTATAACTAAAGAACAACATAAAACCTGATTAAATGGAAAAAATGTATTTCAGCATTTTCTGAAGATCCACTTAATTGGACAGTTCTTACATTGTGACTGTGTATTTTCCTGCTGGGACAGCACAAACCTCTTCCGGGAGGGAATCACTTAAGGCTAGCAGCATTAAATGCTACCAACCGTTCTCACATCTACTGCTTATAACTCTACCGTACTGTAACGTTAGAAATCTGACAGGCAACTGGACTAACAACATTCTTTCTATTCCTCATCATTACAGAAGAGATCAGACAAGGCACTCTTGTTGACAGGCCCTAGACTTGAACTTTTGTGAATGACAGACAGGGTGTTTTGGCCTTTGATCTCATTCATGGAACATGGAACGTTTTGGCTGCTTTAGGGTTTCAGTATGAAAGTTTTCTATAATCGCTTGCTAAGAAATATGTAGGAATTACCTGAATGTTGGCCAGACTGTTCAGAAATCAGTAGTTCTTTTCTATGCCCCCAAGAGGGAGCCTATTTTCAAAAGCCATATGGGCACATGCAGTAAATTAAACTAGAAGAGTACATCTGAAGTGTAAACACACAGAGAATTTCTTCACCTAGAGTGCAGGAATTTTGAAAGGGGACTAGAGTGCCACACTGCTTTAGTGCCTGTTATTTCTGGCACTCTACCCCTCTCTCTCCCTGATCCCAATAGCCCCCAAAACAGCCACAGCATCTCTCAGCTCCGCTTTGTGTCCTTCCTCTAAGGACCTGGCAGACTCAAGAGTGGCCAATATGTCACTTGGTCAGTATCAGCTCTTTTGAATTAGTTTGGACACAATTCATTTAAACAAAATAAGGCTATTATAATGCACTTCAGTCATTCCCATCAAACATTGCAGCAAGTAAACACAGCTGAGGGTGGTGAAAATCCAGTGGGTTTACTGCTTCGCAAGAGACATAATTAGAGAAAGGGCTCTTGGACAGTTTTACACAATACAACAGTTACTAGCCCCAGACAATTATATTTTTTACTCTATCGGGGGACTGCATTGGTATCATCCAAAGCAGCATCTACCAGACAGCAGATCCCTGTAAGTGACAACAGAGAGAAGAATGTGAACAGAGCTCAAAATTACAGTGAACACAGAGAGGTGTATTCACTATGTTCAGCTCCTGCCCCCCACCTCACTCCTAACCACTAATAAAAATAAAATATTACCCTGCCACTGCAATCCAACACTCATTTGTTGTACCTCCCTCATTAACCTGTGAACCTATAGAGTCCTCGAGGGGACTATTACAATGGGTGTGTCAGGAGACAGCTGCCCACAGAAGCCTGCTGTCTCTGGAGCTTGGCCATCACTAGGTCAGCTCTGGATGGTCAGAGATGGAACCCTAAGGCTGAGGGAGAAGAAAGCCATTCAGGGTATGTGTACATAGCCCGCAGCCGTGAGCCTCCAAGCCCGGGTCAACAGACTCATGCTAAATACAGCTGTGTAGATGCTGCAGCTCAAGTTGGCTCTTGGGCTCTTAGGCCTACAAGGGTGGGTTTCGGAGCCCAAGCCATGCTAGCACCACAGTTACCTTTAGTGCGGCAGCATGAGCCAGAGTCTGTCGACCCAAGGTCTGAGACTCGCTGCCGCTCTCTGTGATGGCGGACCCTAATTCACTTTACCAGCTGAGCCACAAGGTGCAGCCCCGGTCAGCCATAACTTGGGCCTGAGTGCTCACCACATCCTCAGGTCCACCTAATTCCCATGGAACTGGGCATCCAAATCGCTTAGGTGTCATTGAAAATCTTACCCACTATATATATATATAGGGGTGTAGGGGAAGCGGTCAACTGCATTAACATAATATTATATACATCAGCAATTTGGGGCCAGATTGTCAAAATTAGATGCAAATAATTGCATGCATAAATTTGCACAAGCTTTATTTATTAGTGTGTATTCCCAAGATGCATGCACAACTCATGTTTGTGTGTCTGTGTGTGCATCTGGCCAGGCAGACACCTAACTGTTCACACTTCAACTTGACAATCTAACCTTTAGTTTGTACCAGTTGTACTTTCTAAAAAAAAAATTAATAAGCTTCAGTTACGTCGTCTTATCAAGTATATGCTGTTGGTTTTATCCCTCTTGAAACCTTGGAAAAAAATAAGCAATGAAAATCCTTCAGATAAATTCTTCGTATCAAAGCCTATTTAGTCTCATTTGCCACTGTCCTTTGTGGAGCTGCAGTTTCAGTGAAAGCAGCAGGTCTTGGTCTTGGGTTATAACAGATGGCCTCAATGATGTGACAGTAATAGCATCTGACGTGTTGTTTCAATGATCTCTTTAACTCTCCGAGAAGTATGCAAGCGTTACATACCATGTGTTGCTTCAGATTGTTATTTTTGGCATGCTTCTGTTGGCATATGTTACGGTAAACCATTCCCAACATATTACATTTTCATCATAAATTAAAAAAGAAAATCAAAGTCCATAGGCCTACCATTTATCTCTGTTCCCAAGGTAACTTTTATTTTTTGGGGGGCGGGGACAGGGGGCATAAGGACTAGCTCTACCAAAATAAAAACCCAAACTGTGTTATAAGGGTTTTGCTATGTTGCAGAAAGTGGCAAGAAGAATGGAGTCCTGGGGATGGTACAGAGACAAGCCGAATGAAATATTTATGGCTCTGCTCTCAGAGTATTTTGCAGCAACACATAATCTCAGTTCCCCACAACATGCATTAAAGGGTGACAGTCCACATGGTGCATTATGAATAGCACCTTGTGATCAGGTACAGAGACTAGCTGTGACATGCAGAAAATCAGAAGGGGACTACTGTTTTTTCAAGAGCTTTACTGCTAATTGCAGACTTAATTAATAGTTCCCCTTCAAGTCTGGGATAGATTTTAATTATTATTTTTTAAGAAATCTGTGATTTTACTCACTGCCAGATTTAATAAAATAGGATTTCAGGCAGTTCAGTGCTTTCAACTACAAGTAGCTAAATCTAGTTAAAGCAAAAACGTCAATGATTTTCACTGAGTGCAAGTCATAGAAATGTCTTAGCATCATAAACTACTGTTGATTGCTTCTTTCACAACAAGCTGTAGCTAAATAGAAGACAGAAGACGGCAAGGAAACCCACCTAGATTTTTCTCCTCCTCAATTTGCAGTTACACCTCACACTAAAAAAAATTTCCTTTTAAATGCTTATCTATCTCCTCATACGATTATTTATGATGGTTGGTCTATAGCTACAATTTTCTGTTTATTCTGTAATGTAACTACACTCTGCAGAGGTACTCCACCAAAATTCCTTCAGACCCTTAGCTTGTACTTAAACTGATGTCCCTTTTCCTTGGGCTCAGCACCATCTCAAACAGCAATGTAGAAACTATCATTCAAATGCTCTGTAGTCCTTTCAGAATTATATACGTACACTCCACTGAAATCCCCTTCTTAACTGCTTCTTTTCCAGAGTATGTAGACTATATTTCATTACTCTACAGTGGTCTTTAAGAGGAGATATGTGGGGGGAAAACTACAGAACTGGGAGGCGGGGTGGGGGTGGAGTCACATTTTTGACCAGTTTTGTTAAAAAGAAATGAAAACATAACAAAACCAACCATCCTTACCCACCTTCATTTTGAAGCATTGCCTTGAATTTTCCACTGTTTTACCCCAAGTGAAGAGGAGGTGACTGGAATCAGAGCCTAGCTACTCCTGGGTTTGCTAAAATAGTAGATGAGGGAAACTGAAAACTGAACTATTAACACCAGGAACTCTCAGGATAAGGACATTAAAAGAGTAATACCTACTAAAAAACTAAGAGAGAATTTTACTTCATCCTGGACATAGAGATAATGCAAGAGTCTCATGGCAACTGTTAACCAGAAAGGAGAATCCGATCAAGCCAGTGTGGAGAAGAGCAGCTGAATACAGCATCTGGAAGACCCAATGGAAAAAGATTAGGGAAGAAGCAGAGAGAGAAGAGCAAATGGGGTCATCTGCAAAAGCACCTGCCTGAGAAAGGAGCAGCTGTGAAGGAGACAGAGCAGTAAGTGGCTGAAGATAGCAGCAAATCAAGCTAAGAGCAGGAGTCCAATCTTGTAAAACTTATTAAGTGAACTGGGGAGAAAGAACAAGACTTTAACCCCCAATGAAATGCATTTTTAGAGGGGTAAAGTAGATAATGAATGTCGACATTTATACTCAAAGCATCTCAGATTCTTTTGAACATATTTATTCTCCAAAGTTTTCAGGAAAACAGAGAAGAGTAAAGCAGAATTTGGAAAAAATAACCTGGATAAGCAATTGCAGAGACTTACGATAAAATAGAGTGACATTGACAAGGAAAGATACAGCTGCAATAGAGGGTCCCTCTATGAATAAATTTGAATATTACAAACTTAGCTCAACATTATCATTGCATACAAAACTCCACCAGAAGTCTATGTGTAAGTGACCAGCATTATCATAGGGAATACAGTACTATGTGTACCTATAAAGAGTTGCAATTCTCCAAATAAAATACTTTATTTCCTTTTGCAGTGTAATGGGCCTATTCTGTAGAAATATTACTTTTAATATCTTTAATTCATTCATTCACATATGGGGAAAATACATTGGATATCTATTGCGAACATACAAGAAGTTAGCATTCTTAGATAACGGGTTAGCAACAACTGTATCTCCTCCAACTCAAGTTGAATTGCTGAACCATCAACTCCTCTCTCTGCCTCCTCACCCACACCCCGCAAACCACTAGGAGCTGAACTCCTGGATTTCCAGTCCATTTAACCAAATGAATTTGCATTTATTACTATCTAAATCTACATCCATTCCTGTAGACTTTCACCATTGTGTGGTAACTTTCCCTACTCCTTGACTGTACTGCCCACACTGCATTCATCATTTTCTTTGTTTTAGAGTTTAATCCTAGGAGAATTCTGCACCACTGCACATGTGCAGAATTTATGTTCCCCGCAGATTTCTTTGCTTCCTCACTGAAAAATGACTTTCTGACGGGGAAGCAAAGGAAAGCCACAAGTGCGATCATGCGACCCTCCCCAGTAGTATGTTTTGGGTGCCCAGGGCAGCCAGCAGAGAGGTAAAACACTGTGGAGGTGGAACTGGAGAAGAGCCGGTTGGTGGATCCTAATCTGTGCCAGGGTCAGTTGCTAGTCCCTGCTGGGCTGGGGAAGAACAGGACTTCCTCTTCCCCGGCACACCATCCGGGGCTGTGTCAGACCCACCTGCCGATTTCTCCCCCTGCTGTAGGAAGCCCTGCAAACTCCCCAGCCCCACACAAACACTTCCTGCACCCATCGCTCCTCAGCTGCAGGGGAAGGGATCACTGTACAGGAAGCTGCTCCCCCATCTGCCCAACTCTCGTGCATCCAGACCTCCTCCTACCCAGACCCTCCCAACAAGCCTCACTCCCCCCACACCCAGAACCCCCAACAAGCCCCATTCCCTCTGCACCTGGACCACCCCAACAAGCCATCCACACCCAGATCCCCACCCAACTGAGCCCCAACCAGCTGCACCTGGATCCCCACCCCACTGAGACCCACTCCCCCAGCATCTGGACCCCCATACTGAGCTCCCCACACCCAGATCCTCCTGCCAAGCTCTATTCCCATCACACCTAGACCCCCAACCACCATCACCTGGACCCCCTGCAGAGTCCCATTTCCATTGCACCCAGAACCCACCAACAAGGTCCTGTGCATCCAGATCCCCCCTGCACCCGGATCCCCCACTGAGCCACCCACACCCAGACTGCCCGACATAGAACCCTCTCAACCCACACCTGATCCCCTCACACTAAGCCCCTCCACACTTGGATCCTGCCTTGCTGAGCTTGCCTGCCTGCACCTGGTGCACCTGGCACAGAGGGGCAGGGCCCTGCGGTGTTTCTGGGGCAGGTCTGGTCCTTTCACTGTGACAGGGTTGGGTGCAGCCTCACCGCTGGGTCCACGTCCCAGGATGAGGGAGCTGCACAGTAATCTCCCACCTCTGTGTAGCCAGTGGCCTGTGCTCCCCAATGCCATGTTGGAGCCTCCACATTTATTTGACAAATAAAATTTGCAGAATTTTAAAATATTGTGTGCAGAATTTTTATTTTTTTTGGCACAGAATGCCTTCAGTAGTAAGAGTTTTACTGGAAATACTCCTCACCACCCATAACTCACTTAAGTCCTCTATTCTAAATTTCAGATAGTGCTCAGGAATGTTTTTAAACTCTATGCCCTACTCACCCACAAGTAAAAGCAAAAAGCCAAATAATGCCAGGTGTTTCTTAATGCAATACACTCTGTACCCCCTTAACTTTTCAAGGGTATCAAAAAAGAAGATCAAACTCACTGAGTAGAGAAGGCCAAATGCCATTTTTTTAACTATGGTCTGTAAAATGGGATATAAATTTAAAATCATACATCCCTTCAATCCACAGCTGTTCTCCCATTGACATCAGTGGGAAGACTTACACAAAAATTAAGGGTAGAACATGTCCTTTATGTAGTAACTAACCATTTGTTTTATTTGTTCAGCACATTATTGTTCCAATCTACTTCTCCCTGTGAGAACATTGTCATCTTTAGGACCACCACTGTTTCTGTTCCCCCTTACTCTTCCTTCCCCATCCTTTCTTTGTTTTTCCCTCTTCCCTTTCTTTGTGTATCTTCTCTGCTCTTTCCTCTGCATTTTCTTCTTTGCAGCAACTCCCTGTTCTCGTGCCCCCTGGCTTCACTTCCACTTCTTCCCCATTCCTTCTGATAAAATGATCAGTAATGAAATATTTCAGAGTAGCAGCCATGTTAGTGTGTATTCGCAAAAAGAAAAGGAGTACTTGTGGCACCTTAGAGACTAACCAATTTATTTGAGCATAAGCTTTTGTGAGCTACAGCTCACTTCACCAGATGCATGCAGTGGAAAATACAGTGGGGAGATTTATATACACAGAGAACATGAAACAATGGGTGATATCATACATACTGTAAGGAGAGTGAACACTTAAGATGAGCTATTACCAGCAAGAGAGCGGGGGGGGGGGGGAGGGAGAAAACCTTTTGTAGTGATAATCAAAGTGGGCCATTTCCAGCAGTTGACAAGAACATCTGAGGAACAATGAGGGGTGGGGGTGGGAATAAACATGGGGAAATAGTTTTACTTTGTGTAATGACCCATCCACTCCCAGTCTCTATTCAAGCCTAAGTTAACTGTATCCAGTTTGCAAATTAATTCCAATTCAGCAGTCTCTCGTTGGAGTCTGGTTTTGAAGTCTTTTTGTTGTAATATTGCGACTTTTAGGTCTGTAATCGAGTGACCAGAGAGATTGAAGTGTTCTCCGACTGGTTTATGAATGTTATAATTCTTGACATCTGATTTGTGTCCATTTATCCTTTTACATAGAGACTGTCCAGTTTGACCAATGTACATGACAGAGGGGCATTGCTGGTACATGATGGTATATATCACATTGGTAGATGTGCAGGTGAACGAGCCTCTGATAGTGTGGCTGATGTGATTGAAATAGTTATGGTGGCACTGAAGTGTCATCAGTGGATGTCAGAGTAGACACTCCAGTGGGAATAACGAGGTTGAAGAATTTCACATCTCTGAGTCATTGTTTCAGGCTGTCTACAGACTCAGGCAGACACCACTGCATCAGTTACACTCAGTTCATATTTCCAAAGTTTTCTTCACAAGCATGAAAGCTGAAAACTTATTCTTTTTTAAAAAAAAAGCTTAAATGCTGTAAAACAATATAAGCTTAAATGCTGCACAATCTGAATCAGTCATGTTGGCCTCATAAATCCAGCAGGCAGAATCTGATCAAAAGCTAGGTACATGACCCCTCCATTATAGAGCAAGCATCTGAAATTTCTCTCAAGAAATATAGAACTTTTCCAAACGCAGCTCAGATTCCTGTTCCCCCTCTTTAGGAGTTGTGTTAATTTAAGGGACAGTTCTACTCTGAACACCGACTCTGCAAAAAAAAAAAAAAAAAGGTCACATGACGGTCCATATTTATTGTTTCTCAGTGACTTCCAGATCAACCCTGTTCAGTTTACAAGTGAAGAGATGTTGTTTCTTTTTCCCAGCTGCCTGTCCTGAGAACTCTATCTGGAATCTAAAGCTCCAGAAAGGCTTTTTTTATTATTAATTATTATTATTCCCCAGCTCAGGAATTGCCAGCAATAAGGGTCTGAAAGGTATTCAACAGTTCTAGTGATCTACCTGTCTTAGATAGGTCTGTGGTGTCCATCCACCCAGACTACAATCCAGCCTCCTCCTCCATAGCTGTGGGTCTCTATAGGAGCAAAGAGTGATGTCATATTATTTTAGTCAGTAAAATAAGCAAATATGACACAGGGAATTTGGGGGTTTTTTTTCAGTAAAAAGGTGCCATTTTTGCACAGTCATTTTTCAGAGCGGAGCTGCACTTTATGCCTGCATCGATAATCCATAATAATGGGAATATTTTGATACCAGCACAGACTGCTACTGCCATAGGGCTACTAAACATGCTCCCTGAGCCATCTGGTTATATGAGCACTATGGGTCCTGTTGCCTTCACAGATTTATAGCTCCCTGTTCTGTTCATCAGAGCAGTAAGACACACTCACCTGCCTCACCTCTTTGTTCACAGGCCGGATTCAGCCAACCTCTACAGTACTGCACTAATAGAGTGGCCCCAGTTTGAAAAGTTTCCTTTTACTGGTAGGGTAAGATATTACTGATTCTAGCACAGGTCTCTGTCATAGTTCAAGGCAACTGGACCTGTATTCCCCCTATATGGCCCACCAAGAGCACCCACTCTAGGCTCCAGGCTCCTTGAGAGGAGACCTTCATCTCTCTCTCTTCTGACCAGGGCATTTCCAGGCTGAACAGTTCCCTGCCTACACAGTGTTATTCCCCAAAAGACAGACTGCCTGAGCAGGCCTGCTTCGCTTCTCTCCTCAGATAGTGTAATTGCCACTGTTACGTTACCACACAGCCCCTTCTAAGCAAGCACTTTTATTCTTAAGATAAAAAGCGTTACAGAGAAAACATATTAAAAACAATAATAAAAACCTATGAGCATGCTAATACGCTTACCAGAGATCACCACCTAACTCTAACATGGGCTCTGGCTGGTGATCAGTCCTTCCAACACTACACAGGGGTTTTTCCTGTGGTCACAAGTTCATCACTGATTCTGCTCAGAATAAGCACCCCAAGTGTTATGTGTCCTGAGTGGGCCAGAGATCCTCCAATCCCTCCCTAAGGACTGGGGCCCCCCTTGGGCCAGAGCTCCTGCCCATTTGCTGGACCACGAAGACAACTTTGAGTTAGTTTGAACTCAAGCTATTTAACCAAAAATCTTTTCTTTGTCTGTTGGTCCCTGGAGAATCCAGTTTGAACCCCAGTACATAACAGCCTCTCTCCAGGTGGTGATTGCTCTCTGGAGCTATTACAACCGGAATTTGCTGAACCATCCCCCATTGTTCTTAGTTCCTGGAGGGCTGTGGTCCCCCCTCCCCTCATTGGAAAAACAGTCCTTCAATACCACATAAATATTTGCATGTTTAATACGATGAACTCCTAAAATACTTACACTTAATTCAATAAGGTTTGTCCACGACATTGTCATTCCTGTCACAGTCCCCATTATAACACTATAACCTGGTGATACATATCCTACTGGCTACAAGGTAAAACAAAACTTTAGCTGCTCCACAGTACTAAGGCTGCCATTTGTGTGCACGCAGGGTTCCCGTCTGAGCAGCACTGAGTTGTGCCGGTCTCACAGGAATTCCTCTCAGAACAGTTACTACTTTATTTAATTGGGGAAGGGACATGTTCTGTTGTGCAGGAGCCAAAATGACTTTTTTCCATTTACATCTGGCCAGCAGTTTGCAATACTACTGTCCCTGATCTTGATCACCTCTCGATTGTCCTACTTGTCACATGCTCTACATAGGGCTTTGCCTTGGATTCATCTGAGGCTGGTGCAGAATGCAACAGTCATTTGTTATGTGGGCTTTCCTGCTGTGAGCACATGCCCTTGCGGATCTCAGAGACAAGGTGTTAGCCTTGACCTATAATTATCTAAAGGGCTTGGGAGTGCTTCCCAGTGTGGGGAGACAGACACGCACTAGCTCTGTTCAAGTCAGTGCATTAAAAAGAGCAGTGTGGCTTTGGCAGCACAGACAGTGGCTCAGGCTAGCTGCTGAAGTACGTACCCAGCAGGTCAGGTGGGCTTGGGTGGCTAGTCAGAGCCACCACCCATGCTGCCATGAGCACACTGCTATTTTTCATGTGCTAGCTCAAGCCGAGCTAGCATTTGTCTGTCTACCCACCTTCTCAGCTTTTGTATAGACACACCATCAGAGAAGGAGCTGCTGACAAGTTTGCTGTGATGGGCTCTAAACCTTGAAATTTATTACCTTAGTCCAAAATAGCCTGAACTTTGACCTTCCCAGGCATGCTGTAAAAGCTCTCTACTCCCCCGGGCTGGCCACACTGGAAGCAATAAAGGCTGGGATTTGCAGGTAGGGTGAGTTATTTTTGGATGATATAGTTGGGGATTGGTCCTGCTTTGAGCAGGGGGTTGGACTAGATGACCTCCTGAGGTCCCGTCCAACCCTGATATTCTATGATTCTATGATTGTTTGCTTCCAATTTGTTATTCTTTAGTTAGCATTTCCTGGCTTTAAGGAAAGAGGACATTGCTGGTTGAATTGTTTCATTACTGGGCAGTTGTATATGTGCCACAGGCAGCAAGAGTGCTGGGTAGTCACTTTTCTTTACGAGGGAGGAAGTGGAGGGAGGAGAAGAGAAAAGAGAGATCTGTATCATCAACTGAAATAATTAAATAAAGGTAAAGACCCTGTCTGGCCAGCCAGCCAGCTTTTCTCAGGGGACCATGTGAGCCCTACAGATTTTATTTACAAATAACTAAGGACCTGATATTTTGACAGCAAACTGCCTACATAGTTCACAAGAAATGCCCAAATGACCCAAGCTGTAAAAACAACTCAACTGTAGTTGGAATTTGATTCATTTTCCTTTGGGCAGCACATCAACATTTTAGGAACCCTTTACCTGATTTATGCTCAAATAGCCTAATGCATCTGCCACCAAAGTTTGACACAGCCATTTCCTTGCAGACTCCAAGGCCTGAGGATATCAAGTGAATTTTGGTAGTTTTATTCCTCAAGAGGGAAAATTAAAAGCTATTCACCTAGAACCAAATTAACCCTTATCTTGTTTGGATATAAAATGTATGGTTGGGGCTATGATCTTGATCCCTCTAGGATGATACAGTGGAACATTTCAAGCACAATTCATGGTAGAAGTCTTTGTTCCATCCTATACTATTGTCACTTATGCATGCAGTGAGGGAGAATGAATCATAGATGTTTATTATATTTAACCTTGAACTACAGGTAAAATATGCCCAAGAGTACCGGGGTTGAGATAAATCTGTGAACTACACGCGTAATAGAAGGTTTCAGAGTAGCAGCCGTGTTAGTCTGTATTCGCAAAAAGAACAGGAGTACTTGTGGCACCTTAGAGACTAACAAATTTATTAGAGCATAAGCTTTTGTGGGCTACAGCCCACTTCATTGGATGCAGAGAATGGAACATACAGTAAGAAGAAATATATATACATACAGATAAGTTGGAAGTTGCCATACAAACTGTCAGAGGCTAATTAGTTAAGATGAGCTATTAGCAGCAGGAGAAAAAAAACTTTTGTAGTGATAATCAAGATGGCCCATTTAGACACATTTGGGGACAATGTATATCTCCAAGTCAGCGGCACTGCTATGGGAACCCGCATGGCCCCACAGTATGCCAACATTTTTATGGCTGACTTAGAACAACGCTTCCTCAGCTCTCGTCCCCTAACACTCCTACTCTACTTGCGGTACTTTGATGACATCATCATCTGGACCCATGGAAAAGAGGCTCTTGAGGAATTCCACCATGATTTCAACGATTTCCATCCCACCATCAACCCAGCCTAGACCAATCCACACAAGCGGTCCATTTCCTGGACACTACTGTACTAATAAGCGATGGTCACATAAACGCCACCCTATACCGGAAACCTACTGACAGCTATACTTACCTACATGCCCCCAGCTTCCATCCAGGACACACCACACGATCCACTGTCTACAGCCAAGCTCTAAGATACAACCGCATTTGCTCCAATCCCTCAGACAGAGACAAACACCTACAGGATCTCTACCAAGCTTTCTTAAAACTACAATACCCACCTGGTGAAGTGAAAAAACAGGTTGACAGAGCCAGAAGAGTACCCAGAAGTCACCTACTATAGGACAGGCCCAACAAAGAAAATAACAGAACGCCATTAGCTGTCACCTTCAGCCCCCAACTAAACCTCCCCAGGGCATCATCAAAGATTTACAACCTACTCTGAAAAATGATCCCTCACTCTCATAGATCTTGGGAGACAGACCAGTCCTCGCTTACAGACAGCCCCCCAACCTGAAGCAAATACTCTCCAGCAACCACACAACAAAAACATTAACTCAGGAACCTATCCTTGCAACAAAGCCCGATGCCAACTCTGTCCACATATTTATTCAAGTGACACCATCATAGGACCTAATCACATTAGCCACACTATCAGGGGCTCGTTCACCTGCACATCTACCAATGTGATATATGCCATCATGTACCAGCAATGCCCCTCTGCCATGTACATTGGCCAAGCCGGACAGTCTCTACGCAAAAGAATAAATGGACACAAATCTGACATCAGGAATCATAACATTCAAAAACCAGTCGGAGAACACTTCAACCTTTCTGGCCACTCAGTAAAAGATTTAAGGGTGGCAATTTTGCAACAGAAAAGCTTCAAAAACAGACTCCAATGAGAAACTGCTGAGCTTGAATGAATATGCAAACTAGATACCATTAACTTGGGTTTGAACAGAGACCGGGAGTGGCTGGGTCATTACACATATTGAATCTATTTCCCTAAAGTTAAGTATCCTCACACCTTCTTGTCCACTGTCTAAATGGGCCATCTTGATTATCACTACAAAAGTTTTTTTCTCCTGCTGATAATAGCTCATCTTAACTAATTAGCCTCTCACAGTTTGTATGGCAACTTCCAACTTATCTGTATGTATATATATTTATTCTTATTATATGTTCCATTCTCTGCATCCAATGAAGTGGGCTGTAGCCCACAAAAGCTTATGCTCTAATAAATTTGTTAGTCTCTAAGGTGCCACAAGTACTCCTGTTCTTTTTATGCATAATAGAAGAACAGGATGAACACATGTGGATGTATGTATACACACACACAAAACATCAAAAGCAATTTCTTTCAAATAGGAATGATAATTTGTCGATAGTGTATCTACAATCACTAGAAGTTCAGCCAACCACTCTTTTTTTCTTTTTGAGCCAGAAGACCGATTCTGGGCCAAATCCTTGAGTTCACCCAAGCTCTGTATGATGCGGGCCATGGGGGATGAATACAAAGGTGACTGTTTGCTATCTTTGTGATTCCTTGAGCTATGAGGCAGCCAGTGCAAGCTATAGGAACCCAAGGGTTCTGCTAAACTGTTTATTCTGGTAAAAGCTCCCAATACTCTGGTCCCCTTCCCAAAGCCACACTCCTGGTATGCCCTCCACCCTACCCCATACACAAGGTTTGAAGGTGCTGGAGATATCTAGTGTAAAACTAGTTCAAGCAGCTTTATGCTGTCTGGGAGTTCCCCTACACATAGGGAACTCACAGCTTCCCTAGAGCAGTGTAAAGGGGTCAGAGCAGAAACCAGCGTCTGACTTGAGGGTTTATCTTCCGACAAAGAAAATTTGTCTTTTCTGATCATTCTCATTAATGAGAGGATCCACAGAGGGCTATCAGGCTGCAAGGTAGTTTAGAATAACCAGGAATCCTTGCATTATTTCTCAATCTCTTTTACCACCTCAAACAATTTTGAGACAGTATCCCCATTTCTCCCCACCACACATACTCAACTCTGAGATGTGGTTTCCAAATCCTGAGACTACCTCCCCTCACGACTGCTATAGTCAGTGATATTTCCCTAACTCACTGACTGTTAGGTTCTATCCCAATGTGCATCTCAGGGTAGCCATGGAAAATGCCTTCAAGTTCAAATATCCCCAGCAACAAGCTACCATCACAAAGCCTAAATGAAAGAATAGAGTACGCTTTTTTTCAGAGACATATAGCTCTGTGTGTGTGTGTGTGTGTGTTTCTCTGAGTCCACTTAAGGGAGATTAAGTGAGATCTTAATCTGAGTCTGGAAGCTCATTCACACACATACTAAATGAAAAAGGTGCATTGCAAAAGAAAACATTAACCAGACACTATTATTCATCCTACTTTCACAAACTGTACAGGGTCTGCAACATCATCTAACTCTGTTTTAGAAGGCCATGAGAATGCTTTTTCTGTTACTATTATGAACCATGTCACTTTAGGAACTGTCTCGCAAAGGAATACCCTGAATTACTTGCACATGGTATCAGTGCATCTGAAAGACTGATCAGCCCGTGGTACAACTGCCACAAATTCAGTACCTGACATGCAGAACGTTCTAACGTAGCACATTAGGCAAATATTTTATTGTCTTTGTGCTAAAAGAGTGAGCTGTAGCCTTGGTTCTTACCCGCAGGAGTTACATATGTGCATCAAGAGGGCTGGTATTGCTCATTATTGTCAGTGGTTTTCTTGGGTCAATAACTTCACCCTTAATGGAGTACATGTATTTTTTCTCGAGGATATAAAAAGAATGTCTATCTATCTAAGTACTTACCTGGTCCCCATCACCATAGTATCTGTGCTTTAATTACAGTGTTATTAATGGTTATCCATCCTCTGCTAAGTAAAGTAATCCTGATTATCCCTGTTAATCAATTAATCAATTTTTGGACAAATGAACTGAGCTTCTCCTTGCACTAGGACAAGTAATTGTAATTATGAGATGTGATCAGCTATTGAAATACTATAATAAATGAAATAAAAAACAAGGAAGCTGCATCTGGCAAAGAAGCAAAGTTTTAAATATCTATAAAAAGACTGTCATAACACAGAGTCGTGTATTTTTTAAGTCCAGTTAGCGTTTGTCTAAAGTCATTAGCTATAGCTTATCAGTTATCATTCTTCCGAGGAATAATGAGTGAACGAATCTAATGTAGTTGATATAAAGGTCCCTTGCTGAAGCCATCGTCCATCTGTCCATGTAAGCGCTGAGCAAAATGGATTGCATTTGCAGCAAGGTCACAGTGTATCAAAGGAGAAACATCAAAAGCCAGAGATAGTATAAGGAGCTAAGAAAACACATTTAGTTAGTAACTCACCACAAGCCTTATACACTTCAAGGCATCCAGTAGTCAATATGGCTTAGTTATGTAATAGCAACTCTGCTTCCTGCTTGAGAACCCCACATGCAACTTTATAGAACCTTGGGATGGAATTAAAGCTAGGAGACCATGGAAATATCTGTTGGGAAAATAAGCTAGCCTCTTTTTGTTTTAAATTAAACACATATACATACCAATCAATAAAAGCTCAACAGCCTCACCGTACCTGGGAGCTGAATTAAGACAAACAGGTCATTTGAACAAAGGAGACAACAAGGACAATGAGAAATCATCTAATAGAATCAAAGCTTAGTTGAAAAGCAGTCTAGGAGATCTGAGCAATGCTTGGTTCCAAGCATTACCATTCCCGGGGATGGGATATGTCACTGTCGGTGAATGGCATGTGGGAACTTTATGCAGTGAGGCAAGTGAGTGAAAGTACATGTGCTGACTGCTGGGTCTATCACAAAACATTTTTCAAACAGAGAAGAGAAACAAAAGTCCTCCCTGCAGTTGCAAAGATGAAGCCAACTTCTAAAAGAGAAACACAAATTATCATTCACTCTGTGCTGTAGTGCCCCAGGCAACAGCAAATAAAGATGCCATAGGGAATAACAACATACGTGCTGCCTAAAACAACTACTTACATGGGGGGTGGGGTGAGTTATCGTGCCCCCACGGGCCGGAACTGACGCGTACGCCTTCTTGAATTTAAACTGCTGTAAAGGGAAGTGAATGAAATGTCCTCCTGCACTGACAAAGTGGGGAATAGTCACTGATGGGAAAAAATATCAATTGTTTTTTTCCCTTTGCTCTCCCTCAGACTCAAGACTGGCTGGCCAGAGTGTCTGTTGAACCCAGTATCCACGGGGCACAGCAGAAGTGAGTACACCACAAAGGAGGAAGTTGTGTATCCCTGATTGTAGGCATATTTCAGCGCAGACTTGGGGGTCATTGTAATGTACACCAGTTGGCTATGACCCCCACGGGGCCAACTAACAGCCAAGAATCACCAGACCCCAGAAGTTCTCTGCCCTGGACCCACCCACTGTTCTACATACCCTCTATATCAAAGCCTTTGAATGGGGTACTGTAAGAACTGGCTACATTTGGTCTACATGAGATCTTCCCTGTGCAGTGTGAAGAGAAGCTCCTGCTGCCAATGTATGATTTCTGACAAACTGTCAGAACAGACATTTTTTGTTAAACTGCTACTTTGGATCTCTCTGTCTCTTCTCTTTTAGGCGCGCTGTTGATCTTGAAGGCAAAAGTCCTTTGTAGCTTTCTCTTTCCTTTGTATGATACTTTATAGAAATGAAGCACTTAAAAATAAATTTTGCCCAGAAATGTACTTGTGGGGCTCCCATTCAAGTCAACGGCAGCTGTGTACATGCATCAGAGAGCCACGGTAGCAGTGTGTAACCATTTTGCTGCTGTCTGTACCTTACATTTTCCTGTTTCTAAAGCCACTAACTGTGTAGTATTCATATCATCTTGGCCCCTGCAATCCCCAACGTTTCACTTTGCGCAAGATCTTGGATCTCAGCGGCTCTGTTGGCTTTGTTGTTGATGTCAATTTAAATTGCTGTCAGGCTAAGTGCAACTTCAGGATCATCTTTAAGCTTATTTTTTTATGGTGAGCCTAAATCAGGTCTGCCATGAACAGCCAGACTCATCGGAACATAGGGGATGGGGACCTTGGAAAGTAGATGACTGGCAGGGATGTCCCCTATTTATCTTTTAAGTGTTTATATAGTTTATCATTTAATATAACACTCAAAAGACTCTAGCTGTGCACATAGCTGGCATTGTTAGCATATGTTCTTATTGCTATTTCCCTCATCTTCCTTCCCCTTACTCTTTCTATTGGTTTTTATAGCCACTGGTGTGTCTTAATTTAAACTGTAAAGTTTTCTGGGAAAGGGCTATCATTTCACTATGTGTTTGTACAGCACCATGTACAATGTGGCCTCATAGGCACTATGGTAATACAAATAATAAATATCAAGTCCTATTTTTCCCCCTCATGCAAGCAATATGAGGGCACTGATTTCCAGTAACAATATATGTAAGCCATTGGAGCAGGCTCACAAACATTTTCCAATTAAAACCTGAAATTCTTAATAATCTGGGTGATATCTATCTATGCTCAATAAAGTCAGTAGTCATACAGAATCAGGATATCATTCATTCTTGCAAAGCAGCCTAAGCACTGTGTACTAGAGCCCTTTGGGAGAAGCATCCACTTTCCCTTGGAGTTTGTGTTGTCAGCTCATCTGAAACATTTGATGAAGGAACTCAACCAGGAAGCATTTTGTGATTTCCTTTCACAGACTAGGTGGAGATAGCATTCAACTGTAAATAGAGACTGAAAACTGAGACCTCCCATCCACACTTTCCCCTTTGGGTCTATCTTCTCAAGGCTGGGTCAGTTCTCTGTTCTGCTCTATCTGGAAATCTAGTTTAATTTACCAAAGTGCTACAATAAAGCATTTGGAAGATAAAATTTTCCTCATTTTCCCTTCCTCCAGCCTTTACCAGCAAAGATTTATATAGCTATTTTTATTCTTCTCATCCATCGCAGCCATCCCTGTTTATGAAATGTAATAGATAGATAATTGCACTATTGCACTACAAAACAAGGAGCTGAATATGAAACAGGACTCAGAAATGGAAACCTTGTCAGTTAGATTGTTAGTGAATCATCATATGAAACAAAGTGTTCACTTTTTGTTCAGTCCATTAGCTACAAAGATGGAAGAATTGCCCTCCCAACACATAATATTCCAATTTCCTATATTCACTTACCACTTCCCTTTTTCTTTCTGCACATCAAGGACATTTACATTCTAGGCTTAATTTACTCTCTCTGACCAGGTTTTCATTTGAAACTCAGACAAACCTGAGCACTCTATGAAATGGAGCACTAAGAGTGCAACAGCTTTTACATAATGTTTGTGAATACCGAGCTCTCTCTCCTTTGTAAGTGAGGTTACGCCAGGGAAAACCCACAGTATCATACGGTATCCCCTATGCCTGTTCCATTGTTCCGATTCTCCTGAGTTTTACAGTGTGTACATACCATGGCTGTACGCACAGTGACTATGCCTCATTAAAACATTCAGTCTGTGTCAAAAGGCACTATACCGGAGTATCTGAGAATACCACACTTTTCTCTTATACTTAGAAGAGCCCTGTGGGAACTGTTGACTTAATGGCTTCTAGTACTAGTCTTCCTAAGTAAGCTACTTAACCCATTCCATCTTTAAAATAAGGGTTACGAATAGTATGTTGACACAGCTGAGATCCCTAAACGTGGATCTGTTACTTCCTGAGCCCCGTGAGAGAACTGGAGAGATGATGGTATTGGCCCCAGAGGAGGAGGATTGGTATATACTCTTACTGGATTATTTAGAATTGCTAAAATCCTGGTTGCTAGTGGATTATTTGGCCAGCAAGTTGCTCTGAAATGGGCATAGGTGCTGGAACTAGGGGTGCTGCTACAACCTCTGGCCTTCAAGGGGTTTCCATTATATCCAGGGTTTACAGTTTGGTTCAATGGCTCTCAGCATCCCCACTATAAAAATTGTTCCAGCACCCTTAGAAGTGGGTGCAAGTTCCTGTCCTTACAGAGGCCCTATCATCCAGACCTGATACAGAAAAGGATGTCACTGAGAGCAGACCTGGGTTTTTTCAAGCAGAAGCATCCTTGGTAAGAAGGATGGGTTTCAAGTAGGAACATCTGGTTTGTCATGAAGCTGCATGTTAAAAGCCTCCTACCTTAAATACATATGCACCTAACCCACCCACACAAAAACTTGATTATAGAAAGAGCTCTGCTGTGAAGCGCAAGTCACAGAAGGAAACCAAATAGCAGTTATTTGAGGTTGCAGAAGCCTCAGTGAATGAGAGTGGGTGTTCCATTCTGAGACCGAAGTGGTTTTCTAATGTTGCTCCTTGTTATACAATATAGTCAGGACATAATGTTCTCTTACTTCACTGTGTGCCCAAAAACTTCCTCACTTAGCTGTATTAACTGCGCTGATCATCTCTTGCAGAAATCAACTGGCTCTTTGAGACATGGCTTTTGAAAAGTACAGTGTGATTCAATCTTTTGTGCTGATGTTTGCACTTAGTTTGGTTGTAAAGACTATATTGTAAAGGGGTTTTTTTTGTTTGTTTTTTAATGTATTTATTTCTGGAAAAGCAAAACCCCCAGAATTTTGGACATTCTGGGCCAGCCTGTCAGAATCCGCTCCTGTTTTTGCAGGCACCATAAAACAAAGGCCCGGCTGATGCCCAGCTGAAAAATCTGGCCCCTTGATTCCAACTCAGCAGCAGCTACAGAACCTAACCCTACTATTTTGAGCTAATTCTATTTAATTGATTGGCTCTGGCAATAAAATGCCTAGTAGAACATGTGCTGTCCTTGCAAGGGTGAGATTTTACATCTAAGCAGGTCTGATTTGAGAAGCTTGCTCTTTTCTAGTTCTACATATAATGATCAATCAGGTGTAATTATCAAAAGGGAATTCATCCAAATTGATCCTCAAGAACAAATTCTGCTGGGGCAGCAAAACTACTGTGTTCGTAACCTTACACTCATTTACCAATAATTGGCCTCATTAATGTCTATGAAGTTAGCTATTGGCTACAATGCGGGGGGGGGGGCGGGGCGCAGTGTTGCATATTAGATGTACTCACCAGTTTGCAAGCACTGGGCAATCATACCACTGATTCAGCACTTCTTTAGTTCCATGTAAATTAGCAAAAGTGGGAAGAAAGTTAGGCAGCAACAAGAATGGCTTGAGGGAGAGAACTGCTAAGAACATCCACCATTCCAGAATTAGTATTTCTCTTCAGAACCTTAACAGCAAAAACATACCACCTGAGTTCTATTTTACATAGATTTGTTTTAATAGAAAATGAAAGTGTGGTTTGATTTGAGCCATGCTGCTCTCAAAACACCCACTTTGCCTATGGTGGATGGCAAGGCTCTTTGGTTTTGGGGTGGTTTGTTGTTGTTCAGTTATCAGAATTTTATTCACACCTGATCTGGCTAGTGCTGTATGTAGCAGCCACAGAGGCAGGTGTTTGGTTTACATTTTGGGCTATTTGCCCTCTTAACAGGGACTGAAATCCACTTCTTGCTGCTTTGCAAACAACCATTTTCCTCTGAAGATGGTGGGTGGCAACAGCAATTTTCCTCCCTGGTGATTTTTTTGCAGTTTGAAATGTACGAGTTACCAAAAAAATCTGTTGCATTTTGAAAGCATATGACTGTGTTATCCACGTCACATTTAGTTCACCGGAACCATCCACTTCAAGCCAAATCCCACGTGGCTATCAGTACCTATTTTCAATTTTAATATTAAATCTCAGCAATTGGCCAAGATGTGAATTTTTTATTTGAGGGTGTCATGTTTTGTGTTTGTGTTAAGTGAATTTAGTGATTGGGAAAGGCTCTGGACTGACAACACTGAATTTGTATTTATTTATTTTATCCACACATCAGCTACAGACAGAGGCAGTTCAAGCTTCCCAGTGTACTTCAACCTGGAGGATCCTTATCTAGGGATGGGGAAGTAGGTTAGTCTCCATGCAGGTTTACTTTACAGGAGGCTGCCAATAAGGATGCCTATTCTATCTGTGGACCCATCACTATGGTTATGACAAGTAGAGACACCTTATTAACTATTGTCTGGAATCATTACCAAAATACTATCTGTGTCCCCTGCCTCGTGTATTTTAAAGCTACAGTGGAGAATCTGTTGCTATCAGCCAATCCCTCATTGAGAAGGAGAGAATATGCCTCTGGACTACTTCCAGAAATGAAGCATTCAGGGTTATGGATAAGAGCCATTATAAAACAAAACTAGGATAATTTCCCTTGATGGTCCAAGTCCAAGCTAGTAAGTACTAGAAAAACAGGTTGAGGCAGGCAGTGCTTATCTCCCTGGAGATACTATTGTAACAAAGAAACTATTGGGCAATATTGTAATGGATTCCCACGGAGCTAACAGGGAATCCGCTATATGTTTAAAAAGATATAACCTGTGTCTTCACTGCTAAAAAAAGGTGTGTTTTTTTTACCTGGAGGTAACTAACACGTGTGAGCTATCCTGAGGTGAAAACATGACACTTTAGCTTGACCATGAGGTAGTACTATACCCCCACCTGGGGTTGACCTTGCTTAGCTGATCTCACAGTAAAACTAAAGCACCTTGTTTTCACCGTGTTTTTACCTCAGGATAGTTAACGCACATTAGTTATCCAGAAGAAAACACAAACACACACCATTTTAGGCAGTGAAGACAAGGCCATAGCCTCTTACCCAGGCTAGGAAGACTGCAGGAAAGACAGCTGTGAGTGGGGTTGGAAGAGGAGCTGACTTTTTAAGAGAATATGAATTGATTCAGTTCTTGTCAGGCACTCAGGCTGTATTCACTTAGTTAATCACTTGTAATGAAATAAAGCATAGACTTCAGTGTGATCGACCATGCCTTTAACACTTATGGGTTGTTTTTTTTTTCCATCTTTAAATTAACCTTGATTATAAAAAAAGAGAACTGCTGGCTGTCTGGAGAATTCAGACAGTCTTCCGCCTCCGATGAGAAGTAACAAGAAGGTATCCACCCACCCCTCCATGAACACACAGGGTCCTGTCAGAACAAATGGTCTGTGATAGTGCACTCAAATCATGGAATCCTCCCATCAGAAGGTGGAGTGGCAAAGAGCCAGTTACCTGGGGTGATTCAGAGACCAAAAGAGGAGACAGATGTATAGCCAGACTTCTAAAGTTCCACGGTAGTGTCTAATTGGGATTATATATTTATATATATATATGAACACCACTGCAGCTGGAATAAACTCACAAACTCACCATATATAAGCCATACAGCCACCAGAAGGTAATAGCTTTCGGGAACTTTTGAGCTGGACTGAATTGAACTAGCAACATAGAGGTGAAAGCCCCACCTCATTTTCAGTCCTTTGAGGCAGTCAGTCCCCTCAGACCATGTGAAACTTTTTCCAAATCCACTGTAGAAGAGAAGTTTCCCAATGAAGACTCAGAAAATTGGAATCTTTGTACTCTTCCCTGTCCTCCCACACTGTAGGTGAGGTGACAAAAAGATTCATAACAACAGGCAATAAAAATTAGGGAAACAACAATTCAGTTTCACAAAAAAATTTGAGGTTTCAAAATTTGTTTTTGTTCCAGTGCAGAACCAAGATGAGACCTTTTGAAATTATGTTGTAAAAACATGATAAGAGCAATCAACTGCACAATAGCCTGTGAAAACAACGAGGAGTCCTTGTGGCACCTTAGAAACTAACAAATTTATTTGGGCATAAGCTTTCATGGGCTAGAACCCACTTCATGAGATGCATGGAATGGAAAATCCAGGAGCAGGTATAAATACATGTATCATAAATATAAAGGGAAGGGTAAACCCCTTTGAAATCCCTCCTGGCCAGGGGAAAGCTCCTCTCACCTGTAAAGGGTTAAGAAGCTAAAGGTAACCTCGCTGGCACCTGACCAAAATGACCAATGAGGAGACAAGATACTTTCAAAAGCTGGGAGGAGGGAGAGAAACAAAGGGTCTGTGTCTGTCTGTATGCTGCTTCTTGCCAGGGACAGAACAGGAATGGAGTCTTAGAACTTTTAGTAAGTAATCTAGCTAGGTATGTGTTAGATTATGATTTCTTTAAATGGCTGAGAAAAGCATTGTGCTGAATAGAATAACTATTTCTGTCTGTGTATCTTTTTTGTAACTTAAGGTTTTGCCTAGAGGGGTTCTCTATGTTTTGGAATCTAATTACCCTGTAAGATATCTACCATCCTGATTTTACAGGGGGGATTTCTTTATTTCTATTTACTTCTATTTTTTATTAAAAGTCTTCTTGTAAAAAACTGAATGCTTTTTCATTGTTCTCAGATCCAAGGGTTTGGGTCTGTGGTCACCTATGCAAATTGGTGAGGCTTTTTATCCAACATTTCCCAGGAGAGGGGGGGTGCAAGTGTTGGGAGGATTGTTCATTGTTCTTAAGATCCAAGGGTCTGGGTCTGTAGTCACCTAGACAAATTGGTGAGGCTTTTTACCAAACCTTGTCCAGGAAGTGGGGTGCAAGGTTTTGGGAAGTATTTTGGGGGGAAAGACGCGTCCAAACAGCTCTTCCCCAGTAACCAGTATTAGTTTGGTGGTGGTAGCGGCCATTCCAAGGATAACGGGTGTAATATTTTGTACCTTGGGGAAGTTTTGACCTAAGCTGGTAAAGATAAGCTTAGGAGGTTTTTCATGCAGGTCCCCACATCTGTACCCTAGAGTTCAGAGTGGGGAGGAACCTTGACATGGTGGCACAGTGGTGGGATTAACCTGAAATCATTTTGAGATCCAGTTGAGATTTTTTTGAACTAGAAATACAGATTTTAAAAAGGAAATTTTTTTTTCCTTTGAAAAGGAGTCCAGAAAGCAGTTGAAGCTGAAACTGTGGCCAAGCAGAGACAAAAGGGGATTATCTTGTGAATTGCAGGTTTTCTTTGCCTGGAGGCAGGGTACTTAACTCCTGCAGGGAAATTCACAGTCTTCCAATCCAGAGTTTTTTTTTTTCTTTTCTTCCTAAAAGTAAATAGGGGGTGTGTGTTCTACCCATTTGCCTGGAGACAAAAGTGGCAGGGGTTTTTTTTTTAGGATTTTGATTTTTTTTGTTTTACAAGGAGCACAGGTTTGAAAAGGAATTTTTTTTTTCCTTTGGGCTGCTGGTAAGCAGGTTTCCAAGTAGTTGGAGGTTTTTTGCTTTGATTTGGGCCCAGAGCAGAGACAAGGGAATTGTCTTTTTCTGTAGGCTGACAATCACTATCAGAGAATAGGTATTCTATTCCAGCACAGCAAAATTTTACAGCCACGTTTTGTTTGTTTATTTCTAAACCTCGGGTGTAAAGTTAGTTAAAAACAGAGAGGTTAGAATGACCAAATCCTCAGCTCGACTACAGCTGGAATTAGCCAAATTTCAGGCTGAGGAAAAACAAAGGGAACATGAAAGACATAGAACTCATGCGGCTGAAAATGGAAGCAAGGGACAAAGAAATGGAAGCAAGGGCCAAAGAACTGGAGGAGAAGGAAAAAGAGAGGAAGCATGTGGAGGAGGTGGAGAAGATAAAGGCCCAGCAGAATATACCAACAAACCCTAGCAATCCTTCTCCAGGTACCACTTCCCATCCCAGAAAGTTCCCCACCTACAAGGCAGGTGATGATACTGAGGCCTTCTTAGAGAACTTCAAAAGGGCCTGCCTTGGGTACAACATCTCTACTGACCAATACATGGTAGAGCTGAGGCCGCAGCTCAGTGGACCCTTAGCTGAGGTGGCAGCTGAAATGCCTAAAGAACACATGAACAAGTATGAACTGTTTAAATCCAAGGCGAGAGTCAGAATGGGGATAACACCCGAGCAGTCTCGTCGGAGGTTCAGAGCCCTAAGATGGAAACCAGACATGTCATTTACCCGACATGCCTACCACATTGTGAAACATTGGGATGCCTGGATATCAGGAGCAAGTGTTGAATCTCCAGTAAATTTGCCCTTCCTAATGCAAATGGAACAATTCTTAGAGGGTGTTCCTGAGGAAATAGAAAGATACATCCTAGATGGGAAACCCAAAACTGTAATCAAGGCAGGAGAGATTGGAGCCAGATGGGTGGAGGTGGCAGAGAAGAAGAAAACTGGTCGCAGTTGGAGCGGAGACCAGAAGGGACCACCCCAGACCACACCCTATTACCGGGGGCCGCCCAAAGCCCCACCTACCTCCCAAAGAACCCTCCAGACCCCTTATCGTCCCACCACCCCGTTCTCCAGCAACCCTCCTCGCCCCAGTGACCCGTCAGCTGGACGATGTTTTAAGTGTAACGAGCTGGGGCATGTAAAGGCCAACTGCCCCAAGAACCCCAACAGATTACAGTTCATTGCACCGGAATCACACCAGAGGTCCACAGGCCCAGATACCTCCCAGATACCCTTGGAGCGGAGGGAAACTGTGAGTGTGGGTGGGAAGAAGGTCACCGCGTGGAGGGACACCGGAGCACAAGTGTCAGCTATCCATGCTTCCTTAGTGGACCCCAATTTAATCAACCCAGAGATCCAAGTGACGATTCAACCCTTCAAGTCCAACTCTTTCAATTTGCCTACAGCCAAGTTGCCTGTCCAGTACAAGGGCTGGTCAGGAATGTGGACTTTTGCAGTCTATGATGATTATCCCATCCCCATGCTGTTGGGGGAAGACTTGGCCAATCATGTGAAGCAGGCCAAGAGGGTGGGAATGGTCACCCGCAGCCAGGCTAAACAAGCCGTGAGGCCTAGCTCTGTTCTGGAAACTTCTATCAGGACCCAGTCAGAGGTGATGGACCCAGACCCCAGGCCAATGTCTGCAACAGCAGTAGTGGATCCAGTCCCAGAGACCCAGACGGAACCAGTCCCAGAACCGCAACCAGCCAAACAACCAACACCAGACCCCGTGCCAGCACTGAATCCAGTACTTGCAACCTCAACACCAGAGGGCCCCACTGAACCTGAACTGGCAGCAGCCGATAACCCTACACAAGAGGCTCAGCCGGAGCCTGAATCCCAACATAGTGCACCAGCGGAGAGCGGTTCACAGTCAACAGAAACAGCTCCATCCCCTATATCGCTTCCAGAGGGACCAAGCCTAGGTCCACAATCCAATGAGGGACTGATGTCTCCAGCATCAAGGGAACAGTTCCAGACCGAACAGGAAGCAGATGAAAGCCTCCAGAGAGCTTGGACGGCGGCACGGAGCAACCCACCGCCTCTCAGCTCTTCTAATCGATCCAGGTTTGTTATAGAAAGAGGACTTTTATACAAGGAAACTCTTTCTGGTGGACACCAGGAAGACTGGCATCCTCAGAGACAGTTGGTAGTTCCAACTAAATACCGGGCCAAGCTCTTGAGCTTAGCCCACGATCACCCTAGTGGCCATGCTGGGGTGAACAGGACCAAAGACCGTTTGGGTGGATCATTCCACTGGGAGGGAATGGGCAAGGATGTTTCTACCTATGTCCAGTCTTGTAAGGTGTGCCAAAGAGTGGGAAAACCCCCAAGACCAGGTCAAAGCCCCTCTCCAGCCACTCCCCATCATTGAAGTTCCATTTCAGCGAGTAGCTGTGGATCTTCTGGGTCCTTTTCCGGAAAAGACACCCAGAGGAAAGCAGTACATACTGACTTTCATGGATTTTGCCACCCGATGGCCAGAAGCAGTAGCTCTAAGCAACACCAGGGCTAAAAGTGTGTGCCAGGCACTAGCAGACATTTTTGCCAGGGTAGGTTGGCCCTCCGACATCCTCACCGATGCAGGGACTAATTTCCTGGCAGGAACTATGAAAAACCTTTGGGAAGCTCATGGGGTAAATCACTTGGTTGCCACTCCTTACCATCATCAAACAAATGGCATGGTGGAGAAGTTTAATGGAACTTTGGGGGCCATGATACGTAAATTTGTAAATGAGCACTCCAATGATTGGGACCTAGTGTTGCAGCAGTTGCTCTTTGCCTACAGAGCTGTACCACATCCCAGTTTAGGGGTTTCCCCATTTGAACTTGTATATGGCCGTGAGGTTAAGGGGCCATTGCAGTTGGTGAAGCAGCAATGGGAGGGATTTACACCTTCTCCAGGAACTAACATTCTGGACTTTGTAACCAACCTACAGAACACCCTCCGAACCTCTTTAGCCCTTGCTAGAGAAAACTTACAGGATGCTCAAAAAGAGCAAAAAGCCTGGTATGATAAACATGCCAGAGAGCATTCCTTCAAAGTAGGAGACCAGGTCATGGTCTTAAAGGCGCTCCAGGCCCATAAAATGGAAGCATCGTGGGAAGGGCCATTCATGGTCCAGGAGCGCCTGGGAGCTGTTAATTATCTCATAGCATTCCCCACCTCCAACTGGAAGCCTAAGGTGTACCATATTAATTCTCTAAAGCCCTTTTATTCCAGAGAATTAAAGGTTTGTCAGTTTACAGCCCAGGGAGGAGACGACGCTGAGTGGCCTGAAGGTGTTTACTACGAAGGGAAATGTGCTGGTGGTGTGGAAGAGGTGAACCTCTCCATGACCCTTGGGCGTATGCAGCGACAGCAGATCCAGGAGCTGTGCACTAGCTACGCGCCAACGTTCTCAGCCACCCCAGGACTGACTGAACGGGCATACCACTCCATTGACACAGGTAATGCTCACCCAATTAGGGTCCAACCTTACCGGGTGTCTCCTCAAGCTAAAACTGCTATAGAACGGGAGATCCAGGATATGTTACAGATGGGTGTAATCCGCCCCTCTGAAAGTGCATGGGCATCTCCAGTGGTTCTAGTTCCCAAACCAGATGGGGAAATACGTTTTTGCGTGGACTACCGTAAGCTAAATGCTGTAACTCGCCCAGACAACTATCCAATGCCACGCACAGATGAACTATTAGAGAAACTGGGACGGGCCCAGTTCATCTCTACCTTGGACTTAACCAAGGGGTACTGGCAGGTACCGCTAGATGAATCTGCCAAGGAAAGGTCAGCCTTCATCACACATCTCGGGCTGTATGAATTTAATGTACTCCCTTTCGGGCTGCGAAATGCACCCGCCACTTTCCAAAGACTTGTAGATGGTCTCCTAGCGGGATTAGGAGAATATGCAGTCGCCTACCTTGACGATGTGGCCATATTTTCGGATTCCTGGGCAGACCACCTGGAACATCTACAAAAAGTCCTTGAGCGCATAAGGGAGGCAGGACTAACTGTTAAGGCTAAGAAGTGTCAAATAGGCCTAAACAGAGTGACTTACCTTGGACACCAGGTGGGTCAAGGAACTATCAGCCCCCTACAGGCCAAAGTGGATGCTATCCAAAAGTGGCCTGTCCCAAAGTCAAAGAAACAGGTTCAAGCCTTCTTAGGCTTGGCCGGTTATTACAGACGATTTGTACCGCACTACAGCCAAATCGCTGCCCCACTGACAGACCTAACCAAAAAGAAACAGCCAAATGCTGTTCAGTGGACCGGAAAGTGTCAGAAGGCCTTTAACAAGCTTAAAGCGACACTCATGTCTGACCCTGTACTAAGGGCCCCAGACTTTGACAAACCGTTCCTAGTAACCACAGATGCATCTGAGCGTGGTGTGGGAGCAGTTTTAATGCAGAAAGGCCCTGATCAAGAATTCCACCCTGTAGTGTTTCTCAGCAAAAAACTGTCTGAGAGGGAAAGCAACTGGTCAGTCACTGAAAAAGAATGTTACGCCATTGTCTACGCTCTGGAAAAGCTACGCCCATATGTTTGGGGACGGCGTTTCCACCTGCAAACCGACCATGCTGCACTGAAGTGGCTTCACACCGTCAAGGAAACTAACAAAAAACTTCTTCGGTGGAGTTTAGCTCTCCAAGATTTTGATTTCGACATCCAACACATCTCAGGAGCTTCTAACAAAGTGGCTGATGCACTCTCCCGTGAAAGTTTCCCAGAATCAACTGGTTAAAATCGTCCTTGAGATGTGGAAAATATTGTTAGTCTTTATGTACTTGGTAGTATATTTAGAGATGCATGTGTCTTATTAACTCTGTTTTTCCTAGAGCTCCAGGAAGAAATCCCAGCCAGTGTTCCACCCTAGCTGAGATTTGGGGGGCGTGTCATAAATATAAAGGGAAGGGTAAACCCCTTTGAAATCCCTCCTGGCCAGGGGAAAGCTCCTCTCACCTGTAAAGGGTTAAGAAGCTAAAGGTAACCTCGCTGGCACCTGACCAAAATGACCAATGAGGAGACAAGATACTTTCAAAAGCTGGGAGGAGGGAGAGAAACAAAGGGTCTGTGTCTGTCTGTATGCTGCTTCTTGCCAGGGACAGAACAGGAATGGAATCTTAGAACTTTTAGTAAGTAATCTAGCTAGGTATGTGTTAGATTATGATTTCTTTAAATGGCTGAGAAAAGCATTGTGCTGAATAGAATAACTATTTCTGTCTGTGTATCTTTTTTGTAACTTAAGGTTTTGCCTAGAGGGGTTCTCTATGTTTTGGAATCTAATTACCCTGTAAGATATCTACCATCCTGATTTTACAGGGGGGATTTCTTTATTTCTATTTACTTCTATTTTTTATTAAAAGTCTTCTTGTAAAAAACTGAATGCTTTTTCATTGTTCTCAGATCCAAGGGTTTGGGTCTGTGGTCACCTATGCAAATTGGTGAGGCTTTTTATCCAACATTTCCCAGGAGAGGGGGGATGCAAGTGTTGGGAGGATTGTTCATTGTTCTTAAGATCCAAGGGTCTGGGTCTGTAGTCACCTAGACAAATTGGTGAGGCTTTTTACCAAACCTTGTCCAGGAAGTGGGGTGCAAGGTTTTGGGAAGTATTTTGGGGGGAAAGACGCGTCCAAACAGCTCTTCCCCAGTAACCAGTATTAGTTTGGTGGTGGTAGCGGCCATTCCAAGGATAACGGGTGTAATATTTTGTACCTTGGGGAAGTTTTGACCTAAGCTGGTAAAGATAAGCTTAGGAGGTTTTTCATGCAGGTCCCCACATCTGTACCCTAGAGTTCAGAGTGGGGAGGAACCTTGACAACATGAAAGAATGGGGGTTGCTTTACTAAGTGTGAGGTCAGTCTAACGAGACTAATCAATTAATAGCAGGATACCAAGGGAGGAAAAATAACTTTTGAAGTGGTAAGAGAGTGGCCCGTTACAGACAGTTGACAAGAAGGTGTGAGTAACAGTAAGGGGAAATTAGTATTGGGGAAATTAGGTTAAGGTTTTGTAATGACCCAACCACTCCAAGTCTTTATTCAGGCCTAATCTGATGGTGTACAGTTTGCAAATTAATTCCAGTTCTGCAGTTTCAAGTTGGAGTCTGTTTTTGAAGATTTTTTGTTGAAGAATTGCCACTTTTAGGTCTGTTTTTGAGTGACCAGGGAGATTGAAGTGTTCTCCTACTGATTTTTGAATGTTATGATTTCTGATGTCAGATTTGTGTCTATTTATTCTTTTGCGTAGAGACTGTCCAGTTTGCGTAGACGGTCTTGGCAGAGGGGCACTGCTGGCACATGATGGCATATATCACATTGGTAGACGTACAGGTGAACGAGCCCCTGATTGTGTGGCTGATGTGGTTATGTTGGGGACACTGGGGCATGGCCACTAGGTAACTCGAGGGGATGGAAGACCACGAGTGTCGATGAAGCCCCCTCGCACTAGGCCCAGGTGTCCTTGGCCCCCCCTCCTGCCTGGAGGCACTTGCAGCAGCTCTGCGTACTAGGCCCAAGTATCCTTGGCCCCCCCGCCTGGAGGCACACACAGCAGTTATGCTGAGAATCTGCAACAGTATGTTGCAGAGTCAGACTGCCTGAAACTAAGCAAGGCCAAACAGGGGAGATATGGAAGAACAATGCTGAATAAAGCAGCTTTATGTATAGTTTAACAAATGATACAAAGAATCAGGGAACTAGCTGGGAACTGGATTGGCTGGCTATATGGATACTTGGGGCAGCTTGCTATTGGATAAGTATGCTGGGAAAAAGGATGTATAAAAGCCTGTGTAACTTCCTGCTCTGTTGTGCAGGATTTGAGATTTTATTCTCCCTGTACCTTTTTGCAGCTGCAAATAAACTTTTCTGCTTCTCCACCCCGTTGTGATTATTGGGTGTAGCACACCGGGTAACGAACCACTCAAGCTGTTGTTCAGCCTCTCGGCACTGGGTGCCGGCAACAGTTAGGTCCTCTGATGGTGTCCCTTGAATAGATATATGGACAGAGTTGGCACCAGGGTTTGTTGCAGGGTTTGGTTCCTGGGTTGGTGTTTTTGTTGTGTGGTATGTAGCTGCTAGTATTTGCTTCAGGTTGAGGGCTGTCCGTAAGTGAGGACTGGCCTGTTCCCCAGGGTCTGTGAGAGCGAGGGATCATTTTTCAGGATAGGTTGTAGATCCTTGATGATGATGATGATGATGAGAGGTTTTAGTTGAGGGCTGAAGGTGATGGCTAGTGGCGTTCTGTTATTTTCTTTGTTGGGCCTGTCTTGTAGTAGGTGACTTCTGGGTACCCTTCTGGCTCTGTCAATCTGTTTCTTCACTTCACCAGGTGGGTATTGAAGTTTTGAGAACTTTGATAGAGATCCTGTAGGTGTTTGTCTCTTTCTGAGGGATCAGAGCAAATGTAGTTGTATCTTAGAGCTTGGCTGTAGACAATGGATCGTGTGATGTGGTCTGGATGAAAGCTAGAGGCATGTAGGTAGGCATAGCGGTCAGTAGGTTTCTGGTATAGGGTGGTGTTTATGTGACCATCGATTATTAGCACTGTAGTATCTAGGAAGTGGACTTCTTGCGTGGACTGGTCCAGGCTGAGGTTGATGGTGGGGTGGAAATTGTTGAAATCTTGGTGGAATTCCTCAAGGGCCTCCTTCCCATGGGTCCAGATGACAATGTCATCAATGTAGCACAAGTAGAGTAGGGGCATAAGGGGACGAGAGCTGAGGAAGTGTTGTTCTAAGTCAGCCATAAAAATGTTGGCATACTGTGGGGCCATGCGGGTTCCCATAGCAGTGCCACTGACTTGAAGGTATAAATTGTCTCCAAATCTGAAATAGTTGTGGGTGAGGACAAAGTCACAAAGTTCAGCCACAGGTTTGCTGTGATGGTATCAGAGTTGCTATTCCTGATGGCTTGTAGTCCATCTTTGTGTGGAATGTTCGTGTAGAGAGCTTCTACATCCATAGTGGCTAGGATGGTGTTTTCTGGAAGATCACCAAAGGATTGTAGTTTCCTCAGGAAGTCAGTGGTGTCTCGAAGATAGCTGGGAGTGCTGGTAACATAGGACCTGAGGAGAGAGTCTACATAGCCAGATGATCCTGCTGTCAGGATGCCAATGCCTGAGTTGATGGAGCGTCCAGGATTCCCAGGTTTATGGATTTTGGGTAGCAGATAGAATACCCCTAGTTGGGGCTCTAGGCATGTTTCAGTGTAGATTTGTTCCTGTGCTTCTTTAGGGAGTTTCTTGAACAGATGGTGTAGCTTCTTTTGGTAACCCTCAGTGGGATCAGAGGGTAATGGCCTGTAGAATGTGGTGTCAGAGAGTTGTCTAGCAGCCTCTCGTTCATATTCCGACCTATTCATGATGACAACCGCACCTCCTTTGTCAGCCTTTTTGATTATGATGTCAGAGTTGTTTCTGAAGCTGTGGATGGCGTTGTGTTCTGCACAGCTGAGGTTATGGGGCAAGCGATGCTGCTTTTCCACAATTTCAGGCCGTGCACGTCGGCAGAAGCACGCTATGTAGAAATTCAGTCTGCTGTTTTAACCTTCAGGAGGAGTCCAGGCAGAATCCTACTTTTTGCAGTGTCGGTAGGAAGCTTCCTGGGGGTTAGTATGCTGTTCAGCAGTGTGTTGGAAATATTCCTTGAGTCGGAGCCTGGGAGCGTTTGGGTCATTACAAAACCTAAACCTAATTTCCCCTTACTGTTACTCACACCTTCTTGTCAACTGTCTGAAATGAGCCACTCTCATTACCACTGCAAAAGTTGTTTTTCCTCCCTTGGTATCCTGCTGTTAATTGATTTGTCTCGTTAGACTGACCTCACACTTGATAAGGCAACTCACATCTTTTCATGTATTTATACCTTCTCTTGTATTTTCCACTCGATGCATCTGATGAAGTGGGTTCTAGCTCACGAAAGCTCATGCTCTAATAAATGGGTTAGTCTCTAAGGTGCCACACGTACTCCTGTTCTTTTTGCGGATACAGGCTAACACAGCTGCCACTCTGAAACCAATAGCCTGTGAGAAACCCAGGTTCCAGTGTCTGCTCCATACTCATCTGAGACACCCAGGTACAACCAACCCCCTGTTCTGCCTGATATGGAGAGACGACTTGGTCTCCCACATCCCCAATGAGTGCCCTAACTATGGGGCTATTGGCTATTCTGGTCTCTCTCTCTCTCTCTCCCTCCCTCCACCCCCATCCTGGACCTGAGAAATCATCCTGACAAAAATTTCATGGAAACAATTACCTTTCTGCAAAACATTTTGGTTTTGATGGAGAAAAAAATGGTTCTTGGAATATTTTTCAATCACTTCTTAGACCCATTTTGTTTGAAAGGCCTGATCTTCACTGGGCTTTGGATCAGGCCCCAAATGAAGTAGTGAACACAACATATTGTGTTAATGCCTGCTGCACTCCCCTCCATCCTGAGTAGAGGAAACGAAACAACGTGAACTATGTCTTTGTTTGCTAATGACACTTTGGATTTGCTACAATGTCTCAGATTGCTGTTTTTCAGGTTAGATTCTGCATGCTGGTAGATGCTGAAATGCTTTACATTCATTAAGATTAGGCCCATTTACTCTGTGCAAGCAAAGCAAGTACATATATCTCAGACCCACAAAGTATCAGCCTGGAATTACACAGCAAATAAATGAATCTAGTCCAGATTCCAGATCACTAAAGCTTAACAAACACCTTCGATACATGTGACCTATTTTAAATGAAACATTTGTGTAATTTGACAACTGTCAATAATTCCCTCGTTATGCCAGATGAACTTGTCATCCATGGAGGTGGAGGGATGGCTGATCTTAATTTGCTGAGAAAAAAAGCAAAGAGAAATTTCTGCTAAGATTAAAGTATCTGATTCTTAAGAACACAGTGGGGCACTTTCTAACATGTCCCTGCTGGAACTCTGGATTCTGACTGGGTGAGGCCCCTTAGACAATTTTTTTTCTAACCCTATCAGAATGGAGCTTTACCATATGAGAACAGTGAGCAATTGTCTCTCTAAATTACCATTGTCCCCTCAGTCTATTGTACTGAATTTATTTTTAATCATGGTGTATAATAGAAATAAAATCACTGGATTAAGCATATATCTAGCAGTGGGAGCCAATTATCCTTTGATAATGTTCTGTTTCATTGATATTATATCTTCATCATAGACAGTTTCTTTGCCATCATTAGTCCTAAAATGACTATTGGATTTCAAGAGTTTCTCCCTAATCCAGAATAAGATTTACTTGTTAACTCTACAAAACAAAACAGAGATGTGCTTCAATTGTTTTACTGCTGCAGAAGCCTTCTTTCAAGCCATTCAGAACAGTTTGAGACTAAATCCAGACAATATAAATATTAAGTGTTTCTCTGCATGATTCTATAACAAGGAGGAAACCTTTGTGAATGTTGCCGATGTGTTTCTCGCAGTGGCTTAATGTTACCTAAATGAGCAGTGATGATTCCTTTGTTAGATTACCTGACTCCTGAACCAAGTGGAATCTGTGACTCCTGTTCTAGTGGTTTTCAGACCCATCAAAGGAAGCCCAGGTAAGGTACATTTTCTCTACAAAGCACTGAAAGAGGTTATCCGACTCCACTTGAAAGAGGAGGAGGAAGAGTCAGAAAAACTTCTGTGCAGGGTCACGAGCAACTCTCCAGTGACAAATGCCAGTTAATGGAGTCAGCACTAACATGAGTAAATAAAGAACTCCTTCAGCATACTGATTCCCTGGGGATAAGCCAACAGCTTTCCCTTTGCACCACTGGCAGTTGCAGTTAAATCTAATACTGGATTTTTCCTTACCTTGTAGAATGAAGCAGGGATAGTCCAGAGGAGAGAGAAGGCCTATTTATCTTACAGATATCTTCAAGGAGATGGCAGCCTTCTCTATGATAATCATTATCCCTACAGATTACCTCTTCTTAAGGGTGAGTTATTGATGTTAGGTAAGAGCTGGGGTAGGGACACGCACATCCTAAAGATAAATGCCAGGCTGCACAGATGGTGTCCTCGACCAGGGGATGCTATTCCAGAAGGAGTGCTGCTGGGAAGAGATGGGGTCCACCTGACCAAGAAGGGGAAGAGTATCTTCACACGCTGAATCACCAACCTAGCAAGGAGGCCTTTGAACTTGGCTCAAAGGGGGCAGGTGACAAAAGACAAAAGCCAGGTAAGTATTAAAAGGTAACCTTAGAGTGCTAGATGTGGTGGGAGAGAAAATGGAAATTACAGTAGAATCATAGGAGAAGCAAGAGGGAAAACCGTGGGGGAATTTCCTTAACATCTTAGATGTCTATACACAAATGCAAGGAATACAGGGAATAAATGGGAAGAACTGGAAGTCTTAGTATACAAGCTACATTATGACTTAATTGGCTTCACAGATTTGGTGGGATAAATCTCATGACTGAAATATTGGTAGAGAGGGGTATAGATTAGATTGTTCAGGACGCACAGGCAGGGAAAAAAGGGAGGGGTGTTGCTTTATATATCAAGAATATATACACTTGTTCTGAGGTCCAGAAGGAGGTGAAAGGCAGACCAGCTGAAAGTCTCTGAGTGAAGACAAAAGGGGCAGAGGAAACAAGGGTGACCTCATGTTATGTGTCTGCTATAGACCACCAAATCAGGATAAAGAGGTGGATAAGGCAGTTCTAAAACAAAATAGAAATATTCAAAACTCAAGTGTTAGGATATAGATATTCAGGACTGTCTGTAAAGGCCTATACTCTAAGAATTTAGGTGTATTCTTATCACTTGGCTAGTTAGAGGTATAAAAGAAAATCAAAATCACTGTCAGCCAGTGTAAGGTCCTTCTCTTACTGTGACAGTCTGAGGCCCTGTTCTTAGGCTAAGGCCTTTGGCTAAGCAGCAGAGGCAGCCATAAACTGGGAAGCGACCGGTCACCTCCTCACAATCCAAACTAGTCACATTGAAAGAAGGTGCTATTGGGCTGTTAGGAATACAATCCTGTCCTGATAGTGCCTATCACCTCCAGAGAAAGGGAAGTGCCTAGAAAATGTAAAAGGAAACTTAGTTTGATAGCATCCTGTCTGGCAAGAACTCACTTACCAATAGCTGGGATGTGAAATCCTCACTTCTGTATTGTTTTGTCATTATAGTTCCCACTTTGCTATTGTTTGTCTGTAAAATCTCTGTCTGGTTCTGTGATTGTTTCTGTCTGCAGTATAATTAATTTTGCTGGGTGTAAACTAATTAAGGTGGTGGGATATAATTGGTTACATAATCATGTTAGGATTGGTTAGTTAAATTTCAGGAAAATGATTGGTTAAGGTATAGCTAAGCAGAACTCAAGTTTTACTGTATAGTCTGCAGTCAATCAGGAAGTGGGTTGGGTAGGTGTGCGGGTGGGAAATGGGAACAGGGAATGGGGGTGGGGAAATTGGAATCATGTTTGGCCAAGGGCAGGAATGGGAACAGGGACACAGGTGTAAGGCTTTGTGGTGTCAGAGCTGGGAAGGGGGACACTAAGGAAGGAAACTGGAATCATGCTTGCTGGAAGTTCACCCCAATAAACATTGAATTGTTTGCACCTTTGGACTTTGGGTATTGTTGCTCTCTGTTCATGCGAGAAGGACCAGGGAAGTAAGTGGGTGAAGGAATAAGCCCCCTAACACCAAGACCTGGTAGTAATGAGGAACTTTAACTACCCAGACATCTGTCAGAAAAGGAATACGGTAAAACACAAAATCTCCAGTAAGTTGTTGAAATGTGTTGAGGACAAGTTCTTGTTTCAGAAGGTGGAGGAAGAAACTGCGGGGCAACCATTTTAGACTTGATTCTGACCACAGGAAGGAATTGGTTGCAAATCTGAGGGTTGAAGGCAATTTGGGAAAGAGTGATCATGAAATTATAGATTGGGATAATTATTATATATAAGGCAATGAAGGAGTGAGAGCGGCAGAATACGGACAATGGATTTCAAGAAACAGATCTTAAACTCAGAGAACAGATAGGTAGGACTCCATGGGAAGATAATCTATGGGAACAAGGAGTTCAGGAGAGCTGTCAGTTTTTCAAAGAGACAGCATTAAAGCAAACAGCAGCAACCTGATGTGAAGGACAGATAGAAAGAATAGTGCTCCATCAGGAGCTCTTTAATGACCTGAAAAACAAAGGGAATCCTACAAAAAGTGGAAATATGGACAAATTGCTAAGGATGAATTCAAAGAATAACACAAGCATGTAGGGACAAAATCAGAAAAGCTAAAGGACATAAAAGATAATAAGAAGAGGTTCTAGAAATATATTAGGAGAAAGACAAAGGAAAGTGTAGGTCCACTAGTTAGAAGGGCAGCGGAGTTAATAACAAATCACATCAGGAAGCCTGTGGTATTTAATATTAACAACAAAGGCGAATGAACACAAGCCAAAATAGGGAAAGATCAGATTAAAGAAACTTTAGATAAGTTATAAGTATTCAAATCATCAGGGCCTGAGGAAATTCACCCTAGGATACTTGGGAACTAGCTGAAGCAATCTCAGAACCATCAATGATTATCTCTGAGAACCCTTGGAGGATGAATGAGGTCCCAGAGGACTTGAGAAGGGAAAACACAGCATCTGTCTTTAAAAAGGATAACAAAGAGGACCCTGGGAATTTTAGACCAATCAGCCTAACTTCAATACCTGGAAAGATTCCAGAAAAAATTATTTAACAATCTAGTTGTGAGCACTTTGAGAATAACAGGGTAATAAGTAGTAATCAATATGGATTTGTCAAGAACAAACAAGGCCAAACCAACCTAATTTCCTTCTTTGACAAAATTACTGACCTAGTAGATCGGGGGGAGCAGTAGACAAGATATATCTTGATTTTAGTAAGGCTTTGGACACAGTTCCACATCTCATTCTCATGAGCAAACTAGGGAAATATCGTCCAACTGAAATTATTATAAGGTGGGTGTATATCTGGCTGAAAGACCATACTCAAGAGTAGTTACCAATGCTTTGTTGTCAAAGTGGGAAAATGTATTTAGTGGGGTCTCACAGAGGTCTGTCCTGGGTTTGGTACTATTCGGTATTTTCACTGATGACTTGGATAATGGAGTGGAGAGCATGCTTATAAAATGTGCAGATGACACCAAGCTGGGAGGGTTTGCAAACACTCTAGCGGACAGGTTTGGAATTCAAAATGATCTTGATAAACTGGAGAATTGGTCTATAAAATCAAGATGAAATTCAGTAAAAACAAGTGCAAAGTACTACACTGAGGAAGGGAAAATCAAATGCACAAACACAAAATAGGAAATAACTTGGCTAGGCAGTAAATACTCCTGTGACACTGAGCCAGCGAGGGTTAAGCAACCAACCAGCGGGCTGAATGTGATCTAATCTAATGTGATCTAATTTAACAATGTGATCTAATCAGCTTGTAGATGCTAAAATTCTGTTCCTGTCTTTAATGATTCATTAGGTATTCTATTGATTCAGAGGTCAAAAGGGGATATTATCATTTAGAAGGGACTTATAGTGTAATAATAATATGGTCTTCATTTCTCTTTGACATTTGTAATTCCACCTGGTAAAACTACCTGTGAACTGTTTGAATGGCTAATTGCCTTATGCTAATGAATACAACTAGTTACTGATGTATGCCTAGGAAACAGACATTAGCTTCAAAGCAACAATGTACATTACCTATTTTTCATCCAAGGAAGGCCTGCTGTGATCATTTGCTGTCAAGAGACTTATCTGCTGAACTTCAGCTATATGGAAAGTTTCGGGCCGGATCCTTTCTATCTCAGTTCTGCTTAGTCTTTGACAGGGAAAGTCTAAGCACACAAGACTGAAGTCTCCAGGTCTACTCAGGATTAAATCAGTAATTCTCATGGAAGAATTTGAACAAACACAGCACATGGACTGCTTATTGGACTATAATCTTTTAAATCTATTCCAGAAGGATTTTCACAAATCAGCAGCATCACCATCTCTGCTATGAAACTGACCTAAGGACTGTATGTATATTGATCTTTTAACCATAGCAACTCTATTTTCTTTTTATTAATAAATCTTAGATTTAATTAATAAGGATTGGCTCTAAGCATATATTTGGGTGAGATATGAAACATTCATTGACCTGGTGGCAATGTGTCTGGTCTCTTGGGATTGGTAGAACTTTATATATGGTGAATAAGGTTGTTAGTAACCTGACTATATTACACTTGGCTGTTTGGGTGGGAGCCAAAGGCTGGATTGCTTGAAGAGGACTGTATTTTGGCTTCTTGGTAACAAGTAAGGGATTACAGAAGCTGTGTGGTTACTGTCTTGGTGAAATCTAATTATAGAATAAACCACCAGTTTTGGGGATTGTTTACCTTATTCTTTGCAGTTTGCCCTGAATAAGCATTCTCAGTGTAGTCCCTCCAGACACCATCATCACAACTCCTGAAAAGGATCTGGAGTTGTAGTGAACCACAAATTGAATAAAAGCTAACAATGGGATGCAGTTGCAAAAAAGCCAGTATTCTGTGGTATGTAAGACACAGGAGGTAATTGTCCCGCTCTACTCTACACTGATGAGGCCTCAGTTAGAGTATTGTGACAAGTTTTGGGTGCAGTGTTTTAAGAAGGATGGGGATAAACTGCAGAAAATCCAAAGGAGAGCAACAAAAATGATAATGTGTTTAGAAAACCTGATTTCTGAGGAAAGGTTAAAAAAAAATTGGTATGTTTCGTCTTGAGAAAAGACGACTGAGGTGGGAATCGGAATCTTCAAATATGTTAAGGGCTGTTATAAAGAGAACAATTATCAATTTCCACTGACAGTAGGAGAAGTAATACTTGGCTTAACCTGCAGCAAGGGAGATTTAAGCTAGCTATTAGGAAAACGTTCTCATTATAAGGCTAGTTAAGAATTGGAATAGTCTTCCAAGGGAGGCTGTGGAATCTCCATCATTGAGGTTTTTAAGAACAGGTTAGAGAAACACCTGGTCTAGGTATATTTCATCCTGCCTCAGCACAGGGGGCTGGACTTGATGACCTTCCAGCCCTACATTTCTATGATTCTGTGTTATCAAGTGGCACTCATTTTATGTTGAAATTGCTAGCAACGTTTAGAGCATCTGCATAGATATTTCAGCTGAGAGAGTGGTTTCAATACGTGTCTAAAATAGCTTTGCAGATGCTCTAAATGTTGCTAGTAATTTCAACATAAAATGAGTGCCACTTGATAACACAGAATCATAGAAATATGAAATCCCTCTGAAAATATTTCTGAATAGGGGAATGCGGAAGGCACATAATAATCATAGAAGGTTTTACATCGACACCTAACTACATGGAGTGATATCAGGATCCTCACTATTATTTCCACTTTTCAAGGGAAGGATTTTTGGAATTATGTCACAGATCAGTGAGTATTTCTGTAGCATCCACAAGTAGCAGCAGTGTTAAGTAAAAATATTCTCCTATTTGAATTGTCAAAAATTGTAAATTGTTTGCAATTATTCAGCTAATTTGAAATATTTTTCCATTAAGTGTCTTACAGTTTACAACTCAAAAGCCCCTTTAATAACAATATATGTCCTTCCCTCCCTTCTCAGTATTATATAAATTCTATTATTCAGTCACAGGAGACACTCAACTACAGAGGCATAAAAGGAAAATTTGTCCTCAACAATAGAGAGAGAAATATGGATCCATACAAGGGAAAAAGAAAACCTGGCAAATGTTTTTTCAGAGTCTCACAGCGACAAGAGGTTGCAAAGAACTAACCGGTATGTTTTAGAATCCTAATGAAATCACGAGCCATTTTTTATATGTTGCTTTTAAGTAAACAGATTCTTTAAGTAAACAAAATCATTGCAGGTAAGCTTTTAATAGTGTATTTGTACATGACATTCTCTTATGGAATTGCTGGTTATACGCCACCACATTTCTTGTTGAGTTTGCAAGTTAGCATCGCCTTGTTTCGTCTGCAAGTTACAATTAGAGATACACAACGATGCAAGTCACTGATCAAGCTGCAGAGGGAAGATGGATGGATGGCTCTAAAACTGGAGCACATGATGTTGCTAGCATAGCCATAGAAGAAGCAGTGGATAGAAAAGCTACAGCGCCACAGACATCAAATGCCCAAATATCTGTTCATTTTGCTTAAAGCATCACACACCATGTTCAGATCACTCCGAAGGTCCTGGACAACGTTTTCTATACTTCTGGTGTCTTTCAGAATTTCAATGCTTTGCGTGTATGGGTTGAAATACACTGAAAAGGGACGGTTGATTGATTTTGCAAAGTCCCTGAAAGAAAAAGAAAATTAATACCTATTTCTGCCACATCCAGAAAAGGGAAAATAAGATTTCGTTTTTAAGAGTCAAGGGAAATAATTTACCTCATCTTTTCTTTGGCTTCTTCAAAACTTTCTGAGACAAAGTAAGCTTCCTGAAAAGTGGTGATAAGGCATTCTTGCAAGCAAGTTGTCTTTGGATCAAATGTTCTCACACTGGCCTTGTCAGACAAAGCATGCTGCAAAATACACAACACAATTTGTTAAACTGTGTTATGAGGCTCCTGAATGCCTACGCAGTGTTTTCTGTATACACCCAGCTTTTATATCACTGTTATTGTACACTCCCAGTCAATAGCTAGTCTCATGTTTTACACACAATGGATCTTTCATCGTGACCAGAATAATTCAATCTATTAGCTAGTCTTTTTTTCCACCCAAAGTTATTACTTTAAATAATCAAGGGCAGTTCAGATACGTATCTACCCCATAGGTATAGAAACTACAATCTTCAGCTGGAAGAGGAGAAAGTAAAAAAATATGTGTAGGTTATTTTTCTGGAATACAACTACACACATCTGTATCCCAAAAATCTCTCTTAAATGGCAGAATTTATAATTACCTCTGCAGGTAAACAGAGTCTGACTAGATCATTCAGATAATCTGTGCCATCCATTTTCAGGCTGTATGTGCATGCCATTTGCGTTACAGTGAGTTTAAGACTGGAGCTATATATCTGAAGACCATTACATAATGTTCACTTAGTGGGTACTGATGAAATACATTACCTTTCTACCAAGTACACTTGAGCAATAATGCACCAAATAAATATTGCATGGAAACAAGAAGAAACAGGCATATTTATGTACCAAACAGACATTAGAAAGACAAGGAAAACAAGTGTGATTACTTGGAGAATAGCTATTAGAGCTGTGTTCCTCCTCACATGATTTGCACGTGGCCACTAGGAACAAAGACTCTGGATTTTAATGCTGAGAACTAGCTATTGCAAAATTTTGAGGCAGCTCACCTTCCACTCCTTCACTTTTTATTTACAATACCTCTACTAGCTCCTGTATCTGTCTTATACCTTAGAGGACTAAGGACAAGTATATTTATATTTATTCTTGGTGCTCTGCATTGAGGTACCAGAACTGAAGGCAAGTGCATTTGTTTTCAGTAGTGCAAGTCCTTGATCTATCTATCTGCATTGAAAGGTTCTGTACATAAACCTTAGACAGATAAATTACACACAGGGAACAGGACTGCTGAGTACAAAGGCTCCTCTTTTTTTTTAAACAGACTCTTCAGAGTAGCACAACACCAAGCACATGCTAATTCAATTATTCAGGTAGAACATGTGCATGTACATTTACAATACAACATAAACCGATAAAAAGAACCGTGTTGACCCAACTGCTCTGCCTTAGCCAGCACCCATTTTAAACGAAAATTGCATTCCAATACCACTTTACGTTCCTTGAATAGTCTGAACCCTTCCTGCATCTGGCAAGCCATGCCTCCCTTGCAGATCCCATTGGATACTCTCTACCTTTAAAGGGGCATTAGCAATTGTACCAGCCGGTTTGTCATATTTTCTTTTGAGCCCTGGTGCCACAATTGTCTAAGGGCTAAATCCATAAAGGGGCTTTAGACATTGCAATGCTCAGTGTTGCAGTGACTAACTTTTAGGTACTTTGCCAACCAATGGAATCCACAACCCATTAATTAGGTGCCTAGACTTCTTATACAAGCCATGAGGAGAGAGAGGTGCCTAAGAATAGAATCCACAAAAGCCAGCCCACTAGGTGGGGAGCTGCCTAAGCTAGCTAATAGCGGATGTAGATGCCAAGGAAAGGGGTGGGTCTTAAGCCCTGCCCCTCTCAGGGAGTTTGGTGCCTAAATTCAGGTTTGATGGAGGCACCTGTTTCCAGCTGGGTCTCACAGCTGTGAACTCTCTCCTGGAACCGGGCACATAAGCCATTTTTCTGCAGTGGGACATGCCTAACGACACGCACAATGGCAGTGGCAGCCTATAGCCCCATAGTTAAGGCACTCACCCAGGATGCAGGTGGCCCAGATTCAGGGGATGGGGAGCTGGGATTTGTAGATGAGTCGCCCACTTGCAGGTGAGTGTCTTAAGCACTGGGAGATTCTGGTGTGGGTCTTTCTCGGTCTTTCCTGGTGAAGCTGAGCCACTCTGTATTTCTGTATTCACTGGGCCAAAGAGCAAGTGAGAATGACTCTCTAGTCCAATAGTTAGGGCACTTACCTGAGAGAGAGGAAACCCATGTTCAAATCCCTTCTCCTTACCAGGCAGATGGGGAAATTGAAATGGGGTCTCCCATGTCCCAGCTGAGTGCTCTAACCACTGGGATAATTGTTATGAAGGAGGCTGCTTTCTTCTTTTCCTTCTCTTCCCAGACGTTTTGTGTGGAGTTAGGCATGCTCTGAGCTCACCTACTACATTGGGTCTGATAGACAATATAGGTGGGACAACACCTAATTTGGGGTTTAGATGTGTCAAAGGCACTGAGCTCCTGGGCAAGGTCAAGACTGAGGCAGCTGTGTGCATACCAAATATGGGTGCTTAGGGTAATTTTACAGTGGCAATATAATCATAAAGGGACTTTAGGTGCTTGTAGGGTTAGGCAGCAGCTGAATTAGGGGTTTGAGGATCTCGGTGGCTCCTAAATGTTGGAGTTGGGCACCTAAAGTGGCAGTTAGCCACCAAAGTCCTTTTGTGGATTTGGCCCTACATTTTTTAATTCTGAAGCAACGTACCCATAAAATGCACTGTGAACAATGGAGTATGCAAATTCTGAAACTGGTAGTGTCAGGGTGTCATAAATATAAAGGGAAGGGTAACCACCTTTCTGTATACAATGCTATAAAATCCCTCCTGGCCAGAGGCAAAACCCTTTCACCTGTAAAGGGTTAAGAAGCTAAGGTAGTCTAGCTGGCACCTGACCCAAATGACCAATGAGAGGACAAGATACTTTCAAATCGGGGCGGGGGGGGAACAAAGGGTTCTTCTGTCTGTGTGATGCTTTTGCTGGGAACAGATCAAGAAGGCAGCCTCAGAACTTCTGTTAAGTTAGTAAGTAATCTAGCTAGAAATGCATTAGATTTCCTTTTCTTTACTGGCTGGTAAAATAAGCTGTGCTGGATGGAATGTATATTCCTGGTTGTCAAGGTTCCTCCCCCACTCTGAACTCGAGGGTACAGATGTGGGGACCTGCATGAAAACCTCCTAAGCTTACTTTTACCAGCTTAGGTTAAAACTTCCCCAAGGTACAAACTATTTTACCTTTTGCCCTTGGACTTTCGCTGCCACCACCAAATGTCTAACTGGTATTATTATTAGGAAAGAGTCCATTTGGAAACGTCTGCCCCCCCCAAAATCCTCCCAAACATTACCCCCCCTTTCCTGGGTAAGGTTTGATAAAAATCCTCACCAATTTGCATAGGTGACCACAGACCTAAACCCTTGGATCTTAAGAACAATGAAAAAGCATTCAGTTTCTTAAAAGAAGAATTTTAATAGAAGTAAAAGAATCACCTCTGTAAAATCAGGATGGTAAATACCTTTCAGGGTAATTAGATTCAAAACATAGAGAATCCCTCTAGGCAAAACCTTAAGTTACAAAAAGACACAAAAAGAGGACTATCCATTCCATTCAGCACAGCTTATTTTCTCAGCCATTTAAAGAAATCAGAATCTAACGCATATCTAGCTAGATTACTTACTAAGTTCTAAGACTCCATTGCTGTTCTGTCCCCAGCAAAAGCATCACACAAACAGAGAGTGAGACTTTGTTTCTCCCTCCCCCCAGCTTTTGAAAGTATCTTGTCTCCTCATTGGTCATTTTGGTCAGGTGCCAGCAAGGTTACCCTAGCTTCTTAACCCTTTACAGGTGAAAGGGTTTTTCCTCTGGCGGGATTTTAAAGGTGTTTACCCTTCCCTTTACATTTATGATACTGGTTTTGTGTCTTTTTGTAACTTAAAGTTTTGCCTAGAGGGATTCTCTATGTTTTGAATCTGATTACCCTGTAAGGTATTAACCATCCTGATTTTCAGAGGTGATTCTTTTAGCTTTTCTTTAATTAAAATTCTTCTTTTAAGAACCTGATTGATTTTTCATTGTTCTTAAGATCCAAGTCTTTGGGTCTGTGTTCACCTGTACAAATTGGTGAGGATTCTTATCAAGCCTTCCCCAGGAAAGGGGGTGTAAGGCTTGGGGGGATATTTTGGGGGAAGACGTCTCCAAGTGGGCTCTTTCCCTGTTCTTTGTTTAAAACGCTTGGTGGTGGCAGCATACGGTTCAAGGACAAGGCAAAGTTTGTACCTTGGGAAAGTTCTAACCGAAGCTGGTAAGAATAAGCTTAGAGGGTCTTTCATACGGGTCCCTACATCTGTACCCTAGAGGTCAGAGTGGGGAAGAAACCTTGACACAGGACTTGACAGAGAGCTCTTAGCCAGACCTCCTGGGTCCTTCCCTATGCTGTCTTAAAGCAAAGTGGGACAACAAGAACATCAGAAAGGTTGTAGGACATCTGGTTAATTTTTCAGGTGGACCCTAGTGCTGTGAATGTCAAAGTCTGCTTGCTCTGTAGGGAATGTTCTGTATGCTCATGCGCTCAGCTAATGCTCAGTAGGGAGTGCACAGGGATGTGCTCAGTAGGGAGTGCAGAATCTCAAAGCAGAAAAACTATTAAATTGGTGGGTCCGGACCATTTTATATGGAGGTGTAATCAGAATGTCACATCCTGGTTTCTTTAGGGACGTTAGCTATTTATGTAATGTTGTAAGCAGTAAAAAAAACCTCACAACATGTGCAGTTATATTGGCTACCCACCATTTGCTTTGGATATGTTGTTTGCCCATATGTTTTCAGTCAACCAAGATGTGGAAGTATCTAGTAAATATTTCCCTACCCCCATCCTCTTCCTTTATCTGTCTTTATGGAATGTAATTGCTAATGTGTATCTATACCACAGCCTGCAGTTGAATGAAATGTCATGCCATCTCAAGGGCTTGTGGTAGAGGCCACCTCTAGAGGCTTATTCACACAGGAAATAAACTGTTGCTCTAGTACAGTCAATGGGGATTTTCCATTAGCTCAAGATGGGAGAGTTGGTATTTTATGGAGCAACGGGTTCCAAGTTCAAACCTTGCTGATACCTATGAAAGGTAGCAGTATTTGACAATGGGACTGCTCAAGAGTGATAGGATATGCTCCTTTGCTGGAAACAAGCATAATACCTCCACAGCATTTCCAGCTCTGCTAGCAAAGGCAGGGAGAGACAACCTATCAATGCCATATTAAAAGAGAGTTTTGTTGTGTACTTGCTCATTTGAGTGTAAAGACTGGGTTGTAATTATGTAACACACACTTATTAAGGTTTACAAAAATACCGCCAAAAAACCTTCCGATAGCAAGAGGAGAAACTTGAGATGGGTTATAAATGCTGTACTGTCTGTAGGCCAGAATTAAACCCTTGGGTGAGAAGAAATTATCCGCATCCCTGTATTGGTTTTATTGTCTTGTTATTCTGTGGGAGAACACGAGAGTATCCAGGAAAAACATGCTCCTAAATGTTTTTCTGCTGATCTGCAAATGGGCTATTTCCAAATGGTGTGCTGATGTTCCCAGAACTTTTTTATGATACCAATGGAATTTTATATATTGTTCAGACAAATAGAAAAACACTCTAGTGGTAAGAGGTAGTAAAATGTATACTGGGCATCCAGGTGTTGTTATAGCCATTGTCTCCACCCTCAACAAAAAAAAAGTGGTGTTGTTGAATCCACTGCTCTTAGTTTTTAGGATATAATCAGGGACATACTAGTTTTATCTATTCATAATCAGATGTTTTATTGTGAGCATCTTTGACTGAAAAAGGTATAATTCTACAGGACTGGAACTCTGCTTCTTCATTAAACACAGCAATGTGGCACAGTAGACCAGGTGTACAGCCCAATGAAGTCAGTGGGAAGACTTCCACTGACAGCAGAGTTCTTTGATTCAGACCCTTAATGAAAGGGCTCAAGAATACATTATGAAATTCATGGACAACGTATTTTTAAACACATTTGATCTGCCTTTTTTAGAATCATAACTACTTCGTAGAAATAGCGTGTTTACTGAATTGTGTATTCAGTCTGACTTCTGAACCACAAATGTATATTGTGTAATAGCCTTATCTAGAGTTAACCTGACTTTATTAGGGCTGAACATTTTATAACAGCTCACTCTTTTGGTTCCTTTCCCACACTGGTTTTAGCTTTTAATCTTCTCTTTCTCCTTTGTGTGTATCTGCGTGTGCAAGCTTTCTGTATTTTCTGCTTAATGCATTTTTTCCCATGTAGCACACATTTTCTTCTGCAATTTGTTGTGTCTTACATTCAGACTAGTTCTAAATATTGAAAAAAAATCTTTGGGGGGTGTAGTGGGGTGGCTGACCACTCCTATCCTAGATGGGGCTTCAGCAAGCTAGGGAGGTGGTGCAGGTGGGTGGCCAATCAGAGAAGGCCTGCTAGGGAGCCAATCAGAGGCTGAGTTAGAGACAGCCAATCAGAGCCAGACTCAGCCATATATAAAGGCTGCCCAGGAAGGGAGTAGGGTAGTCTCCCCCTGATGGTCAAGGGAGGAGGACTGGCTACTGGGCTGAATGGTAGTACCTTGGACAGAGCAGTGCTGGGGAGTCTGACCAACAAAAACCCCAGGCTGCTGGCCTAGGCCAGGCAGGGGCGTAGGGCCGAAGGGGAAGTGGCCCAGGGACAATAGCAGGGCAAGGGGAGAGAAGGATGGCAGAGAGGCTGCTGCTAGAGGGTCTCTGGGTCGGGACCCAGAGTAGCAGGTGGGCCTGGGTCTGTCCCCCCCTTCTCCTTGTGCTACACCTGGCAGAAAAGGAGTGTGGCCTGATCCAGGCTGTGGCTGGTTCCTGTGATAAGGGGCTAGACTTAGAGGCTGCAGCTGGCCACTACAATAGGTGCAGATTGTGGTCTGCTGGTAACACCAAACCCCTGGAAGGGGGTGAGATTGGAGCAGTGGGCACTGCTGGAGGGCAGTATCCTGAAGAGGATGCTGCCGAGTGGGGAGCAATGAGGGTCCCTGAAGCAGCAGAGCAGATGAAGGGCAAGGCACCATGTGAAAAAGGTGCTCCATGACTGGACAGAGCTAATTCCCAGAGCAACCAGCGGGAGGTGCCAGTGGTGGTGAGTCCTAACCCCGTCACAGGGGGAAAAAAGCTGCTTTGTACGTACATTCCTCTGATTTTTAGTTTCTTGCTGCTGAAGCCATTGGCAAATTTTCTAGAGAAGAGCCATGTAAGGCAGAAAAAGAGAGAATGAGGTTTGGTTGAGTTTCAATATATACCAAAATATTACCCAGCAAATTCACTCTTAACAGTTTGTGTTGCCTGACACTTTTCTATCTTGTTAAATATTTATAAACAAGACCATTAAATATGTATATTTACTATTCAGAAATATACTTGAGATCTAGATTTATTTGTATATAGGTGTGCCATAGCGGAGAGGGATGTCAGCTCTGAAGCAATTTGGTGATATAACTGGGAATGAGGTAGTGGATACAATTTTCAAAAACACTTAAGTGACTAAGACCTATTTTCAAACATGCCTATAGGCCAGATTTACAAAGGTATTTAGGTGCCTAAAGATACAGATAAGCACCTAGTGGGAGTATCAAAAGCATGAAAGCAGGTTAGGTGCCTAACTCCCATTGATAGTGGGATTTACATACCTAACTCACTTAGGCACTTCTAAAAATCCCACTAGGTGCCTATCTGTATCTTAGACACATAAAATCAATTTGTAAACACTTAGACGATAATAGAAAGAATAGTGAGCACGGATTTGTCAATAATGCCAAACCAATTTAATTTTCTTCTTTGAAAGGGGCACTAGTCTAGAAGATTCGGGGAGGCAGTAGATGTGATATATCTTGATTTTAGTAAGACTTTTGACACATGACATTCTCATAAGCAAACTAGGGAAATGTGGTCCAGATGAAATTATTATAAAGTGGGTTCAAAACTGGTTGAAAGACCATACTCCAAGAGTAGATATCAATGGTTTGCTGTCAGAGTGGGAGGGCATATCTAGTAGGGTCCTGCAGGGTTCAGTCCTGCAGCCAATACTAGTCAATATTTTAATTAGTGATTTGGATAATGAAGTGGAGAGTGCTTATAAAATTTGCAGATGACACCAGCTGGGAGAGGTTGAAAGCACTTTGGAGGACAGGATTAGAACTCAAAACGATGTTGACAAACTGAAGAATTAGTTTGAAATCAACAAGATGTAATTCAATAAGTACAAGTGCAAAGTACTTAATTTAGGAAAGAAAAATCAAATGCACAACAGCAAAACTGTCAATAACTGACTAGTCAGTAGAACTGCTAAAAATGATCTGGGAGTTGTAGTGGTTCACAAATTGCATACGAGTCAACAATGTGATACAGCTGCAAAACAGGCTAATATCATTCTGGGATGTATTAACAGGAGTGTCCATATATATGACATGGGAGGCAATTGCCCACTCTACTTGGCACGGGTGAAGCCTCAGCTGGAACACTGTGTCCAATTCTGGGCATCACACCTAAGAAAAGATGTGGACAAATCTGACAGAGTCCAGAGGACAGCAACAAAAATTCATAAAAGGTTTAGCCAATCTGATTTATACAGAAAGGTTAAAAATAACTGGGCATGTTTAATCTTGAGAAAAGAAGACTGATAAGTCTTCAAATATGTGAAGGAGTGTTATAAAGAGTACAGTGAGCTATTGTTCTTCTTGTCCGCTCAAGGTAGGATGAGAAATAATGAGCTTAATCTGCAGCCAGAAATTTAGAAACCTTCCTTATAAGGGTAGTTAAGCTCTGGAATAGTCTTCCAAGGGATGCTGTGAAATTCCCATCATTAGAGGTGTCAGGGATGGTCTATATTTACAGTACTTAGTCCTGATTCAGTGAAGAGGTTGCACTTGATGACTTCTCAAAGTTCCTTCCAGCCCTACATTTCTTGGATTCTATAATTCTAAATATGTTTGCAAATCTGGCCCTTAGGCACTTTTGAAAATATTTTCCATTTATCCTTTTCGGATAAGAGGTATCATTGCAGAGCTGTTCTCCTGCACTTATTTTATGTAATACTTTTACAGTTTAATTATTCAAAGAAAAGTTCCCCATTTTTTCTCATATACAATGTTCATTAATAAATCAAGTTAATAAAATGTTCACTGACATAACATTAAACTATGTAACCCTAGAACCAAACTGACATACATGGTGAAATAAGAGGGCCTGATGGGTTGAGCAGTGAATAGATCCAATCAGCTGGAAGTGATAACACTGCATAATAAGGCACACAATAGGCAGTGTATTGATTGTACAATAATTCATGTTTACATGCTCTGTGGAATGAGACTTCTGAATGAGTGCCATCAAGTCACCTTACGGAGGCCAAATCCTGGTTACTTGACTCATGCTGCAAATTAGTCCCCCTCTGTTATTGCTAGAGGTATATAAATATTGTTGCATATGTAGCATAATAGGAAAAGTATTTGATTTATGGTATGCAGTCTAACCTTTGAAGCTGATCAATAGATGTTATTTATGTTATTATTTATTCCATCAACCTTTGGAAAGGGTTGAAAGTTCATATTTTGAGATTACTGCTGAACAAATAATACTTATCTGGGGTCAGAGTTAAGGCTGTTTTTGATGAAATATGCATTTCAGTATACTTGATAAGAATAATCTGTTCATTTATGGACAGCATAAGGTTTATGATCTTGACTATTCACATGTTTGCACATGTGTTTATTTGTAAATAGTGTGATAAGTGACAACAATGAAATTACTTAACTGTTGCTTTAAAGTAAGGGCCTGCTTTTCCATGGGACCTTATGTAGATTTTTAGGACTCAATTCTCGAAAGGTGTTGGACCAAAGGGATGGGAGACAAAGTGCTCAGCACTTTAATGGATTGAGCCTTAACCCTGTAAAATACTACCATTCTGATACCGTGAGGAGTAAAATTGTCATTGTACTGAAATCCTGTATTGTAGTCAGAACAATAAGTGTCAATTTTTTTTTTTACTTATCCCTTTTTTCATTTTTTTTTACTGCTCTAACAATCTTAGACACATAAGGGATGTAATGAGCCTAACTAGTTCCAGCTAGGACATTTAAATACACAGAATAGACAAAGTAGAGAGACTGAGTTATTAATAAAAGCACTAACAGCATTTGTAGGCCCCAGTACAGAAAAGCTTGGCTGTGCCTGACTAGAGCTGGTTGAAAACACAGTAAAATGTTGCAAATATCTTGTAAATTTGTCCTGTTTGGGGTTTTTTATTTCAACAATTTGGACCAGCTCTGGCTGTGATCCTGTGAATATTTATTGAACCCACATGCTTAAATTTACAGTCCAATTGACTTCAATGGAACTACTCACAATATGTAAATTTAAATACCTTTGGTTTTGAAGGATTGGGGCCCTATTCAGGAAGGTCAGTAAGCTTACATGGCTTCCTGACCAAGGAGGGATATAAGCACATACTTAAATGTTTTCCTAAATCAGGGCCTTAATATTTCTAGATTGTGGTCTGAACACTACTCACTTTACTCAGAGGAGTAATCCCACTGCAGTACACAGGATTACTCACTTAAATAAGGCAAGCAGGATTTGGCCTTATATTGCCATATTATGCAAACAATTTTTTTTACATAAAGGTCCCAGAAACTGTGATATAAGAAACCTCCTACTCAGTAAATAGAAAGGGATTAATGTCTTCACTAGCAGTAAATTCATGTCTCATTAGCTACCAAATCTTTAAAAGCAAGCAAACACACAACAACAAAAATGTGCTTTGCAACTTTTCAGTTTTAGCACATCAGTTCTTATCGACTTGTTTCACACGCCAAATTCCTGCTGAATTTTGGGAGTAAACCTTCAATCTAAAATACCTGACCACTTTTTTTAAAGTAAAAATATTCACACTTCATTAATAATTTTCCATCATTCTAATAAACTTATTTCAGCCTGCAGGGTACATTCACTAACATACCTTTAATTCGCCAATAGAAGACAGGAGTCCTGCCCCGTAAGCACGTAGCTGTCCCTCTTGCTTGCAAAGGCCAAATTCGATAGTAAAAAAATAGCACTGTGAAAATAGATACATACAGATATATGTAGCGAAGCCGTAGACAAGCACTTGAGTAGCACCAGTTGGTACTATTTTCACTTGAGAGCCCCATTTCCTCAGATTTTCATGTTTTTTAAATAAGTTGAGATCAAAGACACTTATTGTTACATACTTTAAATGTCATGTTAGCAGTAAAGTAGAGCTGTATAAAAAAAGCGCGCACAGGGAAAAAAACAGCAAGATTGTGCTTTTTCTCTGGTTTCCCAGTCACCAAGGGCCAGATTTTAAAAGGGTATCTAGGTGCCTAAAGATACAGATTGGTGCTGAGTGGTCTTTTAAAAAAAATCCTAAAGACATTTAGGCCTAGATTTTTTTAAAGGTATTTAAGTGCCTAAATCCTACTGATTTCAATGGGAGTTTGGCACCTAACCTGGTTGGACACTTTTGAAAATCCCAGTGGGCACCTCTGCATCTTTAGGCACCTAAATACTTCTGAAAATCCCATCCCTAGGTCCTAGTTCAGGACACCATTTAAGCATATTCTTAATTGCAAGTAAATGCTTAAGACCCATTGACTGATGGAATTAAAGCTGAATGTGTGCTTAAGAACTTTCCTGAACTGGGGCCTTAGCCCTCATAAGATTTTACTAACTTTGCCATAAGTGAAGAAAAATGTCACTTGCTTTCTAAATTAGACAATTACAGCCACTCCAGTAAGCTCAATGGACCAATCCTTTCCAATTGTTCATTGAGGTCTATGTTCAACCCATAAAACTAGAAGGGCAGTTCGTACGGTCTGAACAAAATTACTGAGAAATTGTGTAAAAGATTAGCATAAGAATAATTACATTTAATTTGCATTAACTACATAAAACTGTTAAATATTACAGAAACCTTTGGGAAACACAGGTATTTCAATATCTCTAAACTGGAAAAGAAAAGCCAAATCACTTCTGCTCCTAACAAGTTTTTTGCTTTTGATATTACACATTAAGACTTTTTCTTTACCATATATCAGCATGTAAAAATAAGGAAATATTGTTGCTCACCCAAATAAAGCATGCACATCAAATTAGAGTAGTAAATAACTATATGCACACAAAGGTTTTGGGAATCTGGTTTCCAGTACCCATGGAAATACTTCATTCGTAGATGTAATTGTGCACTATTGCTTTATCTGACACTAGACCAAATTCAGCGTTTGTGTAAAGGAAGTACAACATCATTGAAGCTAATGGAGTTGCATCTCTTGTATGAGATCTGAATTTAGCGTATTGTTTCATAGAATCATAGAATATCAGGGTTGGAAGGGACCCCAGAAGGTCATCTAGTCCAACCCCCTGCTCAAAGCAGGACCAATTCCCAGTTAAATCATCCCAGCCAGGGCTTTGTTTCAATTAAATGCATCCAGTAATGGGTGATGCTCAACAGTATTTGGAGCTCAAGGTTCTCTTGAGAAAAACAGTCCAGAATTTAATACTTATTTGAAGCTTATCTGAACCTCTTGAGTCTGGATCACTCAAGAGTTTTTGTACTGCCTGTTTCTCTCAGCAGTTCTGCTCTTCTTCTGGTAGCTGATAGAACTCAGAAATGAAAAATAGTTTTTAAAAGTTAAGCAAACATTTCAGAAATGAGTTTCATATGGAATTTGGCTCCAGAAATACCAAATTCCAAACGAAATGCATGGTTGGTTACCCCCCCAAACTGTTTCCCCCATACAAATATTTATCTAGCTACTCATTAATATCAAATTTTTTATTTTCTTTTTCTCATAAAAGTTGAGGAGGGACTACTAATTTGTTTACTACAGCACTATGCAAAAATATAAGGTAGAGTTTAATGAAAACATGCACCTATAGTTTGAATCAAAGCCACTATAGTTTGAATCAAAGCCCACTAAAATCCATTGACTTCAGAGGGGAATTTATCAGGTACCACTGTAACAGCCAACAGGCACTGAAAATCACAAAAAGCACGGTTACAGCACAAGAGTAAATCAAGAAATCTAGATTCTATTTCCAGCTTTGTCTTTGGCTTGTGCAACTCAGCTGTGGACAGATTTTCAAAGCTAGGCACAAGCAGCTAACATGCACTAGTAAATGAATGCCAAGTCAATTGTTTAGACAAGGCAGGTGAGGTAATATCTATTGTTGGACCAACTTCTGTTGGTGAGAAGCTTTCCAGCTACACAGAGCTCTTCCTCTGATCTAGGGTCACAGCTAAATTACAAGATTGAATAGCTAGTTTAGCATAAGTAGCTAGCACATATTCTAAGGAACCATTCAAGGTGAAGTGGCCCATTAACACCCCTGTACTTGGAGGACAAAAAGGGGGGGCAGAAGGCTAGTGGGTTAGAGTGTTGTAATAAGCCATAAATCTAGTGTCTTTATTAATACCATGATTTTAGAGTTTAGCAGAGTTATGAACATAAGTTCCCAGGCTCGTCTTTTGAAACTGTTGTGCAGGTTTTCTTTAAGTCAGTTGATTCACATATAGCTGCCCTTAGGCAACATGAAAACACCAGACTCTAAGCTCTTTGGGGCATTGACTGTTTCTCACTATGTATTTGCACATCACCAAGCACAGTGTCCTTGGCTGGTGTCTCCAGGTGCTACCATAATATAAATAAATACTTTAATTGCTCACACAAATTAGGTAGCTTGAAATCATACTTTGGGCGCAGGCAAATGTGTACGCAAAATCTAGCCCTTGATCTCACTATTAGTTTCCCCATTTGTAAAATGAGGAAAATATTTTCCTATCTGACAGGGATGTAATTAACCCATATTTATTTGCAAAGCTATTTGAGATCCCTGCATGGCAGATGCTATAGAACTGCAAAAAGCATTATCATTATTATAAAAGGAATAACTTTTATGAGCATGCACATGCTGAAAGAACAGATTTTTGTTAGAATGGCAGTTTTAGAAAGCCTGTATTCTGTGTAACTTATTTAAATCAAACATATCTAAAGTGACCAGATGGTAAAATATAATGTGTGTCTGCCTACTACTAATTTATGGCAATGTTACACATTAAGAAAAACCCTTTAAATGAAAAGCTGATGTTGGGATACATTTGCCGTATGCAAATAGCTACAATATATCAATATATATCTTTGAAGAGGTCTCTGCTTTAAGTAAGAAAATGAGATAGCTCACACAATGCTGCCATCTTCAGATCATTAGTCAGCAGTACATCATTATCACCACTACTGAAGATCCAGTTTATTATCTGTGATCTTGCAGGCTTTGAACAACTGTTCTACCAAGTCTACAAATAATGAAGCATATTGATAAAGAAGCTAAACATTAGTCATATAGCGCCACATATTAAAAACCAGAGGCATAATATATGTGCACAATTGCATGTCTACAGCTGCATGGTTAACTGCCATGACTGCACAAATGGTATAAATGCAAATGCTGTTTGAGTTATTGAAGGAACAAAAAATCACCTGCCATGCAAAATCATTCAATTTGCACATGCAGGCACAAATGTGAGCATGCAGGCTTTGGTTCTCTGGTTTCAAAGAGATGACCGACAATTTCTCCAGTCTATCCAAAACACTGCAGCTACATTCATCTTCCTGCCCCGCTGCTCCAACCATGTCAATCCCTCTCAAACTCCTCCACATCAAGGTCAGCCTCACCTTTGCAAAGCTACTCTGTTCCACTTTAGCCTAAATCTGGGCTATTGATACTCTCCCTCTTGTGACCTATGCTGTTGCACACTACCTTCTACTTAACTATCCCTGTGTAGCCTTCTCACACTCCCATCTCCATGCCTTCCCCCCCACCCCAAGCCTCTTTGCCTGGAATAGCCTGGCTTAGTTCTTTCTACACACCCAGTGCCGTCACTCCTCTAATTCCTGCCTCAAAACACTTACACTCTCTTTCTGTTTTTCTACCACCCAATCTCCAGTCTGGTGCTCTCTGCTCCCACTGTCACCTGTTATCATTTACAATGAAAGGAAATGCAAATACATTAAAACTGTAAACAAGTATCTTTAAAATATTACAACTCAAAATATGCACTAAATGAAACAAATCTCATCAGCTTCCATTGTAAACAATGAACCCTTTCAATATCCCTTTTTCCCCTTTTCTTTGTCTCTTATCCTTCCCTTCCAAAAAAGATTAATACTATATAATATGAGTAAAGATCAAATGCCTCCATTCAACAGCATTGCTGGATATGTTTACTATAGCAATGATAAATATTAACATTACACAATGTTATACAGCAGCTCCCGTCAATCACAGAGGTAGATGCTCTCTATTAGGGGCCTGATCTAGCTCTCACTGAAATAATCAGAAACACTGCCATTGACTTCAGTGAGAACTGGAACAAGCCCTGGAATGCAAGATCTGCAGACAGGGAGTCTGTTCTATTAGAGCACTGTGATTGTGGTTTCCTGGGGGAATGATCAATGCAAACAGCAAGCCACAGGAACAGTGGCATGACTCACAGAAGCAGAAAGTTTATCCTTCATTCCCCTGCTGGTCCTTGAAAAGCCTTTGCTTGAAATTCCACTTTTGACCAAAATCAGCAAAGTGAGAAGATGAAGCGAAGGGTCAAAAACTAAAGTGTTTAAAAGAAATGAGAAAACAAAGAGCCAGAAGTGGTGTTCAAGGCTGCGCCTACAGGTCCAATATATAGCAGATCTACAAGTCAGCATGGATTTAATTTTAGACTACTTATTTTGGCACATTTGGCTTAAGAATATGGAAGAGCATTTACCGTAGTGCACATGAAAGGTGTAAGGCCCCAGAGACGGGCACCCTCTGTTTACTGACAGGACAGGTACAGCAGCAAAGCAAGATTTGGCAGAACTTCCAGCCAGTATACCTCAGAGCTCGTTGCAGAGGTACCTCTCTGCAGAGGTCAAAGGGTAGTTCATTATCCATACACAATATTTTGCCTTGCCACCTAGGCTGCCAACAAACATGCCAATTAGAGCTAGTTGGAAAAGATTTTTCATTCAAATTGAAATGGAAGCTTTTCAAAGGCAAAAATGGTAGTTAGATGCCCAACTCCCATTGACTTTTCATGGGAGTGGGGCACCTAACTGTTCATATCTTTGAAAATGCCTCTTATAACATTTCAATGTCCTGTCCCCCCTTCCCCTCCCACCAAGTGCCATACCAGTTATGTGCTGGTGCATCTCTCTCCGCTGGGACCTGGGCTGAGGTCACCAATTCATTCACAGAGCCAGCTGATGTGGGATCAGAGGGTAATGTCCTTCAATCACTATTTCAGCAGCTGACTTATGTGAAAAATCTCTTTATCCCATTCTATCTAATGTAGTTTTCCCATGGTACAGCTTCAGAAACTGATGTTTGCACTTAATAAACAGTCTTCCACATTGTGTGTGACACTTGATTTTAGCGCTCCCCAAAAATGCCTATTCAGGAATTATCTAAGATGATTTAGGGCCCAATCCTGCACACACCAACCCATGTCAGTAACTTTACACACATGCTTAGTTGCATTTAAGACAAATGATTGATCACAGGATGAGGGCCTAGGAAGCTTCTTTGATGTGTTGGTTCTTCCACTTGATCATCTGCTTAAGAGGGTATTTTAATGCACAACTCTTAACTCAAAATATCTGATATGTCCCAAAACATGCAAAGGAATATTCTTGTCTCCTCCATGGAAGAGGAGGAAAGCTTTGACTTTTTAGCTCTAAAAGGACTGAGGACTGCATGGCTCAGAGAATTGGTAAATAGTTATATGCAATGGGGAAACTTACAAAAATAACTCCAGTGCAGTTTAAGCCTGCAAGTTATAGAAAATTGAATACCTGAACAACTTGCCTACAAATATTGATGGAATTTAAAATATATTTTAATTCAAGCATGTTTGTGATCCTTTCCAGTTGGCTTTCTGCCCCACTGAACTTTACTGGCATGAATGTTTGCAAAAATCCACTGTTAAAGTCTTGAACATTCACAAAGTGCATTCTGAATTGCACATTTGATTGAAATATCCTAAATTTGTGAAATTCACAGTTACATACAAGAGGTCACCCTATATAGGAAAGAGATACAATATATGACTTAGGTAAGTAACCAATATAGCACAAATGTTGGAATTTGAATATCAAGCAGTCAAGTCTCCTTGGCAGCTCTTGATACAGGAAAATCTTCGCTTAGAAATTCATGCATAAATCAAAGAATTTTGTGATGAGCTCATGAATAGTTCACAAACAGAACGAGAGGCAAAATTCAATGAATAAATTATTCATTCTGGATTATTTGCTCAGTTCTGCTAAAAAAAAAAAAGTGACCCTATTCATAGCCTACAGCATTTCTAAATAAGAAAACTAAGCTTACTCTAATTTTTCAGGCAGTCTTCATTGAAGCATATTGTGTAGCTCACTACCTTGAAACACATTTGGGCTCATTCAGTTGAAGTTTCCTTCATGGCTTCCAAAGAATATCAGTATAACACTTTCTTTTATCAGCCTACTGCTTTGCATTCATCTTTTTCCAAACAGTGAGTGTTTGGAATAAACTGTCTATACACAAACTTGAACATGTATGGCACCTATTCATTGGTGCATTGTGGGATAGAAGTAATGCAGCACACAGAACTTACAATGGTTGCACTTCTGTTTGCAAACATCCACATTTTGATACAGCGTATTACTTCATGCAAATACCTGATCCTGAGGTTTGCAGAGGTCATACTCAGTGACAATATGAACATTGCTGTCTACACTGACCCGAAGGTAGGGCTGTTATTTAGCTGCCACCCCTTACTGACTGGCTGCTAGAATGACACTGATCCCCACTGAACTTCTTCTCCCCATAATGCCTTCCTAGACATGGTGCTCCTGGATGTCTCTACATGGAGGGGAGGAATAAAACAGAACCAGATGGAAGGTATTTCAATCCCTCTGGAGACAACACAGACAAGGCTAACAGTAATCATAACCAAAGTAAGTATAAGACTTCTTAGGTTTTGAACTATGCTTGCAGTCCAGTGCATTTTTGCTTTTTAGAATCCGAGAAATACCATGTTTCTTTTCCAGTCAAACATTTGGAATCACCATGCAGTTTCCTGGGTTCTGCATTAAAATTAGTTCACTGCTGTCTTCAACTGTCCTCCAAACTTTTCTAGGATAGCTCTTTCCATCCAAGATTCTTCCATGTCCTGCCTTGATCTTGCACAGTGCAGGTTCATAGTATTGTAATTAAAAGGACAAGATTTGAAAAGTGGTGACCAGGACGGGGAACACAGTGGGATCCAGTCCTGCACTGATGAAACCATCGCTGCTAACTTACTCCTCTCTAGAAGTAAGAATAAAGCCAAAGAGAGGAGCAAATAGCTAACCATTTCATTTACATACTGAGGGTTGCATTGAAGTCTACAGCTTCTCAGACCTATCCATTCTCCGTCCATACACTGACCTTATCCTACTTTGCTCTATTGAGAGTAAAGGGAGGTGTGCAAAAGGCTTCAGACTGACTTCTGCTCAGCACCAGGGCTGGATTAAGGCACAGATGCTACAGCACTGTAGTCCCTCCCTAGCTCCTGATCATGTCGCTCCATCAGAATCTCAGCTTTCTGTTTTCAAAAGTTTCTAGCTCCAAATAATGAAGAAAAGCTTGAAAAAATAAACCAAGCAAGCTGCCACTGCAGCATCTGCTTGAGTCTACAGCCAGCCAGAAACATAAGCTCTGAGAGGTGTGATATTAGCAGCTCAGTGGGATATTAGCTCCAAGACCTACAGCTCTACAGGGGCCCACACTGGAAGGCTCAGAAGAGGAGTTTGTAACAGGCATAACCAGCCCAGCCATGCAGATGCACCCCAGATGCTGGAGTAGGTACCTGGGGATCACCCTACTGCCATCCTTGCCTCCTTGAGAAGAAGGAAAGAGTGAATCCCTGCTAACACCCCCCCCCCCCCGCTGATCCTGAAGGGGCCCTACTGCCACTTCTTGGGGGAGGGGAGAGGAGGAGCTCCATGCTGTTGCCCTGGCCTCTCTGGAAGAAGAGGGCAGGGCCATGGGGTGGGAGCCATGGGAGGGCCCATATGTTGGTGTGCCTAAGGCCCCAAATGATTTTACACCGCTCCTGCTCAGCACAGAGAACTGTCTTGTCTCTCCACCTCACCACCATTCTCTCTTCACTGCAGTGCAACAGCTTGGAGCTCCCCGCTGCAGATTGAGCAAAGATGCAGAAGTAAGACCCTCTGTAACTAGCCAGGAGGTATTTCAACATAACAGGGTGCTGCTGGTTAATTAAACAGTTACTATATCTCTGGCTAAAGAAACAGCTTTGGCATTAATTTAAAACAGGGTAGGATTACTACCATGCAAACAGGAAGTGCCCCCAAATGATCCAGTTCAGGCCAGCACTCAGTATTATTTCCAGTGTCACCCAGGAGACTAGGAAGAGCCCACACCATCACCAGTCTGTTACCCTGAGCTGCAGTTACCATATCACAGAACAGTAAGGAAAAGAACCTCACATTTTTGCATCCTAATTAACTGGCAGGTCTGCAGCACAACATAATTACAAGTAGATAAGACCACTGAAAGTCTCCTACGAGCTGCTGCTTAAAGCATTGTTAAAAGTGCTGTACTTAAGCCCAAAGGCTTTGCTCTTCCTGGCTTCACTTCCCTGTCATTTGACTCTTATCTTCAGCAGCTCCCAAGACTTGGGGCTTGAGGTTTATTATTTTTTACGGCATTATTAAGAATGAATGATGAGCAATAATGAGCAGCATTCTTTCCAATTTACTTTACAATGCATCACATGAATTCATATCCAAGGTTCTCCACGGGAGCTGGAATGAACATGTGCTCATTTGTTTTTCAAGCTCTTGCTTCAGTTCTGGCTGTCTGACGTAGCTCTCGCTGCTTGCTCAAGAGAGGAAGACTCAGGCTTTTCGACATCCTCTCTGGGACTCCAGGAGATGGGATCCTTTGAACGTCAAGCTAAAACAAATAAGCTGGGTAAACATGTGTCATCTCTGTCCTCCCACAGCTTATGGTGTCTGGCATGCCAGAGCTGCTATAGTATCATCCTTTGCAGTGCAGAGGCTAGATTCAGGTGAATGTTATGTCAAGTCACCATTCAAAACAGTGGCAGCTTACAGTCCTTGAAAAGAGGCATGGTAAAGCCCTAAAAACAAACATCCATACCAAAAGCATTCATAATTGAATATAGTCTAGCCCTAGAGTGGGACCTCAGGAGTACCTCTCAACATTCGGATTCATACTGTGGCATGGCACAACTTGAAACCTACACCGGAAAACTGGGGACTCTGGTGCAATCCTATTGACATCAGTCTAAGTGAGATTAGAATTTGGAACATATGCATGCTAATATTAGAAAAGCAGAGAGGTCACCTTGCAGTCCATTGCCTGCTGGGATTTCCCCTATTTTCTAGTGGTTTATGTAGCTAATGGCTCAGGAGATGGTGGCCCCAATCCTGAGAGCTGCACCTTTCAGTCAGTGCAGCTACACAGGCACAATCTGAGGGTGGGCACAAATGACTTTAAGTTGCCTTGTGTCCTGGATTCTAGGCTTCTTTCCCCTCGACCCCATGCAGCTGCAGGGGCACTGAACTATGGATGCTTCCTGCAGTCACTTGTAGGCCACCCCAACTGTCCAAAATAGTACAGCGCACGCTGGCCACCCCCTCTAACACTCCTGCATACACACTAAGATGGGGGCTGTGAGGAGGCACTGAAGGGCTGCTCCACCTGCCCTAGATGACCAAAGAAGACCCTAAATGCCAAGGAGACATTAGCCACTTTACACTGTAGGAGTATCATAAAGGAGCAACAGCAGGGAAGAGAATTGAGGTTAAAGTTTCCCCTAGTCTCCTTGGAAGGCTATTCCATTGCCCAGCTTGTGTCACCATGAGGAAGATTCTGCAGAGTTACAAGAAGCAAGGTCACAGCTACCAAAGGAAATGACAGAACCTCCTTACTTAGAGCTGGTCTTCACTACCTGGAGATCGACACTGCTGCAAACAATGCAGCAGGAATTGATTTATTTTAGTGGGTCTAGTGAAGACCCACTAAATCAATAGCAGAGCACTCTCAGGTCAACCCTGGTACTTCAGCTCTCCGAGAAGAGTAAGGGAAGTTGACTGGAGACTATTTCCCATCGACACAGTGCAGTGAAGACACTAGGGTAAGTTGACCTAAGCTACATCGACTTCAGCTATGTTATGGAGTAGCATAGCTTAGGTCAACTTACCCCAGTAATGAAGACAAGCCATTCGTAAACAGAGAGCTTTCTGAATCACTGGCGTAAGTCAGCCCAAAGACAAAATTACTTCTGGCTGCGGAGCCCTTTAAAAATTATGCTTGGCTAATGTACAGCCAGAGCTCAAGCCTCTCTGCGATGGTATTTCAGGGTATGCATGTGATCCCCCTGATGTCATTCCCTGGGGCAGACTGTGACCCACCTAACTGCCAGACCAATTACCACCCACAGCAATTGCACTCTAGGGAACAGTGTCAGGAGAGTTACTGAGCCTGCTGAGTGCATCCCCTGACATATTAGCTGTGGGTTAATGGGATTCATGAACATCTGGCTTGGTCAGCAGAGAAAGGCCTAATTTACCTGCTAATGAGGAGAAACCACCTCCTCAGAATTGTGAGCAGCCTCCATGGACTGTGGTGCCTAGGAGGATTTTGGAATTTTTGCAGGCTCTGCAGCTGTGGAGGCAAAAACCAGGCAGAAGATAGCACAATATAGTAAACAAGGGTACCTTTCACCCTGCCAAACCTCGCTGGGTTTTGTGCCCCATTTCAGGGGAAAACATTTAATGTTTTTGGTGGTAATTTTCCTTTCCTAAATTAAACCTCAGTTTACAAAAAATTAATTTCCTAATACATTTAAATTAATAAAATAACAAATCCTGCACTAATTAGCCATTTTAAAAATTAATGACTTTTTAAAAAAAGTTAAATCTACTGTATCTGTTTACTAAGAGCTAATTCAAGAGCCAGAAAGTACATCCTTGTCTTTTTAAAAAAAAAATCTCAGATTCCAAGGAGTTTTACTGTTGTAGTTAAACTTGGAAACTCCTGTTCTTTTTACCATTTTTATGTGAACATACATGGACCCCAGAGACCTTCTGTGGCTCTTGATGCATGTGTCTGTCCTGCTTTGAGGGGGGGGGGGGGGGGGGGGAAGGAAGACATCAGTGCAAAGGTATCAGTTTCCAGCTGAAGAACAGACCAAGGGAGAATCATAACTTGGGGAATTTTAAGTGTCTATTAATTATGTTGCTAAAAACTATACCCAAACAAATGTTTTTCACAGTCCCTAAAAAAAAAAGTGTACATTGAGCATCTCCCAGCATGCTTTTCAGCAGTAAGGGCATAGACAAAAATCTGTCATAAATACAGATTAGCTGGGTGAGTCACTGTTGAGTTTCCTGCCAGAAGTTTGTAAACATATCATAGATTATCTGAATATACCCAACAAAGTGTGAGCAAGTGCTTGTCATTACAAAGATCACAGTAATCCACTGTGTTCCCCAAATGGCCTAAACAATATATAGTACCTAGGATCTAGTAATAGAGTAATAGTAAGCTACCCATATGTCATCACTAATCACACACAGACAGGTGGATAAGATCTGTCCTGTAATTTGCCCAAATTAACTGCATAAGTATAACAAACTGTTTATAAACTGCAAACCCCCAAAGTTGAAAGTTTAAGTGTCGGAAAATATAAAAAAGTGAGAAAGTAAAAATGGCTAATTATATCATTATGGTTTTTAACTAGAGTTATTAGTGAATACAATCTTACTGGATGCCACAAGGATGCATTACAGCCAGTTATGCCTTCAGAGCAAAGACCTGCTGGTTGCATCAATTTAATTAGTGGAGTAGTGGATTTCTCTTGTCCCAGATTATTCATAGAAGTTTGCTTTTCCTCTCACAGACTCTGCTGAATTAGTACTAACTGAAGCTAACAGAGTTGGTGGGTGGATAAGAACAATGGAAGAGAGAAAGAAGTGAACGAGGGGAAATCATGCATTGGCTAGAAAAAGAGAGAAAGATTTACACTATACCACCACTTCTCTATATCTAGTTCATTCACTGTAGAAACCCACATGCCTACAATGCTTTTTGGTAAGCAATGGATTAAAGTTGATAATGCAGGGTCAAATTCCATCCTCATATAAATGTACGGACTCACACAGACTGTTATGGGGCTGCACACATGGAAAAGAAAACAGAATTTGGCACAGAGGTCCAAACCCATTTAAGTCACTGGCAAAACACCCATTCATTTATGTGGTGTCAGAATTGGACCTGCTAAGTATGGTAGATCACCTAAAAAGATCTCAACTAAAAATCTGGAAGAGCACAGTTCATCCAGCACTTTGGTGCCATTTGATACTAAGATGACAACAGATATTAGAACCAGTTCAAAAGCTGTAGCACTAAGTAGTTAAGTATCAGACATAGTCAGCTCCTTACAGGTATCAACCATATTTTGTCTAACTTTTTTATTTTATCTACACATGCAAAGATGATGTCCAGCAACATACCGGCTGAGAGAATCAGTTTGGTACATTTTGTTGTGCCCAGTTTGGCTAGACAACAATTAAACAAATGCACAATTGTGAATACTAAAATGAGCACTTTTTCCTTTGAGCAATAAGATAAAACTCCTACTTACACGGCTGTGTAGAAACATGGATTTTCAGAATCTTTCCACAAAAAGATGACATTTGTGCTAATGTTAGTGGACACAACTAGGAATATTCCTTTTGGGAGCAATTACTTACTGAAAGATTCCAGACGTTAACAAAGCTAATGTGTGGTTTGCAGACCTTTCCTTTACCCTTTATTGACTCAGTCCATACCTTTAGAAAAAGTTGGAACAGAAATCCTTGGCACTGCTTTATGGATGAGCAGAGCAGGCCCAGGTAGCAGTAGTATGTATGAAAGGGTTTTATTTCCCAGGTGAGGTATAGATTTCCTGCAGATTGGCTAAAGTAGAACATCGAGAGGCACCTCTTTCGTTTAGGCAATCTTTTTAATAGTATGTATATGCAAGCATAGAAAAGGTAGGCTCAGATCGGTTGTTGATATGGTTAATAAATGTTGCAGTATTAACCGTAAAGGGAGTCTGAGCTTCTATCTCCCTAAGCTCCAACTTTGCCTGATACCTACACACTGCTGGAGGAAGACCTCAATTATTTGCACTAATGACTCTGACTAACTACCCTTGTGCGTAACTGAATCTTGCAGATTTAGCAAGTAAGTATACAAACACAGTAAAAAAGCACGTATGCTGCATCATAAAATGTACTTTGTTCACTTACATTGACATCTGTAGATTCAACTGATAGTAATTTTTAATGTACTGTAGTATGTTACACAAATAAAGCCTTAGTGACTTAGACATCCATGGTACTGATTTGAACATGCACAATACTGTGACTAAATGCAAAATTTTAAAAAGTAGCAGTGTGAACATGTATTACATTTTCACAGAACTCGCTCTCTTGCTCTCTTTTTCAGTGTGTATGTGAAGGACAAGGAGAGTTAATGGGTTATCATCAATGTTGTGTTGACACCCTGCTCTACATCCTCCTCCTCATCAGGCCCAAGTGGAAGTATTTCTCTGCTCTCCCAGCAGCAGACAGACATAAGAATCTAGATGAAATGTAGCAGAGGCTGAAAAATTCAGGAGTGATTCTTGTTGACGGAGGGGGGGAGTGTTGTAAAGAAGAACTAGCCAGCCCTCAAATGAGGGTCTATCAATTGTTTCATATCTTAAATTCTTACTAGAATCCTCTTTGCTCCTGGATTACAAAAGAGCTGTTTTGACTGGATGATAGTCATAGATTAGCCTATAGACAGTCTTTTCTTTAATACAGGCCAGCCATGCCTCTGTTAGCTCAATACCAAATGACTGTAATACATTCTCCATAGAGAAGGAAGCTATAGCCAATGCAGTGCGACCAGCTTCCTAACTGGAATTGGTGAGGTCAGCATTCTGCACTGGTTGCATGTTCACTTTGGGGTCAAACTCCAGGAATTCACTGTGGTGTATAACAGTATCATGGTGTTTGCTTTAATGGCTATGGTTTACTCAAAAGCCTACTACTTCATGGCATGGCACATGAACTTTGCAGAAACTCTCAGAAGTCAGCCCCAAGGGTGAGCTCACAAAGACAGGGACAGTGATTCTGAAAATCACTCCTGCCAGAAATCCATCTGACCCAGAAACTGACCACATTCAGACAACATGGCAAAATGAGCCTTGCTTCCACTAATGAGAGTTAGCTGCCGTTTCCCTGGACAAGTAATCTCACTGCTGGCATTTCCTCTTTTTAATTGTTGGCCTGATACATGTGTAAGATGGAGTATATGCCCCCTGCATTTGGTGAGCCTCTGCTGGTCTAAATTATACAAGGTCTACCCAGCTGATATGGTGATGTCTGTGATGAACAAACAACGTTGCAAAAATCTCCCTTTCCAAAACTGTGCAAGAAGGGGAATCCTGGTCTAGTGTTCAGAGCACTGGGCTGGGATCCAGGGCACCTGGGTTCTAATCTCAGCTCTGCCACTGCCTTGCTGTGTGACCTCAGCCTTCCCTGTGCCCATTTCCCTTCCCACACTTTACTATCTAGACTGTTCACATCACGGTCTGTCTATTACTATGTGTTTATACAGTGCCTAGCACAATGGGGTCCCAAGTGCTACTGTAATACTACTATTAATAAGGCAGCGGCATGGAAGAGATCAGGCGCGAGTGCAATTTTTAACCGTAAGGGTCAAATTCCACTCTGATATTCTCTTGTGGTTCCCACTAACTTCAATCCCACGGATTTTTGTGGCTCATAGAACTACTAGGAGAGAATTTAACTCTGATGAATGTAGTTGAGTTTTTTAAATCTCTGCCATGGTGGGATCTTCATTTCAACCTTGCAGACAATAAATATATATAAATTTTAGAAACAGCAACAGATTTAGAACCCTTCAATTAATAAAACAGTTTTTTCTTTATGGAAGCCACTAACCCTCTAACTTATGTGATTTGTGTGTTTAGAACCTGGAATTTCTATAGACACGTGTGCAGTTGCTGCTCACTAGTGGCTCTTGCTGGGTGCCTTTCTTTCTACAGACTTCTATGGCGTTTACAAGAGACACTGTTCGTGCTTCTTTGCTAGCATGATTCCTGCTCTTTACACCTAAAAAGAAAATCAGTGAACAAAACCAAACCACAAATACTCCATCAAAATACATTAGCCCCCTCCTATCTAATCTGAACTTCAATCTACATCAGCTAACACCAATGCTGAAGCGGCCAATGTTCATTATTTATGCGCACACCTAAATTCTACAAATTCTCACAGAGCTACTTAGTTAGAGTATCTTTTATTACCACCACTCTGGCAGAGCACGCAGTCACTGTATTAGCTACTGAACTGCCAGCAAGGACTGCGATTGCAAAATCTGTACTTTCTTAATTATAAGAATGTTTCTCCTGAAAATAAGTAGTCATAACATTTAAACGTTCTGTCAAATCCACACCATTCTCTTATCTTGTAATGTCAAAATATATTACTTTTGTGATGTAAATTTGTACTTGTACTTCAATAATTCACTGGACAATTTTTATTATTTGACAAATTTTATTTCGGAACTATAAACACTGTCTAGACTATTATTACAATACACTGCTAAGTTTCCATGTAGCCTGTACATTTTCAGCCTTCTAAAGTTTTTTCTGCATTTTTAACTATTTAGGGCCTGATTTTCATAAACATCATCGCATTTTTGCGGGAGCAATTTTATATCTACGACACCTCAAATTGTGACCCGCAACTAATTTTCAAGTAGTCCTCTTATACATCTACCTACCTGATTACAATGCCAAATCAATGCCTTCATCTTACACTTGGATCCCTGCAACACCTACGTGAATTTGATTGCAGGCCTGGGGCCTAAGGAGCTAAACGTATAAATGATATCATGCACAAGATCAATCTATAAAATCTGTAATTATTTGTGGGTGCAGAATTGTGCCTGAAAACTGGAGGCCCATTCAGCAATCAGGCTGAACAATTGCTTAAGCACGTCACAGAAATCTTTACTGCTTACCTTCAAAACAATAAATAACTTTCTATTCCTTCTCTTACCTTTGAATGATATTTTAGAAAGCATAAATGCTTTATTTCCACGTGCAAAGTATGACCTGCTAGGACTGACCTACTTAGCTTATAAACTACCTAAGCAGGAACCTTGTCTTTTTAAGTGTTTTTCAAAACACATTTACTCTGCACCCTATAAATAATAAAAACAGCAGCCGCAATGGCCCAATTCTCCACCACAGTTGCAAGGCTTGGCACAGGTGATTTCTCCACGTTGAATAATTTCTCTGTCTCCACCACAGAGCAGCAGAAGAGCTGCTCTGAAGCCCCTACTGCTGCCCTGAAGCTACAGGAACCCATTCCACAGGGATCCGTGACTGATAGAGCCACATAGCAATTGATCCACCAGGCTTGCCTCCTGCATAGTATCCAGAAGCCATTTCTTCCCTCTCCAGCAGAACCACGCCAGTTCCACTGCACCGGGGGTCCTCTGTAGCCAGAGAAGAGAGCAGGATTTTGCTTTTTGAGATTATGGGATACCCCACTTCTAAACTTGGTACGAGTCAAATAAAATAAAATCTGGCTTGAACCCTCAACACAATTCATGATCAAAACCCAAACCACTTTGGAATTGGTTTGTTTACAGTAGCTCACTCTCTTGTTTGCAGCCTTAGCTTTTGTATCTCTCACTCTCCTTTCTTTTCCCAATTCTAAATGCATGATACTTCCTAATCAAAGCCCATTGCTGTACCCTACTCCTGTCCAGAATGAGGAATTTAGCGGGCTGGGCTGCCCAAAATTTTCTTTGAAGTGTAATATTCTCTACCACTTGCAATGAGAGTACCTTTGGTGTTCTTGCTATAGTATTTTTTCTAGTGTCTTGGTATGATTTTCTTAAATAACTGCGTCAGGATTAATTGCTTCTGACTCTCAAAGCTTGTTAGATATTGCCACTAAGCATTTGTTTCTCTGCCCATGTGTCTCTGAACTAGCGACCTTGATAAAGCTTTGTAAGGAGTGTAGCAATATTCTAATAACGCAAAACTGATTCCTTGAAGCCACCAGGTCTTTTTCATTTGGTCTCGTTCTTTTCTGCTAGTTTATTTGCCTGTGCATACTTGAGGAAGGACTTTACATGACTTGCTGCAACTGATTTAGCTGAGAGACTTGCTGAAATGAGCCACCTGCAAATATTATTAACTCAGCAGGAATTCCAAAATGAGAAACCTGCACATTGCAATGTGCGATTAGATTGCTACTCCATGTGCTGTGCCATGGCTCACTTTAGAGAACAAGAGAAGTAACCCACTCATAAGGGGTTATCTTTCTCTTTTAATTCAAAGAGATCTGTGCAACTCATGGGGTGACTGGGAATCTCATGTGGTTTCAGGAGTTCTTTTGTATTCCATTTCTTATATCTATTGCAGATTTTACATTGGGATACATTTCCAAATAAATCCAGTTGGAAGCATTTATGCCTGGCCAGAACAGAATAGCTCAGGTGTGTTCTTGTACTTCTAAACCAGACAGGTATTGTGGATCATGCTTAGCATTTTCAGCCTCATGCTGTGTAGTATGATACCATGTCCGATGCAATGTATCCCATCATGTGTGGCAGTTTCCTCTCTACTGTCCTAATAAGTTTTTATCATTGGAGGTGCTTGGGCCTTTCCTTTTGTCCAAGTATCTAGAATCACGCTCTCTAGCCTTTATCAAGTTGGCTCATTATGGGTTTCTCATCTGAGCCTGTCAAATTTTGTTTGGCAGAGGAGTAGATTTTGAGTCATATTTACTTCAAACTCTTCTTGCAACTCCCAGTTTCACTATTTATAGGTGTTTGTGGAAGCAAGATCTCTATAAGAAACAACTTCACTTATTCATTGTGTTGTACATTTTTACTGTGCTCATCCCTAGCAAAAAAAATTTCAGAGGAGCTTGCTTTCATTGATCAGTGGAGTTTTTTGAAGGCTGCAGCAGTCCCACAGGCCTATGGGAATTTTAGTTCATTGAATTAATTGTTTCATAATGAAAGAGACAGCTGCCCAGCTTTTAACCCTCTCTTAAAACTCAGAATGAATGAGAATCCTCCAAAATTGAGGTAACGTGCCAGCTCCACCTACAGGCAGACATACTTCAGGCAGACACTATGCAAGCCCACCGAAAGAGCAGTTACAAGGCAACTCAGTCCTTATCTTCAACAGCCCCATTTTTCTTGTTCTGGTTATCTCCTTAGCTGATACAATGGGCAATTGTCCTGAATTAGGTGCCTCCTGTTCAGTCTGGACAAAAGAGCTAGGATGAAGCCAACAAATTCAAATAATATTGATCTTCAATGAGGAAAAGCAAATGGACTAACCCAACGGACCACTTAGTTTACCCTTACTAAGAGATTTCTGAATGTTCATTTTTTAATATGCATACATACAGTATTTTGTATATACATGTATATAACACACATATATAGACAAATAGTCTGCTTTAAAAAGACTGACTACATCACTGGCCTCATTTATTGTTCAGTGAAGAGTAAATCATTTACATTTATAACAACAAGCTTGAAATTAATTTATGAAACCTCATCACATTCAAATTCCTCCAGTTTCAGAAGCAATTCATTGCAGAAGTTTTCTGTACACAGACCAGCAAAAACAGGATAAATTGCTTGGTTTCCACTATGCTCTACTATCAAAATGTTAAAATAAATATTACAAAGGAAGAGAGAAAGGGGACACCAATTTTCACCTCTGGAGACTTCAAGGTTTAAATGCAGCTTCAAGTAAGAGACAACAGGAAAGAGTTTAATGGTGTCACTTAGTCTCTAATGGCCATGCCCTTAACTAGACAGATTTCTTGACAAACCTGGGGAAAAGGGGAGGCAATATCTGTATGCACTATTCCTGCTTTGGAATACTAACAGTTAACACTTTCCATCCAAAATAGAGAGAGAGAGTGAGAGTGTAAAAATAAAAGTAAAATTAGGTCAGAAAACTGGAAACATGAAGCTAACCACAGTGCTCCAAGCAGTAAAATAGTCTGTTTTAGTGGTTTGTATTTTTACGGTGCTTTGTGTGTTAGCCACTTGCTTTCTACACTGCTTCTCTCTTTGCGGAAAATGTATTGGTTTCCTCCCTCCCCAGAACTTCTTAAAGAGAAAATCCACTCTGAAAAATTACTGTAAAAAATGACCTTGTGGGCCTCTTTTGATATTTATTTTCTCTCAAGGATTCATAACACAAATATGCTCAGCTTACAGATAAAGAGGCTTTTTCTAGCAGCCAGAGCTTCAAATATCACCTGAGAGCTGAGAGTTAAGCTGAGTTCTTGCCTTCTCATGCAGCACCACCACTAATAAAGGTTCAACAGAGAAACCACTGAATGCATCCGATGAAGTGAGCTGTAGCTCACGAAAGCTTATGCTCAAATAAATTTGTTACTCTAAGGTGCCACAAGTACTCCTTTTCTTTTTGCAAATACAGATTAATACGGCTGCTACTCCGACACCTGTCATTTTCACACTGACACCTATAAAACATAAGTCTTTAAAATATGCTCTCAGTCACACCAGTGCAGTGTCACTGACTTTAATGGGCATGCACGGGTGAGTAACTAACTGGAACTTAGTGAGCGATTCCGTTTATGTACAAGGAATAGAATCCTACTCACATTCTCTCAGTTGTGTTCGTGCTGCAGGATGAATGGGAGTTAAAAAAAAAATCAAACTTATTTTTGCCTGTAATACACACACAGAGTAGATCTGCTGAGTAAGAAGGTGCCATTTTTACACAGTTGCTTTTCAGAGCAGAACCTCACTTTAAGTTCATGGAAACACCTATTAGGAAATCACCTGTAATAAACTTCCCCATTTCTGGTCTGAATTCCTGAGTTTTTTTTCTCTCTTCCTAAAGCCATTCTCCTTCTCAGTGATGTCTCAGTTGTTAATCTCATTATCTTTTGAAACAGGTCATGATAATGGGTTACTTGCTTCAGCACGTTACTCTAGGCACATTAGTATGCATGCTCTAGGTCAGTTCATCTGTTTCAGTATTTACTTTGAAGCTGCCTAGCTGGAATCTCATTCTGTTTTCTTAGATCTTTGGCTGATTGTCTGCAGCTCATTTTGTTTTCATATCTCATTTCCATCCCTGGTTAAACATAAAATGTTGTTGTAAAAGTCAATTAATAGCAACTTGGATGCCATTTAATGGATAAAATTAAAGCTGTTCCCTTTGCCCGCCCCCCCGCACATGCTAACTGCTGAGAAGTGGTAAAAGACCCTATTCTTTTCACCTGCCCTCATGTAGACTCCCACATCCTGATCCTACATGTTATTAATGTGTGTGTGAAAGATTTTTCCCTGTATGGGAGATCACAAAGCAAATTTTAGGAGCTGCAGAGTGTGGTATTGGTCTTCTTGTTGCTGTGTCCTCATACTGCTTCCCACCACACCTGTACAGATGCGACTACTCGATCATGGCACTATGGCATGTCACTGGAAGAGCATTCTTGTTCAAGAGCTGGTATCAGAGGAAATGGTTCATATTTTGAGGCTCTCTGCCACAGTCTTAGGTATTGAGGCCAGTGATGTAGCCTCACTTAATGATCAAGTCTCTAGACTGGCCAACTCTAGTGTGGAGTCGATTAAGGCAACACCATATAATCAAGGGGTGATCTGCACTGGGTGATATGCACTCAACTAGTGGGAGCCGGAGCACATCATCTGCAGGTTCGTTCTTTATTCTTGTTTGTCATAACTGAGCCCTTGGTGACAATCTTAGGAGTTTAATGATGGCAAGAAAACTTTGTTGTGACTTCAGTTGACTCAATATTGGTGTTATATCGTACTACCACTTTCCCATTTCTTATTACTGTGATGCTACAAAACAAAAGGAAGACGTCAATGACCAGAACTTGCATCCAAGCCTGGACACCAAGAGTCCTCCTTGAGACTAGTGCTATCTGTTCTCTCCATAAACGTTGAAGGACTGACAGCTTCTAAAGAGGCAATGATTGCTAAATGGTATTGGTGATTCACTAGGCACTCTTCCCCCTCACGTGTCATCTTTCACAAGAGGATTAAAGCCAAAGTCCTGATCTTTTGTGGCCATTAAAATCCCATTACATATCTCACAGGAATGCAGGTGTTATTTCCAGTTGTCTGGCTAAATTCTAACTTGGGCATTTACGTTCTGCCTATTTAAAAGTTCTCTTGTAGGTTCAACTGCATATGGAATTTTTAGATATTGGAAATATTCATGTTTGTTGAGTTATCTGAAGAATGTGGTTTACAAAATTATTTATAGTATTTGTTTTATAAGGATAGAAAATGAAGGGTACAATAAATTAAAACCAAACTATAAAATGTATCAAATCATCTCGTTATTAGACATGCCCTAGGGGGAGTATCAGCTAAACACATTCATTCTAAATTCATTAGTCCATCATATACTATATTATATTGCACACCTTCAAAACAGATCAGAAAGAGGGAGACAGACAGTGGTGCCACTAAGGGCCACATCAGCTCCCATATACAGACAGCTCCCATTTAGGAGAACTTAGAGCTGCACGCACAAACAAAGGAAGACATTTTCCCTAAAAATGTCTTAGTTGCTTTGTTTCCAGAACCTGGAACAGGAATAATCAATGTTAACTAAACGTTGAGATTAGGTGGTACAATATAGAAATATTAGTGTTACAAAGCATCCAGTGACCATATGCTTGTTCCCACTCCTATTAAAGACAATGGAAAAATATCAGTGACTTCAATAGGAGCCATATAAGGCCTTGTAATTGTAATACCACAGTCGTCATCTGAAAACTGAAGAACACATTTTAGAAGCCATTAGACAACTCTTCATTTTAGTAACCAAAGAGAAACATAAGTCAGGGAAAAGATGCAGCGATTGACTCACAGTAGCTAGTTTCTGAACTTCTTCATCAGATGCTCCCAGTGAGGCCAGTCCTATTTCTTGTGAAAACTGGGCAAACTTGGGATCAGCAAGTAGAGGCACATGCCCAAGCAGTTCATGGCACGTATCTCTGACAGGAATTAGAAGGAGAAGAGAATGTTACACATATAGAAATAGCATTAGCTAATATATTATCACTGAGAGCAGTTTGATACAAGCCATTCTATGCACAGTTACTGCCTCTCAAATGTATATGTACCATTAATATTTTACAGTTAAATATTTCTATTGCAGTACCAACACACTCAAATGTATACAACTCTATATAGATGAATGCATTTGCTTTTACAAATAAATTGACTACGTTATTCATTATATTACCATCGCACCTCAGAGCCCCAGTCATGGACCAGGTCCCCATTGTGCTAGGCACTGTACAAACAGAGAAAAGACATCCCCCACCCCAAAGAGCTTAAAATCTAAGTGTCGATTATCCCCACTTGCCCCTTAACCTCACCAATCGTTATATAGTTGTCAGTAAGGGTCTGAGCACTGTGTAACTCAGCTAAGAGGGCAGCAAAGACCTAACTGCCCAAAAGAAAAGAAAATCAAGCCCACTCACTGATACAATTTTCACCATTTCTCCCCAAGTGGAGTGAACCTGGCACTACAAAAATAAAAAAAGTCTCAACTCTCTTGGATTCAAGCTCTCGAGCACTGTGTTTTGTTATCTGAGGTTGAAAAATATGGTTGTGAAATTGTCCTGTTTCTGTTTGTATCCTCTTGCTGGGCACAAGTGATTGAACATCCCCCCCCCCCCCCCCCCCCCCGAGATCCCCTATTGAAGTTTAGACCATAAACATAATGGGCCAGATCTGCAGCCTGCTTTGTGCCACTAGTGGCATAAACCTATCTTAACTGGCCATTTGAGGATTCCCCACAGTTAGGGAATCTTCAGGTGGTACAGAACTGCCATCACAGCTCCCACAGCACCTCCTGTCTCAGCTGCTGAACAGGAGGGCCCTGCACCTAGATGATCCTCAGCTGCTGAAATAGCTTCAGGCTGCTCTGTTTTGTGATGGGAAGTGTACTGGCACTGGGTTGGCTCCAGGATTAGGGGCTTAAAGACACTTTTGCGCCCTTCTTCAGTTTTGCACGGAACACAGTTTAGCCAAAGCAGAGAATCTAGCCCGTTTCAAAAAAGCTTGGTATCTGCTCAGCCATGGATCTTTTGCAGTCCACAACTGGAAGTACAATATTAGTCACCTACAAAACGCAGTCACATGTTCACAAATAAAGAGAGTATGTACAGCATCTAAAAAAGCTCTTATACTGAACATTCTCATAACTGTGTAATTGTTTCCAACAAAATAATGGACCTGGTGTAGTAAAGTTCGATTTAAAATCTAATCTGACATTTCCTTTCCTTTTGTCTCTTTAAAAAGGTTTCTTTTTTTAGTGTAGCTGTAAAGAAATGTTTTAAAGGCAGTGAGAGAACGTCAGGTTTTTATTTTCTATCCAAAACCATCCCATTTGTCTTTTATAAGGTATGTTTTGTGCTGAATGACACAGAATCTGACATTTCAGATAAATCACAAAAAGAAAAAACAACTCTCTATTTAATTTAAAGGCTCCTATTCGTAAGCACTATTCTTCACTCAGAAATATGTGGTGTCTGTCCCTAGGTAGAAAGTAGTTCCTGCTTTCACACAAAATAATGATAACATTTTTGTTACTCTCTCCCCTCCCCCCCGCCGCACCTCCACCCCAAGAGTTCACTGATTCAGTTGCATTTTGTGGCCTGTTATCCCAGATGTCCTCAGTCATAACAGTGTAACGCAGTATTGGCTAGACAAGCTGTATTCACACTGCTCCACTCACTGTTGCTCCTAGTGAGACAATCATAGGTCTCTAGTTACATAATGCTATCCATGTACATGCCTGGCTAGTTATATGATACGAAAGAATTAGGCAATCTCACTTTCCTTATGTCTATTTTATCTGTATACACTTTCCTATGATAACAGGAAAATATGCCAGGGGTATTACAAATATAGTTGCAGCTTTAATCCCCAACATTCATAGCCTGGTCTGAGCATTCACTGCTTGCAAAACCAGACTAGTGATGTCTCCTGGCCAACTGAACAATGTTCCAGAAAAACCTTGCACTGAGTATTGCCTTGAAAAGTTACTTTCTTCTGAGCACTACAGCTATCTCTGCAGAAGAAACTGGCAAATTGGGGAGCTGAACATGAACTAATCTGATTTCTAGATTACCACCGGGTCAGGTGAACTCTATGCAGGGAATATGGATGCACTCAGTCCACAATGACAGCCCACCATTTCTCCTCTACAAATACAAAATACATATGGTATAGCTGACCAAAAGCAGTAGGAGACATTGGAAGAGTCGTTACCCTAATGTAAACATGAGGTAAAGCAGAGATACACAATGAAGAGAATTCCAGGTCTGAGATGCACAGTTACTCATGCTTCCCCAATGGCAGAACATTCACTTCTTTAGCAATCCTAATCTCCCTCTGTTTCCTATGATATCCCAGGTCAGCATGATTAAAGCACCAAAGTCTGACCACCTCATTTCCCAGAAGACAGCTGCAGCATGAACAAGCGAACAATGAGGGATGGAAGAGGTAATGGAATACACAGAAGCAACCATCAGGATCGAGACCTTTACTATTTCTAGAGTCAGGAACAGACTATCAGATCCAGGGGGAGGCCATGAAAACAGCCCAGAGGCACAAATGGACAGACCCAACAGGAATCTCTGAAACTCAATGTCCAGGAGAGAGCGCTTCAGAAGGAAAACAATATCCCACAGTACCTCTTATTGAAAAGAAGGACTTCAGTGCTAAGCTCCCTAGAAGGTCACCCGGCACCCATTTTCCCCCCTCAACTAATGCAAACTGCCTGCAAAGGATGCACCGATGCAAACCAATAGAGGTGATGCAACCATTTGCTGAAGCATTGTGTCCCAAAGTAAGTGCTGAACTAATTCCATCTAGGGGTCAAAGTGCTGTGCCTTAAAGAAGGCTCCAAATCATCATAATCTCTCAAAGGTGCCAGTGAAGCAGAGCCCAAAAGCAATGCCTGCTCATTCTGAAGCTGTGAGGTACCAATCCTTGGCAGGGGGGCTGTGGTCATAGGCGCCGACTCCAGGGCTGGAGCACCCACAGGGAAAAAAATTAGCTCTCCTCCCCGCTGCCCCACCTCCTCCTCCCCCCCAAGCGCGCTGCATCCCTGCTCCTCCATCTACCTTCCCATCCGGCCGCCAAACAGCTGTTTGGGGTGGGGGGAGGAGCACGAACATGGCGCAACTCAGGGGAGGAAGCAGGGCCAGGGCAGAGACTTGGGGAAGGAGTTGGAATATTGGCAAGGAGGAGGTAGAGTTGGGGCAGGAACTTTGGGGAAAGGATTGGAATGGGGGTGGGAAGAGGCGGGGCCTCATGGAAGGGGTGGAGTGGGGGCAGGGGCAGGGCCAGGGCCGGAAGGGGGGTCAAGCACCCACATGAAAGAGGGGAAGTCGGTGTCTATAGCTGTGGCCATGCTGAGGCATCAAAATATAGGGTGAGCAGAATCCCATTTTTAACGGGACAGTCCCGTATTTAAGCCCTCCTGCAGGTGTGTCAACGTTTTCTTAAAAACGGGCAAATTGTCTCGTATTTTCTGTTCCCACCCCATCAGTACTGGTGGGTCCTGCTGCTGGCTGGATCCCTGCTCTCCAGCCAGAAGTGTGTGTGTGTGGGGGGGGTCCAATAGCTGACAATGGGGGGGAGGTGCAAGGCTGGTGGAGGGGCAAAGATTCAGAGCGCAGGGCCAGCCGCTCCCCCTGCTGGTCCTTTAGCACAGCCCATGCTGCGTGCTGGCTCTTGGCTAGCAGGGCCCTGCCCCCCGTCCCGTTTCCAGCTGGCACAGGCTGCATGCTGTGGTAGTTGGTGAGTGGTGGCCAGTTACGTGTCAGCTCTCCTGACGTGCTCCCCCTCTTGCTTTCCTCTCCCTGCTTTGCCTCTTCACACACACACACACCCCGCCAGCCCCACTGCTCCTCCACATCCCCCCACAGCGGGGCGCATCCCACTTCCAGCGCTGTGCAGTGAACCAGCCCTTGGTCAGAATGCTCAGCTCACTAGCAGCCCGGCCGGCCCGCTCCTTCCCCCCACTGCCTCTGGCTGGGCTGGCACCCCAGGAAACCCCAAGACCCTCTGGCCCGGGGCGCTGGCAAGGAGGAGCTGAGTCCTGCATGGGTCAAAGCTCCACACAGCACTGGCCCAGAGAAGCCTCTTCACCCCTCAGCTAAGCTCTGGAGTCATGGGGGAGGGGAAACTATTTCCGGCCTGTTCACACTGCGAACCTGCAGGCTCCACAGCAGCCCCCTAGGTAAGGGCTTCGTGCCCTCTTCACCCCCCCACACACACCCTCTTCACCCCCCCCACAGTCCTGCCCCCTGAGAGCGTGGGGCTGCTCTGGCCCCTAGGCACCCTCCTCTGCTGAGCCACCTTTCTCGTGGGGTTCATTGAAGCCCCTGCAGTGAGGTTCCCTGGGCTCTGGTGCACAATGCATCCTAAGGGATTAACCCCTTCCTGCCCACACTGTAGCCAAGGGACAGGAGACAGCTGGGTTACGTCGGTGGCCAGCAGCAGCCTGGAGGTGTTAGCTGCCTTTTGACAGTGTGCGGGCAGGAAGGGACAAGCTGCTTCCAGCCACACAGGAGTGGTGGGGAAAGAGATGAGCTCTGCAAAGACACAGGCCAGGTCATCCCTTCCCCCTCCTCCTCCCCTGTGGCTGGAAGCAGCTCCCTTCCCTTCCCTCCCCTCCCACACAGTGCCGAAAGGCTGCTGCTGGCCACATTCTGATGTGAATCCTGGCAGAAATCTGGGGAGGGGGGCATGTGACCGTATGTGCCCCCCCTCCACGTGTTGCCTCGAGAAGACATGGTGCCAGGTACCAGGAGAGGTGGGTCTATCCCGGGGGCCCAGCCAGGCACGGAGGATGGACAGCGCCAGATAGGGAGAGTCAGGTTGATTGGTCACCACCCGTGTGAGAGAGGGGTATGGGTGTGCATGTGTCACCTCTCCCTATGTGAATCCTAAAGCCTTAAAGATAAGAAGGTAAATAAAAAGAATCCAACTACACAGTATTTCTTTTTAAGAGAGGCTCAGTCAACTTGATGTTAATTTAAATGTTTGTACGATTGATTGCCATTGAACTCACTTGAATACGAGTGATTTTACCAGGTGTCCCGTATTCAGCATAGGGAAATACGGCCACCCTATCAAAATGCCAAGCCAAAATAGTTGAACAGCTTAAGCACCCGGAGCTCTCTAAAGCCCCAAAGTACTAACTCTTAATAGAGATGTTGGGGTTATTTTGAAGTGCTGATGTGTCCCGACATAGGCACTGAAGTGCCAAGACTCCGTAGACGCATGAGGGCCATTCTGAGCATACAGAGCTGTGCTGAGCTCCACTTCATGGTGGTGACAGGCTGAGGCTATTATGGAAGAAGATCTTAATGTGCTGAGGGCCAGGGCATCAACCGTGGGGCTAGCATCCCAATGCAATGTGAGACACTGAGTTACTGCCACATCAAGGACCTACTAAGGCCTTTTTTGCCCAGAGATAACTATGCACAGAGGCCTCATGTGCTGATGGCCTGAGGCATTAATTTGTCAAGGTTATAAGGCTTCAGAATAATGACGACTCACCTAGGGCCTCTCTAAGGTACTGGGGAAGGACACCACCAGAGTTACCAAGGGCCTGACAGACACAAAAGCTCTGATGCCTCAAGTCTCTAAAGTATCAAAGGCCTACAGAGACCTCGTCTGATGAGCCAAGGGCTGCTCCATTTCAGTGATGCATTGAGACACAGATGAACTGATTCATGAGGGTTCTGAAGGCTGACCAGAGATCCTAATACATTGAGGGCTATGCCATGCCATGCCAAGCCAAGATCCATACTGAAGGTCTGTGGACTGTACCAAAGACCCAAGGCCTGTGAGGAGCAGAAGCCCATAGTGATACTGTTGTGCCAAGGGGTCACTGATGTCAGAAAACAGCACAAGTCTAGCCCTGTCCCCAACATACCAGTCTAGCTCGGCCAGCCAGTGCAGAACCTTGACCCCTTTCCAGCCCTCTCCACCCACACTGGAGAAGCTAATACTGTTGTCTATACTACAAGAGAATACAAAGACTAGCCCTGCACAAGGACTAGCCATGCACATGGCAACAGGTCTGATGAGAGGCTGTTTGCACCCTTTACATCCTTGCAAACCCACAAAAGGGTAGACATAATCTTGCCCTATCCAATTTGCTACATTAGCAACCACCCTACTTTTGGCTTATATATTTCTCTGTGGGAAAAAAAATTTTTTTTTTTACATGTGCTGTTACAGAGAGTTGCCTTTAAAAAAAACAAAACAAAACAGTACCCTGCAAGCAGAACCATATACCGATGTTTGGAATTGTCATAACAGTCTCATAGATTTCCCAGCAAGTCTGGTCCTTTAGAGATAGTCTAAACAATATAACTCTTTTCTTAACTACCAGACTCAATTCTTTTGTTTTGTGCTATTTGAAAAATATTTAAGTGGCTTTAATTTATTCATACACATTGAGAGGAAAAGATTTCAGTAATAGTTTTCACTGTGAAAGATTTTTGTAGGAGCAAATTGGCCAGCAGAGGAAATCCATATAGTTCTATGAAGGTAGTAGAAATATCATAAAACCAGGAAAGAAAATGTTTTAAAATGCAGATAGTGATGATAAAAATCAAAAATCAAGCAAAGAGAATTCCCTAATTTCCATCTGGCTCTACAGTGTGGGTGGGAAGCCTGATCATGAAACCTTATGCTCAAATAAATTTGTTAGTCTCTAAGGTGCCACAAGTCCTCCTTTTCTTTTTTTAAAATCAATAGGAGTCATTTCATCAGGTTGATTGTATTCATATGCAACATTCACAGCCTCAGACACCTGCAACCAACCGCAATATGTTTCCATGCATCAAATGAGAGAGAGCAGGGCACTGCAATTATTGTACTGCAAAAGGGTGAATATTAAGGGTGAAATCCTCTCCCCATTGGAGTCAATAGGAGTTTTGTCATTGACTTTAATGGAGCCAGAATTTCATCCTCAGTTACTGAGAGTATCTGCTGTATGCAAAATCTTATGAAAAATCAGACAACGTTAACAAGGTATTTATCATTTTTTGCTCTTCATTTTTCTGAAATTTTATTATTTTAGAACAAAGATCTGCATAAAAAGAATAAAGTTCCTTTTTATAATTAGCTTCTTATCAGTGTTTCAAATGCTAGTACTGTACCTATATAATTTATATAGGTCTAATGCTTGGAGTCATCAAGGCAATAAGGATTTCCCATTAAATTCAGAAACAAAAGTAATAATTTTAATTTCACTAGAATTACTACAGTGACTCTTAGGACACCATGAATGGGCAGTTTTTCATAAGAATTTCTGTTATTATTAGGGTTGCCAACTTTGTAATATTTAAAAACCGGACACTCGAGCAGGAATGCCAAAACCTCCTCTTCCCCCTGAGGACCCGCCCCTGCCCTGTCTCTTCCTGTCCAGGTCTCACCCACTGACCTCCCTCTTTTCCTGAGGCCCCGCTCCTGCCCTACCCCCTGAGGACCCACCCCCCGTTTGCTCCTCTTTCCCCCCTTCCTCCATCACTCACTGCTTTCCCCCTCCTCCCTGCATGGGTTGGGAGGGACTCGCCTGCAGAGCTGGGGCTGGGAGCTGCAGTTGCCCGATGCAGGTAGGGGGCTGCCCCGTCTGAGACAGGGCTGGCACGAGTGATGACCTGGTGCCTCCCCACCTCTCCCGCTGGCAGTAACCGACTTTGGGTGTCCGGTCAGTTGATCTGGTCCCCTTTTTGACCAGACTTTCCATCTGGCCACCCTAGTTATTACATATTACGACCTAATTTCTAAGACTTGCTACACAGTTCGGAGCCTGTATCAAACTAAGCATTGATACCATAAATATAGTAGCCAAAGGGACAGCTCATGTGAGCAAAGTTACACACATGCTTAAAGTGTTTGCTGTCTCAAGGCCTTTGCACTTACTGGGATAATCTCCATAAATCTCCTTGCACTGGCTAAGAATATACTCCAATTGTTTTTACTTCATAAATATCATCCCTCCTCTGCTGAGTGTTAGCAGATTTTGGGGCTTGGCAGGTTGTCTCCCCATTGGAAAGATCAGTGTAGCAGAGCCGAATATTTTCTTAGAGCAGTTTATTTATTTATGCTATGGGTTCGTCTACACTACCCTGCAGTTTGGACTATGGGGGGCGTGAATAGCAGTGTGCACCAAACTGATGCACTGTAACTCCCCTGGTACGCATGCTGAAGGTGAAAACTGAAAGGTTCCTAGTTCTCATTAACGTAGTCTTCTTCACACAGGATTACATTCATGCAGAGTAGGAACCTTTCAGTTCACACCCACAGTAGGTATATGGGGGAGTTACAGCAGAGCACTTTGGTGCGCCCTGATATTCATGACCCCCCATAGTCTGAACTGCGCAACAGTGTATACATGCCCTATATACACAGAGGTGGTCAAACAGCATGCAATTAATCCCCTTTTTCAGGAATCTCAGCCAAAACACCAGCGCTCAGTTTCTTTGCAGCAGCTCTGCCTCACGAACTGACTCTCCTTTGACGCTTGCCACAGCTTCCCCCAAAAGATAATGCATTACAAAACTAGCAATCCATCATTTCTTCAAATGGTGTACAAAGCTCCCACCATAAGAAAGAGAACTTCTAGCGTGATGTGTAACAGGGCCACCTGGTGATTCCCACCGTGATGGTACATTCAATTATTCTTAGATATAGCTTTTAACTGTAAAATAAATTTTAAAAATGCAGCTAGGTTACTGGATTTATATCTTAAGATGTTTTCCCCGGGCTTCAATGGATCTGCTCTTGTGAGCAAAGTTATGCATGGGCTTAAGTGTTTGCAGGATTAGGGCCGCAGATATTAACTCATTTGTAAAAAGAAAAGGAGGACTTGTGGCACCTTAGGGACTAACCAATTTATTTGAGCATGAGCTTTTGTGAGCTACAGCTCACTTCATCGGATGCATTTATGCTCAAATAAATTGGTTAGTCTCTAAGGTGCCACTAGTACTCCTTTTCTTTTTGCGGATACAGACTAACCCGGCTGCTACTCTGAAACCAATAACTCATTTGTGTAGGCTTTGGCTTTGGTTTTTGTTGCCATATACTTCACAAAAATAAAATACACCAAAATGGTACATGCGGAATAAAGAAAGGCTATCATTTCATGCTAGATATCTGATAATTGGTAAACTGCTCAAACATGGCCCTTATGGTTTATGCAGTCAGCAGTGTCTCTTGATGGAATTACTATTCTATTATTTACTTGCATAGAACATGAAACATTCAATACCAAAAAAAAAAAAAAAAAAAATCTCCTAGAGGAGCTATTTGGAATTTTTTAAAGGATATTAAGAGTTTTCAGTTTTCATCTAAAACCCAAACATTTCAATTTGAAAATGCTGGTGTGGGGCCTCATTGGAGTCATAGTTTGAGAGCCGGCAACGGCCGGGTATGGGCCCAACGCTCCAGCGCCATCCATTTTCAGGGCTAGTTGATTCGGCAGGTGAGTTGTTACACACTCCTTAGCAGATTCCAACTTCCGTGGCCACTGTCCTGCATCTGAAGAAGTGGTGTTTTACCCATGAAAGCTTATGCCCAAATAAATCTGTTCGTCTTTAAGGTTCCACCAGACTCCTTGTTATAGTTTGAGAGCGTCACACTCAAGTTCTCTTCTATGGCCCAGGTTCCCTGATCAGATTACATCTCCCATATTGCTCCACAGTCCCCTCTCCTGGTGAGGGGAGGCAGTGTGTCATGGAATACCATGCCTGAGGTGTATGAGAAATGAAGTCAGGTTGGGGAGTCCAGCCCATAGAGTAGAACAGGGACATGAGATACCCAAACTACTACTCCCAGGAGGCACCATGGTGGTATATCTACATTAAAAGATTTCAGTTTTTGGCCAAACACTGGGGGGAGGTGGGGTGGGAATTGGTTTTCATGCATCTGGTTTGTAGACCAAAAAAGCCTGACATTTTCTGCAGATGCTTTGACGAAAAAATGTATTTAGTTGAAAACCCAAATTTATTACACAGCTGAGACAGGAAAAAATTCAACCAGCCCTACAAACAACAGATGCCAAATCCTCAGACCTACCACAAAGCCCACGTTAAAAAAAACCCCCAACTTTGGGTGAAATTCTCACTCCCCTTATGTCAGTCAGAGTTCTGCCATTGACTCCACCAGAGAAAAGATTTCATGCTTTGTGCAAAGGTTCTCCACTGGAGTCTAGGAAAAGAAGTGGATTGTTGAAAGGGCTGAATCAACATAAAAAATTTAGAAAATTAAGTTATAGTTATAGTTGATTTTAATAACAAATTAATAGGACAAGGTACACTTACGGTTCTGGTGTGTAGAGAGGGTCAGAGCCATGCCGTACATATTGAGTGCAGTGAAAAACTCTATAGGCTAATCCTGCTAAAAAATCTCGAGGAGATAGATATCCAGCAACTGGTCTCACCGTGAAGCCAGACCTTTCTAAAGTGGAAGAGACAGTGAAAAGACGAAATTGGATACATCAACACCTGAGAGCAAGCAAGGATTTGTAGTTATTTATTCTGTCCGAAACAAGACACTGAAAACCTTGGCCAAAAATGCTATGCTATTTGCACCCATCTTGCACTGCTAAAATACCCTTAATTAAAACAGCTTGAAGTAATTCATGGCTTAAGAACTTTTACTAGAAAAGAAGTCAAGTCTACAGTGAGTAATAACATCATGAAATATCTGTTTTTATGTATGGCACCAAACAAGAACAATATAAAAGTTTCCAATTCTGAATTCTGTGAAATATGATGTAAATCACCTTTACTGAAATTAAACTATATAAAAAAAGCATACATTTAAAGTACTATCTTATAAATTATTTAAACATGTGGTGACATGAATATATCAGATGCTCATTTTTACATTTAATAATGCATTCCTTTGTCAGATTAGTCCTACAGGGGAGTTATTTCAAACTCACAGTGACTTTGAACAGGCCAGTTCTTTCCCAAGTTCTCTCTCTACTCATTAGTGGCTGTTTTCAAGGTGTTTACGGGAAAATATTCCAAGTTCAGTTTCCACAAAAATTGTGGCTGCTTTGACTGGTCTGAAAGTGTATTTCTGTAGCTCTGTTGCTGTTTTTAGCTTCTCATTAAGAAAAAAAGAATCATGATTCACCATTCCCTCAGACCAAGAGAACAATATATTCGTGACTTAGGAAGATATGACCAAACTCAAAAAGCGATGAGCCAATTGTTGCTGAATGCTGGTGACCATAAACAAGAGGTAAGCATGTAGCAGGGAAGAAGGAAATGGGTACAGTTATTCTTTCATACCAAACAGTGTATTTATTTTAAGTTAAAATTCTTCCATATACATTTAGGACACCACTCTTCCTTACCTTTTTTGGACGGCACTTATAGCACAAAAGATTTTTGTTTTATAAATATTTGTAGGATATTATACACTTGAGCTCCCAGGATTGCTGCAAGAGACAGCAGTATGTTCCTGCCCCTGAAGTTCTCAAGATATCTTTGAGGGGAATGGACAATGAAAGAATTAGAACTGACAGACTGCTCTGAACCTTGAGGGCAAGCCACTAGAGGGCTCAACATCTGCATCTTCTCCTTTCATACAAGGCATGTTTTCATCAGAGATGGGGAAGAAGGGCTTTTTCAAAAGCAAATAATCATTTAGGCCTTGATCATTCAAGGAAATTCCCTGAAGGAGAACCTCTGCACCTTTATGGGGCCCTGTTCACGTGGAGCTCATTGCAGCGCTGGGACCTTGATAAGTGTATATAAAATGGGTCTGTCACTCCAAAACCAGAACTTCAAAATTGTACTGGAATCCTGCAAAGTTCATTTGGGAATATTCGAACACATCTGGATAAATGCATTCCCACCATCTGCAACCCTTGGCATAGATACAGATATTGTAATGAACGAGGATGCCTGAAGTCATCTTTAAATTCTACTATCTCAACATTTCATTCTTCCTCCCCACTAGGAGGAGCTACATGAGAAGCAGCGTTCCTTCAGTGTGTTCATTACAACAGCACAGCTATCTGTGCTCGCCACCCGTGTCACACCACAAGACCTTCCTCTACCTCCAATATAATTTTATCTGATGTGTAGCGTGCAAACTGATTTAGGCGTGCTACCTAGCCACCTTTCTGAACTTCCTACATTCCTATTAAAACAACTATCACTCACCCCAACAATTTCTCTCCTGTGGAAAACATTGCAATGAGTGCGTGAGTGTTGACTAATGGCCTGATCTAAAATCACGGACATCAATGAAATTTGGACCAGGTCCTAAGAAAAGACAACATTTTTCCATGACATCATGGCTATTCAAAAATCAAACATCAAATTCATGAACCTTACCTTTAAGAAAAATAGAAACATCTTCCAGCTGGGGTACATTATCCTCTCTATAACCACAGTACTTGGTCAGCAAAGGGAAGTTTTTTAAATATTCACGACAAGCATGAGTGGGATAGAGTTTTGTGAGTTCCCTGAATACTGTCCCCCAAGTTTTAATTTCTTCAGCTGTGTACTCCACCCTGGGAATGGGTTGACCACTAAAAAGAAGGAGAAATATTCTTAAACACATAACCGTTGCTAGACTGATTTTAGACAGTAAATTCTTCGGAGCAGGAACATCACTTCCATGTATCTTTTATTTCTACATCAGTAAATAACTGTGCGCATTAATGGTCCTATCTAAATAATAAAAACCTGAAATCAAACCTTCTGTTAAAACAAATACAAATATTATTGGGATGTTTCCTGACATTGCTTTTGTTCTATATTAATAATAAATACATTGTGGTATCAGGAAGGACTCCTTGCACCACATAAACCGTGTATTTCTGAACGTGAGGCCACTTATCCTTTCATACTGGCTGCATGAATATCATGATTCAGTCCCTTTGTTTTCTCTCTCTCAAGCAATTTCTGATCCATGACAGAAATTGTATCTGTCACCCTAGACTACTTTCCATAGTGGCCCCTTGTGAGGAATTTGCCAAGTGCTCACTTAAAGTCCAAACAATTAAATCTACCAATTCTCCTTTATCCACTCTTTTGTTGAGGTCCCCAAAGAATTTTAATAGATTGGAGAGGCACACATCTCCTTAAAGAAGCTGTGTCAATTTGTCTGTATCGTATTGGACCACACCTTCAGAATTAGCCGTCTGGCATCCAGCTCAATTTAGGATGGAGGGCACCACTAAAATGCCTGTAAGCCACCTTAATGCCCCACTCATCCTCAGGCTGCCAGTCTGATCCTGAAGAGCATAACAGCTGTTCCAAGTTGCGTCAGCTGCAATGGACCTGTGGGGCTGTTCTATGAGCCAAGGATCACCAGAGCACAATGCTCTAGCCATGTCCCTTTTTCTGCAGCCACGCTCTGTGCTAGGGAAGCATTAGGTAGAGGTTGGCACAGATCCAGCAACATCACTAGAAAATTCCCTGCAAAAAGGGAAGCCTCATCTGGCCATGTAAGCTGGCTTCATATTGGCTTTGTGTCACTGAAGAGGTGCAAAAAAGCCAAGAAATTGGGGCATTTTAAACTTGGGTGTTTTGTAATTTATTTGTTGTCCCAACTAATTCATTAGACCCTGGCTTAATGTTCATTCACCTTTAAATTCCCTATCAGAAGGAGCATCCTGTCCATGTGAGTTTGTTCTACCTGTTCCTCCCTCTTTCCATCTCATCATGACACCAATTTCCTCAGCTGGAGGATCAGTGAAGCCAGTTCTGGGTTGAGCCTGCTCTCTCATGTCTATACATGCCACATCTACAAATAATTCCATCTCACTGCGATCTTCCACTCAGCATCTCTGTCCACAGGCCCTGAGGCCCACGAGCTGCTTGCATCACAAGGAAAGTGGCGGTGGTGCATGATGAATTTGCAATCTGTGCAATGAACAGGGTAGCCCCAAACCTGAATGATGTGTTGCTGAACTTTTAGTACCCTTAGTTACAGTGGAGGCTTTACTCAGGGCCGGCTCTAGGATTCTTGCCGCCCCAAGCCAAAAAAATTTTGGCCGCCCCCAGCTCCGCCCCTTCCCCAAATCCCCAGCCCTGCCTCCTCCCCCAGGCGTGCCACATTCCCCACCCCTTTGCTTCCTGGAGCTCCCCCTCCCCTGCAACCCCCAGCCCTAGCTCACCTCCGCTCCACCTGCTCCCCTGAACATGCCGCCGCTCCGCTTCTCCTCCCTCCCTCCCAGGCTTGCTGCTTCGCGGGGGGAGAAGCAGAGCAGCGGTGGCGTGCTCAGGGGAGCAGGCGGAGGCGAGCTGGGGGGCCGGGGGCACCTTTCTAGGGGCGGCATGGCCGGCACCGGAACGCCGCCCCTAGAACTGTGCCACCCCAAGCACCTGCTCGTTTTGCTGGTGCCCAGAGCCGGCCCTGGCTTTCCTCCAACTGATGACTAAGGGTGACCAAGATTTTATCCATCTCTAAGTTAAAAGCTAAGGGTTTTTCCTGGCTAGCCACCCAAATAAACACATAGGATCTCGGATGGGGTTGTACTTGGGCGGGGTTAGCCTATGCCACTGCCTGGGCCACCACAGTCACACTGCTATTTGTAAACAGACTAGCTTGGGCGGAGGTCGCGTGTGTATGTCTACCCAAGCTGGGAATTACATCTCCCAGCCGCAGTACAAATGTACCCCACCCAGATGGCTAGGTCAGACCAACCTGGAGCATTTGGTAGATTCGTATCTATGTAAAAAACACGAGTAGGCAACAGTGAACAAGAGAGTGTAAGCAGGAGAGAGAAAATGTATTCTGTAAGTAATCACAAGATACAAATGCCCTCCCTCCTCCCCCACTGTATAGTTATTAGCTTTATAGAAAAACATTGTAGCTTTTTACAGGCTGTTTTAAAGGGGTTTTTTTTCCCCTCTGTCAAGTTGGTTTTTTTCTACTCTTTTTTTTTTTGTTTAAATAATCAAAGTAGATACAAACAAGAAAAATGAAAATCTAAAAAGGGATGCATAAAGTTGAAAAGAACAAGAAATTAATATGTGCCTTCCCCTATGTGCTAGGACTTAGGCCTATTACAAATAAAATTAGAATGTGACTGAAATTCGTTTGACTTGCAAGCATGTGTGACAAGAAAATTACAACACAGCAGGTATTTGTAGGTAGCGCAGAAAAATTACTAACTCCTGGGGATGGTAATGAATTCAAAATATAGGCTTGATTTGGCAAGACAAAATTAAAAGTATGTAACTGTTGTATTTGTATGTGAAGGAACAGATACCATTAACTCCAGAGAAATTCACTACATCAATCAGAGTAGTGTTAGCAAGACTAATAAGGGTACTCTGCAATCTCCAGAATAAGAAAAGCAGAGAACAAAACAGCATATGACAAAAAGGAAAACTTAGATAGCAACAGGGAGAGTTTGGCTAACTTTAGTTTTCCTATTACCAAGCCAAATCCTGAAGTGCTAATTCACTCTTTACTTATTTGAAGTCAATGAGACTAACGAATGAGCAAAAAGAGAGTTAGCACTTAACTACATGGCTACACTTGCAGATGTAAAAGCGCTTTGAGTTAAACCAGCCTTCAGAGAGCGCAATAGAGAAAGCGCTGCAGTCTGTCCACACTGACAGCTTCAAGCACACTGGTGTGGCCACATTTGCGGCACTTGCAGCGGTGCATTGTGGGCAGCTATCCCAGCATGCAAGTGACTGCAACATGCTTTTCAAATGGGGTGGAGTGTGACAGGGAGTGTGTTGTGTGTATGTGGGGGACGAAGAGCATGTCAGCATGCTGTCTTGTAAGTTCAGACAGCAGCAGACCCCTCTCCAATGCCCCTCCCCGCCTCTATCTCTCTCTCTCTCTTTCTCACATGGCATTCCACACTAATGGTTGCTTTGTCTCGGAGCAGAGAAGCAGCCGGCTGTCAGAAACGGCGCTTTCAAAGGGCATATCCTCATTCCTGCAGCAATTCAAAAACAATGACAAGAGTGGCCACTTGACTTAAGGGGATTATGGGACGTTTCCGGAGGCTGATCAGAGCACAGTAATGCAACACCTCGTTCACACTGACACCTGGGCGTTTCAGCCAAGATGCAGCAAGCATTAATCTTCTCGCTGAGGTGGAGTACCAAGCCGTGAAGTCAGAGCGCTCTACGTGCCTTGCCAATGTGGACGGGTAGTGAGCTAGGGTGCCCGGGTCTGCTTTAATCTGCTCTAACTCGCAAGTGTAGCCAAGCCCTTGGAGGTACATCTGAAATACTATTAGCAGTGTGGAGACGAATGAGGGGTAGAAAGTCAAAAGGGGTCTGGGCACCTGACTACACTAGGGCCCTTTTGAAAAAACCCATCCTTAATTTACTGTTGAGCCTGCACACAAAGTCAAGGACCATTCTCAAAACAGCTGATGTACACAGGAGATCAGACTGTCCCATAATTAAGAGACGGTCTTGTCACCCAGCCACACCCCATTGAGGATTGCACGTACCAGTTACTCTGCATTTGGGGACCCACATACACACACACACCCTCCAAAAAAAAACCACCCAAAAACCCAACAATTTTGTGACAATAATGACATGAAAAAGTAACACTAAGAAAATAGCTAATGGATTTTTATCTTCTTTTAATATGACTTAGCATCTGGAAACAAGGGAGAGAGCCAGCACCATGCAACTAGCCAGCACCAATCATACCATGAATTGCAATTTGTGAATCACTACAGAAGATATTAGCTCGTGATTTAAATATTAATCAGACCATGGTCACTTGATCTTAACAGCTCAGAGGCATTTTATTTATTGATGAGTTTTTCATGTTGGTGGGGAACAAGTTATGAAATATCTCACTTACTCAACTGCCCAGATAGCAATAAAATATTTGCAGAGTAACATACCTGATACAGAAAAAGCATGAGCCAAATATCTGGCACCCCAGGAAATTCCCCAAAAGGACTGCTTAAGATTAGGACTAAAATGGTCTCATTAGCTTCCAATACCAGAGAATGGGGAGTGGAAACTCCACCAAAATATGAGGAAGCAAGAGAGAAGTGAAAAGGAATATGCTACATTTTTAACTGATCTGGAACAAAACAGAATGAGGCATATATATAAAACTGTGGGCTAAATCCTGACTGAAGTTAATAGTAAACTCCCATTGACTTCAACAGAAGCAGGCTTGGGCCTTTTTGTATGAGAACCTTTGTGAGCAATGGGAACAGAATCTGGCCCTAGGGAACTTTTGTAAAAAAACAACAACCAGGATTCCACTGGTTATCATCAACTACAGGAGGATTATAAAAGGGCCCAACTCATGTGCACTGGTTGTATATTGGTATAATTCCATCGACTTCACTGTAATTTGCACTGAAGTAACTTTGAGCAGGCTCAAAGTATTCTTTGTCCTGACTACTTGACTTCAACCTGAGAAAACTTTGTACTAAACTACTGTAATTGATGTTTGCATGCACCTGCTAAGTCAGATCTATCATTTTCTGTATATTATAGAGGGGTAAAATAGGTCTTATAGGTCACCATAATAGAGGCTCAACTTAAATGTATACCCCAAATTAAAAAACATAGTAAGAGAACCAAAAAAGAGCTACCGTGGCTAAACAACAAAGTAAAAGAAGCAGTGAGAAGCAAAAAGGCATCCTTTAAAAAGTGTAAGTTAAATCCTAGTGAAGAAAATAGAAAGGATCATAAACACTGGCAAATGAAGTGTAAAAATGCAATTAGGAAGGCCAAAAAAGAATTTGAGGAACAGTTAGCCAAAGACTCAAAAAGTAACAGCAATTTTTTTTTAAGTACATCAGAAGCAGGAAGCCTACTAAACAACCAGCGGGGCCACTGGACAATTGAGATGCTAAAGGAGCACTCAAGGATGATAAGGCCATTGCGAAGAAACTAAATGAATTCTTTGCATCGGTCTTCACGTCTGAGGATGTGAGGAAGATTCCCAAACCTGAGCCATTCTTTTTAGGTGACAGATCTGAGGAACTGTCCCAGATTGAGGTATCATTAGAGGAGGTTTTGGAAAAAATTGATTAAACAAACAGCAATAAGTCACCAGGACCAGATGGTATTCACCCAAGAGTTCTGAAGGAACTCAAATGTGAAATTGCAGAACTACTAACTGTAGTCTGTAACCCATCATTTCAATCAGCTTCTGTACCAGATGACTGGAGGACAACTAATGTGATGCCAATTTTTAAAAAGCGCTCCGGAGGTGTTCCCGGCAATTACAGGCCTGTAAGCCTGACTTCAGTACCAGGCAAACTGGTTGAAACTATAATAAAGAAACAATATTGTCAGACATATAGATGAACATAATTTGTTGAGGAAGAGTCAAGATGGTTTTAGTAAAGGGAAATCATGCCTCACCAATCTACTAGAATTCTTTGAGGGGATCAACGAGCATGTGGACCAATGGGATCTAGTGGATATAGTGTACTTAGATTTTCAGAAAGCCTTTGACAAGGTCCCTCACCAAGGGCTCTTACGCAAAGTAAGCTGCCACAGGATAAGAGGGAAGGTGCTCTCATGGATTGGTAACTGGTTAAAAGATAGGAAACAAAGGGTAGGTATAAATGGTCAGTTTTCAGAATGGAGAGAGGTAAATAATGGTGTCCCCCAGGGATCTGTTCTGGGACCAGTCCTATTCAACATATTCATAAATGATCTGGAAAAGGGGGTAAACAGTGAAGTGGCAAAATCTGCAGATGATACAAAACTACTTAAGACAATTAAGACCCAGGCAGACTGCAAAGAGCTACAAAAGGATCTCTCAAAACTGGGTGACTGGGCAACAAAATGGCAGATGAAATTTAGTGTTGATAAATGCAAAGTAATGCACATTGGAAAGCATAATCCCAACTATACATATAAAATGATGGGGTCTAAATTAGCTGTTACCACTCAAGAAAGATCTTGGAGTCATTGTGGATAGTTCACTGAAAACATCTACTCAATGTGCAGCGGCAGTCAAAAAAGCTAACAGAATGCTGGGAATAATTAAGAAAGGGATAGATAGTAGGACAGAAAATATCATATTGCCTCCATATAAATCTGTGGTACGCCCATGTCTTGAATACTGTGTGCAGATGTAGTCGCCCCATCTCAAAAAAAGATATATTGGAATTGGAAAAGGTTCAGAAAAGGGCAACAAAAATTATTAGGGGTACGGAACGGCTTCCATATGAGGAGAAGTTAATAAAACTGGGACTTTTCAGCTTGGAAAAGAGACGGCTAAGGGGAGATATGATTGAGGTCTATAAGATCATGCCTGGTGTAGAGAAAGTAGATAAGGAAGTGTTGTTTACTACTCCTCATACCACAAGAACTAGGGGTCACCAAATGAAATTAATAGGCAGCAGGTTTAAAACAAATAAAAGGAAATATTTCTTCACACAACACACAGTCAACCTGTGGAACTCCTTGCCAGAGAATATTGTGAAGGCCAAGACCATAACAGGGTCAGAAAAGAACTAGATATATTCATGGAGGATAGGTCCATCAAGGCTATTAGCCAGGATGGGCAGGGATGGTGTCCCTACCCTCTGTTTGCCAGAAGCTGGGAATGAGTGACAAGGGATGGATCACTTGATGATTACCTGTTGTGTTCATTCCCTCTGGGGTACCTGGCACTGCTTTGGTCGGAAGACAGGATACTGGGCTAGATGGACCTTTGATCTGACCCAGTAGGGCCGTTCTTATGTCTTACTATATTAGCTTTGAATTTGGCTGTCTCCCACACTGCAAGCAAACAAATGCATTACCTGTAGAACTGTCACATGGCTAATTGTTGAAGCATCCTGTCCTGGAGGACTAAATAAATCATCTTGCCAGTGCAGGACTTAAGATATTTCTAATGCTCCTATCTATGTATTAGCTATGGCTGGAATCAACGATCTAGGCCTTTTTCCTCGCAAACATTTTATGATTCTATCTCCTGTACCTCAGGAATGTTCTCTCAGCTGTGTATGTGCAAACAGGGTAACACTTCTAACAGCTTGTTTTAATCCTAGGTAGTGACATAGACACTCCAGTGAGTGTGTATCATGTTCCTCTGCAGACACAGAAATCTACGGGCAATGCTCAGCATGTTTAGGCTTGCTTGTTCCTCTGTCACTTTCAGGTTCCTGTTAATATAAGTTTTGAAATGGGTTATTTCCCTTCTTCGTACCATAGATTTTAATGTTTTTTCCTTACTTCTGTGGATTATATTATTTGCTTTGCCCTTTCACAGTTCTGATAAGAAACTCAGAGATTTAATACTAACCTCCAGTGGGATTCCTGCTGCCTCTTCAATAAATCTCACATACTCCTATTCTGTTCTAGAAGTTATTTTCCCAATCAGCTGCCTCAAACCTCATCCTGTCTTTTCAAATTAATTTGTAACTGACCATTTCCCCACTTTTGCTTTATGTTCTGGCCTTATAAGTTGGTTCCCTTTTCTTCTCTCTCTCTCTCTGGGGCTGACACATAACTATCACCCAACCCCCAATACACACATCCCTCTGCTTTCCTCTACCTGCCTTTGAGGCCTCATTCTTCCCCATACATCAGACTGGCTGGCACTTATTAATTGGTCAGAGGTGCAATGTAAGGCTTTTATTTCTCTTTCCCTCACCCATTGCCCAAGGACTGCGTGTGCCAGCTCTTCAGCACCTTCTGTTACCATCTACTCCTATTGCCAGCTAACAGAGATCTCCTTTAGCTAAAGTGCTAGGTAGTGTTTTGGGAACTAAATATCCCTAGGTCTAGAGTCAGCATTCTACTCCCAGCTCTGCAGACATGAGTGTGATTTATTTTGTAATTCTGACGGTTGTACAGTTTGAACTCTTATGAATCCCAGGTAAAAGGGATGAAGTTTGTCTAATTAGGCAAGTACATTGTGCATACAGGAAGTTAAAACTTGTGATTTCCTTTCCACAAGACATTGTGACATTTCGAAAAAGTTTGAATTCTGAATCAGAACGAAAACTCGAAATTCCAAATTCCCGGAGGAGAAGAAATTCTAAAAATATTTCATTTCAGAAAAATCAAAGCCTTTTCATTTGATTTTTGCTAAACAAAAACAGAGCAGCCAGCTGTCCTGACTCAGGACTCCTTGCATTGCCACCAACTCCTCAGAGAACAGCCCAGGGCAACCCCTAGGTTGACATGAATTCCCCACTGTGGAGCAGGGAGTCTATAAACCAAGGGTGGGGAACCTTTCTTCTATCAGGGGCCATTGACCCACAGAGAAAAAAAATCAGTCAGAAGCCACACACAGTCCCACGGGGGGGGGGGGGGGCACGGAGGCTCGGGGCTTCCCCCCGCAGCAGGAGCAGGTGCTTGCGGCTCCAGCCCCATGGGGTGGAGGGGCGCAGAGGCTCAGAGCTTTCGGCCCACGGTGTGGAGACTTGCCACAGGCCAGATGTTCCCCATCCCTACTATAAACGCTGAGAGCCCCAGCTCCAGTTAAGCCTCCACAGCTTCCAGGGTTGCCAAGCTCCTGGCTTCATGGCTGGGAATGTGGAAGCCTGAGAGCCCCATTTTAAGCCTGCCTGCCTCTGAGCCCTGAAGGCTTCCAGAGTCTGCAGCTCTGAGGCAGCCCCACCATGCCAACTGCTTCAGAGTCAAGGACAACAGGACTTCCAGGCTCGTAGCAGCTCTGGGAGTCCCAGCTGGAACCTCCTGCTGGGGGCCTCGGGGCGTCCAAACTTCCTGCCATGCAGCCTACGTCTGCCTGTGGCAGAAGTTCATAGAAATCTAAATGTTTCCATGAAACATTTCATTTTGGACAATTTAGCATTTTCTGATGAGAAAACACTTAGAAAATTCCCAATCTGCTCTAATCGTTCAAACACTTTGTATGATGCTGCCCTCTAGTGGCTGTTCTGGAGAGAGAAAAGGGATTCCATTTGTAGTGGGGGAACTCTTCTTTGGCTCAAGTGCTAGAGGCCTATGTTCTGGAGTGAAAAGACCAGGGTTCTAGGCCAATTACAGGAGGCATCTGTGTCCATGGCACATGGGGATTCATTTCATTATAGGATACGCAAACATTTGTAAAATAGCTCCTTACATTAAACTAGCCAGGAACATAATGGTGACAATGTAGCACTTAGCCTCTAAACACCTCACTTGCTTATAATTATATTGAAATTTATATGATTTCAAGCTTTTGGTTTGTCATTTGTAACATATACTAAACTGGTCAAAGATCAATGGCTCACTTCTCTTTTCCAAAACTTCATGCTAACAGAATTAAGTGGAGTGGAATTTTTTCTAACTTAGCAGCACAGAAAAGAAATATACCAGTACTTACTATTTATAACTCATGGCAACATCCACAAAATACTTTCTTCTCTGTCGATATACATTGTCCTTAAATCCCTTAAGAAAGGAAGACGAGATTAATTTATAACAAAGAGAAAGAAAATTAGCTGTAAGAATTTTAAAATAAATCATTAAAGTGTTTACTTTGCATTTAATTATATTGCTTTCTGATTAACAGCATCTATTTTAATAAGATATATTATAATAAATAATAATAATAATAATAATATAATAAGAGAAAAATAAGCTAGTGTCACACTTCCTCCAAAAGAAACATTTCCAGGAGAGGTGCTATGCACCAGTGCCATCACACAGCCAAAAATATTAAGTATGGGAAAACTGGTTATGACTCAACTTCAGCCCACCCAAACACCTCCATGACCTGACTGGAGTCTCCCAAGCAGGCAAGAATCTGGGTTCTTGGCTCATGCATCACACTTCTTTCATGGCTTGAAAACTGAAGTGCCTCAGAATTCATGAAGAGCTTGTTTTGAAGATGTTACTGTGATGGCCACCATCTTGGTTATCACGCTGGGGACTGAACCAAAAACCTCCAGAGCTAAAGCAGGAGCTGCTGCAGCTTGAGCTAAAGTCCTGTAACTGTGGCTGTAACTGACTTATTTTCTTTGAGGATCAGCCGCAGAGGGAGGTATGTGTAACGTAAACACCTGTGGGCTAGACTACTTTCTGTTATTCTAAACCCCATGCAACATTTCTTCTTTATACACAAAACACTCAGACACACTTCACTTTTCAGGCTAAGTAGTATGTGTCAACTTCAAAGGCAAGATTGGAGTGGGTTTAAATTTAATTTCAAACAGGCATAGCAGCCCAGAAAGTATATTTGCACTCGCCCCACTCAACTGGGCAATAGTGTAACCAGAAAAAATACCACTCTCCTCTGTCACTATGCATGAACAAAAACACAAAAATGATAGAAAAATGGCTGTTGGTCCACACAGCTTCGATTCATAGATTTCATAGCCAGAGGAACTATTTGTGATCATCTAGTCTGACCTCCTGTATAGCACAGGCTAGAGAATTTCCCTAAAACAATTTTTATAGCAGAGCTTTTAGAAAAACCTCCAATCTTGATTTAAAAATGGTTAGTGATGGAGAATCCCACGTGACCCTTGGTAAATTGTTCCAATGGTTAATTATCCTCACTAAAAAAATTTACGCCTTATTTCTAGTCTGAATTTGTCTAGCTTCAACTTCCAGTCATTGGATAGTGTTATAAAACTTTTTCTGCCAGACTGAAGAGCCCATTATTGAACATTTGTTCCCATGAAGGTAGTTATTGACTGTACTTAGGTCACACCTCCTCTTTGTTAAACTAAATGGATTGAGCTCTTTGAGTCTATCACTATAAGGCATGTTTTTTAATCCTTTAGATCAATCTCATGGCTCTTCTCTGAACCCTCTCCAATTTATCAACATCCTTCTTGAACTGTGGACACCAAAACTGGACACAGTATTCCAGCAGTAGTTGCATCAGTTCCAAATACAGAGGTAAAATAACCTCTCTACTCCTACTCAAGATTCCCCTATTTATGCATCCCAGGATCACATTAGCTCTTTTGGCCACAGCGTCACACTGGGAGCTCACATTCAGCTGATTACCTATCATGATCCCCAAACATTTTTCAGAGTCACTGCTTCCAGGGTTAGAGTCCCCCCCCCCCCCCTGCAATTATGGCCTATATTCTTTGTTCCTAGATGCATATAATTACAAATTAAAATGCATATTGTTTGCTTGCCTAAGCTTCCAGAACATTTTGGATTTGTAACTATCATGGGGCTCTCAGCCGCAGCTAGTGCACTAAGAGTGGCAGGAAGCAGCCACTATAAAGTACATGCACGCACATGTGTGTGTGTACACACACGTACTGCTGCGGGATGTAGGAGAGAAGACAAAAGGGATTGTGAAAGCATTCAAGCTTCCTACTCTCAAGCCACAGTCCAAGGCAGCAGAGGCCTTGCAACATCACTCAGATGTTTGGAGGACACATTTCGCCTTAGTTCCACTAGCATGACTTGTCTAGCCTACATCTACAAAGAGAAAGCTAGTTCATGAACCCTATTTCTTCACTATTTTGGTCGCAGCTTCCAAAAACCATAGTTATTCCCCTTACTTTTGTTGGCTGCTGTACATTGTTTTAAGTGAATCTCTAATGAAGAAGAATAGTTCAGGGTGACCACGGTGAATTATATGGAAAATTATGGAAAAGGTTTCTTACAGGCATAAAGTTGTTGATCCTTATTGGAGTTACACCTTGACTGTTTAAAACCTTTACAAGTTAATAAGTTGCAGACTTTGGATCAATGGTTAGGGGGATACCTTTTTCCTCTTAAGAGAAGCAAATGATTTTGTAGGCTCAGGTAGAAAGGGACGGACGGTAGTATAACTGGTTTGTTGTGACTCAAGACTGTGTCACATGTAGTGAAATTCTGTTCCTGTTAACAGGACTGGTCCTAGAGCTCAGAGGATATTTCTACACCGGGGCAGGGAACCTACGGCCAGTGAGCCGGATCCAGCCCTCTGCCTAATTTCATCCCACCTGCAGCAAGTCTCCGTGCCGCGGGCCGGAAGCCCCAAGGCTTGGCGTCCCCCTGTGGGGCTCGACCCGCGAGCACTGGCTCACCCTGCTGCAGGGGGAAGCTAGGGTTGCCAGGCCATTAAAAGTCTGGTTGGGTCTGCGCAGCTCCCGCAAGCAGCTGGCATGTCCCTGCGTCCCCTAGGCACAGGTGCGATCAGGGACCCATGGCTAATGGGAGCTGCAGGGTCAGCACCTGTGGGCGCAGACAGAGCGCACCACACAGAGCTTCCTGGCAATGCCTCTGCCTAGGGGCTGCAGGGACATGCCAGCTGCTTCTGGGAGCAGTGCTGAGCCAGAGCAGGCAGGGAGCCTGCCTTAGCCACACTACACTGCCGGAAGCCACCTGTGGTAAGCGTTGCCCCGCTGGAGCCTGCACCCTGAACCCCCAACCCAGGTCAGAACCCCCTCCCACACCCCAACTCCCTCCCAGAGCCCAGAGCCCCTCCTGCACCCCAACCCCCTGCCCCAGTTTTGAGCCTCCTCACGGAGCCTGCACCCCACACACCAACCCCTTGCCCCAGTCCCGAGCCTGCTCTCACATTCAAAACCCCTTGGCCCCAGCCCGGAGCCCCCTCCAGTGCCCAAACTCCCTCATCTCCAGCCCCACCCCAGAGCCCACTGTGATGTGTCATTCCATATTCTTTATGAAAATATCCTTATGATATGAATATGACATAACTACAATATACTTTATGCAAAATGGCTCATGTGAGATATCGTTGGAAAGGTTATGATTTACTGAATGTGATTATCCTATTTGTATGCATGTATCATTTCTGTATCTGAAATTATGAATATTGACTATGTATGTATATTTCAACTATGTTACTTTGGGTGACGCCCCCTGCTAATACTTCAGGTACAACAATGAAAAAGTCCGACAGTGCTGATGGGCCATCAGCAAGAGACAATGGACTGTAAAAGAGCTTAGTCTTCCTGTGAATGTGTGGGTCAGCCTGTGAAGAATGGCTACAGGGGTCCTACAGAGGCATGTGACCAAGTCACCTGATACTGGAACCCATCTTGAATTCTGTACTTTTCCATGAGAAGCTGGGGGTGGGTTGTCAAACTAGGAAACAAAGGACTCCCACCTTATGCAAATCCCATTTAAGGGTGGGGAGTGAGGTATTCCAGGTCATCAACTCTCCCCTGCTAACCCACCCAAGATGACTGCTGGAAACAACTAACACTGAACTGGGGGGAAGAACTGAACCCAGACTGGAAGGGTGTCTGGCCTGTGAAGAAGATTATTAGAACCACATTTAGGGTGAGAACTTACATGTAACCAGTTTCTTTAGTGTTTTAAGCTTAGTTTGCGTGCTCTGTTTTATTTTCTTAGTAATCTGCCTTGTTCTGTCTGCTCCCTCCTTAACTACTTAAAATACACCTGTTGTAGTTAATATATTGTAAACCAGAAATAAATTTAACAGTTCATGAGATTTCTAACTGGGGTGGGGGGAGAGAAGTTGTGTATACACTCAAACATTGAGGGAAGAGGCGAATTTCATATAATTTTGGGTTTGTACTCCAAAGGCAGGTGGACATCTGGGTGCTGTGGCAAGCCTCTTAAGCTGAGCCTTCTCAGAGTGTCTCTGTTTCTCTGTGCAGCTGGCTGTGGCCCTGGTGTGTGCTTGGCTAGAAAAGGCTGGGGAGCCTAGCCCAGCAAGACCAGGTAAAAGGGGGCACCGGCTGGCAGAAAAGGCTGCCTCAGTGGTGTCCCAGCACACCAAGTGACATCCCGAGCAGTCCAACCTGTCACACCCACATACGTAGCTGGAGCCCTCACTCCTCCCACACCCCAACCCCAACCCCTGCCCCTGCCCAGAGTCCCCTCCCGAACCCTGAACCCACTTCTGGCCCTAACCTGGAGCCTGGGGAAGCCCTGAGCTTCAGCACCCCCTCCCCCGCACAGGGCTGTGTGTGGCCCATGACTGATTTTTCTGTGGGTCATGATAGAACCTTGATAGAAAAAAGGCTCCCCACCCCTGGTCTACACAGCAGTGTAAGCCTAGGGTTAGTAGAATTTGAGTTAGCAGATCCAGGGTTTCAGAGGTATGTGCAAAAATTTAACTTTGACCCCTTTTGGGGTGGCATGTTCTGTTTCCCTTTCCCCACCAGCTCTGGCAGAAGCTCACTCTTCCATCCCTATCCCCTACCTTGGCTCCGGCTCCAGTAGGAAGTTGCTCTTCCCTCCAACCCAACAGGAACTTGCTCTCCTCCCCGCAGCCCCGGGGCCAGGAGGAGCTTGCTCTCTCTGCCACCACAGCCCAGGGCTGGAGGAGTTCTGTGCCCCCAACAATTATTGGTGAGGCCCATGCCCCTACTTCCCCCACCCCCTTGTGCGCACCCCTGTTGGGTTTGTTAACCTAGGGCTTGAGCACCTGCACCCATTTGTAACCCAAGGTTAGGAATTGTTGAATATTGGGTCCCAATCTGGGGCTCCAGTATCTACACTGCATTATGCAGGTCCAAGTCCCACTACCCATAGTCAGGACTTCGCAGTGCTCTCCCAAAATGTGGCTGGTTCTACCCCTTTGTTCATGGTGCAGTGTGGGAAAACTTGACTGTCCTCTGAACTTAACTACCCAGAGAACAAAGAAAATCAGTCCACAGGATTGTGGGATACTTTTGGTGGACTCCCATGCAAGAGTCCAGTGGGGTGAGTCCAGGGTCTACACTGCAAAGCAATAGGCTTGAACCCTGGGTCCTGACTTGACTCAGGCTCAAACCCTACACTCCCATGTGGTCCTGGGACCCTAGGTCCAAGCGCTGGGTTAGCACGATTTGTGTGCAGACAGAAGCGGAATTAGACTTGAGCCTGAGTTCAAACTCTGGGTTTACACTGCAGTGTAGACATACCCGCGGTGGCCTTGTGCTGCCCCTGCATCGGGGTAGTTCTTCATGGCCCATTATGACTCCTGTATGGCCCCTATACACTCCACAGAGGGGTCAGAGGAGAGACCAGAAATGGTCTATTGGTGTCCAACAGTAGGTTTTGTTCCATTTCTAAGTCCTAGCGTTCTGTGTAGGTATGGTACAAATGTGTTGTAAATTATGCCTATCCGAGTTATCTAAAGTGTAACAAAAACTCTGCTTTTATTTCATGCAAATGTCTTTTTCATTGTGTATAAAACTAAAGTGATCTGCAGAAACCTGCCTTATGTATTCAGTGTAGGCACCAGCTCAAAATATAAAACAATATTAAGTTGATGATTGTGATGGGCCAGGTGAGGCTGAAATGCTTCTATTTGAAGCAGAGTTACTATTAGTGGCCACAGGTGCCAACTTTCCTTGGTGCCAGTGGGTGCTTCCGCCCCCGGCCCCGCCCCCTCCCTACCCCTAGTGGACACCTCCCCAAATCCCCGCCCCAGCCCCACCTCTTCCCCAAGTGCGCCGCGTTCCTCCTCCTCCTCCCCCCTCCCTCCCTGCGCTTGCCATGTGAAACAGCTGTTTCTTGGCGCAAGCGCTGGGAGGGAGGGGGGAGAGAAGCAGGACGTGGCGGTGTGCTCAGGGAAGGAGGCGGAGGCAGGGCGGAGGCAAGCTGGGGAGGGGTGGGGAGCTGCCAGTGGGTGCAGAGCACTCACTGAGTCAGCGCCTATGTTAATGGCTGAAGGTAATCTGCAGATTTGGGAGTTTCCGAAGATGCAGACTCTCACCCTTGCCCATGATAAAGAAGTGCACAGAATGACTCAGGATTTCAGGGTGTGCTCCCCTTGAGTAATGATCCAATACAGCAGCCTTCAGCTATTGTGAGCTACACAAACGTAAATTAAACCAGGTGTCAGGGGTTCCTAGGGTCTGCTACAGAAGCCAATGGTCAGCAAGGCACAAGAAAGCCCTGGTAAAGCCTAGCCATTCCTAGGCCTCTTTCCCAACATAGGTAATAGGGAGGGGCTGACACAGCAGTTGATGGGCTGGCTCTATACCCTTATAAGATCTCCTACACTGAGGTGATCCTCCCTACAGTATAGGGCCACTTTGCACCAGAAGCACAAAGCAAAGCAGCCTCAATACAGAGGAGAATCCACGACAAGTCTATAACATGACAACGAACTACAGGTAAGTAACATGTGAAACAGTAATTTTTCCAGTCTGTAAATGCTTCAAATATATATGAGTGATATATCTTACAGAATGTTTATCCCCTCCCGCCCCCAGTTACTAAGTTCAAATGCTCTATATAGCCCAGTGGTTCTCAAACTTTTGTACTGGTGACCCCTTTCACATAGCAAGCCTCTGAGTGCGACTCCCTCTATAAATTAAAAACACTTTTTAATATATATAACACCATTATAAATGCTGGATGCAAAGCGGGGCTTGGGTGGAGGCTGACAGATCGTGTCCCCCCGTGTAATAACCTCCCGACGACCCCCAGTTTGAGAACCCCATAGCCCCCTCCCCATTCTGAAAACCAAAATAGAAGCAAGCCAACCAAAACAGTTGTGGAAAGTTTTTGATTGTTTCCATTCACTTTGATTATTGCCCATCTATTAGAGCAGAGACAATGCAGATGATATAAACAGATGAGTTTCTTCTAGCAGCCTATCATTATAGTTCATTCTTAAGGTCTCTTAGGTTAGGCATATGTTGAAGAAAACCATGATTGAATGAAAAAAAAATAATTACTAAGCGCTCATATTCCTTAGCTTTAGATTTGGAATATTTAGGCATTACACAGGATATGAAATAGGGACTTATACACTGGCACTGCTTTCAGAAAGCACAGTAAGAAACCTATCCATGCACTGTATTCATGTGGAGATTGGAGTGAACTGTGCTGTTGCACCTTGTAACTATCCCCTAGTTTGAGGGCGAGCATTCTTTCAAATGCTTTGTTCTTCTACACCCACATTGATCTGGATTTTTATTTAATGTCCATATTCTTTGATTTGTGGCAGAACCTAGGTTTACAATAACCCAAACTGTTTAGAATATCAAAGCTTCTATCCACCATCTATTTTAAAAATATGAATGCAGTGTATAAATGGGGATCAAACATGATTTTGGAATGCCTCAGTTTTTGAGTGTCCCAACTTGAGAAACTGAATGAATTCATTGAATGACACCCTCTAAAGGGACCTGATTTTCGTGAAGTGCTGGTCACTCACCTGCTGAAAATCAGGCCCCTTTACGGTGCCAAAAAAATGGAAGCCCCCAAAAATTGCTAATCAATTTTGAAAATCTTTGCCATGGTGCTTATAACTTGACTGGTTAAACAATATGAATAACTATCTACAAAATTATTTTTAAATTCTGTTGTGGATAACGAATTGCCCTGCAACTAGGACTTAAAATCCAAATAAGATAATGAGTTATATTTCACACTTACTGGGTGATCTGCATCCAGCTCAGAGCCATACATTAGAACTCTCTGCGAGCATTTGTCTAATTCAGCAATCTTCCTGGGGAACCAAGGGACAAAATCAAGTTCTGTGGAAGATAGAGTGGGAATTGAAAATATTAGAGGATAACACTGGTGTGGTTTCTAAATGAAATGTTTACTAATTTCTAAATAAAGCAGCTTTACCGTCTTCATCAGTCCAGATGTTCTCTGGTGGATTAAGAGTTACGATGTTAGTCTGAAACTTTAGCAACTGAATTAGTTCATTAAATTCTTTCTTACTGCAGTCACATTCCACAAAAATTTCTACCTCTGAATTCCTCCTCTTGGATTTTCTTGATTCAATGTGAACCATACTCACATGCTTCTCCTGTGGGAAGATGAAACATTGGACTCTATATATAAACAATTCATTTAGAACAACAAAATTGGTAGCATGAATTTCTGTTATAGAAGTTTACATTAAAAATACTCAGCCTACTACTAAATGCATAACCAGTGATTTGTAGTGTATTAAAGAAAAAAATCTGCTCGCTTAAGGTAAAAATTGGTCTTTTTCATTAGATGACTACGATAACTATAATATCCACAGGGGATTTAAATGTGATTTACCAAGACCATCTTTTACAAAGGATATTATGTTAGTTTTAAAAATGATAATACAATGCTACATTGATATCAAAGGTAGATATAAAATATGCAGTGCATTGTCAGTGTTAATTTCAGTATATTTTAGTTTTTCCAGTTAAGAACACCATTGGTACAAGAAGCTGCATTTATTCAATCTCTCTCTCGACAAGCTAAGAGAACATATTTTTTGTGATGATAATTATATTTCATTTCTCATCTATCTTCCTTGTACTAATTAGGAATCACCCTGGAATAAGAGTAACAAAATGCAAGTCCAGACCAACTGATTGTCTAGAATAACGACCCTGGTAAGATCTACAACCCTCAGTGAATATGGATGTCAAAATGGCCTTCCCCTGGTAGAACTCTCCCACCACACCACTGCTGATCTGCGAACGGGTGTCAAGAGGAGACTGCAAAACATTCATAATGATTTCTACTTTTGCATGCATGAGGCACAAACCTGTCAACCAATCCATTACTTTTTACTACCTTCCTCCCCACCCATTAAAGAATGCCAAATCTGAAGAGATCTATGCCGCTGTCTACACTTGGCCCCTACGCTGTATGTATTTTCATTCACCCCAGGGCAAAGGGCCAAGCACAAGTTTCTGCCAGTCCCTATGCACCTTCAGGGGCTTAAACGGTATGCAGTTTTTCCTCTGGCTTCCTGTATAGGGGTATGTTTCACCCTTGGTTAATACATTTGCATCTAATACTTATGTTCACAATAAAAGAAGTTTCCACCCTGATCACTGGTTGTAAACTCAGTAAGATATTGCAGTTCATGTATTCCGGTACTGAACGCATACCTAGTTGCATTAGTGACATTCCCCCTGGCACTATGCCTACTGGCACACTACAGCCTCACTCCTGTAACTGATAGCGCCTGGCCTGCAGTGCTAGCAGTCTGCCCATCTGCAATCAACTGTATCAGGGCCTTAATGTGTATTAACATGTCATAATTCCCATTCTACTGCCGAAGACCCTGATCCAACACCACACTTAAGCACATGCTTTAAGCAAATGAATAGTCCCACTGGAGTCAACACCAACATTAGAGTCAATGAGATGATTCTTGTGCTTAAAACTTAAGCTCAAGCTTCAGTGCTTTGCTGGATCAGGGCCTTTGACAGCTAGAACTTTAAGCACATGAGCAGTCCATTCATTTAACGGGGACTAGGTATGTGCCCAAAGTCAAACACATGCTTTAAATACTTTGCTGGCTTGGTTACATGCTCAGTTAGCAATCAAATTGAAAGTGTTATGTCACATGCTTCTTTGACTTCAGCGGAGCTACACCAGTTTACACCAGCTGACAATTGACCCAAATGTGCCCAACCTTTCCATTAATTATAATGATTTGTAATATTTACCTGGAAGAGTCTGAGAGCTTTCACTAATCCACCAACTTCATTTTTCAAGGAAAACACTACAGCAGTCTTTCCGCTTTCAGAAACTGAGTCACTTTTGCTGTTTCCTTTATTCCCTTTCTTCTCATCATTTTTACCAGAATTGGCTCGGTTTGGCTACAAGAAAGTAGATACAAAATACAGTAGTTTCCAATGCGCATTTCTGAAAAATATCAAACATTCCTTTCATACAGACAGCTTTTGTCAGAAAACACCAGAATGAAAGTGATCCAAAAAAGATAAGCAGCATATTCAAAATCAGAAAAGGTAACAGACAAATGTCAGAGACGGAAGAGACCAATACAGAAATATGACACAAATAAAGCAATGTTACTATAGGTAATAAATAAAGATTGGATGGAACAATTCCTCACCTGGCTAAATTGTCGTAGCTCTGACTGCAATGGACTGTGCCGACTGACACCAGCTGATGATCTGGCCCAGAATTTTGAAATTATTTGAATTGTCCATAAAATCCACAAGCAGAAACTTCATATTCCCCATTGGACTAGATTTAACGTTGCCACCTACTTTTCATTGCTCCTAATGAACTAAAAGCTATCCACTGATTATACAAATTAAAAAGGGAGAGATGTTTAGGCTCTCTCTATCACAGAAGAAATCTGAATTAACTGTACCTTTTTAAAATTTGTTTCAGCCAACTAAGTCTGACCTCCTGAGAACAGTCCATTTATCCCAAAGGAGCATTTCCTTTTTTATTTTTACACTGTTGAGCTTCCCACACCTATAAGATTCTCTCTGTGCTGAATTTCCTTCTATATTTTCCAATAGTGCAATATCCACAGCTTAAGTCTTTTCTGAGATGCCTCTAAGTAGTCCATACATATATCTAAGATATATATATATATAAGAGCTTTAGTAATACTGGCCAAGATTCTCAAAAGTGACTAGCACTGGGTGTCGTGCTTGAGATACCTGAATGCAGACAGATCTTCAGAGGGCATGTGTTCTGCACTTATGAACATCAGACCCCTTTAAAAGTGTTTCAGATGTTTGCAACCAAAAAACATGACTATCTTGGCCACCGTGTCCATTTCCAATGTAAATGTTCATTGGTAAATTCTGTTCTTGAGATAAAAACAGTGAACCAGCAATTTGGGGAGAGGGGAGCCAACAATACAGGAGGGCAGCTAACAAGGTTTGGAACCTTTAAAGCCATGTTCAAATCATTCCAAAAAACTATTTTTAAGAATAGGTGGGAACCCTGCGGCAGTTCACCTCCTTATTTCCATCAGATCCTCCAGTGACTTCAGTGGAGCCGTGACAATTTACTCCAACTGAGGAGCTGCCCTGAGTCCCAAACACAGTTTTCAAAAGCAGATTTAATAAGGTTTTGCCTAGTCCTCTTTGACCGGGCACAGTATCTTAAACTTCTTTTATGCTAAATCCTTTAAAAATTGGATCAGATACTTTCTAAAACAAATCTCCATTGCTGACAAGGACTAATCTGTAATTGACACAGTTTCAGTACGGACAGTTCAGTGCATTCAGACTGAACTGATTTAAGTTCTACCCCCAGGCTAGTCCATACTAGCAGTGTCCTAAACTATTTAAATTGCAATGTCCTCTGGGTTAATAGCCTGCAATTCCCCGGTCAGTTCCCAGAAGCTAGGCATTCTGGAATATTTCACACAGCCACCATACATGGTGGGAAGGTAGAGAGATGACAAGTGATGTGTTTCAGCTTCTCTGAATCCACACTGGCACTAAAGCAGTACAAGCTGAACCAGTTAAACTTTAACTAGTTACAAAACCAGTTAAAACCTTTAGCCTGTTCTAACCATTTATTCGAGTATTTGTAAATCATCTGGGGTGTTTTGTCTGTGTGGACACAGACATCCTAGAGGCTTTAACCAATTTAATTTTTCTAGTGAAGACTGTCTGAGCCCTGGTCTACACTGGGGCGGGGGAGGGGGGGAAAATCGATCTAAGTTATGCAACTTCAACTACGTGAATAACGTAGCTGAAGTCGGCGTACTTAGATCAACTTACTGTGGTGTCTTCACCGCGGTGAGTCAACTGCTGCCTCTCCCCCATCGACTCTGCCTGTGCCTCTCGTGGCACTAGAGTACAGGAGTCGACGGGAGAGCGCTTGGGGGTCGATTTATCGCGTCTAGACTAGACGCGATAGATCGATCCCCGCTGGATTGATCGCTGCCTGCTGATCCGGCGGGTAATGAAGACATACCCTCAGTGTCAGTAACAAGTGCAGGTAGGTGCACCAGTGCTACAGTCTGCAGTAAACTAGGCTTTCACACATTTTTTTTGGCCAGTCAAAACTTGTTTGAATCCAGTTTATCTAGAACTTGTAGAAAAGGCCAAGTGGTTCAGTAACCATGTATGGGCCTAGTTCCCTATTTTATGCTCACACTTTTTTAAAAAACAGTTTTAAACAATGTTTGGCCCCATATTGGGTGATAGGATTGTCTGAAATCAATCCAGTTGGAACTATGTATAGATTGAGTCCAAACTTAAACAGTTTTCTAACATGGTTAAAAGTCAAGTGTAGACAGGGTCTGCATGAGTTTGCACTTATGAAATGGATCACCCCATTGTCTTTAGCTAGCAAGCCTCTTTTAGGCCCTGATTCAGGAAAGCACTCAAGTATATGCTTAACTTGAAATATGTACTCCTGAATTGGGGCCTTACAAGTTTGTTTTTAATCTTTTTTGTTGTTGTTGTTATAGTGAAACATTTTTTCCAATTATTATTTGGGAGATAACTTACATGTCAAGCATGCAGCCTACATGTGCTTTGACAAAAATACTATTTTTAATTTTGCAGTCTATCTAGACTTGTCTGTGTGTGTCCATTTTTAGAAGGAAAGTACAGAGAAGCATATTAATTTACTTCCCAATCCTGAAAGGTGCTAAGCACCAATTGACTTCAGTGGGAAATGATGGTACTCAGCACCTCCCAAGATTGAGCCCCCTGAGTTCTTGTAATTGTGTCAAATGGATAATATCTGAAATGTCTACTAAAAGCCACCATTCAGCCTGTGAAAACTAGATGAGCTAATCATTATGAAATAACAGAAGAAACTGATACTGTGAGAATTAACTTCATTAGCCATGCAGGTTATTACTGTATGTGATTAAATAATGACTTGTAGAAGGTCTTTCCTAATGATGATGACTTATTATCAGGAGCAAGTGCAAATATTCAAGAAATCATAGAGTTAAAGCAGAATCCTAGTGAAGAGAGAAACACTAAGACATCTTATATAGGCAGTAAAACAGATTCACCCCGGTTAGTCCAGTGATCCTTATTCTAAGATTTCCCAGTGATATCAATAAACACCAATAAAACAGGTAGAGATGAGTAAACACTTAAATATGCATATATGATAGTAACACAAATAGGGATATTTCATCTTTACTATAAAGACAATGGGTCAAATCCACAGCTGGTGTAAAATGGCATAACTCCTGTTAATCCAATAAAGCTATGCTGATTTACATCAATTAAGGGTCTGGCCCCATATTTTTCACATCTCTCTCTCTCTCTCTCTCTCTGTTTTACTATTATTTGTCAAAGTAGATTATTAATATGTATGAATTATATTAGCATTTTATACAAAAATATACAGCTACCATTTGTTTGCATAAAAAGTTGAAATACAACCATGAAGCGGTTGGTGTAACACTCTGAAAATACCAAAGTATCTGCTGGGTCTTCAGATCATACCAGAAAGATTATTTTACATCTTTTGATAGTATTTTTACCTGAGGAGACATTTTTAGCTACACATTTTTCTATATGCTATTGTATCAAAGGAATCAAAACTCTAATATGTCAAAGCCAAGTATTCACACTGTATCAAAATGCTGGACTCACCAACTCAGTGTAAATGTATCTGATTTGTAAATGATCTCAAAATAATTGGTCCCAAACCTGCAACTGACTCTGTGAAGATAGACTGTGCTGCCCATGGAGCATCAATTGCAAGATCAGGGTCTATAAAATTACTTAGGTATTTTCCTCTTATTGACTCTGATTCAACCAAATGCTTAAGCACATGTCTAATCTGAGAGTGCAGGTTAGTCCAATTGATTTTGCTGGGACTACTCACAGGGTTAACATAAGACAGGCATTTACTAACTAGCTGAATGGAGGCCAAACTCGTTTACTATTGATTTTAGGAGTACTAAACATGGTGATTCTCTCTGATATTGCCTGTGAAATTTAATAGGCTTTTTGCTATATTTTATCTGAAGACACTATACAAAAGTACTAGTGGTGATTAGGACTAGAAGGAATTGGTCAAACCTAGTTACAAATAGACAAGGTCATTCGATATTTTTAATTATTAAAAAACAAGGCCAATAGGTAGCTTGCAGGGTGTCCCCCAGGTGTGTAAACTATTTGTAGCATTAGCTATCTGAATAAAAATGACTTATTTAGAAGAATCTAAGAATAATATTATCTGCTTTCCCTCTCTGTATTTGGGCTTATGTTATTTTCTTTGTATGCTTGCTTTCTTTGTTTTTGCTACTACCACCACGTGATAATTACTATTCTGAAATATTGAAACCAAGATTACAATTTTCCTTTTGAGAGTTCTCAATAACTTCTGTTGCTTGCTTTGGAAACCACGTACTAAATACGGGCAGAACCGTTGATGCTACTTTTTGGATTTAAAAAGCAAAATCAAGAAAGCCCTAAAATACGGAGCACATGCAAGCCCACCAGCTGAGCACAAAACACATCCCAAGAGCGATGCAGTGTTATTGTCCCCCCCGTGTCTCTCTATAGCATCACTGGATTAGCGGTTTACACTCGGTGAGTATCGCGTGAGAATACGTACACACCCCAAACAGCAACTGACAGAGTTTGGGCGCACAATGGAGGTAAATCAGAGCCCACCGTTATCAAGCACACGGATGCCCTGGGCAGCTGCAGCGTGACAGCCCGGGATACTTACTGTCAGGTTGCTGAGTCCTGGGTGCTCCCCGGGCACGGCTGAGTCGAGGGAGAGCCCTCTCCTGGCCCAGTATTTACTGGAGAACATCATCATTGCGGGCTGCATGGGGACCCGTGGGTAGTTTTCTTCCTCCACAGCAGGGGGAACCCGGCGGCAGGCTGCAGGCAGCGCGCTGTGAGCTCTCCCCTGGCGGCCGCGGCGGCTTTTATGCGCCCGGCCGGCAGCTGATGGGAGGCCGATAGGGAGGCTGGCGTGTGGCGGGCGGATGCCAGCGCAGGTTGCCTTGGCGGGAGCTGGTTCGTTCACACGCTGGCTGCGCTGTCGGAGCGGCGGGCAGGAGCCCAGCAGGGGAGCGGCTGGGTTAGGTTTTTACACCGATCCTGGAGGGGGGCGGCTTCACCTGCGGGCAAAGGGGCCCCAGCCAGGCTCGAGCCGGCGTGACTGCCGCGGCTGGTGCCAGGAAGCCCCCGGCCCAGCCCGGGAGCTAAGGAGGCTGCTCGCGGTGTGGAAACGTTCCGCAGCTGCTCGCAGCTGGGCTGATGCCCGCCCCAGGGGAAGGGGAGCGCTTTTACTGGCAGGCTGCTGCCAGCCGGGGTCCCAGCCATCGGCCCTGCTCAGCCTGCTGCCGGCCTGGGATACCAGCCGCTGGCCCCACTCACCTCCCTACTGGTCTGGGATTCCAGCCAGGGTCCTGGCCACCGGGACTGCTCAGCCCGCTGCCAGTCTGGGGTTCTGTTGTGGGCCCCTGTAAATGTAAAATTTATTACCGGCACGCGAAACCTTAATTAAGCCTTGGCATGCCACTTCTCAAAGGTTGCCAACCCCTGCCCTAGAAGATCCATAGCTACAGCCCAACCCACACAGGAGGCCTAACCTTGCTCACCACAAGGACCACATTTAGCACTACAGAGCTTTCAAGGTCCACAGGTAGGATCACTTTCAAAGTTTGTGGAATGATTATGCAGAACTTGTAGGCTGTGTTTATTGCTATTATCCCCATGACTCTCCTAAAGTCTACAGACCACTAACTACATTAAGTGAGTTTACGAACTGTACAGGCACACCCAAGAACATGTGTAAATTCCACGAGTCAAATAGCTCCCATTTAAGGAGTTTACAAAGCCGGTAGAACTGAATTCTGTAAGAAACTAAGCTGGAATTATTAAACTATCTGAGTCTGGTCTCAAAGGGAATAAACATTGACCTACACAATCAAACCCCTCAAGCAGAAAACTTTTTAAAGTAGGTGACATACAGAAAAATCCTTACACAATGAGTTTCCATAGAGGATTTTCACCATGGAAAATTCCTATGCCAGAGTTTAGATGTGGATTTTTTTTCTTTTAGAAAGAAACTCAGAACTTTTTCTTCATGGAAACTCACTTAATTTTTCTTTTTATGTGAAAAATTGAAGACGGTTCAGAGAAGAGCCATCCAAATTATTCCAGGACTGTAAAAAAATGCCTGATAGATTTAAAGAGCTCATTTTAATTAATTTTGTCAAAGAACGTTTAAGAGATGATCACATTCAATAGGATTACCTAGGAAGGAGTACTGTGGAAAGGGATCTGGGGATCATAGTGGACCACAAGCTAAACATGAGTCAACAGTGTAACACCGTTGCAAAAAAAGCAAACATCATTCTGGGATGTATTAGCAAGAATGTTGAAAGCAAGACACGAGAAGTAATTCTTCTGCTCTACTCCGCCCTGATTAGCCCTCAACTTGAGTATTGTTTCCAGTTCTGGGTGCCATATTTCAGGAAAGATGTTGACAAAGTAGAGAAAGTCCAGAGAAGAGCAACAAAAATGATTAAAGGTCTAGAAGACATGACCTATGAGGGAAGATGGAAAAAATTGGGTTTGTTTAGTCTGGAAAAAAGGATACAGAGGGGACAGGATAACAGTTTTCAAGTACATAAAAGGTTATTACAAGGAGGGAGAGAAAAAAAAAATGTTGTTCTTAACCTCTGAGGATAGGACAAGAAGCAAATTAGGCATTAGGAAAAACTTCCTGTCAGGGTGGTTAAGCACTGGAATAAATTGCCTAGGGAGGTTGTGGAATCTCCATCATTGGAGATTTTTAAGCACAGTTTAGACAAACACCTGTCAGGGATGGTCTAGATCAGGGGTGGCCAACCTGTGGCTCTTCAGAAGTTAATATGCGGCTCCTTGTATAGGCACTGACTCGGGCTGGAGCTACAGGCGCCAACTTTCCAATGTGCCAGGGGGTGCTCACTGCTCAACCCGTGGCTCTGCCATGGGCCCTGCCCCCACTCCACCCCTTCCCACGCCCTCCTGCAGTGCCCTTGCTCCCCCTCCCCCCCCGCCCCAGCCTCCTGCAGCTCATTGGGAGGTGCGGGGAGGGGGAGAGAGGTGCTGATTGACAGGGCTGCTGGTGGGTGGGAGGTGCCGGAAGCAGGGTAGGGGAGCTGATGGGGGGCTGCTAACATATTACTGTGGCTCTTTGGCAATGTACATTGGTAAATTCTAGCTCCTTCTCAAGCTCAGGTTGGCCACCCCTGGACTAGGTAATCATGATGATCCCATCTAACCTTAAGAATCTATACATCAATCTTTTTCTCTGAATTCTTCTATAAAAACCTCAGAGGTTTTTTTCTGCTTATACATACCATGACTGCATTCCTCAGTTATACACGTCCATCTGAAGGGGTGAAACATAAAAGCTTTTAAGCAGCCCAAGACAACATAAGTACTGGAATTGATTATTGTACCATAATCAAATAAAACTTGGATAATTTAGGTGAGTAGAACTTAGTTACTCAAACAGTAATTTAGCTAGAATACCATGGTTGAATGTCTACGTTTTGGAGAACTAGTATTGGAATTGTTTCAGGATTTGTTTTTAAATCAACAAAATTAACAATTTTAGACCAAATCAAATATCCCATTTCACATGGCAATCTTCTCTTGCTTTCTCTTATTTTTGCTCTCTTCTTTCCTTCTTCCCTTTTCTGACGCTTAGCCATAAAAACACTTTGAATAAAGAAGTTATTTTATATAATGTAAATGAAACTGAGCTACCAATGCAGTGGGATTTTTAATAAGTGTCAGAATCTCTGTTTTAAGTCTCATTCAAACATACTGTTTCCAGCTTTATAGTGTTCTTTAACGCCATGCTGGGGCATTGGTTACTACCACGTCAAATGAAAGAGTGCCCTCTATTGAACCACCAACACAGCTTTCTGCAGAAGTCTCCCATCCAGCGACTGCCTAGGCCCAACCTGGCTGAGGAGGACATTAACAAGATCAAAGCCTAAAATGGTATGACTATAAAATACATACAAATTGCAAATGAGAAACTGCAAGTAGAGGTCAGTGACTAGGATACTAGCTTATTAGTCCAGGGCTACACTAGAAAAGTTTTATGGGCACAGCTGTAGTGGCAACCCTCTCTACCATAGATGCAGCTTATACAAGAAAAAAATGGCATCGATGTACCAGCAAAACTCACTTTTAGCTGGTATAATTAATTGTGGTTAGGGCTTATGCCACTGTAGAAATGTTGCAATACATAAATCCCCTCACCAACATTGCTATACTGGCAAAAGTTTCTAGTGGTAGGCCTGGCCTTTGTCAATCAAGCCACTTCTCCCCAGAGGAAGAATGGTCTTGTGGTTGAGGATTAGGACTGTGAATTCAAGTGTCATAGTTTCAATTCCCAGCTCTACCATAGACTTCTTGTGTGACCGTGGACAAGTCATTTAATCTCTGTGTCTCAGTTCCCTATCTGTAAAGCAGAGTAATACTTCCTTTCTCCCACCCTTTGCTTGTCTATTTAGATTAACTCATGAGAGCAGGGACTGTTGCTTGCTATGTATATTGTGACAAAGTTCCTCCTCTGCCTCGGTGGGTCCTGCGCTTATTGCCTCAGAGATTTCACGGCAGCCCTCAGTTTGGCCACTCTTGCTAGTGGCTCAAACCTGCCATCCACTCAGCTAACCTCATTACTGGCCGGCATGGGGGAAACGGAGAACAATCCCCACAGTCTCTGTGTCCCACCTAGTGCATCGGGCACAGGCCAGATCCCTTTCCAATTTAGACCTTCCCTTCTGGTGTTTCTCACAGACCAGGTCAACTCCTCCTGTGTCTGATCAGGAGTTGGGGAGATGGGGGGGAACCCGGGCCCACCCTCTACACCAGGTTCCAGCCCAGGGCCATGTGGATAGCAGCTGTCCACAATGTTCCCTATATCAGCTGCGTGACAGCTACAACTCCCTGGGCTACTTCCCCATTGCCTTCCTCCCAGCACCTTCTTTATCCTCACTGCAGGATCTTCCTCCTGAAGCCTGATCACACTGGACCTCTTCACTCCTCCAGCAGCATACCTTCTCACTCCCTGCTCCTGGTGCGCTCCCCTACTAACTGACGGGGGGGTCCTTTTTAAACCAGGTGTCCTGATTAGCCTGCCTGCCGTAATTGAATCTAGAAAGTTCTTAATTGGCTCCAGGTGTCCTGATTAGCTTGTCTGTCTTAATTGGTTCTGGCAGGTTTCTGATTGCTCTAGGGCAGCCCCTGCTCTGGTCACTCAGGGAACAGAAAACTGTTCATTCAGTGGCCAATATATTTGCCTTCTACCAGACTCCTGTATCCCATTGGTCTGGGTCTGTCACAATGTGTAGATGGTCCAGGTCAATCTCAGTTAGGTCCCGTAGTTGCTACTGTAAAACAACAACAAAAATGGTAACTCACTTCTTGTAACTGTTGTTCTTCAAGATGTGTTGTTCATGTCCATTCCAATCAGGTGTGTGCAAACATGCATGGCAGTTGGAAGATTTTTCCCCTAGCAGTATCAGTTGGGTCGGGGTCCAGGCACCCACTGGAGTGGCACCATCATGGCGCTCAATATAGGGCCTACTGACCTGCCACCTCCTCAGTTCCTTCTTGCCAGCTACTCCGACAGAGGGGTAGGTGGGTGGGCATTGGAATGGACATGAACACCACAACTCGAACAACTGTTACGAGAAGGTGAGTAATCGTTTTTTCTTCTTCGAGTGCTTGTTCATGTCAATTCCAATCAGGTGACTCCCAAGCCTAAATTCAGAGGGCGGCATCAGAGCTATCCACTGATCTACCGAAGGCCGCATCGCCTCTGGCCTGCTGGGTAATCGCATAATGCGCGGTGAGAGTAGGTATGGAGGCCTACGTTGCCGCTCTGCATATTTCCTGGGTCGGGACTTGTGCCAGGAACACTGCTGAAGAAGCCTGCACCCTAGTGGAGTGCGCTGTTAGTGGAGGGGCAAGCACCTCTGCCAGGTTATAACATTCATGGATGCAGGATGTGATCCATGAGGAAATTCATTGGGAGGAGACTGGAAGACCCTTGATCCTGTCTGCCATGGCCACAAACAGTTGAACGGACTTCCTAAACTGTTTCATTCTGTCGATGTAAAAGGCTAGCGCTCTGTGGACATCCAATGAATGAAGCCTCTGCTCTCTGCCACTCGAGTGCGGCTTAGGATAGAACACTGGAAGGAAGATGTCCTGGTTGATGTGAAACTGGGAGACAAGCTTCGGGAGAAAAGCTAGATGTGGCCTGAGCTGAACCTTGTACTTACAGAACACGGCGTAAGGGGGCTCTGATGTTAAGGCCTTGAGCTCAGACACCCTCCTAGCTGAGGTTATCGCTACCAGAAACTCCACCTTGTATGACAGGTAAAGAACAAGTCGCCAGCGGTTCAAAGGGCAGACCCATCAATTTGGAAAGGACCAGATTGAGGTCCCAGGTCGGGGTCAGTTGCCAGACATGTAGATATAGCCTGTTGTGACCATTCAGGAAACAGCTAACCATAGGGTTGGTAAAAACCACCGGCCCTCTGAGACTGGATGGAAGGCAGAGATGGTGGCCAAGTGAACCCTTATTGACAACATGGGCAGACCCTGCTGCTTGAGATGGAGAAGGTAGTCCAGTATGAGTGGTATAGAGGTGAGCATCGGGGACAAGTGATGCTGCGCTGACCAGAATGAGAATTTCTTCCACTTGGCAAGGCAGGTAGCCCTGGTTGAGGATTTCCTACTACCAAAGAGGAGTTGTTTAACCGGGTCCAACCAGAAGAGCTCAGTGGGGTTCAGCCAGGGAGCTTCCACACCATGAGGTGCAACGACTCGAGGTTCAGATGCTGGAGATGGCTGTGATCCTTAGTTATTAAGTCCAAGAGGAGCAGCAGGGTGAATGAGGTTTCCACTCACATTTCCCAGGGTGATGTGTACCAGTGTTGGCGGAGCCAGGCTGGAGCTATCAATATGACTGAAGACTCTTCCCTCTGTATTTTGAGGAGCACCTTGTGAACGTGTTACTAGCACAAAATTCTGTGTTACTCACCCACTTATCCAGTTCCTATGGCTCAAGGTGTAACCCTCTTAATTTAGGCACCCCCACCCTTTCCCAGTTCCTAGGGCTCCAGGCAAAAACACCAAACTTTACCCCTCCGTGGGCTCCAGGCAAACACCCTTTCCCTGTGGACTCAGGGCTTAATCTTTTGTGGGTTTACGGGGTCTTTTACCAGTGAAAGTGCCTTACTCAGTAATATAGTACATAACCTCTATTTATTAACAATAACCAAAAACAGAATGCACACACTACACATACAATGCTCACCACTCCCAATAAGACAGATGAACTTTTCTTGATGGCCAGTCAGGATCAGGTCAGTGTTGAGGTCTGGCAGCTCTGATCTTTGGGGCTGTGTCCTGGAGGTGGTTCCCAAAGAACTTTCTTTTGGACCCCAGTTTATTGAATCCTTTTTAGCTATACCTTAACCAATCATTATTCTAAAATTTTACTAACCAATCCTAACATAGTGTAACAACATTCTCTAACCAGTCCTACCCCACCAACTTAATTAATTTACACCTAGCAAAATTAATTATGTAACAGACAGAAACAATTAAAGAACCAGACAGAGACCATATGGATAAACAATAGGGAAGTGGGGACCATAATGACAAAACAATAAAGAAACGAGGATTTCACAACCACAACTATTGATAAGTGATTTCCTGACAGACAGGAGGAGTCTGGTGCGCTTTAAATGCATCTGAAGAAGTGTTTTTTTTACCCACAAAAGCTTATGCCCAAATAACTCTGTTAGGCTTTAAGGTGCCACCAGCCTCCTTGTTGTTTTGTGTGCGTGCGCGCACACAGACAGTCTGCTTATTCCATGGCCTTGCATCTGGATTACATAAAAGATATTCCTTCATGTTTATTCATTATTGCTCAGCGAAAGAAGTGTGTGTCATCTTCTCCAGGCCCTGATATATCACACTGATAGATCTGAAGCATCTTGACAAATTTCCTGAGGTTGCCTGACTTATGTGAGCAAGATTGCCTGTCACTATCTGAAACGCTCCAGTGACTACAAGCACTGCTGTGCAGGTTTTTCTTTTCTTGGAATGACAGAGCAGGGCCACCTCTGCTGTTAGATTCCAGTTTTCCAGCTAGGACATCACACAAAACTAAGATGACCCTTTTACCCAGACAGTAGCATTGCTCATCTATCACAGCTGAGTTTGATAACAAGCGTGTAGTAAAGGTATTCTCTCTTTTTCATTCTTTTAATTCTCTTTAGCATAACTGATGAAGACAAAGTGAATGAAGATGCACTATGACAGTACAAACTATAGAGCATTCAGGGATGATCAGTTAATCAGATTACTCAACTGTTTTAACAATCCTACCCCTGCAATTCATTTCATAAACGGTTCTTCGGTGTGTTCCATTTTAACAGTTGGACTCTGCCATATTAAGGCTACCCTGCGGGGCAAACATTTACTGGACTAAAAGTTTATTTCATATCTCACTACTTTTATTACAGTGTATATATTTCTTTGGGAGTACCAGTGTTTATGCTACAGAGGTCATTCAGAGTTCATTAAACAGAACTACTAACCTTCAGTTCATAGTACTACAGGCAAAAAAGTAGAACACCTGAGTAAATACTCAATACAAATTCACAGACCAAAAACTACATTAAGATGCAGTTAAAACGGAGTGTAAGAAACAACCACCGTGAAATAACCATATAATTATGATTAACGGGCATTTTAGTGTTTGTGGTCCCAGATTTTGAGAGAGATTTTTCCTGATTTTAGCATCATTATAGGGCACAGCGAAATTGTTTGGGTGCCTTAACTGTATCTCTCTTACACTTAAGGTTATCCTAAAACATTTGGATTTCCCTTACCTCTGAATTTCCTGGATTCATAATGGTTGGTTTTGAGATAATGGCAACATCTCTGTAATTTATTTTTACCCTTAATTTAATTTATTGATACATACTCTCAACCTTAATTCCATTTTAATTTAAGTGTTTTTTTCTGGAATTTCCATGGAAATTCAAAGAATCAACTTTAAATCTTTATTTTGTTTTAACATTCCAGGGCACATTTCACTGATACACCACAGCAATGTACTCAGAACACAGCCAGCCCATCAAAATGCGTTTACAACTGCTTTGCATTGCCAGGTCACCACAAAGCAGATGAAGCGTACTGGTGAGTTTGCCCCTTAATCTGAATTGACATACTGGCTTAGAGGGGTGCATTACTGAGACTGGAGATGTGTGAAGTGGGAGCAAGGAGAGCCTCGTCGTTAGGGGTGCTCCTGCACTTCTGCCTCAGTTTCCCCAGCAGTACTGCTTCAGTGTGCAGTGGAGCCAAGGCACCAATGCCTTTAAGCGCTGATGCATGCGGACATGGAATCTATAGAAAACAGTGACAGTTGGGCTAAGAATCAATGAGAATGTTTGACATCTCCCTCAAACCACTGAGTCATTAGACCAACATAACTCTTGCATGCAAATTACCTGTAGTGGATAGGTGATGATGGGAGTTACTTTTGATGTCTCAGGGGACCTCCTTTCAGCTTGGTTTTGAGAAGAAAGGTGCATTCTTAACTCAAGTTAAAATCCCGTGAAGATGGCAGTTTGTAGTTTTTACAGAAGTTAGTAGTGGAGGAAAGTTGAGGAAAAAATTAGTCCAACTCAACTTGCTAACGTCTGTGAAAACTATGAACTGCTTTGTTTTTGCTAGGATTTTACCTTGGGTTAGGAAAGAAAGGTGTCTTATTAACTAATGAAAACAGCCTAAGAGTTATCTTAGCTGTTGACCGAAGGCTGTTTAACCTAAACAATATTAATAATTAGATACATTTGTTAATTTAGTTTAATTATAAATTGGTTTCTTCACATGTAGTCTCTGCAGAGAAGGTCAATTAATTTTAACTATATGGACAGTTTGGAAAGTCTGTTTTATTCCATTGTGAAGATCGCTGATGAAAAAGAAAACAGACTGACAAGTGCTAAATTTCTTTAAAGGCCCAATTTTAATTAAAACTCAAACTAACAAAATTTCTTGTAAATTCTCAGAAAATTCAGTCTGTTCCACAGATTAAGTGGTATCATTTTTGGAAGCATACACTGTATTTTTCATACCAAACAAAGAGGTTAAATCCCTGCTTTAATTGCAAAATGGAACTCAAACTTAAGTCTGGAGTTGGGACCAGTGCTTCCATAATACAGCACTTCTTAGGGCACTAATCACATTATTACTAAATTCAAGAAAACAAAACATATTCTGAATCATAATTCCTTTTCTTTCTTCAACCCCTGAGTAAATATTCCTGATGTCTTCATTGAAGGAACAAATGTTTGCACACTCAAGTACAATGGTTGCACATGTAAATGTCTATTGAAATACTCCGCTGGACATTTGTGCATGCTATCACTCAATTTGCATGTGCAATCACAGCAATAATTTATCCTAATGCAGGTGCATTGGACAGAGCTTCAGTCTCCTCTTAAAAATTTGTCTTTTAAGGGCCAAGTAGGATTGCCCATTTTAAAATAAAGATGATCTTGTGGATCATCTCCCCCACCCCATGGTTGTATAGCCCAATTTCATCCTATTTTTAATAGCATAGAGAATCTTCTCTCCCATCCATGATCACGTAACACCAATGTGGCAAATACAGCAATTTTTTACATGAGACAATAATGTTATTAAAACATTTAATGTATTCTGGTTATTTTAATGTGTATTAGCACCCAGAGCCATGTGACCATCCTGTTCTCCATCAACCGCAGAGGACCACATCTAGGGAAATTCACTGTTAGGGCTTGTCTATAGAGCCCTGCAAATCTGTGGATATCTGACCATTTTTGTGGATAATGGTTCGGATGCAGATACAACCACGCAGGGCTCTACCCACCGGCGGCACCTGGCCCGCAGCATCCAGCTCAGGCAACCCAAGGTGCACAGCGCACTCGGGGACAGTGGCCAGCAGCCAGTGGCTGGGACTGGGCAGCAGGCTGCAGATGGGGCTGTCCAGCACTCGCTCACTGTGCAGCTTCGTCTCCAGCAGCTTGGACCTCCTCAGGCAGCGCCAGCGTATCCAGCCCGGCAGCACTGGCCACGCTCCCAGTCCTGGGCCTGGCCACAGGGATTGGAGTGGGCAGGGCCCCAGCGCCTCACCCGTCTGCCCCACTGTGATGCAACACGCAGTGCTGCTGTCATGTGTCATCGCTTGCGAGCCCCCACGAGCAGCATGCAATGTGACACCCCTCGGGCCCCTTCCCCCGCCGCCCTTCTTCTCGAGACCGTGCCCCCACACTGCTCCTTACTTCCAGTCCCCATCCTTGCACTGCCTCTTCCCTCCAAGACACCCCCGTCTCCCCCGTCGCTAGCCCTTGTGAGACGGCTTACTGCTGCGGGTGTGGATATGGATACAGGTAAACGATGGCTAGTGGATTGCATCGTGGGTTGATCCTGGCGGATTCGGATTGTATGTGGATCCCTATTTTTGTATCCACGCAGGGCTCTACTTGTCTACATGGGGAAATTGACTAGAATAACTATTGTGGAATAAGTCATTCTGCTACAACTATTCAAGGATAGCTCCCCCTGTGGATGCTATTCTGAATAAACCGCATTCAGAAATAATGAGCGCCCTTCTAAGCAGAAGAAGTACTCCAGTAAAAAAATCACTTTTATTCTGGAATTGTGTCCATGAGGGGAGTTATTCTGGAATAGCTATTGCAGAATAGCTTATTCTGAAATAGCTATTCCAGTCACTATCCCCAGGCAAACAAACCATCAGATAAAATATGACAGCAGTTCTTAACAAGGGGCCGCAAGCAGGTTCCAGAGGGTCTGCCAAAATAAACCAGAGAGCAGGGTCGGCATTAGACTCCTTGGGGCCCAGGGCAGAAAGCTGAAGCCCGAGCCCTGCCACCTGAGGCTGAATCCAGAGCAACTTAACTTCATGGGGCCCCCTGTAGCGTGGGGCCCTGAGCAATTGCCCTGCTTGCTACCACCTAACACCGGCCCTGGCTTTTAATCTACTAGATATGCAGAAAACCAGTTGTTGTGGCACAAGTGAGCCATGGAGTTTTTACAGCATGTTGCGTGCGCAGTGGGGGGCAGGGGGGTGTCAAAGGTTGAGAACGCCTGCAATACAAGTCTGTAACAAACATCACTCTCCTTTTTAAAAAGTGGAATTTAAAAAGCAGGCTGAAAAGGAGCAGGTGTGTGTTATGTGTGTGGGGAGGGAGACAAACTTTCTTTCTTGGAAGTAATATTTATCTGATGGGCAATGTCACTCTCTAACTAGATAGGGATTCACTTGCATCACACTTGAACAGCCATGAGCAGGCAGTGAAACTGCAGCATTTTAAAATCTGGTTGTCCCAAAGCTCCTGTTAACATCTCTAGCAGTGAATGCCATAGCACTTGGAAGTACATTTTATTCTAAGCTGGGATGCAAGTTATGAAATGGGAAATTACTAGAGAACTTCTAGTGCTCACCAGCAGGGTCCATATTGGCCAGTTGGTGCACAACTCACTAATTTACACCCCTTTGGTGCAGACTAAAGCACCACATAGAGAAGTCCTAGGAATATAAAAAGCAATCACTATACAAATACAATTAGAGCAGAATAATCAACAATGCAACATTAAGTCACTAATTTGTCCTTAGGAAAAATACCATATGAAAATTTTTAAAAAGATTCTCCAAGTGGACAAAATCAGTAACAAGATGGGATCTATTAACATTCTTTCAATGCTCAACTTCACTCAAACTTACAGTTCAATGCAAAAAAGTTGCTAAATAAAATAGAAATCAAGGAATTTGAGATTATAGTCCTTAAAGCAACCACAACTCTTATAGCACAAGTGTAGCACCTATACTGTTCAGAGGTATCATTTATGCCAAACCAAAACATATTCTCTTCCACTGAAGAGTGTTTAAGACACATTCGCTAGCCCCCCCAACGGTGCACACACAATTGTTTAAAAACCATGTCTGACACACAAACCATCTACACATTTATTTCAGTTGAATTGAACTAGGTTTAAAATTTCAGATGTGTACAGATAAGTAACGCTCTTCCTCTCACTAATCCATCCTTTCTTTCTGGCAACATTAAAAGCTACTATAAATCAAACACTTGAGTAGGTTTAAACTTTCAAGGAACCGCTGATGTTTCTCCTTTTTCCCATAGCTCTCCTCTTGCTCAAAACAAAAAGCAAACAAAAACCCAAGAGAAGGCATCTTCAAAACTAGTGTAATTTTTTGTATGAGCAGGCCTGTAAGGGCAAATCACTATTGTGGACTGTCAGATAAGCAAAACTATATATATTTTTATAACTGATGTAATAAATGGAGTTAAGGTTGAGAGTATTAGTACTTTAACAGTTTAAAAAAAATACAGGGATGTTGTAATTATCCCCAAACCAAGCATTACAAAAACCCAAAAATTCAGAGTCAAGTTTACACTTAAAATAAATCCAAGATCACACTACCATATGATTAAGGCTGATCGTGGTCTCAGATTAGAGTAATGCATCCATAAAAATCAGTGGTAGATTTTTCTCCTTCAGCTGCATCACTGAACAGTCTACAGAAGAAGAGTCTACTAATGAGTGATCTTGCAATGGAGCCATCACTGTCATCAAAACATATCCAACCCGCTCCAAGCCTTCCAGCAGCTCTTTAGCACCAGTTCAAGTGCTGACCCTTTTAATCTTCAACACCCCAAAAGTGGCAAAGATCTATCAATCAATACGGTCATTACAGCAAGTGAAAGGCAGAGTTTAACCGAAGAAAGTTGCAACCTTCTTTTAATGTTAATAACACCTTCTGTGTAATAAAAATAAGCAATTTAAAGAAATGATTGAAACAATTCAACCTGAATATATTCTTCCTAAACTTCTAATATACTTATGTTCACCATACTATTCAAATCTTGTTGAGAAAGGAGTAACAGGTAGCATAGTTCTAAGCCACATTGCAGAAGTTCAACATTTCTTCTGCAACCACCAGCTTTGTCAGCGGTATCTGAAAAAGGAGGACTGATACCCCAGCTTTCCAATGGCATTGAGTGGAACTCTCAAAGATTGTCTTTCTGTATTTTCTATAAATGTGTTGAAATATCCATGGATCTCAGGACAGTCTTTGATCTAAAGATAGGATTTGTTTTACACAAAAAGGACAGAACTCTATGGAGAGACTCAATTTACAAAAGCAATTTGAAGGTTGCTTTTCGCAATTCGAAGGGCTTGACAAATTACAGGCTGAAGATATTGTTGTTGCTGTTTCGATATGGCTTGATTTAATTAACAAAACATTGGAACCACACACAGATACTTCAAATAAAAGATTCTGAGCCAGCAGGACTGAATTAAAAAAATAACTGTCATAGCATGAACCCATATGAAGATGCTAGCATGAGGACAAATAAGCTTAATGCTAGCTCATGAAACAAACATGAGTTCCTTCCTTTTCTATCATTTAACGTCGAAGATCCAGATTTGTATCCCAAATATAGATTTGCAAAGGTAGTTTTTCAACAATTAATTATATCAAATTGTTGACAGTAAGTTCACAAAAGCCAGGATATGTTGAATTCAGAATTTTATACAATTCTGAACACCTCTGCATTCCTTCCAGCCAGCTCAGCATCAAACGGAACATGTTTTAACACACACAGATTGTTTTGGATAAGGATAGGTATTACAAAAGCAAATAAGTTGGTAAAAGATACTGGTATCTAAGGACAGGGTGAAGATTGGTAGGCCTACTGAATTATCGGACCGAGGGACTGTATTCTTACATTTTAATGAACAGAAAGGCAACCATTATAATTTGGAAAATGCGTGCCTCTTTAGATTTGAGAAATGCATACACATACAAGATGAACCAGACAATATGCCTTTAAAAAAAATCTTTGTGCATTTGGGAGGGATGGGAACCTGTTCCATTGTGCTTTTTCATGAAAGAAAAAAGCCACAATAACCTTGCAGATTACACTTTGGGGACTTTTTTTGGGGGGGGGGGCAGAGGGGGAGGGTCTCATAATATAGAATACATGAGATAATGGCGAAGAAATGAGCAAAGCTTGCCATGACAGTCTTCCTACTAAAACTTCACAGCTTGTGTATGGTTTAGCCATATTACCTATATAACATTTCTTTCACAGGGTTATTCATGCAAATATTCTAGAAATATATTGTGCAAGGTTCTCAGTGAAACAAGGTATTTTGCTCTAGAACACACTAAAGCAAAACTCCGTTAATTTTATACTTTTAACTCATGTAATATACTAAAACAAATAAAGCATTAGATTTTTTGTTATGTAAAAAGAATTACCCAAAGGGAACAAAGGTATCATGATGCTTCCAAGCAATTTCCTGTAAAACAGGAAATTAAAGACTGTGGAGATGCTGAGTTCTGAATCCTTGACTTTTGCTGAATGAGTTTTTTAGTTATTAACTGATGAGAGATAACACACTGATGATATTAAAAACAAAATCTGTACTGATTCAACTAACTCTTTGCCATGTTTGCTCACAACAGGTGTGAGAAGTTGAACCAGGTCTCCAGTCATTGCAATGATTTGCTTTATCGACTGAAGCCTTTTTGTGTCAATTTAAGTATTTGCTTTGGACAGTTCCAGCATCATTTATAATAGTAAGTTGTTCCAAAGTAGGAGGGGGAAATACCTTCTCTGCCTACTCACTATCAACAACCGCCTTGAGATGAACAATATATTCTGTTCTGGAGAAATCAGATTTTTCCATTGCCCTTCGTTACCCATTCAAAACAAAATTTAAGTGACTTGGAAACTGCTATTAGCTATGTCCCATCTTCTATCTGTTTTCTCATATCAACAACCATACAATTAAGTTTTTTCTCTAAATATGATTTAATTAAAAACACTAAATTGGTTTTGAGGTTTATTTTATAATATGTACAATAGTTGCAAAATAACAATGAATATATTGAATCAGTTTTGTTAAATACCACAAGACTTAAGAAGATCATACAGCATGGCATGGTATAAACTCACACGGCCTTTTTCATATACAAAAGAATGTTTTATTAAGATCATTGTGATTACTATTTTCCAATAGTTTTGTACCTGCTTTTAAATGCCCTAAGGAGTCGGACATAGAAACAGTTTAAGTAGGAGTTTACTGATCAGTTAATATACTACTAGCAAATTTAATAAACATTATTGGTAAAGATAAACTTTGCAAGAAATTAATTGTAAAATTACACCAGGCGTAGGACTGATCATGCCCACAAGAAATAGTTATTATTTAGAAAATAGTTTTCAAAAAGACCCCAGGTTGAAATTGTTGTGTATTAATTTGGTCAAACTGACTAATGAACAGTGAAGTTTATTCAAATATTGAAAATATGCCTATCCTTTTAGTATTCACAAATAATTGCTTATGTAGATAGTATATATATGTAAGTGAAGAGATGTTAAATGTAAAAAATATATTGTTTGTCCATTTTGGGTTACACATAATTCAGCATCTGGACATTAAAACGTCATAAGTCAAAACGTCCATTTCAAATCTACATTCAAACAGCAACAAATATTTTTGTAAACATTTGAGAAGGAAAAACCTCTGTTCATTTACAAAATGTTCCTCTTCTGGAAATCAGCATCTTTTCAGCATGGAAATGCTGTACAGGAGCTTCAGTTTGCCCATTTTGAATCTGATCAAAACCAAAGAATCACCAAAGCTTAGAATAATAAAAGTCAAAATTCAGCAGATGCATCATTTCCAAATCACCCACCTTGTAACTATTAGCCATTTCCAGTTCATCACCAAAAAAGAAATGCACTTTGCTACAAAAATAGTAAGGAATGTTATTGAAAACAAAAGGCTATTTCGGTAGAAGTATCTACAAAAATAGTTAGGTCAGGTCATGTTGTAAAGCTTTAATGCAAGAGCATTACAGTACAGAATTTCTTTCCAAAACCTTAAAGCTTAATCAAACACCAAATTTTAAACATCCACCTCTCAAGTGCTTGAAAAAAGAGCTGCAGTAAAGTGTCTCTTCAAGAATTTAACCAAGTGTAATTATGTAGGTGTCAATCTATGGGCAATATGTGTCACAGCCATATGTTGTGCGTTATCTTTTGTTCCGTTGGCAGCAGTTACAGGCATGGAGATATTTTGATATGTTGATGCAGAACGACTCATCATAGTAACACTTTCATCTTCTCCAGTGTCTGAATCTGGTGTTGTTACAGCACTGTTCTCCATCCCCAGGATCTCACAAACTGCTTGAGGCAATTCCTATGAGGAGGAAACATTTATCATTGTATTTTTTATTCTATTAAACAAATTAAATTGAAGAGTTAATTGAAACACATTAGCAAGCATATTATGCTTAATAACTTCTTGAAAGCACTTATAAGAATAAAAGTCTAATCTGTAGTGAAAATGTGTTTAAATATTAATTTTGCATAAGGGTTGCTTGTTTTCAAGAAAATTACCAGCTGCTATCTTTGCTCCCTGAAAAGATCTTTAAAGGTGATAGGGAACCTTTATGCCACAGTCTAAATTATATTAATGTAATTATTATCTGATTAACAATGCTATTCATCTTTGCTCTGAACCCAAAGTATAAGTCAAATCAAATCAAACCAACCATTATAAATTTCATAACACTGCCTCAAACTTTTTCTACCAATCTATCAATACTCAACTTTTCAGCACACAACAAAACTAAGTCTATGTGCTTTTAGTCCAGCAGGCAGCAGGGTAACTCAGACTCCCCTCTCACCCCTCCCCACACATCAAAAATCAACTCAACTGTATACCAGCTAATCTAACCTGAACGAAGTAAAAATAACCTATCCAAGAGCAAAACTCCAGCTTTTTTCACACAATAATACACTTTTGATAGTGAATGTACAACTCTTGCCTGGACAAGTATATGAGGCTTTTGTAAATATCTAATCAAAGGCTGACAGCATATTTCCATCACTTCCAAAAACTGAACTATTTCAAAAGGGACTATTTCAAAAGCTATACATGTATATGAATATAGACAACTATGTATTTTTTTACTATCTCAAATACTCATAGATATACTTTAAAATAACTTTACCTTGCAATTCATCATCTGGATAGAAATTGCTTCTGCTTTACAGAGTATATCTTCCACATCAATTTTCATAGACAGTTCATTTATATGCTAAAAATATATTCACAAAAAATAAGAATGGAAAACAGTAGACTAGAAAAAAATATGCTGTTGTATTAAAATAATAATATTCTCCTCTATTGTAAGTGCCATGATGGACATTAAGGGGTCAAACCTCCAAAATGCTCAAAACACTGCACATGCATTGATAAACAGGAGCTGAATGTGTTGAATATCTCAAAGCAATTGATCAGCATTTTATAGGATTCTTAAAATGAGTATGTATCAGTGTTTCTTACTCTAATGTAATATACAATAGCATATCACACCAGGCAACCATAATTCCCAGAGCTGAAGAGGTAATAAATAAGCGTATAGAAGATAAGGTAACAATGATTTAGATTTATGCAACTTCCTAGACGGTTTAAAAAGAGTAAGTGCTGAATATTCTATCTACTAGAGTGAAAGTATTATTGACACTTATTAACCCAACACTAGAGGTTTAACCTCTAAATATAGGTGAAAAATTACTGATCCATAATTACATTTGTTGGGTTGCCTTGCCCCTTAAAGAGTTCTGGAATGAAGTAACTGTAACTGCTCAGGAGACACACTGTACATCTATGTCTTTTTCAGCGTAGAACCAGAAAAGAATCCATTCAGAAAGTTAATTTACACTTAAAATTAAGAACCTCAGCAGATACCTTTAGTATTTCATTAAAACCATAATGCTTGTCCATTATTTGCTGCTTTTCAGATTCCAGGATAGCACAACAGATGAGAAGATGAAAATTCTGGCAAGGCAACTCTGTCCACATTACCTGTTAAAACGTTAAAACTGCTTTTTAAATTGGAAATGAGAATTTATGCCTTTCTTCTGAAGAGCAAGACAGACATTGAAGTATAACAACTTTTCACATTTAATAATAATATAGCTTCAGTATGCTTCCTAAGCCTAATGGTTTAATTAAACAACAAGCTCCTTTTTTAAACCAACTGAATATTACTATCACTGGCCGAAAAACAGTTAGTGATAAATAAGTCTAAGTAGTTACATGCACAGTCCATCAAGACCATAGGTCCGCTGAGGATGTCTACGATGGATACTCTCAAGCCCAATGTGCTTTTATGGTCTTACTGATGCCTGCTGGTTCTGTCCTAGTTCAGGAAAAAAAATCTCTTACGCAAACAAGAGGACAGGTAATTGTGTACAAAACATTTATGAATTCTAATTGTTTTACATGGCTTGACAGGTCTTGGTATAAAGCCTGGAGAATCCAGCGAATTGACAGAAACGCTTACTGTGCTTTCAAATCTTTACAAAAGGTTCTTATAAACCAAACTGCCCCTCCATCCTCACCCTACCACTCTATAACAAGCCTGTAGTCAAAGAGCATGTATGCAAACTAATGGCTTGCTGATTTGGGTCAAATACTGATCAAAGAAATCAATAGAAAAACCCTTCATTGCGTTCAATGGGACCAAGATTTAGCTCTTTGAACACAGTACACTTATAATTATGATGGCTCCATTTTAACATTAGGATTGGTGACTAAAAGGGTAGATTATAACAATTGTTTGACGGAAGGGGAAATCAAAAATGAAAGACCGAAACCTGAAAAATCTACTTGCAAGAGTAGTCCTTATTCAAGTAAGTAAAACCACCGAAGTTAATGGGACCTACTCCTTTAGCAAAGATTACAAACAAGAGTAAGAGTTCAAAGAATCAGGCTTTGTTTAGATATGACATGGGGGGGGGGCGTGAAGAGCGAGAACCTTATATAAAATAAGGTTCTGAAGTTGCTGCTTTCCACAAGGCCCGCACAAGTTTATCCCCCCCTCCACCCCCCACACACAGTCATCTTGCATTCTTAAATGAATATTCAATAAAAGAGGATATTTTCTAACTAGAAAACTCTTCACTGAACATCCTTCAGGGAATAGTATGGAAATGATTAATCAAACATCTTTTGTGCCAGGTATTTTCCCCCATATACATACAGGCACGATGGCAATCGACAATACAATCAGTAAGCAATATTCTTAACATATTTCAATGAAAGAGTGGCCTTCCTGACAGCATCTTATTGGATTTTTACTTTTACTAGTGAAACAAAGCATTTTACACTTCCAAGCATTGTACAAACATCAATCAATCAATCCTCAACACGCTTTTGTGGGAAAATTGAGGCAGAATGATTAAATGACTTGGCCCAGGTCACAGTGATTCAGCAGTAGATCCAAGATTACAAACACAGGAGTTCTTGATTCAGAGGTCCAAAATCAACCCACCAGACTATGCTATCCAAAGACAGCTTGGATTCTGGGTTTTTACACTGAGCTGTTCATGTTCTAGAAACACAACTTTTTTAAAAAAGGAAGCAAAAAAACTGAACACTACACTAACCATATGAAGATTACGACCTAAAAATCTAAAGCTGGAGGCTATACAATTACATATAATTCATTACTTATATTAAAGTACTGCTTTGCAATCCCAGCTCAGACCAATGTCACATTGTGGCTGTATGTCCAGTGGTGGATTTAGAGTTAGTGGGCCCCGTGTGCAGCTTCATTTTCGGCACCCCACCCCAGGGGACCCAGCCAAGAATAAGAACATTATATCTCCCCCGCCCATTTTTCATTCTTTTTTCCTTCATCCTCCTCCTATATTATAAGTAATGGGAAGTAAATGAAAATGAAGTGAGGTACCTTGATTGGGGCAGAGGGTTGGGGTGTAGGAGGCCGTGCAAGGGTTGGAGTCTGGGAGGGAGTTTGGGTGCTGGGTGCAGGCTCTGGGCTGGGGCAGGGGTGTGGGAGGGGTTGGGCTCTGGGAGGAAGTTTGGGAGCAGGCTGGAGCTGTGGAGTCGGCACCCAAGGCAGGGGCAACGTACAGAGACGCCCCCACCCAGAGGCGGCAGGGATATGCCGGCCGCTTCCGGGAACGACACAAAGAGAGGGAGGCAGAGCGGGCAGGGAACCACCTTAGCCCTGCTGCTGGCAAATCTCTGTGCGACCCTTGGGGGGAGGGAGGCAGCAGGCCCCTGTGCACTGCCCAGGGTGGGGGCAGCATGCAGAGTTGCCTCTCCCCAGCCAGGTGCACACAGAGAATGCCAGCAGCCGGCCCCTTCCGGGAGTGGCATGGAGCCACTGGCCAACGGCATGGAGGCTGCCTGCCTGCGCCTTGCTGTGCCACCGGCCGGGACTCAGGCAGGTTGTCAGATGAGATCTGTCCTGCATTTTGGGGGCTCCGTGCCATCGCACAGTCTGTTTCATGGTAAATCTGCTCCTGCGTATGTCTGCCGGAGCTGGGAATTACACCTCCCAAATGCTGTAACCTAAGTGACTTGCCTGATGTCACACAGCAAGTCTGGTAGAGCCAGGAATCTAAATCAGATCTCCTGAGTGAGTGCTTTAACTGCAAGACCATCCTTACTCTTAAATCAACTAATGATTAAGAGACCGTCAAGCAGAACTAGAAAACATTTAAAATTCCCAGAGCAGATAGCCAATTGTATAGGCTAAGCCCCACCATTCACACAGTAAGGGTAATGGCAAGAACTCAGCAAGAGTCACTGTTACTTTCTATGTTTACATTTACCTTTTTCAAATTTCCTGCCAAAATACTCTTTTGGTTTAGAGTAATACCATAATAAATATATGAAATGTCCTTTCCCCTTCACCTCCTTGCCCATGTTTCAACAAGTATCCAGCAGTTGTGTTCCACATTTCTTTATATTACTGTGGTATCTCATATAGTCCAAAAATATTTTTTTGCTGAATTACAGAAAAAACAAGTGATTTTTTTACTACAATAACTTAAGACGACTAGAGAAAAACACACATGAGTTTTGTGTCACTTTTTCCCAATCTACATGTAGAAAGTAAATGTTTTCATTTAGGTATGAGCAGCAGTACTTTCAGCAACAGTCAGGAGCCCAATTTTGTACAACTCTCAGAGCAAACAAAGGCAGCCTCAAAACTGTTCATCATGTTAAGAGTCAGCAGAACAAGCAAAGGATGTGATGTTCTGCTCCTCTGCTTCCAGCAAATGCTTCATTCTCTGGAGAGCAGAAATTCTGATTTCACCAAAGAACTCTGCAGCAATCCATTTATATTCCAATTTTCTCTCCATGTCTTTGGAGACCAATTATCCCATTTTCCTTCTTCATGCAGATTATGGGAACCCACTGGGCTCTAGGAATTGTAGGAGAGGGCAAGTTTACAGTCTGAGGCCTAAAAAAGATCACTTTTCCATGATCCTCTCCTGAGAAACTGTCAGTGGACAAAGGCCATGTCTACACTGCACACCTCTTGCAGTGGCATGTAGGGTATGTGTAGCTACACGCTGCAATGAAAAGCAGGTGTCAATGAAATCACAATTGACTCAGAGCTCTCAGATTTGAAGGTAACTATTTCCACCTCTCAGTAAAATAGGATCATACGTAGTTCTCTGAAGTCAGTTCTGACCATTCCTAACTCATGTTCCCATTTGGAGTGGGATCAACACTCAGTTTTCACCACCTCTGGAACTAGTAGCCAACCACTTCTAGTGACAGTGGTGTAGTTTTTTTTTTTTTTTTTTTTTACTAACTAGATGATTTGTCCTTCAAAGAAAATTCCCCTCAAGGAATGTGATTAAAATTCTAAGTTAATTGTTCTATTTCAGAGTCTAGGGCAATCAAAATAAATTCATCTTCTAGTTAACAGATAATGTTTACAATAATCACGCCGGGATTCAAGGGTATCAGCTGCATTCCTTCCTTCTGACTTTTTCTGGAGTTCTAGGTAGCAGCCTTGACAGCAAGAAGATTTCAGCTAGAGACATTACTTTTTACTACTATTTATTTATTCTTATTTAACAGCCTCATGTACCTCCGTGACCCCCTTTGAAAAGATTAGTACTGGGTGACCTCATCCTAAATTTATGCCCACCCAACAACCTGGGACCATAAGGTACAAGTTGATTTAATAGTATCTTCCTCACAGGGATATTAGCCATCCCCAGCTTATAGGAGGAGGACCGGAGAAGAGGCCCATCCGCTATTTAGGCAGTTTTGGAAGCTAAGGGAGGCCATTTTGGGTATAAGATTGCCGCTGCAGAGCTCTCTTCCCACAAACCACAGGAAAAAAGTGGTCCAAGTTCTCAAAGACAACACAACTACCACATATGTGTTTGCCTTGCCTCTGTCAGGAATTAGAACAATGATGCAGAAAAATGGAGGTTCCCTAAGTGGTTTCTGAATTTTATCAGAATATAATCATGTCTTCCAGTTAGTTTGTTTGGGATGTTTCTTTGTTTAATACACAAAGCAGCACAGCAATTCTGAGGTATGTTATGCAGAGCACCAAATCCTTTGCATCAAAAAGTATTATGCAAAAGCACCAAACCCTTCTGGAAATCATCCTAGTTCGAGGTTTTTGGCAAAAAGTCTAAGGTGAAGCAATTTTTGCCCCGAAATTATTTAAACAATTTAAGTTTTACATTTAAATCAGCACTAGAGACACATGATACTCATTCTGCCAGAATAGCAACCACTTCCAAGATTTCTCTCTGAAAATGTATTTATTATAGATATTTGTCAGATTGCCACTTGTCACTTTTACTCAATATTACTATTTCATAACTGGAGCCAAACTGAATGCTCATTTCAGTGAAGTAGTCCTCCAGTGTTTAATCAGCTAACCACTTTTCAAGTAGTATTTCTGAGGAATATTGCCACTTGTTCATCTCTTGTAGTGTAGATCTGCATAGGTAATTTCAGGTTGGGGAAAAATTACTTGCATATGGAATTCTCTGAACATATTTTCTTTGCACAACCACACTGACCCCCTTTCCTTCCCTACTTCTTCAGATTTGTACAACTAGTTTAGAAGAGGCAGGGAGGAACCAAAGGTGGTTATGGGATAGTACCTTTTATAACCATGTTGGAACATCTGAACTGTAGGACAGCATTTACATTACTTTAAAATAGTTCTGGGATAATAAAGCCTAGCAAATGACTCTTACAGTGGGAATGTGAAGAGGCAATATATTTTGAGAGCTCGGTACTGGCAAGTAACCCTTAATTGTTTGAATTTTTTTTATTATTATTATTACAAACAGATTAATATGTTATTTCCAGCAAGATTATCTCAAATCCCTAAAGTTCCACTTTAGCTAATATCTTGCAAGCTATATTATTTAAATGAGATGGGCATATAGTTACTACATTTATCTCCTCTCAGTCTCAAGTGTTATAAGTGCACTCTTGTGAGAAACAAGCAGTAAACCCTCTTGAAGGCTGTACTAAAAGTGTTTCCTAAATTTTCAAACATTTGAAGGAAAATAGAAGTTGAGACGTCATTTAACATGCCTGTCTTTCTACAGCTCAAATCAATTTAATACCAATTCCAGAGCTGCAACTGATTGACCTACATTATCTTTCTGGGAACTTAATTACCTTAGCAAATATATTTTTCAGAAAAAAAATCATTCAGTTGGCATTGGCAGGGTGACTGACTATTCTTTTCTGATACAGATTTTCATTTGAAGATATAAAATATTTCATTAACATTATCAATGGCTCTACTCAAACCTTTTTTCAACAGGTCATAGCATGTCCATTTTATTGTTATTTTGCTTGTTTTTTCTATAAATTAAAGTTTCCCTGCGTTTTCTCTCAATTCAAAAATTCATGCTTTACTACAAATAATGAAAACAGTTTAGATTTTCTTTCCTTACAGGCCTCAGGTCTAGTTTTCATCAGTTGTGTTAATAATTATTAATGAGGCAGAAACTTTAAGGAACCTAGGAGGGAAGCACTTAGAAGTCCTGAGGAAATTCCTCTACAGAACATCCAGGGCTGAAAAGAACCAGAAGGGAGCTCCATTATAAAATTCTACCACATCCCTTTTCGACAAACTCAAAAATAGAGTGAAGAATTCTTAGCTCCAGTCATCCCTGCCCAAGTATCAAAAAGAGGAACATTGCCCATGTTTTGCAAAACCTTGAAATGATGGCAACCTGGAAAAGACCTTGTTTGAAAGGCCAGGATTTTGTATTACTGGCACTGGGTGCCAATCTCTATAGCAAATATTTGCTTGGTGGTGTTCTCAATTATCCTATCACCAATGAGCCAAATCTCACAATAAGAGATGGGCAGATTTCCTTTAGCCTTCATGAGGCAAGACAGATGGCAGTTTGACTGGGCCAACCTAATATGCAACTTAGTTTTCCTGGTACACAGTGGATCTGACAAATAGCAGGAAGTTTTGATGCTTTCTGTAACGATGCTTTGCTTTTCAAGACTTTCTTATTAGTTGACATAGATGGCTAACGCTATGCTATTGATAAAGAGAGACTTAACTGACAAAGAACAGTTTGAGACTTCTCAGGGATAGCACAGGAGTAGCTTATCTATTACAGATCAAGTGCAGCAGCTGCCTCTGTGTCTTCTCTTCTTAGAACCATAGTTTAACCCTACACCTAAACCAAAAAAAAAAAAAAAAAAAAAAACACACCTGCACTTGAAGCATAAACAAGAGTACAACAAAAAAATAAAATCCAACAGAAGTCCAAAACCCTTTACCTCATGAGTGCAGGGCTCACCCCAGGTAGCTCAGGGACTCTCAGAAGTCTTTTGCCAAACAAAAACTTACCCCACTCTGAGGCTCTGTACACAACTCCCTGCCTCCTCCACAGACCTTTAAGAGGCTTATTCTGACACCTCGTCCAGGCAGTTCTTCCCTGTCTCCCTCTCAGCTAAAGACCCTACAGCAGGTCATGGCCAGTCATCAGTCACTGGAGAGCCCAGCACATTTTTGCTTGGCCACCTCACCACTCAGTGGTTTAGGACGACTTATTTTAAAGAAGCCAGCAGAATGACAAACTAGCTATGCTTCAAAGTTTCAAATACCTTAAGTATTGAGTAATGTCTACTTAAACTACATAAAAACATATTTATATTGCATTTATGGTTGCAATATCCATGTGATGAACACCACCACCATACAATATATCATGCACATTTTACCACATCAGCAACAGTCTGTCCAATAATCCCTCTCTAATGAGACTACTTGTAACATTCTAAACTTTTGAACAGCTTTACACAGCTGCCTTTCCTTCTTATGTGGAATTTCCCTGTGTAATTATACTGGTCTACAATAAAGAGCAATCCTATAAAACAACTACAAATTTATGGTTTGGTATTTGGCAAACTATCAATGGTAGAAATGGATGTTTTATAGCATTGAAGCACTGGGAATTCCCCCTTTCCAAAATAATTTGTCATTTATTTTTAGCCCTTATTGTGTGTGAGATAGACATTAAAATAATATTAAGATGATCTATAATAACTTTTTAGAATATACATTATTAGAGGCTTCTAAAATGAGTTAGCTATAATTTTCCTCCCCTTCGAAGACCTGGTATCTTGGTAGCCTGGGAGATCACAAACGATACAATATTTTATTGGCACTATTTTTTGTAAAGGTGGTTTGTTTGTTTTTTGAAGACTTTCTAGAGTTTTTCTGGAAAATAGGTGGCTTAAACCAAATACACACTTATATGGCGAGGTATAAAGGTTTTACTGCCACTGCATAATCTACTCATAGTATTCCAACTCATGAATAATAAAAGTCATTCCAAAATCATACTGACAGAACATTTCTATCTCAACTAACCATCATAAGAACATAAGAACGGCCATATTGGGTCAGACCAATGGTCCATCTAGCTCAGTATCCTGTTTTCTGACAGTGGCCAATGCCAGTTGTTTCAGAGTGAATGAACAGAACAAGAAAATTACTGAGTGATTCATCCCATCATCCACTCCCAGGTTCTGGCAGTCAGAGACTAGGGATACCCAGAGCATGGGGTTGCATTCTTGACCATCTAATAGCCACTAGTGGATCTAGTCTCCATGAATTTCTCTAATTCTTTTTCTAATTCAGTTAGTTTTGGCCTTCACAACATCCTCTAGCAACAAATTCCACAGGCTGACTGTGCATTGTGTGAAGTACTACTTGCTTTTGTTTGTTTTAAACTTGCTGCCTCTTAATTTCACTGGCTGACCACGAATTCTGCGTTATGTGAAGTAGTAAAAGACAGTTACCTTTTCTGTTACTGGTGTTCTTCAAGATGTGTTGCTCATGTCCCTTTCATATCAGGTGTGTGTGCTTGCCACATGCACCAGTGCCGGAACTTTTTCCCTCAGCAGTATCCATAGGGGACTGACTCTGACACTCTCTGGAGCGGTGCCCACATGGCGTGGTGTAAGGAACGCCCCTGGCTTCCCCAGTCCCTCCTCAGTTCCTTCTTGCCGGAAACTCCGACAGTGGGGAAGGAGGGCAGGTTGCGGAATGGACATGAGCAACACATCTTGAAGAACACCAGTTACGGAAAAGGTAAATGTCTTTTCTTCGAGTGCTTCCTATGTCCATTCCATATTAGGTGACTCCCAAGCAATACCCCTGCAGGTGGGGAGGAGTTAATGGACATGTAGATTACAACACAGCTCTGCCGAACTCAGCATCATCTGTGGCTTGCTGAGTGATGGCATAATGAGCGGTAAACGTGTGAACAGAGGACCACATTGCGGCTCTACAAATATCCTGGATAGCAATGTATGCCAGAAAGGCTACCAAAGACGTCTGCACTCTCATTGAGTGGGCTCTGACAATCGGCGGCAGTGGAACCCCCACCAGGTCCTAATGCACGAGGTGATCCAATTGGAAATCCTCTGCAAGGACACCGAGCGACCCTTCATCCTATCCGCTGTAGTGATGAAGAGTTGAGTCGATTACGGAAAGGCTTAGTACGTTCTAAGTAGAAAGCCAAGCCTCCCTGAACGTCCAGGGCATGAAGATGCCTCTCCTCACTGGTCTTGTGTGGTTTGGGACAGAACACTGGGAGGAAGATGTCCTGGTTCAGATGGAAGGTGGAGACCACCTTTGACCGGAAGGCTGGGTGGGGCCACAACTGAACCCTTATCTTTGTAGAAGACTGTGTATGGAGGTTCTGAAGTCAAGGCTTTACTTTCAGAGACTCGTCTTGCCAACGTCACCGCCACCAGGAACACGACCATCTACAAGAGGTGGGAAAGGGAGCAGGAACCCAGCTGCTCAAAGGGTGGGCCAGTGAGCCTAGAGAGGACCAAGTTAAGATCCCACTGTGGGACAGGGGCCCGTACCTGCGAGAAGAGTCTCTCAAGCCCCTTCAGGAATCTGACTGTCATGTCATGAGAAAACACCATCTGTCCTTGGATCAGAAGGTGAAAAGCGGAGATGGCTGCGAGATGCACTTGAATGGAAGTGTGCGCCAGGCCCTGGTTCCTCAACTGGAGCAAGTAGTCCAGGACAGCCTGTATGGAGGAATGTAAGGGAGAGATGCCCCATTCAGACACCCAGCAGGAAAACCTCGTCCACTTGGCCAGGTAAATCAGTCTAGTTGAGGGCTTCCTACTTTCCAGGCGGACCTATTGGACTCCTTCCGAACAGGTCCGCTCCTCCAGGTTCAGCCACACAGACAGGTGGAGAGACCTGATAGGTTGGGGTGTAGGAGTTGACCGTGGTCCTGTGACAGTAGGTCCGGTCGGTTAGGCAGGGGCCAGGAAGGGGGCGCTGACAGGTTCATGAGCGTGCTGAACCAGTGCTGGTGAGGTCACGTTGGGGGTTCATGATGACCTGTGCCTTGTCTCGCATGATCTTTGCCAGGGCTCTGTTGATGAGTTGAATCAGAGGGAATGCATACATCAGGCTTCCTGAGCACGACAGGAGGAAAACATCGGAGAGGGAGCCCTTTCTCAGACCTTGCCAAGAACAAAACTGGTGGCATTTCCTGTTCTGTCTGGCAGCGAACAGATCCACTTGGAGAGTTCCCCATCTTTGGGGGATCATGCAGGCTACCTCTGGATGGAGCGACCACTAGTGGTCAGAGGAGAAGTCCCTGCTGAACTGGTCCGCCAGCGTATTCCTAATGCCAGGAAGGTGACAAGCTTCCAGGTGGATCTCGTGGCTGATGCAGAAGTCCCAGAGACAGAGTGCCTCCTGACAGAGAGCCGATGAGCGTGCTCCCCGTTGCCTGTTTATATAGAAGATTGAGGCTGTGTTGTCTGTCAGGACTCGTACCATCTTGCCCGACAGGTGGGGCAAGAAGACTCTGCACACCAGATGGACTGCTCGGAGCTCTCTGACATTTATGTGCAACCACATCCCCTGAGTCTAGAGGATGCCGGTATGTGCCCCCCCAGCAAAGGTCCAAGGCGGCCAACACCAACTTGATTGAGTGCTGAGGGTTGTCAAACAGAACCCCCTCCAGGACTGTCCTGCGGGCGGTCCACCATCACAGCAAGATAAGTATCACCTGGGAAATGGTAACGATCTTCTCCAGGGGGGTCTCGGGACTGGGAATAGACCATTGCCAGCCATTGCTGCAGGGGCTGCATCCGGAGCCTGGCATGGTGGACCACGTAAGGGCACGCTGCCATGTGACCCAGGAGACGCAGACAGACCCTGGCTGTAGTCAGAGGGAATGCGGAGACTTCTGTGATGAGGTTTGCCATTACATAGAACCTTTCCAGCAGCAGGAATGCCCTAGCACAGGTCAAGTTGAGGACTGCTCCGATTAACTCTATCCTCTGCATTGGCACGAACGTCAACTTTTTGTCATTTACCAGAAGGCCCAGAGAGTGGCACGCAGCTTGAAGCACCACAACATCCCTTTGGACTTGAGACCTGGAGCTGCCCTTGACAAGCCAGTTGTCGAGGTACGGGTAGATCTGGATACCCCGGCGCCTGAGGTAAACCGCTACTACTGACATGCACTTGGTAAACACTCTCGGTGCTGTTGCCAGGCCAAACAGGAGGACCGCAAACTGGTAGTGGTGGGGCCCCACTGTAAACAGGAGGAAGTATCTGTGTCCTTGAAAGATCGCTATGCGGAAGTATGCGTTTTTCAAGTCGAGGGTGGCATACCAGTCTCCAGGATCCACAGAGGGGATAATAGAAGCTGGGGAACCCATGCAGAACTTTAGCTTCTTTCGGTACTTGTTGAGGTCTTGCAAGTCCAGGATGGGCCACAGACTGCCCTTGGTCTTTGGGATTAAAAAGTACAGAGAATAGAACCCCCTGTTCCTGTACTCAAGAAGAATATCTTTTATTGCACCCAGCTGTAGCAACCCCTTTACCTCCTGCACGAGTTGACTTTCGTGAGAGGGGTCCCTGAAAAGGGATAGGGAAGACAGGTGGGACGGGGGCAAGGTGGATTTGATTTAAATCACTAGGCAGGAAGACTATTTAATCATGGATTTTTACATAAAAGTGTATTCTTGTTGGCTGTTACAACCTTATCTACTCAGAGATAGATGTAGGTTTCATTTTTAGAAGGTACACACTATACATTTTTAAAGTGATTTATTTTGAAAACTTTTCAGATTAGTTTTACAGCTATATTAGAAAATGAATGATTGTTTGGTTATTTCATTTACCAACGGTAACTGAAGCACGTATTTATGAAGTCATTGGGAGGTGAACTATCTCCAGTTTAACAAGTTAATCATTAATATTTGGTTTCAGAGTAGCAGCCGTGTTAGTCTGTATTCGCAAAAAGAAAAGGAGTACTAGTGGCACCTTAGAGACTAACCAATTTATTTGAGCATAAGCTTTCGTGAGCTACAGCTCACTTCATTGGATGCATTATTAATATTTGGAGGATTTTCTTGCCTGGCTGTATTAGGAGGAAAACATCACCAGACAGACATTTAAATTGTTTTATTTAAATAAAACAACAACGTTATGTACTCTTGATTTTTTTCTTCAACAGCAAACATAATATTTTAACAAAACAAGCATATGAATTTTTGAATTTAAACAGTTTTTTAAAATCAGGTTTGTTTTTGTTAAAATTGTTAATTAAAATAGTTAAATGAAATAATTAAAAAAAAACAAATTAAATTAAATGGACTATGTCAGCCAGCTCAAAGGTAACTGAAGCAAATATTTATGAAGTCATTGGGAGGTGATCTTCAATTCAGAAAGTTAATCATCAATATTTGGAGGATTTTCTTGCCATGCTGTATTAGGAGGAGAACATCACCAGACCTTGCATTTCTTTGTTGCACTGTTTGCATTTTGCACACATGCCTGTCTTAAGGAACTTCACTAAAATATTCCCAAACTGGGTCTCTTTTACGGCCTGCTGCCATTATAGGTTTTCACTTCTAGTGAGAGAATGGTATGGTAAATCTCAAATCAATGAAGGCTACACTCAGAAAGACCTCAAGACTTCTGGAATATGCTGCTCAAAGACGTTTCACTTTTGTTTCTACTGCCTGTCCCTCCCTTCTCACATTTATCTCCAGACTTCTTCTCCTTGTCCAGATCTAGTCCACCCCCAACAACCTTCTATTCATTGAACTTTTTAAAACATTGTACTTTTAGAGAAAGTTAAGGGATTGACAATGTGTACACAAATTTGCAGAGGGATAATAGGGTTGAGGTCTGTTATTTCTCACCTCTATATATTTAGATATTTATTTAAAAACATTTTTGCTGTTAGCAAGCATGTTATCTCTGAAGAGACAAATCCACAGTTTGAGAACTGCAAAAATAAGCATCTCGGATGGTATCTTCTAGACTGAGCACTGAGTCCCACTGCGTAGATTGAAAGATTAACCTAAATAATCTATACAGGAGCCCCCGGAATCCCATAAGATTGGGTCCCTAATCCATGAACTACTGGAAATCATTTACAAAACTTTTCTTAAACATTACATGAATATATTGTCTCATACTATAGAATTAGAATTTATAATCCCTATTCCATGGTGAGATATCTTTGAGCTATAATCAGGGCCGGCTCTATGTTTTTTGTCGCCCCAAGCTCCAAGAGCGCAACTGCCCAAGCAAAAAAGGATGGCCAGAATGCTGCATATGCTTGGTTTGATGGTGCCTAAAGCTGGTCCTGGCTATAATGTATCTTAATTAAAAATATCTTCAGATCGGTTTTTTTGATAAAATGCTTTTTGAGGAAAAAATACGATTTTTATTTATTTATTTTATTTTTTTTAAAAAAAACATTGATTTTTATCCACCCTGGAAAGGGCGGGTAAAAAGGAACTATAGGGTATAACCCTGTTCCACTGTGCTGAGAACCCAGTGGTCCGAGGTTACAGCCTTCCGACGGGGAAGAAGAGGGAAAGGCGGTTGGAGAACATTGGGAAAAATGGATCTGGGGAATAGTATGGTAGGTCGCCCTCGGGCGTACCCTCAAAATGACCATTTGGCCCTCTGCTTATTCTAGGTCGAGCCCAACTGAGAAGAGGGTGGAGGTGGGTGGCTCAGACGGTGCTTGTAGCCCTTGGCTTGTTTATGGGACTGGTCCTGCCGAGTCTGGTTCCCCTGGCCCTAAGGCTACTGCGGTTTCAACTGCTTATGCGCCGGGGCTGGGACATAGAGACCCAGGGTCTTCAGAGTGGTGCAGGAGTCCTTGAGGCAATGCAATTTTCTGTCTGTTTGCTCTGCAAATAGGGCCCAGCCGTCGAAGTGCAGGTCCTGCATAGACGCCTGGGCCTCGGTGGACAGCCCAGAGAGAAGCAGCCAAGAGACTCACCACATGGAGATAGCGGAAGCCATAGTGTAAGCAGCAGCAATGTCTGACACCACCTGGAGGGCTGCCCTGGCTGCGGTCATGCCCTCATCGAGGATCCCTCGGAACTCCTTCCTGGAAGCCTCAGAGAGCAATTCTTCCAACTTGTTAAGTTTTGTTACTTTTATATATATATATATATATATATATATATATATAGCACTTTTATCCCAAGTGCTTTACAACAGTTAGCAAATGGTACAAACAACATTTGGAAAGATCATTAAGTGGTTCGATGAGACCCTCAGCAATTTTCAAGTGGTCTGCGAAAAAAAAAGTTTAAGAACCACTGGTATAAACTAATTTAATTCCTCTCATTTTGTATGTATAATTGGGATTATGTTTTCTATTGTGTATTAATTTGCATTTATCAACACTGAATTTCATCTGCTATTTTGTTGTCCAGTAACCCAGTTTTGTGAGATCCCTTTGTAACTCTTCACAGTCTGCTTTGTGCTTAACTATCTTGAGTAATTTTGTATCTGCAAATTTTGCCACCTCACTGTTTACCCCTTTTACCAGATCATTTATGAATATGTTGAACAGCACTGTCCCAGTACAGATCCCCGGGGGACACTGGTATTTACCTCTCTTCATTCTGAAAACTGACCATTTATTCTTTCTTCCTACAGCATATGAAGCTCTTGATTCATGAACTAATGTCCTACACCCAGCATTTCTAAGATATAATATACTATGCTCAAAACATAAATCGAACTACTTTCACATTTTATCAGAATTTTCTACACATCCTAAACTGATAACATTTAATTTGTATCAAACAAAGAGAAAAGGAGTACTTGTAGCACCTTAGAGACTAACCAATTTATTTGAGCATGAGCTTTCGTGAGCTACAGCTCACTTCATCAGATGTATACCATGGAAACTGCAGCAGACTTTATATACACACAGAGATCATGAAACAATACCTCCTCCCACCCCACTGTCCTGCTGGTAATAGCTTATCTAAAGTGATCAACAGGTGGGCCATTTCCAGCACAAATCCAGGTTTTCTCACCCTCCACCCCCCCACACAAATTCACTCGTTTTCTCACCCTCCACCCCCCCACACAAATTCACTCTTTTCTCACCCTCCACCCCCCCACACAAATTCACTCTTTTCTCACCCTCCACCCCCCCACACAAATTCACTCTTTTTCTCACCCTGCAACCTGAAGCAAATACTCACCAACAACCACATACCACACAACAGAACCACTAACCCAGGAACTTATCCTTGCAACAAAGCCCGTTGCCAATTGTGCCCACATATCTATTCAGGGGACACCATCACAGGGCCTAATAACATCAGCCACACTATCAGAGGCTCGTTCACCTGCACATCCACCAATGTGATATATGCCATCATGTGCCAGCAATGCCCCTCTGCCATGTACATTGGTCAAACTGGACAGTCTCTACGTAAAAGAATAAATGGACACAAATCAGATGTCAAGAATTATAACATTCATAAACCAGTCGGAGAACACTTCAATCTCTCTGGTCACGCAATCACAGACATGAAGGTCGCTATCTTAAAACAAAAAAACTTCAAATCCAGACTCCAGCGAGAAACTGCTGAATTGGAATTCATTTGCAAATTGGATACTATTAATTTAGGCTTAAATAGAGACTGGGAGTGGCTAAGTCATTATGCAAGGTAGCCTGTTTCCTCTTGTTTTTTCCTACCCCCCCTCCCCCCAGGTGTTCTGGTTTAACTTGGATTTAAACCTGGAGAGTGGTCAGTTTAGATGAGCTATTACCAGCAGGAGAGTGAGTTTGTGTGTGTATGGGGGTGGGGGGGATGTGAGAAAACCTTGATCTATGCAGGAAATAGCCCGACTTGATTATGTAAAGAGTTGTCACTTTGGATGGGCTAGCACCAGCAGGAGAGTGAATTTGTGTGGGGGGGTGGAGGGTGAGAAAACCTGGATTTGTGCTGGAAATGGCCCACCTGTTGATCACTTTAGATAAGCTATTACCAGCAGGACAGTGGGGTGGGAGGAGGTATTGTTTCATGATTTCTGTGTGTATATAAAGTCTGCTGCAGTTTCCATGGTAAACATCTGATGAAGTGAGCTGTAGCTCACGAAAGCTCATGCTCAAATAAATTGGTTAGTCTCTAAGGTGCCACAAGTACTCCTTTTCTCCTGCTGGTGCTAGCCCATCCAAAGTGACAACTATTTACATAATCAAGTCGGGCTATTTCCTGCATAAATCCAGGTTTTCTCACATCCCCCCCACCCCCATACACACACAAACTCACTCTCCTGCTGGTAATAGCTCATCTAAACTGACCACTCTCCAAGTTTAAATCCAAGTTAAACCAGAACATCTTGGGGGGGGGGGGGGGTAGGAAAAAACAAGAGGAAACAGGCTACCTTGCATAATGACTTAGCCACTCACAGTCTCTATTTAAGCCTAAATTAATAGTATCCAATTTGCAAATGAATTCCAATTCAGCAGTTTCTCGCTGGAGTCTGGATTTGAAGTCCGAAAGCTCATGCTCAAATAAATTGGTTAGTCTCTAAGGTGCTACAAGTACTCCTTTTCTTTTTGCGAATACAGACTAACACGGCTGTTACTCTGAAACCTATCAAACAAAGGTTAATTATAAAGGATGGTGTATACAGGGTAATAACTTTTTACAATATTTTCATTTTGTATGCATATGCAATATGAGAACATTCCAATATTATACTGGTAAATGCTGAAATTATGTACTCGGATGTAACCTAACAAACTTTTCTACAAAAAATGTCACTATACATATATACATGAATGAGTCAATTTGAAAAGACAGCTTGTTAGCTCTATCCCATTCCAAAAGTTTTAGCAAGACATGTAAGCTCTCTTCCAGCTTACTCTGAAGAAGTTGCTTAATTATTACAATTACACGGTAAGAATGGAAAGTAGTAGTTTAGTACTTTGGTGTTGAATGACCTTTCACACTATTCTATTACATGTTTTCATTTTAAAATATTTTTGCACAGTATTACTTTACTTGACTATTTCAAGTAAGAACTCTTTCACTCAACCTACTGTATTTAGTTATTACAGGAGCATGAAAAAATGGGTTTACTCCATGGTTAGAAGTTGATCTTGCAGCATATAAAGCAGGGGTCGGCAACCTTTTAGAAGTGGTGTGCCGAGTCTTCATTTATTCACTTTAATTTAAGGTTTTGCGTGCCAATACTACATTTTAACGTTTTTTAGAAGGTCTCTCTCTAGAAGTCTATATATTATATAACTAAACTACTATCGTATGTAAACAAGGTTTTCAAAATGTTTAAGAAGCTTCATTTAAAATTAAATTAACATGCTGATCTTACACCGCCCGCACGCTCAGCCCGCTGCTGGCCTGGGGTTCTGTTCACCTAGGCCGGTAGTGGGCTGAGTGGGGCCTGCACCCGGTACCCCGGCTGGCGAGGGGTTGGCAGCCAGAACCCCAGACTGGCAGCGGGCTGAGCGGGGCCAGTGGCCGGGACCCCAGACCAGCAGTAGGCTGAGCGGCTCAGCCCACTGCCACTCAGCCCACTGCCGGTCTGGGGTCCCGGCCCTGTCCACATAGAGTAGGTACCTACTTTCTCCCTGATTCTGGCCCATTCTCTTCCTCTCTCTGCACTGAGATGAGGGTGGGAGTGCCCTGAGAACAGGGCTGGGGGTGAAGGAGCAGGCTCGGGGTTGGAGTGCAGGGTCTGGCCAGGAGCTAGAATGAGGGAGGGGGTTCAGGGTTGGGGCAGGAGGTTTGGGTGTGGAGCGCTTACCTGGGCAGCTCCCATTTGGTGCGAGGGGTGCAGGTGTTTGTGTAGGAGCTCCCATTTGGTGCTCTGGGTGGGGATGTGGATGTGGGGGGTGCAAGAGTCAGGGCAGGGGGCTGGGTATGTGTGGGGGGTGCCGGAGTCAGGGCTGGGATTGTGCAGGGGTGAGGGCAGAGGGCTGGGGTGTTTGGGGGGTGCAGGGGTGAGGGCAGAGGGCTGGGGTCATGGAGGTGCTCCCAGCCGCCTGCCCTGAGCAGCTTACGGCAGGGGGCTGGAGGGGATATGCCGATTCCACCTGCTTCCCCAAGGTCCCTGGAGCAGAGAGCGTGCTGTGGCTCCGCTTTTCCTTCTCCCACTCCATAGCAGGGGCCATCAGCTGATCGGCCACAGGGCAGGAGAGAAGGAGGGGCAGGAACCCTGCACGCTGGGGGAAGAAGCGGGGGTAGTGGGAAGCTTGCCTGCCCTGCAAGGAGAGAGCGGTGAGTGGGAGCGGAGAAGAGTGGGCCGGGCTGGGCAGGATTTTTAATTGTATTAAAAATTGGCACGCGTGCCATAGGTTGCCAAACCCTAATATAAAGTAAGGAGAGACTGCCAGCCTTAAACTCATAAGCAATTCAGAGTTACAGCAGACCTTTCAAATTGCTGTAAACACCTGTTGCATTTAATTTTACTACCATATAGATCTCACTTATTTCCTGTGGCAAGCTTTATGAAGGATATTCAGCTCTATACAGGAACTGTTATAATGCATCATTAGTTTTATGCTGTTACATCCAGAAATCAATAAATTCCCTAAAGCAAATGCTGCACAGAAGGCAGACATTTATTAGGCCAGTTAAACAAGCCTGGTAACAGGGAAAAGGTATAAGCAATTCCTCCTCGAAATCTTCTGGTGCTCCGTTTGTGTCTTTGATGTCAGGAGGTTGATATTAGAAGTAATTTCTGTCCTAGCTAGCACAATTATAGTTTCTGCACTATTTAAGATTCGGGGTCACTGCTATTGAAGCTAAAAGAATAGTCTATTTCATTCTTGCACAATTGTCATTGCAATGCACCCAGCCCTTCACTAGAACTGCATAAATCTGAGTGATATCCAAACTAAATTCAATTAAAAATGTTTAATTATAATGCAATTAACCTTGACAGTTTCAATTTACTAAGCCATGACACAGATTAAGAATCTATTTCAAATATCCGATATTCCTTTTTGTAATTAACTGTAATTCATTCTTTAGAAAGAAACAATGTAAAAGGGTTGATAAATAGAACAAACTGTATCAAAGTGAATTGCATGCAGAGTCCACTTCTGTGATAATTTTCTTTTAATTCTGTTGTTCTCACACTATAAAATAAACACACATTGATTGCCACGCAAGGATGTTGCTAGCAATCAAATTGTTGCCCACCCCCCCCCAACTTCCCTGCAGTATACTCATAAATTCCCCTGGTAGATACATCATTATTAAGGTCCTAATTAATTCGCAATATTGAGGAAATTGTGGATTCCAGAGTATTAGGCTTTCACCGTAATTTTGCTTTAAATTAGCTTACTTTGCACAGTCCACAATTTTACGTACATTTTGAGGTTTGCAACACACTTTTTTCTCCACTAGTACATTAAATAATCTTGGAGAGTTTTGGGTAGGGCTCTAACTAGGGTGAGGCAAGCTGCGTATCCGCCCAGGGTGCACAGCCGGATGTGGCAGTGGTCAATGGAAAAATGACTAAAAAAACGGAAGGGGGTAGAACCCTGCAGCAGGCATGGTATTGCCACCCTTACTTCTGTGCTGCTGCTGGCAGAGGCTGCACTACCTTCAGAGCTGGGCAGCTGGAGAGTGGTGGCCGCAGGCCAGGCGCCCAGCTCTGAAGGCAGAGATGCCAAGAGTAGCAGCGCAGAAGCAAGGGTGGCAATATCATACTCGTTTCAGGGCTCTATCCCCTACTTTTTCTTCTTCATTCCCACCCCCCGTGTTCCACCCGTCCCCAGCTTTGCACCCTGGATGGCTGCCCCACACACCGTACCCTGGTTATGGCCCTGTAGTTGCATCAAATTGTCTGGTTATCAAAAACATTTGAAGGCATAACATAATAGTTGAGTGTTTATATCGTTCCAGCAAATTTTTCTTAAATACATCTACTGTGGCTTTTCCAAATTACTGCTTTTAATAGAGGTCTATTACTTTTCTGAGATTTTCCATATCTTGAACGCAATTATTTGAAGATCATCCTGTGATTCAGGTAAGGTCTTAATCATTATATATAAACATAATCACTAATGTAACAGGTATAGTTACTATTAACAGAGATCTAGCAGCATGTTAAAAGGAATATGGAGCTGAAAATGTCACCTCCAGGAATTTAAAATTGTACATCAAAACACAAATGATGGACACCAGCCTACAGTAAAGATAGTGGAAGCCTATCAAAATACAGCTTTGGTTAAAGATCTGTCAACTTGAATATTTTTTCAAGTTTAAATTTCTTTAAAAAAATGTGGTTTTCTAATAGAAACCCCTTTAAATCAGATATACTGAATTTTAAAAATATCTTTTAAAGAAGAAGTTTTTATAAGAGGAGATTACTCACCCTGTGCAGTAACTGACGTTCTTCAAGATGAGTGTCCCTGTGGGTGCTCCACTTCAGGTCAAGGTGCATCCCAGCGCCTTCGATCTGAGATTTCTACAGCAGTACGCCTACGGACTGCACATGTGCTGTGCCTGCTCCTTGAGCTGTCAGCGTTTGAATAGCGAGTGCATAGCCCGGGCTCCTCAGTTCCCTCTCTACAACCGTGTGCGTTACTAATTCCAAAGTAGAGGGGAGGAGGGGGGCAGTGGAGCACCCACAGGTATACTCATCTCAAAGAATGTCAGTTACTGCACAGGGTGAGTAACCTCCTCTTCTTCGAGAGATGTCCCTGTGGGTGCTCCACTTCAGGTGACTGAAAAGCAGTATCCCTTAGGATGGTTGGGACTTCGGATGAGGCAAGAAGGCTGTTGACAAGACAGCTCTACCCCATCTGGTGTCAGATGCTGCTGTGTGGATGAGAGCATAGTGATGAGTGAAGGTAAGATTCAATGCCCAGTAGCTGCCTTGCATATGTCAGACAGTGGGACATTACGGAGAAAGGTCGCGGAGGTGGAGACAGCTCTGGTAAAGTGGGTTCTAATTGACATAGGAGGCTGTATTTGCTTGAGTTGGTAACAAAGGCGTATGCAGTCAGCAATCCATTTGGAAAGTCTCTGTGTAGAGATAGCATTTCCTTGTGAGCGCTGAGTAGTAAAGACAAAAAGTCTGGGGGTTTTCCTAAACTGTTTTGTTTTATCCAGGTAAAATGATAATGCTCTGTGAACATTAAGAGTGTGCATTGTCATTTCAAAGGCGTTAGCATGAGGTTCTGGGGAAAATGTTGGAAAGTGTATAGGTTCACTGAGGTGAAAGGAAGAGTGTATCTTAGGTAAGAACCTTGGATGCGTTCAGAGTGTGACCTTATCGCAGAAGAACATGGTATACGGAGGGTCCGCCATAAGCGCCCCCACTTCTCCTACTTGTCTGGTAGACGTGACTGCTATGAGGAAGGCAGTCTTCATGGATAGGAGGAGAAGGGAGCAGGTAGCCATCAGTTCAAAGGGTGTATCCATCAGGGCTTTGAGGACTAGGTGTAAATCCCAAGGTGCAGCAGGCGGTTTCACGTCTAGGTATAACATCTGGATACCCTTCAGGAACCTTTTGGTGATTGGATGGGCAAAGACCGTTACGTTGTCAATCTTATGGTGGAAGGTGGTGATTGCCGCGAGGTGGACCTTGAGTGAGCTTGTGGAGAGGCCAAGTGTAACAGGTAATCCAGTATCAGTGGGAGTGAAGCAGAAACTGGAGAAGTCTGCTTGTCAGCGCATCAAGATGTGAACCGTTTCCATTTATGCAGGTAGGTAGTGTGCGTGTGTGTGTGTTCTGCTGTGTAGCAAGACAGTGCATACTTGGTCCGAACATGTTACCTCCGCATTACAGACCCATTAATCATCCAGGCCCTCAGGTGGAAACGTTGTACGTTGGGGTGAAATAGTTGTCCCCTGTGTTATGAAAGAAGGTTGCTGAGTGGGGGAAGGGGAATAGGTGGCTTGACCAACATGCAGGAGGAAGGGGTACCACGGTTATCTGGCCCACGCTGGGGCTATGAGAATGATGTTGGCTCTGTCTGTGCGTATCTTCTGAATTACTCTGTCTCACAGAAGCATTGGTGGGAACGCATACATGAGAGTTTCAGTCCAAGGGAGCATAAAGGTGTCTCCCCAGGCCTACTCTGGAGCAGAATGTCGGGCATTTGTTTGTTTGTTGCTGTGGCAAGTGGATCCAGTTGGGGATAACTCCAGGTCTGGAAAATGTTGGAAAGAATGGTGTTGTTGAGTTCCCACTCGTGCTGTATGGGGAACGATTGGCTGAGCTTGTCCACGGTGGTATTCTGAGAACCTGGCAAGTACAAGGAGGAGATATGGATCTTGTGTTGAAGGCACCAGTTCCAAAGTTTTACCGCCTCTGCGCAGAGGGAGTGTGACCGGGCTCCCCCCATCTGTTGACATAAAACATGCATATGATGTTGTCGGTCATTATTCAAATTCGGCAGTTTTGGATGATGGGAAGGAAATGGAGACAGGCATTGCGTACGGCCCGGACCTCTAGCAAATTTATGTGAAGCCTGGTTTCTGAAGTGGCCCAGAGACCCTGAGTGGTGAGGTGTCCGATGTGGGCTCCCCATCCTGTGAGGGATGCATCTGTGGTGATGGTAATTCAAGGGGGATCTCGTCAGAAGGGAATCCCGGTGCAGAGGTTGATGGGAGAGGTCCACCAGACAAGCGAGTCCTTGACTTTCTGGGGCATAGTTAGTAACTGGTTTAGCCTGTGCTTGTTTGGTTTGTATACCATGGCTACCCAACCCTGAAGGCATCACATGTACAGGCGAGCATTTGCAACCACAAATGTGCAAGTAGCCATATGTCCTAAGAGCTGTATGGAGTCTTGGACTGCAGTCTGTGGGCTGGCATGTATCTGGGTAATAAGGATGCCCATTGTGTGGAATCTGTCCTGGGGGAATTGAGGTGGGTGCCGATGAAGACGATTTGTTGAGTAGGTTGTAAGGTAGATTTGTTTTTGTTTATTTGCGTGCCCAAGGTGCGGAAGCAGTGAAGGGTTGCAAGAGTTGCGTGGTTTGCTTCTAACTGAGTGGGAGACTTGAGGAGACAACTGTTCAGGTAAGGAAATATGAGAATTTCTTCTTTCCTGAGATGTGCTATTATAACTGCTAGAATCTTGGAGAAGACACGTGGTGCAGCGGAAAGGCCAAATGGGAGGACTTTGTACTGGTAGTGTTGCGCTCCCACAGCAAACCTGAGGAAATGTCGATGGGCAGGGTGGATAGAGACATGGAAGTGTGTGTCTTGGAGGTCGAGGGTTGAAAAACAATCTCCTTGTTCCAGCATTGGAATTATCATTGGGAGAGTAACCATTCGGAATTTCTGTTTCTTGACAAAATTTTTAAAACATTGAAGATCAAGGATGGGGCGCCAACCACCATTTTTCTTTTCCATCAAGAAGTAGTGGGAGTAAAACCTTTTCCCTCTGGGTTGAGGGGGTAACTCCTCTATTGTTCCGAGATGTATGAGATGTTGTACCTCCTGACAGAGCAATTGTTCATGGGAAGGATCCCTGAAGAGGGACGGGGTGGGAGCGAGGTAAGGAGAGGAAGGAGATGGCATAACCCAATCTGATAATTTCCAGGACCCATCTGTCCATAGTGATGGTTTGCCAGTTGGCCAGGAACGGACGCAAACGGTATAAAAAAAAATGGTTGGTTGGAGTTGGTGCTGGAGAGGGTGCGAGGTTTTCCATACCCTCGACCAAGACTTCAAATTTGTTTATTTGGGTTAGGAGGGTGGGTTGCTGTTGTTAGCAGAGGGCGACGTTGTTGGTTCCTGGGCCTGTGTCGTTGTTGCGTATCATAGTGTCTGAAAGGTGGATGTTGCACAAAGGTATGGTAATGTGGTTGTTGGTATGGCTGATATCTATATTGTCTCTTCTTTGAGGCAGGTGTTTGGATGCATAAGGATCGGAGTGTGCCACAGGAGCCCTTCATAGAGTGAAGGACCTCATTGGTCATAGAGATGAAGAGCTTGTCTCCATCGAAAGAGAGATGCTTTCCTTTTGCCTCTGGAGGGTGTCACAGAGGTTTGCTGGGTCAGACGCAGGTCTGAGGGAGTTTTCCAGGAGAAACATTGTAACCCTGAGCTCCCTGTCCTTGCGGGTCCGCGCTTTTAATTTGTTACAGTGGATGCATTTTTGGGGTACACGAGACTCCCCCAAACAGCATATGCACTGTGAATGCCCATCTGAGATGGGGATGGCATCCTTACATGAGGCACATCTCTTGAAGCCTGGGGAGCCACGCATCTCCGAAACCACAGAGGCTGCTGGTTTTTTTGGTTTTTTTTTAAATAAATGTATCAGCTAATGTAACTTATCACTCTAATGACTGAAACTAAACAAACTGAGAAACAAACTAACTTGTTTCTAGTTAGAAACAAACTAACTAGAAACAAAGAGCACTGCTAAACTCCATCTCTAGCTGGGGACAGTAGTGAAAGAATTGAGGAACTCAGTCTGCGCACGTGCTATTCAAACACTGACAGCTTGAGAGGGAGGCACAGCACGTGCGCAGCCCGTAGGGGTACGGCTCTAGAAATCTCCAGTCGAAGGCGCTGGGACACACCTTGACCTGAGGTGGAGCACCCACTGGGACATCTCTTGAAGAACAGTTTTTCTGCTCCATGATGAAATCTTATAGGGCCTAATTTAACTACCATGGAAGTATTGTTGACATCCATCAATTTTACTGGGAACAGAATACGGCTGAGAGAGCAAATGAATGTGCTGGGCTTATCCATATCCTATCCATATACACAGCTGCCAGCTGCTGCTTCCGTTCCAGACTTTCTGATAACAAGTCTTTCACAAAACAAGGAGAAGAGTGTACACATGAGCTCCTCCAGGGGAGTGCATGACAGTCATGTGCCAGATTAGCAGATGCGAAAGGAAGTGAAACCAACTAACAAAAATTAAATTGAGCATATACAAGTGCTATCAAAATCCACAATCTCAAAAAATTGAGAACAAGGCTTCCCCCCACCTTCTAACTTTTCAGATACAGTCATCTTAGGGCTTACTTATGTCCACTGCTACCTCACTAGGTATGAATATTTGTAACAAGTACTAACACAAAAGTCCCAGTTCACCAGTGTCATTCAAGTCTTATGTCATTTGACTTGCACCAACGTAAAATGGGTTTAACACAATGGTGAATAAAGCCCTTACATGTGTTTAGTACATATTGCAAATACCCGTGACATAAGAGTGGAATGGTCCAACTCTGCTAAATCACACTTCCGTCTGAAAATATTGCGTTTACTGTAGACAAGTAACCCCTACATTTATTGTATGTGAAAGAAGTTTGACTTAAGAAATGGAGTATTTTTCCTGTTTATATTGTACATTTGACAGCACTCTATTTTTGTATCAGTAGAATGGCCTGGGTATAAAACTGGAGTGATGTAGTGGTGAATCAGGCTCTAACTTTCTAAAAGAAAGGCATTAATCTTCAGATGGAGGAAATGTTGGCATAAATGCCTCAACTTGATTATATGTTAAATAGGTTTCTGAACATTTTAAAAAGCAAACTAAGCATGTGATTTTTAGCTCCACTTCTCCTGGCAACAAAACTGAAAAATAATGTTCGTACCATATTTTTTAAGATGCACTGGAAGGACCCAACAAATTATTTTAGGAGGATTCCACCAATATCTTAGATGCCTTTATTCATTAGTTGAAAGGGTTTAAAATAGCAAAAAACAATCACTACAGAAAATAAATTGTGTGTGTGTAGACCATATTTAGATAAGATAGAGATGTTATACAAAACTGACATAAAATGTCAAACCAATAATTAGCAATACTGAGTTTCAGATTCCTCTATAGACTTTTTAGAAATATATATGTGTTTATATAGTTCATTCAGAATCAATAGTGCTCAAAATGGCATTATCCTGAACTAGATTTCTCCTGATTAAATTTTGAGGGTCTCATCTTACAGCCTCTTTGTGCACAGTACCACACACTGAAGAAAATGACAGCAGTGGTGTTCTGTGCTCATAGCACACAACTTAAGGAAGATGTTATTGAGGATATAAAAAAACCCACCAAATATGAGAGAGACAATTTAAAACTGCTATATCAGAACAGCCTGTGGATCCACTGTCTGGTAACCTGTCTCAGCAGATGCTTCAAAAACGGTGGGGTGAGGAACCTCAGAAAAACAAAATAGCCAGCATACAGTGTTACAACATTAGAAAGGGAAAAGGAAAGAGAGGGTGGAAAAAACTTCTTCCAAACTCCTCTTTTGTGATCACCTTATGCCATGGAATAATAGGCTAAATTCTTTTGTATTTGTGAATTGTGGTTCATTAGTAAATGTTGTTTATAAAGTTACCTAATCATTTAAAATTCTGATAACTATTTGCCTCAATAACCTCTTAAAACAGAAAATTCCATAGGCTGACTTTACAATGGCTAAAAATGATTTTCTCTTTGCAGTTTTAAATGTACTGCCCTTCCCTTTCGTTGAATGACCCCTTTTTCATTTATGGAATAAAGTGAATAAAAGTGTCAAATCAGCTTTCATTGTAATAATAACTGTACATACCTCAATCCGGCTGTCTCCATTTTTTTTTCTGTTCCAGGCCAATTAATTCCAGTTTTATGTAATATCTTTCTATTGCACACCCATCTGCACTGAGCCATTCATTGAGCCATTTTATTTATCCTGTCTGGACCTTTTCTATTATCTACTATACCCTTTTTGAAGTAAGTTGATATATATTTGGGGTAAGATCATGCTAACATTTAATATGGTGTTGTATTTTAGTTTGTATTATTTCTCACTTTTAAAAAAGATATTCAAGATTTTAATTTATTTAATTGGCATCATCAGGATAATTCCTAGACCACCTCAGACCACAATAGTATCCCACTAGCTCAGAGTCCAACAGTATTTCCATTTTTCCAGTAAGCATTGTTTTATATTAATCTACATATTTCTGGTATTGTGCAGTTCAATTACCCAGACTGATTAGATCCCCCAACAGCATTTTACAACCCCCTCCATTTGGATTAATTTAGTTAGTTTTGTGTTAAAAGCAAGTTTCCTTGTCTCACTATTCACTTCTAGACACGTCATTTATAAAAATATGGAACACCTTTAACCCCAGTACCAATCCTGGGAATGTCCCAATAGACTTTTCACACTTCTGAGAAGCAGCAATTTATTTTGGCTGTTTCTTATGACCTAACCACTTTTTCAACCCTGACAGAGCATTACCTCTTATTCTCTGGTTATTTATTTTCCTTAAGAGTCTTTTCTGATGGATCTTGTCAAACACTTTTTGAAAAGCCAAGTAAATTATATCCATCGCATCACTCCACTATTACAGTGTAACTTTAAAAGTCTTCTTATAGGTTAGAGCGCCACAACTTATCTACAAAAGCTGTACTAGTTTGTCCCCATCATGTCAGATTTATTCCACTGTTTTACTACTCTGCCCTTGATTTTGCTTTCAGTCATCTTCCATAATCATTGCTCCTTATCTGAATAAGGGAACCACATTCAGCCACCTTCCAAAGACAAATGGAATTAAGTTTAGATTAAATATCTATGTTCTTACCTCCCATAATCGAAGGATATCTTGAAAGCTAAATTCTCTTTTAAATCGGATCAGAAGCCACCGGAAGCAAAAATAAAGGTATCCCGAATCTTGAGATTCTAGGGCAAGAATGTCACATTTCTTATGAATATCAAACAAAGAAAATATGATTATTATAGGGCTGTTATCCTGCCATCAATTTGTAAAACTAAGTCTCCAACAAAGTCAGTCGGAAGTTTTGCTTAAATATCAATGGCATGACATAGCTCTGTTATATTTTGCTATCCACGAAAACCAATTAAATATTCAAATTAAAAACATTTAATAGATTTTTTTATTGTTCATTTAGGACAACAGCGTAGATAGTGATACATTAAGGACTCTGCACTCTAGGGCTCAGAGAAATACAACAGTAAGTTTCTATTCTTTCAGAGGCATTGTACTAAAGCCAAATTACTAGAATGTGGCAGTCCTGCATTAATAATGAAACAGATTCATTTGGAAAAGTGTTTAAGGGCACTTTAGAATGTCTATGCATTTCTCTCTCTAAAAGTAACAAGTTGTTTGAGTTATTACACATACCTAAGTAACTGCAAAATCCACTGTCTAGCAAGCGGAGCAAAGTACTCAGTTGAATTAGCTGTGTCTTCATACCCTGCATTTGTTCCTCAAAGTTCTCATGCTTGATAGGAAATAAATATTAGCACTCTGTCAGGTATTGATACTGGTAAATAGTTCACTGGGTCAAATACTGTTATAAACCACAAAACTATGATTAGTTTACATGCAAGTTAAATTAACTGTCCTGATGACAGACAGTATTATCCTTTAACTGTTTCACATACTAAGCATTTAAAAAGATGGAGCCAAGGTCTGGTAAATTTTTGCCTTCAACTGGAAGCTTAAAGCAACAAACAACAAACCGTGTCTCTCTGGCTCAGGGATATTTGTACTTAATCTTCCACAATCATACTTACACTGAAACTTGGATACAAGATTTGGAGTGAATAAATTCATCTGCCTCCAAATTGGAGCTAGAGAGTTGCAGGCAGGAATAGACAGACTGGAGAAAATTATTAAATTTTATCAGAAGACAACTGACTGTATTTTATTCTAAACCACTGGATTTATGTTTCACAACATCCCATATACAAAGTTATTCTTGGAAATGAGCACTTGTTTAAATGAATAAAAATTATCAAAACTGTAAAAATTATATTACCCCTACAAGAGCTTGGGCATCGACATCTTTGCCGTGTATCATACAAGCAGTATACCATATATGTAATAACAGTCATTCTTTATGGACCAGACCCTCAGCTCCATCACTGTTACGCCCAATCCAGCAGGACAGAAGAGGAATTTACTCACCTTGTGCAGCAACGATGGTTCTTTGAGATATGCGTCCCTATAAGATGTTTCACACTAGGTGTGTTTGCCTCCCTGCACTGCTGATCGTTGAACTTTGGTAGCAGTGTCCGTTCGGCCCACACATGGGCTATGCCCACCCTTGTGCTCTGCCACGAGGCTAGCCAGCATTGTGCAGGCAAACCCTCCTTAGTTTCTTCTCTACCGCAGAGTCAATAATGAGAACTCCAAAGTAGAGGGGAGGAGAGAGGGTTGTGGCGCGCCCATAGGGGGACACATCTCCAAGAACCATTGTTATGGCACAAGGTGAGTAACTTCCTCTTCTTTTTCAAGTATTGTTCCTAGAGGTGCTCCACTGTAGGTGACTCCCAAGCAGTATCCCCAATGGGAAGCTGGGGCTTCAGAGTCGAGTCTGCTATGGATGACTGCACAGCTGAATCTAGCATCGGCATCAGAGTCTCCCATGATGGCATAATGTTTTGCAAAGGCGTGTGCAGATGCTCAAGTAGCTGCTCTGCAGATTTCCAGGACGGGGACATGGTTGAAGAAGACAACCGACCTTGTAGAGTGTGTATGGATTGTAGATGGAGGTACTAAATTGCGAGCCTGATAACAGAGTTTGATGCAGTTCGAGACCCATTCAGAGAGTCTCTGGGCTGAAATCACTATGCCTTTAGACCTATCTGCAATGGAGAGGAAGAGCCTATGAGATTTCATATAGGCCTCTGTCCTGTCCAAATAAAAAGCCAAGGCTCTCCTTACGTCAAGCGTGTGTAGAATAGCTTCTTTGTTATCCTGGTGAGGTTTGGGATAAAAGGTAGGGAGATGAATGTTTGGATCCACGTGAAAGGTGGAAGTCACCTTGAGGGTGAACTTTAGGTGTGGTCGGAGCATGACTTTGTCAGGAAAGAACAGTGGAAAAGGGGTTGCGCCATAAGAGCCACTATCTCCCCTATACTCGTTGAGGTGATGACGACTAAAAAGGCAGCGTTCACTGAAAGGTGTGCTAGTGAACAAGTGGCCATGGGTTCAAAGAGCAATCTGGTCAACGCTTTTAATACTAAAGTCAGGTCCCATGGTGGGGTAGAATGTCTGGGTTGGAGAAAGAGGTTTGTTATGCCTTTACGAAACCTCTTTGTAGTTGGGTGAGAGAAAACTAGTTACCCTTCTATCTTTTGATCTTTTGCCGCCAAGTGTACCTTTAGTGAACTAATAGAGAGTCCTGATTTCTTAAGAGTCAGAAAATAGTCTAAGACTAGTAGTAGAGTAGTCGATGTCCGGTAATTCCTCTAGAATGCACCATATCTGAAATCTGGTCCACTTTTGTAGATAAGTATGACGAGCAGTCAATTTCCTGCTGTATAGTAACACTTCCTGTATCTCCTCAGCGAAGGATCTATCTATATGCTGGAACCATGAAGAAGCCAGGCTTTGAGACAGAGTGTACATAGGCTGGGATGGAGAGTGCATCCTTCTTTCTGTGAGAGGAGATAAGGAGTGGGCTGATGAGTGATCGGTGGACACACTACCAGTTGTGACTGTTAAGGGTACCACATCTCTCTTGGGCAGGTAGAAGCAATCACTATGACATTTGCTTTTTTTCTCTTTATTTTCAACAGGACTTTCAGCAAGAGTGGAAACAGTGGAAGGCGTAAAGAAGGCCCTTGTTCCATGAGAGGAGGAGAGTACCCCCCAAAGAGTGCTCTCCGAGGCCTGCTCTGGAGCAGTACTGCGAGCATTTCTTATTCAGGTAAGTGGTGAACAAGTCTATTATTGACGTCCCTCATTACTGGAGTATGTTGTGGAGTATCCAGGGCTGGCCTTAGGGGAAACGGCACCCTGGGCAAACTTGTATTTTGGAGCCCCCCGTTACTCCTGGCCCCCATGGGCTCGCTCGGCTTCCCACACACCCCTTCACCTCTGGGCTCCGCTGCCTCCCCCAGTGTTGAATTTGTGTTGAAAGAGATGCCAGAGCTCAGCCCTGGCATAAATTAAGCACTGGCAGGGCAGCCTGATACCGGCGGGTGCTGGCTAGGCACCCAGCTCTGAAGGCAACGCCACCGCCAGCAGCAGCTCTGAGCTCAAGGAGGTAGATGTTAAGACACATCTCAGAGGGCGACCATTTATCCTGTACTGTGAGGTCATTGAGATGTGCACCCAACCCTATGAGGGATCCGTTGATGGTGAGGAGTGGTGGAGGAGGAGGCTACACAAATGGGATCCCCATGCAGACGTTTGCTGGGTTCTTCCACCAATTCAAAGATTGTTTTATCTTGGTTGGTAGAGATAGTGGTTTATTCAGGCTGTCTTTGTTCGGTCTGTAAACCAAGCTGAACCATGACTGGAGGCATCTCATACGAAGTCTGGCATGAGCCATCACAAATGTATCCATGGCCACGTGTCCCAGAAGCTGAAGACGACAATGTCTGGCCAATATCTAAGGGCCGGTTTGCACTGTCTCTATAAGCGTGGAGAAACTGAGCAATCTGTGTTATAGAAGGAGCGCTTACACTTGGACAGAGTCAAGACTGGCTCCTATGAATTCTACACTCTATACTGGGGTTAATGTCTATTTTTGTACGTTAATTTGTAGGCCCAGTTTTCTTAATAAATCCAAAGTCGTATGGGTAACCTGCTGAGTTTTGTCAAAGGAGTGTGCCCTGAAGAGACAACTGTCCAGATAAAGGTAGATTATGATCCTCTGAGAGCGTAGGTGGGCTGCCACTACAGAGAGGACCTTGGGGAATACTATGGGAGCCAACAAGAGGCCAAAAAGGAGTTCTCTGTACTGGTAATGGTCCTGCCCTTGTGTAAATCTGAGATATCATCTGTGAGAAGATATGACTGAAATATGGAAATAAGCATCCTGGAGGTAGTGGATTGAGAACCAGTCTCCCTGTTCCAACGCTGGAATAATTGTTGCTAAAGTGACCATCTTGAACTTTTGAGCCTTGACAAATTTGTTGAGTGCTCTGAGATCTAAAATGGGTCTCCAATCTCCCTTTTTCTTGGTATCAGGAAGTAATGAGAGTAGAAACCTTTGGTCTATCTGTTCTCGTAACAGACGGTTGGGTTGAGAAAAACCGTGTGGGCAACTGTGGTGAGCCATGAACACTCCACCTGCCCTAGGTCGGGGGCCCCGCAGGGCAGGGACACAGGCTGGGGGCTGCTCTCAGCCCCCTCACCCTGGACAGATGTGGTGAGGGTCCATGGCTCCTGGCCTGCTCTGGCTTCCAGTTTGGCCTGGGGCAGGGCCTCAGGCGGAAGAAGCAGGGCAGGGCCACGGAGGGGGTGGGGGCACTGCCCTCCCCCACTTTTGGGAAAGCTCTGGTGGTGCTGACCTTTGGCGTTTACCACCTCCACAATGATTGAATTGGGGTGTGGGGGTGGGAGAAGAGAAATTCTGTGTCTTTCACTGGCATGTAATATTTCTTATTAGCCTGCCTACAGGTTGGCCGGACCGCTGCAGGTGTCTGCCACATAAGTTTGATTGGGTATAATAGAGCCTCGTTGATAGGGAGAGCTACTCCGGATGAGGCAGAGGGGTGTAAAATATCCAGTAATTTATGGTGGGATTCTGTCACCTCCTGTAGTGGTAACTGCAGTATGTAAGCCACCCTCTGAGCTAGTTCTTGAAAAAATTTAAAGTTGTCTGCTAACAGTGGTGGAGGGACATCACTGTTTCATCTGGTGATGAAGATGAGAAATTAGTTTGGGGTGTAACCTCTTCCTCAATATTGTCCTCCTGTTCCTTCCTCATCTCTTTAGGGGGCTCAAAGGCTCTGGCTGCAGTGGCAGAAGGAGGGTGCCTCACTGGTTCCTGGTAAGCCATGCTAGAACTTCAGGAGGCACGATGTCTATATGCCTGCCATGAATCCCAGTAAGGCCACTGGGATGGCAGGAAAGGTCCCAGTGTTTGGTACCATGGCTGACCATACCAGGAGGCTGAGGGTCAGATGGACAGGGAGGCTGAAGAGGTCCAGATTGGTAATGGATACCATAAGGTGCATGAGGAGCAATGGGAGACTACCTCCTCCTGCTCATTGTCCGACTCCCTGCTAGAGAATGCGGGTGAAAGGCAAATGCAGACGGAGAATCTGGAACTCAAGGCAGACTTGATACCAGAGCCCTGGTAGTAAGTAGAGGAGACTCCAGTACATCAGACACTATAAGGTCTCTTGAGTATCTGAAGTCAGGAGGTGCAGTAGGTAGCGGTACTGGGGTTGGACGATGGTGCCGGAGTGACTATACCAATGGAGTTGGTGATGCGGTCCTGGTTGAACGGTTCACCAGTGGTTGGCATACCTTTGATGGTACAGATGCCATTGTCCATACCAATGGAGCTTTCCCCAAGGCAGAGTATCTCTGTCTCACCCAGTCGTTACCGATGTTTCATTGCTTGGGCCCATCGGGTCCTTAGGCAGCCTAACGTGTTCTGCTGGAATAGTACCATGCGAGCTCTAGGTACTGCATTTGGATGGCTTCTGTACCGTCCGTACCGATGATAGTGAGTGAACTGGCGGTTTTCGGGCTTGCTGTGGGGACTCATGGCTCTCTTTTTAAAAGCCTTGTGTGAATGGCTCATAGGTGTCTTCTTAGGCACACCCTCCTTGGATGTAGAGAGCTGTGGTGAGGATTCCCACCATACTGAGTCTTGACATGGGTCTGAAGGCAGTTGGAGAGCTGCTTCCACTGGAAGAAGTTTAAGTCTCAGTTCTCTATCCTTTCGGGACCACAGTTTCAACTGCTGGTAAAATCCACACTTCTGGGCAATGCGATTTTCCCCAAGGCAACAGACACCAGGGTAGATTCTTTGCAGCTGAGATGGGGTGGTCCCAGACGTGTACGTGTACGTGAGAGAGAGAGAGAAACCAAAATCAAAAATAGATATATTTTTAAGACTAAAAAAAGGGCACACAAAGGAAACTTCAAGGAGTAGTTAGAAAAGAAATGATTAACAAGTCTTTGGTAAATTAATAATCTGATAAACAGCCAGCTAAAAGCTCCATCTCTAGCCAGGGGTGGTAGAGAAGGAACTGAGGCGGGTTCGCCTGCGCAATGCTGGCTAGCCTTGTGGCAGAGCACAAAGACGGCCGGGGGTGCAGGGGACGGACGGACGACGGACAAACCATGCGTGGGCCGAAAGGAAACTGCTACCAAAGTTCTTTGGTCAGCAGCACAGGAACGCAAACACACCTCTACTGGAGCACCCATTGGGACACTACTCAAAGAAGAATAATGGTAGCTTTATCTTGGTGCCAGCCAGGGGCTATTTTGGCCATCAGCATAACTCAGAATAGCTTCAGGGCTGCAAGCCCTCCCAAGAGAGCTATGTTCCAGCATACAGAGATCACAGCTGCACTCAGAGAGGAAATAGGGGTCCTTAGAGAAGACACTGTCACACCCAAGACCTCCTCTTACACTAGGAGAATTTCCCCGTAGCTGGTAAACTTTCTGGAAGCTTTATATTCCCAGAAGATCAAAAGCTACCATAAGCTGTGTCAAGGACCAAATGTGTTTATTTTACATATAAACAAACAGAAGAAATATAAGGGAGAAAACAGGAGACTTGGAAAAAACCCTATCTTCCCAATTTTTGTCTGTCGCTGAAGTATGTATACACATTGATAAACATGAGCACTTTTGGGTAACACAATATGGCCAGCTTCTCACTGATGGTGTAACAGGACTTGGAAGCTGAAAGGTTGTGGTGGTGGTGTACTTTTATCAGTCCACAGATGGTGTAAACCTCTAGTGACTGACTGGCCATGATGGGCATTTGATCCTCCTATCTTTAAAAAGAGAAGATAAACAAGTGCCACCTACTTTACATGGGCATAGTCCATCTATTGGACAAATGTGCCTCTGAGCTATTCTGCAGTCATACATACACCAATATTAAACTGTTTCTTTCTGCTTTGCAAATATTAAACACTTCTTTCCATTAAAGACAACAGAGGAAGTAATGCAAAATTTTCAAGTCTAGTCATGAAGACATAAGAGATAAAATGACAACGTTTTACATCTAAATTCAGATAATGAAAGCTGCATGAACACTATGAAATAAATAATCTTGTTTTTACCATTTGATCCATGTATGATACAAAGCACCAAAAGGCATCCACTTCATTTTCCATGATATACAAGACAGGAGAAAGCAAGTCACTCATTCCCTGAACATACCCTTAAAAAAAGAAATAAATTAAACTTAATCTTAGACTGTTAACTAGTGATTTACACAATTATGAACTCTAAATTAAATGATTTTCCTTCCTTATCTTCCAAGATGCCAAGCTTCAAATTTGTTACTGAACACTCATTGTTTGTACAATTATTCAATGGTACAGCAGACTGGTAGTTATGTTCCAAATCAGCATAACCAAATAGTCTGAAAATTCAATTTCCTCTGTATGACTTAAAAAAATACCTGCATTTGATCATTAAAAGTTTATGTTCTGCAAACATGGACAGAAACTGTATACATATATACCCTTGATTCTCCAAATCTTTAGAAAACGTACACCCACATTTCTATTTAATTTAACTTTAACAACCTTCAGAAAGTATATAATTATACACTAAAAGATTTTTGAAATGCAGTAATACTCTGAAAAGTGATCCTTGATCACTAACCATTAACTCTTTATAAAAAAATATTCAGACAAGTCCCACTTACCTAAATCAAAGTCATACATACAATAGGTCATCAAAATGTCATGAAGCAAGATCAATCCTGGATTATCTTGGCCTTCATAGAACTTGTTGGTTCGGTCTGTTCTGTTTACATCTTTTTCTGAGAAATAACCCACAGATACAAAACACTTTCAAAACAATTTTTACTAAGCCTATATCTAACAAATGCACAATGCTCTTTAAGTTACTGATTTCTCAAAACACTATTGCAGAGCTTTGAAGTGTTTAAGAAACCAACTATATTCACTGAATGTCATTACAAAATATTTAAAGGGGATTTTAAGAGTAAGTATTTAAAAGAAAATTCTTCCTGTCTGGAAAAAGATATACTTACAAGCAGATTTTCCATTTTTTTTTTTAATTGTTACACACTTTTTACAGAACCCTCATGATTAAATATAAAATATTTTTACTGAATTCAAAGCAACAAAGAAGACTACTTTAGATGAGTTAATTGTAAAATGCCACTCAAATGCATATGATATGCAGCATAATTTAAAAACTATAATGGGAAAAAGCTAATATGCAAACAAGCATAAAGTGATTTTGTTACACTTGTAATTGGTTGGTTCATTATAGCAAGTATTATTAAATTTTAGTTTGTCTTGTTTCTCTAATCATTACTGAGCTGAAACTGCCTGCTTGCTCCTAGATATAGACTGTACATTTTTTGTTGTTTCAATGAACAGAGTTCACACTTCCTGAATTTGATTACAAACTGCACTTCTCTTGTATGGCTGGGGTAGAGCAGCAACTACAATTTCACCTAAAGTTGATTGAGCCAAGTGGCTACATCAGGAGTAGCAGAATTTATTGCAGTGATGCCTCCCTCATATTTATAAATTGGGCAATAGATAGGGATATGTTCGATGGTCTGTTACGGGGAACCACACACACACACCAAGGAGTCCTTGATTTTCCATTTGTGCATTAGATGTCCACATCTAGCATGGTTGGTTCAAATTCGGTTTAGAGGTGACCCAGATAACTATAGAAGGTCAAATCCAGGAACCTTCTGCGTGGGATCTGGCAAAAGGTGCTTATTTTTTTTTAAGTCTTGTTTAGCCCAATCTGCTTTCCAAGCCTCCTCCTGATCATAGCCTGATTGCATGAGGTTAAACAAATGTTCCCAGAAAGGCTTGCAGGACTTAAGACATTGTGAGGTGGGGGGGTGGGGTGGAGGGTGTCAAGGTCTTGGTGAACAGGAAGACATCTGTTTTCACAGGTTCACTGAGCTTCGCAGAACGTTGCACCAGTTCGGCGTATTGGCGGGGGAGCAACGTTAGACAGGACAGGTAGCCATGGTGTTGAAGTCAACTTAAGGGTTCTCATGATGCACCGCATCACTGTACTTAGCTGGGTATTCACAATTTGTGTGTGGCTGCATCTGCTCCATACTGGTGCACAACAGTCAGCTACTAAATATACAAGTGCTATTGCAGATGTTCACAACACTGATGCACCCCACGTCGTACCTGCTAGTTTCTGGATTATGCTGGCTCTCATTTTTATCTTAAAATGAGATAAAAATGACAAACTGTACTCAATATTGCTTTCATAATTTCAGAGCCACTGAAGACTGGATGGTACTCCTTTAAAGCAAGCCAGTGCCCTTCTTCACTGGGGAGGTCTCTAATTAATTGAGGACATACCCATCCACTCCAAGAAGCTTTTTAAGAAAGTTAAGTGAAAGCTGAGATTTTGGAGCTTGATTATGCAGCAAATTCTCTGGCCACAAGATACACTGACCAATGGCTCTAGTATTCTAAATCTCAAGAGCGTCACTTCTCTTTTTTTTTTAAATCTCGCCATTAATCTAATCCATATGTTGCACCCTAAACCTACAAAAGGAAAATTACCTATAAGACTCTTATAGTCTCTTAATCTTGAATTTCGTTTTTCTTGCTCATCACTGACTGATTTCCACTGAAGTTTCATCCTGAAATATTCATCTCTAAAGAAAAAGAAAGGTCATTTTTAAACTAAATGCAACTTGCTAAGCCATTTCACTTTTCACAATTTGAATGTCACAATCTCTCAAAAAATAAAAGAACAGCGCAAACAGGAGTAAGCCATGGATAACTGCATTCAATAACATTAAACAGTTAGACTTAGAAAGACTTCCACATAACTACAATAAGCATATGCTTGAAAAAATTCTGAAACTATTTAAACCTACTTCGTAGTACAAAAGTATGTCTGTACTCACGTTTTTCTTTTTTGCAAATTAGTTCTTTCCTCTCTGGTACTGTGCCAAGGAAAATAACCCAAAAGGAATTTCCATACTTCTTTTCTCAAAGCATGGCAGAGTCCCTAAGGGAAAATATGCATATGCAATAAATAAGAATCAAAGAATGTAAGATTCTAGCTCTAGCGATGAAACAATGCCACAGTAAGCAGACACGGCTGAAAGTAATAATTGAAAACAAAGGTTAAGATGACTTTTCAGATTAGCTGAAGGCAAAGAGTATCCTCCCATACAGCTTTACAGTACCTACCACCTCACCTTATTAGGTTTCACAGGCGACGTCTACATTACAAGCTAGGGGTGTGATTCCCCAGTTTGTGTACACATACTCGCATTCTCAACACAATAGCAAAAGTATAATAGCAGTGTGGCCAGGGTAGCACAGGCAGCAGCAGCAGAGAGACAGCTGGGCTGTGCTGAGTACATACCCACTGATTTCAGATGGGGTTGTACTCAGCACAGCTCAGATGCGCCTCCACTGTTGCCCTGGATTTGAGGGGTGTGTAAACCCCAGAATGTGATTAAGCGAATTGCAATCATGTTGTGTGCATTCAGCCACCCTGAATTAATTAAACAGGATGCCACATAGTTAAGGGTTAATTTGGACACTGGCTTTTAGAAACAAGGTCAAATCTAGCTGGCAGTTTCTGCCAATCAGAATGGGAGGAAGGGACAGACACGTAAACAACTGAGTCTGAAAACCTTGGTGGTTGGAAAACCTTGAATTTAGACACCTCTGATATTAAAAGTTTATTGAAAGTTAGAAAAGTGATGATACAGTAGGGGTCATTATGACCTATTTGTTTTATAGAAGTAAGTTATAAAATATTAGCTAATAGAGTGTGCTTTGGAGCAGTCCTCTGAAGCCATCTTGAGAGACTTTTTCCTGACACCCTTTCTCCCCGGTGGGCCACTGGCCACTGCAAACCTGCTATTAATTACTCAATACCATTCCAGATGTTAGGTTTAGAACATCCCACGTATTTACCTATTGCTTATGTTTGTGTGTGCTTAAATCTAATAAACTGCAGTTTTAGAGCATGCTTACTTGCATTTTTCCTTGATCAGACAGAAGTGCTGAGTTCCTGTTGATTTATTCCTTATACCGCCTGGAGTGAAATAGTTTAGTTGCCCCTGTTGGGGGTTCTGAAAACCCTGGATAAGACCACTACCCATGCTACTGTGGCCTCACTACTATTTATATTCGTATTAGCTTGACGAGTAGGGCCCTCCCAAATTTCATGGCCGTGAAAAATGCGTCATGGACCATGAAATCAGACTTTCCCTGTGAAATCTAGCTATTGTAGGGAAGGGGGATTGGCAGGGCTGTGGGTGCCTCACGGGGGACTCCCATGCACAGGGCTCCAGCTACTAGTCCCAGCAGGGTTCGGGAGAAACGAGACTTGCTCTGCACAGCTGCTCCTGCAGGGAGATCAGACCCACCTCCGGGTACCTCCCCTGGCTTCAGGAAGCTCCAAGGCTGTGATCTGAAGACAGCAACCACTGAGCTTCCTGAAGCTGGGGGAGGTTGCTGGAGATGGGTCTGATCTTCCCCATGCTGCTGGGGAGTGCCCCAGTTGGGGGTTCCTAGCTGTTAGTCCCGGCCAGGCTGGGGAAGGATAGGACTTCCTCTTCCCCTGCATGGCTGCTCTCAGGAGGGAGATCAGGCCCACCTCCGGAACCTTCCGTATCTGTAGGTGGCTGCTGCCTTCAGAGCCCAGCCCAGCTCTGAAGGCAGCACAGAAATGATGGTAGCAATCCAATGACCCCACTACAACAGCTTTGCGACCTGCCCACAAACCTCTTTTGGGTTAGGACCGCCACAGTTATAACATGATGAAATTTCAGAGGAAAACATCTGAAACCTTGAAATTGACTATTTTAAAAATATGATGGTGAAATTGACCAAAATGGACCAGGAATTTGGTAGGACCCTGCTGATGAGGATCTACACCAACAGGGGAAATCACACTCCTAAGCTCATAGTGCAGACAATCAGAGACTTGGACAGAGAGAATCTGATTAGCCTTTATCTAGAAACACATTTAAAGAACCAATGCAATTGGTTTGTCAAATGACTGGAATAAAATCAAATGATTACATAGATGCTAGTGAAAACTACCAAAGCATCAGGCACAACCTGGCAACAGTGAAAGAAAATATCACTAGAAGATTAAGTCACATTTCACCCTACACTTCTCTCCCTCCTCAGAAACATCATTCTTGAACCTTTGTATAAGCATTAAAAGATAAGAAATTCTAGACTTAAAACTCTGTACTGTAACTAACGAGTCCAAACTTTATTTTGCAACCCCCAAACCTGCTCTCCATTAGACCCAATTACCCAATACTCCAAGGTCTGGTACACCATTTGTAATATAAAATACACCTGGTGTCATAACTATAAATAAGAGCATATAACATGCAGATGATGCCACCACACAACTCATAATATGGGTGTGTACTTAAGAATGTTTATTTCTCAATAACCTTTCATAGTAAATCTGGCACTTCCTACCACATTTCTTTCCTATATCAAGGACTACTCCTGCCTGAATGTTACCTGCCTCAAATAGGACAAGCCCCTGCATCTCCTATGGGCAAGCATCTGCACTGTGCCTGGGAGGACAAAACAAATCTACTTCTTGAACACTGTTCAATAATGAAATATTAGCCACTATAGCAACAGTATTTCTTTACTCCTCACTATATTCCCCTCTTCTACTAGGTTAAAACAGGTACAATAGTGCCAAATATTTGCTGTATCACTTGGCTATGCCACCAAGTCAAGTGTAACCAAACCCAACAGATGGGAAGCAAGTTGGGACCTGGGTTCACTTCTCAGGCTGTCAGATGCTTAGGGCATTAAAACATGCTGGCCTTCTACGTTTAGGGTTTGCAGGGTAATGCTGAGAGGGCAAGCAACACGCACATGGGCTGCACTGTGACAACAGCCAGCCAATGAGCCTGCTCTGCAACAGGCTCCTGGACTGACTGCTTTGGGTACAGGGTAGTTAAAACACCCAGGCCAGGTGGAAGAGGTCCTCATTCTTGCTCCACCCTCCAAGGCATGTTTTCCATCTTCATGCATATGAGAAATAGTTAAAAATGGATGGAAGACTGTATGTGTGAAAGAAAGTGGTGGCCCAAAATAAAAATGGTGGATATAAGGTTATTACTCCATTTTAAGAGGTCATGCATTTCTAAGTCCCTGGCTCAAACAGGCAAGAACTCCCTAGCACACTGTAGAGATTCGAAAGTGAGCAAGAGAGCCCACTGGGCACCTGGAGCAGCATGAAAACAAAAAAAGCAAACATCACACACGACAACTGATTAGGAGATGTGTCCTTGCTATAACTGTTCTTCATAACTTTAGTTTGTATTTACTACTAGATTTGCACTACTGAAGCTGAATTCATATAATACAGGACTCCACAAAACAAGGCTAAAATTAACGAAAATCTTCAGGGTCAGCTTTAGCACAGCCCACAACAATTTCGCTACCAGAACAAACCACAGAGAGCAAGAAACAAGGGCAAGATAGGAGAGGAAGACTACGAATTCAGAAAAAAGGGGACTCACTTCCTAAAGAAAATAGCACTTTCATTAAAGCATTAACAGTTTCTTGGGAGGCACCTTCTTAGTCCTGGTTTACACTGCAGAGTTAGGTTGATGTAAATAGCTTTGCATCAACTTGTTTGCACTCACATTTATCTCCTGTCAATGTAAGCGCCTCATTACGGCAAGGCAGCAATACCACCTCCTCGAATGACGTTGAGCCATGGATGACATATTGTGGTCACCACAGCGCAAGCGCGGACACTGTGAGACCCGTATTGACGTTAATGATCCTCCAGCAGCTTCCCCAGTGACCGACAGTGACCGCTCTAGTCACATTTGTGAACTCCATTGCCCCTGGGTCATGGAAGCCACCCCCTTCAAAACTCTATGTATTTTTGAAATGCTTTTTTCCTAATTGCACTCCTTGGAGAGCACACCTAGCAGCTCTCCCTCGTTGTATGCGACTGCCCAACTGACCTGCTGGCTACATGCTCTACACTTGCTCCTGCCTGGAGTGGACAGGAGGTATTGGATCTCCTGGGCCTGTGGGGAAAAGAGGCTGTGCAGCCACAGCTGCAGACCAGTCATAGAAACATACACAATGATCGCACAGGGGATGCAGGTGAAGGGGTATGACAGGGATCAGCAGCTGTGCCACACGAAAGTGAAGCAACTGTGACAGGCGTACCAGAAGGCCAGGAAGGCCAACAGTTGATCTAGTGCTGAGCCATAGGCCTGCCACTTTTACAATGAGCTGTACACCATACTTGGTGGAGACCCCACCAAGCACCTCACATACCACTGTGGATACCTCCAAGGAGCCCAAGGCCTCAGCCGTGAACAGCAAGGAAGAAGCAGAGGAGGGAGATGTAGCAGGAGGGTCCAGCTGTGCTGCGAGCCAGGATCCTTTTGAGACTCTACCACAATCTAACCAGTCCTACCAGCCGGGCACGGGTGAGCTCAATGAAGGGAAAGGAATCTCAGGTGTGCGCATGCATTCTCCTTTACAGTGTTTAAATGTGAAAATGGCACTCAGCCCAATCCCAAGGTAGAACTACATAGTTATCTACTTTTCATTGTTTTTCTCATATGAGAAGAGATACAACAGAGGTAGAGCTCTCATCTGCTTTTTACTCCACTGTCAGGTTAGGTGGGGAAAGGGGAGCCATGTGGAGCAATTTGTTTATGCACATTGGGATGTCCCTAGAATCCTCTTGAGAGATCTTGATGAAACTTTCACGGAGGTAACTCTGCAATCCTCTTTTGAAGACTTCTAGGGATGGCAACCTTATTTCTTCCTTCACAATAGGACATTCCCATGCCACTCCATGATGACTTCTGCAGGACTCAGTTGCAGTAAACAGGTCAGCAGCATACAGACCCAAGCAGCTTTAGGACACCAGCAGCAGCTGTGTTCACTGTGCCTTTGTTGCCCCAAAGAATGAAGTTATCAGCTGAAATCATTACTCCCTATGGAAAATAGTGCCAGTACTCATTGCCACTACCCTGTGCTCATACCCATGGAAACGGGATAAAATTTTATTGTTTCATGCAACCGAACAGTTGCCTCATTTCCTACCCCACCATCCATCCCTCGCAGGTCAGACTCCCCATTTCAAAGAGGCACTTCAAAGCTGCGGCTCCAGAAAGACTCGGGCCTTCCACCCTCTGTGGCTCTTGTCCGGGTTCAGGAACCTGGGCTGGAGGCTGCCACTCCCTGCAGCTCCAGCCCCTCTTCCGCCTGGGCTTCCACCCCATGGCTCCTGCCAGGGATGGGGCACCCATTTTTCAAATTGTCCAGGGCCCCTGGGCCCATACATTAATCCACCACTGGCCCCGACTAGCAGCTAGGATCCCCTGGTTGGGGCGTTCCCAGCAACACTGGGGAAATCAGACCAGCCTCCACCTCCGGGAGCCTCCTCTAGCTGCAGAAAACTCCGCAGCTGCTGTCTTCAGAGCTTGGCTCTGAAGGCAGCACAGAAATGAGTATGGCAATCCTGCAACCCCCCTACAACAACTATGGGACCCCCCCCACCTCCTTTTGAATCAGGATCCCCCCAGTTACAACAGCATGAAATTTCAGATGTAAACATTTGAAATTGTGCAATTGACCAATTTTAAGACCCTGCGGCTGTAAAATTGACCAAAGTGAACCCTGGATTTGGTAGAGTCCTATTAATAACATGCCTAGCAATACTCAAGGCACATCACTTGTAACAGATCAGGACCACAGAACTCACAGGTTCAGTGAAAAAGTCGTGTAATAATTATAAATGTAAAATAGACAGCACAAAGTTCACTGGTTCATTTAAAGATGTGATTCATAAATGTACACCAAGTGCTATGCAATTCCTAGTAACCCTCAAAACTTCAGGGCCAAGTAGAGCATAGTCCAGCTGAACACACTACCGTGGCTGACTATTAAAGTGCTCTTTCAAGTTCTCCTATCAGCCACATAGCGTCAAGCTGAGTTCTTCTATTTATCTTTCGTCTTGCTGTTCAAAGTCAGTAGACAGCCTCTCCACCTTTGCCCTCCACTCCTGCTGCAGCAGCTTTTGCCCCTTTGCCTCACAGATATTAGGCAGGGCACAACAGGCAGATATAACCATTAGGATATTTTTCTCACTGAAATCTAAACTAGCGAGTAAACACCGCCGGCATCCCTTCAGTCTACTGAAAGCACATTCAACTGTCATTCTGCACCTGCTGAGCCAGTAGGTGAAACTTTCCTTGGAGCTGTCAAGGTGACCAGCACACAGCTTCATGAGCCAGAGAAGCAAGGGGTATGCTGGGTCTCCCAGGATCACTATTGGCATTTCAACATCACCAATGGCAATCTACTGGTTGGGAAAAAATATCCCCGCTCGCAGCTTCCTGAACAGTCCTGCATTCTTAGAGATGTGAGTATCATGCATCCCTGACCAGTCCACATTGATATCCATGAAGAATCCCCATTGATCCACCAACACTTGCATAACCATACAGAAGTAGCCCTTTCTGTTGGCTGGTACCGGAGAAACTCCCCAGACTCCATTTTATATTTCTAATCTCCATTTTCTAACCCTAGCTTTCCACTTGAATAAGCAGGAGTCACTTCACCACTGAGTGTTGTGGGTCACGTGACCACTGCAAGTAAAATGAGGTCTAACCACAAAGTGTTTCTAGGCTGAGTATACCCAGCGCAAAAAATGGGGAAAAGGTCATTGGCAGAAAGCCAAGAGTATGTAAGATGGTGACTTGGCAAAAAGTCAAGTAGGGCAAGGTCTTAACTGTGCAGTAAATAACAGCAGTGAGCATGTGCAGAATGTTAGCATACATCCAAGAATGAGGTAATGTTGAACAGTGAGCATGCTGTCAGAATAGAAAGGTTTAAAAAGGTGAGCAGTTAAAACAGTTGAGAGCAGAGCAGAGCAACTGCTGAGGGAGGTCAGCAGTGTAGCTGAAAGAAATGAAGAGCGGAGCTAAGAAGAGAGAGAACACATGCCACGCTGATAACTAATGGGAGTTGGCAACAGCAATCAAAGAGTGACATCAACGGATTTTAGAGCGTTTGCTAAATCTCATTATAGTATAGTGTGGGATTAGCGTGTGTGTGTGTGTGTGTTGATAAAGGTGCATAAAATGTTGTGTTCACTCCAATTTACCTATGTAAAATTGGAAGTTCAATTTAAGAACTGCTGTCAGCACCCTGTACAGACTGGTCATCTGTAACAGAGCACACCCACTTAACGTCATTCAAACTGTACTGCAGTTTGAGTTCTCTTTAATTTGCAACAAGTGATTTGTGTTTAATCCATGCTTTTAGATTACACTGTATTAGGGATTATTAGTTATAGTAATAAAAAGATACTTTGTGTTGGAAAGAACACTGCCTGTGTCAATCATTTTAATCAGAAGGCTATATCCGTAGCCTCAAAAGTGTTTCCTTGACTACCCTGGAGACCCATACCTAGGGAAGGACAGATTAAGGGAATGATAGGAAGATTATTCTAGGGGTGCCCGCAAACCTATTTTTCAGAGTAACAGGGCTGGGGCCAAAATAGGAACGTGCATGCCATCTATCGCTCCACTGCAGATCAGGAACCCAATAGCTGCAAATCTAGCCACAATATCCTGCACACGGCCTAGAGTCACAGTCCTGCATTGCAGGATACAATTAACAGCTCTAAACGCTTGCATGACAGTGGCTGCCATTATGGATTTTCCAACTCCGAAAAGATCTCCCACTGACCGGTAGCAATACAGCACTGCAAACTTCCCAGAGTGCAATCACCACTTGCTTCTCAACTGTCAGTGCAGCTCTCATTCTGGTGTCTGCGCTGAAGGGCTTGGGTGAGCGCTGTATACAGATCCAGGAATGTAGCGTTTCACATCTGAAAGTTCTGCAGCCACTGCTCATTGTCCCAAACCTGCACTACAATGTGTTCCCACTAGCTGGTGCCTGTTTCCCAGGCCCAAAAGCTCCATCATCTGCAGCTACTCCATTAATGCCACCAACAACCTTGAATTGTTTTTCACTATGTTCCACAGTCATCTGTCCTCAAAGAAATCAACATGTCCTCTGTTGTTGCAGAACTTCCTGCAGCTCTGAAAATACCAGAATATTGTTCATTCTGTGTTTGCAAGGTTAATGACAATAGCGCAGAGTTCTACGGGCTCCACGCTTCTGTCAGAGATGGTTGACAGCAAAAAGTGCCATGCGGGTTTGTGGGATTTTTAGAAAAGGCATAAATTGTGGGATGGGGACCACATTATGGGATGGGAAAAGTTGCATGATGGAATCTTGACCCTTTATTCACAGCTCCCCCCTACGCACAACTTGTGTGTGCTCTATAATGCACTGCAAAAATTCTGCAAGAGGCACTGCACCACAGGGTAGTGTGTGGCATACTGTAGTATCTACCCATGATGTACCACACTTTGCATCAACACAAGCACTCCTGGAGAGCGGTCAATGCAATGCAAGCAGCCAAATACGAACTCACAAGTGATGTATTAACCACAAAGGCTTTTACACTGGTATAACTTGCGTCAACCAAAGTCTGTCGCATAGACATGGCCGTAGTTAGAACACTTTCCCTCCCTAAGTAGTTTTGCATCTTCTATTGTATTGGCCAAGGTCCAGTCACCTATCTCCGCCTTTTTACTTCCAAATTCTCTTACCAGCTAATAAAAGTCCTCTGTGTCTTGGGACTGCATTTCTTTGTGTTGCTGCAGACTTGCCTTAACATTGTTTGAACACCTCAACAGACTTTGTTTAATCTGTCCAACAACACTGACAAGTTCAAAGCCTTCTGGAAATTGCAAGCATGATGAAATCAGCTCAGTAGCAGAGTTTGCAGGGAAGTGGAAAGAGAACTAAAATTTGACCGTACGGGGTTGGTTGACTCAGTTCCTAGCAACAGCTTCATTAATGAACATAAATTACCCCTTTGAATATCATTTGCTTTATGAAGTCAGCATCTAAGATTCTTCCTTCTGAATCCATGTTCTTAGTCCATTCTTCAGCAGACACTGGCTCTCTTCTGATAACGTCAGGTCGTTTACCTAGATCAATCTAAAATATTAAAAAACCCTATGTTACATGAATGCCATTACACTGATCCATTAATTTTCTTTTAAAAAAACCCAAATGATAGTATTAAATCCAGCTCTCTCCTCCATATTCACTTGGGGCTATGGCCACAGCAGATGCACTGTGTATAGGGAGTTAAAAGGGAAGGGGGAAATGGACAGATTTGAGGAGCATGCCACAATTCCAAAGGGGGTTCTTGCACATCATAGCATAGTAGGGATTTGGGGGTTAGACTAGCAGATCATTTGCTGTGTGTACACACTGGCCATTCTCCCCTCAACTCCGGAGAGAGGGTAGTTTTGAAAGTGCAGCAAAGCTCCATGGCCAGGAAATTACTTTCCCCTCAGTCCTCAACCCAAATATGTGAGCACTGAGTAGGGCTCAGGCTTCAGACATAGTTTCTATTTTAGCCCTGCTGCTCGAAATATTTTGCTCATGGCAGCAACAAAGCCTACTTCAGCTCAAGTGGGTTTTAACTGCTTAAAAGCCACACAAGTTTAGCATATCAAAGCACACAGGTCAACATTATCTCAAATAAATCATATACTTTCTGTAATATCCATGGTTAACTGAACAACTGCTGGGTAGTAAATCCAAGGAATCTACAGATTACAGTTCTACAGATCTACAGTTGAACTTGCTGACAATTTTCATTTTCAGCTATTGAGAAAACCTGAACAATTTGAGTTTTTAAAAAGTTTTATAAAAACTGCTTCTGATATATTTAATGCCACCTCAAAGCATTGGGCTGTTTAAATAATTTCACGGCCATGAATCACTTTATAAAATAATTATGTTTTATTTATATAACTGTAAAAAATTTATATCCACAGAGTTCACAATAAGTGATTCATGGTAGAATTACAAGTGCATGGAATTACTTGCTATCCCCCAGTCTTTACAATACAACTGATCATTCCATTTAGTATTTTGTTTTAATACAATTAGACCTGTGTAAGTATAAATGGATAGTCTAAACTGTTTAAATTAACCATACAGAAATAAGGTTAATTGCACATATATATTAAGAGAGATTGAAGGTATAAGTATATAATATAGATCTAAAACCAAACACAGGAAATAAGCCAAACATGAACTGAACCAGTTTCTATGGGGATGGTCTTGTAAGATGAGCAACCTGAGCTTCCACTGGCGTCAATGGGAGATAAATTGGATGCTAATAAGCAACAACGCTATTTTTCTCTGAATGCATGAAAGGAAGCATTTTGATATACATTCTCAAGCTATTAGTATTGATCTTATGCTATGTCATGGTTTATAGTAGTGCCCTGCAACAAGATGGGACGCAACTACAAGTGCATGGTCCGGATCGTGTGGAAAAACAACTGGACCCCCTTGGGCTCTCCTCCTCCAGCCTGTGGGGTTGGCACAGCAGTGACTGCGTGCCCTGCTCTCGTCATCCACTACCACCTTGCGGCGTCGTGCTTTTCACTTCGCAGCGCACACTTTGCGCAGCAGAGGCCGGCATTCAACAGTAGCAGAGCATGCAGCTGCTGCCATGCCAACCCCACAGGCAAGAGGAGAGCGGACCTCATGGGTAGGAGGTGCTAGCTCAGGTTCAAGGAGAAGGGTCAAGGTCTGGTTGGGCTGTAAAATTTGCTGACCCTCTCAGGCTCAGATTAAGTCAGGCGGGCTTGGATTCAGCCTAAAAAGTTAGGCCTGAGCAGACCTCTACTTTCTAGACAAGACATAAACCAAAGCCTCAAGAACACACACAACATGCTTCAACAATTCTAAATTCAGTGATTGTAGCGGTGAAGATATTCAGGATGTAAGAAATGTGCTTTATGTCTGTATTATGCTACTATGCTATCTACACACTCACTCGTGTAATAACTTCAAATCCTGGTTCCTCCTGTTGATTTATCTTTAGCCCTGGAATAGCATCACTGAGAAAGTCTGCCATTTCAGATGGTGGTCGCTGTTGAGTTGAAGAGTCAATTCCTCGCAAACTATCAAAAATATAGTTTGTCACTTTGGAAAATCCTCCCATAGTTGCTGTATATGGATCCTTCTTCAATTTCTATGTAACAGTAGGAGAGGAAAACAAGTTAACAGTAACAGCCTCATATTTCACACAACTACCCTAACAAAAATATAAATTATAACCAAAATTATTCTGAAAGTTAAAGGTTTTAGAATAGCAATTTTGCATAGCATAATTTTAATGTGCTAAAAAAGTCTAAAATGAGAAATCACAACAGGTAGTAGTATAACACTAATGATTTAATTTCAGAGATTGGCCAGTGATGTGCTAGCTAAATCTAGCCTACTTATATCAGAATAATAAGTCATGTCCAGTGCTTACTTTCCAATGGTGAATGGCCCAAAATGTCTTTCTTCTGTCTAGTTGCTCTACCTTCACAGAGAAAATACATCTTGAAGCAAGAAGCATCCTGCTAGAAATCTTACAGAAAAACTCTCTTTGATCACTAAATCTGAAAACTAATACAATTTAGTCAATATTACTTCCTTTGTAAATCAAATCAATGGGATGAGATCCTGGCCCCAAAGAAGTCAATGGGAATTTTGCTACAGCCTTCAGTGAGGCCAGGATTTCACCCAGTAATTGGCAGTTATAAAACAGAATAGTTTCCATCTGTGCAATATTGTGCACTGAACAGCACATATATTAGGTGAAAGAACATTATTGGTGAAAATATTCTTTCCTTGAATAATTACCTAACATTTGGGCAAGACTTGCCTTGTGTTTCTTCCCCCACCCACCCTATGAAAAAAAGTTATGGAGTATATTTGAATAATCTAAAATACTTATATCTTTATGTATAAGGCCGTAGGCAAAGCTGAAGGAAACAAGGTTTTGCCTATTGAAATAAAATCTGTACAACATGGAGGAGCAACACTTGGACCTTAAGGAATAGCTGATCATATGAAAAATAATGAAATTTCATGAACACGTAGTTATAGTATACAGGTAGAACATAAGTTCTTCACTTTCTACAGAAAGCTTGCTTAATTGTTTGGGAAGCTTTTTGGCAGCGGAAGGGCAGAGGTATTTTTAGATGACTTCCTTTTAAAATCTGAAAGGAATACTGAGGAGTAGTAGGTTTTATACATAGTACATACCTGTATTAGACCATATGTTGGTTCATCAAGGAGATTTTCAAAAGACTGTGAAAGACTCTTGTTCTGACAGTTGACAAGAAGAATTCTTTTATCCTGTGGAGATCTGTAATAAAATACAGTTTGTATCACAAGATGCCAGTTTTTCTACAAATGTTTTTAAAATTTTAGGTTTTGTAAGTTACAATTGGTGCTGTGTGTGAGAAAAGCTGATGCTGAACATAAAATCATTCTTAGTCCCTTTACACAATACACTTACAAAAATATTTACAATATGAAATTTCTTCATTTTTATACATAGTTCTCAATCTATTTAATTGTCAGAGTCGGATTGCCATTTACAAGGTGCATTAATTTTGTTATACTCATTATATTCTGAAACAGAACTGTCATATTACAGCCCTGCAAAAAAAGTATTCTAGTTTGGAATCCAAATGCTAAATCCACTCTGAAACCTGATCATCAGATGGCTGCTTTCAATGTACTTGAGCAATCTAGTATTTCAGAGAAGCATCTAAAAAATTATGACAAACCCCACCCTCCACTGCCCTTCACCTGAGGCTCACTATTCGGGAAATCAATTGGTTAAATTCACTATTTCTAGTCTTTGAAACAAAAATTATTTTATTTCATTGCTACATAGAACACATACTTGGCTATTAAAGCCTAAGATAAGAACTTTAATAACGGTTATCTCTTTTCAGTTCCAACATGACAGGATACAATGTTAATGCAGGAGGATATGAAATTCAACAAGAGATCTCATTTCAAGTCTGCCAGACCACAGTCATAGGTCTCTGGCAATGGCAGTTAATAAACCTCAACTGGGTTTTGCTAAAAGCAGCAGAGGGGACAAAGGTTGAGTCAAGTACTATGATTTGTCAAGCCAGGAGGATGAAAACCCTTGTAAGAAATTTCCATTTTAAATTAAACATTCTCTCTCTGGACAGATACTTGTTCAAAACAAAATGCGGAGCTACGCACATTCACAAAAGCAGTTATTCACAGAATTCCAGCTTTGACAATGTGGCATCAGAACAGGATTGTATTCAATAAAAACAGAGATACAAAGCCAAACTAAATAGCACAGACTGTTCAAAGTGATAAATCCAATAAATATATTTGTTCCATCTCAGCCACTTCAGACATACTGACTTGAGCAGTGACTGAATACTTTCATAACAGAATATTATTAGATGGAAGGCAAAAAGGTTATCAAAGTTCAGGAGGAGGGGGGAATGCCAGCCTGCCCTATTATTATATTGTTTTACAAAGCAGTTATGCTATCCCTATATGAATATCAAGGGTACAGTATGTATGAATAATGGAAACAGCAAGAAAGCAAAACATTAAATAACTGATTATGTAACATTTTTATATACTATGACACATCACAGAGATAATAAAAATAGTGCCTTTTCCCAGAAAATATTGTAACTGAGGTTATACATGTCAGGAAATAAAGCAAGGAGAGATGATACTAGCAAGAGGAGGGAAGGAGATTTACACATAATAAGGTCTGAAGTTGGTTGTTTTCACAAGGAACATATGATCTCTTATTTTTCTTTATGTTGATCATATTAAGCAGACACAGAAGTTCAAATATTTGTTGGAGAAACTATAGAAAGAAGTGGGTTTAGAAGAGAGGGAAGATGTGGGGTACAGAATAAGAAAACATTATTCCAAGTTGAGGAGGGGAGAAGAAGACTGAAGAATTTCAAAAACACACATTTATTAAAATTAAGATTTTTAAAAGCAGATAAGTCAATGACACTTGATTATAGATCTGCATGGAGCTAGGACCACACTAACAACCTCGATTTTTGTTAGCTACCACAACCATGCATAACTCTCAAGCACTCAAGGCACCCTACTTCTCACCATATTAAAGTAAAAATCATTATTAGTCAAAAAAAACATTAGAAAGCACTTTTTATATCAACGTACTATGCACAGTAACAAGCTGAAGAGCAAATGATGGGCAGAACAAGGAAACATCTATAATGATGCAACAATAAAAATGTAATGTAAGAACGGCCATGCTGGATCAGACCAATGGTCCATCTAGCCCAGTCTCCTATCTTCTGACAGCAGGAAATGCCAGGTGCTTCAGAGGGAATGAACAGAACAGGGCAATTTATTGAGTGATCCATCCCCTGTCACCCACTCCCAGCTTCCTGCAGTCAGAGGCCAAAGCATGGGGTTGCATCCCTGACCATCTTGACTAACAGGCATTGATGGACCAAGCCTCCATTAACTTATCTAATTCTTTTTTGAACCCCGCTATAGTTTTGGCCTTCACATCATCACCTGACAATGAGTTCCACGGGTTGACAGTGCACTGTGTGAAGTAGTACTTTCTTTTGTTTGTTTTATACCAGCCGCCTATTAATTTCATTGACTGACCCCTTGTTCTTGTGTTATGTGAAGGAGTAAATAATACTTCCTTATTCATTTTCTCCAAACTATTCACGATTTTATAGACCTCTATCATATCCCCCCTTAGTCATCTCTTTACCAAGCTGAAAAGCCCCAATCGTTTTAATCTCGCTGCATATGGAAGCTGTTCCACGCTCCTGATAATTTTTGTTGCCCTTCTCTGTACCTTTTCCATTTCTAATGCATCTTTTTTTGATATGGGGCGACCGGAACTGCATGCAGTATTCAAGGAGTGGGTGTACCATGGATTTATATAGTGGCATGATGATATTTTCTGTCTTATCTATTCTTTCCCTAATGGTTCCAAATATCGTTAACTTTTTTGATTGCTTCTGCACATTGAGCAGATGTTTTCAGAGAACAATCCACAATGACTTCTAATCTCTTTCTTGAGAGTTAGCAGCTAATTTAGATCACATCAAAAATAAAAGTTCCGTTATCATAGGATGCACAAGTCCTGACCAAGACAAGTTGCTAAAAATTTTAAAGAATGGGCACACTGAAGATAAATCAGAACAAACAAGTAGAAAAGACTTCTCCCTAAACTGTATTAATTATTCTTTTTGGGAATTTTACTCCTCCTTCTGAAGCATTTGGTACTGGATACTAGATCTGGATAGAGAAAGCTGATTATGTTTAGCAGAGGATTTCAAAATTTGGTTTCATTCCAATTTGCAATGAAAACTAAACAAATTTCAGAACTCTCAATGACCCAGACCCTCTTGATAGACTGTACCAGAGCTGGGGACACTTGAAACCAGGGGGAGATAGCTGGAGGAAACCAGACAGATTTCCAATGGAATCCTGCCTGGGTTCTGTCAGAACTTTGTCAAAATTAAACTGTCTCTGTGAAATGTTTAGATCTCAACCAATAGCCAAATTCCAATGAAAAAATGTTTCAGAGTGTTTCACCACCAGTGCTAGTGGACGCTACCAGAAAGAAGACACCATACTAGGAAGACCATTAGTCTGATCTAGTATGGTAGTTCACATGCTCCTAATCACATGCTACTTTGGGGCCAGGTTGCAGCCTGTGCTGCATACCAGCTCAAGGGAGTAGAGGCAGGGGTGGACATGGGGACACCCTATTGCTCCCTTGTACCACTGCTTCCTGTGTGAAAAGGGAACTGGGCTTTGCAGAACTGTTAGGTTTCCCCTCCCAGACAGGTGGGCAAGAAGGAAGGGAGTCATCACGGCACCCCTCGAAAGGGCCTGGCAGCATAATACACCAGCGCATCATGAAGTGTAAACTCCTCCCAATGGTCTAGGGAAATCTGGAGGGAAACTGACTTCCTAAATCACAATCTCTCTCCCAGGCTGCTCCAGGAGCAGCCCTTTACTAAGGACTGGACCACAAACTGACAATCCAGTCTTTGGTAGAAGTATACTTTAAACAGCAGTTATATATTTGGACCTGGTTTGCACTTAAAAGTTTTGCTAGTATAGATAAGTTACTTAGGGGGTATGATTTTTTGCTGACATAATTATTCAGGCAAAAGCATTAACGTATATGTAGCTATACCAGCAAACCTTTTAAACAAGGTCTAATAATCCTGCCTTATTTCTTTTTGTGATACTGCTATTATCATGTTTATAGACAAACAAAGAAGGATGTTTGTTTTGGTTCAGAGCACACTTAACGTCTTACAAATAGTACTGAATGCATGTTGTGAGAAGGTATCGACTTTACTGTCGAAAGAGTGCCACTTCAAAGGAGAGTTGTCAAGAAAATAAGAGACCATACATTCATCTTTGGGCTACACTAATGCAACAACAGATCACGCTGGAAAAGAAGTAGTACAGAATAAAATATGGGCCAAATGGGATAGGTGGAGATAAGGATAAATTATTCTTGGCTTATTCTTCAAATGCATCAGATTTATACTTAGCTACAAAAAAGAAAAAAGCATTAAACTTTTGTGCTAACAAACTAAAGTGATATTAAAGTGTAATACTAAAGTATTACAATTACTGTATTTACAGATTCATAATTTATCTTGCTAGTTGCCTTAAATTACTTTTCTAATGTAACAAGAAAAATAAATTGAATGTGTTGCTACCTTAATGTTATTTCTAGAAAACAACTGGAATATTGTTTAAAAAAAAAAGAGAGAGAATTAACTCACAAATATAGCTAACATGCTTCCGAGTCACAAAGTACGTGAACATGAAGCACTCGCTCTAATCCCCAAAACATATTTTAAACACTAGATAGATCTGTAAGAAAATACAAAGCACTAGACAGCTTTTCAAATTAGAGGGGAGTTGCATATCGAAAGGATATTTTTCAGCTGGAAATTATAGTCTATAATGACTATTATGACTGTCTATAGTAACTATGTTAACCCTGTGAAGCTTGTCACACAGTGAACTGGTCAAAATATTTATTACAAAATTTCATAATCACTATTTCCTTTTTTGACAAGGTGGTATGTTGTGGCCTAATGTAAAACCATCAGATTTGTACTAAGAAAAATTGTTGGGTCAAATGGAAGCCTCAACTAAAAGTGTGCATTTCTTTCCTTATACCTCACAGATCAGTACAGAAAATCTCCTAGTTTGGCTTCAGTACCCTCCAGGAGATAGGGCCTGATTCCAGGAGACTCCCAGTGAAACCGGGAGAGTTGGCAACCCTAGATCTGCCCCGAGGCCCTGTCCTTGCTCCCCCTCCGGTGGGCCCTCAGCTCAGGCCAGTGGCCTGGAGCCTGGGGCTTGGCAGGCCAGTGGCCTGGGCCAGCTCCGGGGTCAGGCCAGTGGTCTGCGCCAGCTCGGGCGGGCAGCTCAGACGATTCGGCCAAGGCTGCTCCGGCCGCGGGGCGCCTTGGGGCTCTGGCAGGCAGGGTAGGGGCACGGGCTCAGGCAGAAGGGGTGAGGTCAGGGGGCTAGCCTCCCCAAAGAGGGGGGTTCACCCCACACCCACCTAGCCCCTCCACAGACTGGAATGGAAGATTTCTACCACCAAATCTCTGTACCCATGGAGGGCAAGGGTAGTAGAACATAAACAGAGCAGAGATAGAGAAGTGGAAAAAGATCAAAATACTGCTGTAAAGATCATTTTCCTGGCTCATAGCTTTGACCACATCTACTGTCTTTCATCACAAGAACCAACTACTTGTCCTCATTTTCAAGATTCTTCACAACCTATACCCACCCTATCTGTCATATCTCAGACACTATTGGGATGCTGACTCGCCCCTCTGTTCTGCCTTTGTTGCCACCCTTCATCACCCACTTGCTTTATTTTCCAACCACCTTCATGTTTTCTCCCATACTGCCCTTCTCGCATTGGAGGAAGAGCTCCCCATTAAAAAAAAAAAATCTTCAAAGCCATCTCATTATCACCCTTCTAATCCATTCTTTGCCATGATGCCTACAAAATACTTGATAATGGTTAGACAGTTGATGTGTCAAATTTAGAGTCTAAGCTCTTTGGGGACATAGTCTTTACACTGTACAGTGCCTAGAACAATGGGGTCCTGGTCCATGACTGGGGCTCCTATGGGCTACCGCAATACAAATAATTAAAAAAAGATACCAAACAACAACTTCTGGAGCTCAATACAGTGGGAGGTATTATGAAACATAAGATATGCACCTGATCAGAAAACAAATTCTACTAGCCAGAGGCCAACACAACAGAAGTTCCTGCAAGGCAGAACCCCAGTGAGAAAACCAGCCCCTCTGATACTGTACATAAAGCTAGTCTAATAGTGATGTAATATCATCTCAGGAGGGTATCAGTGTTCAAGATTTGTATTTAGTCCTTCATTTCTGGGTCAGCAGGAGCAACTTTATCAGAAACTGGAAGGATCCATGGTCAGTTTTCTTGGCCAGTTTTTTTTTTTTCCTTCAAATCCTTAAGAAGAGAATGTGAAGTTGTTAAAATCAAAACAGGAATAAATGGAATTCTGAAGACCACTTTGGAGGAAACATTTATATATAGATTTGGATGACAGGGTGTTACTTTTTTTTTTCTTAAACAAAGTTTAACTTCTAGACTCATTTATCCTGACAATGTCACCTACAATAGAAATTATCATCATCAATAATAATTATTTTGCTTATATGTGAGACACACAAAGTGGGTGAGATAACATTTTTTTTTGTACCAACTTATGTTGGTGGAAGGGACAAGCTTTTGAGCTTCACAGAGATTTTCAGGTCTGGAGAAGAAAGCTGACGATCTAAAGTGATTTACACCGGTTGACTATTATCACCCCTATATTTAGATGAGGGAACTGGAAGAAAGGATAAACTCACAGTCACAAAGTCTGACAACAGTGAAGTGAGCAACAGAACACAAGTCTCCTTATTCCCATTCTGTACCCACTAGAGGGTGCTAATATCATAAACCATTATAACATTTTGCAAAGGTTGTTTGATTTTCAATAGATTGATGAAGCTTGTTTAAATATATCAAAACATTTGAAATGAAAACATGCTTAAATCAATTGTTAGAAATGAGATAAATTATTAAAGTAGTGAGAAATAAGATTAAAGGGAAGGGATTTTATTAACTTGTCAGTGTTAAATTTTCAGAACCTACTTTCATACTTGCAAATGTATTACTAGAATTTACAATTATTGCCGTTATTTATATGATATATTAACATAATTAAGAACTTTTTGATACTTACTCACACAACACCACATATTTTTCAAGGGACACAATCAATAATCTGCTATCACCATGATGGAAGTGAAGAGCTGGGAGGATGACATCATCCTTTAGACAGAATACCAAATAAGACCATCCCATGCCTTCTTTGTTTTGTTTGATTGACTTCAGATCTGTCAAACTGAACTGGAATGACCACTTGCTTTCTCCATTTGCATGAGTTGTAGCATCTTTAAAGACAAAATTGTGACAATTACAGTTTGGCTTCCACTATTAGCATCTACATATACCCAGGAACGGATTTACAATGAAACAAACTGTGTAGTGGCACAGGGCCCCCAACGACAGGGGGGCCCACAAAATGCAAGACAAATCTCATCTGACAACCTGCTCCTGAGTCCTGGCCAGTGGCACAGGCTGCCTGCATGCCGTGACCAGTGGCCCCACGCCACTCCCAGAAGCTGCCAGCTGCTGGCACATCTCTGCAAACCCCTGGTGGGGAGAGGGGGCTCCGAGTGCTGCCCGAGACTCACTGCCCTCCCTCCCCACAAGGGGCGCACAGAGACGTGCCAGCAGCACGGCTAAGGCAGTTCCTTCCCCACTCTGCCTCCCTCCCTCCACACCACGCCCATGCTGCTCCCTGAAGCGGCCTGCTTGTCCCTGTGGCCCCTTGCAGGGGGGATTGCGGCCAATGGGAGCAGCAGGGGTGGTGCGTGGAGACCCTCTGGCCCTCCCCTGCCTAGGAGCCACTGCCAGAGGGGTGGATGCGCTGGTCACTTTGGGAGCCGTGCCACGCGAGGTAAACGCCACCCCACTGACCCCCTCCTGCACCCCACACCCAAACTTCCTCCCAGAGCCCGCATCCCACACCCAAACTTCCTCCCAGAGCCCGACTCCTCACCCCCCCCACACACCCCAATCGCCTGCCCCAGCCCGCACCCAAACTCCCTCCCAGAGCCCACACCCCTCACCCTCTCCTGTCCCAATTAAGGTACCTCACTTTATTTTCATTTACTTCCCTTTACTTATAATATAGGAGGAGGATGAAGAAAAAAAAGAATGAAAAACAGGTGGGAGGCAGAGATAAGAGAGAATGTTCTTTTTCTTGGATGGGTCCTAAGGCGAGCGAGGGCACAAAAATGAATCTGCGCACAGAGCCCCACTAACTCTAAATCTGCCGCTGCATATACCCCATATCAATACTGCCAACTTTTCAGAAATGTAACACTAGCTCTGGGAATGAAGTGTGCACTGTAGCATTCTTCAGTTCTCACTGTACCTGTCCACATCCCAGAGGCTTCTAAACAGTTGATACAGCTATCAGACATAATTTTCCTGCTTATTTCCTAGACAGTTTGTCTACCATCTGTAAATTCACTGGCTATATGAAATCCCAACTACAAGTGCCATGTCCCATGATCCGCCTAATGGCTCCAATCAGATTGGGGCTCTGTTGTGCTAGGCACCGTACAAACACACAGGTAGGCAGAATCCTTGCCTCAAAGGGACCATTATCTAAAGCCCTGATCCTGCAGCCATATACCTGTGAGTAGACCCCTCACCCCAGTCAGAAAAAAAAGTTATTCACTTGTAAAGTTAATTCCATTCTAGGTACATGTCACAGATCCTAGCAAAGTATCTCCTCCAGGCCACCTTCTAGGACTCTTGTGAGGGGAATCCAAGCCTCTCCTGCACTGGATTACCATGGTGTTTCAACCTCTTGGAGCCTCAGCTGGTTAAAGCATTGGTTCCTCCCTTGACCCCTCCAGCACATTTCCTGGGCACGGACTCTCAGTCTGCTAGCTACCACTTCTCAGAAATGGAGCTCCGCAGCCCACCTGCCCTAAGCCCCCAGGATCAGGACTGACCTTCAAGATACTCAAGTTACTTAAATACACCCTATCCCAGAATTCCACCACAGACGTGTGAAGCTTTTGCTTTACAGGTTCAATCTCTCAGGGGCACACAAGCAGTTGCGAACCACATAACACATTGATACTTAATATTACAGAGCACAGGAGAGTACAACTCATACAAAACAACAAACATCTTAAACATGCAGGGTCCTTCACAAGGGAAGGTGAGTTAGCGAGTCCTACTTGGGGAACCATCTAGGTCCAGGAAAGTAGGCAAGGTGTCCCCTGCCTCATGCAAACTGTTACATGGTGACTCATCTCTCCCTCATGGAGCCCCTTTCTCAGCTTGTGGCCCTGCTCTCTCATATCCCACATTTCCTTTTCCTGTCAGGCTCATTGTTCTTGTGCATTCCCTGATTTCAACTCCTCCTGGTCCCCTGGGCTGCCTCTCTTCTGCTCCTGGTAACGTTGTACTGCTCTTACCTTCCCCCGCTCCCTTCAGAAGGGTTATGCTAAAACCAGATTTCTAAGGATGCAACTGCTTTTCAGCCTAACCTTTCTGAGGTCTAAATACCATTGTTAACCTTGAGTATTTCCCATTGTTCCTACTAGTGTGAACCTGCTACAAGACCTGTCAGCAATAGCTGATCCCCATACACATAGGCACTCATGATACAGCAGGTTTTCATAATACACCTTCACAATATCAACCAGAATTCATGAACTGGGACTACGTTTGTACAACTTATAGTATGCATGCACCCCATGTGCTTGAGACAGGAGATTTTAGCTAGCAGTGTCCATTTGTTCTGCACTGCCCTTTATACCCTTGGTATGAGGCACAGTACTCAGCCTCATACCAAGGGTATGAAGGGCAGTGCAGAACTAACTACCACTCCAGTTTCTTTGCCATCTTGGAGCCTGAAAGTATAGGACGACTCCAAAGCAAGGGGAAGGAGGGTGGGTCATGGAATATACATATAAAAACATCTCAAAGAACTCCAGTTACTGCACAGGTAAGTAAAGTTTCTTCTTCAGATGCTTCTCCACATGTGCATTCCATTCTAGGTGACCCCCAAGCAGAGATCTAAATTAAGGTGTTAGATGCTCAGTGTCTTATCTAAAAAGAGACTGAAGGACTGTTCTATCAAAAGAAATGTCTGCTCTAGATCTTTCTGTCACGGTATAGTGGTTACTAAGGTGTGTATGGAACCGCAGGTGGAAGCTTTACAAATATCAATTATGGGTTTTTTTTTCTCAAAGTAGCAGCTGATGCCACCTATTTCCTAAGGGAATGGGCCCTGACAATACTCGGTGGACCTAGTTTAGTCAATTCATGATGCCCTGAAACCCACCTTAACAACTTTTGAGTAGAAATATGACGGCCTCTCATCCTTTCAGCAAAGGAAACAAAGAGTCTTGTTGAAGATCTAAAGGGTTTTGTCCTCTGAAGGTAAAAGACAAGGACCCTTCAAATATCCAGGGTTTATAATCTCACGTCAGCATGTTTACGAACAGGGCTTTGGAAAAAATATGGGTAAATGAATGGCCTGATTTAAAGGAAATTCATGAACTTCGGCACGAACTTCGGACATGTCTGAGGGATACATTACCAACTTTAAAAAAACTGTGGGGGCAGGGGTATCAGCCATAAGGGTCCCTATTTCTCCCACTCTCTTTACTGATGTGATAGCTATAAGGAAGGAAGTCTTCATAGACAAGTGCAAGAGGGAGCATGAAACCACAGGTTCAAATGGAGGTCTCAGGAGAGCTGTCAAATTACATTTAGATTCCATATAGAAGATTCCATTCCCTTATAGGTGGGAATATCCTCACTAGACCTTTAATAAATCTGATCACAGGTAGGTAGAAAAACACCAAAAACCCCTATGTAAGTGGGTAGTATGCCCTTATGGCACCACGATGTACCCTGAGAGAGCTGAGTGATAGACCTAAGGTTGTTGATAACAGCAGATAGTCTAAGATAGTGGGAATTTGCAACTGAAGAGGCACAAGTCTACAATGCTCACACCAGGTGATGAAAATTCTCCACTTTGCATCATAGTTTTTTTTTCTAGTGGAGGTATTTTCTGCTGTTGATCATAATATTTTGAATGCTAGTAGAACATGCTCTTTCTACTTCCGACACGCATCCAAAATTCACAGAGATGAAGTGAGGATAGGTTGGGAAGATAGGTTCAACTCCCATCCTGAGATAAGAGATCTCATACAGTACTAGCAAAAAGAAATGTTGGGAGGGCTGCTGGAGAAACATGAGAGCTCCAGAAACCAAAACTATCTTGGCTACCAATGCAGAAGTTATGAGGGAAAGTGTGACTGCATCTTGCCTGGCCTTCCTGAGCACTCTTGGAAGTAACAGAATTAGTGAATATGTATACATCAGAACACAAGACCACAGAATGAGGAACACATCTACTACATGTTCTGACCACCTCTGGAACAGAAAGTTGGGCATTTCTTGTTCTTGTGTGTCACAAATAAGTTCACTGAGGTGTGACCCCGCTTCTGGAAGATTGACTGAATTAGAGTTGTGTATTTCGTATTCATGATCTGCTGAAAAGTGTTTGCTCAGCTTGTCTGTCAATGGGTTCTGCAGACCCGGTAAGTAAACTGCTGTGAATGTAATGCAATGCTGTATGAACCAATTCCACAGCTGCTCTGCTCTCTACACAGGGGAGATGACGTGCCACTCCCTGCATGTGTATATAAAAGATAATAGTTGTATTGTCCGTCATAATCTGAATGCAGGCATTTTGGATTACTCTTAGCTCCAGAATATTTGATGTTCTGGGTGGGTTTCCCAACCCAATAGAGATGCATTTGTAACTATCACTTTTGTTGGAAGAGGTGGGGAGAAGGGAACTCCCATGCACAGTGTGGGTTCTTCCACCAATTAATGGAGGCAAGAACCTCAAGGGACCACTAGCGGCAGGTACAAACTGTGATGGCTCAGTGTAGGGAGCCAGGGTGGCTCCCCTCGGAACCAGAGGGTAAAGAGCCACCCTCTCAGCCTGAGTGGGCGGGGCAGACCAAGTTTATTCCAATCCCCAGAAGGGGAGAGGTGGAACAGGAAGTACAAAGGGCGGGGCCCTTTGCCCAGTGAGGGCAGCACCAGGGAGGGAGACAGACACAGGCTGCTGGCTGTTCCCTCCAGACCGTGCTGCCGACCCAGGGGAGGCCCTGGGCCAGGAGAAACCTGACCAGGAGGAAGGACTGAGGCGACCAGAACTGCCAGCTGCCGAGTACCCAGAGCGGCCACACTGTAAACCGGGCCAGCGTGAGCCTGACACAGAGGGGGAGCTGGAGCTGCCAGCAGCTGAATACCCGGACGAGCTGGAGGGACCGGAGAGGCCGGCTTGAGAGACCGGGTAGGAAGTAGCCCAGGGGCAGAACTGCACAGTGTGGTGGGTGTATTTGGTCAGTGTGGCGCGGATGGTTCCCCGCTGACCTGGCGGCGGGACCCTCTCCTCCCGCCACTGTCAGGGCCCGGGGCTGGAACACAGTGGAGTTAGGTGGGCCTGCGTTCCCCTACCCCGGCCAACCCGCCTTGGGTAGCAGAATCCCAAACACCACAGACTTGTGCCAACGCTCCCCTGCCTGAGGGGCGCACCGCAGACTCTGGCCAGCACACCTTCTCTGCTAATTCCCCAGTGACCGAAACGTGTAACTAAAGCCTGCCAGTGGGACAGTAGCTCTCCATCACCCCCTAGAGGCTCGATGGACCGATTGAAACCTGTCACACTTAGCACATGAACAAACTTCATCCAACCTTGCAGGCAGCGTAGGTGTCATCTGGCATGCAACATTATGAAAGTGCAAGAGGTCATACGGCCTAGTAAGCTGATAAAAGTCATTGCCAACTTCTGAGGCACTGTCTAAAAAGTATTGTGGTAAGTCTGGCCATAGTCTCAAACCTGTTCTTGAGGTAGATAGGCCCTCGCTGTTTTGGAGTACAGTATAGCCCTGATAAATTCTATTAATTGTATTAGAATGAAACAGCGCAAGTGCTGACTCACAGACAGAGATCCAAACAGATGGAGAATGGTCTGAGTGGAGGTCTGACCTTCTTGGTAAGAGTTCTCTTGACCAAGCAGTTGTCTAGGTATGGAAATACCGATATCCCCTGTTTTCTTAAGTGAGCAGCCATTACTGCTATGACCTTTGTAAATACTCCTGGAACTGTGGATAAATCAAAGGGTAAGATACTCTTTTGGCCTACCACAAACTACAGGAATTTTCTGTGTGCAGGATATATGGCAACATGAAAATAAGCATCCTGCAGGTTGAGAGCTGCAAACTTATCTTTCTCATTTAGCAATGGTAACGCAGATATTAAGGTAATCATCCTGAACCTTATTTGCTGAATGAAGGTACTGAGCATACTGAGGTCCAGAACAGGTCTCTAACTTTCCTTCTTCTTGGGCATGAGGAAATATTTGGAATAGAAACCTGGAATAGGACTGAGCAGGGCATGAGATCACCTGGATAATGATTACAGGGATAATGCTCTCTGTAGCAAGGAGGCTGCTTCTTAGGTTAATATTTTGGATGCCTATTTATGAGAGCAGCCACTTCCTCTGCTGCAGGTGATAAATTTTTTGATACACAAGAGATGTGTATATGTCTAATGATTTCAGGCTTGCTATTAGAGTTTTTGGGCAAGTGTAACATACTGTTTTCTCGCCAAACAGCTCTGACCCTTCAAACAGTAGGTCTTTTGTAGAGACCTGTACTTCAAGCACTAAAACTTCTCTGAGAGGAAGTCTAGAGAGCTAGTTTTGTGAAAATATGTGGGAAATCTTCTCCACTATGCTAGGACTGAATAAAATATATCCGACTCAAAGGGAGAAGCTGCACAGGCAGGGGGGGTAGAAGGTAAAGCCAGCTTTGGGGTAAGTACAGGAGAGGAAGTTGATACCATTGAAGTATTAACCTCCCAAATCAAAGAGATATGCACCCTTCCTAATAGTAACAGAGTCAGGCTTCCCAGTACTACATCCCTTGGTACCATGTATTTAATCAGTACCAATGTCAAATGAGCTGGGAACCTCAAAATAATATAATCCCTTTGGGGGCGGCTGTGATTAAGGTGCTCAGTACCAGCCTACCCTATGCCAATAATGAAAATCTGTGCCGATGTTACAGCACCCTAATAGGCACCGATGCCTTGGCTATAGGAACCAGACAAGTGGTACACCACATTCCACAAGAGATCCACCACTATCCATTCCAGGCCATGGAGTCTTGGGAAGCAATTTAGACCTCTTCTTCTATCATTTATGGAGAGATCTGCCTCTAGATTGAGGGAGATGGATATCCTTCAGCTCTTTCCACAACATTTCCCTCCAGGATTGTTTAGTAGATGAAGACCTATCTTGTCCCACGTTCTTGCATTACTGGGAGCAGAGCTTGAGGGGCACACTTTGAACTTGCTGACCAACAAACTGGGGGTGGGGCTATTGATGGGTCTGACTCCCTGGCTGGTCCCAAGGAGTAGTCCGATATTTTCAGTCTTGTCTCCGGTTTTCATACCCTTTTTGAAAAGGACTTATACACACTGCTTTTTGAGGGGGATGAGTGATTCCCATAACAAAAGACAACATTGAGTGCATTCATGACTAAGAGGAAATGCTAACTTGCAAGAAGAGCAATATCTGAAGCTAGGTGATTTAGGCTGAGGCATTATCACCCAAAAAGACCAAAAAACCCTAAGGGGGGAGGGGGTGGGGGGAAGAGGAAATGTGAATGAAAGCTTCCTCATAGCTAACTGAAACCTATCAAAAAATTATAAACAGCTATAAAATGATCATCAACAGGCAAATCACTAGTCTAACATTAAATAATCACTATGTGCAACAATAAAATAATTGGAGTGCAGGACACTGAGCACTCCATCGCAGTCTTGGGCAGTGAGAAGGAACTGCAGTGGTGGTTAGTCCTGCATCGTCCTTTATACCCTTGGTTTGGGGTACAGGGGTACTTAAGGTGCATGAATAGACTGAACAGTCACCGCTAACTAAATATCTCCAATATCCAGCACAGACGGCTCATGTACACCTGGAGTGGAATACACGTGGACATACACTCTAAGAACCACCATCATTGATGGGGTGCCATATAAACATAAGGATCCCTTGTCACCAGCTCCTGGTGTGGTCTTTTGTGGGGTCTCTGCTGCCCCCGACTGGTCCAACTTAGTTTGCCCCTGGGCAGGGCAGTTCTTGGACCCTCAGCTCGAATTAAATCTAGAAGTATGTTTCAGTCTCTTGGCTGTTCATAGAGGCAGCCTGGTGCAAGGGTGTTACCCATTTGCTGTCTCAGGCTGTTCTGCATCCCTTTCCTTCTCTGCACTCTCCCCTTTATAGCAGGCTTTGTTTCCTCTACTGGATGAAGCTCTTGGAGCCTGCCTCCATGACTGGCAGCTCTGGCAGCTGCATGAAGGTGTGGTCAAGCTGTTTGCCTACAAGCTGTTCTCCTCCCCCTTCTATCTACGCTCAGTATGGGGTTTGTTGGCCCCATTACAATCCCCAGTTACAGGACTGGTGTTTAATATAGTGCAAGTCCATGAATATAAAAAGATGGAGGGGGATTACAGAGGGAGGACAAACCTAACTGTAAGAAGATCACACACTTACAAGCAAAATAATAATGGGAAACATAAGAACTGTGCACACGCTAGCTATGAAAACTTGATGGTTCCAAATTCTTTAATTCTTTCAATTTTCCTGTATTTATTTTCTTATTTTACCAGAACTTGAGTGTTAGGTGTGAATAGAGTACAATTCTCCAGCTATATCTCTTTTTTTCTGATGTGCAAGCTCTCACTGCACAGTAATATACTCAAACTCCCTCTGGTGTTCCAGTAGTGAAGTAGCATCTGCTTAATACAGCATTAATCTTCCCATTCTCTCTCCTAACTATTGCATACATTTGTTCAAGTTTCACTTGCTTAAGAGAGATGTGAAGGTATTATGCATATTAAGACAGGCATACCAATGCTTTGTTACACAGTAGGACGAGCTCTTAAAATGCTGGTTAGACATAAGCTTCAACCACACAATTCCCCCTGGAGTGATTTGGAGAGGAAATCAGACTGAAGAAGCAGACAGCTTTGTGGGTGCAGAGATCAATTCAGCTGGGAAAATGGAAGCAATTCAAGCCACAAGTCACCTCAGCATTTCAGTTCCTGAGGGAACACATTTGAGAGTATTTTTATAAACTAATGATCTTTCAAAACCAAGTTAATACCAAGGGAAATATTTAAAATTTCAGAATTTATTTTTTCACGTACCTCCATTAGAACGTGGCTTCTTTTTAAACGAGACTGTGTTGACCATGTCCCATTCTGCCTCATAATTATTCTGGTGGTCTGACCCTCGTGGAGATTTTTCTTTAGGGGTTTGTGTCCACTCTACAACTGAACTGGAATCCTAAACAAAATTAAAAAAAAATAAAAAATAAAAAATGAAGTCATAAAAACTAAAACTAAATTTTATCAGTAGTGAATTTCAAGATTTAAAAAACACAAACACCTTTGGTAAATTGGAGTTAAGGCTGAAAGTACAGACTTGAGTGTTAAAATCCTCAGAAGAACATAGTTATCAAACAACTATTAGGAAAAAAACAAGAAATTCCATGTTCAGTTTAAATTCAAAAGAAACGCAAACATTTGAAACTTATAGAAAAAGACAGTGAAGATCACACAAATAATCTTAAATCTGCCCAACTAGAGATGCACTAAGAACAAGCAGAAATTTTAATACAACCTTACCTATTCATAATTGACAAATTGATCTCATCCCAGTAATGACAGATGTATCATTTATTACTCTAAATTGTACAATTCTTGAGCCACTTCCACCCTTCTTTACGACCATAGACAACAGAAAAGGATGCATTTTAACAATTACAAGTTAAATAAATAGTATTTTAAAAGCAATCATTCCCAACTCCCTGCAAAGATTCGATGTGTCAATTATACCATAGCGAGAAACAGAATTGGCCTTTGTTCTAAATCAAGATCACAGCATTAAGGCAGCAACACAGAAAGAGTAAAAGTTATTAAGATGGCAAACATTATACTTTGTGTCCATATTGTGTGCATTCACCAATAGCGATGGTTCGCCATGTGCAGCTGCTCTGTGAATACCAAAAGTAATCTAGAATTGTTTCAGTCCATGGCACGCACCACAGATTCCTGTTCAGATTTGTAGCTCATGAAATACTGCATGATCAGCCAAATTATGTTCATAACACTCATCACAAGACCAGAAGGCAGTGCAGGATCCATGTTTTTAGGCAGAGATGGTAGGTGCACAGTTTACAGGGGTGGTTGAAAAATGCCACAAAACGTAGTTGGAAGCTCATGAAATGACACGACACAAAAAATGCATCATGGGACAGGGAACCCATGCCCATGATGCACTGCAATCCGTTCCCACAACTTCTAGCAGCAGAATGTGTCGAGTTGCACAGTGAGATAGCTACCCACAGTGCACTGCTCGCTCTCTCTATGCTAGAGCATCAACTGTGCATTCACTCTGACACAAGGAGCACTGTGTGAACACGCAAAAGCAATGTAATGTATAGCGGGTTTCAGAGTAGCAGCCGTGTTAGTCTGTATTTGCAAAAAGAACAAGGAGTACTTGTGACACCTTAGAGAGACTAACAAATTTATTTGAGCATAAGCTTTCGTCAGCTATAGCTCACTTCATCGGATGCATTCAGTGAAAAATACAGTGGGGAGATTTATATACACAGAGAACGTGAAACAATGGGTGTTCCCATACACACTGTAACGAGAGTGATCAGGTAAGCTGAGCTCTTACCAGCAGGAGAGCAAGGGGCGGGGCGGGGGGGGTGGGGAAGAGAACCTTTTGTAGTGATAATCAAGGTGGGCCATTTCCAGCAGTTGACAAGAATGTCTGAGGAACGGCGGGCGGGTGAGGGGGAGGGGGAGAGGAGATAGTTTTACTTTGTGTAATGACCCATCCCACTCCCAGTCTTTATTCAAGCCTAAGTTAACTGTATCCAGTTTCCAAATTAATTCCATTTCACCAGTCTCTAGTTGGAGTCTGTTGGAGTCTGGAACCCCGACCAGGGATATTGTATCTGCTACCCAAGATCCATAAACCTGGAAATCCTGGACGCCCCATCATCTCAGGCATTGGCACCCTGACAGCAGGATTGTCTGGCTATGTTGACTCTCTCCTCAGGCCCTACGCTACCAGCGCTCCCAGCTATCTTTGAGACACCACCAACTTCCTAAGGAAACTACAGTCCATCGGTGATCTTCCTGAAAACACCATCCTAGCCACTATGGATGTAGAAGCCCTCTATGCCAACATTCCACACAAAAGATGGACTACAAGCTGTCAGGAACAGTATCCCCAATAATGTCACGGCAAACCTGGTGACTGAACTTTGTGACTTTGTCCTCACCCATAACTATTTCACATTTGGGGACAATGTATACCTTCAAATCAGCGGCACTGCTATGGGTACCCGCATGGCCCCACAGTATGCCAACATTTTTATGGCTGACTTAGAACAATGCTTCCTTACCTCTCATCCCCTAACGCCCCTACTTTACTTGCACTACACTGATGACATCTTCATAATCTGGACCCATGGAAAAGAAGCCCTTGAGGAATTCCATCATGATTTCAACAATTTCCATCCTACCATCAACCTCAGCCTGGACCAGTCCACACAAGAGATCCACTTCCTGGACACAGTGGTGCTAATAATCGATGGTCACATAAACACCACCCTATACCGGAAACCTACTGACTGCTATGCCTACCTATGATGTACCTATGTACCTATGATACAACCGCATTGTCTCTGTCTGAGGGGTTGGAGCAAAACATCTACAAGATCTCCATCAAGCGTTCTTACAACTACAATACCCACCTGCTGAAGTGAAGAAACAGATTGACAGAGCCAGAAGAGTACCCAGAAGGTACCTACTACAGGACAGGCCCAACAAAGAAAATAACAGAACGCCACTAGCCATCACCTTCAGCCCCCAACTAAAACCTCTCCAACGCATCATCAAGGATCTACAACCTATCCTGAAGGACGACCCATCGCTCTCACAGATCTTGGGAGACAGGCCAGTCCTTGCTTACAGACAGCCCCCCAACCTGAAGCAAATACTCACCAGCAACCACACACCACGCAACAGAACCACTAACCCAGGAACCTATCCTTGCAACAAAGCCCGTTGCCAACTGTGTCCACATATCTATTCAGGAGACACCATCATAGGGCCTAATCACATCAGCCACACTATCAGAGGCTCATGCACCTGCACATCTACCAATGCGATATATGCCATCATGTGCCAGCAATGCCCCTCTGCCATGTACATTGGCCAAACTGGACAGTCTCTACGTAAAAGAATAAATGGACACAAATCCGATGTCAAGAATTATAACATTCAAAAACCAGTCGGGGAACACTTCAATCTCTTTGGTCACTCGATTATAGACCTAAATGTGGCAATTCTTCAACAAAAAAACTTCAAAAACAGACTCCAACGAGAGACTGCTGAATTGGAATTAATTTGCAAACTTTGGCTTGAATAGAGACTGGGAGTGGATGCGTCATTACACAAAGTAAATCTATTCCCCCCCCCGGCTGTTCCTCACCCATTCTTGTCAACTGCTGGAAATGGCCCACCTTGATTATCACTACAAAAGGTCGTGTGTCCCCCTGCTCTCCTGCTGGTAATAGCTCAGCTTACCTGATCACTCTCATTACAGTGTGTATGGTAACACCCATTGTTTCACGTTCTCTGTGTATATAAATCTCCCCACTGTATTTTCCACTGAATGCATCTGATGAAGTGAGCTGTAGCTCAAGAAAGCTTATGCTCAAATAAATGTTAGTCTCTAAGGTGCCACAAGTCCTCCTTTTCTTTTTGTAATGATAGCGATTTATGATAGTCAGCATAGCTTGCGTCAACTTAAGCTATATCTACACTACAGACAGCCCCCCAACCTGTGAGTTCAGTTCACCAGTGAGTTCAGTTTTCAACCACAGGGTATAAAGGGAATGAAAGAGAAGTTGGAGACTGACATTGCCATAAAGAAAAGAAAGTTATTTGGGTGACCTTAATTGTGCACTCTCACACTTTCATATGTTTGTGCTTTTAGTAACTATCAACACAGAATTTCCTGGCTTTCTAGACTTGTGGGTCATGTGTTTTAAGCAACAACGTGAAAGGATCTTTAACATTCTAATCTTTTATAGTGCTTTTATTGTAACAGACTTAGTAGGCAGAGGCCAAAATTGGGCTTCTCATAGTGGGGAAGTAGAACCACTATAGCTGAGGTAGATATAAGCTTACTGTTAAAGCACTTAGAAAAATTGGAAGTTAACATCTACATACATATGAATATTGCATAGATCCCTGACCAGCCCATGCAGAGAGATTTCTGCAACATCAAAAGAGGAATAGGAAAGAATTACTTGTCTTAGGCCTAGTCTTTCTTGACTAGGATTTAAATGTCTGATGTTCGGTCATGTTACCTACCTCAATTTAAGACCTTCCAAAATGCTAAACAAAACAGGGCAAATTTTATTCATTTGTATTATAATAGCTTTGTTTTAGCACATACCAAACTAGTACAGTTAAAGCCTCTAGGCTTTAATCAAGATATTTTCTCTCCTAGACTTAAACCATTTTAGTTAGGGTGTGTGAGCTAATATCCTAACACAACATCTTTAAACCCTCGTATAGGCAGATCCACAGAGGTAGCACTCCCCTCTTTCATACTCTGAAGATCAGGTTTCATTGGACCCTAGCACCCTCCACTCAGACAGCAAAACATAACCATCTTTTTGTTCTGTCTGAACAGTGCTTAGCATAATGGGGTCCAGGACTAGGGCGCCTAGGCACTACAGCAACAAAAATAACCATCACCCTGAATAAGTAAACTTCCAGTTTTAGGATCATCTAGCTAAATTTAACAGATGAACAATACATACAAAACCTGCAGAGAGAGATGAAAAGGTGAATGCAAGTAATTAATAAGCATACCTTTCCAGCACAGAGGATATTGGAAGAGTCCAAAGTATCATCCAATGGTCTCCAGTCTACTATTACTTCAGCTTCCTACAATACAAGTTACACTTATGCATCAGCACAAACTCAGTAAGATTATAATTAAGAAAATGAAGATCTCCCTATTTATGCAAAGAATTATGTAGGTTTACTTTATACATACATTTTAGGTATAGCTGCCAAACATCATGGTGTACATTAACAAATACAAACACTAAGGATTTTTCTTTTAATATTTTAAACTTGCAAAGGTATGTTAGATGCACTGAAGGTAAATGTAAGGAAAAAAAAAATCTAACAACTGTATCAAATGATTACCTTTTCTATGACACGTAGTACTCCTGATATTATACTGTCCTGGTCGTCATTTTTTGCACAGGATGAATGAATGAAAACCCCTTCTTGTTCATACACAACCTGGTGGGGGGGCGGAAAATGGATCAACATCTTGTTTTAATGGCAGAGCAACATTTAGACAACATAAATACCTAGATGGATAATACAGGGGGAACTTTACTCTCAGTATTACTATCATGTCCTAAAAATCAGATTTACAGCACCAAAATGGTACTATACAAATAATTTGATCTATAATTTTGATTTGTCCTGCAATTCAAAATTAATCCTGCTGCACAGACACAAAAAGTGAGTTGCCACATCCTTATTCTGGAAAAAGAAATAGCTGTTGCACAAAATACTTGATTTCAACTTCAGTATACTGAAAGATTAATTTATAGGATCAATGAAATACTGTAGTACAAAGTTACTTGGGAAGAATTTTACATCTTTAAAATGAATCTGAATGGTGATCTTTGAATGTATCTATATGATGTAAATTTAAGTGCATCAAAAGTTAAAGACTAATTGTGTAAAAGTTAAAGACTTATTGTGTATAATCTGCTGAATGAGATTATATTTTCCTTTATATACAAATTAATTTGCAAAAATCTAAACACTGTGTTCTCTGCCAAGATTCAGCATGATCTCCTGGGCTGCTTGATATAAATAACCTTAATCAAAAGTCTACCAAAGGAAATGAAAACCAGGGTCGTTGTAAACCTGAACCCACCCATTTTGCTGGGGGGGGGGGGGGGAGGGAAGGAGGGGGAGAACCCAGTGAAAAAACCCCAAACATTCAACACTAAGGTTTTGAGAAGTGAAAACATAAAACATTATGTGATTCATTTTGTGGACATATTTGTTCCTCAAATATAAAACAGTATGCATTGTTCAAAATGGAGAAATGTACACATCTGGAAATAAAATGTAATAATCCCCTCTACTAACTAGTTTCAGAGTAGCAGCCGTGTTAGTCTGTATTCACAAAAAGAAAAGGAGTACTTGTGGCACCTTATAGACTAACCAATTTATTTGAGCATAAGCTTTCGTGAGCTACATTGCATCTGATGAAGTGAGCTGTAGCTCACGAAAGCTTACGCTCAAATAAATTGGTTAGTCTCTAAGGTGCCACAAGTACTCCTTTTCTTTCTACTAACTAGCTCGGCCTTTTGTATCTGTGCTAAAATACCAATACCCTTTTACAAATTTCAGAGTAGCAGCCGTGTTAGTCTGTATTCACAAAAAGAAAAGGAGTACTTGTGGCACCTTAGAGACTAACCAATTTATTTGAGCATAAGCTTTCGTGAGCTACAGCTCACTTCGTCGGATGCATACTGTGGAAAATACGGAAGATGTTTGTATACATACAAACCATGAAAAAATGGGTGTTTACCACTACAAAAGGTATGGATTTGTGCTGGAAATGGCCCGACTTGATTATCATAATCAAGTCGGGCCATTTCCAGCACAAATCCATACCTTTTGTAGTGGTAAACACCCATTTTTTCATGGTTTGTATGTATACAAACATCTTCCGTATTTTCCACAGTATGCATCCGACGAAGTGAGCTGTAGCTCACGAAAGCTTATGCTCAAATAAATTGGTTAGTCTAAGGTGCCACAAGTACTCCTTTTCCTTTTACAAATGTATTTGCTTTTGAAAAGTTGTTGCCAACTTAAATACTTTGTCACTAGATTTAGTGACCTTTTGGTTTCCCTAGCGAGAAAATAAAGTGTCAAACTGACCAGTGACAAATCTAGCGACTTTCACTGCCAATTAGTGACATACAGAGAAAGAAGTCACCAATATGTATAGTCAAAAAATTATTCACAAGCAACTCAGTAGTGTTAACAGAATCCATTCCATGTTCTTCTTCCTACATTCTTTTGCACACCAAGTCAATGTCATTACATCTCAACTGAACATGTCCTCAGAAGGAATCGCATTCCAGGGCTTCTTGGACTGAGACCATTATAATCTGCAGGAGAAGAAAAGAAGTCTGTGGAGGCTAATTAAATACTTCGCTAAAGTCTGGCACACTTTGGAGAGAGCACCACATTAGCCAGGGCTTATTTCACCCAAATGTGTTCTTTCTTGCTGCTCCATAGTAGGTAGAAAACCCTGTGATGCAGGGAAAGATGGCTAATGAAGTGGGCAGGATTGGGAAGGCAGGTTAGCTGCGCGGATGGAAGGTGTGGTGGGATGAGAGAGGGCGATGTGCGCCAGTGGGAAGGGGGCACCAAGGATGAAGCCCTTACTATGGGATCAAAGGTAGAACTAGCTTGATTTCAGCTCCTCTTCACTCTTTCCCCTGGTTTGGCTTGGGGTTAGGTGCCCAGCTGTTTTCAGAAATCAAATCCTGGAAGAGTGGGGAAGGGGTCTGGCTAGCAAATTTTTGTTTTTAAACCTACTTTCTTAGCTCCCTGCAGCCCCGAGCTCAGGTCAGGTGAATTCTTTTTTTCCTCTGGCTCTGGGCTCTCCATTTCACTAACCTGTCCGCTCACAGCCAGGCTGGCAAGAAAGAGGCTCAGCTGAAATTAACCAGCCTCAGACAACCTGGGCTGCAGTGTACAGAGCCTTCCCAATGAGCAGAGGGCTGCAGTTTCCTTTCCAGTGAGCAGAGGGCATCCTCCTGATGAGGACAGTGTACCGTACTAGTTGCTTGAGGTATGTAGCAAGAAAAGCATAGAATGGATTTTATTAACACTATTGAGCTGCTTGTGAATGATTTTGTGACTATATGTGCCTGCATGCGCACGTGCATGTATGTAATTCTCTGGAAATTGTGTTAGTCACATTTTTGACTCCTTTTAAGTGCTTAAACAGCTACATCTAATGACTTGCAGAAAAAGACAGAAAGAAAGTCAAGAAATTGGATTGTATGTGGAGTCAGCATGCTCAACAACCATTCTGCTTTCCTTGTTGTCTTTTTGATGGATGCAGTAAACAACAACAACAACAAAAGTATCCGTGTTTTGCATGTCTGGTGATGGACTCAAAAGTAACTAAGATCGGGTTGAAAGCCACGAGCACACGTCTGTCCATTTTTCACTCTACTTCGACTGGAAAAAAGTTTGAAGAACCACACTGGAATTGATGGTGCTCTTCAAAAACAAGTTGAGGAAGAAACCATAAAAAGCCATGAAATTTTGAAATGCATCTTAGATGTCACATTGGTTTTAGCTGGTTTCATTTTGCAGATCTAACAGCAAAACAGGAGACCAAGGGAACAGCCTTTTCTTTTGTACTTTACCACTGCTTGAGGTATCAGAATGGAGTTCATAAAAGACGGTTAAAACCAAATCCACAACACTTATCCAAAATGTACAGAAGGCATTCTACTACGATATGACTGTTGCCAGAAAACCAGATGCTTCCTATAGAGAGCAAATTATTTTTTGCTTTGTGATACGCTCAAACTCAACATAACATATGGGAAATTAAAGAGTGCTTTTTGATGTCTGAGGACTCGGGGGTGGGAGGGTGGGAGAAAGGACACTGCAGAGCCAATATGCAGAGTACTTGAAAAGAGTGGTATCGACCTTCAAAATTGTAGAGGTCAAAGACAGGACAATGGGTCCAACATGGCTAGAATTTCTGAAGGAGCACAAACTAATTTTACAGAAGAATCCTCACGCAATCTACTCTCCACATAGTTCATGCAGTCTGAGTCTTTGTGGAGTGCACACAGCAGACCCAAGTGTGACAAAGAGTTTGTTTGGAAACGTTCAAACTCTGCAACTTGTTCAATTCCAGCCCTGCCTGATGAAAAGTTCTACAGAAAGCTGCAAACATTTTGTTGAAGACTTAGTGGAATTCAAGAACTGAAGCAGTGAAACCACTATCAAAGTAATAGCCCTGGCCTACACTAGCAGTTGAGGTTGAATTTAGCAGCATTAAAATCGATTTAACCCTGCCCCCGTCCACACGATGAAGCCTTTTTTTTTTTTTTTTTTACTTAAAGGGCTCTTAAAATCTATTTCTTTACTCCACCCCCAAAAAGGGGATTAGCACTGAAATCGGTCTTGCTGGATCAAATCTGGGGTACTGTGAACACAGTTAGACAGTATTGGCCTCCGGGAGCTATCCCAGAGTGCTCCATTGTGACCGCTCAGGAAAGCACTCTCAACTCAGATGCACTGGCCAGACAGACAGAAAAAGGCCCGTGAACTTTTGAATTTCATTTCCTGTTTGGCCAGTGTGGCAAGCTGCAGGTGAGTGCAGAGCTCATCAGCAGAGATGACGATGATGGAGTCCTAGAATCGCAAAAAAGCTCCAGCATGGACCGAAAGGGAGATACAGGATCTGATCGCTGTATGGGGAGAGGAATCCGTGCTATCAGAACTCCATTCTAGTTTTCGAAATGCCAAAACAGTTGTCAAAATCTCCCAGGGCATGAAGGACAGAGGCCATAACAGAGATCCAAAGCAGTGCCACGTGAAACTTAAGGAGCTGAGGCAAGGCTACCAGAAAACCAGAGAGGCAAACGGCCGCTCCAGGTCAGAGCCCAAAACATGCCGCCTCTATGATGAGCTGCATGCCATTTTAGGGGGTTCAGGCACCACTACCCCAGCCGTGTTGTTTGACTCCTTCAATGGAGATGGAGGCAACACGGAAGCAGGTTTTGGGGACGAGGAAGAGGATGATGATGATGAGGTTGTAGATAGCTCACAGCAAGCAAGTGGAGAAACCGGTTTTCTTGACAGCCAGGAACTGTTTCTCACCCTGGACCTGGACCCCTCGAACCCACCCAAGGCTGCCTCCTGGACCTGCCAGGCGGAGAAGGGACCTCTGGTGAGTGTACCTTTTTAAATAGTATACATGGTTTAAAAGCAAGCGTGTTTAATGATTAATTTGCCCTGGCATTCGCGGCCAGTACAGCTACTGGAAAAGTCTGTTAACGTGTCTGGGGATGGAGTGGAAATCCTCCAGGGACATCTCCATAAAGCTCTCCTGGGTGCACTCCCAAAGCCTTTGCAAAAGGTTCCTGGGGAGGGCAGCCTTATTCCGTCCACCATGGTAGGACACTTTACCACGCCAGGCCAGTAGCACGTAGTCGGGAATCGTTGCAGAACAAAGCATTTCAGTGTATGTTTGCTGGCGTTCAAACAACATCCGTTCTTTATCTCTCTGTGTTAGCCTCAGGAGAGTGATATCATTCATGGTCACCTGGTTGAAATAGGGTACTCTTCTTAAGGGGACATTAGAGATGCCCGTTCCTGCTGGGCTGTTTGCCTGTGGCTGAACAGAAATGTTCCTCGCTGTTGGCCAAGGGGAGGGGTTAGCCACGTGGTGGAGGGAGGCAAAATGCGACCTTGTAATGAAAGCACATGTGCTACATATGTAATGTTAACAACAAGGTTTACCGTGAAAGAGAGTGTACCCATTGTTCTATAAAATGTGTCTTTTTAAATACCACTTTTTTTTTTTTCCTTCCACCAGCTGCATGCGTTTCAAGGATCACAGGATCTTCTCCTTCCCAAAGGCTAGCAAAGATTAGAAGGCGAAAAAAATGCACTCGTGATGAAATGTTCTCTGACGTCATGCAGTGGGAATATTGGTTTTGCTGAGGTCTAACCGAGTCAGTAAACTGCGCCAGAGCTCTTTTAAACGTCCAAATGCCCACTCTACCACCATTCTGCACTTGCTCAGCCTGTAGTTGAAACTCTTTCTTCTCCATTTTGCCCTGGGCCCCAAAAACTTCTGAGTAGCCCTAAGTCTTAGCCAAATCAAAACTCCCTTACACAGCAAAAGTATAAAATGTGGGGCATGTAGATAGGCTGTTGCCATACTCAAATGTGGTCTCTTCACCTTCACAAACACTTTCCTAGTTCTCTGAGATTTTTCCTTCAGTTGTTGGAAGTACAAATTGTTCATTGCATTGGGTCAGAATCTTTACCAAATTATCTAATTTTAGACCATTTCACAGTTTCCAAGAAAAAATAAAAAGAAAGCCATCAGCAGTTAGCTTAACTATTGCAAATTATCAGAATGTTAATATGTTGGTGTGAAAGCCATATACATTAATGTAATGCAGCTGCCATCCAACTAAGATGCTGGAACACGCAGGTCACTCTCGGAACAGCAAATTAAGACCTTTGAAAATGCCTAAGAAAAATATGAATGTATTCTTTGACTATATCTCAGCATATGATGATTAGTAACTTTAAAAGTTATGCTACATTGTACTGAAACAGAGGTAGAACAATTGATTGTAATAAGACTACACTTTACATAACTACTTCCAAGCACAACAGGCCAAAGAGGAAAATGTTTCCTTCATTAATATTCCAAGAATGGAAACTATCCACTAACTATTAATGTTTTTTCCATATCTGGTGCTCTTCTCCTTTAATTCCTTGGATGGGTCAAATTGTCAATATGAGTATGCTAAGAAAAGAACCACCGTGTAAGCACCAGCTTTCCAACTTCCTTTTATGTCTGAACCATGAGGCTTATCACAAAAAACATACCACTATGGCAATTTCATTTTATTTATTTTTTAATTATGGGAAAGGAAACAGAAAGGTTGTTATACAGATCATGATAAAAGTGCAAGCTTTTAAAGATTCTGAAGTTTACAGTTTGGAATAACATGCATGCACATCATAAATTAGCTAAGCAAAACATTGTGAATGGTAACTGTCTATGCCCTGAAAATGTATCCATATACTGAAAATACTCAGGGTGTGTGTACTCTAAAAACTTAAATCGACCTACATTAGGTCAACTTACAGTCACCCCAGTAATTACTGCGGTGGTGCATGTCCACACTACCCTCCATGGGTTGGTGGTGCACATCCTCACCAGGAGCACTTCCACCAAACTAAGAGAAACAGTGTGGGGAGCTGAGAGCCCCAGCTCTCTCAGCTCTGCTGGAAGCTCCCTGCCAGGAGCCTGGCTGCCCCACAAATTACCAGCCTTCCAGCTGGCCTCCCAGGGCTTCTCACCTCCCAGTTCCCCACCAGAAGCGGGGCTTCTTGCCCCTGGGGAGCGGAGTCCAGATCCCCAGTCTTCTCATCCACCTCAGCCCCCACCTGCTCCCCACCATGAGCTAGGAAGCCTTGTCAATTTCACAGCTCCAGCATAGAGCTGTGAAAATGACAAGACAGCCAATTCCCAGCTGAGAGCAGGGGGAGAGAAAGTCCTTGGGAGCTGGGTCCATTCTTGCACCAGCTCTAAAGGCGAGCGAAGGGAGCTCAGTTCTAGCTGCCCAGCTTTCTTGTCAATTTCATGGCTCCGCTGGAGAAAGCTAACAGCAGATATTAGTAATGCAGTCCACAGACACTACATCGCACTAACTACACTTACATAATCCCTACACCTCTCATGGAGGTGGAATTATGTTGGTGTCATACAGCACTTACATTGCCAGGACAAGGCTGCAGTGTAGACAGTGACAATTAGGTTTCAGAGTAGCAGCCGTGTTAGTCTGTATCCGCAAAAAGAAAAGGAGTACTTGTGGCACCTTAGAGACTAACAAATTTATTTGAGCATAGGCTTTGGTGAGCTACAGCTCACTTTCTCAGATGCATGCAGTGGAAAATACAGTGGGGAGATTTATATACACAAAGAACATGAAACAATGGGTGTTACCACACACACTGTAACAAGAGTGATCAGGTAAGGTGAGCCATTACCTGCAGGAGAGCTGGGGGGAAAGAACCTTTTGTAGTGATAATCAAGGTGGGCCATTTCCAGCAGTTGACAAGAATGGGCGAGGAACAGTGGGGGGAGGGAGAGAGAAATAAACATGGGGAAATAGTTTTACTTTGTGTAATGACACACCCACTCCCAATCTTTATTCAAGCCTAAGTTAATTGTATCCAGTTTGCAAATTAATTCCAATTCAGCAGTCTCTCGTTGGAGTCTGTTTTTGAAGTTTTTTTTTTTGAAGAACTGCCACTTTTAGGTCTGTAATCGAGTGACCAAAGAGATTGAAGTGTTCTCCGACTGGTTTTTGAATGTTATAATTCTTGACATCGGATTTGTGTCCATTCTTTTATGTAGAGACTGTCCAGTTTGGCCAATGTACATGGCAGAGGGACATTGTTGGCACATGATGGCATATATTGCATTGGTAGATATGCAGGTGCACGAGCCTCTGATAGTGTGGCTGATGTGATTAGGCCCTATGATGGTGTCTCCTGAATAGATATGTGGACACAGTTGGCAACGGGCTTTGTTGCAAGGATAGGTTCCTGGGTTAGTGGTTCTGTTGTGTGGTGTGTGGTTGCTGGTGAGTATTTGCTTCAGGTTGGGGGGCTGTCTGTAAGCAAGGACTGGCCTGTCTCCCAAGATCTGTGAGAGTGATGGGTCGTCCTTCAGGATAGGTTGTAGATCCTTGATGATGCGCTGGAGAGGTTTTAGTGGGGGGCTGAAGGTGATGGCTAGTGCGTTCTGTTATTTTCTTTGTTGGGCCTGTCCTGTAGTAGGTACATTCTGGGTACTCTTCTGGCTCTGTCAATCTGTTTCTTCACTTCAGCAGGTGGGTATTGTAGTTGTAAGAACACTTGATAGCGATCTTGTAGGTGTTTGTCTCTGTCTGAGGGGTTGGAGCAAATGCGGTTGTATCATAGACAATGGATCATGTGGTGTGGTCTGGATGAAAGCTGGAGGCATGTAGGTAGGCACAGCAGTCAGTAGGTTTCCGGTATAGGGTGGTGTTTATGTGACCATCGCTTATTAGCACCATAGTGTCCAGGAAGTGGATCTCTTTTGTAGACCGGTCCAGGCTGAGGTTGATGGTAGGATGGAAATTGTTGAAATCATGATGGAATTCCTCAAGGGCTTCTTTTCCATGGATCCAGATGAAGATGTCATCAATGTAGCGCAAGTAGAGTAGGGGCATTAGGGGACGAGAGGCAAGGAAGCGTTGTTCTAAGTCAGGCATAAAAAAGTTGGCATACTGTGGGGCCAGGCAGGTACCCATAGCAGTGCTGCTGATTTGAAGGTATACATTGTCCCCAAATGTGAAATAGTTATGAGTGAGGACAAAGTCCAGTCACCAGGTTTCCGTGACATTATCGGGAATACTGTTCCTGACAGCTTGTAGTCCATCTTTGTGTGGAATGTTGGTGTAGAGGGCTTCTACATCCATAGTGGCTAGGATGGTGTTTTCAGGAAGATCACCGATGGACTGTAGTTTCCTCAGGAAGTCAGTGGTGTCTCAAAGATAGCTGGGAGTACTGGGAGCGTAGGGCCTGAGGAGGGAGTCTACATAGCCAGACAATCCTGCTGTCAGGGTGCCAATGTCTGAGATGATGGGGCGTCCAGGATTTCCAGGTTTATGGATCTTGGATAGCAGATAGAATACCCCAGGTCAGGGTTCCAGGGGTGTCTGTGCAGATTTGTTCTTGTGCTTTTTCAGGGAGCGTCTTGAGCAAATGCTGTAGTTTCTTTTGGTAACACTCAGTGGGATCAGAGGGTAATGGCTTGTAGAAAGTGGTGTTGGAGAGCTGCCTAGCAGCCTCTTGTTCATATTCCGACCTATTCATGATGATGACAGCACCTCCTTTGTCAGCCTTTTTGATTATGATGTCAGAGTTGTTTCTGAGGCTATGGATGGCATTGTGTTCTGCACGACTGAGGTTATGGGGCAAATGAAGCTACTTTTCCACAATTTCAGCCCGTGCACGTCGGCGGAAGCACTCTATGTCGAAGTCCAGTCTGTTGTTTCAACCTTCAGGAGGAGTCCACCCAGAATCCTTTTTGTAGTCTTGGTAGAAAGGTCTCTGTGGGTTAGTATGTTTTTCAGAGGTGTGTTGGAAATATTATTTGAGTCAGAGACGTCGAAAGAAGAAGTCTAGGTCACCACAGAACTGAATCAGGTGGTGGGGCAGAAGGAGAGGCCCCGAGATAGCCCAGCAGAAGAATCTGTCCTAAGAGTATAGTTGGATAGATTAACAATATTGCTGGGTGGGTTAAGGGAACCACTGTTGTGGCCCCTTGTGGCATGTAATAGTTTAGTGTCCTTTTTCTTTTGTAGAGAAGCAAAGTGTGTGTTGTAAATGGCTTGTCTAGTTTTTGTAAAGTCCAGCCACGAGGAAGTTTGTGTGGAAGGTTGTTTTTTTATGAGAGTATCCAGTTTTGAGAGCTCACTCTTAATCTTTCCCTGTTTGCTGTAGAGGATGTTGATCAGGTGGTTCCGCAGTTTCTTTGAGAGTGTGTGGCACAAGCTGTCAGCATAGTCTGTGTGGTATGTAGATTGTAATGGATTTTTTACCTGCAGTCCTTTTGGTATGATGTCCATCAGTTTGCATTTGGAAAGGAAGATGTCTGTCTGTCTGTATCTGTATGAGTTTTTTCATGAACTTGATAGATTTCCACTCCATACGGCTAAATTCAGTGCCTTGCATAATGACAGGTTTCAGAGTAGCAGCCATGTTAGTCTGTATCCATAAAAAGAAAAGGAGTACTTGGGGCAGAAAAGGAGTACAAAAGGAGTACGGAGGCTCGTTCATCTGCACATCTACCAGTATGATATATGCCATCACGTGCCAGCAATGCCCCTCTGCCATGTACATTGGCCAAACTGGACAGTCTCTACGTAAAAGAATAAATGGACACAAATCAGACGTCAAGAATTATAACATTCAAAAACCAGTCGGAGAACACTTCAATCTCTTTGGTCACTCGATAACAGACCTAAAAGTGGCAATTCTTCAACAAAAAATCTTCAAAAACAGACTCCAACGAGAGACTGCTGAATTGGAATTAATTTGCAAACTGGATACAATTAACTTAGGCTTGAATAAAGACTGGGAGTGCATGTGTCATTACACAAAGTAAAACTATTTCCCCATGTTTATTCCCTCCACCCCACCCCACCCCCACAGACGTTCTTGTCAACTGCTGGAAATGGCCCACCTTGATCATCACTACAAAAGTTCTTTCCCCCCAGCTCTCCTGCAGGTAATAGCTCACCTTACCTGATCACTTTCGTTACAGTGTGTATGGTAACACCCATTGTTACCATATGTAACAATGTATGGTAACACCCATTGTTCTCCGTGTATATAAATCTACCCACTGTATTTTCCACTGCATGCATCCGACAAAGTGAGCTGTAGCTCACGAAAGCTTATGCTCAAATAAATTTGTTAGTCTCTAAGGTGCCACAAGTTCTCCTTTTCTTTTGACATAATTAGGTCAACGTAAACTGCCTTACATTGACCTAATTGTACAGACCAGGTGATAGAAATGTTTAAGTACTAACTAAACAGTTACTTATTTTATATTTCAACTATCTGGAATAGTTGCAACTTTAACCATGGGTCTATCACACAAATCTGTTCAGTTCTAATGACAGCTTTTGTGATGCCAAACCAAACCATGCTAAAGAATGTCCATATCTGACTTAAATAAAACAAAAAACCCTAACTCAATAAGAAGTCACACATGGATAATACAAGTCTGGAAAGGAGTGGAGACATGGTACTCCAGTTTTATCAAATATATTGGACATAAAGGTCTCAATGAATCAATCCTAAATAGGTATTCTATGGTACAGTAACCCTAGTAAATGATGAAGCAGTGCTAGCAGTCATCAAAATCTCACTATTGCAAAGCTTTTCCTAGGAGCAGAGGGCTGAGGAAGAACTGAGGCTGAAGACTCAAGATAAAAGCAGTGCAACAGTTCATATCTGGAAGCTTATCTTTCAAACACTATTTTTAAATTAAAGCTTAAATTCTGCAGAAATTGAGGGGTCTGGGTTCTGGTATTGCCAACCATAAGCATTCAAAAAACATCAATCAGGCCCCTAAAAGATCATGAGATGGCTTAGAATTCAGAAGCTTTTTTAAAAAATTAAAAAATAAACTGAGTCTTTATGTGGCTTCTGCTTTTGGAGCATTCAGGGCTCACGTCTTCGAGCGCTTTCAGGGCAATGATGAGGACTAGAAAAATCAGCTTTTTTATTTATTTATTTAAAGTGGAATTCTCATTTCATTCCAGGAGTTGGGGCTTTAAGTAAAAATCCACCCAATACTGAAAAGCTTGCCAGAGTTGGAAACTATGGGAACCACACACACAGTAAAGGTTTCTTACTTGACGGAAATAAGCAAATTTTTCAAGTCCTGCCATAGATGCATTGAAAGTGTCTTGAGCTATTAGAATAATTATACAGTAACAGTGGTATTTAAACTAAAATACAAGTCTCTTAAGCACAGACAGGAGAAGAGCCTCAGGTAGTAATAAGCAAATTTTACTGTAAGCATTTATGCAAGAGAAGTTCTATAATGGATATAAAATGCAATTAAGAATAAACAGAAACTTTCAAATTATGAGTAAAGGAGAGTTATACTTTATCTCTTCAGCACAGTGAAACCATAACTGAGGCCTGGTCTATACTTAAAAGGGTTTACCAGTACAGATATATGCTATAGCTTAAACCAGTTCCCTGAATGTAATATACTATGCTAGCAAAAAGTCTTTTTGCCTGCATAGCTTTCGCTGGCATAGCTATGTCAGTTAGAAATGTGAAAGGCGCGGGGAGTGGGGGGAAAAATCACATTCTTAACAGACATAGCTACACTGGTAAAACACTCTAATTTAGACAAGGCCTAACATTCAGAAGAACTCCAGGCAGGCACAGGCCTCTGCTCACAGCATACTATGAGGCTTGGTCTATACTAGCAACTTATGTCCGTATAACTACATCATTCAAGGGTGTGGAATATCTACACCTGTAAGGGACACAGTTATGCCAACCTAACTCTCAGGTTAGATAGCACTATATGAATGGGAGGGCTTCTCCCATTGACATAGCTACTGCCTTTCTGGGAGGTAAAGTACCTATGCCGACGGGAGAAGTCCTCCAATTGGTGTAGGTGGTGTCTTCAGTGCAGTGCTACAGTGGCGCAGCTGTGCTGCTGCAGCAGCAGCATTTTAAGTGTAGAGAAGCCCTATATCAATCTGTCTGTTAAGCGATGCCTTAGATTTAGAGGATATACAGAAAGGCGTCTAATTCCATGAAGGTTACAGAGATTCCTTTGAAGCAGCACATATCAAATGACTGGAGATGGCTGAAATCAAATATTGAATAAACTCACATAATGGAAAATGTATATTGGTCTTAATGACCAATATATTTAATTAGAGGGCTATGCACGTAACACAGAATATTCCCACCATGTAAAGAAGCACACAAGAGAAAATAACCTCCCTGATGACAACTGTACCAATGAGTGCGAGATGGTAACACAGAGGGAAAGATCTAACAGCCAAGATACTGAAAATACACAAACTCCAGGAATGTAAAAACTGTATTTGTCCATAAACAGACTAATTATAAAGTATCCTATCTAGTGAGGTTGCTTTTCAGACTTTAAAATAAGATTTTATGCCACAACTTTTTATTTTTACTTTATTTTCTAACAAACCTTGCTTTCTGTAGAAAGAATAGTAAATATGGCAGGCGACCAGCTTGGCTTAACAGTGAAATCCTTGCTGATCTTAAACCCAAAAAAGAAGCTTACAAGAAGTGGAAGATTGGACAAATGACCAGGGAAGAGTATAAAAATATTGCTCGGGCATGCAGGAGTGAAATCAGGAAGGCCAAATCACACCTGGAGTTGCAGCTAGCAAGAGATGTTAAGAGTAACAAGAAGGGTTTCTTCAGGTATGTTAGCAACAAGAAGAAAGTCAAGGAAAGAGTGACAGAGGATGTGGAAAAAGCTAATGTACTCAATGCTTTTTTTGCCTCTGTCTTCACGAACAAGGTCAGCTCCCAGACTGCTGCACTGAGCAGCACAGCATGGGGAGGAGGTGACCAGCCCTCTGTGGAGAAAGAAGTGGTTCGGGACTATTTAGAAAAGCTGGACGAGCACAAGTCCATGGGGCCGGATGTGCTGCATCTGAGAGTGCTAAAGGAGTTGGCGGATGTGATTGCAGAGCCATTGGCCATTACCTTTGAAAACTCATGGTGATCAGGGGAGGTCCCAAACGACTGGAAAAAGGCTAATGTAATGCCCATCTTTAAAAAAGGGAAGAAGGAGGATCCTGGGACTACAGGCCAGTCAGCCTCACCTCAGTCCCTCGAAAAATCATGGAGCAGGTCCTCAAGGGATCAATTCTGAAGCATTTAGACAAGAGGAAAGTGATCAGGAACAGTCAGCATGGATTCACCAAGGACAAGTCATGCCTGACTAATCTAATTGCCTTCTATGACGAGATAACTGGCTCTGTGGATGAAGGGAAAGCAGTGGATGTGTTGTTCCTTGACATTAGCAAAGCTTTTGACACCATCTCCCACAGTATTCTTGCCAGTAAGTTAAAGCAGTATGGGCTGGATGAATGGACAATAAGGTGGATAGAAAGCTGGCTAGATTGTTGGGCTCAACGGGTAGTGATCAGTGGCTCCATGTCTAGTTGGCAGCCGGTATCAAGTGGAGTGCCCCAAGGGTCAGTCCTCGGGCTGGTTTTGTTCAATATCTTCATTAATGATCTGGAGGATGGTGTGGATTGCACCCTCAGCAAGTTTGCAGATGACACTAAACTGGGAGGAGAGGTAGATACGCTGGAGGGTAGGGATAGGATACAGAGAGACCTAGACAAATTAGAGGATTGGACCAAAAGAAATCTGATGAGGTTCAGCAAGGACAAGTGCATAGTCCTGCACTTGGGACGGAAGAATCCCATGCACCGCTACAGACTAGGGACCGAATGGCTAGGCAGCAGTTCTGCAGAATAGGACCTAGGGGTTACAGTAGACAAGAAGCTGGATATGAGTCAACAGTGTGCCCTTGGTGCCAAGAAGGCCAATGGCATTTTGGGCTGTATAAGTAGGGGCATTGCCAGCAGATCGAGGGACGTGATCATTCTCCTCTATTTGACATTGAGGAGGCCTCATCTGGAGTACTGTGTCCAGTTTTGGGCCCCACACTACAAGAAGGATGTGGAAAAATTGGAAAGCGTCCAGCGGAGGGCAACAAAAATGATTAGGGGACTGGAACACATGAGTTATGAAGAGATGCTGAGGGAACTGGGAGGGAACCGTTTAGTCTGCGGAAGAGAAGAATGAGGGGGGACTGGATAGCTGCTTTCAACTACCTGAAAGGGGGTTCCAAAGAGGATGGATCTAGACTTTTCTCAGTGGTAGCAGATGACAGAATGAGGAGTAATGGTCTCAAGTTGCAGTGGGGGAGGTTTAGGTTGGATATTAGGAAAAACTTTTTCACTAAGAGGATGGTTAAACACTGGAATGCGTTACCTAGGGAGGTGGTGGAATCTCCTTCCTTGAAAGTTTTTAAGGTCAGGCTTGACAAAGCCCTGGCTGGGCTGATTTAGTTGGGGATTGGTCCTGCTTTCAGCAGGGGGTTGGACTAGATGACCTCCTGATGTTCCTTCCAACCCTGATATTCTATGATCCTATGATTGTTTTATAAGGAAAATCCCTTGGGGCTGGTCTACACTAACACTGCAAGTCGATATAAGATACACTAGTTCAGTTACGTAAGTTACATAACTGAAGTCGACATAATTTTAGGTTAACTTACAGTAGTGTCTACACCGCACTATGTCGACGGGAGGCACTCTCCCATTGACTTAGGGTATCTTCACCAAACCCGCTAAATCGACACCACCGCATCTATCACAGCAGTGTCGATTTACCCAGTAGCGTAGACATGGCCTTGGAGACCATTCCCAAAGACAAAGAAAACAAACTGGCCTCTGGTAAGCAGCAGAAAGAGGTAAAGGTACCCATGCTGAGGCATATAATCAAAAGCACCAGGGAAGAAGGTCCTCATTCCCAAAAAAAAACACTTGCTGTAGTTACTTGCATGCACAGAAAAACATGATGACTGCAATGAAGAACAGAGAACTGAAGCGCACGAGTGTTTTAATGTAGACAGTCACTATTTGAAAATGAATCTGAATCATAACCATAATTCAAAGAAAACAAATACTTTGTTGTGGGTGGAATTAGGTGGGCAACAAAAACAAAAACCCAGACTTTAGTAATCTGCTGTAAAACGTTAAATCTCTTATCAGTTCAGCATGTAAAAATTGTGTCTGAATTCTAATTATGTATATAATGTACTAAATGACCATGGTTTTTGTTTGTTTGTTTGTTTTTTAGTAGCATGGGGGTATCAGTCTCTCTTGCGGGATTGGCAGGATCTAAGGTTTTTGCAGGTGGAAGTGTGATAAAAATGCAAGAAACAATGCGGGAGTAGGTGGAAGTTGGAATTGCAGAGTCGGATGGGATTAAAAAAAGTCCCATCCCGGGCTCGACCATGAATCAAAGAACACAGATATTCATGTTAACGCAATTATTAGATTTATGTTAAACTATCTTCTCTTTACAGACCACACTACATCCCAAAGTATCAAAAGGTGGACACACCCACGTCACTGAAACCCAACCAAGCCTGGCAAAGAGCGCGGCTGCTAAACACCAGGATACCATGGCCAAGGACAATGGGACAACTCCACTTCTTCACAAAAGCGCTACGATTTTAAACAGCCACAAACTGACCAGCAGCCTGGCATTCTCCTCGGAAACACACACACCGCCGAGCGAGTGGAGCGGGGCTGCCTCCGCCAGAGCAAGGGCCGAGCAACAACTCGCCGCCCCCAGCACTGGGGACACGCTGGCGCTGCAGCGGGACAGGCTGGCGGGCCCGGGCAAGACAGACGCCGCCTCAGTCGGGGCCAGACACCCGGTGTCACCAGCTCCTCGGGAGGGAGCAAGGCGCTCGCTGTCTGTCACCAAGCACCTCCCTTCCCCCACCAAGGAGTCCCCAGCGAACCAGCGCAGGATGCCCGGCCTCCCCCCGCTCTACAGGGACATCCCCCCCCCCCCCCCCCCCCTGGGCGCCACGGCCTAGGGAGACACCCCCAGCAGCAAAAAGGGATTTCCGCTGCCCCCCGCCCCGCCAGGGCTAAGGAGCAATAGAGCCCAGCAGTACGAGGGGCCGGGCCTCGCTTCCCCCACCAGCCTAGGACAAACAGACACGCGGCGGCGGCAGCCGGGCCGGGCCGGGCGCTCCCGTCGGCACAGGCCTCGCCCCCTCCCCCCGATCCAGCCGGCGGGCACCAGGCGCCCCCTTCCCCCGTTACCTTTCCGCTCCCAGGAGCCGCCATTTCCCCTACTAGTGTTTATGATGACGTTGCGCGCTTCACGTGCTTCCAACAGCTTCACAACAACCTCGAGCCCCCGCCTCTCGCGAGCCCCAGGGCCAAGCGGCCGGCGCATGCGCCCCGGACAGCTCGCCTCGTGGCGGCGGAGAAAGGTGAATATGGCGAACCGGGGGCGGGGTTGTCCTGACCTCGCGCTCGCCCCGCCGGAGCCTCTCTCCCGGCAGCTGCCGGCGCACCGCTGGGCCGCCTGCGGGTGGGGACGCGGCCGGTGCCGCCGCCGCCTGTGGAGATGTACCCGTGGGCGAAGCTCTCCCCTACCCACTCCCACCTGCTAGGGCATGGCCGTTCCCCTACACACCACCACGGACCCCGCATAGACGTGTCCCTGCCTCACATACCGGGGTTTGACCCCCTCCAGGGTATCGGGGCCCTGCGGAGTGATGCTGTTCCGGTTCCTTTCTAGAGTCGCGTGGGCTGAGTGGGAATCCTCTGTGTCTGAAGTGACCTCTGTGTGTATTCTTCCGGACCTGTATATTCTAAATCCTTTCTTTTATTTTTCTTAGTAGTGAGGTTTAGTCTAGTTAGTGTAATTTAGTTCTTCCTCCCCTCCCCCTCCCCCCCCCCGAGCATTTCTCTGTAAAGACCATGCCCGGAGTCAGGGTGTCTTCATTCTTTCTCCATGAGTTCTGAGCACCAGTGTTGCCTTTATTGCCTTGGGGAGGGTCACATCTCTTTCATGTACAGCATTTGTCAGTCCTTCCCTCTGTGAATCATAGAATATCAGGGTTGGAAGGGACCTCAGGAGGTCATCCAGTCCAACCCCCTGCTCAAAGCAGGACCAATCCCCAATTTTTGCCCCAGATCCCAAATGGCCCCCTCAAGGATTGAACTCACAACCCTGGGTTTAGCAGGCCAATGCTCAAACCACTGAGCTATCTGTCCCCACCCGTTGTCCCCCAATGAACCCATGAGGGATGATGGCTCCGACTAAAGAAGCATCTCATGGAGAAGGCCATAAGAGCTCAGCTGGACCTGGGCTAGAGAGGCGCCCTCCAGACAACCGCTTCAGTCAGAGGGCAGTGCCCCTCCAAGCACAAGCTCAGGATCCAAGGCCAAAGCAGCTAAGTCTCAACAACTGTTACCTAGGGCTTCTCACAAGAGTAAGGGGCACTTTTGCAAACACAAGAACAGATATCCTTCCAAATCTGCACCTAGAGTAAAAGATCTCTCCCTGACTCCATCCAAGTCAATTGAGTCCTTGCATGCATGTCCTAAGGACTTAGGTCCAGTCAAATCTTCTGAACATGAAGGTATGGCACAAAGGAATAAGGATCTGTCAGTACCAACTTCCGTTCTAATACATAAGCCCAAGGATCAGCACCTACAAACACCATCTAGGAGTTCCAGATGAGACTCTGCTCTGGCAATGCCCCACGCCCCACAAGAAACCACTTTCCATCACAACTTAGGATGCATTGGATCCATCTGTCCTGACCACTAGAAAACCCTGCACTCTAGGATGGACTGAAACCTACGACTCCCCAGAGGATATCTTTACCCTACCTTATCCACAGTTTCCTCTCCTGGTGGGTATGACCCTATTTAGGGTCATTACAGCAGTGGAGAAAGAAGCCAATGTGAAGAGATAGGAATGCTCCCCCACCCATCCAGCCAGAGTATTTGTCCACCAGTACCAATGGCTCTGTTGGTTGAACTGGAACTTACCTTCTCATTGGCCAAGTCAGAGGCTTCAGACAAAACATCACCTCTGCACAGGGATGCTAGCCCAGACAAAAACTCTCAAAAGTCTGGGATCCATCCTTCACCCAGACATGCCTGTCCATGGGGACTGATGGTACCCAATGTCATAGGGTCCACCCAACCAGTCAACCCTACATACTGGCATTATTGGGGTCCATGGAATTTCTATGCTAGACACCCTGGACCCTTGTATGAATCTCACCTACCATTTCCTAGCCAAAACCAACCAGCTTTGTTAGAGTACAAGAGAAAAGAAAATCAAGCCAGATCCATTGGGACCAACAGTTCCAATGGGAGTATCCTTCTCATCAGATGAGGTGATTGTCCCTCCATCATCATTCACTCCTGATGACCACAGGCAGTATCAAGAGCGCCTGCAAAGGGTGGTGACTGAGTTCTAGATCCAACTCAAGGAGGTCCAGGATATTCAGCATAGGCTCCTAGACATTCTGCAGCCTTCTGGTCCTAGGTGGATGGCCCTTCCAGTGAATGAGGCTATTATGGAACCAGCCAGGGTAGTTTGGCATATTCCTGCTTCCTGCACCCCCCGCCCCCAAAAGGGCTGAGAAGCATTATTTTTGTACCAGGCAAGGGAGTGGAGTTCCAGTTTACACCCCCAGCACCCAACTCCCTGCTAGCGTAAGCAGACACAAAAAGGGCTAGGCTACCGCATCTCAAGGCAACACCCATGGACAAGGGTACTAAATGCCTTGACTGCCTAGAGTGGAAGGTATTTTCTTCCACCAGCCTTCAGTTTCGAATTGTTAACTACCCGGTCCTGTTAGCAAAGTATGATTTCACCAACTGCTCCAAATTCTGGACTTTAAGGACAAACTCCTTCAAGAGGACATTTCCAAGCATTCATTGATGAGGGCAGACTGATAGCTAAAACATCTCTTCAGGCTGCAGTGGATGATGCTAATGCCACTTTGACAGGGATAGCTACAGCAATTGTCATGAGGCGCAAGTCTTGGTTCCAATCCTGAGGGTCCCGCAAGGAGGTACAAAATACCATTGAGGACCTACCCTTTGACGAGGCTAACTTATTCAGTAAATAAAATTGACGAGTCCCTTTACTCACTCAAAGACTCCTCATTGTCTGGGTAATTTATACCCCCATCTCCATAGAGGAAACACCACAAATAGAGGTATAGGCCAAGATTGCCCCCTAAGCCATTCTGTGACCAGCACCCTTACAAATTGCTGTTCATACACAGGTTTCAGAGTAACAGCCGTGTTAGTCTGTATTCGCAAAAAGAAAAGGAGTACTTGTGGCACCTTAGAGACTAACCAATTTATTTGAGCATAAGCTTTCATGAGCTACAGCTCACTTCATCGGATGCATACTGTGGAAACTGCAGAAGACATTATATACACAGAGACCATGAAACAATACCTCCTCCTACCCCACTCTCCTGCTGGTAATAGCTTATCCAAAGTGACCACTCTCCTTACAATGTGTATGAAAAATCAAGGTGGGTCATTTCCAGCACAAATCCAGGTTTTCTCACCCCCCCCCCCACCCCCATACACACACAAATTCACTCTCCTGCTGGTAACAGCCCATCCAAAGCGACCATTCTCCCCACAATGTGCACGATAATCAAGGTGGGCCATTTCCAGCACAAATCCAGGTCTTCTCACCGCCCCCCCCCCCCCCACAAACTCACTCTCCTGCTGGTAATAGCTCATCCAAACTGATCACTTAAGGAGAGTGATCAGTTTGGATGAGCTATTACCAGCAGGAGAGTGAGTTTGTGTGTGTGGGGGGGGGGGTTGGAAGACCTGGATTTGTGCTGGAAATGGCCCACCTTGATTATCGTGCACATTGTGGGGAGAATGGTCGCTTTGGATGGGCTGTTACCAGCAGGAGAGTGAATTTGTGTGTGTATGGGGGTGGGGGGGGGTGAGAAAACCTGGATTTGTGCTGGAAATGACCCACCTTGATTTTTCATACACATTGTAAGGAGAGTGGTCACTTTGGATAAGCTATTACCAGCAGGAGAGTGGGGTAGGAGGAGGTATTGTTTCATGGTCTCTGTGTATATAATGTCTTCTGCAGTTTCCACAGTATGCATCCGATGAAGTGAGCTGTAGCTCATGAAAGCTTATGCTCAAATAAATTGGTTAGTCTCTAAGGTGCCACAAGTACTCCTTTTCTTTTTGTTCATACACAAGAAGGTACAGAGACCTAGATCTGATGGTGCAGCGAGTCAGGACCTCTTTTTGCCTCTGGAGGGGACAAGCAAGTCCCAGCACTCCAGTTCTGGCATGCCTGAAGCAGGGAAAGCGAGCTCAGGTAAGCACACATTTTGCTTTGATAGTGCACAGTGAGAGGAGATTGAGCTGTCATGTACTTTGTTATTTGGTAGAGGAGTGATAAGGGACTGCAATTAACAGATGATGCTATGCAGTGGGGGCCCAATGGGAAAGTTTGTTAATGTACACCAGGATGTCCCAGGAATCCACAATAGTGATCTCTAGGAAAGTTTCCTGTAAGTATTCTGCAATCCTCTGCTAAAGGTTCCTTGGCAGAGCTGCCTTGTTTGTCCCCCCGCTGTAGGAAACTTTGCTGCACCAACTGGCAATTATTTCTGCAGGGACCAAAGCAGCATATGAACCCAGTCTGAAGCCACACGTATGCAGGAGATGCACCCTTGCATCCTGGGTTACCCTCAGGAGTGAGATATCGAGTTTGATTATCCCAGCCTGTGGAAAAGGGTGCCAATATTCAGAACACTCTCCCTAGGTGCATTTAGTGACCCTCTTCGCAAAGCACCCAGACCCTTTGTCCCTTCTTGCCCATTCCCTCTTCAGTAGCCACCCCCTCCCAGCCAAACTCACCATATTTCGGGCTCTCGCTGAGCTGTGTGCTAGCAGAGAGACAGTCAGGAAGAGGTGTGTGTAACTTTTGTGATCATGGCTGTGAGTGAACTCACAATACCGTCTCTGTTCATTGTTTCTTTGGTTTTGCAGAAGTGCCCTTGAGGACCTACTCCTCCACACTGGTGGAGCTCCTTCATCGGATAAGGTGGAAAACCGGGAGGAGTAAGGAGGATACATTTCACAAAGTGCTGCAGTCAACAGATGTAGCACATAGTGAAACAAGAGAGTAGAGTAAGACTATAAAAGAAAGACTCGGGCTGGATAGCCTGGAAAGGACACAGGGGCAGCTGGAGGACCAGACAGAGATGCTCAGGTCCCTCATTTCGCTGCAATCTGAGCACATCCATGCATGACTCACCCTGCAGGCAATACAGAACTCCGTTCCATGCCCTCCCCAAACTCCTGCGCCACATTCCTCGCATGTTCCTGGTCCCTTGCAGTACCCCATGCACTCTTCCCTAGGAACTGGTTTTACAATGAAAGCTGGAGTTACAGTCAGCTGTGAGAGTCGTAACCGAGAGACTGATCCTCATTTCCACGTCCCCTGTTTGACAAAAATTTTGTGTTTTGTCCTGTTATTACATATTAGTCTTTGAAATAAAATGAGACTTTATTTGTGTCATACACACGTTAGTTGGTGCTAACATTCAAACACAATGGCTATATGCAGGAATATTTGCTCAGTACAATTAACACGCAGGAAGCAAGTACTGCAGGGGTCATTTAAGATGGCAAGTAAATATTGCCTGGCTGAATGCATCACATAAAGACACATTACTGGGAATCATTGTCAGAATGCTCCTTCAAAGCCTCCCTCAGTTGATCTACCTCAGTGCTCCTTTTCCCCCTTTGCTTCACAAATGTTATGCAGAGTTAGTACAGCAGGCTTCAATGATCCTTGGAATATTTTCCACATTGAGGTGTAATCTGCCAAATGGGCAGTGCCAGCAACCTTCTAATCAGCCAAAGTCACATTCATCAGTCATTCAGCACCTGCTGAAGCGCTCCTTGCTGCTGTCTAAGTTCCCTGCGTTTATAAGCCACGGGAGCAAGGGGTAGGCAGGGTCTCCCAGGAGAGACTATGGTCATTTCCACATTGCCCATTTGAATCTTTTGGTCTGGAAAGAAAGGCACAGCACACAGCTTGCTATCAGTTCCGTGTTCCGAAAAATGCGCCTTCCCCGACCCTCCCACATTGATGTCAGTGAAACAGCCCCGTGATCCACCAGCACCTGCAATACCACAGAGAAGTAGCCCTTTTGGCTGAGGTATTCCATCGCAAGATGGTCTGGGGCCAAAATTGGGATATGCATTCCATCTATTGCCCCACTGCAGTTAGGGAATCCCATTGCCTCAAAGCCATCTAGTATTTCCTGCATATTACCGAGAGTCACAGTCCTTCGTAGCAGGAGGCAATTAATGGCTCTGCACACTTGCATCATCGCAGCCCCCAGGCTGGATTTTCCAACTCGAAACTGATTCACGTCTGACTGGTAGCAGTCTAGAATTGCCGGCTTCCACACAGCGATTGCCACTCGCTTTTCCACAGCGAGGGCAGCTCTCATTTTGGTGTCCTTGCACCACCGTGCTGGTGCGAGCTCTGCACACAGTTCCAGGAAGGTGGATTTGTGCATCCAAAAGTTCTGCAGCTACTGCTCATCATCCCATACATGCATCACAATGCGATCCCACCACTCAGTGCTTATTTTCTGAACCCAGTACAGATGGTGTACTCCGTGCAGCTACTCTTTGAATGCCAGCAGCAATCTTGAATTATTTCTTTCCATGACACACAGCAGGGCAGGCACCACCAATTCACTTTCTGATTTGCAGCTCATGAAATACTGCAAGACCAGCCGCGTTGTGTTCATAATGCTCATCACCAGACTGGTGAACAGTTCAGGATCCATGTTTTCAGGCAGAGATGGCGGGCACCCAGTTAACAAGGGCTGTTGAAAAATGGTGCGAAATATAGCCGGAAACCTATGGAATGATGGGATGGAAAGAACTGCATCATGGGATGGTGAGCACTCCCTCATGATGCACCGTGATCTGTTCCCAGAGCTCCCAGAGGCAGAGGGTGACGAGTTGCACAATGGAATAGCAATCCATGATGCAACGCTCTCTCTGTCAGTGCAAGAGCACCAACTGTGGACACACTCTGCCAACACAAGGAGTGTTGTGTGGAAGTGCACAACCGATGTAATTAAAGCGGCTTATGATCATCAACATAACTTAAGTCAACTTAGCTCTGTAGTGTAGACATGGCCTTAGGCTTGACTGACAAGCACTAATTTAAGATGGAGCTCATCTGGGCAGGAGTAAACAGACGTGTATAAAGCCAGAAAGGGAAAGCAGAATGGGCTGTAATGTGGAAGTCTGCAATCAGTCTCTGGGCCTAGTGAGGAGAGAAGGAGGAAACCCAAGAGGAGAACAGAAGGCATGGGATCCTGATGCTGAGGGAAGGGGTTTATTGAGTAATAGAGAAGAAAGCCAGCAAATGGCAGAGAAGGAAGAAGGCCAGGGAAATGTGAGCAAGGGTGAGAGGTGCAGACCTTGACTGCTGAATGTACGGACTCTGGGATGGAACCCAAAGTAGCTGGAGGGTGCAGGTTCCCCAACCAACCACTGGGAAATGGCACAGTCTTGAACAGGAAGACTGCCTGGACATCAGGTCTGTTGAGATTTTGTTACCCCAGAAGGGGAAGACCATATATTGACTTGGCTGGAGGGACAAGCCACAAAGAGAAAGTACTGCAACTCCTAGAGACCAAGAGGGGCTGTGGCATGAGTGACTGAAGGAAGGGATCATCAGACCAAGCAGAAGTAATCCCATGTAACCCATCTACTAGGTGGAGTTGGCAGCACAAAGGGCTGGGTTCAATATTTAGGGGTTCCTCTTAACAATACAAAACCGAACAGGCTTTAGCGCCACCCAGTAATCTGCGAAAATGTATCACCACTCCTGTGCACCTCCAAGAGGCAATACTCCCGCTCTTGCAAGCACAGAGTCTGTGTATAACAAATGAGAAATGTTAATAAAAGGGAAAGAGAATCAAGTATTAGTTTGGGAAAACACCACAACCACATTCAAAAGCACACAACCATAAGCAAACACCCGACCGCACAATGTGTTGGGCAGTGCCCTTTTCCTGAGTTTCCCACCTTTTGATGGGAAAGTCTGACAGACCTTTAACACAACACTCCCCTCTCCCTCCGTTGCACCCCACCCACAGTTGGCTGTCCGAGGTCAGAGGTGTGTTTGCAAGGGTTCACCTCCCACCCCAGAGGGGTCATTGAGCAATGTCTCTGCGGTCACTGCGCACCTCAGCAACTGGCTGGGTTTACTGCTACTTCTGCTGCTTTTTTGTGCTGCCAGTGGTTGCTTGCTGTCACTGCTATTCTGTGCTTCTGCCATTGGACGCTTACTGCCACTTCTGCGATGCTATATTCTGAGGTTCCTCACTTAACCCAGGTCTGTAGTGATTTCAACTCTTAGCGATTTCACTGGGTAGCAAAGAACCTCATTGCCAGTACAGCCTCTGCAGTGTCTTTTCCTTTCACCATTATCCCAACACCAGGGTTAAGGCTTATCTCCTTGTTTTGCTTATCACTGAACAGAAAAAGATACTCTCAATTGAGTCTAATTAGCTCTGTCATTAAACGCTGGAGAGGAGAAGATCAAATGGTGTCTAAGACTCTTTAGGCAGTCCACATCACCAGGTAGGAACACCTGTTCTCACTTCCCCCTTTCACTGGTATTTGACATCCCTACTCCCTGCTTACCAAATAGGATTCAGTTTAGGGTGACCCCCCTCAATCAGGGCAGGCTAAATGTAGTTCTGCTGCTCTTTCCTCATACAGTAAGGATAACAACGTTTCATTACCCCACACTCAATATTAAAGTGATTTGTAACACAACATAAGCCAAACATGATAATTTTGCAAATAATCCATCATGCTGCTCTATGTAAACACGGTCTGTTCCTGAAGTCTTTTCCCCCCAGCTCATCTCTAGATGTCAGGGGAAAGCTCATTCAGACCCTTCTTATACCCAGATTCAGACACAGGGAGGTACCCCAGCGATGAGCAAACCCTGTGACACTCCACCTTAACTGCTGCTGCTCAATCCCACCCATCACCTTGGGGTTTCTTTTGATGGGACATTCACGAACTGTGTTCCTCTCTTAATACCATCCTACACTGCCCCCCAAACTTTTGGTGGCCACCTCACCCATTTCACTCACAACTGGAAAGCAATAACAACAGACAAGTGGGTGGCAGAGATCATTCACTCCAGCTGCACGATCAAGTTTGTCTCTGTGACGCTGCACTCCATAATGCTTTATAAAAATATGCATATGAGTGTAAATATGACATAACTGGAATATGTTTTATGCTAGATATGCCATGTAACATATCTTTGCAAAGATTATGAGCTACTGAATATATTCATCCTATTTGTATGCATGTATCATTTTTATATCTGACTTATGAGCATTGGCTCTATACTTGTATTTAAAGTGTTTGCTGTAGGGAACACATAAGAAAGGTTTGACCAACATGTTGTGAAGGAATTACTCAAGTAATTGGGAGTACTTAACTAACAATGGACTTTGGGAGATGCCAATCCACACCTGAGCTTTCCTGGGAACATTCAAACTAACATGTAAACAATGGTGTTGGCCTTCAAAAAGCTGAATCATTCATGGATACGTGACTTGCCCAGGTGGCTACAAACTCCATCTTGTTGCTGTGATTTTGCATATCAGGTCATAGTCCCAAGGGGATTTCTGTGATCCAACCCATCACAGTCTCATTTCCCCATAACAAACCCCCTTTCTGGTACCTCTATGAGGAAATCCTTCATCAGGAGATGGACTTTCTTCCTTAGCAAGTACTACTTCACCAAGGGAAAGGATTTTACCCCCCATATTTCTTAGTTCCCAAGAAAAACAGATGATGGAGGCCAATTCTCAGTCTACACCAACTGAATGTTGGTATTCAAAAATCAAAATTCTGCATGGTCACATTGGCATCAGTTATCCCCTCTCTGGAGCTGGGCACATGGTTTGCGCCTCTCAATATGAAAGATGCTTACTTTCATATAGACACTCACATGTCCTGCACAACGTTTCTCAGGTTCCTGCTAGAACAGGAGCACTACCAATTCATGAACCAGATGAACAAGTTTAAACCAATTTACCTACTATTGAAGTTAGACTTACTAGCCTGTCATTGCCAGGATCACCTCTTGAACCTTTTTTTAAAAATCGGCATCACATTAGTTTCCCAGATCTAGTGACTCAAGAGAATGGTGAGATCAGACATACCAACCCACACCCTCTTCATTTCAGAGCTTGGGATTGGGATGGGCATCAGAATTAGAGTGTTCTTGTTCAGAGGCCTTCCAGTCTATTTTCCCTGAGCCAGGACCAGAGTAGAGGACAGACACGGGTCGCCCTACCAGCCACTGGTGGAGTGGCACCAGCGAGGCAGTGAGCAGGAAGACTGTCTGAGCCCATTTGTTAAGAGGGATTTTGATACCCTGGAAGGGGGGGGATCATATATGGTAGGATTGCCAGGTGTCCAGTTTTTGACTGGAACACCTGGTCAAAAAGGGACTCTGGCAGCTCTGGAAGCACAGCCTGGTGAAAATGAGCAAGTGATTGAGATTGGAGGAGAGCGAGTGACGGAGGGAGGGAGGATTGAGTGAGTGTGGGGCAGGGCCTCGGAGAAAGAGCATGGCAGGGGGCAGGGCAAGGGCATTTGGTTTTCTGCAATTAGAAAGTTGGCAACCCTAATCGTGACCCATCTGGAGAGTCAAATCATGAATAGGAGGCTGCAGTTCTTGGAGTAAGAGGGGTCTTCAGGGCGAGAGGACGATGAGAGAGATGCCGCCGGGGAGGCACAATGCCTGGCCTGGCTGGAGCTAATCCCCAGGACGGCCAGCAGGAGGTACCACCACCAATGAGTGGATCCCATGATACCCAGTGCAATGCTTTCTGCAGATTTGCAAATACAGGAGAATTGTGTGTCCTCTATTTGCAACATTCATGAGGATAGCGCAGAACTCTATAGGGTGCATGCTTCTGTCAGAGATGGCAGACACTGAAAAGTGCTACTCAGGTTTGTGGGATATATTTTTTTTTAAATGATGGGATATGGATAGCATTATGGGATGGAGAAAATTGCATTCTGAGAACTTGGCTTCCTAGTTCCCAAAGATCCCCGAGTGAGTCATTTCTATCCCACAACACATTACAAAATTTTCCCAATAGTCATTGTGCCAGATGGTGGCACGTGGCATACTGGGATGCAAACCCATTTACTCACCGCACTTTATATCGACACAATCACTTCTAGGGAATACTCGCAGTGCTGAGGCAAGCAGCCAAATATGCACATGTCCAAGCAATATACAAGCTTCAGCAGCTGTACACCAACATAACTTGTGTCAATCGCAGTTTGTAGTGTAGCCGTGACCTAACATTAGTTGTCTCATCTGCATATGCCTGTGAGTGTCTCTGCCAGAATCAAACTCTTCATAAGAGGCTTTTCCTGTCAGTGGCTGTGAGGATGTGTTACTTTAATCACAATCAACTAAACACAGCAGGAAAAATACAAAGAATAAACAGCAGAAGATCATTAAAGTCCTGGATACATCTGTTATTAGGCATTGCATTCTATTTTATTCCCACCAAAGAGAGAGAAACAAAATAAAATTGGGAGGACTACGAATAAGTAGAGAGACAGGAAAGGACAAGACAACAGGGTAATGGAACTGAAACATATTCAAGTAGAGAGAGTAAAAAACTAAGTGGAAAAAAAGTTTAAAACAGCTATAAATTTGTAAGGCTATAGATCTGAAAATCAGTCTGATCTGGTTCTCTTGGGCTAGTGAAAACAGCAGCAAAAAGGGTGAAATCGGTTAAATCAAGTAGTGAAGTAGTGCAAATAGTGAAGTGAGAAAATTCAGTGTTTTAGTTCCCACAGCAACCAGAACTATTAAGATCCATTAGTAAATTACCTTCCAAGTCTTTCAAGAGACATCACATGCTTTTTAATTACTGTGACGTACTTCCCTGGGGTGCAACCTGGAAGTGGGGTACTGCTGAGCCCTCTGTACTACCAACCTGGGCTCCCTCTCACATTGTGATGCTGTGACAAGCTGCAGACCCCTCCAGATCCTGCACTCACACAAACAGTCACAGACAGAGACACACCTAGCTATGTTACATGAATGCTTTCACTATTTACCCATGAACCAACAATACAGAGGCTCCAGCCAACTTCCCCTAGGTCTCCAGCCTAAGATCCCAGACCTGTACCGTCTTGCCCTGGTCAAAAGCCTGACCAGTGCAAGTTATTAACCAGTCCACCCCCTCTCAATATGGAAAGGACAATGCACCAGCCCCTGTTCCTGAGATTTCCCTTTGCACTTCAGACAACACACTGTCTTAGGTAAAAAAATATAAAACAGATTTATTAACTACAGAAAGATAGATTTTAAGTGATTATAAGTAATAGTGTACAGATCAAAGTTGGCTGCCTAAGAAATACAACAAAATCACAATCTAAGTTCTATACTCTAGACAGGATTTGAATCAAGCAGTGTCTCACCCTGATGGTACAAACAGTCCACCAATCTTCCATACACAGAGTAGAAATCCTTTCATCCTGGGACCACCTCCCTCGTCTAGCCTTTGTTCCTGAGGTGTTTCCAGGTGTTGAGTTGTGGGGGGATTTCTGTTTGAATAAGCACTCTTTCTTTTTCTGTTTCTTTTTTTTTTGTTTGTTTGTTTGTTTGTTTTGTCACCAAATTGTCCTTCATCTTTATCATTCCTTTTTTTGACAGTGTTCATGTAAACTCCATTTGAGGCTCTCTTACCTCTTTAAAACAGCTCCCTGTGAAAGGCCCTATCTGAAGCATTGGCATTTTAGTGGAAACTTTCCATCATCTTTCACAGATATAATAGGTGATAAATATTTATCTCAGCACATCAGCCTTTCAGAATTTCAGCCAAAAATATATTTTATAAAGCCTTTCTGTTCAGCAAAGCCAGTGCTGAGATGCTTCGCTCAAAGAATTCAATTGGAATCCTCACTTCACTAATCATTTCTTCAAAGAAATTTTGAGTTTTTCCATTTTTCTAATAAAAATGACAGGTCTTGTAAACCATGTAAAATTCCATAAACAAAAATTACTCGTTGAAAGGAATTAAGAATGGTGAAGCATATCAGGTCTGTATCATGAATGAATTGGAGAACTAGGAGTGGAGAGTGCTTCTGGTGTTGCAAAATGTGACAGATCTTGTTCAATTTGCCATAGAGGCCTTTATCACTGATGTCAGTTCCTCCAGTGATTCCCCATGTATCAGCATCCAGTGAAGGTCCGTACAATTGTTCAAGAGTATCCTGTCTGCTGGCAGCTTACTACGGTCGTACAAAAATACCCATGTCTTTTTGTGGTGCTTCATTTGTCCAAACCTTTCTCCTATGGTCACTCGAGCAGTTTCAATGAGTGAGCTGAAAAAGTCCGTATTGAATTTTTCTTCCAAACTTCCCATCACCTCATCTCTACACTTGTAAACAAACTTTCTCTTCTTCTGATGCATACGAGTTTTCTTGAAGACTGGTTCAACTCCTAAGTTTTCCACCATTTCTTTGGCAGCAGTGATGGCATCTTCAAATCCGTTATCTCTGTAGGCCACAATGAAATCAAGGCAACTTCTCATCAAAGTAGTAGCGGTCACGATGTCCATTGACTGAGTTTGTAATGCCTTGCTTACAACATTTACTTGGAATAGGATATTGTGCCAAACAACAATTAAGACCAGAAATCTGAAGTCAGTGATCTGGTTCGCCAAGCTTTTAGCCTCATCTCAGATTCCAGCCTCAGCTTTACTTGACTGTGCTAGTGTGACGTTCTGTACCTCGGGGAAACACCTAGCACCCCCATGTTCATCCTTATAATATGATTGTGTAGTATCTAATGGAAAGTTTGTCATGTCAGGTATCTGCAGAAGGCTCATGATGCACTGAGCATTGTTGTTATAGTAATCATTGTTATAGTAATGTTATAGGTTGTAATTTCATATATATAGTTATGAGGCTGAGAATGTGTCCTCATGACTTAAAGCAAGCCCAGGCAAAAACTCTCCAAGAGCAGAGGGGCAGTTCACACCTCATCAGGGCATGTTTGGGACAAACCCAGCCCAGCCTCACAAGAACAAAGGACACTGGCCTAGGAAACAACAAAGGATCTGTTTGACTATCGAGTGAGTCACCCCTCTTCCTTTGGTCAGTTTGGGACTGCGATGAGGTAATGCTCACCTGACTCTGAAGGTGTTGGGGGGAGCAAAGCCAAGAGGAAAGAAAGACCATGATAAAAGGGAGAGACATTTGCCATGCTCTTCCTCTCTCTTCCACCTACATCTACAGACACCACCACCGCCAAGCGACTGAAGCGCTGATCAAAGGGGAGAGCCTCACTGAAGGGCAACCAGCCAGCCTATGGTGAGCAGCATCTAAGTTTGTAAGGGCACTGAAAATGTTAAGATCAACTTAGAATGCGTTTTGCTTTTATTTCATTTGACCAAATCTGACTTCTTGTGCTTTGACTTATAATCACTTAAAATCTATCTTTCATAGTTAATACATTTATTTGATTATTCTACCTGAAGCACTGCGTTTGGTTTGAAGTGTGTCAGAGACTCCCCTTGGGATAACAAACCTGGTACATATCAATTTCTTTGTTAAATTGACAAACTCATATAAGCTTGCAGCATCTAGTGGGCATAACTGGACACTGCAAGACAGAGGTTCCTAGGGTTATGTCTGGGACTGGAGATATTGGCTAGTGTCTTTCAGTTACAAGTAGCTGGGAGCAGCTTACATGCCAGAGGCTGTGCATGAACAGCCCAGGAGTGGGGGTTCTCACAGCAGAGCAGGGTATGGCTGGCTGCCAGAGTCAAGGATTCAAGTGACCGAGCAGATCACCAGTCCAGATAACACCAGAGAGGAATGTCACAGCCAGTTCTCTCAGGATATCATAAACCTCAGTAACTTGGTACCTCACTGGCCTCATGCTGTCAGTGCGGCTCTCCCAGCTTAGCAGAGTCACGGTTAGATTTGTAACCTTGTCCATGAGGATCTTCCACCTGATATTTGATGCTGAAAACAAGATGTACGTCCTTTGCAGTACTCCGAAGAGAGATACTGAATCTAAAGAAGATGATGCTGCATCTGACACAACCAGGTTGAGGAAACGGCAGCCACAAGGCATGAAGAAAGCTCTTGGATTCAGTGCAAGGATCATTGCCTGGACGCCACTGTTTCTTCCCTTCGTGTTCATGCTGTTGTCATAGGCTTGGCCGCGGCAGTCCTGAAGATTTATTTTATTCTCATTCAAAACATTCATAAACAGTTCTGTTAGACCTTTTCCAATAGAGTCATCCACAGACTGGAAATAGATAAAGTGTTCCTTTACTTGGATACAGCCATCCTCGTCATGAACAAAACTTACTGTAAATGAAATATTTTCACTGTGACTAATGTCAGGGATGTAGTCTATTACTACTTCATCAGTATGTTATCAAGCACCTTCTTTGCCATAAGGTTAATCAATTCATTTTGAATTGTTTTGCTGCAGTAATTGTAATAGCTACTTTATGAACTACTCAACGTAGGTGCTTAGTCATGACATCATCATATTTCCCAAGGAGCTCTACCAAATTGAGGAAATTACCATTATGTTCAGTGAACAACTTATCTGACAAGCACCAGAAAGCCAAATTATTCTTTGCAAGGAAGAGGGTAATTGAGATCAGACACTCGAGCACATTCCTCCAGTGCTGGGTTTCTACATTAATAATGCACTGGTTTTCTGCATCTAGGCATTTATTCAGCTTGAGCCTGGATTTGACCTCCATCCATTTGGAGTATGCCATAAAATGGCTGGATGACTTTTCATGTTGCTTCAGAACATCAGCAGTTAGGCTAGTAATTGTACCTGGAAAGTGCAAGCAATGATTTGGCATTCTTGTCAAATATTTTGCAACAAAAAGAGAACACTTTTTCAGTTGATTTTGAGTAAACTAGCCAACACCAATTCAGTTTCTCACCATTCTTGAGCCGTTTTTTGCAGTGTGACTTTGAGAAGTGTCACTTCTGCTCATTTACTGGAAATGTCATATCCTCAATTTTGCCTGGCCTGTTCAAAATTGTATGATCAATATCAGCAGACTTTAGGATCATCGGCCATAAAGCAGGATCTGACATATCGATTTCTGGGGTGTAGTTTTTCTCACTGATGTTTCTGTCATCATGCAAAGCTGATTCTTCTTTATCATTTATCTCCTTTTCATGTAAACCAGATCTTTATTTGTCATTGCTCTCCTTTCCATGTGAGCCACATTCTTCTTTATCATCACTCTCCTTTACGCCATCAGGAAAACTTGACAATTCTCTATCACTTTCCTCACATTTGCATTCCTTATATTCAGGTAAATCTGCTAATTCCTTAGTAATAACACTTCCATCATTTACACTTCACTCCTCAATTTCTTCTGCACTGGGACAATCGCTACTGTCTAAAGCCTGGTCTGTGTTGTTCTGTTTCAGATATTTCCCCATCAGTTTTTCCCCTTGGTGCAAACTAGATTGCAGTTGAGCTTTTCACTTCCTACACTGAGCTCCTGAAGGCTTCCTCAGAAACATCTTTTATTTTCTCTGGGGAAAACAGACAGTATTAGGGAGAACAAAAGTCTATGTTCTGCGATCTAGAAAGTCTCAGACATTATGTGTTAAGCATGGCAAAAGAAGTAACAGTATTTCATTTATATTGTTGCGTAGATAGGGGTTTGATAGATATCTCTTGTGTCTCATTAAATATGCTCTTTATTAGTGACCACTTAGATGTCTTCAAGTCTTAAAAGACAAGTACACTTTCACAATTACACAATAAAACATGGTTCACAATATAGCAGCTGGGCACTTACTTCACTTCACTTCACTTCACTTTGTCCTTATATCTCACTGTCTGACTGGCAATGCCCAGCCCCTTATAAACCTATGAGGGCATGGCTGACAACTTTCTAGGAAGCATGAGGAAAATGTAGTTCTCAGAAAGTCTGGAAGTCTATTTACAGGTAGTAACTGAGAAGCATCATTACCATACGACCTTAAAGGATTTTTCCAAAAATCATACACACTATACGTTGTTACAGGGATACTTATTATCATTAAATTTATTAAAATTATCTTGTTATCCCATGCCTTTTATTTAGACAATTTGTTTGCTGACCAGGTATGTCCTTTATCTGCAGCTCCTTTGTGCTTGTGTCCTTCCTTTATCATTTAGGTAATTTGCATTTTCACAGAAACTTCCTGCTTTTGGATTTAAAGCCATCAGCAGCTCAGAGACTCTATCTTAAAAGGGACACAATCAACTTTCACCAGAGTTTTGATTACTTTTAACTTCTGCTTCCAAAACACACAGCAATCTGAAAAAGAAAACCCAACCTATTGTGGCTCCCTTTGGAGCCCTAATAGCATTTTAATTAAGTAGCATGGTATGTTTGCATTTCTTTTGCCCCTTCTACAATATACCCTGCACATGTTCTGGGGCAAATGCACATTCCTTCCATAGTTTAACTTCCATAACATTATCCAGATCCATTTTTACATAAGGTGTCACTATTTCTTTTTTTGCTTACAGAGTTTTCATGCACCTTTATCAAAGTGACAGTCTGATTACTCAGAGCCATTTTAAGACTCAGTGTTTCTAACATTGCTTCTTTTTGTTTTGTGCACCTCACCCCTGCTGTTGCTTCAGAGAGGCACTGTCTTTTTTTAATATTTTTTTTTTACTATAACTCTCATCTGCTATTTTGTTACAAAAACAAACAAAAAGAATCCAAAAAAAATTTTTTTTTTTTATATTCTCCTGATTTTGACTGCCCTGCTGCAGCCACAACTTAAAAACATTTTAAATTTTGTAAAGCATTGAGTTACCTTTTAAGGGTTAAATGCCAAATCCCAAAGCCAAACAACACTAATTACCTGTGTCTAGCAAAAAGGTCTGTCAGTTTTGCAACTTTGAATTAAAGAGTCAAATGGATTTTTAGTGGCATTATTTAAAACAAAAACAAAACTAACTGGTCCTTAGAACTTTACATATTTACACACACACAGACAGATACATACACGTTTAACTGCTTAATTCCCTCCAGCCTCTGCAGAGTTAACTTTTTCACTCTTTTTGTATTCCTGGAGTGCCTCTTTCACTATTTTCAGCTGGCTTTGGGTATTTGTAGCCAGCACCTTCCAATTGTCTGCTCCCTTTTCCGTTTGTGCCTTTTCCTCTTTACATGAAGACAAGCGGAGGGAAGAATCCTTACATGCCTCCCACAACAACCAAATTGCTGCTGCATCTCTTTTGGCAGCACTAGAAGGTTTGTATATGAGGATATACTGAGCCAATCTATCCTCTAGGTCCGAAATAGTGCAGACATCAGCTAGGGCTTGTTTAGTCCAAGGACTGTGCCCACATTTTTGAAGGATTTGTTTAAAAGGTGTAATTTCTTTAACAAAAGGTGAGGTTGGAGTTCCTTCTGACTCCATTCCTCCCTCTGGTACTGGCTTACCCTGTTTTCTTTTAAACATCTTAACATGGATATTTCAATCTCTTTGTCACTGCTGGTATTACTTAGCATGTGGCCAGCAGGTCCAGTTAACCTATTTCTCCCTGCTACCTTCTCGGAGGCCAGCAGGTCCGGTTAACCTGTTCTTCCCTGCTACCTTCTCGGAGGCCAGCAGGTCCCCTGCTACCTTCTCGGAGGCCAGCAGGTCTGGTTTAATCTGTTTTCCCTACTACCTTCTCAGAGGCCAGCAGGTCCCCTGCTACCTTCTCGGAGGCCAGCAGGTCTGGTTTAATCTGTTTTTCCTGCTACCTTCTCGGAGGCCAGCAGGTCTGGTTTAATCTGTTTTCCCTACTACCTTCTCAGAGGCCAGCAGGTCCCCTGCTACCTTCTCGGAGGCCAGCAGGTCTGGTTTAATCTGTTTTTTCCTGCTACCTTCTCGGAGGCCAGCAGGTCCCCTGCTACCTTCTCGGAGGCCAGCAGGTCTGGTTTACCTAATAGAAATGCCTAGCTCACTAGAGCTGGTGGTGTGCACACCAATATTTACAATAACTGAGGTTTTTTACCAATATTCCCCCTTTCGCAATTCTCCACCAAAATGTGGTAGTATTAAAATAAAAACCAGCAGGATCTTATTAAAGGGCAAAAGGCAAAATACCACATTTATTGTGAATACAGAAAGAATCATAGCCCTGGTCTACACTAGGACTTTAGATCGAATTTAGCAGCGTTAAATCGATTTAAACCTGCACCCGTCCACACAATGAAGCCCTTTATTTCGACTTAAAGGGCTCTTAAAATCGATTTCCTTACTCCACCCCTGACAAGTGGATTAGCGCTTAAATCGACGTTGCCGGCTCGAATTTGGGGTACTGTGGACACAATTCGATGGTATTGGCCTCCGGGAGCTATCCCAGAGTGCTCCATTCTGACCGCTCTGGACAGCGCTCTCAACTCAGATGCACTGGCCAGGTAGACAGGAAAAGAACCGCGAACTTTTGAATCTCATTTCCTGTTTGGCCAGCGTGGCAAGCTGCAGGTGACCATGCAGAGCTCATCAGCAGAGGTGACCATGATGGAGTCCCAGAATCGCAAAAGAGCTCCAGCATGGACTGAACGGGAGGTACGGGATCTGATCGCTGTTTGGGGAGAGGAATCCGTGCTATCAGAACTCCGTTCCAGTTTTCGAAATGCCAAAACCTTTCTGAAAATCTCCCAGGGCATGAAGGACAGAGGCCATAACAGGGACCCGAAGCAGTGCCGCGTGAAACTGAAGGAGCTGAGGCAAGCCTACCAGAAAACCAGAGAGGCGAACGGCCGCTCTGGGTCAGAGCCCCAAACATGCCGCTTCTATGATGAGCTGCATGCCATTTTAGGGGGTTCAGCCACCACTACCCCAGCCGTGTTGTTTGACTCCTTCAATGGAGATGGAGGCAATACAGAAGTAGGTTTTGGGGACGAAGAAGATGATGATGAGGAGGTTGTAGATAGCTCACAGCAAGCAAGCGGAGAAACCGGTTTTCCCGACAGCCAGGAACTGTTTCTCACCCTAGACCTGGAGCCAGTACCCCCCGAACCCACCCAAGGCTGCCTCCTGGACTCAGCAGGCGGAGAAGGGACCTCTGGTGAGTGTACCTTTTAAAATGCTATACATGGTTTAAAAGCAAGCATGTGAAAGGATTACTTTGCCCTGGCATTTGCGGTTCTGCCTTTGCAAAAGGTTTCTGGGGAGGGCAGCCTTATTTCGTCCTTCATGGTAGGACACTTTACCACTCCAGGCCAGCAACACGTACTGGGGAATCACTGTAGAACAAAGCATTGCAGTGTATGTTTGCTGGCATTCAACCAAAATCCGTTCACGCGGTGGGAGGAGGCAAAATGCGACCTTGTAACGAAAGCACATGTGCTATGTATGTAATGTTAACTTTCAAGGTTTACCCTGAAAGAGTGTAGCCACTGTTTTATAAAATGTGTCTTTTTAAATACCGCTGTCCCTTTTTTTTTCTCCACCAGCTGCATGTGTTTCAATGATCACAGGATCTTCTCCTTCCCAGAGGCTAGTGAAGCTTAGAAAGAAAAAAAAACGCACTCGCGATGAAATGTTCTCCGAGCTCATGCTGTCCTCCCACACTGACAGAGCACAGACGAATGCGTGGAGGCAAATAATGTCAGAGTGCAGGAAAGCACAAAATGACCGGGAGGAGAGGTGGAGGGCTGAAGAGAGTAAGTGGCGGGCTGAAGAGAGTAAGTGGCGGGCTGAAGACAGGGCTGAAGCTCAAATGTGGCGGCAGCGTGATGAGAGGAGGCAGAATTCAATGCTGAGGCTGCTGCAGGACCAAACCAGTATGCTCCAGTGTATGGTTGAGCTGCAGCAAAGGCAGCTGGAGCACAGACTGCCACTGCAGCCCCTCTGTAACCAACCGCCCTCCTCCCCAAGTTCCATAGCCTCCACACCCAGACGCCCAAGAACACGGTGGGGAGGCCTCCGGCCAACCAGCCATTCCCCCACAGAGGATTGCCCAAAAAAAAGAAGGCTGTCATTCAATAAATTTTAAAGTTGTAAACTTTTAAAGTGCTGTGCTTAAAGTGCTGTGTGGCATTTTCCTTCCCTCCTCCACCACCCCTCCTGGGATACCTTGGTAGTCATCCCCCTATTTGTGTGATGAATGAATAACGAATGCATGACTGTGAAGCAGCAATGACTTTATTGGCTCTGCAAGCAATGATTAAAGGGAGGAGGGGAGGGTGGTTAGCTTACAGGGAAGTAGAGTGAACCAAGGGGCGGGGGGGGTTCATCAAGGAGAAACAAACAGAACTTTCACACTGTAGCCTGGCCAGTCATGAAACTGTTTTTCAAAGCTTCTCTGATGCGTACCGCGCCCTCCTGTGCTCTTCTAACCGCCCTGGTGTCTGGCTGCGCGTAACCAGCAGCCAGGCGATTTGCCTCAACCTCCCACCCCGCCATAAACGTCTCCCCCTTACTCTCACAGATATTGTGGAGCACACAGCAAGCAGTAATAACAGTGGGAATATTGGTTTCGCTGAGGTCTAAGCGAGTCAATAAACTGCGCCAGCGCGCCTTTAAACGTCCAAATGCACATTCTACCACCATTCTGCACTTGCTCAGCCTGTAGTTGAACAGCTCCTGACCACTGTCCAGGCTGCCTGTGTACGGCTTCATGAGCCATGGCATTAAGGGGTAGGCTGGGTCCCCAAGGATACATATAGGCATTTCAACATCCCCAACAGTTATTTTCTGGTCTGGGAATAAAGTCCCTTCCTGCAGCTTTTGAAACAGACCAGAGTTCCTGAAGATGCGAGCATCATGCACCTTTCCCGGCCATCCCACGTTGATGTTGGTGAAACGTCCCTTGTGATCCACCAGAGCTTGCAGCACTATCGAAAAGTACCCCTTGCGGTTTATGTACTCGGCGGCTTGGTGCTCCGGTGCCAAGATAGGGATATGGGTTCCATCTATAGCCCCACCACAGTTAGGGAATCCCATTGCAGCAAAGCCATCCACTATGACCTGCACATTTCCCAGGGTCACTACCCTTGATATCAGCAGATCTTTGATTGCGTGGGCTACTTGCATCACAGCAGCCCCCACAGTAGATTTGCCCACTCCAAATTGATTCCCAACTGACCGGTAGCTGTCTGGCGTTGCAAGCTTCCACAGGGCTATCGCCACTCGCTTCTCAACTGTGAGGGCTGCTCTCATCTTGGTATTCATGCGCTTCAGGACAGGGGAAAGCAAGTCACAAAGTTCCATGAAAGTGCCCTTACGCATGCGAAAGTTTCGTAGCCACTGGGAATCGTCCCAGACCTGCAACACTATGCGGTCCCACCAGTCTGTGCTTGTTTCCCGAGCCCAGAATCGGCGTTCCACAGCATGAACCTGCCCCATTAGCACCATGATGCATGCATTGTCAGGGCCCATGCTTTCAGAGAAATCTGTGTCCATGTCCTGATCACTCACGGGACCGCGCTGACGTCGCCTCCTCGCCCGGTATCGCGTTGCCATGTTCTGGTGCTGCATATACTGCTGGATAATGCGTGTGGTGGTTAATGTGCTCCTAATTGCCAAAGTGAGCTGAGCGGGCTCCATGCTTGCCGTGGTATGGCGTCCGCACAGAAAAAAGGCGCGGAACGATTGTCTGCCGTTGCTCTGACGGAGGGAGGGGCGACTGACGACACGGCTTACAGGGTTGGCTTCAGGGAGCTAAAATCAACAAAGGGGGTGCCTGTACATCAAGGAGTATTTCAGGCAGGACTGCACGGAGGGTTCCAATAAGAAATGGTGCACCTAAGTTATCGTTGTTATTGGAACAAGGAGGTTAGCCTGGCCTCTGATTGATACATGGCTAGATTTACCTCGCTGCACCTTCTCTGTGAGTGACTGCAGTGTGACCTAGAGGAATGAGTCCCCTAGACAGGGGAGGAGGCAAATGAGTACAAAACAAATCTGGTCTATTTCTTGTTTTGACCCACTCCATCTATCTTTTACATCTTTGGCTGGCAGCAGACGGTGCAGAAGGACTGCATGCCATCCACATCTCATGGCTGCTCGGCAGAAGATGGTACAGTACGCCTGCTAGCCATCCCCATCTCTTGCCTGCCTGGCAGAAGATGGTGCAATACGACTGCTAGCAATCCTCATCTCTTGCCTGCCTGGCAGAAGATGGTACAGTACGACTGCTAGCAGTCCGTATCGCCTGCCTGCTCACCATAAGACGGTTCAATAGGACTGACTGCAGGACTAAAGAGAATGACCTGGTCAAGTCACTCCAAATGTAGTCCCTGCGCCCATGTCTGCCCAGGCGCTCCCAGCCGACGCGGCCAGGAGCACCTCGGACACGATGAGGACGACTACCAGTCGTATTGCACCGTCTGCTGCCAGAAGGCAAGGGGTTACTGCTACTGTGCAGCAAAGCCGTACCGCGTCTGCCAGCACCCAGGAGACATAGGGTGACGGTTACCTGAGCGGGCTCCATGCTTGCTGTGGTATGGCGTCTGCACAGGTAACTCAGGAAAAAAGGCGCGAAATGATTGTCTGCCCTTGCTTTCACGGGGGGAGGGAGGGAACGGGAGGCTGACGATATGTACCCAGAACCACCCGCGACAATGTTTTAGCCCCATCAGGCATTGGGATCTCAACCCAGAATTCCAATGGGCAGCGGAGACTGCGGGAACTGTGGGATAGCTACCCACAGTGCAACGCTCCGGAAGTCGACGCTTGCCTCGGTACTGTGGAAGCGCTCCGCCGAGTTAATGCACTTAATGCACTTAGAGCATTTTCTGTGGGGACACACACACTCGAATTTATAAAACCGATTTCTAAAAAACCGACTTCTATAAATTCGACCTTATTCCGTAGTGTAGACATACCCATAGAAAGCAGTTAGTTCTAGTTATAACATTCCATTCAATCTCATATTTATTCACACATTCATTCATACACACACACACACACACACACACACAGGTTCTGCAAGGTTGTTATCATAGTTACCAGCCTTAGAGTTGCTCATGCCAAGCCACTGGCCAGGTGGCCTGGACATGAGGAGGGAGCAGGGCCTTGTCAGATGCTCATCTGATGCTCCTGGAAGTTGGTTTGCAGAATCAGACCCCCAAAGTTCTCACTTTTTAGAGTCTATTTTTATAGGAATTTCTTCCTATGCCAGTCTATGGGAATTGCTTCATCATGCCGTTGCTGAATCAATCAGCAGATAGCACATTCCTGACGGCTCCAAGATGTTATCTTGTTCTTTGGTTCTCCCATTCTTGAGGCTGTTGGGTGGATTCCAGTCTGCCCTCCGGGGGGGTCCTCTGGTTGTTTCCACTTGACGCCTTCTTCAGCCGATGGACACTGGATTCTTAGGCTGGCACCTCCCTGATCATTCAGTTATTATCCACACCAAGCATCCATCCACATACATCCTCTATCTCTATTTTAATCACAATTGTTAATACAACAAAAGGGTGGGGAGTCTCTGGGTGTTGTTTCTGTTGTTAGAGTATTGCTTTGAGTCTCTCTCTCTGTAAATTGCTTTGAGAACAGACTCTGTCTTAGAATGTACTAACACAATTAGCAGCTTGCAAGTTTCACACATAGAGGGAGAGAAACAGTACCAAAAACCAAGAGACTTCTTAATTAGTAATACCCTGGAATTTAAACTATGGGGAATCAAACTCATTTGTGATTTTAATTCAGAACTTCTTTAATATGATCCAACAATCTCACTCTGTCAATAGAAGAATTGATAACATAGTTAGAGCCATAATCTATTAGACTTTATTCCCTGAGTAGTAACAACACAGAGAAAAGCCCACAAAAAGGAAAGCTATTTACAAGTAAACGTTAAGCTTTCAGTATGCAGCCACAACAGGGATCAGCAGGCTCAGGCTACCTGGAGTAGCTGGCAAATAATTGGAAGATTCAGGGATAAATCCTGCTCACATTACTCATGCAAGTAGCCCTATTAGCCTGAATGCAAGAAAAGTAAGATAATATGGCTTCAGCTCATAGGAGTAAAGCAGGGGTAGTCAATTATTTTTGTCAAGGTCCAAATTTCTTGGTCAAGGTAGAGTCAAGGTCCAGACTCTAGAGAAAATAATAATAAATAATAATAAAATAACAACAACAACAAGTAAATAAGAAGATTTTGGGATCTGTTCAAAAGTGTCTAGTGGTCCAGATTTGGGCCACGGTCCACCTATTGACTGCCTCTAGGGCAGGGGTTCCCAGACTTGGTTCGCAGCTTGTTGAGGGTAAGCCCCGGCAGGCTGCGAGATGCTTTGTTTACCTGCTGCGTCCACAGGTATGGCTGCTCGCAGCTCCCAGTGGCCACGGTTTGCCGTTCCCGGCCAATGGGAGCTGTGGGAAGCTAGTTCCTTTGAGTGGGATAGGGAAGTGGTTTTTAATACCAGACAGCCAAAGCAGAGTACTAAAATGAAATGCTCTGAATTTGCCAATTGGAGAACGTTGCATGGTTGTATCAGCCTCCAGATAAACTAGAGCAGAGGTGGGCAAACTACGGCCCATGGGATACATCCAGCCCATGGGACCGTCCTGCCTGGCCCCTGAGCTCCTGGCCCGGGAAGCTAGTCCCCAGGCCCTCCCCCGTTGTTTCCCCTCCCCTGCAACTACGCCGCCGCGTGGGCAGTGGGGCTGTGAGCTCCTGCAGCTCTGAGCGGCATGGTAAGGGGGCGGCGGCGATGTGCGCATGGCAGTGGGCGGTTGGGTAGGGGGTCCCAGGGGGCAGTCAGGGGACAAGGGACCAGGGGGCGGTTGGATGGGGCAGAGATTCTGGGGCAGTCAGGGGTTGGGGAACGGGGGGGTTGGACACGGCCAACAGCAGGGGATGGACAGGGAGCAGGGGGGGTTGGATAGGGAGTCCTGGGGGGCCTGTCAGGGGGCGGGGGTGTGGATAGGGGTCGGGGCAGTCAGGGGACAGGGAGCAGGGGGATTGGATTGGGGGTGGGATCCAAGGGGGGCAGTTTGGGGCGGGGGTCCCAAGAGGAGGCAGTCAGGAGACAAGGAGCAGGGGGGGTTGGACGGGTCGGGGGGTCTGAGGAGGACAGTCAGGGGGTGGGAAGTGGGAGGGGGCGAATAGGGGGTGGGGGCCAGGCTGTTTGTGGGGCACAGCCTTCCCTACCCGGCCCTCCATACAGTTTCACACCCCAATGTGGCCTTTGGGCCAAAAAGCTTGCCCACCCCTGGACTAGAGGGATGGGAGGTGATCCTGTGAGTGGTGACGAAACAGAGGCTGATGTGTTGCTCGCTGACTGGCAAATGGCAATATTGCCAAATCTGAGCGTTCAAAAGCAGAAGACAAATAAAAATAAGCCCATCCCCAGTGCTCATGCACTACAGCACTATTGCAATTAGCAACATTTCCTGGAAAAAGCAGAAAACATACAGGACAATTACTGTAGGGTGGGGATAATCACTGCTGTACCTCGCTTCCCATTCAGAAAGCACGGCTTAGGACTTGGCCATATTACACAACAGCTGCCTCTTCCATCAGTGACCCCCTTCCTCCAGCCCACCTTCAGACCCACCTCAGAGTTCTCTATTTTTTTCTAGCCAGGCTGCTACCCTGAGCCACTCAGCCTCTTATTAATAATAATAATTTGTATTGTGGTGGTGGCTAGAGGTCCAGTCAAGGTTCAGAGACCCATTGTGCTAGGTACTGTACAAACATAATGAAAAGATGGCCCATGCTCTAGAACTGTTACAATCTAAATATACTTTAAAACTTCTTTAAGCCTGGATAATCCATCCACTTCCCTGACCAATAGGAGCTGGTCTCACGGTCCAGCAGTGCAATGTGGCTGCTGTAATGTCGTAACAGATTGTCTTCTGGGACAAGGATCTCCCACAAAATAAGATTAGCTGTGTTGAATGCCTCTTGCTAGGTGAGATATTCAACCCTTAACTATGATTACAGGATGTCATTCAAAATAACACATTTGCTGAAACATAGAAACATAAATGGGATAGTGACAGTGTGTGGGAAGAAGTTTGTAAAACGAATTTGCAAAGGACCCTTTTAAGGTGCTGACAGACTAAACAACTATCTTCATGGTTTTTTACTGTGGCACTCATTAACAAGAGAGAATGAAAGGACCAGCCAGTGCCAGAAATAGCCCAAGCGTCTGCCACGTTGCCCTGCTCGCACACTCCTATTCTCATATCAGCTGTCCTAGCTAATTCCTAGGTTTTCTTGTGCAGACACTTTCAATGGCCCAGTGTTCACAAATGTCCATTAGTGACTTGTGACTCAATCAGGATTTGAACAGAAATCACTGGAGTTAAAAATCCAGGGTGAGCCTTGGTTCCGCCTAGCCTTTTGTGCTGCTCCAGTAGTATGCAAGGGATAGAGACCGACCCTGCCAGGGCAGGGTGGTGTAAAGTGGGCATATGTGGCTCTCTACCACCTTCTTCTTTCCACACCCCAGGAGGCATCGGGGGCTTTTCTGGGTAACATGGACAGGTGAGGGAGGGAGAGCTGCACTCTGATGATGCCCAGCCTGTGGTATAGTCTTGAGGGGACTGTTTTAACTAACTGGTATAATTTAGAACAATCCTTCAGCCGCTCTGAGTTCTGCCAGGGCTGGTTTGGCCCCTTAGAGCCACCTTCTGCCCCAGCATGGGTCCTGTGCTGAGTGCAGCTCTGAGGGACCCAGAGTCGGGAGCCATATTTGTCGCACGTGCATTAAAAAGAGTTGCCGTCTCACCAGCGCTCATCTCTCACTCTTTTAGCAAATCTTTATTTATCCAAGCTCTAAATTTTCTCTGCTCTAATAATTCCAGGACTGGCTGTATTTCAGACTGTTCATCACTGACTTTGAGTCTTGTGGCTTGCTATCCTTTATATTGTACAATAATGCTACTCAATCATAGGCCAAGTGTTTTCGACTCTCCGGCTCTATTTTCTTTTATCGATCTTCAGTACACTAATGGTGTCCCATCTATTGATCCACACTACCTCGTATTAAGAGTGTGGTTTCTAAATATTTTTTTTACCTCTTGTATTTGGCATTGAATGAATAGCAGTCATACTAAAGGTGGTCTTTAATCTTGTTTCCCTTTCTGTTTGATTGATAGGTTAGTATTCCTTGGAGTTTTTCACGGAATTGACTCCGGTTAAAAATGGTGTTGAATAAAACATTTGATCTAAAAGGTTTTCAGAATTCCAGCAGCAGTGATACATTGGGAAAGTGAAGGTTTTGTGAAGTACTATATGTACTATTTATGAGGGTATCATTTCTAGTCTCCCGTGCTTTCCAATTTCCAAATGGAATCCTTCTACAAGACCTGACTTTGCCACTTTAGCTGATGTATGGTTTGAAGTATTGCATCTTTTTCATTTACTCCTGCTACTGTGGTAACTTTTATTTTTGGTTTGGAGCACAGTATTCTATCAACTTGATAGCCCTTGATGAGCAACATTCCCTTGATGAAAAAGGTTCATTGTGACAGCCTCTGAGATACCCTAGAGGGAATAAATAGGATCAACAACATGACACTCTTTCTGCCTCCATTTCTCTTATTTTACTAAGAGAAATAGCCCATTTAGGCTTTGTTTAATTTTCTGGGTTGCACAGGGGAAAGTATTTTCTGTCCGACATGACAGGTCACAATCTAATAGCCTTAAAGAACTGAATAATTGGTCACCATGGTAATGGTTCATAAATAATCTCCTTTTAGTCCAAAATATCGGCATGGGAAATGCAGACTCTTTCCTCCACTTTGCCAACAATGCCTACAAACCACTTGACAATGTTCAGGCAGCTGGTGTTTTGTGATTGCTGTTTATAATTGTCTCACGGTTTGTGCTCTCCCATATCTCCCCTCTGTCTGTTGTTGCTCATCTTAAATGTAGATTGTAAACGCTTTGGGGCAGGGATCATCTTTTTATTATATATTTGTACAGTGCCCAGACCACAAGGCCCTGGCCTCTAGGTGCTACCACAAGACAAATAATGATACAGGCAACATGGAACACTATATTTTAACTGGCTCTAGTCAGGTAAGTGTTGTGCAAGTTTTGTCACACATTTATGACTGCTAAATCAGTTCATTCTTGACCTGCAGACCCTGACTAGTCTAGTCCTCACTCTTTTCTAGGACAGCTAGTATGGCAGTTTAGTATCGTGGATAGACATTCCCTAAGGATGCAGTGGAGACCACCAAACTAATTTCATCAAAGGTGATCTTTAGTAGTAATCATGAAGGGTCTGATTAGCAGAGCTGTGAGACGCAAGGAGGTGGAGGAGGGGAGATGGCTTAATTCCACCTTGCAGCCCCTCAATTATAGGGGTGGCTAGGGTCCAGTTCTTGCCCTGACATAAGTTAAAGCAGCCTCAAGGCTGCTTAGACTTACACCTGGCTGCTAGCAACTGAAAGGGGCCATTACAATAACCAGTAATAGTATGAGCAGAGGGACTCTAGCCCCACCACCTTTCCCTTGCCATGCTCCTCACGCTGGCGGCTGTGAATGGAAGTGGTATGGAGCAGTATGACATCTGTACACTACCCAAAGATTCTCCTACACTGGTGCAATTTCCAGATGCACTAGCTTTATGGCCAGTTTGTACTGGCAGAGGGTCTATAGTCTGATGGAAAAATCAGGGCCTGAATTTTCAACCAAGCTATTGTCCACTGCTCTGGCCAGGTCAGATGTGATGGAGCTGTAGAGCTGGATGTCAGTTAGCATACTGTATGCATTGCAACTCATGTCTCTCTACTAATCTTCCCATTGGGCTCATATCTTCATTGCAAAAGAGGGGTGACATTATAGGGACCCGCATGAGAGAGCAATCAGGGCAAGGCAAACAAGTAATTACTATTTGGGTTCTCTCCACAAAATAAAAGTGGACTCACTCCTGCTCAAGTCTAAAATATTATGACCAAGACCTCTCAAAAGCTGCTGACAAATCTAAAATATTCATTTATTGGTAGAGGAGATCATCAGCTAGTGCTGTTTCTAACCTATACCCAGGTGTATAATCCAAATGACTGGGGTCAAGGAAATGTAAGGATATTAAGTGTAGTGAGCCCAAGGGTAGAAGGGACTATTTAGCATAATAATAGGGGTGGCAGATACAGGCTAAAATCAAGGTCCAGATTGAGGCTGGTCCTGCATGAATGCACAAAGTGGGGAGAGGTTCTTTTCCCTACCCCCTCACCATCCCTGTTCTGGGACCAGCTTCAGCGTGTTTGGGGAGTGCAGGCAAAGCACTAGACTCCCTGAAAAGGGAGTCAGGAGGGGAGCACCACATTTCCCAGTAGCCAGCAGAGCTGCCTGGGTGCAGGCAGGTGGAGTACATTCTGTATCCATCTAATGAGTGGCAGAGCCTCCCTCTAATGTGCATTCACAACACAACGCTATGTTTTAAAAGCATAATCTAACCCTATCGAAGGGGGAAATTAGGCTAAATTAGAGGAAAATCCTTCCTGACAATGAGTGTAGTCACCCATGGGGAAATGGTGGGAAGATACATCACTCAGAAAATTTAAAAGAAAGCAGGGTTTGGGAGCTCTTTGGGGCAGCAACCATCTGTGTGTTCTGGGTTTGTGCAGCACAATGGGCTCCTGGTCTATGACTGGGGCTCCTTGATGCTACAGTAATGCAAATAAATTATAATAAATTAGCTTTTTAGGAGTTCTCATTCTGACAAATGAGGAAAGTCATCCTATGCTTTGTGAGGAAAAATACTAGGGTCCAGATCCACAAAGGGACTTAGGTCCCAGTTTTGGCTCCACTGCGGTGCACAAAACTCCAGCCAAACCCAGTTGACACCTAAACTTACTCAGTGCCTAAGTTTTCAGGGCAAAAGTTCGCTAAGCACTTATGTTTCTGCCTCTGGGCATTTGCACTGCTGCCTCCCTCTCGGCATCCAGACACCTATCTCCAGCCTACATCCCAGAGCAATTCACAAGCCAGGGGAATACAAGCATTCAGCTGCCTATGTCACGTGTGGGGCCAGATCCAGGAAGCATGCTCAGGAGCCACATACTGAACTGGGTCCCTTTCAAAATTTCACCACAGAAGGCAGTGGCACCAGCCTTCTAACTTTGAGCCAAATGGTTCAGCTACTCACCTGGGATGTGTGAGACCCAGGTTCAATTACTCCCTCTCTGCTAGAAAGGGAGAAAAGATTTGAATAGGGCTTTCCCACTTCTCAGGAGCATGCTGTAACCACTGAGCTATGGGATATTCTGAGGTGGGCGGGGGGACTCCTTCCATTTTGCCTGTTGAAGCTGTTTCACTATGGATAACTAACGAAAGAGTGATTAGAGCAAGAAGACTAAATCTGGGGGTCTCTCTCACTTCCCAAGTGGGTGCTCTAACCACTGGACTACAAAGTAATTCTCATTCTTTGGCCCAGTGACTGTTCCATTGTGGATAAATGCTTAAATGGCCAGAGGAACAGAGTGGGCATGATTCTGTAGTCCAGTGGTTATGGCAACCCCCTGGGAGGTAGGGTACCCCAGACCCAGCCACCTACTCCAGTCATTCATTTATTATATATCCACGCTGGAATAGTTTCAACGGGAGCGATAGAGTGAGCCCCACAAAATACGTGAACTGTATACATTTCACCAATGAAAGTATCATTCATTTCACTGTCTAGGCTAATCGATTTTTAAATGTATTGGTATTGTCTCTGGAATTCTGTTCACACAGTTAATAGTTGTCTCTATCTTTATTAAAACAACAGGTAACTCACTGAGGAGGAGTAACCTAGGAGACCAGTTTATAGGAATCTACCTGAATAATCTAATTACCAACATTAGATGATAACCTAGCAACTCCACCAGGTCCCAATAGCTCAGGAGACTGCAGAGCTGACTTTCCTAGCTTCAATAGCCCAGTGCCAGACCCCTCACTTGCCTATCTCTTTCTATCCCACTTCTTCCTTCTGCTCTCATGACCTCCACCTCTCCCTTTCTTCCATTCTCCCGTACCTTCATCTCAGTGCTGTTTAGTCCTCCTCTTCATAGCTGCTAGTGACAACTATTCTACTTCTGGTCCCAAACACCCCTCCCTTACCTCTCTTTTACACTATTTATGGTAACCCTGTTACTTTTCGCTGCACCATCCCATCTCTTCTGGAAACTCCATTTATCTTCCATGGCCTTTTAATGTCTTACAAAACTCCTTTTCCTCACCTGACTTGAAACCTGGGAGAGGATAAGGGTTGAAATGATTACATCTGTTTGAGAGAGGATTGAAGGTGGAGGACTGGCTGACTGAGTCAAGCAGTTAGAGTGACAGGAAAAATGTGATGGAATAAAAGAATTAATAATGTTTTTAAATATTATTGGAAGCAAGCAACTACTCACAATCTGCTGTCATCACTGAGAAAAACTGGCAAGCCAGAAGAGACTTATAACTGCTTAATTGTCTCACTAAATACTGGAGCAAGCTACTCTAGTTTAACTTAAAAAGTTAATTACCACCAGACATGGACCCAAGCCACAAAACTCAGATTTGAATTTCAGATGCCCCCAAGTTTGGATCTGGGGTTTCAGATATTTGCAAAATACAAATTTAGATTTCAAATAAACATCCCCAATGTTCCTAGACATTCAGAGTTTGATTTAGGCTCATCTCTAAGGATCATAAGTCTAAAATAATTTTATGGATAGGGATTTCCTCTATCTTCTTGACTCACAATCAGCCTCTCACTTTTTTATTAAACCTCTCCTAAACAGATCTTCTAGCCTAGTAGATGGTATTTTAAAAAGTTCGAAAAGACTTTTATTTTAATACATTCTAGATAGCTTGTGCTAGATAATAAATTACATGGTGCAGCATAAAAGTTTTATTGACATTGGTTTGTGATTTTTGATTTCCTCAAACATAAAACAATGAGTGGAGGCGTGAAGGTCATCCCAAATGTACACCAATAAAACCTTCATGCAGTGCTATTATGTTCTATGTATGCCACATGGTTTATAGAGAAACTAATATAAAAATGCTTTAAATTTATTTTTTTTATTGGTAGTATATATAAGAAGGGTCTGAATGAGTTTTCCCATGACATCTAAAGTGATGAACTAGGGGAAAAGACTTCAGACTGACCATATTTGCATGGACACACCTACTCTACCTGGGTGTGTAACAGACGGAGCTGCTTTGCCAAGGTGATCAATTTTGGTAGATTTTGGGTTACAATTCACTTTAATATTGAATGCAGGGGTGATGAAATGTTGTTATCCTTATTGTATGAATAAAGAGCTGCAGAACTGTACTTAGCTAGCCCTGATTGGGGGGGGGGGGTCACCCAGGGATAGCAGTGCCCAATTCTAATTAAAAAAAGAGGGGGTGGAGATGGATATTTCTATGTAGTGGTGTAGACTTTGCTTAAAGTGTCCTGGCTGCTCTCCTCAGTGTTTAAACTCAGAACTGATAGGACTCAAGGGACAATCCTTGTTTCTGTTCTGTGATCACTGGAGCTAAACTTACTGATAATTAGATCCAGGGACTAAGCCTTGGAGTTGGGGTGGGGGCAGTGAAAGACACTGCAGAGACTGCACTAGCAGTGTGGTTTCCAGCTACCCAATGAAATCACTGAGGTGATCTGATTCTAAGCGGTAGAACCTCTGAACACAACATGGCAGAAGCAGCAGCAGCAGTGATGACTAGGGCCCTACCCAATTCATGGTCCATTTTGGTCAATTTCACAGTCATAAGATATAAAAAATCATAAATTTCATGATTTCAGCTACTTAAAATTGAAATTTCACAGTGTTGTAATTGTTGGAGTCCTGACACAAAAAGGAGGCTTTTGGGGGGTTGCAAGGTTATTGTAGGGTGGGGTTGTGGTACTGCTACCCTTACTTCTGTGCTGCTGTTGATAGCAGTGCTGCCTTCAGAGCTGAGCAGCTGGAGAGCAGTGGGTGCTGGCCGGGAGCTCAGGTCTGAAGGCAGATCTGCTTTCAGGGGTGGGGAATCACTTTTGGCATGTTGTTCCTACAAATGTGGCAAACAGTCCCCTTTGATTAAATGGCTAGGGCTGCATGCTGAGGTAGGAGAACTACAAGTCCCATCCTGCTTTGGTAACCATCTGATTCTTGGAGGAGAGAGGAAAAAACGTGCTTCACTGATAGAAGTCAAAGGAGTCTGGAAATGTTGGAGTTAATAGGGCCTGGTGCTCATGTGTAAATCAGCCATGCTGTAGGCCTGCAAGCTGAGCTGGGGTATGTATGTTGATGACTCATACAGGTGCTGACAGTCACTCACCAAGACATATCTAGACATCACCATAGAGCAGTGGCCTGCTGTTTATATGTGCAAGGCACGCATTGCATGCCCTGCATGCTCAATCAGCTGTGTGCTGTCCAACTGGCAGCCCGTGGGACAATTCTGACTGGACCCTGTGATAAATGAAGCGGGGAGTAGGAAAGCTCCCTTTTATGGATACCCAGCTGGCTAGTTAGCTATGAAATCCCTGTTTGTGGCTGTTCTCTACTTGCTTTACCTGTAAAGGGTTAAAAAAGTCCACAGGTAAAGGAAGGGAGTGGGCACCTGACCAAAAGAGCCAGTGGGAGGGCTAGAACTTTTTAAAATTGGGGGGGGAAAAAAAACAAAAATTTCCCTTTGTCGGTTGTTGTTGTTCTCTGGGGAAGAGGGGAACAGGGCAGCAGTTATGCTAGGAGAAGGTTTAAGCCAGGTATGAAAAATCATCAGGTCATCCCTAGAACTACTTATTTGAAACCCCCCAGATGTGTAAGTAGATCAGGAATGTTTAGAAAGATGCAATTAGGTTTCTTTCTTGTGGTTAGTGGACTCCTCTTTGCTAACCCAAATGCTTTTGTTTTGCTTGTAACCTTTAAGCTGGACCTCAAGAAGATTATTCTTGATTAATTTTTGTAAGTGGGATTTTTAAATCTAGCAAAGGCTTAAGTTCCAGATTTATTAAAAACAAAAAATACAATTTACCTTTAAGAACAGGATTGGATTTTTGGTGTCCTAAGAGGTTTATGCATGTTTTGTTTAAGTAGCTGGTGGCAACAGCTGATTTCCTTTGTTTTCTTTCTCAGCTCTCCCTGCCCAGGGGGGCACCCTACAGGAAGGAATTCCCAAGTGTGTCTTCCTGGGTCCTCAAAGGAGTTTTGCACTTGGATGGGTAGATGCTGCCACCACCCAAGGTCAAAAAAAAAAACCTGTAACCTTGGCAGTTTAATAGCAGCCTGGAGGGGCCAGTATTAATTTTTAGAATCCTTGCGAGCCCCCACCTTCTGCACTCAAAGTGCCAGAGTGGAGAATTCAGCCTTGACAGACACCATGGAGGATGCCATTTTGGCACACTTAAAGCACACAAGTGAGTTGTTGCATGTTTAACTAAAAATGTTACTGTTGTAGAACTTTTCATACCTTCATATTTCCTCCAGTTTGGACAACCACCAAAGCAGAAAGATACTGTTCCTAAACTGACTGGAGACAGCAACAACTGAGTCTGTGACACTGGTATGAAGAGGGAGGATGTTGTCAAGACAAGTGTACTGTGTTCAGCTCCAATCCAGGGAGTAGCTGACCTCCGGTCAGTTTAAGTGTCTTCTCCTAGGGTGGGGTCTGCAAAGGAACTTAGGCATTGCTGTGCTCACTGTCCCAGCACTGTGGATGCATGGGAAGAGACAGACCCCTTACAATGCAATCCACAAAAGCCAGTATGCTAGGCAGCACCACACCTACACTAGCCAATGGGATATTCTGATGAGGTATGTGCACTAAGCCCTACCTGTCTCTTGGAGACAAGAGGCCTAAGTCTGGGCTGAAGAGACACCTATTTCTGTTTAACAATCCCTGAACAGGAACCACTGGCAGCAGAAAGGAAGGAAGGGAGGGAGGGCGGCCAGGGGCATGGATCTCCCACTTTTTAAAATTGAACAGGACTGGCCTGTCCAGTCCACTTTTTGCCATGGAAGACAGGCACTCCTGCCTCCACATCCCCTGCAAAAGCCCTGATGCAGAAGAGAGAACAAGCAAACAGGGAGTTCAGAAGTATTTTTAAATGATCCATAAATTAACTGTTAAATTTATTCCCAACTAACCTGAGGAAAGAAGAGTGTCTCTCTGTAGGTCTGTCATGTACTGGTATCAAAAGTTAGCTCCTTTAGTATTTTGAGCTACTGATAGTAATATGGTTCTGTATTGCAGCTAGTCTTTTAACAGAATATTTAAATCTTGTGATCAGACTTTTCATTAATATTTTCCACACAGTCATTTACAGAGGCCAGGCAATAGCATGCTATGTTTTCTTGCTAGTTAAGATGTATACGCCCTTTACACAATGTTTGAAAAGTTACCTAATTAGGTGTGCCTGTCATGTTTAAGACTAAGGTGGCTATGTTGGGCTTGTGGAAATGTAGGTTCCTACTGTTTTACCATGAAGTACTTAAACTAAATTCTATCATTTTTGGGCAGGGAAAAAAGGAATAAACTGAGGATATTGTGTATTCTTGTTGTAGTATAAATGGATTTGCCATCACCTATATACTGTATAACAGATATTTCCTACACCTTTCAGTGCATTTACAGTTGCTTAAGTGATACTGATTCCGCCCTTCAGAAAAAGGAAAGCCAAAGAATACTCTATTTTATCAGACACCACTTTTACTGGTTTTTCCAAACATGACAAATTATGTGTAAAAAAGTCAGAGCACAACAGTTTAAGTTTTAATTGCCACCATGTGTGTTCCTTCTGCAGATTTTTTTTAAACACTTAATATTTCCAAATAAATCTCTGCCCAAAACCTTAAAGTAAGCTTCACCAAGCTTTACAAAACCAGCAGAGCAGGAATATAATTTAGTCCTTTCTAGTGTTCCTATAGTTACATTGCATCTTGCAAGTTTTTACATCTTACATTTATAGTCAATAAACCACTCAAAATCAAAAGTAACTCAGGAAAGTTAAATTTCATTTACTTGTTCACTCAAGCTTTGTAGTATGAACTAATGCTCATTAAAGTTTAAAATGCTGTCTTGGGAGGCAAGGATACTAATACAACTTTTCACAAACATTGTTTAGTGGCTACCAGATGGACAAGGGCTAATTTAGGATTAAGCTTCCTTGGGAGACTAGGGAGAGGATGAAAGCAATTGCAGACTTGAGAGGGCAGGGTGCTCCACTGTTCATCTGGGACTCAAATCCCTCTGGGTTAACTGGAGTTTAAAGGAAGTGCTCCCTCCCTGTCACCAGAGGTGCTCTGTAGCATAGTGCTGCTTGCCAGGAAGAGACTTTTAAAGAGAGCTGTGTAACTGAATACACCAAAACCCCTGTTAGGAGTCTGCAGGAAGAGCGGGTGAAGAAACGAGCAATCTTTTCACCAACTGTTATTCACTTGACACTCACTGACAAGGCTGATGTATGTATTTCTGCACCTGCACTTGTAAAAGCAGATAAAATATTTAATATGTAATTTACAATGTATTTTACCAGCTTGGCATACAGACTGGATATAGAGTATATCAAAGTAGTTGACAGTTATGGGCTTGTGTAAGCCCTGCAAAAAAAAAAAAAAAAAAAGGTTCAGGTATCTAATTTAGAAAAAAAAAATCCGTTTGCAGTTTCGAAGTGATACAGTTGAATCTACCACAAAATACAAACAGCTGCAAAAACATTTGCCATTCTAACAGTGTATATAAGTTATTAAATAATGATCTGATTTAAAAGAATATAAATGACGCCTTTAAGTAGGTCTTTTCTACATGCATATTATTCCTCATTAAAGAAATATATGTAAAAAGGCCATTGGTAATTGCTTTGTTAACCACTGTAGAAAATGCCAATTCTCTGGTCTCAGACTCCACTAGTTTAGCACTTGAGGTCTCTGCAGTGTTAAGAGATATTTTTCAATACTGTTAATTCTATTATTCCATTGGTAAAGAACGCAGGACTTGAAATATGGCAGTCTTCATATTGAGGGGGCAATAATCCACAGTTTTATACAGTTATCCAGAAGAACAGCACCCTCCACTGCCCTGTGCTTGTGGCTCATCATCAATAATCTGTACACCCCGCCTTGTAGTTCCTGACTGGCTGGAACCATTGCCTCTTGCTCTTTCATCCACTTGAGCAGTTTCTATCATTCCTGGAAAATAAGAACTCAAATCAGGATGACATTCCATTACCATTTTAAAATATTTCAAAGCTTTGAATTCTTCAACAAGTTATTTAATCTCTATGCACACAGAGCTGTTATCAGCCTGATTTAGCAAAACGAGAAAACAAACAAACTGAAATTTTTCAACATTCAAGTGACTTTTTTAGAAAAGTGATCCATCTGATACCACAAACCAACATTTTAAAACAGGTTGCTACATATAAAGTCCGAAACTATAATTCGGGCCCAGAAATGCAGAACATCTAGCAGCTCTGATTGGACTTCAATAGGAGCATTTGAGTGCTCAGTAGTTGAGTTGGTAAGACTATTTGGGCCTAAATAAATGACCCCTCAAACATTAACTACTGCACTAGAGCCTGTACACAGGAACAAAAAGTTACTGCTGAAAATTCTACAAATAAAAGAAAGCAACAGCAGACAGCTGAATGATTCTAGATCGGTTTTCTTCCTAATTTGGCTCCTTTGAAGGTTTAAGATGCAGGTGTTCACAAAATTCAAAGATGCAGGGAGTAAGACACCTATATTCCAATCCAGACCATTTGGAATGTGGTTTAAGATCTGTGCAATAAACTTCAAGTTGACTCTGGACAGCAAGTGAATAGAGAGAACTTCAAATCAGAATTCTGAAGCCAAGTTTCTGTGGGATGGAGGATTGGAAGGGAGCAAGAGTGGAAGGAGAAACAGTCATAAGGAAAATGGAAGAGGAAAGTGCGTTTATGTACTTTTTCCTGTTTTCAACCAACCAATGCTCAGATACAGTGAAGGGGAGACCTTGGACAGAGTGCAGAGGTATAAGAATGTTTAAAATAGTTGACTAATTTTGAACACTATATTCCAAATAGCCTGTACAAGCCTTAAACTTGGTTTTCATTTTTACTTTGTACACTAGACCCCCTATTTTAACAACTAATTCAGGCAACTGAATGTCTCAAAATTACAACATATTAATCATTCAATAATATGCACATAACAAGTGTATGCAGTGTGGCTGTTTTATCATCTTTGGCACCAAATCTTAGTCTTTTCAAACCTGCAGCAGCTTGAACATTGGCTCAAGGACTGAAGACATTCAGCAATAGAAAGTTTGGCATCAAAAGATTAGGTAAAACATCAATCTTATGAATGAACAGTTATGTTAACTAATCTATTGTAGTTTAATTTAGTATCTGTGAAACCCATCTTCCAACCTATTATGTGAAAGGACTTTATTCTGATGTGGGCTTTTTCATCAACTTGTACCGTGTAAGCTCACCACAGCAAATGCAATACCTACTTTTACAGAGGTCAAGGAAGAGTTCTTCAATTCCTTTGTTTTGTTTGGCTGAAGTATGATAGTGTTTTGCTCCCACTGATTCTGCATACCTGTATGTAGTGCAAATACCGAAAAAGCTTTTACTTATGAGACCACATGGAATGTTAAAGAAATCAAAAATCCTTTCAAGCCTTCATACTTTGAAGTGTACAATATTCTTTGTAAGACAAATATACAAAGTATGGAGGACATTTACCACATTAAACTTTGCTATTTAAATTTGTTGCCACTCCTGTATATTGCATGCGAAAAACCCAAACCCACCTTTTAGCAAACAATAGATAACAGAAGCTTGGAATGGCAACAGAGTATGGATCACTTGATGATTACCTATCCTGATCATTTCCCCTGGGGCACCTGGCATCGGCCATTGTTGGAAGACCGGATACTGGGCTAGATGGATCTTTGGCCATACCAGGTCAGACCATTCTTATGTTCTTTTCAAGTACAAAAAAAGGTTGTTAGAAGGAGGGAGAAAAATTGTTCTCCTTAACCTCTGAGGATAGGACAAGAAGCAATGGGCTTAAATTGCAGCAAGGGTGGTTTAGGTTGGACATTAGAAAAGCTTCCTGTCAGGATGGTGATTAAACACTGGAATAAATTGCTTAGGGCGGTTGTGGAATTTCCATCATTGGAGATTTAAGAGCATATTATACAAACACCTGGTCAGGGATGGTCTAGAGAATACTTAATCCTGCCATGCATGCAGGGGACAGGCCCAGATGACCTCTCAAGGTCCCTTCCAGTCCTGCCATTCTATGACTAGTGTAGATTGAGAAGCATCACTGAAAGGGAGAATCTACTATTTTAAAAACACTTCAGAAGCTAAGTTTACTACAGAATATACTGTAATTTAAGAGTGTTTTGTATAATTTTGAAGCTTTAAATCCTTGAATACATGTGGAGTAGAACAGGGATGGAACGTTACTATAGTATTAATTTTGGCAGATAATACAAAAGCTATGGTAATTAGCTACAATCGTTCACTAAAAGCACTACTGCTTCTTTAGTCTTGTGATAAAGGCACTAGTTATAGCAGAAGTGATTTAACTAATTTAAAGTTTAAGAAAAAACCAAAAGCCAAAAAAAAAAACCACTCACGTTTCTGCTTCTTGAATTGAAACATGCCTCTCTTTTTCCAAGTCTATTTTGTTACCTGTCAGAGAGAGACACCAGTCTTCAGATCTTTTCAGTGTGTGTAGAACAAACTAAAGAAAAAAGTCTACAGACTATTGATCAGAGGTGGGCAAACTTGCCCGTGGGCCACATCTGGCCCATGGGACCCTTCTGCCTGGCCCTGGAGCTCCTTGCCTGAGAGGCTAGCCCATGGCCCCTCCCCCACTGTTCCCTCTCCCCTGCAGCCTCCGCAACGCTCTGGGTGGTGGGGCTGTGAGCTCCTGGGGCGGAGCAGCGCAGCTGTAGAGCCCGGCCTGACCCACCCGTGCTCTGTGCTGCATGCTGGTGTGGCTGGCTCCAGCTGGGCAGCACAGCTGTAGTGCCACCCATGCTCCAGGCAGCGTGATAAGGGGGTAGGAAGTGGGGCGGAGGGGTGGGACTGTCAGGAAGGTGGGGGGGTTGGATGGGGGTGGTGGTGGGCAGTCAGGGGCAGGGTTTCTAGGGGCAGTCAGGGAGAAAAGGGTGGTTGGATAGGGAAGGGATCCCAGGGGAGGCTGTCGGGGGTGAGAAACGGCGGAGGGTGGGGGGCAGGCCACACACCCCTCCCCTAACTGGCCCTCCATACCATTTCCAAAATCAGCTGCGGCCCTCAGGCCAAAAAGTTTGCCCACCCCTGCTATGGATCTTTCTTCCTATCACTTTCCAAATACCACCTTCAAAACACAATCAAGCTGGTTTTCTTTAAAAATGTTTTACATGTTAAGGGTTAGCAGTATTTAAAGATTTTCCCCTTTCACCCAAATACTTAGGATGGGATCCATAAAGTCCCAATTTTAGGCTCCATTGTGAGCCAAAAAACTCCTGCCAAACCCTGTAGGCACCAGATAAGTTTAAGTACTTAAGTTTTCAGGGTTAAAAAAGAATTTTCCTAGTGCCTATTTTCTTGCCTTTTATCATGCACACTGCAGCCTTCCTCTAGGTGTCTAGACACTTATCTCCAGCCTGAGCTCCAGAGTGTCCATGGGCAGGTGAATGCTCTTCCCCAGTTCATCTCATATGCAGGGCCTGATCCAGGAGACATGCTCAGAAGCTGCCTATTGGATCAGGGTCCATTCAAAGTGTGACCTCCAGAGGAGGAGGTGCCCACCTTATGACTTTTAAGTCAGCGGTTAGAGCACTCACCTGAGAGGTGGGAGACCCAGCTTCAATCCCCCTCGCCGCTTAGCAACAATAAGATATGAACAGGGAAAGGGTTTCCCACCTCTCAGGAGAGTACTCTCACATGAGTGTCCCACAGCTCAGTCATTGAGAGACAAGGATGGAGTCTGTTGAAGCTGTTCCACTGTGGATAAATAATGAAAGTAACCAGAGCAGGGGAATTGAACCCTGGGTCTCCCACCTCTCAGATAAGCATCCGAACCACCAGGCTACAGATTCATTCCCATTCTCCTGGGCCAACTCACTTTCATTTATTCATAGTGGAAAGCTCCAACAGGAGAGATGGGGAAGCCCCACATCTGAAAATCCCATAACTCAGTGGTTAGAGCACTCAGAAGTGGGAGAGACCCCTGTTCAAATCCTCTCCCCCTCTGGCAGCGGGAGGGAATTTAACCTGGGTCTCCCTAGGCAAGTGCTCTAACCACCAGGCTAAAAGTTATAAAGTGGGCAGCCTACCACCTCCAGACATTTTATGTGGGGTAAAACAGGCACCTAACTCATTCCCACAGGAAACACCTGAAGTACCTGAGCCACCTGACTCCAAGAGACAGGTTCAGGTTTACAGATCATTAAGCAGGCTGCTATCTCCTCTCTTCAGCATCTCCCATTGGCTAGCTTAACTGGCTCCTCACCTAGTGAGCTAACTTTTGTGGATTGCTTTCTAAGGTACCCATCTCTTCATTCATTGTATAGGGAGCCCAGGCACCTAACTCAGTCTTACGAATTGCAGTGTTGTTCCTGTGATTTTCTAGTAGCCCAAATGTTATGCACCAGTTTCAGTGTTGTGACACCCAAGTCCATTTATGGATCCTGGCCTTAATACATACTGAGGGAGCTAAAGTTAATTTTTCTTTCCACACCAAATCTTGCATATACTCAACAGATATTAATGATACTTAAACTCAAGAGTTTACATTTGGTAGCAGGCTGATCTTTACTGTAAGACTATGTTTCATCACCACAAAAGTAATCATGCAATGTTTAAATAATTGCACATTTACAATAAATTACTCATGCACTCAAAGCAGACTAGATTAAAAATAAAATAGCCTTACCAACTATACATAAACAGATTTCGTTCCCCAACATTTTTCTCAATTCCTTGACCCAGTTTTTTACCTGCATACAAATATCAGTTAGATGTATTCTCATTTTAAGAGGCATGTATCATCACTTTAAGGTCATGGATCCAACTATACAGCTTTAAGACTAAGACAGATATCTATGCAAATGTCTTCCTGACTTTGTCCTTTTAATTCTATAGAGGGCGATCTGGAATCCAGAGAAGTTACACACCTCTGAGTTGTACTAAAGGTAATCCAGCATCTGTTATCCCAGTCCCAAAGAGCAAGTTACAGATCACATGTGTGATATAAATGCACATGAGGTTGCCTTTTAGGTCAAATATGAATTCTGTATTGACTGCTACATAGATGGGTCAGTGATATGTTAGCGTGCATGGTATTCTACTAGAAGAACTGGGGCCTGCTCAGAGTGTTTTATAATCCAATGTACACATAATAGATGGACTGTTTTGGGAGGAACAGAACCAGACAAGAATATTACTTTTGCAGGCATGGTTGGAGATAGGCCAATAGAAAATACACTGTCCATACTGGGACTACATGAGGAGTGTATAAGCTTATGAATTTCTATTTCATTATGAATAAGTAATGAAGGAGGAAGTTAACTGCAAGAAAGTCAAATAAAAATTAGATCCCATGATACAAACATACAAAAAAACCAAGCTTTTACATGCTAACAAAAAACCACACATTTCTTTCAACAGAGTGCGTCTCCATTCATGATGGAGAAAAACTTCATTAAAATAAAATCTTTCAGAATCTTACCAAGTAATATTCTAATAAGCAAATCATTTAGATTTATAGACTAAACTCTGGAATATATCAGCAGCTCTATATAGACACACGAGCTCCAAACCTTGTCTCTACTTACTGTTACAAGGTATTAATAATCCAGGGGCACTGTTCTTGGAAACATTTTCTTTAGTGTCGTAACTTGGAAATTATGGCAAAGTAGTGCATTCCACAAGCAAGGCATGTTGTAGCATGCTATGTTTCAAATAATTAAGATATATGCAATAAGCATGTATTCTACCTACTGTTATTGTTCCATCACTACCACGTTACTATATATTTACAAGCACAGCACTTAGAGTAGATTTGACCTAATTACTTCAGAATATAAATTAAACTCTAATGACAGTGCCATAACAGCATTACTGTTTTACCAGGAGCAAAGAGGGGGAAGGAGGAAGGAGAAAAAAAAGTTCCAACTTAACCAAAACTGAACAGTTTAAGGAAGTATTTTCTATTATATTAGATAGAACAATTTAGATCATTCAAATTGATCAGTTATAAAAAAACTGCAGTACATTCAATTATAAACTAAAGTTTATAAGGCAGTCATTATCTAAATTAGAAAGTACATTTAGTTACTGATGAAATGGAAACTTCCAAGTTGCACACTCATACTGCAGGGAAGCTTTGAACCGGTTTACTTGTGGGGAGATGGATGCATCTGTCACAGTACCTTCTGAAAAGAGTCTTCATCCGTTATGTCATATACTAAAATAGCTCCATTAGAATCTCTGTAGTAAATTGGACCCAGTGCATGGAATCTTTCTTGACCGGCTGTATCCTGCATGTGATAGATACATTTGTGTTAGTGTTCATTAAGGCAAAACTGACAACATCATTCAAGGAAATCCAATTATTGAACAAGAGTGACACCAGAAATAAGTAAAACTTTGAATTCTTGGCAAGAATTCAACCAGAATCTCAAATGTGTATTCATTTATTTTGTGCTTAGTATTTTAAGCAACAAGACTTGAATTCCATTGTAAAAGTGAAAAGTTGAAGTTTATAAAAGCAGAGTGAATAGAAATGTAAAAGGCAGATAAGCAAACATACCCATATTGCAAGGTTTACTCTTTTCCCTCCAATATTTAGCTTCTTTGTTAGAAAAGATGCCTAGAACAGAAATTAAAATATGTATGAAATAGTTTAGAGACTATAGTCATTATGGTTAATTTTTACATTTATGACTGATCCAGAGAGTTATTTATAAACCTGTCATTTATATTTGGATTATTTTTGTACTCTTATGGTTTTAAAGAGAAAAACAAATCCTGAAGCAAAATCTGTTCAGACCACCATTAACCATCAGGAGGTGTGGAGGTGACACAGACCAAGAGATATATTATCATCCAAGGCTGGGGATTAGCCTAGCTCCAACAAACCACACTTTCAGTTTGCCTTTTCAGAGTATCTCCAGGCAAGTCTAGAAGTTTTATAACATCTCAATATTGCCTCACCATTTGGGCAGCATCTAAGTAGTAACTGTCATCTATTCAGTCTGGAGTGAAAACAGGTAAGAATAAATTCAGGAAATTTTTCCCATTATTATGTTACAAATTATCTGGCATCCCAAGACAATTATGTAATATTTTAATTACAAGATCTAGTTATTTAATGAGAACAAGTAGTTATGTCTTAACCCATAAATAATGGACAAATTTAAGATTTGAGCATTAAACAAGTTAATCAAAAATACACTCATCAGCCTTAATTAGTGTGACTATTAGCTAGTTATTATCCTTTGGCATCCATGTTCACTTCTGATCCTCCATGAGAACATCCCTGCCTTCAGATTAGTCTGTTCTCCTTGATCTGAATCCTAGAGGTGTTTTAGTTATACCATAAGCCAAGTGATTTTTTAATTAATACCACACCCCATTTGGAAAATATCAGGGCAACTGAACCCAGGACTGATGTAGCCCAATTTAAAGAATTAAGAGCTCAAGGCATGACAAGTTTGGTGGCACAGTGGCCTTAGCTACCATAGTGACTGAAATCTTCCTTTGAGGGGATCTTTTTGAGGCTTGGCAAGAGAGAAATACTATGTTGCAACTTTCCCCACATGAAATAGACTGGCCCTTCTGTTTGAAATTAAATGTTTGTGGGCAAGAAAACAGGAAAAACCACCACCAGTGCAGCTTCTTTCATAGAAAGCCTACAGAATCCAGATTCAGACTACAGCAGCCAATTCACACGGTTAAAAATACTACAACTCCAGACTGCAGCCAAGTAAAATAATGATCTGGACACCATACATATTATGGATCTATCAGATCACTTTAGATACTATGAGGAGGTAAAGGTACCCCCAACATTTAGATTTCAAACCAGAGGGACATTCTTCAGATTTCATTGTTTTGAATTAGACTCAGAACCAAGACTAATAAATTACTTCAATCTCAGCCTGGTAGAAATGGCATTTTAAGTTTGTATTAAAGCTAGAGACAAAAAACTAAAGTTAAAGCCTGAAACAGTCCAAAAAAATGAAAAGCAGAAGTGTTGTCGGTCACAGGAGCAAATGCTTCATGCAATTTGCTTGAAACTGTTGCCCAAAAATTGGGACAGGCATATTTTCTTTGATGAGCAAATGTAAAGTCTTAGCTGCCGAACAACAAGTGATTAGAAGATTTTTTCCCCAGCCTGAAGCTAAGCAAAAGCAGGCTTCAAGTTATATTTTTATGATTTGGACAATATGCTAGAGTTACAATATAATGCACAACTGCTTTACCCCTTTAAGTTGCACGTGTAGTTTAAGAAGTTAGGCAGCAGAGGCAACTCCCCTGGTTGGTAGGCCTCATTATTGGGTTAACAGAGTTTAAATAAATTTTCAAGCAATGTCCCTAGTCACTTAGAATTTCTAGCATTTGTGACTATAAATATGCTAGTATATTCAGTGTAAGGGTTTGTTCTTAGCATGTATACACCAGTGCATTTTAGCCTTGGATTCTTAAGGGAAAAAAAGCTCAACTTTAACCAGTTAGATTTCCAATTGCAAGAAGGCTCTTCACTTCTGTTTCATTCGACATTAAGAGCTGCAGTTCTGAGAATTTATGCAATGTAACTTGGAAGATACTAGATTCTTATTCATTTCAGTCCTTTTGTAGCTTTACTAAATATAAAACATTAGTGGACTGAGACTAGTTTAAATCTGAAAGTCATGAGTTTTAATTTCTAGTCATTTCTTTCAACTTTTTTTTTTAAATTTCTATGGCAATTTTTTGGATGTGGTTTCCAAAACACGAGACCAGCTGAAGTTAACTGCAACTACTATTCATTTATTGAATCTTGTGATATCTTCTGATTTTTCAGTCCTTTGATCTCCAGTGAATGCTTCAACCTACAATTTACACTAAACTCAGTTATGCTTAACTTATTAATCTCCTCCAATTGCTAAGAAATGGTCTTCCATCTATGGGCACATTGAGGTGTTAAATATCATTCCCTTAAAGATCAAACGCCTCATCCCCGCTCCAGTCCCTTTATGCTGGATAAGAGCCTAAACAGTATTAGAAAGGCCCTAAAAGCCCCAGATCCAGTTAGGAGAGGATTCCCTTAGGATGCCCTCAAGCCCTGATGTAGTGGGAATGCCAGGGGCATGCTGGGTGCAGGATTACTGCATGCAACACTGGAAATTCCAGACAGTGCTGCAACCTATATGGCAATCTAGGGAAGCTATCATAATTTAGAGAAGCCCCACAAGTCTACTTAAATTACATACATGCTCCAGCCCCCAGAGCAACCCAGGATCAGGAAGGTGCAAAGTTTACTTAAAGCTGCATTAGCCCCTCTTCATCTGGCCTCTGTGTGCCATTCCTCTTTGTATTTACTGTAGTTTAGATTTGAGAAATCATTCCTAAAGACAAAAAAAACCCCTCCTATTTCAGACAATTGTTTATCACTTCAGCTCCAGAAGGCAGATTAGCAACTTCCACCATTTCAGTGATTTGCAGTGCTTATCACTTTAGCAATAGACACGCATTATTAAACTGTTTAAGATCCAACTTGAAATCAAATATGGCTGACATGAATGAATTAGTCTATACCCATGTACTAGCAGCATCCTAACACCAGAGTCCTGGGGAAGTTTCACCTAGAATGGACATTTTGCCTACCAGGGTTCTCCCTGTAGTTTCCAATGGAAAAAAAACAAACCCTTTCACGGTTAAAAAAATCTTGCTAAATTCTGCTAGTACAGAAAGACTACACTGCACTGAGTGAATTTGTGGAAAGTAGCACTGGAGGACTATGGGACTCTGATGGGGATGAGCTGGATACATATAATGTAACAGATCAAACAGGTCTGAGGATTTTAACTACAGCAAGAATATTGCTATGCGCCAGATTTAGAGATTAGTTCATATTAATGAATTTACAAAAGCTGAACTAGGTTTATTCCTTGTCTGGGAAGCACTAGGTAAGGAAAGAAAAGATTAAAGAAGCCTGTCTCCACCCATAAAGAGTACGCCCAGCCCATCTTCCAATGCTAGGGAGTGAGCCAGTTCTGCAAACAGAGCTAGCTGGCCACACTGAGGGCATTTCTGGACAGGGCTAATGCCTCACCACCCTCCTGCATGTTAGAATGGCTCCAACTTTTCAAGAGTTTAGCATGACCCACATTGTACTGTTCTTCTCCCCTCTTATCCCATGGCAAAGGGCAACTTTTAAAGAAAGCAACAGTGCTTCCTGGCCCATCCCCTCTCCTTCACATGGCTCATCATATGGCCCAATTCAACAAATCATCAACTTCAAAGGGAACTATTCATATGCTTAGGTACTTTGCTGAACTGGAACCATAATGCAGAACTAAGTCCTTACAATCTATTAAATTAGACTATAAATATTTTTTACAAACTAAAAATCTGCTTAAGAACAATTTAAACCACACCATTTCACTGCTTGATCATGTTTCAGGATAAATGAGAATACATTCTTAGTTTAAAGTTACTGCCAGTTTCACTGTCAAGTCATAACTGGAGGAGCTTACGAGGCTTTGTGCTCTCAACTTGAGAGCACATCTGTCTAATGTGGTAACTGATCTGATGCACCATTCAGAGAATGTTCTAGACACCAGTGGCCAGAACTCTATTTTTCTGGGGGGAGGAAAAATCAGAAAACCAAGAGTGGGGGGGGGAGGGGGCGGGCGGCAGGGGAAGGGACACATGGAGCCCTGCCATCTATTTTGTGCAGTCACAGCTTCAAGCACTTCTCCAACTGTCTTAAAAACCAACTGTTTGACAGCACCCATTAATACCCATCTCTCATCTTGCTTATCCTTCCAACAACAACATGCTGACACACTGAATAACTAAGTATCAGAGGGTAGCTGTGTTAGTCTGTATCCACAACAAGGAGTCTGGTGGCACCTTAAAGACTAACAGATTTATTTGGGCATAAGCTTTTGTGAGTAAAAAACCACTTCTTCAGATGCATGGAGGCTCTGCAGTATAGTATAGCCTTTTGTGCCAGAAAAAAAACAATGATCAGACCAATGATCCACCTAGCCCAGTATCCTGTCTGACAGTGACCAGTGCCAGATGCTTCTGAGGGAGTGAACAGAACAGAGCAATTTACTGAGTGATTTCATAATCTGTTGTCTACTCCCAGCTTCTAGCAGTCAGAGGTTTAGGGACACCCAGACCATGGGGTTGCCTCTCTGACCATCTTGGCTAATAGCCACTGATGTGCCTATCCTCCATGAATTTATCTAGTTTTTTTGACCCCAGTTATACTTTTGGCCTTCACAATGAGTTCCACAGGTTGACTGTGTTGAGTCAAGTACTTCTTTATGTTTTAAGCCTGATGCTTATTAATTTCAGTGGGTGCCCCTTGGTTCATGTGTAATATTAAGCAGTAAACATCACTGCCGTATTCACTTTCTAAAAAATCCTGAATGGTGTGGAGATCTCTTTTCTAAGATGAACAATCCCAGTCTTTTTAAATCTCTCCTTATATGGAACTTGTTCTATACACCTAATCATCTGTGTCCCCCATCTCATATCTTTTAGGACTGAAAAAGATCAAAATGTAGGTAGGTCAAAAAGAACTGCACAGTATTCTAAGTGCGGGCATAACATGGATTTATGCACTGGCATGATATTTTCTGTCTTCTCTACCTCTTTCCTAATGGTTCTTAGGATTGTTAACCTTTTTGACAGCTACTGTGCACTGAGCGGAGGTTTTCAGAGAACGACCCACAATGACGCCAAGATTTCGTGAGTGGTAACAGCTAATTTAGACCATCATTTTGTATGTATAGTTGATACTGTTTTCCAAAGTGCATTAATTTTCATTTAACACTGAATTTCATCAGCCACTTTGTTGTGCACCCAGTTTTGTGAGATCCCTTTCTAACTCTTCAGTCTGCTTTGGACTTATCTTGAGTAATTTTGTATCATCTGCCAATTTTGCTACTTAGCAGTTTACCCCCTCTTCCAGATGAGGATATTCATAAATTAACAGCACTGGTCCTACTACAGATCCTTGGGGGACTATTTACTTCTCTCCACTGTAAAAAAAAACCTGACCATTTATTCCTAACCTTGGTTTCCTAACTTTTAATCAGTTACTGATCCACAAGAGAACCTTCCCTATTATCCCATGACTCCTTACTTTGCTTTAGAGCCTTTGGTGAGGGACATTGTCAAAGGCTCTCTCAGAAAGCAAGTACACCATATCCACTGGAATCATCTACCTACATGTTTGCTGACCTCCCTCAAAGAATTCGACTAGATTGGTGAAGCACGATTTTCCTTTATGGAAGCAAGATTGACTCTTCCTCAAGATGTTGTGCTTGCCTATGTGTCGATAATTGTTTTTGTTTTACTATAGATGCAACCAAATTTGTCTAGTACTGAAGTTAACTAATATGGAGCCCATCTGGTACAAAGGCTGATTTAAGCAATACATTACATACCGATGAAGTGAGCTGTAGCTCACGAAAGCTTATGCTCAAATAAATTTGTTAGTCTAAAGTGCCACAAGTCTTCCTTTTCTTCTTGCGGATACAGACTAACAGCTGCTACTCTGAAACATACCACAGTTAGTAAGTATTTCTGCAATATCATATTTGAGTTCCTTCAGAACTCTTGGTGAAGGCCATGTGGTCCTGGGGACTTACTATTGTTTAATTTATCAATTTGTTGTTAGAAGAGATTTTGGAACAATCTAATACAGTTCCTCAGATTTGTCACCTAAAAATAATGGCTCATATGTGGGAATCTCCCTCACATCCTCTGCAGTGAAGACCGATGAAAAGAATTCATTTAGCTTCTCCACAACAACCTTGACTTTGAGTACACCTTGATCGTCCAGTGAATTTAGTACATCAGAAGCTGGAAGCCTGCCAATCTACCTTTTGCTAGTTGCTCTTCAAATTTGTTTTCCTGCCTAATTAATATATTTTAAACACACTTGACTTGCCAGAGTTTAGGTTCCTTTCTTTCTATTTTCCTCAGTAGGATGGGACTTTCAATTTTTAAAAGGATGCCTTTTTGTCTCCAACCACATCTTCTACTCTGTGTTTAGCCACAGTGGTGTTTTTTGGTCCCCTTACTATTTTTTTTAATTTTGGTGTATCCATATAGTTTGAGTCTGTATTATGAGTTTTCTTTAAGTACTTCCATGAAGGCATTTCCTTCTTATGACAGTTCCTTTTAATTTCCATTTAACTAGCCTTCTCATTTTTGTGTAGTTCCCCTTTTTGAAGTTAAATTCTACTGTGACGGGTTTCTTAGATATTCTCCCCTCCCCTCAGTACGTTAAGTTTAAATTAACTTATGGTTGCTATTACTGAGTGATTCAGCTATAATCATCTCTTCAACCAGATCCCATGTGCCACTTCGGACTAAAATCAAGAATTGTCTCTCCCCTTCTGGGTTTCAGGCCTAGCTGCTCCAACAAGCAGTCATTAATGGTGTCAAGAAATCCGCTCTGCATCCTGTCCTCAGGAGACAGGTCCCCAACTATACATGTTGTGACTAAAATCCTCAATTCCTGGGTGTTCTGTTTTTGTAGCTTCTCTAGTCTGAGACTTTCACAACCATCATCTGGATCAGTAGATTATTCCTTTTACTAAATGCTTATTATTCAAGCATGGAATTTGTATCCCTAGAAATTCTAAAATATACTAAAAATTTCTATGAATCAAACTGTATTTGACTATGCTTTATTCACATGTAGCGCCACTCTCCACCACCAGTGCAACCTACTCAGTCATTCCTATAATAGTGGGGGAAGCAGGACTGGGGATATGTAGGCATGCAGTACAGGGATGGGAGCACAAGAGAAATTGGGGGACGCTAGTCTGGAGAGGGAGGCCTGGGAAAGGGGCACAGAGCCCCTTCCATGTGGAAAAACAGAAAATGCTGGAATGGGAAGAAAAAGAATGGAGGCACAGAATCCCTGGCAGGGGGAGAATGGAGGGAGTTGCAGAGCATCCCTGAACTACAGGATGCGAGGGTGGCATACAGGGAATTTGTGGGGGTATAATGAAGGGACATAAGGAGCCCCCGGTATATGCAAAAAGTTTAGTCTACGGAAGCCAGGAAGCGTGCGACCCCTTAGTTTAATCCACATGCTGACCATATATGGTAGTAAAATACACTTTAAAATAGGTTACAGGAAAGCAACTACAGTAAGAGAAGTAGTTTTGAAATGTGAACTGCTCACACAGTTAAGTTCCAACACCAACTGACCCTGCAGCTTAATGTTTTTAGAACTTAGGGGTAAATATGTTGGGAAGAGAGAAGAACCAGGGTCACTGGAGAGAGAGGATATATAGTAGGATTCACTGAAGAGACGTCCAGAAATGTACCACTGACACCTCAGTATAGGATGCAGATACACAATTTCTAGATATCATTAATGACTGCTTCTTGGAGCAGCCAGTCCTGGAACCCACAGCGGGAGAGGTGGGGGGGAGAGAAGAGAGACAATTCTTCATTTAGTCTTAAGTGCCACACAACATCTGTTTAAGAGATGACGATATCAAAAACTATAAGTGAGTCAGCTAAGTCTAGTGATGTTACAGCCCCACAAAGATTTCATTTTTTTATATCCAAGGACTAATGATAGAGCACCACCCCTTTTCATGCAATAAGGAAGTGCATTCTCCCCACATAAGTCCCTACTCCGAAAGCTTGTTTACAGGAGGTTTAAAAAACAAAAACAAAAGACACACACTCCTTTAAAAGCAATAAATCCAGAGAGGACAAATTCATTCTTTTGTTTTTATTTTAAAAATTGAATTGGTGGACCTGTAGCTTCCCTCACTCTGTTTCCCCAATATCACAGAGTATTGATTCAATTCACTTTTTAACCTCAAGGAAAAAAGTGCCTGAATTTCGATTTCCAACTACAAATTACACCCACATGTTTAGCTGAAACTGAGACACATCAGATGACAAAACTATTAATAGTCTAATGTCACAGCCTTTGGTTTTACATTGATATCAGAACTTAGGTATCCACTGGAGGCACAGGGCTTGTTTACACTTGCAGTGCTACAATGGGGCAGCTGTAGTGCTTGGCGAAGACCCTACTAATGCTGATGAGAGAGCTTCTCTCATTAGCATAGGTAATCCACTTCTCCTATTGACATAACTATCACCACTTGGGGAAGTTCTCCCATTGACCTAGCACTGTCCACACCAGGGCTTAGGTTGGGGTAACTACATTGCTTGGGGGTGCAGATTTTCCAGGACACAGTCTGGATTGGGCTAGTTCCAAAGCAGTGACATACACTTTGTCCTTATTATATCTGAAGTGCTAACACTGTTCTGCTACAACTGCATCCATTGCAGACATGTGCTGTCAGCAAGTACAGGAGTATTTAGTTACAGTTTAAACTCTTCATTACCTCTCTAGAGCTAAAAAATTTGGGAAGAAAGGTTCGTTAAAGAATCAACCCCAAGCCATGCACCTTCAATTAAGGTAAGTGAGCTCACACCTCAGATCTCCAGAAAACAAACAACCAAAAAACAGAAGATCAAACTCATAACCATGAAAATATTAATGTAGAATGTTTTAAAAGTATTTCAAGCCCTTATGATAAGGAAGGAAAAACTAAATACTTAATCCTTTTGGTGCCATTCTGGTCTCCATTACTGGAGTATCATACATATCTCAAAATATTTTAAAAAGTGTAAATTTTCTTCACAGAGCTGGTTGAAAAAGAAAATTAAGTTTTTCTTGAAACAGATAAAGCACAACTTGCTTGCAGCTCCACTCTATGTTGTCATCCCTAAATGGTTTGTTCTCACTCTAGAGCAGTATATCTGGAACTGTGGTTCACAGAGCAGTGGGACACCCAAGACAATTAAAAAGTGGTTCCAGACTCTTAAGGTATGTGTACACAGCAACTAGACACCTGCAGTTAGCTTGTGTCAACGAACTCAGGCTTGCAGGGCTGTTTCATTGCTGTGTAGACTTCCATGCTCAGGCTCCAGCACAGGCTCTAAGACCCCTGTGAGATGGGAGGGTACCAGAGCACAGATGTCTACACAACAATGAAACAGCCCTGCAGCCCAAGCCCTGTGAGCCCAAGTTTGCTGGCATAGGCCAGCCATGGGTGTCTAGTTGCTGTGTAGACACACCCAAAGAGTCTGAGAATCACAGGTCCTGAGAGTTTATACATGATACATAAGCTTGTACATGCACTTCAATATATGTCAAATAATAAATGTACAGTGAACTACAGGATTTTGGTGCTGCAAATCTGAGGCCAATAATTTAGATAGATTTATTCTCAAACATTTTAGCTGTTGAACAATTACAAGAAGTGGCTCTTTCAATATTTAGGATGTTAGCATTTCTGCAATATGAGGCTTAAGCCAGTTTTGGCTAAGTTCACCAAACTTTCTAATTTAGCCTATTTCACCAGTAATATTTACTACATGTTTTTGTTGAGTTTTTCAAAAACCTAAAGATGAAATCTGAAGGCACTCACAATTTCTTTGAAGATACTGACCTTCCTTAATACTTAACTTTCACCACTTAGAACATTAGCCACAGCAACAAAAGCTGGAATTTGCATATAACACTTAGTCATCAGGCCACTCATGTTGCCTAGTTAGTGAGAAGGAATTAACACTTTCAGATCACGTTTCCCCATACCAGGATTGCAAAGGCCCGAATGGAGAAAGCTGAGAGCCTGAACAGAAGGTCATAGAAATCAGAGAAGAAAGATGAAGTATTTAAACCCAAACCCCGACCATCTGAGGTGTAAATGGAACTACAGAACCTCCCCCTCCCCCAAACCAGGAAGTAACCAACAAGGCTGGCCACTTAAAACCAACAATCAAGTAGGCAGGAAGAGAGAGAAAAGAATTAATACGCGTATGCCATTCTTCACCCAAGGAAAGGGTCATGGTACCAGCCTGGACCTCACAACAGCAGCAACGACAGGAGCAGAAAGAGACAGAGCCCTCTGAACAGGACTCAGCCCGGGGAAGAGACCAGAGAGATAGACTGACACCGAATGGGCGTCGTAAAATAAATAACTAAATAAAATGACGTGTGCCGGGAACAGACAGCGCAACAGCCCGACTGCCCTCAATATACAGAGAGAGGCACACAAACCCCGCGGCCCCCGCCCCGCCCCGCGCGCACCTGCAGGGTGGTGATGTGTTTGTCGTTGAACTTATTCTCGCAGTAGCGCAGCACCAGGGAGGTTTTCCCCACGCAGCCCTCCCCGAGCAGCACCACCTTGAAGGAGAAGCTCCGGCCGCCTCCCCCCGCGCCGGAACCCGCCGCCGCCATCCGCAGCGAACCCGCCCGCTCGCCGGGCCGCGGCCTCACATCGGCGGCGCAGCCGCCGGACACCGACCCCGGCGGGGAAGCCGCCGCGAGGAGAGCCCGGGGATGCGGGGACCGAAGGGGGCAGCCGCGAAGCTAGCCCGGGATGGAGCCAGGCCACTTGTCAAAGCCGCTCGTCCCGCTCCCTCTAATGGCGTCTTCTTCCTTCTACGTCACGCTCCGCTCGGTCACGCGACATGTTGGCAGCCAACAGGAGGGGCAGACGCTGCGGGAGCCGAGGCCACGCCCAGAGCCCCCGGAGAGGGAGGGGGAGAAGCGGGGGCGGGGCCTAGCGAGTCTCCCAAGGGGCGGGGCTAGATGAGATTCCGGAGGGGAGTCTGACCCGCCGTGGTCTCCTCAGACTGCTGGGCCTCCGCCCCGGGGGCGAGAGTTGGCGCCGGCCTGGGGCCCAGGCTTGTGTCGTTAGAAGCAGGCGGCAGCCCCAGGGCTCCGCGGGCCCCCTGCAGGCCAGGGGCGGGGAGGCTCCTTCCCCTGTAACAGGGAGATCCGGCTGGGGTCGGGGTGACCGCGCAGGGCCCGCCCGAGGCCAAGGCACAGCCTGGTATCCAGCGGGGGGCCGCAGCTGGCCTGGCAGGCCGGGTGCCCCTACGCAGTAGTGTGGCAGCCTGGCGCTCAAAGGTGCCCTGTCCGATGGCGTAGGCCGACGAATAACTCCCTGAGCCGTAATAGTCTTGGGTGGTGTAGGGCTGTGCTGGGCACTGGGGATGAGAAATCCATGCTGGACTTGTGGCTAAAGTGTGTGTAACGCAGGTGTGTAAAGCAGGTGTTTCCTCACTTCACATCCAAGCAGCACGCAGCCCCATCAGGCCGGCAAAGGGTGGAGGCAAACCTCACACTGACAAGTGGGGGAAGAGACAGCCAGGAGTCCCTGTCCCAGCAGGAGAGAGAGCGAGACGCTTGGTCTGGGTTTTCTTTTTCAGAAGGATCGATTTCAAAGGTTTACTGGTCTGTGAAGACAGGAGGCTGAACCTCAAATGCTAAGCAGCTAAATAAACTGATTGCATACGATATTGCCCTATTACAAAATTGTATAGAGTGAGATCTTTTCTGAAAGCTAGTGACAAAGTGGTGATTAAACTCATTGTGAAATGTATGTATTAACACTATGTAAGGAATTATGAATACTCATTGATATTAGGCTGGTTTCAGAGTAGCAGCCATGTTAGTCTGTATTCGCAAAAAGAAAAGGAGTACTTGTGGCACCTTAGAGACTAACCAATTTATTTGAGCATGAGCTTTCGTGAGCTACTCCGATGAAGTGAGCTGTAGCTCACGAAAGCTCATGCTCAAATAAATTGGTTAGTCTCTAAGGTGCCACAAGTACTCCTTTTCTTTTTGCAAATACAGACTAACACGGCTGTTACTCTGAAACCTGATATTTTGTTTTGCTTTACTTGTAATTCTATCTTCAATCCTTTTACTTGAACTCACTTAATCCATGCTCTTTTTTAATACAATTATTTATATTTACTATAAACCAATTCAATGCTGTGTTTAAGGGGAAGGATGTATGTATCTCTGTTGAATTGATAAGTTGTAATGTGTTTTTGTCTCTTTACAGGAGCAATGAACCTTATTATTTCTCTGAGCTGTCCTGGAGTGTGCTGGACACTTCATGGCAACACAGTTTGGGGAAAATTCGGGACTGGGAACATAGGCACCGACTCCGTGGGTGCTCTGGGGCTGGAGCACCCACGGGGAAACCCACTGGGGCTTTGCACCCACTGGCGGCTCCCCGTCCCGCCCCCCTGCCCCAGCTCACCTCCGCTCCGCCTCCTCCCCTGAGCGTGCTGCCGGGTCCTGCTTCTCCCCCCTCCCTCCCAGCGCTTGCGTTGCGAAACAGTTGTTTCGCGCAGCAAGCGCTGGGACGGAGGGGGGAGAAGGAACGTGGCACGCTTGGGGAAGAGGCGGGGCAGGGGCAGGGATTTTGGGAGGGGTCCTGTAGGGGCAGGGAGGGGGCAGAGTCAGGGCAGGGCCAAGGTCACACTCTGAGTGTCCATGTATAACTGCAGCCCTGATCCAGCAGGGTGGGGGGGCATGAGCACCCACTGTCACCAATGAAAGTTTGTGACTGGGAACGGTTGGGGGTCATCTTGCTGGTTGTAGACAAGGTTGGTAGAAACCAAGGAATCTGACTTGCTGGCAGGCTGCTGGGGTCAGAGTTCCTGGATCAGGGATGCAGTTATACACGGTCACTCAGAGTGTGAGCTGCCTTCTTGTTGCTGACTGTGACTGTCCCAGGAAAGGAGTTACAGTAGCAAAGCATTTGAGGCACCCAGGGTTACAGGGCCGGCAGTGACCTAACCGCTTACTCGTCTGAATTGCCCCTGAAAGCGTGACACATAAGCGTTATTTTTCTTGCTTCTAATGTGCATGTGCATAATTTTACCTAGCTGAGCAATCCCATTAAATTTAAGTGCATAGATCAGGGGTGGGCAAACTACGTTTTAAGCCATTTTAAGAGTTTAACTTAAGCCGTTTAACTTAACTTAAACGCTTAAGCCATTTTAAGCTGGCCCACGAGCTTCTGCTGGGGACTGAGATCTGGGGCTTGCCCTGCTCCGGCGCTCCAGCCGGGGTGCAGGGTCAGGGGCAGCATGGCCCTGCTCCGGCTCCTGTGCAATCCTGGTCCAAAGGCCCTGCTCCAATGGCCCCCTTCAGCGTTCAAATGGGAGCTGCAGGGGTGATGCCTGGAGACAGGGCAGTGTGCAGAACCAGCTGTCCATGCCTCTGTGTAGGAGCCGGAGAAGGGACATGCTGCTGCTTCCAGGAGCCGCTTGAGGTAAGCGTCACTTGGAGCCTGCACCTCTGAGCCTCTCTCCATGCGCCAACCCCCTTCGCCAACCCTGATCCCTCTCCCACCCTCCAGACCCCTTGATCCCAGCCCAGAGCACCCTTCTGCACCCCAAACCTCTCATCCCCAGCCCCTCCCCAGAGCCCGCACACCTAGCTGGAGCCAGCACTCCTTCCTGCATCCCAACCCCCACCCCAGCCCGGAAACCCCTCCCACACCTTGAACTCCTCATTTCTGGTCCCAACCGAGAGCCCACACCCCCTCCCACACTCCAACCCCAATTTCATGAGCATTCATGGCCTGCCATACAATTTCAATTCCCAGATGTGACCCTCGAGCCAAAAAGTTTGCCCACCCCTGGCTTAGGTGCTTGTGGAATCAGGACCATGTTTATTATTTTTGTTTGAATTCCTTAGACCAGTCGTGTCCAATACGTTCGCTACTAGCCACATGTGGCTAATAGGCTATTGAATTGTGGCTAATGCATGTGGCTTTTTTATAATGCAGCTAATAAGAAAAATTCAAAACCACAAGTGTGGCTAGCAGTGTGGCTAGCATCGAATTTCTATTGGACACTGTTGCCTTAGACAGCCCCTGATCCTACAAAGAGTTGTATGTGAGTCCTTTTTCATAGGTTGATTTGGAAAAAGAAAATCCTGCTGCTGTTCCCTTCTGTGGCTGAGAGGCTGGGGCAGGCAGGCTGGGGGCCATGGTGCTCACAAGACCCCCCGGGCTGGGGCTACGCCATGCCATCCGTCCTCCTGGTGGTGGGACTATGGTGCTGGCCGCACTGCCCGCCCGGTGCTCTCGGGCTGGTGGCGCTTTGGCTGCACTGTCAACCCACTACGCTGGGATTGGGGGCACGCAGGGTGGCCGGCAGCTGCGAGGGGTGCTCTGGGTTCCAGCAGGAGAGGGGGACAAAAGGGGCGGGGCCTCATGCAGAGCGGGAGGGTTTGGGGGCTACCCTCCCCTAAGGGTGTGTTTACCCATGTCCGCAATTGTGTCATAATGCCATTGTTAGGCAAGTCTGAAGCATACATAAAACTTACATGTATATCTGTTTCTACTGATGTTTTGTTCCAGACATGGGGCAGTTAGCTGTTAAAATTAGGCCACAGACATTGCTCCAGTATATTAGGATAGGTTGCAATGTGTTGTCAAATAATTTTATTTGTGGCTTTTATTGATGTAAAGATGTTTTCTAGAGGGCCTTTTTCTTCTAATAAGGCCTCCTGGTGTTGCAATGAGATTTTTGTGGACAGATCCCCTGTGCCCACAGAGAGCCCCCTGGGTGGCATGGCTCTGTGCAAGCACATTACAAGATTGGGTCCTAAATGTGTAGCCAGCTTGAAGCTCTCAGATGCATTTATTGTAATACCTAGAGATGTGCAGCTGGATGTGGAGGGACGGGACACTCTAGGCCTACTGTGACACTCTGGGAAGGGTTTGGGGATGCAATCTGGACGAGTGAGGGGTTGTGTCACCACATACCCTGCAACCCGGGATGCCTCGCTACTGTGATGCTCACAGTCAGCAGGAAGCATGCAGGTCAGACACTGTGTGTCTGTGCTTAGACTGGCCTGGTTCAGCAGCTCTTACCCCAGCAGCCTGTCTACAGCTTCACAGTCCCACCTTGGCTTCCACAAGCCTTGGTTACAACCAGCAAGATGACCCAGCACACTATTGGTCCCCACCATCTCCTAATAATACCGGGTGGGGAAGGGCTGGCTCAGTCCCAGGCAATTATTACTTGCTTGTTTTGTCGCTTCTTCATAGACTTCAGAATTGCTGTTTTAGTTAGCTTGCATAGCCGATGCTGTTGGGTAAAATTTCATGAAACATTCAATAAATTATTTTAACTTCACACACGCACCCCTGGTGTGAGACCCCAAGTGGTTCCTCTGGTTGCAACACCTAAGTGCCTTTGTGGATCCCACCCAAAGCAACCAGAAAGCCAGGAAAAAAGTCAGGGAAAGCAAGCAGAAAGCCAGAGAAGTAGACATACCTGTGGCCCTGAGAGGGAGCAGTGACTGAGCTTCTTGGGGCACAGGATTGTCTAGAAAGGCAGGCTTGGAAATTGTCAGCAACAAAATTGCCTGCTGTTGTTTGTTCCTACTGTGTTTAGAGGAACAGAGCTTTGTAAATAAACATGATTATACCAAAGACATACCTGAATCATATTATCAATGTCTCTTCCTAACAGGAACAACCTAGCAAGGCCCTGATTATTGGCTAAATCATTCAGGCCAAGGAGCAACAATATTTATAAACAGGGATAGGGACATAGATTGTCTCCCAGTGTGAAAGGGCTAAAACTCCAGTTTCATGTGCCCCTCCCCTTGCACAAGTGCTGCGGAGAAGAGGTATTAGTTACAGGAGAGAGAGAAGTAATATAATGTCTGTGAGAGGGTCATACATTCTGAGTGGACTTACATTTAAAACTGTGTATATCATAGTCGTGTGGATTATTTTACTGAACTGTATATTCTCAAAAGGAACTTTGCCCTTCATCACTGTTGGAAGATACGTGCAGCTACAAAACACAACAGTATTTTACCATTTCCTTTTGCCCTTTCTTGCTGTTTCATGGAATCAGTAATGATTACTTATCTTGTGTTAAATGAAACCAGAAGAATGGTCTTGTTGAGAGCAATTTTCTGTCTGAAAGAGCTATAAAAATATCACTGTTCTGCAGTATTCTTGTATGGGTAACTATGACATGCCAAACTCTGTATAACTGTCTGTGATAAATAAAGTGAAGTGTAGAATGATCAATCACTTCATCAAAAAGCCATTTTCCAAGTTCCAGTCGTTTTATTAATATCGCTGATCTCATCTGGCAGGTTTTTGGCTCATTTTGTTGCCAGCTTATTCCAAAGACAGAATGCATCTTTTACTAATGGTCTGTTTAATTTGGTGTGCTTCGAGTTTTGATGTTGAATGATTAACAAATATCTTTAGAAATAACTAATATTGCTTTTCTCTTCATTTTTGAATTCTTGAGCACTTGATCACTTTACATGGGCAGAGACAACTCTGGGTCTGGCCAGGTTTTAGGCCCCTGCAGTGTGTTTTGTGGGTTCCTTGTAGTCTTCAGGATGCCTGAGCCAGCGAAGTCCTCTCCCACGCCTAAAAAGGGCTCCAAGAAAGCAGTGACCAAGACCCAGAAGAAAGGAGATAAGAAGCGCCGCAAGACCTGGAAGGAGAGTTACTCCATTGATGTCTACAAGGTGCTGAAGCAGGTTCACCCCGACACCGGCATCTCTTCTAAGGCCATGGGCATCATGAATTCCTTCATCAATTATATCTTCGAGCGTATTGCTGGGGAGGCGTCCCGCCTGGTACATTATAACAAGTGCTCCAACATCACCGCTCGGGAGATCCAGACCGCCATGCGCCAGCTGGTGCCCAGGGAGTTAGCTAACCATGCTGTGTCTGAGGTCACCAAGGCTGTGACTAAGTACACCAGCTCCAAGTAAGCAGGGCCTGTGCTATTCTGGGAAGCTGTTATACCTAAAACCCTGCAACCTCTCCAAAAATATAGGGATTGTATTGATAAAGAAAACACTGAGCTTGGAACAGAAAATCATTTAACTAATTTTATTAAAAGTGGACAAATTTAGTTATGGTACAAAACTGCTCGTTAAAGCAATATTCAATAACGATTGTTTTATTATTTTTTAACTTTACCCCCCCACCACCTCTAAAGCTGGGTCATGCACAACTTTTATACTCATAGTTTTCAAAACAAAAAACAAAAAAAAACCAACCAGACAAGACAATCTAACTGAGTATTTTCCAAACAAGCCTACTACAGGATCAGCTTCATAATTATAGTCCCTAATCCTTTCTCTCATCTTGGGCTTTCAGAATCACCAGGTTTTCTGTTGCAAAGTGCTGGCACCAAATAGGTTTATTAGAATACTGCGCTTCTTATAACTAACTGCCATTGAGACAGCATGTTGCGGTAACATAATCTTGACAGATAGGATCAAAGGGGAGTCACAAGTACCATTTTTGCAGCATAAGTTCTGGAACCATAAACATCTTGGACAGTAAATGTAGACAACTGGCACAAGCACCAGAGTCTTTAATGTCTACTCCTGAAGGCATTCTGTGCCCCCCCCCCAAAAAAAATTATGTGCCAAAAAAATTAAAAAGTATGCACATAATATTTAAAAATTCTGCAAAATTCTGAAAATTTTATTTATCAAATAAATGTGGAGGCTCCAGCATGGCATTTGGGAGCACAGGCCACTGGCTGCACAGAGGTGGGAGATCACTGTGCAGCTCGCCCCACGCAGGACATGAACTCAGTGGTGAGGCTGCACCCAACCCTGACACAGCGCAAGGATTGGGCCTGCTCCAGGAGCAACCCCACCCCCGCCACCCCCACATCTGTGCCAGGTGCACCAGGTGCAGGCAGGCAGGCTCAGCAAGGCATGATCCAAGTGGGGAGGGGCTTAGTGTGTGGTGATCCTGGTGTGGGTTGAGGGTTCTGTGTAGGGCAATCTGGTTGCAGGTGGCTCAGTGTGGGATCTGGGTGTAGGGGGGATCTGGATGCACAGGGGCTTGTTGGGTGGTTCTGGATGCAACGGTAATGGGACTCTGCAGGAGGGTCCAGGTGAAGGTGTTTGGGGCTCAGCAGGAGGGTCTTGATGTAGGGTGGATAGAGCTCAGCAGGGGGGTCTAGGTGTGGGGGGCCCAAGGGTGGGTCCAGATGCTGTGGGAGTGGGGCCCAGTGGGACGGGGATCCGGATGCAGGTGGCTCATTGGGGTGGTTCAGCTGCAGGGGGAGTGGGGCTTATCAGCAGGGGGGGGGGAGGGGGGAGGCTCGGCGGGAGGGTCTGGGTATGGGGGGATCAGGATGCATGGGGATTGGGTGGTGGGGAGCAGCTCCCTGTAGTGGGATCCCTCCCCCTGCAGCTGAGGAGCGATGGTTGCAGGAAGCAGGGGTGGGAGGGTAGTTTGCAGAGCTTCCTGCAGCAGGGAGAAATCTGAGGGTGGGGCTGACACAGCCCTGGATGCCGTGCAGGGGAAGAGGAAGTCCCATCCTCCCCAGCCCAGCCTAGCAGCTGAGCCTGGCACAGGGTAGGGAGCCAGGTCTTCCCCAGTCCTGCCCCCTGCCCCACAGTGATTTACCTCTCTGACGGCTGCTCTGGGCACCTGAAATATAGTGTTGTGGAGGGTCGCATGACCGTTATTGTGACTTCCCTTTGCTTCCCCATCAGAAATCTGCAGGGGACATAAATTCTGTGCATGTGCAGTGGTGCAAAGTTCTCCCAGGAGTACAATAAATATGAAAATGGAAATGTTGTCTGTATTACTGATTTCATCATACATGAAAATGGCTTTTTAAAATCAGTTTCCTACTCCATAATATGCCTGTTAAAATTGATTGAGATGGTTATTCTCCAGCTAATACACTGCAAGCACCATTGCATCCACTGCCATTTCTTTTCATTGGTCTTTTTTTAGAACTCTACTCCTGTTCTGACAGTTGGTATTGACTACATTGGTGCCATTTCTGAAGGCTGCAAATTGTTCAACTCTGAAGGTTTGCAACATTTTTTTTTTTTTTTGGTATGCATTCTTTGAGCTCCTTATCAAAGTGTTTGAAGTCTTATCTCCATTTTAAACAGGACTTCTCACCATGGTTGTGAAACTCTTTCAGTAATCCTGTATTTCTTAATTTCTTCTTTCCAAACTTTTCAGGTCATCTTTTCCCTCCCTTATCCAAGTGGCTATATCTGTCATAGCATTACTTGTATAGTAACTTTTAGGGATTTAAGGTAATGTGTTTGTAGAGGCTCCAGAATCCCCCTGCACTGTTGATCATAGGCACCGACTCTGTGGATGCTCTGGGGCTGGAGCACTCAGAGATAAAAAATAGTGGGTGCTGGCAGCCCTCCCAGTTAGCTGCTCCTCCTCCCTCCTAGCACCTCCCGTCCACCGTGGATCAGCTGTTCAGCAGCATGCAGGAGGCGCTGGGGAGGAAGGAGGAGGAGCGAGGGAGAGAAGAGGCAGGGTGGGGGTGGGACTTGGGGGAAGGGATGGAGTGGGAGCAGGGTCTGGGGGCGGAGCAGGGTCTAGCACACACACCCCCCCCGGCAACTCAGAAAGATAGCGCCTCTGCTGTTGATGATCTGTGGAATATGTGTGATCTTCTAACTCGTTTATAGTTTCAGGTTCACTGGATGATCATCACACACATGCTTATCAGTACCATGCAGAGAATCAATGCCTTGCAAATAATTATTTTTATACGTAAACTTGCATGGGATCTCTGGAATACCCCAGCATCTTCCATTTCTCTGACATCATTTTTCATGGTTACATTTCAAGATAACTGAAACTGGTGTGATTATATAGTGTTATTTTGACAAATCAAATTTGCAGAATTTTAAAATTTTATGTGCAGAATTTTTAATGTTTTGACGCAGAATTCCCCCAGAAGTAGTATATTTATCTGTACTGATCAAGGTGAAAGTCAAGCTTAGGAGAGGGGACAGTAAACAAACACTTCTCCACCTTCTGGTAGTCATAGGTAATACCATTGTTTTACTTTAATGATCCAAGACTATTTATTAAAGTAGTAGGCACTTTATCAAGAGATCAATACTTTGGATTGTTTAAAAAAGTTATAATTCAGCGAAGCATGAAAATTTCTTTGCAACAAATATGGACTAATTTAAAAGATACAGTCTGTTCCCAAAAGAAGAAAAGGTGCTCAGATACCACAAGGATGAGCATTGCATAAGCTCCTGAACAGAAAAGAACCAATTGTTCAGACAGGACATTCACCTCTAAGGGACTTTTCTGAACAGTTTGTACCACTCATGCAAAACTAAGAGCCACAAGGAGCCCTTTGGGACTTATTCTTCAGGTTTTGTAATACATTTTATGGGAGAAATTGTTCACAATCTACAAATTGAAGATGGAAACTGCTTTTAGTGAGGAAACAATATTGGAAGGTAAAGAATTTTTAAAATGCTTTTCCTTATAGAAGGAAAAACAATTTGAAAACTCTTTGTTTATCTCCAAGCTGAAGAGCAGACTTCTTGTAGGCTTATTCTACCCTCTAGGATAAGCAGTTCTGAATCCTTTGCCATTCTGTATCATCACTCCTCACATGCAGTGGCACTCACAAGGCTGCATTTCAAGTTTTACAGCTTAAGACTCTGAAGCCCTTTCCCTCGGTTTCCTAGCAGCCACCACATTTGACAGGGGGTTTCCTGAGCAACTGATAAAACAAGGAACTTTTGCCAGAACAGTTTCTCACTCCCACCTGTCTGCATTTACAGATCAAGCCCCTGCAGGGGTTGAAGACATTGCTCAGGGTTTCCTTCTCTCCAGCTGCCCCCAGGATGGTAAATCCTGTACTTCAGGGGTCTGAAAAGAGACCTGCTGGTGGAAGGAGAAATTGGGAAGCCATGTGTGAGATGGAGGGGAACAGAGGGAGAAGGATAGAAAATACAGTAAAGGGTATTAACAGAAAAGACTAAACAGGAAGCATCAGATAAATGCTGTTTTCTGCCATTCATTTATTGTAACTTGTCCCAGTTTTATTGTGAGGGGAGAGAAGCAAGTGAGTATAAGGTGCTCTTGGCTGGGAATAGGAAGGGGCAGGCTGGGCACCACTTTCTCCTCAGCTACCAAGGCCTTTCCCTTCTCTTCCAACACTCCCAGCCACCCTAAACTGTTCCCCTGACAACATCACAGTTTTTCCACTTTGAAAATGTGCTCAAACCCTTAGAAAAGTTCCCTTGGCCAGTGCTTGTAAAAGCACTTTTCCCTTCTATAGCCTCCCACCCAAAGAGCTAGTCTAGTACTTCTATCATGGTTAGCACTGTGGTATCTGAGCTCTTTCCAGTAGTGCACTAAGGAACATGACTACACATCTGTCACGTGTTGTATGATCTCCAATTCTTACTGTATTATTATTAATAATTATTATCAGTTGAGCTCCACAGTGGTGTAACTCAAGACAACATTCTGGCATATCTTATTTATTACATGATATAAAGTATTTAAAAGTTGACTATTAAATTAGATAATTATTGCCTTACGTAAGAAGGTACTTGGTTGGGATCTGCATAACTCAATTTGCAATGTAGCCACCCCAAAGTCATATTATATATGACTATACCTATACACCAATTTTTATAGACCATTGGTAAGGTATTCCACTTTATTAACGTGTAACATGGATAGTTACATCTGCTTACTAAAACACACTGTACCCAACCAAAAATTGGGACCTATCCTAAAGCAGTTTTAAAAACTAGGAAATGGACAGATTAGAAATCCTTTTTCAATCATAGTTCTTAAGCAATGTGGGTAGAGACATTGTCTAGGTATTCTCAATGTTTTGGAACAGAATTGAATTCAGTTGTATATGTTTTCTTTTCCAAGCCATGTTTCCTAAAGTGCTTTACAAAGCAATGAGTTGCAGCAGATACTGGTGCTGCAATGAGGACAAATGAAAGCAACCATGATGTGCACACTGATAGCTCACGTACAGTCCTGGGCTCTAAAATATTATGTTGAAAGAGGGAAGTTGGACACTAAGATTATCATCTACTCCTTTTTAAAAGTGCTTTATCTTCTGCTGGAAGCCTGGAAGAGCCACTAAAATGGAATCAACCAATCTTGTGAACCAGATAGCATTTTTCTTTTTTTTCATGAATCATATCTTGAGTAAAATTCTGCTCTTAAAGATCAGGGAGTGAGTGCAAGTTTTGGTTTCCCCTTATACAGCACGATCATGTGCATCTTAACATTCAAGTGTTCCCTTCCATAACTCTGCTGCTGTAACTCATTGCTGGCAATGTAGAGTCACTGTCTTTCTTTTGTGGCCTAAACTTGATTTACCTTATTTTAACTTATGGTATGTGTAGCAAGGTGGAGTGGCCTCCCTCAGAACTGGAGAATGAGGGACCACTACACTCTGCCTGGTGTGCACAGCCAAATCCATCCTGCCCCCCCTTGCTGGAAGTATGAGGGCAGGATGGGAAGTACAAAAGGAGAGCCTTGGAGCAGTTGGGGCTGGGCCATGTGTGGGGCAGACGCCTCTTCCAGGGAGCGGAGTTAGGGTTGCCAGGTGTCCGGTTTTTGATCAGAACGTCCAGTCAAAAAGGGACCCTGGCGGCTCCAGTCAGCACTGCTGACCAGGCCATTAAAAGTCCGGTTGGTGGCGCAGCAGGGCTAAGGCAGACTCCCTGCCTGGCATAGCCCCACGTGGCTCCCAGAAGCAGTAGCATATCTCCACTCTGACACCTACGCATAGGGGCAGCCAGGGGGCTCTACACACTGCCCCCACCCCAAGTGCCAGCTCCTCAGTTCCCATTGGCTAGGAACCATGGCCAATGGGAGCTGCAGGGGCGGCGCCTGAGGACGGGGCAGCACACAGAGCTGCCTGGCCACACCTACATGTAGGAGCAGGAGCGGGGATATGCCGCTGCTTCCAGGAGCTGCCTGAGGTAAGCGCTGCCCAGAGCCTTCACCCCGACCCCCTCTTGTGCCCCTACCCCTGCCCCAGCCCTGGTCCCCCTCCCACCCTCCAAACCCCTCGGTCCCAGCCCGGAGCACCCTCCTACACCCCAAATCCTTCATCCCCAGCCCCACCCCAGAGTCTGCACCCCCAGCTGGAGCCTTCACACACCCCTGTATTCCAACCCTCTACCCCAGCCCAGAGCCCCCTGCTGCACCCCAAATCCCTCATCCCTGGCCTCACACCAGAGCCTGCACCCCCCCAGCCAGAGGCCTCACCCCCTCCCACATTCCAACCCACTGCCTCAGCCCATAGCCCCCTCCTGCACCCTGAACTCCTCATTTCTGGCCCCACCCAGAGCCTGCTCCCCCAGCTGGAGCCATCACCCCCTCCCTCACCCCAACCCCCTGAGCCAGCCCAGTGAAAATGAGCAAGTGAGTGAATGTGGGGAGAGCAAGCGACAATGGGAGAGGGGATAGAGTGAGCGGGGAGGGGGTGCTCGGAGAAGGGGCAGGGTGGGGGCGGGGCAAGGGTGTTTAGTTTTGTGCGAGTAGAAAGTTGGCAACCCTAAGTAGAATCCTCTCCAGGATCCCGAACCAGCTCCCACATGGACCAACACCTTGCGGTCGGAGGAGACATGAGGACCCCGAGGAGGGACTGCAGTGGCTGCTGCTTCACTGTGAGGTGATGAGACCAAGCCCCCACTTAACGGAGCCTCCGTGACTAAGTGGGGTAGGAAGTAGCCCAGGAGAGCCGGACCTTGAGCCAGTTGCACTGCTGAGAAGTGAGGCAGCGTGGTTCACTGGCTTTCCCTAGTGACCCAGTGGTGAGACTGCCCGCCACTGAGTAAAAGCCCGGGTCCCTCTGGATCTCCCTCCCCCTGCCATCCCACACCTGGGGTGGCTGCACTGAGAGGCCTGTACCTATAGACTGTTGATTACTGTCTCCCCGAGCCTGGAGGCTGTGGGCTAAAGACTGTTTGTGCTCTGCTCCGCCCAGAAGGCCAGAGCCCCCATATAGCTGGGCATTTTCCACCTGCCCCAGACAAGAGGCAGTGGATTAACAAACTCTTTAGGCTCTGCCCTGCCCAGAGGGCCAGAGCTTCCGCACTAGACTATTTTTCCCCTCTGTGTAGTGAGGCAGAGTGGCCTCCCTCAGAACTCGAGAGCAAGGGACCACTACAAATGCCAGAGTGTGTTCCTTACTCCATTCTCAAACCTACAGTAGCACAAAAAGCAACAGCCACTGGGGCATCAGAAGAGATAGTTTCTGAGCTTGAGTGGCAGTTTCTCCATCCTATAAAGCCAAATTATTCTGTGTATGCTGACAGAAACTAGTTCATTTCTGAGGAAGGTACAAAATGTTCCTGGCGTATTCATTTAATTTACAAGTAGACTTGGCAGAATTTGGTTTTTATTTTTTATAATTTTGACAAAATACTATCAATGTTTATTTTAAAACAATTTATGTTTTCACAGTCGTGCAAAATTGTGCATTTTAAGCATCTTTTTCTATTTGTATCCATTTAAATTTTCACAGTTATGGGAAATTATGGGGTTTTCAGCTAGTAGAAGGGGTCAGACAATTATTCAATGACAGTAGGTGTTGAGATTCAAAAAGTAAAAGCTTTATCATTGTTAAAATACAAATTGTCAACATCACATGTCAAAATATACAAAGTAAATATCCTTAACTCAAACTTTAATAAGTTCTAAAGTAGCATTTTTCTTACTTTGCCTGTCTGTAATTTTCAATTATTATCAATGGAAATATTTTTTTGTTGGTTTGTATGTGTGTATGGTGAAATCTCCATTGACTGACATTTACTGATAAAAATCTAATCCTTCCAACCCTATTTATAAGGTTTAAAGAAATGGATTCCTTCTGCCCATATATAAATGAATCAAGTCAATAACATTTTGATACGATAATGCTAAGGTTATGGTTACTATGTTTTAGTAGCATTGTATACTTTCCTCTTCCCTTGTAAATGTACAAAGAAGTGTTGCTACCTAATCTGGTAGAATGGTCCTTTTTATGTTGTTGATGTAACAAATGCAATTTTGAATAACTCTTCAGGACAAGAGTAAAATGTCATGTACAAACTTCTTGTGAAATTGCACTCATTTTACAAACACTTGGAATGTCTCCTTTTCATATTTATATGATCCAATCATTGCTATCATATTTATGACTTTCTGGCATCAGTAACATTTTCAGCATCATGACTAGAGCTATAGGATTGTCATGTTAAATCTTGGGAAACATGAGGTAAAAGTCATGGTAACTGAGGCCATGTCTACACTACAAAGCTAAGTTGACTTCACGTAAGTCGACATCAAGCCTCCAATTTAAGCAAGTCGATCTTCTGTGTCCACACTTCACTCACGGGGTCAACAGAGTGCATCCTCACTAGCAGGGCTTGCATCAACGCACAGAGCACTGCCCTGTGGGTAGCCATCCCTCAGTGCATGTAGCTGAGTGGAATTTTGGGTTGGGCTTGTGTCAAAGTCAGATTCAGGACTCACATCATTTGTCAGACCACTCTGTTTATTAGCAAAGCGCTTTGCTAATGCACCCACATGTAAGCCCCTCTCTGAGGCTCAAGATAACTTATTTATACAGCTAAGCCAAAGCCAATTTAACATAAGAGACAAAAGAAAGCAGAAACTGACAAATATACATACATATCTTATTTGCATACTAACATTTACCAATCTCCTAGCTCAGCAGGAGCTCTAAGTTAATTAGTTTGAGGACCCATTGTCTCACACTCCTTAATGTTTCTCTTCCTGACAACTATATTTCAACAAACCCTTCAAGTAGCATTTCTTTAATGAATTATAATTTCAATATAATTCATTCTACTTTCACAATCCCTCCTTTTGGTCAAGCTACGCAATGACCAGCAATGACTGGGTTCCACATATCAATCGTTCTTTATCTCTTTGTTCATCAGTGATATTTAAAATCATCAAATTAGCACTCTGGTTTGGGGCAGCTATCTGTGTAGCATGCCTGACACAATTTTGGATACAACAGGAAAGTAACTGAAAACATACAAAAATTATTAGGATTCCAAACAGGAGAGTTAGGGCTCCCTGAAACAACCAGTTTCCTATGTCAGAGAAATTGAAGAGGTTACTTAGCCACTTCCATAAAGAACTTGGCTCTTCGTGGGGAAGATATGCAATTTGTTCTAAGTGGCTAGCATGATCTATTACCTCATTGGTGTTGTCTGGTATATAGACACAGCAGTCTTTTCCAATGAGAGCACAAGTCCCTCCTTTTGCCGCCAGCACTATGTACAATGCCTGACGGTTTTGGAGGGCCATCTGTCGGATTGCCCCTGTTTCTTTGGCCAGGGCTCTTAAACTTTCTCCAGGTTCATTTGCCGTTATTTCAACTACTGCTTGTAACCTTAGGAGCCTTTTTGCATGATGTATTACTCCCCCTAATGGTATTAAGGAACCGCCTATGGCCTCTTCCCAGGTTAAAGGGCTTATGTTATTTACATACCATTGGGCATCCGTTAAGTCCCTTCTTTTTCGCCTGAAATTGCGGAGCCGTTCTCGAGGGAAGGTTCCTAGCACTCGGAATTGTGGGAAGAGTCAGGCAGGATAACAGATTCCTGACCAATTAGCTGGTAGTGCGGTATAAGCTCTGGTCCCACACACCCAGTGATGGCCTACTAAGGCCAGGAAGGGTCAGTTGCACCCATTTGTCATATAGGTGTTTGCAAAGGAGGAGGAGTATCCCCCAAAAGGTACAGGGTAATTCTCCTTACGAGGAGTGGTGTTATTTGCATGACATTGAAAGATTGTATTGTTTTCACTAAGGTTACTGTAGGGGGAACATGAGATTGATTTCTCTGTTGGATCCCAGGTTGAGAAAAAAAATCATATCTCCATACCCGGCCTGCCACTTTTTAGTTTTGTTTGAATAATCCCATACACCATTGGCCACAATATGCTGAAGGCAACGGCTTTTCCCCAGATCCAGCCCTGTCCCATTACACACCCAACACCAATGACCTTTTCCCTCCACCACACTTATCCATTTAGATGCATTTATTCCCACCGCTTCCCAAGTGTCATTGCTGTTCCATATTTTGTTAAACGACAAGGCCCTCCAGTGAGGTCTGGGGACTTGAGTGGGATAGCCAGGACAGGAACACCAGTTTGAGAGTGGGCTGGGATGTGGCTGCAGACCCAGCAATTAGAAATATTAAGGGTCTGAGCTATCCACATCTGCTGCTGGATAAAAGAATTGTCATCGTGGTCTCCCCAGACCGTAAGATACCAGCAGCTGAGGAACAGGCAGAGGTGCATGTTGGAGGCAAGGCTCTTCTGGTTCTGACAACCTCAGCTGAGGGAACCACAGTCACAGTTTTATGCCCACCAGGCAGTAGGCGCTAGGCTCGCTACTGCTTTTTTTTTGTTGTTGTTGTTCGTCGTCTGCTTCTGGCAACCCTTACGAGAGCGTAGATTGTAAGGCATTGCAGACTGTTCCTCTACGTCTTCTTCTGGAGTCAAAATTGACTCTGCGTTGTTCTGAGGTGATGATTGGTTCTCTGGGGATGGTGCCTTCTTACACCGTGAAGCATGTATCCACGCTGCGATGCCAGCTAGTTTAACAGCCATCTGTGTAGTAAGCAGTACCTGATGAGGACCCTTCCACCGGGGCTCCAAGGCGTGCTTTTGATGATGGCGCCGTACATAGACCCAATCACCTGGCTCGAGGTTGTGGCAAGCGTCGGAGGTGGGTTCCGTGGGCCAGGTGACTCGAACCTGTGACTGGAAGTGACTTACAGCTTGCATTAGTCCCTTGCAATACTGAAGGAGCGCACTGTGAGTCAAGTTCAAATCTGGAACGGGAGTAATGGTAGTCATAGCTTGCATAGGGCATCCCGTAACAATTTGAAAGGGACTTAATTTATGCCTTTGGGATGGAGTGGATCTCATGTCCATAAGGGCTACTGGCCAGCTTAATCCTGTAGAGTCACAAATTTTAGCAAGCTTATTCTTAAGTACACCCTTTTGTCTTTCAACTGCACCTGCACTCTGTGGGTGGTAGGGACAGTGCAACAGGTGTTTGATACGCAATATACGGTCCAGGTGTTGAACAAGTTGTCCAGTAAAATGTGTACCCTGATCACTGGACAGAGTAGCAGGAATTCCCTTGGCAGGCATAATATGATTTAACAAACATTTGGCAACAGACAGTGAGTCAGCCTTGCGACAAGGAAAGGCTTCAATCCAACCGGAGAATAAACATACCATAACCAATATAAATTCATATCGTTGACAGGCATTTGTGCAAGAACGGTGCTTGAGGCAGGCCCCGGAACCCCTGGGCCACTTTTACAGGTTTACCAATATTATGGCTTTGGCAAATGGTACAGGCTGCACAATGGCGGGTTGCAAAAGAGCTAAAATGGGGGGGGGGGCACCATCCAGTCTTTGTTACAGCAGAGACCATCCCCTCCTTTCCGACACGCGAAACACCGTGTAGCAGGGCGGCCAGAGATGGGTAGAGTGAAAAGGGGGCTACAAAGGTGCCAGTAGGCGAGCGCCAAAAGGAATCGGGATGTAGAGAGCAACCTTGGGCAACCCAGGATTCTCTCTCGGTTTCTGGAGCAGAGTCTTGGAGCAGGGCGAGGTCAGTGAGGGACCAGGAGGGTAAGAGGAGAGCGGAGAACAAGGGAATCAGACATTTCGACTAGGCGTGCCGCAGCAGCCACAGCATGCAGGCAGGGGGGTAAGCCTTGGGCAACAGGGTCTAAAGTGGCAGAGAAATAAGCCACTGGGCGGTTCTTTTCTCCGTGCATCTGAGTGAGAACTCTAAGTGCACACCCTGACAACCATATTTCAGCAAACCCTTCAAGTAGCATTTCTTTAATGAATCATAATTTCAATATAATTCATTCTACTTTCACACTTGCAATGCCTTATGGGACCAAAACATTGGTGCAGGTAGTTATGTGAACATGCCATCAGCCTCCCATGATGCACTTACCTCCCTGAAATCAACGGCAAACAAACCAAACCTTTTTTTGTGACTTTTTTGGTAAGCCTGGGTTACCCACACGGATGCCATAGCCTGATAAGCATGGACCCCACTCAACTGCACACCGTTGCTGTGAGCATTACAAAAACCTCGCGCCTTATCTTGCAGTATTTACACAGCTGGCACAGGAGCCACTGCACGGAACAGTGCCGATGCCATACAAGCAACCCTACTGGAAGACATAGAGTGGAGCAATTTGCAGTTGCTGGCAACAGTTACGCATCATCTTGACATGGCTGAGCTCCATTTCTGGGCCCAAGAAACCAGCACTGATTGGTGGGACTGCATCATTATGCAGCTATGGGATGATGAACAGTGGCTGCAGAACTTTCAGACATTTAAGACCACTTTCCAGGAACTGTGTGAAGAGCTTTCCCCAGCCAAAATGAGAGCTGCTCTGACAGTGGAGAAGCGGGTGGCGACAGCTCTGTGGAAGCTTGCAACATCAGACTGCTACTAGTCAGTGGGACATCAATTTAGAGTGGGTAAATCTACCGTGGGATCTGTGATCCAAGTTTTCAGGGCCATCAATAGACTTCTGCTAAGAAGACTTCCTGCTAAGAAGACATAGTGGATGGTTTTGCCATGATGGGGTTCCCTAACTGCAATGGGGCGATAGACGGAATGCATATCCCTATCTTGGCACCAGACCATCTTGCCAAAGAGTACATAAACTGAAAAGGGTATTTCTCAATGGTGTTGCAAGCGCTGGTGGATCTCAGGAGCCATTTCACTGACATTAAAGTGGGCTGGTTGGGAAAGGTGGATGACGCACACATCTTTAGGAACACAGGTCTGTTCAGAAAGCTGCAAGCAGGGACTTTCTTTCCAGACTGCAAAATAACCATTGGTGATGTTGAAATGCCAATCGTGATCCTGGGAGACCCAGCCTACCCCTTGCTCATGAAGCCGTACACAGGCAGCCTGGACAGCAGTAAGGACCAGTTCAACTATAGGCTGAGCAAGTGCAGAATGGTGGTGGAATGTGCCTTTGGACATTTAAAAGGTCGCTGGCATTGTTTTCTTACTAGGTGAGACCTCAGTGAAAGCAATATCCCTATTAAAAAGAACAGGAGTACTTGTGGCACCTTAGAGACTAATCAATTTATTTGAGCATAAACTTTCGTGAGCTACAGCTCACTTCATCGGATGCATACTGTGGAAAATACAGAAGATGTTCTTATACATACAAACCATGAAAAAATGGGTGTTTACCACTACAAAAGGTTTTCTCTCCCCCTACAAACCCACTCTCCTGCTGGTAATAGCTTATCTAAAGTGATCACTCTCCTTACAATGTGTATGATAATCAAGTTGGGCCATTTCCAGCACAAATCCAGGTTTTCTTTCCCCCCCTCCCCCCCAAACCCACTCTCCTGTTGGTAATAGCTTATCTAAAGTGATCACTCTCCTGGCCATTTCCAGCACAAATCCAGGGTTTAACAAAAACGTCTGAGAGAATAAATGGACACAAATCAGATGTCAAGAATTATAACATTCATAAACCAGTCGGAGAACACTTCAATCTCTCTGGTCACGCGATTACAGACATGAAAGTTGCGATATTACAACAGAAAAACTTCAAAACCAGACTCCAGCGAGAGACTGTTGAATTGGAATTCATTTGCAAATTGGATACAATTAACTTAGGCTTGAATAGAGACTGGGAGTGGCTAAGTCATTATGCAAGGTAACCTATTTCCCCTTGTTTTTCCTACCCCCCCCCCCCGTCCCCGTCCCCGTCCCCGTCCCCGTCCCCGTTCCTCAGATATTCTTGTTAAACCCTGGATTTGTGCTGGAAATGGCCCACCTTATACACATTGTAAGGAGAGTGATCACTTTAGATAAGCTATTACCAACAGGAGAGTGGGTTTGTGGGGGGGTGGGGTGGGGAGAAAACCTGGATTTGTGCTGGAAATGGCCCAACTTGATTATCATACACATTGTAAGGAGAGTGATCACTTTAGATAAGCTATTACCAGCAGGAGAGTGGGGTGGGGGGAGAGAAAACCTTTTGTAGTGGTAAACACCCATTTTTTCATGGTTTGTATGTATAAGAACATCTTCTGTATTTTCCACAGTATGCATCCGATGAAGTGAGCTGTAGCTCACGAAAGTTTATGCTCAAATAAATTGATTAGTCTCTAAGGTGCCACAAGTACTCCTTTTCTTTTTCCGAATACAGACTAACACGGCTGTTACTCCGAAACCTGTCATTATGAAAGGGAGAAAAGTTTCTGCTGGGGTGGGGGATTCAGATAGATTGCCTGGCAGTCAATTTTGAGCTGCCAGACACCAGGGCAATAAGAAGAGTACATCAAAGGGCTCTGTGTCTCTGTGAGGCTTTGAAAATCAGTTTTCAGCAATGAGCCAGAATAATGTGACACTTATTTGTGTTGTTCCTTACCAAACTGTCCCCTCCACTGAATTTTCTCCCCATGTAAACTCCACCCCCACCAACCCCCATGTGTTGGATGAGTAAAAAGCCTTTTCTACTCAATCTGTTAAGTTTTATTATGCTCACAAACACACAGAGACAGCAAAGAAAAGTAAGATAACCTAGGGCAAAAGAGCTGATAACACTGTAGGGAGAGAAACAAGGAAAGCTTGCTTACAGATGCACTGCAATAACAATCAAAGGTGTGGGAATGGGCACCTTCTGGTCCTTGTACTCTCCCCTGGTGTTGAGTGCAAGGGATAGCGAACCCCCCGACCCCAATAGGACTTTTGGGGGAGGAGGACGATGTAGAACCGGGCAATGATGGCAGCAGTTTCAGCTAGGCTGCAGGGGGACTCTAGCTTCCAGCTGCCTTTTTTGAACCTCAGTCAGACATCTCAACATGTCCGATTGCTCCTTCATATCCGCAGCATCTCTTCCTGTGTGGCATGCTCTTGTTCCCTGCATGCTCTCCTTTCCTCCCTGTCCATGTCAAGGTTCTTGGACAGTATAATCCTCCATGCACTTAGCTCCGTCTTGTCACTCTCTGAGGCGCGCATTAACTCACGGAACATGTCCTCCTGAGTCTTCTTTCTCTGCCTTCTAATCTGGGAAAGTCTCTGTCCAGGTGTGGAGGATGCACCGATGGAAAAGGTTTCAGCTGCAAGGGATGCAAAGCACAAGGGTAGCATTGACAGTGCATACATTGTTTCTGGTACAAGATTATTTTTTTATATAACCCCCCCCCCCAATACACTTCACTGTAAGCCACAACATAATCACAACTGCTGGCTATTGCAAGAGTCAGTTTGCTGCTCCAGACATGGTGAGTAAGGCCACAAGGCATGGGCGAGAGGTCGTATGCTGCTGCTTTTGTGATGACATCCTTGGGATCACAGGTTGGAACTTGAGAAAAGCCCCCTTTCCCCTAGCAACCTGGATGGTGCTTGAGGACAGGCACCAATGTAAAGCCTCCCAAATAGTTTGTTTTTTACAACAGTAGCACTGGGTTGAGGGGAAGGAGACAAACAGGAAGCCACCCACCCGCTTTTTTTTCAATGCTGCTTGCCATACATGGTGATCCCTTCCAACCACAACCATGGCACTTTTGGAAAAGTGTGGTTGTGTGACCCAGATTTCACCAAACAGGGGGTGGATTACTTGTTGAATTGTTTGTGGTTGAAGGCCTAGCATTAAAAACATCCCCCCGTTTCCCCTAGGTGACCCTATGCGATATCACTCTCCTGAGGATAACAGAAGTGGCAAGGGAGCAGATGCTGCAAACACCTGGGTTCAGACCTGGTCCTTATGTTGCAATACTGTGTTCTGGAGTAGAGCAGGAAAGTGTCCTAATGTGGTGGTTGAAATAAGGCAGCCCTTCCCAGAAATCTTCTGCAAAGGATTGCAGAGCACCTCCCTGAAAGCTTCCTCGAGATCTCCCTGGAGGATTTCTGGGCCATCCCCATGCACATAAACAGTCTTTTTCAGCGCACACCCTCTGCATAGCTAGAATGGCCACAGATACCCATGACACCTACTTTTTTGTTCAGATTAAACATAAAAAATAATAGCATGTAATCCCTACAGTTTGATTGGAAATGTGTACTCACCAGAGGTGCCTTCCCCGGCATCACGCTCGGCATCACAACTGGTCCTGTGAAGGGATGGGCTTCAGGGTTGAAACAGTTCATGGCTGTCGGGAAGAATGGATCCTCCGCTTGCCTGCCTTCTCCTCCTTGTCAACAATGTCCTCCTCATTGTTGCTGGAGGTCGCCGGGGCTCCTGGGAGGTATCCACGGAGTGTTTTGGGGTAGTGGTGGGGTCGCCACTGGGAATCGCATGCAGCTTCTCATAAAAGCGGTATGTCTGTGGGGCAGAACAAGAATGACTGTTCACCTCCCTTGTCTTCTGGTACGATTGTCAAAGCTCCTTTGTTTTCATGCGGCACTGCTGTGTGTCCATGGTGTTGCCCTTCTCCTCCATTCCCTGCACAATCTTGGCATAGATGTGAACATTTCTTCTGCTGGATCAGAGCTTTGACTGCACAGACTCTTCTCCCCACCCAGCAATAAGATCCACCACCTCCTGTGTACTCTATGCTGGAGCGTGTTTACAGCCTTGAGTCTCCATGATCAGCTGTGCTGGTGAGCTCTCCATGCTGATCAAACAGGAAATGAACATTCAAAAGTTCCCAGGGCTTTAACAAGGGAACAGCTGTTTCCTGTGTACTTGGCGTGCAGTGGAGTTGAAAGTGCTCTCCGGAGCAGTCACAGCGGAGCACCTCCTGGAGGCCAATTCATTCGAATTACACAACGCAGTAATGTACACTATCCCCATGTTGACCTGCGGATGTTGAATCAAGCACTACGCCTCTCGCGGAAGTGGAGTACAGAAGTCGACTTTAAAGGCCACTTAGGTTGGTGGAAGGGATTCGGTAGTGTAGACACATACATTATTAAATCGACAACACAGCTTATGTTGACCTAAGTTTATAGTGTAGACCAGGACTAAGAGTGCTAGAAAGCTATTGCAGGCATGGCAAAAATTATGAAGTCATACATAGGTTTGTAGCAATCAAATTATCCCTAAGTCTCTATTATTTTTTTAGATAGTTATTTGACTGTAGAAGTGTGCTGCTATTGGGGGCTGGTGGGAGGAAGGGACTGGAGAGCTGTGCAAAGGCACTGGGCCCCAACCCTCCAGGATCAAAACTCTGTCCAAGAAAGCTGCTTGGGATGTAAGTCAGGGGAGTGCATGACTCAAGATATATACATTTACTTAGATAGAAGACCTTCAAGAAAACTCAGGATGTTGCAGGAAGTGATATGAGTGTTTAAATAGGTGGCACCCTTCCCCTCTGGATCATTACAGAACTGACACCCATGCATAATATTAGCGGTCATTGTTCTGTAAGATGTGACATGTTACTTCTGTAAGATAAGACATAAAACTGATGCCTTGACCTCTGCACTCATCAAAGATTCCAAGCATTTTTCACATGAGTAGCCATGCTAAACATCAGTAGTCTGGCTAAATTCCAGCTTGGCTAAGTACATTCTTCCTGTCTAAACTTCTTCAATTTGGAGGAGTCTTCCTCCATCTAAGAATGTGTTGCATTAGGTTGTTATTGTGTTCCACGCTAGCTGTGGCTGCATATCAATGGTAAGTGAAGTGCCCTCTGGACAATACATACACTTTGTTATATGTATTGGCTACCGTGGTGTTATACAGGATGCAAGTCAAGGCAAAATTTAGCTCACTGTTTGTTTAAACAACAAACAAACACTTAATGAGAGATCCATCTGGACAGTTATCAACTAAGAAACATCTTGGTGCAAATAATTCGTGAAAACAAATGTTGGTAGATTTCCACATAGAGTTGGCAGGAATCTTTCTACTCTAGGCAGGATATTTTTTGACTGCTGCTCTTCTACTTTTTGAGTACTTTTTCCAAACAGCTGTAACCCATGAGCTGGCTAGAAATCAGAATCAACAAGGTTGGACTGGAGCAGAGGTAGTTCTAAGGAGCAGGACAGAGATGGTCCTTCTAGGTGTAACATGAAAATCGAAGCAAATTCTCATACCTAATGAGAGAAATTTAAATTTTTACATGGTAAAACTCCCATTGACTTCAAGGGGAACAAAATTAGGCCAGTACCGAGTGCCTTTGCAAATCCCACCCTTTATTCCAAATTACCCAGGGTCAAATTCTGAACCTTTACTCATGCTAAATAGTACCTTACTCCACAAGTAGTCCAAGTGAAGTCAGTGGCAAAGTACGTGGAATGATGGGCTACCCATTGTGAGTAAGAATCTGGCCCACATTGGTCAAAGGGGCCACCGACCACTTAGAACTTCAGTGCAGGAGTTGAAATGCAGGCTATTGTTCAGGAGACTGCAGGAGTCAAAGCATGGAATAGATTGGCTATGGTGTTTATACCTACCATTGCTGCCCTCTGCTGGACAGGATCAGTTAATGTATGTTTAAGTCCCCTTCTAGAGCAGGGCTTCTCAAACTGGGGGTTGGGACCCCTCAGGGGGTCATGAGGTTATTACCTGGGGGGTTGCAAGCTGACAGCTTTCAACCCAAACCCCGCTTTGCCTCCAGCATTTATAATGGTGCTAAATATATAAAAAAGTTATTTCAATTTATAAAGGGGGTTGCACTCAGAGGCTTGCTATGTGAATGGGGTCACCAGTACAGAAGTTTGAGAACCACTGTTCTAGAGGAATGGCCTATACAGAATATGCAAGCCCCTAACTAAAGTGATAGAGGACTGGGTTTGGATCTAAAGTTATCAGTTCTGTCCTGGATGCTGGAGGTATGCAGCTATTTTAGCTCCAAATATGCATTCACAGATTTATTACCAGGACCATTTCAAAAGCTGCAATGGTTCTAGATTAGGGTGGCCAGGTGTCCGGTTTTTGACTGGAACACCCTGGTCGAAAAGGGACCCTGGTGGCTCTGGTCAGCACTGCCAACTGGGCCGTTAAAAGTCTGGTTGGCAGTGCTGCGGCAGGCAAGTTCCTACCAGACCTGGCACCACGCTGTGCCCCAGAAGTGGCCAGCAGGTTTGGCGCCTAGGTGTGGGGGGAAGGCACCCCCCAGCCAGAGCCCTCACCCCTCCTGCACCCTAACCCCCTGCCTCAACCAGCAGCCCCCTCCCACATTCCAAATCCCTCAGCCCCACCCCCCAGCCTGGAGCCCCCTCCTGCACCCCAAACCCCTCATCCGCAGCCCCACCCCAGAGCCTGCACCCCCAGCCGGAGCCTTCATGCCCTCCCGCACCCCAACTCCCTGCCCCTGTCTGGATCCCCCCTACCGCACCCTGAACCCCTCAATTCTGGCCCCACCCCAGAGCCTGCACCCGCAGTTAGAGCCCTCACCCCCTCCCTCACCCCAGTCCCCTGCCCCACCCCAGTGAAATTTAGTGAGGGTGGGAGAGAGCAAGCCACCGAGGGAGGGGGGATGTAGTGAGAGGAGGGTGGGGCCTCAGGGAAAGGGAGAGGCTAGGGTGGTCAGTTTTGTGCAATTAGAAAGTTAACAACCCTATTCTAGATACTGATAAACACTATGTTACAGTTAGATTTTATATTTTCTGTTCATTACCCTGAAAACCAATGGCAATAGTCATAATGCCATCATTACAAAACATCTCTCAAAATAAAAACAATCTGTCTGATCTATTTAATTTTCCTCATTCTATTTAGTCCAATCAAAACTTAAATGTGTCAGCATAGCTTGGATCTGGCCCTCCCATAAGGTCTTGTCACAGAAGTCTTTAAGCTTCTCTTTTCTGGAGCACTGCTCAGCCTGAAACTTGAAATAAATTTTGAGGATTGTCTTGTGGGAATTTCATTGAAAAGTGCCAAAAGCATGGCTGATGAAACTAGCCTCTTCCTTCTCACCTGATGCTTCATCAGTTTTATAGTCATGTCTCTGCCTGGCCTGTGAGGATGGTAATACCATACTGGTAGCAAATTCAGTTCAGTTAATGTGCAGCTTGTAGGCAAGTATGAGGAATCATTTTTCTCTCATTTTACACTTGAAAACACCGGTCTGGGTTATAAAATGTTCTTGGGTTTCTTAAAATAATTACCCTACAAGTCAGTAGTATGTAACAAGATGATAAAGAAAACAGGTAACAAGAGGAGAGTGAGCTCTTGTCACCAAGGGCAAACAAAGTGTTTCCTCAAATAGGCTCCTTGGGGCAGCAACCATCTTTGCCCAGTGGCTAGACAATGGGACTGGGACTTCCAGGTTCAAATTCTGCCTTGGCCACTGACCTACTGGGTGATCTTGGGAAAGTCAAGCCACATTTTTGTGCCTCAGTTTCCCTGTATCTAAAATCAGGATAGTAATGCTTCTCACTTTTAAAATGCTTTGAATTCTACTGCTGAAAAGAGGTAGGTATTCTTACTATGTGTTTGTACAGCACTTACAACAGTGGGGTTGCATTTCTTATTGGGGGTCTTTGAGTGGGTACTGCTGTAACAGAGATATTGGATTACATATCAAAAAACAACATTAAAAGAACCTTCTTTAAATTACAACATCACACAAGTGAAAGTTCAGCTTCCTTGCACATATGTATTACAATGCAGTCTTTAATCATGTACTTCCACCCCCCATATTTTTTCCATTAATCCTATGCCTGGGTAGAATTACAATTCTTCAGCCTTGTAATTGGCATATGTTTAAGAAATGAGATGATAAACAAGACATGCCACGCTGTTGGCAGAACTTAGAGTACATGGGGAAAGTATAGCAATAATGGTGATGCAAAACCTGAAGTTAAATGAGATGTATTTGTTATTACATGCTGAGTTCCTAGTTGCTAGGAGATATACTGATTAAAGTACATTTCCTGGGCAGTCTCCCCTACTGTGACTCCTATGGAGCCTTGGCCAGAATTTAGGGTTACCTCCCACAGTGGATCCCCTCGGGAAGAGTGGCAGTGGGAGAAGCACCTGTTTAGCCCTAGGGGTGAATCTTGTGCTGGTGCAACTGCAGAGAGTCTTACGAGACCTCCTTTAATAATAATGCCAAGCTCTTATGTCTCTTGACTGGTCTCGGATTACAAGGCATACATGATGCAAATATAATTATACTCTTTGTTAGCTGGTGAATGTTTCAGTACTTCCTGGATTTAGTCCAGCCGCTTGCTTGGCTACATGATTTACACTGCTATCACCAGCTGAAGAGGGGACAGGGAAGAGCTAACTTTTCATGATATAGGAAGTACCCTCAAACAATATGTTGTACTTGTCATTTTAAATTGCTCCTTAATAGTTATGGAAAAATGAGTATATGTAAGACAATTGCACATTAGACTTTTTCTTTGAGCTCTAAAGCTAACTATCAAGTTATTAACAGCAGTTCTTCCTTTAACTGTAATTTTTAACCGTTGTGCATGGCAGCAGTGATTATGGATACTTAGTGGTTGTTTCTATGGAGACCCTAATGACTGTCAGACATGTCACTGTGCTTATTAGAAAACAAAAAGAAAAGGAGTACTTGTGGCACCTTAGAGACTAATCAATTTATTTGAGCATAAGCTTTCGTGAGCTACAGCTCACTTCATCGGATGCATACTGTGGACAGCTGTAGCTCACGAAAGCTTATGCTCAAATAAATTGGTTAGTCTCTAAGGTGCCACAAGTACTCCTTTTCTTTTTGCGAATACAGACTAACACGGCTGTTACTCTGAAACCTATTAGAAAACAGTCACATTTGTAAACACATTTTTATCAAACAACTGTGTTTGCCAACTGGACCTGGCAAGTTGCAACTGTAGTAGAGAAGATCTGTAGGAATTTGTTTTTTTCAAGTTCAGCCTTACAAGCTATAAAGTAGCACAGAATATTTCATAAACATATTTGCTTCTTCTGATTGGATTAGATGCCCTGAAAACAGGCACACCTTTTGTAACTTCCAATAAACATTGCACAAGCAGAGAGGTGGGAAAATGTTGCCCCACTGATGAAACTGACAGTAAGTGTTTTTGTTCTGCATGTTTTGTTGAGGTCAAAGGTGGTTTTAACTTTTCACCTAGTGGAGGAGTTATTCAAGATACAGGTCAAAACTGAGGCTGCAGGTAATTCTGGTAGCCACTGAGCATAGGGGAGTCATCTTCATCCTAGGCATGGTACTAGCCAGAGAGATACCATGGGATACCCTGCTAGCTCACTAGAGCAAACAAATGCCAAGGTTGCCCAACATTCCCCTACCCAAGCCTGAGTTGCTTTTTTCTAAAATTGTCTCTAGTTTGAGGCCTACAAGTCCTGGGTCTCATGTCATTTTTCAGACGTTCTGTTTCCAAAACAAGAGCTTTGCAAAGCAACATTAGACAATATCTGTGATGGGTTCCCACCCTCCCAGGGTGCAACCTGGAACTGGGGTACCACTGAGCCCTCTGTCTTATCAGCCTGGCTCCCTCTCACCCTGTGCTTCCGTCAGAAGCTGACGACCACATCCGATCCTGCAATCCCACTAGGATTCACACAGGCAGGGACACAGCCAGCTGCAGTTACATGAATGCTTCTCCTAAGCCAGTCAAGAACTGACAGTAGAATGAAGCTCCAGCCAAAATACTCCCAGCTCTCCAACCTAGGACCCCGGAGCTGTATTATCCCACCCTGGTCAAAAGCCTAACCAGTATATGTTATTACCCAGTCCACCACTACAAAGGAAAGTGGATGTGCACCAACTCTTGTTCCTGAGCCGAGATTTTTTCCCAAGCACTTCACTCAAACCACATTGTTTTAGGTAAAATATAAAACAGATTTATTAACTGCAGAAAGATAGATTTTAAGTGATTATAAGTGATAGCAGACAGATCAAAGTAGATTACCTAGCAAATAAACAAAAATGCAATCTAAGCCTAATATACTAGATAGTTAGATAATATAAACAGTCCACCAAGGTTTCATACACAGGCAGGCTTCATTCTTTCCTGCCTGGAACCAGCACTTCCCCCAGTTCAGTCTTTGTTCCTCAGGTGTTCTCTTGTGTGCAGAGTGAGGCCAATTGTGATGTCACATCCCTCTTTTATAACTTCTCCCATATGGCAGGGAACCCCTTTGTTCCAAGCCAAGTTCACAGCCCAGTTTGTGGAAAAATACAGGTACCAACATGGAGTTCAGTATCATGTGATCTAGCCACATGCCCTTGCATGCTTTGATGAGTCATGGCAGCCATTATCCATAGGCTGACTGAAGGGTTCCCAAGACAGTTCATCAGGTGAAGATAAGCTTTCCCCATTGCCCATTGTCTTTGTTGATGGGCCATTCAACTTGAATAGGCTATTCACAGCGTGCTGGCTAGACTGTATGGAAAGCTTTGGGGGTGTTACCCAGGTGCAAGCACATTTGAATTACAGATACATGGTCAATATTCAAAATTCCAGATTAAAAAATGATACATTCATACAAATAGGATAATCATATTCAGTAAACCATAAATTTTCCATTGACACCTCATATGACATATTTTGCACAAAATGCACCATAATTATGTTATAATCATATCATAATCATACCGCTATGATGAATATGGGGTACAGAGTGTCACAGAATGTTCACCCACACTAGAAAGGGTTAATGTTGCTCAGGAGGGAGGCTAAGTAACCTGATAACCGCACCTGAAGGAGGATTAGTCTTGATAAACAATCCCTAATAGAAGATGGAGCCCAGATGAATAGGAGTATAAAGGGCTGATATAAGGCCAAGTAGTGAGAACAGGAGGGGGCTGTAGGCAGGAGCTTTGCTCCCTGGAGAGAAAGGGAGTTGGGTAGGGCATCAGGGAGGGAGTGTGCAGTCACTTTTTGGGGTAGAGAGAGGTGGGTAGGCGGAAAGCTGAGGGGAGTATGAGCCCTGGGAACCTGTCCTGACAGAAGATGTTCACCTAGAGGAGGTGCAGGGAAGAGAGCCTGTAGAAGGCCCAGTAGGAAGAAGTCCAGGGAAAGAGAAGTGAGAGTTGAGACTGTATAGACCTTAGCTACTGCTGATAGAGTTCCTGGGCTTGGAGCCAGAGTAGTAGGCCAGGTTCCCCTTCTGGCCTCTAGTGAGATGGCACAGAATAGGAATTGGTACAGAGGACTGCCTGGGATGGCGTATGGATAATTAGTCTTGAGAGACTTAATACCCTGGCAAGTGGAAACCAAAATGACCTAGCTGGAGGCCTAAGCCATGAAGAGAGGGCACCTGAGTCACAAAAGGGAAGCACTGCAACTCCTGGAGTGTGAGAGGGGCCACAGCACAAACTAGAAACTGGAAGGGGTGTCAGACAGGGCAGCGCTATTCCACAGTTGTGGCCACCAAGAGACACCCCAGCGGTGAGTGGATCTCCCCATTATAATATCCTGGAGCTCTAGATCCTTTTATAAGTATTTACAGTACACGTACATTCTCCCTCTGAGGGGAGGGGCAGAAGGAGTGTATGTGAGAAGACTTATAATCCCCATAAAATTTGTAATAGTGAAGGGCTTTGACTCCTACCCTGGTGAAATGAAAGGGAACTCTCATTTCTCTCAAAGGTAATGCATCAGCTACTTTGAATGGAGGCCCCAATTTGCAACAGGAATGCTCCCCTAGGTGAGGAAATACTGTCTTGCTAGTAGGCAGATTGACTTAACCCAGCTCTCATGCTTGGTGGGGATCCAAATTGCTGGATTAGTAACAAGTGTGGTGAGCCTGAGATAAGGGTAATTTTCATAGAATCATAGAATATAAGGGTTGGAAGGGACCCCAGAAGGTCATCTAGTCCAACCCCCTGCTCGAAGCAGGACCAAATCCCAGTTAACTCATCCCAGCCAGGGCTTTGTCAAGCCTGACCTTAAAAACCTCTAAGGAAGGAGATTCTACCACCTCCCTAGGTAACGCATTCCAGTGTTTCACCACCCTCTTAGTGAAAAAGTTTTTCCTAATATCCAATCTAAACCTCCCCCACTGCAACTTGATACCATTACTCCTCGTTCTGTCATCTGCTACCATTGAGAACAGTCTAGAGCCATCCTCTTTGGAACCCCCTTTCAGGTAGTTGAAAGCAGCTATCAAATCCCCCCTCATTCTTCTCTTCTGCAGGCTAAACAATCCCAGCTCCCTCAGCCTCTCCTCATAACTCATGTGTTCCAGACCCCTAATCATTTTTGTTGCCCTTCGCTGGACTCTCTCCAATTTATCCACATCCTTCTTGAAGTGTGGGGCCCAAAACTGGACACAGTACTCCAGATGAGGCCTCCTCAATGTCGAATAGAGGGGAACGATCACGTCCCTCGATCTGCTCGCTATGCCCCTACTTATACATCCCAAAATGCCATTGGCCTTCTTGGCAACAAGGGCACACTGCTGACTCATATCCAGCTTCTCGTCCACTGTCACCCCTAGGTCCTTTTCCGCAGAACTGCTGCCTAGCCATTCGGTCCCTAGTCTGTAGCTGTGCATTGGGTTCTTCCGTCCTAAGTGCAGGACCCTGCACTTATCCTTATTGAACCTCATCAGATTTCTTTTGGCCCAATCCTCCAATTTGTCTAGGTCCTTCTGTATCCTATCCCTCCCCTCCAGCGTATCTACCACTCCTCCCAGTTTAGTATCATCCGCAAATTTGCTGAGAGTGCAATCCACACCATCCTCCAGATCATTTATGAAGATATTGAACAATGTTTATGTATTTCATCTTGCTCTACCTATTGTTATGGACTGAAAATAAACCACCAGAAATACGTTCAAAGCCCTGAATTTTTTCACACAGTGACTTTTGCCAACAGACAACCAGTTAATGGCTGTACCTGATAATACAGACAAACCACTTCTGGTGTGCTTAAAGATGAGCCTATTAATAAAAGCTTTACTCTTAATGGTGCAGTCAAACTAGTTTTAAACTTGCTCAGCCAGTTATTTAAAATATGCATACTAGTTACAGGCTAAAGTGTGCTTCTTTCTAAATTAATACTTACATATGTGAAGAACACCTTTGTATTAAAGATTCATTATGTGGTCCTATTTCTTGACTAAGACACTTAGAGCCAAAATGGACATGGGAAGTAGTTCATCAATAAAAGTAAAATTACCAGAAAGTACAGCTCCGCTATGCCTATTCATCTTGAGTAATATCTTGCACCATAAGCACTGACCACAATGACATTTTTCTCTAACAAGATTCTTCTTCTAGATTTCATGCCTTTGGTTGACATGAGTTGAACTACTTGTGAAATAAGGTATTACACTCCAGGTAAATAAGGGTGGCAAAACTGGCCCAGGGTGGCTATAGATTTCCAAAGCTGCTTGTGTGATCGCCACCATTAGAGATTGCCTAGGGGGAAAAGCATTAGTCTCTGTAGTTGGAGTGAGAGACCCAGGATTTCAAGCTGAGATATAATGGACCCATTTCCTCTTGTGATCATGCACAGGGGTGGATGGGTAACACACACTGACCAGTAGAAGCTCATCCTGAGCATCTGAGTTCCATGGTAGTTTGAATCCCTGACATATTTCCATAGGAGCTAGCCATAATTTTCTGTCAAAATAGTTTTAGTCAAAACCCCAATTTTCTATCAAAAGTCTTCATGAAAAGTATCTGCTTTCCATGGAAAACTTTGATATTTTTATTGAAAAAATGAACACACCAAAACCAAGTTATTTCAGCCAAAAAAAATTTTTTTTCACTGGATATTTTGCTGTAATGCTGTGACATAGCTGGGGTACAGTTCAGAGTAGTGGGGGCTGTCACCCCTGCCCTGCAACCTTGGGTGCCTTGTAATGCCTGGGCTGCTCACAAAAAATCTTCTAGCTTGCAAGCCACACCCTGAGTGTCTGTGTGTAACTGCTGCCTGCCAGCCACACCCTGGCTCTCACCAGTCTTGGTTATACTGAAGTGTGACCCCAACACATCCCTAGTCCCAGATCTCCCCCTAGAAATTCATGTCCTGTACTGCCTAGCCCTTTCCTGGACAGGAACTATATATTAAGTCTATTATTCCTTTCAGGAAAAAACATGCCAGGTTATTACCTTAAATAATTACCCAGACACTTCTTTAAACACACTGGATTAGATCAAACAGTAAAATGAGTTTATTAGCTACAGAGATTTTAAAGGAATATAAATGAGACATAAGTCAGAAATGGTTACAAGAATAGTAATGATAAAATGCTAACTATTATTTACTTAAGAAGCTAACTTAGTTGCAAAGCAAACTTTCTCACTACATATTTCTAGCAAGGTTACTGACCAAATTCTTCAGGTCAGGACCTATCCCCCAAAAGTCCAGGGCTAGTTCCTTTTGTCCTTGGGTACAGAGAATGTAATGGGCAGGGAGAGAGTGGGGCACCTTGAGGGTGTTTGTCCTTCTTTTTTTATAGTTTGTTCTCCTCCTGAAAAATACTTGCAGCTGAGACCCAGGAGATAGTCTATGTGGAAGGATGTTCCTTGTGGGTTTCTTCCACCTGTTTAAACTTCCTTTGTTTTCCCTTCCTGCTTGATGACTCGCTCTACTGCTCAAATGCAAAATAAAGCAAGCACACATTCCTTCCTCTGTGTAGAACAGACCTGGCTTCTGCCTGGGCAGGGCTGTGGGGTTTAGAACGTGTGTTACTAACATCATCCAAGGGGGATCTTATAACTTCACATAAAATGTTGTCACACATTTTACCAGGACAATACTGACCAGCAAATTGTGTTTTCAAACGATATATTACAAGGCATACTTTGTACAATAGCGTGTAGGGTGTGAATACGGGGTGTATTCCATCACAAATGCCTCGTGGGAAATTAGTTTGCAGGAGTGGTGCGAGGAGGAACTTCTGGGGGCCAGAGCCACCCCCAAACTTGCCTTATTCCCCGTCTCACTGCCACCCTTACTTCTGAAGTTCTCCGCTGCTGCTGCCGCTCTCCATGGGCACCCAGCACTGAAGGCAACACTGGCTAGGGTGACCACCTTTTCAAAAGGCAACAGTGGGACATGTGCAGGAGCCCCACCCCTCTGTGAAGGTCTGCTCCTCCTCTTCCCCTGAAGCCCCACCCCCTGGCCAGAAGCTGGAGCAGAGCACTTGAAAGAGCTGCCCAGGGAGCCCAGGCCCTCCACCTGCCCTGGGTGAGTGCCAGGATACCTGAAAGTATCCCCTGTCCCATTTCCACCCCCCCCCCCGCCAAGGTGCTGAGCAGGTTTGGGGCTCTCACACTCCTTCAGAAGCTCTTACTACTGCCCAGTTCTGGCTTCTGGCCTGGCCAGGGTCAGGGCCCTGGGGGGAGAGGAGGAGCAGGGGGCAGGACCGTGTAGCAAGGGGAAGGTCTAAAGCCAACCACAGCCCCCCCACACCAGGAAAAGACTGGCACTGCCCTGAGCAGGCATGGAGTGGCACCACAAGGAATCCAGGATGAATGCTGTCCTGGAGTCATTCAGCCCAGACTGGGGTTTGAACTCTGCATTTTGGGACTATCCTGCCCAATTCAGGAGGGATGGTCACCCTAGCACCGCCACCAGCAGCAGTGGAGGGGAGACAGCGAGAAGAAGTAAACTAACTCCAGTTCTGTGGAGAAGGCACTGAGGGAGCCTTGGGAGTAGCTGTGCTGCAAGCCCCATGCACTGAGCAGAAGGGGGAAGTTTGCAACCACACTCACAGGGCTGCAAAACTTCCTGGAGACTTGGTCGGTGCCTAAGTGTGGGGGTTCCTGAGCTGCAGCCTGTCAGCTGGCTCACACAGAGGCACCTGGCTCAGGGATTTGCAGAGCACAGTGTGTGATGGGGGAGCTATTGGGATCCTCATGGTGTAAAGCGCACACAGCTGTGCGGCCCAGCTCTGCTCCCTCTCCTTCGCAGTTCAGCCATGACAGCTGGGTTTGTGCTCCTCCCCCGCCCGCTGTTGTCAAAGAGCAGAGCTGGAAAGCAATGCTGAGCGAGTGTTGGGTGAGCTGAGCTCTCCCTGAGACTGCAGTAGCCTTTCTCTGCATCCCTCCGCCTCCAATTTTCTGTCTAGCCCCCAAGTGGGAACAGACTAGCACCACCCCTGTTAGTCCATTACCTCCTGTCCCCATTCTTCTCTCTAAGTGGACTCCCATGATGCACTATCTCCCCTCTCCTGAAGGGAGACCATAATGTGTCACAGGAGACGTCTAACCAGGAAGCCCAGCCTACAGCATGAGGCATCTAAACTATAAGGCCTATGAGATGCTGCAGCTACATCTCTGAGCTGAAACTTTTCTGTTTTTCCCGAGCTTTTGCTGAAAAATTATCAAGATTTTCTATGGGTAATTAAAAAAATTTTCCATTTCCTTCTAAATTTTCAACAGGGGAACACCATTTTTTTTTCAACCTGCTCTAGTTAGCACTTGTGTGGCAGCCTCTATCCTGGTCACCGCCAGTGGCTGAATTGGGTGCCTCCGGATCTAAAAGCATGAATCCCTCCAGCTTGAGCTAAAGAGTTGGGCTCTCGAGGAGCCCATCACAGATCCATGTTCTCTGAGCACAGAAGTAGATGCCCAATACACTGACCACTGGGTTACACTTGCAGAAAAGTCCAGACTTTCTCTGCAGCCTGTGGGCAACAATACGCTTCCTGGTTTGCTCAGAAATGCTCATCCACAAGGCCCCTACCCTGTCTATTTAAATGCTTGTCTACACAGGGCAATTTCCTTGGCATAGTTATACTGGTATCATTGCCAGTATGGGCACTCTTATTCTGGAGTACTGTAGTAAGAGGAGGCCCTGAAGCAAACTCTTGTTTCAGAGGCCCGGTCTGAGGCCCGAAGCCTGAACCAAAGTACTTCCAGGCAGTGTTAAGCAAAGCTGGGCTGTGAGCCAGAGGCAGGTCCCACTCACAGAAGTTGGCAAGAAAAGGTTGTTAGAAGCACGTGTACACACACAAGTGCTTATGAGAGGAACTTGCGCCAAGACGACATCAGAACACTCCACAGACATAACAAGGAACAGGCAGGTGCATCTTAAAAACAGGGTCAAAAGGACAACATGATGGATAGATTCGTTTGAACTATGATGAGTAATCTGTCCTGCAACTGTATAAAAGTAGGTCCGGGGGTGCACATCTTTGTCCAGCCTAGGGGGCAGTGGAGTGTCCTGCCACTGACTGAACTGTGTCCATTGCCAGGGAGCACAAATTTGTAGTACGCCCTGTAGAGTCTTTAGGGAACTATTACTGTGCTTTGTTTGACAATAAACCTGGCTCGGGTTCCTTCATACCTTACTAGAGTCTGTGGTTTTGGGGGGGTTCTCTCGGGGTCTGCTGTGTTAGCTATCTGCGCAGAGCTGGGGCAGCACACGAAGGGAACACGCACGTAGCTGTTACCATCAAACAAGAGCAGAGCACCGCCCTGATAGCTATCAACAACAAGTACAAGTGCCTTTTCTGATTTAGCTTGTCTCTTAGGAAGCAGTATATGCTAAACTGGAAAAGGCACCTTTCTTCTAGAATAAGTGTCCACATAGGGAACTATACCCATGTAACTACTACAGTTTAATTATGCTGGTAAATTTTCCCCATGTGGATAAACATTTAGTCTCTTTCTCTCAAAACAAACAAATGCTTCTGCTGTACTGCTTATAGTGAATAGAGCCGATTTGTATATAAATTACCAATTGTCATTCCCCTTCCCTTAACCTCTGTGTTCTTGTCTGACTGTTCTTTGACTATGATTTCCCACCACTCATTTAACGATTGGAAAGCATCTAGCCCATTGCAGGAAGTACTGCTAATTAGCAATAATAGCAGTCACAGAACAGCAGTCACTTACCACCCACATACACGCTGAAGTCCATTGCTGTTCCTTGCTACATTTACAGATGCAGCCACTACCAAAATATCCGTTACTTTACAAGATATCAGGGGCACATGGCAGTGGAAAGAGAATCCTGTAAAGACAAGGTTTGGTATATGAAACCTGGAATTGATAACTGAGGCAGGGTTTGGTGGGAGAAAAGCTATAGTCTCCTTTTTGTCTTAGCTTTCTGACTTTGAGATCAGGGCTGTAGTGGTAAGAAGTTACTATCTGATGACTACTCAGTGACCTGTGTATAGTGAGCTGGTAGTCTAAGTTGAGGGCCCATTTAGTACTGCTAACACTAGTTTGGCTTTTGTCTTTTGAGTGACCATGACAGAGGACTGAAGTGAAATGCTGCTGCTTTTAAAAGTGATGGCAAAGATATACCAGGAGGGTAGGATGACAAAGGAGAACCCGTGCCACACAGCTGTTTTCAGATGGACTCAGAGATTCAAATACTGCTGGTTGGCAGAGTGGGTGAGGTAATGGCTCAGGCTACACATGCTGTTTTTATTGCTAAAACTGGGGCATGCTTCTCATGCAGTAGACAGGACTTTTATTGCAGGGATGATTCAGTTAAGAGATGGTTACCAGGTTTCTGTGGAATTTTTATCACATCTGATTCTATTTGTGTTTGCATGCAGCTTGTCTTGTAGAATGATGCAGTTGAATGATGGTAAAAATGCTGCCAAACCACACTGCTGAGTTTCAGCTCTCAAATGCACACACACGGACGCACCACATGACTAGTTCTCTTTGTACCTGGTACTGTTGCTTTTGTGCTTTCTCGTCCCATACTACCTGTAACTGCTACTGCTGGCTATGGTATGGCTTTCTCACCAATCCTGTGCTTGTCAAAGGGGTGGATTGCTTAGTTATTCCAAGGAGACAGCTTAAGGTCCAGCTGCTGTTCACCCTTATGCAGGGGAATTCTATGCAGTCCTCAGATGGTGAAAGGACTGTGGAGGTTTCAAAAGGGAACCCAGTGGGACTGTCAGTGTTTCTCAGAGCGGTAATGGAGGTGGGGGGGGATTAGAAGTATTTTAAAGAACAAGAGGTAGCAGGATTTGAAAACACATAGTTCCAGGATCAAGAATGAAGCTCATGTAAACATTTATATTTTACTTTAAAATCATCAGTTCAGAAGCAAATTTAGGGCCAAATAAATCCCTACTGTATATTTCTTTGGAAATAAGAGTGCCGTTTGATTGACAAATCCGCTTGTTGTCATTAATAATTGAAATTATTAATATGGGAAACCACCAAACACTAATTTAATCATAAATTCCTTTATTTAATCCAAAGGCTGAATGGTGTATTTATACAATTGCTTTAACATGCCTAACTAATAAGCAATTTACTACAGCCAGACAGTAACAAAACAATGATAAACATTTGCTCAAGAGACTCACAAATGGGCTAAACCCAGGGCAGGGGTACTTAACCCCATATTGATTGGCTCCAATGTGGCCAGCCAGGTATTAGCAATGAACCCTTTAAGAGTTTACTTTTTCTACCCTTTAACAAGCAAGTGATGTCATTGCCAATTAATCACGTTCGCTAAAAATCAACAGGAGACAGTTCACCCTTTATTTCCAGACTTAATCCACATAAGATTTACAGCCTCCTCTCTTCTCCAGGCCTTCCCACCTCTCCTTGCTGCCCAACAGGGTTTTCCAATTGCGTTTGGGTTCACATAGTCTAACACTGACACATGGGGTGGGAAGGGCCATGTTGGCTCATTTTAAGACAGATTCTCTTGGTTTTACTTAAAACCATTTGCTGTCACCCTTATTGATCAGAGGTCTTCTTTTTAGAAACTTCCCCTGATCCCATTGACATCCTCCCTGCTTCATTCCTTCTGGCCTTATAACTTATTAGTTTCAAGGCCTTCCTTCTAGTTGCTAATTAGGGGCTTGCTTTACTTTCTTAAGATAACTCTAATTCACACTTCATATTTATCTTACACCACTCAGACATAAGATGTAAATTAACTGTAACTGCTTAGCAAAGACCTGGGCATCACTGTGGACAGCTCAGTGGAAAGATCTACTCAAAGTGCAGCAGCCTTCCAAAAAATAAATAAATGGCAAACAATGTTAGCGCACATAGAATGCAATGAAAAATATTACAAGGACATATGCTAAATGGTATTCTCTCCTAGAATATTTGGTTCAGTTCTTTCAGCCCATCTCAAACAAAGTTAGAGGACATATAGGTAAGTTCACTACTGAGTAACAAACTAGAAGCATGGAAAAACTTCTAAATGGAGAGATTGAAAAGTCCGGGGTGGTTTCACTTTATAGTGGAAACACAAAAGAGGGAACAGAGTGGAGAGAAGCACAGTGAAGAGAAGGTAAGTCATATGATCCTCTTTATACTTTCTCATAATAAAACAAGGGGGCATTCAATGAAATTGAATTTAAATAGGATTTTAAAGGATTTTTTTACACAATGCATAATTAACCTGTGGAATTCCTTGCAGGGAGTGTGAGGGAATAGAGTTTAGTAGGATTCCCAATGTATTGGGCATGTATATGGAGCATAGGAACATTCAAAGTTACATTAGAAGAGATTAAAGAAACTATATAAACCCTCATGTTTCAGGGAATAGTTCAGCTGCTAACCCATGGGTGGTGGTGTTAGTAAATTTCCATATGAACAGATTCCTCCCTAAGGCCCATATATTTAAAGGTATTTAGGCATTGCAATGCCTAAGTCTCATTTTTCAAGAGATTTAGGCACTTTTACTGTCAATGGGATTTTGGCTCCTAAGTGCCTAAATCTCTTTTGAAAATGAGACAGGCTCCTAAGTCTGCTAGGTGTTGCAATACCTAAATACCTTTTTAAAATATGAGCTCTATTTCCCAGTGAGGGTTTCTTGCACCTTCCTCTGAAGCATCTGATACTGCCTGTCTCCAAGACAGGATACTGTACGAGATGGATCACTAGTCTGATCTTATATTATGCAGTTATTATGTTCCTAGAAAAGTTGGTATAATACCTATAGTATGTTTAACAAACGAGCTCTAAAAGATCCAGGAAAGCACAGAATGGTAACTGAGTAATTCCATATGTGAGTGCCAAGGGAGTTATGGGCACTGAGCCACTGCCTTCCAGCACCAGAACCATTATGATGCTCTGCCCAGTTGTGGAGTGATGGACCCCTCTATGGTCTGCTCAGGAAATGCCCTGTTACATCTCAAAATGTCACTCCTGCGCAGGGACCTGCATCCCTCTCACTCTCAAAGGGAGGTTAGATTTGCAGCCCTCTGGCCATTTGGTGTGATTTCCTAGCAGGTCTGACCTAGCTCAGGTCCTGTAACTTCATTCTCATTCTTCAGGGAAAGTTACAGTGGTTTTCCTGTCACTAAAGTGCCTTCACAAATCAAAGTACATTTATTTTAAGACAACGGCATTTCAGAGAACATATAAAACAATAAAAGGTCAAAACACATAGTTAAGCTTACAAGAGGTCCCTCACCTTTCCTATGGAGTCCCAGGCAGGGTCCAGTCCTTCAAACCCTCCTGGGAGGATTTGCCCCCTTGGTCAGTTTGTTGGATCAAAGTGAGGGCCCTCAAGTCTCTATACTCCAAAGCCTCTCTTCTTCCTTGTCTCCTGAAACAGGTAAAGCCAGTTGCTGCCTCTTTCCCCAGGGGTGAAGCTTCAGAGACTGGGGAGCTGCATAATGGACATTGGGATTTTGCATTAATTACCCCTAAGCAATTGCAGATTCCACAGTAACACACACATACATATGTAACCCCTGGCTGGTTGTGGCATTTGGTCCTCTCCAGTGATGGCAGCTTGTCCAGCAAGTGTTTGATGAGCCTGCCATGCTATGGCTAAGCAAGATGTGTCTTTTAGCTCATTCAGCGTTTAGCTCGAGGTTCCAGGTTTGAATCCTGCCAAAGACGTCAAGGTGGTCAGTGTTTAAACATATAACCTGAATTGATACATAGTTCTGTGAATGCTCTACAGCCCATATCATCTGGCGCACATCAATACAATAGCCTTTTAACTTTTCATGCTTTTAGGTCTGGCTCACAAACATGCAGATAACATTTATAAAGTAGAAACAATCTCAAACCTATGCCTATGTTCATATCTGACAGGCTCCATGTTTGGCTAAAACAGTGTGACTGGTTTTAAGGGAAGAGATGCCGAGAGGCAGAGAATGATTCCATTTCAATTGGCAGATTTGGAATACTCTGGAAAATCAGAGCCCCAAGGCACTGAGTGATGCCTGGGTTTCTCAACTGAACTAGGGAGGTTGGATTCTCTAATACAATCCGAACAATTTCTTGGCTTCCTTTTTTCAGACAATCTGATAATTTTTTAAAGGCAGCTAATTTAAAAGGCAATTGCTGAAACTAGCTCAACCCCTAGATGAGCTGCTTTTCCTTTGTGTGCATTATTGTGAGGTACAAGTATACTTTAATTTCATTTACTTTCAACAAGTCTCCTCTGAGTTCCCTGAGATCTTAGAACATTTTTCACCACACAGGCAGTTTTCAAGCTTCCTGTGTTTCCAGAAAGCAATATTAATCCCATAATTTAATCAGCAATGGTGCAGGGCCTCAGGGAAGTGGCTCACAGGGACAGCTCAAGGTCCAGGAACTCTGATTCAGCACATCTGGAATGATAACTATGCAAAAAGTTCTGCAAACCCCACTGTGTGGTTTTTGCAGAATGCTGAAAAATCTCTGCAACTTTTCAGGAAACAATTTATACTTCACATAATACTTAGAGTACTTTTTCGTCATTGTAAAGACTGATTGAAAACAGAATGACTGACATCATAATAACCCAACAGATGCACCTAAATGTGAGCAATCAAGTTTGGAGGATCAATTGCCTAGAGTGGCAAGAAGCCAGAGGATTCCAGGAGAGCTGGACCAGTGGGAGAACGCCATCTTGGCAGGGGTGGGAGCCTCGGTGGAAGGAAGGAGGACTCCTGTTGCTCTGTGTGCGGGTATGTGTGAGCCCAGGGGAAAGGAATGTGATGGGCACTGCTAGACGGGGGCTGGTGGTGAACACTTTGGACTCAGACTTGCATGTGTCCTCAGGGCAGGTGAAGGCCAAGTAGCACCATATCCCACCTGGCAGAGGTCCAGACTGAGCAGCCAGCAAGCAGCTACCTCACCAGCCTAGTGCATCTCAGGTCTGTGCGTACCACTGGTGGGATTAGAGCCCTCGGAGGTGAAGGAGGTAAAAGATTTTGGGTACCTCCAGAGCTGGGGGAAGGGATTGTGCTTAGTTTAAAAAAAAAAAAAAACCAATTACTTCACGATTGCTGTGAATTCCCTTCAGTCCCCCGACCTGTTGGTTTGTACCATCCCCTTGCTTAATTTTTTTTATATAAATGGTCTCAGAACTCCTCTGTGTGCACTTGGGTCTTTGTTAGGAGTTTCTGGCTCCATGTAAGCAAAGCGGGGAGGTGTGGGGGGCGGGGAGAAGAGGCTGTGCCCACCCTGAAAAGAAAGAGGTGCAGGCTCACTACCTTAGGACATCTACCAGCAGCTGTGTCAGCATGGGTAGGGGGGTTGGTACAATATTTATATAGCCAATTTCACTAAAGTGCCTAAAGCTGTCTACTGTATTCGAGTTACATTTCTTTACAACAATCATGTATATTAATCAATTTGCCCACTAGTGAAATTCAGACACCATTAAGGTATAGTAGATGCTAGTTCCAGTTTAATATTTGACACAGTTAACTAATTACAGAAAAGTTTAGGACAGAAAATGAACAACACTGCCACAAGTTCCAACTGGAATTTGTTCAGGAACTGAAGCTAATACCCTGTCTTTTCACAAAGTGCTGTGGGATTTTTTTAATTACAACAATTTGAATATACCATCTCTACAAGATATTACATAACACGCCACTTTATAGTGTGCAACTCTCCCATGCCCATGGTCCACTCAGCATAGGAGAAAGAAGGAGCTATTGCAAAACTATTCACGGCATCAGTCCTGGCTGGGTACTAGCATCAGTTAGAGCAGCCCACACTAATAAGAATCAGAATAGCAGAGCTCTGCTCTGCCATGTCCCTGGCCTGTTCCCTCCTTCAGCATGCCCTTTTTACTGGGAGGATCACCTAGTATAGGGGCCACTTCTACCAGGTTTACTGAGGTGGACAGCTCCCCTCTAGGAAGGGAATTCTCTATGGTCATTTACAGCCAGAATATGGTGCAGAGTGGCCAGAGAGTAAAAAGGAATCTGGCCCCTACTGTTTAAAAATTCCCCTGATGAAAGAAATAAACAAAACCATTATGGATGGTCAAGATCTCTCAGCTAAAGCAAGGACCTTCACCTAAACTTCAGATGAAAACTTTCAAGATTCAGGAAAGTTTGTATAACTTCCCCTCTCTCCCCCTGCATTATTTAATTTTCACTCTACACTTTGATGCCTGCAGGACCAGAAACAGAAGTCTCTCTCTAAACCATTCTGAGAAAGGATGCTCTAGTCTCACGGTATTTTCCGTTTGACGTGAAGCAGGAAGGAAGTTGGAATTAAAATAGACCTATTGTGTCACTAGACTCAACCAGATAATGCTGCATGGGATCACATTCAAGTAGGTTTCTTTGCTACCAGAATTAGATGGCAAGCTGCTCAGGACAAACTGTCATATTTATTCTGTAAACAGCTGGCCTTGTAAAACTAATAGAATATTTTTTACATGCAAGTGTATATCTGGCAGAAATCTATAGGTTCACCACAGAACTGCAGCCACAGCTCAGAACTATCCCAGTTTATAAAACTGGTGTGATATATACAAACTCTCCAGCTTGGGGAAAAAACCCTCAGTTTTTGAAGATAGAAAAACTTTAGCACCTGTTGTTGGCAGAGCAGGGGATGCAAAGTGCTACCAGCAACAAAATGCAGGTTTTCCACATGTGTCACACTCCACAACAACCTGTAGCAGATTTGTATTTTTTCTGAAGGTCAGTAAATAAACTCTGATGTCACTTTGCTGCACAATGGGTTGGGAGGGAGTGTTAAGAGAGGCCACTGCTTTGAAAAAATGGTGGTTGGATGAATGTGTCTCTCTACTAGTTATTCATTTGGAATGGGATCATCCTTTTTCAAGATGAAAAGATAATCCTGCTGTGTTAGGCAACGTTTTTATTATCAATAAAACAACTTTTGCTGTTGCTGAGCACTTAGTGGCGGTTTCATTTGCCTCCAGTTGCTCTGATCTTCTTAGAAGATGTGAGCTATCTACGACAAGGATACTGTACAATATTTTCCTGTAACTGTTGTTGCATGTCAACTAATTCCATGTTTAAAATAAAAAAAGATACTTTAAACAGGAAAGCAGCAATATCAAATCAAATGCTGTTCTTTTCTACTGCCCCCACTGCAGAGGCAAAACAGAACCAAAGCACTTAGCATTCCAGGTGCTTGAACACTTTAGTCCTTATTGAAGACTTAGAGATTTTTAAGTTTATAAATGGCGTCAAAGCTTGTTGAGGATACTTCTCAGTAACTGCAGCACAGCACTGGGAATGGTTTTAATAATGAAATTTTGTAACAGGTCATTGAATAAAAAAAGTGTGGTCTGTGTAAATTGTCTGAAAGATGGATAATTAAATAAAATTGACACAGAGTTAAAGCCAGTAGGCCTTGTCTGCAATGAAGAATTGTTACAGAAATGATTCCCATCATTAATGTCAGAGGCTCGGCTCTACAGGTGGGAGAAACTTTGGTCACCATAATGTACACCTGTGGCTGACTATGTTTCTACCACCAGGTCACATAGACTTGCCAGCCATCACAGTAAAGATCTGCAAATCTTCCTGTGCCTGAAAGCCTTAAGCTAATTAAAATTGTTACATCAATGCAATTTTGGAACAAATAATTGAGAGCAAACGAAGCAGCTACGTCTAGCAAATGGCAAATTCAGAACAAACAAATGCCCCTCTGGATGTTCAGCTGAATTACTGCCAAAAGACATCAGATGACTGTTCTCTGTAATGGGAAAGATAGTCTTGACTCTTTAACATAGGAATGAGGAGAGGTCTATCCTAGAGTAGATGGCTATGTCTGTGTGGAAATGCCAGGTTTCTAGGAGCTAATAGAAGTGGAACCAGAGGAGATTTGTAGAGTATTAAAGAAAATGTTTAGATTTTGCTGTTTATAATAAAATTTATCATTTTGAAACATATAGCCATTAAGCCCTGTCACCCTGAAAGTGAGCTTATAAGTGAAATCAGGTGGGCCTTGCTAGTCATTGCCAGTAAACCCCCACAGGCCAAATCCAAGTGTCTCAGAAAGTTAGTGGATATTAAACTGGAGAGGTTGGGGGGGTGTTGTTTGAAGACCCCAGAAATGCTCTCGAGAGAAAGTCCAGAATATATACCTTAACACACTTAAAATTGCCTTCACCAAACAAGGACACTCCACCAGAGAAGTAGATCAGATTGTGGAATGGGCCACCCAAATGTCCCAAGAGTACCTGCTCAATACAGAAATAAAACCTCCTCTGACCAGGTACCCCTAATTGTCACCTACCACCTCACCCTGGAGCTCAGACAGAGTATCAAACAACTACCATCCATACTCAATGGGGACCCCGTCCTAATGGAAATCTTTCCTGAAGTCCCACTTCTGCCCTTCAAAAACTGCACAACCTCTCCTTATCAGAAGCAAGCTCCTCACAGACCAGTACATGCCAACTCAAAGCAGCACCAGACCCTGCCAGAACAACAGATGCAAAACCTTCAGGCATATCTCCACTTCTAGAATGATCTACATCCCCACAGTGCACCTTTCAAGATCCATGGATCCTACACATGATTATCACATGAGGTACACCTCATCCAGTGCACTAAATGCCCCAGTAACAATTATGTGGGTGAAAGCAGACAATGACTATGCTCTTGAATGAGCTCACACAGGAAAATGATAAAAGACAAAAACACCCTGTCAAGGTTCCTGAAGTACAGATGAGGGGACCTGCATGAAAACCCCCCTAAGCTTATTTTTACCAGCTTAGGTTAAAACTTCCCCAAGGTACAAACTATTTTACCTTTTGTCCCTGGACTTTATTGCTGCCACCACCAACCGTCTAACAAATATAACCAGGAAAGAGCCCACTTGGAAATCTTTCCCCACAAAATCTCCCCAAGCCCTACACCCCCTTTTCTGGGGAAGGCTTGATAAAAATCCTCACCAATTTGCATAGGTGAACACAGACCCAAACCCTTGGATCTTAAGAGCAATGAAAAAGCAATCAGGTTCTTAAAAGAAGAATTTTAATTGAAGAAAAAGTAAAAGAATCACCTCTGTAAAATCAGGATGGTAAATACCTTACAGGGTAATCAGATTCAAAACATAGAGAATCCCTCTAGGCAAAACCTTACGTTACAAAAAGACACAAAATCAGGAATATACATTCCATTCAGCACAACTTATTTTATCAGCCATTTAAACAAAACAGAATCTAACACATATCTAACTAGATTGCTTACTGACTTTTTACAGGAGTTCTGACCTGCATTCTTGTTCTATTCCCGGCAAAAGCAACACACAGACAGAGCGAGCCCTTTGTTCCCCCCACTCCAGCTTTGAAAGTATCTTGGCTCCTCATTGGTCATTTTGGTCCGGTGCCAGTGAGGTTATCTTAGCTTCTTAACCCTTTACAGGTGAAAGGGTTTTTCCTCTGGCCAGGAGGGATTTACAGGTGTTTACCCTTCCGTTTATATTTATGACACACCCTATCACCTGTGATGAGCACTTTTCATAAAGCAATCACTATATCTGACCTATCAGTCCCCATCCTCAAAGATAACCTGCACAACACTTTCAAAAGATGAGCCTGGGAGCTTAAATGCATTACTCTGCTAGACACCAAAAATCATGGACTGAACAGAGACACTGGATTTATGGTTTATGAGAACACTCTGTAAACTATTAACCCCCTCTTTTTGTCCTATGAATGTAGCGGAGTTAACAAACTACTCTACCTTAAATGCTCCCTTACAATATGTGCTAACTCAGGGATCGGCAACCTTTGGCATGCGGCCCATCAGGGACAGTTTGTTTACCTGCAGCATCCTCAAGTTCGGCTGATCGCAGCACCCACTGGCCACAGTTTGCCGTTCCAGGCCAACGGGGGCTGCGGGAAGCGGCGGCCAGCACATCCCTCAGCCCATGCCGCTTCCCGCAATACTACGGAGAATTCTTTCCTGGGTGTCTGGCTGGTGAGTCTTGCCCATGTGCTCAGGGTTTAGTTGATCACCATATTTGGGGTTGGGAAGGAATTGTCCTCCAGAGCAGATTGGCAGAGGCCCTGGGGGTTTTTCGCCTTCCTCTGCAGCGTGGGGCACGGGTCACTTGATGGAAGATTCTCTGCACCTTGAAGTCTTTAAACCACGATTTGAGAACTTTGATCACTCAGACATAGATCAGGGGGTTGTTACAGGAGTGGGTGGGTGAGATTCTGTGGCCTACGTTGTGCAGGAGGTCAGACTAGACAATCATAATGTTCTGACCTTAAAGTCTATGATCAATCCACCTTGCATTTTGCTGTGATGATGGGGAGTTCCTTTCCCAGACCTGAGGAGGAGCTCTGTGTGGCTTGAAAGCTTGTCTCTCTCACCAAAAGCAGTTGGTCCAATAAAAGATAATACCTCACCCACTTTCTCTCTCTAATTATAGCTTTAACTTTTTGAATATCAACAACTACTATTATTATTAAATAATTATTGTCTGCCTCCCATAATTTCATGTAACTGTGAAAATTTAAATCAATAACAATTTCAAAAATGTTTAAAAACCCCATAATTTTGCACAACTGTGAAAATTTAAATTGATAGAAAAATGAAGTGATAAAAATAAACTGATATCCATGAAAATCATAAACAAATTAATGTGGAATTCTGCCAAGCCTACATATACTATATGTGTTTGCCACAAAGTATCTCCCCAGACAGAGAGCTACCCGATGGCTAGGTGCAGTAATGCAGTGGCTTTTTACTGTGTAGTCCAGCCAACCAGGTCCATTGGAGGTCCCCTTTTGCCTTGTGATTTAGCCCTTTTGTCTCACCCCTTTTGGGCTAAACCAGGGCTTTCCACCAATAGCTGGAGGATCTCACACTTCATGTGAGACACAACATACAACAGCCCTGGTCCAGGCCCAATAGTCCTTCTGGCCCCTTGTTTTTGAGGTCTTCACATGAGGCTGTAGGGGAACCTAGTCCCTCCCTCTACCCTGGGTTCCAGGTCAGGAGCCCTTGTAGAAAGTGATCAAGGTCTGGCTTGTCAGACCTCTTGCTTCTTCCCTTGGCTACTTCCTACATTGGCCCATCTTCTCCTCAAGGAGCTCATATTCTCAGTAGGGGGTCTGCCACATGGTCAGCCCCTGGTCCCAGTTCTCAAGGCAACAAAGGAAAGGAAACATCAGCCTCTCTATCCTACTGCTCTATGCTCACAAGCAACTGAAGAAAGGCTCTGCTGTGCTCTTTTCTGGGAGCTGAATATGAGAGGGCTGTCCACCTCCTCAGGCCTTCTGAATTGAGCAAGCATCTCCTTTTATAAGGCTCCTTCAAGACTGGCCTGCTTCGCAAGTGTGGTGGGGCAAGGCCACCTGAACCCAAAGCTGCTATTTATGACCCCCTTCTTGCTCATTGTGTGCTTTGTACTCCCCATCTCTGTGTTACGTTGAGATTTGAAAACGCCTTGTAGCCGTGTTTGGAGATCAGACAATAATCATTATTTCCTGTGTTATCAGTGTCTTTCTTATCTTTATCCCAAATGCAAATGTGAGCTGTAAGCATTTGTAGCTAGGAATGTTTTCATGATTGATTTTGAAGAAATGTTGTGAAACACTCAAATTTCTGCTAGGGAATATAATTTTAGATGCAATGGTAAGTTTCTAATTATAACTCCATTTCCACTGCATGCTTTTTCAAATGTTCCCCATTTGGGCCAAAGTTTTCAAGATTTGCTTCTCAGCCAAAGGTAATTTGGGAATGTTTGACCAATTGCAGCCATTTTTCTGTAAATAGTGTGGAGAAAAATATTCTCCCTCTCCCCACTCCCACTTTTCAAATAAGCAAGATATTTGGCACATAAATATCTCAAAAACAGCAAAACTTTAAAGTTCACAAATGTCTAATCCTCAAAGACAGCAGTTTGGGAAGTTTGACATTTCTTTAAAAATGAATAAAGACAATAATATTCACTTTCATGGCTGCACAGTAAACATTTTCTAGCAGGATGTTACCATTATGTCATTGGTGGGTATACAGAATAGTGCAGCACAATACATAGAAGCTGCACAAAACAAATGCATAGCTTTGTAGCAGAGCAGGTAGGGTGATCTTTCCAAGACTGAAAACAACATAGAAATTAAATGCAAAACCATGTACAACATATGTGTAACACAAAATAATGTATTTTTGCACGTAACAGTCCAGTAACAGCAGTGCACATATGTGGCTTTTTCAATTAGTGGTTCTGTTCTTAAACATAGCTAAATGTGCAATTTGGCTTGGTTAACATTACAGTTAGAACCTTATTTTTTGCATTTCCTACCTACACACTGCTGTATACGTATGGAAACTCTTTCTGAATTGGTTTGCCAGACTATTACTCTCTCTTCATTCAACCCCCTCCTAAGATCTCTGCCTGTTGCCACAGGCACAAAACATAAGTCAACCAAACATTTTTGCGTTGTCAGGCATTTTATACATTTATTACATCCAAAAACTTATGTTAAAGGAATGTCAAGGTTACAAAGTCAAGCATTCCAAAGTCAGGAAATGCCACAATTTGCCTTTAATTTGTCCCCCACCCCACCCCCCCTTGGACATGTGCATTACGATACTGTCTTTAATACCTCTATTTTCCCCCACAGGATCCCTGCCTCTTGGGCATTTCTGTGGTGCTCCCAACAAAGTACCTGAGTGTCATGTTCTGAGGTGCAATGCAGACCAATGCAGGGTTTTGTCATCACCTGCCTTCAACAGCTCTGCTGCTGTAGCTCCATTCTCTGTATGCTCCCAGTCAGCACACAAGCATGCACTGAGGGTCTGTGCGATAATCAGCCCTGGACCAGCAACTCTTACTCCAGCAGCCTGTTACACCACAGCCACACTCTGGCTTCCACCAGCCTCGGATACACCTGACAAGAAGACCCCCAACACACTCCAGTCCCAAATTTTCCCAAACCGGTATGCTTGGCAGTGCCTAGCCCTTTCGTGGACCATTCAGAGGAATAACAAGGTTCATTTGCTCAGCTAAAGAGACAGACTGCACAACTTATCACTTTAACTGGAGCTAACAATCACTTCAATTCAAGCACAGCACTGGGTTGGTTTAGATTAAAACAAGTATATTAACAAAAGGAGGCAAGATTTTGAGTCCAAGTTTAAAGGATAGAGTTAGAAATGGTTACAAGCAAATAAAAGTGAAAAATGCTTTGTAGAGACTAAGACTTAAGAAAACTACAGTCTTGGTTCAAGGTAAGATCCTTACCACACTATCTTCCAACAAGATGACTGACCATCCCTCTGGTCAGAATCTCCCACAAAGTCCAAAGTGCTTAGTTCCTTTTTTATCTTAGGTGAAAGACAACTTGGGGTTCTTTGCCCCTCTCCTTTACAGTCCAGTGAACTTTTGAAAAGATTTTTCTGAAAGTTATCCCCCAAAATAAAGTTCATTCAAGCTGTGAGGAAGGAGTCAGGTGGAGGATGAAAGTCCATGCTGGTTTCTTTCCCTGTTGGTGTTTGCTAAAATGAAAATTGATCAGTTCCTGCCCTCTGCAATGCAAATGAATGGCTATTTGTCATGTGATTGTCGATCAACTCTGATGACACCCGGCTGGAGGTGTCAGCTTATCCTTTGGGAAAAAAATGTTAACCCATTCCCAAGACTTGTCTGGTAAACACATTTTAGTTCAAAATTTCCTTCATACTTGTGTGATCCCTTGGGCATTTACTGTGCATACATCATGGAAGAATATTAATGATCAGTATGTTATTTGTTTTCCATTGATACCTTATATGACAGATATAAGATACAGTTTATGTCATTAATGAACTAGGGTACACTGAACTGGTCAGGCCAGCTGAAGCTCATCACCAGATACCAGTGAGCTGCTTGTCCTTTTGCACTGGGATGCTGTTAGGGTCACACTGAGTGCTTCACAAACATTAGCAAAGGTATCTTCACCGCACCCATGTGAGAGCAGGTGGGAATAATATCCCTATTTTACAGATGGGGATCAGAGGCATTGAGAGATTAAGTCCAAAACTGTCAGACATGTCCACTAATTTTGGGTGCCCAACTTGAGACACTTAGGGCCTAATTCTAGAGTAGAGTACTTAGCATTGTTATAACACATTATGTGTTCAAAGCACAAGTCCAGTTGACTTCAGTTGCAGTTGTAAGCATTCATCATTTCTGTAAATCTGGCTCCATACTCTCATGTTATGCACCCAGAAAACGAGGGATACACAATCGGTCGTCAACTGTGGACATCTAGGTTTAAATGACTTGTCCAGCATCACATAGGAACTCTGTGGCAAGAGGCAGAGATAGAATCCAATTTTCTGGGGCAGAAAACCTCCTTAACAGTGAGATCATCCTTTCTCTTTCTGCAAACCCCTGCTTCATTCACTACTCAACCCTGAAACACTGTCCATCTTGTGCACTGAATGAGGCAGGAGTCCTACTGAAAAAAATAAAGTTTGATCATGTAATTACAGGCTATCATAATGAACACACACAAGGGACCCAAATTAAGGTTACAAGGGCAACATGCATTCTGGCATTTCCTAACTTCTGAGTGCTTGACTTTGCAGCCTTAATGTTCTTTTTAATGTAATTTCTGCATTTTAAAAAAAAGTGCAAAAAAAATTCCAGTATGTGGAATTATATTAGGTCGTGAGCAAGGTTCAGGACTTAAGATCCATACCACAGACTTCTATTACTTGATCTAATGGAGTAACTAGAGCAGTAGTAGGCTGTTATTTTCTATACAGACCAGGCACCAGAGGAGGCTAAGACACACTTTGTTTGTGGGCTTCCAGCTATTTGCTGACAGGAGAGAAATGTCGGGATTCAGGTGTGCAGGGTTCAATTCCAGATTCTGGAAGGAGTGTACTGTAGTGGCTACAGAAAGTTCTTCCCTTGTTCTCCAAGCTTCTGTCTCTCCCCTTCTGCCCCTATCCACCTCCATACCTGCCCCAACTCCTGACCCCCTCTGCATTCAAGTTATGCAGCTTCAGTCTTGTCCTCCACGTGCCAGTCGGGGGAATGTTGATAGCACAGGAGAAACACTCACACTGCTGTCAGTTCCTGGGCCAAGTGCCACAGCAGCCCCTCGGAGAGCTTAGAGCTATCACAGGGAAAGTCTAGTTTAGCCCTGCAGCCTGGGATGAAGAGTGCTGTGTGGGGATGGCACATGAACAGTCCAAACAGCTCACAGGGTCTGCGAGGAGCTGAAGCATGCTCAGTGCAGACAGAATCTTCAGAGAATTTAATAGTCAAACTCGAACAAGCCTCTACTGACCTTGTGCAAACTGCAATTTTTCAGAGGCACATAACTTGGCCAAATTTGGGTTAATTTTCACAGGGACAGTTCAAACACATCCCTGTCAGTAGGGCAATCTCCCTGCTAAATTACAAATCCCCGCTCTAAAGAATGAAGGTGCTAGATCTTCCCAACAAAACAGTTGTAAAAACATATTTTTTAACCTGGGCAAAAACAACATTTTCCCCCAACCTCATTCTTGGAAACTGAAATATTTCAGCTGATACTTTCAAAAATGTTGAGGCAGACACCCAGCATAGAAAATTTCAGCCCGAGTGGTTAAAGTTTAGCAAAGTCTTTTGCAGATAAACTTAGGGTCTTATAATGGAAAGTATCAGGCAACCATTACTCTAGGTGGCACTAACAGCTCCGCCTATAATTTATCAAAAACTGCACATGAATAATTAGTTCAACCATGCTGTCTGTACACATAGCATTGCTGCGTAATTCCAGTCTTGTTACTGTGATCACGGTCTCTACCCCTATCGTTTGTTGTCCCTCGGTTGCATTATTTGTAAAATTATGATCTCTTCCTGCAATTGACTCCCTTCGAAGTCAGTGGGGCTCTTTGTGACCACCAGGGTCTGCCCACATAAAGTCAGTTGTAGGTGCCTTAGATTGCAACATAAGCTCTGCATGGCAGTACCAACATGCTCTCTATCTAAACTGCAAGGTGCCAAGTTTGCGGCACCATAAAATAATGACGTTTTCATTTGCACCCTTCACGTTGCATTAACAGGTTTCTGCATTAATTGGTTTGTTTTTTCAAATTGGTCATTTAAAAGGCCTTCAACATTTATTTGTATATACTGTATGCACTGTTTGTTTTTTCCTTTCTGTGAAATATCTGATGGCTTTGTAGTCTGCAGGTGTTAGAGAGAGCTATGTTAATTTTTAGTGTCTTGTCTTCTAGCTTCAACTCCGCCACAATTTTTTTCATGTTTCTGATAATGTTAGATAATCTATTGGCAGGTCTCCCACTCTTGCTTGTGTGGAGGAATACTTCCTCATTTTGAAACAATTATTAACCAGTGCTAACGTGCCACTTTCTTGTGGTGAAAGATTTTTGCAACATTCTGTAAGATCTATTTAAAATAACAGTCTGACAGTCCTGTCTTAGTTATTGGCATATAGCACTGAGGGACTACCCTCTCTCTTTACTAGAAAAAAATGTTCCGAACTAACACAAGCATTAAAAAAAAAGGAAAGGAAAGGAGAATAACAATGCTGCTCTCTTATAGTGAAACAACCATAATTTAGAAAATTAATCTCTCAGATACATCATAGTCCTTATTTCAAATGTGTCTCGTTACCAAAGAAATCTCCTTGACATTGGTCAGGTCAATCAAACTCTTTGGCCTTAATCAGGGCTTAACTGCCTCAGATCCCAGTCTGCTAAATGAGGAGAATACTACTACTTTACCTCACTGGAGATTTAGGAGGATAAATTAATATATTCAAGGCACTCCAGTACTATGGTGATGGGCAGTATCACAGATACTGGGTTAACTGAACTCCTGTCCCCCCTCTTCTTGGGGGAGTTCATTCCACAGTCAAAAGCCACTCCTGAAGAAAGTTCTGTCTCTTGCATAGATTAACTTTATTCTTATTGTTGAAAATTCCATTGTGCCAGAGCAGCAGAGTTGTCAAACACGGTCTTTGTCCCAGAGCTTTAGCTGATCTTTTAGATGTCCTGGGCCCAGACCATCGAGCACTTTGAAAAAACGCTTGAAACCTTGAACTCAATTCAGAATTCTATGGGAAGCTAGCGTAGATAGTGGAGGACAGGTTTGATATGTTTGCAGTAGCCTGTGTTGGAAGTAGGTCATGGTCTGGTATTTGCTCACCTCCTCCTTCACCCCCACCCACCCCCCACAGGTGTTTGTTGGGAAGTTGCTGTTCAAGATCCATTGTGTTGCTTTCCTGGTTGTTTTTCTAATAGTCCCCTGTTAAGCTATACCAATAGTTTTATACAGGAAAATCTAATAAATCAACATAATCATACAGTAACTTTACTTCACTGATGTGTAGCCAGATAGATTCAGCTTGGTGACTTCAAGGGGCTTTGGATTCCATGGCAATATGGATACCAGTGGAGGAGAAGGAGGATGAAATTAACAGGTTACTTCTGCAGGACTTATCTGGTACAGCTTTACTTGGTGGAGCTTCTGGGCTTGGTCAGCTGACACTGACTGGTGAGGCAGGGCAGTCATAGAATCATAGAATCATAGAATATAAGGGTTGGAAGGGACCCCAGAAGGTCATCTAGTCCAACCCCCTGCTCGAAGCAGGACCAATTCCCAGTTAAATCATCCCAGCCAGGGCTTTGTCAAGCCTGACCTTAAAAACCTCTAAGGAAGGAGATTCTACCACCTCCCTAGGTAACGCATTCCAGTGTTTCACCACCCTCATAGTGAAAAAGTTTTTCCTAATATCCAATCTAAACCTCCCCCACTGTAACTTGAGACCATTACTCCTCGTTCTGTCATCTGCTACCATTGAGAACAGTCTAGAGCCATCCTCTTTGGAACCCCCTTTCAGGTAGTTGAAAACAGCTATCAAATCCCCCCTCATTCTTCTCTTCTGCAGGCTAAACAATCCCAGCTCCCTCAGCCTCTCCTCATAACTCATATGTTCCAGACCCCTAATCATTTTTGTTGCCCTTCGCTGGACTCTCTCCAATTTATCCACATCCTTCTTGAAGTGTGGGGCCCAAAACTGGACACAGTACTCCAGATGAGGCCTCACCAATGTCGAATAGAGGGGAACGATCACGTCCCTCGATCTGCTCGCTATGCCCCTACTTATACATCCCAAAATGCCATTGGCCTTCTTGGCAACAAGGGCACACTGCTGACTCATATCCAGCTTCTCGTCCACTGTCACCCCTAGGTCCTTTTCCGCAGAACTGCTGCCTAGCCATTCGGTCCCTAGTCTGTAGCTGTGCATTGGGTTCTTCCGTCCTAAGTGCAGGACCCTGCACTTATCCTTATTGAACCTCATCAGATTTCTTTTCGCCCAATCCTCCAATTTGTCTAGGTCCTTCTGTATCCTATCCCTCCCCTCCAGTGTATCTACCACTCCTCCCAGTTTAGTATCATCCGCAAATTTGCTGAGAGTGCAATCCACACCATCCTCCAGATCATTTATGAAGATATTGAACAAAACCGGCCCCAGGACCGACCCTTGGGGCACTCCACTTGATACCGGCTGCCAACTAGACATGGAGCCATTGATCACTACCCGTTGAGCCCGACAATCTAGCCAGCTTTCTACCCACCTTGTCATGCAACACTTGGGTGGCCAGCAGTGGCTCCAGAGCTTCAGGCTGTGGAAGGCTGCTTTCCTGGTGATCTGTGTAGAGGTCACTGTGGAGCTGCAGCAGCGTAACACCAACATGAGAGTTTCCTCCAGTCTGGAGAAGTGTGTAGCCATTGCCATTTGGAAGCTTGCCAGCCCGATTCCTATCTGCCACCAGCTAACTGCTTTGGTGCTGCTAGATCAGCTGCTGGGGTTCTTTACATGGAGGTTTGTGGTGCGATTAAGGGGGTGCTGTTGTGCTGAGTCATAGAGCTTGGCAATGCATAGGAAGTTATTGACAGCTTTGCATAGATGGGATTCTCAAAGGAGCTATTCTTTGCTCCCCACACCAGGCCTCGGAGTTTATCAGCAAGAAAGGGTGTTTCTCCATGGAGTGGTAAGTCCTGGTTGATCACTGTGGCAGGTTCATCAATACAATTACCACCTGGCCAGTTTTTGTATTGCCTTGCTGATAGCACATCTTCATGGCAAGGTGTTTTTTGCCCTTTCCCTGTTTCTCCATCCTGAGGGGGAAGGGAACATTCAGCAAAGACTTCCCATGGGCCAATCCCTTGTAAGAGCCAGGCCTCCCTGGGAAGACTCGTCTGCCTTCCCCTCCTTCCTAAAATGCATTGGCCAGACTCACTAGCTGCCATCTCGGGGGCAGGGATTGTTGTGGGGCTGCGTTTCCCGCTGGCTGCTTGGGGGCCTGGAGTGCAGCAAGGGGTGGGGAAAGTAAGAGGCAAAGAAGCCTGGAAACAGCCCCAGCACCCTACCTGCACCAGCACCTGTGTTAGGTGGGTACCAGGAGGGCAGGCTGGTAGGAGTGGTGCCTGAAAGGGGAAGTGGAGGCCAGGGGGCTGGGGGTCAAGGTTGGGCAGTGGCGGTTTTTTTTGCATCTTGGAGGTGACAAACCTATTCACTAGTATGAATGTGGGGTGATGCCAGGGGGTTGACTGTTGTGTGGAAAGAGCCTGCCATTAGGATGATTGAAAGATAGGTCCCAGTATAGTGCGTTCTCCATAGTTTGCAGCACAGTGCAAGGTTGGGGTCCAGCCTTTAACTTTGTAACAAAGGTGCTCCAGCATAGCTGCTTGCTTCTCTATTATGTACACCCTTCCCAGGCTTTGTGATTGCATCTGCACCTCTGGTGGCTGTCCTTATGGTGGAAGATGTCACTCTGTGGCAAGTCCCCAGGAGAGAAAGAGAAAGAAAGGTCTTGTTCAAAAAGGCAATAGGCAAATACAGCACTGCTATTTACCAAGATGGTGTCCCCCCAGCTGGTGCAGGTGTGGTGGGGAAATATTAGTTATGTAGGCAATTCTGAGAAAACTCATTGCCTTGGAACATGCATGCCAAAAGAAAGCTCTAATTTGCCTTAAGGTCTCTTATTACAGCCTCAGATTAACAAAGTGCATTCCAAAATAAAGAGAACTCTACAGTAAATGAATGCCTTACAGTCTGTTTTGAACTGTCTCTATAGCCTCATTTGGGCAATTTACTTCACAACGTAAATTAGCTAAAAGTTGAGGGTATTAATGAAACTGAGCCGCAATACTTTGGCTATTGCTTTTACTCTTTGACTACAACAAACACACTTGCCATGCAGGTTTTTTTAACCAGCCTGTGTTGCCAACATCTTGAGCAGAGGTGGGTGAAAGAACAGGAAACACCTCAGAAAGGAGATTGTGGATGCAGCAAGTGGGACATGTGGTTGTGGGATTTGATACTGCAGGGAAATAAAACTTCATAGCTTTTAGTCTAGTGTGGTTAAAAACTAAGCAGCCAGGGAAAGGCTCCCCGAACACAACAGCAGACTATTGGTACAAGGAAAAAGGTTATTTAACTCTCCCTGTACACTTGTATTGTAATACAGCATATAGTACTGACTGATACAGCTCCCCTCTGTAGCATTTTCAGGCTCATTTTTGTAGAGCTCTCATCCACAGCAATTTCAGGCCAGCTATCTCTAAATCTGCTGTGTAATACCGTTCTTGGCTGCCCAGAAAAATCTCCTGTCAGACTTCCTGGTATACATGGGATCAAATGGTACCTGTTATGCTGTATGGGCTGCGTTGTGGAAAACCGTCCATGACATCATTCTTAGTGCAGTGGTGGCTTTGATTGCAGAAACAGTCCAGGTCCTCATAGTATAGGCAAGCAGTGGGAGCTTTACCAGAGGTCCTGTTCCTGGTCTTCAGCTACCTCTGCTGGAGATCCTGTGCTTTGACTGCACTGGGACTAGGTATGAGAGTGCCCTGCTCTTCATTGGTTCTGTCAGCGTCTTGTACAAGTCTACCTTCCGGTGACTCTTCTCCAAGCATTGAACATGCAGCTCTCCAAAAACAACAATCAAATCTAGGACCTCTGCAGGAGTTCACAAAGAAGCCTAGGGGAATGGGAAGCATGGGTCCACAGGGAAGTCTTGGGGGAGGGAGGAAGGGGCATGGCTAGAACATATGTGACTCCAGGTGTGTGAACTCACTACTATCTGGTATCAAAAAGAGGCACAGCTGGCTGCCAGCCTGCATTTAAACAAGGAGGTGAAATCCAGTCAAGATGACCCCAGAGCCATGGAGGTACACAGATAATCTGATCTAGAGGTGAAGCAATGCACTGGGGAGACTGCTAGAAGTATAGTAGTTAGGAGTGTGCATATGCAAACCTTAGAACAAACAAACTCATTGCAGGCAAGCAAACCATCCTCTTGCAAGGATTCATTACAGCAACTGAAGATGCCAAATTCACTTTTTAAAAGGTTATGTATAGATGCAAGGCACTTTAAGGCAAACTAAAGGTAATTGGATATAACATACCTATGCAGGCAAGCCCTATTACCAATCCTGAGCCATCCAGTCCTAAACTTGTTTCATTTTAGAAATGGCATCAGTTCACTTGATGTGTTAATCTGGCATGCAGATTCAATAGAATGCAAGCTTTCATTTTAAAACAAGTTTTGACCCTTTGTGGCAAAGACAACCATCTGAACATGAATTAGTGTAGTCCTGTCCTAAACAGCAGATAGGTGGAAACTCTCCCATTCATCTCCCAGTGCTAACTATGAAGCAAATAATGGATATTTAGGAATCAGATTTGAAAATAATGTAGGTGTGCAATTTGCATACACAGTTAACAACTGTTCATACACACCAGTTAACTGCATGCAAAAATTGCCAAACAAAAGACAAAAGTAGTAGTGATCCCAGAAAGGGCTGTGCATCACTGAAACTGTAATCTTTTATCGCTGTTCAGTGGATTATCTGGACTCAGTAATAATTTAAAAATCAAAGCCCTGGGCCACATTTTCACATGTAATTGGGCCATCTCCCCAGACTGTTTGACATCTCTTATTGAGTGGTTTTAGCTAAACATGTCTCAGTGAACTGTGGTTTACCACTGAAGTGCTTGCACACTTAACTACGGTGGATCTATCAGGCACAAACAATGCACATTTTGACACTTAGTAAATTAGTATAATTATAAAGCTGTATTCTGTAAATAAATGATTGCACTGTTGTATCCTTAAAAATGCTTCAGATTGAGATACCAGACTAACTGAAATTTTTTCAGGCAGAGACAAGATTTAACATAAAAACCAATTACATTATGTGTTTATTAAGAAAAACTACTTCATATTTATATTGAAAAATAGTCATGTTCTTAAACATACACAATCTATAAAACTATACAGATAAGGCTCAATTGACTTCCAACTGGAATTTTTCAGTTTGATCAAAGTATTGTAGAGGTGATTTGTGAATTTTCATGCTGTTTCAGTAAGAAATAAATAAATTAGTGCCAGATAAATGTCAAATTTTAATTTACAGGCATTGGATTAGTATTTGAGATTAATCTAATACAGGCATTGAGGCAAAACAAATATTCAAATATTTAAAACACAGTGTAATGGAAAAACACTATGTGCCCTCAATTCATTTCTATTAATATCTTACTCTGCTTATTTTGCCTCCTTTCCTTTTATCACCTGCCCTTTTAATTTCATCTATTTTCTCTGTGCCTATCCAGACACCTTCTAATGATCTCAAGTGTTAACGTTCCATTGGCTTCTTTCTGGTCCGAACAACTACACTTAGTGACATACAATTTCCCTATATTTCTCCTCCTCTTCTCATAAGGGCTACACTTTCTGCACAGCTACTGTGTAAAATAAAAAAAATCAAAGGCAACACAATCTGCACCACTATGTTCTGTTCAATTTAATAGTATTTTGTCCAGTGTAATGGTATCCTGTCCAGAGTGGATATTATTTAATAAAACTAATGCTATATTCTTTAAATACGATTCTGTACACTAGAGATTTAATGGTGGGAAATTCCAAAGCACTCAGTGTTGGCCCAACTCTGCTCTCACCAGAGGTAAGCCAATATTCTGCACTTTTGAAAATCGCACCCTTACCTGCTACGTGCAAAATTGCTTGTTTAAAATTTAATTTAACAGCAATGAAGGCATTTCATACTGCTATGCAGTTTGTTTGTTTTTAAAACATGTTATGGATATATATTCAGTGTTGTGTGGTGTTTTAAGCTTGGGATCCACATTAGATTACAATAGAAACTTGGCTAAAAGCCTCCTTAATCCCTGAAAAGATGCCTTTGATTCCTGCAACATAATATATCAGACAATTAAAATATTTAAATTAAAAGCTAAACCCTCTCAAAGTATTTGTATGTTTTCACTCTCTTACTGAGCTCACCATCATCTACTTTTTTTCCTTTCTAAGAGCCTTCCTCTAATGCCGTGTGGCATTAACAAAATCAAAAATGTGTTAGCACAAAATCCTAACTATATCATGAAGAAAAATGCATTTATTTACAGTTAAATTAAATATAATTAATCAATAAGGGCATCTATGCCTTTCACATTACAGTGCTTTTCAACAGGAACATTAGGATGCAGTGGTCACACTTAGTTTATTCTGTTTTGAAAGATTCTGCCAAGTCTCCTATACTTAAAACTGGGAATATCACCGGAACTGGTAATCACTCTCAGATTTGAAGAAACTTTTTTTGGTGCACACATTATGGGTCATACCCTGCAAATGGATCCAGGTGGATGATCTCTATATGGCCAAAAGGATCCACGCATGCAACCAGTTGCAGGATCTGATTCTATATAATAAATACTAAATTGTTAACTGAAAAACTTTTTAGCCTGTCATTTAATGACAAAAGTGAAAACCCCATACTAAATTATCAACAGTACAGGCCCCAACACTTTTTACATCTCCAGTGAGCAACAATTTGTAAAACAAAAAAAGAGTGTTACTGAGGAAAAATATGAAGACCACAACTTGGTGAATGTGCTACTATTTAACTTGGAATATTAAAGAGTAATTCCACAGTTACAGAACAAGTTACATCTTTTCTAACCAGTTGATTTTGAATTAAAAAAATGTAATCTTTACTTTTAAGATCAATAACTTAATCTGAGAAGTACCACCTTATGATGCTGCTTATATAAGCTTTATATTCCTACTTAATAAAAGGCAAGGAAGACTTTCAGAAAACAAGGACAGAAACCTGTTTTGCTTATTGGAAAAAGATTAGTTTTGATTTTAAATTTAGTCATATGCCTGAGACATTATGTTACACCATTACTTTTTCTTACTCTTCGTCAAAAGCATGGCAAAAAAGTAATACAACACGGAATAGGCAACAATGCTTATTAAAGTACAATGTTTTTAAAGACTTCAGTGCACCTCTATAAAACCTATAATATTGTAGCAGACAATGGGAAAATGTATACTAAACCAGAATTCAGTGATTTCATTGACACTACTATGATCTATATTACAGAAAATATATAGTACTTTGTTTGTGGCTTGGAGAACAGTGTTAATACTAGTCGTATAGCAGATCCAGGTTAGATTTGTGGTTGTATTCTCTTACTCTTTCTTCTGCCAGGGGCTGGAAATGATTTGGAGACCAAGCATTCAGCTTCAGAAGGGAAAATGAAGTGTTTCATGTTACAAAGTAGCAAACTGCGTCCAATTAAGGAGTAGCACTGACAGGTTATTAACAGAGCCTCATCTGGTCCTCTTTTCCCAGAAAGATGGTGGCTGCCCATAAAACTTACAGCCTAAGGAAGTTAAGATGGTGAATCCTTCTGGCTCTGAAAAGGATGCAGAGGACTTCCTCAAACAAGGTAAAAACAGTGCTTTGGGGAGAAACCTTTGATTCATATTAAGTGTATTTGAACTATGTATTAAAAGACTTAGGAAGTTTCACCCTCTTGGCCAGAAACCCCATGCCACACCAGGAAGTAACAAAGCAATGACTACAGAAGAAAAGAGGTTCACTGCATTGTTGTCCAGAATAGGTTTTCCAGATACGTGCTTTGAGTCTTTTGTTTGGTAGTTGACAACCATGCCAATACGCTTGTCAAAACCTGGGGAAAGAAGTAAATAAAAGATAAATTTACAGTACTATCATACTTGAGAGGAAATCCACTACCAAGACCTCAAATGTACATGACTGCCTACAAATGCTTAGTATATGACTGTGCAGTCAAACATATATAAAAAGGATAATTAACTAGCCAATAATTATCTATTATTATTATTATTATTAATTCTAAACTATTATTCTAAACTAACACCAATAGCCTCAAAGGAGGGAATCTAGATTCTAGACTTTTAATTAGAGAGAAGCTATTTTTAAAAAATGTAGTTACTGTTTCTATGAAATCTACATATGCAGTTCTACAAATAAGAAGCGAATGATAGTGGTAATCAAAACTAAAGAGTTCTGATATGAAAGATGCTGTTGACAAACAAATGGTTAGAAACAAAGTATGTCTGTCAAAAAGAATTAGTTTTCAATGATAAACGATGTAAAGAAAATGATTACTCTGTTTGATGGTAAGTCTACTCCTCTTAGATCAGTGGAGGAACATTTGGGGAGGCACGCAGCGGGACCCAGGCCGGCCCCCACAAGGGGAGAGGGGTGGAGAGAGAGCACCACCAAGCTCCAGTCCCGCTCCGGCTCTGGCCCCAGCTGCAGCCCAGCTCTGCCCTCATTCCCTCTCCGACCCCAGGCCGGCTCTGCTTCTAGCCCCAGCTCCTCCCCTGTTCTCAGTTCTGCCTTCAGCCCAAGCTCCTCTGCTGAGCCAACTGTGCAGTAATGAAAGGGGAGGCAGACAGACAGATTCCATTACTGGTAAGGGGCGGACACAACAGGAAAAATTTGGGCACCACTGCCTTAAATGCTGAAATAGTACTCACTAACATCTCCACTTGCAAAACAACAGTATTTACTAGCTAGCTGCATGGCTTTCCCACCACCAGCCTAGCTGCTCTCTACTCTACCTTTGTATTAGCAGAGTTTTAACATTGTTTTTCATTAGCTATCACAGTGCTCTCCCTGCCACTCCACTATTGTGTGTTCCAGGAGAAATGTACATTTCTAGAAAACTGACACATGAGGTGTTTGTGTGGGGAATGAGGGGAGGCGGAAGCACCTCAAAGCAGGCCAGTACAACATATGCCAGTATTTCTCTTGTAGCTTTTGAAGATTTCCTAATGCCCAGCATGTTAAAAGATAAGAATATTCACTGTGAACTTCTGTTTTATTGTAAAGAGATTCCTAGAAACACCACAAAGACTTTTTCTTTTTTAAAGCCTGTTTGGAAAGCAGATAGCTGGCAGTCTTGTTGCCTCCTAATCACTTACTAAACTAAGGCCAAAACCAAACTTCAGTGGTGAACAGGATGAGGCTACAGAGGCACTAACTTCATGCTGAGGTAGTTAACTTTTACTTAATACGTGCTATGGAAAGCCAAGCCTCATGTTTATTTTCTAGATAACTCACCAAACCCAAGAAAAACAGAGAAAAAGACCTTCTGCTCCCCATATTAACATCTTTAGTGAAAGCCACAATCGAAACCCAAATGCACTGCACAAGGGCCACTGCCTCTCGTAATCAAGTAGTACTTGACTCTACAACTAATCCCATTCAAATCAAGGTGACTATTTGCAAATTAATGCATTACTCCACCTAGTAAGGTGGGACAATTTGGCCTTTACTTTCCTTTTACTTCTATTATCTTATCACAAACATAGTAAAGTTCTGTCATACAATATTAGACACACTTTGGTTTGATAGCAATTCAGTGGAACAAGACAGAAAAAAAGAACACAAAGTCAGTGTGCACTACTAGGATCTGACATATTCAAGCAAGGCCTGATGAAAAAATACTAATAATTTTTTTCCCTATCATACCATTTCACAAACATTTTCATGACTCGGAGGACAGCAGCCTCAGAAAATTTTGAAATGCCAAAATAAAAAAGTGGGGAGAAGAACCAAGATGGCAGAGGATAAGGATGAAGATAGGAGCAAAGGCAATTTATCTTCTTTCTGATCTCCACCATTCTATTTATCTCCCTTTGACCACTGTGGAAATCCCTCCATTCTTTCCCCATTTTAAAAACCACTTCCCCAGCCTCTCTGGAGTTAAAAGGGAGCTTTTAAGTTAATCAGAAAAATAAGCAGAAAATTTCTTACCAGTATATTGCATTGTAGCTCCTAAATATGAATCAATAATTGACCCCAGTAAACCAGCCATTGCGCCAAACACAACAAGTGGCCACTGTGGAGCAGATATATCCAGATCACTCACAAAAACAAGCTGAGTAATGAAGTAAGCCACACCTACTAGCATGCCACCAATGAGACTTGAAATTAGGCCCACTAATGTAACACCTCCATTAGTACCTAAATCAAAGAAAAAACAGAGTTGAGTTATAAACCATTTTGGAAGATGTATTAATTGGCTTTAATGGTTTACTTGACAGTGAAGACAGAACTACCCTCTCACTCCCAGAGGCTCCGTTACACTAGCCTTTGTTTCTCTAAAATTTCTAGTAGTGGCCAACACATTGTCTACACTGATGCTTTCACTATTGTTACTGCTGATGGAACTACAACCAGTGTTAGCAGTGTGGGAAATTTTGGAGAAAAAAGGCTAGTGTAGACAAAGCAAGGACTGATCCTTCCTGACTGGCATTGTGCTGGGTAGCTTACCCTGCAAAGTTGCTGCCTATGAACTACCACTTGAGTAATCAGATAACTTCAATCTCCATGGCTATTAATCCAGAAAATTTCACAAACAATAAGTTAAATAAATATTAAACAAAATTGGAAAGAAAAAAAAGTGTCAGTATTACTTAGGCACTTTAATTTTAGGGGTAGAGCGGGAGGAAGATAAAGATATCCTTCCAACCCGTACATGTAACTCTATTTAGCCAGAGTGAGTATCTACTATTCAAACTTTCAGAAGTAGTTCACCAAGATATGTTTTGCCCAAAAGATATTTAAAAGAATTATCTAAAAAAGCAACACGTTTACCAACTTACGCAAAAGGAACCCAGTGAGCATTTATGGTGGGGAAAAAAAAAAAAAGAGGCAAACTACTGTCTTCACACAATTTAGAAATCAACTTACAATAACCAACTCTCAAATTTAGGGATCTAGATTTCTTTGCTTCAAGAAAACTCAATACTATGAATTGCTTTAAGAGTTAGCAATGTCATCAACTATAGGAGACAGGGAATGGTAAGACAGTAAAGCAGGAAATGAATTGACTATTTGGTTTAAAAGTGCATTTTTATAATCTTTACATTTAAAACACACATTCTGCTACCAATTAGAAATCTTATCTAGCTTGATTTTAAAAAGCATTTCACTTCCCCTTTTTTAAAGGAAGTCAGATGACAATTACCATTCCTTATATCTATAAAATCTATCTTTAAATCTACTGCAATACGAACACACTAATGGTAGTAAAAACAAGCAGTCTCAGAATTCTGTAAGGGTTTTATCTCACAGGATGCTATCTAACCGCAGGTATGTGAATTTTTTTCATAGTAAATCTGTCAAAAAACGCATTTTTCAGGTCACTGAAACTATTCACAAAATCAGGTCAAACACCTGAAAATGAAAAAAATTGTTTTGGGTCAAACAAAATGTTTTGTTCCACCCAAAACTGAATTATTTTTTTTCCTGTTTTGGCAAGAAAAAACTGTTTCAGTTTGAACCAAACCAAAAGTTATTTTTGAATTTTTTGCTCTCTCTCCAAGCTATTTTTTTTATTTACAGGCCATGACAAACAGAATGTGGTAAATACTATGTCAACGTACTTATTTTTACCACATAAAACTTCACAATACTAGCAGAATTTGATTTATTCTTTTTATGGATATGGTTATGTTAAGGGTCCCAGACAGAAATGACACATTATTAAGACAAGAATGTATAAATCAGCAAGGCCTTACCAACTGGAACCTTTTCCCATGTTGTTATTAACCTTGGCTCACTTTTACTCCAGACACTGCCAATCTCTGAAGCCCACGTATCTCCAGCAGAGCAGGCCAAAGCTCCCAAAAGGGATAAACACATCCATGATGCAGTGTACTGCTTGGAAAAGTCTATTGGAATTTCACCTGGTCCATTTTCTATCATATATAGCAGAGCCAGCTCCGTAGGGACACCACCATTACAGAATACTTGCACCCAATTCCTCTGCCCACCTTGAGTAAAACAAAAACAAAAATATTTGAATATTTTCATCTGTAGCAGAGAAACTTGACATTCAGCCACATCATACAGTAGCAAAAGCAAATTAAAAAGCGCAAAACACAAAAAACACCCACCCACACAACTCAAAAAACATGAAAATCTCAAGTCACAATCACTACTTTTAGTTTATTACTATTAAATGAACCACTAGCAAGCACATTGCTTCTAGTCCAGGATGGGGATAAAGAGGAGAAGAACGCTTTACAGTGTTCTCTATTCTGTGTACTACTATATAATATCTCTAACTTTCAAAAGTATCAGGTAAGACACAGTAGCTATTCTTTACAGGTTGTTGGACAGTATAATTCTTCGTGTTTACCTTCTTTGAATTCTGAATCTATACGCTTCTTCACATCTTCTTTCCACTTAGTAAGTTTTGAAGAAGTAACAAAAAACATGAGCAAGGCAGTGAAGAAGCTGTAATTTGCAATTGTTAGGATAAATCCAACCACTAATCCTGAAAAGGGAGGGGGGGGGGAAATAAAGCAAGTTTAGTTCACGCAATCATCTTTTCAAAACAATTAACAGGAAATTATTTTGGAGTCTCAAAAATTATCAATTACCCCTTCATGATAAACCTACAATAAAATGACAGTGCAATTAGCTAGATCATTACTGTAGTTCCTGAAAACTGTCTACACAATTTAAAAAGAGCCAACCATTTTGACTGAAATGTTTTTGGGGCTTTTTTGCTTTGATGTTGTCCTTTAACATTCCTGAATCTTCCACTAAGTATCTGGACAGTATATGGTTTCTGAAACAGCCATCTGATATTGCCAGGAAACAGTAACACCCATCTATGCAAAATACAAAGAAAATTAAACAATAAGATGAGGCAAATGACATCTAAGTGAAAATCCCTGGATATACCCTGCCTGGAGTATTTTATTGTTTCTAGGCAGAAAGGAGACAGAGAGCTATTGTTATGTTTCCAGCCACCACTATCTAAATGCTGACCTTTTCATGACTTGGATTCTCCCTCCCCTCCCCCCCCCCCCCTTTTTTTTTTAAACATAGAGCCACCTCTTTGGATCATTTGACAGATTGCGCATTCCCTGCCATCCATTCATATCATGTCCTGATAGTTGCTAATCTTTTTTTTTTGTTCATTTTCTCTCTTGCTTTTTCTTTTCTGTCTGTTATTTCCTTTTTGCCATCCTTCCCTTTGTTGCTTTTTCACATGTTCGTTTTTAACTTTTCTCCTCCTCACTGTGTACTTTGGATTCCCTCTACTTACTCAACTGCTCATCAGAAGCCATATTCTGCTAGTAAAAGAAGTCTACTGGTGCCACCTGAGGCTCAGCTAGCTCAATGTCACTGCAGTACAGAAGCTTGGCCTGATTCTCTATATAAGTGAGCTGCTCCTCCAGTTGGTTACGGTAGGGGTTACAAAGGGAGAAGAAAAGTAAAGTTGGTGGCTTTCAAGGTATTGCCTGCCATTCTACCTGCAGATGAAGTACCATATTTGCAGTGTGTGATAAAAGAAGGGAAAATTTGGGGTCGTGCTCTTTCTCCCCAACACTGATCCTCATTTCTGCCCTGTGCCTCATGAAATGGACTAGCACCATAGCTACAAAGCTTGCATCAGAGTTTGGTAATGTTACTCTACTGTACCTTGGTGTTTCTCCATCTAGTCAAGAAAAGCAGGCTTGAACAGATCATTAATTTCCTTTTTATTTTTGGGAGGCAAGAAAGGAGCACTGCCCATCCTTCAGCAAAGGGAACCACAGAGAACAGTCTGGGTCTGTATCACATAAACTGAAGAATCAAGCAGATAGGCTCCCTCCACGTCTCAGATTGAGGGAATTGCTTTCCAGCAGCCTCCTTCCCCATACTCCTTTCACTCTTCTGGCTTAGCATGGATGAAAAGAGACTGCAACCGTCAGTCTCTCCACAAAGACTCCAGATACTGCAGAGTAAGATGGTGTATGTTATCTCATGTCTCATTGCCATTATTGTAGTGGATTTTATAGCTAAAACAGTGAGCTGTAGTTACAGGAGCATAAACTGCTTGCTTAAACAAGTATAAATGACACACAACATTAAACCAATATGAAGCCATGACAGATATTGTATGCTTACACTTATATGTTTACATTATTACTGGATTGAGAGTAGGAAGTCCTTAAAAGTGCACAGAAAAGCAAAAATTAAGAAAGGCACATTAGCTTATATATTAAATAGGTCACTTAATATTCCCAGAAAATACATACCCCCTAAAGCTCCACTGTGATCCAGGCTCTTCTTCTTAAAGCCTCGTGAAGCAATCATTAGTGGAACGACAACTGAAAAAAGCCAACGCCATGGAGAAATAGGCCGTAAAGTACCTGAGAAGTTAAAATAAAGTATTAAATAAAATATTACATACTCGTCTTCTGAAGGATAGAAAATGGTCTACATGTCAGAATAGTAAATCTTTACTAATATGCATTTACATTCTGAACATACAAATCAGACCTGCTTTATTTTCCTCACCCCTTTTACAATTCAGAAGAAAAATACTTTAACTCTCTTTTAGAGCAACACATTGAAAAGGACCTTCTCCCTTTGTTTAGTATTCACATAAATTAATCCATATAAAGAGAAAGTATTCAGTTTAGTAATAAAAACTTTACTAATCAGAAAAGGAACCAAACTGCAGGGAAATGACATAATTTTTAAATTTCTAAAAGGGAATTACAGACAGTGAAAATTAAAATTCAAAAATACAAAACTAACTGAAGCCTGATTTTAAATTTTGGTAGAATGGATGGTGTAATTGTGATTTTACAGCAAATACATAAAGACACTAACGGACTAATGACATTATGGGACCTTTTTCTTCCTAACTTCAAGTAAAGACGTAAAATAATATAAAGCCTATAAAACTTAATTTTCAAAATATTATTTTTATTATTTTTATGTAGCGATGGCAGGACTACATTTGAATAAATAAACCAATACACAGAAATCTTTCCAGTACCTTATATTCTGATCGCTTCTCTAGAACTATATGAAGAAGTTTCAACAATATATTTTATAGTACATTATGCAATAAATACAAATGATTTTGAAAAACATTTCACCTTTAACTAAAAACTTCTTTGACAAATAATCTTGGCAATTTAATAAAGTATCCTGAAGACTGGTTAAAACAAATAGAATTATAAACACCTAGAGGAACATGATGTGACAGAGATAAACCAAAACAGTTTATGTAAAGGAAATTTAGGTCTCTCGAAACTCCTAAAGTTCTTTGTATGTGTCAACACAAGAGTAGATAAAGGAGAACATACAGTTAAAATGTAGTTGGACCTTCCAAGAGCCTTTGACATTGTCATGTACAAAAAGACTATTAAGGGAATGAAATATTCATGGAGGGGGAAGTAAAGTACTATAATGGTCATGGATCAGAAACTGTCTAGATATAAAGCATGCAGTAGGAATAAATGGACAATTTTTAACTTTTTCCACTCAACATATATGAACTTTCTATACACAAGTATTCATTCATAGGGTATATTTATCTTCAAAACATCCCTTTATATTTGATCAACCTCTTATTATCTATGTATTTATTTTGTTCAAATCCTGTAGTAACCAATACATTATAAAATCTACTTGATCCTAATATAAAGCTATCATTGCTTCCACTGCAATGATTAATCATACTTTTATTTGTCTAAGCCAGTAACGTTGCGGATCTGTCCTTCTCCAAACATGAGCTATCAAACACCTGGCTGGAAATACTAATTGTGTAATAGTCCAACCTCCTTTGGACTATTACACATATAGAATCATTGTTGGTTTTGTGGTTGGCCTAATCTTGAAAATTCTAGCATTTTCCTCCAAAATACCATTACAGGGGGGTCCCCGGTACAAGTCTCCCCCTTATCCGTTGTTTCGCCTATCCATTGCTCATCAATAGGGGAATGTGTTCTGATTCACTTTGGTCCCTATCTGCGTATCCGTCATTTGCAGTACTGTACTGTAAGTTGCAAATGACAGATATCTCGATTGGGACCGATGTGAATTGGAACACGTTCTCCTATTGACGAGGGATGGATATGCGACAGATATGCATAGCCATGGGTGGGCTGCGGCTCACCCACTTAATATCCCGGCCTACCCCCCCAGCCTCAGCTCTGCTCCTGCCCCAGCGCTTGCCCCATACCGCCGCCTGGCATGTCAGCCAAGGAGCAGGGTTGGGCCCCGGGGGCTTCCAAGCTCCTGACCCTCTTCTCTGGCTGGAGCGCTGGGCGGAGTGGAGCAAGCCCCCACACCCCAACCCCACTCCCCGGCAGGAGCGCCGGGCGGACAGAGCATGGCAAGCCCCAAGTGCCAGGCGGAGCAGGTACACACATTTTTACCAGGCCCCTCTTTTTTCCAGTAGCCCCTGGCCAGAGCATCTATCACATCCCCCTCCACCACAAGACCAGCTTGGTGGTGGGGGGGGGAGGGGGGGGTGGCCAGCTCGCTCTTACCCCTCCACTCCCCATCACTGCCCGCCCACCCAAGTGTCCTCCTCTTACCTATGCCACTGCTGAACCAGCGGGTCCCTGGTATACATTGTTTCGGTATCCGTGGCCAGAGTGGATAAAAATCAATGATTTAAAAAAAAAAAAATTAAAAATTGGATTTTATTTAAATTGGATTTTTTTGATAAAATGCTTTTTGAGGAAAAAGCCTATCTAAAGATAGTTTTAATTAAGATACAGTATAGCTCAGAGATATCTCATCATGGAATGGGGATTATAAATGAGAAAAAGCAGTGCTTGGTCAGCAGAGCTCAAAGCTCTGCAGATGCAGGGGTTCTTGATCCCCAAGGGCTCAGGGGTATTACAGAGCAGGCACATTCTGCAGTGATGTATCTGAAGTCTGGCATGACATGAGTAATTAAAACATGGAAAGAGGCCTCATTTCTTGGAGGACAGAATTAGGGAAGTAAATAGATCATTAGGCTGAGGTCAGTAGGCTAAAAAGACAATGTCTGGGCCGGCTACAATAGGAGGGAGAACACCCACTGAACCATTTATTAACAATGGACAAGATAAGTTAGGACTGTAAAAAGAGGAGGTTGAGAGTGCACAATGCATGGTCAGAGCAGGCTGCAGAGGGACTGGTTCTTGCAAAATAACCAAGCCAATCCAAAAATGTGTGATGCAATGTATAGTAAATGCAATGCAACGTGTAAATGTATATAAATGAAGAGGTTTTCTGTGTAATTTTGGAGGCGTGGTACGCCCTATACCCACCCCCTACACTTGAGTCTGATCAACTTTGCATAGGTTTGCTGTATGCCAAGTTAAAGAACCTGAATGACAAAATACGGAGTCAAACGAGGTTTTTGGATTCCAGAGAACAGAATGAGGTGTTCTATCACAACTAGACAAATTATTCTGGATAAGTAGGGCCTTTCATTTTTGGCTTTTATTGTATTTAATTCTGCCTGGGAATCCAAGAAATGAGTCTGCTATGGGCAATGATTTAACTATTTTGAAAAATTAGCTTAAATGCCCTGTATTAAAACAACAATAACAAAAACAGGTGAAAATTGGTGGAAAAAAACTATTCATTTTTCTGGGTAAATACTGGGGTTTATTTTGATGGACGGAAGGACAAGGGAAAAAATTGTTCAGTAGATTAATGCTTTGGTGAATGGAATTCAATGTGGTTTGCTGCAGAACTAAAACATAACTCAAAACATGAGTTTAACAAAACAACACATCTCTAAACCCAAAATAAAACTTATTTGAATAAACAGTTTACTGTTGTAGACTTAGAACAGGGGTTCTCAAACTGGGGGTCAGGATGTTAGATCATATTAAAGTAGTTCTGTATTAAAATCCATAGTTTAAATTCCAGGGTATTACTAATTAAGAGGTCTCTTGGTTGTTAGTACTGTTTCTCTCCCGCTGTGTGTGAAAATTGCAAGCTCCTAATTGTGTTAGTACATTCTAAGACAGAGTCTGTTCTCAAAGCAATTCTTTGTAACAACCACCACTCAGAGAGAGACTCAAAGCAAAACAGCACCCAGAGACTCCTCGCCCTTTTGTTGTATTCATCTCGCTTTGTTAACAATTGTGATTAAAATAGAGATAGAGGATGTATGTGGATGGATGCTTGGTGTGGATAATAACTGAATGATCAGGGAAGTGCCAGCCTAAGAAGGCAGTGTCCATTGGCTGAAGAAGGCGTCAAGTGGAAATAACCAGGAGGACCCCCGGAGGGCAGACTGGAATCCACCCAACAGCCTCAAGAATGGGAGAACCAAAGAACAAGATAACATCTGTCAGCACGGAGCCGTCAGGAATGTGACATCTGCTGATTGATTCAGCAACAGCATGATGAAGCAATTCCCATAGACTGGCATAGGAAGACATTCCTATAAAAATGGACTCTAGAAAGTGAGAACTTTGGGGTCTGATTCTGCAAACCAACTTCCAGGAGCATCAGATGTGCATCTGACGAGGCCCTGCTCCCTCCTCATGTCCAGGCCACCTGGCCAGTGGCTTGGCATGAGCAACTCTAAGGCTGGTAACTATGATAACCTTGCAGAACCTGTGTGTTAAATGTGGTATTTTGGCTTTTCCCCTTTAATACGATCCTGCTGGTTTTTATTTTATTGGTATAACCAGGACCTCTCAGGGGGTTGCGAAGATAATACATGGGGGGTCCTGGGCTGTCAGCCTCCACCCCAAATCCCACTTTGCCTCTAGCATTTATAACAGTGTTAAATATATAAAAAAGTGTTTTTAATTTATAAAGGGGGGGGGGTCGCACTCAGGGGCTTGCTATGTGAAGGGGATCACCAGTGTAAAAGTTTGAGAACCACGGACTTAGAACTATTAGCCTATAAACATTTACATTTAATAACTGGGCCACGCCATTTGCAGCACATACACTTAACTTCATTCCTTTCTCATGGTTTTTTTTTTTTTTTTTTAAACTTTTGAATACTTCCTTGTGTTCTGAAATGTATTCAGATACAGATTTTCGTTTTCTTCCCATTTTAGTGGGAGATCTTTAAACCGTTATCTGCTGACAGCTTTAAATGTGTACGTGGTGGGTGTGAGATTCATCAGTACATTCAGATGTGCACGCACTTCAGAGCTTGTGTGCGTGCCTACTGTTTGTATCTTCTAGACCAAAGGTTCTCAAACTGTGGTCCGCGAGCTCCATTCAGGTGGTCCACGGATAGTTCCCTCTAAGGTGCGCACCTGGGTGGCCGCACACAACAGAATGAAGGGCCACCCACCTAATTAGTGGAGCCATACAGGCATGGCTCCACTAATTAGGTGCCTGGACCCTGGAGAAGAAGCACATGTAAGATGAGATGGTGGTCTTGGGGGGAATAGGTGGGAGGGAGCAGTGGGTGAGAAGAGCGGGTGGTGGGAATTTGGGACATGCATGGCTGCGGCGGCCAGAGAAAGTGGCAACTTTCCCCAGCTCCAGGACTGTGGCTGCCGGGGAGACATGGCCCTCCTTCCCAACCCCAGCTCTGGGGCTGCCATGGCAGGGGAGAAAGGACAAATCCATTGCATTAGAAAGGTAAGACCACTGATATTAAAATTAGTGTGTGCTCTTACTTGTAGAACAAAAAAAACATTATTATTAAGGTTTTTTTTTTTTTTTAAATAGGGCTTTTATCCAAAGCGCTTTGCAATAGTTAGCTAAGGGTACAAATAACATTTGGAAAGATCATTAAGTGGTCTGCCGAGACCCTCAGCAATTTTCAAGTGGTCCATGAAAAAAAAAGTTTGAGAACCACTGTTCTAGACCAAGGGTTCCCAAATTTGTTTTGTGGGCCAGGCACCACTTCCCGCAGCTCCCATTGGCTGGAAACGGCGAACCATGGCCACTGGGAGCTGCACGTGGCCATACCTGAGGATGCTCAGGTAAACAAAGGGTCTCGTGGCCCCCCAGGGGCTTACCCTGAACAAGCTGCAAACCAAGTTTGGAAACCCCTGTTCTAGACTAATACATAGCCTTTTTACTTCAACAGGCAGCTTTGCATATATACACAGACTAACGTATTATCATAATACATATATCTCATGCAATGTATTGTATTTTCCTAATAAAACAAGTCATTTTTATATGAATGACACAAAAGTAGGGTGAAAAATAGGAAAAAAGTGAATAATACTTTTTGTAAAACCTGGGATTTTTTTTGGTAAAATTCGGTTTAAACTGAAAACGAAGGAGCTTATGGATAAGGCAATTGGAAAAGGTCTCAGAGGGAATCCCAACAAATGATGCATGTCTTACGCTATGCAAAAAGATTCACAAGACAGAAGTACCCCTTCTTCTCCTCTGTACCAGAGTGCAAAGCAAGTGCTTTGGGAGATGACAGGAAGGCAGCCTTGTTGCTATGAACCTCTTATAGTATACATAGGAGAGGAGCTCCACTTGGGCATACAGTAACCCCCCCCCTTAAAGTCGTCCCGGTTATCACTGTTTCGTTGTTACATTGCTGATCAATTAGGGAACAGGCTCATTTAAAGTTGTGCAATGCTCCCTTATAATGTCGTTTGGCAGCCGCCTGCTTTGTCCACTGCTTGCAGGAAGAGCAGCCCGTTGGAGCTAGCTGGTGGGGGCTTGGATCCAAGGTGGATAGGCAGCCACCCTGTCAGCTCCCCGCTCCCCTAAGTTCCCTGTGCAGCTGCTGCCCAGCAGGCTATCAATTGCCAGCAGTTCAGCTGTCCCTCCCCCCACTGCCATGTGCTGCTCCTGCCCTCTGCCTTGGAGCTGCTCCCCGAGCCTCCTGCTTCTTGGGGGGGGGGGGGGGGGGGGGAGAGCGAGGGCTAATGTCAGGGTGTCCCTCTCCCCCTTGCTCCTGCACCCCGCTTACCCCATCTCCATAGAGCAGGGGGACATAGGACAGGGCTCAGAACAGAGGGAGCTTCCTGGCAGCAGCTGTGGTCTCAGCTTGCTGATTAACTTAACAAGGCAGTGTACTTGAGTGGGTCGGTTTACTTAAAGGGGAAAGGCGCATGTCTCTCTCACACACACACGCGGTGTGTGTCTTTGTCTGCCATGCTGTCTCCCCTCCCTCCATTCCTGCTGCCTTGTAGAGTGTGAGGCTGCATTAACAAGGAGTTAACCGTTGGAGGGCTCAGCCAATTGCTAGTTCATCATTTAGCACTAAGGCATTCCTTGGGAAATATCCCACCCTCTGATGTCAGCACCTCAACCAAGCTTCACAATCATCTTTGTTTAAAACTTATACTGTGTGTGTGTATATTATATCTTTTGTCTGGCAAAAATAAAAAAATTTCCCTGGAACCTAACCCCCCCATTTACATTAATTCTTATGGGGAAATTGGATTCGCTTAACATCGTTTTGCTTAAAGTCGCATTTTTCAGGAACCTAACTACAACGTTAAGTGAGGAGTTACTGTACTTAAGATGAAAAGGAGTATTTGTGGCACCTTAGAGACTAACAAATTTATTTGAGCATAAGCTTTCGTGAGCTACAGCTCACTTCATCAGGTGCATTCAGTGGAAAATACAGTGGGGAGATTTATGTACATAGAGAACAAGAAACAATGGGTGTTACCATACACACTGTAATGAGAGTGATCACTTAAGGTGAGCTATTATTCTCGTTACAGTGTGTATGTACATAAATCTCCCCACTGTATTTTCCACTGAATGCATCCAATGAAGTGAGCTGTAGCTCGCGAAAGCTTATGCTCAAATAAATTTGTTAGTCTCTAAGGTGCCACAAGTACTCCTTTTCTTTTTGCGAATACAGACTAACACGGCTGCTACTCTGAAACCTGTACCTAAGACGTGTAAGAAAAAGCCTAGTAATTTCCAGCATCACCCAACACAAAATTTTCTATACAAATTTGTATGGGTACTGTGCTTGCCAACTGATTTTAAATTTACAAGGCTTCTTATATTTCTTTTGAGAAAATAAGTAAATTTCCATGTAAAAACTCTTCAGTTAAATTACTAAATATACTATTACTCACAGAGTTCATACATGTGGTTAAGGACAATATAAACATGTGGCAGTTCCCTTTACACACTGCAGCCACCTTAACTCAAAACCAAAAGAAACACTGATGAATTCTTTCAACGGTATTGAAAAGTCTTTGTAATTAAATATATAGTTAGCGATGCAGATGTTGAAAGACTCTGCATGTTGTGATTCAGTTAGGGTAATAGATGGAACGTGTACAGTCACCAGACATAATCACTAAAAGGATAATAGAACATTTATGTGAAGTATTCTTTAATACTCTCCTACTACAATGATCCTAACATGTATTTTCTCTACAAGTAATAATATTGATTGAAGAAAAATCTTAACTGCAAATTAACAAAATATGATCAAGATATATTTTATTAGAGGATTGGCACATCTTGCTTCTGGAGGCCGAGCTCATTGCACACACTCCTTGTATTCCTCAGTTCCCCCCACAAGCTCCCAGGGTCACCTTCCCATTTCCCTCCATTTTAGGAACTCCATGCAGAAACCCCTCCTTCATGCCAGGGGCTCTGTGTGCCCCCTTTTCTCCCTGTGCCACTTGTCTCTGTGCCCCCCATCTGCCGCCTGTCTCTGAGCCCCTCGTCCTATGTTCCCCCTTACACAATTATTTCATTTTTTCTGTCTGGGAGATAAGTCATTCAGGGCAACCACATTTTAAACTCTATTGAATCAATGGGCAGAGCTGAGATGAGGGGTACTATGCTGGAAGGTATTAATGGCTACCATCAACCGCTTCTTTGATCTATAGACCATTACAGATCTCACTGAAGCTGACTGGTCTCTAACCACATGCCAGGAGCCTTCATGTGTCCTCCATTGGTTTTTCAACTTTCATCAAAATCCATAGGGTCCAACTGATGACTAGAACATTCTCTAAAAATTTGGAGTTGACAGGAGGCAGTATGAAAAAGTTATCATTTACTAACAGAGACAGAGAGACGATGGGGGTTCAAGTTGAGCATAGGGCTAAGTTTTGCTCAGCCAAGTAGGCTGGCCACGGACTTACCATAGTATGTACTTGCTGTCATAGACACAATCCAGAAAGATAACGAAATACAAATAAGCAGGCTCAAAATGACAATATTTGTCATCATTTTGATAGATTCTTTGTAATCCTCCTGCTGGTATGACATGGGAATTCAGAAGACAATTACCTATGGGAGGAAAAGATCACATACACAATTTCAATTAAAGAACCATTTTTGTTAAAAACAAAGTTTAATGCAGGGGCTGTGGCTTGGGCCGTAGCACTGGGGGACCATTCCTCAGATCCCTGCTGAGTTAAAGACAACTACACTCCCACATGGCAGCGCCCCCCACCCCCCAACAGGGGAGCCTCTGGAAACTAACCCAGCAAGAGGGAGCCTCTCCCAACGCGCACACACAAGGGACGCCAAGTCCATGTCACCACCGAAAGGAAAGAGGGAAAGTCAGAAAGGGCAGAACAAGTTTGTGACAGCCTCCCACCTCCATGGAGCGTGTCGGGTGGGCGGGCCCTTCCCCGTACGGTGGAGATTCAAGGGTGGTGGTGTGGGGTCTGCGTGAGGGGCTGGGCGGGTCCTTGCACCTTGCACAAGGTGGCGGCCCGGCTGCGGCGGCGCCTCTAGGCCCAGGTCGGCGCAGAAGGGGGGGGAGGGGGGCACTCAACCTCACCCTCTGCCAGGCACGGCGAGCTCGCTGTCCTGCCCCGGCCGCTGGGCGAGCCTCATGCTTGGCCCCCGCGCCGTCGGGCACCAGCGCCGCCAGATCGACCCCGGCTCCGCGCAGCCTCAGGGCTCCGGCCGCCACCCAGCCGCGCATGCTCCGTGCTTCCTGCCCATCTGCGGCCGCTCAGGGAAATACTCTCCGCCGCTCGCGCAGCGCCGTGACAGCGTGGGGGGGGGGGGGGGGCCGCGGGGAACTGAGCCCCCATCCCCCACCGAGCCCGTGAGAGCGGGGACTGGCCCTTCCCCACTGGCTCCGTGCCCCGCCATGCCTGGGACAATGGGTTCCGACCCCTCCCGGAGTCCCACCGAGCACGTCTCCCCACACCTGTGACAGCAGAGACTAATCCCCCCTCAGAGCCCGCGCCCCCTGCGTGACAGAGGGGACTGACCTGCCCGCCGAGCCTATGCCCCCACCCCTATGCCAGGGGGGAGTAACGCACCCCCGCACATCGAGCCCATGCTCGCCATGACTGTGGAACTGAATCCCACCCCCACCCCATTCCTGCCCGCCCTTGTGGCAGTGGGGACTGACACACCCCCACCGAGCCCATGCCCTCCACACCCACCAGTGACAGCGGCGACTGCCCCCCCTAATCTCTCTGACAGCAGGACTAACCTCACTCACAGAGCCCATGGCCTTCTGACAGCAGGGACTGCCCGTCAAGCCTGGGCTCCCTAGCCTTGTGATAGCAGGATCTGATTCCCCCCCACTGAGGCCAGCCCCCACAACTTCCAAGTAACAATGGGGACTACCCACCCCACTGAAACTGTTCCCCCCAAACTCCTCAGCAAGCTGGGGCTTCTTCCCCCTGCGCCAGTGTTCCCTTCCCGTGAGTTACAGCTTGGGCTCTGGCCCCATCCCCTCCTTGAGACTAGAACTGAGACATGGAGCTGTTTCACCCCACTCCAGCACAGAACCTGTGACTGCCTCCCCACTCTCTTTGACTAAGCATCAAGTCTGTGCCTCCATCAGTCTCTTCAGTGAGAGCTAAGGCTGTGCTCCCCTCTCTTGTACTGACTATATGCTCTCCCATCCCCTCTATGAGAGTGGCACCTGGGGCTGTCTCTCCCACCTCCACACTGAACATCGAGTATTTACCTTTCCCAATACTTCAGTGAGAACCAGGGCTGTGGGCCCCTCTCCTTGTGATGCGCCTGTACTCCATACTGTCTCCTCAATGAGATCTCCCTCCATGCTCAGACCTGGGCTGCGTGCCCCATCCTTTGCAGTGATTATTGATTCTATGCCCAACCCCTGCTCCAGTCACTAAGCACCAAGTCTGTGACACCACCTACTTTACACATTCCCACTCAGTCAGTTCTGGGCTGGTCAGTACTGACTGTACAATTTGAAGCCAATGATCTCTAGAATTCCATATATGATTTACATTATGAAATAATCAATCAAACAATCAAAAATTAATAGGTAACAATCTCACTTACCAATTCACAGAATAACAATGACAGGATGATGGCATCAACATAAGGATTAGAGCCTGAAATCATGGGGGTAGTAGTGATATCTCTAAATGTCCTGAGTGAGATTTTAAACTTGTTGAAACACAGCAAAATCCTTCAGCATCAGAGGCAGACTTTAACACCGCCTTACAATTAGCTTCAGCTGAGTGCAGACCAACCCAGTCTGGCAACTTTTCTGAGTACATGCCAGAATTGTTTAGAGGGTGCCAGACAATCAATGAAGAAACCAGTAAGAGTTATTAAGAGAGGTGCTGTGTGACCACAAATATTGTGTGGGTGGAAACCTGGCTATGAGTGCATCTGACTCCAAGTATCAGAGACTTTGTACATCCACAAAGCAAAGAAAGGTATGAAATTCCACAGCCTTCTGTATATTCTCCTTCCCCTTTGGGGCAGATAGCCATCAAATGTACAAGATTTTTGGGATCATTCTGCACAATTCTGACGTATCATTCAGAGATTCTATATTGTTATATACACACCCCATATAATGAAAGGCCTATATCCCACAAATACTTATACAGCTGAGTAACTATAAGCAAACAAAAACAACAATGAGTCCTTGTGGCACCTTAGAGACTAACAAATTTATTTGGGCATAAGCTTTCATGGGCTAAAATCCACCTCCTCCGATGCATGGAGTGAAAAAAACAATAAGCAGAATATATATTATAGCACATGAAAAGATGGGAGTTGCCTTACCAAGTGGGGTGGGGGGGGGCGGTGTCAGCGCTAATGAGTCAATTCGATTAAGGTCGAAGTGGCCTATTCTCAACAGTTGACAAGAAGGGGTGAATACCAAGAAAGGGAAAATTACTTTTGTAGTGCTAACAAGGCCAATGCAATCAAGGTGGCCCATTTCCAACAGCTGACAAGAAGGTGTGAGTATCAGCAGAGGGAAAATTACTTTTTGTAGCTTATATGGCAGAGGGGCATTGCTGGCACATGATGGCATATATTACATTGGTAGATGTGCAGATGAATGAGCCCCTGATGATATGGCTGATGTGGTAAGGTCCTTTGATGGTGTCCCTTGAATAGATATGCAGACAGAGTTGGCAACGACCATGTACATTGGCCAAACCAGAGAGTCTCTATGCAAAAAGAATAAATGGACACAAATCAGATATCAAGAATTGTAACATTCAAAAACCAATAGGAGAACACTTCAATCTTCCTGGACACTCAATAACAGACTTAAAAGTGGCAATTCTTCAACAAAAAAACTTCAAAAACAGACTCCCAACGAGAAACCGTAGAACTGGAATTAATTTGCAAACTGGACACCATCAAATTAGGCCTGAATAAAGACTGGGAGTGGATGGGTCACTACAAAAAGTAATTTTCCCTCTGCTGATACTCACACCTTGTCAACTGTTGGAAATGGGCCACCTTGATTGGATTGGCCTTGTTAGCACTACAAAAGTAATTTTCCCAGCTAAGATTGGGGATCTTCTGGCAATAGTTGCAAGAGCTCAGAGGTTCTTTTGTTGTTGTAGAGATGGAGGAATAATTCAAAGGCTGCTTGCAGGCCTTTCTGCTTTGTCTACACTAGGGGTCTGATCCTGCAAATATTTACACGCATGCTTAATTTAATTAAAGTCTATAGGACTATTCTTGTGCTTAATGTTAAGCTCCTACATAAGTGTTTACAGCATACAGGCTCTGGTAATTTTAGTGAAAAAATTACCACTGATGCCACCATCAGGTCAAGTGTTTCAGACAAGACTCTGGTGACATTCAGCCTATTTACAACTCTATTTTGTGGGTATAAAAGCCAACAGCCATTGGAATCTTCTCTGCACTACAACTCCCACCAGTGCTAACGCTGGTGTAGCTGAACAGGTTGTAGTGTTGGTGTCTCCGTCCCCCCAAAAAATCCCTTGTGTAAACATGGCCTTATTTGCAAACTGTCTGAAATAATCAACAAACAGCTAACATGATTGTAGGGTTAAACTGATAAAAACAAAACAAACGAGGCAATTGTTTAAGGACCACACTGAACTAACAATGCTAGAGTTCATGCATACAAATACTTAACAGAATCTAAATTACCTAACTTTAAAAATAAGGCAAGATCAAGCTTATTCAGATCACTAGCCTAATAAACCATTGCCTAGTTAGTGGCAATCAACTCCATAATTTATTCATTCCAATATGAATTTATCTATCTCCAATATTATTTTTGTTTGTAAAATATTAAAGTTAGTGGTAGCATACTGAAAAGTTAAGGAGAGTTACTGTTGGAGCAAAAGGGTGTTTGTTGAGCTGTGCTCATCCTGAACAAAAGACTGTAAAGACTGGATCAGCTATCCAGAAAGGTTTCAAGTTGTAATTTTACCTGATTATAAAGAAGGTTGGAATCACTAATTCTGTAATGATGATTGCACATATATTCACCTTCTCTTTCTTTCAGTTTGTGGGGCTTTGGTCCATAATCTGTCAAAACCTTATTTGCTTTGCCCCAAGCATCTTCAGCTATAATAAGCCAAAATATATGCCTGTTGGGTCCAGGATTTAGAGGTAACTTGTATAACACACATGAAGCAATATGATCAAGATTTTTAAAAAATAGGAACCTAAAGCTAGGGTCTTTTAGACATCTCAATAAGTAGCCAGATTTTCAAAAGTGCTAAGCACCTAGCAGCTTCTAACGAAGTCAACCCAAATGCTAACTTTAGTGTCCTGTTTTTTTTTAAATCTTGGCTTGTGTTTTTATTGGCACCTGCAAAAATGATACACAAGTTCTGGATCCTGAATATGGAACTATGCTTGAGGAAATGGGATTATATATTTTAATTAACGATTATAGGACAATACAACATCAGACATATCAAGCAAACAGCACTAAACAGTTGAGAACAAATGGTACTCATCCCTGTAGTTCCTGACCAAAGAAGAGATAAACCTTTACTTCTTCTATACTGTTTTGTTCTATGTTGTTTTTAGACTTTCTCACTCCATAATTATTGTTCTTATTCAATACAAATTTACACTACCTTTCTTATGGGCAAAGATTTAAATAAAATATAGTTAAGTGCCTTCCATGCTCAGTACACAGTGTTCAACACCTAATAACTAAATTTCTATAAATCTAAGCAGCACACATTACTCATTCATGCTTGTAAAATTTATAATCTATATATTTTTAAATAAACCGTGAGCCATCCAGTGCCAAAAAAGCAACTAAACAATTTTCTTAATGGTTTGGAAATAAAACCTAACAGGCCTGAAAGCCTTTTCTTTCAACTTTCCTAAATAAATGCCCCTCTCGTCTAAGCAACATCATGAAAAGTTTCAACTAAAAGCTATCTTTTAAAAGAAGGTGTATGCAACTGAAAGCAAAATTTTAGAACTGAAGGCCTTTTTATCTTCAGCTACAGCACTCCAATCACAGCACTATAAAACAAAACTGGTTTTGAGTCTAGAAGTTCCTACACTGCAGTACCATAATAAGAAAAAGGAATGGATAAAGGAAGTAGGATGTCTGGAGATACTAGCATACTACTGTACACAGTATATTAATCACAATACACTCATCTACATTCTGGGATTTTTGCAGATAATTTTAGAAATATTTCAGGATTTGGCATTTTCTAATGTAGGTTTGTAATATCAGAGCATAAAACGTCTCCTGTACCAGAGAGCTCTTGAAAATAAATTTTGTTTTCTGCTTTTTTCCCCCTTCCCCTCCTTTCTAACACTCTAATATAGTATTTTTCATCTTCTTTTCTTCATCACTTCTCAAAGTAAATTCATATCCATGATATCTCTGTTTCTGAAAACACATTGTTTGTATCACTTTTCAGGTTCTTTCCTTAGAGCTGTAACATTGAAAGGGAACACTCTCATTATAAATTAGTCAATTTTTACCTGGTTTTGGGTGTTTTTAAATAACAGGAACTATATTAGTTTAATCAAGGAATAACAGGAAGACCAGGGGGAACTGGAAACCTTAACCGGTGAGTTTATGCCAATTAGGGTTGGAGCTGGGTCTATATAAATACAACTCTAGGCCTGCTAATATAGTTACCTTGGAATTAGTTTGATAGTAAAGATCAGAAAACTTGGACTGTTCTTAATTATTTAAGGTGTTTGGTAGTTCTGTGTACATTTTATTCATTTTTACTTAAAATATATCTGTATTATCTTGTCTTACAGAGCAAAACTTTATAATTAGGAATGGTCTTGTACATTGCTTTTATATTTCTTGTAACCCTCCATAAAGGCAATATTGATGGTTGGTTTTATTATTTAATAGAAAGTTATCAACTTAATTTGTTTTTAAACAATGGACTTTAAAAATCCATGTGTCCGATAGAGCACCCTTTAAAAGTGTAGATAGAGCACCCTTTAAAAGCACCTTTAAAAAGCACCTTTTACATCCTGCAAAGTGGAACTAGGCTGGTGAGAGCCAGGATAAGACCTTATGCTTGTGTGCAGAGTACTGGTGTCTGGGAATTGGACTACAGCTGCACAGCACATAGACCCCCAAAGTTACAGGGCAGGGGGTGATGGAAACCCTTTTGTCTGGGTGGAGCCCAAAACATCATAGATGCATAAGTAGTTTCTTGTGAGAATAAGTTGGGTGCCTGCCTAAGTCCACACATAACAGTCAGAGGAGGAGGAGGAGGAGCTGCCATCACCCAATGAATAACTTTTAGCCCAGTGCTTAGTGCAGTTGCCTGGGATGTGGAAGACCTGGGTTCAATTTCCCTCTCTGCTGGAGGGGAAAATGGATTTGAACAGGATTCTCCTATGTCTCAAGAGTGGTGTTCAAACCACTGAGCTGTGGGATAGTCTCATGTAAGAGAGCTCCCTCATTCTATCCTGGTGAATCTGTTTCATCATGTATAAATAATTAAAGAAGCATTAGACCATGGGAACTGGTACCTAGGTCATCCACATAGACACCCTAACCACCAGGCTATAGAGTAGTCCTGGGGGAATTCTGCACCACTGCGCACACGCAGAATTCATGTCCCCCACAGATTTTTTCCCCACAGAAAATATATTCTGCCAGAAAGATGCTGCAATTACACCTATCACCCACCAGGAGCTGCTGTAACACCAGAAGAGAGGGCAGCTAGTTCAGGGCCAGAGTGGCCAGCCACGGAGAGGGAGGGGGCAGTATCTGCATTCCACACAGTGCCCTGCCTGCAGGACCAGGTGAGGAGACATGGGATATGGGGCAGGAGAAACAGAACAGGGCACATGGGGCTGCTGGAGGGTCACATAGACTGGGGTTCAAAAGGGCTAGTGGGGGGATAGACTGGAGTGGGGGTTAGTGGGGTGACAGCCAGGGGTGAAAGTAAAATGTGTCTTTTACCAGTATAGGGCCTGGTAAAAGACACATTTTACTTTCACCCCTGGCTGTCACCCCACTAACCCCCACCCCAGTCTATCCCCCCACTAGCCCTTTTGAACCCCAGTCTATGGTAAAAGACACATTTTACTTTCACCCCTGGCTGTCACCCCACTAACCCCCACCCCAGTCTATCCTCCCACTAGCCCTTTTGAACCCCAGTCTATGTGACCCTCCAGCAGCCCCATGTGCCCTGTTCTGTTTCTCCTGCCCCATATCCCATGTCTCCTCACCTGGTCCTGCAGGCAGGGCACTGTGTGGAATGCAGATACTGCCCCCTCCCTCTCCGTGGCTGGCCACTCTGGCCCTGAACTAGCTGCCCTCTCTTCTGGTGTTACAGCAGCTCCTGGTGGGTGACAGGTGTAATTGCAGCATCTTTCTGGCAGAATATATTTTCTGTGGGGAAAAAATCTGTGGGGGACATGAATTCTGCGTGTGCGCAGTGGTGCAGAATTCCCCCAGAACTACTCTATAGAACATGAAAAAATGGGTGTTATCATACACACTGTAAGGAGAGTGATCACTTAAGATGAGCTATTACCAACAGGAGGGGGGGAGGGAGGGGGGAAACCTTTTGTAGTGATAATCAAGATGGGCCATTTCCAGCGGATAACAGGAATGTCTGGGGAACAGTGGGGGGTGGGAATAAACATGGGGAAATAGTTTTACTTTGTGTAATGACCCATCCATTCCCAGGCTCTATTCAAGCCTAAGTTAATTGTATCCAGTTTGCAAATGAATGTTGGCCCAACTTGATGATCACTTTAGATAAGCTATTACAAGCAGGACAGTGGGGTGGGAGGAGGTATTGTTTCATGATCTCTGTGTGTATATAATGTCTGCTGCAGTTTCCACGGTATGCATCCGATGAAGTGAGCTGTAGCTCACGAAAGCTCATGCTCAAATAAATTGGTTAGTCTCTAAGGTGCCACAAGTACTCCTTTTCTTTTTGCAAATACAGACTAACACGGCTGTTACTCTGAAACTTATACCATGATGGCTACTGATAATGGCTATGCAGAGGGCCAATGATTACTGATTTTTATTTAGATTTAAACAAAAACCTTTAAATGAGTCAGAACCATTACATTATATACATCACTAACTTATGTGAATACATGTTCGTATTACAGCACACCCTCACCATAAAGCCCTTCATAATAATGAACCTTTAGATATACAATGAACCTGGTCCCTGGATCCCACCTCGAGCTGATGGTTACTCCAGCCCACTCCTGTGGGCTGACCAGTCCTCCAGCCCCCACCGCACTGGAAATGAACTAGTAGGTCGGGGGATGGGATAAACAGGAGCTGTATCCTGGGGAGACTGAAGATACTGTGTAACCCTCCGAGGGAGAATATAAGAGCTGCCATACTGGGTCAAACCATGGTCCATCTTGCCCAATATAGTGTCTCTGACAATGACCCATTCCAGAGCTTCAGGGGGAGTTTACAGAGCAGAGCAATTGAGGAGTGACCCACTCCTGTCCTCCACTCTTGGCTTCTGGTTGTCAGAAGTTTAGGATTGCCCCAAGCATGGGGTTGCATCCCTGGCCACCTAGTTAATAGCCATTTGTGGACCTATCCTCCATGAACGTATCCAGTTCTTTTTTGAACCCAGCTATACTTTTGGTGATCACAACATCCAATGGCCTTGAGTTCTACAGGGTAGTTGTGCATTGTGTGAAAAAGTATGTCCTTTTGTTTGTATTAAACCTGCTGCTTATTAATTTCATTGGGTGACCCCTGGTTTTTGTATTGTGGGAAAGAGTAAATAATGCTTCTTCTTTGAGTAGCGTCCCTATGGGCGCTCTACTTTAGGTGTCTGTGTGCCCCTGCAACTCTAATCGGAGATTTTTGGTAGCAGTGTCCAGTTGAGCCCGGGGATGTGCTCTCCCTCCCTTGTGGTCTGCCTCGAGGCTATTTAGCACTGCATGGGTGAACCCCCCTCACTTCCTTCTCTACTGCCTTTGGCCTCTGACAGAAGGAGCAGTTGTCCCTTCCTTATCTGTGTCGTTAGCATAAGTAGTGTTTGTTTTGTTACCTTTGTTCTCCCTAAAAGTACTCAGGCTAGTGTTTTATTTATTTTATTCCTTTGGTTTAAAAAGAAAAGAGAAAACGGAAAAGAACCTCTCTTTCCTTCCCTGTCTGGGGGCATTCTTCTCCCCCCCCCCGCATCTATTAGACTCATAATTATTTTCTTTTTAAGTTAAAAAAATAAAATAAAGACGATGTTCTTGTGCATATTCCTCCCTGCTAGAGGATGAGAACCCCCTGCCCAGGGGCTTGCCCGGCTCTCTCTCCTCCAAGCGGTGCCTCTCCTGCCGGGAGTCAGTTCCTGTAATGGCCAGACACTCCCTGTGCCTGGGAGACCCTCACAGAAGTGCATTACCTGCCACACCTTAAACTGCAGCCACACAGGAGCTGGGAGCTGAAGTAAAAATTCCTCCCTATAGAGAAAACACTTCAGTCTGCGGGGGACTCCGGTGGGTGTTGACCCCGGCTCATCCCCGGAGCCTTCACTTCAAAAGGGGTTGAGTGGTGGAGAGGAGAAGAGAAAGAGAGAAAAAGAAGAGGCCACCAGCAGACTGCCCCTGGAAAGGCTCCTCCGAGCAACTGGCCAGCCAAAGGGGTGTTCCCCAGTGCGGCCATCTCGGCACCGATCCCCGAGCAACTGGCCAGCCAAAGGGGTGTTCCCCAGTGCGGCCATCTCAGTAGGACAATACCAGCAGAGGAACCTCCTGCTGTGAGCTCAGCTTCCGCTCCCCTCCCCACCAGACGCTCTGGAAGCTGAAACCTGAGAAGGGGCTTCCTGCTCTGAGCTCTGCTCTCCACATGGACAAGGGGCTTCTGTAAGCCCTGTGCTGCTCTGAGCTCTTCTCTGGGCAACTACTGCAGTTACCGTACCATCTCTAAAAGAAGTGACACAGAGAAGCCCTGCTGTCAGCTCTGCTTTGGATAAGGGAGGAGGACAGTTACCACTAAGGAGAGGGGACAGTTACCGTACCATCTCTAAAAAAGCAGCATAGAGAAACCCTTTGATACCAGATGCAACAAAACTCCCATCTAGGAAGTGTTTTGCACATTCCCAACCATTGATACCGACTACAGACACTCCTCTGGGGTTCCGGATGAGCCCATGGTAACACAGGTACTCCCATACTCTGGAGACCTGTGGCTTCAGTACCCAGGGAGAGACAATTACCATACCGTCTCTAAAAAAGTGGCACCAACAAACTTTTTGTACTGGGCAAAACTCTCATTTAGGGAGTGCTCTGCCCATCTATCGGTACTGACAATGTACCACAGGCCCTCCTCTGTGGTACCAAATGAATCCATGGTACTGCATGAGCTCTGGTACCATGGAGACCTGATGATTGGGAAAGAACCACAATTCCCATTACTTGGTACCAGGACTTTGGTATCGAGCACATCCCGGCACCCAGAATCACTCTTAGCACTGGGCTGTATACTGCCAATATCCCAGTCAGCGGTACCCCTACCCACTGAGGAATCTGACACTGGCCAGGAGGAGACATTCCCTGGCCCCTCAAGGTGGCCCACCACCACACTACAAGGGTCATCCCCAATTCCATCACGCCAACCGCCCGTGCCTGCCTTCCTGCCTATCCCTCCCAAGGCCATACTGTAACTCTTCGGGTATATACACACACACAGCGCGACCGTCTCCGTTGTCTCTCGGAGAGTCCACCAGATGGTTTGCTACAGCCTGGCACCTGAGACAGGGCAGGAGAGCACCTGAGCCAGGACAGGAGAAAGCCTTTTCAGAACAGGAAAGAAGGGGGAAGGGGAAAAAAAAACCCACACACCTGAAGAGGAAGCTACCACTTCAGCACACTTCTCCACATCTCTCCCAGATGAGACTGTGCTGCCCACCCCTCATCACTAGGTGAAGATTTAAGAACTTTCTGGATCTTACCAAGAGGGTGGCAGACGAGCTGCAGATTCCCTTACAGGAGGTGGCAGATACACATCACAAGTTGGTGGAAATTCTGCACACTACCTTCTTATCTAGAACTGTCCTCCCAATTAATGAGCTGATTCTAGATCCTACCAAAATCATCTGGCAGAGCCAGCCTCCATCGCACCAACCAGCAACAAAGTGTAAACAAAAACAACCCTACATCTCTACCCAAAGAGGCAGACTTTGTTTTCAACTTCCGCAACCCAACTCCATCATAGTGGATGTGGTTAGTGCATGAAGCAAGCAACATAATGCCAAGTCAACTGCATATGATCAGGCTTCTCAAGATGGCATATTCATCGACAACATTACTGTTTAGAGTAATAAATTACCAAACTGTCATAGCCAAAACAATTTTGTTAATCTTGGGAAACCTAGGATGTTTCTGAAACATTACTGGAAACACAAAAAGAACAGATTCAGACCATTCTTAGAGAAGGTCAGTTAATAGCGAGACCGGACCTAGAGACACCACTGGATGTAGCTGTTACAGCTGCCCGCCCAGTCTCCATGACTGTGGTACGGAGGTGGGTTATGGGGTGTTTTTTTGTTTGCTACACCTCTCTAGATTGCCCAAAGAGCTACAGACTTCCAATTTGAAGGGCCAAACTCTTTGCAGAGAAGACAGATTTTCTCTCCACATCCTGAAGGATTCTCGGACCACACTACACTCCTTAGGAATCTGCATTGTGGAACAGAAGAGAAGATATACCTCTCAGTGACACCACAGATCACAATCTTCTCAATACTCACCATCTCTGTGCTGTTATGAGCCACAGTGTAAGAGGCCCAGGGCTCAAAAGTGAGAACAGTCTGCACCCCAGTCCATGACCTCTAAAACTGCCTTTTATAAGCACTTTGATGAGCTGGTCGGGGGCCTGAACAATGATACCTTACAGCATCAGCTGCCATCTATACATCTGTCATGCCACTCAGAAGTCACCTTGCCTTACTTCACAGCAGTTAGGACCAGGTCTAGAGCAAAGAAATTGATTTATGGCCCTGAACCTACAGGGTGCCTACTTCCATATCTCAATACAACCATTGTACAGAAGATTTCCTACTGCTTATCTTTGGGGCAGGATCATTATAGGTATAGACTGCTCCACACAGGGTAGTCTCCAAGGTTCACTTCATTGTAGTGGCATACTAACCCCGATACAGTGACTGGACTTTATCAGCACCAACCTGATGCAGTACAAGCAAGAGCGCTCCTCTCACTACCCACTTTCACCACCCTGGGACACGTCTCCCTAATATGCCAGGGAGCTCACCTACACAACAACAAGGTTCAGGACAAATGGCCTTCCACAGAAATGACCTTCCATATCACTCTTTTGGGGCTAGGGGCTGTCAGGAGTGCCTGTGCACAAACTCTGCCTTTCATCAAAAACAACACACAAAGGTTATGATGGACTTAATGTGACCTGTATGTTTTGTACAAACTGCCAAGGAGCTGCCAGATCTCCCTCCCTCTGCAAGACAGCATTCAAACTTTAGAATTGATGCACCCATCACAATGTGCTCATCTCAGTTGTCTGTCTAGACGGGATACAGAATGGGATAACCAACGGTCTCTGTTGGAATTTTCTCATGACAATGAGTGTATACTGAATTCATAGGTGCTTCAAGATATAGCCACCCTTTGGTGAAACATTCACTGGCAGTTGCCCTCATCTTCCCAGCGGACAGGGCCCACTTGTATGTCTTTTCCCAGTTTCCTACCCTATCCAAGATTCTGTTGAAAATTGAACAAAACAAAGCAAGAGTTATTGTGATTGCCCCTCTTGACTATGACAAGTCTGGCTCCCTTACCTGACGCAGATGGCAATATGGCCTCGTGTTCCTCAGACGTCAGCCAATTCCTCACCCGCTCTCTCAAAACAATGGGCTGACCCTTCACCCCAACCCATGGGTCCTCTGCCTCCAGGCTTGGATCATTCTTTGTTCCAAGGCTAAGAAGCAGAATGCTCTGACAAGCTGAAACACATGTAAACTCTCACTCAGCTTCTTTAAGGTACATCTCATGGCAAAAATGGCTTCCCACTTGGAGTTTGCTCAACCACTAATGCATAGACTCTTTAAGGGCATTCGGACTCTCTTCCCCCTTGTGACATCACCCGCTCCAGCCTGGGACTTTAATCTAGTTCTTAGGGCTTGGACTAGACCTCCCTCCAAGTCCAGGGCAACTTATTCTCTCTTACACCTGTCCATGACGACAGCATTTCTAATTGCCATCACCTCAGCTAGGCACATAGGAGAAATAGAGGCCCTGATGGCACACCCATCATTCATGGCCTTTGTCTTTAAAAAATAAAATAACAATAATCACTCTAAGGCCATAACCCAAGTTTCTCCCTACTTTTTCTGCACTTTCCATATGAATCAACAGATCCATCTCCCTGTTTTTTTTTCCAAAACCACATTGTGACAACTGGGAGACAATTGTGCATATCCTACATATTAGAAGGACATTAGCATTCTACTTGGACAGGACTAAGGACTTCAGGAAATCCCCTAAACTCTTCCTTTCATCCACAGAAAGATCCAAAAGCTCTGTGATATCTCCTCAAAGACTATCCAAATGGGTCTCTAGTTGCATTAATCACTTAGCAAGGGTGCAACTTGCTTCCGTCCATACGCACTCCATGAGATCAGTTCCTACCTCAATCACATTCCACAGGGATACCCCTATCTCCCCAATCTATAGAGCAATGATTGGGGCCTCTGTCCATACTTTTGCAGGACATTATTCAATTACTGAAGATTTGGCTGCTGACACCATCTTCGACTCCACAGTATTCTCTGTAGTAAAAGACTCCGCTCTGAAGTCCCAGCCTCCAGTGGTGGGTACTGCTCCGGAGTCACCTAAAGTGGAGCACCCACAGGGACACTACTCGAAGAAGAAGAGGAAGTTACTCACCTTGTGCAGTAACAATGGTTCTTCGAGATGTGTGTCCCTATGGGTGCTCCACAACCTTCCCTCCTCCCCTCTACTTTGAAGTTCTCTATAGGGCACTGTGGTAGAGAAGGAAGTGAGGGGGGTTCGCCTGTGCAGTGCTAAATAGCCTCGAGGCAGACCACAAGGGAGGGAGAGCACATGCGCAGGCTCAACGGGACACTGCTACTAAAAATCTCCGATTAGAGGTGCAAGGGCACACAGACACGCAAAGTGGAGCACCCATAGGGACGCACATCTCGAAGAACCATCGTTACTGCACAAGTTGAGTAACTTCCTCTTCTCCATTCACTTTTTCCACATCATTCATGATTTCATAGACCTCTATCACATCCCTCCTATGTTGTCTTTCTTCTAAGCTGAGCAGCTCCAAACTTTTTAGTCTCTCGTTGTATGGAAGCCATTCCGTACCCTTGATCATCTTTGTTGCCCTTTTCTGAACCTTTCTAGTTCCACTATATTCTTTTTGAGATGTGGTGACCAGAACTTGGCACAGTATTCAAAGTATGGGCACAACACAGATTTATATAGTGGAATGATATTCTCTGTCTTATTTTCTATCCTTTTCCTAATAGTTCCTTTCATCCTGTTAGCCTTTTTGACCTCTGCTGTGCATTGAGTGGAAGTTTGCAGAGAATTATCCACAATGACTCCAAGATCTCTTTCTTGGATGGTAATAGTTCATTTAGAATCCATCACTATATATATACAGTTATAATTTTTTCCCAATGTGCATTACTTTGCACCTAACAATGCTGAATTTCATTTGCCATTTTGTTGCCCACTCATCCAGTTTTGTGAGATCCCTTTGTAACTCCTTGCAGTCTGCTTTGCATTTAACTATCTTGAGTAATTTTGCATCTGCTTCAAACTTTGCCGCTTCACTTTCCAGTTTGTTAATGAATATGTTGAACAGCACAAGTCCCAGTACTCCATTGTGAAAACTGATCATTTATTCCTATCCTTTGTTTCCCATCTTTCAACCAGTTATTGATCCAGGAAAGACCTGCCTCTCATCTCATGGCTACTTTTAGTATCCTTAAGAGCCTTTGATGAGGAACCTTGCCAAAGGCTTTCAGAATATCCAAGTACAATATATCTAGATCACCATTGTCCACGTGCTTGTTGATTCCCCCCAAAAATTCTAATAGATTGGTGTGGCATGACTTCCCTTTGCACAAGCCATGTTGACTAATCAACAAATCTTGATTATCTGTGTGCCTGATAATTGTTCTTTACTATAGTTTCCACCAATTTCCACGTTTTTGAAGTTAGGCTTACCAGCCTGTAATTGTCAAGATCTCCTCTGGAGCCTTTTTAAAATATTGGCATTACATTAGCTACCTTCCAGTCATCTGCTACAGAGACTGATTTCAGTGACAATATGCAGTTCTGCAATTTCATATTTGAGTTCCTTAAGAACTCTTGGGTGAATGTCATCTGGTCCTGATAACTTATTATTGTTTAGTTTAGCAATTTGTTCTAAAACCTCTTCTATTGACACATCAATTTGGGACAGTATTTCAGAACTGTCACCAAAAAGAATGGTTTCAGAGGAGCAGCTGTGTTAGTCTGTATCTGCAAAAAGAACAGGAGTACTTGTGGCACCTTAGAGACTAACAAATGTATTTGAGCATAAGTTTTCATGGGCTAAAACCCACTTAATCGGATGCATGCAGTGGAAAATACAGTAGGAATATATGTGTATACACAGAGAACATGAAACAATGGGTGTTATCATACACACTATAACGAGAGTTACACCATTAAATTAGGCTTGAATAAAGACTGGGAGTGGATGTGTCATTACACAAAGTAAAACTACTTCCCCATGTTTATTTTCCCCCCATACTGTTCCTCACACGTTCTTGTCAACTGCTGGAAATGGCCCATCTTGATTATCACTACAAAAGGTTTTTTTTCGCTCCTGCTGGTAATAGCTCACCTTAACTGATCACTCTCATTATAGTGTGTATGATAACACCCATTGTTTCATGTTCTCTATGTGTGTATATATCTATATCTTCCTACTCTGTTTTCCACTGCAATGAAGTGGGTATTAGCCCATGAAAGCTTATGCTCAAATACATTTGTTAGTCTCTAAGGTGTCACAAGTACTCCTGTTCTTTTTACCAGAAAGAATAGTTCTGATGTAGAAATCTCCCCTACATCCTCCACAGTGAAGACTGATGCAAAAAATTAATTTAGTTTATCTGCAATGGCTTAGTCTTCCTTGAGTGGTCTTTTAACACCTTTGTTTTCTAGTGGTCCCACTGTGTGTTAGGCAAGCTTTCTGCTTCTGATATATTAATAAAAACCTGTTAGTTTTTGCATTTTTATCAAGTTGCTTCTCAAATTTTTTCCTAGCCTGCCTCAAGTGGAGGTGCTGAATTACTGAGTCCAAGAACTACTTTTTTGTGTTGCACTTTTGTTTCCCCCGGAAGGAGCAGACCTGAGAGTCAAAAAGCACCCCTCGAGCCTATAAGCCAGTGGAAGACTTACAACAGTGGGAAAATACACACAGCTGACACTGCAGACGTAAGCTCCTTGATTACATCCTGCTTAACTCTAGCTTATAGGGTTGAGGCATTCTTCAACTGGGACTCTATGTGAGACGGTGTGTCTCTATTTTGTCAAGTGTACATAGTGTGTCTAATGAATAATTGAATCATACTGTATAAACTTGGGGGAATTGCCACCTTCCCTCTCCTTGAATGGAGGGCAAATTTAGGCTTTTTCTTCATTGTCTAAATAAAGTCCTGAAAAATATCTGTCTGTGGGTGAGATTCATAGTAAGGAGTTGAGAATCTCTGCAGAATGTATTCATTTTAATTAGGCTTATTTTTATTCCGCACATTAGCTTTGCTATTTGCTATTAGCTACTTGCTCCAATCTTCCCAAATTTAGTTTTACTTACTGTTTCTATATTTTTATTTGTCTTAGTCAATGATATACATGAAGTCCAAATATTTGTGAGTTTCCAGGACATGTAATTTACTAACAGTCAAAACTTGATATAAAACAAACCCCCCACACTGGTAAGGCATATGATTTGCCCAATCTTATTTTGTAATTTAGATTACAAATATAAACCTTTACACACTCGGTATTTCTGGGGAAGCTTTTATTCTGGCTCTTCAGGTAGCAATACTGTCTGGGCCTCAATGTCCAATCCTGTAAAGTAACCCCACAATTTGGCGTTTTGTCAAGTTGCAGTATAAATCTATTTGTCAGAGAATCACAGGTTAAGGCCAGAGGAACCACCACATCATCTAGTCTGATCCATGTGTCCCACAGGCCACCAACACCACCCATACACTAAACCCAACAACTGAAAATAGATCAAGGTATTACAGCCCACAGGTGATTAGACTATTATGTGCCAGACAGAAGAGGAGATACTGAAGTGCACCAGTGCACAAGGTCCCTGCAGTGGCAGGGAATTGATTAAGTGAGACATATTCAGATAATCCTGGCAAGTGACCTGCTCTCTATGCTGCATAGGAAGGTGAACCCGCCCCCAAGGTCACTGACAATTTGATCTGGGGGAAACTGCTTCCTGACCCCACATATGGCAATCAGTTAGACCCTGAGCACAGAAGCAAGAACCAGCCAGACAAGCATGTGAGACAGAATGCTCAGTGCCACCTCAGAGTACTGTACCACCACACCAGTGTCCCATCTCCAGCTGTGGCCATCCCTAGTGCTCCAGAAGGAGACAAGAAAAAGAAGAATGCATTGGGGGAGAAGGGGAATCTCTTCCTGACCCCTGCAGCTGATTGGCTGAAGCCCTGAAGCCTGAAATCTTAGGAACCAGAAGCAACTCGCAGGGCTGACGCACCCTGCCCTCCACCGTGACATGCAACCCTGTCATACAATCCCACTCATAAATTTGTCCTGCTCTTTCTCAAAACTAATTAAGTTGCTTACCCCTACAACTCCTCGTGGGAGAATGTTCCAGAACCTCTCTCCTCTGATGGTTAGAAAACTTCTTCTAATTTCCAGGCTGAATTTGTTCATAGCCAGTTTACACACATTTGTTCTTGTGCCAAAATTGTCTGTTAGCTCAAACAGCTCTTCAACCTCCTTGGTGTTTACCCCCAATGTATTTCTGGAGAACAATCATATCACCTCTCAGCCTTCATTGTGCGAGGCTAAACAAGCCAAGCTCTTCCAATCTTCTCTCATAAGATAGACACTCCACTCCCCTGATCACCGAAGTAGCTCTTCTCTACACCTGTTGTAGTTTGAATTAATCTTTCTTGAACATGAGTGACCAGAATTGTCCAAATGAGGTCTTACTTGTGCCTTGTACAATGGCATTAATATTTCTCTCTCTACTGGAAATGCCTCATTTAATACATCATAGATCACATTTTCCTTTTTCACAGCCACATCAGAGTGGTGCTTCAATTATCCTATGATTGACCTACATATGCAGATCCCTCTCCTCCTCTGTAACTTCCCACCGATGAGCCCCCAGCTTGTAGCAGAAATTATTAGACCCTTGCACTTCGTCCTATTAAATTCCATCCCATTTCTGTTACTCCAGTCTTAAAGGACATCTAGTTCCTCTGTATGGACAACGCCTTCCAACTTTGTATCATTGGCACAAAAAGTAGAAGTGTGCTAAAGTCATTAATATAAATATTAAATAAGATCGGTCTTAAGGTCCATCCTTGAGGAACTCCACTAGTTACCAGCACTTGTGCATCCATAAATCTATAAATACTACCTTCTGTTCTGGAGCTCCTTTGCCTGCAATTTTGCTTTCTCCCTAGTGTTTTATTCTTCATTTGTTCTAGGTCTTCCTCAGTTGGCTCCTGTCTTTTGCCTGCTGCTACCCTTTAAAAGCACAGGCAGCAATAAGATGCTTGCAGATTAAAAGTAGTGCAAACAGAACAATCACCATCCCCACGCACTGTTGCTCAAAGGCAATTATCTCAATTGAGTTTTACCATTCAGGCTGAGGCCAAAAGAAATGGCTAAACTGCTCCTCTATACAGGACTTAAGTGAGGAGAACTGGCAGCAGGCACTGCAGTACTTTGAGACTTGGGGAGGCTTGCAGCAAAGGTACCTGCCATGCAGAGCTCAAACTGTGCTGGATGTGTTCGCCACCTATTCCGACAATCTTGCAAATCAGGAATCTTTCCCCACAGAATCATAATCATCATGTGTGAAGTTGCCCTCCCCTGCACCTTCTGTGTTCATTTGAAGTGTGAACTTGAGACTAAGATGAAGTAAATTTAAGACTTAAATGTTTCATAATCAGTTAACATTGTCACAAAATTCAGTGCATATGTCCTGAATAAATCTGTGCAATGTGTAGCTTTCCTGCAAAATTGTGGCTTGCCCTAGATAGGGTATGGCTACAGTGCAACTGGAGGTGTGATTACAGTATAGGTAGCTGAGCTAGCTTTAATCTAGCTGGCTCAGGGCCATAGGCGTGCGCAGCACATTGCATTAGGGTGTGCACCCAGGGAATTTTATTTATTTATTTTTTTAAAGGAGAACATTTATTGAATACTCAAATCATAAAGGACATTTTTATTCATCAAACAAACTAAAGAAACTAAAACTTAACTCAACTTAATGTTTTTTAAATTAAAAAGTAAACTTTACTTAAAAAAATACAAACTTAAAAAATGAGACACAAAATACCAAATGTTTGCTGTAGTGATAACCAGGCGTATACAAAGATAGTCGATTTTCATGATCTTTATCTTTAACCAGATAATGAGCTAACCCAAATAGGTTAAGGTTTCTTCATCTTCCTGTCCTAGAGGATGAGATGTTGCTCACCAGGTGTTATGGATTTAAATTCCTCAATCATTGTAATTAACTGACGAAGCCAATTCTCATTCAATGTACAAAATCACGAGTGAGGCGAGGCTCTGCTAGGACATTGTACTTCTTAGTTTGTTTTTTACATGCGCTAGTTTTGAAAAGGCTCTTTCATGTGAACAGCTTGTAACAGGTAAGACTGCAAAGCATTGAATAGATTTGTAAAAGGCCTGGAACATGGAAGACCGATCCAATTCCTTTAGCCAATCAAGCCTCTCGCTGGTGGTGTTCGTAGTGCTACCTTTAGGAACAGATCCGTCATAACCCCGAAGCAATCCGACATCAGCTTCCAACTCATCCAAGGACACTTTAAATTTGTTGGCAATGATTCTCATATCATCCCTGCCAATGTCTAAGCTCAGCAGTTTTCCCATTGCAATCACAATTTTACAAGTCTCCTGATCAAATCGCTGGTCAATGCAGGTAATCATGGAGTCTAGGAGTGGGGGAAAATGAAGTTATTCTCTCCTGCGCCTCTTTTGTATCAAAGTGATGCTGGGACTCAAACGCGTCATCTATACGAGTGGACTTTTTCTCTTCTTAACTGGAGGAATCGATATATCGTTCTCTACACACATTTTCACACTGTCATTGAAAATAGATTGAAAATATTCTGGGCCATTTCTCATCACAGCCAAAGAGTTACACAAGGCTTATCACCCCTGTCATTAAAGAGCCTTACTCATTTTTACCACCATCTGGAGAATAGGGTGCATCATGTGAAGGGCAAAGATGAACTTGAATGAATTTAGTTCATGGATAAAGCCCCTGGCTTTTATTTTAGCGTCAGCAAGGCAAGTTGTTTCGATAATCTCTTGTAAAGCTTGTAAAATGATGGAGTAGTTTTGTTTTACAGCAGCCACTGCTTCTGCTCTGCATGCCCATCTTGTGTTTGGACAGGGACTTCAAAGTCTTCAACTGGGATCCTACTTCTTGTGAAATCTTCTCCATTACTGCATGTCGCACAGGACTCTCCCCTCCATGAGGGCGTAAAGAGTCTGAATAACACGAAAAAAAATCAAAGACAGTTCTGTTTTGTTTACTTGCAGTGCATGCATCTTCTAGGACAAGGTTCAAACAATGCGCATAGCAGTGTACATAGGGTATTTCACTGTTTCTTTCTTCACATTTCATTTGAACTCCCACAGTACATCCAGACATAGTAGATGTGCCATCAAAACAGACAGACATTACTGATGGTCAATTTTAAGAATGCCAAGGACATCATTTAACTGGTAAAAATTGACTGAGCATCAACTGTTAATAGTGTCTGAACAGACAAAATGTTCAACTGGACTGTTTTTCATTGTCAAAATACCGCACCACAATGGACATCTGTTCATGGTGTCCTCAGTCAGTAGTGTCGTCAGCAATTATTGAGACCATTTTTCCATTTAGTGAAGACACAATCTTTTGTTGGACAATGTTGTGCAAGGCTACAATTAAATCATTTTGGATGCGATTACTCTGATAGGTAGCGTTTCAAGGAGATTGTTGCACATACTTTGCCATTATGGGATCATATTTTTGGAGCATATTGACAAGATTTAGAAATAAACCTCTCTCAAACCCCTGAATGGTCTCCCACCTTTCGCCAAACACAGAACAATGTCAATCAGTTGCTCCATTACACTTCGGTTATGGTACCGTTCTTCTTCTTGTTTAGACAGATAAGCCTGCTTGCTCTCATCCAACAATACATCAGTAGGTGTCCCTTCATTAAAACTTGACCATGAAGAACAGCTCAACACATGATTTTTTGACAGTTGGTTGTTTTAAAAACATTCATTAGCCCTATGCCAGTTTCTGAATCCCTTATCAATGAATGCTGGATCAGTGTGGCCTTTGTTTGCTGCATCATTAGAGGAGAGGAAACGGCAGTAAAAGCAAAATGCTGCGTTCTTTGATGGGCTATATTCTAACCACCTATACTTTTCATACTAATCGGACTGAAAACTTTTGTTTATTCCCTATTTTACTTCTAGGAAACATACTCAATCTAGGCTGATAAGGACCTCTAGATAATCAAGACTGGCGTTCTAATCTATTTTTTGGAATATCACAGACCGGTTCGTCAGATGGAATGTTTGATGGCTTTGAATAGGAACTACACTGACCTGAACTAAGAGACAAAGTCTGTTTCTGTTGGTCATTACTCAGTTTATTGCACGCACTGGAACTGGTGGTGGCATTATCTTCATGTAAGTTCTTAACTGAGGAGTCCGAGGTATTTGCACTACTATCAGCACATTCGTTATAATTCAGTTTGTCTGCTCCTTTTCTTATATTAACAACGAACCGATCCATATTTTAAAATTAAAAGGGGGTATCATACCATTGAATTAAAACTTAAAGCCACGGGCTTGTTATGCTATTTCAGTAGAGTACACGCAACAAAGATTACAAACACTGTAGACACTGCGCTGGGCACGCCTGATGCGGCCGCTTATATAGGTCAAAGAATTTTCTAGAATAGTAGTTGGAGGGGGAGGGGAGGACCAATGGTAATGCGGAGGGGGAGGGGATACATGCTGCAAGCGAATGCGGGCTTTCTATACATTTCTACAACATCTATATTACACAATTCGGCACTTATTGCATAATACAACTGCAAAATTAAGCATTTCTGATGGTATCTTCTAGACTGAGCACTGAGTCCCACTGGGTAGATAGAAAGATTAACCTAAATAATCTATACAGAAACCTGTGGAACCCCATAAAATTGGGTCCCTAATCCATGAACTATTAGAACTCATTTACAAAACTTTTCTTAAACATTACATTAATATATTGTCTCATACTATAGAATTAGAATTTATAATCCTTATTCCATGATGAGATATAATGTATCTATCTTTAGATATGTTTTTTCCTCAAAAAACCAATTTTTTTTTAAAGTCATTGATTTTTTATCCACCCTAACAGCTGGGCATGGTGGAGATGCGGGGGGGGGGGGGGGGGAAGGATTGGTCCCCAGCTGGAGCGATGCAGGGGCCAGGGACAAGAGCACAGTGGGGCATGGGGGGAATTGGTCACCAGCTGGAGTGAGGTAGGAGCCAGGGGAAAGAGGAGCACAGTGGGGCATGGGGGGAGGATTAGCCCCTGCTGTCTGGAGCAAGGCAGGGGCCGGTGGCAAAAGCACAGTGGGGCGGGAACTAGGGTTGGTCCCTGGAGCAAGGGAGGGGCTGGGGGTAAACTACAAGTGCAGCAGGGCTAGGGAGGGTGTAAACAGGATCCCCCCACACTCCTGCCCACATAGAGTGGGTACCTACCTTCTCCCTGGTTCTAGCCCATTCTCTCTGTCTCTCTCCGCACCAAGCTGAAGGTGGGGGTGCACTGAGTACAGGGCTAGGGATGCAGGGTCTGGGAGGGAGTTAGGGTGTAGAGCAAGCTGGGGATTGGGGTGCAGGGTTTGGCCAGGAGCTAGAATGAGGGAGGGGGCTCAGCATTGGGGCAGGAGGTTGGGGTGTCGAGCGCTTACCTGGGGCAGCTCCCATTTTGTGAGGGGTGCAGGTGGATATGTGGGCGGGAGGGCGCAGAAGCTCCCTGTTTGGTGCTCAGGGTTGGGGTGGGGATGTGTGGGGGGGTGCAGGAGTTAGGACATAAGGTGTGGGGGACTGAATTGAATTGAAATTAGGGGGGGTGTTCGAATTTACAGGGGGTGGGGCTGGTGTCAGGGCCAATAAGGGGTGAGACTGTGAGGGTGAAGGTGGGCTGTATGCACCATAGTAAAAACTGAAAAATGTTTCATGACCATTTTATTAGATTTAACTCATGTTTATAAATCATCACACAAATGAAACTTGGCTACTGAAGCCTTCTATGAAGCACTACGTCTACATCCTTCTTTGTTTCTTGTTATAATTTTGCACAACTCTGTTAATGAACTTCTTAAATGCAATGCGTTCATCTTTGGTAGCTTCTTGTGTACCCAGTACTTCCATTCCTTCAACTGATATGCTCATTAGTTCATTCACATGATCAGGCAGGAGGTGACTTCTTTCAGAATACAAAATTCTATTCAACAATGAAAAAGAACGCTTAGCTGTAGCTGTTGTGACTGGGAGTAGCAAGAGATGAATTTCTACTTCTCTCATCCCAGGAAACAGAACAAAAAGATCAGGTCGAGCCACTAGTGATGATAAAAAAGAAGTTGAAGTCAAATCTTCATTCATTCGTTGTATGATATTCCACTCTGTGTTCAAATTCTCTATTCTGTCCTGAGCACATGGCAGCCCCATTGCTGGTAGTGCCTCAATCCACTCAACTGTTGGTGTTTTATAGGACAGGCATCTGTAAAAGCTACGTAGAGGTGGAGTAGAATCTAGAAGTCGCTGTTGTAGGTTTTTAAGAATCAAGTCTGTGCACTTTTTCAGTTGTCTTAACAAACACTTCTTGTCCTCTTCACTTTAGGATTCAATATAAATGCCTTCATTAGTCAACTTCTGGACTGAAGTCTTTGCTTCTTCCAGTACTTTTTCAATGGATAGCTCTCTAATTGATCCAAATGTAGCTTCTATTGCTGGACAAAGATCTACTACTGTTGTAGCAGATGCCTGGATGGCATTGTTTAATGACCCAATTGGTTTCAACAGTAGACTTACGAGAGAGAGAATGGCAATAGTCTTCTCTGAATGTAGTAGCAAAAGTAATCCACCAGCCTCACTACTTAGATCCATCCCATCTTGGTAGATACTTTCCAAAGCCAGTAATAACGGCTGGAGTAATTTTAAGACAACAGCCAAGGATTGCTCATGGGAAAGCCAGCGGGTTTTCCTAGGTTGGACTAATTTTAACTTCAGTCCCAGTGGATCTTCTATATTTTCCAAGATAGTAAGTCTTTTTGGACTCTTGCTGAAAAAAGAATATAACGAAGACATTACATTTATAGCTTTTTTAATGTCTTTTGAAGATTCTGCAGCTCTTACTAGCGCTAGTTGGAGTAGATGGCCTCTGCAGTGTGTATAGGAGAGATTAGGGTTATAATTTTCTCTGAGCAAAGCTTGTACTCCACCGTGTCTTCCAGAGAAGTTTGCAGCTCCATCAAATTCACAAGCAGACATCTGTCTGGGGTCCAGTTGACAAGCATTTAACTCTAAGATGTGGGTTGTCACAGATGCAGCCGATGTGTCTTCTATAACTTGAACATCTAGAAATGCATCTACTGGCCTACCACTGACATCAAGATAACGTACACAGTGACTTAATACTTGATGATCATTTGCATCGGTGCATTCATCAGCCATGTATGCCAATTTTTTGAATGTGGTGAGAGAGTTCTTCACTTTTTCAACTGTTGAGTCTTTTGCTGTTACACTCCATGCTTCTAGCCAGTCAGTTGAGTTTCTTGCAGACAGATAGTGAGCATTTGCTGGTCCTGTTCGGAACCAGTGTTCAGCTTCAGGATGAACAAGTGACAATGCACTTAACGTTGGCCTCCCGTTTGCAGTGTGCGGCATCTCTTGCCTAAATAGACAGTAGGAGGCCACGGCCATGTTGGTTCACATGAACTGTGTTGTGTCTCCAGCATTCTTAACAGCCTCATTAAGTACTTCTAAAATTGGCTTTGAAAGTGGGCTTAGAAGGCTTTCTGCATGTTGGTGCACTCCAGCAGCCTGGTGTTTTGCAGCCTTTTCATGTAGTTTGTCAGCATTGGCTTTGCTGATCGGTTTGACAAACCAATCCTCCACTTTTACCAATTATAGCATTGGGAAACTTTCCTTCTTCGTAAGCTTTTTTGCAAGAGGTGCACCAGTAGCCATCTTTTGTAACTTCAATATATGGGAACACTTTGACTGACGAACATCGGGAAATGCCTTTAGGTTTTGGAGACACTGTTTCTTCAGTAGGTAGCTGTATTTGTGCTTCGGGCTGGTCGGATGTAGATATACCACTTGAACCTTCAGATGACATGTTGATATGTTCTTGATGTGTTCTTCACCTTGGTTAGTTTTTGAGGCCTTTGAGTGAAAAAAAATGTTTTTTTGTCTTTTCATTTTCACTTTGACCTGCAACCTATAAAAGAGATATGAATAAAGTAAATGTCTTGTTAGGACAATGCAAATTTAACATAAGGATAATGCAAATTACACCAAAACACATAACAGGTCTAGATTTCTAAAAAAATATAATTTAAAAAAAATTATTTAATTTAAATTGACTTTTGAAAAGTAAGCCATCATAGGATAAGAGGAAAGTCCTCTCATGGATGAGTAACTGTTAAAAGATGGGAAACAAGAGTAGGAATAAATTATCAGTTTTCAGAATGGAGAGAGATAAAAATAGTGGTATCCCTGAGGGGTTGGTACTGGGACCATTACTGTTCAACATATTCATAAATGATCTGGAAAAATGGGTAAACAGTGAGGTGGCAAAATTTACAGATGATACAAAACTATTCAAGATAGTTAAGTCCCAGGCAGACTGCGATGAGCTACAAAGGGATCTCACAAAACTGGGTGACTGTGTGACAAAATGGCAGATGAAATTCAGTGTTGAAAAATGTAAAGTAACCTACATTGGAAAACAATCTCAACTATACATACAAAATGATGGAGTCTGAATTAGCTGTTAACACTCCAGAAAGATCTTGGAGTCCTTGTGGATAGTTCTCTGAAAACATCCACTCAATGTGCAGCAGCAGTCAAAAAGCAAACAGGATGTTGGGAATAATTAAAAGGACAGAAAAATATCATATTGCCTCTGTATAAATCCATGGTACGTGCACACCTTGAATACTGTGTGCAGATCTGGTCACCCCATCCCAAAAAAAGATATATTGGAATTGGAAAAGGTACAGAGATGGGCAACTAAAATGATTAGGGGTATGAAACAGGAGGAGAGATTAAAATGACTGGGAATTTTCAGCTTAGAAAAGAGACGACTAAGGGGGGATATGATAGAGGTCTATAAAATCTTGACTGGTGTGAAGAAAGTGAAGGAAATGTTATTTAATCCTTCACATAACACAAGAACTAGCAGTCACCCAATGAAATTAATAGGCAGCAGGTTTTAAAAGAACCAAAAGGAAGTACTTCTTCACACAACAAAGTCAACCCGTGGAACTCTTTGCCAGGAGATGCTGTGAAGACCAAAACTATAACAGGATTAAAAAAAAGAACTAGATAAATTCCTGGAAAATAGGTTCATCAGTGGCTATTAGCCAGGATTGGGAGGGATGCAACACCATGCTCTGAGTGTCCCTAGCCTGTTTGCCAGAAGCTGGGAATGGGCAACAGGGATGGATCACTTGATGATTACCTGTTCTGTTCATTCCCTCTGAAGCACCTGGCCTTGATCACTGTCAGAAACAGGATACTGGGCTATATGGACCATTGGTCTGACCCAGTTTGACCATTCTTATGTAAAAAATTAATTATAATAAAAATGTTTAGTACAGAAACTCCGCAACATAATGACCTCTCAAGATAGCAACAATGTGAGATAACAACCTTGGCAAATGCATTTTAAAAATCTTGGCCTACTAGGAAACATAAGTTTCCATTCCCAGTCACAAATCTAGCATTGTGGAGCAAAGTCACTGAAATATAGTCCAACAAACAAATGTTTGTTTAACGTGCCCCTCATTTTTCCCTCCACCGCACCCCACTCACCGGTGTTGCCGTTGGTCAGTGGAGACTCAGAGTTCAGAAGTGCTTTCATGTGAATACACCTCCCAGGTAGGGGGCAAGAAGGCACCTTTCTCGTTCCTCCAGCTGCTCACTGTTTGCTCTGGCCACTGCTGTTTGTTGTGCCACCGTTCATTCTATAGCTCTGTTGCCAATGGCCCTGCACAGTCACCTTCTGCTGCCACTTGCCACTGTGACCTCTGGGAGTTGGTCTCTTGAGGTTCCACACAGCTCTCAGTGATTTCAGCTGAGCTCTCAGTGGGGGAACCTCGCAGCTAGTGCAGTCTGGGCTGTCTCTTCCACAGAAACACTGTCGCCACAGCAGGACTAATCACTTAGACCTGATCATCAGTGATTTCAGCTGCAGTGGTCACTTAACAGAACAAAAGACTATCTATGGAGCCTAATCAGCTGTCTTTAAACAATGGAGTGAGACAGGTCCCCATCCTCTCTCTTAATGACCTCAATCAACACAGGCTAAGTACAGTTCTACTGTCCTTTACTCATACAATAAGAACAAGATTTCATCCCCCACCCCCATTCAAGTGATTTGTAACCCAACCCCAGCCAAAATCTATCACTTGGGCTCTGTTTGCTGGATACCTAGGTAGATTAGGTGTGAATGTAAATATAATCTGGTCTTGAAGCCTTTCCCCACAGCCCAGCTCATCACTAGCTGTCAGGGAGAGCTCATTTAGACTTTGCTTACAAATCATCATTTGAAATTATTAGGTTGGCCAACATCATCAAGATGAATGCACCGACATTGTTATAAAAAACAACTGTATAAGGAAGCTAGTCCATGTTCATACTTTTCAAATCTATAATACTTTTTCAGATACATGTATTTTATCATACACTGTATATGCTTTTAAAGTGTTATTAATGTTTAAATTTCAATTCAAATTTCCAAACAGTCACTAAATTGGCATGTAACTAGTTCACAAAACTGGAGGGGGGAAAGGGTGTTGGAGAAATTCAGTGGGGGTATAGGGAAATCACTGGGTGCAGGAGTCAGGGCTAGGGTCATGGGGGGAGGGTACCGGATTCAGGGCAGAGGACTGGGTGTGTGTGAGGGGGGAGCAGGAGTCAGGGCAGAGGGCTGGTGTGGGGGTTGCAGGGGTCAGGGCTGGGGAGGTGGGCTGGGGTCATGGGGGTGCTCCCAGCCCTCTGCCCTGAGTGGTTCACAGCAGGGGTCTGGAAAGGATATACCCCAATTCCACCCTCTTCCGCAAGGCTCTGCCCCCGCCCTTCTCCACCCACATCCTCCTCTCTCTCCCCAGCACACAGCTGATCGGGGGCAGGGATAGAGTGAGAGGAGGAGGGGCGAGTACGCAGCATGCTGGGGGAAGAGGCAGGAGCTTGGCTGCTGGCTGCCGTGGAGCAGCAGGACAGAGCTTGGGGCACGCAGCACCACCAAGCTTCTGCCCCTGCAGGGAAGAGCCGGCGGGGGGTGGAAGAAGAGAGGCCGAGCCGGGGCCCACCCTACCCCAGACTCCCTCGCCCTCCATCTCCGGCAGTCTGGCCACCCCCCCCCCCTTTTTTTTGCGCTTGGGGTGGCCCTGATTAGGGTGTGCCTGGGCACACTCCGTGCGCACGCCTATGCTCAGGGCCCGAAGCAGCAAAGCTCGCCAGGGAGCCTTGGTACATATTTGGGCAGCTAACTGCTGCTGCTGCTGTGGCTTCACGATTATTGGTACCTGGCCTAGCTAGATTAAAGCTAGCTCAACTATAAAATTACATGTGCTGCAGTCACATCTCCAACTGCACTTTGGACATACCCTTAGTATGCAGGGGAGAACAAAATTACCACAGAGCAGCACATTCACAGCTTTATGCAGCACATCCCCACTGGATTTTTATGATTTAAACTTTTTCAGCATAAAATTCTATCAGAACAATAACTTTAATTTGTTGCATAGGTTAATGATATTCTATACCAGTATTTTGCATATCTATGACACATATGGAAATGGCACACTCTCTTTGGCCAACAATTATAAATTAGTTTTGTTTCTTAAATGATGAAAATTTTTTGTATTGTTAAGAAATTTAAAAATTTACAAAAAGGGGATGATTATTTATATATAAAAAAAGGTTTAGGCAGACCTAATTAGTAATAGTCAACTGCAGTCCAACCTGGGGCAGGGGTAAGTCTGGAAACCTTTTTCACTGTAGCAGCTCGCAGGTCTTACCTTAGGTGTGGGAGCAATGTCTGCAAGACTTCTACTGTAGCTTCACCAGATTCTAGACAACAAGGAAGTCAAGGCATGCATGAAGGAGGCGGTGGATATAATGTGTACTTAGAAGTCCAAGACACAGGATGATTTCTTACCTCCACTTGAGACTTCTGAAGAGTCAAATCAGGCTCAGGAGAACTTGTGGGAAGTCCAGGTAAAGTAAATAGCCTAAAAGCAGGATGGGCTGAAGTTCTGAGAAGTGTGCTTCTTTGCATTGCCTCTGCTGTCAACAGCCTAAAAATCCTGACCAGACTGAATATTCAATTCTTTTCTGTTTCTCTGCTATACTAAATTAAATTTTATTCACATTCTTTCAGTCACATGGAGTAGACCCATGCTGCTGTGACTCACTGTGTTATGCAGCAAAACAAGACTGGGGAAATTCAGATAAACAGGGTGGAGTCCAACACACAGCACTCATACCAAAATTGTGTGTCAATGTAATTGGTGCTTTATGGTGCTTGCTGAAAGGAACCTTAGGATCCTTTGCCTTCTGGTGCTGCTAAGACATATTCTGTCAGTGGGTTCCTGATCTTGTTTGAAGATGATCACTGACAAGAAAGTCTGTTTTCAAGTGGAGACTTAAAGTCTATAGGTCCCTTCTTCAAGTGAGAAACAGGCTCAAGAGAATGCAGTGTGGCCTTTCTTTTACCCTTTGCAAAGAAGCTAGTACCTGCTCCACAAATTCTTAATTAATATAAGACAGGTTCTAAAACTTCCTTGAAACTTAGATGCAAGCAGCAACACCACCTATGGGCATGCATGCACCTTTGAGGCAGCTGCCCTCATTAGTCATACTTGCATTAAAGGCCACCTATACCTCATGCCAGGGAAAGCCCATACCTCCATGGATTAGCTTTTTAAGCTATTAACAATCTGTGAGAAAAGATAAACAGCTATAGAGGTCCTCCTATAGCTCTACATGACCTTTTTCCATGAAGGCTTGGTAGTCCACAATGTGGACTACCAGCCATGAGCTGACAAACGTTTCCTACAAATAAATTCCAGCTTCACTGTTTAAGATTCTGGGTGAAGGGCTCTAAATTCAGCCAGCCAATTTCTTTCCCTCTAGCTCAGAAGTCAGCAAACTACGGCCCATGGGCCTCATCCAGCCCATCAGACATTATTTTCCGGCATTTATAAATGCCAAAAATATATTAATAAGCTGTGGGTCTGCAGTCTTAACTACTTCCTTACCCCTAGAATTGGTCCCTCTAGATCAGCATTGAAGCACATTTGTAAAGTGATGTTAAAAAACAAAATCTCTCTCACACACACACACACACATGTTCCTGCTGATGCTGTATCTGTTCAGTGTACAGGATTTAATTCTCCAAGACTATCAATCTGGCACTTTTCACAAATAAAGATTTTAATGTAATTCATGAGTTCAGCATGGTTTCAATTTTTATAATTTATTTTTGAATGTTTGTTCCCCTTGTTCATAAAGTATTAAAAATTAAAATACTTCTGTCAAGGTTCCTTCCCCACTCTGAATTCTAGGGTACAGATGTGGGGACCTGCATGAAAACCTCCTAAGCTTACTTTTACCAGCTAAGGTTAAAACTTCCCCAAGGTATAAACTATTTTACCCTTTGCCCTTGGACTTCCACTGCCACCACCAAAAATTTATCCAGGTTTATTTTATTAGGAAAGAGCCCAGTTGGAAACGTCTTCCCCCCCAAAAGCCTCCCAACCCTTGCATGCCACTTCCTGGGGAAGGTTTGATAAAAATCCTCACCAATTTGCATAGGTGACCACAGACCCAAACCCTTGGATCTTAAGAACAATAAAAAAAAGCATTCAGTTCTTGGGAAAAAAAAAGAATTTTAATAGAAGTAACAATAAAAAGAATCACCTCTGTAAAATCAGGATGGTAAATACCTTACAGGGTAATTAGATTCAAAACATAGATAATCCCTTTAGGCAAAACCTTAAATTACAAAAAGACACACAGACTGGAATATCCATTCTATTCAGCACAGCTTATTTTCTCAGCCATTTAAAGAAGTCATAATCTAACGCATATCTAGCTAGATTACTTACTAAGTTTTCGCAAAAAGAAAAGGAGTACTTGTGGCACCTTAGAGACTAACCAATTTATTTGAGCATGAGCTTTCGTGAGCCACAGCTCACTTCATCAGATGTTTACCGTGGAAACTGCAGCAGACTTTATATACACACAGAAATAATGAAACAATACCTCCTCCCACCCCACTGTCCTGCTGGTAATAGCTTATCTAAAGTGATCAACAGGTGGGCCATTTCCAGCACAAATCCAGGTTTTCTCACCCTCCACCCCCCCACACAAATTCACTCTCCTGCTGGTGCTAGCCCATCCAAAGTGACAACTCTTTACATAATCAAGTCGGGCTATTTCCTGCATAGATCAAGGTTTTCTCACATCCCCCCCACCCCCATACACACACAAACTCACTCTCCTGCTGGTAATAGCTCATCTAAACTGACCACTCTCCAGGTTTAAATCCAAGTTAAACCAGAACATCTGGGGGGGGGGGGTAGGAAAAAACAAGAGGAAACAGGCTACCTTGCATAATGACTTAGCCACTCCCAGTCTCTATTTAAGCCTAAATTAATAGTATCCAATTTGCAAATGAATTCCAATTCAGCAGTTTCTCGCTGGAGTCTGGATTTGAAGTTTTTTTGTTTTAAGATAGCGACCTTCATGTCTGTGATTGCGTGACCAGAGAGATTGAAGTGTTCTCCGACTGGTTTATGAATGTTATAATTCTTGACATCTGATTTGTGTCCATTTATTCTTTTACGTAGAGACTGTCCAGTTTGACCAATGTACATGGCAGAGGGGCATTGCTGGCACATGATGGCATATATCACATTGGTGGATGTGCAGGTGAACGAGCCTCTGATAGTGTGGCTGATGTTATTAGGCCCTGTGATGGTGTCCCCTGAATAGATATGTGGGCACAATTGGCAACGGGCTTTGTTGCAAGGATAAGTTCCTGGGTTAGTGGTTCTGTTGTGTGGTATGTGGTTGTTGGTGAGTATTTGCTTCAGGTTGCGGGGCTGTCTGTAGGCAAGGACTGGCCTGTCTCCCAAGACTTGTGAGAGTGTTGGGTCATCCTTTAGGATAGGTTGTAGATCCTTAATAATGCGTTGGAGGGGTTTTAGTTGGGGGCTGAAGGTGACCGCTAGTGGCGTTCTGTTATTTTCTTTGTTAGGCCTGTCCTGTAGTAGGTAACTTCTGGGAACTCTTCTGGCTCTATCAATCTGTTTCTTTACTTCTGCAGGTGGGTATTGTAGTTGTAAGAAAGCTTGACAGAGATCTTGTAGGTGTTTGTCTCTGTCTGAGGGGTTGGAGCAAATGCGGTTGTATCGCAGAGCTTGGCTGTAGACGATGGATCGTGTGGTGTGGTCAGGGTGAAAGCTGGAGGCATGCAGGTAGGAATAGCGGTCAGTAGGTTTCCGGTATAGGGTGGTGTTTATGTGGCCATTGTTTATTAGCACTGTAGTGTACAGTGCTAATAAACAATGGCCACATAAACACCACCCTATACCGGAAACCTACTGACCGCTATTCCTACCTGCATGCCTCCAGCTTTCACCCTGACCACACCACACGATCCATCGTCTACAGCCAAGCTCTGCGATACAACCGCATTTGCTCCAACCCCTCAGACAGAGACAAACACCTACAAGATCTCTGTCAAGCTTTCTTACAACTACAATACCCACCTGCAGAAGTAAAGAAACAGATTGATAGAGCCAGAAGAGTTCCCAGAAGTTACCTACTACAGGACAGGCCTAACAAAGAAAATAACAGAACGCCACTAGCGGTCACCTTCAGCCCCCAACTAAAACCCCTCCAACGCATTATTAAGGATCTACAACCTATCCTAAAGGATGACCCAACACTCTCACAAGTCTTGGGAGACAGGCCAGTCCTTGCCTACAGACAGCCCCGCAACCTGAAGCAAATACTCACCAACAACCACATACCACACAACAGAACCACTAACCCAGGAACTTATCCTTGCAACAAAGCCCGTTGCCAATTGTGCCCACATATCTATTCAGGGGACACCATCACAGGGCCTAATAACATCAGCCACACTATCAGAGGCTCGTTCACCTGCACATCCACCAATGTGATATATGCCATCATGTGCCAGCAATGCCCCTCTGCCATGTACATTGGTCAAACTGGACAGTCTCTACGTAAAAGAATAAATGGACACAAATCAGATGTCAAGAATTATAACATTCATAAACCAGTCGGAGAACACTTCAATCTCTCTGGTCACGCAATCACAGACATGAAGGTCGCTATCTTAAAACAAAAAAACTTCAAATCCAGACTCCAGCGAGAAACTGCTGAATTGGAATTCATTTGCAAATTGGATACTATTAATTTAGGCTTAAATAGAGACTGGGAGTGGCTAAGTCATTATGCAAGGTAGCCTGTTTCCTCTTGTTTTTTCCTACCCCCCCCCCCCAGATGTTCTGGTTTAACTTGGATTTAAACCTGGAGAGTGGTCAGTTTAGATGAGCTATTACCAGCAGGAGAGTGAGTTTGTGTGTGTATGGGGGTGGGGGGGATGTGAGAAAACCTTGATCTATGCAGGAAATAGCCCGACTTGATTATGTAAAGAGTTGTCACTTTGGATGGGCTAGCACCAGCAGGAGAGTGAATTTGTGTGGGGGGGTGGAGGGTGAGAAAACCTGGATTTGTGCTGGAAATGGCCCACCTGTTGATCACTTTAGATAAGCTATTACCAGCAGGACAGTGGGGTGGGAGGAGGTATTGTTTCATGATTTCTGTGTGTATATAAAGTCTGCTGCAGTTTCCACGGTAAACATCTGATGAAGTGAGCTGTGGCTCACGAAAGCTCATGCTCAAATAAATTGGTTAGTCTCTAAGGTGCCACAAGTACTCCTTTTCTTTTTGCGAATACAGACTAACACGGCTGTTCCTCTGAAACCTGTCATTACTAAGTTTTAAGACTCCATTCCTGTATTGTCCCCGGCAAAAGCATCAGACAGACAGATTTGTTTTCTCCCTCCCCCCAGCTTTTTAGAGTATCTTGTCTCCTCATTGGTCATTTTGGTCAGGTGCCAGCGAGGTTATCCTGGCTTCTTAACCCTTTATAGGTGAAAGGATTTTTCCTCTGGCCAGGAGGGATTTTAAAGGTGTTTACCCTTCCCTTTATATTATGACAACTTCAAATGTAGCCAGTTGCACAGATGTACAATTTTCCTTCAGTTGATACAATCAATGCTGGAATTTTATACAATTCAGCTTAGCACATAAAAATATTCATACAGCAAACATGAGGATGTGTAAGACAAGCAGTAACTACATTTCTCAGAAGAAAATTTCATACACCAGTTGAAAAGTGACATTTTTATTTGAAACTAGCACAATAGTTATAAAAAACATAAGCACTTTGTCAAAATGATCATACAAGACTTAAGGTTACCTGTTACATAGCACGGTGTTTAATGATTAATTACGCAGTAAGATGGATTTCAAATAAAACCTATACTCTGTTCAAAAACTAATACAAAATAAACATTTGGTTTATAAGTCTACATGACATTTTTGAAAAACAGACTAACAAGTATTGCTTTTGTTATGACATAACCTGGTCCAGAACCCATCAATAAATTGAGGTGAAGACCAAAACCTTCTTTGGTAGAAGTGACTGGAAAAGGAGAAGGTACAGACCTATAATAAAAGGTAAAGGGCTAAATATTAAAAAGGAAATATGAACAAAAGTGTATTGTATTGTGTCCCTTCTTCAAAAGCTCATGCAAAGAGATTGACCTCCAGGGAATACTGCAAAAGAACTTTACAGTTAAGCATCTGGCATGTTAGGACCACAGCCTATCATGCCGACCAATATTAAGTTGCTGTTTCCTTGAGCTCCTTTATCTGTCTGTATCCACCTTTGGCCTCTTGTCTTATAGTTAGATTTAGACTCATTGGGGTATGAACAGTCTGTGTGCGTGTTTATACAAATACCTAGCACAACATGATCCTGGCCCATGACTGGGGCCCTTGGTATTACCACCAGTTAAGATGTATCTAACGGTAATCTGCCATATACATTATTTCTCTTCACATTTGTCTCCGTTTCTGGTGTGTGGAAGATCTATTACTATTAAATTATCTAATTTGACAAACAAGTCTTGTCTTTATTGGAACTTGACACCCAAACATTATCAAGATTGAGACGTTATTCCACTGTTCACACCACTGATAGAGAGTCCTAATTAAGATCTGTAAAATACTAAATTTGCCATGATTTACGTAATCAGCATTTGAAGTTGTGATTTTAATAAGTTTGTACCACTATTTTAAAGAGTACCAACCTACCTCAAGAAGTAGGTTGAGGCAGGCTTTTTAAAATCAACTATTTTTGTGACTCAGTGTTCAAAGGAAAGAATGAGAGATACTCACCAAGTAGGATTAAAAACAAAACTTTGCTTCTGAGCAGTATAAGCAGTTATGTGCCAAAAAAGAAAAAAGGGTAAGCACCATTAGCATAGGATATTTTGAAGAGAATAACTAAGTTCCCTTTTCTTCATGTGACAGCTGCCATCTTCTAATTGGTGAAAAAAGGAAAGCGGGGGGAAAAACAAACACACCTCCCTTCCCCCCAGCTAACATGTTCCTCCTTCATAAAAGGCAAGATATAAATTTATTTATATATTGAACTAGCTTAAAATTTGAAAAAAGCTGAAGAGTACAGGTAGGGTATACTGCTTAGCCACTTCTGAAGTACTATTTTTTATATCTTTTACTTGAAAAGCACTTACCTTAATAAAAGGTACAGCAAAATGCCTGTAGTATATACTTGTATGAAACATCTCCGAGATGGACAATACCTAAAAGAAAAAAAGTACAAGAATTCATTATTAAGTACATTTTTAAAGGAAATATTTCTTTTGAAGCTTTATTACTTATTTACATTTACTCTCATCTAAAGATAACTTATGAATGATTAAAAAAAATCACTTTAGGAGAAAATGGTGAATATCCCAATATAACAAGCTATACATTTAGTTTTCATGACAAATTTCAAAGGGACATGGCCTCCTTGCAAATCAAGCACCACTGGATCGATCTCTGGGCAAGATGCTTAAGGAGGTCTAGTTATATATTCAGTTGATATCCATCACTGGTAATCTTGTTGCACCATCAAAGTTTTTGATACCCATGTGCTCACCGGCCATGTAATGGAATTCCTTGGTACATGCACTTTGAAATTCATTACTCTTCCGTTCTAATAATACCTCCATACCAAGAAAGCCACTGAAACCAAACCAGTGCTGCTGGAGGGGACTGATGGGTTTGGCTTCAAATATCCTCATTTTGGGTCTTGTCCTGCCACTTCATATAGAGCAGCTGACAAAGACTGACATTTTTCAATTCTCATAATCTGGTGTTCTTAAGGCTTCCTCAGCACCCACAATTCATTTCTGTATAAGAGAGTTGCTTTAACTGTGGCTATTTAGATCCATAGCTTCCTCACAAGCCTGATGTCATAGCCTTCCCACAGAGGCTGCGGAAGGGCCCAGAACATGGCAGCAACTGCTGATACACAAATGTCCACATATTTCAAGCATCCTCCAGCACAGTCTAGGGGGCTGCCCAAATATTTGACAGATGCCACTTGCTTGATGTGGCATCTGGAAAGGTTAATAGTGAGGTAGCTGGAGCTGGAGGTTGTGGTCAGGGACTTAGTTTTATCCAGATTAATAACCAGATCAATATGTGCTACTATTTGCCCAACCAGCTTAGTTTAGCTTTCCACCAACTCTTAGGTCACACTACAGGAGTCCTTGTACATAACTTTTATAATTGCAATTATCTTATCAAGAAGCCATATGATTTTAATGTTTTGGAGAAAAGCATTATGGAAAGTAACTGGAATGCCTTCGTGAAATTGATGAAAACAGCAACTATCTTTAATCCCCCTTCTCATCCTTCCAGTCTCCCATGCCCAAATAAACTGTTGGAGCATAAATATCTGATCAATGCAACTTCAACCTGTCCTGAAGTCTCACTTCCTCAAAAGCCAGTCTTAATCTGTTGATAATTACGTTCATTTTCTATGATACTGACAATAACCTCTATAATTATTCAGATTGACAGCATCACCTTTCTTCAGGATTGGTACATACTATTGTCTTTACCCAGTCATCCAGTAGCTCCTCCTGCTCCCATACCTTCTTGTATATTTTCTTAATGCTTTGATAGCACTTGTTGCGCTGATTTTTATTGTCTCAGCTGTTATACTGTCTATCGTTGAAGCTTTCCCATTTTTCAACTTTTTCACTGCTCTTTCTGATTCTTCTGCTAATGGTGGTTCAGTGCTGACATCCATTCTGCCTTCCAAGACACCGTTCATCTGGCATGTCTAAAATGCTTGCTTCAGCACTTTGTCAAAAATGCAACTTCCATACTTTCATCACCACTTTGGCATTTGCTGTCAGTTCACAAGTGGCCTCTCTTGCAGTTTGTATTGCTAGCTTAATTGTGTTTCCATACAACTTAACCTTTTTGTATATGTGCATATGTGCAGCACATATATATGTATATGTGCATATATAGCAAATTTCTGTAACAACCCCTCATGGAAATTGCTCTCTACACTGTCCTGCTGCCAAAATGGCAGACCACAGGTATCCACAGGATACCCAAGCTAAGGTCCTGTAACACTACAATGGCTGTGGTCTCCGACATCACCCTGGGCAGCTGCAATGGCAGCTCCTGGGAAAAGACAGAACTCAGTGGAAAAGTCTCATCTTCTTCAGGAACCTCCAATGAACCAGAACAAAGTAAATGCTGCTCCTTTCTGGGCTTACTAGGCCACTTCTCCCCAGCATGTCCGGCCTCTACCCCATGACTTACTATGGACCCTGGACACACACAGAGGCCTCTGTGGTCTCGAGTGATGGTGCTGGAGGTACTTAACTGTGAATCTCAGGGGTATGAGGGACTGTGGGCCAGTGTTCACTAGTAAAACATTTCTATGTTTGATTGTTAGTAATATAAAGTGGTGATTATTATTCTTAAAGTAAAACTTACCTGAATAGAGCATGTGTTCCATCAAAAACTGGTCCATTTCAATTACTCAGATGTTCTACAAATTAGACCAATCAACCAAAACACAATCCTCAATTATTCAAAAAATGAAAAGATAGTTAATTCACAGTTCTTGCATAAGGCACTCTTATTAACTGATAGTAAGTTTTCAATCACAATCAAAAGACTAATGAAAACTTCACAAGTAATAGACGGGTATTTGCAATTAATTAAGCAGGCATAAGAACCAAAGTTATCCCTCACCACCACAAGAATGTCCTAGAAAAACACATTAATTAGGCTGGATAAATTTTTTGGCATTATATTCAGTATAAATTTAAATTTTGAAGTCTAGGTTTAAAATCGGCAAAGCTGTTATAGATGGTCTTGCTGTTCCTGTAAAATATTTTTGAAATCTTCCAAGGGAAGGTTTCTTAAGGCACTTGGTAAAATGTGGTCCAATGTAACTCCTGGCAAAATATTATTTGTTTCCAAGTTTTTGATGAGGCAAGTCATTTCTATCCATCTTTGTGTGGCTCTACGTTCTTTCTGAATGCAGTTCTTCATTCTTCTTCTCAAGCTTGCTATCTCCTTTTCTAACTTAATTATCCTTTTCTTGGCTTCCATGGGGCTTCTGAAAGCATAACTGTGTTCAAGTAGTACTTGTCTACAGCTAATGTTTGTTTTGAAGTTAGATACCCCTTCTGGGATATAAGCATCTTTCTTCTTCAGAAGATTTCTTGACATAGGTGTCTGTAAATAAAATGACAGGAAAGGAAATAAAACCTAAATTTATCATGGCATTATGCAAGTTTATAAAATGCCAAACTTCAAATTAATTTAACCTGTAATTACTACATTTCTAGAAATTCAAATATAAGGAGCCTATACATTGTGTAAATATGTATTATTGCATTTGTAATAAACCCCCCATAAATGTTAGAAGGTATCCCACTCCCTAGTCCTTCTAATCTAATAAAGCATGATATTAGGGAAAGACAGATCCTGATCATTTACATAGATCCACAATGTGCAAGATGAAAATAGGAAGAATAGTTCTTTTGGAAATGGATAGAATGGAAAAATTAAGAAAAAAGAATATAAAAGTTATACAATTTTCTCAGTTCCAAAATAGTTTATAGTAGCTTTTTTCTGTGTGAACAAACAACTGATTACAATTAAACCTTTAAATAAATTTAGACTGTGAAAAAACAGTAAGCAAGAGTAACTAGTAATGCATAAATAAATCATACAATAAAGTTTTGATTTCTGAAAAATAAAGTAAGCCTCATTTGGCTAGATTTTAAGTTTTATCTGATGATGTCAAGCAGCTATGACTAGGATTTATAAACAAACAAGAGAACAAAACAAGCCAATTGTAACTGCACAATGGTCCCTATTTTTATTCACAGTAATTGACAAACAGGTGCCATTTCTTACAATTTCATTTTTCAGAACAGAACCATACTAAGTCTGCAGTAACTAGGTACATTTAAAACACACAGTATTCTTATTAATTTTGAGCCAGGTGTCCAATTTCATCCATGCTAAGGCATTTTGCTCATGAACCTGAAGATCAGCTGTAATAATTACTGTATCAGGAATGCCTAAACCTTGATAGAAAAAAATATTGCCAGGACTATGAGAGAAGCAATATTTTTCACACTTCACGTATTTTTAGAAGTGTGAACAGGCCTCCATTAGAATTCCTCCTATTATATGTTAATTTTATTAATCAACACTGATTTTTTTAAACCAATCTTTGCTCATTAGTAAAATAAAGCAGATTTTTGGGACAGTTTAAAGAGACTTTTCTGCATAGTAGCTGTTGGCTGCAGATGTATGCAGATTTGTTGTCATCCCTTAATATGAAAAATATTTCCACGAACATGTGCTGCTGAAATGGTGTTCTTTGCATGAATTTGAATTTGTAGGCAACATCCAGGGAGCAGAACACAGAACAGCTCCTGGCTTCAGTACCTTAAGACCTGTGCTTTCTTGTAGTTTAAACCATTCCATTTGCACTTCATTGAGAATTTCTTCAGTGTCAAAAACAAGAGGGATCTTGCAAAACAGAAAAACGTCCTTTACTTTTATATGCTTCAGCAGCAACCAGTTCTCTTTCAAAGGCACACAGCCAAATGCAGCTAGCTCAGAGAAGCTCTCTTACTGTGCAGCTTCAAATTTAAGTCATAAAATTGAACTGTAATAGCTATTATGAAACAGAGATTAGAGATGTTCATGTTAATTTCCCCTTTTTATGTTTGAATTTCTCAATCAATTTCTCTCAGAGGGAAAAAAAATACCACCACCAAAATAAAATACTGTATAATACAATAAAAAACTTTTCAATTGCTCCTGTACTTCATCACCTTTCTGTCATCGAATGCATGAGATCACATTTTGTTTTCAAAACTGATGCTAGTGTTAGTTAATTTGCAGAGTAGCAGCTCATTCTAAAACCCAATTACTGATGAATAAACTGTTTCTTTGCTGAATAACACAGCGATAAGTAATTTGAACAGACCATCTCATCATCTGTTTTCATTAATGCAAACAGCTCAGATACTGAGTGCAGATCAACTGTAATCCCAATCACTTATTGTCATTTCAGCCTCTGCTTCTATATTCCCTCAGCCATGACCACAGCATCTAGTGCCATCTTTAAACTACTAAGAAACAGCAGATGTTCATGGCTTTCAAACACCATGGGCAAGAAGCAATAGTTGTAGAATGTCAGTGCCAAGGTGGATAAAACAAATTAATTAATGTTTTAAATTAAACACAGGGTTTATTTATTTAAAATTCATTTGAAATTGACAACCTATTTTAAAGCCCTACATGTACTTTAATCTATTAAAATAATTTAAACAAAAAAATTATATTTAGCAATCCATGTTTGCTGCTGAAGTTTTAAATAAAGTCACACCACTCAAATGGTGGAAGTCACTGGCTAAGCACCTGAAACCACCGGTTGTTGAAGTGTTAAAACAACTTCTTATAGAAGTAGCCTCTTTTACAGGTGCAGAGAGAATATTTTCTTCAATTCAGTTTATTTAAGTAGTTCAGTTCAATTTCTTGTGCACTCAAAGTTGAGACACTGACTGGGAGTTGAAAAAAGCAGGAAAGCTTGTTTTCCAGTCTATATATAAATACTAGGAGCATAGGTGCTAACTCCATAGGCCAGAGGTGGGCAAACTACGGCCCGCGGGCCACATCCGGCCCGCGGGACTGTCCTTCTCAGCCCCTGAGCCCCTGGCCCAAGAGGCTATCCCCTGGCCCTTCCCCTGCTGTACCCCCTCAGCACTCTGAGCAGGGGGCAGCACTCTGGGCGGCGGGGCTGTGCACTCATGAAGGGCACTGCAGCTGCGTGTCGGGCTCCGGCACGGCTCCCAGACATGCTACTCTGAGCGGCATGGTAAGGGGGCTGGGGGGTTGGATAAGGGGTAGGGGATCCTGGGGGGCAGTCAGGGAGCAGTTGGATAGGAGATGGGGTCCCGGGGGGGGCACGGTTAGGGGCAGGGGGTCCCGGGATGGGGCAGTTGGGGGACAGGGAACAGGGGGAGGTTGGCGGGGCAGAGGTTCTGGGGTGGGCAGTCAGGGGACGGGGACTGTGGGGGTTAGATAGGAGGTGGAGTCCCAGGGGACAATTAGGGGCAGGGGTCCTGGGAGGGGGAAGGTCAGGGGACAAGGAGGGGTTAGATGGGTGGGGGATTCTGAGGGGGGTGGGAAGTGAAAGGGGGTGGGAGCCAGGCTGTCTTGGGCACAGCCTTCCCTACCTGGCCCTCCATACAGTTTCACACCCCAGTGTGGCCCTCACGCCAAAAAGTTTGCCCACCCCTGCCATAGGCACTCCAGGGCTCAAACACCCACAGGAAAAAAAAAAAAAAAAAAGAGGTGCTCAGCACCTGTTCAGCGCGGGAGGAGGGTGTCGGGGGCAGGAAGTGGCAGAGCAAGGGCAGGGCCTCAGGGAAAGGCGGAGCAGGGGCAGGAGTGGAGCACCCACTGAGAAAAATAAGTCAGCGCCTCTGACTGGGAGAGAAAGAGATCCGCTAGACACAGTGACCAGAAACAATCTACATATTACACTTCAGTTGATTAATAAGTCAATTTTAAATACAAAATATTTTCATAAACTTCTTGATACACTTTTTGTCTTATGTATCCAGCACTTTTAAGGTAGTTTTATTTAATAATAAAGGAGCCCTTATAATGCTGTTTTTGCACATTTAATTAGATTTGAATTTCCATCCAAATACAACTTGACAAATTACAAGTAAAAATATTCATCGTCTAGTAAATCAGAAATGCATCATTCACAATTTTCTAACATAATAAGTAAAACTTCAGAATCCAAATAAATGTAGGTTAAACTATCTTAAACAATGCATATATGTATAGTGTATCCATCTAGTTAGCAAAAAAAAGCACCACCAAATTTAATATAAAGGCTATATTTAGTTGCAAATCAACGTTCTAATCGTCCCCAACCAATGAGAATACGCCTTCCTTTAGAAAAGTACTTAAAAAGCACAAATACAAAACAGATTAAAATTGCTTATTTAAATCAAGGTTTCCTGCTTGCTGATTTAAATCATGATTAGTATAGATGATTTAAATCCATCCACCATGGTCTGTGCTAGTATAAGTTGCAAGTGAGAGTTACAAAACTGCTTGCCTGGTAACAATAGTAAAGCAAGTGATGCCGAAGGAAGGAAGAAAAGAAAAGAACTGGGGCATACTAGCGAACATGCTGAATTGCCAATGGAAGAAACTTCTCTGGAATCACATTTCTTCAAAAGTTTAAATATTTCTATTCTAGTAATTTGGGAACATGTTGTACCACATAGCAATGTTAAATGACAAAAATGAGGGCATCTCTGGGATGAGTTTTAGGCAGCGATGCATTTATAGTTGTCTGTGTTTATAAAAGGGACACAATCTCCATTAAAAAAATAAAAGATTAAAAAAGTAATTTCAGATACTATTCATACTCCTATTTCCCTACCAACACTAGTGATTTTATAATCACGTTTTTCCATTTAAAAAATAGCTGATTGGTGTGGATGACATGCTACAGTGTTATGACTGTAAAATAAGGCAAACTGTTGAATTAACTTTTTGTTTGAGTTTATTTTCTTTAAATTTATGTAAAATTTTGTATGGGATGGTCATGTGTGTGAATTTTTTTTGAAACTGAAAAAATGCAGAAGACTTCAGAGAGTGACATACATTCCAATAACCTACCCTGAGTTTTAGATGAGCAGGGAAATCAAAAATTGTAGGAACAGCATCCATTCTAAGTCGTCTAGTTTGTCCAGTTAGGTCAAAACAGGAGGATTCAAAATGCTTTGAGCAAAGAAAAGTGTGTTTGCCTGGCACAAAATTATTGCGTTTTACAAGACGTATCCATTCCTTTCTTCTCTTGGGATCCAAGGGAAATCTAAGAGAAAAGACAATAGAAATAATGAGATAATATATCACTAGTATTATTTATACAAGAATTATTTTGGGGCAGTTCTATGGCCTGTGTTATACAAGAAGTCAGAAACAAGATGTAGAGGGTGCAGCCCAGTTGGTACAGTGGAAGTAAGTTGGTGCAGCAACAGCTGGGCCAGAAACCAGAGCCGGAGTCAAAAGAAGGGTTGGGACAAGCCACGAGTACAGCTAGGAGCTAAGGTGAAACATGGGCAGGGCTCGAGCAGCCTGAAGTCTGTAAAGTCGGTCATCACTATCAGGTAGTGGTGTTCCAAGCCATAAATTTATGTTGGGCTGACCATGCTACTGTGTCTCCTGTGAGGCTGGTATATGCCCTGAGAGTCACCAGACCAGCTCCTGGCTTGTGGAACGGCTGAGCTGAGCACAGGAATGACTCACCACTGCATATGGCTTAATGAGGCTCTAGTTAAGGGATGGCTCATTACCTCACCATCAGTCCCTTCTGGCCTTGAAATTTATCAAGTCTTTTTTTACTATGATCGCAAATAAACAATAAAGGGTGAAAAAAAAAAAAAACCTTCAGGGGAAAAAAAACACAAACCAAAATAACTTTGGGAATTCGGAGTGCTAGTGTAATATAAATATAAAATAATAAAGTAACAAAGCACTAAACTTAATTTAAAGAAACCCATTGCAATTCATCTTTACAAGGAATACAAAACGACAATGTTTTCCACATGTCTTAGTGTGACTTGACGGGTCTGTGCATAGAAGTTAGCTTCCAAATACTAAGTCCAAAAGACACAAGTGACTGAACTAAGATTTAAATATGACTGATAAAGGAGTTTTTAAAATGGGGTTTGTCCCCCCCTTTTTTTGCTTCAATGTATAAATAAAGTCTAAAAGGTTTAATTGTCAAATGTTTAAATATGTATTTTAGCACAAAAATACCAGGAATAATATCTGACCTTCCCTAGTGTGGCTAAAGGGCTGCTTGGGAGTCTCAGAGGTGCATACTAGAGTTCAGCCCTTATCTGAAGAGGTGAGGTTTTTGGTTCTTTACCAAAGACAGGTTTCAGAGGAACAGCCCTGTTAGTCTGTATTCGCAAAAAGAAAAGGAGTACTTGTGGCACCTTAGAGACTAACCAATTTATTTGAGCATGAGCTTTCGTGAGCTACAGCTCACTTCATGATGAAGTGAGCTGTAGCTCACGAAAGCTCATGCTCAAATAAATTGGTTAGTCTCTAAGGTGCCACAAGTACTCCTTTTCTTTTTACCAAAGACATTCTTTCTCCCAGCTGTTAATTCGACTTTAGAAGATGTCAAAAGAAATAAATAGCAGCTTTAGACAGGACTGACTAATACTTTCTTCCTTTCTCATATGCTCAACTTTCATTCTTGTTATGGGGCAGATCTGAATTTCAGTGAGAAAAAGCAGCAGGAAAAAGAAAACCTGGTCAAGCTTTTGAGAGCTTCACTTCTTTGAAGGGATCATCTGACGGACTCAGAACTCCGCAAAGCGCAGGCTAAACTACACCAGCACCACACCGACGGCCCGGAAGGGGCTGACCCGTGTCTACACGGGCGACTGGTATGGGGAGTTCATCAACCGAAGCACACAGCCCGCGTAGCCCGGGGGGCCGCCCCGCGCGGGGCGAGCGCGCAGCAGCGGCGGCGCCGTGTTACAGCCCGCTCTAACGGGAAGGACCGCTGGTTAGAGAGCCGGAGGCAAGAACACAAACCCGGCTTCCCCAGCCACGGGGGCGGAGAGCCGCCCAGAGAGCCCGGCCTAACACTCCCCCCGCCCGGGCGGTACCGGTGGAAGCTGACGTTGACGCTCTTGTTGTAAACGGCGGCGCACCCCGCCGCCGCGCAGCTGGTCGGCATGTCCCCTAACAGGCGGCGCGCTGGGGAGGCTCGCTCTTTCCCTTTATTAAGATGGCGGCGTCCCAGCGACTCCGTCCCGTTCCTTCACCAACATGGCGGGAAACGCCACTGCCCTTGGAGGCCGTTATCCACCCCCGCCCCATTGCAGGACGGCCAGGCTCGCCTCGCTCCCGGCTCTCTCCTCTCCTCTATAACGGACGCTCCCCGTCTGCCAGTCAGAACTACAACTCCCATGATACAGCGCGCAGCCCCTCTCTATGACGCCATCTACCATGGCTTCCTTCCCCTCCAGAGGGGGGGATGAGAGGGGAATTCTCGCGAGAATAGAAGCTGGAGGGGGGATCCTGAAGACAGACGTGGTGGGGAACTTTTGGGGCTGGGCTACTCCGGAATCGAAAGCGCTTGTGCCGCTGCGAACCGCTCCCCGCTTCTCCTGAGCGCCTGGACCGGGCCCATGGCGGCGGCCACAGCTCCTGCCGAGGCGGCGCCGCTGGAGCCTCGCGGCCTGTCCCCGAAGGAGGAGGGGGAGCTGGAGGACGGCGAGATCAGCGACGATGACAATAACGGCTCCGAGCCCGCCAGCGGCCTCATCAGCACCAGGCCCTACTCGAGGCGCAGGCCGCCTCCCAGCCTCCGCGGCGGCGCCTCCCTCTCCTCCTCCTCCTCGCGCCGCTTCCCCCGCTCGCGGCACCAGCCGCCCCCGGAGCTCGGCCACCTGCACAGCCACGGCGGCTACAGGCCCAAGGAGTCGTTCCGCTCTCACCCGCCGCCGCTGCCTTCGTCGCGGATGCCTCCGGGCTCCCACTCCGACTCTGGCCCCAGGCTCTCGTTCTGGGAACGCAGCCACAACGCGCTGGATCGGTTCCGCTTCCGAGGCAGGCCTTACCGCGGCGGGGGCCGCTGGGGCAGGAGCCGGGGTGGGGGAGATCGGGGAAGCAACCCCCCCGGAAGGCCGCCGGGGGGCGGGGGAGGACCCGGATTCAGCTGCGGCCAGAACTGGAGAGAGTCCTCCCCTCGGAAGTGTATCCTTGTGCGGGACAACGGCGGGGGGAGAAGGGGCCACTTCCCACTGCTCGGGACAGGCCTGGCTGTGTCCCTTGTTTCCCTACGGCGCTGGGTGACTGGGACCCGGCTGTGGGGAAGGAGAAAGGGCCTGAGTGGCGAGCCAATCTTAAAGGCCTCTCATAAGTACCTCGAACAGCACAACGCCCTGAGCACGCTCTAGTTCATATCTAGGGGCTGTGCCTCAGGGTCGCATTCCCCAGGGTGCATGAAGAGGGGTTGGTGTGAAGCTGGGTCACTGATCCGGATAGGCTCTGTTAGGAGCAAAGCCTGAAGGCTGATGCAAAGCTCAGTGGGCTAGGTTCCATGTGGCCTTGTCTTCCCCAGCCTGACAGGAGACCTGCGGAGCAGGTCAGCCCCAGGGAAGGGAGCCTTAACCTAAATACTTAGACTAATTATCTGAGCAGTAAAATTCTAAAGTTGCTAATTTTGCCTCTTGGGCAGTGATGAATTCAGTACATCTCCCAGTCTGCTTTTAGCATTGTCAACTGTAGTGCAGACTTGTGACTTCTAATCTTGGTTGTTGCTATGCTTTGCTTTAATTCTACTTTCACGGGGAGATGAATGCAAAACGCATATATCAAGCCCAATGTTGTCTGATATGGTCATTTGTAGCAGAGTCCTGTTTGCTCTAGAACAGTTGGTTGGTCGGTTTGGATGGTGCCTTAATGGTTCTTCCTATGGCAGGTGAAGTGGCAAAACCAGTGAGGAAACTTCTCTCACTTTAAGTTGGGTAGGTCTTTGTCCTGGTCTACAGCGGGAAAACCATGCATTGGTGGAGGGTCAGGAATGGGTGCACTGAACTGGTGTGCAACGTAGCTTAAGTGTAGATAGTGATAAATTGCATCAAGTTTGCTTTCAGAAACTAGTTAAAACCTGTTCTCCTTTGCTGTAGTGTTGAAAGCAGTTTGTCATTGTCTACACTTTTAATTAAGTTATGCACATCACTCACTCAGCTGTATCAGTTACTCACAGTGGTTATCAGCAATGGATATTTTTCTTAGTGAAGCCAAGACTTGGGGGGGCTTGAGATCTGTTTAAAAGATCAGAAAGAGAAATCCCTGTTATTTCAAGTCCAGTTAATATTTGAAGATTGTTAGCCTTAACATAAGACTACATTTGGAGTGAGGGGAGTAAGTGTTGTAAGAGCAGCCTTAGTTAACTGTTTAACTTCATATGTTACCATCAGAACGTTACTTGAATCTTATCAGTATTTGTGTAGTGCTTTTCATCCAAGAATGTCTCTCTTAAGATGGGAAAATAGAGAAAATGTGACTTGTGCCCAAGGTCATGTAGTGAGTCTCTGGTAAAGCTAGAAATAGAACCTTAGGCTATGTCTACACTAGAGATCTTACAGCGGCACAGCTATCCTGATGCATCTGCGCCGCTGTAAGATCTCTTGTGTAGCCACTTTGTGCCGACAGCATAATTAAACTACCTCCAATGAGTGGCAGTAGCTATGTCGGCAGGAGAAGTTCTCCCGTCGTCATAGTGCTGTGCACACTACCGCTTATGCCAGTGAAACTTATGTCTCTCAGGGGAGTGTTTTTTTTTCATACCCCTGAGCAACATAAGTTTTGCTGACATAAGTGGTAATGCAGACATGGCCTAAATCTCTTCGTTCTCAGTGTTGCTCTAAATACTAGAAAATGACTCTGCCTATAATTATTGTTTTGCGTGAGTAGTACTGTAATGATTGTTCTAGATGAGCCTTGCAAAAGTTATTAGCGCCAGCATAAAATTTACTTTTACACTCTTTATGATGAAGAAACTAATGATATTTTATTTTTTTAAAAGAGATAACAATTGAGAAAACCCTAGCCCTGCTTTACTGGGTTTTAGACATAATTTATTTGTAAACATTACACAGGAGGAGCTAATGTCACTGCTGCTTAATGAACTGAGATTTTGAAATATCATTCATACTCTAAAGTAGACATAGGATTTCAAAATGAAATGCTTAATCATTTTCTGTGCTTACCACAACTTTTGTCACATGCCACAGTTGATATTACAACTCTCTAAAATAGTGCAGCTACCTGTACTCCTGTTGGTATTAATGGAGTGAGGACTTCTGGATGCATGCCTTCAGCAGCAGCCTTCACTTTCCTATTAAGAGAATTATGTGATTGTCTACACTGCAAGTGGACAGATGTGTTAGTGGGGCTCTTATTAGCATGCAAAAAATAGCTGTGTGGATGTTGCAGCCCTGGGCCAGCCACCTAAGCTCAGACCCAGACCTGAGCCTCCGCCCATGCCACAATGTCCACAAGCTATTTTTAGTATGCTAGTGTGAGTCTGTCTACATGGTCTGGGAGGTTTGCTCCCAGCTTCAGGGTAGATATACCCATATGGGCTTTGGAGCCCCCTTTGGAATTTCCAGTGGCAAGTAGCCCTTTGAGAAGTCTTTGATATGTGCCATCTCTGACAGGGAGAAGTGGTATTCCCCACCTATGGAACCAGGGCTTTGTGCATACATGGCTCCAGCAACACACCCCCCCCCCCCTTTTTTTTTTTTTTTTGAACAGCACCAGGAAATATTTCTTAACGTCTCAGGGGCCTTAGTGATGTCAGTAGTCTGGATTCTGAACTCTTTTGTTGAGTATGGAGATTAATTGTTGGGTATGGAAGAAATCCCCATCTGAGTTACAGCTAACCTTTAGAAGGGAATACATGTGGGAGTCTAAATTCCTGTTACAGATAAGTACTTCAGTTTTGTTTTCAGTACTGCTCCCTTTTTTCTTGGGCTTTAACTTTTAGTTCAGTGGGTAAACTTTGTAACTGATGTTCAGTCACAGTGTTCTTTATTAATTCCTTACATCTTTAACCAAGTCTTGGTTTAGTCCTAAGGGGAACACAGGATCTGGTTTAAGAATGAATATAGCCAAACCACGTAGTAATCGTGACCATAATGTGATTAAATTTAACATACTTTTAAGGGTAAAAATGCAAAAGAGACCCACCACACTAGCATTTAACTTCAAAAGGGGAACTACACAAAAATGAGGAGGCTAGCTAAACGGAAATTTAAAATGAATAGTCTCAAGGGTGAAATGCCTGTAGACTGCATGGAGACTATTTAAAAAACACTATAATAGAGGCTCAAACTAATTGTAAGAGAATCCAAAAAAAAAAAAAAATGCCCCCATAGCTAAACAGCAGAGTAAAAGAGGTGATTAGAGTAAAAAACGTATCCTTTAAAAGATGGGAGTCAGATCCTAGTGAGGAAACTAGAAAGGAGTATTAACTCTGTCAAGTCAAGTGCAAAGGTATAATAAGGTTAGGCTAAGAAAGAATTACATGAGCAACTAGTTTTTGTCATTAGCTAACAGCAATTTTTTTTTTAAGTACCTCAAGCAGGAAGCTTGCCAAACCATCACTGGGACTGCTGGCCAATCCGGTGCTAAAGGAGCACTCGAAGACAAGGCCATTGTGGAGAAGCTGAATGAAGTCTTTGGATCAGTCTTGACTGTAGAGAATGTGGGGAGATCCCCACACCTGAGCCATTCTTTTTAGATGACAAATGTGAGGAATTGTCTCAGATTGAGTCATCAGTAGAGGAAGTTTGCGAACAAACTCATAAAGAATAATAAGTCACCAGGACTCAAATGGTATTCATCCAAGAGCGCAGAAGAAACTCAAATCTGAAATTGCACAAGTATTAACTGGTATGTAAACTATCATGTAAATCAGCCTCTGTACACACACACAGATGACTGGAGAATAGCTAATGTAATGCTGATTTTAAAAAAGGCTTCAGAGGTGATCTTGATAATTACAGCCTGGTAAGCCTAACTTTAGTACCAGGCAAATTTGGTTGAAGCTATAGTAAAGAACAGAATTGTCAGGTGCATAGATAAACACAATATGTTGGGGGAAGAATTAAAGCGGCTTTTGTAAAGAGAAATCATGCCTCCCCAAATCTATTAGAATTCTTGGAGGATGTTGGCAAGCATGTGGATGTAGTGTATTTGGACTTTCAGAAAGCCTTTTGCAAGGTCCGACAGCAAAAGCTCTTAAGCAAAATAAGCAGTCATGGGATAAGAGGAAAGGTCCTCTCATGGATCAGTAATTGGTTAAAAGGAAAGAAACAAAGGGTAGGAATAAATGGCCAGTTTTCACCATGGAGAGAGGTGAACAGCGGGGTACCCCAAAGATCTGTGCTGGGACCAGTGCTTTTGAACATATTCATAAATGATCTGGAAAAGGAGATAAACAATGGGGTGGTAAAGTTTGCATATGATACAACATTACTCAAGATGTTTAAGTCCAAAGCAGAGATACAGAGGGAACTTATAAGGTGGGTGACTGGGCAACAAAATGGCAGATAAGATTCAATGTTGATAAGTGCAAATTAAGCACGTTGGAAAAAATAATCCCAACTGCACATACAAAATGATGGGGTCTAAATTAGCTGTTACCATTCAAGAAAGAGATGTTGGAATCACTGTAGATAGTTCTCTGAAAAGATCCACTCAATGTGCAGCAGTAGTTAAAGCTAACAATATTAGGAACAGGTAGGAAAGGGACAGAAATTAAGACAGAAAATAATGCCACTTTATAAATCCATGCTACACCCACATCTTGAATACTGTGTGCAGTTCTGTCACCCTATCTCAACAAAGATATGTTAAATTGGAACTGATGCAGAGAAGGGCAACAAAAATGATCAGGAGTATGGAACAACTACCAAAGAAGAGATTAAAAAGACTGGAACTGTTCATCTTAGAAAAGAGACTTCTTAAGGGGGGATACGATAGACGTCTAAAAAACCATGAATGGTATAGAGAAGTGTTCTTTACCCCTTCACATAACATATGGACTTGGGGTCACCCAATGAAATTAATAGACAGCAGGTCTAAAACAAAATAAAGTACTCAATTTAACACACTGTCTACCTGTGGAACTCAGTGCCATGTGATGACGTGAAGGCCAAAAGTATAACTGGTTTCAAAAATCAGATAAATTCAAGGAAGATAAGCCCATCAGTGGGTATTAGCCAAGGTGGTCAGGGTCAGAATCCCATGCTCTTGGTGTCCCTAAATCTCCAACTGCTAGAAGCTGGGACTGGACGATGGAGTGTATCAGTCAAGATTGCCCTGTTCTGTTCATTCCCTCTGAAGCATCTGGTTCTGGCCACTGTCAGAAGACAGGATATTGGGCTAGGTGGATCATTGGTCCTACACAGTATGATCGTTCTTATATTTTGTTCAGGTTTTTTTGCTGAAATTTCAAATCTGTAGGTTAGATGGATTTGAGTCTGCAGTGTGGAACCCCAAAATGTGGATTTATTTGGGGAGATAAGTTCTAAACTGTTTCTGTTGTTTGTTTTTCATCAGTCTTTTGTAGCTGAGTTGAAGGTTTCTTTAACCTGCCTGGCTCTTCGGTTCAATTTTGCAGAATGTTTTGAAGGATAACAGCTGTAGCCTGTTTGTTTTATTTTTTTATCTTCATGTATTCATATCTGTGTTGCCTGTCCTTAACCTAGTCCTAGATGATATTTGTGTAAACGTTTTAAATTGTATTTTTAAGAATTCCTCATCACTTCCACTCTTGAGACACATTAGGATATTTCCTCTACCATTTTTTACATACTCTTTTAAAAAAACAAACAAAAAAACCCCACCCTTCTCTATTTCTCATAGTGTTCCTCACCTTTAGGCCATCCCACATGAGAGAAGAGAAATAGATACAGAATAGTTCTAAGTAGATTAAATTAAGCAGTCTTTACAAAAAATACATAAAGATACTTTTAAAAAATTCCAAAGTTTAGGATTGTCTGCTAATGCTCCCCCCCCCCCAATTGCCTGTGTAAGGGGCATTTTTACTTTTACTTTACTTTAGCAATGTTTATCAATTTGCAAATATCCCACTTATGGTGGTTTGGGATTATCCATTACAGAATTCCGAAGAAAAGGAGTACTTGTGGCACCTTAGAGACTAACCAATTTATTTGAGCATGAGCTTTCGTGAGCTACAGCTCACTTCATCAGATGCATACCGTGGAAACTGCAGCAGACTTTATATACACACAGAGAATATGAAACAATACCTCCTCCCACCCCACTGTCCTGCTGGTAATAGCTTATCTAAAGTGATCATCAGGTGGGCCATTTCCAGCACAAATCCAGGTTTTCTCACCCTCCACCCCCCCACACAAATTCACTCTCCTGCTGGTGCTAGCCCATCCAAAGTGACAACTCTTTACATAATCAAGTCGGGCTATTTCCTGCATAAATCCAGGTTTTCTCACATCCCCCCCACCCCCCCACCCCCATACACACACAAACTCACTCTCCTGCTGGTAATAGCTCATCTAAACTGACCACTCTCCAAGTTTAAATCCAAGTTAAACCAGAACATCTGGGGGGGGGGGGGTAGGAAAAAACAAGAGGAAACAGGCTACCTTGCATAATGAGTTAGCCACTCCCAGTCTCTATTTAAGCCTAAATTAATAGTATCCAATGCAAATTTGAGTGGTCAGTTTAGATGAGCTATTACCAGCAGGAGAGTGAGTTTGTGTGTGTATGGGGGTGGGGGGGATGTGAAAAAACCTGGATTTATGCAGGAAGTAGCCCGACTTGATTATGTAAAGAGTTGTCACTTTGGATGGGCTAGCACCAGCAGGAGAGTGAATTTGTGTGGGGGGGTGGAGGGTGAGAAAACCTGGATTTGTGCTGGAAATGGCCCACCTGATCACTTTAGATAAGCTATTACCAGCAGGACAGTGGGGTGGGAGGAGGTATTGTTTCATATTCTCTGTGTATATATAAAGTCTGCTGCAGTTTCTACGGTATGCATCTGATGAAGTGAGCTGTAGCTCACGAAAGCTCATGCTCAAATAAATTGGTTAGTCTCTAAGGTGCCACAAGTACTCCTCTTCTTTTTGCGAATACAGACTAACACGGCTGTTACTCTGAAAAGAATTCCGAAGTAGTTTGATTTCTTATTAATATATATTTACAGGGCTTCTTCAAATTATAATGGGCACTTTTGTATATACTGTCTTAGTTGTTTTGTTTTGTACATCGTTTATCCTAGTCGATCATTATGCTGAGGCTCGACATGTTATGGCAATAGCAAATGTTTTGCTAGAATAACCTAAGCAGTTTTGGAGGATGTTTTTCAAAGATATTCAGACCTCTCTGAGATGAACATATTGATATGTCCAGGTCACTCATGCCCCCATGGTCATGAGGGTGGCTTCGCTTTGAAATGCTGTGCAGAATATTATGGTTCTGTATCCGAGTACTCAGCATGTTTAAATTCACAGATTACAGAAATTTCATTGTGCTTTAATTTTAGCTGTATTGTTAGTACACATCAGCCTTAGTGGAAAAGTATTTTGAATTATCATAATGTTCACCTGTTGCACAAGGAGCAAGACTGACTCATCAGGTTAAAACAATTTTTTTGCTGTATAAATATAACTTTTGGAGAATTAAGGTGTTTCGTCTAATTAAAGCAGAGTCCTACAGAAGAGTTATTAAGTAGCTATGTTAGCATTCTAAAGTTTAGACGAGGGTAAAAGAAGTTCTAATGTAGATGTTTAAGTAAACTCAAAATGCCAGAGGGTCTTTTGCTATTAGTTTTTGGTTCACATTGAACTGTGCCAAATAGGTTGGTTTAAATTTACAAGAATGCGTGTTTATTTGGATAAGAAACTATGAAAGGCACTTAGTTTGGCTATAACATGTCCAAATAGAAGTAATCTTTGGGTCCTGGTTTCATGTAAACAATAAAGCACAGGAAATACCTTGAGTGCCTTCAGCAGTCTGTAAATGCACCAATAGCGTGTAATACATATTGGTGTAACAATGTATTACAAGGCTGTTTAGATCATTAGTATTAGTAGCAATAATAATATAATCTGGTTCTCTGTCAGATTTCAAAGAGCTTTTCAAAGGAGGCAAGTACTTTGATTTCTTAATAAATATATTTACAGGGCTTCTTCAAATCATAATAGGCACTTCTAGTATGTACAATCTTAATTTGTTAGTAATGATTAATAACAATCTTCCATGTGTCACTATGGAAGGAAATACAGTCTTTAATAAGATATTTCTGCATTCTCCTTGTGGAATTGTGTTTGTGTACTTAAGGCCTGATCCATGAAACTCCGTATGAAAGTCAGCAGGAGTCTTTCCATTATCTGCTCTGGGCTGTGGGTCAAGCTCCTGTTGCCAAGCCAAAACCCAATAGAAAAGCGGTGTCCATTGGGAATGCATGCACAACACCTTGTAAACCAAAAGGTTTGGTCCTGAGCAGTGGCTGCAAAACGAACTAGTATATTCCTGACTGTTCTGATGATAAGTCCTGGAGCCCTTGGCTCCTTGTGGTTTACTTTTCTTGGTTGTTGGTGGTAATTATCTGTGGCTTTAGCTCAGATGTTGGAACACGGTTGCTACAGATTTTAACTGCGCTGTTGCTTGGTCTCAGCGTTTTATGGATGGTTAAATTGTGTCAGAATGAAGTTTCAGTAACTTATTCAAGACCGCACAGAGGGAGTCAGTGGCTGAGTCATACTTCTGTCAGAGAAGTCTGAGGCTCACTAATTTGCTTTGAGCAAGTCTAACCACCAGGTGAGCTCCTCCCTATCAGTCTCCACCATTGCAGTTCCAGTGAGTCAGAGGTTGTGGGTGGAGAGAGAGAAAACTTGCTGGGCAATTCCTTGAGCTATAAGAGTAACAGAAGTCTTAAAAAATGAATCAAAAAAGATGGTATTTTTCTACATTTGAGAACAGTTGTAAAGTATCCTATAAAAGAAATGTGAATTAATGAAATTGAGCAAGAAGATGCTACTTGACAGTGGGTAAGTGTGATCAGTATGTTAACTTTATATTCCGTTCTTAAGACTAACGTATAAAATATGCATATTGTTATGTGTTTGACAAATTAAGTTCTGTTTCTGAAAATGGGGAGGAGAGTTCAATATGAAGTTCTAATACAAAATTACTCCAGTGGGAGAACACATTTTAATTTGTTGCATATTGTTGCTTAATCTTCATTCATTGTATCTTAATCTCTACGATATTAAGGGCAGAAATTGATGAAATTTAGTTTTCTTAACAAATAATTCAGCCAAAACTTTTGGAAGATCCCCATCTAGAAAACAGAACTACCCATCTAAAAATGAAAACTGTATGGAAGAAAGCTTTGAGGATCTTCTTCTGAAATACAAGCAGATTCAGCTTGAGCTTGAATATATTAATAAAGATGAAAAACTGGCTCTGAATAGCAGAGAAGAAACTGTGCACCAAGATGATGCTAAAACAGCAAACGCTGAGGACCAAATCGCTGTAGAAAATGTCAGTATTACAAAAGAAACTATAAAAGAAGTGTCTCCTGAGGAGAAAAATCAGGTTATAGCCTTTCAGGCATTTGAACTGAAACCTCTCAGGCAAAAACTGTCTACATCGGCTGAGAGGAACAGATTGAAAAAAACTAAAGATGGAACAAAACAGCTGTCACAAAAATCTGAACTCTCAGAATCCAGTCAAGGTAACTATCGAACGTTCCTGTTTGCATTAACCTGTTACAGCAAGAATCTTTGTGATTCTACTAGATATTTGGGAAAGTTGTGCTTCTTTGAAACTTGATATTGTTAAAAGAAAGTGGTTTTACATCAAATAACTTATTTTAAATTTGGAACTTGTCCTGAAGTGTAACATCTTCAACATTTAAAGATTTAATTAAAGACTGATCCAAAATATAAAATAAATTATGATAAATATTTTCACAAAATTTTCTAACTTAAACGTAAATAACTTGTTTGGAGAGAGAGAGTAGGGCAGGAGAACAACATTAGAATATTTCCCTTCTGTTATATTTAGGTTTTCAACACTGTATATTAGTGCATGAGAATCAGAAAGGGAAATTGATGAATCACTAGTTGTCTAATCAGCCTTCTTCCCTTATCCGCATTAACTAACTATAAAAAGGAAACATACAGCACATATTTAAAATAAATTGTTGTTAAAATCTAAACAATTTCAGTTTTAATAACCTAAAGAAACACTTTTAAAAAAATACATAGTTTTATTACTATGGTAATATCACCTGAAGGCCAAGCATGGATGTCATACTTGGTGGCTCCTGACTGTGGTATCCTATTTGAAGGGCTCTGAGTGATCATATTATGTTATTTAGTGCTGGTGTTTTTAACTGCAAAATGGTAATTTAATTTTGATAAGCCAGAATTGATTACTGTTCTAACATGTGCTGTCTTTATTTAAAAAAATAATAATTTGAAAACGAGAGCTGTGGCAGCCTTAAATTTCACAGGGAGCATTGCTGTTAACAGTGTAAAAGAGTAGGTGGAATAACTAGTGCTAAGAGCTGACTTACTGCTTTTGAAATGTAGTTTGTTTTCTTGAGATTTTTTTTAAAAACTAAATTAACAGTCTGAGGCATCCTGCTCATAACTGGAATCTTGGGCTTTCGTTTAATCATCTCTTATATTTTCGATCTCTTTTCCTTACTGGCTTCCTTCTTGTGAGACTAGAATGTGCAATGGCAAAAGTTTCTCTGTTAAAGCTGAAAGGGGAGGATTGAAATTTAGTGACAATCATATACTCTAGTGTGAGAGTTTTTCTCTCAAGTGTTTCTTGTAGTGTAATAAATGTTCCTGCCCAGAAGAACTTAAGTTGTAATATAAGACAAAACACACTGTAAGAGTTCAGGTAAGGAAAAGAAATGGAGAAATCATTGTGGGAAAGAGGTAGGGAAGATTTATGTAAGAAGTGGGTTTGAAAGGGGGCCAGATAGAAGCATGATGAACAGAAGTGGGAGGATATTCTAAACTGTAGACGCAGCACAGAAGAAAGCATGAATCTGAGATGATACAAAGCATCAGAGCATGAGAAATATAAGACAAAGGCATTGAGAGTCAAGATGATTAGCTTGAGCATGATCCAGCAGGAGATAGGAAGCCAGTAAAGGAAGGGAATGAGAGAATAGTGGTTAAGGAAAATGGTTTTACCTGTGGTACTTTAGATAAACTGGACAGGGGATGGTTAAAAGTAGGGAGACCCAAAAGATTATTACACTAATCAAGGTAAAATGATAAAGGTGTGGACGTGGCTTTATTACCAGGCTTAGAGGAGCAGTCATATCTTCCTGACAGAGCAAGAACCTATATAATATAGGATAAGTAAATATGTAGAAAAAGGAGTAAAACTGACACCTATGAGTCTGGGGAATAAAAAGGAGCTATTTAAAAAAAAACCCGACCCCCAAATCCATAAAAATAAGAAATTAAACACAAGAAGAATTAACTCTGTATTGCAGGACATAGGACTGAAAGGGATCTCTTGCTTTGAGTCCAGTCCTCTGGTCACAGACAACTCCATATATCATTCGTTCATAAACTTATCAGGCTCCAGCTTAAAACTAAGCAGGTTTTTTGTCCCCACTATTCCTATTGGAAGGTTGTTCCAGAACCTCACTCCTCTGATGGTTAGAAGTGTTCTAATTTCCAGCCTAAATTTATTCATGGCCAGTTTATATCCATTTGTTCTTGTGCCAACTTGTCCTTGAGCTGAAATAGCTCTTCTTCCTCCCTCGTGTTTACCCCTCCGGTGTATTTATGGAGAGGAATCGTATCCCCTCAGCCTTTTTTTTTTTCTTTTTCTTTTTGCTATTGGACCATATGCTAGTGGTAAAATTAATGCTGTATTCCTTGGATGCACAATTTATTTTTAATTCATATATAGTACCTAGCCTGGTAGGAGCTAAACCCATTACATAAAAAATACTAAAAGCAAACAAGTTACATAAGCAACTGACAATTTATACTTGCATGACCAGTACCACGAGTATCTCCAGTGTGCTTTAGAAGATCAAATGATAATATACAACCCAAATTAACAATTGCAATGCATAGTAATCAACCAGAAACAAAACAGAATAAATGGGCTTTGCATGATGCCCTGAGACTTATCAGAACTTGGATTTTTGTGAGTGCTCAAGGGAATGCATAGTAAAAGCAGAGCATTCAGCTAAGAACCCTGTCGCTAATCTTAGTTTTATCCCAAGATCTGATAGCAAGAGCATCCCAAGTGATTTCAACAACCGTAAATTAATATCAAGTGAGGTAGGAATTTCTAAGATAAATGAGAGTGTACTATTCAGGGCTGCATACAGTACATAAGGGATTATAAGGAAACATCCTCTATCGCAGGGCGTTTATATCAAATGTTATTCTGAGGCCCTAATGGGTGCAATATAGCTGAAGAGCTATTTTAGGGCGTCTACACTTAAAACAATACCGGGGCACAGCTGCAACCTTCAGTGTAGACAATACCTATGCCGATGGGAGGGCTTCTGTCAGTGTAGGTAATCTGTATCACCAAGAGGTTGTAACTAGGTTGACTCGAGAATTCTCTGTCAACAAGAGGGGGTTGGTTCAGTTTAACTGCGTTGTGGATTTTCCACACTTCGAGTAATGTAGTTGTCCCGACGTAATTTCCTTATGTAGATCAGGCCTTAATTCTAAAACACAGTTTTAATGCTAATTTTAACTGTCCTCCTCTTACTCAGGAGGCTCTATATCTTCCTCTCTGTGGAATACCCTAAGTTGCTGTTTGTAGCTCTATTCCGTTCACCATATATTTTTACCATCTAACTGTTGGCTGTATGATTATGAGTTAGTCTTCGTCCATCTCTGGGGAAAAGCAGGTCTGCGCTACAGTGGGGATCAGCGCTCTGATTCACCGGCAGGTGATTTAGCGGGTCTGGTAAAGACTCACCAAATGAACTGCAGATAGCTCTCCAGTTGACCACTGAACTCTACCCCCGACGAGAAGAGTAAGATAAGTCAACGGGAGATTTTCTCCCATCAACCCCCCACAATGTAGATCCAACAGTAACTCGACCTAAGGTACGGGGACTCACCGCAGTAGCGTAGACCTAGTCTTAGGAAGCATGTGTTCCATGTTATAGAAACTCCTGTCATCACAATTAGCATTAACTGCGCCTTTTCCCACCTTGAATCCGTGGATTGAAGGGGCATAGAGGGAAGCTCTAAAGTTCAATGTTGAGATATGTGGTATTAGGAAAAATACTTGTACATGTTCTGTGGCTAACTAGGCTATAGTTTGGAAGTGAAAAGGGTGGAAGTGCTATTAATAAATCCAATAATGTTTTCAATCTGCATCAGCTATATTTTAGTGATGTCTACTGTTGCCTTTATGCTTCAGGGCTTATTAGCGTTTTAATGTAAAAGTTTATAAATCAGCTGTGCTGTTAACTTTCTTTACGCTAAGTGAAACTTGGTATGCAAAGTTTTAACCCAAGAACCAGTACTGGAGTCCTTTTGTGCTCCCACCCCCCACGACAAAAGAAGTCTGTTCAGTTAATTTTTTAAATCTTTAAAGTGTTTTCAGATGCTCTTACAATGTCTTCCATGTGCTTTCATTTAACACTTTTATGGTCTGTTGGTCTGGCTTGTGTAATAAGCTTTTGAAATATTTTTTTAAAAAATTGAAGGTAAAGCATTGCTGGGTTCATCCCATTTCCCCTCATTCTCATATGCTATTTTTTTTTTAAAAGCACACGGCAAGCAGGGAGATCTCCAGGGTGAGCTATATACCATTTGTATCTTCTAAAATTTCTGTTGTATGTTTTGAGTTTGCATTTGCCCTTGTATCTACTTTTCTTGATATTTAGGAAGAGTCTTTTTCTAGGACTTGGGAGCAGGGAGAAAAGTGGGTTGTCAATTTCTCTTTTCCCAGTTTGGCATGTGGGCAGGGACACGCTCTAAGAGGGTTTTTTATATGGAGAGAAAGCATCTTCGAGAATGATTCATCTGCTGTTTTTATTTTTCCCCTCCCATTTGATGGCAATGTGGCTGGTGGGCAGTCAAGCATATCTGTAGGGTAAAGTTCAGCTGGTGAGTTTTACTACATACCAGGCCACTGATAACCCTAGAACTGGTTTCATTGGAGGTGGAGGAGGTGAACCAGTGTTCTTCTCCAGCTTTGAGTTTTCAGCTTGATCCTGCAAGGTTCTGAGCAGCTACTGGGATGTGCTGAGCTTCTTAAATTCCAGTGGGAGCCGAAAGTGCTGAAAATCTACTGTCAACCACCCTCGGTGTAGACCCTGCAATAACTCGACCTAAGGTATGTCGACTCCAGCTACATTATTCATGTAGCTGGAGTTGCGTAGCGTAGGTTGACTTACCGCAGTAGTGTAGGCATAGCCTGTCTTTTGGCAAATGCCGCTTTCATCCTCTTTATGGGATAAACTGGGGGAAGACTTCCATAGAAGCAGAAAGAAAAACAGGGAAAAAAATACCTTAGATGGAAAACTATTAAAAGATCAAAGATCCAGTCTGTACTGTCAGGGTGTTACTTCTCAAAGCAAGGTCAGTCATGCCAGTTATAATAGCACACTTTCAAAGTACACATCTGCAGCAATTTTATTTTTTATATACTACTCTAATGTATTAACACCTCAATAATATTAATAAAATATCTTGGGTTCAGTTCTGCACATTGTTTTAGTGTAGTTCTATTAAGTGAACTGAAGCTTTGTCATGTTTATAAAAGTGCTATTTTGTTTTAAAGGAGTAGAAGACAAAGAACAAAGATTAGTACGAAAGCTTAACACTTCAGATGCTACATCTGAAAAGGTAAGAGTGTTGTGGCTGAAATGATGTTCTATTTTGTGGCATGATCTTCTGGTTCTTTTTTTTCCACGTTGTAAAGTCAAGCCACACTTTAGGAATAGGTAGCATTAATCCTCAAAGACCCTGATGAAATCTGGGGTGGGATTTTAAGCTTGCCTCTTTTATAGAAATCTAATTGCACTCTCAAGTCTTTTTGTGTGAAAAATAACATTTGTGAATTTAACTAATGACGTTTAAATTTAATGACTTTTCAGTTATGCTCTCCCCTCTTTTTCTCCATCCCATCCCCAAAGAAGCTACTGGATGAGGAGGAAGAGATGTCTGAATTGCAGCTTAGACTTCTTGCACTTCAGTCTGCCAGTAAGAAATGGCAGCAGAAAGAACAGCAGGTGATGAAGGAAAGCAAGGAAAAACTAACAAAGACTAAAATTGTTCAGCAAAAAGTCAAAACCAGTACAAAACCACATTCAACCAAAAAAACCAGCACTGCAGGTAATATGCGTAACATTATTAAAATGGTTAGCAGTAGTCATCTATCTGAAATCTAAAATGTAATCTGTTATGTAAGGCTGATACTAATACCAAATCTTCACCACCATATGGCACTCACTAATACTTTTCATTCTCAAAACTTTTAGGGTTTCTGCAAAATGTAACCTTTGGGGACTTGTGTTGGATATGTGTGGAGGCTTTTAAATAAATGAGATGCAATTACCTGTATATATTTTTATTTAAAGCTAAGCAAGCTTTGAGGAAACAGCAAACAAAGGCATGGAAAAAAATGCAGCAGCAAAAGGAACAAGAAAGACGTCAAAAAGAAGAGGAGCAGAGGAAACAGGAGGAGGAGGAGGAGAGAAGAAAAAGAGAAGAAGAAATCCGAAAAATTCGGGACCTTTCAAATCAAGAAGAGCAGTACAACCGGTTCATGAAGCTTGTTGGGGGGAAGAGGAGATCAAGAAGCAAGGTAGTGATTTGTTTTCAGATGTTCTGTTTGAGATCCTTGATTGATGCATACTTTCTTTTTCAAACTGTCAGAGAAACAGAATAGTTTAGTGGTTACAACATAGAATTTGGAGCCAGAAGTTTGTTTTAATCCCAGATCTGACTGTTTTCTTTTCTTCTGACTGTTTTTGGTCATGTCTCAATCTCTCTACATAGATTTATCCACTTGAAAATTAGTCATCAGTAATTATTCTCGTAAGAGTGTTGTGAGCATAAACTGCTTGAAAGATGTTAAACCCCTCTGTAAATAAGTATAACCAATTAGTAGTCAATCCTGTTCTAAGAGGTGTAAAGCCAGAATACTGCTTTTTACTAGGTTATTCTGGAAATTAAATTCAGTGGGGTAGCACTCCCCAAAAGTGCTCATTTTAAGACAAATCACGTTACACTGCAGAAGTGAACCAACAACATATGTTGCCTATCAAGAAGCAAAGGCTATTCACTAGGAAAAAGTCTCATTAATTTAGAGATAGGGTTGCTTAGTTCTGCTTTTCCAGAATGTAGAGTATCCCTAAACTTAAATTTGAAAATCAGGAAATAGTTATATTTTGCACCCAACCTTAATTCTGTCATCATGGAGCTGGAAATAGGCACTGGCACCAAATCCAACTTGACCCTGTCACTAACAAAATTTTGTGCTGCTGTGTCCCCAGACCAATTCTTTAGTCTCATTCCTCTCATTTAGGTGTAGCTGCACTGCCCCAAGTAAAAGTTAGAGTAAACTGGTAGCTTGCTGCATCAGGAGAGGTGCAGCTGCAGCTAGAGGAATCAGGGATCCCTGTGTTTTGGGCTTGTTATACAGAAGGTCCCATTAGATAGTCATAATGGCCATTCCTGGTTTTATAATGTAACAGTATTTGAAAGAACTCTAGAAAGGACTCTAGCATTTGAGGGCCACTAGAATGGCTACCATTGTCCATTCCAGAGGCTGACAGTCCACAAAGTATGTCAAGAATATAGAGGGATAGTAGCATTTCACCCCATTCTAACACTTGCATATTCTTAGTGCTCACCAGTACTCCATATCTGCATTGGCATTCACACGTCATGCATCCCCTCTGCCTTCTGTCCTGTACTGTTGCTCTGGGAGTTCTAGCACTGGGATGTGCCAACAGACTACACTATGTCGCTCATTTTGAAGTAACCAAAGTTGATGTCCCACAGGGAGTCCTTAAGACAAGGATGGACAGGTATCAACATCTGTCAAGTCTTTAGGGGCTTGCCTGGAATAGGCAAAGTGGTCAAGAATAGTAGGTCAGGCTTAGATAGCTGGTGTTTGGCTAAGCCCATTCTAATCTCAGCCTTTATCCTAGTCAAGATAAGGCTTGGGAGTTCCCCATATGCTATCCTTATTCACTTCTCCCCTGCTGTCCTCCAGGTGCTCAGGAGGGGTACAGTTATATGATCTTTAACTGGGACAGGTTGGAGTATTGCTCATGGGGGCAGAGGTAAGATTGTGGAGGGAGGGGGATGGGAAATGACCTTAACTCTGCATTTCCTTGTTTTCAGAAATGCAAGTTTAGCTCTTCCCTCCATGTTCTATGAGGCACAAGGTAGTGCTAGCCAACTTAATACAGGTTTGGCATTGAATTTCCCTTGTTTGAGGAAATGATGGTAAAGAGGGGCATGATTGAGAGGCACCTGTGGTGGGGGCCATGGATGGACTTCCTAAATACATCTCACTGCTGCTCAGCTACTAGCTTTGCTTTTCTCCTGGCTCCTTCATGCCACTCATAAGGCTGTATCTGAGGAGCCCCTTAAGCAAATGATTCCAAATTGGCACCACAAAGTACACCATGTTGTGGTATACCACTGTTCACGACAACCTCCTTTATGTACATGGATTTTAGAGTACTTTGAAAGTGGGCTTTTAAACAGCTCTTTTTGACCAGACCTATGAAGTCACTGCCGTTCCTCGTTAATGCTGCTGACACTTGAAGCAGAACTTCCAAAAACAAGCCCATGGGCGCAAGCAGAAAGTAGTCTGAAATTTGTCTCAGAAGTCTACCAAAAGCGGCACTTGAACTCATAGTTTTTGTGTGCTCAAGTTCAAGACAGTCTGTTTCTGTAAGCAAGCAACTGATCGATGTAGGCTGAGCTCCTCTGCATAGTTGGTCGCATGAGGCATCAGGTGTACCAGTCTCATGGAGCGTATGCAAATCACTTTCTCTCAGGTGCCTGTCACGGTTCTTTTTTCATGGGAGTTCTGTCTCTGGAACCCTTTGGCCGAATGACCCATTATTCACACAACTAACTGGCTCTGAGGCTTAACGATTTTCAAGATAAAATTCAGTATGCACGTGGATTTTTTTAGAGCTCTGTGAAGGTTGAAAGCTTTGTTCAACCTTTACAATAAAGTTGCTGAGTGCTCTTTCATAATAACTATGTTTTTAGTTTTCCTATTCAGTCATTACTTGGGTCTTTTGAAAAGAGATTTGCTTTTCATCAGGAACTTCAGTAATTTACTGTATGTATTGGCAGGAGCAATAGAGTTCTGAAGTAGAAGTTAATTGTAGCACCATTTCTTTCAGAAACGCTTTATTCAAGACTGCCCAGACTTTTAATGTTGGCTAATTTTCAGGAGCTTGATTGTCTGTTATAAGTTTATTTTGGGTTTGTTAATTGGATGTTTGCTTGTTAATCTCTTCCTTGATAAACTTGTAGAAACTGCTGTTATGTTCAGAGAAAACAGCATTCAAAACCTCCAGCTGATCTCAGTCTCTTCTCTACATGGAGAAGAAAACTGTAGTTTGACTTCTTAAGCCACGGTTGACCCCCTTCTTGCCTCCTTCTGTCTCTGCTGGGTAGAACTTCGTTGAAAAATGAGTGAGGGGACAGGTAGTGGCAGTGTTAAAACAACTTTTAAAAAATGCAAATGCTGTAAGACATGCTAAATTAAAACACTTTTTTTTTTTTTTGTATGCGTAGTCTTCAGATAAAGACTTGAGATGGTCTTTAGATAAGCAATCTACTGATAGTGGAGGAGGGATTTATCAATATGACAACTATGATGAAGTTGCCATGGACACGGACAGTGAAACTAACTCACCAGGTAAGATTTATTTTCAATTGCTGACATGGTTGAAAAGTGTAATGATGAAAAATGGTTGGAATATTACCGTATATACTTGTTCATAAGCCGAATATTTTTGGTAAAAAAGTGATGCATCAAAGAGCGGGAGTCGGCTTATAACTGGGTCTACACCAAAATTTGATGATTTTAAACTCTATGAAATCATTGAAATTGAATATCTAATTCATTGTCGTTTTGTTTACCTGGGGCATCTGCAGGCATGGAGCCCCTCAGTTCCCTGTGGCCGCAGTTCACCGTTCCCAGCCAATGACAGCTGCAGGAAATGGCACTTCCCGCAGCTCCCATTGGCTGGGAATAGCGAACCGCAGCTACAGGGAACTGAGGGGCTCCATGCCTGCAGACACACCAGGTAAACAAAACGTCCCAACCCACCAACGGCTTATCCTGATGGGCCAGGAGCCAAAGTTTGTCAACCCCTGAAATATAGGGTCGGCTTATGAAAGGATCATATAGTTTTTACTGTTTTTACCTATCCATCTTGGGGGGTCGGCTTATTAATGAATGGGCTAATGAACGAGTATATACGGTACTTTACTGTTGGAGATTGTCCATTTCATATTTCTTCTGTCGTCTCAGAAGGGCTGTGTTCGTTTTGAGGACTGAAGTTGAATGGGTGGTAATTAAGGCTAAGATTTTTTTTGTCACGGATATTTTTAGTAAAAGTCACAGACAGGTCACGGGCAATAATGAAAAATTAATGGAAACCCATGACCTGTCCCTGACTTTTACTAAAAATATCCATAACAAAATGGGGAGCCTGGGCATCTGCTGGTGGGCTGGGAGCTCCAGGGGCTTCCACCACCCATGGGGGCTGGGAGCTCCTGGGTACCCCTCTGCTGGTGGCGCAGAGCTGCGGGGGTCGGTCCCCCTGTGCTGCCCGGAGCGGTCAGGATTGCCCCCACCGCCCGGGGCGGTCAGGAGCTGTGGGGGGGTCCGTGTGGGGGTTGGAAGCTGCGAGGGGGCTCCTGCCACCTGGGGCGGCTGGTGTACCCTGCAGCTCCTTGCCTCCACAGGTGGCTGGTGTACCCCACAGCTCCCAGCTGGCGCTGGCTGAAGTCATGGAGGTCTTTGGAAGTCACGGATTCCGTGACCAAATTGCAGCCTTCATAATAATGCCCTGCGGGTTTGAGAACTATGCCGTTTAAGAGGAACTAATTCTGTCCTGTTTTAAATCTGATTATTTTTTATATATCTTTGTATTCCCTAGGGATCCTCTAAAGGTCTTCAGGCTTACACTTAGACAAATATGATTAGAAACATCAAACTTGTTTATAAATTCACATGGAATCATGTAGAAATGGGGGTCCGCAGAACACGATGTGAAAGACTCTGTTGGCTACTTTCTAGAACCCTGTCCTGCACCTAATTTTCTCACAAACTTAAATAAAACTATTTCGGCGCTCCTTTTCCATCAGAAAATACAGTTAAAATTTAGAAACATTACCAATATTTCAATAACCGTAATTCTTTAACTGTGTTTACTCCTTTTATTCCATTGCTCTTCATCTTCTGATTTTATTTTCTTATTTTCCATATTATTATTATTTTTCCTTCTCGGCCAACTTCCTTACCCTCTGGCCTCTGTTCCCAGACTTTCTCAGTAGCTGCCTCTCTTAATCTTTCTACTGTCTGTTTTTAGAAGGACCACAGAACATACTGTTTCCAGGCATGCAAACTGTGACTCCTTCATATGGAAGGGCGGGCCTCTGAGGTTCTGGATCTACATATCCCAGTATTCAATACTCCTTGCGTTTCTTCCCTGTCTGGTGCTGAAGCCTTTGTGCATGTTGCATCTCCTTATTGCTGGTTGCCAGATCAGTTGGAATCTCTGCTGGGGCATGTAGTTTCAGAAAGCATGCATTTGTGAGTTAAATCAAACTGGACAGCAAAGATGGGTTTCACTTAGAGTGATGTTGTCTTTGAATATTTGAATACAAATTGTAAAGTTAATAATAAAAAAAGGTAGAAACATGGCATTGAGTAGTTCTGTGTGTCTTGTGTTCAGGTGTATATACTCCTCTTTTGATCTGGTCTCACCTACCAAAGTTGAGATGTAAATTAGGATCTTGCCTGTTTTCTCACTTTGCTTTATAGTCATGATTTGAAATGCAATTCGGTAACTTGCCTAGATTTTTAGTTGGTTAATTAAAGTATAACATGACTTAGAGTTGTGTTTGGTAACTGTTTAAGTTATTGTTGCTATTCTTCTTTCTTGAATTTAAATGTATCTCTCTTCGTTGCAGCTTCATCTCCAGTGCAGCCTCCTTTCTTTGACTGTCTGATGGGATATTTTCCTCCTCCAACGCCACCAGTTTCCTTGCCTCTTCCACCTCAGGTTACAGGAAATAATTTCAATTAATTTATTAGTCTTTTAAATTTTTCAGTTTTAATATATATTTTAGTTCTGTGCCTTAAAGAAACACTGTCTTGGACCCCACATTTATGTTGCATTAAAATATGTGAGAATTTCCTAATAACTTCTAACAAGTCTGCATACAGTAGTTCTTCCCAGGCCCTTTTGTGGTGCCATTGTGCCTCTGTATCTTTTTGCTGATCAGTTGTTCCCCCTCTGGTGTTGGGGTGACTGTACAGGAGACCCCCTTTTCCAGAGATCAACAAAACCAGACAATTCTTTCAATCTTTTCTGGGCTCAACTGTCTTTCCACCTTCTTTGCTGCTGGAGTTCTAATCAGTTCCTTCTCCTCTTGCATCACTACTTTCAGGTGTGTAGCTGAAGGGTAGGGTAACCCAGTCCCCACTCCCTCCTGGGCTCCGGTTCCCTGGCCCTATATACAAAATGTCTGTCCTCTCTAGCCTCAGTATTCCCCATCCAGGGACTAACACCTATTTTGGCTGTGTTGTAGACCCCTTATCCACCCAGTACCAGTCTCAATTAGACTCTGGTTGCCTTCTTACCTAGGAATTTTCCAGAAGCCTGCTATTCTCTGTCTTCCCCCTTCCCACTGAACATTTGCAGCTTTCATATCCTTCTTTGTGCCTAGTTGGTGCTTCTTCTTGGGACTAAAATCTCTGAATTCCTAGCCTTAAAGGGAATTGTAATAGAGCTGAAGGGACAAACCTTCAAAAGGCCACTGTTTCAGCACTTATTGTTCTCGTTACCTACCTCCTTTTTTGTAAATAGGAGCAATTTAACTCCAGCCTTTGATGTCACTGTTTAAGTCACTGCTGTTTGAATTGTAATATTAAACCGTGACCTGACCAGTTTAGTTCATGTCCTTTGTGACTTTTGGGATAATTTAGCAATGAAAGGTTTAGTTTAATTCTATTTGGTTTTCAGATTCTGTTTTTCTTTTTGTAATGCATTTCAGACCATGCAGCCGTTGAGCCAACTTTATGTGGAGGACGTTTCTTGTGTTTCTCTTGAGCCTCCTCCACCTCTCCCGCCTCTTCCACCTGAGGAACCTGAACAGCCACCCAAACCTCCATTTGCAGATGAGGAAGAAGAAGAAGAAATGCTGCTACGAGAAGAGCTACTCAAGTCTCTAGCTAACAAACGAGCTTTCAAATCAGAGGTAGTCCAGTAGTTTGTGAATATAGCCTCTAGATGGCAATCTTGAGCTTACTTTAAAGGTGACCTGCAAAGGGTGGAAAATATAGGATAGGTTTTTTTGCTCCTTTATGGCTGTATAAAACAATCCTGAATGAGTTTTAAACAAAATCTGCTTGGCTTACATTACAAATTACAGGTCTTGTCAAACCTGTTTTTGCTGGAGGACTGGTGGGATTATAACATTTCAAAGGACTAAAATTTGTACAGTTGAAGGGATTTTATTCACTGTTAAACTGTTTATTTGCTTAATACCTATTTAACAAACAATTAGAAGGAAGTTCTTTTTGTTAAAGCTTCAAACACTACCTACCCTGTCATTTGAAGGCTGAGAGAGCTCTTGCTTCACTTCAGTCCTCCAGCAAATGAGAGATGGACAGGACTTGACATTTCTAGTATTTCTGAGGTAAAAAACAAACAAAACTTATCCCCACCGCTCCCTGTGTTTGTAACGAAAATTAAACTAAACTGCCTATATGACCTCATAAAAGAGGCCACAAACCTATTTCCTTTGCAGATCAACTGTAAACAAGAGCAGGACCATTCTTGCCTAGTACACTTTTTGGCATCACTATGTAACTACACAAGTGGTGGTAGTTTATATTCGATCAGAAAATTGAAATATGTTCTGGTGGTATAGTGTCTCTGTTATAAAAATTTAGAGATGGCATAGGCACTAACATGCTAATATTTTTCAATTGTTTTTCATATAGAGCTGTACACCTTTTGAAACTCTTTTGATACAGTATACTGTTTTCCCCCCTGATTGGACTTTTTATTTCCTTCTGTAGGAAACATCAAGTAATAGTGGTCCGCCTTCACCTCCAGTTCCAAATAATTCCCAGCCTGTGCCAAGAAGCAATCTATCAGCAGTCAGTATTAATACTGTATCCCAGCCTCGGGTACAGAACACAAAGTTTGTTAGAGTACCGCGACCTCCACGAGCAGTAATCACAGTAAGGAAATAACTTCAATTTTCTTTTAGTAAGACCATCTTATGAACTAGTCTTAACTCATATGGTAAATTAGAATTAAAGGATCTTCTTATGCATAAAGGCATGTTATTTCCCTTGAAAATAATTTTGTGTTAGAGCAGTGATTAGGAACCTGTGGCATGTTGGGCCGTTCTCTTTCCCTTCATTGCAATGAAATATTTAATTCTCTGATACGTCTAAGAATTTATGGCTTTTCTGAGCTGGGAGAAGATGCAGTGGCCCTTCTTAAATAACCTTTTAAAATGAGCTAAAGTTTTTCCCTTTTTAGATTGGGGCGGGGGGAGGAGAATCCTGAGAAGATAAGATGCATGAAGCAAGCAGCAAATGTAATTTCATATATTTTTAGCAGTCTAGTGCAAAACGGTATAGCTGTCACTTAAACATTGTTTAAATTACCTTAAGTTACCTTTCACTAGGAATTTCAGACACTGAAGATTATTACCCTTTCCCGCTTTTAGCGTTCAGCATCTTATCGATTCAAAGCACTGTATGAGCATTTGAGCCATGGTCAAAGTTCACTGAGTCTGTGAGACAGACTCTTTAAATACTGTCCTGTTATTTGGTTTGGTATAATCTTACACGAAGTTAAAGATGAAGGGAGATGTTACAGGCAGAAGATGCTTGGATGTAGAAAATTTAAAAACCAAAACAGTGAAACCAGCGTTTTTAAGATGGAGGGGAATTAATGAGGCATAAGATTAGCACTAAATGGTCGAGGTAGTTCTGTTCTGACAGTTGGTTTATCTGGTATTTAATTATCAGAGTCCAGCTAGATATTATATAGTGGTTTTTTAATCCTATTTTAATGGCTCTGAGACATGGGTTCAGATCACGTCAGTATCTGATTTGTGGTGTCCATGATCTCTCTGAAGCACCTTTGAAGTGTTTCACTGCCTACATATTGTTTTGTAAGGAGAAGGGAGGACAGTACGGACGAAAGATAGAAGAGGCCTGACTACACTGATGTCATTTTGGTCAGAATTTACGGGAGCTTCTTAGTCTTCTGATTATAACCTCTCGTGTGCATCACACTCTTCGTTAGCTGAATTTACTTTAAAAAAATCTTATGCTATACCACTCTTTCAGATAACTTCAGCAGGGACAAGGTCATATTTCCCCCTCTTCTAGCGAACCTTTCCATCTCCTTAACGCTCTGTGTCCGCTGCCTACTTCTAACCTAATTTCAAACAATACAAGAGTAATTTGAGATACAAAGGGCCTCTGGCCTTTGTGCACATTATACATGTGATAATCAGTTGGCAGTTGCATGTGTTCTGTAAACTGTTCTTTTGGTAATTTTTTATGTAAATCTCATTTGAATCACTTTGTCAACTATTAGAGGATTTTGAAAGAGTTCTTTGTCCTATTGTCTTGAATTTCTCCTGGGTCAGATTTAATTCAACTGTTATGGTACAGAAACACAAAGAAAAATTGTACTAGTTAATGGGAGATGAATGCCAGTATTTAGCCTTTTTAATTGCAAGATAGCTTTTATCAGCTGTGATGATGGGCAGTTTTTAAAGGGTTGAGCAAGTCCTGATAAGTTTTTCTGTATACTCTAGTTAATGATTATTAGCTTAGTTATTTTTTACACTAATTAATTTAAAAATGATGGACGATATGTTTGTATATGCTTCAGCCTTGCTCATTTTTTAACAACTTTTCATTTTGCATAGCCATTCTAATTAAGTGTTTTGAGTTTTGAATCAACATAATGATGGAAAAATCACTCCATTTTCAGGCTTGTTAAAAGCCATTGCTTATTGTGAATGTGGTAGCTTAAGGTCTAGAACAGGAACACTTTCCTGTGTGTATTGAAGGAGGTGTGGCCAGTTTAAGGCCCCATCTACTCTTAAAACTTACACTGGCATAGCTATGTCAGTCAGAGTGTGGGGAAAAAAATACATACCCTAGCGACATAACTATGCTGACAAAACCCCCAGTGTAGCTGGAGCTATGCTGGCGAAGAATAGCTAATGTTATTCAGGGAGGTAGTGGTTCTACATCAGCAGAAAAACTCCTTCTGTTGGCGTACGCTATGGCTACAATAGGAGGCTATGCCTGCCTGGCATCTCCTAATAGTGTAGGTGTAGTGTATACGGGATAGATGCTCTGTAGTGTGTAGACAGCTGTAGGTATCTACAGCAGATCACTTGCATAGCTTCTTCTCTCCCTTCTACCCACAATAACTGTCAATTCTCATCACTCTTAGGGCCATTTTTTTTTTTTTAAATTGTTTGTCTTGTGGTATTCAGGGTTTTTTAAATTATTCTTTGAGTTCCTGAAATCATGAGACTGTGTTTTCTTTTTAAAAAGTAAGCTTCTTGTCCTCCTGGTTGCAGAGAAAAGTTTGAAAATGTGTACAGTCTGTACCCTGAAGGCTCAAAACACAAAAGACTGTTACAAGGAACTAAACATATGATTTAAAAATAATAATCCTAAATCATGATTTTTTGTGTATGCCTGACTAATGGTTTTTGAATGATTTTGGTTGGCAATGCTGCACCATGTTCTGGAACAATGTGTATATGATCCTGACATTACTACTGGGAGTGGTGGTAAAGGGAGAAGACAAACCGCTAATTTGTTCCACCCTACTGCAGCCCTGGAAGACTATATAAGATCACACTCCTCCCTATGCATGTTTCCACTTGCATTGAGAAGAATAGTAGAGTAAAAGTGACAAAATTAATGTCTTTTGCTTAGCTGCTCAAATTCGTGTTATTGCAGAAGTGGTATATGTAGGAAAGTGTAGTAATACATGCTTCGTATTTGGGATTTGTAACATATTGAAGGGACACGGCCCTGAGGTAGAGGATAAACATTACTCTCTAGCTGTCTAGCCTTGAATGAAATTTAATCATGCCTGTGTTAGGAGGAAGGGAGAGAATCAGCTGGAGAATGTAGGGTGAAGTTGCCTAGAACTGTACATGCGAAAATCTATTATTATTTGATCTACTCAGTCTTGAGTACCTAGTCTGAGTATGTGGGACTGGGACTAGAAAGATCACTGCATAGTATTAGCATAGACTTCCTTTGTGGCTTGCTGTTTTCTCTGCCTCCATTCTCGATTTGTAAAATTAAGATACTTTCCTACTTCACATGACTGTTGTGAGAATAAATCCTTTAAATGAGGCATTTGGAAGTTCTGGTAAAGGGAGCTTCATATATATGTACATAAAATACTAGAACTGATCCAGAATATAATTGGAGCAGGGTTAAAAGTGTTCACATAAAGCCTACGTTATAATGCATCACAGTTTTGCTTCTTTTGCCAGTAGGTATAAAAATAAGTACTTTGTCTCTGCAGCTTCCCAAGCATAAGTCAGTAGTGGTGACACTCAACGATTCAGATGATAGTGAATCTGATGGAGAGCCATCTAACTCTACTAATAGTGTATTTGGAGGACTAGAATCCATGATCAAAGAAGCAAGAAGAACTGCAGAGGTAAATGGTATATCTATTTATACATCTTAATTTTAGCACTTTTTAACCTCAGAATTCACAGCAAACCTTCCAGCAAGGGTCTGGAGATACAGGCATGTGTCAGAAACAGAAGAATATTGAGTGTGTTTCTATGGTACTGTGCCTGGGCTAGTACTTGTCCATTGTGTTGCAAGAATGATGTAAACTTGCTTTTGTTTTAGTTAAAAATAACCTCAGGATAAAACTTGAAGGTGTACTAATATGCTTCATTGAAAAATAAAACCCAAACACAGAACTCCAGGTTGTGGCAGGTAAGAAAAGGGGCTGCTAATTGACTATATTTGGCTTTAAAAACCTTGTACTCACTGTGTAATCTGTTAATAACTACATCTTAAAGCTTTAAACTTAAAGAAAAATGTAATTGCCCCTTAAATATAGTATGGCTTCTGCAAACATTTGCATTTAATTTGGTGTGTGGGAAGTGTAATATTGGCATATTTTGATTAAGCTCTCTTCTTATAACAGGCCTCAAAACCCAAAGCACCTCCAAAATCAGAAAAAGAAAATGATCCTATGAGAACCCCAGAGGCCTTACCAGAAGATAAGAAGATTGAATATCGACTCTTAAAAGAAGAGATTGCCAGGTGCGTTGGTGTTTCAGTGTAATAGCACAGCTTTGGAGAACCTATATTTTGATTTTAAGCCATACCAGTAACCAGTCCTTTTAATTCTGACAAAAAGATGTTGAATTAAAGATCAGTAGAATTAATCTGAAGTGCTTCCTTAGACTGTAAAAATAAACTGGCTTTTTTTTAGATTCTTTTTAGTAAGATTATTCAGTATATGAACTGCTTGGAAACAGTTCCAGCTACAAAAATCTACCTCTTACTTGAAATATAGCCATATTACTTTCTGTAAAGCTCTGCTCCTTTTTTGTGTTCTGGGAGTATATGCTGTCAGAAGACATAATGTGTAGCTAGTTGCAATTGCTGGATATTCCATGTGTTTTGTTTTTTAATGTGTCTGTTTTAGTCGAGAGAAGCAGCGCTTAATTAAATCTGATCCATTGAAGAACGGTTCATCTCCTGCAAACTCTGATGGTGAAGTCGATGGGGTTGGTAGAATAGCAATAGTTACAAAACAAGTTACAGAAGCAGAAGCAAAACTTAAGAAGCACAAGTAAGTTCTTCAGTATGATGTAAACCACACTGAGCTTGTTTAGGGGGGATGAAAGGTGAAAATATTCATGAATATGTAACTTCAATACAATAGGGCTGGATTAGCCACTGCTTTGCACCTTATGTTGTCACTTCCTGCTTTACAAAATGAGTGTGTTGTAATGCCACCATCACAGTACTCCACAGCCCTCTTTCCTGCTCTCCGATCTTTGTGGTTTGAAACTTTGGTTCTAGGCCTCCAACTGAATTGCTCTGGATTTAGTGTCCAGTTGTAGCACAAGTACTATTTTTCTCTTTCCCTGCCCTTCCTGCCAGGTCTAAGTGCTGCTCTTTTTGAAGCAGCAGCTTCTTGTCTTGAGGCAACCTCTGTTCTGCATCTTCTTGCCCTCCACTAAAGTATAAACCTACCTGAGAAGAGGGCTCAGCTGCGGAAATGGGAGCAGAATTTTTGGTGCCCTTAAATATCTAAAGCTATCAACAAAATATTTTTAAGATTTGCCATTTTCTCATCGGACTACCATATTTAAAGTGATGTCATTGACTAAATCTGCCCATTTAGTATATCTATTGTAGATTACCCAGCTGTATTGCCCATGCTTGCCTGTCTCATGGGATGTTATATACTTAATGTTTGTTTGCAGAATAGTTTGAGTTAATTTAATGAAAGGTACTGTTGAAAGTGATTGGTTGGCTGTTGCTACAAATTAAGAAGTTTGGGATTCAAAGTGGTAGTTTGTAATTCTGTGCCATTTTGGTCCTTGGTAAAATGTGTTTAAACCAACTTTTTAATTTTTAGACTTCTGTTAATGAAGGATGAATCTGTTTTGAAACATCTCCTGCAGCAAGAAGCAAAGAAGAGAGAATCTGTTCGAATTGCTGAAAATAAGATTGCCAAACTTGCTGAGCAACTGCAAGCAACTGAAAAGATTTTGGATGTTAATAGGGTGTTTTTGAAGAAGCTTCAGGAACAAGTAGGTTTGAACTTTGTCAGGAAAAAAAAATTGTTCAATTTATTTTCTATCACTATGTGAACTTTCATATTTTTGGAGTTGTGCAAATTCAGTTCTTGGAAGTATGTGGCTTTATTTGTACTGTGCAACATATTAATTCATTTAGCTGTGTCTGAATTTTGTCAAATCAAACTTTTTATTGGTAGAAAGTGCATGTTTTCTTGAAGTGCTAAAATATTTTTTTCTCTTTTCAGATTCACAAAGTTCAACAACGAGTTACAGTGAAGAAAGCTCTGGCGTTAAAATATGGAGAAGAGCTTGCTCGAGCAAAAGCAGTGGCAAGTAAAGAAATTGGAAAACGAAAACTGGAACAAGATCACCTTGGAGTAAGTCAGTCACATAAACTTGCACCATTCTTTAGTCAAAAAGCAATAATAACTTTGTTTAGCTAACTTCAGTTCAGAATCTTCAAATAGAAGTTTAAATGGAAAAGTATTTTAAAAGGTGAACTGTGAAGAAAAAACATCTCCTACGTTGTAATATAGAAGCTCTCTGAAAGTTTGTTCCAAAAGTCTTTTCTGTTGGATTTTTACATTAGAAGTGTTAGGGTTTTACTTCCATCTCTTTGCTGGAGAAAACGAATAGTACTGTAATAAGATTCTGGCCTGAGCTATGTGGGGAAGGATTCCTGCATGTTGGTGACATCACTATTCAGCTCCTTCAAAGATTTTGCCCAAGCTGTCCAGCTGAGACAAGTAAGTGAGGATCTGATATTACTAATCTGAAAAACAAGATGAAGAAGGCAATTTGGAAGAAAAACAAAGCTCTGAGACAATTTGAGACAGTTTTTTGTAAGTTATATTTTTTCTTTGTTTTCCCTTTGTTATATGTATTTGCTTTGCATTTTATGGTTAAACTTTGGTAACCCAAATTTGTGTGTTAAAGATTTATAGAGTGGTGTAGACTAATTTAATAGAAAAACCAGCCAACATTCCAGTGGAATTGTGGCAAATTATGTTGTGGTTTTCCTGCTGTTTTGTTTACGTTTTCAGGCAAGAGTTTAAAATATGTACTTCTAACCTGAGTCAAATGTTTTACCCTGTTTCATTACCCTCTTATCAGTATTTCAGTAAATGCAAAGAGATATTAAGGGATTTTTTTTTTTTCTTTGTAGCCAAGCAAAATGTTGAAATTGGATCATTCCCCTGCATCAAGTCCAAAAAAACATTCAGCAGAATTGATTGCATTGGAGAAGAAACGACTACAGCAACTGGAGTATGAGTATGCTCTAAAGATTCAGAAACTTAAAGAGGCCCGTGCACTTCAAACCAGGGAACAACCGAATATTACTCCAAATGCAGAAGAGGAATCTGAATTTGTATTACCTCAGCCATCACTTCATGACCTTACACAAGACAAACTGACCCTAGACAGTGAAGAAAACTATTTTGATGATGAAATTTTGTCTAACTCAAACAGAGAACGAAGGAGATCTTTCAGAGAATCCAGTTCTTTTACTAAACCGAATCTTAAGCACATGGACACCCCCAAACAAGAAATAAACAAACTTTCTAAAAAAGCAGTGGAGGAACCTGAACTTTTTCTTGGGTTGAATATTGATGAACTGAAAAAACTTTATGCTAAAGCTGACAGCTTGAAAGAACTGCTTATAAAAAGTACTGCCGTTATGACTTCTAAGAAAGAGTTTTTATGTGGTCAGGTAAACTTGTGCCTCAACTCCTTTTTTTTAATACTTAACTTGTAAGTACATTATGATGATTTGTCTTTTTTATGAAGACTAGGTTTTTGCTGTATTATAATTCTTTAAATGTATATTTGTTTCCTAGGAAATTTTGGTAGATATGGATATTGTTACGGCACAAAGTAAACAAACTGAAGTGAGACCATTTCCATTTGGGCCATATCATAGTCCCCTTCTAGTTTTTAAATCCTACAGGTATGAAGATTATATTAACTGTGTGTGTGTGTGTGTGTGGCTTCTTTGTGTATGGAATATTTTAATTGCTTTCAGTGCTCTCTCTTTATTTCTTCTTACAAGTTGTCTAATGCCAAAGGTAAGTTTGGCTTAAGAACAGCTTTTGTAACCTTAGCTTGGGATTCCATTCTTTGGAAGATTTGACATTTTAAAGTTCTGTGTGGTATGATAAACTTTTAAGCATGATACGTAAAACCTAACTTTCTTAAACCAAAAGTTGTCTTAAAATTATTTTTCTGCTTCAAAGAAACAGAAAACTTATCTCTAGAGACTTAATTATGTCTTCATTCATTACCTATAGGCCCCATTTTGGAGCAGCAAGATGGACCTAAAGTCTATGGCACTTCAGTTCCATAAATTGAATTCTGTGCTAGATTTAAGCAGATTCTAAAATCTGGATGATTACGCTGAATTACATGCAAAAATTTAACACCAGCAGTGCAGTACTCCTTGTATTTGTTTTATATTAGCTCGTATATTACACTACCCCTAAATTTACAGTGTGCTCTAGATTTTTGTATTACAGCATTGTAATACAGTGGGAAGGCAGAAGCTGAAGGATAACATTCTTACAGGAGCAGCTTTGCTATGCTTTTAATATAGTACAGACTGTGGTGATTACCTTACCATACTAGAAATTGACAAACTTAAAACGCTGTAATAGTTTAGCATCAAATTTTATATTAAAGGAAAAACCACCAAAAAACATCTGGCTAATAAGAGTCAGCTCATACTGAGTTTCTGTGCACCTGTTCTGGAGGCTCTCTGATATTGAGCTTTTAGTACTAGGCTTCTGAGGTTATTTAATCCCCAGCAATCTGCTTTACAGCTCTGCTTGATGCCAGTTAAGTAAGTGAAAGAGCACAGGTCTCTCAGGTTCACATTAGATCTTAACTCTAATATGTAACTCTCCCTACAGTGTGTGCATTAATTCCCCATGTGCATGTAATGAGGTTTGGTGAATGAAGGGAGAGCAGGATATTGGAATAGAAATCTATGCGGACTGAGAGAACTGTACTGTGTTGCCTTTAGTAGGTCAGCTGTACTCCAGTCAGCCTTTCAGAAATGCAAGATACTTCTGGAAGCAAAATACAATTCCTTTTTATTTATTTATATTTAAAACTGCTTTTCTGTTTGTCTACCAGGGATTCACATCATATTTTTTTTCTTTCTTTAGGTTTAGCCCCTATTTTCGAACCAAGGAAAAGCTTTACCTCAGTTCAGTATCCTACAGCAATATGATTGAGCCAAAACAGTGTTTCTGTCGTTTTGATTTAACAGGCACGTGTAATGATGATGATTGTCAGTGGTGAGTCCCTTTCAGTCTTATTCATTTGTCCCAAATCTCTGTTGCAGAGTTTACTGCTGCCAAGAGGTGAAAATAGACATGTCTGATTCTTAACAAGGTCTGTGTGCATGATGTGCTATAGCCTTCCATTAAAAACTTGCCTGTGTAAGTTCACTTGGCAGGAAGAAAATCAGTGTGCCAATTCCCTGGAGGGAGAGCTCTTATGTCTAAACTTGGAAAAAGAAAGATTGCTTGAGTTTTCGAGGATTTTGTTCACCATTATGTCAGATCCTGCGGGGTGTCCTTTAGGCTCTTTTTGTATCCAGATGGGAACTCTCTTGTATCGTAATTACAGCAGAGTCTTTTATTACCTGATGTAACAGTGGATGAGGAAACATACTATTTAGCACACTATAAATAAATTAGTAACATCTATAGCATGGTGTATTATGGAATTATTTAATAAAAGATCCTATTGTAATGCAAGAGATCAGTTTAAAACTGCTTTGGAAGAACTGCATTAAAATCTGTATACTTTGAAGCCACATCATTAAATGGTGTTTACGGTTATATTAACAATAGCCTGTTGCTTGCCTACCATGCCTCTTGAGCCATTGGAACCTCTCAAATGATGAGATTGATCTAACTTTTAAAAAAAAAAGAGGGGGGGGGGAAAAAGGAAGTAGTGTATTGATTCACTGACTCTGGGTATATAATCTGTAATCAAGAGCAACTGGATTATTTCTGAGAGGAATTCTACCAATACACAAGTGCATGAGACTCCCAACTCGTGTTATCTTTTGGAGGAATATCATATGAACAGACCTACTATTTTATGTTAAGATTATTCTCCTTTACTAGAAGTAGTGCACATCTATTCCTTGTACAGGGTGGTGAGACTGTACGCAGGATACCTAAACTAGTCTACACAAACATACACTGAACTAACAAAATCAGTTTTAATTGGTACCTTTTGTTACTTCAGTGCAAGTGTGTATTTTGAAGTGTGGTCCACACATAGACTTGTACTGAAATAACAAAAGGGGTGAATTAAAACTGTTAGTTATTTTATTGCAAGTTTGTGTTTAGACAAGGCCTAAAAGCATACTTGTTCGTTAGTAGACATTTCAGAGCACCTTAAACATTGTGCTTCATAGACATCTTTTCACTTCAATTTTTTGTTGGTTTCTCTGCTTCAGTAGGGTTTAAGTAACACTTGCTGATTGTGGCCCTGATGTTAAATCTTTACTTTGGTGATATTTTGTTGTCTGAGAACAACTTAGTCTAACTTTTTTTTCTCTTTTTAGGCAGCACATGAAAGATTGCACTGTTAACCGAAAGCAGCTGTTTCAGGACATTCTTTCTTATAATTTAGCTTTGATTGGCTGTTCAGAAAAAAGCACTGATGAGGAGATCAGCATTGCAACAGGTTTTTAAGTCTGTTTCCTACTGAATGTAAAACTGGGAATTTTTTTTTTCCAAAGGGTAGCTTTTATTTTCATTAGAAGTTCTAGAATTAAAGAATCATTACAGTCTTTCTAGTGGTCATTGTATACATTGTAAAATATTTTTGTATGGAAAAGTGGAAAGCCATTTTTGAGTCACAGTCCATAGTAAATTTCTCAGTAGTAGACAGTAACTCCTGTATTCAGGAAAAATTCCTTCTTTATTCAGGAGAAAATTCTCCCTAATTTCACTGGGCATTTCATTCAAACAAGAAATGAAGGAGACAAGATTTCATGGGTGGACAGTGGAAACCTTCCTTACCTTCCTTTTTTATTGCTTATATACATAACGTAATGGGATGTTGTACTTATTAATGGAACTAGGTATAGTGTGAATAGGCACCAGGAAAGCTTCCTCCACAATCCAGGCACATAATCATATTCTAATCTATTCTCAGGGCTAGATTTAATGATGATTATTTTGTGCCAAAGTGTACAAAATCATCCTGGGATCTAGGATGAGACACACTCTTCTCTAGAGATCAGTCCTTTTTAAGCCCAGTTCTCTAGAGATAGGATTGATGATTATGTAATTTTGCCACTTAAATGGGTTAAAGTTGGATGGGTAAAATATTCTAAATATTAATGTTTTTAAACTTAATAATGGAGTATTGGTATACACATCTTTTAAATTGAAAAATGAAGCAAGATTTCTTGTTAAATCCTGTAATACACTCTCTGTTGATACTTCTGTTTTGCCATGCCAAAAAGCCTGAGATAAACAGTTGGTTTTAAAAAGCAGAATGATGTAGATCATATATACTACTAAGAAACTATTGAGCCAGATGTCATTTTTTAAAATCCAGATACGGTTTTGGAGACTGTGAAATTGTGCGAATTTGAGGGATGGTCTAGGGTTCAGTAGAGAAATTGATTTCTTAAACATCATTATGATTCTAAAAAAGTATCTGTTTTTTACTACCACCATGTTGGATTGTCATTTTGGATAGCGGATGTGTACTGTTCAGTTTCATTTTTCCAGTTCCCTTAATTAAATGCAAGGGGAAGAGCTTAAATCAGGGTCTAAAGACCTGGGAAAAGTGATGAAGTTCTGTGTTCCTTTCCCCTCCCCCAGATGCCTCTTCTGCATCTTTGAGGAGTAATGGGATGAAAGTAACACAAGAAAGTCAGACTGGAAAAATCAGAAAGAAATTTCTGTTTGTGAGATGTAATCTGTAGCGGTGGCCTAGAAAGCACCTATGGAAACTCCCTTTTTTAAGGATATTTACAAGTAGACGAGACCAAAGCACTAGAAAATGTACTGCAGGAATAATCTTGGGGGGATAAAATGGCCTAATATATCTTTTTCCAATTTTTGACTTCTATATCCAGCCACACTTGATAACTTGAAATGATCAGCACTGAAATAATGGTGGTGATATTTATATTTTCATTATTCTTTCTGCTGAGATTATCTCTTTTGTTATAATATTTCATAAATTTATAGCATCTAGTTATATTGTAATCTTGGTCTCATTTTAGAAAAATATGTAGAAAAACTTTTTGGTGTAAACAGAGATCGAATGTCAGTGGATCAGATGGCCGTTCTTCTTGTTAGCAATATCAATGAGAGTAAAGGTCACAGTAAGTAACTTGTTTGATACTATTAATAAAACAGTCTGTTATATTATAGCGTTAACATTGCGTATGAGCTTGACAAATTCTTACAATAGTATTGTAAAGAGAAGATTTGCTTACTCTATTTAAGTTTATTGCACTGAAACATATGGTTATGGTCTTCTGTCTTTAAGCTTCTTTTTGTTATAAGGTAAAAATTTCAAAAGTGACTTGTGCACTCAGGAACCTAAGTCTCATTGAAAGTCAATGGAATCTATACTTCTAAGACGCTTAAATGCTTCTGATAATTTTACCTAAAATGACTGACTTTGAACAAAAATACATTGGTTTGTGGCTGCAAAACAAACAATTTCTTTTCTTCTGTTTGGTTACAGCACCTCCATTTACAACTTGGAAAGACAAAAGGAAATGGAGACCTAAGTACTGGAGAAAACCTGTTTTAGATAGTAGTAGTAGCAGCAGCAGTGAGGAGGAACAATCTCTGGGAACTATTAAATATGGTAAGGCAAAATTGTGTTGTGCATTAGAAATAACTAATATTGGGGGAAGGGGGCGGGGAGTTGCAAGCACTTACTCAGATAAAGCATGACTTTACTTCAGTATATGATCCATTTATGTACTCCACGCATAAGCTTGACTACCTTCTCCTCATTTGCCTGTTCTTTATTCTAGGATGATTAAATCTATGTATATCCATTTAAAAATAAATAATTTAAAGTCTTAGTGGGAGCTGTTGTTCCCTTCTTTTGCAAGGAACCTGCTAGAATGTTCTAGAGCATCTGAGATTGGCGCATGCTTCGCAGGGCATAGCTCTAGAACTAGTTTACCTGTGCCTTAAGATATCAAAAATCTTAGTCGTTACAGAGATTTCCCACATGATTTGTGCAAATGGCACAACCAACACCCCCCCCCCCCCGAGTGAATCCTGCAGAAGGATCTTCAGAGGATCAGACTTGTTTTGTGATGAACTTTCTCCTATGAGCTCTGCCTCACTCTCAGTGCTGTCCTATAAGTTATCCCTAACCAGTATGATCCTGCAAAAGCAGTCCTCTAACACTTCCTTTTTCCAGTTTTCACATTTGAACTACTGCCAGTTTTTTGTGCCGTACTTACTGCTTCTTTCCTGCTTTAAAGAGAGAGTACTTTTACCTTTTTCTAAATGTGGTGGGTGGTTATTGTATTTGAAAGGTATCCTGACATTCACTTGGGAATTCTGTTTGATGGTGTTTTCCCTCATCTTAAATATACGATTAGTTAGTTCAAGTTCCACTGTGAAAGGTAATCTGCATGCTGAACAGAGACACTTTATTCTTCCAGCCCATCCTGTACAACACAAAACAAATGTTCGAGCTTTGGATGCTGTTGTGACTCCTGATGATGTCAGATATTTCACAAATGAGACTGATGATATTTCTAATCTGGAGGCGAGTGTCCTCGAAAACCCCTGTGATGTACAGCTTTGGATTAAACTTGCATACAAGTACTTGAGTCAAAATGAAGGGTAGGTTTTTATCTGTAGGCAAACAAATCTGTTGCCCTTTTATATTTTTTGGTTGATGCTTTTCACCTGTGCTACTGTAATCAGATTTCCTTCCTGGTGTCAAAGGACCCTTTGTTTCTTTGACAAAGCCACAAATACCTTTTATTGCTTAAAAGCAGTTAGAAAAAACTTCAGATTAGATCTCTTGCTGTACACAGTCCAGTGCATGAGTAATAAATTATATATTTAACTCCAGACAGGTTTTATTTCAGAGTGGAAGTAGTTGAAATGGGAATTAGTAAAGGAGTAATCACTTTAAAAAATACACAGTTTATAAGATTACAGTGGAATAAATGTGTCCAGTTCTACGAATTTTTACATCAAGGTAAGTAGGATAGAGGGAAACACTGATTTTAAATCTGCCTTTGGAATGTTTGGGATGGCATTCTAAGACAACATGTAGTCAAGGTGCTTTAAGATGACCCACTAGAGTAAGAACTGCCAGGTGTTTTGCAGTTTTTAATCCATGTGGAGTACGTGGGGAAAATGGTAACCTAACTCCAGTGTGTTTTTCATGTTGTAATTTTCTTGCCTTTGGAATTCTTAAGTAACTAAGTTTTTTTCATTTTCCTTAACTGATAGGAATTAGAGAATCAATATGTTTTTTTATGTTATGGTAAAAGCATCCCAGTAGCAACTTGGTCACTTAGGTTGAGTAGGCTGTTTCATTCTAAGTTTCTTAAATCATAAACTGTTCTGGAATGAGATTGTCTCTTCATGTGTGTTTGTGTAAGCCATAGCAAAAGAGACCCTCATCCTGACTCAGGCCTCTGGATACTACTGTACTATAAATATTTAATAAGCTTCCCTTTTCAGAAGTTTTTTCAGACATATACATTCTTCAGGATTAAATTTTCTGTCTAAATGTGAATTATTTTGGAAATCATGGACAAAATTTAGCACTTCATTCCTTAGTATCAGCACATGAATATACCTCTTCCTCCACGCTTAAAGAAAAATCTTGATTTTTGAGCTCTACAATTTCAAATTTGGTGTGTGTGTAATCTTCAATGAGGAATTTATGCCTTATCAGTTTGGGAGCCAGTACTTGATTATAATGAAGTGAAAATAGCATCATGTGAAATATGTAACTTACCAAATTAAGTATGTAGTTTTAATTATCCAGATATGTGCAAGCCTGCACATGTATGGATGTATATTTCAAATAGCATGCATGTTCTGGTGTATGAACATTTGGGTTTTTGCAAATTTCCTTGAAAAATAAACTTAAAATTCAGTGCAAAAAAAGTTAATTTAAACAAATCAAGAAATTTAGTCTTCAAAATTTAACGTTTAGATAACCACAACAACTGCAGTTGAGCCCCACCTACCGCATTGTGTGGGTTTGTGTTATGTATACTTTGGCCTAACCTAACCACTTACTGAGTTCAATAAAAACTCACCAGGCACATCCCAGCAGAGGAGTTACTACTGTTGGAATCAAAACTTTGAATTTCGTTAACTTGTTAATGCTAGGATGGAGTATTTTAACAAGCTTCTGTATTGACTGTAATTGCAATATGAACAGTGGGTACAAAGCTGGTTTACGTGAGGAAGTACAGTGATTCACAACCTCTGTATCAGTGCTTGCCAAACTGAGAGATTCATGGGGGAGCCATGAGCATTTGGGGAAAATTTTTTAATCAGTGTTCCCCCCCTCCTCCCCCCGCCCAATTAACTGACTATTAGATGAGGCTTAAAAAATCACCTTCATCTTATCTATTGGTGTGCACTAATGGTTTTCAACCCACTAGGGGACCACAGATTATGTCTAAGATTTCCAAAGAGGTCTGCACCTCCACCTGAAAATTTTTAGGGGTCTTCAAATGAAAAAGGTTTGAAAACCACTGGTCTGCTCCTAAAGTTACTCCTGTTTCCGGAACTGGGAGCTTCTCTGTGCCCTCTGGTCCTGCAGGGGGCCTTTAGCACAGAGACTCTGCTGGGGGGAAGCACTGAGCAGGAAGACTCTCAACTGGAAGTCCTGCTGGCGTGGAGGGCAAAGAGACTTCCAGTGCTAAAAGCAATAGCATTCACAGATAAGGGAGGGGAAATGAAGGAGAGATAGGTGCATCTTTTTATAATGGAGTGACTTTTACCAAGGGCTAAGCCTACATGTAGCAAACATTCAGCTGAAGAAGGTGATGATTTAAATCAAGTTAAACGGAAAAGGAAGAAAAGTAGATGTTGTGATAGTTACGTTGTTTGGATGTTCATGTTTTGATGTGACTGTGGAAAGTGCACGACAACAATAGGTGTCATTTGCTTAAGTGTTAGTAAATGAAAGTATGAGGCCAGGGAAACCAAATACGAGTAGCAATTTTTTTTTCCCCTTAAGAAAGAGGAAGAATTTAAGTGGCAAAAATAGTTGCTGCTAAAGAAGCAGTTCCTCAGAAAGCCTTTGAAGAAACTCCTGTTGTGACCATGTGAATTCCAAAATGCAAACAAGCACACACCCTTAGCAAGACCCTTATATTTCCAAAAGAAACAGATGTGTATAAAATTATGATTAGGGAACAAGCAGCCATAGCACTAAAAACCATTCCTGTGTCAAACGATGCCATCAGTTGACACACTGATGACCATGTGAAAATGCCTATGACCACTTGATAGAACAATTAGGAAGAGGCAGTATTTTGCACTGCAGCTTGAAGAATCCAGACAGAGCCAATTTGTCTCATCTTCTGTGTTATGTGAGATTTGCCAAAATAGGTACAATAGGTTGAAGAACTTTTATTTTTGCAAAGAAATCCCAGTCTGAACAACCAGTGAGGAAATACTAAAGTTTTGGATACCTTCATAGCAGATGAAGGACTTAACTGGGGTTGGGAGGGGGCTGTGTATTGACAGGACTGCAGCTATGACTAGAAAGAACAGTGGGGTTTCAGCATGAATAAAGGAAGTGGCAGAAATAGCAATTAGGACATTGCAAGGTTTATAGTCAAGCTTTTTAAATAAAATCCCTGGCAGTGCTGCTTCCGTTCGCTTCCAGTTATTTCTGTGATTCTGGGTTTTCAGGAATGATTTCTGTGAAAACTAACATAGAAATCATTTAAATTTGGAAAACTATTTATGTCTGACAGCAAACATTGTACAGCCCCTATGCAGTTTGAAACAGGCCCATTCTTCTCACTAAAATCTTAGGCTGTGTCCTAACATGCAAAAAATCCATATGTTCAAATTATAGTTCTAAAAACCCAGATTGGATTAGATAATTAAACTTTATGAAATTGAGTAAAGTTGCACAACTGTCCAAATTCTAGTGTCCCTCTTGAATCTGGTGTCCTGAGTTGATGTGTGTGGTTTTTTTTGTTTTTTTGTTTTTTTTAAAGGAGGGTATCTGGTTGTGGGGACCCCCCGCCCAAGTTCTTAAATATCTGTAAGGGAACTGCAGTAATAAGTTTGGGGACCACAGCTCTATACTACCAAGGATGCATTGATAACTTGCTAGAAGGCTGTACCAAACTATCATATACATGGACTCTTAATCAGAAATTGTTTAGTTACATTGTAGAGCACTCTAAATGTACGCTGCATTCCTTAAAAACATGGACACAAGTTGTTCTGAGGGCTGCAGGGGAAGGAGTACCAGTGGGCAGGATAGAACTTCCTTCTCTGAAACAACTGTCCTGATGATCTGGCTGTTAAGAGGTGAACAGGCCCATTATGACTTGTGAATATAAGTCCATTAGCTGATTTGCAATGCTTTTGATTTGTTGAGATACACAGTGGAAAGTCTGTTTTGCATATAAGTAATTTCAGAGGTTTGTATACATGACCAAAAGCACAGACGAGGTGTGTTAATCTTCTTTTGAATCTTCTTGCATAAACACAATCATTTAGGTCTGTGTAAAATAATTCCTAAATAAATAAATATCCATCCCTCAAATAGAATAAATAAGACTAGCCTGAGAAGCTCTCTAGTTTTATGGAAGTTACTTGATGTTTATAAACTGCAAACCACATATGCAGTCCATCACTTGATTGGCAGTTCTTCCAAGAACTATACTTGTGTTACTTAAATGTGGTGAGTAGTTAATTACCCCCAAAAGGGGGGAAAAGTTGTGGCTTAAAACTGGGCAAGAGTAAAAGAGCGAAATAACGTGACATGCATTCTAGTCTGCAGTAAAGAGTAATATCCCAGATGTGCTGTATATAACCGATAAAATCTTGCCAAAGAGTGAAATCCAACTTCTTGCTTCATTTAACTTTTGAAATGTTTCTACTTTTTTAGCTTCTTTCTGGGTCAGAAAGTGGGAGACCTCAGGCCATGGATAACCCCTGTTCAAGTTAACCACATCCTGTTAACTGGCATCTTCTTCCAAGGAGCTGATACTCCTGTCCTTTTGTAGAGTATGTGATAATAGTATGCAGTTCATATAAATATGAAAAAAGTGTGGTCTTTTTGCAGTCCTCCATTTTATAATGGCAAGAAGCATTTAAAACACTTCTTTAAAAAAATTCTAATTTCTGTTCATTTGACATGCCTCCCTCTGAAATGTTCTATCTCGAATGAGCTCTAAAAGTTACTAAGTCCACTCTTCACTTTAAGAAAACATTGAGATGTAATATATTGGCCCAATTTTTTTCTTCACAGTTCATCTTCTGAGTGCTTGGATTCTGCTTTAAATGTTCTGGCTCGAGCACTAGAAAACAACAAAGAGAACCCTGAAATCTGGTGTCATTACCTCAAGCTGTTCTCAAAAAGAGGAACCAAGGAGGAAGTGCAGGAGATGTGCGAGACAGCAGTAGAGTATGCGCCTACTTACCAAATCTGGTGGACGGTAAGAAACAAAATAACACTATGTACTTCAAGCACCTATATATAATATAGTGCAAAAATATACCAATACTATAGGTAAGCAGTGAATTTTAGTGTGCAACAGGGAGAGGGTATCTTTTTTTTTTCCTTTTTTTCTTCTCTTTTTCCCCTATGCCTAATACCTTAGCTTTTAAAAAGATCTAATATAATGATAAAAAGCAAGGAAATTCACAGTTAAGTTTACAGTGCTGTCCTTAGCAGGGTCCAGTTCCTATTGCATTTGATTTGATGATCAAATTTATCTAAAGCAAGGTGTTGCGTTTCCTAGATACAAAGGTGTATGTGTGTGTGTGTTTGGTTTTTTAAGTTAAACCTCAATTTAACTTGAAATTTCTTTGCCTTTTGTGAATATTGATTTTCAATAACATTTGAATGGAGTGGTGTTTCATTGAGGTAATATCTAAAAACACAGTAAATAAAAAAGAGCATCGTATTTGAACCCTAACAGTTTGCTAGTAGTTGTTCATGTGAATAAAATATAGTGATTTATGTAGCTTTTAGCCTTAGTAACTGTACTGAAGTTTTCCCCCTAATAATTACTTGTGTGAAATATTTCTATCTAGTTTTTGAACCTGGAAAACTCTTTTGATGGAAAGGACTATGTATGTGGGAGAATGCTGCAGTTCCTAATGGAAAGTACAGAGGGTGAAGAAAACTCTGATCTCCTGTCCTTTCAGCTGCTGGAGACCCTGCTGTACAGAGTTCACTTAAGCATGTTTACAGGAAGACATCAAAATGCTCTTGCTCTACTTCAGGTGGCTATCAAGTTACACACATTTTAACCCCTATTATACTGGATGCTTAAATACTAATTATGTGTTGGTTTTTTTTGTTTTGTTTTTCATTTAAGTGTCCAAAGAATTGCCTTTTTCCTTTACTACTTTGTGGTGCCTAGAATTCTGGTAGTTCCAGTACCAGACAAGTTATCCCATTTATTGGTAGAAAGTTGATACAATTGGAGGGATGCTTTTGTGCATGTGTTAATAAGGCAGATTTTGATAAATTTTTAAAACTTTCAAAAAGGTATCGAGGAGAATTCCCTCTTGATTGCATGAATTGTTGCTAAAAGACTGTCTTTAAAAAAAAGTTTATTGAATTTTTATCTTACAACTTGGAACATGTATTGCAAAGCAGCAACATTGATTGTTACAGTTTGTGAGGTATCTTTATTCATTATCCTAATTTAATAGTCCAAGGCCCTTTCAAGCCAATCTAGTGTTGGTGATTTCTTAACAATTTTTACAAAAATTATTTTAAATACTGTGTTTAATATTTGAACCATTGTAAAATTTTGGGTGATATTTTAACTTCTTTGGGTGGCGGAATTATTTATTTGTCCTTCGTTCCTTGTCCTTTACATCATCCTTTGAAAACATTATGCATGTGTGTGATTTTGTTTTCTTTTCACTTTCCACAATCAATAGAGGAGTTAGTGGTCCTTTTCCATGGCTGCAAAAAACACAGCAATGACAGGGCTTTGCTACTTATCTGTGAAATGTAGAAAGATGTCCTGAAAGACTAGTTCTGATCATTACTAGGTATGACCTTCTAGCAGTTGGAAATGGGAAACAAAACTTTGATGTCTGCTCCTAGCAAAAGGGAGATATAATAGCTGCATACTTCAGAGGTTCATGCCTACCAGCAAGGGGATTTTCTTAGTCACATGGGTTTTTAAAATTTGTTTTGTAATGCTTTTTTCTAACCCTACCAGTTTAGGTACGTCTTTTATGTCTTGGGGCTAGTCTGCCCTAAAAATTATTCTAAACGTGATATTGTACATCTCTATTTTTTGTGCGTCGTTTATTCCGGAGCACGTGTACTTCGTTCAAACACAAAGATTTTTGTCTGCCAGTCATCACATACTTTATTTCTGATGTGCCAGTCATATTAGACTATTTTCAGACTTGCATATAGCACTAGTAGCAGAGTCTGAAGGCGTACTACTGCCCTCAGTGACATCTGTGCAAATCTGTCTTCAGGTAAATAGATAAGATAGAATACATGCAGGGAGAAGAGATGCTGAGTACAAAGTCCATTTTTGTATGGTCACTTCACTTCTCTGAGTAAGACAGGTCCTTGTCATTGTCATCGTCTAAGCCCGTAGTATTATGCTGTTCAAGGGCCATATTACATGTTTGCCTTATGTGTACTTGAGCTGCTTCCATGAGTAAGGAGACTAGATATTGGCTCCAGGTCTGTCTTTGGGTTGCCTTTCTGTCATCATGAGAGCTTTTGAGAACATGGAAACTTCACGTTTCCTCATTGTTTCTCTCATTTTCAGATCTCAAAATATACTGATCTCCTATGTAGAGCATATCAGTCAAAAATATAATCCTGTTTGTCTTTTACCTTTACAGAATGCTTTAAAATCAGCTAATGAAAAGATAATAGCAGAACGCCTCACCATAAGTGACCGCTGCTTGGCTTGGCTAGCTTATATACATCTAATTGAATTCAGTGTTCTCCCTGTTAAGTTTTATGATCCTGCTAATGCCAACCCTTCAAGGATAATGAACAAAGAGCCGTTTTTAATACCATGGCAAACAGTTCAAGATGTGAAGACCAATCCTGATATGTTGTTAGCTGTGTTTGAAGGTAAGTTATTTAGTACATAACTTTGCTGCTGCACTGCTGCTCTCCTCATTCAAATGGGCAGTGCCTCTCACCTGTGGAACTCAGGATGGGAAGGAAAAGGTTTAGACTCTGATTAAACCGCTTGCTTGTTGGTGGTACAAATTATTGATGTATGAAGGAGACACACTAGCTTTTATCTTTTTCGGGGACACATCCTCTGGAGTTGGCAAGACTTACTCCTAGCAACCTGTAAGAAATTCTCCTCTCTCTGGGAGTCCTCATGCTCCCAGTTAAGCCTTCTGTGGTGAAGTCATGGCTTCAGGCAGGGCAGTGGGAAGTGAAGCCCCAGCTTGAGTCCAACTCAAAAGCCCCATGAACTAATAGATCCAGTGTTTGTGGCTTGCAACAGTGTGCATAGGTCACCCTTCGAGGTTCCTGAAAAGCTGCTGATAGCTAGGTTTGGAAGGATTAGTTTTTATTGGTAAATTATCTGAAAACTTCATTTCACGGAACACACAGATCCACAAAAATTTCCACTGATGAAGAACAAAATTTACAGATAGGCAAAGTAAGAAAATGCCACTTGAGAACTTACTGGAGTTGGATTTAAGGACTTTTTTAAAATTATTTTTTAAATATTTTGATGACATGATGACAAGTTGTGTTTAACAGTTATAAAGCTTTAACTTTCTGAACCTCAACATCTACGGTCATTAAATAATTCTGATCTCCCCCACATACCTTCCCACAACTGTGAATATTTTTAAGGATTTTTTATTTAAATTAACATTGATTTTTTTTCAGTCAGAATTACTTTTTTTAATAAAAGTCAAATTCTACCCAGGCTACCTGTACCATGTCTTGGACTTGACTTGGTGCTTGAAGGTGGTCTCGGCAGTTGTGGTGGGGGTAGAGGGAGTCCACTAGAAAGGTGCTGCACCAAGGGATTCGAGCCTCTATGCTCTAGTGATTCCTCAGCTCAGGAGAGTGGGGAGGAAAGCTGAAAGTTGAAATGAAGTCCCTGTTGCACAAAAACTAACTAAAGAAAAACTTTTATAAAACAAAGTGGTTGGGAGAAATTGAACCACTTGCTTGTGCTGCTGCTGAATTTCTGGTATCCTGAAATGAAGGGAGGGACTTAATCCTGGAGCCTCCGCTAAGAACATGGCAGCCCGTCTGAATTCCACAGGTGAGAGGCATTACCAGAAAATTATTAGGTAAGAAAGTCTTCATTCTCGAATTACACGTTAACTATCTGAAAACAACTTTTCCGAAGGTCACGTTTCCTTTCCCTAATTCATAGGTAAAAATCAACTTAAACGTGTTGTATAGATTTGTGTAAAACTTAACTTATTTAAATCTGTATTTAAGCTTATATTTACAGGCTTGATTTTAAACTTTTTTTGTCTCTTTTTAGATGCAGTACAAACATGTACTGATGAAAATCTTGGAGCTGATGAAAGAATAGCTATCTGCCTTCCACTTTACAGAAACATGATTGCTCTGCAGCAGTTACTGGAAAGGTAAGAACAGGTTACCAGACAGAACACTTGTATAAGGATATTCAGTTCAGCACTTTCTTTTTTTAAACTTTTAACTGTTTTATTTAAGGTGGGAGGCTGCTATAGAACTGTGCATCTCATTGCTGGAGTTATGCCCTGTCAACTGTCAGTTGCTGGAAGCGCTGGTTACTTTATACTTGCGGATGGAACAGCATGACAAAGCCTATGCTGTGTGGCTTACAGCATTTGAGAAAAATCCTCAAAATGCCCAAGTTTTTTATCATATGTGCAAATTTCTCATCTCCCAGGTAAAAAAACACCCTCATTGGTTTTGCGGCTTATGTATTCTGTAAAATGAGTATATTTGTACCTTGGAATATGTAGTTAGTACTAATACTTAGCACTCTTGTAGTATTTTCAATCTTGAAAGCACTTAACAAAATGTAACTAAGACTTGCAAAATACCTGTGATGTGTCATCCTCATTTTATAGTTGGGGAAATAGGAGCAGGGAAATTGAGTAACTTGCGCAAGCAAATAGGAAGAATTGATGTGAGAATTGGGTTCAGAACTTGAGTAACTGACTCCCAGTCCTGTGTCCAGACCGCATCCTTGTGCAAGAAAAGTAGAAGATGTCACAATGTAAACGCATTAGTGCATTATCTCGTCTCTTCCTGTTACCTGCCCTTTGATATAATTTAATTATATTGCTCCTTGAAAGATTCAAGGGAAAGTACTCCTTTAAGAAATAGTTTAATGAATTTTGTTTAACTTATGTGCTGTAGGCTGACAGAAGTCTTACGTAATGTCTAATTTACTTTTAAAACAGAAAAGGGCAGACAGTATTCCTCCATTGTTTCAAGAATTTGTCGCAGCCTTCTTTGAGAATGTATGTCAGGAACACAGTCCCATGGATCTATTACGGTAGGATTGGAGAAGGCATTATTTAATTCATACTGATATAATTATGGTGTCATGTAGTACAATAAATTGTAAAGTATCTGATTTTTATTAAAATTGCAAAACTATCAACGGACTCGTTCCCACAAAAGCAAGGCAATCTAGAGTTGTTAAAACTCCATTTTTAATTTACATTGTGTCTACGTTTTACAATCCATTAGATTGTGCACTGTTCTAAGGTTTGCACTTTCCTTATTTAACCATGTCATTTCTGATCATTTAATCTGAGCAGTGCAAGGTAGTTTACAGTTAAGTTGGTCTTTGTTTATTTTAACATCTACTGGTGGTTTCATTTCCTTGATTTTTGGGATGAGGAATAGAAATATGCTGAATATTTAGGCCAAAAATATTAAAGTGGTGTGCCTAAAATTACACTCCTAAATCTGTTTAGGTACCTGCATAAAGCCCCAATCCAGTTATGCGCGTAACTTTAAGCACAAGAGTAGCTCCATTCAAATCAAATAAACCTGAATTTCACCTTCAGTTTTTATATACTGTCAGCTTAATGGTGGTAATGGAATTTTTATTTTTTCCACAAGCTGATCAAACGTAGATAATTTTCAGTTATAAAGGGTTGACATACATATAATATGAAAAAGGAAACATATGTCTGCATCAAGAACAGATGTAAAGAAGCTCAGTGTTCGCAGTTTTTATATAGTCTAGTATCTTTCTTGATGCAGAATAAAAAGAAAAAAGGAGGATGTTTTTTAAAATTGCTGTTTAGATTTGATAAGCCTAAGTAATATTTTTAGAAAGCTGATGCTAGGTACACATTATCTATTTTGAATGTGAGGTGTGAAGTGTATTTCTAAAGTATACCAGTAAATATTTGTCTGGTCAGGATTATTTCTATATATGAGAAGCAGTTCATGTTCAAGTATGTGCATATTTTTGTTTTAGGTATCTCTTGAATTTTCCAATGCCGATTGAATTTACATCACCTCTGTATAAAGGACATCTTACAGATGATATTTTAAACCAGCAAGTACCATTTTTGTGGCAGATCTACTGGTGAGAATTTTTATAGCCTCTGAGAAATGAACAGTAAACAGTGGATTTTATAATTTAAGAGTGCATTGTACATACTTAAGTGTGTATTATATTGGGTTCTTTCTGAATGACTAATCCACCAGTCCTTCTAGAAGCTTCCCTGGCTGCTGCAGAACCGGGATAGATTTATGGAGCTGTAAATGAGGATGTCATCAAAGGCTCACACTTGGGAAAAGTTCCAGAGGTTCTGTCCTTGCTGTGCCAGAACATGGCTGTGGCTTATCTCTACCAAAAGTGCCAGTGACTTTTTTTTTAAACTTTTTTCTTCCTTTCTCTGTTTCAGCTATCTCCACTTCTCGTTCTAGGTTTTTCCCATTTCCCTATTTTGCCTTTGCTTGGTTCTTCAGCATTCTTCTTCCCCAGCCTCGTTGGCCCAGTCTTCCTACAGTAAGGACATGCATGTTCTAAAAGTTGGGACTTTCCAGAGACAGATCTCTTCTCAAAAGAAAATGCCATGGACATGGTTTTCCTCAAGAAGAAAGCGATGTGTAAAGGTGACAGATCCCAGTCATGCACTTATGATCTACTTTGTTTTTCCTATTGTTGCGTCTGAAAGCAAGGATATTCAAGATTTGCCAGGAGAAGATACTAGCTGTCATGGTAACACCCAGGCAGCCAAAGAGGACCCTTCTTTTAGTATAGGCAATGTCATTGGGATACTCTCTTGTGCTGTCATGGAAGAAGCCTACTTCATGGTCTGGCTTTATGCCATCTCCATGATTGACTGCATGGCTTTTTGAATAGAGAGGCTGAGCTAGGATAACTCTCCAAATGAATGCTTACTTACTGGTGGAAGGTTTCTTTGAAGCTAGCAAAGATTAAAACCCTCCCCTCGAAGCGTACATCTGCTGTTTTACCTAGCTGCATTTGTTGCATTGTTTCAGATTAGATGGTAAGCTGTTTGGAGAAGGAATTGTGCATCTCTCAGTACCTAGTACAATGAGGCCTTCATGATACACTGTTCTTTTTTGCATGTTATTTATTATTTGTATCAGAAGGGAGGGATAGCTCAGTGGTTTTAGCATTGGCCTGCTAAACCCAGGGTTGTGAGTTCAATCCTTGAAGGGGCCATTTAGGGATCTGGGGCAAAAAAAATTGGGGATTGGTCCTGTTTTGAGCTGCGGGTTGGACTAGATGATCTCCTGAGGTCCCTTCCAACTCTGATATTCTATGATTCTGTGCTACAACTAATATGCACCAGGATTCAGTATATCCTGAATTTTATTCAGGACAACACATCCCCTTTGGCACTGGGAATAAGTATACTGAAGATTCATCAAGCACCTATGGACAACTTGCTGTCTGGACAGTGAGCTCAGTCTTGCATTCCACATACACGTTTTTAGCTTCTTGAATCATAAAAACAATCCATGCCTGCCATGATTAGGAAACACCCATTTTAGAAGCCTTGTACATCATGTAGTCACAGACCATCCCCTCATATGAGTCTGTATCTTATTTCCTATCCATGATTGATGTTTCTGAGAATAATAAATTTCATCAAGGAGAATCATTGAGCTTTATCAGCCGTCTTGATAAAGTTGAGCTGTATAGCATCTTTAGCTATGCCCTGCTGAGCTGTGAAGACAAATCTTAAACGATGGAAGGACTCAGGAAGTCAGCAGGTGCCTCTCTTTCCTTTTCAGATGCAAAGGACAAATGATTTCAAAGTTCATCTTGTCAGGTGCATTGCTGTATTATACAATCACACAAAGTGGAAATACCAAAACCTGAAAGGATCAAGGAGCAACAACATTCACTTGGAAAGAGCATGTGACTTTTGTGACTAGTGACTTGGTCCTTTGTTCACACCTTCTCCAAGTACTATACACAGGGCCTTTGGTTATCCACTGTGCTGCCTTTGACATCGTTCTTCATGCTGTGGCAGAGGGCTCATTTAGCTATCTAGTTATATTTCATTGCTATACTCTCCCGCTCCCCCCTCCAGTTTGTGAATGCATTTTTTTCTTATAACCTACTTAGCCAAAGACTTCTTAGCAAACTCCTAGCTAAACCCCTAAGCATAGATTGGTGGATGAGTGTCTGTCAGAAATTTCTCCTCTGTTAATCTCTCATCTTGGAAAAGTTATGTCCATCAGTCTAATCCTCCCCTTCTTCTGGGAGCAGAAAAACAATATTAAATGTTTATTGACCATTGTTTGACTTTTTTTTTTCTTGCTCTTCTTAGGGGAGGATGTCCATATATTTGCTGTTTACTGTTTCCCCTCCAGTGTTGTTTCTGAACCCTTAGTGTTTAACTAGCAATCATAGTCTGATCGTCTCAAGTGTACATTTAATTATACCTTTTGGAATTTTGTTGTGGAGCTTTGGTTACCTGTCTCCAGTCTGCAGCAGTCAGAGAACACTCTTAGGTAAGGATTGGCAGAAAGAAAGGTACTTTTCAAGAGTAGAAATGTACAGGTAAGAGAAACTTTTAATCTTTATTTAAATGCATTATAAATACCTATTTAGTTTACAAACTATTACTCGTTAACTGCTGAAAGATTAGTCATTTTTATAAATTATGACTGATAAAATTGAAATTGGGCTTATTTTAGCAATATTAATTATTTCACTTCTGCCTTTGTGAAATGTTAAACTCTGCATTGTCCTTCTCTCTTTTATTTAATATACAAAATAAGAGCAAACCCACTAAGGCATAATGCTTTTTAACTTTTAAAACATACAGTTTATGCCAGTCTCTTCATGCAAGTGTTGGTGAAGCATTGGATGCTTATGAAGCAGCTCTAGGAGCAGTGATGCAACAGGAAACGGTGCAGAACATTTGGATGGAGTAAGTTTAAATGAAGGGGGGAAAGCTACCTAATTTCACAGTTGTAAAACTAAGGCCTTTGGAAGTGTCAATGTGGTTTTCTTTTGTTTTTTTTTGTGTTTTTTTTGCAGTTACCTTGTTTTTCTCAATAGCAAAGTTGTTGGATCCAACAATAAAGTTCAAGAATTCAAGCTTTTTACTGATCTAGTGAACAGATGTCTAGTTACAGTTCCCACCCGATACCCTATTCCTTTTAGCACTGCTGATTACTGGACCAATTATGAGTTTCATAATAGGGTAAGAATTTTCAGTAACCAATTGTATGTAAAAATGTGTGTTGCTAATGACCTTTTAGCAAATGTTCTTAACTAACTTATTGAGTTAGAGCACTCCAAGCTTATATTTTCTCTTAGCATTTCCCAGTTTCTTAAAAAATGTGAATTTAGGGAAGAGAGTGAATAAGCAGTGAACAAGGGAGACTTTTCTGAGCATGGAGGGCATAAAGATAAATGGAAAAAATTGTTTGGAAGAGTGGTAGGAGAAGGAAGAAATTAGAACAGAAATATTGTTGGTAACAAGATTATATGCGTTCTTAAAGGTGAGGTTGAGCTGGAATTAAATCCAGTGAGACAAAAAGTGAAGAAATTTAAGGAGGAAGTTGCTCTACACCAGCAAGACAGCAATATCACATCAGCAATGAAATTTTTAAATAAATTGGGGCGATGAGAAGAGGATAAGACTAAAGAGAAAGTTATAGTAGTTAAGGCAAAATTTGATCGGAGTGGATGTGTGTGTTTGCAGAGAGGAAAAGATAGGGTGTTTTTTGTTTCTGTTTTGGTCATGAGAGGAAGAGACTTCATGGTGTGCAGTGGAAAAAGTCTACAAAGAGGGTGGCTATAATAGTGGGAGACTGGAAGGGTACTGGAGTTGTGACTTCATTTTTTTTTTTAAGGGGGTAGTTCAGCAAAATTAGGAGGTAAGACCATTTTGGAGGGTGTGTGGAGTGGCAACAAGGCATCCAAGATGGGATGTCTGAGAGATGGTTGGAGATAAATGAATGTGAAGAGGGAAGAGTGGGAAGAGGTAGTGTTGGGAATTATCTAGATAGAGGTGGTAGTTAAAATTTATGGGAATGGATAAGGTCCAAGTGTAAAAGAGGAGCTAGCACAAAATCTCAAGGGATAGCAACAAGAAAGGAGAGAGTAAGTCCCTGAAATATGCTTAAGGAATGATCAGCAAGATAGAAGAACCTGGAGCACTCAGAGGGCAATTCTACCTAAATAACTATCTGAAACGCTTCCTTCAGAACTGTTTCAGGAGAGAACAAGTGATTTGATAGTGTACTGCATTAGGGCACGCGTGCCCATACAGTGAAAGTATAAGGATTTTTTGTCTGAATAACACTACATACTAATGTATTACTTACTATCTAGTAATTAAACAATTCCATGCCATCTCCTTCCCTGTTCCATAAGAGATTTCATATGTTTACTTGGCTAGTGTAAATTGGTATAGTTCACTGACTTCAACAGAACTATGACGAATTCCGTAAGCTAAGTATATGGCCTTATTGTTTAGTGGTAGGGCACCCTGTGCTGCTGCTGTGAAGGACATTGAGCAAATTGTTCAAAACTTGTGTTTATACAGTTACGACAGAAGATGCTAAATTTGAATGGAAATCCTGCTGGATGGGTGTGTGAGTGTCTTTTTAATTGGGAAAGAATATAGTGTTATACACACATGGTAACGTTTTCAAAAGTGCCGGAATAACGTAGCTGCTTTTGAAACTTTTACTCATGAAGTTTAAGCTGAAAAAATCCTCATCTTGAGCATCATCTATTTTGAGTTTTATTAATTTTTTACAATAATAATTGTGACTTTGCTAATCTGAAGACCACATTTCTTTCTGGAGGCTGCGGGGGAAGTTTCACTGTAATGGACTTGAGATTTTATTCAGTTTAAAAATTAAACTTCTAGGTAAAATATAGTAATTGTTTCTGCCAAATAAACAGTTATTGTTAAGGTTCATGCTTAAGATTCATGTTCCAATAATTGTATTTCTCATCAAAATTACCAGCAACTAGAATTCATACCCTTAAATTTAAATTCATACCCTTTTAAATTCATACCCTTTTATCTTTGAATTTTACAGGTAATTTTCTTTTATTTGAGCTGTGTTCCAAAGTCTCAACATTCCAAAACCTTGGAACGGTTTTGCTCTTCTATGCCTACCAATCCTGGACTTGCACTGAGGTAGGAAAATAAACTTAAGGGTGTATATTGCTAACCAGTTCTATGTCTCTTAAGACTAGTTCGCGCTGTTGCAGTTGGGAATTCAATGTATTAAAAAAAAAACAAAAAACACTCCAAAACTTGAACAAAGTTCTTTGTATAAGAGTCTAGCAAAGGAGAGGTTCAGGTTCAGTATATCCATGTATTGGCCAGAATACAAGTAAAATTCCTTTTAAAATAAATGCTTGGTATGAACATCTTTTAATATAATAGGAGAGAGAGAGAGAATAAAGACAAGTGTTGTGGTGACCAGTAAAATGTAGGTGTTTGAAAAGAGGACAAGTTAATAAACTGCAATTACTCCTTTTCTGCATCCTGCCGAAGAACACCCTGGCATTTTGGCATCTTACCAGTCGTTTCCCAGTGCCTGACAGAATTCTGTTCCATCTACAGAAGGGCTAAAAAGTGACTTAAAAGTATTGGTAACTTTCATCGTGCTATCTGGGGTGTGTGGTCAGAAGGCTAGAATCTCCAGATTCTCTTTTTGGAGTGAGTAGAGAAACACTAGGGAAAAGTTAAATGTTTTTTAAGACATACAACCACTGTCTATTCAAAATGTATACTTCAACAGAGGACGAAGAATATGTAGATACGTTGGAGTGTGATAGGGCTGGTTTGAACCCTACCTTAACATTTGTTCAGATTTTTTTTTATAAAAAAATTATAATTTGTCTTTAATTTCTTCTTTCCTGTTTATAAGAATTTTCAGTTGATGCAACAGATGGGAATGATTCGTATTTATGAAATGTTTCAAAATGCATATTTACTCAGACTGGGCATAGCTCTAAAAAAGGCATTATTATTTGTCGTGTACATCTATAGCTTAAATGGTCAGCTTCTTATTTTATAGGCTGAGAAATCCCAGAGCTCTCCCTCTTCCTTGTTATGGATCAATGGCCGGAAATCTTTTAATATTTTTTAAATGACACACAAGATTAAATGGCTGGATTTTTTTTTTGCAGCCAAGAAATAAATTCCTCACCAAAACCTGTTTATAATGGTACTGCTGGGATGCACTTACTAGAAATGTTTGCTACCTAAGTAGAACTTGTATCCTTTGCTAGGAGTGTCTGTATTTACATATTTCAGAGTAGCAGCCGTGTCAGTCTGTATTCACAAAAAGAAAAGGCGTACTAGTGGGACCTTAGAGACTAACCAAATAAATTGAGCATAAGCTTTCGTGAGCTACAGCTCACTTCATCGGATGCGTTCACATTTACAGACTGGATATAGAGAGATCTGATTTCATGCTGTTAGTTCCTAGACATATAAAACTGTAGATGCCATTTGAAGCTCTTTAGCATACCTCTCTTCTTGGAGTTGTATACCCACCTCACACATGCTGAAGACTAGAATTTTGACCTCTGACCTCATAGTGCACCAAGAGCATGCTTTATGTATCTCTGACCACACACTTTGTTGTGATTCCCTAAACGTTTGCCTCCAATAACTTTTTTCAGCTGACCTAATAATTGGTGGTGTCACTATGCACATAAGTGCATCATACCTTAGATCAACATGGTTGTATCTTTAATGTAAGCTTATGATAAGAGCTGTACTTACTTCCCTTGAATGTCCTTTACAGGCTGCTTCAACAACTTTGGGAAGAGAACAATATTCAGATACTGAAACTGCAAGCCAAGATGTTTACATATAATATCCCAACATGCCTGGCCACCTGGAAAATGTAATGCAACAATCATAAACCTGTTTTCATAGATATTACTTTTGTTTATAAGGTTTGCATCACAAAGGTAAATCTGAAATGTCCTTCAAATTGGATTTATACTGGAAGGCCTTTTTTTCATTATTTTTAGACTTTCAACAGTTGGTTCAGACAGGCAGAGGTACTGACATTTTTAATGTAAAATGAATCATTTAGTTTCCATGTAGAAAAAATATATAGGCAATTATTGTTTGGATAAATATAGAAAATGTATTTTAATTATTAAATGATTGACTTCTGTCTCCTCCTCCTCTCTACCCTCCCTTTTATATATCACAATAGCAATAATCTCCATTATCCAGTGATGCTCAACTGATCATTTTCTTCAGTGTTTGTTCATAATGGGGAACCACTGAAATGTCTTGCTCATGTAAGGTTGTTTTAAAAAATGGCTACTTTTTTTTTCTTCTTCGTTCTTTTCACTATAGATTATCATCATTGGAAGTTAGTCTGTTACTTTCAGGGCGTTTGCAATCCCATCCCACAATCAATATTCTGCCAATAATGGCATTTAGTTCCGTGCATGGATAAATTATTTTTGTGTATTTCTTTTTCTCAGAGCCATTGCTGCCGAGTGCTTTCTAAAGGGACAGAGAGAGGTAAGTTAACATTGTAACTGATCATTTTAACAAAGAAAATTCTGTGAAACTGTCAGTGTACCTGGCTGCACACACAGCATAGGCCATTTTATAAAATTAAGTCTATTTTGGGGTAGTTGAAATGTTCTGGGCATAAACCAGAAACAGATACTTCAAATACAAGGAATATTTTCGGCAGCTCATTTTGCAGAATTGAATTGTGGGAGTAACAATACTTCTAACAATGTTTGAAAGAAAAACTGTATTATTAGGAGTGACACCAATTTGTACGTTGCTTAAAATTTTTTCATTATAAATAAAATGAAAATTTTTGTAGATCTCTATCATCTCCATCATTTGCAGCAGGACTTCAAATTGGCAGAGGTATGGTTCTGGTATCAGGGAGGTGTCGTTTCTGGCCTCTTGAAATTCAGTTCAGATTAGGCAGTGAAGCTGGTCAAGTTAGTCATTGGCTAGCTGTATTTCACACAGCACACTTTGTTTTGAGAAGAACAGTAACTAGAGGGTCACATACTTCATAGCTTCTGTAGGCCAAGCTCATGCAGACATTAAGGAGTCCCTGCAACATCCTCCCGAGACTACCTCCTCGACATTCCAGAAACTCTGTGTGCTCCTCCCCAACCCGCCCTTATCCTCCTGCCAGGGTTTCTGTGTGTGCCCCCCAGTTTCTTTTCTTTCTGGCTAGGAGAGTCATTCAGAGTGTCAACATATACTCTTGGGAGGATGGCCAGACCTGAGATGAGTGTGTATTGTTATGCCATCAACTGGTTCTTTGGTTTATAGACAGTTAAGGTATATCTACACTATAATTAAAAACCCACAGCTGGCCTGTGCCAGCTGACTGGGGCTTGGGCTAAAGGGCTGTTTAATTGTAATGTAGACGTTCAGGTTTGGGATGGAGCCTGGGCTCTAGGACCCTGGAAGATGGGGGAATTCCAGAGTGAGCCCGAATGTCAACACTGCAATAAAACAGCCCCTTAGCCTGAGCTCTGCGAGCAGTGTAGACATACCCATGTAGACCTGGCTGAAGTTTCTGGGTCTGCTGACCAAAGGCCAGGAGGTCTGTGGTCCCCCCGCACTTCCCTGTTTTTCGATTTTTTCAGTGTTCCCTGAAATTTGGAAGTAAATGCCACATCTGATCAAAAAGCTATCACATTACATCCAAACATACTGAGAAATGCCATCAACTTGTGTAGGCTCACTATATGGTTGGCCAAAAATACTTTTTAATAGTCCAGTAGCACTTCTTATGCACCCTCCCCAGCATCTCATTACAGTGGTTCTGAATTCTGATTCTGCCACTGATTTCCTCTGACATGGCACTTAGACAAAGAATCCCTACCCGTGAAATGGGAATAATGCTTATCCATCTGCCTCCCAGAGGTGTTCTGAGGATTAATGTCTGTACAGTGATTTGAACATAGCCTGTTCTAAAAGTGCAAGAAATGGATTAGGTGTTTCAATTTGAGGATCGGTCACTCAGACACCGCAGATTGGTGGGGACTTTCATAAACTTTGCCTTAATCTCCCTGTTCCCATCTATAAAATGGGAATAATAATAATCTGTGTCACAGGGGAGTTGTGAAAGTAAGTGCATTAATATGTGAGACCGAGATAATACAATGATGAATGCCATACGCAAAAGCCCATGAGGCAGTTAATTCTGTATGCAGTGCTGGATTTGGATGGTATGTAGTAAGCAAGACATGGGGCCACACATTGAATGATGAGGAGAAAAAGATATTGAACATCTGCTTCATTCCCTGAGCATCATGCCTCCTGTGCAATGACAGAGGCAGGGGTTTTGTGGAAAAAATAGTATGTAATCATGTAATTAATCATACTAATGTGCACTCAAGGGTCAGAATTAAAGCACAGGCAGGCTTAAATCTGGCATTTCCTAACTTCTGACTGCTTGAGTTCGCAACCTACATTTTCTTATAAGATTATTTTTTTTGTACGCAGAAATCTTATTGAGACCGTTCTATGTGCTTTAAATGTTTGTGTTGTTTTTCTGAATACATTGAGCAGCATTATCTTGGTATTTGTTTTTATTTTACAGGTCCATCATTTATATCAGAGAGCCTTTCAGAAGTTACCTCTATGTGCAACACTGTGGAAAGATGTAATGTTTTCTCCTTATGTTTCACTTTGAGGTTTCATATAAATTTTCTGCATATCCCATATCCATAGATGTGGTGATGCTCAAGCTCTGGCTAAATCTTATATCTGCTTCCCCATCTCTTACAGCAACTCTTGTTTGAAGCATCAGGAGGAGGTAAAACTGATAACCTGAGAAAACTAGTTTCCAAGTGCCAAGAGGTTGGAGTCAGCCTAGATGAGCTTTTAAATTTAAACACTTACAGAACAGAAAGCAAGAATCACTGAATGCTGGCGTGCAGTCAGTCCTAAGTCCTATTAAATGCCAAAATCATTTGAATGAATCTTCAGGCTGATCCATGCCTAAGCTCTGTGTCAGGCAGATGAGCATTGCTGAGCATATCAAGTCTCCAATCTGCTTTCCTTGAACCTGGAAGCAATTAACATGACCCTCCTCTCTCTGGATAATTGAACTCCCTGTTTGGCCTGCTTCTGGGCCCTGCCAGAATCTCATAACATCATGTACGTAAGTATAGTTAATCAAAATGACAGACTTTTTTTTTAATGTTTTCCTTTTATTTTCCTTTTTCTTTATCTTGTGCTGTTCCTGATTCACTTGACACTCTCGCTGATGCCTGAGAGATCTGTGTTTGGGGTTAAGTACTGGACTGTGTTTACAGTAAAAAGCAAGCAGTCCACTTTGGTTTTTTCCTTTTTTAAACCTTTTTGAGATTTTTTTCATTACAGGATTTAAAACAAAAGCAGCCGCTCTTAAGGAAAGCGTAACTGCCAGGGCCTCAAGTATGCTTCTTGCACTTGAAGGCTCTAAGAGGGTTGTTTACTGCCCTTTCTGCATTCTGGACTCATGGCAGAGACTATTAAACTTGAAGATTAAAGAAACTATTGCAAATGCCAGTGCATCAGAAAAAAGAGTGGTCAATTATTATGTGCAATTTTTTTGTAAAGAAATTTTAATTTATAATAAAGTTTAACAGTTTAAAGAACAGTTAATATTGAACTGTTTTGTATTAAGATACTACTCTGTAGTATTAGTTGTTTATACAAAGATATTTTGAATATAAGTTAACTTTTAAGAAAGCTGTTGTCTTTATTATTTGTTCTCTATTAATCACATGAAAATGGGATTGAGATAGTCACAGTTATTGTGACTGGGAAATATTTTTCATATCCACAAAAGATCTTTCCTCCTTCTGCCACAGATACAAACACTTTATCATGGTTTGACAGTCACCACTGACAGCACTTATTCCAGCCCTACAAAGTACAAGATACTGTGTCATAGAAACTGACATTTTTTAATTCCATAATTCTATCCTTTAATGATATAGGACTTTGAGAAAGGGCCTCCTGACATACACTACAAAATGGGATATTTCTGCCACTCCAGTGAACTGACAAGCATTTGCTGGAACTGGTTGGTCACGTGGTACTAGTTCCCTCCCTTGTATCCATGTGCAAATAAAATTACACCTCCCCATTCTCCCCCTACCAGACTGGGCGGGTGGGGGTGGGGGAAAGAGCTCAGGGCTTCCCCCCTGCAGCAGGGGTGGTGGGACTTGGGGCTTCTTCCCTGCAGGGAGCGGGGGGTCTAATGGCTTTAGCCTCATGGGGGTGCATTGTGGCAGAAGCCCTACGCCCTGGCAGGTGCCACCCCGCGGGGCAGATTGAGAGTCGCAAGACATAGACAAATTTCTGAAGATTATGTGGCTCAGAGGGTCAGTAAGATTGGCCATTCCTGTACTATTACTTCCATATGAATAATTTGTACAGGTGCCACAAAGATGATTTGATCACAAATCGGAGGGTAGGTAATCCTCAAATTTGGAAATGAGGGGAGATGGTTCATGACATCAGTTCATTAACAATTATTTTTTCTTGAAGTTTGTGATTCTTGGATGCGCCAAGGTAATCTTGCCTTAAGTGGAAAAAATACCAGTCCTAAACCAGGGCAACAGGGAAAGATTCTGTTCTTCCACATACTTATACACCTGATTTATAGAAACAAGTAAAACTTCAAATAATTGCCTGTTCAAAAAGACTGGTTATTACATTTATTGTTTCGGTAAGGCAGCATCAGAAAAAAATCTAACAATAAATCCAAGCTCTGTTTTAGTTAGACGAAGTCAGAAGTGCTCAAAACTATTTAGTTTTGAATGAATCTGATGTAGACCACACAGTAGGAAATTAAAATACAATCAATGTTTTGTTCTGTTCAAAATATTAAAAGCCTCGGTATGAAAGTTTTTAGCATGTGCTACATAAGTATTTTTTCAAAATGCATTTAAAACTTCATTAATGACTGACAGCATCCATGGCATTTTTATGTATGCCCTATTTCAGGGAAACACTACTCATGGGGAAAAAAATTAAATTCTGTGCACAGTATTTTAAAATTCTGCATATTTTATTTGTCAAAATAACACAATATAATCAAGCTGGTTTCAATTATTTAAGTAATTTATTTAAACTACAATACAGTGGATGGAGAATGGGAGTGGGGAGCATTGGAGGAAATCCCCTTGCCTAATAGTAATGTAGCTAGCCCTGACCGTTTATTTCTAGTTATTAGTCAACAAATATATATGCAACCATATGCTCAGTGTTACATCATAGGCAACTGAAGAGCAAGTGAGGGCTGGGGAGTCAAACTCACAATCTGTATTGGCTATTGACCATCTCCAGAAAGGTCAGTAGCAAACAGTTCATGGAGCACATTTTGGTACATTTTTCAGTCCAAAAATGTAGGCAAGTTCTAATCACTAAAGCACCATAAGCATTTATAAGGCCATACTGTCCTTTACATCATCACTCTGGTCATGTAAAGGAGACTTAACAGTTTTACACTCCTGGGGGAATTCACAAAGACAATGGGAACAATTCACAAAGCAGGCAGGCTGCTACATTTTGGTCTGCCTGAGGGGACTCCTGCACCATGCTTATCTTCTCAGACACACCCTGAAGCCCTGCCTGTCCAGGTCGAGTGTGCCACAATAGCGAGAGGGACAGAGTGTCTGTGTGTGTCTCTCTCACACACCCACCCACCCACCTCTCCCCACCAGTGGTGATTTACATATCTTATTTGCTGCTCCAGGTTCCTGAGCCGACCTGCCTGAGCTGCTCGGGAGGGGCATGTGATTGCTCTTGGGGCTTCCTTTTACTCCCCCCTCAGAAGTCATTTTTCTGCAGGGAAGCAAAGAAATCTGTGGGGGACATGACCATTTATATTAATACACGATTCAGCACAATGCCACTACTCTCTAATCTTATTAAAAGTATTGTTCATTACTGTGAAAGTTACAGATTTTGGACTGTATGAGTGCTCATGTTCTTAGGCATGACAGATACTTATTGTCAGTGTTTTGTTACCTTTTTGATCTCACTGTTCTGTGCCTGCGTAGCAGAAAGCCATTTGGCTCACTCTGATTCAAAAGAAACTTTTAAGTTTTAAATCTTCCTCAGGAAATGATCTACTCTGCCTTAAAGTTTTCTTCATATAGTTGGAGATATGCTGCTTAAAGTTGACTGACTGTCTCCCTTCTGGTCATCTGTAATCTGTATTGCTTTAATTTATAGTGCTAAATTGCATCTTGGCCCACTTCTATTTGGCTGAACACAGTTGTAACTTCAATTTTAATGAAAATTACTTAGAGAAGCAATGACAAGGAAGATGGATATCTTTCAGAGTAGCACAAGCTCATGTGACTGTTCTCTGGCCAGGCTCAAAGAAAAATGCATTGGGTAGTGTTGGTGAATTTCTCTCACCCTTGAAGGCTTCAGTGTTTTCATTAGAAATTGACATTCTAATGTCTTGTCCTGCTGTATACATTAGTGTACTAAATAAAAAGTACCATTTAAACAGTTGTGTTTAAGATCTAGTACTAGCTGATTTTAGTACTTCATTTTCCTCTTTGATGCACTATTTCATGTTCCTAAGGGAAATATGAAACAGTTGATTAACTTCATAAAAGGACATCCTCTTTTCTCAGGAGGAGGAGATGTTGCACTTAGTCTACCATGGGAGACCATTTTAAAACAATCACTTATTTCAAACTGTGGATTTATGTGGCTGGATCACGAGAGAAAACCAAACTACTCAAAATAAACATTTTATTTATAGAAGCAATTTAAATTGAATAGGTCTAGTGTGTGTCCTGCTTCTTACAACACAGGATGTCTTATAGTGCCTGTACTATTGTGTTAAAATAGCCTGTACTGGAGAAGTACTAAGACGGTTAGTGAAGCAGTGTATGCTGTGATTTCAGTGTTACAGAGGGTTTAAAGATGTTATAGTGTTAGTGACCCCTTTACAATGTGGGCAAGCCTGGTCTCTACTGTGACTTCTGCAGCAAGAACTATTAAACATGATTCGAGCTAACATTGTTTTATTTCTGGTGTAAATAAGAGCTAATTAAGCTCTTAAAATACATCCTACCTCAGCTGAGTGAGATCTAACAACTACAGGGAATGGTCAAATGAATGAGAAACTTAATTTTACTTTAACAGGAGCACGTATTGTTTAAGATATCTGCCCTTGCCTGCTAGCTGCATGGTCTATGTGTAAAAGTGACTGAAGGCTGATGCTGGTTGAACTGAAATAAGTGACTCCATTACACCTAGGCTGAAAAAGTTATAAAACAGCATTTCCCATAAAAGAATACTGTTCAGTCTGCCACCACTGGGAGAGCTGCTCTTCTGTAAAAAACAGATGCACCAATTGCTGAAGAGGACCTTGATCTCAGTCTCCTTCCTTTCCAAAAGGCAGGCTCCTTTTGCTTCAGTCTGTCTTACTAATATTTTTGTTGAAGACTTGAGAGAGAAAACATTCCAGGTGTAGGAGTGGCATAATGTCTAATTGTCTCCTTATAGTAGGTAACCTTCCCTGTGCTATACTGAAGGCTCCCAGCCAGGTTCCCCTAGAGCTAGGTTCTTCCTTCACCACGTGAGGAAGGTAAAGCTTGTAACACATCAAAGAAACAGAGGGTGGGGAGTGGAGGGTTCTTTAGATCAGACTATCTGACTCTCAGATTGCTCAATTGCCTTTGGAGGGGAAGAAGAGTCCAAGGCTACCTCCTAAATAGAGCTTCAGCCAATATTTACACAGCTGCTCCTGACACAGTCCCTGTTCCATTAGATAATATCACACCTTTTTGAATCTGTTCCCTAAACATAGAGAGATTAGCCAGCATGCTATGCTAGAACAGTCTCAGGAACCTAGCAGCCACAGGGGGCAACCTCCTAAGTCCCCTTCCTGAAGCAGGGCAGGTTTCCCTTTTACACTGCATGGGCTCTACAATATCATGAGTGCTTTCCAAACTTTTGTAAAGCACACAATTTATGCAGCATTTTACAAAATACAGTGAGACATGTTCCCTATCTCAAAGGTTATTATCTAGGACAGAGGTGGGCAAACTACAGCCCGTGGGCCTGTCCTCCCTGGCCCTTGAGCTCCCGGCCAGGACAGCTGGCCCCTCCCCTGCCAGCGATTTATTTTCATTTGTATTTTGGGTAGTAGCCAAGTAAATTATATTCTTTCCTTCTCTTCCCACTCCAGACTGGGTAATTGGCAGCATGCTGGCCTTAACCAGCCATATCTGTTCCTGCAGTACCTCTTGTCTAGGACTCCTCTGCCTGCCCTCTTCCCCAAGCAATGACAGAGCTGTCATGCAAGCAGTGGGCTAAATCAAAGCAGTATTCTGTAAATGAGGCAGCATTTACAGGCTGTGCAGGAGGCAAATTATGCCCTGCCTGTTCACAGATGCATGACCCTTACCCTGCCAAGGCATTAAGCTCAGAAGTGACATCTAAAAGGGGAAAAGGCTGCCAATAAAAATGGCTGCAAGAAACCCTCCCTCACCTTGGCCACAGTCATGCATGGACCCTGCAAAATGGGCAAAAAGCCAAAAAAAAAAAAAAAAAAAAAAGCAAAAAGCACAGGAAACACAAAAGGGAAAGGGAAAGAAAAAAATATTTCTCCTTAGACTCAAAACTCTACATCCTTTGAGGATGGTGTTCTTTCTGATTCAGACTCAGAGCAGAACAGAGACAAAAAGCTGCAAAAGTTTTTTCCCCCTCTTGCCACATTTGATATTGTGGAGCAAATTCGCATATACCATGCAGCTCCATCCAGATGGGGTCTTAGCCAACTCCCACCCTTCCTTTGAGGAAGTGATTGGGGAGGAATGGGAATATCCTAACAAAGGAAAGCATATAAGCACACAGCTAAACTGCAAGGGGCAAAAAATGCCATCACAGAAATTGGAAAGGTGGATGCTGTAGTGGGGTGTCATTAGCAAAGGGCATAATAATCTTATCTGAAAGAGCTTTCTTAAAGAGATAGCAGATAGGTGGAAGCCACCCTCAAAGATTTTGAAGCTTCCTCTGCCACTCTGTGTCCCTAGCTCCTAGCTCCTTTCCATGAGTCACAATGTCATGGTTGGATGACCATAAGGCCCAGCATGACAAGGACCATCCAGGCCTCCAGTCGATTCTTTAGAAAATAACCCTAGTAACAGCCTTCGTTACAGATGCCTCAGTGGACATGATGAGGTTCTTGGCCAGTGCAATGACATGCAGCTCAGCAGCCAGGCAGTGTATCTATCTATGCCCTTGGGGCATAGCTTGGTTGCTGACTCCAAACCTTGTGCTGATCAATATTCAGAGGCTCTCTCCCGTTTGGAGACTGTGATAAGATAGTGGCAGATAGTAGTGCACCCAAACCAAAGCAATCCTTCCTGTCTCCAAACAGTGCCTCAAGAAGGGACTACTAGGCCAACAACAGGCATAAACACAGGCATCTACTCTGTGGATACTCCGGAGCTCAAGCAGTCACCGAAAAAAAAAAATGGGGGGGTTGTCAGCACCCACAGGGCCAGATAATCTTTTAATTAATACAGGCAGAGTATATCATTGTGGGCCCCAGCACCCATTGTGGCCCTATCCGCAGCTCTGCCCCAAGTCCCCGCCCCTGCTGGCCTCTTCCCTCCAGTTGAATCACACACACTGTCTGTATGTGAAACAGAACAAACAAACCCCTCTCAGGGTATACAGTCTTTACCTTCCGCCAAGACTTCCTCCTTGGAGACACTGCCTGCTATACCAATCCAACAGGGCCTATTGCAGTACCCTCCATTAGTGTGTCCTTTTCAGTATCCCCCCACCTCTGCATGCCCCCAGGGCTCAATCTTTAACCAGACCGACAGGGCCCATCATAGGACCGTCACTTGATCTGGCTAGGTTCTGGGCTCAGTTCTTCCTCAACTAGCCTGGAGCTCCTTCTTAACTCTCCTGATCTTTGGCAGTCCTCCCTGGCCTCTGCCCTGCCCACACTGAGCTGTCCATGGTCCTGCCACTCTTCCAGCCAGCCAGGAACCCGGTCCTCTCTCTTCCAGCTTCAGGCAGCAACTTACTGCTCTTTTGCTGCTGCTTCTTTCTATATAGCCCTCCTGGCCTCTGGTTGGCTGTTCCAGCAGCCCCTCTAGGCTGGCTGGAGGACTTCTCTTCTGCTCTTTCTGGGGTGGGGTGAAGGAAGCAGGGGGCCTCTGGACCTGATCCACCATCACACTTAGCCTTTCTGATTTTTTCCCTACATATTTTGTCCCTTGCATATTCTTTTGTACTCATCTTTTTCAATTTGATCATGTTTGGTAGGATTCCCTTTTGATTTTCAAGTCACTGAAGAGTTTCTGATGGAGCCATATTGATTTCTTGCTTCTTCCTATTTTTCCTTTGCATCAGGATAGTTTGCTGCTGTGCCTTTACAATTGTCTGTTGGAGAAACTGCTGGCTCTCCTGAACTCCTTTTTCCCTTAGATTTTCTTTTTATGGGCCTTTACCTAGAAGTTCTCTGAGTTTCTTAAAGACTGCTTTTTTAAAGTCCATTGTCCTTATTTGCCCTCACTCCTTCCTTTCCTTCGAATCATGACATTTATCATTTCACAATCACTTTTACCAAAGTAGTGAATTTCAGTTACTCCCTTGAACTTAAGCCTCCCCTCCCATTCCATCTTCATCCAATCACTCACCTCAAGCAACCCTATTAACCACAAGCTGGTGCTCAATGAGATCTCAATGGGATAGAGAAGGAATGGAATGATTCCCCCATAAGAAAGAGCTAAACTCCATATTCTTCATCATCCCTAGGCATACAGGAGGTTGTGTGTGTCTATGTCAGAGCCATCCTGGACTTCAAATGGCTCAACAAATGGATGAAGAAAACAAGATTGCAGATGGAGATCCTGGACTCCGTGGTAGCCTCCGTATCCCAAGGGGATTTCCTTATCTCAGTGACCTAGTGGTTCTTATCTACACATTCCCATACATCCATGTCATCATCATCTACTGATATTTGCATATGGCATGATCTGCTGCCAGTACAAAACTCCTGCTCTTTGGCCTTTCAGTCAGCTCCCAGAATCTTTATAATGTTTTGATTAGAGTCCCCAACCAAAAAAAAAAAAAAAAAAAACCCTCAAAAACCAGAAAACAACAAGAAGTGCACAGTACCACAATGCAGACACAGGAGTTGCTTCAAACATACAGGCTTGTAGTAAATACCAATAAAAAGCTCCCTAAGCTAAAAGTATGGCCTGTGATGAACAATATAACCAACTAGGAGGACACGATCAGGTAGCGCAGGAATTTGAACCCCAGCCTCTGGGCTGTTTGCTACTTTGGGGAGGGTGGTTTCTCTCTGGTTTTCTGAAAAAATGTCAAAAGGTCTCAGCTTCGTTCTGATGTAGAACAAAAACAATTGTCAAAACCTTGAAATTTTTCATGAAATGGACTTCTTGTTTTCCAGCCATCCCTATTGACAAGCCTCCCTAGTAGCTGGCTTATACTTTGTTGTCTAAGAACAAAATAACTTTTGTTAATTGACTAAAGTATACTCCCGACTGTCTAAGATTAGCAAGGCTGATATTTAAGTAGCAAATTCCTGCATTTGGTTTCTAAACACCAATAGTCTGTATTTAACTATTTGAGGGCACCAACTCCTGTGGCCTTATTATTGAGCATCCGACCATGACCAGCTTGCCCAGCCACACTTGGTCACTGCATGAAATGAATGTTCTTGGCATGACATTGACATTGTTGCTATTGAAGACTTCATAACAGATTTCTCTGTGTTGGTGCTGGAAAACCATGGCTTGCCTGGCAACTATTTTAGATAGGACAACTTTCCCTGCTCTGTGGTGTGGCAAGAGTTGGCGGTGACTAGGGCTAGGAACTGGGAGGTTGCCGGAGCTAGGATTGAAGGAATTTGCAGGGGAAAAAAGCAGGATTCTTGGGAAGCAGAGAAGCCAATCAGCTGACTGGCCCCAGCAAAACTGGACTATAAGATCAATTTGGTCAGAAGGAGTGGGTTGGAAAGGTCACAAGAGTTGAGCCAAGGGGCTGGCCTGGTTGAAGGGAGCAGATTGGCTGGCCTGGAAAAGAATGAAGTGGACAAAAAGGCCTTTTCGTTGTTTAGTTCTGAGCACTGGGGGAGACCTGACAAGATTGTAAAGTCTGATCAGCTTTGCTGGACGCAATGGCTGACTCACAGGACTATGTAAATGAATTGCCACTGATTTACAGAAATCTTCATGTCACTTTTAGGTGCAGTAGGGTCAGTTAGGTTTCCAAGCAGGATTCAATTGAACTGAATGTAAGCACACTTGTCTTGGTAGTTTTTCTGTGTGTCACAACAGTGCATTGACCGTGTTATTTTTGTTAATGAGGAGGAGTAGACATGTCTCTTCCTTTAAATAATACTTAAATTCTAGACAACAAACATTGCAGAAAAATTCTAACTCCTCAAATTTTCTGTGCCAGAGGATTTCTGTTGTCCCCAATGCCTAGATAAGCCAGCTGGCATTTCTCTATCTATCTATAAGGTAACTTATCTAAAGTAATGATTCCAAGGAACGCAAGATCAAAATTTGGCCCTAACAGGGTTGTAGACTTTAACTGCTACTGTTTCATTACATTATATAATAAATTCATATAATGAAATTTGTTGCTGCTGTAAGTCATTTTAACTGTCTTACTTGAATACCTGGTAATAAAGTGGTATGTGCCTTGTAACTGAAAATGAGCCTTGTTAAGTTGCTGGCAATGAATTATCTGTGAGACTGTTTGCTTTCAGTTAAAGGGAGCATAAAACCTAATCATGAAGTCGTCAGTGCTGCACCTGGAGGCCTGGAAGAAGTAACTTCATTGTGGCCCTGGCAAAGAATTGGCTTAGTACCAGCTAAATGTGAATTTATGGTAAAGTCAGTAAGGATGGGTGCCTAGTGCAACAGATGACAAAACTTTTGTGTAAATTACTCAGCTTCAAAGTAGAACGTAGAAAGATCAGGCAGTTGAGTGAATTTTGCATCATTCCACACCTGCTCCCCTGTCCTGCAAAGGATAAACTATGTGAAGGTCACTGCATCTAGGAGTAGAGCCCTGCATGGATACAAAATTTGTATCCATATTTGATCCGCAAACATGGTCCGTGGATTTCTGCAGATTTGCAGGACCCTATCTATGAGGACGGCAATCTCTATGCTTTGGCATGGAGTTCTCTGTTGAGTTTTAGACAGTATCCTCTTCCTCTGACACATGTAATGCGTTTGCCATTCTCTCATATTCTTTCCTCTAGCTGCCTTGCAGGCCGGTTGACATAATTTAGCTAATGAGAGAGCTTGGTGGGTGGGCAGTTGGGGAACTTCCAAGAGAGAATCCCAAGGGAATAGCTAGTTTCTTCCCTTGGAATAGACCAGGAGCTGTGCAGGGTTGGTATTTTAGAGGAAGTGAGTTAATTATGTAGGGGGACATACTTTCTTCAATCCCTTCCTCATCTCTAGCCACCAGAAGCCTCCTGCAGCATATCCACCCTTCCTGTGAGCTCTCACTACTCCCACTACTGAGGCTCCTCTGCCACCCTGCTCAAGCTCTCAGCGAACTTCCTCATCTAGTTAAAAAGACAAAAATGTTAGTGCAGCTGTCATCATCCTGAGTGACTTGGCTACAGCATGAACATCATAGGCAAAGGGCCACCACCAGTACCCCTACTGTTCACATGTCTGTAGGGGCAGCTCTGTAGGACAAAGGCTCCTTGTCTTGGTGGCTCCTGTCAGGACAGCTGGGAAGAGGAGATGAGAAGTCTTCAGCAGCTGCTCAATTCCCCTTCTAGACAGCTTTTTATGCTTTTAACAGCACAGCATCAACAATTTGTGCTACCGTAGAAGTGAAGCCATAGTCACTTGGGCCTGGCTGGGGTAGGGTCAATGGGCTAGACCACATAGCTGAACCCAGGAGGTGGAGGCTGTAGTTGGAAAGAACTACTCAACCCATAAGGAAATATTGCCAGCACGTTCCATGTCAAAAGTGCTCCCAGAACAGGGAAAAGCTAAGGCTAAGCACCCATTATGTGACTTAGGGCCTTAGCTGCATACATTAGGTTTGGAACAGCTTTTCGTAACTGCTTTAGTGTCGCAGAGTACCAGGGTTGGCCAGCTAGTGTGGTTTTCCCCAATGTGTTTTTCCCCCTCCCACTTGGTAGCCTGCCATGGAGGGTCTTGCATGGAGTTCTTGTGCACCAATGCGTTTCCGTTCCCATCAATCCACCCATGCTGTGATATCAACACATAAAAGAAAAATTGCATTAACGATCATCTCCCATACTGGAGGTGCCCCCCCCCCCACCCCCCTTTTACTCCTTAATTATCTGTAAGGTTCTGGATATAACTTTTCTCCATCTTTGGTTAAAGGCCACTTCAGTGAGGCTTTTAAGTGATTGATTTAGATACACAGGGGAAAACAAACCAAAAGTTTTAAGATTGTGTTATTGAGATCCCTACAGTCTGGGTGTCTAATGGTAGCTGAAGTTCTTTCCTTGAATTATGTGGTTCCTTCAGGACACTCCCAAGCAGGCTACGGGATGGCAAGACTCTTATGAAGGCCTGTCTAGCTCTCAAGGGAGGCAGTAGTCTATGAAATGCAACATAGACCCTACTGAAATAGATTCTCTCTAAAGGAGAGGTATTGTTATTTCTTCTAGCCCTTTCTCTGTCTGCTGGATAGAAAGGTCTATTCACATTCATTAAAGCATATTTCAACAAAACAGATGGCATTCAGCTACAGCGAAATGATGTCAAATCTTCTGCTGAAATGCCAGAGACTTTTGTGACAAACTTTGGAAGTGATGCAAAGCCAAACACTGACTATGGATATGCAGATGTTTACTCAGTCCTGTAAAGGGCGTCCATTTCCCATTTTTGCACGGGCCAGCAGAAATGCTGTTCTAGGGTCTGACTATTTTTCCCATTTGGTGGAAGGCAAAGGGTATCAGGCCGTTGCAATGGGGGGAGATACAAGACACAGTGCTCATGCAGCATGCTCACACCAGCCCTATCAGTAGAGTTGCCTTGGCAGTAATACTAGAAAGACCCGGTCTGATCAAAAAGCTGTCAAACTCTCGTCGTGGTGACAGGGGAAATGGGAGAATGGCATTATAAATAGCATAACTTTGTATTTGTAATTACCTTACAGGAGCGGGAAAATGACCACTGGAATTAATCCAAAATGTAAACAGCCAACATATTTGTTTGCAGTTATCCCATGAGTGAGGCAATAACTATAAAATTCAAACAGACACATAAAATGCATGTTTACATCCTTTATTCAGAAGACTCCTCTAAGAGCACTGTGTTCAGTAGGTTTTGAAGGCCTTGTGCCAGGGCTTATCAGATCAACTGAGATCAAAGTTTAGGTTAGATTATTGTATTTGTACATCTTTCTGGTTTTTTCATCCAATCAGATTAAATCTTCCACAGGCTTTACTTTGTGAACTAGAGTAGTGAAAAACATTTATTTCAGTTTGGTCTACTCTGACCAATTGGAAAGAGGGGTGGAGTGTGCGAGGGGGGTGGGGAGGGGAAGGGGCTGATTCTGATCTAAATTACACAGGTGTAAATCCAAAGTAATTCCACTGAATTCAGTGAATATGCAGTAAAGTTTCTTGTTTACAACAATATAAATGAGATCAGAATTTGTGCACATGTATTTGGTTAGCGGATTGAGCATGGGATTTGGGGTCAGCAAACTCAGATTCCCACCACTCCTGTTGACTTGCTATGTGACCTTGTACAAGTGATATTAGCCTCTCTGTGTTAACCCATTGGAAACATAGGAATGAGAATATGTACTCACCATAGTAAAATGCTTCAAAGTCTATGGGTATGTCTACACTACGGAATAAGGTCGAATTTATAGAAGTCGGTTTTTTAGAAATCGGTTTTATAAATTCGAGTGTGTGTGTCCCCACAGTAAATGCTCTAAGTGCATTAAGTGCATTAACTCGGCGGAGCGCTTCCACAGTACCGAGGCAAGCGTCGACTTCCGGAGCGTTGCACTGTGGGTAGCTATCCCACAGTTCCCGCAGTCTCCGCTGCCCATTGGAATTCTGGGTTGAGATCCCAATGCCTGATGGGGCTAAAACATTGTCGCGGGTGGTTCTGGGTACATATCGTCAGCCTCCCGTTCCCTCCCTCCCCCCGTGAAAGCAAGGGCAGACAATCATTTCGCGCCTTTTTTCCTGAGTTACCTGTGCAGACGCCATACCATGGCAAGCATGGAGCCCGCTCAGGTAACCGTCACCCTATGTCTCCTGGGTGCTGGCAGACGCGGTACGGCATTGCTACACAGTAGCAGCAACCCCTTGCCTTGTGGCAGCAGACGGTACAGTACGACTGGTAGCCGTCATCGTCATGTCTGAGGTGCTCCTGGTCGCCTCTGTGAGGTCGATCAGGAGCGCCTGGGCAGACATGGGCACAGGGACTAAATTTGGAGTGACTTGACCAGGTCATTCTCTTTAGTCCTGCAGTCAGTCCTATTGAACCGTCTTATGGTGAGCGGGCAGGCGATACGGACTGCTAGCAGTCGTGCTGTACCATCTTCTGCCGAGCAGTCATGAGATGTGGATGGCATGCAGTCCGTCTGCTGCCAGCCAAAGATGTAAAAGATAGATGGAGTGGGTCAAAACAAGAAATAGACCAGATTTGTTTTGTACTCATTTGCTTCCCCCCCCTCCCCTGTCTAGGGGACTCATTCTTCTAGATCACACTGCAGTCAAGATGCAGCGAGGTAAATCTAGCCATGTATCAATCAGAGGCCAGGCTAACCTTCTTGCTCCAATAAGGACAATAACTTAGGTGCACCATTTCTTATTGGAACCCTCTGTGAAGTCCTGCCTGAAATACTCCTTGATGTAAAGCCACCCCCTTTGTTGATTTTAGCTCCCTGAAGCCAACCCTGTAAGCGCCCCTCCCAGCGTCAGAGCAATGGCAAACAATCGGGCATCTGAGAGTGCTGTCCAGAGCAGTCACAATGGAGCGCTCTGATGGGGCTAAAACATTGTCGCGGGTGGTTCTGGGTACGTGTCGTCAGGCCCCCGTTCCCTCCCTCCCTCCGTGAAAGCAAGGGCAGACAATCATTTCGCGCCTTTTTTCCTGAGTTACCTGTGCAGACGCCATACCACAGCAAGCATGGAGCCCGCTCAGGTAACCGTCACCCTATGTCTCCTGGGTGCTGGCAGACGCGGTACGGCTTTGCTGCACAGTAGCAGCAACCCCTTGCCTTCTGGCAGCAGACGGTGCAATACGATTGGTAGTCGTCCTCATCGTGTCCGAGGTGCTCCTGGCCGCGTCGGCTGGGAGCGCCTGGGCAGACATGGGCGCAGGGACTAAATTTGGAGTGACTTGACCAGGTCATTCTCTTTAGTCCTGCAGTCAGTCCTATTGAACCGTCTTATGGTGAGCAGGCAGGCGATACGGACTGCTAGCAGTCGTACTGTACCATCTTCTGCCAGGCAGGCAAGAGATGAGGATTGCTAGCAGTCGTATTGCACCACCTTCTGCCAGGCAGGCAAGAGATGGGGATGGCTAGCAGGCGTACTGTACCATCTTCTGCCAAGCAGCCATGAGATGTGGATGGCATGCAGTCCTTCTGCACCGTCTGCTGCCAGCCAAAGATGTAAAAGATAGATGGAGTGGGTCAAAACAAGAAATAGACCAGATTTGTTTTGTACTCATTTGCCTCCTCCCCTGTCTAGGGGACTCATTCCTCTAGGTCACACTGCAGTCACTCACAGAGAAGGTGCAGCGAGGTAAATCTAGCCATGTATCAATCAGAGGCCAGGCTAACCTCCTTGTTCCAATAACAACGATAACTTAGGTGCACCATTTCTTATTGGAACCCTCCGTGCAGTCCTGCCTGAAATACTCCTTGATGTACAGGCACCCCCTTTGTTGATTTTAGCTCCCTGAAGCCAACCCTGTAAGCCGTGTCGTCAGTCGCCCCTCCCTCCGTCAGAGCAACGGCAGACAATCGTTCCGCGCCTTTTTTCTGTGCGGACGCCATACCACGGCAAGCATGGAGCCCGCTCAGCTCACTTTGGCAATTAGGAGCACATTAACCACCACACGCATTATTCAGCAGTATATGCAGCACCAGAACATGGCAACGCGATACCGGGCGAGGAGGCGACGTCAGCGCGGTCCCGTGAGTGATCAGGACATGGACACAGATTTCTCTGAAAGCATGGGCCCTGACAATGCATGCATCATGGTGCTAATGGGGCAGGTTCATGCTGTGGAACGCCGATTCTGGGCTCGGGAAACAAGCACAGACTGGTGGGACCGCATAGTGTTGCAGGTCTGGGACGATTCCCAGTGGCTACGAAACTTTCGCATGCGTAAGGGCACTTTCATGGAACTTTGTGACTTGCTTTCCCCTGTCCTGAAGCGCATGAATACCAAGATGAGAGCAGCCCTCACAGTTGAGAAGCGAGTGGCGATAGCCCTGTGGAAGCTTGCAACGCCAGACAGCTACCGGTCAGTTGGGAATCAATTTGGAGTGGGCAAATCTACTGTGGGGGCTGCTGTGATGCAAGTAGCCCACGCAATCAAAGATCTGCTGATATCAAGGGTAGTGACCCTGGGAAATGTGCAGGTCATAGTGGATGGCTTTGCTGCAATGGGATTCCCTAACTGTGGTGGGGCTATAGATGGAACCCATATCCCTATCTTGGCACCGGAGCACCAAGCCGCCGAGTACATAAACCGCAAGGGGTACTTTTCAATAGTGCTGCAAGCTCTGGTGGATCACAAGGGACGTTTCACCAACATCAACGTGGGATGGCCGGGAAAGGTGCATGATGCTCGCATCTTCAGGAACTCTGGTCTGTTTCAAAAGCTGTAGGAAGGGACTTTATTCCCAGACCAGAAAATAACTGTTGGGGATGTTGAAATGCCTATATGTATCCTTGGGGACCCAGCCTACCCCTTAATGCCATGGCTCATGAAGCCGTACACAGGCAGCCTGGACAGTGGTCAGGAGCTGTTCAACTACAGGCTGAGCAAGTGCAGAATGGTGGTAGAATGTGCATTTGGACGTTTAAAGGCGCGCTGGCGCAGTTTACTGACTTGCTTAGACCTCAGCGAAACCAATATTCCCACTGTTATTACTGCTTGCTGTGTGCTCCACAATATCTGTGAGAGTAAGGGGGAGACGTTTATGGCGGGGTGGGAGGTTGAGGCAAATCGCCTGGCTGCTGGTTACGCGCAGCCAGACACCAGGGCGGTTAGAAGAGCACAGGAGGGCGCGGTACGCATCAGAGAAGCTTTGAAAAACAGTTTCATGACTGGCCAGGCTACGGTGTAAAAGTTCTGTTTGTTTCTCCTTGATGAACCCCCCCGCCCCTTGGTTCACTCTACTTCCCTGTAAGCTAACCACCCTCCCCTCCTCCCTTTAATCATTGCTTGCAGAGCCAATAAAGTCATTGCTGCTTCACAGTCATGCATTCGTTATTCATTCATCACACAAATAGGGGGATGACTACCAAGGTATCCCAGGAGGGGTGGTGGAGGAGGGAAGGAAAATGCCACACAGCACTTTAAGCACAGCACTTTAAAAGTTTACAACTTTAAAATTTATTGAATGACAGCCTTCTTTTTTTTGGGCAATCCTCTGTGGGGGAGTGGCTGGTTGGCCGGAGGCCTCCCCACCGTGTTCTTGGGCGTCTGGGTGTGGAGGCTATGGAACTTGGGGAGGAGGGCGGTTGGTTACAGAGGGGCTGCAGTGGCAGTCTGTGCTCCAGCTGCCTTTGCTGCAGCTCAACCATACACTGGAGCATACTGGTTTGGTCCTGCAGCAGCCTCAGCATTGAATCCTGCCTCCTCTCATCACGCTGCCGCCACCTTTGAGCTTCAGCCCTGTCTTCAGCCCGCCACTTACTCTCTTCAGCCCGCCACTTACTCTCTTCAGCCCTCCACCTCTCCTCCCGGTCATTTTGTGCTTTCCTGCACTCTGACATTATTTGCCTCCACGCATTCGTCTGTGCTCTGTCAGTGTGGGAGGACAGCATGAGCTCGGAGAACATTTCATCGCGAGTGCGTTTTTTTTTCTTTCTAAGCTTCACTAGCCTCTGGGAAGGAGAAGATCCTGTGATCATTGAAACACATGCAGCTGGTGGAGAAAAAAAAAGGGACAGCGGTATTTAAAAAGACACATTTTATAAAACAGTGGCTACACTCTTTCAGGGTAAACCTTGAAAGTTAACATTACATACATAGCACATGTGCTTTTGTTACAAGGTCGCATTTTGCCTCCTCCCACCGCGTGAACGGATTTTGGTTGAATGCCAGCAAACATACACTGCAATGCTTTGTTCTACAGTGATTCCCCAGTACGTGTTGCTGGCCTGGAGTGGTAAAGTGTCCTACCATGAAGGACGAAATAAGGCTGCCCTCCCCAGAAACCTTTTGCAAAGGCAGAACCGCAAATGCCAGGGCAAAGTAATCCTTTCACATGCTTGCTTTTAAACCATGTATAGCATTTTAAAAGGTACACTCACCAGAGGTCCCTTCTCCGCCTGCTGAGTCCAGGAGGCAGCCTTGGGTGGGTTCGGGGGGTACTGGCTCCAGGTCTAGGGTGAGAAACAGTTCCTGGCTGTCGGGAAAACCGGTTTCTCCGCTTGCTTGCTGTGAGCTATCTACAACCTCCTCCTCCTCATCTTCTTCGTCCCCAAAACCTACTTCTGTATTGCCTCCATCTCCATTGAAGGAGTCAAACAACACGGCTGGGGTAGTGGTGGCTGAACCCCCTAAAATGGCATGCAGCTCATCATAGAAGCGGCATGTTTGGGGCTCTGACCCAGAGCGGCCGTTCGCCTCTCTGGTTTTCTGGTAGGCTTGCCTCAGCTCCTTCAGTTTCACGCGGCACTGCTTCGGGTCCCTGTTATGGCCTCTGTCCTTCATGCCCTGGGAGATTTTCAGAAAGGTTTTGGCATTTCGAAAACTGGAACGGAGTTCTGATAGCACGGATTCCTCTCCCCAAACAGCGATCAGATCCCGTACCTCCCGTTCAGTCCATGCTGGAGCTCTTTTGCGATTCTGGGACTCCATCATGGTCACCTCTGCTGATGAGCTCTGCATGGTCACCTGCAGCTTGCCACGCTGGCCAAACAGGAAATGAGATTCAAAAGTTCGCGGTTCTTTTCCTGTCTACCTGGCCAGTGCATCTGAGTTGAGAGCGCTGTCCAGAGCGGTCAGAATGGAGCACTCTGGGATAGCTCCCGGAGGCCAATACCATCGAATTGTGTCCACAGTACCCCAAATTCGAGCCGGCAACGTCGATTTAAGCGCTAATCCACTTGTCAGGGGTGGAGTAAGGAAATCGATTTTAAGAGCCCTTTAAGTCGAAATAAAGGGCTTCATTGTGTGGACGGGTGCAGGTTTAAATCGATTTAACGCTGCTAAATTCGATCTAAAGTCCTAGTGTAGACCAGGGCTAAGGGTGAAAAGTGCTAAGTGTTGTTATTGTGTTTTAGCCTTTCTGAGGCTGGACACTCTTATCTCCTATTTAAAGGAACTGTCACCTCTTTTACTCCAGGGACTCTGAAACAAAGTCAGATATCAAATTAATGGACTATAAGGTGGATAGAAAGCTGGCTAGATTGTCAGGCTCAATGGGGGGTGATCAATGGCTCCATGTCTAGTTCGCAGCTGGTATCGAGCGGAGTGCCCCAAGGGTCGGTCCTGGGGCCGGTTTTGTTCAATATCTTCATTAATGATCTGGAGGATGGCGTGGATGGCACCCTCAGCAAGTCTGCAGATGACACTAAACTGGGAGGAGAGGTAGATACGCTGGAGGGTAGGGATAGGATACAGAGGGACCTAGACAAATTAGAGGATTGGGCCAAAAGAAATCTGATGAGGTTCAACAAGGACAAGTGCAGAGTCCTGCACTTAGGACGGAAGAATCCCATGCACCGCTACAGACTAGGGACCGAATGGCTAGGCAGCAGTTCTGCAGAAAAGGACCTAGGGGTTACTGTGGACGAGAAGCTGGGTATGAGTCAACAGTCTGCTCTTGTTGCCAAGAAGGCCAATGGCATTTTGGGATGTATAAGTAGGGGCATTGCGAGCAGATCGAGGGACATGATCATTCCCCTCTATTTGACATTGATGAGGCCTCATCTGGAGTACTGTGTCCAGTTTTGAGCCCCATACTACAAGGAGGATGTGAAAAAATTGGAAAGAGTTCAGCGGAGGGCAACAAAAATGATTAGGGGACTGGAACACATGACTTATGAGGAGAGGCTGAGGGAACTGGTACTGTTTAATCTGCAGAAGAGAAGAATGAGAGGGGATTTGATAGCTGCTTTCAACTACCTGAAAGGGGGTTCCAAAGAGGATGGATCTAGACTGTTCTCAGTGGTAGTAGATGACAGAACAAGGAGTAATGGTCTCAAGTTGCAGTGGGGAAGGTTTAGGTTGGATATTAGGAAAAACTTTTTCACTAGGAGGGTGGTGAAGCACTGGAATGTGTTACCTAAGGAAATGGTGGAATCTCCTTCCTTTGAGGTTTTTAAGGTCAGGCTGATGATGATTTAGTTGGGGATTGGTCCTGCTTTGAGCAGGGGGTTGGACTGGATGACCTCCTGAGGTCCCTTCCAACCCTGATATTCTATGATTCTATAAACATCAGCCATTTCAGAACAGTATTGATCAAAGAAGAAATGCATGAGCAGCTTTGTGGAGTGAGGTAGAAGGTATTTACCTAGTGAGCTATCTATTTTATTATGTGGCTAAGAGAAACTGATGGAAACAGCAGAGTCTCACCAAGGTTCAACAGAGCACTTGAGCAGGTGCTTAACTTTCAGGATAGGCTTAAGTCCTATTTACTCGAATGGACTATAAGCATGTGCTTAAGTGCTTTGTTGAAGAGGGATGGTTTGTTGAGTTGGGGCCCAAAAAGGAAAGCCAAAAATGGTTCAAAATAGCATTAAAGTATAGAGGGCCAGGTGGCGGTTCATGACTGGTCAAATAATGACTTCTTCCAGCCTGCCTAATTGGCCATGACCTTAGAATTACCTCTGTGGATTTCAAAAGCACGACCATTGCAATATCAAGACAAGGTAAGAATTCCACATTTCTAGTCAGATGTCTGGTAATACTCCCTCACAAGTGCCCTCTTATGTCTGTCATCTGTCATGCAAATTCTGTTTCTGGTCATATTACACGCCAAAAGTCCCACATGGGCAAATTTTCCCTTAATGACACCTTCCCCAACCCCCCTAAAAACCAACCAACCAAAAACAAAAAAAACCCATGTTCCCTTTCACTTATAATATAAGCTCAGTAAACTACTTTTGTAAAAGTCTCATTTAACGTAAAAAGTTCTTTATTCATTATTTAAGTTGTGATGGTTTAATTTTTACAAAGGGTCCGTCTTCCAGATTCCACCGATCACTGGCTAGGATCACCATGGGCTGGGCTAAACGCTTGAGTCATAAACGTGAAACTTTTAAATTTCTTCCTTATGACAAAGGTATTCAGGAGGGAAAACCTGAATGACATAAAAGCAGAAGTTTGCCAGGGAGCTCACGGGGTGAACTAGAGCCGAACAATCTTTTTCTAATTATCCTAATAAAGCCGCATTATCAGGCACTCTCAGTATTCCATTGGGAAAGAAAGTGATGTTATTAGAAAACAATGATATTTGATCTTCCGTACGTCAAAGCACTTTTATGACCCGGCTCTGCTCTATGAAAGCTTCTTGGTGTAAAAGCGTTAGTTTGTGGACAACGTAGCTGTTGTTACTTATTTACCTTTTTTTTTTAAAAAAATCCTCTCTAGTGTATTTTATGAGGTTCTGGGTTCGACAAGACATGCTTCATTCTACCACAAATGAACAGCTTTTTAAACTTTATAGTTCATTTCTTTCTAGGAATATCAGAGATTTGATTGGGGGAAAAGCCCTCTGTACCACTTTATCCCTTATGTGATGTGGGATATAGGGCCTTGCACATGTCCTTTGCAGTGGCATGAATTTCACCCTGTATGAATTCTATGTATTCTCTTCTTGTTTTTTAATTAGGATTTGTTGTCTCTTTTTTTATACTTAGATTGTAAGCTCTCTGGGGGCAAGGACTGTCTTTTTGTCCTGTGTTTGTACAGCAACTAGCACAACAGTGTCCTGGAAAGGTGACATCCTTTAAAAATTGGAAGTCAAATCCCACTGAGGAAAACAGAAAAGAGCATAATCTCTGGCAAGTCAAGTGTAAAAATATAATTAGGCAGGCCAAAGAAGAATTTGAAGAGCAACTAGCAAAAGACAAAAACTAAACAGCAGCTTTTTAAAAAATTACATCAAAAACAGAAAGCCTGCCAATCAGTGGGACCACTGGATGATCAAGGTGCTAAAGGAGCACTCAAGGAAGACAAGGCCATAGCAGAGAAGCTAAATTAATTCTTTGCATTGGTCTTTGATTCCCACATGAGCCATTCTTTTTAGGTGACAACTCTGAGGAACTGTCCCAGATTGAAGTGCCAATAAATAAGGTTAGGAACAAACTGATAAATTAAATAGTAATGAGTCACCAGGACCAGATAGCATTCAGATATGAAATTGCAGAATTACTAACTTTGGCATGTAAGCTATTGCTTAAATCAGCCTCTGTACTAGATGACTGGAGGATAGCTAATGTAACATTGATTTCTGATCGGTAATCGCAGCAATTACAATACAGTAAACCTAACTTTAGTACTAAGCAAATTGGTTGAAACTATTGTAAAGAACAAGATTATCAGATAGGTAATTGAACACAATATGTTGGGGAAGAGTCAACATGGCTTTTGTAAAGGGACATCATGCCACAACAATTATAATTCTTTGAGGGGGTCAACAAACATGTGGACAAGGGTGATCCAGTGGATATAGTGTACTTGGACTTTCAGAAAGCCATTGATAAGGTCTCTCACCAAAAGCTCTGAAGCAAAGTAAGCAGTTATGGGGTAAGAGGGAAGGTCCTCTCATGGATCAATAACTGGTTAAAAGATAGGAAACAAAGGATAGGAATAGTCAGTTTTCACAATGAAGAGGGGGTAAGTAATGGGTTCCCCAAGGACCTCTATTGGGACGAGTGCTGTTCAATATACTCATAAATGCTCTGGAAAAGGAAATAAGCAGTGAAATGGCAAAGTATACAGGCCATACAAAATTACTCAAGATAGTTGAGTCCAAAGTTGACTGCAAAGAGTTACAAAGAGATCTCACAAAACTGGGTGACTGGGCAACAGAATGGCAGATGAAATTCAATGTTGATAATTAAGACTACAATTTGGTCACAGAGGTTGCAGAAGTCACAGAATCCGTAACTTCCGCAGACCTTCATGAATTCAGCCCACAGCGGCTGGGAGCTGCAGGGTAACCCCACAGCCCAGGGTGGCCAGGAGCTGCAGGGACCCCTGCTGACTGGAGTGGTAGGGGTCCTCCGCAACTCCCCAGCCACTGCGTGTGCAGGGTAGAATCGCCCAGAGCTCCCCGGGCCCTGAGCGTGCGGGGCAGAATTCCTGGCAGCTCCTCAGATGCCCCCAGTGGTGGTGGAGGAATCCCCCACAGCTCCCTCGCCTCTGTGGCAGGGGGCGGGGGAAATCCCCTGGAGCTCCCCAGTCCTTGTGGGCGCTGGGGGATACCTGGCAGCTCCCCAGCTGCTGCGGGCAGGGAGAGAATCCCCCACAGCTCCCCAGTCCCTGTGAATGTGGGGGACCCCTGCAGCTCACTAGCTGCTGCAAGTGGCAGGGAAACCTCTGCAGCTCCGCAGTCCCTGGCCAGTGGGGGATCCCCCGTAGCTCCCTAGCCATCACAGGCAGGGGTCCCTCCCAGCTACAGCAGGGCAGGATGCTCGGCCCTCCTCCTTCCCTGTTTTGTCATGGATATTTTCAGTAAAAGTCAGGGACAAGGTCACAGCTTCCAAGAATTTTTTTTAATTGCCCCTGTGATCCATCCATGGCTTTTATTAAAAATAACCATGACAAAATGGTAGCCTTCTTGATAAGTGAGCAGTAATGCAGAGTGGGACACAATCTCAGCTACACATATAAAATAATGTATTAGTTGTTGCCACTCAACAGCGAGATCATGGAGTCATTGTGGATAATTCACAGAAAAGAGAGTGTTAGGAACCATTAGGAAAGGGATAGATAAGACGACAGAAAATATCATAATACCACTGTATAAATCCATGGTACCTTGAATACTGCGTACAGTTCTGGCTGCTCCCTCTCCAAAAAAGATGTCTTAGAATTGGTAAAAGTACAAAGATGGGCAACAAAAATGATGAGGGGCATGGAACAACTTCCAAATGAAGAGAGATTAAAAAGACTGGGACTGTTCAGCTTGGAAAAGAGACGACCCAGGGGCAATATGACAGAGCAGAAAGTGAATAGGGAAGTGTTATTTACCTCTTCATATAACACAAGAACCAGAGGTAGCCCAAATTAAGAGATAACAGGTTTAAAACAACCGTGAGAAAGGACTTCTTCCCACGAAACACTGTCAACCTATGGAATTCATTTCCAAGGTATGTTTTGAAGGCTAAAAGTATAACTGGGTGTAAAGTTATGAGTTCATGGTGGATTGGTCCATCAACGGCTGTTAGCCAAGATGGTCAGGGGTGCAACACCAGACTCTAACCTTCTGATTACCAGAAGCTGGAACTGGTGACAGGCTACAGATGAAGCATCTGGCCCAGCCACTGCTGGAAGACAGGATACTAGGCTAGATGGACCATTGTTCTGACTCAGTATTGTCATTCTTCTGCTATCAAGAATAGATACCAAGCGCATGGCAGACAAAGAGGAACTTGCTACTGTCATAAGATCTTCAGGGCCTGGAACTAGTGGTTTGTAAAGCAGCATACACAGCAGTGGTGCTAAATAATAATTCTGTTTCAGTAGGACACGGGGTTTAAGCTTGTTTCTGAACCTAATGTTAGCCAATTCATATAGGTGGAAAGGTGGAGATTAGGGAAATCTATTTCTATGTGCCCCAGATTTTATATTTTAGCTACGATGTTGGTGTAGGACTGAAGCTGAGAGAATAGCACGTGGAATTTATTTCTGAATTCTGAGTTGTTTTTCAGCTCATCCATCCCTTCTTACTAACATTTGTGTGAAGGGGATTGTCTTTGCATAATTCTTTACGTGTTCACATGCTAATAAGAATATTGAAATGTGAATTTTCTTTGTGCTGGAAGTGCATGCCCGCTATTCACAAAGCTTTGGTCATCCAGGCAGGGAGCAGAAACGTGTGATTTAGCAAAATGTGATTTAGCAACTAATCACACACCAGGAATAGAGAGTAATCGAAGATATAGTCAAAGCAAATACTTCCTGAAAAACCCAGAGACCATGATATGGTTGCATAAAGTATTTGAACCGTTATGAATGATGAATACATTTGTAAAAATCAAACTATGTTTTCACATACAACTCAAACAGAAAAAAGAATATATTTTTCAGTGTGAGTTCTCTCAGTTCTAGTTCAAACATGTTACTTATTTTATTTGTTCTTTTGGACATCAGTGTGTAAAATTACAGAAATTAGAGAAAAGCCAGACTAAATCATCCAACCTCACCACTTGTTAATGCAGGACTGTTCCCTGCTGTCAGTCCATTACAGGATTAGACAATACATGGTCAGCCTAGTTTCAAATATGCCTAGCTGTGATACTTCCCTGGGAAAACTGTTTCACAGCCTAACAGATCTCATTATCAGAAAGAGATTCTGTTATTTAGACTGACTTGGCCATGGGTTAATTTCATCCTACTGCTCCTGTCACTTATGGTCTCTCCTTGCTGTTTACACCTTTAAAGCATTTGCAGAAGGTTGTTATGTTCCCCCTTAATCCATTGCTGATACATATTTAGTACATTTAATGTTTCTTCACACGTTGGTCCCTCTAAACTCCTGATCCTTGTTGTTGCTGTTCTCTGAACTTCCACTAATTTGGCGCTATCTTTCACATAATGAGGTCCCAAAATGAATGTAATGTTGCAGAGGCAATCACAAAAGAGCCATATCACAATCCCGCAATGGATAATTATCACCTAAGTTCCTATATGGTACCCAACATTATAGAACAATTCAGATCCACGATGTAACACCCTGCCTGCAGTCTCAAAATTTCAAAGGCCTTTTTTTTTGCCAATACTTTATTGCATTATGAATGCATATCTAACTTGCTGTCTTCACTATTAGTTTTACCTCTTTCAGAGTTACTGTTTCCAGGTTTCTCCATTCAACAGAGCGTCTGTGCTTTGCATTACTTTTCCCCCAGATGTATTTGTTTGCATTTTCCTTAAAAGAATCTCAGTGTGTTATTTTCTAGCAATATTTGTAATCTTAGAATATCAGGGTTGGAAGGGACCTCAGGAGATCATCTAGTCCAACCCCCTGCTCAAAGCAGGACCAATCCCCAGTTTTTGCCCCAGATCCCTAAATAGCCCCCTCAAGGATTGAACTCACAACCCTCAGTTTAGCAGACCAATGCTCGAACCACTGAGCTATCCCTCCCCTCTTGCTATGTCCTTTTGCACATCATTTCCCTTGCTGAAATTCTCCAAGGATACCAACTATGGACTGCTTATCCCACTCTTCAATAATGAATGGAGATTTTAAATAAGAGAGGATGTAACCTGTATCCTTGCAATACTCCCCTAAATACCTCCCCTAATACATAGGTGCTGGAACCAGGGGTGCTAGGGGTGCTGCCGCTTGAAGTGGTTTCCATTCTATACAGGGTTTACAGTTTGGATCAATGGCTCTCAGCACCCCCACTATAAAAATTGTTCCAGAGCCCCTGCCCTAATATGCATTTTAATATGGCTCAATGTAAATGTATACATCTAAGAATAAAGAATGCAGGCCATACTTACAGGATGGAGGACTCTATCTTGGCAAGCAGTGACTCTAAAAAAGAATTGGGGGTCGTGGTGGATAATCGGCAGAACATGAGCTCCCAGTGGCAAAAAAGAGCTAATGCGATCCTCCGATTTGTAAACAGGGTATTCTCAAGTAGCAATAGAGAGGTTATTTTACCTCTGTATTTAGCACAGCGCTGGAAGATTGTGTCCAGTTCTGGTGCTCACACTTCAAGAAGGACATTGATAAATCGGAGAGGGTTCAGAGACGAGCCACGAGAAAGATTACAGGATTAGAAAACCTGCTTTCTAGTGATGGAGCTCCTGGAGCTCCATCTGTTTAGCTTAACAAAGAGAAGGTTAAGGAGCGACTTGGTCACAGTCTGTAAGTACCTATAGGGGACCAAATGTTTGATAACGGGCTCTTTAATCTAGCAGAGACAAGTATAACACTGTCCAATGGCCAGAAGTTGAAGCTAGACAAATTCAGACTGGAAATAAGGCGTACATTCTTAACCATTGGAACAAGTTACCAAGGGTGGTGGTGAATTCTACAGCACTGGCAAGTTTTAAATCCAGATTGGATGTTTTTCTAAAGGATGTGATGTAGGAATTATTTAGGGGAAGTCCGATAGCCTGTGTTATGCAGGAGGTCAGACTGCATAACACAGTGGTTAGATAATCACAATGGTTCCTTCTAGCCGTGGTATCTATGCATTTGATAAAATGCTGTTCAGGGGCCCTTTCTATGGTACTTTAGCCAGTTTTCAATCTGTGTGATGGTTGTTATCCAATTTGATTAAATTCTGAAAGTTTTATTTTGTAAGATATTGCATCAAATGATTTGCTAAATGCTAGTAATATAGCTACTGCATTCCTCTCATCCACTACTTTGTAATTCTACCAAAAAATAAGCAAAAAATTAAGTTTCTCTAGTATAACTTGTCCTTTAGAAGCTAATGATGATTACTGTTAATGGTTCTGTTATCCTCCTAGATGTGGAGTGGTTTCTCCCCAGATCTCTATTATCTGTTACATTATGTTTCCATAAGTCTCATCTCTATGCCAGTAAAATAATTTCTGGGATCATGTTTGTTTCCCAGTCTATAAATTCGCATTTCAAACCTCTTCCTAAGATCTGTGTAAGGAGGGAAGCTTCTGGGAGTGGATCTCACTCTTTGCTTGCAGAGGGAGGTCAGCTTTCTCTGCAGCACCATCTCTTACGCTTGAACCTCATGGAAAGCCCTCTTTGGAGCTGAGAATTCAAAACTGCGCAGGAAATGGGCCAGTGGAAAAGTGGGGCAGAGGGAAAATGCACTACTCCATCTCCTCCCTGCCCCTCAAGAACTACAGGTACTTGGAGCCAGCAGAAAATGAATGCAGCCTAAACATATAGAATGGAAAAATCAATGGGACTTGTTGTTTTAAATCACTTAGGTACTTTTGAAGATCCCAGGGGAAAATTCCAAAGGCACAAATGGCTGTTGGGTGCCTAACTCCTACTGACATCCAATGGGAGTTAGATGCCACACTGCCATCTATGTCTTTGGAAGTATCACCCAGATCATAGCACCTGACCTCTGTTAGCAGTTTCCCCTTCTTCTCTTAGTTCCTCTCTATTGCAAGAAATAGATCCAGGATGGCTTCTCCCCTGATTAGACTCTCTACTTTCAAACATTAAATTATCTTCCATGTAACTTTCATCTGATCCACGTTTGACTGTATTTTGTAACCAATAGAGATCTGGGTAGTTAAGGGGGAATTAAAGTATGTACACTACCTTTTCAAGTCAAGTGCCTCAAGAGTTGCTTCAGGAATATTTCCTGTTCACTTTTCTTTCAGGTCTAGTGGTCTGTAACAAATGTACACTGGTGGTTTTCCCCATTGTTTCCCATTAATTGTACCCTTAATTCAAAGAATTTCCTTTTTACACTCCCTATTGTTGTATTACTTACTTGAATTTCATGGTTTCAGATATTTAAATCTTAAATTCCACAGCATTTTAACAACCATGAATATGTATTTTTAAAACAGCAAAATATAAACGTGTAAAGTCCTTAAGACTCAGCGTTTCTCAAACTGGAGGTCCCGACCAAAAAGGGGGTGGCAAAGCTATTGTAGTGGGGGGCATAGTATTGCCACCCTTACTTCTGTGCTGCCTTCAGGGCTTGGTGGCCGGAGAGCTGTGGCTGCTGGCCAGGTGCCCAGCTCTGAAGGCTGCACCCCCATCATCATCAGCACACAGGTAAGGGTGGCATGGTATAGTGGCAGCACTTCTGCATTGCTGGTGTGGTGACGCTGCCTTCAGAGCTGGGCACCTGGTCAGCAGCTGCTGCGCTCCAGCTGCCCAGCTCTGAGGGATAGGGTAAACGTACACAAAAGACCAGATTTCATGGTCGGTAATTTATTTTTAATGGCCATGAATTTGGTAGGGCCCTACTAATAGCTAAGCCATCATCAGTGGTATCGTTTATACTATTATGCTGGGGGGTTGGTGAAACCCTGTTGATGCTGATGGACGTAACAGCTGCTTTTCATTCAGAATAAATGGAAAAAAACAATTAAGCCCCTTTATGAAATAGATAGCTGAAACAATAGAAGCCACTGCCCCAAAACAGGGCACATGCAAGTCTAGTCAGGAATTTGAGTGATGTGGGAAGAGGGATTTCATTGGGATCTGAGTTCAAATGGAGAGGACTGGGTGTTATTGGATGGAGCTATGTATGTGAGAGAGAAATGGCAAAAACACCACAGAATCACACAAAGGCATCAGCAAGGAAGCAACAGAGGCAGCCAGAGAAGCACTTGTAATGTGACCCTGAGTGGGAAGGGAGGGGAGAGCTTTTGGGCAGAGTGCTGGCTGAAAAGGGGCTTGAATCTGTGAGCAAAGAAACTGTCTCTTGTTTGATTCCTTTTGTGTTCAGAAAAATAGGACTTTGTACATTAGCTGGACTAGAACAAAGAAATTTCTGACTCAGTTATCAATTTCTCATCCTAATAGAAACAACCCGCAAGACCTGAATATTGGCTAACTGCTGAGGTCAGAAGGGGTAACAGCATCCTTTAAACCAGGTTTTGGCCAACAAGAAACTTATTAGAGTGTGTAAACTATTTTGGGGACATTCTATGGCTTGTGTGATACAGGAGGTTGGACTAGATGATCAAAATGTTCTTGTCTGGCCTTTGAATCTATGAACGTATGTATAAAGCAGTGGCATCTCTGTATTAAAGTTGTAACTGACCTCCATTAACATAGCGGTATTTTTGCCTCCTTACAGCTTTAAGCTGGAAAATAGGTTTGGCCTCAAATTTGCTAGCTTTACTCTCAAGGCTATAGGAAATGTTCCTGCAAAGTTTGAAGAAAAAAAAAAAAAGTATGACAGTTTGAGTCAGGGATTTTTAAAATTACCCTGATTTGAACTGTTAGCTTTATCTGTATTTTGGTGCAGGGACTGTCACTGTTTATATAGTGCCTAGCAGAATGGGACAATGCCCAGTCTCAGGACTCCAGGTACCATCACAGTATAAATATTATTAATGTTTCCTTATACTCCTCCATCAGCCTGGCTGTATTCATCTGTTGTTGTTAGTGTGTAAGTTCTTCAGGGGCAGGGACCATCTTTTTGTTCTGTGTCTGTCCAGCACCAAGCTCAGTGGGGCCTTGGTCCCTGACTAGGGCTCCTAGGTGCTATGATAATAGAAAAAATAAAACTGATAATCATTTGCACACTTTGACCCTCTCCACCTTCAACAGTTTGAGACAGTCTTAAGTTGAAATTAAAATGGGTTGCAAAATGGGAGGAAAATATATGAAAAATTTTATAGACTTTTTTTTATACCACTTTTCACTGAAATGTTGAACTCTTCAGTTTCCCAGCCAGCTGTAGCTGAAATATGATTTAAAGCACATAATCTTCAGCAGATTTCCCCTCATTTGGGAAATGATTTGGCTTGCCTTCCTTTTTGACTCTGCACACATCTTTCCCCATGATGACATTACATAGCGGGTTTATTAAAGTTCAGACATAAGATGTCACAGCAGATCAGCTGTCCCCACAACTCTGTTGCTACCCTTGTGGTTTGCAGTGGGCAGTTTCTTTGTAGAATATTTAATTGAGAGCAATCTGTCAGTATAAAGAGTCTGGGGCCAGGATAGGTAGTTTGATTAGTACCTGGGAGTCTCCTGAAATCCAGTCAGTCCCAAAATGTTGCTGTTTGGAGGCCCAAACCTACAAAGGGTTATGACCCATTAATATGGTTACTCCCATGCAGGGTCCTAGTGGCCTCCCCCTACCCATGAGTAAACCGATCCTTCCACAGGTGTAACCCTTTGTAGATTTAAGGCATGGGACAGTTCCCTGTCAGTGTGACAGGGCCCACTCACCTCACATGGGCACCCTTGGCAGCTGGGTGTGTCTCTGCACCTGCACTCCCTCTGCATTGCTGCATGCAGTTAGCCTTCTGAGGCAGGTTTTTCAGTGACTCAGCCCTCTAGCTGAGTCACACACAGTCCTTATGTGAAACAAACACAAAACAGACCCCCTTCTGGAGTAAATAGTCCAAAAGGGCCTATCACAGTGTTCTGGATATTGCCCCTCCTGGGCTAGCTTTCAAAGCGTCTCTTAGCCCCTCCTGGGTTCCCTCAAGTATTGTTCCCTGCTCTGATATGCAGTAGTGCCCTCAGGATTTCCTCCCCAGAGGCTCTTCGCCTGGTACCCCAGCTAGGACACTATTTATAGGTCCATCCCCTTCCAGGGGTAACAACATTCAACAATTACTGATCATCTTCCAGGTTATCAGCCCATCGCCAGACTTCTCCCTTGCTCAGGGTTTTAGCCACTCCAACTGTTCTGATAGTGGGTGGGCCTAAGTCCCCCCAACTTCAGGTCCCAACTCAGGAGCCCTATAAGTAGCACCCCCTTGCTGCTTCTCTTTAACTATTTGCTACTGTGCTTCCATGGGCCACTTTCCCAGTACCTTCTCCAGCCAGAACTAATCTGTCCAGCCCTACAGCCAGCCAGGAGCACCATTCTTACTCCTCCAGTTCCAGCCAACAACTGAACTGCTCTGTCCAGCAGCCTCTTTTTATATGAGCCTGCTTGTCACTGATTGGCTGCTTCCCTGTAGCCTCTCTAGGCAGCTTGGATTCACCTTTATTGCTCTTTCCTGGGGCAGGGTGTGGTAGGACCTTGAGGCCTTCAGCAGGGCCTCTGGGCTGGGTACAGGCAAATATATCAAAATTTTGAAGTCCGCTTATGGTGATCTTGCAGTGTAAGATAACTTAATAAGTATATATCCACCCCAGCACCTTTGTTTGGGTTGAGTTGCTGTGGTTTAGGGGTACATCTACACTGCAGTGGGAGGCATAATTTCTAGTTTAGGTAGATATACAGGCACTAGCTTTGATTGAGCTAGTGTCCTAAGAAAAGCAGTGTAGGCACATGGCACAGGTAGCTATCTGAGTACATACCTAGAGTCTTAGATGAGATTGTACTCAGGTAGCTAGCCTGTGTCACCATTCCTGATATTTTAGTCCACTATGTTGATCAGTATGTGTGTGTGTGTGTATAGCTAGTGTGTGTATAGCTACCCAAACTCGAAACTACACCTGGCTGCAGTGTAGACATACCTCCGATATGTTCTCACCGTTCCAGCAGAGGGCATGAGCTCTTGGTTGGCCTCTACCCCTTTATGTGTTTGCCTACAGACTGACAGTTAAGTGCCTGGAGAAGAGTTGTGAAAGCCCCCTTTGGTTGCAGACCTTTACATTGAGCTGATTGATTCTTATCCTAGGATTGCTTACCCATATGAAACGTTCTGCATTTCTTCTACAAAGATGGTGGAAGGAAGAAGGCAGCCCATATCAAAACTGGGAACACTGCGTTACTAACCAAGGCTACAGCTTAAGTAAGTGAAACTTCTGCTTTATTAGTGAAACCTCCCCAATCACTTTGTGTAACTCTGTTAGGTAGATGGGAGAAATTCTTTTCCAGAGAAAAAGGTCATTTAATTAAATGGAAATTGCAGATTGTTGCCGGGAAATCTATAGCCAGTCTTGAGAAGGCTGCGGATATGCAAGGGACCCAATTAAAAACTGTATAGGCAGCTGTCAAAACAATGATTACAGATAAATTCTGACTCCAGAGGAAAACTGAGAAGTTTGAAATTGCCTTCAAATACCAATTATCTAAGAGACTTAAGAATTCCTAAACTGGTTGGAGAAGCTCTTCAGAACATGTATCCAAATTACTTAGTGGAAGTCTTAATATTCACAGATGGACATTTTATCCCTTGTTAGTGAAGGCATATTTTTTGCTTGACAAGTGGAAAGTGTTGCCACCTGTGAAATGATTATATGGGGTTGTTAAGTGGACTCTTAGTCTGTGACTGAGGTTTTTAGAAATTCTGGCTTCAGGCCAGCTCTCAAGAGGAATACTCTTAATGTTTGTTTTTTCCTGTGACAGAGATTGGATCCTTAGATTATTTTGACAGTGCCACAACAAATTGTTTTATGGGGGAGAAGTGCTCATGTTTCCTCGATCTCTGGAGCCACTGAACCAGAAGACTGTGATTCTCGTTATGTGAACAAGATGTTCTTGATGTTGATACTATGTTTTCTCCCATGTATGTTTCCATCTGTTGGGTACATGAATGCTTCGATTTTATTTATTTTTTTAGCATGGATAAATTGGCCTTCTCCTTTAAAAGGAGAGCTAATCTAACGCAGCTTGAGACTGTATCAATCATTACTATTACAGATTTGGATCAAACTCCTGAGCTTAGTTTAGATAATATAGAACTAGAGCTGAATTAGTTATTTGTTTTTTTGAGATGTACTTCGAGAATGGAGGATTTGTTTCTTGAACCTTTGTGTAGATGATATACGTATATTGCAGAAAAAACTCAGGGTGGTTGTTGTTGTTAGGCGAGATGGCTCGGATCCTCAGCGGGAGTAAATGAGTGCACCTTTATTGAATTTAATGGAGCTATGCCCATTTACATCAGTTGAGGATCTGGGCCATCATTCAACGTGAATGAGTCTGGAAATAGAAACTGGTTTGTTATAGGCCTGTTTTGGTTTGGTTTTTGTTCTGACTTTTCATGTGTCTTTTCTGCTTTCCTGATCTGAAGACTATATAATTTCTTATAACTGTCAACTATTGATATATTTCCGGCAACACCTACACTTCAATATAAAAACTTAAACTGATGATTGAGAAACATCAGCGTACATGCAATACAGCCTTTGTAAGGTATTGTTGTTGTTAGGATATAGATATTCAGGCCTGTCTGTAAAGGCCTATGCTCTAAGAATTTAGGTGTATTCTTATCACTTGGCTAGTTCTAGAGGTATAAAAGAGAATCAAAATCACTGTCTGCCGGTGTAAGGTCCTTCTCTTACTGTGACAGTCTGAGGCCCTGTTCTTAGGCTAAGGCCTTTGGCTAAGCAGCAGAGGCAGCCGTAAGCTGGGAAGCGACCGGTCACATCCTCACATTCCAAACTAGTCACCTTGAAAGAAGGTGCTATTGGGCTGTTAGGAATACAGTCCTGTCCTGATAGTACCTATCACCTCCAGAGAAAGGGAAGTGCCTAGAAAATGTAAAAGGAAACTTAGACAGACATCCTGTCTGGCAAGAACTCATTTATCAATAGCTGGGATGTGAAATCCTCACTTCTGTATTGTTTTGTCATTATAGTTCCCACTTTGCTATTGTTTGTCTGTATAATCTCTGTCTGGTTCTGTGATTGTTCCTGTCTGCTGTATAACTAATTTTGCTGGGTGTAAACTAATTAAGGTGGTGGGATATAATTGGTTATATAATCATGTTACAATATGTTAGGATTGGTTAGTTAAATTTCAGGAAAATGATTGGTTAAGGTATAGCTAAGCAGAACTCAAGTTTTACTATATAGTCTGTCGTCAATCAGGAAGAGGGGGTGGGTGTGTGTGGGAAATTGGAATCATGTTTGGCTAAGGGCAGGAATGGGAACAGGGACACAGCTGTAAGGCTTTGTGGTGTCAGAGCTGGGATGGGGGACACTAAGTAAGGAAACTGGAATCATGCTTGCTAGAAGTTCACCCCAATAAACATCGAATTGTTTGCACCTTTGGACTTCGGGTATTGTTGCTCTCTGTTCATGCGAGAAGGACCAAGGAAGTAAGTGGGTGAAGGAATAAGCCCCCTAACAGTTGTCCCAATACTCCAGACAACACATAGAGAATATCACTGAACTACTCTCTGATGTCAAATATTGTAAAGCTGAATGTCCAAAAACAAAAGAGGGATGGTGGGTGGTTATGATATTTAGAACTTATATGTGGTTAATGGCTGTTTCATAGGATACTACATGCAGGCTACTTGGTTGCAGAAGTCTGGATGGAAAGGTACTAGCAGGGCAGCAGGAACAAAAATGCAACCAGAGCTCCAGATCAGAGCAGGCTGCAACACAACTTGATATCCAGACTCGGCCTAGGTAAGAGCTATGACTGCCTTGTGAGTCCTGTGTTTGGGTTTCCATATTGAATCCCACGGTACTTTTCATGCAACTTCTTTCTTGGGGCTTCTCCTCCCCATTGTTTTCTCTCTCTATCAATGTCCTTTAGACTCAGTCCTTGTCCCTCTTCTCCTTTCCCATGGCTGACTACATCCTCTCTGCTGGCTTTCCTTTCCATCTCTGTGCTAACCGCCCACTCTCCTTGTTCAATCACACATCTGTAGCTTTCTCTCAACTCTGCCTGGGTGTCCACCCACCAACTCAAACTTAATACAGTGTCTATCACATTGGGGCTAGAATTGGGGGAGGCCTGTAGGGGCTACCACTGTATAAATGATTAATAATAATGTGATAAAACTGCAGTTCCTCCCTATAATACCCTTCCTTTGCTATCGCTGATAATTTCAGCATACTTGGATTGTGAACTCTTCAGGGCACAGGCCATCTTTTTGTTACATGTGTGCACAGTGCCTAGCACAATGAGGCTCTGATCCCTGACTGGAACCCCTAAGTGGTAGTACAACAAAAGCAGAAATAATACCACCCCCATCCTCCCAGTTAACCCGGAAAAAAACCTTGGAGTCATTTTTGGCTCCTTTTTCTTTTCCTCCTCTCCCACACTTTCATCCAATCCTCTCCTGTTTTCCCTCTGTAACATCTCCAAAATCCATCCCTTCTTTTCCGTCCCAACAGCTAAATTGTGACCTATGCATTCGTACATCCAACTTCAACTATTGCAACCTCTCCCTCTTTTTTAGCTTCCATGATTCTCACATCGATCCCCCTCAACATGACATAGCTAAAACTTTCTTCCTTACTTGCTGAGCTGACCGTTTTCATCCCCTTCCTAAATCACTACGTTGCCTTCCAATCTCCTACATCAAATTCAAACACCTCAGCCTCACCTAAGGTGACCAGATGACCCGATTGTATAAGGACAGTCCTGATATTCAGGGTTTTGTCTTATATGGGTGCCTATTACTCCCCCATCCCATCTCCATTTTTTACACTTGCTATCTGGTCACCCCAGCTTCACCTTCATACTCTGCACAACTCTGCTTCCATCTACTTCTTGTCCCTTGAAGTCCCCTCCTCCTTGATTTATGCCCTGAGTTCTGCCACCTCAATCCACTTTGTCATGCCTCGGGTTTTCATCTCCCAAAAAGAATTCTACCTTTTTCTTGTGCCCCCTCCTTCCTGATCCTGTCCCCCACACAACCTGACTCTTTGCCTTCAAATCCCTCCTCAAGCTTCATTTCTTTGTGAGCTTTCCTGGCTGAACTCGCTGATATTACCAACACTAGAGTTGCTTTTCATTTTTCTGTCATTTATGCCTAGCACTGCAATTCTAAAATCTGATTTTGTAGCTGCCTCGCACATGGGCCAAGTGCCTGCCAGAATATTCTCAAGCTCCCTAATTCTCTTACTCAGTGTTATGTCTCTTCTGATACGTTGCCTTCTTCTATTCCTTCTAGTCTGTCCTCTTTTCGCTTTTCTGTCCTTCTCCTTGTATGTCTCTTCTTGCTGCCTGTATTCCACTTCTATTCAGCCCAACATCAATACACCTGAGAAGCCAAGTGCGCACAACTATTTTGTGCAGTGGTTCCTAGTTAGAGCTTGGTGAATACTGTAAAATGTACTTTTTTACGTCTGCCTGCAGGTCTGAAAAAAAATCATTTGGAGTTGAACTGAAAAGCTTTTTCCAAATTTTTGGTGAACCGAAAAATTGAAAAAAAAGTTGAGTCAAGATAAATTGAAACTGATTGAATTGCCACTGTCATGAGAATGAACAGTCGTTGAGGCACGGGAGAGAAGAAGGAAGACTCTACAGTCTGGTAGTTAGGGCACTCACCCAGGATGTGGGTGACACAAGTTCAACTCCCTGTCTCACTGCTTATTTATACAAAGTGGAACAGGAGAGACTGTGGAAGCTCCCGCCCTTCATATCAGACTATCCCATTGCTCAGTGGTTAGGGCTCTCTCCTGAAAGGCAGGAGAACCTTTGTGTCAGATCAGGCAGAGGGGGCAATTGAACCTGGGTCTCCCACATCCTGGGTGAGTGCCTGACCCACTGGGCTAAAGGCTGTAAAAGAAGTTTCTGCCACTTCCTTTCCTCCCCAGCCATTTTGTGAATCCTCCTTGGCTTTTGACAAATGCCTGAAATAAGAATAAAACGAAATTTTTCTTTTTGACATTGCTGAAATGTTTTCATTTTTCAGTTCGGCCAAAACTTGAAGTTTTGGGTTGACTGAAACTGAAGTTTTGGGCAGCTAAATTATTTGCCAATAATAATAATAATAATTGATAATCACCCAGAACTGTTCCTAATCACTAGTGTGTGTCCCAGTGCTGGCACGTCTTCTGGGGTCCTCCTCAATCAGCCTGACAATGAATTCAGACTTGCTCTCTATACTGGGCTATGATTCCCTGCCACTGTCTCCCTCTTATTCAGTCATCCGGGCTTTAACCAGCAGTGTAACCTGGGCTGCTCAAACCTATGTTTTGTTATTGAAATGTGGGGGTGGGGGGGGTGGGGTGTGTGTGGGGGGGGTACAGAATAGCTTTGAGCTGTCCCATGCAAAATAGAGAAGAGAATGTAGATACAAGATAGTCAGGGTAAAAGATTCCTGGCTTCAGACTGATAGATAAGGGAAAATATTAGGTAAAGAGGCTTGGTCTGTGTTGAAATAAAATACTATTCTAGATTTGTGGTGCTCTCCTGGACCCCTAACAGGATAGAAATCACCTATAATGTAAGCTCTGGTTAGAACCTCAGGGTATGTCTACGCTGCAGTTTTATAGCCCGAGCCCCACAAGCCTGAGACAGTTGACATAGGCCAGCTACGGGAGTTTTATTGCAGTGTAGACATACCTCAGAGATCTTATTCTGGTGAACTAGACCCTGATGAAATGCCTTTTTCTGTTTAGTCACAAATTTTATTACAAATTACATATATTGGAACAACCGATAGAAAAGAAAGTACATAATCTATTTACAATCGCTACACATTTACATATAATATATACAGATGGTGAATTTAGTAAAATATATGAGCAGACAATAGAAAATATAGCAAATATCAGTATGAAACTGTACATGGCTTTTTCTCATGCCCTTTAGTGTGGTTGTATTTTATTGTAGCAATAAATACAGTTCTATATTTACAATTTAAAAAAAACAAACAAACGAATTTTAACAATTTCAAGTTAAAATATCTGATCAAAATATTTTAAAAATCACTTATAAAAATAAAAGACCCATAGTAGCCTTTTGTTTTGGACTTTCTGCAAGCTATGAAAGTTCTGATAAAAGTAACTTTCTTTAACTATTCTTTAAACTTATAACATTATTTTGCTTCTCAAATCATTTTACCAACTTTTTAAACATTGCAAACCAAGGAGAAATTTCACCGACATTAAACAGTGCAGCACAGATGGACCCCAGTTAAAATAAAGCTAAATAAACATGATAATAAGTATTGTGCAGTGGTTGACTGATACTCCGTTTAATCCAAAGTGGTTTCGGGAATCATCCTCCAGCTGTATACTGTGCTGCTTTGAAAGCCCCAAGAGATAGAGGGTTAAGATAACCATGCAGCCAGCTTTACCAGACATAATTTCTGCATTTGTTCATTTTTTCCCAGGATGCACATGTCCGCCAAAGTCAGCTGATGCCATCTGTAGCTTCAAAACTAAACAATATTTTTTCTTCATTCACATTGGCATTTCTCGGTGTGTCCACAGCTTGCAACAGATTTTCATCATGAAAATCTATCCTTCGGGTGCCAGGAAGTTACATATGTAACATATGAAAATCAGAGACCATCTGTAATAGATCATCTTAATTATTTGGACTCAGCTAAGCTAGGTATTGTTGTCCAAATGCAGTTTTATCCACCTGGAGAGTGGAGTGGCCTTTAATCTAAGAAGCAGGTACTGGACCATTAAACGTTGTTGCTCAGGGAACATTTTTTAAAAAATAAAACAAAATCTGAATCCATGCATAGGACATTGCTATTTGATCAGCTCATGAAAGGAAAGGTGACATCTATGAGAAAATGAGATTGAAAGAACTCCCAAATATAGTTTAGTCAAGGTAAGTGCTAGTGTCAGAAGGAAACAATGGGAGCCATTGCCTGGAACTCTTTAAAATAGAAAGGGCAAAGTACCAGGGGGCTTTCCTCTCTAATTGTGATGGTTCTGAGATACACAACTTCATAGGCCTTGATTCAGCAAGGGATTCATAGATTCATAGAACTTAAGATCAGAAGGGACCATTGTGATCATCTTGTCTGACCTCCTCTGTAGCACAGGCCACAAAACCTCCTGAATTAATTCCTCCTTCAAGTCCAATAATTGTAATTGAACTCAACCATCTCTTGTAGAAAATCATCCAATCTTAATTTAATGATTTCCATTGATGGAGAATCCACCACAACCCTTGGTAAATTTTCAACACCCTTTTTGAACTGGACACAGTATTCCAGTATTGGTCACATCAGTGCCAAATACAGAGGTAAGATAACCTCTCTACTCCTACTTGATACTCTCTTACTTATACATCCAAGGATTGCATTACCCTTTTGGCCATAGATATTTTTTAAGGTTCTAGTTTCATAATCAAAATGTTGTGTAGTACCAAGTCAAATGCCTTACAAGAGTAAGTATATTACATCAACACTATTATCTTTATCAACCAAACTTGCAAACTCATCAAAAATGATATCAAGTTACTTTGACAAGATCTATTTTCCATAAACTTTGTTGGACTTCAATGGGATTGCTCATGTGCTTGAAGTCAGGCACATGCTTAAATACCTTGCTGAATCAAAGCCATAGACAGGTATTTTTAAAAAACAATCATATCATTAAAAAAGCACTGAGGGAACTTGACCTACCCCATCTGGGGAGCAATCTGTTCCTAACATTTTAAATTCTGTACCTCAACACGCTCAGTTAATTAAAACAATGGCAATGCCTCCAAGAAAATTCACCTCTTCAATATATTATTTTTGCTCTTGACTGTCAGATGCCTTTTCTGACTGGCATCTCTCTAAGAGAAAAACCGAACCAACTGTATACATGCTAGCAGCTTTCAGGCTTCCTCTTCATCCCAAACAAGATTGGTTTTGAGATTTCCTAAGCAGGCTGACAAGATTCATGTGTTAGGATTTCAGCCTGCTGCTTGTTTTCTTTGTTATTAACTGGTTTGTTTAGTTGCATGCAACTGTAATCAAGAGCACCTTTGACACCACCCTTCAGCACGTGTACACACACCCACTCTTACATTTGGGCTTGAAAAATGTGTAAACACACATACTTTTGTTTTTGCCCCTGAAACTAGTGACATGGAACGAATGCTACTGATGAAAGATTACAGCTTTCTGTCGTTTGATAAGATGATGGCATTAGTGAGTTGCTGGTAGGCACGTCATATGATATGCTGGCACTTGCAAAGGTTACCAGGGCTTGTGTTGAGTCACAGGACTGTTTCTCTACATCTTCTGAATTAACAGAGATCAGACTTGTATGTTTTGATCTGCTCCATAACAAAGTTTGCTTTCTGAGACTTCCCAGATCTTCCTTAAAATGTGGATTGAAAAGGATATAAAGAAGTGGGTTTAGACATGCGGGCAGTGGGACAATCACTAGAAGTATTGATTTAATCACTTCTGGGCTAATAAAAGTGAGGTTTAGTAAAGAGGAAAAAGATAAAAAGGCCACAGGGCAATAAAGAATGCAATTAGTAAAAAGTAATAATGCTATGTGCTTGATCATAGAACAGTCCCAAATATTGTCTAGTTCTCCCTTCTCCAAACTACAGTACAGTTTTGTATAGGCAACAGTCATTACCAGAAAGCACAGAGAGTTTAACAAGACCAGTGCTACCATGAAGCCCATCGAGCTGGGTTCCCCAAATGGCAAAGGTAAACAGAGCGGAGACACCCCATATTGACTCTCACTGAGAAGTGGTACCACTGCAATTATCAGTGCCAACATAAAGCAAAAGAAAATGGCTATTTTCACACTAGCAAGAGAGGATTTTGTTTCAAACTTTGTAGCATACTTTATGGAGAACCCACGTTCGAGTGCTGCCAGGGTAAGGAGGAAAATGGAAGTCTCTGAAGCAAAAATGGACAGAAGGCCAGTGACTTGGCAACCAACTCCACTTTCCCACCAAGCACCATATTGAGCAAAGCTGCCAAAGGTTAATGCATCCATGCTGGCCAATACACCACTGGACAGACCCATTAGTATGTTTACAATGGCTATCAGTCCAATTAAAAGTTTTATAGAGGAAATATACAATGGAGATTTGAAGACTGTTGCAGTTAACAGTGCATTGCAAATAAATGCCAAACCTACTATGGTCCACACTCCAATTCTGATTAGCCAACTACCAAACAGATGGTCACATGGTTTGAAGGGGCCTGCAAGGACAAGAAAGAGAAATGGGAAGAGGAAATATGTGAGAGTGAAGGATTAATTTGCAACATTTGAAACCCTGCCTAATTTTCATGTCTCTTCTAACCACAGGGAGAAGAAATATGCACTTTCTCCAGCACCCACTGCTATGCAGTGGCTTCCAACCTTCTTTTGTTGGTGCTTCCCAGAAAGACTGGAGGATGGGCATTTCCTGTCTCCTCAGTCCGTCATGACCCAGAACAGGTACCTCTCCGTCCCTTTTTACTATCCATTCTCTCTCTCTCTTCCCTGAGCTGGGTGTTCTGAGAGTAGCTAGGCTCTGAGAGAAGATAAGCCTGGGGTGGTACATGGGCCTTTCATGTACAGGGAAGCTATGTCCATGGCCAGATACATTGGGGGGCTGGCACTGGAGCAGGGAGAGACTTTCCAGGAGACACCTGCTGCTTTCCTTGTAGCAAAGGAAGCATTTAGGGGAAGTGGCATCATACAATTTTTTTCTGTTTCCACTTCTCCCATCTACAACACCTCAGGTTGGGAAACACTGTTCTAGAGAGGCAATGCTAATATTGAGGAATCATTTGGTAGAGAATGTCTGTTCAGGGCAATATAAGTGATATTTGCCTCTGACCCAGACATTAGACCAAACTGCACTATTACAGTAGTGTAAAACTGGAGTCACTCAACTGGCTTCAACGGAATTATTCCAGATTTACACTAGAGTGCCTAAGCACAGAATCTGGTCTATCATCATCTTTTTCTTGATGGACAGAGAAACTAATGACTTGAGATCACAGATCTGTTATGCCAAAGGGAGGGATAAGACCTATCTAAGGATACAGAGAGAAATTCTTGGTTTAGCAGTCACAGAAGCCAATGTATAGTAGAGATACACTGTTATTGTAGTTAAAAAGTTTCATGGGCTTCAATCTTATATTGTGGGCTAATACAATTCGGTCCCACCAAAATTACTGCAAAATATGGTGCAATTTCATTGAAATGGATCAGAAGTTACTTCTAGGGACAGCTTAGCAGTTCTTTGTTTCAGACATCAAGGGAAACTTTGTCAGGTCTCTTATTTGCCTGGCAGTTCCATACCTGGAGAAGGTGAGCATTGCACCAAATGATGGACTTTCAAATCTTCTTCAAAGTCAAGCAGAAAATCCTCAAAGTCACGTTCATCTGCGGGAGAAAATCCCTGACGCTTTAGATTGAGACTAAGTTCCTTAGTGTGAATATAGGGAAATGGCTGTGATAAGTTACTTTAAGGCCTGGTCTTGCTCTCTCTTTGCCTGCAAATTTCCAAGCAATAGTAGACACTGGTCCCATTTGATTTTATATTACTTGGGGTGGATAGATCAAATCACCACTTCTTTGAAAATAATTACAGTTAAAAAGGCATCCCCCTAATTACCTAATTTGCACTATGAGGATTGCCTGGAAGAGTGTTAAATATCAGCTCCAGAGTTGTGCCAATTCACCGACAAATAACCCTGGATGTTGTGATCACCCGAACATGTGTCCACACTGTGCCAGCTTCTGGCTCCATTCTTGTCAGTTTCAGTTCCTGCTGGCCCTAATCCCTGGGCCTTTGATGAAAAAAGATCTTGTTAGATTTGAGCCTTTTGCTGGCTCACAAGAATAGAGATGGGATGGACATCAGCAGGAGGGTGTAATGTGCACATGTGTCTCTGCAGTAACAAACCCAGTGCTGCAGGAGAAGAGGGTACTGTGAGTCTCTAACCCCTCCAGCCACTGGAGGTCAGAATCTCTCCCTGGCACCTAGGGAGAGCTAGGAGAAGCCACAGGCTTTCATGCCATGTAGCTCACCACATTTTACAATCCCAATGGGCTATGTGTCTTCTATCCCACTCTAGGGTTGCCAGGTGTCCAGTTTTCGACCGGAATGCCCGGTCGCAAAGGAGCCCTGGTGGCTCTGGTCAGCAGTGCTGACCGGGCCATTAAAAGTCTGACAGGCTCTCTACCTGGCTCCGCACGGCATCCAGAAGCGGCTGGCATGTGTTGTCGTCCCCCTCCCCAGCTCTTAGGTGCAGGGGCGGCCAGGGGGGCTCTGCGTGCTGCCCCTGCCCCAAGTGCCCCCTCCCGCACTCTTGAACCCTTCATTTCTGGCCCCACCCAGGAGTCCGCACCCCCAGGTGGAGCCCTCAGCTCCTCCCACACCCCAAACCCTTGCCTCAGCCCAGTGAAAATGAGGGAGTGAGGGTGGGGGAGAGCGAGTGACAGAGGGAGGGGAGATCGAGTGAATGGGGGCAGGGCCTCAGAAGGGGCAGGGCAGAGGTGGGGCGGGGCAGGAAGCGGGGCAAGGGCTTTTGGTTTTGTGAAATTAGAAAGTTGGCAATGGCAACCCTATCCCACTCCCAAGCTTGTACCGCTGCTATGAGCAGCGCTTGCTAGCCCAGAACACATGGTGCTACTGTTAAGATCAGCAGCAACTTGTGACAGTCCAGCTCTGAACTATCTTTCTTTGCAAATGCAGGTTATCTATTGTGTAGGATGACAGACCAGCACCATGTCACCCACTCTGAATTAAGAGGATGATTTTTGCCTCCAGTGTGAGGATCCATCTTGAAAAAGTCCCTTTAAAAGGATATTATAAATAAACTCTTGTTTAGACTTTGAAAGCTACATCTCACTACCATAAAACTCAATAGAGCAAACAATTCCTATACAACCTCTAAATAGCAATCTGGGGAGGTGGCCATTTACAAAGCAATCAGCCCAAATCATAGGGCCTAATGCCAATCAGAGCTAAACTTGCACTCTAGCCAAAGGCTTGGTGAAAAGGGGGGACAAAATTCTCATCGATATAAGGAGGGTGTCCTGGGCCATAAAGTAGGTTCCAAAGCCAAAGAGTGACATTAAGCTACTTACCTTGAATGTGTAACATTCCAGAATCTTTCTTATGAAAATCATCAGCACTGCTGTTCTCATCTTTGTTCCACTGGCTGGAGATTTTGTAGTGGCTTTCACAAGTTCCAAATGCACAGCACTGGTAAGCATAAGGCATTTCTATGATCCTGCACATTAACAAACAAAATATGCAGTTACACTTGTTACAGTACTTAATGTATTATACCTCATCACTATGTTAATATAGAGAAAAATGAACTCCAATTAAATAACTAACTGAAAGTGAAAATAGCCACACATTTTTGAAAAAAACCTTGTTAATGCAGAGTTTGGGATGCACAGTTAAATTTACAAAAAGTTAGAAAATGCAAATGGTTCCAAGACCAAATTTAATTCAGACACATTGCACACATTCTATATATTTTGTTATGGAGATTTTATAACATATTTAGTAATATATTAAGCTGTAGATTTAATAAAGCAGGAACAGACGTTCAATGCAGTTGAGTGAATGTTGCTGTCAGAACCATATTTTAATTTTCTGACTTTCAGTAATTTTAACTGTTTTAACTCACTGAGTTTTCTCCATGTAATTTTCTTAGTTTTTTCTTTTAGAAAGAGATCCAAATATCCTAGCTGAATCCTACCTGCATAACAGGTAAAACTCATATCTCAGTGCACAACCCCCACAAATTTGCGGGAAGTTAAGAGACTGAATTTTGGATCCAGATTCAAACTTCTCCCATCTCCACTGTAAAATGAAGGGGGTTCATCTCTGAGCGGAGAACAGGAATGGAGAATTCTAAACTGAATGGTTAATGATTTGGAAAGTTAAGAACATGTGAAAATAGGTCGTTACAATGGAAACTGTTTTGCTACCTTAATTATCATGTGTACATCTGTCAAGGGGCACTGGCATCCTTAACACCTTTCAGAGCACTGGTATTCCTGACGCTTAACCAGGTTTTAGTCAATGGGTTTTTCATTCTTTTTACTGTTATACAAATTCCAGGTCTCTTGTACATTTTGAATTCTATTTTGTTTGGACATAGGGCAAATTCTGAAAGGGGTTGAGAAAAACTGTAGGTACTTATACTGTATGGCCCACAAGTAGATGGATTATCTCTGCTAATTACACTGTTACCTCTGATAAATAAATATTTGATCCAACACAGTTTTCCAGTTGTAACTGTTAATTAGTGCCTAACAGTAACTAAAAACAATAAAAAACGCATTGCTAAAATTACTCTAATTAAACATAACACAAATGGAAATAAAATGGGTTCATATCAAATTATCAGGTAAATCTTCTTATCAGATTAATCAAACTCAATAGAGCAAACAATTCCTATACAACCTCTAAATAGCAATCTGGGGAGGTGGCCATTTACAAAGCAATCAGCCCAAATCATAGGGCCTAATGCCAATCAGAGCTAAACTTGCACTCTAGCCAAAGGCTTGGCAAACGGGGAGGGACAAACCAAACCCCAAGCTAAAGCTAATGTTTAAATTACAATTTAAATGCCAACTAATGAGCTACTTGTTCAGATTTCCATGGTGAGGTGGAAGCAATAGCAATCCTTAAGCCTGTCCCCAATATAAACATTTGCATAAGATATTTTAAAACATTCCAATAAAGTTCAGGATAATAAAGTTTTAATTGAGAACTTTATGTGAAGATAATGATTTCCTACGACTTAAACATAAAATCCCAACCCCATGAAATTTCCAAGTATGTGATCTTTTAAAAAAGTGAGATTATCCAGTTAAGGCTGTCATTAAATGTTTCAGAAATGACTTCCTTAGGTGCTGTCCTCAACTAAACTCTGTGGGTTTTAACCAGAGATACTTCTGCGTGGGCTCATGCCTGGGTGCATGCATGCACACATGCTCTTTCACTCACAATCAGTCACCTACAGGGTTAAAAAAAATGCAAGTCTATTGAGTCAGCCCAGAAGTGTCCCTCTGCTGACAAAAAATAGATACATAAAATAAAAAGTCCATCCTTTTGCAAGATGGCTGTTGGGATTCTTGTGGCTTTGTGCAGCTTTGGAAGAGGTTGAGCCTGTTACCAAAGGATCAGCAGGTGGGTTTCTCAGCTCCGCTGATTAATCGTAATGGACTCAATAGCTGACTAGGACACTTCCTTTATATGCTTGGTGGTGACAAGTCTTCAGATGTTGCCGGATTCCTGCCCCTCTGATGGCCAGTCATGGGAGAAGACATGTGGGCCTCAAGCACTGCAATGGTTCATGGCTTCTAGATAATGTGGCCAGGTGCCCAAGCCTTCTCAGTTACCACTCTTTAAAGGGCATGGCTTCTGTTTCTCATGCCCTTTGTAGGTCCTCCCAGAATCCCTTTGACAAACCTAAACAAGGCCCTATTTTCCAGAGTTACAATGGGTTTAAATTAAATAATCTCAAAAAATGAAGATCTTCCTCTTGCAATAAATGTTAGTCTGGAAAATCCTGTCCATTAAGCAATTTAGAAAGTATATGGCCAGACGGTCAATTAGTAGATCCAAAAATAGTTTGTAACACAGCCAGGATCAATTTCTCCTGAGCTGATAGACATCAGCTTCTTCTGGTCACAAAGGAACCTCTTTCTTATCACCTTCTAATGAACCTTCTTGCAAAAACTGTCTAAAAAAATTCAAAGATAACTAAAAAATGCAAAACTAACATAAAAATTGGAACTGACCCACATCACATCACACCAGAGATTCAACTTTATGCTTCAAAACAAACACCTGGACCCATTCCTTTTACTTTAAAGGCAGAATGACTGACTGCTACTTGCTGGAGAACATAAATCTCTTTTACATCTTTGGGGTTTAGCTGCTGCTGGCAGTTTAACTTTAAACAGATAAAAAGCTGGGTGAAGAGTAGATTTTAACTGTCAAAATAAAATATTTGACTCTTAAAAATTCACAATTTTAGGTAGAATTCATATACTGGGCCTCTTCTGCTTACTGGGTTCATGCCCATGGTAAGCCTCCTTTCTTCTATGTGAATGATTTAAGGAGCAGAGAGTCCTTGCAGGGAGAATTCTAGCTTTTCACACTATAAGGTGGGAGATGGTCAGTGAATGGGAATGGTAATTTGTGAGTAGTCCAGGGGAGATGGCCAGTGAGTTGTGAGTAATGCCAAACCACTGAACCAAACCCCACAGCGACAGAGGGAAGGAGAAGTGGCCAACGTTTGTTCTTTCTCCATGCTATAGTGAACTTGGCTAGGTGATAATTGTTGTGCCATTACTGGAAGTGGAGCTAAGGATTCCACCTCTCAGCCCCAAGATGTTTCTCTGTATTCGTGAGCAAATGGGCCATTTAGCTGAGTTGGGAGCTCTTTCCACGAATTTGGTCCTTAGCTTTGCAAATGATGTCTAACACCGCCATTCAGGAAACTTTGTGCTCGTTCTCTGTTCATGTTCAGTGCTTTGAATAGTCACTTTAAAGTTCTCCGGTGAAATCCTGGCCCCACTGAAGTCAATGGCAAAACTCCAATGGATTTGAATGGAGCCAGCATTTCACCTCTGTTCTTTACTGGCTGCATGCACCCAACTCTTGTTAGATATGTTCCTTGAAGGAAGAATAGACCCTTTTGGCACTGTTTTTGCAAAAAATGTAAGGATTACTTGGCACTTCCTTGTCAATTTATTTAATTTTCATAGATAATTTAGTTGTATTTTCAGCAAAGTACTTGATTTTCATTTAGGAGGAGTGCATCGTTTCTAAAACCATATTTAAAATAGAATTAAGTACAATTATGATTTCATCAGTCCAGCAATCAGCTACACTAGAAACATTCCATGTCCTCTTTCTTATACTGGCATGTCATGGCATATGCTGCATTTTCATAATAATCACAGGGTAATTTTGAATTAATACTTTTATTATATTTAAAATATTTTTCAGAAGTTGGTCCGATCATTTTAGAGGGCTTACCGGTCCCTACATGGAGAAAGACAGAGAGAGAATAAACACAAGGAGAGACGTGCATACACAGCACCAACAGGAGTCAGACTGTGGGCCTGCCCCTGCAAGATGCTGAGCACCTCTGTTGAGTTGAGAATAGTCCTGCAAGATGCAGACCCCCTCTAGTGGGTGTTGAGAGCACTCAGCATCTTTTTAGACCTCCACAGATTTTACAGCCACAAGGGACGATTAGATCATCTAGTCTGACCACGGCATAGAATTTCACCCAGTTATCCCTGCATTGAGCCTAATAACTTGTCTTTGACTAAATCATCTCTTCCACAAAGACATCCAGTCTTGATTTGAAGACTTCAGGAGATGGGGAATCCATCATTTCTCTTGGTAGTTTATTCCAATAGTTAAACAGGCCTCATTGATAAAATTGAGCCTAATTTGAAATTTGAATTTCTCTGTTTTCAGCTTCCAGCCATTGGTTCTTGGTATGCCTTTCTCCCTTAGATTAAAAAGCCTTTTAGTACTCCATATTTTCTTCACTTACATATTGTAATCGAGTCACATTTCCATTTTCTTTTTGATAAAATGAAGAGATTTAGTTCTTTAAGTCTTCCTCTGTAAGGCATTTTCTCTACCCCTTGGATCATTTTTGTGTTTCTCTTCTGCTTCCTCTTCAATTTTTAAACAATTTTTAAAATAAGGACACCAGAACTGTACACAGAATTCCAGTATCAGTCTCACCAATGCTGTATACAGAGGTAAAATCACCTCCTTACTCCTACTCTCTTGTTTATATATTTCTAAGGATTACATTAGCCCTTTTTGCTACAGCATCATGCTGGAAGCCCATTTTGATCTGCTCATCCACCATGACCCCTAAATCCTTTCCAGAGTCCCTGCTTTCCAGGATATAGTCCCCCTCCTGTAGGATGAATATTTTTGGAGGATGAATATAGTGATGACCTAACAACATACATGCTATTCAATCATTCATAAAAGAAGAAATGGGACTCTGTATTGCAAATATTTACAGGTGTATAAAATAATAATAATAATAAATTTATACTTAGCACCTTTTTGCTGAGGATGTCAAAAAACTTGAACATGAAGCAATTAGGCCTCACTGCTGCCAATACTTACACACATGATTACATTTATTAAGTTAAGTTTATTAAGTTAATTGAATAGTCCCAAATATGAGTACCCATGGTAGTAAAGTTAAGCATGTGTGTAAGTTTTCACAGGATTGGGCCATTGGCTTACAACATCCCTGTCTATACAATAATTACTACAGATGGGTAAACTGAGGCACAGAATGAGTTAGGGCCCAATCCTAATCAAAATGAAGTCAGTGGCAAAACTCCCAATAACTTCAAAGGTTGTATGTGACTTACCCATGGTCATCCAGAGCTGTGAATAATCACTAAAAACCACTTCCTTCCTATATCACACAATGTCCAGTCGAAAACATTCTACAGAATTAAGGGGCTGAGTAATAACAACAACAAACTACTTATTTGAACTTTAAGATTTAACCAAATGATCTGAGAGAAAACTGTTTATTGCTGCTTTAAATGAGTATTGTCAAGTATTTTGGTACATTAAAAAGCATATTTTCTCCTCAGTATCTACTTAGTTCCCATTAAATTTAATGGGAGTTATGTAACTGCAGTCAGTGGAAGACGAGCATTAAACTGCTAGCAATATAATTTTAACAGCTTTTGAAATGTATCGCCAGGAAGCAGATGTGGATCATACTAAGCAGCTACTGGGGTTAATATTTCAAAGCCCATTGTAGTTTCTTCAGTTAAAAGTGAGTATAATAAAAGTAGTCTATCATATTTTTATCATATTTGTTTTAGTTTTAATACTGCAGATCAAAGCCTTCCAGTATGAAGCAATGTACATTACACAGTGACACACCTTATATTGCACATGAACACAAATGTGGTTTATTAGTCTTAATGACATACTCACTTGAGTTCTGGAAAATTTTCAGATGATATCAAACTTTGTAGGTCATGATTTCCTGTTAATTTTAAATGAGTTAAACCATGTAGCCCAGTCACAGGAAAAGAGGACAAAAGGTTGGATGACAGATCCCTGCATAATAGCAAATAAAAATCAGCTTACATGGGTTTTTTTCAGCACTAAAAATGTTTTTCTAAATAAATTAATTTAACCTCACCAAATATTATTAAACTAACTAAGGCCCCCAGTCAGCAGAGAAGATCTGCAGCATTCTTCACAAATATACACCCATTTTCCCAGCAGAATATGGGGCTAGACCACGGTAGCATTTTGCTCAGTAGTACCTGCTGTGGGTTAATTATTACCAAGACCTGACTCTGTGCACTCATGGCACCAGTTTTAGAGAACAGGTAATCAATTAAAAATGAATTGACTTTTCTCTGAAACTGTACATTGCCAAGTGAGAGCTCGTTCCCAACTAGAACCAAAGGGAACATTTTTTTAACCCCTTTGAGAAGGACTGGCTGGTTACTAGGGATTATGAGAACACATGTACTTTTTCTTTAAAACCAAGCCAAGCCATAGGAGATTCTAGGCAGACTCTCCACATGAAGCAGAGAGTGAGTATGAGCTTTAGCAAGAACACTATTTTCTTTCTTCTAATAAAGTACCTTATTCTGTGTTAGAAAGTGGACCTGTGATTATTTACCATTGTCACATGAAAGAAGCTGTCTGGCAGCGATGCTATAGACACGGGGCAGTACAGCCATGTGATAGTGCTACGCAAGGTGCAGTACCGGCTGGTGCCACGGGGGAGCTCTTGGTGTGGCTGGAGGACTCAGTGGTTGTAGTACACCTGCTGGCCTGGGGAGGTGGCTGTCAGCAAGGCTTCAGGCTGCAGAAAGGAGCCCATCAGTGTAGGGATTTCAACAGCTAATTCAGGTTATCCCCACAGAGGCAAGTTCTGTGGCTTTCAGCACCTATACCAGCCACAGTCTGTCCCTTCTGCCTCTGCCCCTGCTTCTCCAGATCTAGCAATACATAGGGATGGGTTTTGAGCGACACTAAGTGGGATGGGTTAGGTTCTGAGACAAGTGAGATGGAGAGTGGTCTCTGTGGAGCTGGGGTGTATATGTCTGTTGAGTCTGAGGCAAGTCAGGTGGGTGGGGGACGGGTTTAGAGCTACAGTGGGGAGTTCTGAGAGAGTGGTGCGCGAGGGGGAGGGGGATGAGACCTGCTGGAGGTCTGAGTTGTGGGAAAGTTGGGTAGAACAGTATGTGAATGTGGGGGATTCTCAGCCGAGTGGGGTTAGGTGAGAGGATGGTGGAAGGGGGCTTCCGGGATGAGTGGGCGGGGTTAGAGGAAGAAACTGTGGGGCCTTGAAGAGAGGGGGTCTGAACTGAAGGGGGATGATTGGGGTTGGTAGAGTTGACTGTGGGTGAGTGAAGTAATGGGGGTGTGAGTGAATGAGGGTGAGTGGCCTGGGTAAGAAAATAGGGAGAGATAAGAGCTGAAGTCAAAGAAGAGGCTGTGACTGCCATTTACGGTACTGTATCACAGATCTTCCTTTTTCTTCCCATTTCTCCACCATCCTCATTCCTTCCCCCACAAATGTCCCTGGTTTTTTATTTGATCAACAGGCAGGAAGGAGAGTGGTGGGTCAGAAGCTCATGTAACTGCCGCTGCTTTCAAGGATACACAGAATTGGTACTATCCAGGTGGCTGCTTACTGGAATGTTAGTGGAAATGAGTGGCTCATATGGAAGTACTAGGTACAGGTTTAGCAATATGGGAGATGCCAGCAGCAGCATAATTAAATACCGGGGAGTGAAATCCTGGTCTTAGTCAAGTGAATGGCAAAACTTTCATTGACTTCAGTAGGGTCAGGAATTCACTCCTAGTCTTCTGCTACTATTGGACCTCCATCTGACTGTGTTAAAAGACATTTTTCTGTAAGCCTCTCTGATTGTTTGGCAATGTACTGGCTAAAATTACTCAGTGGGATCCCTGATCCATTTCTCAGGCCTCGCTCACTCTCTCCTGATTGGGAAACCCTTAATTGCCGGTGAAAGAGATATATGTGGGATTCTCCTTCCAGAGATTTGCCTCTCAGTCATTCCATTGGGAAAGGAAGCTTTTCCCACTCACAGAGAAAGATGGCGGGGATTGCCTGTAAAAGCAGTGGATCCTGGGAAAAACACATGAGGCAGCCTTACGGAGGTGCAAGCACTTTGTCCCCAGTGCCCCTCATTATCCGGGCTCCTGGACAGTGTGGCTCCAATGTGGCCATACTACTAGCACTTCCCCAGCGACCCATTGCCCTAGGGAGTCTCCTTAAAGAGGTATTCCAGGTGCAGTGGAAGGCAGGAGAAAGTTAATGAAGACCTGGAACTAATTGTGAGTGAGGACTGCAAAACTGGGCATCTGATGCTTACACCACTATGCTATTAGTGGTGACAGTTACTAATAAAGCATACTTTTGCATCACATTAATATTGCTGAAACAAAGTTAGAACAATTAATAAGACAGTGCCCTGTTTAACTGTGATTCAAATTCCTTATTCCTGATGCTGCAAATATTCTAAAAATAACTGGAAACACTGCTGGTCTCAGCTACAAGGGATAAAACCGCTAGCACACTAAAAAAAAGAAAAGTGGGGCACACTGACACGCTCCAAACACCCAGCATCATTAGGGTTACATAGTTTTCATATACAGTCATGAGTGGAAATTATTTCCTGTAAGATTGTGTGAATGGGGGAGATGTGAAAAAGCAAAAATCCAGAGAGTGTTCAATAGCCCAGAAGGATTAGGCATAGAGTCACAATCTGCAGAACCAGAATTTCTGCTGACCAGGCCCCCAAATTATAAATAGTGCATGCCTTAGCAACAAAAAGTATGAAAAAAATGACTTAAATAAGTAAATACTCACAGTTTGATCAGGGATGGTAAAGAGGAGAATGCGTTGGGGTGAATAACTGCAATTTTGTTCCAAGCTAAATCCCTATAAGAAAAGTGAGTAGAGAATTACATACCCGCTGAATGTATTTGGAAGACTTTGGGCGCTTGATTAGGATGCCTAAATATCCAAAAGGTATGTGTTACATCCAAATACTTTCAATAGGCTATATTTATTGGAATCACGTATATCTTATAATGAAATATCTTTCATCCTGTTTTAAATGTGTTAGAGTCAATTAATTATGAAAATGACATCAGTTTCAAAATGGGCTCCTTGCAATCTGTGTTATAAAACAATCTATGGGCTTGGTCCTGCAAACATTTACATGAGTGATCTGTGCTCAGAACACCACTCCTAGATCTGGTCTACACTGGGGAGGGGAGGGGTAGAATCAACTCCGCCTGCGCCTCTCGCTCCAGTGGAGTACTGAAGTTGATGGGAGAGCGCTTGGCGGTCAACTTATCGCATCTAGACTAGACGCGATAAATTGACCCCCGCTGGATCGATCGCTGCCTGTCGACCCAGCGGGTAATGTGGACAAGCCCCTAATGACTTCAGTGGGAGTGCCCATGTGAGGAAGGACTACTTATGTGAGTGAGAATTTGCAGGATTGGGCTCCATTTTTTAATACTGTCTTCCAAAGGAAAAAAACCACACAGCTTTCTACAGTTGACTATCATGTATACATGCAAATAGGTACTAGGGCTGACTCAGTACTTTCCCACATCTTCAGAAATGTTTAAGAGCAGCAGCTATTACAGCTATACAGTTACAGCTGTGAATTCATTGCTGGAAATGCTCAACTTCAAAATGTTTATTTTGCTTTGGCAAATATAACTTAGTGAGCTGAATGATCAAAGTGGAACAATGGAAACAAATGTTTAGGGGCAGGTACTGTGAAAGTGCAAGCTCCCATGTTTCTGAGAACGAAGGTAAATAGCTATTATGGCTATACTCACAGAGAACGCAGGGCAACCAGCTGCTGAAATGTGTCGGCCTTGATTTCATAGATTTCATTATGATGTAAGTCACTACAATGGAAATAAGACTCTCATTGGCTTCAAAGAGCATAACATTTGGAGAATTTTAGACAGTGTTTATGTGTGTTATGGATCCAGATTTTAAATCAGAAGACACACATGTTGAGGCTACGTCAGACATCACCAAATGTGTCAGCAGTAACCGAATTAATGACCTCCAAGCTACTTTGTGTATTTAGATTTACCTTTATAGGCACTTTATGGTTGTTCACATACTTACATTTTCTGAAGTTTTTTGCAAGCAGTAAAACAGGGTAAATCTTCTAGCAGATTGTAAGACAGATCCCTGCAATAGAGAGGGTATTAAAGAGGTAAAGTTTTATGGTGTTGTGATAAAAAATTAGCATTTTTGTTTCCTGTTTGCTGTATTTGAGGATTCCCTGGCCCAAACGTAGACTTCTGACTCTGTCAGAGTAGAGATATTGGAAGTACATTTATCTGTGTTACTGGATTTAGATCACAGACATAAATGTTCACCAAAATTTAACTGTTATACTTATTTTAATTACTTAAAATAATCTACTAAATGAGACTATTTAGACTTTGACAGAGAAGACCCTAACCTTTCTAGTTATAATCATACTGAAATTTAATCAGCTTTCCAGACTACATTTTAAATTAAATAATCTTGCCCGTGACCCTTAGAGTTGCTATATCTTTAGCTGAGGGAAGTGGTTTAAAAAAAAAAAAAAAAAAAAAAAAAGAACTAACTTTGAAATCAATCACTACAAAGGAAAAAAAAAGCTGAAAAAACTTGAGCCAAAACTCAACAAATTACAGAATAACTGAAACATCTGGACTGATTTATAGTATAGTATAACTAATCAAAAACAAGCCAGGGTAATTTGCAGAAATTGTAAAAAGAAGAAAGAAACAGAGTAATAGAGCCCCATCCTGTATTCCTTTGCTCAGGGAAAAACACATCAACCTCAGTAGCCGTTCTGCCTGTGTAAAGAGAATGGGACTGGACCTATAGGTAGATACACTGTCTCTGTTTTCTAACCCTAACAATTAATGGAGTAATACATTTTCATGTCTGAGTCTAATTTTTAAAAATTGGCCCATCTCTATGCAATTGCAAATCTGTTTTGCTCTCTTAAAAGACATTTTAATTCTGTTTGCATTTGTTTTGAAGATGGCATTTCAACTATTCATTCTATGCTTGCTTTGTAAAAACAAGTTAAGTATATGACAGCATACTTTTGGTTTAGTATCCTACTCTTTTACTTTGTGCAGAGGCTACCATAAATGTATGCATTCTGTTCTCCCAGGGAAGACAGCCTGAACATGTCCTGTTAACAGATCCTTTATTGTGCTAGTCACATATGCCAGAGGATGATTCAGGTGGGTTGAAGGCTTCTAAACTAATGTGAAGAACAAATGTTGGTATGGAAAAATATTCTGTGCTTATATATGTAAACATTATGCCTATGCTACCATATATTAACTTCAGTTTTCTCCTCTTAAAAGGACACTCGTCAACTTGAATTTTTTTTAAAAATGAAAATATTCTAGTTTTGGATGGAGCACGTTTCTTAAAAGTCTTTTAAAATATTTATAAGGGTTTTTCTGTTCCTTTGCTGATATTTATAAGGACCTTTTCAGCAAGGGAGAAACTGATTAAGGTCATGATCCTGCACAGGCTTAGGTATATGTTTAATTTTCTGCACTGTGATTAGTCCTGTTGAGGCCAATCGTCTCAGTGTGGTAAGTTAAAGACATGCATATGTCTTTGCAGGATCAGGGCCTGATTATACAGCAAAAACAATGAAACTGACTACACACAAATTGCTGTTGAATGCAAAGTAAACAAAGGAAAAGGGAGTTCCCTCTTACCCCCCCAACACCTTTCAGTTATAGTAATCTAAGGCAGTGGTTCTCAAACTAGGGCCACCGCTTGTTCAGGGAAAGCCCCTGGCGGGCGTGGCCGGTTTGTTTGCCTGCTGCGTCTGCAGGTTTGGGCGATTGTGGCTCCCACTGGCTGCGGTTCGCTGCTCCAGGCCAATGGGGGCTGCGGGAAGTGGCGCGAGCCGAGGGATGTGCTGGCCGCCCTTCTGCAGCCCCCACTGGCCTGGAGCGGTGAACCGCGGCCAGTTGGAGCCGCGATCGGCCGAACCTGCAGACGCGGCAGGTAAACAAACTGGCCCGGCCCGCCAGGGGCTTTCCCTGAACAAGTGGCGCCTCTAGTTTGAGAACCACTGATCTAAGGTAATACTTCTAACTATAAAAGCCATACAATTTTCAGACAGAAATTTTTAAGCATTTTTTCAATGTTTATCTATTTAAATATCACAGTTGCATGAAATTTTGGGTTTTAAGTTTTTTTTTTTAATGTTTATCTATTTAAATTTTCATAGTTTCAGGAAATTATGGGAATCTTAGACAATAATTATTTAATGACAGCCTCTAATAAGTTCGCAAGCAACATTTTTCTTACTTTGCCTTTCTGTAAATTTTGATTATCAATGGAAATATTTTTTTTCAGTTGCATGGCGAAATTGATTTTTCCTGACACTTACTGATAAAAATTGAATCCTTCCAAGCTTATTTATAGGTTAGTATGAGCCATACATTGACCACAATCAATATGCAAAATTCTCATTGTCATCAGTGCAAGCTCTGTAATTGGGCCTTAATGTTCTAGAAATGAATTTTATAGTCCATTAGCTGAATGTAATTTTTCTGGTGCTCAAATAATGTGTTATAATTAGTGCTATTTCACTGTTGGCCAAAAGAACTAATACCAAATACATTCATAGTGATGTAATACTTAAAGTGCTGTTTTCCAATTCACAAAGAAGTAGACAGATTGATTACTTTTGTTAGAGATTAAGCTTACTCTGTGGTATACTTGCATGATAAAATAACATATTGGTTTATTAGTATAAAAATTACACCCCCACATAGCCTAGGAACAGACTGCTTCAAATTTCAGTCAAATACATATGCCTGGTAGAGAACTAAACTAAAGAGATGTACATAATAAAGACGCATATCTGCAGTCCTTACTCATGTATATCTCCCTTTCACTTCAGTGGGATATCTGCTTGAGTAATGAATCCAAGATTGGACCATTCTAAAGGAAACTACCATAGAAGAGATAATAAATGCAAATCAAGTCTCAAATCTGTCCTGGATGTCCCTTCTTTTGATGTTTTTAAGGAGTATCATGAGTTGTTTTATGCTTTCCTAAAAATGTATGATATAAAATATGTTTGTCTCCTTCCTTCATGTAAGGGAAATCCTGATTGACATGTAGATTGCGGGTTCTCTGGGGAAGAGACTGTCATCTTTTTACATGTCTGTAGATTAGCTAGCACAATGCTACCAGTGGTACTATACAACTGCTAGTTAATCATAAGTGGATTGTTCCAATATCACAAATCACTTAGTTCAGCCCTTACACTCCTGCATTAACATGGTGTTATCACCGTTACTGAAACATACAGCACTTGAAGATTAGGTAGCTGATCACAAGCTACTGTGGGAAGAGAGGTGACCTGTGCTCCTGTAAGTGTCCTGTAAAAGTAAACAATACAAAGATTATTTTATTTTATTTAAATCTTACAAAATAAATGCTTAGCATAAGGATAGATCCTTAAAACAAGTCAAGATCTAAAAAATATTATTGGGTTGAGTGGGGTATTTGTCTAACACTTACAAACTTTCCAGACTTGTAGTTCCAGTCAAATCAGGAAACTCAGTTATTTGTGAAGCACCATTTAAAGTCCTAAAGTTAAAGACACAGTATCATTATTGAAAGGAAAGTACAGGACAATCTTAGAAGTGCAATGGTTATTCAGAGACAAAGAGGTTTTAAAGAAGTAAAACATACAGGGTTCTGAGTTCTGGTAAGTGTTGAAAAGCTGACTGTCCCACAAGCTGGATAGGGTTGTCATAGAAATGACTGCAAAAAGAGGAAAAACAGGCATTTTAATATGCAAGATAATACTCTGACTAATTATAAATAGGCAAAGCACACTACACATGTGGTGGTGAGATCCATGTGATAAATTGTATATTTCCTTTAGCTTTGAACATCTCATTTTCATTCTGCCCATTCTTGATGTCCGTTTTCATCAAGACTATGCTCCAACTACCTTCTAGCAGCCACCATTGTCTTAGTTTTAAAACAAAAGTGTGTCCTTCTTTATCCCAAATGTAGCATTTGCCTCACAAATTTACACTGGCATGAGGTTATGGACCATTGATAGATTCCTAGAAAAGGGAATTTCATAGAATCATAGAAATGCAGGGCTGGAAGGGACCTCAAGATGCCATCTAGTCCTTCTCCCATGCTGAGGTAGGACCAAGTATATCGAGACCAGGGGTGGGCAAACTTTTTGGCCCAAGGGCCACATCTGGGTATGGAAATTATATGGCGGGCCATGAATGCTCATAAAATTGGGGGTTGGGGTGTGGCAGGGGGTGAGTGCTCTGGCTGGGGGCGTGGGCTCTGGGATGGGGTTGGGGATGAGGGATTGGGGGTGCAGGAGGGTGTTCCAGGCTGGGACCGATGGGTTAGGAGAGCAGGAGGGGGATCAGGGCTGGGGCAGGGGGCTGGGATGCAGAGGTGCAGGCTCCCGGCGGCGCTTATCCCAGAACCAGCCACATGTCCCCCCTTCGGCTCCTAAACGGAGGCGTGGCCAGGCAATGCGTGCAGCCCCATCACTTGAGGTGGAGGCAGTGTGCGGAGCCCCCTGGCTGCCCCTACGCATAGGAGCCGGAGCGGGGACAGGCCGCTGCTTCCAGGAGTTGGCAAGCCCCCGACCCTGCTCCCCGGCGGGAGCTCAAGGGCCAGTTTAAAATAGCTGGGGGGCCAGATGCAGCCCCCAGGCCGTAGTTTGCCCATCCCTGATCTAGACCATTCCCGACAGGCGTATGTCTAACCTGTTCTTAAAAACATGCAATGATAAGATCTATAGGTGCTGGAACTAGGGGTGCTGCTGCACCCCCTGGTTTGAAGTTGTTTCCATCATATACAAAGTTTACAGTTTGGTTCAATGACTCTCAGCATCCCACTGTACAAATTGTTCCAGCACTCCTAACAGGGACTCAGCAATCTCCCTTGGTAACCTGTTACAGGACTTAAGTATCCTTACAGTTAGACAGTTTTTCCCAATATCTAACCTAAATCTCCTTTGCTGCATATTAAGCCCATTACTTCTTGTCCTACCTTCAGTGGACTTGGAGAACAATTGATCATCGTCCTCTGTAAAACAACCCTTAACACATTTGAAGACTGTTGTCAGGTTCCCCCTCTCTCTTCTTTTCTCAAGACTAAACATGCCCAGTTTTTTTAACCTGTCCTCATAGGTCAGGGTTTCCAAACTTTTTATCATGTTTGTTACTCCCGTCTGGACTCTCTCCAATTTGTCTACATCTTTCTTAAGGTGCTAAGCCCAAAACTGGATACAGTACTCCAACTGAGGCCTCACCAATACCGACTACAGCAGAACAATTACCCACCGTCTTATGTACAAAACTCCTGGTACTACACCCCAGAATGATAGCAGCCTTTTTTGCAGCTGCATCACACTGGGGCTTATATTAAATATGTGATCCACTATAACCTCCAGATCCTCTTCAGCAGTACTACCTCCTAGCCAGTTCCCCATTTTATTCCCCATTTTGTAGTTGTGCACTTGATTTTTCCTTCCTAACTGTACTACTTTGCACTTGCCTTTGCTGAATTTCATCTTGTTGATTTCAGACCAATTCTCCAGTTTATCAAGGTCTTTTTGAATTCTGATCCTGTGCCCCCAGGTGCTTGCACTCCCCCCCAGCTTGGTGTCATCCACACATTTTGTAAATTGGAGAATTGGTAACTATACGGATAGGTAAGCTCTGGAAAAGGCTTCCAAGGAAGGCTGTGGAATCCCTTTCATTGGGGGTTTTTCAGAACAGGTTGTACAAACACTTGTCAGGCTTGCTCTATGGTCCTGCCTCAGGGGAAGGGACTAGAGTTGATGACTTCAAGGTCCCTTCCAGCCCTACATTTCTATGATTCTATGACATTAGAGGTTTTACAAATATACAGATGATAGTTTTACTTTCTTTTGTGATCTGTGCCGTTGGACTCCTGATGCTAAGGGAGCCTGACTCTGCAAGTGGAGATATGATAGACCAATAGCCGGTCTTCTCTGGTAGGGCAATGAATAGGTTTCCATATCTTTCAATTTCAGAAGTTATGAACTGAAAGAATAACATTCACCCTCTTCTTGTGTTTGATCTGTGATGGATGGCTCATAGCTTATACATCTGAACACAGCTAATATGACCTTCAACTATTCCAGATATATTTCATTTTTTAAAAATGTACAAATGATCTCAAAAGCTCTGTCCAATAACTTACAAACAAAAGGCATCTCTTAACAATGAGGAAGAAGGAAGTGTTTCTAGTAACAGTGACTTAAATGAGCTTCGGGGCAAATGCAGATAGGTTTTTTTTCTAGCTTGGTTTTGGAAATGATGTAGGACAAGCACAGGGTGAGACTTCCTATAAATAAGGAAGTGTTTTTGTAAACAAATACAGAGATCCGGGACTTAAAAAGACAGACTACAGGGCTTTGTGACACTTTTCTGGTACTCTGAGCTGTCAGACTGAGAGGATTCTTTCTGCAATACTATAATCAGTATTCTTCTGGTCCTGATAGCAGAGCTTTCCTTAGTATCCATCAAGGTGAGTAGCTATTTTACTTTTTATTTCACAATTTCTTCTCACTCTTTCTACAGTTGCTAATAAAATCAGTTTTTATTTATTTATCTTGGGTCTCCAGTAACTCCACAGAAGCTTGTCCTATAGTCCGTCACAGTTCATTAACAAAATATAGTGCAAATAATCCCTAACCAAAGTCCCCACACATAGTCCATATCAACCCCTTGTTCTCACCATACCCCTGTGTCTTCCATTACAGCTAAGCGCCTTATCTGTCTTCTTCCATCCCTCTGCCAGGAACAGCCATCCCAGCCCTTCTTTCAGGGCAGCAGCACTGCTCATCCCACCAAGAATTTGCATGGCCTCTCTGCTGTGAATATCCTGGCCAGGGGACTACCCCTCACTCCCCTGGGCTCTCTCATTCCCCCCCGCCCTTTCCTTCAGGTTCAGTGCTCCAGCGATGAGACATCAGCGGGTAAGCCCCTCTGCTGCTCCCATTTCCTTCAGCATCCCCTGGCCCTTGGCTCCAGCTTAGAGCCAGCAGACATCCTCCTCTTCTGCCCCTCCTGCCTTCAGTCCTCCAGCCCCTCAGCGATGCTAGCCAACAAATCCCTCTTGCTGCTGCTTCAGCTTTCTCCCAGGAAACATCTTCTGTCTCTGGCAGTTCTCATCTCCTGCCGTTCCCGACTGACTGACACACAAGGTCTCTTCTAACCAGGCCTCTTATAGTGCCCAGATGCTGCCCGACCCTCCTAACTGGCCAGCTGGAAACACCTGTACTGGAACAGGAGACCTGATCCCAGTTTCTGTTATAAGAAATAGCAGCCTGAGTAAAAGGTCAAGAACTATGGAAAATTATGATCTCTCTCTCCAAGTAATGTGTGAGTATTAAGAGAACTGAATGACCTGAAAGGTGACCTAGTCCACTCACATTATGCTCCTATACATTATACATGTAAAATAAGAATGACAGAAGAGTTAGAAAACCACACAGAAATATTATATTTAATTCCACATTTGATATAAAAATACCAAAGTAAACTGCTGCCACTTACATTGTTATAAGTGACGGATTGCCCACAAATGCGTGCTCAGGTATTGATTTGATGTTATTACTATGAAATCCCCTGGAAAAAAACAATATTTTATACAGTAACAAAAAGTGTGAATGTAAGACCTGTGATACATTACGTAGAACTATTACAATTAATCAAAAACCTCTGTAGCTGCAAGCAACGGTGTCTTCAGCTTTCTAGTCAATGTGGACATCACAATTAGTTGGATTAAGACTGAAAATGGAAAACATTTTTTTCCAATACTTGTCCCGTACCATCCCTGTTTCTGGGATGATTTAGATTTATGTGAATTTAAAGTATATATGAATTTACAAGTTGTGTCATGACATACCATGCATTGAACCTCCCACACTCCTTTCTTTATTTAAGTATTTTAAGTATTAGAAGAATAAACTGTACAATGTACTTACTGCCTTCTAGGAAGGAGACAAATTCTTTGTCTCATAATTAATTACTACATTGTTCTCATGTGAGTAACTCTGCCATTGTTAAAAGCAAAGGAAACTAAGGTTTCAAAATGAACAATGATGATTTGTGCGAGAAACTTTTGTTAGTTCAATCATGAACTATGAAAAAGGTTTCTCAGATTAAATTAAAACATTTAGAAAGCCTTGAATTGTTCACGGATGCAAGCACCGTCAATCATTACTTGTACCAATACCAGATGATCAGTTTCACTGAACTAATGGTCTTGCCTGTGTAACTGGGCTAGAAAATCAAGGCTCTGAATTTATACTCCTTTCTATATACTACGTACAATCAAAAATATGTGCCTATACACAGTTGGGCTCTAAACAACAAAACAAAAGACTATTTAATTCAAAACCAATATACAGATTGGCTGAGTGGCCTAGACTCTACCAAGCAGGATTCCCCAGATCAATCCTTTGCTCCCTGCATAGCAGAAGTAGCTGAGGAAATGGCATTACTAGCTCCCAGGGAAAATACTAGTCCCTCATCAATATACAGGTATACTTGTGTCATTACCTTAACTCGCAGAGAGAACTACAAGGCAACTTTTGAAGCCCCAGTCCTGCAAACACTTAGGTAAGGGCTTAACTTTTCTCCTGTGAGTGGTCCCTTTGATGTCAATGGGGCTACTCATGTGCTTAAGGTTAAGCATGTGCATAAGTGTTTGCAGGATTGAGGCCTCATTGTTTGATCCTGTGAGGTGCTGAGCACCTTCTATGAGGTACTGAGTACCCTCAGCTCCCATTTCAATCAATGGGAGTTGAGGGTACTCAATAACCCCTCGGGGATGCTCTATCCTATACACTGCTGAGCTCTTGGGTCCCAATCCAGCAAAGCACTCAAACACATGCTTAAAGTGTATCAGAGCCTTGGTGCTGTACAATTTCATGCTCCAAACAGGCAGAGACTGAATTTAGGGGACTAAAAGGGGGAGACATTGGCTGAAGCCACACAGTCTGATATTAGGAGATCTGATGCTAAAGAGGCCAAAAATCTGAAGCAAAAAGATGCTACACAACACACATACAGTAGAACCTGCCAAGAGCAACCACTCATGGGAGTTAGCAAAAGTGGTCTCTTAGCAGAGGTGGTCTCTATTTAAAGGTTTGCACACCAGATAGTGGCGGTGTTCCGTGGCCTCTGTAAGTAGGCACTTGTGACAGGTGGACTCAGAGGTGGTCATTAAGGCAGATTTTACTGAAGTTTGTTTCAAATACTTTCTAAGAAATTTACCATTTCAACTTTTCGATGTACATTTTTATGCCCAGAGAATAATATATTAAAGGGACACCTTGATCATAAAAACTGTTCCCCAGACTCACAGGGCCAGCCAGGATTTGTTCAATGCACATCTGGGTATCACCGTTGTGGCTACCCCATCGTAAGGTCAGCAGATGCCACCTCCTCAGAGCTATTGTATTTTATGTCAAGGGGCCATTATGGCAGCTGGGAATAAGGTAGATTAGTAGCTCATGGCCACAATGCCTTCTCTCTGGCCATGCTCCCTATGCCAGAACTGGAATGTTGACATAGGAGCTCCAGTGCTGACCCTACATTGCCTGGGGATTCTGAAGGATTTTCCAAGCGCAGACTGCGTAGACTGTCGGTCCTTCATCAGTTGAGACTGAGCCGGTCACAACACGTCTTCCAATCTTCTCTCGCTCTGGCCATCCTTCGCCATGCTTGTCCATATCTCTTTGTTAGGAAATCATCCCACCTCTTTGGAGGCCGACCGCGTGGCCATTTCTGTTCTTGCGGATACCACTCGGATATAGCTGCGATCCATCTGTTGTCGCTGAGTCAGGCCACATGTCCTGCCCACCGCATTTTGCTGACCCTGCTTTCAACAACATCTCGCACTCCAGGCTGCTGCCTAATTATTTTGTTGGGGATGTGATCGCGGAGCGAAATGCCCAAAAATGTTCGTTCCACCGCCCTCTGTTTGACAGACAGTTGATGTTCTTCAATCTTTGTCAGCGACCATGTTTCGTTGCCATATAACATCGCTGGAAGCACGGTTGAGTTACAAACATTCGCACGAGTTGTTTTGCTGATCTTTCCTTGGAGGATGTCCTTGATGTTATTGAATGCGCACCATCCAGCTTTTTTTCTGCGCGACAGTTTGCCTTTCTGATCGTGGCGCATATTGACTTCCTGGCCCAAATAAACATATTTATCAACCTCTTGGATCTGCTCTCCTCCAAGAGTTATTTGGGTTCTTGGCAGAACATCTGATCTCATGTATTTCCTTTTCAACTGGTTCATTTTTAATCCAACTTGACTACTTTTCGCGTTCAGTTCTTTAAGCATTCTCTCAAGCTGGGCTGTATTTTCGGCTATCAGCACTATATCATCTGCAAACCTGAGATAGTTTAGCCACTCGCCATTGATATTAACCCCACCTTTCAAGTCTGCTCATCAGAAAACCAATTCAAGACAGGCTGTGAATTATTTTGGTGAAGCTGTATCTCATTGTTTCACACCTTTCTCAATGGGGATTTGGAGGGGAGTATTGAACAGCGATATGTCTGTGCTGCAGCCAGAGTTTGCTTCCTTTAGTAATGTGATATATTTTGCGCTGATGCCTTGTTCTGAAAGAGCTTTAAGAACGGTGTTAGTCTCTACACTGTCAAACACCTTCTCGTAGTCCACGAAGGCAATGCACAAAGGGAACTTATATTCCCTTGAACGCTCTAGTAGTTGGTTTAGAATGAAGATGTGGTCTATCGTGCTGTAATTCCTTCGAAAGCTGGCCTGCTCTCTAGGTTGCTGTTCATCCAGGTTTCGTGAAGTCGATTTGTTATTATTTTAGTGAACAATTTATAGTTATGCGAAAGCAAGCAGATCGGATGATAGTTCTTTAGATTTTCTTGGTCGCCTTTCTCATGCAGCAACGTGGTATTGGACTCTTTCCAACTGGACGGTATCTTCTGGATTTCCAGGTTGCAGCTGAACCTTTGGGCAAGAGCTTTCCAAAGTTCCTGACCTCCCGCCTTAAGCACTTCTGCTGTCAAACTGTCCTTGCCTGGAGCCTTCCTGTCTTTCATTTGATGGACTGCGTGACGGACTTTGCTGATGAGAACTGAGCGTATGTGTTCATCGGTTTGTTGAAGTAATGGCATTGGGATGTCTATACGGGATACAAACAGCTGGGTATAGATATCCCTGCAGATTGCCTCCATCTCTGTTCGATCAGTTATTGATTCTCCATACCTGTTCTTCAAAGCCGATAATGATGACCTGTACAACGCCAATTCTCGTTTGCATTTTTTGAGACTTTTACGATCTTCAGCAGCCTTTAGGAGCTTTTCGGTTTGAAATTTCTCAAAGTCTTCCTTCAACGTCATTCGTATGAGCTTGCAGAGAATGGAGTATTCAAGCCTGTCACTGCCATTCTTTTCATTTTCCTCCTCTTCTCCAATAAAGTCTTTGTATTCTCCGAGATTCTTCTGCAAGCATCTTGTTAAATTGACTTTATATCTGCTTTGTATGGCAACAGCAGCACGAAGCACTCTAAGGGTATGTCTACACTGCAATTAGACACCTGTGGCTGGCCTGTGCCAGCTGACTTGGGCGAAGTGATTGGGCACAGGGGCTGTTCCATTGTGGTGTACATGTTAGGGCTCAGGCTGGAGTCTGGGCTCTAGGACCCTGCGAGGTGGAAGGGTCCTAGAATACAGGCTCCAGCCGGAGCCAGAATGTCTACACCGCAGTTAAACAGCCCCTTAGCCCATGCCCTGTGAGCCTCAATCAGCTGGCACATGCAAGCTGAGGGTTTTTAATTGCAGTGTAGACATACCCTTAATGGTCCAGTGGATCTGTGATCATCTATGTTTTAAAAAATGCCTGCTGGTGCTATCTTTAACACCATAGATTATTCAAACAAAGAATTTAAGAAATCTAACTGACTGGTAACTTTCTAGCTGTTTGCTTATTTTGCAATTCAGCTAGCTTGCACAATTAATCTAGGCTGGTCAGTTTCACCTTTGATTTTAGTCTGCTTTACAAACCATGTCTATGCTTCCAGAAATTTTCTGGTTTACAGCACTGCACGTGAATACTTACACTGAAAAAACCCTGTTTAAAATAAGGTTAAAAATGACCCCCCTATTTCCCCAAAATGCCTATGAGTGAACAGGAATTCTTGCTTCTTTTTCCTAGCCCAGGCATTGTGCCTTTTCAAAAAAGTTTCACATTTGAAGCTGAAACAAAACTGATAATGTCCTTTTATTATTACGATATACTGCATTTCAAGGATAAAGTTCCAGAAAAGAATACTCTCTCAAAAATTCTTTTCAGTACAAAAGAGCATTTGTAACAAGTAAAAGTTATCAAAGTTAAATGTTCTAAATGAAATGCTGAAAATTTCCTTTTATATATGTTGGCATGTTTGCTAACTTTTCCAGGATATAGAAAGTTTTAAAGAGCACTGATAGAAATCATCACCTTTTCCCAAATAAATAAAAACATTGTCCAAGGCATCCTCTCTATATGGTAGAATTCAATACTTACAGTTCTTTTAAGTTTGTGAGTGTCCTGATAGCAGTGGGGAACTCATCCAGACTGTTGTAATTTAAATCTCTGCATAAAATAGATCACATAATTTAGGTTATACACTGTTTAAGGGATGATATAGAATTTGTTGGGATTTGTAAGGAAGTATCATCTTTCATGCATTAAATAAAGAAATAGGTCCAAAGGCTAGGGAATCCTCAAAACGTGACGTTTTCTAATAAACGCCACCCAATGCAGATCATCAGTTTTATTTTTGATCACAGTGCTATTTTTAATTAAGTATTACCAATTTGGAAATGAGAAAATATGGACATTTACAAATGCTAATAAGCCACCTGCTATTTTGTGATCTCCCCTCCCCACCACTCATTTGTAAGCATGAAAGGAAAATCTATCCTTACCTATGGACAATTTTGCAACTTTTACATAGAAATATTTTGGGAATTTTTCATCTTAAAACTGATTTTTTAAATAAATGCCTGTGCTTTGTACAGTGAATTGAATCTTACATGGTTCATATGTCACATTATTGAGGTTCAGTTTGCCTCTTTTCTATAAACGCCCATGTTTATCATGTTTTAATTTTCTTTTCTGACCTGTTTCTTGGCACAGTATGTGAGAATAAGAAAGATAAATATTCAGGAATAGCAAAGGAGAAATATCAATGGAAAAACAGTTATTGGGTGAAATCCCAGCCCCAATGAAGTTAATGGGAAAACTTCTATTGATTTCAATGGGCCGAGGATTTCACCTATTCTGAGGTTTTAAGATTGCAGTAAGGTTGACAATATCAATACGGAGTAAAGGAGAAAGAACAACTCCTCACCACACACAAGTCGTAAAAATAACATTTTATTTAGGTTAGCGACCTGGTATTCCATTTTAAGAACGGCTAGTTAGTGAGACATTTCCTCATTCCAGCACGTTCACTAGCCACCTGCTAATTCCTGGCCTGAGAAACCCATATACATAATCTGAGAGAAGAATTTGGCCTAAGTGTGCAGTTGAAACTAAATAGAAGAAAGGTCTGTTTTGTTAAACTTTGCAGCTTCATGGAGCACCTTAGAAGCTTCTGCTTCATAGAGAATATATTTTTCACAATTTAAATAAGAGATAATTTGACTAAATTAAATAGAAACAATGATTCACATTGGACTTCAACAAAATATCATCATCCTTCATAACACAGGCAGGAAACTGCTGTCAGTAGTCAACAGGGCTTTTTTTCCTGTTTGTAAATCTCTTCAGGTCCTATGCTTTGATTACACAGATAATGAGAATTTGTAATTTGGTTTGGCCCTCTAGCTGAGCTGGACTTGCCTAGACTGAGAAGAGAAGGATAACCCTGTGACTAGGGTGACCAGATAGCAAAAATTGGGACGGGGGTGGGGGGGTAATAGGAGCCCATATAACCCCCCACCCCCCAAATATCGGGACTGTCCCTATAAAATCAGGACATCTGGTCACCCTACCTGTGACACCCAATGCAGCCAGGTGATTGGCTATCTTGATGCTAGATTCCAAAACAGCCTCCCCACTGATGGTAATGCCAACCAGTGCAATAATAAACATGACTGTGGCAGGTACCATATTCTCCAAGTTCTCCTCCCTCCTTTCCAGGGTCAAGGTTGTCATCTATATCTTCTTCCCTTTCACACCAGCTATCCAGGGCTGGGAGAATAACTACAATAACTGCTCCCCACCCCCATTTCAGGACAGTTGCCTACTGTTGTGTATGTCTCATTAAAGAACAATCACATTTTCCCTCTTCTGCTCTGTTTTTTTATTGAGGGACTTTCTCTCTATGCACAGGGTAAAAGTGAAAGCTGTAACATTGCAGGGTGCTCTTGACAACGGAAGACTCAAGTTCTAGTAGAGAGGATTAGTTTAGGTATTCAAAATTAAAACCCCGGATCCTAGGGCAACTGGAAAGTGAGCGCTGCATAGTTTTGTGGATTAGAAAGCAAACCAACCACTAGGTTCTGATGATGTTTGTATGACATTTGGTTTATTCACTCTCTGCCTGTGGCACATAAAAGTTTAATCTCCTATAGGCTGGAATGCTTTGGTCCAATTTCAGTTGTTGGGTTTAGTGTACTGGTGCTATGCGCTGGTGGTGGCTTGTGATATACACCAGGTCAGATTAGATGATCTATTGGTTCCTTCTGACCTGAAACTCTATGACTTGTGCATCAGCACCAAAGCCGTTGGGCCTCTTTAAGTGCCTTGGTTGGGTAAAGTTGGTTATGATCTGTGGAGAGGATTCACTTGGTTGTGCTATAGGACAGGGAGGGGAATAGATATGCAAGGATTATTGTCCCTCAGGCACTAGTGGGTCAGGGCTCCAATACCAAACAGAGGTGGTGATATCTTTCTTTGTGTATGTATGGAGCAAATTACTTTCCTTTAAACTTTGGAGTTGTTTTCCTGTTTAGTCTTCTTTTCTCAGAATTCTTTTTTTTTATGCTATTCAGTGAAGCCTTACTTTTACTGTGTTCACCTCCTGCACTTGACTGAACTATTGCAGGTGCTAAGGTGACTTTATCCCTTTGCCACAGAAACTTTTCAAGCAAATCCTTTAAAGATTAACAATTGGAGCAATTTTTTACAAAGAAGAACATGTTTGTAATTGATGCTACCTGGAGCTTTTCCTTTGTTCAATAGGTCAAAGTATCTGACTGATTCTGCAACCACACTATGTGGCAAGATGCAATCTGCGAATTTAAAAGCTATTTGGTTACAATGAATTTTTCCTTAACCTCTACGTCAATTAGCTTTGCTGACTAAAGATAAACAGACAAATAAATAGCACTATCAAAGCAAGAATAACTATCCCTGAATAGTCATTTGTCATTTTGTGCTTGGTACAGTTTTAAAATGTCATTAAATAATTTATTAATATATGCTGCCTACAAAAAAAGCAGTGTAGTTTTATAGTTGAGAAATAGGATCATTCTACACAATCACTGTGTATTGCAGTCATTGTAAACAATCATCCACAGTCTGTAGCAATTAAGCAAGCCAAAAAGCATGTTTGGCTTTTAGCAATTAAGCAAGCCAAAAAAGCATGTTTGGTATTTTTATTCTTTCAGAATATTAATGAAAACACTGAAAAAAAAAGGGGGGGAAACAAATAAGAGGTCAACTCACAAAGTCTCTAGGCTGTGGAGCCCATCAAAGCATTTCTTTCCCAGGGAGTAGATTCTATTGTTATGGAGATGTCTGCAGGGGAACATTAAGAGCACAGTCAGGAAAGCACATTGCACACAGTGGAGTTAAGCAAAACATGTTGATGGTTAAACCAAAAGAAATTCATTTCCAGGCATGTACTGATTATATGCAAGTCATGCTTTTTGCAAGAGCATGTATAGGAGGGCATTTCCCCCACCTCTACCTCCCACCTCTCATCCACCCACCCAGGCTTTGATTTGGTTCCACAGAAAGGTTTTGTTTTTAAACTGCAGAGATTGTGATTCTTTCATTTAATGTATTGTTTTCTTTCTTTATATTTATTTTTAAAGTGTCTATCCTGACATTCTAATTTTAGACATGAGGGGATTTCCTATTAAGTGTTCTGAAACTTTAAAAATAGGGTCACTGGTGATTTAAAAATATATATTTAAATTAGATAGAAGGACTTAAAAAGTGTTGTGTTGGGGTTTTTTTGTTGTGTATGGGGAGTGGGCAGGATAGGAAGCAGGGAAGTGACAAAATGTACATGAGGCCTGAGGAAGTGTAGCAAGAAACTTGATCAAAAATCAGAATTTCAGTGTGAGTTAGTAAATATAACTGACCTCACTGATGCTATAACTTGACTTCCTCCCTGTTAAACTAGAATAATCAACAATTAATTTCCAATGGTATGTTATGTAATTTATAGGATTTTCAGTTTGACATTTTAGTAGTGATTGGCTGGAAACAAACGTGCAGATCTGAAAGTTTGGGAGATTCAAAATTTGGCTTAGAATTTTGCTGCTTATGCCTATTTCTAAATTTTTAGATCTTAATAGAGAAATTGCTCTGTGTAGCTTATTAACATGGATGTTAACTTGGTGTAATTTCAATGCCTTTTTTTTTTTAAGAGAACGCTTTTCCAGCTGACTTCTCTCTCATATTTTACCTTTCTCACTCCTCCCTCATGGTATGAGAGAAACTGAGGGAGTTGCACATAAAAGAAGAGAAGGTCTGTGAATGTGAGAGTCAGATACTATTCTCATCCATGTCTTTGCTTTACACAAAAGTATTTTAGTTATCAGAAGCTCTCGATAAATTTTTCAGAACCTACAAAAACTGTATTCAGCTATTTATTAACTGACTCTAAAAGATAGAGATTCTGATGTTGTACCAAAAAATGTCCCATCCCCCCCCCCCAACCGCCCAGGAACAAACCTCAATCATTTTGATCCCAAATACTATATTGACCTTTTAGGCTATAGCAGTATGAAGAATTTGCCCCAAAACTCAAATTAGTTTTGCATCTTTAATGACCACAGGTCCAATCCTGCTCCCATTGAAGCCAATGTGAGTTCTCCCACTGACTTAAGATTTGCAGAACTGGAGATAGGGTAGCAAAACATGTGGACAGAACCACACTAAGTGATTTGGAGAGACTGGAACAATGGGTGCTGCAGATAGTTAGGGATGATTAAAATATGAATAACTCTATAAAGTCTTATACCCAGAAACAGGAGATAAACAGCAGATGCAAAATGAGGGGACCTAGCCAAGCAGCAGCACCTACTGCATCAAGTGAAGCTTATTTTCATCTTGTCTTCTTAATTGTCCTAATGTTACTGAAGTTTCAGCAGGGAAGGTGGGGAGACGAGACTGGGAGAAGAGCTGGGGCATGAAAGGATCTCTACCTTAACAAGTGGTTGACAACATGATGAAAAATAATTGAGGGATCTGGAAGCTCAGCCAAAGGATACATACCCATTCTTCTAAAGGTTAAAATCTCATACTGAAACTCAATCTGTACCTACACAGGCAGAGAGCAAAGACTGTCCACAAGGTGGTAGATGGAATTCCTTCTGCTTAACCTATATGGCTTGTACCTTATACAACTGTATTGCTCACATTCTGCACTTGCTAGAGGTGATGGATCAGCTTTTATGGTTGTGACACTCTGCACTCCATATTTATCATAGTGGTAAGATGATATGATATGATTATGACATAATAATGATGCACCTTGTTCAAAATGTGTCATGTGAGGTGTCAATGGAAAATTATAGTTTACTGAATATGATTACCTTATTTGTATGAATGTATCATTTTTGTATTTGGAGTTATGAATATTGACTGTATCTGTATTTCAAATCTGCTTGCACCTGGGTAACACCCACAAAACTTTACATACAATCTAGCAAGCACTTTATGAATGGCCTATTCAAGTTGAATAGCCCATCGAAAAAGACAATGGGACATGGAAAAGGCTTATCCTCATCTGGGGATGCTTCTGTCAGCCTATGGATAATGGCTGCCATGACTCATTGGCGCATGCAAGAACTTGTGACTAGATCACAAGATACTGAACTCCATTTTGGTATCTGTATTTTTCCACAAACTGGGCTGGGAACTTGGCTTGGAACAAAATGGTTCCCGCCATATAGAATAAGCTATAAAAGGGGAAAATGACATCAGCAGGGAGCTTCACTCCTCACACAGCTGAACACCTGGAAACACAGACTGAACTGGGGGAAGTGTTGTTCCCAGGCGGGAAAGAAGGAATCCTGTCTTTGCATGGAAGCTTGATGAACTGTTTGTACTATCTAACAGGGTGAGACATTGCTTGATTCAAATCCTAACTAGTGTATAACACTTAGCTTGCATTTTTGTTTAATTTCTTAGGTAATCTACTTTGATCTTATGCTCAATACTTATAATCGGTTAAAAACTACCTTTCTGTATTTAATAAATCTGTTTTATATTTTTACCTAAAACAGTGTGGTTTCCTTGAAGTGTGTGGGGAATCCACTCAGGAACAGAGGCTGGGACATTGTCTTCTCCACATTGATGGGGGGCGGACTGGATAATAAATTTATACTGGTCAGACTTTTGACCAGGGAAAGATGGTACAGCTCTGGGGTCCTAATCTGTGGAGCTGGAGGGTGAGGGAGTTCACTGGAGTTGTTCCATTGTCATTTTATGAGTGGGCTGAGGAGAAACCTTCATGTAACTGCAAAAAGAAAAGGAGGACTTGTGGCACCTTAGAGACTAACAAATTTATTTGAGCATAAACTTTTGTGAGCTACAGCTCACTTCATCGGATGCATCCGATGAAGTGAGCTGTAGATCACGAAAGCTCATGCTCAAATAAATTTGTTAGTCTCTAAGGTGCCACAAGTCCTCCTTTTCTTCATGTAACTGCAGCTGGGTGTGTCAGTGTGAGTACAAGTCCTGGAGAGGACTGTAGCTTGTCACAGCATCATGGGGTGAGAGGGAACCCAGGCTGGTGGGACAGAGGGCTCAGTGATACCCCAGTTCCAGGTTGCACCCTGCCGGGGGGGGGGGGGAGACAAGGGGAGGTTGGGAAGAAACCCATCACAATGGTAGCCTATAATACAGTGCACTGAAATAATTCAGTCATACTGTCCTAAAGGCTTGCACCATGGCTATCAGATCAGCATGTTAGAGTATGTTAAAATATATTTAACATCTTACGTGCAATGGTTTTGTGCTGCCTACAAACCACAAATGTCTTTAATAATGACCATGTTTCAGTATATCCTGAAATAATTCCTGCATAATTTTTCTAATAATAGAGCAGAAGTTTTTTCAGTTTGGGATAGTTCCAGAAGATCTGAAGATGATTCCTCAGAAACTGGAATTCCTTCCAGGAGTTTCTGTGAATTTTGCATCTGTTTTGTTTAGTAATACTGATAGGTGAACATATCTACTGTTATGTAGATATCTACACACACTGTCTGTGAAGGGAACTTTCTCAGCTCGTATTTGTTAGCATTCTATCCTTCTAATCCTTTATGAGATTTTAGTTAATTTCCTTTTCCTACCCTAGCCTCATGTTGTCAATATTGCCCTATAGTCTTAAGTAAAAATATGTACATATTTAAACAGCCTTCCAGTACTATGATTTTATAAATAATATCTAAGATACAAAAGTCCATTTTTTTCAACTTATCTCTTCACTGACATTCTGAAGAGAAGTTTATTTGCCATTAATTCTCTGCATCATTATAAATAAACATATCTGCAAGTCAAATCTTTACATTATGTGGAGTAGAAAGGTCACTTAATAAGGTTGCAAAAGTTATAGCTTTAAACACAGTGCAAGAATAAAGGGCAAACTTGGTTTATGGCCCAAAAAGATCAATTTAATGCTAAAATTATAACATAAAACAGTAGCCCATATTAACCAACCGCAAGGTTTACAGATCATTTCACATTTTTGGGTAGTCTACTTTTAAACTATCTCTTACAAAGCTTAATTTAGACATTGCATCTTGAAATAATTTATTACAAAGAGGCCAAGGTCTAGCAAAAATTGTTTTTAAAAAAAAAACTATAAAACTTACAGAACTACCAAACTGGAGAGGTTTCCAAAAGCATAGTCTGGTATGTGATATATTTTGTTCAATGCTAGTGTCATTGCCTGAAGTGCTGGTAAACTCCTAAAAGCATGCACAGGAATTTCTGTCAAAGAGTTGTCATCCAGCCACAAGTGTCTAAGAGAGATCAAGCCACTGAAGCAGTTGGGTGGCACATAGTTGATGTGGTTGGCATCCAGACGTCTAAAAAAACAGAAATTTAGAACATTGACTTTGAGAAAAATGTAATGAATCAACACAACAGACCTAAAAGGATATTGTCAAGTACAGTGTGCTCCAAAGGGGAGGGTTGGGGGAAGGGTCATCAAGCACCCTGTTGGTGCTCTGGAGATACCCACATTTTCTTCTACTTTACATTCTGATCCTTGAGGCCCCACACCATGGTCAACATTCTTCTAGTCAGTATCTAAACCAGACTCACTTTGGAGCCATCAGTGTGACTGTTTTACGGACTGAGGGGGTAACTTTTGAATGGCGCAGGGCACTCCTCCATGGGCTGAGCAATGAGTTTATTTCCCCTTCTGAGCTCTCAGTCACCTTAAGGGATTAAAAACTTGGTAAGAAATTCACTCAGAGACTCTCTCATTATTTTTATGTCTCTGGGTCATGGGATTGCTTCTGTGTAACTGAAAGAAGCGTTTGGCTCTCCATAGTTTTCAGCACCATCTTAGAAGCCTGAAAAGAAAATTTATTTCTGACTAATTGTATCTATTACATTTTGTGAAATATTGGTTGTTCCTGTGTTTCTAATGAAGGCTGCAGTTAATGTATCATTTGCGGGGCAGCGACGATTTCTTTTTATTTTGCATCAGCATTACCAATGAGCTGGTTTCATCTGTAGGAAAAACTAAAGCCGTTTGGTTGCTGCAGAACCAACACAGTGAGAACAACTGCACAATAGACTATTTGTTTTTCTCTAGATTCTACGGGCCACATTGTGATCTCACACTGGTGTAAATCAGAAATAATCAATGCAGTTTCAAGGGCATAACCAGCTCTGAGATAAGAATCAGGCTCTATATGATCAATGGTTTAAAATTATTTTTATTTTGTGCCCCTGGTAGAGTACAATTGAAAGAACACATCAATTTTCTGAAATGTCGGGGAACATATATATGACCTATATGCTTATCATAACTCGTCTATGCTTCTACTTATTTCTAATCTGCTTTAATGACTTTGCACACTTGTTTGCACTACAAAAGTAAGTAATTAGCACTTTTGTTCAGGCTGCCAGTTTACAGGATGTTATTAAAAGGAAGCAGTAGTGAATTTTCAAAAGCATGTTTGAAAACATTACAGAACAAACAGATGCACCCGGAGCGTAAGGAGGTAATCCTTCGCAACCTGAACTGGGTCCATTTGAGAGAGGGGGAATGAATACTCTATGTGGCAGGCATACTAATCTCTTTATTTAAAGCTGCTTCCTCATTTACAGTCATGTAAAATGTCGGGTCCATTCTGTCTCCTAGTCCACACCACTTCTACCTACTGCATGAGAAACAATAATGAATTCTAAGGCTCCGTGCCAGACTGGCAAATAACTGAGACAAGGTCAGTTGGAACAAATTTATAAAGTTCAGTGTCAAAGCCCTTGTACAATTAAATTTTCACTACAATAACTGACACGGCAAGCAGCAGAGACCGAGCTTCCAAAATAACTCAAGGGTCTGTCAACAATGGGTGAGGCTGGAAATGTTTAGAAATACCCATGCTGTACCTCCCCCACTTCCCAGGCAACAACATACTTTGCCTGTGTTTTCAAATAAGGTATAATTTGAGTGAATAGATGGCATTTCTTTGTGTTTGGTTAGAAGTAAATTTCTTGTCTGTGTGATGTCTGTATGTAAACTAAGGAGTTATAGTTGCACTAGTTTGACAGTTACACTGATTAAAGAATGGAGGCTTTATTCAATTTAAATGTGTTACTGTATTACAATTAACATCTTGTCTCATGTGGGGTCTCAGCCTGTAGCCCCTATTCACGCCCCTATTGACTCCAAAGAGGCTACACACAGAAGGGTTGCAGGATAGGGCAAATTGTTTCAGATACAGAAGTTGTTAGGTATAGTCAGTTGTTTTAGACGATACAGAAACTATGGCTGAAATCCTGGCACTGAAGTTAATGGCAATATGATCAGGATTTCATCCGCCACATATCTAACAGAAAATTTAGAAATTGAGTGAGCTGAAAGTGTAAATTCCCAAATTTAAATGGTATTGTCCCCTGTATGTGTGTGTATGCAGTCTTATTTAATTGTGATTCAAAGCTAGGTGAATTATTGTTTCAATATAATTTTATGGCAAAGCAAGAAGCTAGTATGGCTTATACTATAGAGTATGTAATGTAGTTGCAGGACTTACAAGTGCTCTTAAAATGTATGACCAACAAATGTTTCTTTGTTATCTAATCTTTTTTCAAAAAAAAATTCCTGAGTACCATTTTGCGACTTGCAGATAATAAAACATTTCATTAGTGGTTATGTTTCCTGGCATAATACAAATAATCTATACTGATGTATAAAACATTGAGCAAAATCATAGTTTTCAGCCAATTTTTTTTACTCATGTTGATCAAAGTTTTGGCACTTTCAAAACTAAACCATTAACTCATAAACATGACCTTACTTATAATTTAAAATATATAGTTAACATGTGGGCAGTTTAAAAGTTCTATTATATTCCAAAGAAAGCCAATTTAGAGAATCAAAAATATTTGATCTCCTCTATTAGGCAGCTATAAAATGACATCCAGCATGATATTTGTCATGAGCCCACTTAAAATGTCCAAAGTGAATGCTTAAATTATGCAGAATGTAGTCCACTGTAATTGTTTGACCATGTATACTCTGATCATATGTTTTGTAGCTCATGTAAAGATATTACTCATGCAGAATTCTAAAAGTGGATAAAGTAAAAGGGCTGACTCTCATATTTAAGAATAAAACACTAATTCCTTCCATAACTGCTACTAGTATTCTGGACTATAGTCAGCGTATACAGGATCTGGGCTTAGGCATAGTTTGACTGCTGTATTTTGGAGGGGAAGCTCCAGTCAGGCCAATGGGGTCATGCATGGAGAGGGGGGGAATTCCGTACCTGCCCAAGGACTGCTGTTGGGGCAGGGAGGCAATGCCTCCCTGGTCCCCTCAAACTATGCCCAAGGATATGGGACAAGTTTATAGTGGTGCTGGACCACCACTATAGTTAAGGTTGTGTCACAACTTCTGTTTAAAGGTTCACCTTTCTAAGTCCTCTAAAATAAACATGCTTAGTTGGATTCCTTTGAAATTTGGTATGCCTCAGAAGAATGCAATTGAGGGGTAATGACCCAAATTTGGAGTCATTTCAGCAAGGGGTTGTGGAGATACAAGCCCCCCACAAAGTAGCCATTTTTCAAAAAGTTTCTGGGTGGTTTTTATTTTGTTTTGTTTTTGAACAGAGCTAGAGCTCACACTATTGACGTGATGTGGATCAAAATGGTCTAATTCTGTCAAATTTTACCCAAGATAATGCATGGGACCCATAAATATTTGGGGGACTGAAATTGAGAACAGCATTTAAGAAAATGTACAGTTTTTACAATGCACATGTGCCAATATAGACAAATGGCTAGAGCAGTGTTTCTCAAACTTGGGTCCGCGGATCCCTGGGGGTCCACAAGTCCCACTGATTAACTCATTGAAAATGGTATCTAAGAACACATTCACTTCTTCACTTGCATAGATGTAGGGTCTGGAAGGATCACCATCCACCCGAGGAGGTTGCTCTGCAGTGAGAGAGAGAGAGAGAGAGAGAGAGAGAGAGAGAGAGAGAGAGAGAGAGAGAGAGTGTGTGTGAAAGAGAGAGAGAGAGAGAGAAATCTGTATTTTATTAGCCTGTGGGGGAAGTAAGTGGCTACTTCTGGATCTCAGGGAAGATTAATAGTGGTATTTCCAAAGACATACAGCATGGAGGTTTGGAATTGACAGTACACATGCCTTGATCACGGAGGGAAAATAAATATTTGTGATGTCAGGATTGCCAATGTGTGGACTGTGGGTGATTCTTGGATCACGAGGTTGCAGAAGTTTGTGGGAGAACAAGGGGCAAACCATGACATGGGGATTGCTGACTACAGACTGATTTGGGTGGAGATAGGTGGCCTGTGTTGGCATCTGGTTTTGTCCACTCTGCTACATCTAACCAGGGACTTAAGAGGCTGTGATCTGCCAGTCATTATCGAGATTCACTTGGACGGAACTGATCTGGGCCTTAGGCCTTGTCATAAATATAAAGGGAAGGGTAAACCCCTTTGAAATCCCTCCTGGCCAGGGGAAAGCTCCTCTCACCTGTAAAGGGTTAAGAAGCTAAAGGTAACCTCGCTGGCACCTGACCAAAATGACCAATGAGGAGACAAGATACTTTCAAAAGCTGGGAGGAGGGAGAGAAACAAAGGGTCTGTGTGTCTGTCTATATGCTGGTCTTTACCGGGGATAGACCAGGAATGGAGTCTTAGAACTTTTAGTAAGTAATCTAGCTAGGTATGTGTTAGGTTATGATTTCTTTAAATGGCTGAGAAAAGAATTGTGCTGAATAGAATAACTATTTCTGTCTGTGTATCTTTTTTGTAACTTAAGGTTTTGCCTAGAGGGGTTCTCTATGTTTTTGAATCTAATTACCCTGCAAGATATCTACCATCCTGATTTTACAGGGGGGATTTCTTTATTTCTATTTACTTCTATTTTTATTAAAAGTCTTCTTGTAAGAAAACTGAATGCTTTTTCATTGTTCTCAGATCCAAGGATTTGGGTCTGTGGTCACCTATGCAAATTGGTGAGGCTTTGTATCCAACATTTCCCAGGAAAGGGGGGGTGCAAGTGTTGGGAGGATTGTTCATTGTTCTTAAGATCCAAGGGTCTGGGTCTGTAGTCACCTAGGCAAATTGGTGAGGCTTTTTACCAAACCTTGTCCAGGAAGTGGGGTGCAAGGTTTTGGGAAGTATTTTGGGGGGAAAGACGCGTCCAAACAGCTCTTCCCCAGTAACCAGTATTAGTTTGGTGGTGGTAGCGGCCAGTCCAAGGACAACGGGTGGAATATTTTGTACCTTGGGGAAGTTTTGACCTAAGCTGGTAAAGATAAGCTTAGGAGGTTTTTCATGCAGGTCCCCACATCTGTACCCTAGAGTTCAGAGTGGGGGAGGAACCTTGACAGGCCTAGAGCGCGGCTTATACAATGTACGAGAGCAGATCTGGACCACGTCAAAAGATTTGTGTCTAGGAGCTGTGATAGTTTTCTCTTCTTTGGCTGAGTGTCCAAAGAATTGCTATAGTGACAATATGAAAATGATTAATAAGTTTTGGAAGAACATAAATTGGGAAATTGGAAGGTTCATGGCTGATCAGAAAATGTGTACTGTATGGCATAGAAACATGACAGGCTGTTCTCAGGGGTACAGCTATTGGACCAGGGTCAGAGGATCTTTCTCTTAAACATAAAACTGTCATTATTGTGGAACAAAAACCCTGTCTGTGATTTTTCTTACTGGCTGTACCACAAACTCCACCCTCCATGTACCCACTAAAGGGACCAACAAAATCAGTTGCTTAATGGAGATGGTTTTCCACAAAGGTGAAGCAGAACTACATTCAATGTGCCTGGATCTCTGATGCAATGCCATGCAGACTGTTTGCACCGCATTGCTAGCCTAATCTGGTCCTACAGATGGCTGAACCTGCCAGGGAGCATCTTCCAGAGTAGCAGTGATCTTCCTGTGGCATGAGCCAGCCTAAGGGTGCTCACATCAGTCTCCCTCCCTTCTGCTAGTGTATCAAAGAAAGGAGGGCTGGTTGGGATGGCCCTGTGCTAAGCGGATCCTTGTTTGATTCCAACCTCTTGTGACTGTGTCCACAGTCCAGTGTAAGACAGAGTGATCCTTAGGCTGCTCTAACATTGCACGGGGGACCAACCCAGCACAGACATGTGACAGAATGAGGGGAATGCAAAAGTGAACTTTAATGTACACAGCTTTGCATGTACACAGATAACCTTCACCTGCACTCTGTTCAATTCAGCTGCATCCCAGGATCAGGCTCAATGTGAATGTAGACAACTTTTCAGACTGCATGTTTCCTAGGAAGGATGATTACTTTACAGGTTTCACTGATTATTATATAATGATAATGTGTCATGGTATGATGAGGAATAAAGTTTTAATCATCATGAGATTGGGATCCCTCCTGAGTGGCAACAACATGGGTAAAGCTTTTTGCATGAAAATTTTTCTTGTAGGAAAATGTGGTTTCATACAGCTTCACAAGAAAATGTTGATTTTTTACTAAATTTTTCGTTTTTCCATTTGAAGGAATAAAAAATTGAGTTGACATTTCTAAACAAAATTTCATTTTTTCCCATTTCAAAATGCCAATTCAAACCTCTTTCAATTTTTTCCTTCTTTAAAATATTTCATTTTTTTGTTCCAGTTCAGAATGGAAACTAATTCTGAAATGTCAAATTTCTTGGAGGATGAAAATTCCATTTCCCATCCAATGCTAGCCACAAATGAATTATAGAGAAAATCCCAGATAATTTCCACTTAAACCTTTATGTGACATCAAACCTGATAATCATGTACCCTGTATATACTGTGACGGGGCAAGGCCAGATGGCTATAGAAAAGTAGTGGGAGATAGATATATTAGCTCCAGGCTAAACAAATCCCTGGTACCAGGATAAGTGAAATGGCAGTTGCTCCAGGTCAATTAAGACACCTGGGGCCAATTAAGAACTTTCCAGAAGGCAGGGAGAATGTTAGGTTGATTGGGACACCTGAAGCCAATCAGGGGCTGGCTGAAACTAGTTAAAAGCCTCCCAGTTCGTCAGGTGGGTGTGCATGTCAGGAGCTGTGGGAGGAAGTTGTGCTGTTGGAGAGGCTGAGTAGTACACACCATATCCAGCACAAGGAAGGAGGCCCTGAGGTAAGGGTGAAGTGGAGCTTGAGGAAGTGAGGGCTGCTGTGGGGGAAGTAGCCCAGGGAATTGTACATGTCATGTTTCTAAAAGGTCAGCTACCATAGCTGATACTATTAGGGTCCCTGGGCTGGAGCCTGGAGTAGAGGGTGGGCTTGGGCTCTTTCCCCCCCCACACCTTTGCCCCCTGATTAATCACTGAGACTGGGAGACAACAGAGACTGTGCAAGGAAGGATAACTTCTCCTCACCTCCCTCACTGGCTTATGATGAAAATGGCTCAGTAGACTGTGACCCTTGTCTCTAGAAAGAGAAGGGTTATGTGAAGGGTCACAGTGAGCCTCTGAAGCTAGCAAAAAGAAAAGGAGTGAAACGCGGGACCCACGGAGGAAAGGACAGAGCTTTGTCACAATACCAAATAAATAAAAGACAAATAAAAACTATTTAAGAAATGCTTTGGGCAACTTAAAAACATCTTACTGAAACCTTACTGGTACTATTTTCATATCCTGCCTCCTGTAAAATCAGGATGACTTACAACAATAAATTCAGGAGAGAAGTTTGTCCTGTTTAGTATAGGAATTATCTTTTTATCTTGATCCTCCTCCCACTGAAGACCATAGAAAAACTCCCATTGAATTTTAGGGGAGCAGGAGAAAATTATCCATATTACTGGGAATGTGTTTCTTTGCTTGTTAATGTCCTTTATGAATAGTGAGTTATGGGCAAGAAAGCACTGCCTAGTATGTCATTGATTTTTGGCTATTTCCATGTTGGCTGAGCAACCGTAAAGTTACTCATTAACAATGGTATATAAACATGAGAATAAACAGAGTAAAGTTTCATCAAAGTTTCAGAACTTTGTATACAATGCTAAAATAATCAAAATTTAAGAATGGCGAAAAGGTTCTTCATTATGAATGTAAGATTTTCTTTCCTTTTAATTAATAACATTCATATAAGGAGGTCTGCAAATTCTTTAGTTGTATGGTAAACGTGTATATTATTTCTTGCATTAACATTTGCAGAAGCAAATTTTTTCTATTAAAATTTTCCACATCTAAAAACCTCTGGGGCATTAGAACATATATGCTCATTCAACCCTGTTGAATACCTTCTTGACATCAAGGCAGAGGGCAAGAATGGGGATGCCAGAGTTCTGAGCAGTATGCAAACAACTAAGAGCACCAGCTGATGCTCTGTTCTAAAGAAACTTCAGGGTGAATAAGATAAGTGACACTAGCAAACACTATGGACAAATATCTTAGTCCTGGCAAATCAGTGATAATGGTAGTTACATTTAGCTATGATACTTAAAAACAGATTTTCCTTTCTTGGGTGTAACAGGTATGAATGGCAATCTTATTGTTGGGATTAGTATTTCACATTATTTCCCTTCACTTCGTACTTCAGAGGAAAATTACAGTATGCTATAAGGCATGATTCTGTAGAACTCCGATGTGAATCCATTATGATTTAGGCACTTCCAAAATGAAAGCACTCTGATTAGTTCCTTCAAACCCTCATGTGATACAGGAATACTGAGTTTCACGTAATCATTTGGCTTTTACCTAGGTAGTCGATGCCTTTAAGAATTGTTGAACTAGTACATCCTCATTGTTGACAGGGGAGCTAGAGACCCTTGTAAAATTGAAGAGGATTTTAATATCCTGAGTTTTAAGGATTGTTTCATTTTTAGCTTTAATTAAAAAAATAAGGTATGCATTCTCCATTTGCTTCAAATGACGGGTTAACAGTCTCACATTTTTCTCCCCAGATTAAGGTGAAATAATGCATACCCTACTTTTCCAGTATGTACAAACGCTTTTGTGCGCTGCTATGTCAAAACCTTATTTTCTAGGATTTTGTATTTTGTAAATATCTTGATGATGCCTGCAACAGCTGTTTTTTTTTAAGTATAGCATAGCATTTGGAAAAGGTGAACCTTAACGAAGTATGTGAATATTTGTAACTCAAATTTCAAAAGAACTAAGGCTTCTTCCAGTAAGAGTGAGGCCAAGTAAGAGAGCAGAGCTATGACTCAGAACTGAATTGAAACCTCAGTGAAATTACAGGAAAACCTTAGTACTGGTTTGGGATATTCACAGTTTAGATGCTCTGCAGGGACAGCCTTCTGTGCTTCAACGGAACCTCACTGATTCTAGTGAGGCAGCCCATGAGCACAGGACTCTGCCTCACGGAGCAGAACTTTTTCCAGCAAAGTAAGTCATAATTAGGTAAAGAATGAATTCATACAGTATGCAAGTAATGTGCACTGTACATTTTTAATCACCTCACTAAATAAAAATCTATGGTAACGGAAAGATAAAGTGCCACCACCAGCAGGAAAGAAGCTCTGCAGAAGGCAACCGAGGCAATTCAGAGTTTAAACAGCAACAAACCGCCAGTACCATCAGAAGTTGGATGAAAGCGTGGAAGAAATTGTTGCTTGATTCTCCAATATTGTCATTCAATTTTGGGGATTAAAACATATCCATACACCAGAGGATGGAGGAAAAGCCTGTCCTATAATGTATATTTTTATGCATAAATAAAACAATTGCTATTAAACTAGTGCTATGAGTGAGTAGGGAAAAGTTGTAGCTTTTTGTATTAATAAAATGAATGTAGCATTGTCACATGATCAGCTATGCATCCTTTAAGGCAGCAATAGAATTAGCTTGGCTACCCACCCTAAACATGATAATATTTTTAGGGTTAAAAAAAAAAAAAGGATGAGAGAGTTAGCACCAACATTCAGCAGTTCACAACTACTCTAGCCTGAGGACTGGGTTAATGAGGCTCACACAAATCATGCCAGACTATAAAGTTAAACATAAATAAATACTAAACCTGGCTATCCTAAAGAAAACTTTGCTTTGGTAAAAAGTTTCTAAGAGCTTTTAACCTTTTAATTACTCTTTTGATGGAACTTCTGTTATTTCAAGGGTTTCAGAAAGTAATTCCTATTGTAAATCAGAAACCAAAGTAAGAGTCACCTTCTGAACAGGAAATTACCACACTGTATGAAACAAGAAACTGAATCTCTTCACACCTTTATCTGACAGGCACAACCCAGTTGGAACAAACAAAAGAATCATGGTTTTCTTTTCCTCAAAGAGTTCACTTTTGCCAATGATCTTCTTTCAGCTGATAGTAGCTTTTCTGTACAAGCCCTTATCACTCCATCTTCTGTCTGCTACACAGCTGTTTAAAGTTCCTACTGGCCTCTGTCATTCTTTTTTTATTTTAATTCTGTCACCAGATACCAGTCTTTTATACAGACCACATAACCCTATGGTTTTCTTCTTCAGCTTCTTCTTCCCCACCTCAGGGAAAGAGATTCTCAACAAAGAATGAGAGATACTGTCGTTTTATTTAGAAACCGTGCTGAAAATTTCAGTTTCTCTCAAAGCAACAAAAAACCCCTTGTTTGCCTGCCTTGTCACATTTTAGCCCAGAATACCTATAGAATAATGAGATTTAGCAAGATACTTTTTATGTTTAGAAGGGGGAAAAATTTAATGTAGTCATTAGACCAGAGTTTTCTCATGACTTTTACGAAGATCAAAAGAAAGAAGAATAACCTTAAAAGCATATGTTTGAGATATTTTACGCTGTCTCTGGTCAATAAAGAAAAAGGTCACTGAAGGAGGTAACAATTATTAAATAACCAATTCTTAAGATTGCTTTACACTAGCATCTGTAATAAACTTTTTGAAAACACAGAATCCAAATGTTGTCCAAGACAGACATAAAAATGCATGGGCAATAATATTGCCCAGCATTATGTATATATAATTGAAACTCAGAGAGATGTCATTTTATGTTGGAAATCATTAAAAAAAAATCAGTTTTTTAAATTTTTTGTCGGAATTTAGTGTATGCAAAAGATATTGAGTTAACTACACTGGAGGCTTCTTTTTATACACAGAACAGGGCTATAGCATAACCTGAGACAGTTGAAGTTTTTCCACAATACCCCCTCTCAATATATCTCAACTCTGACCTAAGCCAGTCTATAGCACAGTCTATATGTCCTCTGAGTCCTCATCCTCTCTGCAGACTCCCAATGAGGTTGCTAATTAGTGCAAACTGTGGTAATGGTTTTTGTGATACTAAATATTTGAATTTTTCTAGTGCCTTCCACACAAAGGACTTCAAAAATGTACAAAGATTAATTATGCTTCCAACACCTTGGTGAAGAGGATGGGCTTTACACCAATTTTTCAGATGGGAAAAACTGAAGCACCGAGAAGTTGCAGTCTGAGTTTTCACATGTCCCCAGACGTAAGGCACCTAAGATGTTGAGTGCCCAGCCCCGGCTATCTTGATGTCTTAAGTTCAGCGCCCAAAATTAGTCAATGCTTTTGAAACTTTAGACTTCAGTTTCTTGTCCAGGTCACAATGGATGTTTGTTTCTAATCTGGAAATAGAATCTTTATCTACTGACCCCCACTCCTGTGTTACCACCAAGACTATCCTTTCTTACTTGTCTACTGGGAACTACCGTAAGACGACTCATAGCACTTCACACAAGTCACTAAACAGCCAGCTAATGGTAACTTTTGGTCTTTGGACCTGGGCATTAGTTCTGATAAAATGGAGGCTCAGAGACAAGGCTAATATGGTACAGCCAAGTCATATAAGTGTGGGGACCTGTTTGCCTCGTGTGATTCAAGTACATTACACAAAAGGGAATTAAAGATGAATTAATAGTGTTTTCAGTGTTGTAAACAAAAATTAATTATAATGTCACTTAGAGATTTAAAAAATATATTAAAGGTGTTCTTCAGGAAACCTTAATGATGAGAAATATCAGCAGTGTTCAAGAAAGCAATTTCTATTTCCAATTTTCCTTGACCGAACAGTAAGTATCACAGTGCAGTGAATCTTTGCTCAGACTTTGAACCAGCTTAAAGTACTGTAAAGCAATTGTCACATGAAGTCACTTCTGATGTTTAATTGAAGACTATAGTATTGTAGTTAAATGAATTCAGAGGGAGTTGGGAAGAAAAAGTTGACCAAATATACTATTTGATAACAACATTATCTTATAAATTAGTTACATTAAAAACATAATATAGTGTAGTATATCAAGTATACTTACAGAGACTGAAGACTGCGCAAGTTCTGGAGTGCTTCAGTGGGAACCTGCTCTAACTGATTATTCTGCAGCATTCTACATTAAAATCCAGAAACAATGTAAGAAAAGGAAATGTTTTTACTTTACAGACTTTAGGCCAAAATTTTGCTCTCTGACATTCATGAAACTCCAGGAATGGGACTGTATGGGTATTATGGGGAGCAGATTCTGACTTTAACAAATTAAGATATAATTTACAGAGATATCTAAAAATTACTAAACCACATTTAAAACCCACATTTTGCATTCTTTCATTAGTCGATTTGTCTTCTCAAGGTGAGCAAATACCTGCAGCATGAACTAGCTGTATTAATAGTAGCATGCTAGCTAAGGGATGGATTTTCAAAAGCATCTGAGGCAGTTCAGAGAACAAAGTCCCCCTGGCTTTCAATGCGACTTGTGCTCCTAACTCTTTTCAGGTGCTTATAAACCTGGCTCCCCCTCAGAAACTCCCTTCTCGTTTCTTACTCCAGCACAATTTCAAAGGCAATGGACCACCTCCTGAGAGTCGTACTCAAGAAAATGGCTATTACAGCTAATTGGAATTTTTCTCAGTAAAGACTTTAAAATTTGACCCATGTAGAGTTTTGCCTGAGTAAAGATTATAGAATTTGGTTTGGTGAGATTAGTTTTTTTTCAAGTCTACAGAGGAAGTTGCTCCTTGTCGCACAAAAAAAGGCAATGACCCGAAAAACAATCCCTTCTATATCTGTCACGCTCTTGTGCTGCCTTCTTTTCAGGGGCTGAGATGCGCTTTTCATTTCTTTTGAATTTGATGAAACATTTGGGTGGAGGGCAGGAACAGATGACTTCCAGAAAAACCCAAGAAGTGCCAAAGCCAGAGGTCCAGGCCTGGGTAAACCCCCACTGTGCAAAAGGGCTTTGCCTGAGTAAAAATGGAGGACTCTATTGTGCTGTTCAGGCCTAGCCAACCAATAAGGGAAAGTACGGAGGGAAGTGTGACCAGCTCTCCTCTATGTCCAGCCAGAAGACGAGCTGGTCATTGGGTAGTATTTGGCCCTGCTCCTTCTCGGTCCCCATTAGAGGAGGTATTTCTGACAGTAGCAATATCCCTTGGTAGCCCCAGAGCTCCCTGAGCCAAAGACTGCCATTGTGTCAACTCCTGAGTGGACAGGGGCGAGAGCCCTTGTTACCTTCTCCCCACTTACCCGTCTTCCAGTGGCTGGGCATAATCTTGAAGTGAATAGGATCTCTGGATTGGGCTGATACTGAATAGGTGTTTGGCATTTCATTGAAAAAGGGGAAAATTTTGACATCCTTACCGAGGCAAAACTTCCCCTGAAGTTGAGTTAAGTAAATAGAGTGGGATTTGGCCCATAATCCTATTTTTTACAACTTTTATTATGTGCAGTATTATACTTCTCAAATGCACAAGTTTTTAATCAAAAATAAACACAAAAAAGGCAGAGAATATCCTTTAACTGTTTTTTTTATAACCCGAGCTTATCCTGAACTGATTACACCCATGAGGATACAAGATTTAGATATGAACGTAGAGCTGTATTTAAATTATGCCTCGTTTACAGTAATTAATCTATCCAGTCTGCCCCTCAAAAAGCTAAAAGAAAAATTATCCTCAGTTTTATCCAACCATTAAAAACGCCTCTGAAGCTTTTAGACTTGAATTCAGAACTTTTGTGGACAGTTAAAGAAACTATTAACAGGAACAATTTTTGTCTTTTATATTGCACGGTGTCATTTAGTCGATGAGCAAGCTGTTTTAGAACCATTTGTGTTTAGGACATTTTCCATATGATAAAGCAAAGATATACAAATGGTAATATGTATCTTCATTCCATCTGAATCGCTCACAATGAACTGATCAAAATATACAATTTACTTGATCAAATCTTTACGTTAATTAGTTCCCTGGAGCATTTAGGAAATCAGAAATATATCAAACAACACACAGTTTACTTACAGCACTTTAAGACTGAAAAGGCCGGCAAATGCTCCCCTGGGAATGTATGTCAAGCCATTTCCTGCAAGACGTCTGCAGGGTTTAAAAAAAAAAAAAAAAAAAGGTAAATACATTTCTCTTCATGTGGAATTAATTTGCTCGTTAAAAAGCAACATGAGTATGTTTGAACCACTGATGCCAAAGGCAGTTGTTTAGGAGCCTTGTTTTGTCATCATTAATATACTGTTAAAAAAAATTCTGTAACTGTGTAGTCAACTTACTGGCAGCTGTGCTGCAGAGACAAATGCACTTTCACTATAAATCAAGTTTATGGTTTACAATGCACATCTAATTGTTCATACTGTTCTTTTTAAAGAGTAAACAATGTCTAATACTAAAATATAATAGACTGTCTACCAGTGGTATTATGGAACATTCTGGCTCATATTTTTAGAACTGTGCATGCATAATGTGTGCTCATTTTAATGCAATTGTGCACACAATCACAGTACATGCACAGATTAATGACCATAGCTCATTTACCATGACTGCACATGAAGTAATGGGACATGCATCTTTTCCCCAGGCACACATTTATAAAAATCATTTCTATAGCACCTTCCCTTTTCGAGGGGACTGGGGGGGCTGATGTCTTACAAACTTAAATAAATAAACATCACAAATGCATTTGTGAGGTCTTCTATTTTTCCAAAAGGAAATACATTCTTCAGAAAGTGTGTAGAATAAAGAAATCCCATATTTGATGTGAAATAATGGATCTATCGTTCATATATGCCCCCCTGCAATATGGTATCTGAGTATCTCATAATTTTTGAAGTATTTATCCCCACAACATCCCTGAGAGGTAAAAAGTACAGATGGGCAACTGAGCCTTAAGACAGGCTAAGTATCTTGTCCAGTATCACACACTTGAATTTGTGGGGGTGCAGGCATTTGAACACAGCTCTTCAAAGACTCAAGCTAGAGCCCTAACCCACTGGACCACCCTTCCCTCAACAGAGCAGGTAAAAGAGAACACTGTAACAAGGACTTAACCAATGTTGCAATATGAGTCAGTACCAAAGACTCCCATCCAAATAGGCTCTCCTGAGGTTCATACTTTCTGCGTGAAGTGAAATATTCCCTGTGGTAAAGCTTTAAGTGGAAAACCACACCTGTTTAACAGCTCCTGAATAAAGAGATTCCAGCTGTTCAGAGGAGGGAGGGGACTGTGAAAGATGGACCATGCCTATTTCATTGGAACACTATGCACCTTTACAGTTGCGTTTCAGTAGGTAGTACTTATTTTTCCAGTTTCAGACCCTCATTAGACCTTTTGGTGCCGAATTGTACATTTAGTATCTTGTACTATTTTGAAGTGCAGTAGCTTAAAACAATTTTTTGAAACAAACAAATGAAAAAGTTTAGGAGGATAACTCTATTAATATACATTCTGTGCCTATTTGGAGGAAATTAAGGGTGAGTTTAGTTGCTTTTTGGAACATATTTGAGTTGATTATAATTGGCCCAAGATTTTCTCGGTCAAAGTTTTTTTTTGCAGAATTCTCTCTAGGAGAAAATGTACCAGAGTAATTTGTCATTTTTCATACAAAGATTTCATGGCCAGCAGGGTGAATATTTTAGTCTAATCTGACTTCTTAGGCCAAAGAACTTCACCTTCTGCATCAGGACCATGACTTTTAGAAAAACATCTAGCCCTGACTTAAAAACAGCAAGGGAGAAAGAATCTACCATATCCCTAGGTAATTTTTTTCAATGATTAATTATCCGCACTATTAAAAATGTGTACCTGTTTCTAGTCTGAATTTGTCTAACTTCAGCTGCCAACCACTACATCACATTATACTTTTGTTCTTCTAGATCTGTGGTAGGCAACCTGTAGCCCGCACACAGCACGCGAGGGTAATCTACTGGCGGGCCGCGAGACAGTTTGTTTACATTGACTGTCCGCAGGCACGGCTGCCTGCAGCTCCCACTGGCCGCGATTCGCTGTTCGCCACCCCTGCGCCACTTCCCGCAGCTCCCATTGGCGGGAACACGGCCACTGGGAGCTGCGTGCGGCCGTGCCTGCGGACAGTCAATGTAAACAAACTGTCTCATGGCCCACCAGCGGATTACCCTGACAAGCCGGGTGCAGCCCGTGGGGCACAGGTTGCCCACCCCTGTTCTAGATTAAAGAGCCCTCACGATCAGAAATATCTTCCTCATAAAGGTCCTTGTAAAACCTGATCAAGTCACCTCTTAACCTTCTCTTGATAAATTAAATAGATTGGGCTTCTTTAGGCTCTCACTGTACAGCAGAAAGAAAAGGAGTACTTGTGGCACCTTAGAGACTAACCAATTTATTTGAGCATGAGCTTTCGTGAGCTACAGCTCACTTCATCGGCTGTTACTCTGAAAACTGTACAGCAGGTTTTCCAAACCTCAAATAATTTTTGTAGCCTCTTCTGAACCATTTCCAGTTTGTCAACTTCCTTTCTGAAGTGTGGACACCAGAAGTGGACTCAGGATTGTATTAATGATCTCACTAATGCTGTATACAGATATAATACCACTTCCCTATTCCACCCCTGCTTCTGCAGCCAAGGATCACATTCATCCTATTCGCTACCACATCAGACAGGGAGCTCATGTTCAACTGGTTATCTACTATGACCCCTAAATATTTTTCAAAGTCACTGCTTTCCAGAGGAGGTACAGTCCTTCCTCTTATAATTGTGGTCTACATTCTATGTTCCTAAATGTATATCCTTGCATTTGGCGGTGTTAAAATACATGTTTGTTCAAATGAGTACACCTTTCCAAGCAATCCAGGTCAGTTTGCATAATTGTCCCCATCATTATTTACCATTCCACTAATTTTTGTGTCTTTTGCAAACTTTACCAGCAATTATTTTATATTTTCTTCCAGATTATTGTTACAGACATAGAAAACATTGGGCTAAGAACAGATCCCTCCAGGATCCCACTAGAAAGATCCCCCATTGCATGAGGATTCCCCATTTAGAATCACTTTTTGAGATCTATCAGTTAACCAGTTTTAATCCATTTGATATGGGATACATTGATTAAGTATAGTGCTAATTTTTAATCAGAATGTCACGTGGGACCAATAGAAGTGTTAAGTATATTATGTCAACACGGTTACTTTATCAAGCAAACCTGTGATCACAGCAGAAATACAATATCAAGGTTGTTGGACAATACTTATTTTTCATAAAAAGATGTTGAGTAGAATTAATTATATTACCATCTTCTAATTTTTTACTGATTGTGTCTATACCAGCCTTTCCATGATTTTGCCAGGGATTGATGTCAGGCTAACCGACCTACAGTTTCCCAGGTCATCCCATTTATCCTTTTTAAATACTGGCAAAACATTAGCTTTTTTCCAGTCCTCTGGAACTTTCCCAAAGTTCCAAGATTTGTTTAAAATCAACAATACTGGTTTAGCGAGATCCTTGGCCAATTCTTTTAACACTCTTGGGTGAAAATTATCTGGTCAGTTCTGTAGGACATGCTGCAAATTTGGTTGCTCTATTCTTGACAGGTTTTTTAATGCTTTTCCACTTGCTATTTCTATCCTACCCCAATCTGGGCACTAAAGGGAAATCAATTCTTTTGTTGATATCACTGGTAGCTAATCTGTAGGATATTGGGTTTATTCTTCTCTCAGATGTCGTTCATGTGGTCTATGTTTAAATTTGTACGGTTGTATGGTTTTTGAAAGATGCATGCATATTTTGCAATTTTAAATAACATATGACTGCATTTGCACACTTATGGTATGTTTTCTCAGAGAGTCCACAATGAATTTCCATGTGTAGTTAGAATTTTTGTATGTTTCAGCACTGAAGCCAGTGAGTGTATTGTTTCTGGGTTTTGTTTCCCATTACATTAAGTCATTCAAGGGAAGCTTTACATCAGTTGGACTTTGGATGGACTTTGATTAATGATCTGAAACTGAATGGGTAAATCATAGAATCATAGACTTTAAGGTCAGAAAGGACCATTATGATTGTCTAGCCCGACCTCCTGCACAACGCAGACCACAGAATCTCACCCCCACACTCCTGTAACAAACCCCTAACCTATGTCTGAGCTATTGAAGTTCTCAAATCGTGGTTTAAAGACTTTAAATACCTCCCTCCCCTACAGAGCTGAGGATGGATTGATTGTCTGCCTCCATGGTGGTGCATTTAGTTAATGATTTCTGAAAGGGGGAATGAGTTTGTTCATAGTCCTTACATAACCAAAGATCTGGCCTCCGTTGTTTGTATGTTTTAAATTTAAATTTCAGAAAAATTGAATTTTGTTTTAGTTCCCACAGTTCCATGATTTATTGTTTCAGAAATATTACACTAAACAAAAAGACTGAAATATATGACTTCTCCATAATAAAAAGGCAATTAAAAGGAAAGAAGTTACTGCATTTATTTATTTTTGGAGGCTATTGGTTTAGAATCCCATTTCAGAATCTTACAAATAAAGAACCAGTACTACAATAACTTACACCTCTGTGGCATAATTTTACTCACATGACTAGTCTCACACATCTCAATGGGGCTACTCACACAAGTAACCTTCTGCACATGTGTACCTGTAACCTTCTGCTTAAGTAACCTTCTGCTTAAATTTTTGTAGAAGTATGGGTTGAGCTTGTACACTCTGTATATGTCTACAGTGCAACCCCAGGTAGAAATGCCCACACTAGCATGGCAAAATATAGCAGTGTAGATGTGGTGGCAGAGGCTTCATTGCAGGTTGTACAAGCACACTGGGGATCTACTCGTATTGCTGGAACTTGTGTGTTGACTGTGCACTGCTATTTTTAGTCATGCTAGTGCAGGTATGTCTATCCAAGCTGCAGTCACACCTCAGATTGCAGTGTATATATACCCTAAAATGCTGATTTAAAAAAAAAAATCCGTAGAAAACACTAACCTGATTGAAATGTACATTCCTGCAATTCTGTACTGTTTCAATACAGTTCTGCAAAACTAGCAATCTCCGCTCAGGAAAGGAGTTACAGTGGAATAGGTGAGATAACAGCAGGTGAGGTTTAAGGTCTATTGTCAGAGCTAGATAAAAAGATTTGATTGGTATCTGCTTGGACTATTCCTTGTACATTTATCCTTTTGTACACTTTACTCTTTCTGCAGGGACACAGCCATGGGAGATGGTGGTTACTGATGCTGGAGTGAGAACATTCCAGGTTCTGAAAAGTGGGTCTTTTGCTTTTGTTTAATTGGTAAAACATCTTTGGAAACTTCAGTAAACAAATAGAAACTTCTGCAGTTTTATTCCTGTCTGTCACAGATGATTAATGCTACCACTTTATTAAAAGCAAACAAAATTCAGTGTAATTACGCTACTATTGCCAATATTTTGGCATAAAGTGGGGCCCTTTTATAGTTGAAGAATTTTGGTCTCCCAGCACAAAAACTTGCAGCATTCTGAGCAACCTTATGTTCACTCCTAGCAGATTGCAGCTTCTAGTAAAAACAGCTCCTCTTCACTCTCCACTGTGAGCGCTGCAGCAGGACCATCCCAGGTCCTCATAACTTCCTGCTGGGAGTAGTAGAATCGAGGTCAAAAGACAGCAAGCCATCCCTTTATGGGGATTGTGGCAGATTTCCTTCTCTTCTCAGGTAAGGCCCAGCCCTGCAAAATTTTGAGCCCTTTTGAGAAGTGCTGAGGATCCTCAACTCCCTTTAGAAACAATGGAAGTTGAGGATGCTCATCACTTCTTGGAAGAGCTCAGCACCATGCAGGACCAAGCCTTTGGAGCAGAAGTAGAAGGGAAGACTTCGTAAAGGAGCATTTACCCAACACTAATCTGATAGATGATAACTGTGTATTTTGATAGGATTAGCATAGTGGAATCTTCTTGTATTGGAATGAACAAAGAGGTTCTGAAGGTGCTGAAATCACTAGGAGTTAAGGGCACTTAGCATTTTGCTGGAGGAGCTCAACACACTGCAGGATCAAGCATTGTAGAAATTGTCACTATTAAAGGAGTGAAAGTCCACTGAAATGCACGGAAGTAATTCTGGACTTTCAACTTGCCTCAGTGGAAGTGGAGGTCATTATAATCCTGTTGTATTATTAGTTGGCTGTTAAAATATAAGAGCAACAGACAGACTGGATGTGTCTGTTCACAGAAATGCCAGTGCATGTTCTTTTGTACAGACCAGGTTCCAGCTATTTTCATGAAAGATTTCCAATAGCTTTCTTTGTACTGTATTTATTCACTCCAGATTGTATTTGCATACACCATATTGCAACATACTGCAGTATGCAAGCATGTTTGCAACTTGCAATCCTTCTTTGGCTGTCCAAATATAGTAGGGGATGGCTATAAATGTGTTCCTTGAACTACTAGCACTGCCTTTAGCTCTTTCCGTCCCTGAATTTTAAATTCCATCTGCTAACTGATTTACTGACATCATCCAGGGGATAAGAGAGTAGGGAAGAACATGTGCAAGGCTACTGCGATCATGGAATAGGCCATATTTTTCTTTAAAAAAAGGAAGAAGATGAACAGGTTACCAGAATTAATGTCTTAGCTGAATCAGTTTTGAAAGCTATCCATTTTCTCTTGAGAAGGGTGGTCTGACTCCTTTAATGCTAAATTACATACTGTAACTAATGGAATCTCCCAGATTGGTAACTGAGAGGAAATAGTAGAGAAGAACCTTAGGCTATGGCAAAAAGATTTTTGGTTCTGTAAACAAAAAAGTATTAAGGGCCCTGATTCGGCAAGGTATTTAAAACATGAACCTAACTTTAAGCATTGGAGCTGTCTCATGGATATCAGGTACTGGCATTCCTAAGTATCTTGCTGAATAGGGCGTAAAACATTAACAGTTATTCTAATTAATGGTAATTCCTTGCTGTACACAAATATAAAATCTACAAAACTTTACTAAAGCATTGATAATCAGCATATTGGTCTGTGTCTCTGGTGTTTGGGACCGGAGGTAATGGAGAGTGTCTAGGTAATTCAGTTTTGTTGTTTTATTTGCAAGCTTCTGATCCCCCTGTCCATCTATCAAAATTGTTTAGACTACTTAATAAAGGTTCAGAGTGAAATTCTGGCCCCACTGAATTCAGTGAAAAAACTCCAATTGACTTCAATAGGGCAGGATTTTATTTTCCTTATTTAAATCAATCAATTAATTCTCTCTTCTATTGATACCAACACTGAAACATTTATATTCTCTTGTAGTACAAAACAGATGTTACAGTGGGTCTGGCGGAAAAAAGTGTAAATATTAGGTATTACAGCAAACTTGAGATTTCTAATTTGTTTTCTAAAATGACTGATTCTAGATGTAAAAAAAAATTGTTCATACTTCAGGCAGAATTTGCTGATCTTGTTTTTTCTGCTTCTGTCTTGTTTCCTGCAAACTTTAGGGTAATTAATCACCAAAGGCATTATATTTCATTATATTTTAACTATTGATGATGCAAAACCTTTTCTTGCTTCTCAAAGTAAGAAAGATAGCTTTGTCAATATGGATAACCAGTCTGATATTAATCCGACAGACTATTAGATTGAGACAGCTGCCTGTAATTTAATATCTATTTAATGATTATTCCTAGGCCAATATCAGTAACAATATTTAATGTGTGAGATTAAAACCATATGGCTGATATTTTCTCTAAATTTGCTTTCCTTCAAGATGTTTTTGAAGATTTATCTTTCTAGACAAAAGTTATGAACTGTTGATAATGATTATCATCATCTCTCTTTTTATTTCATTTTGTCTCATTATGAATTAATCACATAATTATTATGAAGTGATAGATAACATAAGAAAGGACAGTAACGTGGCCTGAAATTCTATGTCATCAAGAAGCTGATTTACACTGAGCTCCTGGAACCTAATGTTTAAAACATGCTCCTTCCTTGCAAAAAAAAAAAAAAAAAGAAAAAGAAAAAAAAGAAAAAGGGGGGGTGGGGCAAGAGTTAGTTGTGTTGCACACATATTCATAGCTACTGTGTTCTTTACTCCACTTACATTTGAGTTGAAAATTCAAATACAGCATGTTTCACTGGGGCTTAAGGCCCCAAAATGGCTTTTAAAATACACGTGCCAAATTCAAAGCTGGTGTAATTGGAGAAGGTCCATTGACTTCGAGCTGTAGGGATGGGAGGAATATATGATCAGAACACTACACCATGTTTGATCTTGATCTGGCCTTGATCATTGATGTCTGCCGGTTAAGGAACTGGCTCAAAATGTACTATTACTCCCTCCTTCTACAGAGGGGAGGGAATTTCTCTGCACCTGCATTGATAAGACCACTGAAGATAATGGTCTCATGTTTTCCTAAGCTGACCAAGGCCAGTACTGAGGACAAACTCTGTTTTGCTTTTAACACTATAGAGCCCTGTTCTTTTCAGATGGTTCTAACTCTGGAACTCTGCTAGAACAGAAGCCATGTAGCTTCCTCCAAAGCAGACAGCAACACCAATTGTGAGGAGTACCTGAGTACTCTCAAGTAAACATAATTTTTTCTACCCCAAGCTCTAAACTCATCTTCTACTCATCTCGCACAGACCTAGGAAACAAGAGATTCAAGTTTACTTTTATATTTGGACAGTATTATTACTAACCCCCCAGGCCAGCCAATAATCTCAGAATTGCTGGAACTTCTTATTCTAAGTTTAACATTTCAATGAAACTGGAACAATAAATGCTAAATCAGATTGATCCAAATCCTGAGTTTTGGTTCTAATTTGTTGGGCTAGCCCTACAAAGGTGTACTTCAGATTTCTGAGCACCTATGGTTTTCATCCCTTGTGGCAGTATCACCAGTAAGGGAATAATGTATAATGTTAACAGTAGCATAAGTACATTGAAATGTGGTGTACTGTTATGAAGATAATTGGACAGAAAAGCGTGGCAATTGTTTTTGACATTTCTGTGCTATGCGCTAAACGTGGAGACTGTGTAGGGCCAAGATTGTAGTTGTTATTGCACACTGATGAGTGGCAAAATGAAGCCACAGTGAGGGCATATAAGAGATCTTACCACTGGCACTGCCTCCAGCAGGAATGGTGTGTATGCACTTGTGTTCTGAAGTTCAAAAAAACCCCAAGCTTGTGAAATGACGCTTTTTGGATGCCTTTTGCCAAATTTCCAGGCTTGTGAATGTGTGAGATGTAAACATGACTTTGGCTGAATTAACAGATAATTGTTTGACAACTACAAGAACGTGGAAAACTGCACTATTTAAGTATAAAAAATATTCACCTGCCACTGTGCATCCTAATCAGACAACAATCCTGCCGTCCACATACTATATACACTCCCACTGACATAGAAGGAAGTTAGATCTGTGAACACACTGCAGTACTGGGTCCAGGGCTGGCCCACAACATTTTGGCACCTGACGTGGGGAGCTCAAATGACGCCCCCATTCCTCTCGCTTGGGCCAAAACTTTGAAAGGTCTCAGTTCTGCCTTCTTCCTGTTCTACCCTCTCATGGTACTGCTCGGCTACCTACCCCAATAATGGAGAACTAATAACTTAAAATGCCTTGTTCAAAAATTTTAAGTAACACTTAACTTTCAAATGTCTGAACAGCACATGTAACTTTTCTTGTCTGCATAGGAAACACTGGCATTTTTATCTGTTTGAATAATCAAAGTGGTGCTTTCCGTGCCTTCTTGGTTGCAAAGGTTTGAACTGCTTCCTGAAGGTCCACAGTCTGGGCCAGCTCATGCTCTATTGAGATGGTTGCAATACAATACATTTCATCTGATCTCCGTATCCCTTCCTTACAGGGTACCTACACTAGAAACCCAACTCATGATCACATAATGAGGTGCAACCTCATAGCCTAACTCTGCTTTCATATTTGTGTTAACTAAGCCACAACCTGCTGTGGGGAAGGCAACTCCCACCCCCCCCTTTTGGCCATTCTGGTGGTGGGGGGAAAAATTGCTTTCTAGCCCCCTGAGAAAGTAGAAATTAGCATAATGCCGACAGCAGAGCATGTCATAACTTGGTATTTAACTATGTCCATGGGGGGCAGGGTGGGTGTTCTTTTACCTGGACCAGGTAGAACAATGCTTTTCCTGCACCTGCATGGGCCTAAATAGTCTCCCTTCTCTTCTGGTCACTTGGGGCGGGGGGGGGGGGGGGGGCAGAGTACAGCGATGGGTCAGTGTTTCTCTCTGGGTGTCTAGGCCTTAAAGGGGCCACACCCCTTTTTCTAAAAGCCAGACAATGCATCTCACCTCTTAAAGTACAGTGAGGTCATGATCTCTGTTGGTTGCAACAACTAAAAAGCCTTCCTTGTGGCTAATTATAGCCTCTATCTCTTAGTTGCTATTGCAATCCACTTCTTTGAGACAATTTCTAGGTAACTGAAGCTGTCAAAGAAATCACATGTTCTAGATATTAGTACTAACCGGATACCCAAAGTCTGACCAATAGTAAAAGCTTCTACAGCCATATAAATAAGAAAACAAAGAAAGAAGAAGTGGGACTGCTGAACACTGAGGATGGAGTGGAGGTCAAGGATAATCTAGGCATGGCCCAATTTCTAAACAAATACTTTGCCTCAGTCTTGAATAAGCTAAAGAGGATCTTAGAAATAATGGTAGCAAGACAAATGGGAATGAGGATATGGAGGTAGATATTACCATATCTGAGGTAGAAGCGAAACTCAAACAGCTTAATGGGACTAAATCGGGGGGTCTAGATAATCTTCATCCAAGAATATTAAAGGAATTGGCACATCAAATTGCAAGCCCATTAGCAAGAATTTTTAATGAATCTGTAAACTCAGGGGTTGTACTGTATGATTAGAGAATTGCTAACACAGTTCCTATTTTTAAGAAAGGAAAAAAAAGTGATCCATGCAACTACAGGCCTGTTAGTTTGATATCTGTAGCATGCAAGGTCTTGGAAAAAATTTTGAAGGAGAAAGTAGTTAAGGACATTGAGGTCAATGGTAAATGGGACAAAATACAACATGGTTTTACAAAAGGTAGATAGTGCGAAATCAACTTGAGTTCCTTCTTTGAGAAAGTAACAGATTTTTTAGACAAAGGAAACGCAGTGGATCTAATTTACCTAGATTTCAGTAAGGCATTTGATACCGTGCCACATGGGGAATTGTTAGTTAAATTGGAAAAGATGGGGATCAATATGAAAATTGAAAGATGGATAAGGAATTGGTTAACAGGGAGACTACAGCGGGTCCTACTGAAAGGTAAACTGTCAGGCTGGAGGGAGGTTACCAGTGGAGTTCCTCAGGGATCAGTTTTGGGACCAATCTTATTTAATCTTTTTATTACTGACCTCGGCACAAAAAGTGGGAGTGTGCTAATAAAGTTTGCGGATGATACAAAGCTGGGAGGTATTGCCAATTTAGAGAAGGATCGGGAAATCATACAGGAAGATTTGGATGACCTTGTAAACTGGAGTAATAGTAATAGGATGAAATTTAATAGTGAGAAGTGTAAGGTCATGCATTTAGGGATTAATAACAAGAATTTTAGTTATAAGCTGGGGACGCATCAATTAGAAGTAACGGAGGAGGAGAAGGACCTTGGAGTATTGGTTGATCATAGGATGACTATGAGCCGACAATGTGATATCGCCGTGAAAAAAGCTAATGCGGTCTTGGGATGCATCAGGCGAGCTATGTCCAGTAGAGATAAGGAGGTTTTAGTACCGTTATACAAGGCACTGGTGAGACCTCACCTGGAATACAGTGTGCAGTTCTGGTCTCCCATGTTTAAGAAGGATGAATTCAAACTGGAACAGGTACAGAGAAGGGCTACTAGGATGATCCGAGGAATGGAAAACTTGTCTTATGAAAGGAGACTCAAGGAGCTTGGCTTGTTTAGCCTAACCAAAAGAAGGTTGAGGGGAGATATGTTTGCTCTCTATAAATACATCAGAGGGATAAATACCGGGGAGGGAGAGGAATTATTTAAGCTCAATACCAATGTGGACACAAGAACAAATGGATATAAACTGGTCATTGGGAAGTTTAGACTTGAAATTAGACAAAGGAAGCAGTGGGGGCAAAAGACCTATCTGGCTTTAAGATTAAACTCGATACGTTTATGGAGGAGATGGTATGATGGGATAACATGATTTTGGCAATTAAGTGATCTTTAAATATTTATGGTAAATAGGCCCAATGGCCTGTGATGGGACGTTAGATGGGGTGGGATCTGAGTTACTACAGAGAATTCTTTCCTGGGTATCTGGCTGGTGAATCTTGCCCATATGCTCAGGGTTTAGCTGATCACCATATTTGGGGTCGGGAAGGAATTTTCCTCCAGGGCAGATTGGAAGAGGCCCTGGAGGTTTTTCACCTTCCTCTGTAGCATGGGGCACGGGTCACGTGCTGGAGGATTCTCTGCTCCTTGAAGTCTTTAAACCACAATTTGAGGACTTCAGTAGCTCAGACATAGGTGAGAGCTTTTTCGCAGGAGTGGGTGGGTGATTCTGTGGCCTGCGTTGTGCAGGAGGTCGGACTAGATGATCATAATGGTCCCTTGTGACCTTGGTATCTATGAATCTGTGACCCCTGCCAGAAAATCAAGGTGGGCCATTTCCAGCACAAATCCAGGTTTTCTAACCCCCACCCCCCCCAAAACACACTCACTCTGCTGCTGGTAATAGCTTATCCAAAGTGACCACTCTCCCTACAATGTGCATGATAATCAAGGTGGATTTGTGCTGGAAATGGCCCACCTTGATTTTCATACATATTGTAAGGAGAGTGGTCACTTTGGATAAGCTATTACCAGCAGGAGAGTGAGTTTGTGTGTGTGGGGGCGGAGGGTGAGAAAACCTGGATTTGTGCTGAAATGGCCCAACTTGATTATCATACACATTGTAAGGAGAGTGATCACTTTAGATAAGCTTTTACCAGCAGGAGAGTGGGGTGGGAGGAGGTATTGTTTCATGGTCTCTGTGTATATAATGTCTTCTGCAGTTTCCACAGTATGCATCCGATGAAGTGAGCTGTAGCTCACGAAAGCTCATGCTCAAATAAATTGGTTAGTCTCTAAGGTGCCACAAGTACTCCTTTTCTTTTTGCGAATACAGACTAACACGGCTGTTACTCTGAAACCATTCCAACAACAGTGGCTTGTCAGTGTAGACTACTCCTGGAACAGTATGAGCCATTCTATTTTAGTCAGGCACTCGCTCCATTGTTTCTCTTTTTGTTCCCCGCCTAGTCGTTGTCAATAGAATAGCCAAAGGGGCAGTTCTGGAGGGTGCCAATCTGGCATGTCTATATGGAAGAATTTCTTTTTTATTGTTAAATTTTCGTGGTGTCATAGTGACACAAATATTTATTTAGTGTGTGCATCTTCAGTGGCATGATGCAGTTCTTCTAGGCCACCGTTGAACCTAGTCAGCCGGCATTTCTCGACAATATGCGTCATCGTCTGTGTTGCGCCACAGCTGCACAAAGGGAGTCATGAAGGCCCCAGCGATACTGGTTTGCTGTGCAGAGACCTTGCCCGGTCTGGAACCTGTTCAACAGGGACCACTGGTGACAGGCCAGGTCAAAACCGGGAAGGCAGATTGTGGGGTCGGTGACGAGGGACTGGTTGGGGATCACAGCAGACATCCATTCCTCTCAAAATGTTTCGGCCCTAACATCCTGGCGTGGCAGATGAGACCATAATGGGCGATGTGATGGCAAAAGTGCAGCTGGTGGTTTAAAAAGGTCATTGTGCAGTGGCAGGCTTGGGTTGGCACGTACTTTCTCCAATAACTTGTCAGTGGCAACCTCTCGTCTGATATGAGGAGGAGCAATATTGCTTAGAACTGGAAGCCATGGGAGAGGAGTTGGACATAGGGTGCAGGAGAGGATACGGATGGTGGCATGTAACTGCATATCCATCTTACATCAGCTAATTTTGCCATGTCCCAGTTTAAAGTGGCATCAAGCTCGTGAAATGTCCATGACAGTGGAAAATTACAACAATAGTAGGTTAGTTCTAGAATCATTAGGCCAGCTGGATAGATGATTTGAATTGGAGTTAATATTTGCTTTTGTAACTTTCATAATTATACTTCGATTGCTTGATGTGAATCTTCATCTTATAGTTCATTATGAATAATGACTAGCACATTCATTTCTAGTGAGTCAGATTCAATGTATGCATAAAAACTACAAAAAAAGAAAATCTACCTCAATTTCTGCCAAATAGTCCACATTATTATTTGAGCCAATACCTCTCTACTACTTTTATTGAAGTATGGTTAATTTAAAAATGACTGTTGTGCTCTCCTGGGCAAGGACTTTTAGTGCCTCTTTGTCTGTATTAAAACAAGGTTGTGGAGACATTGCCCTACGTTGTCAACAAAGTCTGTCTTATGGAGTTTACGATGTGTCATTGGCTGTTTGCCTGCCTGGTGGCAGATATGTCTCATCAATAAACATTACAAATTAAACACAACAGTATATTCTAAACTGTTCACATCTTTCTATGTAGGGTTATTAAAAGTGAAATCAAATTCCCAGACTACAAGGAGTAGAACATGTGATCATACATGCAGTGTTACAACTGTATATGAGAGACAATAAGTTATTTGCAATGAAAATTACTGAGAAACATACAGGCTGATAGAAATTACTTATGCTGCTGTAAAGCAGGAGTAAGTCCATTGAAATCAGTGTTGTAAAAGCTGTAAAACTGACACATATGGTAGATCAGAACCAGAACTATATGGTTAGAGACCTGTAGACTGTATTTGTTCATTTTTTCCTCTTTTTGCTTGGCATATTGATTGCAGTTTTCTTTGTTTGTTTGTTTTTTTAAAAACACACATGCCTTAAGTGTTTCTAAGTCTTCACATTTTCATATTGTGGGAAAGGTCTTTGGCATTTAGGGGCTTGTCCAAAGCTCACTGAAGTAAATGAAAAATAAACAGGGGTTACCTGTACTGTACTTTTATCTGCCGGGTAGTCCCAGACATCTAATAATAAAGTCCTTCTTTTGGTATAGCTGGACAATGACTGCCCTGCATTGAAAGCAGAGGAGCTGTTGTCCAGGCTTGCCGGAGGAAGGCAGTAGTGCTTTATGCCAGGGGGGAGGAGGACAAGGTCAGAAACTGCTGCAAAAAGATGGTGTTGGTCAGCTTTGCAGCACTGACTCAGCCTCTTGGAATTAAGGACAGAAGGCTTAAAGGTGAAAGCTCTGGCTTTGGAAACCCCATTCTCCACGCAGCAGGCAAGGTGGCATCCACTCTCTCTCCCCTTGAGGTGTGATTAGCAGGTGGGGTTTGAACCTGCTGTGGGCATTGTGCTAGTCACTCCATTTTAGAGTGGCTAGGAAGGAATTTTTTCCCTCACCACCATATTGGCTTCAGTGGAGTGTTTTTTCCCTCCACCTTCCCCACAGTGGGTGTTAGGGAACACCTATTACAGTGAGCACAAAAGGTGTGGTAGGTTATATGTCACAACTTATTTGGGAAGTGTGGGGCAGATGCCTCCATAGGGAAGGCATCTAGTGACCAGATAAGTGGTCTGGTAAAGGACTTAAAAAGGAGGTGCTGATTAAAGGAATGGAATGGTGTGGGGTTTGGGGCTCCTATGGTTGGAACAGCAGGGAGCCAACCCCCCTTTCTTATAGCCCACTTTACCCCTCCTACAACGGACGGTGGATGCTAAGGTCCTGGCAATGGATTTGCTGCAGGAACCTGGATGGAAAAAGCGGGGGAGCGGATAAAAGCCTCCTGGGTAATTACAGAATAAACATGGGGTTACCTGCACTGTACACTTTTATCTGCCGGGTAGTCCCAGACATCTAATAATAAAGTTGTGCCCTGATTAAATCCACATCAAGTGTCTCCTGTCCTTCTTTCAGTATAGCGGGACAATCATGCTTTCCATGCAATCAGTTACTTAAATACAAGTAATTCTCAGTAGTGCCCACAATGGGCTTGGTGCTCTAACAGCAAGGGAGGGAAGCAGCATGGTGTGGTACAGCAGGCCCTACGCTGGTAGTTAGGAGACCTGGGTTCTGTTCCTGGATCTGCCAGTAAGTTTTTTTTCTTCTGAGAAGGATGTTAATAAATTGGAGAGAGTTCTCTGGAGAGCCATAAGAATGATTAAAGAGTTAGGAAACTTGCCTCATAATGATAGATTCAAGGAACTCAGTCTATTTAGTTTAACAAAGAGAAGGTTAAGGGGTGACTTGATTGCAGTCTATAAGTGCCTACATGGAGAACAAATATTTAATAATGGGCTTTTCAATCTACCAGAGAAGGTTATAACACAATCCAATGGCTGAAAGTTGAAGCTATACAAATTCAGACTGGAAATAAGGCGTACATTTTTAATGGTGAGTAATTAAACACTGGAACAATTTACTAAGGGTCATGGTGGGTTCTCCATCACTGACAATTTTAAAGTCAAGATTGGATATTTTTCTAAAAGATCCGCTCTTGGAATTATCTTGGGGAAGTTCTATGGCCTGTGCTATGCAGGAGGTCAGACTAGACGATCACAGTAGTCTCTTCTCGTCATGGAATCTATGAATTTATGAAAATTAAGCATGTCTGTCCCTGCCCCAAAGAGTTTCTAATCCAGATTTTCAAAGGTATAAGTGTCAGTTAGGTGCACAACTCCCACTCAAAGTCAATGGGAATTGGGCATCTAACTCCCATTTACACCTTTGAAGATCTCTCCCCCAAAAGACAAAACAAATAGAATGAGAGAAGAGAGGAAAGGGGAACAATAAACAAGATGAACAAGTGGTGATTGGTCATGTCCTGATAATTTAGGGTGTAATTTTCTTTAACACAAAGGTCCCTTTGTACTACTCCAGCAGTGTGAAGGGGCCTTAAAGTAAATGAGAATCAGGGTCCACATACGTTCCTGATTTTGTTTTGAATTTGTGTAATTTTGTATTTCATTACAATAATAAAATATATTTTTAAAGGCATTTGTGCCTGAAATCTTATGCTTTTCATTGTACATTTTGAATATCATGAAGACAAAATGTCTCAAAGCACACAGAAGTCACACACTAAATTCTTCAATAACTGTGATAATACAGTGGGCAGCCTGAAAAACTTCTGAGATGATGGTAAGCCTCTTCAAGTTTTTTTTTTAAAGTAATACAGGCTTCAATAAATTGCTTTGCACCTGCATGCAGGTTAGAATTAAATTTAAGGTACCTTTGTATTGTTATTTTGCAAATGGATGTCATTTGAAACTGTCTTACTCTGAAATCATTTTGGAAAAAAAAAAAGTAATAGAACATCCCTTGGGGTTTGTATCCCCCACCCCTCAGCCTGTTTTGCTAAAAGCACCTGCCTTAAGTTGCTGAATAATAGCAGTGTACTAAAAATCACTTGGACCTTTGCCTGTCTGCAGCCTACTTTGTTTAGGAAGAACAATTTTTTCAGTATATGAAAGGAAACTAGATATGTCTCATTCAACAGTGTTCTAACTAGTTCTGGCATCACTACAGGCTTTCTTCCTTAGTCTTTATAGAGACATTCATTCAGTAAATAAAACAGTTTCAGGCAGTATTTTGAAGTTTTGCTCACAATGTCCATATTTACATACAGTTGTCCATCTTATCCTTTTAAGACACCAGCCTAGGTAATGATGCACCAAAAAATTTCATTTTTAGCCTAGCAACAGATATAACATTCAGACCTTTCTTACATCTTAAGGTAATGTATTGCTACATTAATACTAAGAGACATTCTGGAACAATTTTACCTCAGTTTACATCCTGCGCAACCCCACTGAGATCAGTAAGTGGGCCTCAGGCTACGTCTATGCTACAGGTTTGAGGTGTGATTCCCAGTTTGCATACACATACTTGTGGTAACTTGATAAGAGTGTGTGCAAATATAAACAGTAGCATAGTACCAGTAGCACGAGCAGCAATGGTACAGCTTAGCTGTGCCGAGTACATACCCAGGTAATTTGGGTGGGTTTGTGCTTGGTATGGCTAAGCTGTGCGGCTGCTGCCTGTGCTACTGTGGCTACGCTACTATTTGTACTCACACTAGTTCTCATTGATTCGAGTTACCATGAGTCTCGTCTACACAAGCAGGGAATCACCCTCCCCCAGGCCATAGTGTAGATGTAGCCTCAGTTCTATAGGTGTAAAGCCACAGTGTTATTCTGAATTTACACTGGTGTATTGGACATCAGAATCTTGCACATACTTAGGTTGCAAATGGTGTAAATCAGTGGAGAATAGCCCTCTGATAATAAGGCAGCTGACGAAACCAATGGGGCAAACTTACTTTAGTGACAGCTCCCCCTCAGACATTTAAGCAAAAAATTAGGCCCAAAACAATTAGAGAAAAACAATGCTTACAAACATTTTGGGGCACATTTCCCCTCCAGAACACAGATTAATCTCAAATTTTCATGCTTTAGTTAATCAAAACTTTAGGTTAATAAAAGAACCAATTATGTCCCTCATGGCTACACTGAGAGAAGATCTGCTCCTGCGGAGTTTCTAAGGGCTTGTCTACACTTACTGGGGGATCGATGAGCGGCGATCAATGCACCGGCGGTCTATTTAGCCAGTCTAGTGAAGACTTGCTAAATCAATGGCAGAACACTCTCCTGGTGACTCCTGTACTCCTCTGGCGCAAGAAGAGTAGGGGGAGTTGATGGCAGAGCGTCTCCTGTTGGCATCACGTAGTGTGGACCCTGCGGGAAGTAGATCTAAACCATGTTGATTTGAGTTGTGCTATTCACGTAACTCAAATTGCGTAACTTAGATCAAATTTCCTCTGTAGTGTAGACAGGGCCTAAGCTCTGCTTTAGTGGAGAGTCAGGATCCAGCCCTGAGGCACAAGATGAATAACTAATAATAGAATGTACATTCAATCATAGGTCTTTGTTTTGGTTCTAATACAGTTGGTTTAATTTCCTTATTGAACAAAATCTCAACATATTTTGGGTGGTGATGTGTGACGCAGGATTTCTCAGAACAAGAAACATTGCAGAGTGATATGTTGGGTACGCGACACATACACCCTCCCTGCCACAACCTTAGCATGTTGCATCTCCTTTCCCTCCTCTTATCCAACAGCACACAGCAGGCTCCTCCTCTGCTGCATCCCCTGTCAAACACACAGGTGCGTGCGCACACCCCCACCCCTCTGACACCTACAAAATGCTACTGATACTTTCCCTACATTCTCATCTCTTTTTCTGCTTCCTGCCAATACACGACAGGCTCCATATTTTTTCTCCTTCTGTGTCCCTTCTCTTATGCAGATTACTGCAATCCCAACACACTGTAACTTTCCTACCCAGCCAATGTCCCTTGCAGAGATCCATACTGACACTTAAATAAAAGATCTCATTTGCTATCCCAAGCTGCAGATAAGAACTGCTTCTTTTTAATGCTATAAGGTCTACAGTAGCAGATACCTCTACTTTCTGCATCACTTCCTATGTGATGGGCAGCAGGGCTCTGTGAACATTCTTAGCTCTGTTTACAGGTTTGTCTAAAAGGACTCTTGTACTTAATTTACTGAACAGTTGAAAGTGTTGAAAAGAACACTTTTTAAGCATAGTGACTTCCTCTACATAGTGTCTAATCCAAAGCCTGCTGAAGCCAATGGAAAGACACCTACTGACTTCAATGAGCTTTGAATCAGGCTCATAATGAGGTATCCAGTATGAACGTTTTCAGTGCCAAACAAATAATAAGTAAATACATTTGATGACCTCAGTGCCACAATTGTAGGGTTTCAAAGAGAGTGTGGGGCCGTTATTGGGATATATTTGAATATAAATATTTAACTTTTTATAGCTTGGCTAAGAGAATCAGAAAATGATAATAGTATAAATAGCTGAACAGTGTTAGCAGTGAGGAGGCAGTAGAATTATTTAGTTTGGGACAAAGGGTAATGGTAAGAAAGAAATTAAGAAGGAAAATGTTGGAAAAGTCTTCTGTCAGTGAGTGAAATGCACTAATATTGCAGAATAATCTCCCAAAGAGTAATGGAAGCCCCAGTGTTCAGAGCATTGAAATTCAGACTGGAGTGGGAATAATCCTGTATTAGTAAGGATCTAAACTAGATGAGCTAATATGCCATTTACATGTCTAACTTCTTTGATACAATAATCCTTCATGCTGAATTGTCTTCTTAACCAGATATATTACAAGATGTTATTTATTTTTATAACATGTTACTGTAAGACTCATGCAGGAGACTAGTTTTGCAAAGGATCCTTGAGAATTTTGATGTCCCAATGCTAATGAAAACTAGGGATATCTCAGAGGCAGCATGCTTGGCCTCAGAGAAAAGGGTAACAACCAGGCCTCATATGTCCCTCCTACCTAACACTGGGATAGGTAGCAATTACAACAGCAATTGGTAGAAAGAGAGAATGTATCAACATGGGAAAAAGAAAGGGTCCCAAAGGAAAAAAATAATAATAAAGAGAATGGGAACTTTTCCACTGGAGCCATATTCCTTGGTCTGTGATGGTATAAGCCAGTGAACACCCTAACCTACTACATCGAGAGAATCAGCTTCTGTGTTTACAGGGAAAAATAAAACATTTATTTCTGAGGTGTCTGGAAAAAAGGAAAGAGTTTGGGGCTTGGAAAGGGGGAGGGATAACTCAGTGGTTTGAGCATTGGCCTGCTAAACCCAGGGTTGTGAGTTCAATCCTTGAGGGGGCCATTTGGGGCAAAAATTGGGGATTGGTCCTGCTTTGAGAAGGGGGTTGGAGTAGATGACCTTCTGAGGTCCCTTCCAACCCTGATATTCTATGATTCTATGAAACCATTAGGAGGGTTATGACCGTTTAGAGGAAGTTGGAAGTTTAGAAGTAACTAAAACACAAAATCTAGAAACAGAGCTTTGGTGGCACAACCCACTTTATATGTATTTGATATCATAATACTTTGTAGTGGCCACATTATAGTATCACAGTTGGGCAATAAGTAGAAGGAGCAGACGAAGCTTAAAAGATATACTTTGTTTCCATGCAAATGTTCGTAGTAATAAAACAAGAAAGACAGAGGAGGAAAAAAAGAAAACTGTTTGTAAATGGAATAGTTTTCAAAGTGATTTACGAGGCGTCAGCTGCTCTTCTGAGCTTTCAGAGGGCAATTCCATTGACTATTAACATGCACATTGTTTTGCTTTTTGAAATGCCAGTCTGAAGGATGAGGTGGCAACATATAACTGGCCATTAGTGAGGACACTAAAGTTCTGAAGTAATAGTCTAGCTTAATGGAGTCTGAAAACAGGGTTACTACTGTACATTTCCTTTACCTTTAAAATGAATTTTTTGTGTGGAGGTACCATCATAACTTCCCATGTGGATTTTGTGGTGTACTAGCAGTTAAAAATCAGAAAAAGATGGAGCCCTGGCTTTAGGGGCTAATAAAGGAAGACGTCAGGGTAGTTAAGCACTGGAACAAATTACCTAGACAAGTTGTGGAATCTCCATCATTGGAGGTTTTTAAGACGTAATATGCTTAGTCTTGCCTCAGTGCAGGGGATTGGACTAGATGGCCTATCAAAGTCCCTTCAACGCCTACATTTCTATGATTCATCAGGGGCCGATGCCTAAATAGTTCTTTTAATCAACTTTTTAGAGAGTTTCCGTAACTGCAAGTGTCAGCCTCTTCCTACGAGGTATATGGGTCATTAGCCATTGATTCTCCATCACACTATGGAGTGAGAGCTTGAAGATGACTTTTAAGCCTAGATCATAATAACTAAGGACACTGCCACATCCAGGTCTCCTGCACACAGAGTGCCTTTCACTTATGGTTAGTCACCATCACTTCCAATCCCAGTCCTCTTTTGAAGCTGTGTTTCATTAGCTAGTTTTTGCATTGTACATTGTTTTTTCTTTTGCAGTACTGGATGGCATAGCTCTAAGATCTTTGTAGGATTTGGTGTTTTACAGTCAGCCTTGAGGGATGCTAAATTTAAGAGTAAGGAAACAGTAATTAAAAGTGATTAGGACAAGAAGCCTTGATGCTATGAAATGTGGACTCAATTGTCCTTGACATAGGCAGAACCAGGCAGCAGGTTTTGATTATAGCTTTACTTGCTATTTTAATAAACATGAGCCAGTATTCAAACTTTTAATATCCTGCTGCTTAACTATTTCCAAAAAGCTATCCAGCTCTTTTACACAGCCCTTGTTTAAAATTTTTAATTTGTTTGGCTCTGTCTCTGCCTAGAGAAGTTGTAGCCTCATGGTAACTCTTTTACAAGTGCATTTCCAGAATCACAAGCAATTGGTTTTTTCAACTAAGTGTTTCCGCATGTGCCCAAAGTGTCAGAGCTGACAGCTTTCCTGCACTGTTTTATCTGGTTCCCACAGTACGTATGAGAGACAAACACAGGAATGTGTCTGGTGCTGACTATGCCCCTCAAGGATACAATGATACTTACAGCTCTTCCAGGAAGCGGAGATTGTGCAGGGGGTTCGAGGGCAGCTTAGTGATGTTGTTCATACTGAGATCACTGTAGGGGAAAACAGACAGAGCCTTAGTATGGCATGCCACAAGTGTGGTATCCAGCTGCTCATTCCACACATTTTTAAGTAGTACATTAACAAAAATTAGTTCCTCTGCCATGACTGATGAATCATTATCTAGTTAGCATTTTAAACATTTTTCTTTCTTAAGAAGACAGCTTTGTCAAACAAAATATATGCTGTAGCACATCCACTTTCCAAAGATTCAGGAGTGTTTTATCATGCTCTATAAATATGCTGGTGTGCTAAACAATCTTTTTAGTTGAAGTTACTTTAATAAACCACTATACCATATTACCATTTATTTGGAGAAATAAAAGGAAAGGAAATACGTTTGTTGTTTTAAGACTGTAGCATATTCTTGGGTTACTAAAAGTAGAAAAACTAAGCTGTACAAAAATAAGAAATTTGCATTTTTATTGACATTTCATGAATATGGAATATACTGCTTTTATAGTATAACCTGATGTACAATGCTATTGATTTTGTCCTAAGTTACTTTAGGTATCTTGTAAAAATAAATATTTTGATTAAAAGAAATGGAGTAAAAATACATTCCTCTTTTTAACATGCTCCTTTTACAGGTTCTCAGATTGCATTAAATAAGTGAAATGAACCATAAAACAAGGGTGTAATGTGATCCTGCTATGTAGCACACTTCCTGGTGGGGTTCCACAGTAGTTCCTGGCACAGGAAACCACTAGCCTTCTAAGCTCTGGTCAGAACTCAATCAATTTCTGTTTTAGGCTAAGTTCCATGTAATTAAATTTTATTCTGTTTTTCTTTGTATAGTTTTTATCAGTCTTTCCCATACTTCTACAGTATCATCAGAGTTGGCTTACCACAAAAGTAAATGTAGAAAAAGAGATTGCATAATAAAATAATGTAGACAAGATATGATGACATCCTAAAATAGGAACAGCATGGTTAAAATCAAAACATATTTCAGACCTGTATATTAGATGTAAGTATTTATGCTACCTATTAACCTCACATTTTTAATAAGTTATTTAAAAGTGCCCCTAATAGTATCAAGTTATTTTATATTATTTTTCAATGACTGACTTTACTTTTCCATCATCTGGGAGATCATGAGATAAGCAAATGATCTGAATTTATGTATGTGAACATTTAAAATTCACATTAATCACACCCTGTTTCACAGTATAGAATAAATGTTTTCAGCCATCAATCTTTTAAATTCAGTATATTTGATCTTCTACTGTATTGATGTTTCCCTGAAAATGTACGATTGAAAAAAACAGTTGGAGTACAGAATCTAAAATAACAGGGAACCATGTTAATATTTCACAACCATTATCAAATCACTCATAGAAGTAGGCCTCTGTACCTTCACTTTAAAATCAAAGTGATCAATCAGGGAGCAGTGTAGTTATTAATTCACATTTTTACTGTAATATTTCATCAACTAATTCTTTCATGCCATTGGTAGGGGACTACCCTTTCATTTTGGCAAAGGAATAAAAGATTTATTTTGGCAAAGGAACAAAAATATAGATGCTGAAATCCCATCAGTCAAGTGAATTATAGATTAACAAATAAGAAGGTACAAAGCATTATGTTAAGCAAAATCAGTTGGTGCATGCATTTTCTACATAGGTCTTAATGGGATTTTGTAAATAAATATTGTGATAAAGTTCCTCCTCTGCCTTGGTGGGTCCTGCGATTTTTTGGAGCATTTGCTCACTCAGAGGTTCACAGCAGCCCTCAGTTTGGCCGCTTCTGCTAGAGGCTCAAACCTGCCGTTCACTCAGCTAACCTCATCACCGGCCAGCATGGGGGAAATGGAGAACGATCTCTACAGTCTCTGTTGTCCCTCCAAGTGGGTCGGGGACAGGCCAGATCCCTTTCCAAATTAAACCTTCCCTTCTGGTGTTCCTCACAGACCAGGTCAACTCCTCCTGTGTCCAACCAGGAGTTGAGGGAATGAGGGGGAACCCGGGCACGCCCTCTACACCGGGTTCCAGCCCAGGGCCCTGTAGATAGCAGCTGTCTACATCTTCTGTATCAGCTGCATGACAGCTACAACTCCAACTCCCTGGGCTACTTCCCCCTGGCCTCCCCCCAGCACCTTCTTTATCCTCACTGCAGGATCTTCCTTCTGAGGCCTGATCACGCTTGTACTCCTCAGTTCTCCAGCAGCACGCCTTCTCACTCCCTGCTCCTTGCACACCCTCCACTAACTGATGGGAGGTCCTTTTTAAACCAGGCGTCCTGATTAGTCTGCCTGCCATAACTGATTCTAGTAAGTTCTTAATTGGCTCCAGGTGTCTTAATTAGCTTGTCTGTCTCAATTGGTTCTAGCAGGTTCCTGATTGCTTTAGCGCAGCCCCTGCTCTGGTCACTTAGGGAACAGAAAACTTCATCCAGTATATTTGCCTTCTACCAGATTCATGTACCCCACTGGTCTGGGTCTGTCACAATATACTTGCTCATATTTTATATTTTAAAGGCCAAATGCTAAGGACACCTGAAAACAGGAGTAATGCATCCGGAAACAGGTGCGTATATTGGGTATACTCCAAAAACAGCTTTAATGTGAGCTCTGGCCAACACAGACCAAACCTAGCTCTCTTGACTAACTGATTCCTCTTAATAGCAGGATTAATCTGCACAGCAGGGATGATACACGTATAACCCCGATGACCTCACCTATCTTAACTCCTAGGGCGCAGCTGATACCTGTCACAAGCACCCTACAGACTGGCTTGTCTGCATCGTCTTAGAGATGGTCAGAATATGGGCAAACAGCTTTCATTCCTTGCTCCTGCTGTGGACATGCATCAGAACAGTACCAGTCACTCCCAATATACACAAACTTTTAGAAATTTCTTTAAAACTACTAGTTAAATAAACATTTTCTCTGTGTGTGTGTGTGTGTATGTATATACACACCACACTGCCTCTTCTGCCTTTTCTTGGCTTCTTTGTTTTTACAACAGAACACAAAACAAGAAGATATTTATCTGCAACAGGACCACAAAATATTATCAATGAAATATGTTTACCCATAGTTAACAGAACAACAGAAATGCATACCTCATGGAAGCACATTACTTACATACTTGCCCAATAAAGCCTTACGTGATCCATTTTTCAATAGAATGGAAGCCCTGGTGCACACCTAAGTTTGGGCCTCTACTGCCATATGCAATTACCCATTTGCACAGGCAGTTGTATTTAGAAGCAGGTTACTCCTTTGGGCCACTTATATCACTTGTCCAGCCATGCTGGAAGTCAGACAGAAAGAGTGGCAATGGATATGGTTTAATTAGGCCACAACTTTATTCACTTAAAATATCTGGGAGCATCTGGTAACAAATTGTACCATGCAGGTCATCATCATTTCCTTAATCATTTCCATACTATCTCCAGTCTGGTCCCTGCCAACCCATTCCTGCAATCCCTACTGTCCTGCCCTTGTATGAGGCGAAAGGGGGCTCCTCTCCCCACTGCTCCAGATGTAGGAGTCCCAAGACCCCCTTTCTTAGCTCCTTTTAAAAGGCTTAAAAAAATTAAAAAATAAAATAAAAATAAAAAACCCTCCTCTTATTCAACTTCCTTACAGGATGCTTTTCTTCAAACCCTTTTCTAATTCATTTTATCGGATAACCATATCCCTTCCATACCGAGTACCCACACTGGACATCCACCACAAGTTTCACATACTAAGTTGAGATATTATAACCTAACCCCCCTGCCCACCCCACTGGGTCCCAGACCTACTGTGAAAAAAATCCACCCTGCCCAACCCAGCTATTATGGAAAAATTCCTTCCCAGTCTCCAGGAAAAAAGGGCAACTACCATAATGCCCACAGTTGGTCATGAGGTAACCTAGTCCTTTTGCAAAAAGAAAAGGAGTACTTGTGGCACCTTAGAGACTAACCAATTTATTTGACCATAAGCTTTCGTGAGCTACAGCTCACTTCATCGGATGCATACTGTGGACAGTATGCATCCGATGAAGTGAGCTGTAGCTCACGAAAGCTTATGCTCAAATAAATTGGTTAGTCTCTAAGGTGCATCCGATGAAGTGAGCTGTAGCTCACGAAAGTTTATGCTCAAATAAATTGGTTAGTCTCTAAGGTGCCACAAGTACTCCTTTTCTTTTTGCGAATACAGACTAACATGGCTGCTACTCTGAAACTAGTCCTTTTGCAAATTCATGGGTGGGTGGGTGTTGCCAACCCAATCCTGGTAAAAAGAGGGATTCTCTCGGGTTGCATGGGGTATAAATGCTCCCTCACTCTTCTAGTCAGCAGGAAGGGCAGTGATCCTCCCCTAAATTTGGGCCCAGCTGTTTCCTGCCTGTCCTATCCATCCCTTTACACTTCCCCCTCATCCCCCTGTTGTAAGGGGTGGTCCTTAAAGGAAAAAACAACCCTTTTCCTCCAGCTAGCCAGACAAGCACCTCCATACATGGAGGCTGTGGGGAGCACATTTTGTGCATGCACCAGAGCCTCTACACACTAAAAATGTCCTCTATAAAGTCCAATTAGCCTGTCTGCCATTTGGGCTAATTCCTGCCACTGTGTGTAGTGATTCGGCAAGACTGCACAACCCTTACTCTTACTGGTGAGCACCTATGCATGAGAGAAATCCCAGTGAAGTCGACGGGACTACTTATGTGAGTATCAGTTCCACAATTGGGCCTGTCGAGTTAACGTAGGCAGCCACAGAAGGTCATACCAGCAATTCAGGAAACTCGTAGAGTTTGGGCAGCCAAACACAAATTCTTGATAGTGCCCAAAGGGACCAATAAAGGAGGCTCCCAGTTAACCTGCCAGGGTTCGGATCATGTTCCCAGAGGGCATAGATTTCAGGACAAGGAACATGTCTATCGGTTGAGATAGGGAGCATGAATGCCGTTATCAGCACTAAGAGCTAGCTGGTGAACAGTGGTCCTATGCATTGCTCCTATTGAGAAAAGTAGTAAAGAGTGCTTTGGATTGTCTTATGGAACTCTGGTCTGTACCAGCAGGGTTCTTTTTTCAAAGTATGCATTTTCTGGGTCCCCTGGGCCCCCCCCTCCCCGCTCGATCGCCATGCTAGCTTGTCAGCAACAGGGCAGGTCTGGCTCTTGCTTGAAGAGAAGAGAGAATGGTGGGTGCTTGTAAAATAGTATTTTCAATGTCATGATGAAACAGAACTTCAAATTAAAGGACCAAATCCTCAACTGACTTCAACAAAGCTATGGATCTGGCCCAAAATCTATACATTTTCAAATTCATACACTTGAAACAAAATAACTAAAGCCACAAGCATTTATGTTCAAATTTGACAGGCTCTTGCTTGCTACAACGATAAAGAAAACATACAAAATATAGTTAAACTTACAATTATTAGAATCCCACAATCCTTTTAACATATTTTTTACAATAGGGAAACATAATGCCCTGTATTACCATTAAAATACATGTGCAACTCCCTCTGACATCCATGGGAATTCTGCCATGAGAATAAATGCTGAAGGCAGTATTTGGCCCATAATGTGAAGAACATCGGACAGAAACATTTTTAAATTAATGCACCACTAAATTAGGCTAGAGTACCTCAAATGGCAAGAGCTAATTTGAGAGAGAGTGAGGAACAAAAACAGCAGCAGCCCATCAGTCTGAATTCTCAAACCAGTTATCCAGGAGTTGTCTAGGAATAGTGACATGTCAGGGAACAAACCATGTCTTTGCAGAAAATACAAAGATTTGCATGAATAATTGCAGAGGCAACAGTACTCGTTGCAGTGATATCTTTCTTAATCATACCCTGTGCCAGTCTGCCACCAGTGTAGTAATTAAATTACTTCCAAACACATCTGAATTGCTAGGAGTCCCTATAGGCATTGAGTAACATTTTCTGTAGGAAATCCTTCTGAATATCAAGGGCTAAATTTTCAGAAGGATAGCACTAGAAACCAAAATTGGGGTGCAAGTTTGGGTATTTGAGCCTATAACTACCTGACTTACACACGCAACCTGGTAGCTGAAAGGCACATGTGCTCAGATATGAACTCATTTTGCACCTGCAAAGAGGGAGACTGAGCCTTAGCTCAGCTCAAAATAGACTGTGGAGGATCCCCAGGAATGGTAGTCACATCTCAATCTAATTAATCTAAATTCAAGGGTTTCTTTCCCAGCAGGTGCACCTAAGGTATGAATAGATTTTCCTCTTTGCTGATTTACAATGTCAAGGGCTAAATTTTTGAAGACTGTCAACATTCAAAATGAGCACCAAATTTTCACATGCAATTCCTGTCATTGAACACTATCAAACTAGGTAACTGCATGCTCAGTCAGGATTATTTTGCATGCATTTTGTAATTCAACTGCACAAATAAACCCTTTAAAAGTTTAGTCACAAGTCTGTGATCGCCTTCAATGGCCAACTCCTTCACTGTCACTTCTTTCCAAATTTATGAATTTCCCCTCACTTTTAAAACCTTTTCAGCATTCTCCATATAGCCATCCAAGTGTTTGAGACAAAGGGAAATCCAGGTCCTTCCTTCTAATGGTCAGGATATATCTATACTTTTGAGCTGGGGGTGTAATCCCTAGCTCAAGGAAATATACTTGTGCTAGCTCTCATTGAGCTAGTGAACTAGAGCATAGCTACAGCAATGCAAGTGATGGGAGGGACTAGGTGCCCCAAGTGCATGCCTGTCCAAGACTCTAGGCATGTACTTGGGGCAGCTAGCTCATCCCACCACGTGTGCTGCCGCAGCGAGAGTCTTTTTTAGCATGCCAGCTTGATGAGAGCTAGTATGAGTACATCTACTCAAGCTGGAAATTACACCTTCCATCTTGAAGTGTAGGCATATCCTCTGTGTGTGAGTGTGCATCCACACACACGTAATATAGACCAGTGGTTCCCAAACTTGTTCCGCTGCTTGTGCAGGGAAAGCCCCTGGCAGGCTGCACCGGTTTGTTTACCTGCCGTGTCCGCAGGTTCGGACAATCGCGGCTCCCAGTGGCCGCGGTTCGCTGCTCCAGGCCAATGGGAGCTGCTGGAAGCGGCGCGGGACAAGGGACGTACTGGCTGCCGCTTCCAGCAGCTCCCATTGGCACTGGAGCACCGAACTGCGGCGCGGCCACTGGGAGCCGCCGTCGGCCGAACCTGCAGACGCGGCAGGTAAACAAACTGGTGCGGCCTGCCAGGGGCTTTCCCTGCACAAGTGGTGGAACAAGTCTGGGAACCACTGATCTAGACTATACAATGCACGATGTGGTAAAAAGGTTTCATTAGCATAAGTTTGGGATGGGCACACTACTCACAAGTAGTGAAGCCGTAAGTGAGTTATGAAAGTCACTCAAAATGAATGTGGTTAGAATGTTCTAGTCTACCACACCATCACATTATTGTACATAGGCCACATACTTTACAGGAAAGTTATTCAAGGACTATTTCTTGTGTCCTTCTAAATCCAAGTGTCTTAGCCATTATTACTAGGTATTTGTAATTACAGTAGAGTCTAGAGGGCCCAGTCAAAAACAGAGTACCGTTGTGCTAGGCACTGTAGAAACACAGACACATTCCTTGAGTTCAGCTGAATGGTTCAGAAGCTGAGGAAAATCTACTATACATTTAAAACATCTCAAACCACCATTTTTCTAGATATAAAAATGTCTCCAATTTATTGCCACTTTCAAAGATAGAAGCAAGTGCCATGTATCTCACAAGGAAGTTGAGAACCCCCATATTCTATTGCTATAAATTTCCCATTTCTAGCAGTGAAAGGCCCAGAGTTGTCATATGTTAGGCCGGTCACTGCTCCAGCACTGAATACATAGGTGCTGGAACTAGCGGTGTGGGAAGTGCTGCAGCATCTCCTGGCTTGAAGTGGTTTCCATTATACACAGGGTTTACATTTTGGTTCAATGGCTCTCAGCACCCACACTATACAAATTGTTCCAGTGCCCCTGACTGAATATTACCTATTCTGCATTTCTGGCTAGTAATTAGGGCTGCAGGGAGAGGAATTCCCTTTGTGGAAAGCAGGAGACATTTTTGTGGAAAGTTGTTTTTGAAAAACGATAGGTATTTCAAACTGCACCATAGAAATGGTCAACTTGTCTGTTTAAAGATTCCAGCAGATCTTGAGTGTTCACCAAATGGTGCCAAACCTGCAAACATTGCAAGAAGAGGTATGGTCCAGGAGCATGAATAAAAATAAAAGATATTTTTTCCAGATTTCTTTATTTATTGTCTTCCTTTAGGCATAATGAAGAATCTTCAGTTACCAATTACCATACTTAAAACAAGCTGTACAAGATAATTTAACTTGTTTTGCTGGAGTCTGGGAGTTTAACTAGCTTTCAACATATGCTAGAGAAGGCTTTAGTTGGAGGCCAAGCTACTAGTCTATTATTAGCTGATATTACTGGAGACAATTCATCTCTGAAGATTGATTTTCTAAAATGCATTTACGTCTATTAAACGAGGGCAAAAATCTATCCTGGGATACATGCATGGCTTCCAATGACTTTTGGAAAACTGTTCATCTGCCATTAGAATATATTTTTAAAAACAGAACATTACAAACTCTTTTTATCCATCACCAGACTAGTCTAGCGAAACTCAGTATTACAGAGAAAATGCATTTTGCAACTTACCAATTTTTTACATTTATATCCTCACAAACTTTTAACAAGTTAAGCTGAAGCATAATTTGTATAAATAGTCAAGAGGAAATACTGTTATTGCTGTTAATTTTTTCGCCTTGGGCTTTCATTAGCCTAATATAATGTACTAATGATTATTTTTATGGAAGTCTTTGAAAAATAAAACAGCCTCAGGTCAAAACACTGACAAGATGATACAACCCATTCTCAGTGACTAGGAACAGCTACCCAAGCAATCCACTCTCAATTAAATTGGATATTGCCTTATACATGGTAATGATGTTTCCAAGATATTCCCACCTTTTGAACACAGTATTGCTGTACTTTTACTATGGGCAGACTACTTTAACAGCTACCTAATACTATGATGGAGTACTTTAACTTCTCAAAATATGCCGGTCTTTAATGCAAATCCATCATCACAGATATTAAAAGTAAGATTAAACATTATTGTTGTCCAAAGTATTTATATTTGGTTTGCCAACACTATGGCAATAATACTTAGCTCTTACACAGCACTGGGGAAACTGAGGCACACTGGCAACATGACTTGCCCAAGATCATTTGGCAGGTTAAAGGCAGGGTAAGAACAAAATACAAGTCTTTGTCACTGAATCCACTGGAGCACATTGCCTACTCTATAATACTATTGCCAACAGGCATCTAGAATACAACCTCCCATCATAGATGATGATAGATAATTCATTAGAGTCTATCGACATAAAGCTAGCATAACTTTTATTTTAATTACCTCTTTACAGTGTCTTCCAAAATGAATATGCAAATAAGCAGTGATATTACATTGCCAAATATCTAAGTTCATAACCCCACAGAAGCAAGTCTGATCATATAAATAAGTGCTGTAAGAACTTCCTGACAATTAAATTATAGTATTTATTCTCAGAGCTGACTTCACACTACATCTGCAATTTTTACTGGGATTCCATTGAAAATCTATGGTAAAAATGTGTTTTTCCACCAAAGGATTCAACCTTAGTATTTGGGAAAATCTTGTTCTAGAATTTAGCAGTTTTGCAGGGAGAAATATTTAAGATAGAGATGCAGTACACATCTTGAATACACTGTCTACAGAGATTTTTAGAATAACTAAAAAATGGAAATAGCATGACTACTTCTGCCTTTCTGTACACTGGTAACAGAAACAATCTAAACAAAAAGCTAAATATTTAAAAATTCAGCCACACTTGCAGTAACATTTTAGAATAACCAAAGATCGATAACTGAGCCCATTATGTAAGTTTTTTTAATCAACAGCAGGAAGGATAGGTAGCATAAGAAGTTGATTTTTTACAGAAGGCTGTCGTTATTCAAGTATTTAAAATGTAGAGTTTGCACAAAGAGAGTTTGCATTAAAATGTATGCTAAAAAGGTAAATGAGACTCGGTTGTTGCATTAGGAGAGCTCTCATAATGAGGGATATGTGTGTGCTCCTGACTAACAGGTGAGGGGGAAATCTCAGCTTTTCATAGATTTATAGATTCCAAGGCCAGAAGGGGACTATTGTGATCAAACATTCTGACCTCCTGTATAACATAGGCCATAGAACGTCCCCAAAATAATTCCTAGAGCATCTCTTTTAGAAAAACACCGAATGTTGATTTAAAAATTGCCACTGACCACAACTCTTGGTAAATTGTTCCAATGGTTAATACCCCACTGTTAAAAAATGATGCCTTATTTCTGGTCTGAATTTACCTAGCTTCAACTTCCAGCTTTTGGATCATTTTATACTTTTCTCTGCTAGATTGAAGAGCCTATTATCAATTTTTTGTTTCCCAGGTAGGTACTTATAAACTGTGATCAAGTCACTCCTCGTTTTCCAATCCTTTAATCATTATCATGACTTTTCTCTGGACGCTCTCCAGTTAATCAACATCCTTCTTGAACTGTGGACACCAGAACTGGACACAGTATTCCAACAGCAGTTGCACCAGTGCCAAATACAGAGGTAAAATAACTTCTCTGCTCCTACTCGAGATCAGCCTGTTTATGCATCCAAGGATCACACTAGCTCTTCTTACAACACTGTTGCACACGGGGAGCTCATGTTTAGCTGATTATCTGCCATGACCTCTAAATATTTTTCAGAATTGCTGCTTACCATTCTGTCAGTACAGCCCACAATCTTTGTTCCTAGATGTATACATATACATTTATCCATATTAAAATGAACAGTGTTTGCTTGTTCCCCGCTTACTAGATGATCCAGATCACTAAGTATCAGAGCCTTGTCCTCTTCATTATGTACCACTCCCCTAATTTTTGTGTCATCTGCAAACTTAATTAGTGGTGATTTTATGTTTGCTTCCAGACCATTAGAAATATGTTAAATACCATAGGGCCAAGAACTGACCCCTGAGGGGACCCCATTGGAAACATATCTGCTCAATGATGATTCTCCATTTACAATTCTATTTGAGACCTATCGGTTTGCCAGCTTTTAATCCATTTAATGAGTGTCAGGTTAATTTTATATTGTTCTAATTTTTTAAGCAAAACGTTGTGTGGTATCAAATGAAATGCCCTACAGAAGTCTAAATATATTACATCAACATTATTACTTTTATCAACAATTTTTTTAATCTTATCAGGACAAGAGATCAAGTTAGTTTGACAGGATCTATTTTCCATAACCTCACTGATTTGCATGAATTATATTACCTTCCTTTCAACCTTCATTAATAGAGGCCTGTATCAGTCATTCCATTATTATTCCTGGGATCAGTGTCAGACTGACAAGCCTGTAATTACCTGGATTTTCCATTTATAGTGTTCCAAAACTTATTGAAAATCAGCATTAATGATCCTGCGAGCTCCTCAGCCAGCTCTTTTAATAACTCTTGGGTGCAGGTTATTTGGACTTGCTGATTTATAAATGTCTAACTTTAGTAGCTGCTGATTAACACCATCCTTGGAAAGCAGCATGTATTTCCCCCCTACCTGTCCCTGTTCCCTCCAGAGATGCTAGTTCCAGCAACATCACTTTCCTGGAGGAGGCCATGGGCCACATCCTCAGGTGGTGTAAATCATTGTAGCTCCACTGAAGCCAATGAGGAGGATCTGGCCCATTGTGGAGATTCCTGGAGAGAGGGGAAGCTACATGAGAAATGCTCTTTACACCCTTTCCCTTGCTTTGTGCCCTCACAAAGGGCTAGACATAGTTGAACCCATCATGTGAATACCACATAACTGACCCAGATAAACCATTCCTATCAAATCAGGACTGAATTTAACACAAACGAAAACAGAGATAACAACAAGGAGTTCTTGTGGCACCTTAGAGATGAACAAATGTATTTGGGCATAAGCTTTCCTGGGCTAAAACCCACTTCATCAGATGCACGGCGTGAAAAATACAGTCAGCAGTATATATATTACAGCACATGAAAAGATGGGAGTTGCCTTACCAAGTGAGGGGTCAGTGCTAATGAGGCCAATTCAATCAAGGTGGAAGCGGCCTATTGAATTGAATTGGCCTCGTTAGCACTGACCCCCCACTTGGTAAGGCAACTCCCATCTCCCATCTTTTCATGTGCTGTAATATATATACTGCTGACTGTATTTTTCATGCCATGCATCTGATGAAGTGGGTTTTAGCCCATGAAAGCTTATGCCCAAATACATTTGTTAGTCTCTAAGGTGCCATGAAGACTCCTCGTTGTTTTTGCTGATACAGACTAACATGGCTACCACTCTAAAAACAGAGATATTATAAAACACTTTGATTCAAATTCTGCTTTTCATTACACCTGTCAATAGAGTTGCTCAGGTACATCCAAGAGCAAACTCTTATTGCAGAAGCTTTGCAATATAGTCATTTTAAACAGCACATATTCTTGTACATTGTAGGCCCTTTTCTGATATAAATGGGTATCAAAGGCTTACTTAAATCTGGACTGTGGAACATTTGTAAAGCAAACACTTCATGCATGATTAATCTTTTCAGGAAACAATTTTGCCATTCAGTTTAGCCAAGACTCCAGCAGAGGGAGCAGAGCAGAACAAATAATTAGCGTAAAAAAGAAAGTAAAGATCAAAGATCAGATAAAACACACAGAGTTCTGAATTAATCTGACAGGTACCTGACATTTTATTTTAGGTGCCAAGATTTTAGCACTCTGCTTTTTCTAAGTATCAAATGCATGATGCTTACTGTCATAAAATCATCCATTTCCGTTCAGATCTGCTACATGGCTGTTCACTTGAAGTTGATAACTCAACATGGTAGGCAATAATTATCAGGGTATGTTACAAAAATACCCTGGGGTGTCAATCATTTATTGTACTTAGCTAATATATTACAAGGCTTAAATAGTGGAATATTGTAACACACAGTAGCAGGCAGAGCCGATTAAGTGAGAAAAGAATGAGATTTGTTCCTCAAGTAGTATTTAGTATTATTTTTTAAAATAGTATTTATATAATTTGTATTTCTGCCTTTCTAAATAAAATATACTTCTCAAGCAGCACAGAATCCCTATTTCTCCTGTTCAAATGTATAGAGTGACCTCTAAGAGCATAAGAGCAGCCATACTGGATCAGACCAAAGGTCCATCTAGCCCAGTGTCCTGTCTTCCGACAGTGGCCAATGCCCGGTGCCCCAGAGGGAATAAACAGAACAGGTAATCTTCAAGTGATCCATTCCTGTCGCCCATTCCCAGCTTCTGGCAAACAGAGGTTAGGGACACCATCCCTGCCCATCCTGGCTAATAGCCATTGATGGACCTATACTCCATGAATTTATCTAGTTCTTTTTAAACCCTGTTATAGACTTGACCTTCACAACATCCTCTGGCAAGGAGTTCCACAGGTTGACTGTGCACTGTGTGAAAAAATACTTCCTTCTGTTTGTTTTAAACCTGCTGCCTATTAATTTCATTTGGTGGACCCTAGTTCTTGTGTTATGTGAAGGAGCAAACAACACTACCTTATTTACTTTCTCCACACCAGTCATGATTTTATAGACCTCTAACATATTCCCCCTTAGCCGTCTCTTTTCCAAGATGAAAAGTCTCAGTCTTATTAATCTCTCCTCATATGGAAGCTGTTCCATACTCCTAATAAATTTTGAGATGGGGCAACCATATCTGCATGCAGTATTCAAGATGTGGGCGTACCGTGGATTTTTATAGAGGCAGTATGATATTTTCTGTCTTATTATCTATACCTTTCTTAATGATTCCCAACATTCTGTTTGCTCTTTTGACTGCTGCTGTACATTGAGTGGATGTTTCCAGAGAACTATCCACAATGACTCCAAGATCTCTTTCTTGAGTGGTAACAGCTAATTTGGACCCCATCATTTTATATGTATAGTTGGGATTATGTTTTCCAATGTGCATTACTTTGCATTTATCGAGATAGAGTTTCATCTGACATTTTGTTGCCCAGTCACTCTGTTTTGAGAGATCCTTTTGTAGCTCTTTGCAGTCTGCCTGGGTCTTAACTATCTTAAGTAGTTTTCAGAGTAATAGCCGTGTTAGTCTGTCTTTGCAAAAAGAAAAGGAGTACTTGTGGCACCTTAGAGACTAACCAATTTATTTGAGCATGAGCTTTTGTGAGCTACAGCATCCGATGAAGTGAGCTGTAGCTCACAAAAGCTCATGCTCAAATAAATTGGTTAGTCTCTAAGGTGCCACAAGTACTCCTTTTCTTTAAGTAGTTTTGTATCATCTGCTACTTTTGCCACCTCACTGTTTACCCCTTTTTTCAGATCATTTATGAATATGGTGAATAGGACTGGGCACAGTACAGACCTCTGGGGGACACCACTATTTACCTCTCTCCATTCTGAAAACTGACCATTTATTCCTACCCTTTGTTTCCTATCTTTTAGCCAGTTACCAATCCATGAGAGAACCTTCCCTCTTATCCCATGACTGCTTACTTTGCTTGAGAGCCTTTGGTGAGGGACCTTGTCAAAGGCTTTCTGAAAATCTAAGTATACTATATCCACTGGATCCCCCTTGTCCCCATGCTTGTTGACCCTCTCAAAGAATTCTAGTAGATTGGTGAGGCATAATTTCCCTTTACTATAGCCATGTTGACTCTTCCCCCAACAAATTATGTTCATCTACGTGTCTGATAATTTTGTTCTTATAGTTTCAACCAGTTTGCCCAGTACTGAAGTCAGACTTACCGGCCTGTAATTGCTGGGGTCACCTATGGAGTCCTTTTTAAAAATTGGCGTCACATTAGCTATCCTCCAGCCGTTTGATACAGAAGCTGATTTAAATGATAGGTTACAGACGACAGTTAGTAGTTCTGCAATTTCACTTTTGAGTTCCTTCAGAACTCTTGGGTGAATACATCTGGTCCTGGTGACTTATTACTGTTTGGTTTATCAATTTGTTCCAAAACCACCTCTAATGACACCTCAATCTGGGACAGTTCCTCAGATTTGTCACCTAAAAAGAATGGCTCAGGTTTGGGAATCTTCCTCACATCCTCAACTATGAAGACCGATGCAAAGAATTCATTTAGTTTCTCCACAATGGCCTTATCATCCTTAAGTGCGTCTTTAGCATCTCGATTGTCCAGCAGCCCCACTGGCTGTTTAGCAGGCTTTCTGCTTCTGATGAATGTAAAAAAATTTTTGCTATTAGTTTCTGGCTAGCTGTTCTTCAAATTCTTTTTTGGCCTTCCTAATTATATTTTTACACTTCATTTGCCAGAGTTTATGCTCCTATCTATTTTCCTCATTAGAATGTAACCTCCCTTTTGAAAGGATGCCTTTTTGCCTCTCACTGCTTCTTTTACTTTATTGTTTAGCCAGGGTAGCTCTTTTTTTGGTTCTCTTACTATATTTTTTAATTTGGTGTATACATTTAAGTTGAGCCTCTATTATGGTGTCTTTAAAAAGTTTCCATGTGGCTTGCAGGGTTTTTACTTTTGGTGCTGTACCTTTTAATTTCGGTTTAGCTAACCTCTTAATTTTTGTGTAGTTTCCCTTTCTGAAATTAAATGCTAGTGTTGGTCCGGTATAGTGTCTTCCCCGCCACAGGAAGATTAAATTTAATTATGTTATGGTGACTATTAGCAAGCAGGAAAACAAGTACCCTTTATTATGAGGTATACAGAAGGCTTGAATATTTTTGTTTGTTTGTGTTTTGTGGCTGTTTTTGACATTAAAATATCAGGTCTTGTATAGTCTGTTTTTGCCAGAGGTCTGGAGAAACAGTAGGCATTCATAAGTGATGAGACAGAGTAAAAATTTATAGATTCTAAAGCCACAAGGATTACGGTGATGATCTAGTCTGACCTCCTGCATGATACAGGACATAGAATTTTCACAAAATAATTCCTGTTTGAACTGAAGCATAGGTTTTAGAGAAACATCAAATCTTGATTTACAAATTGCCAGTGATGGAGAATCCAGCCACAGCCCTCTGTAAATTGTCTGAAGGTTAATTACCCTCACTATTAAAAAAAGTATGCATTATTTCCATTCTGAATTTGTCCAGCTTAAACTTCCAGCCATTGTATTGTCTTATACCTTTGTCTGCTAGACTGAAGAGCCCATTATTAAATATTTGTTCATCATGTATGCACTTATAAACAGTGACCAAGGCACCTCTTAACCTTCTCTTTATTAAGCTAAATAAACAGTCTCTCACTGTAAGACATGTTTTCCATTCCTTTCACCATTCTCATAGCTCTTCTCTGAATCCTCTCCAAGTTGTCAATATCTTCTTGAATTGTGAGCACCAGAACTGGACACACTCTTTCTGAAGCAGTTGCACCAGTGCCAAACACAGAGATAATATTCCCTCCCTACTCCTACTTGAGTCAGCTAAAATTCCTTCTGCTCACAATTTCTCAGGTTTCAGAAAGTATAAAACTCTTCGTGTTTTGGTTGTTTTTGTTAACATCCATTTCACTCAAGCTCCTGGCAAAGATTTAGGGGAAAAAATTATTGTGAAAGAACCAACACCTTTGTCCACTTTAGAATTTTTGGGCCCAACTCTTGTCTCACACCAAGTTTACAGCAGGTTGAGTCCAGTGAATTAATTGAAGCTACTCTTAGTTTCTGTTGCTTTAAATGAGGAGAGAATCCAGTAAGGGAAGAATATCTCAGAGAATACAAACACTATGAGCTACCCAGAAGAGAATCCAAGATTTGTCTGCAAATACTGGAAGGATTAAAACAAAGATCTAAAAGTTGTAAATAGCTTGTTTCCTAAATTGCACATTATAGGCCAAATTAACTCTGTCTTCAGTTACACTGGTGACTGGGCTAATTATGCACAACACAACTGCATAGTATGAGCCAGATTTTGGCTTCAGTTACACCCATACATGCCCAATAACTTCATTGTGGTTGCATGGGTGTAACTGAGTGTGGAATTTGTTCAAATTCAAAATTAAATTAAACCTGTGCACCTTATTCTACCTATCTGGCTTTCATGTTGCTATTGCAGCACAATTTGGAAAGCTAAAAAGGGAAATAATTTGGATGGCATTCACTATAGACAAACTCAAAAAAGTGACATTATCAGGTTACAACCTTTCCCCACTTTAGATCAGGAATTCTAAGTTGGGTGAAATCCTGGTCCTTTTGAAGGCAATGGAAAAACTCTCATTGACTTCAATAGGATCAAGATTTCACACCTTACATCAGAGGTGGGCAAACTATGGCCCACGGGCCACATCTGCCCGGCCCCTGAGCTCCTGGCCTGGGAGGCTAGTCCCTGGCCCCTCCCCCGCAGTCTCAGCTCACTACGCTGCTGGCGCAATGCTCTGGGCGGCGAGCTCTTGACAGGCAGCGCAGCTCTTGACAGGCGGCGAGCTCTTGACAGACAGCGCAGCCAGGCGGCGCGGCTGTCTGTCCTGGTGCAGCTGCGCCTCCAGCCACCGGTGCTCCAGAAAGCGCGGTAAGGGGGCAGGGAGGGTTGGATAGGGGTTGGGGTGGTCAGAGGGTGGGGAACAGGGGGGTTGAATGGGGGCAGGGGTCCCTGGGGGGCAGTCAGGAAGGGGGGGGTTGGATGAGGGAGCGGGGGGTCCAAGGATGGTCAGGGAGGGATGGATGGATGGATGGAGCAGGGGTTCCAGGGGGGCTGTGAGGGGGAAAGAAGCAGGGGGGGCACATCTGGCTGTTTGGGGAGGCACAGCCTCCCCTAACCAGCCCTCCATACAATTTCAGAAACCCGATGTGGCTCTCAGGCCAAAAAAAGTTTGCCCGCCCCTGCCTTACATACATAATTCCTATTTTTCTATTTCAAAGGTGCTTTCAATATGATCTTGACTAGTCTCATTTATATCCTTCCATTTACCATACTTTCCTTTTTCTCTTATATTGAAACTTCTTGATGGGTTTTATTTAATTTTTAAGAGCAGTTTCTTACTATGATTTTATTGTATTTTATCGTATTTTATTATATTGTACAGTATCCTGTGAGTTTCGGCAGGGGGTCGGATGCTTTATATTGCAAACATTATCCTTATAGTCAGGGTTATTCAGTTGGCCATCTTTGCATAATGGCTTTGCTGGACTAATTCTTTACACATTCTTCTCTTTATTTTGTGGTCAACTGAACATTTGAAACTTGTCTTCAGACTTATGGAGGCCCAATCTTGCCATCACGCTGCCTGAACAATTTCCACTGATGTCAGCGGATGCTTGTTCTGCTCAAAATATGGTAGGCTGTAAAGATCTTCTAGTCTCATGCTGTCCAACAGCCTATTCAAGCACTTTATATACAGGTCTTAATATACACCAGAACCACATTCTTAATCTTACACTGAAAACATTTTAGGCATTTTCTGCACAGTTTTTGTACCAGTATAACTATATCAGTTAGGGAGATGAATTTTTTTTTTAACCAATATAGTGGTACCAGATACTAGTATGGATGTAGTCATTCCAGTATAGAAACCTTGATATCGACAAAGCTTATTCCCCTCCTCGTATGGCAATAAGCTATACAGGTATAGTTGAAATGATAAAACTTTTGAGCGCAACAAAATACTCCTTAAGTATTCCTATTGAGATCAACAGCCTTGTGAAGTAAGCTACTCTTCAGTGTGAGTGACGGTGGCAGAATCGGACTCTCAGGGTATATGTACATAGCAAAGAAAAACCAGCGGCTGGCCTGTGCCAGCCAACTTGGGCTCGCGGGGCTCAGGCTGCAGGGCTGTTACACGGCTGGGTAGACTTCTGGGCTCAGGGTGAAGCCTGGGCTCTAGGACCCTGCTGGGTCGGAGGGTCCCTGAGCTTGGGTTCCAGCCCAAGCCCGAAAGTCTGCAGGGCAGTGAAACAGGCCCGCAAGCCTGAGTCAGCAGGCACCAGGCAGCTGCTGGTTTTTTCTTTGCTGTGTAGACATACCGCCTATGTCAATAGTCTGTGTTTGTCTTCTCTTATGCACAAAGTTTATTTAACCCACTTTTTATCAACCTCATTCCTGTGGATGGTAAGCCACCGCTTTTTCTGTGGTTCTTTAAATGATCAAAAGGAAAATCTTTCCAGACAGGTAATTAAATTCAGCTGTTCAGTCAAATCCAAGACTATGTCTTCGCTTCAGGTCTTAAATATCAGTGTTGTGTCTTGCTGGAGATAATGTACTGTAATATTACAAGACACTAATAGTTTGGTATTTAAGACAAACAAAAATATTTTGCACATTAAAGCTGTCACTGCCAAATTGCCTTTATACATTTACTACATCACCTCTATGCATAAACTTCTCTTCCCTACTGCACCTGTCTGTTCCATTTTCTTGAACAAATAGTAAAATGAAATTTCCAAGGCTCCTCTTCTTCACTTTAGCTGTTCAAAGTGCTTTAAAAATGCAGGTCAATATCAAAAGCCCCATTCTTTTGATGAGGAAACTAATGCACAGAAACTTGCAACTTGTCACACAAGTAGTCACTGTCAGAGCTAGGAATAGAATGGAGGATGAAATCCTGGCTCCTTTGAAGTCAATGGTAGAACTCCCATTGACTGCATTCGGGCCAAGATTTCACCTCAGGCGTCTTGACTCTCCATGCCATGCTCTATCTGCTGGTCTATATTTCTTCATGCTAGAATAGCAGTTTATAATCTGAGAATTTGTGTCCTCATACTTAAAAAGAACGGGAGTACTTGTGGCACCTTAGAGACTAACAAATTTATTACAGCATAAGCTTTCACTACTATATGTTCCATTCTATGCATTCGATGAAGTGGGCTGTAGCCCACGAAAGCTTATGCTCTAATAAATTTGTTAGTCTCTAAGGTGCCACAAGTACTCCTGTTCTTTTTGCAGATACAGACTAACACGGCTGCTACTCTAAAACCTGTCCTATTACTTGTGTGCATCTGCAAATAACACTGTGTGACCTACTTAATGTAGCCTTGTAGAAGTTTGTGGAGCCATTTTTTGGCACATAATGGCAGCCCTTGTTGTTGTTTTAAATCACTGAGTTAAAGAAGGAATTCAGTTTCATTTTGGTCAGCTGGGGAATGGAAGTTAGGTGGAGCTGAAAACATCAACTATATGAAACTGAAGGCTAAATTCTGGCATGATTTGTGCCACACTGGTAACTAATAAAAGGCTTACCTAGCCTGCGGAAGGGCAGGTAGCACAAATGTGTGCACTAACACCTGACACAAATGCTGCTGACCTCAAAATTACCCAAGTTAAACTTCTTTAACCAAAAGACAAAGTGATATTTAGTCCAGAAAATCTTTGTCTGAAACTTTTTCTAATTTAATCTGATAACAGCCATTTTTGAAAGAAGGTTCTGGGGTTCGATGGTGAAATTCAATAAATCAGAGAAAGAGTCAGGGCATAAAAAAGTGTTTTAAAATGGGATGTGGAAAGAAGGAGACAGAATTATTTTTAATTAAAAAAAATCAATTTTCAGGTGTTTCTTTTTCACACAACATAACATACCAGATAAGCAACCTTTTCACAGAAGCCAAAGTAAAAGAAGATGGATGCTGGCAGTACAAGCAAATGGTAAACAAGTTAAGGAATATTTTCTGGTCAATTTTCCAAATTCAATAAAATCTTCAACAAACTTTTATTTTGCCATTTCCAGCTCCCATATTAAAAATCTATTAGGAGAAAGTCTACTGAAAGGCTGACCATGAGCAAAAAAGCTTTTTCTGGAAACAGTTCTGTTCAGTTCTCATGGCTGAACAAAAGCAGATTGGCACATTCAGTTTCATACAAAATGTCTTTTAAAGGGGCCTTACCCTACCCTTTTCCATAGCCACGCGTTTCAGGGTCCTATGGGCTGAAGAGAGCCAGTGAAAGATTTGAAGGGGGTAAAAAAAAAAAAAACAACACAACACAACAAAAAAAAAAAACCCACCACCACCACAACAGAGGCTACCATGGAGATCCTTCAAAGAGTTCTTCTATAGTGGGAGGATTTCCCTTTAAATCCTTTTCAATAGCATATTGATGGTTTGAAAGCTTAAATGGCATTTGTCAACCAACAGTAAATCTTTAAAACTGTTTCTGCAAATAGCCCAACTCTGAGTCTCAGCTTTTCCCATTAATCTGTACGTAAGGCCACTGAAGACTTTTTCAGAGCTTAGATAATGCCTGGATTAAAAGGTCCATTCAGAAGGGAAAGCTTTAGCATTCACCTTGTGTACATAGCCATTTCACCAGTAGTATTCATGGGTTGTTATTTCAACTCTGCATTTGTCCTGCAAACAAGACATTTTGCCACAAAGGCTTGGTAGAGACATTCTTTAGTGAATTACTGAAACCTAGCTCCTCTATTTGTCATGGCTTGTTATTTTTATCAAGTGCAATCAGTTCAAATAGGAACCCTAGATTGACAACTTTACAATTATGTTATTAGAAAAGAGAAAAGTACGTTTCTTTTACTTCAACAATGATGCTGATTAAAGTACAACTTGATTGTTTTACATAATGAAACACTATCTTACATTCCCCTTAATCAGATGCCAGTGAACTGTTCTGTTAGTTTTATATTGAATGTAATTTAAAAACTTTTACAATAATCATCATTTATCCACATTTTCTCTTCTTGGCTTCTTATTAAAAGGTGAAAGTCCATAGTATAGTTTAGACATTTACCAGACTTAATATTTTATAACAGGTTGCATCATTTTTATATTTTCCAATTTTTACACATCAGAGAAATATATTTTTCTTAAATTCCCCCAATCCAAATAAACAGACAAGCAACCCCTCCTCCCCCTCCACACACACATTTGCACCTATTAGGGTTGTTCTTACATCTCTTTAATGTTTGTGTTCTCTCCCTTCTCCCTTTCAGGAATTCAGGCTTGGATTCTCCTTCACCATATCTGAGTTGTACCAAAATATTGTCCAGCCAAAGTCCAAAGGATAGTCCTTCTGTTTATTCTGGGGATCTCCATTCTTCTCCTACTCTGTGAACCCGTTCTCATCTACAGGCAGCCTTGGTCACAGCACTCTGCCTTCACTGCAAGGGAGGGTGCACAAGTCCACTCCCCTTGCCCACAGAGGACACTGGATTTTCAGGCAGGAGGCAATCATATGAAAAAAGTAGCTCTGAAGTCAGAGATCTGAGCTATCCCACTGGGAACCTAACATTTTATTAAGTTATTATTATTAATTATTAGATACAATATTGTATTAGAAATTTTCTCATATGAATAAATGAGAGAAAAGAGGATGAGAAAAGGAGGAAAAGAAAATCTGATAGAGAAAACTTTATACAAATTTACAATGGCTTTCTGTGGAGAACAGTACTAAAATATTTTGCATATTAAGAGCAATTGCACTACCTGTAAAAATAAAAAAATATAACATTCAAACCAAAATCCAAATATCTTCAGGTCTTATTGTTCATTGAGTCTCCCCTAGTAGACTATTTTCTCCACGCTCCTCAGTTCATGAAGATTGACATAAAAACACCACAGGAAACAGACTGGTGAGATTTTCAGCGCATCCTTCTTTCATGCTATACAGAACCTCTCCTTCCCCATAATACAGCCAAAAAGAGACAAGTCTTGTAGTGGATTTATATTTACACCTGGAATCATGTAAATTCTAGTCCACAATCCTTTCCTGCTCCCTACTCAACAGAAAAAAACCCCTCCTATTGACTTCAACAGTAGAGGATCACACCCAGATAGGACATAATTGCATCTGCTCTTTTTGCCTCTATGTTATTGTCAACATGTACCCAATTTGCGCTCTGCTGTTACTGCAAGGCCTTATTATGCTTTAAAAAGTGTTAGTTTCATACTAGAAAACTCTCCATGATTTGGATCCAGATTCTTTCAGAGACCTCCCTCCTCCTCATACTTTTGACAATTGATCCTCAGGGGCGCTGCAGCTGACTGCATTGCCAATGGCATTACATGGCACGTTTGCTAGACTGGGCTCTATATTAGTAAGGCTTGGGGTGGGAAAGGAGGCAGATGGTTTCAATGGAGACCAATGGAGGAAGAAACTTCTTCCTTCCTTCCCCTCATCACTCTAGTCTGAGTAATGGCATTTAGAGCACATTGCAAAGCCTAGTTATTTATTCAGGCCTTTCCTTGGGTGAGGGAAGTTATCTTCCTTTCTGTGGGACAGTGGGAAGGTCTCTTCATGTCAACAAGTCAGTTCACTTTATTTGTGGTTTGTATTAAGGTTTATTTGATGTAAGTTATCTTAGAGACACAGAATAGGCAGTAAGGGCAACATTTTCAAAGGTTCTTAAAATCCCATTGAAAATTAATGGGACGTACGCATCTAAATCATTTAGACACTTTTTGAAAAATTTTCCCTCTGTACACTGGAAAAATATAAGAGTCTCCTTTGCTGCAGATTATTTTCTAACATGCAACTGTCATTGTCATTAATCCCATTTTGTTGTCAGAAACATGACTGAATGGTTAGTGGAAGTCCTGAGTCTTAGATTCTATTCCCAACTCAGACACACACACACATCCTGGGTTTGCCTACTCGGCAAGCAGAAACCTGCAGCCAAGTGTGTCAAAGCGTGGACCCACAGACTCAGGAACATGGGGCTCATGGTATGGTGATAAAAATAGCTGTGTAAATGTTTGGGCTTGGACTGGAGCTTGGGCTTTGGACCGGAGCTCTAGCTGCCATGTAGATGTACCCATGGTGTCTTTCTTTACCCATCAAATCAATAACACTGGTCTAGTAATATGTATTTCTCAGTGGTGTTGGGAGACTTAATTACTCAGATGTGTGTCAAACACTCTGAGATCCACAATGGAATAGCACAATAGAAGTACAAAGTGCCATTACTAAGGCTGCATTATTGCACAGCTATTACAGGACATGGATTGCTGGATTGACATGAGAGTGTTTTCCTTTCTTTTATATATCCATGGACATTTAACATTTTGGGATTTTTCTTTGTGGGTAGGTGATAGCAGCAGCTGAACCAGTTTTGCTGAGAAACTTGAGAGCTGCTTGGTTAAAACTTGGGGCTGGATGGAAGGAGGCTAAGCGTAAATAGGAACTCTCATAATTAGGGTGAGTGTTTTGTTGTTGGGATAGTTACAAATCCTGTAATTTCTCTGTTTTCTAGAAGAAAAATCCTGGGTATAGAAAGCTGGTTTAAAAGGGGTCCATACCAAGCTGAAGGAGAGACAACTGAAGCGCTCTCCCTTCCCTCTTGGATTTGAGTATCCACAGTTGTGGAGAGCCAGGCCAGATCCTTGTCCTATCTTCCAGTGCTATGGTGAACAGGGTGAAAAGTTAATTTAGCTCAAAGCTGCAGCATAGATCAGCTGTATCTTCCACAAGGAATATCGGGGGACAATCCTGCACGCCCACAATGGAACAATTTGGCAGGAAACTCTGTTAGGGGAAACTTGTGGAACCTTCCTCCCTTCCCATAGCTGGAGCTTTTGATCTGGCACAAAGTAATTATGCTCAAATCAACTCTTCTTTAATAATAATCAAAATCATATTTTGCTCTTATATAGTGCTTTTTGTCCATAGATCTCAAAACACTTTTCAAAAGGAGGTAAGTATCATTATATAGATGGCAAAACAGAGGCAAAGTGACTTGCCCAAGGACACCTAGCAGAGCAGTGGCAGAGCTGGGAACACAATCCAGGTCTCCTGAGTCCCAGTCCAATGTGCTACCCACTAGGTTATGCTTATTTATGATTAATGCAAATGATAAGTAAACCCAGGTTTAAACACAGATCACTGTGGCATCCTAGTGGAGACTTTACCTTTCTTTTATAGCTTTTCAGTCAGCTTCCACCACCTGTGACCATACTCTCACATTGAAGCTAATGTAGTTTTGGCAGCTAATATAATGTGTGTATATATTAGGGCTGTCAATTAATCACAATTAACTCACGCAATTAACTCAAAAAATTAATCGTGATTAAAAAAATTAATCGCAGTTTTAATCGCACTGTTAAGTGATAGAATATCAAGTGAAATGTATTCGATATTTTTGGATGTTTTTCTACATTTTCAAATATATTGATTTCAATGACAACATAGAATACAAAGTATACAGTGCTCACTTAATTATTACAATTTTTGATTATCATTTTTAGAGTGCAAATATTAGTAAACAAAAGAAATAGTATTTTTCAATTTACCTCATACAAGTACTGTAGTGCAATCTCTTTATCGTGAAAAGTGCAATTAAAATGTGATTTTTTTTGCTACATAACTGCACTCAAAAACAAAACAATGTAAAACTTTAGAACCTACAAGTCCACTCAGTGCTACTTCTTGTTCAGCCAATCGTGAAGACAAACAAGTTTGTTTACATTTATGGGACATAATGCTGCCTGCTTATTATTTACAATGTAACCTGAAAGTGAGAACAGGCTTTCACATGGCACTTTTGTAGCTGGCATTAACAGGCCAGATATGCTAAACTTTCGTATGCCCCTTCATGCTTCGGCCATCATTCCAGAGGACACGCTTCCATCCAACGCTCATTAAAAAAATAATGCGTTAATTAGATTAGTGACTGAACTCTTTGGGGGAGAACTGTACGTCTCCTTCTCTGTTTTACCCACATTCTGCCATATATTTCACGTTATAGCAGTCTCGGATGATGACCAGCACATGTTGTCTGTTTTAAGAACACTTTCACTGCAGATTTGATAAAACTCAAAGAATGTACCAATGTGAGATTTCTAAAGATAGCTATGGCACTCTACCCAAGGTTTAAGAATCTGAAGTGCCTTTCAAAATCTGAGAAGGATGAGGCGTGCAGCATGCTTTCAGAAGTCCTAAAAGAGCAACACTCCATTTTGCGGAAACTACAGAACTCGAACCACCATAAAAGAAAATCAACCTTTTGCTGGTGGCATCTATCTCAGATGATGAAAATGAACATGTGTCGGTTCGCATTGCTTTGGACCGTTATTGAGCAGAACCTGTCATCAGCATGGATGCATATCCTTTGGAATGGTGGTTGAAGCATGAAGGGACATAAGAATCTTTAGGGCATTTGGCATGTAAATATTTTGTGACGCTGCTACAACAGTGCCACAGGAATGCCTATTCTCACTTTCAGGTGACATTGTAAACAAGAAGCAGGCAGCATTATCTCCTGCAAATGTAAAAAACTTGTTTGTCTGAGCGATTGTAATAAAAATAAATATATATTGCACACTGTACACTTTGTGTTCTGTGTTGTAATTGAAATCAATATATTTGAAAATGTAGAAAACATCAAAAATATTTAAATAAATGTTTATTCTATTCTTATTTAACAGCGCAATTAATCGTGATTTTTAATTGCTTGACAAACTCTGTGTGTGTGTGTGTGTGTGTATAAACAAACAAATGTTAAAATCTCAAATTTCCATATTTTAGGAGGTAGAAACAAGGCTGGAGAACCTGTTATCTCATAGTCTCAGAGATTTCAAAAAGTCAGACCATCATGATCATCTAGTCTGACCTCCTGCACCTTACAGGCCACAGAACCTCTCACAACCATTCCTGTAAAAGACCCCTAACTGACCTCTGGCTGAGTTACTGAAGTCCTCCAGTTTAAGGAGGATATCGTACTGGAACATATTTCTCCACTAAAAATACTGTCCAATATGTCTTGCTAGCAGGGGAAATTTATTCTGCAAACTCTGTCAGTGCTTGGAAGTTTTTATTTTTGAAGAGCAATGTTTGTGATATAGAGCATATGCCCCTTTCTATGCATCCACACCATAAAATATTTTCCCACCTATCTATAATGACTGCTTTTTTTCCCCAGAGGGGGCTTCTCTGTCTAGTCTCTCTCTGGATTTTAACAGTTCTTACCACAAGGTAACCCCAATCCTGATTAGAGCTCCCCGCTACAATATAACCACAATACAAATAATGAATACAGCCCTTAGTTATCTGATTTTTAAATATGATCTTTTCATTACAAAACTTGCCTAACATCTATCCGCTTTTTAGGACAATTCAGGAAGTCAAGAAAAATACCATATCCAGCCACAGAGCATTTTTAGTAGGTAGAATAGAATTAGCCAAACTGAAATGCTCTGCAGGACACAGGCTTAACATCCCTATTCTTTTCATAAAGGTCATGAGAACTTTGAACAAAAGTTACATCCCCTCTGAATCCCAGGTGAATTCCAAAATAACCTCAGGTAGGAAATGGTGACAGAAAATCTTCTCTGGGGCAGTAAAGTGCTATTGGAGGAACTGTTGGTTTAGTGTCTCTGAGATTTCATTCATTTTATTTATTAGTAAATCAGTTTTTAAAGTGCTTTGGGATTCTTCTGGATGAGAGGTACTATCTAAAGCATAGTTTAAACTGGACATTGATCCCTGATTCAAATGTATACATTAATTTACTAAGTATAGTGAGAATAAAGGTTTGTGGAGTAGGGAAGTTACCCTTGTTAAACATTTACCATTCAATTTCAAGTCTTGATTGCATATTAGTAGTAGTATCACATGAATACCTAAAAGTCCCCACTGATATCAGTACTGGATTACTATACTCTATTATCAGTACTAATTATTGTACAAAACAGTAAAAGACAGACCCTGCTCCAAAGAGCTTACTAGCTAAGTAGACACACAAAGAGAAGGGAAGTCATTCAGCAAATCAATGGCATGGCTGAGATTCGAACCAAGGTCTCCTGAGTCCCAATCTAGTGCACCATCAACTAAAGGACAGTACCTCACCTTTGAGATACCCTCTCTACTATGGGCCTTCATAAATCATGTTGAAGGAAATGATGGTTAAAAGCTATACCAACCAATACAGGAATTTCCACTAAAAGTACAATTCAGAGACTGCTTGTCTTTGATAATAGCTGTACAATCAGTGACAAAGCAAATGTTCAACATATCATTGACAGAGTACTAGTCAACTGTGACCAAACATCAAAAATGACATGACTAAATATCTATTAAAGGCAAAATGTAAAAGCTATTTAATTTTAAACTATTTAAGATGGCAAATAAATAATTGCAAATTCATTTAAAACATAAATGTAAGACTTAAAAAAAAATAGGGCCTGATCCTGCATCCTTTACTCATGCTAGTTATGGGATTTATGTGGGAATTATTTGCATACTTACGGGTTGCAGAATTGTGTCCTAGCAGTTTATCATATATCAACAATTTAATGAGTTTATAGTGAAATAAAATCTTGTACTTTAAAACTTCTCACCCAAAGCTCATGGCTAAAGAGGGAGTTGGAGGGGTCAAGGAGAAAAGAAATTACTGCTCCCAAAGGGCATACTTAAGGCTTCATCCTATAGTGCAAACATTAGAGTGTTTAAAGTCAGATGTCTACTCAGATAGTTCATTATACAGCTTTTACACTATAGAGCAACAAATTAATAGCATCCAACAATGATGGCCATATACACTTACAACCTATGTATGTATGACTTACTGGCAGATTCCAATTAACAAACTAATTATCCAAAAGAAACTTATGATGAACAACATTAAACTACCATTAGGAAAATTAAACATAAAAAATACCTCTCCATGTTATGTTATGTAAAGCTAAAGTATGGTATCTCCATAAACAAGAACAGAACCTGAATACACTAAAACAGATGATAAATTACTCTTCAGAAACTTTGTTTTATTTGCACAGTATTATAGATCAAGCTTTACAATAGCAGCCCAACACATGGAACTACCTTTAGTCAGGGCCTCTCTTCTATGCCACCATCCTATTTTCAACTAACAAGCACGCAGATGAGCCAAAAACATGTACTTTGCTCCCACCATTACAATTCCTGCTCTCCTTTTCTTTACCCTTTTCAAAAACATAAAAGCATTGGATTGCTAATTACTTTTATCCAGCCCATAGGAAAATTAGTTTATCTTCCTGATCAAAGCAAATTAGGCAGATCATGGCTGATGAGAATGCAACAGTAAAATCTCCACACTTTCTATTCCACCCCCTTTTCTCTCAGAAATAGGGCCTGTGTCAAATATGTAGGTATTTCCCACGGCCAGTCTGGACTCTGTTTCCAACAGGCACTGGGGCTGGGACAATGGTTCCTACACAGACACTAAAGTTCTTTAGTTCAGTCATTGTGCAAGAAAAGAACTGGTAACCCCTTAGCTAGCATTTGATGAAACATCTAGATTTACATATTTTCCTAATTGCATTTTTTGAACGTGAGTGAGATTTATCTCACCAGAGTTAAATGCCTCCTTTATTCCACTATCCAAGGCAAAATACAAGTCCACGCTCTGGGGGGAAAAAAATGCATGCAGAATTTTATTCAGCCTGATCTCAGCATTACAGTTTTGGTTTTCAATAATGTGGGGGAGTAGAGAAGTTAGAGTAGTGAAAGGTGGGAATATATACCTTCACTTCTCAAAGCATAAACATTGTTTTCTAAAGAATGACTTGCTTAGCTGATTTTAAAGCTGAAAACTGCTCCTTGTCATTAAGTCTATAATCAACATTTTCTATTACCAAAGTGCTGCAAAATTAGTTCCTTGTCCCTCATAATTCATTTCCCCTAAAATTTGTGTCCTATGGCTATAACAGATTAAAGCTAGGCCGTCCTACTACTTTATTTATAATCAATTACTATAAATTAACAGTAAATCTTACATTTAGCTCCATTTAAACATCAGTATGCAGCTGCCCATTTGAAAATAAAATGGTTGCCTTCTTTCACTTCAGTGGGCACAATACAAAACATCCATTGAGCTTTTCCTTTATTGCAGCTGCCAGTGCCCAGCCAGCTTTTAACAAACCAACCAAGCGGAATAACAATGCAGCTGCAACATTTTATGGCATTTCTGTTAGTTCTCTTTTGAGACTGAAGGTGTTAATTAGGAATCAAAGAATACAACCCTGCCAGCTTTCTTTCACAAACTATACACTGGCCACTGCAGTTTTCAGAAAAAAAAAATCTAATAAAGGGACAAAAATGTTGTTTGTCACACCAGTAACATGTACTTAAGATCCTTTGATCATGAGCTTTTTATGTAGTCTTGTCAGACAGGCTGAAAATATTTTTTCCTCCCATTTCTCCTTTCTGAATACTGATTCTAAGGCTGTCTGAAAAGGTGAAAAACCCAATAGCAAGTGAAATACTTTACAGGTGAAAAATAGCCTTCCTCAGCAACCCAGTTGTGTTAAAATCATATCAATAGTCTACATTTTCCATTAAAACATAAGATACTCTGAAATACTTTGCATGTGTCTTTACTATATGATTTAATATTCCAAATACTTAAAACATTTGCAGGTATTTCAATATAAAGTATTATTTAAACTACAAAGCTGCTCATTATTGTGTGGAATCATATTTTGCATGAATGTAAAAATAATAATCCAGAATGATGTTGGAGTTTACTTTACGTTGTATAATATTAATTACATATTCATAGTTACATGTATACTATCCAAAGTATATTTGCTATTTTTATATATATTTATTAAGCATGACCGTATTAGAGTGCCATATATTCAAGGGTAACAGCATGAAGTCATTACCTTTAATCTTCAGTCAAAGTTAAAAGCTTAAAATAAGTTTATGAAGTTAGCACTGCTGGGAATTAGTCAAGCTTGCTAGCTTTCCCAGCAAGAGCTTTTACTGCTAGATGCACAAATCATGCCAAAATCCATTAATCCTGCCATAGAAAGGCAGAAAGAAGCTCTGGTTGTTGATTTAATGTTAATGAATTGAATGGCCTTCTAAGGCTACCTGCAGAGTTTTCTAAACTGTAAAACAAATAAAGTCATTTTAAGTAACAGTACAGAAACATAAATAACTCTATTCATCTTTAAAAGAGTATACGAACTATGAAGTTATGAGATATACTGGTAACCACTCCACTTACCTTATAATACTTTATAAGTAAAACCTAATTATATAATATAAAAAAATTATGAAAATAATGGTACTTATAGTGGGGTTCAGTTATTCGGGAGCCCAGGTGCAGTAGACTTGATATTCAAGAGAATGTTAAAACACAGATCTTTGTGATAAGACTAGATTTTAATCAGCATTGACATTACGCACAGCACTCTGTCTCATGAACAGTGAAATCTATCATTGGCTTTTATAGCATATATAAGCACAACAAAATGGTTCACAGGAAAGGGTTCTATTTATACTTCTAACAACACCATGAATTTTCCCCCTGAATGCCTTAGGTCTATTAGTAGCATAAATTCATACACTACTAAAAATGATGGAGAAATGCTTAAACTTAAAAATCACATCAAACTTTTATGCACAGCGTTAAATTCTCAAAGTATTTTCTGGAGCCCTGGGGGAGGTGGGGAGAGGGGAAGGGCAGGACTTCTGCCCCACAGGTTTGAAAATATTCACCAGAACTCTGCTCCAGACAGCTCTGGATGAATTTAAGTCCTGTTTATGGATACTTGTTATTTTTAGTGAAATTTAAATGTTTTATTATTATAAAGCTACTAAAGTATATTTTGGCCGGTTTCCCTTTTTTTGGTTATCTTCTATAAGAAATCTTAGGACAAAACTCTGCCTTTTTATACATTTGCATGGTTCTCTGTGACTTCACTGTGAGCTGGGCATGCATGTCAAAGATCAGAATTTGGTTTGATAAAAAAAAAAAAGAAACAATTTTACAGGGATGTTATCTCTGTAGATTAAGCCTTTTTTATACATGGAATAAGGTTAAAACAGCAAATACACTTTAAATTGGCTGCTGTAGTTACTTGCCATAACTTTTATTGTTATAACATCATTTTGGTGTTACAATGTCAAAAATAAATGAAAATATACCTATGAAGAAGGCAAATGTATAAAGAATTAATTACTGTATTAACACATTCATAAAGTACATTTAATTCAAGTCTTGGAGATGAAAATTTGTTGTCCTTTTATTTAGGAGTATATATATATGCAGTCATGTTAGTAATTCCATAACTAGCTGAATGATCTTTTCCATTATAAGCGCAAATTTGATGGAGCTCTCTTAAAAATGCTCTTGTGGATAGGCAGAGGATAAATTAAATTTTGTGGAAGTTCGGCATTAAATGGACAAAGTATTTTTTACATGTGATGCATTAAGGGGAGGGAGAGGTGTTTTTCCTTTTTTTGGAAAATACTTTTTAATCATAGTTCAAAAATGGCTTGATGTATAAAGTCAACGTTTCTTTGATTCACAAGTCTAAGAAGAACTAATTAGTGGGAGCTAGACAGATTCATTGGGAGCTAGACAGATTCATGGAAGATAGCCATTGAGGGATCTATTAGCCAGGATGGGCAGGAATGGTGTCCCTAGCCTGTTTGCCAGAAGCTGGGATTGGGTGACAGGGCATGGATCACTTGATGATAACCTGTCTGTTCATTCCCTTTGGGGCACCTGCCATTGGCCACTGTCAGAGGACAGGATACTGGACTTGATGGACCTTTGGTCTGACCCACAATGGCCATTTTTACGTTCTTATGATTATTTTTATAGCCATGGGTGGAAATCTTGCATTTACTGGTTATGAAACCTTGAACTCCCAAAAGTTGGTAGAATTTCTAAACTCCACGGTCACAGACTGTGAAATTTATATGTAAGCACCTATGATGGGATTTTTAAAAATGGTCAGTGGTGACCTAACTCTGCTCCCAAAGAATCAATGGGAGTTTTACCATTGCCTTCAACAGAAGCGGAGTTAAGCCAAAGTAGAGTGCTTTTGAAAATCCCACCTCCTCAACTTAAGGATCTCCAAAATTATGTCTACGCTGAAATCAAACACACACGGCGTGCCCGTGTAATCTGACTTGGGCTCATGAGGCTTGGGCTACAAGGCTGTTAAACTGCAGTGTTGATATTTGGGCTTGGCCTAGAGCACAAGCTGTGGGACCCCACAAGTAAGCGTGACCTCTACACCACAATTTTATGCATTCTGAGCCCAAGTCAGCTGACACGGGCCAGTCGCAGGTGTTTAATTGCAGTGTGGACATATCCCAAAGTTCCACCTAAACTCCTGAGTGAATCTAAATGTTCTGAGAGCCAGGTAGTTCCAGTTCAGCGGAATTAGAAGCTCTGCTGGCAAAGAGAACCCAAATAGCTCCTGCTCACAGAATTTAGCTACATGAAACACTATCACTCTCCCTGTGTTGCGCCTTGGCAGTTGAAATCAGTGGATGCGCTTGAGCCAAAACATATGGTGGAGTCTATCGTGGTACTTTCAATGGAGAGCCATTGCTTCTAAATTCTTTCTCCCCTTTGGTGTAGCAGGTTCCATATCTGTTTACTTTCAGTACAGGGTTTAAATGCCATTTGGTTTTGCAGGTTTTTGTCTGAGAACACAAAGTCAGATACTATGTTGATGGGGACAATACAAGAACCTGTACAGATAGAACAGTGTTAGTGCAAAAGCTGTCTCCAATTTTGGGGACTGTATTTATTTTTATTTAATGTTGAGTAAACAATTTTGTAGAGTTTTTTTTAAATGTATGTGCTTCAGAGACAATAATGATGGGCACAGTTTTACAAGTCAGAACTAAATATACAGATCAGACTTGTCTCTCCCTTGACTAATTTTCTCACTAGGTTAACAGCTCACAATATTTCATGTCTTATCCTCCACATATAATCCACAAACACCCCGAAAACCAGAGCCCAATATGAGCCAGCCACCCTCATTCTGCTGCTCTTTCAATCACATACATCATTATAAAGTTTCTGCAGACCAAATTAGGCTATCAGTAACACCTGTGCCACCCCACTGTGTTAAGCTTATGCCCTCAGTGATGCCCATGCAACTCCATTGACTTGAAGGATGTGCTCAGGTGCAATTGTACTTTAAGAAACAATTCCACTGATGGAATGGTATCTGTCTCTCATTCAAGTTTCCCTGTATTGTCTCTGTGAAAGTAACAGAAGAAAAAAAAACAGTAAAAAAACCAACAACAACATTTTTTGTCACTGTCATCAGCATATATAAATGAATGCACACAGGCAACAGGTTTGGGACTAAAATATGACACTGTGTCAGCATGGCACATACAGCACATCATACTATTTTTGTAGCTGCTGAGCAATAATTATATCTACTTTCATTCTTTACAGAATCCTTTCAGATAACTATTATTGCTGCAAAGTTATAGGAAGTATTGTACACAAGTCTTTATAAACCAAGAGTTAATATGTTGCATCTCCATTCTTAGCAAGAGAATCAGATATATTTGAAGCAGTGAGGAGACAGATTCTACAACAAACAAAGAAAAACCCCTTACCGTTAAACTTATCGAACTTCTTTTGCAGAACTAGTTTCCATATGAAGCTACACTACAAGCTGTTTTTTATCTCTCTCTCTTCCTTCTCAAAGAGCAATCAACATCTTACCCATGCACTTATTTACAGAAGACTAATGGGGCTATCATCTTAATGGGAAAGTATGCATGTATAGTTCCAAAATATATTGTTCTTTTCAACAAAATGTTAAAGATGAACATTTCACCTAAAACAGGTGAGCATATTTAAAATCTATATAGTCTCTTGAACAATGATCTTATTACAGTGAAATTATTATTAGAAACAAAGCAGGTAAGATATTTCTCATTTTGACTATATACATGAAACCCATCTCATATATATTACAGGTAATTAGTTCAATAAAAATGTACAACTATTCATTGAGACTTTTGGGAGGATCGCTAATAACTGCTACGCTCTTTAGATCTGATGACACTTAGAAGATCTGGTAATTTAAGAATAGCAACAGGAATACAACCATTTTCAGGAATACCTGTATCCATTAAATTCTGCTCTCAGTTACCCTGGTAGTAAATCTATTGCTCTGAATTTATACCTCTGTAAAGGAGAACAGAATTTGGCCCTGTAATGTTGTTTCAGGAAATTTAGTTTCCAGTTACATGGATGCTTTAACATCTTAGAATCATAGAATCATAGAATATCAGGGTTGGAAGGGACCTCAGGAGGTCATCTAGTCCAACCCCCTGCTCAAAGCAGGACCAATCCCCAATTAAATCATCCCAGCCAGGGCTTTGTCAAGCCTGACCTTAAAAACTTCTAAGGAAGGAGATTCTACCACCTCCCTAGGTAACGCATTCCAGTGTTTCACCACCCTCCTAGTGAAAAAGTTTTTCTAATATCCAACCTAAACCTTCCCCACTGCAACTTGAGACCATTACTCCTTGTCCTGTCATCTTCTACCATTGAGAATAGTCTAGAACCATCCTCTTTGGAACCACCTCTCAGGTAGTTGAAAAGCAGCTATCAAATCCCCCTTCATTCTTCTCTTCTGCAGACTAAACAATCCCAGTTCCCTCAGCCTCTCCTCATAAGTCATGTGTTCCAGACCCCTAATCAGTTTTGTTGCCCTTCGCTGGACTCTCTCCAATTTTTCCACATCCTTCTTGTAGTGTGGGGCCCAACCACTGGACACAGTACTCCAGATGAGGCCTCACCAATGTCGACTAGAGGGGAACGATCACGTCCCTCGATCTGCTGGCTATGCCCCTACATATACAGCCCAAAATGCCATTGGCCTTCTTGGCAACAAGGGCACACTGTTGACTCATATCCAGCCTCTCGTCCACTATAACCCCTAGGTCCTTTTCCGCAGAACTGCTGCCTAGCCATTCGGTCCCTAGTATGTAGCGGTGCATTGGATTCTTCCGTCCTAAGTGCAGGACCCTGCACTTATCCTTGTTGAACCTCATCAGATTTCTTTTGGCCCAATCCTCCAATTTGTCTAGGTCCCTCTGTATCCTATCCCTACCTGCCACCGTATCTACCACTCCTCCTAGTTTAGTATCATCCGCAAATTTGCTGAGAGTGCAATCCACAGCATCCTCCAGATCGTTTATGAAGATATTGAACAAAACCGGCCCCAGGACCGACCCTTGGGGCACTCCACTTGATACCGGCTGCCATCTAGACATGGAGCCATTGATCACTACCCGTTGAGCCCGACAATCTAGCCAACTTTCTACCCACCTTATAGTGCATTCATCCAGCCCATACTTCTTTAACCTGCTGACAAGAATACTGTGGGAGACCGCGTCAAAAGCTTTGCTAAAGTCAAGAAACAATACATCCACTGCTTTCCCTTCATCCACAGAACCGGTAATCTCATCATAGAAGGCGATTAGATTAGTCAGGCATGACCTTCCCTTGGTGAATCCATGCTGACTGTTCCTGATCACTTTTCTCTCGTGTAAGTGCTTCAGGATTGATTCCTTGAGGACCTGCTCTATGATTTTTCCGGGGACTGAGGTGAGGCTGACTGGCCTGTAGTTCCCAGGATCCTCCTTCTTCCCTTTTTTAAAGATGGGCACTACATTAGCCTTTTTCCAGTCATCCGGGACTTCCCCCAATCACCATGAGTTTTCAAAGATAATGGCCAATGGCTCTGCAATCACAGCCGCCAACTCCTTTAGCACTCTCGGATGCAACGCATCTGGCCGAATGGACTTGTGCATGTCCAGCTTTTCTAAATAATCCCTAACCACTTCTTTCTCCACAGAGGGCTGGCCACCTACTCCCCATGCTGTGTTGCCCAGCGCAGCAGTCTGGGAGCTGACCTTGTTCGTGAAGACAGAGGCGGAAAAACAATGAGTACATTAGCTTTTTCCACATCTTCTGTCACTAGGTTGCCTCCCTCATTCAGTAAGGGACCCACTTTCCTTGGCTTTCTTCTTGTTGCCAACATACCTGAAGAAACCCTTCTTGTTACTCTTAACATCTCTTGCTAGCTGCAGCTCCAGGTGCGATTTGGCCCTCCTGATTTCATTCCTACATGCCCGAGCAACATTTTTATACTCTTCCCTGGTAATTTGTCCAATCTTCCACTTCTTGTAAGCTTCTTTTTTTATGTTTAAGATCTGCAAGGATTTCACTGTTAAGCCAAGCTGGTCGCCTGCCATGTTTACTATTCTTTCGACACATCGAGATGGTTTGTCCCTGTAACCTCAATAGGGATTCTTTGAAATACAGCCAGCTCTCCTGGATTCCTTTCCCCCTCATGTTATTCCCCCAGGGGATCCTACCCATCAGTTCCCTGAGGGAGTCAAAGTCTGCTTTCCTGAAGTCCAGGGTCCGTATTCTGCTGCTAACCTTTCTTCCCTGTGTCAGGATCCTGAACTTGACCAACTCATGGTCACTGCCTCCCAGATTCCCATCCACTTTTGCTTCCCCTAATAATTCTTCCCGGTTTGTGAGTTTGTTGAATTAGGAACACTATTGTAGAACCAGTCAGTGTTTTGAAGTAGATGTTAAGAAATGTAGTCAGTCAGCTGGTATCACCAGATATTACCATGTCTTTGCACCATCTGGGAACTTGCAGTCCTAACCCCAGTCTTTCAATCTTTGCAGTTATGTAGGTTTTCTGATTTCAAAAGTGACTGTCAATCACAATTTTATTTGATGTGCTTAAAAACAAAAAAGAAAAAAGAAAAAGAAAAATTGTTCATAGGGTCAGGCAACTTCAGAATCTTTTCCCCATCTTGCAATTATATTTTCTGTATCTCACAGATTGTGACTTGCATAGGAAATGATCTTCTGATCTCCATTCTTCATCTCATCTCTTAAAATGGTACCGAAGCTAACCAGACTACATAATGATTTTGGAGTAGGGCATTAGAGCATAATATGAGATAGTGGAAGAGTCTTCTAATTCAGATTTGAGGTCTTGAAAAAGTCTTCTGAAAGACACATATCCAAATACATTTAGCACCTTGTCTTGTCAATGCCTGTAAAGATTTACTTAAACTTGAAAACTCCTTTTTAAGTCTGGAATGATAACTTGCCATGCCTAGAAAACTATTCAGTTTCCCAACATAACTTTTCTATTTGCTACTTTAACTGCTTGGACAGAATAAGTATGATGAGCCATATTTGTATAGGTATTTAGGTGCCCAAAGATGCAGATAGGTGCTTTTGAAAATCCCACTAGGCACCTAGATGTCCAACTCCCTTTGAATGCAGGCATCTAAATAGATTTAAAAATCTGGGTTGAACAGTTTCTGAAGAAAAAAATATATCCATAAACATACTTATAAGATTTACTTTTATAAAGTCATATTGAAAAATTCAGACACTAAAAAATAATAATAAAAAATCCTTCATTACTTTTGCTCTTTTCAAATTTCATAATTTTAATAATTATAACTACAATATAAATAATATATATGACCATCACTACAGTTTAAATAATTGGCTCTTATCAGTTCTTACATTGAAAGACCTCAGCTGTTGAGCTTCCAAGAGTCTTTTATGTCTTCAACTGTCATGTGGAGGCGGTCTCTCCATGCATCTGGAAGCTTCATCTAGTTCAAGTTGATGGTCCCTTTGTTTAAATCCTACTTTGAAACTGCCATTTAAGAAGGAGCAGGGTCAGTGTACTTGTGCCACATCAGCTGTCCCTCATGAGCTTTAAAAGACGGTACCTTGGCCTAGAGAAGGAGACACCCGGAGTCCCCTCAAAGGGGAGTCAGTGACAGCCTGAGAAGTGAGGGTATAAAATTCCCTGGGGATTATAGTTTAGGGTGAGCTGAAGAAATGTTGTTTGTTTTACCTCTGCTGAAAAATAAAAGTGCCTAAAAGAATTTGTTGGCATGACAGAGGGGCTTCTGTAGGCTGGGGAGAAGCCCTGCCATGTTACATTGTGTTTATCAGATGTATCATGCCATCTATGGTCAAGGCCGCTTTGGTGCTGCAACAGACTAGAAATTCTGCAGCAGCTTCAGGTATATTCAAGAACTGAGGTTTTTACTGAATATGAAAATAAATATTGTCATATTAAATTAATTTTACTCTGCCCCTGAATTTTTGTACTACTCAGGCCAGCATGGTGTGACACTCTGTCTCCATCTGGCGGTGGCTACGCCACATAGAGGTTTATGAGCCTGCTACAGCCTTGGGTGAAAGAGGTAGGTCTTTTTGCTCAGGAAGTAGAGGTTCGTGCATTAAAATCCATTGGTCCCTATATATCACATTTTTGGATTGACAATATAAAATTGCATCAGGAAAGTTAACAGGGGAAGCTGGAGTTTTGGCAGCTGGGCAGAAAACATTTGGGACTTTCATCACTTGGAAAGACTTTGGACACATTTTGGGATTGTGGGATAAACATATTAACTGGATGGTTCTGTTCAAAAGATAAATGTACACTGCCAGGCCTGTAGTAGTAGTAGGAGTACCGGCTGCACCTGGTTAACAGATACAGTATTTAGATATTATGGGGATGGGTGTGACAGTAACCCAAAGATAAATAACAGTGTATGGAGACCCCATCTTAACAAGCTTTCCTCGGAGTTTGTCGTGGCATTATGTCTTGCAAAAGCCTCCAATGAATGAGCGGTTCTCCACCGCCCTTTGAACAGTGTACCCTCTCCTCCCCAGGGCTGCTCAGCCTACACAAGGGCACAGCTGACACTGTGGCCCAGATTCTGGGTCCTATATGCCACTCTTGTGGTTTCAAGGGGTCATAAAGAGGTTGGAATGACATTCCCTCCCTCCTGAATGGCTAGAGTGTGCTCTGCTCGATGGTTCTGAGCAGTGGAACAGCCCACAGGAAACCATGGGGAGGCCCAGTGGCTGCTTTGACTTTCTCAGGTCCTGTTCTGGCTTGTGAAGCAGCCCAGAATCTGGTAGTTTCAAAGACACCTTTGCCCTCCTGATGCCCTAACTTGCACGTTAGGCACTGCACAGAATTTGGCCCCATGTTCCTTTGGGAATTGTTGCTTTTGATTGTGTATCTTTTAACTTAGTTACACATATGGTTTTTTTCATACCAATTTCCTTTCCTCCAAAGTGTTCTTTGGATATTTCACAATCTCATACCAATTTCAGAATATCAAGCAGTTTCATCTAAGACCTCGCAGATAGTCATCTCAAAATTTGTGCATACAGTAGATGAATTTTGTTTCATCATCATTCTTGTGAAAATTGCAGGTCCATGTCACTCAGCCTTTTCAGATATTATGCTGTACTCTCACGGATGTTTTTTTTGTCTATCCTGAATTTAATTCTATTATTTTTTGGTTTCAAACTAAAATATTATGTCACTGCAGCTTGGTGCATCCCTGGTCCTTACAGTTTTGGACAACGTAATTCAGTACTATCAGATCCATATTCCATTTACCTGGTTTGATAATTAGATGCTACGGTTTTCAGATCTTGCAAGAACAAAGTTATGCACCATTATTAGATTTAGTGCAGTCTGAAACAGGTGCAGACTGCAACCTATATAGTTTATTAGTTATCAGAAATAAAAACCCTGATTTTATTTGTGTTGTTGCATTAACTAATCGGATGCATTTTATGTTGTACACCAAGGCAAGACTGGAAAAAGTACTTAGTGAATGTTGTATTTTTTCCTCCAATGTTCGCATCTCCATGCTGAGATCAATCTTGGAATATAATCAAAAAATTAATTGGTGCCTTCCTTAGTATCTGAATGGCTATGCTATAAAATGTTGTAAATTTCAGGTTTTTTTAAACTAAAAGAGAAAAGCACGTTTATTATATTACACAGTTAAAACATTTATTCAAGAATATCATGGTCTGATCAACACTGCAAAACCATTTTAGCAGTGTGAAATGCCAAAGTCTCTCTCTGTAACTCTCTTGAGAAACTCCACCTCACATTCATCTTCATCAGTAACGATGCCATGGAGCATAAGAGAGAATTTCCTGGACCCTTTGTTCCATGTCATCCTCCACACCTGGTGCTGCCTTGAGCTGTTTCTTTCAGGTCAGCTTACATGATCTTGAGCCATGTATTCCTGGGGTGCACTCCAGGTAATTTCCAGCCCATGGACAGTAGCAATGTGTCTGCTCTAATTGCATGTGAATGGATGGATTCAGGAGTTTGGCTGTCATACTGTTTGAAGAACTTAGTTTGACTAATAGGCTGGCAGCTGCTCACTGAGTTAGACAGTATACAAGTATAGGGAGTTACTTTGTCAGACCATTCTGTTCTAAGGATTCATATTAAACAGCATTGGTTGAAGGCATGTAGGCATCTATTGTTATCATTCCCTGTGATAGTCTTGCTGACATAGAGGAGCACTAAGGTCAGCAGTTCGGTCTGGAAACAAATGTTAATTTGACAAATGCAGCTAGTGGAATCCCACACAATACCACATTATGCTATCCTCAAAGGAGGGGTAGATGGATGAGGCATATTCTGTACATAATTGTAACTTGGTTTCACTCTGTTATAGCTAAAAGATATATTCCATGTAACTGATGTAAAGAGTGCTCTTATAAGATGAAGGAATGGAGACATGATGCTTTGCTGGGAAAGAGGTTTTTTCCTCTATGAGCCCTTGTTATTATTCTCTTGTGTTTTCCACATATAACAGATACCTCATTTATCAAAATCCTATTGTCACCTGACAATACACAGAATGTTTACTTTAACTGGTTTAATCTATATTAACTTATGTTTTGTACACACACACCTCTTAATGCCGTCGTTTAAAACTCTGAACACTTTTAATGCAGGAGCTGTATATTCTGAAATAGTCAAAACTGCTAATGAATATTATTTATAATTACTGTCATCATGTACTTAAGCAATTACTCATTTACCAGGTCTGTTTGTGTACGCAGCAGATGGTGTTGTTTGGATAAAGAATGAATCATTTCCCCTAGAATAGGCACACAATGGCCCAACAACAACCTTTGCAATAAAACTAATTGTGATGTATCAAGAGTCTGACCCTCCATGAATAAAGTCAATGGAGTTTTGCTCTTCATTTCACTGGAAGCTAAACTGGCTCTTAATCAGTTATCATAGTTTAATCTGTTCTGATAAAAGCAACAGCATGTTAAGAGCATGAAGTGTTGTACTATCTGTTTTGTTTCTCATGTAGAGATACGACATTGTGCATAATACCAACCAGTGAATCTCAATATTACAAAATCCTTGTGAAATTTGATGCTCTTGTAGCAGTACCCTATGGCCAGACATGCAGAGACACAGAAAAACATGACCATAAGATGCTATATTGTCGATCAACAATAAATGGAGAAAACAGACTACATATAACTCCAAGCTTACATGATTTGACACAGATTTTCTATAGACTGCCATGCAAGGCAAGACAGGTGAGCCACTAATGTGTGAAGAAATGTGATTCTGATAATTCTATTGGGCTCAATACATCAGTTTATGATACTATCACAAGGGCATTTAAGTGTCATCCATAAAAACCTGCTGAATTTTTTGTTAACGCCACCAAGAAAAAGTCACTATCAAATACAAAACCAAGTCCCATCTGCCTTCAGTTACCTAATTATCTGCATAGATGTCCACAAACATTTGTGGTGATACAGCACAACTGTTTTTAGGCAGAAGTCTGCATCCTGACACAAACAGCCTAAGGACAGAAGACTGATACTTGGCTGTATGTTTAAGATCTTCTCAAGAATGAATCTGACTTTTGTCTTGCCTCAGAAAACCATATACTCTGCACAGGAACAACAGATAAGTAACTTATTCCCTCTTTAATGGCACATTTTACTCTATAAAGTAGCAAAAGTACTAACTTAATTTTTTATATTGTGTTTTAAAGTTTTTCTGTCATTCAATATTCCAGGGCTGTACATAGACTGTACTTATTGTTGTGAGCTTTTTTGTCTTTATTTTTTAGCAATACCAATTTTGCACACAAAGTTAGTTCCTTTAGTAGAAGCATAGAACAAAGGAAAAAAGTCTGACCTGGTATAACTCCACTGAATTCCATGGAATTACACACAGGAATGAATCTGGCTCTAGGAAAGATAGGAATAATAGTAAGAGGCAAATATGGCTCCACTGGGAGCTCTTTAATAACCTGAAAATCAAAAAGGAATCCTACAAAAAATGGAAGTATGGAGCACAAAAGAATAGCATAAGCATGTAGGAACAAAATCAGACAGACTAAGGTGCAAAATCAGTTACACCTAGTGAGGAAAATAAAAGGCAATAAGAAGAGGTTCTTAAATGCATTAGGAACAAAAGAAAGATGAAGAAAAGTGTAGGTCCCCTACTTAGCAGGGGACAAAAGCTAATAACTGATGACATCAAGAAAGCTGAGGTGTTTAATGCCTATTTTGCTTCACTTTTTACTAAAAAGGTTAATGCTAGCCAGATACTCAGCATAGTCAATATTAACAAGAAGGGGGAAGGAATGCAAACCAAAATAGGGAAAGTACAAATTAAAGAATATTTAGACAAGTTAGATGTATTCAAGTTGGCAGGGCCTGATGAAATTCATCCTAGGGTACTTAAGGAACAAGCTGAAGCAATCTTGGAACTGTTAGCAATTATCTTTAAGAACTCTTGGAGGATGGGTGAGGTTCCAGACGACAAGAGAAGGGCAAACATGCCATTTATCTTTAAAAAGGGGAACAAATAAGATGTAGGGAATTATAGACCAGTCAGCTTAACTTTGATTCCTGGAAAGATAAGGAACATAATCAATATGTAAGCACTCAGTGGATAATGGGGTTATAAGGAAGAGTCAGCATGGATTTGTCAAAAGGCTAACCTCATTCTGGGGTGTAGTGACAGGAGTGTTGTATGTAAGACATGGGGTGGGGGTAATTGTCCCATTCTACTCGGCACGGGTGAGGCATCAGATGGAGTTCCGTATCCAGTTCTGGGCACCACATTTTAGGAAAGATGTGGACGAACTGGATACTGTCCAGAGGAAAGCAAAAAAATTATAAAAGGTTTAGAAAATATGACTTATAAGGAAAGGTTAAAAACTCTGGGCATGTTTAGTCTTGAGAAAATAAGATTGAGGGGGGACCTGATAGGTCTTCAGATATGTTAAGGGGCTGTTAAAAAGAGGATGGTGATCAATTGTTCTCCATGTCCATTGAAGGTAGGACAAGAAGTAATGGGCTTAATCTGCAGCAAGGGAGATTTAGGTTAGATATGAGGTAAAACTTTCTAACTATAATGGTAGTTAAGCTCTGGAACTGGCGTCCAAGGGAGATTATGGTATCCCCATCACTGGAGGTTTTTAAGGACAGCCTAGACAAACACCTATCAGGGATCACCTAGGTTTATTTTGTCCTGCCACAGTGCAGAGGGCTGGACTTGATGACTTCTCGAGGTCCCTTTCAGCTTTACATTTCTAAGATATGATGTCTTTTTTATCCACTCCCTCTAAAGATTTACTTTAAATATTTCATCCAAACAAACTGTCATAAATATAAAGGGAAGGGTAACCACCTTTCTGTATACAGTGCTACAAAATCCCTCCTTCCCAGAGGCAACATCCTATTACCTGTAAAGGGTTAAGAAGCTCAGCTAACCTGGCTGGCACCTGACCCAAAGGACCAATAAGGGAACAAGATACTTTCAAATGGGGGGGAGGGGCTTTTGTTTGTGCTCTTTGTTTACGTGTTTGATCTCTCTTGGGACTGAGAGAGGCCAGACAGAAATCCGTCCTCTCCAACCCATCCTAATCCAAGTCTCCAATATTGCAACTAGTACAGGTAAGCCAGGCAAGGCGGCTTAGTTTATCTTTTGTTTTATGTGAATTTTCCCTGTGTTAAGAGGGAGTTTTATTCCTGTTTTCTGTAACTTTAAGGTTTTGCCCCCAGATCCTCTGTGTTTTGAATCTGAATACCCTGTAAAGTATTTTCCATCCTGATTTTACAGAGGTGATTCTTTTACCTTTTCTTTAATTAAAATTATTCTTTTAAGAACCTGATTGATTTTTCATTGTTCTTAAGAGCCAAGGGTTTGGGTCTGTACAAATTGGTGAGGATTGGATTATCAAGCCTTCCCCAGGAAAGGGGGTGTAGGGTTTGAGGGGATATTTTGGGGAAAGACATCTCCAAGTGGGCTCTTTCCCTGTTCTATGTTTAAAACGCTTGGTGGTGGCAGCATACTTTTCAAGGACAAGGCAAAGTTTGTACCTTGGGGAAGTTTTTAACCTAAGCTGGTAAGAATAAACATAGGGGGTCTTTCATGCGGGTCCCACATCTGTACCCTAGAGTTCAGAGTGGGGAAGGAACCCTGACATAAACCATGAAATTTTTCCAGTTACAAAATTTTAAACACACACTTAGTCCTCATATTAGCGTTCTCTAGCCAATTAAAAATTCTTTACTCAACTTTTGAATTCAAACAAGTTTTAATCTTGTTCTAAAAATGACTATGCCTGCCCCTGTTCTTCTTTACGAGAAATGTTTTATGTTTCTTCAAGAATTTATTCAGTTAGGGTCCAGTTTTTCCTCTGGCTTGTGCCCAGGATGGAGGGTGCAAGTATATCCCATGCACTGGCCAGAGACAACAGAAATCCTTGCATTCAGGGATGCATATTACTCCAAAAAGGGCACAGATGAGGTAAGGCCATGCACCCTGAGGTGCTCACAATCCCTTCACATACTACTCTTGGGGTGATGTAGTTTTGCATTAGCCTCTATTCAGGGCTGGGCCTAAAATGATACAATTTGAGCCCTGTGTATTGATCAAAATTTCCCTTTTCATAGTCCTTCCTGCCTCATTCATAAACAACCAACAGCAATACTGCAAATGTCCACTCTTCCCTCTTCCACAAAATGCAGGCCTTGTCTACACTGGGGCCTACCAGCCAGCAAGGGAGCCATACTGATGTTACTGTTGAGGCTACACCAACATCACTGTATGCCAACACCATGCACTGTAGACACACAGAACTAATGGCATAAAAAACTATGATTTGCATCACTGCTTACCCTAAGAATTTGAAGCCAGGGTAAGCTACACCACTGCAAGCCAGTTTACTCCAGTGCAGCACCATATAGTCCTCCTTCCAAGACACATGTCTTTTCTCTCCCCATAACACACTTTTGATTTCTCTGTTGACCTTTGTGTAACCACATATGCTTATTCTAGGTGAAATTCAGAGTAATTGGGCGGCATGTGGGGAACTCTCCAGGTGTCGGAATTCACAAGTTTCTTGGTTTAATGCTGGAACTGAGGCCACATCCCTCAGTACCCCCTACAAAGGCATTCCCAGCCACTGGATCTGCACCCCTCCATTGGTCTGCTCCCAAATCCTCCTGCTGCTGCAACTGTTTCAGAGCCAGTGCAACAGGTGCCTCCACGATGCACAAGGGGTGTGGTGTCACAACCAGGACGAAGTTGGTCAGACCTAGCGGCTGGAGCAGGAGTTGGGAGTCAGCCGAGTCTAAGGCAGGTCAGAGGGTGAACCAAGAGTCAGGTGTCAATCAGGTTACTAGGAGATGAGGGTTGTGCACCAGGTTACAGAGAGCAATTGAATAGCAAAGTCAAGGATAAACCAGGGTCAGAAGCCAGAGTCTAGGCTCTCTCACAAGTAGGATCTGAAGCAGAGGAAGGCAGGCCAGGTTATTGCTCAGACAGCTCTCCTTCATGGCTTCCTAGTTTAAGTACTGGTATTGCCCAATCATCAGGTTGTCAGGTTCTGCCACTCAGGTCCTGCTGGGTGGTACTTCTGGCCTATCTCCATGCCCCTCCCACTTCCGAAATGCTCCCTGCGCCAGGGACTGCAGGGAGAGAGGTGTAAGAGCTAGTTATGCTGATTCTAAATCCACTGGCTACTTGAGGGTGGTTTCAAACTCCTTTGCAGTGTCTGAACAGCACAAAGGGAGCAGAGACAGGTGGTGCCGCAGTCTGCTCCAATACTCATTAAGGGATTAAATAGTAGGGGCCAAAGTTTAGACCCTGATTCCTCCATAATGCGGAACCATCAGGAGTTTCATGGCCCACTTGCTTGCAGAAGTTATACAAATGTTATACAGAAGTTATACAACTTTCTCATGATGTAGAAGGTTCCCTTCTGAGGTGGCTTTATAATGGATGTAAGTGGAAGCCAGGCCCTAGGGGTGACATTCAGAGAGGTGCTACAAATGCTCAGTGTTCCCTTACTGCTTTCTCCTCCAGTCCAGTGCTAGTGTTCCTCTCTGACAATTATCCAAGGGGGATTTCAGAGAGGTCATGCAGGCCAAGAAAGGATCTCTTGGTTAACAGCAGAACTAAGAGTGGTCCTCCCAGGCAAACATGGCAGGAGGGTGAGAGAGAGAGCAGGGTGGTGGGGGAAAGCAATTGGGAGATTTGGAGGCAATTATACCCACCCTCTGATAGAGGGTTTGCCAGCCATTTGTTACTCAGAGTTGCAATTTAAGAGCAGTGAGACTACTTAGTTTTCAGTATGACCCTTTCATTTCTAAGTGGTGTGTAGCCAGGAGATTGAAAATTTTCTTTACAATATGGAACACAGTGCTCTGATATTTGCCTTTGTCATCTCACAATTAGATTACCATAACATACTATATCTGGGGCTTCTTCTTAAATTAATTTGGAAGCTGATGCAGAAGGTGCCAAATCACTTCTTAAATGAGTATCTAACTGTGTGCATATTATACCAATACTCTGTGATCTGTATTGGCTGCCTGTTCATCTCTGGGTGGAGTTCCAGGTGACAGTTTTGACCTACAAAGCTCTAACTGGCCTAGGACCTGACTGCTTGAGAGATTGCCCCTCTCTCTGTGCCAGACGGTCACTGCTGCAACCAGTGGATGTGCTCAAGCTGAAGCTTTCTTAATATAAAAGGAAAGGGGATTGTGGCAGGGCATTTTCCATGAGAGCCCCATTGCTTTGGAAATCGTTCCTTGCTCTCTGGTCCAAAATAGTCCAGGTTTGTTGCCCTTCTTTTTATTGGGCTTTTGGGAAGGGAGATGTTGCTTGAGAGTGGTATTTAAGGAAGGTGGGGTATTTTTCTTTATTTTTTTCCTTTGCTGGGAGCTCTAATTAGCTACTGTCACATATGTGGAAGTTGCTGCTGGTTTTGTCTTTCTTTGGTTGAGTTTAAAAATAATTGTCAAGGAAAAACAGAGACTAGGATAGGTGTCTTTTGTCTGTGGTTATCATCCTGATTCATAAATAATGTTAGGCCCCTTTGACAAAGGGTGCATTTATTTCTGTTCTAAACCCTACGGGCCTTATCCTCCTACTGCCTGCCTAGTGGAACTGCACAGAGGTTACTCCTGCCTTGTACGTAAACTGTACAGAACATTTAATGTTAATCCTCTAAGAGGGGATAAGAATGTTTTGAAGATGTCCCTTCATTTGGAAGGAGCTAGAGTATTTCTTCTATAGTTGAAGGCTATGATTAATCAATTTGATATGCCTAAAACATTGCACCAAATTCTGCTCTCAGTTACATTAGTCTGAGCCAAAGGAGCAACTCCATATTTGCAGTAATGTAACTGAGAAGAATCTGACCCACTGGAAGGAAACAAACAACCTTAAGTTGTATGTAAATGATCTGTAAAGAATTCAGAAAGCAGTGCATGTGAATGAAGAATTCTTTTTGGAGAATAGACAAGTAAAAAAGAAAGCATTTTGGCTGCAAAATTGGGTAGTGGTTTTAAGCATTTGAAAGACAAATGACATTAGAGAAAAGACTGGGTTAACAAGGGAACACTTGAAGAAAGTCTAATCTTATCTGGCATGCTGACTAGGAAGGTCAGCCCAGTGCACGCGTTCTCAGCTGGAGTCGGGCTCCCTCTGCCAGGCCAATTGTCCTCTGCACTTCAGATACCAAACCAAACTGAAGGTGCCTTCACCCTGCCAGCTCCTTATATTCCAGCATCTTAAAGAGAGTTTCCTTTTTCCTGTCAACTTATGTATAATTTCCTTATGCTACAAAGAAGGGAGGTTGTGTGTGTGAGTGCCTTTTTTTTCCTCTCAGAGTAGCACAAGGCTCTTTAGAAAGCAGTGTAAAGACTCATTCTTTAGTACTGTGTTCCCAGCCAGTAAGAGTGAGTCACTTTTTAAAAGAAGCTTTAATTTGTATTTTATTGATTTTCATACTCATCCTTCTGTAAACATGAAGAATGCAATTATGATCTACCTGTTTATATTTTAATACTAAAAAAATTCCTATTAAGAAATATAAAACATTTGTGATTTAAAATACACTGTGAAAAATTCCAGTTTGTACACACTTCTAGTTTATATATATGTACATATAAATGTCATGAGCAAAATTTACATAGGGGAAAAGAATCTGAACAATTTTCTTTTCAGAGTAGGTATTTAGGGCTAGATTCTAATCCTGATTTCACTGCTGTAAATCCAGAGTAACTCTAGAATCTGGTCCTCAGTCTATTGAAACAGTGAAATTATATTAGCCACCTTTCTGGGCCAACTTTCCAATTGTCAGTTTAAATCATATAGTAGCCATTTATTTTATTTCAGTTCGAGGACAGCAAGAATTGTTTAGCATGTTTGAAATCTGTAAACAAGTATTTCCTGAAGATAAGCAGGTATTTTACTAGCCGCACCACACCTGCACATTGTCAACTGATCTGGAGGTTGCAAGAAGACTTATAAAGGCTTGCTCTTGCCTGAGACGCTAGTCTGCTATTTGATCTCCTTGATATCCTGGAAGTGATTTCAATTTATCTCAGACCATGAGGCACACAGGACTGAGTTTGTATCATAGGGTGGGGAAAAAAGATAAACAGAAAAATGTGTAAGCTTATTCAAGGATCATAGTGGGAGGAAGGGGTTTTAGGTTTTGTGTATTCTTTTAATAAATATTACCATAGCCCTTTTTTGTAAATGTCTCAGCAGTTCAGTTTGTTTCTGGGAACATAATTCTACTACTTTTTAAAGATTTCAGTATTTTTAAACTTCAAAATATTCCAAATTCAGTCCTTGGAAATTTTCCATGTCCTTAATAGCACATATTGAATATATTGTTGTGGGAAATGAAAGAAGGATATCAGAATTTGTTTAAATGAGAATGTTGTAACCACTGAAAAGATTTTTTGATCTGTTTTTCATCTATTTTACCAGCACAAATAATTTTTTTCTTAATTTCAAAACTAGTTTGCCTTAATGTCAGACGGCACTTCTGTGAAACACTAGGCAAATCAAACTTCTAATTGACATATGCCTAGACAAATTTATAATGTACGCAGAGTTAAATCTTAATTTGATGCAAATAAAACTTAATAAATGAATTTATGAAGCAAATCATAAAGGAACAAAAGCAAATTATCATACTATCTATATCTAAAATACAAGATTATGAAAACAGTAAAAGGCCTGTGCCTGCATTTCTCTTGCACTCACACCTCTCCACTGAATTGACTGACAGTTTAGGTGTGCAAGAAATGCAGGATTTGTGCTCCTTGGGTAGAATTGCCATTTGTAATAATTTTACCTTTCCCGCTGTGGAGATAGATTACCAAGAACATATAAACTTCTTATAGTTATAACTTAAAATTGTATCACATAAGTTTAAAAAGCAGTTCTTCAGTTAGCGTGTTAATAAACCAATTCTTAAACTTTGAAGTTGGCCAGATTTTATTTTTTAGATTATCAGTTATTTTGGAGATGATGGGTGGTTGCATGATTAAAACATAGAATTGGGAATCGGGAGTTCTGGCTTCAGTTCTTGGCTCTTTCACAAACTTTCATCGTGACGTTGGGCAAACCACTTTCTGCCTTGGCTTTCCTTTTCATTGCAAAAATTCGGGATAATACTTCACTAGCTCACAGTAATGGTATGAGGCTTAATGGGAGTTCCACGTGTGAAGGACTTACAGATCCTGGCTCTTAGTGTTCGCTGTAGTACAGTATACTACAGTGTTCGCTGTAGTGTGTTTGCTTTAGTGTTCACTGTAGTACATTGATAAGAAAGTGACATATTCTTAACTTGCAACTGAAGTCCCTATGCTGCCCTCTATCAACACATGGAATTCACATTAACATCAATAGGAATTGTGTACATGCATTTAGCAGATTATGTAGGTTTAAGTATGAAAAATATAAGTTGAACTTAAAAAAATCAAATAGCATGTGATATAAAATATACAACTTTGAACAACATCAAAAAGATTATTTTTATAAGGGAGGGGAGAATTGCTATGTAAGTGGGAAATGTTGAATTCTGTAGCTGGGTCCTTCTGTAGACTTCATTAGCTATACAGCAATAGCACCATAGCACAGTGTGCACGGCTTTCAGTCACGACAACAAACTCATCTCCTGTATCTCAAAATACAAAGTTCAGGATACCTGAACAACCTCTTTCTGTCCATTTTTAATTTCCATTTTCCAATTTCTGATTCTCATCAGGAAGTCACTATCTCTTTTTCTTCATCTGGTAAACTATTCAGATAAGATAAGGGGGTGGAAATATGACAAAATAAAAACTTACAGTGGATAGTACTCCTGATTATGTCTATTACCAGGTCAAATATGTATAGGAAAGGATCTAATAATAACACAGGTTTCATAGGAGGGGAGTTAGTGTAAGGGTTTGGACTCAAGCAATCAGCATGTTTTGGGGGAAGAATTATTGTAATTAGTGAGAGTAAACATCTCTGTTTTTCAGCAAAAGAACTATGAAACATAAAATCTGGCTGGCAACTATCAAATGAAAAACACTTTTGTAGCAAATATGCATGTTTTAAAATTTGTCATTGCTTATCCACATAAAGAAAATGAGACATGACAGTTCTTTGTTTACACAGGGCCGGAGGTACTCCACTGCATAATTAGGCAATGTTTTATCAATCAAATGATGACAGTCCTGAACAAATGGTAAGGACTAGTGTCACACTTTTTAAACAGTCTCATTAATGACTTTCTACAGGACTACTGGAATAATGCATATAGATTGTCTTGGTCCTTTAAAATTCCTCCTTTCCTGCACGGTATTTTCTACCCTTCAGGACGTATTCCATTAAATAACAGTGAATTAATGAAAAAACCCTAGGAGACCCTTCCTGCAAGACACGAGGAATTTTAGAGGGGTAGCACCATTCTTCGAGAAACAGATCAGTAGAAGGTTTCAGAGTAACAGCCGTGTTAGTCTGTATTCGCAAAAAGAAAAGGAGTACTTGTGGCACCTTAGAGACTAACCAATTTATTTGAGCATAAGCTTTCGTGAGCTACAGCTCACTTCATTGGATGCATACTGTGGAAAGTGTAGAAGATCTTTTTATACACACAAAGCATGAGAAGGATTTTTTTTTTTTTAAAACAGCAGCAGTCCACAGTACCAGCATTAACATCATCATGCTCAGCTATGCTTTCCTTTTTCACAAATTAGTTAAGAAACAGGCCCTCAAGAAATGGGACACTTTTCCCAGTTTTAGCATTTATCCCATCAAGCTAAGTATTTTATTTCTGTCTTTACTACATTCAGAATAGTTACTCCAATTATGACTCTTCAAAGCACACAGTAAGCATCAAAAGCTGTTTCTCTCTTATACTTCGAGCCCCAGCCTGCTCCTTTTGAAGTCAATGGCAAAATTCCATTTGGCTTCAAGACTATACCCTTATTCAATATTGTATTGTGTATATGAAAAGTTCTGTTTTATTATAGAGTATAAACTGTCATTCATTAACAATTATCCTTGCTTCTTAAAATATGGCAATTCACTCTGAAAAGTCTAAATTTACTCTAAATAGTACAATAAACTAAAATGAAATGGTCATAATAAGTAATGATCTTAATAAATAAGAATCTTAATATGAGGCAACTTAACTGATGTAGTGAACAACACTCTAGTAGGCTAACAAGCCTCAGCTGGTAGAAAATAGTAATGTTCACATTTTTAAATTATTTCAATGTCAGAGCAATTTTAAAAACTTGTGTATTCCTGTCAAGTTAAATTTCGGAAACACAATAATTGAACAAAATCTGTTTTACCATTACTTGAGACTACATCACCAAATTTAAACTATAGCCAGAGCTCTGCACAACATACATTTAATATGCATATGCATATTCTTCTTTTCAAACAAACCATTTTGTTTCTTTTATCAAAGCTTTATTTTCACTCAATTTAGCTCCCTCTCAATATATGTTTATTATTCACACAGCATCTCTTACCTTGTTTGTGTTACCAAGTTTCACCGCCCATAGGTGAAGGGGAAAATTAATTCAGAATGGTTCCTCCCCCCCCCCCCCACCACTTGAAGTTTGGATTGGTAATCCCATCAAAGCATCTTTATGGTAAGGAGTATGTCAACAGGAATAAAAAAAGTATGGATAAACACATTCAGCATCAGATATACTGTATCCAGATGCAGAGAACTTGGACTCCTCTGTAAAAGTACATACTCAGAAATGAAGACAATTTATAGTCAGTAAAATTAGTGCCTTGTACTAATCGATTCAAAACACAAAAATCAAGACAAGCAAATCGTTCAAAAATTTCCCCTTGTACCAACTCCTATCCTCAAGCCCAACACAACTCAACACATACAATAGCAAGTGTACAGTCTTTGATTTATCTGCAAGCAGGTAAATAGAGACTCAGTTGAAATGTTCAAATCAGGCGAGTATCTCTTGTCATAAAGACCAGGGCAGGGCTAGAGGATCTGACATAAAGTAATAAGTATCTGACATATGAACAGCTCTTGTACTTCCAACCACCTGTTTCAGCACAGGGCTAGTTGGATCAGGAACACGTTTAAACTACTGTTTCCTCCGCATGTTCTGGGTGACGGATTTATTTGTTCTGAATGACAGAAAACAGCAGCGCTGTATTTGAATGTTAGCGCTGCATTTTACCCGCTCTCGCTGCTTTATTTTATTACCTTTCAAAACCCTCGACAGATCAGTTAAAGATTAAATCGGCAGCACTTCAAAGCCTTGTCCCGGGAAGGCAAAGGTAAAGTTAACGTCCGTGTAGCTCTAATCCAGGTTTTGCTGTTGCCTCACTTTTAATTACCCAATAAATGGCACATCATATAGCAATCCTGTAAGTAAATCAGCCCGTCTGGTTTGGGTAACGCTAGGGCAGACCGACGTCTCTAAACGCTTTATAACCAATTTCTTGATTAAAAGGCGATTAGGAACGAACTGAAGTGGTGGCTGTGGAAATGGATTCCAACTGGTCAGCCCTGGAGCAAGACAGTGATCGGGAGCATCGCCTCTGGAGGCGGCTGTCAGCAGGCTCGGGTCAGCGCAGAGAGGGCAGGCACAGCTGGGCTTTCACAGCGCTCTCCTGAGGGAGCCGCTGGAGCGGAGCCGCTCTCCGCCGCCTCCCCAGGTGCGCCATCGGCCTCCGCTAGGCTGAGCGCCCACCTCGCAGGCAGCTCCCCGGCGGTGCCTCGCTCCCCACCCTTGCAGCCAGGGGCCGAGCGCCAGCTGCCGGTCCCCACCCCCCGCGGTCCCCACAGCGGGGGCGGCCACTTACAGGTAGGAGGTGAAGAGGCTGAGGTTGGTGGGCACCGCTGTGAGCCCCCGGTCGGAGCAGTCCGCCCTGAGGAGCATCCCGTCCTGCTCACACTGGCACAGAGCCGGGCAGCCCCTCTGCCGCCTCCCGGCGGGGCTCGCCAACCCCCCGCTGCTAGCCCCAGGCAGCCCGAGCAAGCAGAGCAGGAGCAGCGCGCTGGGCGGGCAGGAGGTGTCCATGGTGCCAGCGGGCGGTGGCGCTGGTAGCCGCTGGGCTCTGCACCGCTGTCCTGTAGGGCGCTGTTTTCACCCCGCGGCTCAACCGGAGCCTGGGAAAGAAGCTGCCGCAGCCCCAGCTGCCGCTGCCGCTGCAAGGAAGGCGCCTGCCCTGGCGCGGGGAGCTGCTGCTGCTGCTGCTCTTGCAGCCGGAGCCTGGCCTGGAGCGCGAGCTGCTGGAGCCCGAGCTGCCGCCGGCGCGCTGCGCTCTGGAGCAGCATCTCAGTTTACACGCTGTTTTAAAGAGCCGCAGCCTGCCCCGCGCGCCCACTGACGCCGCCCAAGCTTTGCCCGCGGCCGCGCTCCTGGGTCCTGCCAGCGCCTCTGGGAGTTCAGGAGGGGGAGGGGGGCGTTCTTGGCCTCTACCTGCCGCGCGTGCTGCCTGCGGAGCGCGGCAGGCGGTGCACAGAGCAGGGCCAGTCCTGGGGAGCGGCGGTGGCGGGCTGGGCCTTGGAGCGCCAAGGCGTGCGGGGCAGCCCCTGCCGGCGCAGCCCCAAGGCGAGAAAAAGGAGAAGGGCAGGGAGCTGCTTGCAAACCAGGCAGTGCCGCCAGGTTCCTCCTGGCTGCCACGTGCCGCCTGTGCGGCGAGCTCCCCCAGCCTTAGCTGGGAGGCACTGGCTGAGAGCAAAGGGGTAGTATTGGGAGACCATGTTCCCGAAGTGACTAAGCCTTTTTGGCTCCTTTGAGTTTTTACCCTTAGGTCTTATCCAGTATTTAGAGGAGATCACACAAGGGAGGCTTCTTGGGAAGTTTAATTTCACATGTAGTTGGCCTTGCAGTAAAAAGCACATTCTGAGGACAAAAAGAAAAGGAGTACTTGTAGCACCTTAGGGTAGACTGAATGCATCCGATGAAGTGAGCTGTAGCTCACGAAAGCTCATGCTCAAATAAATTGGTTAGTCTCTAAGGTGCCACAAGTACTCCTTTTCTTTATGCGAATACAGACTAACACGGCTGCTACTCTGAAACCTGTCGTTTTGAGGACAGTTTGACTGGCCTCTGAAATGATTTCAAGTCAAATGCCACCACATGGCTCCAGCTTCTGACAGCGCATGGGACCCTCCTCCTCCGAAGTCAGACAATCCCACAAAATTGGGGACAAGCAGCCTGTATGTGTTGTTATTATTATTTATTGACTGATACTTCGGCTTCATGGGTTAGCACTGCAGAGATAAGTAATTTTCAAAGGTAAAAATGATATAGGGTCTGGGCTGTGTAGAAATGTGGCACATATTGGGCTTGAAATGAAAGACATTCCTCATTCTGGGGGACAGTTTAGTGGCATGTCTGACCTGATCAGACCAGCTGAAGTAACACTATACTTACAGACAGAGCAGGCAGTTGTCTAGGGCACTTTAGTATCTGATTAATTTGAGTGGCTACAGGCTTTGAGGGGTGTCCATTTACCAGTTGTCATAGGACAGGAAAGCTTGTTGCACCAGTCTGTAAACTAGCATCACCTTTACTCCAGTAAAATGCAACACCAAAGCTCATTCTTTGCAAGAGTAGAAAATTCCTGTAACATTTGCTGATTTCACATTTTGAAAAACAAGCTCTAACATGATATGCATAGTGATTTTGTACTATCACACAGCTATACAGTATTTATTTTATTTATTTAGGGTTAGAGCAATATAAAAAGTGATCATCCTTTTAAAATACATTTCAAAAGCTGAAAGCTAAATTAGGGGCAAACTTCTATTGTCTTTCTATGAGAACTGGTTGCGTAACTCCCATGTGCGCCTTTAGAGATCTCTCCCTAAGTTAATAAGGTTTGGATTTGCAGCGGTGTAAATTGGTGTAGTTCCATTGACTTCAGTGAGGTGGTGCCAATTTATACCAGCTGTGAATCTGTTCCTAAATTTCTATTCATCTTAATAGCTCTGTAGGGGTGAGACTTTTATTTCTCAAACTCAATTAGACATGAGTTTAGGTAGTAAATGTGTCCTTATGGTACATTAAGCCATATCTATTGGCATAAAGCAAGTCAAAATTACATTTTCAGTTTTATGGGGCCAATCCTAAATTTTGATTGATGGTCAGGGAGTCTTGTCATGAACAAGGAGAACCTTGCCCATGGTAGCAATCCCCAGCCTTTTTCTGCACCTTAGATGGAACAAAAGATGGATTTTGGCTGTGGGAGGCATACAGGCAACCTTGTAAGACAGAAGATGCATCAGATCCCACATGTATCAAAATACATTTTGCACCAGTCACGAGCCCCAGATTTGTGTCTGGTTACCAGTTTACTAATCCAAGCCCCACTCCTGTCCCCACTGAAGTCAGTAGCAAAACTGCATTTACTACAATGGGAGTAGGATTGTGCTATTTGTGACTAACTGGTAGATCAGACTACCTGGGTATTGGAGAGCATTCATGAAAGGATTATGGCCCTGATGAATCCAGAGGATAGTCCAAAATAATGGCCTAATGAGAAGTCCAGGAAGATAGCATATAAATGGATATATCTAGTTTGTAATTCTTGTTCCCCACTGCACCATCATTTGATGTAATATGAGATGCATTGGTAGCCTTACGCTGGAGCAGAAATGCTTTATTTAAAATAAATAAAAATAGCTTCTATTCTTCTGTCATGTAAATCCATGTCCACCAGAGCACTGAGAGACTCTCCTTTGCAAACACCCTTTCATGTGCTCATGATAACAATGTCTGGAAGTACAAGGGACATGTAAGGCATGAATGGATGGGGAGAAAAACTGTGCAGGATACAGTGTTTACTCTGTGCAACCACTGAGACACCTTGGCACCTGCCTCAGAGAGCAGTTTCCCTATTTGACCGCTTTGAGTGCTGCTTGCCGCTCTGCAGGATAAATACCTTTGTTTTTGAATTACATGATTTCAGAGTAATCCCTCACTGAATACCATTGAATAGGTTCATGCTTGTGGGCTTGTTAAATGACAGATATCTGAATACTTTACTTTCATCTATGTCAAAATGGCAATTTCAAAAACATGCATTGCATGCCACTAGAATGTTTAATATACTTTGCCAAAAGATGCCAGAATAACTTTAGTTAATAAGTAAATATTTTTTCATAAGTACAGTGAAATCATATTTACACAACTTGGTGGGCTATTATAGACATATATAATTTGTTCTAAAAGGTAGAGTCCATTGTTTACCCTGCTCATTTCATGTTGAGGATATAATCAGTAGTATGCTGGATATCTACTTCCTTCAGATAAACATAGTTTAATTAATTAGGAGGGGCAGAGAAAGGTTTAACTATATATTTAATTTAGGTATTATTTATTTTGCATGAATACTTTTGTTCAGCTAATATATGACTTTGAAATATTAAAAAATAAAACATACCTTTATTTAATTATACCTAATATAAGCATTAACTTTTAAAAGAAGACTGTTTTAAAAAACTCATTAAAAGCAGGATGTGGTGGGACGGGGCACTCTGTATGACTAAATTTAAGTCAGACCATTACAGTTATTTTGTTTTAGTATTTCTTATATGTAAAGTCCCTTGTTTCCCCATAAGGAAGAAAGAAAAACAAAATTTGTCATTTGAGATAATGCATGAGTAGGGCTCTACCAAATTCATGGCCATGAAAAACACATCACAGACCATGAAATCTGGTCTTTTTTTGTGCTTGTCCCCCCATACTATACAGATTTCACAGAGGAGACTAGCATTTCTTAAATTGGGGGTCTTGATCCAAAAGAGAGTTGCAGGGGAGTTGCAAGGTTACTTCTGCGTTGCCTTTAGAGCTGGGCGGCTGAAGAGTGGTGGCTGTTGGCTGGGTGCTCAGCTCTGAAGGCAGTGCCCTGCCAGAAGCAGCACAGATGTAAGGGTGGCAATACCATACCATACCACTCTTACGTCTGCGCTGCTGCCTTCAGAGCTGGGCAGCTGGAAACTGGCAGCTGCTGACTGAGGGTCCAGCTTTGCAGGCAGCAGCTCTGCCTTCAGAGCTGGGCTCCCAGCCAGCAGCTGCTGCTCTCCAGCTGCCCAACTCTGAAGGCAGCGTTGCTGCCAGCAGCAGCATAGAAATAACCATGAGACCCCCTCCACCCCAGCTCCTTTTTGTGTCAGGACTCCTACAATTACAACACTGTGAAATTTCAGATTTAAGTAGCTGAAATCATTAAATTTATGATTTTTAAAACTCCATGACCATGAAATTGACCAAAATTAATTTGGTAGGGCCCTATGCATTAGTTGCTGTTATTGGTCCAAAAGGATATAAGTGGTACGCTCACAGTTCCTCAGAGGAGCTTACAGTTTCTTTGGGAATGATCCTTCAGAGCAAATATGTTTCTAACATCTAAGCATATTCTACTGTCACTACAATCCTGGCCCCATTGTTATCAATGGCAAAGTTCCTATTGACTCCAGTGGAGCCAGAAATGGACCCTTGTTTCATAGCTGATAAACACAGCTGATAATTGTCTAAGCTGCATTATCTGTAAGGTATTTTACTACACTGGGGAGTCTTTAATGTGATCTGCAAGTATAAAAGACTTTCAGCTCATTTAAAAATGATACATAAAATAATGTACCTGTATTTATGGTTTATTGGTACAGTACACCATGTTGATGGAATTTTGTGTATTTACAGTATTAAATGCAATATTATATACATGTTGTAAGTGCACACACAAAAATGTAACAATTCTTAATTTAAGAATATAATAATATTCTATATTCTATATATTCTATATATATAATATAAATTTAAGTAATTTATTAAATCTGGATATTTCAGACATATCATGGATTAACAGCCTGCAAAATTAGAGGCTTACACAGAAGCTGCTTTTTAAAATACAGGAGTATAAAAGAACATTGGGAAGCACCAAACTTCTAATATTATTTCTCTTCTACAGCTTAGAATGATTGAAAAGATTTTTAAAACTGTGGCTAAAAACATCTCCCAGGATGAGAATATAAATTTCAGCCGTATAAAATTCTAACACCACCATCTCGTAACAGTTGCCACAGCCAAAATAGGGTTTAAAACAGAAGTGTCAACAGAGTACAGCAGCCACTGCTTAAATATTAAAGAATTTTCAATTCAGTGACAAACTAAAAAAATATGATAGCAAAGGAGGAGGTAGAATTTCAGATGCTGGGTGTGCAGTAGCTTTGCCAACCCTCCAGGATTGTCCTGGAGTCTCCAGGAATTAAAGATTAATCTTTAATTAAAGAATATGTCATGTGATGAAACCTCCAGGAATTCATCCATCAGAACTGGCGACCCTAGTATACAGTTTAACTGTATTAAGAGAAAACTTCACTTCTTCCCTCCTCGTCCAGACATGTTGAGCACCCTGAATACAACAAAACTGGGTGGTTAAACTGCAGGGGGCCTGCATCCTTTGCCCACTGTGGAGCTGAGCTCTGCATGATTCTTCCAAGTCATCGCATGGTTTAATCAGAGAGAGGATTCAGTGAGGCTGTGCAGTTCCATTAATACTTGGACTGCCTAGCGGCTGCAGAGCAATACTGCTACAATCCTGTGACCCGAGGAGGAAGATTTCTTTCCCTCTGATCCCTGCAGAACATCTCTAACCTGCCAGAGTTCTCTGAGATGGCCTCAGCAACACTATTTGCCTTTTATTTTTATCTTGATTTAGGATTTTTGTCTATACCTGAGAAAGTCAAATATGTATTACACAAATCTCTCTCTCTCCACTCACTGGCTGTATATAGTATCTTTCATTCCAGGATCTCAAACCACTGTACAAACATCAATTTATTTAGCTACACAACACACCTATGACCTAGGTAAGTAACCGATTACATGTAAACCCTGGTGCCCGAAGTCTGAGAGAGAAGAGAGCTCAGTGCTGTCTCCTGTTGGTGAAATGAGAGAGGAGCAGCCCAGAGCTGCTTAAGAACTGCACATGAGTGGAGTTCCACTAGCGAGGAAGCTCTCTACTGGCATCTGTTGGGGAGCAAGGAGAGTTAACCAAATGGGCCAGGACGTATTTACATTTTAGTTACATGATGGCTTGGGGCATTTGGGTTAAAGTACAATTATATGTTGAGTTTGGGGTCCATAAAGTGCAATTGACCTTGCTGAAGGATACAAGGACAAGACATCAACATTGAATGTGTTTGGGGTCCCCTTGACTGAGACTGCTATCAGTTGGGTAAAGGAGCTTGGATCAAGCTAGAAAAGGGAAAGAGATGAGGGAAAAAACTCTTCTGTTTATTGCAGACAATGTGTTTTTCTGGTGTCTCTGTGTGTGTGTATGTGTGTGAGGAATATCAAGGGTTCTAGATACTACTGATCTCTTTCCAAAACTGAGCTGAGATTGCTGAACAGGGGGCAGTACAGAGTGATGGCAGATGGTACAGAAAAGCAGCAGCTCCAAGGTGATGGATGGCACAGAGTGGGGGCTGTAACAGCTGCAGCTTCTATACAGTTACGGATAGGGTGACCAGATGTCCTGATTTTATAGGGACAGTCCTGATTTTTGGGTCTTTTTCTTATATAGGCTCCTATTACCCCCCCCCCCACACACACACACACTCCCTGTCCCGATTTTTCACATTTGTTGTCTGGTCACCCTAATTATGGATGGCACAGTGGTGGTGGCACCTTGAAGATGATGGACTGCACAGAGTGGTAGCAGATCAAGGCAGCTTGAGCTGAAGCCATGGAGAGAGTGGCAGCCTAACCCAGGCATTCTGGTACAGGCCTGCTTACCCAGCAATTAAAGCTGAAATCACTCTAGCTAGGTTAGGTAGAAGTACATAGTAGAAGTGGATGAGATATTTGGTGGAAAAAATCAGGTTTACACGTGCCTGTTCTAATAGTTAGTCATGAGGGAGGGGAGAACAGGAGGAAGGGAGGGAGAGCCAGGAAAATTCAAAATGTATCAAATACGGTTTTATTGCACATTATTTATTTGTGAGAGAGGTAGGTCCTGTGAGAGAATGTGTGTGGAGAAGCTAATCTCCAGAACAGTTGGTCTGTTTCTAATAGAGACCCTGTATTAGAATGAATACAGTCTATTTGAGCATGAAGATGTAGAAACAAGCTATTCAGGAAGAACTTCCTAATACAGTAAAAGCTTTATTGTCCGGCATGTTATCCAGCATTGCCTCAAGGTCATCATTATTAAAATCAATTATCATTGTAGACATAGAAGGTGTAGGAGATTGGGCTGAATCTGTAATGACCCTATGATACACCCTGGAAGCTGCTTTTCTGAATAAATCCCTGATGTCAGCTTGCTTACTTGTCTTCTGCCTCTTTTGCATAAAAGTAGAGTGCAGAATGTGCAATTGCATAACCTCCTAGGCAATATACTAGTCCCAGTTACTAGACTGAAGATTTGTATTGGGAGAAATCAGAAATGCTGGTTAATAGAGCTTTCCAGGTGATAAAGTTCCGGATAACACACCTTTTACTGTAGTAAATTGTGGTGAAAGTGACATCATTTAGGATATTTAAAATGAGACTAGACAAAGCTCTAGTAAATGTACAATATGCCTTGGACTAGCATAGAGATTAACTATGCGTTTTAATTAGTCTTTTCTATCTTTAGGTCTTACTATTATCTGATCCATCTTAGATCTAAACACCCATCATCGTGTGCTCTAATGCACAAAGGACCAGGGGCAAGAACAAGAATGTGGATAGGGAAGAGGTGGCAAAGGTGTACAAAGGACAATGAGGTAGATCAAAATGCTTTCCTGTCACACTATCTGAAAGTCTTTGTCTAGGTATTTATGTTGTGTTTTTCACTGCATTTTAGGGATAATGGTAGCATGACAAATGGCAATGAGGATATGGAGGTAGATATTACCATATCTGAGGTAGAAGCGAAACTCAGACAGCTTAATGGGACTAAATCGGGGGGCCTGGATAATCTTCATCCAAGAATATTAAAGGAATTGGCACATGAAATTGCAAACCCATTAGCAAGAATTTTTAATGAATCTGTAAACTCAGGGATTGTACCATATGCCTGGAGAATTGCTAACATAGTTCCTATTTTTAAGAAAGGAAAAAAAAGTGATCCACGCAACTACAGGCCTGTTAGTTTAACATCTGTAGTATGCAAGGTCTTGGAAAAAATTTTGAAGGAGAAAGTAGTTAAGAAAATTGAGGCCAATGGTAAATGGGACAAAATATAACATGGTTTTACGAAAGGTAGATCGTGCCAAACCAAACTGATCTCCTTCTTGAAGAAAGTAACAGATTTTTTAGACAAAGGAAACACAGTGGATCTAATTTACCTAGATTTCAGTGAGGTGTTTGATATGTTGCCACATGGGGAATTATTAGTTAAATTGGAAAAGATGGGGATCAATATGAAAAGTGAAAGGTGGATAAGGAATTGGTTAAAGAGGAGACTACAGTGGGTCCTACTGAAAGGTGAACTGTCAGGCTGGAGGGAGGTTACCAGTGGAGTTCCTCAGGGATCGGTTTTGGGACCAATCTTATTTAATCTTTTTATTACTGACTTTGGAGCAAAAAGTGGGAGTGTGCTAATAAAGTTTGCGGATGATACAAAGCTGGGAGGTATTGCCAACTTAGAGAAAGACCGGGATATCCTACAGGAGGATCTGGATGACCTTGTAAATTGGAGTAATAGTAATAGGATGAAATTTAATAGTGAGAAGTGTAAGGTCATGCATTTAGGGATTAATAACAAGAATTTTAGTTATAAGCTGGGGACTCATCAATTAGAAGTAACAGAGGAGAAGAAGAACCTTGGAGCATTGGTTGACCACAGGATGACTATGAGCTGCCAATGTGATGTGGCCATGAGAAAAGCTAATGCGGTCTTGGGATGCATCAGGCGAGGTATTTCCAGTAGAGATAAGGAGGTGTTAGTACCATTATACAAGGCACTGGTGAGACCTCATCTGGAATACTGTGTGCAGTTCTGGTCTCCCATGTTTAAGAAGGATGAATTCAAACTGGAACAGGTACAGAGAAGGTCTACTAGGATGATCCGAGGAATGGAAAACTTGTCTTATGAAAGGAGACTCAAGTAGCTTGGCTTGTTTAGCCTAACCAAAAGAAGGTTGAGGGGAGATATGTTTGCTCTCTATAAATATATCAGAGGGATAAATACTGGGGAGGGAGAGGAATTATTTAAGCTCAGTAGCAATGTGGACACAAGAACAGATGGATATAAACTGGCCATTGGGAAGTTTAGAATTGAAATTAGATGAAGGTTTCTAACCATCAGAGGAGTGAAGTTCTGGAACAGCCTTCCAAGGGAAGCAGTGGGGGCAAAAGACCTATCTGGCTTCAGGATTAAACTCGATAAGTTTATGGAGGAGATGGTATGATGGGATAACATGATTTTGGCAATTAATTGATCTTTAACTATTCATGGTAAATAGGCCCAATGGCCTGTGATGGGACGTTAGATGGGGTGGGATCTGAGTTACTACATAGAATTCTTTTCTGGGTATCTTGCCCACATGCTCAGGGTTCAGCTGATCGCCATATTTGGGGTTGGGAAGGAATTTTCCTCCAGGGCAGATTGGAAGAGGCCCTGGAGGTTTTTTGCCTTCCTCTGTAGCTTGGGGCCTGGGTCTCTGCACCTTGATATCTTTAAACCATGATTTGAGGACTTCAATAGCTCAGACATAGGTGAGAGATTTACTGCAGGAGTGGGTGGGTGAGATTCTGTGGCCTGCATTGTGCAGGAGGTCAGACTAGATGATCATAATGATCCTTTATGACCTTATTATCTATGAATCTATGAAACGCAGAATGACGGTGACAAAATTAGGGCTGGGTGAGTTAATTTTGCTAGTTTGGAAATATACATAAACATCCTGGATTCATAGATTTCAAGGCCAGAAAGAATCATCATGCTCATCTAGAGTGACCTTCTGTAATTCAGGCCTTCATTAGCTCTTTTGGCCATAGCATTGACTGGGAGCTCATGTGCAGACAATTATCCATCATGACCCCCAAATCTTTGGTTTGATAGTTTTCTTGAACTCAGTAGTTACTTGGTTCAAATTCTGCTTAGAGGTGACTAAAAAAATGGATCTAAGAAGGGTCTGAATTTTGGAGGTCTGTACAAAAGTGAAGCACTTGGGCCATTTCAGGACTTGCCGTATGGAACTGGGGCACAGGTAGTCTGGCCTAGCCATCACAGCTAGGCTGAGGTTGCCCACCAGGGACAGTAGTTGCTGGGCAGGACTTGGAGGAATTGCAAAGCCAGGTTCTGTAAGCAAGAGTCAAGGTCAGAGTCAGCCTGGAGTCGAAGATCAAGTAAAGTCTGGCATTGCAGCAGGTCAAAGTCTGTTGTGATTGCCCAGACACCTTCCTCTGGCAAATCTTAGGGTTATATAGGGTGCTTGGCCAATCAGAGGGCTCCAGGGTACCATCACTCTGGACTTCTTAGTCGATAGGTCCTCTGGCATCTTCTCTTCACAGTGCACCCTGGCTGTGTGCCTGTGTGGCCTCCCAGTGGGAATACCAGCAGTCTAAGGCTCAGCAGACCTGTGTTCTAGTCCCCAGCTCTTTACACCTATACAGTCTGTGTATTGTTCTTCCTTACAGGTATTAATGGGCAATAGTTCTGTGTAGTTGCAGATGAATGAGCCTTGCTCTTAAAATTGCATGTTGGAGCCTCCATGATGCTGAGCTCTGTGGTGTATAGGGGGCATGACCCCTACAGAGGCTTTCAAAACATTATTCACCTCATGCTGCAGCAGTGCTAACAGGTCCACTAAAAGCAGAGCCCTCCACTTCTGTGACGGAAATTGCTCCAGAGTCCCCACAAGTCTCTTATATTGCATAGCCCCTTTTAAGCCTTCATAATTAAGGGCTTGAGAAGAATAGAGGGGTCTCGTGTGGACCCTCTGTGCTACGATGAATTTCACCCTTTCTGAGATGGGGAGAGGATTTGGGACATAGGACAGGTATGAATAAAAAAACTATTACTTTTAGCAGCCTGTTAGGAATTCTATCCTATTACTTCCTTCCTTCCTTCTCATCCTTTTTCCCTGTGACAAACACATTGGGCTTACCGCAGTTTGTGGTGTGTGTGCATGGCTTTTTATAGGTTTCAGAGTAACAGCCGTGTTAGTCTGTATTCGCAAAAAGAAAAGGAGTACTTGTGGCACCTTAGAGACTAACCAATTTATTTGAGCATAAGCTTTCGTGAGCTACAGCTCACTTCATCGGATGCATACTGTGGAAAGTTTAGAAGATCTTATTATATACACACAAAGCATGAAAAAACTGAGGCGGTTCTGAGGGGGCTTAGTAGTGGCTATTTTTTTAGTGCAGATGTAATAGGAGAAGATCTTGTTTTAGCAATTTTGGAATCAGTTAGTGTATGAGAGGAAGAGGTGTATGATAAGCTAGCAGAAGAAAAGAAAAGAATTGTGACAGGCATCATAATTTAAATAATGTAACATCAGTTTTCCTTTAAACCCCGTTATATATAACAAAATTTCTGTTGTTCTAGCATCAAAAAAAAAAAAAGATTTCTGTTGTCTTGAAAGTATGGAAGTCAAGAGCCTTTCTTGGTTGAATTAGGCCCTAAAAAGTTGCTAACATCTCTACATAGTAGGGATATTTTTCTTCTATTATGAGTGCTTTTGCTCTTCTTGACCAGGATATTAGAACAATCAAAGAAGAGAATGCCTTATGGTGACAGAGTAGGTTTTACACTGAACCTAGTGTGTATGGTGAAGGACTTTGGAAGTTTATTTGGGGGTTTTGGGATAGCCATACGGGGTAAGTGTGATCAATTTAGCTCATAGTTAGCTACCTAACTATTGTCTCTCAGAATTTGGTGCAGTGTCTTCTGTCCCTGTGGCTCATCTACTAGGACTGGTGACCCATACGTTGTCCTCAGCGTGTGCTGTTGCACTGTGCTTTCAGTAAACACCCTTTACTGTTGCTGCTGCTCATCTAAATGCCTGTAGAATCAAGTCCATGTCTACTTCTGCAAGACACCCCAAGTGGATGGGGAGGAAAAGGCATGACCGTGGATTTCAACACACACACACACATGCATACTGGTCATTGGAGCTGACCTGGGACACAGTAGGAATGCACAGAAACTTCTGAATGGATGCACACATGTATTTCTCTTGCATGCTGGAGAATTCCAGGAGGAAATTCTCTTCTGATGCTTCCTTGGAACAATGGAGGTCCACATTACCCCTAGTGTGGGACTATGCTTTAATGATGCCATTGAGCTGTACTGGATTTGCATGCTTTCAAAGGGCATGATACCCTTCTCCCCCTCTTATATATCCTTTTCATGTGGTGTTTACTATTGTGCACTTTTTTGTGCAACTGGGGATAATGCGGCCCTTTGGCTTTAACTTTCTACCCTTTCAGTTCACCTACAAGCATATTTTCAAAATCCAGCAACGTACTGCACTGTGCAGTATTAACAGTATTCTGCTCAGACAACTTGTTATGTAAGATAACTGAATTTGTACTTAACAATCAAGTACACCCTGGGTGAAATCCTGGCCCTATTGAAGTCAATGAGAAGTTTCCAATTGACTTCACTGGGGCTTGGATTTCACCCCATCGCTTTAAAACTGCCATCTGATATTGTACGTGCTCCACCATGCACAAATACTGCTCCCTTAGGGCTTGATATTGATATGAAATAAACTGATATGTAAGAATCAACATTTGTATGAAATGCTTTTGAAAGATACAAAATAGCACACACCTTCAGATCTGATATATGAAGCAGGCTCTTAAAAAAGTGCCTAGATTAATTAGGTTATGCTAACTCCATGAAACATTTCTGTGGCATCACATATCTCATTCCCCTCCAGTTTTAGAGAGGTGGCAGAACTATTCTAGGGAGTATCTGCCTCAAATGCCAGCAATTCATTAAAAAGTTTTGTAATGATAAACCACAGTCGAGTGCTTTTTTGAACATATAATAATATTTTTATAACTCATAATGTTTGCTTGCTTGAGAGAAGACCAGTCATTAGCACTAATGTATTTCCAAAGATGTAGCTGTCATAGAACCTGTTTTTAAAAACAAAATCAAAGAGATATGAAGGTTTATAGTTTATAGGCCAGATTCTAATTTTAGTTAAACAGCTGTAAATCCAGATTAGGTTAATATATATTTACATTTAACAGATCAGAAGGCCTGATTCTCAATTGGTGTACATCAGAATAGTTCCATGGAAGCCAATGGAGCTACACTAATTTATACCACTTAAGAATTTGGTCCTCTGAGAAGTTGGCTACATTTCTTTAATAAATAATATGTATCTACTATAGCTACATGAATTAGCTCACCGCATAAAATAACTATTGGATATAAAGTATAATACTTTGCACTACTGTTTGAGTAGAGCTACTCTTTGAGAGCTAGAAGGCAAACAAGGACTAATCTGAAAACCGTAGGTTTATGTCTGTGTTTACATATGGGGTCTGCATGTGGCTCATCTTGCTTAAAGATGAGTTTATATGAGCTCTTGAGCTACATGAAAAAGAGGAAATCACCAGGAAATCATCACTGGTTTAGTGCCACTTGGAATCTGTCAGAAGAAGCAGCCATAATATTGGAATAAGCACTTGGTTAGGCTGAATTTTTCTGTGAAATATTTATGTGATTTAGGCTAATAACAGCTGAGTGTTAGAATATGTTGAAAAGAGAAAGGTGGCAAAAGAAGAAAGTGATGTTTTTATTTATTAGGAAAATAGCTAAAGTCATGGTAGTTTCAGATACTTGGGTGGGGCGCTAAACAGAGAACTTGCCCCTGAGTGAACAGCAGGCTCTTCCTGTTTATTTTCAGCTTACTATAGATTGTAAACTCTTCTTTGCAAGGAATCCATCACTATCTGTATAGTAAAGTGCCATGTGTATTTAAGGTACTATAATACATAATAATCATATACATTTTCATAATTCAAGTTATTGTGGAAAGAGATTAGAAGTTTTGAGTTTCTCAGATCATGAGAATATTGGAATATTAATCATAAAAGTGTATCTCATTTGGATAGGTAATTCAGCACAGCTAAGATTGATTTTAGCTATAGAAGAGTATTTTTTTTGGCTGTTGTCACTGAACATGTGGCTTGCAATATGGAATTCAGATGTTCAAGGGGCTTCATGTTTTGGCTCCTCATTGAGCTCCACTTCAACTCACTTTTGTGACTCAGAGTGTAATCTGCCCCTCTCCGGGTAATGTTGTCTTAGACATTTATACTGGATGTTAAGGTGGTGAACTATACTCACCCTTTCACTTAATGAGAATCTCACCCAGGGCTGAATTTAATTCAGTATATTAAAGCAAAGTTTCCTCTGTATTAAAGTTAATTTTACCCAGAAAGCCTCAAAACTAGATATTTGCACTAATTTGCAGCCAAATTTTCAAAATAGCCATTGATCCTAGACACCCTAGTTTTTGAGATCCCAATTTGAGACATGTTAAGATATTTCAAGATGCGCACCCAAAATAAGTAACGACGTTTGAAAACCTTGGCCATAATACTGTATTATCATGGTGATTGGATGCTTCATAAAAAGGAGTAAGATATACCTAATCTAATCTTTAATGCTTGGGTTTCACTTCAGTTTTGCAGCTCCCCAGCAGTATGTTGCAGAGAGCAGAGGTTCACTTTTTTTCCAATGAGTTTCTTCAGAAAGACTCCTATTGAAGTAGGAATTCTCTATGGTTATTTCCTGAGTATGCATCTGGTAGGCAGAATCAAGTGTGTTCAGTTTCCACTACATTCTTTTTAGATCCAGAAGTTTGGTGTGATTTTTATCTTAGAGAGCTACTCAACCTGACTGTTTTTTCCAAGTTCTTCCAGCTCTAATATTGCTATCTGACAACTTATAGCAGAAGATTTGTTACTCAAGGAGTAGGGACTGTTGTCTTGGTTTCATTACATTTGATATATTAGACCATTTAATGAATATTTGTTTCTGGTGTCTGGCAGGACTAGTAACTAGCAAGTTTGGAATTGTAAACATCCAGAGAAAATTCTGTAAATACCGTATCAAAACCACTTTTTTAAATATCAAGTACTTAGTACATTTCACTATTTGTGCCCAATGAATAGTTACTGGTTTTAATTATTTCAGAACCATTAAATATCATTTGCAATAGATATTAAAAAGATACAAATTATACAGTCAATACTTCTGAAATTGATCACCTCCTGCTTTTCTAATGAATGGTACAATCTGTATATTTCTCTTTATATTTGTGATGAAGTGGGGATTTTCCCTTGTTATTTAAAGCGTTCTGGTTATATTTAGAAGATAGTCTCCATCAGAGAAGTTAGACTAATTCCCAAATCACTTTCACTGGTTATCAGTGGTGGGTATGCATTTCGCTTATTGTATTGCCAAAAGCTCCTGAGAGAGATGTAAGGTGTTAAATATATGTTGGGAATTTTTACTTACATATGTAAATACAGAAGCTGATTGGGGGTTTTTTTAGCACTAATTTTTTACCTTGCCTTTTCCATCTTTATCTTACTGATCTGAATAAGGAAGAAAAGGAGGTAAAGCTAAAAGCATGGGCTCCCTCTGCTGGCTGCTAGTGTTGCTTTGAGTCCCTCTGTCAATTGAATTAGCAGGTACTCCAAACAATATTAAGATTGAGAAGACAGGGCGGGCAGCCTGCTTTTAACGGTAATATCATGGGACAAAATGTAATGTGGGTGTTGAAAATAGGTTTAATCTTACTTTTAAAATATTCTTGCTATGTATCGATTTGCTCTTGAAATAGTGGAGATGACGAGGTAGTACCATCTTACATGAGGGTTGTTGCAGCAGAATAATCATACAAGGAAGGAAGATGCTAGGCAGGACCAAGTTTCCCCCAGTGTTCACCACCCTCTGCAATTTAAGGAAAGTGATACCATCACTTGATCCTAATGCACGATGCATTCAAATTCAAAATGATCTGGACAAACTGGAGAAATGGTCTGAAGTAAATAGGATGAAATTCAGTAAGGACAAACGCAAAGTACTCCATTTAGGAAGGAACAATCTGTTGCACACATACAAAATGGGAAATGACTGCCTAGGAAGGAGTAATGTGGAAAGGGATCTGGGGGTCATAGTGGATCACAAGCTAAATATGAGTCAACAGTGTAACGCTGTTGCAAAAAAAGCAAACATCCTTCTTGGATGTATTAGCAAGAGTGTTGTAAGTAGTACTGTACATGAGAAGTAATTCTTCCACTCTACTCCGCACTGATTACGCCTCAACTGGAGTATTGTGTCCAGTTCTGGGTGCTACATTTCAGGAAGGATGTGGACAAATTGGAGAGAGTCCAGAAAAGAGTGACAAAAACATGACCTATGAAGGAAGATTGAAAAAATTGGGTTTGCTTAGTCTGGAAAAGAGAAGACTGAGGAGGGACATGACAACAGTTTTCAAGTATGTAAAAGGTTGTTACAAGGAGGAGGAAGAAAAAGTGTTTTTCTTAACCTCTGAGGATGGGACAAGAAGCAATGGTCTTAAATTGCAGCAAGTGAGGTTTAGATTGGACATTAGGAAAAACTTCCTGTCAGGGTGGTTAAGCACTGGAATAAATTGCCTAGGGAGGTTGTGGAATCTCCATCATAGGAGATTTTTAAGAGCAGGTTAGACAAACACCTGTCAGGAATGGTCTAGATATTACCTAGTCCTGCCATGAGTGCAGGGGACTGGACTAGATGACCTCTCAAGGTCCCTTCCAGGTCTATGATTCTTGCTTAAATCTCAAAAGAAAAGTGAATCCCCCATTCTGGCCACCTCCAAGATCTCTGGGGAAAATGCTCTAGGAAAAATTTTCCTTCAAGACCCCAATGTGGTAGTTAGTTTCAACTTGTGCATACAAATAAGAATTCACTCTAATTCAGCATCTAGTCCCATTTATACCCTGAGATACTGTTGGTGTCCAAGGGTAAAATGGTGGGTGCGTGGATCCGTTTCTTCCTTCTTCACACCCAGCAAACCTTTGCATGGAGAAAAGCATAGGACAGACTAAAGTGTGAGGCTGTGGGCTAACTAGCTTCATGGCCCCAGGGGAAACAGCCAAAGGCCTAGTCTACTGCACCTGCTAATGTCTGGCAGCAGATGCTTGAGGAAACCACACACAGTTCATTTCAAAAGCAAGAATAAAGAGTGCTATGTCCCCCTCAGCACTCAGGAATCAACTGGCAATGCCTTACATGCCTACACAATGAAGAAAAGTGTGTGCGTGTGTGTGTGTGTGTAAAGCACCATACTTGGTTACCAGAGGCCACTACTCTCCCTCCCATGCAGGTGAGAGGGGAATGTTGGGCAGAGGCAGGGTGTGAGTGGAGACGTGACTCCATCCCCAGGCCTCCACAGACATTTTCGAGCACAGCTAAATAGGCACGAAAGGGGAAGTAAGCTATAGCAGGCTAAAGGTTGATATGGCTTTTTCCCTCACCCTCATCCCCTCCCTACACCCCCCTCGAGAAGGGGGAACTAGGAATGAAGTGTGACTCTCTGTTCCTGAACAGATTCTAGATGACACTGAAACTCAATTCACATCTGAAGAGTTTCAGTGATTAGTGAAAAGAAATGGTATAAAACATATCACATCAGCTCCTCACTATGATGTCCTGGGTCTTGAACCCAGGGCTGGGAGTCCCCAGAGAGTTGCTGTACCATGGCCTCCATCCAACATCTACCAAAACCTGTGGGGCTGAGAAGCTACTAGGACTATAGCCTCAGCCAAGCCACAACGCACAGGAGCCCTGATTGAAGGTTCACCTGGCTCCACTGATTAGTCCAGCTATGCTATTTAAGCCAGAAGGAGGCACAGGAAGTTTGTCTGAACAAGAAGGTGATTTCCTGTTGTGGTTGTATTGAATGGTGCTTGTGCCTGCACGCAACACTGTTCCTGATTCTGGCTCTGCTCCTGCCTCACCTCTGCCTTTGCTCCTGTTCCCACTGTGCTCTTCCTCCAGGCTTACTCCTTGCTTTTCCTCCAGTCCCTGCCCTTATGCCTTGCCTCTGATCCTCAGTTACCAGTCCTGGCTCTGACCCCAACTTCTGACTCTGGCTTGACCCTTGGCTCTGGCATTTGGTATCTGACTCTGACCTCGACTCTGAATCTCAGCTTCAGTTCCTGGCTCTGGCTTGACTCATGGCTCTGGTAGCTGGCAGTTGACTCTGGTGCTGACCCTTGGATTTGTTCCCTAAGCTGGATGCCTGCTCCACCCACTAGACCTGACTCCTGCTCTGACTGCTAGACCAGACTGCCTGCATCCTGGTCCACAACACTCATCATCTCGCCACAAATGGATTAATGGAAAGGCTTATCCAGACATTCAAGCAAGTGATTTGCATTATAGTAGCTCACAGCACAAGGTAGCAATTTTTCTTTTGGCTGTACATGTTACTACAAATCAGACATAAGTGATGTTGTTTATGGGATGTAATTTAACATCAAATCTGGCCTTGTTAAAGCTCAATCTACAGAGGGACTTTGTCAGGGTTTCCTCCCCACTCTGAACTCTGGGGTTACAGATGTGGGGACCCACATGCAAGACCCCCTAAGCGTATTTTTACCAGCTTAGGTTAAAAACTTTCCCAAGGCACAAATTCCACCTTGTCCTTGAACAGTATGCTGCCACCACCAAGTGATTTAGACAAAGAATCAGGGAAAAGGACCACTTGGAGTTCCTCTTCCCCCCAAAATCCCCCCAAGTCCTTCCATGCCCTTTCCTGGGGAGGCTTGAGAATAATATCCTAACCAATTGGTTACAAAATGATCAAAGACCCAAACCCCTGGGTCTTGGAACAATGGAAAAATCAGTCAGGTTCTTAAAAGAAGGATTTTATTTAAAAAAAAAGGTAAAAATCATCTCTGTAAAATCAGGATGGAAAATACTTTACAAGGTACTCAGATTTAACAACACAGGGGATTTCCCTCTGGGCGAAACTTTAAAGTTACAAAAAAGCAAACCAGGAATACACCTTCCTCTCAGCACGGAGAAAAACACAAGCCAAAACAAAGATAATCTAACGCATTTCCTTGCTTGTACTTACTAATTCTAATGGAGTTGGATTGCTTGCTTTCTTGATCTTTCTCCGGCAAGCACACAGAACAGACAGACAAAAGCCTCTCCCTCCACCCCAGATTTGAAAGTATCTTGTCCCCTTATTGGTCCTTTTGGTCAGGTGCCATCCAGGTTACCTGAGCTTCTTAATCTTTATAGGTAAAAGGATATTGTGCCTCTGGCCAGGAGGGATTTTATAGTACTGTATACAGGAAGGTTGTTACCCTTCCCTTTATATTTATGACAGACTTTTTAAGAAACAGTGCAATCAAATGACCACAAATAGTCGCTCATTCTTTACTGCACAGTTTTCAAGGGAGGAAAAGTCTTAGTAAGAGACTAGTGCCCCACACTGTCTTCTGTATTTCAAAAGCCACTGGAACCCTGCCAGAGCAGCCATGTTCATAGGTAGCTAGATGTTTCATGTGATACATGTTAATAAACATTGTTATTTGGCCACTTTTGTGTCCAGGGGTTCCTTCATATTACACATGTTATATAAAAAGCAAAAGACACAACCTCTTTTATAAAGTGAATTATCATATACTTCTGCTCAACTCACCTGTACACTTCCCTCTAAAACAATAGTGCCCAAACTCTTCCCGTCGCACACCTTCTTATGTAATGGATTCTGTCTGTGTCCCCCTCCATTACTGCACAGCCTAAGTTTCCTCAGCAGAGGAGCTTGGACTGAAGGTGGAGCAGAGCTGGATGGTACTCCCTGCCCACCTCCCCTCCCCCAATGGGGACTGGCCTGGGTCCCACTATGCGCTGTCCCTCCCCCCCCGCTGGAACGTTCCTCCATGCCCCACAGTTTGACGACTAGTGCTCTAAAGGCATTGCCACCTGGATGGCTTTTAACTCTGAGCAGCTTCAAATCTAAAGTGCAAACAGCTCACCAGACAAATGTTTGTATCCCATGCTCAAATTTGGAATTTTCTTCTCCCTCAGCCCTTTATACAGCTTTGAGGGGCAGGATGGATAATACTCAAATTTAAGGTGTAATGTCTCATGACCCTGCAGGGCTAGAAATAGGGAGCCAGTTTCTCTGCTGCTCTAAAACTCCACTAACTTGAATTGAGTTCAGATGGATTTCCATGAGGGCACAGGATCTGCCTGGGTGGAACTCACTGTAGGATGAGGCACTTTTTACTATGTATGACAGAAAGACTTAACACCACTACTATAATGCTTGATCTTCTAGTTCTTACTCTGACCTTATTCATTCAACATTTGAAATCACTGGGAGTTTTGATTGACTAAGGATTGAAGCCCCAATCTGGCAAAGCACTTAAGCATGTGCTTAAATGCTTTGCTGAATATGGATGGTTTGCTAGATTAGGACCTGAGTAAGGAACAGAGGACTGGGTTCTTTATCTGTACATGTTTTATTTCTTTGCACAGCTACAATCTGCTGCAGAGCAGAATATTCTGCTAATCTGAGTGTCTGAATTTTTAAAAAGTGAGTATAAAAATATGTAGAGGATTTCCAATGCTGTCTGAGTATTAGCCCATTCAATCCTATCATGCTGTAAATAACATTAAAGTGTTTTCCTTTTTAATCTTCTATGTACTTCCTGAGAAAATCTTTTGGGAGTCATATATTTATTAAACATCTTTGTGTATTTTCTGAAAGTTAAAATTTGTAATTTTTTTTCAGTGTCCCTCTGTTTTATACAAATTCTAATATTTTTGGAAACAGGTTTGTCATATTAAATATTGTGGGAGAATGTCTGTGTAAAGATATTGCACCTGAAGTCTTGTGACTTGTGCCCTTATGCTCATTGTGTAGATCAGTGATACTCAGACTGAGTCTTGAGAGCCGCAAGTGGCTCTTTAACGTGTCTCCTGCAGCTCTTTGCAGCACATGATTTTAAAACATGGTTTGATTTAGTTATTAACAATTCTAAGTTATTAACCAATCAGGATACTTTAACTATGTTGTTAACCAATTATAGTTGATAAAATAATAATACTTAGTTAGTCATTTTGCTGTGAGAATAATTATATAGTAAATGAAACAATGAATTCACATTCCTGTGGCTCTTTTGGGTAATGTTGATTGCTAATTTGGCTCCTGAACCAGTAAGGTCTGAGTATGCTGATAAAGATATTCCAATTTGTCAATCTGGAATCCAGCAGGTGGACCAGCATCTCTGGCTTTCTTAGGTAACTTCTAAGAGATCTTTTGAAGAAAAAAAAAAAGACTGAAGGATTAGTTTTGGAGCTTGAAAGGGTACATTTTATAAGTTAGCCGAGACCAAGGACAGGCAACCAATATCTGAGATCTCTTGGTCAAATTATTTAAATAGGAAGAAAAAGAAAATCTTCTTACACCTTAGCAGTGTGGATAAAGTTACTTATTGGTAGTGACTGAATCATTCTTTCCCTATGTAAGTTATGAAACACAAATGGCAGCTAGCATTTGGGGCCATTAATGAGGAGATAATTCAGGGCTTATTGAGGCTCTTAGTTCTCACTCAGATGAGAAAGAAAGATTGAGACGGTGCAGATGGAGTTGGAGTCAGAGTCTATAACAGATGGGTATAGTGCCAAGACAAGAAGCATGAGTAGGATGATTGACAAAAGTGCTAACTGAAAGTAATAGCATTTGGACTTGGATAGTATGATTAAAAAAGGATCTTTCCTGGAAAAAAAACTCAACTATGCCAAATGGAGCAGTTATTTTATGCGCTTCATAAAATATGGACATAATCTTGGTCCCATTAAAGTAAATAGCAAACTCCCATTGACTTCAGTTGGAGCAGATTCAGGCCATGTAGTCCCAATTAGAGATAAGGATGAAATTACCAAAATAACTTCACTTTCGATCTACAACTGCCTTGTAGTGAGGTCTCTTGATGCACTGGATGAGGTACACCACATGTTCCAATAGGCATGTGTGATAGATCGATCCTGAAAGGTCTGTTGTGGGCGGTACTTATCATTGTAGCAGTGGAGATATGTCTACAGATTTTGCAGATCTGGAGCCACTTTGAATTGCGGGCTCCGGTCTGTGAGGAGCTTGCTTCTGATGATGAACTTTGTGAGGTTGTGAGGTTGTTTGAAGGCCAGAAAAGGGGGTTCAGGAAAGATTTGTTTAAGGACATGGTCCCCATCAAGTATGGGTTGTAATTGTTTGATACCCCATATAGATGCCGGCAGGTGCAGTTGATGTGTGCTTTGTTTTTTCTTTTTCATACTGAAACAGGTTCTTGGTCCATTCCATGATGCAAACTACTTCCCTAATGGAGTGTCTTTGTTTGGTGAAGATGGTTTTAAGTGTGTTAAGGTGTGTGTCCCAGACTTTCCCCTCAAAGCATATTCTGTGATATTTGAGTGCCTGGCTGTGGATAACTGGTTTCTTGGGGTATATGGGGTGGTTACTGGATTTGTGGAGGTAAATGTGCTGGTCCTGGGGTTTCTTGTTTGTAGGTGTCTGTAAAGTTTCATTGCTGAAGCTGATTGGCGTGTCCATTGTTGATGCTGGTGTGGGAGTGTTCTAGAGAGAGTTTGATGGAAGGGTGGTGGTTACTGAAGTTGTGGTTGAAATCTGAGGGAATTTAGGTCACCTGTCTAGAGTATGAAAATATTATCAACGTATATTGCTGGTTTCATGGTGAATTTTTCCAGAAACTTTTCCTTGAGGTGGCCCCTGAAGAGGTCAGTAGATGGGAGAGCCAACCTAATACCTATGGCTGTTAAATGTAAAGTGATGTGTGAGGATGAAATGGATGAGTTTGATATGTTTGGGATGGATATCTGAGGTGTTGTCCATTGTTTAGATATTTGAGGCAGACAGTAATACTGTCATGAATGGTGAGGCAAGGCATGTTGGTGTACAGGGAGATGTAGTGGCAGAAATGGTGTTCTGATGGAGGTTGTTAACGTTGTGGAGTTTCTGGAGGAAGTTAGCTGTGTCCTGAAAGAAATTGTCCCTTTGTACAGTGAGTAGTTTGAGGATGGTTTTGATGAGTCCTGATATTACTTCAGTAAGAGTTCCATGGCTTGGGTCTGCCTGGGTTCCCTTGTTTGTGTATCTTGGGAAGCGTGTAGAAGGTCCCTGGGTGGGTTCATCGGGAGTGCAGTTAGTTTCTCTTGGACTTGTTTGGGGAAGAATTTGATGATATCCTTAAATTCCTGTGTGAATTTGTGGTGTGGGGTGTCTTTTTGAGTTCTTTATAGTAGGTGGTGTGACAAGATAAAACCCTATCACCCATGGGCAAACAATTTTTTCCAAGCCGATCATTCCATATTTGACCTCTTAGTTTTCATCCTCAAAAAAATCCCTGCACAATATCTTCAAAAGAGAAATCTGGGAAATTAAATTCATAATTCTATTAGATGCTAAAAAAATCACTCAGCAGAGATACTGGTTTTGAGGCTCATAACGATTGGTAACCTTCCTTTGTCCTACGGCTGCAGAGGTGTTAATTGCCTGTTTCATTTTAAGTGGTTTCCTGCAATATATGCCAACCCCTTATTTTAATAATCTGCCCCACCCTGAATTTAGCTGTGACACTAATTCTTTTTTTCTAGACTTGAAGAAGAGCTCTGTTAAGCTTGAAAGCTTGTTTCTTCCACCAACAGAAGTTGGTACACCTTTTCTCTCACAATTTTATGGAGTTGTCTTTTGAATATAACTGCCCTACAAGGTACGTCCTACTCCATGTGTTCCCTCAGGACACCATCTGCGTGTATCTTGCTAAGCCTCTTTCTCACTAGGGAACATTCCAGGACTGATTCTTCGGTCAAGCTGCACTTAAATCTCCCATTAAGGTCAAAGGAGTTCCACATATGGAACTGATGAACTCAAATGATAAGACCGTCATTAAAAGATCTCTACTAAAGTTATCCAGCTCTTAAACTTAGTCCCTTGTTTTTGCACGTAAATTTCTATGAAGGCAGATTTTGTCTGTAAATGGATGCAGTCAAATGGGTACGTGACACATATACTTTACTTAACCAAAGTACAAGTTTCACAAGCAGAATTTATTTTGGCTTATCTTTATCCTGACGGTAATACTGTCCTAAAAATATTTAAGCAAAAAGCACAATCTGCAGATCACATGAAAACATCAGGAACTTTACTAGTACATCACAGAAGTGGGGAATAAAACAATTAATTCATATTATTTCAACAGCTATAATAACAGCTAAATTAATAAAACAAGCCACTTTACAGCCTCCTTATTATAGCCTAAATATGGGACCAGATTTTCATAAAATGAGGTCAAAGATCCAGACACGCTTGTCTTTGTACTGTTGCAAGTTTGTTTTCTGCAACTGCATACAGAAATTGCTCATCATTTTTTTTATGTAAACAGAAATTTATAAAGTCCATTGAAGCCAAGAGAGAGGCTCCCATTGACACCCGCTTTTGTAAGCCCATCATCATATAAATACCCATCTTCTATGTTGTACGTGTTTTAAGAAACACCTAATTTGATGGTGTACCTGCTCGTGTAAAAGTTAGGCTTGTAAAACGTGTGTGGATATCAGTGTTCACCTTTTGTAAATATGGCGAACAATGCAGAGAAAGAGAGGGGCAATGAAAGGCATTTTTTATTTTTGTGATTGAAAGATGACTCTGCAATTCATTTGTGACTTTACTGCATTATGCACTTTTGAGCATACAGTTATACAAAAGTCATGATTAAAACGTGGATTGCAGTGCTCATAATTCTTTTTTATCCATCTTGAAAATGAATCCCAATAGACTCTCTGGTCAACCTATAACATAAATATGTAGACTTTGGCTCTCCATTGAACATCTTCAGATGGCAAGTCTAATGATCATACCACTTCTGTAAACTGAATTAAATCCTTATGTATGAACTGTGTTTTATTTTGCTCACATAAACATTGTTTAAGCCAGATTCTTGGCTGGTATAAATAAGTGTAGCTTCATTGAAGTCAGTGGGTAAAGTCCTAGCTCCTCTGAACTCAGTGGGAAAGCTCCCCACTCCAGTGAGCCCTGGATTTCACCTACTATATTTATGCCAATTAATATTAGCTGCAGAACTGACCCTGAGTCTTTATTTTTCCACATGGAATAATTTTTTTTCACTGACAAAAGTAGACTAACATCAATTGCATATAATTTGATGAATCTTTCATAAAGCATTCAGAAATGAATTGCTGCCTTAAAGCAGAGATGTTTGGTAAAAGAAATAAGATGACTAGTCCAAACATACTGAATATTTTAAAATATCTAGATAAATCAAATACTACTCAGATTTCAAGGAATGAGTCTGTTACAAGGACACTGTCTTTTTATGTAGACAAGGCTCCCTTCCAGAGAGACAATTTGTTTAAATTGAATTCATAGCTAGAGCTGGGCAGGAAACAGTTTTTCCATTCCAGAAAAAAATTTGAGATTTCAGAAATTTTCCCCATTCCAAATCAGAATGAAAAGTGAAAATCTCAATTTTATGAACCAACAATCTGGAAAAAAAAATTGGGCCAATCAAAATATTTTGTTTCAGTAAGTTTGGAACATTTAGTTTTGATTTTGACCCTTTCAATTTTATAAAAAAATTAGGGCAGTATTTAAAAAAAAATTGTTCTGAGCCAAAACACTAGAATTTTTTGGCTTGAAAATGTTGAATGTTATCAAATCATTTCTTAAGTTATTCAAATATCTTTTTGTATAATAGCTGCAGTATCACTGTCACATAGGTTTGAACAGCTGGCTCTCTTTATTAGACAGTGATACACAGCAGCTAATTCAGATATCTATCAAATGTAACCATCACACATTTGGGCCTGAGTCTCCTCTTACTTCTGTTAGTGTAATAAACTCTAATTATTAGAATGGAGTTAACCAGTGTATACCCAGTGTAAATGAGATCAGAAGTGGGTTTCTTCTTATTTACTTCAGAGGAAATTGGATATAATGCACATAAAGCAGGCTCCAAAGTCTAGAAGAATATTGGGAGGTAGAGGCTTACATGTGATTAGTAGGCAATGTGAACTGCACAAAGAAGAAAAAGTGTGTACATCAAAATGGAATATCTTTTATTTTACATTTTCTGAATGAATTCTCTAGAAAACAAAATGTATAACTGAATCAGAAATTATTTATTGCTCATAACCATCTATCTTGCTCAAGATGTTGAATATTGTACTACTTGGAGAAATATTACTCCTCACATTTTCCACACAAAGTCCCATTAAGTAAAACTTTTCTGAAGCTGGGGACATTTGTCTTCATTCCTGAACACAGAATAATGGAACTGTGGTATTATATCATTTTGCTATGCTTGGTCCACATCCATCAGATTTTTTTTCTAATAGTTTGGGAACATGCAGACAGGCAAACCAATGTCTGCCTGGCCCAGCAGGAGATAGTAAAATACTTCTCAAACACCAGATGGGATTTTACAATATTTGTAAAATATAAAATGCTTGAAGTGTTCTCTGCAAACCTCAAACTGAACATGTTTCATTTCCTTATGTCTTTTTAATTCTCTTGGTGAACTTTTATAAATTAAAGGATTGTCAAAAGCCAGAGGTCAGATGCATTTAAAATCTCCCTAAAATTAAACTCTGAAGACTGATATCTATATGATACATGTGTGATATTAATATAATCATATATTATTATATTCCTATAAAAACTAGATATCAGGAAATACTAGAATTCTACAGCTTATTTTCAATCTCATTTTAAAGAACTAAAACCTTTTTTTTCACATTTCAACATCCTATGACTTTTTAGCACTACATTAGAAGTGATACTCAAATAAAGGAGAACATTTATCCAATATCGATTTGAAAGTAATTGCAATGAATCCCTCAAGGTGTGTGAATAGAGCTGATGTGGAATTTTTTGAATTACGTATTTTACTGGAAAATGCTGATTTGTAGAAACCAATACTTCACAGGAAAGGTTCTTGGTTTTTAAAAAAATTCACATTTTGAAAAAGTTTTGAAATGGTGTTGTATTAAGCACCTTGGAAAGCCTTTCCTAAGTCCACTGATGATTCAAAGAAAATGTGAGTACGTTGCCAAATCAGATAAAATAACGAACAAAAATATAAGTGTAAATCTTTACTGATCATTTTCCAAGGTCCAATGGCCCTACCACTTTTGTACTAGATGGACTAATGCTCTCCTTTTCCATAGACACTTGTGTCTATTAGCTGGTAAATGGATGGGAGGCCTCAAGTATTAAATCACTGAACCTCATGCTTCATGCTTTTGGCTATGTTTGTGCTTTTATTTTCTCAGAGGACAGATTTCTAATGGAAGAGCAAATCTTGTTGCTTTCTCTCTTCCTGTATGTTTTGAATCCTCCATTCTAGCATGATTTGAACATTAAGGGCCAAATTTCCACCAACTGGAAGCTCAGAAGTAGGTAGGTGCATGCATGCCCATTGTTCCACACATTCTCCTGGTTTCCATAGACAAATTGGTTAATAGGAACTTGTGCATACTTACATGCAAAATTAGCTTTTGTGAAGCACATCCTCTAATTTTTGAAAATTTTTACCCTTGCCATCCCAAACCAGGCTCTAGATGGCTTTTATTGTTGTCATATATTTGTTTACAACTCCAAAGAAGTAAGGGTATGAAGTCACCAGATCATCTAATTTATGCCAATGAGATTTGTCTTATAAAAAGAGAGTGAAAAACCACATCATGTCCATCTTTTCACTACTTAAAATAGTATTTTAACTTGTATATACAGGTAAACCCCAATTATTCAGATGCCACAAAGTCATCTGAAACCTTGTGATAGAGTTTTGGATAAATGAAATTTGTTTCTGTACATATTTCAATTTGGGGTACAGCTCAAAAATTCAGATTACTTGAATGTGATAACTGGAGTTTACATGTAGCAGCAAATGCAGGGGAAACCGATTGGCCTCCCCTGCACCCAGGGATTTCTTCTCTTCTCCGCTAAGCAGCTCTCATAGAAGGATTTATTTGACTTTTAGTTTCACTTACAAATAGTAAAATAGGAGCATTTAATAGGTTCCGATTTCACTTTTCTAAAAGAAGCTACAAGTTAAAAACAGCTATACTGGCAGGAAAGACAATTACAAGCACAGGTATATACAAGCCAGGGAGGGAGCAATAGTGTGGGAGAAACGTCACCTGGGAATGTGACCAACGAGCCCATTCATTGGTTTTGCCTTTGATTTTGCTTCAGGTCTGTGCTCAGGAGCACTTTTAGTGACTCTAATACTGATGTTTGTGTTGGAAAATCTATAGGGAGAACCGTCAGCTGTCAATCAGGTCCTATACAGTGATTATCCTTAGTAGTAGGCAGTTGTAGAAGTAGAGCTATTCTTAATTAATAGGCAGAGAGTTTTGAAAGTAACTCCTCTAGAGAAGAATTTTAGTCTAAACTCTGACCTCCCTTGACTCCTATTGCTTCAAAACTATTTTGTTGAATGATGTATTTCTGGGGAGAGTGTATGCATTGTCCATTCCATTTCTGTTACCTTCCTCCACAAACAACATATGGTAATACTCACCCTACATCATGTATTTCCATTAGCTCTTTTAGATGCTGTATTTATTTTCATGTTAATCACTGAAGCCAAATTATATTGTTCAATTTGATTTGCGTTCCAAGGTAGATTAAAGCCATTTCAAGATGGAAGAACACTTAAACTAATGGAGACTGAATGACTGGCCTCAGTGAGATGTATTTATTATTTAATATGTTTGGCTTGACATTTGCTTGGAAATTGATTTCACTGTCTCCAAACCGATCATAAGGGCTGTGTGAGCCAGAATGCTATTTCATGTAGACCTCAATCCCTGTAGCCATTTCTCTGAATACAATTCTTTTGCACAGTTACTTGTACAATCTATCTAGGAATTTATATGGCCCCTATCACTAAAATATCTGAGAGCTTCCCAAGTAGCTTCCCAGAAATAGCAATAACAATATATCTTTCTCTTGCTTTCTTCCCAGAATGTAGGAGAAGTAGTTTAATTTATTTATTGTGTGTGTGTGTGTGTGTGGTGTTATGTGCCTGCGAAAAGAGCATAAGAGGGAAAGCTAGGTCAAAAGGAAATGAGTTTTGGATTTAGTTCTGAAAGTGGTGATGCTGTGATCATTCTTATCTCTTGCAGGAGTGAGCCCCTTGGTTTAGGTCCAGCTATTTCAGGTTAATTAGTTCATGTTGCATTACTTGGATAGAAGGCATGACATAAGTACAACATATTATTTGAGCTCCAATTACTAATAAAGATTCTTCTTTTACTCCAGTTGGCAAAGGGCTGGGTTTATAGACCTGATGGACATGGGTACCATACCTGCTTTACTACCAGGCAGCTGTTTTGTGGGTAGTAGCTAGTGACTGAAGTCTCTGTAGCCACTGATCATTACATCTTCCTACGATACCATTTCCCAAACTTTTGAAATCTGAGTCCCCTTCAGGAAAATGAAACCAATAAATACCACCCCTTTTTTCCACCTGTCAGCCCTGGTATGTGTTGTTTAAATTTTATATTTATACAGTACAACTTCTCCACCTTCCTCCCGCTAGTCCGTCACACTGCCCCCTCACCCTACGCTTCAGGAAATGCTGGTATAAATCTTACTGCTCCTTTCTTACATGTTTTGAGCAGTGAAGTAGTTAAGCTTGCACCTTAGAGCTATAGTTTCCGGTTTTTTGCAAACTCAGACATCTCTCCCTCAGCTGGGCTTAGTCTACAGTACAAAGTTTTGCCAGCTATGTTGGCTAGGAGTGTAAAAAATCAACCCCTCTAGCAAACGTAGGTATGCTGGCAAAAGTTCCAGTGTAGACACAAACTATGGCTACAGCAAAGTGTTTCTGTTGGCTGACCTAATGTTCAGGTAGGTGGTAAAGCTATGCCAGCAAAATAACTCCTGTTGGGTTACACTGCTGGGGGACTTTGCAGACATCACAATACCAGCAATGGCTCTGTAGTATAGACAATCCCTTATGCCCACTTCATGCTCTGAAGGCTTTCTTCAGAGCCATAACCTCTAGGACTTTCTTAGCTTTCATTGTTTAAAAAAAAAAGTTTGTATTGAGAGATCCATCCTTCATGCCTCCCTGCCCCACAGGGGATGTCCCACACATTTGGAAACACAATCTTACAGTAACAGTGATGCAGGGGAAACAGTGGAAAGCTCTTTTCCTGCAAAGGCTAACTGTTTTGATGCCGGTCCTTTTTATGTTGACATAAATACTTCAGATTGTGCAGTTGGAGTGCAGACCAGTGCTGAAATTAGGCAATAGTAGGTGCCTAATAATTCAAGATAGAGCCCCAGACCCGAGTAAACCTAAAGATCCTTTCCAGTGTGAAAGCCTTTGTGAACTGAATAATTCTACTGTAGCACAAGTTGTCCTGTATACATTATTGATTCTACTAAACATGAACATTTTTTCACTAAATGCTTTAGATATTCTGCATTTTTAATCTATTTTTCATTATGTTTTTAAGTTATGACAAAGTGGGATGTTGGTATCTCATTACAGGGGGATGAAAGGTCCCTTCTGGTTATATTTCCATGATTCATTGCAGGTGGCAATCAGCACACCAGAAGACTCTTCTTTCCACAGTTAAATAAGGCTGGCAATTGTAGGGTGAGTGGAAGTCTTCCTGTTTGATAGATTTCATTTAATTAGACTTGTAGTTCCAAAGACAGTGTGGTTTGTTTTTTTTTTTTTGGTTATGGGGAGATTAGCTAACTAAACAGATGTCCTTAATGACTTTGGTTTGCAAACAGGCTCCAGTTTTATAATTTTGTATTTATTTAGAAATATTTCTATACTAAGGCAATTGTATTTGAGCGCCTTGCCGACATTAATGAACACAACACCTTCGTCGGGTAGGTATGTATTACTATCCCCATTTTACAGATGGGGAAACTGTGGCACAGAGAGACTCATCTGTGACTTGCTCAGGGTCACACAGTAGTTCTTCTATGGTAGAACTCTGGAACAGACTGTGTCCTGGACATCTAGCCTTGCTGCTGTGAATTTCATCCTGACTGAATGCAAATTATGGCAGCACAATGTATTCAGTATCTTTCCACTGCTTTACACACTCTTACAGAATTCCACTTGTTTGATCAGCTAATTATGGGGTAGATCTTGAATCCTGCATGCATCTTGAGTAAATGAGCTGTGTTTAGGAGTTATGGAAGGACACTTCCTCTCCCAGACCCATCTCAATGGCCCTTACTTCCTCTCAGTGGGGTAGTTTTCCCCCCGATCAGTGCAGATCAGTTCATGGGTGGGCTGGTTCGTTAACTTTGTGCCCAGAGGGGCTTGGATCTATGCCACACCACTGCCCCATCCTCCAAAGTTCTTATGGCAAATTGAGCCAGCATGCTGAGGATGTATATTCCCTATGGTACCTCTGGAGGCTCCTATGTCTGCAGAGAGAAGGCAGGGTTTCCCCCAATGTCAGTAACTAGAGTACAGATCAGATTTAATTTAACCAATACTTAGTTTTCAGGCAGTTGGCTCAATGATGTGTTAGACAATGTGAATGGTGAACATTTTAAAATTGTTTTCACAGAAGTGGTTAACAAGTTGTACCACTAATTATGTGGTTACAGGGGAGCTATTTTTCAATTTTCTTTTATTGGGACTATTTATTTTGGACTTACGCTAGGAGCTGTGCTACAGTCTGAAACCGAGCCCCTCACAGAAGGAAACTGTTAGTAGTGGCTGGTTTATAGAGTTTTGTGCCCAACAAAAATACCTCAGAATCATTGAGGGCCAAACGAGAGGTTTTATAAAAGGTCTCCTAACTCCACACACAACATAAATAAACATTTTTTACCCCAGAGATTCATGAGATTTTTCATCCTTAAATATTTGTCTTTCTTAAATTTTTGGACTTCATCTAATTAATGCTCTGATGGCATGAGCAAGAAGTGTGAGGAGCCATTATGCTCTCATTTCAACATATCTCTGTCAATGCATCTCACTCCTAACATGCAACAAGCCTGCTGTTTGCTTTCTGGATTGCTACTGAGCAATGATTATCAATTTTGCTGAAATACTCCAGAACGTGCTGGTTTTTGTGATATAGACAGATGTTCACTGGAACAGAGCAATACACCAAATCAGCAATATTTCATAGCTCTAAAGCAGAGGTCCCCAAACTGTGGAGCGTGCCCCACTAGGAGAGGTATGGGGGAAAAACTGGGGGGAGGGTGCAGCAGGCCTGAGCCAGCCCCCATGGGGGAGGGAGCACCACCCAGCTCCACCCTGCCCACAGTTCTGTTCCTGCCCCACCCCCAGCCATGGCCCTGGCCCTCGGCCCTGCGCCTGGGTCAGTCCGCAGCCTTGGCGTGGCTCCGAACCTGGCCAGGGGTTTGGCTGCCAGCCCCCACCATGGCCCGACTGCAGCTCCACTCTCTGCCCCTTCCCTGCTCCCAGCCTCGGCCCCTAGCCATAACTCTGTTCCCTGTCTAGGGCCAAGGCTGGGGCTGGGGACAGGGATGGGGCTGGGAGTGGAGCAGCACCTGGCCGCTGGGCCCAGCTTTTGGCCCTGGCCGCTAGCCCCCACCACAGCCCAGCTGCAGCTCTGCCCCTGGCCGCAGCTCCTGGCCCCATACGCACCCCCAGCTATGGCCCTCTTACCGCATCCGTGTCCCCCCCACCCCAGGCTGCATCCCTGCTCCGAGCCCTGGTTCTGGGCAGTGTGCGAACAGGCGTAAGGGGGGCGTGACCTTCAAAAGTTTGGGGACCACTATCTAAAGCATGGTTCTACATAAGGACTTTATACGGCTCTAGATATGCTGGTAGAACATTATTGGTGCCATAGTAGGGTGACCAGATGTCCTGATTTTATAGGGACAGTCCCGATTTTTGGGTCTTTTTCTTATATAGACTCCTATTATCCCTCCACCCCCATCCCAATTTTTCACATTTGCTGTCTAGTCACCCTATGCCATAGGACATTCTGCATAATAGATGAAATACAGTTATGTCTACCCCAAGCCTGAGTTGTCAATGGGAAGGGACTATTCCCTTGGGTAAGCACTGCTTGTGTACATAAGAATTTAGAGCACTGTGTGGGAGTATGCAAAGAACTCTCCCTCCCTCATTATGCACCCCATGCACAGGCATGCCACAATCACATTCTTTGCATCTGGGGCAATTAAGGGACAGCTCCTTCTGTGCACTCCTGAGAGCACACCTCTTCCCAAAGAAGGCAGAGAGGAGGTAGGAGTGTAGCTGCCCCGAAAATCACACTGGTTTGTGAAGAGTGCTGAGTGCATCAAGAGGGAGCAGGCTGCTAAAAGATGGTACGCCTTTCAACTGTTCTAGGAACAGGAAGCTTCCGCTAGGAAGCTTGGGGAGGAATTGTGCCTCTTGAGATACAATCCCAATCTGAGTTCCTTCTAGGGCAGTGCAAATCCATCTCACCCCAAAGGCAGGGCTGTGCACAAAGTGATGTGTGGTGATTACTGGCCTGATATTTTGGGGTGGGTGGGTGGATGATAAGCACCTCTAAAAATGAAGCCATGTATCTGGAAAGAAGTGGAGGTTCTGAGGTTTGAAGAAGGGCACTTGACACAGAGGGAATGGAAGGCTGTTCATGAAAAAGGACGAGCAAATGAATGTACTTTCAGTGCATTATGTTTAGTTTCCTTAAATTTATAATCCAAATTCAGTTTATGAAGTTGGATAAATTGTTTCTTCTAGGATGCATTTGCAACTACAATATAGCTTCTCACCATTTTTAACAAGACAGCAACCCATTATAATATACATTTATTAAAATGCTATATTATCACTCTTTTCCTTCATTATTTACTGCTAGTCCGATAGCACTGAGTTCATATTGGGCAAAAGATTTGGTTTCCATTTATACAAGGGTGGGCGAGAGGTGGGGCTGGGTGCTAGCTTCCTCGTACGGACTATTCACGCACCACCCATGCTCTTTTGCCTTCTCCAAAGTTAGTTTTTTGGAGAGCCCATACAAAACTGAATAAGTTTTAGAGGTGTGTTTTTAAGTGTTGTCCTTATAATCCTTGTAAGCCAAAGCTAGTAAATCAATTTTAATATATATTACTTTAGGTTTCTGCAACTTAATTGCCTATTATAATCTAAAATCAGTATATCCAAATCCCTGACTTGTTTTTGGCATATATATGTGGGCACTAAGTTAACTGAATAGGAAGAGTCACGCTAAGGAACTTTTAGTATGCAATAGTAGGGTCAGTGTGGCCAGTTAGTGTGCGTCAGGCTAGTGCACTGTAGATTTACACCATAAGTCTCCATATAGACAAGCCCTTAGAGACTGATTCCTTTAGAAGTGTTGTTTTCCTACCCTGTAGAAGTGCATTGCAGCTCAGTGCTGTGTGGGGTGAGTGTGACACTCTGTGGTAAAAGGGAGAGTTTCAACTTCTTAACCCTATAATTTCACTTTTTTTTCCTTCCCCCTAATCATTCTGGAATGTCAGAAAGGAAAACTAAAGGCCGTGAATCAGTTCAGGACTTGCTTCTCCTCAACCATTCCAGACCCTATAACAGGGGTTCTCAAACTTCATTGCATCGCGACTCCCTTCTGAAAACAAAAATTGCTACACAACCCCAGGAAGGGGCACCAAAGCCTAAGCCCACCCAAGCCCTGCCGCTCCGGGTGGGGGGCGAAAGCCAAAGCCTGAGCTCCAGTGCCCTGGGTATAGAGTTGGGGGTAGGGGGTAAAGCTGAAGCCTCAGGGCTTCAGCCCCAGGCAGGGGGCCTGTAACCTGGACCCCGCTTCCCAGGGCTTCAGCCCCAGATGGTGGGGCTCAGGCTTCAGCTTCAGCCCCTGGCTCCAGCAAATCTAAGCCAGCCCTGGCGATCCCATTAAAACAGGGTTGTGACCCACTTTGGGGTCCGGACCCACAGTTTGAGAACCTGCCTGTTTTTCTAGTTAATACTATTAATTAGGGTGTCAACCGATTAAAAAAATTAATTGCAATTAATCGTACTGTTAAACAATAATAGAATACCATTTATTTAAATATTTTTGGATATTTTCTACATTTTCAAATATATTGATTTCAATTATAACCCAGAAAACAAAGTGTACAGTGCTCACTCTATATTTTTTATTACAAATATTTGCACTGTAAAAAACAAAAGAAATATTTTTCAATTCACCTAATACAAGTACTGTAGTGCAATCTCTTTGTCATGAAAATTGAACTTACAAACGTAGAATTATGTACGAAAAATAACTGCATTCAAACATAAAACAATGTAAAACTTTAGAGCCTTCAAGTCCACACAGTCCTACTTCTTGTTCAGCCAATCGCTCAGACAAACAAGTTTGTTTACATTTGCAGGAGATAATGCTGCCCGCTTCTTGTTTACAATGTCACCTGAAAGTGAGAACGGGTGTTTTCATGGTACTATTGTAGCCGGTATAGCAAGATATTTTTTTAAAATGTGATTAAAACTATGATTAATCAGCAGCCCTACTATTAACGGTAACAGAAAATTGTGGTTTTAGGCAAATGCCCACTCACCAACGAAGTCTTACTAAACTTCACCGACACAAATCTAATTCCTTTGTCGGGAGCAGCTATCGCTGCTGTTTCAGCCCAAGAGTCAATCCGGAACAGTAGTTTCAGAGCATCTGTGTTACATCGATGCTGTTCGAAAGTAAATTCTGTCTCCCACTATGGCATCTTTACTCTGAGGGATAGGGGAATCTTCTGGGAGGAAACTGCTATAATGTAAGTCTCTTTGTCTTTCTATATCTTTCTACATGAAAATAACCATTCCTAAGTTTTTCTAAACTTTTAATTAGTCCCCATTGCCTTATTTATGGACAATTTTAGTTTCTCTCAAATACTGGAAGAAATATGTCTCTTGATATAAATTGAATGATGTATCAATTTAAAAAACAAAAGATATTCTATTGTTTAGTAGTAATTAGAATAGTAGTAAAGTAGTAAACTAGTTAAATAACAGGTATTACAGTAATATTTTAATCTTGCTAGAACTGCAGTTTTAACTGAAATATTAAGTTCCTGAGAACCGTTTTTCCTGGGAAAAAAAGGAATGATGCAACTGGGTTTTCATAGGGTAGAAAACTAAATGAATATTCAGAACTGTTTGGGTTCTTAGACTCTAAAGCCACAATTAGATGACTATTGTAAATCAGACTTTGATTTTGAAGCAAACCCAAGACAATTTGCAGTATTTTTGAATCTTCTCTTTTTTGTTCCCCTTCTGTGTAAATAATCAGACTGGAAAAATATACTTGCAAATATCTGCACCTCTTGGTTCTTGGAAGATGTGCCTGATGTGTATCTGGGACGGGCTGGGTTGCAAAGCTGGATCTGAACCTTCTCAAAATTTGGAAGTGTTGGAAGTGTTGGATCTGGGTATTTGGTTTGAATCAGTCTCTAGTTCTTTGAGATCCTTACTTGAAAGATGTGGTATAAATGTAAAGGGCTAAATCCTACTTTCAGTTACACCAGGTCAGTCACTGATACCAATGTGGTTGCATGCTGTAACTGAGTGGAAAATTTGGCCTAGAATGTTTATTACAAGTATCGTTTTAAAAAGGGAAAACCTGCTGAAGTGGAGAAATGCAAAATTGTAAATAGTCAGGCAGCTGCCCTCCTACCAGCTTTACTTGCCAGACTAATGATTTACTCCTGCATTATCATCTTATATAGTTAAGCCAAATTCACTATAAAAATATTTTATTGCCACAACCCTACTTCCCCGCCCCTTCACTTTTTTCCAGGAGATTGTAGGGAACACATAAACTGCTAAATGAACTGAAATAATTTATCTATCTTTGTTCAATATCCCTCTGGGCTTTTTTACTGCACAAAGAGCAAAGAAAAACAGCCAAATGTTTTAAGAGGATGGAGAAGTTTTATTCATGAGTTATCAAGGGGCTTTTTTGTAGATTTGTAGAACCATGCTTCACATTTCTAACAGCAAATAATATAAGTGAAAAAGGGAAGGGTTTGATACTTTAGTGAGGGGCTGGCAAAAAACAGATGTGTTGTGCTTGTACTTTGGCTGGTATGGTATGTAAATCAGGCATACCATACCAGCCAAAGTACAAAAAAGTGGAAAGTCAAATAGTCATGTCAAATTAAACCCCTTTTTGTTTAGGTTTTCAAAGTGATTAATTTAGCTGGTTGGCCTCGATTCAACTGATAGCTAACAATAGGTCATTTATTTAATGTAGCTTTTAATAGCCCATAGCCACTCTACTGTATCGCTGCTTATCTTCTGTTCTTCTCTTTGAGCTGTGACGGTAGGGCAGGAAACAATAGTAGGTCAGGTGTAAAAGAGGCTGCAGCATGCACAGTGTGAGTGCTTGTGCTTTATAAACAATGGAGTTGGGAAGGGTTTACCCTTTTCAAGAACGTTTAGAGTGTAGCTCATCTGAAAAATGACTAAAAATGCCAAAATGAGGTTTCACATTTGCTGTGTCTCAGCAATTCCAGAATAAAAAGCACAATTTATAAGAGGGAAAAAATGTGTCCTGAGTGCCAGCCCAGCAAAACTCTCTCTGAGAATGAAACGGAGTTCTTTCCTTATATTTTATCACAGGTATAAAGAAACTGCAGTGCAAGTTAGGCCTTTAGTGTGCCTGTGCAACTCTGTATTTTCTTCAATGGGTTTGCAAAGATTAGCGGAGTAAAGCTTAGTAAACAATTCTATCGACTGTGCTCAAGAAGGAATAGAATCCAGCTCACAAGCACTTGATTCTATTGCATCTAACAGAAGTAAGATGCAGTAAAAACTTATTTTTGTCAATAAAATCAGCAGATATGGTTCTGAATATACAGAGGAAGAAGATATTTACTATATGTGTGTGCGGTGATATTCAAGCTATGTTCTAATGAAACACTATTGCGTGAGTGTTTCATGCTGTTTGGTTAAGGAGGTCTGGTATAAGACAGTCACTCAGTGAAAACAAGTATGGTTTATATTTCTCTGGTGTTCTGTAATCACAAATCATGCAGTAAAACTATGCACAAAAACATTACAGTTAGGAAAAGATCTGAGCTGCCCATTCATGGAAATTATAGACTTAAATACAGTAGCATATTTTTTTAACGGCTGGATAATTATTTGTAGTTATAATATTAACATTGTATTTTTTAAACTTGCTCCTTTCAGTATCCCATCCGTTTGATTTTACTGCATAGCATCTTACATTAATTCAGATACAATAAAAGCACAAGTAAGCTCCTTTTAAAATTAATCTAGATTAAACCAAATAAGGAGCCAGTACAAAAAAACATTGACAGAGCTGGGAAAACAGGTTTCATATGCTAGTGCTCTCCACAGCAAAAGTATGGTCATACCAACAGCTGAGAAACAATGGTGGGCTCTTCAGACAGACCACCGGTACCAGAGCAGAAATAACCCGCAGGAGGTATCAAATATAATGATGGCCCACACTAGATAGAGGGCTTTAAAAACCAGCAAGGAAAACTTGAACTTGTCCAGAATTTTATAGAGAGGTAATGTAAAGAACACAGGACAGGCATAATATTAGTGTTTTTTCTTAATGTGTTTATATTGTATCAGCAATGTTGTCCGTGCTTTACAGATAGGAATTTTGTTTATATACCTCTGCCAGAAGTTTACAATATAAATACATATTTAGAAAAAGAAAAACCACACAGGAAGGGAGGTAACATGGTTGTTCGAGCCAGTGCAAAAATGACCTGCTGCATGCTGTGCTGGTAATGCTGACATGGGGCTTCCAGAACATAGTATACTGTTGAAATGTATGCTTTGAAAATATAATCCATGGAATAAAATCTAGCAGTGAAATCCTGGCCCCATTGAAGTCGGTGGTAGTTTTGTCATTTACTTCAAAGGGGCCAGGATTTCACCCAGGCAGATAATTCTGAGAAACTACCAAGGATATATGCCTGGGTAGACTTTCGATTAAGACCCAAAAGACTAGTAATAAAATGTTCACTATGAATTTTCTTGATGACCTGTTTAGCTGGAGATGGGAAATATTTATAGTTTTGGAAGAGGCAGGATCTATTGAATAGATTTCATTTAAGAACATTTGCCTTACTGTCTGCTGTTAGAAGAAGGCAGTGAAAGTGTTGTCAGCTGCGAGACTGAAAGAACTTGTGGGTTTTTTTTTTTAAATGAGGTGTGTGACTGAGGGGTGGAGGGGAGGTCATCATTGCAGGCCAGAGTTTTGGTCCAAAGAATGAGATCACTTCTGAGTAAGAGCTTTAAAGGGTCAAGCCCTTATTGGTTTTTTTCCTCTGTACAAATTGGTGCCTTCAGAGAGGGGCCACCTGCTTTTTTTGTTTGCTGGGATTTGGGCCTCCTCTACCCTTGGTCTTTCCTCACCTGTGGGCTCCTTCCTGAGGTTTATGCCCCAAACCCTGGGTTTCAAACCCTGCCAAGTCCTTCCCCCTCAGTGAGGTCATTCCAGCTGCTTCAAAGAGTCCCACCTTCTGTCGAAGTGCAGGGTCTGTTCTGGCTTTAAGAACAGATCCAGGAAGCTGAGGGAGAACAAGCTGAAGCTGCACCTTATGGAGAGATCCCTGAGACCTGCAGGATCAGACTCTCTTCCCCCTGTTCATTGGCCTCAGCCTCTCAAAACTCTCCAACTCCTTCAGCTTCAGTTCCATTGAGTAAATACTGAATGCATTGAGGCCTCTACCCATTAAAGATGAAAACCTTAATCCCCTGGCCAAGAGTCTAAACATAAGGAAAAGTTGTTCTAAAGCCCAGGGACTAAGGAGACATCCCACTGCTGAGGCTCCTCCTGTACCAAGGGCCCAGTACCACCAAAAAAGACTTCCAAGCCACCCTGTTTGGGACCATCATAAGTATCTTCTCAGCCCTCCAGGCATAGGGACTTCTCAAGGAAATCGCCATTGGTCCCAACTCTGGCACTCTCAGAGGGCCACAGATATAAGAAGCACGTGGACTGTTGTATTTATTTAGATGAAACAAATGGGCTAAAGGTATTAACGTAGCTCAGTGACTGTTGAATATTAAACAGTGTTAAAGTCTGGGGCTTGGTATACAGAGAGCTCAGCTTGCTTAGCATTATGGCAAAGATGTCATTAAACATCTTTTACCCTTTTATTAAAGATGCAGAAAAGAAGGAAAAACAGTTAAAGGATTTGAAATGTAAAGCATTAAATAAGGCTGTCATTTTAATCACATCCCTTGTTCCTTTTCTCTTTAGCTGTAGACAATTTCTAGAAGGAAAATCCCACTGCTGTTTGACAGTCTCTTAGATGGTATCAAAGATGGTAATAACTGTCATCCCAGGTGGCATCTGGGATTCAGCTGGAGCTGGTGGGGGTGGCCATGCCATCTGAATCCCTCTCTCTAGCCCACTCTAGTCAGGATCTGGATGATTAAGGCCCAGGATCCCAGGAAATGGTTGGGGGGAGGGAGTGTGTGGCAACCATGACAGTGAAGCTTGCTCCACTAGCCTCTGTCTGTTCTTTCTGTCTGTTCTTTGTGTTCTTTACCCATCGACATTTAGAATCATAGAATCATAGAATCATAGAATATCAGGGTTGGAAGGGACCTCAGGAGGTCATCTAGTCCAACCCCCTGCTCAAAAGCAGGACCCATCCCCAATTAAATCATCCCAGCCAGGGCTTTGTCAAGTTTGTTAAAAACTTCTAAGGAAGGAGATTCCACCACCTCCCTAGGCAACGCATTCCAGTGTTTCACTACCCTCCTAGTGAAAAAGTTTTTCCTAATATCCAACCTAAACCTTCCCCACTGCAACTTGAGACCATTACTCCTTGACCTGCCCTCTTCTACCACTGAGAATAGTCTAGAACCATCCTCTCTGGAACCACCTCTCAGGTAGTTGAAAGCAGCTATCAAATCCCCCCTCATTCTTCTCTTCTGCAGACTAAACAATTCCAGTTCCCTCAGCCTCTCCTCATAAGTCATGTGTTCCAGACCCCTAATCATTTTTGTTGCCCTTCGCTGGACTCTTTCCAATTTATCCACATCCTTCTTGTAGTGTGGGGCCCAAAACTGGACACAGTACTCCAGATGAGGCCTCACCAATGTCGAATAGAGGGGGACGATCACGTCCCTCGATCTGCTTGCTATGCCCCTACTTATACATCCCAAAATGCCATTGGCCTTCTTGGCAACAAGGGCACACTGCTGACTCATATCCAGCTTCTCGTCCACTGTCACCCCTAGGTCCTTTTCCGCAGAACTGCTGCCTAGCCATTCGGTCCCTAGTCTGTAGCTGTGCATTGGGTTCTTCCGTCCTAAGTGCAGGACCCTGCACTTATCCTTATTGAACCTCATCAGATTTCTTTTGGCCCAATCCTCCAATTTGTCTAGGTCCCTCTGTATCCTATCCCTGCCCTCCAGCGTATCTACCACTCCTTCCAGTTTAGTACCATCCGCAAATTTGCTGAGAGTGCAATCCACACCATCCTCCAGATCATTTATGAAGATATTGAACAAAACCGGCCCCAGGACCGACCCCTGGGGCACTCCACTTAACACAGGCTGCCAACTAGACATGGAGCCATTGATCACTACCCGTTGAGCCCGACAATCTAGCCAACTTTCTACCCACCTTATAGTGCATTCATCCAGCCCGTACTTCTTTAACTTGCTGACAAGAATACTGTGGGAGACAGTGTCAAAAGCTTTGCTAAAGTCAAGAAACAATACATCCACTGCTTTCCCTTCATCCACAGAACCAGTAATCTTATCATAGAAGGCGATTAGATTAGTCAGGCATGATTTGTTATAGGTTGTTGTAAAGTCTTATGAACTTTAATGATTTGTTATAGGTTGTTGTAAAGTCTTATGAACGTTTACATACTTTTTACAGTTGAGCTCACAATTTGGGTAAATCTGTAGGACCAATTGTAACAACAAGACCACACATCTGTACTGTCTCCTGGTACTGCGTGATTCACCCCAACTTGAGTACTGCTCTGGATCACCAGAACAGACCACATTCCTCTCTCATGAGGCTCTCCGAGTGATAGCGCCTGAATCCCCTGTATTGAGACATACAGAGAGTGTTCCTGCTGGTACCCACCTGCGCCAACTTACCAACCATTGCTGCTGCACCCTCCCACAAAAACCTGGTTGCCTGTTCTGATGTGGATGTCGGTGTTCACTTAACTGCTGGTAGCAACTCAGCTATTGTTACTGACACCCTAGCTGTCAACTCAGGAGATGATACATGCTTGGAATCAGATTCATCCTCCATCTAAGATTCAACCACCTTCTCATTAGAGTTTCCTTCCCCAGTAGTGTATCCTGAGGATAAGACCCCAGGAACTAGTTAACACATAACCCACCAACCCTGGCAGGATGCCCTAGGGATCCATCTTCTTTTCTGTACACCCCACCACACTGGGATTTCTAGAACCCTTGAGCCCTCATGAAAAAGGACCCATCAAAAGGAGCAGCCACCATTACGGAAGGAGCCTCTTCTCTGGGAAGCCCCTCTTCCCCAGGAAGATCTTGTGAAGGATCAAGGCCTAATACCTGAGGAGGTGGAACCTCCTTCCAATAAATCGTCTCCCTTCCCGGATGAGGAAGTTACACCCCCTCTGTCATCCTATGTGGATTATTTCAAGGTTTTCCAAGAAATGGAAGGATGGTCAAGACTTTACAAATTCCCCTAGATGAGATACAGGAACCACAGTGCTCTTTGGTTAATATTCTGCATGCTATGTCTCCAGGCAAGCTAGCCTTGCCTATTAATGATGCCTTCTTGACACCTGCTTTTACCATATGGCAGACATGTACTACCATCTCACCTATGTCCAATAGGGCCGACAAAGTATTAGTTGCAGGCCAAGGGTTTAGAATACCTTTATCATCTGACCCCGAACTTCCTGGTGGTCAACACAGTTAATGAAAGAAACAGACAACACTGAGATCTACTCCTCATGATAAAAGCATTTAAGTGGTTGGACCTTCTTGGCCACAAGAGCTACTCTTTGCATGTACTACTATTCGGGGTCACCATCTGTCTAGGTGTGTGAAGAATCCTTACCTTTATCTCAACAGGATTAAACCTTTCAGAACCTCCCCAACACTCTGTCTCTATTGCAGAGAGAAGGAAGGGAGCTCCCCTTTCCATCTAAATGGGTTTCAGGAGACATCTTAGCATGTTGTGAAGCTTCTGAGGTGCACCCTCCACCTAGGGTGGTGGCCCATCCACCAGGGCTCAATCCACCTCTATAGTCTTACTTAAGAACATACCAATTGGAGGCATTTGCAAAGCCGCAACATGATCATCTATGCACCCCTTTTCCAGGCACTGTGCTGTTCTTCATGCTTCCAAACCTGATGCAGCCTTTGGCAAGGCTCTTCTTCAAACTGTTCTGAACCTCTCTCCTCCTCAGCACCCTCCTCCATACTACTCAAGAGTCCCCTAAAGTGGAGCACCCATATACATGATAACTTGGAGAGGTTACTTTTCTGTACAGTAATTGGAGTTCTTTGAGCTGTTTTGTCCCTATGGGTACTCCACTGCCTGCCTTTCTTTCCTCTCTCTTTCGGAGTCCTTGTCTTTCAACATCGTGGTTGAAATGGAACTGAAGTAGCAATGGGTCTACCCTCTCCCCATATATCCTCAATCCAGAGCACGAGGCGGGGTGATGTGCAGGCACCTACTGATACTTCTGACAAAGTCTCCAATCAAAGGTGTATGGGCTCACACAGCTAAAGTGGAGCCCCCAGAGGGACAAAACATCTTGAAGAATTCCAGCTACTGCATAGGTAAGTAACCTCTCAGTTTTGAATAGTGATAATTTAAAAAAATATTTTTAACTTTATGCATTAGTCACCTGTATAAAAATCAATCATGTGTAAGAGTTTGCTGGATCAGGGCCATAGCCACTGAACATTGAAGACCTTCATTCTCAGACATTTACACTGACTTTAAGGCCCATTTACACTGGCAGAGTGGTATAAAGGTATGTACATCAGAATCAAGTCCTGTTTATTCGTACCTTCCCAGTACTGTGTCTGTTAAATCTCAAAAAAAAGTTTGATATTCAATAGGAACTTAAAAAAAATAATTACAGCAACTAGAAAGATTTTAAAAGGATCAATTATATGTGAATTAAGTACCAGCAGTATCATGTGTATTGTAGGCTTAATAGCTACGTACCACTTTACTAGTATACTCTCTCATTGCCATCAAATAAAGCATGTTCACTGCCAAGTAACAAGGTCAGACAAGTGTGGTGATATTGGGCAGGACAATGTGGAGATACAATACCTAAAATGATCTAGACACTTCACTTTTAGCAATGTAATGAACTCTCTTTTTTTCTCTCCAAGAAACAGTTTCCTCCTTTTTTTAAATGAAAACCAGACCCAATAAAGATTTGACTTCAGAATAATAGGTTCACTGGCATCAGGTACTGTAGGGATTATACATTAGGCAGACAACTCAAAAATTGACTGTGTTAATCAGGTGGTGTCCAAAAATACTCTAGTAGTTTTTTATTTAACATGGACTATACTTTCCAAACAATTTTACTGTCAAATCATTTAGCATAGACATCCTTGATTTAAATAAAATTCTCTTCAGGGACATATCTGTGGCAAAAATACATGTGAGCCATGCATTTTTGAGCATCCCAGTAAAATCAGTGCTACAGGAACACAATATGGAACTTTCTGCTGATCTTTGCTTTCCCACCACCTCACTGATCTTTATATGTTGTTATGGCTAATGGTTCTTAGGTAGTGGAACTGGATATAAGATTATGGCTCTAATTAGATTATATTGATTGATCACTAGAAATTCCCTTGCTTTTTCTTGCATTGCTTTATTCATCTTCCATTGTCTGAGTTTGCCCTCGGTTTCTGACAGTCCCTATTTCCCATCCTTCCATATACTTGGAAATTCAGGTTAGGGGTGGAAATTATTTACTATGGGTTTGACAAAATGATCATGGATAATTAATCCTATTTTTCATTCAAAAATATCCTCTTTAACAAAACAGAAGCAACCTGAGATTGTTTATAGTGGGACAGATTCTGCCAGCCTAACTCATGAGTACTAGTAATGCAAGTAATGGTCACTGAATCTGACCTATTGTAAACTCCTTGGGCCAGGAACTATGTCTTCCTTTATTTCCCATGAACCATCCTATAATAATGAGTAGCTAGTAATGGTAAATAAAAAGTATTTTGGGTGGGTTGCAGCTGTGTTACCTAACCTTTCCTAAATTAAACCATTTTGTGGTTTAAAAGAATTTCACTCTGGCCTCCAAATTTATGCCTGCAGTTTTGCACATGCAGTTCTTATGTACCAAGTCTTGAGATCTTTACTTAATTTTTTCCCTCTCTTTTCAGGCAATCTTTGTTCAGGCAAAACCTGATTGAGGATTTCATAGTGTGGCTCTGTTTTTAAACTCCCTGCATATACATATGGATAAATTGTACTCTGTAAACAATGGAACAGTTAGACATGACACCATAAACTTCTCATGCACAAATGAAGGTCAGAATGAGACCCATTTGAAAATGTACCGGTAAGCATATTTTATATGACCAATTTTTTCAAAATAGGAACCCATGCTTACTCAGTGTCTGTGTGGGCATGAACCCAAATGACCAGATTCTGGAGTATGGCAGATGAATACTAAGAGCTTCTGAGGAAAGGTGACTGTGCAAAGCCACTGTCTTTAAGTCACCTTTGTGCCCAGTCTTTGGGCCTCTCTGGACCGAGAGAGTCTCTTGGCACAAGTAGTCTCCTCTGGCATTGTTTAACATTATGAACTATCAAACAAAAAATTTAACACAACTTATTTGGTGAGACATAATAAATTACGTAGGCTTAGTCTATAGATCATAACTGTTAGGACGAAGCTTATCAGGACCTATTTTATAACATAATTCAAATGCTAGTATAATTCAACTGTGGATGTCTACATATTTTTTTACTCCTTCATATGTGGCATCTCCAGCACTGGAGGTTCGCAACCATAATAGCCCATTCTATACAATCTTCTGCTAATCTTTTGGTAGATAAATAGTTCTTTTGATCCACCCAGAATACCACTTCGTCCATCCAAGATCATCATCTTTTTCTGCCTTGTGTTCTTCTGCCATCAACTTTCTCTTCCAGGGCCTGTGAACTTGCTGAATTTCTTAAATGTGCCCTGAAAATCAAATCTTTCTTTTCATAAGATCTCTGACTAGCACTTGCTGAGTTCCAGTTATCTCCAAAGCTTTTTAATGGGTGCATGATATATCTGATATTTTCAGAATTCTATTACACCATAACTAGAGTTTCTTTATGGATTGAAATGTCTGTGTTTCACAGCTGTAATTTAACACCTACCAAATGTAAATATTTAAGAGTTGGAATTTAGTCTTCAGATTTATATCTCTTCTCATCAGATGTTTATTTTTTACTATTTTTTTAGATAATATCTTCCAACTTATTCACTATATCAAGAAATATTTTGTTCTGGAACTAGCAAGAAGTGTAAAAAATTTTCTGTAAATATTTCATTTGCAACTTTAAGCCAGTTGACTTTAGCTGTGTTTGCTTTCTGCAAACATTTATGCAAGTGAGTTTAACCTAGGTTAATGTTCACAAAACAAATTTTAAAATCAGTGAAGGATAGCAAGTTTTATAAGTTTTTTCTGTGAGTATTTATACTAGAAACCTGATGAGTTACTCATGAAATCCGGGAACAAAAATAATACCATGGGACTAACGTATCCAATCACAGCTAAGCAACAGAACAGAATTTCAGTTTTTGAATTTCAGATATCAGACCACAGACTGAATGAAACTTGAAGCAAAACGGCCAACTAATGAAAACATTAGCAAAAACTGATCTATCTAGACAGTCTGTGAACAGAAAGAGGCAAAAATCCTCCAATAAATGATATTCTGAATTATTTGCTCAGTTGTAATTATTTCCAGAGGGTTTTAGTATTAATTTGTGTGTCTCTTATTCCTTACTATCAACATTAAAAACCATAGTCCCTGCTAGTCGTCTTCCATAATTCTACTTGTAGGCACTCTTCAATTGCTAATAATAGCCCCAGCAATCCTAAACAATATATCAAGTTTTCTTTCTGCAGAAATAGAGCCTAGAAAATACACATCTTTCCCTGAAGCAAATTCAACCCTAACCACATGTGCTAAACCATTTATCCTCAACTCTCAACAGCCTCTTCAGCTGAAACAACTGAACTAACCTTTTATTTATCCAGAACTAACCACCAGAGCCCCAATTCACCAAAGCACTTAAGCACACACTGAACTTTAAGCACATGAATAATCCTGCTCATGTTCAACAAAGCACATAAGCCTCAGTTCAACACAGCACTGAAGCACATGCTTAAGTACTGTGATAAATAGAGATAATTTTGACAAATGGTTAAAATTAAGCACATACTTAAGTACTTTGCTATATTAGGACCTTTATCATGTGTTTAAATCCCATTTAAGTCAATTGGGACTTAAGTATCTGCTTAAGTGCTCTGATGAACCAGGGCTTTATACATAGGGCTTTAGCCAGTAGCCTTTGTACAGGCATATCTCACATTGTAGGTACAGTAATATCAGGATCTCATAGTATCGAATGTATGCTGAGGTAATATAGTTAGTTTAATGGGAAAATAAATGAAGAATTTAATTTGCTGTTTAACTCGCAGCCTTGCTTTCTAGTTTCCTGGGCCTGCAGAGACTAGGAAGAATAAGCAAGCTGTTTTCTTGCTCCTAGAGGTAGCAAGAACTAGTGTCTCACATTGTTCTTTAGCAATCCCTTCTGACTTGTTTAGGGAGCATTTATGGGCCTTGAAACAGGGTGCTGGAACAATTTGTATAGTGGGGAGGCTGAGAGACATTGAACCAAACTGTAAACCCTGGATATGATTGAAACCACATCAAGCGAGGGGATGCGGCAGCACTCCTAGTTCCAGCACCTATGAATGACAGAAATGTATCTATCTCATCAAGTCCTTCTGAACCAGAAGATAGTTTCTGCCATGAGGCAGAACACTCCAGACAGTGAGGTAGAGTGAGAGAATGTCTGTTTTTCTCTAGCTATTGAATAATTTTCTAAACTAACATTGTATGTGTTATTTAAGCTTGTCCTCTTATCTAATAAAAGGTCATGCACAAACACTTGCAGGGAACAAAGCACCTAATACATGTTCTAAAATCTTTTCTTGTCTTTCTCTGCTTCTTAACATAGTGCAAGTCCCTAAAGTGGAATGAGGAAAATATATATTTAAAATTCTCCATCACATAGCTATACTAGTGGTGTTAACATCAGAAAAAACAACTTCATCTCATGATAATGAAATTCTGGGCCGTGCATTGCAATTCAGTCTGTGTGAACATAAATGTAGGTGGAACATTATATACATAGGGAAGTGGTGAATGTCCTACCACAGGGCACCATCTCAAATATTGTTCATACGTAATCAGTGTGATGGATTCCCCACAGAGTGCCACCTGGAACTGGGGTACCACTGAGCGTGCTGACCCACCAGCCTGGGCTCCCTTTCACACTGTGCTGCTGTGCCAAGCTACAGACCTGCTCCTGGTCCTACACTTCCTCCACCATTCACCCAGCTGCAGTTACATGCAGGCTCTCTGACCAGCCACTGCATGAAACAACAATAGAGAGGCTACATCCAAAATAACCACCAGCTTCCCAGCCTAGGATTCCCCACTGCTGGAGTATAAACCCAGAGTTATACCGTGTTGCACTGCACAGAGATTTGTACAGTGTAAGCTCATAGAGTTTGCCCCCCCCCCATAATGTGGAGAGGAATATGCAAGAGCCTTTGCCCCTTGAGCTACGATTTCCCATTCATTCCACTCAAACTCACTGGTTTAGATAAAACAAAAACAAGTTTATTATCTACAAAAGATGGATTTTAAGTGATTATAAGTGATAGCAAACAGATCAAATCAGATTACTTAGTTAATAAACAAAAATGCAAACTAAGCCTAAAATACTAGGAAGATAGGATATGAATTAGCAAATTCTCACCCTGCCTGATGATACAAGCAGGCTACAGATTCTTAAGGCACAGGCTATGCTTGCTTTGCAGCTTGGAATCCCCAGGTTTTTCATACACAGGCTAGAAATCTCTTTAGCCTGGATCCAGCACTTCCCCAGTTCAGTCTTTGTTCTTCAGGTGTTTTCAGGAGTCCTCTTGTGTGGGGAGTGAAGAACCACCAATGATGTCACTCCCTGCCTTATATAGCTTTAGCATAGGGAACCCTTTGTCCCAAACTCAGTTTGTGGGAAAAACACTGACATCCTAAGATGGAGTCCAAAGTCATGTGGCCTGGTTTCATGCCCTTGCATACCTTGCTGAGTCATAGCAGCCATTACTTAGACCATTTGCAACATTCTCTGGAAGGTTAAGTTCTTCCAAGGTCCATTGTCTTTGCTGATGGGCCATCAGCACTTTCTGGCTTCTTCATTTTTGTACCAGAAAGGCTAGTTGTGGGTGTCACCCAGAGTAAGCACGATTTAAATACAGATACTCAGTCAATATTCCTAACTTTAGATACAAAAATGATACATGCATACAAATAGGATAATCATATTCAGCAAATCATAACTTTTCCATTGACACCTCACATGAGCTGTCTTGTATAAAATGCATCATAAATATGCCATAATCATAACATCATGATATCACCGTGAAGAATATGGGGTGCAGTGTCACAGTCAGATCTCATTAGATTAGGTAACCTCAGTTTGTATTTAAATTACAACTATAATAAAAATGTATAGAGGCAAAATATTGGGAGCAGAGGGTGGGCAGGAGAGGAAAGTCTTTCACAATTCTGTTTTGCAAATCATAAAACAGAGCAATATTTGTTGTATGCAAAGCACATATAAACCCTCTGGTTTGTTTCCTGTGCTTGGAGACAAAAACCATGGTGAATAGACATGAGTAGGAAGAATTTTAAAAGATTCATATTAACCACTCAAAGTTAAATTCATATTAGGAGATGGCTGACTGGTTCAATCCCTTAGAAACCTAGCTATCAAAATAAACTGAGCACTGGGTCTGACTACATCCTGACAGAGTGGTCATGGTTACTATTTAATGTCAATGTGATCAGCACTGTGCAGTGCATAAAAATAAGTACTATCCCCAAAAGCTTACAATTTAAAATAAAAACACAGGGAAGGCGGGTCTTACTGGTAAAGACAGGGCTGAGGAGAACTTGTGTTTTTTTCCCTCCTTTCTTTTCTTTACACAGATAACTTCTTAATGATGTAGGGTTTTAAAGGGAATTTGAATGGCAAGAAGGTAGAGGTGTGGTAAATTGGGATGGGCAGGAAATTGGAATGGAAGTTTAATTAGGAATTAAACTTAAAGACACATCTTTGTTCAAATGCATCTTGCTCAGTTGGTGTAACTAACTTTATTTGCATATCTATATATATACTATAATTTTAAATAATTGACCACTCAGGGCCAAATCCTATTTATCTTATTCTCCCACTGACTTCAGCAGATGCTTTCAATTGTTGGTAGAAGAATTCAGATTTGTTCTGTATAAATAATACCAATATAGTTCTGAAATTTGCACACTCTGGCCCAAATTCTGCTTGTTTTTCTCATGCTAATAAAGACACGAAAGTCAGTTCATTTACACTGGGGGTGACTTTGGTCCATTCTGTTTTTACAAGAATGCCAAAAGAGTGCAAGATAGCCATATGCAATGCAAATACCAATCACATTTTGTAAAGGCTTATCGTGTTCCTTATTCATTCATAACACAATATGTCTCATTCCACAAAGGGGCTTGGAATTCACCCACTGTATATACTGACCCCAATTATGCCCTGATTGACACTTCATTCAATCCTGGGGCAGTCAGTGGAGTGGAGAGGGCAGGTAGATTAGAACAGAATTTGGTCCATATTTTAAAAGTTTGCTAAACGTAGTGATTCATGAGCCATTTATCACTACTGGGTAGATGACCAGTCCAAAATTATTCAGCTCTGAGAGGTGATCAGCACCTGAAGCTCCCATCAGGTACACTGTGAAATGTGTATCTGCATCTTTAACTATAAAGTCTTCAAATAGGCTTGTTATATAGCTCTTTTCTCATGTTAAAAGATCTCAGCAGCTAGGCATATCTTCCTACATTGCTTCAATGACACTTGCATTCAGAATCTAGTCCTGTCTGATTGCAAGTCCCCTTCAAAAGGCCCTCTGGGGTTTCTAGAAAAGTCTTGTTTGACATGGTCGTTAAGGATTACATTCTTGTTCTCCATTCTATCGCACCAGTTTTATTCTGGTGTAACTCCCTTAGAATCAGGCATAAAATGACATAATGGAGCAGAGAGTCAGGCCCATATCTAAAATGTGAACGGTAGTGGCTGTGTGGATAGTTGCTTCAGCCAAATTTCACTTTTTTAAATTAGTATTTTCTCTGTTTCATAAAAATGGAAACAAATCCATTAATAAAGCTCATGAGTGCCAGTCCATGGAAGGTATAGGTCATTTCCATTATGTTTCCCATTCAAAGACCTGATCTTGCAATAGCTGTGGCATTGGGAGTTTTATTGAGTTTGCAATAGTTGCAGGACTGACCCCATGTCTGCCTGTCTCACTGTTGTAGCAGGAGAGTGGAAAAAATAAATTCTAGATTGAGTTGTTGCCATTTTGGTAATGAATCCATTATGTACATTCCTTCAAATGTAGCTTGAGTTATACTGCACAACTGTTTCTTCTTACTTGCAGATTGTCACAATTTAGAGCAGCCAGTGTCCAGGAAAATACACTCACTGGAAAGTAGCCATCACAGCCTGTACCCTTCACCATCAGCTGTAGTTTATTTCACACATCCCGGAAAACTAGCAGTTGAAAATGGAAACTACATGGGTGGCTTATTTGTTACTCAACATTAGGCTCAAAGTGCATCATAAGAACCCTCACTGATTCAATCGTGCTAGCAAAAGATGCTAATAATTTCCCTTCTCCATAGTTTCCTAAGTAAAAGTTCACTAAATGTCAGAAAATATGAATAAATTTTAGCCTCTGCATAATCCCACACCCTATATAGAACTTTAGTCCTCTTTCCTCACTGTCTTGCACTTCATTTACCCCTTTGCAAAGTAAGATCAAAGTGTGTATAAAATGCTAACAAATCAGAATGGTAGGGCCTGATTCTTATTTTCACTGTCTTCATTACACCACTCTGTCCATTTAAAGAGCCCGTAAAATGGGATAAAATTATATTTAATCTGCTTTAAGGTCCCTTTACTTGACCAGAGTGGTGTACAGTGGCCTTAGGGTAAATAAGCATCAGACTCATAGTATTTTACACCTACTTTGCATTCACTGTGCAGAGATATAAATAATGAGACAAGCTGCATTTCAGTTTTCCAAGCAGAAATCCTATTTTTTGTTTTTTAATTCATAGATTCATAGATACTAAGGTCAGAAGGGACCATTATGATCATCTAGTCCAACCTCCTGCACAACGCAGGCCACAGAATCTCACCCACCCACTCCTGCGAAAAACCTCTCACCTATGTCTGAGCTATTGAAGTCCTCAAATCGTGGTTTAAAGACTTTAAAGGTACCAGCTTGATGGAATTGGAGAATAAAGTCCTCTGTCAACCCAACAGCCACAAACAGTGTTAGCTTCCCCACACTGTCTTGCCAATGTAGCTCAGTATGCTTCAACTCTTACTAGGAGGGATCCTCTCCCAGGGGTGAGAGGATAGTTCAGTCTTTAGACCTATTCAGACCTTGATCACTGTGAAAACTGACATCAAGAGTTTACGGAAACTGCTTAGTCATTGGGAACAAAACCCAGACCACCAAAATCATTTTTACAGTGGCAACTAAACAGCTGTTAGCTACTACTGACGTGGGCTGAATTTGAACAGGTGAAGTACCGGTGAAAGCTATGACAGCTCTACTTGAGCACCCCCTGTCAGACACTCATTAGACTTCTGTGAGGAGATCTGTCTGCTGAATCCTCATGTATTGTAAGCATTCAGAGTCTGAATAGAGTCTAGCCACTGCCCCTGGCTTTGGGGATTCCAGGCAGTCATCGGGGCACAGAGCCTCTGTCTAGTACTCCCTTCTGAGAGCTGAGATTTCATGGTCCAGCTACCTGTGTGCCTAGAAATTTTATCTCTACATCCTTTCCTGAGGTGACATTTACCCAGTAAATAAGAGGATAGTTGAAATCCCCCATTATTGTTGCATATACTGCCTTTGTAGTCTCCTAAATCTCCCTGAACATTGCACAATCACTGTCACCATCCTGATCAGGTGGTCGATACTATATTCTAAATATTCAAGCATGGGATTTCTATCCATAGAGATTCTATGGTACAGTTTGAGTTCTTGCAGTGAGTTACTAGTACAGTTTGACTTCTTGCAGTGGTGGATGTGTCTACAGAATGTTTGCCAGAGTGCATGTCATTCACCAACCAAGTCAATTGTTACCAATACCTCCCTGATGGGTTGGGGCGGGGTACACCTGAGGTCGCTGAAGATACAAGGACTGTGGTCGGAGCAGGAGGCTTCAATCCATATCAATGTGCTGAAGCTTCGGGCCATCTATAACACATGTTGCACCTTAAAGGTCCATATCAGAGACTCAGTGGTTCACATACTTACTGATAAATACCACAACAAGGTACTATGTGAACAAACAAGAGGGAGCACACTCCAGATTGCTCTGCCTAGAGGCGATCAGGCTGTGGCAGCTCTGCATCAATGAGAACATTACTTCAATAGCTGTTCACTTGCCCAGAGTTCAGAATCATCTCGTGGATCATCTCAGCAGGTATTTTTTCCTGAGTCATGAGTGGTCCCTGAAGACAAGTGCCCTCCGGATCATCTTCACAGCATTGGACATTCTCATGATCAACCTGTTTGTTACAAGGGAGAATGTTGCCTGTTCTGCTCTCGAGGTGGCCTCAGTCTGGCTCCCTCTCCAATTTGTTGACAGTTGACTCTCTGTGATGCTCTGTATCTCGGGGGAACACCCTACACACCCATCTCTGTCTTTATAAAATGATTGTGTGGTATCCAATGCAAAGTTTATCATGTTGGAAGGTTCATGATGCACTTAGCATGGTTGTTATAATGATGTTATGGTAATTGTTACAGTAATGTTATAGTAAGGTTATAGGTTATAATTTTATGTATATAGTTATAAGGCTGAAACTGTATCCTCATGGCTTAAAGCAAACCCAGGCAAAAACTCTCTAAGAACAGAGATGAAGTTCACACCTCATCAGGGCACGTATGGGACAAACCCAGCCGAGCCTCACAGGAACAAAGGACGCTGGCCGAGGCAACAACAAAAGGATCTGTTAGACTTTCAAGTGAGTCACCCCCTTCCTTTGGTCAGTTTGGAACTGTAATGAGGTAATGCTCACCTGACTCTGAAGGATGGGGCGGCAAAACCAAGAGGGAAGAAAGGACATGATAAAAGGGAAGAGACATTTGCCATGCTCTTCCTCTCTCTTCCACCTACATCTACAGACACCAAGCAACAGAAGTGCTGATCAAAGGGGAGAGCCTGGCTGAAGAGCAACCAGCCAGCCTGTGGTGAGAAACTTGTAAGTTTGTAAGGGCATTGTAAGTGTTAAGATCAGCTTAGAATGCGTTTTGCTTTTATTTCGTTTGACCAAATCTGACTTGTTTGCTTTGACTTATGATCACTTAAAATCTATCTTCATAGTTAATACATTTGTTTGTTCTACCCGAAGCAGTATGTTTGGTTTAAAGCATATCAGAGACTCCCCTTGGGATAACAAGCCTGGTACATGTCAATTTCTTTGTTAAATTGATGAACTCATATAAGCTTGCAGCGTCCAGTGGGCCTAACTGGTCACTGCAAGATGGAGGTTCCTAGGGTTGTGTCAGGGACCGGAGATATTGGCTAGGATCATTAACTTGCAAGTAGCTGGGAGCAGCTGACATGCCAGAGGCTGTGCGTGAACAGCTCAGGAGTGAGGGTTCTCACAGCAGAGCAGGGTAAGACTGGCTCCAGAGTCAAGGATTGGAGTGACCTAGCAGATCACCAGTCCAAATAACGCTAGAGGGGAATGTCACACTCTCCTCTATGCCTTTCTTCCTGTCCCAATCATCCCACAGGTCATCCTCAAGCTCAACGTGGATTGTGGCAAGCTCATTCTCATTTTCCCCAGATTGCCCTGATATGACCAAAACATTGCTGGTTCTCCAAACTTCTCATGCTGTCAAATTAGCGTCCCATATTGCTTCCTCTCAATTCCAGCCTGCTCCCTCAAAATCATGGCTGCATCTTGCATCTCATGGTGTGGCTGCTGCATGGCTGAATAAAAAGGAAGAACAGTGTTTGGTGGGTGTCCAACAAGTCCTGCTCAGCAGTAGAAAATCCTCTACCAGAATGGCCTATATGGCGAAATGGAAGAGGTTTTCAGTGTGGTCATTGGCTTGTGGGATCCAAGTGACACAGACATCTTGGAGCACCTGTTATACCTTCAGATATTTAGGCTTGTGCTTAGTTCATTGAGAGGGCATCTGGCAGCAATATTGGCATTTCAGCCCCCTGGTCAGGCAAAATCATCTTCTCTAATGCCATGGTGATGAGATTCCCAAAAGGGCTTCTCTGGCTACATCCTCTGGTTCCCATGTGGGACCTAAACATGCTCCTGGTGGCTCTAATGGGTCCTCCCATTCGAGCCCTTAGCATCTTGTCCATTGCCCCTCTTGTGTCAGAAAACCGCTTTCCTGGTAGCTATTATGCCCACAAAGATGGTGTGTGAGTTACAGGCTCTGATGGCTACTCCTGGGGAAATTCTGTGCCAAAATATTAAAAATTCTGGGGACAATATTTTTTCAAATTCTGCATATATTGTTTGTCAAAATAACACAATATAATCATGCCAGTTTCAATTATTTTGGTAATTTATTTCAAAATACCTGTCAACAAGTATGTCTGTAACAATACAGACAACAAAAACATTCAGGAAATTTTTTTGACAAATAGATTCCTTACTAGGCATAGTAATACAGAACGTTGAGTAATGATTCATTTAAGCTACAATACAGAAAAGTATTTCCTACACCCCTTAGAAGAAGTGCAAAGGCTTGTGGGAGTCAGGGGTAAGGGAGGAGCTAAGGAAGAAGGAAGTAATTGCTGGGAAGGCGCCTGGGTGTGAACTTAGGGTTGTGGGTGGGAGAAGTATGGGACAGGTTAAGTATGGGACAGGTTATTGTCAGGGAGTTGGGGAGCCTTCCCCTTGCAAACCCTGGCTGAGCCCTAGCCTTTCCCATTGTCAGGCACAGCTGCCCCATCCCCATGTGTCCCTGAACCCCCATTCAGCTACCCCTCCTCCCCAGGTGTCCCTGCAGCCACACTCAGCCACCCTCCCACCCTCATGCACCCCCATCCTAATGTGTTCTTGCATGCCCACTCAGTAAAGCTCCCACGCACACCTTGTCCCCATGAAGCCCTGGACCCCCACTCCCATTCAGCCCCTGCCCAGTCTTCCCTCCCACTAGCCCTTCTGAACCCCAGGCTATGTGACCCCCCCCAGCAGACCTGTGTGCCCCACTCTGTCTGTCCCTCCCCATATCCTGTGTCTCCTCACCTGACCCTGAGGGCAGGGTACTGTGAGGAATGCAGCCTCCTCCTTCTTCCTTCATCTGTAGCTCACTGCTATGGCCAGTGACTGTCTACACTCTGTTCTGGTGACACAGCAGCTGCTGGTGGGCAAAGGGCATAACCGCAGCACCTCTCCGGCAGAATGTATTTTCTGCAGAAAAAAAAAGCAATCTTCAGGGGACATTAATTCTGTGCATGTGCAGTGGTGCAGAATTCCCTCAGACATAGGTGGCTGAGCCTCCTTATATGAAATTATCCAAAGACGAGATAACTTTTCAACCGCTCCCAAAATTTTTGTCTAAAGCGATCTCTCAATTTCGTTTGAACCAGGAAGTATATTTGCCTGTGGCTTCCCCCACAAGCCGCATTCATCTCCCGAGAAGCAGCATCTCCATACGTTGTATGTCAGGTGTTGTCTAGCCTTCTATCTGGATAGGACTAAATCACTTTGTGTTTGGCCTCGCCTCTTTGTGTCCTATTCAGACTACATGAAAGGTCAAACGGTCTCTTTGCAGACCATCTCTAACTGGATAACATCCTGTAGGAAGACTGCACGGGAGATAGCTTCGGCTACACCCACTCAGTGCGTATGGGCTCACTCGACGAGCAGCCAAGCACTGTCAATAGCGTTTCTCAGAGACATTTCCATACTGGATATTTGCAAGGCTGCTAGATGATCATCCCTGTGTACATTTACGAACAATTATGTCATTTCCGCATCTTCCAGAGCAGATGCAAACTTCAGAAGGGCAGTCCCGAGATGCTTTATTTAGATAGATTCTGAGCCCCACCTCCCGGAAGGGTACTGCTTGTGAGACACCTAGGTGGAATACACAGCTGCAGCTACTCAAAGAAGAAGAAATGGTTACTTACTGTAACTGTGGTTCTTTAAGATGTGGGATTCAGACATGTATTCCATGATCCACCCTCCATGCCCTCTGGACTGGAGTCTTCTCTCATGGGTGTTTGGTGTGAAGAAACAAAGAGGATTAGGGGTCAGGGTAGGGCTGCCTCATATAGCCAGGGGAGGGACCACAGCCATGAGGCTTGAACACTGCCCTTCTATGGATACTGCTAGGCCTTTTTTCTCCGGCTCTGACGCACTGGATGCACACAAAGCTAAGTGGAATACACGTCTGCATCACATCTCAAAGAACCACAGTTACCATAAGTATTCATTTCTTTAGGCACCAGCCTGTCTTCTCCAAAGTGCTGGGCACCCAGCAGTTCCCAGCTGATGTCAGTGGAGCTGTAGGATACTCACTCAGCATTTTGCCTAAGCATAGACTAAGGGTATGTTCACACTGCGGTTTTAAAACACGTGGCAGTATGCCTGAAAGCCCAGGGCTTGCACTACAGTGCTAAAAACAGCTGTGTAGATGCTTGGGCTGGAGCTCAGGCTCTGAAACCTGGAGTAGGGGGTGCGTTTCTATGCCTGTGCTCCAGCCCAAGGAGCTGTGTCTACACTGCTGTTTTTAGCACTGTAGCATGATGCTTCTGTAGCCCCAGGCTCTGAGACTAGCTGCCATGGGTTTTAAAATGCAGTGTAGTGGTACCCTTACAAGCCTATCTTTAAATTCTTTTTGAAACTCTTGGTCTCTTATTTATTTAACAGTTTATTTACTTTGATTTTATAATTCTGTTGGATAATATCTTGTATGCTCACTGAATATACTCCGTGTATGCTCACTGTGCTGTATAAATGGGTGTGTGTGTGTGGGGGGATACTCCTCCTGCTCCTACTTGCAGTCCTTATCTCTGAGATGAGGACTGCTAGTCAATGAGTGAGAACTCTGGAATTCAGGTCCCAATGTTGTAATATTTTTATATAATAATTAATAAAAATATGTAGTTTTTTTCATCAGGAGATCTTAAAGTGCTTTTACAAAGGAGGTCAGTATCATTTATTCCCTTATCATTTATCATTTTACAGATGGGGTAACTGAGGCACAGGTAACTTGAAGTAACTTGCCCCAAAGTCACCCAACAGGCAAATGGCAGAGCCAGGAGCACAGCCTAGATCTGCTGGGTCCCAGGCCAATACTCTACTTGACTTCTGCTGAGGGGCAATATTTAAAAAAATCAGCACTTCCCATGCTACACTGCTTGGCTAGACCCTCAGCTGTAAATGTCATAAATCCACTGAATTCAGTGGAGCTACACCAGTTCACGTCAGGTGTGAATCTGCCCCCTTAACAGAACTTGCAGTATTCCTGTACTTAAAATGGCTAGTAATGTGGTCCACTTAAATCTGGTTTAAACTTAAATCCTGATCAATGCTGTTTGTTTGTTTTTTAAATGACACCTGCTCTAATACAAAGAATATAGTGGTATTATGTTTTAGAGTTTACATTGTAAATCTCTGTGTAATGAAGATACCTCAACAAAAGTGGATTTATGATCATACAGTACTTGAACTTTATATTATTACACAGGGCAGATCCTCTGCTGATGTAAATCACTCTCGCTCTTTGGAAGTCAGTGGGGTTATGCTAATTAACTCCTGTTGAAAATCTGGCTCTGAATCTTCCAATAATTTGTAATCTGGGATTTTTCATCTTTGTTTTCAAACTAACCCTGCAGCCCTAACTCAGGCAAAGCTCCTACTGAAGTTAACAAGAATTATGTCTGAGTAAAGACTGCAATATTTGGCCCACATTGTATATTGACTAAGTTTCATTTTTAAATAAGAGCCGTTTTTGAAGAACTGGACCACATATGAGCACAAACAAGCGTCTCACACTGGCAAGCCTCCATTTTTTATTCTATTATTTTATCACATCCAAATGGATTTTCATGGCAGTTGGTAAAAACAGAATATACTCCTAAACTACAACTATAGAAGCCAGTGTTCAGACTTGAGTGAATTTTTCTGGCTGAAAAAATTTTTCTGAAAAACAAAAATTTATAACTGAAGCCATTGACAAAGACTTTAACTACAGAATCATGATAAATGTTAGGAGAGAGGTAATAGCACTCGCATCAGAAAACTTAATAAAGTTGTTGCTACTATCCAAGAAAAAGGTCTTAAAGAAGAAACACCCACAGAAAAAAATCCACGGATCACACCAATATGTGTCCTGTGAATGCAGACTTTCAAGCATGAAAACACTGAAATACAGGTGGGGGGCCAAATTTTCAGGCATAGGCATACACACTTGTACACAAACAATTGGACATGCCTAAGGTATGCGCACAGATACCTTGGGCCAGATTTTTCAATCTGCTAAATCCATTAAGCAGCACCAAGTGGACTTAGACTGTTGAGAGATGGTCAGCAGAGGGTTTCCCTTGTGTAGGGAGCTCTCTGCTGGCAGAAAGAGGGCAGAGGCAGTAGAACTAGCTCTTGGACCATCCACCTCTCCGTCTTTGATGTAATTGATGGGGCATACTAGGAGTGGGCTGGGGTGGGGAGGGGTTTGGGGAAGCAGACCTACATCTGATCCTCCCCACTGGTCAGATCATTGAGGGTCCTTATGCCAGTGCTGCTCCTCAGGCTGGGACCAGCTGCCATGGGGTTTTGGAGCTGCAATCAGCTCTGTGCATCCCCCGCTTCCATTGCATCCAACTGAATCTTAGGTGGGATAGAAAATCCAGCTCCGATTGTAAACGTATTCAATGCACAAACTGGTAGTTGCACTTATAATGGTAGGTTAAGCATGTCACATGGTGCCTTGGGCTATTTAGGGGCACATGGTCAGTTGAATATCTATTTGTGTGCAGGAATTTGTGCAGGGTCATGCACCTAGGTTTTAAAATCTTGACCACTTCATATAAATACACACAGACATCCACACAACAGCCATACTGTACATACAACAACACTGAAATCAGGGAGTGGACCAACTGCAGCTAAAAAAGGAAGCCTGATACTGTATAAATTGATCAGGATTCTAAACAATGCCACAAACTGTAAATTAACAAATGGAAATTGTATATTAGAGAATCTCAAATGTATCTGTATTAACCACAAGAAAATTTAGCAGAGTATAGAAAAATCCCTTTTCAATGTCTAGCTTTGTCCCTTTTTTAAACAAGCTATTTCTCTAATAATTGTTCCTTCTGAATATGTAGGACTACATACTACTTCTTTCCCACTGTGCTAATGGCAGAAAAAAAACATAAATTCAGATGGCTGAACGGTTTTGTTATTATATCATAATTAAAATTACTACCTGAACAATCTTACCCTTTGCTTGGCACCCACGCCGGGTTCTTTATTAACAAAACAAACAAAGCCAGGATAATAACATGCGGCTGCAAGATGAAAATAAAAATAAACTAAAGATTTGTTTGTTAATCTGTGGTTATGTTTTCCATCAGTGTTTGCTACATCATTGCTATGACACAATTACATCAGAGCAGATTTAGGGACAGATCCTATAGTCATTTTCTTCTTTCGTCTCGCCGCTTTCGTTCTTATAAAATCTACTGCCTCTTTAATCCACTCCACCTGAACTCTTCCCCCCACACCCAGATTGTAACAAATGTGCCTACATCATTTATAGAATAAAAAATCAGTGGCACAAAGGAGCAGGATCATACCAGAGAATCTGGTCCTCGATTTTCTATATGAATTTCTATATTGATCTTTGGGAAAAATCAACAAAATAATGTTTTTTAAAACTGTAGTTTCACTATCTACCTGCTGTAAAGGAAACAGTGATCAGAGTCAACACCTCTGTGACACAGCTGGAGTAAAATGGCAAGGCAGAATGAGAGCAGGAAGGGTAAATGTCTTCAGAATAAGTGGCCTGATTCTGCAGCAGCAAGAAAGCAACGGGGGAGTTTGGTAAGGAGGTAAGGTGAGGGCATGGAAAAGTTTGGTGAGGATCAGAATAGATATTAAGATCCAGAAGGTCCAGTAGCAAACCCTTTCTTTTGTTGGAATAGTTACTGTCTGGAGGTCCTAATCTCTCCCCAAATCCAAAATATTTTGGCTGTACCAAATCTTCCTGAAAATACTGCAAGCACTATCAGAGATGTCCTCAGGGCTTAGCCACACCTCTTCTGCCTTTGCCCCAGAATCTCTCTTTCCAGTGATGCAGACAGTCCAGTGATTCATCACTCCCTCTTTATCTAATGCAGTTCCAGCTTTTAAAGCTTATGTTGGGGGAACCAGTAAGCAAAATCTTTCCCTTCTCTCTCCCTCCACTCCCTTAGGGATTGAAATCTCTGGATATCTTTGGATCAGGGGTTTCTGATACTCCATAGTACCTGGCATTGAAACAGCAATTTGATGATAGTATTTAGGGGTGCTTTCATTTAAAAAAATAGTTTGAAGCTTTCGGGGCTACCCACACCCTGTTGACCAAGTTAGCCAAAAGTAGCGGGGGGTGCCAATGCTTGTTTTAGTCAGTTCCAGTTGGGGCTCCTACACAAAACAAAAGGGTGGAGACTTCTAGATTTACTGTGATTCAGGACGGCCAAGAGCTCTCTAAGTTTCCATGGAACATATTTGTTTTTCATCATTATAAGCCAATCCATAAGAAATAGTCCATCCCTTTTGCCATAAACTCAGAGGAGAGAGAGAGAGAGAGATGGCTCAAGAGCTAGTAGGGAAATTCTGTGCCGGCATTACACTTGATGCACATACTGGGGACAGTGTCCTGACATCAGTGTTTAAGCAGAACTCCATGCTGATGTCAGTAGGGAGTTTTGCTTAAAACGAATGGCATTATGCAATGCAGGGTGTTTTGTCTGGTTATTCTCCTAGTTGTGTGTTAAAATGTAGTAGTAGTATGCAGATTTGTAAGCCTATTGGACTCTTTTACTGTAGCAGAATTGAAAAATGAACCTGAACGTAGATGGCAGGTGTACAGAACACAGTAAATGCCATCTCTTTGCTGAAATTGTGTCCCTCTATAACGACAGTGAAACATCAAATTAAAGTGCCTCTTTGCACATTTGTTGACATATGTATGCACAAGAAAGAGCTGCTCACAGATGTTGTGTAAAAAGGCAAACATTGTGAGTCACATTCCCATCTTGCCTGCACAACAGGGCTAGGCAAAATGCTTTCATGTGCCTGAAACCCTGGTGAGTCTGAGAGTCAAACACATACCTATGTTCCATGTCAACTCATGGTTGTGTGTATTTGGCAGATATGATCTAAGGCAGTTTATACACCTGTGTTCATACCCTGCCACAGCTGGCTTTTCCCATCCACCTGCAAAAACTCCCTGAGAAAGCCCCAGGACCAGTTCATCTTATCATAGATGTCTTTGTGGGACGTAGCTCAGGACCTCCAGGTTTTTCCTGGGTGCATAGAATAAGAGTCTAGTGGAGGAGTCATTGTGGATAACACAATCCACTCAATGTGCAGCGGCAGTCAAAAAGGCGAACAGAATGTTGGGAATCATTAAGAAAGGGATAGATACGCAGACAGAAAATATCATACTGCCCCTGTATAAATCCATGGTATGCCTACATCTTGAATACTGCGTGTAGATGTGTTGCCCCATCTCAAAAAAGATATATTGGAATTGGAAAAGGTTCAGAAAAGGACAACAAAAATGATTAGGGGTATGGAACGGCTGCCTATGAGGAGAGATGGACTGGGACTTTTCAGCTTGGAAAAGAGACGACTGAGGGGGGATATGATAAAGGTCTATAAAATCAGGACTGGTGTGGTTAAAGTAAAGAAAATGTTATTTACTCCTTCCCATAACACACAAACTAGGGGTCACCAAATGAAATTAATAGGAAGCAGGTTTAAAACAAACAATAGGAAGTGGTTTTTCACACAACTCACAGTCAACCTGTGGAACTCTTTGCCGGACGATGTTTGAAGGTCAAGACTATATCAGGGTTCATGAAAGAACTAGATAAATTCATGAAGGATAGGTCTATCAATGGCTATTATCCAGGATGGGCAAGGATGGTGTCCCTAGTCTCTGTTTGCCAGAAGCTGGGAATGAACAACAGGGAGTGGATCAGTCAGTGATTACCTGTTCTGTTCATTTCCTCTGGGGCACCTGACATTGGCCACTGTCAAAAGACAGAATACTGGGCTAGATGGACCTTTGGTGTGACCCAGTAGGGCCGTTCTTATGTTCTTATGAGGTAGCAGATAGGGCCCATTGGGGTTTGAGTTAATCAGACTCAAACTTCCATGTGAGTCCTCTACCTCTTTTCTGAACACTGGTAACTATATTGCAGGGTACAGATTGTGCATACCTTCATGAACTGATCCCTGCAGTGATTATATAGACCTGTTGCTGGTCTACTGTGTTCCTAACCAGTTTTGTTAGGACAATAGTTGAGAAAAGATTAGGCAAAAGGAGACCTCTATTTTTATTTTCCATAAATCACTTAGCTTATTAGAGATCAGCTAGGGCTGTACATTGGAAAGTGAAACAGCTATTTCAGAATTCACTTTAACTTTTAATTGAGGATTATGGTGGGATTATTCATTTAAGGATGTCAGTGGAAGATCATTGTATTACCATAAATAACAGAATTAGGATCTAGGGTGTGATTCTCTAGCCTGCAAAGAGGGAAAGGGAAAGAAAGATCTTTAATTTTATCTTACAAAACATTAGTTTAAGTACTTTGTGATTCTGTTGCTTGGAAAGAAAGAAATTCAAAGGGAGAACACTATTTTTTAGGTCTGTTGCTTCAAATTCTGCCCCTTCCAATCAGTGTTGTAATACACCATGCACAGTATAAATATGGATTCTTTCAGCAGTGCGATGACATTTTGTTGGAATACACAGACATGCTTTTTGCAGATTTGTGATCTGCAAGAATTCCATCTGTGCCAGTGCATTGGAGATTGTGCCATGGGTCATAGTTCAAACTTGCCAGTACACTCTATTTATTTACCTGGTTTAATAGAAACGAAAGAATCCAAAACGGCAATTGAAATGAAGTTGGAAAAGGATTTATGAAGCCTTGTCAATTGTGTTATTCAACACAATACCATTTGTGGGGAAATCAGATTGTTCACTTAGAATGTGCTGAAACCATAAATGAAATCACCTTCAAAATATTTTCCTCCTTGAACGGATAACATCTGACAGACAAGAAAACAATATCTCATCGGCTATTAACCATTAGCAGGCAAACTGCACAGTTAATTAGCGTGGCATTACCCGTAATACTGGGGAAACTATTACTTTCTGGCTCTCACCCAAAGTTAGTTCAGTGTAAGATCATTTACTTAGCTTGCTCAGCCTTTTCCCCAAAAGAGGAGCTAGAATGTGAAAGAATCCCAGTGAGAGTGACACAAGTGTTGCCGCTTTAGGCTTGGGAGACCAATTATGATCCCTTTAGCTGGCAGCTATTGTCATGTCTAGTTAACTGTCACGGTGCTCTGCATCAGTTTTCAAAACATAATTTTATATGTTAAAAACAACAAAAAATCATGATCACTTTTTTGGCAGCCACCTAAACTTAATTAGAAACTAACCCAGACCTGTGCATTTTTTGAGAACACATCACTGGACTTTCATCATCTTGCCAGAGTTACGAAATTGTATAAGGTTGACTGAGGGATCTTTCCTTCTGGGAGTGTGCATTTGAATGTGCATGAATGTATATTCTTATTGGTAAGCCGATGAAGGACTGTCTTTTAATTATTTTTTATTATATATCTATAGCTTTCCACAATAAGGCCCTGATCCCTGACTGCAGGTACCATCACAGTAGAACTGGGATAACAATAATTGTATAGAATTGCTCTCCTTTAGACTATTTTTTAGTGTGTAGCTTTTTTCTATCTTATGCTCTCTTCAAAGTCCTCATTTTTACCTTTTCCTTGCCTCCCCTACTCCTGTTTCCTTTTCTCCTGACACATGGCTTTTTATCTTGTTAAGAATCCTCTAAAAGGATTTTCCAGTAGTAGTGTTCTGCATTGTTAGGCAGGAGATCTTGGTTTGAACTCTGGACCCTAACCAAATATGCTTCTTGAGATGGAAGAAGCTGGAATTTCTGTGGTAGCAGCACACTCTGCTCCTCAAAAGAGGATGTGCCTTAATCAACAGTGACCTAATGTGATAAATAAGAAGGTGAGTTGGGGCCTTCAGGCATCATTGCTCCCCTGTGGGTAGCTAGTGGGTACATTGCAAAGCACTGAGGTGAGCTCTGGGGTGGACATATCTCAAGTACAGCAGATGTTCTCAGATCCTTTAATTCACACAATTTGAGAATTGCCCAATATGTGGAGTAGCACCAGAGAAGTCTAAACTGTAAAGGAAAAGGAGAAAAAGGATCTAGGGGATTCTCTTCTTTTTAGCTATGTAGTTGGATCATTTTTGATTGATACCAGGCACTTCCTTGTGTTAATCATTGATTCTTTTCCCGCAGTGACAACGCAGGAAAAAACCCAGCAATGCAGGAGGAAAACTGGCTAGGACCATTAAAAACTGGACAGGTAGCAATCCTAAGCCCAAATCTGGCTGCAGAGCCGGATTTAGGGGCAAGTGACCCAGACAACAGCTTGGGGTGCCAGGCTTAGGGGAGCGCCAGGCTTGCGGGGGGGGGGGAGGCGCCAGGCTCAGGGTGCTGTTTTTGTTATTAGCGACAAAAGGGAAAATAGAATGTTTGAAATAACATGTTTCAGGTATTCCATATGTGGATTCATTTATTGCTAACCTCCTTGAATGTTCTGGACCATTGTAGAATCCCGTGGAACCTTCCAGACTTTCTGAGAACTACATTTTCCTCAAACCCTCTGTATGTTGTCAGCCATGCCCTCACAGGTATATACGGGGCAGGGTGTCGCCAGTCAGTCAGTGAGATAAAAGAACAAACTGAAGTGAAGTGACAGCCCAGCCATGATATTATGAACCTTGTTATATTGTGTTACTGTGAAGGTGTTCTTGTGTTTTAAGACTTGAAAAGTGTAAGTAGCAACTAATAAAGGACATATTTAATGAGATGCCAGAGATATCTATCAAACCCCTGTCTACGGTTCTATATAAAAGAAATACTGTTACTTCTTTTGCCATGCTTAACACGTAATGTTTGATGACTTTCTAAGATGGCAGAACATAGATTTTTGCTCTCCTTAATACTGTCTGTTTCCCCACAGAGAAAATAAAAGATGCCCCCGAAGAAGCCTTCAGGAGCTCAGTATAGGAAGCGAAAAGCTCAATTGCGATCTAGTTTGCAAGAAGGTGAATATTTGATGGGAAAATATCTGAAACAGAACAACATATACTGGACTTTAGGCAATAGCAATCGTCCCAGAACAGAAGAAATTGAGGAGTGAATCGTAAAGATGGAAGTCCTATTACTAAGGAACTAGCAGATTTACCTGAAGATAAGAAATGGAAATGTAAGGAAAGTGATGGAGAATTGTCTAGTTTTTCTGACAGTGTAAAGGAGAGTGATTATAAAGAAGAATGTGGCTCACATGGAAAGGAGAGTAATGACAAAGGAAAATATGGTTTACATGAAAAGAAGAGAAATGATAAAGAAGAACCAGACTCACATGATGACAGAAACAGCAGTGAGAAAAATTGCACACCACAAATAGATACATCAGATCCTGGTTTATGGCCAGCTATCCTAAACTCTGCCAATATTGATCGTACCATTTTGAACAGCCAACGCAAAATCGAGGATATGATGTTTCCAGTAAATGAGCAGATGTGACACCTCTCAGAGTCACACAGCAAAAGAGGGCTCAAGAATGGCAAGAAACTGAATCAGTGTTGGCTAGTTTACTTGAAATCAACTGAAAAAATGTTCTGTTTTTGTTGCAAAATATTTGACAAGAATGCCAAATAGTTGCTTGTGCTTTCTGGGTACAGTTACTGGCATAACTTAGCTGATGCTCTGAAGCAACATGAAAATTCACCTGACCATTTTACGGCCTACTCCAAATGGATGGAGATCAAGTCCAGGCTCAAGCTGAATAAATGTATAGACACAGAAAACCAGTGCATTATTAATGTGGAAACTGGAGGAACATGCTTAAGCATCTAATCTCAATTACCCCCTTCCTTGCAAAGAATCATTTGACTTTCCGGGGCTCATCAGATAAGTTGTCACTGAACATAATGGCAATTTTCTAGGTTTGGTAGAGCTCCTTGGGAAATACGACAATGTCATGTGTAAGCACCTAAGTCGAGTAGTTCATACAGAATGTATGGACCATTACTACAGCAAAACAATTAAAAAAAATAATTGACCTTATGTCAAGGAAGGTGCTTGATAACGTATTGAGGCAGCTTGGCAAAGCAAAGTACAAACCCGTAATAATGGACTGCACTCCTGACTTAGTCATAGTGAAATGATGTCATTTACAGTAAGATTTGTTAACTACAAGGATGGCTGTATCCAAGTAAAGGAACACTTTATCTGTTTCTGGTCTGTGGACGACTCTCCTGGAAAAGGCCTAACAGAACTGTTTATGAAAATTTTGAATGAGAATAAAATAAAGCTTCAGGACTGCTGCGGCCAAGGCTATGACAATGGTGTGAACATGAAGGGAAGAAACAGTGGTGTCCAGGCCAGGATTCTTGCTCTGAATCCAAGAGCTTTCTTCATGCCTTGTGGCTGCCATTCCCTCAATCTGGTTGTGTCAGATGCAGCATCATCTTCTGTATCTCTCTTTGGAGTACTGCAAAGGACATACATCCTGTTTTCAGCATCAACTATCAGGTTGAAGATCCTCATAGACAATGTTACAAATCTGACCATGAAGCTGCTAAGTGACACTAACTGGGAGAGCCGCATTGACAGTGTGACCAAGTGACTGAGGTACCAAGTGACTGAGGTTTACGATGCCTTGATGGAATTGACACAGTCGAGTGAAGCCGAGGCTGGAATTTGACACAAGGCGCAAAGCCTGGCAAACCAGATCACTGACTTCAGATTTCTGGTCTCAATTGCAGTTTGGAATGATATCCTGTTCCATGTAAACATTGTAAGCAAGGCATTACAAACTCAGTTGATGGACAGTGCAATCACTATTTCTTTGATGAGAAGCTGCCTTGATTTTGTTGTGACGTACAGAGACAACAGATTTGAAGATGCCATCACTGCTGCCAAAGAAATGACAGAAACCTTAGGAGTTGAGCCTATCTTCAAGGAAACTCATGTTCATTGGAAGAAGAGACAGTTTGGTTATGAGGGCAGAGATGAGGTAATTGGAAGCTTGGAAGAAAAATTCAAGAGAGAGTTTTTTGGCTTGCTCATTGACACTGTTTGAATGTCCATAGAAGAAAGGTTTGGACAAAAGAAACACCACGAAAAGAGCAGTGGGGTTTTGTATGACCGTAGTAAGCTGCTGGCAGACAGGAAAACATTCTTGAACAATAGTACAGACCTTCACCAGATGCTGACACATGGGGAATGTTCAGATGTCAATGATAAAGACCTCTATGTCGAATTGGACAACATCCGTTACATTTTGCCATTTTACATTTTTACATGGGAAACACTCTCCACTCCAAGTTCTCCAATTCATTCATGATGCAGAGCTGAAGGACTCTTTTCCAAATGTGTGGATAGCTTTGAGGATTCTGCTCACGTTGCCAGTCACAATTGTGAGTGGTGAGCGCAGCTTTTCGAAGCTCAGGTTCATTAAAACATATCTTTGATTAATGATGGCCAATGAGAGACTGACATTGCTTGCTATTTTATCACTTGAAAATGCCATTGGCCAATCTTTGGATGTCTCTGATGCTGTGCTTCAATTTGCAAAGGCAAAGGTGAGAAAAGTGACCTTTTGAATTAAAGGACTAAGGTTAACATTCTAAGGCTGTCACCTACTGTAACACTATTTAATACTGGTCCATCCAGTGTTGGTGCACAGTTCAATTTCTTGATGTTAGTACATTTCAGTTATTCTTAAAATTAAAAAGTTTCTATAAGCTTAGAGGAAACTAATTTCTTTATTTGCTTATGTATGGCATGAATAAATACAGATTTATGGATCCTAGTTGCAAAGTTATTGTCTCATATGACAGGAATAAATCACGCATGCAAATAATGCATCAAAGTCATGAAATGGGCTACAATTACAATAAAAATAAGGTATTCAAAAGTTTAACAAATGAAGTTAAAATGGGGTGGTGCTGAAGATGCTCCTCATCTGGCATGCCATTTAGTCTAGGACTGGCCCTGCCTGACTGGGTTCCTCTCTGAGATCAGGAGTTCTCTGCAAGTGCACAGAGTGTACATTGGTTAATATGGGCCTGAAGATTAGGCTGTAAATTCAAACAACTGGGAGTAGAAAGAAGCCCATCCCATCCCTACAGTCATACATGTATCTATTGTGACAGGGTCAGACCAGATGACTACGGGAGAGTGATAGAAGATAGATATATTAGCCCCAGATTAAGCAGATCCCTTTTCCCTGAGTAAGATAACGGGCTGTTCCAGAACAATCAGGAAGTTGCTAGAACCAATTAAGACAGGCTAATTAGGACACCTGGAACCAATTAAGAAGCTACCAGAATCAATTAGGACAGGCAGGCTAATCAGGGCACCTGGTTTTAAAAAGGACCTCACTTCAGTTAGTGAGGTGCGTGCGAGGAGCTGGGAGCAAGAGGCACGCAAGAAGCAGAGAGTGAGTAGGAGTACTGCTGGAGGACTGAGAAGTACAAGAGTTATCAGATATCAGGAGGAAGGTCCTGTGGTGAGGACAAAGGTGTTGGGAGGAGGCCATGGGGAAGTAGCCCAGGGAGTTGTAGCTGTAGCGCAGCTGTTACAGGAGACACTATAGACAGCTGCAATCCACAGGGCCCTAGGCTGGAACCTGGAGTAGAGGGCGAGACCGGGTTCCCCCGATCCTCTCAACTTCCTATTTGATATAAGAGGAATTGATCTGGACTGTGGGTCCCACCAGAGGGGAAGGTCTCTGGCCTGTCCCCCGACCCATTAGGTAGGCCAGCAGAGACTGTGGGGATTGTTCTCCTTTTCCCCATGCTGGCCAGTGATGAGGTTAGCCAAGTGAATGGCAGATTTGTGCCGCTAACAAAAGGAGCCAAACTGAGGACTGCTGTGAACCTCTGAGGAGAGCAAATCCACCAGAAAGCGCAGAACCCACCAAGGCAGAGGAGGAACTTTATCACAACTGGTGTCAGCAGTGGGATCTAGGTGCACAGCGTGGTGGAAGAAGGGTGTTAAAAAAAGGAGAGGTTTTTTTTCCCCCCACCACCACAATGGATGACATAGTGCAGGCACTGATACAAGCCACGGCTGCCCAGCAGGAGGCTACTCATGTCCAGGCAGCCACCCAACAGGAGGCAGTGTGGCTGCAGCAAGAGACTAATGGCCTGCTGATGGACTAGGCTGCTGAAGACCGTGCTATGTTGTGGGAACTGGTAAACTAGGTAAAGGCCCTTACAGAGCTGAACCGCGGCCATGATGGGACGTGGATCATACGGGCCAGCAATTGGCTGCAGAAAATGATATGGGAGGTAGAGGCATACCTCCTGGCATTTGAGAGGACAGCCTTGCGGGAGGCCTGGCCCTGAGAACAGTGGTCTGGCATCCTCGCCCCATTCTTGTGTGGGGAGGCCCAGAAGGCCTACTATAATTTGCCTGAAGAGGCTGAGGCAGACTACCCCCAGCTGAAAGCAGAGATCCTGGCCAGATCTGGGGTAATGACTGCAGTGCGGGCCCAGCAATATCATGAGTGGAGGTACCAGGAAAACAAAATCCCGCTGTCCCAATTATATGACCTCATCCATCTTGCACGAAAGTGGTTATGAATGGAGTCCCAGAGTCCAGAGGAGATATTAGAGGTTCTGATCATCGACCAGTATATGAGAGGACTACCGTCAGACCTTTGTGCCTGGGTAAGCCAGAACGAACCCTCCACCTATGATGAGGTTGTCACACTGGTAGAGAGGAGAAGGATGGCAAGGGAGCTCACCCAACCAGTTAAGGAAGAGGCACCCTGGGTTAAACTAGCATCCCCAAGCCCCAGAGCTCAGGCAACTGGGCCACCAGGAGAGCCCAGGTGGAAAAAGAGAGGGGCTGAAGGCCCATCGGAGGCCACAAAGAGTCAGAGTACTGAGGGGGAAGAGGATAGTGTCATTAGACTGCCCAAACCAAGAGACCGGGGAATGCCTAGGGCCCCAAACAGATGTTACGCCTGTGGGGAGTGGGGACACATAGCTGCACAGTGTCCCAATGCTGAGGAGCCTATGCACTGTAACCTGGGGAACTGGGCAGACCCATGCTCCCTAATCCACCTGTTGGGGGTCGCACTAACCCCGCATATGTACACCAGACCAGTAAAACTAAATTAGGCAGAGACCACGGCATTGGTTGATTCAGGGAGTGCGATCACGCTTATTTCAAGGAAGCTTGTGAAGCATAGTCAGCTGCTGCAGGCAAAGCACACGGGGTGACATACGTCCATGGGACAGTTAGTTACTACCCCACCATCCCAGTAAAAATTGAAATCCAGGGGAATACCACTGAGGTAGCAGCAGATATAGTCCCTAAACTCCCATACCTGGTGATCATAGGGAGGGACTTCCCAAGATTCAGAGACTTACTCCCAGTATGGGGATTGGAGAAAGGGGGAAACCCTGAAGTTAGGGAGACATCCACAGTAGACTGTCAACCCCCAATCTTCTCTGAAATATCCCCAGATGTGTTCTCTACTCCCAGGCAGGGCAGAAAGATGAAAAGGGAAAGAAGGGCAGCTAAGGCCTGGGGGACCTAGATCCTGGCCCAGGGACAGAGGGTCGCCCTTGTGGGCAGGCGGACCAGGGTAGCTGGAAAGGAGGCTTCCCCCGAGGAGGAAGCGCCCGAGTCTGACCCCCACCCTAATGTCTCTGAACCAGGAGAGGCAACAGAGACTGGCCCCCTAGAGCTTGGGCAGATTAGCCCTGGGAGAGATAATTCTGGACGGGACCAAGCTGAAGACCCAAGGTATGACAACATTAGGAAGGAGGTGACAGAAATAGATGGGGTCCCTGTGGAAGGGAAAACCCAGGGACCAGGACCCTACTTCATAATGAAAAAGAATCTCTTGTACCGGATTGCACCAGTACAGGGGCAGAAGGCACAGCAGCTTCTAGTACCTCAAAAACACCAAAATGCTGTATTAAGCCTTGCCCATAGTCATCTTTTTTGGGGGCAATGGGGGTAGAAAAGACCCTGGCACAGCTCCTACGACGGTTCTTCTGGCCCGGAGTACATGAAGAAGTGTGGGGATACTGTGCCTCCTTCCCAGAGTGTCAGCTGCACAGTCCCCATCCTCACTTGAGGGCACCTTTAGTTGCTTTTCCCATCATAGAGGTCCCCTTCAAGCGAATAGCCATGGACCTAGTGGGACCCCTGGATAAGAGGGCCTGGGGCCACCAATATATACTTGTCGTTCTGGATTATGCTACTTGCTACCTGTGACAAAGTGGGAATGTTCTTAATGTTTTCTCTGAATACTGTGTGGGTGCCTCAGTTTCCCCTATGCAGTTCTTAAGTATCTAGGTGGTGGGATAAGGGTGTGTTATTGTTGCAGAGCCCGAGAGGGCCAGTGTGATGGTGTCTGCACAGAGAATGGCTGACACCTTGTCTCCTGGCAACTGATGGCCTGGGCCCCTCCTCTGCAAAGGTGCCAACTGAAGGTGTTGGAGAACAAAGAGATCAGGTGGCCTCCTGGCCTGGGAAAGAGACAAAGGCCAGAGGAGGGGAGGGAGAGTGGCTGGGGAAATGGAGGGAGGCCTAGATGTGGCTCTGGCCTCCCTGCCCCTCAAGACGGACCTGACTGAGGGGTCCTGTTCTTTGTACCTACAAGCTCTGTTTTAGACATGTTCCTGTCATCTAATAAACCTTCTGTTTTACTGGCTGGCTGAGAGTCACATCCCACTGCGGAATTGGGGTGCAGGGCCCTCTGGCTTCCCCAGGAGCCCTGCCTGTGTGGACTTGCTGTGGGAAGCGCACGGTGTGAGAAGGGGATGCTGATTGGTCCGAGGTCAGCCCCAGGAAGATGGAAGCTGTGTAAGCTTCTTGCCCTGGCGACAGTCTGCTCAGAAAAAGGAGGCTCCCCCAGAGTCCTGACTGGCTTCATATGGAGTAGTTCCAGAGCATCGCCCGGTGACTCCATGACACTACCCAGAAGCCATCCCCCTGCCTCTAAAATGATAGCCAAAGAGCTGGTGGGGATCTTTGCCCGAGTGGGGCTACCAAAGGAGATATTAAAAGACCAAGGAACCACATTTATGTCAAAGCTAATGAAGGACTTGCTCCATATACATACCCTGAGAACTTCAGTATATCATCCACAGACCAATGGGCTGGTAGAAAGGTTTAACTGAACCCTCAAGGCTATGATAAGGAAGGTAGTAAGTCAGGACAGGAAGGATTGGGACACCCTACTACCTTACCTTATGTTCGCCATCCGGGAGGTACCTCAGGCCTCAACTGGGTTTTCCCCTTTGAATTATTATATGGGTGCCACCCCTGTGGCATATTAGATATCGCCAAAGAGATCTGAGAAGAGGAACCCAATGAGGGGAGAAGTATAATTGAACATTATTGCAGATTGCCCGGGTCACCCTATCGTATGGAACATTTGGAAAAGGCGCAGAAGGCCCAGCGAACCCATTATAATCGCCAGGCAAAAGTCTGACAATTCCAACCAGGGGATCGGGTGATGGTGTTGGTACCCACGGCAGAAAGCAAGCTTTTGGCCCAATGGCAGGGGCCCTTTGAGGTGGTTGAACCCGTCAGGGAAGTAACCTACAAGGTGTAGCAGCCAGGATGCTGGAACCAAGAACAGATTTATCACATTAACCTCTTAAAGCCTTGGCACCAGCGAGAGGCATGTGTAGTGGCCCAAGAGACCCGATCAGGATATCCACTGATCTGACACTGAACCAGAAGAAGGAGGTAACTGAGATGATCAACCGGTACCAGGATGTGTTTTCAACCAAACCAGGCCGGACCACCGAAGCATATCACCACATGATCACAGACCCCGGGGCAAAGGTAACTTTAAGGCCCTACTGGGTCCCAGCAGCAAAAAGGGAGAAGATCAAGACAGAGATAAAAAGGATGTTGGAGCTGGGGGTCATCGAAGAGTTCCACAGTCAATGGTCGAGCCCGATTGTGTTGGTGCCCAAACCCGATGGCACCACTAGGTTTTGTAATGACTTTCGCTGGCTGAACAAGATATCCAAATTCGATGCATGCCCCATACCCCGTATCGATGAGTTAGTTGACCGCCTGCGCGATGCCCGATTTTTGACCACCCTTGATTTAACAAAGGGATACTGGCAGATTCCCCTTGCCAAAAGATGAGACAGAAAAGACAGCATTCTCTACCCCAGAGGATCTGTTTCAACATACTGTTCTTCCTTTTGGACTGCATGGGGCATCTGCCACCTTCCAGCGTCTTATGGACAAGCTTCTGAGGCCCCATACCAGTTATGCAGCTGCGTATCTGGATGACATGACTATCCATATGCCCGGCTGGGAGACCCACTTGGAAAAGGTGGAAGCAGTTCTGGACATGCTAAGATGGGGTTTTTCTCCTCCTTTTCCCCATGCTGGCCAGGGATGAGGTTAGCCAAGTGAATGGCAGGTTTGTGCCACTAACAGAAGGAGCCAAACTGAGGACTGCCATGAATCTCTGAGGCAAGCAAATCCGCCAGAAAGCGCAGAATACACCAAGGTAGAGAAGGAACTTTATCACACTACATATATATATATATATATATATATATATATATATATATATATATACACACACACACAAACCCAACTAATCTGCGCATTGCTTTCACAGTTAGTGAGAACTAGAGAAGAGAAGAGTTGTCTTAATGCTGGTGTTGGGTTATAAGCTAATTAAAGGGCTAAAGCTGCTATTTGCTCATGGGATGTTATGTTGTTAGTAAATGTAGTTTGCTTATTAATTTTGTTTTACTGAATATGAACAACACCTGAGATTTGTATAGAGTGCTAGGTCTCTGGTGTGTGAAACGGGTGTTCTGGAACCATTGTTCTCATCATGCAGGTGGCAATGTCATGAACCTGTGGTGATGGCTCTGGCCAACTTTTTCTTGTCAGTACTTCCTATTTTCATGAGGTTGTAGTCTTAAGATTCTGAGTTTTCTGCCAGATTCTCTCACACATTTTTCCTTCCTGTTCTTTCTAGGACTCGCCTCAGGCAGCATAGAGCTCAGAATATCTGTTAGGAAACATAACAGTTAAAAGTGATGCTTCCCATCTTTTTTAGACTCAAACAAGTTAATTTCTCCTATTTCCTAACCAGTGAGAACACAGAACTAGAGAAAAGAACAAATCAACTTTCAAGGAAAATAAACAAAAAATAGTGTTTCCTGGGTGCTTCTCGGGTGGAGGTGGAGGTGTGGGGAGGGCGAATGAAATTTCCTAGTGGCTTCAAAATTAGTATATTTTAAGTTACCGGTAAGTCATGACTTTTGGCATGTTTCTCTTCTCCTTGTTCTTTATTCTTTAATCTCCCAGACATGTCCTATTAGGAATACAATAATTTATTTGATGAAGGTTAAAATTTTCAGCTCCTTTACATTGCACACATTGATCCTGGTTCTTTACTGCCCTGGATTCTGCACAGTGATTTAAACTTCTGCAAATTGAATATAAAATGCTCCAGATCAGAAAGGTAGTTTTTTACACCCTCTTTTGCACTCACTTTCCACAGGTATAAGTGACTATGGCCCTGATCCATAAAAAGTACTTAGGCACATACTTAACTTTAAGCATCAGGAAGTTTAAATCAAAAGAGGAGGTTCATTGTATTGTGTGGTATATAAATATAAAATAAAATGCCAACCCTGCTGTGACGCTGGCAGCCAACTAAAGCCACAAGGCAATTTACTTGTGGGGAATGTTAAAAGGCCATTGTGTGTTCAAGCCAATTCATTTGTTAGTATAGATCAAAAGAAAATGTTGAAGATATTGTATTCATTTATCTGTAACTTGTTAATTTATATTATGTATATCCTGATATTTAGTTAGCCTTAGATCAAAAGGGATGTTAGTCTTAGGATGAGAATTTACTTAATGTGTAAAACTGCATGAAAACTAATGAAGAATTGTTTCTGGCTATCACATTGTTCATGAAAACTAATGAAAGGTTGTCTGGATGGCTGTAATTAAATGCATTATGTGTGTGTCTGTAATTACATTTCCCATCAAACAGGATTGAAGCCTTAGAACTGTAAATGAAGAAGCATGCTAACTTCATAGTATGGGTCATTGTGTTCAACAATGGGAAATCTACAGACCTATATTGTGATGGGAACACTGGCCAGACTGCTTTCTGGGGAAAACAGCTGTAAGAATGAACCCTGGGAGTGATGCTGTGTCTCTGGACTGACGGATTCTGATCGGGGGCGGACAGACAAATTCTGAACAAGTGGACAGAGATCTCCAAATTTATTTTGGGTAACCCTGAAAGACTTATGGAAATATAGGAGATCACTACATCTCTGCTATGGACTTATAGACTTTCACTCACCTATTAATGTATTTTGCCTGCTTTAACCTCTCAACAACTCATTCTTTTTTTTAGCTAATAAACCTTTTGTTAGTTTACTAGAGAAATTGGCTCCCAGCATTGTCTTTGGTGTGAGATCCAGAGTATCCATTGACCTGAGGTAAGTGACCGGCCCCTTGGGGTTTGGAGTAACCTAATGTGAGGTGATTTTTTGGTTTTAATAACCTTTCGTCAGGTATGCTGGAACAATTTGTACAGTGAGGGTGCTGAGAGCCATTGAACCAAACTGCAAACCCTGTATATGATGGAAACCACTTCAAGCCAGGGGGTGCGACAACACCCCTTGCTCCAGTACCTATGTCTTTCATCACAAAGTCCAGTTTGTCTGGGTGGTAAAGAGGGGCTGCAGAGCCTAAGGGGACTGTCTGTGGCTCCATGGCAAGACTAATAAGTAATACAAGAGTGCACATTTGTTACTGGCTTGGTGAAATCTAATTATAGAATATACCACCGGTGCGGAGTGTCTGCCCTGTTTTCTGACAATCTGACCTGAGATTGGCACTCTCAGTTGTAAGCCATACCAGACAGTGTGACACCTGCACCTAATATCTTAAAATAAAAATAAATGTAATATAGAGGTTCTCATGAAATGTTACATGAAATTAATTCATATTGTCTGGGATAGGAACACTCATATATTTAAAACGAGCTAAAAGACTATAAATAGCAAGTGTATAGTGATGTATTGTGGTGGGGTAAGTGTCTCGTGAGGATTGATGTAAGGGTTGATTTTATTTAACATCTTCATTAATGCTCTGGGAGAGTGAGTAAATAGTATTCTGGCAGAGCCTTTGAAACACTATAGTTAAGCTTGAAGCCTATTTTGCACTTAAAGTGGAAATTTGATCTTTTGCTTTCAGTATGAAAAACAGTGTCTCTGTTCTAAATTCTCTGCACATTATCTCAGAGTAAAGCATGAATTTTCTAAGGAGTTTCAAGAAGTTCTAATCAGTTAAAAGTTGGCCAAAAAAAAAAAAAGTTCACATTCTGAATCTTGTGATTTTGGGATTTTTTGGCCCCCATTGGCTTAAAAAACTACAGGCTGGCCAGAATTAATCTGATTTTTCAGAATGGGGAGAAGTCTGGGGGAAGTCTAATATGTTTGTGGTGATGGGGAGCTTGAGTGGGAGGGATGCTGGAAGCCTACAGGGCAGAGTTAAGATTGTGAAGTGGAGTCTGTGGTGTATGCTGGCGGTCTCTGGATGAAGGAAATTTGCAAATGATACTTAATTGGGATCTGTTGTGAACATCAACTAGGAAAATAAATGTAATCTACTTGGATTTGATAGAGGAACTCATGAAACTTTACATAGAGTTAATTGAAATTAGCTGGGATAGGAACACTCACACATTTAAAGACTAGAAGAAACAACAAAAGGGACTGAAAAAATAGAAATGCACAGGAAATAACAAAAAAGGTTCAGTTTATAAAAATACAAGTTAATATATTTAATGTGTGGGAGTGGGTGTGTACAAATAACCCAAAACCATGACATACTCAATGGGAGAGAGGAGCCTAGGGAGCAGATATACTGAACATGAACCATGATAGGATCCTTAGGGCTTGTCTACATTACCCTCTGGATTGATAGGCAGTGATAGATCCAGCGGGGGTTGATTTATCGCCTCTAGTCTATACGCGATAAATCAACCACTGAGAACTCTTGTGTCGACTCCGGTACGCCACCAGGGCGAGAGAAGCAGGCGGAGTCAACGGGAGAGCATCAGCCATCGACTTACCGCAGTGAAGACACCACAGTAAGTAAATCGAAGTACATTGACTTCAGCTATGTTATTCACAGAGCTGAAGTTGCATAACTTAGACTGATCCCCCCCACAAGTGTAGACCAGGCCTTAGGCTATGTCTACAGCAACTAGACACTCACAGCTGGCCCATGCCAGCCGACTTGGGCTCCCGGGGGTTGGGCTGCAGGGCTGTTTCATTGCTGTGTAGACTTCCAAGCATGGGCTGGAGTCCAAACTCTGGGACCTTCCCACCTTACAGGGTCCTAGAGCCCGGGCTGGGGAGCCTGAACCTGGAAGTCTACACAGCGATGAAACAGCCCCACAGCCTGACCCTGAGTCAGCTGGCATGGGCCAGCTGCAGGTGTCTAGTTGCTGTGTAGACATAGCGTTAGAGCACAAGAAGCTAGACATGCATTTGCAATGCAGTATGGAAATAATAAAAGCCAGTGAAATTTTGGACTGCATACACAAAGGAGCATTACATCACAGAGTAGTGAGATGATCATTCCAATCAGGTTCTAATGGGAATACCCCTGGAATATTTGTTCAGTTTGGGGTACTACATTATATCATAGGTATTGACAACCTGGAGGCAATTCAGAGAAGAGTAACAAATTCCACAATTGGAGGAATCAATTTGTGAAGAAATATTAAAAGAGCTACATATGTGTCGCTTGGCTATAAGATGACAAAGCATGGACAGGTCCACAGTTTGCAAATATTTGAAAGATGTAACTGTCAGGGATGGAGAGGAAAGTGCTAGGTGCTCTACAGACATGGCACAAAAAGGTAATCCTTGCCCCAAAGAGCTCACTGTCCAGGTTATGACAAGATGCCGTAGGTGAATGGGACAACCAGCAGGTGGCGGGGGCGGGGGAGGGGAGAGGAGATGGATAGTGGACAAAGTAACGGTAAAGGGTCCATTTCAATCCCATTAGTCAATAGAAAAACTCCCATTGACTGCAATGGGAGCTGTATCAAGTCCAACATGCACAAGCTATCATGTGGTATGCAAAAGTCTCAGCTGATCACTTGCCTCGCCATTGTAGTTAGCATAACACATGGGGGTAAAACTAAAATCAATTAGCTTAAAAAATGAAAAAATGGTTTGAGGAGTAGGAAACATTTCCTGCCAATGGGATTCATTAGGCTGTGGAACAGTCTTCCAAGGGAAGAGTAGAAGCTTTGTGACTTAAGATCTTTAAAATAAGATGAGACAAAAGACTAGAAAATATACTGTAAGACAGTGGTGCCCAATCTTATTTCACAGGAAGGCCATATAAATCTAAGAATAAGCTTGTCCGGCCAAACAGATTTTACATATTTTAATAAGATATAAAGTCACTTCTATTGATTTATATTTTAAGTTCAGCTTGTTAGATTTAGATAGGTTGTTTCTATGTACAGTATTGTCTCTTTAAAAAAAATAAAGAAATCAGTGCATAAAACGTGTCAGAATTATAGCAAACAAGAAAAAGTTGGCCGTTAGTATATTGTGTTGAAGCAGGCCGTGGGCCTTATGAAATGCTCTGGTTGGCCGTATATGACCCGCGGGCTGTAGGTTGGGCACCCATGCTGTAGGGAATAATGCTGTCCTGGTGGAGAGATGGATTGAAGCCCTAATAGTGTAGGTCTTTTCCATTGCTAACTTCTGTCATGCTATATAGCTTTGATGAACCTGTTGAGAATTTCCTTACTTTGACTATAAGAACCCCAGTGCTGTTTTTCTTCTGAGACCAGTGTCACGGTTGTAATCTCTGCCAATGTTATCAGAATGTGTAAAGTAAGTTTTAAATTCAGCTTCCTGGACCAGAGATATTATTCTTATCTTGGCTTCCTTCGTTAGTTCAGATGGGGAAATATAACTGAGTTTTGGAGACCCTTTTCATGAGATCCAGCTGTGTTCTGTACACAAAGTGCCCTTCAAAGATAGCATTTGGGGCCAAGTGCTTCATTTTGTAATCAGGCACAACTCCCATTGACGTCAATGGGAATTTTGCTTTCGTAAAGCATTGGGACTCAGGATTTGGCCCAGAGGTCTTCATATGTCGGCTCTTCCTAAAACAGTGCCAATATTCTGAAGATCAGTAAGGGACCAGCAGAACTCTGGAGTTGCGAAGTGATCAACATGTCCTTGTCACGGTGCAAAAGGAAAAGGTGGGAGACTTAACTCACTAGTTCTTTCCTGTATTACAGCGGCGCACACTCCAGAGGTAGGTATCTCCACAGAGTGAACATTTTGAATCTCATTTTTTAGAAATGGACTGTAAATCAGACGTCTGGTAACAGCTTGTAAACAATAGAAATGCTCATAAAAGCATGATATTCAAGTGTATCCACAACGTGAAAAACTTCCTCCAACTCAAGCCTAGAGAAAGTAAATGTATCCATTTTCACATAACATTTTTTTAGCCAAAATCTTTTAAACATTTAACTTTACAACTTTCATTTAAAAAGGGCATAAAGATGAAAAATGTGTTTTGCAATGAATCTGCCACTGATATGAGTGTTCAATTAAATGGACTGTTCAAGAAAGAAGGAAAGATTTGCTACTGGGATGTTGCCAGTGATATCCTTTGACACTTCTATAGTCTCATGTGTTCTTGATCAAGCAGCAGAGAGCTCTGGAAAATCCCAAAACTATAAGTCTGAAACCAGAGCAGTCTGCACACACTTGATACGCAGTCACAAGAGGTTGATTTGACTGGCACTATATTAAGGTGTTATAATAATGCACCCTAAAATAAACCACTTCTGTCCTTTTGCTGAAATAGAACTTCACTAGCTGTATTTATACACTGGCTGGTTGAGTGTTTTTGCTATAGGTAATGGAATCAAACTGGACATTCATAGGGGCAGCCATTTAGAATTCATTCTTACCACTGAGATTCATAGACTTCAAGGTCAGAAGGGACCACAGTGATCATCCTGACCTCCTGCACCTTGCAGGCCACAGAACCTCACCCACTTCTGAAATAGAACCCTAACCTCTGGCTGAGTTAAAGATTTCAAGTGACAGAGAGGTCACCATTTACACTAGTTTAAACCTGCAAGTGAGCCATGCCCCACGCTGCAGAGGAAGGCAATTCCCCCCATACCCCAGGGTCTCTACCAATGTGACCCAGGGGAAAATTCCTTGCCCACATACTTAGTTAGACCCTGAGCATGTGAGCAAGACCCACCAGGCAGATACCTGGGAAAGAATTCTCTGTAGTAACTCAGAGTTCTCCCCATCTAGTGTCCTGTCTCCAGCAGTTGTGGATTTTTGCTACTGGTAGTCATCAGTGGGCCACATGCCATAGTAGGCAGTCCCATCAGACCATCCCCTCCACAAACTTTTCAAGCTCAGTCTTGAAGCTAATTAGGTTTTTTTGCCCCCCACTGCGCCCCTTGGAGGGCTGTTCCAGAACTTCACTCCTCTGATCAGGGCCGGCTCCAGCTTTTTTGCCGCCCCAAATGGTGAAGGAAAATAAAAAATCAAGCCTGGTTGAGCTGCCGCCAAAGTGCCGCTGAAGAGGATGAGAGAGACTGCAGGCCCGCTGCCGAATTGCCGCCAAAGACCCGGACGTGTAGCCCTGATGACGGACGGAGTGCCGCCCCTTTCTATTGGCCGCCCCAGGCACCTGCTTTCTTCGCTGGTGCCTGGAGCCAGCCCTGCCTCTGATGGTTAGAAATCTTGGGCTAAGTTCGAGCCGAAACTTGTTGATTGCCAGTTTATGGCCACTTGTTCTTGTGTCCATATTGACACTTAACTTAAATAACTCCTCTTCCTCCCTGGTATTTATCCCTCTGCTGTATTTATAGAGAGCAATTATATCTCCCCACAGCCTTCTTTTGGTTAGGCTAAACAAGCCATGCTCTTTGAGTCTCCACTCATAAGGTGGGTTTTCCATTCCTCAGATCATCCTAGTAGCCCATCTCTGCACCTGTTCCAGTTTGAATTCACATGGTATTCCATTTCATTTTTTTAAAGCTTCTCTTTTGGGTACATTCAATATTCAGACTTCTGTGAAATCTAAATACAAAATTTGGTAATTTACCATTGACTTAAAGACTCCAGAGAAATATGTTGCTGGTTGTCCAGTTTCTAATTGCCATGTGTTTTGTCCATATCACAAAAGCTTCTTTACTCTTGACACTACTTAGCATTGTTGCTTTCAGTTTAAGGGCCGAATTCACTGGGTGATACAGAGCAGCTGTAGAGACAAGAGTACCAGCTCTGTCATTTGGGCCCCTTTACCTGATGCCTTTCCTCTGTTGGGAAGGAGCTATGTAGCGGTATTGTGGGCCAGAGGGTGTGGGATCAAGTCTGGAAGGATGTCCACTCCTCATTGCTCTGCTCTGCTCCGCCAACAAAGTTGTGGAGTGTTCAGTAGATAAATGAATACTGACACTCTCTGCATTATCTTAGAGTTTGTCTACAGGGTGCAGGAATGCAACCAGTGGGGTGCGAAGTCTAATGCACACCAATGTGCTGTGCACTAACTGGCCCAAGTAGACTCTGTTGGTGTGCACTAAAATTTCCTTAGTGCTCTTAACTGTTTGAAATAGTATTATGTTAACACACACTGTGGAATTTTAGTGCACACCAGTAGAGTCTACACAAACTAGTCAGGGTGCACCACATTGGTGTGCTTTAGAAGTCAAACCCCACTGGTGAGCATTACTGCACCATGTAGAGAAACCCTTTGTCACTTTCCTCCTCCATGGTGTGGCAGCCCATGAGAAGGGTTCAGGGAGTGGCCCAGGGATGTCCCCTTGCAAACACAGTGCCTACAGCAGCTAAGGAGCCTGAGGCCTGGTCTACACCATGAGTTTATATCAGATTTAGCAGCATTAAATCCGAATTAACCCTGCACCCATCCACACAACAAAGCCATTTTTTCGACGTAAAGGCTCTTAAAACCGATTATTCCTCCCCAACGAGGGGATTAGCGCTGAAATCGACATTGCTGTTTCAAATTAGGATTAGTGTGGATGCAATTCGAAGGTATTGGCCTCCTGGAGCTATCCCACAGTGCACCATTGTGACTGCTCTGGACAGCACTCTGAACTCAGATGCACTGGCCAGATGTACAGGAAAAGCTCCAGGAACTTTTGAATCTCATCTCCTGTTTGGCCAGGCGAGCTCATCAACACAGGTGACTATGCAGAGCTCATCAGCACAGGTGACCATGCAGTCCCAGAATTGAAAAAGAGCTCCAGCATGGACCAAACAGGAGGTACTGGATCTGGTCGCTGTATGGGGAGAGGAATCCATGCTATGAGAACTACGTTCCAAAAGACGAAATGCCAAAACATTTCGAAAAATCTCAGAGGCCATGAGGGACAGAGGCTACATCAGGGATGCAACACAGTGCCACGTGAAACTTAAGGAGCTCAGACAAGCATACCAGAAAACCAAAGAATCAAACGCATGCTCCGGAACAGAGCCCCAGACATGCCGCTTCTACGCTGAGCTGCATGCAATTCTAGGGGGGGCTGCCACCACTACCCCACCCCTGTCCGTGGACTCGGAGGATGGGATACTCTCCGCCATGGCTGAGGATTTTGCAGATAGAGAAGATGAGGAGGAGGACGAGCTTGGGGAGAGCACACAGCACACCATTTTCCCCAACAGCCAGGATCTTTTTATCAGCCTGACTGAAATACCCTCCCAACCCAATGAAGCCGGAGAAGGGACCTCTGGTGAGTGTACTTTTTTAAATATAATACATGTTATAAAAGCAAGTGTTTTTTAATGATTAAGTAGCCCTGAGGACTTGGCATGCATTCGTGGCCAGTACTGCTACTGGAAAAGTCTGTTAACGTGTCTGGGGATGGAGCGGAAATCTTCCAGGGACATCTCCATGAAGCTCTCCTGGGAGTACTCTAAAAGCCTTTGCAGAAGGTTTCTGGGGAGAGCAGCCTTATTCCGTCCTCCATGGTAGGACACTTTACCACGCCATGCTAGTAGCAAGTAATCTGGTATCATTGCATGACAAAGCCTGGCAGTGTATGGTCCTGGTGTTTGCTAGCATTCAAGCAACATCCGCTCTTTATCTCTCTGTGTTATCCTCAGGAGAGTGATATCGTTCATGGTAACCTGGTTGAAATAGGGGAATTTGATTAAGGGGACATTCAGAGGTGCCCGTTCCTACTGGGATGTTTGCCTGTGGCTGAAAAGAAATCCTCCCCGCAGTTAGCCACGCGGTGGAAGGGAGTCCATTGGCGCTGAGCTGTTCGCATTTGGCTAGCAGGGATCTTCCCTGATACCAGCCATGAGGTGGGGAGAGGGGAAAAGCGATCATCCTAGAGAATTGGATGGGGGGAGGGGGTTAGTTTGGTTTCTGCTGCTGCACGTTAACAGGAAAACTGCAGCAGTAAATGGCCAGCTCAACGGGCTTTGCTTGATATGGGAAAGGAGGGGGCTGATGTTATGAAGGTTGCAGAAGCCGAAAGACTATGGCTTACCATTGTTGCCTGCAAGCCGAATTCTGTTGCCCGGCCCTGCATGTGTGATCTCTAACACCAAAGCCGCAGGCACTCAATATAAGATGCAAAATGCGACCTTGTACCAAAATCTCATGTGCTATGTAATGTGAATAGTGTTGTTCACCGTGAAAGAGTATAGCCATTGTTCTGTAAAATGTATCTTTTAAAATACTTCACTCCCTTTTTTTCCTCCAGCAGCTGCAAATGTTTCAAGCCTCCCTCCTCCATCCCAGAGGCTATCTCAGATAAGGCGGCGAAAAAAACGCATGCGAGAAGACATGTTCTCTGAGCTCATGCAGTCGTCCGGCATTGACAGAGCTCAGCAGAATGTGTGGAGGGACACAATAGCAGAGTACAGGAAAGCGGCCAATGAACGTGAGGAGAGGTGGCAGCAGGAAGATCAGAGGAGACATGAGGAAACACTGGGGATACTGCGGGATCAAACGGACATGCTCTGGTGTCTGGTGGAGGTTCATGAATGGCAGCAGGATCACAGACTGCCGCTGCAGCCCCTGCTTAACCACCCTCCCTCCTCACCAAGTTCCATAGCCTCCGCACCCAGATGCCCAAGAATGTGAGGTGGGAGGCTCCAGGCACCCAACCAGTCCACCCCAGTGGACAGCCCAGCAACAGAAGGCTGGCATTCAACAAGTTTTGAAGTGGCCTTTTCCTTCCCTCCTAGCCTCCTCCCACACACACCCCCAGGCTACCTTGTGAGTTATCTCCCTATTTTTATAATCAATTAATAAAGAATACATGTTTTTTAAATGATAGTGACTTTATTTCCTATGCAAGCAAGCTGTGATCGAAGGTGGGAGGGCAGGTGGCTTACAGAGAATTAGAGTCAACCAAGGGGGCGGGTTTTCATCAAGGAGAAACAAACAGAAGTGTCACACAGTACCCTGGCCAGTCATGAAACTGGTTTTCAAAGCTTCTCTGATGCGCACCGCTTCCTGCTGTGCTCTTCTAACCGCCCTGGTGTCTGGCTGTGCGTATTCAGCGACCAGGCAATTTGCATCAACCTCCCACCCTGTCATAAATGTCTCCCCCTTACTCTCACAAAGATTGTGGAGCACACAACAAGCAGCAATAACAATGGGAATATTGGTTTTGCTGAGGTCTGAGCGAGTCAGTAAACTGCACCAGCCACCCTTTAAACATTCAAATGCACACTCTACCACCATTCTGCACTTGCTCAGCCCATAGTTGAACAGCTCCTGACTACTGTCCAGGGTGCCTGTGTACGGCTTCATGAGCCATGGCATTAAGGGTAGTCTGGGTCCCCAAGGATAACTATTGGCATTTCAACATCCCCAACAGTTATTTTCTGCTCTGGGAAGTAAATCCCTTCCTGCAGCCGTTTAAACAGACCAGAGTTCCTGAAGACGCGAGCGTCATGAACCTTTCCTGGCCATCCCATGTTGATGTTGGTGAAACGTCCCTTGTGATCCACCAGTGCTTGCAAAGTACCCCTTGCGGTTTATGTACTGGCTGCCCTGGTGGTCCGGTCCCAAGATAGGGATATGCATTCCGTCTATAGCCTCACCACAGTTAGGGAATCCCATTGCAGCAAAGCCATCAAGTACGACCTGCACATTTCCCAGAGTCACTACCTTTGATAGCAGCTCAGTGATTGCGTTGGCTACTTGCATCACAGCAACCCCCACAGTAGATTTGCCCACTCCAAATTGATTCCTGACTGACCGGTAGCTGTCTGGCATTGCAAGCTTCCACAGGGCTATTGCCACTCACTTGTGAACCGTGAGGGCTGCTCTCATCTTGGTATTCTTGCGCTTCAGGGCAGGGGAAAGCAAGTCACAAAGGTCCATGAAAGTGCCCTTATGCATGCGAAAGTTTCGGAGCCACTAGGAATCATCCCAGAACTGCAACACTATGCTGTCCCACCACTCCGTGCTTGTTTCCTGGCATTCCATGGCATGAGCCTGTCCCATTAACACCATGATCTCCAAATTGCGGGGGAATGCGGCTTTAGAGAAAAGTGTGTTCAGGACCTCATCACTGCGCTGCCGTCACCTCCTTGCCTGGTCTTTCAGGTGCTGGTTCTGCATACACTGCACAATAATGCGCGAGGTGTTTACAGTGGTCATAACTGCTCGGGTGAGCTGAACGGGCTCCATGCTTGCTGTACCATGGCGTCTGCTCCTGCTTGGGCAATCCAGGGAAAAGGGCGTGAAACGATTGTTTGCCGTTGCTCTGGCGGAGGGAGGGGTGACTGAAACATGGCTTACAGGGTTGGCTTACAGGGAATTAAAATCAACAAAGGGGGTGGCTTTGCGAGAAACAAAATGGCCCCCTCAAGGATAGAACTCAAAACCTCAAGGATAGAACTCAAAAGTGGGTTTAGCAGACTGTTGATTTCACGGAGGGAGGGAGGGAGGAGAAAATGAATACAAAACAAATCTGGTCTATTTCTTGTTTTGATCCACTTCATCTATCTTTATACATCTTGCTGGCAGCAGACTGTGCAGTATGACCACTAGCCATTGTCATCAAGTGGGTGCTCGGCAGAAGACGGTGCAGTAGGACTGCTGGCTATCGTCTTCTGCTGGCTGCAGATTAAAAGACCGTGCACTGCCGGTAGAAATGAATCACCATGAGACGAAACTTAAAAGGGAAATGACCTGGCTGAATCACTCCCATGTTTGCCCAAGCACCCCTGACCTCATGGAGGTCGGTTAAAAGAGCACCCTGGACTACGTCGACGACGGCTACCAGTCATACTGCACTGTCTGCTGCCAAAAGGCAATAAACTGTTGCTGTGTAGCAATGCAGTACCGCGTCTGCCAGCATCCAGGAGACATACGGTGACAGTGAGCTGAGCGGGCTCCATGCTTGCCGTGGTATGGCGTCTGCACAGGTAACTCAAGAAAAAAGGTGCAAAACGATTGTCTGCCTTTGCTTTCACAGAGGGAGGGAGGGAAGGGGGGCCTGACGAACCACCCGCGACAATGTTTTAGCCCCATCAGGCACTGGGATTTCTATCCAGAATTCAAATGGGCGGCAGAGACTGCAGGAACTGTGGGATAGCTACACACAGTGCAACGCTCCAGAAGTTGACGGTTGCCTCGGTACTGTGGACACACTCCACCAACTACATGCACTTAGAGCATTTGTGTAGGGACACACACAATCGACTGTATAAAAACGCTTTCTACAAAACCGACTTCTATAAATTCGACCTAATTTCGTAGTGTAGACAAGGCCTAAGAGAAAGAGGGAGCTAGTATGGAGTCGACCTGTCTGCAGATAGCTCATGCCACCCCTGAAAACTTGAGCCTGAGGGATCCACTGGGTTGGGAAAATCAACCCCTCGCTGATACTTCTCATTGGGACAAATCACACCCTTACCCTGACTGAAGAAGGAAGAGAAAACTCCATGAATAGGAACTTATGAAGTGTTAACCCCCTATTCATGGGATTAGCCCATGTAAGGTAAAACAGAACTTTCTGCAAAGAGGCAGTGAAAGAAAAGGGGCACAGAGACCAAGCCCTCTTGTTTGTCTTAGAGGTGGCCCCTTTGGGTAAGTTTTGAAATACAGCATGAGGATATTTGCACCGCTGCCCCCCAGGCTGTACCTTCTATAAAAATGATGGCTTTGCTGGAAATCTGGCACCCTCGACAAGCATTACATTCACTGTGGCCAGGGAGTATGTGAGCTACTAGAAGAAGGATTTGTGACAAGTTAATACAAATTAACACAGAGAACATGCCAATCTTCAGGACAAAGAAATCAAGGAAAAATTAGCTGTGTACTATGTATCTGAGCCATCTGCATTTCTGGTACACCCAGTGTGCCGCTAGGTAGGCACCAACTACACAAGTAAGAATCATACTTATTTTTTGTGTGCAAAGGGTCCTACTCTTCACCACTTCAAGATTCATTTGCTGTTACTTCATAGAGTGATTCTTAATTTTCTTTTCAGTGAGGCAAGAAGTGTCATTTTTAAAATGAAGGACGGTTTGTACAAAGAGATGGGGCTGGCACTGCATCCCCAATGAATATGGCTGTCTCAATGGGTGGTGGATGGAGGGGTGGACTCTAAAATAGCTAAGCCGTAACCCAAATAGGTGTTAAAGATTAGGACTGGCCTTAAGTTGGTCTGGAATTGGGTAGGAGTGAGTGGTACTCACATATTTCAGTGTGAAATGCTCTCATTGGTCTTTCTGGCTTAAATGGTAACCTTCTGAGTATTGTTCCATGCTTGAAATGAGGAAAGTGACATATCAATATCCCTATATATAGGTTAACTGAGGATAGAGAAAGATCTGCTAAGCACAGTTTAGTACACCATTTAGCAAATAAACCTGGTTCCTTAAAAATGTGAAGAAATATATCTCTAATTTTTAAGGTAAAATCTCCCTACTTTCCTTCCATAACTCTGATCTCTTATCTAAACATGAATAATTTACTACAGCTTCCACAAAATGACCTTAATTGAAATGGAACTGGGACTAATTCCAGTGGAAAACTTGCCTTCTGCTAGCCAATGACTTCAATACAATGATTCATCTTAATTGCATCAGAAGTATCCATAAAATTTTCTGTTTTATTGATCTGTTGCAAAAGTGAGGGGATTTTATGGGTTAAATTCTCTTTGTTTCCTTTCTTGTTAGAATGTGTATATGTTTGTCAGTATGGAATTTTCAAAATCCCTGGGTAGGACAATGCATTTAACATTGATATTCAGAACAAAGCATGGAGACTGACAATCACATAGTTCCAAAATAGTGCATCACAATACACAGAAATGACATTAAGATCAGAAAGGAAAACTATTTGTATTTTCAAAAAGAAAAGGAGTACTTGTGGCACCTTAGAGACTAACCAATTTATTTGAGCATGAGCTTTCGTGAGCTACAGCTCACTTCATCAGATGTTGAAGTGAGCTGTAGCTCACGAAAGCTCATGCTCAAATAAATTGGTTAGTCTCTAAGGTGCCACAAGTACTCCTTTTCTTTTTGCGAATACAGACTAACACGGCTGTTCCTCTGAAACCTGTATTTGTATTTTGCATGTCATTATATAAAACACTCATAGAACCTATAACTTACAAATCCCTGTTCAGGTTGAGTGATGTTAATAAAAAAAGAAAGAAAAGGAAAAAGAGAGAAATTAAAAAGAAGGTCTATTAAACAACTATCCATATATGAGACTATTATTTTTTAAATTATTGCTGATTTCTCATCCATTATCTCACAAATTTCATTAGAGAACACAAATACATAATTGTGTCATATAATTTATGTAATGTCATGGTTCTAGTTCCCCATGAAATGTATTGTGAAATGTATGAAATGTATGAAAAATGTATTGTGAAATGTATGAAAAATTATTTGGGATCGTGGTTGCAGCACTTTTTTTGGCAAAGATTTAATTGTAGAATAGTTTCTTCAACAATTGACTTACCAGTACAGTGAAAACATGGAGAAGCAGGAGGAAGAATTCTCCACTTTTCTCATGATGGAGCATTACCACAAATCATGAAAACGGAATTGCATATACAGCAATCCTGCTCAATACAAAACTCAATAATTAAAAAGTTGTATTTGCATTTTAATAAGTATATTTTCTACATCCGCTGTGGTTTGTTTTTATGTGGATTTGTCTTGACATTTTCCAATTTTGTTAAAGAACATTTTTGGATAAATAATTTAAAACTTTGCAAATACTGGGATTTAAGAAGTAAGGCTCCAGATCTCCAGGAGAACCCCCAGGGGGGACTCCACTCTGCTTGAGAGTCTCTCTGCCAGAGCAGGGCCAAAGTGTAACCTGAAATCATGCTCAGAGAAGAATAGTCTTTTTAGGGAATCACTCTGATGGTTTTGGTTTTGGGGACAAATAATTGATGGTGAAATTCACCCATGTGCAGTAAGCTTGCGCAATGCTTGCCTATCACTTAAGCCCCACTTTAGCCCTATTTGACTTAATTGATGCATGGGTCTTATTCAGACCCTCTGCACAGGGGTCAGTTTCCTCTTAAAAATGGAGCCACTGTACAGAGTTTTGTTTACTTTTCAGTAGAGTTATTGAGAAAACTGCCACTGAATAACCAGAATTGAAGGGTGGAAATCCCCATATACTATAGCCACACTTTGAGACTCAAAGACTGTGGGCTAGATCTAAAGCCCATTGAAGTTAATTGGAGCCTTTCAGTGAACTTCAATGGACTTTGGATCAGACTCCGAGAGAAGTGAGGTGCAATGCAGATACATACTTGTGCTTTTTAAATTGGTTTGAATTCAATAAGAACAGACTTGAACTCTCACCCAGAAACTGAACTGAAACAAACTTTTTTCTGAGGGCTGGAAAAGTTTTGATTAATTGTATAATTTTCACATTCCCCATCATTTCCATTTTCAGCCAGGAGCAAAAGTGTACAAGAGACTATTCTTGTGGTATTTTTACTGGCCTCACTGTAACCAAGAGGTATGAGAGGTAATATCTTCAAGGAAGTTTGATCTTGCAAGGTTTCCAACTGATTTCCAGAGCCAAGAGAGGCAGATATGTTCAGAAAAATTTTGGATAAAGCAACAGAGTTTCTGCAATGCTAATTCTTTACTAAAAATAAGTAATTGCAAAAAATAACCTCAAAATACAACAGAAAGTACATTCTGAAAATAGTTTGGCTTCACACAAGCTTCAGCCTCATTAGGAAGTAAGAATGAGATGGCACAGAAAATAATTAACTTGTCAGAATAGCAATATGTTTCAAAAAAGCACAATGGGAGCACAAGATGTTGCACCATACACTCAGATAAATCAGAAAGCTGTGAATTGTTTTAAAGATTTATTGATTTAATTACCACATCTAACACAATGTGTCTGTGCTAAAACAATCCTGTAAAAAGGCTAAGCAAAATGTATTTATGTGGCTCCTGGATAGAAAAGCAGGTTCTTTGAAACTGGTTACTTATATACGCATCCATCTGCTATACAAAGCTTCTATAAAGTTTCTAGAAAGAGTGGCAGCATTGACAGAGAATGTAAAAAGTGATTCTACAGGAATATTATAGAAATCCCAATAAAGTTATTTTTGATCTCAGATTATATGAATGTTTCCCTCTGTTTTTACTATTTTTCTCTCTATAAAAATGCTATTATTGAAATCTGTTTAAGCAGCAAAGTAGCATGCTGACCAGGAAAATGATGTGAGATTTATTGTGGAAAAATCTTTGAAACGTTCAGGCTTATGCATGGCAGCATTTAAAAAACAACAACCCTGCAAACCATGTATAAATAGAGAGAGAGGGAAAGAATATAAAGAAAAATATTTGATGAGACTATATAAGTATTTGCTAGTGTTTGGATAGAGTAAATCAGTTAAGCAAATGTTGAGCACTTGCTACATCATAGCCTGTGTCTATGCAGCATCTAGCACACTATGCAAATAGACACGAAGAAGTGGAAAAGAAAGAATGAATGTATTGTTATGCCACTTGTCTCTCCTTCAGCATCTGTGCAAGTGTGGGTTACACAATGGTGGCGGTCACATACTTTTGATGTCCCAACATTTGATTGAACTCAGTGAATGTGGTGAAGCACCTGGCACGTTGAGCAGAATTGGAGGACTCTTTGCCCTGCACCCAAGTTATGCTAGTCATCATGCATAGTATTCCATAGATCTTAACATGTTTTGTAATGGAAAGTGCCTCCATTTTACAGACAGAGAAGCTCAGAGGTGAAGTGACTTGCCCAAGGTCACCTTATGACAAAATCAGAAGAGAATCCAGGTCTCTTGGCTCCTAGTCCTGTGCCAGGCTGTTCACTGGCAAATTAACCCCAAAACAGGGCCTTGAATTTAGTTCTGCCTGATTTTTATTGGTCCTGTCGTGATGTGGCTAACATCATCTAAACCAGTTTAATCCACATCTCCCTCAGAGCAGGAATAAACAGAAATTTTAACAATCTATGAAAATTTTATGAGTGACTGAGCTTTCGTCAGCCGTGTTTGATCAGGATTCTTAAAAACATCAAAAGAACACGAATCAAAACATAACACCATTCCACTTCAGTGGCTTGGAGTTAATAAAGTTAAAAACATCTCCCATACTCCCCTGTAGTTAAAATGGGACTCCTGCCAAGAATACACACCAGTGACAGAGACACAGTCATGTATGAACAATGGCTGAAAAGATCATAATTTCATGGAGCCAAATAGCTCAGATAGCAGCTGTTAAAACTGGGAGGTCATTGCAGCCCATGACTACAACAGGCCTCCCCGTATTCTGCAAATGTATAACAATGAGAGTGGCCATTAATAACCATTAGCTGTCTCAAAGCCCTATGCAATTTAGTATTGCAACCTATATCAAGGCATACCAGGCCAACATTGATTCCTAAGACTTAAGTAGGCATGCAGTAATATTAATAACTCAGCATCTGGGAGGAATACCTTTTCTCAGAAAAAACAGTCAGTCCGGTGCTCGGGTCTCTGACCAGACCATTAGCTCAAAGATGGAATGTGAGCATGACTCATGAGCCATGGTAGTGGCAAAGTTCATACAATAAAGGGGCATGAATTGATCCCTTTTCATATCTTATAATTGGACTAAGTGAGATGGGGCCTACCAGATGACAAACCATTTGGATCCATGGCATCTGCCAACCGCTTGCTTGTGTGCCCAATGAATTATACCATGGCCATCAACACTGCTATTGTTTGGAGACAACAGAAAGGCATTCAGTGTTCTACAGAAGAAAACGAGAGGAGAAAGTAGATACCTGAACCGAAGGTAGAGAACACTGGAAAAGACAGGAGAAATCGCAAGCTAATCTGTCCAGAATTTGGTGAGGACAGCAACTCTAATTCAGGCTGTTCCCTGAGACTCAACCTCAGTTGGCTGTAGCTATGTATGATTGGTGCCTAAAGATAGATACCTAAGTCCATATTGAGGCACTTATTAAAAATGACTTGATTTGCATGAGTGCTGAGTGCCTGCAGCCCCCACTGAAACCAATAACAGGTGTGAGTGCTCAGTACCTCTGAAAATCAGATGGTGATAATGATTAGGATAAGTAGTAGCCCCTAGGCATCCCAGTCAAAGATCAGCATCCCAATGTGCTAGGCACTGTGCATTGTACAGGCAAATAACAAAGAAGACAATTCCTGCCCTCTGATGTAGTGGAAACTTGTTAAAATGACAGGCTATCCCTGTAAGGGTGAGGAGTTTCCTGGTGCTACCTGCAGGCAAGGAGGCTCTGGAGGGAAGCATGCAATCTGGGTCTTTTGCAGTCAGTCTGCAGAGAGCCAGCCTAAAGTAAAGGGTAAATTGTGCCTTTCTGCCTTAGGAAGCAGCCTGCTTTCTCTGTGTATTTTGGTCCTGTGTGTTAAGGTTCTGGATTTTAAGAAATTGAAGTTGCAACCTTTCAGAAGGAGTATTCTATGTTTTTCTCTAACTTCTCTGTTTGCATGTGATGAACGTAACATGCCCAGAGAGATCACAATCTACATGTCAGTAGGGACATAATAGGTGGATGAAATGGACAAACAGGGCAGAAGGTAAGTTGGGAGGACAAGGCAAGAATAAAGCAAACATAACTTAACGGACGAACAGAAGTCCCAGCTTGCCAATTGCCAATGCAAGATGGGAGTCAATAGATAAGGCAGGGTTAAATGGTTAAGGCCCTAAAGGCAAAGACAGGCTGCTTGTGTTTGATGAGGTGGAGTCTGTGGAAGGATGCAAAGAGCAAGGTGATATGGTCATAGTGATAAGCCAGGAAGATGCTCCTAGCAGCAGTGTTTTGATTGGACTTAAAGGGAGCAATGTGGCTGGCATCAAGGCTAGAGAACAGGTTATAATAAACAAGGTACAAGATGTTGAGGACCTGAATAAGAGTGTTGGCAGGCTGGAGAGACAGAAGGGGCTGAATCTGTGAAATATTATGGAGGACAAATCCTAGATGTTTAGTCAAAGATGACCCCTGCAGATTGTGGGAGGGTGGTGGTGTTGTCCACAGTGATGGAAAAATTGTGTCAGGAGAGGAGATCAAAAGCTCAGTTTTAGCCATCTTGAGTTTACGCTGCCAGTTGTACATCCATGAAGAGATAGCACAGAGACAGACTGAGATACCGAGATTGGATAGAGGGAGACACGTCTTTAGTGGAAAGATAGATTTGTAAGTCATTGCAGAAAGATGGTGTTTGAACTGATGCTTTCAGATAAGCAGACCTCAAGATAAGTGGTAGAGAAAGAAGAGCAGGGGATCAAGGCTGAGTCTTGGGGCATGCCCACTGAAAGAGGATGTGAGGAAGAGGAGGAGCTACCAAAGGAGCAATCAGAGTGATAACCAGGAGAGGAGGATGTGATGCTGGCAGACCAGGGACCAGTTCATGCCAAAGCCCAGGGCCTCACTGAACACTGACAAATGCATAGCTGGAAGCCAGTCTGTCTTACCTGTGGATTAGCGTAATTAAAATAGATATTCAGATCATAAGAATGTGTTCAGTGTTTAGACTTTATGGAATGCTTGTAGGATGCTGCATGCATTAATCCTACTTATATCTGTATCCCAGGGGATAAACTTACATTGAGTGTTTACACTGTAAACCTTTGTAATTGTGTAACTCACCAAACAGGAAAGGAAGCATTAATTAAGGTGAAGTGCTCATCCTGCACGCAAGATGGCCCATTGAAGGCAAATGAGGCATTGTGTAGCATCAAAGGACAGAGACCTTGTTGATTGCATTCCTCACTCCCTCCAGGAAGGGCCAGCCTGTGCATGAACTCATCCCACCAGCTTGGATTCTGAGTTGAAGGGGATAAAAATCCCTGACAAGGAGAAACTGGGATCTTTATGCTGTCTGGAGTCTGAGCGGCAAAGTTTCCTAAACATAAGCTAGAGATCGCCATGCTGCTTGGCATGGGATAGCCCTAAAGGACATATAGAGCTATTTATATAGACACTTATATTACCTTTTTATATCTAAGACTGTAATTCTTGTGTGTGTGTGTTTCCTGTTTTAACCTTGTAAATAACTCTCATTTCTTTTCTTAGTTAAAAAATCTTTAGTTAGTTTATTACAGGATTGGCTACCGGCATTGCCTTTGATTTGAGATCTGAGTACAATTGACCTGGGGTAAGTGACTGGTCCTTTGGGACTGGGAGTAACCTGAATATTGTTGTGATTTTGTTGTAAACTGACCATCTATCACATATTCCAGCTTGCCTGGGTGGCAAGATAGACTGCAATACCCAAGGGGACTGTCTGTGACTCCATGATAAGACTGTTACAGTGCTTTGGGAGTTCATACTTGTTACTGGGTTTCTAAAAAAGAACAGGAGTACTTGTGGCACCTTAGAGACTAACCAATTTATTTGAGCATAAGCTTTCGTGAGCTACAGCTCACTTCATCGGATTTCATAGCTCTCGAAAGCTTATGCTCAAATAAATTGGTTTGTCTCTAAGGTACCACAAGTACTCCTTTTCTTTTTGTGAATACAGACTAACATGGCTGCTACTCTGAAACCTGTTTCTGGGTTTGTGAAATCTAATTGTAGAACATACCACCAGTTTGGGGTTTCTGCCCTGCTTTTTGAGAGTCTGCCCTGAGCTAGGCACGCAGAGTCATGAGCCACTCCAGACAACATGTCAGAGGGCACCTCAAAAGCCAGTGGAGGACAGGATTTCAAGAAACAGTGAGTGGGCGAGGGCATCAAAAGCCACTAAAAGGTCAAAGAGGATCAGGAGAGTTGGTAGGCTCTGGAATTTGGAGAGAGCAGTTTCAGTGGAGGGTAGAGGGCATAAAACAGATTGGAGATAGAATTAGAGGAAAAGAACTCAAGGCAGTGATTGTAGATGGCCCTTTCAGTAAGTTTGGAGGTGAACAGGAGAAGGGATATGGGACAATAGTTGGAGAGGCAATTGGGTTAAGGATGGGACGTTTCATGATGAGAGAGTCTAAAGCATACTTGTATTGCATGGGGAAGGCACATCAACAGAGTGTGAACCTGAGAAGAACAAGGGAGGAGTGGTTGATGAGGGAGGAAGGGAGGTTACATCAGATTTTGTCAATTTTCTTTTTGAAAAAGACAGCGAGATCCTGAATGGATGGACTTAGGGGAAATAGGGAGGGCTAAATGGGGGAATCAAATACAAATACATGCTGGGGTGGTGAGATTGGCATTCAATCATTCTTGTTTAGGTGCATCAATATGGAGTCAGGGGCCTAACTTTAGGCACCCATCTTTGAACATTTTGGCCAGAATGTTTAATATTCTGTTACAATGAGTTACAGTGATTGTTTTGATTAAATGCATACTGCGCTTAGACCTCCTGGTAATAGGCACCTTAGAAGTACCTAAGATAGACACGTAAAACTGCAGCAACAGTAAATAGGGCTGGCTGGAAAACAGAATTCCATGTCACAAAAAGTTTTGCTTTTCACAAATCAGCATAAAACTTTGAATCTGTCAAAAAATTCCAGACCATGAAGGCAGAGCTGGCAGACACTATGTCCACGCCCGTCCTATCTAAGCCATCTGCTCACCAGCCGAGTTGGAATCCATCGATACGGGACCCTAGGCAAACCATGTCACAGCGACATCCTGTAGGCCCGCTCCCACATCCTACCCCTATGCCATGATTCTGCTCTTCAGGGAGTGACGGTGGCAGGGGCTTCCTGGGAAGCAAGGACAGCAGCATGAGACCCTCTTGTGCTCCCAAGCAGTGGCAACAGGCTCTCCCCACTTACCTTAGGAGAGCAGAAGCAAAAAGCTTATTCCCTCTATAAAGGCAGGAGTGGTAGCAGGGGGAGTCTCCACAGTACTTACCCCAGCAGTCAGTATCTACTTGAATGGTTCAGCTGGGCGTGCTGCACTCTTCTCCTCCTGCCATACACACAACTATCTGCTGGTGTGGTGGTGTGGGTGGAGAGGTGCTCACTACAACACAGGTCTTGGAGTTAACACTTCATTGGGATATATGCAGCAGTTTACCTCTCTCTGAGCCCTTGTTTCATGCTGTCTGCAGACTCAGGCAGACATCTCTGCATTGTTTACATTGGGTCATGTTCTGGAGATTTTCTTTGCAACCATAAGTGCTGGGAAATTACTGGGATTTTAAAATTAAATTCTGAGATTCTGATGTGACCACATAACTCAAGGATCTGAGGCCCCTAGACATGGGCCTATAATGCCTGTGCCTTAATCCTGCTCTGCTTCCCAGAAGTCAAGGCAGTGCTCAGTCTCAGGGTTCCATCATTGCTTCTGGATACCCAGATAAGAAGAGTTGCTGAAATCCTTTGCTGGGTTGTTGGTTGTTCATTTTACATACCAGGGTTTCAGGGTAAGAGGCAAGTGACTGTGCTTTATTCTTTCATTCCCTTCACAATGGACTTCTGTGGTATTTTTCTACCTGAGACTAAATGCTAAGGGAGCACAGGAACTGCTGCTGGCCCAGCATGCAGTGGCTAGCCTATTTATGGAACAGACTCCAAAATGCACAGTGTAGTGGTGCTGTGCAGCCTGCAATAGCTTTCTGTTTTACTGCAGATCTAGTTCAGCCTCTCTAAAGTTTCCAAGGAAACTTATCCAGAGTACCTCTCCCACCTTGGCCTGCCACAGCAGCTGCTAGAGACAGGGCCCTTTAACTAGCAGGGTGAAACTTGCACAAGTAGGGCCAGAGCATTCTTGGTAGAAAGTCATAGGCTGTGACGTTCACTGCCACTGGAGGTCAGGGTGAGCCCACATTTTGCTAGGTTCAGAACATGCTGCAAGACCCATGCCCTTACACAGATTTTACTTCAGTAAAGGAGTGGCAGGAATGTCCCAGCAACATTCTCCTGAGTAACAGAAGCCAACAAACAAGGAAAGGGCGATGATTTGGACAGATACCTGTGATTCTGTCTTCCTACTAATCCTTGTAACTGGTGCCGAGATAGGACAACAATGGGTGCATTAGAAGTGCCGATGGTAGGTAATAAATGGAATGTCTTACAGCTCGTGTTGGTATAAGAGAAAAAGAAAAGCAGCAAGTATTTGTATTCTTGAAATTATTAACAGTGTTCATTACAAAGAGACCAAACTTGTTCAGCTTGTTTTACGGTAAACATTTCTGGGGGTCGGGTGGGAGGGGGGAAATCACACATACCCTTTTTGCAATCTGGTTGGATAGCTGGCTAGAGCATGTGTGAATGAATCAAAACCACACATGTGCACCTAAAAGGACATCATCAAGGTGTTTCAGTGCTTTTTATTGTTCTTTAATCTGCATAATTTTAATACCCTCTTTAGAAGCTTAAAACTACTGTTTATTTTCCTATTGATTTCCTTCTTCTCTTCCCACTTGCCAGATGTTTTTGTTTTGCTTTGTTTTGAATGCAGGTGAAATTAACACAGTTGTTCTTATTTAAAAACACAAACAACTTCAATTTGTACAGCATGTTCGCAAGCCAAATCTAGGGAGAAGCAGGGACAGAGATGAATGGTAAATAAAGTGGTCAAGTTTTCTTTTCCAGATTTGTAAGTTCAGGACAGTAGTGGCATCTGTGAGGCTGTTTTCTGGCATTTCGCCATTGCATTTCACTATTCCCTTTTATGGCCACCTATGCATGCATGGGAAGACAGACACGCATGTAGAGGGTCAGCCAATGTGAACATTTTGTATACTCATTTGTTGCCTATTCCTGGGTGAGGCATGAGAGAAATGATGATTTTTTTAAAAAATGGACCTTATTCTCATTTACACTCAGTCCCCTTTATACCACTGTGACAGAGTAAAGGAGTCTGACTGTAAATGAGAATCAGGCCCAATATTTGTAGTCCTTCTTACTGTGCTGCCCAGTGGATATTAATCTGACTTCCTGACACAGCTCATCACAAAGATCCCTCTGTGCCACATGCAATGCTGTCTTCTCAGTTGGTGAGGGGATGTGGTACATAGGTGTTGCAATGAGCAGGCTCAGCACTGCACTCCAGGTGGATGGACAGGTAGGAGCTGCACAGTGGGAGAAATTAAAAACTTCTTAAAACAACAGATGTCTTGCCTTTCTTTCATTTTCTAGACTATACCTGGGGAAGGAGAGGTGCAGAGCAGAGTCAGCCAGGAGGAAAGAAGGAGCCAGCATTGGGGTTAAGGATCAGCTAGCTCAGTTCTGTAGTTTCTGAATAGAGCATGAGAGGGAGAAGAGAGTATCTGGGGTCACTATGGGAAATGGGAGAGCAGAAATTCAGCAGTTTGTTTATTTGTATTACAGTTTTGCTCAGGGGGCTACAGATAGTGTTAGGAGATATACCTAGATACCCTTCTCATTTTTGTGATTGTCCTGAAGAGAGAGAGAGAGAATTTATACATACTCCTATTCCAGCACAATTCAGTTCTGAGGTTCAAGGATCAGGTGGCTCAGTTCATCCTCGCATGCTTAGTCCCCACACAGAAATTCCTCTTTGCAGTTCCACATGTGATTTCACCCACATTTTCAGGAAAAGCGTTGTTGACTTTGATAACTTTTGTTAAAATATGACTAAAACGAATGGGTTCACACGTTTCTTGGTGTTTTCATCCTTTCTTTTGGCAAACTCCACCATGTAGCAGGCAGTGTCCCCAGCATGCAAACTGATTATTGTAAAAACAGAAGGAAGAGAAACTCTTTTAATGAAAAAAGATTTGGAGGACTATGGAATAATCTGCTCAGACGAGAAATTTGGGATTTCACTCACATTTCTGAGAATGTAGAAGATCAATGTCCCTTGGGACGGTGAATATTAAGAGGTTAACAAAAGTGTAGCATCCAAAACTAACAATACCCCATGACTATGAAAAACGGTAAAATAAGAAGGTGAAAGGACCCATTCACAGCAGCCTGGTGGTAGATAAAGTTTAATGGTCTAGGGCAGAGTTCAACGTAAACTCCAGAAATATTGATATCCCAGACACACGAGTACAGTTTAAAACAACTAGATGAAAAGATAAAATCACAGATAGGTCAGAATTAGCTCCTTCTTCCTTTCAGCCCAGTGCATCTCAGCAACAGCTGAACACCTGTTCTGTTTGGTAATATTATTTCAGTGTTTTCTTCTGCCATCTGTTGCATCATTGCAGTACTGCGGGTCAATTTAACAGATGAACTATTCTATTGTACACCCGTTTCTTTGCCACTCACTGGTGCCTGGGCTCCCACCCAAAGGCAGAAGGTTTGGTTATAGTCACCCCCTGGGATGTAACTGAAAATCCAACATGTGTCTAATAGTATTTGATATCTATTTAAATTACATTCTAAAATGCTCTATAAATAGCCTAGTTTGCAATCTACCTGGACACATCAAGATCAAGGAGTGGTGACGAAAACACACCACTATTTTCCATGGTAATTTTCACTCTCTGATATTTTCTTCTTTGTATTTATGTAACACCGCCCCCCATCCGAGGCTCTCAATGTGCATTGTCAAGAAGAGCAATTGTAGCCTCTCAGCCACCCTCCGAGGAGGTACACTGAAGAAGGTTACCTCCTCTGAGACACCCAAGATGGCAGACAAACAAGGAGGTGGAATCCTAATGCAGCAGTACATACTCCCCTGTGATTGGATTAGGGGGCTCCCTCCCACTAGGGCTGCATTTTCTTCTTCCCCCTGAAGAAGCTGGTGGCGTGTACACCCCTCCCGCCCCCATCAAAGCTGCCTCTCTCTGGCAGGGCTATCCTTCTGGCAGGGCTGGCCTTCTGGTAGCTCTGACTGCCAACATACTGAAAGCGTCTCCTTACTATTCACTGATTTTATACAGGGCGTGTCATCCCTGGCTACTGTAGAAGAGGACAAGTCAATGAATTAATTGCTAGACTTCCGTGGGTGTCCAGTGGAGTTAAAAAAGGGACACGAGGCACTCTCCCTTTTTGCACCTGAGCAAAGGGTAACTACAGTCTGTGCCCTGGCACCCTCAGGCTGAAAGCTGACTGGATTCTAGTGATAGATACCTCCCCAAAGAGCTGGGGTGATGCCATAGTCAACAGGGTCAGCACTGTGGGAGTAACCCTGCCCTCCTCCAAAGGCTGTCAAACTGTGTTGAAGTGCCTGTTCCAGCGTACACTCCCCCTGTGCTCCTGAGGGCTTCTGTCCCCGTCAGCCAGAAAGTCCTTTGGTGGTTGTCCCTGGCTCAGAGCACCCCTGTCACTGCTGGCTCTGGTGTAAATATTTGGAAAGATTTTGACGATGCAAAATGCTACATCTTTTGCGTCCATCTAGCAAACTGTCAGCTGTTCTGCACTGTACCGTACTTTGCATTGGCATTCTGGTCAATTTTATTTTCCTATCAGCTGAGTGAAAACTTTTTCAATTCTTGCGAATGACTCAGCTACAAACTGTATATATGGAAGAGGCGCTCGTCGTTGGCACTAGAAGAAACAATAACAGGCAGGCTACCATTTTTTGTTCCTATTCTTTGGCTTCAGCCAGTGGTTTTCAACCAGGAGTCCGGGGCCCCCTGCGGGGGCATGAACAGGTTTAAGGGGTCCAAGCAGGGCCAGTGTTATACTTGCTGAGGCCCATTGCAGAAAGCCGAAGCCCCACTGCATGGGGCTGAAGCCCAGGGCCCTGAGCCCCACCACCCGGGGCTGAAGCTGAAGCCTGAGCAATTTAGCTTTGCAGGGGCCCCTGTGACATAGGGCCACAGGCAATCGCCCTGCTTGCTACCCTTTCACGCTGGTGCTGGCTTTTGTATGCAGAAAACCAGTTATGGTGGCACAGGTGGGCCCTGGAGTTTTTATAGCATGTTGGGGGGCGGGGGGGTTAAGAAAGGAAAAGGTTGAGAACCCCTGGTTTAAGCTATTGTTCTACATGAGCAGGTGGAAGGAGCTCTAGTATTATGTGAGTTTCATAATAAGCTGGTTTATCATTTCCCAAACAGCTTTCTTCATCTCCTTTTGGCCCTTTGAGTCGCCTGCCTCTGTTTAGAAATATTGCATTAGAAACGTGAAAACAAAAGAGTACATACCTTGGTTACTTCTTGAACTGCTGTGTCTTATCCCATACAATTCTGTTTTGCTTTGATGGGGATTGCTGCTCGTCCCCCCCCACCCCCGCCCCCTTTGTACATGTTTGTTTCTGCTCCATCACACAACGAGTAGTAACTCATGTTTTCTGGACTCCTACTTTCTCTTACCTGCCTCTTGTCCTTATTTCCTTTTGGGGGGTGGGGAATGAATCCCTTTCTGTTAGGCCTCTCCAATTAGTTTGTCTTTTACATTTTCTAAACAATTACAACTTTCACTGAGTGCTGCATATTTGTGTGTGGTTTTGCAGTACAAAGGTTTCCCATAAAATTCCTTGAGATTTTACTCTCACCACAAAAATTTAGTTAAGCACAAAACAACATTTTTTCTAGCGTGTCTAAGGATTATTTTTATGTGTTGTGCATATCTAATCAACATTTTTATTTTGGCAGAACTATTTTTGTCAGAAAATTGGAGACAATAAAAGCTGAATAATCTTTGTCTAGTATCTCAAAATACAGAGGATGTCTTCCTAAGAGGTTGTTTATTTTGAATGGGAAAGGATTTTCCCCACTAATACTTTTCAGACATTCTCAACCAGTGAGGTTTGTTTTCTTGCTCAAGAGCACAAAATTTCTCCACACCAATTGTTAACTGCTATTTCCATGGGCTAGATTGTCTCTTTAGGCACAGCCCTGAGCCAGGGGTAGTATATAAGATGCACCACCCCAGAAGCAGCCAAAAGCAGCAGTGGGCCTCCGAGAAACTCCTCTGCACCACTATTCCTTCCCTGCTTCCGCCTTGTTCTGGTGGGAGGAGGCAGAGGTATTAATTCTGACCTCTTTAGGGCCAGGATTTCACCCATGATTCTGAACTTTAGACAGGCACAGGTGCTCCAAGACTGTTTGTGCCTCTTTATAACCGTTTCCCCCCCACACTCTTTATCCGTCTTGTCTGTTTAGACTGTAGGCTTTTTGGGGCAAGGACTGTCTCTTACTGTGTGTTTGTATAGCCTCAAGCACAATGGGTCTCTGATCTCAGCTGTGGCCTCTAAGTGCTGCTGTAATATAAATAAATAAATTAATATTAGAGCTGTTTGGAAAATAGCTGTTTTTCCTTAGAAAATTTTGACAAAAAAAAAAAAGTTTTTCAGCAAAATCTCTTCTCTTTTCAACAAAAAATCAAAACCCACAATAGTTTGCCCAAAACCTGAAATATTTCCGTTCAGAAATGCTGCCACAATCTCTCCTACGAGTTATAGTTAGGGTAATTTGGGTGATTCTTGCTCCCATTTTCCTCTAAAAGTCAGGCTGCTTGGTCAGAATAAATCTCCCATGATGCAGCAGGGTCTCCTCTCTCAGTGGCTGAAGGCATTGCATCATGGGATACCTATGGCTGTAGTGCACCACTGATGATGAAGTCTGGCTGGGAAGCCCAGCCCACAGAAGAGAATGGGGATGTGAGAAAACCATACTACAACTCCCACGTGCCACTATGATGGCATTTCCAAACTGAAATATTTTGCTTTTAGCTTTAAACTGAAAACGTTTACATTTTTGTGCATTCATTTTTTAAAAGGAAAATCAAAATTTTCCATGGAAAACAAACTTTACAACTTTTTTTGTTTAATTAAAAACCCAATTTTCTGCTGAAAAATAGAGGGCAAATTTTTGACTAGCCCTAAATAAGTCTGTATCATATATAACATAACGCTATGTAAGTTGTACCTTTGGCTGGCTGACAATATTCCTCCATGAACATTTCTGTAGCATGTATCTGCCAGGGTGTTCCTTTTTCCTCCTTGTTCCTTCTTCAAATATAACCAGATTTTTCCTTATCAATAACGTACCAACTACTGAAGTACACAGAGTCACCATACCCACACATTCGTATCAGCTCTCAAGGTGTGTTTGTAGAAAATATGTAATGTGAATGTAGGGGAACTCTCCATCAAAACAAGAATCATACATAGCAATGAATTGTTATCTGAGCAAATTATTTATTAACACAGCAAGGTGTGGGGAAGACTGAACATAGTTTCAAACTGGGACTTCCATTTTTGAACCTTCAGAATGCATTGTCACATACTGAGAGATATGTGAATGAGGCCAGGCCTTAGCACATTCCTGTTTTAATTAATTGTTCTATTACTAAGTCTGATTTGAGCATTTTCAGCACAGGATACTGTATATTTCTGTTTGGGCTGATGTACATAATGGAAAGTGATGGGTATGTGGAGACTTCCGTGGGGCATGCTATTTACAGCATAAAATATGTTTTATATGTTCTATTGTTGGGGATAGTACGACAGCCTAGGGGACTCTGGGATGTGCTGCTGGATTAGTGTACACTAAGGGCCACAAGGAAACCAGAACAACTTTTGAAAGCTTTGGCCATTCTAATGATGACCCACAGGTGAAATGGATTTGTGGAAAGGTGTGCCAAATTTGTGTGTGCCTGTATTCTCCAAAGCATGTGGAGGAGAGCATGAATACTACTACCTTAAGACTTGATTGAAGTGGAGGATGAAGGAATGATGCACAATAAGGAAGGAGCATCAAGGAGTGTGCAACTAGCTTTCCCCTCAAGGCCTAGATGCTTATGGGCCAACCAACCATAGTTACTAAGGAGGCACACCTAGGCAAGGATCATTTGATCCCCCTATAAAGAATGGCAGGAAGAAGTCAGGCTGCTGACCCTGCAGAGAGAGACAGTTCTCAGGAAAAACAGAGTGGGAATACAGAGGCTTCTGGGAGCTCCAGGATAGAAACCTGAAAGGCCAGGGAGTGACCCAATGAGGAGGCAAATGAATGGACTTGAGACCTTAATTTTGAATGTTTTGTTAATTTAATAAACCAGAACCTGAGAAGAGCTGTGACTGGACAAAAGGATTTATGAATGATTGAAGAAGCCCCTTGACTGGGGAAACAAAGGCAAGGGCTGCTTGCAGAGTGCTCTGAGGCCATGAGGGCATGTGTGGGAAGCAGCTATGCATTGATGGAATGGAAATATGAATGTGTTATTCAGGAATTTTGTAGTTAGGCATATGTGACTTTTTTAACTTCCATACACAAGTAACTTTAAGATATAATGGTTGAGAGTCTCGATTCCAGACAAGCTTTGCCCAGTGCAGGTCCTGAGGGGACAAAGTTGGTTGTATGTCCCCAGTAACCTTGGGGCTGGGCATTCAATGTAAAGCAATGTCAAGGCTGCTGTAATTTGTGCCTCATTGCACAACTCCACAGTTGGGGATTGCTGGAGCCCAGAAGCATTCCAGCCATGGTCCATTTCCATTTCCCTTGGCCATGCTCTGACACACCTCCTGTGCCAGAAACTATGATGAAGGTGATGTAGAGGTGACTATGTCAACTCTACATAACTGGAGGGTTTCTCTATGCAAAGGAGATCTTCAGGTGGCCACTTAAACAAAGTTTAAGTTTTCTCAAATGGGCTAGAATGGCACAAAAGAGATTTAGTGTGGTCAAGTAACTGGTCCAATGATCTCACATCTCCACAGCATCAGAAGACTCATAAGCACATCATTAAGCTATGTGCTATGTTGTCATAATCTGGGAGGTGCATCACTTCATATTTGCATATGAATGGCTAGTTTGATGGTGCAAGAGCTCAACCAGATTTATGCACCAGTAATCCAAATAACATTGTTGCAACAGCAATTAGTGGAAAGTTGTCTTCATGTAGCAGTTGGGTTTTCAGTTAGAGGCATGTCTGGGGAAATGTGTATGGGCACACAAATGCCTGTATTAAATGGTACTTTTCCAAGGCATGGGTCTTGTTACAATGGAGGATGCTATTTAGATACATCTTGATTTCCAAAAAAAGTTCTTATCTCTGATGTGTATTTGACATTTTGCAAATGGATGTGAAATGTTAGTTATGAAAAATTGGACCAATTATCAGTAACACAGCTTTTGTTTCTTGTACAAATGTAGTACAGATTGGGGTTTGAGTAAAGGCTTGTGACCTTGATAATCCTCATTTGTTGCCTTTGTTGACATGCTTTGTGAGGAAATAGTTCACATAGAGTCTCTAGAGAGGTTTTGGAGTAAGCATCCTACATATATCCATATCCGATGTTTTTCCCCTTGAGCCATTTTAGGATTGGCTTACGGATCATGGTGTTTTTATACTGCAATATTTAGGCCAGATGCTCCTTTAGGGTAAATCATCATAGCTATACTGAAGTCAATAAAGCAGTGCAAATTTACACCCAATGAGAATTTGGCCCTTTATTGTCTATGATTGGCATTCCCGGACTTAGTGAGATGGGCAAATATTTAGCATGGAATACAAAAGGTAGGAAAGCAAGCATTGGACCTACAACTTGGGAAAGTTAAAGGACTCTAATTTTCTTAGTGAATAATGTATATAACACATCCATTTTTTCCTTTCAATAAGTGCTCTGGAGCACAGATTTTCTCTTACTACTCTTGCTATACACATAAAGTATCTAGTAAAATGCCCCCCCATCTTGACTGGGACATCTGTGTGTCATCATAATATAAATACTAAATAATAATACACTATGGATCATAAACTTTATTTTGGTTCTGTACACTGATGGTAGCAGGGATGGATCTAAACAGCAAAGTTCAGAGCTTATTAGAGATCTGAACTTCCCCAATAGCATGAGTGGTGGTCAGATCCAGGATTTTAGTTTGCCTCATTATAGAGACAGGTTCCAGCCATAAAGGTCACATCTTTGTGTCTGATTATCAATATAGATGGAGTATGTTTGGATCCATAGCTTTTGTTCAGGCTCATCTTTGGATATAGTATATATATATATGGAAACCCTGACTACAGATATAGATGATCTTGGCAAAGTTTTGGGAAGCTGGAATTGCATGTTTGCGTGGATGTTCCACACTATGTGACACAGTTTCAAGATAAATATTGTTCTTTGTTTGTCGTGAGGAGGTAGTGCCAAAAAAATTCATTCACTTTGATGGGATGGCAACCAATGATTAAGCATAGAGGAGGCATAAAGGTCAACTGCATGCCGATGTGGAGCCTACAGTCTCAATGGGAAAAGCATCCTTTGTTATCCTAACTGTTGAAAATCAAAGCAATTATGCTTAAAGGAGGCATGAAATGGAAACATTCAGGTTTCATTTGTTCCCATGATGATTTCACTCTGTTGTTCCTTTCAGCATTATTGCCTTCTTTTTGAAATATTCTTTGTCAAAAAGAATTATTTCCTTTTAGATTTAAGCTGTAAGTTGATCATCTGCGTCAGGGGTGGCCAACCTGAGCCTGAGAAGGAGCCAGAATTTACCAATGTACATTGCCAAAGAGCTATAGTAATACGTCAGCAGCCCACCATCAGTTCCCCTAACCCGCTCCCAGTGCCTCCCACCCACTGGCAGCCCCGCCGATCATGCCTCCCGCTCCCTCCCTGCATCTCCTGATCAGGTGTTTTGTGGCATGCAGGAGGCTGGGGGTGTGTGTGGAGCAAGGGCAATGAATGCTCAGGGAAGGGGGTGGGAAGGGGTGGAGTGGGGGCAGGGCCTGTGGCAGAGCCTGGGGTTGAGCAGTGAGCACCCCCTGGCACATTGGAAAGTTGGCACCTGTAGCTCCAGCCCCTGAGTCGGTGCCTATCCAAGGAGCCGTATATTAACTGCTCCAGAGTTGAATGTGGCTCTGGAGCCACAGGTTGGCCACGCCTGATCTACGTGCTTTACAGTTCCTCCTCCCTGTATGTATTCACTGCATGCACCAGAAGCAGTTTAGATGATTCCTGAAATGTTAGCTTTGGTGTTGACAAATGCTTTAGCATGGGGACAGATTTGTAATAGCAGCTATGGTGACAAAAATATGAATGTATCCTTATTTTGGCCTGGCTCATCCCCATGCCCACAGTAAAGGGCAGAGTACTACCTCATGGGACCGTTCCTGCTCCCTGTCCTAGGGCCAACAGAAACTCCTCTAGAACTCTGGATATTTGCAGGAGCTGGGGGGCGGAGAATAGTGTAGACAGCTGGAGGGACAGGTGCACTACACATATTGTCCCATATCAGTTCTTTAGGGAAGGTTTCTAGAAGTGAATGTAGCCTGAAGTTATGTTAACTTTCCAGCAGAGCGGTGAACTGCCCACTTTAGTGAAGGTTTCATGGATGGTGGCAGTCAGGGAGTCCCTGTTAGTTGATCTCGAATGGAATTGCACTGCCCGATCCAGATTGGACCAGGATGCCCCAGAACAGCGGAAGAAGGCCTGGATCTCTGAATGGATGACTTGGTCTCCAGGCAGATCTGTGGATTCTGAACCCCCTGTTTCTTCCAGAGGGGAAATCTCCTTCTACCATCTCAATCGAACAATCTATTGGAAACTCTTGCAGGTGGAATGAAGAGAACCACCAGGGTTTTTCTGCCCCTTATCTGTCAGTCTAAGGCACCTTCCACTGTGCTACCTAGTCCCCTGGTCCTACCCAGAGGTTTGTCTGTGCAGGTGGTAGTGATCCCAGAATATTTGTGGTAGGCTGAGACAGTGATGCTATTTTTATAGTGGAAGTCAAAATATTGGGGCCAATCCTGCCTGGTGCTGAAATCCTTCTGAAAGCTGTTGAGCACCCTCTACTCCCATTTAAGTGAGTGGAGGCTGAGGAGGCTTAGCAGCAAGCATGAGCTGCTCAGCATCTCACAGGCTCAGGCTCTTTACAGAGTCTTTCTTCTATGATTTCAGTAGGAAACATGCTCTCAATACTGATGTGAATTACACATGTGCAGTTTAGGCCTGGTCTACACTACAGACTTAGTTTGATGAAAGCCAACTTACATCAACCTAATAATGTCTGAATCTATATTACCAGATCCCTTCTGCTGACCTAACTCGCCTGTTATGTTGACTTAATTACTACACCTCCATGAGAGGTGTAGCACTTAATTTGATGTTGATGCAGCAACAGAAAGGCAGTGTAGACACAGCGTTGTGTAAGTCGACTGAACTGTCCTTCATGAGATGTCCCACAATGCTCTGCTGTGACTGCTTTGGTGATCATTTTCAACTCCACTGCACAGCAGCCAGCTACAGAGGAAACAGTCCCTCCCCTTTTAAGGCCCCGGGAACTTTTGAATTCCCATTTCCTGTTTGATCAGTGTGAAGAGCTCGACAGCCCAGCTGATCATGGCAACTCTACAACCCAAACATGCTCCATCCTGGAGTACACTGGAGGTCAAGTGTTGGTCTGTGGGGAGAAGAGTCTCTGCAGGGTATGCACTGACAATTGTTGCCTTGTGGTTTGCATGCATTGCAATGGAAAGCTTGGCCTTCAGCACAGCCTCAACACCTGCGGAGAGGCTCTAGGAAATTAGAAGACGGAAAGAGAGAACACATGATGACATGTTCAGTGAGATAATGAACGCCTCTGGGACAGCAGACACAGAGCTCAGAGCCTGGAGGATTTCATTGTCTGAAAAACTGGACATGGACATGGAGAGCAGGAGAGCAGCCCACGAGAATGAGCATAACATCAGGATGAGCTGCTGCAGATTGTGAGGTACCAATCAGACATGTTGAGGCACCTGGTTAAGCTTCAAAAAAAAAGCTTAAGTCTTGACTCCCACTGCAGCGCCTGAAGAACGGCCTGCAACCATCACTGTACTCCCAATCCCCCTGCCCTAAACATTCCAGGAGGATGTGGGGAGGGAGGGGAAGGTGCAGCATCCCTTCCTCTCGACACCGGGGGAGGGTACAAAGAACAAAAGGCAGCCATTCCAAGGCCTTTGATGGGCAAGACTTCTGTGCTTACAGACAATCTGACTTGGTTTCTCCCTCCCCAATTATCCCACCGTTTGCCCAGATGGGACCTAGTATGTTGGCCCCTTACCAAAACTTAGTGTTTTTTTGGTTGGCCCTCTCCCAATACCAGGAGAAAGTGGAAAGGCTGAAGAGGAGTCAGGATCCTGGGTCTGACAGGAGCTCAGAGCTGAGCTGGGGAAAAGTGCAGCACCCCAGAGCCAGAGCAGCAGCCCAAGACTGGGGAGTTGGAGCAGCACAGACCAGCTGAGCCGACAGTGAGCCAGAACTGTCAGTTACAGTGGAGAGCTATGAGACCAGAACTGGGATAGCGAAATGTCCACCATGTGGCAAGTAAACTGGAGCCAAGTGCAGTGAGTGGCTAAGGAGAAGGAGGTGGGGATCTGGGACAGAGAGGACCCAACAGAGGGAGATGTCACCAGACAAAAAGGTGTTGAAGGCTGACTCAGAGGTGGGGTGGTATGAACTTGACGGGAGGGCCAATACTGGGGAGATGGGTCCCTGCCACTGAGAACCTGAGGGTGTGTAGCCACCACCAGAGCAGATGTTTTAACCACAGTATCACCACAGCACATCCAGGTCCTGGAAGGAGGCCTGGGATGTGTAAGGAATAGATTGTGGATTTTCTTGTGTTCCAGAGGCTGTTGTTTATGGTGTTCCCCATGGCCATAGTGCAGGGTTCCTTGATACTTTAACCTTCTCAGTTTTTTCCTTATTTGTTTACAGTTGCTGTTTAATAATCATATGTGTTTAAAACTCTGTGTAGTGATGAGTGGGTCAGGAAAGTGGCGGGTGAGGAGAGAGTACTTTGGAGCGGAGACATATGGTCCCTGGCCTGAGCGACCCATGACAAGACTGGGGGTTAAGCCTCCCAGGGATCCTGGCCCACTCGTATTGGGGTTACAAGGACTCTGCCATACAGGAGAGAGAAAGAGGGGCCCTTGAGGCCAGACAGGCATGTGGATAAAAGGGAGCTAGGGCGAGGACTCAGATCCTTTCACCAGGCAGTAGAGAAGCCAGCAAAATTCCACATGAAAGCAGGACCATTCCCACACTTACAAATGGTTTATTTATTTATTTTGCCAAACACAGGTAAGCCTAAATGAAACCTGATATGATCTATCAGCTGCAATGGATGTCGCAATTAGACAAAAGAAATAATCATAGAATCATAGAATCATAGAATATAAGGGTTGGAAGGGACCCCAGAAGGTCATCTAGTCCAACTCCCTGCTCGAAGCAGGACCAAATCCCAGTTAAATCATCCCAGCCAGGGCTTTGTCAAGCCTGACCTTAAAAACCTCTAAGGAAGGAGATTCTACCACCTCCCTAGGTGGTAGAATCAAACCTGCATTTGCTGTGAAAATATGTTCTATTGTGGCAGATGTTGTGGGGTCATATTTTATTAATTGTAAACATAAAAAGAAATATCTTAAGCAGTGACTCTTCCCCCACCCCCCCCGTCCAAATTGCGTAGGACATGTTTCATAAGGTATATTATAAGAATAAAGACCATAATGAAACCTTAAAATCTATTTAAAATAGTTGATACCTAATAACTTTATAGTTTCAAGCTCTGCTATCTTGTGGTGTATTATTTCCGTGTCTTATAACACCGGAAAAAGGAGCTGCCTAGATTTCTAAGGCTATAAAGATCCTATTTCTGGATCACGAGATTAACAATTCACCTGTCACCGGACCACCAGCCCAGAACTGGAGGGCAGTGGGATTTTCAAGGAGAAAAGGACATGTTTCTCTGGCAGATTGGTTCTCCCTTTCTGAATTCACTCATTGTCTTCTCTTTACAGAGCACTGCTCTCTAAACTTTAGCACCAGATTATGCCACCCTTACAACAAATAGTAGCTTACTCTGCAAGTAGCCCCAATGATTCTAATAGGACTACTCACAGAGTAAGATACTTTGCAGGCTCTGTGGGGCAAGGACTGTCTTTTTGTTGTGTTTGTACAGCACACTGGGGTCCTGGCCTATGTTTGGGGTCCCTAGGAGCTAATACAAATAAATGATAATACTCGATATGAGTAAGAGTGGCAGAATCTGTCCCTTAATAAGAGTATTTTGACGGCAGTGATATTTTGAAGTTCTAGAAAATGGTTTGCATAATTAAGGGCCAGATGTGGATACCCTTCCTCACACTGAGTAGTAACTTACTCCATCAGTAGATCCTCTGAAAGCAATGAAATGTTTTAAATCCAAGATCATTTAGCCTAAATGAATCCTGGCCAGGTCCTGGAAACCACGAAGTCCCCAACTGAGCCTTATATAAAAGAACAGCTTTGTTAATGAAATAGGTAAAAAGGATGTAAAACAGCCAAGGAAGTTAACAGTAAATGAAAAGCCTTGCTGGAGGGTTAAAATAGAAATGTGCAGACTATACTTGGGACTTAAGTCATAGAGGCTAAGGCCAGAAGGGAGCACCAGGTCATCTTGTCTGACTTCCTGTATATCACAGGCCACCAGCACCTACACGCTAAACCCAACAGCCAAAATCAGACCAAAGTATTACAGCCCACAGGAGACTAGAATATTACATTTCATAGGCAGAGAACAGAAAGGAGTGAGGTACACCAATACCCCAGGCCCCTCAGTGGCACAGAAATGATTAAGTGAGATATACCCAAATATTTCTGGCAAGTGACCCATATCCACATGCTGCAGAGGAAAATGAAACCCCCAATCTGACCTGGGGAACAATTATTCCCAACCCCACATACGGCCATCCGTTAGATCCTGAGCACGTGAACAAGAACCAGCCAGCCAAGCACCTGAGAGAAACAGAATGCTCAGTGCCACCTCAGAGTCCTGTCCTTCTTCCTCCAATGTCCTATCTCCAACTGTAGCCATCCCTCATCCTGTAAAGGAAGGAGATCAAGTCTTTTTACATTAGTATGGAGCAAAATATCAGCAGGTGTTTCAAAATAATATTTTTCATTAGAGTTTTCAGCTAAAAGAACTGGGTAGACTTGGAAAAAAAATCACCAATCTGTTGAAAGAGGAGAAGTTTCCTGGGGGAGGAAAGTAAGAGTGGATCATAGATGGACACGCTGTGTAAAGTTTGTTTCCTTGCAGAAGAGTTGTTGCTTAGGCAACAGGAGAGAGAGTGCGAGCACACATTGCTGTTAGACCTCGCAAAGGCAAGGGTGGGAGAGCCGTGGCGGTGTCAGCCAGACACCTCAGAATGCCTGGATTTGGGTGCTGAGTTCAGAGCGGACTTCTGGATTTTTGCACAGGGAACACTGGGCTCCAAGGTCTTGCTACTCGCAGAGTGGTGCAGCAGACCCTGAATTTTGAGTAAATTGACTTCTACTCAGATCCCCTGTCAAAGAACAGGCACAGGGAACTGAGCACTGGCAAGTTATTCAGATGATTAATTACCATTACTGTTAAAATTTGCTTCTTATTTCTAGTCTGAATTTGTCTAGCTTCAACATCCAGCCATTGGATTTTGTTATATCTTTGGCCGCTGAAGAGCCTTCTACTATCAAATTTCTGTTCCCTGTGTAGTCCCTGTGTAGTCTGTGATCAAGTCACCCCTTAACATTCTCTTTAAGATGAATAGATGGAGCTCCTTGAATCTTTTGGTATAAGAAATGTTTTCTAATCCTTTACTAATTCTCATGGCTTTTCTCTGAACCCTCTCCAATTTTCCAACATCCTTCTTTATTTGTGGCGATCAGAACTGGACACAGTATTCCAGAAGTGGTTACCTCAGTGCCAAATACAGAAGTAATATAACTTCTCTAGTCCAACTCTACATTACCCTGTTTATACATCCAAGGATGGCATTAGCCCTTTTGGCTACAGTGTTGCATTCGGAACTTGCATGATTATTCACCATGACCCTTTTCAGGGTCATTACTTTCCAGGATAGAATACCCCACCCTGTAAGTACGGCCTACATTCTGTGTTTCCGGATGTATGACTTTACCTTCAACCACATTGAAATACACAGTGTTTGATTGTGCCCAGTTTATGAATTGACCTATCAGTGACCTGCCTTCATTATTTACTGCACCCAAATCTTTGTGACATCTGCAAACTTTATCAGTAATGATTTAATGTTTTCTTCCAGGTCATTTGATAAAAAAGTGAAGTAGCATAGGGCTAAGAACTAATACCTGTGAGACCCCATTAGAAACACACCTGCTCAGTGAGGATTTCTCATTTACAATTACATTTTCATACCTATCAGTTAGCCAGTTTTTAATCTATTTAATGTGTGCCATGTTAATTTTCTATTGTTCTAGTTTCTTAAAATGTTGTGCAGTACCATGTCAAATGCCTTCCAGAGTCAACAAATATTCCATCAACACTATTACTGTTATCATCCAAATTTATAATCTCATTAAAAAAAGATAGAACTATTTTCCATAAGCCCATATTGACTGGCATTATAGTACCCTCATTTAATTTTTTATTACACAAGTCCTATATCAGCCATTCCATTATTTTGCATAGGGACAGTATCAGGCTGATAAGCTGATAATGACCCTTTTACTCTTTTTAAGTATTGGCACAACATTAACTTTCTTCCTTTGGAATTTCCCCAGTGATCCAAGAGTTATTGAAAATCAACATTAATCATTTAGGGAGCTCCTCCATAAATTCTTGGATGCAAGTTATCTGGACCTGCTGATTCAAAAATGTCCAACTTCAGTAGCTGCATTCAACATCCTCCTGAGTTACTGTTTGAATGGAAAGTATTTCATCATCATCAGCATCTGATATGAATTCAACAGGCTTTTGCCCAAATCCAGACTAAGAAATATTTTTTGTACATTTCTGCCTTATTGAAAATTCTACCATTCCGATTTCCATCTAGTAATGGACCGATACTATTGTTAGGATTCCTGTTGTTCATAATATACTTTAAAACACCTCTTCTTATTCTTATTAACTCTTACAGATATAGATAGCTCTTTGTCTTCATTTGTGTCCTGTATCAATTGTCTACAATTTCTAGCTCTTAGCTGATAGTCATTCATTTATAAACCTATCCCTTTTTCTATAAGTTATATTGTTTTTTTATTTTTATAGATGATTTTAATTCCCTTCTAAGTGAGGTTGGTTTTTAACCAGTATAACCTTCTTTCTTGATTGTGTGATTGTGGTTCTGGGGAATCTGAGAAAATATTCTTGAATAGTTTCCAATTTCATTCACATTTTTTCTGTTTAAATTCTTTCTCCCAACTGACTTGGCTCATAGCTGTTTCCAAGTTTGTGAAACTGGCCCTTTTAAACTTCCAATTATGAATATTACAGGTTTGGATTTTATTCTGTTTGCACAACACATGTGATCAAGTCATGATCACTTGCAGCAAAGCAACCACTAATTTTTAGTGCTGTGATCAGTTCCTCTTTATTTGTGAAGGTGAGGTCTGATATAGAATTCTCCCATGTTGGATGCAATGTGTTCTCATCTGTACTATTTAGAAATTCTGAGGCTGTTGAGGCCTCCAGCATATGTCACTCAGATTGAAGTCCCTGATAATAATGCAGCTTTCCCCCCTACACATTATAGATAGGTGCTTACGGAGCTGGTATTCTGTTTCACAGTGAGATTTGGTGGTCTGTAGCAGACAACAACTAGTACCCCATTGTGGGCTTTATCTGTTACTACATTGTTCCAAAAGCATTAAAGATCATTTTCTTCTGAGTTGTCAGTGACTTTAAAACATGTAGTGCCACTCCTGTTTTGCCTATTCATTCGGTCCTTCCTAAATAGATTATAACCTTTACTTTAACATTCCAATCATGCAAATCTTCCCACCAGGTTTCAGTAATACCAACTAGGTCAAATTTATGCTCATAAATGAGCAATTCCAATTTCTCTTGAAAGAGAGAGAAAATATATTAGCAGTATTGCCAACACTAAGCCCTCAAAACTCATGAGTCAGATCAGAAAAATCACAAGATTTTTAAAAATGCCAATATATTTTTGATTCTTTTTATTTGCCTCCTGGCTTTTGAGCCTTTAGGGAGCATTCGTGTCATGTTTTCTAGCTCCCCACGGCAATCTTGGGGGTGGGGGGGATAGAAACATAGTTTATTTTAAAATGAAAGCTGAGATTCTCATATAATCACTCAATCCTAGTAGTTGAGGATAAACTTGTGAGATCTGGAAACACCATATGTGTTCGAACACAATGTAATTTTCCAGTGAATAAAGACTATAAAGGGACTGTGGTGTCTCAAGTTACAGAGAACTGTTCTTCTAGCCATTTTTCTAGTGGCTTCTCCCCTTCCCAACCGTGATACATCGTGGTGAGCAGAAACAACCAGCTTGTTCCTCCTCACCACATATCTGCAGCCACATAGTCTAGTGACGCACATTGTCTTGCATGCATCTTTTGCATAGCTGTGCTTTCAAAGGAATGAGTGAGTCACAGCAGACAGGAAATCCCAGTACAGTTCTCAGATTTTGAACATAATCAGTAATCAAATAGACAGGAATATCTCTGTAATATCCAGCCTATATTATGCAGTTTTAACCATATTGGGCAAAAAGTTCATACGGTATTTCATCCTTTTCACCTTGCCATTGACTTAAAACTGTAGTCCAGTGAGCCTGCATTTGAAATAGCATCTTAACTGCTTCTTGGCTAAAATGGCAGTGACTGATTTCCAGTTTAAGTATTATTATTACTACTACTAATAACCTAATAATATCTTATATTTGTTATAGATGTACCCAATCCAAAATCCCAGAGCCAAAATCCATAAAATATTGTAGGTTGTTGAAATCTGAACACAGATCTAAATGTTGCAAATTACTCCATCTTTATAATCAAAATTGTGGATCCAAATCCCACACACTTTGGGGAGTTTGCAATTCAGATCTGATTTGAAACCCATTTTTAATCTATCTTTTATCTTTCTTGATGGACCTCAAAGTGCATTCAATACTGACTATATGTAGAAATCACTTCACCCATACTGATGTGCAGCACACCCTTGGAAAGTATATGGCAGCTCTTTAGTTGTGTACACAATATTAGGGACAGGAAATGAAGAAGATTGTATCCAACTGAAACCCCAGAACAGGGTAAATGCAATGTAATTAACGAAAGCAGAAATAGATGAGAGGGGGTGACTCACACCTTCTGTTGCAAAACAGTGCCCTGGGATCTTTAATCAGGCCTGGTCATCACAATCTCAGGTTAATCATTCAGTCGAGAGACTCAGCTGCAGAATACCAGAATTTCACCTTTACTTGTATTTAGCTTTTGCCCTACATTAGCATGCTAGCCTCACCCATTCCCTGCACCCAAATGAGTAACTGGTAACTTCATATGCTAACCTGTTAGGTTTTTCCTTATTTGCAATTTGTATTTTCAAGTCTTTTAACTGGAAAAGGATTGCAGGTGATTTGTGGCAGAGCATTTATTTTTGTACACATATATAAGGGCCTAAATGTTGAATAAGAGTCTCTGGGATTGTGGGAGCAATTTGGCATGCACAATTAAATATGGGCACAAAACTGAAGGCAGAATTACTTGTGCTGAGAGTTGTACCCATTTAGAACTGCTACGGGCAATTCTGGTTGCACCTACAAATCAGGTCATTTCAGCTCTAACTGCAACTGCAGATAGATGTACAGTGATCAAGGATACTCCAAATCTGCAACTGCAAAGAAGAAAGGTTAATATACAATAGAGCTACCGTCTTCTGCAGACAACTGTCACTAAAAACTTCTCAATAATGGAAGGCACTCACATACTTTTAATCATATACTTCACATTTTTACTTTAAGTACCTTGGTACATAGATATGAAACATCACTGTTATGACAAGTTCATGTAATACATGAAGATTACGTTATAATTAGAATATAATTCACACTGGGAATGTGTTTAACTTTGCCCAATTCCCCTTTTATCAAGTCTCAAATGAGGAATAGCAATCAAGTCATATTAAAGTTCACTTTTGTTTTTTCAGAGAGACCAGGGAAAAAAAAAGTCCTGATGGTTTTTACTCCTGGGTAAATGGTCAACAAAAGAGATGCCCCCAGTTCTAGGGAGAACTGGAATCCTCCTGGGACTTGCTTGTCAAATAACTGGTAAGTGGTTCTTTTCTGACAAGAGAAATAAAATCCCAGAGGTTCTGATAAATTACTTCAGCAACTGCAACCTCCAATTGTACCTGCAATGCTGAAAAAATAGGCTGACTAAAATCTAGATCTTAAACTTTTTAAGTCTTCTAACCTCACTGCAACTGTATACACAATAGCGCCAGATCTGCAATTATACTGGTCTTGTGCCCTGCACAACTGAAAACATAACAGAGCGGGAAACTGGCTCTATTTCTGACACACTTTGGAGCAGCCTCCGGCTTGAACTTCATAGAGTGGGGTGAATAACTGATTATATTTTTATTGGTTTGCTGGCAGTTCAAAAATATTGTTTGGGATCAAACAAAACATTGTGTTCAACCTGAAACATATAGATTTCATTTCACTTCTGGCAACTTTAACCTTTAAGTAAAAGCAAAGGGCTAGAGTCACAGAATCGCTGGAGAAGGAAATGATGCCACCATTCCTCTTAACCTAATAGCCCAGTGTTTGAGAAACTCACATGGGATATGAGAGATTCAGACTTAAGTCCCTGCTCCAGGGCAGGGATTATGAACCTGGGTCTCTTCCTTCTCAGAAGCACGTTCTAACCACTGTGATATTGGCTATTCTAGGCTAGGTCTTTCTCAAGTTCTCCTGTTAATGCTGTTCCACTTTGTAAAAAAAAACAGAAAGAAAGACTCCATAGTCTGGTGGTTAGAGCGCTCTTTTGGGAATGCAAGATCTGGATTCAAGTCCTTATGCCAATGAATAAACTATTTGTCAAAAAAAATTTGCCCAGCTTTAGCTCTAAGTTCTTCCCAACTTCAACAGCTCCTAAAGGGGCCATTCCAGTAGCTGGGGATCTCTGGAGTTAGGTAGCCAGTACACCAGTTTTGTATCTGCTTTGTGCTCCAGAGTGGTGGAAAGAAGATGGGAAGGTGGGGTGGGAGCTAGGATTTGGTCCTATAGACTCCCTTTATAACTTGCGAAATGTTTGCATACTAACTTCCTAGAGAGGGGCCATTCTGTACGTGTTTATCCTTGGTTTCTATATCAAAATGCCTTGCAGTTTATCACATTTCCCCCCAGTGATTTCCTTTCTTTTTGAATGTCTGGTCCAAACATTTCAGATAAAACTATTTTAAAACTTATCAATCGTTAATGGATATCTACTATACAAGACAGTTCATGACTGTGTAATCTCTGGTACAATATGACACTTTTCTTCAGAGCTAGTCTGATAATAAACCTGCTCTAAATGCAATTCCATGCTTTAACTTTAGACTTTATCTCTTCAAAGCAGATGTCAGCTGTAATTCTTTCATTGCCCTTTATAGAAAATCTGTCATATAATTTTATATGGTACTTGAACTATTCTCATGATTCATTTGTGGCTATGTAATTTTTCCATGAAGATATATAAATTTATTTACTTGTTTATTTATCTGGGTCTTTAGATCTAAAACATACTACTCTGTTGTTTCTCCAAGTTTCTGAGAAATATGCATTTCATAAGCACAATTATTCATAGGAACATTCTCCGATTTAGTTTGGACATTGTGAAATAAATTAGTCAGAAAGCCAAGCCCTTAGAATCAGAAAAATTGTTACCTCCAAAAAATATGCCATACCTCTGAAATTTGAATATCTGTGAGTCAGGTTAATCACCAGTCATCAGAATTCAGAGCAGGTGGGTCTTCTTAAATTTAGTTAAATAAAAATTATGGGCTATATTTAGCCAGTGTAACCTAGATCATGTCCCCTTTGTAAAGAGCAACAAGAAGAACCCATGCCCAACAAAATGTATTGGTCCAACAAAACCCAGGACAAGGTTATGTATCCATGTGTGCCATCTTCAGACACCTTGCCTATTAACCATTTACATATACATGTAACGCTGCCTCACACAAGGGTGTGGTGTTGGCAGTGGGCATCAAATCTTGGACCTCTTGAGCTAAATGCATGAGCCAAAAGACGCATATCTCTTAGCCAAGACTGTAGCAATCTCTAGCTGGGTTAGCCACCACTAGAGGGGGACAGAGTGCCACTCCGAGGGAGCAAGGGTTACATATGCAAATATAGAACATTCCCCAAACCACCTTACTATGCACTCAGAATGGAGATCTGGAGGATAACAGTAAACACAGCTGACTAAAGAGGGAGGTTGGTCAAGGTGAATGGGACTCAAACTGGTTCAATGTAGCCCATCCCCAGCCTCTACAGGCAAAAGTTCTGTGGGACCATCTGCAAATTAAATCTTTCTTTCCATGGAGAACCCAGCATAACCCCTGCCTGACTTTCATCCCCCTGGGATTGTTTTGTTGGGTTTCCTCTAGAAAACATAGCGATAGAGGAGGCCGAACAATCTGATATCTATAGTTGTTTAATAATATCTTTTTGAGGGCAAACAACGAAACCAAAGTAAAGTCATTACAGTTGTCATTGTCATTTACTCTGGGACAAAATCCTGGCCCCTGCTCTCCGGGTGTAGGGAGTCTCAGAGTGGAACCATGTGACCGCTGTGCTGGGGCAGAAAAAAAATCTGGCAATCTGCACAGGGCCTGTATGCTCTGCACTACAGATCCAAGCTCTATGGGATGCTGTCATGGAGGGAGAGCCAAGAGCAGTCTGGAGAGGGCATTGAGATTGAAGTAATGGTGGCAGATTCCTCTCTCCCATTCCTGTGCAGAGAAAGCCAGCATCCATCCCATTACTTAGGCTGGATGTTTGGAACAGGGCTGAGGGGAGGTCTATGAATTCTGGCAGTGTGTAAATAAAGTGATGAAACAGAGCAAATCTAGTAATTGTTAGAAGCATTAGAAGTGCAAGCGTTTAGCATTTAATGTTGGATTCTCTTGAGACTGACCCCATAAACATTTTACATTTTCATTTCCTCTCCTCTACTTTTGATATTATGCCTTATCCTATAGTATCTGTTTACTTTTGGGGTATGGAAAATAAGAATGCAAACATAAAAACGTCCAATCCTGTAGCCAGAACAAGAGAACATGCCTATGCACATATTCAGAGATAACACTTGATGGTGCTTTTGGGTGCTTGGTTAATATTTACCCAGGGCATATGTATTAAGTAAATAATTGTAATTGCTTTCCTCCAAGACTTTTGGTATCAAAGCACAGAACACAGCCTCAGAGCTTTTCGAAGAGTTAAAAAAGAGAGAGAGAGAGAGAGAGAGAGAGAGGAAGAGCTCCTGTAAAAACTCTTTCTTAAACTTTGGTTCCACTAGCTTTTGAAAATGGCAGGGGTGAGCAGCTGCATGAAATATTCCATGTTCATCTTCAACTTTTTGTTCTGGGTAAGTTGATTTTTAAGTTACTAATAGTGGCATGGGAACCAGAGCCCACCGTATTCAGGGAATATAGCAGCAGCAGTTATAAAGAAAATTAGATATAAATAAAAAACTAGAGTATGATTGGAAATAGGTAGAGCAGTGGGGAGAGAGAATCCATTCAATTTCACTTTATCAGCAACATTAGCTTAGTCTCTGTTTTTCTTTCATTTTCAATGCTTAGTAAATGCCTGCATTTTTTGTAAATTCGAAATTAGAGATCTAGTTCTTGTGACGACATATCACAAGTGCCTTCATTTTGAGGGACATCACTCATTATAGTCCAAAAGTTGCCTATGTTACACATGAACTATCTTGCTTTTACTTTGTAAATTATTTACATCGGGGTTTAGAATAATTTTATAGAAGCATTTTCAAATCTTTTGCAGGAATAATTTGTGTGTGTCGTATTTTGGCGCTGTCTTGCACTGAGTCTCTTGCTTTGGCAAGCTGACAGGTTGCAATGGTGTGTATTAGGGATAATTATATGGAAGTGGATGGAGTATGTGAGAGAGTAGAATCCAGGCCTGATGTAAAAGAAGAGCAGCGTGAAGCCTTCTGAGTTTGGTTTGAAACAGATCTCCATACTTGTTGTGTCTACTTGTTTGCAGACCTAGAATTTTTTGAAAGGTTTGAGTCCAAATAAAATCAGCCTTTTCATGGCTGAATCTTGTCAACCCTTAGGCAAGAGATGTAACAGGTTGACAATGGGGACACTGAAACCAGAAGTGGAATTAGTAGCTACACCATGGGACTTGCCTCAGGGAATCTTTCCCAGTGAACAGAAGACAAAACTCAAAAGGAACCACAAACAGTAGCTTCTGAAAGTTTGTGGCTAGACAAATAGAATTTGCAAAAACCTTTCATGCCTTGAGGACACAATAAATAAACTTCTAATGAGCCAGTGCTGGTTTGTGAACTTAGACCTAGCCCAGGCTGATTTTGAGTGTGTTTAAATTTTAAGGTGAACTTTTTACATAACAGTACTTAAAGGGACATTAATCATAGATGTGACCTCAACAGTCATGTAGTCCGGTCCACTGCACTCAAGGCAGGACTATGTAATAACTAGACCAACCCTGACAGGTGTTTGTCTAATCTGTTTACATTAATCTGTTTACCTATTTACATTAATTCTTATGGGGAAATTGGATTCATGTAACATTGTTTTGCTTAAAGTAGCATTTTTCAGGAACATAACTGCAAAGTTAAGCAAGGAGTTACTACATGCAGTTGGTTGTTCTTTCCTAAGTGGAGTACTTTGCATTTGTCCTCGTTGAATTTCATCCTATTTACTTCAGACCATTTCTGCAGTTTGTCCCAATCATTTTGAATTTTAATCCTATCCTCCAGAGCACTTGCAACCTCTCCCAGCTTAGTATTGTCTGCAAACTTTATAAGTATACTCTCCATGCCATTATCTAAATTATTCATGAAGCTATTGAACAGAACCGGACCCAAGACCCGTCCCTGCGGAACCCCATTCAATATGCCCTTCCAGCTTTACTTTGAACCCCTGATTACTCTGGGAATGGTTTTCCAGCCAGTTATACACGCACCTTATAGTAGCTCCATCTAGGCTATATTTCCTAGTTTGTTTATGAGAAGGTCAGGCTAGACAGTATCAAAAGCCTTACTAAAGTCAAGATATACCACATCTACTGCTTCCCTCCATATGCAAGGTTTGTTACCCTGTCAAAGAGAGCTATTAGGTTGGTTTGACCTGATTTGTTCTTGACAAATCCATATTGACTGTTATTTATCACCTTATTTTCTTTTAGGCATTTGCAAATTGATTGCTTGATTATTTGCTCCATTATCTTTCTGGGTACTGAAGTTAAGATGACTGGTCTGTAATTCCCCGGGTTGTCCTTATTCCCCTTTTTTATAGATTGGCACTATATTTGCCCTTTTCCAGTCCTCTGGAATCTCTCCCGTCTTCCATGAGTTTTCCAAGATAATTGCTAATGTCTCAGATTTCTCCTCAGTTAGCTCCTTGAGTATTCTAGAATGTATTTCATCAGGCCCTGCCAACTTGAAGACATCTAACATGTCCAAGTAATTTTTAATTTCTGCTTTCCCTATTTCAGCCTCATTTTCACTGGTGATTACTATGTTAGATGTCCAATTGCTACTAACCCTTTTGGTGAAAACAGAAACAGAGAGAGAACAGTGGGTATTACTACAGCTTTTAGCCAGTGTTCCCCAGGCACACTCATCCTGGCACTCTCCAGAAGTGTGCAGAGCACTGCTCCCCAGTGTGGGGTAGAAAAATCGAGCTTATAATAGGAAGCTAAGGTAACATCAACCTCAGAACAGCTTCTGCCACTTGAGTACTTTTTAGTATATTGAATTTCAACAAAATCAAGGCAGTGCTTTATTCAGGGCTCTTGTAAGGACATAGGACTGGAAGGGATCTCCTTGGTCATCAAGTCCAATCCCCTGCTATCACAGGCAATCCCATTCAAAAACTTATCAAGCTTCATCTTAAAACTAGTTAGGTTGTTTGCCCCCACAACTCCTATTGGCTGTTCCAGAACCTCACTCCTCTGAGGGTTAGAAACTTTCTGATTTCCAACGTATGCATCCGTGCAAGGGTATAAGGGTGTGTAAGTCTCCTCTTTGCTTCTTTACCCAGGCTGCATACAATGCGAGTAGTAGTGCAGGGAGGAGTGCAATCTCCATGTGATTGCTACTCCCCCACCTACCCATGTGGGTAGGGAGTGGGTGGAGCCCTAGTATTCTAGTTAGACATCACAGTCAGTACATCTGCAGTAATCTCCATCAAGTGTAGGGCTGGCACAGATTACTGCACTTGACTTTGAAGGAAGGGGGTGGGGAACCAGGCACCAGACTGTGACTCTGTGAGACACAGTCTGGGCCCTGGTCTGCTCCTGAGGCAGTTCAACTACACGGGTGGCCCTTGGTCAGGGCTTGTGGCAAAGCCACAATATAGCCCTCAGTTATTTGCTATTACCCATAGCACTGGTTGGAAATTTTCTGATGGCACATTTTTCCATCCAAAAATGCTGATTTGTCAAAAATGAAACATTTTGTCAACATGTATTGATTTTGACAAAATTTCATTTGGAAAAAAAAAATCCAGAATGGAGCATTCTGGTAAGCTTGAGGCATTGTGTTTTGGCCCTCTCAGAATGTAATGCTTCAATTTTTTCATTTTGAAACTACTTTTTGCTTCAGACTTTTTAAAAAATTGGGTTTTATAGAAGAAAATCTAAATTGGAAAAAAAATGCATTGACTTTATCAAAGCAAAACATTTTGATTGACCTGAAACTATTTCTGTGGGTGGTGGGGCTAAATTTCATAATTTTGCCGGAAACTGCAACAATATTTGGTTCTCTTTTATTTTGGAAAGGAAACATTTTGAAATTGGAGTTTCCCACTAAATGGAAAATCTAGTTTGGGCCCATTATTCATTTTATTATTACTGATATATTTCTGTGGCAGTAATTAAGTCATTAATATTGTGGCTCAAATTTTGTTCATGAGTTTAGGCCAAATGTACTTTCTCACAGGAGAAGTGCCACTGAAGTGAACGTGACTAAAGCCCATAATGTCTGGTTCATAACCAAATATTTTACACAGTGACATAGACCAAGGCCTGAACATGGGGTCATATGATACCATCAGTTTTTACGCCAAAGTCCCCATTCCTTTCAATGGAAGTTCTAGTTAAAATTTGATAAGGTGAGATAGCTGTAGCAAATAATATCCTCTCTTTTTATTGTTTCCTCTTGTTCAGATATAAAAGCCTATAAACAGACTAAATACTAATGTACTTACAGGACTTTTACTTGGAAGCAGAAAAAAATGTAGTGTTCAGGTTTGAGTATTGGCCATGTTCCACGTTAAATAATCTGCTAAAGTCATTATGGGATTTGAGATTGAGTATTATACCGGCCCTTTGAGTGGGTGAGGATTTTTTTTAAGGAAAATTGTCTAAAAATTATAAAAATAACAATGTTACTTTAGAATGTCCAGGAATGGTCACAATCTTACTGAGACGCCAATATCATCATCTCTCTCCAAATTTAAAGGTCATCTTCTACTGCCCTTAAATTGACCCCTGACAGGATACAGCAAGGTAGTACTGAACTTGTGTAAGCATGGCAGTCTATCCTTAAATGATTATTCTGTCTCCTCTCCCCACATCCCCTCCATTCTTCCAAGCCAGTACATTCTTTGGATGTGGTTCTCCTCTTACACTGGTATAACTATCTTTATTTCAGTAGTTCTAACCTGAGTTTCATCAGAGTTAGTGAGAGGAGAGTCGGGCCCTTTGCCTGCCTACTTATCCTTCATCCAGTCATTAAGGTCTTCTCTGGTCTGAGGAGGATATCTGAAAGGCCACAGGATGTATGCTTTCAAGTAGCTGGGCATGTCTCCAGTTGGGTACAGTACACCTCTGCTTGATATGCAATGCTGATATTATTCTTGGAAACCAGGATCTGCACATGGTTGTTTGTAGTCAAACATTGCAGCTAATAAAAAACCTGGGGTGGGCGGGTCACTCAGGGCCAAATCCTGAAATCCTTCTCAGATTTTACTCAGTCACCAATCAGACTCCCAGGGACATAATTAGAAAAACCATGAAATCAGTGCAAGTTTACCTGAATAAGAAGTGAGGGAGGACTTCAATATTTGATACTTGATCATTAATATTAGGCCACAGTGGGCCCACGGGAATGTATCTGTCCTGCACCCAGAACCATTTCTCACTTCCTACCAGTCTGTGGAGAGCTGCCTGCAGGGTTGGAACCCATTGGTTGGGTCAAGTATTGGCTAAGCTAAGTGGAAAGAGTGGGTGGGCTAAGGAGAGTGGGGGAATGCACACCATCCCTTCTCTGGTCCTGCAGTACTTACCTGGAAAAGGTAACACAGCTTGGGAAGGCTGTTGGCAGAGGGAGTCCTTGGTAGTGCAGTTTCATTAGAGAAACAGTGCCATAGAACAAAAGGGGAAGAGGGAAGCTGGGGGAAGAGGGCCTCCATGTGGATGGTCCTGATATGAGAAATGATCTTTTTTTACAACTCTGATATACCCTGTGTTCTCTAACTATTATAACATTGTACATTTATATACACCCTCATCCCACCGGATCACAAAGTGCCTCCCAAACCACGTACATAAATCATCACTGAACTGTAGGCACTTCAGGGACTGGAACATCAGGCAGCTGGTGCACAGCAAACTGCACCGCTGGGCTGAGTGAGGGAAATTCAGCTGCCATTTATGAAGTTTTCTGGCTGTGAAGCTGTAGGCCGTTGATCTTTCTTTCACTTTGCTGTACAGATAATTTCAGTATTTCTGCAGGCATCTGGTGCAGTTGGGGATGGTAAGTGTGTGTACAGGAAGGCAGTGTAACCTAATGGGCAGAGACTCAGCTCTGCTATTGAACTGCTGGGCAAACATGGCCAAATCACTTCCCTTCTGTCTGCCTCAGTTTCCCCATCTGTAAAATGGGGATAATGATACTGATCTCCTTTGTAAAGCACTTTGAGTGCTAGTGATGGAAAGTGCTATACATGAGAGCTAGATATTATTATTACTGATGTTTTTTCCCTGCAGATATGTGGCTGCATTATTCTGGGGGTCTCTATCTGGTTGCGTGTAAGCAAATCTGCTCAAGAGGTAAATGTATTCTGTCCTACAAAAAACATTTTTTCACCCTAAAATGCTAAAGCACTGTGTCAGCTAATAAACACAGTCATTTTCCACAGTAATTTTCCTGAGCCTGCTAGCCTTTCAGTGAGGTGACTGTTGTGTGTATATAATAACCAAATTATGATCTCTAACATTAAATAAGAGGGATCAGTCAGGTGGTCAGATGTAATGAATGGTACAATTGCAGAGGTATGTGTGCCGTGAGCTTTTCTTTATGGTACTACTACTATATATGTTTACAGTGTTGGTGGCAAAGCTGCTTAGATTTCTGTTGTGTGACATAGTCCTGTTCTTGCTCGCATTGAAGTCACAGGGAACTAGGCCATTGATTTCAATGTGGGAGAAAGGTCAGTACCCACATAACAAATAGTCTCCTCAAAAGTCAGTCCAAATTTTTTTAGAAAAAGTAGTACACTCAGGAACCCTTTTGAATTTTCCAGTGAATTTTCTGCTTTCTAACCCTTCCTCAAAAGTGGGATGTCTATTACCTGAGCAATTTTAGCCTTTACATATAAGCAAATATTTTCCCTATGTTTCCAATGGAACTGTAAAAATGTGAGCCCTGACCCTGTAACCCTTTTTACTGCATGAATAAGGATTTGCAGTAAAGGGCCCTAAGGTAGCCAAATCAGGAAGTCCTTATGAAGGGTTAAATTGTCCTTTCCTGCAGAAATCCTGCTGGAGATGAGAGGAGAGGAAAACTGCTCGAGGTCCCCTTCATGGAGTTTATCTGGATCAGTCCACTGGATTTTCACCTACCACCTTCCCTCCTTACAAAATAAGCAGGAAGTCCACCCTCCATGGTCTAAGGTTCCTGAGGAATCTACCAGAGACAAAGGCCTTCTGTGTGGAGGCCCTTTGCTTCTTCAGTGGTTCTGGGGCCCCCTGCAACTTACTGTCAATGGTCCCTGACAGCAGAGTTCCATTGGAGTCACACTCTGACAGCGACTCTTCCATCTGCCACTGGTCAGGAATCTCCCTTAGTGGGAGGCTGGTTCGATAGCACGGTGGGGGTTAGTGGAATAGTAGGCGCTCTGAGCTTTTAAGAGTTACTATATTGATTGGGGGGTGGTGGTGAAACATCCAGCTCCAAACTGTTGAGAAACATAACTCTTTTCCTCAGTGCATGAATCTGGGCCAGAGGGAGATAAATGGGTTTGAGACTTTGTGAGTAATTTTGTTCTCAAAATGCTTCTTGACTGATTCCAGAAGTGAAAAAAAATGGCTATCCATTTTGGAAACAATTTTTGCGATTTCCAGGTTAATTTTATAGGGCTGATTAAAGTGCCAAGATATTTGATTGCCAGTCTGTTGCCATACCATGAGTCAGGGCACTTTTCCCATCAATCAAGAACAATATGTCTTTGATCAACATTTTCACATTTACAATTAAAAAAAAACAAAACAAAAAAACAAACAAATCCCAGATGTTGGCGTCCTACCTCTGGTGGCTGGCTGTGTTGCAGCCAGTCAATCTCAGAGTGAACTCCCACCTTTGCCAGAGTGTGGACATGTTATAGAGTCCCCTGGTACAATGAAATATGGCCATATTTTATATAAAGTCATGGGTGGGGGGGAAGTGGAGAGCTTTGAGCTTCTTTATTACATAAGAGGATAGAAGACAAGTTCTAGTTTCGAATCTCCCAGTCTTCCACAGAGGTTCAAGTTGCCACACGTCTTATTGACTTTATACAGTACATTTCCCCAAATGGCCTTGTATACCTGGAACACCTTAATCACAGCTGTGCTCTACAAGGCCACGAGTCAGGAAAGCATTTCTATTCAGGACAGTATTTAAGTGTGTACCTAAGTGCTTTCCTGAATTGGATCCCTAGTTCTAAATAGCTGAACCCCTTCAGTTGCTGCAGAATTAAGAGTTAGAGACCAAATCTTGAAGTCCTTACACACTATTTTCAGTCTTCACTCAGGCAAAGTTCCCATTCAAAGTCAATATGCATTTTGTCTATTTTACTGAGTAACCATTTCAGGATTTGGCTGTAGATGAATACAGCTCTCTGACAGTAAATAGGAGGTTTATTTCACTTGGAAAAGTAAAGCACCCTGCATTCCTAAAATTATACTAGTCTATATGCACCTTCACTGTTTCCATCAGAAGATAAATGTGACAACTTCCAGACATTGTTACTAATCTTGGCAACAGTGAGGAAAATATTCTTTGAAGGTTTCTCCCAATGTTGGCCTACGGCCCTGCTCATGCCCAATGGGAACTGAATAAATTGATATTTAATTATATTGAATTATAGGAATTGTTTGCTTAAATATGACACACATCAAAATACAGACACCATCCCTTAGAGTAATACTGCAGAACCAGTTTAAAACAAAGAGAAGCCTTGGAAAAATGTATCTGACCTTGCCCTCTCGTGTATCCAGTACTATTCTGAATAGTGCTCTCATGGGAAGTGCAATGGAGTAAGTGAGTAAATTTCTGGGATTGTCATGAAGAACTCTTTTTTCCCCCCAACACTAGATTAATAACAAAGAACTTTTCCAGGTAATAATTTTTTTCTACATAAAGTAGAAACAAATATTTATTGGCTGAAAACAGAACAAAACATATTTAAGACAAAAGACCTTTGTTTATTCACTAAGGGTGAAATTCACTGCTGTGCAGAGAGCCAGCACAAAGACAATGGACTGCCAATTCCTACTTAAACTCTCAAAATAGGGCTGAAATGAGTGCATAGGCCTTAGGTGTGTCCTCTGCTCAGGAGAGAACATCACCCTGATTGATTAATCCATACATAACAGTTCTCTATCCTCAACTACAAAGTCACCCTCTTTTTTGGGGGGTGGGGTGGGTAAGAAGAGGTAGATCAGGTTATCTAACAAATTACCCTTCTTCTAGAAAGGGTTTTCTTACAACTGACTTTTTGTTTCTCTCTCTACAGGATATCCATTTAGATAGTAGCCTGTTTTCAGCTGTTGACCTGATGATAGCAGTGGGATCCATCATTATGGTCCTTGGTTTCCTGGGTTGCTGTGGTGCAATGAAGGAAAGTCAATGCATGCTGATCTTGGTAGGGTCATGAAAAGAAAAACCTTTGTCTAAACTTTTCAAGCTGAAGTTAGGGCTGGTGGAAAAGTTCCTTGCAAATGAGACTAATTGTAATCTGGCGCAATTCTGTTTGATCAAATGATTACTTGTATTAACTGTTTGGACCCATTCCACGCAGTGCATGGTGGGATGCCTCTCACTGTCTGACAAAGGCAACTTCCATAAGCAGGGTTGGGAGGGTTTCAAAAAACATTAGGCCATATTGTGACTGCTTAGTGGCCTTCCATGATAGCAATCCCTTCACTCTTGGAACTGCTAACTTCTTCAACCCCAGGAAGAAGTTATCCCAAAGGACAGTTTACACAGAGCAGGGCTGGTGTACGGGTATAGCTGCCAAGTGTCATGCATCTGGTGTGACACTCACATCCTTGCAGCCCTACTGAGATGTTATTGGTTCTGACAGCTGTGGGAATGGGCCTGAGGCTGGTACTGCCTGCCAGGGGCACCGTGGGCACTCTGCCTCCCATCGCCCTTTTCCCTCTTCTGGATCCCAGAGGGGAAGGAGCAGTTAGTGGGAACAGAAGGTGAGGGGGACCCAGTACTGGGTCCAGAAAGCCCCTAGCCCGCTCCCAGCTTTCTCCCCAACCAACTCCCACTCAGCTTCCCCCTGCCAATCTTCTCCCAGCTTCCCACCACTGTCACCTTCCACCCAGTCGCCTCAGACAGCCCCCAGGTCACACCTGACTGCCCCCAACCTGCAGCTTGCCTTACCCAGCACCAAGCCATCTACCCAGCATCCTTAACCACAGCTGCTAAGTACTATGCAGCTCTACACTTTACCCCACACTGCTTGGAGTGCAAGTATAGTCCCCACAAATTGAAGATTATGGGATTGGTTTGTCCAAATATGCAAATTAGTTCATTACATCATTTGCATAAAATGTCACACATGGAGCTGCACAAAACATTTGTACTGGGGAGGGCAGCAATCTGTACCATGCCAACGGATAGAGCACAATATGCAGCCCCTGTGTGAACTTAGCAGTCTTCAGATAGACTGTGCCTGCCTGAGACATAATAGCTCCCGATGCTCCTCCTGGAAGAGTGAAATACCACATCACCCCTTATGCTGGCCCAGGGCATTTGTGTACAGAAAAAGGCCAAATTTTGTCTCAAACTGAGTTAGGATGAATACTCTGATTAGCTCTAAGCACGATGTAAATTTACTCTGCCAAAGTTTCCATTCATGTAAATAATAATTTGCCACCAAGCTGGAAGAAATGATCTTTTGCTGGTCAAAAGTATTAACTTTTCCCTTCTTTGTTTTCTTGCTAGTTTTTTATTGGACTCCTTTTGATCCTGATCCTTCAGATCGTAGCAGGTATTTTGGGAGCAGTGTATAAGTCTCAGGTACTGTATGGTTCAATCACATTTGCTGAGTTCTTTGCAATATTTTACATAGAATATGAACTATTACAATATAATATCACTTGGATTTCCAGATAGAAACAACACTTAACAAGACTCTCTTCGAGGAGGCAAAGCAGTTGCAAGGCGTCACTTCGGATTCTCAAGTATTTCAAGAGAAGTTTCAGAAGTTTGAGAAAATGGTAACTGAAGACAGGTGTTATCTTTTTAGTCTGTTGCATCTGATGCAGAGTTAATCCTTGTTTTATCACTACACTGCCACAAAGTTGAATATCACCCTTCTGAAAAAGCATAAACTGCCCTAAATGCAGCTGGAAAACTGTACAGGGGGATTCTATTCTCCATGTGTGGCTTGGAGTTCTTCCCTGTGGCGATTTCCCTGCAGCGACATTCATGTAAGAATTGGGGGTAGCAGTTTAGCACAGAGATGACCCGTACCCGATCTCCCGCCGATAGAGGGTGGCGGAGTTGGGGGGAGGCAGAGTGAGGGCAGAGGCTTCAGCAGATGCTACTGAGCATGTGAAGTCCATGTGAGCATGCTTAGTACAAGCCAAGCAGCAAATCTGGGGAGACACATGACCAGTGGTGAGCTGGAGCCAGTTCACACCGGTTCGCTAGAACTGGTTGTTAAATTTAGAAGCCCTTTTAGAACCGGTTGTTCCGTGAGGGACAACTGGTTCTAAAAGGGCTTCTAAATTTAACCGGCCAAAAGTGACGCGTTAGGTGCTGACTCCATGGGTGCTCCAGCCCTGGAGCACCCAAGGGAAAAATTTGGTGGGTGCAGAGCACCTACTGGCAGCTCCCCACCCCACCCCCGGCCCTAGCTCACCTCTGCTCCGCCTCCACCTCCTCCCCTAAACGCACCGCCCCGCTCTGCTTCTCCACCCCTCCAGGCTTCCCGCGAATCAGCTGTTCATGCGGTAAGCCGGGGCGGGCGGAGAAGCAGGCCGCAGCTTCCCACTGAGGCCCAGGGAGGCGGAGATGAGCTCGGGGGGGGCAGGGCGCGAGGAGGGCCGCCCGCGCCGCAACAAGTAACCCAGGGTGGGGGGGCGTGCAGGGGAACGCTCCCTGCCCCAGCTCACCTCCGCCACCCTTGCCCTGAGCGGGAAGCTGCGGCCTGCTTCTCAGCCCTCCCCGGCTTCCCGCCGAACAGCTGATTCACGGGAAGCCAGCGGTGATGGGGGGGTGCGGAGCAGCAGAGCGGGGCGGTGGGTTCAGGGGAGAAGGTGGAGCGGAGGTGAGCTGGGGCCAGGCGCGGGGCGAGGAGGTGCCAGTGGGGTTTCTGCACCCACCAAATTTTCCCCGTGGGAGCTCCAGCCCCGGAGCACCCAGGGAGTTGGTGCCTAAGGCGCCATTTTTGATGTGATCAGTGGGGGGAGCAGCCGCTCCCCCTGCTCCCCCCTAGCTACGCTCCCCCGCCCCTAGAAGCCAGAGGGACCTGCCGGATGGTTCCTTGGAGCTGCCCCAGGTAAGCACTACTGGGACTCCCCACGTCACACCCCGGCAGGTGCCTCTGACTCTTAGGGTGGGATGGGCACCCACTACGGTAGCCCACAAGACCCTTCTGCCCGGTTCTGGGGGCAGTCAGGGGACAGGGAAGGGGGTGGATGGGGCAGGGGTCTTGGGGGTGGGGCGTCCAAGGAACACGGGGGGGTTGGATGGGGCAGGAGTCCTGGGGGGCAGGGGTGGGCAACAACCCCCTCGTGGGGTGAGGGGGGAACCCGTTGTTAAGATTTTGGCAGCTCATCACTGCACATGACCCTACTTGCCCTGCCCCACACGTCGTCTCTTGTTTAGAATATTCACTGGATCCACCACTATGCAATTTCCCCATGCCCAGCGCGCGCCCCCCCCCCCCACCACCCTGCACATAGGGTCCAAGCCACTGACTAGGGGCTTACATATGAGTCATCCTTTAACTTTCTGAAAGTCTCTTTCTAGAGGAACATTTTGAGGAGGTTTGATATCTCTGTCTTTATCCCACTCTCTTTATTGTATTATCTAAGTACCTGCATGTTGTCAGAGCACAAAGCATTTTTGATATATGAGCATTTGAAGAAAAGAGAGGGTTTGGTAGTTATCTCATTTCTTTTTTTAGGAATATCATATTTGCTTGTATAGAAATTCCAACTTTGTTCTATTCATTTGTTTTCTCTCAGAACTACTGAGCTATATTTTAGAAGGTTTTATGGTTGACTCATTTACTACAACTATTTGAACTTCAAAGTTCCATGTAAAGTTTGTAAATCACTAAAGGACCATGTGAGTATAAAGTCTGGATATTATGTATCTAAGATCCATAAATTAAATTGCCTGTTTCAAAAAACCTAAGTTGGAACAAAATAAACCAAATAACTTTGGTTCAAAGATTACAAACTCTGCCCTGTGCCTACAGATACTGTAAATTTCTTCATCCAAACACCCTGACTCAAGAAAATTTGAAGCACCCAGCAGTTCTTGTAAGTAACATAGAAAGCCATGAATAAAAAGCTTTCAAGGTCTTCACATGCTGCCAAGAGAATTTACAAGGTCTGTAGACTCACCTGTTCCTTGAAAGGTCTCCAGCCCCTTCCTGAGGCCCATGTAAGCTCTGCACTTGTTGTACCACTATTGAGCTTACAAGAGTGCAGATTTTATCTATTGAGTTTAGAAGGCCCAGAGGTATTGTCTTTCTTTTGCAGGGTCTGCATACTCATTCCGTTGATTTTGTAAGCTTTATTCTTACTGCTATGGAAAGTACAGGGTCTGCAGCCTATAACCAAATACAGACAATTATAGAGATACCTGAACCAAGCCTCTGAATTTGAGCATATCCAATCTTTGATTCATAGATTCCAAAACCAGAAGGGACCATTGTGATTATCTGATCTCCTGTGTAATACAGGCCATATAACTTCCCCAAAATAATTCCTAAAGCAATCTTGACTTAAAATTGTCAGTGATGAAGAATCCACCACGACCCTTTGTAAATTGTTCCAATGGTTAATTACCTTCACTGTCAAAAATTTATATTTATTTCCAGTCTTAATTTGTCTAGATTCCAGCCACTGGATCATGGTATACCTTTTTCTAGATTGAGGAGCCCATTAGTAAATATTTGTTTCCCATATAGCTACTTACAAGAGTTGTTATAATCCTGGGATGCACAAACTAGGGAATCTCAAGTAGAAAGACAGAGGTTATTTTTGTATTTGTATTCTGTATTTGGAACTGGTGTGACTACTGCTAGAATACTGTGCCCAGTTCTTGTGCCCACAATTAAAGAAGAGTATTGATAAAGTGGAGATGGTTCAGAGAAGAGCCACAAGAATGATTAATGCTTTAGAAAATATGCCTTATAGTGACAGACTCAAAGAGCTCAATCTATTTAGTTTAACAAAAAGAAGGTTAAGGGGTGACTTGATTACAGTCTAATAGTATCTTGAATTTGGATCCAGATCTAAAATTTGTCACTCTGAATAAAGTGAAAGACTAAATCCCTAGATTCAAACACTACTCAAAGTCAGGGAAAGTCAGATAAAGAACCAAACTTTGCATCTTGGAGCTGTCTCTATTGACCATTCTGAATACCTCATATAATGCCAGGTTTGTTGACTGCGGTGCCAGTGGACCTTATCTGCTCTGGAGAAAACAGACCTGATTCACATCTATGATTCTTGATTCACAGCAATGGGGACACGAGGGGTGCAATTTGAAACCCCCCGTGCTCAAATGAGGATTCACCCTAGGCTAGATTGTGATTCTGTCACCACCCTCTAGCTTTAAACTCTATCTATGACTCCATAGAACTTTGATTGGAATTTACCTGTGTAAGGACTCAATAACTAATAAAAGACCTTAGAATCTGGCCAGTGCTGGGAATAAAATATAAATAACATTTTCATTTTCTTCTTAAAAATACTAAAGAAATTCCCAATATAAAAAGTGCCTCACCTTCGCTCAAACGCTGTGGTTATTCTCTGTAGGTGAAGCACTTATCTGTAGCATTTGCATTGCTTTAGACTGGAAATCATTGTTCAGTTTCTCATTTAAGTGATGCCTGAAATGTCTCAATATTTTTCTATGCCCTTCAGAAAAACTTTCTTTCCAACACAAACATGATACAGGAGGATGGAAGTTAAAGTACTTTGTTTTAGCTCAAATGTTTTTATTTCTTCTAAATACTAGACAAAAGAAGGAGCTTGTAAAGGGGCCCTCAGTGGGCCAAGGAGCCTAGCGGTTAGCACTTATTCGGTCATGGGGCAGTGGTAGGAGAGTCTGGGCTCACCCACTCCACTGGGCTCTGATCCAGGGCCCTAGGAGCAGTGATGCTGGAACTGGGGGAGAGGCAAGGGGACCATGGCCTCCCAATTTATAACATGGGTGTAGTTTGGGGGCCTCATTGACCCTCCCCCCAACTGCAAGTCTTGGCAAGCACCGAGCGGTGGCAGCAGGGGCTATGCTTTATGGTGGGGGGAACTGATAAGGCGATCATCTCCCCTGCTGTCAAGCATAGCCCCTGCCAGTGGTATCAGCCTCTTCCCAGAGGGGATGAGGCTGAGGTGGGCCTCAGCGCCCCCTTGCCTAGAGGCCCAACCCACTGCTCCTCCTCTTCCCTCTGAGGTCCTGTCCCCTGGCCAGGCCGGAAGCAGAGCCGGGCCATGGTAAGAGCTGCCCAGGGAGCCCGGGCTGCTGTGGGGAGCCCCAAACCTTTCAGTAGAGTGCCCAAGGGGTCAGGGACATAGGCTAGGGGCTGTTTTCAGGCACCCTGACCCCCACCCAGGGCAGGTGGAGGGTCTGGGGCTCCCCACAGCACCCCGGGCTCCCTGGGCAGCTCTTACCACAGCCCAGCTCTGGATTCTGGCCTGGCCAGGGAGTTGGATCTCAGAGGGAAAGAGGAGGAGCAGGGTCAGGGCCACATGGGAAGAGGAGGGGGGGCCCTTGTGGCCTTCCCACTTATACTGAGGTTCTGGCACTCTTGCCTAGGAGGGTCACCAGACTTTCCCTGGGTCTCTTTCTAACACAGTTTCCTTCCCTTAGCTTCTGATCCCAGATAAGAGGAAAAGAAAAAGGAAACCAAAACTGCCAGCCCCAGCTGGGCTGTGCCTACAGCACTGTGCCTTCAGGGAGGCTTCTCCAGCCCCTTTTGGGAGGAGCCTTCAGGGCAGGTCTGCATTCTTCCTCAGCCTCCCCTTTCTGAGCTGGGTTGCTCCCTTTTCAACCCTGTCTGCAGCTGGAGCATGCTCTGCAGGATTGGAGGGGAAGGCCTACCTGGGCCCAATCTAGTCGTTTAACCTCTTCTGTCCCAGTGTGGGATTTGTATACTCTATCACAGAGCTATGTATCACACACCGTTTAGCAATGTTAATTGAAATTTGACATCTTATTTAAAATAAATGATGATGGATCCAAGCACAGCTGGAATGATGACATAATGGGTTTATGGGAGAAAGCAAACATTGTATAAAGACTTTATTAAGGAGGATTCAAAACAAAGAATGATAACATTATAACAAGCTTTGCTAGTCCTAACCCTCCCTTCCTTCTCCAGTCTGGGATCTTCACTTTACAGGTCTCTAATGAGGCAATAACTCAGAGCTGGCAGACTCCTGCGCCAGGGGAGAGACCGCGCCCAGCATTAAAAGCCTCCCTATCTAAGGGAAGTTCTCTCCGTATCTGGCTGCACTCCCTATTCAAACAAGCTATGGCAGCAACCTAGATATGCAATCTGTATAATCTTTTCAGCACTCAAAGAATGACAGATACTATTTTGTCATGACAAATGTCACCCAGTGACAGCACCACCAGTGAGATAAGACGCTTTGCTTCCAAGCCATTGGTTCCAAACTGAAGAGGTTTTGAAGGAAAGTTGCTACTCCAACCTTTACTATTTTAAAATCATCCACCGGTCTGTAGTGGCAAATTTACTCCTGGGATAAGGGAACCAGTCAGGGACTATGTCAGTCATAAAGAAAAATGACCATATCTTATGGAACATTCACCATGTGTTGCTTATTTGAAATATTTTCTTCCTTACTACAAAGTCATGTAATGCTATATTTTATTGTAAAAGAGAGGGAAATAAAATGAGATAAAAGAGAGGTTCTTCTGCGGGTTTATGTCTAGGCTCATATCCATGCATGCCTAACACCAAAAGGTGGAACATTCAAGATGGGTCTGATCCTGAAAGATGCCTCCTGAGAAGTGCAGAATATTTTCAACTCCCATTTACACCAGGGGACAGGCCGCTCACCACAGAGCAGCTGGTGCTCAGAACCATTCATTCTTGTTATGCCTGGGTGTGCATTGCTTGGTCCATAGGAGCACATGACTTTAGGGGATGAGCTTGAGGGCTCTTCTTCTGAACACTGCCAGGGATGCTAGTGGAATGGTAGCCAGAAACAGTGTTTAGACAGCTTTTGCTGCCCCCTCCCATTGCTGACCCAGCTCGCTGCTTATGATATCATAGACAGCCCCCAGGAGGGGTGAGGAGTCTCTCTGGAAAAAGTAGAGGTAGAGCCATAGTGGCTCTGGTTTTTAGTAGATCACGATTGTTTTATTATGTCCCATGGCCTTTGCATCTCTACAAGATGAGTGGTTCCAGCTGCCCTTTAAAACAGAGAAGAGCTAAAGCCAGAACTTTATGTTGCCCTGCTTCCACCCCTGCACTTTGATGGTTTGGATAAAATAGAACCTGAATCAAAACCACACCTGGTTTAGGTTTTTAAACCCAAACCAAATCCATAGCCTCTCTGGCCCATGGCTAGGTTCACAGGCTACCCATCCATTGAGGGGGTTATTTGTCTAGCTGTCTCATTTTTATATGCCTGTATTATCTTTTTCCAGGTTGGCTTTTTTTCACATGTGAAATACTTTGGCTATGTCTAACATACATATATAAAATGCAGGGAAAAAAACATAATTCTGAAAACATCCAACATTATTACAGGCTATGTTGTGGCACATGCAGTCATTAATCCAAAGCCATGTTACTGATTCTTTCTTATTGTATATTGGAAATCTGTTCCTTCTTCATCCTCTTTATTTATTGACTACAATTCACCTGCCATTCTGATTATTGATAGAAGACATGGATACATGTACGCAAAGGGCCTCTTAGATGTGCAATGGCTTGGTAAGGTTTGCAAGTGTGAAACAGATTTGTGTGACAAAAAAACAAACGGGATGTTAGGAATTGTTAAAAAAGGGATAGAGAATAAGATGGAGAAGATCTTATTGCCTTTATATAAATCCATCGTACGCCCACATCTTGAATACTGCGTACAGATGTGGTCTCCTCATCTCAAAAAAGATATACCGGCATTATAAAAGGTTCAGAAAAGGTCAACTAAAATGATTAGGGGTTTGGAATGATGCCCATATGAGGAGAGATTAGATAGTCTCCTCTTTTCCAAGCTGAAAAGTCCTAGCCTAAGGGGGGATATGATAGAGGTATATAAAATCATGAGTGGGGTGGAGAAAGTGAATAAGAAAAAGTTATTTACTTGTTCCCATAATACAAGAACTAGGGGCCACCAAATGAAATTAATGGGCATCAGGTTTAAAACAAATAAAAGGAAGTTCTTCTTCACACAGCACACAGTCAACCTGTGGAACTCCTTGCCTGAGGAGGTTGTGAAGGCTAGGAGTATAACAGGGTTTAAAAGAGAACTAGATAAATTAATAGACATTAAGTTCATTAATGGCTATTAGCCAGGATAGGTAAGGAATGGTGTCCCTAGCCTCTGTTTGTCAGAGGGTGGAGATGGATGGCAGGAGAGAGATCACTAAATCATTACCTGTTAGGTTCGCTCCCTCTGGGGCACCTGGCATTGGCCACTGTTGGTAGACAGGATACTGGGCTGGATGAACCTTTGGTCTGACTCAGTATAGCCATTCTTATGACTTATTTTCAGTCACCATTCTTCCCTTTCACCCCTCCTTTTCTCCTCTTTTACAGAATCAGTGCTGTGGTTTGGTGAAGGGATATGAAGACTGGGGGAGCAATTTTAATTCTCCTTATGGTAATTTTAAGATCTGTGAATGTGCACAGAAAGACCAAAATACAGATCTCTGCACCGTTTATTCTAACAGAAACATTTATAAAAGGGTAAGTACGATTTTTACATATTTCACTTTCCAAAAAGAGGTTTAGAGCGAGGTTCTGTCTGCTTTGCCTGGTCATTAAAGAGCCCCTGATACTTTTGAAAAGGAAAAGGGTTTGTTCTGTTTTCCTTAGTTAAATTTTCCTCTCCTCCAGTGGTTGTGAAGTACAGCATGCTTTTTGGCTGCTGCCTGCTCCCCCTGCCATATCCGCATTTCCACAGTGTGGTGCAGTGCCCTAAGGACCTCTGCAGCCTGTCTGGGTTCCCAGTTTGTGGTCACCAGTGAGGATTCTGAGTGACAGGAGGCCTTAGCAACATCTCCATATTGCTATAGGGATTACTCACCTCCTCTCTCACCCCAGGCTCAAGATTCCACACAATAAAATAACTACATTGTCAGACATGTTTGCCCAGGATTTGACCCATAGCTTTTAAAGTACTTAAGAATATTTCAGGATGAAAGGCTTCAATGTAAGATACTTTTATTGTTAATCTCTTTTAAAAAGGTTCACACTCAGTTATAGAATCCGCTGGAAGGAAATGCTGCATGTTTTCTGACAGCACACTTGAGGGGCCATTTCCCCCCAGCTGTACCCCTTGGAAAAGCTTTCAGCATTAAATTAGAACAGTAAGACAGGGTGCATGATGACAGGCAGCAAAGAGAGATTCAGACACAAATTGGAGAATGGGCAGCAGGGAACTCAATTAACCTATTTCAAGATTTCATTGCATGGAAATTAGAACTCTGCAAATCCAGAGAAAAATAGTGAAAACAGGCATAAAATGTCTGAATTTTTAGAAAGTTAGTGCTACGACATGTCTGGTTTTGCCATTATCTACATCCACTGTACAGCCAATTTCCATAAATATCAAATTTTGGGGCTAGATTTTTATAAATATTGAAGTTCATGGCCAGATTCTGCCACCCTTATTTATGCTGAGTACTAATTCATTCCTGCAGTAGTGTCACTGAAGGAAATCTGTTTGTGAATAAGGGTATATTCAGCAGGTGTGTAGGGTGGCAGAGTCAAGACCTAACATTCAAAAATACGAAATGGTATGTGCCCCTTTGGCCAAAGTTTAGTCAGGGCCTAAATGGAACCCACAGAATACAAGCATGAAAATATAGATAAATTATTGTGGGTGCAAGACAAATTCCCTGTGCAAACCACCAAATTTTATGGGCAGGGGTGGATATTGGCAGGATCCTTGTGAAGGAAACTCACCATTTTGAGACTTGCTGCAATAGTGAGTCAGAGCTAAATTTAAAGCCTTTTTGAGAGAAAGATAAACATGTTTATCATTGGGGAGGAAATAGGGTGAAAGTCCATCCACATGTTGGGCAGGGGATAGTGGTGGCGGTGGTGCTCACTCCATCCCACATCCAGCCTGAGCCCGTCGAACATGTGAGAAAGTTTGGATTTAAATGTGACTCCATATCCAATTATCCTGCTCTGAGCCTGTAATAAACCTGACCTGGAATAGCAAATGCAAATATCAGTATAATGGGAAATTGACTCACTTCCAGTCCCGAACTTCACAGCTTTGGCCCCTCTCTAATGAAAAGGGATAAGACAGAGAAAATAAGGGTAAATGATATTTTTATTTCATTTTTCATGTGGCAGTATCATAAACCCTAGATACTGAAGCAGTGTCTTTTATTCTGAAACTTTACCCTACGTGTATATTTGGATACTAGATTCATATTTTGGAACACAAAGAGCAGATATTCCTCCCAGAGCACAGGATGGTTGCAGATGTACTCTTTGTCTTTGTAACAAACCCGAGCAAATTAGAACAGCTTCTCTTGCACATGGTGGATTACCTTTTTGGCCAGTGCTATTCCATGCAGCCAATGATTTTAGAGGCTATACTCCTAATGAGCTTGTATTACTCATAATTAATCTTTTCTTTTCTTTCAGCCATGTGGCGTTGTGATAATTGATTTCTTCAAACACCATATGGTCATACTTATGGGGATCGCATTTGGACTGGCATTTATTGAGGTATCAGTATAAACCATTAAAATATTTACTAGATGACAAGCAAAGTGTTGTATTTGAAATGTGCTGGGACTGGGATTAAAATACCTGGATTGCTCAACTATTAAGCAACAATGAATTGGCTTTAACCTCATCCCTAATTGTACTATCATTTAGTATTTAGGTATATTGCAGTAAGGCTCAAGACCTCAGGATCAGGACCCTTCTGTGGTGGGTGCTGTACAAACAGGTTGCATGTCCCACTTCCTGCAAAGAATTTACAGCCTAAAGGCTTAATCTTAATTTTACAATTGGCCCTGAGTGAGATCTGGTACGTAGCAGCAGCATATTGGGGAGAGTCACAGTCCTCTCCCTATTCCCCCCCACTTTCTGGGAGGACAGTAGTTTACTTACTGTGCGTCTGGCCAGTTACTGGTTTCTGACTACGACAGGAGTGAGGTTCTGGAACAGCCTCCCAATAGGGGTAATGGGGCAAACAACATAGCTTTAAAATGGAGTCTGAACAGGATTACATGACAGGTTCTTGTCAGCAGCAGAAATAGAGGGGCCAAAAATACAGAAAGAGATGCTATTCTTGTTCTATTTCTGGCCCAACTGGATAAAGGGAATGGTAGAAATTTCACAAGAGAACCCATCCTTGTGGGATTTCCAGATGAGCTGGAAGTTGGTCTGAACTTTGGGATGCTCATGTGAACCGGATGGTCACCTTGAACCTTCTCAGTTTCAGTCATTACTACTCGCTGGAACCTGAAATTCAACCTTTTTTCTTTTTTTTAAAATTGCTTTAATGGGCCCTGATTTGAAGTCCGCTGAAGTCAACAGACCTTCCAATGGGCTTTGGATCAGGTCCAAAAAAAATGTTATCGACCTTGTCTTTCTAAATACATTGATTTAAGAAAGCTTTGTATTGTCAAGAGTTCAGGTCAGCTACATTATCTCAATTGTAACTAAATTGCAGCCCTCATATAATAGAGAGATTATGATGTGGAATTATTGTTCTGAGGACACAGTTCCCCCATAGAGGAGATTTAAGCAGGTAAAGAGCAGAATATACAATTGGAATGTTCGGGCTGTTTATGTCAATTGTTTCTTCATTTACTGAACAATGACACAACACATTTTCTCTAAAGGAATGAGGGGGAGAAAGTGATGTTATCTAGTTAACCACCTGACTAATGTTAGGTTCTGTCTATGACTAAGAAACATGGGATTTAATTGCTTTGCCTCATTCCATTATTTCACATTTTTTGTATTACTTCTTTGTAGTTTCCCCCCCTGAAATTAGAGGCTTGAGGTAAACACAGAATGACAAAGTGAATTTTGCAGTACTGAATCCATAATTCAGACTGAAAAGGTATTTAAATTGTAGCACTGCTTTGGCAGAGAATTATTCTCCCTGCCCTAAAAGTGGGCAGGAGCTCCAGCCTAAAAAATCCATGTCCAGGAAAGTAATAGTAAGCAGGAAAGACTCAGTACAGCTGAAGTGCTTGATATGACTTGCAACTAACCTCTTACTTAGCATTTTTTATAAGACTGTGTGCTCACCACGCATAGCACACCTTTGTGTCAGGGTGCGATGCTGCACAGGGTACTCGTTTCCAGCACTGCCTACTGACTGTCTGCCTCCCACTGTCTCTTCCAGGCCTCAGCCCTCCAGCCAAGTCACATAAAGTACAAATCCCCTTCAGGGTAACCAAAAGGTCCAAATGAAAATCCAAACATCTGAATAATTCTTCTGCCTCTTGGGCAACTGAAGTCTTCTGTGCCACGTAGAAACCCTACCTCAGAGCTACGCAACCACAGGAGCCTACTCTGTGGGTTTGTCTCCATAGGAAAGTCTTCTCTTCTCTATGGTCTTTCCCTGGATCTTGCCCCCTTTCCAGGGCCTGCCCCCCACAGGGATCAATTCTATCACTGTCGCTTTCCTCAGTCTAACTGCCCGAACCCCTTCCCATAGAGATTCGGAACTCCATACCTCCTCTCTCCTAGGCCTTCTCCACTCAGCTGTGTTTAAGTAATCCTCTGCAGCTGGGGTCAGTCACTCTCACTCCATTACATCCAGCTGGTATCACTAATTGCCCCTATATGGTTAGATCAGGGGCAAGGTTGAGGGTAACTGCTAGGTCAGAAGCCAGGCTGAACTCAGCTTGCCTATGACAGCTGGGTATTATTTCAAGAAGCTACTTATGGTGGATCACTTAGATGACAGTTGCTTCTAGCAGCTCCCATTGGCCTGGAGCGGCGAACTGCAGCCAGTGGGAGCCACAATCAGCCGAACCTGTGGCCACGGCAGGTAAACAAACTGGCCCTGCCCTCCGGGGTTTTCCCTGCACAAGTGGCGGAACAAGTTTGGGAACCACTGGTATATTCTATATGTTCTCCATTGTAAATTTCTTGAAAAAGTTAAACACTATTGTTTAGTTGCTTCATAAATGACTATTTGGATCTTTCCTGTTTTTACTTAACACTTCAAATACTGATAAATTAAGGCCAAAAGGGATCATTATGATCATCTAATTGGTTCTCAACCTATTTACCATTGCGGGCCACATATGTGGCCCGCAATGTGTTATGTGGGCTGCATCAAATGTACCTCCATGGCCCTGAGGATGTCACATGGGCCACAGCTCTGTGCTGATTGGGCTGCAAGTGACCCATGGGCCGCAGGTTAAGAACCACTGAATAATCTGACCTCCTGTATAACCCCAGCCACAGAATTTCACCCAGTAATTCTTGCATCAAAACTTGGCCTTAGTCAGATTTTATTTCAGTCAGCTAGTTCTTTAAGTGATGCAACACTTCTGGCCTGATCAGATTACTGGTAAATTTAAAATATTTGTAATGTGACTATTTAGCACCCAAAATGATAGGGGTGTCTGAGTACATATGCATATAATGTGTGTGTATAGATGTAATATAAAAGCTAGTGAAACACAAGAAAGGTAAAAATAGAAAAGATTAAAGATGTCAAAGAAACTAAAATCTTGGCATACAACAGAGTCTGAGAAGTTATTCCAGTGACTTAGAAAATAAAAATGAATAGCTGCATTTAAAAATCCCACATCTGAAGAAGGGTCTCCCATCAACATGGGTCATCTTTTTTAAACAAAGTTTAAGTTTTCCATTTTCTCTGCAATCTTACCTGTGGTACATACTGATTTCATTAAAATCTCAATACTCTAGAGTCATGCTTCTAATGAAAGGCATTGGAAAAAATCTACTCCTCCACAGATTTATGTAAATCCAAGACATTTGCAAACAAAATGTTTTCACTGTGTATCAATTCTATGCAGGGATTTCCAGGACTGCCAAGTAATACCATAAATATCTTTATTTTCTAGATTGTTGGTTTGGGGTTTTCGATGAGCCTGTACTGTCAGATCCAGAGAAAATGAAACAATGGAAGTGTCAGAACTAGGTCATCAGCCAAATCAAAACTTTTATAGTTAAATTTTGGTTTGCCACATTTAAACAAATACATGTATGTCACAAGCAGCTGTTTTGATAAAAGCAGCAGCCCTGATGAATACAGATTCTTCATGTGAAACAATCTCCTTAAAATTAATGATGTGAATGTGGATTTTTATTTGCAATAAATGTCTGTTTACAACTTTGATGAGCTCATTTTGTGTGTAGATTACTTTGAGTGATGTTGAAATTTTTCATTTACCAGACAATGTGTCTGCACAGTGTTGTGCTAATCACGACAGAGTCCTCGGAAAAATCTGCAAATGACATTGTAATGGTTGGCTGATGCTGTGAATCACATGATTCCAGGAAGTATTTCTTGTGGGGCAGTGTTTCTTTTATAACTAGTATCACAGATCAATTTCGCCCCACGTAAGGTATTATGGAGAAGGTTTGTTATTTTGGGGATTCAATTTTTTCTCAAACAGGAAATATATTATCTCCTTAGGGATGTTTAAATTAGCACCTTGCCAGGTAACATGGACACTGAGAGGTCTCAGTGCTACTTTCCCAAATGAGAAGTCGGATTTAGGGACACGTATTTTACAAGTCTGCATAAAGGGTGATATTCTGGTGCCTATTGAAATCAATGGCAAAACTTGCATTGACTTCAGGGGGCCAGGATTTCATCTAAAGTATCTAAGCAAGGCAGCTGGTTCTGCAGAAGCAGGTAGCCAAGAGAAAAATGGGAAAAGATCAATCTGAATGAATGTACATGAATATACTTGGCATTAAGTAACAGTTTTATAAGGTTATTTAGGTACCTAGAGATGCTGATAAGCACCTGGTGAGATTCTAAAAAGCACCTTGAAATGAATGGGACTGCTAGAGATTGGGCCATAGGCAGTCTGGCCTGCTGGTTAAAGCGAGAGTTTGGCCTACTGGTTAGAGCTGGGTTCTGGGTGAGCAGAGTCCAGGAACAAGCCAAGGGTCAGGGCCAGAGGGACAGAAGCCAAATGCCAGAGCTGGAGGGCAATCAGAGTTGTGGGTCATAGGCTCTGCAGAGGCAGGAACTGAAGGGGAACCAGAGCAGGTTAGGAGCAGGGTCTGGAAGCCTGCGGATACAGGGACTGGAATGGCAGGATACACACTGAGCAGCCAGGAAGCTGCAGCTGCTGCTGTGCTTAAAGCCAGCCAGCTGCCCTTCCTGACCAAACAGGTGATGCAATCAACCAGGTAATGTAGTGCAGGCTAGCTATGCTTGTTGGATTGCCAGGAGACTGACTCTGCTGCAGCCCTAATCCCTGACAGTATCTCCCTCACTACCCTCCTCAAAGGCCATGAGGCCTGGTTTCTCTCAGTAGATGCAGTGAAAAGCGAGCAGGAGGTCTAAGTTATGGACATGTTCTGCAGGTTCCCACAAGCATTCATCAGGGCCATATCCCTTTTAGTCAATTAAGTATTGGAGCCTTCCCTGTAGTCAGCGAGAGTCCAGAATTTGCCAAACCATATATTCTTCCTGACCCTGAATGGTTATTGGTAAGGGCAGGGGAGTGATGCAATATGGGAAGGTATTTTTGGTACGTGGCTTTAACTGGGAGATCTGGAAGATGGGATGGACTTTAAGAGATTCTGGTAACTGTAGCTTGAAGGTTACTATAATAATCCATTTTGTAATCTGAAAGGCCCCCATGTACTGGTGGTCCAGCTTTGCAGATGGGTGAGTAGATCTAAGGTGGCCAGCCAGACCTAATCCCCTACTGAGAAGCTAGGGGCTGGCCAACAGTGCTGATCAGCATATCATTTGTATGCTGCTTTAGCTTCTTCTAACCAGAGTTTAAACTCTTGGTGTATCTGAAGGATGCGAGTGATGAGGTCAGCAATGGTGGTCACTGGAGACTTGGTGGGGAATTTGGGGTGAACGCAAAGATGGAATCCGTAATTAGCGAAAAAATAAGATGTCGGTTGGATGGAGATGTATGTGGCATTATTGTAGGCAAATTCTGTGGGAGGTAAGCAATCATCCTGATGGTAATTAAGAAAGCCACACAGGTCCTGCTCCAGGACCTGACTGACTTGTTTTGTCTGACTGTTGGTGTTTGGGTAGTAAGTGGTCAAGGAACAGGTGTTGATTCCCAGAGGGCACAGGAAATTACCACCAGAAACAGGAAATGAACTGGGATCTCCAGTCAGACACTATGCTCGTTGGTAACCTGTGGAGGCAAAAGATGTTTTCTTCAAAAGGGCAGGCTTGTCTCTTGGGTGATGGGGAGGCCTCCACATGGTATAAATGCACCATTTTAGTAAGAAGGTACACTGTGACTAGAATCATGGTGTGTCCTTGGGAGGGCGGCAGTTCCATGATTAAGTCCATGGCTGAGATGGGGTGGGCAAGGGCTGAAGGAGATCCAGGGGTATCATATGGGTCAGGGGGTTCTTCGTCCAGGAATAGAGATTGCGGGATCTCACATAAGCTGCTATGGAAGTGCACAGGGCTGGCCACCAGAAGCGCCTAGACATCAGGTCGTAGGTCTTGAATCGTGCAAAGTGGCCTGCCAGAGGAGGGTCATGGCAAATAGTCATAGGATTTGGAGCCTGGTTGTGCCCTCAGGCATGGAGATGCTTCCCTTGCAGTAGAAGATTCCATCATGGAGTGTGAACACCAGGCTGGACTGAATATTGGTATCTTCTAGGGCCCAATGCATTTTAATCATGAATGGATCATTGGGCAGCAGAGATCAGATGGAGGTATTGGTTAGGGACTGTGGTATCAGCAATAAAATTCAAAGGTTTCAGGATCATGCACAGGGTTTCCATGCCAGGCTCACAATACTTGTCCTTTTGGGATAATGCATTCACCTTCCCATTCCTTATTCTCGAGTGGTAGTGATCACAAAATTGAAGTGTGTAAAGGAGACCAGTGGGCATGCCACTGGTTCAAATGCTGGGCTGTCTTCAGGAGTTCCAGGTTCTTGTGATTAGTAAGAACTTGGACCGGGAATTTAGTGCCTTCCAGGAGATGCTGCCACTCCTCGAAAGTCACTCTAATGGCCAATAACTCTTTGTCTAAAGTGTCATAATTTTGTTCCAGTGGGATAAGTTTGCACAAATGGAAGGCAAAAGGGTGAAGCTGACCATTGGAGTCAGCCAAATGGGAGAGGATTGCTCCCCACACAAAGTTTGAAGTATTTTCCCCCACTGTAAATGGTTTGGCTGGATCTGAGTGGATCAATATGGTGGATGATATGAATGTGATCAAATGAAGTCTGTGCTTCTGGAGACCAGACAAACAAGGCTGTCTTCTGTAGGAGAGTAGTATTAGGGGCAACCACACTGGAGAGCCCCTTGATAAATCACCTATAGAAAATGGCAAAGCCCAGAAAGCATTGTATTCCATGGATGTCTTTTGGCGCTGCCCAATCTGCGATGGCTGCCACTTTATTTGGGTCCATAGCCAGTCCCTTAGGCGAGATGACATAGCCAAGAAATTCCACTCTGTCCTGGCTGAACTGGCATTTTTCTGGCTTGGCATAGAAGTAGTTCATGTGAAGTCTTTCTAAGATGCTTCATATATGCAGGTCATGATGTACCTGATTCTCCAAAAATAATAAAGATATCATTAAGGAAATAATGATGAATTGATCCAGCATGTCCTGGAAGATGTCATTAATAAAATGATGGAAGGTTGATGGGCCATTGCACAGGCTGACGGACATGAAGAGGTATTTGAAGTGGCCAAACTGAGTGTGGAAGGTGGTCTTTCATTTGTCTCCCTCTCACAGATGCACCAGGTTATAGATCCCATGCAGATCTAGCTTTGTAAAAATTTGGTGGAGTACAGGTGGTCTAGGAGCTCATGAATGAGAGGGAGTAGATAACAGTTTCAAACAGTCACCTTGCTCGATACTCAGTGATCAGTGCTCGATACTCAGTGATCAAGGACCCATCCTTCTTCTTAACAAAGAAAATTGGCGCTCCTGCCAGAGATGTGGCTGGACAGATGAACCAGTTCTGCAGGTTGTCTTGCAGATATGTGAGAAGAGTTTGAAGCTCTGGTTCAGAGAAGGCATATATAAGCCAAAGGGAATCTCAGCTGTGGTGTGGAGGTCGATAGAACAGTCACACCTTTGTCCATTTTCCCTTTGTCAAAAGCATCAGTGAGATCGTGATATTTTAGTGATATCTTGACAGCAGCAGATGGGACAGTGGCAGGCATGTTTAACTGCTGTGAGATCACTTTCTTTGCGTAGGGATTCCTTGGGTTGTGGCATGAGGTGCAGAGAGTACCAATCCTCTTGCTGACTTTTGGGAGACAGGCTTGACTACAAGTGTCATGTGCACAAAGCCAGGGCAGACTGAGCATAACCGCAGAGTGGTGGTGGTGGTGGTAGGGGGCAAAATTAACCCAAACTTGAGAGCTTCCTGATGTCCCTCTAGATAAACAACTCCTAGGAGAATGGTCTGGTGAGCTACTGGGCCTAAGAATAGGACCAACAATCAATGGTTTCCACTAGATCTGGAGAGTTTTTGCACAGGGTAGGAATCCTTTAGGCCTTAGCAAAGTCCCAGCTCACAAAATTGTCCAAGGCCCCCAGTCAACTAGAGCTTCCAGGTGAATCTGAGGCCTCATAGAAAACCAGATCTGCAGTGACAATCAGAGGTGTGTCGGATGCTGATTTGCAGTTGCTGTTGTCCTGACACTGGCATGTGGGAGACAAGAAGTTATAAAGGAGGGAACAGACTGGTCCAGCGCAGGTTCCTTTATCGAGGCTGTGGCCTGATGGCTTCCTTACCCAAAGACCAACCCAGCCTTTGTCAGACATAATGCTGTGAAGTGTCTAGGTCCCGGACAATATAAGCACAGCACCGATGCTTAGTGTCTGTGGTTTTCTGCTTCTGGTACATGCCAGCTGACCTGGTCATATTGCCTGGGTTCCAGGTCCTGAAGTGAACTGCGCAGGTGAAGAGTCACAGTCCAGGGTGTTGGCAGTTTTTGGGGTGCTGAGCAATGCTCATGGCACTGCTCAGTCAGGGGGATGTCAAGTCGAATGAACAAATCAATTAGGTCATCCAGACTGGATGGAGGTTCAGCCCGCACCAACTCCTCTTTAGTGTCTTCATTCTAGCTGGATAAGGTGACACTGTGCTGCCTTGTTCCATTCAGTGTCCACAGACAGAAGGCAGCACTTGGCTGCGTATTTGGCCAGAGGTCGACACCCCTGTCATAGAGCCTGAAGTGTGGTCTTGACAGTTCAGGTGCAGTGAGGGTCAGCAAAGATCAGACATTGCTCGAATAGACTCCTCCAACTGGCCTAGGAGGGGGCTGGACTGTTCCAAGAGGGGAGATGCCCAAGCCAAGGCTTCCCCAGTCAATAAACTAACAATAAGCCCAACCCAGGCCTGGTCAGTAGGGAACAAGTGGGGACATAACAAGAACAGGAGCTGGCACTGGTTCAGGAAACCTCTGACTGTTTTATTTTGGGCTGGGAAAGCAGCGCTCCAGCCCACAACACAATTAGAGATAATTCATTCTTTTATAGTCCTTGCCACATATTGTATCCTATACAGATAAAATAGAGTTTGCTGATATAAGAAAATAACTATAAGCCATGTGCAAAATAACATAGGTATCAATCTCAGCAGGAGGACAGTGTTATGGATACATTCTTAAGTCTTTGAAACGATTAGTTGATGCATGTCAGTAGTTAATGATAAATCATACACACCTGACAGATTTTGTATAGAAACTTGCTGGCCAGCTCAAGCTGAGGCCCTGGGCATAAGTGAAGTTAGGACCAAGTACATGTTCACTTCTTCCACACTAGCCTGCTCTTGATCATACTTATCGGCTGTATCATAGCACTGTCTTCTGCAGTTTGAAAAACAACTTTCAAGTGCATAGACATTTGATATTCCCAGGGAACCATTCTTGCATCAAAATAAGAATACACCCTTTAGACTCTTTGGATGAAATTCTTGCCCAATTGAAGTCAACAGCAAATCTCCTCTTGATTTAATGGGGCCAGGATTTCACCCTTGGAGACGACAGTAATGATAACACTGTGTTCAGGGCTAAGGTGAACATCTTCTGTTATTGATTCATGGGAGCTCGCCAAAATTCCTTTCAGGCTATGATGAATATTTACTCATATAATTCATCCGTTGTGATTATACGTTGCTATGATTCTTAATTGGGATGAATCCCCAGATAGCTTTCAATGGATTATCCATCTGTAGCCAAAATGTTATTGTGGTCATCTTTAAAGGCTTGCCAGTTGCCTTTGGCCTAAATACTACTACTTCAGTATTTGTAAGTGCTCCTTATAGCAAATATGGGGACGGCTGCAGATACTGCTAGGCAGTCTCATCGATTTATCTAAGGCAAAACTAGCCAGACATTAAGTGTGACCACTGTAACATGTAAGAAACAAACAGATTCATGTCAAGGTTCCTCCTCCACTCTGAACGCTAGGGTACAGATGTGGGGACCTGCATGAAAACCTCCTAAGCTTATCTTTACCAGCTTAGGTCAAAAAGTTCCCCAAGGTACAAAATATTCCACCCTTTGTCCTTGGATTGGCTGCTACCACCACCAAACAAATACTGGTTATGGGGAAGAGCTGTTTGGAAACGTCTTTCCCCCCAAATACTTCCCAAAACCTTGCACCCCACTTCCTGGACAAGGTTTGGTAAAAAGCCTCACCAATTTGCCTAGGTGACTACAGACCCAGACCCTTGGATCTTAAGAACAATGAACAATCCTCCCAACACTTGCACCCCCCCCTTTCCTGGGAAATGTTAGATAAAAAGCCTCGCCAATTTGCATAGGTGACCACAGACCCAAACCCTTGGATCTGAGAACAATGAAAAAGCATTCAGTTTTCTTACAAGAAGACTTTTAATAGAAATAGGAGTAAATAGAAGTAAAGAAATCCCCTCTGTAAAATCAGGTTAGTAGATACCTTACAGGGTAATTAGATTCAAAACATAGAGAATCCCTTTAGGCAAAACCTTAAGTTACAAAAAAGATAGACAGAAATAGTTATTCTATTCAGCACAATTCTTTTCTCAGCCATTTAAAGAAATCATAATCTAACACGTACCTAGCTAGATTATTTACTAAAAGTTCTAAGACTCCATTTCTGGTCTATCCCCGGCAAAGGCAGCATAAAGACAGACTGAGACCCTTTGTTTCTCTCCCTCCTCCCAGCTTTTGAAAGTATCTTGTCTCCTCATTGGTCATTTTGGCCAGGTGCCAGCGAGGTTACCTTTAGCTTCTTAACCCTTTACAGGTGAGAGGAGCTTTCCCCTGGCCAGGAGGGATTTCAAAGGGGTTTACCCTTCCCTTTATATTTATGACAAGTGCCTTCAGTCAATAGTATTAGAAAGGTAAGTGAGTAGCTGGACAGGACCATTTCTCAGAAAGACAAGGTGGGTGAGGTAAAATCTTTTATATTATGTCACCCACAATGTCTCTCTGATATCCTGGGACCAACACAGCTACAACACTACAAAAGACGCTGTATGTAATACCCCACTTGGGGACTCACTAATCCCAGAGTTTGAGGCAAATGCCCCTTTTGCCCAGTATTAATTCAGCCCATTAATATAGATGCTCCTCTGACTAGACAGGCTGCTTTGATTACATTGTCCATACTGCAATGTCCCTGGCAGAGCCACTATGTTGCACCAGAGATTTCAGCATCAGCAAAGCAACTCATTTAAATTTCTGCATTAGCAATTAACTCAACTTTTAAAGCAACCAGAGACCAATTGCTGAGACCACATCCACTGCTTAATCTTAATGTCTGGAATATCTGAAATTGGAATTTGACAGTAAACCCTCAATGGAACAATAAATCAATGTGTTTTTTTGAACAGCAATTATATTCAAGGTCATGGTGAACTCTTATGTTGCCCCATAGAGTCAACTAGACAGAGGAAAGGTACAGGGCCAAGAACTGAGCCCTTTGGAATAGCAGAAAACATACCTGCAAATCATTATAATTTTTCAGTTTTTAAGGAAAGGAATGGTAAGAGGAAAGACAACAAATCCCTGTCTTTGCCAGAGGAAGTAAGTCACAACTAACAGCCATATCTGTTTAATATAAACTGGTCATTTATCATGTCAAAGCCAAAAGAAATATCTAATTGCCACATCCATGATGTTGAGTATGGGTCAGACTATGTCCAAAGCATAATTTGTTACACTAGTTAAAGGGATTCTAGCAGAATGTACTGTTCTCATAAGGAATTAACATTTGTGGGGGAGAGGAGGAGCAATACCAAACAAGAAAAAGAAAAGGTTTATAGTTCATGGTAAAATCTGACACAGAAAAGCCTTGTCGGGAATGTTATGAACAAACAAGGGATCATTAATATGTCCACGACTGGAAAGCCAATCATCTGGCAAAAAAGAATGTAACAACAACGCGACATAAATGCTGACTGTGGAAATGAAAGGAAAGAAAAATTGAGCAACCGAAAAAGGTCAAGTCCTTTAAAAAAAAAAGAGTCAAGATATGGGGACCACATCCTCAGCCTTGCCAACGCTCATCTCAGTGTGCAGAAAAGTGGGCTTTAAGACACCTTTCTGGTTCTGTGGTCCCTAGAGATGTTTGGAGTCAGTTCAACCCACAGCTTAAGTTAGTGCAACCTGAGGGCTGTCCCACATTCCACTGGCAGCTGGGGATCACAGCAACACTCCAGTCTTATCCCAACATCACCCTTTCACCAGGGGTTGAGAGGGAGGGGGTTATAGAGTCAGCTGTGCCAACTGTACGCCATGTCCAGAGATACCAGGGGAATCCCCAGGTAGCTGGAATCACTGGGTTTCCAGCTGGAATGGGGACTAAGGATCTGGAACCACTATTTAAAAATGGGATTGAATGAGGCAGCAGACTTTATTTTTAAATTAATGTGGAGGATTAGCAGCTCCTGAAATAGGATTGAAACCACAAAATTAAAAGCCAGATCCCTGGCTCTGCTTAGGTCCCTTCATGCCACTAAACCTATCCTAAATGTGCAGCCAAGGATTTTCTGGCATGGAGGAATACTCAGCTGATATAAAGCTAGTGTAGGCTGGATTTCAAACATCCCCAATGGTTTGGGGCTGTTTAAATTTGTGTTTTTGGTTCAACCAGCTCTAGAGAAAGTTCCTTATCCAGTTGGGGATTCTAATTTGAAATCTTCCCCTGCAAAAGTTCAGATTCAGAAATCCACCTTGGATCAATTTCTACCAGGAAGTGACAGAGATATGTGGAACTGGGGAAGTGTTCAATCTGGATTCAGTTCAAGATCTGACTGAAGGTTTGGATACCTTCTGATTTTATCCAAGGCAGTTTGATTATAAACCAATGGACTGGGAGGTTTTTCCACCAATATCAGTATCCTGAATTCCAATGCTCTTTCACTGAAGAGCTCTGGTTTTTGTGCAGTGTTTTTTGATTTACCAGCTGTTTGTTCTTTATTGAGATCTCTTTGCAGCTGAGAGATGACAATAGGTTTGATTTTTGCAAGTGCCCTTTCCTCCCTTTGATTTCTTTGGGACTTGGAGGCACTCAGTGATTTGCAGGATTGAATCTTCTTTCTATTTGCTCTTGGAAATTGTATACAAAGGGGAAAATCATGCCCCCAGATCCCGGTGCAGACCACTTCCTCTTGCACAGGGTGGAGACTCAGCCTCCTCCACAAAAGTAGCCTTCTCCCATTTTCCCTGGAGTCTGTGAAGGCCTCTCAAAAATCTTGAAACTGGAAATTGTCCAAAATCTACGCAAGGAGGAGAGCAGGAATTGAGCAGGGTGGAATAGGAGGAAAGAGGTGACACCGGGTCGAGGGAAGGGATACATATTTTCCCAACCACAGCTGCCTGGAGGTCACCTGGAGAAGGTAATAACAACCTGTAAAGCATATTTCACCTCAGGTGCTCCAGGTTCTTCACCCATGCTAATAAATGAAACCTTCCCACACCTACGTGAGGTAGGGAAGGATTGTTAGATCCTTTTTTCAGATATGGAAACTGAAGTTGAAAGAGGGAATTAACTTACCCATGGTTTCTCAGGAAATCAGCAGCAAAGCCAGGAATAGAACCCGGGAGGTCGAATCCTGGCCCCAGTCACTTCAACGGAGCCAGGATTTAACCCCATAGTTCTGCTGCTCAGGACCCTGCTCAATTAATTAAGTAAATTAATAAACTAACTCTTTCTCTCCCTCCTCCCCCATCCACCCCCTTTAATATATTTCCACACTTCCTTTCAGGAAATAAATCTCAAACTTAAATCTCATGATTTCATGATGTATAATAAGGGTAATTATCAAAGTGATTTCCAATGAATGCCTTTAAAGGATTGCATCTAAATCATCACTGATTGTTGTTAATATATATAATAGTTTAACAGGTTTTCTATTTAATAATTCAAATAGTTTCCATTGTCCATAGGCTTGTTCACTCTGTGGTTGTCTAGTGCCTGGTACCTGCATGGTTTGTCAGATAAGAGAGATCCAGGCTGAATCTGTAAATATGGACTTTGTTGTTTCAATGTATTTTCTTGGCAAAGGTTTTCCATGCATCATACTCCTTTCCTGTAAGACAGGTGTTTCTAACAGTCCCTGTTTCATTATAATCATGAATTGCAGCATGGGTAAATTCTGAAACATCAAAGCCATCAACATTCGACTTATTGGTATGAATTTCTCTGTTCCTAAAGCTAAAATAAGACTAGGAAAAAAAATCTTCTGTAGACTTAATTCAACAGTTGAATAAACAATGTATTGAATGAACATCACCTTTTGTCCTATTTGCGAATTGTCTGCAAGCAGTTTGCAGTTTGTTATTTTAAAATATTTGTCAAATTATTTCTTTAGCTAATTCTTGGTCTGAAGATTGTTTGCTAGTGGTTTGTTATGTGTAGTGAAGATCTGAAATTCCAGCTGTATTGATGAGTTTTGACTGTTCACATGCATCACATTGTTTATTTCTGCTCCCTGACTGGATTAGGTTTCCCATGCACATGCCTCTGTTTACAAGGTCAACATTCATTTTCTATCAATATTCTGTAGTGTTTGCTTAAATTTCACTGTTTCTATAAATATATCTGCCAGGAGACTGGTTCACTAGAATAGTCACAGAAAGTGGTTATAAAAGCAGAGCACATATCAGTGAAGCACAACTTACACTCTCCTATCAAATAGGAAATGAATTGCAACCACTTTCCTCACCACTGAAATTAGGAGCTGATTAGATACCATGTTGATATGTGCCTTTGATATACCATAGACAGACAGACAAACAGATTGATGGATTAGACCACGTAACAACACTTCAGAATAGGAAGTGAATATGAATATTATATCTAATTGCAATTACAAGGGAAAGAATGTAAGTTACTTGAACTGGAATGTGTCCAGGCATCAAGATGGAGGATTCAAGACCCAATCTGGTGGGAAGTGCTATGGGACCTTGGAATGCCTTGCATGTTGCATAAGGATTTGAATGTTTGTTAGCTGAAATGAGAGACTGCAAATGGTTTCACACTGACAATTACAGTACAACAGGGTGCACTGTCTAGGAAATGAGAGCTGTACTATGGTGGTTACATTTTAATCGTTTTGAAAGATATCCCTCAGTCAAAGGGTATTTCCTATGTTAAAGACAGAAAATTATCTCTTGGATATAGACCTTTTTAAGTGTGACCCCTATACAGAGGATTATTTCTGACACGTTTAGTACGACGGCACAAATGATCACAGTGCCTCTCCTGCTCCTCATGAATTACTGCAGTGTTCGCCTCTCATTGTACACATGGAACTCCTGCTGATGCCTATGGGAGGTTAGCCACCGCTGTCCTTGTTTGCACTCTGTGCAATGTCTCAGCCAGTGAGGGAAATGAGACCTACCAATAGACACACTGAGGCTTACATTTGTTAAATTGCTTCAACATACGTTGTTAAATATATATTCGAAATACAATATATCAGAAAAACCTTTACCTATAACTTTAATATAGTGCATATGCTATGCAGATATGCAGAGGATTTACAAAATTGTGGACAAAAGATTTCACAAGCACTTTCTCAGAGTCAAAATTGGCTCTTTTTCAACTGCTCTTGAAAGGCCAGTTTTTGGATGGAAGTTGATTTTAATAATGATTGCTCTAGCTGTAATAACCACAACAATGTTATGGGAAGGAAACAATTGCCATGGATTTCATGCTCGTATGGAGAACTCTGTGATCAGGTGGAATGTATTTTATATTTTCCAGGAGGGACATTTGACTTGTTTTTGGTCATATGGCAGCCATTCATGGGTTTTAAGACAATAGGTGATATAAGCTTTTTATGATTATAAATCTGCTGTTTTCATTTATTTTTGTAGTCTGTGATGGATATTGCTGTAACTTACACTGGAAAATAATTGTACTCAAGAGCCAATGGCCATGTAGGCAGAAACCAAAAATATTTATAGAGCATTTTAACCAAAATAGAATTTTAAACGATTTCTCAAGATGTTCAAACTACCACGGTGAAAGTTTGTTAGATCTTTCTCTAGGGAAAGTGGTTCATGTGCTAAACTACATGATTATTGATGATTTCACAAATGTGTTAGTGCATCAAATATTATAGTACATGTTGCTGTATATTGTTAAATAGCTTCTTTGTTCCATTCTGGACTTCAGTTGAGCCACACCCATTTATACTAGATGAGAATCTGTCCTCTGATATCCAGAAGGGAATTTTTCTCCTTCTATCTATCAACTCTTCTTTTTCTAGCCTTTGACCCTTTATATGGGTCATCTTTTTGAGCCCTTCTTCTCCATTCTAGTCTGTCTTGAAGCAGTTCCTTGGAAACTCCGCAGCTAATCAGACCCTTTTGTATGACCTACAAACCATCCACCTAGTTATGAGTCTTCCAACACTTCTCTTACCCTTGACTTATATGTTTAGCTCTCCCTTTCCTATACATCCTTCCAATCTTCTTTTCATATGTCCACACAAGAGATCCACTTCCTGGACACTACAGTGCTAATAAACAATGGCCACATAAACACCACCCTATACCGGAAACCTACTGACCGCTATTCCTACCTGCATGCCTCCAGCTTTCACCCTGACCACACCACACGATCCATCGTCTACAGCCAAGCTCTGCGATACAACCGCATTTGCTCCAACCCCTCAGACAGAGACAAACACCTACAAGATCTCTGTCAAGCTTTCTTACAACTACAATACCCACCTGCAGAAGTAAAGAAACAGATTGATAGAGCCAGAAGAGTTCCCAGAAGTTACCTACTACAGGACAGGCCTAACAAAGAAAATAACAGAACGCCACTAGCGGTCACCTTCAGCCCCCAACTAAAACCCCTCCAACGCATTATTAAGGATCTACAACCTATCCTAAAGGATGACCCAACACTCTCACAAGTCTTGGGAGACAGGCCAGTCCTTGCCTACAGACAGCCCCGCAACCTGAAGCAAATACTCACCAACAACCACATACCACACAACAGAACCACTAACCCAGGAACTTATCCTTGCAACAAAGCCCGTTGCCAATTGTGCCCACATATCTATTCAGGGGACACCATCACAGGGCCTAATAACATCAGCCACACTATCAGAGGCTCGTTCACCTGCACATCCACCAATGTGATATATGCCATCATGTGCCAGCAATGCCCCTCTGCCATGTACATTGGTCAAACTGGACAGTCTCTACGTAAAAGAATAAATGGACACAAATCAGATGTCAAGAATTATAACATTCATAAACCAGTCGGAGAACACTTCAATCTCTCTGGTCACGCAATCACAGACATGAAGGTCGCTATCTTAAAACAAAAAAACTTCAAATCCAGACTCCAGCGAGAAACTGTGAATTGGAATTCATTTGCAAATTGGATACTATTAATTTAGGCTTAAATAGAGACTGGGAGTGGCTAAGTCATTATGCAAGGTAGCCTGTTTCCTCTTGTTTTTTCCTACCCCCCCCCCAGATGTTCTGGTTTAACTTGGATTTAAACTTGGAGAGTGGTCAGTTTAGATGAGCTATTACCAGCAGGAGAGTGAGGTTGTGTGTGTATGGGGGTGGGGGGGGGATGTGAGAAAACCTGGATTTATGCAGGAAATAGCCCGACTTGATTATGTAAAGAGTTGTCACTTTGGATGGGCTAGCACCAGCAGGAGAGTGAATTTGTGTGGGGGGGTGGAGGGTGAGAAAACCTGGATTTGTGCTGGAAATGGCCCACCTGATGATCACTTTAGATAAGCTATTACCAGCAGGACAGTGGGGTGGGAGGAGGTATTGTTTCATATTCTCTGTGTATATATAAAGTCTGCTGCAGTTTCCACGGTATACATCTGATGAAGTGAGCTGTAGCTCACGAAAGCTCATGCTCAAATAAATTGGTTAGTCTCTAAGGTGCCACAAGTACTCCTTTTCTTTTTGCGAATACAGACTAACACGGCTGTTACTCTGAAACCTCGCATAAGTATGTTGTTGAAAATAGTAACAAAACTGCAGCAGCTTTTTCTGCCAGAAGGGGGTACTCGTCTCTTAAACTCAGCCAAAAGTTGATCAATGACAGATTTCTGAAACTCCTTTTCAGTTCGTAATCACAGGAGATCTCAATCAATTTCTCTTTCTCCTCAGTGTTCAGTATCTGGGGTTTGGGCTACCAACTCCCCCACTCACGGGGGCAGGGCTCGGGCTGCCAGGCCCAACTGCCCTGCCCCGCTCTCCTTGGGGCTCGGGCTGTCTGCCCTGCAACCAGGTCCTACCTGCTGCCTCCAATGCCTGGGGTCCTCTGGCCGCCATTCGTGTAATTTTTCTGGCGAACCCCCTGTAACGTTCTGTGAATCCCCAGGGGTTCACAAACCCCAGTTTGAGAACCACTGTTATAAAGGGGGGGATCATTGTGTAGAAAAGTTAGAGGAAATCTGAAAAGTTAATTTGTTCTGGCAACAAAACTACTGTGCCAAATTCTGCTTAGTTACACCAGAGTAAATCCAGAGCATGTCCCCTTCAGTAAGAGATACTCTGGATTCATAGTTAATAAGAAAATAATTTGTTCCCCAAGGTGCATGGTTTAAAAATTGGCATTCATACCAAATAAGGGTATTTACCTTAAATAGTTCCATAAAATGGAACAAACAGAGTTTTAAAAAATCATATGTATTTTACATGGATTTTAGTATAGATTCTTTGCCTTTATTTGGGATGACTGCAGAGATTTACAGTTGTTGCGTGTCAATACAGCTGCGTTTCTTTGCTTGGAAGCTCTGTGTGAGGCAAAAGCTGAGTTTATGACTTCTTAATAAAAATGAAGGGGTGGATCTGCAAAAGATAAAGGGCTGTGACAGTGAACTCTGTGAACAGGGGACAGGAAGCCGCAACCATGAGAGTTCCTAAAGAACTTTTGAGAGCCAGAAGCACCCAGAACTTGATAAATTCCAACAAGTGAAGAAAGATACAGTACTTATGGCAGGGAGCCATAAGTCAGGGAGCCAGCTGCAGAAGGGGCAATGTCTTAGCAACACACTGGACACAGCTGATCCTAATAGGGGCTGCCTGATTGACTGCACTTCCTGAGTCGTGGAGGGGCAGAGCTAACTAGTATTTGTTCCAGCAACAGCCAGTACTTGCTGGCTGCTCAATGCATTCTCTGCCCACCCCTGCCCCACCCCCACCTATTCTTGTGCCTACTTCAGCCCCTCCCCTTCTCCATTCTTGACACCCCTGGCTCTACTTCATGACCAAGTCTCCGGCTCATCCATTGACTCTGGCATTTGGCTTCTTATCCCTGGTTCTGACTGTCAGCTCTGCTCTCAGTGATGTCCCCAGGTGTCCCGTGGCTCTGCTCCTTGATTACAGCTCAGCTCTGCTTTAACTTCCAGGCCTGGCTACTCCCATAGTTTTGGCCATTAGGCCTGACTGCCCACATCATAGTTGTGTTCTTAACAGGCCCTGATTCAACACTGTACTTAATCATGTGCCTAGTTTTAGCCCCACTGACTTCATTGGGATTGCTCATATACTTAAAGTGAAGCATATCCTTAAGAATTTGTAAAATCGGGGCATATGTTGAGTAGCAACTATTAACATGTAGCTCTTTTGTGGCAAGTAGTATTATAGTATATGTGTAGCAAATTTGAAGAAGATCCCGTGCATGGAAACAGGATTTTATAATCTCTTACTAATTTATTTCGATTTTTCCATATATTTTTACAATTGTTAGGGAACAAAGTTAAAATTTGACATTGAAAGCCCGGTGGGGTGATAGTGGGTGATGCAGGATTACAGAAGAGCAAGAAACTAGTCAGTTCTCTTAATTGTTCAGTTCCAGACTTTTTAACCATGTGTTTTTTTTAAAAGGTGTTGTGTTTTTTATAAAGAACGTCATTTTGAGGGGTGTTAGCTGGACTCCATAGAAACACTTTTAACATTTATGCTTTTTTAACAAAGTTTCATTTGGAAATTTATCTGCTTTTCTAACGAGTGCTTAAAAGTTTAAATTGGTTGGCATATAAGGTACATAGTGATGGCAGTGGGGTGGGGTGGAGGTGCAGGCATGGTCTGACAGAGCTTATGACTATGTACAGCCCTATAGAAGTAACTGGACACAGTTCTTCAGATGGTGCTGTACCATGATACTGTATAATGGTATAATTTCTTTTGCATCTTTTGCATCAGATGTTACTGGCCATCAATATTATAAATGAGAAATAAATATATTTAAGAACAGTGGTCTGTAATGAGTCATCTCTGAGCCTGATGAGTACTCTTTGAGCCTGCTTACCTGAGGGCTTGTAATACCTCAATCAACCAAGGCTCAGCTAATCCACAGGTGAAGGTCTAACCAGGTGACTGCAAGGCCAGGGGTATAGGCTTCCAATGAGAGCAGCCATGCCAGTTTCTGACATGGCCCCAGTAATAATTTCTGAGGCATGTCCCTATTAACGTCATGCCATTCTATGAAACAGGCATTCACTGATACTCTATCATGTAAAAACCTCTCTTAACCCACAATAAGATATTGGGCCAGATCCTCAGCTGGTTTAAATCCACATAGCTCCATTGATATTGCCATAGCTCTATTGATCTCAGTGGAGCTATTGCCAGACCACACCAGCTGAGAAGCTGGCTCATTGTCTTTTACCTCTTAGTTACTGATTTGCCTGACAAGTCTGTTAGGAAGGAAACTGCAATTTAATTTGTTTCCAAAATTTCATGCAGATTTTTTCCCCCTTTTTGTTTCACATAGCTTTGCACATCCTTAATTTGCTTTCACGAAAGATGGCTCTTTTCCACAAAAGATATGTAAAGCCATAATTGTTCATAATTTTAAAGCACAGTCCCATTTCTTTTCAAAAACGGACCCATTTCTTTAAAAAAAATACAGGCGTCGATTTTCTTTTGCAGAACTGTTCTCTCTTTTTTTAGTTCATCATGTAATGGGGAGAAGCTTGAAGCCCAAGTCGTTTTGCATGTTATTAATAACATTTCACACACATCTGCTTTAAACACCTTACCTAAATATTTTTGAAAATCCAGGAGAATCACTTCATCTGGGCACGAAATAATTTTTCTAGAAATAATTTTTCTAACTGGTTAGAAAGGCATGTTCCTTTTTCTTTTCAGAAGTTACATTAATAAGTGGCCTGGCTTAAATTTACAAAATTCAAAGTTTATTCCTACTGACTAATAGTTTCCAATATTAGGTTACATTGTTTTAGAACCTCAGAAAGCAGCTGATCTTACATATCATATAAACTATGAAGCTCCTACATGACAAAACAACTATAAGGATCATCACTTTTCATTATGTACAGCATCAACACCACTCTACCTCCACAGTTTTGGGAGCTGATTAGAATATAGAGATTAGTATATTTCTTTCTGGCATGGTTGAGTTTCTTGGTTATCTTGTTTACTGCATACTTCTGCCATTCTCAGTATTCCATTTTTATTAAATGACATGCTAAATAGTTGATTGTATGCTGCTGGTCAGAAGAATATTCTGATTTATATTTGACACATTAGGCCTGTACAAGCACATTGTCACAGAGTGGGATGGCCCCTTTAAGTGAGCTGAGCAACGTCTCACCTGTGATTAGCTAGCTGCTTCCTAGGGTGGTGAGGTACAAGCCCAACAAGTAGGTCAATTGATGGGAGACTTGCAGGAGACCCTGGGTTGGAAAAAGGACCTAAAGGTTGAAGGACTTGGCTGAGGATTTGGGATGTGTAGGCAGCAACAGAAAGGCTCTGAGGCAGAGGTTTTGAGAGGAGCCAGGGGACATGGGTGACCTGTTATGGTTGATGTTGAACTGTGATAGTGTTTGTGATAAATGAAGTGGGGGTAGCTCCCTTTTATGTACAGCCAGCCAGCCAATTAGCTATAAAATCCCCGTTAGTAGCTGTTCTCTACTTGCTTTACCTGTAAAGGGTTAAAAAGTCTGACTGCATGCATAGGTAAAGGGAAGTGAGTGGGCACCTGGCCAAAAGAGCCAGTGGGAAGGCTAGAACTTTTTAAAATTGAAACAAGACTCCCCTTTTATCTGTCTGTCTGGTTGTTCTCCTGGAGAGGAGACACAGAGCAGCAATGATGTAAAAAGCTTTGAGCCAGGTATGAAAAATTATCAAATCATACCTAGAAACTACTCATTAAAAACCCCAGATATGTAAGTAAATCAGGAAATGTCTAGGAAGATGCAATTAGGTTTATCTCTTTTATTTCTTTATGTCTTGTGGACTCCTCTGTGCTAACCCCAGGTGCTTTTGTTTTGCTTTAAGCTGGACCTCAAGACTTTAAGCTGGACCTCAAGAAAGTTATTTTGGTGCTTAATCCTTATAAGTGGTTCTTTTTAAAATCTAGCAATAGTCTGAGTTTTTAGATGTATTTTATTTCTTTTTGTTTTTAACAAAATTTACTTTTTTTAAGAACAAGATTGGATTTTTGTCTCCTAAAAGGTTTGTGCACATGTTGTTTAATTAGCTGGTGGCAACAGCTGGTTTTGTTTTCTTTCTCAGCTCTTCCCCAGAGGTGGGATGAAGGGGCTTGAGAGTACTCCACAGGAAGGAATTCTCAAATGCTTCTTCCTGGGTTCTCAAAGGAGGGTTTTTTGTACTTGGGTGGCAGCAGTATCTACCCATCCAAGGTCAGAGAAAAGCTGTGACCTTGGAAGTTTAATACCAGCCTGGAGTGGCCAATATTAATTTTTAGAATTCTTTCAGGCCCCACCTTCTGCACTTGAAGGCCAGAGTGGGGAATCAGCCTTGACAGTATATGAGCAATAAATAAAAAGGGGAAAAAATACTGAGGCTGGTGAAAGCTACATTAAAGCACTGGGAGGGGAGTTGGCCTGGCTTCCATGAGAGTGGGGAACCTGAGGTAGAGGCAGGGTCCGATGTCAGGATTGGGGTGATCCCTGTTACACGTCCCCATTCAACGCCACCAATATGTCCCATTCAGCACACTCATCAATGTTTGCAATATGATCCTAGTTCCTCACTGACACTAAACTGTGGTCACTGCAAGACACTTCAACTGGTTCTTGATTGGAGAACTCCTTAATTAGGACACAGGTATCCCTTGCTTGGCTCACTTTGCCACCACTTTTGATTGGCATCATACGCACAAGCAGGGGAGAGGTACATGGGGAGAGTATAATGGATCTCAGGACTTGTCTATGCTGGAAAGGGTATTCCCACCTAGTGGAACCACATCTTATACCCGCAAAAAAGTTTGTACTGGGATAGCTTATACCAGTTCCCTGAACAAAACAAACTATTCCAGCAAAATGACTTTTTTGGCCAGCCTAACTGCACCTCTACTAGGGCTTTTGTCAGCAGAGCTATGTGAACTATGCCAGCAAAGATGTTAAGTGCAGACTAGGCCTCAGAAACGCGCACAATACCTCAATAAAGTGTGCGCCTTTTATTTCCTGAGCAAGTCCTACCAAAATACTGCATGCTTTTTGTATGGGCTCAAGACATAGTCATGTACCCTGAAAAATTGCCCAAAGGAAGGACTTTAAAAACAGCAGGAGGACAGGTTTTGTTGGTGTGCAGTGAAAGTAGGGAGAAAAAAATTAACCAAATGTTTCAGAATTCCAGTACGGTGTTTATTTTCCACTATGGTTTGCTCTGAGTTCTTCACTGTTTCCAAAGGTTTGTGTACTCATGACAGAACTCTGGTCTGGTTTAATATCAGCCAGAAAGAACACTATCATATCAATATTAATACTCAGTTAAGTCATTGCTCATGCCAGTACTGACAGTCACTGTATCATTTACAATCTCTAAAAGTAAATTGCTTGCTATAAAAACAGTACAAGATCCTATTAGAGCTTGCATAGGCTGCTGAGAAGTAGTAAATCTTTTAGAAATTTGATCTTTGGGTTCCATTAACTTAATATAAAATCAAAGAAAATTTTAGATATGTAACAGGCATGAGTAGTTTCAAATGTTTCAGACAGTACAGTACAGTTTCACTGATTAAAAATACCTGGGTCTCTTCCAAACTTGTCGTCATGTTGGCTATATGGCTGTTACAAGCAGCCTCCCACAAACAGACAGATCTGAGAGTTCAAAGCTTATTTAGATTGAGTGCACTTGTAAAAGGGAAAAAAAATGCCATTTGTGTTTGGAATAGTGGCTTGTAACTTTTCCAGGGCTATTTTTCATTAATATCACCTGATTCTGATATGTATGCTACACAGCAGACTCTAAATAGGAAATCTGGTACCTTTTGGCCTATTATTCCCATAGCATCTGGCTAACAGGTACCATACAGGTTTTGTAGTGTGACACACCAAATGAAAAAGTCTGATCTTTTTAAAACCACAATAAATTTCCCAAATGGCTTCGTGTGAAATGTTTCAAAGCAGAAGATAGAGGGTTTGGGTTACCTTGCCTTTAATTTGAAAGGGGGAATAAATGGAGCCAGGTGGGCTACTTATACTACATGGCTGTGCCAGTTTTTTGAATCTGTGAACGTCACACTTGGATACAGCTGGAAAGTGGAATCAATAACTGGTTGTTATAGAGACTTGATCATCCCATAACACACAGAAGATGGACCATTTGCAAGGACTGTTTGAAAGCAGGATACTTAAGTCTACATTGGGGCAGATGTACTAGAGTGGCAACACACTAGATGTCACGTGAAAGGAATGAAACTTTTTAATTTCACTGTGATATACAAGAGCACGATTTCTCAGGTCACTGCATCCTGGCCTCTACCCACTGTCTGCTAAAAGTTGGTGGGCTGAGAAGCTCGTAGGACTACAGCCTCAGCTAAGGCACTTACCACAGGAGCCTGGATTGGAGGATTGCCCAGCCCCACTGATCGGTCCAACCATGCTATTTAAGGCAGAAGGAGGCACATGAAGTTGTCTGAGTAATAAGGTGATTTCCTCCTGTGGTTGTACTGGACCCTACTCCTGACTGGCTCCTGTCCCGTGCTTAATCCTTGTGTCCCATTCCTGCCCTTACGCCTTGCTTCTAAATGTCAGTTCCTAGTCCTGCCTCTGACCCTCAACTTTGATTCCTGGCTGACTCGGGTGTGATCCCTGGCTCAGGTAACTGGCAGTTGACTCTAGTGCTGACGCTTGGCTTTGTTCCCCAACCTGGATGCCGCTCTGCCCACTAGACCTGACTACTAGGCAAGACTGCTTACATCTTGGTCCATAACAAAAGTATTTTTAAAAATGTGGGTTTTGTTTTCTTTCCTAATACGGTCAGCCTCAGCATTTCTCTCTTTGGTGGTACAGGGCTTGCAGTGAGCCAGTCCTACTGTGAAGGCTTCTAATTCTTCATTCTGGTTTATTTTTATACTGTTTGCAAGGTGGGCCTCAGGGTCCAAGGCCCAAGTAGTTCTCTTGAGCAAACAACAAACTCACAACACAAAGAAATCCATTTCCTTCCCCCCGCCACCCCCGGGAGTGTTGTCGTATGCTGTCTTATGGTTGCCAGCCCTTTCTCAATCAGAATTAATCTTGATTGTTTCCCCTATAGGAAGGAGAACAGCCTTCTATGTAGGAGAAGCCTTTTCTCCCTGCTGCTGCTTGTTTCTGTTTTAAAAGATCACTGGCTGTCCATAATTGGATTTCAGGTGTTTCTAATTAACCTGAGGTAACCTCTTTTCAGTCCCTAGGGTAAAGGGCATTCACCATTCTTGGACTGATATGCCTGTCTTCCTCCATTCTCCTATAACTGTCTGGTCTGACTTTGTGACACAGCGCATTTCCAGCAGTCAGCTGGCCATCAGCCAGAGGTGGGTGTCATGAAAGACCAACCTAAAACAAAGAGGTTGGTAAAGTCTTTCTTCAGATTTCAAATGCAAGAGACAATTCAGGAGAGGAAATATCATAGTAACCCCTCACAATTAACCCCCCAGACTCATACACAGTCTTAGTCATTAAAAAAAAAAGCAATATTTTAGGATCTTCTGTGTAATCCAAGTAAGTGAACATATAAACAACTGATGCCTATTCTTTGGGAAAAATTCAGCAAGGTCAGTACAAGGTATTATGCCTCATGTAAGTCCCATTTAAGCCCTATCTTGAGGTTTTATGTGGTGCATAGGCCTTTGTGCTCTCCCTTAGATCCTAAGTGAATTTCACCCTTGATGAGACGTATTTGCTGTTCTTAGATTTAGTCCACATTATTTGTGCTGCATTCTCCTCTGCCAAACATTTTGCCCTTATAATAGCCAAATCAGCTCAGATCATTATGAAACTTCAGACTTTTAAAGGTATTGAGGCCAAATGTGGGCCTAAGTGACCGAATTACAATGCTGTAATTAATTGAAAGGACAAAAAAGAAAGTTTGGGGATGGAACAATAAGGTTCCCATCCATCCTCTAGTCATATATATTAAAGGTTGGGGGTTGATCAAAACAAGGAGCTGGAGAAGCAGGGCTGCCTTAAAAAACACCCCCCCCCCCACAAAAAACAACCCCCCCCAAACACCTTCAAAATGTGTGTGAGAGAGCTGCAAATTACCCCTTGTAGATTATTTAGGATCAGATTCTGACACTGTTACACTGAATAGCAATTTACTCTTCAAGACCTGATATTGACCTCAGTGAGCTGTCCTGTGGAATAACGTGCTACTGTACTCAGCATGAGTAAGGGTTTCAGAAGAAAAAATTAATAAATTTAAAAAAACCCACAAGAAATGGATTTGATCTTCTGATCATGAGCAGTAAAATAATATTTTGGCTATTTTTTTTTCATACTGAATTGGTGAAAATGCTGCAATTTAAGGATAATTTTTGACCTCACTTAGAAAATGCCAGTTTCATAACAGCTGTACATGTTTGTTCCATTTTGGGTATTGATGCTTTTTACCGGCTTAAATATCAGTACTAGTTATAAACTAATAGACAAATGTCTAACAGATGTACAAGTGCACATCAGAATGAATACAAAATTCACAGAGAAAAATTCTCCCACCCTCAGAATTGATCTGCAAAGTGAATATGAGACATAGTACACTTGTGCTTCTTTAGCAGTTAACTCGTTTGTACTGTGGGAGACTCCTTGATTCCAGTGTGCTCTTTTTCTCTTTCATGTTTTATGTAGCTATTTGGTTCTTTTATAATTGCCTCACCAGAATTTTTTTAGCTCCTGGTTTTGTAGATAACTTCCTCGAAGAGCTCTCATAATTTCTTGAGTTTCCTCTTCATACAGTACCATACTATACTGATTACTTAATGAAATTAAACTCTCATCAAGAAAGGGAGGAAGAATGGTCTTGTACTTAACCAGGTTCTCAGGAGATGTAGGTTCAATACCTGCTTCTGCTATACTCTTCCTTTGTGACCTGGGGCTAGTCTCTGTAGTTGGAAGGAGCAATTGCAACCCATGTAGGCATGATCTCTAAAAAAGCCATAAAGGGCGTGGCAGCATGGACTAGCTGCGTGGTACATACCTGCCTGGGACTCTGAGTATGCCATAGATTCACTGCTATTTTTTTACCACTCTAGCTCAAGTATGCCTGTGCATGCTGCAGTCACGTCACCAATGGCAGCACGGACACCCCCTGCCACTCACTGCCCTACCTGTGACACGGGGACAAGAATACTTCTCTTCTCCCACCCTTTGTCTGCTTTGTAAGCTCTTCAGAGCAGGGATTCTCTCTCACTATAAGTATATATAGTGCTAGGCACAATGTTCTCTCTCACTATAAGTATATATAATGCTGGGCACAATGGGGACCCAATCTCAGCTGGAGATAGTAATATTTACAAATAGTAAATAATAGGAATAATTAAGTAGTGAAAAGAACAGTAGTGAAATCTGTATTTACATAGTGAATCAGCTCATTTATTAAACAAAGACGTTTCTATAACTATATAAGGTTGGGAAAATATTTCATTCAATTGCCCCAACTCTCATGCTAGGTTGCCATGTTAATATTATTAATATATAGTATTAAAAAACCAAGAATACTATCTTCATGCCTTTTTACAGAGATTTCTCATTTATTTCTTTGTGCCCTTATTTTTCCAGGGATTTCTCTGATGCTGTAGTTGTATTTAGCACATATAAACTACTTAGGATTGAAGCAGTGAGGTCCCCAACTGGTGCCCAGATCAAAACCAACAGTTCTCTGGAACCACCACAAAAGGGGACTAGCATCTCTGCGGTCTACCAGAGGCTTCGCCCATGAAGCTCCTGATTGGAGCAGACATCCAGCTCCACCAACTGACCCAGATGCACTACTGAAGCCAGAAGGAGGCACAAGAAGTTGTCTGAGCGAATTCCTTATTCACTGCTGTACTGGACCCTGACTCTGGCTTGACCCTTGGCACTGTTCCCTGGTTTCTGACTGACTCCACTCCTGACCATCACTATGGTGCCTGACACTGATCTCAGCTCAATCTTTGGCATGGCTCCTGATCCTGACTCTAGCCCTGACCCTGGGTGTGATCCTGGCTCTGGCTTTCGTTCCTGGCTTCTGACCCTACCTCTGACCATTAGGCCTGACTGATCACATCCTCGTTCCTAGAGAGGCTTAGTTCCATTTGGATAAACACTGAAATGGTCAGACCTTATTCTTACCTGAATTCTCTACCACTCTGACAAGCACCATCCCCAGGCCCTAATATGCTACACAGGTCCTTTCACCAATCCCTTCCCTACAGACCTTTTCCTCCCTCTCACCTGAATCCCTGTGGGTTTTCGCCCCCACTACAGTTGCAATGCACAGTTACAGCAAAAATCCCCAGTGGCTGGAGATGGGACACTAGAGGGGGAGGGCTCTGAGTTACTACAGGGAATTCTTTCTCCGTTATCTGCCTGGTTGGTCTTGCCCAGATGCTCAGGGTTTAACAGATGGTCATATTTGGGGTCAGGAGGGAATTTTTTCCCCTAGGTCAGATTGGCAGAGACCCTGGGGGAAGGTCATCTGCCTCTTCAGCATGGGGCATGGGTCACTTGCAAGTTTAAACTAGTGTAAATGGTGGATTCTCTGTAACTTGAAGTCTTTAAATCAGGATTTGAGGACTTCAGTAACTCAGCCAGAGGTTAGGGGTCTATTTCAGGAGCAGGTGGGGGAGGTTCTGTGGCTTGTGATGCCCAGGAGGTCAGACTAGATGATCATGATGGTCCCTTCTGACCTTAAAGCCTGAGTCTATGAGCTTCTGTACTGTGACAATAGTATGATTGGAAATCTCCTGCTGTTTGGGCCAGCTTCCGCTGGGGAAAGTTAGAAGGTGGATGGGTGGAAGGGAAATGTCTATCAAAACTTTTTTAAACCACTGCAGTCATTCAGGTTTTAGTTTGACTTAGGGATGGACAATAGGTGATTGATTGTTTACCCACCAGATCCCCCCTCCCTTAATTATAACAAAGTTTAAAAGGACTCTTTGCTGCTTTTACAGATCCAGACTAACACGGCTACCCTTCTGATACTTGAAAGTTTAAAAGGTATTCTTATATACAGTATGTCAGTGAAATAATTCTTGTAGCATTCAGCAATGTTGGGATTCTGGGGCGGGCGGGATGGGGAGGAAGAAAATGGCTCTAGAACAGGAATATTAGGCCATGTTTGCAGTAGGTTAATTGAGAAATAAATTTGCACCCATTCAGGTACCATAAGTGGGAGCCCGTGACTTGGTGTACAAAGCCTGCACCCAGCAGGAAGGGGTTAAAGAATGGTTTTGGGCTCAGGCAACTCACCTCACTGCACCTATGAGGCCTCCCAGGCTTGGAGGAAGATCCTTAAAAGGGAAAGAGCCGGCTTTAGGAGGTGGACAGACTGCTCCCTGTTGATGTCCAGAAAGGAGTATGGAGGACAAAGCTGCCTGAGTCTTCCTGTGAACACTACACAAAAGTTTTGAGGCCTCTGAGCTGGGCTGCAGCTCATTAGGTATCTCCTGAAAGGGGGGAGGCCAGAAACATGTCTGGACTATTTTTGTATTTTGCCTTTCCTTTGTTACCTTTCCTCTGAGGCGGGCTGGGGAAGAGCAGCATGGCCGTGGTGGCACAGGCAGATGCTCCGGGTAGCCACCTAAATACAATCCTGCCTGACCCTCTAGGTATATACTTGCTCAGCTAGCCTAAGCTGCTTTGGCCATGCTGCTATTTGGTGCTAGCTCAAGGAGAACTACCCATGCTGGGAATTACACCTCCCACCTGCTGCGTAGGCACATCCTTTGTCACAAAGCCCTACTGCTCAGCTGACTTCTGACGTTTCTATCAGTTTGTTTTAATTGACATAGTGGTTAAACCACTGGAAGATGCCAGAATCTTAGCTACATCATAGCTCTCATTGGCTTAGTGGCACCAGTGGTAGCTCCAATGGGAATTTCTCCCCAGAGTTCCCTGTTATGGACACAGCCTATGGCTTTTTCTCCTCTGTCAAAAGAAACAGTTAACGTGATGGTAAATCTGCCTTCTACATTCTCAAAGTGTAAAGTTATATCACATCTGTATGATTTTTTTTAATCATCTATTGGATTTGTTTGTTCAAGTTAATCAAAATTGTGTGTTATTGTTATGCAGTGATGCCAAAACATTTCACCAGAGACTTCATCAATATGTTTGGTGCCTTGCCCAGTTTCATGTGGTTTTACTTTTCCCCCCTCTTGTGGAAGAAGGCACATAGTGATCTTAAAGGGTTTTAATGCAACCAAAGATCAGGCCTGAGAAAGATTCCCTTAACCAATGGAAAAAGAGATAATAAAGACTGCTGAGGACAACTGGGGTTGGGCTCTTGTTTGTATGGCTACTGATGAATTCTCATTTTCAAAAGGCCCTGGCTCATGTTGGTGGGTATTTACTCTCCAACTGAAATCAAAGGGACTGCTTGTATGGGAAAAAGTACTCCCCCCCATGAGGAAGGCAATCACAATTGAGCTCTTTCAGTTTCTCATCTCCAGAGCATTATCATTTGTTTGTGGCGGCACCCAGAATATGCTAAGTAGCTTCCTCCATTCAAGAGGAGTGGATGGTCTCTTCTCCAAGGGGTTCACAATTTATAGACCAGAACAGTCAAGTAACTGCAAGGGAAATAAATAAGGAAGTTTTATATAACTCTGCTACAGTCTCTGCAGGCAGTAAGGCACAAACAGATTTCTAAATGCATCTCAGATTTCTTCTATAAATACAAAAGGGGAGAGTAGTTTTTTGTTCTGTTTTTTTTTTTTTTTCAAAGGGCACATGAACTTTCTGGCCAAATCCCATCAACTTCTGGAAAGATCTAGGTCAGACAAGTATTTATTGCCAAAAAATCTCCATGCAACAACAGTCTATCACTAGCAAACTGTAATTGTGCACTAACTTATGTCTGGTGCAAAAATTAATTGCAGTGGGATTGCGAAGGAGAAGGGCTTAGGTTGGTCAAGAATCTGTCCCACAAAAGATAAATATATTTACCCATTTAAAATTAGGGGTTGAATTCTGATCTACTAACCTTGTGTCCTGCCTTTGTGACTTGGCTGGGTAAGTGCCAGTTGAATGAAGGGGTAGGAAACATGTTTGGTGAGAGGGAAGGTGGCCTAGTGGTTGAGAGGCCTAGGAGTTAGGACACCTGGGTTTCAAGTCCCTGCTCCACCATACACATCCTGTGTGACCTTGAGAAAGTCAGCTAGCCTCTGTTCCTCAGCTCCCCAACTGCAAAATGGGCTGTCTTGAACTGTCTGGCAGTCTGGATACCAAAGCCAAGAACTCAGAAGATGTTGGCTCTATCCCACTTTAGTGTTGGAAACAGCAGATGATGATGATGATGCTAAACTTATGTGGTATTTTGAGCTTTGGAGTAGTAAAATATGTCCCAGTTACAGTCTGAGTCACCTTCCCCCGTCATTGACATTAGTGGCAAAACTCACTGACTTCAGCGGTGCAGGATCATGCCCTTAAGCACTATTTAAGGCCTGAACCTACTCCCATTGCATTAAATGGCAGCAGCTAGCCAGAGCCACTCACTCATGAGGTTGTGTTCGAGGTATTTTAGGAAAAGCACCTGGAACAATTATCAGCTAGAGTTACCATATAGATAGCAATATGAAGTGAGTAACAGACTAGAAAGGGTGGAAGCACAAGAGGTGTTTAAGATAATTTTACTGAATAAGAACTGTCAGTATGAATGAAAAATTGAATGTCTTCCAAAGCAAATCTAATTCAAAGAATTGACATTGCAATCCATGAAGGCCTTTTTCCAGAGTACCTTCCATTTCCTCACTAAGCTTGAGAGATGTACAGCGGAGTCCTATATCTTTTTTTGTCCCATGCCTCAGCCAAGCTTCTGCATATGCAAATTAAGTTAGTCTGGATTGTTTGCAGAGCCAGAGGCCTGAACACCTTAACTCCAAACAGAGAGTAATATGACACTCCTTGGTAGCTGGACACTAAATTGATTCCTTCTTCTCACCTGTTATTCTCCAATGTATAGCAGGAACCTGCTCACCAAAGTGGAAATAACTATAATAAAGCTCAGTATATTTAGGAATGGATGAACTTTGTAGAGTTCAGTGTTTTGTGAACCCCTCTAACTGTTTTGGGGGGGTTGAAAAACTAGTTCAATATTGCTAACTCTTCCCCCTCTATAATTGACATGCTTGTTTTGTCCCCCCTTCCTTCCCTTCAAGGTTAACAATGAAATTAGAAAAAAATGAGCTTGTTTGTTTCCTTTGGAAATCTGTACTACATATTACTTGGTTTAGAAAAGACCCCTGCCCACCTACTGAAATCTAGACTTATGTGCCCTATCAGACCTATTTTAAAATTGGAAGTCCCCTCTGATCTCAATAGAGAGTTCTCTTTAAAAAGCAATGGTAGGATATACAGCTGGCTGAAAAATTTCCAATGGAACAGTTTGCCACTGGAGAATGCTGTTCTGTGGGAAAGTGTAAATACCGTGAAAACTTTTGATAGAAACCAGGCAGGCGGTGGGCTGCTCAGGATCCCCCAGGTAGCCTTGCTCCATGCCCAAATTATATGGAAAAATTATGTTTCAGTTCTTCTGAAATGGAATTCTTCCAATATGTGTGTTCAGGGGAAAATTTTGCATTTCTAACTCTTTGTTCCAATTCAGAATGGGGGAAAAATAGGAAATACAAAATTTCCCATGAAATGGAAATTCAGTTGCTGCACAGCTCTTGCAGGATATGACATGCTGTATTTATTTCGTTTTGCTTTAGGGTTTTTCTTTCTGCCTCTCTGCTCCTTTTGTGCAGCCTTTTGATTTTGCTTTCACTTCCTCTTTTTCTCCATTAATTGTTTTCTTGCTCCCTGCCTTGCAATCTTTTTTAAAAAATTGTCTTTTTTAAGTCAAACATGAGCCCGATAACATCTAAGCTGAACTTACAAACCCACATCATTTGAGTAGATTTGAAATTTGGCTCGACAGGTTTGCTCATACCTACTTACTAAGATCTATACCAGTGGTTCTCAACTCTGGTCCACAGATTGTTCAGGGAAAGTCCCTGGCGTGCCGGGCCGGTTTGTTTACCTGCTGCGTCCGCAGGTTCGGCCGATCGCGGCTCCCACTGGCCGCAGTTCGCCGCTCCAGGCCAATGGGGGCTGTGGGAAGGGCAGCCAGCACATCCCTCAGCCCGCGCCGCTTTCTGCAGCCCCCATTGGCCTGGAGCAGCAAACTGCGGCCAGTGGGAGCCATGATCGGCTGAACCTGCAGACACGGCAGGTAAACAAACCAGCCCGGCCCTCCAGGAGCTTTCCCTGAACAAGTGGTGGACCAGAGCTGAGAACCATTGCTCTATACTGAGGCTAATGTTAAAACTTCCTCTTTTTCTATGCTACATATTCTCACTTTTTTATTATCTTTACTTAGTGTTATATGCAAAATCTTTGACTAATGTAAAAACAATGTCATGGATTGCCTGGCCTCCTTCATTCACTGTAATGAGGGAGGGTTATCTGACGCATAAGTCCACAAACTGTGAACTGGCTTGTATATTTGATACTACTACATTAAATTACAAGAGTTCCCTTCATACACACTTTTTCCCTTCAGCACAGCAAAAGTTTTAACTACTGTTATTAGTTTCCCTAACAGTTGCACGGGTTCTTTTAATATTGCTGTTTGTAACCTGCTGTGACTTATCTGTGAAAAGCCCTGTTGTTAGTGGAATACAATAAAAAGAAATAGGCTTCTCAGAAGGAAAGGGAGTAAAAGGAAAAAAAAACAAGATTTTTTTTACACAAACAAAGTTTTATAATACAGCCATTAAATTATCCTTAGAGGTGTGTTTTAAAAAGTCTTTGAGACAAAGTCTGAAGTATTTGTTCTACATTTATTCAGGCCTTTCTATGGCACTGAAGAAAATGGAATTTGCTTGATTGAAAACTAAGGGTAACATTGTCAAAAGTGTCTAAGTGATTTAGGAGCCTAAATACCATTTTCAAAGGTGACTTAGGCCCAGATACTCAAAGATATTTCTGGGCCTAAGCCACCTTTAAAACTGAGATTTGAGGTAATTTTTTCCAAAAGTGCCTGTAAAAACTGTGGGCCAGATTCTTTCCCCTGATCCAAGGCATGGGGAGTCCTCCGCTGGCATAGAGCTGATGTAGCCAGCTACCCTGTCACTCCTCCCTCCCCCAAAAGTGCCCAGTCAGGGTATATCAGGTAGTCTAAAGTATGCAAGAGCCAGCACAGGACTGGCTGCATTGTCCAGTCACCATGCTGACTGACATACCTTGCTGTCTCTAACTGATCCTGACTGCAACAAAAGACTGTGATCCTGTGCATCTGAATCTGTTCTAATTTACACTGGTAAGAGCAGAATGAGACCCTCAGTACAGAGCCTCAGAATTGACTCTTGGCTGCTTTGTGCCTTGAGATCCAAGCACTGACGAACAAAGGGACTTTCCCTGGACAAGGAAAAAAGCCAATACACAGCAATTGTGGGCTTGTCTACACTGGCAAGTTTTGTCGATGAAACTAATGTCAACAAGGAAAAATCGACAAAAGCAAAGTCGCCAAAGCGTGTCTACATTTGCTCCCTCTATCGACAGACCATGTCCACATTCGGGGCACCTTTGTCAACAGCGAAAGCAAAGGACTGTGGGTATGTATCCCACAGTGCCTGGCTACACCATCCATTCTGGGAATGCGGAAACGGAGCACGGTGCATCCTGGAATGTGCAAAATGTACCGTCGTGCATCGCTTTGTGTCCCAGCCCTCCAATGGTTTCTGGCTTCTTTTCGTGCTATTTTTCCAACTGTCATTCTTTTGTAGTGTGCGCCAGCATCTGCTGTGAGAGAGGATGGATCCCTCACATCTCTCCTACGCTCTGTTAGCTGTCATGAGGACATCACGCACAGCAGCACATTTACTTGCAGAGTTACTGACAGAGGATGAATCGCAGGCACCCATGTGTGATATGGACGGCAGCAACTTATCAGTGGTTTATGTATTCACAGAGCAGTTGCATATGGTAGACCGTTGTTTTTGGGCTAGGGAAACAAGCACTGATTGGTGGGATCGCATTGTCATGCAAGTATGGGATGATGACCTGTCATAAATATAAAGGGAAGGGTAACCACCTTTCTGTATACAGTGCTATAAAATCCCGCCTGGCCAGAGGCAACATCCTGTTACCTGTAAAGGGTTAAGAAGCTCAGGTAACCTGGCTGGCACCTGACCCAAAGGACCAATAAGGGGACAAGATACTTTCAGATCTTGCGGGTGGGGGGAGAAGGGGGAAAGGCTTTTGTTTGTGCTCTTTGTTTACGTTGTTGTTCTCTCTTGGGTCTGAGAGAGGCCAGGGAGAAAGCCATCTTCTCCAACCCATCCTAATCCAAGTCTCCAATATTGCAACCAGTATAGGTAAGCCAGGCAAGGCGGATTAGTTTATCTTTTGTTTTATGTGAATTTTCCCTGTGTTAAGAGGGAAGTTTATTCCTGTTTTCTGTAACTTTAAGGTTTTTCCCAGAGGGGGATCCTCTGTGTTTTGAATTAGAATACCCTATATAGTATGTTCCATCCTGATTTTACAGAGATTTTTAACCTTTCTTTTTTTTAAATAAAATCCTTCTTTTAAGAACCTGATTGATTTTTCCATTGTTCCAGTGGTTTGGGTCTTTGATAATTTTGTAACCAATTGGTTAGGATATTATTCTCAAGCCTCCCCAGGAAATGGGGTGGGTAGGGTTTGGGGGTATATTTTTGGGGGAAGACATCTCCATGTGGGCTCTTTCCTTGTTCTTTGTTTAAAACGCTTTGTGGTGGCAGCATACTGTTCAAGGACAAGGCAAAGTTTGTACCTTGGGGAAGTTTTTAACCTAAGCTGGTAAGAATAAGCTAGGGGGTCTTTCATGCAAATCCCCACATCTGTACCCTAGAGTTCAGAGTAGGGAAGTGACACGACCAGTGGGTACAGAACTTTAGGATGCATAAAGCAACCTTCATTGAGCTATGTGCTGAGCTGTCCCCGACCTGCAGTGCAAGAACACCAGATTGAAAGCTGCCCTTTCAGTAGAGAAGCATGTTGCAATCACTGTGTGAAAGCTGGTGAATCCAGATTGCTACTGGTCAGTTGCAAATCAATTTGGAGAAGGAAAGTGCACTGTTGGGGCTGTATTAATCCAAGTGTGCAGGGCAATAAATCGCATCCTGCTGCGGATGTGACTCTGGAAAATGTGCATGGAATAGTGGATGGCTTTGCAGAGATGGGTTTCCCTAACTGTGGCGGAGCGATTGATGGCACACACATTCCAATTTTAGTGCCAGATCACCTTACCTCTGAATACATCAGTAGGAAGGGATACTTCTCCATGGTGTTGCAGGCACTTGTGGATCACTGGGGGCATTTAACAGACATCAGTGCAGGCTGGTCTGGAAAGGTGCATGATGCATGCATCTTCAGGAACAGTGGCCTGTACAGAAAGCTGCAGGTGGGGACTTTCATTCCAGACCACAAGATCATAGTGGGAGACTGGAAATTCCCATAGTAATCCTGGGAGACCCAGCTTACCCCTTACAGTCCTGGCTCATAAAACATTACACAGAGCACCCAGATAGCAGCAAGGAGTGTTTTAACAACAGGCTGAGCAGATGCCGCATGGTAGTCGAATGTGCCTTTGGTCGCTTGAAAGCTCGCTGGAGGTGTCTCAATGGCAGGCTAGACTTACCGAGGATAATATTCCTGTGGTCATAGCCGTGTGCTGCACTTTGCATAATCTGTGTGAATCTAAGGGTGAAATGTTTGCTCAGGTGTGGAGCACTGAGGCAGAGCGCTTGGCTGTACAGTTTGAATAGCCAGATGCTAGGGCTGTCAGAGGAGCCCAAAGGGCTGCTATTAATATCAGAGAGGGTTTGAGGAACCACTTTGACAATGAGGGGCAGTAACACATGTCTGCTTTGGAGTTGCTTCCCTGGTGCATCCATGAACAATTTTGGGACCCAAGATCCATGCAACAAAATGCCTTAGAAGCCTGTTCCCGAGCGTGAATTGATTGCTATATGCTTTTGTAGAACACAGAATAAAAACGCTTTACCATTAAATACCTTAGCCTTTATTTATTGTTAAAAAGGGTAAAACCTCACAACTGTGTGTGTAGCTCCAGCAATCATTGTGCCAGCTGTGAGAGGGGTGGAGCAATGGGGAAACTCAGGAGGGCTGTGAAAAGGAAGGTGTGGGCATAGAGGGGGGTGGGATTGGCAAAGAATTGTACATCTGCATGTGCTGCAGTGGAAGTCAACCACGGATCTGCTCAGTCTGCAGCTGTATCAAAGACTTGAGCACCTCTGTCTGATCCTCCATCACTTTTATCATCCACTCTGTCGCTTGCCTAGCAAATGCAGCATTCTCTTTTCTGTCCTGCCTTTCAGCTACCCAGGACTCTTTGCATTCCCTGGTCTGTCTCTCATCGCGCTGTAGCACCTCCTGGAACATGTCTTCTTTGCTGCGCCTAGGGTTCCTCCTTATCGGCCGAAGCCAGTCCGCAGGGGTGTGTGGTGTGTTCCTCAAGGTCTGTGCTGAACAGAAGCGGGATTGTTACATTCCAGCAAATGATTGAAACATTTTAGTAACAAGGGCCTTTTGCTAGTAGAAGTCACTTTCTCTCTGAGATTTTAGGCAGGCACACAGCTCCATGAGCACCCCAATCATGGTGAGTGTCGGGAAGGCAGTTGGGCGTACAGACAAAACAGTCATGGCTTCCAGGGCAGCTTTGCAGGGAACTCATTCTAAAATTATCACACACTTTTTCACAGGCGGCCAACCTGCTGGCTGACATCTCGCAGCTGCGGGTTACCAGGGAAAGCAGGGCACTACTGCTGAATGCTTGCGGCTTTCACCTCGGTCTATATGCAGTTCTGCTATGTGCTGCTTTGCACCCAGATCCGGTGATTACTAAATGGCATGGTACAGTTTCCTACAATGGGGGAACTAACAAGGCTGTAATCCCTTGGAATCTGCGGCAGAGGATTAACAAGTACCTCTTGGAAACTGTCCAGAGCCTCTCTCTGGAAGATCCTCTGCAAGTCTCGATGTCCATCGACACTCTGCTTGGCCATGCAGATTAGCTACACCAGGCAATGTCCAGCTCACAGAAAACACTACCTGCCTCCCACTTTTCAATTCCCTACACAAGCCATAGTAACTTACCCAGCGTCTCATCCGCTTCCTGCTCCTCGTTGAGCACTTCTGGAGAGGAGAAAAGTTCCTGGCTGCCTGCCCCACTGGGCAACATTGCTGGGAGCACCACATCCTCTTCTAGCTCAACTTCTTCTTCCAGAATTTCAGCCTCCAGGTTACCCCTTCTTTCTGCTGCCTGCGATGTACCCACGAGTCTATCGGTGATGGAGGTGGGGTCACCACCAAGGATAGCATTCAGCTCCTTATAGAAGTGGCAGGTCTTAGTGCACCACGGGCGCAATGGTTCACCTCCCACACTTTATGGTACGCCTGCCTCAGGTCCTTTATCTTTGCTTTGCACTGCTGCGTGTCCTGATCATAGCCCTTTTCACACAAGCCTCGAGAAATTTGCCAATATCTGTCCCGATTCCTACGGGTCATTTGCAGCTGTGACAGAACAGACTCTTCTCCCTATATGCTGATCAGATCCAACAACTCAGCAGTGGTCCGAACAGGAGCGTGTGTGGTGCGATAGCCAGCCATGCTGACCTGGGAAGCCACCTGGAAAGCTCCTCTGAGAAGCCAGCAAGCAGGAATTGAGATTTAAAATTCCCGGGGCTTGCAAGGGGGAGGGGCAGGTTGACTGCAGGGCAGCAGAATTCAAACCGCTGACCAGAACGGCAGCAGGGGAATTGACGGACACTTTCTGGAGGCCAATAAAATAGAAGAAAAAGCTGTGGTGTCTACACTGGCTGTTTGTCGACAATAAAGGGAGGGGAACCGACAAAAGTCTCTTGCAGGGGTGTAAACTTTTTGTCATGAAAACTAGGCGTTGGTTTTTTTTTTTAAAAAGTCTCATTGCCAGAGAGCATCATGACCTTCTGGTATCATTGTCCAATCTCCAGAAGCTGCAAGTCACTGGAAACTGAGGCCTTACATGCATCACTTGCACCCCAAACCATCTCTGATGTGTAGATGAAAACGTGAGAGGCATCAACAGGCAGAAAACTTTGGGTGAGTGATTCTGAAGGGGACCTTCTGTTAATATAAATAATCCAAATCTGTCCGCAGTGAGGCAGCTACTAGCAACTATACCTGGGTTCTTCACCAGTATCTGTTTAGAATTTCATAAAAGACATGAAAGAAGCAGACATCTTCTAGGCCTTTTATGATCCTCCTGGCTCTTCTTCCTGGAGAAAGCAGTGCTATGTCTTGCGAGTCTCAAGGAGTCATTCTGTTTGTCTGCCTCCCCCAGATGCCGGAATCTCAATCTGAGCAGCTGAACACGAACCTGAGAAGTTTCAGAAACATTGTTCGGTAGCTGGGCCTGTGTATGTTGTGGTACCATGGCTGAGATATTTGCAGTGGAATCCACCTCTTGCTGCAGAATTGTGTTCCTGACTCTAAGCTTCCATTTATTTATTTATTTTCTAGCCCTCATGGGTCTGAAGAAAACCTTGAGAACATGAACAGGTCGGCGTTACTGATTCAGTGTTTTCTTCCTAGGTCTACAACAGCCTGAAGCAATGTCTCAGGGATGTGAACGGCCCCTCCATCTCACTAGGTTATTGACTCTGAATTCTAAAGAAACCAATTTAAATGTTAAAGTTTAACTATTTCACTGTTCAGCACTTTAACCGAGTGGTCCAGCTGATGTGCTAATCCCACAGTTTTAAACTATTTTTCATTCTTCTCTGAAAATGAAAGGATCCAACTTTCCCTTATTCGAAAGCAAAACCAGACAGTTTCCCCCAACAACTTCTTTGATGCAGTTGTATGAAGTAATACAAACGCATGCAGCATATTGAAAACTAAAAGTGAGGGTGCAGCATAATAAATTAAACACAAGATCTACTACACTGGTTCTATTGCTGATGTTCCTATTTAATTCATTTAAAACCTCAGTTTTTAAAACTGAACGAATGCTGCTGCTGTCTTTCCCGTCTGCCACATTCAAGTATAACAGAATCCAGGGAATTTGCCACAGAATCTTGCCACCGAATATACAGAGTCTTGGGGATTAGCAGTGGAAGAGTATCTTTAATTTGCTGGTGCTATTTTTGCGAGTAGACCAAGACTGCAAAACTCCCCTTGTCTCTGACAGTTGGAGCAGTGGGGCCCTGGTTATGAAGCAGCTGGTTAAAGTTCAGCCAAGAAAAAGGTAGAGGTTTAAGATTGTGCTCTTGCATGCTATGAAAAACTACTTGTTTTTGAGCCATCAGCTAAGAGTGCCCTGTCTACTTAGTCTTTCTTGCCATCATTTAGCTGGCACTGCTTGGGCTGTTGGGGAAACACTACTCCTTGGCTGCATTGACTCACTGCCATGAGTGGTCATCAGACTGGGCGGAGTCCCAGACTATGTCTCTAAGGGAAGGATGGGGTTCCATAGTTGTATGGGTACCACCCAGCCCACCTGAGAGAGAGGTAGACACTCTTTCAGATTCACTCACCCCAGTGGCTTTAGGGTACAGACAGGCTGTGGAAATCTTGTGGCTTTGGCTCTTGTTTTGTTACAGAAATAGTCGCGATGGAAGACTTTAAGTAACTATTGTGATATTTCTTGGGAAATCGTTTCCTTGCTGCTATAGTTTGTTTGATTTTTGTAGCTCAGCTCAGTTAATCTTTTATTTTTTCAAAAAAATCATTTGTGTGCAATTTAAAATAAAAATGGGAAAGTATTTTAAAAGCTATAAACAACCTTTTGGGTTTTGTGGGGGTCTTTTAGTTGGCGCCAGTTAAAAGAAAAACTCCTATAGTGCAAGCAGTCAATTTGTTTTGATTTTGTTCTTTGGTTTATTTTATAGTTGCAGATGCTGGGTGGGTGGGGAGCAACTTCATTTTTTCCCTGTTACATCTGTCATTTCACAAGTTTATTTTTCTTTCAGAAATGGTTGGTGTTGATTTCAGCACTGCTGTCAATTATTATTACATGCTGTCCAATGCCTCACCTCAAAAACACACGAACATAAATTACACTTTGAATAAGAGGACTGGACTTTGTGCTTAAAATATCCACAGTCTATGTGTGCACCAACAGATACCAACATCTTCTGAATAGCAGCATCCTTCTTTCTCTTCCTACCTGATCCATTCTGATAAGCATGAAGGATATTTTCTTTTACTAATGGACTCCAAGTTCTTCCTTTTTCCCAGCATGAGCCAGCCTGCAAAAATGGCCAATTCCCAGCTGAGACAATGGGCCCACTTCTCTGCTACATTGAAGTCAATGGAAGAAATCTAGCCCCATTGATTTAATTGGGGCTAGGATTGCACTTAGTAGAGCTGTGCCAGTTTACACGACTGGAGAATTTCGCTCTATATTTTTCCATCTGCTTGGAGAGGTCACTGTTTTACACAAAGGGAGGCTGGGAGCTAGTCCCTTCCCCGTAATTTAGAAGAGCAGCTGCCAAGATGTCCTATGTCCAGGTCAATATCATCTCTTCCTCTGAGTAATTTTGACCACGACCTCCCTTCTCTGACCTATCTACCCCCAGAGGATTGGGACCCCAGGACCCCACAGAAGTAAACATGGGAATGGGGGGGAGGGATAGCTCAGTGGTTTGAGCATTGGCCTGCTAAACCAGGGTTGTGAGTTCAATCCTTGAGGGGGCCATTTAGGGATCTGGGGCAAAAATTGGGGATTGGTCCTGCTTTGAGCAGGGGGTTGGACTAGATGACCTCCTGAGGTCCCTTCCAACCCTGTTATTCTATGATTCTATGAAAGATAGTTTGCATTTCTTACGGCCAAGCAACTAGACCAGGGAAGCATGCAGGTGGGGACAGTGACAAGAAAAAGAAGGCCCAGTCCACCCTAAGATGGAAGTCTGGTCATAGGCCCAAAGAACAGAGCTAGGGAAAATCCTGCTGGCAATGCAGAGACTATCAGTTTCCTCTGACACGGCTCCTTTCCCAGTGTGTGGAGTCCATGTTACAAGCAGACATCAACACTATACTTTAATTCAGACAGACAGTGAAGAATACCATATCCAATGGGAACCTGCGTTTGCTGAATGGCCAAATTCAGGCCTAGTATAGCCAGGCGCAGCTCCCATGGACAACTCTAGGCCAAATTTAGTGATGATAAACAGTGGTGTAAATTCCATGTGGGTGTAAGTGGGACAGAAAAAGGGTGTAAGGAGGTGGAGTGGAAAAGCAGCATCACGCTGGCATTCGGTGATTGTGCAGAAAATTACAAAATGAGGTGGGCAGAAGACTAATAGGATGGGGAAAGAAAGCGGTCAAGGGGCATGAGCTGAGCCTGTGTTTCCCAAGCTGCAAAGTCATTCTACCATATACTCTCTCACATGCGGATCACACCTGAATGTGACATTTGGAAACATGGCATTAGCCTTACTGGTAGGTGAAGGTGTCAGTACAGACAATGATTCAGTTTGTGCCCCATTTGTGACATCATGGGAGTATGCCCACCTCTTTGCTACAAGATGAATTATCCACATACATTGGCCAACACTGCAGGTTCAACAAAATCTACAGACGTAAACGTAGAAAAGTCTCCTTTCAAATAGCAGTTTGTTTTGTATTTAACTAGAGGGAATAAAACCTTGGAGCTTTTATTTTATATTTAAATGGTACTTCATTAAAGTTTATTTAAAAGGCTTGATAGAGTATTTTCTCACCGTGAGATTAAAATATGGCCAATTAATGTGGTGCTGATTTATGTGGCCACTTTGATGGTGAGGAAGTTTAATTAATAATAGTTGTATTTCTGGAAAAGAATTTTAACAAGGTGTTCCACATATGAAAAATACAGAAGTCCCTTTGTTTTAAACAACCTCCGCAGGGGTATACAAGGAGTTTTATTGCTCACTGTACTTGTTTTGATAAATCAGTAGGTTACTTTGAGCAAGCAACCAGAGCAAGATCAATGTTACAGAATGTCAGATCTTGACCAACTAAGGGAACAATTTCACCATTATTAAAGAGTTGTCAGAATTTTTTTCTTTTATAGATGTGATATCTTGCACTGACATTTATTTTGGGAGACACTCTTTTACTTGTTGGTGGACATAGCACCTGGAAGCCCAGATTTCAGCAGGTGTGTCTTTTTTCCATTCTTTGAAATACTAGAAAGCGTTTGGATGTGGACCAGATTTGCTGCTATTCTAGGTTACTCTAATAATCATTCTGTGGGCTCCATGATAACTCAAGGGTCCCTTCCCAGGAGATTTAGTGGTGAAACTGATCAAGAGCAGGATGAATATTTTGGGAACATTTTAATTAAAAATCTGTTCCGTTTTTGATTAATTTCAATTTTTTCAACTAGTTCTAATTAGTTCTAGCTGGTTACTTGTTCTGTGAGCAGTTACCACTCTAGCTCAAAGAAAGGAGACAAACAGTTACCCCAGGAACTCCTAACCCACAGCTAGTACCACACTCTAAACTGCCATGTTACAGCAACTTATGATATATTTATATGCCTTACAGCCTTCTGGGAAACTGCCAAGGTAACTCAGGTCAGTACATATTCCCACTCTATGAAATAGGTACTTGTCTTAGAAGAACTGATAGCATTCCATAATAAATCAGTTGTTAATGAGTATTAAAGGCATATTGATACCAAAGGATCAAAATATGTTTCTAATATAAAACCACCATGTAAAAGCAGGCACAGGAGTCAACAGATACTGACCATGTGACAAGGGTATATAGCCTTTTGGTAATCCTGACCCATGCCTTATGACTTATGCCATGGAATAAAGACCAGTCTCTTCCCAGCAAGCCATGTGTCTTCTTTATTATGCATCCTAATATAGTTATCACAATATGAATACAATAAAGCAACCAGAGTTCACATGTTTACAGTCCTTTATCTCTTGTCCATATGCAGTAGTAGCTCTTCCTATACCAATGACACAGTGGGGATACATTACAGTCTAGTCCATCTAGGACAGAGGTGGGCAAACTACGGCCCGCGGGTCACATCCGGTGTGGTGTGGTGTGGTGCGGCGGCCAGACATGCTGGTCTGAGCAGCATAGTAAGGGGGCAGGGCCAGAGGGTTGGATAAGGGGCAGGGAGTCCCAGGGGGTAGTCAGGGGACGGGGCGGTTGGATGGGGTGGAGGTTTGGCGGCGGCGGAGGGGGGCGGTCAGGGGATGGGGAACAGGGGGCAGTTGGATAGGGCAGAGATTCGGGGGGGCAGTCAGGGGATGGGGAGTGAGGGGGGTTAGATGGGGGTGGGATCCCAGGGGGTGGTTGGGGCGGGGTTCCTGTAAGGGGGCGGTCAGGGGACAAGGAGCGGGGGGGTTGGATGGCTCAGGGGGCTTGAGGGGGGCAGGCAGGGGGCAGGAAGTGGGAGGGGAGGATAGGGGGCAGGGGCCAGGCTGTTTGGGGAGGCACAGCCTTCCCTACCCCACCCTCCATACAGTTTCTCAACTCTCGGGCCAATATGGCCCTCGGGCCAAAAAGTTTGCCCACCCATGATCTAGGAGCATGGAATTTCTATTCCTGATATACAATGACTATAGAATTCCCTATCTAAGTATCTAAACTACCCCCTTGGCATCTTAACCTTTATATTTCCTACTCAGATATTATAGGCTTGGCAGAATTAGAATTTTATTTTTTTAATAATTTTGAGATAACATCGATGTCTATCTTTAAGCATTTTTAAAATGTTTTATTGATTTTAAACATTCACATTTCACAAAATTATGGGTTTTATTTAAACTATTGAGTGTTTTTTCAATTTTTATCAATTTAAATGTTCACAGTTGTAGGAAATTATGAATGGTCAGACAATAATTATTTAATAACAGAAGCTGTTGAGATTCAAAAGTCAAACCATTAAAATACTAATTGTCAACATCACATGTCAAAATATACAAAGTAAATATCCTTAAATCAAACTTGAATAAGTTCTCAAGCAGCATTTTTCTTACTTTGCACATCTGTATATTTAATTTATCGATGGAATTTTTTTTGTTGGTTTGTGCATATGTAGTGAAATTGACATTTACCAATAAAAGTCTGATCCTTCCAAGGCTACAGCTAATGTGTAGGGTGAAGGGCCTTTCTGTTCCACAATCTGAAGCAAACCACTACATTTAGTTTCTTTTTTCTTTTCTTTTTTCAAACAAAACTATTTTAAAATACACTTTTAACAAAGGACAAGACTGCAATTCTGAATACTTCAGCATGCCATTTGTATGCCAAAGTTATTTTAGTGTTGCCAGCCCTTGCTATTTTATCATAAATCTCATTATAGTGCTGTTTTTCTTAAAACCCCAGCTTATGTGACTGTGAGAATTTCCGCTTTCACTTTTTGAAATAAGCTTGATTGTGGAGAAAAGCTTGAAAATGCAAACCTTAAAGGTTCAGAAACCAAAAGTCAAATAAAAAGACCCAAAATGTATATAGATGTTTTGCCACTGACTTCAACAGAGCCAGGATTTCCCTGTTGTAGTCTGTTTTCAGTTCTGCCCCTGACCTGCTGTGTGATATTGGGCAAATCATTTAATCTCTCTGGCCCTCTTTTTCCCCTTCCCCTTGTTTTATCTGTTTTGACTGTAAAATCTTTTGGGCAAAGACTGCCTCTTGCTATGTATTTGTACATGCCTGGCACAATGGGCCCCTGAACTTTGTTGGAGGCTTGGTGCACTATCGTAATACAAATGAAAACAGTGAATGAATGTATTCCTGAATTTACTGGCACAAGATTCTATTGTACATCGTGTGCCCTGTGACAGTGGAGACAGAGCTTAAACACATGAATTTATTCTCTGCATGTGTTGAAATCAGTAAAAGGATTGATTCCAAGAAGAGGGCTACCATTTTTCATAACATGGAACTCAACAGCTATGCAAGTGTAATGCATCACAAAAGCATGAAGAGTGCTTTCTTCATATAAGTCACCAAATGTAGTGCACAGCATGCAAAACACTGTAAAAAAAATTTGCAGGTAATTAGATTCAAGTAGAGCCTGCTGTTCTGAATCTCTGTGTCTTACCCTGAGTGCAAAGAATCAGCTGTGGAATGAAAAAAAAATTCTTTAGGTGGGTATGGGGAAGAGGCTGGATTTTCCCTTTTAATCTTTAAAGTGAGTCAGAATCAGACAGCAAAATTTGTACACCCATAATGATAATGTTCAGGGACCGTCTGAAGGAGCAACAGGGCAGCTGGGTTTCAATGCCCCTTCTTTTTTTTCCTGACTTTCTGTTGAAGTGTTGGCACTGATTCACATATAATCATGGTTTTTATTAGGTGAACAATTATCCAACCTTCCAATGAGATATAATGGACCAGATTCTCTGGCATACTGCAGGCGCTTTGCACAGAGCCAGCTCCTCCACCATCACTTTTCTTGCCAGGGTCAGGGGTGTGTGGGCAGAGCATTTTTATGCTCCAACTATTTTCAGCCAGCAGATGGTCCTGTGTATTGGAGGGAAAAAAACAACCCATGAATTCTTCAGTTCTTCTCAGGGCATATATATAATTAAAAACGAGGATCAATTAGTTTTCTTTTGTACTGGAAAGAAAAATCAGGAGGCAAATGGCAGTTACAAAGGTTAAACGATGCAGGTGAGATCAATTTGGGAGGTAACAAAACCAAATTATTTATTTCGTGTTCTGAGTTAACAGATTAATACTATATTTGTGCTAGAATTATGGAGCGCATTATACACTGCTATGTGGAGAAGCCCCATTTCTTCTGGTTTCACAGAAGAACAGTGTTTTGCAGTTTGATGTATTGTTCTTTTAAAGCTACCATAATCTGGAGCATCCTGAATTACTGGGCCAGTTCCAAATCATGGTCACCCTACAGCAGCTTGACTGCTGCCTTTAGACTAAGCTATATGCTTTATTTTTACAACCGAGGTCTTCTCTTTATCCACCAAACTGATACAACTTCCCTATAAACTGCATCTATACTGACTCAGCTAAATCCTGGAGTGGCCACGTGTAACTAGTTCTGGAGTTTACGCAGTTACCCCAGGGCTGGATTTACCCTAGTAAGTCCATTTAAACCTTTGCCCATTTGGATGGTCTTTGCTGTTTTGTGAGTCCTCATTCCCTGGTGACACTGGACACTACCAATTTATAGCTTATATGAAGAAATAAATTACTGTCAAATGGCAACTTTTTGAACTGGTGCCTATAGATGAAGGCTCCATTTCCCATAGTCCATGTCCTGAGAGATCCAACTTCCTCCAGAAGGACTTTTATTATGATTTTGAAAGAAAGGGTATTGTCTATAGAAAGACTAAAAATACAGTAATGAGAAGCACATTGTTAACCATTTTCCCTCAGTTCTTGTTAGTTTTCAGCTGAATTTTTTCAGCTGAAAATGTTAAGTTTTTGGCTGCTGAAAACCAAAATCTTTTCAAAAAAAGAAAAGGCGGACTTGTAGCACCTTAGAGATTAACAAATTTATTTGAGCATAAGCTTTCGTGAGCTACAGCTCACTTCATCGGATGCAGTCAGTGGAAAATTCTGTAGGGAGATTTATATACAAAGAGAACATGAAACAATGGGTGTTACCATACACACTGTAACAAGAGTGATCAGGTAAGGTGAGCTATTACCACCAGGAGAGTAGGGGGGAAAAATCCTTTTGTAGTGATAATCAAGGTGGGCCATTTCCAGCAGTTGACAAACCTTACCTGATCACTCTCGTTACAGTGTGTATGGTAACACCCATTGTTTCATGTTCTCTGTGTATATAAATCTCCCCACTGTATTTTCCACTGAATGCATCCGATGGAGTGAGCTGTAGCTCACAAAAGCTTATGCTCAAATAAATTGGTTAGTCTCTAAGGTGCCACAAGTACTCCTGTTCTTTTTGCGGATACAGATTAACACAGCTGCTACTCTGAAATCTTTTCAGGTTTTCAATGAAAAGGCAAAATTTTCACAGGACTTTTGTTTCTGACCAGTTTTATTTCATAAGCAGATAAATCTATTAAAATGAGAAAAGATGATGGAACTCTTATCAGTTTTTTATTTCTTTTGGGGTTATTGCTATTGTTCAAATTGATACACAAATTTTCCATGTTAGGGGCTAGATTGTACAATCCATACACACAATGATGAACAGTTTTTAGGGCTGCTGGTGTGAGTCAGTGCTCTCTAATCTACCTCCCAATCAACACTATCAAGTTTGAGACACCACATCTGCTCAAGTGGCTTTAAACCTTACCATAATTCTCTTTGCAAAGACAGATACATATTTATGCTTTGAAAAGCCAGTAATTATATGCTTCAATACTCTTTTTTTAAAAAATCAATGCCTGCAGCTCACTACTTATTAAGAAGTACAATTTTTTTAAAAAAATGTGAAATAAGAAAACTGCACAAAAGTAAGCTTGTTAGAGAAAATAGGGTATTTTGCATTTATATGTATTCCAGCTTTTGCTAACAATGGAAATAAATTGTATTAGTAGGCAGTTTTATAGAAAGATGAAATTTGCATGAGAGGAAATTAATAACTATCCATTTCAATCTGGGATAAACAGTTGAACGAGCAATGCAATCTGGACTATTGCACTAAACTATTTGTATGACTGTAATTATTCTAATTCTCCACTGGATGTCAATACTGCTTAACACAAATATTGGCTCTGAATTCATTGCTAAGGCAGGAAGAACCTTGTGCTTTTAAAGAATGTGCTTTACTCTGACTGTTTTAACACTCTGAGTTATGTAGTGGCAATTGCCACTCCAGGTGAAATTCTGGTCCTCTTGCACTTAGTGGGAGCGTTACCATTGACTTCAATAAGGCCAGGATGTTATGCCTGCCACTCCCCACCCAACCACAGTTAAGGTTGCAACTAAGGGCTTGTCTTAACTACGGAGGTAAGTCGACCTACAGTACGCTACTCCAGCTACATGAATCTACAGGTCTTCACTGCGCTGCGTCGACGGGAGACGCTCTCCAATCAACTTCCCTTACTCTTCTCAGAGAGCTGGAGTACTGGGGTCAAACGGAGAGCTCTCTGCTGTCGATTTAGCTGGTCTTCACTAGACCCACTAAACCCATCCCTGCTGCATCAGTTGCAGCAGCGTCAATCTGCCCATAGTGAAGACCAGCCCTAAGTTTCCATTATAAGCCTGATTTTTGCCTTTCTCTCTCCAGAATCCACAAACAGAGGAATATCAGCCTTAAAAAGCAGGTTACATCAGAGGTGACGGTATAATTTTTCTGCCAAATTGAAATGAATTAGACAAAGTCATCATGGAATTATGGCATTCTAAAAACAGAAGTTCCCCAGTGGGAGACAGGCCAGTCCTTGCCTACAGACAGCCCCGCAACCTGAAGCAAATACTCACCAACAACCACATACCACACAACAGAACCACTAACCCAGGAACTTATCCTTGCAACAAAGCCCGTTGCCAATTGTGCCCACATATCTATTCAGGGGACACCATCACAGGGCCTAATAACATCAGCCACACTATCAGAGGCTCGTTCCCCTGCACATCCACCAATGTGATATATGCCATCATGTGCCAGCAATGCCCCTCTGCCATGTACATTGGTCAAACTGGACAGTCTCTACGTAAAAGAATAAATGGACACAAATCAGATGTCAAGAATTATAACATTCATAAACCAGTCGGAGAACACTTCAATCTCTCTGGTCACGCAATCACAGACATGAAGGTCGCTATCTTAAAACAAAACAACTTCAAATCCAGACTCCAGCGAGAAACTGCTGAATTGGAATTCATTTGCAAATTGGATACTATTAATTTAGGCTTAAATAGAGACTGGGAGTGGCTAAGTCATTATGCAAGGTAGCCTGTTTCCTCTTGTTTTTTCCTACCCCCCCCCCCCAGATGTTCTGGTTTAACTTGGATTTAAACTTGGAGAGTGGTCAGTTTAGATGAGCTATTACCAGCAGGAGAGTGAGTTTGTGTGTGTATGGGGGTGGGGGGGATGTGAGAAAACCTGGATTTATGCAGGAAATAGCCCGACTTGATTATGTAAAGAGTTGTCACTTTGGATGGGCTAGCACCAGCAGGAGAGTGAATTTGTGTGGGGGGGTGGAGGGTGAGAAAACCTGGATTTGTGCTGGAAATGGCCCACCTGTTGATCACTTTAGATAAGCAATTACCAGCAGGACAGTGGGGTGGGAGGAGGTATTGTTTCATATTCTCTGTGTATATATAAAGTCTGCTGCAGTTTCCACGGTATGCATCTGATGAAGTGAGCTGTAGCTCACGAAAGCTCATGCTCAAATAAATTGGTTAGTCTCTAAGGTGCCACAAGTACTCCTTTTCTTTTTGCGAATACAGACTAACACGGCTGTTCCTCTGAAACCAGTGTTCAAAATGTCTTCTAATACTCTTTTCTCTGTTTTTACAGAATGGCACAGCTCATACTTCATTTACGAGACTCATCTGGCTGTGATATAGTGCACAGGACCAAAGATGAATTGATTAAACTTACATTTTAAACTGTTAAAATTGTATGGTAAATAGTAAAGTTAGAATGGCTCATTGGCTCAGACAAGCTTAATTCAGAGAGTCACATGACTGCTAGAAACCTAAACTTTCTTTACAAAAATCCCCCAAAACACATCTCTGACCCTTTTTCCTGGTTAAGATTCACTGCAAAATTACTTCCTTACTTCCATCCGCTTCTACAGATCTCCAGCCCTCAGCAGGGAAGGGAGTGTTGCATAGGCACTGATGGAGGAGCCAATAGTAACATGATTCCTGAAGCAGAAGTGGTTCCAGAGGGAAATTAAGACCCTGTAACACAATGGAAGTGGTCAAAGCTCCCATTCCCTGCAGATCTATGAGATTTGAAAGGTCTTGTGGTTCCTCTGAAACCCCTAATGTCTCTTCCACAAAGGGAGCATTGCATCAGTAATTCCATGAGGTGAACATGAGCTCTCTGTTGCCCTCCTGTTTGTTTTATCACAGACGGGAACTCTATGAAGAGAGTAGTATATATTGATGTAGGTGATCATGTATGAGTTAACAGAAGGTAAGAAAAACAAAGAGGGTGAGGCAGTATCTTTTATTGGACTAACCACTGTTGATGAAACAGGCAAGCTTTCAAGATTGTTGTCTTAGACCAAGAGAAGTTAGTCCGATAAAATTACCTCACTTGCCTTGCGTCTCTCATATCCTGGGACCAACATGGATACAGCAACATTGCAATTAACAAATATGTTGTTTAACAGAAGAGAAAAATCCAGTACTTTTGTTGGCAAGTGACTGTGAAAGACAACCAGTTAAATTTGGGACATTTAGCAGTCTAAGGGTTTTTTTAAACAACATGTGTAGGAGATCAGCAGAAAAAAAAATTGTAGAAAACAAAATGAACAAAAATGGTGTTTCAGTGACTGAGCCTCCAAAGTTGAGTTGGTGCCAGTGGTACCCCATATTTCTCTTATTCTGCCTAACGATGCCCATGGTATTTAACTTTCATAAGGATTTAATGTTTGACACAGTGACAAGATTTTTTCCAAGCATGCATGCAGTGTTTTTTTTATAAACTTTTTGGCATATTTATTCAAAATGAACTTTATTTAAAGTTGTTGTAATCACATACATACATTGGCTACTAGCCACGGGGTTCTAGCTAGTAATCATATGCCAGAATCCATGGCAGATGTAAAAATTAAGTTTTATTTATCAAACTTGCTCATTTGAAATAGCAGACCAAGAAATTTAGTTGGAATCTCAGGGTTTTGATTTTTTCTTACATATTGTTGGCAATAGAGTCAGGGAATTATAAAGGTGTAAATCATATTTCTGCTTGTTCCAGACATTGGCAAAAAGCTAAAATTATTTTTCCATAAATGCAAAACCCATTGTTTTGGTGGCCTCTGTTTTCCTGCCAAATTATACAACTAATGTTATTTCTTCAGTCTAACACTCTTTTCTATTATAATACCATCTTTCAAGTCACAATTGAAATGTATTTCCAGTTACAGTCATCAGACGAAAGGCATGCCAATCCTGGCAGATAATTCAGATCCATAGATCTGAATTTTAACATTAACATTTTAACCCAAGATAAAATATAGTCTCCTATGGAATGAACAGGGGACTGTAGTTACTATTCTCCAGAGAAAAACAGATGAAAGGGCATTTACCTGACTTGGGGAAAACAGATTTATAAAGCAGATAATTTTAAAACATTTATTTCTAGTAGGTCATTGGTTCCCTCTGGTGTCTTATCAAATGGGAAATATGTATCTGTCCTTTTAATTAAGTGAAATAACTTCCCTTGTGTGACACACCCAAGTCCTAACCTTGAGAAGACTTGTTCGTATGTTTAACTTTATGCATTGAGAACACTGGTACTAAAGTCAATGTAGGCAGATGAGAGGTATTTGCAGGGGCCTTAATTTTCATTATTTTGTGTTTCGTTATTCACTAATATGAAAAACTCCTGCAGTGTGGACCTCCTTGAGTTTTATATTAGAAAACATTACCCACAAAAGAAGATGGGGAAAAAACATTAACAAAAGTAACATGTAAGGGTACAGAAACACTCTCACCATTTGAGGGTTGCGGATTTTTTCTCCTACTTATTTTATTTTTAAGTTGATTTTGCTTTTTAAAGTAGTATCTCTATATATACACATTATATGTGTATAAGGACACAACTCATTCCAAATTGTCTTCTGTTTGGGGTGCATATGTGCAAACCTTACAAAATTTGGGCTTTATTAGATGTATATTCAGATTCTAAAAGGTTTCATCATACTTCTTATTGCTCTTTAGAATTATGAGAGTACTGTCGATCTATAGTTCTATATAGACTCTTACTGCGTAAAAATGAGAGTTCCTTTCTTGAACAGCTTATGAACCTTTCGGCTCAGTTACAGAGGATATCAGACACCAAATCAGATGCAGGAAGATGTGCGGACCCCTTTGGAGAGGAGATTAGCATAAGAGAGCTTCATGAAGGAAGTGAGTTTAGGGAAAGTGCTTGATGAACAGAGAATAGAAAGCTGTTCCAAACATACAGGGCTTCAAGAAAGATTAAGCTTTAAATTAAAATATTAAATGTTCTATCCTCAGAAACAGAAGCAACATGTGCATTAAGGTTAATATTGTCAGTATCCCAGGGAGTTGCAGCCTCTCTTATTTATTCCAAATTTATAACATGGTAGTGTAGCATAGCTCACTGTGCACAACAGGGTGCTCCTATGTAATGAATAGCTGTTAATAGACATTCACATTAAAACTTGAAACATGGTTGAAGGTAACAATCTGCCTCCCAGCTGTTAAACAGTTCACCAGGAAAATGAGAGGTTAAACCCCAAGATTCTGATTTTGCCATGAGGCATAAATCCAGAGAAGGTCCAAAGAAGACAATGGAGTTATTCTTGGCTTAAAACAGTCAACCTCAGATCCGGAGCTAGTCAGTGCACCCCTGCTGTTATCATGTGTTCAGGGATCCTCAGGAGAAGGATTGAAATCATACACATTATGCACCAGTGTCTGTCAAGATCTCAAACAGCTGGGATGTATATCACAAGCCAGTTGTGCTACTCAGCTGCACTACAGCATCTATTTGTTGGTGAATGCTCATCACAGGCCTTGTGTCTTAAGTTTCTCAACATTCCTTATGGTTCAGTGTCCTTTTGTTTGCCAACATTCTATTTGTACTTGAAATGGGTAAGCTTTGTTTTCAGAAATGGCAGCATTTCCAGGGGTCCATCTTCTTCCTTTTTCAGTCATAAAAAGGCTGGCTTTTTCTGCTTCATGTTTCAGAACAGCTTAAAACAGCCCCCCAAAAAACAAATAATATATCAGAAGCAAAATCTTCTGCCTGAAAGGTCTTGAAGAGCAGAAATTCAAAGAGACAAATTAACTCAAAATAGTTCTTACCATGCCCCTTCTCAGTCACCAACTTAATTCTCTTTCATTATCTGATCAAAAGTTTGTGGTGCAGTAACTGACCTTGCAGCATCTTGTACTATTTTCTACTGGGGTTTGTTCTAAACGAAATACCATCCATCTGCTTTTGTCTCCGCTGAAATGAATGTGAGGGCAGGTATATAATAACCAGCTCAGGGACTTCCAGGGCAAAGATTCACATGCTTGCCCTGAGCAGAGCCAAAGACTGCAGCTGCATGCTGTAAGGTTAGCCCAGAGATTGGGGGATGGGTGGGTAGGCAGAAGCTGGATCAGCAGTGAGGAATTAAGCACTTCCCCCACTAGGAGAGGAATGGAATTCAGAACACTTTTTTGTTTGGTTGATCATAAAATGGATATCTGAGATCATCTGAGGCATTCCTGAGACTTAACTTCTAAGGTAGCTTTTTCTTTCAGAGAGCCCTTGATTCTGGTATTTGACCCTTCTGTTGATTGGCCAGAGCATGAATGTCAGGATTAGTGCACTCAGCAAACTCCAGGTCTTTAATAAAATATATGAAGAGCCTGTAACTGAGGGGAAATGCCAACTTGTTCACTGCTCTTCTGGTAAATCTCGATCCCCTACTCCAATCTGATTTTATATCCCAAAGGGAAACATGGGAGGCCTGCCCTCCTTTTGTCCTAAAGTATTTATACATATTCCTCCAACTTTCACTGCACTAGCCCTTTAATGGCCTCTGGGACTGAGGTTCTCTCAAGTTCCCTGGGTTAATGGTAAGGTTTTCCCATAGGCCCAATGTACCATAGTGACCTCTTGGTTCCAGAGAATGTTAAAACACCAGTGTAGTGCAAATAGCATTCCCAATAAGCAAGATGGGTATTGCAGATCTTTCCACTAGAAAGAGGTGGGAGGAAGAGAAGCACAGATCACAAAGATATGAGAGATTAAGGGAGTAAAAACCAGAAGCCTGGTAGACTGCTCCAGGTAGGTGAGGGGAAAAGCCTGAAATAGTGTGACAGGTTTCATAGCAGAGGTAGGGGGGTGAGGTTCTGCAGGAAGACACATCCAAGAGCTAGTGTAATGGTCAAGGTGTTATAGTGCTGAGACTTGGGGAGATAGTTTTTGTTCCTGTAGAGATGTGAGACTGGCTGGCACTGAGGTTTCTCAATTCAATGTGCTTTCCTGGATGTTAGGGATCCGGAGGAAAAAGTCAGAGCAGGAGGTGTGCTAAGGGGTACTGAAGAGGAGAGCTTGTCTTCACTACTTTTCAGCAGCAGCTATTGTTACTACACTTAATTAAAAGAGATAAAAATTTACTCTAAAAATGAAACTTTCTTCAGCCCCAATCCTGCGTGTGCTTAACTTCACTATGGTAAATAGTCCCACTGAACTAGTCACAATAGGAAAGTTAAGCATGTCTGTAAGCATTCACAGGTTGGGGCGTAAGACTTCAAAAGGCAGAGCTGTTTCTTTCAGTCCTGGACCTCAGTCCTGGGACTTCTTGTGTGTATGGCTGGACGGTGCCTGCACAGATCCCCATTGTCTTCAGTGGGATTTGTGAGTGCAATAGTCTAGTCCACCTCATCCTTAGCTTCTGCATTTCCTGACTCTTAGGGATTTACATTTGCAATTTCAACATTAAAAAAACAACAACCAAGTTCATTCAACAGTTTCAGATCTATATATACTTGACGCAGCTGCCCCTCGGTAAGATTTAAAAACAACACTCCTGCTGGTATCTGCTACTGACAGGAGGGAAAGAAAATTAGCTCTGGCTTTCTTTCTTTTGAGGGGAGGGGAGCAGAAGAGGTTATATAAGAAAAACATTTTCAAAATGATTAGATCAACTCCTTGATCATTTGGTTTGTAGGGAGAAAAAGGCATTGCAGAGTGTTTGTCAGCTAAGGATCCAGACCTGCAAAGACTTCCATGTGCTTTGCTATAACGATACAAACTGGTCCCAGGGGCCTATATTTGTGTGGTTAATAACCAAATTATTTCAAGAAAGATGGGCCAAGTAAAATTGATTGAAAAAATGTATATAGTTGTAAAAATGATACATACTGTAAACCTATTATATATATGCTGCCACAGCTCTGCTGTATTCCTTTATCTTGTATTTCTGGCACATTATTGTAGGTTTTTTACATAATGAAAAAAAGGTTGTATTCTCAATTTATCTGCTTTTTCTTTTAATGAAAAGTTAATAACTAAGGCCCCGATCCTGCTAATGTGGGCCTCTGCAAAGCCCTATTCATTTTAATGAATAGGTTTCAGACCTGGGGCCTTTATTTGAATGAATACTTAGACAACCCGTAATAGGGACTGATCTAATCACGTGAGATTGATTCTATTGATTCCAGCATGTATGAGCAAGGGTTGAAGGAGTGGGCTAGGGTTGCCAGGTGTCCAGTTTTCGACTGGAACACCTGGTCGAAAAGGGGCCCTGGTGGCTCCAGTCAGCACTGCTGACCAGGCCGTTAAAAATCTGGTCGGCGGCACAGCAGGGCTAAGGCAGGCTCCCTGCCTGCTGTAGCTCTGCATGGCTCCAAGAAGCAGCAGCATGTCCCCCCCGCGGCTCCTACGTATAGGGACAGCCAGGGGGCTCCACACACTGCCCCCACCCCAAGCGCCTGCTTCGCAGCTCCCATTGGCCAGGAACCGTGGCCAATGAGAGCTGCGGGGGTGGTGCCTGTGGATGGGGCAGTGTGTAGAGCCACCTGGCCATGCCTCCACATAGGAGCTGAAGGGGGGACATGCTGCTGCTTCCGGGAGCTGCGTGAGGTAAGCGGCACCTGGAGCCTCTGAACCCTTGACCTCCTCCCACGCTCCAACCCCCTGACCCAGCTCTGATCCCCCTCCCACTCTGTGAACCCCTCGATCCCAGCCCAGAGCACCTTCCTGTACCCCAGCTTCACCCCAGAGCATACACCCCCAGCCAGAGCCCTCACCCCCTCCCACATCCTAACTTACTGCCTCAGCCTGGATCCCCCTCCCGCACTCTGAACGCCTAATTTCTGGCCCCACCCCAGAGCCTGCACCACCAGCCGGAGCCCTCGCCCCTCCTGCACCCCAATGCCCTGAACCAGCCTGGTAAAAATGAGTAAGTGAGTGAAGGTGGGGAGAGCGAGCGACAGAGAGAGGGGAGGATGGAGTGAGCAGGGGACGGGGCATCGGAGAAGGGGTGATTCAAGGGTGGGGCCTCAGAGGATGGGTGGGGCAGGGGGTGAGGCAAGGGTGTTCAGATTTGTGCAAGTAGAAAGTTGGCCACCCTAGAATAGGCTCATAGTTTGGAAGTACAGCTACATGCTTAGACATATAACCGTATTCTGAGCCCAGGCAGGTGTTTCTGCTTTTCTGTTCAGATACTCCCAGATTCTCTGTTAGGTGTTGTGAAGCAACGTTAGGCATGGTCAGGAGCATGAGGGGTTTACAGGGAAACCTGACAATGCTGCAGGAAGTCTTTTTCAATAGGTGTCAGACTTCTAAGTCTGACTGAACCCATACTCCAGCATGTGCCGATGGAGGGGACTGTGTTTTTGCTGACATAGCCCAGAAGCACCAAACACTTGTGTTCATTCTAGAACCTACAGTAACTTTTTTCTATCAAGTATCAGAGTGTTAGCCTCCATCTCTTGGCCAAATTCTAAGCAGGGTTATTGTATCCTGGATCTAAATTACCTTTCCAACTTCAGTTAGATCATGTATTCTTCCTCTCTGAACTGTTGCGAATTGTTATGTACTGTTTAGACAGCTGCTCTGTACCGTTCCTGGGAAAGCTGCAGTTCTGTGCTGGGTCAAATTGTATATATACACAAACAGAATTTTGTAAACCTCTTTGGGATCCATCTGGATAAAGGGTGCTATATAAACAAGAGATCATCATAGCTGTATACAGAGACTAATATCCATAATCCCCATTAGCACTGTGAGCTCAACAAATGATTGAAAGACTGCATAAATGGAAAACTACTTGAAACTGTGACAAAACATACATACTGTATGTAAGCATGTGGACATCTTCTCCTGCAAACACTTATACATGTGTTTAATTTCATTACCATGAATAGTCCCATTGATTTCAGTCTGTAAGTGTTTGCAGGACTGGGGCCAATGCATGCACTGTAGGTATAGTCTAAACTTCCCCCCAGTGTTCGACGTTATTTATTAAATAAAAAATAAACAAGTTTTAACCCAGCTTTCTCCTGAGATGACTCAGAGAGATGCTCCAACTCCTATTGTATCTTGGCCTAGAGATAATACAACTCACCTGCAAACATAACTTCACAAAAACAATCCTGCATTTTTAAAAATTGTATTATTGCAATAAAGTGTAGAGATCCCAGTCAGCAATTAGGTCCCCATTGTGCCAGGTACTCTACACGCTTACAATGGGGAAAAAAAGCGATGCCTCCTGCAAGGACCACCAGGTTCTAGAAATGACATTAGTGTGATACAGCAGAAGAGCTCTGTGTTCTTAGAGCCTGTGACGCTGTGCTATGATCAAATCAAGGTGTCCTGTGAAGACTGTTCTATGAACTCTGTTGGGAAGGTGTATCTGTCACAGGCAACTTGTACATTGGAAGTCACTAGAAATTATTCTTTAGAATTTTTAGGGTTCACTGGAAGAAGAGATATTTCAAATTTGCATCATGGAATGTTTTGCATCTCTTTAAAGGCTCTGGGGGAAATAGACTGAACAGTACGATTTGGCCTAGTGCTATTGTTACTATTATTTCCCTTTTTAACCGTGCATTCCAAAGTCAGCCAGGGCAGCCTGTTCCAGCATTATTGTTGTGCATATATAACTTTAATATGTAAACTATTAAGGCACCAGAACTGAGTTTATGTTTAGTAATGGAAAATAACATTCCATATATTATCAAATGAAAATAGATATATTGCGCTCTATTCAGTGAAAAAATTTCTGCTGTCTTCTATCCTGGGAAAACTATGGAAAATCAATATTTGGCTTTCAGACCTTGTGTTGTAATTGACTGGCCACAGAACCTTCTTGCTGGACTTACTTAGAATCCTAGATACTGTTGGTGGGAAAAGACCTACTGGGATCAAGTCCATCTCTCTGTCAATGTAGGATTATTAATCATTGGTCGTTTATCAGGGCTTTTTCCAGTCCAATATCTCAAACTTCAGGCTTCCCTTAGGAGAATGTTCCTAATGTGGGAACACTGGCAGGTAGTACTGTCAAATTACAGATGTCATCTGCTTAGTGCAAGATTGCAGACAGGTTCCCTCTTTACACGAGTGGCTCTAAGCATGCCCCATTAATCAATTGCAGGCCATTTTTCTCATAAAACAGACCTTCTACATCCTGTAGTCATGGAATCTGCGCTTTTTGGTAACTCGCTGACAAAAAATAATTATTTTCTACAGTCTAAACTTTTATTTTTTATTTTCTAGTCTTCATGATCATGAAGATAGTTCATATTTTCTAGTTAAATGTAAACTAATGCCATGTGGTCTTCGTGAAGCTGCAGATCACCTGAAACAATGGCTCTGATAGCAGACCTACCCTGTTCATCTGTGTGTTATCTGAAACCTATAGAAAACTTTTAAAATAACTATTCCATTGAGCTTGTTAGCTCAAACATCTAGCTAATGTACTTATCTCACAAGTCCAAACTACCTCTCTGGCTGCCAAACACCCAACTGTCCCCTAACTGGCTTCCAAAGCCTCCAGCTTTCCTCTTACAATTTCTGCAATGCAGTTATGCTTTATCGTTTAAAAAATATCTGCAGCATATTATAAACTGGCAATAGTGGGACTGTCAGAAATACAGTATGTCCAATTTTGTATAACACAGTGCTATTCATTTTAATATGTCACTCTTTAAAAAACCTCTATAGATTTATTTAAATGAAGCTGCTCCAGTACTTCTAGGTCGCTATGATGGTATTCCACAGAATTTTGGGCTTTGCTGAAGAATTTAGGTTTAGTTGCCCATGGATCCCATAAGGAATTGAGTACAGGAAAGAGTTTGCTAGGAACCCTAGTAAGAGAAACACTACTGGATATATTGCACATTCAGGATTAGCCTTTAGAAGTAGCTGGAGAAGGTGAGCCCTGCAGCGGCTATAAATTTGCCGAATAAAATTCTTTTAAGCAATGGACACTGTTGACAAAGTGAGACTGAATTCAAAGACAAGATATACAATGTGTCTTTCTCTAACTATAAGGATAGCCTTCTAGGGGAAACACTGACCTTTCCCAGGGTGAAAAAAGCATGACTAAGGCCAGTTTAGTGATGTAAATGCAAAATAAACTAGCAACTTTATGCTTCTTTGTTTTGTGAGCTATAGGTGGAAATGGTCACGGATGACAGAGAAATGACCTATCTCCTAAAATAATCTCAAGTGTTTTTTTGCCACTGAAGGCCCTTAGTTTCTGCTACATCTCCCTGTCCACCCTGCTAAAATCTTTATATCAAAAGGTTGTAAAGAATCTTCATATCAAAATAAATGTTTGTTTATTATTATTTGCATTACAGTAGTGCCTTGAGGTTTCAACCAAGATCAGGGTGTTATATGAAGACGTAATAAGAGATGGTGCCTGACCCAAGGAACTTTGTCTAAAGAGACTGGGGGTATGTCTACACTATGGAATAAGGTCGAATTTATAGAAGTCGTTTTTTTAGAAATCGGTTTTATATATTCGAGTGTGTGTGTCCCCACAGAAAATGCTCTAAGTGCATTAACTCGGCGGAGTGCTTCCACAGTACCGAGGCTAGAGTCGACTTCCGGAGCGTTGCACTGTGGGTAGCTATCCCACAGTTCCTGCAGTCTCCGCTGCCCATTGGAATTCTGGGTTGAGATCCCAATGCCTGATGGGGCTAAAACATTGTCGCGGGTGGTTCTGGGTACGTATCGTCAGGCCCCCGTTCCCTCCCTCCCTCCGTGAAAGCAAGGGCAGACAATCATTTCGCGCCTTTTTTCCTGAGTTACCTGTGCAGACGCCATACCACGGCAAGCATGGAGCCCGCTCAGGTAACTGTCACCGTATGTCTCCTGGGTGCTGGCAGACACGGTACGGCATTGCTACACAGTAGCAGCAACCCATTGCCTTCTGGCAGCAGACGGTGCAATACGACTGGTAGCCGTCATCGTCGTGGCCGAGGTGCTCCTGGCCACGTCGGCTGGGAGCGCCTGGGCAGACATGGGCGCAGGGACTAAATTTGGAGTGACTTGACCAGGTCATTCTCTTTAGTCCTGCAGTCAGTCCTATTGAACCGTCTTATGGTGAGCAGGCAGGCGATACGGATTGCTAGCAGTCATACTGTACCATCTTCTACTGGGCAGGCAAGAGATGAGGATGGCTAGCAGTCGTATTGTACCATCTTCTGCCGGGCAGGCAAGAGATGAGGATGGCTAGCAGTCCTACTGCACCATCTTCTGCAGAGCAGCCATGAGATGTGGATGGCATGCAGTCCTTCTGCACCGTCTGCTGCCAGCCAAAGATGTAAAAGATAGATGGAGTGGATCAAAACAAGAAATAGACCAGATTTGTTTTGTACTCATTTGCCTCCTCCCCCGTCTAGGGGACTCATTCCTCTAGGTCACACTGCAGTCACTCACAGAGAAGGTACAGCTAGGTAAATCTAGCCATGTATCAATCAGAGGCCAGACTAACCTCCTTGTTCCAATAAGAACAATAACTTAGGTGCACCATTTCTTATTGGAACCCTCTGTGAAGTCCTGCCTGAAATACTCCTTGATGTAAAGCCACCCCGTTTGTTGATTTTAATTCCCTGAAGCCAACCCTGTAAGCCGTGTCGTCAGTCGCTCCTCCCTCCGTCAAAGCAACGGCAGACAATCGTTCCGCGCCTTTTTTCTGTGCGGACGCCATACCAAGGCAAGCATGGAGGCCGCTCAGCTCACTTTGGCAATTAGGAGCACATTAAACACCACACGCATTATCCAGCAGTATATGCAGCACCAGAACCTGGCAAAGCGATACCGGGCGAGGAGGCGATGTCAGTGCGGTCACGTGAGTGATCTGGACATGGACACAGATTTCTCTGAAAGCATGGGCCCTGCCAATGCATGCATCATGGTGCTAATGGGGCAGGTTCATGCTGGGGAACGCCGATTCTGGGCTCGGGAAACAAGCACAGACTGGTGGGACCGCATAGTGTTGCAGGTCTGGGACGATTCCCAGTGGCTGCGAAACTTTCGCATGCGTGAGGGCACTTTCATGGAACTTTGTGACTTGCTTTCTCCTGCCCTGAAGCGCATGAATACCAAGATGAGAGCAGCCCTCACAGTTGAGAATCGAGTGGCGATAGCCCTGTGGAAGCTTGCAATGCCAGACAGCTACCGGTCAGTTGGGAATCAATTTGGAGTGGGCAAATCTACTATTGGGGCTGCTGTGATGGAAGTAGCCCACTCAATCAAAGGTCAAGGGTAGTGACCCTGGGAAATGTGCAGGTCATAGTGGATGGCTTTGCTGCAATGGGATTCCCTAACTGTGGTGGGGCTATAGACGGAACCCATATCCCTATCTTGGCACCGGAGCACCAAGCCACCGAGTACATAAACCGCAAGGGGTACTTTTCAATAGTGCTGCAAGCTCTGGTGGATCACAAGGGACGTTTCACCAACATCAACGTTGGATGGCCGGAAAAGGTACATGACGCTCGCATCTTCAGGAACTCTGGTCTGTTTCAAAAGCTGTAGGAAGGGACTTTATTCCCAGACCAGAAAATAACTGTTGGGGATGTTGAAATGCCTATATGTATCCTTGGGGACCCAGCCTACCCCTTAATGCCATGGCTCATGAAGCCGTACACAGGCAGCCTGGACCGTAGTCAGGAGCTGTTCAACTACAGGCTGAGCAAGTGCAGAATGGTGGTAGAATGTGCATTTGGACGTTTAAAGGCGCGCTGGCGCAGTTTACTGACTCGCTTAGACCTCAGCGAAACCAATATTCCCACTGTTATTACTGCTTGCTGTGTGCTCCACAATATCTGTGAGAGTAAGGGGGAAACGTTTATGGCGGGGTGGGAGGTTGAGGCAAATTGCCTGGCTGCTGGTTACGCGCAGCCAGACATCAGGGCGGTTAGAAGAGCACAGGAGGGCACGGTACTCATCAGAGAAGCTTTGAAAACCAGTTTCATGACTGGCCAGGCTACGGTGTGAAAGTTCTGTTTGTTTCTCCTTGATGAAACCCCCCGCCCCTTGGTTCACTCTACTTCCCTGTAAGCTAACCACCCTCCCATCCTCCCTTCGATCACTGCTTGCAGAGGCAATAAAGTCATTGTTGCTTCACATTCATGCATTCTTTATTCATTCATCACACAAATAGGGGGATGACTACCAAGGTAGCCCAAGAGGGGTGGTGGAGGAGGGAAGGAAAATGCCACACAGCACTTTAAAAGTTTGCAACTTTAAAATTTATTGAATGCCAGCCTTATTTTTTTGGGCAATCCTCTGTGGCGGAGTGGCTGGTTGGCCGGTGGCCCCCCCACCGCGTTCTTGGGCATCTGGGTGTGGAGGCTATGGAACTTGGGAAGGAGGGCGGTTGGTTACACAGGGGCTGTAATGGCAGTCTGTGCTCCAGCTGCCTTTGTTGCAGCTCAGCCATACACTGGAGCATACTGGTTTGACTTCCAGCAGCCTCAGCATTGAATCCTGCCTCCTCTCATCACGCTGCTGCCACATTTGAGCTTCAGCCCTGTCTTCAGCCCGCCACTTACTCTCTTCAGCCCGCCACCTCTCCTCCTGGTCATTTTGTGCTTTCCTGCACTCTGACATTATTTGCCTCCATGCATTCGTCTGTGCTCTGTCAGTGTGGGAGGACAGCATGAGCTCGGAGAACATTTCATCTCGAGTGCGTTTTTTTTCTTTCTAATCTTCACTAGCCTCTGGGAAGGAGAAGATCCTGTGATCATTGAAACACATGCAGCTGGTGGAGAAAAAAAAAAGGGACAGCGGTATTTAAAAAGACACATTTTATAAAACAGTGGCTACACTCTTTCAGGGTAAACCTTGCTGTTAACATTACATACATAGCACATGTGCTTTCGTTACAAGGTCGCATTTTGCCTCCCCCCACCGCGTGGCTACCCCCTCAACCCTCCCCTCTCCCCCTTGGCTAACAGCAGGGAACATTTCTGTTTAGCCACAGGCAAACAGCCCAGCAGGAATGGGCTCCTCTGAGTGTCCCCTGAAGAAAAGCACTCTATTTCAACCAGGTGACCATGAATTATATCTCACTCTCCTGAGGATAACACAGAGAGATAAAGAACGGATGTTGTTTGAACACCAGCAAACATACACTGCAATGCTTTGTTGTACAATGATTCCCGAGTACGTGTTACTGGCCTGGAGTGGTAAAGTGTCCTACCATGAAGGACGCAATAAGGCTGCCCTCCCCAGAAACCTTTTGCAAAGGCTTTGGGAGTACATCCAGGAGAACCGCGAATGCCAGGGCAAAGTAATCCTTTCACATGCTTGCTTTTAAACCATGTATAGTATTTTAAAAGGTACACTCACCGGAGGTCCCTTCTCCGCCTGCCGGGTCCAGGAAGCAGCCTTGGGTGGGTTCAGGGGGTACTGGCTCCAGGTCCAGGGTGAGAAACAGTTCCTGGCTGTCGGGAAAACCGGTTTCTCCGCTTGCTTGCTGTGAGCTATCTACAACCTCATCATCATCATCATCTTCTTCGTCCCCAAAACCTGCTTCCGTGTTGCCTCCCTCTCCATTGAAGGAGTCAAACAACACGGCTGGGGTAGTGGTGGCTGAACCCCCTAAAATGGCATGCAGCTCCTCATAGAAGCGGCATGTTTGGGGCTCTGACCCGGAGCGGCCGTTCGCCTCTCTGGTTTTCTGGTAGGCTTGCCTCAGCTCCTTAAGTTTCACGCGGCACTGCTTCGGGTCCCTGTTATGGCCTCTGTCCTTCATGCCCCGGGAAATTTTGACAAAGGTTTTGGCATTTCGAAAACTGGAATGGAGTTCTGATAGCACGGATTCCTCTCCCCATACAGCGATCAGATCCCGTACCTCCTGTTCGGTCCATGCTGGAGCTCTTTTGCGATTCTGTGACTCCATCGTGGTCACCTCTGCTGATGAGCTCTGCATGGTCACCTGCAGCTTGCCACGCTGGCCAAACAGGAAATGAGATTCAAAAGTTCGCGGTTCTTTTCCTGTCTACCTGGCCAGTGCATCTGAGTTGAGAGTGCTGTCCAGAGCGGTCACAATGGAGCACTCTGGGATAGCTCCTGGAGGCCAATACCGTCGAATTGTGTCCACAGTACCCCAAATTCAAGCCGGCAAGGCTGATTTAAGTGCTAATCCACTTGTCAAGGGTGCAGTAAGGAAATCGATTTTAAGAGCCCTTTAAGTCGAAATAAAGGGCTTCATTGTGTGGACGGGTGCAGGTTTACATCGATTTAATGCTGCTAAATTCGACCTAAAGTCCTAGTGTAGACCAGGGCTGGAAGGAAGCAGAGACACAGATAAGAGCAGTGACTTGCCCAGGATTCGTGGTAGAGCCACAAATAAAACCTTCATCTTATGACTGAGCCCTGTGCCTTACCCACTAGTCCATGCTGCTATGACTGAGGAAAGAAGGCTCTTCCAGCTTTTGGGAAATTATTGGTTCTAGTACTAATATCTGGTTAAAAGCACAATGTGTGAGTGTTCAGAGAGAGGAGTAGAGATGAGAAGAATCTGGGACTAACATCAAATCACGCTACAAACTTATGCCTGCTGCATGAGGCTGATGAATAATGAAATCTATGCTGGTATGTACACTTATATAAGACTGGGTGAGGGCTGTAATTCTTGTGCATGGGCTCAGTAAAGTCGCTCTTGGGAGGACTGTTTGCACTTTCAGGTTTATTTCTATTTTTAATTAGTCAATAAATTAGTAGCAAAAAAGCATCCAAAGAAGTGCTAAAAAGCTGGTAAAGATGAGAGCACATGGCTAAAGGAGGCAGTTTGTTAGAATTTAATATAGATAGCTGAGAAAGTAATTAAAGGAAGGGATGTAAATGTTTTAATGTGAAGGATGCCGTGATACCACCTGAGAGGGGGAGGAATTACATAAGCTGTGTGTGGAATAATAAGGTGGAAGGACTGCAAGCTAGAGAAGAGGGAATTTAAATCAGAGTTCAAGAAATATTATAGAGTATATTAGACAACAGTACAACTTGCTAAAGGAAGCTCATGGAGGTACCATTACTAGAGGCAGTCAGCGATAGAATAGATGCAATCCACACAGCCCAGTCCCACTCCTATTAAGTCAATGAAAAAGTTGCCACTGATCTTAGAAGCAGGGTTGTGCAGTTATGCATTTAAGGACAAATCTTGCCCCTGCTCTGTAGATGTGCTGAGTCTCCTGGCAATAGAACCAGCATGGTTCAACTGTGCAAGGAGGGACAGGATTTGTGGGAGTGGAATTCACAGGGCCTAGGCAGTTCTGTGTGGCCTGAGACTCAGCTCTGTGGCAAATCTCCGTGGACCATAGCACAATGAGCAGGAGATGAGGAAATGTGGTGCCAGAGGAGCCTCACTGCCCCACAGCAGAAGGGAATGCATTAGGGCTTAGCATTAGCCGCCTGCTGCGATGCCTACTACTCTCCCTCTGCCCTCACCCCCACATGTTTTCATGGACATACTCTGGGCACAGCCTGAATACAGGGTAAATTATACATAGGGCAATTCTTGCCTTACTGTCGTGGGAGTGAGAGACGAGATGACCTCGAAAATGCTTTCCAACCCTCTCATTTGAATTATGAGGCTGAACAAGAATATTTTGATAGGAATCCATGTATATTCATATCTCATAATCTGTCTGGAATCCTATTTACACACTTTTAGTAGCTAATAATCAGCTAATCAGGAACTGAACTGTGGTTTTATTATTCTTGTGCCTTCATTCATAAATTAGTCTGGCAGAAAAATGGGAAGGTCATAGCTTAGTGCTGTACACAACTGATGCCAAACTCACAATGTAAGTCATAAATCATTCTCAACATGATGAGGCGTATAACTTTAATGTTACCATCTACAGATGAATGTAGAAGTCTGCAAATGTGGACAAGAAGCAAGGGGCACCTATGCTAATTGGCTGGCTGCCTGCACACATTTCTGGGTTTTCGTAGTAAGGAGACTGTCCCTTCCAGCCCTATATTTCCATGCTATACAATTTAAAATTGTCTAGTCTCCAGGAATCTTCTGCTGGTGTAGGGCTCAGATGTCTGAGCAGGTCTTGAAGTGTAAGGACTCCAGGACAGCTCTTTCTTCCATCTGTCCTTTTCCTAGATTACCAACATAAACTAAATCAACATACGCCAGCTGTAAACCGACTTGAGTGCCCACAGGAGGGGTTGCCACTGGTTTAAATAGATTGTTTTTTTAAATGAATTAGTTAAGCCAGTGCAACTTTGAGGTACAGACAAGGGTTCAGAATATCTTTTAGTATCTGTTTTGTTCTAATAATGGGTTGGTACATGTCAAGAGAGTTCTGTAATGGTCTGTAGGAAGGTCACCCATCATGGGCTTCATGAGCATGAATGGAAAGACCTTATGAGGCTTGAACCGTACTTGACCAAGAGAAATTCTAAAATACAGCTGGTGCCTCATGTCTATTTAGAGGTGCTGTGCCTCAGAGAAAGCTAGAAGACTGGTGGACAATTCATAATTAAGTGTCAATCACAGAGGCTGGAATTCATTGCTTCAAAGATTAGAGGAAACACAAGCATTGGAACACACTGATTGGTGGGATCGCTGACCCCTGGAACAAAACCTTTATTGCAAAGGGATGAAGTGTATGCATGTTGCTAATCTGAGCGATGGCTTCTGCTGACTTTGATATTGAAAGTAACCCTGATAAGTGTGCAAGTGACTGAAGCCTTTGCATTCGTGGTATAACTGATCAACTAACACTCAAGGACAAGAAGTGTGTCAAGTGGACTGGCCACAATACTTAGCCTATATATAGTCAGTATATCTGCATAGTTTGTTCACCAATATCTCATTCATCTTCACCAAAACAAACAGTACTGGATTCACTGACAATTCTTAAAATATTTAATAAATGTAGGGGTATTTTTGGGGTAGGGAGTGCTGATCTCTCTAAATCAAGAGATGATTAACAGAGAGCTTTCGAGCTAACAGTGAGAGAGACACTATATGTTACAAGTGGCTGTGAGCTTTCCTAGGAACTAATGCCAGTGATATCCCATCAAGGATTGCTCTTGCTCAGCATATTCAAATAATGTGTAATGGGGTCACGACACTCTAAAAGGGATATAATTGCATTTTATTACTCTTTTAGGCAGCATGAAGCAAGACTTCTGATGTTTTGACCTCCTGGTCTTGGTAATAGATGCCCTTTAGTTTAATAAAATGTAATTATATTCTATTCAAGTCATAGTGAAAAGTCATTACTAGAATGGTATGGAGAAAGGCAATCCCGTTTTGTGGAGGATTTTGATATTTAAAAATTTGGTTTCATTCCGATTTAGAACAAAAACAAACAAAATCCTTTGAAATTCTCTGCAAAAGAAAATAGAACCCTGGTCCTATCTGCTGGACCCTGGAAGGTCTGGGATCTCCCACTCTGAGGCAGTGAGCCAGATGGGTCTGCCAAGAAGACAGGTGGAAGAGCTGGCAGGAAACCAAGAAGTGTTCTGTTGAACCCCGGCCTCGCTTCTGGAGGAACTGTACTGAAATCAAACAGTCTCTGCAGAATTTTTTTTTTTTATCAAAATCTAAAGTCAGGATTTTCTCGACCAGCTGTAGTCAATAACCATTTCAGTTTGCTGCTCATTACCTTTTCCTGCACTCAGGAGTAGCCCTCATTCCGCAGTCCACCCCTATTTAGCAAAGCACAGCACAGCACTTAACATTGGGTATGTTTTTAAGTACCATTGATGTCCGTGGAATTAAACACATGCTTGAAATTGAATAGGGGTGGATTGAAGCCTATGCTTGAAGGTTTGCTTAACCTGGATTCTTGGTGTTTGCAAACCAACCAGTCTCTTCTGAGGCTGAATCCCATAAGTGTACATAAGAACAAGCTGGGCTTTGAGCTAATTGGGGTTTACCCCAGCTTGAAACAGGCAAATTTCACATCGTTCAATTGGTGCAAATTGACTTGTCCTTGGGTGCTCGTAGGTATCAACACCGGTGCAACTACAGTAGAACCTCAGAGTTATGAACATCAGAGTGTACACCAAATATTGAATGGGAGCTACTCCAAAGTGCAGATAAGGCCCCATACATATACAATTCTGGATAGTGGAGTTGGTATTGGTGTATGTGGGAGGGACCTATGGTTCTGCCATGTAGAATCTCCAGATTTCCCTTTTTGAAACCTATATATTTTACCAACTGTGGATGAGGTTCTTAAAAAAAAAAGAGAGAGAAACTCTCAGCATGACCATCTCCCACCAACATTAAACATGCTATCCCTTTAATCTACTTCACCTGCATTGGCTGCATGCCAGGCAACCTAAGCCTTGGCTGGCAGTACACTAGCCACTATTGCACTACCATGTTGGCTCAGTCAAAAGCATTTTTATTAGTAACTAATTTATTGTACAACATAAGCAGAAGAATGAGATTTCAAAAACAATATAAAGATTTATAATCTGCAAGAGGCACCAAAAATGCTTTTGTACACATAAACTCTGAATACAAAGAGATTGGGCTTGCCTCAAGATCTACAAATAATCCAGGAGGTCCTGTAGGGTCAGGTTTTTTTCAGCTCTTGATTTGTTAAGTGAACAATGGCACTTAAAGGCAGTTGACTTTTATCTTATTAAAATGAAAAACATATGTGTCCCTTCTCACAGGTCTTCTGTTCTGGTAGAGTTAGGAGGCAGGAATTTGCTATGGGTTGATATCAACTTTTCAAACATTGCTTTTGAATATTTTCAGCACACAAAAGATAAGTAACTCTTACAAATAAGAGGATAAGACATAACACAGAAATGGCATGATCTTAAGCAAAGAAAAATTTAGGCCGAATAGAGAGAACTTTCTAAATGTGAACCAACTGCTTTCAGTCTCTGCATGAATGTATAAAGCAGAGAGGGAACAAAGAACCTTCTGTGATGGGCCTGGTAAAAACTGCAGTCCTTACTCTCCTAAATAGGGCTAGTAAAAATATATATTAATCATTTGTCTTTTGATGTGTCTCCTTTCCAGGATCCTAACCCTCTTTTCCATTCCTCCTCCCCACCCCAATGGGCATATCCACCAGCACAGCTAGTCAGTAGTATGGAGGGGAGTATATATTGTAACCCCCCAAGGGGCATAGCATTGGGCATACTTCCTCCCATATGCTTTGTTGCTCCAGGAGTCATTGTTGTACCTGCCTGAGTTGCAATAGCTCCTGTATCTCACATTGTGAGCTGCTGCACTACCCATATATTGGGCCAATGCCACAAAAAACAACTGAGTCAATTTTTGTACATTAGATAGCTGAGCAGCTCTGTTGCTTGGCTGTTAGAAAGTAGACTTGACAAAGATGTTGAGAATGCAAAGACCATTGCTCTATTTCCAGGGACTGAACCAGAAGTCTACATTTCAAAAGATGTGTAAGCAGTGTAGCTTAATTTCTCAGCAGCTAAACAAGACTCAGCCAGAGCTAGATATCTTCAGTCCCAACAAAGTAGTGTTGTGTGTGTGTAGTGTTTGGGTGATGGGGGAGTGGAGAGGGAAGGGGAGGAGTGAGAGAGAGAAATAATTCCTACCCCCGTAACTGTGGAATGCTACTATTTTGGACTCTTATCACTTCTAGGAATATATCCCCAAATAGACAATGATTATTATTAAATAAACTATTCATAACAGTTGTATTACTGTCATGTCTAGGAGCCCTAGTCATGGAGCAGGACCACACTGTGGTAGGTGCTGTACAAACACAGAATAAAAAGATGGTCCCTGCCTTCAAGGCATTTACGATCTAAATATGAAATTCCAGGAGCCTCAGTAGTACAGCATTTTCAGATAGGAGCTTTTATTAATGTATTTTCCTAATCACCACCCCTTAGTATATGAATGCTGTAGGACGAGAATATGAACATATTTGTTTTAGGTTACATCTAGAATCAATATACTTTCAGTAAAATACAACTTCATTTGTATGTTCTTTCTCTTCCTGCACCCCCCGTCTCCAACTCCACACACAATAATAAAACAGACTCTATACCCTTGTCTCTGCCTGAGGTGAATCTGTTACTTAGATTTTCATGATTCATAAGGCTCCTCAGTGAAGTAATATAATTCCCATATCCTGATAATTTATTTAGCTTTGGAAAGTCTTGAGTTGATGTCCCATTTTACTGGAAATTGTTGGAAGGAAAAAGAGAGATGTGAAAGTAATAATATGACTAAATATGAACTTATACATCTAGGAACAAAGAACATAAGCCAGACTTTCAGAATAGAGTACTCAATCCTGGAAAACAGTGACTTTGAAAAAGGTTTGGGGGTTGTGGAGGATAATCAACTGGACATGAACTCCCAGTGCAATGCTATTGGCAAAAGAACTAATAAGAACATAAGAAAGGCCATACTGGGTCAGACCAATGATCCATTGAGCCCAGTATCCTGTCTTCCGACATTGGCTGATGCCAGATGCTTCAGAGGGAATGACTGATACAGGGCAATTTACTGAGTGATCCATCCATCTCCTGTTGTTCAGTCCCAGCTTGTGTCAGTTCGAGGTTTAGGGACACCCAGAACATGGGGTTGTGTACCTGAGCATTTAGCTAATAGCCATTGATGAACCTATGCTCCATGAAGTTATCTATTTTTTTAACCCTGTTATGCTTTTGGCTTTGATAGCATCCCCTGGCAATGAGTTCCACAGGCTGACTGTGCGTTGTGTGAAGAAGTACTTCCTTATGTTTGTTTTAAACCTGCTGCCTATTAATTTCATCGGGTGACCCCTAGTTCTAGTGTTATGTGACAGGGTAAATAAATATCTTCCTATTCATTTTCTCCACCGTTCACGTCTTTATAGACCTCTATCATATCGCCCCTTAGTAGTCTCTTTTCTAAACTGAACAGTCCCAGCCTTTGTAATCTCTCCTCATATGGAAGTTGTTTCATACCCTTGATCATTTTTGTTGCCCTTCTCTGTACCTTTTCCAATTCTAATATATCTTTTTTGTGGTGGGGCAATCAGAACTGAATACAATACTCAAGGTTTGGGCATACCATGAATTTATATACTAGCATTATATTTTCTGTCTTATTATCTATCTCTTTCCTAATGGTTCCTAAAATTCTGTTAGATTTTTGACTGCAGCTGCATATTGGGCAGATATTTTCAGAGAACTATCCACAATGATTCTGTGACAGAATACACCCTTCATGCCATTGTAATAATCTTTGTACAAAGTATGTCTTGTAAGGTATCATTTGAAAACTCATCATTTGCTGGTCAGTATTGTCCTGATAAAATATAAGTGGCAACATTATATGTGAAGTTATAAGATTCCCCTGTATGATGTTATTAACACATGTTCCAAGCCCCACCACCCTGCCCAAGCAGAAGTGGAATGTGTGTGTGCCTTAATTTGCATTTAAGCCATAAACAGAGTCATCAAGCAGGAAGGAAAAATAAAGGAATTTCAAACAGGTGAACAAAACCAGTAGGGAACATCCTTCCAAGTAGATTCTTTGTCTCCTGGTTCTCAGCTGGAAGTGTTTTTCGAAGAGAGCACTGAAACTATTAAAAGGAGGGACAAACACCCTAAGGGACCCTTTTTCTCTTTCCCTGCCCATTGCATTCTCTGCACCTGAGAAGATGAGAAGAAACAGCCATTAGACTCTGCAGGAGGGGTTCTGACCTGGAGAGTTTGGTCAGTAATCTGCTGGAGCAAGTGGGGTGAGAGTTTGCTTTGCAACTAAGGCAGTTTCTTAAGTACATATCAGCAAGTGTTTATTTTTCTTTTTAACCATTTCTGACTTTTACGCCACATTACTTATATTCAATAAAATCTCTCTTTGTAGTTAACAAACTTGTTTTACTGGTTTATCTAATCCAGTGTGTTTAAATTGAAGTGTCTCGGTAACTATTTAAGGTAATGACATGGCATATTATTCCCTTAAAGGAATAACAGACTTAATATATGTGCACTGTCCAAGAGACGGTGGGGCAGTACAGGACATGGATTTCTGGGAGAAGATCTGGGACTGGGAGTATGCTGGGGCACCCTTGCTATAACCAAGGCTGGTGAGAGCCAGGGTATAGCTTGCAGGCTGCAGTTATACACAAACACTCAGGATGTGGCTGCATGCTGGAAGCCTGCTTTGTAACTCCCAGGTGCTAACTAAGGCCTGGCTTGACAAAGCCCTGGCTGGGATGATTTAGTTGGGGTTGGTCCTGCTTTGAGCAGGGGGTTGGACTAGATGACCTCCTGAAGTCTCTTCCAACCCTAATCTTCTGTGATTCTATAATACTACAGAAAGGCATTACAAGGCATTCAAGGTTGCAGGGCAGGGGTGACACAGCCCTCCACTAGTCTGGATTGTTTGCCAGTATGTCACATACTCCAAGATCTTTCCTGAGTGGTAACAGGTAACTTAGAGCCCATCATTTTATATGCATGCAATCCTGGGATGCATAAACAGGAGAATTTCAATCAGGAGTAGAAAGGCCATTTTACCTCTGTATTTGGCACTGGCGTGGCCGCTGCTGGAATACTGTGTCCAGTTCTGGTGTTCACAGTTCAAGAAGGATGTTGACAGTGATGAGCTGCCAAAATCTTAACAACCGGTTCCGCGTCACCCCACGAGGGGGTCATGGCATGTCCCCACTCCCTGGGACTCCTACCCCATCCAACCCCCTGCATTCCTTTGAGAATTTGATGGGTGCAGAAACCCCACCGGCAGCTCTGCCCCCTCCCCCCCGGCTTCTCGTGAATCAGCTGTTTGCACGGGAAGCCAGGTAGGGCTGAGAAGCAAGTGGCGGCTTCACGCTCAGGCCCAGGGAGGCGGAGCGGAGGTGAGCTGGGGCGGGAGGAGGGTGCAAGGAGGGCCGCCCACGCCACAGCAGATAACCCTGGGGAGGGGTGCAGGGGAACCATTCCCCTCCCCAGCTCACCTCTGCCTCCTTGGGCCTCAGTGCGAAGCTGCTGCCTGCTTTTCAGCCCTCCCAGGCTTCCCGGACGAACAGCTGATTCACGGGAAGCCGGGGGTGGGGGCGGAGAAGCAGAGCGGGATGGAGCGTTCAGGGGAGGAGGCAGAGGCGGAGGTGGAGGCAGAGCAGAGGGGAGCTGGGGCTGAGCAGGGAGCTGCCACCAAATTTTCCCCATTGGTGCTCCAGCCCCCATGGAGTCGGCGCCTAAGGTGCCACTTTTGGCCGGTTGTTAAATTTAAAAGACCTTTTAGAGCCGGTTGTCCCTCGTGGGACAACCAGTTCTAAAAGGGCTTCTAAATTTAACAACTGGTTCCAGCGAACCGGCTCCAGCTCACCACTGGATGTTGATAAATTGGAGAAGGTTCAGAGAAGAGCCATGAGAAGGATTAAAGGGTTAAAAAACATGTCTTATAGTGATAGACACTTGGAGCTCAACAAAGAGAAGGTTAAGTCTGTAAGTACCTACATGGAGAACAAATATTTGATAATGGTCTTTTCAATCTAGAAGAGAAAGGTATAACATGATACAGTGACTGCAAGTTGATACTAGAAAAATTCATACTGGAAATAAGACATACATTTTTAACAGTGAGAGTTGATAGCCATGGGAACTATTTACTAAGCATTGTGGTGGACTCTCTACCACTGACAACTTTTAATTCAAGATTGGATATTTTTCTAAAAGATCTGCTCTGGGAGTTATTTTGGGAATGTTCTATGATCTTTGTTGTACAGGAGGTCAGAGTAGATGGTAAACAGTGGTCACTTCTGGTCTTGGAATCTAGGACTCTATGAAAATACCAGCCATGCCATTCTTAGAATAACCAATTATTTGAAATGCTGGGAAGCCCTACGTGACTGAGCTGTGTAGGGAATTAAGCACCAGAGAGCTGAGTACATTTTGGTGTTGAGCCATCAGGTGTGATCATTGGTTTGGCTGGATGACCCCGCATTTTTTACTGCCGGCTACCCAGCTGCTCCTCTCAACCACAAGCTAGCAATGCTTACAATAAACCTGGATTAAGAAAAGGCACAATCCAGAACTGTCATTACAGGCTACTTAAGCCTATAAAGCCCCAAATATCCTCTTCTGTTGTGCGGACCCTGAAATGCTGAAGCTGTGCCTGTTTTGGAATTAGTAACCTTGGATGACTGCATTCTGGCAGAGACCAATGTGGAGAATACACAGCTGATAATCTGAGACCCAGACTATTCTACCCATGGAAACAACCTCTGCTACTTGGATAATTGTGCTGTGTGTTCAGTTGCTTAAGGAGACTCTTGGGAGACTTGACATCTGACTACACAGTAGTTCTGCATATACCACAAGTCTTTCTGCAGTCTGTGTGGTCACTGGCTGTGTTTGTCACACACCATAGAGGGAGCTATACCCCACAAGCAATCAACCAAAATTTTATTTCCAGTCAAAATGACCCCTCAAGTTCTCATACAGTTAGCCAAGCAGCCTTTCCACGTTGCTAGAAGAAGCTGACACAGAGGGACAAGTCTGCCAAATTTGATTAAATAATAGGAAGCTGATTGTACACCACTAAATTAATCACCTCTTGTGCCCAAATTACTGCTGCAAGCTCTTGTCAGCTTGGTTCCCATCAGTGGTATATACTGGAGATCTGTCCTGGAAGATGGTTCCACACTTGTAGGGTGTATTCTCATCTTGTTGCATGTTTCACTAGGCTTTCTCGTTGTTGTTAGTCTTACAGCTTTGCCTCTCCAACCTTCAATTGCAGTTCAATCTCCATTTCTCCAGTGTGGCAGAGCAGTTCCTCCCTTTCTTCCTCCTGTCTTCTTAAAAAATGTATCTTTAAAAGAATCAGTAGAACACAATAAACTTTACTTTAGCACAATAAAATAATACGTCTTAAAAGTGCAGTCTTTGACCAGTAGAATAGATGAAGTTCCTCTGGTAAAATTCAGTGGTGGAGTTTCACACTTTCTGAGTCTCCATGTGAAACTAGTCCAATGAATAACACTGAAAGCAACAGAATGTTTTGTTATGATCAAAAATGTACATAATGTAAAGATCAAAAAGTATAATGTCTGGACAGATTTAAGTCTTATAAAGAAGTTTAGCTTTATGAACTATAAATAAATTGTATGATAAAAACCACCTAGGCTATTTATTCAGCTGCCAGTATTCCTCCAGGAGAAAAATAAATGGGTCAACAGGCTTTCATGCTTGAATGCCATTCACAAAAAAAATCACAGATGTGCAGCCAAAGAGCTGAGGCACAACTGCAGTCCCATGAATAATAATATTGTACTTCTGTCTAAATTGCAACCTGAAATATTTTTGAAATGTAACATGCCTTTCTAAAAGCCCCAAGATCTTTCCTTGCCTATCTAAAATGGAGGAATTAAAGTCCTAGACACACAATATATTGTTTCCATAATACTGAAGGTGGAAATTGACAGAATAGATCTGAACACTTCGCTACAAATCTGAGGTAATCAAGAAAATCCCAAACTCTGTTCCTGCTTTAATCAAGGGATCCTTCCTAGTTAGGACACAGAATGGGGCAATCAAGGCTTTGCATAAACTTGTGATTAGATAATTAGTTTGAGAAGCTTGTATAATTAATAATGTAGACAGAAATGGAATCAGTCTCTCATAGGATATGATTTCAGAAAATGGGAACCTTGCAAATGGGGGAGGAGGGATGGAAGAAAATCGGGGGTTCCCAAAACTAGTGCCTAAAATTGTAAGCTCTTTGGGGCAGGAGCTGTCTTTGTTCTGTGTTGGTCAAGTGCCTAGCACAATGAGATCTTGCATTTTTGGGATCCTGCTTCTAGGTGCCACAACAATAAAAATAATTAATAATAAACAAGTAAAGGGCATTAAACAAGAACTGTCCACTAAGAAAACAATGAAATGCCCAAAATAAAATAAAAAATGAATAAGCCATGGTGAAAAATCTGGAATGTTCTTTGGTATTAATAGAGAAAGTCTGTAATGGGCAATTTAAGATGACTTAACTGGGGAGGCTGCAAACAATGGGTTAGAACAAATACCAGTTGGAAGGAGTTATGTTTAACGTGATGGTGGGAGGGAAGCCATAGGGAGACTGTCGCTCTTTGCTCAATGGGAATATATTTAAATTTCTTAAAATAAATAATGGAGCCAATCAACTGCATGAAGAATTTGGGAAAGGGTCTGAAGTCTGGAAAACTGGCTCCCAGAAGATCAGTAGGCAGCACCAGTCTCTTTGGAACAACAGGTGGAAACTTTCCTGCCCAAAATAAATCTTATCAGCACACAGCTAAGCTCTTGGATGTCTTTACATAATATACATGGAAGCCGCAATTTAGCTGGTGAGGAAATAATACCCTTAGTCAAAGGTATACCACCAAAATGAGACAGTGGGAGCAGCCACCACTGTTCGAAGACTTTCATGTAATTTAGTAGTAGGTTGAATGCTTAGGGTTTTAACCTATTTCCACAGAGATTTATGGAAAACTTTGTATTTATCTCACGGGTGCAGGATCATCAAGATAGCACTTAAAGTCTGTGTCTTGAGACCCTTTTATACTTCCAATTAATATAGAGGGGTTGGGTTCCTTACTTCGTATTTTAATCTTCTGAATCTCAGTTGGATCTCTAATTAAAATATTTAGTTCAGTATGATTAGTTTTCTTAGCAGATGTTTTTGCTCAGGCATGAAGACTATTGGAAACCAATATGTTCTCTACATTACCTATATTTCTCCTCAAAGACCATTCTGATCTAATTAGTGTGGGTATTAAAGGGATTTCCCATCCTAAATATACTAATTTCCTCAACTGCTGTGCCTATGTCTAACACATCTCTAAACATAGAGTATCTTCAGATACCAATGCCCTAGAGCTTAAATTTTTGTGGCCTTAAAAATCAAGGATCTAAGATACTTGATACAAGTTTCTAAATCTCATTTGAAACATCTGATTTTTGAAGGGACTTGAGGGCACTCAGCACCTCCTGTGAAATGCTCAGCATCTTTCAGGATCAGGCCCTGGAAGCACTGTCACAAGAAAATATGTAAAAATCAGCATTCTGGATGATTTGGTCACTTAAACTGTCACAGAATTGTCTTAATCTGAGAATTCCTGTGCAATGTAACATCTGGAAGCTGTCATATTTCATAGCAGTGGTACCTACCAGGCTTAGCGAGGGAAGCTCAGGACACCATACCTTATTTTTTGATGGTAGCCAGTAGCGGGGTAGTCACCTCGCTCCTGCCCTGAAGGGGTTAAAACAGCTCTGGGAGAGGGCTTCCCTGGGGGAGCCAATAGTAAAAGCAGCCCTGGAGAGGGCTGTGGCTGGAAATAAGGGGCGTGAGAAGAAGCTAGGGGAAGCTGACTGTGTAGCTGACCACAGCTGTGGCCAGCTCAATCAGGGCCCAGCTGGCCCTTATAAGAGGGCTGTGGGCCAGAAGCAAAGGAGTTTCACTCTAGCCCTGGAGTGGGAAGGGGTAGCTGGCTGAAAGCGAGGTACCTTAAGCGGAGCAGTGCTGGGGAAGGGCAAAGGGAGCTGGGAAGCTCCAGCCTGGTAAACCCCCAGCCTGCAGGTAGGGTGACCAGACAGCAAATGTGAAAAAACAGGATAGGGGGTAATAGGATCCTATATAAGAAAAAGACCCAAAAATGGGGACTGTCCCTATAAAATCGAGACATCTGGTTACCCTAGCTGCAGGCCTTGGTAAAGGCCCAGAAAGGTACTGGGGCTGCAGAGGGGCAGCCTGAGAGTAGGCAGAGGTAGCTGGTCCTAACCCCTTACCAATGATGAGCGGCTATTACACTGCAGTCTGCCCTTGTCAGCGGGGGTTAGATGCTGACTGGCAGTAGCCACTGAGGCAAGGTGGGTTTAGAAGGTTGGGGGTTTCCCAGGGGAGGGGAGACCCAGAGTGTGGGGGTACTGCTGGGGCAGAACCCCCGGGTAAAGGGCACTGGGGTCCGGAGGGACAGGGATGCCAGCGGCAGGCGAGACACCGGTCTGCAGAGGGTGTTCTGAAGGTTGGAAAGAGCTAATTCCCGGGACAACAAGCAGGAGGCGCCACACCGGTGAGTTGTTGCATCGTTACATAGCCCCACTGGAAAGCAGTAGATATTCATGTAGCCAATCTTTTTTTTAAAATGTGGCTTCAGAAGCAGTTGCTATGACAGACCTGGGCATTCCATAAAGAGTCAAATTGGATTTAGCAAACTAGATAGAGGCTGAAAGAACTAAGAACTGCAGTAAAATTGGAGATTTAACAAGAGGTACTAAGTGGAATATGAAATATTACTTCCATATGTTGGCGAAAACCACATGTCAAACAGAGGGAATGGTAGGATATCAAAGTAGTAACTGAAAATTGGCTGGGCTTGGAAAAGTAACTCAAAATCACTACAATAAACAGAAATACCATCACTGCTATCGATATTTGTCAGTCTTTTTGACCTAAAAAAAAATTGTTAAAGGATGTTGGTACCTGACATGAGATATTTCATTTTTATAGAAATTATAACTTCAAAAAACCAGTACTGCAGTTTAACTATTATATGAGAAAGGATGTATGTGGGCACTTTGTAAAAACAAATACAGTATTAAAAAAAGCAATGAGCTGATAATGAAATTAAAGTGTGTATGTATTACCTGGTGATATTACTCTGTATAAAAATATGATTTATGAAATTACATAATTTGTTGCAAAACTAGCAGCTGTTTAGTTTTATTCAGCTCTTTCAAGTGCACTTTATCGTCCACAATGTTTTGTTTTCTTCAAATATTGAACTGCCACAACAACAAATATGTTATCTGGAGTCATGGGTATAATTATTTGCTATTCCATTGTTTTGTTGTGTAGTGAAACAAACATAATTCACTTTTATGGGAGATTTTACAACTGGCAGAACTTAAAGAAAATGCCACCACAATATCTCAGCATTTACCTGAACAGCAAATTACTTCCTGTAATAATTACCATTTGAGTTTCCAGTAAAATCCTACATCTGAGCCAGATGACATCCAGTGGTGCTGGAACAATATTTGAAGTGGGGGTGCTGAAGGCAGAAACCATGTTTTTGGGTTGTTGTTACTACATCAAGCCAGGGGGTGCAGCAGCACCCCCCGCACCACTAGCATCTGTGATGACATCTGGCCTACAAGCTGCAATTACAGTGCTCATATATAGCTAAAATTAACAGCTAGTTGGAAGATCGATTTCTGAGAGAGAACCTGTACTCTGGTTTATGAGGAATGGCTTGCTAAAATTTGCCAAACAGCTTAGCAGCCTGTCCCCATGTATTTGAGATAACAGATCATACAAGAAGCTGGTTAACAATAGCACATCTTTAAATATAAATAATGAAATCCCAGCAATCAGTTCTGTATAGATTATTCAGTGGCAAATTGCCGCTACAGTAGAAAATGGGGAAGATGCTGCTTCAGTGGTAAAAGTTTCTGCTGTCTTCTAGCATTGTCAGAATTTTTGGGGGGAGGGGGAGAGTAGGTGAGGTTAATTTTGGTCTATCTCTGCAGGTCAAGACCATCTGTACTATAACAGATCGTTCTTTGAGCAGTGAGATTTGAAAAGCAGCAGGAAGCTGATCCTGCTCCAGTGGAAGAGCATGGCAATTCTGCCATTTACTTCAACTGGAGCAGGACTTGATCCCACACTCCTGGTCATGAATGGCTCAGTTACAAAAGGTCAGATCATGTAGCTCTAACTTGTATTGGTGAGCACTCATTCACAGGAGTGTAACTACTCCTGTTTAGTACTCACTGCTGCAACTGAGGGATTCAGCTCATTGTAACTAAGTGCTGACGAGCATAAAATGCCTTCCGAAGACACAAGAAAATAGCAGCCATACCAAAATACTCTATCTGCTTGTTAAATAACAAAGTAGGGAAACACACCAAATGGTAATTTGAAAATATGGAGCAGTTGCATCCCAAAATGTATACAAAGCCATTGTCCTGCAACAGAGGCAGAGTGTGTGTGTGTGTGTTTAAATCAGAGATCAAGAAATTGGAAGGGAAACCCTCTTTTTGTTAGAGAAAAGAAAGAGGCTATGAAAGAGGTCCAGTGGAATGGTGGGTTAGCTCAGTAGCATTTCATCTGAAAACATGGATTCAGGCATTTGGAAATCTCTTCGGCACCTTGTGTGGATCACCAAATCCCCACACAATTTTTTTCAAGCTTATCAGTATTCATCTGAAGACGTTGTCCATCTATAGTCAGAGGCATACACAGGGGTGTGACTAGAAGCTTGGACTAGCACCTGCTTGTGTAACAGGTTCTAGCAACTGTTTCCAACTCTTTACTTTCACATGCATAAAAATTTGCGACATTTCCCATATTTTGTGGCCAAAGATTTTAGGCAGCCTTTACATGAAGTAGATGAACTGCTACTTTCAACAAACCCAGTTGTTTTTCTGACTCCCTTCTCCATCTAGATCTGGACAGAAGCCAGTGAAAAATGTAGTATTCTCTGCTATGACTTTCTTTGCACTGACATCCCCTATGGATGAGTCAACAGACTCAGATAATTTCCCCCCCACCCCCACTGAGAGCTATATTCCACCCACTGGAGTAAGGGGAATCTCTTTTGTCACTCATCAGGAGAAGACAGAGAAAGTGGGAGAGGACTCATTTAAGAGCAGAGAAGGAAAGGTTGAGAGTCATAAGAAGTTTACACTTCATCTCTCATCTTAGAGTTTTAAATTGGATGGATGAAAATGTTTGAAAATTAAAACTGACAAGCCCTTAATGAAGACTAATTGCACTGAATATTTTGTGTATTAAAGTATCCGATTTTACCTACAAATATGGGCCAAGATTTTTTTTTAAATCTATTGATTTTCGGTGCTCAATCAAGACCCATTTTCAAAGAAGACTGATTTCCTGAGGGTGGATGATCAGTGCAGGTCAGGGTTAAAGAATTTACCACCACCACCTCTTCTGTTCTTTCTGCTTTCTATATAAATTAATGGTCTTGTCCTGCTTCAGACACTATAACTGTGTGACACAGAGGCCCACTGGGTGTTCATTATTCTGTCAGCAACTCCTGCCAGGGCCTGACAAACTACACCTAACACATTGATGGCATGGTCTTTGTCTGTAAAGAAGGTGGTGTAAGATATCAAATGAAAGCCTATAGCATAATGGTCATCATAAGCATTGATAGATGTATGCGTGAGTGCTATTCAAAAATTTGTAAATATTTACTAAAATATGTTTAATCAGGCAGGGTTGATGAACAAGTTTTTCCCAGACAAAGGAGTTTTTTTTACCTGTCTACCTAGATCTCTGACATAAATTAGGTAGGATTAGCCAAATACAATGGGAGTTCATTTGCATTTGAGGTTAACAGGAAGAACAAGTCAACAGGAGGATGTAAGCATACTGGAACACAAGTAGCTGGGAAGGAGGATCTTATGTGGAGATACATTTCAAAAGTTTGCTGGAGTATAAGAAGAAGGAAAAAGAACCCCTTGGTCATCCCACTGAGGGAGCAAAAGGGACAGTGCTTTTTGCATCCATGAAAGTTGGATCCTGGCCTGGAGCTGGCAATGACAAGAGGTTGCTTTAGGTGAGAAGCTTATCGTAAATACAGGTCTTAAACTGTTAAAAGTTGTGATTATGTCTTAGAAACATGTTGTAGTTTTGTTTGTAAGCATCATTGTTTCCATTATTCTTACTCAATACTCATTTGAATCTGTAAATCTCCATTCATTGTTAATAAACTTATTCTTCTTTTACAAGTATACTATAATGTCATGTCAGTGCTGTGATATTAAGGAAAGGGTGTCTTCTCAGGTGAATCAAGTAAGATGCTTTGTACACCCTCTCTTTGGAGGCAGCAGACTTGGTAATTACTGTGACTCTTCAGTGACAGGGGCTGGACACCAGTATTCACGAGGGAATTCAGTGCCAAAAAATTAAAAATTCTGTACACATTTTAAAATGTAAGTGGGCCCCAAGGGCCAGATCTTGTGTCTGTACAGGTTGCTTGACACCACTCAACTACTCATTGATTCTTAGTCTGATTGAGGGCCAAACCAACCCACAGCATTACTTGGAGCAGCCTAAAGGCTACTCTAATATATGCTGGCTAGAGAGTTCCCCAGAGACTACTCTTCTCGCTAGGGATCTCTCCTGCCCCCTGCCATGTCCAGTAGTGTGCCCTATGCCTGGGGTCCAGGGGATCAGGTAGTATAGAGTTATGCCACCTGGAGGTTTCTCCTACTGGTATGTCAAGGGAACCCCAGCTATCATATTAGGACAACTTTCTGTTTCCTTATGCTACTGGAGTGGTGCAAAGAGAATTGACCCTAACCCTGAAAGGTTTGGTTTATTTCAGCTGCACAAGGACCCTGTGGTGTTTTGGGGATCACCCAGACCTAAGGGGTCCTGTCATTGCCTGCCGCCAGTTATCAGTTCACTTTGGCACATGCTTCCACACAGTGTGCACACCAGAGACCTGTGTGGGGTAAAAATAAACAAAGGTTTATTTAATAGAAAAATCACAGACTCAAGGGAAGCAAACCTATACAAGTTACACAGAAAATAAAGACACAATTTCATTACACCATTAGATAAATTCCTCTTTCTAATTACCTATTGCCTTTCAACAGTTTGCCAGCATGCTCCATATCATACAGAGGAGCCAGCATTTCATGGACAGCACCCTGCCTAGATGTTGACCCTCAGTTTCTGGATAAAAATCCTCAGACACAAGCTTGCTTTTAAAAGTTTTTCACCCCTTTTTCTCTTTCCCCTGGCATAATGACTCATGGCTATTCGAAGTGAGAGAAGTTTTCCAGGACTGGAGTTTTTTGTTCAGTTTCAATGTCTTTCCATTAACTTTAATGGTCCACCATGAGCCACTTTTTGGGTAAACATGTGGGTTGCGAGGAGTCTTTCCATGGTGTGAGGTGCATTTGAAATTGTAGAACAGATCATGAGCATAGTATTCTATATAAATAAATAGATACCTAGCCTCAGTCGGAATACATAGCTAATAATGACCATCCAATCTAAAACATTACAAGCTTCAATAAGACCTTACTTGACACATATTTATAACACCTTAACATTGTATACAACCAGTTGATACAACTGCCTATTTTGGGGGTTCACCCCCCCCTTTCTCTCCCTGGCATGTCTGGACACTGGTTGTCCTAGACCCACAAAGCTGGATGCTCATCTGAACTCCTGAGCCGAAGTATGAAACCAATGGATAAATGAGCATTTAACTTAGAGCTGGTGGCAAATCAGGTATAGCCTTCAAAGGAGAGCCCTTCCTTACTTTTTCTATTGCGGAGTGAGTCATAGACTGTGGGTAAAGTTTAAAATGCTGGGCTGCTGCTGCTGGCTTTTAGCCAATGCTACTGCTGGTACCTCAGACTCATCATTTGATCAGGTTGCCTCTGTTACATGAATGTTTAATTTGTGGGATATTTTTAGAAGGCTGAAATGAGAGCACTTTGTGGCATTCCAAATTAATTCATTTGATTTATTTGTTCTCTCTAATAGTACAAAAAGGTTTAGGCTTAATATCTATTTTGAAGGACCTAGTATATAGAGAAATGTTAAGATATCAATGATTTTTTTGTTTCATTTAGATTATCTGGCTGTAGTGGACATAACCAACACACAACCCCAGTCAGACACAGCTGTGAAGCCAGTACAACTGTTTTCTTTACAGCGTTCAATAAGATCTGCTTGGAGCATAACATGTTTGTGGGGAAACACTGCTCCTGCTCTATTTTCAGTGTTTATAGTTTCCAGAGTGGATGCATTATTCTTATGTCTATAATAGTAATGCCTAGAGTAATACCCCAGCTGAGATCAGGGTTCCATTCTTCTATGTGATGTATGTAGACCTGGTAAGGGACAGTCCTTGCTCTGATGATCTTACAATGTGAACAGACAAGACAGAGGATGGGAGAAAAGAAGCATTATCTCCATTTTATAGGGGGAACTGAGGAACGGAGAGAAAATGACTTGTCCAGGTTACACACAATCAAGAGTCTGGCAGCGGCACAAATTTCCTGCCAATTTCCTGAAGCCCAGGGCAGTGCTTTAATTGCATGGCTGTATTTCTTCTCAACATAATAGTCTAATGTAGAGCTGGAGGAATAGTTCAAAAACAGGGTTTAGTTTTGTCAATTCTTGAGATTTTACTGCAACTCTTACAATTTGGGAGGATGGGGAAAGGGGGTGTTTGTTTGTTTGAAAGTCCTGGCTCCTAGAATCATGTGATTATGTGGGAATCAAAGTTTTCTTTTTTTCAAAGTTTCTAACTTTCATGGATGTAAATAGAATTGGCTGACATTTTTTTTTGACAGACAGTTTGCCATCAGAAAATGCCGTTTAGTCGCAATTGAAATGTTTTGTAGGAATGTGTCAATTCTGACAAAAGTTCTGCCAGAAAAATGTTGAAATAAATTGTTTTAGCTTTCTTGTTTAGATAATGTTGAAATGCTTCATTTTGACTTTTATTGTTAACGTTAATATCAAAAATTTATATTTAGTACTATTTTGATGTTATTGAAACAAACCATGTAGATGTTTCCAAATCCAAAGTTTCAGATTTTCTATTCCATTTAATAACTCAAAATTTTGACTTTTTTTTTCTGATTTGCAGCAAAACCAAAATTTGAAATGTTGGAATTTCCTGTGGAAAGGAAATTCCATTTTCTGACCAGCTCTAGTTGTGGAGAAAAGCTGTAGAATGGGACGCGTATAGGCTCAAGAATTATAAGGCAAATAAAGAGTCCCACATGATGATGTTGTTGTTTCTTAATCTATTTTAAAAAAAAAGCCAATCTCATGAATTTTTGGTGGCCTGGCTCTCAGGTTTTTAAACACCAGGGGTTCAAAATGCTGCATTCGTTCAAATTTTGAACAATTTTTCCATTGAGCTACATTTGTGCCTGGATTCACAAATATTTGTGAAAATATTTTTTGTTAACATGCAAGTTGGAATAATGGGTGTTCTCCATATGAATATTTAATTTGCCTGAGAACAAGACGTTAATGCACAAAGGACCATATCTGTTCTTATTCTTAGCTATTCACTCTTGGTTATAAGTTTGTTTTTCCTGTTCAAATAGTTTATCATGTCAGGATGCAAAAATGATATCAAGTGTCTTGGGTGAGCCCAATCACACAATGAATAGTGAGGAGTTAAAGTGAACTCTTTGATTATCCCATACATTTAAAAATGTTTCTCCAAGCTATTCAAGTATTTATGAATAACACAGAAATTAGCAGACACCTGGATACACTTATAAAAGTTTTGTGAACAAAAAGAATGTCTAAATCCATAATGTACTTTATTCTCAATAACTTGGCCAGTCCCGGCCCTGACTCTGAAATATTTTATTGTAGTTATATCACTCTTTACCTATAGATCTGGAAGGGCTTTCCAAAGGAAAGGAAAGTGTCATTACTGCCAGTATAAAAATGGGGAAACTGAGGCACAGAAGTGAAGTGACTTGTCAGAAGTCTCACAGAACATCAGTGCCAGAGCTGAGCATAGAACCCACGTTGCCTGATTCCCCAAGGCATGCCCTTTGCATTAGACGATGCAGCCTGTCTTGAGAGTGAAGATTGTTTTCTGTTCTTGAGGTGTTTGTCACTGTTAAAGCACTGAGGATAGCAATTGATGGGGCTTTCTTCATTCAGTACCTTTAGAAAGGTTTATCCATCTTATTTATACAGATAGGTCCATGTGTGTTAGTCCGGAATGAACAGGTACTACTCACTCTCCCATACTTCCAAGGTTGGTGGAGATGAATTTCTTCCTGAAGTTGTGATTTCAAAAACACAATGTAAATGGGAATGGAAGGTATAGATGTCAGTACAGTTTGTATATATCAGCTGTAGGAGAACATGTTTTCATTGGTCTAGGGCTAGTAGGCAATCTGATTATTATAAAATCTCCTATTTTGGTCCCATGTTTCTGTTGGGTCTCTGTTCTAGTTGATTTTGGGGTTTGAGTGATACCAAAATTTCCCCTCAATCAAAAATCAAAGAACCACTTGCAAAATTATTAGGATAGAGAGAGAGTGCCTTTAAAATCGTCAATAGTTGCCAAGAGTAACAACACAGCATTATCTGTGATTAGAGAACAAATGGTAGTATTTTTAGAACAGGAGATATCTGAAGTTCTGTAGTTCTTAATGGCTTCTTCTGCATACCCTTTAACTCTTTGATACTAAAAGCCAAATTTTCCAGAGACAAGCCCATATTTTGTTAGTGGATGTGCTAGTGCTAAAATGATTACACCAATATTTTAGAATTCAAATTAGTTTTATTATAATGAGCGAAACAGGAAGTTGTTGATCATGTGTCCACATAGAGCATTGCTAAAATAAAACTAAGCTTCACTGATCTCAAATCAAACAATTTTAGCTAGTGCTCCTTCAGAGCAGAGCTGTTACAGTAGTGACTCCTTGTGGTTTTGACGAGACAACAGTTGAAAGTCATTTGAGAAGGGATTCTGCATGCTGTCACTTCTCCATTAGGCCTAATCTTGTCAGGCTGTTGGCAAGGTATTTGGCTGGAATTGAGCTGAGGTTTAAAATTCATATTTATGATATGGCTTCCCTGTTCTTCAGATTTAGTTGAGAAGAGCAGGTAGGCCCCACTGAAATCTGGACAGTGTTCATTCCAGTCTTCAGGGAGACAACTAGGACCAGGATCTGACTTCAGGTGTTAGGTTTCAATCGGGGTCTGCTTAGGGCTTAGAATTTTACAAAGGCAACTGCCAGCTCTCAATTTATTGCAAATCTGAGAGCTTTACAAGCTGTCATTTTGAAAACACTCCTCCCCCACCCCCAGACAGTACCCTGCAGTATTCACACCTGCCAGAAAATGTCAGAATGTTTGTTCCAAGAACAAAAACGTGGGCAGAATATTTATTCTAAGAACAAAAATATGAGCACGTCTTCCTCCCAAAATAAAGAGTACAGTAGATACATGCTGAACCTTCTCCAACTATCTCAGGCTGGAATTAGTCATTTTTTCTGTGAGAAGGCGGCATCAGCTGTTGCCAGAAGGAACATTGGAGAATGAGCTGCTTCTGAGATCAGTGTTTGGGTCAGCAGTTGGTTTAGTTAGACCAATAGGCATGGATGCCTATATGGGAAGGTAAAGCCCGAATTAGCCATACACTGTGAAAGCTGTGGTGTTGTGAAAGCACTGTTTCAAAGGCATCTGGGACTGGGGGAAGAAATTCACAATATGGAGAAATTGCTGATTTGCCAAACAAATCATCTCTCCGTCAATACCTTCCTTCCGTCTCCCTCGCCCCCACATCCTGAGACTCTCTGAATATTTTCATAATCAAAACAGTATTTCATTAAATGATCATCTCTTCTAATGGATCATGTCCAGAAAACATGTAGTGAGTGTACTGAAAAAGGGAAACCTTTGGTCCATTGTGCAATGGTACCACAAGTCCTTCAAAGACTGCAAACACCCCAAAATACCAGAAGTGATAGCTGGCGTTGCTAGAAGAGACTAACTTAGTCTGTCAAAAGTCTGAAGAGACAGCTCTGTGTAGCTCTAAAGCTTGTCTCTTTCACCAACAGAAGTTGGTCCAATAAAAGATATTACCTCACCCACCTTGTCTGTCAAACACAGGCATTTCAAATTACATTAGTCCCAATAAAATGAGCAACTTTCAGTTACTTCTGTTTAAGTAATATGAGATTAAAACAGACCAAGTCATAAAAGCTTTAGAGAGGAATATGTTGCACTGAGACTCAGAAGATATAGAATAAATTCTGGCCCTGTCATAGACTACTTAAGTAACCTTGGGTGAGTCACTTACCCTCTCTGTGCCTCAGTTTCCTATCTGTAAAATGGGGATTATAATACTTGTCTATTTTATAAACTCTTTGGGGCAGACGTTGTGTGTCCGCACAGTGCCTAGCATGTTGGGGGCGGGGCATAAGTGCTACTGCAATACAAAGAAATATTGTCCAACAAAATCAGCATAATGGAAATACTGAATGGCAAGAGTGAAGAGTCATATTGAATTAAAAGATCCTAGTGGGCCCGGTGACTATTCAACTGTCATGTATACTGCTATAATAGTAACATATAGGAGGGATGGCCAAAAACTGTTCCATCAGAACTGGTTTTTGACAGAAATCTGGGGGCGGAGGGTTGCTGAGAATATTTTTTTTGTGATATGTTTCTGCTTTTCCTTGAAATTTTTGAAAATCAAATAAAGAAAATACCCGAAAACAGAAAAGTGTTTGGTTTTGGCCAAAAGATGAAATATGTCAATTCTGAGATGCTATTGTAGTTTAGTTACTTCATGTCCCTGTTCTCCTCTATGGGCCAGGCTTCCCAGCTAGACTTCACATCTGAGATTGCATTTCAGCCATAGTACTCCTGTAATGCATTGCCTCTTTCGACCCAAAGAAGAGACCATGGTCCATCAAGGCAATTATAGAATGACCAGGGAGCTTGGTCTCCAGAGAAAAATGGAAGCATGAGGCTCCCAAATTACAACTTCCATGAGGCACTGCAGGACCATTTCCAAATAGAAATATTCCAGTTTTCAATTTTTTGTGAAGTCAATTTCTTCCACTGGGAAGAACTAATTTTTCTGACCAGTGTTAATAAATATCCTTGTAAGTATTTAAGTAACCATTTGCATTCTTCCTTCCCCTTCACCCCCGTTTCTATGGAAGCATCCCCTGCCAACACTGGAGGTATTCATAAAGTTTTAGACCCCAATCCCGCAACTCTTACTCTCACAACTATTTTCATTAAGGCCAATGGACTGACTATTCACTCAAGTAAGGATTACCCACATGAACAAGGGTTGCAAGACTGGGCCCTCAATGAAGTCATGTTTACTAAAAGTTCTGTAGCTATAGTTCATAAACATTCTAGTCGGTAATAACTAAAATAATTTCAGGAACTCATAGAAAATGTATGAACACGATGACACTTTTGGTAGACAAGATGGATAAGTCTCAGTAGATCAACTATGCTGATGGCCTTATACTGTTTCAGTGGCCTCTCAAGGGATTGAAATCAAAAGTGTGGAAACAACAATTTTCCACACAATCTTGCTGAAGGCGTTCCTCTGTCTACAGATCTCAAGAAGTAAGGAGTTCGTGTTTTTGGCATATTATGAAACTTTCAAGAGTTGTCCTATGTGATCTTTTGATCAAAGAGCATCAGTAACAATCTCTGAACTTCCTGAACTGCACAAGATATGACAAGCTGGGAAAAAAAAAAGGGGGGACACTCCTCTTTTGCTGCTGAGCTGTAGCTGCTGAACAGCCAAGTTGTGCATGCTGCATTAAATCTGCTCATCTTCAGAAAAGAATGTTTTTGTCCGTGTGTATTCAACAAGGCAGAGAATGGTCTGAAACATGGTGGGGATGCAGGCACTTATGGGGTGCCATAGTATGGCACAGAAGGAATTTAGTTGCAGTACTTACTTTCTTTTTGTATATTTCTTTCTTGCTTTAATGTTACCTTTACCTTATATTTCTATTGCATTATTTTTGCAATGATATTTTGAATTATTATTAACCATTTTAGCTATCAAAAAGCTCCATATTGGCCCAATATGAACTCATTGTTAATACTTAGAAATAAGATCATTCCTGAGAAGCTGAAACAGTGAAACTTTACCCCTGAGTTTAGTAGTCTTTTTTTTTTTTTTTGTTCAATAATCCTTTCACAATTGTAGCAAAAGACATAAATCTGATTTCTTAGGGGAGAGTGAGCTCTGATTCTGTATCAACTCAGAAGTGAGAAACCAAATCAAGATAAATATTAGTTACTGAATTCATCTCTGGAGCTGCAGTTGCATATTCAGACTTCAAAGAACGGGAAGGATCCATATTGGGCAGTAAATGGTTACGGCGATATGAAGCAACATCTGACCAAGAGTGGGGGGAACAAACATGAAAGCTTGTACTTCATGTTGGAATATGTATGACATGAAAGGCTTCTTGAAAAAGTTTTGACAGATTGCACTTGACAGAAGAAGGTGCTACTCAGCACAGTTCATAGGATGATGAAAAACATGAATACCTAGAAGGTATAGTAAGTTATTTGGCCTCCTCAACCAGTGAGGTCATCACTACATGGCTCTTGTTAAAATACATATAGAGAGAGAGCCTGGAAAATTATAGAAACCAAATAAAAGATTTTCAGTCAGAAAAAGTAAAATGATTTGTCTAAGTCCTTACGTGGACCCCATCACTTGCTTTGAGGGCTTGTCTTCACTACTGGGGTAAATTGACATAAGTTATGCTACTCCAGCTATGTGAATAACGTAGCTGGAGTTGACAGCGTAGGTCGACTTACCGCGGTGTCTTCACTGCGCTGCATTGATGGGAGACGCTCGCTGGTTGACTTCCCATACTCTTTTTGGGGAGCTGGAGTATGGGGGTCAACTGGAGAACCCTCTCCGTCGATTTTAGCAGGTCTTCATTAGACCCGCTAAATCCACACCCATTGCATCGATTGCAGCAGCGTCGATCTCACCAGTAGTGAAGACAAGCCCCTGAGTATTTTGTAGAAGTATATAACTTCTAGCAAAAAAATGTTATACGTTTCTCCAAATGGATCTCAAATATCCACTTGTTTCTGCTCAAGCAACAAGGCTGGTGGATGGAATGAGGTAGATTTGCATAGAGTGAGAGAAAGCCATTTTTAAGTTTTTTCCAGTTTTGTCCCTACTAATTTTCTGGGATTGGCACTTATTCTCTATAAAAGAAACATAAGGCAGTATCTATAAACCCAAACATTGTCTGGAAGATTTTCCTTAATGATAAAAGAGTCTGAATTGTGTAACAAGCCAGGTAACTAGGAGAAACAGTTGTAAATCAACAGTTTAACAAAATAGTTTTTAAACATCAATGTACAAATCTTCAGAAACATTGTGCCATTGGCACTGAACAAGACTGGATGTCATTCTAAAAGAGATACTTGAAGCAGAGTATCTCTTTATCAGAGTAGTAGCCATGTTAGTCTGTATCTGTAAAAAGAAAAGGAGGACTTGTGGCACCTTAGACTAACAAATTTATTTGAGCATAAGCTTTCATGAGCTATAGCTCACTTCATTGGATGCATGCAGTGGAAAATACAGTGGGGAGATTTATATACACAGAGAACATGAAACAATGGGTGTTACCATACACACTGTAATGACAGTGATCAGGTAAGGTGAGCTATTACCAGCAGGAGAGTAGGGGGAAAAAACTTTTTGTAGTGATAATCAAAGTGTGCCATTTCCAGCTGTTGACAAGTAGAAGCTGCAGGGTTTGATGCAGGAATTACTGGGTGAAATTCTATGGTTTGTTACACAGGAGATCAGACTACATCAAAATGGTCCCCTCTGCCCTTAAAATGCATGAAAGCAGGATTGTTTGTAAATTTAGTATTGCATATAGAGCACGTTCTAAATCAGGGATTTCTCAATTTCTTCACAAGGTGGACCAAACTTTGAGATAATGTCTCATGGACCTCCACTCCTCCCATCCACAGATACATGGACTGCCTTTCCTCTCTCTGGTAATGGAACAATATCTGAATGGTGAATACAGAAATTGCGTACATGGAAAAAGTAGCAATAATGCAATTTAGTAGGTGGGAACAAGCAGCTGAACCAGCATCATGTGATCAGCCAGCTCCCCACAGACCATTGGTAAGTGCTCCATGGACAACAGCTTGAGAATCACTGTTCTAAATAAACTTGTACATATCCTAACATCTAATGCAACCAAACCTATTCCAATGGGACAATTTAAAATAATACAGAAGTGTGGACTGAATATAGTGTCCAGCATATCAAAAATATGGATTCATTTGCTAGCATTAGTGATTTGTGTGTATGTATTCCTGAATCCAAGAAAATAGGTATCTTGCAAAATCAAACCAAGGGACAGTCTCTACCTGGCCTTGTCAGTCTAGGCAAATATTTAAAGATAGAGATGTTAGCTTCATCCTCAATAACTTCAATGACATCTTTGAATCTTTAGAAGGAATTCGATATGACAGGAATTTCAGTTCACATAAGATTCTGGATGCCACAGGCTTGATAAAAGACTTAATTTTTCTCTTTCTCCTATCTGCTTTCGGCAGTGTGATGAATGAATCTGCCATACTATCTGGCACTATGTACTGCAAAAGACCATCCGTGAAACATTCTGATGTTTTGTTAGGAGCAACATATAGTTTTTGGACAAAATGAGAGTAGACAACTATCAGAGTTAAATTATAATGACTCTGATTATAGCTAATGCAGATGGTAATCTCCCACCAAAATAACAAAGCCATTAGTTAAATTTGTTAACATAAATTTGATAGTTTAAACATGAGATTGATGTTTTTAATTTCACTTGTATAACTGGAAAACAGATTACTCTTTTAAAATTACATTTGGCAAGCTGTTAATGAAGATTAATTGCTTTGCCTGATTTTAAAACTGTAGGGCCAGATCCCTGGGGCTGTGCTTGGATGGGATGAAGGGTAAAAAGGTAGCAGCTCTAAACCACCTTCCTGCTCCCATAATCCTTAGCTTGACTGTGAGCCAAACTGCAAGCTAAGGATCTGGCCCTATAGTTTTAAAAGCGTAATTTAGAGCAACCTAAAAGCGTAATTTAGAGCAGACCATTGCACTCAAGGTTCTGTCCTTTCCTGCACCTCAGCCATGCTCTCAGCCCACCCAGAAACACCCCCTATACCTGGGGCAGGGCGTGTAAATGAGTGCATGGAGCCAGCTATGTCTGCTTTACACCACCCCAGGATTCTCCTTTGCACTGGGTGAATCGCAGTCTGCCCTGTTAGGGCAGATCTCCTTCCAATTTGCACCATCAGAGTTGGTGGCCATGATCTGACATGCATTTTTTTACATGTAGGAGGCTTCTGTTGTTCAAAAATAATTGTACATGCAGGGTTTGATTATTTTTATACCATTTATTGATTTGATAGAGACAAAGAATATGGTGATAAATATGGCAGTTAAGTCTATGTTGTAGCTTTTTATCCGCAGTGTTCTTGTAGCCATGTCAGTCTCTGGACAGATGACTTAAACTCCACCCCAACTTCAACAGCCACCATCAATCCATTAAACTCTTTCTGGAACACTCCCACACTAGCATCAACTTCCTCGACACCCTGATCAGTTTCAACAATGGAACCTTACAGATCACTACATACAAGAAAACTACAGATCACCACATCTATCTTCATAGATCCAGTAGCCACGTCAAATACACCAAGAAGTCTGTTATCTACAACCAGGAACTCAGATTCCACAGACTATACTCTCCAAGCTCATCACAATACAAGCAAGTTCCCCACAGACCAGGGCACACCCAACTCAAAGTGGCACCAGACCCTGCCAGAACAACAGATGCAATACCTGCAAACATATCTCCACTGCTACAACCATTGGCAGTGTGTGACTGTTGCATTTGGGAAGACTGGGGGTGCGAGTGCCGGAAGCTCCCTAGAAGCGGGGGGTGCCACTGGCACCCGGACTGTGGCCCTGCCCCCCAATCTGCCACAGTCAGCCTCCTCCCCCCAAGGTCCTGCACATGCTCCATCCCCAATCCACCCCAAGGCCCTGCCCCCACTTGGCCTCCTCCCCCAAGACCCCACACATGCACCACGCCAAGGCCCCGCTCCCACTCGCCTATTCCCGCCCCTGCTCCGCCTCTTCACCTGAGGTCCCGCCACGACCCCTAGCTCCTCTCCACCCCCTCCCATGAAGCCCCACATGCCCATCACTTATGACTCTCCACCCCCTCCCCTGATCCCCCCCCACCTGCTGCTCATGCCTCTCTGTCCCCTCCCCAAGACCCCCCTGCCTGTCACTCTCTCCTCTCCTTATCACCATTGCTCACCCTTAAGGGGGGGCCTCTGGGAAAGGGGTGAAGAGGAGCAAGCGGCAGGTGGGGGAGCCCTTGGGCGGGGAAAAGCTGAGTGGGAGCCAGTGCCCCCCCCCCCACACTTTGCAGGAGCTTCTAGCAGCAGCTCTCCAAAGGTAGTGGGCCATTGGCATTTCTCACCCCATTTGGCGAGACAGCCTCCTCAAGCCTCTTATACCCACTACCCATGGCTACAATTATCAACACTCCCCCACAACACACCTTTCAAGATCCATGGGTCCTACTTATGCTTATTACAATGTGTGGTGTACCTCATCCAAAGCACTAACTGCCCTATAACAACTATGTGGATAAAACCAGACAATCACTGTGCTCTTGAATGAACTCGCACAAGAAAATAACAGACAAAAACACTGTTATCACCCGTGGGTGAACACTTTTCACAGAGCGATCACTCTATCTGTCCTCATCCTCAAAGGAAACCTGCACAACACTTTCAAAAACTGAGCTTTGGAGCTTAAATTCATAATGTTGCTAGACACTAAAAATCATGGTCTCAATAAAGACACTGGATTTATCATAGAAGTGTAGGACTGGAAGAGACCTCAGTAGGTCATCTAGTCCATTCCCGTGCACTCAAGGCAGGATTACAAAATAACTAGTCCATTCCTGACAGGTATTTGGCTAACCTGTGCTTAAATGAGTGGCATGTTCCTAAAAACCTCCAGTTGCACAACTTCCCTAGGCAATTTGTTCCAGTATTTAACCACCCTGACAGGAAGATTTTCCTGATGTTAACCTAAAACCTCCCTTGCTGCAATTTAAGCCCATTGCTTCTTGTCTTATCCTCAGAGGTCAAGGAGAACAATTTTTCATTCTTCTCCTTGTAACAACCTTTTATGTACTTGAAAACTGTTATCATGTCTCCTTTCAATCTTCTCTTCTCCGGACTAAACAAATCCAATTTTTTCAATCTTTCCTCATAGGTCAAGTTTTCTAGACCTTTAATCGTTTTTGTTTCTCTCCTCTGGACTCTGTTCAATTTGTCCACATCTTTCCTGAAATGTGATGCCCAGAACCAGACACAATACTCCAGTTGAGGCCTTCAGTGCGGAGTACAGTGGAAGAATTACTTCTCGTGTCTTGCTTACAACACTCCTGGTAATACATCTGAGAATGATGATTGCTTTTTTTTTTCTTTTTTTTTCTTTTTTTTTTTTTTGCAACAGTGTTAAACTGACTCATATTTAGCTTGTGATCAACTAAACCCCCCAGATCCCTTTCCGCAGTACTCCTTCCTAGGCAATCATTTCCCATTTTGTATGTGTGCAACTGATTGTTCCTTCCTAAGTGGAGTACTTTGCATTTGTCATCTTTGAATTTCATCCTATTTACTTCAGACCATTTCTCCAGTTTGTCCAGATCATCTTGAATTTTAATCCTATCCTCCAAAGAACTCGCAACCTCTCCCAGCTTGGTATTGTCTAAAATTCTATAAGTATACTTTCTATGCCATTATCTAAACCACTGATGAAGACATTGAACAGAATTGGACCCAGGATGGATCCCTGTGGGGACCCTTTGTGATATGCCCTTCCAGCTTGACACTGAATCACTGATAACTACTCTCTGGGAATGGTCCCTTAGAGTATGCTAAACAATCTGTTTGATCTTGTGTGTAACCGTGACACTTTTAGTGTGTGTCTATACTGGAATTAAAAACCTGTGGCTGACCCATGCCAGCTGACTTGGGCTCACCGGGCTTGTGTTTACGGGGTTGTTTAATTTCAGGGTCGACATTTGGGCTCAGGCTGGAAGGTGGGAGAGTCTGAGAGCTCGGGCTGCAGCCCAAGCCCAAACATCTACACCACAATTAAACAGTCCGAGCCCCGTGAGCCCAAGTCAGCTGGCACAGGCCAGCCACTGGTGTCTAATTGCAGTGTAGACATATTCTTAGCACACTTCCAAGACCTGAAGAATTCTGTGCAGTTTGAAAGCTTTTCTCTCTCACCAACAGAAGTTGATCCCATAAACAATATTATCTGTAGCTTTTTTTATAAACATTTAAAATTATGTATGTATCTTTACACACAGCCTAGTTAAGCATCGATAAAACTTAAAAAGAGTATTTCAAGACGCGGAGATGAAAAATACTTAAAACTGACAACAGAGATTAGATAAGTGTCTCCAGGGCAAACCCCACATTTCACTTGTTTACAATTAGCATAGCTTCCGAGTTAAAACTGGACACACATGGAGGCATCCGCCTGTATTTTTTTAATCTGAAAAATGGAGGAGGGGAGAAAGTATTGCCATGTATTACAATGTGCTGCATTGCTCATTTTGATGTAACCCTGTAATTAAAGACTCTCTCATAAAGTATGCATATAAGGAGAAAGAGTAAAGACTGTGCTTTTGAGTTTGAATCTATTGCTCGATTAATCCCTCACCATACACTAGCTTCACTCTGCTGCCTTCAGTGGTAAGTAAGAGGAGAATGAAGCAATCAGACTTAATGTTATATTAAAGTAAAGTAAAGTAAATTATTTGGAGTGAATCATATTTTATGATGAACTACGTGAAACTTCAGACAAGTTCAACCCCTGAAAATGTGAGTTTCTGAACTGCTGTTTTAAAGCCCACCATATTTACAGCCAGACAAAAGTTATCATACTTTTATTTCTGTAGAACAGTGACATCTAGTGATCACTCAGGCTACTAATGAGTGTGGCCTAGGGATTTCCTTACGTTTCACTACCTAGTTCTGACATCAGAATTCACTTGCGTCTCAACTGTTCATGCTGCTGATTTCTGACAGTGTCTACTGATATAGGTGGGAAAGTAGATATGATACAGAGTTAAAATACCTGTGGTTGGGGGGAACGGTGTGAATTGGGGAGAGACATTTAAAATGTGTTTTAAATAAGATGTAGAAACAAAGTAATGTACAGACAGATTCACTGCAGTGTCTACTTCAGTTTTGATTTGTACAGACCGAGGCAGAGGACCTGCAGTGGCAGAAAGTTTGCCTATGAGGCAGGGGTGTTGCAGCACAAGGCATCAGGCACATGCCAATCCTGCCAACATGTCACCAAGGGTATAGCTACACAGCAGCTGGGAGCACAGACACACACTAGCCTGGGCAGACAGATATGCGCTAGCTCTGATTGGGCTAGCATGCTAAAAATAGCAGCATGGCACAGACAGCGGCAAGGTCTAAGCACCTGAGTTTGGACCCAGGGGGTCAGGCAGAGTTGTACTTGGGTGGCTATCCCATGCTGCCACTCATGCTGCCACATGGCTATTTTTAACATACTACCTCATCCACAGCTAGCATGTACCTGTTTAACCATTCTTTCAGGTACGCTCCCAATTGCACTGTAGGCATACCGCAAGTGGCTGAGGGCAGCATGCATAGATTCCATACATTTCTGATACAGTTTCTGCTGCTGCGCTTCTGTGTTTCAACAAAACATTTTTTTTCTGTTGAAAAATACTAATTAATCAAAATGGAAACCATTTTCAGGAACATACCAGGTTTGATTAAACTTTTATTGGAAGAGGTGTCAGGTCCAGGGTGGAATTTCCGGTTAGCGAGCGACACACCCCAGAATAGCGAATAGCCCAATGGTTAGAGCACTCACCTTGGATGTGAGAGAGTAGCAGAGCAGGGACTTGATGCTGGATCTCCCACATCTCAGCTGAGTGCCCTAAGCATTGGCCTATTGGATCACTAACGTTTTGATGAGAAATTGCATCCTGGACCTGAGAAACCTTTCCTGATTAAAAATTTTTGTTGTAACTGGTATGTTCCCATGAGAAGTTTTGGCGAATTGGCATTTCCCAGTGAAATAAAATCCCAAACAGCTCTTGTGATACTAGAATTCCATGCCATGCCATGCCATGCCATGCCATGCCATAGATGAGAAATGGAGATGAGAAATGTATTTACAGCAGTGTAACAGACCAGAATGCTTTTGCATTTAAACTACCACAAATGAAGGAGGGGCTAGAAGACAGAAAAACAGCATTTTCTTCTATCGGATTCAGAAGACCTTCAGCTCCTTCACTAATAGTAATGTGAGCTAACAGATTGTAGGGTAAAATTCAAGATAGGCACATTAAATATGGGCACTAACACCAATAAGGGGACAAGATAATTCAAATCTGGAGGGGGCGGGGACAAAGGGTTTGTCTGTGTGTGTTGCGTTTGCCGGGAACAGATCAGGAATTCAACCTTACAACTCGTGTTCAGTTAGTAAGTAATCTAGCTAGAAATGTGTTAGATTTCCTTTTGTTTAATGGCTGGTAAAATAAACTGCACTGGATTGAATGTATATTCCTGTTTTTGTGTCTTTTTGCAACTTAAGGTTTTGCCTAGAGGGATTCTCTATGTTTTGAATCTGATTACCCTGTAAGGTATTTACCATCCGGATTTTACAGAGGTGATTCTTTTATCTTTTCTTTAATTAAAATTCTTCTTTTAAGAACCTGATTGATTTTTCATTGTTCTTAAGAGCCAAGGGTTTGGGACTGCGTTCGTCTGTATAAATTGGTGAGGATTCTTATCAAACCTTCCCCAGGAAAGGGGGTGTAGGGCTTGGGGGGATATTTTGGGGGAAGACGTCTCCAAGTGGGCTCTTTCCCTGTTCTATGTTTAAAAAGCTTGGTGGTGGCAGCATACGGTTTAAGGACAAGGCAAAGTTTGTACCTTGGGGAACTTTTAACCTAAGCTGGTAAGAATAAGCTTAGGGGGTCTTTCATGCAGGTCCCCACATCTGTACCCTAGAGTTCAGAGTGGGGAAGGAACCTTGACAGTGCTCATTAGCAGGGTTGGAATCTTTTGATCTACAGTGCAGACCTCTACCAGTCAAATTAACAGGGTAACTGGTAGCAGTAGCAGCTGCAGCATCACAGGAGCCAGCAAACAGAGCTGTAAACAGGGGCATTTGTAAGAGGAGTTTGGGGGGAAGACTCAGAGCCAGGCAGAGGATCAGACAGGCTAGTGAAGGGAGTGTGTAGTGGTCTGGCAGTGTTTTGGAGCTCGTTGGGGGGTTGTTTGGCTGTGGGAGGTGGTGGTTTGGTTTGGTTTGTGTTTCCCGGACTAACGGGATTTAGGTGGGAAGGCTATGACAGATACAGAGGCAGCAGTGGTAATGACTTAAGCAGGGGAAGACACAAGGAAGATGACTGGATGTGGAAGCTGTGGCATGTACATGATCCTTGAGGGGGTACCTGAAAAGAGTTTCATCAGCATGAAGTGCCACCTGATAGAGCTGATGGAAGAAAAGATCCTAGGATTGGAAAGGCAGGTGGAGACTCTGGCTGAGCTTAGAAGGGGGTTTGAGCAGACGATGGAGCAAAGACATGAGGAGGCAAAGGGAAAAGCTCAGACTTGCAGACGGAAGCAGGACCAAAGAACTGTGAGGGGAGACTGCTGGGTGAGGAAAGTGGACAGTGGAAGCATGTGACTTAGAAAACCAGGCAGAGGAAAAGACGGGCTAGTGAAGGAGAAATAGAGCTCAGGAACAGCTTTGCGGAGTTGGAAAATGAAGAAGGGGCTCAGCAGGTGGTCACTGAAGGTGGAAGGGCAAGGAAGAAGAGAAGAGCAGCTAGTCCTATAGGAAAAGGGGAAGAGTCAATGGAGACTACACCAAATATGAGCCCCAGGAGGATACAGGATGGGTTGCAGAGGATTGCAAGGAAGAATAGGAATCGAGAGGACTTGCAGCCTGAGGCAACAGGGGATAGACCGGAGAATGTAGTGCACAGACAATTCAGGAAGTTTTTGGAAAATGTAGGGGACGATTTCCTGGTGCAAGTGCTGGAGGAACCAAATAGGGGCAGAGCTCTTCTTGACCTGCTGCTCACAAACCGGGAAGAATGAGTAGGGGGAGCAAAAGTGGATGGAAACCTGGGAGGCAGTGACCATGAGATGGTCACGTTCAGGATCCTGACACAAGGAAGAAAGGAAAGCAGCAGAATATGGACCCTGGACTTCAGAAAAGCAGACTTTGACTCCCTCAGGGAACTGATGGGCAAGATCCCCTGGGAGAATAACATGACGGGGAAAGGAGTCCAGGAGAGCTCGCTGTATTTTAAAGAATCCTTATTGAGGTTACAGGGACAAATGATCCTGATGTGTAGAAAGAATAGTAAATATGGCAGGCGACCAGCTAGGCTTAACAGTGAAATCCTTACTGATCTTAAATACAAAAAAGAAGCTTACAAGAAGTGGAAGATTGGACAAATGACCAGGGATGAGTATAAAAATATTGCTCGGGCATGCAGGAGTGAAATCAGGAAGGCCAAATCACACCTGGAGTTGCAGCTAGCAAGAGATGTTAAGAGTAACAAGAAGTGTTTCTTCAGGTATGTTAGCAACAAGAAGAAAGTCAAGGAAAGTGTGGGTCCCTTACTGAATGAGGGAGGCAACCTAGTGAGAGAGGATGTGGAAAAAGCTAATGTACTCAATGCTTTTTTTGCCTCTGTCTTCACGAACAAGGTCAGCTCCCAGACTACTGCACTGGGCAGCACAGCATGGGGAGGAGGTGACCAGCCCTCTGTGGAGAAAGAAGTGGTTCGGGACTATTTAGAAAAGCTGGACGTGCACAAGTCCATGGGGCCAGATGCGTTGCATCCGAGAGTACTAAAGGAGTTGGCGGATGTGATTGCAGAGCCATTGGCCATTATCTTTGAAAACTCATGGCGATTGGGGGAAGTCCCGGACGACTGGAAAAAGGCTAATGTAGTGCCCATCTTTAAAAAAGGGAAGAAGGAGGATCCTGGGAACTACAGGCCAGTCAGCCTTACCTCAGTCCCCGGAAAAATCATGGAGCAGGTCCTCAAGGAATCAATTCTGAAGCACTTAGAGGAGAGGAAAGTGATCAGGAACAGTCAGCATGGATTCACCAAGGGCAAGTCATGCCTGACTAATCTAATTGCCTTCTATGACGAGATAACTGGTTCTGAGGATGAAGGGAAAGCAGTGGACGTGTTGTTCCTTGACTTTAGCAAAGCTTTTGACACTGTCTCCCACACTATTCTTGCCAGCAAGTTAAAGAAGTATGGGCTGGATGAATGGACTCCAAGGTGGATAGAAAGCTGGCTAGATTGTCGGGCTCAACGGGTAGTGATCAATGGCTCCATGTCTAGTTGGCAGCCGGTATCAAGTGGAGTGCCCCAAGGGTCAGTCCTGGGGCCGGTTTTGTTCAATATCTTCATAAATGATCTGGAGGATGGTGTGGATTGCACCCTCAGCAAGTTTGCAGATGACACTAAACTGGAAGGAGAGGTAGATACGCTGGACAGTAGGGATAGGATACAGAGGGACCTAGACAAATTGGAAGATTGGGCCAAAAGAAATCTGATGAGGTTCAGCAAGGACAAGTGCAGAGTCCTGCACTTAGGACAGAAGAATTAAATGCACCGCTACAGACTAGGGACCGAATGGCTCGGCAGCAGTTCTTCAGAAAAGGACCTAGGGGTTACAGTGGACGAGAAGCTGGATATGAGTCAACACTGTGCCCTTGTTGCCAAGAAGGCCAATGGCATTTTGGGATGTATAAGTAGGGGCATTGCCAACAGATCAAGGGATGTGATCGTTCCCCTCTATTCGGCACTGGTGAGGCCTCATCCGGAGTACAGTGTCCAGTTTTGGGCCCCACACTACAAGAAGGATGTGGATAAATTGGAAAGAGTTCAGCGGAGGGCAACAAAAATGATTAGGGGACTGGAACACATGAGTTATGAGCAGAGGCTCAGGGAACTGGGGATGTTTAGTCTACAGAAGAGAAGAATGAGGGGGGATTTGATAGCTGCTTTCAACTACCTGAAAGGGAGTTCCAAAGAGGATGGCTCTAGACTGTTCTCAGTGGTAGCAGATGACAGAACAAGGACTAATGGTCTCAAGTTGCAGTGGGGGAGATTTAGGTTGGATATTAGGAAAAACTTTTTCACTAGGAGGGTGGTGAAATGCTGGAATGCGTTTCCTAGGGAGGTGGTGGAATCTCCTTCCTTAGAAGTTTTTAAGGTCAGGCTTGACAAAGCCGTGGCTGGGATGATTTAATTGGGGATCGGTCCTGCTTTGAGCAGGGGGTTGGACTAGATGACCTCCTGAGGTCCCTTCCAACCCTGATATTCTATGATTCTATGATTCTAGAATTGCACCATCACCAGGAAAAGGCAGGTCTACATGACTGGGGACTCCTTACTGAGAAGAATAGACAGGCCTGTAACCAGAGCCGATCCAGAGAACAGAAGGGTGTGCTGTCTGCCAGGTGCTAAGATACGGGATATGGACCTGAGGCTGAAGGGGATCCTAACAGGAGCAGGAAAGAATCCACTGATTTGTCCTTCATGTGGGAACAAATAATACAGCTAGATTCTCACTGGAACGTATCAAGGGAGACTATGCCAGGCTGGGGAAGACACTTAAGGAAATCAAGGCTCAGGTGATCTTCAGTGGGATTCTGCCTGTTCCAAGAAAAGGGCAACAAAGGTATGACAAGATTATGATGCTCAACAGATGGCTCAGGCAGTGGTGCTATAAGGAGGGCTTTGGGATGTATGGCCACTGGGAGGCATTTATGGACAGAGGACTGTTCTCTTAGGATGGACTTCACCTGAATAGGCAGGGAAATAGACTTCTAGAATGGAGACTGGCACAACTGATTAAGAAAGCTTTAAACTAGGAATCTGGGGGAGATGTTTGGGAGATGTCCAGGTAATCTCCACGCTGGATTTTAACATTGAGAGGGAAGAAAACGAAGTAAGAAAGGATAGAGCCGTGGGTAGGAGAATGGACATAAAGAGGAAGGGTAGTGTAGATACCAGTCTAATAGGTGATACTGGTGGTAGAATGTCTGTGCCTAATCAGGTAAAGAATGTGAGCGAAGCCAAACAGCAAAAATTAGGATGTTTGTACACTAATGCAAGGAGCCTACATAACAAAATGGAGGAACTAGAGCTACTGATGGAGGAAGTGAAACCAGATATTATAGGGATAACAGAAACATGGTGGAATAGTAGTCATGACTGGACTACAGGTATTGAAGGGTATGTGCTGTTTAGGAAAGACAGAAATAAAGGCAAAGGTGGTGGAGTAGCATTCTATATCAATGATGAGGTAGACTGTAAAGAAATAAGAAGTGATGAAATGGATAAGACCGAATCTGTCTGGGCAAAAATCATATTGGGGAAGAAAGCTACCAGAGCCTCCCCTAGGATAGTGCTTGCGGTGTGCTATAGACCACCAGGATCTAATGTGAATATGGATAGAGCCCTCTTTAATGTTTTTAATGAAGTAAATACTAATGGGAACTGCATGATCATTGGAGACTTTAAGTTCCCAGATATAGACAGAAGGACAAGTGCTAGTAATAATAATAGGGCTCGGATTTTCCTGGATGCAGTAGCTGATGGATTCCTTCACCAAGTAGTTGCTGAACCAACAACAGGGGATGCCAGTTTAGATTTGCTTTTGGTGAGTAGTGAGGATCTCATAGAAGAAATGGTTGTAGGGGACAACCTTGGTTTGAGCAATCATGAGCTAATTCAGTTCAAACTAAATGGAAGGATAAACAAAAATAGATCTGTGACTAGGGTTTTTTATTTCAAAAAGGCTAACTTTACAAAATTAAGGAAATTAGTTAGGGAATTAGTTAGTGGATTGGATTGAAGAACTTGTGGATCTAAAGGTGGAGGAGGCCTGGAATTACTTCAAGTCAAAGTTCCAGAAACTATCGGAAGCCTGCATTCCAAAAATGGGGGGGAAATTCATAGGCAGGAGTTGTAGACCAAGATGGATGAGCAAGCATCTCAGAGAGGTGATTAAGAAAAAGCAGAAAGTATACAGGGAGTGGAAGATGGGAGGGATCAGCAAGGAAAGCTACCTTATTGAGGTCAGAACATGTAGGGATAAAGTGAGAAAGGCCAAAAGCTGTGTAGAGTTGGACCTTGCAAAGGGAATTAAAACCAATAGTAAAAGGTTCTAAAGCCATATAAATAAGAAGAAAACAAAGAAAGAAGTGGGACCGCTAAACACTGAGGATGGAGTGGAGGTTAAGGATAATTTAGGCATGGCCCAATATCTAAACAAATACTTTGCCTCAGTCTTTAATGAGGCTAATGAGGAGCTTAGAGATAATGGTAGGATGACAAATGGGAATGAGGATATGGAGGTAGAAGCCAAACTCAAACATCTTAATGGAACTAAATCGGGGGGCCCAGATAATCTTCATCCAAGAATATTAAAGGAATTGGCACATGAAATTGCAAGCCCATTAGCAAGAATTTTTAATGAATCTGTAAACTCAGGGGTTGTACTGTATGACTGGAGGATTGTTAACACCGTTCCTATTTTTAAGAAAGGAAAAAAATGTGATCCGGGTAACTACAGGCCTGTTGGTTTGACATATGTACTATGCAAGGTCTTGTGTAAAATTTTGAAGGAGAAAGTAGTTAAGGACATTGAGGTCAGTGGTAATTGGAACAAATTACAACATGGTTTTACAAAAGGTAGATCGTGCCAAACCAACCTGATCTCCTACTTTGAGAAGGTAACAGATTTTTTAGACAAAGGAAACACAGTGGATCTAATTTATCTCGATTTCAATAAGGCATTTGATATGGTTCCACATGGGGAATTATTAGATTATTAAATTGGAAAAGATGGGGATCAATATGAAAATTGAAAGGTGGATAAGGAATTGGTTAAAGTGGAGACTACAATGGGTCCTACTGAAAGGTGAATTATCAGGCTGGAGGGAGGTTACTAGTGGAGTTCCTCAGGGATCAGTTTTGGGACCAATCTTATTTAATCTTTTTATTACTGACCTTGGCGCAAAAAGTGGGAGCGTGCTAATAAAGTTTGCAGGTGACACAAAGCTGGGAGGTATTGCCAACACAGAGAAGGACCGGGATATCATACAGGAAGATCTGGATGACCTTGTAAACTGGAGTAATAGTAATAGGATGAAATTTAATAGTGAAAAGTGCAAGGTCATGCATTTAGGGATTAATAACAATAATTTTTGTTATAAGCTGGGGACGCATCAGTTGGAAGTAACAGAGGAGGAGAAGGACCTCGGAGTATTGCTTGATCACAGGATGACTATGAGCCACCAATGTGATATGGCCATTAAAAAAGCTAATGCGGACTTGGGATGCATCAGGCAAGGTATTTCCAGTAGATAAGCAGGTGTTAGTGCCATTATGCAAGGCACTGGTGAGACCTCATCTGGAATACTGTGTGCAGTTCTGGTCTCCCGTGTTTAAGAAGGATGAATTTAAACTGGAACAGATACAGAGAAGGGCTACTAGGATGATCCAAGGAATGGAAAACTTGTCTTATGAAAGGAGACTCAAGTAGCTTGGCTTGTTTAGCCTAACCAAAAGAAGGCTGAGCGGAGATATGTTTGCTCTCTATAAATATATCAGAGGGATGAATACCAGGGAGAGAGAGGAATTATTTAAGCTCAGTCCCAATGTGGACACAAGAACAAATAGATATAAACTGGCCATTGGGAAGTTAGGCTTGAAATTAGATGAAGGTTTCTAGCCATCAGAGGAATGAAGTTCTGGAACAGCCTTCCAAGGGGAGCAGTGGGGGAAAAAGACATATCTAGCTTCAAGACTAAGCTTGATAAGTTTATGGAGGGGATGGTATGATGGGATAGCCTAATTTTGGCAATTAATTGATCTTTAACTATTAGCAGTTAATATGCCCAATGGCCTGTGAGGGGATGTTAGATGAGGTGGGATCTGAGTTACTACAGAGAATTCTTTCCTGGGTGTCTGGATAGTGAGTTTTGCCCACATGCTCAGGGTTTAGCTGATAGCCATATTTGGGGTCGGGAAGGAATTTTCCTCCAGGGCAGATTGGAAGAGGCCCTGGAGGTTTTTTGCCTCTGCAGCACAGGGCACAGGTCACTTGTTGGAGGATTCTCTGCACCTTGAAGTCTTTAAACCACGATTTGAGGACTTCAATAGCTCAGACATAGGTTAGGGGTTTGTTACAGGAGTGCGTGGGTGAGATTCCGTGGCCTGCATTGTGCAGGAGGTCAGACTAGACAATCATAATGGTCCATTCTGACCTTAAAGTCTATGAGTCTATTTATCCTCTCTATGGATTAGCCACTAGAGTGGAATTAAATGCGTACTTTGCCAATGGGTTTAACAGCTGTTTTCTAATAGCAGAGGAGTGTTGGGATTTGGAAATTCTGGGTCTTTTCCAGATTATGTAGGGAAGTGTGCTGTAACGGTTACAGATCCTTCTGTCCCTCTATCTCCCAGAACCTATTTTTGTCCCCCTCTGCTTCTATCTGCCCACACCTATCCTTGATTTCTTTTGCTTACATTGCCACTCAAAGTGCACCCCCCTATCCTGCCCCACCTGTCCCATGTTGAGCCTGTCCTCTCTCTATGCAGCATCACTGCTTTTGAGTGAATCAGGGTACTACCTTTTTCTCCTACACACTGCCTGTGGGCCAGCGGGGAACTATTTAGAGCATATGGGAATTCTGGTGCCACAATGGTGCCTAGCAGCTGGAAGGAGAAATTGCAGGTAAAGTCCTGCCCAGCCCCCGCAGCTGCGGGATGGAACATACTGCATTGTTTTGCAGGAATGGTGCATGTTCATTCCACTCAGCAAGTGGGGTCTATGTGGGGATGGAGCATGCTCAGTGTAGATGGGCTCTTCAGAGAATTTAACTGCCATTCTCTTAAAAAGTCTCTCTTCTGAACATAAGCAAATGGAAGTTTTCAGAGGCTTATAATTTGGCCACGGTGGGTGGATTTTCACAGCAATAGCAAAAGGCACATCCTGACATTAGGATGACTCTTCTGCCTAATTTCAAGATCAACAGTTAAGTTCAATAAAGTTAGGAACATCTGAAAACAGGGTCTCATAATGAAGAATGTTAGGAAACCTTAACTGCAGAAGGATATGGTGGTTATAGTGCATCACAAATTGAATATGAGCCAACAATGTGATGCAGTTGTGAAAAAGGTAGCTATTATTCTGGAGTGCGTTAACAGAAGCGTTGTATGTAAGACACTGGAGGTAATTATTTTGCTACATTTGAGGCCTCAGCTGGGATATTGTGTCCAGTTATAGGTGCCAACTTTTAAGAAAGATGTGGATAGATGGAAAGAGTCCAGAGGAGAGCAACAAAAATGACAAAAGATTTAGAAAACCTGACCTATGAGGAAAGATTTTTTTTTTAAACTGGGTATGTTTAATTTTAAGAAAAAAAGATGGAGGGAGGTCCTGATAATCTTCAAATATTGTTGACTGGTACAAAGAGGATGGTGATCAGTTGTCCTACCTACTGTGCACATGGAGAACAAGAAGTAATGGGCTTAATCTGCAGCAAGGGAGATTTACAGATATTAGGAAAAACTTCCTAACTGTATGGATAGTTAAGTACTGGAATAGGTTACCAATGGAGGTTGAGGAATCTCCATCATTAGATGTTTAAAAACATCTAATGATGTTTAAAAAAAAAAAGGTATTCTTGGTCCTGCCTCCACATGGGGGGGCTAACCTCTCAAGGTCCCTTCTAGCCCCACATTTCTATCATTCTTTGAGCATGCTGCCAGTGGGCATGCTTAAGACTTTCTATTGCCTGGAAAGGTTCTATTGTGCCAATTGGCTATTCCCTAGGGAAATTCCATTTCAATTTGGGTCACAACAGAGCTTCGAGGTTACAACAAAATGGGACGGTTCTAATCTAGTTTGTGGTTTTGTTGTGAACATTTCATACAGTTCTAATTTTTCATAGTAATAGTTGAAAATAGATTAATTTAATTTTTGCTTCAAATGTAAATAACCTTTAAATCAAAGAACGCAGTTTAATGAAAGCGTACATTGTACATTTTCTCTTTGAGTTGATTCTGTTATCCTCTTTGCTTTTTTTAAAATACATTCATCAATTAAAATATTATAAAGCTGAAAGTTGTTGCTCTCCAGTCTATATTTACAAAGCATAAACAAATAAACTGAAGGGACCATAAGTAACCACATAGGTCAGGCCAAGCATTTAAAAATGTTCTTTGCTACATTCAATTGTGGTATTGCGAGTATGTATGCGTCTCAAATAGTTATGCATTAGTAGCACTTTAGTTTTATATGAGAATCATAATCAATCCTTTCTTTTCATCAGTACAGGAAAACGGTGTTAAAGTAATCTTTTTAAAAAAACCTCATTTAATTAGAAAAATCTTCTAGTCTGTGTTTGTACAGTGCCTAGTACAATGTGGTCTTCTTCCTGGTTGATCCTTAGGCATTACTGTAATAAACACGATTAATTAATTAATACTAGCATGAGTCATTACAGTCTCTGGGCTCAGTCCTGTTTCCAATTAAGTCAATGGGAAAATTTCTCAATGGTCCTGATTAAACTCACTATAGTTAACAGAATATGTGGCTTCTTTAAAGATTTGGGGCCAGACTGTGAAGCCCTTCCTCTCATTGATGAACAGTTACTCATACTAGTAATTCCATTCTATTTAGGTTCTTATACCACCTGTAAAGGGGTGGACTAGGCCCAGAAGCCCCCTGTTGGAGGCTTCAGGGTCCTACGACACCCTGTCCCAGAAAGGAACAGAAAAGAAGTCCTCCAAGCTGCCTAGGGGGAAGCTGCTAATTGGAGAGATGCTGAGAGGAGCAGCCAATCAGGGCCCAGCAGCCTCATATAAAAGGAGCTGCAGAGCTCAAGAGAGTTGCTGCCTAGAGCTGGAGGAGTGAGAACTGTGTTCCTAGCTGGCTGAAGGAGCAGAAAAACCACAGACAGATCAGTTGCTGGTAGGGACCACAGGAGCAAGAGGGAGCTCCTGACTGGCAGCTGGAACTGAGCCCAAGACAGTTGCTGGAAAGGACTGGGGAAACAAGAGGGAGCTCCTGGCTGGCTGCTGGGGCTGAAGATAGAAGAACATCTGGGACCATAAAGGCCTAGAAAGGGTGAAGAGTCTCCAGGGAGGAAGCACTGGGGGGCACCATGCCAGGGTGAGGGGCTATTTGAAAGAAGGGGCTACAGGCCTGATTAAGGACTGAGCCCAGGAAGAGCAGTCTCTCCAGGGAGGAAGTTCTGGGGGTATGGCCCCATGCCAGGGCCAGGACTATTTAAAGACTGAACCAGGGGAGGGCTACAGAGACACCACCGGAGGGGTACTGGAATAGGCCCTTGGTGGATTGTATACCCCAGAAGGGGTCTGGATGTTTCACACACAGACTGTGTGAGCGACTTGGCTGGAAGGCTGAGTCACTGAAAATCACCTGAAAAACCACCAACAGAGGTCACCGCAGATTAAAAAAGTTCAGCACACACACACTCGGCCAGGTGGTGCTTGCAAGAGGTGGGTGCCACCCCGTTACACCAACCTTGTCACCATGAGATCTGAATATCTTCCAAAATCATATTAAGTGCCCTGCCTAGCAGCTGTTAGATGTAATTCATTCTTTCTCTCATTCTTTCCTCAGGGGAAAATTGTTTAAACAGTTTTTTAATCATATTATGTATAGTGTACTGTATGTTTATATTAGGTTTAGAGAGAGAAGGTGGGTGAGGTAATATCTTTTATTGAAACAACTTCTGTTGGTAAGAGAAACAAGCTTTGAAGCCATACAGAGCTCTTCTTCAGGTCTTGGAAAGGTACACCTATCCTGGGACTGACACGGCTACAGCTACACGGCATATATTTAGATTTGACAGATTTCAATTTTTTAAAATAATTTTGTCCGATAATATCAATGTTTATTTTAATCACTTTCTTTTTATTTTTAGCTATTTAAATGTTCACAGTTGTGGGATATTATGGAGGGGGTCAGAGAATGGGAGGGGGCGGAACAGACAATAATTATTTAGCAAGAGTATACGTGGAGCTTCAAAAAGATAGTTTTATAACTGATCAAACACAAATTGCCAATATCACATGGCAAAATATATAAAGTAAATACCCTTAAATCAAACTCCAATATGTTCTCAACCAGCATTTTTCTTACCTTGCCTATCTGCAAATTTCAATTCTGATTAATGGAAATATTTTTCATCAGTTTGTGGGTGTAGAATGAAATCTACAGCTACCAATAAAAATCTAAACCTTTCAAGCCTATTTATATTAGAGAAGGCAAAGTTGAAGAAATGTATCTTGAACCTGCAATAGAAGTTCAGAAGGTCTATGTTTAATGACAGGTTTCAGAGTAGCAGCCGTGTTAGTCTGTATCCGCAAAAAGAAAAGGAGTACTTGCGGCACCTTAGAGACAAATTTATTTGAGCATAAGCTTTCCTGAGCTACAGCACACTTCATTGGATGCATGCAGTGGAAAATACAGTGGGGAGATTTATATACACAGAGAACATGAAACAATGGGTGTTACCATACACACTGTAACAAGAGTGATATCGGGTGTTTCATGTTCTCTGTGTATATAAAATATGCCCACTGTATTTTCCACTGCATGCATCCAATGAAGTGAGCTGTAGCTCATGAAAGCTTATGCTCAAATAAATTTGTTAGTCTCTAAGGTGCCACAAGTTCTCCTTTTTTTAGAAGGTCTATGGTGGCTCTCAGTCCTTGTGGAAGCTCATTCCACACTCTTGGACTGGTCATGGAAAAGCTCTGGCTGCTGCACAGATGAACTTCAATAGAACTTCTCATATGTAACTATGAAGGGTTTATGCAGGGTTTATGCACCTGAAAACATTCAGGGCACACCCTGAATGTTGTGTAGGAGCAGTGCACACACTGCTCCTTTCAAGGACATGGACCATGGGAAGTCGCCCAAAGGACATGAACCGTGGGAAGCTTCCTTGGACTGGACTCAAGGCCTGAAAGCAAGGACTGTAGTAGATAGAGGCTGGTAAATAAGAATATTAATCAAAGTCATACTTTTTCCTTTGTTGTTTCCTTTTGCGGTTGGAGTATGTAATGCGCAGGGGGGAGAGAAATAAAAGAGAGGGTGGAAAGCTGACAGGGGCCAGCCCGTCGGCAGACCAGCCTGCTTGCTTGCTTAAAGCCTTGTCTGTCTTGTATTTAAACCGCAACATAACTACTCGTGTTCATCAGTATAAGAGAAGAATTCAAAATCTAACCTTTTGAAAATATTTGTCCTCTATATTTAGATATTACTGACTAAATTTTCAACAGTGACTAGTAATTTCAGTCCCCCAGCCAAAACTGAGATGCCTGATGAGCACATTCACCCTGAAAATCAAGTCCCTTTAAGTGTCTCATTTTGGGCAATGAAGATCACCAGTTACTTTTTAAAATTTAGGCCTACCCCTAGGAACATGAAGAAAGAATTTGGTGCCATATTTATTAATACAACCCTATGCAAGTAAATAGTTCAGTAATCATTATCATCATCACTCCCATAACCGCATTGGTGGTTGGGGCACCATCACTGATGAGCAATCAACCAATTGTCTCCACCCCGATGATTGTGTGTTAGTGCTTGAGTCTCCACGAAGTCCATTCCTGTACAGTCTTTTATGTTGTCAATCCATCACTTCTTCTGTCTACCTCTTCTTCTCTTCCCCTGTACTGTCCCTTGGAGGATGATCTTGGATAGGCCAGATGATCTTGTCACGTGGCCATACCACTTCAGCTTGCACTTCTTCACTGTCATCAGGAGGTCTTCATATGAACTGTTTCACTGTCTCCAGCTCTTGTCCACTGACAGTGATATGTGAGCTGATCCCATCATGTTTGTTTGTCATCAGCTTGGTTTTCTCTGCACTGTTCAGTAATACATGTTTAAATTACTCATAAAAAGGGATTGGATACTTGTTCCATAATGTGCAAAGTATTTTAACACTTGTAAGTGTTAAGAATTTCTCAGACTAAACGGCCTGATTCTGCTCACAAAAACTCAGTGAAAGTCTCTGAAATGTGGAAAGTTGTAATGCATAGTTGGTGAAATCACTTCCTATATACCTCACCTAGTAATCAGTCCCTATTATGGAGCATCAGGGAATAGCAGTATGTGTGGGGATGTGGGGGATGTACTCCAGCCTATGGGTAGAGTCACATAATTTCTGCTGAACACATAGTATCCGAGCACTCACAGACATTAGTGAATTTATTCTTGTACTACTCCAAAGAGGTAGGGAAGTATTATTACCTAGAGCTCAGCAAATTTTTTGAACAAAAGTTTTTTTCAATAAAAGCTGCAGATTCAGCAACACTGAAATGTTACACAAATTTGTGTTGATTTTGTGGAATTCTTTCCATCAAAAAGACAAAACAAAATGCCCAACAGCCTTTAAAAAAATCAAAAGTTTCATTTTGGGCGAGATAACATCATTCTGACCTTTTCAAAACAAACAAATGATTTTTTTTATTCAAAATGACTTTTCATTTTAAAGTTTTTTAAAATGTTAAAATGATCAATAAATGTCTTGTTTCTGGTCAAAGTAAGTTTTGTGTTTGACCCAAAGTGATGATTTAACTTTTTTAATTTGCCAAAAGTATTTTTTTATTCAGCCCCAAACAATATTTAGGCAAAAAAATCATTATTTGCCCAGATCTATTATCTCCCACTTAATTATGGGGAAACTGAGGCACACGTGGAGAAAGTCATGTGCCCTGGGCTCTTTAACAGAACCAGAAGTTGTACCCAGCTCTCCTGAGTGCCACTCCAAGGCTTTTGGTCACAAGACTATCCTTCCTCATGTTTGGGTAGCATGCTGGTGACCACTTAATCTATGTAACTTTTGGCTTCTTTGACTCCTTTCCCAACTTGTCTCTATCCCATCCCCAGTTTCTGTATTGTTCTGTGTGTAGAGACCCCTTCCACTATGTACAGTGGGTGTGAGGCACACCTAGCCACTCTGCACATGGCCCTGCTCTCTCCTATGCTATGGCCACTGCCCTCCTTGGCAGGGAAAATTTTGCATACCAGCCCTTTCTACATTAAACTGTTGATTCACCTGATCTGGATCACGTGATGGCAGGGAGCATCTCCTCTCCCCTTCCCTCCGTCTCCAAAAAGGGGTATCGTTTGATTGGGTACAAAAGCAGATTTAGAATCAAAACATCTTTTTCTATGTTATACTCTTGAAATTGAACTGGGGCAATTTTTCTCCTTGAGGTATAAATAAAATGTTTTGATTATGAGCCAATTTATTGACACTTGATAGAATTAACTGTTATCTCAGACATGTCAAGAGAGAGTTGTCTAGATATGGAAATATGTGTTTGTACACACACACACACACACAAACTAAATATGAAATGAAAAGCAACAGCACATGGACTTGTAACGCTCCCTGGAGTAGTTGGGTTTCAGAGATCAATGAATGGCTTTCATTGCCCATATATGCATTTTCTGTCATCTGTGACAGGTGTAAAATGGATAACATTCTTTGTGTTAATAGTTAATCCAACTATAATGTAATGACGAATATATCCATGAAAGATCATGCTTTTTCATAACTATTACAGATCATAGCTTTTCAGTATCACATACACCAATCTGTGTTAAGGATCTTTACTACCATGCAAAGCAGGGATGGCATACACCTGGGGTGAAACCATGCATCCATTTAAGGCAAAACTAGCTCAGTGGTTTGAGCATTGGCCTGCTAAATCCAGGGTTGTGACTTCAATCCCTGAGGGGGCCACTTAGGGATCTGGGCCAAAAATTAGGGATTGGTCCGGCTTTGAGCAGGGGTTTGGACTAGATCAGTGGTTCTCAAAGCTAGTCTGCTGCTTGTTCAGGGAAAGCCCATGCTGGGCTGGATCAGTTTGTTTACCATCCTCAGGTTCGGCCGATCGTGGCTCCTACTGGCCGTGGTTTGCCGCTCCAGGCCAATAGGGGCTGTGGGAAGTGGAGCAGGCCAAGGGATGTGCTGGCTGCCCTTCCCGCAGCCCCCATTGGCCTGGAGCGGCGAACCGCGGACAGTGAGAGCCACAGTTGGCTGAACCTGCAGACGCGGCAGGTAAACAAACTGGTCCGGCGCACCAGGGGCTTTCCCTGAACAAGCGGCAGACTGGCTTTGAGAACCACTGGACTAGATGATCTCCGGAGGTCCCTTCCAACCCTGATATTCTATGATTCCCATTTGATTTCAGTGGGACAGGATATCACCTGAGGCTATGCCCTAAGTCCAGCTCACTTGATGTACATATGTGGCCTCCATAAAAATTCAGTTTCTGCAGAATCTAAGATTTCATTTTTAAAGAACAAGGAGTAAGACTCTATCCATAACCGTATCAGCTCTAAAGCCTATTGATAACACTTGACTCTGAGCATTATTTAATTGCTAATTGTTTTAGTGGCTGGAATGGGATGAGAGATTAGGAACTGGGAGTTGCAGCAAGGAAGGAAATACAGAAGAAAGAACAGAGGAGTCACGCAAAGACAAGGAAGAGAGAGAATCAGAGAGAGGAAGATAGGGAAGGAAGATAAACAAGGGACAGGAATAGCAGTGTCCAAAAAGGGACCATATTTCCCCATTGAGTTTGTTACTATATTGTAGGATAAGTATAATATTAAAGGTGTGTGTGTGTGTGTGTGTGTGTGTTGTAAAGAAGGCCCCAATCAGCAAGTAAGAAGACTCAGAATAATTAGTATTACTTGTAGGGTGGGAAGGATATATGGTTTCAAAAGTAACTAATAAAATAAAGAGCTGCAGTACCAAGACACAACACAAACAAGACACAAAGAAACAGGCCCAAATCTTCCCACTGTTCTGCTAGTAAGCAAGGTGTGGAGGGGAGACGATAAGAAAGAAAAGGCTTTGGGAAGAAAGAAGGCTGTAAATCCTATGTGGATTAATATTGGAAATAAAGGTGAATTGTTTCCAGTTGGGTTTTAGCTGAGTCAGTAATTGGCAATGACATTGCTTGTTTGTTAAAGGATATAAAAAGTAAAGTCTTAAAGGGTTCATTGCTAATACCTTCCTGACCATGTTGGAGCCAACCGATATCGGTCTAAGCACCCCTGGATTTAGCCTGTTTGTAAGTATCTTGATAAAATGCTTGTAACTGTTTTGTTAGTGTTTGGATGTAGTAAATTGCTATTTTTTAGGCTTTTTAGGCATATTTAGAGCAATTGTATAAATACCATTTGGCCTTTGGATATAATAAAGGAATTTAATATTAATTTAATGTTTGGTGGTTTCCAATGTCAATATTAATAATTTCAAATATTAATAATAATTCCAACATATATAAAAACAGATTCTACCCTGGATCTTTGTACAGACCTCCTATTGACATCACTGCTGTGGACTGAGGGGAATATAGAAACCTAAAGTTATAAATTAGCCCATGGACCATAATTAAAAATGGAATTTGGCTCTCTCCACAGGGTGAGTGACTCCTTATGTGGAAGTATAAAATACTGACACTTCTTAGACGAACTATTCTGTTTATTCCAATGAAGTGAAATTGTTCCATAAAGTTGTAATCACATTTGTATCAGTCTGATGTGCTTACAGGCTCTGTGATGCTCGCTGTAAAACAGCAAAAAAGAGGGAAATGGACCCTGGGTCTATACAAGATACTAATACATATGCTGTTGTTTGTTTCCATATGGAATGTGCCCGAAGAGGATGTTAAGAGTAATATCTTAATCTCTACCCGGAAAGACATTATCTGTGGCTTCTTTCTTCTAACTTTGTTCTTTATTTTCAAATAATTGTAGGTGGGAGTTTATTGGATGGGATGTCTGCATGGATATCCTTGAGACCAGCTTGGATAATGCCATGGAAACCAATGAGTCCCCAGCTCCAGCCTCCACACCAAAATCCAGTGGAATCCAGCCCTTGAATGCATGCATAGAAAGATTTCCTGTAGGTAAGATGATGTCACATAGGGTGTTATGCCTGATCTAAACTCCCTCTCTCTTTGTAAATAAATGTGAGGATTTAGATGATTGTTAATTTGATCATTGCCTTTACCATAATTTCACCCTCATGCACCCTTCCCAATTATAATCTACTGTCAGAACTGCAATTTGCAGCCTTTTCCCCTTTGGTATAAAGTTTATAGTTAGTGAATGTTAATATAGTTGTAACTTCAACCAGTGAAGAGGTGTATTCTGGGAGCAAGGGAGAATACAGGCCCAACAATTGTCTATCTAGGGCAATTATTTTAAGATAAATTTGAAGGCCTCTACATTCTACAATGTTTCATATGATTAATCCAAGACTAGTCAAAGAAGAAAGAATAATAAAAGAAAGAACAATATTGTTGTTCCCTGAGCCTCTGAATAGTGTCAGGATAAATTTTGAATACACGAGTTTGTTTCCTCCTCATATGCTAGAAGCTTCTGCTGCCTGATTTTGGCAATTTAGGAGTTCCTGTCCTTGTTGGCCTTTCATGCACACCAGTATACTGAAATTTTTGAATGGGAACTCAGTGTCTCTGGAACTGTGATTGTCTGTCTCAAATGTATGTTAACTAAATTATTCAAAAGACAAATAGAACATCTCTTTAAAGTGATTTCTTTCAGTCAAATCAAGCAATTTCTCATTAAAAGCAAGCTTTGTGATTATACAGTAAAAAAAAAAAATGACTGTTAAACCAGTCTCATGGAGGTGGTCTTTTTAAAATGTCATTTGCTTTTATCTGCTGGATAAAGAAAGAAAAACATCTGCTTTAGAATACATTGTATCCCTATTAGTAAGATCCTGGCCCTTTTGATTCATATTTATATTTATTTATAATATTGTGCTAGACATTCTGGAATATATTTTTAAAGTGGTTCATGGGAGGCTGACACACAAGTTAGACATCGGCCTGAGTCACAAAGTTTGTATTTGTAATCTGATCTGAATCCAAACTTCCCTAAATGCTAGCTCTGGATTAGCAGAGGCATTGCTTGGATTTGGTTTGACTCATTGTGGACAGAAGCCCACATCATGAATTCTGGATCCAAAAGTAAAATTCCCCCTACTATGGGAGGCCAGGATCCAGAGTTATGAATGTATTGTGCCTATTTATTTTCAATCTTAACTTTAGCTACTTTATAGAGAAATGCTGCATGATAACCATAACTTAAAAATGTAATCTTTAAAAGCACATTTTATATTTTTTTCTTATGAAAATCCTATAAAATGACCTACCACATTAAATTATCCTGATGTAATATAAATGGATGAACAAACATGTATAATTTGAAATATTTGTTCTTCACAGTACTATTCACTTAAGGTCTTTTAAGAACATTCTGAATCTTCTCCCCTCCCCCCCCCGCCCCCGGCTATATTATAACTGCGACAAGCTAATCTGACTTTATAAATCTTACTGGCTCCAGGGGAACATTGCAGGGGAGGAGTTTTTTATTGGCTGCTGGTGTGAACAGTTTAAAGTAGAGAAGAGATTGCTCTCAAAGAAAATGCAACAAAGAATAAGCTTAATCTAGATCCGTGGTTCTCAAACTTTTTTTTTTCCTGGACCACTTGAAAATGGCTGGGGGTTTCAGGGGAGCACTTAATGATCTTTCCAAATTTTGTTTGTACCATTAGCTAACTATTGTAAAGCACTTTGAATAAAAGCGCTATATAAAAAATCCTTAATAATAATAAACATTTTTGGTTCTACAAATAAAAGCACACAACTCATATTTTAATGTCAGTAGTCTTACCTTTCTAATGCAATGGATGTGCCCTCTCTACCCCACTGCGGCAGCCCCCAAACTAGAGCTGAGAAGGAGGGGGGTCTCTCCCTCTGTCCCCCACTGCGGCAGCCCCTGAGCTGAGGCTGGGAAGGAGGGCCATGTCTCCCTGGCAGCTGCAGTCCTGGAGCTGGGGAAAGTCATCATTTTCTCTGGCTGCTGCAGTCCTGTACATCCCAAATTCCCCCCCCCCCGTCTCACCCCACTGCTGCCTCCCACCTACCCTCTATTCCCAAGGCCTCACCTTACATGTGCATCTTCTCCAGGGTCCAGGCACCTAATTCTCTCATGTGCGGCTGTCCAGGTGCGCACCTTAGAGGGAACTATCCGCGGACCACCTGAATGGAGCTCATGGACCACCGGTGGTCTGCAGACCACAGTTTGAGAACCACTAATCTAGATGATGAAATGGTAGATAGACTGAAGAAAATCTAAGCCACTACCTGAGAGTCTGACCCATGCCCATCTTGGATGGCGAAAGATAAAAATACTTGGCCCCTCTATTAACACTGATTTGTCAGTGCTTTCCTCCAAAGGGCTGTTTATTAGCCACCTTAAAATGCACAGTTCTGATCTAGTATTCAAGAAATACTCTCAATACTCCCAATTCTGCCTCAGGCTCCAAGGCTCCATTTCTCCTTCCTTCTCTTCAACACTTATGGCAAGCTCCTGGGAAGATCATAAGATGCCATAGATTTAAATTGCAGTGTTAAGCAAATGATGTTCAGTTATATTCCTTCATATCAAATGCTAAGCTATCCCAATGCATGAATGAACTCAGCTCCTGAAAGAAGAGCAACTGAATAAAGTTAAACCCATTTGTTTGCTCTCCATCCCCTCACCCTTTGTAGTTACCTGAATGGAGCTCATGGCTTTCTCCCTGCACCATTCTGAACTCAGTCATCATGCTTTATTCCTGTGACAGAGTGCTCTGAGTCAGGTACCACATTATCCATTTCATTCTCCTTTCCTTCCCTTGTCAGATTGGAGTGAATTACTTCCAAACAGTGCATAGCAAAGTTCATTAGAAAAAGTAAAGAAAATCACGTAAAATGTTATAGCATAAAATCACATCTTGTGTAAATTTGGGTAACAGCCTAGTAATATCAGCACATATACATAGACACAGGTAAGTAATTCAGAGAATAAAAGAATGTTACATTCTGTCTCTCTCCCATTCTGTTGGAGTCTTTGCGTGTCTCTTAACATTGCAGCATTTCAGAGGCTCTCAGGCACAGCAGAAGTCACTGAGTAAGTATTGTTTCCACCCACTCCTGTCTTAGAGGGTCCTGTCAAATATACATTGGAGAATCTTAGAAGTAACTTAGAAATGTTGTGATCCTTTATTGCCTTACTCAGTTGTATGATGCATTTGCAGTTATTATTCAGCCCCCAGCTATGGAGTCATACTACTGCGGTAGCTGTTGTGTTCTGAGAGAGGCAATATATTTGCCTAGGTGCAATCTCTGGGACATAAATTAATCCATGTCCCCTTCCCTAGAATGGTTGCCTTTCTATGCCACATTTATTTAAAAAATAACCAAAACCAATCCCATCCCAGAGATATAGTTATTTCTTCAATTCTCATTCAACTCTCCTAGCATCTCAAATGATCCTTTGCTGCCACATGTACATTCACCTACTTATTTTCCTCTATACAAGCTCTCTCTCATTATTCCCACACAGTGTTTCTATAGGCTACTGAATCTAGTCCAAGAAACCATGTAAATATTCCTTGTCCTAGCCAGAAGTGTGATGCTCTCATCTGTGGTTAAAATTCTTTTCCATTCATCATCTTGGCCTGGACTGTCTTTCTAGGTCAAGGATCTCACAGTCTCTAAATGTTTGGGGTTTTTTGTTTGTTTGTTTTGTTTTCTGATAATTTAAACTGAACTTTTAAATGGGATCTTGCTATGGGTCTGTTTTATCTTGGGTGTCCTATCACCCTTTGAAAATTAACCTTTTTTCATGGAATCAAATTCTATGGCTTCTTCTGGGAAGATCTGATATCAGGATTGGCAGGTTGGGATGGCCACGAAAAGAAATGTATCTTAATAGGCTCCGTTAACAATGTGAACATGTTTGAAGCAGTACACAGAGCTGACCGGATCCCAGACAAACATTGTTTTATTTCCTGTCAGTCATGCTCTCTGTCACACACTTTCAACTGTTTATTTTTGGCGGGGTTTTACATCATTTGCAAGGGGGGTGGGAGTCGATGTAACTGTATTCATAAAAATACACCTAGTTCGAAGAGCCTGCGGACATGCAAAGTCATGTGAAGCAGCAAACACGTCTATCTGAGCGCTTTAGTACTGGGTAGACTTGAACATCTCTGCAGATTTAGAAGCAAACGCTGCAGCTTAGCTGCGGGTGGGGGGATCCTCAATGCTGTTGGATTTTGAAACGAAGACAAAAATGCCCCCATTTTCTCCTCTCGCTCTTTCCTCTACCTGTGCTAAATGGGCGGGATTTTAAGGGCTCTCCCCTTCTTCCTTCATCTCTTCACTTTTGCACCCTCCCCTTATGGACAATTGCCTCTCCCACTCTGGGAGAGGAGACCTCCCCGGAGCCCATCCATTGCCCACTTCACCGTCTGCTTATGCTCCCCTTCACTCCCCTCATCTCCCCCCCCCTTTTTTTTTTTGCTCCCCATCCTCGCTCCCCTGCTTTTGCTCCTCTGTCCCCCTCCCCAGGTCGCTCCCCCCCCCCCCCAGCGTTCGCGCCCCTCGCGCTGTTTCTAGCCCCCCGCCGCTGTTGCTCCTCGGGAGCCGATTCCAGGGGCAGGTGAGGGCAGCCGCCCCCGCGTGCGCATGCTCCGCTCAGCTGCCAGGCATGCTCAAACCCCGATGGGGCGGAGAATCTGACACGGCCGGCGGATCGCGGCTGCCCCAGTCCCCGGCCAGCACCATGCGGGGGCCAGGCGCCTGCTTCCCCGTCGCGTGCCTGCTGCTCCAGCTCCAGGCGGCAGGTAAGCGGCCACGCTGGGGGTTGTTGCTGGGGGCAGGCGCGGCAAGCGCGGCCGCGCTGCCCAGGGGACGGAGCTCTGGGGAGCGCCCCCGTCATCTGAGCGAGGGGAGACCTGCGTGTTCCCGACCAGCGCCCGCTCCTGGAGCTGCTCCCAGCACCTGCTGTTGCCGGGCAATGGCAAGGGCCGGGGCGAAATGCCCCCATGCCACAGGTAGCGGCTCGGCAGTGTCAGAGCCTTGCTGCGGGTAACAGCGGTGCTTGCGTTAGTCTACACGGGGAGTTTCTTCCACCGCCCCCCCCCCCCAGCATTAACACGGCTGTAGCTTTGCACACCCTCAAGCACGTGGCGGGGAGGGGCAGGAGCAATGGTTAATCTAGCGCCTGCAATCATTAGCTGCGGCGTCTTCCCTCTTTGGGGCTGGGGAGGGCTCAAGTGGAAGCTCCACCGACGCCTTTGAGGGGGATGCAACGGGCCGAACTAATGGCTCCGAGCAGGTAGCCGGGGAGATTCCGCGGCCTCCTTGGCCAGTTCCCTTGTCCATGAAGTGCCCTCCGCCAATAGAGCAGCGCAGGTCTGGGGGCCGGGGGGGCGGGAGTGTTTCAGCACCGTGTGTGTCTTTCAGCACCATGGTCAGCAACCACCGGCATAAACACAACGGCAAAGCTGGAGCGTTGTTAAGAGGCCAAATGTCACTTGAGGTGACTCGGTCGCTGTAGCAGTCGGTATCCTCAACAGGGTTGCTAATAATTAAAAACAAAAGCACGGTTAAATGGCACCGCGTGCAAGCCCTCAGCTGTTGCCACTTCAGGCACTCTAACGCGCACGGATACTGCCTATTTTTCTCGGTCACTATTGCCCTGGGATTTGGAGCACGAGCCACGCAGGTTTCTAAATATTTTAGAATGATGCAAGTTTTTTTTTTAAAAAAAAAAACATTTAGCATCTTTTAAAATTGACACTTGAATTCAAGCGTCGAAACAGGATTTTAGACTGCAAAATTTCAGCTGCGACAGCAGTCATTTGTACAGTAGTCCTGTAGCTGTATTAGTAAATCCTCTCACTGCTTAGCTAGCAAAATGTGGGCATCATTCAGAAATGTGGTTAACGAAGAACTATATTACATAGAGCTTTTCAGTTCAAGCGTCAGTTTCACTTTGATAATCATTTGCTGTATTTCTTCAGTAAAAGAAGGATATGGCTTAATCGGTGTAAAAACTGCCCTTTCTCCTGAGTCCTTTCCCCCACTTCTCATCATGTTAACCTACATTCTCACTCTTTTAGAAGGAAAGTAAATTGGTGCTGAAGGTGTAATTAAATGTAGTTCGTAATTAATATCACTGAAGTGTCTCTGTGTTTGCAGAGTACTGCTGTATCTCTACTTCTGAGATAGAAAATGGCTGTTGCACCCTGCTTATAACTTAACATAAGTCCATTACAACCTCCCTTTGTATATGTATAGAAAGGTATAACAAAATACAATGGCTGAAAGGTGAAGCTAGACAAATTCTGTCTGCAAATAAGACATACATTTTTAACAGTGAGAGTAATTAACCATTGGGACAATTTACCAAGGGTTGTGGTGATTTCTCCATCATTGACAATTTTTAAATCAATTGGATGTTTTTTCTAAAAGATCTGTTCTAGGAATTATTTTGGGGAAGTTCTATGGCTTGTGCCATACAGAAGGTCAGACTAGATGATCACAATGGTCCCTTCTGGCCTGGCAATCTATGAATGACTCTATGAATATGTGAATACATATACAGTCTTTTGCTGCCACAAACCATCTTTTTGGAGAGTGTTTCAGTATTCCATTAACTTGAACTGTTTTATTATGGGATAAAAGGTTTTAGAAGCATATCAGGGTTAAGTAATACCACTAGAAATGTAACATGGTAATAAATAATTAATGGTTATCAGGTTATGATAATAGTGTATACATTATTTAATATGCTAGATAAATGGGCATGGCATCATCTTGTTTAATCTAGTCACAAGAAATTGTTACCATCAGTTATTAGTACTTCACTCTTAAGGTAAATCAGACTATCTTCGACAAGATTTCAACCATGTCTTATTCCTTTGTATTTATGGTTGCTTAGGAGAGTCATGTATTGCTATTTTACACAATGTGTGTGACAAAGATTACAGACTAAAGGATAAGGAGCATTTTGAAATCCATTTTGTGAAAATCCTTAAGATGCTTTTAGGTTGTTCTTTTACAAAAATATACATTAAAATGATCATTTGTGTAAAATTAGTTTACAACTGTTATTTGTCATAACATGCCTTCTAAATCTTCATTTATCCACTATTAATTCTAAATTGCACAGACTACCTTAGTCTTTCCATCATACTAATGGAAACTGGTTTAACTAAAATGTACAATTGCCTTGGTATGTTTAACTTGTTTTATTAAGTTAATTGGAATGTTTGTATATGAAAGTTAGCCTTTAATCTAAAAATCTTCAATAATCACAAAAATGGAGAAAACAACACAGACCCATACATTGCTATCTTGTTTCCCATGCAATTCTGGTGAATAATCACTTTAGAAAAATGAGTATTAAAATCCAAAAAGTGACCCATTCAGTCTTATAATGTGTATAGCTCCCATCAAAGATGAGAGCTGTGCCTTCTCCAGCCAGGACTGCATGGAGTTTTCTGTTACTAGTCTTGTATCATTCAAGACACTACACTACTGAGCTTCCTGACTTTTACTATCATAGTAAACTTAACCTTAAGCAGTTAAGAGCTCTGTCACTTTCACTTGAAGTGAAAGATGAATTAGTCATTTGGTTCATTCTGGAGCTTTCTATGGAGCACAGTCTACAGGTGTGACTTATGAATGGTGATTTAGTGATAAGAGTTCATCTGGTAACATAAAAATGTATTTCACTTACCATTACTGATTGGTCAGAAGTTATGTGGTGTTTGTCATTTTGTTTTGCTCTGTGGTTGAAACTACTTGGCTTTTCATATATGCCTTTGTTCCAAAATTCAAAATACATGAAGCCAACTTCTGTGTAGGAGGATGCTAAGATATCCATCGGCAGATGCACTAACAATATCTTCCCTAATATCAGTTGATGTTAATAGGTTTTAGAAAAAATATGATTTTGTATTTAATTGAGATATTACTACAACAAGGAGGTATTGATTCTGTAATGGGTTTAAAGCAATTCTTTGTAACTGAAAGGTATTATACTGCATATTGGAGAAATGAGTTTGCCATGGAAAGGCTGTTCCATTACCATTGTGCTCCAATATCAGGATATGTATTTGCAAAGAAGCTGACATTTTTTCACCATAAAAGAATCTCAAATTTCCATATTTGTTTTTTTTTAAAAGATCAATTTAATTCAGTTTAGATGTTGTTGTCAACAAAACATTACAGCTGTGTAGAAAGCAAATCAAATCTAGTTATGCTCTCAGATACACCTCTGCAATTTCCACTGAAGTCAATGTAGAATTAGGGCCTTTATGGACCCAGAGTTGCATTGGGCAATGTGCAAGAGCAGAAATCTGCTTGCACAGAGCTGTCAGAGCTGGAGTAGGGCCTACATTTGTACTAAGTGATTACAAATCACTATGAACCTTTAGCTGCTATTATGTTTTGAAGAAAAGGGCAAGATAGAGTAATGGCATAGGTTATTTGCTAGTAGGTATGATATAGTGCACATTTTTGCAACAAAAAGTTAGTATCTCTCGAGACTACCAGAAACAATTGTTATTTTGGTGAAATAATGTTAGGTGGTAGTGAGAACACGTAGGTGATGCACCAAAATAAGCTTATAATTAGAACTAGTGAACAGTGGTTCTGGACCAATTTTATAGTGGTGGTGCTGAACGCCACTGAATCAAACTGTAAACCCTGTATATGATGGAAACCGCTTCAAGCCAGGGGGTGAGGGAGCACCCCCAGCAGTCCTAGTTCCAGCATCTATGCTAGTGAACCATTGGTGTTACCTAGGTTACTGAACTAATTAACTATTTAACTTCATTGTCTTTTCATGAATTCCATGAACAGGCTTAAAATATACAAACAAAGAATAAAATATACAGTCACTGTAAATGGCCCAAGCAAAACCATCTAGACTGGAATAAAACCTACTCAAATAATAACCTCCATATCAACCATCCATATGTCTTTTATCAAAATATTGAGAGAGAAAGTGATTTTTGCAGAAAGTCCTAGAGGTTAACAAATGGAGGCCCATGGAGCCAAACAATTGTAAGTAAGACTTGGTAGAATTGTCATCATTAAGACATGGTTTCTTGAGCAAAGGTCTCACAGCATCTTTCTTCAGGGCCACTGTTATTATTCCCTCCCATGAAGGAACACATTGACAATATAAAACATGGGACCAGTACTTCAGCAACCAGGAAAGACAAAGGTCCTACTCAGTCTTTTGCCAAAAGAGATCCCAGTGCCTCCAAAAGGTCATCTGAAACTCTAGTAGAAAAGACTGGCATGTATCCACTTGAGATACTGCTCAGGCCTGATCCAAACAGTTGTTACTGCAAAGTAACATGAAAATCACAGTGGAATTTTGCAGGTGCGGAGAAACTTAAACAAAGTGTGCTAGATTGTGTGCAATGCATATGAAAATAGACTTGGAATGAACATCTACTCCTCCCTGCTAGTTTGTAATGGAAAGTGTCTTTCAAAATGGAAGTTTACCTGTGTAGCATATCCAGTCAAAAATATTGAGGTGTATTCTCCTTTGGAATGCCTTCATAACACCACATGTCATATTGAGAACACATAATGTTTAATGTTAAATTTGGAAAACCAGTTCCTGCCAACTGTCCATACTCCATGTCTCCTGCAAAGGAAAGTGTGTGTCACGTTGAGCTGATGGAACTGCAAATACACCAGAGACAACATGGGGACCTTCCACTGGTGCAAATCACTGTAGTTCCAGTGGGAGTTGTGGTCAATAGATTTTTTTGAGATTCAAGTTAGAACTGTCAAATTAAAATATCTGATAAATTAGAATGTTCTTTTCAAGATGAAATGAGTAAATGTTATAACTCACTCTCTCGAGTCTGGGAACATGATTTGAGGAAGGAAATTGGAATGTAAAAACGATAATTATAGGCTTACTGTAGATATAAGATCAGAGCCAGCCAATTTAAGAATTCACTGAAAACCAGATTGTGAGCAGATTTGTGTGGGTGTGCCACGATAGAAGGACATGCAAGAAGCCCTCCCCCATCCCTCTACATCATGCTTTCACTTGCCAGGCTTTAAAAGCCCTTTCTACAGTAACAGTCTCATGCTTAGGGGAAAATAGAGACTCTGCACTCAGGGAGTGCGATATTAAAACCAGGGATGGGGAAGAGGTGGTGACATGGAGTTGCTCTGGTGCATAGAAGTGGGGAGCAATCTGTGCCAGCCTGATGGTTGGGGATAAAGGGGCTTAGCCCTGATGTGCACAGAGATGCCCCCAGAAAAATTGTGCCTCAGACACGCCCAGTCTCCCATTGTTGCTCCTGGGCAGGGTAGCCCACATTGACTTCCTCTCAGGGTCATGGCATGAATGCCACAATCTAGCGCTGAGTATACTTGTCACTCACAAAGTTGATGGTTGCTGGAAGTATTGTGGCATCAAAGACAATCATGCTTAAATGCTGTGGCAAGGGGCCAAAGTCCATCTTTTTTGAAGGAAGTTTATACTGTGGACCAATGTAGCTGTCCTGTCGGGTTTCCAATACAGTTCTGAATCAAATACTTGGTAAGGCCAGCCAGTTATGTAGGCTAGAAACTCATGAAAAGCACTGATTTCTCTGAGCCACATTAGCTGCACCAGAACTCCATAGGCTCAAATTCTGCTTTCCATTACAGCAAATACTGATTTCACTGGAGTTACTATGGATTTACCTCTTTGTAACACAGAACAGAATTTAACTCAGTCTTCACTTGGAAAACTACAATAATGCCAAATATGGCAAATTGATGTGGCACCTTCTGAAAAATAGGCAATTATGACACAATATCAATGCATCAATACTATGTGTCTGAATATGTCAGAATAACAAGTGCCTTAGGGACCAGTGCTTCATCTCTTAACTCACATGAGTCGACCTACTGAAGTCAATGGGCCATAGTAACAGGTTCCATTTTCAATATATCAGGCAACATACCCGTAATGTAGAAGATGATGAGATGCAAAGCCTCACTTTCAAAATACTACTGGTGCACTTAATCATATATTGGCTACATTCTGACTACTTTGTGTTCTGCTTTGCTTGTGCATTTGTATGATGTTTAATTACAACGCCTATACCCCGGAAAATGTTATGTGTAGTGAAATATTTTTCAGATGAAGTTGTTTTTTTGCCAGTCCTGGAGTTTCTTACACACTGCCTCATCCACAGACTAATAAAGCAGCATCCAGATTTTTGTTCTTTTAAAGCAGTCTAATTAACTTAAGAAAATACCTTTTGCAAAGCATGTTCTATTCATTTGATTAACTGCAAATCCATACATTTGTGTCATTGTTTTAAAAATCTATCTGGATTTATTAGTAATAATTCTTGATTTTAGTTGCTAGAGATAAACATTAGTGTGTGTGCAACTAGAGCTACATAACCTACACTAATGAGATTTTAGTCTGACTCGATTGACGTGCTGTTTTGCTGCCATTTAAGGCATACTGTTAAGTAGACATTACAAATGCGAAGCATTTTGTCTCCAGACAGTTTTTGTTTTCCTCTGGTCTTTCATGATTATATAAAACATTTTTCTACCAGAAATGTTGAGTACTCCTGAAGTGTTAAAATGTTTTTGAGTAGAACAAATGAAACATGGAGAGATGAATCTGGTATTTGTATTTAGAACTCACATTACTTGTAGTTGTTGTTTTTCTTAAGCTTTAAAATATCAGTGATTTGCTTGGTTTTCTGAGAGGAAGGAGTAATCCAGAGCCAAAATGCTTCTTGAGTTATTGATTAATATATAGAGCTATGCCTTCTGCGGCATGGCTGCACGTGGAGAAAGAAGGCCAGGATAAGAGAAGAATGGAAGACATGTTGTGATTGGCGCAATCCATATGAGGGCTGAAGGACCAATCGATCAAGGTGATATGTGGCTACTACCTAGGTCTGAAAATGCAAATTGTTTTGATTGTTGAAGTACCAGTGGTAGAGCAAGTTTCCTCAATATGCCTCAACCTTGACCTGAAAGGACTCCCTCTCAGGGTGAGAGTGTAGTGCAGTCTCCTTCTCCTGTTCAGCTCTTGGCCTTTCTCTAGCAATTACCAGCAAAGCTGTCAATGACAAATGTAGCATTAGATATTTGTAATTTGGACTCCTGGGAACTGGACCAAGACCAATAAACTCTTATCACAATATAAATATTTTAAAAGAGACTTGAAGGTAATATTCCCCCACTATAGGCCATATTCTCCACTTTATGGAGGTACACAGAGAGGTGCAAACTGTAAGGACTGGTCAGAATTGCATTCCCCATTCTCAGTGGAATGCAGGAATTGTTTTGTCCAAAGGGAGCAGGGAGGAAGCAGGCTATGACCTCAGCCCACCTACGCTTATAGGAATGATCATATGGGAGCAGACCAAAATCCATCTAGTTCTGTAACCCAGTGGTTCCCAAACTTTTTACTAAAGCGAACCACCGACTGCATTTAGTCTGTTGTGGGTTTTTTTACGACCGACTCTTACATCTATACACCCTCACCACAACCCTAATCTGAGCCTTCTGTGGAGAGGAGGCCCCCCCAGCGTCTAGAGGTGTTTGGAGAGCGAGCCCACCCCACAATCACCATGCAGAGGAAGCTCCTGTCCTCCAGGGCTGGGCCTGGCTCCTAGCTCTGAACATTGTGACTTGGCATATCTGATTGCAGTGCCAGTCAGGTTTGGCCAGGCCACCCCTCCATCATGACGAAGGGACCATCAGTCAAAATTTGAGCAAGTGGCATTGCAACCCATGCATCAGGTCACAACATCCTGAATGTTGTGGCCCAGGCCCAGCTGTGCAGAAAAAGAGCCACCTGTGTGGGATGAGTACAGGGTGGGCTTGCTCCCTGGAACCCCAACTGCGCATTGTATTTTGTCTAGCACCTCACGACGCATCTAAAATCTTCCTCCAATGCTCTCCTAGGCTGAGAAACACTGCAGTAACCTGTTACTGACTGTGATGAGTACCTGCTGGCTTCAGAGAAAGATGCAAGAAGCTTTGCAGTAGGCAGTTAAGGAATAATCTGCCCATGAAGGGTGAAGGTGGGACCAGTGGAGTGGGAAGAATAGGCCTATATGTACTAAAAGGTTGTAATAGCAGGCATGCTCTCCATGTGTGCTGGAGGAGTTCAGCTTGGCACTCTACCTCCTGGTTGCTTTGCAGTGCTCCTCAAGGGGCAGTGCAGCTCCACGCTCCCCTTTACTTTGGACTGCACCTAAGTAGCATGATCAAATCTGTCATACTTTCTTCCCTTACGTATTGCTAAAAGCAGAGAGAGATCACTTTAAGAGATCATTTTTAATTTCTCTGTTTTTTGTAATTATTAATAATAATATTTATAATGCCATAGCACCTAGGAGCCTTAGTCATGGACAAGAACCCCATTGTGCTAGGCGCCATACAAACATAGAACAAAAAAGATTATTTGTGCCCCAAAGAGCTCATGATCTAAGTAATAAGGCAATTTTCATATTTCCCAAACAAATTTTTCATGGAATTTCACTGTACTTAACTTCTGACTACATCACAGGAAGTATGGGCTCAATGCTGCAATCTGGTACGAGTAAGAACTGCTCAATGGGAAGAAAAGGGTGCTGAATCAGTCAATATTTGATGTCACTGTAGGCTTACACTAACAATAATCAAAGAAGCAGAAAGAAGCATTGTTAGTGAGTCTGATTGGCAGAGCAGGAGGGGGGCCCTGAAAGGAAGGGGGAACAGTTTGTTTGGTCTTGGTCATACTCTTCCAGGAAGGATTCTCATGCTAGAAGATACAGACTGCTTCTGAAAAATATACCTTTGCTTATGGAGCGTTAGGACAGGAGAAAAACCTTGCCCTGGCTGAGCACACCTGAATCTGCAGAAATTACTTTTTCAGCATTCTGAGCAGAAGCAATAGAGAAGTGACCGATGAACATAAGAATATAAGAGCTGCCATACTAGGTCAGATCATGGTCCATCTTGCCCAGTATCCTGTCTCTGACAGTGACCCGTACCAGAGCTTCAAGGGGAATGTACAGAACAGGGTTTTTAATTGAGTGATCCATCCCTGATTTCCACTCCTTATATTTCTGGAAGTCAGAGGTTTAAGGTCACCCCAAGCATATGGTTGCATCCCTGACAATTTTGGCCAATAGCCATTGATGGACCTATCGTGCATGAACTTATCCAGTTCTTTTTTGAACACATTTATACTTCTGGCCTTCACAACCATCCACGGCAATGAATCCACAGGTTAGTTGTTCATTGTGTGAAAAAGTACTTTATCTTGTTTGTATAAAACCAGCTGCCTATTAATTTCATTGGATGGCCCTGATTTTTGTATTGTGAGAAAGGGTAAATAACACTTCTCTGTTAACTTTTTACACACCATTCATGGTTTGATAGACCTCTATCATTTCCCCGTTAGTCATCTGTTTTCTAAGCTGACCAGCTCTAATTATTTTTTGCCTTTTTCTTTCTCTACATTGCTGTTTCCTGCAAGAATACCTTGTCTCTACAGCTGTGTTTTCTGCTCCTCCAGTAGTTATAATGAGACCCAATAAGCCACCAATGATATTACCAAAATGTGTACTTTCTGTGGGTCATTGACGTCAGTGGCAGTTAAGGGCCACATTCTGCCATTTGTATTCAAGCTGAGTAGTACCTTACTCCATAAATAAGACCAATAATGGGCCCTGAAATGACAACTTCAGAAATCACTAGTCTGGGGTAGAAATTGGCCATGATTCCTAAAGAAAATGGGATGGTTTCATCTTTGGAGAGAAGGCAATGGGGAAAAATTGACTTGGGCCAGATACTCCAGTCCACTGTTCTAGCTTCTGTCACAGCTGGTTAGCCAAAGGTCAGGGAGCTGCAATTGGCTCCCTGTGGATGTAGCTCAGATGTAGTGAAAAATCAGGGCCTTTATTCAAGCCCTTCAGAAAATGGGCTTTTTCATCCCTGTGAATAATTTTGATGTTTCATCAAAAAATCCCAGACCCAAAATATTATCTCTGAAAACTGAACTTTTTGATTAACAAATGCTACTATGGTGCACCATGGGAGTCGTCGTTTGGGACGCTCATTTTCCTTTGTAGGCTGGGATCCCTGGTTGGACCGCATTCTCTCACGATGCACTACAGTCTCCCCATATGGTGTTGCGATGTAGTTCCATCCTGGGAGTCCCTGAACATTGTGCATGATGGGAGAAGTAATCCCACTGAGAAGCCTGGCCCGTAGCGGAGAGTGTGATGAACTATAAGTCCCCTGAGACACCACAGCGGATACCCAAATCTAAATATTTCTGCTTTGGAGCACTTGGTTTCTGATGAAAAAATTGAAATTTTCTGCAGAGAACAGACGCTTTCATGAAACATTTAATTTAGTTAAAAACCCAGTTTTCTGTCATAACAGTTTCAATGGAAAATTTTTGACCAGCTCCATCTTTTTCTCCTCTCTCTCTCTCTCTCTCTCTCTCTCTCTCAAGGCAGTTACTCCTGGGGGAATTCTGTGCCAACTGCGCAATGCAGAATTTTGCAGAAATTAATGTTGGGCATGCAGAATTCCCTTTTCCCCCCACAGAAATGGGCTGCAGAGATGTTGGCCACCACTCGGGCCTGCTGGACCTGGCAGAGCCCAGCTCATAAATAGAAGACAAGGCTGGAGGGAGAGGGAGCATACTGGAGAGGGAGGGAACCAGCAGCTGCAGTTCCCAGCTTCCTCCCTGAAGGAAGGAGGCAGGGACATGCAGGAAACTCCATGCAAGTCTGGGCCCCAGCATCAGGTTGTTTCTCCCTCTGGATCCCTGGGCTCTAGAAGGTCTCTGAGTGTCTGGGCCCAGACGAGGCCCACAGCTGGGCTCTGGGAGGTAGAGAGTGTGAGTATGTCGGCTGGGTGGGTGGGGGATGCTCCATGACTATGGTTCTGCGAGGGAGAGGGTGTGAGTGTCTGGTCTCCCGGCTGGGCTCTGAGGGGGCAGAGAAGCAGGAACTGGGTTGTCATAGGGGTTTCTTTAATTCTCTACTCCTGGGGGAATTTTTGTGTATGTCTGTATTGTTACAAAAGATACTTGTTGACAGGTATTTTGAAATAAATTACGAAAATAATTAAAACTGGCATGATTATATAGTGTTATTTTGACAAATAAAATGTGCAGAATTTTGCAGAATTTTAAAATATTGTGTGCAAAATTTTCAATTTTTTTGGTGCAGAATTCACCCAGGAGTAAGCTAGTGTTGGGCCTGATTTAGTCTCACTGAACAGAAAATCAGTTAGAAAATCTCATGACTTAGGACACTGCCCACACTATCCATCCTTTCACTCAGCATTCTGATTTTGGCATTAGACTCCATGCAGAATCCAACACTGCCCCTTGATAAAGTGGTTGAGTTAAAGCTAGTAGATAAGTGGGAGGACATTTCCAGTGTGAGATGCTGGAATCTAGTGATAGTGGATAGGGCTCCAGTCCAGTGCTGCAGAATGGGAGGGCAAATGCACTCAGTGGGGAAGCGCTCAGATTTGAGAGTATTGAGTTAGAAACTAGGAAGAAATGTGAAGATCAGAGACCCACCATTTCTTAAGTAACAAGGTTCAGTTAATCTGTTTTCTGAAAATCACACACATTACTGGGAATAAAAGTAAGAAATTAAAGTTAAATTGCAACACATGTAATTTACCTGGAAAAATGCTTTAAATGTCCTTTGAATATATAGAATATATATAAATCAAGAGTCAATTTCTGCTGTTTTTTTTTCCTTGTGAAATTAATTTCTTCCTGTCCTCATTTCTCCAACTTCTGGCTTGTTAGTCAGAAAGTGGCAGACTCTGAAATAAAGCTCTCGTCCCCTAATGCCCCTATTCTACTTGCGCTATATTGATGACATCTTCATCATCTTGACCCATGGAAAAGAAGCCCTTGAGGAATTCTACCATGATTTCAACAATTTCCATCCCACCATCAACCTCAGCCTGGACCAGTCCACACAAGAGATCCACTTCCTGGACACTACAGTGCTAATAAGTGATGGTCACATAAACACCACCCTATATCGGAAATCTACTGACCGCTATTCCTACCTACATGCCTCCAGCTTTCACCCTGACCACACCACACGATCCATTGTCTACAGCCAAGCTCTATGATACAACCGCGTTTGCTCCAACCCCTCAGACAGAGACAAACACCTACAAGATCTCTATCAAGCATTCTTACAACTACAATACCCACCTGCTGAAGTGAAGAAACAGATTGACAGAGCCAGAAGAGTACCCAGAAGTCACCTACTACAGGACAGGCCCAACAAAGAAAATAACAGAACGCCACTAGCCATCACCTTCAGCCCCCAACTAAAACCCCTCCAACGCATTATCAAGGATCTACAACCTATCCTGAAGGACGACCCATCACTCTCACAAATCTTGGAAGACAGGCCAGTCCTTGCCTACAGACAGCCCCCCAACCTGAAGCAAATACTCACCAGCAACTACATACCACACAACAGAACCACTAACCCAGGAACCTGTCCTTGCAACAAAGCCTGTTGTCAACTGTGCCCACATATCTATTCAGGGGACACCATCACAGGGCCTAATAACATCAGCCACACTTTCAGAGGCTTGTTCACCTGCACATCTACCAATGTGATATATGCCATCATGTGCCAGCAATGCCCCTTTGCCATGTACATTGGTCAGACTGGACAGTCTCTACGTAAAAGAATAAATGGACACAAATCAGATGTCAAGAATTATAACATTCATAAACCAGTCAGAGAACACTTCAATCTCTCTGTTCACGCGATTACAGACATGAGAGTTGCGATATTACAACAGAAAAACTTCAGAAACAGACTCCAGCAAGAGACTGCTGAATTGGAATTAATTTGCAAATTGGATGCAATTAACATAGGCTTGAATAGAGACTGGGAGTGGTTGAGTCATTATAAAAAGTAACCTATTTCCCCTTGTTTATTACTCCCCCTCACCCCCCACTGTTCCTCAGACTTTCTTGTTAAACCCTGGATTTGTGCTGGATATGGCCCACCTTGATTATCATACACATTGTAAGGAGAGTGATTGCTTTAGATAAGCTAGTACCAGCAGGAGAGTGGGGTGGGGGGAGAGAAAAACTTTTGTAGTGATAAACACCTATTTTTTCATGGTCTGTGTGTATAAAAACATCCTCACTATTTTCCACTTTATGCATCCGATGAAGTGAGCTGTAGCTCACGAAAGCTTATGCTCAAATAAATTGGTTAGTCTCTAAGGTGCCACAAGTACTCCTTTTCTTTTTGCAAATACAGACTAACACGGCTGCTACTCTGAAACTTAGGAATGTTTGAGAGAACTACTTTACCATGATTCTAACTTCTCTTGGCTCAGAAAGAGAAACAATTAAAGCTAATTTTAAAATACTTCTGAAAATGACTGGGAATCGCTTTTCTAGACTCACAGATGTCAAAACTTCCAGAATCCATTATCTTGGGTCCTTTCAGGGCTAGAAGTGAGTGTGAGGTCCCATTGGGAATCTCCCTTTTCCAGTGGTAAAAAGCTCTGGTTTCCAGGCCTGGGGGATATAAGATAACAGACTTCAAAGTTTGACATTTTAAGTCTTAAAGCTGTTACTGATTCTGAACTAAATCTTGCCTTTCTTGAAAGCTGGGCAAGGTTAGATTTTTGGGGAGAGAAGGATGAAACATTTTCCTGACAGGTTGTTTTAAATAAAATGGCTGCTGTTTTAAGCTGTTTAGGGATTTGGAATGGTAAAATACATCCTGCGGAGACGGATTAGTAAACAGGGGGCAGCTGACAGTCAAAAGTGCATGGCCCATTCATTTATTACATGGTTTTACAATTTATCATATGGTATCTCTACTACATATGTAGTTATTGTGTGTCAATATGTGTATGTATATGTTATATGGACAGGTTTCAGAGTAACAGTCGGAGAACACTTCAATCTCTCTGGTCACGCAATCACAGACATGAAGGTCGCTATCTTAAAACAAAAAAACTTCAAATCCAGACTCCAGCGAGAAACTGCTGAATTGGAATTCATTTGCAAATTGGATACTATTAATTTAGGCTTAAATAGAGACTGGGAGTGGCTAAGTCATTATGCAAGGTAGCCTGTTTCCTCTTGTTTTTTCCTACCCCCCCCCCCAGATGTTCTGGTTTAACTTGGATTTAAACTTGGAGAGTGGTCAGTTTAGATGAGCTATTACCAGCAGGAGAGTGAGTTTGTGTGTGTATGGGGGTGGGGGGGATGTGAGAAAACCTGGATTTATGCAGGAAATAGCCCGACTTGATTATGTAAAGAGTTGTCACTTTGGATGGGCTAGTACCAGCAGGAGAGTGAATTTGTGTGAGGGGGTGGAGGGTGAGAAAACCTGGATTTGTGCTGGAAATGGCCCACCTGATGATCACTTTAGATAAGCTATTACCAGCAGGACAGTGGGGTGGGAGGAGGTATTGTTTCATATTCTCTGTGTATATATAAAGTCTGCTGCAGTTTCCACGGTATACATCTGATGAAGTGAGCTGTAGCTCATGAAAGCTCATGCTCAAATAAATTGGTTAGTCTCTAAGGTGCTACAAGTACTCCTTTTCTTTATGTTATATGGACAGATCCATGTGCCAGCTCTGATTCCTGTGATGTGTGAACCTGTCTATTCAGGATTAGACTCTCATGATTAGGATTTGGGTGGTCTGACTTAATGGTCAGAGCAGGAGTCAGGAGCCAGAGGTCAGGCTGGGTCAGGATACCAGAACCTGACATCTTAACCCTTAATTGACATCTTAACTCTTCAGAAAAGTGCCATGGGATCTTTAGTGACCTCCATCTTCTCACAAACATGATACAGGCTGGAAGAGCAGTGATGGTATGATTTCACACGATTCAAAACAAAGGACCTGCCAGCTTTGACGTTTCTTATATCATTCATTGGTCTGAAGAATATCTCTCTTTTTCTATATCCCTACCATTGTTATATGTTGCTTTGAGAATCCCAGTTTGTTGTTTTTAAATTGTCCACCAGCATCTGTGTTTATTACACACAAGAAATAAGTTACCATGAGACAAGATGACTGAGCTGTTCTGATTAAGTACAAAAGCATTATCTTTACATATAGGTGACATACAAGGAACAAACTGTGTGATCATTTTCAAAGTGGGGAGGGGACAGTGGGAGTTTGTCTTCAATGCAGCCACAACAAATATATTGTGAAGAGGAGATTAGAATTATATATGTAAGGAAGATAGGCTGATAGAAATACAACACATCATAATTTCTTATGTGTAGAGGCCCCAATCAGGGATCAGTTCTCCATGGTGCTAGGTACACATCCTATTGTAGTAATGTGGTTACACCTGTGCAACCTACTTTCTTCCAGCAGAGGAAGGATGATCCAGTGGTTAAGGCATTAGCTTGGGATTTGGGATATCAGGGTTCAGTTCTCTGGTCTGCCACAAACTTCCTGTGTGACCTTGGGCAAGTCACTTAGTCTCTGCTATCCTTATCTGGAAAATGGGATAATATACTTCTCCACCTCCTTGGTGAATTGTGAGAGTAAATAAATTAAAGACTTTAGTGTGCTCAAATAGTGTGGTAATGGGTGCCATATAAGTACCTAAGATAGATAGAATTTACTCCTGTGTTTGCTTCCTCTGTGTAGTCTTCAAAATGTAAGCATGACCATTTGCCAGCATGCAAAAGAAAATTTGTCATGATCACCATATCAAGAATGGAATCTATGTCAATGCAATAGTGTTTATCACCTACAATTGCTGAAATGTGCGCAGCAGGCTTTAAAAGCATCATTCCATATTCCCTTAATAATTCCTCCTAGGATCTATGCAACTCAGTTCAGCAGATGGCTCTGTAAATCTGAATGGCCGAATGAGACTGTATTTTCATTTAAGTCACTGATGTTCTCTCTTCTTTCAACAGGGTGCTTTTCAGGAGACAATGATCACTTCTTGGCAATTCATCAGCGAAAGAGTGGGAAACCGGTATTTATTTATCGCCATGTCCAAAGTGTCGAGAAAAGTTTGGATACAAACAGCCAGAAGATTTATAAACACAATTTCCATTCCTCTTCCTATGCACAAATAAGCAAGCTGCACCCTGCGATAATTGTTAAGTCAACTTTCCCTAGACCTGCTTATGACCCATCCCTCAATCTATTAGCTATGACTGGTCAAGAGCCGGAAGTGGAAAATCTCCCGATTCCAGCAAGCAATGTGATTGTTGTGGTAAGTACCTTTCTCTAGGTCTTGATATTGCTTCATGTGCTTTTTTATCTGAGGTATCCAAAGTTCATATTTCTACTTGCAGCCCTCACTTTGTCCTCCTCCTTCAAATAAAACTCCCTGTGACAATGGTAGCAGCAGCACCGTCATCAATGACCTTGCTGCAGCATCAATTAAGCACTTTGTGTTGGGGCATTATGAGCACCAGAGTGGTAATTACTGGGCTAATGATGTAATTGGGAAGATATAAGTAGTCACAACAGGAAGCTAGGAGGCGCTCAGAAGGTGAGCTGTGTTGAAGAGGGAGGCTGTGGGGAATGCTCCCACTCTGAGATGCCTGTGTTACGTTCTATGGGTAAAAGAGTGGAGGAACCAAAAATACACTTGGGGAAAGGAGAACATCCTTGGTATGTTAATGACTGTGAGGAGATACAAACAGGCTAGGCAACACAACATACCAGGGAGCTGAGAAAGCACCCCATGACACGCCCATTCAGTAAGGCCTGCCATGATGTGTGTGATAGGCAGATAACCAGACAGGCAGAATTTGGCCCTAGGTAGTTAAGAAACTTGTCTTTGCTTCAGGTGTCTTGAATACCTTTCTCTGTACTGCTCTCTTTGAATTTGCACTGCCAAGCAAAGTGGTAGAACCCCCTTTGCTGGATGGCTTTTAAAATTAATGTGAAAAAAGCACTAAAGATGTACTTTAGGGAATAATCCTTCCTAGTCAGGAAGACGGATGGATGATCTAAAAGGTCTTTTCCATCACTTCTATGATGTGTTGCATAATTCCATAATTATGGCAAAGCAGCTATTTTAGAACACTCATGTATCCTATGTGGCAGTCAGGAACTCCTGAGCAGAGCATTTAACTGGTGTAGTCCTCAGTCCAGTAGATGAAGCAGCGTGCACTGCTTAATTGGAGACCCAAGCATGCAACCCTTGACAGGCAGCAGCTTTACTAGGTGAGCTAAAAAGAAACTCCTTCCCTTGGCATGGTGATAGGAGCTGTGGAAAACTTTTCTCAGTCGCAAGTTAGCACTCTTTTCCTCTGGATTACCGAGCCATCTGCTGGGGATTTCTACAGGAGCTAGGCTGGGGAGAAGATAGCAAAGTGCCAATGAAACAGCTCAGTGATTGTCACAGACTGGAATAGCCCCTAAGCTGCTGCTCCCTGCCATACAGCCAGTGGAGCCATATAGTCACGATCCACCAGGTTGACCCCACTCCTCCCCTCCTGCTCCATTTTAGGTGTGGAAATACTCTTTGTGGAGCTGTCCTCCATGGCATACACAGGGGCTGCACACATTCTGCAGGAGCTACCACCATTCTGCGCCCCTCACCCCGTACAGTAGAATCGAATGAGACCTAGGTCACAGAATCATAGAAGATTAGGGTTGGAAGAGACCTCAGGAGGTCATCTAGTCCAATCCCCTGCTCAAAGCAGGACCAACACCAGCTAAATCATCCCAGCCAAGGCTTTGTCAAGCCGGGCCTTAAAAACCTCAAAGGATGGAGATTCCACAACCTCCCTAGGTAACCCATTCCAGTGCTTCACCACCCTCCTAGTGAAATAGTGTTTCCTAATCTCCAACCTAGACTTCCCACACTGCAACTTGAGACCATTGCTTCTTGTTTTGTCATCTGCCACCACTGAGAACAGCCTACCTCCATCCTCCTTGGAACCCTCCTTCAGGTAATTGAAGGCTGCTGTCAAATACCCCTCACTCTTCTCTTCTGCAGACTAAATAACCCCAGTTCCCTCAGCCTCTCCTAGTAAGTCATGTGCCCTAGCCCCCTAATAATTTTCTTTGCCCTCCACTGGACTCTCCCTAATTTGTCCACATCCCTTCTGTAATGCGGGGACCAAAACGGGATGCAATACTCCAGGTGTGGTCTCACCAGTGCTGAATAGAGGGGAATAATCACTTCCCTCAATCTGCTGGCAATGCTCCTACTAATACAGCCCAATATGCCATTGTTCTTCTTGGCAACAAGGGCACACTGCTGACTCATATCCAGCTTCTCGTCCACTGTAACCCACAGGTCCTTTTCTGCGGAACTGATCCCCCTGTGTGACCAAGGAGGAAGCGACTAGATTTTCTCTTTATTTTCTAATTTACAAAATTCAGCAATTCACAGTGGGTCTCCTGGTCATTACTGTGAATTAATAAGTTTTGGATATAACCATATGACTAATGGTAACAACCAATATATGACTAATTCTGTAAATTGTTTTGCAATATTGTACTCTTTTACGAAAGATGCTAGATTAAAAAACACAAGCATTTTTATAAGTCACCCTGTTGTACAGTATGTTGGCATCTTAGCACAGACAATGTTTCAAAATGAAGATTCCTGGCTAGGTCTTGGCTCTTGGACTCCTGCTAGAAATTTCAGGTGCATCTGGGTTGTTTTGCTGATGAATGTACTAAGTATTTGCTCATATTTGGTTGAGGTAAATGGAATGCAGATAGCTGCTGGAGTCACAGAAGATGAAAAAGAGAACCAGAAGGAGCTAATTTGGATTTATGAAGAGTTTTCGATTCTAAACTATCAATTACTATTAATATATTTCCAGAAAATTAGCATCTAAGGGCCAGATTCTGTGCTGATTTGCATCCTATGTAACTCCAGTTTGGTGCTAGGTATGTAACATATGCAGTGGACAAGAGTCAGCCTGGGGTTATGCCAGTTTGCACATAGAAGTGGGCTAGAGTAGCTCAAAGTGCTGACAACTTCACTTCACTGGAGGAATGTCAACTGTTAGTGCAGTTCCAATAGGGAGTGGTGCTGGTCAGGTAGGAGGAGGAGCCAGGCCAGCTGATGGATACATTGTTTCAGTGTGTCCTTAGTCAGCAGGTTTCCCATAAAGTCTAGCTGCGAATTAAGGCTTCTTTCCCCTTCCCCACCCCCGAAACCAGCAGACACCTGGCAGCACTGCTTGTTGTCTTCTGAAGGTGAATCCCCCACATGGATACGGCTGCCCATGCAGGTGTAAGGAAATTAAGCCCCGGATGCATGGTATGTATAGCACCATTCATCTTAAAAGGTGATAGAATCTTACAGGGAACTTGTATGAATTCTGGGAGACGCACAAGTCTCACATCAGGATGGAGAGCCCACACATGAATGATCGGGGAAGAACCTATGCTTTCAAATGGATGGCCTCCTCGTCACTTAAAAACCTGAATAACACAGGTTTTCAGTTGGCAGTTCTTATATAACTGTCCTATTAAAAGTACATTGTGACCTTAGTCCAGAGCCTTGCTGCTGCATTTGTGCTATGAAGAATCTACCACTGTTCTGAGACCTTCTGTTCTGACCGAGAACCATTTGTGCTCTGGGCACAACAGTGTGATTTGAGCAGCCTTTGCCGCGACAGCTTTCACTAAGCTTTCTGTGGGAGTGTCTGAAACTGTTATTTTAATGTTGTCTTTTAGCATGAGGTAGTCAGAACAGTATATCTCTTTCTGTAGAAGTGCTGAGAGATTCAACATCCAAATGAGCTTAATCGTACTGTAAGAATTTTCCTGGAGGATGCCTTCCACCATCGGGCAGCTCTATTGCAAAGTGCCTGTTGGAATTCAATCAGACATCCGCTATTTGCAGGGTTTTTCACATCTGAGTTTTCTTCTGTGAATTTAATGCTAAATGAATTTCTGCATTAATGACATTTGAAAAGGATTAGGTTTGTTTTGAATGCATTTATGGCATTCTCTCTGTCTATAACCAGCATTTGCTACTTGTTGTGTCTTTTGGGTTTTGATCATTTAGGGCAAACATTTGCTGTATTGCACTTGCTGACCTTTTAGTTCCAGCCTTTAGCTATGTTGTTGGTTCCTCAACTTGAAAGGGCAATTGCTAGTGTCAATGCTTCCTGTAATCCAGTTACTTGCCTAATGCATGTTGGGATTTAGTAGGAAAGCTTGAAAAGGGGGGTTATTTTTTAACTAAATCAGTACAGTCACAGTTTATTGCAGAGGAGAAGGAACAAAATTCAGTCAAATTTCAGCAGTTTAAATTTAATTTTCTGCGTAGTAGGGGCAGAGAAGAAGAGTGACTGTACCAGGAATGTAGAATTATTAGAAGGTGAAATTCTATGTTAGAAAAAGACCATCTAACAAACAAAGTTTCACCCACATACAGCTGATTCCTTGAAGCATGTTGTGAAGCCAAGAATTCTGTGTGCAAAGGAGTTGTTTTGGGACTCCTTCAATAAAAGAGTTGCATTCATGGGTTATCTTTGCAATGAACCTGGGGAAATTGCTGTGCATGTTTATCTGGGGAAGGAAGAGGAGGTAAATGTTATATAACTTGAGGCTTTCTATCACAGGAAAATGCTTGCCTTATCTTATGCTTCTAGTGTTTTTGTTTGTTTTTTAAGGAACAATAGGGGCAAAACAAGAGCTTTTACAGGGGCTTTGGCTGTTGTATAACTATGCCTCACAGACCCAGTCTGACTATTAGGCCATATGCTCCTTTAAGCAATACCAGAAAACACATGAGAACAGCTGATTGATGGTTTTATGTAAGGGATTACTTGTTTCTCACAGGACTGTATTTTAAGTGCCCTATTCACCAGGGTTTATTTTGTAACTGGAAAAGCTATTTATTTATCAAACAAAATGCATATTTTCAGGGTTTGTGTGAGCGTTTGTTCATTTCACTCTTGATTCTCCAAACTGATATGCAATTATTCAGAGTTTTGCATGTGTAAAGTATATGCTTGGGGTTCTCAAACTGGGGGTCACAAGGTTATTATATGGGGGGTTGCGAGCTGTCGGCCTCCACCCTCAAACCACACTTTGCCTCCAGCATTTATAATAGTGTTATAAATTAAAACCACAATTTTTATGTTTAAGGGCGGGTCTCACTCAGGTTTGCTGTGTGAAAGGATAACCAATGCAAAAGTTTGAGAACCACTAGTATATGCTCAAGGTGAGTGCCACCAGGGTCAATGCAGTACACAGAAGGCAGAAATAGTACATGGATAAACACTTATTTATTATTAAACATGCAGCTGTCTGGCACACTTTTGAGTAATTTAAACCCTGTTTGGGGGGAACTTGGAAGAAAAAGTGAAGGACTAATAGCATTGATTAGTCAGGTTAGCTGGGGGCCTACAGGTGTCTTCTCAGAGCTGTGCCAAAGCTTGTTAACTCTAACATTTCCTTTCTGTCTATAACCAGCATTTGCTGCTTGTTGTGTCTTTGGGGTTTTGATCATTTAGGGCAAACAGAAACGTTTGCTGTATTATACTTGCTGACCCTTTTTGTTCCAGCCTTTAGCTATGTTGTTGGTTCCTCAAGTTGAAAGGGCAATTGCTTATTCAGTCCTGAGTCTCTCCCAGACTGACTAACAAATGCATTGTGGTGTTTGATTGGTTTTGTGATGCCAATAAACATCCATTAGAGATTGAGCTGAGACTATCAGATGCATTTTCACTTGTTTCCTACAAAGTGTTTTGCCTTCAGGTTTCAGGAGATGAAAAGCTAATGCATTTGGTCATTGCATTCACTCTTTCCTTTCCTCCTTCATCTCTTGCACACTGTATTCACAAATGCCAAAATCTGTCTGACCCTTAATTTGTACCATGCTCATCACTGTAAAGTCCTGTACCTTACAAAATAATAGTTTCAATAAGCATGAATCTTCTCTTAATTGCATTCATTTTACATCAATGTAACTCACCTCCACTGACTTTATTGGAGTTATTCCCAATTAACACTAGTGTTAGATAAAAATCAGCCTTCATATCAGTGACTTACCCGTAGACTTTAGTTTCCCTTTCTTTTTGTCTTTGCAGGTGTAACGCTGACAGACCTCAGTCGTCAGTGGGTGGGATCAAACCTGGAACTTAGTGCACGAGCTAAAAGCCAACCGGCTGTTAGCTAAGGCTGTAGAGCAGACTCCTTTAAGTCTCTCTAAGTGGTATCGGTGCCACTAGATGGGAGAGAACACCACACCCAGAAGGTGTGTGGGTTACCTACTTCCCCTAGCTGAGGAAGCGCGTCCCGAGCTTCAGAGACTTCGCAGTTGAAATCCGGGATGAGCCCCCACTTGTAATACTGACAGACCCTGGTTGTCGGCAGGCAGGATCGAACCAAGGATCTCTGGAGCTTAGTGCATGAGCCTCTACCACATAAGCTAAAAGCCAACTGCCTCTTAGCTAAGGCTGTAGAGCAGACTCATTTAATTCTCTCTCTAAGTGGTCTTGGTGCCACGAGATGGGACAGAACACCTCACCCGGAAGGTGTGTGGGTTACACAGGCACAGGTAAGATTGGTGGGAATTTCCTTATCTCCTGTTATCATTCCACTTCCAAGAAAAAGGCAAGACCAGTGTGTTTTTGTGTGTATGTGTCACTTGCATTTTGTAGACTCACAGGCAGTGGCTCAAAGTTCCAATTATGTGTCCAAGAATTCCTTTTGTGTGACTGGACTCAAGTCAGTACAGCAGTGTGGAGCACTGTTCGCTTTGTCCTCATCTCTCTGGCTCTGAATTCCATTTCAGGTATGCTTAATCCTCACTAAGGAAAAAGGCTGCTAACTCTCTCTGGAGTGTGCTGGATACTGGAATAAATTGAAGGCCGTTTGCCAGCTGCTTATAGTCTGGAATAGTTCTACAGCAACATGGCAACCCCTATGAGTGGTGAGGGAGGATCTCTGCCTCAAGCCATAGTTTTTGGTGCTGGGCTGAAAGAATTAAACCCCTTGTGCTGTAGCTCGTCCATGCCATCAAGTGTGTTTTTTCATCAGCAGTTGAGTCTCCTATCTCATAGGGCATCTGAGAACCAGGAAGAGATGTGGTCTGGCCAAACTTTTGAGGTGGGTGTGGAAATCTGGATATCCTCTCCACAGTGCACAGCTCCCGTAGGTGGGAGGTTGGAGATGGAATCCTTCCGTGAAGCTGTGGAGCCATAGTGGAGCTGCGCTGTCACCATTACTCCAGCCTCCTCTCACAATTGCTGTCACCGCCTCCCCTCTGGTCACCCCGATACCCATGTTGCCCCCATGTCAACGCATACAAAATTCAGTTCTTGAAATCGTCTTTCCTTGCTTGTTGATCTGCCCATAGCTCATAGGCACATGCACCCTCTGAATGCTTCTATTGGTTCCCCATTTCCCACTGCATCAAGCTCAAGCGTCTTGCCCTCACCTTCAAGGCCTTTACAGCTCTGCTCCTTGTGGTGTTTAGATGTTGCTTGTAATTATTAGAATTGGGAGCACTGGCTGTTGGGAGTCTGAAAGGACAGGAAACAGGAAGGAGGGGGGAGGAGTTGAAGAGGCTGAGGGAGAGCTACGGAGGGTGCAGCAGCAGCTTGGAAAAGAGGTTTTCACTTTAAAAAATAAAGTTCTGTTGAAGTTTGTTAATACCTTGCCTGGTTACTACAACATTTTGGTGACGAGGATGGATCTTCTGCCTCTGAACCCACCTGCACCCTTTCTACAAAGCCCAGGTGAGCCTCCAATTACTTTTACTGTCTGGATCCATATGCTTGAGACTTATCTGCTTGCAATCAGTGCTACAGAGATTTCTGAAGTAAGAAAGTCATAGAGTCATAGAATATCAGGGTTGGAAGGGACCTCAGGAGGTCATCTAGTCCAACCCCCTGCTCAAAGCAGGACCAATCCCCAATTTTTGCCCCAGATCCCTAAATGGCCCCCTCAAGGATTGAACTCGCAACACTGGGTTTAGCAGGCCAATGCTCAAACCACTGAGCTATCCCTCCCCCGCCCACCAAAGCATGCTCTGCTAATCCACTGCCTTGGAGCAGAAGGGCAGCATACATGTTACACTTTTCCCCTTGCAGACAATAAATATTAGACTGCACTCACTGCATTAAAGAACTTTTTGTACCAAGAGTGAATGTAGTAGCTAATCGCTACAGATTTTGCCAGCATGACCAGAAACTAGGGGAGCCTATAATGCAGTATATTGCTTCCCTGTGGAGTCTGATTGTAACTTGTGACTTTGGGAATACGGCAGATGAGATGATTAGAGACCAGCTCATTGAAAAAACAACCATGCTTCATATAAGAGAACGTTTACTTCTAGAACCACAACTTACACTAGAAAAAGCAATAACCGTTGCTCCCCAGATTGAGTCAGCTACAGCTGAAGCCAGAATAATGGACATGGATACAGGAGGCACAGTCCAGGCTGCGACTCCTTTGCAGAAAAGTTCACTATTGCTGCAGACACACAACTGCAAGAGGAAAACTAATGAAAAACCATCAAATCAGCAAATTCAAAATACAGTAAAAACATGCTTTTGCTGTGGATCCCCACAACACCTTGCAAGCTACACAGGATGTCCGGCAAAAGTAGCTCAGTGCAATCACTGCAAAAAGATTGGGCATTTTGCTAAAGTATGTCACAGCAGCCAGTTCAATCAACAGGTGCATGCAGTTACAATACCAGATGTTACTGTGCTGAGCGTGGACAAAATCACTACTGCACATATTCCAGAACAAATAAAGTGCATGGTAAACGTTTCTGCCATACCCTCAGGCAAACCACACTCTATTCAGCTAATGTTGGACGCTGGCTCAGCAGTATCTATACTACCTGATTCCATCTATTTGCATTACTTTAAAGATGTACCTCTTACTGAACCCAAACTTCACTTGGTGTGCTATTTGAAAAACCATATTCCAGTACGTGGCTGCCTGCCAGCAATAGTTACTTTTGGTGATTGCTGTGTAACTGCAAAGTTCTACATTGTCCACAACGGCACTCCTATCCTTGGCCGAGATTTATTGGCTGCTTTAAATCTCAGGGTAGTTAGTGGATGAATTGATCTTCCTCAGCAAAGCACTCTTGCGGTACACACACCAGTTTCAGCTGGGACCCAACACCAGGTTGAGGAGAAACCCTTCTCTGCTCATGGGTTTCTGCATAAAGTTAAAATGCGGAATAATGTGATGCCTGAACGACAGAAATTACGGTGCTTATCATTTTCAGTCAGGGAAGCTGTTTCAGAGGAACTTAGAAAACTTATTCAAAAGGACATTATTGAAGAGATCGACTCCTCGGAATGGGTTTCACCTATAGTAGTGATGCAGAAGAAAGGTGGAGGCATTCACCTTTGTGTGGACTTAAGAGAGCCAAATAAAGCTATTGTGATTGACAACCATCCTCTTCCTCACATTGAAGAAGTATTTGCAGAACTCCATGGAGCAAAGATGTTTTCTACTCTTGATTTTCAGAGCGCATACCACCAGGTTATGTTGCATGAAGATAACAGAGACCTCACAGCATTTATTACATGATGGACTATTTCATTTTAAACATGTTCCATATGGTCTCGCATCAGCCCCAAGTGCGTTCCAAAAAATGATGTCATTGATTTTGAAGAATCAGCATTACAGCCTGTTCCTCTTCCTGAATCTGCATGGGAAGAAGTGGCGATTGACATTGTAGGACCCTTTGATACTGCTCCAATTGACTGCCATTTTGCCATCACTTTAATAGACTATTTCAGTAAATGGCCTGAGGTAGCATTTACATCGCAAATCTCTTCTGCTACAGTAATTAAGATCCTCTCTTCAGTTTTTAGCAGGGAAGGTAACCCCAAAGAACTGGTTTCAGATAATGGTAGTCAATTTACTTCTCTGGAGTTTGAAACTTTTTTCTAGCAGAGAGGAACATTTTACACAGAAGGTCGTCCCTATACTACCCTCAAGCCAATGGGGAAATCGAACGGTTTAACAGAGAGTTTACAAATGCTAAACTGGAAGGGTGATTGTGGATAACCTTCACTACTGATTTCGTGCAAGCATACCGGGCTACATGACATGCCACAACGCAAAAATCACCCGTAGAGTTACTGCATGGGAAACAGATGAATACTAAATGGAACATTTCTGGATTGTTAAAGGCACGACCTGAGGCCCCAGCTGAGGATGATGTGAGAAAAACAGTTGAACAGAACCAAGTAAAGTCTAAGGCTTTCACAGACAAGCAGCGGGGTGCTAAGGAACCAAAGTTTCAGTGTGGTTCTTTCATTAGAATATGAAAATCTGGAATTTTACACAAAGGGGACCATAAATTCACAGCTTCTCTTAAAATCATAGAGAAGAAGGGACCTTACACCTATCAACTTTCTGATGGGCAGGTATGGAATGCTTCTTATCTCACACCTGCCTATGCACCAAGAGGAGATTATGCCAACACCCAATCTGCATTGGATGAATTCACCGTAGTATCAACACAACAAAACATTGCACTGGAACCAGGGCTTGAGAGACGGCCTGTCAGACCCGGACAACGACCTGTCTGGACTAGAGACTATATTATGTAGTATCTATAGTGTTTTTAGTGTAATATTTCTGTCAACAGTATAGTGCCTTGTTTCCTATTTGTTCCTGTGGTTAGAGCAACAATGTTTATTGTAATTGGGAGAGTTTCTTAAGAGACGACACAATGTGGTGTTTAGATGTTGCTTGTAATTATTAGAATTGGGAGCACTGGCTGTTGGGAGTCTGAAAGGACAGGAAACAGAAAGGATGGGGGAAGAGTTGAAGAGGCTGAGGGAGAGCTACTGAGGGTGCAGCAGCAGCAGCTTGGAAAAGAGGTTTTCACTTTAAAAAATAAAGTCCTGTTGAAGTTTGTTAGTACCTTGCCCAGCTACTACAACACTCCTCCCTATTTATATGCTCTTGTGTTTTATTTCATTGCCCCATCACATCCTCTCTGCTAATGATGCCTGCTTTTCTAATTCTTCATCCCTTCTTCTAAGTCGTGCCTTCTACATGGAATGTTCCCTCTGAACTAGTCTGTAAGCTACTACATTCTCCTCCTTCAAATACCTCCTTGAGTCCCAGTTTTGCTGCTATACCCACAGGAAATCAGCCAACCAAACGGGTTAGGTCCTGGGGGAGCCCAGCAACAATATTTGTCAATGATTTGGACCTGTAATTGTCCCCACTCAGTGGAGATGCTGGAGTGCTGTGGTAAGAAGCCTTTGTTCTGACATACTATGTGTAGAGGTGGCTGAAAACATTTTGTAAACTATTTTTTCCCCGCGAAACATTTTTTGTGGAAAAATTTCATTTCGAGTGAACTTTTCCCATTAAAAAAAAAAACTCAGATAATTTCTCTGAAATTAAAAAAAGGCTTGTTTTATTTTGAAATGTTACCAGAAAACTCCACTCTTTCCCAAGCAGCTCCGAGTTTGTGGTATTGTGGCAGGTGTACTGTTATCCAAGGGCTAGAATTGCAAGTGTTCCAGCTGCTAGGCCCTACAGGTTCTAACACCTTGATGAGTCCCAGCAAAGTACTCCAATAATGGCTTCTGCCAATAGGCTGCCCCAGCATCTTCTAGCTGTCCTAGACCCTTCCTTCTCCTGTTTGCAGGCTGCTCCCCAGTATTCTCCTGCTACTGTTGGGCCCCTGGCCTCCAGCCTGCTGCTGCTTCTCATAAGCAGTATCTGACTCTTTCTCCACTTCCTACTTCCCTTTGCTACTTCCTTTTGCTGCTCTCTAGGCATTGTGGAGTTCTCTCCTGGCAAGATGTTGAACTGAGTAACACAGAGCTAGTCAATCCCTTTCCCTCCAGCTGGTTCAGGGATGAGGGAAGGTACCAAATAATGAGTCAGCATGTTTATTACAGAATGTGAGAAAATATGGAGATTGTTACTGACACCCTCCTTCCCCTCTTCCTGCTCCATGTTTGTCCCATTCCCTTGTCACATCTCATCCTAAATTAGACTGTAAGCTCTTTAAGGCAGTAATAGTGTCTTTGTGTGTGTACAGCACCTAGCACAATGAGATCCTGATTCCAGCCAGACAGTGTGAGCACAACGGCAATATGCACAGTATTGCCAACCTGAAGAGATCAAAAATCATGAGTCAGACCCTCATTAGTTGAGGTTCCCCCTCCCAGCATGATTTTTTTTTACATCAAATTGGTTTTGGTCTCTTTTGACTTTAACTCCCCTCTAATCCTCTGCCAATGCGTGGGTGCTAATTCCAGGTTGAAAGGTCAGCTTTTAATGCACCACCTTCTCCAGGCTGCCAAGCAGAGACTCCATTTACTGTCTCCTCACCCCTAGGATGGGGGAAATGCCATCTATTTCCTATTACTGTCTTGACTTAGCAGCATCATTTCTCTTCCTCCTGCTGCTCTAGGACTTCTCGGCTTGGAACCCAGCAGCACCAATTCCCTTACCCCCTGCCTCCAGCTCCTCCAGAGCTCTCTCTCTGCTGTAGGGCCATATGTGAAGGCAGGGCTCAGTGGCAGGACAGGTCTGTGTCCTTAGCCCTGAGGCTCTCACACAGAGCTCCACCCAACCTTGAAAATCACAGGATCAGAGGAGCTTTTTGCATCATTGTGACAGCTCCTCCAGCAGGCAGCAAAATCCTTTGACTCGCAATCAAATCATGAGAGTTGGCAACACTACAATATTGTTTCTCCTGGCTGCTCAGAGGGCACTCTTTTCCCCCACCCCTTCCCGTAGGCTGGGGAGTTCCCCATATCTTGTACCCCTGTTCAGCAAAGTGCAACAAGTCCATTGACTCTAAGAACCCTATAAAGAAGGAGCAGAACTTTTCTCAGAGGGTTAAAGCCTATTAATACGTAGAATGAAAAAGAAGGTAAAATGCAATGGTGCTCAGGAGAACTAGTCATCCATAAACTGGCAGCTTGGCCAACTGTGGGGCAAGAAGCTAAGCTTTAGCCTCTGAAGCATGACAGAAAGTCAGATGTCACTTAACAGCGGAGTCCTGATATTGCAAGCTTAAGAGAAGTGGCACCATGGAGAGTGAAGGGGTAATAAATAAAATATTGCATCTCGGCAATGACTTCTTGAAGAGGCCTTTTGAGGACTCAAATTTGTGAACTCTGAAAGAAATTAGATGGGTCCATCTGAGGAAAATGGATCTTTCATTTCTTAGATCATGTTTTTATCCTTTGTTTGTTTCATTTGTCAGACAAGTATTGCATTGATACATAGTGAAGTTCTGAGACTTTTTCATTATTACAGTGCTGAATTGCTAAAGAGCAGTACATGTTAGTCATACAGTAAGAATGAGGACAGTTTTATCAATCACTCCATTCATGTGAGTGTAATCACTTTCCTGGTGTGTCCACTTACGTCTGTCTGCCTTGGGCCTGAATACTTTCTCTCTCATCAAACCTTCAAAACATTTTGCCCTCAAACCCTAAGTCCACCCTCTAATAAAAGATTAATGTTCCCCATTACTTATCTTTTTCTTGAGTAATTGTACAAGGCATAACATATCTGCAGCATGCTTTACAAGTAGCCCTTAATAGCCTCCAGCTCCTTTTCAGCTCTGTCCTTCTGGATTTTATTTGCACAAAGAAGTTTGGAGAGTCTGCATTTGTTGTCCTCATTTGCTTTCTGCTTCCTTCTATGTGCTTCAGCAGGGATAATTGCATGCTGAGCCATTATCATGGCATTGTGTTTGCGGTCAGTCTTTGTGGAAGATGTCAGAAAAGATTCTGAGGCAGTAATGTGCACTAAAACCTTCACAGGGCACATTTATTTTTATTTTGTCATCTTCCTTGGAAAATGTTAATAGAAGGCTAGTGGTGGGATAGTCCAGAACACAAAATTCTTTAACTGATTAGCTGAGTGCTGGGAGTCTGAAAAGGTCACTCATAATAATCCAGAGTATATTTTCTGTTTTGTTTCAAATTGAGTTTTGCACAGAACAGAGTGGTAACCTTTCTTTCTAAATGCCCAGCTCAGCATCTTTTGTGAAATTGCCAAGTTCTTCCTCACTTTTCCTTCATTTCTTACTAAGGGAAACTCCCATTGAAGTTACTTGGAGATTTTCATGAATATGAATTAAATGGAAACTGAATAAGGACTTCAAGATTGGGCCCCTGGTTGTCTTTTGAATTCTGCCTTTTAATTTTTTCTTAAAGGTGAACTGAAAAAAAACAACAAATAGATGTTTAGATTGTAATTACTAGCTATATGTGTATATATAGTGGGGGCAGAGTGGTCTCAGTCCATAAAGGGGGGTGGGCATCATGGACCCACACTGCACTGGGGCTCCCCATGTGCAGTTTGATAGGGGCCAGTCAAGGCCAAGGGAGGGGACAGAGGATCCGCTGTTTAGCACTTCAGGGCCTTCTTCCTTAGCACTCACGGCCAGGGCATATAAGTGGTATAGAGAGCCATTTTAGCCATTGGGCTTCAGTAGTCTTTGGGAAGGTAGGGGGGAGTAGATTACCTTTCCTCCTGCACCTGTGCATCTAGCTAGTGCCTACCCTAGCTATTTGGGTTGAGAATGAAGATTTGGCTGTAAGAGTAAATAAAAGAGGTAGGTCTTCTTGTCCCCTCCCTTAGCCTTGTCTGTTCCCTTACCTAAGGAGCCTGAGTCTAGTGTGGTCCATGCTTCTGGCCCCCCAGATCCCTTGTGGATTGAAACCACCCTGCTTCCCTGTAAAAGGGGACCTTGCATGGCAGTGGTAGCAGATTTTTGCCCTTGGTGAATAAATCAAGTGCAAATTTCAAATGGTCTTATATCTGCCACGATCTGATCAGTGTTTCTCCTATAAAAGCTGATGACCTCACTACCCCCTAAAACAGAGTAAGGGAGGCAGCATTCTGTTGTATCAGGTTCCAAATTGCTATATCCACACTACAGGTGCCCTAATCCTAACTCACCAATGAGTGAGATCCCCAAAGGCACTCAGGATAATGAGCCCCTCCTCCTTCTCCCCCCCCCAAAAGTTACCATCTGTCTCAAATAAAAATGTACGGCACACTGGTCTACTTGAGGAATGAACAGTGAGGAAGCACAGAGAGAGCCTTTTATTCATCTCTGTTAGAGCCCTTAGAGAGTTGTCTTTGTGAAAACCCAAATTCCCTTACACCACCACTGAAAAGGCAGAGAAAGGGCACTCAGATGATGAGACAACATGTGTTTTCTTATCAGTAAACATTTTCTTGGATCTGGCAGTTGAGCCCTTGCACTATTCCCTTGGTTTCTTCACTTTAGATAGTTTTCTCTAGGGCCCTCAACAGATAACTGTGTGATTGATATATACACACACAGACAAGTTAGTCATCTTTTAAAGGTTAATAATGTAACAATTTTAGCATGGCTTTTTAAAAAAGAAAATATCTCATCTACTCACTTTAGTATGAAGCTGTCAACCTGCAATATTTTATTTTAAAATATGATGCTATTTTGAGTTATAGAAGCCAAAGATTAGGAGGTAGAAGAGGATCTTGAGGATGAACCTTTGGCTCCTTAAAGATCAAATATTTGTGCACTTTGGCATAATGGAGAGTGACCAAACTGTATGTGGCCAAAGTGTGTTTAAATGAACAATACTGGATTCTGGAACTGAGCACAGCTGAGAGGGACAGCTTGAATGCGTTTAAAAGCTATCACATGGGTATCACATTGAAACCTTTTTTGAAAGCCCTGCAGGAGCGTAATGGTTACAGGAATGGTGAGCTCCCAGGGGAGGTATGCATAGAGGTACTGAACCTTTGTCTTTATTTTGTTCTTATAAGTGCTTAAGCAATGTTGTTTTACCCTTCTGCTGCCCTTCCTTCGAAGGTCATTCATGACTGACAGTCTGTAATGGAGCTAATTCTCATTTGGCTCTGCTCCATAATAAGCTGGCGGAAAATACTTTGGGAGTCTGGGACCAATTTGATAAAATTCTTCTAGTCCCTGTATGTGGTAAAAGCATCATGAAAATATTGCGGCTACACATGAAGCATTTATAACAACATAAAAGCATTAGAAAGTGTAGGGGCTGGCTGTTGCTGTATTGTAGCTGTGTTTATTTAAATACAAATTGAAACAGACTTTACATTTTCAGCCTTTATCAGCTGCTGGAGATTGGAATACTACTATTGGAATTGGAATTCCAATACTACTATTGCTATTGGAATACTACTTCATGCAGCTTTAGCTGCACATGTGCATTGTCTTTGGTAATGATCATGTACATCACTGTAGGACTAATCACAGACAATACAAAGATTTTAACATTTATGATGTGCTAAACTCTTTTGTCTGAGAGACACAATGTTGTTTACTGGATTTCTTTTCACGGATTGCCCATTATCCTGTTTCTATTAGCATGTGTTGGTGGCTGAAAATAAGGGGTTATCCCTTTGTTGAGGCTAATTATGTTAATAATGTTCTTCATTTTAAAACCTGCTTTCACAGAAAAAATGAACATTTTTATTATGGTCGGTAGTGCTGTGGTGTTCATACAGTTATACGTTGTTTGGCCAATTTGCTAATAATGTGCCTTATTTTATGTTGTATCTAACATAGTGGCTAAATGAGAGCACAGTTCTGGATGCTAATAATTACCTATACACAGATGGTAATGATGCTTCAAATTTAGGTATTACACAGTTTATGTTTATCTGATGCTCTTAGTTGACAGGCCATGAAAAATATGGGTATTTAGGGCCAGCAGCAGAATGGCCTAAACTACTGCCTCATTATTTAGGGACCTTTCATTCATCTAGTAAACTAAGTCTGGAAACAGTATAGAACAGAAAGTCTTTGTCTCAAGGTGAAGGTGATGTGCAACCAGAACACAAAGCATACAGTGTTCTCTGGTACCCTCTGACAGGCTGACTCGGGAAGGGTGCTGAAAGTAGATGTGAATCTACCTACTTAGCTTCAGTGATGGTTAGTACAGGTGTGGGAAAGAGAAGCAATCAAATTCAATGGCAAATTAATAATTTATTTAACATTTTTTCTTTCTTTTTTTTCACCCACCTTCCCTGCATTCATCTTGCCTATTTAGGTTGTAAGCTCTTTGGCCAAGAGCTGTCTCTTACTATATCTTTGCACAGTACCTATGGCAATAGGGCTGCGATTTTGGTTGGGTAGCTAGCAATTGCTGTAATATGAATAGTTAGCAAATGGATGAGCAGCATTAGGAACACCTCTTGCACCTACTGTCCCTACACCTGTTTAGGACAAGGGAACATTCACTTGAAAATACAATACACCTCCATGTTCAGAAATAGAAAGAAATAAGTTTACTTATCTTGTTTTTGTTTATTTTTTTCTAGATTTATCTTACTAGAAAGCACAGACTTGTAATATTACAATACATGATATATTAGAAATCCATATGCTAAATTTAAGTAGTCATTGACTGTTTAGCTTTCAAATGTAATTGCTGAGAAACTCTCTGAAAATGGATATAACCTTTATGAAATAACTGCAACATGAGTCTTTCAATAATGAATGAATTACATATGGATGCATCAAGTAGAATAACAAATGTACCCTACATAAAAGTAGGATGTCCATAAATCATTTATGACATCCCTGCTTTTCAGTTCTTGGCTTTTTGATTCTAAATTGAAAGCCAGGGTGGATATTAGAAAAAGTGAGTCTGGTAGTCTGATATCAGGCAACTTTCATTTAAGCACTAATTAATTTTAGACAGCTGTGGGTGCAGTGTACTAAAAATACATGCAAAGCATTGCTAGTTTAGTTGTGGACTTTTATTTTCGTTATTGTCTTCATCCAGTCAATGAAAAATTATTCACATAACAGATATTGTGGTAGGATATCAGTTTTAGTGAGCAAAATGCTGTATAACAAAAGAGCTTCCCAATATTTCATGTAGGGTAATAAAAATAACAATTACTATTATGATCAGTTTTTGTTTTTAAAATAGAGATGTGGAAGAGTGAAGATAACCACCTGTGTTTATGCGGATCAGACCCAATCATCAAAATGGTTTCCTGGCCTTAAAATCTATGAAGTAGAAATGGGTGAATGGTGGGGTGGGCGGGATGTGCGCACACACAAAAGGAAGAAAAGCAAACCTTGTTTTAGCTTTTAAACAAACTCACTACTTAACTGTTTACCTTCTTTGAATCTCAGTCCATTGGGAGGAATAACCAAAACAGTGAATTTTGTGCAAATATTGTAGAATAATCACAAAGCAAACCATGATGAATTTGTAATCACAAATATTTTTCATGGGAAGTTTGATTCTGGACATTTCACTCCACCAATCAGGGATTAGAAACATTATCAATAGGGCCCTACAAAATTCATGGCCCTGAAAAATGTGTCATGGATCGTGAAATCTGGGTCCCCCCGCCCCAAGGGGAAATCTGGTCTTTTGTGTGCTTTTACCCTATACTATACAGATTTCACGGGGGAGACCAGCGTTTCTCAAACTGGGGGTCCTGACCCAAAAGGGAATTGCAGAGGGCTGTCGCAAGATTATTTTAGCGGGGGTCACAGTATTGCCACCCTTATTTCTGTGCTGCCTTCAGAGCTGGGCAGCCGGAGAGTGGCGGCTGGTGGCCAGGTGCCCAGCTCTGAAGCCAGCAGCAGCAGAGAAATAAGGGTGGCAATACCATACCATGTCACCCTTACTTCTGTGTTGCTGCCTTCAGCCTGCTCTGTAGGCAGCAGCGCAGAAGTAAGGGTGGCAATTCTGTACCATGCCATCCTGACTTCTACACTGCTGCTGGCGACGGCTTTGCCTTCAGAGCTGGGCTCCCAGCCAGCAGCCACCACTCTCCAGCTGCCCAGACCTGAAGGCAGAGCAGAAATAAGGGTGGCAATACCGTGACCCCCTCTAAAATAACCTTGTGACCCCCCGCAACTCCTTTTTGGGTCAGGACCCCTACAATTACAACACTATGAAATTTCAGATTTAAATAGTTGAAATCATTGAATTTATGATTTTTAAAATCCTCGGACTGTGAAATTGACCAAAATGGACCATGAATTTGGTAGGGCCCTAATTATCAAGCTAGTGGAAACAATTCAAATTTGGAATATTCAAAGCAATAGCCAAACTAAATAGTTTATTGAGGTGTTTCCATAAAATTTTTAGACGGTTTTTGAACAAACAAATTAATTGGTGGATATTGTTATCTGTTTGCAGATAACTTATAAAAAAATAAAAGGTTAAGTTTGCCAAACATATTATTCTATATGAATAGTATACTCTGCTATAGTTATTCCAATAAGACCTTTTATATGTATAGAATACAATGACATTTTTTTGTTAAATGTAAAATAATGAAAGAGAGGAATCCACAGTACCTCTGGTACTCTAAGTACACAGCTCTTTGACCTTTGGAAAAGCATATTTTTACAACATTTAGTATCTGCTACTTAACTTGAAAAGAACATCAAACCTGTCCTGGCCTCAGTAATTTATTCTGTGTCACCAATCCTACTTACCTTTGGCCAGATATGATTGTCCGAGTTTGGCAAAGACTTATTTTTCTCTGTCTTTATTTACTTTGTAATTTTTCTTTCTATCCATTGCTTTTCTGTTCTAGGGGATTCCATCTTTGACTTCTCATTGTCTGTTTGGCCATATTATTACTACTGTAGTTTCTTCAGTTTTGAAGATGCCCTTAACTCGCGGGTGGGCAAACTACAGCCCGTGGGCCGTGTCTGACCCATCAGACCTTTTAATCTAGCTCTCAAGCTCCCTCCAGGGAATGGGGTCAGGGGCTTGCCCCGCTCTGGCGCTCCAGCCGGAGAGCGGGGTCGGGGGCTTGCCCCACTCTACACAGCTCCCAGAAGCAGAGGCATGTCCCCCCTCCGGCTCCGGCACATAGGGGCAGCCAGGGGGCTCTGCACGCTGCCCTTGCCCGAAGTGCTGGCTCTGCCACTCCCATTGGCCGGGAGCTGTGGGGGCAGTGCCTGCAGACGGAGCAGCATGCAGAGCTGCCTGGCCAGCGCCATGCCTCTGCATAGGAGCTGGAGAGGGGACATGCCGCTGCTTCTGGGAGCTGTGGGAGCAGCGCCGGTGGATGGGGCAGCATGCAGAGCTGCCTGACTGCCCCTCCACGTAGGAGCTGGAGGGGGGACATGCTGCTGCTTCTGGGAGCTGCTTGAGATAAGCACTGCCTGGAGCACCCTCCTGCACCCCAAACCCCTCATGCCCAGCCCCACCCCAGAGCCCTTATCTCCTGCACCCCAATCCCCTGACCCAGCCTGGAGCCCCCTCCTGCACCCTGAACTCCTCATTTCCGGCCCCACATCCCAACCCCCATTTTTGTGAGCATTCATGGCCTGCCATACAATTTCCATAGCCAGATGTGGCTCTCAAGCCAAAAAGTTTGCCTGAAGTGCATTAACTGAAGGGAGGTTTTAGGGCTTGTCTACACAGCGAGGTAATGTGCTCTGTAGGGGTGTGATTTCTAAAGTACACCAACATGTTGTGCATTAATTGGTCTGGGGAGACCCTACTAGTGTGCACTATAGATTCCTTAGTACACTCAGACATAGTACAGTTTGAAACAGCACTACGTTAAAGTGCACCGGCAGAGTATACACCTGACTATGAGCAACTTGTTAGTGCATTTTAAAAATTACACCCACATAGAGCACATTACCTGACCATGTAGACATGCCCTTGTCTGGTTCTTCTGGACAGTAACTTGTTCTCTTGGCTTTCCTTCTTTGCATATATAATTGAGATCCAGGATCTCTTAAGACCTTCACCAGGAATAAATTTTACTTCCCTTCTGCTCTGTCCTTGGCTCTTTCTTTCCTCTCCATCTATCTTATCTCTAGGAGATCTCATTGCTAAGTTCTCTCTTTAAATCATTTTTGGCAGACTACATGCAACTCTACATTTCCTTTGTTGTTCTCTCATTTCTCTGTTTACAACCGCTCCACTTGGTTTAATTGCCAATTTCTGAGGAGACCATCATGTCCTCCTAATGATTGGGTTCTGCACTGCAAGTAAGAGTCTGGACTTGAGGGTAGAGCTGGCTGGAAAACAAGAACTTCATTTTATGAAAAGTTTCAAGGCTTCAAAACTTGGTTTTGCTTCATGTCACAGTGAAACCAAGACCTTTGAAATTTTTCATGAAAAAATGAGACAGATACCCACACCAGAATAGTCAATAGCCTTATGGTTAGGGCACTCACTGGAAATGTGGGAGATCTTGGTTCAAGTCTCTTCTCTGAATCCCTGCTTGCACATGTGCTCTGTCTCTGCTTTGGACCATAAATGCTGGACCTGAAAATCCTGCCCAGCATAAGGTAAGGGTCCAGCTACACTCCATGGCACAGTGCTTCCCTAACCCATAGAACTTTATTGGTTAAAATATTACTTTATCTCTCTGCAGTGTGGAAGTCCTCCCCAACCCAGAAGGAATTACTGTCCGGTTCATGGGTTTAGCCCACGTACATAGCCCAAAATATATTGTACTGTGCTATATCTAATGGGGACGGTAAGGGAGAAAGTTACCTACTCAGTAGCTAATACCAGAGTGACTATCTAGGCTGACAGGCAGTGAGTGAAACTGAAGCGTGGTGTATCTAGCCCACTCTCATGTTCTCTGTTTAGATAGCTCACTTATTCATCCAAGGAAAATCTTTTAAAAATCCTCCACGTATAATGGGTAGTCATTTTAGTCAAGCATTAATGTCAACCAGACAATAGTTTCAGCCAGACTTGCACTAAATTGCTTCTGCATTGTTCATTCTTTCTTGCATTATACTTTCTACTGGGACTTATGCTATTATATTACTGATGTGAAGTCACGTGAAATTTGAGAATTAAAGTCCTATTTGACATGCCTTATTTTGCCCACTGTAAAAACTGCATTTCTCTATATTTAAGCAGAGGTGTAATGCATTCAGGGGCACTTTGACATAACTTTGAAATGCTATTGCTTTCCATTCTTTTTTGCCCATTGCCACTCACTCAAAGCATTTACCCTAACTCATGCCACCCTCTCCTCTTCCCCCTCTGCCCCCTTCCACATCCCGTCTAGCTTTGCTAGAATTCCTCACCTCCAGAACTCTCACCCCCAAATCCCTAGTGGTGGATTTGTTCCTTTCCCCATTCTTTTCCCCCATGAGCCTGGTGACTCTGAATGTTAACTTACCTCCCCTCTCCTACCCACACTCCCTCTGAAGCTCATTACAAAACCTAAACTTAATTTCCCCAATACTAATTTCTCCCTACTGTTACTCACGCCTTCTTTTCAACTGTCTGTAATGGGCCACTCGCTTACCAGTTCGAAAGATATTTTTCCTCCCTTGGTATCCTGCTGTTAATTGATTTATCTCGTTAGACTGACCTCACAGTTGGTAAAGCAACCCCCATCCTTTCATGTATTTATACCTGCTCCTGTATTTTCACTCCATGCATCTGATGAAGTGAGTTCTAACTCACGAAAGCTTATGCCCAAATAAATTTGTTAGTCTCTAAGGTGCCACAAGGACTCCTATGTAAAGGCTTTCTTAAATTTGAGCTGTTGTGTAGGTTAGAATTTTACACTTGAATTAATTTCAAGAAAGAAACTTTTTTCTTTAAATATATAGGGGGAAAAAAGTTTAATAATACCAGTTTCATCCACCAGATGTCCCTGTACTCACAAACCGTATGATAGTTTTTATGCAATCACCTAATTGCTTTTTAAAAGGAAATTTACACTCCAGCTGTACACTTACAGTACCTGTGTTAACCACTGCATTCCCAGACCAAACCCTTTGTTAAATATAAGTAAGGCTGTGAATAGATAAGAGTTTCTAATAATATTGTTTTAACGTAAGTTGTAGTTATACAAATACATTTGGAACTGTGAATTCCCTAAATCAGACTGAACTTTGACCTTGTATCAAATATGCCTCCATCTATTCATTAATCACCTCCTTAAATCAAAGTTATTCTAGTACTTTATCCCAGTGGCTCTCAATCTTTCCAGACTATTGTACCTCTTTCAGGAGTTTGATTTGTCTTGTGTACCCCCAACTTTCACCTCACTTTAAAACTACTCGATTAAAAAATCAGACATAAAAATACAAAAGTGTCAGAGCATACTATTACTGAAAAATTGCTCACTTTCTCATTTTTATCATATAATTATAAAATAAATCAACTGGAATATAAATATTGTACTTAAACATTTCAATGTATAGTATATAGAGCAGTATAAACAAGTCATTGTATGTATGAAATTTTAGTTTGTACTAACTTTGCTAGTGCTTTTTATGTAGCCTGTTGTAAAAGTAGGCAAATATCTAGATTGGTTGATATACCCCCTGGAAGACCTCTGAGTACCCCCAGGAGTACATGTACTCCTGGTTGGGAACCACTGCTTTATGGGTTGTGTGTGTACGTGCCTCGGTTCTGGCATGGCCCTGTACCAGTGCTACAGGGCAGTGTGGATGGGAGCAAGGGGCATGTACCAGGTCACAGGTATCCATAGTCCTCCAAGGCCATTCCCATAATGCAGGTGATACATTTGCTGCTTGACCTTTACCCAAAGGTAAAAAGTCCATGATCCCTCATTGCCAGTGGCAGTAGCAAACTGCACTGAGCACTTCAGATCACTTTTCTTCCATGAACTATATTGATCAGTACAGGCAATCCCGGCTCATGTTCCAAAAGCTGCCACCTCGTCTCTGGAGTACACTTATGTACTGATCAGGGTGTGGTCAGACTGCACCATCCTCCATGACTTCACCTGGATCGGAAGGAACATATCTGTACCGGGGGAGTGGCAGTGCGCTTCGGGGAAGCCCTAATCAGCTCCTGCCATTCCAGCCCCAATCAGGGGAAATGGGTTGGAGCTGGGCTACTAGCTCGGACTAGCCTGGAACTGGCCACACCAGCCAGCCTTGTTAACAGGGGCTAAAAGCTTCAGAGGGAGTGGGGGCAGACACCAAGAGTGGAGAGTAGGCTTAGAAGGAGCCAGGAGTGTGTTATCTTGTTGCCACTAAGGCCTGTGCTAGGCCAAACCTGTAAATAATTGAAGCTTGGTGGTGGGGACCGGACACAGGAATAAAGAGCACGGGTGTTGCACCAGCATGAAGTGGTCCTGATGCATTGGGGAGCGGGTCCAGGAGGTGGAACCCAGCAGGGTGCAGTGAGCACCCCATTGTACATGGCATTTCACAAGGGCTGGGGGAGGCTGTGTTCACCAGACTCCAAGCCAGTGCTGGGAGTGCATGAAGCACCTCAGCCTCCTGTATCAAAGGCTGAAGGACTCCAACAATCACTCCGGGAGGGGACTTAGCACATGTCCATGCTACAATGAGTTGGACCAGGTGCTCTCAAGGGCAGTGAGTACAGAGCCTGAAGTGACTCTCAGTCCCTTCCTCAACCCTGCTAGCCTCCTCATACAGCAAGATACTGCTGTAAATCAATTACTGTATTGAAATCCTGTGAACTGCTGTAAAGTGTTTAATGGAAGCTGTAACAGAATATTAATGAGCAGTTACTGTGCCCCTGGATGTCTGCATTTCTCAGCCAGCACTCTGTCAGCAACAGTCCCTAGGCCACATGGACAGAGGGGAAAGGGAGGGGGCAGGTTCTAAAAGGGTTGATGGGGAAAGAACAGTTTTATGACACTTGTGCAAAGACCAAAGACCCAACACCACCTCTGCCCCTTTTTTCCTTTCCCTTGCGAATGGTAGCCACAGGGGCGGGGGCCATTGGTGGCTTGTGTGCAGGTAGATCAGGTGTTGATCTTGAAGGCATGATAAATTACCGTAGGATCTGATTGTTGGCAGACCAGGTGCCAGCTCATTCCTAGGCCTCACTGAACACGGATGAATACATAGCTGGAGTCAGTCTGGCTCACCTGTATGTTAGTATTGTTAGTGTAGGTACTAGACTTATCAAAATTTGTTTAGTGTTTAAACTTTATGAAATGTTTGTAAATTGCTGCATGGAGGGAAAAAAGTCTTTCTTGATTTCTCCCCCCAGCTATGAAGAGATGTGCATGTGAACTCATCCCATCAGCTTGAACTCTGGGGGGAAGGGAATAAAAATCCCTGAAGAAGAAGAAAATGTATCTCTATGCTGCTTGGATTTTGGGAGGGCAAGATTTCTAAACATAGCAATGGATCTCCACCTGCTTAGTCTGGATTAGTGCTAAAGGACATATAGAACTTGCATATTGCAGCAGCTTCTATCACCTTTTGGAACATAAGAATGTAACATATTTGTGGGTGTGTATGTTAACTGGCTTTAACCTTGTAAATAATTCTCATTTCCTTTTCCTAGCTAATAAATCTTTAGATCCTTTATTATAGGAGAGGCTACAAACGTTGTCTTTGTGAGATCTAAGGTGCAATTGACCTCAGGTAAGTGACTGGTTCTTTGGGAAAAGGAGTAACCTGAATCTTGTTGTGATCTTTGGAGTAAGGATCCATCTGACACAAAAGTAGGCTTACCTGGGTGACAAAATGGATTGGAGTATCCAAGGACACTGCCAGTGAATCCATGTTAACACTGTTATAGTGGTTGAGTGGTATACTTGATGATTGGTTGGAGAAATCTAAGTATAGAACTCACAACCAATTCAGGGTTTGTGCCCTGCTTCTAAGCAGTCTGCCCTGAGGTTGGTATTTGTACTCTTGAGCCACTGCAGGAGAGCTTGACACCTGCCTAGGTCTAGGAAGGGAAAGAGCCATTTGTCTGTCTGAAGAACATCGTAGCAGACCATTCTCCCTTTGACCATTTCAAATGTTTACTACTGTTCCCAATCCCTGGTGTTCAGTCTTTCCCCATAGTGAGCCACTCTGCAGAAGCCAGGAGAAGAGTGGGTGGGTGAAGCATCAGCTCCAGTGGTTGTACAAACATAATTCTGTGTCCCTTAGCAGTGGAAGGGTGACAGGTTGCGGTGTTAATCCAAAAGTTCAGGGAAGAAAATACACTTGCCGTGTGACTCTTTTCTCCCCCTCTCCTTTCCCATGCTGTTCTCGGACACGGGCTGGACTTTCTGAGGCAAGAGAGACTAGTGAGTGGGTGGACATTCTGTGTGGTTCTCTGTTCCTCTTCCATGGGAACTGGCTGCTATCTTAGAATTGCCTTCCTGTGCTGGAAGCCTAATTCAGCAAACATTTGACACAGCAGAAATTCAAGCTGGTTATTCAAGTTTAATGGCAGGGCAATGTGCTTTGTAGCTCACCAAGACGCTTTCACTCAACAATATGTAGACCATTAGCAGAAACATTTTTGGCGTAAGTGGATGGGTGTCCTCCATAGGACTGGAAAGACACCCCTCTTTTGCATTCTGGTGCCTTGCTCTCAGCTATGTTCTCCAAATGATGGCCAGCCTTTAAAGAAGAAATAGGTAACTAGAAATGTAATTCCTGAAAGGAACTGAACCGCACCCCAACCAGCCCTTTGATGCACTATAAACAGTGGAACATTTTAACAAAGCTGATGCAAGTATCTTACCATTTTTACCTCCTGGGCTGCAAAAGCAGCCTGAAGGAAGGAGGCTATAACAGCATCATTCCTGGGATGCTAAAATGTATCAATACTGTGGCCTTTGGCAGTACAATTGCATTGTGGGGGGAGATTTTAGATTCCTTCCAAGAAGAAATGAAATATGTGGGGACTATAAGGGCACAGCTACACCATGATAGCTATGTCGACGGAATGCTTTGACTTGCCAGGACCTTCCAATGCCAATAGGGAACCCATTCCACCAGGAGGGGCAGAAGCAGCACCTCAGAGGCAGATGAAGGATCTGCTTGTCAGCACAGAAAACAGTGAAGAGCAGTTAAAGTTACTTAGGGAAACGGAGGATTGCGATCTGAGGGAGGAGACACCGATGAACTGGTTCATGAAATGGGACTATGCCCAGAGGGAATGGGACCATGCAGTCACTGGTACAATGGCTGGCTGAACACTTTTGGGGCCCACCCACTACTTCTCCTCTCTAGGAACCAGCAGCACCTCTTGTTCCTCATCCAACTGCTGCTCCTCCTCCAGATACCCAAGCGGCTACTGAGGCAGTGAATTACACACAGACACACACCTTGCCAGGGTGAAGTGTGTTGGATGCCCAGCGCAACCTCCCTTCATTGACATTCCAACCCCTCACAGAGGAAAACCCTAGAGTATGCAGAAGGGGAACAATGAGCCTGATCCAGTCCCTGTATCCCAGCCTGTATTTGACCACAAACTCTCATGTTCTCATTTGGTTGTCTCCCCCCCCTCCCCCGCCCAATATTCTGCAGCCAATCCCCCCTTGTCAGGGCAAGGGGGAGGAGAAGAGCAGGGAAACATGGCCACAGACAATACTGTTTGCCCACCTCTCAGGGAATTTGACTGGGTTTTTTATTCATTTGTTTCTGTTACAACAAACAGAGCTAAAATAGTTTGTATGTCTAGATGTAAAAGCTACTGTTCATGTCACTTATGTGTACATCCTGCTTTCCAAGACAGATCAGCAGGATGTTTCCCACATGTTTGGGATGGGTCAGCAGTATGCACAGTACAACTGTGATTTCTGTAAATGAGGTGCCAAAGAAATGCAATAAGTTTTGTCCCTTCCCCCACCCAAGAATTTCCTACTGTCAAGGAGCAAAATAACAGTGTTCATGATAATGATTTAAGCTCTGAAATAACTATTGCTGTCCAAAGCACAGAATGAAAAACCAAGGAGAAGTTTTGTTAATATTTAAGTGACAATACAGACAAAAGAAATAAAACTAACTTCCCAAAGAAGATATCTGACACTGAACAGTGCTTTCTTGACCCCCACCAAACAGTCAGCACCTGCAACTCATGTACTCATGTACAATACCTGACAAGTGTTTGTGGACAACGGTGTCAGAAAACATTGTGAAGAAGGAATGTTTGACATCTGTACCAAAACCTTAAAGAACTGTTTTTAAGTTACCTTTAACTATGCTTAAGTGCTCCCCAAAAAGCACCCTGAAACAGAGCTGCTAACTTGCAACAAACACATTGCTTAATGATGGCATGAAAGTGCATACACACTCTGCACAGCACAAACCCAAAGGTGTTAACTTTGAGGACCCTTTCAGTTAGTACATTGTCAGCTGCAGGCGATCAAAACTCACCAAGGCATGTCACAACACAAGTCTTTGATAATGCTCCATTGGGCTTTTCCAGCAGCACCATAGTGTCACAATAGTGTTCCTTGGCACAATCCCAAGTTATCTTCCAGCTCCACACTGATCTGCAATATTGCATCATGAATTTCCTTTGCCCACCAGGAGCAGTGTGCACATGGGTGGGATCTGGTTGCCTATATAGGCGTTGAACACCAGATCTGTCCTGTGCCTACTCACTCTGGAAGTATTCCCCTTTAGCCTCACATATGTTTTGCAAGGCATAGCATGCCATGATAATGCAAACCCTGTTGGCTATGCTGGCATCCTGATAGGTCCATAGGCATCACCAACAATGATGATTTTTTTAGATACCCAAAGGTACACTCCACCATCATTCTGCAGCTACTCAGTCGATAGTTGAATTCCCTTTTCCTGGGGTTAGCAACGTCGGGGTACAGCTTTGAGCCATGTGAGGAGTAGGTAGGTGAGGTCCCCTAAAATAACTGTGAGGAGCAATCCATGTCATTTCTGGGGAATAAATTCCCTTCTCCCCCGCTGCAGTAAAATCCATCTCCTGAGTGCCCTGGCATTATGGACCTTTCCTGTGTGTCCAGTGTTGGTGTTCATGAACTGACCACTCTGGTCCACTAAGCCTTGGAGAATGAGCAAATAGTAACCTCTCTGTTTCATGTATTCCTTGCCCCCTTTCAGTGGGCAAAGTGTTGGGATGTATGTTCTGTTGATAGCCCCTGCACAGTTCAGCAACCCCATCCTCTGAAATCCCATTATAATTTCAAGGACTTGGATTATGGCAACCACTCATAGATAGATCGATTGCAGTACTAATAGCATAGCAAACCTGTACAGCCACAACTGTTGACTTCCCAACCTGGAACTGCTTTGCATCTGACTGGGAGCTGTCAGGTGTAGCCACTTCCAAAGGGTAATAGCCACCTGCTTCTGTACTGTTTGGAAAACAATTGGTCTGGCACTGAACGGTTGCTGCAAGCTGCTTGCACAACTCCATGAAGGTCTGCGTCTTCATTTGGAAGTCCTTCAGGCACTGGTCATCATCCCAGGTTTCCAAGACAATGTGGTCCCACCACACCATGCAGGTTCTCTGGGACCAGAAGCAGTGGTCCACCCATGGGCATAATATTCCAATTTCAGCACTCAATATGGGATCCCAGTGGATTTTCATTTGCCCTTTCAGTCACTTGTCTTTAGTGTCTCAAATTTTTCTGGCCCCATTCCATCCAGTATCCAGTGCATTGGTCCCATGAGCAGTAGCAGGAGCACAATCCCATCATCATGGACTTGCTCCGTGTTTTCAATGCATATTGAAGAAGGGAGAGACGATTGGGAGCTGTCATTGAGGGAAGCAGTGGGGACAAAAGATCTATCTGGCTTTAAGATTAAACTCAATAAGTTTATGGAGGAGATGGTATGATGGGATAACATGATTTTGGTAATTAAATATTCATGGTAAATAGGCCTAATGGCCTGTGATGGGATGTTAGATGGGGTGGGATCTGAGTTACCCAGGAAAGAATTTTCTGCGGTATCTGGCAGGTGAATCTTGCCCATATGCTCAGGGTTTAGCTGATTGCCATATTTAGGGTCAGGAAGGAATTTTCCTCCAGGGCAGATTGGAAGAGGCCCTGGAGGTTTTTCGCCTTCCTCTGTAGCATGGGGCACGGGTCACTTGCTGGAGGATTCTCTGCTCCTTGAAGTCTTTAAACCACGATTTGAGGACTTCAATAGCTCAGACATAGGTTAGAGGTTTTTCGCAGGAGAGGGTGGGTGAAATTCTGTGGCCTGCGTTGTGCAGGAGGTCAGACTAGATGATCATAATGGTCCCTTTTGACCTTAGTATCTATGAATCTATGAATCACCATATGTGTGAAGGTGGCATACAATACCAGCAACACATAGCAAAGTGATTCCCGAAGCATCTCCTGAGATGCAAAGGACTCTGGGATACTATCCCTGAAATGGTAGCACTACTGTTGCACACCAAAAAGGGGCAGTGTGGGCATAGATATATCTCTGTGCATGGCGTTCTGTGTGTTCTCATGAGACAAATGCAATAAACACAAGGTCCAATTTCACAAGTACTTACCACCTGCTAGTAGTGCAAACTTCTGTTGACAGATCAGACTTGATGGTGATAACATGATAATTATCATTGTTTAACATTTATATCGTTAGTGTGTGTCTATGAACCTGATCCTGGAAATGTATGTGAGGAAATTTTCTCATCTGAATACATTTGCAGGATTGGTCCCAAAGATATATATGGATTAATCCTTCAGAACGTGTTTTTCTGAATAAGATTACAGGATTGTGCTGTATAAATACTACAGTCTTGAGCCAATAAAGTGAAATTAGTGGGAGTTGAGGGTGCTGAGTATATTGTGAGACTGAGCCCTTGGCAGTATTTTTTAAATTTTTTTGAACTAATTGTTCTGGTCCAACAAATAAACATCTCTCCTAATTTGCAGAAACGAAAGCACTCTGGAAAACCAGACATCTCTATCTTCCTTGGAATATGTGAACATGCTTAGAGTTTATCTGTCGTAGATTTAGATCTGAACTAAAAAAAGGATTTTCAATAGCAATCACTGCCTATCTGTCTATTGAACGTGTGCGTTTGTGTGTGGGTGAAACAGTTGCTAAATGTTATGTTGCATGTAAACTTTGATTTTTAACATTCTAGTTGTAAAGTTGTTTTCCTCTCCAGGAGTCAGCTGGGCAAGAGAGACAGCACTGGGTCATAAAGTGATGAAAGGAAGTGTTAGCTGCAAAGGCACAGTAGAAGAAGCTGTGAATAATTTTTGAAGGTATAAGTAGTGCATTAGGTGGTGGCCTCCGAGTTCTAGTTTGTATAATAATACAGAAGTCATGTAATTTTTAAACAAGCTTCTTTGGCACTAAATTTTTTAAAAACTTTAAGGTGGTTTGAATTCATGATATGCATCAATATTGATATAAAGGAGCTTTTAGGGAAAGTAGGGTTTAATGGAGAGAAAAGCTTTCACATTAGTTTGTTTTAGTGTCATAGTGAGAACTAAATTTAATTTCAATCCAGTGAGCTAATTATATATTTTAATCCTGTTATCTTATTTGCAGCTTCCTGGATTATCTCTAGCTCTGTAATCTCATAAAGTGCCATGTTTCTTAAACTGTATGCATGCATCGGGGAAAGCCATTGGCAGGAAAAGAGAGAGAGACTGCAAAAATTCATTCACAAACTTTTGTAATTTGAAAGTAGTAGTACGCAGCTACATATACATCCTGTAATGAAGTGTGATTATGTAAGTACTTGTAATTTTGAATACGCTTTTTTGTTTAAATATAAAAAGGCATTCTAAGAGCCAAGGAGTTGCTTAGCATTATGTTCAGTAGTACAGAACTAACTCTGCTGTGGGCATATTTGCATTGGAATTGCAGTATATAGCATTTTGCACTGAATGGCAAATAGGCAAATACCTCAGAAGGATGCATGGTTAACTGTTCTATTCTGCAGGTACCTGCAAATACCCCCATTGTAGCTTGTACTGTTCATGGAGGCCCATTAGATTAGGAGAGCAACTAATTATTCCAATAAAAAAAATGTGGTCAGTTATGTTGAACTGAAATGTTAAAGTAACTGTTCTCATCTTACACAGTGAATACCATGTATCAGAGGGGTAGCCGTGTTAGTCTGGATCTGTAAAAGCGGCAAAGAGTCCTGCATCCAATGAAGTGCGTATTCACCCATGAAAGCTTCTGCTCCAATACGTTTTTTAGTCTATAAGGTGCCAGAGGACTCTTTGCGAGTGAATACCATGTAAACACAAATCACCCTCAGTTGATTCAACAATGGCCTTTTCTTGACAACTTGCTTATATAACTAATCTTTTACAGCAGTTAAAAAGCCCAGTGCAGTGACTTAACTGATGAGAATTACTCCCAGTGACACTGAGGTTGACACCGGGTTTTTTTTTAATCAAGCAGAGGTTTATGATGAGAGATAACAGTGGGTTCACAGTAACAGAAAAGAGGAACTAGTTTAAATAACAATTTACATGCATATTTATTCAATTATAGCCTGGAAAAATGGGTGAATAATTTAATGTCTGAATGTTGGGCTACCCATAGGTTGTATACAGGGGGAAATATTCAGAAAGAATATTCTCAAAGAAAAGGCCAACATTTCTTGGATAAATTATTCACAATGAATAATTTGACCATCTTCACTAATTAATGCTATATGTGCATGCCTATAAATGCTCATGTTAAACAAATGGGGATTAGATCCTGTGGTGCATGGAAAACATTGCCACAAGTCGTAGGCCCAATGCTGGGGCACAACATAGTCCAGTTCCAAAGTCTAGCCAGTGCCTAGTTTATCTCCATGGGAATCCATTCAGGCACTGGGGGCTCATGTGCCTGCCTCTGATTGAAAGATTGCAGCCTAAGGGTCGAATCATGCAAGCATTCATTTTCAGTGAGTTATCCTTATGTAAATAGTTCCACAGAAGCAAAAATAAAAATAAAAATAAAATCGTTGTTGGCATGTTTATAGAAAGGAAGAGAAACTGAAGTCACAGGTGATTCCAACATGCATCTCGTTGCAGGACTGGGGCCTTAACATGTATAAAAATGAAAGTTGCAAGCTAGCAAGGCTGCAAGTGGATCAGTAATGTAAGATGAAGCCTGTCAATAGCTTTTAAATCGGTGTTTCTTGTTTTACTCTGATTGTGGTAGCCCACTTGCAGTTCTCATCCATGAACACCCTACCTTTAAACTTACAGATTTTTGTAAACAGGGGATGGAGGAAGTTACGTATTTCTGGACAATGGATAGAGCTGTATTTGAAGCCCATCATAGGTTGACCTACCTTTCTGCTGGCTTAATGTGGAGCTAACTTCCACAGTCCCCAGATCACTACAGCTAGATAGAACTTTATATTAATAACACCCCCCTTCATTTGGCATCTAGCACTATCTTTCCTCCTGTAAGGGTTAACAGCACTGAAGAGATCCTTTTCTGAGGGCAAACCTAACATCTACTGCTTCGTGCACACAGAAATGTTAATTTGTTTACATTTGGTATTGCTTCATCAGTGACAACCTAGATTAATTCTATTCAATAGCGGGGTGGTATTTCAGACCATTTAAGCATTCATTTTACAAATCAGTGGTTGGAAGAAGATGCTTACAAAATGGGAAAGACTGAGGCTATAATTTGGCATATTAGTAACCTTTTTTGGTAACTTAACATTTGGACAGCAATCAAGGAGAAAGAGAGGTACTATATGTTTGCAATAAGCAGAGAACCAGAAGAATCTTTCTTTTATCAATATAGATGAAATGAACTAATGATATTTTCCTGGCTCTCCCGTTATTTTTCTGTTTTTACGTTCTGTGAGTTGCCATACCATATAGAAAACTCTAAAGAAACCAAATAAAGTGTCTGTGCCTAATCTTGCAACCCTTTCTTAGGCTAAACTCCCATATATTTTGATTGCTCAACAAGCAGGCCCTTTAAGCTACATGCTCCCTACTTCTGCATGTCGTGGAGAAGAGCAAAATGTGCCAGAAGCGCCCACTGACCAGTGTAAAGCTGGGAGCTGTGACTCAGTTGCATACTTTGCCGATCCCAGGCATCAAGGGGCCCTCTCTGACTCAGCTCTGTGTAGCTGGAAGGAGTTGAGGGAAGAGTTGTGTTTGGAAGGAGGCGGACCAGGGGAGCAGCTGCTCTCTGGAGCCTGCACCAGATGAATTTTTAAATACAAATCTCTTCTGAAGTTACAGTTTACAATAAATTACAATCTGTTCAAGTGTGCCTAAAGGGATCACCCTGCTGATGGCCATCTGAGCCATTTTGACCGGAAAAGGTAGGCTGAATAGACTGGAATGGAGAGGCAGAGATGGGATGAGTGCCTTGAAAATCCAATACCTCCATGCCGTTACAGGCTGGCCCAAACTCTAGATCCTGAGGAGATCATGTCAATTTGACTAACTCCTGGAATATTGGGGCATATCGCCCACAGGAGGCGGGACTTGTGACCCTACAGCCCCTTCCCTGCAAGCTGTTCTGCACGGTGTGCTGAACCCCATTGGCTTCAAAGAAGTTCCGTGTAGGTGCAGACATAAAAAACAGCTTGATGTATCAGGGCCAAGGTTTGTAAAGGGCTTTGAAGATGTAACATGCTGTCTAAATGCTAAACAGCATTATGTTGTTAAAAATGATGATTTTAAAGAGGCAAATGCATTTTAATTCTCTAAAATTTATTAAACATTAAAAGACAGAACAAAATTCTGTTCAGATATGTCAGCATAAATGAAAATAACGTACAGTGGAAGTTGTTTCTTCATTTGTGCTTTATGAGCACTAAGTATATTTTGCATTTGTAGGGTTACTGGTTTTGTAGAGGAGGATTTGTTAATTATTAGTTGTGACACTAACATCTGAGACTGGTATATATATCATTTATAAAGCACAATCAACAAAAATCACATGACCTCTTGCAAACATATATAGCCGCAATTGTATAAGCACTTATGCATATGCACAGTTTTATTATTTGAATAGTCCAGCTGAAGTAAATGGAATTATTCATATGTGCGAAGCTAGGCAGGAGGTAAGAGTTTGCAGGACTGGCCTTAAAACATATTGCAAAATTCTACTCAAATGGGTCAGCACACACCCCCACCCTTGCCGCTGACAGCTATGTTGTTTCATTAGCATCATTGTCATTTTTAATAAAAGGCCGGCTAATAGATTTTGTGCTTAGTCAGGTAAATTTCCTTTTTCTGCAAGATTGGAATAGACACACAAACATAATGAAGGTAAGAAAGATGGTCTGTGAAACCACACACACAATCACATATGGTGTGGCAAAGGTCATTTTAAGTAATACTGAGACTGGGACTCTGGTGATCTGGGTTTGATTATCCGCTCTGGCACAGACTTCCTGTGTTGTCTTAGTCTCTCTGAGTGACAGCTCCCCATCTATAAGATTGGGATATTGACCCTCCCTCAGAGATGGGGGGCTGATAAGATAAATGTGTTAATGTTAGTGAGATACTCTGATACAATGGTGATGACTGTAGAAAAGCCTACAAATAAACAAATATCTTCAAAGCAATATACAAATTTATTTTTAAAAGTGCTTGCAAAGTGGTCTTTCTTGCATCAGCAGCAAGGGGAATCCATACTCCCAGGGTTGTTGCAGACACAAATATATTGATTAATGTATCTGTCTATCTTTCTGGGTTCATATACCATACCCACCATCATGGTTTCTGAGAACCTGATTGCAGATACAGGTAATGATCCTGCTTCCATTTAAATTAAAGGGAATTTTGGCATTGGCTTTCACCAGAGCAAGAGTAAGATCAGACAGCATTTCTCCTCCAAACCCCAAGTTCTAACAGTCCCATTCCCTTGAGGGTTAGATGAATCAGTGGTACATAGGTGAATCCAGAAGCTTAAAATGGTCTGTTGTAGACTGGGTCCCAAAAGTTTTAACAGTTAAAACAAAAATCACAATTAGGACAGTTGCCATGTACACAGCATATTAATGTAGCTGGGGTGTGTTGATTACAATCCTTTCCTCTTACCCAAAGACAATGAGCATCTCCCCTAGCGCCCACTGATGTCAGTGATCAAAACTCCCAGTTACTTCCTTGGAATTTGATCAGGCTCTAACAGTGTTGCTGCACTCTGCCCTACCTGCAGATGATGAATGAATCTTTTTAGTGCCCCATAATTAGTGCCCCATAATAAAGAACATTACCATAGTCTAACCTCCAGGAATCTTCCATGATAAGAGATGCTTTAAGTAGGAGAAAATCTACATTTTCCTCCCTGACAAATATAAGGAAAACATTTGAAGGAAACTGTGTTAGTGAAAATCATGGTAATGAGTCAGTTACTGCAAATATGATTTTTTAGTGAAAGGCTTTATTTGTAATGGAAATACTGAATATGGCTACTGCAGATGAGTGAAAAGCAGGGCATGACATTACAGCCTGCCATCTGTCTTTAGCTAGATCATTCTTCAGTACTGTCAGTCAAAATCAAAATTCATCATTCATGTGGGATGCTCTGTTTTGAAGCTTTTGGAATGACAGACAGAAAATTCAACTGTATAAGACAAGTCTGACTTGGGAGGGTCAAAGCTTTGCTGTCATAGTTTGCAGGAGGCAAGTGAATTGTTTTGTCCATCTTTCCTGTGTCAGTTACAGAAAGATGTGCTAATATTTCATCTGCAGCATGTGTTCTTGATAGAAAGAAAGGGAAAAGAGCTGACCATCAAGGTAGATATCAGCAATGGGGCCACAATTACATTATTGTGTGTCTTTGAATATTTTTAGAAGGTTGGTGGTTAATTTTGAAGATAATGACTCTGAATATTTGAACTTAGAGAAGCAGTGCAAGGAAATGGTAGTGTTTGGTACCTCACAAAGGGTATTGATTGTAGATTTGGTTGGAGAGCTGATCAAAAACATTGGGGTTTCTTTCCTCCCATAAAATTTCACATGAACATTTTTAATTTAAAATTTTTATTCACTTTTTTTTAAACTTTTTTTGCCGGAATTTTTTTTAATTGAAATTTGTTTCATTTCGGTTTTCAGAAACCAAAAGAATTTCAAAATCTCTGATTTTTTTTTTTACTTTTATTTTCCTATTTCCCCCCTTTTTTATTTATTGTCACTTAATTCAGTAGAATGATTGACATCTAATGTTTGTTTTACATTTTTCCCCCCTTTTTGCTGTCTAACTTTTCAAAAGTATGGGGGTGGGGGGGGGTGGGGAGGGGAAACCAAAACCAACCAACCAAAAACAAAAGATGGGACGCAAAAACAAAAACAAACAAAAAAACTCACCCCCCAAGCCACAGACATCATTCCATTCAATTCAATGACAAAGACGGTGTGGAAAAAGGAGGAAGAAGAAAAAACAAAAATTTTGATTTCAGAAATCTTTTTTGTTTTCAAAAACCAAAGCAAAAACTTCAGTTAGGGTATGTCTACACTACGGAATAAGGTCGAATTTATAGAAGTCGGTTTTTTAGCCCTGGTCTACACTAGGACTTTAGGTCGAATTTAGCAGCGTTAAATCGATTTAAACCTGCACCCGTCCACACAATGAAGCCCTTTATTTCGACTTAAAGGGCTCTTAAAATCGATTTCCTTACTCCACCCCTGACAAGTGGATTAGCGCTTAAATCGACGTTGCCGGCTCGAATTTGGGGTACTGTGGACACAATTCGATGGTATTGGCCTCCGGGAGCTATCCCAGAGTGCTCCATTCTGACCGCTCTGGACAGCGCTCTCAACTCAGATGCACTGGCCAGGTAGACAGGAAAAGAACCGCGAACTTTTGAATCTCATTTCCTGTTTGGCCAGCGTGGCAAGCTGCAGGTGACCATGCAGAGCTCATCAGCAGAGGTGACCATGATGGAGTCCCAGAATCGCAAAAGAGCTCCAGCATGGACTGAACGGGAGGTACGGGATCTGATCGCTGTTTGGGGAGAGGAATCCGTGCTATCAGAACTCCGTTCCAGTTTTCGAAATGCCAAAACCTTTCTGAAAATCTCCCAGGGCATGAAGGACAGAGGCCATAACAGGGACCCGAAGCAGTGCCGCGTGAAACTGAAGGAGCTGAGGCAAGCCTACCAGAAAACCAGAGAGGCGAACAGCCGCTCTGGGTCAGAGCCCCAAACATGCCGCTTCTATGATGAGCTGCATGCCATTTTAGGGGGTTCAGCCACCACTACCCCAGCCGTGTTGTTTGACTCCTTCAATGGAGATGGAGGCAATACAGAAGTAGGTTTTGGGGACGAAGAAGATGATGAGGAGGAGGTTGTAGATAGCTCACAGCAAGCAAGCGGAGAAACCGGTTTTCCCGACAGCCAGGAACTGTTTCTCACCCTAGACCTGGAGCCAGTACCCCCCGAACCCACCCAAGGCTGCCTCCTGGACTCAGCAGGCGGAGAAGGGACCTCTGGTGAGTGTACCTTTTAAAATGCTATACATGGTTTAAAAGCAAGCATGTGAAAGGATTACTTTGCCCTGGCATTTGCGGTTCTGCCTTTGCAAAAGGTTTCTGGGGAGGGCAGCCTTATTTCGTCCTTCATGGTAGGACACTTTACCACTCCAGGCCAGCAACACGTACTGGGGAATCACTGTAGAACAAAGCATTGCAGTGTATGTTTGCTGGCATTCAACCAAAATCACGCGGTGGGAGGAGGCAAAATGCGACCTTGTAACGAAAGCACATGTGCTATGTATGTAATGTTAACAGCAACACGTACTGGGGAATCACTGTAGAACAAAGCATTGCAGTGTATGTTTGCTGGCATTCAACCAAAATCACGCGGTGGGAGGAGGCAAAATGCGACCTTGTAACGAAAGCACATGTGCTATGTATGTAATGTTAACAGCAAGGTTTACCCTGAAAGAGTGTAGCCACTGTTTTATAAAATGTGTCTTTTTAAATACCGCTGTCCCTTTTTTTTTCTCCACCAGCTGCATGTGTTTCAATGATCACAGGATCTTCTCCTTCCCAGAGGCTAGTGAAGCTTAGAAAGAAAAAAAAACGCACTCGCAATGAAATGTTCTCCGAGCTCATGCTGTCCTCCCACACTGACAGAGCACAGACGAATGCGTGGAGGCAAATAATGTCAGAGTGCAGGAAAGCACAAAATGACCGGGAGGAGAGGTGGAGGGCTGAAGAGAGTAAGTGGCGGGCTGAAGACAGGGCTGAAGCTCAAAGGTGGCGGCAGCGTGATGAGAGGAGGCAGGATTCAATGCTGAGGCTGCTGCAGGACCAAACCAGTATGCTCCAGTGTATGGTTGAGCTGCAGCAAAGGCAGCTGGAGCACAGACTGCCACTGCAGCCCCTCTGTAACCAACCGCCCTCCTCCCCAAGTTCCATAGCCTCCACACCCAGACACCCAAGAACGCGGTGGGGAGGCCTCCGGCCAACCAGCCACTCCCCCACAGAGGATTGCCCAAAAAAAAGAAGGCTGTCATTCAATAAATTTTAAAGTTGTAAACTTTTAAAGTGCTGTGCTTAAAGTGCTGTGTGGCATTTTCCTTCCCTCCTCCACCACCCCTCCTGGGATACCTTGGTAGTCATCCCCCTATTTGTGTGATGAATGAATAACGAATGCATGACTGTGAAGCAGCAATGACTTTATTGGCTCTGCAAGCAATGATTAAAGGGAGGAGGGGAGGGTGGTTAGCTTACAGGGAAGTAGAGTGAACCAAGGGGTGGGGGGGTTCATCAAGGAGAAACAAACAGAACTTTCACACCGTAGCCTGGCCAGTCATGAAACTGTTTTTCAAAGCTTCTCTGATGCGTACCGCGCCCTCCTGTGCTCTTCTAACCGCCCTGGTGTCTGGCTGCGCGTAACCAGCAGCCAGGCGATTTGCCTCAACCTCCCACCCCGCCATAAACGTCTCCCCCTTACTCTCACAGATATTGTGGAGCACACAGCAAGCAGTAATAACAGTGGGAATATTGGTTTCGCTGAGGTCTAAGCGAGTCAATAAACTGCGCCAGCGCGCCTTTAAACGTCCAAATGCACATTCTACCACCATTCTGCACTTGCTCAGCCTGTAGTTGAACAGCTCCTGACCACTGTCCAGGCTGCCTGTGTACGGCTTCATGAGCCATGGCATTAAGGGGTAGGCTGGGTCCCCAAGGATACATATAGGCATTTCAACATCCCCAACAGTTATTTTCTGGTCTGGGAATAAAGTCCCTTCCTGCAGCTTTTGAAACAGACCAGAGTTCCTGAAGATGCGAGCATCATGCACCTTTCCCGGCCATCCCACGTTGATGTTGGTGAAACGTCCCTTGTGATCCACCAGAGCTTGCAGCACTATCGAAAAGTACCCCTTGCGGTTTATGTACTCGGCGGCTTGGTGCTCCGGTGCCAAGATAGGGATATGGGTTCCATCTATAGCCCCACCACAGTTAGGGAATCCCATTGCAGCAAAGCCATCCACTATGACCTGCACATTTCCCAGGGTCACTACCCTTGATATCAGCAGATCTTTGATTGCGTGGGCTACTTGCATCACAGCAGCCCCCACAGTAGATTTGCCCACTCCAAATTGATTCCCAACTGACCGGTAGCTGTCTGGCGTTGCAAGCTTCCACAGGGCTATCGCCACTCGCTTCTCAACTGTGAGGGCTGCTCTCATCTTGGTATTCATGCGCTTCAGGACAGGGGAAAGCAAGTCACAAAGTTCCATGAAAGTGCCCTTACGCATGCGAAAGTTTCGTAGCCACTGGGAATCGTCCCAGACCTGCAACACTATGCGGTCCCACCAGTCTGTGCTTGTTTCCCGAGCCCAGAATCGGTGTTCCACAGCATGAACCTGCCCCATTAGCACCATGATGCATGCATTGTCAGGGCCCATGCTTTCAGAGAAATCTGTGTCCATGTCCTGATCACTCACGGGACCGCGCTGACGTCGCCTCCTCGCCCGGTATCGCGTTGGCATGTTCTGGTGCTGCATATACTGCTGAATAATGCGTGTGGTGGTTAATGTGCTCCTAATTGCCAAAGTGAGCTGAGCGGGCTCCATGCTTGCCGTGGTATGGCGTCCGCACAGAAAAAAGGCGCGGAACGATTGTCTGCCGTTGCTCTGATGGAGGGAGGGGCGACTGACGACACGGCTTACAGGGTTGGCTTCAGGGAGCTAAAATCAACAAAGGGGGTGCCTGTACATCAAGGAGTATTTCAGGCAGGACTGCACGGAGGGTTCCAATAAGAAATGGTGCACCTAAGTTATCGTTGTTATTGGAACAAGGAGGTTAGCCTGGCCTCTGATTGATACATGGCTAGATTTACCTCGCTGCACCTTCTCTGTGAGTGACTGCAGTGTGACCTAGAGGAATGAGTCCCCTAGACAGGGGAGGAGGCAAATGAGTACAAAACAAATCTGGTCTATTTCTTGTTTTGACCCACTCCATCTATCTTTTACATCTTTGGCTGGCAGCAGACGGTGCAGAAGGACTGCATGCCATCCACATCTCATGGCTGCTCGGCAGAAGATGGTACAGTACGACTGCTAGCCATCCCCATCTCTTGCCTGCCTGGCAGAAGATGGTGCAATACGACTGCTAGCCATCCTCATCTCTTGCCTGCCTGGCAGAAGATGGTACAGTACGACTGCTAGCAGTCCGTATCGCCTGCCTGCTCACCATAAGACGGTTCAATAGGACTGACTGCAGGACTAAAGAGAATGACCTGGTCAAGTCACTCCAAATTTAGTCCCTGCGCCCATGTCTGCCCAGGCGCTCCCAGCCGACGCGGCCAGGAGCACCTCGGACACGATGAGGACGACTACCAATCGTATTGCACCGTCTGCTGCCAGAAGGCAAGGGGTTGCTGCTACTGTGCAGCAAAGCCGTACCGCGTCTGCCAGCACCCAGGAGACATAGGGTGACGGTTACCTGAGCGGGCTCCATGCTTGCTGTGGTATGGCGTCTGCACAGGTAACTCAGGAAAAAAGGCGCGAAATGATTGTCTGCCCTTGCTTTCACGGAGGGAGGGAGGGAACGGGGGCCTGACGACACGTACCCAGAACCACCCGCGACAATGTTTTAGCCCCATCAGAGCGCTCCATTGTGACTGCTCTGGACAGCACTCTCAGATGCCCGATTGTTTGCCATTGCTCTGACGCTGGGAGGGGCGCTTACAGGGTTGGCTTCAGGGAGCTAAAATCAACAAAGGGGGTGGCTTTACATCAAGGAGTATTTCAGGCAGGACTTCACAGAGGGTTCCAATAAGAAATGGTGCACCTAAGTTATTGTCCTTATTGGAGCAAGAAGGTTAGCCTGGCCTCTGATTGATACATGGCTAGATTTACCTCGCTGCACCTTGACTGCAGTGTGATCTAGAAGAATGAGTCCCCTAGACAGGGGAGGGGGGGGAAGCAAATGAGTACAAAACAAATCTGGTCTATTTCTTGTTTTGACCCACTCCATCTATCTTTTACATCTTTGGCTGGCAGCAGACGGTGCAGAAGGACTGCATGCCATCCACATCTCATGACTGCTCGGCAGAAGATGGTACAGTACGACTGCTAGCAGTCCGTATCGCCTGCCCGCTCACCATAAGACGGTTCAATAGGACTGACTGCAGGACTAAAGAGAATGACCTGGTCAAGTCACTCCAAATTTAGTCCCTGTGCCCATGTCTGCCCAGGCGCTCCTGATCGACCTCACAGAGGCGACCAGGAGCACCTCAGACATGACGATGACGGCTACCAGTCGTACTGTACCGTCTGCTGCCACAAGGCAAGGGGTTGCTGCTACTGTGTAGCAATGCCGTACCGCGTCTGCCAGCACCCAGGAGACATAGGGTGACGGTTACCTGAGCGGGCTCCATGCTTGCCATGGTATGGCGTCTGCACAGGTAACTCAGGAAAAAAGGCGCGAAATGATTGTCTGCCCTTGCTTTCACGGGGGGAGGGAGGGAACGGGAGGCTGACGATATGTACCCAGAACCACCCGCGACAATGTTTTAGCCCCATCAGGCATTGGGATCTCAACCCAGAATTCCAATGGGCAGCGGAGACTGCGGGAACTGTGGGATAGCTACCCACAGTGCAACGCTCCGGAAGTCGACGCTTGCCTCGGTACTGTGGAAGCGCTCCGCCGAGTTAATGCACTTAATGCACTTAGAGCATTTTCTGTGGGGACACACACACTCGAATTTATAAAACCTATTATAAAAGCAAATTTCTTATGCTATTTCAAAATTTCCAATCAATTACTCTTAAAAATCTAAAACGAAATTTTCCTGCAAAAAGACTTAATTTTTCTAACATGCCATTGTTTGATGGGAAAAGTTTTCAGTTGAAAAACATCCAGCTCTACTTGGCTGACTACCTTTCTGCTTTTCTGGGCTTATAATCATGGTCTGGCACAACTTAGAAACTGCCTGGTGGACAGCGATCCCAGAAGCATTTGTAAAGTGCCGTGGTTCCAGGAGGTTACAAACTCTCCACAACTCAGGAACTCAGCAGCTAGTTAAGTTGGGTTCATGGAATATGCAAACTTCATTGGCCAAACTACTTGGATTCAAGCTGGTTACAATCTCCATCAGAACTGACTGCTTCTCTTCTTATAAACTTTTCATCTAGATCTTGATGGAGAAATTTAAGCTCCATGATCCATTTTTACAAACTCTGCTAGTAAAATATTTCATAAAAATACTGATGTACATTGATTTATGTTTAATGGTGTATTTTCTGTAATTACAGAAAAATATAATCTCTCTATTGGAAAAACTGTAACAACCTAGAATAAGTTTTCACATATTTCAAATCCTTCCTAGAAACACTAAGAAAGTTTCCAGACAAAACACTTTAAAATACACGTCAGGTTGAAGAGACCTCTTAAATTAAAACAGGTCTGAGAAGCAAAATCCTGTAGTTCTAGAGACCTCTACTTTTCCCTAGAAATATTATCCTTCTCTTCTGACTGTACTGCTATGTGATCAACTCTAACTCCAATGAGGGCAATGTATAGGAGAGGAAGTCAATGTAACTTTGGGGTTTTATATGCAAGACAGGGCAATGTGCAGTTTCTACATATGAAGGAGAGCATATGGCCCTATCAGAGCAATGTGCTGGCTGGCAAATCCATGCACGTGGGAATCATTTTGAGAACAGCTTCAAAAAGCAATTTCAAATGAATGATACATGTGGGTTTATCTCTTGAGTAAAAATCTTTAATGGAAATATGTGTGTGATTCTAGTGAAAAATGCCTGCTACTCAGGCTTTTTAGATTAGCAGGCATGTTTATTCATTTTTGAAGGAGCTTTTCTTTTTGGTCTCTTGATCCTCTTGCAGCTTTACTACTGCTATGTTAAAAATGTAAAGCTGGTTTCAATTAAAAATGTTTTTGTCTTCCACAAAGAGGAATTCCCTGAAAAACTGAAGTCAATTTATCTTGTTCCCCCATGGCCTTGCCATGGTAACAGAATAATTTTTATTGGATCAAAGCTCTACTTTGTTTTATTGATGGGTTCCACAGCCGACAGTTGTGTCTGAAATGCATTTTTTAAAATTGCTTTTCTTTTAAATTGTATTTTTTCACTGTGCATTAGAACATGTTTGCATCATTACTAGATAGATTACTTAAAATGTGTCAATTAATTGGGGAAAAAAGTACATTTCTAATTGCATGGTGGAATTACATATGTAAAATTCCCAATGTTCGTGTTCACTTTAATTTCAGTCTCCGGTTCTCCTTCTCTCATAATATGCCACTGCTGTGTGTACCCTCCACGATCCCAGCAAATAAAGATGATAAAAGCCCTGTCTAGGATTATTTAGTTGGTGTTGGTCCTGCTTTGAGCAGGGGGTTGGACTAGATGACCTCCTGAGATCTCTTCCCACCCTAATCTTCTATGATTCTGTGACTGTTTATTTCAGTCTTTTGAGGTTAAAATAGCAGTTGTGAACACTGAAATTGAACAGAAAGATAATTACACTCAGAAACTTATTCAGCATTAAACTAATTCTGTATTTTACATGTGCTTTTTTTTTAACCAGTACAGAATTTATTGCATAGTTAACTATGGAAATTTGTGTATTTCTATATTCTAAGGAATTTCAAGTCATTGTCACCAGTCAACTGCGTGTGTCACAGTTCAAATCTTAATTTAGCATCTGAGAGTTGTGGTGATTGTATTCATAACCACAAATGCTAGATGGTTTGATATTTTTAATGAAGATAGAGATTTAGGTAAATACAACAAAATCTGCAAGACAGACCTAAATGTGCAGAATCTATTAATGCTTCTGTGCTGTGGTTTTTGACTGACATGTAAAACTAAGCAGTATTCTTTGTTTATCACATTAAGAACTATGATGTTTTCTTCCCTGGTTGCACACATGTAAGTCCCATTAGCACTGAAGTAAGTTACACATAAGCACTGAGGAGATAGAATAGTTCCCCAAGGCCCTTATGTTCTCTTCCATGCATTAAATCATGGAGAGGAACAAAATAATCTGAAAATATGATGGCTTTGAAGTAGGACTGTTGAACCACAATATCCCCAGCACACACATTGCCCAGAGCTGGCAAGAACCTAGATGGTAAGGACAGAATGTCAAAAAGGAGTGCATAGGTTTTTTGCTAGACCTCTTGGGGTGAATTTCATCCTTTGTGCAGCAAATATTCTGCCCTTGCAGACAGAGCTGGTAGAGATAATACATATAATTCCTGGGAGACCAGAAATCTCTTAAATTTATATGACTATAAAGAAGAAATTCTGTAGAACTTGACAGAAAGATAATATTTTGCCAGTTTTTCATCAATGGATCTCAAAGCACTATATAAGCATAGATAAATTAGGGCTCTCAACAGACCACCAAGGGAAGGCAAACTCCTTAACAAACTTTTCATCTCTAGAGCTGGGTGAAACAGAATTTCCATTCCATGGGAAATTCTGATGCACCAAAATTTGGTTTCATCCTGATTCATGATGAATAGTTGAAATCTCGGAATTTTTCACAAAACAAAATATTCAGATAATATTTTGTTTCAACCTTATCAAAACATTTTGTTTCAGTGAGGTCAGAATGTTTAATTTTTACTTGTTTAACTTTTATATTACATGGAAATTCGGAATATAAAAGTTGAAGCATTTTGAGTATTCTATCATATCATAATAGTCAAAATGATCACATAAAAACTAAGTTTTGACTTTATGGGAATTAAACATTTTGATAATTTCCTACAAACATTTTGGCAGTCAATACATTCTTGTGAAATGTTTCTATTTCATTGAATTAGCATTTTCCAACAGAAAAATATTCCATCAGAAATTTTTTGACCAGATCTGTTTATCCTCTTCAGGTCACTATTGCTGGTATCCTTAGTGGTCAAAGCTAAAACAAAATCTAGTGATGTATGGGCCGGTTTCGGTGCTCAATAGGTTTGCCAGCTGTGGACCTAATATTTTAGACATCGTTTCCAGCACTGAAGCTGACCATGAACAATTTTGTGATCAATATTATTCTTTTAAAAGTATATGTTTCTGATATAAATTTAAAAATAGAGCTAGTTAAACAAAGCCAGTTGCTTTTTATGGGAAATTCTAGAAAAATCATTAAAAAAAATTTCATGATAATACTTATTTTTTGGATTTCTCCCCCGTTTCCCATGGGAAAAATGGAAAAGAAAAAAGATAGAGGGACACAAGGAGAAAATAGAAAACTTTTTTTTTGTTTTTGCTGGAAAAACTTGTCAATTATTTTATCGTGAAAATTATTGTTTAGGGGAACAAAAGGTTATTTTCTTTTGAAAAAATTGTTTTGATGCAAATATTTTGATCACCGATGCTTAAAATGCACTTAGGATATGTCAGGCAATACTTCTGAATCAAATTTACCACCCATTCAGTAATTTAGTTTTATTAATATTGTGCCTTTGCCTGTTTAAAGGTCATTTGTTTTCCTGGTGGTGATCGTTTGTTCTTGTACAGCAATTGCCGCTTGTAAATATTTTTGCACATCAAGCTGGTTGTTACCTTCCTTACCTGCAATAAAATCTTAGTTAAACAGCTACAGTCAACATTTGATTGTTTGGCAGGGTATGAAATGATGAATCAAAGATAGGACTTTTTAAAAGGCTATTTCGAAGAGAGTTGAACAATCCACCTAGTCTTTCAAAATACATTAGGAGAATATTGCTCAGGAGAGTCAAGCTGATCCAAATTAGCAGCAAATGAGTGATGGCTGTAACGTAAAGAGACAGGCAGCAAGAGGTCACACTAAAAATCCATTACTATAAATCTGCCAAAAATGTAGTTTTCCCATTATGTGTGTCAGACTGTTCTCCAAGAGCCATGTTAGTAAATCTCATTCTTATGAGGCTTGATCTGAATTCACTGAATTCATCAAAGTTGGTATTGATTTTAATGATGCAGGATCAGGGCTAAAGTCTCTTTGCTATAAACTGTATTGGTAACCTACATGCTTTATACTGCAGCGTTTTTATGTATGTATTTATTTGGCCCAATGAAAGGGAGAGAAGCAGTGGGGAGGAGACATTAAAGGGCCCAGAAAGATCATAGAATCATAGAATATCAGGGTTGGAAGGGACCCCTGAAGGTCATCTAGTCCAACCCCCTGCTCGAAGCAGGACCAATTCCCAGTTAAATCATCCCAGCCAGGGCTTTGTCAAACCTGACCTTAAAAACCTCTAAGGAAGGAGATTCTACCACCTCCCTAGGTAACGCATTCCAGTGTTACACCACCCTCTTAGTGAAAAAGTTTTTCCTAATATCCAATCTAAACCTCCCCCACTGCAACTTGAGACCATTACTCCTCGTTCTGTCATCTGCTACCATTGAGAACAGTCTAGAGCCATCCTCTTTGGAACCCCCTTTCAGGTAGTTGAAAGCAGCTATCAAATCCCCCCTCATTCTTCTCTTCTGCAGGCTAAACAATCCCAGCTCCCTCAGCCTCTCCTCATAAGTCATGTGTTCTAGACGCCTAATCATTTTTGTTGCCCTTCGCTGGACTCTCTCCAATTTATCCACATCCTTCTTGTAGTGTGGGGCCCAAAACTGGACACAGTACTCCAGATGAGGCCTCACCAATGTCGAATAGAGGGGAACGATCACGTCCCTCGATCTGCTCGCTATGCCCCTACTTATACATCCCAAAATGCCATTGGCCTTCTTGGCAACAAGGGCACACTGCTGACTCATATCCAGCTTCTCGTCCACTGTCACCCCTAGGTCCTTTTCTGCAGAACTGCTGCCTAGCCATTCGGTCCCTAGTCTGTAGCGGTGCATTGGATTCTTCCATCCTAAGTGCAGGACCCTGCACTTATCCTTATTGAACCTCATCAGATTTCTTTTGGCCCAATCCTCCAATTTGTCTAGGTCCTTCTGTATCCTATCCCTCCCCTCCAGCATATCTACCACTCCTCCCAGTTTAGTATCATCCGCAAATTTGCTGAGAGTGCAATCCACACCATCCTCCAGATCATTTATGAAGATATTGAACAAAACCGGCCCCAGGACCGACCCTTGGGGCACTCCACTTGATACCGGAGTATCAAGTGGAGTGCCCCAAGATCATATATAGGATGTGGCAGTTATTAGAAATGCTTAGTAGATGTTTCTGAAGCTACACAGGAAGTTTTAATTGTGCGCGAGCTACTTGGCAGGTCACGCCTAATCACCCTTTGAGAGCTGACCCAATCAGAGAATGTGGTGGGGGGAGAGAGCAGGGAAAGGTTATCAGCGGGGTTAAAGCTGGACTCAGCAGTTGATCCATATAGGACTAAGACGTATCTTCTGTAGGGGCTGGGTCCCAATACCTGTACCACTTTGGATACAGGTGAATGCTATTCCAACTTCACTTACTAGGAAAGACCTCCATTAGGCATAATGTTTGTTGCATGACAGCGTGTTTTTATGGCCCTAGAAAGAGAGCTGGGAGAAGATTATTTGTCACCGTTAAAGGCTACAGAGCCTAGGGAACGTACATTTAACTGTTAACTAACTGATCTAACTGGGATTCTGTCTCCATTAAAGAGAGAACGGGGGCAGAGCTGAGTGAGGTGAAGGTTTATATATTCTTACCTGAGTTAGCTGGGTTTATAAAGAGAAGGTAGTGCCCTATAGAGTGAGCCTTATACAGATCCAAGGAGTGGATGTTTTATATGCTGATCCCAATACCTGTTCCGCTTTGGATATAAGCTACGGATTTCTGTTTCACCAGCAATTGAGGACTAGTCCACTATTAGCCCGAGGGCTGGGATGGTGGAGATCCCCAGTTTTGCTGACGGGGTTCTGACATGTTTGAAAGGACTAAGGTGCTCCCATTCTGCTCAAGCTCTGAAGAGTCCAGGTGACACACTTCACGTATTTATGATCACTCTATAAAGACTGAGAAATCATCTCTGAAAGAACGTCAGAGAGGAATGTGTTTGTGTGTGCTAAAGTATAGAAGAGCAGATTTTATGTTGAAACATTGCATTACATTTAAATATGTAACAGCGACAAAAGGCAGAGGTCTGTATAAGGAACACCAGTAGATTTATTGTGACAGCTTTTGTTTAAAAGTTATTCCTAGTACTGCAAATTTACAATATTTCATGTGTGCATTGAATGGCTGTTTTACTAAGAAACTGTATGGTATGCTCTCTTCAAAGCTGACTGGGAACTATTAACACCTACCTATCGAGATTTTAAATATAATTTCACATTAGCGTCCTCCCCAGTTCATCTGCCAACAAGGCCTTTATCTTTAAATCCTTTTTTGCCTAACATATGTCTGTACTGTTCTGTTCAGGTTCTTGTACATTACCCAAGACCGTGGAGGGTATCTGAGTACTTTCCACTAACGAACTAAGCAATGTGACTAGCATCAGTCATGGGAAACTCTTTTCTTCTTTCTCTTCCTTTCATTAGGCAGGAGTACATTGTCATGTTTACATGAATGTGGACAGTCAAGAAGTCATGCATGGGGATTCAAATATGCTCGGTAGGAACAGTCTTTTTTGCCAAGCTCTCCCACTCAATTCCCCAAGGAGCTACAAAAATGATGCTGCGAAATGGCTTAATTTCTCATAAACAGCTGAAATGTTAGGGAGTTATTACATGTGAAGGAAAGGAAAGAGGGAATGGGCACATAACATTTGTTGAATAGAATCCTGTATGCTTTAACAGAACAAAATCTATTACGGCAATTTAAAAAGCTGTCCAAGTTTGCTAGCAGTAAGACCAAATCTTTGTATTTCTTGTAATAGGAGTACTGTCCATATATTTTTGCTACAGTGCTTCCTGAAAAGGAAAAAAAAAAACCACATTACTCACAAGAATACCCACTTTCTCGAGTTTAGAAATCTACATTTGGGTATAAAATTCTTGATTTCACAGTATTTTGATGTATGAATGAACTGAGCTGCTCTCTATCCTGCTGCATTTAACAGGGTATTTTAGACAGAGAGAGGAAAAAACCTTGTTTCTTTGCTCTCATTAATAGTTAATTGTTATTGCATTGTTTCCTACATTGGAGACATATACTGGGCAAACCATTCTTCTTTCCCTACAAGTGATCTGACATTATTATCCAGAATAATAATGCTGTAAATAAATGTGGTCCTTAGAGGAATAAACCTTTCTGAGTTTTTTCTTCCTCTCACAAAACACTTAAGTTCGCCAACAACCTGTAACGGAGTACATCTGGGAAGAGAAATCCATGGTGGTGCTTCCGAAAAGAGAGCTCTCATGTTCTTTAAAAGGTTAGTATTGGCTGTGTCAATGACATTCAGTCTGTGTTGTGGATGATATAGCTATCCATGCTAATGCGTTCTGCATTAGTGAATTAATTCTCTTTTCACTTATTGCAGGACTAAGTCCCTGGGGAGAAACTGAATTCATGATGAGATTTATATCAGAGTGTCCCAGTCAGACTGGGATGATCCCCCCACCTGCCCAGACAAGAAGTGGATAGTAATAAGACGGGTGCAGGTGCTGGTGGAGATAAAAGTGAAATTTATATTTACCCCACATCTCAGAAGAAGAGATAGGCCTGGTTCAAGATAAATTAAATGAGCCTTGCATGTAGAAAAATTTCAGTAACTCAAGTATTACAGAATTTATATATAGATAATGAGAATTTCCACAGTTACATTGGGTAGGATGAAAAAAGGAAGATGTTTGGAAGGGGCATGAACTCTCATAATCCAGTTCATAATCTACAGTGCAACTAAGGGAGTTAGGGAGAAACTCCTTTAGTAGTCAAGTTGTTACACATTCAGACACCTCAGTGTTTGCTGCACCTTCCTTTGGAGCATCTAGTACTGACCATTATTTCCACTAGACCAGGAGAGCTGATTAGATGGAATATGGTCTGATCCATTATGATCCAGTATCCTTAGGTTAGAGGCATGGTTGCCATCAGTAAAGGAGAATGGGGGAATGGAGGACAATTAAGAGGAAAGAACAGGTGGTATGAAGGAAGTACATGATGATCTTGGTTGTATCATGCTGAGTTTGAGGTGATTGACATAAAAGATATCTCAATGAAAAATGCTGTTATGATGTGATTGTGACTTGTAGTATCTTCCAGATCTTAGAGAAGCAGTCTAGACCATTCCTTGAACAGGTGATTGTCGTTCTAAGGGTAGATGCTAAATCTGATTTCCGTTGAGAGCTTGATGAAGGATATAAATCTTTTCAGGATCTCAGGAACTTGAATAAGGCAAGAGCTGTGAGAACACACTTTTTAAGCCAATCAGTCTGAACACTGAATCCTTTCTTACACTCACAGGACTATTCATATTTTTAACTTATTTCCCAGTACACTGCAGAAACATGAAAAACATGACCCACTGATTTTCTCATAGTTACAGCACAGCATTTAAATCATTTTAGAGGAAGACATTATAATGTAACATAACAGTAGTTATCTATCTTTAGATATTCGCATCTGCCATCCAGAAATACAACTAATCCACTGAGTTTAAAATTGTTAAGATGTTTGTTGGTTTGTTTTTCCTCTTAAGAACTAGGGAGAAATTTTCTGTACAAATAAATGCACTGCTCTATTTTACCATTTCTAATAAAGAGCAGACACTTTACCAATTTTGAGAGAACTAAGGTGAGGTTCTGTGTACTGATGTATTTATCATAGCACTTCACCAGTGTCACAGGCGTACTTTTAAAGATGAGTCTCCGCATGTTCAAGAATGTGCACTGCCCTTTGGAAAAGTAATCAGTTAAATCAGATCCTCTTTAATGTTGACATGACTTGTAGCAATGGGACTGTCACAGTGCATTTCAATTAGGTTTGATTTCCCTACCTAAAAAGGTCTTAAAAGCTAATTGGCGCAGAGTGCTTTTGTCCTCCTAACGTAAGCAAAGACCTAATTATGCAGGAGGCTGGGGAGAGGGAGTACACAGGGCAAAGACGCTTCTGTTGTCATTAAAATGTTAGTCACATCTGGAGGAGTGGGAATCATAGCAGTTAGAGATAGGGAAAGGGGAGTGGTTAGATTGCAGACTCTCCCTGTGCAAAGGCCGGATACAGTGTCCCATTAGGCCATATCAGATATTAATTGATTCTACACGGTTTTAGCCAAAAGGCCAAGAAGAAGTTATTCTCTGGTATTTTATATCTGAAGATCTTTATTAAGTCCAGGGTCACGAACAAAATGGGTTTATTGTAAACCTCAGGTTGGTTTCTCGTGGTAACAATGCATCTAACAGTACCATTATTCTCCTCAATAATAAGCCCTTTGAAAGACGTACACAGGAAGCACAAAGAGTTTTTATTTTAATATTGTAAAGAAGTAAATTAATTCTCAGGTATGAATTGTTCCTTTCAAAAATGTTATTGTAATACAAAAAAAGTAAACAATGGCTTTTTTTAACAAATGCCTCCATTTATGTCAGTGGAAGGTAACTACTTAGATGAATGTCTCAGCTAACTTTTCAAAATATTTACATTCAGGACTATGGAGAGACCTATTCCTTGCCTGCATTGCCACTATCATCTAGGGTTATGGAAAGTGCTAAATAGAATTTGTACTGTATGGCATACTGTGCTAATGTCTCTAGCTATTTCAATACTGTTTCAGCAAAAGAAAACGTTTCATCAGCTACCACATTTGTTTATTATTCCTGAAGATATTTTCTGATTGGAAAAAAAATCACTGAAAATAGCTGCGGAGTAGATCTTCTGGTTTACAAATATGCCAGATGCTCACTGACTGCATGATGTGTTGCATGTTCCTAAAATGGAGCCATATTCAATCACACATAATGCGTGAAATTCAAGGCTAGCGTAATGCCATTGACTTCAGTGGAGTTACACCAGGGATGAGTCTCGGCCCGATGATGTATTTGAAAGGTACAGCTGTATTCACATTGCGGCTGCTAGTGTTTGCCTTTTCATGTCCTCTTTTATTGAGCATATTCGATTCCTTTCTGCCCCTAGAAAGCCTCTAATTGAAAAGGCATTATCCTGTTTTTGTTCCCATTCTCTCAAGAGATTCAACCTGGATAATAGATATCCCATTTACAGTGGAGGCATATGTGGAGTTTTAGGGGGAGCCTGTGATCCAGCAACTATTCTGGGAGTTTCTCTGTTATATGGAAACTAGTGCTTTTGTTTTTGCTTGGAAGACTGTTTTCAATTAGATTGTTCATTAGGGAATTAAAAAGGGGAATCTAAAAATACCCCCCTTGGCATTTCCTCCCAGAAGTTTGTTTATATATCTATTGTGCATCAAATTATTGCATAAATTCCACTGCCATTGATTTAAATACGGATGCATGAAATAAAATTGCTCACCAAAAGGGCCTAACTCAGTTAGTCCATAGTTCATGAATTAACTGACTTTGACAAGTTCATGGAACAGTAACTAAATCCTAACATTACAACAGTCAATAAGCCAAAGTTTCCCCCTCAGGAAGTGACCCACAGAAGTGGCAAGTTGCAGCAGAGCCTACATGGCAAAGAAGCAGCCATGTGTAGAGCTATTAAGTGGATACCAAAGGGGAAGGACCCAGTGGGAGGGAAACATTCCTTACAAGTCACATTTTTGAAGCAGGGGCAAAGCAATGTTCGTTTTTCAAATTCCATACTACTTCCCAGATAGATAGTCAAATCCCATATAGATAGTCATTACTAGAGCTCTACCAAATTCACGGCCATGAAATGCGCATCACAAACCATGAAATCTGGTCTCTCCTCCCCACCCCCACCCCGTGAAGTCTGGTCTTTTGTGTGCTTTTACCCTGTACTATACAGATTTCACAAGGGAGACCAATGTTTCTCAAATTGGGGGTCCTGACCAAAAGGGAGTTGTAGGGGGTCACAAGGTTATTTTAGGGGGGCCATGGTATTGCCAGTTGTCACTCTTACTTCTGCACTGCCTTCAGAGCTGTGTGGTCTGAGAGCGGCGGCTGGTGGCTGAAGAGCGGTGGCTGTTGGCAGGGTGCCCAACTCTGAAAGAGGCACCCTGCTAGCAACAGCGCAGAAGTAAGGGTGGCAATAATATACCATGACACCCTTACTTCTGCGCTGCTGCTGGCATCAGCTCTGCCTTCAGAGCTTGGTTCCCGGCCAGCAGCCACCTCTCTCCAACTGCCCAGCCCTAAAGGCAGCGCTGCTGCCAGAAGCAGCGCAGAAGTAAGGGTGGCAGTATCAAAACCCCTCCTACAATAACCTTGCAAACCCCCCCACCCCCCACAACACACACACGCAAAAAACCCCTCCTTTTTAGGTCAGGACCCCTACAATTACAACACTGTGAAATTTCAGATTTAAATAGCTGAAATCATGAAATTTACAATTTTTAAAATCCTATAACCGTGAAATTGGAAGGGCCCTAGTCATTACAGATATATCCTTGTCATAAAAATAAAGGGAAGGGTAAACACCTTTAAATCCCTCCTGACCAGAGGAAAAACCCTTTCACCTGTAAAGGGTTAAGAAGCTAGGATAACCATGCTGGCACCTGACCAAAATGACCAATGAGGAGACAAGATACTTTCAAAGCTGGGGGCGGCGGGCAGGGAGAAACAAAGGTTCTCTGTGTGTGTGTGATGCTTTTGCCGGGACCAGAACAGGAATGCAGGTCACAACTCCTGTAAAGAGGTAGTAAGCAATCTAGTTAGATATGCATTACATTCTGTTTTGTTTAAATGGCTGATAAAATAAGTTGTGCTGAATGGAATGTATATTCCTGATTTTGTATCTTTTTGTAACTTAAGGTTTTGCCTAGAAGGATTCTCTATGTTTTGAATCTGATTACCCTGTAAGGTATTTACCATCCTGATTTTACAGAGGTGATTCTTTTACTTTTTCTTTAATGAAAATTCTTCTTGATTGCTTTTTCATTGTTCTTAAGATCCAAGGGTTTGGGTCTGTGTTCACCTTTGCAAATTGGTGAGGATTTTTATCAAGCCTTCCCCAGGAAAGGGGGTGTAGTGCTTGAGGGGGGATATTTTGCAGGGGAGACGTTTCCAAGTGGGCACTTCCCCTGTTCTTTGTGTAACACTTTGGTGGTGGCAGCGTTTAGCCTAAGCTGGTAAGAATGAGTTTAGGGGGTCTTTCATGCAGGTCCCCACATCTGTACCCTAGAGTTCAGAGTGGGGAAGGAACCTTGACTATCCTCAAATATATATGCCATTACAAATATATCCTCAAAGATATATTTAAGCACATATTGATACCAATGGGAGTTAGGTGCTTAGGCCCCTTTGCAGATCTGGGCCTATGAACCTGATTCAAAAATCACTGAAGCCAAAGGCAAGACTCCAATTGATTGTGGTAGGCTTTGGATCAGGCTCTTAAATTGGTCTTTACTGTACCAAGTTTGCCTTGTGTCTCTTTCATTTATCACTCTCAGAAGTGAACCCCTGTATCTCCTGCACTTGCTATCCACCACTGACCTTCAGAATTCTCTGCTGTGTTGTACATTTGACCTTAGCAAACTCAAGTGAAAGATTCTTATTTTGTGTCTTGGGGGCAGAAAGATTGTCATGGAAATCAATTCTTGGAGGTTATGTGCTTGAACTTGTCATATCCGTCAAATCTTTCCCTTGTTTTTATATCTCCACTTCTCCCCCTTTGCTGCTCCTTTTTGCTAAGCCCATACTAATGGATTATGAAGACATCTGAAGCAAAAATAAAAGAAACCTCCTTCAGTCATTTGACCACCATCCTCCTAAAGCTAGTCAATGGATACAGGAGTGAAAGAGAGAAGCAGAACAATGTTGTCTCTTCTCTAGCTTTTGAGATGTTCAGTGTTCCTGCCAATCTTCTCTAAAGATGGCAAGGAGATGATAGAGGCCAGATCAAAGCCAGTGTAGATCTGCATAGCTTCTGTTTCAATTCAATGGACTTGTATTGATGTATGCCTGCTAACGATTTGACCCAAAGCTATTTGTGTTAAATATTCATGTCAGAAGAACCAATTCCAAAAGGAATGAATTTACCCTTTCTTCAAACTCAGTAAAGCCAAAGCCCTGTGTACCATGTGGAAAACTTGATTTAATTTACACAGCAAGAGCACAGAATTTTGCAGCGGCTTCTGATACCTTTAAAAAAAATTTTTCTTGAATTAATATAAAAATGAATGATAGTGACAGTAACTTCTGTGTTGTTTGGTATTCAGTTCCTTTTTATAAAAAGTCATTGTTCTCCGGATTTATGCAGTGGAAAACCCATGACTTTTATAGAAGTCAGGATATGGAGGTTTTGCAGGCAACTAGGGAACATATGAGGATTCTGGCACATAGAAAAGTGGGTGTGGACATTTGGGATTGTGGGATAAACACGTTAGCAAGACATTAACATGATCAGTAGTGGTTAAAAATATTGACAATGAAACATGCATAAGTCATAGTGAATAGCCATTGAGATAAATATAGTAGTTCACACCTCAGAGCTATAGTTTCAGACTGTCTGCAGACTCGGGCAGACAACACAGCACCATTTGTAGTAAGTTTATGCTTGGAAAAGTTTCTTTGTAAATTATAAAAGTCTAAAAATGTAATTTTATTTAAAACAAAACAAAATACTGTGTCACTGCAAAGGGAGATATTAGGGAATGTAGTCTGAAAATATCCAGAGAGCCAGAACCCAGCAGTAAAGAATTGCTGATACCTCTGAGAAGCAAAGATAGAATATTTGCAGAAAGTATTTTATTGCGGGAACATCTGAAGAAACCTTCATAATTCTTACCACTTTTACTGTTTAAGAGCCTATCTGCCAAGTTCCCCAGTATTCCTCTGTCTAGTAATGAATATGAACTAGCCAGTTAAAGGTAAAAGATAAGAGCAGCATACACATAAAAAAGAATGTTTCTTGCTGTGATATCATTAGAACAATTAACTCTGAAGCCCAAATAATAGTGCAGAGCTCAAAATACTTCATGTTCATATTTTAATCACAAGCATCGCATGCTTCTCAGGTTTAACCTTTTGGAAGTATGCCAGTTAATAAGAGTTTGTCCAGTTGGAGTTGGAAACTCATGGCAAAAGAGTCTGTTTTGAAATGCAAACCTTTCATTTTTAGGGCAAGATCAGTAGATATTTATTTAAAATATCCTTGCTACAGGATAGAGTATTTAAACAAGTGATTGTTACTCCAGTTTAGCAAAGGAAACATGTTTCTCTACCAGTGGATTCCAGAAGGGCTCTATTAAAGAGAGCAAGAGATGGATTTGCAAGTAAAACAAACTGAGAGAAATTTTGTTCCACAAAATTTCTATCAGACTTTGTATTACACTCTTTCCTCTTAGTTCTTTAAGTATCAGTTGGACAAATTACAACAAAATGGGGCAGAAAATTAGCTGGTGTAAAAAACTGAGGATCAGGTCCAATAGTTGTGAGGAAATCATCTTCTTTTGGATTGATTTTTTTATTACTGTAATGACTTTAAGAATGGGTTGGCAGCAGAGTTTGAATCTGTGATGTCTAGCTCCAAACGACAGACCTGTCCCACTTGGGCTAAAAGAGTAACGCTATTAGGTGGTGGCGGTGATAGTAGCCGTGTAGTAGTCCATTATTATATAGCAGAAAATGCGAGAGGGGGACATGACCCTACACTGTGCCATGTGTCATCCTTCACATTTCAGAAAAGAAGGCAGCCACAAAACCATCCTATAGAAATCACACCAACTTGTTTTCCTACAGGACACTATTCACTAGAAACACATTTACATTTGAAAAATAGCTTCATCCACTTAAGAATGCTGTTGAAACACACGTCATTGGTGAAGAAGAGCTCTGTGTAAGCTCAAAATCTTGTCTCTCTCTCACCAACAGAAGTTGGCCCAATAAAAGATATTACCTCACTCACCGTGTCTGTCTGGTATCCTGGGACCAACGTAGCTACAGCAACACTGTGTGCTGTAAATATTGGCATTCTTTACTTCCTGACCTAAACTGGAGTGCGATTTTGCTGTTAGTGTTATCATCTTTCACTGCAGTGGCAGCTGCATCTCAGTGATAGATAGCAATAGTCTATATAATATCAATAATACTGCATATATTCTTTAAATCAGTTTGTATTGTTTTTTGCTATCATTACTGTGTGAATCAAAAACTCTTCTGTTGTCAGAAGTCACAGGAAGAGCTAAAACTGCATGCCACAAATCACTTTCATCCTAGGTCTTGGTGTTTTACAAAACCGAGGCTTCTGTGGAAATCATATGTTGTTTTTACATATCACTAAACCAAACCTTTATCGCCTCCTTTTTAAAATAAATTCTCATCTATCTTTTTTCTCATCCTGCATCAATCATATTGACTTAAATAATGGAAGAACTCTACAATTGCTCAATTGCTTAAAAAATATTTTTTTAATCTTAACTCCTCTCCCTCTCCAATTCCTATTTTGTGCCTCAATCAAGAGTCAAAGAAATTAATTGCTAGAATAAATTAATATTAGCTGTGGACAGTGGCTATGGATCTTTTCAAACTTAATTAGTAGCTCAGGTATTCATTAGAAATGGGGATTTTTTTCTGCCAACAGAAAATAGTTGCTTTGATAGATGTTCTAGCACTCATATACCAAAACCAAAAATGAACCTTTTAAATATATGTTGGGAAATCCAGCTAGGTAGAGATCGGTAGGAACAATTTATTTTATTTGGATACATTTGGATAATCACCTCTTATGATTTTCCTACATATGTTAGTTCTGTGTCATACTGCAGGTGGACATCTATCAAGTTACATTGTGTTCCCTGAGGTACAGCCTCATGCAATGAAATATCTTGTTTTCCTTCTCGAGTCAAACGAGGGAAAAATTCTCCTGTTTAGACTTTGATGTGTAAGTACTTATCTCTGAAAAGTGAGGAGATTTGTTCTGGGATAATATATTTATTTTAGTACAATGGAACACCATTTCTGGTGGTTGAAAATCCCTCAACTGCAGTCCATTTCAGAACCACAAGTGTTTTGCACCTTAGGTGGAATGAGTCTCCCTCCATGCCCTTCTCTGCTGGGAGTTGGCTGACCACATTTGTTTGAAGGAAATGTATGTTTCAGTGCAAAAATACAACCAAGATTATCATGTACTTCCTTAATGGATTTTGTTCCATTACAAGAACCTGTGCCCCATATATTCTAACTTCTGCATGTGTTAACCATTTAAAGAGGCACTACGTGTATTATACAGACCAACACTCAGAAATCTACAATAGCAAACATTCATCATGGATTTAAATTTAATTCAAATCTAAAGAAAAATATCCCATCCTCTTGGAGCAGTCAGAGATCAGACACACTAGAATTGGACAGACTTTTTCCCAACACATTATGAATATTAATCTATGAAGAGGATGAAACTAAATAGAAAATACTCACAGGAAGTGTCACAGAGGGCTACAGCATGAAATGGAGTATAGTTAAAATGGGGAGGATGGCTCACACCTATTTGTGGAATACCAGGAGATGATAGTACTCTGGCAGTTAGTGGTGGTATAGTCATTATGTACCATAGCTGAAAATCAGTCATGCTGCAGTACTTACTACTGTGAAATGCATGCCATATGGCACAACCATGCAGTTCCTGCTACTTTCTTTCTGATTCCTTGGTGAGAGTAAATAAGTTTGAATGGAGGAATTAGGACAGGAGTTACTGATCACTGCCATGTTTATCACATATGGTATTGTTAGAATCCATTGTCCAGAACTGTGGCATAATCTTTCAGGTTATTGTTGGGTCCTTGGTCTTTCAGTGGAAATATAAATGTACTTCAGCTAATGCAGGCTAGAAAGATGTTTGTAGTTTTAGGACTGAAATGAGTAGGAGAGCTCATTTTGTATTTGGATGCTAGAATGAAAGCCTTTGATTAAACACTTGCTGACCAGAAGTTTCTGAAGTGTGACTGTGAATTCTTCATATCCTCGCACAGTGATATCAGCAGATGGAAAAACTCATTTGTGATTGAGATGAATTTGTTCTGTCTACACCAAGACAGTTGAACAGTTGGAGTTAACGGTCTCAATTTTGTCACAGAGATTTGTGCTAACAGAGGGTTGTACAGTATACAAACACAATGGAGAAATTCTTCTCCCCCTTCTTCATTCGTGTTGAAGAAGCAAAACTTCAATTTGTCTGATTTTCCTGCCATTATCAAGCCTGTTCTAAATAATTTAGATTGAATTTTAGAGACATTATATTACATTTTGCAAAGGAAATTTAATTTTCAGTATATTTCTATTGCATTTAAGAAACCATGGAGCCTTCCTCCAGTGATCAAAATATCACTAATAAATTCCTTTTAACCAAATATGGTGTATCCTAATGGAAAAAGCTTTCATCTTAGGTTTCAGTATTAGTGAATGGAAGTCATTGAATGGTTGGGTTTTTAAAAATTATTCATGTATTTTTTCTCTATGTGAAATGGATCGCAACATTTTTACTACTAAGGCTTTGATCCTGCAAGTAGTTAATGCATGTGCTTAGCTTTACTACTCAGATTCATAAAGTTAAGCACATGCATTAAGTCTTTGCAGGATTGGGGACTTAATTATCTTGACCATTCAAATACATTCTGCGGTTAATGAAATAGGTGAGCAGCTCGTTTGCAAGAAGCAAAACAAAAGTGGACCTGTTTTTAATTAAATGTTGCATAAAGATATTGGGCTTTGAAACTTCTTAGCAATTCTATTCCATTCTATATAGGTTCTTATACTGTGCTCATCACTATAGTATCTGCATTCTGTACCTCCATATCCCAAAATATGCATTCAAGGTGACCTGCAAATGATCTTAAATAAATGGGATTGTGCTTTTTTAAAAATCTATTTGTTTTACCTTAAAAAACACTAAGAATGTCAAGTCCAGTCTGCCTTGATTTAGCTGGAGGACCTGCTAGTTCTCTCAGAGCATGTTTACTATGGGGTTGTCTACAAGAAAGTTTAGTTTGCAGCAAGCTGGGATATAAATCTACTCTGCACTCACCTGCCGCTCATTGTGTCCATATGGACCTGCTGATATATGCTAATAGTTCCTTAGTGCACCTTGATCTACCCCTTTGAAACGGAACTATATTACACCACACCAAGGACCTATTAGTGCACATCGGTAAGGTCCACATGAACTGTTAGTGCATGGCAGGTTAATGGTGGTCCTTCACATCCCAGCTTGCCACAAACAAAATGTTTGCGTAGAAAAGCCCTTTGACTTTCATGCCTTAAATAAAAAGGGGGGAGGTTGAATCTCTCACAAAAGCTTCTTTTGTCTAAAATGTTAGTCACAGAAGTTAAACAGGTGTTAACAAAACCCACGAGTGGTTTTTCCATCTGTGTAGGAACACTACTTCTCCGAATAACAATAGCTAAGTTGATGGAAACGTTCTTCTTTCAGCACAGCTACCTGCGTCTACACTCAGGGTTATGTATGACATAACTACGTTGGTCAGAGGTATGTTTTTTTCACACCTCCGACCAATGTAGCTATGCTGATATAACTTTCATGTGTAGACTCAGGCCATGTCTACACTACCACTTCTGTTGGCAAAATTTATGTTGCTCAGAGGTGTGAAACTCCTCCCCAAGCGACATAAGTTTTGCTGTCATAAGTGGTAGTGTAGACAGTGCTATGTCAGCGGGAGAGCTTCTCCCACTGACATAGCTACTTTTGCTCATGAAGGTGGTTTTATGATGTCGACGGGCGAGCTCTCTCCTGTCGGCAGAGAGCGGCTACACGAGCGATCTCACAGCAGTGCAGCTGCATCAGTACAGCTTTGCCGCTGTAAGTTCGGTAGTGTAGACATGGCCTCAGTCTAAGTTTCTAGTGTAAAAAACAGGCAGACCCCACCACTGTTTCAAGAAACAAACCAACAAAATAAACCACTTTCGGGCCTTCTAGATACATCATAAAGAAACATGAACGGGAACAAACTGGGGTTTTTTTCCCCTTTGCTTGTCACCTTTAGGACTTTGTCTGAACTCTGTAGCAAAATATTTTTGGTCTTTGCATTCATGAATCAGAATGGCCTCTATGTGCTGGCAAGTTTTCAGCCATTGACTTCTCTTGCAGATGCAGATGCTCAGCCTTTATTTATGCATACAAATACAGATTTAGGCGCTTCAGGCACTCTTACCTTGAAAATGTTTGCCTCATTCTCTTAGCCCTATGTCCGACCTTTGATTATGTTGCTTTGAACGTAGTAAGTACTGTATCTTTAAACAGACGTTATTAAATTAAAAGAAATGCCCATTGACGTAGTCAGGGGAAACAAAATACGTTAAGACGTGGAGACCTCTGGGTAGGGGACTTAGATGTGAGTTTGCCAACCTAAAGTGGTTGCCCATCTAATCCTAATAGTGTATGGTTTAACTAGATCAGTTGAATGACTGAAGTGGGTGTTTTTCTGGATAGCACATCATCATCTTATGGTTGAATAGTTCCATTTTTAACTCAGATTGTTTTATACTTACGAAATGGTTTGGATGCATTTTACATACAGAAGGATTGCAACAGATGGTGAGGGGGCACAGAGGAGAAAGCTACAGCTACCAAAACTCCTCTGTGAAAGAAATGCTAGAATCTCGCATCTCCACAGGAAATAATAGATCTCTTTCATGGTACTGTATGTTTTTATTATGTTTAGACATAAATATGACGGATAAAGGAAAATATATCAAATGAATCTGTAAATTATTTCAGTGCTGGTCAATTGTTGTGATATTTTAATATAAACCGTGCAAAGAAAAATGTGCTTGAAATACATTCTACAATGTACAGCATCTAGCACCAGATCATATATTGTAAATATCATAAATATTGATTTTTTTGTGTAATATCTTAATTTGATTTCATGGCAGGTATTTTTAGATGACTGTGAAATACAACAAATACTTGAAAAATATTGGGTCCTATAAGTAACATGATGATCTGGGGTGAGGGGTAGCTCAGTGGTGTGAGCATTAGCCTACTACCCCCAGGGTTGTGAGTTCAATCCTTGAGGGGGGCCATTTAGGGATCTGGGGCAAAAATTGGGGATTGGTCCTGCTTTGGGGGTTGGACTAGATCTCCTGAGGTCCCTTCCAACCGTGATATTCTATGATGCTCATGGAACCATCACATGATAAGAATGAAAAACAATGGAGCAATGAAGACTGATAAATGCAGTCATTATAGATCAAGTATATTTTCTTTTATCTCACTAAGTAATATGTATAAAACTTCAGAGGGCCAAATCCAGCAAGGCAGCTATAAGTACATGCATAACCAAACGTGCATGAGTTGTTTTGTGAAAGTTAAGAGGGCTACTCATGTGACCAATTGGGACCAGAACTGCCTCTGTTCTGAAAAATGACTGTAAAATGACACTTACTAGCTTGGTAGGTCTGTCCTTATGCACATTCAGAGTCATAGCTTGTAATTTTAGTGGCAAAAGCAAGTCTTAAATAATGTTATTACTGAAAAAACATCACAACTCTGGGAAAGTGACTTCAATTCTTTTCTTTTCCGTGGCATCATCCACAGAATAGTTAACCAAGTGCCAGATAGTTCCTTCCCGCAGGTTTCCCATTGAAGGGGGACAAGGGAAACTCAGTGAGGCTTCCCCTCATGGAATTACTTCCTTCCTTCAGGAGGGAAAGTGGGGGTTTCTGTGTTTCCAATGCCTATAGATCTCAAGGTGTCTTCTGTGGCACAGGGCCACTGTCTCTGGCCAATTATTAATTTCCATGTCACAGCTTGATTTAAGTGTATAATATTTATCCAGACACATGTAAGTGTAATCAGATGGGATCTAGGCATTCATTTTAGTGTTGTGATTAATCTTTTATAAAGTCAATTTTAATGTGTGTAACATTACAGTAGTAGCGTCCCTCAGTACCCTTGAGGTATTGAGTCAGTGCTCTAAAATCATAATGGACAGATAATAAACAAATGCATTATGTACCTATGTCTCACAGAGTGGCAGGAACATAAAATTAGCTGACGCGTGCATGTAATCTGTGTGCCAACATGCTGGATGGATGGCTTTGGGCATTACAGCTATAAGGCCAATGGGATGGGCTTCTATTTTGAGATTTTATCATTTTCTCTGTGTGATTTTTACAGTTTTTGCATGGGTTTTATTTAACTCTGAGCACTAATAAAAGGCAGCAAGCAGTTACTTCACTTCCAAAATGCTGAGGAGGGCTCTAGTTACAAAAGCTCCATGCAGCATGGTACAGAGGAGAGCAAAAGTATGGACAGCAGCTGGAAATGGGGCTGTGCATGGAAGGCAGAAATGCCTGAATAATCAGTTTTCATGTGGCTAAAATGCAGGGGTGGAGAAAGGGAACTCTACCCCTACACAATACAGCCCCACCATAGTAATTGCTTCATCTCACTCCCACTTGCATGCTATGGTAGGATCATGCAACCTCTGTAAACCTAAATCCTGCCCCACTTCCCATTCTGGGTGCCAGCGAATGCAGGGTGAATGCAGAGATTCCCTCTGGCACAAGAGCTGTAGAATCCTCCCTGAAGTGCCCCTTTCTGCAGGCACACACTGCCTGACCAACCACAATGGGAGACTAAAGCAATGCAGAAGTCTTTGCAGTGGCCCTTCTTGCCCTTGGTTCACTCAGGAAAATGAGTTGGGTTAGTTGGCTTTTGTTTTTTGTTTTTGTTTGGCACCCTAATATAGTTTAGGCAAAATCTTTCTCGGAAACTTTGCTGAGGGGCATACTTTTTATTAGCATCTAATTTCTGTCCACTGCCCCAAAATAGTAGCAGAAAATATCTGTTCATATGAGGAATTGTTAGGCTTATCTGAGTGACACACAGCATGAAAAATGTTTTCCTTCAATTATTTTTGCAGTGTGAAGCAAATCATAGTTTTTCTTCAAATGTAATTGAGAAAAGAAGACTGGCTGCCTGTTTGGAATTGCCTGTGTTTTCAGCGAGCAGCGCATATGGCATTCAAAACTGATGTTGCTAATTAAATAACACATGCAGGAACCAGGAGTAAACTGTAGTCTGTTCAAGACACCCCTCAGGTGCTGTGTGTCACCTGGTAAGATTCAGCTCATTAGCTGTAATAAAATCATTATGTGCTTACAAAGCTAGAAGCAGCTGGAATGTAAAAAATTCACCATGTACTGCTGTATGTGTGTGTGTGTGTACAATTTTAAATTCAACAGATCAGTTAAATTAACTGTTGGCAATCTCTGAGAGAACAGCATGCAGATAAAACATATGGGATATTCACAGATGCATAAAGCCAGAAGGGACCATTATGATAATCTAGTCTGACTTCCTGTATAGCACAGGCCATAAAACCTCACCTAATTATTCCTGCATCAAGCCCATAACTTCTGTATGAAGCATATATTTTCAGAAAGATATCCAGTTTTTATTTAAAGACTTTTAATGATATAGAATCGACCAGATCCCTAGGTAAGTTGTTCCAATTGTTAAGTACCCTCACTATACAAAAAAATGTCCACCTTATTTCCAGCTTGAATGTGTCTTGCTTCAGCTTCCAAGCATTGGATCATGTTATGCCTCTGTTGACTAGAGTAAGGAACCCTATCCTATCGGAAATCTTCTCCTTATGTAGGCACTTTTAGATCATGATCAAGTCACCTCTTAAACTTCTCTTGGATAAACTAAACAGATTGAGTTCTTTAGTCTTTCACTATAAAGCATGATTTCCAGAGCTCAAATCATTCTTGTAGCTCATTTCTGAAGCATTTCCAATTTGTCAACATCATTTTTGAAGTGGGGACACCAGAACTGGACAGAGTATTCCAGTAATGGTCTTACTGATGCTGTTATGCACCTCTTTTGATAAATTATATAGATTTCCAGAAAGCTAATGATAATCTTCGGAGAATTATGGCACATTGGAATATCAGCAAAAATAATTAGAATAATCAAGATATGATATACAGAATGTGCAGTCAGATATGGTGACAATATCAGCCAGTCATTTGCAGTGAGAATGGACTAAAATAAGGATGTATTATGTCCCCACTATTGTATGCACTAGTCATTGACTATGTCATGAGAAAATTAACCGCAGAAGGCAACTGAGGAATTTTATGAATGAATGATAAAGCACAATTGGATAATCTCATTTTTGCTAATGACATTGTCCTGTTTAATGAAAAAGAAGACCCAGCTTTGGCCAGATACAACAAAACAAGTTGGTTTGTTCATCAACAATGAGAAGACAAAATATTTGGCTAAATGTCCCAAAAGTAACCATTAGAGTCGGAGAAGAAGCACTAGAAATAGTAAGTCATTTTACTGTCTAGAGAGTGAAATGTGCATAATGGGGACATTATGCTAGATGTCAAGCAACAAATATCAAAAGCAGCAAACTACTTTCATAAACTTGAAAAGATTTGGAAAAATAGCGTGAGTGGCACTGACAAAAAAACCCACATTCTTTTTAACATTGGCATTATGTCTGTCCTCCTTTATGGAGCAGAGTCATGGAAATCTAAAACGGAAATTGATAAGAAGATCAACTCCTTCCAAAGTCAAGGCCTGCAAAATATCTTCAGCGCCCATTTGAAAGAGTTTCTTCCAATATCAGAAATTCTAAGTAGAGAAAACAAATCTAAATCATCAAATATGGTAAGAAGATGATCATGGACATATATAAGACATCGTTTAAGGATGCCACCAACTTGACTTCCATGGCAAGTGATAATTCAAGAAGGAGGAAAAATACGACCTAGAGAAGTATTATGCAAAACAACAAAGAAGCAAAATCCTTCAGCATTACACTCAGAAGTCTAAACAGACCAGCACAAGACTGAAATAAATGGTGGAAATTGGTGGATGCTTTATGTACCTGAGGATGTGGGAGGATAAGGAAGAAAGAATAATGCTATATATAGCAGTGGTTAACACCTCACTTCTACTACTTGATATTCTCCTGTATCCCTTGTACATCTAAGGATTACATTAGCTCTTAGACACTGCATTGCACTGGGAAATCATGCTCAACTAGTTCTCTACCATGATCCCTATGTTCCATTCAGAGTCACTGCTTTCCAAAACACAGTCTGTCATCCTGTAAGGGTGACCTACGGTCTTTATTCCTAGCCGTATCTGACCTTGTATTTGGCCGCATTAAAACGTGTTGTTCAAGTGAGCCTAGCTTATTCAGATCACAGTGTAGAACTGATCTGTCCTTATGATTATTTACCACTCCACCAATTTTGTGTTATATGCAAACTTGACTAATAATGATTTTGTATTTTCTTCAAGATCATCTATAAGAATATTGAATAGATTCCGGGAAGAGACCTTCAGCCAATTCTTGGGTGCAAGTTGTCCGGTCCTGCAGACTTAAAACATTTAACTTTAGTAGCTGCTGTTTAACATCCTGCCTAGTTACTGTTGGAATGGAAAGTATTTCAGTATTGCTGTAAATATGAATACAGCAGCCAGCTTCTTTCCAAATACACAACAGAAATATTTATTGAACCCTTCTGCCTTTTCTGCATCATGAGTAGCAATTTTATAATCTGCATCTAGTAACAGAACTATACCATTGCTAGGGTTAGTTTTCCGTCAGATTTTTAAAAAAATCTTATTGTCCTTAACCATACTGGCCATAGACCTTTCATTAATACCTTTAACTTCCTTTACCCACTAGCTACATTTCGTAGACCGTGCTTCCTCTTCCCTGATAATATGAAGTCACTAGTTAGATAAGTGAAATCTAGGGACAATAATTCTCTGTGGTCATAGAAATGTAGATGGATTCACAGAATTACAGTCTTTTCAGAGGATCTGCAGTTTTCTTCAGAAGCAAACCCCTTTTTATTGAAAGGAAAACTGTAAATTTTCTAGACTCTTTGGGCATATCTACACAGCCCATGGAAGCGGGCTTCCTAGCTCAGGTGAACAGACATGGGCTAGTGGAACCCACACTAGTGCTATAAAAGGAGCTGAATAGACAGCACCTTGAAGTTGTGGCTTGTGCTGGAGCTCAGGCTCTGACACCCACCCCCTTCGCTAGTCTTGAGAGCTCAAGCTCCAGCCTGAGCTGCAGTTCCAAGGCACTGTCTGCACAGCTATTTTTACAGTGCTAGCCCTGCCAACCTGAGTCTGTCGAGCCAGGCTGAGAAGCTCTCTTCCACAGGCTATGTAGATACCCTTTGATGCAAAGACATGATAGCTTCGACAATATGAAATAGTCTTTTTGAGGTTGTAGCCAGAAAGAATGAAATAACAGCATCCAAATAGGTGTGAACAACAGCTCCTAAAATGAAAAATTACCCCACTCATCAAACTGAGTTAGCACATTTTGAATTTAGCAAAAACATGAACATAAAATTCCCATCAGAGGAAGCAAATTGGATTTATAAATGTAATCCGATTGCCAGTTCTCTACTTCTTCTAATTCTCTAAGCCAGTCCCTGGTTGCTCCTGTATACCATTCCTCAGTTTTTGTCTTCCCAGCCCTTCAAACATAACCCAACCCTGGCACTGCTGCTTCTCTTCTAAATTCCCAATATGATCCTCCAGCTTCTGCTCTTCCCACCATTCTACAGTGTGCATCTATATGTTTTGTTCATGGTTAAAACTCTACAAATATTTCTTTGTATATGTATGTGTACATTATGTGTAAGAATGTTCTATTAGAGCCAGGCAACGCTTTTTTGCACAAACTGGTTTTTAAACAAACCAAACAAATTTGTTTTCAACAACAATTTTTTGTGTGGAAAATTGTCAACTTTCTCAATTTTTAAAATATTTTTTTACCAAAATCATTTTCAATTTTTTTTAAAATTCACCAGGTTTTGGTAAATAACAAATATATAATGTGATTTTGATAAAAATTTGGTTCAAAACTTTTAATGATAAATTTTGTAAAATATCAACAAGAAATTTTTGTAACTTTTTGCAAAATTGTTTTCCTGTTTTTGAACAACTCTATGATCTGTTATCTGTATGTGTATTTTTAGCATAGAAGAAAAGAGAGGGTTAATAAAAAGAAGAAGAGAAACAACAGAATAACACCAGTGAAATCCTGGGAATTTAACTTAATTTCAGGTGACAATTTAAAATCTCTAATACACATTGTACTTTAAAAGACTTATGAGTCATAATGTGTTTTCAAACCACATTAAGTAAAAGAATGAAAATACATGACTTGTCAAGGCCAATTTCTAATCTTTTCCCAGGTCATCCAAATAAATAACAACATTCTTTAATATTTCATAAGGGAAAATGTGTATCTTAGTTAAGTCCTATTGACAGTCAATGGGATTTAAACTCCTAGATGTATAAAACACTTTTGAAAACAAGATTTAGGTTCCTTAATCAGTTAGGTGTTGCAAAACCTAAATACTTTTTAAAATCTGGGCCCTAGATATTATGGTGATGGAGGTCATATAAGTACCTAAAAAATAGATCTTAATGTAATCTAGCAGGACCTAATGGATTATGCTACAGTATGCAAACACAAAAAAGAAATATATGTAGTGAAATAGGTTAAAAAAATCCAGATCCAAAGGTTCTGTCAATCTTCTACACCATCACAAATAAAATATATGTGTAATACCTTCTTTCTATACTTTAGAATGTGTTTACCAGAGGAGTTTTAAATGTGATTATGGCTCAGTATTAATCAAATTTTATACTAAAATATTTTACATACAGTGTAATATGACAAACCAAAAATGTGGAAAGGGAAATACTATGGTTTAGTGGATAGGATGCTGGACTGGGAATCTGGAGGCCTGGGTTTTATTCACAGCTTTGCCACTGACCTGTTGCATGACTGTAAGCAAGTCACTTCACACTTCTGCTACTTTTTCTCCATTGTAAAATGTTTTGAGACCTATAAATGAAAAGAGTTCTACATGTGATCTTAGCATTATTATTATTTATTATTGAAAGGAGCTTCATTGTTTGCAATATTTTGTGTCCTGCTGAGATACACAGTGAATCAACACTCAGTTTGTGATTAAACTTCTTTATTTTGACTACAAAAGCAGTTCTGAAGTTAACAGCCATGGGACCAAATTCTGTTGTCTATTATATTGGTGGTGTAATAGGGAGCAAAATTTGCTCCAGAAAGAAAACTCTATGCAAAGAGGGAGTAAACGGCACTAGGTACACAATGTCAATCCAATCAATAATAACACAAGCTGTTGAAAACCTGATGTTGTTTATCATTTGAGATTAATATTTCAATGGGCTAAAATCCCTCTCTGTGTTGAGAGTCAGGTTGCTCACAGGTAGCTGCATGGTGGAACCAGTAAGAAGAAGCTATTTGAATACAGTAGTTCCATAGGGCTACTCATTCTGGATATGGGATCTTCTTGTTGATACCTGATGGATGACTAATTTACATAACGCACCTTCTAGGCCTCTCTGTACAGATTTGCTAATTACTATGAGAAGCATCCTCCCCGTACATTCCAGTTCTGGTAAACTGCAGGAACAGCAAGTACCTGTGGTGTCCCCCCAGGGAGCACACCTCAGCAGTTCTGGGACCAGTTATGTCTCTAGCAATAATACCAGGCAGTCACTTTCTAGAGGCTGAATGGGATTTGCTTTTCTTTCTCTGTTGACTTGGAAACCTGCATGATGAGGGCTGATTACTGATGTGAAAATGAGATGCACAGAATTTTACACATGGATGTGGACATAGCAGCAGCACCTGAACGGCGCTTGGAAAAGTAAGAGACTCCATCAGGTTATTCACTGTGATATAGGTCTGTTTAAATGTAGCAAATTGATCTAGTGAGTTGATGACACTTATCGTGCATGGGAAATGTTGGATTGTATGCACTGTAGTATTTTTGGTCTTGTATTTCTTGTACGGTGAACAGAAAACTGTAGCGGATTCATCCGTTTTTCATAGTAACCCAAAAACTGATCTTCGTATTGTTGTCATGGGGCAGTATCTTTAACACAAGGGAGACATGGGAAATAATCTACCAACTATGGGCTCATTTATAGCCATGCAGCTCCACTGATTTTTTTTCTTAATTATTGCTACAACAATTTGTGGAAGGTATTATATTTCTAAAGCCTTTTTGCCATAGGGACAGAGAACACTGCATATTAGCAAAACGTAGAATTCCAATTAAAAAAATATTTTGCTTGTTCTTGTTGTTTGTTCTGCTCAACAAATGCAAAGATTTTTTTAAAATCTGCATTTTTAATTTAATTTTTCTTTTTCTCATTTTCCCTTTTTCCCCTAAGAGAGGTGATTATTTAAGTATGCAATATCTGTCTGAAGAGCTTTTGGGGAAGTTTTTTTGCTTGTCAGGAGAGGGCATAAAATCCTAGAAAAAAAAACAGAGAAAACAGCCATTTGGTTCATCAACCCTGTCTCCATACCCACTGTAGGGCTGTTCTATTTTATATTTTTGATTGCTTTGGTCCCAATTAAGTCAGCTTCCCCCATCACTTAGAAGATTTGTGTATAATCTAATTTTTACCATTGTCAGGAAAGTTAGTTCTAGTCTAGGAGAGAGGCAGGAGGCGATTAACCCATAGATTATTTGGTATAAAGATCAGAAATGTTTACATTGAGCTCACATGTCACCAGTCTTGCCATAGCAGCAGCCTTTATTCATGCAAGTAAGCCTATTGATTTCAATGGGCTCATTTGTGTGGATTGGAATGACTCGTGAAAAAGTGTTTGCAGGATTGGAACCTTAACTAAATTGATTTCTGCCTTATCATAGTTACATGTTATTAGGCTTGTAAATAATAGGAGCTAATTTGTCAAAATAATCTTAAAATCAATGGCTTCTACTTAGTGTTATGAATTAAAAATAAAACAACCACAATCTCATGTGAAATTCCTTTCTCTGCATGGTACTGTCATATATGGTACATACATACAATATAAACATATAATATATAATATAAAGCACCTTCTCCTGAAATTTACTGCAGTTTTTTTTAAAATTCAAGCTTAAACATGGAGGACCAAATTCAGCACATGTATATGCAGGCGCAGCTCCACTGATGAATTTGGCTCCTGATTTTCAGTTAGATTCCAATCAAGCACTCAAAAAAAAAAAGGCAACCAGAACCTTGTGCTAATGGAAATAACTTCTAACACAGTTTTCCCTTGTAATAAGACAGATGTCACATGTTTTTCAGAAATCAGTGGGGCTCCATCTAAGCACAGCAGCACACCCACATGCAATCCCCTATGGCATCGGGCCTTAGGTATGGTGAACATGCCATTTGGGCTTTTTGCCCTCCTTTGAGCCGTGCATACACCCAGAAGCTACAGACTCTCACAGTGTGGATTCAGAGAGGCAGGGACTGCTATTCTTATCCCTAAAATGGAGCAGTAGCGTCGGAACTGTTATGTTGGCTCCTGCAAATGCCCAGGTGTGTGAACTTCACCCATAAAGCAAATGAATACATATCTTTTCCACTAGTTTTTGATACCTGAACAGTCACTTTTTCATTGTATAGATTATTATTGTTGTTTCTTTGTATTATTCTAGTGCTTAGGAGTCTCCTCCTTGAGGTTGTGTGGAATAAGGGAAGGGGAAGTGTTAGTGACCAGGTACATCTGCCTTGCTGCATCCCTTATCTGAAATTGAATTGCACAGATGCAATTGGCACTGTTCAAGTTTCTTCTTGCTTGTGTTGTTCTGTGGAAAAGTAAGGCGATATGGAGGTGGAGATGCTGAAGACCTGGAGGTGAGGAAAAGCAGAAAAGAAAAAATTCCAAAAAAACAAATGGAAAGAGCAACAAACAGGGAAAAACAAGGGAGCGTACAAAGACTTGAAGCCCAATAAAATTCCTTTCCGACTGTAAATGTGAAAAAAGAGGGTATGTTTACGTTTGAGCTGGGGGTGTGATTCCCAGCTTGAGGAGACGTACTCGTGCTGCCTCTCATTGAGCAAGTTAGCTAAACGCAAAGCGTAGCTGCAGCAGTGCGAGCTGTGGGATTGGCTGGCTGCCCACAGCACATATCCGTCTGAAACCCTAGGAATATTAGCTGGGAGGGATACCCTGACTATTGGAATGGTAGAAACACTGTTATCCCTCTGCCCGCCCCCCCCCCAAACCACTGACCAACACACACACACGCTGAAGGGCCCTGGCTTCCAATCATTAAAGAGTTGGTGATAGTGTCAAAAAAGGGGGGGGGGCACTTTCTTGCTCTCACTGTTTGACTTCCCAAATGGAACCTGTTAGGGGGCTTATTCCTTCACCCACTTACTTCCTTGGTCCTTCTCGCATGAACAGAGAGCAACAATAACCGAAGTCCAAAGGTGCAAACAATTCGATGTTTATTGGGGTGAACTTCCAGCAAGCATGATTCCAGTTTCCTTCCTTAGTATCCTGCTTCCCAGCTCTGACACCACAGAGCCTTACACCTGTGTCCCTGTTCCCATTCCTGTCCTTAGCCAAACATGATTCCAATTTCCCCAGCCCCATTCCCTGTTCCCATTTCCCTCACCCGCATTCCCATGCCCATGCCCGCCCCCATCCCCCTACTTCCTGATTGACTGCAGACTATATAGTAAAACTTGAGTTCTGCTTTGCTATACCTTAACCAATCATGTTCCTGAAATTTAACTAACCAATCCTAACATATTGTAACATGATTATGTACCCAATTATATCCCACCACCTTAATTAGTTTATACCCAGCAAAATTAATTATACAGCAGACAGAAACAATCACAGAACCAGACAGAGATTATACAGACAAACAATAGCAAAGTGGGAACTATAATGACAAAACAATACAGAAGTGAGGATTTCACATCCCAGCTATTGATAAATGAGTTCTTGCCAGACAGGATGCTATCAAACTAAGTTTTCTTTTACATTTTCTAGGCACTTCCCTTTCTCTGGAGGTGATAGGCACTATCAGGACAGGATTGTATTCCTAACAGCCCAATAGCACCTTATTTCAGTGTGACTAGTTTGGAATGTGAGGATGTGACCGTTCGCTTTCCAGCTTATGGCTGCCTCTGCTGCTTAGCCAAAGGCCTGAGCCTAAGCACAGGGCCACAAACTGTCACAGTAAGAGAAGGCCCTTACACCGGCAGACAGTGATTTTGATTCTTTCTTTTGTACCTCTATAACTAGCCAAGTGATAAGAATACACCTAAATTCTTAGAGTATAGGCCTTTACGGACAGGCCTGAATATCTATATCCTAACAGAACCCTTATTAAAGAAAAATAAATTGGGTTGTGGCCTCTTCAAGTTTTTTCCACGATGTTTAGTCAACACATGAAAACCGTGCCCCAATTTACAGCGTCTGGTACCCAACATAATTCTCAAGAATCCAACATGGGCCGTATTAGCAGCCTGGACTGGAGAGGGAGACCTAAAATACCAAACTGGCATTTATGTCTGCCTGAGAGTCATGCAGTTAAAACCCTGTATGAGTCTTTGAATATTAAGTGTTCGTATTTCCGCTAAAATGAAAACTATACTTTTGGTCTTCAGTAGTACATCAGTATCTATTCATTCAGCTGCTCAAGAGAAGAGAAATTTGCACCTGAGTCTGTACTGATATGATGCATTTGGTATTGCCACTCCAAGAGTTCAAAAATCATGAGATTGTCTTTAGTTCACGAGTTTGTTTTTTTAAACAGTAATAATAGGGCTGGTGTTTGATTTTGGAGCATATAGGTTTCATGTTTTGAAGCAACTGTGAGGCTAGAAATGTACTCTTTTATCAAATTCTGAGATTCTCATCTATTCATGATAAAATCATGAGAGTTGGTAGCACTGGAGAGTTCTACGAAGTATCCGTGCTCCTCAGACTATGGAGATTATTTTTTTCTGCATCTGGCCCAGAATGCAGTTCAGGTGATGCTTCTTAAACTATGCAATGATAAACATGATATTTAATATTGGCTGGTTTCGGTTTGTATGGCGTTGAAATAGCCTACTAGATAGGAAAGTCAATGCTATCAATTTTGTTCCCATATCTCGGTGATGACAGGAGTATTGGACAAAGCTCAAAGGGTTGAGAGGTTCAGTGTAGATCAGCACCTAACAACTATGGGTCACCTTGAGACATCTTTAAAAGGCCTGGTTTTCAGAAAGTACTGAGCACTCTGGAACACTTTGAGGGCAATTGAACCTGTATTTCCCCTTAGTGGGCCAGCAAGGACATTCACTCTCAGGCCTCCAGATCCCTAGCTGTTGCCTTTCTTGGATGGAGACCCACATCTCACTCATTTCTGACCAGGTGTGACGGGGTGCACCTACACCACCCTGGCTTTGCAGGAGTTAACTGTGCATTGCAGGCTGAAGAAGCCATGCCCCTTTGCTTCTGCTGGGCATGCTCAGCCTGGAGGCAAGGTATAAAAGGAAGCAGCCCAGCTCAGTCTGGGCAGGTTGCTGAAGGGAGAGGTTGGGTTGCTGAAGGGAGAGGATGCCAGCTGCAGGCTCTCTCCAGGGAGCTGCTACAGCACCCAACTTCAGAATCAAGGCACACTGAGCCCCAGTCAGATTCCAGGCCGCCTGACCAACTCGAAGAGGAGGCCCTGCCATCAGGAGCTATACCGCCTGAGGACCCCAGAGACCCATGGGAACCTCGCTGGTGAAGACAGGGTAGGAAGCACCCCCAGGGACTTAGACTTTGCTCTGGTGGGTGAACTGGGGAACTAATCAGCATGTTTCAGGACGATCCCTGCTGACTCAGTGGCGAGTAACCCTGCCATTGCTAGGGCCCTGGGCTGGGGCTCAGAGGAGCAGGGAGGGCCCAAGTTTCCCTACCTGGGGTGTCACACCTTCCTGAGTGGCACCCCACTTCCCCAATGGGCCAGAAGACCACACAATCCCACAGAGGGTGCAACTTTATTGACTCTGGCCATTAGACCACACTGCCCTGACTGCGAGAGTGGTTTTATTAACTCTGGCCATTGGGCCACGTTACCCTGACTGTAAGGGGCTTCTGTATTGACTCTGGCCAGTAGGCTGTATTACCAGGTTCCATAGTAAGTGTCATTTGCAGAGGACCTAACCAGCGCCAGTACAGCCTTTTCCCTTTCTGGTGACCACACGTAACCGGGCACCCCTGTGACCTACCCCACAACAAATGGGTGGAGAATTAGGGCAATGACAGCACTTGCTAAGAGGTCCAGAAGAGAGGGGAATCAGGCAACGAGACCCCTACACCACCCTGACATGGATACCAAAAAGCTCCTTAAGGGGATCTACACTGCACACTTCTGTCAGTAGCGTGTAGAACACATATTTGCATAGCTCCCATAGCATGGGTATAAATAGCAGTGTAGCTGGTGAGGCACCACTTAGGCAACTGGCGTAAGGACATACCTGAAGGGTGTGGGTAAGTACTCGAGCGCATACCCTGTGTAAGCGGGGGAATAGTCCCGCTCTTGTGGGGAACTTTCCTGGCTTCTGCACTACACCGGTGAAGTGGGCTAGCGAAAGGATCTGAGTCCTCGCTCCGACTTCCTTTACCCAGTGGCCTCTCTGCCCTTGAGGACTCCCCTTCCACTCTCCTGTCTGGCAGAGTCCTCGTAACCCCAACAAGGCTGGGCCCAGGATTCCTGGGGGGCTTGACCCCCAACCCTGCTGTGGTCACCTAGGACAGGGGCTAGGGTGTCCCCATTCCGGGGTACTCTCTCTGCACTGGGCACTCTCTGACCCACTGACCATTACATACAAGTTAAAGACTTGTATGTAACAAGTGTGCCCTTGTTGCCAAGAAGGCCAATGGCATTTTGGGATGTATAAGTAGGGGCATAGCGAGCAGATCAAGGGACGTGATCGTCCCCTTCTATTCGACATTGGTGAGGCCTCATCTGGAGTACTGTGTCCAGTTTTGGGCCCCACACTACAAGAAGGATGTGGATAAATTGGAAAGAGTCCAGCGAAGGGCAACAAAAATGATTAGGGGTCTGGAACACATGACTTATGAGGAGAGGCTGAGGGAACTAGGATTGTTTAGTCTGCAGAAGAGAAGAATGAGGGGGGATTTGATAGCTGCTTTCAACTACCTGAGAGGTGGTTCCAGAGAGGATGGTTCTAGACTATTCTCAGTGGTAGAAGAGGACAGAACAAGGAGTAATGGTCTCAAGTTGCAGTGGGGGAGGTTTAGGTTGGATATTAGGAAAAACTTTTTCACTAGGAGGGTCGTGAAACACTGGAATGCGTTACCTAAGGAGGTGGTAGAATCTCCTTCCTTAGAAGTTTTTAAGGTCAGGCTTGACAAAGCCCTGGCTGGGATGATTTAATTGGGGATTGGTCCTGCTTTGAGCAGGGGGTTGGACTAGATGACCTCCTGAGGTCCCTTCCAACCCTGATATTCTATGATTCTATGATTCTAAAGCAAATGCAAGTTATTTAATCAACAATTAATTTTAAAAAGAATAAGGGGAAATGGGAAAGGTTAAAGGAAACACATCAACCTGCTCTGTGGCAGGGAACATCACAAACAGCGTCTCTGGAATGTCCGGGCAGTTCACAGTCTGTTCCTTGTAAGTCCCAGGCCTTCTTCTCAGGCCCTGGCTGTGCTGCAGGGATGCTGTGGGTCGGACACTTGCTCTGGTGGTGGCCACACGCTCTCAGGCTCTAAGTGGTAGGACCCTTCTTCCCAGTGTCGCCCCCACCGGCGTTACGATCCAAGCCTGGCCTGCAGAGCCTCTTGGCTGAGGCGTCTCCCTGTGCTGGGCCCACTGCCCAAGGTCCCCCTCAGTCTTCCCAGCTGCTCACTGCATCCAGCTCCAGACTGCTCCAGCCCCAGCTCCACCACTCTGTCTCTGCACTGCTGCTGCTCTCCCTCCAGCTCCCTGGGCTGCTTCTCCGGCCCCTTTGGCTCTGGTTGCTGCAGCTCTGCTCCCAGGGCAAGTCTGCTCTCTCTGGGCTGTGCCTCTGGCTTTGGGGCTGCAGCTCTGCTCCCAGGACAGGGTCTGCTCTCTCTGGGCTGCTTTTCTGGTCCCTCTGGATCTGGCCCAGCTCTGCTCCCCAGCTCAGCTTGGGCCCCTGCTTTCTCCTTAGCTCGGCCCCACTCTGTCTGACGCAGGCAAATCCAGCTCACACGGAGGATGGGACCTCCCCGGCCTCCTGACTCCCTGATTAGCCTGCCCGCCCTGTCATTCAGGCTGACCTGGAGCATTGGCCTCTCCCCATTGTTCCTGGGGACTGTCAGTCTCAGGGTCCTGGTTTCCCATAGACCCTTCCCCTTTTAGTAGTGGGAGCTAGCAACTAAAACACCCCCACTGAATGTTAGTAAGGGGGCAACAGTCCCCTTACACCTGCATGCTTTCTACTCGCCCAACCCATACTTCCCCATCCACACTGCTATTCTTAGCCTTAGTGCTGTCACCCGCTGCTGGAGTCTTTCCCCTCCACAGGCAAAAACTCCCCCAGCAGGGAACGGCTGCTAGCTCCCCATTGTTGGAGCCCTTCTTCACCACAGGGAAAAACTCCAGCAGAGGGGAAAGGCTCTGCCAACTCCCCATTGCTGGAGCCCTTCCGCACCTCAGCGAAAGACTCCAAGACTGGAAAAGGCTCTGAAATCTTCCTGTTGTTGGAGCCTTTCCCCACAGTGAAAGGCTCCGGCAGCAGGGAGCTGCTGAAGCCTTTCCGCACTACATCCTCTCTTCCAGAGCCTTTCACTGGAACATGTAGCTACACACCACAGTAGATGCAGCCTGCTTTTCGCTGTGGCATGTAGATACATGTACCCTACATGCTGCCACCAGTGGTGTGTAGTGCTGACATAGCCAGCTTGATTGTCAGCATTTATAAGTAGCACATCATTCTTTCTATTCAAGCCTACTGTATTCTTAGGGTAAAAACACTACAGAGAAAATATATTTAAAACAATAAAATAACCTGCATGCATGCTAATAGCCTTACCAGACACCGTCTCCACTCTAACATGGGCTCTGGTAGGAGCAGTCCTTCAACGGCCCACCCCCCAGGGTTTCCTTTGTGATCACAAGTTCATCACAGCTTCAGCTCAGAACAAGCACACGGTCTGAAGGGGCCACAGTACCAGTCTTTCCGACCTTTCTCAAAGGACTGGGGCCCTCTGTGGACCAAGGGTCCTGTCCATTTGCTGGGTCAGAAAGAAGGCCAAGTCCAGGATATTTATAAAAAAAAATACTTTTTGTATGTTGGTCCCAGGAAAGTCCAATTTGAACCAGTATATGTGAACCTCTCCAGGGGGCGGCTTTAAAGGGCTGATAACAGAGGATGTTCATTAGCATCCCCTCCCTACTGGAGAAAGTACATATAGTGTCACAATAAGACATATAAAATTACATTTTAACGCACTGTACCCCAGAGGTATTAACCCTAATTCTATAAGGTTTAACTTAATTCAATACAGTTTATCTTAATTCCACAAGGTTTGTTCAAGATATTACAGAATACTGTCGGTCACACTCACCCCCCCTTCTGAAAATCAGAATCTGTCAGAGAATCTCAAGCTGGCTCATCCAAAAATTGAAGCAGCAAAATTACCTGTCACTTCTGAAGATCTTGACCATGATGTTTGTCTAAACATTCCAGATCTTTTTGTACTGCAAGGGAAGTTAGGAAAACACATGAAAGAGGCTTTCCCATGAATATCCTGCTTCCAGCTGGCCCAGAAATAGTGCAAGAATACCTGTTTTTGGTAGTATTTCAGCTCTTCTCCTTCATGTCCCAAGTACAGCTGGGTGAAATGTTTTGAATAGTTTATTTGACAAAAATGCAATTGTGGGTAACCCAAAATATTCATGAATTTGCGACAAATAGTTGTGGCCATTCAAAAAATGGCTGGAGGAAGAGATGCTGCTGTACCTGCTTTCCCCCCTTTTAACCTTTAGCCCAACGGCTAGGGCACTCATCAAGGACATGGGAGATCTAGGTTCAAAGCCCCTAGAACAGACCCAAAACAGACTTTTTTGATTCACCAGCAATTCTGAAAACGTTCGGATTCAGTTCAAACCAAACTGATTTTTTTTCAGAACTGCCATGAAACTGCAAAATCAATTGTTCCCCCAGCTCTAGTCCTGTGGAGGGACAGAAGGGCATGAAAATAAAAAAGTGTTCTGTATCTCCCCAAAAAGGTTCCTTTTGAGTGAAGGTTCAGGAAGATTTCTAATTTAACCAGAATGTTTTACTCATCTTTAACTAGTGGCAAAATTGTCGTGAAAATAAACATGCAAGCAATATAGCAAGTCAATAGTGTTGGATTCTTACCTTTAAACTTTCTAAGCCATGTGAAGGGCTTTGGTAGTGTGACTCCTATAAAAGTCAATGAGTGTCTTGTGGTTAAAGGAAAGCTATAGTTTTGGTCTTGACCAGTACATAAAAGAAAAAATGATCATCTATTTTCTGTCATGTACTAGTTTATAATTCTGGATAAAAATGTCATTGCTCCTCCTGACAGCTTCCTGGAAAAAATTTCTATATTCTTTAAGCCATTTCACAAAACTACAACAGGAATTTAAATGTCCATAACTGAGGGTCGTTTGAGGGAGGTGAAACTAGCTGCAAAAACGTATAATACATCTTTTACCAAAGAAGCAGGGAAAGACAGTACATGTTCCGTCATGCTTCAAACTTTACACAGACAGGACCTAGAGACTCCATAATCAGAGAGGAAAAAAAATGTATTACAAAGTGTACTGAACATGCTCAAGAGCCCATTACTCTGAGTATTACAGGTAAGCTTTGGGAGGTTAAAATGTTATGATTGCTGCAGTCATGCTGGGCATAAAAATTGTACTGTAGATAATAGCACCCTTTCTTTCTCTTATAATAGAGGGAAGTCTTTGGTTTCTGTACATTTAATAAGGACAGTTTGGACAATTTTGTGCACTAATCATCACATATTTCTCAAAGAATAAGAGGGTTAAAATGGTTCAGCTGAACTTCTCTCTCCCCCCCCACCCCATGTTTTCATCTGTCTGTGTATTGTCTTTTGCTCTTGCAGCAGATCATTCCTGTCAACTCTCTGGCATATAACTCAGCGGTAATGAGAGAAAAGGGTCAGAAAGGGCTGAGAAATCTCTCATTCCAGTGGCTTTGAAATACACCCCTCCTGATCCTTTTAACAAGCCTGACATCATTTCATTCTCATTTAAAACCCAGGCTTTGGGGAAATGCAGAACCAAATTAAAGAAGGGCAAAAACTAACTTTTCAAGGCAAAGTCAAGGATTGCTCCTCAACAAGTTGTAAATTTCTATCTATCTTAGGTATGTATATGGCCCCCATTACTACAGTATCTGAGCACCTCAGAATCTTTAGTGTATTTAACCTCACAATGTCCCTGTGAGGTAGGGAAGTGCTACTATCACCATTTTACAGATGGCAAAGTGAGGCAGAGATGAGGTCACACTAGAAGTCTATGGTGGAGCAGGAAACTGAACCCAACTCTTCCAAGTCACAGGCTAGCACATTACCCACTTTTGTTATTGCCAGGCTATACTTTCTGATAGTTAACACTGAATCAATGGAAAAAATTAGATTTCAACTTAAAATAGATGCAATATCACATTGATAGTTTTTTTTTTTTTAAGGGAGTTATATATTTCCGTGCATGCTTGTTTTATTCAATGGGTTTCTTCTTTATCACTTATTAAAGTGCCATTGTGAGGTGCAGGAGAAATCTCCCTTCTCCTTATGGAACCCAAGGGGGTTCAGCTGTCACCCCCAGAAGATCCTACAATCCTTATGGATTGGCACAGGCCCACTGCATTCCTGCTGCCTCCAGAACCTTTCCTTACCCTCCACCAAGTGGTTCTCATAATACAGAGGGTAACAAAGACTCAGACAATGCTTCCATGATCAGCATTAACTTAATTTCAAGAGCACTGGAGATCTGTGGGGTACAGTGCCCTGTAGAGTGGACATCCCTCACCCTTCTCCCTGTCCTACCCATTTAAAACTGTGGAGCCTGAAACCCACTGAGCTCTTATGGTGCGATCCATAGCCCATTGACTTCAAAAGAAAAACTTCCATTGACTGTACTGGGCTTTGGTTCAGGGCCCTTACAGAGGTCTTATGTGGGGTTATGAGATGGACATAGAATACAGTGAATAGACTAATGAATTCCACCCTCCACCCCCCAGTGACACGTGATAATCAAGGAGAGGTGAATCCAGGCCCAGGTTTGATGAAAAGGAGATGTAGAACTGAGTCTCATCAGCATATTGAAGACAATGCAGCCCAAAATATCTCGCTATATCACCTAATGTCTTCAAATAGGTGCTGCAACAGGAGTGACACAAATGTGAGAACCCTGAGAGAGGGACAAAAAAATGCCTTCTGAGACTTTTCAGAGAAGAAGCAGCAAATCCTCTGACGTATTATTCCGTCCCTTCCCATAAGATCATACTAGTGGTTATCATGTAGTATCCTCATAGACATCTTACTCTTTAGCATTGCTATAAGATCACTAGCAATAGATATTAATGCACAGCCTAGACTGATAGGAATCAAAGTATTCTGTAGAATCAAAGTGCAACTGGAGCTGGTTCATCACTATCTTTTCAATAGTCTTCCCTGAAAAAGGAAAGTTTGAGATCAGACAGTAATTGGTGAGGTGGTTAATATTCAATGCTGGTTTGCTGAGTAACAATTTAAACATAGAGTACGGCTGGAAACTTGGCAAAATCTCAGATGTCCCTGAATGCCCTCTTGAAGAGAGATGTTAACAGTCCTCATCAATAATGAGCCAAACATGTGTCTACATGTTTTAATAACCATGAAGGGTATGGGTCCTTTCTGCAGATGCCTGACTATAACGCTCCAAGCATACCTAAAAACCTCAATGAATGAATCTAGGTGAAAGCTAGGCACTAGACAGAGCATTCCCAATATCCTGTTTCTCACTGGCTAGTACCAGATGCTTCAGAGGAAATTGTAAGAACCCTTCAGTAGGCAGATATGAGTTACTCTGCACCCCATATTAGGTCTCAACTTGGTCTCTAATTGTGAAGAGTTTGCCTTAAGCCCTGAAGCATGATGTTTAATATCACTTCCACAAAATGTGTGTTATCATTAATTACGATAACTCTGGATATTCTTCCTATCCATATGAATGTCCAATTCCTTTTAGCATTTGAAGTTCTTGGTCTGAACAGTGAATTCTACAGTTTAATTACACACTGCAAAAAAGGATTTCCTTTTATTCATTCATTTTGTATTTCCCACATTTCAATTTCAATCAGTGTCCCCTAGGGGAAAACATGGAGAACGCAGTGTCCACTGTGTCAGTTGTCATGCTGACTAATTAGATTATCCCTACACTTCCCACTAGTATTACTTCTAGTCTTGATTTCCTTCTGAGACCTCATAGTATGTGTGTCTATACATTATTTTTCATTGCACTATATGAATATATCAAGTGCCAGAAATATGTTCTTTATTATCTTACAAATTCATAAAATTAAGAAGCATTGATTTTTACCTAAAATTTAGATTTTGCCTCACAGGGAACATTTAACTGAACTTGTACAATGTGTCCATCTGAATACGCAAAATTTGGTTTGAATGAACGGGGCTGCAGCAATCTAAATGCCAATTTCTACCACTTAACCAATCTGTATGTTGAGTTAATTTCTTGATCACAAAAATATTCTTTGGACAAGTTATCCCAAATGTTCACAGGCTCCAAGGAAATATGAACTGTTTGATCTCAGTACCTATACATTCGTTCAGCAGTCTCCTCATAGGAAAATTGCATGACTGGAACAGAGGTGTATTCCAGGTCACAACTAAATTATATGGACAGAGAAGTGTGTACAGCATTTGCCTATACTTTGTCTGGTTCTAATTACCTCAGACAACATATGTCATCCCTTTCTCTGCAATTACAGGTGATTTTTTTCTATAATTTTTAAGCCTAGCCCTAAGATTCCCCCCAACATTTTCAGTCATTACCTGATGGCCTTGGAAGAGTATAAAGTTCCCAGCAAATGCTTCTGTTTTGATTTCTATTCACATTGGGTTCCTAGCAGAAAAGTATGTGTGGCAGTTTGCATAAGTAGCTCTATGTAATTGCTAATACCCGAAACCATGACATCCCTGATTTGGAGCATTCATTAATCATCAAAAGAGTTACTGATTTTCAGAAAAATGAATGCAAATTGCAGGTAGAATAGAATTGTGGCTCTGCAATTTTGTTATCATAAGCCACAATTATCATTCAGCATGGACATTATATTATATTATAAAAATATTGGGCTGGTCAAAACCCCGAAATGTTTCCTGTTTTCCCTGTTGGGGAAAATACAGGAGAAGTTTAAAAAGAGTCGGGGGGGGGGGAACGACAGTCCCCATAATCCCCAAGTCAAAATGTTACAGTTTCTAAATACAACATTTAAAGTCATAATAAAAAAATGTGTTTTGAAATGCAAATTCGTGGGGGGGGGGGAATTGCAATTTTCAAAATCAATAGGAAAATATTGATTTCAACTAAGCCACATTTCATGATGGGAAAAGTTAGCTGACAAAAAATTTCAATCTCTCTCTCTCTCTCTCTGCATGTGAGTTCATTTCTAGACATGGGATAGAGTATTATCAGAATGCTGTTGATACACAATTATACACAGAAAATCTCATGCACTGATTCAGGTTTGGATAAGAGCCAGGAAGGCTGACCCATGTATCTGAAATATTCCAAATAGATACAAAGCAAGCCTGAGAATGTGGCTGGCTCTGTGGAAAAACCCTCTGGATACAACCAAAAGAGTCCATAATTTCCAGAAACATCTGCACTGACATCTGCATGCACATGGGAGTCATCAAAGATAATAATACATAAGGATTCCAAACATTGCACCATCGCTATTTTAGAGAGTTTAGCTCTGACATTTTCCATACGACCTGATGGTATATAAGCCAACAAAATCACAAATCTACATCATGCCTCAGGTGTACAGGAAATGACAGGAGCCAAATAAACTAGTCTCTGTATTTGGCTACCTCAAGCCTTGCAAGCAGAATGAAAACAATACACTACTCACCCCTCCTCTTTGTTCTGCGAAAAGTTAGAGCATGGCTGAGTGCAGAGTTGTGCAAATAAGCTGGCTCAGTGTATCAAACCAGATCGCTCTGATTTATGACAGATCCAGATAACACTCAAAAGTAGAATCATGAATCGCATGTTTATTCATAACAGATCTGTCACTACCCAACCAAAACTGTAGTCACAATGAATCTTAGTAAGCCATATTAAAATCCTAATAGATACTGCCAACATTGCTGCCCAAGCCATCCATCCCTTCATCTTTGCATGCGAAGCCATCTTCCAGTCACACAAATAACAGAGACAAAATAATCACTAGAACACTGGATAGAGTATTTTCACTCCTCCAATCTTGAATCAAACAAGTGCCACAAAAATGGTGCCTATTAAGGGTGTTGGAACTTTTTATTCTTCATTCTCTGTGTCATACAACAACTTTCTGGCATTCACTATAGATCAATTAATATTTGTTAATGATCTGATAGATAGGTAGGTAGATCTCTAAGTGGATAGCAATGCAAATAAAGCAACCCATTTATGAGTTTTCTTTTTGCACATGATCTGTTTTATGGTTTTCAATATTCTGGTCCCTGTTTTTTTAAACAAAACAAAAATAAATTGAAACAGACACTTTTGAAGACTCACATCTGAACCCTTTTTTTATCCCTGATAGTTAGTTAGATAGATGATATACTGACTACCAAGTAGTAGGTGGTGGGAGAGAAATTGGTAGCAGAAGGTAAGGGCGGGTGGATGTAGTTACTGGAGTTCCGAGGGAAGGAACCAGAATAATGAAGAGTAGTGGTACGTTTGAGAGGCAGACAGGCAGAGAAATCAGAGCAGCAAAAGGATGTTGGGAAGGAGAATAAAGGGGAAAAAAGAGAGGTTTTATTTGACTTTAGCCTGAGTAACAAATCTTGCACTTGATTCAATAAATTATTATAATAGAGAAAAGACATTACTTCATATTTGAAATAAATGCCGCTGTGCACAATTTCATTCCCCCAGGATGAAAATCCATGTACTGAGATGTTTATGGAATCCCATTGTTAAATGTTTCTTCTTTGGTTTTCTGTTCTGAATTTTCATTTTGGAAATATCTCTTTCCAGGCATTTTATTTATTGCAGGCAAGAACTCTTTTCCCTCAAATCACCTGTTTTGCCTGGAACATATAAACCTAGAAACTGTCGCTACACTTGCAATAGCCAGATTAATAATTGCTCTGGGAAATGAGGATGAGTAACAGATTCAAAATTGTATACTCCTTAGAGAGCAGGTGCAATACATGATAAACACTGCTGATCAGCAAAGAGTAAATGATTAATTAGTGTTGTCTAACAGTGGATGTTTCAGTCTTTCCTTTTCCAAAGCAAAAGGAGCAGCAGCAGTAACTGAGTAAGAAATAATTTTAAAATGTATGCTAACATTTTATTATATTGATCTGCCATATGCTAATGCTCACAATGTATATGCTCCATAATGGTACTGTTAGCTTAATAATTTTGTGATTTCCAGCAGATCAGAAAGGTTTGGACTCCAGACATGTTTCTCTTTTATCCCTGTTTATCTAGTCGAGGCAGATTAGACCAATCTAATTCTTCTAATCTAATCTGTCTATCCTAATATATGTACTCTATCATATTTACAGAATACCAATCACCATAGTATCTAGGCACCAAGTTACAGTAATATCAGAGTGGAATAACGATATTAAAAAGGAGCTCTACTCCCACGAACATATATTTAGAGATTTGTTTTCTCTCTCTTTTCCCTTTCCTCTACCTCTCCTTTTTTACATATTTCTCTTGGAGTTTTACATTTTCCTGGTTTATACCTAATCAGAAACTGTTGCAGGCAAATTTTGTGACTGAAAATCCTGTGTCACTGAGAGAGAGATTTCTTTAAGAAAATAGTTCTTTCTTTATCAAACGCAGTCGCAATTTGATATCTTGCCCACTGCCAGTTAATGTTGCTTTCACAGGTCTATCTGGGAAGGGGGAAGCCATCCCAGGGTACTTTAGAGCTGAATGAAAGCTTCTCCCAGATCGCCCCTCACGTGTTCTGGGATCTTGAGCAAGTCACTCAGCCACACTGATGGCTTTAAATAGAAAGGAGAAATTTCTTACATGAAAAATCATTTTCATTCAGTTAAATCAACCAGTTCAATTTGATTTGGGTTAGACCTCTCTAAAGGTCTTACTCATTTCCAGGTTAGCCTCTCCTGTAGAATACATTTCCTTTCTTCCTTCCTGCCTTCATCTGCACATAGTATCCAGAAAGGAGCAAGGGAGGGGTGAAGTGTTGTGTGTGCAGCTCTCCCTCATCACCTTCCATCTGTAAAGGGAGAGATCTACATGCACAGGGCCGCTGTTACATGTGGATTCTTGGGGAATGATCTTTAATTCAGTTCTTACTCAGGTAAAATTCCATTGACTTCAAAGGAAGTTTTTCATCGGTAAAGACTTTTTTCAACTGACAATGTTTATCACACTTCCCTTGTACTTTTTCCTTATTAAAAATGCAATCAATTTCATAGATGATCATCTTGAGAAAAACAATTAGTAAGATTCATAGATGTCAGTCATTAGTCGAGAACTGTATGTGCTGAGCACAGAACTCATTTGTTTTTGTTTTTCAGGCACTGCAAATGGATGTAAACAAGCTGAATATCACATTGCTTCGGATATTCCGCCAAGGAGTGGCTGCAGCTTTAGGGCTGTTACCACAGCAAATTCATATCAACCGACTCATTGTAAGTACCAAGAATTTTGTATAACAGGAATTACCAGGTAATTTCAGTTACATTTAAATTAGCTTTTGTGCTGTTATGGAAAAGTCCAATAGACTCTGATTGAAAAAAGATCCCCTTTCTATAGTTTTTTAAACCATTCTGTAGAGCATAATAGAAAATTACATCCCTGTTATCACATGGTTCAAAAAACTTATGGAAATGAATGATCTATTAAATTTTAGCATAATTCTAGAATTATTTCTAGAGTAAATTCTATAGAACTCTTTGTTTCATCCAAGGGTTTTAAAAGAACTAGCCAAGGAGATCTCTTGACTGGAAAAATTGATTTTTTTTCAATAAATCTTGTAACACTAGGTTTGTCACAGAGGTCTGGAGGAAAGCAAATGTTGCACCAATATTTTAAAAAAGTAAAATGGATGATCCAGATTATAGTCCTGTCAGCCTGACATGAATCCCTGGTAAAATAATGGAATGGGTGATCTGGGACTTGATTAATAAACACTGCAAGGAGAGTAATATATTTCATGCCAGTCAGCACAGGTTTATGGAAAATAGATCCTGTCAAATTAACTTGATATTTCTGATAAGAGTACAAATTGGACTGATAAAGGTTATAGTTTTGATGTAATAGATTCTGTAAGGCATTAGACTTGGTACCCCACAAAATCTTGATCAATAAACTACAACGATACAAAATCAACATGGCACACATTAAATGAAATAAGAACTGGTTAAATGAGGGATCTCAAAATGTATTATAAATGGGGAGTCTTCATTAAGATGCTGTGTTTCTAGGTGGGTCCCACAGGGATAGGTTCTTTCTTGGCCCTATGCTATTTAACATTTTGATCAATGACTTGGGGTGGAGGTAAGAGAGACATAAAATTATCACTGATAAAGTTTGCAGATGCCACAAAGATTGAGGGAGTGGTAAATAATGAAGAGGACAGGTCACTGATGCAGAGACATCTCAATGGGTTGGTAAACTGGGCACAGGCAAACAATATGCATTTCAATGTAAGGTCATACATCTAGGAGCAAAGGATGAAACCCATAGGTACAGAACGGGGGACTCTATCTTGTGGGATCAGTGACTATCCATTATCCTCAAGTCTTTTCCAGACAATCAGCTTAATATGAGCTCGCAGTGTCACACTATGGCTAACAGGCCTAATGCGATCCATGGATAGAGCTGTCCATGGTCGTGCCGGTGTGTGCAAATGGCTCCCACGCTTCTGGACAGGAGTTCTTTCCATGCAGCAGTTTGCGTCTCCTGTCTGGGAACATGTGAGACGCTTGCACACACGAGCAAGACCAGGGCAGGGCTGGGGGTGGTATATCCATGTCGGAGGAGCTGCCGGCACAGGGTGCTGGCTCCTGGGAGCAGAGGCTCAACATGCTGCTGGTTTCATTGCTGCAGTTCCTGGTAGAGCCCTGCAGCTCCGCAAATACCAATTTATATCTGCGGATATCCATATCTGTGGAGAGGGATTTTGTATCCGCATGGGGCTCTATCCATGGATGTATAAACACAGGAATATTGATGAGTAGGGAGGTTATATTACCTCTGTATTTGGCACTGGCGTAACCACAACTGGAATAGTGTAATGTCAAGTTCTGTTGTCCACAATCCAAGAAGGATGTTGAAAAATTGGAGAGGGTTAAGAGAAGAGCCACAGGTATGATTAAAGGATTGGAAAATATGCCTAATAGCAGTGGGACCCAAACTTTTGAGGGCTGTGCCTACCTTACCCCTGTCAGCTCCCCCCACCTCCCCGCCACAGCTGGGAGTGGGGTGCAGCTTGGGGGGGACATAGACAGGAGTAAGGGGGCCGAGGCTGGGGCCACAGGAATGAGACTGGGGATGGGGACTGAGCCAACGCCAGGGATGGGGGCGGGAGCAGAGTTGCAACCAGGCCCTGGTGGGGGCCAGCAGCCAGGACCACGGCCAGGTGCGTCTCCATTCTTGGCCCCACCCCCAGCCTCGGCCCTGGGTGGGAGCGGAGCTACAGCCAGGCCCCTCAGCCAGGCGTGGAGCTGCACTGAGGCTGGGGACGGGGCCAGGCGCAGGGCTGGGAGCTGGGGCCATGGCTGGGGGCAGGGCTGGAGCAGAGCTCGGGGCAGGGAGGGGCTGGGTGGCACTTGCTCCCCACCCCCAACGGGAGCTGGCCTGGACCCACCATGCCCCCCAAAGGTCCCACCAAGCCCCGCTGGGGGGGGGTGCTCACCACACTTTGGGGACCTCTGCCTTATAGTGAGAGACTCCAGGAGCTCCATCTATTCAGCTTCATAAAGATAAAGTTAAGGTGGGACTTGATCACAGTCTTTAAGTACCTACATGGGGAACAGAAATTTGATAGTAGAGGGCTTTTCAGTCTAGCAGACAAAGTTAAAACTAGATCTAATGGCTGGAAGATGAAGCTAGACAAACAGACTAGAAATAAAGTGCAAATTTTTAATAGTGAGGGCAATTAACTATTGGAACAATTTACCATAAGTTGTGGTGCATTCAGCATCACTGATCATTATGATATACATAATATATACATACATATACATCATGATATTCATATTTAGATAGAACGATAGGTTTCAGCAGATCATAACCTTTCCTGTGATCCCTTACATGGGATGATTTATATGTACTATCACAGTTTTACACAAATGATGAATATAGGGGTTACAGGGCACTCCCCTGAGGTATAGCGTGTCACACTACTATACTATATAAAGTACTTAAAGGTTAATGTTAATGGCTGACTGTAGGAATCTATAACTGTTGTTTTCCACAGGGCATTTCTGCCATTAAACAGAAAAGCCATACAATCTGTGTGTTGCTAGCATTCCATTATTGTTCCAAGTGAAGGTAGCTTTTTTCAGGCACGGTGTGGGCTGAATACCTGTGAAGAGGATTGACAGGTTCGATATAAATGTATTTCCTAGTATGATAAGATTTTATATGCCAAAAGGGATCAAAAATACCTTTCAAATAATGTCTTTGTGAGAGGATCACACGAGCTGTACAAAAGGAAAGATCAATAGCAATGCAATGACATTCTTTTCATTTTCTTTAGGAACGTCATTCATGGCAGGGTGTGCTCAATCTTCTTGTCCCCCACATTAACCAAAATGTTAAAGTTATAAGGCATACACAGTGAAAAGTGCAACTAAAACAGGAACTTTCCTTATGGGTCCTCAAATACTCTGGCATAACATGTCGTGTAGCAGCTTTCCTAATGTGCTCTGAGGAGCCTGGGTAGTTGAGAGCATGCTGCATATTGTGTTTTCCCATTGACTCCGTGGTTTCTTACTTTCTCTTTTAATTTGTAGTTTGAGGGTAGACATATTAACATTTTGCCCTTACACCTTGCCCAGAACACATTAGAAACATTAATTAATATTAGTCTGCTCAACACCCATGGTGAGGAAGGTATTAATCTACCCATTTTCTATATGGATAAAATGGGGCACAAAGAGGTTATATGATTTGGCCAAGATCACACAGCGAGTCAGTAGTCACATGCATTAATAATGTAACTGAAACATCCTTACTCCCATTCCTCTTGCTATTACAACTAGACAGCAGTTCCCTCGATACAACACTGCTTGTGAGCAAAGCCCTACATTAACAGAAGGTATAAAGTCCTTTCTGTAAGCGAAGGAGAACCTACCTAAGGGAGGCACTAAAAGGCGGGAAAAGTACCTCCTCAGCAAGCTCCCCCTCTCCACAAACCCCATAGAAACCCCTCCATCAGGGCTATAGAGTTCTGACTCTGTGAATGGGACAGGAAAAAGAGGGTGGCGGATCTCCTCTGGAATCTCTTGCCCCCACAAAACAGCCCTGCTCTAGGGGCATCTGTGGTGGTGGAGCTGCTGGCAACCTGCCTCCTGCAAGAGCTGTAGGGTCTGGGGCCTAGTAGAAGATGGGAAAGAATTCATGGCAATATGGAGGCAAGGAATCTCCATGAATGTGCTCTTTCATCTGGCTAATCCACAAGATCTATGGGTTTGTGGGGACTGAACTCCTGTCAATTGTTTTCTGGGGAATGGTGAATTCTGCTTCCAATGAAGAAATCAATGGAAACTATAAAAGTTTATTCTAAGTAAGAGCACAACCCTGTAGGAGAAAATGGCAACCTCTGTGTATGCTATGGTTTCTATGGAGGTCAAATTTAAGCTAATTATCCTTGAACGTGTCCCATTAAATCTGATGTCTGTGAAGTTATACTTCTGACTGTAATGGCTCAATAGCTTAAATATAGCAAGGTCATATCTGTTTCTTCATAACAATGAAAGTAGTGAAGTAGGATGAGTATACTTCCTGAAAAAAACCCAAGATTATTCCAGTTTTAATTAATTTATCCCCATCCTGTAACAATAAATTGCAAGATATCAGAAATGCAAGCAGGCTTTTCTATGGAGTCAACACAACATCCAGGCCAACTTTTAGGGTCCTGTCACATTGCTGTGGCATCTAATAGCATGACATTGCAATGAGAATCTTGTGCCTCAGCGTCACATAAAATTGCAATGTGTTGACATTGGATTGCAAAGTAACAACAAAACACCAACATGTCACGATGCAAAGCCGTTTCGCTGAAGGACAAACCTCTAAAGATGGTGACTTTAAGGTGAGGATAATCTAATAGGGAGTGAGAGAGGAAAAAATACAGCATATACTATTTTTTTTATTGTCCATCCTGTGAAGTTTAAATTGCTCGAAATGGAATGTGAGTGGAGAAAGAGAGCAAGCGAGCAGTTGCAATCCTCCTTACACTATATTTTTCATTTTTTAAAATATGATTAAAAATTGTGGCTGGCAGGAATGATTCAGAATCAAATATTTTATGATTTCTGTTATCTAGGGGAAGAAGAACTGCGTTGAGCTGTTTGCGTCTCCAGTAAATCGAAAACCAGGAATTTCTGACGCACTTCCATCCGAAGAGGTGTTGCGTTCGCTTAATATCAATATTCTGCATCAAAGTTTATCCCAGTTTGGAATTACAGAGGTTTCCCCAGAGGTAGGTTATCATGTGCCTAATATATTAGAGTTTACTGTAAATTAGTCAACTCTAAATATAATTATTAAGGCCTGCGTGAGTTCTGAGGCTAAGGTACTGATACTGAGGAGAATGTATGGCTAATAAAAGTTGTTTTTATTATTACTGCAAGGCAATAATAAAAAATAATCCTGTTAAATAATTTAAATAACGCTTGAATGGATCATATAATCATTCAGGCTATGGCAACATTACCGCTTATGTCGGCATGATTTATGTTGCTTAGGGGTGTGAAAAATCCACCCACACCCCGAGCAACATAAGTTACACCAACATAAGCACTCGTGTGCTCAGCACTGTGTTGGTGGGAGAGCTTCTCCTGCTGACATAGCTTCTGCCACTCACAGAAATGATTTTATTATACTGATGGGAGAGCTCTCTCCTGTCGGCATAGAACATCTTCACCAGCCATGCTGGAGCGACACAGCTATATTGGTACAGCTGCACCACTGCACTGCTGTACGTATAGACATGGCTGAAGAAACTTTGGTCTCTTATATGTGAGTTGGCTGATCTGAAGACTTCTGTGAAGACAAAAATAGAATTCCGATTTCATGATAATTCTCCACTTCAAGTCCAACCTCCCGCTTGGTCCATACAGGGTTAAACTGTGTCTTGAATGGCTTTGGGAGCATTGTATTTGTTTATTTTATCTATTGCTGACTTTGTTTTCTGGGAGTGAGAGATCTGAAAGTTTTCCCACTTTATGTTTTTTACCTAGCTCAAAAAAGAGAGAGCCCTTAAAACGTCTCGCTATTTTTTATTACTACTTTTATTTAAACACAGGTCCAGCACTGCCACATCAGCAGTGCTCTGCAGACATTGTATTTGGACATATATTTGACTGTGGGTTTTGCTCGTGACACCAAAGGAAATAATAATTAAAGAAAAAAGGAAAGGAAGCCACTGAGTTCACACACACATCAGGCTATAATCAAATCACTTTGGATCTTGTTTGGTGCTTGGAAGCCCATAATTACACATAAAGCCCCTTGGACTCTTTGTGAGGTCAATTTCATGAACGATCTCAAAACAGTTAATCAAAAACAGATTTTCCTGTGCAAATTTCTATTTTGATGAGAGAACAGTTTTTGGTCAAAAAAACATTCTGAATAAAAAACTTTGACCAGCTCCAGTCCCCCCTCCCCACCCCAGTCCCGTTGATTCCTATGGCAAGCAAAGGATCAGGGCCTTTATGTCCAGGCCTGTGTGTGAGCCACTGCTGAGTGCATAATGGGTGCTATACTAACCTACATAGTTGCTGCACTGCCATTTTTCTACCTCATTTGAAAGTTTAAATTCAGTGTAAAGTGCTGCAATATATTGCACTTTTCATACTGAAAATATAAAAAACAAGTTATAATGAGCAAAGTCATATGTGTTTCCTACAGCAGGTAAATTATGAAAATGAAAGGGTTTTCACGGTGCAGATACTGAGGTTATAGGACACTGAGTTATAGGATCACAAAGTGAAGCTAAGCAGTCCTGTCCTAATGTCAGATCTGTTCATTACAACTCCAATCAGCTAACCGGACTGCAGCCCAGACATACTTTCTTTAAATGAGGATTTACTTTAGTGCTGAAGTGTCTGAATTTGAGAGATATGATTATCTGTTCCAAATACTTCAATTACAAATAACAATTCAAATGGACAAGGGAAGAAAGCATATGTGAATAAAGACTCCTTATGAATGGAGAAAAGATTTCAAGCTCGGAGGGACTGTCTGAAAAAACAAAGTGCTGACTTTGAAATCTCACCTATGTTACATGAAATAGTAACTTGTCATTCCTCAGTTTCAATAGTCTAGAACTACTAGGTATTTGAATTCTCTTTCTGTCAAACAGATAAATGTAGCCAATACAAAGTTAAAGGTTTCATGGAGTTTTCTCTAGAATTCTTCATACAAAATAGCTCATAAAGTCAGGTGGGTTTAATGCTATTGGGAAGATAAGATCATTATTTGAATGTCTTTATTCCATTTTTAACAGATTACATAAATAAGGCCCTGATCCTGCAATGACTTATGCATATGTTTATCTTTACACATGTAACTAGTCCCACTGTCTTCAGTGGAACTACTCATGTGTAAGTCTTTGTAGAAATCAAGGACTAAAAGACAGCTACATTTAATCTTCACCTCCCTGCCATGTTAACTGACCAATTTTTCACGTATCCCTAAATCCACCTAAAGAACAAATGTTTACAGGACAGAGGCAATAAGGGGGTATAACCCAGAGCCACACCAATTTCTGTGGTCCCCAGGCTTTACTTATGCTCCCTACTGACTGCAGCCAGTGTGTTGGAAGCATCTTTTGAGAATGATCAGCTTTCTTTCCATGCCTTGCACAGAGTGCTACTGGTCAAGTGCTTCTTCTCTCCCACCTCTCTCTATTACCAGAGGTCAGGCGTTCATTTCCTTTGTCCCTGAGAATGGTCCACAGGAGGTGCCTTAGTAACAGGTTAGGTCCAAAATTATCATAGAGAAAAAAAAATTATAAAAAAAACCGAGGGCTTGTCTGCACACTAGCTTGAACCAGTTTAGATAAACCAGAGCAGACATACATAACCCCCTACATAGACATTCTTGAATCCATTTAGAAATTGTTTATATCAATTTAGCTTAAATTGATTCCATACTAACTCAAGCTATATTGATACAAACTATTGCTAAACAGACGTAAGAGTGTCTACAGAGGGTATTGCACCAGTTAAACTAAATTGGTGCAAGTGTGTGTGTATACAAGCCCTGTGAGAAAATCAAAGCATTACATTATACCGCCACTTAGCTAGTGACATATGTTATATTTCCAGTTCATTTAATCAGCACACCCTTGCATCTTTAAGTTTCAGTGTCTGTCTCTGCTGACAGGCTTTTTTTTTTTTTTCTTACCATCTCCGACTTTCTGCTCTCAATAAGGAGGACTGTACCAGGAAAGCTTTTGTCTCTAGGAGCTTAACAACTAAGCTGTTTTAAATTTACTTAATTGTGTATAGCCCCATCTTATCAGTTTTCCTGGACCTCAGAACAAATAATCCTGAACAATTGACACTGTCTCACAAATTATTTTCTTATCATAGACGTGAAGTGACTCAGCTACAATAGTCCAGAACCCCTGCTATCATAATTACAGAAGAGTTTAAGTAAGAGTTCTGCTGTCCTTCCTGCTCTGCATTAGAATCACGGGAACAGACTTCTTTCGTTAGGCTAACGTAGTATTTCGGTGTTCCAAAATGGCATGTCAGTCAGTGTTAGAGCTGTGGTGTGTCATTTTTGCCATTTTATAGACATTGCCTAACGTTTCAAAATGGTTTAGATCTGACTTTGAGAAAAACAAAATCAGGAGAAAATGTGCCCTGCATTTATAATGGAGAAGAATTGCGGTAGACTCAACTACTTATATAATAAGTTCTACCATTTAAAAAAAAGCTCTACTGTTCCATTCATGTACTAAAAATAAAGTAATTAAAGTCCTTCAGCCAGTAGTTCAAAAATTGTGTTACCTAGTTAACTCTCTAGTTTATTTGGTCTTTAGATGGGGAGGTACAGGGCAGCATTTATTTACTGATGAAAGGGCAGCTCAGCTGATGCTCAGTGAGCTCCTGCTTTTAATCCAGTTTTCCACGTGGGATGTCTGAAACACAGGAAGGTTGTCAGGTAACCTCCCCAAGGTCAAACAGTTAGTTTATAGCTTATGGGCCAGTGCTGCAGCTGCTCTGAACACGGAATTCCCATGGCTGTCAATGGGAGTTCAAAATGCAGGGCAGCTGCAATGTTGGGCCTTAAGCCAGCATGAAGACCCAGGCCTATCCTGTAAATATTAGATGAAATGACCTCCTCACTGCATTGAGGTAACTGAATTGCACGAAACAAATAGTGAAAGCAGTGAATTTATTGTTGTTTAAATATGGTTAAGAACAATTTCAGCAGAAATAATTGGCTAGTATGCCAGTGTACCATTGAAAATGCTTCAGTTTTTTGAGTGGTTCACTGCAACAAGGTGATTTATAATTCGTTTTCAGCCTGTGGACACGTACAGAGCCCTTAGGGTCAGGTTTTGAAACCAAGTGCTCACATTGCTGAGCAGTTTCCCACCCAAGTACTCTCATTGATTTTAGTGGGTGTACTGTGTGAGTTTCATTTTGCCATCTGGCCTTCAGTGCTGTGACAGACTGGCATCTCAACAAAAGAATATTCTTGTTAATGAAGTATTTTCTAAGTCAATAGATAGGATGGTTAATTTAGGGGTACTTTTTAAAAAAAATTACTATCAAATACTTATCTGTGTGTGCTGTATTCTATAAAGCTACATTCTGTGAATTACAGAGACTAGGCACTGAATGCTTCTGTCTCCCTCTACAACTAGAGGGAAGCAAATCTGTGTCAAATCAAAACAGCAGCGGCTGCTCTCAGTTAAGGGTCCCTCTGTCCCTGGAGTCCATGTTCCCATCAGTGCATACAAACTCCTTTGCTTGAATTCTACCTGAGCAGGGCTTTCCCTGTTTGGGAGGGCTCTAGGTCAAAGGGGTTTATGAAGGTGTGTAGCATTGCTCAATTTGGCAAGGTCCCAGGAGACCTGGCAGATTTCAGAGCATGCTAGCATACACAATGACAACATAGCTCCAAACCATGCCCAGGGATCAGCATGGAGCAGAAGGCCCTATTGAGTTTACAGACCACCCCACGACCCACCCCCATGAGACTCCTGAACTTTTCCCTCTGTGGTGATCACGTGACTCCAAGTCTATAAAGTCAATCTCGTAGAATATTTGCTATAGGGCTTCCTGGTTCTTCATTAGGGACATGTCCATACTTGCAACTGTGTGTAGAGTACACATGCTGCATGCCCAGCAGGTATGGATATAAGTAGCAGTGTAGACGGAGAGGCACTGCTTAGGCAAGTAGAGAAGAAACACACCTGAACCCCCAGGGTATGTATCCTGCACAGTTCTCTATGGATATGCCTACACTCCAATTAAACACTTGTGGCTGGCCCATGTCAGCTGACTCAGGCTCCCGGGGCTCAGACTAAAGGGCTGTTTAATTGCAGTGCAGACATTTGGGATTGGACTAGAGCCTGGGTTCTGGGGTTGCAGGATCCCAGAGCCCTAAACATCTGCACCACAGTTGAACAGCCCCTTAGCCTGAGCCCCTGGACCTTGAGTCAGCTGACACAGGCCAGCTGCACAGTGCCTCCCATGTCTACACCGCTGTTTTTAGCAGTGAAGTATCCCCCTGCCTCCCGACCCTGCTGATGCCTTTCCCTGCTGCAGTGAAAGCCTCCAGCAGCAGGGAAAGGCTCCAACAAGAGGGAGGTGGCAGGGAAACGCTCCAGAAGCTCCCCACTGCCAGAGCCTTTCCCTGCTATCTTCCCCCTGCTGGAGCTTTTCACAGCCACATGTAGCTACACACAGCAGTGAGTGTGGATGGAGCTTCCTGTTCACTGTGGTGTGTGGCTACCTGTATCCTACATGCTGCACAAGTGTAGACAAGGCCTAGGAAAGAAAGTTTGTTCTTAACTCAAGTTGATTAAATTGAGGAAAATCATAGTGAAGACAAAGCAATTTTTAGTTTTCACATGAATTAGCTGGTTAAATTACAGATTAGGCTCTCTACAGGGCTTTTCTATGAAAGGGGAGCATTGAGACTTCGGAAATGCATCTTGAAGACCTGATTTAAATACTTTCTTTTCTCTCAACTTGACAATTTTATTCAAGAAATACAATAAAGAAATAGACCGAGATTAGGAGTGTGACTTTCTGTATTAATATGTACAACTTAATTTCTTTCAAGTCTATTTGTATGTAATCTTTTTCCCTTTGAAACACACAAGTGAAGATTGCATTTGCTGCAAGTATATACATCATATTCTGAATAATGTATTACAGTTGGACTGAGGATTCTATTAGAACCAAGTTTCAATTAAGCTTTTTTCCATTTGAAAATATCACCAAAATCTTATAATTTCATATTCCAACCAGGCTTTCTCACTGCAATAAAGACAGAATAAACATTATTTGTTTTTTATTTTATATTTCCCAACAGCTCTGCATTTTTCAGCATACAGAGCTGCTTTAGAAATGTAATATCATTGGGAGTCCCTAAAGTTAGGAAATTGTTTGAAGTACAATCAGAATTTAATATAGGGGGAGGGGTTGTTTTTCTTTAGGTTAGAATGTCAGGGCTTTTCAGCTTATTAATACATCATGAGATTCTGTTTGCACCTGTTTTCACTTCTGAGTAAGGTGTGGATAGTACATAGGCTAGTTTGTAGGTGTTGTGGGAGGAGACGGAGCAAAATGAGACAGCAAGAGCAATTTTCTCAGCACACTTATGAGTACTACCCTTTTACCTGATGAGCCAGGTAGTTTCCAAGAAAGAATGAGTCTTGTTTACTTAGCTTAAGACCAGTCCATTGCATCTGTGGGAAGATTACTTCAACAGTCACTAAGAAGATCTTAAATCATCTTTGGGTGTGTTAGGATTATTGTGGCAAACACGTATAGTTCAGCCGGTTTGCTTATTTGAGATAGCCATGGAACTAGCAGCAGTCAGAGCCATATAATATGGAATGTGTACTATAACAAATCTGAACTAATGCATAGTGCCTGATAAGAACTCTTTAATCTGCACATGATATTGTAGAATATCAACCTCTTTTTTTTTTTTTTAAATGAAGAAAAATGTTTTGCAAGGCCAGCATGAAGCGGACAAAATCTGGAGCAAAGAAGGATTTTATGCAGTTGTCATATTTCTCAGCATCTTTGTCATTGTAGCAACATGTTTAATGGTAAGTCTGTTGCTTTACCTTCTTTCTGTTTTCATTTATTTATTGCTTACGTCAGTTTGAAAGACCGAGTCCTGCCTCCTTTATTCCAAGAGGGCTTTCATAAAATAGTCAGAAGCTCAGCCTCTAAGTAACAGTAAGTAACTCTGATAGTGTTGGGAGGCCAAAGCCTGATGCGTAATAGAAATACTTATTATGTTTAGAATGTTTTATATCTGATATAAAATATCACTAATGTAAGCTTCAGAAATAATGGACATTTAACCATGCACAATAATCATGCAGTAATTTAATTGAGGGTTTCTACTAACATGATAAACCATGAGAGTGAAGCCTAAGTGAGTGCTTTACGGAGACCACAGACGCCCTGAATGTCACTACGGATTTCTAGTGTATTTTATTTCTTACATTATGTGGTAATAAAAAACACAACATTGATTTTATACATGGTAAAATAGTATTAGCACTGTGTAACAATATAATTACAATAAAATATGAATTTGACATTGAAAATATTGATATTACCACTATTCAAAAATGTACTTAGGGATAAGTATGTTATTAAACTGCTCTTTTAACATGACGTCTGACATGTGATGCAGTATATGTCTGGTGGCCGGGTGTCTAGCCACTGGATGTCCAGTGAACATCCTTGCCAATGAACAAACACTCCAATGAATGAAATTCAAAAAAATTTAAAGGGCCCTGAGTGCATGTTGACACTGGAGGTATTAAAGGGACACTCTGAAATCTTTTTCAATTTGATTTTGTTTTAAAAAAAAAAAAAGGAAACTGTCAATTATAGCTTCAGAATCTGAATCCTTCCCACATTGTTAGGGCACAAGCAAGGCTCCCCCATCCCTGGGGCTCCAGGGCCATTTTTTGCATGTCCTCTATGTTATTAAGTTCCATAAGTTTTCTCTCTCTGAGTAGTGTTCAGTGGAGGGATTCTTTTGGTTGGCCCCACTTTAATGTTCTTCCAGCTGGTCAAGAATGTGTTCATTCTTAACACATGTCCCAAATATTTCCATCTTCTTTTCTGGATAACTTTACAGATAAGGGATTGTTGAACTCTGATGAATTTTGGCACTATTCATTCAATTGAATTACCCAGTACTTTTCAAACATACTTGCTTTCAAGGGCATTTAGATGTCTGTCTATATACCTTTGGTGGATTTGCAGCTTTTACATCCATATGTTAAGATAAAAATAACATTTGAGATGAAGATTTGTAGGTCGGTCTGTAAATTATAGATTTTTTAATGACAAAATCTTACTTAAGCTGGTAAAGCCTCTCTGAAGTTGTGGGGGAAGGGGGATTCTTGTTTTTTTCCATCTGACAAACATTAATCCTCCTTCTTCCCCTCCTCACCCCTCATTTCTTATGGAGAATAAGACATATTGCATCATCAAAGACATCACTGTAACTCTGGAAACAGGATGTGATAACTTTTTCTGTCTCTGCTGCCTAGCTGTTCACTTTGTGGAAGCAGAGTACACCATCTTGGACACCTTCTCAGTCTTCCTCCTTTTATCTACATAATCTCGAGTGCATAAGTTTAGCACACATAAAATGGATGCACTCACCAATTCTGCAGGCTACAAATGTTGGGCCTTTAATAGGGTACCCAAAATGATCATTTTGGAATTATACTGCAGCTGCATATTTTATCCCTAAATGGGAGTGTCAAAGGTGCTGTTGGCCAAATCTGGATCTTGATTACTTGGAAGTGTCTCTTAAAATGTGAAGTGGAAACTAATTAGATGGATGTGCAATAGTGGTTAGTGCAAGCTAATTGAATTGTCTATGTTAATCCTTTGTTCTATGGAATTATTATGGAAATTATAAAACAGTCCAGCCTTTTCTCTTAATCGGGTTTTACAAATGATATTTAACTGCACAATTTTTACACTGACAGAAGACTGTGCATTAAAAGTCTTTACATATTTTATTTTTAATTTCTCTGGAATTTATTAATGAACTGCAATAAGAAAACTATCAAGTCTTTATTTTATTATGCAGTGTATTTCTATATACAGTAGTATTATGTAGTAACATGAGCTAAATTCAGACCAGTAAATTGTTCCTCCCAGGCCACCCATTTATTTCTGTGTCCCCCCCATCACCAGAAGAACTGTGTTCTTTGCATCTCAGAAGGGATTCACCACCAGTGGTCCTCTTCTGCAGCCCAGACTATGGACTAATTTCTTCTGGGAGCTCCATACATCATTTATAACCTGTTAAGTAACAGATCAATGAAGTGTAACTATTTAACAATGCTATTCTAAGGAGAACAGGCCTCTCTGATTTTTATTTTTAATAGATAATGGTTTGTTACCCTAACCCTTTTTAGAGTACAGGTTACTTGTAGAGCTGGTTAACAAATGGGATAATTTTTTATTAAAAAAAAGTGTCCCTTTTTCTTGTCAAAAGTTTTCAGATTCTAAAATTTGAAAAACGGAATGACTTTTTTCACACACAAAAAAAGAGAAGACAAGAAAAATTTGACCCTTTTTTGTGTAAGTTGTGAGATTCAACATTTTTTGACTGGCCCTATTTGTTTATGAAATTTAATTTGCCATTCATTATTTTTGCAGCGTGTTTCTTACCAAAATCATGGGGGGAGAAGGGATTCTGCCAGTTGATTGAATTTTAGAAACACTTTAATCAGGAGAATATTGAACAACAGGAAATTCACTTGTCCTGTTAAAAATTTTCACAACTGATCATTTGTTCTAAAGTTTGTGCAGCTTTTAGACTTCACAAAATTTTCAGGATATTCAAAAAAACTATGATTGTAGGAATATACACAAATAATTTATGATTCCATACATCAAAGAAAACCAAACTTGGCCTTTTTATTCTTGAAAACATAAGATTAATTTTAAAAATACTGCATCAGTTCTTATGTTCAATGCTTAGTAGAATTGCTGAGGGAATAGTAGGAAATTAACCAACCATTTCTAGCCAGTCCAAGGGTTAGTTTCTCTTTCTAGGAGGCCTCATTCAATTTTTCTTAAGTAAGGTTTATTGAGTGACTTAAGCAAAATCAAAACAATATACTTTTATTCTGAAGTAAGAGTGTCCCCACACATTCATGCACTGAAATAACAAAATATATGAGTTAAAAATCAATTGCCTGTGAAAGTTAGGCGCTCTTTTGAGGTATTCTGGGCAGAAACAGAAGGTGTGAACTTCAGTGTATGTAGATTAGGCCTACTCATCACTCCATGTGGACCCAAGCAAGGAGGCAACAGGAAGAGGAGTTGCATTCCCATTGAGCTATGAGTCTACACCAGGGTCCCCATATATGCAAAATTTAAAGATGTCCCACTGTGTCCTAGAAGGCAGCTCTTTAAAGATTAGGGATTTTTCTTCATATTTTTTTAGTCATCCTGTATCTCTGTGCTAGTGTGTACTGTTTATCCTAGTGTACCGAGGTGGCTGTAGAGAACTGCCTTTCCTTAGCTCTTGTGTGCTATAACTGGGTCAGACACCTTATGCCATGAAGACCTTGTCCATGCTCAGCCTTGAACTGAGTCTAAGCTTTCTTTAAACATGGTTGTAACTAAATTGGTTATTTGCATAGTTAGAGCCAAACTGTTTTTAAAACCATTTTTCAAAACCCAGAATGCCTTTTTAACCATGTCTTTGATATGATTTTTTCCCCCATCCACACTGTTTGGGCAAACTGTGTTACCTGAAACCATGTCTAAATGAAGACCAAACATGGTTCCTTAACTCATTTCACAGCCTGTTATCGGTGGGATCTAAATTTACTGGGTTGGGTTTTTTCTATGCTCAAATAGCAGAGTATTGGAGAGAGGTAGGAAATTATGCTAGTCTAGATGGACCCCAAAGACCTAACTGACTGTGCCTCCAAATGAGACATCACATTGAAAGAAAGCAATGTAAATAGGTGATTTAAAATGTTGTGCCATGAGTGGCCGAGTGATATTCCCATAATCAATTATCTAGGAGTTATCTGAAAGCATAGAAGCCCAAAATGATTTATAGGAGGAAAGTGGTTAGAATATCTCAAACACCTGTATTTATTTATCCAGTATACCTGTTGAGTTTTGTAATATAATTAGGGCTATTTTCCTCCAAAGTGAGGAGGACCAAATCTTGCTCACTTTACTGATGTGATTTATTCCCTAACTCAATTCAATGAATATAGTATTTACATATGTTACTGAGGCCTGCCTAATGGGTGAATTACCTCATAAATGGGACAATTCCAAGCTCACACTGAAGTATTAATCTTTGAATATTACCATGAAAATGGATGTATAAGATATATCCAGTCACACATATTGGGCTAGGCAGTGACAGACCCTGACACAGGGGCTTGAGTGAGAGTACTCATGGAGCCTCACTGAGTGGAAGCACCATAAAGGTTCCTGGATTTGTGGCAAAGGGAAGTAGAAGCAATACATTATGTTCCTTGATTACTCAGGAGCTTGTGGAATCCCCTGTAGACTCTGCAGGACAGAGGGATCTCCTAAGGTCTGGGAGAATGAAAAAAAACACACTGAGTTGGAGAGTGCAAAAATATACTTATTTTGTCTTCTGATAGTGGGACTCGCTTTAAATTATTTATAACGTCTGGAAAAGAAATATAGTATGGTTGTTACTAGGACTGTCGATTAATCGCAGTTAACGCACGCGATTAACTAAAAAAATTAATCTCAATTAATCGCAGTTTTAATCGCACTGTTCAACCATAGAATTGTATTAAATATTTTAGATGTTTTTCTACATTTTCAAATATATTGATTCCAATTACAACACAGAATACAAAGTGTACAGTGCTCACTTTATATTTTTATTACAAATATTTACACTGAAAAATGATAAACAAAAAATAGTATTTCAATTCATCTCATACAAGTACTGTAGTGCAATCTCTTTATTGTAAAATTGCAACTTACAAATGTAGATTTTTTTATGGTTACATAACTGCATTCAAGAACAAAACAATGCAAAATTTTAGAACCTACAAGTCCACTCAGTCCTACTTCTTGTTCAGCCAATCGCTAAGACAAACAAGGTTGTTTACATTTACGGGAGATAATGCTGTCCACGTCTTACTTACAATGTCACCAGAAAGTGAGAACAGGGGTTCGCATGGCACTTTTGTAGCTGGCATTGCAAAGTATTTATGTGCCAGATATGCTAAACATTTGAATGCCCCTTCATGCTTCGGCCACCATTCCAGAGGACATGCTTCCATGCTGATGATGCTTGTTAAAAAAAAAATAGTGTTAATTAAATTTGTGACTCCTTGGGGGAGAATTGTGTGTCTCCACCTCTGTTTTACCTGCATTCTGCCATATATTTCATGTTATAGCAGTCTTGGATCATGATCCAGCACATGTTGTTCATTTTAAGAACACATTCACTGCAGATTTGACAAAACGCAAAAAAAGGTACAAATGTGAGATTTCTAAAGGTAGCTACAGCACTCAACTCAAAGTTTGAGACTCTGAAGTGCCTTCCAAACTCTGAGAGGGACAAGGTGTGGAGCATGCTTTCAGAAGTCTGAAAAGAGTAACACTCCGATGTGGAAACTACAGAACCCAAACCACCAAAAAAGAAAATCAACTGTCTGGTGGTGGCATCTGACTCAGATGATGAAAATGAACATGCGTCAGTCAGCACTGCTTTGGATTATTGAGCAGAACACGCCATCAGCATGGACGCATGTCCTCTGGAATGGTGGTTGAAGCATGGGACATATGATTCTTTAGCGCATCTGGCATGTAAATATCTTGCGACGCCCGCTACAACAGTGCCATGTGAACGCCTGTTCTCACTTTCAGGGGACATTGTAAACAAGAAGCGGGCAGCATTATCTTCTGCAGATCTTAACAAACTTGTTTGTCTGAGCAACTGGCTGAACAAGAAATAGGACTGAGTGGACTTGAAGGTTCTAAAGTTTTGCATTGTTTTGTTTTTGAATGCAGTTTTTTGTACATAATTCTACATCTGTATGTTCAACTTTCATGATAAAGAGATTGCACTAGAGTACTTGTATGAGGTGAATTGAAAAATACTATTTGTTTTTTTTACAGTGCAAATATTTGTAATCAAAAATATAAAGTGAGCACTGTACACTTTGTATTCTATGTTGTAATTGAAATCAATATATTTGAAAATGTAGAAAACATCCAAAAATATTTAAATAAATGGTATTCTATTGTATAACAGCATGATTAATCCCAATTAATTTTTTTTAATCACTTGATAGCCCTAGTTGTTACAGAGACATGATAGTGCTTCCCTCATTGTAAGTTTCATAGATTTTTTTTTTAAACGCTAGAAGGGATCATCTAAAGTGACACAAGCACAGCTCAGAAGAGCTTGTTTCTTCTTCCAAAAGCATTAACTCCATAGCTGCTAAAGAGACATAGTGTCGGAGTCCTTTGCAATGGCAAAAATGGGGCCCATGTTAGTTTCACAGTCACTGCCAAGCCAGTTTATCTTTGACATGGAACTCCACTGAGGTTCAGCAGAGCTGAATCCAGAATTGATGACATTATGAAAAGTAGTTACTACAGATAGCTGATACCCAAGTTTAGCGGGCAATGAGTGGATAGTGGAATCCAGCTTAGATGGAGTTTTTAGATGTTAATGTTTTGGCTATTGTAAAAACACAAGTTTTAAATTTTGAAATGGCACCAGTCCACAATCAGTTGAACCTATTGTGCATCTGTTGGGTTTTATTAAGGATTTAATTTATTGTGTATTTCTTGGTAGAGAAGATTTTAAAAATGTCTCAATCTATAAGAAATCTACTGTCTACCTTCCCCAAGGAAACAAACAAAAACGTGATATTTTTGAAACATTTAGAGTCAAAATGAATCCTGGAGTGATTTTTTTGAAGTATTATAAACCTGAAGTGCTGAAATAATAGCACAACAGTGTTGCAAAGGTGACCTTGTAAAATTATTTTATTCTGGTAACAGTTCTTTGTGCAATGAGTTAACAAGTATTTTGAGACTCTAAAACAAAGTTAGGACATTAGTTAGAGAGAGATGAGTCTGGATGTATCATAAGCATCAGATGATATGTTGCACTATTGTATTTTTGGTGTTAATATTTTGTGAAACTTTTCTATAATTACTTTGTTTACCAGTATTTCTTTCTATACAATGGTTTTGTGACAACTATCTCCCATTACGTTTTATTTATCTCTTTAATAATACAACTGAAGTAACTGTATTAAAAATAATTATTAGTTAGCAATGAGAACTTTTAAAACCTCCTACCTGTGTGCCAGTCATGATTTATATAATAGAAATATTTACCCTTTTTGTTGGAAACACTTCAGCCAATGAGTTGTGGAATCCTTCTAGAAATCATTGATACTATATAGATCAATCCAAGGCATTTTTAATTCTTCCTTGACTTTGTTTACACAGTAGCTGGGATAAAATTTGATACTCTTTCCTTTCTGTTTTATAGGTCCTGTACAGATTAAAGGAAAAAATTCAGTTCTCACTGCGACAAGATAAGGAGAAAAAACAGGAGATCCACCTTTCACCCATTCCCCTGCAGACAACTCGGTCTGAGTGCAAGACAGCAAACAGAATGGTCCAACCTGAACAGGCTCCTAAAGCTGTTAATGTCATAGTGGACCCTCAAGGCCAATGTGTTCCTGAGATCAAACCTCCACTCTCTGCCAGTCCATCGCCTTTCAAAATGAAACCTGTGGGCCTTCAAGAAAGGTAGGATTATGCCCAGGCACACTCCATATTTACTGTCTCATTTTAAGATCTCGAAGCATAGTTTGATGTGCACCTCCTCCTTCAGAGAAGCACTAAAAGGTGCCCATGCAATACAGTGAGTGCCTTTGACGTACATGTTAAAACACAGGAACGTTGGAGAACACGAAGTAATAATCGACCAAAGCAGCATCACTTCTTTTCCCTTGCACCCTGTCATGCATCATTTGATCATCAGTCACATGAACTGTTTAATCCCTCCCCCATCACACTTCCCACCAGACAGAAATCCCACCCTCAGTTGCCTCAGGATATGTCTACGCTGAAATCGAACACCTGCAGCTGGCCTGTGTCTGGTGACTCAGGCTTGGACTAGCGGTCTGTTTAATTACGGTGTAGATGCTCAGATTGGGGTGGAGCCTGGGCTCTATGACCCTCCCCCATCACAGGGTTCCAGAGCCCGAGTCAAGCCCAAGCCCAAACCATCTACATCCCAATTAAACAGCCCCGTAGCTAGGTTTGCCAACTTTCTGATTGCAGAAATACCCTCTCTCCCTTGGTCATTTTCACCGGGCTAGGCAGGGGTTTCGCGTGCAGGAGGGAGTGAGGGCTCTGGCTGGGTGTGTGGGCTCTGGGGTGGGGCCAGAAATGAGGGGTTCAGGGTGCAGGGGGGCTCTGGGCTGGGCAGTTCAGAGTGCAAGAGGGGATGCGGGCTCAGGGAGCGAGTTTGGGTGTGGGAGGGGGCTTAGGGCTGGGGCATGGGGTTGGAGTATGGGAGGGGTTTCAGGGTGCAAGCACCGGGCGGCACTTACCTCAGGTGGCTCCCGGAAGCAGCTGGCATTTCTCTCTGGCTCCTAGGCAGAGGGACAGCCAGGCAGTTCTGTGCACCGCCCCTGTCCACAGGCACTGCCCTTGCAGCTCCCATTAGTTGTGGTTCCTGGCCAATGGGAGCTGCAGAGCTGGCGCTTGAGACAGGGGCAGCACGCAGAGCCCCCCATGGCCATACTTCTGCCTAGGAGCTGGAGGGAAATGCCAGCGCTTTTGGGAGCCACACAGATCCAGGGTAGGCAGGGAGCCTGCCTTAACCTCGCTGCATTGCCAACCGGAATTTTAATGGCCAGTCCGTAGTGCTGACCAGAACCGCCAGAATCCCTTTTCGACCAGGCGCTCAAGTCAAAAACTGGACACCTGGCAACCCTATCCGTAGTCCGAGTCAGCTGACACAGGGAAGCTGCGGGTGTTTGATTGCAGTGTAGACATACTCTCAGGTCACAATTCCAACCTTTTCTTTGCATCCTGCAAAGCCTTAGTGGGCATTGGAGTCAGAGGGCAACTAATGCCTTTGGGTCTCCAAACTGGCTAAAACAAAAGCTCAGAGAACTGCCCCATCGACTCTGAAACCTCTCTACCCCAAATAGACCATGGCACGGGGGCAGTGCCATGGCATGGGGGTTGCAACATGGAAGCACCATGTAGGGTATGCCTAGTGCCTTGGTTTTCTTTAGTTTGGCCTTGCACTGCTCTCTGCCATTACCTTGTTCTCCCTCTTTTTTGACTGTTGATTCACTGGCTGCGTATTATTCAAATCCCAGTTTGTGCACTCTCTAGGGCAGGTACTGTCTTCATGGTGTACGAGAGGGCCCTAATCTCTGTCTGGGTTCATTAGTCATGACTGCAGTATAACTAACCAACATCATCCAGCCAGGAAAGCTTGTTCTGCCCCCTCTCCCTTGACATCACTCATCAAATGGGTGACCCCACTGCCATATTTGGCAGCCAGGGGGGAATCTGTGACTCCACCTCTTGAGGAGGGGATAGAGGCTGGGCAATCGCAGAGAAGCACTATGACTTCTGCCTGCAGGGTTCCCCACTCACACAGATGTACCACTCTATATAAAGCTGCTGGGGAATTTGTCGATAAATTGTGTTTTGCCAAAAAAATGCCAATTCATCAAAACCAAAATACCTCATGAAACAGGGTTGGTTTTGGCAGATCTCCCAACTCAGAAGGGGGGGAGCAAAGCTTTGAAATTGGTAACATGGGACATTGTGACATTTTCAAACTAGAAAGATGCAGTTTTTTGAGTCAAAGTGACTTTTCGTTTCAAACTTTTAGTAAATTTAGACCAAAAAGGGGGGGGAAAACCCAACTGAAATCAAAATGAAACATTCTGAAATTGAAAAGTTTCCATTGATTGGAACCTTTTATTTATTTATTTGGTTGGTTGGTTGGATTTTTGGTTTCTTGACTTTTTGTCAAGATCTGGGACAGGCAAAATTTTAGAAATCTCAAAAATTCTCACTTGATGGGAAAACCTTTTCCTACCCAGCCCTAACTGGGTGTCCCAGCTGCACTACAGAGCTGTGCCAGGTCAGGATTTCGCTCTCTAAGCTCTCCCCTTTTAACAAGGATGGAGATGTTTGATACAGAAGCAAACACTGTTCATAGTTACCACTATTGATGTATCACTGAAACAATTCTGTGGTTTGTCCAGCTTCTTAAAATATATTTTGTTTATGGATAATTCAGTAGATTCTTTGCATATTTTTACTGCCTCTTTCTCCAGCAAGAATCTTGCTTACCATTTTATATAATAAAGAGTTTTCCCAATAGGCTATGCAGCTAACATTTGCATTTATCAGAGGTATTTAATGTCTCTAATAAAATATATGCCACACATACTCTGGGACTGTAATACCATGATTAAGGCAGTTGAGAAGAAGCATGATTGTCCTCCTGATACCATTGTGATCCCAAATCATCGGTCCATCTGTAGCAGTAGTGGTAAAATAGGGAAGAGAGACAAAATACTTGCATGACTTTAATTTTTGGGGGGGAGAATAAGGCTTTATTTCCTGCTAACAGAATTTATCAAAATCACATCAAACCTCAGCCTTCATTACCAACTATATATCCTGAAACTACCATTGTTTGTTTATTAGGAATCCTTTGTAACAGAGCTCACTTTAAAGAAAAATCAAAACTTGTGTGATATAAGAGTTACTTACATCTGAACTACAGGTCTTGTGCTACAGTGATCACTCAGTGTCAGTCAAGTTGTTGGATGATGGGAGAGTGACATCTAGAGGAGGGAGAAAAGATTGCAATGTATCTTGGGTTTCATTCCTGAGTAGGATGAAAAGATTGGTTCCGTTGGAAAGATGGGCACGTTTCTTTCTGCAGCCCTTTCAGTTGCCCGGCTTTGGGTTCTTGTCCTGGATCACTTTTAGCTGAAGGTTTTCAAGTGTCCCTTTAAGCAGCTCCCTATTTCACTGAAGTGGATCTGGAAACACTCATTCAGCAGAATGCTAGCTAAAGCATTCCATTTCAACGTTTGGTCTGGTTTTGAGGAAAGGCAGCATGGCAATGCTATCATGACCATAACAGGCTCTGTAACTCAATAGGTGAATTCTCTTCTCCAGTATTAATAAAAAAAGGTCTTTCCATATTTGGCAGATGGTAAATGTTTGCCCCATGGAAGAGCTGGTGGTTAAAGATATACATGAATGACATAGAGATGATAGACTGGCTATGTCTAAGCTATGTTTCTTGATCCCTTTTTTCATTCTGGTTATTTAGTGATTCTTGGCAAGGAAGGTGAAGGGCCTTCTTCAAGGCCTTCTGGAGTCTTGTAAATTATTCAGCAGAGGGTTCTTGAAAATTGATGTTTGCTGGCATTCCCCTGTTTCCCTAAGTGACAAAGGCCTATTATATTGGCAGCATGCCTGGTCCCATTACTGACCCAACAAGCAGGAGAACTAATGTTCTCCAATAAATGTCTCCTGTGAGGCACTGCAATAGTTCCTGGCGGCTTACACTTTCTCTTCTGTCATATTGCATGCTGCATGATCATTTATTTTTCTATTTAAACTCTTATGAATTGGCCTGCAAACCAATATTTTTCCAATGAAAGGGTCAAGCCTAATTTTGATCTGCACTGGTCCAGAGTTAATCTGATTTACACACTGTAACCAAAATCAGAATCTGATGGATAGTGATTTGGCATTTTAAATTGTAGTCTGACTAGTAAAACACTTCTTCTTTTCACGTCCTAGTCACAAACTAGATGTTTTTCCAGAACCATGCACAATGGCTCTTTCCATTGCTGCAGCGAGATCCTCCTTTGTACAGCTCTCCCCAGGAGTCAGCAAATGAGCAGATGCTCCACAGTGTACACTTCACCGCACTTGCATGCATTTGTGCATTCAGTAAAGCACTGAAAACCCTATTAGAGCTATTAAGTTAAACACAAAAGTGCTGGATGTCCATTACAAAAGGAGCAAAGGAGATAAGTTACTACACCAGCAAATCATGCATATGATTTACTAGTGGAATTACTCCTTTATCCATCTATTATTAGACCAGCCATACTGGGTCATACCAATGATCCACCTAGCCCATTATCCTATCTTCTGACAGCAGTTAATGCCAGGTGCTTCAGAGGGAATGAACAGAACAGGGCATCCCCTTTTGTCCACTCCCAGCTTCTGGCAGCCAGTGACTCGCAAAGCATGAGGTGCATCCCTAACCATCTTATCTAATAGCCATTGATGGACCTAGCTCCATGAACTTATCTAATTCTTTTTTTGAACCCATTTATAGTTTTCATCTTCATGACATCCCCGGCAGTGAATTCCACAGATTGACTGTGAGTGGTGTATAGATGTGCTTCCTTTTGTTTGTTTTAAGCCTGCTGCCTATTAATTTCATTGGGTGACTACTTGTTTGTGCATTATGTGAAGAGGTAAATAACAGTTCCTTATTCACTTTCTCCATAGCATTTATGATTTTATAGACCTCTATCATATCACACCCTCCCCTGCCTCCCCCCATCGTCTCTTTTCCAAGCTGATCAGGCCCAGTCTTTCTAATCCCCCCTTATATGGAAGCTGTTCCATACCCCTAATAATTTTTGTTGCCATTCTCTGTACTTTTTCCAATTCTAAAATATCTTTTTTGAGATTTGGTGAAGAACACTGCATGCAGTATTCAAGATATGGGCATACCGTGAATTCACATAGTGGCATTATGATATTTTCTGTCTTTTTATCTATCCCTTTCCTAATGGTTCCTAACATTCTGTTAGCTTTCTTTACTGCTGCTGCCGCTGCGTAGATGTTTTCAGAGAACTATCCATGAGGACTCCAAGATCTCTTTTGTGAATGGTAACAGCAAATTTAGACTCCATCATTTTGTATGTATAGTTGGGATTGTGTTTTCCCATGTGCATTACTTTGCATTTATCAACACTGAATTTCATCTGCTGTTTTTTGGTCCAGTGACCCAAGTTGTGTGAGATCTCTTTGTAACTCTCTACAGTCTTTTTTGGACTTAATTATCTTGAGTAATTTTATATTGTCTGCAAATTTTGCCACATCACTGTTTATCCCTTTTTGGAGATAATTTTATGAATATGTTGAACAGCACTGGTCCCAGTACAGATCCCTGGGGGACACCACTATTTACCTCTCTCCATTGTGAAAACTGATAATTTATTCCTACCCTTTTTTCCCCTGACTTTTAACCGGTTACTGATCCATGAGCGGACCTTCCCTATTATCCCATGACTACTTACTTTGCTTAAGAGCCTTTGGTGAGGAACCTTGTCAAGGGCTTTCTGAAAGTCCAAGTACACTATATCCACTAGATCACCCTTGCCCACAAGTTTGTGGACCCCCCTCAAAGCATTCTAGTGGATTGGTGAGGCATGATTTCCCTTTACAAAAGCTGTGCTGACTCTTTCCCAGCAAATCATGTTCATCTATGTGTCTGATAATTCTGTTTTTACTATAGTTCCAGTCAGCCCAAAGAAAGCTCAAGAATGGTGAGGAAACTGAGGCAAGGAACTAGGCGTAGGTGTTTTTTATTGTTTTATCTAGATCTGTATATTTTTGTGCTAGCTAAAGTAAAGAGTGATTAAGTTTACAAACCTCTATACAGCCTCTGTGTCCATTTGCTTCACTAATATGTGTCCCTGAAAAGAGAACTGTAAACCTAGAGTTCCCACAAGATTGGGGCTCTGGTAAAGGGTGTGCTTAAGTCATTGGGAAGTCTGGGAGGATCAGCACTGGTACTAGGGACCTCAGGCCACAGGGCCCCATTTCTATGAAGAGGTAACAGACAGTGTTCTTGGGCATAGGAAATGTGCCAGAGAGGCCAAGGGGAGAGACAGGACAGCAGCCTACTCAGACTAAATGCTTACGGGCCCAGTGTGTGAGTCCCAGACACAGCACTCTGGTGAGTGTCCAGCCAAGGGGAGCTCCATTAGGGCTAGGTGTTACAGCCTTCGTGATTTAGAGCATAAACTGGTGGGCTTAGTAAAAAATTTTCCCTGGGGGGCAAGTTATTCCATAACTGCCCACTGCAGGGGGGTTTTTTGCACCTTCCCTCTGAAATATCTGGTACTTATTGCTGTCAGAGAGAGGCTACTGGACTAGATGGACCACTCGTCTGATCTGCTATGGCAATCCCTGTGTTAATTTTGACAGATCTGCTCCTTTTCAGTTATTTTACATAGGTACAAAAATGAAATTACAGTATCTGACCACCCTTATTCATTATCTCTCCCTTGGCAGCCATCTTGTGGGAGATAAGCATTAGTTGTACAAGCTGGTGCTTGTTTTACATATAGTCCTGGCAGGTATTCTGGAACTTGAGGAACAATCTCCTTTCAAAGGAATCAATACATTAGTGATACTGTATACCAAATTGACCTTATATACTAACTAATAACTATTGTGACCCAATAGTTAGAAACACTTAAGGGAGGGCAAAAAAATTGATGCTCTTGTTTACTACATTAATATAATAAAAGTCAAATAAGAAAGTATCACTATTTGAGAAAATCTCCGTTTAATAAAACAAGAAGTGTTATCCAGCAATTCTCTCTCGTCCTGTTCTGATTTTTGAATTAGAACTTAGTTGGTGCTGTAGATATAATTATTCTATTACATAATCTCATTATGACTAAAGATGTTGCTGAGATTTTCTGCCATTAAATGAAATATTCTATTGTGAGTAATCACGTAAAGCAATACTTTGTGGGTAGCACCTTGCAGTTGGAATATTGTAAACATGCCAATGTTTGTAGTTTCTGACATATGTATGAGAACTTAATATATTTACAGGAAGGGGCCTTGAATTTCCTGGCCAAAATATACTTGCTTTGCATAGATTTGGAGGATAAATTTACTCTATTGTGTTGAGATGAATATGCTTTTGGCATTCTTAATTTAACTGTCAGGGATTGTTTCCAGGAAAATGTCGATGTAAAAGCAGAACTATATGGCAACCCAAAAGAATTAGCTGGAGAACATGTTTGAAGAGATATAGAAATGACACCTTGCCCTGTCAAAAGGAATTAGAGAAGCAGCAAGGACTAGTAAACTGAGTTTGAGATGGGAGCCAGAAAATCCTGATTTCCAATCCCATCTCTGCTATTGATTCACTGCGTAGACTTAGACAAGCCACATAAACGCTCTATTTCCATGTTCCTATCTGTAGGCATACCTACCTCACAGGAGTATTGCAAGAATTAAAATAAGAATAATAATCTAAAGACCATTGGAAAGACTCCCATGACTTTCAGTGGACTTTGGATCGTGCTCTAGCTGAGTACAGGGCCTTCAGTCTGGCCAAGGAAGAGCTGTGCAGATCCCCTAACCTTTGGCCTCAGGCTGAAGAGAAAATTCTGTCCACTCCAAACCCTTTTGCAAAGCCTGTTTACTTGGACTTTATGGAAAGGACAAGAATTTGAATGAGTCTGAACTGCCCCATTTATCTCAATGGGACATCAACTCAGATGCCAACCTAAGGATGACCATTTAAATGTCAATTTTTACTGTTTCTCTGCTGGTTATTTCAGTAGAGGCATCCAGCATATGTGGAGTGTTTTCACTGTGGTTGAAGTGATCTGAAACAGTATTGAGAGATGTAAATAACTGGAAGGTCTGTTGGATAGTTGATTTAGGTCAGTTCTTTATATAAGATTCTGAAATGGAAGAGAGAAGATCTAGATGATTGGAAATTCCTTGGGAGGAAATCCTTAGTGAAGAACAAAAGATTTCATGGAAGTGGGGAAGGATTTTTTTTTGTTTTGGAAGAGTAATCTATTTGTCTAGATATTTATATCCCTCTGCCCCTTTTCATAGTATTTAAATTATATAGATTTTTAGAATAGTTATTATAGAACCCTGATGGCTTCATCTATATGGATGGCTGATGGCTGCATTCTATGGACTATTCCATGAGGGGTGGATCCATTGTTTGCGATGACATCTACCTATCATCATCTAGGTCTTTAGACCACATCCAACACCTGAGTGCCTCATGGACTTTCTCCCTTTGTCTTGAATGCTTCTTGCCAGATTGGTCCAAACTCAGCTAGAATAGATGGTTCACTTTCCCTCCCTAACTCTGGTGTTCCTTAGGCAGGTGGTACTATCCCAGATTTCCTCCATCTTTCCTGCAAAGTAGGAAATTTTTGTAGCAGGTGACATTTGTTTCTGGGACCAGACAATCCAGGCAAATTAGCCCACCAAATATTCAGTACAGTTTCACTGATTGCAACTTCAGATTCTCTTGAAAGAAGAGAAGTAAGTGTTCAGTCTAGCTGCAAGACACAAATGCCTGTGCTAGAATTTGTATTTTCCTTTTTACACTTTCTTAGCCAGGAATTTTTAACATACTTTTACTGTATTGCTAGATCTCTTATCTTGCGTTTATTCTTGTTACTCTAGTTGCTACTGGTTTTAGCTTGTACACAGGAAACTGCAGTGCCAATCAATTTAGTTCCCAAGGTGACAGGAAACCTATTTGGTCGGATGTTGATTGTGCTTGTCTTTACTGCTCCACCCATCACATTTTCTTCCTTTTTGGCTGAAGTTAAGACAAATTAATCATTGGCCACCATCTGGCAGACAGTTTTGGTGGTTTGTCAGTTAATTGTCAAGCTGACCTGTTTAAAAGTAATAAGTAGTATAACAAACTGAGGGGCAGTATCAGTGGTAGGACTAAAACCTTTCTAGAGGCCTAGAATCATGCACTGATTTCTGACAGAATGAGTGATATGGGTAATTATGAGTAATTTATAGTCTTGTCAACGGGAGAGAAATTTGGCTTTCTAACCACTGTTTGGTTCCAGTAGCATGCCTGCACACCCATCACACCCACAGGGGAAAGTGATTTTGGTGAGACACAGATGCTCATTTGGAAAAAGACTTGCTTCCAGTAAGGCTAACCACTGTGTGATCCTCCACCATGCATTCTCCATTGGTGCAGCACCAGTGCTAATGGGATCGCTGACATAACCGCTCCAAATATGCCTATAGTGTTCCCATTACAATTCCACAGAGTGTACTGGTCGCTATTTAGATGTTCTATAAGCTTTACGTATACACCACTGCACTGCATGGGGGTCAAGCTGACAAAGCCACTTATCTGTACAAATCCACACACCATAGAGCGCAGCAGCCTGCTATCCAGCAATCGGTTTTCTCAGAAATGACTTCAAGTTTGTCTTGCTTATATGGATAGCATGTCTCAGGCTGGGCTTCCTATGGGTGTGCTGCCAGCTGGCCTGAGGTGATTGTGTGGGCATTGGTGGCCATCTGGGAAGATGAGAAGATGGAGGACCAGCTGAACTTGGTCATTCAGAGCACTTTTTGTCTCCAAATGTGTGTCCAAGTGCCTATTCAGAATAGACATCACTTGAAGTAGCAAGCAATATCTTGGAAAGCAAAGACCATAAAGTCTAGTATAACAAATCCCGAAGCAATAACAGTAAATCCAGCTCCGGGCAGAATGTCACTCTCTGAGAAATTGGACCAAATCCACCCACCTTGCTTTTCCATGCATCCTGATATGAAGCTGGGTAACATAGAGCCTCCCTGAAGTGGAGTGGTAAGGGACAAAGAGAATGAAAACAACTTCATCAACTGGGCAGGCCACAAGACTGAGGAGTAGGATTAGGGTAATCCTAAAATGCTGTCAGGATCTCTTTACTGGGTCCCAAGAATCAGAAGCAGCAACTGAGCAGGTTCAGGAGGAGGAAGAATCTGTGTTTGAGGGGGCTTCCACATCCGGTACATAGCTTTTTGTTGTACTGTTTACTAATGGGGTCAGATTTTTGCAGGCTTGTGGAAGAATTTTCCAGATTCTTATGAATGCTGCCATTAATGCATGTAGAAAGGCAGATATAGCCTTGCGACAGAACAGAGGTGTCCATCATTTCTCCTGCAGTGGTGTCCAGTTCAGTTTCTGTTAATTCCCTGTTCTCTCCATCCCACTTAGACCCAACCTTTGGCTGAATGGGCCACAACTCCTGGTAAAAGTGGAAGAGCCCAGCCCAGCAAGCAGAGTTGCTGGCTGAGCCAGGCCTCGTGGCCAAACACAAAATGGCAGGCAAGCAAAGAAAATAAAAAATCAAAGTGCCACAGAAACTGCTATGTGAAATGTCTACAAATTAGATCATTTTATTGCAAGAAACACATATTGGACAATATAGACAAAGTATTTTACATTACGTTGTATCTGCCAGCCAAGATGCTAGCCTAAGGCACCCAATCTGTGTGCTTCTCTATCTAACTGAAATCACAATTAATTCTGTCATTGTATTTAATGTGTATAAACAATCATAGATGCTAGTAAAGTGGCAGAGACCACGAGAGTACGGTAAATAATTACACTGTCGTCACACTCATTCACCTTGTGTTGTTTGATGTTACCCAGGGTACAATCTGACTGTTGAACAGCCATGTCCCCTCAGTTCTCCAACCTGAGGTGCTTTTTACACTGCTTTGCTGTAAGAGTTACCACTCTTGATCTCCTCACACAGCCTCCAGCATGTAAGTTAAACCCTATTATATTGTATGAGTACTGTAACCAGCCACTCATGAATTACACTGCAGAGTAACACCAGCAAATTCCCAGTCCCAGACTTGCCCCCGCAGAAATGTATGTCTTGTACAACCTAGCGCTCTCCTGAATAATTACAAGCTCATTAAAGCCCGTCATTTTATTAAAAGAAAATGATATGAACAAATCCTGTTATTCCAAATGGAGTTTCCCAAACACTTCAATCCAAACTCACAGATAAAACAATAAAACAAATTTATTCACTACAAAAGAGATTTTTAAGTGACTTCAAATAATGATGCATAAAAGTCAGAATTGGTTACAAGAAAATAAAAGTAAAACACAATTAATACCTAATTTAACAAGCTAAGTGAATTCAAAGCAAAGGTCTCTCTCACCACATGTTTCAGCAGTCTTACTGGCTGAATTCCTTTCAGTCAAGATCCCTCCCCCAGGCCAAAGCTGTTTCCTTTGTTCTTCAGGTGTTGTGGGTGCTGTGGGTAGAGAGAAATGGAGGATTACTTTGGGTCCTTTCCTTTCTCCTCTTTATAGCTCTTTCTCTTCTTTGAGAATAATCTCCAGCTGAGGTTCAGGAGACAGAAAGTCTGTTTAGATGGGAACCCCCAACTGTTTCTTTGTCAAGATGTATGTTTTCACCCACATCCTCTTTCCTGTCAAAGAATGGCCACTTAACCAGGTGATAGTGCATTTGATTTTGCTGACACGTGGCTGAGGCGTTTGTTAGTCTTTTGTTTCTGGGGAACTTATTTGTGGCTGCTTCCCCCCCAGACTTGGAACATATCTAGCAATGCCATACAGAGGAATCCTATCACTTTACATGCAACACATTTTACTAGGACAATAACGATCAGCAAATTATGAGTTTTCAAATGATACCTCACAAGGACATACTTTGTGCAAAATTTATCATAGTCCTGTAAAAGGGGTGAATATAGGGGTAAAGACTGTCACGGTTGAGGTAATATCTTTTATTGAACCAACTTCTGTTGGTGAGAGAGACACACTTTCAAGCCACACAGAGCTCTTCTTCGAGTCTTCACTGAGTTACGAATCAAATAACTCTCCCAACAGCAGCAGAGTTTCAGTCCCTTCCTCCAGGGATGGGTTTATTTTTCAAAACCAAAACAGTCCATCACAAATCAAAACAGATTAGCCAGCTCCTGCTTCCTGGCCCCTCCTAAAATCTCTTCCTCATAGGGCTTCTGTCTTTGCCCACACATCTCCAGTCAGTCTTCTGCATAACCTGGAGCAACCGTATGCAGATCCTTCCCTCACTCTGGGTCCTCGGCAGGAGTTTTTCTGCACCCTATAGGTGACTTCTCCTACTTATGTTGCCTGTTGGCCTTTTTTTCGAAGGACCAAGTGGCATGAACACTGTCACCTGATCCTTGACCTCAGTCCCTTCACCTGACAGGCAATTAGTGGCAATTAGTCACAAGTAGTACTAAGCCCAGATTCCTTAAAGGGCCATCTCTCCATTTGATAACACAATACAGGGTAGCATTGGCAGCAAATGTGCAGATTCTGTTATTTGTTGTGGTTGTCTTTGCAGTTCAGAATGTTTTGGTTTTTAGCTTTATATTTTCAGTTAATCTGTAAACATCTGGGCTAAGGTTCCTTTCTCTCCTGTCCAGTTGTAGTGAATTTTGTACCTGTTGTCAGTGCCTTTGTGATGCAATGGTTATGCAAGTATCAATAAACGACATCAAACCTATCACTTGGAAGGCAGTTAATTAATCAAAGATAAAGCCAAACCCACCTTCCTTAAAAAGTAATCCCACCCTGTGACAACCTATTTCCCAACTCTAGTTGTGATGGGGTCAAAATCTTGTGAGAGTGGCTCATCTCATGAAATTCCATCCTGATATGGTAGCTCATTTGTCACAATTTTGCCAATTTTGTATTGGGGCCAAATACAACAAGGACAGTTTGTATGATTTCTGGTGCCATCAAAGCCAAAGCTGAACTCTAGCCCTGATTTGACTTTGAACCTGAGCCAAACTTGAACACCACCTCCTTAGCCAATTTGTAATTATTTCCGTTTTATATCTGGGGAATCACATGAAGTGATTACGTGACTACCCCAAGATGACACTGAAGTCATTGTCAGAGCTGGGTACAGAACCTAGGTCTCTGGGTTCTGAGCTTTACCGCTAGACCATGCTATGTCTAAGAGCAATAAAGAGAGGTGAACGTTAAACGTCACTCTGTGGTTAGAGTACACTGACTGGGATCATCTCTGAGAAGCTGTACGTTTTGTTAATATTATCTAGTTACACTTTCTCCCCAGGACACGGAATGTCTTTATTTGTCTTAAGCAATACATTGTTGAGGCTTAATAAATAGTAATAGTATTAATAATTAATTAGTGGTCATTTTAATGTTATTATATTAGCCCTCAGGATAACACCACAACTTGACATCAGGGGCAAAACAGGAGAAAAATCTGAAACAACTTAAAGTGGTCCCTAAACATGTGGCTAGCCATCAAAAGGGCAAGTTTTATATATAATCACCACACCCCAAAATGTCATTAACTTTAAAATTTCTCAAGTGAACTTCCTCACAGGAATGCTGTCTGGCCAATGACAATTCCTGAGAGAGCTGCACAGCCAATGGGAGATTATGGTGCTGTCTGGCATTGGCTGAGGGGCCGCACCTCCACAGGGTTGGAGCTCTCTATTCCCATAGCTCCCCTGATATCTGTGGGTGTGACGGCTGCATCTCCTACATCCACTAAGACCCCACAGACCCCTAATGCATTTATAGCAAACAGATCATTTCCTGGGCTCTATGTTCCTCTCCCCTGGACTTGGCAGTGGGACACAACAATGTAGTCTTAGGGATGTGGGGGAAAAAAACAGAAGCAGAGCTACAATACTTCACACAAGGGCTAATAAACATATGATGTTGTTATAGTCTCCTCTCACTGTAGACCTATACATCCCTATTGACTTCAGATGATTTGCACAGGTAACTGAGAGCAGAATTTGGCCCACTGGACACATATTGCTGAACAGAACTGAAGGAAACAGTGGCTGGATAAACAGAGGATTTAAAGATACTGTGAAAAAACTAAAAGCTGGGTTTGAAATTATCCCCCAAATGACTCTCCAGTCTGTACCTTCATGTAATTTAATAATTTATTTAAGCTTCTTAATGTTGATCGTATTATTACTAAAGTAGGTAACGTGAACACTCTTTGTTGTGATTATTCCAGTCTAAGATATCCATGAAACATGAAAAGAAGTTTGTACCAAGTAGTTAAGAGAGAGTGCCAGGGACAGGCAGAGCACAATAAAGCTTCAGCCTATCCCATGCTCCCTACTCAGGGGCCAACCAGAAGTGCAGTCCCTCAGTGAGACTTTGGAGCCTAAGTGTCCAAGTCACTTTTGAAAAGGGGACTTAGACGGTTCAGTCTTAGTAACTTGCAATACTGAATGGAGTAACGCCTCAATACCTTTACAAATCTGAGATGACTAGTCTTGTCTATGGATGATGCAGCTTTTTTAAACAATGGCCTGGGTTTGAAGGCTCAATATTTTTCAGGAACTGCTATTATTCAGTAATTTGTTCAAAGGGCGCTAACAATTCATTTGTCTGTGTTTAGAAATCCTCTATGTGACACTTGCAGTTGTTTAACGATATGAAGACCAAGTCAAATAAACACGGAAGGAATGTGCTTTTTTATTATCTTAAGGTTGACAGGGTGTTGTAAGCACCTCTTTTCAAGATGTTCCTTCCTGTCTTTTCCTAATGGCAGTCCTACCAGGAAAGAACTCATTATACTGATTATTCTTCAAGCAACAATAAAATATAATTTTCTCTTACTAATACTGTATGCATAGCACCAGCTGCCCAATTAAATAGACAATGCTTCTGACAGTGCTTTTTTCAAGTGTACTGGATCTGGCTGAACTTCTTAGGGACATCAATGCATGACGAGGTTATATTTCTTAGCTTGGATTGGAAGGATATAGATTCTACAGCTGAGCAATATGGGCATGTCCAATTATAAATTCCTAGTACCGTTTGAAAGTAGAGATTGTGCTTTAAGGTGTTGTCCTTTAGCTAAGGCATTAATGTTAAATACTGGAAGCCAAATTTGTCTCTGGTGTAACTTAATTGACATAAAGACTCATTTCTGCTGGGATGCCTGCAAGAAAGCAGCTGTTTTGTACAGAAGTCTGGATAGCTTATAACGTTTATTTGTTTACTTTAGAACAGGTTGAAAACTGGTTTTCTATGGAAAATTGGGTTTTCATTTAAATAACATTTTTCATTAAAAGTGTCTGCTTTTCATGGAAAATTTGGACTTTTCATTGAAAAGCCAATACTCAAAAACTGTAAAATTTCAATTCAGCAATGCTGCTATGGTGCCTCATGGGAGTTGTAGTTCATGGCTCAGTTCATGGGCCCCATTGTCTCCTATGGCCTCCATTCCCTCAGCTGGACTACATCTCCCTTTATGCACTGCACCCAGGGACTACAATGATGCACCATAGTGCTCATCAAGAGAGGAGTGGGCGGTGCATCATGGGAGATGTAGTCTGCTTTGAGAGACAAACTCACAGAAAAGGATGGGGCATGAAGCACATGAACTACAATTCCTATGAGGCACCACAGTGACATTTCCTAATCAAAAGCTTTTGGGGTTTGATTTTTCACAAAAAAATCTATGAAAAATGTAGATGAAACTGAAATTTTCCATTTTCAGCTAAAATTTTCCGCAGGGAGGAGGGCGGGCAGAAATATTTTTGCAACCAGATATTGTCCATTTAAAAAAATTATTTGCTTATTATAGCTTATCTATATAGACCGCATGATCTTATTCCTATCCTCCTCTTCCCTCCCCTTTCCCTACCTTCACCGTCCTCTTTATTATATTCATTGCATCTTATTTCAAATTAGATTTGTAAGCTCTTTGGAGCAAGGACTCTGTCCTTTTGTGTGTTTATGCAGTGGGTCTTCTAATCTTCAGGTGAATGCTACTGCAATAAAAATAATAGTAATAATTAATAATACACTTGACTGTTTGCACTTAGTATCTCATTGTCTGAAGCAAATTAACCATAAATTAATAAACATTGATGCAGCAGTTTGAAACACCACCAAATAAATAAGTGCAAAGAATTATGATCTTGGTTTTAACTCTGAATATTGTAACAAGCTTTCATCCATACTAAACACCATATATAGGCATAAACAGCAATTAGATCTTTGGGACACTATTAAAATTTCATCTCCAAGTGAGGTTTGCATGATAAAATGCAATTTGATTGTAGAAATAATCTGCAGGAAAAGATGGGAGACTGTCTAAGCTGTGCATTTTGAAAAGTCAGTTCCCGTAGCTGTACAGCGCAGCCTTATCGAGAGCAGAACAGGAGTGAATTGGCAGTACATTAGAAAGCATGATTAAAAGAGGGAAAGCTGAAACTACTCTCATGTCAGCTGTTTTCCTCCACAGGATATTGAGTTATTCCTGTCCTAACCTGATACTGATTGCTTAAAACTTGGTCCAGAATACTTGTCAAAACTGTTTCCTTTGTTCGTTTTGACATGCGGAGGTTGGAGTACATTTTAAAACGGTTTGGAGTGTTGGCTTTAGTGCTGGAGTTATTGGCCTGCTGTCACTCACACCACTGGAAGCAAGAACAGGCACTGTGGTTGGTACATAGGATGTATTTACTGAACACTCATTTAACACTTACACCTTGAAGTACTGGTTAGTTTCTACAGACTAAGTGGGAGCTGCTAGGAAGTGTGGGGGCTGCCGTAGGAGACCTGAGGGTTTCTAGTCACTAGGAAGTTGAGGTGGGTTGGAAGTCTTGCCTAGAATGAGTCACACCTCTCCTCTTCTGGGATCCCCCTTCTCCTTTTGGTACGGCCTCCTCTTGTTGCCACTTCCTGACCCCTTCCTTCAGCTGGGAGGCAGGAAGCATAAACTATTCCAAAAGATGAAAAAGAACCAGTAATGAAACACTAGGAGTTGGGAGGAGCTTCATCTGATAGAGGAAGCAGGAATAGGAACAGCAGAATTCCTGTGAGGAGGAACAAAAGCGGAATATATCCATCTCCAGTGCCTCAGTTTAGAATGTTGTATCCTTGGGGGGGGGGGCAGCAGTTTTAGGAAGAAATCACTTGAGATGCAGAGAGCTGTAGACTTTAAAAAGCAGCCATTTATTGCCACACACTGAACTAACCAACAACCAGCCAAAACCGGCTGGGCTACCCCCTAATAATCTAACTCAGTTGCCATAGCAACAACAAGATTCTATTACTATGACAACCAAATACACAACATATTTCTCCCCCCTTAATGAGAACATTCCCTAAATAAAACAAACACTAAACCCTGGGGATTATTTTGCCCCATAACCGTAGGCTCGCCCAAGCTAAAGATCCAGCCGTTGAGGAGACCTTCTGTCTCTAGGTGGATTACGGTGGACTTCTGGTGTTGGTGCACCTGAAAGTATCTTGGGTGCAAGCCTGACAATGGGCTTAGGGTTCGTAGTGTGAACGGGTGAGCATGTGGTATCAGCTCATTCAGGGAAGGGGTGTATCTCTGCCACAGGCAGTAATGGAGGGGGAAAGTCAGGAACAGGTGATTGTTGATTCGGTGTCTCACCGGAAGTGGTGAAGTCAGGCAACTCAGCTGAAGATGTGTCCTGGGGACTAGTATGACCTGGCAACAGTTGATCTATATGTTGCAGCCACGTGAGATCCTCGGCAGTCCGGACAATGTAGGAAACAGGGCTTGTTTGAGCGATGACAGTGGCAGGGATCCATTTAGCTCCAGAAGCATAATTCCAAGACAAAACTGGCTGTTCAGGGCTAAAGGTTCGGTCTTTTGCTCTGGGTGCACGCCTGATGACTTGATCTTGTTGCTGACATTGCACAATTTATCAGGGTTCAGAAGGTTTCAGCAGATCAAAGCAAGTGCGCAGCGGTCGTCCCATCATTAGAAAGGCTGGGGATGCCTTGGTCGTAACATGAGGTCTGTTTCTGTAGGATAGTAAGAAGGTGTCCAGACGCTTTTGAATGGATAATTGTCCCCTTGCCGATTTCAAAACTTCTTTCATTGTCTTCACAAATCTTTCAGCTAATCCATTGGTGGATGGATGATTTGGTGCTGAAGTGATGTGGTGTATCCCATTTGCCTTCATAAAATTTCCAAACTCCTGAGAGACGAACTGCGGTCCGTTGTCGCTCCCAAGTTGTTCTGGTAGACCGATATGACTAAAGAGTCCCCATAGTTTTTGGATAGTACTCTCTGCAGTAGTGGACTGCATTATAGAGACTTCTGGCCATTTAGAATGGGCATCTACCATCACCAAGAACAGGCTTCCTTCTAGTGGGCCAGCAACATCAACGTGAGTACGCTGCCACGGGTTTTCAGGATTTAGGGGTGCCCACTGGGGTGCATTCCTCACACCCTGACATGACATACAAGCTCTTGCCTTCTCTTCGATAGCACTGTCCAATCCCGGCCACCAAAAATGGCTTCATGCAATTTCCTTCATGTGCACTATTCCACGGTGACCGGAATGTAGCTGTTCTAACATCTGTGATCTCAGTGGTGGTGGGATAATGACATGTCTTCCCCACAACAAACAACCAGAATGGACCAATAACTCCATTCTCTTGGACATGTAGGTAACAAGGTTGGGTGAGACCAGAGAGGTTCTTCAAAATGTTCCATGCATCACCAGGTCCGTAACTTGGGACAATACTGGGTCAACGCGAATTGCCTTCTTTACCTGAGTTGCGGTGATGGGTGTATTCTCTACCTGTTCAAAGTAAAAATTTTCCTTCTGGGCAATATCTCAACGTTTGACTGGCAAAAGCAGCCTTCAGAAACTATCTGCATTGCCATGCAGAGTGGATTTCCAGTACTGAATTTCATATGTGTGTGCGGAAAGCAACAATGCCCATCGTTGCATACAACTAGCTGCTAATGGGGGAATGTCTGTGTGTGGTCCAAAAATTGAAGTCATAGGTCGACGGTCTGTGAGAAGTTCTAAACTTCCATCCGAACAGGTACTGATGAAACTTCCGAAGTCTGAAAACTATACCCAATGCCTCACATTCAATTTGGGCATAGTTAGTTTCTGCTTTGCCTACGGTGCGTGAAGCAAAAACAATAGGTCACTCTTCTCCCAAAGGCATAATGTGTGACACGACTGCTCCCACTCCATAAGGGGAGGCATTGCAGGCCAACTGTAGAGGTAAGGATGGATCAAAGTGCGTCAGAACTCCCAAGTTTAGCAGTGCACCCTTAGCTTTGTTAAATGCAACATCACAGGCTTCAGTCCACTTCCAGGAGTTCGTGAAGTGGTTTTAACAGTGTGGCTAACTGAAAGATGAACTTTCCATAATAATTCAATGGTCCTAGAAATGAGCAAAGCTGGCTAACATTTTGAGGAGGTGGAGCCTCCACAATAGCCTTAACTTTTGGAAGGGCCTTACGAAGACCCATAGTATCAATGATGTGTCCCAAATATTCAGCAGAGGGCTGGAAGAATTCACACTTGTCTTTGTGGACTCGTAAGCCATACTCTTTCAGTCTTTGTACGGTAGCCTCTAAATTCTTTAGGTGATCCTCCTCATTCCTTCCAGTGACCAGGATGTCGTCCAGATAGCACTGGACTCCTGGCAAGCCACACAAGATCTGGTCCATAGCCCTCTGGAACAAGGCGGGAGCAGATGTTATTCCGAAGAGTAGGTGACAGTATCGATAAAGCCCTTTATATGTCACAATAGTCAACTGCTCTTGGGACTTTTCATCAACATGCATCTGTAAATATGCTTGACTCAGATCAGTCTTACTGAACGTTTGTCCCCCAGCCAGGCCTGCGAAGAGGTCATCGATGAGGGGGTGCAGGTGTTGCTCTGCACACAACACCGGATTGACCGTGACTTTAAAATCTCCACAAATCCGGAGGGAGCCATCTTTCTTCACTATTGGAATGACTGGAGTTTCCCATGGGCTATGGGTAACTGGTATTAGAACTCCATTTGTGACCAGGCACTCCAGGTCCACTTCAACCTCTGGCCTGAGGGCATATGGCACAGTTCTAGTTTTCAGATATTTTGATTGACTGCTAGGTTTAACGTTCAATGTCACAGTGATTCCCTTCATACTTCCCAGATCCTCTCCAAAAATAGCAGCATGTTTCCTTAGTACAGCGGTCAGACCAGTTTCGTCTTTAGTCATTCGGTGCACGTCTGCCCAGTTCAGCTGAATCTTCCTCAGCCAAGATCTACCCATTAAGGCTGGGTAACTGCCTTTCACCACAAACAGTGGCAATTTAGCAGCCTGTTCATTGAGCTCCACCTTAACATCAGTAGTGCCCAACATGGGCACAGCTCCTCCCATGTACGTCTTCAGAACAGTTTTCATTGCGTTAAGTGGAAGATGTTGTAGCTTTAATTTAAACACAGTTTCGGAGACCAGCGAGACAGCGGCACCGGTGTCCAGCTCCATGCGTACAGGTTTGCCATCCAACAACGGGGTTACCCAGTAGTCATGTGAGTCCACTGCCAAAGACAAAACGTGCAGTGACACTTCTTCTTCTGATGAGGTTCACCTTGATCATCTGGGGTCTGTTCTAGGGTATGCAGACTTTCCTTTTTGGTCTGCCAGACGGCAGGCCTCTTCTTCTTTTGTTTACAGGCACACTCATTTTGTCCCTTTTTGCCACAGTGTCGACACACCAGGTCCTTACACCAGCATTCTGATGCCTGGTGACCCGGCTTACCACAGCGGTAACATTCCTGACTCTGCACAGTTTTGTGGGTAGGTTCTTGTGATACCTTATGCACCCTAGGGGATGCACCAATGTATTGCGCCTCCCTTATAGCCAGTTCCATGGAGATCGCAATATCAACGGCCTTCTGTAAGGTAAGCTGAGCCTCTGTCAATAGGCGCTTCCATATAGCTTCACTGTGCAAGTCACACACTAACCTGTCACACAGGGCATCATTTAACATCTCCTTAAATTCACAGTGTTCTGCTAGCCTTTTTCAAAGTTGCTACAAATTCTACAACTGTTCGTCTTCTTTTTTATCTCTTTTGTGGAACCTATATCTTTCAGCAATCACCAGTGGTTTTGGAGAAAATGGGACCCCAGGATTTCCACAATGTCACTGTAAGATTTGGTCTTTGGCTTAATAGGGTTTAGTAAGCTGTGTAGCAGGGAGTAGGTCTTAGCCCCCACAACACTTAAGAATGTTGGCACCTTCTTCTCTTCTGCAATGTCATGTGCAATAACAAAAAGCTCAAAATGCTCAGTATATACGTGCCATTGCACTACAGTCTCCTCAAAAGGTTCCAGTGGCCCCATAAGTGTAGCCATGGTTTTAGTTTCAGTTTGCACCGTCAGTGCAAACAAGCCAGTTCGCACTCCCTTCCAACGGCAAAAAGATGCTGTTTTTTGGTTGGGTTTTTTTAAAAAATTTTTTTAACTTTAACTTCTACCTTCTTCTGTTGCTGGGGCAGCACAGGGATCCCATCCTCGTTGCCACGTTGTTGTATCCTTGGGGGGGGCAGCAGTTTTAGGAAGAAATCACTTGAGACTCAGAGAGCTGTAGATCTTGAAAAGCAGCCATTTATTGCCACACTGAACTAACCAACAACAGCCAAAACCAGCTGGGCTATCCCCTAATAATCTAACTCAGTTGCCATAGCAACAACAAGATTCTATTACTACGACAACCAAATACACAACACAGAACACACATAGCCCTTCAGGACACATAGCCCTCCTGAGGATTCCCAGGGTTATAGATTAGCTCCAGCACCCCCACCCTGCACTGTACATAGGGCCCCATGATTAATGAGATTATGCTATCACACAAATGGCTACTACATAATTCATCTCTACTGGTGTTGACCCTGGAGCATAACAACACTGTAAATATCAACGTCATTAATTACTTCACTCCTCCTCAAGTCAGAAACATCAAGCTGATAACTGGTTTCAGAGTAACAGCCGTGTTAGTCTGTATTCGCAAAAAGAAAAGGAGTACTTGTGGCACCTTAGAGACTAACCAATTTATTTGAGCATAAGCTTTCGTGAGCTACAGCTCACTTCATCGGATGCATACTGTGGAAAGTGTAGAAGATCTTTTTATATACACACAAAGCATGAAAAAATACCTCCTCCCACCCCACTCTCCTGCTGGTAATACCTTATCTAAAGTGATCACTCTCCTTACAATGTGTATGATAATCAAGGTGGGCCATTTCCAGCACAAATCCAGGGTTTAACAAGAACGTCTGGGGGGGGGGGGGGGTTTAGGAAAAAACAAGGGAAAATAGGTTACCTTGCATAATGACTTAGCCACTCCCAGTCTCTATTCAAGCCTAAGTTAATTGTATCCAATTTGCAAATGAATTCCAATTCAGCAGTTTCTCGCTGGAGTCTGGATTTGAAGTTTTTTTGTTGTAATATCACAACTTTCATGTCTATAATTGCGTGACCAGAGAGATTGAAGTGTTCTCCGACTGGTTTATGAATGTTATAATTCTTGACATCTGATTTGTGTCCATTTATTCTTTTACGTAGAGACTGTCCAGTTTGACCAATGTACATGGCAGAGGGGCATTGCTGGCACATGATGGCATATATCACATTGGTGGATGTGCAGGGGAACGAGCCTCTGATAGTGTGGCTGATGTTATTAGGCCCTGTGATGGTGTCCCCTGAATAGATATGTGGGCACAGTTGGCAACGGGCTTTGTTGCAAGGATAGGTTCCTGGGTTAGTGGTTCTGTTGTGTGGTATGTGGTTGCTGGTGGTTGGGGGGGCTGTCTGTAGGCAAGGACTGGCCTGTCTTCCAAGAATTGTGAGAGTGTTGGGTCATCCTTCAGGATAGGTTGTAGATCCTTAATAATGCGTTGGAGGGGTTTTAGTTGGGAGCTGAAGGTGACGGCTAGTGGCGTTCTGTTATTTTCTTTGTTAGGCCTGTCCTGTTAACTGATACCTGATAAGATGATAACTGTTTGTCTTTCTTAGAAGATCCACAGGAGAGGTGTGAACCTGTGCCTGGAAAGGGGCTTTGGGGAATGAGATTGGGGGGACAAAAAGGTAAAGACAGCCCCACTGTTTTTCACGTTAGGAGCTCAATATGTAAAACTTTGTGTTTAAAGCAGCTTTGGTGTGCAGGGAGATGGGGATATCAGGCAGGCAGATGGATCTCTGACCATATACAGCCTATTCACCACATCACAGTGCTGAAAAGAGGCCTCTCTTTGGTCTCTCCATGGTCCCCTGGTCTTTATGGACTTAAATGGGAATGAACCAGGGATAGAGCAACGGACCAGTACAGGCTCTGAGTAGCACAGGTCATTGGGGTAAAGTGCCATATAAATGTGAAGACTTTTCTTATTAGGTCTGATGTGCAACACAGCACATTGGATCTTGATTAAAAGGTAAATCATTCATTTAACAGCCATATGTACTTCTGTACCTTCAAACCTACTCTTATGCCACTGTTATTACCAGGTTTCAGAGTAACAGCCGTGTTGGTCTGTATTCTCAAAAAGAAAAGGAATACTTGTGGCACCTTGGAGACTAACCCATGTGTTTGAGCATAAGCTTTCGTGAGCTACAGCTCACTTCATCGGATGCATACTGTGGAAAATACAGAAGATGTTTTTATACACACAGACCATGAAAAATACCAGTTACTGACATAAAAAATGCTGAATCTTGAAATTAGCATCTTTCTTTTTAGCCCCATGCGTCAGTCAGGACTACTTACAGTGACTGACCTAAAACTGAGGGAAACCAGCTTACTCAACATCACAAATCAGGACACCTGAGTTCTGTTCCTGTTTCTGCTATGGACTCACTGTGTGGTTTTTAGGCACGCTGCGTGTGGCCTCTGATTTTTGGGTGCTTCAGTGTCGGGATGGCCAACTCCAAACAATTTAGTCCTGTTTTTCAAAAAATGCTGAGCACCCACAATTCTAAATGCAAGTCCCAGCAGCGGAAACGCCAGTGAAAATGAAGGCCAAAATGTCTTAAGTTGGGGGCCCAGAATTTAGGCAACCAAACTCAGAGGTCTTTTTGAAAGTGTGGGCTTTCATCTCTGTGTGCCTCAGCTATAAAAATTAAGGTTAATGATGCTTTGTGAAGTGCTTTGGGATCCAAGGATGAAAAACACAATATAAAATGAATGCTAAGCATTATTTTTTTTAAAAATGCATCCGATGAAGTGAGCTGTAACTCACGAAAGCTTATGCTCAAATAAATTGGTTAGTCTCTAAGGTGCCACAAGTACTCCTTTTCTTTTTGCGAATACAGACTAAAATGGCTGCTTCTCTGAAACCTGTCATTATTTTTTTAGTTATTATCACAGTGGTTTTCTTCATGATTTCCTCAGATTTATTCTAGTGATACTGAATAAGAGGAGGCTTATGTTAATGTGTGTTGCATATTATCAGGGTGTGTTTTTTCTGTCCTGTAGAGTATTGTCTAATAGCATATCTGAAAAATAAAAATCAATAGCTATGTCCTTAAAACAGAAAATGTGGACCTGTGAAAGAAATGAATCCACATCATTTCAGGCTTGTGGTTGTCCTTCATTCTGAGCCTTTTGTCACACATTTTAAGACCCAGTTAAAGTTCAACCTGGAAGTCAATAGGAGTTCTGCCATTGACTTCAGTGGAAGCAGGATGGAGCTCTTTATCCTGAAGAAGGGAAACTTTGTTAAAATGCAGGACTTGCTATGGAATGATGTGTGTTGGCTTGAAATCACATCTGAGTTGAAGTGTGGTTTTGACACAGTAGACAATGAGCACCACCCATAGTGAGTCACACAACTTTAATCATTTGTAGATAAGGAGGCAAGATTGTCCCAGAGCCATGTAGGCTAGATGCCTATGAATGTTTCAGGCTGTATCATAGAGAAGAGGCACAATACTGGGGCATCTGTGACCTTTAAACATATCAAGAGTTACTCTTGTGTTGACTAGAAGTGATTAATGACGTAATGATGATTTTAAATAATATTTCCCAAAGCCACCAAACTTTCAAAAGAAAGTGTTCTTTAGGCCCTGATGATGATAATGTATGTTATAAATCTGAGTGTGAAACAAAGCATATCTAAATAACATATTAGAAGGAATAATTTTACGACTTGTCCACGGCTGAAAGAAAATGGTGGCACATTAGACACTTTCCAGAGATCCCCTATACCTCACCAATTCTCTACTTTGCCACTCTGAAAAAAACACCATGATTTTTCAAAAATGCTAAGTTCCCACAACTCCAAATGAAGTCAATAGGAGCAGAAAATCAGACCTATCTTTATTTTATTTTTGCACTAAAATATGGAACTTAATTGTGACCACTATAACTCTCTCTTTGTTTTTTTGTTTATCCTTCCCTCCCCTTTAACTGTCATGTTTTGTCAGCCACTTAAACATATTTCTTCTTAGCAATTTTTTAATATTTGGGAAAGCAAAATCTTCTATATTTTTTCAGGTTTCAGAGTAACAGCCGTGTTAGTCTGTATTCTCAAAAAGAAAAGGAGTACTTGTGGCACCTTAGAGACTAACCAAATTATTTGAGCGTAAGCTTTCGTGAGCTACAGCTCACTTCATCGGATGCATACTGTGGAAAATACAGAAGATGTTTTTATACACACAGACCATGAAAAAATGGGTGCTGGAAATGGCCCACCTTGATTATCATACACATTGTAAGGAGAGTGATCACTTTAGATAAGCTATTACCAGCAGGAGAGTGGGGTGGGGGAGAGAAAACCTTTTGTAGTGATAAACACCTATTTTTCCATGGTCTGTGTGTATAAAAACATCTTCTGTATTTTCCACAGTATGCATCCGATGAAGTGAGCTGTAGCTCACGAAAGCTCATGCTCAAATAAATTGGTTAGTCTCTAAGGTGCCACAAGTACTCCTTTTATATTTTTTCAGTTGTCCTCTTTACAAAGCTGTGATGTATACTACTGAAATGGGAAAATAATTAAAGAGTAGGTTTTTTAAAAGTAATTTCTTAATTTGACACTGGAAATCAAATTCTAGGCTCACCACTAATATTTTAAACATAAGAAACCATGGACCTGGTTCTGCTCTCTCATTTATGCAGGTTTTTACAATGGTATAACTCAATTTAATTTAATGCAGTTCCTTCTGATTTATGCCAGTCTGAGAAGAGACTCGGGCCCCATATCTAATGCTAGTTGTCATAACCATGAGTGCCAACCTCAGGGTAGACTGTCAAAAAGCAGGACAAAGACACCCCAAATTGGTGGTATTTTCTACAATTAGATTTCACCAACCCAGTATCAAATGTGAGTTCCTAAAGCACTATAACATTCCTATCATGGAGTCACAGACAGTCCCCATGCAAGCAAGCTGGACTTGGTGATAATCGTCACTTATGCCAAAGATCGCAAAATATTAGGTCACTCGCAGTCCCAAAAGACCAGTCACTTACCCCAGGTCAATTTGTACCTCAGATCTCACCCCAAAGACTACACTTGTAAACTCTATTCTAGTTTACTGTAGTAAATTAACTAAGGATTTATTAACTAGGAAAAAGAAATGAGAGAGTTATTTACAGGTTAAAGGAGGCAACATATATACACAAATGAGTTACAGTCTGTGATTCCAAAAGGTGACAGAGTTGTAATAATCTGTCAGCACTGAATGTCTCTTTGGGCTAATACAGGCTGACCGTGGGGATCTCTTTGCTTTTGTTTCCTTGCTCCAGCCCTGTGAGAGTGCAAGCGGCAAAGAGATGAAAAATGTTAATGTTAGCTATCTTTGTTTCCCTTTTCCAGAATTCAGACTGATGGGATGAGTTTTCTTGCACGTAGCACCTTCATGGGTATGAGAGGACCATTAACCCAGTCTCTGTATCCTGATGTTCCACAATGGCCCATTTAGTTTTGATCATCCTGCTTGATGTGCAGGGAAACCACTCCTTCTGCCTAGGTTCACAAGTTCAGAGCAGGCATCTTTACAGTTAGAAAGCAAAACCATGGGCAGCGGGTGCAGAGGTGGCAGATTTGTATAATTTTTGGTGGTGCCCAGAACGGATCCAAGTCCCCCTCTCTCACTAAGGCTCTGGGAGGGAGTTTGAGTGCGGGCTCTGGGCTGAGGGGGGTGTAGGAGGGAGTTGGAGTGCGGGGGATGGTCTCTGGGAGGTAGTTTGGGTGTGGCGTCTGGGCTGGGGTAGGGGGTTGGGGTGCGGGGGGGGGGGGTGCAGGGTGCAGGCTCTGGGCTGGGGCAGGGGTGAGGTGCAGGAGAGGGTGCAGAGGCCAGGCTCTGGGAGGGAGTTTGGGTGCGGGGTTTGAGCTGGGGCAGGAGGTTGGGGTGCGGGAAAGGGTGAGGGGTGCAGCGCTTACCTCGGGCAGCTCCCAGAAACAACCCACACCCACCTCTGGCAGCAGCTCCTAGGCAGGGGTCGGAGGGGTCTCCACACACCGCTGCCCGTAGGCACCGCCCGTGCAGCTCCCATTGGTCGCAGCTCGGGGCATGGGCAGCACGCAGAGACACGCCTTCCCCCCCCCGCCCCCACCAGGGGCTGCAGGGATGTGACAGCCACTTCCGGAAGTGAAGCAGAGCGGGTGGGCAGGAAGCCACCTTAGGCTCATTGCGCTGCTGCTGGTGGTGGCGGCGGGGGCCCCGGGCCCTTTAAAATTACCCGGGGGCAGCAAGCAGGGCCGGGGGGACACTCTGGGGGAGGAGTGTGGGGCTGGAGGAGAGACCCAGCTCCAAAATTTGGTGTAGCCGGGCCCCCATGCTCTCTTATCGATGAAGCGTGGGCACCACGGGCCCATACAGCTCGCCTTTGGGGAGGCTAACCTGTTGGCCCCACCCCTTCTGCCCGAGGCCCTGCCCCTCCACCCACTGAAGCTCCAGGCCTCCCATCGTGACTGGAAGAGCCCCAAGACACACACCCCCTCTGGCTGAAAGAGCCACAGCCCCCCCTTCCCAGCCACACCAGGCAGCCCCCACCCCCAGCGCTGGGCCATCCCCAGTGTTGGGCTGAGCTGCTGGGTCTGCCCAGCACTGGGCTGTCCCCAGTATCAGGCTGAGCTGCCGGCCTGGGCCACTGGGCCAACCCTGCCCTGGGCCAGCCTGAGCCCCACCCGGGGCTGCCACCGGCAAGTGCTAGAGCTGAGCCCCTACTGGCTTCAGAGTAGAGGAGGAGGGAAAGCGGGGCCGCCTGGCAGAACGTGGGCGGGGCCGTGACCCGGGTCCAGGGAGGCTTAGCCTACCCTGGCCTTTGATACCCGCCGCCTGTGAGCAAAACTTACATATGACCTTAAAGAATGGGATACAGACATTACAAATAAGATTAATGCATCCAACAATTTAGAAGCATTTGATAGAGTTTAAACACTAAAGATATCCTTACAAGTCTAACACTTATCATGAACAATACTAGCATACAAGTTAGCTGGTCTGGTTTCCAGCTATGAATTTGTCAGTGCTCAGCTGACGCCTACAGCCTTGCCAAGAGCTGGCCCCTGGTCTACCAGCATCACACAAGTAATACTAATAGTATGAATTAACAGAAATAAAAATTCAATGTAGGAAGGCTAATGTAAGTTTTTTTTTCTCCTGTCTCTGCAGTAAGATCCACAGACAATAGCACTGTTGAGTTTCCACTGCTATGTATGTGTTCTTAGAACTCAAACCAAGCTCCCACCTCTGCAGACATCAGTGCTCTTCCCGCTAATTAATGTCTTCCTTCCACCTGCACAGTTCAACAGCTACCCCTCAGCAACAGAGAAACTCAGCAAAGGGATGGGGCACTGAGATCACAAAGGAAGCAACTCCCTTGTCTGAAATTCCAGGGTCACAGGGCAATGACTTTTGGAGGGCAGCAACTAGCTGCAGTTGATTCCCAAACCATTAAAGAGAATGAAAAGCGGAGGACTGGGATTCTGGGCGTTGCATTTTTAAAGAGTGCTGAATAAACATTGGAGCGTGTATTTAAAGAAATTACCAAGTTTAAATAAACAATCAGGAGAACTTGTTGGGTAACTGGATTTTCATAATCACAAACGGTGGATTAATTTTAGGGTACAGGTAGACCTGGAAATGACCTAGCTAATGATTTATAGCATTTGCTAACCTGAGAGGCCATTGAGATGGACAGGTGGAGCTTCCTTTAGGGGCTTTTCAAGCAAACGTTGCATTAATCATTTTTTCCACCATAGTTACTGCTAAAATTTGTTTTATAAATGTAACTTTTAAAAGATACTAACATGGATTGACTCAGTGGCTCTACAATCATTACACCATCTAAAGATATGGCCCTGGGTATATCTTATACCCCCATAGCTGGCACCAGACAGTACCTATACGTGGGTAACTTCCTGGTTTAACTTACTTCACATACTCAATACCAACCAAAGAATTAGACCCAAGCTTACTTGCAGTGAACGTGCTAATATACCAAATGTTTAAAATTCCACCAATTCCTCACGTGATGATAATTCACATCAAGAGAAAATCTCAGGGGAATTGCAAGAGGAGTGATTTTGGCCACATAGGACCAAATCCTGCTCACCATTCTCAAGCAAAGGACTCATTTACCTCCAAATTTGGCTCAGAATATATACTGGATAAATGGAATGTTAACCTTATTCACTAGGACTGAAAGGTTCATAGTTATTCAGAAGTGGTAGAAATCAGATTCACAAAACTGTTTCATTCTAGCCGGGATTCATGTGTATTTATACACATTATAGGCTGCGTGACTCCTGAAATGGTCGGAGTGTGGTATCCCAAGAGCCGGGACTCCAGGAGGAATTGTGTCTCAGAGAGCCCCTATGCCTCCCAGTATTCTCTGACATGCAAAGCGAGTTTAGCCAGTCAAAGACAGGTCACTGGACTAAGCCACTGGTCTTACTTATTATGGCAATTCCTATGGTCTTGATCCAAAATCTATTGAAGTCAATGGAAAGACTCCCAGCCGTTTCAATGCACTTTGGATCAGGCTCTATATAGTCATTCTTCTGCTAGCCTTTCTACTTAGTGTCCTTGCACTGCCTCACTCATGCAATTCCTGCATCCAGGTGAGCTTGGTGACCGGTCTTCTGCTCTGCCCCATGTGAGGGTCCAAGATGAGGAACGCTCCTTGATCCCTACACATTTGCAGACCCACTCAGAGAAAGAGCACAGTCTAGCACTCTAACCTGATGTATAGGTCAGTAAGTAAGCCCATGTGTTGGATATTTGTGTTGACAAGTTAATCAATGTCTCTAAGATTAGTATAATGTTTACCTCATTTATTAAGTCTCCTACCTCATTTCTTCAAAGTGTAGTTTCAGATTACTGTTTTAATGGAATTATGGTCCACTAAGGCGATCATCTGCCTTATTGTGCATTGATCATCTTCTACTGTGCTCTTTTAAAAATGCTTTCTTGGCTAAATTAGCAACTGGCCACTTCTGTCTTTGCTCTATTACAGAACTTTAAGTGACTTAAGTTTGGACTTAAAAAAATAATTCTACACTTCATAGTAAGTAATTTGGTTCTCAACACCCATTTTTTTGAAAGAGCCCATGAAATGGAAAAAGCTATAAATTCAAAGTTATAATTAGATTAGGTATATTTCTTTTTGTTAGAAAGGAAGTAGCCCTTTCGCCAAGACTGCTAGATATAACAATGTAAAAGCCAAGGAAAATATTAACATTTTAGCTGCACTTTGTTACAAAACACTATGAATATTTTCTTTCTTTCTTTTTTACCAGCAGAAATCAGTAGGGCCTTTCAAAGAGTTACGATTGGACCCAATTTGGTACATATTTTCACAGCCTAGAACAGTGCAGATAAGGTTAACCAGGCTTATTGCACACCTCTTCTTGTACTATTGATTTCCAGATTGATTTATGAAGTTGTTTTTGGTCTATAAAGGCCGAAATAGCCTGGAACCCACCCATCTATAAGAGACTCTCTCTCCCCATGATATCCAACACTGTTGCAGTTAGGATAGGTGCCTTGCTGATGCCCCTTTATTATAAGTGGGGAAGCGCCTGCTAGGGTGTTATGAAGGCACTTCCTCCACAGGTCTATGGCAGCCTGGGTTTGTCAACTTACAGGGCATGCTGCATGGCCAACCTTTTCTCCTTGGCCGGTGAGGAAATGGGAGTTGGGTAGGCCTCGGTATGGAACACGGGAGTACGTGTGGGGTCAGTTAATTTCAGTCTTTTCTGATGTTGCTGTGTCTTTGAGTTGATCTGGGGATACTGACAGATCTGTTTAGTATATCTTTTTAATATTATCAGTGGCACCCATTGCGTTGGATGGGTGCTCTTTTATTACACTCTATATTAATTTAAATAAATAGAATAGCTTGACTGAGTGGAGTCAAAGTCACTACACATTCACAGACTAGTTATTCAGCCTTCTCCATACCCTCTACTTGCAAGAAGAAAGTGGTGCTGAAAGCCATTTCCCCTCCCTCACCCTTCCACCTCATTTTTTACACAGCCGTCGCTGTGCCTCTGAGCTGGAGGAGTAACATTAAGATGCTTATTCACAGGCCCTGGCAAAAAAGCGTCCCTGGTACAAAATGAATAAAGGATGTTTCACACTTAGCCTCTCAGCAAATTGCACCTCCCAGGGCTTGTGGGGAATGAACACTGACAGCATTGTATCTGATTGTAGCTGCACAATTTCCTGTTTAGAACCACCCATCACATGGTATATTGGAGCACTGCAAATTATAGTCCTATGCAAATGGCTGAATGCATGTGATCTCATTTACTGATGGCCCAGACTGTGGCAGTTTTGGGAATAGTCACAGGTGGGAGGTTAGTGTCAGATGATCTATGCCAGAAGTTCTCAACCTTTCCAGACTTCTGTATCTCTTTCAGGAGTCTGAAGTCCGAGCCCCGCCTCCCAGGGCTCAAACTCAAGCCCCACCACCCAGGACTGAAGCATGTAAGTTAGCTTCATGGGGCCACATGTGGTGTGGGGCCCCGGCCAGCTGACCTGCTTGCCACTCCCTAACGCCAGCCCTGCACTTGTGACTCCCCCAAGCCTGTCCCAGGGGAGTCGCAACCCCCAGGTTGAGAAACACTGATGTAGATGACATACCCCCTTCAAGAGCTCTGCATACCCTCAGGGGTATGAGTACCTGTGGTTGAGAACCATTGATCTATGCCTAGCAGTACGCTATTTTCTATGCAACGTCCCTGTAGATTGTCAACTGTGTGCTCAGTTATATAGTTTTAATTAGATCAAATGTTGCTGGGGTTGTAGCTAGTAATTTATCTATATTCCATCTATTCCCTGTTTCTGTTCTGAAGAGCGGGGGTGGCCACTGCCTCGGAAATGGTTGATTTTTGTGTCTCACTACTGAATGACAGCTGCTGAGTGAAGTGCCTACCTGTCATTGCACTTCTACGCTACATTTCTATTGCTCTATATCTGAGCTATAACTTTTTTTTGATGGGGACTCTAGTTTATCTAGAGAGCATTGGGCAAGCTGCAAGAAACTGCTACATATACCTGTAACTGCCCACATGCAGGAGTTGTTTGCCACTCCTATCTGCTACAAGCTTCTCCCATGGATTTTCTAGTCCACAGCTGCCTACTTTCCAACAATATTAGGTTCTGCAAAAGTTTGGCAATGGATTTTTGGCAATGGCTGGTACAAGCACATGTTGTGTGCCATCCATTCAACTTCACTGTCATATCAAGCTCCATCCTTTTCTTCTGAGTCCTGGAAATGTCAGATAGACTCTTATCTTCCTCCCACTCCTGAGGGCCTTATCATCCTCCCGAGTGAAGCAGCCTAGCCCAGTACTTCTCAACCAGGGGTCTGGGGCCCCCTACGGGGCCTCAAGCAGGTTTCAGGGGGGCCTCCAAGCCGGGCCAGCATTAGATTTGCTGGGGCCCAGGGCATAAAGCCAAAGCCCCATCCCATGGTACTGAAGCCCAGGTCCCTGAGCCCCGCCACCCGGGGCTGAAGCTGAAGCCTGAGCAATGTAGTTAATGGGGGCCCCTGTGGCATGGAGCCCCAGGCAATTGCCCTGTTTGGTACCCCCTAATGCTGGCCTTGGCTTTTATATGCAGAAAACCAGTTATTGTGGCACAGGTGGGCAGTGGAGTTTTTATATAGGGTGACCAGATAGCAAGTGTGAAAAACCCGGACAGGAGATGGAGGGTAATAGGTGCCTATATAAGAGCCCCAAATATCGGGACTGTCCCTATAAAATCAGGATATCTGGTCATCCTATTTTTATAGCATGTTGGGGGGGGGCCTCAGAAAGAAAAAGGTTGAGAACCCCTGGCCTAGCCCATCCCAAAAGGCAGTGAGATGGCTACAATCAGCTGAGCTCTGTTTTGCCTCTGTCACCTGCTACTGTCTCTGACTCACTGCACCATCTGTGGGGCCTGGATACCAAATTCTTGCTATAAGCCACCCATCCGTGTAATTGAAATACACTTGTGTACAGGAAGTCTTCTCTTGAGCATCACTGAGTCCAGCAAAAGTTTTCTTTCTTTGATAAATGAGAAACTTTTTTAAATGACAGCTGGGTCATTTCTATTCACGTAAAACAACAGGGGATAAATAGTATACTAAAATAAATAAATAAATGATTAGCATTATTGAAAGGATCCACTGGCAAGTACATAAGAGAGGGGAGATAGTGCATCAAAGCAGAGTTTTGCCTGAGTGGACAAAATGCACTGAGTGGAGTGTTTAGTGGATATGGAAAGACTGGTTAGCTCAAAAAAAAAAAAGTGATCACCACTGATAGACCTTATTCCAGGGAGATGAGTCCAGGAAACAGGACAGCAACATCTTTTACCAAGAAAAGTACTGCCATCTGGGAGAATTAGGGTTAACCTAACAATAATAGATAGATGGTAAAAAAAAAAGATAAGCATTAATAAAAGCAACTACAAATCTTCTAGTTACAGAGGAATCCACTGCCCCAAAATTTGTAGCAACTGCCATCACTCATACTGCTTACTTACGTATTTGTACAGTAGTATGTGGCTTATGGAAATAAATCTGTAGTAATACATTGCTTATTAAAAGGCCTTATTGATACAGTCCCACACTGTGAGCAATGTGGAGTCACCATCCCAGTGGAAGTACCAGCAGGCAAAGGAAACATGCCTATTAAGAACTGATAAGAAATGTATAAAACTATTTATAATCCTAGAGGGAAAGGGGAGTGGGTGGAGCTATTGATCAATGGAGAGAGGGGTGAGGCCAGTGGGTGGAAAGAACTGCCACTAGAGATTATAGAAAGGGAAGTGAGTGGAGTTGTTCACTGTTATGACAGAGTGGCTTTACAAGAGCTTCCTGATATGGGGTGTAATAGTACGCTTATATATAGGGCAATGTGTAGGAACTTATAGAACTCTACGTTCAGGAAGTGTGTGATGAGAGAGGACAGTATATGTGGAGGAAGGAATAAACCTGAATATTATATTGTCTCTCTCTATCTTTTTATAACTGAACACTGAACAGTGCTTTATGGAATTTAGACATAAATTCAAGACGTAAAAAGCAGGCAGAGCCCCTGGTAACACTATTCTCTAGATAGTTGGCAGGCATGTGTTTTCTCTGCATCACAGCCCTCCAAGAACTAACAACAGTGGGGTGTGATTAGGCAGATTCACTCAGGTTGTAACACCCCAAAGAAAAACCACTGTCACCTGTACAGAGGCTCGCATATACTGGTTCAAATTGGATTCTCCCCAGACCAGCAGACAAAGCAAGGACCTTTGGTTAAATAGCTTGATTTAAAGCTGACTATGGGCCTTCTTTCTGATCCAGCAAATGGACAAGACCTTCTGTCCATGGGGGGCTCTTCCTGAGAAGGGTTGGAAGGGCTTGAACCTGTCTGTATTCTTGTTCTGAGTAAAAGGAGTGATGAACTGGTAACCCCAGGAAAACCCCTGGGAGGGGTTTAAAGGACTGTTCAGCAGCCAGAGCCCTTGTTGGAGTCATGGGGTGACTTCTGGTAAGCTTATTAGCATGTGTGTAGGTTCTTTTGTTGTTTTATGTTTTCTCTATAATACTTTTGCCTTAAGAATAAATATGCTTGCTTAGAATGAGCTGGTGGTAACTTATAACGCTGGCAATTATACTGTTTACCATCTCTGAGGAGAAAAGAAAAGCAGGTCTGCTTAGGCAGTCTGACTTAGTTGGGGAATTCACAGTGTAGGCAGGAAGCTGTTTAGCCTGGAAATAGCTCAGCTATTTGGGTGTCTCCACCCAAGAAAGGTAATGGCTGAGCAGCCTGGAGCCTAGGGTGCCCTTGCTGGACCATAGAGCAGGAATACAGGGGCAGTTGCCCTGAAGTGTGACACTGCTTTCTTCATATTTTTCAAGATCAAATCTGTCATGGAATTAAGCTTTCCTTTGAAGCAGAAAACAGAACATTGATTAGTTTGATGTCCTTCAAGTGAGACATTTTTGGTGTCTGTGCACAATCCTCTCTAAGTCTGCTGATCATTTCTTTGCCTCTGTTTTACTTCATTTATTATGCTTTGTGCCTCCTCTGATTTGGAACTGTATTCCTATTATCTGCACATCTACTACACTTACATTGTCTTTTTGTCTGCTGCGAATATTATAATCTCCCACTTCCTCTGTGCTATATATTAAAGACATCTTTCACATCGGAGGAGATTGTTAAAGTTACAGGCAGTCTACTCTTTATTTGATTTCCATGAGCTGTAAATGGGGTTACTTTTACATCATTTACATAACCATTACTTTTTTCCTTATCTGGAACATCCACTCTTACTGATATCACTGACTGGTTGTTTTTAGCATTTCAGATTCATGAGGATTTAATGGATCATACGGAATAGTTTGTATTCTAGAATATAATTTAGAATAATTTAGGTGGTTTCACACACACACTTTTCTTTCAGAGGTCCCTGCCTTTTTAGAGCTTGCTGTCAAACTTACTTAATGTCATACTGATTTGTTAAAATCACTAAAGGTTACATGACAGCATTCAAAGAATCCCTAAATACTTTATTTGGTGAAAAAGTGTTGAGAGGATGGATTCAGAGGATTTCATCTGTAGGTCATCAGCTCAAATGTAGCTAGTTAACCTTTGATGTCGAGGCCAGTCCAGTGAGTTGATGGTTTCAGACCAGTTCTAAGTGGGCAAGTTTCTACATTATACCAAAACATCATCACAACTGGTACTAACTGGCATCCTTGTTGGTAAGTTTAGAAGAGAAGCCATCAATTGAATGGGAATTGAGATTAAACATCCCCTTCATATCAGAGTTGAGACACATTGTCAATAGGCAAAGTGAGGTTTTGTAGTTTTCACCACCACTGCCCACACTGTACCGGATTTATTTTATTCTCTAGAGGTATCATTTCACACATTTCACAAGCACTAAATTCACATTTTTGATATATTGAATAAGTGGCCAGATGGGGAATTTTCTTGTTGCTTTTTGCTTTGAATGATATCTCTACGTTGTGAGGAGTTTCTGAGTAATCTACATTATTAACATTGCATTCTAATTTGAGACCTTTTATAGATAATATTTTTGTTAAATAGAGTATTCTGTTTAACCCCACTTTTTATTATAGGCCTGATCAAAAGCCCATTGAACACACTGGAAAGATTTCCTTTGACTTCAATAGACTTTGAACAGGCCTTAAATGCACAGTTTATCTTTACTGCATAAAATCTTGCACGTTCAGCTGACTATGCAAGTCAAGTCAGCATATTACAACATTAATATGTCAAAAGAGAATATGCCAGAGGAATTTTACATTGATATCAATAGCAGATAAGTCCCCAATATTCAATTTCTTACACAGTAATCTTCTTGTCTACAGATATAGACTGTAACATTGAATACAGTTAGTTTCTTCAGAATAGGTTAAAAATTATCTGTTTTTGCTAAATTGTCACATGGTTTTTCCTTATTTTCACAAACTGTGATTAGAGTTGGGCCTAAGCCACAAACTTCAGAACTTCGGAATTCAGAAAGTTCTCAAATTTCATATGTCTTCAAACCCAAGCTTTTGTTTTGGGCCTAGCTCGAGTCATGACAGGGCATAGAAGAGTCATATTATTTTTCAAAATCTGTGAACTTTAGTAAATAAGATTTAGCTTCTGGCTCTCCCCCACCTCTTATAAGGAATATTCTAACATTTCTCTTTCCCCTCAAACCTACTTCTCTACCTCAGTGCCTAAATGATTCATTTACTATTAAGAATCTGGCTTTTGCAGTTTGATATGCCCACCATGTAGAAATGTTTACTTAATGCTGTTCTCTTTTTGTATCCTTCCAGTCAAATGTACCACAGACGGAGGCCCTGATCCTGTAAATATTTACGTGTATGATTTACAAGTAGTGAGTAGTTCCATTCAGTGGGATCACTCACATGTATGAGTGATTGAAAGATTAGGGCCAGAATTATCTGCCATGCTATGGCTTCTTGGCCCACCCAAAACTCCCACTGAAGCCAGTTTTGAATTCTGTGCATACCTAAAACTCCCAATGGCTACAATGGAAGTTTAAAGTGCATAGGTAATTCAGGAGCATAGCATTATTATACAATTTTATAACTATTAGATAGGGAGCTAATATAAATGTATTGTTATTTTTCACTATAGGCGAGGATCCAATGTCTCCCTGACTTTGGACATGAGCAGTTTGGGAAATGTCGAACCTTTTGTCACAGTGCCTACCCCACGAGAAAAAGTAGCAATGGAATATCTACAGTCAGCTAGTCGGGTCCTGACAAGACAGCAGCTGCGAGATACAGTCGCATGCTCTCATTTGCTTCAAACAGAGTTCATGGTGAGCCCATTTTTTATTGGGAAAAAAGCAAAACAAAACAAACCTTGCAAGGCAATTTTAATAGTGCTAGTCTAACAAATGCAAGAAATGTGTACACTATCAGGGCAAATGGGAATGAGAAGATGTATACCACTCTCTTGAGTATGTTTGAGGTATAACAAACGAATATGAACAATATCATTTGTATTAAACATGCTAGGGCATGTGGTTTGTTGGGCTTTTCTCTCTTTTGAATTCTGCGTACATAAGTCAATAAAACAGACGATGGTATCTTGGACGCAAAATAGTTTTCATTATAAATTATCTCAGATAAGTAAAATCTTTATATTTCATCTTTAAAGAGACACTGTTTATGAGGCAAGTCAGTGTGCCAAATTGTGTAAATTGAAAGAATTTTAAATATCTGCCATGGTTGGTAGGGGAACCCAGGCCCACCCTCTACTCTGGGTTCCAGTCAAGGGCCCTGAAGTGAACAGTCAAGGTCTGCATTTACACGAACCTTAATGTTCTCACCCCAGACTCCTTCCTACCATGTTTCTTCTCTCATCCCTCAGAGAGAGGGACTGCAGTCTTTCTCCCTGCACTGTCGCCAGCCGCCTGGCTTTATAGAAGCCCTGCCTGTTCCCTCACAGGTGAGCTTCCTCCTAATTAACTCACATCACACAGCCTAAATCTCCCTGTTTGCAGCTTAATTGGCTGGTTGAGCCTACCTGGCTTAATTCAGCTATTGCAGAGCTGATGTGGGGAGTACACCCCATCACACACGGCCAAGGACAATCCCATGCCAGATGGAGAGAGTTTTGTTGTAGCAAAGAAGCCTCAAATATGGGCAGAGACTCAGCCCAGGAAAACACTGTATAAGACCGGTCCTACGTTTGAGCTGCTTTTACCTATGTGGGTGGAAGAATTCCTGTTCTGCACCTGCTTTCACTGCTGTTGTGCCAGGGGGAGGAAATGAATGAATGCAGAGTGAATAAATTGTATGTGTGAAGTATGCTTGTGGTAGGGGATGGTGTGGGTGCAGAGTATGGATGCATGTGGATGAGGTCAGGGTAGATGCATGTGACTGAACATGTGGATGAGCACAGGTGGAGTGCAGGTGACATTGTATGAAGTGTGCAGACTTAATGAATTTGAATATGGGTAAGAGAAGAGTGAATGTGAATGAGTGAAATGTGCCATAGAGAATTCAATAAAAACAAGAGCTGCTGAAGAATTTTTCATTCATTTATTTTCTGGTAGCAAATGCAACAAACACAACAGTATGCAAATGTGTGCAAATTAATGCTCATTTCAGAGTAATAGCCGTGTTAGTCTGTATTCGCAAAAAGAAAAGGAGTACTTGTGGCACCTTAGAGACTAACCAATTTATTTGAGCATAAGCTTTCGTGAGCTACAGCTCACTTCATCGGATGCTGTCATAAATATAAAGGGAAGGGTAAACCCCTTTGAAATCCCTCCTGGCCAGGGGAAAGCTCCTCTCACCTGTAAAGGGTTAAGAAGCTAAAGGTAACCTCGCTGGCACCTGACCAAAATGACCAATGAGGAGACAAGATACTTTCAAAAGCTGGGAGGAGGGAGAGAAACAAAGGGTCTGTGTGTCTGTCTGTATGCTGGTTTCTGCCAGGGATAGACCAGGAATGGAGTCTTAGAACTTTTAGTAAGTAATCTAGCTAGATATGTGTTAGATTATGATTTCTTTAAATGGCTGAGAAAAGAATTGTGCTGAATAGAATAACTATTTCTGTCTGTGTATCTTTTTTGTAACTTAAGGTTTTGCCTAGAGGGGTTCTCTATGTTTTTGAATCTAATTACCCTGTAAGATATCTACCATCCTGATTTTACAGGGGGGATTTCTTCATTTCTATTTTTATTAAAAGTCTTCTTGTAAGAAACTGAATGCTTTTTCATTGTTCTCAGATCCAAGGGTTTGGGTCTGTGGTCACCTATGCAAATTGGTGAGGCTTTTTATCCAACATTTCCCAGGAAAGGGGGGGTGCAAGTGTTGGGAGGATTGTTCATTGTTCTTAAGATCCAAGGGTCTGGGTCTGTAGTCACCTAGGCAAATTGGTGAGGCTTTTTACCAAACCTTGTCCAGGAAGTGGGGTGCAAGGTTTTGGGAAGTATTTTAGGGGGAAGGACGCGTCCAAACAGCTCTTCCCCAGTAACCAGTATTAGTTTGGTGGTGGTAGCGGCCAGTCCAAGGACAACGGGTGGAATATTTTGTACCTTGGGGAAGTTTTGACCTAAGCTGGTAAAGATAAGCTTAGGAGGTTTTTCATGCAGGTCCCCACATCTGTACCCTAGAGTTCAGAGTGGGGGAGGAACCTTGACAGATGCATACTGTGGAAACTGCAGAAGACATTATATACACAGAGACCATGAAACAATACCTCCTCCCACCCCACTCTCCTGCTGGTAATAGCTTATCTAAAGTGATCACTCTCCTTACAATGTGCATGATAATCAAGTTGGGCCATTTCCAGCACAAATCCAGGTTTTCTCACCCTCCGCCCCCCCACAAACTCACTCTCCTGCTGGTAATAGCCCATCCAAAGTGACCACTCTCCCTACAATGTGCTATTACCAGCAGGAGAGTGAGTTTGTGTGGGGGGGGGGGGGGTGAGAAAACCTGGATTTGTGCTGGAAATGGCCCACCTTGATTATCATGCACATTGTAAAGAGAGTGGTCACTTTGGATGGGCTATTACCAGCAGGAGAGTGAGTTTGGGGGGGCGGAGGGTGAGAAAACCTGGATTTGTGCTGTATGCATCAGATGAAGTGAGCTGTAGCTCACAAAAGCTTATGCTCAAATAAATTGGCTAGTCTCTAAGGGGCCACAAGTACTCCTTTTCTTTTTGCGAATACTGACTGACAGGGCTGTTACTCTGAAACCTGTCATTGTAGGGAGAGTGGTCACTTTGGATAAGCTATTACCAGCCTGAGAGTGAGTTTGTGTGTGTGGTTTTTGGAGGTGGGGGGGATGAGAAAACCTGGATTTGTGCTGGAAATGGCCCACCTTGATTATCATACACATTGTAAGGAGAGTGATCACTTTAGATAAGCTATTACCAGCAGGAGAGTGGGGTGGGAGGAGGTATTGTTTCATGGTATCTGTGTATATAATGTCTTCTGCAGTTTCCACAGTATGCATCCGATGAAGTGAGCTGTAGCTCACGAAAGCTTATGCTCAAATAAATTGGTTAGTCTCTAAGGTGCCACAAGTACTGCTTTTCTTAATGCTCATTTGAAATCTGAAGCATTTTGGGTTGCACGGGTTAGCAGGTATGTTATCGTAATATAATCTCTTACTTACACTCTTAGTCCTTTGTTTTCTCTTGCCTTTTACAGATAAGCACAAAGATTAAGTGCCATGTCTATGTTTGTAGAGCACCATATAAATTTAGAGAGCTGTTTATGGTCTTGGCCCTCCATACAAACACTTACCCCTGGGAGTAGTCCCACTGAGTAAACCCCACAACCAATAGTAAGTGCTTATAGGTCTCAAGTGATCAACTGCACCAGAAAAGCAAAGCTCTATGTTCAACTTGATGGCATTTCTGTGTCTGTCTATAATGTGATAACTTCTGAATGCTGCATCTGACCAATTCCAAAATTTCCGGGGATGTTCTAGGCCTCAATGGGCAGAATCCTGTTGGTTTTGTTGAAAACTGCAAAACCTTGATTTGATTTCCACTACTCAGGTCCATAGAGCCTATTTGGGGCAGTAGGCTGAGGAATCTCTCTGCGGCCTCTCCTGACTACACATATCACAGGCAGCATCTAAATACACTGCTCTCTCTTGTTGACTGTACAACTTTACCTGCTTAAGCAATAAAGTGTTTTTTCAGTTTCAAAGTGCCAGAGATGTTTGTACCAACAGTGCAGAACTGCACCAGGGAAGCTATAGGTGACATAATAGAAAACAGTCCCTGCCCCAAGGAGCTCACAATCCAGTCCAGACCCCGTTGGAACAGTTCAGTTCCAGAGTATACCAGGGACTGTATGCAGGGATCTCACAAGGTCACAGTAAGGAGGAGTGAGCTCTGGGGAGAGATGTGAAGAAGGAGCAGGAGGTCATGTGACATACGGGGCATGGGAGAGACTGTTCCATGCAGAAGGAGAAGGGGCATGGAAGGCAGCGTAAAGGGTTGGTGAGGAGGAGGCTGGGGCTGAGCATGGGGGAGCAAAAGAAGAAGGCGGTGGGAGTGAAGTTGGGTAGGACTTGCAAGTGAAGAGAAGGCTGCCCTTGATGCAGGAGGCACAGGGAGGATGGTGCAGGGACTTGAAGTGAGTGACATGAGCAGAGCAGCAGGCGAGGGATGTGATTTTAGCAGTTGCACTTTGTCTGGGCTGAGGGGGAACAAGGGGAGAGGCAGCAATATCAGTGAGGAGGAGGCTGCAGGAGCCAAGGAGAGAGATGACCAGGGCAGGGAGCAAGGTGTAGTGGTAGAGGTGGGGAAGAGGCAAGGATGGAGATCAGAAAGGATTCAGTGGCAGTTTGTGTCTGGGGGAGTAAACGTTAACATGAAGGTTGCAAGCGTGGCTGGTGGGGAGGTCAGGAACAGAGTGAGGAGCAGGAGGGAATCACAGCAGCAAGAACTGACTGTAATGAATCTTATTTTCCTTTGCTCCTGTTGGCCCAATGGGGAGGGAGAGTGAATTCCCTCAGGCGTGGGAAGCACTTTGAGAGCCTCAGATAAGCAGTGCTCTAGGAGGGGCAGGGCACTTCGGTTCAGGGACAGAGACTGGGTTCCTACCCCTCCCACTACCCTTCTTGCAAGAGACAATTCTGCCACCTTCTTAGCACTTACGTAAGCTTTGGCCTGAAGGGTTGTGGCATGGGGCACAGAGTCCAGAATTTCAGAGGCTGTTCTGGGCATCAATGGGCTGAGCCTTACTGATGGTTGTGAAAATCAGAAAAGCCTGATTTGCAGCACTGGAAGCATGAAGTAAATCAGTCCTACGGTGTGCCTGTTTGGCACAGCAGGCAGAGGAATCTCTCTGCTGCCCTCTGCTGCTGCCTATACAACTCACAGGCAGCAGATTAATATTCTGCTCTCTTTCTTTGGTTGTACAGCTCGGCCTGCAAGGAAGTGTGAGACGCTCTAATAATGCTAATGGTTTCACATTGAAATCATTTGAATTTTCTAAAGGAGGCTGCATGGTTCACTGGTTAGGGCACCAGATTTGGAGGCAGGAGATTTGGGTTCAGTTATTGACAGTCCCCTAATTCACTGCGTGTCACTGGGTAAGTCACTTAAATCTATGCCTTAGCTGCCCTGTCTGTAAAATGGGGATAAGGTGCTTAACCCACCCTTGTAAAGGGATTTGCAATCTACACATCAAAAGTTTTATGTGAATGTTAAGCATTACTAAAGGAGTACTTGTGGCACCTTAGAGACTAACCAATTTATTTGAGCATAAGCTTTCGTGAGCTACAGCTCACTTCATCGGATGCATACTGTGGAAAGTGTAGAAGATCTTTTTATATACACACAAAGCATGAAAAAATACCTCCTCTGACCCCATTCTCCTGCTGGTAATAGCTTATCTAAAGTGATCACTCTCCTTACAATGTGTATGATAATCATATCTATTCAGGGGACAATATCACAGGGCCTAATAACATCAGCCACACTATCAGAGGCTCGTTCCCCTGCACATCCACCAATGTGATATATGCCATCATGTGCCAGCAATGCCCCTCTGCCATGTGTATTGGTCAAACTGGACAGTCTCTACGTAGAAGAATAAATGGACACAAATCAGATGTCAAGAATTATAACATTCATAAACCAGTCGGAGAACACTTCAATCTCTCTGGTAATGCGATTACAGACATGAAAGTTGTGATATTACAACATAAAAACTTCAAATCCAGACTCCAGCGAGAAACTGTTGAATTGGAATTCATTTGCAAATTGGATACAATTAACTTAGGCTTGAATAGAGACTGGGAGTGGCTAAGTCATTATGCAAGGTAACCTATTTCCCCTTGTTTTTTCCTATCCCCCTCCCCAGACGTTCTTGTTAAACCCTGGATTTGTGCTGGAAATGGCCCACCTTGATTATCATACACATTGTAAAGAGAGTGGTCACTTTGGATGGGCTATTACCAGCAGGAGAGTGAGTTTGTGGGGTGGGGGGAGGAGGAGAAAACCTGGATTTGTGCTGGAAATGGCCCAACTTGATTATCATACACATTGTAAGGAGAGTGATCACTTTAGATAAGCTATTACCAGCAGGAGAGTGGGGTGGGAGGAGGTATTGTTTCATGGGCTCTGTGTATATAATGTCTTCTGCAGTTTCCACAGTATGCATCCGATGAAGTGAGCTGTAGCTCACGAAAGCTTATGCTCAAATAAATGGGTTAGTCTCTAAGGTGCCACAAGTACTCCTTTTCTTTTTGCGAATACAGACTAACACGGCTGTTACTCTGAAACTTAAGCATTACTGTGTAAGAATCTTGAGGGCATTCTCACACAGCATAGTTATTAGCTACAGTTTGTAAATTCTTGCTTTTTTCCACCCTAGCAAATTTTCAACGCCCTTCTTCTTAAACTGTTGTGTACTTTAACCTATTTTATAACCTCATAAAAACCTTTGCTTTTAATAATTCATCAAAACTGTTCCTCGGAAGTCAACACTTCCATGTGCAGCTCTTGTGTTTATTAAAGGAAGGGTGTTGACAGGCTGGAGATGGGAGCCAGTTTTTTTGTTAATACTTTGATGTCAACAGATAGTTGTGAAGCATCAGATGGCCTTCCAGTATAATTTCCTGCATGACTTCTTTAGAAACACCAATCTGATCTAATTTATTTCTATAGGAAATACCAATGAATTTTGTGGATCCCAAAGAAATTGCCATCCCAAGTCATGGAACTAAAAACCGTTATAAAACAATTTTGCCAAGTAAGTGTATTTAAACAATGCTTTTTAGTATGAAATTTAGTCCCATTTTATTAATATAACTCTGCTTATAGATTTGTAGGAAGCCTGCTGGTCTTTTTTTTTTATGGTGGACATTTTGTACATATTTGAATTAGGGCTGTTGATTCATCACATTTAACTCATGTGATTAACTCAAAAATATTAATCACGATTTTTAAAAAAATCACAATTAATCACAGCTTTAATTGCATTGTTCAACAATAGAATACCAATTGAACTGTATTAAACATTTTTGGATGTTTTTCTACATTTTCAAATATATTGATTTTAATTACAACACAGAATACAAAGTGTACGGTGCTCACTTTATATTATTATTTTTATTACAAATGTTTGCAGTATGAAAACAATAAAAGAAATAGTATATTTCAATTCACCTCATGCAAATACTGTAGTGCATTCTCTTTATCGTGAAAGTGCATCTTACAAATGTAGATTTTTTTTGTTACTTAACTGCACTCAAAAACAAAACAGTGTAAAACTTTAGAGCCTAGAAATCCACGCAGTCCTACTTCTTGTTCAGCCAATCACTAAGACAAACAAGTTTGTTTACATTTATGGGAGATAATGCTGCCCGCTTCTTATTTACAATGTCACCTAAAAGTGAAAACAGATCTTCCAATGGCACTTTTGTAGCTGGCATTGCAAAGTATTTACGTGCCACATATGCTAAACATTCATATGCCCCTTCATGCTTTGGCCACCATTCCAGAGGACATGCTTCCATGCTGATGATGCTCATTAAAAAAATAATTTGTGAATTAAATTTGTGACTGAACTCCTTGGGGGAGAACTGTATGTCTCCTGCTCTGTTTTACCTGCTGCCATAGATTTCATGTTATAGCAGTCTTGGACGATGACCCAACACACGTTGTTCATTTTAAGAACACTTTCACTGCAGATTTGACAAAACGCAAAGAAGAGACCAATGAGAAATTTCTAAATATAGATACAGCACTCGACCCAAGGTTTAAGAATTTGAAGTGCCTTCCAAAATCTGAGAGGGACAAGGTGTGAAGCATGCTTTCAGAAATCTTAAAGGTGCAACACTCTGATGTGGAAACTACAGAACCCGAACCACCAAAAAAGAAAATCAGCTGTCTGGTGGTGGCATCTGACTCAGATGATGAAAATGAACATGCATTGGTCTACACTGCTTTGGATTGTTATCGAGCAGGACCCGTCATCAGCATGGATGCATGGAGGTTGAAGCATAAAGGGACATTTGAATCTTTAGCACATCTGGCATGTAAATATTTTGTGACGCCAGCTACAGTAGTGCCATGCCAACACTTGTTCCCCAGGTGACATTGTAAACAAGAAGCAGGCAGCATTGTCTCCTGTAAATGTAAACAAACTTGTTTGTCTGTGCAATTGGCTGAACGAAAAGTAGGACTGAGTGGTCTTGTAGGCGCTACAGTTTTACATTGTTTTGTTTTTGAATGCAGTTATTTTTGTACATAATTCTACATTTGTAAGTTCAACTTTCATGATAAAGAGATTGCACTACAGTACTTGCAATGGCAGAATTGAAAATACTATTTCTTTTGTTTTTACAGTGCAAATATTTGTAATGAAAAATACATATAAAGTGAGCACTGTACACTTTGTATTCAGTATTGTAATTGAAATCAATATATTTGAAAATGTAGAAAACAGCCGAAAATATTTAAATAAATGGTATTCTATTATTGTGTAACAGCACAATTAATTGCATGATTAATCACGATTAATCTTTTTAATTGCTTGACAGCCCTAATTTAAATAACTTATCTGTATTCTATCTACAGTGAGGGACCATCAGAACTGTGGCCTTGAGGGGACCTCGGGCACTGTTGCATTTTGGTCCCGCCTATTTTCTGCCCATGACACATAATAATCTAGTCTCCTGTGGGCTGTAATACTTTGGTCTCATTTCAGCTGTAGGGTAAGTGTGTGAGTGCTGGGTGGTGTTGATGGCTTGTGATATACAGGAGACCAGACTAGATGATCTAATGGTCCTTCTGGCCTTAAACTCTATGACTTTAGAATGCCCACTGAGTTATGTCTAGTCAAGTTCTGCAACTGCAAGACTGTACCCTGAATGAGTCAGAGAACCTTATTGCAAATCCTTTACTGTCTAACGTTGAGTGATTCAGACTAAATGAACCAATGTGCCCTCAAATCTTCTCGAGGAGACATTCATTTATAATGGTTCTCTTTCTCTTGCTCCTTTTCTTTTCCTACTGGTTTGTAGCATTGTTGGAATCCATCTCTTTTAGCCAGATAATTACCTTTATACTACTATCTCAGAGTTGCTGTTAACTTTATTGTTGTTAATTTCTTGTATTGCTTCTGTGTTTTCATTGGTCTAAGTGATGCATTTCCCATAACAGTAAGAATTACTTCATTGTAAATTGAGTTAGTTAACATTTTCTGATGGAACAGTTTTCCATCAAAAATACAGTTCCGTTGACATAGAATAATTTTGTGGGAACATATCATTTTCACTGAAATTTTTGCTGGAAGAAAGGAAAAATGGCTTGTTTTAACTTTCTCATTTCATTTCTGTGATGTTAGAATGTTTTGCTTTTATTTTATTTCATTTCATTTTGACTTCTTTATTATACTACATTAATTTTATTATACTTTTTAATTATATGTAACAGTTTGAAATGAAATGTTTCAATGGTTCTGAATCAGAATCCACAAGAATTTCTGTCCCATGGGAAATTTCTAAATTCCAGCTTTTTGTTACGATTCAAAACGAAAACAAAATTCAAAATGTTGACATTTCCCATGAAACTGATATTCTATTTTCCAACCAGCTCTAGCAATAATGTCCTTGCAGTCATGTGTGGTCACACACTTTGCTCAGTGTAGTAATCCTGAGCAAAGTATATTCTATGCATTTCACTCATTCTAAATGGTAAGAATGTTCTTTGTTTACCTAACTGAATTATAGTTTGATCACACTGTAAAAGGGATTTGCAGGCAAATTAATGAAAGATGTTGGCCATCAAAAGTATTATTTTGTCAGGGATCTGATATATTATTGGAAACAAAACACTGGTGAAATTCTGAGCCCCCTGAAGTCAATAGCAAAACCCTCATTAACCTCAAAAGAACCAGCATTTCACCCAGTATGGTCAGTGGGCCACATACAAAGGTACTGTATGCCAGGATGGAAGTTACACATTGGTAAATGAGTCTAAGTTGGTGTAACTTACATATTGAAAGTTTGGAAGACTAGGCCCTGAATTTAGCCCAATATAAACAGGATATACACGAAACTCCCATTGACTTCATTTGGGCCAGAATTTCATCCAGTGCCTCCAATCTGTTGATATGCCAACCCCTTAACAAAATAATGCATTCTCTCTTCATATAATTCTGAATGTTAAATCTCCTGATGCTACCATTGTGTATACACCCACAGAATGCACCCTGTGGATACAGTGCATTAAATTACACTGTAGTTTGTTTGTATTTGAATTGCATAGCTACAGTGTAGCAGCAGTCAGTGATGCTTAAGAATCATAATGCCTTTGTATTTTCACTTTCATTGTAATTGGAAAAGGTATCATTAACTTCTGGATGCACTTTTAGTTGACATGCACTGCACAGCAGCGAGAGTCTCAGACAGATATTTTGTAATTGCCTTTTACAGAAATCAAGACAAAATGAGGATAACAGATCAGTCATGTATTAATTCGAAAGAAATGCCTTGTGCTCTTCTACAGAAGATATTCTGGGGATCTAGGCACATTCTGATAAATACACGAATGCTCCACTCCCAGACCCCAAGGGTTTGGAAATTATTTGAATGGTTTAATAGAACAGCCTTCCCAGTTTCCTGCTCAGATGATATCAACCTACTGCTTAGTACTCTTGTGTCAGCTTTTCCATTCCAAGCGCTGGGTGCGTCTCTTGAACTAGGGCACCTGTAGTGACAAGTGATGTTTGAAATGATTAATTTTCTCCTGAAAATGTCCATGGTCTGGCACTCTACCCTTTGTGCTGCTAAGAAGTTTCTCATTTTCTAAGAAATAATTCTGTCAAGCTGTTAAGAGACAGACTGCGTTGGGGCAGGTTGGCATGAATAAACACTATTTTGTCCTATTTTTTAATATAAAGTGTAATGAATACCTAATGAAATTTATTTCTTAATAGAAAATTGTCATTGTAGCTGATCCAAAATTCTTTTAAGGAATGAATTTTCAATTGCAGAATAAAATTCTCAGTGCTGCTAGACAAACACTAGAATTCAACTGTAAGATGCCTAGAAAATGCTAGGAGTTTTACAATGGTATAGTAAAGTATCCCCAAGTTTAAGACAATAATTTTTTAAAAAATTAAATTTAAATCAAGTGAACAAAGTGCTTCCTTGTGCCAGTTTATAAGCAGATGCCATCAGAGGTGATGTATGGGGAAGGGCATCTGGGGTCATGTGACCCCCAGATTTGCTGCTTGGCTTGTACTGAGCATTCTCACACGGACTGAGCATGCTCAGTAATACTGCTGAAGCCAGCTTCCCTCACTCTGCCCCCTCTCCCACCCACCCACACACACTATCATCAGGCATGGGTCATCTCTGCATGCCATGAAACAATTCTTTTGAAGCTGAAAATCCTCAGTCTCCCTTGAGCTTTTCCTACAATTCTGACATTGATTGTGTTCTATCATTATTTCTCCGATACTGCTCCCTTTTAAAATCAATAGGATTGTGAACAGGCTCTAAAAGATTCATAATTATTTTAGTGGGAGGAAAAAACGTTTCAGCACAGATGCATCAAGGCAGTTTTTTATGTTCACCTGAATCAATAAATTCATCTGGGTACAGTCAGCCATATCCTGATATTTAAGCAGTGTTCAATTTAGGGTTACCAAGCCTCCAGGATTGTCCTGGAGTCCCCAGGAATTAAAGATTAATCTTTAATTAAAGATTATGTCGTGATAAAACCTCCAGGAATACATCCAACCAAAACTGGCAAACCTAACGTTGTATCAAAATAAAACCTAAATGCATTTGAGGTTAGCATTATTTTTGAGCATGTAGGAATGATCACTTTTACATGTGGAATATAATTGAATCATGCATATATTTACATACCTTGAATCGATGAGATATTTTTCCAGTGGGCAATATGTTGGTAGTTTGGAAAGTGATATGCATGGTTTACAGTTGTTTTATACAACTGGAATTTTGAGCCAATTATGAAATTTGCTGTATGAATAAAGATCCATGACTCATACAATATTTTCAAATTCCACCTTATAATATTAGCCAAATAATGTCAGCTACCACCAAAACTTATCAATTCCATGAGCAAACAGAGGGCAAATAATTAGGGATAGCTGACTCTTAAAAGGTTAGATGTCTATCCAAAGTTTGGTGAGACTTCTGAGTCTGCAGAATTAAGCAAATATGTGAACAAATTTCTCTTTTTTGGCTCCTAAAGATCAGTATCGTGAAACCAGCCTTTTGCACATTTCAGAACATCTGTTGAGTATAGGAGTCAGGACTGGGGACAATATTAATGAATGATTTATTATTAGTAATCATTTGAAGTATATTGTAAATGATCATATAGCCTGACACCCAGAGGGCTTACAGTCTAAAGGCATACAAAAATAGAGGAGGGGAGGAATGAGCATACAAGCCAGGACATATATAGAGTGGTATATGACCTCTGAAGCTTGCATGCTTCATGACAAAAATGGGATATTAGTAATGCCTTAAAGATGGGGAAAGTAGAAGCTTCCCGTATGGGGAACATGAAAGAAGGCAATGGTAATTTTACCTCCGTAAAGAGTACAAGATGGGGTCCTTTGTTTAAATGCCACTTCCACCTCCAGACATTCATAATTATAATACTCAGCACTTTCATAGCATCTTCTGTATCTCAAAGTGTTTTACAAACTTTAATGAATTAAGTATCACAATCACCCCGGAAGATATGTCCGCTGTCCTGACACCAGATCCTTCCTGAGTCTTTACCATTCTTGTCCAAAAAATCACTAACATGGGTAATTTAATTACTCCCACTTGTGAATAACAGAGTAATGCCCACTGCTCCTTAAACAATGTCTCCTCATTTCAAAGTTGCATAGATACCATACATCCATTTTCTAAACAGTCAATATTTGGGAGTGATTGCTAGTGTATGCAACATTATGATTTTCAAATAGTGGTCACTCAGTTGATTGGAATCATAAAAAGGATCTTAATAAAATATTTAGTGATCCATTAATATCTGGGGAAATTCAGCATGAAAAATATTTAAACAGCCTGGAGGTTGAGTCTTCTTCTAAGAGCATTTTTAGGGTAGAGGTCAGGCTACATCAGGATCATAAGCATTGTGAAAGCTAAAGGAAGTGGGTGTTTTTCCAAGGACATGTAGCCTAAGGCGTTTGTGGAAATGGCTAATAATCACTGTACTGAAAAGGAATAAGAGGTTTCCTGTCCTCATGTGGTTAAGGGAAAGAAAAAAAAATCTCTTGTGTGAAGAGGTTTGGGAAGGCAAACAGAGAGATTTTTAACCCAGGCTAACTAGGGTTCATTTTACTCTCTGAGCACACAAAATGAGAAAGCCTTCCTGCTTGTACTGTAGCCTGAACTGAAGGACATGAATGCAGTTTCATGTTCTGAGAAGTATATTTTATAAAACATGATCCTAAACCCTGCTGTGGCTCCAAGCAATGGACTCTTGTTAATTTCAGTGGGAGTTAAGCATAAAGAATGTACATAGAATATCAGGGTTGGAGGGAACCTCAGATGGTCATCTAGTCCAACCCCCTGCTCAAAGCAGGACCAATCCCCAATTTTTGCCCCAGATCCCTAAATGGCCCTCTCAAGGATTGAACTCACAACCCTGGGTTTAGCAGGCCAATGCATGAACCACTGAACTATCACTCCCCTCATTGTCCCTTTTGTTCTAGACAAAAATATAGACTAGAACCCCAGATGCAATGCTGTGAGAATACTAGATGTTACCAACAGATAACATACATATGCTGATTCCACAATTCAACATGCATACACCTTTTTACACCTCGCTTGGACTCCGCCTAGTAATCATCTCTCCAGGGACTATTTCTAACAGAGTAGATATGGTAACTTCAAACAGCTGCTACTTTTATTTTATTTGTCTAAGCAATCTGCCATAGAAAGGTTTCCTTTTTTTCACCCCAGATGTGAGAGAACACGGTTTCCGTTTTATTTTGTTGAAGGGATGACATTTTTGCAGAAAATGAGTGGAGGAGGGTAAAGTAGTAGCTGCTAGGCAGTTACAGTGTGGGCTCCTATGCACCCTCCTCGCTGTGTCTTTTTGTGGAGAGGACTGTTGAGTAGATCTATGTAACTGAGAAACTTCTGGCCCCTGTTCAAACCCCCTAGGGTGAACAGATTCCCCAGGAGCACAGCTCCATGATGCACAAGAGAGTTAAAATCCCCTACATAGGGACTTAGCATCCCATCAGCCCTGTGCTCAACAGAATTGCTTCTGTCCCAGTCCAGCTAGGACCCTCAAAGGCCGTGGAGGAGGCTGGGAATAGGATTTGCCCCAAAATAATAGGCAATTGAAGGAAAATATTCTTCTAGTTTGGCTATACATTTCTCCAGATACAAGACACCTATTCAAATGAAATGTTTGTATGTTGAGTTACAGTGAACCTTCCTTCTATACAAAAAGACAATTCACTCTGTGCAGAAGGATCAATACAGTGCCTTTGCCTGATTTAAGGTTCACTTAAGCCCTCAGAACACCGGTGTTAATGGGACTTACATGATGTTGAGGCCTTTTGTAAACCCTATGTCTAGGAGTGAGTTTCACCAAAAATGCAAAATGCAGCACCATTGGTAGATTATTTTGCTCCAACTAGTCTTTGATTCACTTCTGCGATTCTCAATAGAAATCTTCTCTTTGTGATTTTCTTTTCAATTTCCATCTTTCCTGACTTCTTAGATCCACTAAGCAGAGTGTGTTTGAAACCAAAGAATGCAGCTGACTCCTTGAGCACCTACATAAATGCTAACTACATTAGGGTAAGTAAACACACATTCTTTGGGTCCTCCTGAGACAGTATTCTGTTTTCCAGCAGAATAGTTGATTCCGTTTGGGCTCCACTCTCCTTTTATTTCTGTCGACTTCACCTTGTATGATATAAGGATAAAGTCTACCCTACCCCTCTCTCACTATTGGTGAGATAAAGTGGTCCCGATGGGGTGTTTATAATAAAGCACCCAAGAGTTATGTACATATTTAACCTATGGTCACATAGGACATAGCTCTGGAAGGGACCTCCCATTCATAAACTTAGCATCAAGTTCCATCTTAAAACTAGTTAGGTTGTTTGGCCCCACTACTTCTCATGAGAAGTTGTTTCAGAACCTCACTCCACTCCACTCCATAAAGGAAGTCATTTTGCTTTTTTAAAACAGCAATACATAAATATATATACCTACACACACATAGTGTCCGGCCCCCCCTCCATCCCCTCCCGCTTCTCACTTTACATCTGTACTGTCAAGGCTTTGCATCACAGACATCAATATAGTTAAGGAGAATGATTCCATTTAAAGAGCATCAATGCTGCTTTTAAATGAGCGAGAGAAATTAGGCCATGTATTGAGTCATGTGAAGTATTCCTTCCCTCCAGGGAATGAAGTACCATGGCGTTTCATATTGCTGACACTGGTAACATTGTCAATGATTTTTAAAAAAATGTAACAGTGAGTAAATTAAATTTCACATGAATTTACAGTATATTGTAAAGCACCTTAGACACTTCAGTATTCTCGACTGTCTGAACATTCTGACACACCTGTCATTGACAAGAGATGTTGGGGCATATCACTCAATACAGCTATGATAATTTATACCAGCTGAGGATCTGCTGCATTGTTCTGTGTAATGGATAAGTCAGTGGATTGCTCCATTGTCCCTGTGGTTGTGGAAATGGTTTCACTGAAGAGAGAAACAAAGTTACAATATCTGGCTCTGCCAATCATTTTATTCTTTAATAATTTATTCCTTTTTGAGGTTGCTGCAGCCTTCGCTGGCCAGCAAGGTTCAAAAGAACTCCTTCTTTAGAGCTGGACCCAAGTTCAGTGTACAAGTTCACAAGTTTTCCTTTTCACATGATAAAGATGAATACAGACATGACTCATTCATTTCCCCACTCACTCCTTCTTTCCTTTGCTTGCTTATAATTTTCAGTGTGTCTCAAGGTTCGTGCTATCCTGACAGAATGTCCCATATATAAGGTCTCAGAGGCATTTTCTGCTTAGCAAGTATAAATTGGAGCTTCTGAGTCTGTAAGGATTTATGTATTCAAAAACTCTTTTCCCTTCATAAATCTTCATGGTACTATTTAGTTTCATATTTCTATTCTGTTCACTCTCATTTGTTTTTTATGGCCTGTTGCTAACAATATCATCCTTTGAATACAGCAGAAATACTAACTAACAGGTAGAGCTGGCCAGAAAAGGGAATTTCTATTTTGTGGGAAATTCTGCAGTGTCAATGTTTCATTTTGTTTCATTCTGCATCAGCACAAAATATTTACATTGAGGAATTTCATGTGAAATGGAACAATCCATTTTGGCACTGGACAACAGGGAAGCTGGTTGCTTTGCCAGCTCGCCATTTGCCCAGCAAGGTAACCAAGCAGTCTGGGAATTAGGCAGCCAGGGAATCAGGCAACCAGGGAGCCAGCCACCTAGGGAGCCAAGCAGAGAGAGGCAGCCCAGCTACCAGGCAGGGAGTCAACAAGTTGGGCAGACGGAGAACCAACTATCAGGGAGTCAGGAAGCCCACCTGCCCACCAAACAAGGGGCTTGACAAGTTGGGCAGCCAAGCAGGCAGTCCAGGAAACCAGGGAGCTGGGCAGGCTGGCAGGAAACCAGGCAGGCAGGGAAGTTTCAACAAAACCAGCACATTGCAGTGGAATATTTTGGTTACATCAAACTAGAATTTTCCAGCAAAAAACTGTTCCACTGGACAATTTTTGACCAGCTGTACCAGGTCATGCAGGCTTTCTGTTTTAATTTATCTTGTGGTCTAGATTCCCATTTCTTTCTTTGGAACTTTCACCTAAGATCTCTGTGCAATGCATGACTTTAAATCAATACTTCTGTGTCTGTTTCTAAACCAGGGCTACGGTGGTAAGGAGAAGTCCTTCATTGCAACTCAGGGTCCCATGATTAATACCGTGAATGATTTCTGGCAGATGGTTTGGCAGGAAGATAGCCCTGTCATTGTTATGATCACAAAGCTGAAAGAAAAAAATGAGGTATGATATCAATTGGCTACATCCAGAAATTACTTCAGTGGTTGTATTGTAAATAAGACTGTCTATACATCTCACAGTATATAACATCCTTTGTAGAAAGAACCTCATAGTAGATATGATACCAGCAGATAACCAGCTCTTAAATGTTATGGTGATGGTCATTATAGAAAAACCTAAGATAGATAATTAGATATAGCATTATATAGCAATCTCAAGAGATGTATAAAGCATATCCCAGCATATTCATGGAGGCTGAGGGGTGGTAGTTATGAGAAACACTCCACATATAGTTAGGTAGCACTTGTAAATATGGGGTCATTACCTGTTACTTTTAATTATATATAGAATATTTTGTTCATTTGGATGCTGTAATGTCCAAGGAAGATTTCACCTCTATGTTCCAGACCTGCACTTTGGAACAAACAAAGACAACTCCTAAAGAATCCATCCCAGGTTTTACAAAACAACCTAATTCATGTTGAGAAATACATTTTGGGAGCATTTAGTCAATAGTAGGGTCATATCTAGCCAGTATGGAAATATATAGTTCCTTACATTAACACGGAGAATATGTGACCATTGCTCATTAATTGCTAAGGCCAGATAAGGCCTGTTATATTTTCTGTGACTTTTGGATGGACTCCCACCTACCTATTTTATTAGCTTTATTTAATACTTGTACAAATTGATGCCAGGTTCTCCATTATGGTGGAAGAACACAAATCAACTGCCCAAGGCACTGAGGGTGAAAATCACCTTTGTGCAGAGGACCAGCGCAAAGTGTATGCATCACTTAAGTCCTATTTAATCCTATTTTAAAAGCTTAAATGAGACATAAATGGTGCACAGGCCTTCTGTATGGAGTGAATTTCACCCTGAGAGTGCAGGGCCTTTAATTGTGCCTGGTCTCTAGTTGAGGGGTTACAGGTGGGCAGAAGGCTGATTATACCTTCCCTTCTACACGTACCCCCCAATCTGGTCCTTTTTCTCTCAGAGTTTGGAGTTGAGCATACAGTGTTTATAACATATCAAACAGGAAAGCTATATAACATAGGTCTGTGCCGTAAATATCCCACATATTTTCACACGAGGCCCCATTTTGATACTGTAGACCAGCCAAACCAATGTCTGGGTAACTTTCATTAATGGAATATTTTTGAAAACTCGCCCCAGTAACAGAATAACAAATGTTTGACGAAGGAAATACTGAATTTTTAAACACTTACTTCTAACACTGTGTGAGAAGAATGACTTGAAAGAAATGTCCAATGGTTTCCAACATATCAGGAAACCCTGTGTTTACCTGAATTGGTCAGGCCTGCCACACTAGTGTTTATCAGCATTGTTGTGGACTGACAGTGGTAATTTCCTCCTAATAAAAGAGGGTGAGACATCTTTAGTGTTCCCAGGCTACTTGGAGAAGGTCTGTGTTTACATGAACTGTTCTGACATTCTAATGAACAACTCTGGGAAGAAATGTTAAGAACTGCCTGATGATTGTAAGCTGAATTGTTCGGGATTTTACTTTCTACTGAGAAGAAAACAATCTGTTAACTTTTTTAGTAAAATATTTACTGCCTGCAAAGAAGACAAAATAGCTGCTATCTGGCAAAATAGCATTGTAATTTTTTGCCGCCTTTGTTCTCTGGAGCATACCCATCATTTTCAGGGAGGTTTGTTTATAAAACACACAGATGTTCAAAAGCAGCATCCCCCATCTCTTTCAGCCTTCCAATACACAAATCTTGTATGCAGGCCCCATTCCTCCTGTGCTGAATAACATTATGCTGAACATGAACATTTCTGCTGTGAAAAGTCAGGGCTCAGAAGCTTTCAGGAGTCTTCATTACTGCTTGTGGTGGGTGATCCAGGCTATGCATATACAGTACAAATGTGGGGTTTTATTAAGAACTGTTTGTTTTTCCCCGCACTACGTACCATGTACAGCCAACCCATGCTTCCTTAGGGCCAGTTTCTGTCAGCCTTACTCATGTGACCTCACTCCCTGGGACATCTTGTGGCATAAGGTGCTACTTGACATGAGTGACAGAGGCAGAATCGGCACGCTTAACAATATAGGGAGACATTTTCTGCTGTCATCATGCCACCATTGACTTCAGTACTGTTATTTCAGCAGATAATTTGGCCCATATTACTCATTATGTACTTGCTGCACCTTTTGTGTTTATCACAATTTAAGTTGGTTTTAAGAAGCAGCCGCTATCAGAAATATGTATAAAGGTTGTGAGTGAGGGGGTGGGGAAAGGAGGAAAGGTATAGAGCTAGTTTTTAAGCTCAGCGTCTCCCACCCGGTATAGGTACGGCAGGAGTGGACTGAAAATAGGGAGAGATTTTCAGAAGTGCCTAAGAGAATTGGGAGCACCAGTCCCATGGGAAGTCAATGGCACTTGTGTTTCTAGTGATCTCAGACACTTTTGAAAATCTCACCTGTAATTATGAATGTGATGACCACTCGTTTAGAAAGCATTTAAATAGGTGAGCGCCTATAAAGGAAAATTAAAAAGAGGCCAAGGAGCCACACTATGAATGGCAAGGAGCAGATACAATATCGCAAGGAGAAGTGATGGGCTCCATAAGGTTTTATAACTCAGTTAAGGACCATGGAACTCCTCTCTCTCCCCATACACAAACACAGTCGCCGTATCCAATACACTAAGAGTTTTCTCAGTACGGAAATAAGATTATGAAGTTGTTTGAATGACCCAGTGGGTGGTTTTTGAACAGCTTTCAAAAATACCTGTTCTAAAAGATGAGTGCTATGAAAACTTGTGGTCCAGTTTTCTTGCCGTGTGACATTGTAGGTATCGGGCAATTTCCTTCTTTCATATTTGTATACCTGTGGAGTTTCTGCAAGATTGTCTGAAGACAATCGCTGTCCCCATTTGTTTTATGTATCATCCATTTGTTGCAATACATTCCAAAATATGATCATTTCCCTGGTATCTGACTTTTTGGAAGTGCCTGAACCACTTGAGTCTAGCTCTGTTTTTTTTGTTATCGCCATGGTATTTTCAAAACCACCATGGAGACTGTTAAAATTAAGCTATTGTATTTTACTAAATGTAGATGAGATATTAACTGAGGATTGTTTTAATTAACAATCCGATTGCATTGTCCACACAGTGCAAGCTGCCAATTACTGTGCTGGTAAAGAGTCAAGAAAAACACTTAAGGAGGTTCTGAAGTCTTTGGAGAGCAGCACACAGTATTCTCATTTATCAAGAAGGTTCAGAAGCTGACTGCACCATTGTTGATTGTCAGGGTGCAACTGCACATTTAGACTTTTCATTTCCCATGTTAACAATGAAAACTAAACTCCCAGGGAGGGGCATGCCTTTCAGATCACATAGTTGATAGTGGCCATATGTCACATGGTGTGGCTGCTGAACTTTTGAATGCTTTTTTCTTATAAATTTATTAGGGTGTTTTCTTGCCATTCTTGGTATCTTCAGAGAGACAGCGTTTAAGAGGTATGGTAGCTCTGCAAGTCTTACAGTGCAACTGATGACTCTTCTTTGAATGAAACCAGTCAAATTGGTCAGTGCAATTTCAGTTACAAAAAATGTGTCTTCCACACATCTCACATTATTAAGGTAATGAGCATTTCTTTGTAGAAGAACGTTTATGCTCCAGAGTGTTTCCATTCAGCTCAATGAGCTATTGAGTGATAAGGTACACCAGAAATGTAAAGATCTTGCCTGATGGTCAAGTCTTGCATTTCACTGTAATGTTTAACCTGAACTATACTGATTTTTTCCCCAGTTTTAGCAGTATATACTAGAAATTGTGGTGTCTGGTAATGAATGACATTAAAGCAATGATTTTGTTTTGCTGTGCAATGGGGGCTGTTAAGTAGCAGCTATCTGAATATACGTTGTTCTTTGAATCAGGAGTTGCTGGTGACAGTAGAAAAAGTCCCTCATGTGGGCTTCTATGGGTGTAGGATAGTTTGTTTTACGGTTAAGGGTTTTTTTCTGTGTATTGGTTACTCAGTGTTTTTTGTAAGTTTTATGTGATCTGTATTTGAAATGAATAGTAGCTATGCTGCAGGTAAACATGGTATTCCACCTGAGAGTTTGATTTCGTAGTACTCTCTGTTTCTACATCTGCCGTTGAATGGATGCTTGCAAAGTACGCTGTAGCTCATGAAAGCTTATGCTCAAATAAATTGGTTAGTCTCTAAGGTGCCACAAGTCCTCCTTTTCTTTTTGCGGATACAGACTAACACAGCTGCTACTCTGAAACCTTCTGGAAGAGTATATCACTTTACTAGTTCAATAAGAATGCTCTATATTTATAGGTTTACTCAAGTATTTTAGGTAAGAGAATTTTATCTTCATTGCAGCTCAGAAATTGAATAGACACTTCTTTCTTAGCCTTCAGTTTATCAAAGGGCTTAAGCATGGATTTAAGTCTGTGTTTAGGTGCTTTGATGCATCAGGGCCCTAGATAGTAAATAGGGATACAATTCTTATGTGGGAGTGGGAGAAATTCTGAGTCCTTTACTCAGTTTCAGTCCTCACAGAGGCAAAAGTTCCATTTAGGTCTTTTGCCTGAAGAGAAACTAAGTAATGGCTTCAGGATTTCACTCTGTACATTTATAAAAATGTACCTGCAAAAATCCAACTTGGATTTTGAATTTATCTTTTGTTCAAAATATTTTTCTTCAGTCAAACTTAGTTGAATTTTTAAGCATCAAATACTATTCAAAGTGTTCAGTATAATGGATTAAGATTTTAAAGGCTAGTTTTCAAAAGTAGCCTCTGATTTTGGATACTTCTGTTTTTGGATGCCCAACGTGAGACAGGTTGGGCCTGATTTACACAGATGCTTCAACTGGATTTGTGGCTGCTCAGCATATTCTAACAATTAGACCCTAAAACATTCATCAGGACACCTGCAATCTGTTACTCATAAATGTTTCTGACATTCACAATATGTGAATATCACCTTGATTGCTTCAATATGTGATTTTCAGACAGATACTGTTCTGATAAGAATCTGATATCAGTATCATCAAATCATAGGCAGCATATAATGGAGGCCAGAGGAGACTAAGCCTCTCCAAACCTCATGCTGCGGGGGGGGGGGAGGCATGGCAGATTTGGGGCCCCCTGAAAAATCTCCCCAGCCATGTTCCCCGGGGTGGAGGAACTCTCACTCACCACCGCAGCTCCGGAGCTACAGCAGGGGCACAGAGCTTTTCCGGTCTCAGGGTAGGGGGGGAGGAGGAGCGAGCAGGGGGTGGGCGGAGCTCCAGGGGGGAAAGATGTGGAGTAGGGGCAGAATGGGGCCGGGGCCATGTGTGGAATAGGGTGGGACCACAGGGGAAGGGGTGGAATGGGGTGGGGCCATGGACAAAGCTGCAGGCAGAAGGGGCAGGATGGGGGAGGGGCTCGGGGCTCCAGCCAGGGCCTAGAGCTCTGCCGTAGTCCCAGCCAAGGCTGAGAGCTCGACCCTGGCTGGCGCTGAGCTCTCAGCTCCCCCACCACCTGTGACCGCAATTGAGCTCTCAGAGCTCCCCCCCACCCCGGGGCCATGACAGGGAGAGGGGCCAAGCTCAGCCCCCTGCCCTGGTCAGGGCCATGGTGGGGGGGAGGGACTGAGAGCAGTGTGTGAGGGCGGGGGCTTGGCCACAAGAGGCGGGCAGGGGGATCGCCTCCCCAAGGGGGAGCTTCACCCGCCCGCCCATGCATCAAGTAATTAGTATCTGGATTCACACTGATGTTTCCTTTTCAGAAATGTGTGCTCTATTGGCCAGAAAAGAGAGGGATCTATGGGAAAGTTGAAGTCCTCGTTAACAATGTGCAAGAGTGTGAGAACTATACTGTCCGCAACCTTACATTAAAGGTAATGATCTATTATGGGGAAGCTGTTATGGGGAAATGTCCTTCCAATATCCGTAATACTTCACTGTTGAATGTTCAATGAAATTGAACGGCAATACATTTAAAACTGAAAAAGGGCACATTTTTCCACTATTCATAACTAACCTATGGGACTCACTGCCACAAGGTATAATTGAGACCTAGGACCTGAAGCATTTATACTAAGACCATTTTACATCACTCTGGCAGTGTAAAGGGGCCTTAAAGTTATACTCACTTAAGTTACACTCACTTTAAGGCCCCTTTACACTGTCAGAGCAATTAGGGTTGTCACCTTTCTAATTGCTGGTATCTGGACCCTTGAGATTCACCCCTTCTCTGCCTCTTCCCTTGAGGCCTTGCCCCTTCCCTGCCACTTCACTCGAGGCCCCACCCTACCCCACCTCTTCCTCAAGGCCCCGCCCCCAACACTCACTCCTCTTCCCCCTTCCTCCTGTTGCTAGCTGGATCGTCTCCACCTCCCACCCCGCACCCCCAGCTGGGCTTTCTCTGCTTGGGGCTGGGACAGGAGCTACTGCAGCCTGACAAGGAGCATGCCTGCAGGTAGGAGGCGGCCCCATCTGAGCAGGGGCTGGTGCGGTTTAATGACCCGGCACCCCTGCCCTGCAGAACTGGGGTTTTGGTGTCCAGTCAGTACAACTGACTGGACACTGCCAGGTCCCCCTTTTGACTGGACTTTCCAGTCAAAAACTGGACACCTGGCAACCCTAAGAGCAATGTAAAGGGAGAGTTTAAGTGAGAGTTGGGGCCCCAGAATTAACAGGATTCAGAGAAGGATTAGATATTTATATGGATGATGAGAACACCCACAGTTCATTAGATAAGATAAAAATATAAGCGATCTAAACTTGGTGCTTCAGGGCATAAGCCTGTCTGAAGTTAGGAAGAAACTCTCCTATGAGCAACTTATTCCATAAGTGTCCACAATAAGGTTCCTTCATCTGCTTCTGAAGAATCTGGTAGTAGCCACTCTTAGGGCATGTCTGCACTTACCTCCAGAGCAATCGATCTAGTGGGGGTTGATTTATTGCGTCTAGTGAAGACGTGATAAATCGACCGCCGAGCGCTCTCCCGTCGACTCCGGTACTCCACCGGAGCAAGAAGTGTAGGTGGAGTTGACAGGGGAGTGTCAGCAGTCCACCTGATGCAGTGAAGACACCACGGTGAGTAGATCTAAGTACGTCGACTTCAGCTATGTTATTAACATAGCGGAAGTTGAGTAATTTAGATCGACCTCCCCTTCCCCCCCAGTGTAGACCAGGCCTCAGAAACAGAATGGTGGACAAGATGGGCTACTAGTCTGAGCCAATAAGATAGTTCCTGTGTTCATATACCTAGGATATTGTAGTTCTCATGTAAAACCTGCTTCAATACTTATGATAAGGTCTTTTAGCAGATAGTGGACAAATTAAGCAATTTCATGAATTTGAATACAATTTAAAGGTCATATTCTCTGGCTTTACTCCACTCCCATTGCTACACTCCTCCTTCTATGCCAGCCCCTCTGTTCACATCCCACAGTGCAGAGGGCAGAGAGAAGGTCTGGCCAGAGTGCATTACACTCTGGCAATCCCCAGCTGATAATAAGGACCCATGGTGACCCTAGTCATCTGGTGTAAATAGGAGCAGAAGAGAATCTGGGCCTGAGTATCTTGTTTCACCATATCAAGATATGCAATTTATCAGCTGTTGGGTTCCCCAAATAATCACCAGTATTTGGTTTGATAATGTATGTAAATGGGCCAAATTCTGCCGTCATACATGCATGTGTCCAAAGCTTATCATATTGAGAGAAATAAAATTAATTGCAAAATTGTTACTCTGAAAAGTGTATAAGTGATATCTTTACATTATTTCCAGCAAGGGAGTCAGTCCCAAAATGTGAAACACTATTGGTACACATCCTGGCCGGACCACAAAACCCCAGACAGTGCTCAACCTCTTTTGCAGCTTATGCTGGACGTGGAAGAGGACAGGATGGCATCAGCTGGCAGAGGGCCTGTAATTGTGCACTGCAGGTAATCTACTACAGTTTTCTTAAAAGAATTAGTGCAAAACTCAATGGCTTGGAATTCTTATAGTAGGGCTACAGACATAGGTGCAGGAACTAGGGGAGCATTGGGTGCTGCCGCACTGCCTGGCTTAAAGTAGTAATAACAACCCAAATACATGGTTTCCACCTTCAGCACCCCCACTATAAAAATTGCTCCCACACCACTGGCTACAGAAAAGGGCCTCAGATCACAAGGCCCTTTCCTATTCAAATAGGGCTTTCCTGGAAGTGGTTAAGAGAAAGTTCCACAACGCTTTTACTAAATTCTGGCTGAACTGTTAGTTTGCGTTGCTATTTTTTAGAAATTTAGCCATATTTTGGTAGTGAATTGTTCCTGAACCCATCCTGATCTCTGCTAATGAATTAGGTAAGTGTTTGAAAGACAGTTCTGAGGAATAGTTGTCAGTCTGTGTTCCATGTTGTTCACTGTTCACTTTAGCTATTTGTTGTCCATTGTTCATGTTGTGTGATTAGTCACATGTTCTGCCCCATGATTGGCTGTCTGAAACTTTTTAAACGGGAGAATAATGAATCACAAACTTGAGGTAAAATTTTTCAAATGAATACACATTAATACAAAAATTCATGTTCATTCTGGGGTTTGTGAACATTTTCACAACTGCTTGGCAGTTGGCTGAATACTCACAAACCATAAATAGTGTTACCCCACAAATCAGAGTGAGCCAAATGCTGCCCATTTTGCTCATCAGAATTCAGTCAGTTCTGTTAATCATCTATCATTTTACTCTGTGTACTGTAGTGAACAAAATTGTACATCATGAAATAGTAGTAGGAAATTTCAGATTTGTTATATTACTTGAAAAGGGGTTAAGAGATGAGGCAACCTAGAAAAAAATTATTTCCATGCCTGTTTTCTCTTATAATCATGGTGCTATAATGCACTTTTTGCTAGACATAGGTCAAAACCAGAACTTTTCTTCTCAAACTACCTCTACTAGCTCCATATTTCTGGGATTTGGATAAATACGATCCAGAGATTTGAACAACCCCTCATTTTGCCAAACCAAATCCAAGGAGATTTTCCAAAAACCATAACCACCCCAGTGTTGCCCATCTCTCTTTACTATTTTGTTTTGTTTTGTTTTCTTAAGCAATCCACAAATCTATGAATGAACTGCCAGGTTCCCATTTGCACAGTAATGCTTTTTCATGCGGAGTGGCACAATGGAACTTGGTGTCATTCGGAGGGGGGTCTGAAATCACTGTGTCCCTAATAAAATGAACATGACATTGTAGTGGCAGTGTCATACTCCCTCTTCTAGCAACATACTTTCCCACATTTTAATCTTCTGATTTATGGGATAGAGGTGTCCAGATCTCACAGAACTGTCAAATTTGGGGCTGTTTGCCTGGGATTCATATGTGCAGCTCTCATTTATTTCAGTGGCAGCACTGAATGCTCACCTGAGGACAAAACATGACCCTCAACCTGGTGCAGAAAGGCTATAAAAATCTTTTAAGTTTTTAAATTATTATCAACATTGAAAAAAATACATTTGAAAAGTAAAATGGAACAAAATAACCTACAAATGCTGGCTGCTGTCCCATGTGCTCCAATAGCATGTCCATTCAGGGCATTATGTGTAAGAAAGAATATAATCCATCTCACCCTCCAGCAGCAGAGTTATGTCTGTAGTGCTATGAGGAGAAAAATGAGTACATATTTATTTTTGTCATTTAAATCAGCAGATGTGACTCTGAATACACAGAGGGAGCAGATCCACTAAGTAAGAGCATTTGTTTTGTAGAGCCAGTTTTCAGAGTAATATTGCACTTTAAAGGTACAGAAGTTTCCTCTGTCATTTGAAGTGCCCATCCAAATCTTATACTAATCTATGACTGAAACACCATCTTTTGTATGTGTAGCATAGTACATCCAAATGAGCCAGTGTGTTTTGGCCTCTAGGTGGTCTTGGACCGAATGTATATTTGAATGAACAGTCTTCAAATACAAAGTAAGAGATTTGTTTTATTGACCAAATAAGGAAAAAATAGAGGCATAGGGCTAGATTCTCAGCTGGCATAAACTGATTTAGCTCCATTTAAGTCAATGAAACTATGCTAATTTATGCCAACTGAGCAGCTGGCCCATAATGTGCAATACACAAATTACACAAAAGATATCCTCTGCCCCCAGAAGAAGCAACAAATTAATATATAAAGTGCAGGAACTGCCTGGGTTACATGGTGATGAATCTGACACTGACAGTTTGGGTGCTGAAAAATGCTGCATTCACTGCCTTTACAACCAGTACAGAAGCCCCCAACCCCGGCGCCTCCCACCCCGTGGGGCTGGAGTCCCTGAGACTCCCGTCCTGCAGCTGAAGCCTAGAGCCCTAAGTGGGAGGAGTATGGAGGGCTCTGGGAAGTCGTCTCTGAGAATTTAAGCCTTGAAATTATTATTCCCAAAAGGCAATGAACACTACTCTATGGTATTGGAGCCCAAACAAACAAACAAACACAATACAGCAATACAGAACATCATACTGTACTGCCACAGGGGTGCAGTGATAGGTGTCTTAAAAATACCTATGTAAGTAGATCACAAAATTGCCCTGATATTTTGTGAGGGGGATATAGGGCAAGTAACAGATTTTCTGTAACTTGACATCTTTAAGTTAAGATTTGAGGATGTCAGTGACTCAGCCAAAGGTTACAGGGTCTATTACAGGAGTGAGTGGGTGAGGTTCTGTGACCTGAGATATGCAGGAGGTCAGACTAGATGATTGTGATGGTCCCTTTTGTCCTAAAGTCTAGGAGTGTCAGATTTAGCTTGCATAGTCTGCAGTAAAGTCAGGGGAAAAGATAGGACCTACATTTGCCTGATGCTGGGGAGATGGGAACTTGCTTTTGTCAAATACACTGGAGAATTTATCCAAGAACAGTTAATCCGTGGGAAAATATAAATCATGTAATACTTCCAGGATCTTAGAGGTAGGGGGATCTGCTGTGAAAGTGCTGACCTATTGGTAGTTTTAACTTATGCACCTCATTTGTAAAGGATTTCACAATATTTTGAAGAAGAGAATGTATGTGCAGTAACTTGCTTGTTTAGGCTAGTTCCTCTGCCTTCCCCTGTGTATAAAATATCTCTATCCCATTTTGGACACATTTGCCCAGATGGTATCGGCATTCAAGGATATAGCTTGTCAGCTATAGATCTCAGACTCACCCCAGGAAATCAGTCTTTTCTGACTGCCAGTTTTGCTTCTCACTATCCCCTCACTTTTTGGCTTAGCATCCTTATATGTTTAATACTGCTGACTCCTGGGGTTCCTGAGTCTCAAATACACTCCCATCCTTAATTCCATAGCCAGGAGTCTGAGATTGGGGTCCTCTGCAGTGCATAAATATAATCCTAATAAAACTCATACTGCAACCTTTCATCCAAGACACTCAAAACACTTTACAGACACTAATGAAATTAAGCCTCACAGCACTCCTCTGAGGTACATAGCTCGTATTATGCCAGTTAAACAGATGGATAAAGTGAGGCAGTCAATCATTTAACTACTTAGTGCCTCACTTTATCCATCCCTCCTCCAAACTCCCCCCAGATGGCAAACGAGGAACAGAACATGGAAAGTTGCAGCACTCCCTCCCTCTCCCCTCTGCAGAATTGCAGAGCACTACAGGAGGCTGATAGAGAGTGGCAGCATGATTACTGGTCTTGCATACATCCATGGCTAGTGTGGAGAGAACTGTGACAGAATCTCTCCAACTGAGCAAGATCCATGGAGGTGGGGCTTGGAATACAGATCCCTGGCCTCTGCTGCCTTTCGGGGACAGATTCCTCTGGTCACTCCACATCTCCCCTTGAACTGGAGCAGAGAATACTTAGACTCCTCAGATCCATTGGAGCTGTAGAGGTTTTGCATTTACATTGCCCCCTCCAGGCACTTTTGTGCAGAGTGAAAACATATGGGCCTCACAAACTAACCCACAACTATTTATCTGCTGCAGCTCTGTGAGCATTCATTTTCTAGCAGAAAAGGTGAGATAGTCATGCACCTAACCACTGATGAGTCTCTCTTCTGCATGTTGAGTATTTTCAGGTCCATATATCCAACATCAGAACAACTTCTTTGAAGATGCAGGTTGGTGTCTGTCAGCTCTGTTCACCTTTGTTTTAATTTTACTTTCAGTGCTGGAATAGGAAGAACTGGGTGTTTTATTGCTACTGCCATTGGTTGTCACCAGTTGAAGGAAGACGGCGTTGTAGATGCACTAAGCATTGTCTGCCAGCTACGAGTTGATAGGTGAGTTGCAGTGGAACTGTAAGTCAGACAAAAAACACAATGTGGCATTTTCAATCCTGGTTTGCCACATTCCGATCTGATATATTTGTCTGTTAACCTCACAGAACAGAAATACTCTGCCTCCTTGTAGGATATGTCCTGCATCCTACACTCTGTTTAAAGAAGGTCACAGTTGGGTAAGAAATATACCAATGTCAAGACTTTCAAGGATTCACCATTCTTAAAGGTGAATTGAAGTGTTTAAATTGTTAAATTATTAACATAACACATGGGACGATTTAAAATTTATGGAAAACTTTGTGGGAGATTTTCAGAAGCTCTCAGAGTTGCCTAATTCTCCTCCTACTGATGCCAAAGTGAGTTTTTCTATGGACTTCAATGGGAGCACAGTTAGACTAGCACTGAACACTTCTGAAAATCCCACCCTACATTTTTAACCAGAATATTTTGTAAAATTCTTTCCTTTTTTTACTTTTCTGTCAGCACCTGAATTTGGGGTTCTGTGTTTCTCTTGCAAGAGTTTCCTACATCACAATGGCCAAGCCTGAGCCTGTTAAGAAGCTGAGTCTTCTTGCCAGTTGCAGCTGGCTATTTGGCCATCCAATAGCAATGAGGAAACAAAAGGACCTCAAAGTTGTAAACCAACAAAGAGATCTAAATAAGAGAAGGTATTTGTTGAATAAATTGTTTTACAATTTCTTTGCCCATTCTGCCTATCAGCTGTCTTTTTGTTGTTGTTAGAAAAATCATAGATTATTTTAAAACGTATTTACCTGATAGTTTCTGTGGCCTAGCAGGCCTTGTATTAAGAGAGGCCGGATCCTGCACTCCATGTGATGCAAGAGAGATGATCCTCTCACTGAAATCAACTAATTCAACAAAGGGTTGGCAAAAGCAGTTTAAAGTGTATGTCGCAATGCATATTCCTTTCCCCCTGGGCCATATCCTCCCTCCCAGACAGACACACATATCAACTCCGAGTAGCTGGTTTGGTGCAAGCCTGGGAAGGGAGGTGAGTGTGTGTCTGCAATGGCCAAGTTGCAGTTGCTTTTAACACCCTGAAGTTGCAATAACCCCTACTGCTTCTGGGACCCAACTCTGTGAGGGGCACTGGCCGATGGACCTCAGTGTTAACCAAAAGAGCCTCAGTTTCATTTTCTATCTGAAAGACAACACTGGTAATGCAGTACAGCCTCAGCTAGTACTCTTCTAGTACAGCACACGCACACACACACACCCTTTCTACTATACTCACTTTCAGCACTGGATACGAGCTTAGGTCCTACTGTGGGACTTCATCCCAACATCTGGCCTGAAACCAGTGCTACCAGCTGAGTTATCACACAGCTGTATTAGGTGTAGGTAACTGATCCAAACAGACTGCACTGAACACTTTTTTTTATGGTCAAGTTTAACTAAGTTGCATTGTTGGCACTGAAATGAGTCACTGCTGTAAAATTTCTTCTGTGTCTGCTGTTTAGACAGGATGCATTATAGGCGTTAGAAAGAAGAGAGGAAGAGCTGCTCTCTGTACATGTGATCTAAGGGTCACCATAGGTTACATTTTTAGGATATGAAGGAGAATGAAATCTGTGTACACTAAGGTCCAGGTTCTCTTGTCCTTACTCATGCTGAGTAGTACCTCACTCCTCCAACAGCCCCAATAAAATCAATAGGATTGCTCTGGGAGCGTGGAACTCAGCATGTATAAAGGGTATCAGAATCTGCCCCAGGTGCCTGAGTTTTTTTATGACATATCTAATCTTAGTTGTGCTTAAAATATAGCATATAAAGTGTATTTAGAGAGATTTCCCATAATTGTGTTGGGTTTGAAATTTGGATTTTAACAGCTTAGATGCTGGCTATATGGTTCCCTATAGTTCTTACACCTGTTGTGTCAGAATTGGATATTCATGATGTAAATACAAGTAGGGCTATCAAGCAATTAAAAAAATTAATTGTGATTAATTGTGCGATTAATCGCGCTGTTAAATAATAGAATACCATTTATTTAAATATTTTTGGATGTTTTCTACATTTTCAAATATATTGATTTCAATTACAACACAGGATACAAAGTGTACAGTGCTCAGTTTATATTTATTTTTATTACAAATATTTGCACTGTAAATAAGAAAAATCATATACAAGTACTATAGTGCAATCTCTTTATCATGAAAGTTGAACTTACAAATGTAGAATTATGTACAAAAAATGACTACATTCAAAAATAAAACAATTTAAAACTTTAGAGCCTACAAGTCCACTCAGTCCTACTTCTTGTTCAGCCAATCAAATAAACAAGTTAGTTTACCTTAGAAGGAGATAATGCTGCCCACTTCTTGTTTACAATGTCACCTGAAAGTGAGAACAGGCGTTCGCATGGCACTGTTGTAGCTGGCATCACAGGATATTTACATGCCAGATGCACTAAAGATTCATAAGTCCCTTCATTCTTCAACCATCATTCCGGAGGACATGTGTCCATGCTGATGACAAGTTCTGCTCGATAACAATCCAAAGCAGTGCAGCCCGATGCATGTTCATTTTTATCACCTGAGTCAGATGCCAGCAGCAGAAGGTTGATTTCCTTTTTCGTGGTTCGGGTTCTATAGTTTCCGCCTATGAATATTGCTCTTTTCAGATTTCTGAAAGCATGCTGCACACCTCGTCCCTCTCAGAGTTTGGAAGGTAATTCAGATTCTTAAACCTTGGGTTGAGTGCTGTAGCTATCTTTAGAAATCTCACATTGGTACCTTCTTTGCGTTTTATCAAATCTGCAGTAAAAGTGTTCTTAAAATGAACAACATGTGCTGGGTCATCATCCGAGACTGCTGTAACATGAAATATATGGCAGAATGCAGGTAACACAGAGAAGGAAACATACAATTCTCCCCCAAGGAGTTCAATCACAAATTATTTAACGCATTATTTTTTTAACATCAGCATGGAAGCATGTCCTCTGGTTCTTAGCAGCAGAGCAGATTATTTGATTTTTAAGAAATAAGGTTTCATTCTATTGTACTTTCTTTTCAGAGGTGGAATGGTTCAGACCAGTGAACAATATGAATTTGTGCACCATGCACTGATTCTGTATGAAAGCAGACTTTCTGCAGAAGCTGTCCAGTGAAACTATGAAGGGTACCCAGAATGTCTATCTCTTGAGGTAATTTGTTTCATTACCAACCAGCAACTTCTTCAAGGAGTTTACTGCAGTGGATGCTTTGAAGCCAACTTGTGAAAGGATTGTGGATCGTTTGGCAAAAATATAAAGCTTGCCAGACCCTTACTGTACATGAATGTATTGTAAGCGTCCCAAAAATGATTTTTAAAGAAGGTACTGATGCTACATGTGGAGTTCACGTATATATAGCTAAAGGTGGATTTATTTCTGTAATAACAATATCTGCTGTACAGAATGTATGGGTGTACTGTTGCAGTCAGCTGGAAACTGGAACTTCTGCAGAAGAAATGTTTTTCTGTGTATAAATGCTTTAACATTTGCCAACTCTGTCTTGTGAATGGACTGTCAGCTGTTAAACTGGACCTGTTAAGTGCTATTACATATTATGTGGTGAGCTTATTTCTTGGCCACATAAGACTCTTGCTGCTAAAGTTGCAAGTGATCAATTATGGATTTAAGGGGAAGAAAGTCCTTTTGTTTTTGAACCTGCTCAAAAGCAGTTATACCTTTTATATGGAAATATCTGTTCTTCATACTATTAGCTATTTAATGTGTATTTACAGTTGGTCCTATAAAGCAGTTACAGAGCACAACCTCTGTTATTCCGTGTATATGTATGTATTTACTCTATACTGTTGATTGTACTCTATACTGTTAGAAGCTGCTTCTGCTCCTGACCTGAATCCAGTGTATTTGTAAATTGTGTAAGTCAGTTTACTTTTAAAAGAAACTTTGTAGAATATATTAAATGGTAAGGATTTTAAATATTTGTCTGTCTTTTAGTAAGAGGGGATTTTTTGAATATGTTGTCTACATGTTGTATCTCTTCTGTTAAGAGATGGACACCTTTGGAAATATGAATTGTTCTGTAACAGGAGGTTGTACAGAAAATGCTGCTATGAATGTTTCCATATATTTCTGCACGGATTTGTTCTTTAAAAGAAATGTGACTCTAGCATAACTACTTACAGCACTAGGAAGTCTGCACCCAGGATAAAATCAGTTTTTAATTCAATGATGTTGACTTTGCTTCATACTGACAATAAAATACACTTGATACAAAATAGTTAGTGAATATGGAGGTTTTTTTTGCATACAGTAATTAACCATTACTATTATTATAATACCACAATGAGGCAAATGTATCCCAATCTGCTCGAGTTAATTTCATGCTGTCTTCTGACCATTTGGAGGGTCAAATCACTGAGGCCTTTATTCAGCTTTTAGTTAAGGCAGATTCTCACTGTATGTAGGCAAAATGGATCAGATGATGCTGAGGCAAAGTCAACATCACTTGATCCCATAATGGGAGCGTACATGAGTAAGGACTTAGTAAAGAACTCAGAGATTTGCACTCCCACCATGTATGGTTTTCAGAACTCATAAAGAGGAGTTGGAAATCGTATTTAATAATGTGATTTTGCTTGATGGACTCACAACATTTCATTACAGAAACTGCGTATGGTGTTTACTGGATAGCACGGTGTGTGTTTATTCAGCACAATCCAAATCAGCTGCAGACGTGTAATGTTTCGTGAACCGTCAATTGCATGAAATTACGATCCCTTTTCCTTATATTTTTAGTCCAGTATGTTGTTCAGATGTTGAAACAACTTTTTGTTTGTGTGTGAGACTCGGTAGTTTCAAAATCTATCCCTCTTTTGCTTGGATTTTTCCAAAATAAATCAGAGTCAGTAAACTCTGAAGAATCATATGAAAGGACAAAGTGGTAAAAAGTTCCCCCAAACTATTGAATAGAAGGAAGTGCTCGTCACTGACTTTTCCCCCTGTGAAGGCACATTTCCTTCCTAGCCTTCGCTTCACTTATCTGAGGTGGTGATTTTGTGTGTGTGTGTGTGTATGTGTGTGTGTGGTTTTTGTTGTTTTTTTTTTAAAAGAGAAGCATGGGGAGTTGTTAGGTGGAAAATGGATCCTTTATTTCATGTCCTGATTTTCACCTGCCTGGCCTTCAAGCTCTCAGGTAAGTGCATCTCCTGGGTTCCCCCCTCCGTTCCAGTTCTCATTCTGTCACTAACCAGGGCTTCCAAGGGTTGCCTGAAACTTATTCAATGCTGTGAAAATAGAGCCATTTCTCAGCCTGAGTTTATACAAGAGGGATTGGGGCGGGGGGGGGGGGGGGGGAGGGCAGGGCCAACAAAGCCAGAACTGTTTAGATTTCTCGCCAAAGCAAAATAAACTCTCTCTCCTTGAATGTTGTATATACATCATTTTTTAAAAAAGATCTCGGACTAGACAATCCAATGGCTGAGCTCTGAGCCTGGTTTCTTTGAGGAGAGATTCAGATTACTTATTAAGGCTTTGTGAAACTTACAAAAGCAGAAGCTTCTTGGGGCACTTACTTAGAAATCTTATGTCCTGCATCATAAGAAAGGGAGAATGAAAAAACAAAGGAAATCATACGTATTGTTTTTAAATGGTTTTGTTTATCTAGTGGAGCCTGAAGCTTTGACTAAATAACTGACTTTTTAAAAAAAAAATTGAAAGTGATACCGAGATTGATTTTGAATCATCCAATCCTGTTCCTGTAACAAGGGGGAATTTGGGGTTGGGGGAGTTTGATTTCAGTGAATGATTTTTCTTCTGTTCATTTCAATGTTGGATGTATACATTCAATCTGATCTGTAGTGGGATAGTTACAAAATAATGACAAGAGGAGTCAATGTATTTAGGAGTGTAAGATACACAGAGTTCGTATCAGTCAAAAGCTCCCATCCTTTGTAAAAGATAAATGAAACATAGCCCTGGACAGGCAAATAGATTTTGGAAAGTCCCCTTTTCTGTCCCTCCTTCCCCCTCCAAATACTATGATTTCCTTAAAAAAAATCAATGTGTAGTCATATACAGTGGATTTAACTTGTGGTGACAGTAAGGAAGGCTAATGGATCTCTGTGTATTTGAAGAGGGAGAGGGTTTTTCAGAAGTGAGCTGAAAGTCAGTAGCCCCCTTGATATCCTGTTAATTCAAGTTTGATTTCTTTGGTTTTTACATAGAAGGTCAAGGTGAACTTTACCAAAAAGGGTTTGTTGCATTCTTGCCCTTTGCAGTTTCCAGACCAAACAATTGTGATTTTGTGGCTTTTAAAATCAATTCTGCTGGTTCAGGTCATAAAAACTGAGATATACTGAAACAGAGAGAAAAAAAGAGGTTTATTTTTAAGTCATTGGGATTTATTTTTTAAGGGCCATGTATGATTTGTTGTATTTTTATGGGTTTTTCATCTTCCAGAAGGGTTTCTGATTATCCATGTCCAGAAACGGCAATGTCTTGTTGGAGACAAAACAGCAATTGTGGGCAAGTGCAATCTGACTGATCCAAACCAGCAGTGGAGGTGGACAGAGGATGAGAAGCTGCTCCATGTTAGATCTGGCCAGTGTTTGGGCATCTCCAAGTCCTCTGCTGCATCATCCCGCAGCATCTTCATAGACTGCCCTCGGGCACCCAGCTGGATCTTCCACAACACAGAAGGGCTCCTCCAGGTGGCAAACACCTCTCTCTTTCTCACAAAACAAGGCCCGAGGGTAATGATCAAGATGGGTAGGAAATACCCCCATAGCTGGAAGCAAATAGATGTCGATGACAAGGGAAAAACTGCCTATGAAAATCTGTGCCCACACAAAGGTGAGCTTATCCTTTCAGGCAGTGTCCTGGGAGTTGTGGTAACAATCCTGTCTCTGTTGCACCCACTTACATTTTAAGGACCATGACATTACTTATGGGAGGTTAATTTAAAGGATTTTTCAGAATCCAAAATCAGAGTGCCTTAAAAAGACTAGTTTTAAGACAGCCATGATAACTTCCTTTCTAATATTCAGTGTTTTTGATAGTCTGGGTGATATTTTCAGACTGAGTGTTCCCTTTTCTGTTTCATTTTTGGGCCCAAATCTTTATGTATAGGCTTAATCCACCAGACTCTTGTGCTATTTACTTCCCAAAAAAAGAAGAATATAATTTTTGGAGCTGCTTTCATGTCGTTTATACCAATGTTAAATTATTCAGATCCTCCTCATCCACTTTATCATAGATATGCACGTTTCAAAAATCTACCAAAAGGGGCAAACAGTCATCTGAAAAATGGGGTAGATAGAGTACAACCTCACTGATAACCTGAATGCTTGTTTCCAATGAACAAAGAGCCTACGCATTCTATTGCTTACGCAGCAGTATCACTATACCCATATGGGGAATATTCCCTGTAACAAACACAAAACCCTCAGTATAATGAACTGAACCCAAACCTATGGAAATACTGGTTATAAGGTCTTAAGATGTATATGTCTGTGTGCGTACCTCTGTATGTGGCATGTGTTTATATACAGCTATAACATAAAATGTGGGGAGAAAGGGTCTGAATGTTGTTTAATCATCTAAGTTAACAGCTCTTGCTTTGTTGTTTATTTGTTAGAGTTCACAGTAGCACTTTTCAGTATTGTTCTGTGCTTTGATTTAGCAGTGCACTAAACTAAATCATAATGACCTAGCTAGCTAGCTCTTTATTACAGAGACAATAAGCTGCATCTCATGTGATTTATTCCATCCTTTAAAAAAATTGCTTTAAAATAGACACATGAATGTGTCATGTGACCATCTGACATTTTTTAGGACGTTTAAAACAAAAGAAGAGTCATATGTGCTCTAGAGATGGGCAGAACCACACACTTTGTATCCAAACACTCGTAAGAAGTCAGATTTGAAATTGAAATCCGAATTCAAATTTCCCCAAAGTTCAGGATGTTCATATTTGGTGTTTGGATTCGGCCTATTATAGAGATAGTTGCACTTCCTGGGTTTGGAGCTTGACCCAGCTCCAATTTTGTTAGATGTTTGGGTAGAGATTCAGTGTGGTTTTCTTTTTTTGCAAGACTGAATCATTCCTTTGCCAAAACCTCACTATTCTTCTCTCGCAATCTCTGCTGTTGGATCTGTTTCACTTTGCATAAATAATTAAATATTAATCAGCCCAGAAAGATGGGAAAAACTTCCCAGGGCACTCACTCGGGATGTGGGAGTCAGAGGTTCAAGTCCCTGCTCTGCTAACTCTCACATTCCAGGTCAATAACGGGGTCAACAAACATGTGGACAAGGGGGATCCAGTGTACTTAAATTTCCAGAAAGCCTTTGACAAGGTCCTTCACCAAAGGCTTGTATGTAAATTAAGTAGTCATGGAATAAGAGGGAAGATCCTTTCATGGATTGAGAACTGGATAAAAGACAGGGAACAAAGGGTAGGAATAAATGGTAAATTTTCAGAATGGAGAGGGGTAACTAGTGGTGTTCCCCAAGGGTCAGTCCTAGGACCAATCCTATTCAATTTATTCATAAATGATCTGGAGAAAGGGGTAAACAGTGTGGTGGCAAAGTTTGCAGATGATACTAAACTGCTTAAGATAGTTAAGACCAAAGCAGACTGTGAAGAACTTCAAAAAGATCTCACAAAACTAAGAGATTGGGCAACAAAATGGCAAATGAAATTTTATGTGGATAAATATAAATTAATGCACATTGGAAAAAATAACCCCAACTATACATACAATATGATGGGGGCTAATTTAGCTACAACTAATCAGGAGAAAGATCTTGGAGTCATCGTGGATAGTTCTCTGAAGATGTCCACACACTGTGCAGTGGCAGTCAAAAAAAGCAAACGGGATGTTAGGAATCATTAAAAAAGGGATAGAGAATAAGACGGAGAATATCTTATTGCCCTTATATAAATCCATGGTATGCCCACATCTTGAATATTGCGTACAGATGTGGTCCCCTCATCTCAAAAAAGATATACTGGCATTAGAAAAGGTTCAGAAAAGGCCAACTAAAATTATTAGGGGTTTGGAATGGGTCCCATATGAGGAGAGATTAAAGAGGCTAGGACTTTTCAGCTTGGAAAAGAGCAGACTAAGGGGGGATATGATAGAGGTATATAAAATCATTAGTGGTGTGGAGAAAGTGAATAAGGAAAAGTTATTTACTTGTTTCCATAATATAAGAACTAGGGGCCACCAAATGAAATTAATGGGCATCAGGTTTAAAACAAATAAAAGGAAGTTCTTCTTTACACAGCGCACAGTCAACCTGTGGAACTCCTTGCCTGAGGAGGTTGTGAAGGCTAGGACTATAACAGGGTTTAAAAGAGAACTAGATAAATTCATGGAGATTAAGTCCATTAATGGCTATTAGCCAGGATGGGTAAGGAATGGTGTTCCTAGCCTCTGTTTGTCAGAGGGTGGAGATGGATGGCAGGAGAGAGATCACTTGATCATTATCTTTTAGGTTCACTCTCTCTGGGGCACCTGGCATTGGTCACTGTCGGTAGACAGGATACTGGGCTTGATGGACCTTTGGTCTGACCCAGTATGGCCATTCTTATGTTCTTCTGTGAGTGTTCTAACCCCTGGGCTATTGGCTATTCTGGCATGGGTATCATCTTCTCTCTGGTTTTAGGGAAAAGTTTCAAAGGCCCTTGGTTTCATCCCCATGTGGAATTAAACCAAATTTCAAAACCTCCATTTATTTCTGGAAATGGAGTTTTTTTCCAGCTAGCCTTAGTATGGAGAGTAAATACAGCATATGCAGAAGTGGGGGACAGCAAGAAAAGATCTCAAATGTTTGGATTAAGTGTATATATTTCAGGGTATCTATTCAGTTAAACTGAATCATAGAGCATTTTGAAATTTGTCTCTCACTAATCTACTTGGAACCAGACTGCAATGTTGCTGGGTCTCCTGAGTCTTGCATGACTTACAAATGCAAATATGGGAGACTGAGGGATCACAAAAGCTCACACTCTGGCTCCACAACAGCCCTGTGCATGATTTTCAAGTGGCACTATTATAGAATTGCACCAAAACTTTATGACCTGTAGATTATTCGGTAGTTACAAGATCTGGTAGCTGTTAGGTAAAAAAGGTGAAAGATCATTACTACCACAGAGTAAATAGCCCAAATAATTGTCCACAGATAATTGCAAGGCCAGTACCATTGTGATCTGTGGACAGCTGGCAAATGAGAAAAGAATGGTAAACTTGTCAAATGATTTGTGATTATTCACTCAGCTCTAGTAATCACCATGTAGCCTATATTCTGGTTTAGAAGACAGTAATATTGCATTACCCTCTTCTATGGTATTGATATAAACCTATCCTGCTTTTCTTACTGCAGCAAACATTCCCATGTTTTTCCTAGGAGTAAAAACTTCAGGCCTGAGCCCAATCTAGATAAAACACTTACACCGTAAAGATAAAATAGATTTATCATGTATTGAGTACTTTGTGCAGCGTTTCTCAAATGCGGCCACCAGGCCACCGCTTTTCTTGTGGCCACAGCCTCCTAGGCAGTGATGGGGGGAGGGGGACGCAAAGCAGCGGCCCCTCCCCAGGGGCCACCAGGAGTGGTTGGGCCCTGCCCCCCTCTGGAGAGACACAAGCTGAAGAAGCAGGCAGCCAGTGAGTTCCCCACCTTCTCAGAGTCAGTGGGGTTCAGCTTCAGCCCTTGGGTGGCAGGCTCCAGCGCTGGGGCTTTGGGCTCTGTCCCCAAGCCCTGTCCCCTGGGCATGGGCTTCGGGCTCCATTCCCTGGCTGCGTGGTGATGGACTCTGGCCCCAAGCTCACCCCCGCATCACCTCTACCCTCCCGTTGCTTCCCCCAGTGCCCCATCACCCTTGGCCCCTGCTGCCTCTGTACCCACCTCCCCATCCAGGGCTTAATTTGTCCCTGGGCTTGCTGGGGCTGAGTGAGTCTGCTGTGAAAAGTGATCTCTGTGTGTTTGTTAGTATCACTTTTCACAGAACACTTAGTAGCTAGCAAGTCTTAAAAAAAAGAAAAAGAAACAATAAGAAAAAGACAAGAATGTTCAAAGCACCTTATTTGTGTTTCTATTCTGTTTAGATCCCCTAAAGAATAGAGACAACTGTACACTATTTTTATGATGGAGTCTGCAAAAAAAAACCCTACATAGATACATTATAATGATTTGGACGTGTATCTGTGCATATTTATTTTGTTTTTCCTAAAGTTAATTAAGTTTTTTAGGGGAAAAAGTCACAGTGGCCACCAGCAAGAGTTGGTGGCCACACTCTGAGGCCACCAAAAAATGTATTGCAAGAACCCCTGCCTTAGTGTGCTCAGCTCCTCAAAGACACAGAAGAAGAGGAGGAGGGGAAAAGTGCATCAAATACATCATTATATCCTCTGTCTGTTTAGTCTGCAACTTCAGCTAGACATAACAGAGGAGATAACAAATAAGCAAAATCACTCATTGTCAGCTGCTCTTGGTGCAATCTGTCTAAGGGACCCAGCTTTTCCTGGTCCCCTTCAGTTCAACCACTCCATAAATTCTTAGCTTAAATTGAGTCAATCAGCCCTTAAACTCCAGAGCTTGCCATCTCCTTTTGTCTCCTTGTGGGTTTCTTAGACACAGCCTGAAATGGAGGTAGGTGACCCTCTACTATGCCAGGCTTTTCTACCTCCCTTCCATCTCTGTTTGCCCTCATTTATAGATGGGCATGTTTTCCTTATGGGTCACAGCTGTGGGTCCATGTCTCTGTGATGGGAAGTTCTGGCAGCTGCACAGGGGGAGTGATCAGCCTGATTGCCTGTAATTAGGGAACACTCTCCTCTCCCTTCTGCCTTTGCTCAGTATGGGGTTTGCTAAACCCCATTACACTGTACACTTTGACATTCAGCCAGGTAGTGCCAAAATTTCTTGTTTCCATTTTCCCCACTCCCTTCCACTTTATCTGCTCCTTTGCACCATCTGTCCCACATACAGACCCTCCCCTCTAAAACAGTACCCTTCTGCACACCTTTGGTGTGCCTGTCCTCTTTTATTATCTCAGACATTGGACTGAGTCTTGGAGGATTACATCATGGGGAGACTAAAGCCAAAAGGGCTTGATCCTGCACCCTTTAAAGTCAATGGTAAACCTCACATTGATTTCAGTGGAGCAGGATCAGGTATAAAGTAGCCAGCTAGCCAGAAGAAGCACTCAGTAATTCCCAAATGGAGGTAAGCCTCATCCCAAGGTTTTTTGTTGGTTTAAAATGTAGGTTAAACTGAAAATAGAAGTGATAGAAAGCGTTTTTCCATGTGCCGGCCACCTTCTTGCTGAGGCTGTTAGAACAATGCTTTTCTGGTCTGTCAAAATTCCAGTGGCTCATATGTTCACCGCTGTCTATAAGCTACTTACCATCCACCATCCAAACCAGTTGAAGCTCCTGGTTAGCACAAGTGAGGCGCTAAAAGAGTTCCCCCTCTAACCTGAATAAGCATACACATTTTTTGGTTTATAAATTAGTATATGTTAGAGCTAGTCAAAAAAATGATGAAACATTGTTACACACACATAAAAATTCAAAAGTTTTCACATAGTATTTTTGTCAGAATTTCAAAGAATTTCAACCAGCTTCAGTGTATGCCTTTAACGAAGCAATATGATGCATCATGCGCTGAACATGAAACAAACGGTGTCTGACAATTGGTTTGAATTAGAAAAGTATTTTTAAGATATTTAGAAAAATATAAAAAGAACAGGAGTACTTGTGGCACCTTAGAGACTAACAAATTTATTTGAGCAAAAGCTTTCGTGCGCTACAGCTCACTTCATCAGACGCATTCAGTGGAAAATACAGTGAGGAGATTTATATACACAGAGAACATGAAACAATTGGTGTTACCATACACGCTGTAACCAGACTGATCACTTAAGGTGAGCTATTACCAGCAAGAGAGCGAGGGGGGACGGAGGGGAGGACCTTTTGTAGTGATAATCAAGGTGGGCCATTTCCAGCAGTTGACAAGAACGTCTGAGGAACATTGAGAGTGGAGGGGGAATAAACATGGGGAAATAGTTTTATTTTGTGTAATGACCCATCCGCTCCCAGTTTCTATTCAAGCCTAAGTTAATTGTATCCAGTTTGCAAATTAATTCCAATTCAGCAGTCTCTCGTTGGAGTCTGTTTTTGAAGTTTTTTTGTTGAAGTATTGCCACTTTTAGGTCTGTAATCGAGTGACCAGAGAGATTGAAGTGTTCTCCAACTGGTTTTTGAATGTTATAATTCTTGACGTCGGATTTGTGTCCATTTATTCTTTTACGTAGAGACTGTCCAGTTTGACCAATATATATCAATATATATCACATTGGCACATATCACATTGGTAGATGTGCAGGTGAACGAGCCTCTGATAGTGTGGCTGATGTGATTAGGCCCTATGATGCTGTCCCCTGAATAGATATGTGGACACAGTTGGCAACAGACTTTGTTGCAAGGATAGGTTCCTGGGTTAGTGGTTCTGTTGTGTGGTTTGTGGTCACTGGTGAGTATTTGCTTCAGGTTGGGGGGCCGTCTGTAAGCAAGGACTGGCCTGTCTCCCAAGATCTGTGAGAGTGATGGGTCTTCCTTCAGGATTGGTTGTAGATCCTTGATGATGCATTGGAGAGGTTTTAGTTGGGGGCTGAAGGTGATGGCTAGTGGCGTTCTGTTATTTTCTTTGTTGGGCCTGTCCTGTAGTAGGTGACTTCTGGGTACTCTTCTGTCTCTGTCAATCTGTTTCTTCACTTCAGCAGGTGGGTACTGTAGTTGTAAGAATGCTTGATAGAGATCTTGTAGGTGTTTGTCTCTGTCTGAGGGGTTGGAGCAAATGCGGTTGTATTGTAGAGCTTGGCTGTAGACAATGGATCGTGTGGTGTGGTCTGGGTGAGAGCTGGAGGTGTGTAGGTATGCATAGCGGTCAGTAGGTTTCCGGTATAGGGTGGTGTTTATGTGACCATCGCTTATTAGCACCGTAGTGTCCAGGAAGTGGATCTCTTGTGTGGACTGATCCAGGCTGAGGTTGATGGTGGGATGGAAATTGTTGAAATCATGGTGGAATTCCTCAAGGTCTTCTTTTCCATGGGTCCAGATGATGAAGATGTCATCAATGTAGCGCAAGTAGAGTAGGGGCATTAGGGGACAAGAGCTGAGGAAGCGTTGTTCTAAGTCAGCCATAAAAAAGTTGGCATACTGTGAGGCCATGCGGGTACCCATAGCAGTGTCTCAAAGATAGCTGGGAGTGCTGGTAGCATAGGGCCTGAGGAGGGAGTCTACATAGCCAGACAATCCTGCTGTCAGGGTGCCAATGCCTGAGATGATGGGGCGTCCAGGATATCCAGGTTTATGGATCTTGGGTAGCAAATAGAATACGCCAGGTCTGGGTTCCAGGGGTGTGTCTGTGCGGATTTGTTCTTGTGCTTTTTCAGGGAGTTTCTTGAGCAAATGGTGTAGTTTCTTTTGGTAACCCTCAGTGGGATCAGAGGGTAATGGCTTGTAGAAAGTGGTGTTGGAGAGCTGCCTAGCAGCCTCTTGTTCATATTCCAACTTATTCATGATGACGACAGCACCTTCTTTGTCAGCCTTTTTGATTATGATGTCAGAGTTATTTCTGAGGCCGTGGATGGCATTGTGTTCTGCATGGCAGAGGTTATGGGGCATGAGGTTGTGAGGTTTCTATATATAGAGAAAAATATATACTCTTTAGTATAAAGTTATCAGTTTTTTACATAAAAGCTTAAAAAAATACACTACACATTTTCATTCTAAAAACTATGATTTCCAACTAGAGAACACTGCATTATTCCACTTGCTTTTTGTTTAACTTGAGTTCCTAAAATAAAATAAATCAACCACCATCCTCCAAAAGAGCATTTAAGGGCAGAGTTTTTTCAGGACAATTACTACATATCTTGACAGGTTTCAGAGTAGCAGCTGTGTTAGTCTGTATCCGCAAAAATAAATTTGTTAGTCTCTAAGGTGCCACAAGTACTCCTTTTCTTTTTACATATCTTGGATGGCTAAAGTAGCAGCTTTCATCTTAGTGCATTTTTAACACTACCCAAGATACACTATAATCACCTAAAATAGTCTGCTTCTCCGGTCTCATTGTTTAAGTAAATAGTACTTACATTATATATGTGCACTTTTAAAGAAACTCTTGCCCATCTTTATGATGATCCTAAAACCTCTAGGTCTCTCCTGAACTCCCACCAACAAATACTATGCATATAAGGACTTCAGGAATAGGCCCACAATTTCGTTGTCTTTTTTGTTTAAATCCTGTATGTATTTCTCCCACAGGAATAAATAAAACTTCAGCTATAGATCCAATTATAAAGACCTAATTGGTTATAATTCCATGCTATAGTAATAGGAACCCAAGGATAAATGTGATATTTCAGTTTTGTAAAAAGAAATGGTAGCATCTTCACTGAAGTTTAAGCCCTTTATTTTGATGTGTTTTTCTAACTCACAACGAGCTACAATCCCTTGAAACACAAAAAAAGAGGCGACTGAGGACAGAACTGTGCTTGCTCACAGGGGGAAAATTTTGGAAGGTCTGAGCAGCCAAGAAAGTATAGAGAAGATACAGAGGAGATGAATGTGGCTACGGTGCTGCACATGTTGAAAAGTAGTCATTGTTTTTAAGGTTCATAGACATGGACAAGAGAGACTGTCCTAACAAATTTTCAATCTTTAAATCTAATCTAACAAATTCATTGTACTTGAGTCTCATCTAACAACTGCATTGTACCTGAGCATATACTGTACTGACAAACTCATGTCTGAGTCCATACTGACAAACAGAAGCGCATCTGTTATTTCATGGAGGAGACCTTTAAAGGCATAGTTGGGAGTTAGATCTCCAATTCCCATTGACTTTCAGTGGGAGCTGGGCTTAGATATCCCTTTGTGTCTTTGAAATATCTCCCCCTTAATGACAGGTTTCAGAGTAGCCACCGTGTTAGTCTGTATCCGCAAAAAGAAAAGGAGGACTTGTGGCACTTTAGAGACTAACAAATTTTTTTGAGCATAAGCTTTCGTGAGCTACAGCTCACTTCATCGGATGCATTCAGTGGAAAATACAGTGGGGAGATTTATATACACAGAGAACGTAAAACAATGGGTGTTACCATACAAACTGTAATGAGAGTGATCAGGTAAGGTTTGTCAACTGCTGGAAATGGCCCACCTTGATTATCACTACAAAAGGTTTTTCCACCCCACTCTCCTGCTGGTAATAGCTCATCTTACCTGATCACTCTCGTTACAATGTGTATGGTATCACCCATTGTTTCATGTTCTCTGTGTATATAAATCTCCCCACTGTATTTTCCACTGAATGCATCCGATGAAGTGAGCTGTAGCTCACGAAAGCTTATGCTCAAATAAATTTTTTAGTCTCTAAGGTGCCACAAGTCCTCCTTCTCCCCCTTAATGTCTTTCAATTCTACATAACATACAAGTTCTAACTAGAAAATCTATATACAAACTGTCTCTCCTGATCAAATGCAGTTACCTGTGGAACCAGCTGTAGATATCCAAACTAAGTCCATTCTAATAGTTTTAGACACTGTCTAAATGTTAATTTAGAGCTAATAGCAGAAAAGAAGCAAAGGATATTACTTTGTATTTATATTTTCCTATACACTGTGTTCATGGAATGAAAAGATACCAGAAGAGGATTTCATTAAATACCTCTTCTTCCTGAAAAGTTGGCAGAATGAGGATTCTGATGGATAAGTCACAGAAACAGGATTGAACTGAGTATTCAGATTGAAAAGATAAGTATAAAAGTGACCTAAACAGGGTGATTACCCAGGGACTGGGTGCACTCATTTAATGCAATCACCTTTGGTCTCAGAACCAGAATTCAAACTAATAATGAGCAAACAGCAGAAGGCCCTGAAACTGGAAAGTTTTTGATAAACCGCCTTCCCAGGCTTGGGCTGCTCTCCAGACTTTTTGATTTGTGCCCTTCTCTGTATGGAAGTACTTTCTATACACACATATGGAGGCCCCCTCAACGAAGTTCCTCCTCATTCCCACCTGTTCAACAGCCAGGCTTTTTACCCTCAATCACTTTCACCCAAGTCAAGGCCTACTGGCTTGTCTCTCTTCTATCTATTGTTGTCTTCTTCTTCTCACAGCTTCCCTTTTTATTCCTTTTTTCCATTCTCCCAAACCATTCTCCCTTCATGTACATCAAAATAGTTTTTCTGGAAAACAAATCAATAGATATTCCATAATCAAGTTGTGTTTTTCTAATTCAATGCAATGAATTTAATGCCACTGCCATATCCAAAGCCTTGTAAGGTGAAATCACCTCTTAACCCATAGAACAGGCAGTGAGCATGCAAGTTGCCCTCCTCAAACTATCTGGTCAATATGTCACAACCATGTCTCTTAGAATGAAGATTTAGTTAGTTTGTTAGTTGATCTCCCTGCTGAGATGGCAAACAAATTGCCATCCACAATTGCTGACAAATATACTCATAATTTTTTGATGTGGCTATTTGCCCAGTAGGCACTTAAATGAGACCACCAATTCATTGCACATAAGCCTCTGAACAGCTTCTGTGTGGTACAGCCTTTTTGTTACTATAGACTGGTCTGAATTGTAATTAATCTCTAAGTAGTGAAAAACTCACATAGCCTACTCCCATCATCATAGAAGGTTTAATTTCTAATAAATGATGAGTTAAAATGTAAATTCTCAATTGTAAATCTAGCAATAAACAATGTCATCTATATTGGTTGGCCTAGTAATCTAGCACTGACATGGCTCTTGAATGCAACTGGAACTTTATCCTTCTCTGCCCAGCTGTTAAGTGGTGGGAGCACCATGGAGGCTGCACTGTCAGCCCTAGCAGAAAGGATCACTTTGTGTTGTTCCACTAAAAACCCTCTGACCAGGGGATATTAAGGCCCAAATTCATCCCTGCACTAGTGTTGAGCCCATCACAGGGAGGCAAGACAGAGACAAAGTGCCCCCCTTAACCTGGTGCTGATGGGGACCAGTGTGTCCCCTGACACACAATGACTTCTATATCATCTGTGACTGTCAGGGAATAGCAATGGAAAGTCCTTGGACATAAACACATCCAACAGCATCCAAACGAAAGAGCCCCAGGAGGTTCAGGAACAGGAAAGGGAGGACCGCAGGGACACTTAGAGCCTGAAGAACTTCCTGGTGGAATAACGATACAGAGAAATTTCTGAAAGATTTTAACAGCACCAGTACTGAGACTATAGCTTCAGTCTGTCAGTCTTTGAATTCTAAGCTCTCCTATGTGGAGTTTACAATTATATTATCAATAAGTAATTATTAGCAAAGAGTGAATCTGAAAAGGTTTTGTTTGGAGCAGTATCCAAAAGTGTGGATACTTCTCTAAAGTATCTGATTTTTTAAAAAGACACGATAATAGAGGCTCAACTTAAATGTATACCCCAAATTAAAAAATACAGTAAGAGAACCAAAAAAGTGCCACCGTGGCTAAACAACAAAGTAAGAGGAGCAGAGAGAGGCAAAAAGGCATCCTTTAAAAAGTAGAAGTTAAATCCTAGTGAGGAAAATAGAAAGGAGCATAAACTCTGGCAAGTGAAGTGTAAAAATATAATTAGGAAGGCCAAAAAAGAATTTGAAGAACACCTAGCCAAAGACTCAAAAAGTAATAGCAAAAAAAAATTTACGTACATCAGAAGCAGGAAGCTTGCTAAATGACCACTGGGGCCGCTGGACGATTGAGATGCTAAAGGAGCACTCAAGGACGATAAGGCCATTGCGGACAAACTAAATTAATTCTTTGCGTCGGTCTTTACGGTTGAGGATGTGAGGGAGATTCCCAAACCAGAGCCATTCTTTTTAGGTGACAAATCTGAGGAACCGTCCCAAATTGAGGTGTTATTAAAGGAGGTTTTGGAACAAATTGATAAATTAAACAGTAATAAGTCGCCAGGACCAGATGGTATCCGCATTCTGAACGAACTCAAATGTGAAATTCTAGAACTACTAACTATGATTTGTAACCTATCATTTAAATCAGCCTCTGTATCAGATGACTGGAGGATAGCTAATGTGACACCAGTTTTAAAAAGGGCCCCAGAGGTGATCCCGGCAATTACAGGCCAGTAAGCCTGACTTCAATACCAGGCAAACTGGTTGAAACTATAGTCAAGAACAGAATTGTCAGACACATAGATGAACATAATTTGTTGGGGAAGAGTCAACATGGTTTTTGTAAAGGGAAATCATGCCTCACCAATCTACTAGACTTCTTTGGGGGAGTCAACAAGCATGTGGACACGGGGGATATAGTGTACTTAGATTTTCAGAAAGCCTTTGACAAGGTCCCTAACCAAAGGCTCTTAAGCAAAGTAAGCTGTCATGAGATAAGAGGGAAGGTCCTCTCATGGATTGGTAACTAGTTAAAAGATAGGAAACAAAGGGTAGGAATAAATGGTCAGTTTTCAGAATGGAGAGAGGTAAATAGTGGTGTCCCCCAGGGGTCTGTACTGGGACCAGTCCTATTCAATATACTTATAAATAAGACTATGATTTAATCACGGGTATTTTTAGTAAAAGTCATGGACAGGTCACGGGCAAGAAACAAAAAATCACGCCCGTGACCTGTCCATGACTTATATACCATAAATACCCCTGATTGAATATTGGAGGGGAAGTCTGAGGGGGCCACGGCAGCAGCTGCGGGGATGGAACCCGGGAGGGCCTGTGGCACCAGCTGCTGATGGGGGGAGGGGAAGCCCTGGGGGCCCGCTACTGCTCCGGCTGCCGCCAGGGGAAAGGGAAAGCCCAGGAGGCCCCACTGCTGCTCCGGCTGCTTCTGGGAGATGGGGGAAGCCCCGAGGGGCAGGTACTGCTTCAGCCGCCCCAGGACCACTGCCGGGAGCCACCGAGCTGCAGCTGCTCCCACTGTCCCCGGGTCCACCATTCAGGGAGTGCCCTAGGTCAGCCTCATAGGCCGCTGCTCGGGTGGTCCCTGAGGCCAGCTGCCCAGGGTCGCCAGAGCAGCAGCTGGTGTGACTGGCCCCAGGCTGCTCCAACAGTGGCCAGTGTAGCTGTCCCCAGCGCCACATGGAGCAGCTGGTCCCGGGGCAGCGCTGGGGTCAGCCACACTGACTACTGCAGAAGTCACGGAGGTCACAGGAAATCACGGAATCTGTGACTTCCTGTGACCTCCGCGACAGACACAGAGCCCTCTTCATAAATGATCTGGAAAAAGGGGTAAACAGTGAGGTGGCAAAATTTGCAGCTGATACAAAACTACTCAAGTAGTTAAGTCCCAGGCAGACTGCGATGAGCTACAGAGGGATCTCACAAAACTGGGTGACTGGGCAACAAAATGGCAGATGAAATTCAATGTTGATAAATGCAAAGTAATGCACATTGGAAAACATAATCTCAACTATACATATACAATGATGGGGTCTAATTTAGCTGTTACCACTCATGAAAGAGATCTTGGAATCACTGTGGATAGTTCTCTGAAAACATCCACTCAATGTGCAGTGGCAGTCAAAAAAATCTAACAGAATGTTGGGAATCATTAAGAAAGGGATAGATAATAGGACAGAAAATATCATATTGACTGTATATAATCATAGAATATCAGGGTTGGAAGGGACCTCAGGAGGTCATCTAGTCCAACCCCCTGCTCAAAAGCAGGACCCATACCCAATTAAATCATCCCAGCCACGGCTTTGTCAAGCCTGACCTTAAAAACTTCTAAGGAAGGAGATTCCACCACCTCCCTAGGCAACGCATTCCAGTGTTTCACCACCCTCCTAGTGAAAAAGTTTTTCCTAATATCCAACCTAAACCTCCCCCACTGCAACTTGAGACCATTACTCCTTGTCCTGTCCTCTTCCACCACTGAGAATAGTCTAGAACCATCCTCCCTGGAACTACCTCTCAGGTAGTTGAAAGCAGCTATCAAATCCCCCCTCATTCTTCTCTTCTGCAGACTAAACAATCCCAGTTCCTTCAGCCTCTCCTCATAACTCATGTGTTTCAGACCCCTAATCATTTTTGTTGCCCTTCGCTGGACTCTCTCCAATTTATCCACATCCTTCTTGTAGTGTGGGGCCCAAAACTGGACACAGTACTCCAGATGAGGCCTCACCAATGTCAAATAGAGGGGGACGATCACGTCCCTCGATCTGCTGGCAATGCCCCTACTTACACATCCCAAAATGCCATTGGCCTTCTTGGCAACAAGGGCACACTGCTGGCTCATATCCAGCTTCTCGTCCATTGTCACCCCAGGTCCTTTTCCGCAGAACTGCTGCCTAGCCATTTGGTCCCTAGTCTGTAACTGTGCGTTGGGTTCTTCCGTCCTAAGTGCAGGACCCTGCACTTATCCTTATTGAACCTCATCAGATTTCTTTTGGCCCAATCCTCCAATTTGTCTAGGTCCCTCTGTATCCTATCCCTGCCTTCCAGCGTATCTACCACTCCTCCCAGTTTAGTATCATCTTCAAATTTGCTGAGAGTGGAATCCACACCATCCTCCAGATCATTTATGAAGATATTGAACAAAACCGGCCCCAGAACCGACCCCTGGGGCACTCCACTTGACACCGGCTGCCAACTAGACATGGAGCCATTGATCACTACCCGTTGAGCCCGACAATCTAGCCAACTTTCTACCCACCTTATAGTGCATTCATCCAGCCCATACTTCTTTAACTTGCTGACAAGAATACTGTGGGAGACCGTGTCAAAAGCTTTGCTAAAGTCAAGATACAATACATCCACTGCTTTCCCTTCATCCACAGAACCTTCCCTTCATCATAGAAGGCAATTAGATTAGTCAGGCATGACCTTCCCTTGGTGAATCCATGCTGACTGTTCCTGATCACTTTCCTCTCATGTAAGTGCTTCAGGATTGATTCTTTGAGGACCTGCTCCATGATTTTTCCGGGGACTGAAGTGAGGCTTACTGGCCTGTAGTTCCCAGGATCCTCCTTCTTCCCTTTTTTAAAGATTGGCACTATATTAGCCTTTTTCCAGTCATCCAGGACTTCCCCCGTTCGCCACGAGTTTTCAAAGATAATGGCCAATGGCTCTGCAATCACAGCCGCCAGTTCCTTTAGCACTCTTGGATGCAACTCATCCGGCCCCATGGACTTGCGCACGTCCAGTTTTTCTAAATAGTCCCTAACCACCTCTTTCTCCACAGAGGGCTGGCCATCTATTCCCCATGTTGTGATGCCCAGCACAGCAGTCTGGGAGCTGACCTTGTTCGTGAAGACGGAGGCAAAAAAAGCATAAGTCCATGGTACGCCCACATTTTGAATACTATGTGCAGATGTAGTCACCCCATCTCAGAAAAGATATACTAGAATTGGAAAAGTTTCAGAAAAGGGCAACAAAAATGATTAGGGGTTTGGAACAGCTTCTGTATGAGGAGAGATTAATAAGATTGGGACTTTTCAGTTTGGAAAAGAGCCAGCTGAGGGGGGATATAACAGAGGCCTATGAAATCATGACTGGTGTGGAGAAAGTAAATAAGGAAGTGTTATTTACTCCTTCTCATAATGCAAGAATTAAGGATCACCCAATGAAATTAATAGGCAGCAGGTTTAAAACAAACAAAAGAAAGTATTTCTTCACACAGTGCACAGTCAATTTGTGGAACCCTTTGCCAGAGGATGTTGTGAAGGCCAAGACTATAACAGGACTAAAATAAGAACTAGAGAAATTCATGGAGGATAGGTCCATTAATGGCTATTTGCCAGGATGGGCAGGGATGTTGTTATTAGACCCTCTGTTTGCCAGAAGCTAGGAATGGGTGACAGGGGATGGATCACTTGGTGATTACCTGTTCTTTTCATTCCCTCTGGGGCATCTGGAACTGGCCACTGTTGGAAGACAGGATACTAGGCTAGATGGACCTTTGGTCTGACCCAGTATAGCCATTCTCATGTTCTTAATCTCTTGGGTCTGTGGAAATAGGCTGGAAGCAGGTGTCACATTAGATATCTGGAATGTCCTGCTTCCATTGGCATTGGAATCACCACAAGAACTTGGGGATACTACAGAATTTCCAAAACCAGTAAGTGTAAGGAAACATGTGGGTTTAGGGTGAAGTTTGGGGGCATTCTTGTTTTTATCTGAACCAGTTCAGCTTCCCCCTATGTATCCATGAGATACAAAAATTTGTTCAAGGATAAATCCTGTAATGCAAAGTTACAGACGAGGAAGACATTTTTCTAAGGTAAAATCCATTTTTTTAACTTTTAAGGAACTACACAGAGAAGGCTTTAAAAACATACCATTGGTCAGTTTCTGCTACTCTTCTGTATTCTTACCTGCAACAAAAGACGGAGCCTGATTTTTAAAAATGGCATCCATTTTTGCAGGCTACCGACAGTTCAAGTAGTTAGAAATCTAAATCCAACATTCATTTTTCCTGCAAAACATACAGACCCTTTCAAAACATTGCCCTTCTATTTTCAATAATTGCTTAGAACTGATTTTATATCATAGCTTCCCTTAACTTCCATAACAGGGGTCTGATTCATGCACGTTTCAGTTATAATCCAACATCACTTATTTGAAACTGTTTTTGCTTACCCCCGATAGCCAATCTTACAAGATCTGAGAAGTTCCAAAAAGCTGTACCAGACCAGCTTGTCTGGGTATTTAGGAGTCATGATAGGATACTAGTATTTGGCAACTAAATCAGCAATATATTTTTGCATTGCACACTACCATCATATTCCCAAAACTGATGGATTTCACGTTCTTGTAAATGGCCTTATTTTGCTTAGGTGGCAAAAGAGGAATGTGTATATGCAGTTTGCAAGATAGATGTAATCTGTGCATTTTCATAACGTTCTCATGCTTTGATACTGATGGTTGTAGTATGTTTACATGCAGTATGTCATTCAGCCACCAGAGGTCATCTTTAAAAAATTACTCCCTGTTGGCCTGATTGTTCCCATTGAAGTCAGTGAGAGTTTTTCCATTGATTTCAATGGGAACAGTTAGAACAAGGGTTTTCAAACTGGGGGTCGCGAGGTTATTACATGGGGAGTCACGAGCTGTCAGCCTCCACTCCAAACCCCACTTTGCCTCCAGCATTTATAATGGTGTTAAATATATTTTAAAAGTGTTTTTAATTTATAAGGGAGGTCGCATTCAGAGGCTTACTCTGTGAAAGGGAAGGAGGACTTGTGGCACCTTAGAGACTAACGAATTTATATGAGCATAAGCTTCCGTGAGCTACAGCTCACTTCATCAGATGCATGCTGTGTAAAATACAGTGAGCCCGTTGCCAACTGTGTCCACATATCTATTCGGGGACACCATCATAGGGCCTAATCACATCAGCCACACTATCAGAGGCTCGTTCACCTGCACATCCACCAATGTGATATATGCCGTCATGTGCCAGCAATGCCCCTCTGCCATGTTCATTGGCCAAACTGGACAGTCTCTACGTAAAAGAATAAATGGACACAAATCAGATGTCAAGAATTATAACATTCAAAAACCAGTCGGAGAACACTTCAATTTCTTTGGTCACTCGATTACAGACCTAAAAGTGACAATTCTTCAACAAAAAAACTTCAAAAACAGACTCCACAAGAGCCTGCTGAATTGGAATTAATTTGCAAACTGGATACAATTAACTTAGGCTTGAATAGAGACTGGGAGTGGGTGGGTCATTACACAAAGTAAAACTATTTCCCCATGTTTACTCCCCCCCCCCCACACACACAGTGTTCCTCAGACATTCTTGTCAACTGCTGGAAATGGCCCACCTTGATTATGACTACAAAAGGTCCCCCTCCTCCCCCCGCTTTCCTGCTGGTAATAGCTCACCTTACCTGATCACTGTCCTTACAATGTGTATGGTAAAATCCATTGTTTCACGTTCTCTGTGTATATAAATCTCCTCACTGTATTTTCCACTGAATGCATCTGATGACGTGAGCTGTAGCTCAAAAAAGCTTATGCTCAAATAAATTGGTTAGTCTCTAAGGTGCCACAAGTCCTCCTTTTCTTTTTGGGGATACAGACTAACACAGCTGCTACTCTGAAATCTGTGAAAGGGGTCACCAATACAAAAGTTTGAGAACCAGTGAATTAGAACAATGCTGAACACCTTTGAAAAGCCTACCCTAGAGCTCTCTGTGTGCTGTATAGATTTCTAAGCAGGTGGATGCTTCCTGGTCAAAAAGAGATACAACGCTGGAACTCAAGCTGTGTGGACATCTGTTTGTGTCTACGATGGGTAGTTTTCTTTAACAAATACCTTCTGTTTAAGATGGACCAGGAATCCTTGTATCAGGACAGTGGTGCTGCTCCCTTGGAAAAATAATATTAGGTCTGATTCTGTTTTTATTGAAGTCAGTGCAAAGCTACCATCAATTTCAGTGTGTGGAGGAGTAGGTCTATATTGAGCAGTACTCCTGAAAATAGAATAAGAGACTGATTTATATAGTGAAAGGTAACTGACTGGCTCCTGTGGTCAATCTTATGTTGACTAGAAGGGTCCTTTGGCTAGAAACCCACAGTAGTACTGACCTTGACCTCCAGCATGACTATCATATGTGTGATTCTGTGTTCAATTTGACTTCTCGCAGAGGTGAGGGAGTGTTTCTGCAAAACACCTGCTCTACAGTCCTTTCTGTCTATCAAGTTCTGTCTCCTCTGCATGGTCGCAGCTACTAGTCCCCTGCCTGCTGAATGCTGTTATGTGTGGCTCTAGTGTCAGGACCTGCCCTTTTATGGAGTTGAAGCTTACCTAAAACCCAGCTGGCAATGCAATGCAAACTATTTCCTGCTGCAATCATTGCTATTTAGCTATACATGACTTGGCTGAGGCCAAGATTTTCAAAAATGGGTGCTTTAAGTTAGGCTTCTAAATCCATATTTAGGCACCAAATCAAGTGGCCTGATTTTCAAAAGTGCTGCTGAGCACCTGGTAGCTCCCATTGTCTTTAAGCAACCTTTTTGCCAGCTAGTCTAGTCTTTGGAGTAACTCAGAGAAGTTTCAGAGAAATGCTACATTTCTATGGCCCCAAGGGGCCCTCCTTGCAACTGAGGACAGTGAGAGCACAGTGATGCTCTAGCCACACCCTCTCTCTCCCCTCTGGTAAAAGCTGTGTAGTGTAGACTGAGCGCTACATGGGCTCCACACATGCACCAGGGGATTCTCCAGATATCCTATTAAAACAGCATCCTGGCTGTTTTGCACCACTGGAGCAGACTTTAGGTTAAATGCTGCTCTCCCAGTTCCATCAGCGATTTCAGTGGAGTTAATCCAGCCTTATACCAGTGTAAGAGAGAGCAGCATTAGACCCGCAGTATTGGCCTTAGCACCTAGATTTTGTAAAATATTTGATCAACATTTTTGTGATTTAATAGAGACTTAGAAATTTTTGTTCATAGAAGAGCAAAATTAGATAAAAAAGGGGAAATACATACAGTAGTATGGTTATATATTCATCTGAAAAATACCTCTGAAAGGGCTCAGATGATATATGCTGGGCTAACATACTGTGTTGTTCGGATGAGGAAACATGTTCATTAAAGTGTAACTTACAGAAACATATGTCTTATATATTTTGGTTATATTCCTGGATGTAAATAAGAGCATGCAAAGTTTTAGTTTATCAGTAGCATTAAATAGGCAAGTTAACATATGAGAAAAGTTATATGCATTTTAGGAGGAAAGTTCACCAACTGATCCTTTTGGTAGAGGAGTAAACATAGGTTGGCATGCTAAGACATCATAATTACATGCTAAATAATCATACTGGAAGTTTTCTGCTACATCTAACCCAGTTATTAAATCTTTTTAGAAGGCCTGTGAGCTAAAATTGTTCTAAGTGGCAACCAACCCAGTGGTGCAGCACCAAAACAAAGTTCTGTCATGTGCAAGACCCTGGTTCAAAGACAGGAAAAGTATCATAGGCTTTAGGCTAGTAAAGGCTAGACATGGTGATTCAGTTCTCTGGGAGAAGACAGTGAGCAGTTCCAAGTGCCCAGCCTAAATGTGGTGCTCCTAGATGGAGAGTCCACCACAGATTGAACCCTGCCCTACTGGCCACAGAGAAAGGATATTAAATACATATCAGTGGGGAGGAAGAGACATGAAAATGTGGAGGAAAAATGTGCAGTAAAATCTTTCCTGCATGCTAATTGTAACTTTGGCATTCTCTAAAGGATACGTGACTAAAAACACAAACCAGTGGTACAAATTTGCAAATGATTCAGCTAACTCATATAATTGTTATCAGAACCTTGAAAAGACAGCAACCAAGGGTCGTTTGCTCTCTGGACAGAACTGGTATAATAGTACACATGGAAATGTTTTAAACTATCATCGAATCTCTGAAATGTGGAGCTGGAAAGGACCTTGAGAGGACATTGAGCCCAGCCCCCTGTACTGAAGCAGAATCAAGTAAACCTAGACCATCCCTGACAAGTGTTTGTCCAACCTGTTCTTAAAAACCTCCAATGATAGGAATTCCACTACATCCCTTTGAAGCCTATTCCAGAACTTAACTAACCTTATAGTTAGAAAAGTTTTCCTAGTATCAAACCTAAATCCCCCTTGATACAGAACAATTGATCACCATCCTCTTTGTAACAGCCCTTAACATATTTGAAGACTGTTATCAAGTCCCCCCTCAGTCTTTTTTTCTGAAGACTAAACATGCCCAGTTTTTTTAACATTTCCTCAGAGGTGAGGTTTTCTAAACTTTTTTTAATTTTTGTTGCTCTGCTCTGGCATGTCTCCAATTTGTCCACATCTTTCCTAAAGTGCGCTGCCCAGAACTGGACACAGTACTCCATCCAGAGCCGTCCCGTCCATAGGATGGGGCAACCACCCAGGGCCCCACGCTTTGGGGGGGGGGAGGCGTGCTTCAGGGGGACATGGCATCCAGGACAGCCTGGGGGAATAGCGGGGGGCCTTGTGCCGGCAGCAGCAAGCACCCTGGCCCCAGCCTCGCTCAGGGGAGGGGGCGGAAGCCAGAAAGAGGAGGGGTGGGAGCTTGAAGGAAGGAGTGGAATGGGGGCAGGATGGAGCAGGGGCAGGAAGAGGTGAGGCGGGGGCTTGGGGTGGAGTGGGGGCAGATGAGGGGGTAGTCCCGGGCCCCGCACCCTCTTAGGGACAGCCCTGACTCCAGCTGAGGCCTCACCAGAGAGGGAAAATTGCTTCCATGTCTTAGAAATTACATTCCTATTAATATAGAATATCAGGGTTGGAAGGGACCTCAGGAAGTCATCTAGTCCAACCCCCTGCTCAAAGCAGGACCAATCCCCAATTTTTGCCCCATATCCCTAAAGGGCCCCCTCAAGGAGAGAACTTACAACCCTGGGTTTAGCAGGCAAATGCTCAAGCCACTGAGAGCTTCCCCCAGGCCAATCTCACCTTTTTTTTGCAACTGCATCACATTGTTGGCTCATGTTCCATTTTTCATCCACCATCAGATTCTTTTCAACAGTACTACCACTTAGTCAGTTATTCCCCAGTCTGTAGTTGTTCATTTGATTTTTCCTTAGTAGGTGAAGTACTTTGCACTTGTCTTTATTGAATTTCATCTTGTCTAAATCAAAACAGTTCTCCAATTTGTCAAGGTTGTTTTGAATTCTTTGATCTACTATTTTCAAGCAAGAATTAAAAGTAAAATGCAAGCATCACACTTGTGATACAGAGGGCCATATTTAGGCTGCATTTACACTAAAGCAACTTTATTAGCTTGAATTATGTCCCTCTGCATTTACAGCACTGTAAATTAGATTAGACTCTAGCCTGGAATGTGATGCAAATAATTAGTTTCCCCTAAGAAATTGGAATCTTTTGATATCCAATACATTCAAATAAGTGCAAAATTTTGTAAGCCATATCATGCCATCAAAATTAAAGCACTATTTCCCTCCTCAGAATCAATGGGGAATTCTGCTTAAAATTTATGGTTTAAATGATCCAGTAATTTTGTTTTACTATGGTTTTCACAAATATTCTAATCATGTAAGCGAAAGGTCTATAAAACATCTGTTTCCAAGGCTATAGAACTGACAGGAACACTTACACTAAACTACTTACAGTATAACAGGTTCCAGGGTCTTTACTGTTGAAAGAACGGATGATGAGCAAATATGAAGCTAATTTTAGTTATTGTCCTTTATTCATCTTAGATCTGCACTGGATTTTCTGCATCTTGGAGAACAGTAGAAGTACCTCCTCTCCCTTTAATGCTATTACATCTAGTCCTGGGAATTTCCATAGGAGTAGCACAGAGATCTTCATCAGAAACATTACAGAAAACTACAATAAAAACACTAATGAAAAACTCTATCTGACCCTGAAGTTGTCTGCAGTAACAGAGAAATCCTGGATTCCAGCAACTCCCTATCAATACTTCAGTACCACAGAAGAGGTAAGGCAGACAAGTTAATTGGAATATACTGGGCCTGGTTTTCAGTCATTCCGTATCTGTATCAAATGCATTGACAAGAAGCTTGAAAATGCCAGGGGACATATTCAGAGTAAGTGCAGTCCAGCTGAGCGGGCAGAGGACAGGGTGCTATTTCTGATTCTCCAGTTGGCATGCTGTGTGAGCTGTGGTTCCATCTCTATTGAAAAGAAAAGTGCTATTCCAACCTTATGAGCCTGATTTTCAGCTGTTTTGCAGGTGCAAGTAATCCTATGTGCAATTTAGGTAGTTGAGTTAAATACATGGTTTTCAGGTATACGCGGGTGATGTCTGAATGACTTAAATAATTGTGAGCTAGATTCAGCCTGGCTCTTATGTCGGGGATATGCAGTGTGGAGATGGTGTAAAGAACTTTTTCACTGCCACCTTGCGTAAGTGTTAGGCAAAAGTACAAGCCCTGTACTCAGGGAACCACAGAGGTTGCTCTTTCCTTGCTTCACTTAGGGCCCACTCACCCACAGGGGGAGAGCAGAGATGGGAAGGAGGCAGACTTTTTATGCATAGGCCAGAAAAACCAGCAAAGAGTACTAAGTTTCACCCTGTAAAAGGATGTAGCAGTGCACATGCGGACTCTATAGGATGCCTTCCACCCTTCCCTCTGTGTGCATCTCTGCAAGGTACAGTCAAGTACTGTAAGAGAAAAACACAGTGTGTGGATGCAAAAACACAGATCATCTGTAAAAATCTGGCTATGTGCAGGCAGTAAGGTTTAAAGAATGTGATATGTAATTTGTTATATCACTGCTACAGATATACTGATGTTTCAAATCCCTTCAATTCCATGTTGCTTCTATTGCCATGGGATATTTTCTGTGCTAAAAGGTTGGAATGGGCAAATAAAAGTGTTTAGTCATTACTTTAGGTGACAGCATTACTTTGGATGAGACTGGGAAATGTGCTTTGTATCTGCCCAGTTTTGTATGTATTCCAGTAGAACTTACTACCATGCAGCTGTTTGGAGTGCTCTATAACAGTTTTCTGTTTATTCAATGGTCTTCACTGTAAAGGTGAAATTCACCCTGATTCAGTGGGCCTGCCCAAGGATGTCAGCACCACCTAGGCTTTGCTGGGGGTGGGGGCATGGGGGGGAATGGATGGACTGTGGATGGAGAGGCCTCGAAGCGAGGCCTCTACATCCCTGGTTTGCCACAAAGAGCATCTCTGCACCCATTCTGCATAAGCTGGTGTGGAGGGCAGCGCGGGAGGTAGACGGGGGAGCAATGTGAGCCAGGACTATGCAGATCCAGAATCCAAACACACACAAAACGTGTAGAGAGGCTGTAGCTGCTATCCCAGCATATAGGCTGGAGCAACTGCAGCAAGAGGTAAAGTTGCTGCACTGCAACCCCGCAGTCTGGTGCTGAGCTGAGGGAGGATTTTGCACCCAGGTATGATTTGATTTTTCAGGTTTCATGCAAGTGAATTAGATGTACATTATACATCAAGCTAGCTGTCTCACACACACCATTAAGGTACATGCACTCCAACTAGAACGCTAAGGGCCTACTGGTAACTTCACTCTGAATCGAAATATTACACAAAATCTTTTGTTGTTAATAGCAAACTTACACTCTGCCTCCCCACACTGCCACAAAGTACCCCCATCAAAGTTTTAGAAAAATCAGGCTACACCATGATCTAGTGAACTAGGAATTCCTAAATTCTAGTCCTGGTTTTGTCAATGATTCACATCAGTGGACTTCAGCAAATCACATAGGTCAAATTTTTCAAGCCTAGAGGCCTAAAGTGAAGCACTTAAATCCATATTAAGCATTTACATAAAAGTGATCTAATTTTTGGAGGTATTGAGCACCTGCAGCTCCCAGCTACATCAAGCCACTTTAATTTAGGTGCTTCGCTTTAGACATACAAGTTTAACATTTTTGGCCTTAAACTGCTGGTCTTTCAGTTTCCCTGTCTGTAAAATGGGGTTAAAACATTTATTTGTCCACTTGCCATGGGTGTTTAAAGGATTGTATAATGTTTGTACAATGCTTTGAAAATAGAAAAAGCTATATAAGTACGTAATATCATTGTTAGGAACACAATGATGTCTGTGAACAGTACCAACACAGGCCAGTCTCCATAGCTTACAGAATAAAAGCCTTGACGTTGTTTGCCTGTGAACAAACCCATTTTGGGGGGACAATGGCGGCACTTGAATCAAACAAAATGTTTAGTTTAGAGCAGCTCTGGGTTGCAAGTAAATCTGCAGCTTGTACTTTCAAAGCTGTGACAAAAGCTATGCAAAGCCCATTTCCTTCTGATTAAAAAAAGAGAGAGAGCACAGTTGGTGTTTAAAAAAAAAGAAAAAAAAAAGCCAGGAAACCTTGGGAAAGTGTCTGAAAAAGACTGGAGCCTGCTATTAGACACACATCCGGGCACTCCCAAAACTCACTTCCAGCTTTTTTAAAAAAAAATAAAATTCTTGGCTGAGCAGACTGATTCAGTAACTGCTAAGGGCCATGCTTACTGATTTACTAAGAGTGTGTCTGTTCAGTACCAACTTAGAATTAATTCTTTGGTATTATGCTGTTTATTCTGTTAAAATATAATACCATCAGTGGCCTATCCTATCCCTTATTCCAGTGTTGGGATAGACATCTCTGGCAATCCTTACCCTTGAGTGTCACTGTCCTCTGCAATATACAGAAGGATTCCTGGAAGTTCACACATCTATACTTATTTTCCAATGAAAATACAGGAAGGGTGAGACTTTTAAAGCCTTTTCAATTGCAGGGGTAACAATCAATCAGTCAATCAATAAAAAAAGAACTGCTTCTCAATTTAAGGACAACACAGAAAAAGCAGCAGCATCCTCTTACTTGTGAATCTCCCAGGATGAAATTTTGAAATTTGGCTCTCTTTTGCCATAGAGCACAATACAACTGAATTATTCTGGTTGGAAACAACCTCTTCAGGAGAATTCAGTCCTTTTAGGTAAAATTCAACATTTGGTTGAAGCTCTGAAACTTCTCCTGATTTCATTAAGACCAATTGGTAAAGAAAAGGGCAATGGGTTGATTGTCTAGAAACGTACCTGCAAATTTGATCAAAAAAAGTTTGCCATGTTCCTCAAACACAGATTTTTCTTCTTTCATTCCAAATGTATATTTAGTTTATGTATTTTTAAAAAGAAAAGGAGTACTTGTGGCACCTTAGAGACTAACCAATTTATTTGAGCATAAGCTTTCGTGAGCTACAGCTCACTTCATCGGATGCATTCAGTGGAAAATACGGTGAGGAAATTTATATACACACAGAACATGAAAAAATGGGTGTTTATCATGCACGCTGTATGGAGAGTGATTACTTAAGATAAGCTATTACCAGCAGGAGGGGGGGGAGAGAAAACCTTTTGTAGTGATAATCAAGGTGGGCCATTTCCAGCAGTTAACAAGAACGTCTGAGGAACAGTGGGGGGGGGGGGAATAAACAAGGGGAAATAGTTTTACTTTGTGTAATGACTCAACCACTCCCAGTCTCTATTCAAGCCTAAGTTAATTGTATCCAATTTGCAAATTAATTCCAATTCAGCAGTCTCTGTTTTTGAAGTCTTTTTGTTGAAGAATAGCCACTTTTAGGTCAGAAATCGAGTGACACTAAACTGGGAGGAGTGGTAGATATGCTGGAGGGTAGGGATAGGATACAGAGGGACCTAGACAAATTGGAGGATTGGGCCAAAAGAAATCTGATGAGGTTCAACAAGGACAAGTGCAGAGTCCTGCACTTAGGACGGAAGAATCCAATGCACCGCTACAGACTAGGGACCAAATGGCTCGGCAGCAGTTCTGCAGAAAAGGACCTAGGGGTGACAGTGGACAAAAAGTTGGATATGAGTCAACAGTGTGCCCTTGTTGCTGAAAAGGCCAATGGCATTTTGGGATGTATAAATAGGGGCATAGCCAGCAGATCGAGGGACGTGATCGTTCCCCTCTATTCGATGTTGGTGAGGCCTCATCTGGAGTACTGTTTCCAGTTTTGAGCCCCACACTACAAGAAGGATGTGGAAAAATTGGAAAGAGTCCAGCGGAGGGCAATAAAAATGATTAGGGGACTGGAACACATGACTTATGAGGAGAGGCTGAGGGAACTGGGGATGTTTAGTCTTCAGAAGAGAAGAATGAGGGGGGATTTGATAGCTGCTTTCAACTACCTGAAAGGGGGTTCCAAAGAGGATGGCTCTAGACTGTTCTCAGTGGTAGCAGATGACAGAACAAGGAGTAATGGTCTCAAGTTGCAGTGGGGAAGATTTAGGTTGGATATTAGGAAAAACTTTTTCACTATGAGGGTGGTGAAACACTGGAATGTTTTCAGTGGAATCTCCTTCCCTAGAAGTTTTTAAGATCAGGTTTGACAAAGCCCTGGCTGGGATGATTTAGTCGGGGATCGGTCCTGCTTTGAGCAGGGGGTTGGACTAGATGACCTCTTGAGGTCGCTTCCAACCCTGATATTCTATGATTCTATGACCAGAGAGATTGAAGTGTTCTCCGACTGGTTTATGAATGTTATAATTCTTGACGTCGGATTTGTGTCCATGTATTCTTTTACGTAAAGACTGTCCAGTTTGACCAATGTAATAAACCAATAATCCCCTCTGCCATGTACATTGGTCAAACTGGACAGTCTCTACATAAAAGAATACATGGACACAAATCCGACGTCAAGAATTATAACATTCATAAACCAGTCGGAGAACACTTCAATCTCTCTGGTCACTCGATTTCTGACCTAAAAGTGGCTATTCTTCAACAAAAAGACTTCAAAAACAGACTCCAACGAGAGACTGCTGAATTGGAATTAATTTGCAAATTGGATACAATTAACTTAGGCTTGAATAGAGACTGGGAGTGGTTGAGTCATTACACAAAGTAAAACTATTTCCCCTTGTTTATTGCCCCACCCCACCACCACTGTTCCTCAGATGTTCTTATTAACTGCTGGAAATGGCCCACCTTGATTATCACTACAAAAGGTTTTCTCCCCCCCCCCCCCCCCGCTGGTAATAGCTCATCTTAAGTGATCACTCTCCTTATAGTGTGCATGATAAACACCCATTTTTTCATGTTCTGTGTGTATATAAATCTCCTCACTGTATTTTCCACTGAATGCATCCGTTGAAGTGAGCTGTAGCTCACGAAAGCTTATGCTCAAATAAATGGGTTAGTCTCTAAGGTGCCACAAGTACTCCTTTTCTTTTTGCGAATACAGACTAACACGGCTGCTTCTCTGAAACCTGTATTTTTAAAGTACATCTTTGCTATAATTTAAGATTCTGAACGTGGTGCATTTACAGAAGGATCTATGTGTGATCTACACAAGTTCAAAAAAAAAACCCAAACAAACAGGTGCTTTTAAACATGCACATGTTGAAATAGGGACCTATAGTTTTTTTCCAGATATGTTATGCTTATAGATCTCTGAAGGTGTGGTGACCATATTGATAATGTTTTGTCATTCTTGGAAGCACTATCACCTCACTGTTTCTAAAAATGATCTTGTAATATCAGAAAGTCTGAGTGGCTAGTGCAGCAACTGACATCACTCAACTTGAATGGATTTTAACAAGATACCGCTATCATTTCAGATCTACATTTATTTTGTTCTAACACACATGCCGTGTGTTACCTATCACACTACTGTTTATCACTTTAGAATAGCACTTTAGAATAGCAGAGACCATAATTTTGTACCGTTTTTGTACAGTGCCTAGCACCATAGGGTCCTGGTCAGTGACTGAGGTTCCTGGCACTACCATACTACAAATAATACATAAAAATAACACTAATCGTATCACTACAGCTTATGAATCACATAGTTGTGGTTACGGAAAATTTTTAGACATGTCACTGAAATTGATCCAGCATGATACCGTGTTTGGGTTGATGCTCAATTTATTGTTTATGTCCTTCATTTTGAGCCAGATTCTGCCACATTTGTTGCAGTGGGATGATGTGCAGAATAACGCGTTGATCGTAATACTGAGCTTTGCATCAGTGGACCCCTGCACACAGTCCCACTGAAATCCATGGAGCTTTGCACAGGTGTGGGAATCCACACTCAGAGAGTTCAGTGTGGGCTCAGAGACCAAGATACTATTCAGCATGAGTAAAACTGTTAGAAGCTTGGCCTTTTCACACTGTTGGATCTTGCTTATCAGACTGATCACTTATTTCTAACAATAGACAGAAATATCCAACAGCCCCCCCTTCCTCCAAGAGGGTTAACAAACAGCTATTTTTAACTCACAGCATTTTTTCATGTCAGTACCCACAGAAGAAAATGTAACAATGCTGCTGAAAAATGTGCTTAATTGTTGATCATGAAAGTTAAAACCCTTGTACATTATATAGTACTGAAAATGCAGAAATATAATATATCCTGTGTAAAGGGGGAAAAAAGCCTACTTTTCTTTTCTAGTGAACTCCAAATTTACCCAATCTGCTTCTATCTTATCTATCCTGATACTGAAGATGTGAAACAATTCTAGGTACAAAGAAAAGGAGTACTAGTGGCACCTTAGAGACTAACCAATTTATTTGAGCATAAATAAATTATGCTCAGATAAATTGGTTAGTCTCTAAGGTGCCACTAGTACTCCTTTTCTTTTTGTGAATACAGACTAAAAAGGCTACTACTCTGAAATTCTAGGTACCTTACCCCCCCCCCACCCCCTGTTTACTATGGCTTGAAATGTAGATGAAAGGAAATGGGAGTAAATAGGAGAAGTGGTGGGTTCTGCTGTTGCTTCTGCTTCTTTAGTGTATGACATTCATTTTCTTTGTTCCCTGAGAATCTGGAGACTTTCTTGCTTTCTGTGGTGTGTATTTTTAGTTTCAGAGCTATTCAGGAACTGGGAAGGAGATTGTTTCAACGACAAAAGTTGAGGGGGGGGGGAAGCGGAGATAACTTGACCCTCTTTGATGTACTGATTACTCCTCCATCCATGGAGTTGTGGAGAAATTAAATACCAGGGCATACAAAGCCTTGAACTCTTTTGTGTGTTTTTACAGGTAGAGATTAGACTGGTTTGAATATGCTAGAAAAACAACGAATGAGTATGTTGACTGCTGGTTATTTAATCTTGGGCACTGCTGAAATGACACTGTGGGGCACAGAGAGAATGAAGGAGGGGCTGAAAAACTTAGCCAGAAAGTTGCACTCTCCAGATGATGACTTTGCAGAGACACCCCCAGTCTCTAGACAGATGGGAAAGGAGGTTTGAACACAATCTGTGTAAAGCCCAGGTTGGCAAAGGAGAACGTGGGGGGGGGGGGGGCGGCTGGGAAAGTGAACTGGATGGGACCCGGGGTGAGGCAAGTGTGAAACGAGACGGTTTACATAAGAGATTCCGATGGGCGTGGGGAGGGGGAGAGAAGCTCAGGGCAATGAGCATCTGGTCGCTCCCGAGTCAGAAATAGCCCTGGGATAGGAGCGGAGCCCCGGGAGAAAGCAGATGAGGGAGGAAGATAGGAAGGAAGAGGGCTGGGGGAGAGGAAAGTGAAGGGGGAGAAGCGAGAGGCGCTGAGCCTAGCACCAGGAGGAAGGAGCGGAGGAAAGTGAAAGTCTTGGAGCAGGCTGAGGGGGGCACAGGGGGCAGCCCGGCCTGGGCGCCCTGCCGGCCGCAGACATTGGCTCCTGCCCCCCCTCCCCCTTGTGCCTCTGGAGAGGGACGCAAGGAAATTGCCTTTTGATTGCGGAAGTCGGCGGCCAGGGCTGAGGCAGAGTCAGCCGGGGTCAGCATGGCAGCGTGGGAAGTGCTGCGGCGAGCTGCCTCTTCCTCCTCCTCCCGGAGCCTGCAGCCGGCCGCGGGCAGCCCCTGCGCACCCCCTGCCCGAAGGAAACCTCAGGGAGCCCGGGGCCCCCCCTGAGCGCATGCGACAAGTGCCCTGCCCCGCAGAGGGCTGCCCCTCGCGCACCAGCCGGGGGGGGGGGAGGGGGGCTCGACCCAGGACCCATTTTTGGCAACTTCGCTTCTTTATCCCTCCCCACCCCACCCCCCCCACTACGAGGATTATTGCAAATAAAACACTGGTGGCAATGCTGCGCTCGGCAGCTGGGGTCTCCTTGTGGATGGCGCTGGCCCTCATCAAGGTGAGCTGCCAGGAGGGGGGAAGGGGCGCCAGGGGGAACCCGCAGTTCTCCCCCCCCCCATCATTTCATCTTCACTGAGTCCATCCCAGAGCAACTCACCTGCACCCCCCTTTCCTACTGCTCAGAGACTCCCCTCTGCCCCCTGCCACTCTCCCACCTCTCCCCCAGGTGAATTTCCATTGCTGCCTTCACCAGCAGCACCCTCCCCCCCCCCCCAGGGGCAGCGGGGGCAGTCTCCTTTTCTTGACTCACGTTGCAAGTCTCCCCACCTGGTGAGCGACCCCAATGGCCCCAAGACCGACTCAGGGAATAAGGTGAGTGCTGCAGAAGTCAAGGCATGTTGTGGCTAATCAGCGGTCTGTGTTGTCCTCTCCAGAAGGGCCATGGGGAGCCTGTGAAATGCGCCATCAACCTGACGGAGTGGAGGGTCTCCAGCCGGTCTGTCTATCTCAGATGGAGCAGTTTGGGGAATCTCTGCAACTTCACCCTGACGTGCAGCTCTGACAACGCCTCGCACACGGAGTGTCATCCCGTCCAGAAGACTAACGAGTCCTACGAATGCAGCTACAATGGCTTAGAAGCAGGGACTTTGTATCATCTCAGGATTTTCTCTCTCTCGGACACAGAAACGAGGAACATCTCCTTGCAAACAGGTAAGGGCGACAGGTGCAGAAGTGCTGCAAACTTTTCTTTTTTTGGCAGCGTAGGAAAGGGGGCTTGGGGCGGTTTGTTCCCCCCACAATCTTATTTCGAGGCTGATTTTCCTGACCTTGCTTTGATGATGGAAAATAGAAGGCAGGTGATGTCCCAAAGGATTATTGACTCTGTTTCCAAAGGCACTTTAAATCTATATCGTTTGCAGCAGGCTGGCTGTAGAATTCCCATACTTTAACTCCTTCCCAGTTGCTCTCAGTAAGTGCTGCTGAAAAGTAGCACTCTGGGCTTGAAGGGAGATTTTACTGTGAATAGTCTAGATCTGTTTAAAGGGTTTATTTTGTTAAAAAATAGACTTCAAACGATTATAATACAAAACAGAAGATCTATTTTGAAATAGCAGCATAAAATATGCTTTGTGCTCTTCAAAGACGTTACAGATTCTCCGTTCATAGCATATTTGCTTGCATTTAAAACACAACTATTCCATTATAAACTAACTGAACCTATCAAGAGTGCATAACTGACTGTTTTACTCTGCATAACTTTACTGGAAATAAGTTTGACCAATTTCAGCCCGTGAAAGCTGACAGGTAGCTGTTCAAAGCTAATACTTTTTCCTAAAATAAAACTGCTTGTGATTATAGTTAAAATAAAAATGTGTGTACAACATTTCCTACAAATACAAATCATGGGCATACATGTGGTATTACATAAAGACCAGTTGTTTTCAATAGGTTTATTGTATTGGAAACATAATTGGCTATAAATATACTAAAATATTTTCTATCCATATTCTGCAAATTGCAGTGTCATTGGTTTCCTATGTAGGAACAATTTATAGCTTTAAAACAAAGAACTGCACCAAACTATTGACTTCAGTGGGAGAAATATTGGACCCTTTCTTACATATACTGATGTTTTAATTTCATATAGTTCTTTTTTTAAAAAGCTGCTGAAATATAATATTTGACAGCCTTCTGCTAGTTGGTAATACAGGACCGCAAACCTGAGTTGTTAAAGTATAAAAGCCTCTATCATCTGATCCCCTCCCTTATCCCTTCCTGAAATCTTAGCTATAGAGAGGCATTGCAATTTTTAAAGGTGGTCTTTGTTTATGTCTGAAGGTGATAGTAGATGAATACTTAGAATTGACCTTCTCTAATCCTCATTGTTTTATTTCACAATTACTGTGCCTCTTCTCCAAATAATGTTAATTACTGTGCCTCTTCTCCAAATAATGTTAACTAACCTCAGTTAATTGGCAATCAATTAACTCAAGATAAAACAGTCTAGTGTAGTCAAATCCAGTGTGATAGGCATATATTCAATGCGAGAAATATTTTTAGTACGGCTTGGTACAACTAATGATTTCCATAGTAACAGCAATTTAAATCTATATCATGCATTGCTCCAACTGTTTTTAATATTGATGAGTCATACTTTAAAAGCAAAAATAACAAATTAACTTATCTAAGTAGCAGGTATCTATCACAATCTTGGTTGAATGGTAAAGGTTTTTTATATAGCCCTTGAATAGAAGATGAGCAAAAGATAGCAACATAGACAGGAGATTATATATTGTATAAGTGGAAAATGTTTTGATTATATTATAATATTGAATTTAGACAATGGTTTATATATATCATTTTTGACAGATTTCCATCTTGGTAAACAGCCTTTCACAGAATATAAGAAAATGACAGAATGATTGAAACAGATCTGTGTACAATATTTGTATGATCACATGTCTGTTGGATACAAAGTAACAAGATTGACAAAAGTTTACAGCTGAAATCCTCTAAATTAGTTTACCTTGATCTAGGTGAGGTTTGGGTTTAGATAGCAGAGAGGTTAGCAAGAAGGAGAGAGGGGTTTTTTATACATATCTCTCAAGGAGATTGTGAAAATTGCCTATGGAAGCAGCTACTCAGGTTGCTTTATCTGCAATATTTACTTTGCAATATCACCCAGCACCTGAATGTAGTCAAGTCATTTACATAATTTGGCTTATGTATAGAAATACACAATTATCTGCCAAATGTAACTATTTACAATGTTTTAATTAATGTCTTTGATTTGTTAAGGTTTAACAAGGCAAAAGAATACATACATTAAAATACAGTACATTTTAATATATAGTAATATACAGTTTTTAAAGAGGCTATTCCTTCATTTCCACTAGGGGCAACATTTTACTCTAGTTTTTTGGAAGACTTTCCACCCTTTTTTCTCACTGACTTCTAGTGTCAGTACTTTTGTTAACTAAGTTATGGAAACTGAATCTATAAAGGCATTTATTCTTGGAAACTAACCTCTGAGTGTGTTTGTGTGAGGGGACCTTTTGGGGCCGATTATACTGAAAGGCAAAACTCCCATTGACTTTAATAGGAGCAGAATCAGGCCCAGTGTGTATATAGATATATATAAAATAATCTGTGTTATATAGACCACATACATAACTTCTTGTGAACGTTCAGTACTGCTGATGCTTTTATAGGCTGGTTCTCATGCCGAGTTTACATTTTGCCCATAACGTTTTGCTTAATGCTGTACCTTAATGTCAAATGTTCATACTTACAATATGAAGCGGTAGGATAGTTAAAATAATGTTGAAGTTTAACTTAAACCCCTAAAATTAAAAAAAAATCATTCTATCTTCATTTTGCTCCATTCTGCTTTGGTATTTAAGGTGAGATCAATGTGTAGTAAATACCACACATGCTGCAATTCCTAAGCAAAAGGTTTAAATTGAGGAAATTAATTTGATTTGGTTTTGTGCGTATAATTCAGACTCTTAAATTACTTCAAGATACTGTAATTTAATACATTAATGTATTAAAAGAAAAACTGTATATGTTAAAAGACAGGGCTTTTTCTAAACAAGAAAAAAGAGTTTACCTAAATTGCCATTTAATTTGACAACTGAAGACTATTAATTTGTAGAACATTGATCCAATATACCACAAAGGTTCATTCAGGTGAAGTCTGTCATGGTGATGTTTACTGAAGAATCTTTAGTCTACAGATTATTAATTAGAAAAGACAATATCTGAACCTCTACAACTGGTCTTTACTCCCCAAAAAGTGGCATAAATATTATATATATTGCTGTTTCATTTTGATAGTAGTGCTATTTTTGGAGAGCACAAAATGAGAGGGGAAATGCTGATAATTTATCAGAACTGAGCTCTACAGATAAATTCTGCAATGTATACCTAAAATTACAGATGTGATTAGGCATCAAGTTTGTGCCTTTGGCATATTTTAGTATTTATATTGGCAGTTCTGTAGTATTTAAAGTACATAAACTAGTATACAAGATATACATTTACATATATATATTCCGGACAATATTATTGATATTTTAAAATTTGTGATGACAAAATATGTGTCTAGGGGGCTTGTAACCCTTATTCAAATGTGAATAAGGACCACTGTATGGATAAAGGTGGTAGGATTGGATTTTATGTTTTCAGACAAAAACACTTAGGCCCTGATTCTGCAAACACTTGTGCACGTGATTAACTTTTTACATCTGAGTAGTCCCTCTGAGTGACTTCAAGGCATTACTTAGAACATTAGAGCCAGATTCACAAGACAACTGCATTGTGCTCCATAGGCAAGTTAGATGGAGAAACACCTATCTTCCCCTGGTTTGTGCATCGCACTGGGGCTTAGGCATCTGAACACCTAAAGGGGAGCAGCAGAAACTTTTCTGCACACTAGCAGAAACATGGGCACCTGTGGAACTTTTACTGCAAAAACGTAGGCGTTGCGTGAGCTTAGGCCTACAGGGTTCAGCTATAGCTGAGCAGAGGGCTTGTGAATCCCATTGTGGTCTGATTCTGGAATTTAGGCACCAAAAGTAGCAGTTAGGTGCCTAAGTACTTTTGTGAATCCAGCCCTATTTAAAAAACACTTTTACATTAGTTCTAAATTATGGTTAAATTTGTGGGAAAATACATATTTTAAAATCCAGACGTAATTAATTGGTCTTTAGAACCTTGAAGGTATCTTAATGAAGTTTTTATTTGGGTATTTCCTTAGTTTTTGAATAAATTATTTAAAACTTTCAGTTGACTCTTATATTTTCATTCATAAAGACACTAGGTTTAGCTATAATTAGAGGGGGTTTTAATACATTGTACAACATGGTATTAGGCTTCAACTGGAGTATTGTGTCCAGTTCTGGGCACCACATTTCAGGAAGGATGTAGACAAATTGGAGAAAGTCCGGAGAAGAGCAACACAAATGATTAAAGGTCTAGAAAACATGACTATGAGGAAAGATTGAAAAAATTGGGTTTGTTTAGTCTGGAAAAGAGAAGACTGAGAGGGGACATAACAGTTTGCAAGTACATAAAAGGTTGTTACAAGGAGGAGGGAGAAAAGTTGTTCTTAACGTCTGAGGATAGGACAAGAAGCAATGGGCTTAAACTGCAGCAAGGGTGGTTTAGATTGGACATTAGGAAAAACTTCCTAACTGTCAGGGTGATTAAGTGTAATGCCAACAGACCCTGGTCATTGGCAGGCGGGATCAAACCGGGGACCTTTGGAGCTTAGCGCATGAGCCTTTACAGCATAAGCTAAAAGCTAACTGGCTGTTAGCCAAGGCTGTAGAGCAGACTCATTTTATCTCTCTCTTTAAGTGGTCTCGGTGCCACTAGATGGGACAGAATACCATACCCAGGAGGTGTGTGGGTTACATAAGCACTGGAATAAATTGCCTAGGGAACTTGTGGAATCTCCATCATTGGGGATTTTTAGAGCAGGTTGGACAAACACCTGTCAGGGAAGGTTTACATAATACTTAAGTCCTGCCTTGAGCGTAGGGGACTGGACTAGATGACCTCTCAAGGTCCCTTCCAGTTCTATGATTCTATGGTATTCTCCTAAAATACTACACTGGTAGATACTGTTTCTGCCTTGACTCAGACTGGTTCCACTGACAAATACAGGCACCTGTGCTAGCAACCACTTTGAAGTTAAGTATTTGAACTGAACAAAGTAAAAATTCTTTCACCCTAGTAATATACCAACAGAGTGCATAAACTCAGTCAGACTCCAAGTCAATTTGGAGATAAGACTAAACCCCTTTATTTTTTTTAAACTCCACAGATATTGATGGACCATCCTTGTAATTCTATAAATTGTGAGATCTTTGAGACAAATGTCATTTACTGTATCTTGTACAGCATTGAGCATAATGGGGTCCTGACATAGTCAGGCCTGTAAGCATTACAAATATTAAATAATAATCCTCTCAAGAGACAGATTATTAATAGAGAATACATATTGGAGTAGTGTGATATAAAGGTTTTATCATCATGAATATGGGCTTCATCTCTCACAAGAAGCAAAACGTTATGCAGCTCATCCCAAAGAAATTGATCATTTAAGGACTCTAGGATCAGGCCCATGAACTAATCTTCACAAAATTCCTGTGTGGTAGGTAAGTATTATCTCTGATTTATAGAAACGGAAACAGAGAGAGAGTTAAATTGGAATTTGAGAGTTCCCAGCTCTCAGACCTGTGCTCACATCCTAGATTATATCTTTCTCATGGATAATATATTATGTTTCCATAATTACAGTTCATCATGTCTTTGGGAATCTGCAGCTGTAACCATAACTAGTCTGTTAATCAAATGTACATACAAGGGCTGTGCATGTCCAGTAAGTACTCTTACTAAAAAATTTCACAACAACTAAGACATTAGTGTAGTGGAATTTAAAAAAAAATTAAACACCCAGATTTATTTATTTTATATATTCAAAGGCATTGGTTCATTATAGAGTAGTATAAAAATATCTTCATGAAAATTTTTTATTTCTGTGATATATCAGTGTGGGACAGTTGCCAGCAGAGAATATAATAACAATGTAAATGGTTTTTTAAGTGTGTGTTTCCAGCCAGAGCTCTTTCAGCCCAGGCATTTCCCAATCTCATTGTTCCTTTGTTCTAACGGATGTACAAAGGACTGAGTGTTTTGTTTTCTGGGCCAGATAGATTAGATAAAGTTTGAATTTCTGAACTTCACCTTCTAGGCACGCAACTTTTTTTTTTTTAAATATACTTTGGAAATTAAATTCCACACCCAGCGCAGTGTACATTATGAAGAAACTGTAGCATGTAAAATAATAATATGCTATTATCTTTGATATGATTTGATAAGAGACATGATTACAGTGTTGATTACTTTTGCAATCAGTCAGCCTAATCCTAATTATGTTGTTTCAGCAAGAATGAAAGATCCTTCCATTTATCACCTATGGTTCTTCTTCACTGAAGAATTTCCTACATCTCTTACCTTACATAATTCTAGTATTTGTTTGACTCCTAACGGGTGATTTTTTCTAATTCAACCAGTCACCTTCAAAGAATAATTTTACATTCTTGCTATTTGCCAGATAATAGTCTTTAATGGATTATTATATATTATAGGTGGAGCTGGTAGCAAAGTCTTATAATTAAGTATCGCGGGTAGCTGTGTTAGTCTGTATGCACAAAAACAACAAGGAGTCCAGTGGCACCTTAAAGACTAACAGATTTATTTGAGCATAGGCTTTCATGGGTAAAAACTATTTCTTCAGATGCATGGAGTGAAAATTATAGATGCAGACATAAATATTCTGACACATGAAGAGAAGGGAGTTACCTCACAAGTGGAGAACAAGTGTTGACAGGGCCAATTCAATCAGGGTGGATGTAGTCCACTCCCAACAATAGATGAGGAGGTGTCAATTCCAAGAGAGGCAAAGCTGCTTTTGTAACGAGCCAGCCACTCCCAGTCCCTATTCAAGCCCAAATTAATGGTGTTAAATTTGCAAATGAATTTAGTTCTGCTGTTTCTCGTTGAAGTCTGTTTCTGAAGTTTTTTTGTTCAAGTATAGCTACGTTCAAATCTGTTATAGAATGTCCAGGAAGATTGAAGTATTCTCCTACTGGCTTTTGTATGTTACTATTCCTGATGTCCGATTTGTGTCCATTTATTCTTTTACATAGGGACTGTCCTGTTTGGCCAATGTACATGGCAGAGGGGCATTGCAGGCACATGATGGCATATATCACATTAGTAGACGTGCAGGTGAATGAGCCCCTGATGGTGTGGCTGGTGTGGTTGAGTCCTCTGATGGTGTCGCTAGAGTAGATATGGGGACAGAGTAGGCAACGAGATTTGCTGCAGCGATTGGTTCCTTGGTTAGTGTTTCTGTGGTGTGGTATGTAGTTGCTGGTGAGTATTTGCTTCAGGTTGGGGAGCTGTCTGTAAGCGAGGACTGGCCTGCCTCCCAAGGTGTAGGAGAGTAAGGGATCGTTTTCCAGGATAGGTTGTAGATCATTGATGATGTGCTGGAGACGTTTTAGCTGGGGGCTATACGTGACGCCCAGTGGTGTTCTGTTGTTTTCCTTGTTGGGCCTGTCCTGTAGTAGGTGACTTCTGGGTACCCGTCTCACTCTGTCAATCTGTTTCCTCACTTCCCCAGGTGGGTATTGCAGTTTTAAGAATGTTTGATAAAGATCTTGTGGGGTTTGTCTCTGTCTGAGGGATTGGAGCAAGTTCGGTTGTATCTTAGGGCTTGGCTGTAGACAGTGGATCGTGTGATGTGTTCTGGATGATACATGCCTCCAGCTTTCATCAGGACACATCACAGTCTCAGCTCTTCGCAGCCCTTATTACTGAGCAAGGCCTCACACCCCCGCCTGAGGAGGCTAGCAAGTACCATTTCGCCCCAATTTACAGATAGGGTAACTGACAGGTTGCACAAGCTCACTTCAGAAGAGGTTGAAAATCAAATCCAGGGCCACATTCTGTGCTGCACTAAAACTTATGGCCCAATGGAGAGGGCGTAGGTGACTGTAAACCACCTTTGTGCCTCCCAGATTCTAACCTGCTCTAGCAGCTTGTGTGTCCCCCGGGTAAGAGCAGCCTTGGAGGATGCTCTAACTCACAGCAGCCTTACCAGGCTGTCTCCAGGCTTCTCCACAGCCCAGACTTTCCTGTGTCCAGAACGCTCTGGCTGCTACCCATCATGCCCCTGTCTGGCCCCGGCCCTAGCACTAACCTATGCCAAACAGCACCACAGAGACATGTACACTAGCCATAGGATATTCTTGCTGTAAGGAAATCTCCTCAGGGCCACTCCCCTGCATTGTACCCTGTGTGCCAGTGAAAGGGCATAATTTGCAAGCGTGAAGCGGACCCCTATGGAAGGGTCAGTGTGGTTTAGATGGAATTTATGCAGGGGTGGGGGGGTTGGTTTAAAAAAAAAACTTAGAAGTTTACGTACAAGAAATTACATTAAAAGAATATTTAAGTTTGCAAAGTCAGGCACTCAAAAGTTAGGAAATGTCTGAATCAAAGTTGCCCGTTTGTTTTATAGGGTCCCTGCTTTACTCAGGGTGCACAGTGAATGAAGCAGCGGGTTGAAAGAAGGAAAAGGATGGGTTTTGAGGGGGTTAAGACGCTGTGCTAGTATCCTGCACAGCTGGGATCTCTGTCTGGCTCTGCCACACTCTTTGTGTGTTACATTGGGCAAGGCATATAGATGCACAAGGAGGCTGTATTAAGGCAGCACGGGCACTAAATTCAGTCACTTCCTAACGTTTGAGTGCTTAACTCTGCAACTTTCGTACTTTTTTGTTCATTATAACGTAACCATGTTATCAAATACAAATGGGATCTTTAGTGCATCAGTGTATAATGACTTCTTTTAGTTACAAGAAACTATGAAATAATCAAAAGTCTGTAAATTTTGGAGTATACTTGCTATCATTTTTGGAGCTTAAGCTTTCTCTCAAACAGTTTGGCCCAAGATGACTACTTAATCAAAGAATAGTCCTTTAAAGTATACATTCTAAAAGCTTATATACAGCCTTTTTTGGGTTTTTTGTTATTGTTGTTTAGACCTGATGTGTAGGACAATACTGCTGGTATTGGAGACCCTTCCAGTAGAAGAGTGGATATGTATTGTCAGAAGGTGCTTATTCTGATTGAAGACAATAGCAAAAACTAAAACACTATCCTAATTAAAATTGTACCTTTATCTTGAAGAACTTTAAATATACACACTTTTGTGTCCAACTTAACTGCCGGGGAATGCTGAAATATGTTGTGCATTTATTTGTGGTGTTGGTATTGTGCATCCAACTAAAAAACCCTCATAATCTGGCATAAGCACCTGAAAGTTAGTCACTGGTGCTCTAATATTTATAGACTACATTATCCTGAGTCATTATGACTGCAGGGCTGTTTCTAATATAGTGATGCCATAGGTTCGTTGTCAACAGATTTTGAAACTCTTTATTTACACACACTGAAGCATGTGCTTTTCTATAGTATACATATATCTGGGTTCTCCAGGGCCAATTCATAGGAAGATTAGTTGTGTTTTCAGTGAACATGGTGTTTGGAAATGGAATAAAGAAAAATTTTCAATAAAGATTTGCAGTGGAATGATGAAAAACTGGAAATTGTTGGAGTTGATTGAGCTAACCTGTAAAACTCTTCTAAAACCTAACTAAATTAATATTTTTGCTGTTATTTGTAATTACAGATCCCTTACCACCAGCTAAATTTGAAATTAATAAGGAAAAAACTACTTCCACAAGCTTGCAGGTCTCGTGGAGTCCATCCTCAGGAAAGGTGGACTGGTATGAGCTACAATTATCTGATCATAATAATAAAAAGATACAGAATGTCTCAATACAAGGAGGTATTTCAAGAAGAGAAGAGACCTTTTCCAGTCTAACCCCTGGGAGCAAATACAATGTTATCATCACTGCAGTTGCCGGAAATAAAAGCACCCCAGCAATTCACATCAGCGGATCTACTGGTGAGACCTGTTTTTTGTGTAGTGCATCTAAATAAGGCTACTGAGCATTTTTACACACATTTTGAGGTTATGCATTTCAAAAAGGGTATAGATATGCATTTCTCCTAGATAGCAAGTTATGCATGTAATCAGTCTTCATTAACCTAACATGGTTCAGGTTGGTTATAAATAGAGGTAAACAAAGAATTTCTAATTAATTTTAAGAGACCTCTTCTAAGTATGAAGAAATGTTGGCAGGTCCAATTTGGCCATCAATTTTGGTTTTGCTTTTGGCAAACCCTAAACACTCAAAATCTTTGCAAAGTTGAACAGTTCAATCTTGCTCAGATAGTGAAGAAAACCATTACCTGTAAAACATATGTTTTTTATTTCATCAGTGCCATCCCCAGTGCAAAACATTCAGATCAGTGTCAAGACAGACACTATCCACGTTTCATGGCTACCTGGCTCTGGTTATGTGGATCGATACAGGCTGCTATTACTGGATAAAGAAGGACCAGTTCGTGAGATCAACCATGAGGAACGCTTACTCTCCTACACTTTTCTTGGACTTACAGCAGGTCACCTGTATAATCTCACTATCATAGCTGAAGCTGCAGGACTAGAGAGCTACAACTTTAAACTGGTTAGGACAGGTAATGATATCATAAATAACGCATAGGAAAACTGTGAGGCTGCAATATAGCGAATTTCAAAATAAGAAGTGGAATTGTTTGGTCTGGCCTAAACGGAACACTAAGGTTCATAATTCTGCCCTCTGTGTGGCAGAGCTCCAGCTGACCCCAATTGAATGTTGCATGCCTGAATCTAGGCATCATACAGCCCCATTCTTTCATAGCATTGTATGGGGTTTAACTTAATTATCTGAGTTGCAGAGTTTAGTGGTTTTCTGAGAAGTTGGAGGTAATATTTCTGTAGATTATTTTTGGGGGGTTAGAAATCCTGACTTTGAGACTCACTGAAAACTCCTGTTGACTTCACTGGGAATTATGCACATGGCATGACAGTAGATGGTGACCCACTATTTAAATCTGCATGGAATAGCATAGGTCAAAGCGGTCACTTTAGAAAAACAAAACAGGAAGAAAAGAACCTTCGTAACTTTTGATACATTTAAGAACAGCCCTCGCAGAAAACAAGGTAAGAGTTGTTGGTTTGCTTTTCTTCTGGTGAAATGTCAAAATACACAGGATCATATTTTGATCCCACTTACACTGGTGTCAATCAGGAATAACTCCAGTCAAACTACAGCTTTTGTTGTGCTAACACCTCTCTGGCTTTCAATAACCTTGAGCAGCGCGTGCCATTATAAGCCTTTACATTCAACATGCACAATCAATGAAAATAAGGAGGTGACTCGTGTATTTGATCATCCAGTGATGTTACAGTAAGCAATGTTAGTAGAGCCACTTTGGGTATAAATGGTCTTAAATATAGGTTTAAAAAATCAAACTACATGCCATGTACATGTTGTGTACTCTGTGGGTGAAATATTTTGTTTTCTTTTTCATTATTTTTTTTTTAGCCCCAGCAGAAGTCTCAGCTTTGATGGTGACGAATGATGGCAGCTTGGATACATTAAAAGTTACATGGAAAAGACCTCTAGGAAACCTAGATTTCTACAATATCACTCTGTCTCATCTTGGATCCATTAAAGAAATCAAAACTTTACAGCCCCAGGTCACAGAGGCTCAGTTTGACAAGTTGATTCCAGGAAGTCTTTATCAGGTCACTGTCAGCACAATCAGTGGTGAATTATTCACTGATAAAATGGCAACTGGCAGGACAGGTAAGTCTTGTGCATCAGTAAGAACATTTGTAATCAAAGCCTCTTTGATCTATCCCATTGAATACACTGCCATGTAGAAGATCATGTTGGAAGAGAAGCAGATTTGGTTGCTAGGCAATAGGAGGTTGCTGAGATTTGGTTGTTGGGTATAGTGTGCAGGTGCTGGCTGGTGTTGGTGGCCTGTGATGTACAGGAGGTCAGAATAGATTATCTAGTGGTCCCTTCTGGCCTTAAACTCTATGATTCTGTGAGGCAAAAATTGTTGGGCTGATCTTACTGTACTTCTTACAGTACTCCTTACTGCTTACAGCAACCTTGCAGCCAGTAGTCAAAGCTACAGTGCTGCCCTGTCAGAAAGAAGCGGTGGTATATGCTGTAGATAGAAATCAGCATAGGTTGAGCCTGTAGCAAAACTATTCAGCGCCTGTACATTCCGTAATTTTTGCCTAATTTTATTATTTTGAACACAATCCAGAGAGAGAGATAAAACAGGGCTACAGTAAATGGAAATATGCATGTAAGGTACTGTGCAATTATTTAAAACTATCAACAAAGTATAACAACATTGCCCCTCTATGGTCATATATCTGTGAATAGAAGAACATTCACAAGTCAGACATGTTCAAGTCTTCGGTCTCAATCACAACGGTTCTAGAGTTCGTTTATATATATTGGAACGGAGTCATCAATATTAAGATCCCAAGCATTTGATATGCTATGAAATTTGGTTGTAAGCAAGATCCTGGTTCTAGGCATAGCTCCTTAAATCTAAGCCATTTTGACTGCCCACAGCACTGACTAAGGCACATGACAGTCTTTGTGGTGTTGGGTTATTTATTTATTTTAGGTGTATAGCTATTTTTCATCTTATCTGATTGATCAAACTGAAAAGACTGCCAAAGTTCTGCCCACCCACATACTACTGTTAACCATGAGTCCACGTTACCTCCATCCTACACCTCTTGGCAGTTGGTAGAATTTAGATTGGAAAAGTTTTCAAGTGGGTAAAAAGTACATGCAGGACATCCAAAAATTGTTAATAGAGTCCATCTGAGTTAAACAACTACAGAGAACAGCAGGAAAAATAACTTAAAATGCTGCGAGTTTCATTCTGAAAATGCATAAGGTTTTCGCTAACCTCTGATTTAGGGTTCAGCATTTCTGATGTCAGTAACTGACAAACAGTGAGTTCTTTGTGTGGGAGAGGGTAAATTTCTCACTCAGATGAGTACTACACTTTGTCAAAACGCATTTTGGCCCAAATTTTTAAAGGTATTTAGGCATTGCTGCATTCAGTGTTGCAATGCCTAACTGACTTAGGACCATAAATCTCATTTTCAAAAGTGATTTAAACTCTTAAGAATCTAATTCCCATTGACAGGTGAAAAATCTGGGGCTTGATTTTACTATAACTGATCAAAGCACTTCGGCAATGTCTGAGCTGTGAGCCAGGTTTCATTGCTGTCCAGTTATATTTCCCCAGAAAAAACACAAATTACTCACCTGTTTCTGTATTTCAGTTCCTCAGAAAGTTTCAGAGCTGAAAGCTAGCAGTGGTGGTTTGCTGAGGTCTCTGACAGTGAGCTGGCTGCCCCCTGCTGGAGACTGGGAGAGATACTACATTATGTTGTTCAACCTCTCCACTGTGCTGCTGAACACTACATTAAAGAAAGACAGAAGAGAATATGTCATCCAGGATATACGACTCATCCCAGGAAGACAATATGAGGTGGCAGTCATAGTGGAGAGTGGAGGCTTACAGAACACTGCTCGCTGCAAAGGCAGAACAGGTCAGCAATCTCATTATACTGATAGCATGAAACTTCAAAACTTTCAAGTTGGCTATTTTTAGTAGCTGGAAACAAAATAAAATAAGTGGTATGTATTATACTGATTCACTAGGAAAACGCTTTCACATGAGCATAGATAACTATTTTAATTCAAAACATTTGTAGTCATCTTCATAATAACTGTAAATGAAAGAGCAAATTCCTAGACTCTTATTATTTGTTTGTTTGCTTAATTTATTATTGGCCCAAATCCTGAATTCCTCATTCAGATTTTGCTCAGGAGTTCTATCCCTTTGATTAGCCACAATTTAATATTTAAAATAGTGACTCTTCTCTTTAAAAGAGATGGGACCAAATTCAGTGGTGGTGTGAAGAGTGTTATAAATTGCACATCAAATTTCAGGTGGTCAGAAAAAAGAGGTAAGAGGTAAAGCAGAGTGATTTGGTCTGGTTTTGCATTCATTCAGGCATGAGAGACCTGATCAGCATCTCACACCACTTTTACACTGGGATAACTCCATTGACTTCCAGGAAGTAACTCCAGTTTTACCTTGCACGTGAAAGTAGAATCAGACCCATGAGATGTAACTGAGTGATGTACACATTAAGACAGTGGTCCATCCTGTGGTGTGTAAACGGCAAACCAGAATCAGCAAACCAGATTCTGATCTCACACCGATGAAAATCCAGAGTAATTTAAGTCAAAGGCGTTCTGATTCTGATTTCTCTTTCTCTGGTGCAAACCTGCGGTAACTCCTTTGAACTCAATGGATTAACACTGGTATAAATTCAAAGTAACAGAGACCAGAATCTGGCCCATAAGCTCAAATTCAATTATGAATGCCTAGCACCTAGGGCCACACAGAGGTTTTGGGGCACCTGAGGCAAAATCTGAAGCAGAGGCCCCCTCCCACATCCTTCCAAAATAAATTACCACTAAAGAGAGAGCCCCCAAGGAGGAGTGGGGGCTTGGAGAGTGAGCCTGAATTCCACATACCCCACAGAGGTGGCTCAGCTCCTGTCCCAGGGGGCTGGGCCCAGCTGCCTGCTCCAGGCATTGCAACCTCACGTGTGAGGTCACACATCACTCAGGTTTGGCCCTCCGCTCCTCCATTCTGACCGAGGGGCTGCAAGGCCATATTTCAGTGAGTAGTGCTTCAACCCTGCATGCCAGATTGCAATGCCACTCAGTTTGGGAGCCCTCTCAAATAGGGGACCCGTGGCAAATGGCCCCTTTTGGCTCCCCACCAAGGGCCGCCCTGCCAGCACCCTCCTCCCCACACACATCAATGTACCAATACACACTCAGGGCCAAATTCTGCTCCTATATACCACGATAAATTCAGAGTCACTCCATTAACTTCAGTAGAATTACTCCAGAAGTACAGCAGAATAAACAGAATGTGGCCCCAGACATGTAACTGACATGACCAGTGGTGAACTGGAGCCCGTTCGCACCGGTTTGCACCAGTTCGCATGTGAGGGACAACCGGTTCTAAAAGGGCTTCTAAATTTAACAACCAGCCATAAGTGGCGCCTTAGGCGCTGACTCTGTGGGTGCTCTGGGGCTGAAGCACCCCCGGGGAAAATTTGGTGGGTGCAGAGCCCCCACCGGCAGCTCCCCGCCTCGCGCCATGCCCCAGCTCACCTCCGCTCCGCCTCCTCCCCTGAACATGCCACCCCACCCTGCCTCTCCGCCCCCTCCACCCCCTGCCTGGCTTCCCATGAATCAGCTGTTCACGCAGGAAGCCGGGGAGGGCTGAGAAGCAAGTGGCGTCTTCGCGCTCAGGCCCGAGGAGGCGGAGCGGAGGGGAGCTGGGGGGGGTGGGGGGGGGGGTCGTGAGGAGGGCCTCTCGCGCCGCAGCAGGTAACCCGGGGGGCACGCAGGGGAACCACTCACTGCCCCAGCTCACCTCCGCCTCCCTGGGCCTGAGTGCAAAGCCGCTGCCTCCTTCTCAGCCTTCCCAGGCTTCCCGCGCGAACAGCTGATTCGCGGGAAACTGGGATGGCGGGAGCGGAGAAGCAGGGTGGGCTGGTGCGTTCAGGGGAGGAGGCGGAGCAGAGGTGAGCTGGGGCTGGGCGCGGGGCGGGCAGCTGCTTGTGAGGGCTCTGCACCCACCAAATTTTCCCCATGGGGGCTCCAGCCCCGGAGCACCCAGGGAGTTGGTGCCTAAGGCGCCACTTTTGATGTGATCAGTGGGGGGAGCAGCCGCTCCCCCTGTTCCCCCCCTTGCTATGCTACCCCGCCCCTAGGAGCCAGAGGGACCTGCCGGATGCTTCCCGGGAGCCGCCCCAGGTAAGCACCTCCAGGACTCCCCACTCTGGCTCTTAGGGGTGGGCACCCACTACGGTGGTCCACGAGATCCTCCTGCCCGGTTCTGGGGGCAGTCAGGGGATAGGGGACGGGGGTGGATGGGTACCGGGAGGGGCGGGGGGCTTCAAGGAACACGGGGAGTTGGATGGGGCAGGAGTCCTGGGGGGCGGGGGCGGGCCACGACCCCTTCGTGAGGTGAGGAAGGGAACCGGTTGTTACGATTTTGGCAGCTCATCACTGGACATGACTGTTTGTCACAGCTACATTTTGCCCTATATCTATTTTCTAGTATAATTGTTTTATGTCCCTGTTTGTAGCCCCTGACCATCGCAGAGTTATTTTGTGAGATTTACTCCCCAGCCTCAGGCAAAGCCATTCCCCATGAGTAGTAAAATTTCTGTTACTCTCTTATTGCTAGCCTAGCTCTCGACAGCAGCGCGGTCAAGATGTGGCATGTGTGTCCATTGAAAAATCCTTTGCTCATTGCTATACTCATGTTCTTCCCTTAGCTCCACAGCCTGTTCTTCAGCTCCGGGTAAAGCATGCTAATGAATCTTCACTTAGTGTCATGTGGATGACCCCTGTTGCAGAATGGGACAGTTATGTGGTTTCACTGGGAGACAGGGATCTTACCGTCATAAACAAGGCTCTTGTGAAAGAAGCTAAAGAATACACTTTCAGTGGTCTGGTACCTGGACGGAAATACACAGCTACAGTCACTAGCATTAGTGGGGATTTAAGCAACTGGACTTCAGTAGAGGGAAGAACAGGTAACACACTGTCAATCCACTTCTAATCCCAACTTCTGGTAACCAGCAATAATGACGTGTTGCTTTCTTTGTACTGAATTGTATTAAAGCAGTGTCCAGATGTCAACACCCTTGAACTTGTGTACATTTTCTTAATAGAAATGCTACATTTCTAAATCTCTTGTGTGTCTTGCAATATATCTCAGAACATCCAGTCTCTTTTTCTGCCATTTTCCATGGCTTTCTAAGATGGATATGTAGTTCCTGATGGAAAATGGTATCTAAAATGTTTCTGTAATGTCTGATCAATCTACATAGGATGAGGATAATAAGTCCTGTTTTCACTTAATATCTTGGGGAACGTTAGCTTCCTGATTTGTTCCTCAACAGATGGACCATTTGGGGGGAAAAATGGGAAAGAATTGTTTGAAGGGGGACATTTCAAAGTTAGCAGACACAAAATGGAGGTGACCTTCAAAACATATTTTGAATCCTGCTGCCTTTTTGATTAAAAAAACCCCAGCTGCAACACGACCAAAATTGAAGTGACTGTTGGGGGTGCTTTTGTAAAAACCAAAACCACTACTTTTTTCTGCCTGTGTCTAAGTTTAAATCCAACCTATTTCTTTGCTATGCCTGCCTGATGCATTCTTTTGAGCAGGCAAGGCCTTAAAAATGGGAATTCCTTTAGGCATAGCACAGGATAAAAACATACTGTGAGTGCAGTTAGTCTAATTGTAGGCCCATAAGACTGAGCGTGTCCTTTTATAAAGCTTAATAAAGTTTTATCCTTCCTTCCAAGGTGCAGAAGTCTTGACTTCAGCCTCCATTACTCAATTTTGTGATTTAAATGGCTAGGATTTAATTTCCTTCTGTTTCAGGCCCCTTCTCCTAGGAAAGGGTGTAGTGTCACAGTGCACTAATTGTGAATTCATGTGTGTGGACAAATCAGGCAGGAGTAATACACATTAGGCATTAAATTATAACTTGTAATGAGCAAACTCAAAAAGGTTGGAAGCTAGGTTTGGATGAGCGTCCCAGACCTCAGATTATCTGAACCTTATTTCAACTACCAGAACCTATTAGATTCATAGATATTAAGGTCAGAAGGGACACTATGATCATCTAGTCTGACCTCCTGCACAATGCAGGCCACAGAATCTCACCCACCCACTCCTGCAAAAAACCTCTCACCTATGTCTGAGCTATTGAAGTCCTCAAATCATGGTTTAAAGATGTCAAGGTGCAGAGAATCCTCCAGCAAGTGACCCGTGCCCCATGCTACAGAGGAAGGCAAAAAACCCCCAGGGCCTCTTCCAATCTGCCCTGGAGGAAAATTCCTTCCCGACCCCAAATATAGCGATCAGCTGAACCCTGAGCATGTCGGAAAGATTCACCAGCCAGTTACCCAGGAAAGAATTCTCTGTAGTAACTCAGATCCCACCCCATCTAACATCCCATCACAGGCCATTGGGCCTATTTCCCATGAATAGTTAAAGATCAATTAATTGCCAAAATTATGTTATCCCATCATACCATCTCCTCCATAAACTTATCGAGTTTAATCTTGAAGCCAGATATGTCTTTTGCCCCCACTGCTTCCCTTGGAAGGCTATTCCAGAACTTCACTCCTCTGATGGTTAGAAACCTTCATCTAATTTCAAGTCTAAACTACCCGATGGCCAGTTTATATCCATTTGTTCTTGTGTCCACATTGCTACTGAGCTTAAATAATTCCTCTTCCTCCCTGGTATTTATCCCTCTGATATATTTATAGAGAGCAATCATATCTCCCCTCAACCTTCTTTTGGTTAGGCTAAACAAGCCAAGCTCCTTGAGTCTCCTTTCATAAGACAGGTTTTCCATTCCTCGGATCATCCTAGTAACCCTTCTCTGTACCTGTTCCAGTTTGAATTCATCATTCTTAAACATGGGAAACCAGAACTGCACACAGTATTCCAGTTGAGGTCTCACCAGTGCCTTGTATAACGGTACTAACACCTCCTTATCTCTACTGGAAATACCTCGCCTGATGCATCCCAAGACCGCATTAGCTTTTTTCACGGCCACATCACATTGGCAGCTCATAGTCATCCTGTGGTCAACCAATACTCCAAGGTCCTTCTCCTCCTCTGTTACTTCTAATTGATGCGTCCCCAGCTTATAATTAAAATTCTTGTTATTAATCTCTAAATGCATGGCCTTGCACTTCTCACTATTAAATTTCATCTTATTACTATTACTCCAGTTTACAAGGTCATCCAGATCCTTCTGTATGATATCCCGATCCTTCTCTAAATTGGCAATACCTCCCAGCTTTGTATCATCCGCAAACTTTATTAGCACACTCCCACTTTTTGTGCCGAGGTCAGTAATAAAAAGATTAAATAAGATTGGTCCCAAAACCGATCCCTGAGGAACTCCACTGGTAACTTCCCTCCAGTCTGACAGTTCACCTTTCAGTATGACCTGCTGTAGTCTCCCTTTTAAACAATTTCTTATCCACCTTTCAATTTTCATATTGATCCTCATCTTTTCCAATTTAACTAACAATTCCCCATGTGGCAAAGTATCAAACACCTTACTGAAATCTAGGTAAATTAGATCCACTGTGTTTCCTTTGTCTAAAAAAATGTGTTACTTTCTCAAAGAAGGAGATCAAGTTGGTTTGGCACGATCTACCTTTCGTAAAACCATGTTGTATTTTGTCCCATTTACTATTGACCTCAATGTCCTTAACTGGTTTCTCCTTCAAAATTTTTTCCAAGACCTTGCATACTACAGATGTCAAACTAACGTGCCTGTAGTTACCCGGATCACGTTTTTTTCCTTTCTTAAATATAGGAACTATGTTAGCAGTTCTCCAGTCATATGGTACAACCCCTGAGTTTACAGATTCATTAAAAATTCTTGCTAATGGGCTTGCAATTTCATGTGCCAATTCCTTTAATATTCTTGGATGAAGATTATCTGGGCCCCCCAATTTAGTCCCATTAAGATGTTCGAGTTTGGCTTCTACCTCAGATATGGTAATATCTACCTCCATATCCTCATTCCCATTTGTCATCCTACCATTATCCCTAAGAACCTCATTAGCCTATTAGAGACTGAGGCAAAGTGTTTGTTTAGATATTGGGCCATGCCTAAATTATCCTTAACCTCCACTCCATCATCAGTGTTTAGCGGTCCCACTTCTTTCTTTGTTTTCTTCTTATTTATATGGCTATAGAACCTTTTACTATTGGTTTTAATTCCCTTTGCAAGGTCCAACTCTACTGGACTTTTAGCCTTTCTCACTCTATCCCTACATGTTCTGACCTCAATAAGGTAGCTTTCCTTGCTGATCCCTTCCATCTTCCACTCCCTGTATGCTTTCTGCTTTTTCTTAATCACCTCTCTGAGATGCTTGCTCATCCAGCTTGGTCTACAGCTCCTGCCTATGAATTTTCCCCCCTTTCTTGGGATGCAGGCTTCCGATAGCTTCTGCAGCTTTGACTTGAAGTAATCCCAGGCCTCCTCCACCTTTAGAGCCACAAGTTCTTCAGTCCAATCCACTCCCCTAACTAATTTCCTTAATTTTTGAAAGTCAGCCTTTTTGGAATCAAAAACCCTAGTCGCAGATTTATTTTTGTTTATCCTTCCATTCAATTTGAACTGAATTAGCTCATGATCGCTTAAACCTAGGTTGTCCCCTACAACCATTTCTTCTATGAGGTCCTCACTACTCACCAAAAGCCAGGTGGTCACATCCCTTTGGGATTTTCCATGATGATGATGATGATATTTTTGGACTTACTGGAAGTAGGAAATACTGGAAGACCTGTGAGAGCCTGTATCTGTGAGACTCCCAGGTACAGCTGGCAAACCTTTTGCTGTGGGTGGTGGTGTTTTGGTGTGGTTTGTGTTTCCCAGATTAACAGGATTTAGGTGGGAAGGCTATGACAGATACAGAGGCAGCAGTGGGAGTGACCCATGTAGCGGAAGACACAATGAAGATAACTGGATGTGGAAGCTGCGGTATGTACATGATCCTGGAGGGGGTACCTGGAAAGAGTTTTATCTGCATGAAGTGCCATCTGATAGAGCTGATGGAAGAAAAGATACGAGGATTGGAGAGGCAGGTGGAAAGTCTGGTCGAGTTTAGAAGGGGGTCCGAGTGGATTATGCAAAAACATGAGGTAGCTGAAGGGAAAAGCTCAGACTTGCAGATGGAAGCAGGACTGAAGAATTCTGAGGGGAGACTGCTGGGTGAAGAAAATGGACAGTGGAAGCATGTGACTAAGAGAACCAGGCAGAGGAAAAGATGGGCTAGTGAAGGACAAACAGAGCTCAAGAACAGGTTTGCAGAGTTGGAAAATGAAGAAGGGGTTCAGCAGATGGTCACTGAAGGTGGAAGGGCAAGGAAGAAGAGAAGAGCGGCTAGTCCTATAGGAAAAGGGGAAGAGTCAATGGAGACTACACCAAATATGAGCCCCAGGAGGATACAAGATGAGTTGAAGAGGATTACAAGGGAGAATAGGAATGGAAAGAACTTGCAGCCAGAGGGAACAGGGGATAGACCAGAGAATCGCACCGTCACCAGGAAAAGGCAGGTCTACGTGATCAGGGACTCCTTACTGAGAAGAATAGACAGGCCTGTAACCAGAGCTGATCCAAAGAATAGAAGGGTGTGCTGTCTTCCGGGTGCTAAGATACGGGATGTGGACCTGAGGTTGAAAAGGATCCTAAAGGGAGCGGGAAAGAATCCACTGATTGTCCTTTATGTGGGAACAAATGATACCAGTAGATTCTCACTGGAACGTATCAAGGGAGACTATGCCAGGCTGGGGAAGACACTTAAGGAAGTCGAGGCTCAGGTGATCTTCAATGGGATTCTGCCTGTTCCTAGAGAAGGGCAACAAAGGTGTGACAAGATTATGACTATCAACAGATGTCTCAGGCAGTGGTGCTATTAGGAGGGCTTTGGGATGTATGGCCACCGGGAGGCATTCATGGACAGAGGACAGTTCTCTTGGGATGGACTTCATCTGAGTAGAGAAGGAAATAGACTTCTAGGATGGAGGCTGGCACAACTGATTCAGAAAGCTTTAAACTAGGAATTTGGAGGAGATGGTTGGGAGATGTCCAGGTAATCTCCACACTGGATTTTAGCATTGAGAGGGAAGAAAACAAAGTAAGAAAGGATACAGCCGTGGGTAGGAGAATGGACATAAGGAGGAAGGGCAGTGTGGATACCAGTCCAATAGGTCATACTGGCTGTAGAATGTCCGTGCCTAATCAGGTAAAGAATGTGAGTGAGGCCAAACAGCAAAAATTACACCAATACCAGGAGCCTAGGTAACAAAATGGAGGAACTAGAGCTACTGGTGCAGGAAGTGAAACCAGATATTATAGGGATAACAGAAACATGGCGGAATAGTAGTCATGACTGGACTACAGCTATTGAAGGGTATATGCTGTTTAGGAAAGACAGAAATAAAGGTAAAGGTGGTGGAGTAGCATTCTATATCAACGATGAAGTAGAATGTAAAGAAATAAGAAGCAATGGAATGGATAAGACCGAGTCCATCTGGGCAAAAATAACATTGGGGAAGAAAACTACTAGAGCCTCCCGTGTGATAGTACTTGGGGTGTGCTATAGACGGCCGGGATCTAAGTTGGATATGGATAGAGCCCTCTTTAATGTTTTTAATGAAGTAAATACTAATGGGAACTGCATGATCATGGGAGACTTTAACTTTCCAGTTATAGACTGGAGGACAAGTGAGAGTAATAATAATAGGGCTCAGATTTTCCTAGATGCGATAGCTGATGGATTCCTTCATCAAGTAGTTGCTGAACCAACTAGAGGGGATGCAAATTGAGCACCACCCAGATTGAGCTCTGGCAAGCTGCTTAAGGTGGTCTGGTTGTGTATTCTGTTTACGTTCATCACTGGCAGTCTTGTCGTGCCATCGAAACTTTTGATGTCCATGTGCTCATTGGCCATGTTGCTGCAATCTTTGGTACACACACTTCAGAATTCTTTGGTCTTCCATTCTAGTAATATCTCCATACCAAGAAAGCCACTGAAACTGCACCTGTGCTGTTGGAAGCGGTTGCTGGGCTCAGCTTCAAATATCCTCATTTCTGATATTGTCCTGCTACTTAATATGAAGCAGCTGACAAAGATGATGAGTACTGAAATGACCATCTAGTGTTTCTCCGCCTTCCTCAGTGCCCACATTTCACTTCCATACAATAGAGTTGGTATAACTTTGGTTCTGTAGATCGTCAGAAGCCTGATGGACTCACAACATCCCTACAGAAGGCACTGAAAAGCTTGAAACATGGCAACAGCTGCTGCTATATGCGTATCCACATCTTTTCAGCATCCCCCAGCACTGTCTGTGATGGCAACCTAAATATTTGACAGTTGCCACCTGCTCGATGTCCCATCCGGACAGGTTAACACTGAGCTGGTTGTAATCTGGAGTTGGAGGCCACTTGATTGTCATGGACAGAGATTTAGTTTTATCTGGATTAATAACCAGACCCATGTGTGCTGCTTCTTGCATGACCAGCCCGCCCACCAGCTGCAACGATTCACCAAACTGAGCCAACGCAACAATGTTGTTGGTGTATTCAGGATCTCGAAGCAGAATATGGTGTTCAGCTCAACGCCACTGACAGCTGCCTCTTCAAGCTTATCCCTCAACCAATCAGTGCAGATATGGAACAAAGATGATGAGAGAACTCAGCCTTGCCAGAACTTCCCTGGCGATAGGAAACCATGCCGTGTGTCTGTCACCAACGCAAACACAGCTTTCCCCATTCCACTATAGCGCTCCCCTATCAATAACACTGTCTTTCCAGGGAGGCTGAGGTGCCTCATCCGATCCCCCAAAAATGCCCGAGGCCCTGAATCAGAGGCCTGATGGAAGACTGTGAAAAGCGCTGCACACAGCTTATTAAATTCAGCCATCTACTCAAAAGCTGAAATATCACTAGAAGAGCCTTTCGTGCAAAAATCAGGTAGAGCCATTGCAGAGCACGGGTCGGCCTGAGAGGCGAAGTTTCAATTCAAATCTAGACTTCCCCATACTCCAAGCCTGTCTGGACCCAAGATTTTGGTTCAGACCACTGAATAATCTAACCTAATCTGATCTGTTTTATCAATATGCCTAATCATATTTCTGATGACCAGTGCCATAGTATTTAGGCTCTGAGCTAGGTATAAAGCAAAATCTGTAGTGTGGATCTGAATTTTCCAAAGCTAAAAGGCTTTTAGATTGTGGAAGATTGAGTCTGACTGAACACTTATGTGAAAGCATTCAAAAATGAGTAACTATATTTTCATACTTTAATCAAACTTGGTCAAACCTTAAAAAGGGGTTCATTGGGTTTTTGTTAACATTTGGGCTAAATGTTCAACTCCCTTCTTCTATTGTCTGAACAAGTTCACCCACCCCTATTTATTTTAAAGGTAACATTTTGCTACCCCTCAATCCATCATTAAATGTTAGAAGAGTCAATGCTATGAAATTCTTCTGAAGGAAAAGAAATTCAAGTGAGACTAGAAAGATTATATGTCCCAGTAACTCAGAAAATTAAAGTGATGAAAGGTGTTGCCTTAGTTAGATCTTGTGCATCTATGTAATTGGTTTGCCACTGGCTAGGAATGGGATGAGCTCTGTGCAAGTTCAGTAGTCATCACAAACACAAATGACTTCTAAGTCATTTGTTTTTATCTGAATGACATTTATAAAATGGGATTCCTTCCAGCCCTCCTCTCTTGAATCATTTTGGGCTGATTGAGGAAAGCAAAGCCTGGGAGACCTTTCTGTGTAGTGCTAAAAACCAGGAAGCCCTTATGGGTTCCCACAAACCACAGTCCATCAGACAGGAAGCAGGTCTGGGAGTCCACCGTTAGTTTATTTTTAGTCCTGTTGAGTCTGCTTTTTTGATGCACTTCCTCAGTGTGACTAAACTCTGTTTGGGAGATTTGTTTGTTTCTGTGTACTTACACCGTGACATTCTCCTATTATAGTGCCAGCTCAGGTGACTAGCCTGCATGTGACAAACCAGGGGGCAACCAACAGTTTGTTCACCAACTGGACAAGGGCGCTGGGAGATGTAGAGTCGTACCAAGTGCTGCTGATTCACGAAAATGTTGTCATTAAAAATGAGAGTGTTTCCAGTGAGACCAGTAGATACCACTTCCACTCCCTGAAAGCCGGAGGACTCTATTCCGTGGTCGTTACCACAGTTAGTGGAGGGATATCGTCCAGACAGACGATTGCAGAAGGGAGGACAGGTAAGGAAGGGGAAGGAAATGTTCCACCATATCTGTGTAAACTCCCATAAGCTGAACTCATTTGGAAGGATGGTCTCATGGTTAAGTCAGTGGACTAAGATTGGAAGATCTGGGTTCTGTGCCAGACTCCCATGCGTGGCCTTGCACAGGTCATGCCTCCGTTCCCTAGCCTCACAGAGTTGTTGTGAGGAAAAAATGTTTGTTGGTCATTAGATACTCCAGTGATGGGAGCCATAGAATTCTGAATCTTTCATGAGCAATAAAGAACAACAACAGTTTCTCGGATATTGAGCTGTGTGGGGAAAAATTGCACCAAGTTTTTGTGAATCTGGCAAAACCCAAACATTCTGTGATTTGACCCAAATGTTTTTCATGAAAACAACCTGTGATATTTTCAGGTAAAATCATGAAAAAACTAACCAGTGAGAAAATAGCACTGAAAAGTTGGGAAGCTGAAAACATTTCTTAATGTTTCCTAATTAATAGTGACCATGACAGAAAATGGGTCAGATCCTCCCCTGGTGTAAATTAGCTTAACTGCAATGGACTTTAGTGGAGTTATGCCAATTTGTGCTAGTAAGGATCTGTCGTAATAAAGTTATTTAACTCCAGAATACTCCTGATCATTACCTAAAATGTCACCAGTTCTGGCAGGGTCAAACACACTGGCACATCTTGCATCACTGAAAAGAACCAGATCAATTTTGTACCTATTTTTGGCCACTAGGGGGTAGAAAACTCTTGATAATTAGAAATAAATCTTTGCATTGGCCTCAAAATGATAAAGGGATTTGTGGTTATTGGTGAGGAATAGCACTCTAGGATCATAGCTAACACTCTAGGATATTAGACGTGCCATCAGACCCTTGACCTCACCACCATAGACAATAACTTCACTGTCTTTGTTCAGAAACTCAGATGTTTGCTACTCACTTGGAGTGGAAGGCTTTCTGATGCTAAATAAGACATCTCGCCTTTTTTGTTTTGCTTGATCACATTCCACACATTCCTGCTGCCCTTAACAATTGGAATAAGCTATTTAAAACGTCTTTGCTGCTTTTTCCTTTTGTTGCGCAGTTCCTTCCAGTGTGAGCGGAGTAACAGTGAATAATTCGGGACGGAGCGACTACCTCAGTGTTTCCTGGCTACCAGCAACTGGAGATGTGGATAGTTATTTGGTAACACTTTCTCATGACAGCCAGACGGTTCAGACTCTAACCATTTCCAGAGCCCTCAGTGAATGTTCTTTCAGCAGCCTGGTTCCCGGCAGGCTCTACAATGTGACAATAATCACAAAGTGTGGGAAGTATGAAAATCATTCCTTCAGCTGGGAACGAACAGGTAAAGGGGACAGAAAGAAAGGGGACTGTGTGTGGATTCAGTCACACACATCTCCCATGTTCAATCCTTTGCGATGATCTGTGCTAGCAGTAATGGCTAACCAAAACAGGAGCTAGATTGGAAAATCAAGTCCTAAAACTACAGTGCTTAAGATTGAGGGCCTGCTTTTCATTTATGACTGTAGGACTACTTTACACCACACTGACAATGTAAAGTGGCCTTAGCATAAATGAGAATCAGACCCCCTGATCTTCCTCACATTTCAGTCAGTGACAAAACCACAATTAAGTTCAATGCGAAGAGGATCTGGCCCAAAGCCTCACTGTAACCAAAGGAGGATTGGGAGTAAAAAATGTGAGTGCATAGGAAGGCCATCCTTAGCTAGAATAATTTGTGATCTTCTCCAGGGCAGTAATTTTGACCCCAACATAAGTGAGGGGATAAGGAGCTTTTGCTTCTGTGAAAGGGCGAAATCTAGTACAAATTTGGCAGCCCTCATGGTGAGCTGAGATTAAATGACAGTTTTGACTCAAGCACTTTGTTCCCCAGACCCTGTAAGTTGGCCCTTCATGTACTATCCTGTGCAGTAGGGGTCCAAAAAAGGCAAAAAAATGTTCAGATACAAATAGAATGGAATGGAAAGTGATACTGGAAATAATATAATGCCATAATATAAGTGAACTCCCGCCTTTATTTCTGGACATGCTATCTCAAAAAGGATATAACAGGAATAGAGGAGAACCAGAGATGTGTGACAGAAATGATCCGAGGTATGGAAAAACTTCCATCTGAAGAGAAATTTAAAATATGAGGACTGTTTACCTGAGAGCGAGCAGAGGAATAAGGGGGGACAAGATAGAGATATGCAAAATAACCCCCTTTCTCTTAATAGAACAACAAGGGGACAGTCAGTGAAACAGAAAGGTAGCAAATTTAGCACTAATAAAAGGATATACTCTTTCATACACTGCAGAGTTAGCCTATGAAACTCATTGCTATATGATAACATTAAAGCAAAGAGTGTAGTAGGATTCCAAAAGGGATTGGACTTGTATGTGGATAACAAGAACAGCCAGAGTTACAATAGCAAGAATTAAAACAATCAAACCCCACTGTTGGAAGGGATCAGCCCTCATGTTTCACATCATAAGCCAAGCCCTAATTAATGGGAGTTAGGAAGAAATGTTCCCAATGGACAGGCTATTCAATAACTGCCAGCTGCAAGGGTTTTTGCACTTCTCTCTGAAGTATCTGATACTTGACCACTGAGCTAATCTGGGTATGGCAGTGCCTGTGCTCAGTTACCTTTCTCTGGATATTCTGTGTGACACATTTATTGTTTCAGAATCCCTAATTCTTTGCCTGTGTTCTTCTCTTCCCCCCTTCCCTGCCCCTCCCTCCCCCCAGTACCTTCAAGCGTGCAGGGACTTACTGTCAGCAATTCAGCAAGAAGTGACTATTTAAAGGTGTCCTGGTTACATGCCACTGGAGATTTTGACAATTATGAAGTGATCATCAAGAACAACAATGACTTCAACCAAACAAAAAGTGTCCCCAAGGATGAAAATGAATGTGTGTTCACTAAACTGGTCCCGGGGAGGCAATACAGCGTAACTGTTAGCACACGGAGTGGAAAATATGAGACTAGTAGAAGGGTCAATGGCAGAACAAGTGAGTAAATACCCTGGAGAACATCCCTGGAGTTCTGATTGGAGGGAGGGCATTTTTATTTACAGTACACAGGTGAAAAGGAAGTCTTGTTTTACCATCTGATGCTGATAGCTTGGCTCTTCAAACGTGTGTCGCTCTAAAGATCAAAGGAGGCATCTAGGTTACAATAGATGTCTAAGTCAAAGACATGCAGAAAATTAAAAAAAAATACGTGTGTTTAGGGTTGTAAACTCTGAGATAAAATATAGCATATTTAAAATCAAAGTTGTACAGTTTTGCCATGTCAATCTGTTATTTATGTTTTAAAAGCAATGACAACAGATATAGAATCTCTCTCTTTCATGTGACAGGCTGGAGGTGCAGAAAGAGAGTTATCCATGCTTTTATTCATTTATTTGTTATTTTATTTTTTATATTGTGGTAGCTCCTAGAAGCCCTAGTCATGGACCATTGTGCTAGACTCTGTACAAACACAGAACAAAAAGATGGTTCCATTAGTTTCAATAACATTTTGCATGCTAAGGTTTACATCACAAGAGGTATGTCAAGTCACGTTCCTTGGCAGTGGTCAGAATAACAATGACCTGAAGAGTTTATTTGCTATTCTTTTCTATTGTGTTTTCAGTGCCGGAGTCAGTGAAGGAACTGACTCTTAGTAACAGAAGCACTGAAGACCTGCAAGTTACCTGGTCAAAGGCTGAGGGGGATGTCGATCAGTATGAGATTCAGTTACTTTTCAATGATATGAAGGTCTTTCCACCCATTTTCCTTGGAAACACCATTGAGGAGTATAGGTTCACAGCTTTAACCCCAGGGCGCCTGTACAAAATTCTTGTCTTGACAATCAGTGGAGACACACAACGTGCCACTTTCATAGAAGGACTGACAGGTAAGAGAAAACAGCTTTTAAAACATGATTTCGGGCTTCTTCATTCCGGAGAGCAAAAAACTGGGAGTTCAGCAAATCCAGACTGCGTCACAATCATACTTGAGCTCCTTAGTCTACAATGAACCCAGCTGTAATACTGTCAGAGAAATGCAAGATGTCACTGAAAGCCACATCAATACTTCAGCTAAACTGAGCTTCCCTTAATAAACAAATGTCACAATCATCCACTATCATATAAGTGATGGATGGTAGTGTGATTTCTTGGTTAGAGGAGGGCATTGGGAGTGAAGATTTCAGATTTCTTTTATGCCCAGCTCTGCCACTGGTTTGCTTTGTCACCTTGGTGAAATCACTTAACATCTCAGTCAGCTCCCCAATTTACCATCTGTAAAATAAGTATATTACATAACTACAAACAAATTGTGACGTTTAATACATTATCATCTGTAAAGAATTTTGAGATTCTCAGAAGAAAGATCCTTGTGTAATATTATCTGCAGAATATAAAGGTATCTAGACAAAGCAACGATAACAGTATTTTTTTATTTTCTTTATTGTCTCTGGAAAGATATAGCATTCTTCTTATGAATAAAGAGAAAGAGAGAGGTACGGTGTTGTACATTGCTAGGGCACAATCCTGCAAATACTTACACACATCTGCAGCTTCACTCACACAAGTAGTGGGACTACTCACAGGAGTAAAGTTACACATACATGTAAGTATTTGCAAAATTAGGCCCCTCATGAGTACAATAGTCTCTTTTCCTTTTGTACTTATTGCTGATGTAGACTTCAGAATTGCATTTGCTGCAGCTACAGACATACCAGTATTTGAAATATTTGATTGGAATGAAAATTTCTGAGCTGGGGTTTCCATCTTTCTGGTTTTTTTCCCCAGCTCCAAGTGCTGTCAAAAACATTCACGTTTCAGCCAATGGGATGACAAACAGCCTGAGAGTGAACTGGACTCCTGGAGGAGGAGATGTTGATTCCTACACAGTGACACTATTCCATCAGAACTATCAGCTTGATTCCCAGACTGTCTCCAAGCCTGTCTATGAGCATACCTTCAGCAAGTTAGAAGCAGGGGAGCAGTACCGGGTTGTGGTACAGTCTAACAGCGGCACCCTGCACAACAGTTTAACGGCTCTCGGACGTACAAGTACGTTTCTTAGTGGAAAAAGGGCAAAAAGTGCCATACGTTCCCATCAGATTAGTACTATTTTATAACAGTATTTTATTATTTGTCTATATGGTGTCCCAAAGTGTCTGGGGAGACTCAGATGTGTAAGGAGATGGGTCTCTGTCACAAAGAGTTTGAAGGCTTGATCCTGCAAACCTACCTGGTAGTAATTTCGCTGGTGTGAATAATCACATTGGCGTCAGTGGGACTTCTCATGTGGGCAACTTTACTTGAGTAAATATTTGTGAGAATGGGCCCTCCAGTCCAAACTCTGCCATGGGATCTGCTAATGCAGCCTCTTATGCCTGCCTGGAATCCCAAAGGAGCCGGTGGGACTCCACACAGTGTGCTAGCAGAGCCCACTGCATGATCAGGGGCTCCCAGAAAATGGAAGAGATGCAACTCAATATCATGATTTAAATCCTCTTCCTCTTTTTGTGTGAGCCTGTGTTTTGCTTTGGGACTGGGCTTTTGGGGGGAGTAGCCCTTGGCTAAGATGTTTTCTGTCATCCCGTACTTGCCTGTCTTGTCTATTATTTTGACAGTTTTGTTGTTTCTTTGCGTTTTAATACTTGTTTATATTCCTTTGAAACCTGTGATGGTTTTTCAGCTATTTATACACACTACACACACACATATCCTCTTTGTAGTATAAAAGCTAAATAAATTCTCTCTCTTTCTGGTCCTTCAATTTTTTTTTTTAAATAGCCCTCTCCTGATCATCCCTTTCTCTGCTGTCCCAAGCACCATGACTCTCTGGAAACCACCCCACTACACCTCCTCTTATCCATTGCTTCCCAACCCAACCTTGGCCTTGGTGTGCTTTAGCTACTTTACACACTGGAGGAAAAAGGAATGTAACCTGAGGCCAAGGGAAGGGTTGTAAGTGTCTCAGCCAGGGACAATGACTGCTACAACAAGAGGGTGAGAATGCGATATTGGAGAGTAGGCAGCCTAGTCACTACTTTGGCCCCAGCTTTCATACGATCTTTTATTATTTCTTAGATATGACTATATAAACAAGTATGCAACTTTTGTTAGAACAACATTGAATAGTCATGGGCTGGAGTCTGCTTTATGAATTTATGCTCCATGGAGCAGAGAACGGGGGAGAGGAGGGGAGGAGTCTCCCGGGTGTTGATTACAGTTCTCTAATTCATTCCCAAGGGGCTGTCTGCCAGCTGCGGGTAGCCAGAGCACAGCACACCCCCTACACCTCCCTTCCACCCTCCAGCCACTAGGAGTTGTGGGGAGTTTGTCCGAGAGCTGGTTTCTCTGCCTGCTGGGGTCTCTCCCATGCTGAGGAAATTCAAAGTTGGGGAGGTGCAGATGACATATAAAGCTATAAAACTGTATCATTTAGTGGGTTAGCCAGCCTTCCAACATTGCATTCCATGCTCTATACGCTCCCCAAATATTATTTATTTTAATTTTTTTTTAATAAATGTGTGTAATTCTATATAGGGCAGACGCAATGAACAGAGATACGCATAACAGGCAACTTTTCGAATGCTGTGGGAGTGTTGCACACAGACTGTGAAAGCGAGGTGTTTAGCAATTTTTATGAAGCAGAGTCTAACAGAAATGACTTCAATTCACCACTATTGGTAGAACAAAAAAAATCTGTCTCTTTAAAAACCCGTTTAATCTAATCTACAAGATCTAAAGTGCCTTAACCATAATTTATGTAATGACTGCATGGTACATGGTGCACAGTTAAGGTTGTTTTGGGTGCCCTACTGATACATTTCCATAGAAGAACATTCATACTCTTTTTTTTTTTTAAGTTTAACCTTCACTTTGAATTTCCAGGAGGTATAATGCCTGGTTTGGAGATAATTACAAGATCCCTGTAATACATCTTACCCTAAATTACGGAAAGTAGTTTTTGTGTAGGAATTCTGTCTGTCTGTCTGTGTGCGCGCAAATACACACATACACATACATACACCACATGCATCGGTATGAGCTGACATACATAAATATTTTTCACAAATATTTTTCACAGTTAATTATGTTAATTCACAAACACATATTAAGTGATACAAAATTAACCTCACAATCTCTTTAATTGTTGTTCCCAGTTCCTTCCTCTGTCCAGGGTTTATTTGCAGATCATGCCTACAGCAGTCATTCCTTGTTAGTGACCTGGCACAGTGGTCCTGGAGTGGCTGAGAGATATGACATCCTGCTTTTGACTGAGCAAGGTATCCTTCTGAGCAATAAATCAGAGCCAGCAACTGCTAAACAGCACAAATTTGAAGATTTAATACCAGGCAAGAAGTATAAAGTGCAAATGTTGACAGTCAGCGGTGGGCTCTTCAGCAGCCGAGCAGAAACCGAAGGCCGAACAGGTAGAGCATTTCAGCATTATTTACAGTATCTGCAGTAAGATATGGTATGAATATAATGATTCATTCAAATATCTAGTTATCCAAAAAGCTCCAGTAGGAACCAGTCTCCTTGAATCAATGCATCGTTTTTCTGAGATACGTTTAATGTAAAAAATTGAAAATTGCTTACAAAGGGGTGTGGATTTTCCAGGTTGTTGTGAAAGGATCAGTAGCCTTTGGCACGCGGCCCATCAGGGTAAAACTGGGCCAGGCCGGTTTGTTTACCTGCCGTGTCTGCAGGTTCAGCTGATCGCAGCTCCTACTGGCCTTGGTTTGCCGTTCCAGGCCAATGGGGCTGCAGGAAGGGTGGCCAGCACATCCCTTGGCCTGCGCCTCCACATTGGCCTGAAGCGGCGAACCGCAGCCAGTAGGAGTTGCCATCGGCCAAACCCGAGGACGCGGCAGGTAAACAAACAGGCCCGGCCTGCCAGGGCTTTCCCTGATGGGCCACGTGCCAAAGGTTGCTGATCCCTGTTGTAGTGCATTGTATATTGAAGCAGAGAGTTGAGGAGTGTTGCTATAGTTAAGAATCTCTCTGCATGTCCATTATATAGCCATGTTAACTCTTTCTATTGTCTATCCTTAAATTCACTAGAGGCTGAGGGAGCTGGGATTGTTTAGCCTGCAGAAGAGAAGAATGAGGGGGGATTTGATAGCTGTTTTCAACTACCTGAAAGGGGGTTCCAAAGAGGATGGCTCTAGACTGTTCTCAATGGTATCAGATGACAGAACGAGGAGTAATGGTCTCAAGCTGCAGTGGGGGAGGTTTAGATTGGATATTAGGAAAAACTTTTTCACTATGAGGGTGGTGAAACACTGGAATGCATTACCTAGGGAGGTGGTAGAATCTCCTTCCTTAGAGGTTTTTAAGGTCAGGCTTGACAAAGCCCTGGCTGGGATGATTTAACTGGGAATTGGTCCTGCTTTGAGCAGGGGGTTGGACTAGATGACCTTCTGGGGTCCCTTCCAACCCTTATATTCTATGATTCTATGATTCTATGATTCACTTGGCTTATATAGGATCCTAGCCCCAACTTGAATACAAATATACTGCCAGTGTTGCCAACCTTTTCTCAGGCAAAACTTCACATTGTTGTTAAAGAGAAGTTTTGTGTGAGTCTAGACTGGAGGATTGAGCCCCTTGGTTATCATACATATTACATATGTGTTGCTAAATGGCATCTATAACTTACAAAAGTTTTCATCTTGTTTCTGGACGTCATTGTTTTTGTGCTTTTACGTTATATGAATGTAGTTCTCAGTGGCTTAATAGAAACTTCTTCTAATCATAAGTGTCATTTTAACTGAGATTTAGCTTAGTTACTAGAATCTCTGACATTTTCTCCTATATTTATCCCTGTTTCCAGTCCCAGCTGCTGTCACAAATCTGAAGGTCACAGAAAACACCAATGGACGCCTGTCATTCAGCTGGACTACCTCCCAGGGAGAACTGGACTCCTATAATATCTTTCTGTACAATCCAGACAAATCCCTCCAGGACAGAATTTCAGGAGACCAGAACCTTCAGCAGTGTTCTTTCCAGAACTTGCGGCAAGGCAGGATGTATAAAATGGTGATTGTTACCCACAGTGGAGAGCTCACAAATGAGTCATCCGTATTTGGAAGAACAGGTAGGAGCATCTAGCAGGATAATCCATCCCCAATGAAATCTTCCTTCAGGACATCGGTGAGCTAATCTAATAGCCAAAAGCTGGTACTAGAGTCTAGTAAAGCTGTTAGAAGTATCCAAGCTGTATTTATACATCAAAGGCATTATCTAAAAGAAAGCTAAATTCTAAATTATGTGACAACTGTTTTCAGATAATAAATAAGTAAATATTGTCCTAATTTATTATCTGCGGCCCAGTGGTACCTAGGTGTCCCAATCAAGGGCAGGAGCCCTATTGTGCTAGAAGCTATATAGGTATAAATAAAAAGACAGTCCTCTGCCCCAAAGAGCTTACAGCACTGGTTTATGATAAGATGCAGCAAGTGGGCAAAACAAACGGGGAAGGGAGAAGACAAGGTGGCTAACAGTGAAATGAAAAAGCTTTTCATGATTAGCACTAGTTTCAGCTTACCATTTGTCTACCAACTGCCAGGTGGCAGGGTGTTGTAGGCATTTGTAAGAGCTATGTTACTCCCCAAAACCTCCTCTAATCTCCCACTACTCCCCCTCCTCCTCTTCCCTCCCCCCTTCCCCCCCGATACACACACACACACACACACACTGAAATTCCTGAAATTTGTTTCCTGTTTTTTGGCCACCTGTGCTATGTATATCTAGATCTTTATATGGCCACTATCACAGCACTACCGTAGCACTATTCTTCCCCAAAATGTTCAGTGTGTAGTAACTGTGTACCCTCTCTTTCAGTTCCAGCCCCAGTTATTAATCTCAACAGCTCCAACAGAAACATGACAGGCAGTCTGTGGTTCACCTGGGGACCAGCATCAGGAGATGTAGACTATTATGAACTGAATCTTTATAACCCAAATGGCACACAGAAGGAAACAAGGCATGGGAAAGACCTGAGAGAGTGGCATTTCCTGGGCCTAGTTCCTGGCAGAAAGTATACCCTGGTTGTAGTGACCCACAGCGGTGACCTGACCAATACAGCAAAGACTGAGGGAAGAACAGGTAAAGAACTGCAGTGGCTTTTTGCCCCCAACTGTCAGAATTTACAGCAGTTCATTGATATGTGATGGATTTATTCTGAGATAAGATTTTTATTGCATGAATTATTAAAGGCATAGAAAAGTACAAGTAAGACCATCATAAATGGTATTACATTAATGGCAGGAAATAAATCAGAGTCCGACTGGTTTATTCGGTGTCCTGTTTCTTATCAATGTTACTGTGCAGAAGCCGGAGAGAAAAGAAGAAGTCTAAGATAATGGCTGTTTTGTTTCACACACCCATCCTGTGTGCAAATGTCATGAGACTTTTTCTTTTCATTTTGCCCCTTGTGTCTAGCACCCAGTCCTCCTAGTGCTGTATCATTTGCCGATGTTGCAAACACCTCCCTGTCAATCACCTGGCTGGGTCCCCCAGACTGGACGGATTATGATGACTTTGAGTTGCAATGGTTCCCGAGAGATCCCCTTACAGTCTTCAACCCGTACAGCAACAGCAGATCAAAGGGACGCATCATGTATGGCCTTCGACCGGGGCGGCTCTATAATTTCAGTGTCAGGAGCGTCAGCGGCAACACCTGGAAGACATACAGTCAATCACTGTCTGGAACTGTGAGAACAAGTAGGAACCCATTTGTTATTGAACCCTTATTGCTCATCTGGAGATGATGCTGAAACAGTACGGCCAATGAGTTAAATCTTACCCATCCCAATTAAGCATTTATTAATTTCTACTAGTTGATTCAAGAATGTCTGGATATGGAGTCAAGTAGAAATCAAAACGTTCCTTTGTCCTGCCCTACAGCAAGTATGTAAAGATTAGAAATGAACACAAGCTGCAAAATTCAGATCCAGATCAAAACATTCCTGAAATTCTGGACTATTTGGTTCCAGGTTTCGATTTATCATAGAATCAGAAAAATGTAGGGCTGAAAGGGACCTTGAGAAGACATCAAGTCCAGCCCCCTGCATTGAGGTAGGACCAAATAAACCTAGACCATCTCTGACAGGTGTTTGTCTAATCTGTTCTTAAAAACCTCCAAGGATGAGGATTCCACACCCTCCCTTGGAAGCCTATTCCAAAGTTTATCTAACTTTATGGTTAGAAAGTTTTTCCTAATATCTAACCTAAATCTCCATGATGCAGTTTAAGCCCATTACCTCTTGTCCTATTTCCAGTGGACATGAAAAACAATTGATCACTGTCCCCTTTATAACAGCCCTTACCATAGTTGAAGACTGTTATCAGGTCCCTGTTCAGTCTTCATTTCTGAAGACTAAAAATGCACAGGTTTTTTTTAACTTCCTCAAAGGTCAGGTTTTCTAAGCCTTTTCTCAATTTTTGCTGCTCTGCTCTGGCCTGTCTGCTGATTCAGATCCAAACGTCTTTGAAGTTCAGGATTATTTAGATTCTGAAATTTGGAGTGGGTCCATCAAGATATTTTGAGCAATCAAAAAGGAAGTGTGTTCCTGGGGCACAAGAAGGCCTTGGGTATAGTAGATCTGAAAAAGTAAAGTCAAAGAGTTCCTTTCCTCTTAATAGCTGTTTGTCAATGTTTGTGGCTTCCACCCATATTTATCTGAGTCCAGCTGATCTCATTAACAGTCTGATGAGAAGACTGCCCTGAAGTGGACAGAATAGCTAAACCATGGGGAACATTTTGGACCATACAGTAATCTGTACTTTGGGTCATATGTTGTACTTCACATGGTGTAACTAAAACACATATTTTGCACAGTGAAATACATACTTCATAGACATGCCCTGTTGAGATGGACATTTCATATGTTACACAGGAAACCAGATTCACACATAGTTCATGTGACTTTTGTCCTCTCAGCCTTGAGAGGACTGTGTTGTGGTTTCCATTTCTGATTATTCAGCTGAACTACTAGTCTTGTGATAAACTGCAGATTCGAACTGCTAAATGTAGACTAGACGGCCTAAACTTTCATTTTTGTTTCTTTGCATGTTACACCTTGAAAACATTTTAAGCGACAAAATAGCAAATTTTTGCCACTTGAATTCAAAGTGCTAATTGGAGAAGTAAAAGGACAGAATAAAGATGTTAGCTGCTATGCTTCTTCCCCTAATCACATCAGGAGGCAGTGAAACTGCAGCAAAAAGTCTTATTAGTGATAAGAAAAGGAGTACTAGTGGCACCAGCTACAGCTCACTTCATGCTCAAATAAATTGGTTAGTCTCCACGGTGCCACAAGTCCTCCTTTTCTTTTTGTGGATACAGACTAACACGGCTGCTACTCTGAAACCTGTTATTAGTGATAGTGCCATGTAGAGGGATAAGGGGAATAGAAAGGGCAATTCATATGCACACACCATTTAGCCCTGTTAGCTTTCTTCCATAAAAGACCTGCAAAACTGGGCTATGTTTGCAAAGGAGTTGGGCCCAGGGGGTGGATGAGAGGAGCCATGAAAAAGCTATGCTAAGTGACATACATAGAGAGAGAGATATTTGGTGAAAATTTTGGTCTATACTTTGGGGGGGGGTGAGTGTGTACGTGAGTGTACATACACACACAGAGTATGGGTCAAAATCTTAACCAAAAAAATTAACTATGTACTCTGTGACTTCTCTCAGTGGAAATTCATACCTGATATAAGTGGGTGGAAATCACAGGGTCACATTCTAGAAGGAAAATACTGGTCACTTTTATTCCTGCAGAGGTCTGTGATCAGTTTGTTCCTTGCATTGATTTTATGCTGGAGGGAAATGTAAAGGCCTTAACATTATGGGCATGTTTATTAGGTAGGGTCACCGTACTCCTTAGCTGATACTTTGCAACTGTAAGATGATTTGTTTCAAAAAGAGTGATCCAGCCAAGATTTTCAGAAGTGACTGATGGTTTGGGATGCCCCAGTCTCAAAACTTTTTAAGTGGGCCTAATTTTCAGAAAGTGCTAAGCACCTACTCTCTGAAAATCTGGCCACTTTAAGGTGGCAGAAGTTAGTACCTATAATTATTCATCACTTCTGAAAAATTTGGCCTTTTTACATTTATCATCTCAGAGGACAACAGTGGTTAGACCAGAGGTCGGCAACTTTCAGCACACAGCCCATCGGAGTAATCTACTGGCGGGCTGCGAGACATTTTGTTATGTTGACCGTCTGCAGGCATGGCTCCCGCAGCTCCCAGTGACTGCGGTTTGCCATTCCTGGCCAATAGGAACTGCGGGACACAGGGATGTGTTGGCTGCCACTTCCCACAGCTCCAGTTGGCCAGGAACAGCAAACAGCAGCCACAGGGAGCTGCGGGGGGCTGTGCCTACAGACGGTCAATGTAAACAAAATGCCTCACGGCCTGCCAGTGGATTACCCTGATGGGCCACGTGCTGAAGGTTGCCAACGCCTGGGTTAGACCTTTTTCCAAGTATTATAGAAATGTTTTTAGTTGGTTGGTTTTTGGTTTTGGGGTGTGTTTTTTTTTTTTTTACATGTATCTCTAGCTTTTCACCTTGAAAGTTAGAGTTTGACAATGGTGCCTTGATTTAATTTCATTTTTGTGCTGTGTCAAAATGTGTTCCTTTAATTAGTTCCTTTAATTAGAACTTTTTAAATGATCTTATATTATTTACAAAAAGAAAAGGAGTACTTGTGTCACCTTAGAGACTAACAAATTTATTTGAGCATAAGCTTTCGTGAGATATAGCTCACTTCATCGGATGCATTCGGTGGAAAATACAGTGGGGAGATTTATATACATAGAGAACATGAAACAATGGGTGTTACCATACACACTGTAACAACAGTGATCAGTTAAGGTGAGCAGGAGAGTGGGGGCAGGAAAAACCTTTTGTAGTGATAATCAAGGTGGGCCATTTCCAGCAGTTGACAAGAACGTCTGAGGAACGGTGGGGGGGGGAAGGGAATAAACATGGGGAAATAGTTTTACTTTGTGTAATGACCCATCCACTCCCAGTCTCTATTCAATCCTAAGTTAATTGTATCCAGTTTGCAAATTAATTCCAATTCAGCAGTCTCTCATTGGAGTCTGTTTTTGAAGTCTTTTTGTTGAAGAATAGCCATTTTTAGGTCAGAAATAGAGTGACCAGAGAGATTGAAGTGTTCTCCGACTGGTTTATGAATGTTATAATTCTTGACATCTGATTTGTGTCCATTTATTCTTTGACGTAGAGACTGTCCAGTTTGACCAATGTACATGACAGAGGGGCATTGCTGGCACATGATGGCATATATCACATTGGTAGATGTGCAGGTGAACGAGCCTCTGATAGTGTGGCTGACGTGATTAGGCCCTATGATGGTGTCCCCTGAATAGATATATGGGCACAGTTGGCAACGGGCTTTGTTGCAAGGATAGCTTCCTGGGTTAGTGGTTCTGTTGTGTGGTGTGTGGTTGCTGGTGAGTATTTGCTTCAGGTTGGGGGGCTGTCTGTCTCCCAAGATCTGTGAGAGTGATGGGTCTTCCTTCAGGATAGGTTGTAGATCCTTGATGATGTGTTGGAGAGGTTTTAGTTGAGGCTGAAGGTGATGGCTAGTGGCGTTCTGTTATTTTCTTTGTTGGGCCTGTCCTGTAGTAGGTGACTTCTGGGTACTCTTCTGGCTCTGTCAAACTGTTTCTTCACTTCAGCAGGTGGGTATTGTAGTTGTAAGAATGCTTAATAGAGATCTTGTAGGTGTTTGTCTCTGTCTGAGGAGTTGGAGCAAATGCGGTTGTATCGTAGAGCTTGGCTATAGACAATGGATCATGTGGTGTGGTCTGGATGAAAGCTGGAGGCATGTAGGTAGGCATAGCGGTCAGTAGGTTTCCGGTATAGGGTGGTGTTTATGTGACCATCGCTTATGAGCATCGTAGTGTCCAGGAAGTGGATCTCTTGTGTGGACTGGTCCAGGCTGAGGCTGATGGTGGGATGGAAATTGTTGAAATCATGGTGGAATTCCTCAAGGTCTTCTTTTCCATGGGTCCAGATGATGAAAATGTCATCAATGTAGTGCAAGTAGAGTAGGGGCATTAGGGGACGAGAGCTGAGGAAGCGTTGTTCTAAGTCAGCCATAAAAATGTTGGCATACTGTGGGGCCATGCGGGTACCCATAGCAGTGCCGCTGATTTGAAGGTATACATTGTCCCCAAATGTGAAATAGTTATGCGTGAGGACAAAGTCACAAAGTTCAGCCACCAGGTTTGCCGTGACATTATCGGGGATACTGTTCCTGACGGCTTGTAGTCCATCTTTGTGTGGAATATTGGTGTAGAGGGCTTCTACATCCATAGTGGCCAGGATGGTGTTTTCAGGAAGATCACCGATGGATTGTAGTTTCCTCAGGAAGTCGGTGGTGTCTCGAAGATAGCTGGGAGTGCTGGTAGCATTGGGCCTGAGGAGGGAGTCTACATAGCCAGACAATCCTGCTGTCAGGGTGCCAATGCCTGAGATGATGGGGCGTCCAGGATTTCCAGGTTTATGGATCTTGGGTAGCAGATAGAGTACACCAGGTCGGGGTTCCAGGGGTGTGTCTGTGCGGATTTGTTCTTCTGCTTTTTCAGGGAGTTTCTTGAGCAAACGGTGTAGTTTCTTTTGGTACCTCTCAGTGGGATCAGAGGTAATGGCTTATAGAAAGTGGTGTTGGAGAGCTTCCTACCAGCCTCTTGTTCATATTCCGACCTATTCATGATGACAACAGCACCTCCTTTGTCAGCCTTTTTGATTATGATGTCAGAGTTGTTTCTGAGGCTGTGGACGGCATTGTGTTCTGCACAGCTGAGGTTATGGGGCAAGTGATGCTGCTTTTCCACAATTTCAGCCCGTGCACGTCGGCGGAAGCACTCTATGTAGAAGTCCAGTCTGTTGTTTCGACCTTCAGGAGGAGTCCACCCAGAATCCTTCTTTTTGTAGTCTTGGTAGGAAGGTCTCTGTGGATTAGTATGTTGTTCAGAGATGTGTTGGAAATATTCCTTGAGTCGGAGACATCGAAAATAGGATTCTAGGTCACCACAGAACTGTATCACGTTCGTGGGGGTGGAGGGGCAGAAGGAGAGGCCCCGAGACAGGACAGATTCTTCTGCTGGGCTAAGAATATAGTTGGATAGATTAACAATATTGCTGGGTGGGTTAAGGGAACCATTGCTGTGGCCCCTTGTGGCATGTAGTAGTTTAGATAGTTTAGTGTCCTTTTTCTTTTGTAGGGAAGCAAAGTGTGTGTTGTAAATGGCTTGTCTACTTTTTGTAAAGTCTAGCCACGAGAAAGTTTGTGTGGAAGGTTGTTTTTTTATGAGAGCATCCAGTTTTGAGAGCTCATTCTTAATCTTTCCCTGTTTGCTGTAGAGGATGTTGATCAGGTGGTTCCGCAGTTTCTTTGAGAGTGTGTGGCACAAGCTGTCAGCATAGTCTGTGAGGTATGTAGATTGTAATGGATTTTTTACTTTCAGTCCTTTTGGTGTGATGTCCATCTGTTTGCATTTGGAAAGGAAGATGATGAACCTTGTATTTTTGCTACAAGGAGCTGAGGGGTAAATTACTAATTCCTGCTATTTTAGCTCCCTCTTTTGCAATGTACAGTATTTGATTCTTCAGCTGTAATGTATTTCTTTGGACAATTGTGGGAAATAAGGCTGAAAGGAAAAAGAGAAGTTTATAAATAGCATGTTAAACATTTGTGCCTTTCACTGTAGAGTGTGTGCTATATGATATGGACATTTCATTGTAAGAAGTATGCATTTCAATTACGCTGTATGATGAGGGGTATTTTTTAACTAGATTTAAGCTCCAGTTGTACCATAGTTCTAATAATATGTTGGATTCCTATTGCACCTTTCTTCAGAAGATCTGAAAAGTTTTTTTACAGTTAATTACTGACGAGTCACAGTTCTTTGGAGGTCGATGGCATTAATTCAGTTTACAGAGGTAAAATGAGGTCAAGTGACTTGCCTAAAATCTTTCAGCAAGTGTGCGGTAGAGCTAGGAATCCTGATTCTTAGTCCCTTTGCTCTAATTAAATTATTAATTTAGACTTGAGTGCTAAGACTGATGGCCAAGCCATAGAGTAAGCACAAAATGTATAATGCATGTCCTCTGTTACATTACGCTTCAACTTTTCAACCTCTCCCCTCCATCTTTAGGACCAGACAGAATACAAAACCTTCACTGCCGGCCACAAAACTCTACTGCCATTGCATGTTCCTGGACCCCGCCTGACTCTGACTTCGATGGATATAGTATTGAATGCAAAAAAATGGACACTGGAGAAGTTGAGTTTTCCAAAAGGATCGAGAAAGAAAAATCTTTGCAAAACATCATGATGCTAGTACCCCACAAGAGATACTTGGTGTCCATCAAAGTGCAGTCTTCAGACATGACTAGTGAGGTAGTTGAAGACAGCACCATCACTATGATAGACCGTAAGTCCTTGATGTATCAAATACATAGGTACAGTGGCATGGAGGGAGAAGGTGAACAGGGATAAGGTGAACAGGAATATGCTATCATCTGGTCCTGTTGGTTAGTCAGCGGACTTTTCGACCTCCAAACCTGCCTGTTATGTCACACCAGCCACCGAAATGTGTGACCAGTGACCAAAATGGGGAACACCTGTGTTTAGTTGCACGCTGTGCCAGATTATAAGGCTCTTAAACTATAAAACTTCTTTAAAGGATTTTTTATCACTGTGTGAATCTTATTGTAAAACTGGTTTATTTGACTCACGCAGTGAGAACAAACTTGAAAACAAGTTTTATAATCTGTCAGTCATGGCACAACATGCAGCCTACAACTGACCCTTTGTTCTCCTCTGGGTTTGCCTCTTTGCTGCCCCCTGGTCCTTTCCTCTCACCAAATGCCATCGCCAAGTCAAAATAGTGGGAAGCCACTTAGAGCCTTCAGGAAGTTGGGGCAGTGGCTCTTCTTCAGGCTTTACTCCCTCTTCTCTCAGATGATGAGTTTGCGTTGGGCAGTGGAGATGAAGGAGGAGCACTGCTCTGCAGACTCCTCTCAGACTCCCTTGTGGCTCCTCCCTTGGGCTGCAAATGGGTTGTAAATGGCAGCTTGCAGCTACTCAACAACATACACAAGGAGGGAGGTAATGCCAGCCCGCATGGTACTGCCCTGTGCATGGTGATGTCTCTCTCTACTGTGCACAAGCCACTCACAGGAATCTCCTTCTCCCTTCTTCACCTTGGCTGGTCAGCAGCTGCTGCTGACACTCAAGTTGTGGCAATCCATGGGTCACCTCCAGTCTGTGTGGTACAGCATGACAGAGAGCCTTAATTACCCCCAAGGCCAAATGTTCCATGAAGTATAGTGTGATTGACAGGTCTGGTCACCAGTCCCCCCTTGGCTGCACAGAGCCAAGGAGAACTACAAAGTCCAGTCGCTAAAAACCCCTACAAATCCTACACTGAGCAATAAGGGGTTAATAAGCTAATGGAGACTCAGCTGAGAGATGTCAGAATTGGAGGGAGGAACTTAAAAGGGAGAAACCTAGCTCAGCTGATGACAAATCAGGGAGGAGAGCAGATCTTGGAAAAATGGATGGCTGAATGCAGGAGCCCCATTGGGCAGCCACTGCCCAATGGTCCCTTCCTGAAGGAAGGGAGGACCTGATGCTGACTCACCTTAAAAGGAGACTATTCCTCTCTGTTGGTGAACTCGGATTAGGGCCACAGCCTGATGAGTGCCCTCTGAAGGAAGAGAACTTTAACCCAGCTTTGGGACCATTCATTTGTGTCAATTCCTCTTTCTTCTGTTCATTGACAACCCTGGCAGGTTATCTGGTGTCCAGCCACTGGTGGGCCTCTTAGGACTGGAACTGGGAATGGTAAAACCACCCAGACATTCCAGAGCTGTGACCCCAATGATTGCTGGGGCCCTGCCCAGAGCCTGGGAAAAAAGAACATGGTAAAACCCACCCTTCACATGAATTGCAACCAAGCCCTGTCTCTTCTCTACTACAAGAGATGCTATGAGTTCAGATAAAATCAGAGATAACCTGAGCATCACCAGATACAGCAACAGAACCTCTTTGAAGGCTTAACTGTTCTCCATTGTTTTCATTTTTAGACATCTCTGCACTATCAAGTTCTGGTTGAGCTTGGAAGCAGGATTGTCTAAATACCATGAGGGAGCCAGCTCTCCCAAGAATTCCAGACTGGTCTTACAGATGGAAGATTATCTGGCTAGGCTTCAAATAAGCTTGTGAACTATTGGTTCCTTATCCACACCGAAACCCTTTAAATTTTGGCCATGACTATTAAACAGTAGATACTGATACAGTATATGTGGCTATATAGGTTATTGAAAACATTGAGCTGCGATCTCTATTACAGTGCTCTAGTGTTCCATTGAGAGGCTTGCATCAGATATACTTTATTCCCCCCCCTCTTTTTCCTTTTCTGTTTCACAGAATCATAGACCTGGAAGGGACCTCGAGAGGTCATCTAGTCCAGTCCCCTGCACTTAAGGCAGGACTAAGTATTATCTAGACCATCCCTGACAGGTGTTTGTCCAACCTGCTCTTAAAAATCCCCAATGATGGAGATTTCACAACTTCTCTAGGCAATTTATTCCAGTGCTTAACCACTCTGACAGGAAGTTTTTCCTAATGTCCAACCTAAACCGCCCTTGCTGCAATTTAAGCCCATTGTTTCTTGTCCTATCCTCAGAGGTTAAGAACAATTTTTCTCCCTCCTCCTTGTAACAACCTTTTATGTACTTGAAAACTGTTATCATGTCCCCTCTCAGTCTTCTCTTCTCCAGACTAAACAAACCCAATTTTTTCAATCTTCCCACATAGGTCATGTTTGCTAGACCTTTAATCATTTGTGTTGCTCTTCTCTGGACTTTCTCAGATTTGTTCACATCTTTCCTGAAATGTGGCACCCAGAACTGTACACAATACTCTAGTTGAGGCCTAATCAGCGTGGAGTAGAGTGGAAGAATTACTTCTTGTGTCTTGCTTATAATACTCCTGCTAATACATCCCAGAATGATGTTTGCTTTTTTTGCAACAGCATTACACTGTTGACTCATATTTAGCTTGTGATCCACTATGACCCCCAGACCCCTTTCCACAGTACTCCTTCCTAGGCAGTCATTTCCCATTTTCTGTGTGTGCAACTGATTGTTCCTTCCTAAGTGGAGTACTTTGCATTTTTCCTTATTCAATTTCATCCTGTTTACTTCAGCCCATTTCTCGAGTTTGTCCAGATCATTTTGAATTTTAATCCTATCCTCCAAAGCACTTGCAACCCCTCCCAGCTTGGTATCGTCTGCAAACTTTATAAGTGTACTCTCTATGCCATTATCTAAATCATTGATGAAGATATTGAACAGAACCAGACCCAGAACCGATCCCTGCAGGACCCCACTCGTTATGCCCTTCCAGCATGACTGTGAACCACTCATAACTACTCTCTAGGGACGATTTTCCAACCAGTTATGCACTCACCTTATAGTAGCTCCGTCTAGGTTGTATTTCCCGTTTAGTTCCTGATGTATCACTGTTCAACATATAGCTTGTTTAGACATATGGCAGATACAAATGCCAGTTCCCTATGGAAGCCATTCTATAAATCTGATATCAGATCGTCTATATGTAAATACTTTGCTTAATTGACTCAGTGTCGTGTTTTGTTTCTTGGACATTGTTTATTGTTTGATTTGATGTGAGAGGGAGAAATCTAGATGTTTCAAAGCAAATGTCTATCTGCAGCCTTAGTGGTCTCAAAGTACCCAGATTGAACCCACCTCTGAAAATGCTATTTTAGCGGCTATAGTTTAAGACTGCATGGATTTAATGAGACATTAATGCAATCCTGGGCAGCTTCTGCAAAAAATTCTACTGTAAGGAGCTGCCTCTGTCATTACGTTTAAAACACCGCTGGTCTGTTACGTCTTCTGGCAGCTTCTCTGCTGGAGAGGGATACACTTTGGGCAGGTCTACACTACAGCAGGGATCGACGCTCTGAGATCGATCCACCAGCAGTCGATTTAGCGGGTCTAGTAAAGACCCGCCAAATCGACTGCAGATCGCTCTCCAGTCGACCCCTGAACTCTACCCTTGACGAGAAGAGTAAGGTAAGTTGACGGGAGATTTTCTCCCATCGGCCCCCTGCGGTGCAGACCCCACGGTAACTTGACCTAAGGTACGTTGACTCCAACTACATTATTCACGTAGCTGGAGTTGCGTAGCATAGGTCAACTTATCGCGGTAGTGTAGACATAGCATTTGTGACTGCAAAGAGTATAATATGAGAGACTTTGGGTCTAAATGGTTGAGTTTTGTTGAGATTTGCACATCATTTACTGTTATTATGTAATTAAAAATATATAGATGGTGATGTACTTTATTTCGCCCTCCCTCTCTCTTCTTTTCCAGGCCCCCCTCCTCCACTTCCCCACATCCGAGTAAACAAAAAGGATGCACTCATTACCAAATCTTCCATCAACTTTACTTTCAACTGCAGCTGGTTCAGTGACACCAACGGAGCTGTGAAATACTTTACTGTGGTTGTGAGAGAGGCTGATGGTAAGTTTTTATGAATTAGTAGGTTTCTTTCTGTAACCCGTATTAACATAAGGAATGTATTTGTCCTCATCTCCTGGCCAGATTTCAGAAGAGGTGTATGAATCTGCTTCTGACAATGAACCTGGTCCTTTAACTCAGCAGGGAGAGGCTTTTAGATCCAGAGGTCCATAGATTCATAGATACTAAGGTCAGAAGGGACATTATGATCATCTAGTCTGACCTCCTGCACAACGCAGGCCACAAAATTTCACCCACCCTCTCCTGCGAAAAACCTCTCACCTATGTCTGAGCTATTGAAGTCCTCAAATCGTGGTTTAAAGACTTCAAGGAGCAGAGAATCCTCCCGCAAGTGACCCGTGCCCCATGCTACAGAGGAAGGCGAAAAACCTCCAGGGCCTCTGCCAATCTGCCCTGGAGGAAAATTCCTTCCCGACCCCAAATATGGCAATCAGCTGAACCCTGAGCATGTCGGAAAGATTCACCAGCCAGATACTACAGAAAATTCTTTCCTGGGTAACTCAGTTCCCACCCCATCTAATATCCCATCACAGGCCATTGGGCCTATTTACCATGAATATTTAATTACCAAAACCATGTTATCCCATCATACCATCTCCACTGGCACCATAGTTAAGGACAGAGTTTTACTTCAATCTCTGGGATGTTACCATCCACATGTTTGGACAGTTTCCTTACTTAGAAGATGAGAGAACTCAAAGCAAATGTCGCAGAGAATAGAAATGGGACAGATTGTCTTGCTATGCACTGATTCAATAACGTAGTTTAGGCACTAACTTGAAGCAGGTGAGAGTGCATCTCAGCTTCAGTCTCTGTTGTCTTCAGTGTTGCCTGCTAAGCCGTTATTAGAAAACAAAGGTAGCTTACAGTCTGAATAAAATGATTCATGTTGTTTATTTCATGAGGCAAATTGCTCTCACATACACCAGTGTAAATGGAAGCAGAAAATGTCCCCATGTAGTGCATATATATTTCCTTCCTTGTGCTATCCTGTAGAGAAGAAGAGTGGCCTTGCAGTTAAAGTCCTAAACTAGGACTCAGGAGGTCTGAGTTTAATTTTTGACATTGCCACAAGCTCCCTTTGTGACCTTGTGTAAGTCACTTAACCATTCCGCTGTGTCTCTGTTCCCAGGTAAAAATAATCCTTTTTTTCCTCCCACCCTGTGTCGTTCTTGTCTAGTCAGAGTGTAAGCTCTTTGGGGGCAGGGACTGTTTCTCACTATATATTGGTACAGTGCCTAGCACAGCTGACCCTTTTAGGCACTATAATAAAGAATAAAACATCGGGATTCATTTCTGGGGACTACAATCATTTCCTATTGCAACTATTCTCTGTACCCACTGGCTACTTTTTTTTTTACCCCCTGTGGAAGGAGGCAGATGGCGGGGGGGAAAGCTGGGGGGGGGGGCAGAATTATGCAGCAGAGGTGATTCACACAACCTTCTCAAGGCATCAGACCCTCCCTGTGCCCACTGTTCTAGAATGGGATCTAGAAGAGATATAGCAAACTGCCCTGAGTTATCTAGCCAAGCAAGCCAGCATCGATCCAAAAATGTCCCCATAGACCAACATGCAGTGTGGGTTCAAATAGAAGACAGTGTGCCTGAAACACTCTGAGGTAGGCTCAGTCCAAAAATACTAAGGGTATGTCTAAATTGGAGCTGGAGGTGTCATTCCCAGCTCAGGTAGACATACCCACGCTAGCTGTGATTGAGATAGCACCCTAACAAGTGGAGCAAATGGTGGTTCCCATCTGACACCCTGTGTGCAGCTACGGCTCTGCTGTTATTTTCAGCACACTAGAGTGATCAGAGCTGGCATGGGCATGTCTATCCCAGCTGGGAATGACACCTCCAGCTGCTGTGTAGACATACCCTAAGACTTAATTTCAGGAATTGTGCCACAAGTCAGCAGTTTGTAGACCATCACTCACTTAAGAAAAGCACAGAGTGTTTCTTTAGGACACACAGTAATTTGAGTCTGTAGAGTTCTCTGTAAAGAAGGGGCTTTCATGTGGCTTAACAATTTGGAAGACAGTATAGCATAGTCTTTATCAGACTGTAAGAAGCTTTTTAAACCACAGTGCCAGGTTGCTTTGAAACACAGAATTTCCTATCTGTAGGAATTTGCTGTTTACCGTAGGAATCTGCTGCGTTCTGCTTCTTCTCCTGGGGATCAGATTACCACACCAGACCAGCTGTTGTTTGTAAAGATAACATAGCTACTAATGACCCCTGCAGTTAAAGTTAATAATAACAGTTTGTATATTGTGTGTTTCTTCCATAGACCTTCAGGTGTGTTACAAAGGAAGGTAATTTGGCAGATGGGAAAACGGAGGCTCAGAGGGCAGTGACTTGCCTATGGTCATACAACAGTTTAGGGTCAAGGCTGGAAATAGATTCCTGGTAGCTAATTCCCAGTCCCATGCTCTATTCACTAGACCATGTTAACTCCCAGACAAAGTACAGAAGTTTGTCAAGTGTTAAATATGTCTATTGATGCCCTCGGCCTTAGATGCACTAATAGCACGAGAGCTGTGGCATATGATGTGCAATTTTTTTTTACCATTTTTTTTCCTAGGCAGTGAAGAGCTGAAGCCAGATCAGCAGCACCCGTTACCTTCCTACTTGGAATACAAACATAACAATTCCATACGTGTCTATCAGACCAACTATTTTGCAAGCAAATGTGCTGAAAACCTTGACAGCAACTATAAGAGCTTTGACATTAAGCTTGGAGCTGAGATGGAAAGTCTGGGAGGAAAATGTGATCCCAATCAGCAGAAATTCTGTGACGGGCCACTGAAACCCAGGACTGCCTACAGGTTAGATTTATTGTGGTAATTTTGCTGTGTGAGATGTGCTGTATTATTAGGTACTATGCTATCTCGATGCCTGATGTACTTGAGCTGCCGTAGATTAATAACCTGTATTACATGGTGTGCTCTGTGTTGTACTGTGCAATTTATAAAAGCTTTGTCCCTGCCCCATCTCATATTTAATGTATAAACAGTTCCTTCACCAGCCTGGAAATGCTACAATTCATTATGTGCAAAACTCCGTGCGGTGAAAAGGCCTCTTTATCTCTTTTACTTTGATGGGGAACTTTCCTACAGTTGCTAATTTCTCTGTGGAGAGACTTAAGGGCTGGATCAGCAGCTGAGTCAGGGAAGCATTCGGGACAGTAAAACGGGAGAGCAGGAGATACAAAGGTAGTTTTGTGTTCCTCTAATTCTGTGGACAGGCTCCACCAGGCCAATCTGCTGGTGCAGATTAGAGCAACCCAAAGGGCATTCTACCCTGTGCCAGCTTCCAACAGACTCAGGAAGTCTGTACAGTAGCTGAGGCTGACCAGGACAAAGGGAAGATTTAGCCACAGTTGGGCATGGTGTGGGAGCTGCTAGAGCACCTGTACACCTCCTGTTGCATCCTCTACACTGGCATGAACCTCCAAGGGCTGAATCCAATTACCTTAAGGCCACTTTGCACCTAGGGAACAGCAGAAAGCAGCTGCAGTGTGACCCAGCATCTAGGCCTTAGATTTTAGCCAAAAACTAGAGTATTTGAAGTAAAATCCCCAAACAATTATGATTTGTATTTCAGACAAACTGGATACAATGTATGTTTATGTAGAAGCTGCAGCTTCACATTAAATGTAATTACTTTTCCGTGCTGCATTAAATCAAGCTTAGCTACTAAATGTGGACTATTAAAAACTTAATGGGGCAGTTGTGCAATTGAAGTGAAAGCAGCTTTCAAGTGGGCTCTAGCTGGGTTCAGTGGAAATTATGCCCACTTATCCCTACTCAGAATGAGACCTACTGTGAGTAAAGATTTCTACCTCTTAACTTCTTTGATTCTAAATTCTATCAGCTGGCCGGCAGGAACCTTCACAACAGGTTACCAAAGCCACAATGAGAGCTGAGTGACTAGATCAACAAACCTTTCACAGACACTCATTTCAGCTTTTTAATGAATTTGCTTGGATTTCATTTGAGCTCCTTTTGCTTTCTGTGAATGCTCTTAGAAATGAGTTTGCTGAGAGGAAAATTCATGGACTTAAACAGTGAATTTCAATTGAATGTTGCAGAATTTTTTATTTTGTTCATTGTGTGTATCTGTATCAGAAACCTGCTTAACAACTACGTTCATCCAGTCAAAGAATAGAAGCTTACCAGGTGACCATGTGTCCAATCAAATCAATGTGTTCATGTGAACAGATTTGTTGATGAATTTTCAGTGACAAATTTTTGGCAATCAGGAGCTTGTGAAAATAGCAAAGACCTAAATCCAACAAAGACGCCGCTCACTGTGATTAGTTTGTCCAGCTCATGGAACTACTTTCATGATCCCCAGGAGCCTAAAGTGGTAAAGACCCAATCCTGAAAACATTTATGCACATAAGTAGTCCATTTACAGGCCTAATATCAGGAGAGATGGAAGTAGGTCCTGAATATGACTATTCACATGCAAAGGTGTGTGCAGGATCAGAAGCATAGAATGTAATCCAAATCCAAGACCCCATATGGTAGTACTGAGGGCAGTTATATCCATAGATCAGCTAGTCAGCAGTTTTTTTGGCTTACTGCAGTCCTATACAAAGAACACACTGTGATATATAAGCCTTCCCTCTGATCACACAGTTAGGCAGAAATTTTTTTTCCCCAAGTTTAATATGGTGTGTCACCTAGTATTTAGTCCTTCTTTCATTTTCCCCACATATTGTTGAGCAAAAGATACTAAAAAATGGAATGAACTGCTGAGGTGCTAAAAATATTGGCTTTGAAACTCTCACTAAAGCAGAAGCTGAACAACAAAAGGTATAACAATAACAGTAGTTAGAAGACACAGGAAATGTACTTAGTAAATGTTGTCCAGAAGCCCTGTTTTGTGATTTTGCTATTTCTGTGTTAACCTTTAGTTTTCTCCTGTTTGATACCAACTCCCAAACAGATCTAATAAACCCTTCTGCTTTTCCAGAATCAGTATCCGAGCTTTCACCCAGCTCTTTAGTGAAGACCTGAGGGAATTCACTGAGCCACTCTTCTCAGATACCTTTTTCTCTTTACCAATCACTACTGAGTCAGGTGAGTTTCTCCTTTATTCTATACCAACTGTACCAGTTACATGGGTATGACACCCATTGGTGCTGGAGTGGGTAGGAGAGAGCAGCAAGGACCTTGTTGCTGAACTGAGTTACTTTGAGATTCAGCTCTCCGCCAGTTAATATTCGGTATTCAGCACTGTCGGTTAAAACAATAGCTGTGATGTTTCCCCTTCCATCCATGATTTCCTTCTGAAGTACAAAACTTCCTACAAATTATAGGCGTTCACTTTAAAAGGGAGCCAGAGAGAGAGAGAGCAAGGACTGTGCAGCATCCTTCGGGATAGAAATAATACATAAGGCTAGATTCTCCGGTCTGCTTTCTGCCACTCAAGCTGCTCAAAGTGGACAGAAATGGCTAGTGAAAATTTCCCTTGGTGCAGGGGAGCTCTCTTCTGGTGTGAGAGATGGTATAACCACCTCCTGCACCTGCTGTCCCATGTGTCCAGGGTGTAGGAGAGATGTCAGAGGTGGGAGCGAGGTGTGGCGGAACTATGCTGATCCTTCACAGTGTAAGGTCACCTAGGGACTTTATGCCAGTGGCATGAGTTAGACCTGCTCCTCAGCAACTCTTGACTTATGCCATGGCCAAGCAGCACAGGATCAGGGAGCCACAACCAGCCCCCGTGTTCCCTGGTCTCAGCTATGGTGGAGCAATAAGCCCGTAGGTTATAAATTGTTTGGGAAGGAACACATTGCCCAATAGAGCTGGGGTCCCTGACTGAGGATCTTGAGTCACTGCTACAATACAAACAATAAATAATAGCATAGCCCCTTGATACAAGGATCTCAATACTTTCCAAACACTGATTAAGCCTCAAAAAAACCCTTGAATCCAGACAACAGTTCCTTTCTGGATTTGAGAATGAAATGGTTTTGTCATCCAGTGTAAATGGTCTTGAAATGGGACTGAATCAGTGAATTATCCTAGACTTAGTTTGAAAAACCCAGTGAACTACTGTAGCCTGGGGAGGAGATCTGAACTCCTGGGAAATCTGGCTGTTTCTTCACTCCCTCATTCTATGGAAGGAGAGAACTTTTTTCTCTTCTACCTGTTTCTTGCCCACCTGATGTACAGTGTAAGTTCTTGAAAAACTAAGGAAGTAATATCAAAGCCCAGTCCTCCAAATATATATGCAGTTGAAGTTCCTTTGTATTTATTTCAGTGTCTTTAACTGATAACACTGTATGTATCTAATTCCTTTGCTCTGTGTGTGTGTGTGTATCTATCTATCTTAGAACCCATGTTTGGAGTTATAGAAGGCGTGAGTGCTGGTTTGTTTCTCATTGTGATGGTGGTGGCTGTCACTGCTTTATTTGTCTACAGACAAAAAGTTAGGTAAGTAGAAACTCCCTTTTTAAAATTTTTCTTGCACAAGGTCTGATGAAATTAGACATGATTTTCAATCTGAGACACTGAGGAAGGTGTAAAATTGGATGAAAACTTTAAATTGTATTTAGGAAAGCAAAAACCTAATTCCATTTCCCTCACCATTTGTACAAATTGAATATTGAACTAAGAAGCCCCATATTACCCTTGATTAAGGAACAGGATTTCCACTGATTAATAGGAGTTGCATGATTTAAGGCTGCAATGGGACCTTAGGTTCTTAGTAGAGCTGGTCAACACATTTTCACTGGAGCAGTTTTCTGTCAGAAAATGTGGCTTCATTTAAACCTTTCATGAGAACTTGTTGATTTCAATGACATTTTTGATGGGAAAACTTTGAAATGATTCATTTTGACCCTCTCATTTTGGAAACATTGAAACATTTTCTTTCAAGAATGTCAAAAAGTTTAGTTTTGACTTATTTGTTCCATTTCATTTTGAACTGACTTTTATTCTATAATATTAATTTTATATCATCTATATATTATTTTAATTTAAATATACATAAATATTAAATATAATATTTTAACATTATAAAAATAAAAAAACTACCTTATTGAAACAAAACATTTTACAGTATTGAAATGAATTTTTTTTATATTTCTGAGTCAAAAAAAATTTGGAATTTCTATTCTGTGGGAAATTTTGAAAATGCAACATTTTGCTTGGAGTTAATTTTTCTTTGAAATGTTGGAAATTGTTTTCCAACCAGCTCTAATTCTTAGTCTGCATGAAATTATTCTCTAGCAGTTTCTTCTAGACACTTAAGCCCAAATTCAATGCAGATGTCTAGATGCTGACCATGAAAAAGCATGTGCACTTGTGTGTAAAACCTGCATTTGTTTGTGCCTACAGAGAAATGCATGCCTACATATCTGTATGCATACACCGCTACCATTATGCATGAGTAAAATGCAGGTTTTGCATTCACAATAGGTGTACACATTTTCTCCTGGCTGCTACTTAGGCGCCTGCATTTGAAAATATGTCCCTTATCCTCTAATTTATTTTTGCTCTACATAGTTTGAATGTAAATCATATGAAGTGCATGTTTTCTCAACTGTATTGTGATTTCTTCTTATGAGCTCTGTTCAATGGGTCAGTGAACGTCGGTATATTTTTCTGTGTCATATACAATAGGTAAATGTTTCTTTCATTTACAAGAGAGGTTTCTGAGGGAACAAATGGTGATCAGAGATGGAGAGACAGTGTGTGTGGTTTAGTGGAACATAGGAATGTAGGACTGCAGGGGATCTCCTGAGTCACTAAGTCCAGATCCTAGCTATTGCAGGCAGCCCCATTATATAATCTCTAAAATTTTCAAGGGAAAAAAAACCAACAGAGTGAGATTCAGACCAGAGACTTGAACCTGGGTCTCTGCTAAACCAGGTGAGCGCCCTGGTCATCGGTCTATTGGTTATGCTGGGGTGGGTGCTTCTCTCTTTCACGGGAAATTCCCTCCTGGACCTGAGAAACCTTCCCAACTAAAGGTTTTCCATGAAAAGTTTCAGTTTTGACGAATCAGCTAAAAATCAGTCAGCTAAAAAATTCCTGACTAGCGCTAATACCCACTTTAGTGGTAGTTTGGGCTGTGTCTCTTATGGTAAAAAACAGGCCATTACTGTTTTACACTGTTTTTTTCTATATATGATATAAAATTATTGTTCTATGGCAGCAAACTAAGGTACAGGAAAACTCTGCAACCGCAAAGATCCATTTCAGAGTAGCAAATGAAACAGCCATCTCTTTTTATTCCTTTTCTTTATTTCTTTATTTCCTGCCACAAGATACTTTTGTTGCCCAACTCACGTTGACATTTGAACATAGCACTAAAACCAAAGTAAGAATAGCTTCCTTTGTATTGCAGTAATGGCCAAGAGCGACCTACAGCAAGGCTGAGCATTCGCAGGGACAGGCCGTTGTCCGTCCATCTGAACTTGGGGCAGAGAGGGTAATCTCAAAATTTGTTTCTAAGAGAATTGTTTTAACATGGCATCATAGACGAAACAGTCTCTCCAGTCACTCACTGACAAGTTCTTTCTTTTTCTTTTGAAATTATTTCTAGGAGCCGGAGAATTTCCAGGTAAAAGCAAATATTTCTTCATTTAAAACATCTTCCTTTGTAATGAATTAGATGAATAATGTCCTTGTTGTCTCCTCGGGTAACTGTGTGTTTTTGGTTTTTGTCTTTTTTCTTCTGTTGAATGTTTTAGTCCAATAAAAGTAAATCAGTTTGAAGCGCACTTCACCAAACTCCAAGCAGATTCCAACTACCTCCTGTCCAAGGAATATGAGGTACGAATCCAATCTAGTGGAACCATTTCTTTATTGAATGGACTGGTTGGGTGCTAACTCTGGCTCACTAACCCTTCAGCCCCAGAGACATGCATTCCCTGGTCTTCTTCACACAAGTGAAAATGAGTTTGACAGTCTCAGCTTAGACCCTATTTGTCCTGCTGCCAGAACCACAACTTGATCCAGTTGGCAGCCTCTGTTCATGAGAGGCCCAACACAGGATCACCAGGATGTGCTGAAGGTCAGGACTGAGTTGTGGTAGCAGAGCTGTGTGGCAAATCTTGAAGAGTGCCTACCAGCAGTGTGCCTGGCTCAAGCCAATGCCACCAGTTCTCTAATTTCAGTATAATAAAAATAAGTTCCTTTCCTTGGCCTTGCATGCTGTACATTCCGTTTTGTAGCATCCTGTGATTTTCACCTCACATTCATTTCGGCCTTTTACAGGACTTAAAAGATGTGGGTCGAAGCCAATCATGTGACATAGCGCTTTTGCCAGAGAACAGAGGGAAAAATCGATACAATAATATATTGCCCTGTAAGTTTTATGTTTGGATATATAATATTACATCACACCAGCTATTTTTCAGTTCTTTTCTGGATGGGATGGGGCATGTAGCATATCCCTTTCCTTGTTTTTCCTTGTCCGAGATGAAATACCATTGCCAAGCCAAGTCTTGGTGCTTTGATGCTGACGATGTATGGCCACGAGTGGCTTTACAACAGCAGCTCTCATGAAATTTCACTTCCCACCAGAGGCGTAATGACTAGTGTTCATTCTGTTTATAAAAGGCTTCAGCTGTTCTAGCCTTGCAGCTGTTCTGTCAGGGTAGATAGTAGGAATCATAGAAACCTTGTCTTGTGTGTTTTGTGTGATCAGCACCAGATAGCAGCAGGGCTACTTTCTCCCTAGTCATTCAGATGTTGTCAGTTCAAACCTGTCCAGTGGGCACAAATCACTTATTTGACATCGATAGGTGACAGTCGCTTCCTTCAGAGTTTATAATGAGCCTGCAGTATCACAGTGCCCCCAGCATGGCAAAAGGCGATAATCCTGAAGGAGTCCTCTTTCATACAAGACAAAGATACTGGCAGTATGTGGCACATGAGAATAGGGATAGCCCTGGGAAACGCCTGTTGGAGGTAATTAGCCCACCTTAAATAGCTCCCTGCAATTTCAATGGGCTATGGTAGCAGTCAGCTTGATTTCCAGTCCTAACTTGCCGTATAGTATTGCCGTGTGCCGTCGTTAGTTGGCATGTTTTATCCAGAGATGGCTGCATTTCAGTAGTGGTGAAGGGATCCCGCGGTGGGTATGTCTAACTGCAGCTTGGAGGGTGCTTCCCAGCTCAGATAGACAGACATATGCTAGCTTGTGCACTTAAAATAGCAGTGTAGCTGGGGGTAGCATGGGCAGTGGCTCGGGCTACCCACCCACCTACATACCCAGTAGGTCTGGGAGGGTTTGTATTTGTAGCACGCTAGCTCAAGCAGAGTTGCACTTGTCTGTCTACCCATGCTGGGAAGTACTCACCCAACTGCCAGGTAGAAGTACCCAAAGTGTGTATGGCGCTATGGTACCTCTATGTTTCAGTCTGCTCTGGACGGGCAACTCTGCAGCCAGAGACTCAGGAGGAATGCTGTCTTGCTCAGTCACCCAGCATTTTCCCAGGGGGCTGCACAGTGAAGTGGAGACACTGCTGTTCTGTCAAGGGGAAGAGTGTGTGCTCTCCGCCATGCACTGCTGGCTCTGCCATCAGGGGCAAAGACGGATGCAGCCACAGTCCCACCATTATCCTAACTCCCTACCTCTTTCAAGGAGCTGGCATCCACCAGAGCACAACCAGGGAAGAGGCTTGTGCTCTGCAATGGGATTGTGCTCACCTGTGGGAAAATGGGGTGAAGTCTCCCTGGGCTGAATCCACAAAGGTACTTAGGCAGTGCAGTGCCTACCCAGTAGGTACTCTGTCCAGCCCTCCATCCTGAGTTAGACATTTAGGCTCCCCATCAATGCATGAGGGGAGGTAGGCACCTATCACAGGGATCCTGTGAAACCATCAGTGTCATGCAAAAGGAAGGAGACAGGACTTAGGGCCCAGATTCACAAAGGTACTTAGGCACCTGCTCCCATTGGTCTGGGCCTCTACTTACCTGACATGCCAGAGGGAAGCACCTCCCTCTGCTCAGAATTCTCCACCATTAATCCTCTCCTGACATTAGGCACCTGAGCTGGGTAAACCCATGCCCTAGCAAATGAAACCCAGACCATTCTCCTGAAAGACAAGAGAGACCCACCCCATTGTAGCCAATAGCCCTGTGTTTATAGCACTCACTTGGAATGTGGGAGACCTGTTTTCAAATCTCCACTCTGATTTGAAACCAGGACTTGAACCCACAAATCCCACATCCAAGGAGAGTCCCTAGCCCCCAGGGCATTGTGTATTGTGGGTGGATCTCTCTTTCTCTCCTATTGGAGCTTTCCACTTAGTATAAATAATTGGAGGCGGGACTTAAACCTGGATCTCCTGCACCCTAAGTGAATACTCTGGCCACTACATTTGGGGATAGACGCTCACACTCTCGTTCGTGTGATGGCTGATCCTGAAGGTGTGTGCCCACATCTCTGGGGTTGGGCCTCACATGAGAGATTGGTGGGGGAGCCCCTAGTTTGAGAATCCTGCTTTGGAGCTTCAGCTTGAGCAATAGGTCTGAGCAGTTTGTTAGCTGTGGGGTGGTATGATCTGTTAGGCAGCTTTGCACATGCCCACCATTGGAAACCTAGCCCTGGTCAACACTGGGTGGGGAGGGGATCGACCTAAGATACGCAACTTCAGCTACGTGAATAGTGTAGCTGAAGTCGGCGTATCTTAGATCAACTTACCTGGCCATGAGGACGGCGGCAAGTCGACCGCTGCAGCTCCCCCATCGACTCTGGTTCGACCTCTCGCGAGCTGGAGTCCTGGAGTCGACAGGCAACATGTTTGGGGATCGATTTATCGTGTCTAGACGAGACGCGATAAATCGATTTCTGATAGATTGATCACTACCCGCCGATCCGATGGGTAGTGAAGACCTGCCCCTAGACACTTACCGGGGTAGGCAGGAGCTTAACGGTAGTTTTGAGCATGTCAGTGGCACCTACATTGTGGACTGAGGTGCCAAACGAGGCAGTTACGTGCCTATGGACCTCTGTGGTTCTAGCTCCTTGCATACAATCTCGCTCATCGGCTGCAATATCCTTTGGAACCCCCCTGGTGAAAGGTGTTGTGCAAATGTGGGTAGCTATCATTTGCAAACAAACCTGCCAACTCTGACTGTGAAAGTGCAGTCAGTATTTTTACATGGGCACATTTCCATTTATGCGAAAGGGATGAAAATCAAGACCTACGCATAAACCTCTTGTAATACATTTCTTCCCAGATGATACATCGAGAGTGAAGCTTTCCAACGTAGATGATGATCCTTGCTCAGATTATATTAATGCAAGCTACATACCAGTAAGTGGCTCAATGGTATTTTTTATAGTTCTTGTCTCTCCAATGGTAATTTCACCTTCACCTTCTTGTGAAACTTAACATGTAGCTAGATTCTTATGTATTCTAGATTCTCCTTTCATATGTTCACTGGTTTTAATTAAAAGTCCGAGAACTGTTTTTGTGTGTGTGCGCTGAAAGGCCATGTCTGATTGCCATACAGTTAACTGAGGGTGATTCAGTCAGCTCTTAAAACTGCTTCCCTGGATTGCTATAGTTATATAAGAGTGCTGTTATAATTGGCCAAGGACAACTTCTGAAAGGTCACTGTTTTTATACAATTTCTGCAATAAGCACAGCTATCACTGAGATCATACTTCTGGACTTGTACTTCATCCTGAAAGTGTTTGCACCTTGTATTATGGTGAAATTGGCTGAGATTACAATTGTGCCCTTTGCCAGGGAATTATGATTGATAATAACAGAGCCCTAACGATCCAGATTTCAATCCAGAGCTCAATTAATGAATGGCAAACAGCAAAACAAAACAAAAACCCAGTGGTTCAAAATGCCTAGGGCAGTGCTGAACACAATAGAAAGATGAAAAATCTCTGACTAATTATAATAAATACCTTCCAGCAATATTTAAATACACTGGCACTTTCTCTTCCTCCTCTCTGCTCCCACCAGCCTTCTGCTTCCAGAGTTTAGGGCATCCTTTAGTTTTCAAGCTGTGGCTGCAGTGAAGATGTTGATGCCACAACAGTGGTGGTTTGTTTGCAGTTGCTATAAGGTCTCTTTCTCTGGCATTATAGAAACTAATTGGAATTTTCTGGATTTGTAGGGCAATAATTTTCGCAGAGAATACATTGCGACTCAGGGCCCTTTGCCTGGCACCAAAGATGATTTCTGGAAGATGGCATGGGAACAGAATGTTCACAATATTGTCATGGTAACCCAGTGTGTCGAGAAGGGCCGAGTGAGTAGCGAGGTTTCTTGCTTATTCATTACTATTTTTAAATTTTGTATTTATTATTTGTATGACACTAACACCCACGGACATTGGCTGAGATCAAAGTCCCATTATGCTAGGCAGTGATGTGTAGTGAGAGACAATGCCTGCCCCTACGAGCTTAGAACCAGGTTTTTTAAGCTAGTTAGGCACCTAAATTTCTTTGATTGCAGTAGGAGTTAGGTGCCTGCATGCCTTTAAACATCTGGCCCTTGCAGTCTAAATAGACAAGACAGAAAAAGGATATGTGGGGAAACAGGGGCACAAAGAGGTGAAGTGACTAATCCAAGGTCACACAGCAGGTCAGTGAGAGAGCTAAGAATAGAACCCACAGCACAAACACAGTATCCTAAGCACACATGGCACTTAAAGGGTAAATATAACAATTACCCAAAGATGTTGCAATCTCTAAGGGCCTAATTCTGCATCTGTAATCACAGTGAGTGGCTTCTGCGTGACTACTTACATAAGGGCTTCTCAACACAGTCGATAGACATAATGTTGCATGGGATAACAACTTACAAAAGGTTGGGATATGGGAGGATAAAGGTGGAAATCAATAAAGATCATGAGATAAGCACCATGCATTACATGTACTTCATGGTCTATTTATTTAAGGTTAGTATATTACAATTATGACACTTCTCTGGGCCTTTCACTTATTTCACTGTCCATGACAACCTCATAAAACTTATGCTGCTGTAATCAGAATATGAGCCACCATAAAAACATCTTCTATGTATGGTACAAAGGCAAGTGACTAAATTGTAGAAACCGTAAATATTATTTTCTTCCCTGATGCCCCCATATAGACACACAGAGATAATGGTTACATCCAAGTCCATTGCATTGTTGTTGTTTTTTTTTAAAAAGCCAGAGCAGCTTTTTGCTGTTTAGGCCCTGACATAGCAAAGTACTTAAGCAATGCCTAACGCAATGGAACCTTTTGCATACTTAATTAAACATGTGTTTAGGTCTTTTGTTGACTACATGTGCATATGGATTATTTCAGCTGCCTTAATTGTCCATCTACTGATGCGTGACTGCTTCTTGCCTCCTTGGAAGCAGGGGACAGTTAGGAACCCTATGCAAAAATTGAGTAGATAAGAAGGTGTTTAAATATGACAGGTTGGCTCCACCTGTTGTTATTACTGAAACACTCTTTTCTTTGTCCATACAGGTGAAGTGCGATCATTACTGGCCCCTGGACCAGGATTCCTTGTATTACGGAGACCTGATAGTTGAGATGCTGTCTGAGTCAGTGCTTCCGGAATGGACAATAAGGGAGTTTAAAATTTGTAGTGTATGTTCATTTATTTTATTTTATTTTAAAAAAATCTGTCAGGAAAACTTAGCATGGTTAAACCTCACACATCCTGATTGCTCTCCAGTGACCTACTCCCTAGTGGCAGCTGTAACAGAACATGATGTTCACTACAAAGACGTGGTGTGTTGGAACATCTGCCTCTTAACTGTCCTGATTATCCACATTTCTGTTTATCTGACAGGAAGAGCAGCTTGACTCAAAGAGGCTCATTCGTCACTTTCATTACACAGTATGGCCAGACCATGGAGTTCCAGAGACCACCCAGTCCCTGATCCAGTTTGTAAGAACTGTAAGGGATTATATCAACAGGACTCCAGATACTGGACCAACCATTCTGCATTGCAGGTATAAATGAAAGCAGGATATCATTGGTTCAGGAGTTTTATAAAATATATTTAAAAGATCTCTAATGTTGGTGTCTCTCAGGGGGTAACTTTTGCTTAAATTTCTGTGGAACAGCCTTAGGCTTTAATAGACAGACTATGGGCTAGGTGGTCAGGAACAGTGTTTGACACATGCCCTCATCCTGAGAGATGCTGGGTGCCCGACTCGTGCCAGTGAATAACAGCTCTCAGGAGGTCATGCCTCCAGGTAGGACCACTACAGCACTGTCTCTGACACACCTGCTATTCCAGGGGGACCCTCAGCTGCAGCCTTTTGGCAGATTTTTAAGTCTCCTTTGCACTGCTGGGTCTGGCCCAATGTCTCATTACCCCTTTTTAATTAAGAAAAAGTGAAGCATAACTAGTGGTAAATTTGAGCTGCAAATGTGTGTCCAGATCTTCGTAGATGTTTAAGGCCAGAAGGGAGCATTGTGACCATCTAGTCTGACTTCCTGCATAACACAGGCCAAAGAACCTCACCCAAAAATGTAAAACATTTGGGTCCATATTCAGGGTCATAGTCTGAATCAACGGTTCATCTCTAGAAAGAAAACAACTTTAAAGGCTCCTTACAAACAGATTTGGATATATTGAACTGTCAGCCTAACTTCATCCATAGTGACAAACGGGGACAGGAGATATCACAACTAGCTCTTCTATGACTCCAAACGAAAAATCTACCTCCACTGTAAACTATTACCATCTGAAATCCTAGAGCTGCCACTTGTATAGTGCAGTTAATCCAAAGACCACGATGGATCTATAGCAATGCCAATCTGTTCCTTGCCTGAGTGAAATGTAAAGAGGGTGAGAGCTTTGACCCAGTGGGTTTGTGTTTTCCCTCTCTTTTCAGTGCTGGTGTTGGTAGGACAGGCACATTCATTGCACTGGATCGAATCCTTCAGCAACTAGACTCTAAGGACTCAGTGGATATTTATGGAGCAGTGCATGATCTAAGACTTCACAGGGTGCACATGGTTCAGACAGAGGTAAGCTTTGGAGATGGCATAACGCGGCACATCTTCATCATTAATATAATAATAATAGTTTGAACACAGAGAGAGTTTCACCTGAGGAGCTCGAAGCACTTCACAACTGTTCATAAATTAGGCCTTGTGGCACCACTGTAAGATAGTTAACAGGTACTGTAGCACTTAGAACCTGATCTATTCCTAGTGAAGCTAGTGGGATTTTTTTCCATTGCCTTCCATGGAGCTGCATCGGGCCCTTACATATCAAGTTCTATACACATCTTAGAAATAGGGATCACTTCACCCGCCACTGAACTGCAATCACCCCCAGGAGTGTAGTGCAGCAGACCTTTAACAGCACATTGCACTGGAGTTACTGAGTTAGATAAATATATTGGGGGAAGGAACATAAGCATTTAAGTACATTGGGGATGGGCACTAAGATGGATAGATAAGCAGACATAAAGGGAGAAAACCATGGAGGATGGAGATAATTACTCAAGTGTTTATTATTTTAAAACAGTAGCACTTTGACCTTGCAGCTGTGTGGTGTCCTTGTACTTACTGGGCTGACATGTCCATCTTTCATTTTGCTATTGGGAAGGAAGATCAATCTTTTCCTAAGCCATTATGCAGAAGGGACTGAATCTATCCTGTGTCTTTTATGCTTTTAAAAGTGCAGGAAAATCACTTTCAGAGACTGGTGGCTAAACACTTAGGGACTAATTTAATAACAGAGTAATGGAGGCAGCTTGTACATTGTCTCTGTGGAACGTGTTAATAGAGAAATTGGAGCGGGTTTACTGGGCTGTGCAGCCTAATACCAGTGTAGCTCTGTGTTGCAGTTTGGAGGTTATGTTATGGGTGGCTAAGTTTGCTGATGTCTGCAAAGGCTGCACATTGGCATGAGGAGACACTGAATTTTATTTCAATGCTATCTTAATCACTGAAGAGCTCTAGTTAGTACAAAGTCAGAATTTCCCAGACCTGGTTGTGGATCTTCGGTGGCAGCCTGGCATAAAGTCCTAATCAGATGCCATACCCAGGTAAAATGCCTGACAGGAGTGTGGAGAATTCATATACTATGCTGTGGAAACAACCCACCACAGCTATCACCACCTCTTCCATCTTATCCCGAACCCTTGCAGTGATGGCTTGAGTCCCACGCAAGCCCCTGGAGTAGACAGCCTCAATACAGCAAACAGTGAGAATCCCCAGAGCTATCCCAGGGATAAAATGATAGCAAAAATGAAAACTGAATTGAGCCCAGATTAATAGTCTGATCCCTCCCCTTCCAAGGCTAGGGAGTGCATCCAGCACAGAAAGAAGTTCTAACAAACCTTTTATAAATGATTTTCTCCTTCTCTTGGTGCTTCTTCTTGCATTGAAGGTTTCCCATAATCCTGGGGTGGAGGTAACTACTACAAGGGTTGTGTTTAGCAAGCTATTTTTGGGAATTGCTGGAGTTCTAGGCTCCACTGAACCTGAGGCATCTGGCATGAACCAGATTCATGGCTTCATTAGAAGAACTTCCAAAATCCACTTCTATATTTGTGTAAAAAGAAGGTTTTATTTTCACCTGTTAATTTGGGAGAGCCTAGGATGGGGAGGGTGGGCATATGGAAGTGGAAACTCTATTATTTGTAAAAAGAAAAGGAGTACTTGTGGCACCTTAGAGACTAACCAATTTATTTGAGCATGAGTTTTCGTGAGCTACAGCTCACTTCATCGGAGCTGTAGCTCACGAAAGCTCATGCTCAAATAAATTGGTTAGTCTCTAAGGTGCCACAAGTACTCCTTTTCTTTTTGCGAATACAGACTAACACGGCTGTTACTCTGAAACCTGTCTATTATTTGTATTGAAGTAGCACCTCAGCAGGGGTGGCAGGTCTGTATAATTATTGGTGGTGACCAGAACAGGTCCATGTCCTGCCCGCCCGCCCCACACCTGCCTTGTAAGCTGATTATATATATATATATATTTAATGTTGTAAAAATAGACTGGAAACAGTAAGCATTTAACAATTTCCCTATATTACACACTGGGGGGGGTGAGGGTTTGGGGGGGGGTGAGGAGTTGGGGGTGTTGGAGGGGGCTCAGGGCTAGGGCAGAAGGTTGGAGTGTGGGGGGATGAGGGCTCTGGCTGGGGCTGGGGATGAGGGGTTTGGGCTGTTGGAGGGGGCTCAGGGCTAGGGCAGAGGGTTGGGATGCAGGACTCTGGCTGGGGGTGTGGGCTTTTTGGTGGGGCGGGGCTGGGGATGAAGAGTTTGGGGTGCAGGCAGGCTGTCCCAGGGCTGGGGCCAAAGAGGACTTCACAGTCCCTCCAGCCCTCTCCCCGCAGCTCAGAGCCCCAGATGTGGAGCAGGGTCTCATTGTGCTTCACACTGTACGGACCCAGAATGAAAAGACAGCCCCTCCTTGAGACATAGATTGTAAACTCTTCCAGACAATTGACAACAGGAGAGCACAAGGAAACAATGAAATAATATTGGTTAGCATGATAGGGAGCGGTCTCCACAGCTGCCTAACTGGCAGGGAATCACTGCCCCATTTCACTCACAGCAAGAGCCCTTAGCAGTATCTGCTAACTGAAGATGCTGTGCGTTGACCAAATTTCCATTGAATAGGTGGGTGGGGTGCAGAATTCTGTTCCCCGGAGACAGCAGCCTTATGTGAATGACAGCAGGTTTTGTAACTTTCCCAGAGAGAGGACAGTAGAGAAAAAAGCACAGAGCAACAATCAAACTTGTTATGCAAATGAAGAGAAATTGTTGAAAAAAAATTGTGGTCCCTGGGGAAATGATGCTTTTAAGGTAAAGAAAAATTAAAAGCAAGAGCCTATGAGGAGGTGTTCGCTAATGTCTATGGGTACTACAATACATTTGCCATGTAATGCTAGTGTTCCTGTGGTCATTGCTCTGAGAGAATGGCAAGGCATGGAGAATTAGCAGTTTATGCATAAGCGAAGGCAACCTGGGTGAATAGCAGATCATACCAGTTAGGTCCTGTCCACACTGGTCAAAACAACATCTTAGCTCCTTTCTAGTAAACTATTCAAACACTAGTCTTAGAAAGGAGCTAACACAGTTCACTTGGTCTGCATAGACAAGGGCTAACCTTGCTGGAAAACCAGGGAAGTCACAGTCAATATCATAGTCTAATAAACCAGTTTATAGCACATTTAAATCCTGTCAGCACTGGCAAGGGAAAGAACATTGACTTTTTTTGGTAAAAACCATCCATATTTAAATATAATTTGTTAGAAAAGGGTCCCACAGGCTTCCCTTGTCCAGTATAAACAGGGCCTAACTGCACTTCCCTGCCCAGCATGGAAGTTATCAGGAAGTTATCAGGAAGTTACTCTTGTTATCAGGAAGGTCGAAAAACATACTTGACTGGGGCTTACTTCATTATGTTACATGAGGCTTAATGTTTTGCATGGGTAGCAACAGTAAACTGGAAAGTTGCTACACAGATCAGTTGTGCAGAACCCGGAATTTCCATGTCACAGGAATTTCTGCTATTTCAAAATTTGTTTAGTTCTGAATCAGAATGAAAATAAATAATTCTGAAATTTCCCATGAAACAAACATTTTGAAAAAAATTAAAGTTTTAGGTCAATGGAAACATTTCATTTTGACTTCGATATTTTAATTTTTTTCATTATTTTAACAGTATGAAATAAAAGCTATTTCAAAACTAAAAGTCCATTTTGATTTGGAAAAATTGAAACAGTCCATTCCAAATTTGTTGAAACAGAACTTTTTGACATTTTTTGAAATTTTTTTTAAATTTATTTTCCAAAAGAAATGTTGGTATCGACATCCCACGGGAATTTTCAGTTTCAACAAAATGCCATTTTTCAGTGGAAAAATTTTCCATTGGAGAATTTTCCAAACCTGCTCAAATAATAACCTTATGAAAAAGATACATTCCCATAACAACTGACATGGCTTTTTATCTCCCTTAGAACAAAGGTGTTGCAAAACACTCCATGTTTTACCATTCAATGGCATCTGAGTGTGAGACTTTCTTACTCCTTTGCAGATTCACTAATTTCTGACACTTCCCTCCCTCTTTTCCAGTGTCAGTATGTCTATTTACATCAGTGTGTGAGAGACGTGTTAAGAGCAAGAAAGCTACGCAGTGAACAAGAAAATCCCTTGTTTCCAATATATGAAAATGTGAATCCAGAGTATCACAGAGGTAGGAACAAAGTTATTGAATTATAAAGCTTTTCAGATTCACAATTTAATAGCTAGGGACATATTGCATTATCTCTTGCTTGGGTTATTATAACCTCCTGTCAGACATTCTCTCGTCCACTCTATCCAAAATGCTGGTGCTACGGTTGTCTTCCTCTCTTGTCATTCTGGCCATCTCATTCTCCTCTTCATTGGCTTCCCCACTAAATCCCAGCTTCACCTCCACACCTACGTCTCTGATCTCATTTCCTCCTGCACCACTCACTCACATCATATATACCTCCCAGTGCCATCACCTTACTACTCCCATTAGCTTTCTTTCACACTCTTTTCTATCTCACACATTATTAAGCTGTCCCCTATGACAGGAACAGCCTCCAAGACTCCGCCTCATTAAAACTCACTCCACCCAGAAATATTTGCTTCCTCCTTCACTCACCAACTGTCTCTTCCTGGTTTCCCTTGCGTATTCTTACCTCACATCTCACATTTGTCTGGTCCATTTTACTTATAAGCTTGTTGGGAGAGAGAAAGTGTTTTATTTTCATGCAACACCATGTATATTTCCAGTGCAACACAAGTGATGTTTAACAGTACTAAGTGACATTTGCTTTCCATTGTTGATGACCTATCTTCAAAGCCTGGTTCCTTTCCCAAGTGGAAAAGAATTTGGTGATCTGACTCCCACCTCCACAGGTGAGAGGCCAAAGACTGAAATAACAGGAGTTGTACAGCTCATGACTGAAGTGTAATGACGGAGCTGTGAGTGGGAACTTGCTCAGTGTCTCCCTCTTGTCATACCAATCTCTAGCCAGTGCTGGTGCTCCGCCACTTCTCCACACATCATATTCATCTGCTAAAGATGGAAAATAAAACAGACTGGTGATTTTTCTAATCTGTTTTCCTTGCTTTCAGATGCTGTTTATTCAAGACACTAAGAATGTAACAGACACCTGCTTTTGTGATCAGATCTGTTAACTTTGTGTGAGTGAGTGAGTGAGTGTGTGTGTGTGTTTCATGCACTAGAGCAGTGCCAGACATTTCTATTGATGCTGTGTATAATTTATTGGTCTGGTGACTTTTTTAAAGATATATAATTTAAGTGTAATAGATATTATTGTATATAATTGTATTTTGGTGTTATGTAAAGATGTATTTTTTCTATAATGTTTATATTAATATTAAGCTTCAGATAATACTATTTTTCCATACTAAAGTTTTTAGGAACTTTTTTACATAAACTATTTTAAACTGTGTGTCAGAAAGAACTGCTGAGTTTGGAGTAGGTTATGTATTGGCACTTAATATACAAGAAAAATCTATTAAGGATAGCCAGCCTTTTTAGCTGACTCAGTGTTCACAAGATGAAATAAGATACATGTCAGGTAAAGGAATTCTAAACTTTAAATTGATTGCTGATTGCTTGTGGATTTCATCCATTCTGATCAAATCACAATGCCAGGGTGCTGCAATGTACCATTTACCAAAACCTCATTAACATCCAAATAAAAAACCGTCCACTTCACTATGAGCAACTGTTTCACTGTAATCTGAATGTTAGTGGAAAAATATTAACATATGTTGCCTTGAATTTTAATAGAACTCTTCTTTTACTCTGATGGGAGGTCTGATTTTGATTTGACCTGCACGACTACGTAAATGAATGCAGCGAAAGATAATAAATAAACTACACATGAATTCACCCTGATTGACATGCAGAGACTTACTTCCATGAGGATGCAAAACCTGGCAATTTTTATCACTCTTTAAAACAAAAGTCTTTATTAAAAGAGTTTAAAGGCAGGGCTGGATGACATCAGTATAGACCCCCCACAGGAATATACAGATTTACAGATGCCAAAGATGGAAACAGTTTGCACAGTAATAGTGGCATTTAAGCTGCCATTGGTCTTTATTGGAGATCACTTTTCCCTTGAAGATACTGTAATCTGAGCACTAAAGATGGAAACAGTTTGCACAGTAATAGTGGCATTTAAGCTGCCATTGGTCTTTATTGGAGATCACTTTTCCCTTGAAGATACTGTAATCTGAGCACTCCTAGCAATAGCGTTTGTTTCTTTGTGTTTAAAAAAACTCACTTTGAAGTAACAGGAACGGGACAGTTCACTATTAAAATATAATGAATACTTTGTTTAAAGAACAATCCTTTCCAAAGGAGAAAGGAAAGGCTTGGTAGTTCGGCCTGCCTTCCGATCTCCTCCCACACAGGTTATCTGGCCTGCCACAAGACAAAAACTTTGAATATTTTTGTTGAGAGGAAGGGGCAGAGTTGTTTGGAGGAGAAGTTGTTCAAATGAGCCTCTGATGCTGTAAATTCTCTGTTCTTTAGCATGTCAGTACCCCCACTCCAGACTGTGTGGCCCATAAAGTTTAATACTGTCCCAACCAGCACTTCAGGACAGCCCCAGCTGCGGGGAGAAAACAGCTCCTGTTCCACAGAATTAAAATAAAATCATGTATTAGGGTTGAGAAGAAGGAACCTTGCCCCAGGTTCCAAGAAGAGAGGACATAAGCTTTTTTTGCACCGCTGCATGCTGAGGCTAGTCCCTCCCTGCTGCGGAAACACCCATGAAAGTGACAATAGAAGAGCAGAGGAAAACACCAAGGCTGCCCTTGCAGAATTTTCCTCAAATTTTCCACTCAGTGGGGTTGGTGGGTTTGGCCAACACAGAACAAGCAGGGATTTCTACTCAAAACACTGTAGGTCACCCAAAGTCCCCTAGATAGACCATCCCTACAGTCCCTGTGTCTCTCCACTCGCTCTGGAGTCCCCCAGACACCCTTCCTGCAGCTGCTCCAGAGCCCTCCCTTTATATGAGGTTTCACAGCTGCTCGAAAGCTTTAGGCTGCTTTAACTGTTTGGATAATTTTGTGTGACAATGACCTTGATTCCCTGGCCTGTTGGCCCCCCCACCGCACACACACACACGCACTGCAGTGACTGAGGCATGAGGTTAGTTCCCATCAGTACAACTGCATGTTGAAGGAATGTCAAATGCACCATATAAATTATTCCTCCCTAGCTAGTACCATGACATTTTTTTCTGCTAACGAAATGAAACCTGTTCAATAATGTGCGCTTGGAGGGCACGAGTCCATGTCTGTAAATGGTGTATAGATGTAGTTCATCATTTTCAAAAGCCTACAAAGCATAGTCTGCTTTTTATTTTAAAAGGTGTTTTCCTGCCTCTATGGCTTTAAAGTGCACAAATCAGCAGCCAAAACATGATGCCCTAGCCAAAGTCTGTTTTCATCATTTCTTTACGCTAACAGTGCCTGTGGGTCATGAACTTTTTCCTCCCTGTCATTTACTAAAATGATGAGCAGCCCTAAACACTCGCGTACTGTGCTCTTGAACAGCTTCACGTTTCTCCCTAGATATCTGACAGTGCACACACACACACACACACACAGTATGACAGGTTCTGCGTGCTAGCTAATCAGCTGACATATTCATATGGAGCCAGTATAATTATACTGAGAACAAATAAATGTCAGAAGCTCTGTGATATTTTTGGTGCAAGCCACCAGTTAGTATAATTAATTATATTTATTGTGCCTTGACATAGAAAGCCAGAACCAATAGGGAACTCTTAGAGCAAACAGGCTGGACTATATTGAAGAAGGATAGCTGTTAAGGAACATAATCCTCAACTGAAGATTTTTATATACTGTAAAGCTAAGAATCCCCTTCCTGATGTTTTCCAATTGTAAGGTTAAAAAGCAACACTCAATGTTGTTTTCCCTTGAGCTAGGATTTGCACACTTGGGGCTCAGTCTTATAAAAACACCCCCCCCCTTTTCCTCATGTGAGGAAATTAATAGCAATGGGACTATTTACATGAGCAATGACACCTACGTACAGCATCATTTGCAGGCCTGGGCCCTTAGTTAATATTTTTTTTGATTGAAAAGTATTTAATAAAAAGTGTGATGAATTGTTTTAGTCTGTGCAATACCAATGCAAGGCCTACTACCTATTTTAGCAAAAACTTTCACATAACATAGCTAGAGATTTAGAGAAGAGGTGGGGTTTTTTTTTATTACAACTTGGTCATTCAAATAAATGATTGCAATAGACACACTGTGAAGCGGTCATGAAAGTGCAACTTTATAAATTGTATCTGCTGCTATAGTTATTTATATGGCTTAAATGTGCTTGATAAATGCCTGCCAAAAAAAGTGCTCCTTATGTAGCGGCTTAAAGAATTTCCCTTTCGCTGGAGTGCCCATAAAGACCTAAGAGCAGTTTTGTGTTCAGCTTACACAGTATGCCATGGCATTGATGCTGTGCCTTGGAAAGCAAAGTGCTGGACCCACAGACAGCAAAGTGAGACCAAGTACAATGCAAAGTTACTATTCCTAAACTGGGTGGTAATGGCCTGAGCGTTATCACCTGGGAGGGTGATCTGCAGTGACTGAGCCAAGAGCCATAGATTGTAGCTACTCATGTGTAACACTGAGGTATGGCCTACAGCAACTGCATGTCCTTGTACACAATGCACAAGCCATAACTAGCATGGCTCACAATTGCATATAATTAGTTGCCTGTCTGTCAATGCTTCAAGGACATTCAATTGTGTGAATAGGCTGAAGCATAAGATGAGTCATTTTGTTGATGCCTCAGCCTCTACCTTCTGAGTGTTGCATTCTGGGCCCCATTGTCCCTGGAGGGGGCATCTCTGAATTAAAGATGAATTTCCACTAGCAGGCTTCCTGTGGCCTGTTGTCCTGTGACCATCCCCTTTCTCCCTGGTGTAGTGACACTCCTGTGCCCAAAGTAAAGCAGCTTATGACTCGCAACCTAGCAGATCAATGCATTAGATAAGATTGGTCTTGTTGAACGACTGTAGCAGAAAATACATATGACTATGGACTAGTGTGAAACTGTGGTATACAGTATCAGTAATGGTGGGTGAGTAATTTGCAGGTTGGCTTTTTTTTTTTTTTGTTTAATTTGAAAGCTAAAACCATACAGTAAGTCAAGTCAAGGAGCTGACTATATGGTGTTCTCAAATAGCACACTACTTTACATTGCTAAACAATTTTTTTAAAGCTATCTAGTCATAAATTCTGTGCGTGGGTAAAGTTTCAGAAAAAAATGGTTGCAGAAAAATATTCCATTTTCATATGCTATATAATTATTCATATTTGTGTTTCTAACAAACAATAGGTGAGCACAGAACTACACTACTATTGTTTATTTAATTTATGTATTTGTTACATATAGTTTTATAGTTTTTACTCCAGGCTACAAAGCAAATATATTTGAGTGTATTTTACACAGCGTTCATGAATAAAACAGTTCATTTAAACTCATGTCCTCGTCCTCTATTTGACTTTTTTTGCATTACGGATTTGTATTGTCCTGTTGTTTAGGGAATAGGTCATACGTGAGTTTGATTTTTAAATTAGACTGTCTTCAGAGAACATTAAATTCATCAACGACTGTGCGCTCGTGAGAGAAGTACATACACCATATACTACTGAGTGGCGGTGGCTTTTTCCTCCCAAATACTTTTCTCTTGGCCTTTAGTAACCAATGTGAAATCTCTTAGCCAAAGTTCATTTTCAGCTGTCATGTCGCTCAGGCACTTCAGCTCCTGCTCTTCCATAGACGTGTCACAAGGCACCGGTACCAATTAGAACAGATCCTCAGCTAAAGTAAATGGGCATCTCTCCACTGACTGCCGTGGAGAAACATAAGTTTACACCAAGATTTGAACCATGCTAGTTAACAACTAGCTTTTTTGCCTTTAAAGACATTATTTTGCTTGCAGGCCTAATATTACTAAGTAAGTCAAACAAGCATTTTAGCTGTGTTGGCCTGTAGTTGCAATTTGGTGTTAAGAACAGGCCGTTCTGTTTATTTGAAGGGAATAGTGACATTTGTCTACCATTTGGTATTCACCAGTGCCTCTAAAGCTACTGCTACATGCGAAGCAGCGGGTGTGATTTCCTGCTTTTGTAGGCAGACTTGTACTCGCTCTCATTGAGCTAGTTCATTAAAAATAGCAGTGTGGGCCACACTAGCATTGGCAGCGGCTTTGTGCACTAGTGACCCTATGTACAAACCCACCTAGACCCCCCCCGACCCCCCCATGGGCATGAAGTCATGGGGGTGAGCCTACCTGTGCTATTGCAGCTACACATCTGTTTTTAACAGTGAGCGCTAGCATGAGCAAGTCTGCGTGCGATGGGAGTTACATCGTCCCCCGCCCCCATCCCCTCCCAGCCCAGCTCCAAGTGTAGCCGTAGCCGTAGCCAGAGGTGATGTGTGGTGAGGACAAAAAGTCAGTTAGAACTTCTATGCATGAGCTAAAGGGCTTAGCTCTCAGTCACACTCTGTGCTGACCCACACACATCTACAAAACAATAGCACTGAGGCACTGGTAAAAGGCAATATGTTCTGTAGCTTGGCAAAAGTCACTAATGTAGCAGAAAGGAATAAAGATTAACCTTGCTCTAGATCAGTGGGTCTCAACCTATTAATCATTGTGGGCTGCAGGTTGAGACCCACAGCACTGCGCCCCCTCCCCCCCACAACCCTCCTCCTACATACACCGCTATGCCGCTCCTGGCCCCACTCTGTGGAGGGGTCTCTGCACTGAGTGGGGCCAGGAGCGGCACCCCCGTGGTGAAGCTGGGTGGCAGGGACCCCAGACCCTGTTGTGTGTGGCTGGATGGCAGTCCCAACTCAACCCTGCCGCTAACCCTGACCCCGCTGTGCGGGGCCTGCAAGCAGCCCCAACCCTAGACCCTGCCATTAACCCTGACGCTGGCCATGTGGGACAGGCCGGCAAGCCCGACCCTGACCCTTGCTTTGTGGGATCGGACAGCAGCCCCGACCCGGATGCTGCTGTGTGGGGCTTGGCTGCTCTAGATACCTGTTGGAAAAAGAACCAGCAGGACTATATTATTTTGTTTCTGGACTTTAGGTTTCCCAGGACATGGCAACGACAGAGAAAATATTACCAAAATCAAATGGAAGCCCCAGAGCAAGGTCATATTAGATTTTATAGCGGGATGGAGCATTTTCTAGCCGGGGGGGAGGTGTCACACCTGGCTACTTGATAGGTGGCCTGTTTCTCATCCTTTTGCTGTGCTACTCAGCCTGTGTCTAGGTTATTCATTTTTTCCTTCCTAGTCATTATCTTCAATGGCAGCTGGTATACCAAACCTAGGCATAGCCATGACTGTCCCACACCTTGTTTCTTGCTCTTCTTCATGGTAAAGCTAGTATGTCAGCAACCAGCACAGTGAAAAGAGTCAGATGTTACTAATGAAGCCTTTATAATGCCCTCATTGAAACTACGTCTAAAAACTTTAACTTATAGAAAACCCCTGCCATTCCAGTGACCAATGCCCCGCTCCAGAGCCCTGTGGTTAGAGTGCCCATCAATGATATTCAAGACCACCATTCAAATCCTAACGCTGTCTGATGCAGCGACTTGCACTCAGGGCTTCTAGCTGAGTGTGCTAACCACTGGGATAGATCAAGAGTGGCCAACCTGAGCTCGAGAAGGAGCCAGAATTTACCAATGTACATTGCCAAAGAGCCACAGTAATACATCAGCAGCGCCCCATTAGCCCCCCACACCCATGCCTCCCACCCAGCAGCAGCCCCACCAATCAGCACCTCCCCTTCTCGCCCCATCAGCTGTTTTGTGGTGTGCAGGAGGCTCTGGGGAGGAGGAGGAGGCGCGAGGGCACGGCAGGCTCAGGGGAGGGGGCGAGAAGGGGTGGAGTGGGGGGTAGAGCCTGGGGCAGAGCCAGGGGTTGAGCAGTGGGCACCCCCCCACCGCACATTGGAAAGTTGGCGCCTGTAGCTCCAGCCCTGGAGTCGGTGCCTATACAAGGAGCTGCATATTAACTTCTGAAGAGACGCATGTGGCTCCGGAGCCACAGGTTGGCCACCCCTCGGCTAGATGCTAACCTGAGTTGGAGGTGAGCGTTCTCATTTTTGCCTGTTGAGTATTTTATACAAAGTGAAATATCTTCAAGGAGGCACTGGGCCTAGACAGATGAACTGAATATCCCAGCGTAGGTGCTGGAACTAGGGGTGCTGCCGCTTCGCCCCCGCTTGATGGGTTTCCATCATATACAGGGTTTATAGTTTGGTTCAACGGCTCGCAGCACAAATTGTTCCATCGCCCCTGTATCCCAGTGGTCAGGGCACTTACCTAGGAGGTGAGCAACATGGCTTCAAGCCCCTTGCTCCAGCTCAGGCAGAGTAGGGATTTGAAGCCAGCGGTGGGGAGGGCTTTCTGCTTGGCCTGCCAGGTGGGAGGGGAAGGGAGAGGGCCCCCCACCCCGGCACACTCGGCCCCTGCCCCGGCAGCTGGGCCCCGGCTGGAGGCAAGAGGGGCAGGACCAGTCACTTCTCACACCTGTGCAGCGTGGCTGCCAGAGAGAGCCAGGCTGGAGCCGCAGCAGCAGGCCGACCCCGCCGGGGACAGGGGCTGAGTGAGTCAGAGTCTCCCCCCGGCATGTTTCTGACTCATTTGGCCCCTGTCCTGGGCAGCCGGGCCTGGGGAAGGGAGGGAGGGCAGCCACTGCCCCAGCAGAGCTGTCTCTCAGGCAGCTGCTGTGCCGCACAGAGCAGTGACCCGGAGCGGCCAGCTTCAGCCGCTTGAGAAGGAGCTCCACCCTGCTCCCCGCCCGGGCCCAGCGTGCTGCGGGGGGGGGCAGCAGGAGAAAGACAGAGACCCCTTCTCCCCCTGCAGGTAACCTGGGGCGGGAAGAGCATGGCAGCCCCAGGCTGCGTGCGGGGGCAAGGGGGTTGCTGGGCAGAGGAGACATGTGAGGTGGTCACACGTCTTCCCCTTAGATTGTGCCCCCTCCCCCCACACACACACTATTGGGAGCCACACGTTGTCTATGTTTGAACCTGTCACCCCCCTCATATTCTGGGGCAGTGCTCTGAGCACTGTGCTATTGGGTATAAGGGGGAAGGGCTCTTCCTGTATAGGGTATGATCTAGGGGAGATGCTCTGAGCAGGCCTACCTTGTTGGGCCCTTCAGGGGTTTACCGAGCCGTAGGCTCCTGCTGGATCGGGTGTGAGCTAGGCCGGTGTCAGGATTCAGGCAGCTGCGTGCACAAACCCACTCAGAAAAACGCCTGAGGTATTTGACTGGCAGAGATTGTAGTCACCTACAGAGTTAGGCACCAGCTTATCAGGGGTTTTGAGGCTCTACGTTTTGAATTTAGATGCCTAAATCCCTGCATCGATAGAGCTCATAGCCCTTATGTGTCGGGTTAGTGAGCCCACTGTGCCCTTTAGTCACAGCCCCACACCCAAACAATGACCCACTCCAGAATCCCTCCATCTTCTCCCAGGTGCGATGGCCGTTGCCAGGGCTCTGTGCTCTGCAGAACACAGAAGCTCCCCGTGCTCTCGCTCAGTAGCCTGCCCCTCCCTGCACCGGAGAACTACAGTAGCTAAACACTGAGCTGTTTAAGGGATTTACTCAAACTCACATGAGAAATCTGCAGCTGATCATGGGTAACCAGACAGCAAGTGTGAAAAATGGGGATGGGGGGTAATAGATGCCTATAAATGACAAAGCCCGACGAATCTCAGCACTGTCCCTATAAAGTCAGCCGCTGACCCAGGAATTGAACCTTGTTCCCCTGCAAGCCTAGTCCACACTAGCCTAGCTACTTGGCCATCCTTCCTCCCCCCTTGTAGATGGCAAGCATCAAAGATTTTCAACAGGTGTGGGAGCAGTGCAAGACGATGAAGGCTCAAAAAAGTGAGCTAGTTGTTAGGAAGACCCCGCCTGCAGAAGGAGAGCAACGAAAGGAAACAAAAATCGATGGCTTTAAGAGCAAGCCAGTATGAGAGACTATCTGAAAAGGCGCAAGTAGAGAATGCATGTGCCTGATATTTCAGTTACATTTGCATGCATTTTCACAAAGGTGGTGTAGGGCTACAATAGCAGAATTCACTTTCATAGAACCATAGGATATCAGGGTTGGAAGGGACCTCGGGAGGTCATCTAGTCCAACCCCCTGCTCAAAGCAGGACCGATCCCCAATTAAATCATCCCAGCTAGGGCTTTGTCAAGCCTGACCTTAAAAACTTCTAAGGAAGGAGATTCCACCACCTCCCTAGGTAACGCATTCCAGTGTTTCACCACCCTCCTAGTGAAAAAGTTTTTCCTAATATCCAACCTAAATCTCCCCCACTGCAACTTGAGACCATTACTCCTTGTTCTGTCATCTGCTACCACTGAGAACAGTCTAGAGCCATCCTCTTTGGAACCCCCTTTCAGGTAGTTGAAAGCAGCTATCAAATCCCCCCTCATTCTTCTCTTCCGTAGACTAAACATCCCTAGTTCCCTTTGAAAATTTTAATAGATTAAAAATATGAAGATCTTCTGAAGAGCTTTTATAAACAGACGCTGGGGGAGCAGCACAGGGCCCTGTGGCAAAACATCCATTGCCGTGAATGGGAACAGGATGGTGGCCAGAAAAAGCAATTTGGTTTTATTTCCTATCCTACTGCGAATAGGGAAATATGAAAAGTGCAAGGGGGTTAGTAGCAATACAGAGGGGAAAGCGAACGCCTTCCTGAAGAAGCAAACACATATCATATACTGTGTAGTAATGGTACCAGAATATACCTCAGTGTAAGCTGAGCTATACTGTAGAAGTAATTACTAAAAAATAATTAAATGCAGAAAAATAAAATAAAGTTTCTCAAATGCCGCACACTGCAAGGGAAGGAAAATGAAATGCAAATAAGGGAGAGAGACAAACAAGTTCACATGTTATCTGGGGGCATTTTAATTGCCTGTCACAGTGATTTCACTAGTGTTATTTTAGACTAGGTAAAACTGAAGAAACACAGAGGTAACAAAGAATGTTATTCAAGCATCAAACAACATGAGAGAATATGGGCTCAAGATGTGATAAATGCAACCATACAGTTAGCTTACCCCTGTATCTAAAGAAAGAAAAATATTTTTTGAGTATCAGACATTTAGCAAATGAGCTAACAGAAATTGAATCCACACAAGAAAGGTTGGAGAGAACTAAAAATATCAAAGGACCCTGCTATAGTGTAACCCACACACGTCCTGGGTGTGGTGTTCTGTCCCATCTAGTGGCACCAAGACCACTTAGATAGAGAGGTTCATGAATCTGCTCTACAGCCTCAGCTAACAGGCAGTTGGCTTTTAGCTCATGTGGTAGAGGATCATGTACTAAGCTCCAGAGGTCCCAGGTGCAATCCTGCCGACTGGGGTCTGTTGGTGTTATAATAGCACATCATTCCCCTTAGAGCTGGTTAGACCATGTGACAAATTCTTGTGCATCATTTTTTTCCTCTCCTATTTGCTCTGCACTTCTCTAGGTGGTTGGAAAATTTCCATTAAAAGTGTCAAAATTTTCACCAAACTGGCAAAAAATTCAAATCAGCTGTAATGCCAAACATGGGGCCTGCTACATCCAGGTGGTGTTGTTATGATTTATATTATCATAGTGTCTAAGAGCCCAGTCATGGACCTCGACCCCATTGTGTTAGGTGCTGTACAAAAGGACAGACCATGCCTCAAAGAGCTTACAATCTACGTATAAGTGACAACAGAAGGATATAGATAGACCAACTGGGGAGTACAAGGAAACAATCGGTCAGCGGGTTAGCCTGTGGTCTCAGCACAGCAGCAGCCTCATCATTATTAATTCTTTTGTCTGGAAAAAAACCTTGGTTTGTGGAAGCAGATGCTGAGTTCTCTCAACTTCCCTTGACTTTTAAATGAGAGTTGAGGATGTGCAGCATTCCTCAACAGCTGGCCTAACTTGGAGGGAATAATATTCACTCTTTACAGTGTTGGAAACAGCAATAGGAAGAGTAGAAAACCCATCACAGCCTTTTTTTAACAAGTTCTTAAACATGTGAGTATTTCTATTAGCCTCAGTGGGACGAGGCCTAAATGCCTTGTTGAAGTAGGGACCACGTGAGGAAAAGTGCAACAATCAGGAAATTTTGGGCCTCATTCTGCCACCCTTATTCATGGTTAGAAATACCTCATTTGGAGCTCAGTGAGAGAGCCTGTGAACTACAAGGATGGGAGAGGTTAGGCAAGTAAAGGACAAAGCGTAAAGCCCCAAAGCACCTCCACCAACAATACTTAAATTGACATTTTGATTAAGATTTCTTCACTAATCAATACAACATAACAAAACAGTTAAACTAAGAGCATGAACAATTAAAAATAATATGTAACACACAACCCAAGGCCACGGAGAATGTGTTTTTACTGAAATTTCAGCACTGGCTGTGATTTTGGCATTATCAACAAAACCCCAATGACTATATGCAATTCAGCTCTGATTCTCTTCCCATTGAAATGAATAGCAAAACTGCCATTGGCTTCAGTGGATGCAGGATTGGGCCCTCAATTGGTAACCAGAAAGTGGGGGAAACTAGTTTTTTTCAATTAAAGTCCCCTAGTGTATAGAACTACTGTGCACATACATATTATTATTTGTAGCATGGTAGGCTCCAAAAAATGATTGGGGCCCCACTGTGCTAGCCAATGTACAAACAGAGAGTGAGAGAGGGTCCCTGCCCTGAAGAGCTTATAATTTAAATAGGCAAGTGGGGAAAGAGACAGAACACAGAAGGGTATAATAAATACATGAGGGCAAATGGACCAAGAGGCGGAGGAGTGGGAGGGGAACCGTCCCCTTCTGCAAAGAATGAAAATAGCAGATTTTAAAAATACAAGTAGAATAAAAGAACAGTGATCGCCCACTAATTTGCATGTATTTGCTAATCAGAATGGTGACTGTGAAGCAGTGAGGAATTTGCATACAAGTGACAATTGGTTATGGGAGGAATACGCAGCTGTCGTGTGAACTGCAAGCCAGAACACCACACATGAGAGGGTAAGAAAATTGGGGAAGGATTGGGGAGGCCAAAGGGTGTTGTGAAGCCACCTATGCCCCTCAACCCCAAGCGCACCAAGCCACACTCTGACACACCTGGGAATCTGACCAAAAATATTTTAAACTGCAGATTAGAAACTATTTTTTTGGGGGGACTGTATCAATCAGAAGATTATAAATGGGTGATGGCCTATTTTGCTGCTAGATCACCACTTCAAATCCGTTTGCATGCACATCCAAGGGAAGAACTTGACTCACAATGTTATATATATATATATATATATTACACACACATACAGCAGACAAACATTCCCTTACCTACACCTCCTCAGTTTCTTTCCTTCTCTATTACTTAACTGTATAATTAAATTATGCAACTCAGGAAAGCGTTTTGGAAACCAGATGGTATGCAAAATGCTACACAAAGTAATGTTGTATTTTAAAGTTTTATTGCAGGCCACACACTCCAATCTGGTTGGTATATGGCCCTAGAATGAATTGCTTATTAAAGGCTGCTTATGTGATGGTTGTCTGCTAGAGAAAATTAATAGCCCTTGAGCCTCCAACCTGGTATTCAGAACTAAATAATCAATCACACATTTCACAGAGTACTGTTGCAAATCTTGTTCTGACTGCACAGAACAAGGGTCCAAGCTTGAATTCGATCCTGACATCCAAGACATGGCAGATGTCATGACAAAGAGGGAAATTGGTTCTCAAAGCAAGAGATCGGTGAGCCAAAGGACAAACCATGTGCAAGTCTGGAAAGCCAGGGAAAGGCCCAGCAAGTGAGGACAAATAATATGAAGTGGGAGAAGCCACAGTACAGATATCAAGGTGAGACAGGAAATTCCTTGGGTCCTCCATCAGCTTTTAAATTCTGAAGCTGAAGTTCATTAGGAATAAATTCATAAATATTTATTGCAACTATTCTTTTACTGTTTGTTTTCTTCCGTGCATAGAGAAAGCCTAGAGACCTCTAAATATTGGTACCATATTGCATATAAAAGAGTTCCCCCCCACTCTAAGCTCTTCTTGACATTAGACAGATTTTCTTTACATGTATGAGCACTGGAGTAGTTCCACTGGGGAGAGCAACAGCAGGTGACCCAGCGTAAACCACTTACCCGTATCTGCCAGCATTAAAACACCTTGTCAGCTAGACCTAACCACGAAGATTAAAATGCTGGTGAGCCAGCCAGGCTTCCACCACTGATGAGGCTGTACCAGTGGCAGCACTGGTGGAAAATTAAAGAAAAAAAAGTCTACCAGGTTCACGGTCTAGGAAACGGACCCCTTGCTGACATGAATTATCAGCACCAGGTCCTCCAGAATCAGGGTTGAGAATATAGATAGGCCAAAGCTCTTTTCCGCACCACTACAGTCAACCAATTTGCACAAGTCTGAAATGGTGCTGTAAACTGTTCTCTGCCCTCTCTACACCAGTAGTTAAAACAATGTCCATGAGTTAGGTGGGACCCACTATTGACAACCATTATCACCAGCAGGTCAATTTCCTAGCATAGATGGAGCTAAGCTGACTTCAGTCTCAAAGAGGCTCATATGCAGAGAGAGTTTAACAGCTAAGCTAAATAACAGCAGATGTTTAGAAAAGGGATAACAGACAAATGTGTGAGTCATAGAGTGCATGTAAAAAACATCATTAGACAAAAAAGCAAAGGCAGCATGAGACCGAATGGTAAGAAGGGAATAAAACAAAAGCAAAGGAAGCATGCTGTCTTCATTCCCTATGAGACTGTGATTGCCCCACTGGCCAGTGTTATGAACACTGGTGTTTCAAAGTCAAAGCCACATACATTTCTAAAATGCTGTGTTAAACAGAGCTGTGCTCTAAGGTGAAACTGGTAAGCTGGGATGTTCTGCTCCTCTGGGAGCAGCACATCTGTGAATAGTGCAGGTATCCAGTGGAATGGGCTGGACACTCCACAGCAACACTCGGAGGGCTCAGGGGTTCAGGTGCACCAGTTGCTAACCTGCAGAGGGACCGCTCAGCCCACATGTGCTTGTGTTGCCTGTGGCTGCTGGAGTTGGGAGGCTGACACACACACAAAGCTTCCTCACGCTAAGGCAGGTTGTAGCAAGATGCCTTGCAAACCTGGGTACCCCTGGGAAGTGTCACATGGTAGTAACAGGGCCTCTTTAAATCAAGATTAGGTGTTAAAGGGAGCCAAATTATCAGAATTTCTTTGTGATACAGTAATTAATATTACCAACGCCGTCATTTGACTCAGTCTGCGAACGCTGCAAGTCAGTGAAGCACAACGCTTGCATTGAATTTTAAATGGATCAGTTAAAATAGATTTTTTTGCAAATTAAAAAAAGAATCACTAATTCGATGTTTGATTTTTTTTTCTGAGACATCACTAAAATCTCAGCCATCTTGATAACCAACCTAGAACACATAACCTAAGGGAAGAATATTATTAGACAGACATGGCTGATAGAGGAACAATACAATGAGGAGGAACGCAACTCGGTACAGAATGTCTTAGTGCTCGTCTTCACTATGGGGGTAAGTCGACCTAAATTATGCTACTCCAGGTATGTGAATAACATAGCTGGAGTCGATGTAGCTTAGGTCGACTTACCCTGGTGTCTTCACTACACTATGTCGACAGGAGATGCTCATCCCTTACTCTTCTCTGAGAGCTCGAGTTCTGGGATCAACCGGAGAACACTCTGCCATCGATTTAGTGGGTCTTCACTAGATCTGCTACATCTATCCCTGCTGCATTGATTGCAGCAGCATCGATCCCTGTGGTGAAGACCAGCCCTTAGATGATTAACAGCTACTTATCGAGACAGACAGAGCTCAGTATAGATGAATGCAGAATGAGGAGGAGTTTGGTAAATCTTTGCCACGCCATTCAGTGTGTGTGTGTGTGTGTCATCAGTATGATTAAGAAAGAAACAACAAAGTGAAAAGGGAAAGTATGTGCATTATAAATGAAGGAAGGAAATGAGACTATTCTCAATCTATATAATTAAGAGACATTGTTAAAGTTGCAACCAGCTTCCATTATAAAGTCCTATGTTGGCACATGTATCAGTTTGGCATGGGCTGTAAACCATCACATTTACTCTGAAGGCAAAAAGAGAGAAACTTTCTTAAAACTTTGCAGGAACAAACCATTTTTGAGTAATTGGTCATTCAATATAACTCTGATTGGAAATGCTGATTTTTGTCTAACTTTTCTGTGTTTCAGTTTTGCCCAAAAATGACTTGTTACTGCTCAAACTTCCCACATAGTGAAAACTCCTTGACAACTCCTGCACCTACTGTAAATGAAGAAAATAGGTTATAATCAAGCAAAGTTATTAATGATTTCTTTTTGTGAATAGTTTTCAGCTTAGCTGATTTCAGTGGGAGCTAGAGACCCAGTTCTGAACTCATGGATGTCACTTGGGAGTTTTCTGCCATTGAGTTCAATCGGAGCAGGAGCAATCATTATGGATGAAATTCACTGCTGTGCAAAGGGCCAGTACAAAGTCTATGCATCACTTATTCCCACTTTATTCTCTGTTTAAAAGTGTAAGCAGGGCTTAAGTAGGATGTAAGCCTTGTGTTAGCCCTCTGCACATGGTGAATTTCACACCTATATAAATATGTTGTCCTCTAGTGGCTTGTTGCAGATTAGAAACAAATTCAGAGCACTTCTACAGGTGACAGTTAACAGAGACCTGTCTTAAACGCAAGGTGTAAGAAGAGCCTTTGATTTGGTTGCTAGAGGACCAAGATTCCAGGCCTGACTCTGCAGGCGTATGCTATTTGATTATGGAATTAAGGTTGCTTCCATGGTCCCATTATAAGGCTGAGGTTGAGTCCTTCTCATATTCCAAATAAAAAGAAGAGAAAAATCCAAATGCTTTCAAATTTGTAAGTGTTAAGGTGTTAATAAAATATGCAGATATACTGGAAAGGCGACTTGGTTTCCCACAAAATGGGTGATTTCAGTCCTACACACCAATACTTCTACATCAAAACAATGTATAATTTAGCTTTGTGCCATAATCACTCTTCTGTCTACTATCAGTCGTGGCTCTTCTTTTAGCATCTCTGCCTTCCAAGTAGCTTCCTCCCACTGCGTCTGTATTTGCTGTATCTCTCCTCCAACACTTCTAATTTATTAGCTTATATTTTTCAAGATATAAAACACATTTTATCTCCAGCTCCTCTTTCTAACCTGTTGTGGTGTCCTTTGTATTGTCTATCACTTTGATGTTCATAACTCCTCCAGATTCTGTATACTTTAAACATGCAATTAATTGGCTCTTTCTGTTGCCGTTCATATAATGAAGAAAGGCTGCTGAGGCACTTCACCACACACCTTAATGCAGCTGATGTACTGCCATTTATTATTGCTTTGTGTTGACAGTTCTTCAGCCAGAACTCTGTCTTTCATTGCTCGTAGCCAACCCGATTTGAATTAATTTTTCAAATGAGATTTTGAGCCACAGAAAACAATGCTAGTTGTTTTACTTCATCTGTAGTCCCATTATTCTCTAGGTTGGCTGTAAAAAATGCAATCGGGTTTATTGGACAATATTTGTTCTTAATAAATCCATGCCATTGCTGGTTCTGATTCTGTTATCCTCGAGGTATTTTCAGATTAATTGTATATGGTCCATCATTTTAATAAGGATTGAAGCTAGATTTCCTAGATCTGGAGGGATTGATTTAATGTTGGTACTGCATTTTCATTTTTCCTTTCTTCTGATACCAATTTTTCATGACTTTTCAAAACCGATTATCAAGGGTTCAGTCTATTTATTAGGAAATCTTCACAATCTGGGATGCATATCATCTGATTTACTGACTGGTCTATATTCAATTGTCTTCTCTGCTGCTTATAAACAGCTTTGTTGACAAGCTTTTCATGAATTCCTGACTGTCCAGGCCTGTTTTCTTAAACAGACTGATTTAAAGGATTAGTTCAATAGCTCAGCCATTTTAATGTCATTCAGGATTTCATCGCGTTCATTTATTAATGGGCCCACGTCCTTTCTAGCATTTCTTTTCTCACCGATCTAAAAGTCCTCTGTATAGTCCTTAGCCCTTTGGGCTAGCAGTGAGTCTACTTTTTTGCTGTCCTGATGCCCCCAAGTCTTAATTGCATTCTCATTTAGCTCTATCCTTCTCCTCCATGTCTAGTATGGGGTTCTCTTTCGGATTGCTCTCTCATGAGGACACATTCCTACCAACGGAAGCCTAGTTTTTCAAAACAAAATTTAGCAAGGTTCTAGCCTACATCAGTTATTTCTTGGCCTGACTTTGGTTAACTGCTTTTAGGCTTTATCATTCTAGGATTATAGGGTTCACAGGAGGTTACATCAATTACATTCTCTCATCAGAAAATGAGCAGTGTCAGTTTGTTCCATTGTCATCATGACAACACTTCAGTTCATTAATGTTTCTTTTTTTATCCTTACTCTCTCTTTGCTTCACAGTATCAGTCTCCTTTGTTATTATTCAACTGGAAGTAATTGTCAGATATTTTGGAGTTAAGAGAAACCTCGTGCTCTATTCCCTTACAGGATCATTTAACAAGCATAGTCAATTTTGAACTTGAGGTTGCTCTCCAATTTTAAGTCTCCTCTCACCAAAGCAGACATTCCAGTGCTCAGTGATTCCAAAATCTCCCTCTCTCTACCTTTGATACAGTCTTTGTTTGGCCTCAACTATCAGTTTTTCCTTTTTCACTCACAATGGGCACTGGAAAGATCTCTGAGATCATCTACCTCAATCCCATCTTCCACTCTTTTATCCCAGAACTCAATAATCTGCCACTGTTCCATCAAATCTCTCTTTGGTATGTAATGTAAACTGTACTGCTCCTATGGCACGCAGTTACAAAAATTAACGTGCAAATTTCACAAAATCAAAGAAAGTCATAGCCATGTGTTAAAATGGCTAATCTTCAAAACTCAGCTTGCAGTTCCACAAACTGCCTGTAGAGGGGCCCAGGCTTTGCATATTAGCCTCTTGTCAAGAGCCAGAAGGGTGCATATGAATTTATATATATAAATCTGTAATATTTGCTTATTCCCTGAAAAAGGACTAGAAATTGCTTCTTATTTCAGCCTACCAGCAAGAACACCCCCCAATCTGGATTTGTCCTCAGGCTGCAGTTACACGTTCTCTGTGTATATAAATCTCCCCACTGTATTTTCACTGAATGCATCCGATGAAGTGAGCTGTAGCTCACGAAAGCTTATGCTCAAATAAATTTGTTAGTCTCTAAGGTGCCACAAGTACTCCTTTTCTTTTTGTGAATACAGACGAACACGGCTGCTACTCTGAAAAAAGACAAGGAAACTTCACTGGTCTCTGAACAGCCCTGCTTTGGCACTCCTGGATTTTGAGATCAAAATGAACGCACTAACTTCCTTTGAGAACTGGTCCTTCTGAGACTCTCTTCAAACTATAAGAACTCTGTTTATTTAAATTGCTTTGCCTAGGAAACATGTCAGTTGGTGAAAGCTAGTATGTGACATCGAACCAGCTTGTGAGAATTGATTTTCCTATACTATTTCTGGAGAGCAACAAATGAAACTCAAAGCTGGAATGAGCCAAAAAGCTATGAAAAAGCTTGGCATATATTTTATACTGCTGTATATTATTAAATTAAAGACTCTTCCTCAGCAAATTACCCTTTATATAAACAGTACCAGAGAAGCTTCTAGTAGTCAGTCTCCTTTCTGGGAAATTTATTTTCAGGATGATTAATCTATGCATTACAGACTCTTTGGAAATAGGTTGTGCATTTTTAAAATATTTATTTCACATACAGTTATACAGTATGATGAGTAATTCTATTTACTTTTCTCATTAGCTTTTAAAATCTACAGGATGTATGCATAATGAATAGAAAGTGGTTTTCTGGACTATGAGATTGCAAACCTCCATTAGAATGATAAAACTGTGAATCAAACATTGCACATGTAGGCAATCGCTTTTATATGAGAACATCGCTTCACATGGTACACTCCCTACCCTCTCCCAGTTAATTGTAAACTTCCAGTCTGAGCCATTCAGCAAGGCTGTGATCTTCCAAGACTGTTTGATTGATTGCACAATCATTCTTTCCAAGGTTTTCTTGCTCATGTTTTTTATGCTTTTCATGGGTACAGATGATAGTTAGTCTGACATATCATCTTAACAACTTCTTTAGATGGCAAAATTAGGGAAAGCTTTTGTTTTAAGTTTAATAGAGGCTTGGCAGCTGCTCCATGCTGAGGAAAGGGACTGCTGATTTTCATGGAAATTAAATATGGAAGCAAACCTACCCTATGTTTTAAATGACTTCAGCAATGAAGCTTCCATTGCTTCTCTTGGGAAACTATTTCACAGTCTAACAGGTTACTTATTATAAACCCCTCCCTGATGCTTTTTGCACCATTCTAGATAATTCCTTCTGTTTCACCTCGGTCCCTCAAATATTTGTAGACAGGTAAAAGTTTGCAAAAATGGATATTTGTTATTTAAAAACATGTATGTGCAATATTGACAAAAGATCCTTTAGCAATCCACTCCTTTTATAAACATGCAGTCCACACTATCCCAGCATCTATATTATTCCCTCACTGGTATACATTTAAAATACATCCATTACTCTGTGTGTCATGAATAGGAATTACATCTTTTGCTGCCAGGGACTTGCACTTCTTGAAGTTTATTTAATCGCTATAATGAATGGTCCATTTGCTAGGGATTTAAAGACTTTTAATGTATTTTTCCCTTTGGCATCTCACTTATTAAACCAAGAGCTTTCCTTTTGCTCTGTCATCTGGACGCTGGAGGATAAGCAAGCTATATAGACCCTTCGTTGTACCAAAAGCAGAGATTTGTTTGATATGCCTCACAGTTGTACGTATACATATATGGTACTGGAAGGATAGCTTCTGTATGTCTGGAGCTGAGGCAAAGGGCTACAAGAGGATAAAAGAGGTAAGTGCAGGTTTAAAAATTCCATTATACTTCCACAGCATTAGAAACTGAGAAAATCCAGTCATGTCATCTTTATGGTGTCTAATTCTCACTAAAAGAATTAACCAGCTCTGTGAAGTTCCAAGGTAGGAGTATCCAAATGACTGTTTTGTTGTAATGCTTGGCTATCACATTTTGGTTGATTAGGGCCCAGCTCAGAGTCCATTGAAATGGGCTATGGCTCAGGCCTTTGGTGTATGCCACTTTTTTTTTCTGCTGGTGAGCTTTAGTGAAGTTCTCCCTCACCAGAGATTACACTCAAGAGATCAGAATATTGTTTAAACCGGAACTCTTTACTGGTAACCCTGTAACAACCCAAGGCAACAAAGCTCACAAAGACCACTGCTTAAGTAGCTCAAACTCCCGCTGGCTCACCAGAGCTGACTTGTGAACAGAGGACCAGCCTTAATGAGACAGACTGTGGAAATATAGCTCTCAAATTCCAACCAATTTTGCACAGAACACACAATTTACTCACAACGGGCTATATTTACACTACAAAGTGTGTGTGCTTACTTTTGAATGCTACGCAGACAGAATCAGAAGTGCCTTTCCTGCTCATGTAAATTGAGTTAAGCTTCTTAACGTAGTAGTTAATTTTTCTAATCCACCCCTGAATGTTTATTAATTCATTACAACTACAAAAACATGGCAAACACAATGTCTGAGAAGGTGGACTCAAAGAAACAATGTTCAAATAATTTCAAATAAGCACAAGAAGCTACTGGATTTGAATATTATATCAACAAACTGGTGCACATGAAAGAGAATGCACATTTTTTAATAAAGCTGTGCACTGGAGAGCATGATGAAACAGAGTCCTTCCAAGTAGTGGCAATATAAATATGGAATGAAATGGAGAACACAGACCAGTCTGATCTGCTTAAAATGCGACGCTTTCTTAGCAGATCTCTGGTACAATATGCAACAAGTATTGGAAAATATACTAAGCCAATAGGGAATCAATAAAACAATCTTAAGGTAGGAAACCCCGAGAGGCTGTCATCAAGAGTAGGGATTAGCTGGAAATTTCTATATCACCAACGCAAAGGCTGTGATAGAATTAATGATGTCCTCGTCTATTCCACAGCCTGTAGAGCATGCTGGAAAGATACTTACTGTCCTTCTTTGCTTTCCAATTGAATTCGCTATGTCTACTCATGCTGCAACTGCTCTGCAAGATGAAAGGTGATTTAGTATCATCCTGAGAACTGTGATTTACTCCCAGTGGTGTCCACAAATCACAATTCTAGCAGGTTTACAGCTATGATGTTCGAACAAACTAGGTTTGACTACAGGGATTCAAGTCACTCCTTACCTTTACTCAGGGAATCAGCCACACAATTCAGTCACAAGAGCTTTCAAAGCAAAGATAGAGAGGATTTAGTTAATCTGGATTTATGAGAACCAAGCTGCTGCCTCAAACCCTGGATGAATCTCACCAAATTTTTCTATCTTCTTTGGAAAAAAACAAAGATATTTTAATGTGCGTCGAATAAAGATTATACAGACTGCCTGTAGTGAGTCGTGCCCAGTGGGGGTCAATGGAAACATAGAAAGCGGGCTTGCCACTGTTTCACTCAAATGGCAAACCTGCCCAAAGACAGCAATTTTCTCTGATTTGCAGTGTGACCATAAAACCCATGGAACGGCTCAGTTTGTTGCTAAGGTAGCGTGTTGCTAAGGCAACAGGATTGCAGCACATGAAACAGAGGTCGTGGAGTCTAGACACTGTCGCTGAATAGAAAGCTACGTCCTCTGCAGGCTTGTATTGTCAAAAGATGCCAAACTTCCATAGGCAGTTTGAAAAAAATCACAACCTCCGACTCAGACTGTACCCAGAGGAGAAGGATGACAAAAGGTGTACTTCCTGGTGACTGAGCCTTTGAGCAGAGAATTATGGATACCCCATTTATGTACCACTTTTCATTCCTAGCTTTCAAAGCACTTTATTGAGAAGTGTAAAATTATCCTTATTTGACAGATGGGGAAATTGAGACACAAAAAGATTAAGTGACATCCTGGAGGGCATATACCAGGGCAGAGGCAGAACTAGGAACAGACTGCAGACCTCCTAAATCACAGCCGTGGGTCCTACCCCATGCTGTCCCCATTGTATGCCAATTTCCAAAATAAAAAGCTATTAAAGCATTTGAATATTTGATTATCTGTACAATAACCACGGAAAGGATAATAGACAATGGAAACCACCTTATGTCATCAGAACGTTTCCTAGGGTTTAAAGTCCAGTTTGCTTTTTCTTGGGGAAACATTTCTATGGATAATTGTCAGATGAGCCCGGAAGCAACAAATTAGATATTTAAATCAACACTAAGAATGATAGAGATTAAAAAAATAAAGAGCAGGTTTAGAGTTGCAGACTTGTTAACGAAGGTTAAAAATATACTATATTATCATATGATGTACATCAGAAACATACTGAAAAGTGGGATCTCATTAATAAGACTTGTGACAAAGGCAGAGACAGCTTTGCATTGAACTAAAATGCGCCTCCTATGTTTATTCTCTAACCCGACTAGGATAAATATCCCTGAGGTTTACGATGCTGGAAGTTGGACATGGAAGGGTAAGATATGGAAAGTAGATACTGAGTTATTCAGTTACTAGTACATCTTATTTTTGATGTTGAAAAACATCCTTTTGCTGAGACTGTTAGCGCTGTACACAGCAATGGAGTGATTGTGACTATGGTAGTTTAGTTACATGCACTAAGGGCCTGTAAAAAGTAGAGATCTTATTCTTGTAACCATCACTTGAACAAAGTGGTGTAAACCGACTCCATGGCTCATAGAACTTTCTAATTTAAGTATGTGATTAGAAGTGTCACACAGCATCTTAGCGGGATCTCTACTACAAAACGATGTGTGTGTGGTTTATATCACCACTTTGTGAAGCTGATAACGCTAACAGAATACTATAGAACTGCTAAGGACTGAATGCTATTGAGTCAATAGGATTATTCCCAGCATTGTTTGCCTCTTTCAAATAAAAATCAGTATTTGTTTTCCAATTACAAGAGAAAAATTCCTCAGAGATCTTAATATTTTGCAAGATAAACAACCGAGGATGAAAGAAGAATTTTGTCTAGACCCAGGTTAAAGTGTCAATTTCAAAATGAAACTCTCCAGCACAGTGAAAAAAAATAAAATCAGTGGAACATGTTACTTTAGAACTTTACATTAAAAAAACTGAATTGAGAAAAGGTAAAAACCAAAACCAACATCCTTTATTATTTCAGAAATACAGTCTATGATAAAGTAAATAATATTTTAAATATTGAATACCAAATACTAACAACAAAGATTGTTTTGCAAAGATGAAATTCACCACCTTTCGGGTTTTCTGATATCGTCCCTCAGTACAACTAAGACCTAAACTAGCCATTGTTCAAGTTTAGTCTAATACAGTACAGCATATTTGGTGCAGTTTAGAATCTTTTAGTGGAATATTCTTGTTTACTGTCATAGCAGAAGAAGCAATTAGTTGACATTTCATAAAGCTGTCCCCCAAGAATAATCCTCAGGCATCAGCAACACCAAAGTTTGACAAAACCCTGGCAACGGGCCTGTCTGGGTGCCCTAGACATGTAGGTGCGTCCAATTTGCCACTTTCGACTTTCTTACAACTTTTTCCCTTTCCTTCAGTGACTTTTCCATTTATGAGTGTTTCCTCTTTTTTATTGCCTCGGCTTTAACGGCCAAGCTCTTTGCACAGATTGTCAGGACCACAATTAGGACTCCTACCAGGAAAGTAACCAGAGGCCAGAGAAAGCAATGCAAGAGGACCGTCTCATCGTGGGTACGCCTAAGCAGCACATCATCTGGTCTGTAAAGGAGGGAGGAAAGAAAGGAGGAATAAATTATATATATATCAAACAGGCATCAATTCATCCTTCAATGGAAGGCATTTGACCTGGAAACAATAATGGCATTAAGAAAAGGAGTACTTGTGGCACCTTCGAGACTAACCAATTTATTATATGGCATTACATTTGTAACAGTGGCAGAAAATGATTAAGTGGATCATTCCATTTCATCCACCACTTTAATTTGCAAATATAAGATCAACATTCATGGCATTCTGCCGGGGTGTTTTATCTGAAGTATTTTGCAGAGAAAAACCCAATCAGATAAAAATGGTCTGGGATTTTAGGTTACCATATAAAGCAGTGAAAGATAGCACAATGTGACAACATCGGAGCGTGATTTACGAAAAGCAGTAAAATGATCACTTAATACACTACATCAGTACTCTAAAATGTAGGTGTCAAATTGCATCAAAATGAGATAATTACTTTTAAAGTGTAATTTAAACATTCTAACTCATTAACTTTTAGTTTTTACCACACTGGGCATGGGGCTGTGGAGAGAATTATAATGCTTGAAACAAAGCATTGGTAACAGTCAAATATAACATAGGCAGGGTCTGTGCCAGTACAACCCCTTTCCCCACAGTTCTGCCACTTCTCTGCATTAGGGGTTTGCTACAGCCTAACTATGGATTGCCATCAATTGCTAGAATCCAGGCAAATTCCGAATACAGACACAGCCTTTTTCTCATTCCTGAACTGCTACGATTGCCGAGTACGGGACTTCACAGCAGCAGACTCTATCAGCCATACTGAGTAGCGTCAATCTGTGGTTTGCTAGAGAAAACAAAACAAGTGCCAATGGAAACGACGAGTAAACTTTTCAAACATGCCTAAATCCCTTCGAAAGTCACCGGAACTTAGGCACTATTGAATATTTTACCCTAGGCAGAGGCCAATTCCATTTCCATAGTGACCAATTCATTTTAGTATTCAGGTCTGTAGCAGGTTTGTTAATTTCCAATAGGGGACCCTCAAAAGGTTTAGAAACTCAGTTTGGATAAAGCACCTGAAATATCAGCTGTTTATCTGCACCTCCCAAATCTGAAAACTTCGTCTGGAAATCTTATGGACAAGTTTTCTCATTTCTATCTCTTTCTGCTCCCACTGTAATGACGGTAATAACGTTAAATCAGCCTCATGATACAGGGACAGTTCTGCTGTTTTTACAATCAGAGCCACAAAGTGCAGAAACACACATACAAATGACGATCAGAGGGGAACAGAACTTTTTCAAACCCCAGAAAAGGATTTGAACTGATGTTGGTTCTGACTTTATCCGGACATCTCAAACATTACCCCTCTGCACCAGGGCCACCTGATGCTTGTCTTCCCATAAAGTGCTCTGCTTAAAATACTAACCAATAACTTGCATGTTGGTGTTATTAAGCCCAGTGAGTTGAATATAGCTGGCATGGTTCTCCTCAGTGGTTTCAATCAGAAGCACCCTCACTGAAGTCAGTGGAATTATACTGATGGAAGACTGGTAGAAATGAGAGGAGATCCTGGCCTAGGGATTACAAACCTACTCATCAGCTGCTGATCCTCTGATTTCCAGGTATACTGTTGCTTTCTGATTATTATAAGATAAACAAACTTCAAGGTCAGGAGAGTCGGGACGAAACTTTTTTGCCTCTTCCCCACATACCTCACTGTGGAATTCATTAAATATATTATGGCTTTTTTTTCTTCCCTGAAACATCCCAGGAAAGACAGAATTCCAGGCTAAATGATGGATAGTCTGTGTTGATATGGCAACCCCTAGAGTCTATGGACCTCCCATTGAAATCAGTGGGAGATGGTTAGTTCACTGAATATTAGCCCTTTGGATTTTAAGTTCATGACAGTAGTGGCTGTGTCACTATACATTTACACAGTGTCTAGTACAACAGGGCCCTGATTCTGCCTCAGCAGCAAAAGAACTTGGCATATTCAGCAGGACAGCAAGTGAAGTGCACTCTCCTGGGTGTTCCTGGATCATACTGAGACAGTAAATTAGTTACTAGAACTATAATAACCCCTCCTGCCCCCCCCCATATTTGATATTTGAATGATAGCACACAAATCTAAAACATTTTCTCAGAAAATACTATGCTGTTTTGTCACACTTTGTACCTACCAGAGTGTGACTAACAGAGTGGAATTTGACAATGAATGGTTAACAAAGAGCATCCCCATTCTCGGTTCTCAACTTGCAAGGGAAGTTAAGACTAAGTATTTTTTTTTTAAAGTGGGTAGTAATCAAAGAATAAGATACATAAAACAGCGAGCGAGCAAACTTGAAAACCGGATTCAGTTAGGGCAATGAAGGTGTAATTAGAGAGAGCCCACTTCCTTTCAGTTGTATCCTATCAGAGAATTTGGAACGCATCTGTACAAATTACAGTAGTGATGAATTGTAACATTCATTATAGAGAGATATTCAAGTCTTATACTTGATCTTTTAAAAGTTTTCCATAGAGGAAATGAGCCAAAGGCATACTAAGCTTTTTCTTCAATGTCAAATATCTGTGCAACGTATCAGATATTGGAGTACTCAGTAGAGGTCCTATTTTTAAACGTATATTATTTTTATTGTATAATTTTCTGTGTACATGACATGTTAACATGTTTACTACATGTACACTGACATGCCAGGCCTAAGTACATGCTACTGCTGCTCTGACTGATTTTTTGGAAGGTTCTAAAATACGAAATATAGAGAGCACCATTAAAGGGCTCACAAATTATTTAAAGGGATATTATCATATTCTTATACATGAATTTACCATTTTATATTTGATAAAGAGGAAAATGATCACTGAGAGAATTATAAGAATTACATGAGCCCGCTCTTTAAATTCAGATGCAAAGCAATGAGCTGCACTCAGGTTAGCAACTCCACCCGGGTCAATTAACATGTAAAAACATAGTCAGGAAGCTAGAAAGAAGGGCACAGGCCCCATGAGTGTGGGGTGTTCCGCTGAAAATGAGATGTGAGGTTGGCTGGGAAACAATTGTTGTGGGTATGGCGACAAGAGGGAAGATTTTAAAAAATTGTCTGTCTGGGTACTCTGCGTTGCGGAGCGAAGATGTGATTGTAGCAAAGGTAAGCATAGCTATTATCTAGCTAGCACAGGTAACAGTAACAGTAGCAGTGTAGATCTGGTGACGCAGGCTTCAGCATAGGCTACCAATCTGAATACAAGCCCTCCGGGGACCCTGAGTATGTAGTTGGATTGCTAGCTTGTGCCACCACATCTACACAGTTTTGGTACCCATGCTAGCGAAATGAAAACTAACACAGATATGCCTACACGTGCTGCAATCACACCTGCGTTTTGCAGCGTAGACATAGCCTCTGACATGCTGCCTGCAAAAGGGTACCAGGGGAGGTAGAACATCCTCCAGAAAGGTAAGACTTTGCTTATTTTCCTATAACACATGTAAGAATAGTTTTTATGGTGTACAACCACATTTCTTTGGTTTTAATTTGACTTCCCCGTCTCAAAAAACTCTGGTTTTCTTACCACTCTCGTTTGAGGCTGCTTGGAGATTTCACTCAGACTGCCTCAAAGAGCTGAGGCCACCTTCAGCCTTCACGAAGGGGCAGTGAAGGAAGAATGCCTAATGCCTATGCTGCTTGGGATTCTTGGTCAAAAGGGGTCCAGACTACGGCGTCTTCTCCCAGAAGGCGTGGCCCTGTCAGGCTGCAGTCCCAACACATGGGAAATGGTGGGCACAAGGTGACAGTGTTGGCTCACAGAGAGATACAGCTGTGCTGACGCTCATATGTTCTGACACTGGTGGGGGTGGGGAGCACGGAATGAAAGAGAAAACCCCTTTTTCTTTCTTTCCAGGGTAAGACTAAGATGAGGGCAAAAGACGACTTTAAAAAGGAGCAACAGCTCATAGATCTAAGCAGAGCAAGAATTCCCAATCGCAGCACAAAAACCTAAACAAAGAGAAGCTGATAGAGGCACTCTGTCAATGGGACTGTGAGCTGCAAATGCGAGACATGTTGTATGACATGCCAGGGTGCAATCCAGACCAGTGAGGGGCTGTGTCACCCTTGCCCTGCAACCTGGGATACCTCACAATGCTTTGGTGGTGTAGCTCCCAAGCAGGCCACTCACAAACAGCCAAACAACATGCAGGTCACAACTTAACTAACTTAGTCACAGTGTGTTTGTGTACAGCTGCAGTCCTGGTCCAGCAATGCTGACCCCAGCAGCCTATCAGTAACACACCAGCCACACTCTGGCTTCCACCAGCCTGGGTTGCTACCTGCAGGGTGACGCCAACACACTCCAACTCTCCAATTTTCCCCCAAAATGTGTGTCCTGCACTGTCCACCCCTCTCCTGGGCAGCCCAGGTACATTAGGTCAGTCGGCCTTCTAAGGCGATCAATATACAACAAATGGAGTTACTCACACAGTTCACAACACTGGATTAGCTTTGATTAAAGAATAAAACAAGTTTATTTAACTACAAGGAAACAGTTTTTAAGTGAGTACAATATAAGGCATTAAAGTCAGAAATGGTTACAAGAGAAACAGAAATAAAATGCTTCCTAATACTAAAACTAAACAAAGTAGACTTGGCTTCTTACCATGTATTTCCAGTAACACTGCTGACCAAACTCTAAGGCCAGATTCTGATGCCAAAGTCCAACAGCTGTTTATTGTGTCTCCCTAGGTGAGGAGGGGGTGGGGGGGAAGATACCTTGGAGTGGTTTTGCCCCATGCTTTTATAGTTCAGTCACCCTTTGAAATGTATTTTCTTGAGGGTTACCCTAGATAAAATTTACTCCTGCTGTGAGGTTGGTGTCAAGGAGTCTGGTGGTGAAAGAGATTCCATGCTGCTGTTTTCTAAGATGCAGATCTTTGCTGCTGCCCCCTTTCCTTGCCAAAGAATGGCCACTTGACAGGTGACTGCCCATCAGCTCTGATGACACCTGGCTAGAGGGGTCAGCTTGTCCTTAGACTCTGAGAAACAGGTTTTCCCACTCCCCAGACTTGTCTGGTAAACACAATTCAGTCATGATTTCAGCTTATGTTTGTAACTTTATATATAATGTTGCTACACACATTTCACCATGATATTACTGACCAGCAAGTTATTAGTTTTCAAATGATACCTTATGAGGCATATTTTGCACAAAGACTATTACAGTGATTTGGAGGGTGTGAATAGAAGGGTGCATTCCATCACACCTTGAAAGTCATCAACCAGGTACAGCTAGGGCCACTAAATACTCCAAAATTAGGGATTAAGGAGAGGAATGGACTTATTGACCAGAATTTGTAAGTCAGCTGGGAAGAGCACCTCGAAAAGTGGCTGTGAAGGAATGGAGTTTCCACTACAGAGGAAATGTTGCAACTAATGGGAACAGAACGATTTTACGAACTGTGTACCTTAGACTTGAAAACTTGGATTAGTGATCCCTACCCTGAAAACACTGTGCCAATTGACCAAGCTAACTGATCACTAAGGGCCAAACTTGGATAGCTCTCCTCGCACCGAGTAATACCTTGCCCCACTAAAATCAAACTGGGGTACTCCTGGAGCTAGGTTCTTCTCAGTGTGGGTAAGGCTATTGGCCCCATGGAACCAGCTGGATAAGATTTAACTTGAAGCTGGAGTCATGCTTTTAGGAGCTCTACTCCAACAGTGACTTTTGTTAACAAATTGCATTTTTAAGTCAAACATGATAATTGAAGCCTAAAAATATGATGTAAAAAAAAAAAGAGGAAAACAAATAAGGGAAAAAGCAACGATGTTCAGAAAGAAAATCTGAATCAATCAGAATTAATCAGACAAATGAATCCAGTATCAAAATGTCATTAGTGATTTGTTCTGAGGTTTGTCCATGAAGGTAGAATTTCACCTCTTCTGCGCTTTTGGTTATCCTTGGGCCACAGAATCAGCCTGGGATGAGACTAATCTTGAAGAAAGGCTATTTAATTATCACACAGAGATATTCCAGTTATCACTCACTGAATAAATCTGCTGTGTGTACAAAGGACTTGGGGGTTTGTTTTAATACATTTGTAATACATATGCAGATTGAGGAAAGTAAAATGTTTACAATCCCTGGGGCCTCTTATAGGAGATTCTATAATAAACGTGGAAGGATAAGTAATAAACTCTACTTGCAGAAAACATTTGTAATGCCACTCCTGACTTTACAATCCTGTCTAGCTTGGAGGATATAGCCAATTTGCTATAGTGCTTTATTACAGTGGGTTCTGCTGGCGGCACTCATGGTTGTACCAATTATTAGAACTGAAAACCCCCAGTACTGCACCAACTCACTGTAGGGTTCAGCAAGAGTCGACTCACTTCTTTTACGTTGGCATAAAATCCTAAATTTTGGCTCTAAGGCACGTACAGTGGGAAAGTGGAGATATGCTGATGGGAGAGCATTGACAGGACAGTGATGTGCCTGCATGTGTACATGTACACACACACCCATGCACTTCCCTAGCTATACAAATACAGACAAAAGATGTCATGGGGGGGGGTAATGTTCAAAGTGCCCCTCCACTGACGATTTGATCCTTTAAACTATTAATTTTCTTATGCAATTTTTTCTGTGCTCTAATACTGTAATAGGGGAAGAAGGATGGCCTGGAGGTCAGGGCATTAGTCTAGGACACGAGAGACCTAGGCTTGATTCCTTGCTCAGCCACAGACTTCATGTGTGACCCTGGGAAAGCCACTTAGGCTCTCTGTGCCCCAGCTCCCCATCTGTAAAATGGGACAGTAATGCTTCCCTACCTCCCTGGGGTCCCAGAGAGGAGATAGGCACCGCTAGAATAAAAACAGCTACCCTCTAAAACATCATGAAAAAAAATTACACACTTATGGAGTTGGTCATGGGATACACAGACACAGGTATCAGATGGTAGGTTAGATACAGACAAATATAAAGCCTTGTTCGCTAATGGAAGCACATTCCCATATATGTTTGTGTACAACTGTGTGGTAGTTGCGATGAACAAGGCTCAAAAGTCCAGAGGTCTGTTGTGGTAATTGGCTCCCCAACAGAATGTGCATTTTAGTGACTAACAAACCGTCAAGCCGGGCCTTAAAAACCTCTAAGGATGGAAATTAGCCAAGATGGTCAGGGATGCAACCCCATGCTCTAGGTGTCCCTAAACCTTGATTGCCAGAAGCTGGCACTGCTTAACAGGGGATGGATCACTCCATAATTGCCCTGTTCTATTAATTCCCTCTGAAGAATGTGGCACCAGTCACTGTCGGAAGACAGGATACTGAGCTAGATGGACCATTGGTCTGACCCAGTATGTCCTTTCTAGTGTTTCTTTTGTTCTTAAACTGGAAGGGGTAGCAGTGGAGGCAGAAAGACATGCATAAGGTGTGAATGGCAATAATGGGAAGAGAAGGAGAAGTGCTATGCTTACGTGGTAGTGGGAGGCAGAGAGAGATCAAACAGAACAGAGGAAACTAGATTCTTGTTAGTCTTGATTATGTCATGCTATTTAGTTTGTGGCCCACATACACAGCTCCTTCTCTTGTTTGCTGGGTGATCTCTTCCTTCACTCATAGTGGTGCTCCTCCTCAGCAAGAGAGTGATAAATAACTGCCCCTTCTAATTCCAGATCTTTAAATATGTAGGTGGGATAGTAAAATCACCCACATAGTACAGATATTTCAGTTGCCCACATAACTCCAAACACTATTCTATTATTTCCTTGTGTGGGACGACTGTTCTTCTGGCTATCCTCCCTGATTTAAATCCCGATCAGTTCCACTCATCCATATCAGTTTGCTACTTTCACCAGTTGTCTACCTCGGCACAGTAGGCACCAAATTCTGACTGGTGCTACCAACTGGACCAAGCACAAGGACTGGTCATTGCAATATATTCTGACAGGTAACATACACCCTTCAGGACTTGTTAGTAGCAGTAAAAAAAAAAAAAAAAAAAAAAAGAAATAAAAAGATCAATGGTTTATTGTAGTTGGCTTTTTTTGTTTGTTTGAAATGGAAAAGTACATCATGGTTAATGAGCATCATTATGTTAATGAAGCAAATTGTGAAAAGGAAGCATCTTATGAATTCCTAAGCACCTATTCTCAAACTTATAAACCATCTTCTTCCTTTGTCTGTCGCTATTATTTTGATATGATCACCTTAGCCCCAGCATTGCCACTAGTCTTCCAATGTGCAAGACAATGCTTATTTTTGTGCAGCAGTCCCACATCTTCAAAATTGGCTTGCAGGACAATAAAAAAGAGAGTCTCGGAATTTATTTTCAGGTGTTGCAATGTAATGTTACTGTGTGCTGCTGCTGCTTCTACCATACCTGACGATGTTGCATTAGGTCATGGAGCTCTGCATCCGTGGGAACACACACTAGCAATATTTTAAAGGAGATCTACAAAGGGTTTAAAAAGGAAAATCCACAATATGGACTTGTGTCCTTTTTGCTTCTTGAGGATGTATAAAGAAGACCAGATTTTTTAAAGGGGTGTGCCAGGCATTCTACTTGTTTTTAAAATTAGAAAAATGAAGATGTCAAGTCTTATCTTATCAGGTTTCCACGGGCAGGCCTCTGGGAGGGTCTGCAAGTTCTCACACCTTAGTTGAAAGTGTAGGGGTATAGAATCTCACAAACAAATGTATAGTGTTTTCGACAACACCTACCAACACATTATCTATGTACTTACACATATTATATACATACAACATATAACAGCTCTTCCACACATGGGGGGGAAAAACACTAACAAAAACTGCACACATTCCCATTTTAAAATCAAGAACTAAGTTTTTCTTTTTGTTCTTCATGTGTTTTTCTGCTTCCCAACCTGTTTAATTTACATAAATAAAACCTAAAAATACTATACCCAACCAAGCATTTCCCTTTCTACGTATTTGACCTTTCAAAACTAGTTCCTGTCTCTAAATGAAAAGATATGCAATCCGATCAATGCTGTATTAGTGAGTTTATTTGAACATCTCTAAACCACTTTGTTGTCAACCTCTCTATGACACCCTGGCACCCCCTTATTCACCACTGTCATGTAATTAGGATATGTTTTGCACAAAGTATGCCTTGTGAGGTATCATTCTAAAAGTCTTGATACGCTCGACATTAATATCTCGTTGGATGGTATGTGCTATCGTCATATGTCAAGTTATGAAGTTTGGCTATGTATGTGTTACTGGAATATGTTGTGAGGTTGAAAACATCCACAAGCAGCCTTTCAGGTACAACAGTAAAAAGGCCAAACAATGTTAATGGCTTATTGAGGAAATGCACACAAGCACGAGGATTACCCCAGGAACTGTGGGAAATGGGAAGAAGATATAAAAGAGGGAAATGACAAGATGGTACCTCACTCTCCCTACAACACCACACCTGGAAACACCTGAGGAACAAAGACTGAACTGGGGAAAGTGATGGCCCAGGCTAAAGGGATTTCTAGCCTGTGTATGAAAACCTGGGAAACCCCAACTGCAAAGCAAAGGCAGCTTGTGCCTTAAGAATCTGCCACTGTGTTTATCATTCAGGGTAGAAACTGCTAATTCATATCCTACCTATCTTGTATATTATATCTCAGTTTGCAGTTTTGTTTATTTAACTAGGTAATCTGCTTTGATCTGTTTGTTACCACTTATAATCACTTAAAATCTATCTTTTTGTAGCGAATACATTTATTTTATGTTTTAATCCAAACCAGTGTGCGTTTGACTAAGGTGTCTGGGGAAAATCTCAGCTTGGTTACCACAAGTGTACATGGGCCTCTTCACACTGAGGGAGAAGTAGAGTATTAAACCCAGATACAGGCCAGATTTGACCAGGGCAGGATGGTACTGCTCTGGGGACCTAGGCTGGGAGGCTGGTGGTTAGAGAGCCTGCATGTAACTGCAGCTGGGTGTGTCCTCATCTGTGTGAATGCTGGTGAAAGTGCAAGCTTGGAGGGCCTTGCAGCTTGTCACAGCTGCACAGTGTGAGAGGGAGCCCAGGCTGCTGGGTCAGAGGGCTCAGTGGTACCCCAGTTCCAGGTGGCACCCCAGGTGGAACCCGTCACGCTCTCTGTCTCCTGTGTAATCAATAAGAAGAGCAATGTCAAAGGCAAAAAACTAAAATGCATCCCTAGTACTTGCCAATAAAGTTTAACTTAATATAAAACCCAGTCATCTTAAGAATCAGCACCCTAGTGCTGAACAATCGTGAAAGTAATGAAAGTCAGTGAAGTGAGATAGCACAGTACGATGGTGTTTGTGCACCAGCACTCTGGCTTCAGTGCACACTCCAGTCGGAGGTCCGCCTTCAGCTCAAAGAATCAGCTGAAAGGCCTTTGATACCGACCAACTCTGGAGAAAGTTACAGATAAATTAGCCACCTAGATAACATAATGTCACTCCATACATTCTAGTTGCATCTGTTATCTGATAAGAAGTATCATGGCAATCACAGCCAGTGTTGGAATCAAACCCATAAAAAAATCCCTGGCTTGCTACCATGCCAAAACAAACTCTTGCTGTCTTTGCCACCAACTCCCCCCTGCCAACAGATTCAACTTTTCTGAGACCAAGATCCCCATTCCCAGCCCATTAACTGAATCCACAGATCCTGCTTTAATCCATCCATCCTTCTTCTTGCTGTTTACACCCTTCAAATATTTATGGAATTGGGTCCCCCTCTTCCCTTAGGCCCTGGTCCTACAAATACCTTTGCACATGCTTAATTTGATTCCCGTTAATAACCCCATTGATGCCAATGGTAGTAAAGATAAGCACATGGGTTAAGCACTTCCAGGATCAGGGCCTTAGCCACACTATTCATATTTAGGCTTGGGAGGTTGTTTGTTTGTTTTTCAAATCTTTTCTTATGCCCATCCCAGCAGATATACAGTCATTTTTCATTGGAGGGAATTCAGGGAAGAGCAATCTAGCTACACATTTCTGGTAATGACATGGCACAGTTTTACAGATGCAGTCTCACCAAGGATGTATAATACTTACTCCTGGACACATCATGACATGAAAGATACAGACAAACAGGAAAAGAGAAGAACAACAATAATCAGTGCATGTACCTGAGAAGGGAAAATATATGGAGAAGTACGTTGACAGCTTTAAGCTAAGAGAGCTATCTATCCCTTGATACATGTGTAAGTCCCATTATTGCTAATGGGAAATGCACAGACACCCAGAAAGAAGAATAATTCCCTAAGTTGAATTGCCTGAAGCCACAACTCTCCACTTTGTAAGTATGAAAGAATGAAAAGTGATAGTTGTGTGAACAAACCTTAATCAAATCTAAGGCTCATTTCCTCCATGAACACAACTCCTCACAGTGAAAATGGTATAATTCCTTCCTCTTTGGGGAAGGAACACAAACTTGTTACAAGTAAGGATTTTGTCAATTTTGGTAGCAAAACAAAGTCAGCTTTTGCAATGTAGGGAAACTTTTTCTGGGGCAACTGCCTTTCAGTGCCACACACACAAAAAATTCAACAGCAAAAAAACCTAAAAATACTTTGTTCACCAGCAATGAGAATTCTCTCACATATTGTTTACCGTCAAAATGGAAGGCTTTCTAATACTTTGCTTCAAATAAGACCAATGGAGAGCAGAGGATGGAAAGGTTGTGTAAATATTTCTAGTTTTGCAAATGTAGGCAGTGACTTACCTTAGATGCTTGTTAAAATAACACGTAAATGGCTGTGAACCCACTTCCACTTTCCAGTATTCCTGCCAGTGTGTGACAATTTCAGAATTCTTCTGATTTTCTCTTTCACAGGGAGGGATGTATGAACACTGTCAAAACAGGTTCCAAAATGGAATTATTTTTGTACTCAACAATACAAGGCATCATTCTCTCTGGATTTTCCTCACCAAAGTCACACATAGTGATAAAGACTGAACCTGTGGATGCAAGTCTTCAAACAGAAGGGAACAAAAAGTTAGATGAACATCCCTTGATCATTAATTGCTCAATATTTATGTTTTAATGATCAGTACAAAAGAATGATTTACTATGTGCTTTACTAACTTTACTACTTCCTGCTCTCTCTCACACACTCCTCTATCCTTCCAGGAAACATGATACTGTTTCACATCTTGAAATTAAAAAAGATGAAAAGGAGAGGATTAATTTTCAGGGTGGTTCTAGCTAGCTGTACTCATGGGTGATATTTTGAAAAGTAGAAATCATTACAAACTTTTATGACATGTACAATCACATGTTCCATTTAACAATGTACAAATAAATAAATGTCACTATTACAGCAAATTTTCACCAACAGATCTCAAAATACTGTACAAAAGATAGGTATTACCCCACATTAATAGATACAAGGTTTTCAGGAAACAAGCACAGGACATTGAAAATCCCAATTCAGCAAAACGTTTTAGCACATGCTTAAATCACACTGAAGTCAACCTGATTTAAGCCTGTATTTAAGTGCTTTGTTGAACTAGGGCCCAGATGCCTGATTCAAAGTCTACTGAAGTCAATCGGAGTCTGTCCATTGACTTTAGTAGGCTTTGGATCAGGCCTTAAGTGACTTGTTGCAGGTCACAGAGGAACAGAACCAAGTGTCCTGCTTCCCAGCCCCCTATTTAACCAAAATGCCTCCCTTCATACCGGTTATACCTTAAACACATATTATTAGAATTAGTACCACTGTTTATTCTTTGGAGAAATATTTATACCTCAGGGCACAAGCATAATTCTTTCAGTCATTAACAGGTATCCCATCCATCCAGGAGAGAGAGAATTCACCCTTTCATTTGCGAAATTCAATAGGCAAAGTTAGCACTACAAACAGTTACACTGCTTTGTTAACATAAGCAACGATGGAAACATTTTTATTTACCTTCCCTCCTGTGAGAGGGTATTGAGCCTGGATTCACATGAGTATAGCACAGTGTGCATGGTATGACCTGTGTGTCCCTTTTAAAACTGGGAGCTGTAGTCACAGAACATATGACTAGGAAGAACTATGTGACCAACAGGAAACCAGATACAGGATTTCCACACTCTTCGGTAGGGGTAGCAGACAGGAACCCCAGGCTCAGGGAAGTCCTAGTGCAGGTCTTTCCTTAGTAACCTGAAAGGACAACTAACAGGGAAGGGTATGTCCTCCCTCAGAACTCTTATTTGAAAAGAAAGACAGCTGTGAGGAAAGGATCTTGATTAGGTGCCTGGTGCACACTTTTCTATCATCCCATCAGGTGAACTTATGCCTCCACTCTACCATTGAACTACTTCACACTGTACAGAGCTGGAAGCCTGTCTCCATTATATCACTGTGAATTTTTTGCCGGTAAAAACAAGTTCTTAGGTATTCATCAGTCTGATCAAGTAAAACTTGGTTATTTCTGTCAGCATCCACACCTATTTTTGATAAACTCCTGTATTCTAACCTGGAACAAAGTGCAAATTCTCACTCATTTGTTTCAAGTTAAAACTTGCCTTTTTCATAACAAAGCGCCCCCATTTTCACAGCCACACATTTGGTGTGGCTGTCACGTATAGCTCTTCACATCCTGGTGCTGAGAAGAGAATCCTACCCTACGATTCTTTTCCAGGTTTGTATTTTTAGAAATAAGTAGCACCACAATGACTATTGTTCTGCAGATGCTGAAACAGAATACAAGTGTTTTGTTGCTTTTTGTTATTTCAAATTTAAAATCACTTCCCTTGGCCCACAACCTTTCTTGGTTCAATAATGCAGTTTGGGAGTTTGTTTGGCAGTGGCCGTTACGACTACCACATCCACCAGAGGTCTTTTAGGGCCTGCTGGTTGGTGGAAGGGTTAAGACTTGTTAGCTTGATAGCAGGGTGTGTTCTATTTATGAGGGTTATTGGGCGTGAGGCTTCTGCGCCTTTCTGCCAGGCTGCGTTGACTCTGCTTGAAGCTAGGAGATTTTCTTTAGGCCATGAACTAGCATAGGCTCCTGCCACGGGAGTGAGGAGAAAGGAGGAGTATGCTTGCACTGCCTGCTGGGCTATGTTCATTCGGTTTCAGTAATGTCTTTTGCCTGGTGTGGTGTTTGAGCTCTCTTGGAGATGTTTAGAGGTCACTCCTTTTACTGTTCTGTCATCTTCTGGTACTGTTGCATTCTCTGCTGGATGAAATTTATAGGCACATCACAGTGTTTGACAGGAAAAGTGAGCCACCAGGATTTCTTGTGGAGAAATTCCACCCCGCATGCATGAGATTCCTCATTTCTCAATCTGGCTGAGTTGACATGGCTCACTTGTACCAATCCCACTACTATAATTCCAACTTGAAGATAGTAATTGCCGAATGAGGTAACAATGGCTATTTTTTTTATAAATATCATATGTCCCCGAGTTCACCTGGTTGGTATTATCCTGAGTGAGTTCAAGGCATTAAATCAAAGGAGGATGGCAGAAGGGAAACAAACTGGTAACAACAAAACAATGGCAAAGATAAAGTATGTCCAGAGAATACCCGGGGTCCTTGAGGAAACAATAGGGAATACCCCAGCCAGCCCCCAACCAGGCTCGGAAGGTTTACTCTTCGCATTCCTGAGGCCAGGATCAAAGGGGATACTAAACCATCAAAGCATCGAGGGCCTAAAAGAGTAAAGGGGGTTGACTGAGTTGCTGGGTGCTGCTCAAGGAGCATCAGTCAGCACTGATAGGAATGCAACAAGACACAGAGACCATGCTGCAGCAGGGCAGTCTGTGTCTTCCAACCCACAGATGAAGGTAATTGGGCTGAAGGGGGCTTACCAAATATGAAGATATAGGTAAGGGGAAATATATATATAGCCTTTTTGTTTTATCCCTTTGTTCAGTGTGCTACATGCCTTTGGCTGAATGACTAAATAGTGCTTTGTTCTGAAAAAAATTGTTTCTGAGTCACTCTCATCAGCTGTTACAGGCTCCCAGACGAAAAGAGCTAGAAGGTGCCAAACCCAGTTTAGGTTGCAGCCTCCCAGCTTATCACCTGTGTTAACCAGACAGCCCCGAGATCCAGTCTAGGAGTGGTAGGACCATAGGGCTCCACCCAGAGAGGGATGAAGTTAGTGAAACCTGCCTCCAAAGGGGTACACCTGAGAGGAACTGAAAGGGGTCTGAAGTGTGATTCGCCCCAAAACCGTGACAGTCAGTAAAATTCTTGTACCCTTCCTGCCAGATCTTCAGAGAAACTGCTACCATCTTTGTACTATTTAATTCAAGAAGTGGGGGGAAATCAGTTGAGAGGCTTCCCTCTTAGTGTCTGCTATTGTTTAGAATAGCATTAGTGAGAAATGTTTGTCCTACCTAGCAACTCTTGGAGTAGTATTAATCATTTGTAGGGCCTACAGGTCCCAATCAAGATCAGGCCATCATTGTGTTAGGCAAGGTCCAATGCATTGCCCAAAAGAGATCATTTAGACAAGCCAAACAAAGGGTGAGAAGGAAATTAGAGGCATGGAGAAGTAAAGTGACTTGCACAGGGTCACACAGCACATCAGTGGCAGAGCTGGGAATGGAACTCATATCTGTGCGGACTGGGGAGGGACGGGACCTCCTCTTCCCCTGTAGGGGTCGCTCCCAGAGCAGGATCAGACCCAATTCTGAAAATCTCCCCATGCAGTAAACTCCATGGCTTCTAGCTGGAAGCCCAGCTCTGAAGGCAGTGCCGAAGTGAGGGTGGTTATCAACCCCTGACCCAGGCAGGGAGGCTGCGGCTGCAGCTGTCAGCCGCTGACCTGGGCAGGAGGCTGCTGGAGAAACTCGGCTGTATAGTAATCCACCCCTGCATAACCTGCAACCCTCACTTCTGCACTGATCCTGGTGGTGTCGCTGGCTTTAGAGCTTGGCATCTGACCAGCAGCTACGGCTGTCCGGCTGCCCAGCTCTGAAAGCAGCACCCCTGACAGCAGCCCCGTAGAAGTAAGGGTGGCAATCCCATGACCCCCCTACAACAACACTGCGACCCCCCCACAACCCTCTTTTGGTTTGGGAGCCCCACGGTTACAACACTGTGAAATTTCAGATGTAAACATCGGGAAAACTGTGAAATTGATTATTTTAAAAATCCTCTGACTGTGAAATTGACCAAAATGGACTGTGAATTTGGTAGGGCCGTACTAAAATACCTGCATATACTCCAAGCTTTTATATCTGTTCCCTAAAACTTTTATTGAATTGGGTCCTGAGTCATTTATCCAAACAAAGGTTTGGAATAAGGGAGGAATTTCATTAGCTGATGCTGTGTAACTGAGCCCATATTTAAATTGTATAATTTGATATGTGCTACAATACATTGTAGGATGTGTGATTATGGAGTCGTGCACCAACTGAACTTCCAGAAAAACTCTCCACTTCATTATCTTCATACTCAATGCATAGTGCAATGTTGATCCTTCAGCTCCATCAAAACTCAGAGAGAACTAAGGTCAAGGAAGGTGAGGTGGAAGATTTCCACCAAAATTTGGCATCACTGCTTGTGTAATAATGCCACACATTATCCTAGGGCATCCAAAGATCCCCTTTTTAGTTTCTAACACCTTACATACATTACTTTCTGATTAACAGTATTTGTGATTTCATGCAGTATGTGAAGGGTGAGGGAGGGAATTTTGCATTCCCCAGCCCTGTCCCTGCCCCTTCCCTCCAATAGTCAGATTTCACTGGGGAGATCAAATGTCACGGTCCGTGATGCATTTTTCATGACCATGAATTTGGTGGGGCCCTATATATTCACGGCCATAACTGGCACATGACCATAAGTACACATCCATTTGAGCCTCTCTTCAATTGTCTTAATAAAATGATGGTTCTCTGCACTGGTATTTTGATCAGTGAGAGTGTGCCCCAGTGTCATGTGGGAGGCTCAAATGCAGGTTCAGATGCTGCTGAGAATCTCGATATGGTCTCTGGGGGCAGCTTACTGAATCCCTGAAAAAAGACAATACCTTACGTATCACTCAACAGGCACCCTATGATGAAACAGCAGAACTGAAAGGCTCTGAGTGAATTCTCTCCAGCCTGTAGGACACTGATGACAATGCAAGCAAGCAAGGAGATTGGCAGGTGAATGAATGTAGAGTGTGAAGTGAGAGAGTGTGGTGGAGAGGGGATGAGAATCCACATATCTACATGAGAGACGGTCTCTGTCTCTAGTAGCTTTAGCCCAAATCTCATTCAGAAACTATGCACAATTCTGCCTCCTTGGGTGTATGCATTATGAAACAAGCTAAATAAATGGGCACATACTAGTTTTTCCACAAGACCCCTGCCTCATTCAGTGCCCAGGATGGACAATGTTTGCAGAATGAAGTAGGGTTATGCAGTGAAGGGGGATGTTGTCTGTAGAATGCCTGCCTCATTTGCTGCAGAAGTTGGAAGCTGTGAGGTGAATGAGGCAGGGGATTGCAGGAAGAAAAAGGACAGTCATATGGTTAAGGCACCTGAAGACTACCCAAAAGAATGGGGTCTCTCCCAGCCTCACCACAGAGTTTGTGTATGATGCTGGGCAAGTCACTTAAACCAACATGTTTATAGTTGGTCACTAATTGTGTGTTCCTCATTTTCTGGGTGCCTAACTTGACAGCCCTAAGCTCTGGTTTACATAAGCGCCAATCATTCACAACTGCAAGTGAATGCAGTGGGACCTGTGATGCTCAGCACCACTGTCAGTAAGGCACAGTGTGGTTGAGAGGAATGAGCCTAAGGCTGGGAATCAGGAGGCCCTGGCTTCTAATCCTGACTTTGTCACCAATTCGCTATGAAGACTCAGGTAAGTCACTTTGCTTTTCTGTTCTGTTCCCCAGCTATAAGATGGATAGTGAGCAAGCATTAATTTGTTTAAATATCTATATAAAAACACAATACACAAAAAGGACTAATGTCCCAGGAATTAGACGGATTTCAAAGCCACACATAACTATATGTTTTACATACCTATATGACCCTCATCACGGTATCTGAGCACCTCACAATCTTTAAAGTATTTATCCTCTCCACACCTCTGTGAGGTAGGAAAGTGCTGTTATCCCCATTTTACTGCTGGGGAATGGAGGCACAGAAACCAAGCAACTTGCCCAGGGTCAGACAGGGGAATCTGTTACAGAGCAAGGAACTGAACTCACATCTCTAAATTCCCTGGCTATCATGCTGACCACTGGACCATCCTTACTCTAAACGGTCAAGGCAGGCAGAGAGGATGAACAGAGAGGTGAAGTGACTTGCCCATAATCACATAGCAGCTCAGGGTATTCCTACACTCCAGCTGGAAGCAAGCTTCCTAGGCCGGGTAAACAGATTCACACTAGCAGAGCTTGAGCTAGCATGCTACAAATTGCAGTGTGGACGTTACCGCTCAGGGTCTCAAGACCACCCTATGCCTTGGGTCTGAGCTCAGGTGGCTAGCCCAAGTCTCTGCTCGAGCTGCAACGTCCACGCTGCTATTCTGAGTGTGCTAGCTCAAACCCCACTTGCATGAGTCTGTCTACCCAGCCTAGCAGGCTTGGCCCCAAAGGCAGTATAGACATACCCTCAGTGGTCAAGACAGAAGTGCAGGGGAAGGTTGGACGAGTCAAGGGATATGGGAGACTGTGACAGTATGGTTGAAAGGACTGGGAGGAGAGGCTACTTACATGCCTTACAGGGATGTGTCAATGTCCATACAGTGCTTTGAACATATAAAATACTGTTAAGTACACTGAAACATGAAGCCCTAGATGTATCAAGCTGGGCATGCAACCACTAAAACACCTAAAATTAATGGACTTAATCTACCTGTGTCTCAAGTTCCTCATCTGTAAAAACCCTACCTACCTCACAAGGGTCTGGAGAAGACAAATTCATTAATGGCTGTTAGGTTCAGCTACTGTGGTGAAAAGACCATGAGGAAATTAATAGTTCTGTATCCAGTGCAAGGTTTGGATATGTGCACTAGGTATGGTCTGGGGCCACAAACTTGAATAATGACAGGTTTCAGAGTAGCAGCCGTGTTAGTCTGTATGTGCAAAAAGAAAAGGAGTACTTGTGGCACCTTAGAGACTAACAAATTTATTTGAGCATGAGCTTTCGTGAGCTACAGCTCACTTCATCGGATACATTCAGTGGAAAACACAGTGGGGAGATTTATATACACAGAGAACATGAAACAATGGGTGTTATCATACACACTGTAAGGAGAGTGATCACTTAAGATGAACAAATACCAGCAGGAGAGCAGGGGGAGAAAATCCTTTGTAGTGATAATCAAGGTAGGCCATTTCCAGCAGTTGACAAGAATGTCTGAGGAACGTGGGTGGGGGGGGGATAAACATGAAGTGAGCTGTAGTTCACGAAAGCTTACGCTCAAATAAATTTGTGAGTCTCTAAGGTGCCACAAGTACTCCTTTTCTTTTTGCGGATACAGACTAACACGGCTGCTACTCTGAAACCTGTCATTATGCAAGGCACTGTATTTAGCCGTATGGAGTGGAAATCTATCAACTTCATGAAAAAACTCGTACAGATACAGACAGACATCATCTTCCCTTCCAAATGCAAAACAGATGGACATCATACCAAAAGGACTGAAAGTAAAAAATCCATTACAATCTACATACCTCACAGACTATGCTGACAGCTTGTGCCACACACTCTCAAAGAAACTGCGGAACCACCTGATCAACATCCTCTACAGCAAACAGGGAAAGATTAAGAATGAGCTCTCAAAACTGGATACTCTCATAAAAAACCAACCTTCCACACAAACTTTCTCGTGGCTAGACTTTACAAAAAGTAGACAAGCCATTTACAACACACACTTTGCTTCCCTACAAAAGAAAAAGGACACTAAACTATCTAAACTACTACATGCCACAAGGGGCCACAACAGTGGTTCCCTAAACCCACCCAGCAATATTGTTAATCTATCCAACTATACTCTTAGCCCAGCAGAAGAATCTGTCCTGTCTCGGGGCCTCTCCTTCTGCCCCTCCACCCCCACAAACATGATACAGTTCTGTGGTGACCTAGAATCCTATTTTCGATGTCTCCAACTCAAGGAATATTTCCAACACATCTCTGAACAACATACTAATCCACAGAGACCTTCCTACCAAGACTACAAAAAGAAGGATTCTGGGTGGACTCCTCCTGAAGGTTGAAACAACAGACTGGACTTCTACACAGAGTGCTTCCGCCGACCTGTATGGGCTGAAATTGTGGAAAAGCAGCATCACTTGCCCCATAACCTCAGCCGTGCAGAACACAATGCCGTCCACAGCCTCAGAAACAACTCTGACATCATAATCAAAAAGGCTGACAAAGGAGGTGCTGTCGTCATCATGAATAGGTCGGAATATGAACAAGAGGCTGATAGGAAGCTCTCCAACACCACTTTCTATAAGCCATTACCTCTGATCCCACTGAGAGGTACCAAAAGAAACTACACCGTTTGCTCAAGAAACTCCCTGAAAAAGCAGAAGAACAAATCCGCACAGACACACCTCTGGAACTCCGACCTGGTGTATTCTATCTGCTACCCAAGATCCATAAACCTGGAAATCCTGGACGCCCCATCATCTCAGGCATTGGCACCCTGACAGCAGGATTGTCTGGCTATGTAGACTCCCTCCTCAGGCCCAATGCTACCAGCACTCCCAGCTATCTTCGAGACACCACCGACTTCCTGAGGAAACTACAATCCATCGGTGATCTTCCTGAAAACACCATCCTGGCCACTATGGATGTAGAAGCCCTCTACACCAACATTCCACACAAAGATGGACTACAAGCCGTCGGGAACAGTATCCCCGATAATGTCACGGCAAACCTGGTGGCTGAACTTTGTACTTTGTCCTCACCCATAACTATTTCACACTTAGGGACAATGTATACCTTCAAATCAGCGGCACTGCTATGGGTACCCGCATGGCCCCACAGTATGCCAACATTTTTATGGCTGACTTAGAACAACGCTTCCTCAGCTCTTGTCCCCTAATGCCCCTACTCTACTTACTCTATATTGATGACATCATCATCTGGACCCATGGAAAAGAAGCCCTTGAGAAATTCCACCATGATTTCAACAATTTCCATCCCACCATCAACCTCAGCCTGGACCAGTCCACACAAGAGATCCACTTCCTGGACACTACGGTGTTAATAAGCGATGGTCACATAACCACCACCCTGTACCGGAAACCTACTGACCACTATTCCTACCTGCACGCCTCAAGCTTTCACCCTGACCACACCACACAATCCATTGTCTACAGCCAAGCTCTACGATACATTTCCTTCAATCCCTCAGACAGAGACAAACACCTACAAGATCTCTATTAAGCATTCTTACAACTACAATACCCACCTGCTGAAGTGAAGAAACAGATTGACAGAGCCAGAAGAGTACCCAGAGGTCACCAACTACAGGACAGGCCCAACAAAGAAAATAACAGAACGCCACTAGCGGTCACCTTCAGCCCCCAACTAAAACCCCTCCAACACATTATTAAGGATCTACAACCTATCCTAAAGGATGACCCAACACTCTCACAAGTCTTGGGAGACAGGCCAGTCCTTGCCTACAGACAGCCCCGCAACCTGAAGCAAATACTCACCAACAACCACATACCACACAACAGAACCACTAACCCAGGAACTTATCCTTGCAACAAAGCCCGTTGCCAATTGTGCCCACATATCTATTCAGGGGACACCATCACAGGGCCTAATAACATCAGCCACACTATCAGAGGCTCGTTCACCTGCACATCCACCAATGTGATATATGCCATCATGTGCCAGCAATGCCCCTCTGCCATGTACATTGGTCAAACTGGACAGTCTCTACGTAAAAGAATAAATGGACACAAATCAGATGTCAAGAATTATAACATTCATAAACCAGTCGGAGAACACTTCAGTCTCTCTGGTCACTCAATTATAGACCTAAAAGTCACCATATTACAACAAAAAGACTTCAAAACCAGACTCCACGAGAGACTGCTGAATTGGAATTAATTTGCAAACTGAATACAATTAACTTAGGCTTGAATAGAGACTCAGAGTGGATGGGTCATTACACAAAGTAAAACTATTTCCCCATGTTTATTCCCTTCCCCCCCCACTGTTCCTCAGACGTTCTTGTCAACTGCTGGAAATGGCCCACCTTGATTATCACTACAAAAGGTTTTCTTCCCCCTCACCCCCCCGTCCTGCCGGTATTAGCTCATCTTAAGTGATCACTCTCCTTACAGTGTGTATGATAACACCCATTGTTTCATGTTCTCTGTGTATATAAATCTCCCCACTGTATTTTCCACTGAATACATCCGATGAAGTGAGCTGTAGCTCACAAAAGCTTATGCTCAAATAAATTTGTTAGTCTCTAAGGTGCCACAAGTCCTCCTTTTCTTTAAACTGAATAATGAATATAAAGAAATACAAAAACAGAACAGCTGCTTCATTTTCTGTACACAGTCAATCCTGTGCACTGAATGAGGCAGGGGCCCTGTGTAAAACGAACGGTATGTGATCATATAATTACAGACTGTGCCATAATGCACATACACAAGGGGGCCAAGTTAAAGTTGCACAGGTGACCTTAATTCTAGCATTTCCTGATTTTGGAGTGTTTGACCTTTGTAACCTTAATGTTTTCAGTGCAGTTTTTTCTATGTGATGTAATATACACTATGCCCTAGATAGTTGTGTGAGTTGGTATAGCCCAATATTAGGGTGGTGCAGCATACTCCATCCTCTTCCCCCCACAGTATCTGAGTCATGGCTACGGCTAATCCTTCACCTGATCCCCTTCTGGAACATAGTACACATGGGAAAATAAGTAGTGAGCTATCCTTGAGCAGTTCTATCCAGCCATTATATGGGCAAGGCATGCTGTTTACTTCTTTCCTTCTTCCCAGCCACTCCCAGGACCCCCACCTTTATGGCCAGGAAGAATCTAGCCAATTACACACACACTCTATATTTTATACACAGCTAAAGATACACATATGTATTCATTCACATAAGTCTTTTCTAAAATAAGTATAAATCAGACAAGTTATTTTTTGCGTCATGCTCAGTTGCAGGCATAAAGAGAAAAAATGATTCTAAACAAACGAGTAAAGAGGCAGATGTCAATTTCTTTTTTAGCTGCAAGCTGACATATTCCACTGTAAATTTACACAACTAAATATATTTTTTGGCACTCTGCACTATATGTATTAGCAATAAATTCAGAGTTTGGGATTAGCAGCAGCATAACTGGTACTGCCTCCACAGTTAATCTATTCTGCTTGATTAATGGTACAGAAGGCGTAAGTCTTGATTTTTTTGTATTTGTATTTTATATGGAAGGTCTCCAATGCCCCAAGCTGTTAAACTTTGGCATGAAAATAGTTACTGCTATTGGAGCAACTAAAGAAAGTTTACAATAAGTATTTTAATTAATTTAATCTGAAAAATCCATCATCCACAAATCAGGCACACTGAAAACAAACATTTAAATTGTTCTAATCCTATACAGTATTTTACATTCATATTTCTGGATTTACTCTGACCCAGCTGCTTAATCTTTTAAGAATCAAAATGAATCTAGGATTGTACAATTGTATGATTATTCCATGCAATACAACTTTGACTTTATTACATACTAATGGAAGAAAATTTGAGGAGATCATTGTTCGAAACATACAATATTTGCTAGCATGTCAATATAGATACCTGAAGTTATAAATCTAAGGTGGAATGCTAAACTATAGAATTTAGAGAATACTTTTACAGGCCAAAAACACTGTTTTTGGAAGGGCTAGATTGCCACTAATTCAATTTTGTTGTGTAGAAAGTTTGTAATAAGACCAAAGCATATATTTTTCACACTACTGATTCACACAGAAGGTACAGATATCCTAGTGAATAATTAAACCAGGGTATGGAAAATAAAAGGTCTTTTAATAAAGACCATTAAAAACAAGTTGTTCAGGATTTTTGCTATGGTTAATAAGACGATAAACATAGTGGGTGTCTACTGCTACAAGCCATAACTTTGATAAAAACATTTGGGGTTAAGACAGTTGGCCGATTGTTCATTCATAAAATATTCTTGACTAAAATCATTAAACTAAACCACAATTATAATCTGTTAATATGGCTATTCTATATTAGCACAACATTCGGAAAGCTTTTAAAAGCCTATGAGATTTGATGACAGAACACTAAAAAGAACACTATTGTCCCAAGACAAAGACACTAAACTTAAAAAAAAAAAAAAAATCTGCTATGGACACAAACCATGTGTCACTACATGTCACTACTTTTAAACATAGGCGTGCACAGCACATTGCATTAGGGTGTGCACCCAGGGAATTTTATTTATTTACTTATTTTTAAGGTGAACATTTATTGAATACTCAATCATAAAGGACATTATTTGAATTCATCAAACAAACTAAAGAAACTAAAACTTAACTAAAAACTTAATGTTTTTTAAATTAACAACTAAACTTTACTTAAAAAATGAGACACAAAATACCAAATGTTTGCTGTAGTGATAACCAGGCGTATACAAAGATACAGTCAATTTTCATGATCTTTATCTTTAACCAGATAATGAGCTAACTCAAATTGACTAAAACAGAGTAAGGTTTCTTCATCTTTCTGTCCTAGAGAATGAGACGTTGCTCACCAGGTGTTATGGACTTAAATTCTTCAATCACATCATTGTAATTAACTGACGAAGCCAATTCTTGTTCAATGTACAAAATCATGAGTGATTCGAGGCGCTGCTGGAACATTGTACTTCTTAGTTTGTTTTTTAACTGTGCTAGTTTCGAAAAGGCTCTTTCATGTGAACAGCTTGTAACAGGTAAGACTGCAAAGCATTGAATAGATTTGTTAAAGTTCTGGAACATGGAAGACCGATCCGATTCCTTTAGCCAATCAAACCACTCGCTGGTGGTGTTCGTAGTGCTACCTTTAGGAACAGATCCGTCATAACCCTGAAGCAATCCGACTTCAGGTTCCAGCTCATCCAAGGATACTTTAAATTTGTTGGCAATGATTCTCATATTGTCCATGCCAATGTCTAAGCTCAACAGTTTTTCCATTGCAGTCACAATTTTACAAGTCCCCTTGTTCATGATTACCGGCATTGACCAGTGATTTGGAGTCTAGGAGTGGGGAAAATGAAGTTATTCTCTCCTGCTCCTCTTTTGTATCAAAGTGATGCTGGGACTCAAATGCATCATCAATACAAGTGGACGTTTCTCTCTTCTTAACTGGAGGAATCGATATATCATTCTCTACACACATTTTCACACCGTCATTGAAAATAGATTGAAAATATTCTGGGCCACTTCTCATCACAGCCAAAGAGTTACACAAGCTTTTCACCCCTGTCATTGCAGTAAGTAAGTTGAGATCTGGAGCTTGAAGAGCCTTACTCACTTTTACCACCATCTGGAGAATAAGGTGCATCATGTGAAGGGCAAAGATGAACCTGAATGAATTTAGTTCATGGATAAAGCCCCTGGCTTTTATTTTAGCGTCAGCAAGGCGAGTTGTTTCAATAATCTCTTGTAAAGCTTGTAAAATGGAGTAGTTTTGTTTTACAGCAGCCACTGCTTCTGCTCTGCATGCCCATCTTGTGTTTGACAGGGACTTCAAAGTCTTCAACTGGAATCCTACTTCTTGTGAAATCTTCTCCATTACGGCATGTCGCACAGGACTCCCCTCCATGAGGGCATAAAGAGAGTCTGAATAACATGAAAAAAAATCAAAGACAGTTCTGTTTTGTTTACTTGCAGTGCATGCATCTTCTAGGATGAGGTTCAAACAATGCGCATAGCAGTGTACATAGAGTATATTTCACTGTTTCTTTCTTCACATTTCATTTGAACTCCCACAGTACGTCCAGACATAGTAGATGTGCCATCAAAACAGACAGACATCACTGATGACCAGTCAATTTTAAGAATGCCAAGGATGTCATTTAACTGGCCAAAAAGAGACTGAGCATCAACTGTTAACAGTCTGAACAGACACAAAATGTTCAACTGGACTATGTTTTTCATTGTCCAAATACCGCACCACAATGGACATCGGTTCATGGTGTCCACATTCAGTAGTGTCGTCAGCAATTATTGAGACCATTTTTCCATTTAGTGAAGACACAATCTTTTGTTGCACAACGTTGTGCAAGGCTACAATTAAATCACTTTGGATGCGATTACTCTGATAGGTAGCGTTTCGAGGAGATTGTTGCACATGCTTTGCCATTATGGGATCATATTTTTGGAGCATATTGACAAGATTTAGAAATAAACCTTTCTCAAAACTGTCAGCTTTTTCATTGTGACCCCTGAATGGTCTCCTACCGTTTGCCCAACACAGAACAATGTCAATCAGTCGCTCCATTACACTTCGGTTATGGCACAGTTCTTCTTCTTGTTTAGACAGATAAGCCTGCTTGCTCTCATCCAACAATAGGTTTCCCCTCATTAAAACTTGACCATGAAGAACAGCTCAACACATGATTTTTTGACAGTTGGCGGTTTGTTTTTAAAACATTCATTAGCCCTATGCCAGTTTCTGAATCCCTTATCAATGAATGCTGGATCAGTGTGACCTTTGTTTGCTGCATCATTAGAGGAGAGGAAACGGCAGTAAAAGCAAAATGCTGCGTTCTTTGATGGGCTATATTCTAACCACCTATACTTTTCATACCAATCGGACTAAAAACTTCTTTGTTTATTCCCTATTTTACTTCTAGGAAACATACTCAATCTAGGCTGATAAGGACCTTTAGATAATCAAGACTGGCGTTCTAATCTATTTTTTGGAATATCACAGACCGGCTCGTCAGATGGAATGTTTGATGGCTTTGAATAGCAACTACACTGACCTGAACTAAGAGACAAAGTCTGTTTCTGTTGGTCATTACTCAGTTTATTGCACACACTGGAACTGATGGCGGCATTATCTTCATGTAAGTTCTTAACCGAGGAGTCCGAGGTATTTGCACTACTATCAGCACATTCGTTATAATTCAATTTGTCTGCTCCTTTTCTTATATTAACAACAAACCGATCCATATTTTAAAATTAAAAGGGGGTATCATATCATTGAATTAAAGCATAACAAGCCCGTGGCTTTAAGTTATTTCAGTAGAGTACACGCGACAAAGATTACAAACACTGTAGACACTGTGCTGGGCATGCCTCACGTGGCCGCTTATATAGGTCAAAGAATTTTCTAGAATAGTAGTCAGAGGGCGAGGGGAGGACCAATGGTAAAGTGGCGCTGCAGTAGTGGGGATGCATGCTGCGACTGAACGTGGGCTTTCTATACATTTCTACAACATCTATATTACGCAATTGGGTGCTTATTGCATAATACAACATAATACCATCAGAAATTCCTAGTTGTGCAGTTGTATCTTCTAGACTGAGCACTGAGTCCCACTGGGTAGATAGAAAGATTAACCTAAATAATCTATACAGAAGCCTGTGGAACCCCATAAGATTGGGTCCCTAAACCATGAACTATTAGAACTCATTTACAAAACTTTTCTTAAACATTACATTAATATATTGTCTCATACTACAGACGGGGGAAAGGATTGGTCCCCAGCTGGAGGGAGGCAGGGGCCAGGGGCAAGAGCACAGTGGGGCATGGGGGGAATTGGTCACCAGCTGGAGTGAGGCAGGGGCCAGGGGAGCACAATGGGGCATGGGGGGAGGATTAGTCCCTGCTGACTGGAGCAAGGCAGGGGCTGGGGGCAAAAGCACAGTGGGGCGGGAGCTAGGGTTGGTCCGTGGAGCAAGGGAGGGGCTGGGGGTAAACTGCAAGTGCAGCAGGGCTAGGGAAGGGGTAAACAGGATCCCCCCACTCCTGCCCACATAAAGTGGGTACCTACCTTCTCCCTGGTTCTAGCCCATTCTGTCTGTCTCTCTCTGCACCGAGCTGAGGGAGGGGGTGCACTGAGTACAGGGCTGGGGATGCAGGGTCTGGGAGGGAGTTAGGGTGCAGGAGCAGGCTGGGGGTTGGGGTGAAGGGTCTGGCCAGGAGCTAGAATGAGGGAGGGGGCTCAGGGTTGGGGCAGGAGGTTGGGGTGTGGAGCACTTACCTGAGGCAGCTCCCATTTGGTGCGAGGGGTGCAGGTGGATATGTGGGCAGGAGGGCACAGGAGCTCCCCGTGTGCTGCTCAGGGTGTGGATGTGGGGGGCTGGGTATGTGTGGAGGTGCAGGAGTCAGAGCTGGGTTTGTGGGGGGTGCAGGAGTCAAGGCATGGGGTGTGGGGGGGGGCTGGGTATGTGTGGAGGTGTAGGAGTCAGGGCTGGGGTTGTGGGGGGTGCAGGAGTCAGGGCAGAGGGCTGGAGTGTGTGAGGGGGTGCAGGAGTCAGAGCTGGGGTTGTGGGATGCAGGAGTCAGGGCAGAGGGCTGTTGTGGGGGTTGCTCCCAGTCCTCTGCCCTGAGCGGTTCACAGCAGGGGGCTGGAGAGGGTATACCCCGATTCCACCGCCTTTCCCAAGGCCCTGCCCCCACCTCTTCTCCACTTCCTCCTCTCTCTCTCCCCTCCCGCCCCCACACACAGCTGATTGGGGGCAGGTATAGAGTGAGAGGAGGAGGGGCGAGTACGCAGCACGCTGGGGGAAGAAGCAGGAGCTTGGCTGCCGGAGCAGCAGGACAGAGCCTGGGGCGCGCAGCACCACCAAGCTGCTGCCCCCGCAGGGGAGAGCAGGGGTGGAAAAGAGAAGCCGGGCCAGGGCCCACCCTACCCCAGACTCCCCCGCCCCCCATCTCCAGCAGTCCGGCTGCCTTTTTTTTTTTTTTGCACTTGGGGCGGCCTTGATTAGGGTGCGCCTGGGCACACCCCGTGCACACGCCTATGCTTTTAAAGTAAACTATTATGCCAGACAAAAACTCAGGTTTTTGTTTGTTTTGGTTTTTGACAGGAGTTTCTAAAAGTAGGTAAAATAATTGAAGTGCATTTCCTTCTATACCTTAAGTTTAGTTTAATTAAATTACTAGAGAATTTACTTATGATAAATATATACGTTCTACTCTTACAGTCCCATCTAGTAAATTACCGTCAATCAGCAGCAGCCTATATGCCACAATAAGAGACTAAGGAAGCTTAAGATGCGACACAATTGTTAAGGAAAACTAATGACAATATTAGTTAAAAACTTGTAACAGCAAATATGTAGATGGATATTTATTTGCTTCTTCAAGTTTCTAAACTACACCTATAGGTGCCCATACAATGTTCTGCCTGTCTATCCCCATAAACTAAAAATCACCAACCAAATAATGGGTTGCCCATCAACATACCACCTCAGCCAACCACCTCCTCAACAGCCTTGGAGAGCAGAGGAAAAAGAGGGTCTTACCAAAAGTTAACAAATCAGTGCACTGATAGACTAAGACAGGGGTGGGCAAACTACGGCCCAGGGGCCAAGTCCGGCCCTTCAGATGTTTTAATCCAGCCCTCAAGCTCCTGCTGGGGAGCGGGGTTGGGGGCATGCCCCACTCCGCGTGTGCCGGGGCTTCCGGAAGCAGTGGCATGTTCCCCCTCCGGCTCCTATGCGTAGGGGCAGCCAGGAGGCTCCGCACGCTGCCCCCACCCCAAGCGCCACCCCTGCGCTCCCATTGGCTGGGAACCACAGCTAATGGGAGCTGCAGGGGCGCTGCCTGCAGACAGGGCAGCGCACAGAGCCACCTGGCCAGAGCCTGCACCTCTGACCCCCTTCCCGCGCCCCAACCTCCTGACCCAACCCCATCCCAGAGCCCGCATCCCCAGTCGGAGCCTGCAACCCCCAATTTTGTGAGCACTCAGGGCCTGCCATACAATTTCCATACCCAGATGTGGCCCTCAGGCCAAAAAGTTTGCCCACCCCCGGACTAAGATGAGAGTTCCAGTTGGATTGCCTCTTCTGATTTCAACAGTAGCTGTAATATGAAAGCAACCTCTGCTTGCTGGGGCTTTGGATCAAGCCTTTTTTCCCTTTTGGGGGCTGCTTATCCAATGGGTAACATCCAAAAAGCATCTCAAGTAAAGGGGCCTGGAAAATGCTGTCCTTTGTGGACACCTGAGCAAAGTCAGTGTTCTGCAATGTAATATAACTAGGGCCCTACCAAATTCACGGCCATGAAAAATGCATCACAGACCGTGAAATCTGGTCTCCCACAGTGAAATCTGGTCTTTTGTGTGCTTTTACCCTATACTATACAGATTTCACGGGGGGACCAGCATTTATCAACTTAATAACCCAAAAGAGAGTTGTGTGTGTTGGGGGGGGGGGGTGTCCCAGGGTTACTTATGCACTGCCTTCAGAGCTGGGCGGCTGGAGAGCAGTGGCTGTTGGCCAGGCGTCCAGCTCTGAAGACAGCGTCCCACCAGGAGCAGCGCAGAAGTAAGGGTGGCTATACCATACCATGCCACCCTACACTTACTTCTCCGGCTGCCCAGCTCTGAAGGCAGCAATGCAGAGTGGTGGTTGCTGACTGAGGACCCAGCTCCACAGGCAGCAGCTCTGCCTTCCGCTGCCCCCAGCTCTGAAGGCAGCGCCGCCACCAGCAGCAGCACAAAAGTAAGGGAAGCAGTATCGCAACCCCCCTACAAGGACCTTGTGACACCCCTCAGCTCCTTTTTCGGTCAGGACCCCTACAATTACAACACCATGCAATTTCAGATTTAAGTAGCTGAAATCATGAAATTTACGATTTTTAAAATCCTATGACTGTGAAATTGACCAAAATGAACTGTGAATTTGGTAGGGCCTACATTTAACTCAGAGTTTTTTCCTAGGTCCTTCTTTTGCACGTCCTGTTACTGACAGCTAGAGCTGGGTGAAATTTTTCAACCTGAACTTTTTTTTTTTGCGTGAAAAAAACGGATTTGGTGACAGTCACACATTTCAAAAAGTTCATGTTGATTTTGCCACATTGTTTTGGTAAAAAACAAAACAAAAACAACAAAACCTCCCCCCCATTTGAAATTTCAAGCATTTCAAAATGAAACGTTTTAGTTTTATTATTCAAAGTTATTTTGTCTAGAAATTGTTTAATTAAAAACATTAAAGATTAAAAACATTAAAGATTGCTCAAAAACTAAACAAAACCTTTTGTTCAACCCAAACTAATTTTCTTTCAAATGTATGATTCACCACAAATTTTGAAAAAAATGGTTTTCAGTTCTCCTGGAAACTGAAATTTTTTATTTTTCAGAAATGACAGTGAACCAAAAATATCCTATATTCACACAGCTCTACTGACCACCAACATCCCTACTGAAAAGGGAGCTGCGATGAAGCAGGTTGGTTGGAACAGTTTGAGGTACATGTGGTACATCTTTGTTCCTTGCCAAATGACTCACACCAATGTCTATTCTAAACAAAATGTGTGTCAGTCTATAAACCAGCCTGGTGGGACTGCAAGAAGCTTATGGTTTAATGTCTCACTCCATGATATACAGTGTTATCCTGCCCCACTGAAGTCAATGGGAGCTTTAGCCGTGACTTCAATGGGTACAGGATCAAGCCCATAGCAATAAGCTACTTTCCTTTCCTACACCTTCATCCAATTCCTATTAAATTTTAGTGCCCTACATTTCCTAATACTGACTTCTGCCCCCTCCCCACCTCTTTCTCCTTGCTTATAAATTTGGTCTCGGGGGAAAAAATAAAAAGACCATAGTACACGTTTCTGCTTTCAGGGCACAAACAAAAACTGGCACTAAACATGAGTGTTCTAATACCTTCCTCCAAATTACTTCCCTCCATCATTGTCCTAGGATGATTAGTAATGATTTTATCTTGCGAGCTCTGAATGAACATTAACTAATCTTCACAACACTCCTCTGAGCTAATTAAATATTACTGTTCCCATTTATTAAATAGAGAAAGACCAAGAAAGAATTTCTAAGGCTACCCAACAAGTCAATCTCTCTCAAGCTCTTCATCCACTGAAGTAGTTCACCCTTGTACTATCCCTACTGCGATCCTAGTTTACTCTTTTGTGCTGAGCCATATCACAAGTTTTATTAAAGCCCTTAGAAGTTTTCTGCACTTTAACTTCTCATTCTTTTAGCAAACTAATTCTGTCAGATTTTCAGGAACTTTCTTCTTTTTGTAAATATACATTATACTGAACAAAATTTCCTCCAGCCAATCAGAATGCTGGAAAGTTGACTTACTCATTAAGAGGTGCTTTAAAAAACAAACAAAAAAAAAAACCTACAAAAAATTGAAGGGTCAATGCCAAATCACATTTCAAACAAATTTCCTTCCCCATTTTATCTAAACAGTACCTCAACATCTTAGTTTACTAAATTGAAAAGAGTGAAATATTAAACAGCAATTACATTTTGATTCAGTCAGTTTCACTTTCAAGTTCTCTGCTGCAATATTTAGAATGCAAACAGTGCTGAGGAATGCTGGCTTAAAAACAACACTTTCTGCTGTCTTAAATAAAACATAAGCTCTTTGAGGGAAGATGCTAATGATCCTGTTCTGTAAACTACCTTGCAGTTTTGGGCACTGTAAAAATACATACATAAGAGCAATAATAATTGATAATTGTGATGTTAGGCATAGCAGAAGCTCATTTTTATAATTTTGTTCAAATTTGACATAAAAGCTCAAGTTATTTATGAACATACAAGCAAAAATTGCCTAAACCCATTTACCACTAAAAAGTAATAGATTAACTAAAACATAGTTTTCCTGTATATTTCCTATTTTCTGATTAGCTGCACCAAGCCAGCAGTGCTGAGATCTACCATGGTGCTGTCCTAGAATCCGTCTGGAAGATGAAAGAATCCAAGTAGGTGTTTTAGACATTTTAAAATCTTCCTCTCTCAAACACACACCTGGATCCATAGCAATGTCAGGAAAACACACACTTTTTCCAAGTAATGGTGCGTAACCACTTCTAAAATGAATACTGTGGCTTCAGTGAGTTTTCCTAGCTGATGCAGAGACCATTATTGCAGAACAAACTTGAATTCTATTAATGTTCACTTAACTCAAATCGTAACTTTGGATCCCTAAATGGAGCTCCCAGAATACTGTCCATGTGGTACAAGTGTAATAAATCTTTAGTCTCCTGAATCTTCTCTGCATAATTTCTTGTATCTTTCATTCAGGTTAGTTCCTCAAAGCTTCTATCTGCAACTAATTTAGTACTGAGAAAATGAGGTACTTACTTATGGCAGTACTATATTATATCAACGTTAGTTCATCAATGGTGTTTCCAGAAATTTCAAATCGGTTGCAGCTCTCCTTGTCTGAAGAATTCTTGAACGCAGGAAGTAGATGTCCTTTGCAGAGTGCGTCAGACATTCTAATCTTTTGGCCATTGCTTAAGAAGAGTAGTCAAGCATGACTTCTTGTGTTTGCTCCAAGAGATACAGGAGACAGGTTGATTGCCGAAAGTATCCCAGCTTGTACATATTACAAAACTCTAGATCAGTGGTTCCCAAACTTTTGTTCCGCCGCTTGTGCAGGGAAAGCCCCTGGCGGGCGGGGCCGGCTTGTTTACCTGCCGCCTCCGCAGGTTTGGCTGATCTCGACTCCCAGCGGCCGCGGTTCGCGGCTCCAGGCGAATGGGGGCTGCTGGAAGCTATGTCCCCGCTTCCAGTAGCCCCCATTGGCCTGGAGCTGCGAACCGAGGCCACTGGGAGCCGCGATCGGCCGAACCTGCTGACGGGCCGTAAACAAACCAGCCCGGCCCGCCAGGGGCTTTCCCTGCACAAGCTGCCGAACAAAAGTTTGGGAACGACTGATCTAGATTAAGCCACATTATGAAGAGAAACATAAAAAGAATATCGACAGAGTTCCCTAATTTCATGCTCATGGATGTGACATTTTCCAGATTTTCTTCAAGATTTCTTACGTTTCCCTTGATATATAGCTGAATCCAGTATCCTAAATGCTCGTTAGCACGGAGGTAAAACTTTTGTTTTGTTTTGTAACTGACACGGTGTAGACTTTCAGTAGGCAGACTTCATTCACTCTCTCTCGTATGTACTTAACTCTTCATGCACCACCTTCGTTCCTTGTGTAGGTGTTCTACATTTTTAATTTAACTTCCAGGCTTCCATTCTCAGTGTTGTGTACCCATTCACATATGCCTGTAACTATATCCCCCCTGAATATTCGGCACTCCCTTGTTCATCCACAATGGTATTCTTATGCACAACAATGCGTTGGAGATTTGTAGCTTTGAGACACAGCTATGAATCACAACACAATATACCCTGCCAGCTAATCTAAATCAGGAACTTTCAAGCAGGAACCAAATGTAAGAGACACAAACTTTAAGCAAAAGCATGAAGATCGTGTTTCTCTCTGGCCGAGTGTGGAGGTCCTGGTAGATCGGGTCTCAACCACAAGCTTGGCGTTGCTATCTCCGCAGCCTGATGGATTCCGCGGCTTCAAGCTCCCATCAATTGTTGGCTCTTTTACTGGACACGATTAACATTAAGCGGGGAAAAACTCCAGGCTCTTCTTCTTATTAGACCTGTGATCCCTTTCAAGGAACCTGTGAGCAGGTGCGTCCATGCCGGGGCGGGGAAGAGGAGCGGCCAGAGACCGGGTGAAGAGCTTATCCAGGAAAGAAAGTTAACTCTGGAGGTAAAACTTTGCTGTCCTACGGGAGGCGGGGAGGAGGGGCTCCAAAGGCTGCAGCGCCTCAGTTAGATACTGACAGCGCAGGGCTCTAGCAACAGGCGGCGGCACAGCCGGAGCAAAGAGGGGGCAATAGGACGCGAGTGGCTGATCTGCTTTTGCTATTCAGGCCATTAGATCCAGTACCCGTGAGTTCCCCACCCCCCATCCCCAGGATTCGGAGCCAAACCCCAAAGCACGGGCTGGCTTCTCCGTCTCCGCAGCTGGGACGTTACAGGCGCCCCGGGGCCTCCCCCTGCCCTTCTCTCCCTGGCGCAAGTTTACCTTCGGGTTGGTGATGAGCTGGTGCTCGTCCTGGTGCAGCAGCGCCCTGGAGTTGGACTCCGAGTTGTTGACGTAGATCTGGAGGCAGGGGTACAGCGAGGTGCCCTTGCAATCCGTGCCACACGTGAACGTGCATTCAAACATCTCCCCGATCTGTTGCACCGAGAGCACCGTGCAGTTAGCAGCTTTACCTTGCAAATCCTGCAAAGCGGGGTTGAGCCAGCAGAAACCCAGGATGAAGAGCGACACGATGCCGGAGACGATCAGGAACAAGCCGAGCCGGATGCTTTTGTCTTCGGCTTCTGTGTACTCGTAAGACACCCTGATTTTCGCCATCTCCCCCTAGACCACCGGCAAGCGCTGCCCCAGCCTGGCAGCGAAAACAGCAGAGGGTGTGAGAGGAAAAGGGGGCGATCGGGGTCAAACTCTCTCCACTCCAGCCGCCAAGCTCCCCTCAGCTGGGGTCCGGAGCTCCCCTGCTGAGGCGAGACGCCGCCGTGCAACTCTTCACTCCCGCCGCATGGTGCAAGGCGGAGGGTGCCCGTCACCAGTGCAAGCCCCCTCCTCTTCCCCCCGAGCGAGAGGTGTTTCCCGTTCCCCGGGCCTCTCGGCCTCTCCCTCCGCCAATGATCGGCGCTGGCTGGGAGCCTGACAACATCTGCCGGGAGATAAACCGCTTAGCGGGAGTGAGCTCGCTGCTCCCCCAGCAGCCCCTCATGGCTGGGAGACTCGCCCGCTCAGAAGTGACCCCGCTGATCCGCGGCAGCCGGTTGATCCTGCCCCCGAGCGAGGCAATCTCCTCTAGGGACAGCTTGGCCCGGGATTATCTGCCCCCGGAGACGTGTTCCAGGAAGCGCCTGATCACTGCTCCGGATTAATGCCATCGAAAGGCGCTCCTGAGCGGGGGGAAACGCCAGCCCCGCCCGGGGGAGGGCGGCGGAGCCGGCGGGATCAGCGCCGCACGTGAGTGGGTAACTCGCTTGCATCCAGCCCTGCGCCAGGAGGGGCCGGTGGGGAGCCGACTCAGCCAAGACACGGTTTTCATTCAGGGCTCTGCTCGGGGACGGGGCCGGGCGGGCTCAGAGCCCGGCCCCGCCCCGCCCCGGCGCACGTGTGCCGAGCGCTCCCGCTGGAGCGGGACCCCGCTTCCAATCCCAGCCCGCGCCTCGCCGCGAGCCCCCGAGACCGAGCGGGCCCGGCGCTCACCGCGGCGGGGCCTGAGCCCGGCCCCCCGAGCAGCGCGCGGCGGCAGCTTGCGCCGCTCCTCAGAGCCCGGGCCCAGAAACCAGCACCCTCGCGCTCAGTGCGGGGGCGGCCCTCCCTCGCCTGGGCCTTCTCAGCTCTGAGCCCTGGAGTGGCCCGAGCTGGGAGCAGCCGGCCTGCCCTGGGCCAGGCAATCAGCGTGGGTACCAGAATGTCTCCCCCCGGGCGCCGGGAAGACGCTGAGCCTGGCGCCTAATCTCAGTGGCGCGCCTAGGCGGTAAAGCGGCCAGCTACCTAAACCGACCCCCGCAGGTGGCTGAGGGTATGTCTACACTACGGAATAAGGTCGAATTTATAGAAGTCGGTTTTTTAGAAATCGGTTTTATAAATTCGAGTGTGTGTCCCCCCACAGAAAATGCTCTAAGTGCATTAACTCGGCGGAGCGCTTCCACAGTACCGAGGCAAGCGTCGACTTCCGGAGCGTTGCACTGTGGGTAGCTATCCCACAGTTCCCGCAGTCTCCGCTGCCCATTGGAATTCTGGGTTGAGATCCCAATGTCTGATGGGGCTAAAACATTGTCGCGGGTGGTTCTGGGTACATATCGTCAGCCCCCCGTTCCCTCCCTCCCCCCGTGAAAGCAAGGGCAGACAATCATTTTGTGCCTTTTTTCCTGAGTTACCTGTGCAGACGCCATACCACAGCAAGCATAGAGCCCGCTCAGGTAACCGTCACCCTATGTCTCCTGGGTGCTGGCAGACGCGGTACGGCTTTGCTGCACAGTAGCAGCAACCCATTGCTTTCTGGCAGCAGACGGTGCAATACGACTGGTAGTCGTCCTCATCGTGTCTGAGGTGCTCCTGGCCACGTCGGCTGGGAGCGCCTGGGCAGACATGGGCGCAGGGACTAAATTTGGAGTGACTTGACCAGGTCATTCTCTTTAGTCCTGCAGTCAGTCCTATTGAACCGTCTTATGGTGAGCGGGCAGGCGATACGGACTGCTAGCAGTCGTACTGTACCATCTTCTGCCAGGCAGGCAAGAGATGAGGATTGCTAGCAGTCGTATTGCACCATCTTCTGCCAGGCAGGCAAGAGATGGGGATGGCTAGCAGTCGTACTGTACCATCTTCTGCCAAGCAGCCATGAGATGTGGATGGCATGCAGTCCTTCTGCACCGTCTGCTGCCAGCCAAAGATGTAAAAGATAGATGGAGTGGGTCAAAACAAGAAATAGACCAGATTTGTTTTGTACTCATTTGCCTCCTCCCCTGTCTAGGGGACTCATTCCTCTAGGTCACACTGCAGTCACTCACAGAGAAGGTGCAGCGAGGTAAATCTAGCCATGTATCAATCAGAGGCCAGGCTAACCTCCTTGTTCCAATAACAACGATAACTTAGGTGCACCATTTCTTATTGGAACCCTCCGTGAAGTCCTGCCTGAAATACTCCTTGATGTACAGGCACCCCCTTTGTTGATTTTAGCTCCCTGAAGCCAACCCTGTAAGCCGTGTCGTCAGTCGCCCCTCCCTCCGTCAGAGCAACGGCAGACAATCGTTCCGCGCCTTTTTTCTGTGCGGACGCCATACCACGGCAAGCATGGAGCCCGCTCAGCTCACTTTGGCAATTAGGAGCACATTAACCACCACACGCATTATCCAGCAGTATATGCAGCACCAGAACATGGCAACGCGATACCGGGCGAGGAGGCGACGTCAGCGCAGTCCCGTGAGTGATCAGGACATGGACACAGATTTCTCTGAAAGCATGGGCCCTGACAATGCATGCATCATGGTGCTAATGGGGCAGGTTCATACTGTGGAACGCCGATTCTGGGCTCGGGAAACAAGCACAGACTGGTGGGACCGCATAGTGTTGCAGGTCTGGGACGATTCCCAGTGGCTACGAAACTTTCGCATGCGTAAGGGCACTTTCATGGAACTTTGTGACTTGCTTTCCCCTGCCCTGAAGCGCATGAATACCAAGATGAGAGCAGCCCTCACAGTTGAGAAGCGAGTGGCGATAGCCCTGTGGAAGCTTGCAACGCCAGACAGCTACCGGTCAGTTGGGAATCAATTTGGAGTGGGCAAATCTACTGTGGGGGCTGCTGTGATGCAAGTAGCCCACGCAATCAAAGATCTGCTGATATCAAGGGTAGTGACCCTGGGAAATGTGCAGGTCATAGTGGATGGCTTTGCTGCAATGGGATTCCCTAACTGTGGTGGGGCTATAGACGGAACCCATATCCCTATCTTGGCACCGGAGCACCAAGCCGCCGAGTACATAAACCGCAAGGGGTACTTTTCGATAGTGCTGCAAGCTCTGGTGGATCACAAGGGACGTTTCACCAACATCAACGTGGGATGGCCGGGCAAGGTGCATGATGCTCGCATCTTCAGGAACTCTGGTCTGTTTCAAAAGCTGCAGGAAGGGACTTTATTCCCAGACCAGAAAATAACTGTTGGGGATGTTGAAATGCCTATATGTATCCTTGGGGACCCAGCCTACCCCTTAATGCCATGGCTCATGAAGCCATACACAGGCAGCCTGGACAGTGGTCAGGAGCTGTTCAACTACAGGCTGAGCAAGTGCAGAATGGTGGTAGAATGTGCATTTGGACGTTTAAAGGCGCGCTGGCGCAGTTTACTGACTCGCTTAGACCTCAGCGAAACCAATATTCCCACTGTTATTACTGCTTGCTGTGTGCTCCACAATATCTGTGAGAGTAAGGGGGAGACGTTTATGGCGGGGTGGGAGGTTGAGGCAAATTGCCTGGCTGCTGGTTACGCGCAGCCAGACACCAGGGCGGTTAGAAGAGCACAGGAGGGCGCGGTACGCATCAGAGAAGCTTTGAAAAACAGTTTCATGACTGGCCAGGCTACGGTGTGAAAGTTCTGTTTGTTTCTCCTTGATGAACCCCCCCGCCCCTTGGTTCACTCTACTTCCCTGTAAGCTAACCACCCTCCCCTCCTCCCTTTAATCATTGCTTGCAGAGCCAATAAAGTCATTGTTGCTTCACATTCATGCATTCGTTATTCATTCATCACACAAATAGGGGGATGACTACCAAGGTATCCCAGGAGGGGTGGTGGAGGAGGGAAGGAAAATGCCACACAGCACTTTAAGCACAGCACTTTAAAAGTTTACAACTTTAAAATTTATTGAATGACAGCCTTCTTTTTTTTGGGCAATCCTCTGTGGTGGAGTGGCTGGTTGGCCGGAGGCCCCCCCACCGCGTTCTTGGGAGTCTGGGTGTGGAGGCTATGGAACTTGGGCGGTTGGTTACAGAGGGGCTGCAGTGGCAGTCTGTGCTCCAGCTGCCTTTGCTGCAGCTCAACCATACACTGGAGCATACTGGTTTGGTCCTGCAGCAGCCTCAGCATTGAATCCTGCCTCCTCTCATCACGCTGCCGCCACCTTTGAGCTTCAGCCCTGTCTTCAGCCCGCCACTTACTCTCTTCAGCCCTCCACCTCTCCTCCCGGTCATTTTGTGCTTTCCTGCACTCTGACATTATTTGCCTCCACGCATTCGTCTGTGCTCTGTCAGTGTGGGAGGACAGCATGAGCTCGGAGAACATTTCATCGCGAGTGCGTTTTTTTTTCTTTCTAAGCTTCACTAGCCTCTGGGAAGGAGAAGATCCTGTGATCATTGAAACACATGCAGCTGGTGGAGAAAAAAAAAAGGGACAGCGGTATTTAAAAAGACACATTTTATAAAACAGTCGCTACACTCTTTCAGGGTAAACCTTGCTGTTAACATTACATACATAGCACATGTGCTTTCGTTACAAGGTCGCATTTTGCCTCCTCCCACCGCATGAACGGATTTTGGTTGAATGCCAGCAAACATACACTGCAATGCTTTGTTCTACAGTGATTCCCCAGTACATGTTGCTGGCCTGGAGTGGTAAAGTGTCCTACCATGAAGGACGAAATAAGGCTGCCCTCCCCAGAAACCTTTTGCAAAGGCAGAACCACAAATGCCAGGGCAAAGTAATCCTTTCACATGCTTGCTTTTAAACCATGTATAGCATTTTAAAAGGTACACTCACCAGAGGTCCCTTCTCCGCCTGCTGAGTCCAGGAGGCAGCCTTGGGTGGGTTCGGGGGGTACTGGCTCCAGGTCTAGGGTGAGAAACAGTTCCTGGCTGTCGGGAAAACCGGTTTCTCCGCTTGCTTGCTGTGAGCTATCTACAACCTCCTCCTCATCATCTTCTTCGTCCCCAAAACCTACTTCCGTATTGCCTCCATCTCCATTGAAGGAGTCAAACAACACGGCTGGGGTAGTGGTGGCTGAACCCCCTAAAATGGCATGCAGCTCATCATAGAAGCGGCATGTTTGGGGCTCTGACCCAGAGCGGCTGTTCGCCCCTCTGGTTTTCTGGTAGGCTTGCCTCAGCTCCTTCAGTTTCACGCGGCACTGCTTCGGGTCCCTGTTATGGCCTCTGTCCTTCATGCCCTGGGAGATTTTCAGAAAGGTTTTGGCATTTCGAAAACTGGAATGGAGTTCTGATAGCACGGATTCCTCTCCCCAAACAGCGATCAGATCCCGTACCTCCCGTTCGGTCCATGCTGGAGCTCTTTTGCGATTCTGGGACTCCATCATGGTCACCTGTGCTGATGAGCTCTGCATGGTCACCTGCAGCTTGCCACGCTGGCCAAACAGGAAATGAGATTCAAAAGTTCGCGGTTCTTTTCCTGTCTACCTGGCCAGTGCATCTGAGTTGAGAGCGCTGTCCAGAGCGGTCAGAATGGAGCACTCTGGGATAGCTCCCGGAGGCCAATACCATCGAATTGTGTCCACAGTACCCCAAATTCGAGCCGGCAACGTCGATTTAAGCGCTAATCCACTTGTCAGGGGTGGAGTAAGGAAATCGATTTTAAGAGCCCTTTAAGTCCAAATAAAGGGCTTCATTGTGTGGACGGGTGCAGGTTTAAATCGATTTAACGCTGCTAAATTCGACCTAAAGTCCTAGTGTAGACCAGGGCTGAGGGCGCTGTGCTCTGTCGCCCGAAGCACGTTGAGCGGCCCACGGCCCTTGCACACGGTGCTTTGGAAAGAGGCTGAGGCCTGGCAGCACAGCCAGAAGCACAGGAGTAGGGTTTAGTACGCAGCGTTGATCCAGGCCAACACCCCACGCTGGAAGAGCCTCTGGGTGGCGACCAGTGTGCGAACTTTGGCTGGGTATGTTCCTGGAGGTTTCATCACATGACATAGTCTTTAATTCTTGGAGACTCCAGGACAATCCTGGATGGGATGGCAACCCTACTGGTGGCACTCCTGGCTGGACAGAGGGAGCAGGAGAAGGACCTCCCGTCCGTAGGGGGGAAAATAAACCACAATTGTGGATTCAGAGTAACAGCCGTGTTAGTCTGTATTCGCAAAAAGAAAAGGAGTACTTGTGGCACCTTAGAGACTAACCAATTTATTTGAGCATGAGCTTTCGAAAGCTCATGCTCAAATAAATTGGTTAGTCTCTAAGGTGCCACAAGTACTCCTTTTCTTTTCACAATTGTGGACATGCCCGCTGCTCTTCACCTTACCTACAGTCAACATGGAGAGGGGGAGAGATCAGAGCTGCTAAGCCAAAGGTTTTTTTTTTCTCCTCTCACACAGCCACATAGGCATTGGTTTGATTTTCTAGTAGCCCAAACTCAGCTTCAAAGATTAAAATCTTTTACAGGCCTGTACTCAGAGCACAGCTGCAGGAATGGTAGAACAACACTTTAGACCATTTTTGAATGTCTTAATATCGTTCTGTCCACCATCTGTCACCCACAACAATTCCACTACAGAGCAGATTGCCTGATGTAACTGGTAGAAGTAGCAGTTACTGTTTTCCAGTAAGCGGGCTTCAGCTTTACTCCAATTTGTGAGATTAATTATGTCCTTTGCATCAGAAAGACGTTGTAAAAGCAAAGTCTTATTCAATTAAGTTTAAAAAAAATGATCCTGCTGAGTCAATGTAAAGTCAGCAGGAGAAACATTTCTATTAGCAAATCTGTTCTAGTCCAGCATGTACTCTATGGGAAAACCTAGCAACCAGAGTTGAACATAGGTTGTACCCTGCCAAAAAAAAACGTGGCAGTCCAAAAGCCTCGTAAATCAAGGACAACCATGAAATAAATTCATTGGCAGCAAGGCCCACAAAGACTAGGAAAACCCAAGTCCTGCTAAAGAAATTACTGCTACAGTAAATTTTAGCAACCGTGTGCATTTGAGTGGCTATAAACAGAAGTGGAATTAAAAAAGTGATTTATTTTTGCATAATATGGTAGCAAAACAGCAAACATTTATCTTCTTGACACCATTCTCTGTGTCAAGTTATCTGGAGTTGCAAACAACCTTGAGTGACAACCTCAGGGCAAACTGCCAAGAAGCAAGGCAGAGACCACAAACTGGTGGTGTGTTCTATATTTAGATTTCAGTAACCTAACCAAGTATCAAACGTGAACTCCTCAAGCACAACAGCTTTACCCTGGAGTTCCAGACAGGCCCAGGCAAACCTGCCTTTGTGATAGATGATCCCTTTTTATACCAAATATCACAATAATATTCAGTTTACTCACAGTCCCAAAGGACCAGTCACTTACCCCAGGTCAAGAGCACCCTATATCTCACCAGACAATGTTTGTAGTCAATCCTATAATTAACTAAAGGTTTATTAACAAGGAAAAAATGGGAGTTATTTACAAGATTAAAGCAGATAACCATACACACAAATGAGTTACAGTCTTAGGTTTCAAAATGTAATAGAAGCAGCTGTAATGTGCAAGCTCTATATGACCTTTAGGGCTAACCTATGCTAAACAGCTGGGGATCCCTTGCTTATGCTTAGAAGTCTTGCCCTCTCCCTGAAGTCCAAGCAGCACAGGGATAATTTCTTCTTGACAGGGATTTGTATTCCCTTTCCCCAGGTCAAACTGATAGGATGGTTTGCGCAGATCCCCTCTTCATGGGTGTGTGGGGAGCAATAAACAAAGTCCTTTGTCCACTGATTTTCTACACTGGTTCATCTAGTGTCTATAGGACTTCCTTTGTTGAGCAGGAAATGATCCCTCTTGTGATAAACTAGTATTTCACGCTTGGTATTACTTCCCTCCTGACTGTGAGAGTTTCCATTTTCATAGCAAACACTTTTATAGTTACAGAGCAAAACATTTAAATATTACCTTATAACATGTTATACAGATATTATAAGTGAGATTAATGCATGCAGCAGCTCATCAAACATTTCACGAAGTCCAAACACGTCTATAAATTTAATGACTGTTTTATCAGTGCTAACACACAGTTGAGCCAGATGGTTTCCAGCTATACCTTAATCAGCGTTATGTGAGGCCTACAGACCTTGGCATGAGCTGGCACCTGGTCTGCAAGTGTCAAACTCTGCTCCTTCCTCGTGCAGTATCTTCAGTGACTGCTTGGTAAAAAGTTTTCTGGGTGATTATGGGTGCATGCAGACTAGCAAAAAGAGTAGTTATGGGGTACATATGCAAATTTCATTCTAAGTGCAGTCAGATCTAGTGTTTCCGATTAACATAGCTTTATGGTCACAGAGAAAAGTAGCTGCCCTAGATGGGTCCAACCCCACTGAAGATCCAGTTGTTAAATAGAGCCTGCTAATAGATTCAGTGAGGCATCTAGGGTAGCAAGTTCATTACCCTGTCTCACTGGCCACTGCTTGTTCATGGCATTCGCTTTCAACCCCATACAGTTTATTGCAGTAGTTGATCCCAAAAGTGACAAATATGTGGACTACTGTGGCCAGGTCGATAGCAGAAAAAGAGCAGTCTCATGCCTGGCTGCAGATATTGAAAGGCGCTTCTAGTTATTGGTGGCAGTAAGCAGTCCTTCTGGACCCCCAAGACTCCATCCACACTGGTGCTCAGAGGATGGACATCTCTGAAGAAGGGTAATGTTACAATTAGGGCCAGTCCTTGAAAACACTTTTCTCTTTCCGCTATCACCTCCTATGTCTTCCCTGGGTTTAACTAATATGGGTTTTACTGTTACTCAGGCACTGGCAGTGTTGAGTGACGGGGCCGTGCCTGATGTGAAGTTACATCATCAGTACCAGCAATATGTAGAAGTACATACAAGCTTCTTCTAGGGGATTAAATATAGATGTTGAATAGGAAGAATAGGGGTGATTACTGCAGGACCCTAGGAGTGGATGCTCTTGAGGTGAGGAAGTAGCAGTCATCACAAACCTCTATGGTATGCGTCTCCCTAGGCACATCTGTACTTACACACTACTACAATAGTATCTGTACAAAAAATGCCTTGTGAGGTGACATATGAAAGTTAACACCGTGCTGGTTATTAATATAATTGTAAAATGCATGTGTTAACTGTGACAAAGTTCCTGCTCTACCTTGGTGGGTCTTGCGCTTATTGGTGGATTTGTTCGCCTTGGAGCTTCACAGCAGCCCTCAGCTTGGCCATTTTTCTGAACCCACAGTCCAGGTCGACGACTCCTGTGTCTGACCAGGAGTTGGGAGGATTTGGGGGGTACCCGGGACCACCCTCTACTGCGGGTTCCAGCCCAGGGCCCTGTGGAATGCAGCTGTCTAGGGTGCCTCCTGGAACAGCTATGCGACAGCTACAACTCTCTGGGCTATTTCCCCATGGCCTCCTCCCAACACCTTTTTTTTTATCAGCACCACAGGACCTTCCTCCTGGTGTCTGATAATGCTTGTACACCTCAGTCCTCCATCCGCGTTCTCACTCTCAGTTCCTAGTGCCTCTTGCTCCCAGCTCCTCACCTGCACACCACAAACTGAAGTGAGCTCCTTTTTAAAACCGAGGTGCCCTGATTAGCCTTCCTTAATTGATTCTAGCAACTTCTTGATTGGCTGCAGGTGTTCTAATCAGCCTGTCTTAATTCTCTCCAGAAGGTTCCTGATTGTTCTGGAACCTTCCCTGTTATCTTACCCAGGGAAAAGGGACCTACTTAACCTGGGGCTAATATATCTGCCTTCTATTACTCTTCTATAGCCATCTGGCCCGAGCCACTCACATAACATAATATGTGAAGGTTATGAATTCCCTTGGTATGATCAGTTGGGCCCCAAGATGATCAAGGTGCTAAAGGAGCACACAAGGAAGACAAACCCGTTGTAAAGAAGCTAAATGAATTCTTTACATTGGTCTTCACTGCAGAGAATGTGAGGGAGATTCCCACACCTGAGCCATTCTTTTTAGGTGACAAATCTGAAGAAATGTCCCAGATTGAGATGGCAGTAGAGGATGTTCTGGAACAAACTGATAAACAGTAATAAGTCCCCAGGACCAGATGGTATTCACCATTGAGAGTTCTGAAGGAACTCAAATATGAAATTGCTAGAACTACTAACTGTAGCATGTAACCTATTGCTTAAATCAGCCTCTGTAGCAGATGACTAGAGGGTAGCTAAATTAGTGCCAATTTTTAGAAAAGGCTCCAGAGGCAATCCTGGCAATTACAAGTCAGTAAGTCTAACTTCAGTGCCAGGTAAATTGGTTGAAACTATAGTAAAAATAGATCAGACTCAGATGAACATGGTATGTTTAGGAAAAGTCAACATGGCTTTTGTAAAGGAAAATCATGCCTCACCAGTCTAGTAGAATTCTTTGAGGGTGTTAACACGCATGTGGACAAGGGTGATCCAATGGATAGAGTGTACCTGAACTTTCAGAAAGCCTTTAACAAGTCCCACGCCAACGGCTCTTAAGCAAAGTAAGCAGTCACGGAATATGAATAAATGGTCAGTTTATAATGGTATGAATAAATGGTCAGTTTTCATGGAGTGCTGTTCAACGTACTAATGAATGATCTGGAAAGAGGGGTTAACAGTGAGGTGGGAACGTTGGAAGATAATACTAAATTACTCAATATAGTTAAGTTCTAAGCTGATTGCAAAGACTTACAAAGGGTTCCCAGAAACCTGAATGACTGGGCAACAAAACGGCAGATGAAAATCCAGGTTGATAAATGCAAATGCAGGTTGGAAAAAATATTCCTAACTACGCATACAAAATAATGGGTTCTAATTTAGCTGTTACCACTCAAGAAAGAGATCTTGGAGTCGTGTATAGGTCCCTGAAAACGGCTGCACAATGTAAAGCAGCAGATGAAAAAAGCTTACGTTAGGAACCATTAGGAAAGGGATAGATTAGAAATCATCAAAATGCCACTGTATGAATCCATGGTACACCCACACCTAGAATACTACATGCATTTCTTCTTGCCCCATCTGAAAAAAAGATATTAGAATGGGAAAAGATACAGAGAAGGGAAAGAAAAATAATTAGGGTTATAGAACAAATACCATAGGAGGAGAGATTAAAAAGAGTGGAATTGTTCATCTTAGAAAAGAGACAACTAAAGGGGGGGATACAATAAAAGTCTATAAAATCATGAATGGTGTGGAGAAAGTGAATAGGGAAGTGTTATTTATCCCTTCATTTAACCCAAGAACTAGGGCTCACCTGATGAAATTAATAGGTAGCAGGTTTAAAACCAACCAAAGGAAGCACTTTTTCACACAACACAGTCTACCTGTTGAATTTACCACCAGATGTAATGGCCAAAAGTAGAACCGGGTTTAAAAAAGAATTAGATACACTCATGGAGGATAGGTCCATCTACTGGCAAAGATGGTCAGGGATGCAACCCCATGATCTGGGTGTTCTTAAACTTCTGACTGCCGGAAGCTGGAACTTGATGCCAGGGGAGGATTACTGTATAATTACCCTGTTTTGTTCATTCCCTCTGAAGCATCTGGCACCAGCCAGTATCTGAAGACAGGATACTGGGCTAGATGGACTATTGGTCTGATCCAGTATAGCCATTCTTATATTACTAAAACATGGCTAAGACAAGACAGCCTAGCCTAGGTAAAGGTGATAAACAGGTCTACCCTAGACAAAGGAATGTGGCTTTACTTCAACTTACATTTTAGCAGTAAACAAAACCATTGAGCTGAACTGGCAGGGGCTCTCATGATCCTGAACTTGAGACACAGAATTAACATGGCTTCTGTACCCCAAAGAGACATACGAGACTGAATCCCCAGAAGGCCTTCCTACTTGTAAAACAAAAATTCCTTCAGGGATATAAGGAACCGAGAGAGACTCCATCTTTATCTTTGACCTCAGGAGACAAAGAAACCAAGCAATTTGATCTCTGTGATGCATCCTGGCCAGTGAAAAGCAGGGAAGGAGACTAGGGGGTGAGAAAAATCTCCTTGAATAAAGACTGCATCTTGCTAGGTTAAATTGTAGTCTTTTAGATGTATGTTTTCACTTTTATTTGGTTGGAACCATTCTACCTTTTTTGCTTTTGCATGGTATTCTCTTAATCCATGTTTTTTTAATTAATAAACTTTTACTTTTGCTCAGTGTTGTGTTTAAAGGATCATGTATATTTACCTCAGTTAAATTAATAAACTGATCTACTGACTTTATCAGAGCAGCAAACTTAATATCTTCTGTGAATGCACCATATTGCAGAGAAACATCTGGAGTTCACTGATTGTTACTTGCTAGGCAAGGTTTGGGCTGAGAGAGCCTTGAGGAGTTTGCTGGGAAGACTGGGTTGCAAGGAGCTGACACACTAATCTCCAACAGATCTCACACTTGCTGAGGCACAGCAGCAATACAGTGATTCACAGCTCTTGGTATCTTCTTGAGTGGGTTACAACATGAGACTAACAATCAGGGCCAGCACAATGTGATTCTTTCTACCCTACCAAGTCATCCAGTCAACCATGAGGTTTATGGTCATGATCAGCACCATCTTAGTGCTGTATCTGGTCTGAAATCCCATTCAAGGGTCTATACTGTTAACAGATTACCTGTTTGAAATGTGTTCTTCAGGAGCATTTCAGTCGCTTATGCAGAATATGGAAGAGTAGACAGGGTGATAAATGACAATTATTTGCCTGCAAACACCAGATTTTTTGAGGGGGGAGGAATTGGACATTTAAAGTTGGCTCCATAGAGTGCCCACCCCAACATAAGTATTGATCTGTTTGCAAAGGGCATGGGGTGTTTTCAGAGATCTATTGAATAGCTCACCAATTTACAATGACCAAACATTGCCTAAAGATACAGCTGTGAAAGAGCATGCTCAATTGTCTCCTACCTCACCTGTTCTGATTCCATAGCCTTTAGTGTAGGCAGTTATATACAAACAGAGCAGTAGTAATTCCAGAGCAGAAGCGGAGCTTGCAGTTCTTCAGGTGACTTGTACATTGGACAAAATACAGAAGTAATGAGAATAAATGTGGAACAGCAGTGTCGCTGTTCACTGTCACTTCTCTCATGGGGCGATGCTCAACTTCAAACCTTTACAAATAAGTTGATCCGTAAGTTCTTAAAATGTTATATTCAGCAATACTTGGCACAAAGGCTATCAAGAATCTACTTTTGTGATATGAAGATAAATGCTATTGAATATTATCCACAGTTGCACCACTGCACTCTTTATCTGGAGGTTAGCTCCTGTATATCAAATACATGTTTATAATCAAATATTTTTCAGGAAAATTACGCCAACCTTAGGTGTGTGGCTTGCTGTCTTTAGTTCTTCATACTATCTGCTGCCATCTATTTTTATATTTCTAACATGCTCCTCATTTTGGCCAGTTTATCATCATCCGTCCCCTGCAATCATTCTGCACTGTTAGCATTTTGGGGGATGGTGCGCTCTTGCGAACCACATTGCTGCTCTTTGTGCGCAAACATGTATAAGTAAAATACTAAAACATCTTACAATGATTCTAAACCTATGTGATCTACATCCAGCCCTCTGGTCCCTAACAACTCATTTTTTACCTCATAGGTTTGTCATAAATATAAAGGGAAGGGTAAACCCCTTTGAAATCCTTCCTGGCCAGGGGAAAGCTCCTCTCACCTGTAAAGGGTTAAGAAGCTAAAGGTAACCTCGCTGGCACCTGACCAAAATGACCAATGAGGAGACAAGATACTTTCAAAAGCTGGGAGGAGGGAGAGAAACAAAGGGTCTGTGTGTCTGTCTATATGCTGGTTTCTGCCCGGGATAGACCAGGAATGGAGTCTTAGAACTTTTAGTAAGTAATCTAGCTAGGTATGTGTTAGATTATGATTTCTTTAAATGGCTGAGAAAAGAATTGTGCTGAATAGAATAACTATTTCTGTCTGTGTATCTTTTTTGTAACTTAAGGTTTTGCCTAGAGGGGTTCTCTATGTTTTTGAAGCTAATTACCCTGTAAGATATCTACCATCCTGATTTTACAGGGGGGATTTCTTCATTTCTATTTACTTCTATTTTTATTAAAAGTCTTCTTGTAAGAAACTGAATGCTTTTTCATTGTTCTTAGATCCAAGGGTCTGGGTCTGTAGTCACCTAGGCAAATTGGTGAGGCTTTTTACCAAACCTTGTCCAGGAAGTGGGGTGCAAGGTTTTGGGAAGTATTTTGGGGGGAAGGACGCGTCCAAACAGCTCTTCCCCAGTAACCAGTATTAGTTTGATGGTGGTAGCGGCCAGTCCAAGGACAACGGGTGGAATATTTTGTACCTTGGGGAAGTTTTGACCTAAGCTGGTAAAGATAAGCTTAGGAGGTTTTTCATGCAGGTCCCCACATCTGTACCCTAGAGTTCAGAGTGGGGGAGGAACCTTGACATGGTGGCATAGTGGTGGGATTAACCTGAAATCATTTTGAGATCCAGTTGAGATTTTTTTGAACTAGAAATACAGATTTTAAAAAGGAAATTTTTTTTCCCTTTGGAAAGGAAGTCCAGAAAGCAGCTGAAACTGAAAGCAGCTTGTTTTTTCTCTGCTTTGTGGCCAAGCAGAGACAAAAGGGGATTATCTTTGTGAATTGCAGGTTTTCTCTGCCTGGAGGCAGGGTACTTAACTCCTGCAGGGAAATTCACAGTCTTCCAACCCAGAGTTGTTTTTTTTTTTCTTTTCTTCCTAAAAGTAAATAGGGGGTGTGTGTTCTACCCATTTGCTTTTTCTTTGGGCTGGGTAAGCAGGTTTCCAAGTAGTTGGAGGTTTTTTGCTTTAATTTGGGCCCAGAGCAGAGACAAGGGAATTGTCTTTTTCTCTAGGCTGACAATCACTATCAGAGAATAGGTATTCTATTCCAGCACAGCAAAATTTTACAGCCAAGTTTTGTTGGTTTATTTCTAAACCTCGGGTGTAAAGTTAGTTAAAAACAGAGAGGTTAGAATGACAAAATCCGTGGCTCGACTACAGCTCGAATTAGCCAAATTTCAGGCTGAGGAAAGACAAAGGGAACATGAAAGACAGATAGAACTCATGCGGCTGAAGAAGGAACAAGAAAGGGAGGCAGCGAGAGAAGCAGAACAACACCAAGCGGCTGCTCACAGGAGAGCTATGGAAGCAAGGGACAAAGAACTGGAGGAGAAGGAAAAAGAGAGGAAGTATGTGGAGGAGATGGAGAAGATAAAGGCTCAGCAGAATATCCCAACAAACCCTAGTAATCCTTCTCCAAGTACCACTTCCCATCCCAGAAAGTTCCCCACCTACAAGGCAGGCGATGATACTGAGGCCTTCCTAGAAAACTTCGAAAGGGCCTGCCTTGGGTACAACATCTCTACTGACCAATACATGGTAGAGCTGAGGCCGCAGCTCAGTGGACCCTTAGCTGAGGTGGCAGCTGAAATGCCTAAAGAACACATGAACAAGTATGAACTGTTTAAATCCAAGGCGAGAGTCAGAATGGAGATAACACCCGAGCAGTCTCGTCGGAGGTTCAGAGCCCTAAGGTGGAAACCAGACATGTCATTTACCCGACATGCCTACCACATTGTGAAACATTGGGATGCCTGGATATCAGGAGCAAGTGTTGAATCTCCAGTAAATTTGCCCTTCCTAATGCAAATGGAACAATTCTTAGAGGGTGTTCCTGAGGAAATAGAAAGATACATCCTAGATGGGAAACCCAAAACTGTAATTGAGGCAGGAGAGATTGGAGCCAGATGGGTGGAGGTGGCAGAGAAGAAGAAAACTGGTCGCAGTTGGAGCGGAGACCAGAACGGACCAGCCCAGACCACACCCTATTACCGGGGGCCGCCCAAAGCCCCACCTACCTCCCAAAGAACCCTCCAGACCCCTTATCGTCCCACCACCCCGTTCTCCAGCAACCCTCCTCGCCCCAGTGACCCGTCAGCTGGACGATGTTTTAAATGTAACGAGCTGGGGCATGTAAAGGCCAACTGCCCCAAGAACCCCAACAGATTACAGTTCATTGCACCGGAATCACACCAGAGGTCCACAGGCCCAGATACCTCCCAGATACCCTTGGAGCGGAGGGAAACTGTGAGTGTGGGCGGGAAGAAGGTCACCGCGTGGAGGGACACCGGAGCACAAGTGTCAGCTATCCATGCTTCCTTAGTGGACCCCAATTTAATCAACCCAGAGATCCAAGTGACGATTCAACCCTTCAAGTCCAACTCTTTCAATTTGCCTACAGCCAAGTTGCCTGTCCAGTACAAGGGCTGGTCAGGAATGTGGACTTTTGCAGTCTATGATGATTATCCCATTCCCATGCTGTTGGGGGAAGACTTGGCCAATCATGTGAAGCAGGCCAAGAGGGTGGGAACGGTCACCCGCAGCCAGGCTAAACAAGCCGTGAGGCCTAGCTCTGTTCCGGAAACTTCTATCAGGACCCAGTCAGAGGTGATGGACCCGGACCCCAGGCCAATGTCTGCAACAGCAGTAGTGGATCCAGTTCCAGAGACCCAGAGACCCAGACGGAACCAGTCCCAGAACCGGAACCAGCCGAACAACCAACACCAGACCCAGTGTCAGCACTGAATCCAATACTTGCAACCTCAACACCAGAGGGCCACACCGACCCTGAACTGGCAGCAGCCGATAACCCGACCCAAGAGGCTCAGCCGGATCCTGAATCCCAACATAGTGCACCAGCGGAGAGCGGTTCACAGTCAACAGAAACAGCTCCATCCCCTATATCGCTTCCAGAGGGACCAAGCCTAGGTCCACAATCCCATGAGGAACTGATGTCTCCAGCATCAAGGGAACAGTTCCAGACCGAACAGGAAGCAGATGAAAGCCTCCAGAGAGCTTGGACAGCGGCACGGAGCAACCCCCCGCCTCTCAGCTCTTCTAATCGATCCAGGTTTGTTGTAGAAAGAGGACTTTTATACAAGGAAACTCTTTCTGGGGGACACCAGGAAGACTGGCATCCTCAGAGACAGTTGGTAGTTCCAACTAAATACCGGGCCAAGCTCTTGAGCTTAGCCCATGATCACCCTAGTGGCCATGCTGGGGTGAACAGGACCAAAGACCGTTTGGGGGGGTCATTCCACTGGGAGGGAATGGGCAAGGATGTTTCTACCTATGTCCAGTCTTGTGAGGTGTGCCAAAGAGTGGGAAAACCCCAAGACCAGGTCAAAGCCCCTCTCCAGCCACTCCCCATCATTGAAGTTCCATTTCAGCGAGTAGCTGTGGATATTCTGGGTCCTTTTCCGAAAAAGACAGCCAGAGGAAAGCAGTACATACTGACTTTCATGGATTTTGCCACCCGATGGCCGGAAGCAGTAGCTCTAAGCAACACCAGGGCTAAAAGTGTGTGCCAGGCACTAGCAGACATTTTTGCCAGGGTAGGTTGGCCCTCCGACATCCTCACAGATGCAGGGACTAATTTCCTGGCAGGAACTATGAAAAACCTTTGGGAAGCTCATGGGGTAAATCACTTGGTTGCCACTCCTTACCACCATCAAACAAATGGCATGGTGGAGAAGTTTAATGGAACTTTGGGGGCCATGATACGTAAATTCGTAAATGAGCACTCCAATGATTGGGACCTAGTGTTGCAGCAGTTGCTCTTTGCCTACAGAGCTGTACCACATCCCAGTTTAGGGTTTTCCCCATTTGAACTTGTATATGGCCGTGAGGTTAAGGGGCCATTGCAGTTGGTAAAGCAGCAATGGGAGGGATTTACACCGTCTCCAGGAACTAACATTCTGGACTTCGAAACCCACCTACAAAACACCCTCCGAACCTCTTTAGCCCTTGCTAGAGAAAACTTACAGGATGCTCAAAAAGAGCAAAAAGCCTGGTATGATAAACATGCCAGAGAGCGTTCCTTCAAAGTAGGAGACCAGGTCATGGTCTTAAAGGCGCTCCAGGCCCATAAAATGGAAGCATCATGGGAAGGGCCATTCACGGTCCAGGAGCGCCTGGGAGCTGTTAATTATCTCATAGCATTCCCCACCTCCAACCGAAAGCCTAAGGTGTACCATATTAATTCTCTTAAGCCCTTTTATTCCAGAGAATTAAAGGTTTGTCAGTTTACAGCCCAGGGAGGAGACAATGCTGAGTGGCCCGAAGGTGTCTACTACGAAGGGAAATGTGCTGGTGGTGTGGAAGAGGTGAACCTCTCCATGACCCTTGGGCGTATGCAGCGACAGCAGATCCAGGAGCTATGCACTAGCTACGCGCCAACGTTCTCAGCCACCCCAGGACTGACTGAACGGGCATACCACTCCATTGACACAGGTAATGCTCACCCAATTAGGGTCCAACCTTACCGGGTGTCTCCTCAAGCTAAAACTGCTATAGAACGGGAGATCCAAGATATGTTACATTTGGGTGTAATCCGCCCCTCTGAAAGTGCATGGGCATCTCCAGTGGTTCTAGTTCCCAAACCAGATGGGGAAATACGTTTTTGCGTGGACTACCGTAAGCTAAATGCTGTAACTCGCCCAGACAACTATCCAATGCCATGCACAGATGAACTATTAGAGAAACTGGGACGGGCCCAGTTCATCTCTACCTTGGACTTAACCAAGGGGTACTGGCAGGTACCGCTAGATGAATCTGCCAAGGAAAGGTCAGCCTTCATCACACATCTCGGGCCGTACGAATTTAATGTACTCCCTTTCGGGCTGCGAAATACACCCGCCACTTTCCAAAGACTTGTAGATGGTCTCCTAGTGGGATTAGGAGAATATGCAGTCGCCTACCTTGACGATGTGGCCATATTTTCGGATTCCGGGGCAGACCACCTGGAACATCTACAAAAAGTCCTTGAGCGCATAAGGGAAGCAGGACTAACTGTTAAGGCTAAGAAGTGTCAAATAGGCCTAAACAGAGTGACTTACCTTGGACACCAGGTGGGTCAAGGAACTATCAGCCCCCTACAGGCCAAAGTGGATGCTATCCAAAAGTGGCCTGTCCCAAAGTCAAAGAAACAGGTTCAATCCTTCTTAGGCTTGGCCGGTTATTACAGACTATTTGTACCGCACTACAGCCAAATCGCTGCCCCACTGACAGACCTAACCAAAAAGAAACAGCCAAATGCTGTTCAGTGGACCGAAAAGTGTCAGAAGGCCTTTAACAAGCTTAAAGCGACACTCATGTCTGACCCTGTACTAAGGGCCCCAGACTTTGACAAACCGTTCCTAGTAACCACAGATGCGTCCGAGCGTGGTGTGGGAGCAGTTTTAATGCAGAAAGGACCTGATCAAGAATTCCACCCTGTAGTGTTTCTCAGCAAAAAACTGTCTGAGAGGGAAAGCAACTGGTCAGTCACTGAAAAAGAATGTTACGCCATTGTCTACACTCTGGAAAAGCTACGCCCATATGTTGGGGACGGCGTTTCCACCTGCAAACCGACCATGCTGCACTGAAGTGGCTTCACACCGTCAAGGAAACTAACAAATTTCTTCGGTGGAGTTTAGCTCTCCAAGATTTTGATTTCGACATCCAACACATCTCAGGAGCTTCTAACAAAGTGGCTGATGCACTCTCCCGTGAAAGTTTCCCAGAATCAACTGGTTAAAATCATCCTTGAGATGTGGAAAATATTGTTAGTCTTTATGTACTTGGTAGTATATTTAGAGATGCATGTGTCTTATTAACTCTGTTTTTCCTAGAGCTCCAGGAAGAAATCCCAGCCAGTGTTTCACCCTAGCCGAGATTTGGGGGGCGTGTCATAAATATAAAGGGAAAGGTAAACCCCTTTGAAATCCTTCCTGGCCAGGGGAAAGCTCCTCTCACCTGTAAAGGGTTAAGAAGCTAAAGGTAACCTCGCTGGCACCTGACCAAAATGACCAATGAGGAGACAAGATACTTTCAAAAGCTGGGAGGAGGGAGAGAAACAAAGGGTCTGTGTGTCTGTCTATATGCTGGTTTCTGCCCGGGATAGACCAGGAATGGAGTCTTAGAACTTTTAGTAAGTAATCTAGCTAGGTATGTGTTAGATTATGATTTCTTTAAATGGCTGAGAAAATGATTGTGCTGAATAGAATAACTATTTCTGTCTGTGTATCTTTTTTGTAACTTAAGGTTTTGCCTAGAGGGGTTCTCTATGTTTTTGAAGCTAATTACCCTGTAAGATATCTACCATCCTGATTTTACAGGGGGGATTTCTTCATTTCTATTTACTTCTATTTTTATTAAAAGTCTTCTTGTAAGAAACTGCATGCTTTTTCATTGTTCTCAGATCCAAGGGTTTGGGTCTGTGGTCACCTATGCAAAATTGGTGAGGCTTTCTATCCAACATTTCCCAGGAAAGGAGGGGTGCAAGTGTTGGGAGGATTGTTCATTGTTCTTAAGATCCAAGGGTCTGGGTCTGTAGTCACCTAGGCAAATTGGTGAGGCTTTTTACCAAACCTTGTCCAGGAAGTGGGGTGCAAGGTTTTGGGAAGTATTTTGGGGGGAAGGACGCGTCCAAACAGCTCTTCCCCAGTAACCAGTATTAGTTTGGTGGTGGTAGCGGCCAGTCCAAGGACAACGGGTGGAATATTTTGTACCTTGGGGAAGTTTTGACCTAAGCTGGTTTGACCTAAGCTAAGTTTTACCTAAGTAAAGATAAGCTTAGGAGGTTTTTCATGCAGGTCCCCACATCTGTACCCTAGAGTTCAGAGTGGGGGAGGAACCTTGACAAGGTTTATTACCTGTCATGTCTACCTTTCAAAAGGACAAATGCTGACAAATTCTTTGTTCCTCAGCCTCCTGATTAGCTCATTACATCGTGTTGTTCTTATATGAAAGCATGACTAACCCTCCCCCTATTAGTCTTCTCCTTTCAAACAATTAGCAATAGGAGTTTTCTCACATTTGGTATACAATTTTGTATCCTCCCCTACTCTCTTCCAGTATCAATACCCATCCATGTGTTCTGTACTCAGTTGTTATAAGACAAGGGGTCTTTGCATGTAAGGGGGACATTAATTTTCTGAGATTCACCATCCTTTCCATTGTACCAAAACTGCATACATTCCTCAGTTCATCCACCCGCTAAAACCAAAACTAACTTACAGACATTTAATCAATTCTTCATCTTGAAGCCTTTGTTCTTACATATGTCACCATTACATTGGTGGTGCTGGTGAAAGAACACTATTTCTTGTCTGTAAGTACTACAAAACCACGTATAGATAACTCTTTAGCTCACTGAACAAATGTGCCGTCAGAAGGTGGTGAAATGAGGATGGAGTATAATGCTGAACACTTACCAGGCCCTTTACCTTTACAAAGGGCTCTACAAATATTTACCTTCCATACATTTTATTTGGGTCAGAAAAAGTTACATATGCAATCATTAATGCCACGATCATAGGATTTGTGACTGGCTAGAGCTCTGCACCTTCAATGGGGCTCTATGTGGGCAGACCCCAGCACCTCTGCAGTCCCTCTGAAGGGCTGAAGGTGCACCTGCACAGATTGTGATTGCAGGACAATTGCCTAAGTGGTAGCACAGGTAATCTTGTCCAACTGGTCCAAATCAAATCAGTGTTGAAGGTTAACATTTATACAGCACTTTGAAAATCGAGGAGTAATTATTAATAATGTTCCACTAGTCATAAGTAGATTAAAATGTTTAACAAAGGTAAACATTAACTATGAAATGCATATCTAATTTGTGCAGGTTTTTAATCCTTTCAGATGTCTAACTACATTATAATTCTTTATTTTTGGTACTGGAAAGACAGCTAGAAATGCCCAGTAAATGTATTAATTCAAATATGCCTCAAGATGTTTGTGTTTATTAAGAGTATTAAGGAGAAGCCAATAGACATGTTTGCAAAAATTAGAGGAACTGAATATTTCCAACTGATAATCCACTGAAATGGCCATGTATGTTGACAACTGGAAAATCTCACATAACATTAACTACTCACCAGTTTCGGATACATTTTGTCTTGTTAATTTATGGATAGACTGCATACTACAGACAAATCTTCATATGAAAAGTAGAGTGCACTTTTCTAGCATCTGAAGGCTGTTTGAGACAGTCTACACTATGGGCAACTGGCTAGAATGAGCTCTGTTAAGCAACCTGTATTTCTTTGTGTGGTTTCCTGTAATTCTCTATAGTAGCAGCAGCGACGGTTCCTGTAATATTTGTCGAAGTGTGTGTGTTTAGTGTAGCCTTCTTACTTCTGTCGTATTTCTATACAACGGCCGATACAATCTTTTGTATAACGGGCATCTTACTTATGCAGACAGTTATTGATTGGTTCATCTGAGAAACTGAACTTTGACTACAGCGGAGGCAAATCACGCACAGATGGGTATGAAGGTAAATGGCAAAGAAAAGGTCTTGCTCTTCATCCAAAGCAGTGCCACAGGAAAAAACTGATCCTCTATGTATACTCTTTTTTACCCTATATCCGAAAGCAAGAGAGGGGACAATTGCATTAACAAGTGTCTTGGTGTTTAAGTCAAAGCTTGAATATGAAAATAGTAAATATTGTTTAATCTTTTATAGAAGCTTTTATAGACAGTACCTGGACTAGTAATTTATAAAAGTGTTTCTGCAATACTAGATTGACTGAACTCTTGCCATATTTCTTGAAATCTTTAAATACAATTTTTAGGAGCATGTAGATAAGCTTAGTAAAGCAAGGCTATTGAGAATGCAATGCTTTTGATACCATAAGCAGTTTGTTTATTTGTAAACATGAGATGTATAGATTTCATCCCATACCTTCAAAGAAAACAAAGTGACCATCAGGACTCAGGAACAAGAGGAGGCATCCCTTTTCCCTTCTTCTCACAAACATGTCAGCACAAGTGCCCAGCTTTGCATTAGCTTTTGGTCAGCAACAATGCACAGGCATATGAAAGATGAAGCATATAATAGGACAGTTGCTAGTTTGCTTGTACAGTGGACACTACAGACTTTTTAACAGCTGTATACAATAAAAATGGTTGAAATGCACTTTGACATCTTCACAGATAAAGTATTGTATGTTTATGTGAAATGAAATAGGAAACTTGGGCATATAAATATCTAACAAGTTCAAGTTGAAATTTTTATTTATCCAACTTGTAGTACTATATTTCAAAGTCAGTTGACTTCATAACGTTCAAGAATTTTTTTTAGCTAAATCTAACTTTACTTTAAAAATAGCTGAAAAGTAACTCCAATAGTAGACTGTTTTTAAAGGGCAAATTAAATCTGAGTTTATTCAAACCACAATTTAAAAATTAATCTGTAAAATTCAACTTCATTATTATTCAAATGACTAGATGTAAACTCTTTTGATGCCCCCAAAATGCTGAGGGCAAAATTATTTGTTAGAAGGAGGGAAACAAATAGCCAAATCCCCAAAATTCTCACCCTATGTGAAGAGTCTCAAGTGAGAATCCAGGAGAAAAAGGTTACAGTACAGTAGCCTGTACCCAACCCAAACTCCCATTACCATAATTTTGAGATTATCCTCTAAGAAAAATGTGGGGGGAAGCATGGTATCCAAAGAATAAGCTTATTCTGAAATGTTTAACTATTTTAACCTATGCAATTTTAATATATTTAGTTATTTGGAATACAAAACTATGCAGCATATTCAATAGCATCACAATTGTTCATTTTAAATCCCTTCTTGATTAAGGTAGGCTGCCAATGACGTTTACATTCAATTTCAGTCAATGTAAATATACAATTCCTGTGGAAGTCGTTTTAATTAAAATTATTGGGAGATTACTAAAAAGTAAATTTTAAATGTGTCCTGTGTAGTTTATTATTATATTTAAAACAATTTTATTTAGAAATTGACTAACCTGTTTGAATCGTTGAGTCACTACCAACTAGATATCAATGCCAGGATCTAGGTGTCTGCTAAACAGACTTACAGAAATGAAAGAATTGATGATTTCCAGAGTTATTTTCAGCATTGCCTCTGGGCCATTACAAAAAAAATTGTAATTCAAAGTTAGTGGCTCCAGTTACTGAAATGCAGCACATTCTAGAACTTCAGTTAAATACTAATTAAAGTATATGACTCAGCTTATTCGAAGCAAAATCTTCTGAAAATTGAGAGTCAATAGCTTTTTTGAAATAAGATTATCTACTGTAATAAACTATAAAAATTCAAATCAATTGCACTGATCTAAAGATACAACATTGCACATAATGCATGGCAAAATAGCAGCAGGACTATTAAGTTCCTGTGCTGGATAACACTTACCGTGTCAATCAGCAATCTGTCAGTCACTAATACTAAAATACATAGGGCAGACAGCTTTGGCACCCAACGCCAAAATATTGTACATGAATAACCGTACATATGTGAATAGCCTCGCATGTTCAGTGGGACTACATGTGTGTTCAGCGAGACTCAAGTGCATGAAGTTACCCACATTTGTAAATATTTGCAGCATCAGGACCCATCGCTGTAATAAAACTCAGACAGGGAATTGAATGCTAAGATTGCTTGTTTTTAACTCAGTTTTGGAGAAAGCCCAGTGGTTTGAGATAAGGCTGGAATAGTTGTCTAACTGAGTATTCCCTTCACTGCTATTTCTAGACACGTGCGTAATGTCCATTTCATTTTTTTCCCAACAGAGAAGTGACTATCCAAATAAACTGCAATGATTCTTCTTCTGTTTCAATGCATCATTGGAGAGCTTTATAACAAGCCTTAACAAAACCACAACTCTAGAAATGTCTTTGAAACACTTCAAAGATCTAAATATTTCCAAGTGTTTTGAGAAAGCCAGGTTCATATTGCTACTCATAACTTACCTTGCGTATGGTCCACAGAGGACTGACTACATGTAATTACAGAAAAAGACTTAAATGAAAACAGTTGAAGAATAGTAATCTTTTTACTCCAAGAATAATAATGTTATAGTGAATATAAAATCACCTCCAAAGTTTTTTGTACATTAGCTGCCACAGGATATACAGCAAACCAGTGTGTTATAGCATAGGGTATGTCTACACTGAACATCAGCCCCGGGTTAGAACTCAAGTTAGCAGACCCTGGGTTTGTTAACCTAGGGTTTGAGCATCATCTGTAACCTCAGGTTTGGCATTCATAAACCATCGGTCCCAACCTGGGGCTTCAGCATCTACACTGCACTACGCTGGCCCCTCCCAAAATGTGGCCACTCTAACCTTTGTTCATGGTGCAGTGTGGGAAAACTTGACTGTCCACCAAAACTTGACTGCCAGAGAACAAAGAAAGTTGGCCATCGGGATACTTTAGACAGACTCCAAGAACATGAGTCCAGCGGGGCTGCATCTATACTGCAAAGCAATTGTGGCTTGAATCCTGGGTCCTGGTTTGACTCAGGCTTGAATCCTCCACCCCTCCGTTAGGGTCCTGGGAGCCTGAGTTAGCGGGATGTGTGTGTGTCGACAGAGGAGGGATTAGGCTTGAGCCTGAGTTTGAACCCTGGGCTTACACTGGAGCGTAGATATACCCACAGGATAGGTCTACAGCGTAATACAAAAATCCTCAGCACCGAGTCTTAGAGCTTAGGGCAGCTGACTCAGGCTGCGGGGCTAAAAATGTTCAGGCTCAGGCTGGAGCCTGGGCTTTGAGACCCACCCCTCTCGCGGGGTCTCAGAGTGTGGGCTCCCGCCCAAGCACAAACATCAACACTGTAATTTTATAGCCCTGTAGCCTGAATCCCGTGAGCCCGAGTCAGCTGACCCAGGCCAGCCATGGCTGTGCCGCGGGTCTTTTATTGAAATACAGATATAACCATAGTATCCTAACTCAATTCAGTCACCAAAATATGCTGATTTAAAATCTTTTCAGTAAGGGTATTGTGTGTGTGTGTTTGTTTTTTAAAAAGAGTTCTGCTTTTTATTAAGGAGACCTGTAATTGTTCATGGAGTACTTCAAGTTTTATATCTTTTGTTTTGTATTCAAAGCTTCTTCTCCTGCTTTGGCACAACATGATACAAAACTAAAATAACCCAGGAGTTACAAGTCTTTGTACCCCCTTATTTAATCACCAAGAAGCAGGATAAATGAGCCACATCATTTATTCCCTTGGAAAGTATAAGTCATCAGCTCCTGCACCGACACTTGTGCATTGTATTTTATATTAATTTTAAGTACATCAAGCTTCTGAATTAGTGAAACTGAATGCAAAGTCTTTACAAAAGTCACCGTTTGGAAGATGCGGTTACGTTCCCAATTCCAGATTAATGATAGATTTTTAAAAGGTCATCACATACTTTGCAGCATGTAAGATTTTGTTTTGTTAATTTCACTAACTTGCTTGCTCCTTACTCTACCTTTGTTCATTTCACCAAGACTGATACTGTGCAGGAAAAAATATATTAGACCACAAATAATCACATCTAAATGAAAGTTAATGTATTCTTAAGGTACTTTTTAAAACCTAAATCTTGAAGTCTAAGCAGGCCTTTTAAAATTAGAAATATTTACCATGAGTATTAAACTGTTGTACTGAAAAAATCACATCATCCCTCCGTTTATAGTTTTTGTTTCTTAATAGTTAAATGTTTGATTCTTTTCTGAGCTAGGGAAAAATCATAGGCAACTTTTTTCATCATTGTTTGTAACCATTTAAATTATGACCATCACTTTCCTTTCAGATTGAGAAAGTTGTTTGCTTTAAATAATAAAAAGATGATATATAAGTAGTTTTATATTTTTATGTCTCTCTTATCCCAAAATACATATAAAAATGTAGAATTTAAAGTTGCTATACACCTGATACAGAAACACAGCAATGTCATTATTGGTCAATTTCCAAACATTATATGATAAATGCCAACAAATTGTTTTGTACTACATAGAAAAATAGGTTAAAAACTAAAATAAAAAAAAATCAAGATTCACTGACATTGTTTTGCTGTCTTTTCTTGCTTTGGTAACCGCAGGTTTTTTAAAACATAGTTTGCATCATCAGATGGAATATAGTTCACAAGTCGTTGAATGTAAAATAACTGTCACATTAAAATAAGGGACACACACTACCCAGGTTGTTGTTTTTTTCCTTTAGTCTAGAGAACAGTTACAGTACTTTCCAGAAATGGTGTATTCAGGTTTTGTTTATTGAGGTCTGAGCCTCAGGAAGTCATATGCATCAAATGAAACATACTTCTCTGTTTGAAGTGGTAAAATATCAGCTTGGAAGTAAAGCTGTGACGAGTTAGGATATTTTAATTCTAAACCAACAAACCCATCACAAAAAGAAAAGTATTTTAATATGAACCTTTCTATCATTTCAAATGTTACCCAACCCCATTTGTAAAAAATAATTTTCTATTTTGTATTAGTTTGTTTAATGTGAAAACAAGATTAACCATAATTTTTGGCCTACTGAGGAAAGGTATATAATCTCTTAAATTATTTGTCAGCAGCTAAAAGACTCTTCAATGTAAGTGTCTTAACCACTGTACAGCTTGATATTTTTAATACTTCAACAGTTATTTTCATTTTTCATTGTTGAAGAAATGATTTCACAATTTCAAATCAAAGTCAACACTGCAGTGAGGAGAGCTTTTCTACTTTATTACAAAGAGAAGAAGCCTTTATGTGGTCAGAAAATACAAGATTGATTTTTTTTTCTCTTCCTATGAAACGCTGCTGTTCAAACAGCCAGAGTGAATTGTCTCAGTTCACTTCTTTAAGTCCCATCACATTCACTTGGGTATGGATGTCCTTGGCTGCTGAAAATCTGGCCCTTTAGTGCACAGGGCGACAAAGCAGTCCCCTGACCAGCAGTTCCAGAATGTCCCGTTTTCATATATTGCATCCATGCACACCTCCTAAAAATGAGGTACAGCAGGGCAAACATTTTCCAAAATAGATGTCATATATATAATATATACACATTCGTACATACATACCTTTATTCATGTGATGTCCAAAAATTTAAAAAAAATGTACACATTTATTACAAAATTGTAACAAAGACTGGACAGTGTTTTGCTCATTCTGGAAAGATGAAGCTCAGTAATACACAACCCTGGAAACTAACCAGAGGTTGTGGCAATATCTTTCTTCTAAACAGTCAGATATTCTTGCATTAAGCTTGGCGAAAACTGCCTTTCAAAACATAAGGGGAAGTAAAATGAAGGAAGCAGACCTTGCTCATCTTTCCAAATGAAATACGAGAAGGATCTTCACATAAAAATGCACAAACATTTTTTATTACCAATAGTGCTACAATGAACAATGCAAATTGTCTAATTTTGTCTTTTTGCTTTTTTTTTTTTTTTTTTTTTTTTACACATTTTGGAAACTAAGTGGTAAACTTTTGACAGTGTATTCGCTTGTCTTTAGACCCAAGCTTGTCTGCTGGCAAAAAATAAAATAAAACAAGAACAAATTCAGACCCTGCTCAAACTAAAGAAAAACAAATTACAAATTTAGTTGTTGGGCAGCACATAATTAGTAAGGCAGGACCTCAAATGGTGACCCTTTGCATGAGCCAATTGCCAGATCCTCAAGGAATTAAAACCAGGATGCCTGAGCCACATCAGTTCTGCAGTTATTTTGAGTATTGTGCTGAGACAGCCATACCCCAAGAAAAGGGAAGTCTTTAGAAGGCTTGCTGAGCAGGGTTGTAGTTGAAGGTTGATGGCAGATGAGGCCTTTCTTCTAATTTGTCATATTCCAGATGGAACTCCTACAATTAAAACAAAAAGGATTATTTAATTGTTGATATTTCCCTTACATATGTAAATGTCTGTCTCCATGACAAGCAACTTCTTCTCTTTAAGTAAAATGATGCTTTTAGAAATAGCTGGATTTAACTCCTATTTTATAAATGAGGCCAAAAAACCCAAAGATTCTTTTGTGATCATAGTTCATTATTTTAAAAAAATCAATATAATACAGTGCAGTGTCTGCAATTGCACCATCTTAGCGTTTTTTTAAATGCTAAGTTAGCTTCAGAAACCTAGTTGTGAGCACTTAAACTATTAAACATACAGACAAGATACAAATGTGCAGGTACGTCATTAACTAAACTTTTACTAAACCTATTTTTCAGCAATTCAAAAGATCTTTTCAAAGATTTACTTTAGATGCCACAACACTGAGTTTCGAGGTATTTTGTGGCATATCACCATGCCAACTGTTAGTGGAAGACAAATTAGTCAGAAATACCATGAGGCCAGGTTTCTTCTTCATGATATGAAATGCAAGAAGAACAAACAACTATGTAAGGAGATTTAAATCTACTTAAGAATCACGGATGTAACAAAGCATTCCACTACCTTTTATACCTAGGTGAAGTATTAAAGTTCTGGTGTATCCATCTTTCCTTTCGGTTTGCTGAGGCATAGATATAAGCCCTTTATTACGACTCTACACTTCAATAGGGGCTTTCATCTAAAGACCTCAAAGCACTTTATAAACCATTATATTGAATATTAATATGCTCAGCCAGTGTATGAGGCTCTTACAGCTACTAATTCATAAATGCACAGTTTCTCTCTCATTTATACAATCCCTTGCACTATGTGGGCATTTGATTTGCTTAGTAATTATAAAAATATTCCAGCCACTCAAGTATGTGAATATATTCTGAATAGCTAGCAACCATTATGAATCAGATTGCTAGGATACCTACCATTTAAATACCGCTTGACAACTCTGCTATGAATATGCAGTGCTCTGCTTTTATTACAATTCCACTGCATGATCTTGAATTGTGATCAGCAATTTGTGTACTCACATCGGCATCTTCAGCATACAACTTGGATATACGCAAAAATATTCATAAAACTGGGCCTTAAAAAAAATCATTTTTTTAACTTTTTAGTAGTTTGACAGCTCCCGAAGCCCCTTTCATTGAATTTTCATTCAAAAAGTGAATGTTTAATTGAAAATTTAGTACAGTACTTTAAGGATACTTTCTGTTAACTCAGTAATAATCATCCCAGGCTAAATAACATTTGCCTTCAGCTTTAATTTATTGAGCTTACTATCTCAAACAACAAACCTCCTATAGATTCTAAACTTATCTGGGTAGGGACTATGTCAACTCTTACTGAGGAACACACTCAAAGCATTGAAAAAATTAATAATAAAGCCTCACAACACCCTTGGCGGTAGTTAAATATAGTATTATTTCTATTACAGATGGGTAAGATGAATTAGAGAACAAATCAATGCACGAGTTGGGATTAGAGTTCAGGAGTTCTGAGTCCCAGGCCTCTGATCTTTAAGGGGAAACAACGTTTTTATGGCACAGAGAAAAAAATTCACCATGGTAACGAGGGAATTTAGAGAATCATACTGAGAATTAATTGAATCTACATCCCCCAAATAAAGATCTCCACAAACCTTGAGAATCCCAGCAGCATCTACAAGGCCAGGGCCATGTGCATGAAAGCTGTCTCCCCCTCCTGCGGCTCTGGCCCCAACATTCATCCCATCCTCCACCCCAGCTTCCTGGCTGAGACAGCTCCTGGGGACCCTGAGGTGGAAATTAGTTAATATAGCGTGCCACTGTATTAATGTTGGGGGGTAAATTTCACCCCATGCACATCCATGGATAGAGTGGGGTAATGCACAGGCACATAAGCTCTCTTTTTGGGGGGGGGTCGGAAAGGGGGGGGCAAGGGATACCAGTGTGTGGAAAAAGCTTCCACACATGGTTCTTGGGGGTATAAATTAAGGTAAAAGTCTTTAACTCTGTAATTCTCCTGTCTTTCACTTTGAAATAAGAAAAATGCCCCTCAAATTACCTTCTCTCCAACCTTCCAGTTCATGATTCTCAGAGTATGTTCTGCAGATGACCAGTATAGGCTCTGCAGATCATTACCAGTCTATGGATCACAGTTGGGGAATTGCTACTTTAACAAAACTTATTAAGCAAGAAAACAGGTAAATGCTAAGATCAGTTACTTCAAACCCTCACATATTCTGGAGTGCATTCAAGACTACATGTAGAGAACAGCCACTTGAATTAATGTGTGGAGTCTAAAGGAAGGAATCTTACTGGCTCATGAGGGTTCCTTTAGAACCATATGGATTGAGATTTGTAACTGACAGTTTTTTTAGTAAATATTAACACCTACAGGATGCAAGTTTTGTAAGCATTAAAACAGTGTTTGTCAGTCATTTTATTGCTGCTTCAGGTATGCTGAAGTATTAAAAGATCCCACATTCAGAGTGTGTAATTACACTTAAAAGTTATTATATTTAACAATATAGGGGAAAATAATTCACTGACCAAATATTTTTGAAAACCAAAAAGTAGTGTATTTATTGCACATAGAAAAATACTTTCATACATGTTATTTTACGTTTCACTTTAGTTAGTAGTGGGCATCATAGATTTGGATCTGAACAATAGCATTGATCATTTTTGTATTTATTAGATACAAAGAAATGGAAAAAACTCCAGCTCTCTTAAGCAAACACTGATTAAATTAATTGCTTTTATTTTTCATATGGAAACAATGATTTTTTTAAATACCTTGAATTAACCAAGAATAGGGATTCCATACTTTGGGGGGAAAATCCCACAAAGCATATCCAATGCTAAAGAAATTTTCTGTGCAGTGAATCTTATTTTTCATATGTCATTCTGATTACAGTCGCGAAGAGTGAGTTATGTCACAGCAATCAATGTATTTATACAAAATATTTAGTAGGTGTGAACACCAAATATGGAAGAGAATTGTTTAAAGAGAATTAATGGAATAAGAGAGCAAAGGCAAATGTAGGCTAAACAGGCTAAATGTAGGGAAAATGATGAAGTCTACTGGACTGTGAATCAGTCTTCTATGGGAAACAGTGGAAGCCCCATTACTAGACATAGTTTTCAATTAGACTGGAAACAATACTTGCATTAGCTACAAAATGGACACAAAAGACCCAAATAGAAATTAGGAACGAGAACCTACTACTCTATAGCATGTCTTTGTCATTAAATGTTGTTCTATTAATAATTTAAAAAATATTTAAATATTGACCGTAAATATTTGAAAGGATATTTAGTATAGGCAGCATCCCTTTTCTAAGAAAAAGAATGTGTTTTCTGATGTCTACATTTCTCTACCATAAAGAATTCAAGCTTCTAGGAAGGAAAAATAAAGCCAGGGTTTTAATTTTGTTTCTTAACAGGGATCAACTTTCCTCATTTTTGAAGAGAGAAATTATAAAATTTTAGTTAAGAGAATTTTCTTTTAGTAATGTGTAATCATTGGTGGCATTGCTTGGCCTCATTGTTTCCACTTTCCTTTCTCTTGTTATTGGGCCTTTCAGCATCACCTCAGCAGCTTCAACAGAGGAAGCTATCCAGTTGAGTATTCTCTTGTTTTACCTGCTCAGTATAAAATCAAAATTTCTCTAACCATGTTGTACTTTCTACATGGAATAGGATGAAAAGCGATAAGCATATCATAGTTGTGATCAACATTTCCTTAATATTTCTGTTTACGGTGAATAGGAAATAAAATTCTTCAATATTCAAGTTCTTGGGCTATTTATCTAAATGTCTATGGATAATTCATTTAATTTGAATTTCAAAACAATCTAGGAAGCTGTCTCAATGCTTATTCAATTTTCACTCATTTCCTTTTTCAGTCTGTTACCAAAGGTGAATGTAAAGTAAAACTCATTCTTTATTAAATTAATGTTATTTGCTATTTCACTGAGTAGGATTATGTATAATCTATTTTATTAGATTGTTAAAACCAGCCTAGGATGTTGTCACAGAGTTTTATTAAATTGCAAGTATAGTCTATATTTTTTAAAAAAACAGTCTGGTACTTTTGGTAATATTATCCAAAGAATGCACATATACATTACAACAAGAGGAAAGATTTATAAAGTATCTAGAAAAATAATTTATTTAAAATACAGATGTAAATGATGGTAATTTATTGCAGATAATTCTAACCTGACTGCAGTAAAGCAACATCCATGGACCAATTAAGTAGCAGTTATTAATATGCTCTTCTGGCAAACTGATATTCTCAATATTCGGTAATAATGTATCTGTTACAGTAAAACAAAGTACAAGGAAAATATCTTTTAAAAATGTCTCCATGTGGTTGTAATTGATCAGGATACGTTCTCCACGGTATTTGATATTTGTACTTCCCTGGAATTTAAATTTTTCTAATGGGATTTAGAAGTGTAGTCACTTAGACAACTAACCCTTCATATTACAAACAGCATTTAAATTTAATCATGTCCTTATTATCCTAAAACTCTTGGGAAATTTTGACTCAAAAGGTTAATATTAGAGATAGCATTTTTACTACACAGACTTAAGGCCATATCCTTGCTCTCCATCTGTGCCTGAAATTCCCACTGGTCTCAGATGAGTTTTACACATAGTAACAGCTAGCCTAGTAGTTATTTTTCCATTGCTCAAAAAAGCAATTTTTCCCCATAGTCCTCCATAACTCCCCTTCAACCAATATTCAGCTTTCCTGGTATATTTTGCTCCAAACTAACAAGAAATCAATAAGTTGTTAAGATGCTACCGCTTGCATGTTCCTTGGATCCTGAATTCTAAAAAAGGTATAAAAGCTCTCCCTCTTTCCCTAACTAGATGTCAGGTCCTCTGTAATATTGGACAATTATTGTCAATTTGTGAAGTTGAAGGAGGCAGGAAAAGCTGTATGGATCTGCAGAGACAATATATTTGGGAGAGCAACAGCTATTGGTAAAAGTAATCTTTCTTCATTGACACTGCTGTAGATTACCTATCCCTGAAAGAAGGACGAGGAGTACACTAGTCAAAAAGACTGAAGTTCTGCTCTCCTAAATACAGCATCCAATTTACATTCTCAAAGAGAATACTGCTTTCTAAAAGTAGGAATAATCAAGCTACAAGTAGCAACTTCACAATTTCTACTACAGGCATATAGTGAATAGCAGCTATGCAGGCTGCTACCTCTGTGGCAGAGTGGACACTTATTCTTTCTGGTACAGCAATTCAAGTAAGCTCATAGGATGTTTGAATACATAACATGATCCATTCATACAGACTCGGAACTGAAAGGGTTTGGCTTCACTCTTCGTCAAAAGTGAGAAACAACCTTGTAGATTTCCAATAGGGCCTTTTCTCCCCATTAAGATAATACCTCTCAGAATGTCTCAGGCATGTAAGATAGTCTTAGATATGCTGTCAGTAATGCTAAGAAAAAAAACTGATAAAGAAATCAACCAATTCAGTTAAAAATCCAAGTTCATCTAGGCCAATTTTGTTTAAGGCCCTACAATTATCTTCCCCTTATGAAAAATTTTATAAGGCAGCTTTGCCATTAAGACCTGAAGTGTGTAAATGCTCGTGTGTTAGCCAATCAAAAAAACAACAAAACAAAACCTAACTACAGATGCAAAAAGTAACATATCAAGAAATTAAAAAAAGATTCCATAAACTTTGTGAGAACTAGATGTTCTCACATTCACCAGACTAGTAAGAAGCCATTTTATTGAGAGATTTGAAAATAATGAATACTCCTGCACATTAATATGGTAGTATATATAATAGGTCATCTCTGACTATCTGTAGATGAAGACAAACCTGAGTCCACTGTGTTAACAGAAAATGCAAGGTAACTGCTACACGGGGGGAAATGGAACTACTCCCTTTAGACTCTGGTTAAACATGAAAATACTTTCACCTACAGGCATATAACTGCTTAGAAGAATATTTGCATGATTCCAAACAGCAGAGATGTGATTTACACAGAAAAGTGCAATGACTCACCAAACAATCAATCCTGCAATTAGGCTTTCAGGTTAAGGGAATCTCAAGTTGGATGAAATATTTGCCCTCTTTCTTGACATAAAGGATCTGAGAATAGGTTATAGGGAAGAGTAACGGGTAGATTCTTGAAAAGGGCTAATATCCAAGAACCATGTCTGCTGAGCTAAAGATATCAAGATCACTCTGGCCCTGACCTATCAACTTTGAAATAACAGAGGAAATGGGAGAAAGGCATATATATTCCCCTTTCCTCGATGCATAAGAAATGTGGAACTTCAAACAAACATCTATTCTGCAGCAGATCAGACATTTAAATTCCAACGCTGCAAACCCATGCCATATTCAGATGGCCCTATAATGACAAAATAAAACTTCAGTGAATTCTCAAGGGACCACTTGATCCAATAAATTGTACTGTATGTAGTGTAAGGATCTTGGGTGGTTTTTTTGTGTGTGTATTAAACTCATGCCAGAGGTAGCGCTGAAGACATCACCTTGTTCTGAATGCATCATTCCATAAAAGCACTTAGCATCTCATAACAACAATGGAAGTCTGTTCTTCCCTTGGTGTTCAAGGAAACATATTGCCATAGTATTGCACATGAGAATCTTCGCTGCTTCCTCTGGAATTGGACAGTTGATAGTCAAATTCTAGTGAGGAAAAAAACTCCTATAAAAAGATCTTAAAATTACGCTAAGGAAACTACTAACACACTGATAACTAAATTTTTGAAGAAAAATAAAATTCTGTAAAATCTTGACATTGATCCTGTACACAGTGAGGCTGGATTTTGAGACTGCACTGTCTGCCAAAGAGGAACAAAGCAAGATGAATAGAAGTAGGGATATTGTTTGTGTTGACCACCACCCTATGGCCAAGAACGCTAGTCCTGAGGAGCTTTGGCTTATGCCCCAAAATACTTCCTAATATGAAAGGATTCTGTGATTCAAGTGATAAAGCATGAATCTTCTACAATGCACATCTGTGGAGGGAATACCATGAAGGAGAAATGGTTTAATTTGAAAATAAAAAGTTTGTGCTCTGTTTTTAATGTTCTAAAACAAAGTACAGTATTTGCATGCCCAACTTCTAAATGGCAAGAAGTAATTACTCCATAGTTCAGTAATCAGAACAAAGCAATTGGATTTTAACTAGAACTATTGGAAAATGATATTCTGCATTTTTCTATCTCTTCAAGAGAGTGAGAGGACAGTTCCTCCCCCCCCAGTAATGAACCAGTATTTTTAGGAAATCCTTATTCCCTCCTACATCTGAACTAAAGTCACAAAGCCAGCGTGTGGGGTACAGAATGAATATTTTATACATACATACATACACACACACACCCACTCCATAAAAAAAGGGGATTTTTAAAAAAGATTTTTAAAAATACATGGTTGATAAATTTAAAAATCTGCACAGTGGAAGAAAAAATACCTTAGCTACTTTCCTCCAGTTAAGACAGTCAAAGAAGTAATATGTTCCCCTCTCATATGTATTGGTTTTCATTGTTGGCTCCATGCCTGGTGCCCTGGTGATCCATACTCGTTCTTCTTTGTGGTATCTCCAATCGCGGTTAAATCTTTCATTTTCAGTCGGGAGGAAAAAGAATTTTTGATGTTAGTTGCTTTGATTTCAGAATACAAAAAACACACTCTTTCAAGCAGACATTGGTTTACACTATTAAAAAAACCACAACTCTTAAGACATAAAATCAAGCCAATAAAACACCTACTTATCTGCTCCATATAACCATTTATTAAATACAGTCCCAACGGTAGGACCAAAATCTTGGCCATCCTCTGTAAGAAGCTGGCCTATCCCAGCAACAAACCATTTTCAGAATGTTTATTGTCCTCCATTTTGTTGTTTTGTTTTCAGATGGTTACGTAAGAATGGCCATACTGGGTCAGACCAATGGGTCTATCTAGCCCAGTATCCTGTCTTCCGACAGTGGTCAATGCCAGATGCTTCAGAGGGAGTGAACAGAACAGGGCAATTATAGAGTGATCCATTCCCTGTCATTCAGTCCCAGCATCTGGCAGTCAGAGATTACGGACACCCAGAGCACGGGGTTGTACATCTGACCATCTTAGCTGTTGGTCATTGATGGACCTATCCTCCATGAACTTATCTAATTGTTTTTTGAACCCAGTTCTACTTTTGGCCTTCACAACATCCCCTGGCAACGAGTTCCACAGGCTGACTATGCACCGTGTGAAGAAGTACTTTCTTTTATTTGCTTTAAACCTGCTGCCCATTAATTTCATTGGGTGACCCCTGGTTCTTATATTATGTGAAGGGGTAAATAACACTTCCCTATTCACTTTCTCCACACCATTAATTTTAACAACTGTTGGAATTTATGTAGCATTTTTTGTCTCCAGGGTGCTTTAAAAGCAACACAAAACCCTTATGAGGCAGGTGCATTTTATTACAAATGGAGAGACTATAGAAAGAAACCAGTACTAGAGTAAGTATTAGAATTCAGAAGCTTACAGCCCTGTGCACAGACCATGCCTCTATTTTTAGGGGTTAAAAAAAGCTTTCCTAGCTTTTAGAAGTAAACTAGAGAGCAGAATTTTAGATTTACTAAAGAAAGAAACAGGAGTACTTGTGGCACCTTTGAGACTAACAAATTTATTTGAGCATAAGCTTTCATGGGCTAAAACCCACTTCATCGGATGCATGCAGTGGAAAATACAGTAGACAGACAGACAGGAAACAATGGGTGTTATCAAACACATTATAACGAGAGTCATCAGTTAAGGTGAGCTATTACCAGCAGGAGAGGGAAAAAAGCCTTTTGTAGTGATAATCAAGGTGGGCCATTTCCAGCAGTTGACAAGAACGTGCGAGGAACAGTAGGGGGGAAAAATAAACATGGAGAAATAGTTTTACTTTGTGTAATGACACATCCACGCCCAGTCTTTATTCAAGCCTAATTTAATGGTGTCCAGTTTGAAAATTAATTCCAATTCAGCAGTCTCTCGTTGGAGTCTGTTTTTGAAGTTTTTTTGTTGTAATATTGCTACTTTTAGGTCTGTAATTGAGTGACCAGGGAGAGCAAATTGTTCTCCGACTGGTTTTTGAATGTTATAATTCTTGGCGTCTGATTTGTGTCCACTTATTCTTTTACCTGACCAGGGGTATTCTATCTGCTACCCAAGATCCATAAACCTGGAAATCCTGGACACCCCATCATCTCAGGCATTGGCATCCTGACAGCAGGATTGTCTGGCTATGCAGACTCCCTCCTCAGGCCCGATGCTACCCGTACTCCTAGCTATCTTTGAGACACCACTGACTTCCTGAGGAAACAGCAATCCATCGGTTGATCTTCCTGAAAACACCTTCCTGGCCACTATGGATGTAGAAGCCCTCTACACCAACATTCCACACAAAGATGGACTACAAGCCGTCAGGAACAGTATCCCTGAAAATGTCATGGCAAACCTGATGGCTGAACTTTGTCCTCACCCATAACTATTTCACATTTGGGGACAATGTATACCTTCAAATCAGTGGCACTGCTATGGGTACCCGCATGGCCCCACAGTATGCCAACATTTTTATGGCTGACTTAGAACAACGCTTCCTCAGCTCTCATGCCCTAATGCCCCTACTCTACTTGCGCTACATTGATGACATCATCATCTGGACCCATGGAAAAGAAGCCTTTGATGAATTCCACCATTTCAACAATTTCCATCCCACCATCAACCTCAGCCTGGACCAGTCCACACAAGAGATCCACTTCCTGGACACTACAGTGCTAATAGCCGATGGTCACATCACCACCACCCTATATCGGAAACCTACGGACCGCTATACTTATCTACATGCCTCCAGCTTTCATCCAGACCACACCACACGATCCATTGTCTACAGCCAAGCTTTTTGATACAACCACATTTGCTCCAACCCCTCAGACACAGACAAACACCCTACAAGATCTCTATCAAGCGTTCTTACAACGACAATACCCACCTGCTGAAGTGAAGAAACAGATTCACAGAGCCAGAAGAGTACCCAGAAGTCATATACTATAGGACAGGCCCAACAAAGAAAGTAACAGAACACCACTAGCCGTCACCTTCAGCCCCCAACTAAAACCTCTCCAGCGCATCATCAAGGATCTACAACTTATCCTGAAGGAAGACCCATCACTCTCACAGATCTTGGGAGACAGGCCAGTCCTTGCTTACAGACAGCACCCCAACCTGAAGCAAATACTCACCAGCAACCACACGCCACACAACTAAAACACTAACCCAGGAACCTATCCTTGCAACAAAGCCCGTGTCCACATATCTATTCAGGGGACACCATCATAGGACCTAATCACATCAGCCACAATATCAGAGGCTCGTTCACCTGCACATCTACCAATGTGATGTATGCCATCATGTGCCAGCAATGCCCCCTGCCATGTACATTGGCCAAACCGGACAGTCTCTACGTAAAAGAATAAACGGACACAAAATCAGACGTTAAGGATTATAACACTCAAAAACCAGGTGGAGAACACTTCAATCTCCCTGGTCACTCGATTACAGTCCTAAAAGTCGCAATATTACAACAAAAAAACTTCAAAAACAGACTCCAACGAGAGACTGCTGACTTGGAATTAATGTGCCAACTGGACACCATTAAATTAGGCTTGAATAAAGACTGGGAGTAGATGTGTCATTACACAAAGTAAAACTATTTCCCCGTGTTTATCTCCCCAACCCCTGTTCCTCACACGTTCTTGTCAACTGCTGGAAATGGCCCATCTTGATTATCCCTATAAAAGTTTTTTTTTCCTCTCCTGCTGGTAATAGTTCACCTTAAGTGATCATTCTCGTCATAGTGTGTATGATAACACCCATGGTTTCATGTTCTCTGTGTATATATATCTTCCTACCGTATTTTCTACTGCATGCATCCGATGAAGTGTGTTTTAGCCCACGAAAGCTTATGCGGATACAGACTAACACGGCTGCTACTCTGAAACCTTAGATTTACTTCGTGATTACTAAAGTAAACTGTCATTCTATTATATTACCAAATTGGCCAAAATATTTTGAACATACAGCTCTACTGCTGCTAATAGCTGTAATACATCTCCTCCATTCATGTAATAGAGATAAAACAGTAGATCTTCTCCATATCTGCCAAGCTTTATTGCAGCCAGCTGCAAAAGATAAAAAAATTAAGATTAAAAACCAAAAAAGGTAAATAAAATAAATGACAGCTAATACCATTTAAACGTGACAAGAAAATATAATCCTAGAATATCAGGGTTGGAAGGGACCTCAGGCGGTCATCTAGTCCAACCCCCAGCTCAAAGCCGGACCAATCCCCAACTAAATCAAAAATATAATCAAACTGTTTCCCTTATATTAAGTATGTTGCAAAAGTTATACTAGGTATATAGCAGTGTAATATACTAATCAAAAGCTCAATTTTTCTCCAATTTAAATTAAGCTTTCCTATTTTCCTATTATATAAACAGCAGGACAGTTAATGTAACTAACAAACCTGAAAGGGGGGGATCATTTTTCTTTGTGTATTTTCTGAACATCTCACTTTACTTTTAAATTTATTAGTTCATTTACTAATTTCATTATATAGCTACATTAGTACAGCAAACCCTTACATCTTAATTTCTAAACATTATTGAATTATCTCATCAACACAATTGTTTAGGATTTCTTTTTAAATATATCAAGCTTAAAATTCCTATTTTTATTAGCTAGGGAAGAAAGGAGTAAGAGCTATCAATGTTTAAGCTTCAGGTTATAAGCTGATCAGATGGAATCAAGAAATCTCTCTGTACTGTATAATTTTGATATACTATGGCAGGGGTAGGCAACCTATGGCACGTGTGCCAAAGGCGGCACACGCGCTGATTTTCACTGGCACTCACACTGCCCGGGTCCTGGCCACCAGTCCAGGGGGCTCTGCATTTTAATTTAATTTTAAATGAAGCTTCTTAAACATTTTAAAAACCTTATTTACTTTACATACAACAATAGTTTAGTTATATATTGTAGACTTATAGAAAGAGACCTTCTAAAAATGTTAAAATGTATTATTGGCACGCAAAACCTTAAATTAGAGTGAATAAATGAAGACTCGGCACACCACTTCTGAAAGGTTACCAACCCCTGTACTATGGTATGTAAATTATGAGGGTTTGATGCTTTGGTCTGAAGGATCTGACACTTTCAGATATAGGATATTGGTCTAGACTGATTACTGCTTTCATTACATTGACTGTGGTTCTAATGATTTCTGTTGGTCCTTTCCTAAACCCATTCTCACATTCCCCAAAATCTAATGCAAACCATTTTTAGCATCCAAGAAATTAAAGGAAAATAAAACTGGTAATGGATGCAGGGTTTTATTTTTTTGTTTTGTCTTGTAACATTGGAAAGAGTATGTAACATTCCTAGAACATTCCATGCACCTCTGTTCTTACAGAATTTAAGACTTTCTAAAAACACTGGATTTGATGAGAGATATCCATCTGCAAAAAATTACTTGTCAGGTTATCTTGAAAAGAATACTATAAACCAAGCAGCCTCTTATCTACATATTTTATTATACGGGACAAGAAAGCACACTCACCTTATCCCTAATGTGAATGTTCGTTAAGTATTCAGATGGAACATGGAAGTCTAGATAAAGGAATCAGAATTGACCTAATTGTTAAACCATGTAATTGATTCTCATTTATAAATATCAACACAGCATTAAACACAACTTATTTTCCCTACCTATGTCTTGAGGTCGACAAGGCGAAGATGCCCAAGGTGATGCAAATTTGGGGTAGAGATTTCTGAACAAGAAAAAACATAACTCAAATTAAAAAGCAATGAATTTGAAGGAGACATCCAAGCCCCACATCCCTTCCCTCCTCCAAAACCATCATATTTAGTTACTTCATTAACTTTTAGGGTGAAATTCTGGCACCACTGACTTCAATGGCAACCCTCCCACTCACTGAATTCAAAAGGGCACAATTCTCAATTGTGCTTGTAACTTAAGTGCCTTTGGCTCCAACCCCTTTGAGAAGCCCAAATGTACTTGGCAAAATGGAGGTATTCTGTAACACCTCTCAGGAGCCTCAGGAGCTAATAAATCTGAGCCCATAATTAAAAGAGGAAAAAGACTTATAGCTGGCAGGCCTAGTTTCTCCCACCGATAATGACTGTACCCGTTCTTTAAATTCTACTCTATGCTGACAAAGAACCGATTTCACCATTTCAGTGGAACATGAAAAAAGTCTGAAAAATATAAATTTTCTGATTTCATTTAATTCAGGGGTTCTCAAACTGGGGGTCATCACCCCTCAGGGGGTCATGAGCTGTCAGCCTCCACTCCCAAACCCCACTTTGCCTCCAGCATTTATAATAGTGTTCAATATAAAAAAAAAGTGTTTTTAATTTATAAGGAGGGTCGCATTCAGAGGCTTGCTGTGCGAAAGGGGTCACCCAATACAAAAGCTTGAGAACCACTGATTTAATTCTTGATAATACATCAAGAAGAAAAAAAAATGGAGCGCTGAGATCACTAATTAAACACTGTAGAACTTCGCTAATTTGAACCAATGACTTAGTGATCCACTGAGAACCACTGAAGTTTGGTAATTAGCAGGTAGAGGGACAAAAAAGGACAGTGAATCACAATATGTACTTTTTTGGCAGCTGCACTTCTGTTTTAATTGTTTGTGATAATATAGTATTGTGACATATTTTGCAAATGATACTTCAGCTTACTAACCTATGCACCTTCTAACAGAAAGGCATAAGAGTGCTTTAAAATCTTGGAAGCCTGGGAAATTACCAGAAGACCAATTCCCAACCAAGTTTAAAGAAAAATGTTTCCAGACCAAGGGGTGCCAATCCTACACCATAGGCCACCTTTAACCCAAGGCTGACAACGGCTTATATCCTCATATGTCCTGACTGCAGGCATCACAGGGGCAGCATCTGTGGAAAACGACCTAGTCCTTTCTTCTGATGGGAGACATCTTTCCAACTGTGTAGTACTTCCCAAGAGTTGGAATATAAAGGCTCACTCACCCATCTAAACACTGCCTTAAAGACCACAAAACGCTATTTATTTAATCAGCATAATGTGAATATCTCTGCAAAAATATCAATGGGCAAAGACCCTTCTTCCTAATATTATCTGCCTATTGTAGGTAAAGTTTTTAAAGAGATGTTCCCCTGTACGCTATATGTGAAGCCTGATTTATTTACTATATTCCATAAGGAAGGTGGATGACTTTTATTGTGACATCTGCTAAGTTTTGGAAGAGTTTAAAAAGATTTTACTGTAGCCTTAAAAATTTGGTATAGTATAGAACTTGCTAAAAACATAAGTAGCGGATAACTGTCTGAAGCAGTATCTTTGGCTCATGGAACATAGCATTTGCTCTATATTTTGAATTTCTAGCTTTTGGAATAAGGCAAGATCCAGGGATAAAAAGAATTCATATAGACATAGAAAAGCATAAAGCACTGTATTAAGCAGATAACTCTCTTATTAATGGATACAGTAGAACCTCAGAGTTACAAACTGAGTGGTCAACCACACACCTCATTTGGAACCAGAAGTATGCAATCAGGCAGCAGAGACCGCCCCCCCCCCGCCCCCCAAAAAGAGACAAATACTGCACAGTACTGTATTAAACTCCTAAAAAAATAAAGGGAAAGTAAAAAAAAATTGGTTTCAGAGTAGCAGCCGTGTTAGTCTGTATCCGCAAAAAGAAAAGGAGGACTTGTGGCACCTTAGAGACTAACAAATTTATTTGAGCATAAGCTTTTGTGAGCTACAGCTCACATCATCGGATGCATTCAGTGGGGAAAAAAAAATTGACAACTCTTTCTGTGTTTGTTTCATTTACATTAAGATGGTTAAAAGCAGCATTTGTTTTCTACATAGTAAAGTTTCAAAGCTGTATTAAGTCAATGTTCAGTTGTAAACTTTTGAAAGAAACACCATAATGTTTTGTTCAGAGCTATGAACATTTCAGAGTTATGAACAACCTCTATTCTGAACGTGTTCGTAACTCTGAGGTTCTACTGTACTTCTGGGCAGTATACAAATTATTTGATGAATATTTCGGGAGACTTTCACACTACATAAGAACGGACATACTGAGTCATACCAATGGTCCATCTAGCCCAGTACCTGTCTTCCAACAGTGGCCAATGCCAGATGCTTCAGAGGGAATGAACAGAATAGGGCAATTATTGAGTAATCCATCCCCTATCGTCCAGTCCCAGCTTCGGGCAGTCAGAGATTATGGACACCCAGAGAATGGGGTTGTGTCCCTGACCATCTCGGTTGATAGCCATTGATGGACCTGTCCTCTGTAAACTTCTCTATTTTTTTTAAACCCAGTTATGCTTTTGGCCTTCACAACATTCCATGGCAATGAGTTCCACAGGCTGACTATGCACTGTGTGAAGAAGTAGTCCCTTACGTTTATTTTAAGCCTACTAATTTCATTGGGCGACCCCTGGTTCTGGTTATGTACAGTGTTACATTCCATTACAGTCCATTACAGTGTTTTTAAAAAGCTTCCATGCAGCTTTCAGGCATTTCTTTTTTGTGACTGTTCCTTTTAATTTCCATTTAACTAGAAATTAAATGGATGGATAAATAAATAACACTTCCCTATTCACTTTCTCCACACCAGTTATGACTTTATATTTCTTCTCACCCTTAGTCTCTTTTCTAAGACGAACACTCCCCAGCCTTTTAAATCTCTCCTTACATGGAAACTTTCATTCCCTTAATTTTTTGTTGCCCTTTACTCTACTTTCTCTAATCCTAATATATCTTTTTTTGAGATAGGGCTCCCAGAACAGTGTGGGGTATACCATGGATTTATATAGTGGTATTATGATATTTTCTGTCTTATTGTCTATCCCTTTCCTAATGGTTCCTAAGATTGTTACCTTTTTTGACTGCCACTGCACGTTGAGCAGATATTTTCAGACAACCATCTACAACAACTCCACTCTGAGTGGAAACAGCTAATATAGACCCCATCATTTTGTATATATAGTTGGGATTATGTTTTCTAATGTGCATTACTTGCATTTATCAACATTGAATTTCATCTGCCATTTTGCTGCCTAGTTTTGTGAGATCTCTCTGTAACTCCCTGCAGTCAGCTTTGGACTTAACTACCTTGAGTAATTTTGTATCATCTGCAAACTTTGCCACCTCACTTTGTTTACCTGTTTTTCCAGATTGTTCATGAATATGTTGAAGAGCTTTCTGAACATCCAAGTACACTATATGAATTGTATCAACCATGTCCACATGCGTACTGACATATTAGATTGGTAAGGCGTGATTTCCCTTTACAAAAGCTGTATTGACTCTTCCCCAACAAATCGTGTTAGTCTTTGTATGTAATAATTCTGTTTTTTTACAATACTTTCAACCAGTTTGCCAGGTACTGAAGTTAGGCTTACTGGCCTATAATTGCCTCTGGAGCCTTTTTCAAAAATCGGTGTAACGTTAGTTCTTCTCCAGTCATCTGATACAGAGGCTGATTTAAGCAATAGGTTACATACCACAATTAGTAGTTCTGCAATTTCATATCTAAGTTCCTTCAGATCTCTTGGGTGAATACCATCTGGTACTGGCAATTTATTACGGTTAAATTTATCAATTTGTTCCAAAACTGCCTCTACTGACACCTCAATCTAGGGCTGTTTCTTAGATGTTTCACGCAAAAAAATAATGATGCAGGTGTGGGAATCTCCTTCATATCCTCCGCAGAGAAGGCCAATACAAAGAATTCATTTAGCTTCCTCACAATAGCCTTGTCTTCCTGGTTCTTTAGTGCCACTGATTTGGCAGGCTTTCTGCTTCTGATACAGTTTTAAAAAAATTCTGATAGTTTTAGTATGTTTTGCTAGTTGCTCTTCAAATTATTTTTTGGTCTGCCTAATTGTACTTTTACATTTAACTTGCCAGAGTTTATTTCCTTTCTATTTTCCTCCGTAATATTTGACTTCCAATTTTTAAATGATGCTTTTTTGCCTCTAACTGCCTCTTTTACTCTGTTTAGCTGTGGTGGCACATTTGTGGTCCTGTTTTGTTTTGAATTTGGGGTATACATTTACTTTGAGTGTCCATTACAGTGTTTTTAAAAAGCTTCCATGCAGCTTTCAGGCATTTCTTTTTTGTGACTGTTCCTTTTAATTTCCATTTAACTAGCCCCCTCATTTCTGAGTAGTTCCCCTTTTTGACGTTAAATACTTCTGTGGTGGGCTTCTTTGATATTTCCCTTTCCCCCAGGAAGTTAAATTTAAATTACACTATGGTTGCTATTACTGAGTGGTTCGGCTATATTTACCTCTTGAACCAGATTCTGTGCTTTGCTCAGGACTAAATCAAGAATTGCCTCTCCCTTTGGGGGTTCCAGGACTAGCTGCTCCAAGCAGCAGTCATTTATGGTGTCTAGAAATTTTGTGTCTGCATCCTGTCCCTGACATGTATCTAGTCAACATGCAGTTAGTTGAATACCTATTAATTATTATTATTATTAAGTATTCAATTTTTGTGGCCTCTCTAATCTCCCTGAGCATTTCACAGTCACTGTCACATCCTGGTTTGAGAGTTGTCAGTAGTATATTCTTGTTAATGAAGCACAGAATTTCTATCTACAGAGATTCTCTGGTACAGTTTGATTCATTTAAGGTATTTACTATATTTGATTCTATTCTTTCTTTCACATAAAATGCCACTCTCCCACCAGCACAACCCACTTTGCCTTTCCTATATATTTTAAACCCTGGCGTTATCATGTCCTATTGATTATCATCATCCAGCAAGTTTCTGTGACGTCTATTATACCAATACCCTCATTTAATACAAGGCACTCCATTTCATCCATTTTAGTATTTAGACTTCTAGCACTTGTATAAAAGCACTTATAAAATTTGTCAATATTTAGCTGACTGCCTTCATGTGACGTAACTGAACAGGACTCTTTCGTTTGACTATTTCTCTTCAGTTCCTATGTGTACTTTATCAACTTCTGTTCTCTCTATAACTCAAAGATGGGGGCTCAGCTCAAAAAGTTTGAAAACAGCTCAGGGTTCAGGGAGAGGGTACCTAAGGGCTCTGTGCAGGCAGGGAGTAGCTAGGGTGTGTGTGCGGGTAGTGGGGTAGCTCAAGGTGCAGAGAGAGGGTGGCTAGGGGCTGCGTGTGGACTGGGGGAAAGGTTAGGATGCAGGGAGGAGGAAAACGAGGGGCTGTGTGCAGGCAGGGGGGTAGCTCAGGGTGTAGCGAGTACGGTACTTAAGGGCTGTGTGCAGGCAGGGGGGTAGCTCGGGATTGTGTGCAGGCAGGGGGGTAGCTCGGGATTGTGTGCAGGCAGGGGGGTAGCTCGGGATTGTGTGCAGGCAGGGGGGTAGCTCGGGATTGTGTGCAGGCAGGGGGGTAGCTCAAGGTGCAGGGACAAGGGTAGCTAGGGGCTGTATGCGGTCCCAGTTCCCCGAGGGCTCTGCCAGCCACCGAGTCAGGTACCTCTGCCCAGTCGGCTTTTACCAGCTGCGTGAGCAACGGGGGCTGGGAGTTGAGGAGCAGCTTCAACCCCCCGCAGCAGCAGGAGACAAGGGAATGCCTAGGCTGCCTGCTCCATGGCACCAGCCACAGCAGCAGCTGCCTCATGCTGCCCGGCTCTGGCTTCCTGCCTCTGACCTGGCCTGGTGGGGAGGGGAGTAGTTTCTTGCAGTGTAGTTTCAGGGGGAGGGAGGCAACACCCCCATACCTCCCAACTCTGCCTATGGGCTCAGGGATTCTGCCCTGTGGGGAGGACCAGGGCTCGGGGCTCCAGGATTCAGCCCTGCTGGCCCCTGCAGGGGGGGGGGGGGGGGCACCAGACACCACAGCTTCAACCCTGTGCATCCTGGCTTCAGCCCCACGGGCGGAGCTGGGGCTTGGGCTCTGGGTTTTAACCATGGGGCCCCAAGCCTCCCTGAAAGGGTTCAAAGACTCCCTGTTGAGAACCACTGATTTAAAGCGCAGTGATAACTGACTGTCACACTAGGCAAAAACGTATCACTAACTTTGAGGCCACCAAAATAATATAGCAAATCTTTTATCTGTATCATCAACTGTAAAAGCTCCAAAACCAGACTAAAAGCAGGTATTACAATACAAATATATATGTAATATACACACACGGATCAAATGTTGTCGCTTGAATAATATGCATCCAAGGACGATAGTAAATACTCTGTATGAAACGATTCCCTATTAAAAACTAAAAAAATCCAGTTAACTAATTACCAGCAATCATGCCAACAAATTGGTAAAATCCTGCATAGATATGTATATTAACAATTAGGACTTTTATCAAATTGAGAAGATGCACAGCATACCAATAAACCACCACAATAAAGTGCCTTTAATTTCAGATATCGCCACCATGACAAATGTCATTCTAAACTATTACTATTTTTCAGCACTTCAACAGTACCAAATAAAAACTAGCTTTATATCACAGTCCTACACGGATTATAAACAAAGCTAAAAATAAATAACCTGAGATTTAGACGAAAGGATTTTAAATGCTAGTTTTACTAGCAAACAGTGGGACAAAATTGTACCAAAAACTCAAATATTCAGCTCCATGGGCTAAATTACACTTAAATCTACTTTAAAATACTGAATTTCAGATGTACTTTGCTCTAAGCACATTGTTCAAACATAGCCTTTCTGAGGACAATCTGTATTGGAAATATCAAACAACTCTGATATTGTGCACATCCTGCAGACGCACCTACTCAGACGGTCAAAATTAAATCAATGCTACAAATTATGAAGCTAGTAGTGAGAAGAGTGATTTCTTAGTATAGCTATTTAAAACTCTCACATTCTTAGTGAAGTAGAAAAAATCCACCACACTCAAAAAAGTCATAATCTGTAAGAGCAGCACTAAGTCTGAAGAAATTACTATGTATATTTTTCATTCTGCAGACTCTAAATCCATTTGTATTAGAAGAGTGGTTATGGTGCACAAGTGTAGTTCTGAGAATACCAATGGAACTCTGTGTAAGCTTGAAAGCTTGTCTCTCTCACCAACAGAAGTTGGTCCAATAATAGAAGATATTACCTCACCCACCTGGTCTCTAATGGAACAATGTTCTGAAAAAATGTTTATAAATGCACTATGGAGTAATTCCTGAAAATAATCAATTTACATGAGGGATACATATAAATTAGTGCCAATTACTGCATAAGGAGTGCAGATTCCAGAATGCCACTTTTTTCTTCTTACTCTTTCTTGTTTCATCTTGTTTTACACTCACTCTCTCTCCAATCCTTCTTCAACTCATATACATACCTATTTCATGTGTATATAATCTGAGAAATGTGAAGTGCAAAGAACTCCTTTCATCTACATGTACCATTCCAATCTGGTTTTGCTGGCTGGTTTATTGTGTGCATTCATAAAATTTCAACAAACATAGTACACAAATCTTTGGTGAAAAAAAAGAGACTTTTTTTTGAGAGAGAATAAACTATGAAGTTCAGCATGGTTCTTCTGCAGATGGGCCATGCATCAAATACCTTTTAGATTAATTATGTTTTTAGTACTCTGTTTATAAGTTATTCAGAGTAAACAAAAGCTTTAGAGCTCCCTGTCCCAAGTTTGCCCATGTATCTCAAGAGATGAGGCAGCATTGTAATTCTGCAATCCAGCCAGAGTAAAAGATAGTGTGCTGCTGAACTGCCCCAGAAGCAAGGTAAGAAACAGATGTGACTGTTTCCTGCTTTTCCCTTGCTTCAAATGACTTCCCACTCTACAGCAGCTCAAGTATGTGGGCAGATGTGTTGGGGGGTGGAGCCAATACTCTGCTCACTTCCCACATGTATGGAAGGGGAAATAGCAGCATGCCAGCAGCTGTTCCCCTCCTGCCTCCCAACATAGGCTCTGGTGATGTGGGTAGTCCACACAGAGGTGTAAGAGATTCTTTAAAATCCCTTACTGCCCTGTGATATCATGGTGGAAGGCTCATAATTATGCACATGGAGAATATAAAATAACTATTGGACTAGAAGTTAACTTCAAAGGTGTACTGCTCTTGAAGATAATACAACTATACTACACAACTACGAAGATGTACTGTTTGTTATTACATCAGTGTAAGTTTAATTTACAATAAAAATGCTGTCTGATTGTTAAATGTAAATATCCTCAAGGAAAATTTTTATTTAAAAAATAATTTATGCATGAAATTTATTAACAACGCATTAAAGCTTCCCTGACAAAAATCCTTAACAAGTTAAGGGCGTAAGGAGAGCCTCCTAGCTTACTGAAAGCTTGCAAAACAAGATCTCAATACGCCTTGAAGTAAAGTTCTCCTACCAATGAAGGCTTTACTTTACTGTCATTGCATTTTCAAACTTAATTTGTCAAAGTATCTGCAGTTTTTTTTTTATAGTCATGTGAACTAAATGAACGCAATATTATGAACAGCAGCATAATAAAAACAAAACTGATGACAGTACTGAAAACAGAACTTACTCAGGAGAGTTGAGATTGAGACCTAGTGTTGTTAAGTCACTTCCTAATGCAAGATGTACCATTCCCGGGTCCGTCTCTGCTGCCCTGATGAATGTTAACAAGCCAATCATCCCAAACTGGTCCGTCACCATCCCTTGAGGAATGTTGGTAACCCGACCTAGGCAAGAACAACAAATTAATTTTCTCCTTTCAAAAAGTGGAGGAATCAACAAGTTCATCTGAAAATATTTTCAAGTGATTTAGCAAAAAAGGCTCAAGTATACCATCAGGTAGCACCTGGATCCCTTTTTTCTGCTGGTTGTTGTTTTGCGTTGTTGAACTTTTATCTCCAGGGAATTTGGGTCCGTCTGCACTAGAAGATGTTTTGCCTGATGTACTCAAATTCTATTAAGAAACAAATAATTTGTGCAAGTTAGCATGATAGAAAACAAACCAACATGGAAAACTTGGTTAAGCAGCCCTTCTGCTCCTCAAAAGCCATCAACAGGACCATACATGTATTGTGAGGTTGAAGTCTGTTCAATTATTCATATTCTAAAAGAAATGAAGTGCCCTGCCACACTACAAGGTAATTCAGTTTTAAGTTTTGAAAAAAAACCCGTGTGACAAAGTTCCTCCTCTACCTTGGTGGGTCTTGCGCTTATTGGCGGATTTGCTCGCCTTGGAGCTTCACAGCAGCCCTCAGCTTGGCCGTTTTTCTGAACCCACAGTCCAGGTCGACGACTCCTGTGTCTGACCAGGAGTTGGGAGGATTTGGGGGGAACCCGGGCCCACCCTCTACTCCGGGTTCCAGCCCAGGGCCCTGTGGAATGCAGAGGTCTGGAGTGCCTCCTGGAACAGCTGTGCGACAGCTACAACTCCCTGGGCTACTTCCCCATGGCCTCCTCACAACACCTTCTTTATCCTCGCCATAGGACCTTCCTTCTGGTGTCTGATAACGCTTGTACTCCTCAGTCCCCCAACAGTCCACATTCTCACTCTCAGCTCCTCGTGCCTCTTGCTCCCAGCTCCTCACATGCACACCACAAACTGAAGTGAGCTCCTTTTTAAAACTCAGGTGCCCTGATTAGCCTTCCTTAATTGATTCTAGCAGCTTCTTGATTGGCTGCAGGTGTTCTAATCAGCCTGTCTTAATTGTCTCCAGAAGATTCCTGATTGTTCTGGAACCTTCCCTGTTACCTTACTCAGGGAAAAGGGACCTACTTAGCCTGGGGCTAATATATCTGCCTTCTATTACTCTCCTGTAGCCATCTGGCCCGACCCTGTCACACCTGGTATTTGTATATAAAGGAATTAAAACCAAAGACTTAGTTTTCCACACTTTTCAGGGCTTACTTCTGAGCAAAATGTAAACCACAGCTCTGTTTGTCAGTTGAAGGCCTCGTATTCCGTCACCAATCTCTAGGTATGATTAATGTCTTCGTCATTTTTACAATCCCTACAATAAGAACTACTCCCAAATCTATAATCTCAAATTTAAAAGGTCAGGATATTTAAATATTTTGTACACACTTGGAGCAGAATATTAACGGGAAGTGTAAACGCCTGCATTTCTAAACGAGTGCACGGCACAGGAGGTGCTCATGGGCCCTTCGCTTCACATGCCTGCCAACAGTCTCGTCTTCACATAGAGAGCCCCTCTGAGCTGCAGTGGCTGACGCTGGATATAACAACAGGACCAATTACAGAAGCAAGCAAACTACAGTTGACACTCACCAATTAGGAAAGAGGTATAACACTATGTTTGACAAGAAAACTGTATAAAACGTTTGCTTTCTACTGCCACAAACTGTTTTTCTGTCATTTCTATTTACTATTTCTACAGTATGCATGGCGCCACACTGAGAGGATGCGACTCTGAAGAGCTCAATGTCTAGAGAAGACGTCACAGGAAGGGACAATAAAAGAAATTAAAGACACGTCTAAAAGGCTGTTTGGTGAGCAGCAAGTTCAGGTATAAATCTAGAGAGCTTCAGCATGCTGCATCTTAACTGCCCACATTGATCTTGCTGCTGCACACTAAGTTTTCTACTGTGCACTGATATACTGCCGTTTCAAATGGCAGATCATCAGTGTATCAGGACATACTGCCTGCATAGTACTGTAACTTTTTGACAGGACAACTTTGTATAAAATCATATTGTATCAGTTCAATTTTCATCCAATCCCTCTCTGAGTCTGCTTCTACCTCCTGTTTTTCAGTACTCGCAAACCTTAACAGCTTCCTCCAGGGAATGAAAAACTAAGAATTTGACCTCTACAGATAGCAGGACTGCATGCAACGAAGTGACTTCACTCCCATATCTTTCAACAGCTTCTTGCAAAGGCTTTATACTACTTCAAAAAACCAAGTGTGTAATGTGGATAAATGCTAATTTTGGCAATCTGAATGGTTGAATCTCCCATGGTTACGACGATTCACGATACTTCACTGAAAATTCTATGAATCATCAAAGTTCAATAAGTTAATCAATAACCCAGAACTGGTTGTACATAGTTGAGATCAACCACTCTGAAATGCCCATTAAAGTATAGAATCTAGGATTTTTTTTACATGAGCCATTTTGCTAGTCTGATTTGTATTATCAAATCAGTTCCATGATCTCATGTGCACCAGGACTGTGATTTTAACTGGTGAGATAGTTAACACTCCATTTTACTTGTAAATCCCCTGAATTTAATTTTTATGGTTTCCCTGGAACATTACATACTACCTATAGTTTATTAATGAAATCAAAGATCAAAGAACTTGAGTTGAATTAAACAGTTCCTAACTAACTGGATTAAACAGTTTAATACCTCTGCCACTCATGGCTTGCCACATTAACTGAAGAGGAAAAAAAAAAAATCTTTTTTCAAGTTTATTCTTATTTAAATGTTTCATGTCCTCTGTCCAGTAAATACTGGATATGTAACAATATGAGTGACAAACTAGAATCACAAAAACCCACCAATATTTGCCAAACCTTGCTATCATCAAACTACACTGGAATATGGATAACTGAGGACAAACAACCCTGAACCATGCAATTACACTATTAATATTCACATTGCTGATCGATACCAATATTACCAAACTTTCAGAATCAATAAACTTATACATGTAAAGATGCAATAACTAAAAGGATGCAGAATAGTCTGGTCGTTAAGGTATTAGGAGTTAGAAATCTTAATTCCTGACTATGACACAGATTTCCTGTGTGATATTTGGTTAAGATCACTTTATCCCTGTGCCATTATTTCCCTATCTATAAAAAAAAATGGGGAATAACAATATTTACCTAGCTCTCAGGGACACTGCGAGACTTAACTCATTACGTTTGTAAAGAACATTGAGAACCTCAGTGGACGGTGCTGTAGTGTGGAAAGTATTATTGTTGTTACTGGAGAAAGTAACATGTGAATCTAGCTAAGAAGAAAAGGAGTACTTGTGGCACCTTAGAGACTAACCAATTTATTTGAGCATGAGCTTTCGTGAGCTACAGCTCACTTCATCAGATGTATACCGTGGAAACTGCAGCAGACTTTATATACACTCACAGAGAATATGAAACAATACCTCCTCCCACCCCACTGTCCTGCTGGTAATAGCTTATCTAAAGTGATCATCAGGTGGGCCATTTCCAGCACAAATCCAGGTTTTCTCACCCTCCACCCCCCCACACAAATTCACTCTCCTGCTGGTGCTAGCCCATCCAAAGTGACAACTCTTTACATAATCAATGTAAATTTTAAGAGGTCTTCTATAAACTACTCAGTAATTGAAATATCACTATATGTACTATGCAGATTGGCTCTCCTAGGGAATCACTTGTCTTCTGACCATGAAAATGACCTTGATAACAGATTATTTGGGGTGGAGGGAAATCAAATTACTTTTTCAGTTTCAAAAAGTCCTGTGTACTTTTATGTACACTTTTGGAGCTAGAAAACCTGAGTTTAATTGTTTCTCAGGAGAGTGAATTTGTGTGGGGGGGTGGAGGGTGAGAAAACCTGGATTTGTGCTGGAAATGGCCCACCTGATGATCACTTTAGATAAGCTATTACCAGCAGGACAGTGGGGTGGGAGGAGGTATTGTTTCATATTCTCTGTGTGTATATAAAGTCTGCTGCAGTTTCCACGGTATACATCTGATGAAGTGAGCTGTAGCTCACGAAAGCTCATGCTCAAATAAATTGGTTAGTCTCTAAGGTGCCACAAGTACTCCTTTTCTTTTTGCGAATACAGACTAACACGGCTGTTACTCTGAAACCTAGCTAAGAAGAGGGAGGGAAATACTTCCAGTTCAGCTATGTTAAAACTCAGCACCGGGAATTTTAGAACAATTATTTCTTGATTCTAGAAGCAAACTTTGTGATATATACCTGAAAGAAACAATTAAACTCAGGTTTTCTAGCTCCAAAAGTGTACATAAAAGTACACAGGACTTTTTGAAACTGAAAAAGTAATTTGATTTCCCTCCACCCCAAATAATCTGTTATCAAGGTCATTTTCATGGTCAGAAGACAAGTGATTCCCTAGGAGAGCCAATCTGCATAGTACATATAGTGATATTTCAATTACTGAGTAATTTATAGAAGACCTCTTAAAATTTGTCACCTGGAAGTACAAGTGTACTCAAATTGCTTTATTGCCAATTTTAAACTAAGTTGTTGAAAAACAAATGAACTGGAGGGAAAAAATAAAGTTTTAACATTTACTTACAGATTTACTGTCATCATTACTTGATGTTGGATCTTTGTAACTGGAGCCTGGTAATGCTGGAAAATCTTCATTGTGTATTGAGAAGTCCTGGGATTGCTCACTTGCTGGTTTTGTTACCATTCCGACTATGATCCAAATGAGAGCAAGTACAATATTAATAACTTATGAAAACATTTTTCTGCTGCTGCATAACATTTTTATGAGCGAGTGGTGAAGTGCAACAGACTTTAAAAGAACAGGAAATATGAAAAAAATGGAAGTGTGTTGGTTTACTGGAACTGTACGTCACTGACTCAGTTCTCTTATTTAAATTAGATGTAGTAGAAAACTTTGGGACCAAATTCATAACTAGCACAACTGCACTGTTTTTATTGAAGTTACACTAAGAATTAATTAGGCCCAATAGTTTTACTATTATTAACACTAAACATCTTACACAACATCTGAATAAGCAGAAGAACCTTGAGAGGAGTTTTTAAAATATTAAAGCAATTTGATAAAAAGGAAGGCAATAGTGTTTTGACAGTACAGATTTTTTTAAACTGAAATCTGTTTTCCTTTAAATTCTGAAAATGTTTTCTGAAATTTGGTTAGGCTTATATATTTTAAGTAAACATGCAGGTAATTTGCAATAGAACATCACTATGTTATACTTGCCAGTGACTTAAACAGTAGGAAAAATGCAAGTCTACAGATATCAGCGGACCTCAATGCTCTGACCCTAATTTCAGAAAAGTAGGTCATTCATACTGGAAGATGGGATCCAGGGACTGAAGAGCAGCATTATTTATTATGCCAATATTAAAAAAAAAAAAAAAAAAAGACTCCAGGGGTCAGCCTCTTGCTCAGACATACAGAAATAATATAGTAATCTGGCTACAAATTACTCCTCAGACCTATGATGCAGGGTAAATGCAGATAGAAGGAAACCTATAGCTCATCTTCCAGAGGTTCTGGATAGGTGTAGATGAGCAAAAGTATCGATACAAGTTGACATTAGACATTTTCCAGTGTTCTGAGGCCAAGAAGATATCAGAGCTCCCTTTTTTTTTCCAATTTAGGAAATAGGTTGACTGAATTCTGTTTCTTCTTTCTTCTGAATAAATGGATTCTGGCATTTATAGAAGCAAATAAGATCTTTTAGCAAAATGCTGATTGATATTCTAAAGGTAACAGAGCTTTTTCTGTCAGAAATTTGGAGAATGAGCTAAAAAGAACTTAATACCCTCTTTCTTGTAGTACCCAATGATAATTTATATAACAGCAAGTTATATGCCTAAGTGATATGCAGAAGTGATATGCAGTGCAAACATATATTAAGAAACAAGAAAAAGTTGTACTTTGAGGCTAAGCTACCCTGGTGACTTATACTAGAAATCACATGAGCAAAGATAATTTTTAACTATTCTACAAGTAGTTCTATTGCATAAGATTGGTATCTATTTAAAAAAAAAATCAATAGGCATCAAGTACGATGTTCACTATTAAAAAGTCAATAGGTAGCACAGTATAGGAGGAAACTGTAGCATCTCTGATAGGATGTCACATCTCTTAGCAAATGCTGACTTTTTAATGTTAATAACTGTACCAGTCAGATTTTATTTCTAAAATCAACTATTTACAAGGTATGCTGTGACATTTTGACCAACAGGCATCTAAAAGACAGGCAATCAATTTGACAGGAAACAAAAAACTGAAGCTATTTAAAAATATGCATATCCAGACTGAAAAAAATTGCCAGTTTTCAATCAAAGGTGAATTTAAACAGCTGAATTATAACAACTTGCAACATATTTGAAGTCAACTTCTAACTGAAGAGAAGTTGGGTACTGTTTTCAAAAGCATCAAGGTAACCAGATTCTAAGTGTCTCAGTCACTTTTGAAAATATGACTTAGGAGCCTAAGTCTTATGGACGGTCAACGGGACCTAAGCACTTTTTAAAATGTTTCCCACTGTCTCATAACAACATATTACAAACAGCCATAGGTGAATCAGGCAAGTAAACATTTATTTTATTCAACAAAGTTTTCAGAAGCACATTCTTACCATACGGAGCCCTTCCAGCTAATGGGTTTATTAATGGTGTTGGGTTGCCACTTCCTTCCCTTCTATTTCTGTCTGCTAGTGCTGGAAAATCTGAAAGGTCCAATCCTGTCACATTTTCACTTCCATCTAAAATAAAAAGCACTCCATTTTTTAACCCCCTTGAATTTTTTACACAGGGACTGCAATACATGAAATCAAGTTTTTCTTCATAAAACAATAAAAGGATCAGAAATATTTTCTTTTCACGAACATGTACATTCAAACAAACTGATTTTTTTAAAATGTTCAAATGCACACCACCTCCTGTCACCAAGATGTGATTTCCATGGTTTACAGTGCTAGCAATAGATGATATGCTGAAGAAATAAAATCCCACCTCTAAAAGGTAGGAGAACACTTCATTTTCTCTTCATGTTTCTATCAGTATTCTGTATAAATTTTTTTTAAAAAAAGCCTAGATGACAAAGCTAGGCTATAGAGCATTTTGTGTTTTTAAAAGAACAACTCAATAATATATGCTAAGAGTCATGAATGTGACACTGCACCTGTACATTACAGGACTGAAGTCATCAGTGGTTCCACAGTGGGAAAGGAAGGCTTCACTGACAATAGGGAGTTAGCAAGAGAAGGGTTTGGAGAGGGGAAGTAGTACTATCGGTGGCAGCGCTGTAGGAGCCCTTTAATCGCTACTAACTCAGGACAAGGCAGAATAATGAAGCAGTTGCAGAAGACACGTAGTAAAACCCAGGGTAAGGCATGAATTCCGATTTGCAACTGGTATCAGAGTATATACAAATTTTGAATTACAGGTTTATAATGCCATCACAGTGTTCTAGTGACTACACAAACCACTTGGGCATTACCCTTTTACTTTATGACATCATCAGTACTTTTAAGATGTAATTATAACCTTGTAATTATATACAGAAAGCTTAGTATAGCCATACATACCTAAAGTAAAGAATTTTTCTGGATTATTTTATATATAGTTTTCTTAATACAAATGAACAGTCTGGAATTCCTAGAAACTATCACAACCCAGACTACTGATTTAAAAGGATCATTTTTTATATCTAAGAGGAGTTGGAAATAAGGGAAGATTTCTAAAAATAGTTTAAGAAGCTGTTCACCATAATATTTTCATACTAAACCGATACTTTCCCACCTCCTATAGAGTAATGAACATTTAACAGGATCATCCCTTTGTTGTCCCTGGATCTTTAAACTATTTTTGACTTTGAAACTGAATGGCTGTTATGAATGTGTGTATATTTAAAAAAAAATCCATGCAAAACAAACTATTTTCAGTGTAATTTAAGTCTTTCTACTTTGTCTTTAAAAGTAATATAAATATTAATTTCTAGTATAATTTCAGAAGTGTTATTTTTATGCTATGTGCTTCTACCTAAATGTATTTTGTATTTTCCATATGATCTTAAAAACTGAATTACACACTTGTCATATATTAATGTCAGTGTTCCAATTTATGTGCATATTCTTAAGTAATGGAAACAATTCTGTACAAAGCCATTAAGCATAATTACAAAAAAATCACAATTAGAGACAAATATCTTTAACAACTTGGGGTTTTAACCAGTTAACATACATACCTCCTATTGTACTTTATACTCTACCTATTTAAAGGAAACTCACCTGTTCCATTAAAAATGTTACTTGATAAGGAGTTATTCATTCCAAATGCCTGATTCCTGTTCATTCCAAATCCAGACATACTGTGCACAAAAACAAAAATTCAGATACAAGAAATAAACACTTTCTAACTTCAACTGAGTGAGAGAAGATAGGACAAGAAAGGAAAACAAAGAAACTTTATTAACACCTTCACAGGCTAAGAAACCTGCATTCATCTTTCAAATTCAGTTTTCACTGTTTTATACTTTGCACTTGTCAAATTTGTGTAAACAATGGGGCAATTAATCAAGATAATTTTATTATAAATGTCTAACAATAGACTATTAAGAAAAATGCTCAGAGATTTAAGGATAACAGAGCCATAGGCATTAAAATAACAAATTCATAAGTGAATCATGACAAAGTTGATATATCTATGGATTAAGTGAATCATGACAAAGTTGATATAGCTATGGATAAAGAGAATACAGCAGACACCATCTTGACTTTGCTAAGGGACATGATACAGTAAAGTCAAGAGGGTATTTTGACAAGATAATCTCGGCTTGATCTGTCCATGCTAACTCTTATTTTCTCTCGTGCTTTATTAAGAAAAGCAATTAGGCTAAGGTCTAAAAAAAGAAAGTAAAAAAGGCTATCCCCCTTAACCTTTTGTGTTTACCGTTTCCCATATGTGGTCACACATCAATCAGGGAACTAGACAACTTGCTTTGTCTACTAGTAGCCATAATCACCCTTGGAGGGGCAAGAGAAACTGCTTTCAGTTCCCCTAACACAGTTCAAGAGATTGAGTAGGGGAACAGTAAGTGCAGAATGACCCTGTTCAGCTTGGCTTCAGCAAGGTGGTGTATTTGGAATACATCAAACACGGCTGTTACTCTGAAACCTATCAAACCCTTTGACTCTTATCTATCAGCCACTTGAAGAAACAGATTTCTGTTATCTTCTGGAATTCTAAATGAGGTGAGAGCACAGACAAAACCGTGGATCTTCATGTAGTTAGTAAGGGCATGCAATATAGCCTGCTGATATATAGTACTTTTCACACAACACATTTCAACAAATAAAATCCAGCAATTAAAAGAGTCCTCAGACTAGGGATTTCAGAGAGATACAAGAGGTCAGACAGCCTGAGAAAAAATTGCCCCACAGTTATTTGTTACCGGTGTGTTATCCAACTTTATATCAATACATAGTGCTGCCTCTTTGGGAAAATGTAGGTAGCTGATGAGGAGAAAGTTAAATATTCTACAAATTTTGAAATAGCCAACACACTGTTCAAATTGGGAAAAATGTTTAGAGAATATTTTATGGAAGTGATCATCAATTATGTGACCATCAAAAAAATTCATAAAATCTTCATGAAGTTTTTAACTTTATCCACAATAGTACTGATGTCTGTAAATTTAGTGTTAACAGTGGCATTTGTAGTATACTTTAACATGTGTATTTATAGGCTTGTAGGTACATATTTGCCTTTAAAGTCAAATGAATAACCCCACACTGGAAATATCTTTAATAAAAAATAGCAACCTGGAAACTAGTGAGCAGCCCTTCCTAAATGGGAGAGGGACGCAAGAAGAAAACATACGATGTATAAAAGATGAAGACAATAATTCAAAAGCTATTGCAGACTGGGATTTCAATATCTCTGAATTACTGTTGAAAACTAAGAAAAGGGGCATCTCAATTAATGTTAATGAGCTTTTTTTAAAAAAAACAAAAAACAAAAAAACAACAAATCACAACAATAATTTATTTGCTCCTTTATTTGTGGATATTCATTACAGCAAACATGCTGAGGTGGCCTATAGAGAGAGAGGAGCAAAAGACCCCTCTCATGCCACAAGGCAGGGATTTTAACTACTGCTGCCAGATCCCTACTGTGGCTGGCTGAGGAGATCATCAAGATCTTCTTTTCTTGAAGTGGATAGGAATTGTACAAACTAAGAGATTAAAAACATTATCTTAAAATTTCTCTCCCTCTCATTCTTCTTTTACATAACGTTGGGTTGGAGAAAGCATATGACTGACATGAGTTAGTTTGCGAACAGTACAGAGAGATTTAAATGAAGAAAAGATGAGGATTGGGAACACTGCGATTGAGTGGACATACTACTATAAGATGTGGTAAAGCAGTTATAACCAAATGACAGTAGTGATTCTTTTTAATTGTTTATATACACAGATAACTTCAAAAATCAATATAAACCAAACATAGTTTATCTTATGCTGTGTTACTGTTAAGTTATTGATGATTCTGAGACCTATGCCTAGAGTGGAAGGAAAGGAACAGAGGCTGTTTGCAACGAATGCTCAGCTCTACAGGAGGGCAAGTCACTGCTTTCCAAATGGTTGTGTGGCTTGCAGTACGGAGGCACAAGACTCCAAAGCATGTGAATCTACAGAGGCAATTCTCAAAGAACAACTATTATATTTTTAATTCTTGCCTTACTTTTTTCCAAGTGCATTTAATGTAACTTATAACCAGTACTAAAGTTAAAATGTGCAAAAAAAGGCCAACTTGCACTTTTAAATATGCATTTTTGCAGGAACAGTAGTGGATGACCAATGGCCAGGCAAAATTTAGTTTGAAGGCTTCAATCAAGAGAGTCTTATGTACATTTCAAAGCAGATACACAGTCTCCTGGCAGTAAGAATTCACCACTTCAAACTTTAAAATAATGGACAAAACTAGATTTTTATTTCAGGAATGCTGCTGAACATGCCCATACCTGCATGTATATAGCTTGACCAAATCAGTCTTACCTGTTCACAGTAAAAGGTTGTCGAGAGGGTTGCTGCTTTGGCATACATATTATGCTAGGTGAGCTTCTGTTGGGGCTGCCTAACCCTGAACTGCTCATGCTGTTTGTCCTGCTGGGAATTCCAATGCCCTGACCAACCTGGGAGTGGTTCATCATATTCCTAGGATTCATAGGCAATATACCCCTGAAAGAGAGAAACCATCCAAAAAGTTGAACCTATACAACACCGTTCAACTTAAGTATAGAAATGGAATGAATAATCAATTTTTTAGGCAGTCAAGCTAGATTTATGAATAATTTCAATATTGCACATCATTTACGCAATTACTTCTCAGTAAATGGTACAGAGTTTTAGGTTTCTTCAAAAAAGTCATATGCTCCTTTATACAATGAGACGAGACAAATCCTTGGTCAGGTCTAGTGTAGAACACTTATAAAAAATATATGAAGTGAAAAAAGTCTTGAGAGTGTGAAAACATCATATAGCTAAATCAACAGATTTATAAAATCTTTTGTTAATATTAGTGCTTCTGTCCTACCCCCTTGATATTCTGAATGCTGTATAACATGCATACAATTTTAACTACACATTTACCAAAGCAGTCAAATGATGTCTTGTGTTCCTGCAACAGAATTTGCAAGTGAACACTATCCTTACACATACAAACACTGTATTACAAATATAATTTTCCTCAACACAGGCAGTGATCCATAAAAGGAAATCTTTTTTCTTTTTTATTAACTATAATGTAAAATAGTTTACATAAAATATGCTTAAAAACTGCTCTGCAGAAAAACGCAATTGCAGAAATATCAGCTACCAATAAATACCTGCTCGGAGATGGAGGCGTATGAAGTGACATTGTTGGTACCCCTGTTGTTGGCGTTACGTGGCTCGGTAACTGAGTGCCTTGTGATAAGCTGCGATTTAACTGAGGGGTATTGTTGCTCATTCCCCTCATTGGAAGGCCTAGTGCACCTATTGAAAAAAATTCAGAGGGGTGGAAATATGTAGCAATCAGGAACAAAGTGTTATCCATCTGGTATAGATGGGAACTTAATCTAATTTGACATTTTAAAAAAATATTAGTGTAATTCTGTAAGAAAATGAAGTGAAAAAATTAAGCCCTTACTTACATGATCTAAACTCAGTTATTCCAAATATGCTGTCTTTTTGTAATTTTCAGACAGAAGGTTTTTTATTTGAAAGCTTTTCATACTTGACAAGCACTACCAAAATTGCATTTCCATTGATATTTGCATTCTACAGTAAGCGTTACAGGTTTAATTTTATATCAGTAATTTGCAGGTTTTATGTTCCGACTGGTTTATTAGACTCAGTACTGAAATATAGTTTTAAAACTGAAGGAATAGTACAAAAGAGTGTCCTGACTCTCATTTTGTATTTTGAAAAAACTTTAATTATATAAGCGATAAGCAAGACTTAATGCTCTTCTTTAAAGTGTCTTACAATCTTGTTTAAGAATTTTTATTTTTTGTCATCTATTGGCATCATGTTTATCTTCTAAAAAGCTATGTCAAACAGCATTTCATGTAAGCATTAAAAACAATATATATTTGATTGAGTCCACATGCACTTCATAAGAGCATTTTTAAAATGAAAGTAGGAAAGAAAATCACACTCATTTTTAAAAAACTAAATAATTAAATAGAAAAATATGTATTTGGCAAAGAGTAATAGTTGTAACTGGACCCCCCCACCCCCAACATTAGACAAATGCTATTTCTAGAATAGGCTACTTACACAATTTAGAATGATTTTATACTAAATATAGTACATTTAGATTTATGTAAAATTTCAATTAGAAGATACATTTTCAGAAAGTATAAGCGGATACACACTCGGCCTGTGTTGAAAACACTATTTCATCTTATGCAAAACAATACGAACATCTTTCATACAAATATTAATAATTTAGTTTTCAAATAGTATGCTTTTTAGAATTGTTCTGTCAAGTATAAAGTGCTTCTTCTTGACCAGAGAAATTCAGTATCTGTAATTAATTTAAGTCTAATGTTCTGAAATAAGAGAAAAGTGAGATTTTAACTGTCCACTAATGTAATAAAAATCATTGTGAATGCCATACTACACATTAAATATTACTGTGTTCAAAAAATGCTTCACCATAAATGTGTGGGTGTATACAGCAAATAAAGAAACCATTTCAGCGTGAAAGACAAATAAAATGGAAAATTCACAGTATTTAAAACAATTGGGACAAAAAAATACTCTGTGGAGAAATGCTCTCTTTTGTTTTCTGAGGACATTTCCAAATATTGTGTACGACTTTCTCCTGATTCACAAATCAATTTTTCAATTTAAATTTGAAAAAAAATTCTGAATTATGTCCAAATATAATAAAAAGGAAATTTCATGTAATATATATGGAGAAACAAAACTAGCACGTATAACAGTGCAGCTAAAAAAATATTCCTCATAACTGGTCAATTGGTTTGGCAGCATGGTGGTGAACTAGATCTCTAAGGAACTGATTTAGAAGTTGACCTCACAGTGCAGAACATAGGAAGCATTCTCTGCGGAAAGTGAAAGAGAAAAATAGATTTCAGCTGGCCCGCAGAGTGAAAATTCAAACCCTCTGCAATTGCCAGTGATAGAATATTTTTTTTATATCTGAATATATGTAAAACAGATGGAGTTTGATCCTCCAAGTCTCATTGTAAATTTGTGGATGGACAGCTGAAATCTATTTTTCTCTCTCTTTCACTTTCCCATGTTAATACTTCTAATAGCAATGACTTCAGTTGACCATTGGAGAAAAAAATAAAAAGCTAATTTTGTGCCTGGAAATCGGGTTTCTTTAACTCAGATTTACAATAATCCCATTCCAGAACAAGGCACATACATAGCTGGATAATGAAGCAGATGCCACTACTCCAATTCTAAGTATGTTGGCATGTTCAATTTTATTCTTCCATAAAACATTTTAATGGTTAAACATCATCTAGTCCCAAGCATGGCATTCCAGACTTTGGGAAGAAATAGAAGCCTGTTCTAGTATGACCCTCTACTTTAAGCATGATTCCACTTAAGACAGATTGCACTTTAGGCACCACAGCCAGAACTGATTGAAATATTAGGTTGTTAAGAAAAATGTATTAGATCATCTGGGTGACTTAATGGGCATAATGAATACAATTGCAATGAATAAAAAGGTACAAAAATAGCTATAGCCCCAAGCTATAAAGATAGTGGAGACTAAAAGAGGCTCAACAATGCCAGATTAAGGCCCCAAAAATGAGAATAAAGCTTCATTCCCAGATTGCCTAGAAATGGATTTAAAGAAAATTCATCATTGGAATGAATGTACCAGTAGGTCTAACACTGTTACTCATCAACAATCTGTGGGGCAACCACTCTTGCTATTAAGAGTTTGAATGTTATTCAAAGAAAAATTAAATACTGTATCAGAAAGACTGCATCTTCTAGGAGACAATACACTTGCCCTGTCCAGCTAAAAAAGTCACTTGCTAAAATACCCAAGAAGATACTTTACATACAGTGTCTGCTGCCAATGGAAATTGACTAGAAAATTCCAATCAAGTCTACTCAGGAGGTGGTAAAATACTTAAAATCCTCCTGTAAAGCACACAACCAGTCTTTCTGCAGCTGCTAATTTAAACTTTTAACAGATGCAGGGAGAAAAGGAAGAAATGGAGGGTGGAAAAATAACTATTAACCTTGAATATTTTCCCCAGCTTTACTATCTCACATTTTACAGACAGAATTAAGAATGACCAACTTTTAGAAGAGAATCAATTTGCCTTTTGTGGGTATACAATACCACATTGCAAATCAAGCTATTCACTTGATTCTGTATCTATTATTCAGAAAACTAGGTTTATTTCGGCCTCTTATTTTAGTTTTCTTTTTAAAAAAGTCATGGCTAAGCCACAGATACCCTTTATACCGTGTTTAACTATAGACTATTCTGGTGATATTTATTTAGCAACTGTAGGACATCAAATCATGGCAAATGCATAAAAAACTATGAACCCAGACCTAAAATGTATCTAGCACAGGTCACACACATAAAAAGACATGCAACCTCTTCTATGTAATTAACAGAAAAAACAATATGCATATTCTCCCTCCAGATGTAAAAATGGCACATCCATACATCATAAAAGAAGCATATTAATAATAAACAGAGTACTTACTTTGTTGCCCGTATAAACTTGCCCCAAACTGAGACAGCTGACCTGATGTAGATGGTGATGCCAGCATCTATATTAAAAACAAACAAAATGAACGAGTTGTTACCAAAAGGACAAAGAAAGATAGATACTTCACTGCTCTAAAAAACAATACCTAAAGTTTGTAATATCATACTGATGTTAATATCAAACTTCACTTTCAATGGTCTCAAACATCCCACTCAGTTGCTTCTTGAACAATAAATACAACCACACACACATCACTAGAGAAATTTTTTCAAGGTGTACAGAGGACAATCTAATGACTCAAAGTAAGAAGACTCTAGCCAGAGGAAAAGCCACTCTACACCTACACTTTACTAATAATGAATAACTGATTTAGAATAGGAAAATGTTAAGGAAGCTTGGAACCAGTGACCATAAGCTACCTGAATTCAGTATAGAAAGGGATAGGTTCACAGAACAGTGCAGTTGTTTTAGAAAAGCAAATCTGGGGGGAAATAAGATATCTATTAAAATCCACCAGCGTATAAAAATTGTAAAATTCAAGAATGTCACATAAGTGAGGCATGACAAATCTCAATTCCTCAGAAAAAGAAAAATACAAGGAACAAAAACCAGCTATTGTGAATTTATGAGACAAAGACGTGAAGTTAAAAGAAAAACCTGTAGTGGAATTTATGAGTGAGGCATCCAAATTAAAAAATCACAGTGATGTCTAGAAGAGGCAACAGAAAAATAGTATGAATTAGAGCTAGCCCAGAAGATTAAGTGGACTCAAGATAGCATTTAGAAATATTCATGGGGAAGAGGAGTCGAACAATTAAGCTGAAAGGGAAATTCCAGAAAATCTGTTGGTTAAGAGCAGATGACTGAATATTAAGAAAATATGAACATTAATAGCTGATAACTGATATACATAACAATTAAGTAATTAGCTATCAAACTACTTGTAGCACTTACAATTATGTTTTGAAAAATCAGAGAACTTGAGAGGTACTGGACAATTAGCACTGGACATTTCTATAGCCAGTAAAATATTGGAACAAAGATTAAGAGAAAAAAATTATAGTAGAGGATAATGGAACCATAACTAACAGCATGGCTTAAAGAATAAATCTTGGAAGACAATGTTTTTGTTCTGAGGAATTACAAAAATAATCACAATTTACTGTGTCATGAACTGTTATTTGAAAAGATAATTCAAATTGTCTTGGCCTGAGAACAAAGGTGTAAAGACTATAAAAATGGCCATTGATTCAATAGCAATGTACTCAGTTGGGGAAGTCTAGCTGAACTATGAGTAGATATGACATTCTTACTGAGAACATGAGATACCAAGCTCTCCCAGAAGATATCTGACTAAATTGATCTTGCAACACTTACCCCACCCCACTCCCAAAAAGGGGGGGGTGGGGAAGAGAGAATTCAAATGGTTTTCCATAAGCCTGTTTCAGACTGAACAGAGGTGGTATTTCTTGGATAAATGTCTCAAGAAAGTAGTACATACTACAGTTTTGGTATTTTATATAGTGGTACTATACACTTATGTAGACAGAAACACTTAAAGGCTATGAAGGTGCTCTGGTTTACTCTGTGATGCTGGTATAATTGATTCCCATGCCATTAGGGGGAATGAGAGATATTTGAGATATTTACAATGAGAAATATTTCTATCTGACATTCCCATTAACAGATGCCTAAAATCTTGTCTTATCTTTTGCCATCTTTTCATCTTTCAGATCAACATTGAAATATTCCGCTCAGTCCTGGCACTTAACATACACTGGCTTCTTAGAAGGACTAGTTTATTCATAATTATGTCTTCTGATTTGCTTCATGTAAGTTACAGAAGATTTAATAAGAAAATGATGGATAATATTAAAAAGGATTCCTTCCTGAATTCTAGAAATAAAGGTCAATTCAACTTAGAGGCATTAAGTTGGAGATCAGGGCCCTCATTCAGCAAGGTATGTAAGCACACACTTAAGTTTAAACATGTGAACAGTCCCTGTTAAGTCAATTAAATTTTTGGCACATGCTGAAGTATGCTGCTGAACTTGGGCTCTATTGTATAAGAAACTGCTAATAAGGGAAGGGAAAATCCTTTTGGAACTCTGGTTATTGAAAATGGATGGGTTGAATTTAAATTTTAAATTTTGTGGTTCTCAAAACATCACTAAGGAGAGCGCCCCAAAGCATCCCTAAGATGTGTCTATCTGAATGACAAGGTTATCTCAACACACTTTTTCTTGTGGTGAAAAAATTAGAGGGGCCACATTACACACACTGAAGTAGGATATTTGGTATTTATGGCCTAAAAGGCAAATAAGGCATTTTTATTTCTTCCCACAATGGCAAATTTAATCGAACATGTCTACAGGAAACTCAGAAAAGTTGTTCATAGGTCCTTATGGTCTGCATGGTCTCAATTTAATGAACACATCCTCAGGTCATAGCTAAATGGATGAATGCCTCGCAGAAAAAATGGTTACTTACCACTCGTAACTGTTGTTCTTCATGATGTGTTGCTCATGTCCATTCCAACAGGTGTGCGCGTGCTGCGTGCATGATTGTTGGAAGGTTTTTTCCCCTAGTGATTCCCATCAGGTTGGCTGTGGAGACCCCTGGAGTGGTGCCTTCATGGTGGTGAATACAGGCCCCTGCCGACCGACTGCCTGCTCAGTTCCTTCTTGCCAGAATACTCCGACAGAGGGGAGACGGGTGGGACTTGGAATGGACATAAGCAACACATCTCAAAGAACAACAGTTACGAGAGGTAGGTAACCATTTTTTCTTCGAGTGATTGCTCATGTGCATTCCAATAGGTGACTTCCAAGCAGTTTCCCTGGGGGAGGGGTCCAAGTTCACCTGGTTGCTGACTGCAGGGCTGCCCTGCCAAAGGCTTGCCTGTTTGGTAATGGTGTAGTGTTACGTGAAGGTGTGGATGGAAGACCACGTTGCTGCCTTGCGTATGTCCTGGTTAGGGACCTGCGCCAGGAATGCCACGGATGACGCCTGTACTGTCATGGAGTGTGCTGTAAGTGGAGGGGTTGGAATTTTAGCCAGGTTGTAGCACGTCCTGATACAGGACTTGATCCATGATGAAATGTGCTGGGACAAGATCGGGAGCCCCCTCATCCTTTCTGCGATTGCAATAAAGAGCTGTGGTGACTTACGAAATGACTTTGTACGCTCAATGTAGAATGCTAGAGCACGCCTAACGTCCAGGGAATGGAATATGTACACTCTGTTACTGGCATGAGGCTTAGGGAAGAACATAGGTAAAAATATATCTTAGTTCACATGAAACTGGGAGACTATTTTCGGCAGAAACGCAGGGTGAGGGCGTAGCTGCACCTGGTCTTTATAAAAGACCATATAGGAGGGCTCAGAAGTCAGCACTCTGAGCTCGGATACCCTTCTGGCCAAGGTTATGGCCACAAGAAAGGGCACCTTCCAGGAAAGGTAGGACACAGAGCAGGCTGCCATGGGCTCGAAAGGGGGCCCCATGAGTGCGGAAAGGACCAGGTTGAGGTCCCACTGGGGAACGGGCCATTGTACCTGGGGATAAAGTCTGTCCAAGCCCTTGAGAAACTGGTCCACCATGGGATTGCTGAAGACTGACCTACCTGCTGCCCCCAGGTGGATGACCAAAATGGCAGCCAGGTGTACCCTGAGAGATGATATTGCCAACCCTTGCTGCTTGATGTATTACAGGTAGTCCAAAACAAGGGGAATTGGGATTAGCTATGGTTTGGTGCCCCTCTGCAGAGACCAAATGGAAAAGTGCTTCCACTTTGCCAGGTTTGAGGCAAAAGTGGAGGGTTTCCTAATTCCCAGCAGGACCTCCCTCACTGGGTCCGAACACTGAAGCTCAAGAGGGTTCAGCCATAGAGTTTCCACGCATGAGGTGGAGGGACTCCAGGTTGGGGTGTTGTAGATGGCCGTGGTCCTGTGTGATGAGGGTCGGGCACGCAGGAAGGGCTACTGGTCTGTCCACAGAGAGGTTCAACTACATGGTGAACCAGTGCTGGCGGGGCCATGCTGGCACTATAAGGATCAAGAAAGCCCTGTCCTGGCAAGTCTTGAGGAGGACTTTGTGTACGGGGCCGGGGGGGGAGAACGCATATAGCAGGTGACTTGTCCATGAAAGGCGTCTGTGATGGAGCCTGGGCTGTGGTTCAGGAAAGAGCAGAACTGCTGGCACTTCCTGTTGCTCTGCATTGCAAACAGGTATATGTGGGGAAAGCGCCACCTCTGGAAAATCGAGTGCGCGATGTCCGGCCTGAGGAACCAGTTGTGACTGCGAAATGAGCGGCTGAGGCGATCGGCTAGCTTGTTGTGCACACCAAGGTGCAACGCCTCTGGGTGTATCGAGGGGGTGATGCAAAAGTCCCACAGCTCAAGGGCTTCTCGGCAAGGGGAGTGGAGGAAGCACCACCCTGTTTGTTTATATAGAACATTGCTGCAGTGTTGTCCGTCAGTACCGACACTCAGGCGCCCTGAAGGCAGGCCTGGAATGCTTGGCATGCCAGATGAACCGCCCTCAGCTCCCTTACATTGATACGCAGTGATAGTTCTGTGTGGGACCACAGGCCTTGGGTTCTGATATTGCCCAGATGCGCTTCCCAACCAAGCGCAGAGGCTTCTGTGACTAGGAATAGCATAGGTTGGGGTTTGGCAAAGGGTACTCCCACACAGACCACTTGTGGCTGCAGCCACCAATGGGGAAACTCGAGAATGCGAGGGGGGAGGGTAACTGTGGTAGGCACCTCTTATTATTTCTGCCCCATCTCTTGGATGAGTCTCGTCTGGGAGGCCCAGAGTAGAAACGGGACGGGGGCTGAGGCTTAAAAGGCTTTCTTTGGGGTGCAGTGGTGGGGATCCCCAAACACTTAAAAGTCGCCCGCGAGGCCTTAAGGCTGTGCAGGCGAGAGTCTGTATTTTGGGCAAACAGGCCTGCACAGTCAAAGCGGAGGTCCTGAATTGTGTTCTGGCCCTCAGGTGGTACCCCCGACACCTGCAGCCACACACTGTGCCTCATTGTAGTGGCAGTGACCATAGTCCAAGCTGCACAGTCTGCCGTGTCTAATGCGGCCTGGAGGGAGGTTCTCGAGGCCACCCTGCCCTCCTCAAGGAGTGCACTAAACCCATTGCGCAAGTCAGCCTATAGTAACTCCTGGAACTTCACCAACGAGCTCCACTAATTGAAAGCACAGCGGCTAAGTACCGCTTGCTGGTTGATCACTCAAAGCTGGAGCCCCCCGGTCGAGTAGTAGACCTTTTGGCCTAAAAAGGTCCAGCTTCTTAGTATTCCATGATTGAGGCACGGGACCTAGCTGCCCTTGCCGCTCCTTATGATTTGCCACATCAACCACCAAAGTCCGCAGTTGGGGGTCGGTGAAAAGGTGTTTGTACGCTTTCTGAGGCACAGAATAGTGTCTTTCCACCCCTTTAGTGATGGGTGGTATTGAGGCTGGAGTCTGCCAGAGCACCTTAGTGATGCTCTGGATCGTTCTTATTGGGGCAAGGCCACCATAGATGGACCCTCTGGGGCAAGGATGTCAGCCATCGGGTCCAACTCATCCGTGACCACCTCTGCCTGGAGACTGAGGTTTAGGGCCACCCTACTAAGAAGGTTCTGGTGTCCTCCTGGTGAGGAGACCTGTGGGACAGGGTCTTTCTGCCCTTCTGGCTCTCTGGAGGCTGGGTCAGGTACCTCGGAGCCTCCCTGTGACTGATGGCACGGGTTCGGGTGCTGCGCCTGAGTATGAGAGCCCAGAGTCCCTGTCTCATGCAGGGTCCTCAGGAGCCCTGGGGGTGTGGCGAGCCAGCGATGTTGCTGAGAGGGGGCACGGGGTGTGGAAGCCTGGAGCCTTGACCCTGATGGTAGACCCAAGGAGTCCAAAAGGGCCATTGTACTGGGCTGGCCAGGCGACCGCCAGTGCCAATGAGTCAACTGGTCTGCAGTGCCGGGAGCGGTACTGGCTGCGTCGAGACACAGAAGCCTCAGCGTCTGACTCAGACGAGTAGTCTGTGCCTGACCACGGGGGGCGGAGCCCGACGGTGCCGGGGAGCGGTACCAGGGTGATGGTGAGTGGCGCCATAACATTGTGGGCTTGCCGTGATGATGAACCAGGGGTGGTGCCGCCATCGGCGTCACAAAGGGTGCCGGAGCCATATGTGGCACTGGAATAGACACTGCAGCCGGTGCCCTCTTCGGTGCCGCTGACAGCGCCTGGACTTGCAGTGCTGGAGCTCACACCTGCGGGGCTGGGGACTGCGCCGTCATGGCAATGAGGTCCCGCGCTGCCTCATAGGTATTCAGTGTGGAGGGAGGTAGAGCTTGACCTCCCAAATCCTCCCGAGCTGGGGAGTCCACCAGCACCAGACTCAACGGGCCTCCCGTTGGAGTCAACAGTGACGGGTCTTGAGGTCCAGACCGTGGGTGTCCCACCAGAGGACGCACCCCGCTGGAATCCCCTCATGGCTTCTTGATGGGGGAACGACCCCTGTCCGCCTTCTTTTTCTTATGCAGCACTGGGAACTGTGAGCGGTGCCACCTGGTAGCAGTGTCCTTACGAGTCGGGGAGTGGCGCTGGTGCTCCTTGGAGGAGTCCTCTCTCGGTGCCAGGACATCCCGCACCGAGGCCAGGGCACTGCGCACCGATGATGCCAGTGCCAGCTGGGAGCGGAGGGCTGACTCCCTCAGGAGGAGCTTCAAATGATAGTCTTGCTCTTAGTCCTGGGTCTAAAGCTCTTGCAAATTAGGCACTTATCTGTCTGATGGCCCTCTCCTACGTACTTGAGATAAGCAACGTGCAGATCGCCTGTGGGCATAGGTTTTGCACACACCTCGCATGCCTTAAACCCCTGCGACTGAGGCACGCCCCTGTGCCTGGGGAAACTAAGGCGGGGGGAAAGCCCCCCAGAGTAAGCTCAACTAACTACAAACTAATAACTATTTACAATTAAGAAAAGGGAACCATTAGGTGGGCACTTGCGAATTCAAGAGACTGAGCTGCTCCAACGACCATCATAGAATCATAGAATATCATGGTGGGAAGGGACCTCAGGAGGTCATCTAGTCCAACACTCTGCTCAAAGCAGGACCAAATTCCCAACTAAATCATCCTAGCCAGGGCTTTGTCAAGCCTGACCTTAAAAATATCTAAGGAAGGAGATTCCACCACCTCTCTAGGTAACCCATTCCAGTGTTTCACCACCCTCCTAGTGAAAAAGTTTTTCCTAATAGCCAACCTAAACCTCCCCCACTGCAACTTGAGACCATTACTCCTTGTTCTGTCATCAGCTACCACTGAACAGTCTAGATCCATCCTCTCTGGAACCCCCTTTCAGGTAGTTGAAAGCAGCTATCAAAGCCCCCCTCATTCTTCTCTTCTGTAGACTAAACAATCCTAGTTCCCTCAGCCTCTCCTCATAAGTCATGTGTTCTAGTCCCCTAATCATTTTTGTTGCCCTCTGCTGGACTCTTTCCAATTTTTCCACATCCTTCTTGTAGTGTGGGGCCCAAAACCGGACACAGTACTCCAGACGAGGTCTCACCAATGTCGAATAGAGGGGAACGATCACATCCCTCAATCTGCTGGCAATGCCCCTACTTATACATATATTGGCCTTTTGGCAACAAGGGCACACTGTTGACTCATATCCAGCTTCTCGTCCACTGTAACCTCTAGGTCCTTTTCTGCAGAACTGCTGCCGAGCCATTCGGTCCCTTGTCTGTAGCGGTGCATTGGATTCTTCCATCCTAAGTGCAGGACTCTGCACTTGTCCTTGTTGAAACTCATCAGATTTCTTTTGGCGCAATCCTCCAATTTGTCTAGGGCCCTCTGTATCCTATCCCTACCCTCCAGGGTATCAACCTCTCCTCCCAGCTTAGTGTCATCTGCAATCTTGCTGAGGGTGCAATCCACACCATCCTCCAGATCATTTATGAAGATATTGAACAAAACCGGCCCCAGGACCGACCCTTGGGGCACTCCACTTGATACCGGCTGCCAACTAGACATGGAGCCATTGATCACTACTCGTTGAGCCCGACAATCTAGCCAACTTTCTATCCACCTTATAGTCCATTCATCCAGCCCATACTTCTTTAACTTGCTGGCAAGAATACTGTGGGAGACCGTGTCAAAAGCTTTGCTAAAGTCAAGGAACAACACATCCACCACTTTCCCCTCATCCAGAGAGCCAGTTATCTCATCATAGAAGGCAATTAGATTAGTCAGGCATGACTTGCCCTTGGTGAATCCATGCTGACTGTTCTTGATCACTTTCCTCTCCTCTAAGTGCTTTAGAATTGATTCCTTGAGGACCTGCTCCATGATTTTTCCGGGGACTGAGGTGAGGCTGACTGGCCTGTAGTTCCCAGGATCCTCCTCCTTCCCTTTTTTAAAGATGGGCACTACATTTGCCTTTTTCCAGTCATCCGGGACTTGCCCTGATGGCCATGAGTTTTCAAAGTTAATGGCCAATGGCTCTGCAATCACATCCGCCTACTCCTTTAGCACTCTCGGATGCAGCGCATCCGGCCCCATGGACTTGTGCTCACCCAGCTTTTCTAAAGAGTCCCGAACCACTTCTTTCTCCACAGAGGGCTGGTCACCTCCTCCCCATGCTGTGCTGCCCAGTGCAGTAGTCTGGGAGCTGACCTTGTTCGTGAAGACAGAGGCAAAAAAAGCATTGAGTACATTAGCTTTTTCCACATCCTCTCTCACTAGGTTGCCTCCCTCATTCATTAAGGGGCCCACACTTTCCTTGACTTTCTTCTTGTTGCTAACATACCTGAAGAAACCCTTCTTGTTACTCTTAACATCTCTTGCTAGCTGCAACTCTAGGTGTGATTTGGCCTTCCTAATTTCACTCCTGCATGCCCGAGCAATATTTTTATACTCTTCCCTGGTCATTTGTCCAATCTTCCACTTCTGGTAAGCTTCTTTTTTGTGTTCAAGATCAGCAAGGATTTCACTGTTAAGTCAAACTGGTCGCCTGCCATATTTACTATTCTTTCTACACATCGGGATGGTTTGTCCCTGTAACCTCAATAAGGATTCTTTAAAATACAGCCAGCTCTCCTGAACTCCTTTCCCCCTCATATTATTCTCCCAGGAGATCCTGCCCATCAGTTCCCTGAGGGAGTCAAAGTCTGCTTTTCTGAAGTCCAGGGTCTGTATTCTGCTGCTCTCCTTTCTTCCCTGTGTCAGGATCCTGGACTCGACCATCTCATGGTCATTGTCTCCCAGGTTCCCATCCACATTAGCTTCCCCTACTAATTCTTCCCTGTTTCTGAGCAGCAGGTCAAGAAGAGCTCTGCCCCTAGTTGGTTCCTCCAGCACTTGCACCAGGAAATTGTCCCCTACACTTTCCAAAAACTTCCTGGATTGTCTGTGCACCACTGTATTGCTCTCCCAGCAGATATCAGGGTGATTCAAGTCTCCCATGAGAATCAGAGCCTGCGATCTAGTAACTTCTGTGAATTGCCAGAAGAAAGCCTCGTCCACCTCATCCCCTTCCTCATCCCCATCTATAGCAGACTCCCACCATGACATCACCCTTGTTGCTCACACTTCTAAACTTAATCCAGAGACACTCAGGTTTTTCTGCAGTTTCATACTTGAGCTCTGAGCAGTCATACTGCTCCCTTACATACAGTGCTACTCCACCACCTTTTCTGCCCTGCCTGTCCTTCCTGAACAGTTTATATCCATCCATGACAGTACTCCAGTCATGTGAGTTATCCCACCAAGTCTCTGTTATTCCAATGACGTCATAATTCCTTGACTGTGCCAGGACTTCCAGTTCTCCCTGCTTGTTTCCCAGGCTTCTTGCATTTATGTGTAGGCACTTGAAATAACTCACTGATCGTCCCTCTCTCTCAGTATGAGGCAGGAGCCCTGCCCTCTTGCCCGCTCCTGCTCGTGCTTCCTCCCAGTATCCCACTTCCCCACTTACCTCAGGGCTTTGGTCTCCTTCCCCCGGTGAACCTAGTTTAAAGCCCTCCTCACTAGGTTAGCCAGCCTGCTTGCGAAGATGCTCTTCCCTCTCTTCGTTAGATGGAACCCGTCTCTGGCTAGCACTCCTCCTTCTTGGAGCACCATCCCATGGTCAAAGAATCCAAAGCCTTCTCTCCGACACCACCTGCGTAGCCATTCGTTGACCTTCACGATTCGACGGTCTCTACCCAGGCCTTTTCCTTCCACGGGGAGGATGGATGAGAAGACCACATGCGCCTCAAACTCCTTTATCCTTCTTCCCAGAGCCACGTAGTCTGCAGTGATCTGCTCAAGGTCATTCTTGGCAGTATCATTGGTGCCCACCTGGAGAAGCAGGAAGGGGTAGCGATCAGGGGGCTTGATGAGTCTCGGCAGTCTCTCAGTCACATCGTGAATCCTAGCTCCTGGCAAGCAGTAGACTTCTCGGTTTTCTCGGTCAAGGTGGCAGATAGATGACTCAGCCCCCCTGAGGAGAGAGTCCCCGACCACCACCACCTGCCTCCTTCTCTTAGGAGTGGTGGTCGTGGAACGCCCAACCCTAGGACAGTGCATCTCATGCCTTCCAATCTTGTTCCCTTCCCTCAGATGTATCATCTAGTCCACCCTCCGCACTAGTACCTGTGGAGAGAACATGAAAACGGTTACTTACTTGTATCTGCGTTGCTGGTACATGGATGCTCCCCTTTCTTCTTCTGGAGGTCACATGCTGCCAAATGCTGTCACTTGCAGTAAGAAGGAACAGAGAAGGCGGCGGGTCGGCAGGGACCTATATACACTGCCACGAAGGTGTCATTCCATAGCTGACCCAACGGGTACCGCTGGGGAAAAACCTTCCAACGATAGTGCATGCGCTGCATGCACACCTATTGGAATGCACATGAGCAATCTCTCAAAGAAGTAGTTTAAGTTCTTGAACATGAAGGATTCCTTTGCCTTCATTACTCAAAGGCCTTCCCCCAAGCCTTCATTACCCAAAACAATGGAATATAAGATTACTACTACTAAATACTTGGTTGAAAACTACTCATCTCTGTTAAGGTACATGCAACAAACAAGCCTCAATGACCCCATCCAAGATAAATTAGCTGTTTTTGTGTCATATCATTTTCTTATTTGGAAAGTAAGTAAACTGGATGGAGAGTGTACACTATCCTAGCTTTTATTATTTCCTTCTCTTTTTGTTTTCCTTGTGGTAACTGAGAACTCATCTGCTTCTAGCTGATCTCTGAGTCAGGTACCATTTGATCTGGATTCAATATGGAGGGCAAATCATTTATTACTTAAACCATTCATAATTCACTGAGAGAAAAATAGTAAGAGAATTTTCTGGTAATAAGGATGCCTTGGAATAGGGTGACCAGATGTCCCGATATTTAGTCCTTTGCCCCGACCAATGTACGATTGGCACGCCAGTTGTCCCGATAATCAGGTAAGGAGGTGAGCAGGAAGGGTGAGTAGGCGAGTAGGGGCAGAGAGGTGGGCGGGGGGGGGGGGGGGGAAGAGGTGAGCAGGCTGGCCGGCTGGGTGAAGAGGCGAGCCAGTGGGACTGAGGAGTGAGCGGCCGGCAGGCGAGGCGGGAGAGGGTGAAGAGGCCAACGGCTGGCAGGCGAGGGTGAGCCAGCAGCAGGCCGGGGGAGGGGGGGGCAAGGGAGGGAAAGAGGCGAGCAGCGGGGTGGGACGAGCCAGCGGCTGGCCAGCAGGTGGGCAGGGTGAAGAGGCGAGCTGGCAGGCAGGGGAGGGGAAGTGAGCAGCCAGGGGGCGGGCGAGGGTGAGGAGGCAAGTGAGCAGTGGGCGAGGAGGCAAGTGAGCAGCGGGCAGGTGAGGGTGGAGTGGTGAGCCGAGAGGGGCAGCAAGCGGCGAGCCAGCAGCAGGGGGGAGGGGTGAAGAGGTGAGTGGCGAGCCAGCGGCGGACGGGGTGTGTGTGTGAGTGTGTGAGTGAGTGAGTGAAGAGGTGAGCAGCAGGCGGGGAAAGAGGCGAGCCACGAGCCAGCGGCGCAGAGAGGTTTTTGGGGTGGGCATGGAGGTTTCTGGCAGGGGAGTGAGTGAGGAGGCGGCGAGCGGTGGGTGGGGGACTGATGAGAGATGCAGCAAGCCAGCGGCAGGCCAGGGCATGAGGAGGGGTGCGGTGGCAGTGCTGAGGGGGGAGGGGGCGGGACCTGAGGCAGAGTGGGAGCGGACTGTGGGCGGGCCCTACGGCACCCCAATATGTCCCGATATTTTACTGTTGTGATCTGGTCACCTTACCTTGGAAACAACAATTCAGAGTTGCTAATACAGAAAAAAATTGTTTCAATCTACTATTACTGTGATTTCAACAAAGTTTGAAGTCCAACATAGCATACAAACAATACATATTCTCTTTGTGATTTTGAAAGGGTATATATGAAGAAAAACGAAGAGTCCAGTGGCACCTTAAAGACTAACATTTATTTGGGCATAAGCTTTCGGGGGTAAAAAACCCCTAGCACTGCTCTTCTACTTGCGCTACATTGATGACATTTTCATCATATGGACCCATGGGAAGGAGACTCTTGAAGAATTCCATCTGGACACCACTGGGCATCATGTACTGCCACCAGCTAAAACCTCTGCAGCACATCATCAACGATCTACAACCTATCCTGGAAAACGATCCCTAACTCTCACAGACCTTGGTAGGCAGGACAGTCCTCGCTTACAGACAGCCCCCAAACCTGAAGCAAATACTCACCAGCAACTACACACCACACAACAGAAACACGAACCAAGGAACCAATCCCTGTAACAAATCCCTTTGCCTACTCTGTCCCCACATCTACTCTAGCAACACCATCAGAGGACCCAACCACATCAGCCACACCATCAGGGGCTCATTCACCTGCACATCTACTAATGTGATATATGCCATCCTGTGCCAGCAATGGCTCTCTGCCATGTACATTGGCCAAACCAGACAGTCTCTACGTAAAAGAATAAATGGATGCAAATCAGACATCAGGAATGGTAACATAAAAAAGCCAGTAGGAGAACACTTCGATCTCCGTGGACATTCAATAACAGATTTAAAAGTAGCCATCCTTCAACAACAACAACAAAACCTTCAAAAACAGACTTCGAAGAGAAAATGCAGAGCTACAATTCATTTGCAAACTTAACACCATTAATTTGGGCTTGAGGAGGGACTGGGAGGAGGTGGCTCAGGACAAAAGCAATTTTCTCTCTCTTGGTACCGCCACCTCCTCATCAAATTATTGGGAGTGGACCACATCCACCCTGACTGAATTGGCCTTATCAGCACTGGTTCTCCACTTGTAAGGTAACTCCATTCTCTTCATGTGCCAGTGTATATGTATTTATGCCTGTATCTGTAATTTTCACGGTCATGCATTTGAAGAAGTGGGTCTTCTACCCATGAAAGCTCAGGCCCAAATGAATCTGTTAGTCTTTAAGGTGCCACCGGATTCCTCGTTTTTGTTGAAACAGACTAACACGGCTACCCCTCATATATGGAGAGAATCTCAAAAAGATATCAGAGTGACTATGGGCTTGGCTACACTTGAGAGTTACAGCCAATAAAGGAGCCCCGGGCACACTAGCTCACTACCCGTCCACACTGGCAAGGCACATAGAGCACTCTGACTCCGCGGTTACAGCACTGCTGGTACTCCACTTTGGCGAGTGGAATAACGTTTGCTGTGCCCTCGCTGGAGTGCCGCAGTGCCAGTGCGAACGAGGTGTTGCTTTATTGCTCTCTGACCAGCCTCCGGAAAATGTCCCATAATCTCCTTAAGTCAAGTGGCCACTCTTGTCATTGTTTGGAATCGCTGCAGGAATGCGGAAATGCCCTTTGAAAGCTCCGTTTCTGACAGCCGGCTCCTTATCTGCTCTGAGACAAAGCAACCATTAGTGTGGAATGCTGTGAGAGAGAGAGAGAGGGGCACGGGCGGGAAGGGGGTCTGCTGCTGTATGAACTTACAAGACAGCATGCTGACATGCTCTCAGCCCCCCAAAAACCTACTCTCTCCCCCCACATACACACAACACACTCCCTGTCACACCCCACCCCACTTGAAAAGCACACTGCAGCCACTTGAATGCTGGGACAGCTGCGCATAATGCACCACTCCCAATGCCGCTGCAAGCGCTGCAAATGTGGCCACACCAGTGCGCTTGAAGCTGTCAGTGTGGACAGACTGCAGCGCTTTCTCTATTGCGCTCTCCGAAGGCTGGTTTAACTCAAAGCGCTCTACATCGGCAAGTGTAGCCATGCCCTAGGGTATTATTTAAATTCACTGCAAGTAGCACTGGATTAACTCACATGATCCTGCTAGTATTGAAACTCTGGCCTCCTAAAATAGAGAGACTGAAAGGACTTCAGTATCCTGGATACCCAAGGAGAAAATTTGCCTAGATTATGTATCAGTGATGCTTTAGAAGAGGAAGAGTTTTGTGTGTGCAAATACTTGTTATGTTGGACAAGTTTCTTTCTTACTGACTCTCTGACAAGGATGTAAACAGTAAATTTAATTAGAAATTCTGAAGTGATGGCTTTTGCTAGTGAGAGAAACAGATGGTATCTTGGTACACCTGCATGGTAGAAAGAACTCTGATAGTGTGGCATGTTTGACCAAGCTATGCATGAAGTAGAAATGGGACAACGAGCGTGTGGCCAGGAAGATGAGTGAAGATGGTATTAAGTCATATTTGTGACTCTTTTATTCTTAGGCCAGCCAAGGCCTTGCCTGGGCCCCATATGTAAATTAAAGTAGCCCTATCTACTTGCAGCCATGAAGGACTGGTTCCAGTAGCTAACAGCAGCTGGAGCACAGAGATGGTCTAACCACACCACACCACCTTTCCATCATCCCTACTTCTTATGCTAGGGGATGTGGTAATGAGTGGCGTAGATCTCTACACCACTCAGGTATTTATATACAGTACTGGAGGAACACACTGGTGATCAGAGCCAATTCATTTAAAGCCCCTTTGCACTACTGAACAGGCATAATGGTGCCACAGCACAATAAAGAATCAAGCACTGTATTTCTAATGTGGACTTCAAGTCTCAGTCCCAGCTAATACATTCTTTACTTGTCTAAAGTGATTTAATTTTGAACTGTTTATGTACCTACACTGATTACCATTTTGTTGTTGTGTAGGCACCTGTTTTAGATGTTGGCTTTTTAATGGCAATGTGTGAGTTAAGTATAAGGAAAATTGGGTGGTAACCACTTGCAAATGTTAAAATTTAATGACCGCCACTATATATTGACAGTCAGGAGAGTATAGCAATTTTTTTTAAAACAGTAGGATTAAATTAAAGATTGTTTAATATGGCATCCTAAGTATGTACTATTAGGAAATACAAGAGGCTTAATACTCCGTATTTTACCTAAATTTCAGGTGAGCTGGAAAGGCACATGAGGCGTGATTTATTAGTTTACCATGAAGGGTACATTGGATATCTAATGTATTTGATTTTGTTGTTAAACTCATTTGCATTTTACAGCAATATTTAACCTTAGGCTGAAGGATTATCATCCGTATTATAGTAACAGCTTGAGACCCCAATCAGGAAGCTATTGTTCCAGACACTATGTTTAATAATAAATAATAATTTTTAAAACAGCAGCAAAGAACAGACAATAGTATAGCCAACCTGATTACTGTCATGGATTACTTTGTGGAATGCCTTGGAATAATTCAGAGAAAATAAAAAAAAGAGTACAAATAAACTAATTTTCTCTCATATACATAGGCGTTCACTGGTCTGCATACTGTGGGTGATTGGAAAAGTGGGTGATTGACCTGATGGAAGAGCCAATTCCTAGGGAAAATATCAAATACAAGGCTACTTTTCTCTTATAGGAATTGACAAAAATACACAGTTGACCTAATTCACATATTTTAATTTTATTGTTTGCAAAATTTAAAATAAAAGGCAACAGGACCAAAGACTGCAACAACTGAGGTGAGAAAGTCACTCTTGTGCTGCTTGGGTAAGGAGTTGCAAATCTTAAGTGGCCACAATGCAAGTCTTATCACACAAAACTCTTATCACTCCAAAACAGTTGTGAGGTCCAACAACACTCCTCTCAGATTCTTGACTTAGATATAAGAAGGAACTGCAACAAACACATTCTAACAAGAAACAACTGACTGGGTAACTGAACTGGTTTCTATTATATATGCCTTCGTTATCTTCAGATTGGTTATTGCAATGCAGTTTATCTAGGCTTGATAATATCAGCCCTGAAAAAGTTGCATGCACATTCATTTGAAGTTCCTCAGAAGTTTGTGAAATAATCATGCTCTAAAGCTCCCGTAGCAAAGCTGAAGCTGTTTTCCTAGATGGAAGGAGTGGGCAGGTCTACGCTACCGGTTAAATTGATCTAACTTGCGTTGCTGGGGGGGGGCGGGAAGAAGGTGCTTTTTCACACCCCTAAGCCACAAAAGTTTTGTGTGGTCCACACTGGTGCTATGTCGGCGAGAGACACTCCCACCAACGCAGCTTATGCTTCTCCCCCAGGTGGAGTAATTATGCCGACGGGAGAGCGGTCTCCCATTGGCATAGCGCATCTTCACCAGATGTAGCGCTGTAGTGTAGACTTGCCCAGTGTAAGCTGTGGTCAATGAAGTGCTGCCTCAGTCCAGTACAGTGAACCTAAACTCAGAGGAAGAAGTAGGAAAAAAGAGCCTAAACTGCCTCAAATCTTGTAGAATGAGCAAATTTAAATCCACAAATAATATCCAGACCAATGGATAACTAAACATATGAGAAAGGTTGATAATTATCATCTGAGTCAGATATGTACACCAAACACAGGACAATCATTCTGTATCTGTGTTACTTTGTTTCCGTTATTTATCCAGCACAACAGGTACCATTTGAATGACCTAAGTAGATGAATCACAGTTTTAAAGGGAGACAACACTATGTTGACCATTTAACAAAATTAGAAGTCAAGCCAACAAATAAACTAGATCTATCATATTATTCTGGTTTATCTTTCATTTTATTAATAATTCTCCTTTTATATTAATGTAACTTAAAATAGACCACCGCAAAATCTCCCCCAAAATTAGGTTTTATAACAAGCATTTACAAAATGTAAGACCAATAAAACCATTTCTCTAAGTTATTAAAGTTCCAATTAAGAGTTTAAAATAAACATTTATAGTGAAGTATTTGCAATAGTCAAAATATTTATAAGCACTGAGAATTTGAAGTGAAAATAACTATCAACTTCATTATTTAACTTGAGGAAATGTAAGAAATAAACTGCCTAAATAGTGAAAAACAAACTGATTTTTATAATTCCTTCAGTTTTAATAATTTAAGGTGTAAGTGATATCATTAACAAGTTTGTTGTTTTTTTTTTTTAAAGTTTAGCATCGCTTTAAAACTCATATATACAATACTAAGGTATACAATATGAATTATTAATCAGACAAGAGATTACTAGAAAATTTGTAATTAGGTATTATGGAAGACGCCATGAGTGATTAAGACTAAACTGATAAAACAGACATTTTAATCAGATTAAGAGACTGGCTGCAGTTTATTAATAGATGAATAATGAAGGTGAAAGAATGAACATTAAACACGTAAATACATTACTAACACAATGCATTACATTCACTATATACTCAAAGAGCCATTTATAATACAGAAGCATGGAAGAGGAGCATGATTGCATGCATGCAATGGAGTCTGGTCCAAAGAACCACTTGAAATTTTAGTACTCATTTGCATTCACCAATTATCTTATACTGTTGGTTTAAAAATAGGTGTGTTAGACATAGCTTTATAGTAAAGAATAGAAACAATTTTGCGGTATATTGAAAGACTTGCATAATGGCTTAACTCTCTTGTAATTAGGCTTGGCAGAATTCAATTTTTATCTTTCTATGATTTCAACAGATATACTGATGTTTCTATTAACCTTTTTTAGATTTTTATCAAATAGATGTTCACAGTTGTGCAGAACTATGGGTTAAACTTTTTTCTTCTATTTTTATCCATTTAAATTTTCACAATTCTGGGAAATTATGAGGAGGGGAGTTAGACAATTATTTAATGACCGTAGATATATGCAATTCAAAAAGTTAAAGTTTTAAAACCACTGAAAACACAAATTGCCATCATCACATGTCAGAATATACATAGTAAATATCCTTAAATAGAACTCTGAAGTTCTCAAGCAGCATTTTTCTTAATTTGCTGATCTGTATATTTCTATTCTTACAGATGAAAAGATTTTTTCATTGGTTTGTGTGTTTACAGTGAAAGACCTTTACAGATAAAAATCTAATCCTTCCAAGCCTACTTATAACCTATGTTAAATAAAAATTCTTAAATCAGTAGTTTGCTGATAGTTATAATTATACCATGAGAAACTGATTTTTCTCCATTTCCTTTACTATATACATTCCAGTTTGTTTAAAAAAAAAAATTACCTGTAATTTCTTAAAATGTGACTCAGAGATGCATTTTACTTCCTCCCTCTCTGCAAACTGAAGGACAATATAAAGTACAAAACATGAATACCTGTTTTCCTCTCTAGCCAAGTAACACTGGTTTATGTTTACATGCCCAAACTAGATAGGTCAAAAGCAGATATCTTATAGGTAATAAATATAGGTAATACAGTATAAATTCCAAACACTTGGCTCTCCCATCATGCAGTATACATTTATTATGAAAGCAATTATTTTTTAAGTTGTAGCAACTGTTTGATAAACATATTATAAATTGTTACAATGTTGCCACATGTTTTTAACATTATACAATGGATGTTTATATTTGGTCAAGGTAGTTAAGTCCAAAGCAGACGGCAAAGAGATCTCACAAAACTGGGTGACTGGGCAACAACACAGCAGATGAAATTCAAATGTTGATAAATGCAAAGTAATGCACATTGGAAAACATAATCCCAACTATACATACAAAATGATGGGGTCTAAACTACCTGTTACCACTGAAAGAGATCTTGGAGTCATTGTGGATAGTTTTCTGATAACATCTGCTCAATGTTCAGCGGTAGTCAAAAAAGGTAACAACGTTAGGAACCATTAGGAAAAAGTGATAGACAAGACAGAAAATATCATAATGCCGCTATATAAACCCATAGTACGCCCACGTCTTGAATATCGTATACACATCTGGTCATCCCATCTCAAAAAATATATATATTGGGATTGGAAAAGGTAAAGAGAGGACAACAAAAATGATTATGGGTATAGAACAGCTTCCATATGAGGCCAAAACTAGAACAGGATTTTAAAAAGAACCTGGTAAGTTCCTGGCAGATAAGTCCATCAGTGGCTATTAGTCAGGATGGACAGGGATGCAATACCATGCTCTGAGTGTCCCTAGCCTCTGTTTGCCAGACACTGGGAGTGCACTTGATTGCCTGTTCTGTTCATTCCCTCTGAAGCACGCCAGCATCGGCCACTGTCGGAAGATAAGATATTGGGCTAGGTCAGTGGCTCTCAAACTTTTGTACTGGTGACCCCTTTCACATAGCAAGCCTCTGAGTGTGACCCCCCCCCATATAAATTAAAAACACTTTTTAATATGTTTAACACCATTATAAATGCTGGAGGCAAAGCAGGGTTTGGGGTGGAGGCTGACACCTTGCAACCCCCCATGTAATAACCTCACGACCCTCAGTTTGAGAACCTCTGGGCTAGGTGGACCACTGGTCTGACCCAGTATGGCTGTTCTTATGTCCAGCAAGAAATTTCCTCAGACTGTTGTCAAATGATAGCAATGCTCCTTTTCTTCATCTCTTAAAATGTCAATAAAAAGCTTTTTCACCTATAATGAGGTGAATGAAGAGTGTCTCTGATCTCTCACACAGGACAGCAGGCTTCCATCTCCACTGCTTTCTGCATTAGCAATATCATCAGCTATTGCAGGGAAATGGCACTTAAGGTCTGAGTTTTGTATAGTAAGCAGGGGAAATGATTTTGACACAATTTTATTTTAAAATATATTTTTAAGGTTTCTGAAAATACACGTCTCCTATTAACATTAAACCTATCATGCTAATCTGATTTTTGCCAGAGATGAACTTTCCACTTTATTCAAATGGATCAAGGCTAGTCATCCATTACTAAATAATTATTTTATCATCTAAATTAATGCTACTAAAACACCCAGTCCTAACCCCACTGTACCTAGTTCCTTGTAATATCAGAGGATTCCATGGGCATGCTTTTGACACACAGCCCTAAATGTAATATCTGAAGTTAAACAGTGAATCTGTCAAATTTTTAGCTAAAAGCCTCTCAAACATTAACTAAAGGCATTTAAGCAAAAGTTTCTCAAGGAAACAATACACTGTTGTTTTATTCATTATCCCAGCAAGTTGCAGCAGAAGGCAGAGTTGTCAAACTCTAAGGCTAAACACTATATTCAGCAGCCTGAAAAAAAAAACTGTCTCCTAAAGACGTACTACACAAAAGCCAGTAAGAGTTTCTATCTCCAACCGAGACCTAATATTTGTAATGGATAAAACTTTAAAAATACCAAAATAACTTGTGTTAGAGTACTGTATGTAGCGACAAAATAAAAACATTAACAAATGGAAGATAAGGAACTAAAAATTACTAAGATGATAAATATTTATAATAGAGCTTTGAAAGCATAAACATCTATAAGTGATAGTCATTATTACAAATATGGAGCCCCAAATCTGAATGCGGTCTGTAAGTGCCCCTGCAATACCAATAGTAAAAAAAAAAAGAAAACCCTACAATCCCCAAACCATCCTGTTCCCAACCAAACACTGTCTTTTGATCTCAAAGCAGAATGGCAAAACACAAAAATAAAAGCAACTACATATGAAGGGTATTAAAACTCAGTAAAAGAAGAAAAAGCAGACTTCTGTTGCATACTTCTTTCAACATCCAAAATATAGCAATCCAAAATGGTGGGCTGAACTCCTATCTTTAAATGACAGCAACTCTACATGATCAGGTGGTGTGATGACAACCTCAAACCGCATTTTGCCTCTCAAGATATTACAAGCAAAAGCTTCCAATCAAAGGTATTTACAGTTCAAAATCTTTCTAAGGCCGCTTGCAACAACCTAAAAGTGTGTGGTAGGGAACATTTTCAAAGCTCTGAGACTCCTACTATCACATCAGCAAGAAATTTTTCCTTATCAGATGATGTATGCCAGATGTGGCCTTCCCCCCTCGCCTTCCTTCTGTAATGAAGCTCCTATCCCCATGCAAGAAAAGCTTCTGTCAATTTCTCATGAGTCGCTTTTGAAAAAATGAATTTGATGGTCAGAACAAAACATCAAGCCTTGAGAAGATGAAGCCTGGAAACTATAGAAGAATTCAGATTTTCCAGACAAGACAAATCTAGTGAACTAATCCAAAGATTATGCTGATGTCACTGATTTTCTTTGTTCTGTAGCCTATTTTGTCAAAGGACTGGGAGAGAAAACCAAACACCAAATCATGGAAAAAGCATTTACTGCAAAAACTAATTCACAAAACATGATGGTCTTTCTTTTGTCATTACAGATGCAAACTGACGGAAATAGATTTGTCTGTGAGAAGTGAAATTATTTGCGGTTGAACAGTTATGTTATGGGATGCAATCCAGACCAGTGAAAAGTTGTGTCACTGTTTACCTCAAGTGCATCACAATGCCTTGATTTTGTGGGTGTCGCAGGCAGAGAGCTACAGTAGCAAGGCACTGAGGGTTAGAGGTGACAACTTCATCCACTCTCGTCTGTGAGCCAACATGTAATTAGAACATCAGCCAGTATATTTTTTCTCCTCAGAAGAGGACAGAGCTCAGAAGAATAAGATACTTTTCTGACCAAAGCTCACAAAATAATTGGATTCAGAATTATCACCCGTTTGGATGCAGTAGTCACACTGTCAATTCAAATTAGAATCACTTTTGTTTCAAGCAGAATTCTGAGTTTTCAAAAGAAGATCAAGATGCTTGATGCGCTATAAAAATGTATATTCAATTCCTTTGCCAAAGACAATAGTCTACCTTGAGTCACATGTTGACTCTTGTCCAGTGCAATCCATAGCAACAGCATTTATGGGTGTTTTACCCATAGCCGTTCCATTCACCTCAAAAGCACAGGAGGGTCGCTGATGACAGGTGAAATGAGTGAAGATCTACAGACTCCAAGCCATGAACACCCAATATGGAAGAAGAGGAGAAGGATTAGATGACTGGAGTGGAGTCTGATCTATGAAACCACTGCACTATACATGAAGTCAACAGACACAGTGAATTAAGACTGTCCAGGTTCTGGGTGGGCAGGTGAGTCACTGAACTACATATGGAATTCTTCCACAACAGAAGATCTCAACTCTGGTTATCTAGAACTGAACTTCCTAGTGAGAATCTAGGTAGACTCTGATATATCCTTTTTCTACACTACAGAGTTTTGTCAACAAAGGAGGTGTACACACTGCAATGCGCCTTCCATCAACAAACTCTCCTGCTTTGCTGACAAAATAACACCATCTTGACAAAAGGCATAGAGCTTTTTGCAGCAACGTTATATCGACAAAGTGTGAGTGTAGACATCACGCTTGGTTATGTTCCAATAAATGGCCTACAGGAGGTGTCCCACAATGCCCATCCTGACCACTCTGGTCAGCAGTTCGAACTCCGCTGCCCTGCACAAAGGTACACAGACGTCTGCCCTTCCCCCTTTAATGGCCTGGGAATTTTTGAAATTCCACTTCCTGTTTGCTCGGAGTGGACACTTCACATCGCATCTTCCCATCTGACCAGGGCGGCTCCACACAGCAAATGCTCTCCGCTTGGAGCACACCTGAGTTGTTGGATCTGCTGGCACTGTGGAGAGAAGAGGCTGTGCAGTTCCAGCTCCGCTCCAGCTATAGAACTTCGATACCTATGGTCAGATTTCTCGTGGCATGATGGATAAAGGCTATGAACAGGACAGGCAGCAGTGCTGTGCACAGATAAAAATAGCTGAGGCAGGTGTACCAGAAAGCAAGGGAGTCAAACTGTCGCCCTGATGCTGCACCAAAGACCTGCCACTTCTATAAAGGAGCTGGATGCCATCCTCAGTGGAGACCCCACTGCCACCGCCAAGAGCCCTGTGGATACTTCGGCAGGGCTGGAGTCAGTGGACTCAACCCCAAGGACGAAGTCATGGACAAGGAGGTCGAGTTGGAGGACAATGTGAAGCACACAGCAGGATCGTCCAGTGATGAGGCAAAGCAGGACCTCTTTTCCACTCCGGAGGGATCTCGCCTGTCCCAGCAGTCCATCTCTGGCATGCATGATGCAGGACAGAAGAGCTCTGATCAGTTGAGTTGATGCTGCTCAGTTATATGAGGCAGAGTTGTCCTTTGCTTTGCATATTCTTGAAGTGGGTGAAGGAATAGAAATGTAAACGACTAGCTGTGTTTGTGTGTGCTTCACATTCCCTGCTGTGCAGCTAAACAGTGCGGCAGAACAGTGTGTTAATGCACACACAGGTTTTACAGGAATCCTGCAGACAGATCTCTAGGAAAAACTTTTCTGCAGATACTCGCCAATCCTCTGCCGAAGGTTCCATGGCAGAGCCGCTTTGTTCCTTCCCCTGTTGTAGGAAACTTTCCCATGCCAATCAGCAACCACTTATGCAGGGACCAAAGCGGTACACAGGCGAGCAGCTTAGGGACCCGGTCTGAAGCCGCACGGATGAAGGAGATGCACTCTTGCATCCTTGCTTACCATCAGGAGTGAGATATCAGCTTCAACGGCCCCCGTCTGTGGAAAATGGTGGCAGCGTTTACAATATTGTTCCAAGTTGCCTGCAGTGTTACCCTTAAAAAACCACCTAGACTCTTTGCCCCATCTTGAGCACCCCTTTCCTCCCCCCCAGGCCGAACTCACCATGTTTAGGGCATTCGCTGAGCTGTGTGCTTGCTAAGGGACAGTGAGAAACTGATTCATTTAAAAATGCACATCTTTTACTACAATGATTCGATGCTAGGAGTGCATTAAATCATGCTTCTGTTTATTGTTCCTTGTTCTTCTGCAGATGTGGCCTTCAGGGGAACCTCCCTACACACCAGCAGATAAGGAAGTGACCAAGGAGGAGCAAGGACGACATGTTTCGAGAGGTGCTCCAACCCCCAGAGGCCAGAAAACAAGAACATAGGGTGTGGAGAGAAACTTTAAAAGAAAATTATAAAACAGGCAGGACAGAAAGGAGAGCCAGGAGTGAATTTTAATGGGGCAGGTGGAGATGATCAGAGTGATGGAGGAGCAAATGGAGATGTTGAAGTCCCTAATCACGCTGCAGGCAGAATACATGCATGCTCCCCTTCTCTTCCCCTCCCACAAACCGATACAGGACTGCTTTTCAAGCCCTCCCCAAACTCCTCCCACACATTCCTTGCAACTTCCAAGAACGTCTCAGTACCCCATTCATGCCACCACTTCGAACAGCTTCCAAAATGATAGCTGGACTAACACACAGCTGTAAGAGCCTATGCTGCCTTTCACTGTTATCTCCCTTCCCACGAAGCCTTGTGTGTGTGTTATTAATTGGTATTTAATAAAAACACTCTCTGAAAGATAACCAAATCTTTCGTTGTCTCCTACATATGGTGGTTGCTGCTGGAATTAATACAATGGCAATTTGATCATTTGCTGACTACAGGAACCATCAAAATTTCCATGCAAGGTGGCAAGTTACCAAAGCATGGCAGAGTGCTGTATAGAAAGACACATTACTGTTGCTCTTTGTCAAAATGGTGCCTCAAAGCCTCCATGATTCGAATAGCACCCCTTTGTGCCCCTCTAATAGCCCTGGTATCTAGCTGCTCAAAATCAGTCGCCAGGCAATCAACCTCCATGCTCCACTCCAGAGGAAACTTTTCACCCTTAGCCTCACAAATATTATGGAGCACACAGTAGGTTGCTATGGACATGGGAATATTTTCCTCATTTAAATTTAATCTGCCATAAAGGCAGGGCCAGCATGTTGTTTAATCTGCCAAAGGCACGTTGTATGGTCATTCTGCACCTGCTCAGCCTATTGTTGAAGCGCTCCTTGCTGCTGTCCAGGTTTCCCATGTGAGGCTTCATGAGTCATGGGAGTAAGGGGTATGCTGGGTCTCTCAGAATCACTATGGGCATTTCAACATTCCCCCACTGGAATCTTCTGGTCTGGAAAAAAAGTCCCTGTTTGCAGTTTTCTGTACACTCCAGTGCTCCTGAAGATACGTGCATCAAGCACCTTCCTGGACCACTCCGCGTTGATGTCAGTGAAACACCCCCGGTAATCCACAAACACCGGCAATACCATAAAGAAGTACCCCTTTCTATTAATATCCTCCGTCACAAGATGGTCCAGGGCCAAAATTGGGACATGCCTGCCATTTATTGCCCCGCCACAGTTATGGAATCCCATTGCCACAAAGCCATCCACTATTTCACACACGTTGTCAAGAGTCACAGTCCTTTCGTAGCAGGATGTGACTAATGGCCCTGCACACTTGTGTTAATGCAGTCCCAACAGTGGACTTCCCAACTCCAAACTGATTTGTGACTGACCAGCTGCAGTCCGAAGTTGACAGCTTCCACACAGCAATCACCATGAGTGTCTCCATTGAGAGGGCAAGCTCCGCACACAGTTCCAGTAAGGTGGCTTTCCGCATCTGAAAGCTCTGCGGCCACTGCTCGTCATCCCAGACCTGCATAACAATGCAATCCCACCACTCAGTGCTTTGTTCCGGAGCCCAAAAGCAATGGTGCACCATGTGCAGCTGCTCTGTGAATGCCAAAAGTAATCTGGTGTTGCTTCTTTCCATGGTACACAACAGGTCAGGCACCTCTGATTCCTGTTCAGATTGGATGCTCATGATATACTGCATGACCAGCCGTTATCTGTTCATAACAGTGACCACAACAGTAGAGAGCAATGCAAGATCCATCCTTTCAGACAGAGATGGAGGGCGCACAGTAAACGGGGGCCATTGAAAGATGCTGCAAAATGCAGTCAGAAGCCCATGGAATGATGGGACAGAAAAATTTGCCCAATTCGACGCTGAGCGAACACCCATGATGTCCTGAGATCCACTCCACCTTCCCACAACTCCTAGCAGCAGAAGGTGGTAAGTAGCACAGTGGAATAGTTAACCACAGTCCACTGCTCTCACTATCAATGCTAGAGCACCAATTGTGGATGCTCTCTGCCAACAGAAAGAGCATCGGCATAACTGGAGTTGACAAAACACTGTAGTGTAGGCAAGGCTCTCAAATACTCTTAGAATCTCTTGAACTACTTGTGGTGCTGTTTGTTGCCCAGACACTTGCATTAAGTCATCCAATTATAAGACAAGACTTCAGGTGCCCTCCCCTTCGTTTTGCTGCTTTCACCTTGGTAAAGTCTTAGTGTTGAAGCTAGCTTAAATGGCAAACCAGAACACCACTATAGTGACAGCTGTTATATAAATAGTTAGCTAGAGGCAGAAAATATAGTTTTGCATCTAGAGTATGCGTTTTAAACATGGTCTAGAACCCTTCCTTTACTAAAATGTAATGGGGAAAAAGCTCTCCGTTTACCACTTGAAAAAAATTCTAAATAGCCTGACTGTTGAAAGGAAATATATAGTGACAGTGCTTCAAAAGTGTCAAGTCAAACAATTCCTTAAAGCAGTAAAGGGCTAGAGTATTCCATCTCGTAATGTTACCCTCTCAAAAGGATATACCTTGCTGGAATAGGAGGCAATCATGGGAAAAGTGTTCTAACAAACTACTATAGACCTTTATGTTTTGCATAATCATACTAAGTCCTCAATTTTGAGTTTTCTAGAAGAACTTTGTTCTTCTACATGCTTCTGAACTTTTAGAATCCCCCTGCCTTGCGGGGTGGAGGTGGGGGAAGGAATAATATAGTTTATTTTTTCCCAGTAGATTTGAGGAATCTTTTTTGCATCCTAATCCTCAATTTAATTCTCGATTTTATGGGAGACAGAAGCTAGTGAGTCCTATGCATATTTGGCCATGAAGGAGTCAGGTGTCTGGTAGCACCTGTGAAAGAAGGAGTCACTTTTATTTAGAGAATAAGCAATGCTTCAACAATGGGCCAGAAACACAACATCAGGGACAAAAAAGAAAGCAATGTTCTTGTGCAATGGCCAGGGCTGGACATGCTCCTAATCCTTCTCAAATAGCTGAATTTGAAAAGAAGATCCAGTCCATCCATCTAGGACTTTTTTGGGAACTAAACTACCTTTATCTCTAGCTGAGAAACTATGAGTAGGGCACTGAAGCAGTTCATTTGAACTACCTGTGAGGCCCACACACCAACTAATTTACATAGGCTACAGCTTAAAGGAATACCCTTGAGTACAGGACATTCTGTCCTTATTTCAATTTCATCCATCTTGTTATGAGATTAATCCATTATTAAAGGGCAAAATATTATGTTTGCTCATCTTACATCTTTTTCCGACCGATGTGGGAACATTGAAGACTGGCTGTAGTACATGTTTTCATCGTGGTAGTCACTGTCGACCCCCTCTACAAACTTCTTTCTTGAAGCACCAAACATGCTGTTTGTCACCTAAAATGATAAGAAAAATGATTACACTCTATACACAGTAGCTTTCCAAAGAAGCAAAAGGGATAAGGCAATTTGTATATTAACAGTCACTTTTTAAAAAAAATACAGTTTGTGTTGTTACATATTTTTATGCTATTATGCAGCACTGTTATGCTAGAGAAATACTTCTGTACTACAGAATGGCATAAACATTTCATGCGCATATTCTACTACTAAAAGCTAAGTTTTGATTGACACCTAAATAAATAAGGAAATACTGTCATCCTTCTTACTGGATTACTATGATATTTCAAGATCCCTTAAAACCCAAAAGCAAAAGCATTACATTAATTTTATATTAACAGAACTCCAGAGCAAAGGCGCAAAAGCATACATTATGTTGTGGAACATGGGGAGACTTCTTTTAAATCAGTGTACTTCTGCATATAAAGCTTTTGTTTGCTTTCAGCAAAGTTTCAGAATACCAGGTAAGCATTTCAATGCAATGATAAAAAAAATTATACCTGCTAATGTGGAAATTTCTATAGAATGAAAAAAGTCCTGGTTAGAAATGTGAACTTCAGTGCCTCATTCTCAGATATTTCTGATACTCTGTAGTAGTCATTTTGATTTCTGGTTCTAGGAACTCAAGAATAGTTTTGACAAATTAAAAGATTACAAAGCCACACTTATTTGGGGAGCTGGTAGGAACCCTTATATTTAGGTTGTTTAACACTTTCCATTCTAAAGGATTTTTGCACCCTTTTCTTGGAGAAGTATTAACACATACATGCTTGCAGTCAGTCTTTGATATTCACCAACGTCTCAGGCTGTAAACATGCCTTTTTTCTTTGTCCCATAAGATTCCATTCAGATTTAGCAAAATTGTCAAAAATATTTAGTTGCTATTTCCTCTCCCTTGCTTTCCTTCGACCTCTGGAAAATTTTGGTAGCGTCTCAAAACCGCTGAACGTTCTAAAAACTCCAGCTCAAGCCACTGCCAGAGCAGCAGCACCATCACCATCACCACACTTTACTGGCAATACCTGGAAGCTGCCAGAGCCAGTGCAGCAAGGGGTGGGGTAGAGTTGATTGTGAGAGAGCTGGGTTTGGCTTCCCATGCCAATCCCTCCCACCGCCCAAAGTGCGCAGGAGAGCTCTGACCTCTTGGGGGTGGCATGGGAGGACAAACTAGGCCAGACATACCCAGACCCAGAATATGGCTTCAGTGTCTCATTCCCCCACGCTCTGGGATAAAAATCCTTCTTCTGCCAGCTACTGAAGTTATACCTATAGCTCGAGCGGTGAAGTCTGTGCCAAAGACTCAGGCTTCAAATTCTGCTGACGATGCACAATGCAGAGATTGTCAGAGTTACATATAACAGACAGATACCTACTTTTACTTTTGTCCTTTAAAAAACAACCACCTAGGAAATTACATACAAAAAAGTTAAAAATGTTATTTGGGTTTCAAATTAAAGCATTTGTTAGGAAACGCCAGATTTACTTCTGAATGAGAAAGAACATTTTCTACTGTCTCTCTGCAGATTGTTCACTGCAATATTACAGTGAGAGCCTAAAAGATGAAAAATAGCTTGTGTGAAGAAGAGAATAACTATCACTTGTGGAGGCTGGCTACAAACGTAGAGCAATGCTCACTGGCACATATTTTGTCTAATCAGAGTCGTCACAACACAGGTGTGTATACCTAAAAGCACCAGAAAACTGAGCAACTATTAGAAATATCCTTGCAAAAGAAAGAAGGTCTGAGAGCAAGTGGGGCTTTACCAACCATGGTGGAGCTAAAGATAAAAAACTCACTTGCTCATTCTTGAGCCCCAAGAACCATCAGAAAAAGTTAACCAGAAAGATTACTTCCCCACTGCGCTGCAGTGCCTGGTAGACCACAGAGCCCAGTCAGCTACAAGTGCATGATAGACAAACTCAAGAACTCTGGCTCCTCTGAGAAGAGGCAGAAAGAAAGACTCCCCATCAGATACCAAATAAATTAACAGGGAAAGCAGGGTACTTCATCCCTCATCCTGTCTATTTTGGTTTTCCCTTGGCTAATGAACTCATCTCGGAATCACACCAACAGAATCAAGTGTCACTTTGGTTAAGTGTGAATCTGAATGGCTGAAGGTGAGGCAGAGGTGACATCTAACGTGTAATGGCAGTACTATGTCCACATTGCTATTTCAGTGAGCTACACTTCACACAATAGCTTCTGAAGGCATGAATGAAGAGGCAGAAAGTGCCATTAGACTTGTCTACAAAGAAAACTCAAGGGATTCCAGAGTCTAGCATTCTGTAAGCTGGAAAGTTAACATAATGAATGCCAATATTTTGTGACTGCAGCAGCAAAGTGTAGGAAAACACTGATATACACATAGCAGCTGCAGGAAAAACTAAGGAGTATATTAGATGCATTTTGTCACCAGCTTCCTGATTATGCATATTGATTATGTCATCATACTTCTACTGTGCGGGAGGGCGGGAGAAATGGAGCATGATAGGATTTCCGACCACCACTAAAGCACAGCCAACCTTTGGGCCCATGATTTGGGAGGGAACTAGAAATGTAGAGAGAGAATAATCATTTTTAAAATACAAATGAAAGCTGTGTTTCTAGCCCTTTTCCCAGCTAATGTAGTCTTGAAAATGAAACCAATGTAAGAGGACCACTAGGGTTAAAAGGTACAGGCAGCTAGAACAGTGTAAATCAATTGCAGCCACCGTGGCCACATGCAGCCCACAGCAGATTTTTTTTGCAGCCACAACCACCTCCAAAGCACGGGCAGAGATTGGGGGGCATAATTCTGCCATAGAATTAATGTTATAGCAGTCTCGGATGATGACCCAGCACATGTTGTTAAGTGTTTAAGAACACTTTCATTGCAGATTTGAGAAAACGCAAAGAAAGTACCAATGTGAGATTTTTAAAGATAGCTACAGCACTCGACCCAAGGTTTAAGAATCTGAAGTGCCTTCCAAAATCTGAGAGGCACGAGGTGTGGAGCATGCTTTCAGAAGTCTTAAAAGAGCAACATTCTGATGCAGAAACTACAGAACCTGAACCACCAAAATAAACAAACAAACAAACAAATTAAAAAAAAATCAACCTTCTGCTGGTGGCATCTGACTAAGATAATGAAAATGAACATGTGTTGGTCCACACTGCTTTGGACTATTATCAAGCAGAACCTGTCATCAGCATGGGCGCATGCCCCCTGGAATGGTGGTTGAAGCATGAAGAGACACATGAATCTTTAGCGCATCCAGCATGTAAATATCTTGTGACTCCAGCTACAACAGTGCCATGAGAACGCCTGTTTTCACTTTCAGGTGACATTGTAAACAAGAAGGGGGCAGCATTATCTCCTGCAAATGTAAACAAACTTGTTTGTCTGAGCGATTGGTAGAACAAGAAGTAGGATTGAGTGGACTTGCAGGCTCTAAAATTTTAACATTTTATTTTTGAATGTGGGTTTTTTTACATAATTCTACATTTGCAAGTTCAACTTTCCTGATAAAGAGATTGCACTATAGTACTTGTATTAGGTGAATTGAAAAATACTATTTTTTCTGTTTTCTTACAGTGCAAATACTTGTAATCAAAAATAAATATAAAGTAAGCACTTTACACTTTGTATTCTGTGTTATAATTGAAATCAATATATTTGAAAATGTAGAAAACATCCAAAAATATTTAATTAAATGGTATTCTATTGTAGTTTAACAGTGCAATTAATAGTGATTAATTCTTTTAATCGCGTGACAGCCCTACTATAAATTAAAACACCATAACCACCACCACCATCACATATTTATTTGTTTTGTCTGAATATTTTCAGGGTCACTCAGATTTTATTGATGTAAATATTTCAATTTGAAAGTTGACATTAGAATGCCAATTTCAGCCTGTGAATGAAAAAGTAAGTATTCTAAAAGTTAAAAGGGAAGTGATAAAAACATCAAGGTTCTTGTCCTGGCTGACAGTTTTAAAAAGTTATAAAACTGTCTAGAAGCCTACAGGAGAATGGGTGAAGACACTGGTGCCTGAAATGCAAGAGAGGTGTGGCAAGTGCTACATGTAGAATAGGAAAGTTGGAGGAGTTGTGATCCATTAGGGAGCTTGGCTTCCTAGGATCTAGGAATTTCTGGAGAACAGCCAGAACAAGGTTCCATATGAAACTGGCTAGCTCACCTTACTTTTCAGTTTTTAAATACTAAATGCATTAGGCATTTCTCTCTCATTCTAACTGTTGTAAACGTGAAATCTGATCAATACTGCTCAACAACAGTTGACCAGTAGTTAGAGTTTACCAATAATCAGTGTATAATTTTTCTGACGTAACATGCCTAAAGATAAAAGTAAGTTATAGGAAAGAAGTGATTGAATGGACTCAGTAATGAAAATAGTTAATTCTTCTGAAGTAAAATGTAAGCGTTGTCAAGAGCTAATTAGCAAGATTAAAAATAATTTGTAATCATCTCTGGTAGCGTAAACACTCCTGTCTCCAGGACATGATCCTTTGGGTTTTCTGCATGTCTGGCCTCCCAGTAACTGTCAATAATTCAGACTGGCTTGCTGAATTGCTTGCTCATCAGGACTGAGTTCAACTTCTGATGTAAGTGGAAAGTGATTCAGGTGGCCCCGAGATAAAAGTATTATACTAAACATTATTGTACCATATTCACCCCCTCAACACTGTCATAGCATCACCAAGTGTTGCATTCAACACTCAATTCAGTAAGCCTAGTGTAGACCTGCTGGCTGTAAGCTTAGGTGGTGAGCTTCAGATCACCTCATCACTCTAGATCCTGCGCGGGTTTAATGACACAGGCCAATGTACAGCTCCAAAAGATCTTCACTAGAATAGACAGTCAACAAAGGGAAAAAAAAAAAAAAGTGGTGTGGCTAGCTAACACTAGAGTACCACCAGCTTCTAAAAGTACATGTTTGCTTCAGCACTTTGCAGTTTAATTGTAGTAAAGTGCACTCATTAACTTCTTCCATTCTCAATCCTGCATCTTTCTCTAATCTGTCCCCTATAACTGGGCTGCCCTCCCTACCACATGTAACACCCATCCTTTCCTCTTAAATACTGCCTCAAAACACAATTCACTTGAATAGTGCAGCCATACTTCTCCACAAAAGTGGTGCTCTTATAGGTGCATTAAAAAAATATCTGCACTACTATTTTATAATGCAGTAGCACTTAAAAACTCCAGACATGGATCAGGAGCCCACTGTGATAGGCACTGTGCAAAATACATGCATCCTCCCGCCCACACACACAAAATGGTCTCTGCCCCCAAAGCGTGTGATATTTTGACCATTGTCTGTCATCTTAAAGTAAAATCCTTGTCTTACCTTCTATATACAGCTGAGCAGATTGTCAGCATTGAGTAAATAATGCTCAGCATTATATACCATGCAAGATACTGCCCCTTATTAAATGGAGAATTGCCACATGGGATATCATGGAGGAAGCACAGGCAGGAACGTCTGAGAGGGGAGGGCTCCTGCCTCATACTGAGAATGAGGGGCGATCAGCAGGTTATCTCAAGTGCTTATATATGAATGCACAAACCCTTGGAAACAAGCAGGGAGAACTGGAGGTCCTGTGATGTCAAGGAATTATGACGTGATTGGAATAACAGAGACTTGGTGGGATAACTCACATGACTGGAGTACTGTCATGGATGGTTATAAACTGTTCAGGAAGGACAGGCAGGGCAGAAAAGGTGGGGGAGTAGCACTGTATGTAAGGGAGCAGTATGACTGCTCAGAGCTCCGGTACAAAACTGCAGAAAAACCTGAGTGTCTCTGGATTAAGTTTAGAAGTGTGAGCAACAAGAGCGATGTAGTGGTGGGAGTCTGCTATAGACCACCGAACCAGGGGGATGAGGTGGATGAGGCTTTCTTCCGGCAACTCACAGAAGCTACTAGATTGCAAGCCCTGGTTCTCATGGGTGACTTTAATTTTCCTGATATCTGCTGGGAGAGCAATACAGCGGTACATAGACAATCCAGGAAGTTTTTGGAAAGCGTAGGGGACAATTTCCTGGTGCAAGTGCTAGAGGAGCCAACTAGGGGGGGAGCTTTTCTTGACCTGCTGCTCACAAACCGGGAAGAATTAGTGGGGGAAGCAAAAGTGGATGGGAATCTGGGAGGCAGCGACCATGAGTAGGTTGAGTTCAGGATCCTGACACAGGGAAGAAAGGTAAGCAGCAGGATATGGACCTTTGTGCATTCAGGAAAGCAGACTTCGACTCCCTCAGGGAACGGATGGGTAGGATCCCCTGGGGGACTAACATGAAGGGGAAAGGAGTCCAGGAGAGCTAGCTGTATTTCAAGGAATCCCTGTTGAGGTTACAGGGACAAACCATCCCGATGAGTCGAAAGAATAGTAAATATGGCAGGCGACCAGCTTGGCTTAACGGTGAAATCCTAGAGGATCTTAAACATAAAAAAGAAGCTTACAAGAAGTGGAAGGTTGGACATATGACCAGGGAAGAGTATAAAAATATTGCTCGGGCATGTAGGAATGAAATCAGGAGGGCCAAATCGCACCTGGAGCTGCAGCTAGCAAGAGATGTCAAGAGTAACAAGAAGGGTTTCTTCAGGTATGTTGGCAACAAGAAGAAAGCCAAGGAAAGTGTGGGCCCCTTAATGAATGAGGGAGGCAACCTAGTGACAGAGGATGTGGAAAAAGCTAATGTACTCAATGCTTTTTTTGCCTCTGTCTTCACTAACAAGGTCAGCTCCCAGACTGCTGCGCTGGGCATCACAACATGGGGAGTAGATGGCCAGCCCTCTGTGGAGAAAGAGGTGGTTAGGGACTATTTAGAAAAGCTGGACGTGCACAAGTCCATGGGGCCGGACAAGTTGCATCCAAGAGTGCTAAAGGAATTGGCGGCTGTGATTGCAGAGCCATTGGCCATTATCTTTGAAAACTCGTGGCGAACAGGGAAAGTCCCGGTTGACTGGAAAAAGGCTAATGTAGTGCCCATCTTTTAAAAAGGGAAGAAGGAGGATCCTGGGAACTACAGGCCAGTCAGCCTCACTTCAGTCCCCGGAAAAATCATGGAGCAGGTCCTCAAAGAATCAATCCTGAAGCACTTACATGAGAGGAAAGTGATCAGGAACAGTCAGCATGGATTCACCAAGGGAAGGTCACGCCTGACTAATCTAATCGCCTTCTATGATGAGATTACTGGTTCTGTGGATGAAGGGAAAGCAGTGGATGTATTGTTTCTTGACTTTAGCAAAGCTTTTGACACGGTCTCCCACAGTATTCTTGTCAGCAAGTTAAGGAAGTATGGGCTAGATGAATGCACTATAAGGTGGGTAGAAAGTTGGCTAGATTGTCGGGCTCAACGGGTAGTGATCAATGGCTCCATGTCTAGTCGGCAGCTGGTGTCAAGTGGACTGCCCCAGGGGTCGGTCCTGGGGCCGGTTTTGTTCAGTATCTTCATAAATGATCTGGAAGATGGTGTGGATTGCACTCTCAGCAAATTTGCGGATGATACTAAACTAGGAGGAGTGGTAGATACGCTGGAGGGCAGGGATAGGATACAGAGGGACCTAGACAAATTGGAGGATTGGGCCAAAAGAAATCTGATGAGGTTCAATAAGGATAAGTGCAGGGTCCTGCACTTAGGACGGAAGAACCCAATGCACAGCTACAGACTAGGGACCGAATGGCTAGGCAGCAGTTCTGCGGAAAAGGACCTAGGGGTGACAGTGGACGAGAAGCTGGATATGAGTCAACAGTGTGCCCTTGTTGCCAAGAAGGCCAATGGCATTTTGGGATGTATAAGTAGGGGCATAGCCAGCAGATCGAGGGACATGATCGATCCCCTCTATTCGACATTATCTGGAGTACTGTGTCCAATTTTGGGCCCCACACTACAAGAAGGATGTGGATAAATTGGAGAGAGTCCAGCGAAGGGCAACAGAAACGATTAGGGGACTGGAACACATGACTTATGAGGAGAGGCTGAGGGAACTGGGATTGTTTAGTCTGCAGAAGAGAAGAATGAGGGGAGATTTGATAGCTGCTTTCAATTACCTGAGAGGTGGTTCCAGAGAAGATGGTTCTAGACTATTCTCAGTGGTAGAAGAGGACAGGACAAGGAATTATGGTCTCAAGTTGCAGTGGGGGAGGTTTAGGTTAGATATTAGGAACAACTTTTTCACTAAGAGGGTGGTGAAACACTGGAATGCGTTACCTAGGGAGGTGGTAGAATCTCCTTCCTTAGAAGTTTTTAAGGTCAGGCTTGACAAAGCCCTGGCTGGGATGATTTAATTGGGTATGGGTCCTGCTTTGAGCAGGGGGTTGGACTAGATGACCTCCTGAGGTCCCTTCCAACCCTGATTTTCTATGATTCTATGATATCTGAGGCACTAGGGGCAGAGGTGGGGTGACAAAAGGAGACCCGTAACCTTGAAACGCCACATTGTGGGAGGAAGTTAGGAGGACTAGTTAAACTAGTGAAGCTGAAGTACTTGAGACTTCCTGTCCGCGCTGAATAGCAGCAACCATCATCAGTTCAACCTGACCACTGCTAATGGCGGTGTCCCAGATGCTCCATCCAGACACTAAAACTAATGCTAGAAAATTGAGAGACTGTAAGCACTCTAAGCCAGTGTTTGCTCAGAGCAAAGTAAAATGGGATCTTCCGACCTGACTAGGGCCTTCAGGCATGACTGTAATATGTTCAATAAAATGAACTATCATGTGTGGACACAAAGCATTGTACAGATATTACAAGATTGAGGTATTCCAATCAACAGTCATTTGCACTCTCTTCACTCAACTCATCTGAAGGGTGATAGCCACAGCAACACACAACCAAAACACAAGGGGTGAGTTGAGTGGGGTTGTAAGAGTGTGTGGAAAAAAGGGAAACATTTCAGAGCAAAACAATAATCCCTCTCGTTCATAGGGAAAACAAATGTGTTATCAGTTTTGTGCAACAAAGTATGCTGCTGAATGTGAACACAGGGCAATAACCAGCAAATGCCTTGCTAGCACAGAGTCTGATCTTTTGTCTTCACAAATTTCAAAAAGATTTCTTCGGCAATCACCAGTGATTTAAGATCTCATATGGATGTAGATTAATTAAATTATATTAGAGTTTAGCACCCTGAAGCAAATAAGTAACCGGTTTAGAATACTAAAACTAAATCTCTTTATTAAATTTTAGTTTTTCAATATTATTGTTGGGATCACCAAGGGAGATTTGGTTTATCATTTTATTGGACTCAAAAGTACACCAAGACATTAAAGATATTAAGAAATCTTGTAGAATTGATTTAAAAATCTTTCTGTAAAGCAGAAAATTTCTACATTATTTATGTTAATGGATTAAATAATTCTTTACCCCGAACAGATCCAAAAACTTGTATTCAATGGTACATATGTTTTTCTTTTTTGGTCTGGACTAAGGGTTTAAAGAAAGAACTTAATGATATCCCCTCTTCCATCTTGTCTCTCACAAAGACAACAGCATTTGCCAAAAGCTGCTGTCTGAAATAGTGGCAATAAGTCAAGATAATTACCTCTCTCTGGAATTGCCTAATTTTCATCAAAAACTTCCTACTAGTCAAAACCAGTGAGTCTTGCATTGTTCAGTAGAAATGTTCTACTTTTCCTTTCTGCTGGAAACGTTAACTTGTCTTTATAAAACAAAAAAATTCTTATAGAAGTGTTTGCTTAGTGAATTACAATGAAATAATACAAATATGCATGAGCCCAATTTATGAAGTTAAAAAGCCACTGAATCAGGCACCAAGTCAAGTCAGAACATAGCATTTGCAACTGCACTGGAAGCCAGTTTTACCACCCCACATAAATAATTTCTATTTTAAGTAAATAAAATAGTGGTTGATCACCTCATTTCTCAGTGCCGAAGATAAATCTAATTTGATGCAAGTCAACAGCAAAGTACCATGCAATATAAATTAAACTGAACATATAAAAACCTCTTTTCACATTCTGAGTTTTCTAGCACAGGTTATAATAAACAACGTGCATAAAAAAGTCTATGAAAAGAGACAACAAAGTATGACTAGAATAAAATATAAGTTGTGTAAAAGTAAATACATGCATTTACTTTGTAGGTAGAAGTGTTAGCTGAACCTCCTAAATCAAGTGCAGTTCTGGGGGTATTTCCTCATTGATTTTATTAGAATAAAAGACAGGATATTTTCATTTAATAATAAGCTCCAAAAGAAAAATTCAGGTTATTTATTTTTATTAGGCATGAAAGGTTAAGTTTTTAACTAACCCATAAATTACCACTTTTTCATTTTCTATACCAGTCTAAACCCCAGGTTTAACTGTAACTAATTGCTGCAGAGTGGGACAAAAGTTTTCAAGAATATCCTGTAACTGCTCTTCATCTTGAACTTAGTAAAAATTAATTGCATATTAGGAAAGGAAAAATAGTTTATAGCCAGAGAATTTCTTAGGAGTAGTTTTGTTAGTTTCTCTAAACCCATTCTTTACTACAGTTCTTCAGAGCAGTATGGATTATTAGCCTGTAATAAGTACTCATATATACCCATACTATGGCTATTCCAATATCAATGGCTACATTACTGCAGGAGAAGGAACATTGGTGAAATCCTGGGTCCACAAATTTTGGCACTGACTTCAATAGGGTCAGAATTTCACCTCTGGTCCCTATAGCACTTTGTGGCTCATGGCTTTCTAGTGAATGTACCAGTAATTTAGGAATGCAAAATAATTCCACTGAAATATGCCTCCACCAAAGCCCAACTGTCTAGTTTTCAGTCAAATATATATCTATCTATATCTATATCCATCCATCCTAAGCTGAAGTCATATATATATATATATATATATATATATATATATATATATATATATCCATCCTAAGCTGAAGCTTCCGATTTTTCCACGAGATGGCAACTACGTTTAAAAAGCACTCAATAATAAAACATTTTCATATCATGCACCATTTGCCTAAATCCACATGAAAATGCAGAAGCAACTCTAAATCAAATACATTACAAAACAGTCTTTAAAACAATTTATGGGATAACACTGATCTTCCCTGTAGAGTGTCTGATTAGGGGGGTTGGGGAGAAAAGCTGAGAAGAGAAAAATTTTCATACTAAAGGAAAATTCAAAAAAGAGTAAACTTTATTAAAAAAGAATTGCTTGATTTGACTGCATTTTTCTGTTTCCTCCACTATTACCATTTCTTTGTTTTTAAATAAAACCTCTCAATCCAGCATATCTTTCTTATTAATCCAGCAATGATGTCACAGCTTTGTAATTATGTATTCACTTGGTTGTTGAGAGAAGTATTGTGATGTAATTCTTATGATTTCACCATAATATCAAAAAGGAGGCATACTTTGTACAAGGAGTACACACCACTCTAAACAAAATAGTTTTGATAACGTACTAAAACAAACTGAGAATAGCAATATATATTTTAGAATGACCTATCTGAAAATTTTGCCTAGTATGAAAGTCCTTCCTTGAATAAAAAAATAAAGTAGACTATAAAAAGAAAAGGAGGACTTGTGGCACCTTAGAGACTAACAAATTTATTTGAGCAAAAGCTTTTTGTGAGCTACAGCTCACTTCATCGGATGCATTCAGTGGAAAATACAGTGGGGAGATTTATATACACAGAGAACATGAAACAATGGGTGTTACCTTACACACACTAACAAGAGTGATCAGGTAAGGTGAGCTATCAGCAGGAGAGCGTTCTTACAACTACAATACCCACCTGCTGAAGTGAAGAAACAAATTAACAGAGCCAGAAGAGTACCCAGAAGTTACCTACTACAGGACAGGCCCAACAAAGAAAATAACAGAACGCCACTAGCCATCACCTTCAGCCCCCAACTAAAACCTCTCCAACGCATCATCAAGGATCTACAACCCATCACTCTCACAGATCTTGGGAGACAGGCCAGTCCTTGCCTACAGACAGCCCCCAAACCTAAAGCAAATTACTCACCAGCAACCACACAACAGAACCACTAACCCAGGAACCTATCCTTGCAACAAAGCCCGTTGCCAACTGTGTCCACATGTCTATTCAGAGGCCATCATCATATCGCCTAACCACATCAGCCACACTATCGTTCACCTGCACATCTACCAATGCGATATATGCCATCATGTGCCAGCAATGCCCCCCTGCCATGTACATTGGTCAAACTGGACAGTCTCTACGTAAAAGAATAAATGGACACAAATCAGATGTCAAGAATTATAACATTCAAAAACCAGTTGGAGAACACTTCAATCTCCCTGGTCACTCAATTACAGACCTAAAAGTGGCAATTCTTCAACAAAAAAAACTTCAAAAACAGACTCTAATGAAAGACTGCTGAATTGGAATTCATTTGTAAACTGGATACAATTAACTTAGGCTTGAATGAAGACTGGGAGTGGATGTGTCATTACACAAAGTAAAACTATTTTCCCATGTTTATCTCCCCCCCGCCGTTCCTTAGACGTTCTTGTCAACTGCTCGAAATGGCCCACCTTGATTATCACTATGAAAGGTTTTTTCCCCCCCGCTCTCCTGCTGATAATAGCTCACCTTACCTGATCACTCTTGTTACAGTGTATATGGTAACACCCATTGTTTCATGTTCTCTGTGTATATAAATCTCCCCATTGTATTTTCCACTGAATGCATCCTATGAAGTGAGTTTACAAAAGCTTATGCTCAAATAAATTTGTTAGTCTCTAAGGTGCCACAAGTCTTCCTTTTCTTTTTGCAGATACAGACTAACACGGCTGCTACTCTGAAACCTAAAGTAGACTATGTAGCAAATTTGGGGGGTTTTTACATAAAAAACTTTAATGGAATATCATACTATTTTCTCTGTGGATATAATCCCAGAAATCAACAGAATCCGAACTACCTCCCCAGAGTCGTGTTTTCTTCAAAGCTTCTCCTTCAACCTCCAGACTGCTACACATGGCCAATTTCTCAAGAAATGGCAGACTGAATTGGTTCTTGATTAAGTGTAGTCTGGAAAGAAACTTTGGGGATGTGTCTAGGACAGTTTTATTTATGCAAAATAATTTAGGGTACAGAGTGAGATGGAAATGCTTGAATGTGTATTGCATTCACCTATTAAATATCTTTTTTTTAAAAATGATTAAGGACCAATTCTTTTCTTTAAAAAAAAACAAAAAAAAAAACCTGATTCACTCCTTTAAATAGCCTCACAGACAAGGCAAGAATGTTACATAAAATTACAGCAAGTAGTGATCTTATTTTAACTCAGCTGAGTCAAGTTTAGTGAAAGAACTCCAACAAATAATTCTCAGACACGAATATAATATTGGCCATACTGGGTCAGACCAGTGGCCCACCCAGCCTCATATCGTGTCCTCCGACAGTGGCCAATGCCAGATGCGTCAGAGGGAATGAACAGAACAAGATAATTATTGAGTGATATATCCCCTCTCATGTCCCAGCATGTGGCAGTCAAAGGCTTAGGGGCACCCAGAAAGTGGGGATGAATCCCTGACCATAGTGGCTAATAGCCATTGATGGACCTATCCTTCATGAACTTATCTTTTTTTTTTTTTAAATCCAGTTATGCTTTTGGCCTTCACGACATCCCTTGGCAATGAGTTCCACAGGTTGACTGTGCATTGCGTGAAGAAGTACTTCTTTTTGTTTGTTTTAAACCTGTCGCCTATTGATTTCATTTGGAGACCCCTGCTTCTTGGGTTACGTGAAGGGTTAAGTAACATTCACTTTCTCCATACCTTTGATGATATTATAGGCCTCTACCATATCCCCCCAAATCGTTTCTTTTGCAAACTGAACAGCCCCAGTCTTTTTACTCTCCTCCTCCTTATGGAAGTTACTCCACACCCCTAATCATTTTTATTGCCCTTCTCTCTGTACCTTTTTCCTTTTTTTTTTTTTAAAGATTGAGTGACCAAAACTGCACACAGTATTCAAGGTGTGGGCATAAGGCCATTGCGGAGAAACTAAATGAATTCTCTGCATCTGCCTTCATGGCTGAGGAAGTGAGAGAGATTTCCAAAGCTGAGCCATTCTTTTTAGGCGATAAATCTGAGGCACTGTCCCAGATTGAGGTGTTATTAGAGATGGTTTTGAACAGGGTCCCTCACAAAAGGCTCTTAAGCAAAGTAAGCTGCCATGGGATAAGAGGGAAGGTCCTCTCATGGATTGGTAACTGGTTAAAAGATAGGGAAAAAAGGCTAGGAATAAATGGTCAGTTTACAGAATGGAGAGAGGTAAATAGCGGTGTCCCCCAGGGGTCTGTACTGGGTCCAGTCCTATTCAACATATCCATAAATAATCTGGAAAAAGGGATAAACAGTGAGGTGGCAAAATGTGCAAATGATACAAAACTACTCAAGATAGCGAAGTCCCAAACAGATGGCGAAGAGCTACAAAGGATCTCTCAAACTGCGCAACAAAATGGCATATTGCATTTATCCACATTGAATTTAAAGTAAAGGACATTGGAACACATAATTCCAACTATACATATAAAATGATGGGGCCTAAATTAGCTGTTCGCACTCAAGAAAGATTTTGGAGTCACTGGTCTGGTCTACACTATGCAGCTTTTAGTGACAAGGCTGTGTCGACACAGCCTTGTCACTAGAAGTCAGCATGTGTAAATGCTCTCTGTTGGTATTTTGTCAGCACTTTTGCCAACAAAATACTTCCAGCCCCACAAGCGACTTTAGCTTGGTCAGCAGGAGCGCGCTTCACACTGCCACTTGCATCGGCAAAACTTTTGTCTTTCGCAGGGGGGCTTTTTTAAGTACCTGTGAAAGACAAAAGTTTTGTCAACGTCGTCACAGTGTAGACAAGCCCATTCTGGATAGTTCTCTGAAAACACTGACTCAATATGCAGCAGCAGTCAAAAAATGAACAGAATGTTTGGAATCATTAAGAAAGGGATAGATAATAAGACACAAAATATCGTATTGCCTATATATAAATCCATGGTATGCCCATATCTTGAATACTGTGCGTAGATGCGGTCGCCCCATCTCAAAAAATATATATTGGAATTGGAAAAGGTTCAGAAAAGGACAACAAAATCATTAGGGGTATGGAACAGCTTCCATTTGAGGAGAGATTAATAAGATTTGGACTTTTCAGCTTGGAAAAGAGACGACTGGGGGGAGGATATGATAGGTCTATAAAATCATGACTGGTGTGGAAAAAGTACATAAGGAAATGTTATTTACTCCTTCTCATAACACAAGAACTAGGGGTCACCAAATGAAATTAATAGGCAGCTGGTTTAAAACAAACAAAAGGAATTTTTTTCCCCACACAACACACAGACAACCTGTGGAATTTCTTCCCATAGGATGTTGTGAAGGCCAAGGCCGTGGCCACAGCAGGGTTAAAAAAAGGACTAGCTAAGTTCATTGAGGATAGGCAACTAGCCATGATGGGCAGGTATGGTGTCCCTCGCCTCTGTTTGCCTGAAGCTGGGAATGGATCACTTGATGATTACCTGTTCTGTTAATTCCCCCTTGGGCACCTGGCATTGGACACTGTTGGAAGACAGGATACTGTGAGAGATGGACCTTTGGTCTGACACAGTATGGCCATTATCGTCTTATACCATGTCCTTGTATAGGGCATTATGTCATTATAATATTTACTGTCTTATTATCTATCCCTTTCCTAATGGTTCCTAATATGGTTAGATTTTTTTTTTTGACTGCAGCTGAACACTGAGTGGATGTTTTCAGGGAATTATCCACAATGACACCAAGATCTCGATCTTGAATGACAACAGCTAATTTAGACCCCATCATTATGTATATACATTTAAAATTTGTTTTCCAATGTGCATTACTTTGCATATATCAACATGTTCTATATATTTTAGATTGCATGTAATAGATGGTTAAAGCAATGATAAATCTTACAATTAAAAATAATCTTTTAAGTCAGTGATATGTCATCAGTTTTTAGAAAAAAAAGTCCACTTTTCCAAATGACTAGCATATTTGAAAGTAGACTGTTTCTACAATTAACATTCCCTTGGTAAATATTCTGACTCACAGTAATTTCATAATAGTATTAAAATTATATTCTTATACAATAACATTCTTCTAAGGCACTTTTATCTATATAACATACATAGGAATATTTAATCTACATGTGGCTGACAGGTTCATTTTGTGGATTCCCATCACAGTATTAAAGAAAAAAGATGAACATTGGCCCTGAACACAGAAGCATAATTTGAGGGAATTTAGTTTAGTGATGTAATCATAAACTGGTGACAATTGATAATATTCATTTCAAACCATTTCCAGTATAAATTATGTTATGTGGAATTAAGAATAAAGTTATTTCCCATTATTATTTAATTACAGTGTGCTCACTCTCTCCTGTGTAGCACTAAGACATGGCCCCTGCTGTGAAATATCCCAGAATGCATTTATGTTTTAATATTCCAGCCAAATAATTCTCTCCCCCAACTGTAGTTTAGCACTGAAACATTAGTATTCTTGCCATGAATACAATAATGAATTGTGGGGTTTGTCAATGTCTTCACCATTTCCTTTACTTTCTTTAAACCTGAAAAAGCCTGTGTAAATTAAAAATTCAAAACTACAAAGACTAAACAGGAGACTGACACAATATATCTAGCTATCAGCAGCAAATCTGTCAAGAAATTTGGAAGGTGGGTCACCTTTAGAATAATCTTACAGTACAAGTGTTATATGCTTTTATAAAAGGATTATTTTTCAAATTCACAAAACCATTCTAAAATAACTAGACAATCAGAAACTAGACAATCAGTTCACAGATTAAACAAAACTTGATATAAATACAAAGTACTTTGAGTCTCAAGATATAACATCTCCTATAACACTACATTGTGTTTCCTTTAGAGAAATAAGTATGACAGCTTAAGTACCTTAAAACTTCTACATAATATCACTCCAGACTGAAATTTGAATTACAATACTCATTACTCAGGAGATATTTAAAAATTAAGAAAACATCTTGTTTTTTTTATCATCTCAGAGAAGCGAGAGGAGCACAGAAATTCGTAATTTCAGAACATGTTTTCCTTTGACACTCTCAAAAATGGATATTTGTAAGTCATTACTCCAAAGTGCATTATATGGTGTCTACCAAGACTTTGTAAAAATAACATAGAAAAGCAAGTTTTCTGTATGTGCAATAACTGCTTTCAGTGTCATAATCATACATAGCAGCCACACGGATCCAGCACAAGAGCTACATAAGTCCCTGTGGCAAAGCTCCACAGACAGAGAAGTGTATAACTGAACATGCTATCAAAGACTGAATTAAAACTTTTATCGAAAAAAATAGTTGAAACTTTCCCAAAATTATATAAAAAGAAAGCTCAAGAGAATCAATCATCTTGCATTACAATGCAAACAAATATAAAGATTCAAACTTGGGGCGGACCTGTCATTTTACTGAACTTAGGAAATGCACGTTTACAAGAGGAGTGTATTTAGTTACTATACAATCAAACGGCTTGTCTACACTTACATTTTATAGTGCTCTAACTTGCTGGCTCAGGGGTGTGAAAAATCAAGCCCGAGCGCAGCAAGTCTGAGTGCTTTAAAGTGCTAGTGTGGACAGGCTCCGCGTGCTGGCAGCCATGCTCCCAGCGCTCTGAGCTAATCCCCTCGTGGAGGTGGATTACAAGGAGTGCTGGGAGAGCTCTCTCCCAGCACTCACACACGACCACACTCGCACTTCAAAGCGCTGCCGTGGGAGCGCTCTTGCGGCTGCACTTTGAAGTTTCCAATGTAGCCAGGCCCTAAGGTATGAAACAAAGTAAAACAAGTGTCACTTCAAACTAAGATCTTCTACGGGGGGGTGTATTTCATGAACATTAACTACATCTTCTAAAAATCTGATTTTGTTGTCCTTCACAACTGCGCAACAAGATAATGCAAATAAGCTGTATTTTCTGTGTGGTAAAAGATAACTATGTGCGTATTTAGTATCTTCCAGTCTTCTGTTGTTCTCCAAGGAAACTTCAAAGTCAACCTTGATTAAAGCAAAAAGAGAACTGAGTAGAGCTAACGTGCAGACACGGAAGCACATACACCTCACTGATTCTCTAACTAAAGCCTGGCACTTTATATCGGCATGCAATACTTTTACATTCATTCTTGTACAACACTTACATTCTGATCTGGTATCATTTTACATCTACTATGCACAAATATAAAATGCCTACACACAAAGCAAGAGGCAGAGAAGAAACCCAAAAATCTAAATTAATGCAAATTAGAACACTTCTAAGGCAAATGCAACCAGTACGTGAAACAACAACAAACAACAAAATAATGAAGAGCATCTGATGTGCTACAAATACTAAAGGCACTAAATCACTACCGTACACAGAGCTATGGAAAGATAAAAATATTACTCCTTCCAAATTCTCAGATATTAAAAACTTTCAAAAAGTAATTGCTCAGTGTAATAAATTACCACAAGCAGCAATATTGTGGATTCTGCTAAAATGGTGAGTATCGAGAACAGATCAGATAGTTTAGAAAGCAATGTCAGATTTATTGGGAAAAAATTGTTTCTCAGGAAAAAAGTCAATTTTTATCTGGTCAATTAATAGCTTTGATTTACTCTTCATATGCAAAGTAAAGCAGCACATAAATTCATTAGTAGCAGAAAAGGAAAAATGACAAAAAGCAAAGTAAGAAATATACTGCTGACAAACTCTTTTGTGGTATTTCACAAGACTCATTGGGTCAGAGTGAACATCACTGCTTCATTAAGTTGCTTAAAGAGCTTTATGGTTCAGGTCAACATTCTGGCATGGTATCAAAAAGGAAACTAATTGTTCTACCAATAGAAGCACAAGAGTATTTGGTGAATACTTGGTAATGTAAATTACCAGGGGAGGAGGGGAGAGGCAAGGTCTATAAATGCCCTTTCATCAACTAGAAACAATACTAACTTTGCACCACCTGTAAAATACACAGCTATTTCTGACCTAACAAAGTAACCAGTTTTAGCTCCATCACAATCCACAAAACTTCAGCTGAACCCTGACGTTTTTCAGAGTAAAAGTTCCCTAGGCAACTATGTTCCTGTTGCTGGGCATGTGCACTACTGCCTCCCAACAGGCTAAGCCACAGAGCAATTCACAAATCAGGGGAAGACAGGTGTTTGGCTGCCTAAGTTATGTGCAGGGCCCAATCCAGTAGGGGTGATCCGAGGCTGCCTGCTGGATCAGGTCCCATGCAAAATGATGATGGTGGTGGCGGCGACAGAGGTGGTGGCGGCGACAGAGGTGGTGGCGGCAGTGGCAGCCACCTTATAACTTTTGGTTCAGTGGTTACGGTGAGGAGCTTGGCTATTTGGGAGGGCCTTGGAGTAGAGCCGTTACTCCTCCAGATCGAGAGGAGCCAGTTGAGATGGTTCCGGCACCAGATAAGGATGCCCACTGGGAGGCTTCCGTCAGAACTCTACCATGCATATCCCACTGGGCGGAGGCCCGAAGGCCAACCCAGGATACACTGGAGGGATTTTATAAACGCTGGGGAATCCCCCAGGAGGAGATGGAGCCTGTTGCGGAAGAAAAGGAGGACTGGTCCTCCCTACTCTCCATGCTGCCGCTGCCACCGCCACCCTCACCAGGAAAAGCGTCATAAAGGAAAAAGAAAGTTCGAGAACTTGTCTGGGATGTGGGAGACCCCAATATTATGCTGAACTACTTCCTCATCAACATATCAGACCAGAAACTAGCCCCACGTTTGTCTTCAACTTCCTGCTAGAAAGGAGGATAGTTTTGTGGTCAAGGCACCAGACAAATGTAAGAGATCCTGGTTATACTCCTAGAATTACTACAGACTTCCTCGGTGACTGTGGGGAAAGTCAGTAATCTCTTTGCTCCAGATCCCCATTTGTAAAGTAGGGATCATAGTTCCTGATATCATAAAGGTATTGTGATTACTACACTGAAGCTTTCTGAGGTGCTCATATATTATGCTATTGAGTCCCTTAGAGGAGCTTATAAATAACCCATTTCACTATAAATTCTAAATATATTTTAAAAAAAGTGATACAATATTTGTTCTCTTTTTAAACATTGCTCACTGTAACTGGTATGTCATTAACTAGTGGGAAGAATTGACATTAAACAGTTAATAGCTATCTTCTGAGTCAAAAGCCCTACTAAGATTAATTAAAGGGGATGGAATAATTTATATATTTGGGAGAAGGTCTATTTTAAATGCTAGAGAGCAGCAAACTATACATACAAATGTATGTATAAATCCACAAATCATTAGTTTTAAGTTTGAGTATGGACTGCTAGTCAGAACACCTGCTAGCCAACTGTGTTAAGATGCATAAAAGAGTACACTTGAACACAGTATAAAAGTCATAATTGGTATACTTCAGTTCAATTAAAATTAGCCTAAAAAAACCCCAAAAAACAAATATGGAATACACTATACAAAATGGTCAAAATGACAACTGCTACACATCTCATTCTTTTCATGTGATTTTTACATTTTTATTATATGTATCAACTGTGTCCAACTGTCCCTACACCTATCCATTATTAGTTGTGTAGGTTCCTGTAGGTGTGTCAGTAGAAATTTGACTTGAGGAGGGATCTGAATAAGGAAATCGGCAGTGGTCTTGAAGAACAGCTCATGCACAGGGCCAACATGGAAGAAAGCCAGAAGATGGCAATTTTGACAGAGTAGAGGACAATGCTAAGAGATGAGTCGATGAGCAGGAAAAGAAAATCTAGGAGCCTTATTGGCAGGGGCAGAAATGTTATTAAATTCACATGTGGTAGAGGAGAGGGATTCAATTGAGGGAATCAAAACGGGAGGGAGGTGACATGGTCACTTCAGTGAGCAAGCTGCATTTGGTATGTACTGGAGGAAGGCACTCTTCTCAATTCTTTTGCCATTCCCTGTCTCCGCCCCCTTCTACCATGCTGCCCCAATGGCTAGAACAAATTTCTCTGTTTTCATCAATACCAAGCACCTTCTGGCTCTCTTTCTCCGAAGTCCCTACTTTAAAAATCACACTTCAAGCAATTTTTCCTACCTTGTCAACAATTCCTTTATTCCTATTATCTCAACTGTTGACAAAAATCTATTTGTCTTGACTGACTTATCTTAAAACTCTAGAACTGGGGATATGTATTTCTGTAATATGCCAACCCTTATACAGTGCTGTATAATGGATGTTTTGTTAACCCTTTCATTAAGGAGAGTATGCCAGTTCTGTCCCTATTAGGCTACAGACATTCTCCTTCACTATCATTGCATATACTGTTTACAACCTGGTCTACTATAAACCAGAGATGCTAGTGAACTAGCAGAAAGGTACCTGAGAATATTGCAGGACTAATTCCTGCTCCTGCTATTTATGATTGCCCACAATTAGGAGAACTGTCCTCTGCTTGAGAAATTTAAATTACAGTTCTTTTCATTGCCAATTAGTTCTCAGTCACCTGGCATTGGAGTCCCAAGGCATAATTTTTTATTTACATCTGGATAAGGGAATAAACCATTTCTCCCAGAACAGGACCTTGCCAAACTAATTCATGCCTTTGTGCTTTCTAAGTTGGCTCTAAAGGGGGTTACCCCTTCAAGACCACTTTGAGTACAGAATACAACTGGCTGTTTATTTGACAGCATTAGTCACAGGAAGCATAAGAACAGCCATAATGGGTCAGACCAAAGGTCCATCTAGCCCAGTATCCTGTCTTCCAATAGTGGCCAATGCCAGGTGCCCCAGGGGGAATGAACAGAACAGGTAATCATCAAGTGATCCATCCCGTCACCCATTCCCAGCTTCTGGCAAACAGAGGCTAGGAACACCATCCCTGCCCTTGTGCGGATTGCACAAGTTCTTAGACAACCACTGCAATGGCTTCCTATTAAATTGTATCCAGAAAGAAGAAAGTAAGAGGTTTGACTAATCTATAAAAGTCCTATGTGGCTTGGGTCCCAACTTAATGGGAGACTACCTGTCTTCCAGGCATCACTAAGATAGATGAGATCAGCCAGGGCACACTTAGTGAGGATCAATCCTGGAATTTGCTGCGTTCACTGGTCTGACAGAGTTTGACAACTTTTAGGGAACAGTGCCAGGCCTGTTTCCATTCCTTGGCTTTTCCCAGAAGAGTGTGGGATGTTCATTTTAGTTTTGTGATGCTTTGGGGGGTAAGGAGATAGACAAAGAGAGGGAAGGAGAAGACATAACATGCCACGACTTTTCATATATGTTATATATTATATATGCACAGGTACTATTGGATGTACTTTAAAAGAAGACATCAATCCATTAAAAATATTTAAAAATATCCAATATATTTTTTTCTAATTGCCTGGTATTTTTGCATTGTACTTAAGTTGTTTAACAGTTCCTCAGAAACATAGTGCTAATTTTTAATATTTAAAATTATTCTAGTAATGAATTATTCTCACATGTATGGCTTAGAGTAATCTGACTGAAAGTTTCACTTTGTACAGTTAGTGTGTTAGAAAAACGGTTTTCTCTGAAAAATGCACACAAAGAATGCTAAATATAATTAACAGAGAGTTTAAAAAAAATTTTCAAGAGATTCTAGTTTTATTTTTTGTCGTCTCTCTTATTAACGTTTCTGTTGAAATGCAAGTTTTTGCTTTTTGACTAAAAACCAAACTGCAAAGAGAAATCATATAGTTAGGGTTGGAAGGATCAGAATTTTATTGGTAAACATTGATTTCACCATACATACACAAACTGATGAAAAATATTTCCATCTATCATAATCAAAGTTTACAGATGGGTAAAAAGAAAAATTCTGCTTGAGAACTTAATTTTATTTAAGGATATTTATTTTGTGCATTTTGACATACGATGTTGACATGTGTGTTTTAACTGTTATAAATCATGAACTTTTTGAATTAAATAAATTGTCTGACCCCTCCATAATTTCTTACAGTGGTGAAAATTGAAATTTATTTTTAAACATCTTTTCTGGTTTTAATCAACTACCATCCAGCAAAATGATAAAAAAATAAAAACTGAATTCTGTCAAGTCTATAGAATTAGACAGAGAACTAATGAAAGAAAAAAATATAAATAAAAAAAAGAACTCTGATGGGAAAATGAAACATTATCTGTTGACCATGAAATAGCATCAAAGATAATAAAAATAAAAAACAATTTGTTTGCACACAAAGTAGAAAAGGTGCAATTCTCAAAGTTGAACTGAGATATGCCTATGAATTTTTGTTTGTAATGGTGTAATTGTCCACATATTTTTCAACAAAGCAGCAAGATGAGAAATTTGTATTTTTTTTTAATATAGGCTGTTATATATAATTAAATACAACTCTATATTATAATGTTCGGATACAAGGTAGTCTTTTCTTACAAAAAACTGTATAGGACAATAAATTCTTCATAAATCAGGAATAATTTATTGCTTTAAATAGGTTTCAGAGTAGCAGCCGTGTTAGTCTGTATCCGCAAAAAGAAAAGGAAGACTTGTGGCACCTTAGAGACTAACAAATTTATTTGAGCATAAGCTTTCGTGAGCTACAGCTCACTTCATTGGATGCATGCAGTGGAAAATACAGTGGGGAGATTTATATACACAGAGAACATGAAACAATGGGTGTTACCATACACACTGTAACAAGAGTGATCAGGTAAGGTGAGCTATTACCAGCAGGAGAGCCGGGGGGGGGGGAGGGAGGAGGACCTTTCATAGTGATAATCAAGGTGGGCCATTTCGAGCAGTTGACAAGAACGTCTAAGGAACAGCGGGGGGGAGATAAACATGGGAAAATAGTTTTACTTTGTGTAATGACACATCCACTCCCAGTCTTCATTCAAGCCTAAGTTAATTGTATCCAGTTTGCAAATGAATTCCAATTCAGCAGTCTCTCATTGGAGTCTGTTTTTGAAGTTTTTTTGTTGAAGAATTGCCACTTTTAGGTCTGTAATTGAGTGACCAGGGAGATTGAAGTGTTCTCCGACTGGTTTTTGAATGTTATAATTCTTGACGTCTGATTTGTGTCCATTTATTCTTTTACATAGAGACTATCCAGTTTGACCAATGTACATGGCAGAGGGGCATTGCTCGCACATGATGGCATATATCGCATTGGTAGATGTGCAGGTGAAGGAGTCTCTCATAGTGTGGCTGATGTGATAGGTTTAGGTTGTGATAGGTTTAGGTTCAGGATAGGTTGTAGATCCTTGATGATGCGTTGGAGCCAAAGTTCGCCAACCCCTGAATTATAGGGTCGGTTTATGAATGGGTCATAAAAATTTTCCATTTTTACATATTCATCGGGGGAGGGGGTCGGCTTATAAACTAACTGGCTTATGATAGAGTATATAGGGTACTTATTTTGGATGAAGCAATACAGAATCATCCTTATTCTCAAGAAAAGCGGCACTACCCTAATATCTTGCAGGATTTGAGACATCCTTACAGTGTTGTATAGAGCCCAAGGTTGCTCAGGTGGGAAAGCCACTATTCTGGTTACTCAGGAATTTTTTTTAGAATTATGATCATTATTATTATGTTTTAGTTGGGGGCTGAAGGCGATGGCTAGTGGCGTTCTGTTATTTTCTTTGTTGGGCCTGTCCTGTGGTAGGTGACTTCTGGCTCTGTCAATTTGTTTCTTCACTTCAGCAGGTGGGTATTGTAGTTGTAAGAATGCTTGATAGAGATCTTGTGGGTGTCTGTCTGAGGGGTTGGAGCAAATGCGGTTGTATCGTAGAGCTTGGCTGTAGACAATGGATCGTGTGGTGTGGTAATAGCTCACCTTACCTGATCACTCTTGTTAGTGTGTGTAAGGTAACACCCATTGTTTCATGTTCTCTGTGTATATAAATCTCCCCACTGTATTTTCCACTGCATGCATCCGATGAAGTGAGCTGTAGCTCATGAAAGCTTATGCTCAAATAAATTTGTTAGTCTCCAAGGTGCCACAAGTACTCCTTTTCTTTTTGCTTTAAATAGTCTGTTTCCAGCCACATGAACTCTGACAAGTCTTGGAACAAGAAAGCTACTTACATAAGATTTTCGTTTCAGGAAAAAAAGTAAATCTGGATTGTATTGCCGTTTAAGTGTTTGTCTCATTAATATTTCTGGCAGCACTACACTGATCTAAACAAGACTTTACCTTCACCTACAGAATGAACAACTCTGAGACAAACTGCAAAGTGTTAGCCAGAGTTTTGCATTCCAGAGATTAAACTCACTGTTACCATAACTGAAAAACAAGTCTACCACCAGTGAATTTTCTGTAACCTCATTACACCAGTGTAATAGGAGAAGCAATCCATCAGTCATTAAATGTAGACTGAAGCTAATCACAGCTCAAAACTTCATGTATCACTTCCTCCTACTCACAATAGCTTCCAGTAGTGCCCTTTCCACATCTGAAAAAATATCTGTTAGCTTACAGCTGTTAATCCTACAAATTCAACAGGACCCTGCATCCTACAATACATACCTGGGAGAGCATTTATACTGATATCTATAACCAAAGCCCAGAAAATACTTAACACATAGGAAATGTGTTATTCTGTAACTGAGTAGCAAGTAATACAGACTGGGTTTCTGACTAGTTGTTGCTCTCTCTCTATATGTGGTATGGAGTAGGGGAAAAAGAGGCTACAGAGACAGCTGCTAAGATAGGAAAGGGAAAAAAGTGTTGAATGATGAATAGGGCATGAATTCAACTACCTATTTTCCTTATAAAGATATGCACTGGTTTAATGAATCATCATAATGCACTCTCTTGCCAATGTCTCCAGGCCAATGTTGCAATGCCCAGTGGCTGGAAAGCATTAACAGATCACCAGGTGAACAATTTGTGATACTGCTCTGAGGTTTCTCATATCTCAGTCCAAAATGAGCCCACAAACTTCATAGTGAGCAATTTTCTTTCCATGGCATAAAATTTCTGTAACTTCATATACCACCGTAATGTAAAAAGGTGTTTGCACATTACTAGTGCAAGTCAAAATGCCTCGGGATTTGGCCGATTCTGTCAAACCGTAGTAATAAAACATGCAACTTTTGAGTTCTGTATTTATCTGTTCTGTGCAGACAGAGAGTTCATTGCATACTTAGAGACCGTGACAAGCTCCCTTTCAACTTTAAGGTGTCACAGAAATTTGAAAAGTCTCATTTCTCAGTGTAGATAAAGTGTTGGGGGGATGGACATGAAGGCAGCACAGACAAGTCTTAGTGGAAAAGTAAATATGCATCAAATGTGAAAACCCCTGCAGTTCAGTCACTTGTCTGGGAAAAGAAATAGCTACTAGGAAAGTTCCTTGTGGAACAGAATTCTAAACAAAAAATTAAAAGGCAAAAATTCACAAAGCTTCCTAAGAACCAGGATGAGACTAAAGGAGCAACTGAGGATTTAGCTTGGTCTAATTTAGGAGACTGCTTTCAAGAATGCAGAAACACCTACCCACTTAGTAGTATAGCCCAGAGTGAGCGAGTCAATCTTGTACTCTGGAAGGAGCTGGGAACCAGAGCATCATAATTCTAAAAAGAATTCCTGAGTAACCAGAATAGTGGCTTTTCCACCTGAGCAACCTTGGGCTCTATACAACACTGTAAGGATGTCTCAAATCCTGCAAGACATTAGGGTAGTGCCGCTTTTCTTGAGAATAAGGATGATTCTGTATTGCTTCATCCAAAATAAGTACCCTATATATTCTATCATAAGCCAGTTAGTTTATAAGCCGACCCCCTCCCCCGATGAATATGTAAAAATGGAAAATTTTTATGACCCATTCATAAACCGACCCTATAATTCAGGGGTTGGCGAACTTTGGCTCCCAGGCCATCAGGATAAGCCACTGGTGGGCTCAGACAGTTTGTTTACCTTGAGCATCCGCAGGCACAGTGGATTTGATTTCAATCAAATTGATTTAAATCATGATTTTCAATCACTAGTCAGGAAGACTATTTAAAAAAAATCATTGATTTTTATCCACCCTGATCTACCAGAAAGACAAAGTGATGCTACAAAAAGAATGCATAAATTCCTATTTTCACAATGCCTCATGTTACTGAATTCTGCAGAGAGATTATCTCTTAGAGTTGTCATACTGGACCACTCTCTATGACAGCCTGCAAGCGCACACTTAAATAGGATGTACATTGATAAGATAAAGACCCAGGACATTGTGTTGCTGTTGTAACTGTGATAAAACCTTTATCCAATGTTATATTGCCTCAGCACCACAATTAGCAAAATTACTCTCTAGGCTATCGTACAATGCCATATTTGCAGTTAAGCAAAGGTAATCTAATCTAACCCTCTGCCAAGATGCAGGATTTGTTGTGTCTAAAACATTCAAGGCAGATTCTTCTGTGGGGGAAACCCAAAACATTAGATACTTCTTTCCCAGTCAGGATAAGTGTGATGTTCAGGATAGTTAGTGGAAAAATATACTTGTTCATAAGAAACCTTAACTTTTAACTTTTTTTAAAAAAATCTTAGATCATTTAAAGATGAAAAAGTGTGTTTTTACCAGTCCAAAATATATTATTTGAAGCTTCTGGTTCCCAAACTGATTGGCTCGGGATACTGTCCAAGCTAGATTATCTGGACAAGTCAAAGAATCCAATGTGGTTTATGCTTATACCAGTTATAGGAACAGAAACCAATCTAATCTCAGTTCAAGTAAAAGGATCCAAAATTGGATTTGTAAAGGTGTTGCCATAAAACCACCACCACCACCACTTCCTTCCTTAATAGCAATTGTCTTTGTTGGAGTTTTCTTCTGCACTTGCTTAGATTTCATTACTAAAATAGCAATATTAATTCTGGAACTAGGTTACTGCTTCTCCAGAGCGTTACAGAAAGTAGCTAGAGCAGTGGTCCCCAAATTTTTCATGTTATGCTCCCCCTTACTCCTGTTGGGAATCAGGGCTGGGAGCAGGGCTGTGGCTCCCAAGGGGGGAGGGGGGACACGGATGGTATAAAGGGGCCGAGGCTGGGGCCAATGCCAGGGCCAGGAGCAGAGCTGTGGTGGGCAGCCAAGGCTGGGGCCCTGGTCAGGGCTGGCAGGAGCAGAGACCAGGGTGGGATCGGGGACCAGAGCTGTAGCTGGGGGGCAGGGCCGGAGCAGAGCTCAGGACAAAAGCGGGGCTGGGTGGCGCTCCCTCCCCCCGTCCCCACTGGCTCAGGCCCCGCCACATCCAAATCTTCCTCACAGTTTGGGAACCACTGAGCTAGGGGCTTGCAGAAAAGCAAAGAGCATGATTGACTATCACTTTCCAGGCAGAAGGGAGGAACACCTAACAGTCTGCATTAGTGGCAAAAAGTGCGCATATTTGATCTCCTTTTAAATACTTTTAATTCCTTATTTTCTTCTAGTAACAACATAACAGGAATATTTCTAGAATCTTAAATCTCTCTCATGAGTGCATGTATGGCGATAATTTTAAGCAAAAATCAGTTAATTATTTAAGATAGCTTAAAAGTAAATGATCAGCATAGAAGTCTGAGTTCAAGGTTTTTCCCTTTACACTTCATATTCCTGATCAAACCAGTTGGTATACTGATCCTGTAGCAGACCCAGTCAGCAGACCCCTGTGCTCACACCAAATTAGTTTCAGGAGCAGACTCTTAGTGATTTACAAAAATACTGAGATCTTCCTGACATACATAAATGGCTTGTAGGCAAAGGGAAGAACTGAGCTTCCTGCGTTTGTTGTACATTCTCTCTTGTACATTTGAAAAAAATTAAACTAATTCATTGCTACTGTGTAATACCTACAAAACAGTAATCACCGCTTTCCTATGCCACTATCATTAAGAGTCCCCAGCCTGAAATTTTACTTGCATTAATTTACCTCAAAACTAATTACTTACTTTCAAAGGGTCTGTGATCCAATCAGCTTTGGCTAAGCCTTAAAATTGCACATCTAGCTTTATTATTAAAGCCCTGCAGTAATTACATGTAGCCAACACAAATACTAACATGCTTAAACATTTTATAGCATTTTGGAAAGTGCTTCACAAAATGTGCAACTTTTTTTTCCCACGTACATATACATTGTATTTGGTTTACATTTACATGGAATTTTGGCAATGCTATATTGCTCATCTATACTTTGACTTTTTTTTTTTTTAAACACACACACACACACACACCCCCTAAAAAGTGTTACACATTTTACAGGAGAGATATTTTAGGGTGCTTTAGAGTTTTATAAAACATATTCTTGGATTATTTATTGTAACATTCTGCCTGTAAAGCGAGGCTGCCTTAGTTTTGATTTCAACTGTACAAGGCTCAGCAGGAGCCATAAAACAAGGATGAGATAAAACAGCTTTTCTACATCTAAACAGGTCACATCTAAAGCAATGTGGATAAAAATGATCTTAAAAATAAACTGGAATTTAAATTTAAGCAATGTTAGTTTAATATAGTCTTAAATTGCTTATGAGAGTGTTTTGTACTATTTAAAATTAGTTTGCTAATTATTAATTGAATTTAAGACTTTTACATTTCATTTTCTACCAAGAAGTTTCACACTTAAATTCTCCTCTATAATGAATAAAGCCGTGTCAGGGCATCACTAACATCTTTAATGTGAGAACATCACAATTCAAACACAACATTGATAGGCAAATAGCCTGTGCTACATTATCAACCAACACTCTTGTCCAATGTACTGAATGTCCATAAATCAAGAAATCAACCCATCAGGGTTTGCAGTCTGAAGTGAATAAGATGTCTGCTCCTAAATCACTGAGGTGCTTCGAAAATTCCTCAGTTAAGCTCCTAGACCCATATCTAGGTACCTAACTTTAGGCTCCTGTATTTGAAAACGTTGGCCTCCGAATGATAAAAGCTCACAATAAACTCTGTTAATATACTAAAAGTCTAAATAACTTTTCATTGTTCACTCTGAAGCAATTTTGTTTTGAACAAACAATAATTTTAAGCCACTAAGAATTTTTTTTTTTTAAAAAAAATACAATTTTACCCCGATGCTAAATACTTATGCATGTGCTTTAAAGCACATGAATAGTCCCATTAAAGTCAAAGGAATTATTCATGTGAATAAACTGCTTTAGAGTTTGCAGGCTCAAGGCCTTTAATATTAGTTTGCCAACAGCCGTTTTGTAAAATTAAAATACACCACCTTAGCAATAGTGTGAGAAATTAAATTATAAATGCATTTTTAAAGTTCCAATAGTGCAGTTGTTCAAATTAATTTTATAAAGTGTCAACCTGATTTATATCAGTGATTTTAAAAAAATCAAGCAAATTAAATTTAAGTCACTCCACCCCTTAAAGTCAGATTCTCTCAGAGCCCTGCAGTAAGGCAAAATTTGTATCTGCATCCTATCTACAAATATGGTCCGTGGATATCTGCAGATTTGCAGGGCTCTCTCTCAGGTCTTTCTGGGGCTAGAAATAAGTGCTGGAAAAACTCCCCTTCCTAATGATACAGTGCACCTGTTTCTCATCCTGCAAGACCATGAGATATCATTCTTCAAAGTTGTGACATTTTGGGATAAAGAAAAGCAGTAGCTCCAGCAGTAAATCCTGCCTAAGGAAATATATTTTTGGAAAGACGAAGAAAAATTTCTCTGGCACATTTTCAGAATTCTAAAGTAAGACTCAGGGGAGCTGTATTAGGACTTGGCTACACATGGTGTTATTCCAGAATAGCTATTCTAAAATAGTGATTTTTCAGTATCTTCAAGTGTGGACACACTTATTCCAGAAGAAGAGCATCTGGACATGCAGTTAATCATAGAATCATAGAATATCAGGGTTGGAAGGGACCTCAGGAGGTCATCTAGTCCAACCCCCTACTCAAAGCAGGACCAATCCCCAATTAAATCATCCCAGCCACGGCTTTGTCAAGCCTCACCTTAAAAACTTCTAAGGAAGGAGATTCTACCACCTCCCTAGGTAACGCATTCCAGTGTTTTACCACCCTCCTACTGAAAAAGCTTTTCCTAATATCCAACCTAAACCTCCCCCACTGCAACTTGAGACCATTACTCCTTGTCCTGTCCTCTTCTACCACTGAGAATAGTCTAGAACCATCTTCTCTGGAACCCCCTTTCAGGTAGTTGAAAGCAGCTATCAAATCTCCCCTCATTCTTCTCTTCTGCAGACTAAACAATCCCAGTTCCCTCAGCCTCTCCTCATAAGCCACGTGTTCCAGACCCCTAATCATTTTTGTTGCCCTTCGCTGGACTCTCTCCAATTTTTCCACATCCTTCTTGCAGTGTGGGGCTCAAAACTGGACACAGTACTCCAAATGAGGTCTCACCAATGTCGAATAGAGGGGAACGATCACATCCCTTGATCTGCTGGCTCTGCCCCTACTTATACATCCCAAAATGCCATTGGCCTTCTTGGCAACAAGGGCACACTGTTGACTCATATCCAGCTTCTCGTCCACTGTCACCCCTAGGCCCTTTTCCGCAGAACTGCTGCCTAGCCATTCGGGTCACAGCCTGTAGCGGTGCATTGGATTCTTCCGTCCTAAGTGCAGGACCCTGCACTTATTCTTGTTGAACCTCATCAGATTTCTTTTGGCCCAATCCTCCAATTTGTCTAGTTATTCAGGAATAACAACTATTACACTTTAAATCTGCTCCCTCCCTTAATCTAAATTCACTTTCATGTGTAGACAAGCCCTTATAGTGAGCAGAGGGACAGATAAGCTGCTGAAAGATGCACAGTAAAAAGTATTTCACAGGGCTCTGCAATTTATCAATACTTCTATCACCTTCTTTGGTGTATGTATACAATATTAAAAACCTGACAATTTTAGAAAATATCTACATGATGCAATTCAGTTTCTCAAACTATGTATAATACATAGCTTTCCAATGAGAAATTAAATCATCAAAAACATTTACAAAATGCTGAAGACACTGCGTATATACTGTGCTTGAATTCTTTGCTTAACTATAATAAGGTTTTAAAATAGTTTTTACCTCTCTACAGTGCAATAAGTTTCTGACTGAACTGTAAAATTAATATATATCTGCCATTTACGCTTTCTTGCCAACAACAAAAACCTATTTAATAGAAAATTTATTGATATATGGCAAAACACAGTGCCCTGTCATATGATGCACATGCAAACATTCTATGCAGGAACACGCCACAGTATTTAGAAGTTAATTGCAAAATCTAAACATATTCAAAATTGTATCTTGATGTTTCTAGTGCTTTGTTAACCACTGCATGGAATGCATGCAAAAAAAATGAAGAAATATTTTAAAAGTAACAAAAACTGTCAAGCGATTATGTTATACATTACAAATCCTTCTTGCTTGCATACATCCAAAGAAAAACAAGATATCCAAACCCATGTCTGGAAATTCACCCATATCCCCATGTTTTTCAGTTATATTTAAAAAAAAAAAGGGGGGGGGGAGAGATACTATCTACACATTCAATACAGAAAGCAGTGTAGTCCAAATTGCTGGATTTGAGGCACCAAAATTAAGTTTTACAATATGAAAAATTCAGAATTGCCAAATAACAGAACTGTCTGGGGACAGAAGGTACACAATCTCAGCATTTTCGGGTGAGTTCTGCCACAGAGATAGAAAAGTCTGTCACAGGATGTAGACTGCCCCATTGATTAAATGAAGAAAGGGTAATGAGTGCTGTCTCTAAGAGTATTCATTTGGATTGAGGGAGAGCAGGCCTACAGATTAATCAATCCTGGAAAACATTTTTAAGGGTGCAAGAAGGATGGCATGGCCCCACAATACAAAAATCAGAGATTTAGGGTTTTATCAAGCACAGCAAGTCAACCTACTTAGTTTATTTTACTTACATATTATTGACCTATTTAGAATTGAGTTCATGTTCTAAACTGGGCAGGGTCTAGGGATGCTTTGTGGACCACCTTATCTAGATAAATCTGTTTGACTTTTCTTTAGTTAAGAATCCTCATTAATGTAACCTTTCTCTCAAAGTGAAAATGTGATAGATTCTGAAATGAGAAAATAGAAATACAATGGATGGTTGGTAGAAAACAGCTTTAATGATGGGTTGAAATGTCATATTTGAATGCCTTCAGTCCCCAATTTACATAATAAGTGACAGTGAACCACAACTACAAAAGTACTAAAATACTGGGATATAATTGAAGACTGCAGCAGGAGTCATGTAATATTAGAGATTAGAATGTAAGTAAATTCTTCTCAGAGCTTGTGGATAAAAACTCTATGGAGAAGTCTAGAAAAACGTTTGAGGACTTGCTGCAAAAGGAATCTTACCCCATTGAGGTTAAAATAACCACGACTCAATAAGCTTAAGAGGAATGCTTACTAAGGTTTCAGACAGGAAACTTCAGATACAACAGAGATCAGGATAAAGCAAGAAACTCTGCTGGGATTGTTTATCTGGAAGGATCCACTATTTGACTTTCTATATCTAGATTTAATTATGAACAGTAAATAAATGAATAATATGACAGAATTGTGACTGGTATTTATACTCACAATGAGCAGCCTCTAACAACTGTTGGCACTCAGTTTTCATGCTATCATGTTCAGGTATCTAACACATGGATTATAGTACTGGATGCTAACTGATTGGTTTTGGTCTTAGCAACAAAAGAGATCAAGAAGCTCTGTGAGGTCTACACAGTGATTCTCAATCTTTCGGTTAAAGTCCACAACCTGGGTCCCAAGGTTATTTTCTGGCATCACTGCTGGCTAGGCAGCAGTTCTGCGGAAAAGGACCTAGGGGTGACAGTGGACGAGAAGCTGGACATGAGTCAGCAGTGTGCCCTTGTTGCCAAGAAGGCCAATGGCATTTTGGGATGTATAAGTAGGGGCACAGCGAGCAGATCGAGGGACGTGATCGTTCCCCTCTATTCGACATTGGCGAGGCCTCATCTGGAGTACTGTGTCCAGTTTTGGGCCCCACACTTCAAGAAGGATGTGGATAAATTGGAGAGAGTCCAGCGAAGGGCAACAAAAATGATTAGGGGGCTGGAACACATGAGTTATGAGGAGAGGCTGAGGGAGCTGGGATTGTTTAGCCTGCAGAAGAGAAGAATGAGGGGGGATTTGATAGCTGCTTTCAACTACCTGAAAGGGGGTTCCAAAGAGGATGGCTCTAGACTGTTCTCAATGGTAGCAGATGACAGAACGAGGAGTAATGGTCTCAAGTTGCAGTGGGGGAGGTTTAGGTTGGATATTAGGAAAAACTTTTTCACTAAGAGGGTGGTGAAACACTGGAATGCGTTACCTAGGGAGGTGGTAGAATCTCCTTCCTTAGAGGTTTTTAAGGTCAGGCTTGACAAAGCCCTGGCTGGGATGATTTAACTGGGATTTGGTCCTGCTTCGAGCAGGGGGTTGGACTAGATGACCTTCTGGGGTCCCTTCCAACCCTTATATTCTATGATTCTATGATCACGATACTTATTGTAGACCAAGTTTTCATTTTAAAAGCATTCCTAGAATTGCAGTGATCAATGAATTATAAATGCATAGACAGAGCCTCGGTGAGAAAATAATGTCACAACTGTAAACAGCTGCAGCAATTAGACTGACTGGGAAAATCATAGTTCAATAATTTTTTTAAAAGGACACTTTTCACATTTAAAAAAAATATCAAATTTACATTCTATGGCCTTTATGGAAGTTCTATGGCCTGTGATGAAGCTCCGACTAGATGGTTACATGGTCCCTTCTGGTCTTCGAAGCTAGAATTCAAACCATTGATGTCTCTACTGGCCATATATAGCACATGAACTTAACAGTGCAGCATTTTGGGATTCGGGGCTGCAACAACATAAGGCATTCTAGGACTAGCCATGAGAAGAGGGGGGGAAAATGAGCAGGTTTCAAACAACTTGAGAATCCTTGATTTAGAAGACCTGAAACACCACCTCTGTAGCTAACAAGAAGAAACAAGTATCACAGATATTGGTCTTTTCCTCCTTACCTTCTAACTTCTTCTACTTAGGGAAAAGATAGGAAGTGATGAGAATCTAAGCTTTAGTTCTAACAACGTGATCATCATTATCCTCATTCTTTTCAATCAGGTACCAAGTTATCTTTAAAATTTCAACATTAACTGTTTCACTCCTGGTAATTTTTGAAGAAACATTCAGCTTTGTTTATCCAATAATATCCTCCCATATACCCAGAAAGGCCCCATAGGTCCCCTACCCAGACACCAAAACCTCCAGCTTCCTCCCGACAACTTCTTTGACTGCAACGTTATTGTAGTTGTGTTGGTCCCAGCATATGAGAGAGACAAGTTAGAGGAGAAAAAATATTTTTATTGGATCAACTTGTCCCTTTCATCAACAGCAATTGCTCTAATAAAAGATATTTCCTTACTTACCTTGTCTAACTACTTGCTGCACTTAGATATTTATGATTACAAAAATTTGTGAACATACAAATCTGAATGTATGGGCCAAAATTATATTAAACCGAATTTAATATCAAAACAAAATAGCTAAATCAATCATTTTCATTTTTAACCCTTTAAAACCTCAGGTTTAAAAAAAATTTAGATGTAGCTGCCACAGAATTTCCAGTCTGCCACACCAGATTGTTGCATTAGGTGGACATGTAACAGAAATCAGGAATCCTGCTGTAAAATTTAAGTCCAGCCTGCTGCAGTACTCTATTCTAAGAGTAGAATATGGGCAGTTTGATTTTATTCTGTAGTTTTCATCTCCTGTGAATAGGTCTGTTGTGAATACATAAGGTTCTGACCACTTGCAAATGGAGTCTTCCTTCTGCCAAGTATATATATTCTTTGTTCCAGTTTCAAGAAGCACATATTGATAGTTATTTTTTCCCCAATTTAAAACAAAACCATCTTGGAGAAGGCTGCCAGCTCTGTTACTATTTTGCCAATTTACATATGCTGATGACAGCCAGCACTTCCATCCTTTAAGCTTGCCAAGTTTTTGAGTATTAGATTTCCCTCATTTATCAGTATGTGCTCAAGTAGTCCATTATCTTTGAGAAATCTGGAATACATAGCCCACTTTGCATCCACAGAGAGTATATATCAGGTGACCAAATTATTAGGGGGCTGGGGCACATAATTTATGAGGAGAGGCTGAGGGAACTGGGATTATTTAGTCTGCAGAAGAGAAGAGTGAGGGGGGATTTGATAGTAGCCTTCAACTACCTGAAGGGGGGTTCCAAAGAGGATGAAGCTAGGCTGTTCTCAGTGATGGTAGATGACAGAACAAGGAGCAATGGTCTCAAGTTGCAATGGGGAAGGTCTAGGCTGGATATCAGGAAAAACTATTTCACTAGGAGGGTGGTGAAGCACTGGAATGGGTTACCTATGGAGGTGGTGGAATCTCTATCCTTAGAGGTTTTTAAGGCCTGGCTTCACAAAGCCCTGGCTGGGATGATTTAGTTGAGGTTGGTCCTGCTTTGAGCCGGGGGTTGGACTAGATGACCTCCTGAGGTTTCTTCCAACCCTAATCTTCTATGAAGATTTTCCTCTTTCCTCCACCACCCAAAGATCCAGAATTCTTATTGTTCCTGTACCAGTTCACAAAAGCAGGAAAACTAGAATCTGACCCAGTACGTCTCTGCATTGTGTCAAAATCTTAAATTGTCCAAAATGGGGCAGGGAGGGGGGAAGAGGAGGAAAGAGGTAGAATTAAGGGAATTTTAATTCATGAACAGATTAGGTAGAATTGAGGAGAGGTGATAGTTAAAGAAATGATGGGCAATATTTGTTTGGACTGAAAGAATTGTTGATTAGGCATTTTCAAGGGTTCTGGGGAGATGACGTATTTGTTATAGCAACAACGCAGAATCTTAAAATGAGAAGATGTGACTGTGTATGCCAGTTGTTCCCAACCTTTCTTGTGGGAATAGCATATTGCTATTCCGAGAAGACTGTGCCGGGCGCCAGACACCCCGCCGCCAAAATGCCGCCGCGGCAAGAAGCCTTGCCGCCGAGAAATGGCAACAGTTCTCGGTGGCATTTCAGTGGCAGGGTGTCCTGTGGGTGCACAAAAATGCCCCTGCGGGTGCCATGGCACCCGCGGGCACAGCATTGGGGACCTCTGGTGTATGCATTATTAGAAGTTTGATTGGGGCACTATTGATGTCACAAGGTTGCCACCCCTTTTGGACATTTTTTTCTGGAGAGCACTTATCTATTGGTGGGTGGAAGAGTGGCAGGAAACTTTGGGCAGCAGCATCTTCATTGCATCAACCAGCATTGATACTCTGGTTGCCACTATCACCACCAAAGATGGACAGATTTACACTTACACCACTGGGCTTTATTTTTCCTAATCCTATAAAACGTTCTCACCAAACCAGATGAGGAAAGGAACTTAGACAGTCTCACCCTCTCCATGGCTGGGTCCTGAGCAATGCTTTCCCCTTATTCCTCCTACCTCCTTTCTGTCTTTTTTGCTGTCCTGGCCAGCCTTTAATATCATGCCACCTCACAAATTCTGACCTTACTGTTTTAAAGGGCTTTTCTTCCCAAAAAGTGTGCAGAGCTTCTGACTCACATAGCTGTTCCTATTGCCTGGTTCAGATTAAATCAGTACATCAGCAAAAATAGCAATCTGCCTCTGGTCACAGTCCTTAACTCAGCATGGGTCTTGTCTTCAGACTATGAACACTGGACTGTGCCACAGCTTCTAGGGATTGCAGCTGGCTACTGCTGAATTTGCTGGCAGCAGCACATATTCATTCACTGTTGTGTTTTGAAAGATAGCTAACTGAGAGCAGAAGAGACAAATGGAAATGCCATGCTGGCCTTCAACTTCTTTTATGCACTGTGTTGGGGACTGAAGGTAAGCCTACAATGCCTCAGAAACAGACAGTTCATTAAAGTACAAAAAGCAAAGTGTTCATGAGAATTAGTCTCTCGGTGGGAAATAAGGTGTATTGTCCAGTTTTGCTTTGAGGAAAACATCAGTTAAGACACTACTTTTAGAGGCAGAATTTTTTTGGTAAACTACATAGAGGCTGACCACCCCATGCCTGACATTCTCCCATCAGGGTACTAGAAATCCCCATAACAAGGACTAGAAAAATAGGAGTATACAAGAGAAAGATTCACCTTCATATTTTAATAGCTACAACTTAAGCACAAAGAAAAGGAGTACTTATGGCACCTTAGAGACTAACCAATTTATTTGAGCATAAGCTTTAGTGAGCTACAGCTCACTTCATCGGATGCTCAAATAAACTGGTTAGTCTCTAAGGTGCCACAAGTACTCCTTTTCTTTTTGCGAATACAGACTAACACGGCTGTTACTCTGAAACTTAAGCACAATAGGCTACATCACAGTATTGATAGCAAGTCAAAGAAAAATAATTTTTAGCACTTTCTGAAACTGTTCAACAATTAAAACTAAGAAAATATTCATTAAAAAGTGTGAAGTAAAACAAAAAATTACAACAGGCAAGTTATTCCTGATATTTGGAAGCTCTTATATATAGCAGTCTTGTTTAAGATTCTTATTCAGTTAAGACATGTTCTGACTTGTTCTTATCACCATCTCTGCTATTTCCATGTTCAATTTGTTTTAACAGCTTTTGATGAACATGATCATTTTCTCCTACCCTTTGACATTTTACTTTTCTGTAGGCTCCTCTATGAAATCCTGTTCATTGTGTGGGGTTATCTATTGAGGTTCCTACATTCAAATATTATTTAAAAATGTTGTTTTACACTGCTATTTTTTACATTTCTATTTGCAAGCACCAGCTCATTTTTTATTTAATAGAGTTCCTCCCTTTAGGTCATGCTACAATCTGATTTATGCTGAATTGTATTACTACATTAGATACATAGTGTAAAAACAGTGGTATTAAACTCTGCAATGTTTTGAAAACACTGTATAAAATAAACATACATTTCACAAAATAAACTTTCCACTTTTAACAGTAAAAAGAAAAGGAGTACTTGTGGCACCTTAGAGACTAACCAATTTATTTGAGCATAAGCTTTCGTGAGCTACAGCTCACTTTATCGGATGCTCAAATAAACTGGTTAGTCTCTAAGGTGCCACAAGTACTCCTTTTCTTTTTGCGAATACAGACTAACACGGCTGTTACTCTGAAACTTTTAACAGTAGAGCCCTAAGGCTTTTTATTTGAATTAAATGTAATGCCACTTAAGAAATACCCTACATAATTATAAAGAAACATGTCTCTTTTTCTTTCTTTCCTTTCTTAATGAGCATTAAATGAACACGCTTTTCAGGAACTATTACTAACCTGTAAGATTTGTTTGATCTGAAGAAATGCAAAGGAATCCAATAAAATATTTGCAAACTCGACAATATTAATTTGAAAAAGCTTCAGTTCACATTTTGAGTTTGTTTTGGAAGAGGGTAAAGAAAACATCTTTAAAAAGGAATGTAAGGCTTATCTATTTTCTGTGCATACTGCTGTTCATAACCAGACTGGTGGTTTCTTAACAGAAATTATTATTAGCAATAAAGAGTATTACAGAGACAATTACAAACTGGAAAAGAAACCTTTTGTTATTTAAATGAAGCCCATTACATTCAGCTACCCTAAATGTAGAAAAATATCAGATAAATCAAGGAAGTCTAGTCCTGTCATAACTTATTAGGAAATTCACATTCTAGATTTTAAATACTAGAAAGTCAAAAAGAAGAGTCTCGTTTCTGTACAAGTATTAAATAAAAATATTTGCCAAGTGAAAAGGGTACACAAGGAAATAAACATCACATACACAATATTCTGAAGAACTTTCTATAGTCTCATTTAACAAATGTAAATTTGAAGAGTAGCTAATTGACAACATTAATACACTTCGGATAAACCTTCCTCATCATTTCATTATGGAATCCATCATACAGTACTTTTAAAGCACAATATCTTTCATTCTGAAGCCTATTCCATTACAGTGGAAGTCCTTCCTAGAAGAACCTTGAGCACACCAGGAAAATATCTACCTACCTAAACACTGTACTTTTGCCCATTAAATTTTTGTCTCTGCTGAAGAAAGCAAACTTTGACTGAAGAACACTTCCTGTAAATGAAGTAGATTAATAAAGTTATTAGTAAGGATACATTGAGACCCTGAGCAAGACAGACAGTTCATTGTTTGGTAAGTTTACAAAAAAAAAATAAAAATAAAAAAAATCATTCTTAGTTCACATTTTTACATGACTGTTCAGTTTCTTGGGTGGGAAAAAGGGAGCATTAGTAGTTTAAAACTAAAAGAACTAAATGCAATAAAAGCATTAACTACAGTATATTAAATTCTTGCTAAGAATTTCTTAAATGTACAAACTTTAACATTTTATAGAGTAAGAAACAAAGCCTGTCAAAACTTCATCAAAACATATCATTTAGACAATACCAGTAAATATTCTTGAACCTAAAGAAAAACTAAGACAGACTTTTCTGGAAAGAACACATACTGGAAATAAAATCTAGTACTAAACCATAAGAAAACAATAGATTTTATATTTATAATGCATTGTATTATTTTTTGCTTCTACTGTCTTCTTTTGGGAGGCTTCTATTCTCTCCTAGCCCCTCTCTATTACTGCACCTTACAGGGCAGGCACTCACCCCCAACCCCCATCTACTACTGCACCTTAGAGGAAATTTGGCATCCTCAGCTGATGAAATAACATGATTCCAAACAGAGCAGAATGCAAGCAAATGCTAGGCTTATCATATATCAATAATAATAGTTTTTAGAGATAATACACAGGGGGAAAAAAGTCAGTGAAGACAGCAGGAGAAGTCAAACTGTGCTTCCAGATCCAAGGGGACAGTGGAAAGAGGAGCAGGCCTCCAAATCAGCTTTGTTTGACTGAATGAGATCATGGAAGGAAAATCAAAGCCAATAGAGAAAGAATTTTTTTAAATTACAGCATGAAAAATTAGGAGGGAAAGGGACCCTCTTGGATTGTAATCTCTTTGGAAACTTTGTCAGTACTTGAATTGGACACATCCATGGGAAACCCAAGTGGTGCAGGATGCAGTACTGACATAGTAGGATCCACTCTGACCTGTGACTCAGTACAGTATTCTAGGGCATTGTGCTGATGAAGGACTATCTTCTGGATGAGATGTAAAAGTCACAGGTTTTGCATGGAAGAGTATATGGCACTTTTCATACAGTTAAGGTGTTACCCAAGCTGGGAGGTAGCCATAGCAGCAAAGGTTAACTGTTCTGTATAACAAAATTCTTAAAGTTATTTTTCACTTTCCCTCCTACAAGTATGTAGGAAAGGTTGTTCTCAGAAGGGTTACATAATTTCCACCACAGAGATGTTAAAGTAAACCTTATACATTTATTCTGTAACTTGGGATCCTTTTGGACTGAAAGGTGCAAGAAAAACGTATTACTATTATACCATGAAGTCTTGATAAGAATGCAAGATACACTAGGTGTTTGTCTCATGAAGACAGTTAAAGCAAGTAGTGCAAGGGGTTGGTCTGGCCTTTGCCCCGTGGGACCCAGGATAGCTGGACTATTGTTGGACCCATGCCCGATGGCAATATCATTTAGCAATTGAGTTAGTACATTTCTTAACATGATTTCTATCTGTATAAAATATTGCTGCAAAGCCGCAATTAAAAAAAATTTTATTGAACTTTGACTTTTCACATAATTAGCTGCACCCTATGGTCACAAGAAACTAAAACCACATACGTAAATTTTTAGTCTTGAACAAGAAGTGTATACAGTTTCAGATACTTGGGGTCATATTTCCATAAAGGTAGAAAAAATTAACACATCTAGAGATTCCACTAAGGCCTGTCTACAGTGGGGGGTTGGGGGGGTGGAGAGGAGGGAAAAAATCGATCTAAGTTATGCAACTTCAGCTATGTGAATAACGTAGCTGAAGTCGACACACTTAGATCTACTTACTGCGGTGTCTTCACTGCAGTGGGTCAACTGCTGGCGCTCCCCCATTGACTCCGCCTATGCTTCTCGCTCCAGTGGAGTACCGGAGTTGAGAGGAGAGCGCTTGGAGGTCGATTTATCGCGTCTTCACTAGACGCAGTAAATCGACCTCCCCCCCACTGGATCGATCGCTCCAGAGGTAAGTGTAGACATGCCCTCAATAAAGATTCCATTGCAGCTATGATCCAAATATTGAGAATACACTACCCCAAAACCTACTGGAACTAAAATTGTAAAACTACAGGATTACTTGAGGAAATTCAGAACAAAACGTTCCACTGTTTGTAACTAAGAAGCGCATTACAGATTTGCTCTTCAATTTTGCTAATGTTGAGGCTGCATCAAAGATTTAATTATAAATTACATTGTTACATTCCAATTTATCTCCTGGTTTAACTGACTGTTGCCTCTGTAGCTGGCATAGGTTTTTTTGTGGGAGTGTTCACCACACTTTTTAAATAGGTGTACATAATTAACCAAAACAGCAAAAAAAAAAATTCTTTAAAAATCTAAATTTTTCCAAGATAGGCAATAACTATCATATTCACTAAAACACAGTGTCCCTCTTCCAAAATAATCTACAATCCTGTGAATAGATGTTAACCTTTGAGAATGCTCAGTTTGGTTGTTCAGGAATTATCTTCACTGCTGTTAAAGTCCATAGGATTTCTTCCCCATTCCCACTTATTTTTACAGATTCAGACCACAATGCTACAGATTATAGCCATCATAATCTGGAGAGAAAAAGAAGAAACTTTCCTTTATAGGTTTCAGAGTAACAGCCATGAATTTGTGTGTGTATGGGGGTGGGGGGGTGAGAAAACCTGGATTTGTGCTGGAAATGGCCCACCTTGATTATCATGCACATTGTAGGGAGAGTGGTCACTTTGGATGAGCTATTACCAGCAGGAGAGTGAGTTTGTGTGTGTGGATTTTGGAGGGGGGTGAGGGAGTGAGAGAACCTGGATTTGTGCAGGAAATGGCCCACCTTGATTATCATACACATTGTGAAGAGAGTGGTCACTTTGGATGGGCTATTACCAGCAGGAGAGTGAGTTTGTGGGGGGGGGGGGCAGAGGGTGAGAAAACCTGGATTTGTGCTGGAAATGGCCCAACTTGATGATCACTTTAGACAAGCTATTACCAGCAGGACAGTGGGGTGGGAGGAGGTATTGTTTCATGGTCTCTGTGTGTATATAATGTCTTCTGCAGTTTCCACGGTATGCATCCGATGAAGTGAGCTGTAGCTCACGAAAGCTCATGCTCAAATAAATTGGTTAGTCTCTAAGGTGCCACAAGTACTCCTTTTCTTTTTCCTTTATAGCCTGTTGCTGCTATTTAAAACACTCAGAGGTTACTGCAGAGACAAACAAGATGTACTCCTTCTTAAGGGCTCAGTGTGCGCACTCTCTGCATTACTCCTGTCCTGACCAATCCAAAGGAAAGAAAAAAAAAGTGTATTTTTAGCAAAGAGAACTAAAAAATATATTCATTCAGTTAATGTAGTACTCTAATTCCATTTCACTTCACCCGATTACCATTTTCTCTTGCATGTTAAAAGACAATTCCTTGAGTCAGTTGAGTTGCCTACAGGGGCAACGTTCTGCAATGCCATGCAAATGACCCAGATTCAGTTCCTCTAATCCAGGGGTGGCCAAATTCACTGACTCTCTAAGCCACATACAACAATCTTCAGAAGTTGGAGAGCCGGGGCACACCTGCCAGGGCTCAGGGCTTCAGACCCATAGAAAGCGCCTGGGCTTGGGTTTTCAGCCCCGCTCCTGCTGAAGCCTCAAACCCCGGCAGGTGCCCCCCAGAGGGCTGACACCTCAAGACCCCTCTCCTACCCCCACCCCCACCACCCTGCTGCAAGGCAGAAGTCCTGAGCTCCCCGCCTCCCCACCCAGTCTGGTTGGTGGAGAATGGGGGCGGGGGGAGGAGACGCACTTTAATGGTAAAAGAGCCACAGTTTGGCCATCCCTGCACTAATCTCTCACTTCCTAAAAGTATAAACTGACTGCACTGAAGAGGCATCACTTTCAGTTCTGGTGGTGGAAAAATGCCTTGTGTCACTATATTATGACCCTCTCATCGATTAAAAAACAGCACTGACGACCTTCTAAAGCACTCCGATTTAGTCATGCTTGGATGGAGCAGGACTGAGACCTCAATTTAGTAGCAAGACCAAGCTCTGACAGGTATAAAGACAAAGCCCCCTCTCACCCCATCCCTCAATTAAAAAAGAAAAAACTAGTCAAGCACATCCCAGTTCCTCTTATCAAAAAAGAAAACAAATACACTATTCTGTTGAAACACTTCAGTAAAAAAGAGGTTCTGTTTTGTCAATGCAACCAATTTTTACTTGAATTTTAAAACATGATTTCACTAAGGTATCAGCAAATTAAATTATATGAATCAATGAAAAGAATAGCATATATCAATAGTAATCCATTTTACAAGAAAAAATTAAAACATTCTATGCTGAAACAGTACTTCAAATCTACCTCCGACAGTCTAAAAATATTCTGAACTTTTTTCCAACAGTTCTATTACAAATTCATTACCTTCAGCTTAATTTCAGGAGCATTTTGAGGTCAAATTTGGTCTATCATGTAGATTTTGTAAATCTAATTTTACTAAGTATTTCAATTTTATTTATGCAGTTTCAACAATAATTTGGTGTCTGCCATCAAACAATGCAACACTATTAGAATGTAAGAAAATAAAGTTTGGCTACGGAGTATAAACAAAAGTGAAATTTGCTAATCTGCATTGTTTAATATGCGAGAAATGTAAATGAATAGACAGTACAGCAAAATGTAGTTTAAAACTGACATTTTAAAAATATATTTACACTTTTTAAAAAAGTTATTTTAACCTGGCCATTCCTCTTTGAAATGTTTTTTTAAATGCATTTTTCAATTTTCAAAAAATATTGTTACAAAAATATAGAAAGATTTTACATATATGTTAGCAACTGCATCTTTCTTTGTTTGTAATAATTTCTCTGACAGAATCACTTCAGAAATATTACACAGTTGCCCAAAAGAGATCCTTGAATTAAAATAAATTGCAATGCTGATATGATTGGCCTAGTGGCTGTTCCTATCCTTATCCTAGTTTAACACGAGCTAACAGAAGATAATATTATTGAATAGCATAGTGGAAATTTGGAAACTTAAGTTATGTCTACACTAGCACTTTTGTTGGTCAGGAGTGTGGGGAAAAAAAACCACATCTCTGACTGACAAAAGTTTCGCCGACAAAAAGCTCCAGTGTGGACAGTGTTATGTTGGCAAGAGAAGTCTCCCACAGACAAAATAGCTAGCACTGCTTGTTGGGGGTGGTTTAATTATACCAGCAGGAGAGCTCTCTCCTACCAGCAAAGAGCAGTTATACAGGAGACCTTACAGCATTGCAGCTGTAACGTCTGAAGTGCAGACATAGCCTTAGAAAATAACTCATCCTAGTCTTCAGAAAAGCAACTTGAACAGCAGTAAGTGGATGTAATAGCTTCTATTAGAGTCAAATATACAGTAAGCCAAAATACAAAAAATGAAACAGATGTTGAATCCTAAGGTTTCATATATGATAAAAGACAACTGGAAAGTATTTTAGCATCTATAGAATAAAGTCATTGTCAACATAAATATGGGGGGAGGGGTGAAAACTACATTATGTCATCATCTTACATTAAAAAGATTTTTGAAATATTTTTCATTTGTGCCAATTTTCCTTTTTGCTCTTCATTGAGATTTGATAATGAAAGGGTCAGTTTCATTTTTACTTATCATGCATCAATGCAATGTTCACATCTGCATTTTTAATACAGAATAAGAACATTTAAATATCCTCTCCAAAAAGTATTTCTTTCAAAGGCCTTTTTTTCCTGCATCCTCATCCATCAATCCAGATTGATGGATTGTTTCTTCTGTTCTGAGAGCAAGCAGCAGTGAATCACAGAACTTTCATTTCTGGCATCTTCCTTTCCATTCAGTCATGCTCATGTACTGCTCAGCCCTAACAGAGACTTCCGCAGTTTCCAACACAAAAATCTGTCGATGATTAATAGATAGCCTCAACAAATAACTATTGTTATAGCAGATAGTTCAAGGATGAACTGTTTACACACAAAAATGCAGATCAGAATAGGCAGCTGGGAATATAAGAAAGTAACGAAGCATCTGTGCAAGTAGTAAATTCTTTTACTCTCAGTTCACCCAAACATATGATTGATAGCAAGCTCTGAGAGAAAGGGCTGCATCTAGAAGGGAACAGATGTCATCATGAGAAACATCAGTCTATAGTGTTTGTGCAAAAAAGTAGGATGACCACAACGCTATCCTACATACTACACCACTTGAAACCTTTCCACCCAGTACAGTGATATTTATGGAACAGGCTCAGCAATGAAGAGGAAAAGAGTACCTCTTTGATACGACGACTCAGAGATACATAATAAAGTCTATCTGTTGCAGAGCATTCTTTAGAGACCCTTGACCTCACAGAATAGAACAATGATTTTCAGAGGATCTAAATTTTGGTCAAGACAAAGAAATTTAGGGCCTAGATTTAGAGAGAATACCAGAGTTTCTACTTGTCTGTCACAGGGAAGTAATAATAATGCAATAATCTCAGATTATGAAAAAGGCAGATATCTCCAATGATGGTGCTCACATTTATTCAATACCCTCAGACACATTGTGTTTCCCCTGCATTATACAATAGTCTAGAAGGGCTGTAAGTGGTTAACAGTGGTCAGGATGTAACAATTGGTCCTTAAAGCAGGACACAGCTGACCAGATTTTGGAACAACTAAAATGATTTAGAAAACTGCTTGTATTTCTGGAATCTAGGAAGGAGCCAAAATAACTAGCCTCGAAATAGCATATTTATGGCTAGCTTGTTATATTAATGGTTGCTGCAACTTCTGCTATAATCGTGAAGAACCTTCAGAAAAGGAGACGGTAACCCAAACTGGAACATCGGTACTACAGCTATAGGTTCACTACCATTCGTTCTAGATGTCAAGGGCACACTGGGATATTAAAATTGGCATCCCGCAGGTCAAATTATACACAAAAGGAAGATCAAGAAGGGAAAGCAACCTGAACTCTGAACTTACTTGCTATCAGAAGTCTCTCTTTTTAGTCATTTTAAGATTTAAAATTAACTTTTTTATATTTCATCTAAAATTGCAGGAGTGTGAATACAATAGGAAACTTGTTCTCCACTCTGAAATATTCAACATCTACAGAGAAAGAACAGGGAACTATTTTCACTTTATTTACAAGTTAATAAAAAATGGATAATTTTATTGTTAATCAATTTGAACACCTCCCTAAAGTCAGCATCAAAAATTCTCTGATTTTCTTCTATTCTGTTTGACAAAAATATATTGGTATTTATTTTGAATACAGCTAACGTGTACATAGAGCCTTACAACAAAAATCTCTGTATGCATACATGCATCAGTGGAGGACTGCATAGTCCAAGGAAAGGGAAATTTGTCTTACCTGAATTTTTTTCCCCCTAAGTGACCAAGTTCACCAATGTCCTCACTACTGATTTTTGTCCCACTCAGCTGAAATGGTTGTAAGACCTTACAACCATGGGCTGAGCCTCAAGTAGGACACACCATTTCAACTCATTGCCAGAAAACTATTTCCACAGTTAAACTTGCATACTGAGGCTTTGCCCTAAAATATAACAGAACACTGTTTTTTAAAAACTTAACTATAATCATGAAAATTTCCTTCTTTCCTTATCAGTTAAAGCAGGGTCAGACTGGTTGCAGTGATCTTTGAGAAGACATTATTAGAGGAAGTTCTAATCTCTCTTTCAAAAGCATATCCTCACAACAGGAAAATAATTAAGTATAAAAACTGGATGAAATGGGAATGCTATTAACATAAAATACAAACAAACAAACAAAACCACAAAACTTTCGAGCACAGCATGCAGAACACTCCCTCCAAACCACATAATTCAAGGTAAGCAATCTAATTGTAAGTGCTTATGTCTCAGTAAATCATCTGCATAAAGCTAAAAGCTGTCAGGTAATTTTTAAAGCTAGGATTTTATAAGGTCAACCATCAAGGCTGAGGAGGTAGAATTTAACAGCAGTAATGAGGTAGTTTCATGTTTCTGAGATTTGTTTGCAAATAACTGTCCAAGTGTCAGCAGTCACCTGATGGGGCAAAAGATGTTTAACACTGAGATGTGAATGGATGCGTAGCTATCATTTACAAAAGAGGAAGTGTGCCCAATGCCCTAGATTTTGACAGATTTGTTTCCAAGCTTCGTCCCTCAGAGAAATTCCCATTTCATATTTTTCCTCCCCTGGATAAATGGGTAACAGACACGATTTAACTACTGTTAATAAACATTAGCCTGGGCATCTACTTGCTCTGGAGCCAAAATCTTGATTGGGAAGGGAACCAAACTGAGCATGGCTTTAACAGCACATTCAGTTTTCAAGCTCATAGAGAATTGAAATTGGGGAAATAAAAATAAATTCTGAGAGAAGACTGAAATGAATCCTTTCTTGATTAGCTCTGAAATTATGTAACGTTTTAAGAAAGATGAAAAGTCTCCACATCCTCCTTCAATCGCAGAATGAAAACAGAATTTAGTATCTACCTTCACAATAAGACAAAGAAAATAGTCACACGCTCCAGGAAGAGCAACCTTGGATTGTGCTCTTAATGCTGGGTGAGGCTGCAAAACATTTTCACACCATACAGACCCCATTATGATCACACTTTAATAACAGGCTAATGGGTTTTCACGTGGTATTCCTTCTCAGGGCTTGTCTACACTGGCAATTTACAGCACTGAAACTTTCTCGCTCAGGGATTGAAAAATCACCCCCCTGAGCACAGTAAGTTTCAGTGCTGTAAAGCACCAGTGTAGATAGTGCACTCTGTTTTCACCGACGTGTTAAATCAGATGTTAACTGAGTCATGGTACATACCAAAATGATACTTTGTCCAAACGGATGTTAAAATGTTTCTCTTAAGTGTTCTATGTATTCTTCTTTGCCCATAAGGAATGGTGTGTGTATGTACTGCCTTGGCCTGATCCACTCTGTAAATTTGCATATTGTTAACTATTGTGTGTGTGTTTATAGAACACATACCAGCTGGATCATTTTGTTGCTTTACCATCTCTCCTTCATAGATGCACATTTTAATTCCACCAAGCTCTCCTCTCCCAAGAGCTAATACTCTATGGTGGAATAAGAACTTTTGCTTTATAAAATTCAGATGTAACAAGCCTTTCAACTGACTAATAAAAAAATGGGAAAAAGCTGTGGACTAAATTATCTAGTTCAGAAATACATTTTCAAATTTAATGCAGCTTCAATCTTATGCCATTTTAGAGTCAGAGAGAGTTTAAAGCTAGAAGGGAGCACCAGCATCTAGTCCTGTATATCACAAGCCACCAACCACCATTCAGCACCCACACACTAAATTCAACAACCAAACTTACAGCCTCCAGGAGACTAAACTATTCTGTGCCACAGGCAGAAAATAAGAGGGACCAAGGGGGCACCAATGCCAGAGCTCCCTGCAATAGTAGAGAACTGACTAAGGATACGGCTTCACTACCCACCGGCTCGGCGGGTAGTGATCGATCTATCGGGGATCAATTTATCGCGTCTCGCCTAGACGTGATAAATCAATCCCCAAATCGACACCTGTACTCCACCTCGGCAGGAGGAGTAAGCAGAATCGATGGGGTAGCCACCGCGGTCAACTTGCCACTGTGAGGATAGCCAGGTAACTCGAACTAAGATACTTCGACTTCAGCTACGCGAATTGCATAGCGGAAGTTGCGTATCTTAGTTTGGAAACACACCCCCCACTCCCCCCAGCGTAGCCCAGGCCAAAGTGAGATATACCCAGATAATCCCGTCAAAACACCACACACTGCAGAGGAAGGCAAAAACAAAACAAAGCAAAAACAAAAAACCCAAGGTCACTGCCAATCTGTCCTGGGGAGAAATTCCTTCGGCGATCAGACCCTGAGTCTGTGAGGAAGAACCAACCAACCATGCAACTGAAAGTAAGAGTGAGTGAGTGACCCTGCCACATGGGAGTAAGGGAGGGAAGAGAATTCCTTCCTGACCCCTACTGGTGACTGCTAAAGCCCTGAGGAATGAGATTTTTAGGAACAAAAGACATTAACCAGAAGAGAACCCCAGGACTGCCGAGCCCTGTCCCCCAACATCAGAAGCAATCCTGGCATACAATCCCATTCATAAATTTGTCCAGCTCTCTCAAAACTAATAAGTAGTTTGCCTCCACTACTCCTCCGATGAAGTGAGCTGTAGCTCACGAAAACTTATGCTCAAATAAATTGGTTCGTCTCTAAGGTGCCACTAGTACTCCTTTTCTTTTTGTGAATGCAGACTAACACGGCTGCTACTCTGAAACCTACTCTTCCTGGGAAGCCATTCCAAAGCCTCACTTCCTTAGAAACCGCCCTCTAATTCCCAGCCTGAATTGGTTTATACTCCTTTGTTCTTGTGCCAACATTGTCCTTCATCTTAAATAGCTCTTCACCCTCTCCAGTGTTTACCCCTCTGCTGTATATATAGAGAGCACTCATACGTGCTCTCAGCCTTCATTTTGCTAGGCTAAACAAGCCAAGCACTTCCAGTCTCCTCTCATAAGCTAGGCCTTCCATTCCCCTGCTCTTCAGGAGTAGCTCTTTTTTGTACCTGTACCAGTTTGAATTCATCTTCCTTGAACATGAGTGACCAAAATTGTATCAATATTCTAGATCTAGTGCCTTACATAATGGCATGAATACTTCCCTCTCTACTGAAAACACCTTGCCGGATAAATTCCAGGATCACCTTTGCCTTTTTCATAGCGGCATCACATTGGCAGCTCACACACTTATCTGGTGATTGCCAACACAGCCAGGTCTCTCTTCTTCTCTCATTTCCAACCAATGAGCCCCCAGTTTACGGTAGAAATTCCTATCACTAGACCCTATTATTAGATCAAGACAAGATCAAGTGCATGATCCTGCATTTTGTACTATTGAATTTCTTCCTATTTGTTACTCCAGTCTTCGTGGTCATCCAGATCTTTCCGTACAACACCACGATTCTCCTGTGTACTGATGATGCCCTCCAACTCTGTATCTGCAGCAAATTTCATTAGCCCACTCCTAGTTTGTTGGGTAGACATGGTCTAAGCTAAGCTTTTTTCCACCTCAGATATGGAATCTTCCATTTCTCTACACTTATTTCCATCAGCCAACCTGCCTTCATGCCCATGTTCAGTTGTTATTGTTATTGAAAACTAAAACAAAGTATTAATTTAGTTTTTGGGCCATACCTAAATTATCTTTAAATCTCCTCCCCCATCTCCACTGCATAGTGGCCCAACCTCATCCTTCCTCACTTCCCTTTCCCTTATAACTTAAAATAAAAAAAACTCATTATTTAATTTCCCTGGCAAGAGTTAATTCAGCTTGATTTTTAACAATTCTCATTTTATTCATACATTTAACCTCCAAGATGCAGCATGTTTTGCGATCACGCCTTTTTTCCTTTTCATTTCCTACAGGACCTCTACTTACTGCTAATAACGTTTTCATCTGCTTGGGTGTGCAGCCTTTCCCAGTGTACTGACTCTCTTTTAGTAGTGGTTATTCAGAAACTAACCATCAAATTTAGAGTTGCTAGATTGTAGATTGACTACTAGTCCCCTAGACAGGCCAGGATATTAATTCAGATTTATAATACAATATGTACAAAAGAAGCTATTGCATTCAATATTCGATTCTGTACTGACATTTTTATGAAGTTACAGTAACAAGGCCTAAGTTAATTTGTTCAGTACGATAAAGGGAACTTTAGGTTTGATTTATTTTTTAAATAATAAAGCAGTCAACAATATAGGAATCTAAAAAAACAGCAAATTCTAATTCTATCGCTTCCCATGCTAGAATTTTTGGGTCACATTCCACTGATTAGTAAAACTCTTCCTCAAATCTATTATGTTAATAGATTGTAGTCTAGGATTATCACAAATATTTCGAATTTTCAATTCAACTTATTTCATAGATATTTCTGATAGACCAATATGCCTTTGGCTTTTAGGAAAGCCTTTAAAAGCATCCAGGCCAGATCATGCAATCAATTAAGCTGAACTCACCATAACTAACAAAAAGTTATATTTAAAACACAACACCACCACAATTTTACCCATTGTTTTTATTGAACTGTGAATTTGCCTCTGCTCACTGGACTATCACGGTTACTTGGTGAATATTCTAACTCTTGGCACCTCTCTGTTACCTCAGATAGGAAACTAGAGACAGAGTGTCTGACATAAGTGTTATCTTTGAGGAAGTTATATCAACTGCTTTAATTGTAGAAAGGAAAAGGAGAAAAGATCTTATTTGCCTTCCACCAGAAGGAAGGAAGGAAGGAAGGAAGGAAGGAAGGAAGGAATTCCCCTCTGTAAGACTTTTGGATATGGAGGCTACAAAGAATACTGCTTTTGTACTAGGCCTCCTGCCACTTATGGCAGTTGTCATTTTATAACAGGTTTTATGGTTTAAGGGTCTCTTCATAAATGAAGGTTACTTCTAACCAAGATTCTTCGAGATAGCTCTGCATATTCACTTATGAGTACTGCACCACCTTATGGTGCCTTACGTGGAATCTTCTTCTAGCATTTTAAACTGGAGAACTCTCACCCCCCTCCTTCCCCTCAGTATCATTGATGTACTGAAGGTGAGGCTATATTGGAGGAGGAGCACCTACCCCCAACAGTTCCTTCCAGTGCAAAGCCAGAGACACAGAATAAACAAGGGCTCAGAGAGTGGGGAAGATGGGTAAGAAGTGCAAATATGAAGAGCTACCTCGAAGAATCTCAGTTACAAGTTCATTTCTTCTTTGACAAGCTTTGCATATTCCCCACTTATGGGACAGACTGATGATTAATGCAGAAAAGTGACCTAGAGGCAGAAACAGAGCCCTAATTGAATAGACACTGCAGCAACACTTTACCAAATACAGGGTGTGCTCTAGAGGCCAGATCCAAACAATAGCACTTAGTGAAAGTGTGCACCTAAATTCAGGTTGCAGCCCTGCAAATTTCAACAACTGGTATCTGCCTAAGACAAGCACAGTAAATAGTCACCACTCTTGTGGAATGTGGTCAAACCAAAGCTGGCACAGAACCTTCTTCTAGCATGTAATGTTCAGCAATACATTGTTTAACCCATAAGGATATAATCTGGGAAGAAAAACAAAAACAGTTGATGGTTTATATGGTATCTTACACTAACAATAGCACTTAGTGAAGGGGAGGGATAGCTCACTGGTTTGAGCATTGGCCTGCTAAACCCAGGGTTGCGAGTTCAATCCTTGAGGGGGCCATTTAGGGATCTGGGGCAAAAATTGGGGATTGGTCCTGCTTTGAGCAGGGGGTTGGACTAGATGACCTCCTGAGGTCCCTTCCAACCCTGATATTCTATGATTCTATGAACAAACTCACTCAACAATCTACGAAAACACTTAGTTCCATCTCAATAATCAGCAAGGGTCCTTCTTGCATCCACAGTACATAGAACATACTCCCTCTTATTAGAATGAGGTTTAGCAAAAATAAATTGGCAAATTAATAAATCTGATTAATGTGAAAATCAGACACCAATTTAGGAAAGAGCCTGGGATCAAATCTGAGAACTAATTTGTCTTTATGAAAAGAAGTGAAAGCTGGATCAGCTATAAAGGTATTTGATTCACTCAAATTTGCTGACCGACATCATGTCAATATTGAAGGCTGTCTTGATAAGTGATAGAGAGTACACTTGGCCAAGAGTTCAAAGGGCCATTTTACCAGCATGGTCAACACCAAATTGAGATCCTTAACCGGGGGACATTCATTTGATAAACCTTTTGATCGAACAATGAAAAAACAAACAGTGATCTCCCATTAACTAAAAGTATAATATGCTGAACTGGCTGCCAAATGAACTTTTACCAGTGAGTTACATAACCCTGGGACTAAGTACGTTAAGTATTCCAGAACACAAAGAATGGAAGTAGACTGAGGAGAAATCAGGTTTTTTCCTTCATCCCTCCCTGAAATCTGGTCCACTTTAAATGGTAACCATTTCTAGTGGACTGTTTTCTAGAATTTTAGTGTGTCCTGCAGAAATAAAGAACATGACTGCTCAAGAGCAGACAGCATCAAGGTCCAATCGCCCAAGCTGGTCAGGTGAAGAGACTGTGGGTCTAGGTGAAAGACCTCGCCCTCCTGCTAAAACAGTAGGTCTGGTGACAGAGGAAGAGATACAAAGACTCTGCTGGACAACTGAAGGAGATGCATAAACCACCATTACCACGGCCAAACTGGGGCAATGAGAAACATCCAAGCCCTGTCCTGGTGTGTCTCACTCACTAGCTTCTAGATCAACAGAAAGGGAAGAAAAGCATACATGAAACCTTTCCCCCAGTGCAGTAGCACAGCATCAGGCAGGAACAGACTGTACCTGCCAGCTCTGGAACAGAAGAGGAGATACTTTTTGTTGGGCCTCATTGTGAGCAGGTCCACATCTGGTCCATCCCAGCTGGAGAATATGGTCTGAACCGACTGATCCTTTAGAGGCCATTAATGCACTGAGAGCTCTCTCTGCTGAACCAATCTGCAACTACATTGCTTGTCCCTACCAGATGCAGGGCCACAGGGACAGACACCAGGAAGGATACAACAATCCCATAGATTTACAGCCCCTGAACACAGGAGAGCAGAATGAGCACTCCTCTGCTTGTTGGTACAATACATTGCCAATGTATTGTCTGCCATCACCTGCACAACCCTCCTTGTAGGTGATGAAGGAATGACTTAAGGGTCAAATGAACAGCTCTCAGTTACAACACATTTATTTGCAGGGTCTCTTGATAAGACCAATGACCTTGAATTGTCAACTGATTCAGATGAGCCCCCACTGACCCTTGTTTGATGCATCCAACATTACCAGAGACAGGTCCTGGGGTTAAACTGTAAATCTCTGGACAAATTTGTTCTTACTGACCACCATTTCAGGAAGGCTATGATGTTCTGAGGTATGGTGACCAACATATGGATGTTATCCTGACTTGTTCTGTTGACCTGAGATATCTAGTGCTTCCTAGATCTCATTCTCTGACAAGCAAACGGCGTCATGTAAGTAACGGCTGCCATCAGACCCTAGAAGTATTTCACTCTCTGAGTGGAACCCTATAGAATCTTTAATAGATACTGGCTCATCTTGAGAAACCTATCATCTGATAGAAAAGTTCTCCCTTCCACAAAGTCCAGTATAGAACCTACAAAGGGAATCCATTGAGTAGGACAGATAATCGACCTAAAAAGAAATTAGTTGTAAAAAAACAAAATGGCTTAACAGATCCTCACATACATTAGCCTTCAATAGCCAAGGGTAATGAAAATACCCTGATTTCTCAAATGAGCTGCTACCACAGAGAGGCATTTTGTATACATTCTGGGTGTGTAGAGGAGCCAAATGGAAGCAGGTTATATTGGAAATGGCATCCAGCCACCAAAATATGGAAGTACTGGTGATAAGCATTAAAAATTGAAATATGAAAATACACATCCTTTAATTCAAGTCACAAATCAACCCATGATCAATAGCAAAGGGATTATGAAGGCTAAAGTTAATATATGGAACCAGGATTTCCAAACCTATGTGTTCGAGTCCCTTAAGCCTGTATTGGACAAATATACACCGTGTTCCTTCTGTAACAGGAATAAAAGCCATGACACCACAGAGATTCAGGGACTTCTTTGACTGATTCTATCAGGAGCAATTTTTCTACTTCTGAAAGAGAATAGTCTCATGAGAGGGATTCTTAAAGAGGGAAGTATAGGGAAATGGGAGGGGGGGACATCTTTTGAATTGTACATAGCACTTTCTATGGTCTCTATAACCCATTGGTTTGACATAATTAGTCTCCATGCTTGTTAAATGCATGATAAAATGACCTACCTTCTCTCCAAAGAAGAGGGCAGACTGACTGATTCTCAACTCTTGATAGTCTCGCTAAAATTGAGGCTTTCTGTTCCTTAACAAAGAAGTAGGTTATTTAGACCTCAGTTTTAAGGGCCTCTTACTATGTTGGCTCTGGAAAGCTGCTGATACCGTTGGCTTCTCTAATGATGAAAAATAGATGATGAAAACTGGGGATAGGGTCTCTGGTACTGGAAAAACAAAGTGGCAGAGAAAGTCAGACTTTAGAGAGAAGCCTGCAATCTTATGTCCTTTAAATTTTTCCAATAATTTGTCTTTTCGCTGAAAAGGCCCTTCCCTTCATAGGGGAGATCCTCCAACTTAATCTGTGTGTCTAGAGTCAGGGAGGAAAAACAAAACCATGCATGGCATCTGCTGCGACCATCAGGAGGCAATGCTCTGGCAACAGAGTCTGAAGTGTCAAAAGAGGTCCTGAGGGAATGCTGGGCTACATTTTGGCCCTCCACCAATATGGCATTTGGCAGCCTTTTCTTGTCAACTAAATCCTGTAAGGACAAATGTTATCTTTTCCCATAAATGGAACTGGTAGAGGGCCATGACTGCCCGATAATTCACCACCCTAATTCCAAGGAACGATGAAGAGTATAGCTGTTTCACCAGTGAATCAATTATTTTCCTTTCTTTATCAGCTAGGGTGGAGTGCAATTATCCAGATTTTGCCCTGTTACTGGCAGCAGCCACTACCAGTGAACGTGGGACCAGGTGGGTATGAAAGTAGGAAACCCCCTCAGAAGGTATCTAATACAACTTATTAGCTTTCTTATGAACAGGCTGACAAGAAACAGGCATGGATCACACAGAGATAGCTGGCTATAGCAAACTATCCAAAAATGGACAGGGATATTCTATTCCCTGAGGTAGGACCAAGGATATCAGACACCAAGTGAGAAGACTCTTCCACGGGTACTGCAGGAAGATTTAAAGTGAACACCATATTATCCACCAAACTGAGGAACTGTGAAGCGTCTTCAGAAGGAAAGGAGGCAGAGGTCACCTCATGTGTTCATTCAATGCTAAATCAGGTTCATAGTCCATTTCCAAATACTCCTGCTCAAAGAGGGGGGCAACCTCCTTGGCTCCTTCTTCAGATAACATTTCAGGCATCACTGTCTGCAATGACAACAGATCCAGAGGACACAGATCTGAGGAGCTCTGGATGGCCAGATTCTTCGCAAAAGAGTACCACTCCATCCATGTGGAGGGTAGTTGAAAAAAATTCCTGAGCTGGCCCCCAATAAGGCCATAGACTCTCTTCCCCTACAGTTCCCCACACACCAAACCTGGGGTTCAAAGCTTCTCCAGGTGGGAAGGACCAACTTGACAGATGCCCTGAGAAAAGGTCCCATGACCCCATCCTCTGGAACAGGGGTTAACAACCTTTCAGACGTGGTGTGCCGAGTCTTCATTTATTCACTCTAACTTAAGGTTTTGCGTGCCAGTAATACATTTTAATGTTTTCAGAAAGTCTCCTTCTATAAGTCTATAATATATAACTAAACTATTGTATGTGAAGTAAATAAGGTTTTTAAAATGTTTAAGAAGCTTCATTTAAAATTAAATTAAAATGCAGATCTTATCAGTTTAGTGTGATCCTTGCCCTTGCTTTTCCTTGCCGAGTTTTCCAATGTCTGGTATATATTTGGATACTTTAAGCTGCACACAGGCTTCTGAGTGATCAGTTGTTAACCGGCTCAGAGAGGGACAGAGGACAGATTTCATGTGTGAAAATACCTGTTCACACAGGTATGTGGATCCAAATGCTGAAAGCATTGCAAACGCAATTTTCTTCAAACAGTTAAATTTCACTGGCAGGGACGTCCAGCAGGTCAGAACAGAGGCCCCAGGATCTCACTTGGTAGCTTCAAGTGCACTCTGCAGATCTCCAAACTTTGATGCCCACAATTCTGAGCTTTTTAACTGAATGAGCTGCATTTCAAAATCTTCAACGCCCATCCACTGAAATACAGACAAATCCAAGTTGCTTTTGTTGAACTTTTCAGGTTTAATTAGAAAAGAAAGCATTGGGCCAAATCGCTGGAAATCTTGAAATCTGTCAGAAAATTCTGATTCCAGTACTTGCCTATACATTCTAATCTCAACATCAAACGCATCACGCTGTTCCACATGGCTTGATAGTGATGTAAGCAGCAAATCAGGGCTTTAAAATATCCTAGTACAATGGTGCTGGAACAAATTTTTAAGGTGGGGGTGCTGAGCTGCGCCCCCTCTTGCCCCTGTCTGCACCCCTCACTGCCCCAGATTGGGGCCAGTGGGCCAAAGCTGGGGGGAGGCTGCAGAGCCCTGGGCTGGCGGACGGGACCCCAGGCTGGCAGCAGAGCCCCACAGACAGGTGGCAGAGACCCTGGGGCCAGCGGATGGAATCCCAGGCTGGCAGATGGCCGGCGGCCGGTACCCCAGGCCAGCAGTGGAGCTCCCGGGACCAGTGGCCAGGACCCAGGCAGTGAGAGTGCCACTGAAAAATCAGCTTGTGTGCCGCCTTTGGCACGTGTGCCATAGGTTGCCTACCCCTGCTCTAGAAGGAGATATCGTACGGCCACTACTGAATCTAAGAGCTTCCCTTAGTTTGGTAACCAGCCTCCAGCCAAAAAGGTACCCTGGAGTGATGAACCACTACTACCTTGGAGTGGAATCCCATATGAGGTGGGTTCACTGAAAACAAAGACACAGAGATTTCACCACAAAAGCAGAAAGGGAAGGGTGCAGAGCTATGGGAGTGGACCCCTTACCACATTCTCCCTGACAGGCAGAAAGACACCCCCCCACCCCAAAAAAACCCCATGTTATTTGATTGTTCTTTATTACATACCACTGTCAAACAGCATTTGAATGGGTGTCTTCAAACAGGTTATTTTTCAGGCGAATCCAACAGCTTACCATGAGTTCTCTTTTCTGTGTTCCCTAATCCATTACAGAAGGCAGCTCTAGGAGCAACTACTCTTCACCTACCCTCACAGACAACAACGTTTCAAGACCTGAACTTCCGTCTTCCATGGCTACCCCACAGGCAGCACCTTTTGACTTTCTAGGGAAGCCTTACACTTGCCAGTAATCAAGGGATGACTACGTTCTACATGCATACTCTCAAGCTGTCATTTGTAAAGGTCTTCATAGTTCATGCTATTTGCTTGGCAAAATATAAACATTTTAAACCAAATAAATAGAGAGTTACAAATGCTGGCAGAATGCTCACGGAACTGGGGTTTAAAAATAATGTTTAAATTAATAGGGTCCTTTCAATTTCAGTATCACCTTTACTTACCTACCAGACCTTCACATCAGAAACCTACGGGTCCTCTGCAACAGCTGATGACATCACAGCCATGTCTTTGCATTGTTCTAGACTGTTGTGAGTGAATTTTAGCAGAAGAAACAAAACCCTAAACTAAGGACTTAAGTAAATTAAGGTGACACTACTTTGCAAATGTTTTGTATTAAAATGTAAAATAAGTATTTGTAATTGTCTGCTCTATACCTATGCTGATTGGGAATCCTAAATTGGACTTTTCTCACTGCAAAATATATAAGCACATATTTACTTTAGGATTATGTGCTAGATGCCCCCCCCCCCCCCCCACACACACACACACTGTAGTAAAATTATGGCTGTGCTAAAATGCTTTAACTTATATTTGAAAGTCCTTGAGAGCAAATCCTCCTCAAAGTGATTGCCAGCTTCCCTGTGATATGCCTCAGCATGTGCTCTATTGATGATATCACACCCAACATTAATCAGGGCTGGAAAGTGGAAATTGCTTTACCATATTTGCAGATCAAGTACAGACACACAAACCTCCCTAGAGCATATTAAAGAGGCATGAGAAAAACCTTTAGAAGGCTCTGTAATAAGAACAAACGTCATTCCCAAAGTCAAGCCCTATTCACTCCAATATAGATGGATGATTAGTGGGTGTTACTACCAGAATTAAGGCTAGTGGGGCTTGGCCTTCTAGCAGAGGGAAATTTGTTTTTTTGTTTTGTTTTGTTTTTTGAAGAGGACTGCTCTTCAAGGACTTGCAAAACGAGAGGAAACAAAGTTAAAATTTTAAGTGGGATAAAAGGTTTTGTTACCCTATTTACCAGGGAGATTCAGCATCTAATGCTGTTTAGCATGGCTCCAGTTTTCAATTAGACATCTGCCTTCTTTTACAGGCAGACTTTTCCCTCAGTGCGAATTAGGACAAGACATTCTGGTATTATGACCAAACATTACAGGATACAAGAGTGAAAAATATTGTGACAGTAGTATGCAACAATCAAAGTAGTTAATCTATGTATTCCATTTGATTGGCACTACAGCAATTCATTTGTGCTGTTTTAATGAAGGTTGTGTAAGCACCTCTTCAGCTATTTATTTTCAGGGATTTAGATCTCCATCATTAAAATTCCCATTGAAATGGAACTTAACTCACCACAGCTAGAACAGTAAATGCCACTTTAAAACTCAAATATCAGCAACAGAACTTTACATTTAAATGTATGTGAAAGGACACAAGGTTATATCAATTTCAGGCACCTTTCTACATTCATAAACTCAAACTGATTTTTAAAACCGAAGTTTGACACAGTTAAGAGAACCTTGGATTTCTTTTTTTTTTTTTTTTTTTTTTTAAAACACTAAACAAAAAACTATAAATATCAATTCACTCACCACTAAAATCAGCCATTTCTGAAATGGAATGTGGTAGCTGTTTATTGTGTAATACTGCTGTGCACTGTTAGTTTTGATGGGAAGTTGAGACAACCGTAATCAATTAAAACTTCAAAGAAAATTTAGAGAGAAAATATTATTGCTTAATTTAGATAGGAAATGGGGGTTAATGCCAGGGATCTTGCAAAAGACATCCTAGGATCTTTAATAAACAAGGTCAGAACCTTAATTTTACACCTCCCTACATTATGTTAGTTTGCTGGTCCAGTACGGACTCAAAAAAAGCAAGAGCACCACCTACTGCATCACAAACAGCACTTACTGTACAATGATGTTTTAACTGGAGTTTTGCATTCCAAATACTTATTATGCCTACTCCAGTTTATAGCTTTCAGATCACAGCCAAAGTTGGTAAGGCTGCAGATTTTGTATATGAATACATTAAAATAATTTTTAAAAAATGATGAAAAATCCAACTTAATGTTTGCAGAACAAACTAAAATGAATATGAAACTCCACACTAACCAATATTTCATTTGTGTTGCACCCTTTAACCTAGAAAATCCAAAACACACTTCACAGATGGTATGCCCAGATTGGAGCATGTAAAGGGAAGGACCAAAGCATTCAGAGGCACTGTGTCTGAAGCATACACAAATCGCAAACAAAATGCTTAGTTACTCAATAGCAACAGCTCCAAACCAGTTCTTTATTTCAATGATATTGGCCACAATGCATGCCTAACATGGACTGAAGGAAGGAAGGAAGATAGGAAGTCAGAGACAAATCTGAACACACATTAAAATATAGTTACCATCCATTACAAAACAGTAATCCCAATAAGGCTATTACCACCACTAACTCAAGAGCGGTGCCCAAGGAACATGTCACCAGAACTCCAATAGGATTATTATACATTGTTTCATATTTGTGGATTTGTTTTAGATTTGAAATGTCCAAAACATTTGTTTACATTCAATATTCTAATCACCAGTGATATTAAACATATCTACAATAATACAAATCAACGCATTACTATCACCATTTAGCCTAAAGACTTTTCCAAAACCCTGTTAGAGATATTCAAAACCAAACCACAAAATAGTAACATTCATTTGCTTAATAAGAAGATTCCCTCTGATAAAGTAGAAGAGTTCCACTCTGGTGGTTTACCCTGTCACAATAACCCAATACAAGTCCATCCTATTAATTCTATGTTGTTTATCCATTATTTGTATCAAATTATACACCAACCCATAATACAAGTTCACTAAATAAATTATTAAAATGGTAAATAGGCAATAAGTTATAACAGAGTAGAATAATAAAATTGCCATAGCCTCATAATACAGGAATGAGGAAATGGTGCACCACAGCCTATGGTGATGGTATCACTCGTAGTACGCAGTACCACAGACCATGTAACTTATTCTGTTCTTTTAAATTCATCCATTTAGAGTAAAAAAAAAAAAAGCTTTATTTCTGGTATTAGCACGTTTTCTGATGTGTGCATGTTAAAGTTGAAAGGGACTCAGTTTAATCTATATTTTTATATATTGACTAATTTAAAATCAATTTTCTTATGTATTAAAGGGATATTCATACAGAGGGAGAGAGTGCGTACACGGGGGCGCGCGCACACACACACACACACACCTCTTTTAAAAGTTAAGGGCTTTTTCTGTTCTTTGTCTCATTTGTAAAGGCAGGCAAGAAAGCAACACTAACATACAGTGATTCATTCCCTCTCCTTTTTCTCCCTGACTTTTCAGTATGAGCAGCGAACACCACCTTCTTGCTGAGCCTCAAGAAGGGTATGCACATCACTCTTATACACTGATCTGGGGACAAATAATGCAACTGTGTCAGCAACACAGTCAAATTGGATGTACACAGAGTGCTGTCAAATGCACAAAGTGAATGGGAAAACAAAATTCTTTTCACTCATCATTGTTTTATTTATTTTACAGATTACTTTGTAATAACAGATACAGAGTTTTCAGGGAAGCTTTTCTACCTCCTGATTAAATTTTAGTACTTCCTAAGAAACTATTCTTTTTCTTGTGGTATTATTGTTTGCTTGCTTGCGGGGTGCATTTTTGGATCTTTTTAAAGTTAATATTTTTAATATTTTGGAGTATTCATACAGTTATAATTTTGGATGTCTATCTAGTCTCTTCACTTCTGAATCCCTTCCTCCACCCCCATAGTCTTGTCATAGGATTTTAAAATGCACATAACCTTTAAATCAATGAACCATAAAGTTCCATCTTGTATGGTTGGCACAAAAAGAGCACATTTGCGACACACACCGTATGTTCAGCAATTCCATACACAAGTTCTTTCTTATGTGTAATCGGGGGGTAATATAAAGAAGAAGAATGTGGTTATGTTTGTGTTTTATATTTCTTTGTATTTTTTAAACTATCTTCCAACTGTGTGTACACAGTCCACCTCCTGTCCCACTCCCAAAGTCAATGAGAGTTAGATTGGATACTATAATTAGAAAACTAGGTTGGTTTGAGAAATATCTACAGTTAGTACTTCAAGAAGTGTATAGGTATTTTCTGACACCTTTAAAGAATTTGCAGTACGTGTATTCTCTTGATAATTTTCATAAACAGAAAAAGACATGTGGAGAGAAGATACGAATTTCTCATGAATCATGGGATAGCACATTGCCATCTCTACGCAGTGTGTGTGATTCTCTTATGCAAGAGAATCACAACTGGGAAGAAAAACACTGGATCCGTTGTTCTCCTGTTACTGAACAAAGCACTTGCAAAGGTTGCCAGTGCAAGCAGCATCAGTCAAACTGACAGCCTTGGTTTCAGTCTGCTGTTCCTGCTAATCCACAAGAAGAGCTACTGTGGGGGGGAAGGAACAGGTGACACATATTCAGCCTTCTCTCCCCACAGGTCCCAGAACACACAAAAAACGAGATTAATTGCCTCATGCATCTATGTTATTTATATTTCACACACACACCAGTTTGTTTTTAGAGAGAGAGAGAGAATGAACTTAAAATGGACAGATAGCAAGACTACATAATTGCATGATGATACATTAAAATAATAAAGGAGATCCACAACAGAGGGTCAGTCAAGGACAAAGCAAAAAGTTTGTTGTAACAGAGACATAGTACTAATCATTTTATGGTATCAGTTTTTTAAGGGATTTAGGCAAAACAATGATACCTAAGAGACCAACTAATTCCAAATCTCTCAACAGCTGGCTTTGTAAAAGAAGCTCTTTAATGCTAGCTGCAAAGCAGCAGTGAACCATCCACAGGTCTAAAAATACCAGACCTTTAAAAACCTAGGTTCACCCCCGCCTCCCCAGCCAGCGAGCAACATAAGTTTATTATGTTATTTCCTTTCACATGTAATTATGTAAGATGAAATAGTATACTGAGGACACTCTTACAATTATTAGATCTGTCCTGTATAATTCTTGTACCACAGTGTTTTTAGTCTATAAAAAAAGTTCAGTTTTCCTTGGGGTGCCTCTGTACATTTCCCCAGCTTCATTATAAAGGTGAGGCAGTATTTTCAAGTACCAGAATGGTCAGAGATTCAAATGTTTTCTTGAGAAAAAGTTAGTATTATCCTTGCTAGCCACAGAGTGTATGATAGTTAGTATAGGAAAGACCTGCCGCAAAACAAACAAGCAAAGACTTTATTGAAAATTATATAGTTAGATAATGCATTTAAAAACAGGAATTGTAAAGCAGAAATAAGATTAGTACTAAATACAATTAAAATGTAAATTTATTAAGACATCTTTTTGTAGCATTGTGCATACTATGCTAAAGGGGATAAGGAGTTAGGACGTCAGCAATATCAGGAAGCTAGATATCATGTGAAGAATCCAGCAAGTAGTTTTATATACAGTGAAGGAATGGTCCTTCGCTTGAGAGTAAAGAGACATGGGGGATGAGCGAGTTTGTTGGTGCAAGGCTAAAAGAGTAACTGATATTAATTTCCAAGATAAATGGAAAGGTAGAATCCAACTTCAGGATAGAATCCAACCTGTTGTAGCCTGGATGCTGCTATTGCCTGAAAAAGGGATTGTTCTAACTCTGAGGCAGGAAAAGTGTGGAAAATAAAAATATGGTATAAATTTGCTGGATTTGACTTTATCTACTGAATTATATGTAATCAGAGTAGCACTTAACCATGCAAAAATAAGTTAATAATCGTAAAAGCTAAGTTATGTCAAAACTTAGACTGCAAGTAGGCACTTAAGTCAAGAAATGCTAGAGTTAAAATACAATGTGCATCCTCAATTTTTTGCACACATACATTACACTAGTTATGATCACAAGCTATTTCTGAAATATATACGTGAACCTAGAGTCTAACACATGATCACAGATTACTGTAATGCATATCTCACAAGGAAACAGTTGTTTCAATTTATACTTACATAATTCATTACTTAAAAATGCTGAACTATATAACCTCAATGTTGCATTAGTATAGTTTTTGCAATTAATTTTTTTGGTCTTTTCAAGGGGAAAATATCTTAGCTAGGAACCTCTCTCTAAATATGTAAATATAAATATTACAAAGTTCACTATTGTACATGTTTAATACATAGGTTTTGAACTATCAGAACTTTGTTAAATTCATATCACTTTTCTTCCAGCCAAGTAAAGGTGCTAGTTTTAAACTTAAAGCATTTTTTTGTGTAACCTTGTCAACAGAAGTGGAGTTCATTTTAAACATCAGGAAAGTTTTAAAATTCACTCTGATATGCAACTGCCAATTTACTAGTAATATACTAGTAAATAAAAGATTTAGCATATAAACAGTAAGTGTACAAACTGTAGCAAGAAAAATCTAGGATACCTGCAACTAAGCGACACGCTCAAGAGAGTATGCTGTGTTGTGGTAGCTGTGTCGGTCCCAGGATATTAGAGAGACAAGATGGGTGAGGTAATCTTTTCTTGGACCAACAACTTCTGTTGGCTACACAAACAAGCTTTTGAGCTACACAGAGCTGCTCCAAGGTACCACAGAGTGCCAAAGATAAATACAAAGTTGAACAAATCGTTCAAGGTAAATGGTCCCCTAGAATATGTTATTACATTGAACAGTAAGTCACGTCTTTAGATAATGTAGCAATAAACGTTTGCTAGCGTATCAACCTCTGACAAAGAAACTTGAACAGTGAACTGCTATCCACATAAATAAGAAAAATATAGATCCTGATAGTCTGCATACTATTTCATGTATAAAAAGTACAGGAACAGCTAAACGCACCTCAAGTTGAGGAACTCTTATAAAGAGCTGTATTTTACTTCAAATAGTAAGAAGATGGTTGGTGAGAAAGACGGAACATCTCACAAAATATTAAATTAACTGCTACTATTGCTAATCCTAATGGAAAACTTCCACTTAAAAATGGATAATGGTAAACTTGCAACAGACAATACAACTTTGATGTCATTTTTTACTTTTAAAGTCTTGTACATTCTAGTTGAGAATCTAATGCTATGAACAAAGCAAGACATAGCTATCTGAACTTTGGCCTTAGAAACCACTCTTACCATATGAACAAACAGAATGATGGAAATGTATAGTTTCATGAAACCAGCATGTATGTAGTTTATATAGCAATATTCAATTTGATTTCTTTCCTTCTGGCTGAAGCTGCTGTGTATGTCTATGGAAATATTACAATTACTACCATGCAGTTAAATGCATCTGGAAGTGAGCTATCCCAAGGAAGCCTTTGGATTTCACAGGATTTGCACCACTGTTCTGCCAAACAAAAGTGAGTTGTATATCGGGTAACTACAAGCAGAGTTCTGAAGGTGAACAACATGTCTCAGAGTAGGGAGCTGCTGCTACTAAGCCTACAGTTGTTTATGCAACTCACCGAAAAAAAAAATACTATCAAAATAGTTTCCAAGAAAATTTTAAAAAGTTAAAAATTATGAAATCCAAGATGTCTGCTAATATGATAAAATGCTTTCCCTATATAAAGTTTGGCATAAAGCTTTTCATAATAATTTCAGTTCAAGTGGTCCATTATGACCTTTCTAAATATGAACATGGTATAACCCAGTGCAGTGGAGTGTAACTTCCCTCCTGACCTCCAAAATGATTATTTGCATTATAGTACCACCAAGAGAACACCAAGATGGGAGCGCCTCTGTGCTTGGTACCATACAAAATGTAGAATAAGAGACAGTCTATGCCTCCACACACACACACACCCTTTCAGTCTCCAGAACAACAAAATACATCTGGGAGAGAGGGACCATTAGTCATTTTTATAGTTCCTTTCATCCCAAAAATGTAAGCAGCGAGAGGACCAAAACAACTTTCAGAAAAAACTGTTCTTAACACTGACTGTCTTCAACACCAGTTCAGCTGTACTTGTAGCTAGGAGGGGGATTAACTTGTTACTGCAGGCAAAGCTCCAATGGAAAGACAACTTTAAAACACTGGCCCTTTACAACAGCAGACACGGTCATCAATGCATCTAGGCTTGGTTGTCTATACCCAGGTCTTTCTGGAAATCTCCCACTATTGCTGTAGCGCCACACTAGTGTACTGCAGCTTCACTAAAACAATAGAAGGAACATTAGTGTAGACTACTAGCTGCTGGCATTTTTACCACTGTGTTGTCTAGAGCTGTTCTAAGCATTATATAACAGTTTATCCACTAATACAGTCACCGTCAACACCTGTGAGAGATTTTTTTCTTTAGGTGTAGACAAAACCCTGGGAGTGGATTGAAGAAAGGAACTGCAAAGTTTTACTCGCTTATGTTCAAAGAAAAAAAAGTTTCTGCTATATGTCCACAACTTAATATTGCTAGATCATTTTGCAGTTAGTGAAGCTTACTCTATACATCTCCTACCCTTTCTACTCTGTTACTTTCTTACTATCCAAGTTCTGTCCAATAAATCTTTTGATACCAATTTCACAGCTCTTTTCCACTACCATATCCCTCCAATTCTTTTTAAACTTCGGATAGTTATGTACTACTTGAACTTACATAATTTATCCTCTATTTACATCTTCCACGGCAATTCCATTTAATGTGTCCCACTTCAATTATCTCTTTCAGCTCATCTAATTCCCCAGTCTAACCTACACCTTCCCTGTTATCTGAACAATCTCTTCTGTTTTGCTTCCTTTTATGCCACATTACAATCTGTAAACTGGCAGCTAAAATGTTTTTTCTGTTATTCCCCCAGATAAAACTATCTATACAAAACATGCTCAATATGAAACAGTGGAAGTCACTCCATAAGTAGAGGGGTGGAGCAACCTTGTCATTTTAAGTCCAATTTTCAATTCCCACAAATGACACTTATCTTCCTTAAAATTTTGCATGCCAAAACTGACACCAGAATACAACTTTTTCTGTAGAGTCTGATGAAAGTCAGACAAAATGGGTAAAATTTTCACAAGTACCTACAGACTGATCTACACTAGAAAATTAGGTCAGCATAAAAATCCACACTCCTGAGCAGCGCTGTTAAGCTGACCTAAAGGCTTGTGTTCATGTACAGCAGTATATCTGTACCACTATAGCACTTTAGTGAAGATGCTCCTATGCTGACAGGAGAGCTTCTTCCACCAGTGTAATTAATTCACCTCCCCAAGAGGTGATAGCTATGTCTTCAGCCGACATGGTGCTGTCTACATGGGAGAGTTAGGTCGATTCAACTACGTCGCTCAGGCGCTGGGATTTTTCACACCCCTGAGCAACGTAGTTATACCGACATAGGTCTGTAATGTAGATGTGGCCTAAAACCCTGTGTAGGCAGAAGAATTCTTTTGTTGACTTAGCTACCTCTTCTCAAGGAGGTAGATTATCTGAGCCAATGGAAGAACCCTTCCCATTGGTGCATGTAATATCTACACTGAAGCTCTACAGTGATGTAGCTGTGCCACTGTAATATTTTAAGTATAGCCAAGTCCTAAGTGACTTAGGAGCTTATGGGTACATATATACTACTGAGACTACAGCTATGTCAATGTAGTTATGTTGGCATAACCCCACAGCACAGTCTAAGCTAAAGGAAAGGATTTTTCTGTTGGTCTAGGATCACCATTTCCCCGAACAAAGTTAGCTATATCAACGGACGCATTCTTCAACAGACACAGCATCTACACTGGGGGTTAGGTCAGCACAGCTGAGTCAGGTGTGTGGCTTTTTCACACCCCAACCAATGTAGCAATGTCAACCTAACTTTTACGTGTAGACCAATCCTAAATTCCATTTTCAAAGTGCAACCCAGGTCATGTAATCTTGTAGGATTTGCCTACACTACAGAAGCACACCTACAGCATGACACCTATGCCTTTGTAGCACCATAGTGTAGACACTTGCTACAGAGACAGAAAGGGTTTTTCCTAGCACTGTAGTTAATCCACCCCAGAGAGGTTTCAGAGTAACAGCCGTGTTAGTCTGTATTCGCAAAAAGAAAAGGAGTACTTGTGGCACCTTAGAGACTCACCAATTTATTTGAGCATAAGCTTTCGTGAGCAGCTCACGAAAGCTTATGCTCAAATAAATTGGTGAGTCTCTAAGGTGCCACAAGTACTCCTTTTCTTTTTGCACCCCAGAGAGGCAGGTTGTTAGGTTGATAGAAGAATGCTTCTGTTGACCTAGTGGTGTTTATAATGGGGCTTATGTCGACTTAACTATGTGTATCGGAGGTGTGAATTTTTCACACCCCTGAGTTATGGAGCTAGGTCAACCTAAGTTTTAAGTATAAACCAGACCCGAGTCACTTCTGAAAAAGGGACTTTAAAACTTTTTAGGTTAAACTTTCAAAAGTGCATAAGTTATGGAGCTCTGAAAATGATACTGTTGTCTACTTACAGTTTATTCTAACACTTCTGGGTTAATCATCTCTATAAAAGTGGAAGAGCCTAGAAATTAAGATTTTTTGAAGGCCTTGTCAATAAGTGCCTTTAAGTTTTTTAAATAAGTTACTTTGAGAGGGAGGTTATGAAAATTTATAGAATTGGTTTTAAGTATTTGAAGAGCAACTTTTATTATAGGCAGCAACACCTAAAAATGGGTCAATCGTTTCCAACAGCTATTAGGAAAAAACAGCTTTTGATCATGTTAAAAAAATATTCTTACAACTGTTTCATTGAGAAGCTTTAGCACATCCATGCTTTGGAGCAGGGACCTGAAATTGACAGGGAGTCTCCCTGTCAGGAGCATGCCTTTGTCATCCTTGTAAAACTCACCCATATTGGGCCAAGGCGATAAGCTTCTAAAGAGTCACTCTTGTCGGATGCTGTGGAGAGACTTAAGAATTTGACAGCTAAATTCTACAAATCCATCTGCACCGATCATGCTCCATCCCCAAACAGCTCCCACTTGTGAACTGGGCTGCACATGTGGCATTCCTCTAGAACAAGTTCCATCCTAGGGCAGCTGCAGCTGAGGATGAGTCCTGAAATTGTTCCTCCCATCAGCCAATTCACACTGTAGTGCTGGGCACCAGAACTGAGAGCAAGGAACCTAATTCTCCTCTGCTTATCCTTGCTGGCACCCAGGCAGGATGGAGGAGGAAGCATCTTGATTTGAATGCACAGGGGTGAGGAATCAGTGTCAGGAGCAGGGTGAGATAGGAGATGTGGAAGGAGAAAAATAGAAGCAAAAGGATGGAGAGGTGAACAGGGGCAAGGATCTGGGAGGACAGCACTAAAAGGGGACAGGGACAAAAGAATCTAACCACTAGAGCCAACTCCCTTCCAGAATCTGAAGCTGAACCTATTATTCTTCGATCTCAACATTCCTTTGCTGTCTAGCAAGCAGCTGTGAAAACCACTGGCAAAGTGTGTCTCCATCCCCCTCTAGTGGGCAGGTCCACAAAATAGCCTTCTAATACTAACAATTACTCCATCTGCTCCAGTGGTAGAGGGCTGTATTGTAGATCTAAAGGTGCCAACCCTGCTGATGATCCATTTGGGGGAGAGAGGGGTGTGAATATAGTTGTACATGATGGAATTTCTATATTTTCAAAGTTAAAGATTTTTTTAAAACTTAGGAAATGACACCCTAAAAAACTATGTTAAAAGCATGTTAATGTTGCAAAGTCAAACTCTGAAAAATAAGCAAATGCCAGAATTAAGGGTGAACATACAACCTTAATTCAGTCCCTGTTTGATAAGCATAACGATACAGCCTTTAACTGCATGATTACATACTATTTTTTGCAAAGAACTCATTCAGTGCACAGCACAGACTGTGCTCCGGATATTAATCAGTGTGGTGTACAGAATGAGGCTCTTGTCCATAGAACCCCTGTGTCATTTACTGCAAAAGTAAAAAGGTGTGTGATGAATGAGGCAGGGGGCTGCAGCAAGTGAAAAAATGGTCTTCTGGTTAAGGCAGATGAATGCTAACCTAGTGAATTTGATTCTATCCCTGCCTCAACACAGAGTTCCTGTGAGATGCTGGGCAAGGCACAAGGACCAAGATTTGTACAGGTGGCTACTATGTGTTCCTCATCTTCTGTGCACTCAACTTAAGGCACCTTGAGCAACTATGGTCAATGTGCTCTGAATATAAAAAGTGTTGTAAAACACTAAGTAAGGCTTCTCAAATACAGCACACAAAGTTTAGTTGACACTTCATGCTTTAATCTCTACTCTTCACTTTCCCATCTGTAAAATGGGTATACCACCTTACAGAGGTGTTGTGAAAATACATCTTTACAAAGATTAATTAAAGATATTACTGAGAACATCCTAGAAAAACTCATGAGGAAATTAATAATTTTGCAATCAATGCAGACTTTAGATGTTGTGCAGTAAATAATACATGAGGCTATACATCGAACCATGAAGATAAAAAAAATATTGAATAGCTACCCATTCAATGAACAGGACCCATCCCATGCACTGAATGAAACAAGGTAGTATGAAAAAAAATAGCATAAAATCATATAATTAGACACCATATCATAGAGCATATACAAAAGAGGGTTGGAATTAAGGTTTCATGAGGAACCTTAATTCTGGCATTTCCTAACTTCTGAGTGCTTTGACTTTGCAACATTAATGTTCTTTTAACAGTTTTTTTTAATTAATAGAACATTTAAATGTTTATAAAATGACTTTTCCACTCCTGAGCCAAAAAAGGTAGGGGTTTAAAGACCAGAGAGAAGTGTGGGAAAGGGTATGGAATGGGAGCTCAGAGAGAGAGGGAGTGAGTGAGTAAAGGATCAAGAGAGACATGGAAAGACAGCAGAAAGCCATGCTTTCCAATTTTGGAAAGCAGGGCTCTGAGTAAAGACACCAGACACTGTCATGGAGGGGGAAGAGAGGGATAAAAGGGTAAAAAAGGTACAAGAGAAGCCAGAAGATTATAGAAGGGGCACAGAACAGGCGTACAGGGAGCCTGAGGAGGCAGGAAAACGCAGACTGGATCAGAAGTTTTGCATCTGGATAAAGACCACCTTGTCTTCTCTACCATTCACTACCTACAGTATCCAACACAGTTGAACTCCCAGCATCATATGCATTCACCACCTATGTGCTTACTAATATCTGGAGTAGAGTCCTGCTCTGGTAGGCCTCATAAGATCTATTGGAGCACTATTCCTAAAGATCTTATACACCGACACAATTTAAAATCTTTGGCAAGTATTTTAAAATTACTTTAGGAATTAAAGTTGCAAGTATGCTTCAGAGTCTAACAACCAAAATAGTTACACTTTTTTAAATGGAAACTTATTTAAAAAACAAGAACATTAGGAAGGATTGAAATGAACTGTTAAGGGATGCAACTATCTCAATAGCGAATGCTTAAGAACCATGTAGCACTATCAGTGGCCACTCAAATTTAATATTACCTCCTCTTAAAATTTGTATACTTTTATGTGAAAGTCAAAAGACGTTACTAGGAGATCATAAAGTCCCATTTCTTAGTCAAGGGACCTATTTCCAATAATATCCTAGTAATCTGTTATTTTCATCTTTGCAAATTTTATTGAGACAATGTTAAAGTTGAGTGGGCAATATGGGTCAGATAGTTAGTGAGAGGTAAAAGTATATGGCAGTGAGGAACTAGCTGGATCGCCACACTGAAATCACTCTCCTATGAAATCCACCCTAACGGCAGCAAATGGAAGACATTAGGTACACTCAGAAACATGTGATTCATTATCTCACTCAGGTAGAAGGGTAGTGAGAATGGCTCTCCAGAGTGAAAAGACCTAAAGACCAGTCTGAAAGTAGTAATAGCCAAGTCTGGGGAAAAAAAAGACTTCAAATGAACATTGTTATTGTTAAGTCAAACTGCATGAAGGTAGCAATTTTTTACTCTATACTGCATACAGACTGCGTTTTAGAGCTGGGGGGGAGGGGAGGGAGAAAAACGTCTGTCCACACTTAGCTATACTAAAGCAGAAAGTTTTAAAATGATATTTTTTAAAATAGTTGTAATGGGTCTATTATTTGTTTACAAGACAAAAGCTAAGCTCTTTTCAATTTTATTTGTAATCCTGTTGTCTCTTGTGTACGTGTTTTTGCTTACTTGCTTTCCTCCCTCCCCAATGTCCCAGTAATTACTCGAGATATGTTCACGACCAAAAGAACTATGACCAAATATAATCGTGACTACATTATGACTGAAAACAAATGGACAGTTAACAACATAACACACAAAACCTGAAAGATGATTTAATAATTCTATTAAATTTAGTTAGTGGAAATAAAAATAACTGCTTTCCATAACAGGGAAAGAAAAAAAATTAAAACCTTGGTTATGGCTACCATCAGTAGTCGTATCTTTCTTTAATTGTATGTAAAAAGTAAGATTTAAAAATATGTTGATTACATTTAGTTATCCTTATATTAATCAATATATTTCAACTAAAAAAATGTGTATACTGAACAGGTGAAGTAATACAATATAAGTGACTGCAAGTGCAAAGGCCTAGAAATGAACAGCTAAGGGATGTAATTTTTTGAAGCATAATTTATTCTTGAAGCATTCTACATTAGAATACATTTTCTGAGTGTTAACTTGACTCTAGTTACACATGCATTCAACCTTCCTCGGTAATATTTTGTTTACTAATAAATTAATAGATTGTGTTTCACAAGACTCTCTCTCAATAGCCCAACGTTGCTACCACCAATGCTAGAGACAAAGAGTTTCATTAGTTGCCAACACTTTAATCACTGTTACCCAATCCTGCTCAAAGTGGGTCAAGATGACACAATGATTAAAATGACAGCAGCCACCAGTGCCTCCTCTACACTAGAATTTACACCAGCAGACAGAGCTGCACAAACGGTAGCCACAGCGGGAAAAGTTTAAGAAAAGGTCTAATGAAGACAAGGCATAAAAGGTATATTGTTGTAATTCAATATAATTGCTTCATTGTATTTTTACTCCCAAAAAACCTTGATCTATACAAACTATTAATGTTATATCTGTGCTGAGTTGCTTATACTATGTACTCTTTAAAAAGTTGAAGTAACAACAAAATCTGGCAAAGATACAGATGCACTTTTATTGTCAAAGCATCTTCAACGTTTCATTTTTCCTATCAAAATGAAACATTAACGGACACTCTAGGGACTGCTAGAAAGATGGCTGAACTACTTCAATTGCCTGGTTAGTACAATCGCCAATAAAACACCTAAGAAATTCCTTATATCTCTGAAGATATAGCAGTACAAAGAAAGTTCACTGAGTGTTTTTATAAAGCTTTCTTCATGACTACAGGTTTGATTGCTAATTCATTTTGCTTTAAGACGCATTGACCTGCAAACTTCTTCAGGACAAATGGCATTAAGATAATTATATTTAACAAAATAATAATAATAAATTCAGTGATTGAGGAAAAAGCAGGAAAGAAGTCAAAATATACAAAATTGATCTTAAAATTCATCTTGAAAACATATATAAAACGAAGCATTTATGACCTATTAAACATTAGCGCACACTTGTTTTTAATAAGGATAGTGGAAGAAATAGAGATTATAGAGAGGCTAAAATAGAGGAGACACTCTTCCTAGTATTTAAGAGTACTCCAGATCTTTGCTCCCCAGCTATGCAGGTGCAGCTGGTCTCAAAGTCTGTGTCTACACTGCACAGTTAAACTAGGTGATTGGCATCTGAACCTGGGCACCTAGATTAGCCTATGCCAGCATGTGTACCATTAGTTTCAGAGTAGCAGCCGTGTTAGTCTGTATGAGCAAAAAGAAAAGGAGTACTTGTGGCACCTTAGAGACTAACCAATTTATTTGAGCATAAGCTTTCGTGAGCTACAGCTCACTTCATCGGATGCATCCAAGTTTATGCTCAAATAAATTGGTTAGTCTCTAAGGTGCCACTAGTACTGCTTTTCTTTGTACCATTAGTGTGTATCAGATGCAAATCTCTCTCCTTGTTACTGCTCCTCACTGTTTCTGCATTCACCTGTGAGCATGTCTGGGGAATATCCATGGTTCTTTCTGCTAAGATTCTAGGGACCCTCACTGTAAAGTAGGCAAATTCCAGCGCAAATTAAAGTGGAGAATGGTTCTAATCCACACCCTGAACTGGTAATCTAGTCTGGTTTTAAAACACCTCCAAACTCAGGTCAGGGGTTTGTCTTTGTGTATGGTGGGGATAGGGAAGAGGTTGGGAGAGAAGAGGAGATGTTAAGACTAAAATCCACGTAAGGAGCCTGGGTTGACTGGCAGCATAGACACTCCCTATGGGTATATCTACACTGCAATTAAACATCCACGGCTGGACCATCTCAGCTGATTTGGGTTTGCAAGTCTCAGGCTGAGGGGCTATAAAGCTGCAGTGTAGACATCCGGCTCTGGGACCCTTCCCCCTCATGGCGCCAGCTCGAGCGTGGAAATCTACACAGCAATTTAACAGCCCCGCAGCCCAAGACCCATAAACCCACGTCAGCTGACATGGGCCAGCTGTGGATGTTTAACAGTGGTGCAGACACGAGTAGTGTATATTCTAAACACTACTCTTTTCATACTGCACCAGCTTCATGAGGCAAAATGGAAGATGAAAACCAAATTACTTTAAAATTAAAAGACTAATCCCAATAAGTCAAAGTTACACTGCTCCAACCCTCAAATTATTTATATTATTTTTGTTCTGACTGTGTGATCCCATAAATGAGATATACGATGCACTCCATCACTTAATACAGAGATAAACTGCTAAACCCTCAGGTTAATTCATAACTTATAACTGAGCAGTAGCACACAAAGCAAGTACTTGGGAATATCATGTCAAAGATATTCTCAGTGTGCCAGTAAGAGCACTGCTATAAGCACAGAAAAGCCAAAAGTCTTAAGTATAATTTGACCACGTATTTTCCCTGAAGCTGGGTTTTAATATAAAAGTTTTATGTATTTTAACAACTCTGATTTGCTAAAGTCATAACAGCAAAGTTACACATATCAAATTATTCTCCTTCTCATCTACAATACATATCCTACACCTGTAAAACTATTACAAATAAATTCGTTGTCATTTCTATATACTGTACTGCTCATCTTCTCAATGGAAAATTATACCAACCATACCTGTAGTGCATATACCTGTAAACAGAAATACATTGTATTTTTTAAACTGCATCAGCAGGTCTGAATGTGCAACACAATACTTTTAAACTGTTGGTCTTCTTAGACTTTCCAAGAATGTTACAGCAACTCATCTAATAGTATAGATAAAACATTTGGTATTTATAAAATGCAGTTATATTTGTTAATAGAGGAAATAATTACAAACACATCCTACACTATATTTTTAATTGTATGCTTCCTAGAACAAGGAGCAATACAAAAAGAAAATCAGCAATAATAAACTACAGAACACAGACTATATGTTAACACTATTACATTAGAAGAACATTCTAGAAAATGAAGTGCTGCACTGGATAGGTTGCAAAGCCATGGCCAGTTACACTCATGAATGCAAAGCACAGTTGCCCAAGATTATTATTGCAGATTTTCACCCTCCTCTTCACCATCTGGAAGAGGACACTGGAAAAAATAGCATATTACATTAAGGTTAGAGTAGGGTTTCTACTCATGTCCTTCATACTAGAATGTTTGAGATATTTCAGCATTGGAATGTCCCATTCCAGACAGACAAGATTCTCAAATTCCAGAAGCCATTAAGAACAGTTTTCTCCTGATACATGTAATTAACAAAGTTGTTTTGGCTTCACAAAGTTAGTTTGAGTCCTTTTTTAAAATGACTTCTCCAACTGTCTTCTAGCTCAGCTTTACACTGTTCACACTGCAGTGTGAACCTAACACGCACTTCCAGGAAAAGACTGAACTTTGCACTCCCTTGCCATCTAATATTTTCTCTATTCCTTGAATTTTTACCCAATTTAAAACCACCCCAGCTAATTTCAAGATCGTGTGTCATGGTAGGAAGAAATGGCAAAACTCTCATGAATCCATCAACATTACTCCTATGTTTGTTACAGATGGGTTAGATACACAACACTCGATACCTTCACAGCAGCTAAATAGTCCATGGAACAGATTCTGCTTTTAGCAGAGATTCTAGCATCTGTACACTTCATAACTTGCAGCTTGGGTAATTCACTGCAAACTCTTTGGCAAGGATGGCTACTGTGACCTGTGGACTAAGCTCAACCACAGAGCTCTACAAGATGATTCACAGATTTTTTCCATGCATTATCCACTTTTATGCATCCGATGAAATGAGCTGTGGCTCACGAAAGCTTATGCTCAAATAAATTGGTTAGTCTCCAAGGTGCCACAAGTACTCCTTTTCTTTTTAAGTATAGTAAAAGCTAAAAACATCTTCTTCCCACACATTCACCAGCTACAGAGCCCACCAAACACTGTTCCACTTTAAGCCCAGCAGGTACTGGGTTGGCTCAAAATAGAGCACGGCATGCTGGGAAATATACGCACTGACTATGCCTCAATAATTAATATGGAAATGTCCGCAGCGAGTCATTTCATGTTTTGGGTATCCCTGCTGTCAAGATATGTTGTTATAAAAATGAATTAAGGCTCGGAAAAAAATGGGTTCCTAAAGATGGGCTCTTAGGCTTTGATTTGAATGGGAGCTGCTGGATGCAGTGAAAGTCAAGTTAGGCTCCTAAATAAGTGACCTTAAGCACTTTTTTTTTTTTTTAATCTTGACCAATATAAATAACTTGTGAATATACAAGCTGTTTAAAAATAGATATGAATATTTTTATAACTATATTTTTCTATTAAAAATGTATTACTGGATGTAAAGACATCAGATCTTACAAGTGACTAGGCCAAAAAATAAATATGGTGATGCATCTGGAATTCTTAATAAACTTTAAAAAGCTTCACTATCATTAAAAGTATATGAATTTTAACAAAACAATATAAGGTTGAAGAAACAACATGAGACTACTAGATAGTTTAACTGTCTTACAACTTAAGTGTTACAAATTAAAGGTGAACTGAAGAAGAAGAAGAAAAAACAAAATGAGATTAAGCACATGTATACATGCTGAATCCCCACACTAGCTAGGATGTGGATGCATTAAGAAGAGCACTACATTTTAACTAAACCTTTTTAAAAACTATTTTGCCCATTCAAGAAATTATTTTGGTATTTTCTGGTTCACTTAAGGCAGACCAGAATTTATTAGACTCATTTGAAATCGCCTTTCAACCCATGAAACCACTGGTGTTTAGAAGCATTAATAATGAACTTTTTATTTCAGTATATGAATGAAACAGAATGACCATGTATATAAAATAGTTTGTTTCAAGATATGGACTGTTAAACTCTGGATTTGTAGGAAGTTTCTTTAGTAAACAGATTTTCCTAATGCTGTCCAAATTGCACACATTGCTTTCTTAGGGGTTTTATATTGCTGCTCATCATCATCGTACCTGACTGCCTTCTACATAAAATCAATAGCAAAGTCCCTAGTGAGCTTTCAGCACCCTATTCGCCACATAAAGCTGTTTATACTGTTCTCTTCTGACTCTAATGAAACAGTGTTTTCCTGTTTTCAGTCTATACAATTTATATGAAGTTGAAGAACATTCTTTGTAACTATTTCTGGCTATGCACCTTTTACATTGTACTTGTAAAAAGTGTTCTCTAACAAATTAAGTGCTACCACACAATAATGACAAAGAAAAGGAAAGTATACCAACCTTGTTCCAGTTACTTTACTGACTATGGAATATGCACTTGGTAACTAGCCATCCTGTGGAATTACTTGTAATTTGTGAGAAAACATTTTTTACAACTACAACATAAACAGCTACAAAGGAAGAAATTTCATATAATATATTAATTGTATGGCCTGAAAAGGGGGAACACTAATTACCGTATATATTCGTTCATAAGCCGAATTTTTTTAGTAAAAAAGGGAAGCATCAGAGAAGGGGGGTCGGCTTATGAATGGGTATAGAGAGGGAGAGGTGGGACATAGCCCCTCTCCCCCAACAGAGGGAGCAAGGAGAGGCAGCACAGCTAGCAGAGCCAGAAGGGAAGAGGCGGGGCCAGAGTCTCTCCGCTTCTGGCCACACTGCTCTCCCCCAAGCCTCCAAAGCAGCTGCTGCCGCACTGGCCAGCCTACCAGAGCAGCTCCGGCCAGGCCAGAGACATCCTCCCATGGCCCTCCCCAGATAAGCTGAGAAGGGATGGGACGGGGAGAATGTGGGGGTCCCGGGCTAAGGGTGAGGTCATATGGGGGGTGGTCACCGGAGTTACTCCCCTGACCCCCAACTTCTCCCCCCCCACAAAAATTTCCCCACCAGTTGCTGTCCCAGCCCATCAGTGTAAGCAGCTGGCACGCCGGGACACTTTGTTTACTTACGCTTACCTCTGTGCCTGCGGATGCTCGAGGTAAACAAACCATCTCGGCCCTCCAGCGGCTTATCCAGATTGCCTGGGAGCCAAAGTTTCTTGACCCCTGAATTATAGGGTTGTCTTATGAATGGGTCATAAAAAATTTCCATTTTTACTTATCCATCTTGGGGGGGAGGTCAGCTTATAAATAAACTGGCTTATGATAGAGTATAAAGGAAATAAGAACATTTTGAATAGCTTCATGTGATAAGTAGACACAGACTCTTGACAAAGAAATGACATTATGCACAATTTGGACAGCATTAGGAAAACTTCTTTACCAAGGAATGACATACAAATTCAGACTAACAGTCCATATCTTGAAATGGACTCAATTGCTGTACATAATTAGTCATTCTATTTCAACCAGACACTTAAGTGAAAAACTCCTTGTTAACAGTTACAATCAAATATGCATATTTATATTGCAATAGAAAGTGTCTTAGTAACACTACTACAAAACAACCAGATGCAAACAGAACTGTCACCTACTGACAGTGTACAAGACAGTTTTTTAAGTGCTAATTTTCAACTGTGGACGATTTACCATTATCGGTAACTAATGAAATAGTACTATGGATTTCTATAGAACTTTCCATCCATAAAGCTACAAAGATGGGTATTACCCCAATATTACACATGGGAAACTGAGGTACAAATTAGTTAAGTGACTTACACAAGGTCACACAAATCGGCAGAAGGGCCAGGAATAGAACTCAGGTTTTCTTACTCCCGTTTCCATGTTCTGGACTACTGCCCCGGCAATCATAGTAACATGCAAAGTAATATTTTCCATTTCACTACCCAAGAGAGAGTGTAAGTGTTTTGCACTAATTGTATTAGTAAGCAAACTACAGCTTTTTACAAATAACTTGACTTTAGCAATCAATCAGTTTCATATGCTCTAGTCAACTGGTACCAGAGCTCTAAAAATGTCTCAAGCACACAAACTAATGTCCATGAGCAGACTTTCTGGTGTGATGCAACTTCAGCACATACAAAACACCAGAAAATTGGGGTGCATTAAGAGAAAACAAAAATAAATAAATAAATAAAACAAAAACAAAAAACAAACAAATGGAAATGAGAACCTGAAAGACTTGAATGAAATTCAGATTATTTACTCTTGGACCGTTATAGCAAATAAATCAGCGAAGGGAAGGGACTGAAAAGATCACAACGCTTAAATTATTTTTAAAGGATTCTCAGATAGCTTAGTCCCAAATTTTAACCTATAAATATTATCTGGTGGGGAATGCCCTATACATTTTTATGGTTTTAAGCCTCCCAATCCCTGATTGTGAAATTAAACAACACACCCAACCAGATGGCAGAACAGGTGAAGTTTAAGTAAAAATCTTATTTTCAAAAGCACCACTGATAAGTAATGAAAAAAACAAACTAGGGAGCTAATAGTAGACAAAGGCTTGATGAACTATACTCTATAGAAATAAGGGGGTTGAGGGTAGGGAACAGAAGGGAAACATTTACAAAATGGAAAACAAAAACCAGTAGGCTCTTCAGGCCAGAGCTCATCTTTTTGTTCTGTTTGTACAGGGCCAAGTAGTGGGGTCCTGGCCCATGACTTGAAAACATCGGTAGTACCATAATACCAGTAACAATCTCCACCACCACGTCATTTTCAAGTTTGTAGAAGGTATTATAAACAACTTAGAAATAAAAAACTACGAAAAATATGGTGTCCTTTTACTTGTGCAGCTGTACAGTTTTTTATTTTAAGAGCTGCAGGGCAGGAATTATCTTTATTTTTGTGTACTGTACAGTACACAGCAGCGTCAGTACTAAGCAACTTATAAAATTATAGCTTGCTAATATTAATAAAACTAGACATACCTAAAAGGTATTAGCAAGAGATGAAATTCAGTGAAACATGACAAAATTTATCAGAAGAATGAAGGATTTTTTAAAAAATTTGCAGCTGTTGATACACTCCACAGCAATAATAGGCTAATGGGGTGGTACTGCACATATTCAGTAATGATGTGTAATTCATTTGTACATTGTTACAAGCAGCATAACAGTCTTCAAGCTACTGCCTGATATTCTGTCACCGGTTCTCTCTCTACTAAAGCTTGAGACAAGTGCCCATTAAATTTTTTCATATGAGAGGGATAGAGGACAGGTTTACATTAGAAACTTTTGCTGGTAACTTTTGTCAGTTAGGGGGTGTGATTTTTTAAGGCATTTCTGTACCAGCAAAAGCTTTATTTTAGATGCAGTTATACCAACAGAAGGTGCCTTTTCCCGCGTAGGTTACTTCTTTCAGGGAACTAGCATAACCTATCCCAGCAAAAACAATCTTTTGCTAGCTTAAGATGCATCTATACGAGGAGGATACAGCTATACCGACAAACTTTTCTCGTGTAAATTAGACGTCATAAGCACTTCTGTCATCAAAAATTTTCTCAGAGGATACCACCTACCCTTTTACCTGCCTAAGCCTAAAACCTGGCAACCTGTACATACTTGTAAGACATTTTGGGATCCTTCTTTACAAAAACAATATTAATTTTTCCTTAAATTCAAAAGATATTTTGAGTTAGATTTTACTTCAAAAGGTGTACAAACAAAACAGTACTTTTATTTCAGCAATACTGAATCTCAAAAATAGTTTACATACAAAATTAATTGTAACCACTAATTCAACATAGACATGGCTCTTGTCAACTCTCCCCCTTATATTCCCCACAGTAAAGGGTTATTAGCATTTTAAAATAGTCTGTGCAATAATTTCACTTTTTAAAGAACACAGATCTTTTAATGTTATAATAAAGCTCAGTGATACGAACTTTGATCTAGACAGACAATATATTTTTTTAAGTTTTCAGAACGTCATCAATACATATCTAGATCCCAATCCTGCAAACACTTATGCAAATTCATAGACCTAAATAAGTCAGCAAGGCTACTTGCACACTTAAAGTTGAGCACACGCATAAGCGTTTCCAGGATCAGAGCCATCACCAACAGACCAATATAATGCCCTCAATTTTAGTCATATAGTCTTATTTATGGTATAACACAACACAACACTTTGACCTCTACCCAGGAAACTGGAACCAAAACAAGCTAGTCTGATTCTCTGGACACAGTATATTTGAAACATCAGAAGACTTTTCAACTACAAATGCATCTGTAAAATGTCATTGATGACTTTATCAAATTCCTAACACTATTTTAAAAATATATTAAGATTCTGACATAAGCTAACGAAGGCCAGAAGATTCAAGCTTAACTTAACTTTTAATGTCTTGGTTTTTGTCAATATGTATCAAACTGTGTGATTTCTGCATTAATTATAAAAATGACTGACTTATCCTGTATATCTGATGATAAACTGCTTTTTTGTTTGTTTCCCTCGTCTCCCAAATGAAATTCAGTTTTGTTTAGATTAGTACGTAGCATATCACTTCTATATGGGCTTAGGCAAGAGCACTGAAAATTTGTCCCTCTATCTAAACTAATATTTGTTTTGTATATTTCTAAATGTGACAAGTGTTTTACCAACAATTAAAGAAAAAGTAGGAACTACCATTTATTCTTTAATTAGCACACAGATCTTCACAAACGAGTAACAGGTTGGATTATAGATTTATTTAAACAGCACTTTAAAACAACAGGGATTCTGCAGTGCTTAAGGCCAAATTCTGTCCTTGAATACTTGTGCACAATTCCTATAGATTTCAGTGAGATTTGCACATGAATTTTTGACAGAAGAATCTAACTACAATTAATATTAGGCTCAATATTTTAAATCCAGTCAGAAAGTCTGATGCAGGTTAAAGGTAAAATGAAAGCAACAGTACATTGTCGGTTTAGTGACTGATACCTGCCTTCAGGGTGAATGGTAAGTTGAAAAAGTTACAGAATTCTTGAACAGATTGAAGTTGAGTGATGTAAAAAGTATATTTTTCAAATATAAAAATATCTATAAAAATTAAGACTATGATACAATGAACTGATGTACAGAGTATCCTGCACCCATATAAACTGTGTAAAACTGAATCCTAAAAATGAAAGTTTCTGATTTCAGATTTAACGTCAAGTACCTGCTTAAATGGCATACCTAACTCTTAACACAAGCTAGAGACAAAGGCCAAGATTTTCAAAAGTCAAGAGTGATTTCTGAGACCTCCATTTTTGTCTGCCAATTGGAGAAACCTTAATGGGCCTGATTTTCAAGTACTAAATACTCACCCTCTTTTTAAAAAAATAAAATAAAATAAAGCAAGCATCTCAAGTTCGGCATTTAGAAACTGAAGTGCCCAAAATCACTAGTCACTTTTAAAATTCTTAGCCAAAGGCATTAGACAAATCTCAGAAAGAAATGACAACAAAACAACACAGATAAGGAGGACCCCCCCATGTTAGCCTTATTATCAGCTTGGGGGGGGGGGTGTGAAATACTGCTTTCTAATGAATGGTATGCCAGTTCTTGTACTCAAATTCCTTCATAGTTTGTAACTTTATAATACCAAAAGGATCTAGCACGTTGAAATCTGGAAGCCTAGCATGTGTCCGCTGGAATTCTCTACACAAACAATTATGATGTTATAAAATAGTGCAGTCCTCAAGAACTGGATCAGGCATGCTTTGATCAACAATAGACTACATTGAAAAATACGATCACAGAAAAAAAAAATCAAAGGACGTAGTGCGTAAATCCACTCTCAGGTCCAAATAAAGGAATCTTTGCAATGAAAACCTAAATAATTATATTTGGGTGTTCTGCTCTGCATACATCTTAACAGTTTGAACTGCATCCATGTTTCCAGAAACCTGTCCATTGACTGACGTGACAGCAAGTTTGATAAACTTTAAGCTCTCCTATTGCTGAGTTAAGCCCAGCAGCCAATCACTTCCACCAGATGTTACTGTTGTACAGGCAATATGAATGTTTTGTTCCTTCGTGGACTTAATTCACTTCCCACCCAGGAATCAAAAGGGAGATCTCTACATTTTATATATGAAATAAAAAGCCAATATAACACCACAATTTTGGCAGTAAATTTTTAAAAAAGTAAACACTGCTGATCCACAATGACATAACTATGTGGTGGGTTTTGGACAGAGTACTACAAAATATCTAAACTAAAGTTACAAGTAACTTGAATTAGAATAAAAGTTTAAGTAACAGATGCATCATTTTTTGGTTTGCAAATTTCAATATGTGCACACAGCTACAATTGTAAACACACGAATTAACTCTCCCTTACTGTATCTGCATGTTCCCATTAGCACTGGCTCACACTGAAAGCTGCTTCAAAGCAGAAACACCACCACACACAGGAAGACAAGACATCATCTGACACAGACAGCACTCAGAGGAAGTGGTTCAGTTTGCTTCAAGTTTGTTTAACAAACATTTCTGAGGGAGGATCAGAACCTGTTCCGACATCATCTCAGCCTCCCCCAGAAAGGCTATGGAGAGTACACCAAAAAATAATTAACCCTATTTCACCCCCTCTCTTCACCCAAGGGACACACATAACAGGCCACAAGGCTACACTGATAAACAGCAAAACCCCAGCATCGCCTATAAAGAAAAGCCAGCAGCAGCAGAGTCGGTGGGTGGCAGATTTCGCTCCATCGGTTTCTTAACCCGGAGCCAAAAGGCACATGGGGGGGGGGGGGAGACAGACGGGGGGACAGACATTACCACCAACTTATATCCTCACACACCTAAGCAAGCCGAATGCACGACGGGGCTGCAGGGTATCAGGAACCACAACTAGGCCACGGGCTTCGGGGAAGAGACACTAGGACACAGGCGGGAGCGGGGCGGAGGAGAGGCAGGAGGCGGACATCGCGGGTGGACGGGGAGGCAGCGGCCAGGGCAAGGGGCAGCGAGCAGCAAGGGACGCCGGGGCCGTGTGAAGTGCCACAGAGGATGAGGAGGCCCCAGGGTGCGGGCCCGGGCTCTGCCGCCTCCCGCGGTGACGGCCTTTCCCTCCCCGCACAGCGGGGCTCGGGCGCCGCCGCCGCGGCCGGAGATGGCGGAGGAGGCCGGGGCCGCTGCCTGGGCTAGGCCTAAGGGCTCCGCTCCCGACTCAGACGTTGCGCGTCCCCCCCTCTCTCTCCCTCGGAGACAAAAGCAAACGGAAACCCGGCTGGCTGCGGCCGGGCCCAGGGACCCCGGAGCCGGGCCCGGGCCGCCAGGGGCCCCGCCGCCAGCGCCTGCGGGCCCGGTTGGGAGGCAGCGGGCAGAGCGCGCCGCGGGGAGGGGGCCAGAAAATAATGGGGGCCGAACTCACCGCATGAATTTTCTTGTCCCGCGGATCCAAGATGGCTGAGTATCCAGCACGGAGGATGCTGGGGGAGCGACCTTTACCCTCTGACCCGCCCGCCGCCGCCGCCGCCGCCGCCCGGCCTGGCAACCGGAACCAGGGCGAGACGGCGAGAGTGGCGCGTCCAGGCCCGGCCCCGCGGCGAGGAGAGCGGCTCGCTCGGCTCCCTCCGCCTCCCGGGAAAGGCCCGGCCCCGCGATAAGAGCTGCTGCTGGTGCCTCACGCCTTCCTTCCCCTCGGGCCAGCCCGGCTCCTGGGCCTCGCTGTCTCCGCGCTTAACCCCGGCGGGAGGCCAGGGCGCTGCGGCAGCAGGGAGCCGGGCCTGCGACAGGCAGCGGCCTCCCCCGCGGGAGAGAGCTGGAGGGGAACGGGAGCCCTGGAGACAGCGGGGCCCTAATTAGTGATCCCCTAACGTGAGGGGGCAGCAGCTCGGTCACACACACTGCACAGGAGGGGGCGGATATGGGGTCTGATACTCCCCTGGGGCGGAGGGAGCAGCTCCCTTAAACACCCGCTCCCTGGTAGAGAATGGGGCGGGGAGGGGTATTAGGATTGTTACCTTTCCACCCACTTCCCTTTCCCAAGGAGACAGGGGCGCAGCAGCTCTGTTACAGACACACACACACATATAGGGGGTAGCCGGGCAGCAGCTGTGAGGGCTCCTGCTCTATGCTAGAAAATTAGATGGACCCAGCTACATCACGAGGGGGTGTGAAAAATCCACACCCCTGAGTGACAGCTAAGCTGATCTAAGTCCCTGTGTAGACAACACTAGTGAGATAGAAGAATTTTTCTGTCCTCCTAGCTGCGGCCTCTCAGGGAGGTGGATTATCTATGCCAATGGGAAAACCCCTTTTATTGGCATAGGTATGTCTACACTGAGGGCATGTCTGCACTACAAAATTAAGTCAACCTAACTTATGGCGGCATACAGCTGTGACAGTAATTACATCACTTGTGCATCACTTTGTTCCTTGTGTTGGCGGTGCGCATCCTCACCAGGAGCACTTGTACAGATTGTACTGTCACTGCGAGGAATTTTGGGACAGCTTGTGAAAGCCAGTAACAGTCAATGTAAGCAACGCAGTGTGTACACTGACACTGCTTTGATATAACTACATCAATATTGACTCTACACCTCACATGGAGGTAAGTTGCCATAGGGCAGTTACGGCAGGAGCGAAATTTTAGTGTAAACACAGGTTGACATAAACTGACTTGCTAACTTTGTAGTGTGGACCAGGTCTCTTAACACTACAACAGTGCAGCTGCACTGCTGTATAGACAAGCCCTGAGGTGGGGGTGGGAGGGCAGAAGTTCTTAGGGTATGTCTACATGGGTTAAAAGACCCATGGCTGGCCCAGGTCAGCTGACTTGGGCTTGCCTGGCTCAGGTTGTGGGGCTAAAAATGGCTGTGTAGAGGTTCAGGCTTGGGCTCCAGCCATAACTCTTTTCAGAGTAGCAGCCGTGTTAGTCTGTCTTTGCAAAAAGAAAAGGAGTACTTGTGGCACCTTAGAGACTAACCAGCCATAACTCTGGGACCCTGTGAGGATGGAGGGTCCCAGAACTCCTGCAGCCCGAGCATTTACACAGCTATATTTTAGCCCCAGAACCTGAGCCCTGTGAGCCCAAGTAAACTGACCTGCACTTGTCACAGGTTTTTTATCCCAGTGTAGACATAGCCTTAGACACCCACACACCCTTTGGAATTGGTGGGGGTAGGAGGGCAGCTGCTCTGTTAAATACACTTCCTAGGAAAGAATGAGGGTGGGTGGAGCAGCAAGTCTGACACACAATGAGGAGACTTGGTCAGATTGTAGGATTGGGGCTTTAGCGAAAAAATTTAGATTAATGAAATATTAAGGTTACATATTTGAACAAAGTCAAGGAATGCAAAAAGTAAGGTTCTCACAGAAACATGAACTCTGTTTTGCACATAGTGTGTATTTAGTAGCCTAACCAGTAATCACAAATCTGTATGCACAATGTGAGCAAGTTAATGTTAATTCAAGAACCTTAACTGCTGTATTCCTTTGCTTTGTGTGTTTAATTGTAGAACATTAACGTTGCAAGTACATAGCTTTTGTGTATTTGCCTTTTTTTGTTTTCTTTAAGAAAAGGAAAGTTGTTAGCATTTTAATGGTTTGTAATAAACTCTGAAGTAGATAAATAGTCCACAATTTACTGTGATGAATGGGGTGAGTTCACACCTTTGCTCCTGTACTTTGCTCCTGTTGTTATTGGCTGAGTACAGTTTTCTGCAAGGATGAGGCCTGTTCTGCACACAAAACTACCAGTTTAATAAAAGGGTATTTTAAACCAATTAAGTTATATTGCTGCAAAACCCTGTGTGGACTCTCTTACTTCAGTTTAAACCTGGCATATATCAGTTTAGCTTGCAGCTGTAAGATTTTGTCAACATACAAACTTGCACTGATTTGGCTAAAAGTGTGTTTGTAAACCTATTTCAGCTAGACTGGTACAAGTTTGTATGTAAACAGTCCTTTTTCTGTTTCAGAGTGGCTTATTTCATAATCTAAATTGATATAAGCCAATTTTAAATCAATATAAGAGTGTGTCTATATGACAGAGGCTGGTGTACACTACTAACTTATGTCAGTATAACTATGTCACTCAGGGATGTGGAAAACAATGTAGGTATACTCACCTAACCCCCTCGTAAATAGCACTGTGTTGACAGGGCTTCTCTCATCGACATAGCTACCTATGCCAACAGGAGAAGCTCTCCCATTGGCATAGGTAGCATCTTCACTAAGCGCTACAATGGTGCAGTGCTGTAAGTGTAGACAAGCCCAGAGACTATACAAGCTTAGCTGTGGCAGCATAGCTCTGTAATGTAGATGCAGCCTTCACCAATAGAAGGGGGTTTTCTGTTGGTTGTAGAAACATCACCTCCTCAAACAAAGTTAGCTATGTTAATAGAAACTCTCTTTTGTCAATATAGCTGTGTCTCCACTGGGAGATATATCGGCATAGCTACATCAGTCACAGGTGTGGGTTTTCTTTTCACACCCCTGACCAACAAACCTATGCCAATATAACTTTTCAGTGTAGATCAGGCCTGAGTGACTGGTAATGCACAAAGTGTGGCACCAGTAGCGTGTGAACAATACAATCTGGCATATACTACTGCATAGAGAGCTAGGAGGAAGAATTGCCCAAACTAGTTACAAAGGCACAGTTGGGGAATCAGATTTACTTTGCAAAAAAACCAGCAAGACCAGTAACAGAGGACTATCATTTGCTATCCTAGGTCATAAACAAAAGTGAAATGTTGTTGGTTGCAGTGTTGTAGCCATGTTGGTCCCAGGATATGACAGAGACAAGGTAGGTGAGGTAATATCTTTTTATTGGATTAACTTCTGTTGGTGGAAGGTACAAGCTTTCAAGCTATACCGAGCTCTTCAGTTCTGGGGAAGGAAGCAGTATCATTGTTGGCTGCCAGACTTAAAAACCATTTGTTAACCAAAGCCAACAAAGTCAAGGCATGTCTACACTACAAAATTATGTCAACCAGAGTTACGTCGGCATACAGCCATTGCAATAATTAAATCGCTTTTGCATATCCGCACTATGCTCCTTGTGTCAGCAGTGCGCGTCCTCACCAGGAGCACTTGTACCAACTGTACTGTCAGTGTGGGGCATCTTGGGGCAGCTCCTGAAAGCCAGTAACAGTTGATGTAAGTAACGAAGTGTCTGCACTGACACTGTGTCAACCTAACTACATTGGCATTGACTCTATGCCTCTCTTGGAGGTGGAGTTATTAAGTCAGCCTAGCGGGGCAGTTATGTCGCGGGGAGCGAAATGTTAGCTGACACTTAGGTCTGGTCTACACTACAAAGCCATATTGGTATAACTATGTTGCTTGGGTGTGTGAAAAATCCTCACCCCTGAGTAACTTAATTTTACTGACCTAACCACCCATGTAGGCAGCGCTGTCGGCAGGATAGCTTCTCCCATCGACATAACTGCTGCCTCTCAGGGAGGTGGATTAACTACACCTATGGGAGAGCTCTCTCCTGTCAGTTTAGAGCATCTTCATTAAAGTGTTTCAGCAGCGCAGCTGCATGAGCGCAGCTGTGCCAATAAGTGTTTTAAGTGCAGACTTGCCCTTACGTAGTTAGGTCGACGTAAGCTGCCTTGCAGTGAGTGACCTTGTAGTGTAGATCAGGCGTCAGTTAACAGATGTAGTTTAGAGGGGGCCGTTTCACTTTCCTGTCTGCAGATTATCCCAGCAGCTGTCAGGAAAAAACAAATAGTTCATTTGCTTATAATGTGTTAAACTTTATTCACACTTAGAAGAAAACATTCAGCAAAAGAATTTTCTCATTATAAATATTGTCTACTAAATTTTACCGTCTCTCCAAAACACAAGTTTTTGGAGCATGTCAGAAGTGTGTGTTAGTGACCTTTATTCTTGAGATCCCCTCTCTCACTGAAAGTTGAACTAAAATATACATAAGGCCCCCACCCAGATGCCCATGGTTTTCAGTGGATCTGTATTTTCCACAATGGAATTGGTAAAATTGTTTTTTCCTTCTCCCCAAATGTCATCATAGAAGAAGGTATGATCCCACCATCTTAGTAGTATTAAAAAAACCCAGCATATACATATTTGTCTATTACTTCTCTTCAGTGTCTGACTTAGTGTAAAGTAAGTCAAATCATCAGGCCAAATGTCAAGTTAATGGAACTCTGTCCATTGTAAAAAATAATAGGACCTACAATAAAAAATAAAATGAAAGATTTTACAAGAAATATTATGCTGCAGATACACTGTATAAAGAAAAAGAGGTCAGCAAAACAAGACCTGTAAAATAATATCGGTTATAGAAAATTAGGACTGTAGACAGATTATATTATTTCTCAAGGGAAAAAGGAAGGCTGAGGGTGCAGACAAATTTATTTTCCAAAGGAGAGAAAATATTGGAAATGTTCAAGCTCACACAAAAGGAGGTGATAATGGCATTTCAAAGAATGGTTGGTTAGACACAGACTAGATCTGGGAACCACCCCAGAATTGTGGCAGTGGGTGTAAAGAAGGTATGGGAACCTTAAGAAGAATCATATGTCTGTGATTATTGTCTTGCTCATGGTCTTCGGAGAGCTGCTTGGTCGTACATTCACTAGTCAAAACGTTCTGGACATCATAAAGGAACCCCGACCCAAGATTTGTGAATCCGACCCGTGTCCTTCCTGGTCTGTGAGAGTCATGAACAACTGGTGTGACTGTGACTCCTAACGAAAATAGCCAATGCCTTGTTCAGAGAGGAATCTTCCCTTTCACATTTAAACACGCAATAGTTCAATCAACACTGAACAAACCTACCCTGGATACTTCAGTCCTAGCCAACTGTTGCTATGATGTGGCTTACTTCATATACTAAAGGCACTGATTTTTGCTAAGAAGTATTCAGGAGCCAATAGTGGGGTAGAGGATGGGTTGCCATCCAACTATCAACTTAAAAAACTTCTTTATAAAGCAAAGGGTTCAAGATCAGACCGAACATTTCAGCAAAGACCAGAGCAAGTAGTTAGTCTACACTGGCAACAGCAAAAAAGAGAAGACTGGGATTAATAATGTATTTATATTTTCTGTTACATTTCTCACCCTATTTTTATAATTTTGATATCAATAAATATTTGTGCTGGTTATGGGCAATCATCTTCCAAGGTTCTGTACTCTGGCGTCCCTTCTGCTGAATGTCAAAATAAATGCAGAGAAATTCTAAAGTGGTGGAAACTTCATAGACTTCTTTGTGCCCATGAATTGCATATAATCGTGCAAACATCTGTAAACATATTCAGTTGCTAGTCTATCCCAAAATCAACATTGAAGCATGCAGCATTCACATCTTCTGAATGCGAGATGCAGTTTAGTAGCCTTTTAAGACAGCATTCTAATCTTGCTGTGACTAACTTCAGAGACCAGCAAATCAACATACAAGACTGGGAGCATACAACTCACAGAAAGCTTCTTTGTGTGGTCTCTCAGAATTTTATCATTATTTTATGCCAGAAGCCTAAATGCTGATTTGGGGGCATGTGATCACCCAGTAATACTCTTGGATCCCTTGGTGATGTTGAGCTCTCACATCACAGCAGCCAGAAGTAACGCTTTCTACCATCTCCTCCTGTTGGCTAGAAGACACCATTGCATCCTGGCAGACAAAGACTTGGCCTCAGTTATTCATGCCTTCATCACCTCTCGGCTGGTCTACTGCAATGCAATACTGTGACCCAGGGATCCCTTGGTGCCAACTGGCAGAGGGCACAGGGGATGCACAAAGTTTTACAGGATCCCCTGGGTTGGATATCTGCATAATAGTTCATGTAAAGGCGGCTTGTGAAATCTCTACCTAGAGCCAGTAGCCCTCTGGTCATCATAGTCATTGGAAAATGTATGGAGTTGTGTATCTATATTTAAGGAGTTGTGTATCTATACTGAAAATTATGCTCTTAAAGTGTTGGAGTTAAGGCAGGTCACCAGGAGGTGACATCTCTTAGAGATATTCCCCTCAAGCAGGAGGTAACTGACGCCTGTTTCCCTTTCTGGCCATTTGTCAACTGTATGCCTCACACTTTGTGTCTATTTGTATGCTGAGCAGGTGCCAATTGAGACATTGTGAAATCTACAAGAAAGGAAATCTACAGGGTGAAACAAATAGCAAGGGGGTGTCTTCTTTATGAATAAAGACAAAGGATTGGTCTGGTGTATCTTGGAGTGCAAAGAAATTGTCAGGACCCTCGCTACAGGGCCTGGGTCAAGCCTGGGGCCTGGATTTGTGGGGACATTGTCCCAGTTCAGTCTAGAGGGTCTAAGCCCAAACCAGCAGTCTGTATTAGTGTCAAGCCATATGATCAGGTTGGAGTCAAGTCAAGCCACACCAGATCAGAGCCATGTGAGTCAGCCAAAGTAGGATTAGTGAAACAGAGGCAGGGTGAGAATGCAGGAGCAGAGGACTAGGAACCAGAAGCCAGATTAGGTATCAGAAGCAGGATTGGGGCCAGAAACCAGGAGCAATACAATGTATCAGGAGTGAATTGGATGCCTCCAGATGTTCCTCTCTTAGGCTTTAAATAACATGCTTCAGCCAACTAGTGAATGCAATAGGCTCTCCCAGTCAGCATCTCTGTAGTTCAGTGGTGCTTGGTCCCACAGGACTCACAGTCAGTCAGTTGCTGCTCTGTCAAAGTTGTTGGGTGGTGGTGTGGATACAGCAGATGCTCAGAGACTATCTGACCTAGGCCCTAGCCCTGTGGATCGTCACAGAGACATCCCTTGTTTTTGAAGTCCAGGCTGTAGATTCTGAGTTACGATTTTATTTTTTATGTAACCATTTGTTTCCAATGTATTTTTTTACCATGCTCAGGCAATAATGTTCTCTGTTTCCCTCTTTTCAAGGGCCTTCCACCTCCACAGGATAAATCATGGCACCTGAAGCCTGGGTGCCTGAACCACCTTACTGTGGGGAAGAGAAAGAGAGTCTAGGATGAGCTAATGGGAGACCTGCTTGATTAAACAAATTCCAGGTTCCAACTCAACCACCAAAAGGATAAGGATATTTGCAGGGAAGAAAGACACAGAGGCTGCACAGCATGAGGAGAGACTGGCAGATACATTCTTGGAGAGAGGTCAGCTGGTCTGCATTACTGGTTGTTGCAGCTTGTAAATACCTATGTGAAATAAAATGTTGGATTTGTACAGAAGGCAAGAGTAACAAATTTTATTATAGGTAGTGGTAAAAGTGGCACAGACTTTAATGAATTTCATCAAATACCTAATCTCAAAGTTTCATAATAAACATATACAAACTGCCATCACAGTAATCCATAACCTGTAAATGGCAGCACATTGCCAGTATGGATAACATGCATAATGTATGTTATCGAAGTATTTACAGAATTCATGATATACAATACCTACACATTTACAAGAAGGATCATGCACACAACCACTTCAAATACCATTTCATTACCCCTCATGAATGGGACCAGGCATACCCATTATATTATTGAGCTCTTATTATTCTAAGGATCTCAGATTTCCATTGCATGAGTAACCACTGTCTGGTTGTGTGTACTGGTTCAGCTGTCAGCAGTGTCCTGATTCCATTCCTGATGAAAAGGTTCCCCCTTCTCTTTGCAAACATTGTGTAGGGCACAGCAATCCTCAATATTGTTGACTTCATTAATGACACTGGATTCCAAATGATTTTGAAGGCTGTGCCAGCAGGCTTTTAATCTGCCAAATGCACATTCCACCACCTTCATACAGCTAGCATGTAGCTGAACCTTTTGTTGACAGGTCCTCTGAAATCAGGATATGGTTTCATAACCCATGTCAATAGGGGCTTTTAGAATTATAATAGGAACAGTTACTCCATTTATAACATTGTCATTTTGTAGGAATAATCTCACAGCTTCTCTATGAAGGTAAACAAGCTCAAAAGAAAAAGGAAAGAGACAGCTGAAAAGGCAAATCCATCAGCATCAACAGCTGTAAATATAAGCCCAGTAAATATATTTTGCTTATTGGTCTGGTTATTTTATGAGGTTTTGTAGTTTAAGCAAATACATAGGTGTGGGTGAGAGAGATGGTAAAGTTAAGTTTCGTAAAATGTTTATTTGATGCTAAATTGGAACATCTCTGTTTTTCTCAGTCAGGCATGGGCAGCTCTCCTGACAATGCTATAGTCAGAGCTACAGGGACACCTCCACCAGAACTGCCAAAGAACCAGAAATCTGCTCTTACACCTTTCACAACAACGGCTGATGGCTGGTGAAGCACTGTACACTTTGTATTCTGTTGTAATTGAAATCAATATATTTGAAAATGTAAAAAACATCAAAAATATTTAAATAAATCATATTCTGTTATTGTTTAATAGCACAATTAATTGTGATTAATTTTTATAATTGCTTGACAGCCCTACTGATTATACATAATATGACACTACATAATAATATACTACCCTTTGTATTTAAATAGTCGCATACCACCAATCTTATCAATTTAAGAAAATAAACACATTTTTATGTAATATTTTAAATTATGAAATGCCTTTACATATAACAGATTAAATGAGAACTGAATATTTCCCAGGGTAAAGTTCAAATAATTTTGCTAAGTGTAGATTCTGGAATCTAATTAAGCACTAACTTAAACTTTTTAAGATCAGGGCGTCAGATTCACTATTGGCAGTCTCAAGCATTCAAAAATCAGGAGTCACGTTCTTCAAAAGCACAAGATTAAAAAAAGGATCTTTTTATCTGCTCTTTAGATTTTGTTCCTTTCAGATGAACTTGGGTCACAAGCTCAACCTTTTTTCCCCCACAACCATGAGGCCTGGAAACTTCCCTTAAAAAAAAAGAAGAAGAAGAAGAAAGTAAGTTGAGTTTCTCATGAATTCACAACATGCAAGGAGCTGGACTTTAAGAAAAACACCCAACATCATGAGACTTATGATAAAATCCTGAGAGTTAGCAACAGCAAACTCATTCAGAGGAAAGGGCCAGGTCCCATACTTAATTACGGTCTCTGAGCTGGAATGTAAATTCAGACTTCATCCTCCAGTCAGTCCACTGTGGGAGTTGCTGAGATGTTTACACAGAGATCAAGAAAATACAACTTTTGTAACTATACTCTGATACTGCAATGGGTTCTTTGTGATCTGACCTCTGTGCCTATTGTAGAGCCTCATCTGCCACTGTAGAGTTCACTGCAGGATCAGTACCTTAGCTGACACGTTAAACCTGTTTCTCCTCATTCCAATGTCACATTGTACAAAACTTATAATGTTGCTTTAACATCCAAGATATTTCCATATTTAAATTTACTGTATTCACTGCAGTTAAAGGATCAGATGCCCAGTCCTGTATTTTCTAAGCCAGAATCCCCAAGTGAGTTTTGCCTGAATTATAATTAGGCCCATAGAATTTAACTTTTTCATGTACTAATTTTCATTCTTTTAAGTATATTCATTGTAAGAGTACACAGGATGCTCATTTCCTCTTGTAACTAAACCAAAGAAACATTTAGTGTAACAGCGAATTACATTTCCAGTTTTAACTATATAGATGCAGTATCATGTACTGTCAAGACCGCATATATTTCATAAGCAAATATGTTCTGCGTTTTTTATATGATGTTTTTGTTTTTTTAAGTTATGTAAGCTTGGATACTAAATTATAGGTTTTATTTACCCAAGTGGGCGTCTTGAATAGTTTGTGACCTGCACTTATTGAAGGTGCTTTTTAAAAACACAAGAGACTGTTCAACTGCCAAATTTAGGCTAGAGTATAGTATATCTTCAGGTCTTGGGTCCCAATCCTGCAAACATGCATAATGGGACTGTTTGTATGAGTAAAGTTATGCACATGCATACATGTTTGTGAGATCAGGGCCTTATTTTAGAAAAGTATGCTACAGCATATCAGCTTTCAAGTTAAGGCAGAGAAATTGCTTTATCTATTCCACAGTAGATCATTTTGTGGACTAGACAACAAAGCTATATATTAAATATCATTGTGGCATAGGAGAAGGGGAGGAATTCATACCTTAAGGAGACTTTTTTTTCCCAATACAATGACACTAGAGAGTACTGCATATAGTCGTTATATGCATCTGAAATTGTGAGCTCTTTGAGGCAGGGACCATGAGTTGTATTGTGTTGGTTAACACATAAATAATAATGTAGTCAGAATAGAAGGAAGCACACATACAGCTATAAAAGAAGACATTCAGATGTTTTAGGTTAGAAAATACAAACAGTTTCTTACCAAAAATTTCTTATTGTAATATTTCTAATATGTTTTTCGACTGATTATGTCTTTTGTTAGCCAGATGGTATTTTATTTTATCTCAAATTCATCAATATAAAGAGATGACGATTTATGTTACAATAGTATCTAAGGGCTCTAAATGAGATCAGGGCCCCCCTGTGCAAGGCACTGTACAGACATAAGAACATCAGAACAACGATACTGAGTCACACCAAAGGTCCATCTAGCCCAGTATTCTGTCTTCTGACAGTGGCCAATGCCAGGTGCCCCAGAGGGAATGAACAGAACAGGTAATCATCAAGTGATCCATCCCGTGCCCATTCCCAAGAGACAGTCCTTGCCCTAAGAACATTCCACGTAAATAGGCAAGACAGACAACTGGCAGGAGAAGAGCAGAGAGGTGAGGTGATTTGCTCAAGGTCGCACAGCAAGTTAGTGGCAGGGCTGGAAATAGCACCCAAGTGCCCTGAGTCCCAGGCCAACGTCATATCCACTAGACCACAGTACCTTTATCTCTGCTTAACTTGGTCCTTACTGTTCAAATAATTGTTTTTCACTAAGGAGAAAGTGAATACAATATATTAGCATTCAAGATCAAATATGGAATACTTTGAATAAAAATGTGTTGCCTAAATAGTTAAGATTTTAAAATTATTTGAGTGTTACCATAGTAATAGCACACATATATTAATGTCCAAATGTAATACTAATTGGAGCCTTGTGGCTATGATTTTTTTTAAAATGACAAATGAGAGTCAGTCTAGTGACCATATAAAAAGGATTAAAACTCCTGTGAGGAAACCCTGACCCATCTGACATCAATTGCTAAAACTCCTATTGACTTTATTGGGGTCAGGAGTTCATCCTTGGTTTTCATCAGTCAAAGCAGACCCTGATAGTGTGCAAACTTCTTCACCCAGCTCTGTCACTGTACCTCAATCCTGACTTGGAACATGTTTGTGCTACTTCCTACTGTGCCAAACAGACAGTTTTTATGGTGCCCTTAGATGGGGAATTACCATCCTTCTTAACTCAAAAAGAGAATTTGAACTCAAGTCTCTGAGGGTGAAAGGCTAGTGTACTTGTCTGTTGTGCTTTTAAAAATATGAAGTTTAGCTTTTATTAGTCTTCACCATCTTCTTGGGAGAGGGGGTAAATACTCTATTATTAAGAAATCATTTATTGTCATGGGAGTTACAAGCCTGCAGTGTATTTGCTCTTATACAGAGGTTTTTTTTAATTCTCCCTTCAACTGACCTTGGAGTACATTAAAGGAAGTACAGGTTTCTCTTACATAACTTTTCAGGTTACTTTCAAATATTGTAACAATGACTATTAGAGTAATAGCAGAAAACAGAATGCAGGACAAATTTGTCAAAATTCATAGTTCTGAGCAGCAAATGAAACAATTGTGTATTTATTCTGGATTTTTAGAAACTAATTACTGCAGATTTAATGCTTCAGGGCCAAACTCAAGTCACTGGATGCTCCCATTGGCATCCGTGGGCAGAATTTCAGGGGTAAGTGTCTGCTTACTCTTAGTATTACATATATTGTGGTGGGACATAAGGTCCCAACCAAGGTCTAGGCCCTGTTGTGTTAAACACTGTAGAAACAGAAAAAAGGATAGTCCCTGCCCTAAAGAGCTTATAGTCTAAATATCCATCCACTGTACAAGCTGGGTCTCAGTTTTAAATGCAATCTGAAACAGCTTTATTTATAATTTCTCCTATAGGAATCAGATATCCAGGAGCAAGACTCAACCTTGTGCTCCTCTAGCCATTGTTGTACTAATAAAAAATGTACGTCACCAAAACCTTAACTCCCTGTTAAGGGAACAAAAGTTTTCATTTCTGTCTATTGCAAAACTATGCCTATGTCTTAGTTTAGTACTGGTTTCAACAGAAGATGCTGCTGATGAAAATTATGCTGGAAGGAAGGATGCAACCCTATTGTTAAACCGTATTGTTAAATGCAACCATGCTGTTAAAACGTCTTTTGTTGGTAAGTTCACTGATGACTGTTTAACGCTGCCTCTTATTTTTATACAGCTTGATCAGACCTAACAAGTTAGAGGATTTGTAACTTGTAAATTGTAGTTAAAAGTCACATGTGATGCTCACCTATAATATGGCTGGTGAAATGTATAGATTAACTTGAAAAACTGCAAGCAATAAGTCTTGCTTTAAACCATCACTCAGCATTTTACATTTTATGACAGTTTGGAAAGAAAAACTATTAGATTAGGTCAGAATAATTCCTCCTTTGTATTCTCTAGACTAGGCAACCAATCTTACACTTCTCCTTTCTAATACACATTTAATGAGCACTGGTGCCAAACCCACCCACAGCAAATACCAACAATTGATTTGAAAGGTTATGTTATATGTATATGTGAATACGGTACTGTTATGCTTTCTGTGGTGAGGCATAGATCTGTTTTGGTTCCTATTTTCTAAATCACGCATGAGATGAAAAACCCAGTGGTCATCTGTGTCTCAATATATCATATGAGGTCTTTTTGTTTGTTTGCTTTATGAGAAGAAGAAGAGGTCGCTAACAATGCCTCTTGTGCATACATTTCCCTCCAAAAACATTTTTAAATTAAGGGAAATAGTAATTAAAAACAACATTTTGTAAAATGTTAAATGAATGAACTCTAGGGTCTCTTGTCTGTTCAAGTGTATCCATAAACTTAAAAAGCACACAGTCATTAACAGAATTACTCCTCCTGCCCAAATGCAATGCCTTGTCTACACTAAAGGGAAAAGGTGATCTAAGCTACGCAATTTGAGTTACATGAATAGTGTAACTCAAGTCAACGTAGCTTAGATCTACTTACTGCGGTGTCCACAGTACGCAAAGTTGACAGGAGACGCTCTCCCGTCAACTCCCCCTACTTGCCTTGATCTGGTGGAGTACAGGAGTTGAGAAGAGAGCGATCTGCAGCCAATTTAGTAGGTCTTCACTAGACCACTTAAATCGACTGCTGATGCATCTATCGCTGCTCAATGATCCCCCAGTTACTGTAGACAAGCCCTCAGTTTCCTTTTACAGTTTTGGGAGCTTACCAGAGAGGACACATCCCAGTAACTGTATGTTAAAAGCTATGAGAAAAATACCCCAGCTGTGCCAAATCATAATTTCAAAAGAGAGTAAAATACAGTTCTCACAGGTAAGGAATTGTAAGGCGGTCGCAGCTCTCTCCCGTCCGTCAGGATGGGAAACCACACCCCCTTCGCTACGACACTTCTGGCATGCTTCAGTTCAGGGGAAAATCAGCTCACAGTTAGTGTCCCAGGCCTGCAGGCAGGCCGAGCAGCAATAAGTCTATAGGCCTGAAGTCCTCAATCAGGGCGGGGTGACACCAGTTAATGGCTCTGGCCAGTGTCTGGGAGAGCTGCAATGAGTCTATCTGCCCGGGCCATTGTAACAATGTGGCCTCTGGCAGGACACAACTGAGAGTATCAGTTCAGGACAAATTGCTTAGAGCAGGGCAGTTACAGCCCAAAGCTGGGTGTCCTTTATTACTAAGGCACATCAAAACAGCTAAACAGAGAGGACTTCGGTTTTACCCCACTGCCTAACCAGAAGTCATACAAGCAATTCCCTCAGACACTCCAGTTTCCCAGTATCACCATCAGCACCACTCGTTATGGGGATGAATGGTACCATAACCAGACCAACATTTGGTTCTCCTGGACTTCTTCCTACCCTGTCTCCCTGCTCTGTAGTCTGCAGGTCCTCCTTTTCCTTGAGGTACTTGGTGGGTGAACGAGGTTTCTGGCAACTCCTACCCACTGTGGGCCTTGGTGGACAGCCAGGAACTCACTAGGGTCTTGGCATGGTTGGTCTCTGTGACCTGCGGCTCCGACTGCTTCTGGGCAGGAGCTTTCAACACACATCCGCTCTCCTCCCTGATCATCCCAGACTGAGCTGGACTACCATCTTCTATAGTCTGCCTCCAGTCAAGAGTGACAGAAGCTCCCTAAAAGTGGAGGGGCTACTGGTGCCCAAACTGTGGCCCTGCCCCCACACCATCCCTTCCCCCCGAGGCTCCGTCCCCTGCTTGCTCCTCTCCACCCCCTGTCCCTCGTCACTTGCCCTTATGTCAGATAAGAAGTGAAGGGGTCATGTCCCATTGTCCCCCCGTTTTGATGCCCCTGCCTCCAGTTGAAGCATGCCCAACAAGGGTGAGGGGGTGTCGTCCCTTTGGCCCACAGGATATGGTTAACCCCTGCAGGGCCAGCGTGTGGTAAATACACCCTGTCACAAACTCCCCACTGTGAGATAGGGTCCAGTGGTGGCTCCCCATCTCCATCTTCCCTATCCATGCAGGAGAAGAAATCTGCATTCATGTAGGTCTTGCCTGGTGAACATGATACACAGAAGTCATAAGGCTGGAGGGAGAGGTACTGCCTCATAATCCATGCATTGCTATCCTTCATGCTATTGAGCCACTGGAGGCATGCATGGTTGGTGACCATCTGAAAGGAGTTCCTCAGTAGATAGTACCCCAGGGCATTGATTGCCCACTTCACAGTCAGGTACTCTCTCTGTGGACAAATATCAGGTCTCTCTGGGAAACAGCTTATGACTCAGGTAGAGAACTGGGTGTTCCTGCCTGTCGACCTCCTGGAACAACACCACCCCAAGTCCCACTTCTGATGAATTTGTCTGGAAGTACTTTGTAAAGTCGAGGTGAAACAGAACCAACTGCTTGGTCAGCTGTTCTTTCAGATCCCGAAAGGCTCTTTCACATTCCTCTGACCATTAGATCTTCTGGGGTCAGGAGGTTTTTTGTTAAGTCCAATAGGGGGTGGCCAGCATTGCAATTGGCATTAATTGGTGGTAATACCCCACCAACCTGAGGAACTGTCTTACTTGCTTTTTCATCATAGGTGTGGGCAGTCCCACAGGGCTTGCTCTTGTCTACCAATGGGCATAGTATCTCCTTCCCTACCATGTATCCCAGGTAGGTCACCTCTCTCTGCCCGAGATGACACTTGGCCAGTCTGGCTTCTCCAAGGGCTCACAGTATGTTAGTGAGGTGCTGAAGGTGTTCTTCCTAGCTGTAACTGTAGACTAGGATATCAATATACATAGCCGCATACTGGCTGTGTGGCTCTAACAGTTGGTTCATTAGCTGCTGGAAAGTGGCCACGGCCCTGTGCAGGGTGACAAATTGGTACAGGCCAAACAGAGTATGGAAGGCCTTCTTCTCCTAGGATGCCAGCATCAGGGGTATCTGCCAGTAACCCTTGGTCAGGTCCAGGGCACTGCCCAGCCGCTCGTAACTCATCTACCCAGGGTATGGGGTAGGCATCAAACCAGGAGATCGCAATCACCTTCCTGAAATTGATACAAAATCTTATGGCCTCGTCTGGCTTCAGGACCAGCTTTATCAGGCTCTACCACTCACTCCAAGATTCTTCCACCACTCCTAGGGCCAGCGTCATTTTGAGCTCCTTTTGGATGGCATCCCACATCTTCTTAGGAAAAGTGTGGTGGTTGTCCCGGACCTTCTGGCCTGGAATGGTGATTTATTGCATTAGTTCTGGGAGGGTAGAGGGGATCAATAAGCCCTCCTGGGCTTACCAAGCCCTTAGGAGGTTCATGTGGTATGTTTGGACCTCTCTCCACCTCCCTGGTAACCAGACTTTGTAATCCACGTGCCCTACCCATCACGCCACCTCAAAGGAGCCTTGCCACTTGGCCAGGAGCTTGAATTCAGAGGAGGGAAGTAGGAGTAGGTTGCTGTCCCCGAGTTCAAAGGTCTGCAGTTTCATCCCTCAGTTGTATTGGCGTTCTTTTGCTTGGTGCGTCTGCAGTAGATTCTTCTGGGTGAATGTCCCAAGCCTCTGGAGACATTCCTGCAGCTGTATTATGTAGGGGACCAACCCCATGGCCCAGGATTCCTGCTCATCACAGGTTTCCTTAAGGAGGTTTAGGATTCCCTGGGGTTGCCTCCCGTAGAGTAGCTCAAATGGGAGAAACCTGTGGAAGCTTGAGGGATCTCGCGCACTGTGAACAACAATGCAGGTAATAACTTATCCCAGTGTCACAGGTTGTCCTCCATGAATTTCTTAAGCATTGATTTCAAAGTCCCATTGAATCTCTCCACCAGACCATCCATATGGGGCTGATACACTGAGGTTTTAAGGGCTCCAATTTTCAATAACTGGCACAGCTCCACCATTAACTTCGATGAGACATTGGTCCCTCAGTCAGTATCTTCAAGGGTATGCCTACCCATGCAAGGATTTTTAGAAGCTCTGTGACTATTGTGGGGGCCATGGTCATCTGTAACGGCACGGCCTCAAGTCGCATAATCTACCACTATGAGGATTTACTGACATGCTGACCTGCTCTTTTCCAAGGGCCCTATCAGGTCTATGCCAATCTGCTCAAAGGGCATCCCAACTATGGGGAGCGGTATCAGGGCGCCCTGGACACTTCCTTTGGGCCAGCGTGTTGGCACTTGGGGCAGAAGGCACAGAAGTCCCAAACTTTGGGGTGGATACCTGGCCAGAAAATCCTCAGTGCCACCTGTTGCAGGGTATTCTCCCTCCCCAAGTGCCCTGGCCAGGGCACTGAGTGCACTAGGCATAGTAAGCCACACTGGAACCTCCACGGGACCAGCAATTGCTAGAATTCTTCCTGGGTTTGAGGGTTTTTAGTCAGCCAGTAGAAATGGTAATCATGTACCTCATGTTGGGATCCTAGGGGGTGGTCATTGGCCAGCACCTCCCTCCTGCTCGGGGTCCACCACCTGTTCCCAAGTCTGGCTCAGGGTTGGGTCCTCCCTGCGCTCCCTTAGGAAGTCTCCATTGATATTCAACCAGTCCTGTCCGGCTTCTTCCAGTGCCTCAGCCTCGGGGTGGGGGCCATACTGGTGTCTCTGTGGGGCAAAGGGGCCTTCACCTGATCCATCTGGGCCCTCATGGCCCAATAGTTTCCTCTTTGTTGGCCTTGCTTTGTCTTTCCCAGGTGGGCGATTGCTCCACTCTTGCAAGATTTCATGGAACCAGCACCAGTCGCACCCCAAGATCACTTGGCATCACACCTCCTCATGGCAGCTGGCTGCCAGCCTCACCCAAGAGGTCAGGTATGGTCTTATATCCCCATGGATGCATTGTAGGTGTATGGGGGTTCCCACTGGGTCAGGAGACTATACCAGGACGGCCTAGACAAGCGTTTGGCTACATCCTGAGTCAACCAGGGCATCACTGGGGTGCAATTTACTTGCAGAGGTATCAGGAGTTTGGCTGGCCCCCTTTTCCTTGCCTGGAGGCTGGCCACCCACACTTGGCTGTACCTACAATCTGTGAACAGGCAGTCATGGCGGAAGTGCCCCTCCTGGCCTCATTGACTCATTGACTCTGGGGCCCCCAGCCAGTGGTTCCAATCTCGAGACTGCATGTTTCTCTGGTGGATCCTCTTCTTCTCCCTCGGGAGCAGGTGGTCAACGGGGCACCTCTTTGCTGGTGTTACTACTATTGTGGATGGCCTAGGTTGGTGCCGAGGACTCCCTATCATGGGCCTGCACGCCCCCAGATCCTCTGGCTGACTCCAGCTCCCGGGGCTCTCGCAGTTTACAGACGTGTGGCTCAGATCCTTCGGCAGTCAGGTAATCTTCCATTAAGGAAATGGCCTCAGTGAGAGTGGCTGGGTGATGTTGCCAGACCTACTTCTCCCCACCACTGGGGAGGATTTGTGTTTATTGCTCCAGTGCCATCTTGTCCAGCACGTGGGCCCCGATCATCTGCTCCGGTTCCAGCCAGCACTAACAGTAGTCCCACAGCCTCTGGGCTACTGCTTTAGGCTTGGCCCCCAGGTACTGCTTGCAGTGGAATCGATGGCAGTAAGACTTGGGATTGATGCCAGTCTGGTCAAGAATTGTTGTCTTTACCTTGCTCTACTCCAGTGCTTCCTGGGGGGGGTCTAAATTTCAGAAGGCAGTCTGGTCCGGGTGGATCAAATATGGCACCAACAGGGTAGCCCAGTGCTCTGCCAGCCACTGGGCAGCAGTGGCAAACCGTTCAAATGTCATCAGGAAGGCCTCTGGGTTGACACTGGGCCCCATATGAGTGAGCCATACTGGGAGCCCCGACAGTCCGCTTACTACCCTGTCCCTCCTGGTTGAGAGCAGGTGGGTTGATTGGTCACAGCAGCATCACCATCTGATGTACCAGGCATTCCTGCGTCACCTGGTGCTGGGCAGCCATCTCTGTACCAGCTGCTGCCACTATTGAGCCAGTTGGAGCTGCTGCTGGGTGGCCATTTGTTGCAGCAGCTGTGCCATGTTGTTGCTGTGCCGCTCGTTGTTGCTGGCTTTCCAGGAAGCATTTCAAAACCTTTTCCATCTCCATCTTTGTCAAACCAAAATGCGGGGCAGGAGGGTTTCGTCGCTGGCCCTCCCTGCTGTGGACCTCTCATCATGTAGCTGTCATTGCTCACATTCTCCACCAGTTGTTGCAGGGTAAGTATACCCTGTCATGGGGTGTCAGGTCAGCTTCAAGGTGGCTACCCTCCCAGGCAGGGCCATGTGGCCTAGTGGCTGGAGTCAATGGGGTTGCCCTTCAGGGCAGGGCCATGTGGCCTAGTGACTGGAGTCAATGGGGCCTCACCATCTAGGGTCCCACAGCCTCTGGCTGGGGCAAGTCAGCAACAAGCTCAGGCCTTCTAACAAAGGGGATCAGGCTGTCATCCAGTGTTGGGGCTGGTGGCCAGGGGTAGGGGGACGTGGGCCCTCCCTACTCCACTGGGTCCCAGCCCAGGTCCCTATCAGTGGCAGTTGGTCCCACCACTGGGTCAGCAGGGATCCCATCCAAAACACACTGACTCCATTCCCAGTACTGCAACTGGACCAACATTTGGTTCCCTTGGGCTACTTCCTACCCTGTCTTCCCGCTCCGTAGTTGGCGGGTCCTCCTTCTCCTTGGGGTACGTGGTGAACAAGGTTTCTGGCAACTTCTTCCCTCCATGGGCCTACTCACCAGGGTCTTGGCATGGCCAGTCTCTGCAGCCTAGGGCTCTGGTAGCTTCTGGGCAGAAGCTGCAACACACGTTCACTCTTCTCCCTGGTCAGCCCAGACTGAGCTGCACTACCCTTTTTTATAGTCTGCCTCCAGTTGGAGCATGCCTAGCAAGGATGAGGGGGTGTGGTCTCCTCGGCCCACAGGGTAGAATTAACCCCTGCAGGGCTAGTGCAGGGTGTGTACACCCCATTACAATAACCAAGAATCAAACTGAGGCAATAAGACTTTAGTGAACATCATGGTTTCCTACAGCATTGTTCTGTTGGAACCACACTGCCAGGCCTCCCCCAGAAACTGGTTGTTTCTGCAATCCTTCTGTTGGAAGGCAGGTTCCCTAGGATGGAAGGGGCCCACTCTGTTAAGTTAATGCAGCCTAAAGTTAAAAGTGATGCCAACATCCCTAGTGGCTCAATGGATTATCAATGTGAACAGTTTGCTTACTGACTTGTGTGCTGAAAATTATTCTTTCATATTGTTTGGCAAATATTCAGGCAGAATTTACAGAGTAGTTATGAAATCATATTAATTAGGGCCAGTTTGTGATCGGTTCAGCAGTAGGAAAAAGAGGGCTAATTTTTCAGACAATTTATTTGCAATTAATAATTCAAAGAGTCAATCTACCATCAGCTAAAGCTTTAATCTTGTATATCTTTTACTAATCAACCTTTACAAATCAGTTCTAACAATTCTAGATATGGGGAATCAAGATGCAGTAACCTTTTTAATTAGAGAATCAAAAGCCTTTACATTGATAATTTTTTGTTGATGGTCTCTCTCATGAAAGCTTAGGCCATAAAACTGCTGAGGTTTCACTATTTCACATCCTTCTAAAATGTGAGCCTTTGATTATAAGGGTATATTTTAAACTGCAGAAAAGCTATGTGAAGTTACATGACAACAGAAAAAACTGATCCCTTGATAATGCCCTTGGTCTCAAAATTTCTCTTAGAGATCTCCTGGCGAAAGAACCAGAAGCTCTTTGACATGGGCAGCAGGTGAACCCCCCAGTATGGGGAGGCTAACATGCTGGCTCTGCCCGTTCTTCCCACAGCGCCCCGCCTGTGGATGGAGCCCTGAGCATCTGCCGCCACCGGAGGAGCCCCGCCCCGGCTGCCCCATCTGCCCTGAGCCACCAGCTGGCCCACCCCAGCCATGCCAGCCAGCCCGCACAAGCCCAGTGGCCAAGCCTCTGGCCCCAGCGCCAGGCTGAGCTGCTGGCCAGACCCCTGGGCTGGCTCAAGCACTGCCCTGTGCCGGCCTGAGCACTGCCCCAGGCTGCGGCCTGAGCCACCCCAGGTGGCTCTAGCTCCTGGCTGCTGGCTCGAGCTGAGCCCCTGCCAGCTTCAGGGGAGAGAGGGAGGGAGGCGGTGCCTTGGAGCAGAACATGGGCGGGGCCACAGCCTGGGTTAGGGGAGGCTTAGCCAGCCCTGGCCTTTGATACCCGCCGCCCATGCTCTGTGATATATGAGGCTTTGGTTCACAGTAACAAGAGGAAGTTCATAGCATCTTACTGTCTAGCCAAGTACTCCCATCCTTCAGATTCTTTTAATTAGTATCTTTTCAGAAGACAATGGGATTTTAACAAATTGACAAGCTTGAGGTCCAGCTCGGAAAAAGGGAGCAAAGAATTACAACTGATTCTAAGATATCTGCTGTCAGAAGCACCAGCTGTGTGTCACTTGGAGAAGGTACGCTGTCTTCTCCCTAAGTTTGAATAATTAGAACACAGCAGAAAGAGGCAAAACCATGAGCTAAGGGAGGACACAGAAGGGATGTGTCTGTGAGGTGCGGAGAGGAGGAGAAACAGAGCATCAGCAGATATACCGCAGAGAAAAGCCAAGGCATCAGATTTAAAGGTAAGCTCTTTAAGGACTTCCATGAATCAGAAGAGAATTTGGCGCAGCATGAGGAATATCAAGCAGGAGATCTACACCCAAGCATGGGGTTTAGGGACAAATGAAGAGGGTGAGCTTGAGAGCAAACATACCAGGACCCATATCAGCTGTCCAATGACAGATTCCAAACAGCAGAGGGTGCCTTCTGCCTCAGCTGTTCATTGCTTGGGTGGAAATGATGTCCATTAGGAAAGCACAAGAGGTTACTAAAAGCCAGAGGCCACTGAGAAATTCCTCTTGATATTTCAGAGGATGGCTCAGGCAAGAGAGTGTCGAAGAAATAGAGTTTGCCTAGAAGTTCTCATTCTCATTGGAGAGGCACTTGTAACGTAAAGGTTCTGACTCCCTTTCCTTACTTCTGTTCTTCTTTTCCCATTCCAAACTGAGACAGTTGAGTTTGGACAAAGGCTATATCACCGTGACACATCTCTCCCTCCTGTCATCTCCCAGCAATTCTTCTTTTCTTTGTTTCCTATTTCAAATTAGCAAGGAAAAAAATTCTAGTTTAGAATAATATATTTGCTGCTGCTTTTTTTCCTTCCTTACTAAGAAAGCAGAGTCAGAGAATCTGACCCTCACTAAAACTAGAATTGTTTATCTACACCAGGAATATTTGTTTAGGGAAGGGATACAAAATGGAGGACAGGGTTTTGATAGAATAAAGTCCTCTCACAGGCAAGGTGAGGCTAGCTAGAAGAAGCTTTCTAAAGGCAGTTCCTGTTTCCTCCCCTTCTCTTATGTAGTAGTGACCCTTAGAGGTGGCAGCTGTGTTAGCTCTTCCTCATTTCCAGATGTTTTAATGAGTGCCTTTGTTCTTCTTTGCAAAGTTTGGATGTCTGTAGAAGCAACTGGAAGTAAGAATGGAACATAAGAATGGCCATACTGGGTCAGACCAAAGGTCCATCTAGCCCAGTATCCTGTCTTCTGACAGTGGCTAATGCCAGGTGTCCCAGAGAGAATGAACAGAACAAGTAATCATCAAGTGATTCATCCCCTGTCACCCATTCCCAGCTTCTGGCAAACAGAGGCTAGGGACACCATCCCTGCCCATCCTGGCTAATAGCCATTGATGGACCTATCCTCCATGAATTTATCTAGTTCTTTTTTGAACCCTGTTATAGTCTTGGCCTTCACAAAGTCCTCTGGCATGGAGTTCCACAGGTTGACTATGCATTATGTGAAAAAATACTTCCTTTTGTTTGTTTTAAACCTGCTGCCTATTAATGTCATTTGGTGGCCCCTAGTTCTTGTGTTATGAGAAGGAGTAAATAACACTTCTGTCCAGAGAAAATCTAACATGATACTAAAAGGCAGAGGCCACTAAGAAATTTCTCTTGATATTCCAGAAGAAGAAACAGTACCATGAGACCTTCCAGTTTTCTAAGAATTATGGACCACAGGTTTTTACCCCAGGTCTAACTAACACAGTTTTTGTAAATCTACCAAGGTTATAACCCTTTTCCTAGTTATTATCATGATAATCATTCTGATGCAATATAAATAGGTGTTTTATCAGCATAGCCTTTCAAGCCTCACAAACTCACATCAGCACTTAAAAATTGCTTTTAGTTATCAAAACCAAAAATGTAGCGTACAAAGTACTTTTGAAGTCAAAACTTCCAAGAAGCTGAAAACTCCCTGACTATATTTCTAGCTGATAGCCACACCACCTTTTCCTGTGATCTCATCAGTGCTCACAAGTTCTGCAAGGTGGGGCCTGGTCAGTACTCAGATGGGACACCCCAGTTATAAAACACATGTGGTGACTCATGAGCGGATACTCTTCCTTCTGAGTCATTGATGAATCAGTGCAAGGAGGCACTTCAGTGTTAGAGAATGGTTCTGGCTCTTGAAACTGAAAATAAAATTTAACCATGTGTAGACAATAATATCCTATTGCACTTATTTGTAAGAGTGGCGGGAGGGAGAACCTAAGGGTTAGAGCAGATTGAAAAAATTCAAAATTCTTCATTAATAAGGACAAATTTGTTTTCCTGCTAGCTCTACTCGGCCTCCTACCTCCAATGCCAATTGGGGCGACTAGGCTCAGTTTACTAAGATCCCTCCCTGTGGTTTTCAATTGAATATAAAATGTTTCAATTCTGATCTTAAATTATTAGATTGTTAAATACTACTAAACAGGTGATACCTTCTGCAAGGCTTAATTCCAATGAGGTGTGAAATAAATTCTCTGTACCTATAATTTGTGGTTCTTTACCATGGAAGTTAATATATGGTAAGCTTGATTTGCAATCTTTTGGCAAACTTCAGCGAGAAAGGAGCTGACAATGGGGAATACAGTGTAATTATCTGTGATACTGATGATCTCATCTGAGGGTGAAGAAATTGAGCTCCAAAGTACAACAATTGCTACTAAGCAGTTAACTTTATGGTACCTAAAGGTGAAAGTAGAGTAGAAGGATCATCTTAGGTGTTATAGGCCCAGATCCACAAAGATACTTAGGTACTAAGTCTCAAGTTTAGGCACCTAAATCCCAGTTTTGGCTTCATTGTGATCCACAAAACCCCTGCTGAACCTGGCAGGTGTCTAAACTCACTTGGCAGCTAAGTTTTCAGAGTAAAAGTTCCCTAGATACCTATCTTCCTGCCTCTGGGCATGTGCATTGCTGCCTTCCTGTAGGCGTCTGGCCACCTAACTTCTGCCTAAGCCCCAGAATGATTCACGAACCAGAGGAAGATAAGCTTTCGGCCTTCTAAGTAGCATGGAGGGACTAATCTCATAGGCCAGCAGGAGAGTGGGGTGGGAGGAGGTATTTTTTCATGCTTTGTGTGTATAGAAAAAGATCTTCTACACTTTCTACAGTATGCATCCGATGAAGTGAGCTGTAGCTCACGAAAGCTTATGCTCAAATAAATTGGTTAGTCTTTAAGGTGCCACAAGTACTCCTTTTCTTTCTACTCCCATTTGAAATCTAGGGTGTGTGCCTACAACCCATCTTATAACTTTCAGCCCAGTGGTTAGAGAAGTCACCTGCGATATGGGAAGGCCAGATCAATTCTCCCCTCTCTGCCTGAGCGGGGAAAGAATTTAAACAGGGGGGTCTCTCACCTTTCAGAGCACCGCTTTAACCACTGAGCCATGGGATATTCTGATGTAGGGGAGCCTTCACTCTCTCCTGTTGCACAGGCGCTGACTTTCCCCCTCCCCCACGGTGGGTGCCCTGCTCTGCCTCTTCCCCTGAGATCCCACCCTCACTTTGCCTCTTCCTGCCCCTGCTTCATCCCCTCCCCGTCACGCACCCCTGAGTGCCCGCTGCTTACTCCTCTCAACCTCCTCCAGGCGCCTCCCCCCAACCCCCTCTGCTCCGCTGCCTGCCCTGGGGCACTGAACAGCTGATCGTTGCCCAGCCCCGGGGCCTGGAAATACTGTGGCTTGTGGGTGCTGAGCACCCTATATGGTTTTTCCGTGGGTGCTCAAGCCATGGCACCTATGTTCTGTTAAAACTGTTCCACTGAGTATAAATAAAGAGTAATTGGAACAGGACTGGACCCTGGGTCTCCCACCTCAGTGCCCTAACCACTGGGCTGGAGAGCCATTCTCTCTCTCTCTCTGACCCAATAACTATTTAAGTATTTATCCACAATGGAACAGTCACTGGGGAGCGGGGAGCCAAAGCGCCTAACTCAAGCTTTGTGGATCACAGAGAGGTGTCTGTGATTTTTCTAGGTGCCTAACAGTTAGGCACTGTGATGCTCAGTGTTGCAACACCTAAGTCCATTCAGGGATCCCACCCCTTGCAAGTAAAAGTGAACTTAAAGCACTGCTAATGCTTCCATGTTTACATTATCTGAAAACCAAGGGAGCAGAGGCATTAGAGCGAGTTGCTTATTGGATGCTGAAAAAACTGGTTTACTTAAAACTTTGACTGTATATCATCCAAACTACAAAGCTACATTTCCCTTTCTTTAGTCAGAAAAATGAAAGAAATGGTGCCTTTTTGAATGTCAAAATAAAATTATAAATTTAATGGATTTGCAAATGTATGCTAATTAGACAGCATCTAAAGAGATCAACTACTTGTTTTTGTAGTTACCTAGATGACAGTACATAAATAAATTGAAAACTTGTATATTTATCTTCAATCTCTTGTCCTAGTAACCTGGAGTTTAAATAAATGAATTCCAGGGATCCCCAAGTCCCATATACCTAAGTACCTTTAAGTGGGGTATTAGCATATGCTATTTGTCTTTTACTTAGATACGGCCTTTTTACTAGTGTAAAGACTTTTAAATATGTTTGTCTGTGTTTGGAGAACACTTGTTAGTTATTCATTCTGACCTATTCCTTAACCACAGGAAATAATGGCTTTCTGCACTAGAATTGTCTCAATGAAAATGATTCATCAGGCTTGATACTTAAGATCCTAAAGATAAAATGGAGCACATCATGCCTTCTACTCTGAGTGTATAAAGCTGCTGTACAGCCATATAATTTCAACTTGTAGTCTTATCAGAGCTCATAAAGCAAGCAGGTTATGCCACAGGAAACCTAGAAAAAACCCCAAAATGCTATGAAGTATTGCTGCTTATTCAGTAGGGGGTGCTCATCTCTGAGTTACTGGACCAAAAATCCAGTATGGTGTTAGAGGACATTACATTGTTAGAATTTGTCTGAGACAAACCTCATTCTTTTAAAAAAGTGCCATAGGATTTTTCAATGACTACAAGTGGTCAGGAACTTAGTTTTATGCAAACAGTAATAGCTCCAATAGCATTATGCCCCCTAACTCTATGCAGACTTGGTGACAAAAGAGCCAGTAATTAATCAAGCACAACTATGGCACCTAAGGCTTTAGTGTTTAGTGTTAGTGTTGAGCTAGTTGATGCTGTGTCTTTAAAGTGTAAATATTACCTGACATCAGAGTCGGTTAGAAGCTGGAATTTCTGTGATGAGGGAAATGCTGAAATTTTGAAAAAACATTGTTCTGAATTGTAACAAAATGGTTAAATTTCCAGTGGAACAAACATTCAAAAGAAAATTGGATTCAGAACCATTAAAATATTTTTTGATTTTATAGTACATTAAAATATTAAATATATGTTACATAATATGATAAAACAAAAATAATATTGTAATATAATATAAAAGAAACAAAATGCTAGTCAAAATGAAATGTTTTGATCTACTCAAAATGTTTCAATATTATCAAAACAAAACATTGACAATTTTTCTTATAGAAAATTTCAATGAATCAACATGTTCCTCTGAAACATTTCAATTTCAACAAAGCTGCGTTTTCTGACAGAAAACTGTTCCACTGAAAATTTTTTGATCAACTCTGTACAACAAATATTAAAAGTATTGCAGGACTGGGTGTGTTGTTTTTTAGTTGTACAATCATTCTTCCTGAAATGATCAATGGATGAAATCATTTCAGCTTGTACAGCAGTTTGTCTTTTTATTCTATACGCTGGAATTGCAGGTATGCAGTTAAATGAATTTCATTTGCAGTATAGGATTAACTCATTAAATATTTTCCCAACATGTTCAGCTGTTTAGGTATATACTATATTGTCAGGCTTCCCCCCCCCCGCCCACCATCACCTCCCCCACAGCAGTGTGGATTTCATCAAGTAAGTGGGGTGGGGGTGGGGACTGGCTGAAAATTCCAGAGGTGAAATAAGTGGGTGGCACTCTGGAATTCAGACAGTTCTCTATTATTATTTGCTTTGAACTTTTGTTCGACTGTAGGGTCATACATTTGTGAGTATGCTTGGATATCTGACGTGCTGTCAAATACATTAATTGCTTAATCAAACTTTTCCATAGTAATTCAGGCTATAGTTAAGGCTGAGTTCCACAGTGTGATATATAAGAATTCGGTAGTATCCCATTTAATAGTTTGTGAGCCCTCTGATGGTCCTCACTCTATTCCAGATGCCAACAGAGCCCTACCATAGTGGCAGTGTACATGTAGTTAGGCTTTTCCTTGTATATACAGATGGTATCTGGACCCCACTGAGCCTGTGTGGTTCCTTTATATTACACACATTGTGTAAAGAGCAAAAGACAGAACACATAGCGCATCCCAACTCACATTTTTAACATGGCTCACCTCTATCCAGAACTGCATAGAGTCATGCATCCTGTAGCCCCCTGGCATGCCTGCTTGTATCTCAGGGGGATTCTCAGGTATCTAACTGAGCTGCAGGCATTTGCTCCTCCAGGCTGCCAAGGACTGCTGTGGTATCTGCTGAGTGGGCATCTGGGCCACCTCTCTGCTTTCCTTTGTTCTTCGTCCCAAACAGGAAAGAGCAGCCAGTAGGAGGTAATGGCAGTGGGGGGTGATGAATACAAGGGAAAGGTTGTAGGCTGGTTTTAGGCTCCTTCATTCCCCTCAGAATCTAAGAGCACAAGATAGCAGCCTCCAGAAAAAGCTCTGAACTAGTCCAAACTGACCTGTTTGAGGCTGAAGAACTGACAAGAGTCAGAATAATTATTTGGTTTTCTATTATATTTCTATTATATAAATCTCCACACCAGAGCCAGCGCTTTTGCATGTGCCTCCAAATTATTTTTTTGCTGCTCCCCACCCTGCCAGCTATAAATAGCTCCTGTCCACCACAGTCATACCATTATACACAGGGAAGTGTTTGTGATAATTTCAGACATTCATCTGAATCCTGACTCTTTAGAGCTCTGGCCCTTCCTACTTCTCCTCTCTGGTCCCTCATGCAGAAACCTGCCACCAAGAGATAGGTGCTTCCCATTTAAAGTCCACAACTGTTCATATTATGGTGTGGGAAAGCTGATCTATACACTGCTAGAGTGAACATCGCTAGATAAACATTGTTTAATCCATCAAGCTCACAAATAGTTTATAGACAGCAGAGCATGGCGACAAAACTACCTCTTGTTGCTAGTAAGAGATCTATGATTATTTAGCATTCAAGAGATTAATGAAGGTTCAACAAAGATGAAGTACAGCATAAAAATATGAAAATTGAAATGTCATCTGTCATGTCTGATTTAAGGGTCCAGCTGCCACATTAGGACATAAAGTACTGGTTAACTGAGCCATGAGTTGCCACTGTGATAGAAGTAGAAGTAGAAAGTCTTCACTATTGAGTTCTTGACCTTTAATCCACCAGACTCCAGGTAAATTACAATAAGCATGAAAAATCAAGTTTCTGAATGTCTGGTGAGAGTGGAAAACAAGGGCTAGATCACCCTCCACTTCCCTCTGCTTCTATAAGTAGAGGGGACTGAGATGCAGTAGATCTCTTCCGATATGGAAAGAGGGAGAGTCTGCACTCTACAACATTAGCTCTTCCCCCCACACCCAATCCTTAGTCCCTGTGTGTTATTTTGGGGGCAGTGGAAAGGGTTGGAGGGGATGATGTCAGGGACCAGATGGTATTTGCTGTATTGTTGGCCCTGTGGAAGCACCATTAACTCCTGTTGGTCTTCTTTGTGGCTTCTACTGCATGGCCATGAGGAATTCATCCTGAGGAAGCCATAGCACAGCAGACACCTCTGCATTTGTGCCATTGAGACTTCCTTTCAACATAGATCGCGTGATGGCAGTGTAGGGATGCCTCTTCTATCACCCCTCCTGCCTGAAGGAATGCTTGTCTGGAAACTCTACAAAGTGGACCCTCATGGAATGTTCTGTGGGTTTCTCAATGGGAGGGGATTGCAGAGGAGGGGACTATCTTGACCCATAGATTTATCGCTTCATAAAAACATGACATGAAGCTGTGGTTTTTGTACAGTTCCAATTAAAAGGATCTGTAAGTGTCATATCAGGAATAATGTATCACCAGTTTTACTAACAAGGTAGTAATTTCTATCAAGGTGTTTTGGTGACAGAATAAACCTGGCAAGTAAAAGCCAATGGTTGTTATCAGACTCCGATCTGGAATTACAGCCTTTACTTACACCGTGGTATATTTTAAATATAAAACACCCACTGTGCTAAAATCTACTCCTTCACTTTGTAGGCTAAGTGCCAGATGTTGAAAGGTATTTAGGTGCTTAAAAGTCTGGCCTTAAATCCTCACTTTGATCAGTGGCAGTAGTGTGATATGACTGCACATGTATCTAAACAAAGAATATAACAGCGGGGCAGTGTCTCTCATTACAGGCCCACACAAGCTCTGTGAGGTCCTTTTTACTGCGCCTTTCACCAGGAACAGTGTACTTCCTATACCTGCTGCCTGCTAGATCTTGCTGCGGATAGCCACATGTATTTTGATTGTGGACACCCCACATATCTTTTCCCCTTTGGATGTAATGTATCCCGCATCATGTTAGCGGTGCATACTGCCAGGGCACACATGTGCTTATGTAGAATGCTCTCTAGTCCATCCACATTACACAGGTTCCAAGTTAGTTTATGGTTTTCTTATGTTGTTTTCATTTTTCAGTAGCAGCACCTCCAAGACCAGGATTTATCCCTAAGTCTTCTGACCTCCTTTCAGCCTTCTTGTGCTTTTCCATTCTGTCCTTTTAGTTCCAGACGTTTGGCCTCTATCTGGATAATATCATATTTCAGACTATTTACATTTCAAAAAAGTATACAATAAGATTTGAATTACATTTTTAATAGTATGTACCTTTCTGGCATCATTTTTTTTCTGAGAACAATGCTGAATAATATGAATATAAATACGTGTCTTTATAAGGAGTGATGTATTCCCCCACCCCCACTGCCCAGCTGAACAAAACAAAGCTCTCATTTCAAATAGAGATTCTGACCACATGTCACAATAGATAAGCCTGAGTGGTTTGTTCGTGTCACCAGTAATAGCCTGCTTATGATTGTTTGAGAAGTACATTCTTTAATGTTTCTATCTATATATATTTCAACATCCCTCTTTCTGTTTCTTGAGCTCTTCTCCAAGCCCTAAGCCAGTTTCACCTTGTTCGTTCTTTCCTTATCTTCCTACACAAATTCCCCCTCCATGTTACTACCCAAAACCTCTCAGTGATGCCATGAATTTTAATACCGTTTATCCTAAAGACATATTATTTACATTCCTAAAGATACCACAGAGGTAGGCTCTGTGTAGAACCATTGGACAGATAAACATTTTCTACTTTGCTGATGTCTCTTTTAAATGATAAGTCAGATGTTGAACAAGATGGGTATTTTTTAAAATAAGCTGATTGGTTTATTTCTCTCTTAGCTGTCTTTGTGCCTTTTCCCACATGCCCTCTCCATTCCTGTCTGCCAAGCCATTACCCTCTCTTCATTCAAATTCCCCCCTAAAGACTCCTTCCCACAAGAAATTAGTCCATAACATTTATAATGGGCAATATTGTGCCCCAATATACCTGTGCTTGGGGGGGGGTGTCAAGTGGATCTTCCATGAAGCCATGGGGCTCAGCCCTCTCCACAGCACTATTTTCCCGATACATTCTGAGTTCTCTATACACTGTCCAGGTGTGTGTTGGTGAGTAGGTTGAGACTTGATGCGAGGACATTGTATTTTGAATCTTGTACAGCACAAAGCAAACTATCTGCACTTAACAATATTACACATCTCCAAGTTAACAATTCTATTTATTAAAATATATATATTACAGAAAACCTAACACTTTATCTGCCATTAATTTCACACTTGAACTAAGGTTTACAAGTCCATAAAATCCCTAACTGAGATGTGTATAGACTTTTATGTAATTGTAAGGGTTATAAATAATTCTACATACAGAACATACATAAAGAACGGTTATATACTGTAGTATTGTACCTGTACCTTTACAGCTATCCACACTTTTAACTCGTATTTCAAGCAATCAATTCAAGAGAACATTTTTTTGCACTCAAGCTAGTTGAAATGTTGGGTTTTTTCTTTCTGTAAAAAAATTCAAAAGAAAACATAATTTCATGTAAATATTTTCACTTTTTAACAAAAAATTTCAAAACAAGATTCTTCAATTTTTTAAAAAAAAATTTTGCTTAAAAGTTTCATTTGAATTTTATTCCCCCCCTTCTCTCACTTATTTATTCCCCTCCTTTTTTTCCTTCATGTGAAATAAAGGGGCAAAGTAAATAGTGAAAGAAAGTGTGTGTGTGTGTGTGTGTGTGTGTGTGTGCACGTGCAGGAGGAAGGGGGGAGTGGAACTGTTAAAAACTTTTGCATCAGAAAGTAATAAAAAAAGTGAGTTTTTTCTCCATTACGATCACTCACTTTACTTTATTCCAACTTTTTTTTTAGTGGGGAAAAAATAAACAATGCGAAAAGATGTTTTTTCCTCACTTTCTGTCTTTTTTTAGACTTCCCTCCCTTTTTTCCAGTGAAAATTTTCATCAGAAAGTTTCAGCCAGCCCAATTTTTAAGCTTGTATAAAAATCTCTGTCCCAAATGTTTAGTGAGCCTTCTAACGTAGATTAGTTTAAATAAAATAGTTCATCCCACAGCTACAGCATGATAAAGCTATAAAAGCACTGAACTCAGAAATTTCTCCACAGATGAAGAATATATTACTATACAAATCAGCATGGCACTTGTAGTTATAAAATGATTTCCTATGAAATGAAAACTTAATTGAAATGCTAGAAAAAAATCATAAAATATTGGTAAGGCTTTTCACACACACACACACACATACACGTTCCATTGTCTGTTTAGAAAGAAACAATAAGCTAAAAATGCAAGCCTCTGAACCATTACACATTTTCAACCATGTTATTCTCAGTGCTTTGCAAACCACAGTGAATTGCATGACTAAATCATTCATGACTCTTGGTGCATTTAAAATCTCGAGATTCAGACTAAGGGTTTGAGTTGGTGATCATTGGCTTAACCACAAAATGATTTTCTACTTCATTGAGCTTTGGCAAAGTAGAAGCTTTCTGGTGTGAATCTGCATTTCCATTATGAATACAGTATTTAACACTGTGATTATATAAAATATGATATTAATATTCAAAAACTGTTTTCTTTTCCATTATTAACATACACATTTCAAGATAAAGTTAATTCACAATTTATCTAATAAAACTCCTGTTTCAGCAGAATTGTTTTTTTGTGTTGCAGGGGCAATTCATACGAGGAGCACAATTTGTATGATGGTATCAAATTTAACATGAATTTGCTGCTGCTTGCTGGGTTCTGTGAGGGACAGAAGACAATGGAAGTTTGAGGAATGGAGAGATTCAGTATCGAATCTCCCAAGATAACCTTTGAAATCTGAAAGCAAGCTCTGTGATTCAGATAACTAGCTTTGTACTTTACATACATCTGGGCAGACAGTCCTCATTTGTTGCATTTACTCTGACCTGCTGAATATATAATGTAGGAAATTACCTGCTAAATTCTCCAGAAAGTTTTATTAATATATTATCAGTATTTTACACCCTCAGTTTTAAGCATGTCTGACTGTGTTAGCAAATTTGATTTAATAAAACGTAGAAAGGAATGGCAGCAAATAACCCACATAACACACAAAAATGTATCTAAATTATACATTCATTTCACGCTACACTACATAGTGGTTTTACCTGCATGTTTAATGAACATTTCAATACATGACAGAGAATAAAACACCAACATTTTCACATGCTACTCTTTAACATTATAAATATATGTATGCTACATGTATAGAGGAACAGTACTAACAATACAGCTGGATATCCAGAATGACTACTGCACAAACAGCCTTCTCCAACCTATTATATAATTATTCTATACAGTTGTTGTAGTAGGCAGGCAAGGTACTAACAAACTTCAACAGGACTTTATTTTTTAAAGTGGAAACCTCTTTTCCAAGCTGCTGCTGCACCCTCAGCAGCTCTCCCTCAGCCTCTTCAACTCCTCCCCCCTCCTTCCTGTTTCCTGTCCTTTCAGACTCCCAACAGCCAGTGCTCCCAATTCTAATAATTACAAGCAACATCTAAATACCACAACAGTGCTCAAACTGTAGCCCTGGGGGATGTTGATTTGGTGGAGTACATTAGCATAGATGAGCTGACTTGAAGCACAATGGTACCAGAATAGTTTTTCAGATTAGTAATGGGTGGAAATACAGTTAATTATGTATCTCTGTCACATTAGTGAGCGGCTACTGATAGCTTTCTGAAAGCATAAAACAATCTGAGCATACAATCAGTATATTACTCTTTTGTGACCCTAAGAGTTCTTCAAAGCTAAAAGGCTCACTATACCATAACTCATATCAGACCTGACGTGGTCACTACACTCAATACAATGTTGTCATCATATGTATCTAAGAGGTGTTATGTAAGGTATCCTTCATAAACTGGTACAGACTGGTCCCAAAAATCATTGCATGGTTTATGTAAGGGTTGTGTATAAGGACTTATGGATGAGAGCTGGAAATGTGATTTGAAAATGTGTTTTGAAGCTTTGAATAAATCACATCTACCCTAGACAAAGGAATGTGGATTTACCTGTCAGACCAGCTTGCTTACAGGCAGAGGACAATTAAAGGACATTTACATATAAGGTAAACAAAACAATTAAGCTAATAAGTGGTAGAGGAATCAATTTACAGAGCACATGAAGGTTCCAACTCTGCATCCCCCGACCCACCCAAGAAGTTTTCCTGGCTCTTGAGATGAAGACAATGGACTTTGGAAAAATCTAAGGGGATCAAAACCATATTCTAGTTATCCATCAATTAGGGAACAAAAGGGACAGGACCCTCTGATTCTGTGAAGGTTGGATCCCCTGACCTAGAGATGCTGGTAACTTGATGTAAGTGAGCAAACAGCATCAGCAAAGATAGTAACTTGCTAAAATTAATTTTTAGTCTCTAGGAAGCATGTTTTGTTTTGTTTGTAACCATATCTGTGTCTTTTTCTTTTGCTCAGTATCACTTACATTCTGTTCTTTGTTAATAAGCTCATTCTTAATTTTACTATAAACCATATCAGTGCTGTTATATTGAAGTATAGAGTGTGTCCTCAGCTAACCTAGTGGGCTGATGTATACACAGCTTTTTGGAGGCAGCAAACACAATACTTTCTGTGAGTGCTCAGTGAGAGGGACTATACACTGCAGAGAGACGTCTCTGGGGAACTTGGGAACTGGGGTTCACTGATTGTTACCTGCAAGGCAAGATAACAACTGGCAGAGTCTTGAGGAGTTTGCTGGGGAGGTGGACAGGCTAGTATGGCAGGGAGCTGACACACACTCAATTCTCCCACAACAGTCAGTCTTACTGAGGCACAGGGGTACAGTGGCTCACAGCTCTAGGTGCCAGAGGGTCATAGCTTTGGGATCTCAGTTATGTAGATTAAATTCTATATTTAAAGCTAATTACCTGGTACTTAGGATTGTATGTGCTGAGACACCCTAACTAGAAATTGGGCTGCTCAGGGAAGGAACGATGAACGTCTGTGTTTAGGAAAGTTTAGAGACTTGGAGTAGCAGATACAAACAATTTAACAAATTGTATCTTATACACTTAGCACCAACATTTTAAAAAGTATTAAATATAATAAACATTAGAAAGTACTTAGAAAAATATCAGGAAGTCCCCTCTTCCCTCTCAGCAGCAGTCATTTATCTATCTATGGATTAGATGGGTTGCCAGGTCATCTAACAATAAAAGGAAAAAGAGAGAGAGAGAAATATACACACATCATTTTTCATAAGTGTTTTCATTTTTGTTTTTATTCGATTCACTTGCACGTTTTGTTACAGCCCATTATGAGTTGTATGATCACTTGGCCCCTGGGCAAAGCCCACTGAGTTCAATGAGATTTGGATCATGCCCTTGGACTCAGACCAGTAGACTCTCAGGTGTACACAAAAGGCTAGATTCACCCTACCTGCAGAGGAGAAACTCACTACCTGGGGAGATCGGGAGGCCTACCTTTAATTTCCTCCAGCGACTACATAGGATTTCTACTGATAGAAAATGCAGTGGGAATGCACATAGGACACAACCCGGTTCCATTACAGTGCTGAGCATTTGGGCATTACTTTAATAGGAACAGTATCAGCTCCTTAATCCACTCATCCCCAGCCGACCCTGGCCATACCCAGTCCTGTTTAACACTGCACACTTTTCAGGCTGTGCTAACTTCCTGTCAGTCTATCTGTCTGCCTTGACACTGGTAAATAGTTAAATTCTAATTAAAATGGTTGTTGAAGTCTTACAATCATGTGATATCAACACTTCTTTGATCACAGATTATGGGTCCTGTCCAGCCCAAATTCACCACAAGAGCTGCAGCTGATCTGAGCTGTACACACAACTGTTACTTTCAAAGGGTATTTTTCCCTCAGAAGCAGCCATGTAATGGCCCTTTCAGCCTTTTGCAATCAAATCCCATATTCCTCTCAGCCCAACTCAGGCTCTGGCTCAAGACTCTGTTGCCAACCCCTGAGCTGTTCAGCACCTTCTTACTGTTGAGCAGACGTGTGGTCTTGCACAGCCAGCTCATTGTGCCTCTGGATAGCTGGAGCTTGTATGCAGCAAGCAGACATGGGCTTCTAGAATTGGCACATTCCATAATCTTCTTCTTTCTGAAGAAGCCTCACGGTATTTAAAACTAGTCACTCCAGTATTTTTTTCTTTTACCTGGGTTAAAGTCATTTCTACTTTTGCCTCATAAATAACTGTGTAAAACCTCAAGTACTTTTCTTCCTCTGTTTTTAATATATCTGCCCAATCAACTTTCTTCCCTGGATAAATTCTGACATGAGGTATGACATGAGCAATTCAGTAGCTCTATGAAAATGTTCATTTTGATACTGTGAACTCCTTTGTAATTCCTCAAATGCTTCCATGTAATTATACTTAAATAATCCTTTCTTGTTTCATTGATTTCACAATACTTGGATTTTCAACCAAATAACAGTTGCCCAGAAATCTAACACAAATTATCTTCCCACGATTATCATATTAGTATAGTAGATTATTACCTTAACAGATTTAACATATCTAAACTTATCTAGTTTATGAAAGGGGTTAATAAACCTGATTCTATCTATGTTATCTAATAAAACAACTGAACATTTGACAGGTTAGGATGACATGGATTAGGTCATTTCATTGCTCTATTTCCTTTACAGTATTGGGCAATATTTTATCCTTGGCCTTTTTCTTTACCAGGTACATGCTGAAAACCATGATTGTTATTGACACCATGTCAGGCTATCATCTTACCAGCTTGCAGTACTCCTTGCTGGCCACTGCGCTGAACAGCAGCACACTGCTGTGCTGAGGCTGCTGCTCCTTCTCCACAGGCTCCTGCTTTTGAGTAGCACCACAGAGCTGCCACTATACTCTTGACTCCTTCTTGGTTCACCGGCATTTGTTCTGCCCCTTGCATGAAAGAGACACTGCTGGTGGGGAATGCACTTTCCCCCATTCTGATCCAAGCCTCTTGTGACTACAGATGGGTCCAAACAAAAGACCCAGCTCAAACTCCCTTGAATTTTGGGGAAGTTCAGACTGGGTGTAAGAGCTGAACTTTGCGGTTTGGAATCGTATCTGTGTAGGATCCACTCTCCCCCTCCACTGCTGACCCTGGGAGTAACTCACCATTTGTTGTGGCACTGACTGGGTCCTGTGACTCTTTTTCGGAAGCCATTAACCTCTTGCAGCACCATGTGGTCACCTCCAGCCTGCAGTACTGATGATTCTGCTCCTGAGTAGGGCAGAATGCCCTAAACCCCAGATGGCTTTTGCTATTCCCCCCCGAGAACTGTGGGGACTGTTGTTAACCTGTGAAGCTGAGGCCCAGTCTCAGGAAATGCTTCAGCTGGCTGAATCACTTGTCAAAGAGGCTCTGTTGCCCATCGTCCCCTAGTGCCAGAGGCAGATTCAAATGGCTGCTTCCATTTTTGAGAGGCTGAAGTGATATAATATAAGCAGCAACATTATTACCAGAATGAAAAAGTAACTGTCCTCTAGAATGTAGTCTGCGTCATTACACATATTGAATCTATTTCCCTAAGGTAAGTATCCTCACACCTTCTCGTCAACTGTCTAAATGGGCCATCTTGATTATCACCACAAAAGTTTTTTTTCCTGCTGATAATAGCTCATCTTAACTAATTAGCCTCTCACAGTTTGTATGGCAACTTCCACCTTCTCTGTATGTGTATATATCTGCTTACTATATGTTCCATTCTATGCATCCGATGAAGTGGGCTGTAGCCCACGAAAGCTTATGCTCTAATAAATTTGTTAGTCTCTAAGGTGCCACAAGTACTCCTGTTTTTTCTGTGTTTATAGCTTCTGTCCAAGTCTGCTAACATTTTACCATGTACTCCTACAGCCCACTCTGTTTTTCCCCCTCTGTAAAACGATAGTAAGCTCTTCCAAGCAAGGCACGTCCACTTTGTTTGTGTATTACCTGTCAAAATTTTTATATCAACTGAAAAGTTTCTTTACCCCAATAATTATGTGGTCCTTGTATTAAGATACTTTATAAGCTAAGTAAGTGAATACATACATCAGACTCAGCATTCATCATTTAATATACACATGCCCGGAGTGTGCCGAGACACAAGGACCAGATTTATCCTGCATGTAATAACAGTGAAGTCATTGGATAACAATCAGGGATGAATTTGGCCCAATGTGTAGCAGAGTGGAAATTAGTGATTCAGAATAACCTGCATTTAAAAAAAACAACAAACCCAGATCTTCTCGTCTTTTTAATTATATAGTGTCTACCAACATTTTAAACAAATAAAAGCTTTTCTTTCATGCTCATCATTACTCTGACATGATGTGGAGACTCATAAATTTCAAAGGCTTTCAGAGTCTTTTCACTGCTTGCAGAGACTTGAATGGCCACAGCAATGGTCCTTTGAAGACAAAATGCCAGCAGTAGAAAAGCTAGGCAGCTCAGGGCCTGGCTCATAGAATCTTAACAGTCTTAAGAAGCAGCAGAGGACACCAAAAGGGGAAGATGCAGGCCACCCGCAAGCAGCTAATATGGGATCAAGTTCCATCGGCCCCAAAAGTCCTGGGGTTGCAGTAGAGGATAACTAAAAAGGAGAGAGAGCTGGGATGAAGGAATTCAAATTATTAAAAATATTTCTAAATAATTCACTGACAAGCCTTCTCTCCTCTTTTCTCACCCCGTTCGAGTGAGCGGGAAAAATGTCAAATATAAGAAAGTGCTGAACAAGGAAGAAAATTGAAAACACTGGGCTGGCATGATGAGCTGACTGGAGAGGAGATATCGTTATTCAGAGAGCTAGACACATATCATCTAAAGCTTGCTTCTTATAATCCACTTTTATAGTGCTTTTCATCTGTAGATCTCGAAGTGCTTTAGAAATTAGTGTAAACATCATTATCCTAACTTTATAGATGGGAAAACTGAGGCACAGAGAAATTAGAGGTGACTTTTTCAAAAGTGACCACTAATTTTGTTTGCCAAACCAGAGATTCCTATAGCTTGACCTTAAGAGGGGTTGGGCACCTGTAGCTGCCATTTAACATTTGCTGCAAATATGGGACTCAGTGGCTCATCCAGTTTCACACAATGAGTCAGTAATATAGCGAGGAACAAAAGCCAGGTCTCCTGACTCTTTGTCTGTGGCCCTATCCATTGGACCACACTGACCCCTGAGTGGAATCCATGGGGTGGACACCAATCAGATGTTAGCTTTTGTTCAAGCCATTTCATTAAAATAAAAATTAACATATGCTATGTGTAAAACTGAGGGTATGTCTACAAGTGCTTTGTAAGCCCACGTGTAACTCCCAAGGAGATTACATAGATTCCTGGGACTCTGTCTGCTGGCAGCTCAGGGAGAGGCACACAGGCCCTGGTAGGGAGGGGGAGCCAAGGCAGACTCAGAGTCCGCCCAGCAACCAATGGGGAGTGAGAGGCCCTCCCAAGGAGAAGCCATTTTGTAGTCAGTCTAGAGCCAGCAAGGAAAAGGGCAGGACTGGCTGTGTAGGGAACTGGTGAGTCCCAGACAGGGCCAGTGCAACTACTAGGCGGTCGCCTAGGGCACCAAGTGGTTGGGGGCGGCCAAAAGCACGCTCCGGGGAGGCGGTGGAGCGGAGGTGAGCTGGGGCAGAGGGGTGCGGGGAGCTGCCGCAGGGGGGCGCCTCAGGGCGGAGGGGAGGTGCAAGGTGGAAGTTTTGCCTAGGGTGCAAAACATCCTTGCACCGGCCCTGGTCCCAGACCTGCATGCAGGGTTCCCCCTGAGAACAGGCCTCTAGGGACGTGACAGCAGATCCCTCAGCTAGGTTTTTTCCTTCCCCACTGATGATTCCCAATTTGTAGAGTTTGCTGGGAAACTGAGTTCGCCTTCCAGCTCTCTAGGGGAGACCAGTCACCACATGGTCAGCTCTGCTCTGTCTGCTAATCCAGGGAAGCTGCCTGCTGTGTACTGGAGGCTAGGCTAGGAGGCTACCGTTTGGATGTTAGTGTAGTTGTGTAACCTACACCTTGAGCCCTGCACCCCTTTGTGGTGAGGGGAAATCCTGGGACCGACGCAGCTTGATTCCTGCCTGAGGAGGATCCCTGCCAGCAGAGAGCAGCCCCCCTGCAGTGACTGAGGAGTCCAGAATCATCTTCGAACCTGAGGATCATTCATGGAGTTTGTGAGTGCACCATCGTTTAGTTAGTTAGTCGGAATTTGTTCTGGGGACCCCCTACTCCCTGAACTGTGTCCTCAAGCCAGGGAGTAAGGGTTTGAGGATTTTATAACCAGCTGCATATTACACCTGTGGATGGATTTACCACCTTCTCTCACTTGTGAGTCCTTTGGGCTGTACTGAACCCAGTCAGCCACGCTGCTAAACCACTGCAGAGAAGAATTTTTGTGGTTATAGTCCAGCAAAGTACGCATACCAACGGGACACTAATTCTACATTTGCTACATCAAGTCATGGGTATTTGCAGTGTGGGCTCCGGTGACCCTAAAAATAGTGCTTTACTCTGTTATGTTGTATTTGTCTCCTGTTTAATATAATTACTGTGTTGAATATATTTTTATGTGTTTGTGTTATTTCTTGGAAGTCTCCAACTATCTGGCAAGTAAGTGGGGATTACTCTGTAGTTAAAATTTTCCGCCGAGGCTGCCCTGGTGACCCTGCCAAGAAGGAGTGAGAGGGGTGGAGGCACTGCCAAATAATTTCATAGGAAAGAAAAAAAGAAAGAAGATACACTCTGCTGAGTGGGTAGCGGGATCCAAAAGAACCCAGACCTGTCCATCAAAACCTGTAAGCGGATTGGCATCAAAGGAGGTAACCAGGTGGAGAGGGGGTGCTACACATGTGTGTGGGATCTGGGCTTCTGGACTGGTGTTTCCAAGCTGACCCTTGAGCATTCACACTCCACTGTAAACCTGGTCTTACAGTTTCTGGACCCAAGTCTCACAGCTGTGGGGATGTGTCCTACTACACTACACAACCCTTCTGACTCAGGTTTGTGGCTTGAGCTGCATCCCCACTCCAAAATGACAGGGCTTAGATCAGGGGTGGGCAAACTTTTTGGCCCAAGGGCCACATCGGAGTTCCGAAACTATATGGAGGGCTGGGTAGAGTAGGCTGTGCCTCCCCAAACAGCCTGGCCCCTGCCCCCTATCCACCCCCTCCCAGCCCCCCTCAGAACCCCCGACCCATCCAATCCCCACTGCTCCTTCTCCCCTGACTGCCCCCTCCTAGGACCTTCTGCCCCTAACCACCGCCCCAGGACCCCACCCCCATCCAACCCCCCCGCTCCCTGTCTCTTGACTGCCCCCGGGGACCCCCTGCCCCTTATCCAACCCTCCCCCTGCTCCCTTACCACACCGCTCAGAGCAACAGGACTGGCAGCCACGCCGCCCGGCCAGAGCAAGCCCCGCCACCAGAGTGCTGGCAGAACGGCGAGCTGAGGCTGTGGGGGAGAGGGGACAGAAGGGGAGGGGCCGAGAGCTAGCCTCCCTGGCCGGGAGCTTAAGGACCAGGCAGGACGGTCCCACGGGCCGTAGTTTGCCCACGTCTGGCTTAGATCTAAGTCACAGCGGGACTCAGGCTCTACCCTCTGACTCACCCCCTTAGCAGGGGCTTAGGACCTGAGTGCTTTCTGATACAAGTCAGACTGATTTGCATGTGGACAGAAGCGGGGCTTGGGCTCACATCAGAGTCACGGCCCAGGCTTAGGGCACTGCCAACATACGCTTACATCCTGAATACATTTGATGTATCTAAGCCCATGCCTTTTAGTTTGTCTGCCTCAAAATAACCTCCAAATAATTCAAAAGCAAGAATACTATCAATTAGCAGATAACTGATGATAGGAATATTGCTTAGACCCAAAGCACGACATTGCTGAGTTATAGCTTCATTCCATTTTTAGAAGATTATTGATCTCAGACATTGACAAGGTTACTATTTTGGCAGCTGAGGTAGTTATCTGCAATTTGGGCTAGAACTGTGTAATCCATGGTGGGAAATCTCATTGTGGGACTCTATAGGACTGCTTGTGTAAGTGGTACGACAGTATAAGTGTCAGAATCCAGCCTTCAGTGGCTTTGGTTCAACACCGTAGGCTGTTGATCTTATCAACAAGGAAATTATATTTAATTTTTTAAAATGGAAATTAGTGTTCATGAAAGGTGCCAAGTTAACATTCTAGAAGCTGAAGTACTCTCCCTTCACAATAAGTAAAGCATCAGCAGTACAAACGTTCCTGCCCTGACAATTGGTTTTCTTAACTCTGTTCTGTGGCCACCTCCTCTAGAGAGGAGATGGTATGATAGGTCTATATGCATATTGTACATGATCAGCCTGGAACCGAAGGCTTACTCGAACAAGTGGCTTGTTAGCTCACCTGGATAAGAGGAAGGCGAGAGTGGTGCTCTTGGGGTACAGGAGTTAGAGGGGTCTGGTCAGCCCTGAGGTAGGAACCTTAGGAGCAGCCAAATCTGAGTAGTCTTAGTTCCAATTTTCATTGTCTTCTTAGAATTTTTTTTTTAACCATTAAATTCAAACCCCAGAGAGGGGGTTGTTCTTTGACTCTACACATCATGTGAATTTGGTTTAGAGCTAGCTGGGAAAACACCAGTTCACACAGTCCTTCACCTGTTTGCTGAAACTGCAAACTGAAGTGCCATTTAGTGCAAACTGTGCTGGTACATTTGTATTGCTGTGACTAACTGTCTGTCTAACTAAGACTACCAACTCATTTCATCGATGGCAGGTCATCTAATCGCAGTCAGGTGATAAATCATTTTCAGCACCACGGACCTGGACTGCATTCAGATAGCTGACTTGGGGATGGAAGTTTCTATATCTCATTACCTATCCTTTGAACCGGATAGTCTAGGGATAATATGTCAACTGAAAATCAAGCACAGTTTACTTTTGCAGAAATATTGCAAAAGAAAAGCAAACACAAGCTCTGGTTCTCTTTAGCGTATTAGCTACAAGTTGATATTGCGTTCAGTGGGCATGTGATTTTTACCATTAGAGGTAACTTACTCAGCTCCTGTGCATTTGATTTGACAAAAGTCACCATTAAAAATGTGACACTTGTTTATATAACTCCTCACTCTATAACTTTCAAAAAGTTAAGTGCTTCCGTGACCCTACCAGTATGTGTCAATTTGTCCTCTTCGGGTTTTACCTTCATGCAGAGATTTTCATGGGCCAAAGACTGGCCAGTGCAAGGGATGTGGTGTTACCATCTCCAAATAGGCTGGTACATTCTGGTCAGCAGCACATGATGAACAGGACTCTTTCCTTACAGATAAACTATAAGGCCATTGCCAAATCATGGAGCTCATCCTCAAACATGTGGACCTTACCCAGATCCATAAACCTGGGCCAATATGCCCCTTGCATTTCCTGGCATGTTGTCTGTGGGAAGGGTGTACAGGGAGAAAGGGGTGTCTGTAATCAAATTCCCCATAGGTTCCTGGAGCAACCAGCAAAATGGGATTGACATTTTCTGCAGTGTAGGAACAGTATGCACATGCGCTGGGCAAGCAGGATTTGACCCCATATGTGGTAGACGAATTTATACCTTGACAAAAAAACTGCAGTTGTCTACAGAAGTTCATCTTTAAGCTTATGAATATGATGGATTCACAAGTTGATGTGATTGTAGCTCCCATTAACATTAATGAGCATTTCAGATATGAGAGTATTCTTGAATCTCCAAGTATCAGATCATTGTATTGTTATTCTAAAAGTCTGAGGGAAAAAGCGCAGTGGACTGTTTGTGGCAGATTTATTTTCCCTGAAAGATATTAAATCCCAGCGCATCATGAATATGATCAAAGGGAAAAAAATTGTTATTTAAAACATGCGACAGTGGCCCACTACAAAAATAAATATTTTAAAAAGACAATTTTTATTTCTTCCCGTCATTGCCTTTTTTTTATATTTTTCTGTTTTTCACTCTTTGACTGGCTTGCACTATTGGCTGGCAGTAGATGTACATGGGAATATTTTTAAAATAACTGGACACCCAAGGCCTGTGAGGGGGAAAAACACAGTTAAAAGATTTCATTGCGGTATACGCATTCCTTTGTCTTTTGATTTGAAGACAAAGGAGACCTTTCTTGTGATGTCTACCTGTAAAATACTTCATCAAATTAATAAGAATCAAGATAAAAATAAAGTTGTATGTAATTGACTTTTTTTGAAATGCCAAATGTTGATGAAAGTTTATTTCAAAATTTAAACTGAAAATAGGAAAAAATGTTGCAAAATGTTTTAAGCTATTTCTAGTCTATTGACTGCAGCTACTATGGAAATAAGTGCAGAGTGGATAGCAATCTGGATAGCTAGATAGTTTTTAGAGTCTTTTGAAAAACCAGAAAGATTTTAATGAATGAACTGTACACTTCTAAAAATTGATTTTTTTGCATTAGTGTATGTTTTTATAAATTATACAAATGTGTTATATTTATTTAGTTTTTAAAACCTACATTTTTAACCTTAATTTTTAGAATATCAAACACTTACATGATCTATTTTATTTATGATATTTTCATTATTTTACTTAATTGTAGCAATATCTCTTTTTCACTTGCCTAGAGGTATTTATTTCAAAAGGCACAACCTTGAGAAACATCTGACCTGCTGAGATGGTGCTTCAAGGTTGTAAAACCTTAGCATATTTTTTAAGTGTGAGATGAATGGAAAAGTATTGATGATATTCATACAGGAGCTTCAGAGAACTATATCACATAATACTCAAAAAGTACTATAATTCATAGAGCAATTCCCTAGAATGCATTCATCCACTATGCTCAGATCCTGAAACTGGATTTTTTCAAAATCTTGCAATAACAGAGTTTTTCACTTCTAGGTCACCATTTAAATCCAACCTAGATTGGTAATGACGGAATAGAGTTACCACCTCTCAGCTATATATGGCAGTCCATGCGAAATGAAATGGCGCTTTCATTCCAGTTCCCAGTGAAGAGCTGTCTATGTTACAAGAGTACCAACCTCGTGTATCACTAATTGGCACCTTGTTTGTCTCAGCACAGAGGCCAACGAATGGGAGGGATATCAATACTGAATCTGAGATGGACGTCACCGAACAGGAATGAGGCATGTTGGCAGGCAGATGTGGGGAAGCTTGCCTTGTCACTACTGTGCTGTTTTGGGGGTGGATATATAGAGCACTTCTTTTTCCAAGCACTGCCAGTCGCACACCTTTAATAAGGACTAGTAGGAAAGCTGTTCTTTGGAGTCAAGGAATGTACACATTACAGCAAGCCACTTATTGTAAAGCTTATGTTTCGACAGGACTTTGATGCAGCGGGAGTGCCATAGTACAGTAGCCTCATTACAGGTACAGCAGTTTCCTAGAGGGTAAACAGAGCACTTTTTTTGCAATAATATATTTTTAAATGCTCATTTACAGAACAGTTTACTTTTCATTTTGCTTGTTTTCAGAATGTCTGCTTTACGTGGAAGTTTCTCACTCGTGATCTGTTCTTTCTGCTCCTACCTATTTGTTTTGACCATTCCTGGCCATCAGGTTTAAGCTCCAAAATATTGCCTTTGAGTGTTTATTAAATAATCTTTTGATATCTCCAGTCTTCCAAGAATACTACTAAGGCCTACACACCACCATTTTGTTTTCAGTATGCTTTCTAACACCAAGCAGTACCCTAAACCCCTGCAAGGCTGTACTAGAAAAGCAGAACCCGTAACTGTCTATGGCCTTTCATCCAGTTACATTAAGAGCAAGTAACCTAGAGTCAGATGGTCTATACCCAAACATGATTACAATCTGCCAGGTTTGGGGGCAATATAGGAAGAAGATAAACACAGATTCTTATCCATTACTTGTTTGTTGGATAAGCAACTGTAGATAAATTAAAATAATGAAAAATATAGTCTTTCCAAATATTCTGCAAGTCATGTAGGTTCAGATTAAAATCAAAGCAAACAGCTTTGCCAGTGGCACACTGAAGAGTATTAGATTAGTTGCAACAATGGTTTAATCTCTCTACCAATGATCTTTCCCGATCTTGTTTAAAATAAAAATAATTTTGTGCCAATGTCTAAATTCAAGGGGAAAAACCGTAGATCATTGATTTCTTCACAAGTACATGACAAATCATTCAAGAAATTCTCCCTTTCTTTCAGCTTTAGCTTTGAAGCTCTTCTGTGGTGATCCTATGTAACTTTGGCACAGAATCCTAGAAATTTAGGGCTGGAAGGGAGATCATCACTTGAGAGATCATCAAGTCCAGCCCCCTGCACTGAGGTGGGACCAAGTAAACTTAAACCATCTCTGACAGTTGTTTGTCCAAACTGTTCTTAAAAATCTTCAATGATAGGGATGCTACATCCTCCCTTGGAAGCTTATTCCAGAGCTTAACTACCCTTATAGTGAGAAAGTTTTTCTTAATATTTAACCTAAATCTCCTTTGATGCAGATTAAGCCCTTTACTTCTTGGCCTATCTTCAGTGGACACAGAGAACAATTGATCTTCATCCTCTTTGTAACAGCCCTTACTATATTTGAAGACTTATCAGGTCTCCCCTCAGTCTTCTTTTCTCAAGACTAAACATGCCCAATTTGAGAAGTTTTCTCATAGGTCAGGTTTTCTAAACCTTTTATCATTTTTTATTGCTCTCCTCCTGAGACATCTCCAAGTTGTCCACATCTTTCTTGTATTGCAGTGCCTAGAACTGGACAGAGTACCCCAGCTGAGGCCTTACCAGTGCTGAGCAGAATGGGACAATTACTTCCTGTGTCTTACATATGACACTCCTCTTAATACACCCCAGAATGATATCAGCCTTTTTTTCAACTGCATCACATTGTTGACTCATATTCAATTTATGACCCACTATAAGCCCCAAATCTTTTTCGCAGTATGACTGCCTAGCCAGTTATACCCAATTTTGTAGTTGTGCATTTAATTTTTTCCCCCCTAAATTTAGTATTTTGTCCTTGTCTAGCTTTACTAAAATAATGATATAAAATTAAACAAATTACTACATTTACTAAATATTAAAGATGATCTGAGGAGGTAGTGTTTGCATCAGGGTTATGTCTAAGTGCTTTTGCTTCCTCCTGCAGCGTACATGAACTGAGGGAGTATGGAGTCCTTGCGGCCAGATCCCCTTAGTCATACTGAACAATATCTTATGCCCCCGAGTCACCTTACTGAACTCAACCGGACCACTCATGCAGCAAGATGCTATTCAGCACATGTAAGGGTATAAGAACCTGACCCACAGTGATTATATAGGATATGCAGATGAAGTCAGTTATTTTTGTATAATTACTCTGACTAATGTAGACTCATTTTAATAGAACTAAGAGTTAGTTTTTGTAATGTGATTGTTACTTCAGGTATTTAACATATGATATTCAGTGCAGGTTCTTATTTTAATGGATGTCATGTGTAATAGGTTAGCAATTCTTTATGCATGTCAGGGGCCTAGAAACAAGGAGTCATTTTCTCAGCAAGAACGTTCAAAGTAGTATACAGCAAGTAGGATAATTTGGCCCTAGAAGGTCGTAGATTCCAAGGCCAGAAGGGACCATTGTGATCATCTAGTCTGACTTCCCATATAACACAGGCCACAGAACTTCTCCAAAATAATTCCTAGAGCAGATCTTTTAGAAAACATCCAATCTTGATTTTAAAATTGTCAGTCACGGAGGATCCACCATGATACTTGGTAAATTGTTCCTGTCGTTTATTACTATCATTGTTAAAATGTATGCCTTATTTCCAGTCTGAATTTGTCTAGCTTCAGCTTCCCGCCATTGGATCATGTTATATCCGACTTTGCAAGATTGAAGAGGCCATTATTAAATATTTGTTCTCCATGTAGGCACTTATAGACTGTTATCAAGTCACACCTTAGCCTTCTCTTTGTTAAGATAAATAGATTAAGGTCCTTGAGTCAGTCACTATAAGGCAGGTTTTCTAATCCTTCAGTCATTCTCATGGCTCTTCACAGAACCCTCTCTAATTTATCAAAGTCCCTAACCACTTTGCTTTCTCCTTTTGATATTTACATTTTTAATGCAACAGATAGTCCAGCACGTCCCTTTGGCCCCCTGCTTCCTGCAGCTCCCATTGGCTGGGAACGGCAAACCGCGGCCACTGGGAGTTGCGGGGGGGCTGTGCCTGCAGATGGTCAGAGTCAGCAAAATGTCTCGCGGCCTGCAATCAGATTACCCTGATGGGCCGCATGCGTCCTGCAGGCTGCAAGTTGCCCACCACTGCTCTATACTCTCTGGAGAAGTGCCTCCTTTTTTCTCAGAAGAAGTTTCTGGACTTGGAAGAAAAATTTAAGTACTGAAATAGTGGATGCTGCAGTTTACAACAACTTTAGGGTCCTATCTCACAATAATGATTTTATTGAAGACATCTAGGGTCTGATTGTCCCCTTATTTACCCTATTGTAGCTCCACTGAAGATAATGGAATTATACAAGTGTAGAACTGGTGTATGTAAGAGGTGACTCAAGGTTCTGTAGAACAATCATTTCTGGTGATATGTAAGATTTCTATAAGTCTAAGTATGGTCTCCCTGATTCAGAGCATCGTTCAAGGAATACACTCGGGCAGACGGTAAAGCCTAACTGGGAGCAGACAAAATCTCAGCCTTCCGAAATAAAATCTTTATTTTTAGGTTCAGTCCTCCTATTGAGGTTCTCTCTAAGATGATCTTCCTTAGTAAGTCTCTTTTTAATAAAAAGGATCCTAAATCCTAAAACTTCATGCTCAGGGGAAGAGAGAATCTTGTCAGGTGGTAGAGTGTCTGGGACAGCCTGAGCTGGAGGCAGAGACAGGCGATATTTTAAGATTAGTTGCTTTGGAAGCCAACATGATAGGAAAATTAAGGGTTAATCCCTCATTTTTCAACCAACCCGAAAGAGGTTTGGTCAGCAGAGCTCAAACAGAATAGCGGCAGCTAGGAGTGCAATCTGTAGCCATCATACAGGACACATTAGGGAAACAAAAAGAAAAGGAGTTCATGTGGCACCTTAGAGACCTTAGTCTCTAAGGAGCCACAAGTACTCCTTTTCTTTTTGCGAATACAGACTAACACGGCTGTTACTCTGAAACCTGTCATTAGGGAAACAGTCCATCTTTACTCTGAATAATCTGCTGTTTATCATTGTGTATATGTACTGAGCAATTAATATCCTTACTTGCTGAAGCGCTGGTTCTGTGTGATGTAACACAGATTCCTCCATCTGTCTCTGTTTTCTTCCTTTTGCAGCTTTGCTTGTTCTTTCTGCTGATCCCATTGTTTCCTTGTCCTTTCCTGGATTTCTGATTCAAAGTGAAAAAGCTGTGCCCGAGATGCACTCATTATTCAAGAGGCAAGTGTCTCTTGGACAATTAAATTCATAATTCCTCAATTACAAGCTTTGGTAAACATGCATAAGCAGGCAATTTGCTTTTTTCTGTGACCCACAGCACATCGGTATATTAAACAGATCAAGTAGAAAGGTATTATTTACATGTACGTAAAAATAATATGAGGGCACAAATAATATCTTCATCATCTGAAGCAAGAAAAAAAAATCTTTTGATGATCTGTATACTTTGAAACAGACAGATGAACAGAACTTATTTACGTTCATGCAGACGCAATTCCAACCCCCTGCAAAATATTTTAAATTTAGATTGATGTTGTTTCTGTGCTTTGAATTCTTGGTAAGCCATTTCCCCAGATGTGAGAATCACAGTGGGTTTTTTTAGCATGTTACAATTTTTAAAAATTCCTAATTCCTACTTTTCTTACTATTCCATTAAAAATAATTTAGGTTTTGGATTCTGTTGCTGTGAAGTTAGTTTTGCTTGTTGTAAACCACCAAGCAAGACATTCTTTTTAATATTTATCAATACAGGTGGGAAAATCAAAATATTTTAAAGATAAATAGCTCAGTGTGCATTTGAGCTAACTTCTTTATTTCTTCTTTCTATTTGTCTAATGAATTTAAGGCAACTGAAATCATCTGAAATTCTGTTAAATAGAATCAAATATGAGGGCAGGTCTACACTACTGCTTATGTCGATATAACTTGTGTCGCTTAGGGATGTGAAAAAGCTACCCCGTAAGTGACGCAAGTTACACCAACCTAAACACTTGTGTGGACAGCGCTATGTCAGCAGGAGAGCCTCTCGTGGAGGTGGAGTATTTATGCCGACGGGAGAGATCTCTTCACCAATGTGCTACAGCGGTGCAGCTGCTAGTGTAGACTAGCCCTTAGAGTTAGCGCTAGGTGGCAGCTCTCATTTATTGTTTGCTCAGACTTCCTTTTTATGACAGAATATGACAACTACCCGCATGAGAGAGGGAGAGAGAAAAGAATAGCAAAAGATAAGAAAAATCAGCTTCTGCCTCTGATGCCTGCCGATCACATGGCATATGACCCTTAAGTCACTCCTGGATCTCAGCTTTACTCCCCTGACACTAGAAAAGCTTTGGCTGTGTTATTCTTATTTTCCTCTGCTCAGAGTATGGGCAGAAAAGATTTGATTGCAAGATTAAATAAGCTCCAGCTGGTTAAGCTGAATTTTTATTAGACTAAAGGCAAAAAAGACAGAAAGGAGGCAGGAGGAATAAGGGGAAACCATTGCTCAGGATCTAGCCATGGAGATGGTGAGGTTGTCTAAGTTATCTGGTTTGGTGAGAAAATTTTATAGGATTAGGAAAAATAAAGCCCAGCGGTGTAAGTGTAAATCTGTCCATCTTTTGTGGTGATAGTGGCAACCAGAGTATCAATACTGGTTAATGCGATGAAAATGCTGCTGCCCAAAGTTTCCTGCCACTCTTGCACCCATCAATAGGTAAGTGCTCCACAGAAAAAAATGTCCAGGGCATTGACATTGCCTAAAAAGGGCAGGCAACCTTGTGACATCAACAGTGTCCCAATCAAACTTCTCATAATGCATACACAGCCACGTGTTCTCATTTTAAGATTCTGGGTTGTTGCTATAGCAAATTTGTCATCTCCCCAGAAGCCTTGGAAATACCTAATCAACAATTCTTTCAGTCCAAACAAACATTGCCCATCATTTCCTTAACTATCACCTCTCCTCAGTTCTACCTAATCTGTTCATGAATTAAAATTCCCTTAATTCTACCTTCTCCCCCATTTTGGACAATTTAAGACTTTGATACAATGCAGAGATGCACCGGGTCAGATTCTGGTTTCCCTGCCTTTGTGAACTGGTACAGGGTCAGTAAGAATTCTGGATCTTTGGGTGGGGAGGAAAGAGGAAAATCTTCACAGAATCATAGAAGATTAGGGTTGGAAGAAACCTCAGGAGGTCATCTAGTCCAACCCCTGGCTCAAAGCCAGGCAGAGCTTTGTGAAGCCAGGCTTTAAAAACCTCTAAGAATGGAGATTCCACCACCTGCCTAGGTAACCCATTCCAGTGGTTCACCACCCTCCTAGTGAAATAGTGTTTCCTAATATCTAACTGAGACCGCCCCCACTGCAACTTGAGACCATTGCTCCTTGTTCTGTCATCTGCCACCATTGAGAACAACCTAGCTCCATCCTCTTTGGAACCCCCCTTCAGGTAGTTGAAGGCTACTATCAAATCCCCCCCTCTCTCTTCTCTTCCACAGACTAAATAAGCATAGTTCCCTCAGCCCCTCCTCATAAGTCATGTGCCACAACCCCCTAATCATTTTCATTGCCCTCTGCTGGACTCTCTCCAATTTATCCACATCCTTTCTGTAGTGGGGGGCCCAAAACTGGATGCAATACTCCAGATGTGGCCTCACCAGTGCCAAATAGAGGGGAATAATCACTTCCCTCTATCTGCTGGCAATGCTCCTACTAATGCAGCCCAATATACCGTTAGACTTCTTGGCAACAAGGGCACATTATTGACTCATATCCAGCTTCTTGTCCACTGTAATCCCCAGGTCTTTTCCTGCAGAACTGTCACTTAGCCAGTCGGTCCCCAGCCTATAGCAATGCATGGGATTCTTCTGTCCTAAGTGCAGGACTCTGCACTTGTCCTTGTTGAACCTCATCAGATTTCTTTTGGCCCAATCCTCCAATTTGTCTATGTCACTCTGGACTCTATCCCTACATGCCAGCTTATCTACCGCTCCCCCCAGCTTAGTGTCTTCCGCGAATTTACTGAGGGTGCAATCCATCCCATCATCCAGATCATTAATGAAGATGTTGAACAAAACCGGCCCCAGGACTGACTCTTGGGGCACTCAGCTTGATACCAGCTGCCAACTAGACATCAAGCCGTTGATCACTACCCGTTGAGCCCGAGAATCTAGCCAGATTTCTATCCACCTTATAGTGCATTCATCCAATCCATACTTCTTTAACTTGCTGGCAAGAATACTGTGGGAGACCATATCAAAAGCTTTGCTAAATCAAGGTATATCACATCCACCGCTTTTCCCCATATCCACAGAGCCAGTTATCTCATCATAGAAGGCAATCAGGTTGCCCTTGGTGAATCCATGTTGACTGTTCCTGATCACCTTCCTCTCCTCCAAATGCTTCAGTCAGTCAGTCAGTCAACATGGATTCACCTTAGTAGCGCCTTCAGTGGAACTAACAGGTCTAGGTTTGTGCTGAAGAGTAGATCCTGTACGTCCAGCTAATATATAAATATATGTTTTATATTATATTATTTATATATATTTATAATATATAAATAGCAGCAGAGGTGGTGAGATATTGCTTAGGTGAGTTGAGTAAAGTGCCCTGCATACCTAAATCCTAGGGTAGAAACCCTCCATAGCTCTCTGCATGCCCAAGCAGGGCTTCCCACTTTTACACTTAGCAGTGTAGTGTCCCCTGCCAGAGCCTTTCCTGGCCACAGTGAAAGACTCTGGCTGTGGGGAAAAAACTCTGGCAGTTCCACCCTGCCAGATCCTTTCCCCCCTGCCTCCCTCCTGCCAGAGTCTTTCACTGCTATGCATAGCTACATACCACAATGAGTATGCCACATGTCGCTACACGTACCCTATATGCTGCCGCAAGTGGAGGCAAGTGTAGATAAATCCACTGGTTCAGGGTTCTCTTGAAAAAGGTTGTTGCCACTCCCCTGTGTGTTCCCCCAGCGTTCTTGGCAACATTTTGCAGAATGCCTTTGGCAAGATGCAGATGCAGTTTCCCCTTCCCTGCCAATGTGGCTGTGGCTTTTAAAGATCATATTTTACCATTAAAATGGCTGATTGTTTAGCTCAAATCCACTTGTTGCTAACACTTTATTTTGTTCATACAGTTAGATTACTATAGTTTTAGTGCTGTCATATCTTTAATTTTGGCCATACCATTTTGCTGCATGTTCTGGCTGAAAGAGGATTCAAATAAACTCATGCACTGCACTGGAAGCTGCTCCAAGATGCACAGTATCATATCCAGAAATAGCAGCCTCCTTTTAGGGCGAAGGAGAAAATGTCTAATAGTACAAGAGATTATCTCATTCCTGCTACCTCCTTTGGACTGTCAAGCACTCTTTCCTCCGGGTCGTGATATTTCCATTCCACTTCACCACCTTCTATCCACCAAAGCAGCCAGACATTGACTTGGGGTCACAAAGTTTATTTCTGTACACTGCTTTGGTGCTCTTTCCTGTCGCCTGAATTAAACTGACTCTGCTCTGTGAGGCAGCGTCAAATCTTCCTTGGACAATGACTTCTTTTGAATAATAGATTATCCAACTGAGATGTACTCGTGATCTATTATTCAAATGACAGCATTAGTCAGAGAAGGAAAAAGACCATGATCAGATTCAATATAATCACAGGATAGCAATCAGCCTCCAGACACGTACTGGTAGCTGCTTTCATGGCACAACACAGGGCTCCAGGTCTGGTGGCAGAATGTCAGATTTGCAAGTCTTAATTAGTACTTAATAAAATGAAAAGGTGTAATTTACATTTCTCTTATACCTCCATTAACAAACTGTATTCTTCTTGCTGCCTTTGCTCCTCTAAGGGTCACAGGCCTTCCTGTTTTTCTTCTGTTCTGAAAAGGAGTTGGGAGAAAAGAAAATACAGCAATAGCTTTAGCTGGGCAAGACGGGTCCATTTGTTGTGAATGGTAGCACTCTTACTGCACCAAGCTAACAAAACCAAGTTGCATGTCTTTTGTACATACATTACTAAGCTACGTAAGCTGGAGAACAACATTTCAATTCAATCTACAGGCTAAGGGCTAGATCTTCAGCTGGCGTTAATTGGTATATCTCCATTGAAATCAGTGGGTCTGTGCTGATTTACACCAGCTGAGAAGCTGGGTCTAGGGATCTACAAATTAATATGATTCTACATTGTCATATCTATCCAGAGAAGTATGGTCCATGCAATAGAGGGGACACAGCATTCAGAAAGTTAGAATAGAAGGTGAGGAGTCAGGGCTCCTAAGATTTATACCTGGGCTGGGCCAATGACCGTCTGCAAGACCTTGAGCAGGTCAGTTACCATATCTATGGCTCAGTCTCCCTCTATTTAAAATGGAGATGATCCTACTCTCTACAGTACCTCACAAGGATGTTATGAGGCTTAAATCATTACTGTTTGTCATTATTTGTTATATTACTGTAGCACCTAAGAGTCCCAGCCACTGACCAGGACCCCATGGTACTTGGCACTGTACAAGCACAGAACAGGTCCCTGCCCCAAAGAACATTAATGCTTTAAAGCACTTTGGAGATCTTCAAGTGCTACAAAAGAGCAAAAAGTCTTGTTGGCATTTGCTACTCAACTTACAATAAATGGAAGAAGAGTCAATGGATGCTTAAAAAATTTAGAGAAAATTAGTGTTGCAGTTAAACTCATCAGACAAACAATGTATGAAAACAGTATCAAGAGCCGAGAGATCAAGTAGTCCTGGCCCCATCGAAGTAAATGGCAAAACTCCTATTGGTGTCAATGGGGCCAGGAGGTTACTCACATAGTTCTGCCATATTGTCTTTTACAGATAGTCCTTCTATTAAAGGTCCTTTTGGACTATGACTCCACTACTTGGAGAGCTAAGAGATTTAGACGGTGCATGTACACCAAAGCTTTACATTTCTAAATATTTTTAGCTTTAACATGGATACGCAAGATTCCTGGATAGGAGATATTTGTTAAGAGGGCCATGGTTTTCACTGACAGAATAGCTCAGAAAAAAACTAGTGGAATGTATCAGATTAAATAAGGGTAGTGCTAAATAGTCTTTTATTTTAACAGGGGCAGGGAAGAAGAGTCTGTCATTGGCCTCCTGAGTACTTCTGAATGAACAAGAGTCAAAATTGCGTATTAAATTGATATATTTTAAAAGGAATAAGTCTCCAGAATTTCCTACCTCATTTACCTTATTCCCGTTAAAGTGTCTCTATTCTTTATTCCTTATCACCTGCCCTGATGCTTGTAAATGGCTTTTTAATGACCAACATTGTTTTCATCCAGGTTTCCCCTTATGGGACAACCCATACCAGTGAAGAAGGAGAGAAAGCTTCATTAAATGCTCAGAATACCTCAGTACTGGATACTTATTTGAGGGTTGTTCCTTTTTATTTCTATTATATGCATATTCTTCGAATATGGATGTGGTCCAATAATGTGTATTATTTGTGCTGTTGTTAGGAATATAACATTCTATTTACAATTAAATTCACTTTGTTCTAATTTTTGCATGAATGTTATGCATTTCTGAAGCTAAAAAATAATTAGATACTGTGAGTGGAGCCATGTGGATACTGAAAGAATTGGCAATGTTCTTTTATGTCTAAATCACTGGTTCTATATCACCCCAGGTGAGTAATTAGTGAAAACTGTTATCTAACACTTATTCAGTTGGGCCTATGTCAGAGGCCTTATTGTTTCAGTCTAGTTTATCATGAATAAGTGTCTACATTGAAAATGGCACTGATTAGCATCTTTTATGGCAGCTCCAGCAGACACCAAGAACTGAGTACTTTGTCTCCAGCTGCAGCTATCCATATGGAGTACAGCAGCCTTTTGAGTCATGGACAATGAGGTGGATCATTATGCTACCATTATTATTTACCGAGATTCTCCATGTCTCCTCCTGAAACAACCAGATGTAAAGACTAAGGGCTTGTCTACATAGTGGGGTAATGCACTGTGATTTCTAAAGTGCACCAATATGTTGCGCATTAATTGGTCCATGCAGACCCGACTGATGTACACTAATATTCCCTAGTGCACTTTAATACTAATTTAAAACACACTAGAGACCATTTAATATGCACCAGCAGGGTCTACACAGACCAATTAATGTGCAAACACATGAGTGTGCTTTAGATGTCACAAGCCCTAAGGATAGGATTTTCAAAAGTACTAATGTGATTTAGGAGCACAAATCCCAATGAAAGTCATGCTTGAAAGTTCCACTGGAAACATTCAAGCTTTTGAAAATCCCACCCAAGATAAATAAATGGAAGGCATAAAAAGATTTTTTTCTTTGAATCAAAACACAAACTTTTCTTCAATAGGGACAGTATTATTATTATTTGCTCAAAATCACTTTAGTGAGGCAAAAAGAAAAGGAGTACTTGTGGCACCTTAGAGACCAACAAATTTATTTGAGCATAAGCTTTCGTGAGCTACAGCACACACTTCTCTACATTTCAAACCTTTGCACAGAGTTTTTACATTACAATTTACATTGAAATCATCAGGAGTCAGTGTACCTAAAAGCTCTACAACTGTGATCATTTATAATATTTATTATGTCCAAGTTGATTCCTACCTGCTTCTATAAGCTGTTGTTGGTCTTTCTTCAAGTTCTCCTGGCTTGGTTTGGACCTTCATTAGGGAGAACTAGCTGATTCTCATGGAAGTTTAGCCATTCTGCCTAATCCTATGGAATATGAACAAAACTATTCAGTGCTTAAACATGCCTCATTTTTAGACTCCTTTTCCAGGTGTTTCTAGATCATTGATCACTGCAGTATCTAAATGCTAACCTACTGGACAGAACAGTGTCAGCTTCAGGTAAGGGCCCAAATCCTGCTGAGGAAATTTAACTTTCAACTCTCTAGCCACGTAGTGAGAGTGCTACTGTTGGAACTATGAGTGAATAAAGTGAAGGAATATATGGTATTGGGAGTATAACTGCTGAATTCAGCGGTAAAATGTAAATCCAGTTTAAATCACAATTTATTCTTATAGTTTCCATAATGTAGTTGCAACTTTCAGAAGACCTAATCCTGTACAGTTCATTGGAATTTTGCCCTTGACTTCAGTGACAGCAGGTCTGGGTCTCTAGTTAGCAAACTGGCACCTGCTGGGGTCTCCAGAGCTTCTGAATATTGAACTTTAATGCGGGGGGGGGGGGGGGGGGAAGAAGGGAGGGGTTATTCAATGGACAACAAAATGAATCATTTATAAAGTGAATCTGGTGTGTCAAGTTAAGCTGTATCAATTGCAGCTCAGTTTACTTCTGTGACCATTGTCTACAGTAATGAAATCTATCCTCATTTTCTGATTGCTCTCATATCCTGCACTGTGACTCCTGTATTCCCTCAGTAGGCTTGAAGTTATTTACACTAGTATCTTCAGTCAGCTACATCGTGTCTTGGTCCTAAGTAATATAAAAAAGGAAACAATTACTAAACATGCACATATTTTCAATTACCATTCCATTTAGAATACAGGCATCTAAATGACAGTGGCTGAGTTTTTATTCGTGACACATTTCCTTTTGATGACTTCATAGTACTTTAAACAACTTGGCATTTTGTGGGACGAAAATGTGCATGTGTAAAACAAAGTCAGTGCTGAAAAAGAAAGTTAATTTTTGACATGTTCCATTTCTCTCTCTGCTATTGTTTAATTGCTATTTATTCAAATTGAAGAATAATTTTTTCTCAGGACTCATTTAGCACATGTTGTACCCTTTATATGCTGTAATGCTCAGAATTGCCTTTTGAACACTGAATGAAGCCTAACCATTTTTTATTGTTTTCATCTCAGTCCATTAAACTCCTAACATGGATAAAGTCTAAGGCTGTGATATGAATGGAATAAATATTTCTGAGCTGTTGGGTTCAATGAATGCCAAGGCATTTATTCTAAATAAATGATGAGCCCAGTTAGACATTTGTAATGTTTACAAAGCTTTAGAAAAGAATACCACCTACATCAAAAAATCAGTTACCATTTTGTAATTGAAAAATGAGTAGTCACATTCAAAAAACAATGTTAATATTGCTATCTCTCGATAAAGAAATGTTTTAAATTGAATTATATTTCTACTTTTAAATTGATTTCCAATCGTTTAAAAGTACCACATCAATTTTGAAGGGTAACCTCTTGAGCTTCCTCAGAGACTACACAAATTGGCTATTCTTTAAAGCTGGTTGAAAATTTTCCATTGAAATGTCGATACTAAAATCGTCTGAATTTTTTGTGTGAAAACAACAAAATTCATTTTGGGTAAAAAATATTCATTTGTTGGCAAAATTAATTTTTTTAATAAAAATTATTTCATTTCAGTGGGGGAAACACTTTCCATTTTTTTCAGTTGAAAAAAGTGAAAACTTTTGTTTTCAGTATTGTCGTGGCAAAAACAAAACATTTCACAGAAAATCTTTAACTCAAAATTCCATTTCATTCAAGAAAAATTTCCATGAAATAAACATACCTTTGATCATTTCTATTGCTCATCCAGCCATCATGCATCTATTATAAAATACTCCTTTGTCTTAAAAAGTGGGGAGAGGCAGAAATTCAATTTATGTTAATACTTTTTTTATTCTGCTACAAAGTGGAGGCATTTCAGGATAAATTTAAAAAAAATATATAAATGGAAGGGACTTAGGAAGAGAAGTAGAGAAAGTGTGCTCGGAAACCCATGGATGCTCCTCTGCATGATCTTCTTGAGTCCAGTGAAACTTTGGGGACAGTGAAGGAGGAAAGACGTGGAGCAACAGATCAGCTGAATTTCCACGTGAAAAGGAATAAATGGGAGTTAATCCTGCTGCACCACCAAAGTGTGCCCTCTGGAGACATGTGGTGAGAGGGAAGGTAGTCAGTATCTGAGTGCAACTGGGACTATCAATCTAGGTACAGTAAGTACTTTTATGGCCCAATTGCCATAGTATCTGAGCACGTCACAATCTTTAATGTGTTTATCCTCACAACATAGAATTATAGGACTGGAAGGGACCTTGAGAGGTCATCTAGTCCAGTCCCCTGCACTCATGGCAGGACTAAGTAACATCCCATGAGGGAGATGAGTGCTTTGGGGAACTGAGGCACAAAGACTCAGGACTTGTTGACATGGGGACACTCAGGAAAGTTAATCCGTTTAACTAAATGTGTAAATTTAAAGCACATTAATTATACTGAATGAAATCCCTGTGTAGAGACTAATTCAGAGTTAAAATGGTTTTAATTTGTTTTAGCTTAATTCAAGTTAAACCACTTTAGTTCTGAGATTGTCTGCACTGGGGTTTAATGCAGTTTTTAAACAAATGTGCTTTAAGTTCACACCTTTAATTGCTTCAGATTAATTTTCCTGTGTGTCCCCATGTAGACAAGCCCTCAGTGACTGCCCAAGGTCACACAGGAAATCTGTGCCAGAAGAGAATTAAAACCAGGTCTCCAGAGTCCCAGGCTAATGCTCTAACCACTAGACCATCCTTCCTCTCTTTCCAACAGCACCCAAGATCACCTGGGGTGATATTTTGGCTCCATCAAAGTCAATGGGAGTTTTGCCATTGACTTCAGAGGGCCAACATTTTACTCCTTGCCTCTTTTGTGCTCCCCCATACACATCATACTTGAGGAAATGATAATTTAGAATATCTGAAAGACCAAATTTTTAATGCTCTGGTTCATCCTGTGGGTTTCTCCAGGGCAGGGGGACAATCTAGCCAATGGTGCTCTATAATGAATTACTATGAAATTAATCATTTGTAACTGCATGAATACCATATGAATTCATCATATTTAGTGTCATCACAGTGATTCCAATGGAAGTGATAATGATTTCCAACTTATTCTAAAGGACTGCTATTTCTGCTGACAAAAAAATATCTAAAAATATTTGAGAGAGTCTTCATTTCTTTAGTGTGTATAAAGATATGTTTGGAAGAAACACCAATTTCCCTCACTGCTGTTTTTGACACAGTAATAATTCTTCATAAACAATGAAAAAATTATCTGCAATTGTGAAGAAGTGCTGAGAAATACGCAAATGTGACTGCAGTCATAGCTGTTGCAATATTAATTGGTTACATTATCCTGACTATACATTCTTCAGAACAGGGATCATAATTCACACATTGTGAAAATTAAACTTCCTGAAAACAAAGATGCAGATGAATTTTATGTAAAATGTAAAGTTTTTCCAGAGGAAATAAGTATACTTACAGCATCTAAATATTAGATAGTGTACTATAAAAACAGTGGTCAGAAAACCAGATAGTCCTACAGCAACATTTAGGTTTTTGCTGAGATGGAAAACAATTTCAACATTTTATTACCTTTTCTTTGTTACCAAATCAATTTGATTGTTATATCTGCAGTACAGAAAATAATTTTTAAAAATGTGTCCGTTGATTGATCATTAATCAGTTTTTAACAGTATGCCAATTTGATTATTTCTTTTCATTTACTCCTCTGTTTGTTATACCCAAAAATGCCATGCTGACAAACGTATCAGGACATCAGCAGCTCACCACTAGCATAATATGACCATCATTTTTATTATTCTAAAATTAAAAACAAACTATTCAGGATTTTACCTTCTCAGTTTTCATTTTTTCTTTTCCCCTCTTTACTCTTCCTAAAGTCCTTTTCGTCCTCTCATGTAATGATGTGTTTGTTGCTTTCATCTACACTCTGCATACAGTATCTACACTTGCTTTCTGATGTAGCTGTGTCTTATGCTCAACCACATTACTAAATAATGCATTGAGATGAATCTACAGTTTCTCAGCCAATCCTTAACTGGAGCACAAACTCTCTCTCTTCTATAGTAACTATCGTATCATCAGATAAGTCCAAGTCACTGGCATAAGTTACCCTTCAGTAGTTGTCTTCTCATGGAGACTAGCTCATTTTAAGTAAATTGGAAACCCAAACACAAACTACGGAATTGAAACATTTTCTTATATGTTTAACATATAAAAATACAAGAATGATACTTCACAGACTACCAGGAATAGTAAGACTAAAAAAGGAGGGAGAGAAATTGTATAACTCTGGAAGAAAAGGAAGTGCATGGCAGAAATGGCCCCATAAAGTATGTTACAATATCTGGGTGCCTGATCTTGCTCCTACTTAAGTAAATGAGACTTTTGCTACTAAATTTCAATGAGAGCAAAATCTGGCTGTAACACACCAAAGGGCTATTTCTGCCATGCACTGTACTTTTATATTTTGAACATAGAAGCAAATGTCTCATTTCCATAGTTTGCTTTTGAGATTCTACTGTATCTTGCCTCGCAGTTTCTCACTTCAAACACACCCAGTTCTTATTTTTAAGAAGTGTACCGGAGTAATCTCCAGTACTTGTCCAAATCCTACTGCTTCTAGTAGTGACCCTGCAGTGGTTTGGGTTATCAGTGGAGCATGCAGTCACATATTTTTATACATAAGGAGAAGTCTTTTTAAAATGTAACTCACCTTCTTTTAGGTGGTTTCCCTTATTCAGCTCTCTCAGTGATTTAGTTAAACAATGAAGTCTTGAAGCAGGACGTGCTTTGAAAGAGATCAACATAAATTTGGTCCATACTCTCTCCTAAAATACCTTTTGTGAAAGCTTTCCTATAGGAAGGTTGTCTTTGCCTCTAGTTTTCTCCTTTAGGGAAGCTCTCAGCCTTGTATATTGAATGAATGGGGAACTAATGAAACACCTGAACTTGGCTGCTGTCCAGATGAATCCATCAATAGAGTAACTCTGCACCTCGACACAGAAGCTAGGACAGTGTGTTGCAGGCTCAAAAAAACTCTTCTCCCTGAACACCTTGTGAAAGCACACTTTAAATAAATCTGGAATTGGCAGAAAAACTAACAGGGAAGAACTCTTCACATTCATTCCCTGAGTTAAATGTCAAAGTACTGTTATGAGCTGGGTTAAATCTTGGAAAGCTTTGAGTTAAAACCTCATTGAAATGGGTGTGTGAGCGCACCCTTCACTTACGATAGTTGTAAGAGACAGTTAAGGGGCCGTATCTAAAACAAGGCATAATAGAATCTGTCCAGATTGGAAACTAGCGGGGGGGGGGGAGAGGGGGTGCAAGGTCCCACTGCTTATTGTTCTGACTGGGTGAGTGTGTCTCTTTCTGTGAAAAAAATCTAGTTGTGGGGCCAGAGAAGAAAGTGGGTGAGACTCCAAGGAGGTCTAGAAAGCCAAACTACTATAAGCACAGTGTGACCCCTGAAAAAAGCTAGAGAGTTTTTTGGGTGCTGGCTAAAGGAGCTTGGAGCTTTAAACAAAGAAGCTATCCCCGGTATTTGGTTCTTCCCGCATTGAGAGAAGCAGAACTTTGTACATTCCTTATAAAGAAAACAACATTGCATCAAAGAAAATTCCAGTCTTCATCAGCAATTTCTGCTCCCAACTGGGACATCTCCAGGGCTCTGAATTTTGACTAGCTGCTCGGGTCAAAAAAGGGGCAACAGTACTTTGCAAACTAGCCTCATGATTCATTACTGGCTGGTCAGGAAAAACACACAACATAACTAACTGTAAAAGGCCTTTGTGAGCTTGTCAAGAGAGAGATGAAACCTCAAAAAAAATCAGCTTTCCTAGCACATCCACATGTAACGTTTATAGGGACGTCTTCCCTCCCATTGAATTCTGAAGGCATGACAATTGAATTAAAATACACTAGTACCAAGTATCTATATTTAATTTTCCCCCTCTTGGCATTATCCCTTTGGAATATGCTGTATTTCAAACATATTTTAGGATAGTATTACCAACTGTGATGCATTTATTTTAATAATTTAAGAATTAATTTCCTATTTTTATTAAATAATAATACCTAGCTCTTCTGGTCAAGAACTAATCATGTCAAATTAACCTAATATCTTTCTTTGACAGGGTACAAAGCTTTGTGGATGTGGGGTGGAGCAAGGAGCTGATGTGCTCTCTCTTGACTTTGGGTTTTTCATACTGTCTCACATAACTTCCTAAACAAATAGGGAAATATAGCCTAGACAAAACTACTATAAGGTGAGTGCACAAATGGCTAGAAACCTGTACTCAGAGAGTAGTTATCAATGGTTCACAGCCAAGCCAGAAGGGCATATCGAGTGGAGTCATGCAGGGATGTGTCCTGGCTCTGGTTCTATTCAATATCTTCATAAATGATTTAGATAATGACATAGAGAGTGCACTGATACAGTTTGCAGATGATACTAAGCTGGGAGGGGTTGCGAGTGCTTTGGAGGATACGATTAGCATTCAAAATGATCTAGAAGGAAGGAATAATCAATTGCACAAATACAAAATGGGAAATGACTGCCTAGGAAGAAAGAGTACTGCGGAAAAGGATCTGGGGGTTATAGTGGATCACTAACTAAATATGAGTCAACAATGGAATACTGTTGCAAAAAACATTATCCTGGGATGTATTAGCAAGAGTGTTGTAAGCAAGACCCAAGAAGTAATTCTTCCATTCTACTCAGCACTGATAAGGCCTCAGCTGGATTACTATGTCCAGTTCTGGGCATCACACTTTGGGAAAGATGTGGACAAACTGGAGAAAGTCCAGAGGAGAGCAACAACAATGATTAAAGGTCTAGAAAACGTGACCTATGAGGAAAGATTGAACAAACTGGGTTTGTTTAGGTTGGAGAAGAGAAGACTGAGAGGGACATGATAACGGTCTTCAAGTTTGTAAAAGGTTGTTCCAAAGAGGATGGTGATAAATTGTTCTCCTGAGCCACTGAGGACAGGATAAGAAGTAATGGGCTAAAATTGCAGTAAGGGAGATTTAGGTTAGACATTAGGAAAAACTTCTTAAGTGTCAGGATAGTTAAGCACTGGAACAAATTATCATGGGAAGCTGGGGAATCTCTGTCATTGGAGGTTTTTAAGAACAGGTTAGAGAATCACCTGACAGGGATGTTCTAGATAATACTTAGTACTGCCTCAGTGCCGTGGACTGGATTAGATGACCTATCAAGGTCCCTTTGAATCCTATATTTCTATGATTCTATAGTGCTTTTCATCTCATACAGTACATCTCATAGTACTTTACAAATGAATCTAGAATTCAGATGGCAGGAAAACATGGCATACGGGGCTTACCTAGCAGAGAACGCAGAACAGGGAATTAGCACCCAGACATCCTGATCAGGCATGGCACATCTTGTGCTACATGCTGTACATGCATAGGAAGAAATGGTACCATGTTACAACTACTAGCTTCAGGTCTGCTCCAGATAGTACCAACAATGTAGGAAAGCTTTAGGTGCTTTTAGGCATATTAAGCAAGTTCAGCCTGTATACTTTATGGTGTCAGGAAGAAATTCAGTAACAGCACGAGATTTTCAAACTTGCGTCCCTGAAGTAAGGTCAAATTTTCATAGATACTGAGCACTTGCACTCCCCCAACTTCAGTCCAAGTTTTCATGTCATGAAAATCATGTCAGTCAAGATGCCTATATACGGTTATAGGTGCCTGATTTTAGACACCCCAGTTTGAATATTTTAGCCATACTGCCTAATTTTATACAATTGGCAGCTTACAAGACAACATTGTAACAATTTATTAGAGATTTGGAGCAGAAAGAACAGAGGCTGTAGAAAAACAGGGGTTTATGCCACCTTTGCTGACCCTGGATCCTGGTGCCAATTTGTGCTGGCTGTACCCCAGATACGACTTGAGGAAACCTTTGGTTTGCTCTAAATTATGCTGACTGCCCACAGCTTCCAAGGGGATATTCCAGCAATGGTGAACCGCTGAAGCATAGCAATGTATGCCTATCCACACCCTCTGCACCACAGCTACAAAAGGGGAGATGTAGGAACTACTATGGCTGCTCAGTGTCACTCAGGGACTCCCTAATTTTGGGGAATTCTGGAAGGGGTTGATTAAAGGCATTTTTAATGGCTGCTTTGCACAGCCAAAGCAGGCTAAAGGGTCCATAGACAGATTCTCTTGATAAGGTTTTTTCTGTTTTGCTTGAAACACATGAAAAAATTGCCCACACAGGAGTGAGCCTGCAGACAGTGCAAAGGACACGGGAATATCTACTACCCACCGTGCGCCATGTTGTTATCAATACAGTGTGCTGCACTCCACCAAAAGAGTTATTTCAATTGCACTGCACTGGTATATCAGTGTAACTTCTGTTCATGGACAAGGCCTGAGGCTCTGAATAACAGAGCTGATGCCTAGAAAGAGAACTATACACTTAAAGAACAGAAATGACTTTGTTCTGGCAGCTGTTAAAATCTGCTCCCAATCATTAAGATCCAATAAAATTGTTAATCCTTTTTTGATTTTTCTTTTTTCTCACCGTATCAGCTTTTGGCTTCTCTGTTGTGCTTCTCCATTTATTCTGTATTTTAAAACCCATATTAAATATTTGGGATAAAATGAGAGGAAATCAGCTCCACTATTGCTGGGAAAATCTGGTGCAGCCGGGACTCACTCAACAAAGGGATATTCTGGACCACTGCCCAGTTCTTCTCCCCTTCCAATCTTCTTTCTGTTTCTTTACATTTCCCAAGCAGGCAGTTAGTACTCAACTCTACCCCTGTCCATCTTTGTCCTACATTTTGGCTTCAAGTCTTTCCAGACATTGCTGCACACTGCTAGTCTTCATCTCTGTGTTGGGAAGACTTCCTGATGATTGCTGGACCTTTTTTTGGTACCAAAGCAAGTGTGAAGATGCGACCTAATGCCTTTAAGATGTAACCCGCCCACCCTGCTCCTTGGAGAAGCTGTCTTTCTTGGAGCATTTAGTGAAGTCATCTGGGGTGAGTTATGAAGTATCTGCTGCATCAAATGAGAAGGCTTCACTCACAGTTTAAAGAAATCACTGTTATTTTTCTTACAGTTTGGCATTCTGAATATTGGATCACAGATTTATGGTTATGAGAGAAGAGGCTAATTTGAAAAAGGGAGAAGAGAATAAAATAAAATAATAATAATAAAAAGCAAGAGATGGTAGAATCCTGCCCATTTCCCCACTAGTTAGGCTCTGTCCCCTCAAGCTGTTTCTTTGCTAGGCTTGTGCATTTCAGACTTATAATACAACACATTACCTAGAAGAAAAGCAGTTTCTTCATATAACTCCCCTGAAACAGGAATTTCACTTTTGGGAGAGTGAAGTACACTTACTGTAAAAGGAAACATCTGAAATTATGTGAATGATGATGCAGAAGGGAGTGTGAAAGGCCAACGAGAGCGGGCACTGGCTTAAGTGACCACTTTATAACTATTTACTCTTTAAAAATAAAAATAATGAAAAGAATAGAGAGGGAGGGAAGGAACAATCCAGCCATCAAGCTGAAGAGGCCACGGGTCTTCAGAATATGGCTTGCGTACAGAACAGTGGACCAACTGACTGCTCTCTGAGCATGAGACTGTGGAGTAGGCAATCCAACCAACACCCTCCATCTTCCTCTCCTCAAGAGAGCACCGCAACTCTGGTAGAGGAAAGTTGGACCTGTTAGGGGTCAGGGGTTGAGTGGGAACAGATAAGCACCCAGACCTGATCTGAATCTGCACCTGCAGCTAGTTAATGAATCTCATCTCTTTACACTTTCTGCAGAAAAAGTACACATCATATTCAGGGGACTATTTCTCTTCTTTCAATAGTGGTGAATGAATATCACTGTGATAAGAGCTGTGCTAAATAATGGTATAAGCTCTGACTACAGTGGTACCAGTAATGGGTTCTGCCTATCGGGGCACTGCTACCTCAGTAGCCATGTGGAGACCGAGGCAGCCTAGTCTGAAACCATTTGAGACACTAAAATGGCACCCCCGTGCAATATGGAGATCTGCTCCAAGGCAGGACTCTGGGGGTTGGTGAGAAATGAGGCTTGGGCAGAGCCAAAAGATCCACCGCTATATTCATCCTGTGTACTGTCACCCTCAGCACAGAGGGAGCACTGAGGCTGAGGGGGCCACTTCAGCTCCACGGCTGCATTCATGGCTGCAGCGGGCAGCAGCGCCTGGTATATTAAGACCTTAAAGCACACATCTCACATGCGTATTAAAAAATATAACATGACTCCAAAAAACATGGATAAACAACATTGTTTCTGCTAGTTATAAATGAAGAACCTGATTCACAGACATGGAGCCAAGCCTAACATTAATTAGCACATCATATGATAAATTAACAGTCACAAAAAAGCAATACATTGTGAAATATTTAACTGCATGTTAGGAACACTAATGAAAGGAATTACATTGCCACAAATATACTATTAAATCAGTTATGGGAACTGGTGGTATAAACCAAGACATAGCAACTGTTGATGAGCAGATGGTACAGAAAATTTCCATAGTAGAACAGGAAAAGTAGATTATACATTGAGAATGTAAACATAACATACCCATAAATATGTTGTACATACACACATAGTAACTCACACAATTACTTTCAGTAATCTTGTGTCAATTTATATATGGTACAATTAGAATTACATTACTTACACTGGGTATATAAGCAAGGGATGAGTATTGAGACATCTCTAATACTTCCAGCTGGCAAGAAGAGCCAATATTCATTTGAAATCTAGTTGTAACAATAGGGTGGAGGCCACTTTCATTAAGTCTGATCTCCCCATCATGAGACACATTGGGACTCCTTGTTTAAACTACCAGACTTTAGACACTGTGGACTGTAAAAGAAAATGCAATCATTGTTTTTAAGAGCTTATCAATTTACTCTCTAACCAGCTAAAGAGGAGAGCTAGGTAAAGAACTCCATTGCTGCCTTGTAGAAAATATTCTCTGCTCCTTTTTCATGCAGCACAGGTTCATTTAAATCTAGCCACACAATCTGTCTGAATGACCTCTTGCAACGGTGCATATCACAGGCTTACTATATGGGGGGGGATATTTCCCTTTTGCTTTCAAATTTACTGCCCTTTAATTTAGACAAGCATCCCTATGTACTTGTATTATGCAGCAGGGTGAAAAGAACAGATTGATCTGTTTATACTATACCCATCAAAATCAATCAAGTCCTCACTAAATCTTCTCCTTTCCAGGGTAAATAATTCTGGGGGTTTTTTAAAACATTTTCTCATTAAACCCAAGTCCCATCGTACCTCTAACTTTGCTACCCTTTTCTATACTTTTTCAGTCTCATATGCACTGTTTCTTTCTTGAGACAAGTAACAAAATTAGACCCAGCATTTTAGATTACATTATTAATAAATACAGACACTGTACATAAGGCACACCGTTGCTATAGGGTACATCATTTCAATATTTTCTCGTATCAGACTTTGCTCAGATGACACAAAAAGGTATTGGGATACCACTGCACAGGAACCTGAAGAGAAAATACTTGCAACTTTAAGGAAAGTCAACCAGTACATCAGCAGCAGCCTGGACAATACTGCCTCCCATAAACACTAATCAGTCTATGGTCCTCCCAGAACTCTGTGTGGGTTACACAAATCCCAGAGGCCACTGGATAAACATGCAAATAAGACTTACACTGAAGATACTTATGCTGCAGATCTTCCACAGCATTATACAAAAATACTTATTCTGCCAGGTCTGCTACATAATTTATACATTTACAGTCTTTCCAGAGGGGAACTATCTCTGCATAAGATGAATGAGTTAGGCACTTTTAGAAGGAAAGGGAAATAGGAACATCATCTGAATGACCTCTTTTACCTATTCTTGGAACTGCTTTTGCCCATCACTTCTCACCTGTGCTTCCTGGCTAGATAATGTTGTTTATATCTTGTAGGTGTGGAATGACTGCTTCTGTCTGCTGATTCTCCTGAGATTCCAATGACCTTCCAGGATCATCCTGATCATCCTTTGCATCCAAAAGATGGTCTCTGTCAGCAGAAACTTTCATCTGATGTAGAAGGTCCTGCACAACAAAACAATGGGTAATTGACTATGTTTCACTGACAGGTTTCATTCATATACATTGTCAAGGTTCCTTCCCCACTCTGAACTCTAGGGTACAGATGTAGGGACCTGCATGAAAGACCCCCTAAGCTTATTCTTACCAGCATAGGTTAAAAACTTCCTTAAGGTACAAACTTTGCCTTGTCCTTGAACCCTATGCTGCCACCACCAAGCGTGTTAAACAAAGAACAGGGAAAGAGCCCACTTGGAGATGTCTTCCCCCCAAAATATCCCCCCAAGCCCTACACCCCCTTTCCTGGGAAAGGCTTGATAAAAATCCTCACCAATTTGCATAGGTGAACACAGACCCAAACTCTTAGATCTTAAGAACAATGAAAAAGCAATCAGGTTCTTAAAAGAAGAATTTTAATTAAAGAAAAAGTAAAAGAATCACCTCTGTAAAATCAGGATGGTAAATACCTTACAGGGTAATCAGATTCAAAACATAGAGAATCCCTCTAGGCAAAACCTTAAATTACAAAAAGACACAAAAGCAGGAATATACATTCCATTCAGCACAACCTATTTTACCAGACATTTAACAAAAGGAAATCTAATGCATTTCTAGCTAGATTACTTACTAACTTAACAGAAGTTCTGAGGAGTTATGAAGAGCATTCCTGATCTGTTCCTGGCAAAAGCATCACACAGACAGGCAGACCCTTTGTTTCCCCCCCCCCCACCTCCAGCTTTGAAGTATCTTGTCTCCTCATTGGTCAAGCACGGTTAGCTTCTTAACCCTTTACAGGTGAAAGGCCAGGAGGGATTTTATAGTTCTGTATACAGAAAGGTGATTACCCTTCCCTTTATATTTATGACATACATAATATGAAGAAGGAACTGTTTGCACTGTATTTGCAAATACCATTAGACATTCAGTTTCCCCTAAAACAGAGTAAGGATATGTCCACAACTCAACTCAGGGGACCTGGAATTCAGATACTTTGCAGTTTATTAAAGACCATGGTTTCTTTAATAGGGATGTGTTCTAATCTTTGGGTAGTGGGTCAACCATGGATCAATAACCAACGGACAATTAATATGAATCCCAGACATCAATTATGGTAGAAAGAGCAGGTGAAAGATCAAGGCCACGATTTGAGAGGATGGTAGGTAGCAGCTTGTGCAGTGGGAGGGAGCTGGGCCAAAGAACTTGAGAAAGATGAGTCAATGAGTCAAAGAGTATTGAGATCTAGACAAGAGAAACATCTAGGTTATTACATGCACTGGCATGAAGAGTGGTGTGAAGTGCAGAAGATGGATCAGTTAGATTTTTCTTCTTCTGATTTTGATGTTGTTCAGCATGTAGTCAAATTTCTATTTTCAATATATGGTTTAGTCTTTACGTTTAAAAAGACTGGATGGTAAGTCAGATGGTGCTCTGTACTCAGACTGGAGCTAATTGCACAAGAAGAGCTGTCATTGATTGAAATTGCCTTTTGGCAGGGCAGGGACGTATGTTTAAGGGGAAAGAGGGAGCAGTCATCGGGGAAGTATGTGCAGAGAAAGAGGAGGAACTGGCAGCAACTGACAAAGCTGCATGTGCTGGGGAGCAAGGGAGAGACACAAAGAACATATATGGATGTGAGAAGAGATTAAATGAACAGCAAAAATACATGGATTTTTCCCATTAAAGACTTTTTACAATAAACGTAATAATTTCGTAACCATACCTTTCCATATAAGCAATGGATGTTGCGCAACTGTGATGGGAGAGAAGATAACTCGTGAATGGGATGGGAAGAGAGCTGGTCCTTGCATAGGAAAAGAAAGGTCCACAAGGCACTTTCACTGGTAAAATGTGAATCATGCTACTAAAAAAGTTGCAGATCCCTGCTCTGAGGCATAGCAGAGTCCTAGATATTCACAGGATTTTACTCTCTTCATAGACATGACCAAAAAGAAAGGCAACAAAGGAGCCAGCAATAGCATATCCAACTGAAGCAGGAGCAGCAGAGAGAATTTTAGCGATCAGAGTCATAGATAGCAGTAGGATAACTACTTAGGGCCAAATTCATTTCTTTTTTAATTCCATTGACTTCAGCTGAGTTACAGCAGGGATGAATTTGGTCTCTACAGTCTCTCTTGTGGGGCAAGGCCAGTATTCAGAGGGCATATTCTGGCCTTACTGTGGCAAAGGAATTTACTAGGAAGAAAGAGGACTGATTTCTCTTGAGAATGTTTATTTGCATCTTGCTTTGAAAATAACTTACCTTGTGATCACAAATGCAATCAATAGCAAGATGCATCCTGACTGAAGCCGTCCCTCCATATTATTCAATGCACACATCTTACACTTCAAAAGAAGTTGTTGATTTAATGTGGAACCGATGACCTTTATTCTATCATTTCCTAACTTTAGAATGCTTGATTATGCAACTTTAATAATCTTCTTTTAACATAGTATTTATGCATATGATATATATGAAATTCCTATTACAGTCTTTGAGAATCTGCGAAACAAAATGGTTTTAAATGGCTGACATGTTTAACTATTGTGCATCCACAATCGACTTACGTCCATCCATTCTCTCACGCTCTCATCCGACACACCCTACTAGCCACAATATCTGGAATCAACAAACTACATCTCAAGCAGACAGACCTTAAGTATTGGGCAATGATGGGATGGACCAGCACCACATTTTGGGACTCTGGCTATGTTAAGAAACCTATGTTGTCAACTCAACTCAGAACTGAAGTACCCAAGTAACTAAAAACTGAAGTACACAAGGATTTGGGTTTGTACCTAGGGGTAGAAATGACCTTAGGGTGGACATGCAAGGAGAGAAAGTCAGCAGGCAAATGTTAGTTTTTCAGTAAAAAGACTATTACAAAACATAATAGGGTTAAAAACAAAACATGTAAATTAATATCAGTCATCCATATAGATAGTCAATGACTTAAAATACTCAAAATAACATACAAAATGAGAAAGTAAACAAGTGCTAATGTTCATTTGAAGACAAAAGTCATAATAAATACACTTTTAAAAGAGAAAACTAAGTAAACATAACAGACACAAAGCTATAACGTAGATTACGACTTTGATTAATAAACTTAAAATACAGCACATCTGCAGCATTGGGGCCATTCATTGCCCTGATCACTTTGGCCTCAAACCTGAAATCAGATCCACACAGGCAAACTCTATTGCAGGACTAGGCCCTTGCATTTATGTTCAATCCGTTTCACTCAGCCTCTCCTCCTATTTTTTGGAGCAGGGATTGTCTTCCTACTTTATTTTTTTTACAGCTCCTAGCATAATGTGTCCGTGATCCTGAGAAGGACCTTTCAGTGCTACTACAATATATCTAGCGCAGAGATCAGCAACCTTTGGCACGTGGCCCATCAGGGAAATCCGCTGGCGGGCCAGGAAGGTTTGTTTACCTGCAGCGTCCGCAGGTTCAGCTGATCGCAGCTCCCACTGGCCGTGGTTCACCGTTCCGGGCCAATGGGGGCTGCGGGAAGCAGTAGCCAGCATATCTCTCAGCCCGTGCCACTTTCTGCAGTCCCCATTGGCCTGGAATGGCAAACTGTGTCTAGTGGGAGTGGCGATCGGCTGAACCTGCAGATGCCGCAGCTAAACAAACCGTCCCAGCCTGCCAGCGGATTTCTCTGATGGGCTGTGTGCCAAAGGTTGCTGATCCCTGATCTAGAGAGATAAATAAATACAATTAAAGCCTACTATTAAGACTTTAATATGTGAAATTCTAATGGTATAATTTCATTGTCATATAATCATAGAATATTAGGACTGGAAGGGACCTCAAGAGGTCATCTAGTCCAGTCCCTTGCACTCAAGGCAGGGCTAAGTATTATCTAGACCATTCCTGACAGGTGTTTGTCTAACCTGCTCTTCAAAATCTCCAATGATGGAGATTCCACAACCTCCCTAGGCAATTTATTCCAGTGCTTAACTATCCTGACAGTTAGGAAGTTTTTCCTAATGTCCAACCTAAACAACTCTTGCTGCAATTTAAACCCATTACTTCTTGTCCTATCCTCAAAGGTTAAAAAGAACATTTTTTCTCCCTCCTGTTTGTAACAACCTTTTATGTACTTGAAAACTGTTATCATGTCCCGCCTCAGACTTCTCTTCTCCAGGCTAAGCAAACCCTTTTTTTTTTTCACGTTTTTGTCTTCTAGGTGTTTGCCAATTGATTGCTTAATTATTTGCTCTATGATCTTTCCTGGTACTGAAGTTAAGATGTCTGGTCTATAATTTCACAGGTTATTCTTATTCCTCTTTCTATAGATTGGAACTATATTTGCCCTTTTCTAGTCCTCTGGAATCTCTCCCGTCTTCCATTACTTTTAGAAGATAATCGCTAATTGCTCAGATATCTCCTCAGTCAGCTCCTTGAGTAATCTAGGATGTATTTCATCAGGCCCAGGTGACTTGAAGCTATCAAACTTGTCTAAGTAATTTTTAACTTGTTCTTTCCCTATTTTAGCCTTCTGATCCTACCTCATTTTCACGGGTATTCATTAAGTTAGAGGTCCAATTGTTACTAAAGTTTTTGGTGAAAACTGAAACAAAAAAGTCAGTTAGCACTTCTGCCATTTCCACATTTTCTGTTATTGTTTTTATCGCTAATCTTTCTAGTCTGACTGATTATGCCATTAAAATACCATTACTATGCTTGATAAAAAAACAAAACAAAACAAAAAAACAACTAAATCCTAGAAAAAAACCCATCACTGTGTCATTGCAGTGGCAGAAAGATTCTAGCATACATGTAATGGGATCTTGAATATGCATAAAAGACCTCCTGATGATGTATTATAATGCGAGATTACAATGGCTAAACAAATTCAATGGAAATTTGTGAAGACTACATTTTGTCACTGAAATTAAACAAGACTGCTGAACAGAATTTCTGCTACTGTTAACCTATTTTCTCTTCATTTTGCTATCATATAGTTTTTTTGTTCACTGAGGTAACTTCATAAAATACACTTCTCATGTTTGTGAGGGTCCCAAGTGAGCCAGCAATCACATTTTCTACACTTAAATACAGCATTAACAATCAATAGAGAACAGTGAGCATAAGCAACAGAAAAGGACCTGAACTGACTGGTCAATTTCAGTTCAGAAAGATTCAAAATAGAAGGCTCAACATTTTCTTAAGAACAAAATATCAGCAGAATATCAGAGGAATTTGCAGCACTCACAATGCAACATAATACTGGGAAGGTTATTTACCCAATATAAATTTAATATGGAAATAAATATTTGGTTCACCCATGCCAAGTATTTCTGGTGTGTAGGTCAATGAGAACCTGTTACATTGTTTTGGGGAAGAATTCCAGTGAAAATGTACAGCAGGTGGCCTAGTCCTTCCCTCCGCCCCTAAGATGTGACATATAGACACTCCTGTTTATATCAGAAAGAGGTTAGTTGTTGATGGTAGTTTCCTTAGGACCCTGATTGGCCCATAGGCCACCCAGGGTATGTCTACAAGGCAGCTGGGAGTGAGTCCTCCAGCCTGGATAGACAGACTCATACTAGCTTCTCTGTAGCTAGCATGCTAAAAATAGCATTATAGTCTTTATGGCTCCATCAGACACTTGGGCTAGCCACTTGAGCTCAGGTCCAGGGAGCTGGATGGGCTTAAGACAGCAAGATGCCTCCATTGTGGCAATGTGTCCACACTGCTTTTTTTAAGCACACTTGCTCAAGAGGAACTAGCATGTGTCTATTTTCCCTGGGCTGGGAGGTTCACTCCCAGCTGCAGTTTAGGCATAACCCAAGTTTCTTTAGGTTCCTTCTTTCACACTCTATCACCATTTCAAACTATCCATGTCCCATTGTCATAGAATATGGTACAATGCAAGATGCCACATGCCATGGCATGTATAATAATCTGGTCAGAAACAACACATCATAGCTGTATTTAATAATCATGCACCGTTTCAATATAAGGGCCCAATCCTCCAGGGTGCAAAGCACTCACAATCATGACTCACTGAAGACAGTGAAGAAGGCACTCAGCTCTTCACAGGAGGATTGAGCTTGAAGTTATTGACTCTTGTAACTACGTGTGAGGTTCCAGACTGTGACCCACTTCCAATTTTGAAGACAAAGTACTAGCAACAACTTTTATTTAAATAAAATAAAAGTTATTTGTTGAAGGAATGAACATGTCTTAACTCAAAAATCCCATATGGGACTGGGACACTGATGCCAACTCTGATCAAATCTGTAGATTTAGCTGAAAACTGATAAAACTTCACAGGCCAATTCACTTGTGTATTATCAGATCAAAAGAGACTATGTGAATGTGTTTGGTGTTTAAAGTTCATATAATGAATGAGATTTTTTTTCACTTATCTGTATTTTGTTAGTATAGTGCATTGTATATGACCCCAATAGCTAAGTAATCATCCAAAGAAGCCTAGTGTAAAGCAAATGAAGGACTCTTATTGGAAAGGTAATGCATCTTGGAGACTTCAAGTGAGTGGACACTGTGTAGTACATTCAGAGTTCAAAGTCTCTAAAAGTATCCCTCTCTCTTGACCATCAGAGAAGAAACCACTTGATAGCTGTCCTGTCAGATTGTTCTAAGAGAATGAATATAAATATGGATACCAAAGAAAACCCTTCATCTCCAGACGGTCTGGATTCTAACAGAGCAGAATAACTGAATGAGAAGATGGAGATCCCCAGAGTTATTCTGTGTAGCCCTGAAAGACTTTTTGGAAACTGGCAGATTACATCATCTCTGCTACCATTTGGAACTATCCGCCATGCCTCACCTGTACATATATTTTGCCTGCTTTAACTTCTCAAGAACTCATTTCTTTTTGTTAGCTCTTAAACTATTAGTTAGTTTACTACAGAATTGGCTACCAGCATTGTCTTTGGTGTGAGATCTAGGATGCAACTTGACCTGGGTGAGTGACTCGTCTTGAGACTGAGCGTAACCTGGAATTTTTGTGATTTTTGGTGTAAGTGACTATTTACCACATAGGCAGGCCTGCCTGGGTGGCAAGATAGACAGCCGTGTCTAAAGGGGACTGTCTGTGAATCCATTATAAGAATATTGCAGTACTTTGGGAGTTCACATTTGGTACCAGGTTGGTGAAATCTAATCACAGAACATACCACCAGTTTGGGGTGTCCTCCCTGCTTTTGACAGTCTGCTCAGAGGTAGGCACTCATAGTCATGAGTCACTCCAGACAGCGTGACAGGGACATTAGTAAAGAAGTGCCACCATATATCGGCTTCTTTCTCTCACTATGAACATGCAGATCCTTTCAGCTACAGATGCATCAACCTTTGTGCAGTAACCATGGCTTAAATTCTCAAAGGTAGGCACCTATCTCCCATTCAAATGAATGACAGTGAGGCACCTTGACACTGTAGTGGGGCAGTTACCCCGCTCCTGAGAGAAAAGGCTAGGCTGATTGGGGAAGCAGCCACAGCTGGGGCCATGCCCCAATCAGTCCACCGCAGGCCCTATAAAAGGGCTGTGAGCCAGGCGCTGGGAGAGAAGGACCTGGCTTGAGAGAGAAGGGTACTTGGGACAGAGCGGTGCTGGGGAAAGGGGGGGGCGGGGAGGAGGAGGAGGAGCTGGGGAGCTCCAGCCTGCCAACTCCCCACGCTGCAGGCCTTGATCGAGGCCTATGCAAGTACGGGGACAGGGTTAGGCAGAGCAGCTGGTCCAAACCCCCTTGCCAATGATGAGTGGTTTACAGACTGCAGTCTGCCAAGTGAGCGGCGGTAGATGCTGACTGGCAGTAGCCACTGAGGCAAGGTGGGGATAGAGGGTTGGGGGTTCCCCTGGGAGGGGAGACCCAGATTGTGGGTTACTGCTGGGGGCAGAACCCTGAGAAAAAGGGGCAGCGGGATCCGGGAGGGACACGGGGCGTGAGGCAGGCGAGACACCAGTCAGCAGAGGGAGCTCCAAGCTGGAAAGAGGTAATTCCCAAGACGAGCAGCAGGAGGCGCTGCACCGGTGAGTCGTTGCTTCGCTACAGATACCATGGAGGATCTGAGCCCAAAAGCATAGTATTACATGTACAATTACCAGTTTTGCTCGATAGCATCTGATTCCCATTAGTCAGTAGCTGAGAGTGTACATCCATTTTACAGACACCCACTAAGCTTGCCATTATGGCATCCAGAAATATAATTTGCTAAAGGACATCCAGATTCTTTACAAATAAATGGGAGCTTCTTTTGTGTTTTATTTTTATCCAGCTGCAGCGCCTTCCGTAGGAAAAAACATCAAAGATCCTTTACTAGTCTGCTGTTATGTTTAGAGTAATTCCCAGAACTCTGAGTGATATTTTTGTATCTGCATCCAAACCTCTTTGAATTATTCTCAGGAGAAATTGCTTTAAACTATCTGATCACTAATCTTGGTTCCAACTACCATAGTTCCTATTAATGATAACAGATGATCTATCTGTGATTGTACATATGCCAATCTTACTTCTTCCACACTTACATGGGAGTAGTTCTCACTGGGATTTAAAGGAGTTACACACCCAACTGAGGGCAGAATAGAGGCCTTAGATGCAACATAAACCTGTTCAGTGACACTAAACGAACCCTAGCTTTCCAATGTGTATACAGATTAAAGTTCTGAGGTGCAATCCTTGCTCTACTGAATTCAAAGGCAAAACTCCCATTGATATCAGTGGGGACACGATTTCACCTTTATTTGGTTCATATAGAAGCAAAATACCAATGCTGAAAGAACCTCTTTATGTTTGTTTACATCTGCAGTCATTTGTCTAAGGATTCTTTCACTAATAATTGTACATTCTTTCTAGAGTTGGCATTGTTTAGTATATACATACTGTATACATTCCATCAATAGCAGCTTATATGAGGTTTTCTAAGCCACCCAACAGACTATGTTAATATTAAATATAAAACAATCCTTAATTCTGGAAATAGTTTACCTAAAGTATATACTGTGTTGATACTACCACCTAGATACCATTATTAGTCTTTCGTTTGTGTGAATAGGTTGGAACATCCAAAAGGTATCAAAATTCAGACTACAAATGCAGTTACTTTGGATGACATGCTAGCAGAACTAAACCTGATTTTGACATCTGCTTTCACAATGACCTAGTATTTTTTCCTCTTGCCATTGTACTGATCTAACTTTCTAAACAGCAACTTTCTCCTGAGTGCATCCCAGACATGCCATCTGGTATGCGTCATACACTCATTTAAAAGTGACATTTACAGAAAGACACTACAGAAATTAAGAGAAGAACTTCTGATCATATTTTTTGGGACGGGACATGTCAAAATGCTGCTCTGTAACCATAATAATCCAGCAGTGTAGTTTTTTGCAGGTTACTAATCAGTAATTCAGACTGGAAGAATTTCAAAAAATCTCTTTGAGATCACAGATTTAAGATTTCAGCCTCAAGAAGACATTATATTCAGTTAACTTATTCCAAGCTCTGGAACGGACATGGAAAAGCATTTCCACTGCAGCAGATTCAGAGTATACTTTGTAGACAAGAAACTACATCCACCCATTTTTGGCTCAGCTGAAGTTGCCAGACAATTATCTCAAACCAAGATTAAATAAAAGAAGCAGGATCCAGCATTTAGGGCGACAAATAACTATCATATGATTGATTAGCCAGGACAACTGGCATGAAGTCTCCCTTCTTCTAAGCTCTGGAAAATTGAAAATTTTCATAGTTTGTACTATTTGTTCATATAATTAGATATTCATTTTTTTAGAAATAAACACAGTGGGTTTGAAATATATTCGTAGAAAATTAATAAGGGTATATAAAGTGGAGAGTTCTGTATATAATTTATAATTATAGCTTAATGTCAAATACCTACTTGGGATGCTGTGTACCAATAGTAGATAAGTTTTTGTTTGGTTCAATTATCTTTATGTTAAATATCAGTGGTTTTAACATTTCCCTCACTGTTCACTAGAGAATAAGGGGACTAAATGGGTGCTAGCTTTACTTCAAGAGGTATTGAGGCAAGGTGTGGACATGCCCTACAATCTAAAGGGAATTCTTCCCAGGAATGTGCTCAGTTTTTTTTGTACTGTTCTTGTGGAATTTTGGACAACATGCTCTGCTTAGCTGGCTTTAAGTGTTAAAGAATCACGCCTCTGGTAAACAAAACAAATACAAAAAAAGATTCCAAGGCCAGAAGGGACCACTGTGATCATGTAGTCTAACCTCCTTTATAACACAGGCCATAGAACTTCCCCAAAATAATTCCTAGAGCATAGCTTTTAGAAAAACATCTACAGTTGATTTTAAAATTGTCAGTACTGAAAAATTCACCACAATCCTTGGTTAATTGGCCCAATGGTTAATTACTAGGGCTGTCAAGAGATTTAAAAAAATAATTGCGATTAATCACTCCATTAAACAATAATAGAATGCCATTTATTTAAATATTTTTGCATGTTTTCTACATTTTCAAATATATTGGTTTCACTTACAACACAGACTACAAAGTATACAATGCTCACTTTATATTTTTGATTACAAATATTTGCACTGTAAAAAACAAGAAATAGTATTTTTCAATTCAGCTAATACAAGTACTGTAGTGCAAACTCTTTATCGTGAAAGTTGAACTTACAAATATAGAATTATGTACAAAAAACCTGCATTCAAAAATAAAATATAAAGCTTTAGAGCCTACAAGTCCACTCAGTCCTATTTCTTGTTCAGCCAATCGCTCAGACAAACAAGTTTGTTTACATTTGCAGGCGATAATGCTGCCCACTTCTTGTTTACAATGTCACCTGAAAATGAGAACAGGCATTCCCGTGGCACTTAGCGACTGGCTGAACAAGAAGTAGGACTGAGTGGACTTGTAGGTTCTAAATTTTTACATTGTTTGATTTTTGAATGTAGTCATATAACAAAAAATATTCTATATTTGTAAGATGCACTTTCACAATAAAGATTGCACTACAGTACTTGTATGAGGTGAATTGAAATACTATTTTATCATTTTACAGTGCAAATAATAATATAAAGTGAGCACTGTACACTTTGTGTTCTGTGTTGTAATTGAAATCCATATATTTGAAAATGTAGAAAAATATCCAAAATATTTAATAAATTTCAGTTGGTATTCTATTGTTTAACAGTGCGATTAAAACCGTGATTAATCACAATTAATTTTTGTAATCATGATTAAGTTTTAAGTCAATTGCGTAGTTAACTGTGGATAATCAACAGCTCTACTAATTACCCTCACTGTTAAAAATATACACTTTATTTCCATTCTGAATTGGCCTAGCTTCAACTTCCAGCCATAAGACTGACTTAGAAATCATGAGTTAAAAAAAAAATTTAAAAAGTGAGGGTTCTTTTTCTTTGCATTCTGGTTTCTGAGCCTTCATAATAAAGTAATGTTTTCAAAATTTTCTCCACAACCAGGAGGGCTAGAAACTTACTTAAGAAAAAAAGAAAAGAAACAAAGCTGAGATTCTCACATAAGCAATTAACTCCTGGAACTGGAGCTATTATATCAAATGTCACAAGACCCAGGGTAAGATCGAGAAAGCTGACAATGCTATCTGGGTAATGGACAAGTTGTAACCTATGTCTGAGAGGCATGTTGATCAGGATGCTGATGCTGACTGTACTGAGCAGCTCCTACAGCAGTTTCTAAGGCTATATCTAGACTGCACACCTCACAACGGCACCTTACAACGGCACAGACACGCCCCTGCAGCCGTGCCATTGTAAGCGGTGCAGTGTAGCCACTTTTCCGGCGACAAAAGAAAACTACCCCCCAAAGGGGGGGGGGGGTAGCTTCATTGCCGGGAGCAGGTCTCTTGCTGATTAAGCGCTGTCTGAAACAGTGCTATTTGTCATTAAAACTTCTGCCGTTCAGGGGTGTTTTTTTTTTCACACCCCTGAGCGATAAAAGTCATAACGACGAAAGTGCAGTGTAGACAAAGCCTCAGTGGTACGAGGAGAGAAAAGTGCCTAGGAACAGACAAGGAAGAAGGCTGGGCTAGCTTCCCAGATGCCCTCCTATTGTCCCCACCTCTCTCTCAGGGCAAAGTAAAGTGAGGGCTATAAACAGTCCTAAGGACTCCTTCCCATTTCAGAGCAGGGCAAAGGAAACACAGCCAGGCTATAAACAAGTGAAGTCTTGGAGTTCCTTCTTGTTTCCAGAACAAACAAAGCAAGTCTTGTGAGCAAGCTGTTAGCAAAGACAGTCCTTGGAGTTCCTTTTCTCCCCTCCAAACAAGCAAGGCTGGAAAGCAGGCTGCTTCAAAAACAGTCTCTGGTGTTTTCACTGATATTCAGATTAAAGCCTTTCCAGACAAGCTGTAAATCAAGCATTATTACTTGTTATAGTTAGTAGTGTTTTCCTCTTTAGGAACACAGCCACACAAGACTGCTTTCCTATTCTCAGTAGCCGCCAACAAAGTAGCTTCCCTTCCCAGGCCACTGTTAACCTTTGCCTTCCCACTCTGAACCCCCCCTAGCACTCGCTCACCCATCCACAATCTAGACAGTCCCTGTCCCCTGTCAGGTCATACACCCCATCACGAAGACCATATCAGGGTGCATGAGAGTGGGAATGTTTGATAAACTGAATACAAATCTTGATTCTAAGTATAACTCAAAAGGAAATCAATGACTACTTTTAGGTTTACTAATACAGTCTCCCGAAAACATTCAACACATCGCCAAATGAGTGGTCCCTTCATGGCCCTATGCACCATGCAGAATATGTACATGTTCCCCTGGAGTTTCAGTGTTGCAATAAACCAGTTAGGTCCGGAGGGCTCACCAATCAGAAAAATCAAAGGGTTAATTAAATCCTCTGCCTTCAACTTCCACCCTCCCCTCCAAAAAAAATTATATTTTTAATCTTGGATATCTCCTGTTCCATCAATCAGACAACAGAATGTATTAGTAGAATGGTTTGAGCATCGTTTTTCTCTCAGAATCCAACCTACCTTTATAGTTTCCCCAGTAAAACCTCACAAAGAACAAACGAAGAGACCCCTGCAAGAGCAAAAATAACGAAGACAGAAACCCAGCACCAGAGTGGGGGCTATCCACTTTATTGCACTGAATGCAGCATGTATGATTACATGCCTTGTGGGCAGGTGGTATGTGTGTGCATTTGCTGCAATCTTCCAGTTCCACTGCAGGGCCAGTTGGACAGGCAGAACTGTGGAGCCTCAATGCATGGATGTGTAAGGCCCCACAGGTCTAGAACCCAGGCCGGCATCACTGGCAGGCAGTTGGCATTTCTATTCTGCCTCCCAGTGGCAGCTGTAACCAGTGTGGATCTCCTGTAGCTACCACGACCATTCCTGCTCCTTGCTGCTGAACTTCTGGCTTCGACTAGGCTTGATTTGGACTTCGCCTCCTGACTCGGATCCTGAAACTTGACTCAGACTCTAACCCTTTGTTTTGACCCTGGCCTGGAACCTGACTACGCATTTCTCTGCTACTCCCCCACCTCAGGTTTGCTCCTGCTGTGATCTTTGATCCCGAATGCCTTTGTTGGGATCCTGACAGATTGAAACGGTGTTCAGAGGAGGGATTGAGGTTTATTAGGAACTGGAAGTCTTTTGGGGAAAGGAGTGGCCTATACTGGAAGGATGGGCTCCTCCTAAATCAAAATGGAACTAGACTACTGGCACTTAAAATTAAAGCATTTTTAAACTAAGTGCTGGGGGAAAGCTGACAGATGCAGAGGAGCACATTGTTCGGACCGACACATCCTTTAAGGGAATATTGATTAAAAAGGATACTCTATATCCAGATAAAAAGGAAAGTTGATAAAGTACAGGCAGGAACTGAAGAGAAACAGTCAAGTGAAAAAGAATCCCATTCAATCATATGATAGCAGACAATGAAATATTGACAAATTTTATAAGTGCTTGTATACAAATACAAAAAGTCTAAATAATTAGCGGGATGAACTTGAGTATCTAGTATTAAACAAGGATATTGATATAATAGTCATCACAGAAACTTGGCGGAATGGGACATGATACTACAGGGTACAAAATATATGGGAATGACAGTAGGTGGTGCTGATTGGGGAGTGGTACTATATGTGAAAGAAAGCATAGAGTCAAGTATAGAAAGAAAAGAAAGCATAGAGTCAAAATCTTAAATGAATCAAAGAATACCTAGAATCTCTATAGATGGAAATTCCATGCTTGATTAATAAGTATATGGAAGTAGGAATATACTACCGACCACCTGACCAGGATGGTGATTGTGAAATGCTCAGGCAGATTAGAGAGGCTATAAAAACAGAAAAGCCAATAATAATGGGGGATTTCAACTATCCCCAAGATTGCCTGGGAACATGTCACCTCAGGACAGGATGCAGAGATAAAATTTCTAGACACCATGAATGACTACTTCTTGAAACAGCTAGTTCTGGAACCCACAAGAAGAGAGGCAATTTCTTGGTTTAGTCCTCAGTGGAGCACAAAATCTGGTCCAAGATGTGAATATAGCTGAACCATTCAGTAATAGCAACCATAATGTAATTAAATTTAACAACCTTGTAGGAGGGAAAAATACCAAATAATCCCACCACAGTAGCATTTAACTTCAAAAAGGGGAACTACTCACAAATGAGGAGGCTAGTGAAACAGAACTTAAAAGGAACAGTCAGTAGTGAAATGCCTGGAAGCTGCATGGAAACTATAAAAACATCATAGTAGAGGCTCAAACGACAGGTATATCCCATTTAAAAATAAAGGTAAGAGGACCAAAAAATGCCACCATGGTTACACAGCGTAAAAGAGGCAGAAAAAGGCATCTTTTAAAAATTGGAAGTCAAATCCTACTGAAGAAAATAGAAAGGAACATAAACTCTGGCAACCCAAGTGTAAAAGTATAATTAGGCAGGCCTAAAAAGAATTTGAAGCAACTAGTAAAAGACACAAACTAACTGATTTTTTTTTTTAAAGTACATCATAGAATCATAGAATATCAGGGTTGGAAGGGACCTCAGGAGGTCATCTAGTCCAACCCCCTGCTCAAAGCAGGACCAATCCCCAATTAAATCATCCCAGCCACGGCTTTGTCAAGCCTGACCTTAAAAACTTCTGAGGAAGGAGATTCTACCACCTCCCTAGGTAACGCATTCCAGTGTTTCACCACCCTCCTACTGAAAAAGTTTTTCCTAATATCCAACCTAAACCTCCCCCACTGCAACTTGAGACCATTACTCCTTGTCCTGTCCTCTTCTACCACTGAGAATAGTCTAGAACCATCCTCTCTGGAACCACCTCTCAGGTAGTTGAAAGCAGCTATCAAGTCTCCCCTCATTCTTCTCCTCTGCAGACTAAACAATCCCAGTTCCCTCAGCCTCTCCTCATAAGTCATGTGTTCCAGACCCCTAATCATTTTTGTTGCCCTTCGCTGGACTCTCTCCAGTTTATCCACATCCTTCTTGTAGTGTGGGGCCCAAAACTGGACACAGTACTCCAGATGAGGCCTCACCAATGTCGAATAGAGGGGGATGATCACGTCCCTCGATCTGCTCGCTATGCCCCTACTTATACATCCCAAAATGCCATTGGCCTTCTTGGCAACAAGGGGACACTGCTGACTCATATCCAGCTTCTCATCCACTGTCACCCCTAGGTCCTTTTCCGCAGAACTGCTGCCTAGCCATTCAGTCCCTAGTCTGTAGCTGTGCATTGGGTTCTTCCGTCCTAAGTGCAGGACCCTGCACTTACCCTTATTGAACCTCATCAGATTTCTTTTGGCCCAATCCTCCAATTTGTCTAGGTCCCTCTGTATCCTATCCCTGCCCTCCAGCGTATCTACCACTCCTCCCAGTTTAGTATCATCCGCAAATTTGCTGAGAGTGCAATCCACACCATCCTCCAGATCATTTATGAAGATATTGAACAAAAAACTGGCTCCAGGACCGACCCCTGGGGCACTCCACTTGACACTGGCTGCCAACTAGACATGGAGCCATTGATCACTACCCGTTGAGCCTGACAATCTAGCCAACTTTCTACCCACCTTATAGTGCATTCATCCAGCCCATATTTCTTTAACTTGCTGACAAGAATACTGTGGGAGACCGTGTCAAAAGCTTTGCTAAAGTCAAGAAACAATATATCCACTGCTTTCCCTTCATCCACAGAACCGGTAATCTCATCATAGAAGGCGATTAGATTAGTCAGGCATGACCTTCCCTTGGTGAATCCATGCTGACTGTTCCTGATCACTTTCCTCTCATGTAAGTGCTTCAGGATTGATTCTTTGAGGACCTGCTCCATAATTTTTCCGGGGACTGAGGTGAGGCTGACTGGCCTGTAGTTCCCAGGATCCTCCTCCTTCCCTTTTTTAAAGATTGGCACTACATTAGCCTTTTTCCAGTCATCCGGGACTTCCCCCGTTCGCCACGAGTTTTCAAAGATAATGGGCAATGGCTCTGCAATCACAGCCGCCAATTCCTTTAGCACTCTCGGATGCAACTCATCCAGCCCCATGGACTTGTGCACGTCCAGCTTTTCTAAATAGTCCCTAACCACCTCTTTCTCCACAGAGGGCTGGCCATCTATTCCCCATGTTCTGAAGCCCAGCGCAGCAGTCTGGGAGCTGACCTTGTTAGTGAAGACAGAGGCAAAAAAAGCATTGAGTACATTAGCTTTTTCCACATCCTCTGTCACTAGGTTGCCTCCCTCATTCATTAAGGGGCCCACACTTTCCTTGGCTTTCTTCTTGTTGCCAACATACCTGAAGAAACCCTTCTTGTTACTCTTGACATCTCTCACTAGCTGCAGCTCCAGGTGCGATTTGGCCCTCCTGATTTCATTCCTACATGCCCGAACAATATTTTTATACTCTTCCCTGGTCATATGTCCAACCTTCCACTTCTTGTAAGCTTCTTTTTTATGTTTAAGATGCTCTAGGATTTCACCATTAAGCCAAGCTGGTCACCTGCCATATTTACTATTCTTTCGACACATCGGGATGGTTTGTCCTTGTAACCTCAACAGGGATTCCTTGAAATACAGCCAGCTCTCCTGGACTCCTTTCCCCTTCATGTTAGTCCCCCAGGGGATCCTACCCATCCGTTCCCTGAGGGAGTCGAAGTCTGCTTTCCTGAATGCACAAAGGTCCGTATCCTGTTGCTTAGCTTTCTTCCCTGTGTCAGGATCCTGAACTCAACCAACTCATGGTCACTGCCTCCCAGATTCCCATCCACTTTTGCTTCCCCTACTAATTCTTCCCGGTTTGTGAGCAGCAGGTCAAGAAAAGCTCCCCCCCTAGTTGGCTCCTCTAGCACTTGCACCAGGAAATTGTCCCCTACGCTTTCCAAAAACTTCCTGGATTGTCTATGCACCGCTGTATTGCTCTCCCAGCAGATATCAGGAAAATTAAAGTCACCCATGAGAACCAGAGCATGTGATCTAGTAGCTTCTGCGAGCTGCCGGAAGAAAGCCTCATCCACCTCATCCCCCTGGTCCGGTGGTCTATAGCAGACTCCCACCACTACATCACTCTTGTTGCTCACACTTCTAAACTTAGTCCAGAGACACTCAGGTTTTTCTGCAGTTTTGTACCGGAGCTCTGAGCAGTCATACTGCTCCCTTACATACAGTGCTGCTCCACCACCTTTTCTGCCCTGCCTGTCCTTCCTGAACAGTTTATAACCATCCATGACAGTACTCCAGTCATGTGAGTTATCCCACCAAGTCTCTGTTATTCCAATCACGTCATAATTCCTTGACATCACCAGGACCTCCAGTTCTCCCTGCTTGTTTCCAAGGGTTTGTGCATTCATATATAAGCACCTGAGATAACCTGCTGATCACCCCTCATTCTCAGTATGAGGCAGGAGCCCTCCCCTCACAGACATTCCTGCCTGTGCTTCCTCCCGGTATCCCGCTTTCCCACTTACCTCAGGGCTTTGGTCTCCTTCCCCCGGTGAACCTAGTTTAAAGCCCTCCTCAGTAGGTTAGCCAGCCTGCTCGCAAAGATGCTCTTCCCTCTCTTCGTATTTGGAGCCCGTCCTGCCCAGCACTCCTCCTTCCCATGGTCAAAGAATCCAAAGCCTTCTCTCTGACACCACCTGCCTAGCCATTCGTTGACTTCCACGATTCGATGGTCCCTACCCAGGCCTTTTCCTTCCACGGGGAGGATGGACGAGAACACCACTTGCGCCTCAAACTCCTTTATCCTTCTTCCCAGAGCCACGTAGTCCACAGTGATCCGCTCAAGGTCATTCTTGGCAGTATCATTGGTGCCCACATGGAGAAGCAGGAAGGGGTAGCGATCCGAGGGCTTGATGAGTCTCGGCAGTCTCTCCGTCACATCGTGAATCTTAGCCCCCGGCAAGCAGCAGACTTCTCGGTTTTCCTGGTCAGGGCGACAGATAGATGACTCAGTCCCCCGGAGGAGAGAGTCCCTGACCACCACCACCCATCTCCTTCTCTTGGGAGTGGTGGTCGTGGAACCCCCCATCTCAGGACAGTGCATCTCATGCCTTCCAACCAGCAGAGTCTCCATCAGAAGCAGAAAGCCAGCCAACAAATCAGTTGGGCCGCTGGGTGATCAAAGTGCAAAAGGAGCACTCAAGGAAGACAAGGCTATTGTGGAGAAGCTAAATGAATTCTTTGAATTAGTCTTCACTGCAGAGGATGTGAGAGAGATTCTCACATCTGAGCCATTCTGTTTAGGTGATAAATCTGTGGCAATATCCCAGATTGAGTGTCAGTAGAGGCGGCTTTGGAACAAACTGATAAATTAAACAGTAATAAGTCACCAGGACCAGATAATATTCACCCAAGAGTTCTAAAGGAACTCAAATATGGCTCTTATGTAAACTAAGCAGTCATGGAATAAGAGGGAAGGTTCTCTAATGGATCAGTAACTGGTTAGGAGGCAGGAATAAATGTTCACGTTTCAGAATGGAAAGAAGTAAATATTGGTGTCCCTCAGGGATGGTACTGGGACCAGTGCTATAATACAGATTCATAAATGATCTGGAAAAAGGGATAAACAGTGAGGTGGCAAAATTTGCAGATGATTAAGGCTTTGCTTGAATTATGGGATGACTGTCAAATAATTGCAGCTGAGTTGCAGACAAGACATGGAAAATCACAGAAAAGTAATAATGGACCTTTATTAATTGGGGTAATTTGGAAAAGCCAGAGAAGACCATTTGTTTGAGAAAATTTTGCTCAAGTATGTCATGCTTGCTAATTTTTTTTATAACCATTTTGCTGCAACTAAATTACAGTCATTAATATGCGGGAGCCCTGCGGTGCCTGCGGCTGACTGCTCAAGTCCCAGCTGCTATCGCTGGGATAAACGGGATTCTAGTGTACTAGTGGGGGGAAAAATTTCTGTTGCAAACCTCAAAATGTATGCAAAATTGTGGACTGTGCAAAGTAAGCTAATTAAAATCAAAATTGCAGTGGAAGCCTAATATTGTGGGATCTGCCATTTCTGCAGTGTTGCTAATTAAGTATAGCCTTACAGATGATACAAAATAACTCAAGATAGTTAAATCCAAAGCAGACTTCAGAGAGTTACAATGTGATCTCACAAAACTGGGTGACTGGGCAACAGAATGGCAGATGAAATTCATTGTTGCTAAATGAAAAAAGTAATGCATATTGGAAAACATAATCCCAAACGTACATGCAAAACAATGGAGTCTAAATTAGCTGTTAACACTCAAGAAAGAGATCTTAAAGTCATTGTGGGTAGTTCTCTGAAAACGTGAAATGTGCAGCAGCAGTCAAAAAAGCTAAAAATGTTAGAAACTATTAGGAAAAGGATAGATAATAAGACAGAAAATAGAATACCACTGCATACATTCCTGGCATGCCCACACCTTAAATACTACATGCAGTTCTGTTTGCCCCACGTGTAAGGGACTGCGGAAGACTTTGTTACGGCTTAGCTAGGGAACTTCCGCTTTCTCGAAGCCACCCGGTCACTGTAGGACATGGAGAACCAACTCTAACTGGTTTTAGGCTGGTTTTGTCTGCCTTGCATGGCCTGTTGCCAGGGAACAGAAAGCCCCTGTTGGGAAGTACCTTATTATATATTCATGAGCTGATTGTGTGTACTGCTTATTAGGGCTCGCTGTTTACCCCTTCGGTGGTCTCCGTCCCAGGCAAAGCTCCGGTGTGCTGGGTTCTCCACCTCCATGACAGCAACGCTTGGAGTCCCCGTTGCAGGTGTGTCACTAACCTTCAATAAAGCCGATAACTCGCTGCTTAGCTGCGTGTGGGTCTCGTTTTCTCAGAGTACCTCTGCCAGCCTGCGGTGCTGCGAACACCTTGGCCCAGAACACCCATGTCAAAAAGTTAGAATTGGAAAAGGTACAGAGAAGGGCAACAAAAATGATTACGGGTATGGAACAGCTTCCCAATGAGAAGAGATTAAAAAGATGGACTGTTCAGCTTGGAAAAGAGACGACTAAGGGGGATATGATAGAGGCCTATACAATTATGAGAAAAAGTGTTATTTACCCCTTTACATAACACATGAAACAGTGGTCACCCAATGAAATTAATAGACAGCAGGTTTAAAACAAAAGAAAGGAAATACTTCTTCATACAATGCACAGTCAACTTGTGGTACTCATTGCCAGGTACTCATTCATTGTTGTGAAAGCCAAAAGTATAACCGAACTCAAAAAAGAATTAGATAAGTTCATGGAGGACAGATCCATCAATGGCAATTAGCCAAGATGGTCAGGGATGCAACCGCATGCTCGAGGTGTCACCTAAACGTCTGATTGCCGGATGCTGGGACTGGACAACAGGGGATGGATCACTTGATATTTTCCCTGGTCTGTTCATTCCTTTCGAAGCCTCTGGCATTGATAACAGTCTGAAGACAGGATACTGGGCTAGATGGATCATTGATCTGACCCAGAATGGCTGTTCTTATGTGGAACTCAGACACATAGGTGCCGACTGAGTGGGTGATCCAGGGCTGAAGCACCCATGGGGAAAAATTAGTGGGTGCTCTGCACTCACCAGCAGCCAAGCTCCTCCTGCCTCCTCCCTTGAGTGCGCCACGTTCCTTCTCCGCTATCTTTGTCCCAGCACTTCTGCCCACCACCAGACAGCTATTTAGTGGCGCTGTGGAAGGGAGGGGAAGGAGCGGGGACACAGTGTGCTCAGGGGGAAGAGGTGGGGTGGGGACTTGGGGAAGGGGGTGGAATGGGAATGGGGTGGAGTGGAGCAGGGGTGGGAAGAGGCAGGGCGGGCGTGGGGACTTAGGAAAGGGGTGGAGTGGGGGCAGGGCTGGGGGCAGAGGAGGGTCGAGCACTCGCCGGAGGGAGCAGAAGTCAGCGCCTATGCTCAGACAAGGAAACTAGAATTCCATGGCCACTTCCCAAGTCTGATTCTCCTACAATAATTATTTATGCAGTGATTCCCCTAAAGCCGTTAACCTAGTTAACATTAATATAAAACCCTTATACGATATGATTAGCTACATATTCTAAATGTTCACACTGAATGAGTGTCTATAGCAGTGGTCCCCAAACTTTTCAGGGTTGCACCCCCCATTACCCCTGTCCGTGCCCCCCTGATGGGGAACCAGGCTGGGAGCAGGGTCCCGGCTCCTGGGTGGGTGGAGGGTGGCGGACAGAGGTAAGGGGGCTGAGGCTGGGGCTGCATCTTGGGGCGGGTCTGGGGCCAGGGGCGGGAATGGAGCTGTGGCCAAGGGCTGAGGCTGGGGGCTGGGACGGTGACATGGCTGGGGGTCAGAGTAGAGCTGGGAGGGGAGCGGAGCTGAGTGGTGCTTCCTCTCCACTCCCCATGGGGCCTGGCCTGGGCCCCACTGCACCCCCCCAAATATTCCTCCTTGGCCCCCTAGAGGGCCGTGCCCCACATTTTGGGACCCCTGGTCTATAGATAGGTCTAGACTGGAAAGATATATACTGCTGTAGCAATGAGTTAACCTAGCTGGTGTGCGAGTTATAAAAGTTAGCTCTGCAGTGGGAACAAGCCTGAAGATTCATTAATGATGGCTCTTTATTTTTACAAAATGTTCTGCACTACGTTTACTTATACAGCATAAGATATCATTAATTAAAACTAAACTACACTCCTCAGAATAAATGAACAAAGTACATTTTGTGAAGCAATGTAATTATGTTTTTAATAGCATTTGTTTGCTTAATGCATGGGGTTATCCTCCGCAGGACTCCCGGTCATTAACTAACAGGGTTCCACTGAATTCCCTCTCTCTGCTCCTCTTTGTTGACATCATTCTTCCCTTACTCATCGTATTTTCATCTTTTACTTTTCCTCTCATTCTCTTCCTTAAGTTCTTGCACTTGCTCCCTGCCATGAATGCATATGAATGGACATTACCGGGGAACATAGGTACCTTAGCAGTAGCTTAATAAGATACTGTATATCAGCATCACCTTTGGATCCTTAAGCTCTTTCTCATCCATGGGCAATAGGTGTTTCCTATACATCATTAGGACGGCAGCTCTTAAAATTACACACCTTGTGGGCGTGAACTCCTTGATCCACACCAAATTGAATTAATTTTTCAAGTAGTATTTTGTATCAATTAGCAATGCAAAAGCAGGAATTCTTTTTAGTATTTTTACCTCTCCTTTGTACACAGACTTTCTATTTGCAACCTGGGTTACCTTAATTAACTTTATGTTCATGGCACTGCAATATATATCCCTCACTTCATATCAGGCACTGATCCCATTGTGTATGCCCAAGCAGTGCTGGCCACTTAATTGACTACTGTTGTCAGTAAATATAAAAGTTCAGAAAATCGTTGCTAATTACAGACTTCTGCTGGTTTTGCACCTACACTGAAAATTAAAGTCCAGTCTCTCAACGGCCACTGCATCTATTATCATAATTAACAGGCTTACTACCTGGAGGTTTTCGAACAAACTGGGGTAATGATAGGATTTGAGATTAACAAATTGGTAGTTTATTTGCTAACACTTGGATTTTACAGGGTACATGGCTGATGTTAGTCCAACATTTTTATGCAGTTACTTGAGTCTTTATTTGTTGCTAATCACTTGATTACACTGAGTCATTGTATTGCACTATATTTTATTATTTCCAATATTTATAACAATTTTTTACATTTATATAGTGCCATTCATCCGAAAACCTTTTACAGGATTAGGGCCTTATTTTTCATTGCCTTGCACATTGCATAATTGTTCACACCTAGCCAAAGTGGGTTTAAAATGCTACCAAATCAGAATTCAGCCTTCAGTTACATGGATGGTAACAGCTCACACCCCAGGTAAAAAGCCGTGGAGAATCAGACCTTTCAGCTGATATAAAAGTGACATACAGGTACAAATTCACCAAGGACTGAAATGCAGAAGTCTCTTTAGTGAAATATAGCAGATGCTTAACAATGCACCACACTGCACAATGTTTAGGTCAGGAAACGAAGAATACGCGACCTGAACAAAACTATAAAAGATGTTTAGGACTGACAGCCAGTCATGGTCTGAATTAGCTACAAGCAGTTGATAGTAGAAATATAGCTATATATCTAATAGTTAGGAAATAACTAGGCTAATGAGAGGATGTAATGCTAGCACAGGAGTGATTGTTATGCTGGAAGGTGTTAATGGCTGTCATCAAGTAAGTCTTTGATCTACAGACAATCACAGACCAGGTTAAAGCTGATGGGTGTGCTAAACACCCTTCTCTCAGACTAAATGGAAGGAGCAATTAAGTCCATTTTGGAGTGAGATAGCTGGAAACTGTGGAAGTCACCATCCTAGGCAATGGGCTGCATGACAAGGCCTGATTAACTGCCGCATCATGTGGGCTGAGGGTTTCCCTGGGTGAAAATGCAAGGACTAGGGGTTGATTTGGCACACTGTGTGTGTATTAGAGGCAGAGAAGCTAGAAGACAGTGAGAGAAACAGTGGTTAGTGTGGCCTGAGAAGGAGCAGCTCCTTGAGCACAGAACTGACTGGAAAGGCAGACTTGGAAATTGCGTGCAAGGAAATTGTCTGCTGTTGTTTATTCTTACTGTGTTCAGGAGAACAGGACTCTGTGTACATTCTTTATCAATACTGGGCTCCTATCATCCATTTCTCCACCCATGGAAGCAAGCTGGCAAGGCCCCAAATATGTACTAACCACAGAGGCCAAAGGGGCAACACTGTGCTCACAGATGCGTGAATGTTCTGAGCATTGACAATGTGAATTGGTTGATTCTAGTAGACTCAATCCAAAGTGAGTGTTAATGCAGTTGATAAAGTGCTGCACCTTCTTTCCAGAAAAGCCAGACTCTTGAGTCCTTATTAAACACTGCACACCTCGTATTCATTTAGGGCTGAGTTGCACCTTGTAGACAAAGCCTTTCACTGGGGGTGGAGGGAACTCCAACCGGCTTTTGCCTCAGGGAGCAACAGTCTTGCCCAGAGTTGCGTGGTGCCCATTCTGTTGGACTGGGGGAGGATATAGCAATAGTGGCCCCTCTTCCTGGTCTCTTTGAGGCATGGTATACCCTAGAGGCACAAGGATTAGGGAGTCGCTGCACCTTCCCAAGTGGAGAGACTGCAACAGCAACAAGCCCTTGAGTGAGATATAACAAAGGAGAGGGGAGATTCCTTGTACATCCTCCCACGAGTCCCACCACCTAGCTCCTGAGAACAGGCCAGTTCTAGAGCCAGGCAAAAAAATTAATTTCAAAATTGATGAAAAAAAGGGGACTTTTTTGTCAAAAAATATGGTGAAAAAGATGTCGCCTTTTCCCCAGTCACCGCAAGTCATTTCCTTCCTTAGATACACATTGGAGGGGGTACTCCTAGAGATGGAGCAATTCAGTTTAGTTGTTGCATGCCTTTTACTAGAGTAGCTGTGAATTTCATACTCACATTTCATATACGCTTACAAACATGCAAAATTTACAGCATCTAAGACAGTTGCAATGATCCTTTAATGTAAAGGTTCTATGCACCCCTTAATAGTAGCATTAGTGTTTATTTTACTTTAAATTATTTATTTTGAGAGTACAGTTTTTTACATCAGAGCCTTCATTATAACCTACCTTAGAGATTTGGCTTGGATTTAATGTTTAGAGAATGGGTTTGAAACCAGAGCTTTAAAAACAAAACAAACACAACGGACTCCAGCAAACAGACATCAGGTCTTATTTGCAATCTGTGCAGGATACTCCTGCTGTACCTGCTGCGTTTCATTTCAGAAATCTGTCTCATCATATATAAAAGGCTTGTTCGCACCACTGTTTGTTAAAAAGAAAATCTTTGGTTCCTGCTGTAAATTGTTTCTGCACATCCTTATCTGATAACCATGCAAAGTCGTCAGATCGGATTCTGATCCTATTTAGACAGGTGTATATTTGGAGTAACTCCAGGGAGTCAGTGGAGTTACTCCAGATTCACAACAGTGTAATTGTAATCCAAAGCTATCCCTCTGAGGTTTTTTTCAAGTCCTGTTTGAAACTAGGGTGAAGGTGACAGAAGAAAAAGGTACCATTTATGAGGCAGAAGTTATTACCCCATCTCCAGTCAATTTTGTAATCCTGTTGACAGACCTGTTGGTACTGAGGTCATGTTCACACTGTTGGGGATTTGTCTTAATGCCAACCAATAGTATAGCTGCAACTAAGCCCCCAGTGAAAATTTTGGCCTTGTACCCTATTTGAAACCTGTGTAAATTGCATGGATGCAAGTCAGGGCTTAGAGCAGTTTACCTTCTCTATATTAGGCATTTGCACTGGATATCTGGCCATTGATGGCTGGTAAATCCGCACAGTAGGACAAAGCCCGAGAGGATTCTGATATTCAGAGTACTCTGACTGGGTGAAATTTGCCGCTTTGTAGAGGACTAGCACAAGGGTATGCATGATTTAAGTCTCACTGAGAGCATAAAACATGGTGTAAGTGGTGCATTGACCTTTTGTTGCCTGTTTGGACGGAGGCGAATTTCACTCAGTGTATAACCATGAGTAAGGCTACGATTTAGTCACATGGGTATTTTTAGTAAAGTCACGGACAGGTCACAGGCAATAAACAAAAATCCATGGGCCCATGACCTATCCATGACTTGTACGATAAATACCTCTGACTAAATCTTAGCTGGAGGGGGGGGTTGTTACTTGGAGGAAACCCCGTGGGGGGCCCCTGAGGCCAGTGGCCCTAGCTGCTGGGGGCCGCCAAGCAGCAGCTGATCCGGCTGCCTGCCCACCTGCCGCTGCTCAGGCTCTGCTCCCACTGCCTCCTGAGCCCTGGGGTAGGCCACATGGGGCTGCTTCAGAGTCACAGAGGTCCCAGGAAGCCACAAAATCCATGACTTCCCTGACCCCCGTGACAGACACGGTGCCCTAACCACGAGTCAAAACAGCAAACTGCATAAGACAGACATCAGACCCCTGGATCACTACACCTAGTCAAATCTAGCTCTCTCTGCCATCAGAATATCCCAGTATTTCTGAGTCATACATATCCACAATGGAGGAAAGTTTTCCCCCAAGTTATATTTCAAAATGTTACTGTAAAATAATATTCAATATTTTTTAAAATGTCTCACTAGTTCATTATTTTCCATTTTCAGTGTGGTCCCACTGGAGCTTATATCCATCTACAGTGAGGCAGTAAGTTGTCAAAACATGAAAGGCATAAAAATAACGCTGAATGTTTCAATTTGAGAGGCAACCATTTATACTTTTCTAAAGGAGACAGCCAGCAGTTTTCTCATTTATTTAAATGGGACCCAAATTCTGCAAAAGAACTACAAAACCAGTGTTTCTCTTGTGTCTAAAAATGAGGCTTCTCCAGTTGTCGGTTCTAAACCAGATCTTATTAGCCAGTCAAGCAGTAATCATCTATGTCTAAAGAGGGGATAGATTGACCAGTTTTATTTGGAAATAATAATTGCAAAAATAAGTAGCAAGCAGCCAGACCTAATAATTTGCACATCTGTTTCGCACTGCTGCAAAGCTTTTTGCTGGGTCTTATTAACAAATTAACTTAAAACACACATGGTGAATAATGACAGGTTTCAGAGGAACAGCCGTGTTAGTCTGTATTCGCAAAAAGAAAAGGAGTACTTGTGGCACCTTAGAGACTAACCAATTTATTTGAGCATGAGCTTTCGTGAGCTACAGCTCACTTCATCAGATGTTTACCGTGGAAACTGCAGCAGACTTTATATACACACAGAGAATATGAAACAATACCTCCTCCCACCCCACTGTCCTGCTGGTAATAGCTTATCTAAAGTGATCAACAGGTGGGCCATTTCCAGCACAAATCCAGGTTTTCTCACCCTCCACCCCCCACACAAATTCACTCTCCTGCTGGTGCTAGCCCATCCAAAGTGACAACTCTTTACATAATCAAGTAGGGCTATTTCCTGCATAGATCAAGGTTTTCTCACATCCCCCCCACCCCCATACACACACAAACTCACTCTCCTGCTGGTAATAGCTCATCTAAACTGACCACTCTCCAAGTTTAAATCCAAGTTAAACTAGAACATCTGGGGGGGGGGGTAGGAAAAAACAAGAAGAAACAGGCTACCTTGCATAATGACTTAGCCACTCCCAGTCTCTATTTAAGCCTAAATTAATAGTATCCAATTTGCAAATGAATTCCAATTCGACACAAATCAGATGTCAAGAATTATAACATTCATAAACCAGTCGGAGAACACTTCAATCTCTCTGGTCACGCAATCACAGACATGAAGGTCGCTATCTTAAAACAAAAAAACTTCAAATCCAGACTCCAGCGAGAAACTGCTGAATTGGAATTCATTTGCAAATTGGATACTATTAATTTAGGCTTAAATAGAGACTGGGAGTGGCTAAGTCATTATGCAAGGTAGCCTGTTTCTTCTTGTTTTTTCCTACCCCCCCCCCCCAGATGTTCTAGTTTAACTTGGATTTAAACTTGGAGAGTGGTCAGTTTAGATGAGCTATTACCAGCAGGAGAGTGAGTTTGTGTGTGTATGGGGGTGGGGGGGATGTGAGAAAACCTTGATCTATGCAGGAAATAGCCCTACTTGATTATGTAAAGAGTTGTCACTTTGGATGGGCTAGCACCAGCAGGAGAGTGAATTTGTGTGGGGGGTGGAGGGTGAGAAAACCTGGATTTGTGCTGGAAATGGCCCACCTGTTGATCACTTTAGATAAGCTATTACCAGCAGGACAGTGGGGTGGGAGGAGGTATTGTTTCATATTCTCTGTGTGTATATAAAGTCTGCTGCAGTTTCCACGGTAAACATCTGATGAAGTGAGCTGTAGCTCACGAAAGCTCATGCTCAAATAAATTGGTTAGTCTCTAAGGTGCCACAAGTACTCCTTTTCTTTTTATGGTGAATAATGGATACGTTTAAGAATAAATAGATTAAAAACTATAGAAATACATAATTCATTCTATGAGCTTAACTGAACGTTCAAAAATGGGAAGGCAAAGAAGTGGCTTGAAAGAATTAAGACTGTGTGTTTTTGTATGGAATGGCATAAGAGGCAAAGTTAGGATCAGGGTTTAATCTTCTGGATGTTTCATTGCGTAGATGAGAGGCCAATTTAACAATAAGTCTCTCAATACTTAATCCTGTTCTAATGAAGTTAATAGCAAAACTCCCATTGATTACACTGAAAATAGGCTCTGATCTTTAAAGGAGCATATTGCAAACCTAAGTTACATTTCCAGGGCCTTGATTAACCTCCCCCACACTAAAAAAGTGAGCAGAAACACTGTAAGGAATTCCCTATTGCATTTTTTTCAAATTACTCCATCGAGAGCAAGGCTGCCCATGCTAGACTGAGTCACATTTCTACCCGCTACAGCCCAACAGATCCCCAGACAACCTGCTTGAGCTAACCTGAATTCCAACCCCTTATGCACAGTGCTTAAGTTGTGCCAAGGCTTGCCAGAACAGAGCCCTGACACCTCTAGGCTTGGCAGTTCATAGCCACGGCACTTCTGGGCTTGCTGCACCAGTTATGAATGTAAAAAAATGACTTGATCCCCAGCGTCTCTTTCATTACAAATTCAGCATGGCTTATGGATGATAGGACACAGTGTCATATTATATGATCACACGCCAGTTTTCCCAGAGGACCCCGGTCTCATTCATTGCGGAGGATGGCTGGGGTTCAGTGAATGATGCAGCTGCACAGATTCCGGCCGTCCAGCCCTCCTACTCCATTCCCTGGCAAAGTGGCACCAGTGAAGCTGCACTACCAGGGCCTCTCCTAGCCTTAGTTTCCTGGGGACAGCCCAGGGATGAAGGTCTCTACACAAGCGATACTTCTGCCAGGAGCTGTATTATTTCTTCCCTTTCAAGTATGGTCCATCAGTACAGATCCCACCTTATAGGGATGTGCTTGCTCCTGTCACGCAAAGCCCAGAAACCTCTAAGAGGTTCTGTCTCTTGGTGGCCACCTGGACTCTGCCTCAAGCCATGGAACAATCCATGCAAGGTTATGTAAGGAGACATGGCCTCTACACCCCCCCCCCAGTTCCTTCTAGCCACCGCTCAGCACATCAGTGCCGCCCAGAGGATTCGGGGGGCATGGGGCAAAGCAATTTCAGGGGTCCCTTCCATAAGAAAAAGTTAGTTTTGCCGCCCCAAGCGGCGAAGAAGAAGAAAAAAAAGAAAAACCCAAGTCGTGCCGCCAAAGAAAGAAGAGGACAGGAGGACCCCACTGCAGAAGACTGAAGCGGAGCGATTGAGCTGCCGCCGAAGTGCTGCCGACGAGGAAGAGAGGGACTGAAAGACTTGCCGCTGAAATTGCCCCCGCCCTGTCTGCGGGGCCCTGGGCCAAATTGCCCCACTTGCCCCCCCACTCCCCGGGTGTCCCTGCTCACGTCAGAGCTCCCTCCATTTCATGTAGCTTTTTGGCCATTACCATCCCTATCTTTAGTGAAGAGCAGTGATTGTAATACAGTTATATTAGTGAGTTTTAAATTTAAAAAAACATTTTTAGTTCAGTTAGGGGGATTTTCTATTTTGGGGGGGAACTTGGTACTTGGGCCTACCCAATCACTACATATGACAGAAACCACAAAAAACAATGGGGTTTATAGACTGTCCTCCTTGAAACTACACATTTCTGACCTTCGTAGCTGATGCCTGACATGCTTGACTATCAGTCTGAATTTTACTATGAAGGTTGTCAAAGACTAAGGTCTGGTCTACACTTAAAAGTTATATCTAACTAGCTATGTTGCTCAGGGCTGTGAAAAATTTCACGCCCTGTGCAGTGTAATTAGGTTAACCTAACTTTGTGTTTCGATGCAGCTAGATCAACAGAACAATTCTTCTTTTGATCTGGTTGCCACCTCTCAGAGATGTGGATTAACTAGATCGATAGAAAACCCCCTTCTATCAGTGGAGGAAGAGCCTACACTAGGTGCTACAGAAGAATAGCTGCAGTGCTGTAGCGAAGCCACTATAGTGTAGACATTTAATTGATTCTCAGCCTCTGGGGATGAGCTAGAGACAGAGCCCCTTTTTTGCATTCACTTTAACTGAGGGGAAGTTGCTGCAAACTTTAGCTGTGCATTTTCAAGCTAATGTTTAGGGGGTTTCGTTGCTGTTTATTAACAAGTTCATTATTTAGAGATATTGTGATTGGTAGCCTGAAAAAAGTATTTTAAGACACCTTAAGCAGGGAACTGATTGGGAGCAGGCTCAGCTGGATAGGAACAGGAGGGGCTTGTATAAAGCCCAGGAGTGGACAACAGAAAAGGTCCTTCCCTGGGAGCAAGGAGGTACGTTAGGGGCTAAAGCCTAGTCCACAGTTACTCCCTGAGAGGAGGGAATTGGGAGATTGGTAAGCCCAGAGAAGGGGGGAAACCAGTAAGGTAGAAGAAGGCTTAGAGAACTTGTTAGGCCTAGATAACGTGGTAGGGTCCCCCACAAAGGTTTAAAATGTTTGCAGTGCCTGGTTTCATCCTCATTCCCTCTACAAAAGTGATCATGTTTCCTCTCCAGCTACCTGTCTTTATGTGACACCTGAAGCACTTACATGGGAGGAAAGTGATCAGGAACAGTCAGCATGGATTCACCAAGGGAAGGTCATGCCTGACTAATCTAATCACCTTCTATGATGAGATTACTGGTTCTGTGGATGAAGGGAAAGCAGTGGATGTATTGTTTCTTGACTTTAGCAAAGCTTTTGACACGGTCTCCGACAGTATTCTTGTCAGCAAGTTAAAGAAGTATGGGCTGGATGAATGCACTATAAGGTGGGTAGAAAGTTGGCTAGATTGTCGGGCTCAACGGGTAGTGATCAATGGCTCCGTGTCTAGTTGGCAGCCGGTGTAAAGTGGAGTGCCCCAGGGGTCGGTCCTGGGGCCAGTTTTGTTCAATATCTTCATAAATGATCTGGAGGATGGTGTGGATTGCACTCTCAGCAAATTTGCGGATGATACTAAACTGGGAGGAGTGGTAGATACGCTGGAGGGCAGGGGTAGGATACAGAGGGACCTAGACAAATTGGAGGATTGGGCCAAAAGAAATCTGATGAGGTTCAATAAGGATAAGTGCAGGGTCCTGCACTTAGGACGGAAGAACCCAATGCACAGCTACAGACTAGGGACCGAATGGCTAGGCAGCAGTTTTGCGGAAAAGGACCTAGGGGTGACATTGGACGAGAAGCTGGATATGAGTCAGCAGTGTGCCCTTGTTGCCAAGAAGGCCAATGGCATTTTGGGATGTATAAGTAGGGGCATAGCCAGCAGATCGAGGGACGTGATCGTCCCCCTCTATTCGACATTGATGAGGCCTCATCTGGAGTACTTTGTCCAGTTTTGGGCCCCACACTACAAGAAAGATGTGGATAAATTGGAGAGAGTCCAGCGAAGGGCAACAAAAATGATTAGGGGTCTGGAACACATGACTTATGAGGAGAGGCTGAGGGAACTGGGATTGTTTAGTCTGCAAAAGAGAAGAATGAGGGGAGATTTGATAGCTGCTTTTTTAGTTATTGCTTATGAAATGTGATGGCTATAAATACCAAAAATGTCCACATTCTGAACAACCTATATTCTCCAAAGCCTTTCCCATGGGAAGAAAACAGCACTGCATACCCATAATTACCATAAAAAGATAAGAGGTTCATTAAAGTAATCACTGATTCCGGAAAAGTGATGAATCCGTTAATAGGATAAAACAAGGAACCTAATTTGTTGCTATTGTTATTTTAGAACAGTGGCTTATATCCTTGTCCTATTATTAGAAAGCTTCTATAGCTCTGTTTATAACAAGCATCTAAATGAGACAAAACACCCAGATAATTTAAGGAGTGGAAAATAATGGTTTGTTTATTTTACTTCTACACTTGTTAGTGATGGTAATTATTTCTTACTGCTCCACAGCTTTATTTTGGTTACAGTATTCAACCTGCTTTAGTATCATTCCTTATTCAAATGAGATATTCTTCCAGAAGAAAAAATAAATCACCCCCAAAAACTTCTATTTTGTCCGCTCAGATTAAGCTTGGTTTTATGGAGGATAAAAAAGGAAGAGAAGATACTCAATGAAAAGGAGCAAAAGATACAGCATGAGCCATCTGGTCAGACAAATTTTACACCAGGGTAACTCCACTGTCTTCAATGGATTTACTGCTCATCTATACCAGTATGAAAGCACAGTTGGGTTTATTAAATTTTTTTTAAAAAAGGCTTTCCCAGTATTCATTTTGGAAAGTTAAAGCTATACAGTACTCCTAAAAAGAAAATCAAAATATATAAAAAAGAATCTCTTACAAATCGTACATCGCATTACTACAAAATACTCTCCCTCCTCCCCCAGTTATTATATGTTTGATGAATGTGTTGGTTATTCCATAATTCAGTCCTTGTTTCAGTTAAGTGAAGGTGTTAACGCTTCTCTCTCTCAGTGCTTTTGATCAATTAGTTATTTTAGGCCAGGTCTATACTAAAAAGCTAGATCGACCCAGCTATGTCACATAAGAGTGAGAAAAATCCACACCCCTGAGCTACATAGTTAAGCCTTCCTAACTCCTGGTGTAGACAGCGCTAGCTTTTCCCCGCCACCAGCCTTGAACACCCACCTCCATCATCGACCACTTGACCGTCCCACTCACCGCTGGTGGGCGGGTGGCTGGTGAGCAGGGATCCAGCCAGCAGCAGGACCCGCCAGTACTGATGGTGGGGGAGACAGAAAATACCGGACAATTTGCCCATTTTTAAGAAAAATTCAGGACAGTTGCAGGAGGGCTTAAATACAGGACTGTCCTGTTAAAAATGGGATGTCCGGTAACCCTACACATAGGCTTCATCTTTAATTAGATCTGGCCCACCCTCCTGGTGCATGAATTGGTCTCTCAGACCCACATTCACCCAGACAGCTAATAAACATCTAATCAAAAATGACTTCAGTATAATTTGGATAAAGTAAATGACTATGGGCCCCCACACGAGTAGTTCCATTGGCTGGAATGAGGCTATTCATGTGAGTAAAGGTTTACAGGAGCATGCCTTATCTTATATGTTACTATTGTCCATCCTAGAAATTACCAAGTATAAGAACTGATGAAACCAAAAGAGCCTAAATGGAGTATTTGAACCAGATGATCTCAGACCCCAAGTAACAAAACCTTTCCTTTTAGGTACTTAGTGTTTTAATAGTTGTTACGTTTCCTGGTAATAAAATCCGTGAGAAAACTGCAAATAAAATTGCTTCTAATTTTGTCTTTTTTTCATTTATCATACATAGATTTTTTTTCATTCCTGTGTTCCTAATGTAACTTGAAATTAGTGGAGCTTATTTTATGTATCCATATCCTTGATCCACATGCACAATTTAGGATTAGAGTTAATTATGTGCTGTTGCAAAAGATCACAAAATGTGGACTATATCCTATAAAAAGTTAATTTTTATTTAAAAATTTAGAGGAAAAAATTGATCCAAATTATATTTCTCTAGAAATTATAATAATTTTAAGTCAGATTTCAGACTGTCAACTTCATACTGTTTCTTAAAGTTCCAGTCAGTATAACTGTGTGTGTGTACAGTGCCTACTGGTCTCTGAGTGGGGACTCTAAGTACTAAGGCAAATAATAAACACCAATATTTTTATCTGGCTACTAAATATAAAAAGTACTATTTCAAGACAAGAGGAAATGAAGACAAAAAGTTTAGAAAAAAGTCAACATGCCCTACACAGTACCATCCTTATTGTATTACATCATAATTAAAAACCAGATGATTCCCTGCACAAGAAAACCTTGTAGGCCTTACACCCCACCATGCCTCATCGGGGTCATGTTTTAGGACTGAGGCTCTCCTGTGTTCCTATTGGCCCCAACCCCTTCCCACCCAGAAGTGTGTGTTTCATGCAGTAGAGAAGGGATAGTGAGTAGGAAAAGGCTGACTGATGTATTTTGCCAGGCTGTGGCCTGAGGCAACACTTAGAAAAGGCAGCATTCAGCAGTCAGAAGAGAGAAAAAGGATTAAAACTTTTCAGATTCATTCTGACTTAATTTTGTTGGGTGTTTCACTGTGGCTGTCTGATTGCTTGGATATTGTAACTAGGGCTGGTTAGAAAACAAGAATTGTTTCATGAAAAATGTCAAGGTTTAAACATTCGGTTTCATTCCGCATTGGAGAGGGAAGGAGGGAGACACCCACCTCTGAATACCCAATAGCTCGGTGGTTGGAGCATTTACCTGGGAAGGAGGGAGGGAGACACTGACCAACATCATTCCAAAACAGCCAACTGCCTTGTCATTAGGGCACTCACCTGGGATGGGGGAGACTGAGGTTCAAGTCCCTGCTCTTCCTGATTTGGAGCAGGGACTTGACCCTGGGTTTGCCTCATCCCAGCTGAATGCCCCAACTACCAGACTATTGGCTAATGGGAGTTATCCCTTAGGGTATGTCTACACTACGAAATTAAGTCGAATTTATAGAAGTCGGTTTTTTAGAAATCGGTTTTATATATTCGAGTGTGTGTGTCCCCACAGAAAATGCTCTAAAGTGCATTAAGTGCATTAACTCGGCGGAGCGCTTCCACAGTACCGAGGCAAGCGTCGACTTCCGGAGCGTTGCACTGTGGGTAGCTATCCCACAGTTCCCGCAGTCTCCGCTGCCCATTGGAATTCTGGGTTGAGATCCCAATGCCTGATGGGGCTAAAACATTGTCGCGGGTGGTTCTGGGTACATATCGTCAGCCCCCCGTTCCCTCCCTCCCCCCCCCCCCCCGTGAAAGCAAGGGCAGACAATCATTTCGCACCTTTTTTCCTGAGTTACCTGTGCAGACGCCATACCACTGCAAGCATGGAGCCCGCTCAGCTCACTTTGACAATTAGGAGCACATTAACCACCACACGCATTATTCAGCAGTATATGCAGCACCAGAACATGGCAACGTGATACCGGGCGAGGAGACGACGTCAGCGCAGTCCCGTGAGTGATCAGGACATGGACACAGATTTCTCTGAAAGCATGGGCCCTGCCAATGCATGCATCATGGTGCTAATGGGGCAGGTTCATGCTGTGGAACGCCGATTCTGGGCTCGGGAAACAAGCACAGACTGGTGGGACCGCATAGTGTTGCAGGTCTGGGACGATTCCCAGTGGCTGCGAAACTTTCGCATGCGTAAGGGCACTTTCATGGAACTTTGTGACTTGCTTTCCCCTGCCCTGAAGCGCATGAATACCAAGATGAGAGCAGCCCTCACAGTTGAGAAGCGAGTGGCGATAGCCCTGTGGAAGCTTGCAACACCAGACAGCTACCGGTCAGTTGGGAATCAATTTGGAGTGGGCAAATCTACTGTGGGGGCTGCTGTGATGCAAGTAGCCCACGCAATCAAAGATCTGCTGATATCAAGGGTAGTGACCCTGGGAAATGTGCAGGTCATAGTGGATGGCTTTGCTGCAATGGGATTCCCTAACTGTGGTGGGGCTATAGACGGAACCCATATCCCTATATTGGCACCGGAGCACCAAGCCGCCGAGTACATAAACCGCAAGGGGTACTTTTCGATAGTGCTGCAAGCTCTGGTGGATCACAAGGGACGTTTCACCAACATCAACGTGGGATGGCCGGGAAAGGTGCATGATGCTCGCATCTTCAGGAACTCTGGTCTGTTTCAAAAGCTGCAGGAAGGGACTTTATTCCCAGACCAGAAAATAACTGTTGGGGATGTTGAAATGCCTATATGTATCCTTGGGGACCCAGCCTACCCCTTAATGCCATGGCTCATGAAGCCATACACAGGCAGCCTGGACAGTGGTCAGGAGCTGTTCAACTACAGGCTGAGCAAGTGCAGAATGGTGGTAGAATGTGCATTTGGACGTTTAAAGGCGCGCTGGCGCAGTTTACTGACTCGCTTAGACCTCAGCGAAACCAATATTCCCACTGTTATTACTGCTTGCTGTGTGCTCCACAATATCTGTGAGAGTAAGGGGGAGACGTTTATGGCGGGGTGGGAGGTTGAGGCAAATCGCCTGGCTGCTGGTTACGCGCAGCCAGACACCAGGGCGGTTAGAAGAGCACAGGAGGGCGCGGTACGCATCAGAGAAGCTTTGAAAACCAGTTTCATGACTGGCCAGGCTACGGTGTGAAAGTTCTGTTTGTTTCTCCTTGATGAACCCCCCCGCCCCTTGGTTCACTCTACTTCCCTGTAAGCTAACCACCCTCCCCTCCTCCCTTTAATCATTGCTTGCAGAGGCAATAAAGTCATTTCTGCTTCACAGTCATGCATTCGTTATTCATTCATCACACAAATAAGGGGATGACTACCAAGGTATCCCAGGAGGGGTGGTGGAGGAGGGAAGGAAAATGCCACACAGCACTTTAAGCACAGCACTTTAAAAGTTTACAACTTTAAAATTTATTGAATGACAGCCTTCTTTTTTTTGGGCAATCCTCTGTGGTGGAGTGGCTGGTTGGCCGGAGGCCCCCCCACCGCGTTCTTGGGTGTCTGGGTGTGGAGGCTATGGAACTTGGGGAGGAGGGCGGTTGGTTACAGAGGGGCTGCAGTGGCAGTCTGTGCTCCAGCTGCCTTTGCTGCAGCTCAACCATACACTGGAGCATACTGGTTTGGTCCTGCAGCAGCCTCAGCATTGAATCCTGCCTCCTCTCATCACGCTGCCGCCACCTTTGAGCTTCAGCCCTGTCTTCAGCCCGCCACTTACTCTCTTCAGCCCGCCACTTACTCTCTTCAGCCCGCCACCTCTCCTCCCGGTCATTTTGTGCTTTCCTGCACTCTGACATTATTTGCCTCCACGCATTCGTCTGTGCTCTGTCAGTGTGGGAGGACAGCATGAGCTCGGAGAACATTTCATCGCGAGTGCGTTTTTTTTTCTTTCTAAGCTTCACTAGCCTCTGGGAAGGAGAAGATCCTGTGATCATTGAAACACATGCAGCTGGTGGAGAAAAAAAAAGGGACAGCGGTATTTAAAAAGACACATTTTATAAAACAGTCGCTACACTCTTTCAGGGTAAACCTTGCTGTTAACATTACATACATAGCACATGTGCTTTCGTTACAAGGTCGCATTTTGCCTCCTCCCACCGCGTGAACGGATTTTGGTTGAATGCCAGCAAACATACACTGCAATGCTTTGTTCTACAGTGATTCCCGAGTACGTGTTACTGGCCTGGAGTGGTAAAGTGTCCTACAATGAAGGACGAAATAAGGCTGCCCTCCCCAGAAACCTTTTGCAAAGGCAGAACCGCAAATGCCAGGGCAAAGTAATCCTTTCACATGCTTGCTTTTAAACCATGTATAGCATTTTAAAAGGTACACTCACCAGAGGTCCCTTCTCCGCCTGCTGAGTCCAGGAGGCAGCCTTGGGTGGGTTCGGGGGGTACTGGCTCCAGGTCTAGGGTGAGAAACAGTTCCTGGCTGTTGGGAAAACTGGTTTCTCCGCTTGCTTGCTGTGAGCTATCTACAACCTCCTCATCATCATCTTCTTCGTCCCCAAAACCTACTTCCGTATTGCCTCCATCTCCATTGAAGGAGTCAAACAACACGGCTGGGGTAGTGGTGGCTGAACCCCCTAAAATGGCATGCAGCTCATCATAGAAGCGGCATGTTTGGGGCTCTGACCCAGAGCGGCTGTTCGCCTCTCTGGTTTTCTGGTAGGCTTGCCTCAGCTCCTTCAGTTTCACGCGGCACTGCTTCGGGTCCCTGTTATGGCCTCTGTCCTTCATGCCCTGGGAGATTTTCAGAAAGGTTTTGGCATTTCGAAAACTGGAACGGAGTTCTGATAGCACGGATTCCTCTCTCCAAACAGCGATCAGATCCCGTACCTCCCGTTCGGTCCATGCTGGAGCTCTTTTGCGATTCTGGGACTCCATCATGGTCACCTGTGCTGATGAGCTCTGCATGGTCACCTGCAGCTTGCCACGCTGGCCAAACAGGAAATGAGATTCAAAAGTTCGCGGTTCTTTTCCTGTCTACCTGGCCAGTGCATCTGAGTTGAGAGTGCTGTCCAGAGCGGTCATAATGGAGCACTCTGGGATAGCTCCCGGAGGCCAATACCATCGAATTGTGTCCACAGTACCCCAAATTCGAGCCGGCAACGTCGATTTAAGCGCTAATCCATTTGTCAGGGGTGGAGTAAGGAAATCGATTTTAAGAGCCCTTTAAGTCGAAATAAAGGGCTTCATTGTGTGGACGGGTGCAGGTTTAAATCGATTTAACGCTGCTAAATTCGACCTAAAGTCCTAGTGTAGACCAGGGCTTACTCTCTCTGCTTGTGACCAGAAATTCCATCTCTTGGGCCATCTCTTGTAAATAGCTAACAAAGTCATGTTAGATAGACCAGAATGTCTGAAATGTAAGTCTGCATGGTCAGAGAATTAGAAGTAAATACTAATTACATTTGTGTTTGCCTATCTATTAGAAGCTTCACAATGTGATCTCATTAGCTGGTAAGATGATAAATTTCTTTTCCTGTCTGTTACTATGTTCTATTGATTCAGAGATCAAAAGGGAATATTAGCAATTTGATGAAATGTGTGGTGTAATAATATCAGTCTTTATTTCTCTTTGAAGTTTGTAGTAAATTACTTGTGAACCTTTGAATGGTAAATTGCCTTATGCTAATCAATTCAACTAATTACCTGCGTATACATAGGAAATAAGAATGGACTTCAAAGCATTAATGTATATTGCCTACTCTTCACCCAAGAAATGCCCACTGTGTTATCTGTGTCAAACGGCTATTGTAGCCTGGCAGACATCTATAAAAGAACTCTAGGGCCTGATCCTGTCATCTCTGATCTGCTTAAGCTTGGTAAGGGGAAGTTTAAATTGCAAGACTGAGGACTCTAGCTCCATTTTAGATTACCCTGCAATTTCTCACGGATGAATTTAAACAGATTCTGAACATGGAATGCCTATTGGACTATAACCTATGGAACTGATTCTGGAAGAACTTTTTGCAACTCAGCACTCACCATCTCTGCTATGAAAGTGACCTAAGAACTTTATTCACATCTGTATGTATAATGATCTTTTAACCATAGTACTCTCTTTCTTTTCTTTTTTTAATAAATCTTAGATTTATTAAATCTTATCTTTATAAATAAGAATTGGCTGTAAGCATATATTTGGGTAAGATTTGAAATATTCATTGACCTGGTGGGTAATGTGTCCGATCTCTTGTGATTGGTAGAACTTTATGTATGGTGAATAAGATTTTAAGTAATCCTCACCATATCGGAGTTGGCTGTCTGGGTGGGAGCCCAGGGCTGGATTGCTTTAAGAGAGCTGTATTTTTAGCTTCTGGATAACCAGTAAGGTTTTGTAGCTGGCTAGGCTAATCTAATTATTAGAATAAACCACCAGTTTTGGGCATTGTCTTCTCCATTCTTTGCAGTTTGCCCGGATTGAGCAATCTCAGTGTGGTCCTTCCAATAACTATGTCACACATACATACATTTAAAAAATCAAAGGGAGGAAAAAATTCTAAGGTCAGTAATATAAACCAAATTGCAGTTGCATGGAGCCACATTCAAGTGGAGTTCTACACTGAAAAGTGACTGTAAAAATGCATCATGGTATTCAAAAGATATGCTCCCTGTGTATATTCAGAGTGATAACTGCTTGCTTTAGTGACCAAAACCAAAAAAACCTCACATTTTCAATTGGTCAATGAGATAAAATTAGATAAAACCTTAAACAAGTGTAAGGCCTTTTCTACATATTATTCTGGTATAGTTATTTCTGTTTCATTCAGAATAAGGTAGGGTGTGAATTTAAAGCAGATTAACTATTCCTGATTAACTCCATATGAGAATGCTTTTATTCCGGAATAAGAGTACCTTATTCTTAATTAAGACATGGAGTTAATCAGGAATAGTTAATCTGCTTTAAATTCACACCTAATCTGATTCTGGATTAATTTTCAAGTATAGTCAAACTCTAACATAGCTACAAAACGTGGAACCCATTCCAAACATAGCACTATGATTCCAGGACATACAATTAAATAAATCATTAGTGAAAGAATGATACATACAGTATTTTAATGAATATTGCCACCATGACATTTTTACATTGGCTCTATATTTCTAGTAAATTTACTCTTGGAATGGTTAAGGTCAATTATCAAATTGCATACAGTACGGAAGACTGGGCTAAAGGGAAGTTAACAGACTTTTCCAGTAGCTGTACTGGCCGCGAATGCCAGGGCAAATTAATCATTAAACATGCTTGCTTTTAAATGATGTATAATATTTACAAAGGTACACTCACCAGAGGTCCCTTCTCTGCCTTCTCTGCCTTCAGGGTCTGGGAGCCCCCCTTGGGTGGGTTTGGGGGGTACTGGCTACAGGTTCAGGGTGCGAAACAGATCCTGGCTGTTGGGGAAACTGGTTTCTCTACTTCCTTGCTGTGAGCTATCATCTTCCTCACCTCCCAAACCTGCTTCTGTGTTGCCTGCCACTCCTTGGATGGAGTCAAAGCACAGGGTTGGGGTAGTGGTGGCTGCACCCCCTAGAATGGCATGCAGCTCATCATAGAAGTGGCACGTCTGGGGCTCTGAACTGGAGCCGCCATTTGCCTCTCTGGTTTTTTGGTAGGCTTGCCTGAGATCCTTAATTTTCACATGGCACTGCTGCGGGTCCCTCTTATAGCCTCTGTCCTTCATGCCATTGGAGATTTTTTCAAATATTTTGGCATTTCGTCTTTTCGAATGGAGTTCTGCCGGCACGGATGCTTCTCCCCATACAGCGATCAGATCACATACCTCCTGTTCGGTCCATGCTGGAGCTCTTTGGCGATTCTGGGACTGCATGGTCTCCTGTGATGATGAGCTCTGCATGGTGACCTGTGCAGGTGAGCTCGCCTCGCTGGCCAAACAGGAAACGAAATTCAAAAGTTCGCGGGCCTTTTCCTGTATACCTGGCCAGTGCATCTGAGTTGAGAGCGCTGTCCAGAGTGGTCACAAGTGAGCAGTCTGGGATAGCTCCCGGAGGCCAATACCGTCGAATTGCGTCCACAGTACCCCAAATTCGACCCGGCAAGGCCGATTTCAGCGCTAATCCCCTCGTTGGGGGTGGAGTAAAAAAATCGATTTTAAGAGCCCTTTAAGTAAAAAAAAAAAGGGGGGGGGCTTCATTGTGTGGACGGGTGCAGGATTAAATCAAGATAACATTGCTAAATTCGACCTAAACTCGTAGTGTAGACCAGGCCTCAGAAAAATCAAATTAATTTTCATACCTATGCTATAAACTGAACCGTACCATTTAAGTGAAGCAAAAACAGGTGAGCTACACTGCAGTCTGTGGAAGACATTGGAGCAATTTGTACACAGCAACATCTCCATAGTCAAAATACACACTGTATCCTGATTACTGCTCAACTATACCTCTAGAAGAGAAAATCCTGCTGTCTTTAGTAAACTATTATTTGATATCTGCTGTGGTATAAATATGCCACATTGATTGACATGGCATTTATACCATAGCAGATATCAAATAATAGTTTAACATGGCATGCATGCTACTGATGGTTTACATCACAGTCATCTTGACTACATGATGGTGCAAAACCAATTTCATTCTGGGATCAACAGAGCTAAAACAAGGAGCTTCCCTGGTGCTGATATTGGAAGTGATCACGACCTTATGATGCTAAATTTTTGGCTGTGGCTAAGGAAAATCGTTAGGCCAAAGTTCACCAGAATTAAGTTTGACTTAGAAAGACTTAGAGACCGAAGCATTGCAGAGTCATTCCAAGCAAAGATCAGTGGAAAATTTGCTCTGCTGCTTGCTCTAGAAACAATGACCAACAATTTCAACACTGTAATGAATGGGGCAGCAATGGACATTCTTTGGAAACACCGTAAGAAGACAAAACCTTGGGTCACAAATGAAACATTACAGATGTGTGATATCAGAAGAGAACTCAAGAGAGACAAGAACAGCACAGCCCTGAGGGAGCTGATAAATACAGAGCGATTGACAAAAAGATCAAGAAAGGAATGAAGGTGGCTAAGGAGATATGGATCAAAAAACAATGCTCTAAAATTGAAGAGTGTATCAATAATAAAAATAGCAAACGAGCCTTCCAGATTGTAAAAGATCTGATGAAGGAAAGATGGACCAAATTTAATGCAAGTCAAAAAAAAGAGAAGGGAACAGTCTTACAGAAGAAAAAGACATCATAAATAGGTGGACAAATTACTGCTTTGATCTGTACAATCACTAGACAAATGGAGATCCTAGTGTCCTAGACAGCCCAGATTCAACAGAGGAGGATGAGGAGGGTGTGTGAAGAAGTGGAGAGAGCAATGAAATCACTCAAGAACAGAAAGGCTACAGGTATTGACAACATACCAGCTGAGCTAATGAAATTCAGAGGAGAAATAGTAATAGATGTACTCACAAGATCCGCAGTAAGATCTGGCAGACCGGTGAGTGGCCCTCATGTGGACACAATCATTAATCATCACTCTGCCAAAGAAAGGAAACCTGCAATTGTGTCAAAATTACCGGACCATAAGTTTAATTAGCCATCTGAGCAAAGTGACATTGAAAGCCATATTGAACAGATTGAAGCCACAAGTGAAGAATATCATTGCTGAAGAACAGGCTGGCTTTTGTGCTGGAAGAAGTACTTCAGAACAGATTTTCAATCTTCGTGTTCTATGTGAGGAGTACTTACAACACCAGCAGGACATCTACCACAGTTTTGTTGACTTCAAGAAGGCGTTTGACAGAGTATGGCATGAAGCTCTCTGGGCAGCTATGAAGAAGTACAATGTCAGTTGTAAGCTTATTCTTAGCATTAAACAACTGTATGCCAAGGCCAGCAGTGCAGTTCTCGTCAATGGCACAACAGGAGAGCGGTTTCGTATCACTATTGGAGTCCGGCAAGGCTACTTTCTTTTACTCACACAGTTCAACATCTACTTGGAGTGCATAATGACTGATGCCCCAGAATATCACACATGCACAGTCAGCATTGAGGCATGAACAATCTCAAATCTTCAGTTTACTGAAGACATTGATGGCCTGGCAGATAGCAAAGATGAACTTGCCAATCTTGTGAAACGATTGGATGAAACCTCTGCAAAATATGGTATGGAAATCAGTGCAGAGAAAACCAAGCTGATGACAAATAAATGTGATGGGATCAGCTCACGTATCACTGTCAGTGGACAAGAGCTGGAGACAGTGAAACAGTTCAGGTATTTGGGGGCAATCATCATGGATGAAAGATCAAAGGCAGGAATTCTGGCAAGAACTGCGCAAACAGCAGCAACAGTGGCAAAGCTAAAGCCAGTTTGGAGGAACAAGAACATCTCCCTGAATCCATACTGAAACTGCTGCACGTACTGTGCATTCTTCTGTATGCCTGTGAGACATGGGCCCTTACAGCAGAACTTGAATGGAAAATACCGGCAGTAGAGATGAGATACTTCCATAAAATCCTGGGCATCTCCTAATTTGACCACATCACTAATGAAGAAGTCCACAACTTCATCACCCAACATGCTGAGTCATATGAAGACCTCCTGATGACCGTGAAGAAGCGCAAGCTGAAGTGGTATGGCCATGTAACAAGATCATCTGACCTATCCAAGATCATCTTCCAAGGGACAGTACGGGGAAAAGAAGAAGAGATTGATTGGCAACGTAAGAGTGGACAGGAATGGACATTGCGGAGACTCAAGCACTGACACCCAATCATCAGGGGTGGAGACAGTTGGTTGATTGCTCATCAGTGATGGTGCCTCAACGACCAATGTCGTTATGGGAGTGATGATGGTATAAATGAAGACGATGCTATCAAAAACTACACTTTAAGAACCATGCAAAGTGAATCTCTGAGCAGATTTTTATCTGAATAATCAATTGTAATATAATTAGAATCCAGACATTATAATAAATGCTTCTGTTTGTCTCTCTGGTCACTCGATTACAGACCTAAAAGTCGCAATTCTTCAACAAAAAAACTTCAAAAACAGACTGCAACAAGAGACTGCTGAATTGGAATTCATTTGCAACTGGACACCATTACATTAGGCTTGAATAAAGACTGGGAATGGATGTGTCATTACACAAAGGAAAACTATTTCCCCATGTTTATTCCCCACCCCCCTATTGTTCCTCACACGTTTTGTCAACTGCTGGAAATGGCCCACCTTGATGATCACTAAAAAGGATAGGATTGGGTCTCCTTTTGACAATTTTTCCTACGGATAATCCTCTGACACGTACTAGATATGTATTAAAAAAAGCTTCCTCAGTATGGTCATTTAGTGAAGTTGCTTATCTACATTCACATGTAGTTGAGCCAATGCCGTTTGTTTCACTGTATTCTGTAGTCTTATTTTATTTAAAATGAATCTAGTGATGTATTACCCCACCCTTGGTTTGGCTCTAGTTGCTATAGTTTCAAGTTCAACAGAGTAAAATTGCCTCTGGTGCTTTTCTCAAATTTGGAGGCTCTCGGAACACACGAAGGCCCAGGATAATGACCACAGACACAATCACAAAGACAAAGTCTTGTCTGTACTACAAGTTTTCTTAAAGCAATAAGTAAAGTTACAATTATCCATGGATATAGATATCCTACATAAGCCTATGCATTAATTATAACTGTAGTCATACTCACATCCTCAAAGATATTCTAGGGCCCAATGGACCTCTCACCAACTGATCATCAGTAGAGGGGATAGCTCCTGCTGGGGTTTTTCCCATGAGTATTCTCACTTTTACCCAACCAGGGAACCCTTTATATATTGTAATTCTAACTACACCTAACGCCTTATGTGTATGCATGAAGGTGTCAGCCCTTTTTTCCTTATCTGGACTTCCACACCATGAATATTGGGGTGCCCATTTTTCTTAGGTTGTTTATAGTTCCTCTTATTCTCATTTGTGTCTACGCACAGTATATACCATGTGGTCAACACAGACATTCAAAGATGTTACAATCAGATGTCTTGTGGTCTTAGACAACATGTTACAGTCGATTGCAATCACCTGTTGGCATATCTTTACAGTAATCATGAAACCTTTGGGACATAGGCTTATTCCTAGGTCACCAACGCATGTCAAGCATTTGTAAGCCTACAGCCTAATATGGCTAAGCTAAAATCTTACAGGTCTCAGCCTTGCATTTCAGCCACGCTTTACTTATCGACCTAATACACACTCATCACTCCAAAATACTTATCAGTGCTATACTTCTATAATCATACAATCTATTTAGGACACATTGACTATATATGAAATAGCATATAATTTGCCATAACATCACATAATACAATGATCAGTGGATGATAAAATGAACTAATTGGCTAGAGTTCCGTTTAATAGGGGGAAAGGATAAAGAGGCAAAGAAGTTGGAGAACATTCTTTTCTTCCTGTGAACGTGATCTTGCATGTTATTTGTGTTACAATAGCACCAAACATTATCATTTACACTTTGCAAAATGAACTGTAAACTGTAAAAATGTAAACGGGTAGGGTTTTACACACACTAATTGACCGCCTAGGGTGCAAGGCCTTGAGAAAATTGGGCCCAGTGTAATTTTTCCTTTGCTTGGAGCTACTCTTGGGCTCTGACTCTGTGAATCCTCACAAGCTAAGCAGGGTGAGATGGCATCAATACATGATGGACACCATGGGTAGCAAGTGCACAGACGTGAAGTAGAATAGGAGAGATATATGGCCCAAATAGCTAGGAAATGCTAACGCACTGAAATGTTTTACTAAATATTTCATGTCAGCCAGAATCAGTCACAGCTGTAACTTTAATTGAAATCTGTGTATAAACACTTTATAGTGTTATAGCTCAGAGAAAACCTAAGAGCATTATCAAGCCACCAGGAAACTCTCTTGAAATACAATCTGCAAGTATTTTCTCCAAAAGTTTATTTTGCTCCTAACAAACTAGAATTTATTGTGGAAAAAAATTACAAGGGTTATTGATCCTCATGCATCAGCCCATAAGACAGCGTGAGTTGGAGGAAATGTGTGTGCAGTGCACTAATAAGTGATTTATGGGTGTTTTATTCAGTCCTTTGAAGTCGTAACATTGTATACTGACCTGGATGTGGCCCATCAGTTTATTCCGGAATGCAGTTTCTGAGTTAGTAAAACAATGACATCCCTATACATAGCATCCCTCACAGATGTCTGTTAATCATTTTTTGTCATATGAAGCTAACAGAGAATTAAAAAGCCAAGGAAAACACTTCCCAGAGCACTGATTTATGGTGTGCTATATAACTCACCAATATATATGTGTATATATACACACACACACACACACGTGGCCGTAGAACTACTGATAAAAATCAGAACATTTAGGCAACAAAAACACACATAGATTGAGATGCACCCAAACCAGGGATATAGCCAATATTCCCTCACTTTTAGAGTTTTTTGGATTTGGTGCCATGTAAATGCGTATGGCCATATGTAGTGCATCCAGGACCTGCTAGTGGGCAGCGGGAAGCAGCTTCAGGAAGAAATGCCTGTGTAACTCCTTGGAGTAGCCACAGAGCCTTCAGTGTCACCCCTCTTACCCATCAAGGTGTGGTAACAGCAGCTTCATCTTCTTCCCTTCAGATCCACCTCCTTGACAGCCTTTGAGCTACGGAAAAAGGGACTTCTCATTGCACACAGGAATGACTCTTTCCTGTGCGTGTACCAAGAGCCTTGGGGCCTCATTTCTTGCCTTGCCCAGACCTCATGGTGTCAATCTTCAGGCCAGTCATGGCCCATTTGAGAGTGGGGTGGGCCAAAGATTTCAGCTGGGAAGGTTTATAGATCTGGTTGAAACCACATGATCTTTAAACTACAGGGTTTTTTCAGCCTATGCACGAGGATGCCCTCCCTACTCTAGTCCAGCATGACACCACACTCTCCTCATTTTAAATCAATCACTCCCGAAAACTCATCTCTTCCAGGATGCCCAGAATAAGTGAATCATTAACAGAAAGAATGAGGAGTACTTGTGGCACCTTAGAGACTAACACATTTATTTGGGCATAAGCTTTCATGGGCTAAAATCCACTTCATCAGATGCATGCAGTGGAAAATACAGTAGGCATGCATCTGATGAAGTGGGTTTTAGCCCACAAAAGCTTATGCCCAAATAAATGTGTTAGTCTCTAAGGTGCCACAAGTACTTCTCATTCTTTTTGCTGATGCAGACTAACACGACTACCACTCTGAAACCTGAATCGTTAACATTCACTGTCTTATCTGAATGCTCTATACTGAGAAAGGTAACATTTTTTCCTAAAAAACAAACCCTTAACTGAAGCACTATGCTATTTCACTCAGCCTTCTTCACCCTATCCCTCCACTACTGTTTGTAACTCATGTCTTCTATCTAAAATGTAGGCCTCAATCTTGCACAGACTTATGCATGGGTGTAGCTTTACGCATGTGAATAACCCATTGAGGTCAACAGGGCTACTCATGTGCAGCATTACCACTCGTGAGTGTTCAAACATCATGAGTCAGGCTTACTCAAAATCATGCAATTAGCTTAAATTTTTTAAAAAGCAATATTTTTGGTTCCTTTTATTTGCCTTTGGGGGCAGAAAGCTTGCTCAGATACTGTACCTCAGGATAGAATGGAATTACATTTTGTACCTGACTTGATTAGCTTACCTTAATTATTGAGGCCCAGATCTTAGTCATTTCAAGTATGGTATGACATGGATTTCCTCATCTGCAGATTTCTGTTGTTCAATTGTTAGGGCAGAGGACAGCTGAATTCCATTCCCAGCTCTGTCACTGATACTGTCTAGATTAGAAAGAAAAATTGAGGTTAAATTTGGGTTAGCTAACCCCAGGCTTTTCTCCAACACAGTTCAGATTATGTTCTGTGACAAAGTTCATCCTCTGCCTTGGTGGGTCCTGCGCTTATTGACGGATTTTGCTCGCCTCAGAGATTCACTGGAGCCCTCAGTTTGGCTACTTTCGTGGCTCAAATCTGTCATTCACTCAGATAACCTCATCACTGGCCAGCATGGGGAAAAAAGGGTAAGTACAGTCCCCGCAGTTTCTGCTGATCCACCATGTTGGTCGGGGACCAACTCAGAGACCTTCCCCTCTAATGGAACCTCCTGTGTTGGGTCTGGAGTTGGAGGTTTGGGGGGAACCCAGGCCCGCCCTCTACCCCAGGTTCCAGCCCAGGGCCCTGTGGACTGCAGCTGTCTAGAGTGTCTTCTGGAAAAGCTATGCGACAGCTACAATTCCCTGGGCTACTTCCCCATGGCCTCCTCCTAATACCTTCTTTGTCCTCACCACAGGACTTTCCTCCTGATTTCTGTTAACGCTTGTACTCCTCAGTCCTCCAGCAGCACGTCCTCTCACTCCCAGCTCCTTACGTGCACACCTCACTAACGGGAGTGACAGCCTTTTTAAACCAGGTGTCCTGATTAGCCTTAATTAATTCGAGTAGCTTTCCAATTGGCTACAGGTGTTCTAATTAGCTGGCCTGCCTTAATTAGTTCTAGAAAGTTTCCGAGTGTTCTGGAATAGTCCCTGTTATTTTACCCAGGGAAAAGGGACCTGCTTAACCTGGAACTAATGTATCTACCTTCGACCACTCTCTTGTAGCCATCTGGCCTGACCCTATCGCAGTTCACATATTAAGGAAAGGTTATGGTTAGGCTAAGGTTAGCTAATACCTATCAGCTAACCAGGATGTAACCTTGACCTGCTTTCCTAACCTAGACTAACCTTAAGTGACACTGGGAAAATCAACCTCTCTGAGCCACAGTTTCTTCATTTATAAAATGGGTGTTGTAATACTTAGCTTCTTCTTAGGAGCATTGTGAGTCTTAACATTTCTAAAGTTTTTTTAAACCCTTGTGTGACAGGATCCCCTGGGTACAAACTGGACCTGGGGTATCTTAGCTCTCCAGCCTGGCCTGTCTCTCACTGTTTCTTGCCAATAAAAAACAACAAACCCCTCCAGGCACTGTTATCACTCAGTAGAACAGTATGTGGAGCCCCACTCCCAGCCAAATTGCATGAATGCTCCCTAAGCCACTCACGAATCACACAGAGAAAGGCACCAGCCAATTCCTCCCCCAGCCCCAGCTCCCCAGCCTTGCACCATCTTGCTCTGGTCAGAAGCCTGACCAGTGTAAGTTTATTATCCAGTCCACCCCCACCTCGATGTGGAGAGGACACACACTAACCTTTGTAAACTGAGCTGGGATTTCCCAAGCACTTCAACAAAACACACAGTTTTAGGTAAAATATAAAGCAGATCTATTAACTGCAGAAAGAAAGATTTTAAGTGATAAGTGGAAGGCACAGAAGGTCAAAGATAGTTACCAAAGTAAATAAAAGGTAAGCACACAATCTAAATCTTAAACATTATTACATTAGGCAGTATTTGGATCGAGCAGTTTTCTCACCCACACTGGATGTTGCAGGAAGGTTATAGTTCTTAATACACAGGCTTCCCCTATAAGCCTGGGACCAGTCTTCTCAGTTCAAGTCTTTGTCTTCTTAGTGTTCTTGTTGCTTTCAGAGTAGGTGGGGGAGGAGAAAGGCCAAAGCATATGCCACTGTCACCAATTTTATATCCTCAGTCTTCATGCCTAGAAAACACTGTCCTGGTGGGCTTTGCCGAGTCACAGAGTTGAGCAATTCCCCATTGTGAGGTCCTGGTGCAGCCCTCTTACAGTATTGCAAATCCCTTGTCTACAACTCCCCTGCTGATTAAGGGTCGCTTAACACCCTATTGGGAGTGGATCACCACCTAGCAGTAGAGACTCTCAAACTTGCAACATATTTCAGTAACAACAATACAGCAAATCTCATAACTTCATACACACGAACGATATACATACTTGGACAGAACAATGGGTTTCAGCAGATCATGACCTTTCATATGATATCTTACATGGGATTCTTTGTATGAAATATATCACAATTATATGACATTGTGACTATGGAGGTTCCAAGGGTCTGCTTTGAGGTACAGAGTGCCACACCTTGGATGAAGTGTAAAGTATTATTACTATTTTGCCTGAATCTCTCGTACACAAGAATAAAATGTGTAGTTTTAGAATCCAAGAATAAGATCTATTACACCATGGGAGATAACTTGGTTTTCTTCTACATTGGTAGAGCTCTACTATGCATTTCATGTGCTTCTTCTTGAGCCTTCACTAAGGTCCGAATCTACTAAACACTTAAACATGTCCTGAAGTTTAGTTCCAATGAGTAGCCCATGAAACTCAGTGAAACTACTTAAATGAGCGAAGATATGATTGTGCCTAAGTTTTGGGGGATGTGGCCTTTCTAAACTCTACATTTGAGTTCAACTTACAAAAAACAGGAGCTATGGCAAAACCAGCAAATGCTATCCTCAAATCAAGCTACATTGCTTTTTGAGAATGAAATGCAAATCCAACACGACATTTTGGGTAAAATTTTCAAAAAGCAACCAAGTGACCTAGGAGCCTAAGCCCCATTTTCAAAAGTGACTTCAGCACTTAGAAACCCAACTCTTATTGAAAGTCACTGGGACTTTGACTTTCAAGTCATTTTTGAAAATGCCACTTTAAAAATAAAATTAAAAACTACCACATTGTCTCCAGGATTCTTAAATTATTTAAATCCCTTATTGATTTCACTGGATTTTATTCAGTCTGGACAAGTATTTGGTGGTCTGCTCTGTCCCGATTATGTTTATCATGAGTTGTTTATTTTATTTACAATATGATTCAAGTAGGTACTGCTAATAAATATCAAATTGATAGACAAATCAAGAAAATTAAAAAGAAGTGAGATATGTTACAAGACTAAGGCAATGCCAAAGAACCTTAGGAAGACAAACCTTTGAGCTGGAGATATGATAATGGCTTGGACTAGCTCTACTAGAACTATTTCTCTGGCTATTTGGCCTGTTATTCTAATATTTTTAACATAGAGTTGATAGTAAGAGCCTTTTATAGGGGTATTTGTTTTTTGGGTTTTTTTTAGATTTGGCAGAAATTCAGCCAGTGTGTCAAATTAATCCAGGCATACCTCCATTGAAATAAATAATCTCCTAGACCAGTTTTATTCCAACATTCCACTTGTAAAGGCATTTCCCCAAACAGAACAGGGATAGCTCAGTGGTTTGAGCATTGGCCTGCTAAACCCAGTGTTGTGAGTTCAATCCTTGAGGGGGCCATTTAGGGATCTAGGACAAAAATTGGGGATTGGTCCTGCTTTGAGCAGGGGGTTCTACTAGATGACCTCCTGAGGTCCCTTCCAACCCTGATCTTCTATGATTCTGTGAACAGTGCTAGGAGGCTGAAAAGCTTTCACTGGAACACCTCTTTGCCCTCTTCTGTGGGCCACCAGCCCCAATACAGGAATAACTGGGTGAAATTCTACAGGCTGTGCTATGCAGCGAGTCAGACTAGGTGGTCTAGTGGTCCCTTCTGGCATTAAAATCTATTAATTGTACAAATAATTTCTTATGTTGTCAAGGAAACTAATTTTTATCTCAGTGATCCTTGCTGCCAATTAGGCAACCATGGGTTTGGGGGCTGGATGTTCCCTCTTCTTCACCAGTCCTCCTGAGCAGCAGTTACTACAGTCACTAGTGACCAGCCTCTCTTTACAGTGCACTAGGCACCTGAGAACCCTGCTAAGAACATATGGGCTGTGAAAATAACAATATGCGCTTCAAGTACAACTTGTATTTACTGTAAGGCGGCAAGTCAATTGCAAACCAACAGTGTTAGTATGTTGATGGATGGAGGGGGAAAAAAGCTGTACACTTACCCTGAGAACCAGGCAAAGAGCCAAAGGCTCATAACCCCACAGCTTGTCAACACGATGTTCTTTTACTGGAGAAAGCCACTCAGAATATACAAACAAACTTGAGAACTGTACCTTTTACCTATGCTGTGCTTTTCTGAAATATTGGTAAAGGTTAGGGCAGGAAGATAAAGCAACTTGCTTTTAGATTCAACCAGATAATGGAGCAGAAGTAGGAAAACAACCTTCTGTTACCCTCATAACCAGAATATATACTAGCAGAACCATGACAGGCATTTACAGAAGGTCACGTGTTTCCTGCTTAGAGCAGCTGGCTGAAGGGCGGTTATCAGTCTGCCTCTACAAACCCTTTCTCCTCATTGTTTGTTCATGTATCCCCCATATTGTCTGAAACACTTTCCATGTTTCCCCGTATGGGCTTCATCTTTCACAAGAGTCCAAGGCTGTCCGCCAAGTCGAGAGCCTAATACAAACATAATTTTTATCACTGAATTTCAGTTCCAGGCATTTGTGGCAGCTGAACCAAAGAATCCCACAGAACTTCTACAGCTAGATCGTTGGAAGTGCAGTTTTTGACAAAATGTTCAGGATTACCTAGTTTATGTACCAGTTTCATTTCATGCCTGGTGTAAACTACAGTACTTACCTAAGTACCGATGTGACAGAAATATCCAGCCTGCTAGAGCACTAGCTATAATAAAGAGACAGACTCTCAGAAATTTCATCCCATATGACTTTATTCCTTGAGGTCCCTAGAATATACAAAAGAGAGAACATGCTCTCTTGCTTGACTTTAATTTTTTTTCTTACTTCATTTTAGGTTTATTGCTGTCTTATAAATAAGGCTACTGACAATTTAGGCAGATTTTTTTATTTAACTTAAAATATTTGTATTTAGTATTCATCTTGAGTATTTTAATTTATAAAATTATGAGATAGAGTTTCTGGTAAATGCTATAAAATAGGATTTAGCAAGCCACATATATTTAACAATGATTCCAACAAATGTATCTTAATTGAAATCTAACTACATTTTGGGGATAATTTATTATTAGTGAAACACTGACTGTATGCTTCCTGCTGTACAAAGTGCAAACAAAACATGGGCCCCAGTCCTATAAAGCTTTATGCATAAATTTAAATTTGAGCATGAGTAAGTGTTTGCAGGATCAGTAGTTTACAATCCAAACACTCAATCCTTCAATTAACAGTCCACCCATAAACAGTCAATGGCAGGATTGGTGCCCAAAATGTACTTCCAAAAATCAGACAAGACTAGAGAACTCAGAAAATAATTATAACACTTATTTAATATTTCATATATACACACACTACATTAATTCTGATGACATTACAGTGATATATGCTAGTGTTCATGTGTTTTCAGGAAGGATTAATAGAGTGGGAGACTGGTGCACTTTTATAAGCAATTTGTTCCAGGCATGAGTCAGCATGAAAGAAGACCGAAAGGACCTGATCCTGCACTATTGATGGGACCTTTGACATTGACTCCCTCAAGTGGAAGATCAGCCCCATAAATAGGAAAAGGATAAAGAAACAAAGAGAAGGATGAGGTGGTATCACTGGAGAGTGAAGGCATTACCTTTGTTTTCAGCAGACTAGCCCTAGCACATGGATTCAAAGAAAAAGTTCAGGTTAGTCAGTAGCTAGTTTTTGCCCATAGGACAAAATGAATTACTTCTCATGAAATTCTAACCGTACCCGGGATAAATCTCACCTGGCAGTATTACGTTAGCACAACCAGGCTGAAATTCAAATATAATTCCCACATCAAAGCTAAACCTAAAGCCAGTTAGCACTGACTGTGAAGCATACACAGATCTTTTGCAATGGTTGTAGAGACTTGTCCATGCAATTATCCTTTGTACTTTCTCCAATAATTCTGGGACTGAGTCTTGTTATATTAATTTAGATGGAATATATGGGTCAAAGGTACTAACATATCCGAGTCATTGTCCAACATTAAACAGTTTTAAACAAGTATACTGAGGTTTGGTATACAGAGACCGTAGCCTTCTTAGTATTACAAACACACCATTAAAAAGTTACAGAAAAGAAGGACAAACAGTTAAAGCGTTTGAAATGTAAGGTAAGGTTTTCATTTTAACATCCCTTGTTCCTGCCCTCTTTAGATGGAGAGTTTTGAGAAGGAACCCCCCCACCCCTTGTTTAACAGTCTTTTAGATGGCATCACAGATGGCAATAACTGTGCTTTTGGGGGAAAAAAGAAGTTAGTAGAGCTAGGCTGGAGACATCATTGTTGCAGTTGTTAAAGTCCAGTTTCATTTCCTAGCAGACAATTCCAGAGAAACACACACAAAAGGGGAGAGAAAATGCAGCATCTGTCTCTGGTGAGGATGCTCACTTGCAGTCTTGCTGCTGGGGAAAAACAAGCAGAGCACATGTTCTCATCAGACACTCAGAGACCTGGAAAACTTATACCAGCATTGGGTTCTTTGAGGCATTGCTTTGAGTTTCTTCTTCCTGGTCACAGGCTTACATCAGAGTTGCAAAATATACAGTCTTGGTCAACTAAGCTGGACTCTTACTAGACAGAAGGAAAGAGAAGAGGGGTAGGAAAGAGACGGAATAAGGTCATGAACATGTCAGGGCTGGGAGAGAGAGAGAAAGACTGGGAGTCAACCAGAGCCAGTAGACATGGTAGTGCCATGTCTACACTATGAAAGTACTCCGATTTTACAGAAGTCGATTTTTGGGAACAGATTGTACAAAGTCGAGAACATGCATCCACACTAAGCACATTAATTCAGCGGTGTGCATCCACAGTACCATGCCAAGCGTCAACATTCCAAGCAGTGCACTGTGAGCAGCTATCCCACAGTTCCTGCAGTCCTCACTGCCCACTGGAATTCTGGGCTGAGCTCCTAATACCTGATGGGGCCAAAAATTTGTCACGGGTGGTTATGGATAAATGTCGTCAGTCAACCCTCCCTCCTTCCGTGAAAGCAACAGCTGACAATCATTTTGCGCCCTTTTCCCTGGATTGCCCGAGCAGATGCCATAGCACGGCAAGCATGGAGCCCGTTCAGCTCTCTGCAGCAGTTATGACCATTGTAAATACCTCACGCATTATCGTGCAGTTTATGCAGAACCAGCACCTGAAAAACCAGGCGAGGAGGCGATGGCAGCGCTGCGATGAGGACATGAACACAGATTTCTCTAAAACCGCGGTCCCCGGCAATTTGGAGATCATGGTGTTACTGGGCCGTGGAATGCCAATTCTGGGCCCGGGAAACAAGCACAGACTGGTAGGACAGCATAGTGTTGCAGGTTTGGGATGATTCCTAGTGGCTCCGAAACTTTTGCATGCGTAAGAGCACTTTCATGGAACTTTGTAACTTGCTTTCCCCTGCCCTGAAGTGCAAGAATACCAAGATGAGAGCAGCCCTCACGGTTCACAAGTGAGTGGCAATAGCCCTGTGGAAGCTTGCAACGCCAGACAGCTACCGGTCAGTTGGGAATCAATTTGGAGTGGGCAAATCTACTGTGGGGGTTGCTGTGATGCAAGTAGCCAACACAATCATTGAGGTGCTGCTATCAAAGGTAGTGACTCTGGGAAATGTGCAGGTCATATTAGATGGCTTTGCTGCAATGGGATTCCCTAACTGTGGTGGGGCTATAGACGGAACGCATATCCCTATCTTGGGACCGGACCACCAGGGCAGCCAGTACATAAACTGCAAGGGGTACTTTTCAATGGTGCTGCATGCACTGATGGATCACAAGGGACGATTCACCAACATTAACGTGGGATGGCTGGGAAAGGTTCATGACACTCGCATCTTCAGGAACTCTGGCCTGTTTAAACGGCTGCAGGAAGGGATTTACTTCCGAGACCAGAAAATAACTGTTGTGGATGTTGAAATGCCTATAGTTATCCTTGGGGACCCAGCCTACCCCTTAATGCCCTGGCTCATGAAGCCATACACAGGCACCCTGGACAGTAGTAAGGAGCTGTTCAGCTATAGGCTGAGCAAGTGCAGAATGGTGGTAGAGTATGCATTTGGACGTTTAAAGGGTTGCTGGCGCAGTTTCCTGACTCACTCAGACCTCAGCGAAACCAATATTCCCATTGTTATTGCTGCTTGCTGTGTGCTCCACAATCTCTGTGAGAGTAAGGGGGAGATGTTTATGGCGGGGTGGGAGATTGAGACAAATCGCCTGGCTGCTGAATACACACAGCCAGACACCAGGGCAGTTAGAAGAGCACAGCAGGAAGCGCTGCGCATCAGAGAAGCTTTGAAAACCAGTTTCATGACTAGCCAGGGTATTGTGTGACACTTCTGTTGGTTTCTTCTTGATGAAAACCCGCCCCCTTGGTTGCCTCTAAATTCCCTGTAAGCCGCCTGCCTTCCCCCCTTTGATCACAGCTTGCTTGCAAAGGAAATAAAGTCACTATCATTTAAAAAAACATGTATTCTTTATTAATTGATTATAAAAATAGGGAGATAACTCACAAGGTAGCCCAGTTGGGTGTAGGAGGAGAGTAGGAGGGAAGGAAAAGGCCACTTCAAAACTTGTTGAATGACAGCCTTCTGTTGCTTGGGCTGTCCACTGGGGTGGAGTGGTTGGGTACCTGGTACCTGCCTCCCTCCTCCCCCCCCGCCCCGGCATTCTTGGGCATCTGGGTGAGGAGGCTACGGAACTTGGGGAGGAGGGAGGGCAGTTAAACAGGGCTGCAGTGGCAGACTGTAATCCTTCTGCCGTTCATGAACCTCCACCAGATACCGGAGCATGTCCGTTTGATCCTGCAGTAGCCCCAGTGTTGCATCAATTCTCCTCTGATCTTCCTGCCACCACCTCTCCTCACATTCATCGGCCGCTTTCCTGTACTCTGCTATTGTGTCCCTCCACACATTCTGCTGAGCTCTGTCAATGCCAGATGACTGCATGAGCTCAGAGAACATTTCATCACGCATGTGTTTTTTTCACCGCCTTATCTGAGATAGCCTTTGGGATGGAGGAGGGAGGCTTGAAACATTTGCAGCTGCTGGAGGAAAAAAAGGGAGTGAAGATACATTTTACAGAACAATGGCTATACTCTTTCACAGTGAGCAACACTATTCACATTACATAGCAGATGTGATTTTGGTAAAAGGTCGCATTTTGCATCTTATATTGAGTGCCTGGAGCTTTGGAGTCAGAGATCACACACGCAGTGCCGGGCAACAGAATTCGGCTTGCAGGCGGCCATGATAAGCCATAGTCTTTCGGCTTCTGCAACCTTCATAATAGCAGCGCCCTCCTCTCCCATACCAAGCAAAGCACATTGAGTTGGCCATTTAGTGCTGCGGTTTTCCTGTTAATGTGCAGCAGCAGAAACCAAACTAACCCCCACCCCATCCAATTCTCTGGGGTGATCACTTTACCCCTCACCCCACTGTGTGGCTGGTATCAGGGAAGATCCCTGCTAGTCAAATGTGAACAGCTCAGTGACAATGCCCTCCCCCCCCCCCCCCCACCGCGTGGCTAACTGCGGGAAGGATTTCTTTTCAGCCACAGGCAAACAGCACAGTAGGAACGGCCACCTCTGAATGTCCCCTTAATTAAATTCCCCTTTTTCAACCAGGTTACCATGAATGATATCACTCTCCTGAGGATAACACAGAGAGATAAAGAACAGATGTTGCTTGAATGCCAGCAAACACCAGGACCATACACCGCCAGGCTTTGTCATGCAATGATACCAGATTACTTGCTACTAGCATGGTGTGGTAAAGTGTCCGACCATGGAGGACGGAATAAGGTTGATCTCCCCAGAAACCTTCTGAAAAGGCTTTTAGAGTACCTACAGGAGAGCTTCATGGAGATGTCCCTGGAGGATTTCCGCTCCATCCCCAGTCACATTAATAGATTTTTCCAGTAGCTGTACTGGCTACAAATGCATCCCAAGTCCTCAGTGCTACTTAATCATTAAAAAATGCTTGCTTTTATAACATGTATTCTATTTAAAAAGGTACATTCACCAGAGGTCCCTTTTCCAGCGTGGTTGGGTTGGGAGGGTATTTCAGTCAGGGTGTTAAAAAGATCCTGGCTGTCGGGGAGAAGAGTGTGCTGTGTGCTCTCCTCAAGCTCATCCTCCTCATCTTCCCCGTCCGCAAAATCCTCAGGCATGGCGGAGAGTACCCCATCATCGGAGTCCACGGACAGGGGTGGGGTAGTGGTGGTGGCCCCCCCCTAGAATTGCATGCAGCTCAGCATAGAAGCAGCATGTCTGGGATTCTGTCCCAGAGCATCCGTTTGATTCTTTAGTTTTCTGGTATGCTTGTCTGAGCTCCTTAAGTTTCATGCGGCACTGTGTTGCATCCCTGCTGTAGCCTCTGTTCCTCATGGCCTCAGAGATTTTTTGAAATATTTTGGCATTTCGTCTTTTGGAATGTAGTTCTGATAGCATGGATTCCTCTCCCCATACAGCAATCAGATCCAGTACCTCCTGTTCGGTCCATGCTTGAGCTCTTTTTCGATTCTGGGACGGCATGGTCACCTATGCAGATGAGCTCACCTGGCCAAACAGGAATTGACATTCAAAAGTTCCCGGGGCTTTTCCTGTACACCAGGCCAGTGCATCTGAGTTCAGAGTGCTGTCCAGAGCGGTCACAATGGTGCACTGTGGGATAGCTCCCGGAGGCCAATACCTTCCAATTGCTTCCACACTAACCCTAATTCGAAACAGCGATGTCGATTTCAGCGCTAATCCCCTTATTGGGGAGGAGTACAGAAACTGGTTTTAAGAGCCCTTTATGTTGAAAAAAATAGGTTCATTGTGTGGACGGGTGCAGGGTTAATTCAATTTAACGCTACTAAATCCGACAAACTCGTAGTGTAGACCAGGCCTAGGTCAGTCTCTCTCTGGCCTGGTCTGATCAGGACAGCTCTCAGGATTAGGATGACAAAGGCCCAGTGTCCTAGGAGAGTGTGGGTAGCAGCCATGATGGTAAAGATCACTCCAGTAGCCAATCCCACCCTCACCCCAAAGTCTTTTTTTATTAATTATTATTATTATTATTATATTATTTTTAAAGGACCCCAAAAGGGAGTAATGGGCAGAATAACCTATCCCCTCATTATTTTGTCCACCAATTAGGCCCCGTTTCTGACACACCAATTTTGATTCACTTATTTCTGGTCCCACACGTCTCTGGTCTGTCAGACATTATCTTAACACAGTCCTTGAATTACATCACTAGGCTTTTTTGTTTGAGCTAATTTAGTCTGTCTCCCTTTTGCAACTTTTCTCAACAACATTTGTTATCCGTTATTGTGACACCTTATGATTTAACCTCATTCCTTACAGTTGAGCTCAGAAGTAGGGTAAATTTTTAGGCTCAAGTAGCCCAACAGTCCTCACCCTCAACCAAATGCTCTGTCATATTTTACAGAGAGTTTGGCTCGGAAGAAACCTGCTGCTTCTATTCCCTCACATTGAACACTGTTTTGAGTAGCACCAGAAACCACCATTTTGACCTGGTTCCATAAACTCAGGACTGGTGCACGGAGAATCTTGTGGGTTCTCCTTTCAATTCTAGGACAAGAGCGGGAGGAGCTTTCTCTAAGTTATTCAAGCATTTGCAACCCTCAGAACTCTGGTAACTAGGAACTCCTGTCAGCAAATTCCATACATTCAACTAAGAACAGTAAGTGACTACAAGTCATATTGGCAATACATTTTTGTTTTACCTCCGAGCCCAACCTCATTAATCTAAACTGTGCTAATAAAAATTTAATCTTTTATGCCTGAAATATAGAATAAAAAAGGGAAAAAATGTAGTTCCAATAGGGATCAATATATCAAATTTTCCCAGCAGAATAAGTCCTTCAGTCATACAATAACATTACCAGACTATTACCACATCTTCAATCCTGGCCGGCCAACCCTATACATTTCATCCCTACCAGTATGTGTAGACATTTTAGCAGGGACATAAAATTAATTCCTCCCAGGACAATTAGGTATGGTTGCTGGCTGAAAATGCTAGAGGATTACACATTTCAGACAAGAACCCAGTAATATAACACAATTTCAGAAAGGGGAAAAAAAAGAATTGTTAAACTTCAGATAGGACAAACTCTAGGGCTAAGAAAAAGGTATATGATTAGTGGTAAAAATTAAATCACTGAGGTAATATTATATAGTGGCTACAGCAAATGACAGGCAGGGCTAATGGTTTTATTCCCAGCTCTACCACGGAGCGGTTACCTTGGGCAAATCACGTTCAGTTAAGCCATCTTTAACTACATCATCCCACAGAAAGGTTTGTTAAAGCTCTTTGAATTTTTAAAGCAATTGTTAAACCAGATTACTATTAAAACATCATGTTTCAATAATAATAAAATACTATTCTTTAGTATTATTAAGTGTTGAATTTCAGAGTAGAAAAATAATAGTTACATTGTGCTCCCAGGAATCCTAAAAGGAGAAAAGACAAATAATATGGAATCCAAATGTCTGAAGGGCAGACATGCGAGTGGGGGTTGATTTTCTAATAGAATACCAGTACAGTATATGATTTTGAGCAACAAAGTATTGATCTCTTGTCAAGATAAATCTAATGTAAGTGTCTCTGGTAGGGTACATATGGAATTGACTTCACAGCAGGGCAAATATCCATGAATCATTTTGTTAGTTAAATACATAACACACACACACACAATATCCAGCAGGCCCTATCACCCCACTCGCAGTTTTCCAGCAGGGTTGACTTGCGGCACAAGGAAGTCAGACGTTCACTTAAGGTCGCTCAGTGTGAAAATATCTCAGTGTAGATTAGTACCCAGAATCCTTTGGGACCCCTGAGCCCTTTGAGCTAGACCACATGGCCTCCTCTCGACAGCACAAACATACAGAATGGCTTGGATCTTAGCCAGATATACTTACCATATGCGATTCCTGGCAGGACATGCATGTAATTCATAAGACAGAAAACCTTGTTTTGAATTCCAAGTGAACAAAACTAAATTATTCCTAGCAGGATTTAGAGAATGGATGTTCATATACAGCGAATCTATGTGATTGTTTACAGAGTCATTGAGTAGCAGGACAAATGTAATGGAGAAAAAACTAAGATTTAATAAAGACGGGGCAGATACAGACAAGATTCAGCTTCAGGGGACCAAACATGATTTTTGGCAGGAACATGATAAGTGTTGAATTTCCAGATTGGAAAAAATTTAAATTCCCAAAAGAAAAACCCTTCATGGCAACAGTATCAGGTTTAGTTTTTGTCAACACATACATAACCCAGTTCCAGACAGAACTAACATTGGGCTGAAAAGTCCTTGTAGAGCAAATCCTTATCATTCCTGGCAGGGAATGAATACCCATGAATACCCTAATTGTGGTAACACAAAGCAATAGGATTTGTGGTAAAGCAAACATATGGAGTAGCCCTGTAAGAGTCTCACATGGTTCCGTTCAGAAACTAGACCCTGCAGTTGATTTGCAAAGGTTGACAGTGAACCCTATCCTGCAACTTCACTTTGAGGTTCAAGTTTAGGCAACAAGTTGGAACTCACAACCACCAGCTCTTATCCCTATAGCCTCAATTTCTCTTTATACAGCACATGGTCATCTTACATGTGTTCATGAGGATGAAACAAAGGAGGCCAACAGTGATGAGGGAGGTTTGCCAGCTTTACATCTGTATGAAAATTTTTTGTCCATGTTCCCGGAACTTCCATGAGCATGAAATGAGATTCTTGAACTTGGGTCAGTTGCAAACCTAGGATGATTTTGTGCCCAAAGTGTCTTGCATTTGCAGTATGCAATTGAATTAGTAGTGGGTTCAGCTGGTATAATATTTCTTGTTGATTTGCTGGCAACATGTAGCTGATCCCTGGCAAATCAAACACAGGGAATTAAATTTCAGGCAAACAACACATCTTCTTCCAAACGAATTTTCCCCCTCAACTTTTATTCCTTTACTGCATAGCCAGAAATTGTCATCAGTTTACAGAACAGGTTTTTGAGAAATGTTGATATTTTTGCATAAACTTCACAAACACCCAAAAAATTGTGTAAGTCCATGGGAAATTTGTACTGCAAAAGAGTTAAAATATTACTCTCACTAGCAGCCAGCCTGGTCTCAACACAACACACTGCCACAATAGTGGAATCAGAGTTTAATGTCCAAATATTTCTCTCTTATTGGCAGAAGTGGAGAGTAGTATGGGACAGCACACTGAACCCTTTAGTCTCATGCATGCCCCTTTTGCCAATACATGGATGGCCCCAGCATGATTCCAGGAGAATTAACAGTCACCCTTTTTTTGTGTAACTGATGGTGATGGCACTGAGTTTTGGGCTCAGTCTAACACGACTTCTCAGCCTAAAAACTGTTAGGTTACATCCAGGGAAAAGGTAAAAATTTTATGCAAAATCTGATGTGAAAGAGACAAACAGATTCCTGAATTATTACGTCCAAAATCAGTAATTAGGAAGATTGCATTTTTGGTACTTATGTGGTAATGATTTGTAAAGTGTTTTTACTTTCTAAATAAAAGTTTATATTAAAAGAGATATTTACACAACTCCCAAATTCTCACTTTTTTTTGGCCGCTGTGTAGCAAAAACAATAAGACCCAGAATGGAAGGGAGGGATGGAAGCAACTTTGCTGGATTTCATTCTAGCTGGGATCTAGAGACCAGACCCAAACGTAAGTTAATTAATATGGAATTACAAACTAACATTTTTGTTAGTAACATGAGTAATAAGCTCTGATGAACTTGGTGTTGGACATCAAAGGATTTATGAAGTTGTCAGCTCTCTTAAAAGCAAATCTCTGGTCCCTTTCCATGCGAGGATTGAGTTTAAAATACCAACTGACTGCCAGGGAGGCTCATCAATGGAAAATATATTTTTTCCATCCAAAGGTTCAGGAGGGAACTCTCCCCTCCTGCAATGCTCTAACAGTTTATAGGAAAGAGAAGGACAAGGTCTCTTCCCACCTGTAAAGGATTGGGGCCTGTCTTATAGCACACTCCTCCCATTGGACCAGGTTTAGCTCTTGCTGAGACAGTTCACTCTCTGAGGCAGATCTGCCTGAGCTCACTCAAGAAATCCAGGGAAGCAGTTTCCAGTGTGGTTAGTTGTTTTATTTTAAGCCTTCTTTAAAAAAAAAATCAAAACCTGGCAGACTCTTCCCTCAAAAGCCTGTGCCGGCTGAAAAGTCCCTTCCCCAAGTCTGTCCCTCACAACAGTAACTTCAGCAACCCAAAATTTCCTGGCTCTTACCTCAGAGCCTCAGCATCAAAGGACATCACACAGTCTCCCTTCTGTCCATTAGGCTTCTAGAGCAATTCTTCTCAGCAGTAGCTCCAGTAGCAGTCCATTGGGAGCATGGCTTCTGGCCAGGGCCAGCCCTAGACCAAATGGCACCCCAGGCTAGAAGCATCTTCCCCCCCAACCATTTGTTAAACTTTTGAATATCGCACAATATATATATACACACCTTCGCAATATTGCAGCAGCTGGGCTCTCATTTCACTTCAGTTCATTCTTATATCTCAATGACTGACTGGTGATACCCTGCCCTTCATATACCCACAAGGGATGGCTGACAACGCTCTAGAAGGTTCGAGGAAAATGGAGGAAAATATAGTGCTCAGAAAGTCTGAAAGGTTCCACAAGATTCTACAAAGGTCCAGGACGTTCTCGGAAGTTAGAGAAAAATGAATCCACATACAGAATAACTGAAACATTACACTTCAAACACTCTATTTTCCCTTTTCTCCCTAACAACAAAAATAGCACCCCGGAGCCCAGCACCCAAGCGGTCACGTGGCTTGCCTGCCCCTAAAGCCGGCCCTGCTCTTGACTCCTCAGCTTTCTGGACAAAGTTGCCATCTCCACCCTCCATTTCCTGCTGCCTTCTTTTATAAGCGTCAGCTAATTAAGTTCCAGCGGTTTTCTCAGATGCAGCAGGTGGGGCTAATCAGCCAGCTGCAGGACTCCGACCCCAGAGGAATGGTGTCCCTATTCCTTCACACTACCCAAACCCTCTCTCCTCAACCAGTCCTTTCTCAGTCTGTATGAGGTCCATAGGAAGGTGTGACCCTGCTGCTGCAGATCTCAGGGGATCTGAGATAGGGCAATGAAGAAAGCTGTAAACATCTGTAACTGTGCCTTTGTGGGTCACAACTGAGAATACCAAATTAAGGACAAACTGCTGAGAAATAGGGCAGATACATCCCAAAACTGGCAGTTATTCTCCCTTAAGATATACGAATCCAACAACAAAAATAAACTTCTGTTTCACCACACTGGCTAACAAGAAGTCAGAACAGCAGTTTCCTTAGGCATTCCAGTCCTTGAACCACCACCCAAAACACTAGACTTTAAGATGAGTGGTTCTTTACAACCAATTTCATCAAATGAAAGGTTCTTCTGATCCCAAAGGATCAACCACACACCCGGGTCAATATAGAACTCAGGTCTTACCCAATAATCATGCTGTTGCCAATCCTTTGGTATCTAAACTCTAAAAGTTTATTTATAAAAAGGAAGAGAGAAAAGTGAGAGTTAAAATTGGTTAAAGGAATCAAATACATGCAGTAATTGCAAAGTTCTTGGATCAGGCTTGTAGCAGTGATGGAATAAACTGCTGGCTTAAGTCAAGTCTCTGGTTGCTTCCAAATCATTGGAAGGTCCTCAGTCCCTTGGTTAGAATGCTCCCATTAGTATACATTCATAGTCCAGGGGTTGAGCAGGAAGAAGACAAAATTGAGGTGTTTCCAGCCAGCACCTTTTATAGCTTCTGCCATGTGGAGGGAATCCGATTGTTTCAAACAAAGCCCTTAGTACAGCTAGTGGAAAATTACAGGTAGAGGATGGAGTTTGGAGTCACATGTCCATGCATGACTTTGCTTAGTCATGGCAGGAAATTCCATTCAGTGTAGATAGGCGTCTTCCATGGTCCATTGTGAGTTGTGTTCCTTGATGTGCCACTTAATTGGAATAGTCCCTCCAAAATGTGCAGGCTAAATACCTGTTGGGCATTGCCCGAGGAGCAAACATTTGAAATCCAGGTATAGAGCCAATACTCATAACTTTAAATACAAAAATGATACATGCATACAGATAGCATAATCATATTCAGCAAATCATAACCTTTCCATAGACACCTTACTTGAGAACCTTTGTACAAGATTTGTTGTAATTATATAACAGTGGTAGCAACAATGATTTACATGGTCATAGTTGAATCAGATAATGCCACAACATCCCCTGAAGTGCCCCTAAGAAAGGCTGTACTGCATGGCTTGCATTCCTCTCGCATTCAGGTCAGTGGCAAAACTCCCAGTAACTTCTTTTTGTGTAGGATCAGGCCCAATGTACATGCACAGCTAATTTAATTTCATAGTTAACTACTTTCCTTCCCTGAATTGTACCTCAGGCTGGCTCTGCTGCTGGTTGAAAGAAAATGCATAGTGCGTGAGTGCTGACAAAGAGTTAATAAAGTATATCCCTTCAAGAGAAGAGAACTTATTGTGAAGATTTACGTCTGTGAAGATATGCTGGATTACCATGGTAGGTAATGTGTGCAAGTAGACAAGAAACAAAAATATTACAAGATGTTACACATGGCATATAATCTGTATATTGAACTGTATTATGTGAGAAATTGTATGCGACTGTGCAGTTAATAACTATCGTAATACGAGCAAATGGGCAGAATTAAAATTGTATGCACACCCCTAACTTTTCAATTTTCGGACTGTTGCGTTAACAGTACAACCTTTATCTTAATGGAATGTTATGCTCTCCATGGAATTACCAACCCAAATGTACTTTTCATGCCTGCATAACTGCTTTCAGTGTTCATCTGAAAATACATTTGAGTGTATATGCCTTTAAGAGTAGCGTGCATAGCAGTAGCTCCCACCTCTGTCAATTGTAACCATTTTCAGCTATGCTTGTCAGTCACATTCACAGATTGCAAGAGGGAGCAGCTCTTGTACCTCCAAAGGTTTAGACTAGACTAGAGCCAAAAGCCAGTGCAAGTCGGTGTCACTACATTGAAGTCTAGTTTTCGGATAGATTTGGTGAAGAGAAATGTTTTTCTTTCAGTTCAGGCTGAACTGTACAGGATGTTATGGAGAGTGTATAAGATGGAGCAGAGTGTCTCAGACAACTAGAGATGCAATCTTCATGTGCGTCCTCATGATCTGTCTTCACAAACAAGGTTAGCTCCCAGACAACTGCACTGGGCAACACAGCATGGGGAGGAGACCAGCCCTCTGTGGAGAAAGTGGTGGTTCGGGACTATTTAGAAAAGCTGGACAAGCACAAGTCCATGGTGCCGGACGCACTACATCCGAGAGTGCTAAAGGAGTTGGCAGATGTGATTGCAGAGCCATTGGCCATTATCTTTGAAAACTCATGGCGATCGGGGGAGGTCCCAGATGACTGGAAAAAGGCTAATGTAGTGCCCATCTTTAAAAAAGGGGAGGAGGAGGATCCGGGGAACTACAGGCTAGTCAGCCTCACCTCAGGCCCTGGAAAAGTCATGGAGCAGGTCCTCAAGGAATCAATTCTGAAGCACTTAGAGGAGAGGAAAGTGATCAGGAACAGTCAGCGTGGATTCACCAAGGGCAAGTCATGTCTGACTAATCTAGTTGCCTTCTATGATGAGATAACTGGCTCTGTGGATGAGTGGAAAGCAGTGGACATGTTATTCCTTGACTTTAGCAAAGCTTTTGACACGGTCTCCCACAGTATTCTTGCCAGCAAGTTAAAGTAGTATGGGCTGGATGAATGGATTATAAGGTGGATAGAAAGCTGGCTAGATTGTTGGGCTCAAAGGTTAGTTAGTGATCAATGGCTCCATGTCTAATTGGCAGCCGGTATCAAACAGCATGCCCCAAGGGTCGGTCCTGGGGCCGGTTTTGTTCAATAGCTTCATTAATGATCTGGAGGATGGCGTGGACTTTACCCTCAGCAAGTTTGCAGATACACTAAACTGGGAGGAGAGGTAGATATGCTGGAGGGTAGGGATAGGATACAGAGAGACCTAGACAAATTAGAGGATTGGGCCAAAAGAAATCTGATGAGGTTCAGCAAGGACAAGTGCAGAGTCCTGCACTTAGGATGGAAGAATCCCATGTACCGCTACAGAGTAGGGACCGAATGGCTAGGCAGCAGTTCTGCAGAAAAGGACCTAGGGGTTACAGTGGACAAGAAGCTGGATGAGAGTCAACAGTGTGCCCTTGTTGCCAAGAAGGCCAATGGCATTTTGGGATGTGTAAGTAGGGGCATTGCCAGCAAATCGAGGGACGTGATCATTCCCCTCTATTTGACATCGGTGAGGCCTCATCTGGAGTACTGTGTCCAGTTTTGGGCCCCACATTACAAGGAGGATGTAAAAGAATTGGAAAGCGTCCAGTGGAGGGCAACAAAAATGATTAGGGGACTGGAACATATGACTTATGAGGAGAGGCTGAGGGAACTGGGATTGTTTAATCTGCAGAAGAGAAGAACAAGGGGGAATTTGATAGCTGCTTTCAACTACCTGAAAGTGGGTTCCAAAGAGGATGGATCTAGACTGTTCTCAGTAGTAGCAGATGACAGAACGAGGAGTAATGGTCTCAAGTTGCAGTGGGGGAGGTTTAGGTTGGATATTAGGAAAAACTTTTTCACTAGGAGGGTGGTGAAGCATTGGAATGGGTTACCTAGGGAGATGGTGGAATCTCCTTCTTGGAAGTTTTTAAGATCAGGCTTGACAAAGCCCTGGCTGGGATGATTTAGTTGGGGATTGGTCCTGCTTTGAGCAGGAGGTTGGACTAGATGACCTCCTGAGGTCCCTTCCAACCCTGATATTCTATGATTCTATGTGCAACAGCAGGACAGTAAGAGCTCCACAAAACAGACTTGTACATAAATATAGGACTCTGTCAGTTAAACCATTAACCTTTAGGCATATTTAAATACTTTGTATGTACAGAGCTTTCCACAATGTTATTTTTAAACCCTTTATGTATATTTAATAATATTTAGCTCCAGGGCTATCAAACTATTAAAAAAATTAATCACAATTCATCACCGTTTTAATTGCACTGTTAAATAATAGAACACCATTTATTATAAATACTTTTGGGTGTTTTTTTACATTTTCAAATATATTGATTTCCGTTACAACACAGAATACAAAGTGTACAGTGCTCACTTTATATTATTATTTATGACAAATATTTGCACTGTATAAAAAGATCAACAAAAGAAATCTTATTTTTCAGTTCACCTCATACAAATACTGTAGTGCGATCTCTATCATGAAAGTGCAACTTATAAATGTAAAGTTATTTGAGGTGAGTCATTATGTTGACGGGAGAACGCTCTCCTGTTGACCTAGTGTGTCTTCACCAGATGCACTACCTCAGCACAAGTGCACTGATGCAGTTGCACCGGTGTAGCACAGTAGTGAAGACAAGCCCTGATTCACAGTCCAGGGCCCACTCCACTGGGCTACGTTTCACTATGGGAGCCAAAGGGAAAATCTGAGTACCTGCTCTATGCTGACCGATAATGAGAGTTGCCTGAGTTCAGACAAAGGCCCTGAACTTGCAGACTTAAGTGCATGCATGATTTTACTGAAGTTAGTTGTCTCATTCCCTCAATGGCATAGGCGGCTTGTTACATGGGCCCCTGGTGCCTGTGCTCCACCAATATTCAGGAACATGGGCCCGGCTCCACCAGCGTTTGGGCTTATATTTTCAGAGCTGTCCCGTCCATATGACACACTGGGGCAACTGCCATGGGCTCAGTGCTTCAGGGGGACGTGGGGTCCAGCGGGGCCTGGGGAGTTAGTGGAGGGCCTGGTCCCAGCAGCAGCAAGTGACCTGGCCCCAGCCCGCCCTGCTCCACTCCCATTCCACCCCTTCCCTCAAGCCCCCACCCTCGCCCCTTTCCGGCTTCTGCCCCCTCCCCAGGGTGACGCCAAGAGCCAGCGGGGCAGAGCAGAGCAGGCTGGCGCCAGGTCCCCCCCTAACTCCCAAGGACCCCTGGATCCTGTGACCACCTGAAGCACGAGGCCCCCCAAAGAGCAGGGCCTGTGCTGGTTGGATTAGGGAACCAGGACCTACTGTTATTCAGTCAGGTCGAAAATTATATGCAAAGCCATACAAAAAACAAACAAAAAACCAAATCTTAACTCCAGAGTCTCCTTTATTCCAGGTCCTTCTGATCATCAAGATTGTCATTTCAAACAGCTGTTAGTTGAACATCATCATATTAGTATGCTTTAGCACCATCTAGCTTGCATCTGAGGTAATGGAAGCCTATATTTTTTCTTCCAACATCTAGATCCCTGATTCTGAACGAATGGGTTAGTAGTAGTAGTAATAGGATGGGGGCGGAGGGGGGCGTACGGGGGGGGGGGGGAGCGGAACTTTTTATTAAGGCAAAGTTGCAATAAAATGTAACCTAATTTGTTTTTTGTTGGGTGACAAACTTTCTAAATACCTATCCTCTTTTTGGCGCTTCTCTTGTGTACATACTTGGTGTGAAAGTTTTTACTTTACAAGGACAGTCCATATTTGACTATACCACAATTCCATAAGAGGAAAAAACAGATTTTTCTAATAATGCTCAATACAAAGTCTTGCTGCTAACAATAAAAAAGTAAATTAATTTGTTGTTCTGTTTAAAATCTAGATCCTTCACTGGAGCATTAAGTGGGAAGTTTAGGAGATCTGTGGGAAGCTGGCATTTTGTTATAAGATGAATCTCTAATAATTTCCTCCCAAAATTGTCTAATTCCTGGACATAACCACCATACATGAAAATATGTTCTCCTTTCCCTGCAACCCTTCCAACAGAGTGCCCCCTAGTAGCAAAAATAGGATGGGACTTAACTGGAGTCAAATGCCATCTATGCAATAACTTATTCTTGTTTTTATCTACACAGACTGAAGATAAATATCCCCTTTCTCATATAGAAACCCACTCATCCAGATCAACTTCTTTGTTCAAATCCCTCTCTTCTCTTTTCATCTGGGTTGTTTTCTTATCAACATCTGTTTTCAATCAGAATCCTATACATCTTAGAAATTGAACCTTTTGTTCCAGGGTCAACTCCTCCAATGTGGTTAAAGGTCTGGATAGAGTCATCTTGATTCCAGATTTCACAATAAAATGTTTGACTTGTAAATTTGGAAAATAGAATAATGTAAATAATATAAAGATCCTGTATCTCGGTCTTTTTAGCCCAACAAATACTATAAATAGCTATAGCTGGGCTCCAGTCTTGTTCAAGTGTTTGGAGGGGTGATTGTTAACCCAGTTAGTCACATCTCTTAATTGTGATACATCACAACAACTCAAATTAGGGAAAGCGACTCTACCCCACTTTGTAGGCTTATACAGAACTTTAGAACTCACCCTTTATCTTTTATGCTTCCCTATGAATTTTAATAGCACATCCTGCCATGATTTTAATGTCATGTTGGGGATACTAATATGGATGCACTGATGTATTTTTAAAGTGTAGCTGTCATTATGTTTGTCATTTTGGATACCTGGAAACTATAATCCAAATTACAATAAAAATAGATTAGATATATGTAGCTGAAATAGTAGGATACTGTAACAATTCATTCTGCCTCTCTCTTCACACTCAAATCCATCTTCGAAGCCCAATCCTACCACTATGCCTCTGAAAAACAACAGCTAACAACAGCTGCATTAAGGAGCAACTGAGAACATTCTAATAACACACTTTTAAATGCTAGAGAGCAAACAAGACATGAGCCAATCATCTAATTCATTGTGCTTGTATGTTGCGTCCCTTTCCTCACCCTTGGTCGGTCTTTTTAGACTTGATCCTGCAAAAGTGTCTGTGTGTGTTTGACTTTGCACACGCTACATAGTCAAATAGATTTTCAAACCCTTTATTTTTAAATAAAGTTCTTTATAGGAGGTTACTGAGGAAAATCCGTAGCTGTAGGTTAAGCACAAATGCCTTGTTCTAGACTGAAAGCAGACCAAGCGATAAGAAGTTTGTTGGTGACAAACAACAGGACTCCTCTACACGGTGAATTACTTTCCAGCCAGCCAGGGTACCCATCAATCTATGGAGCACCAGTTTGCTGTGCAGTAACACCCCCGTGTGGACTCTGCTACAGCGGACTGAACGCCCAGGAGAGCAGCCTCGCACACTTTGCAAGTAGCAGGAAGCCCAGTCACACTCTGGGACCACCCCCTGTGCTGTCACAGGGTCCACATGGGACATTACTGCATGACAAGCTGGGGTGCTGTAGATTCATGCCCTGGCTTGCCATGCAGTAACTTGCCATGTAGACAAGCCCTGAGTTGTTTGTTAGTAAAAGCTATAGAAGACTGTGAGAAACACAGAAACTGCAGTTGGATTTAAACAGATTGGTCAGCACAAAAACTGGTGATATATCATTTGGATAAATGTATAATTAAATCATACAAAGAGAGTCAGCCTGTTGGATTCACTTCTCAGATTATATTAATATGGTGTAGGGATTTTTAAAAGATCTAGCAAATTTCATGGTAAGTTGCATAACTACAGATATTTTCAGTGAAAAAAGAAGGGCAACTATATGCTGTATATTTCAAAGAATAAGCAGATCATTTGAGATGTTGTCACGGATCCACAGGATCGGCCCTACACCCCCAGCTGGGTGGCTATTTTTGAACACAATATATATTTTTTACAAAAATTGATTAAGAGACTCAAAATACACCCCTTACGAAGTCTGAGGAGCTTGCACCCCAACAGTATGGAGGGGGCCCTAGCGAACCCTTTCCCATTGAATCATTCCAGCTCCCCTCCATGCTTACAATTAAAATTGAGAGGAGATGCAGAAGCAGGGACAGGAAGCAGCAGCCACCCAGCAGGGGCAGTTTCAGTCAGGGGCAGAGGTAACATTCAAGCCACAGTAGCTGTATTCTGGAAGTAAGGACAGCAGCCAATACACATAGCAACTAAAAGGGAAGAGGACCATGTCCCCCTCCTCATGGCTTTCTTACATACACTGATATCAAAGTATCCTTTCCAAATATGATTTTCCTTGCCCTCATACCTCTCCAGGTGCTGTCAGGCACCAGGCCACTCCAGTGTGTCTGGGCTAGACCTGAAGGGCTGTCAGGGGCAAGGTGTCTCCTCTGTTTCACAGGGCACAACTTTCTCACTCACTCCTTATATGGCCTGGAGGAAGAGTTAGGAGCAGGTATCGAAATATTTCGCAACACCTACCTGTCTGAGGACTATACCTACATAACCTGGGTGAAGAATACGTGTGCTACCACACCACCAAATCCATACAGATTTAATTTCCACTGACATCTTTTCATCCTCCCCCCAATAAATCACATAAATCCCCCATTAATTCTACCGGCTCCTAGTCCAATCAATTGTGCCCCTTTTCTCACCTTTTCTGGCTTCTAAATAAATCAGCTCTGCCCTAAAGCAATTCCACTCCCTACTGATTCTGCCCCCGATAACTCCCCTAACACACACACTTACGTGTCCTTTATGGCAGGGTTTCTTGCTTCTGCTGCTGTTCCCAAACACTGGGTGTGCAGGAGAGCTTCTGCCTCTCCACTCTTCCTCCTGCATTTGGGCCCACAGGTCCTATGGAAAAAGCAGCAATTTGGGAACTACCCTTCTCTTCCCCCACCTTCCTCAGTGAATGATATAGCGGCTCCAGCCACTTTGCTCCTTGCTCCCCATCACCTCCTGCCAAAGGTGAAGAGACTCTTAGGTCTCTGTTACCTCTCCTTTCATCTCGCCTCAGAAATGGCTGGTGGAATTTTCTCTTTTCCCTTCTCTCTGCTCTCCAGCGAAGGATCCAAGTGCCCCACTGAATCAAGGCAAAATTTCAACCTCAGATTTTTTTGCCAGCACTTTTGAGAAGCATAAACATAAAACTTATCCCAGGCTGGGTCCCCCTCTCACCACAGGTTTCATAGCCTGTGAAAATCATCCCTGCTTTGGGAAAGGAGGCATGTTTCCCTTCTGAGACAGTCTATCAAACTCAAAACCTCCACATAAACTTGTGTGACTTGGCGTGACCCTAGGCACCACTGTATTCATACCCTAGACCAGGGATCAGCAACCTTTCAGAAGTGGTGTGCCGAGTCTTCATTTATTCACTCTAATTTAAGGTTTCGCGTGCCAGTAATACATTTTAACGTTTTTTGAAGGTCTCTTTCTAGAAGTCTATAATATACAACTAAACTATCGTTGTATGTAAAGTAAATAAGGTTTTTAAAATGTTTAAGAAGCTTCATTTAAAATTAAATTAAAATGCAGAGCCCCCTGGACTGGTGGCCAGGACCCGGGCAGTGTGAGTGCCAGTGAAAATCAGCTCGTGTGCCGCCTTTGGCACACGTGCCATAGGTTGCCTACCCCTGCGCTAAACACTGCTGAAGTGACTTTTGTACAAACTAGGTCTTGTGAGGGATCATATGAAAGCTAACACCACACTGGTCAAAAATATCACTGTGAAATTTACGTTACAGTGTTGTATGTGGAATTAGGGCTACTCATTGATGTTACAGTTAAAAGTCTGTCACTAAAAGGTTTGTAAACCAGGTATGTCAGGGCAAGTTGATAAACAGATGTTCTCCAGACAAAGGAAAGAGGCCAACACCTCAAACCTGGTGTGGCCAAATTCAATGGGCTGCTCATTTGTATCACAGCTTACAGGAACAGAGCAGTTATATTGCAAAATTGCCTCAGGAAGCAACACACTGGGACATACTAAGGGACACTTTAATCAAAATGGAGTAAACCCCCTGAAGGAGACAGAATCCCAGGGAACCCACTTAACCCTGAAAACAAAGGCAAACTTAGAGATATTAAGGGCACACAGAAAAACTTGAAGTTCTCCTTCACCTGAGGAGACAAGGAAAACCAGAGCCTTGGACTATGCAGGAATCTAAGCTAAGAATTAGCCAGTGTGACAGGGTCAGGCCAGATGGCTACAGGAGAGTAATAGAAGGCAGATATATTAGCCCCAGGTTAAGTAGGTCCGTTTTCCCTGGGTAAGGTAACAGGGAAGGTTCCAGAACAATCAGGAACCTTCTGGAGACAATTAAGACAGGCTGATTAGAACACCTGCAGCCAATCAAGAAGCTGCTAGAATCAATTAAGGCAGGCTAATTGGGGTACCTGGGTTTAAAAAGGACCTCACTTCAGTTTGTGGTGTGCGTGTAAGGAGCTGGGAGCAAGAGGCGCTAGGAGCTCAGAGTGAGAACGCATACTGTTGGAGGACTGAGGTGTACAAGCATTATCAGACACCAGGAAGAAGGTCCTATGGTGAGGATAAAGAAGGTGTTGGGAGGAGGCCATGGGGAAGTAGCCCAGGGAGTTGTAGCTGTCACATAGCTGTTCCAGGAGGCACTCCAGACCTCTGCATTCCACAGGGCCCTGGGCTGGAACCCGGAGTAGAGGCCGGGCCCGGGTTCCCCCCAAACCTCCCAACTCCTGGTCAGACACAGGAGGAGTTGACCTGGACTGTGGGTTCATGAAAACAGCCAAACTGAGCGCTGCCGTGAAGCTCCAAGGTGAGCAAATCCACAAACACTTTAAAATAATAGGGGACTTAATATCTTCTATGACTGTACAGCCGTAAGTGCTGTGAATTGCAGCGAGACATCTCAGAAAAGCTCAGGGACCAGAGTTCACTGATTATTACCTGCTAGGCAAGGTGAAGACTGGTAGAGTGCTGAGGTGTTTGCTGGTGAGGTGACAGACTGGTGTGGCAGAGAGCTGACACAGTCTAATCACCAGCAAAGCTCACTCTTGCTGAAGCAGAGAGGCATCACAGTGGCTCACAGACCTGGATTTCCCCAGCAGAGTGTTTCAGTTGGCTCATTTCGATCTCCTGAAAACTGAACTGCACAATGCAGGTGATAAACCAGTCCCTGCAAGACTCACACAATCCTAATAGAGATATGTCTATATGGGAAGAAAGATGATCCAGTAGTTTAGGTGCCAGGCTTACCTGGGACTCAGAAGTCCTGGTTCCCCTCCACTGCCAGAGACTTCCTGAGTGAACTTGGCCAAGTTTGTCCTTCTGTGTCTCAGTTTCTCGTCTGTACGATGAGAATAATAGTTCTTCCTGTCTACTCACAGGGCTGTGAGCATGAATTCTATTACTGGTTGTGAGAGACTCAGATACAACAGTAACTGGGGCTACATACGTACCAAGATAGAGAGAAAACAGAACAGCCTCAATAAGCATCATTGGCTACACCCACAGCCAGGCTTTCTTTGTAATTCCAGTTCCTAGAAGTCAGCGTGTTCCAGGATTTCAATAATTTTGTTGCAGCTTTTGCAGCTTCTGCAACACAGCCTCCCTCTCAGAGTCAAGCCTCTGCTTCTCTTGTGGAAAGGCCATATCCATTCAGAGTCTGACTTTGTGCATAAGCACAGCTAGATAGTCCGTTTGTTTCAGACATGATGCTATTCAGTTCAGTGGAAACAAGAGGCTGAATATGTAGGCTCTCTCTTATTGACATGGAAAATGCTTTCTATAAAACTTTGCCAATTTAAAAGAGTAAAAAGGTTCGTTCTGGACTGATCTGCTGACTTTTACAGTACACAATTATACAAGCACTGAAGCATTTTGTGCCCTTAAAAGAAAATCAAGCCCAGAGAATGACGTGTCCAATTAACCTATCTAATATAACCGCAGCCCTGTAAATTGCATACTCTGCAGAATAGTGAAGTTAAGTAAGGTCAGGCAGAGTTGAAACAGCTGGGCTTATTTATCCGTTCAGCAGAGTGTGCCTGTCCTCTCGGGGTGGCAAACTCGAGGAATTTTATTATTTGCTGATGTATAGAGTCCTTTTCGCAAGCCTCAGAATGCTCTGTAGAATGATACATGAAACCCTTCCCCCACCATCAAAACACAGCCAGCTCAAGAGTGGATTGGGGGCAGCCATTACAGCAGCACTGGCAATGACACACAGGAGTTTAGAGACAGAAAGGGAAGGAAGTCTCTGATCCATCTAAAGCAACAGAGGAACTTGCCTGCGCTCCATAGGGGCATTAGGAACAGCACCCCTTACGTACTGAAACCAGCAGGTTTGCAGGCTAGCCAACATAACTGTGTGAAATAGCAGGATTTCTTTGGGCCTAGGGAGTCACTCGTTTCTCCATTGTCTCATCTGCCAGTAGACAGGCTTTGGGTCACAGTGCCAGCAACTCTCCCTGGAGTTGCTGAGCAATACCTTAGCTCGTCAGCCGTAGTGCATTCAGTGTGTCAAACAAGTAGCACAAGGTGGCAATTGAAGCAGTAATTGCACCATGCTTGCTAATAATAGGCTGTGTAGTGCTGTGTGGAGAGGGCCTGTATTGGTTTGTTTTACACTGCATCCTCCCCCTGGTACATTACAAAGAGATGCTGTAAAAGCTATAGCAATCCAGACACACAGTACAAAACAGGTGTATATATAGAGAGACCCAAGCAAGACCATTCACCTTTCTTACATTTCAGCCAACTAAACAGCAATGGAGCTCTCCTTTATTAAAGTAAAATTCCCAAGATTGTCAGCTAATGACCTCAAATATCATTTTGTACTAATGGGTAAACCTCCAAGGTTTGATTCCTGAATCAAATGTGGCAAAGTCATCGTGTCCTCCAACTTGAGGGAAATTGCCTTTAGCAACAATTTAAAGACCCTAACGTTTCTGCACAAACCAATTTAAAATTGCATTTGAAGGCTGCAGGATGTGAGAGATTCAAAGCCAGAGCCCGAACATCTACACAGCTGTTTCTAGTGTCACAGCGCAAGTTCCACAAGCCTGGGTCTGAACACCTGGGTTCTGAGACTCTCTGCCTTTAAAACACAATGGAGATGTACCTACAGCGGCCAAAAGCTCATGACTGGCTCTTCTTTGAAGCCTATCCTCCCTAATTTATTGTCAATACATAATATCCATGCCTGTGTTTCTACCTATCTATTCTTAGTGGGAATTCACATCCCCCTATGCTCCCTTCTGAACATTTCCATCTTAAAACACACACAGAGCTCACATTCACTGTTAATAGGGCGCATGGTGGGAGCACGTGCAGGATGACGGACAGCTCATGTCCTGATGGCTTTTGGCAAAGCTGCATTTTTTCACAGCGGACACCCCATCTGTCACTATATTCAGAAACAGAAACTGACCTCAGTAGCACTAAGGAAGCCCCAGCAGATTAACATTTAATGATGCTTTCAGCTTCCGCCTTTATAATTTTTCATCTTCCAGATGACAGACACAGAGGAGGAAGGAAGCAGTGTACTATGTACAGTATGTGGGTCTGAGCCATCTAATTTGATGCAATTGACTTTGAAATGCTTTTTGCTAATCCTGTGGGCTGGAACTATTCTATATATGCATTTAACCTGGACTGACAATCAATCATTCTTTGTACACAAATACATGCAGCTTCTGTTCTGACCTGTAGAACAAGCTTATCTAAACCAATTCAAATAAGGGGAAATGGCTCTTGGAACCTACACAGACAGAAGCAGCACAGTACTGAAGTGCTTAAAGGTGCAAACTATGTTAAGACAAATGATCCCCGTCTTCTACACAGAGGAATCAAGGGAGATCTGCAAAGCCCAAATGTCATTTGTTGTGTTGGTGAGCACTTCCAATTATTTTTTCATAAATACAAAAAAAAAAGATATTAAAATGACATAATAGGTGCTGGAACTAGGGGTGTGGGAAGTGCTGCAGCACCCCCTGGCTTGAAGTGGTTTCCATCATATACAGGGTTTACAGTTTGGTTCAATGGCTCTCAGCACCCCCACTGCGTTCCAGCACCCCTGAATGACATTATGCTATGAAGTGGCAAACGCCTCTGCCCAAAAATTCAGAGTTAGGTCTGCATCCTTTGCCTTAAGTTGCGCCAGGGCACTTATATTATTTGCTGAGTGTTACAGGTGTTGTTGGTGCTGTGTAATACACTTGTATGGACAGACCTAGCCCAGAGGAATTTCAGCCCAGATCCTCAAAGGTATTTAAGAATCTAACTCCCATGAAATTGAAAGCAATGGGAGTTAGGCACCTAAAATCCTTTGAGGTTCTGGCCTTATAGCTTAAGGCCCAGATTCTGCAACTGCGTCTTAAGGGAGGACCCTGTTGTCACATTGGAGCCTCAGAGAAGTCAACAGGTCTCCACACAGGCACAGGAGCCAACTCGCACAGGTGCACTTGTAGGATTAGGCTCTAAGACAAAACAAATCAGGTGCAAACCCACTTGGAGGCCCAGGGGAAGCTCTCTGTTAGCTTAGCATTTAATGACTTAATATTGATGTAGGTTAGTGGGTGTGGGCCTCAGGGAAGTAGTGGGTTTTCAGAGGAATTTACATAGAGAATGGAGTAGGCTGGCCCCCTGGGAAAGTGGTGGCCTGAAAGAAGGCACCAATAAAAGTGAGCTAAGGGGTTAACAGGAGCTGACAAGGAGGGTGAGGAAGCATGTGATGAGACAAGAGCAGAAATACAGGCAGGGGCACAACTGTACAGTCTTGAAGAGGACAAAATTCCTGAACTTGTTTTGGGAGGAGACGAGGAGCTAGAGGAGCGATTCAAATGAGTGCGAACACATGTCAAATGGATTCCGCAGGAACTGTAGCACAGAACATGGTTTGAATGGCCATGCTCTTGATGGACTACAGGGAAACAAGCTGGGAATTGGGAGGGCCACAGGGAGTTCTGCATTGCATGCACTTCTGGGTAATTTTATATCCCATGGGCAAGATTATGATCCCAAATACAGTGGGTATGCTGATGCACACATAAATCATCTGAGATGTGACATGACCATTTAAAGTAATGGATGCATAGCTCAAGAGCTCACTACTACTGACAGTCTGAGCGAAAACACTGAGCACAAATTAAAACTTGATATCCAGTAACATTTTTTTGTAAATGAAAGGGGTACTCATGCTCCTGTGGGATTCATACAGTCAACACTTGGCATCCAGTGAGATGGTTACCATGGCAACCCAGCTAATGCAGGCTTCTGTACCTAAAGAAATTAAATCTTTCAAAAATGATTATGGCTACTGCTACAGATGAAACAACAGAACTGGGAAAAGGAAGCCAGAAGTGACTTGTCTGGGCCCAAGATTTCCTGAAATGGGAGAAAGAATGGGGATTTTGGAAGATAACAGGGTGGAATAACGGAGATGCAGCAAATCCCAGACCATTCTAGAAAATGAGACATGTGCCCTAGAGTGGTGTTTCTCAACGACCAGTCTGTGGACCAGCGCAAGTCCCTGTGATCTCCCTGACACAGTTTAGGAAGGCAGCAGGCTGGTCCCTGGTATCAAAAAGGTTGAGAAGCCCTGACCTACAGAACACACTGCAGCAAACTAGGGCGCTGGCTCTGGAAGGAGGTGGCCACAAAGTAATTCCGTCTCCAGAAGACTATTTCCGAATGGCCAGAGCAGGCATTTGACGAGAAATTCAGTTCTAATCAGGGTAGTGTTCAAGTTTTACAAGAAGCACGGACCCATGGCCCATCCCTACTCCTCCATCACCCTTCCAGGGAAAGACTGAACACTATTGCAGACAGACTGCTTAAAGACACTTCAAACTACAAGCTCCTTGCAACAAGAGAAGATGCTAGGAAAAAAAAATCTATGGCTCAGGACTCTTCACCTAACAAAACTCAGGGTTATTCCTGAAATTTCAAAAAGTCTTCAAGGATCCACAATCAGTACAGCCATTTATGTTGAATAATGAAAGAGGGGAAATGGAAACTTAGAGTAAAAAGAAGGGCCCGATCTGGGTCCCAAACTCCCATTATTACTATTTATTTGTACTGTATCTATATTGTGGGAGCACCCAAGGTCCCAATCATACCTGTGTACAGCATCTAGCACAGTCCCTGCTCCAAAATGTCTGGTCTTAAACTAGACTCTACACTCAACATGTGAGTGTGAACCAACAGAAGAGAAGGAGAGAAGAAGGGTGAGGGAAACAATTACATGTAGTTACACGGACATAGTAAGAGCATGAGAGAGAGTTTTAGGGCCCAATAATTCTTCCACTGAAAGCAGCAGGAATTTCACCATTCAATGAGAGCAGAATCAGAACCAAATCAGGCCAAACTAGAGGTGGCATAACTACAGAATTTTATTTATGCTAATGATCCCTGTTAGTCCAAACATTTAAAAGAGGTCCGAGACTCTAAATGAGTAACAGAAAAAGATCTGGGGTCTAAATTATCCTTGATGAGAGACCATGAAAATATAGTTATGTTTAGTTAATGCCTTATTTTGTTATTGGAAAAACAAACATACACTAAAATGATTGCCTATCACATCAAGTTAGTGATGAAATCAAATCATCACGATATGATGGGTTTTGCTAAAACACAACAGTATTGATACTGCAAAGATGCTCAGGACAATCATTCAGTTCAGGTGAATTTCACCCTGCCTGTACAAACTGACTTTGTGCAGTTTGTACAAGCCAAGGTAGAAGGATGGAATTCTTGGACAGCGCATGGGGCTAAAGCACAGCTCCTTTGGGCTGCTATTGCAGTTTATGCACTAGAAGAACATCCGTGCCTCCAAATATACATTTGGGAATGTGGGGCATCTGAGGCTGATCATCATGACCCCCTTCCTTGCTGACATTGCAGGGGAGTTTAAGATGACAGTTCATGCAGAGGATTTACATGAACATTCCTCCTGAGTTAGATTGGCAGGATTTGGCACACAGTCCAGAGAATGAGATTATGTCTAGCTCCTAATGGTGTTTCTTAATCTGTGTGTTCACCAAGGTATATGGAGAAAAATGCCATCCAGTGTGTCAGCAAAATACATGCAAATCATTTAGAAGTAATCTAGTCTGAAAGAGCTTTATCCCAGACAGAATCATAGAATATCAGGGTTGGAAGGGACCTTAGGAGGTCATCTAGTCCAACCCCCTGTTCAAAGCAGGACCAATCCCCAATTTTTGCCCCAGATCCCTAAATGCCCCCCTCAAGGATTGAACTCACAACCCTGGGTTTAGCAGGCCAATGCTCAAACCACTGAGATATCCCTCCCCCGAAATGTATAATGCTTTGTGGGTACAACAGTGTGTTCACAAATCAACTTATTTTAGGAATCAGCAATATGTTTTAGGTAGAAGCCTTGACTTGTAAATATTGCATTTTGCTCCTACAGGTTTCTTTTCTGATAGACCCTGGCCACCTCATAATTCTAGGACAGGACCATGAAGATTAATAAAAAAGCCAAATAAGGATTTTAATCAATACATCCAGCTGGTCTATCATTTAGATTATGTTGTGGACAGGAAAGTGTAACATTAAGATTGGATAAGAAATGCAAAGCAATGGTGTAACCCAGCTGAATATTCCTGCAAGTGAAATGGACATGAAACTTGAATTTGTAAATTCTGTGCTTGTAGTACTGTGCACCAACATTGATGCGATACATTTTATACCAACTGGAAATTAAAGAAGCTGCCCCTTAACAAAATGAGTTTTGTCCCAAACTCCATTCATAAAAGCAGCTTCCCTTATTCCCATTACTAAAATGACCTCTTTTAAATCTCATTATTTAAAAGTATTGTAACAATTCCCTTCTTTGGAAAAGATAAAGCAGGAGCCCAGGATGACTAGGAAAATATCTGTCAGGCCAAAGGAAGTATAGTCAGTTAAGGCCCTGAAGTAGGAGGCCAGCAGGTGAGGGCCTTTCCTCCATAAAGACAAATAATCCAAAGAGAGAGAGAGAGAGAGGGAGAGATGGGTTTCAGGAGAATAGGTCTGACTGGACTCATACGTACTGGAATTCAGGGTATGGTGGGGGGGAGCTGCTGCACACCCTGTCTTGAAGTAGTTTCCATTATACACAGAGTTTACAGTTTGGTTCAATGGCTCTGAGCACTCCCACTATAAAAATTGTTCCAGCACCCTTGCTTGGAATAGCAGACGCCAAATAAAGATGACTGATCTGAGGAACTGACCTTCTTGAAGAGCCAAGTGAGGACGCAACCTCAAGTCTGCTCCTCTCCATGGCCGTGGTCAGCTGTTGGGGAAAACAGGCTCTCTGAATTCAGGCCAAATAGTCATAAAAGGCTTCTGTTCCACTACTACATTGACTGACCCTGGGTAGACTCCCCAGCCTGTTCCAGGACTATGGCAAGGAAGGTTAAAACTGGGTCAGGATTTCCATTATAAAACCTATTATTTTAAATCAGCAGCTTGTACTTTGACTGAAAATGCCAATTTTTATGAAATTCGAAGAAGAAATCTAAGGCCAGTAAAACAAGCTATTTGGGAACCGGGGGGAGAGGGAGAGATTACATTTGTAAAAGGCAGTTCGACTATTTTAAGATATGTGAGAGTGTTAAAAATGGTTGTACCTACATTGAATCCATATCAAATGTACTTATTTCATACTATACTGCCTTGCTGACATTTTTAAACTCACAGCCAATCTGGTCACACATTACCCAGTGACCTGCTGACATCTTCTGGCATCTATTAAAGACTCATCTTTTAGTCAGCCAGTAGTACAATTTGTCTCTGTATATTTAGAGTGTAAACTCATCAAGGTTGGGACCATGGCTCCCTGAATCTTGTATGGAGGTAAGCAGACTGCCAGTGATTTGAGTGCTAATAACGAAAAGGTTTTTGGAACTTCCTGTTGCTTGATTTGAGAAGCAGAAACAACATTTATCTGTGTGTTTAAGCATACAGTAGGTAGCTATTGTGTGGATGCCTTATAGATCCTATTCTTAAGAAGCACCAGTGTTTTAGTAGCTTGATTTTAGTGCCTTTGAATTGTATTCCATTACTGCAACTGTGTGTGAGTAGACTGGGATATTTATAAATATCTCAGTTTCACAAGTAATCCACTCAGAACTCAAAACCACTAATATCAGCTTTAAAAAAGTATCACGAAACAAATCCATAACATGGTCATGATTTGCTGTCTGTCTGATTGTGTGTGGGCACGCACAAGAGAGACAGAAGGGCAGAAAGAAAGGGCTGCTAACCAACAGAGGTATTTAGCAGTGGAAAGTGGTTCTTTAAGTTGCTCTATAACCACTGTTCATAACGATTTTTACTGCATATATTCTAAACGTGTGTTTACATAGTAGACAGCTGCGTCCCAGATTAATGAGCACCTTGAGTTAAGACCAAAATGTTCAAACCTGGGGTCTAAAGTTAGGCACCTAAATTCACGTCTTGGCTACTAAATAGAAGGGGGGGGTTAATTTTGAAAAGGGCTAAGCACTGGCGACTATCACTGACTTCGCTGGCAGCCCCAATACTCATTCTCACTCACATTTACCACTTAAGATAAAAGTTAGCAGTTTTTTTTAATTTAAACCATCCATCCTGGCTGCATACCTGCATAGCACAGACTAAACCTGCCCCAAATATCCTGTCTGAGAAGGTCCTGGGTCTTATGTAAAAGCTGGGATAGATCAATCAGGGCTACCTTTACTTCGGTTGCTCCAAAATCCTGGTTTCAAGCAGAGTGTGGCTATTCTTGGTGATCTGAACAATAAGAGGAGAAAGGACTGAGCAAACAGTCTGCTGCGTACGTCAGACATTTTTTGAAAGTACATTTTTCCACAATAGACTAGAGGCAGCTTTACAGGAGACCTTAAAAAGCACAAGTGCATTAGTGCTGCCAATCAGCAGGTGGGACAAAACTACATGACAATACAGGGCAAAATGCAGGGTTTTGCTGCATCTTCTCTAGCTGCAATCTCCATTTTGGATTCTTTCCTCTAAGAAGCAAGCCTCCCTTGACCCTGTTGGAAGCTAAAAGTTTGGCTTTAGTTACATGTTTCCAGTGCAGCTAGCTGCGTACCTGCCATTCAGCGGAGCTAGTCCAAGATGAAGATCATAATCAGTGTAAGAGACTTTGTGGTTTCTATCATGAGAGTTTTCACGATATGTCTGTACTGCTGCTTCATAAGCACGGGACACTACGTTTAACAAGAATGAGGTCTTCACATAAGGAAACAAATACCCTGAAATTCAGCCTCAAAAATCTTGCGTCACATATGAAACTCAGTTCTGATCTCTCATACGATTTCCCTGTGTACCGTGAAGCAGCAGCTACTGTACAGGGTCGCTGATATGTTTTTAAGTTACATAAATAAATACATAGCTCAATAAGGAGACAACAAAATAAACAATATAGATTAGGTATTCAGGTCACAATTGCACTATGGTCTTTTGGAGGCACTTACTGTATTCCAATGATAATAGCACAGTTAACATAAAAAAAGCAATGCACACTGTGTGGATAGGGAAGTCCATAGAGCCAAATGCATGAAGCACGAGAGAAACACGAGAAGTATGTAAGAAACAATGTTTAGAGCAAATAGACATAAAACACCTCACAGCAGAAGAACAGGGTAGCAATTATTGTAAATCGCCATGGCTACCACAACCAGAGTGAGAAACCAGAGACCTGATGTGCAAATGAGAGGGGGAATGTTACTCACCTCTGGGCACTAGACAGAGCTACTCTCCTATCCAATCCTATCTGCTCTCTCATGTGAGTAACTTCAGTTACTCCTGCTTTGGTTTACTTTTTCTGCCCCAGGCACTCTCCACACTTGAGTAGAGGGGCCAGAACTGAGTACAAGTCAGCCAGCTGCTTGGCTCCCTCACGGGACTCATGCACATCTTCCTTTACATATGAGGGCAAAAGATTCAGATGCATGAGTGAAGCAGAGAGAATTATCATGCCACGTGGACATGCCTGTGCCACTTCTGTGCTCACGGACTAATGCGCCCCACCTCTCCCTGCCTCCTTCCACGGCATGCAAGGTGATTATGCACGGATACAGTATTCCCGTTCCACCCATATGATGGAAAAATAAGGTGACAAATATTTGTAAGCTAAGAAATGATTGATCCCCACTGGACTGTTTTCTCACATTTTTAAGTGCGGAGTTCAAAGTTTAATCTGGTAATGATGTTCTATGGGAATCTTGTCTGAATCCGGAAGGGAGACCCTATAAAAAGTGATTAAACATTGACTTTTGACAATCTTATCTAGTTTATGCCAATGATGCCCAGTAGTTCTCAATTTCAGGGGAACATGTGTGAATGATGGGACCTAGAATCTGCTTTCAGTTCTGTGTAGGGCAGTTTGCCAAAAACCACTTTTGAATCAGTAACACAGAGTGGTCTTGCTGGCTGGACCAATGTGTTTAAAGCTGTGAAATTCCAACAGTGTTTTTAAAGATGTCTTTTTTGAAGGAGTCAAGAGATGGCTAGGTGGTTTATTTGAAAGTCAAGTAAAAAATGTTAACTCAAGTATTACTATGGGATGTCATCGTGGTTTGACATCCAGATCTGATCATACTAAATAGGAGTAGCCTAGCCCTCTAGTAAAGCACCTGCTGTAGCCTTTGAATGCTCACTGTAAGTACATCTTGTCACCATGCCTCAGCGGGTCACAGCTGAGAATGTCAAATTCAGGACAGACTGCTGAGAAATGGGGCAGATTCACCTCAAACTGATGGTTATTCTATCATTAGATTATACCAAGCCAGGAACAAATGTGAACTTCTGTCTCACCACACTGGTTAACAAGAAGTCAGAGATGCAGTCTACTTGGGCATTCCAGCCCTTGTCTCACCACCCAGACACTGGACTTTATGATGAGTGGTTACTGAAAACCAATTTCATCAGCTATAAGGTCCCTATAATCCCCAGGGATTAGCCATTTAGCCAGGTCAATATAAAACTCAGATCTTGCCCAATAATCATGCTGATGCCAATCCTTTAGTAAGTAAAAACTAAATTAAAAATAGAAAGAAAAGAATTATTGAATGGTTAAGGAATCATGCAAGTGGTTGCAAAGTTCTTATATCAGGTTTGTAGCAGTGATGGAATAAACTGCTATCTTGCAAAAGTCTCTCTGGAATCACCCAAACAGATTGGGGGTCATCAGTCCTTGTTCAGACCTTCCTTGTTAGAAATCCCGTCCAGAGAAATGAAGCCGAGAATGAAGAAAACGAAGACGGCTCACATGCCTTTTTATATCCTCTGCCCGGTGCATGGAAGTTTACTGTCCCAAAGAAAGCCCACCTCCCCTGTTTCTGGAAAGTTACTGGCCCAAGGTGGAGTCCAGGGTCACATGAGCATATCACATGGCTTGTGACTCACAGGGAGCGGCCATTGGCCCCTCCCTGTCGAAGGCATCCTCAGGAAGAGCCACCTGCATGGGATGAGTTTCTTCAATGGCCCACTGTGACAGCTGAGTATCCTTGATGAGCGGGGCCATTAACACACAGCTGTCTAGCCTTGATGTAACTTCTATCTGGGGGATGTCACCCAGGAATACAACACATGTGTAAGATACAAGTACATAGCTAATATTCATGATTTCAGATACAAAGATGATATATGCATATAAACAGGATAATCGTACTTAGCAAATCATAACTTTTCCATTGACACCTTATATGATACACTTTGTATAAGGTTTGTGGAATGGTGTAACCGTGGAAACAAGAGTGATATAAATGGTCACCTTTGTTTTACACAGCATCACACATCTTCAAGTATGTTTTGTCCCTGCAAATAATTAAACCCTCTACTTGTGTGTGCCTCCTGGTTTACCATTCCCCTGTCTGTTTCTACCATGTTTAGCGCACAGCTGGTGCCACTGCAAAGTAGTGAAGAACTGCAGGAGGTATGTTTTCCTGTCTAACTACCATTCAGCCATGTTGGCGTTGGCCACCCAACCTTGGTATTGGCCAATGCATTCCTGGTCTGGAGGACCTGGTACCATGGAGAGAACTCAGGGCGTGGTGCAGTTGGAGCAGCAGCCTGAACTCCAGTGGCCACTAGTGCAAGCAGCCTCTCAAACAGGTCTTGCTGCTGTGCTCCATCTTCCTCCCCCAAGCAATGTTCCTGTGCCAGAAACTGCACTGCCACTCTTTCCTCGTGCACTGCCATGTTCTCCTCATGCTCCACAGCCTGCCTGGGCATTTCCATTTGTCATGAATCCTTTTCCCTTTGGTATTTGACTAGCATATTGGCCCTGTCCAGGATGTCAACCCTAAGGCAACTGAGGAAACGCTGCCTCTTGGACCGCTCTCCAACCGTTTGAAAAACCAGTCTCCTGTTGGACTGAGACTGAGCTGCAAAGGTGGAAGGGCCTGAAAGCAGATATATCACAGTGCATTATTGCCTCGGAATTTCAAAAAAGGTTCAGAACATCCTCAGAGAAAAGTGCCTTTGGAACGTCAAGGCTCAAAAATTCTGAGTACTCAGAAAAGCAAAGCAATATAAGATTCTTCCTCTGAACACCCCAGCACATCTTTGTAAGAATGTGTGCATATCAGGTAAAAATGTCACATGAAATGCTTAACTGTTTTTCACTTCCTGGTCTTCATTTTGAATTCCACGTTGTGGTGTGGGGGATAATGCCATGGGGCTGGCATGAAGTCTTCTCTAGTACCAAATACACACTACTACCCATGACTTGTAACAAAAATTGCATTGCTCAAAAATTGCTCAAACTGGAAATCAGTCCCATTTGTACATTAACAACAACAGAGCCAGAAAATTACCAGGCTCCGGGGCTACTTCTGCTTCATCTGTTTCTGCTGCCTGTTCTGTGACCAGCTGCTCCTCCTGGAGGTCATCAAATTCTTCCAGGTTTGGATCCAGGACATGCGACAGCTGCTCCATCGGCAAAGCCTCCTTGGGGACTGGTATGAGCATCAGAGTCACTTTGCTAGCCTGATCCACTGTTTGCTGGCTCCCCTCCAGTGCTATATTGGATTTGAGGGTCAAAAGCTCACCATCCCGGCTGACCAGGCTATCATGAACTGCTGTGGGATCAGTGTTTTGGCATAGTATCGAGCACCTGGTCACAGTCCTCATAAAAGAGGCAGGATGATGGTGAGTTCTCCGAGGGGCTGTTCTCATCCCTGACTTTCCAGCACTCTCTCTTGCGTTGCTTAACTTGCTTTCTGCATTGGTCATAGGTCCAGTGAATCTCCAACACTATCAACATGTTCACTACTACTTGGTACACATGGTCGTTTCTGGGATTCTGACTGAATTTGAATGTCATGCTCATCTCACACCAGAGATTTACCAGTATCTGACTGTGGTTCAGTGGCCAGGTAGTAGCACACTTGTCAAAGACTTGTTCCTGTCAGTGGTCATAGACAGTTATCTCTGTCTGCAGCTCAGTGGTCAGAATCAAACGGAAGGGTTAAACGCCAAGCAGCTGTACTTGCACCAGAGGGGTTGCTTCCATTTCCTGGGAGTCAATAGGCTACTTTTGGAATGGGTTAGGAACACTGGCCCATGGGATTATGGGATAGTGTTGGTGGTCTCTAAGGACATGAGTCTTGAGAACCCAGGCCTATGTTCCATCCACACTACAAAATGATAACATTTGGACCCAAGTCCCAGAGGGATTTAGGCTTGGACTTATCCTCCACCAGATTCTGGGACCTGGGTCCTAAGTGCTTATATGGACGGAAGAGGTGGGGAGGGGGTTGGGCTTCAGCCTGAGCCTGTTTATCTACATTTCAATGTAAGCTCAGTGTCCAAGAAGATGTCAGTGACAGCCTCATCCCATTTACAAGTAACAAAACAAAAGACATGGTTATTTAACTATAAACATTTCCTCCCCTTTCTAGAATCTCAGCTTGTCATACCAAGCGGAGACTTTTCCAGAAGCTATGAAGACCCAATATCACAATTACTTTAACTTAGACTATCCAGTTTGTACTGTACTAGTCTTTTGCTTACTTTATAAATAATCAACAAGAGTTGGACTTTTGTTACGTTGGACAACTTAGAATATGGGCTTCTGCTCAACAGCTATTCCTTTGAACCTGCATCAAGTCCTAAAAGGAGAGTGGCTAGATAAATGTGCCATGGGTGAAACTGGTTGAAACTTACAGAATTTTCAACTAAATTTGTCAAAAATTCAATTTGTACAAAATACACCATGAAAATGTTGCACAAAAATGTTGGGGGGGGGGTCTCCACTTGCATTAGCCAGAGGTTTGTTTTGATGAAGTTACATTGTGGAAAACCCACATTCTCCCACTGCAGTGCTACAGGTCAGTTAGAACAATATATCTACCAAGAGCAGTGAACAGCAGGTAGGCCTATTGATCTACAGTTTTGTTAAAAATGCATGTGTATGGTCATGTGTTTGATGGCGAGCATGTGTAATTTTTAAGAGACAACCATCAATGTAGGAGATTCTCCTCTGAAACCTAAAAGCAGAAATTGGTTTTGTCCAGATTCTGAATCCTTTTGGATCCGGACTTCCATATCAAGCCCATTTCCGGGCTATTATAGAATATGTCATCTATATGACATATTCCCCGGCAAAGATGGAGTCAAGGTTGAGAGTTTCTGCTAGTCATTTGGGAGTAAAAAATTTCAGGGAGGTTGCAATTATCCCCAAACTTCTATAAACCCACAAAGTTCAGAGTTAAGGATTACATTAAAGAAATACAAACTTAAGGCACCCAGACAACCTTAATTCTGCCCTATAGTGGTGTCAGACAGTAGCCATACAATTACAATTAAGACATTTTAGTGTTTGTGGTCAAAGATTAAAGTAAACTGATTTTTAGAGGCAAGATTTTCTTCAGAGCTTTTCCCCTCATGGCTAAACATCTGAATATATATTAGCATTGTTATGTTTATTTAGAAACCAGAGAAATTTCCAAAAAAAAACAAACAATAGATTTAATTTAGGATTAAGATTGCTCACATGTACATTTCATCAATTTCCCAAAATCTAGAATATCACCATTATATTCCTTTTTCTCCTCCCTCCCCAATACAAATAATTTTCCTTATACCCACTTACTGACAGCATCCACTACTCATAATTCATGTACTTCCTCTATCTCAACAGCAAACGTACAACTTAAGTGACAGTCATCCTAACCTTATCTTTAAAAAAACAATTTTCCTAAACATAGAAGAATGTAGATACCACCAAGTACACGTCTATCTTACAAAACTATGCACAGCATCCCATTATCATTTTCCTGTTCTCTCACTCTTCCAGCACACTGACACGTCTTTACACATTGTAACAAAGTGGGAATTTTCTGTAACTTTTTAATGAATGATGTGCATGAAAGTGACTTACTTGACGGGAAACTCTTGGGGTTGGCCCACTGAAGTGGTTTCTCCAAGAGACTGCTTAAAAGCTGGGGCACAGCACAGCCGTGACACACTCCAAAAAATAACCAAGGATATATTCTTCTGCACGGATCAAACCAAAAGATCATATCTGAAACATACTCTTCATTCTAGCATCAACATCACTGGTGTTAAAGTTGCACATTTGTTGCTGAGTGTGATGTTAGCACGGGTGTGTTGGCCCACATGACGCAGTGAAATAATTGCATGCACTGTGGAACGAGGTTTCCTAAACTTGTCGCTATTACGTCAATGAGATTTTGTACTTGTACAACCTCCTCTATAGCAAAGCTTTTGTTTGGTAGAAATCATATATACTATAAAGAAGGAGGCAGACAATACTGGAGGGTAGATGCTTGTAGGACAAAAACAAGTCTCAGCTGCAACTGATATTTTTATTATGTCAAAGTCTTCTGAACAGTCTGAAGTATATTAGAATGCCACTATTTTTCCCCCCATCTCCTGTATTTTATAGCAGTGCTAAGAGCAGTGGAACCCTTTAATATCTACACATTGAGCTCTCCATTGATTTTCAGAAATCACGTCCTTTTACAAGTAATGACTTGACATGCAGAGCCTGGACTACAGTCAAATAATTTATTTTTGCCCACTTGTCTCTAAAAGTTAACGGTTAAACAAAAACTAGGAAACATTCCACACATCTCATTTCATTTGCAAGCTTTTACTAAGACAATAGTCTTTTCGGTACCATGAGTATTATCTCTCCCCCCAATAAACAGAATGATCAGCAATATTTTAGTTACACTGTCGATAGAAGTAGAAGTAGTAATCCGTAAAAAATATCCCAGCATAATTTGGATCTGTTGAACAGTCTGCAAGATCCTGCAGGAGAAAAATAAAGGAGATTAATGTAGAAACTAATCACAGCTAAAATGTCATTTGTCTTTTGGTCTATTTCCCATTTGAAAAAGGCTTACCGGTGCAGCTACTCGGAAATGGTATGCGCTGTCATACCACCAAGTTACAGGGAGAATCCAAATATGCTGACATCCCTAGATAATGAATTATAGAAAAAGAAATTTGATAACCTCATTTTACATTCAGTTGGAGAGAAGGATAGGCTGTGAAAGCATTTCACTGCCAAATGCAGTATGAGTCATTGCGATAACAAGACTTGATAGCTACAGTGAGAGAAGTCAGCACACTTAAAGACAAAAGGAAAGTGCTGACTTTTAATGTTCTGAATGGGTTTTGTTCTGATCAGCTCAGGAATTGACAGACATCTGGCTCCCAGCATTCTAGGCTGGCTGTGAATCACGAAGCTCCCTCTTGACTCCTTTAGGAAACTAAAAATTTTCCAGAGGTGCCAAAGTGCTCTGTAAAGTTTACAGTGCACTAGTGGTAAACGTGATTCAGCTGATTAACAAGCCGCAGCAGGACTAATACCCTGGGTGTGCACAGGCTTCTATGTATTCCAAGGCATAAAGCAGCATCTTCACTCCAGGACTGTTGCAAGAAGATGTCCGCATGCAAGATTTGGTTGTGTGTGTGTGATATAACACTCTACCACATACAAATGCAAGTAATGTATTTTGGCTCTGACACTTTTCCCTGAGATTGTATAGGGATGATTCAACCCCACTATTTCCAGGAAGAACAATGTTATAATGGTTTGACTTGGCACTCACATTTCATTCAAGGACCTCACAGATGTCACAGATATCAAAGTCCCAGCTACCCCCTCGCCCTGGGGCAATAGGTATTATGCACATTATAAATTTTAGGCAGAAATTGTTCAGAGGCCAGCTGACTGCTGGGCTACTAACCCCTGGGGAATAAATCTCTCTACGCTCAGGAAAATAAGCTTGAAAACAAATACTTTCAATAGCAGCATTTTTATTCTGACTCATGCCAACCTTGAATAACTCACTGTTACAGCTGCTGGAAGCAGTTTCTTACCTATGGGTCAAACTAGACAGCTTTAGTCCTTTGATGTGAATTTCAAGTTGACACATGAAGCCTGACTAGCTTTGCTGCCAGTCAGTCCCAATGACATCCCTACGTGGGCAGATATGGAGACTCTCTGGGTTTGACTCAGAGCTTCAGGGGCTGCTGGAAATACAGCTGGAGGTCAGAGCTCCCAGGATCTTCATTCGCTTGTACCTGATGATTTGCTGTAGCCACAGCAACCCTACATCTTTTTCAATGGCATTTGAAAGTCATCTTGGGCAGGTAGAGGAAGACAGGGCTCCAGCTGATCAGCACAGCAGCAAATCAGCAATTTAATAATACTTAAGAATGCAGGGTGTAAGGAGCATGTATGTTCCCCAAGCTAAAAGCAGATGTGTAATGGGCCAAACATGACTCCCAAGTGTTCATGACATGTAGGTTTGCCCTAGAATTTTATTTGCAAATTTTCTACCACCTTTATTCCCCACTCCCACCCTTTTTTTAAGCTAGCAGACGCACTTCCAGGCAAGTACAATAAAGACTAAATACCCATTCCTGTGAGGTACTGAGCTGCCTCAATTCTTATTGAAGTTAATGGTAGTTTAGGGCACCCATCTCTTTGCTGGAAGTGAGTGCCCAACACCTGGCAGGATCAGACCTCCAACTGGCTTGGGTGGAGGGAAAAGTTCTGGTGTTTGGGACAACTTCTATTCCCCCCAAGACATCCCAGAGAATATATGAAAATAATTCTCACCTACACACAGCAAGCTTCTCTCTACATTGCTTTATAGGTGAAATTCTGGCCCCACTGAACTAAATGGCAGTTTTACCTTTGTTTTCAATGGAGCCAGGATTTCACCTTAAAGTCATAATTCACTAGCAGTGGAAGCAGTAGGATGGCCAGGGGCTTGGGGGTGGGGGACTTCATCACCATGTGGCCACGGTGGCGAACACCCCAGAGTCCTATCGTGTTACATCTTCCTCCATAGGTATTTACCACCAGTGGAGAGTTTCAGCTCTGAAGTTTGTGAGGGTCCATGCACCCCAAGTGGTATGTAACATGCATTTTATATTTGAGTGAGTCTACAGAGGCCAGAGGAGAAATGAAGACAGGAAAAAGCCACCCTCACAAGAGCCCAATGGGAGCCTTAAACCATCATTAATTCAGTTTTTGCAATGTGGAGCAGCAAACTGATTCGCACTAATGGGTTACGTTCTACTTTCATTTACACCAGTGGAAATGCAGACTAACTCTATTAGATTTGGATTTTAGTTTGGATTTCCACCATTAAACTGTGAGCAGAATTTGGCCTAATATGTTTGCCAAAATAATTTGAGGGTTTTAATCTTGTATCTGTTTTTCATTGATATTTTTCAAGCACCCACAAGTGCGGAATTGACTGAACCTAGAGATTTGTTGGCTTGCTTTTGCTGCCTTTGCATGTGCCTGGAGTTCCTGAGTGTAGGCTCTTCTGTCCCCTACCCCTAACACATCTCTGTGCTTTGATCACCCCAGGATGGCCTTCTGCTGGGGAAGGGAGTTAAGCACCCACAGCTTCACAGAATTACAACCTGAATGTCTCCATCTCCTGTACTGGGGAGGGACGTTCAGCAGATACATGAGTTATGACTAACCTTTTCAAAGTTTTATCGTCTCATCTATAACATATACTGGCACTTCCTAAAGACATCCCAAAATGCATCACTGAGGCCCACAGTCTCATGCAATTTAGGTATCAGGGTTGTCTCAGAAAGATGTATGCAGGGATGTCTTTAAGAAGTGCCAAATGATTTGACAGAGGGCGAGACTAGTTACAAATTATTTCTTTGCTTAATACCTCTCAGGGCCAAGTTCATGGGGACATTGAACATGTATTCCTGGGTTTGCCTCGATTTTATCTTTGCAACTCAGAAAAGTGTTACCTGGGTGGTTTCTTGGAAAGCCTCTCTTTTCTTTCTGTTTCGTGACTGATAGGAACACATATTTCCAAAAGTGACTTTGCATTGAAAGACGATTAATGGCTCCGTAGTGCTTCAAGAAAAAAGAAAAAGAATCCAAGGTTCTACTCTGCTGCTTGGAACTGAAAGACAGACTGTAAAAAAACTAAAACAAATTCTTAAGGGTAGTGTCTTCATTGCAGCTGGGGGTGTGAACGGCAGGTCATGTGGACATGCCCACACTAGCTGTCCTTTAGCTAGAGGGCTACAAATAGAAGTAAGGAAATGGCACAGCACAGGCTGCACAAGCCCATTTCACTCCCCGGAGTAAACACTCACATGTGCAGCCCACGCCATGGCAACCTCACTTCTATTATTAGCGAGTTAGCCAGAGTACAGCTAGCGTGGGCACGTCCGCACCAGCTGCCATTCACACCCCCAGCTGCAATGTAGACACGCCCCTAGTGGCCAAAATAAAGGAAATTAGGGTTTCTGTGGCTCAGAAACTCTAATCATGATCTGGACTCTTTCCTGGGAGAGTTTGCATCTGCAGTTTTGGTGCAGCCCATCTAACTGCAAAGCCAAATCCATGTCTGCATATAAACTTCTCCAACACTAAAGGATGTTCAGACGAAAGGCTATAGCATATTCCAATCTCTCCAAAACAACAATAACTACATGCTTTAGTTTATCATTCCCCAGGGCCAGAAAACCTTTGGACACCATAACAAGACAGTAAACAAACCTTGACAGAAGACAAGCCCAACACACACATTAGAACAGGAACCTTCACAAAGAACCACAATCCTGCTGTGCACAAACATGCACGCAATTAAAAAGGGAACAAGCACATCCTGCGCTTTGCCCTGATTGAGGTCCCATGTCAACACTGGCCCAGGGAGAGAATTCCAGTCAGAATCCTTCCACTGAAAAGACCCTGCCTCCCTCCTTTTCCAATAGTATCTGACCATGGTCATGCCCTTCCAATCCTGCCAGCATGGGCAGCTGTGATAGGACTTGAGGGTCAGAAAAAAACAGATCCAGAAGAAGCTGGATGAGGCAACAGGTGACAGAAAAATGGAAGCAGCAAGGTGGCATAAAAATGTAGGGTTGTTTTTTTTCTGGGAGGAGAAAAAAAGGGCTTGTACAGCTTTACTTAGACATTTGTACAACACAGCAATTGTACAAATGTATAATGCACATGCCACATACTGCGCCCTAGATAGGTTGCAATGGGGTATTTTGGCTTCACTTGATTTTATTTAGTGGAAATAAGAACATAGTATTTGGATATAACAACACACACAATTAAATGTGAATTGTCTGTGGATTTCTGGTTGGTTTGTTTTGTCAGTGAAAGGTCACTGAAATACATTCAGAGCAAAAGAACTGGAGAACACAGCGGAAGCATGACAATAAGTTTAGCACCCTATTTTCTAAAACTATGAGCATGACACATTCATATCCATGCACGAGGGCTGCAACATTTGTACATAAAGTCACACGCTTAAACAAAAGGTTTCTTTCTACCGCTTCAGATGATGCACAGCCACTTCAGTAGGAGTCCTGTTATGGTCACGCTAATCTTACAAGCGAGAGTGTTCGTATGTGAGGTCAGCAGATTGCCTTTAAAGCGTGTTCCATTAGCTTCATAAAACTCTGCCTTGGAATTCTGAGAGATCAGAGTAATGAAATGTCATGAGGCAGAACTAAGCATTCCCAATTCAACAACCATTTTGAGTGGGATCAGCCTCCACTGGAGGAGAAGAGGAGCAGAAGAACCTTCTGAGAGAACAGAATGGAACTCAACCTATGTTCAAGACGAGAAGCCTTTGCTGACTAAGAGCTTTGCTGTTGGTTAGCTCTGCCCCATGGCATAGGTAAGGACAGGAACTATTTTCTAGTCTCTTAATTAACATTTCCTTTATTAAGAAAAATCACAATAAATGAAGGCCCCAATCCTTCAAATGCTTATGGGCAGTGAGTAAAGTTACATATGGGCTTATCTATAGAATTTGGGCCTAAGACGATCACATTTTAACGTCTGTCTCAGTGGGTGAAATGCATCCTTGTGCAGAGTGCTGGCACTAGCCTGATGCAGTATATCCCACTGCAGAGCTATTTCAAAGACTTAAGTTATGCCTAGACATAGTCCTGGCCCTCTGCACAGGAATGAGTTTCATCTGGGGTCCAGAAAAATGCGGCAGAAGCAATTTCATTCTAAAGCCCAGAGCACATTTTTCCTATAGACACTTGCATTGATTGTACTTACTTGATTTCCAATGAGAGTATTACATTGATGGGTGTGTATTTGTTAACAGGAATAACATAGCTGTAATTTCCAGACCTAAATGTTGGCAACAATAAAGGGACAACATTAACACCAAAGAGTTCATGAAGTTTGTCTGCATGAGTATGAAAATTATATCTGGATTAAGAAAAAACATTTAATAGATTATGCTGTAAAAAGTCTCTTTTAAACAATAATATTTGCAATTAACTTTGAAAAATGGAATGGATATTTATCAAAACACATGAGAGGACAGGCAGGCACCAATGCCACCTTAATGGCATTCATACCTCATCACACTAATAAAATGTAACAAAATATTTCACCCACCTGCACTGTCGACCTTTACTACAATAGCGACGGTCAATTTTTTGCTGCGTTTCCAAAATCTGCATGGAACTGATTGTTGTATCAATCCCTAAAAACATTAGGAACAATTTTTTTCTCGATTACTTCAGGAGTTTGGGGTAAGACAGTAATAACATTGCAGTTAACGCCGTAGTTCCCAGCCCCTTATTATCCATGGTAGAAGTTGCTGCAGGTCTAGTCACCAGCAATAGAAACCTTCAGCTGATGAGCTTTATCCTCATTCCACAGTTAAAGGGGAGATTGAAAGTAAAAGTCACATGTCAGAATTCCATGGGCAACATATTGGGCACCTCATATTAAAACATTTTCCTAGAACAGAGCATCTAAGGTAGAGTTGCTGAGTGTATTTGCATATTTAGTTTCCTTAACAGGAGCTGCTCTTGCACAGATACATCTGAGAGACACCAGCCCTTAATTTGAAAATCATTGCCTTTTCCTAGATAAACGATTCAGAATGGAATGGAATTACTTTTCTAAGAATCCCTTGAATTACTTTTCGAAGAATTCGCACCTGCAGAAAATGTTTCATTCCGTAAAAGTATTTGATTTTATATTAACCTATTTGATACAACATGGGTACATATGCACTTACATACCAATTAAACTGTGGTTCAAGAAACAGATCAGCTAAAATCTAGAATTAGGACAAACCAGAACACCAGATCAACCCCCTCTCCACCTCTAGCCCCTGAGATTTTGGGAAATTCAGATCTCAGCTTTGTCTCTCTTCCTTCTCTTTAGGATGTGTTGAACTCGAACACCAGGTCAAACCCACCTCCCCAGACTTTACGGAAGTTTGAACTTGGTTCAGATTCTGTATCTGAATTTCATATTTTAGGGGTGACAGGACTAACGTAAACACTGGGAAGTGTTATGTGCTTCCAAGAACTCTCTTAAAACAATGGACAAGTCAAGTCCAAATTTTTAGTTGAGTGGGGTTCCTAGAAAATACTTGGGAACAGGGAGTATACACATTACCCACTCTCAGAGCCATCCTTTTGAAGCTGTGCCTTGAAGAAAAACTTGTGGTCTGTCTGATTACCTATTCATGATCTCTTCAAAGGCCCCAGCTGGATAAAGGAGGCACTCACCAACTCATAGGAGAGCTAAGTCCTGAGTGAAAGCTTTTACGAACTCGTGAGCACAGGAAAAACTCCAGGTGTGTGTGTGTGTGGGGGGGGGGGGGGTTGAATGACTAACTGCCGCCCACAGCCCTTGTTGGAGTAGTGCAGGGGTTCTCAAACTAGGGTGTTGGGACCTCTCAGGGGGTCGCAAGGTTATTACATGGGGAGGTCATGAGCTGTCAGCCCCCATCCCAGAGCCTGCTTTGCCTCCAGCATTTATAATGGTGTTAAATATATATAAAAGTGTTTTTAATTTATAAGGTGGGGGATTGCACTCAGAGGGTTGCTATGTGAAAGGGGCCACCAGTACAAAAGTTTGAGAACTACTGGAATAGGGGGTGATCTCTGGTAAGCTTATTAGCATGTGTGTAACTTCTTTTACTGTTTTTAATATATTTTCTCAGTAATGCTTTTACCGTAAGAATAAAGCACTTGCTTAGAGAGCTGTGGGTAACTAATAACTGTGGCAATTAAACTATTTACTGTCTCTCAGGAGAACAAGAAAGCAGGCTGGCTTAGGCAGCCTGACTATGCTGGGGAGGTTACAGTATAGGTAGGGAACTGTGCAGCCTGGAAATACCCTGATCAGGAGGTAAAGACATGCAGGCTTCCACTCAAGAGAGGTGAAGTCTGAGAATCCTGGAGCCTAGAGTGGGTGCCCTTGCAGGGCCCTGGAGAGGGGAACCCAGGTGCAGTTGCTCTTAACTGTGACAGTAATGACTACAGGAAAGGATGAGGAAGGAAGCTGTTACCAGACTAGAAGGAAGGTCAGTGGTTAGGCCAATAGTCTGGGACTTGGGAGACATGGGCTCAATTCTCCGCTCCACCATAAGGTTCCTGTATGACATTGGGCTAGTCATTTAGTGTTGTCGTGCCTCAGCTCCCCACCTGTGAGATGGGGATAATAGTACTTCCCTACCTCACAGGGGTGTCATGAGGATTAAAGATCGTGAGGTGCTCAGCTACTATGGCAATAGATGGCATAAATAACTTAGATAGATTGACCATATTTGTCCCTTAAAGATCTAGTACATTAGTAACCTTCCCTTCATGACATCACTACTTTATTATGATTTGTATTACAGCATGCTGGAAGCCCCAACCAAGATCAAGGCCTCATTGTGTTAGGCATGGTACATACACATCAGAGACTGTCTGTACCCCAAAGAACTTGCTACTAAACAGCCAAGCCATAGGATGGGAGGGTAACAGACTCAGAGGTGCGGGATTTTCCAGAGTCACACAGCTAGTCTAGGGCAGACCAGGAAATAGAACCCAGGTCTCCTGACTTGAATGCCCGTGCCCCCTCCAGTGGATCACATGGACTCTTATTTAAACAAGCTGCTGCTAGAAACAAAACACCATCTAACTTAAACATAAGCGCTGATGCTCTTCATGCTTCGGCAATGCCAGAGTGCACTCTCATATTATCTGCAACCATGAGATGCAAACACAGTGATTCGTTTGTCCAGAACGGATCTGATAGTGTTGTGCAACCTATAAAGGGGGAAGTCTTCAGTTAAATTAAGAGCCTTGTCTGCACCAGGAAGTTTTGCAAAAATTCCCACTGTTTCTAACACAAGTTAGTCTCCACCAGTGTTGTAAACCCGACAGCAGTTGTGCCACCAAACGGCAGACAACCCTGCTCACCTACACTTCAGCATGTGTTTAACTTTAAGCACGAGTGGTCCCTTTGCTGCTATTGAGCCTATTCAGTGGCTTAAGTTCTTTGCTGGATCGGGCCCAGAGTCCTCAGCATCATGCAGGATATAGCTTCTGTTGAGAGCTGTCATTTACCTTGGCCGGGGGGAGGGGAAAACTGTATATAACACACCTTCCATTAATTTGACTTGAAGTCAAGTCCTTTGGCTCAATAAGTATACTGAGAAAATAAGTGCAAGAGAAGTTCAGCTGAGATGAGTTCAACATATGCAGTGCTACCTTTATGCAGATCATCCCCAGGTCTAAGACAAATAAATCCTTAAAGGGGGTTGCAGGCAGATCTGTAAAAGTCTAAAGAACACTTCTATGCAATTTATTCCACAAGAAAATTATAGTGGACCACAGGTATTTAACAGATTCCAGAACTCCAATTTCCTATAACCACCAGTTATAAAGCAATTTCCCCAAACCAGGCCATCAGGAAGTTAAACAAAAGTAGTCAAAGTATGTATTTAAAGTATTTCTTTTAAAAGGAGGACTTACAGTCAATTCCAAGATCAAATTTTTCCATCAATCTCCTCTCTTGTAGTGCTTTAATTTTGTCTCCTGTGGAAGGGGACAATATTATTGATCTCCCTATACAAACTATTCTAATGTTAAAAATGGACAGAAAAACATCAACACAAGACAGATAGCAAAATGTTCTACCCCAAATGACAGACCACCAAGGCACATGTACCATGAATGATGGACTCATTTAAAACGCAAACCAGCTTCATTCAGACCAAGGTGCATACAAAGGAAAGGGAACTGTGGACAACAGAATCAAATGAGCTTTTGAAATGCTACGGTATATAAGAAGAAAAAAATAAACAACCAAATAGAAAGGATTTTCCCCAGGAAGCATGGAATATATAGGCTGTTGTACAAGGGAAAGAAAGAGATATTAATTCACTTCCCAACACAGTGCACCTGCATACATCTGACTGTAAAGATGTCATTAGCAAGGATGCCCTCCCGGCTAGTATGGCAATGGCTAAATGGATACCTGGCTACATAAAAATAGGCAAGGGGAATATCCAAGGCCTCTGAACATAAGGGATAGGACAACAAGGACTGACCTAAAATGTAGTACGTCAGGGACAGAGGGATGAGGGCAAGTCTACACTACAAAATTAAGTCAAGCTAACTTACGTCAACATATAGCCACCACAGTAATTGCATTGGTTTTACACGTCCACAGCACACTCCTTGTGTCGGTGGTGCGCGTCTTCATCTGGAGCGCTAGCACCAATTTAAAGGCCAGTGTGGGCCAATTGGGATGGTTTCTGAAAGGCAGCAACAGTCGATGGAAGCAACACAGTGTCTACACTGATACTGTGTCGACCTAACTATATCGACTTAAGTGCTATGTCTCTTGCAGAGGTGGAGTTATTAAATCCTGTAGTGGGCAAGTTACGTCAATGGGAGCTACATTTTAGTGTAGACGCTTACAGAGTTAGGTCGATGTACGCTGACCTAACTCCGTAGTGTGGATCAGGCCTGAGACTTCAGTCTAGAGAAACTGACGGAGAAATCTAGAAATGTGATCATTGTACTTACTGATCTCTGTTCTGTAAGTTCAAGGATTTGACTATCAGCACCAGACTAAGGAATTCTAGGTATGTTTTGTGAACTGTTTATGTCTCTATTTTCTAATAAGGACACTTGAAATGTACAGGGGTTACAGTATAATCACTACACTGTCTGTGCCTTAGACTAAAAGCATGGCAGTGGGGTTTTGTATCTTTTCCGCAGAGGCTGAGGGATCCTTTGCCTGTCTTCAGGATGGACAATCTGTCCACTGAGGTGCAGTTGACACGTTGGCTGTGGCAAACCCACAGCACAGGACAAGTTTAAAGGGCTAAGTTTAAGGACTCAAGATGACAGAAATGAAATGCAAGAAAAAAAACTTGAATTTCAAGAGGTGTTTTGTTCTGAATAATTCACATGTTGCCAGTTTTGTCTCCCACCACAATCACCTTATTCCTATTTGCTCATTCATTCTTTTAAATTTACAAACTCTCTGTAGTGTCTCCTCCCCCCCCCCCTTCCTGTTCTTTCCTCTCTGATGTTCTTCGCAGTGGAAAATCTTGATCAAAATTTTAGATAACGCATTGCAAACTTCCCTGGCAGCATGTGTGCTCATTAAGAGTCCTTCTGAAAGTGGTCCTCAGTCCTCTGCTGGAGCTGACAGACTGATCACTGAAAAGCAGACATTCTCCCTGTAGTCTTGCTACTTCTACTTTAGAGTGCTCTGCTGGAAAATTCAGTACACAGGCTGGAACACTGGAGCAGTTCCACCATGGATTCTTTAGATGGAAGATGATGGAAGCGTTAGGCTTTTCAGTTAACAAGCTCTGAATGACGCATAGAATTAGGGCAAAGGTAAATTTATTTAACTTAGATTTCACTGTTTTGAGGAGGGCAGTGCATGGGGTTGGGTATCCAGGTCTTCCAGATTTCCTCTGATCCACCCAAGTTATATACAGACCTAAGAAAGGGCTCCACGGAGCTCAAAAACTTGTCTCTGTCACCAACAGAAATTGGTCCAATAAAAAAATATTACCTCATCCATCCAAATTACTGCTTTATCCTGTCCATTGGTGGGATCAAAATGAAATGCAGGAAAAAGAATTCTAGGTAAAGTCCTTTTTGTTTGGAGGCACAGAACATCATTCCAGAGGATCAGAAATTACCAAGAAGAAGTGCAGTGGTATTCATTGAAATGTCCAAAGCATTCAACACGTTTCTATGAAAGGAGGACACTGAATATGATCATAACCTCATGTTATGTTGATCTAATGAGTGCACACTGTTATGAATCCATAAATGACAACATTTGAAGGAAACTAATAGGGACACGTACAGTTAAAAATTGTAATGAGCCTTTAGCCCTCATTGAGCTCTATGAGGAGCAATGATTTGGGGGGGGGAAGCACACGGAGGAAATGACAAAATTTTGCTAAAAAATAAGGACAGTCCCTCCTCCTCAGGGACAGTTAGCATGAATAGATATGCCATAGTGGCTGCTAGGCTGGAAACAAAGAACTATAGCCCTATTTGAGGAAATAATGTGTGGGGAAATGGACCATGTTCAACTAGAGTGAGGCAAATGCTACAAAATGTAATCTGTGAAAATCTGCTGACATTTTTTAAAGAATTGCTTTGGCCTTGCTTGGACGTGGTTTTATTTCTGCTGTCCTTGAACATTCAAGCAATTGAGTCTCACTAGCACAACTGTTCATTTTACACAAATCTGAAACATACTTAGATAGGATCTGCACTGAAAGCACTTGTGCACCCAGGAGTGTATGCGCTGCTGTTGGCACCCACGAAGTGTGCGTGTGCCTGGAGATCAGAGAAAGGCCCCACTGAAATGCACTCTGGATTTTGCATTCGGTTCCACTGTATTTGCAAACAGCTGTAACCTTCAGTGACTACGTTCTTAGATTGGTGAACTGATTCCTTAAAATACACGTTTGTCCTGATTATTTCCCTGTGTTTAGTTTTCAGCTTTTTGGTCTGTTCAACCTCTTCCTTCTCATTTGTTTTGGATACAGCTACATTAAGCTGCTTGTTGATTTTCTCTGCAATTGGATTGATTATTGACATTACCACCATCCGTTTGGGAGATCTGTTCAGCCTCATTAAGTTTGCTGTAGATTTGCTATATTTCAGTAGCTTGTGTGCTGAGCAGATTTTCACTCTTGGATCCATACTTCATGCTATTTAGAGCATGAGATTCCAACAGTAGGTATTGTTCTGTGCATCTTTTTTTCCTGCTATAGGAATGCACTCTCATCATCTAATATAAAAGATACCCAGATGGGGATGACAGCTTTTTCTTTTTCATGAAGTTCTCTCACTTTTAAATTAGATTAGTGTATTTTTAATTAAGGAAATCTTGATACTCATTCAAGCTTCAGAGTAATACAAGTCATTCAGGGCTGTCCTTTTTAATGTATTGTGTTGAGCTATGACTTTTACAGGGCTTAGTTCAGCTGGAATCATAAGAACCACTACTTATTTACTAACAGCAATGATTTGAAAATAGGGCTGTCAAATGATTTTAAAAAATTAATCACGATTGAAAAGATCGCAATTAATCAGTTTTAATTGCACTGTTAAACAATAATAGAATACCGTTTATTTAAATTTTTTTGGATTTTTTTACATTTTCAAATATACTGAGTTCAGTTACAACACAGAACAAAGAGTACAGCGCTCACTTAAAAATGTAATTTTTATTAAACAAAAGAAATTAGAAAAACAAAAGAAATTAGATAAACAAAAGAAATATCATTTTTCAATTCACCTCATACAAGTACTGTCGTGCAATCTCTTAATCATGAAAGAACTACTTTTTTAAAAAACACATAGCTGCACTCAAAAATAAAACAATGTAAAATTTTAAAGCCTACAAGTCCACTCAGTCCTACTTCTTGTTCAGCCAATCGCTAAGACAAAACTAGTTTGTTTACATTTATGGGAGATAATGTTTAGCATATCTGGCATGTAAACACCTTGCGATACTGGCTACAAAAGTGCCGTGCAAATGCCTATTCTGATTTTAGGTAATATTGTAAATAAGAAGCAGGCAGCATTAACTCCTGTAAATGTAAACGTTCTTGTTTGTCTTAGTAATTGGCTGAACAAGAATAGGACTGGGTGGACTTATAAGCTCTAAAGTTTTACATTGTTTTGTTTTTAAGTGCAGTTATATAACAAAAATAATCTACCTTTGTAAATTGCACTTTCACAATAAAGAGATTGCACTACAGTACTTGTATGAGGTGAATTGAAAAATACTATTTCTTTTGTTTCTTTTTTCCAATGCAAATATTTGTAATTACATTATTTTTTAAGTGAGCACTGTACAGTTTATATTCTGTCTTGTAATTTAAATCAATACATTTGAAAATATAGAAAAACATCCAAAATAATAATAAATTTAAATTGGTATTCAATTATTGTTTAACAGTATGATTAAAACTGCGATTAATCACGATTAATTTTTTTAAATGAGTTAATTTGTTTTGAGTTAATCACATGAGTTAACTGTGATTAATTGAGAGCCCTAGAAAATAATGAAGGACAGCACTTTATGATACAGATACTGGTCAAGGAGTCACCACCACTGAAATTGTATATTGAATTGCAAGATTTTCATAGCCCATCCATAAAAGTTGAACCAGGATCATGGCGAATATAGACAACTTAAATGTCCCTTTACCAGGTCTCTCTGCCAGGTGTCAAGAAGAGTCAAGGCCTGCTGCCTACCCAGGGCCTTTGCAGATCTGGGTCTTGGACTCCAGTACTGGCTGCTCCTTTTAGTTCATTACAAATACAAGACTCTCCTTACTTCAGGGCTCAGAATCTTCTTTTCTCCTGACTGAATTCCCTTGTGAAGTACCGTAAAGATCTTGGATGGGTCTGTCAGGGCCAGTGTGATATGCAGCACTATCCCTGCCTTGACATTGTGAAAGTCATGCCGTTTGACTCAGGCCATGGGGACTACACCCCTGTAGTCATTGCAAGGATTCATGCCCTGGCAGCCTGACTGGTTAGTGGCCAATCCTCAGGTCAACGAAAGGGGAAGAAAGGAGAATGAATGTTGGGATTAAGAGTACCAACATTCATTTTTAAGTGTTGATTATTTTAAGGTCTGGAAGTAAAGAGAAAATCAAGTCTTGAGCCTTTTCCAGGTTGGGGCCCCATTTAATGTTACAGCGCCATCAGTTACCAAATGCCGCTTTCTGCTACTACCTATGCTACCATATATATAGTAGAGAGAATATGAAGAAATGTATTTTAGTAATAAGTATTATTTTATTCTACAGTGCAGTGTCTCAGAATGCCATCTCTTAGATCACAGTGCTTGGAAAACCCGTACCTGAAGAGAAAGCTCTTAGTTTTTATTACTTTACATTTCACTTTTATGGCAGTGAAATTACTATGCATGCCCTGAAAAAATATCACATTGGAACTATACCAGGTTGATCAGTTTTTAACATGAGTTACTTCTCCCTCCACCACATCCAGTCAATTCATTGTCAAAAGTATCTGATGGTTTATTAAAGGATTTAGCTGCCCTCAGCTTCACCTTGGGTCATTAACTAAGTATAACTGGCTAGTAAGAAGTGCTCCCAGCTTGATGTTATAGACTAATGCCTCAAGATGTAGATAGGTGACCACTGGGATTTTCAAATGACCTAACCACATTTTAAAATTCCACTAGCTGCCTATCTGCATCTTTAGGTGCCAAAATACCTTTAGAAATTTGATCCTAAGTGCTTATTCTCAATAGAACTTTTACCCACCACAGAATACCCTGGTGGATAGAGCATTCACCTGGGATATGGAGTACCTAGGTTCAAGCCCCTGTTCTATTTGATTCAGAGTAGGGACTTGAATCTGCTTCTCCTGCATCCCAGATGAGTGCAACTGGGTTATGGCTATTCTGAGGTGCGTGTGTCTCCTTGTTTTTTTATGAAAACTTTCAAAAGGTCTCAGTTTTGTCCTGAGGCACAACAGGAAACTGGTTTTGAAATCTCAAAAAATTTTCCAGGAAGAAAAAAATCATTTCCTGCTGAGCTCTAATAATACAGTAACTCCTTGCTTAATGTTGTAGTTCCATTCCTGAAAAATGCTACTTTAAGCAAAACGATGTTAAGCAAATCCAATTTCCCCATAAGAATTAATGTAAATAGTGAAGGTAAGGTCCAGGGAAATTTTTTTCACCAGACAAAAGACTGTTTTTATATATATTACACACACACACACACTCACACAATAAGTTTTAAATAAACAATTTAATACTGTACACAGCAATGATTGTGAAGTTTGGTTGAGGTGAAGTCAGAGGGTGGGATATTTCCCAGGGAATGCCTTACTGATATATGATGAACTAGCACTCGGCTGAGCACTCAAGGGTTAACACATTGTTGTTAATGTAGCCTCACACTCTACAAGGCAGCACAAACGGAGGGAGGGGAGACAGCATGGCAGAGAGAGACAGAGACACACACCCTGTGTGAGAGAGAGATGCTCATTGCCCCTTTAAATTTGCTGACCCCACTGTAAGTACATTGCCCTTTTAAGTAGATTAGCAAATTGAGACAGCAGCTACTGCCAGCAACCTCCCTCAGTTCTGAGCCCTGTAGTGTTTCCCCCCCCCCCCCCCCGTGGAGATAAGGTACAGGAGATGGGGGGAAAGGGGATACCTTGATATTAGCACCCCTTTCCTCCCCCTCCCCCGCACAGCAAGCAGGAGGCTCCGGAGAGCAGCTCCAAGGCAGAGGGCAGGAGCAGCACATGGCGGTGGGGGGAGGGACAGCTGAACTGCCGGCAATTGATAGGCTGCTGGGCAGCTGCCACACAGGGAACTTAGGGGACCTGATGGGGGGCTGCAGGTCCACCCTGGTTCCAAGCCCCCACCAGCTAGCTCCAACCGGCTGCTCTTTCTGCAAGCAGTGGACAAAGCAGGCGGCTGCCAAATAAGGGAGCATTGCACAACTTTAAACAAGCATGTTCTCTAATTGATCAGCAACATAACAACAAAACAACGTTAACTGGGACGACTTTAAGTGAGAAGGAGTTACTGTAATAGGAATTCATGTTTCAACTTACTCTCCTCTGTCATCATGGTCTGGTATCTTGGAATTTTTCTTTGTATTTGATGAATTGAACAGCAATAGGTCTTGTCACAAGGCAAGATGTCACAGAAATTCACTTCGGGGACTGTAATGCTGGATGTCATGGTTGGAGAAGCTGTGCTGTCACTGAGTGCTACAAAGAACAACCAACTCCTCAATAGTGCTGTTTGTCTCTTGACTTTTTGCAGCAGCACAGAAACTGAAGTCACATCATACGGAACAACAACAGATACAGTACCTGCCACGGTGGTGTAGGGATGCTGCGTAATGGAACTTGTAGCATTGCTGGTGAAGGAGAAGAAAAACGATTAGTTACAAAACATCTACAGAAGTTGTTTATTGAAACAGAAGTCATAATAGTTTAACTACTTGCCTGTGAATGGGATTTTGACTAATGTCTTGCTCTTCTATGCTAAGTATGTAAAGGGTGGATATTGTCAAGGCACTGTAAAAAGATAATTAGTCAGTAGATTCATACCCATCATCTGATGCACACACGTATTAATAGGATCTCAACAGCAAGCTCCCTTCTTCCAAAGCCCATTGACATTAATAGAAAGATTCTCATTGACCCAATTTAGGATCAGGCCTTTAGCTGGCATAAGGGACCCAGCAGTTTTTGATGTGTTCCTTTCTGAGTGTGGGTTGAAGTATTGCATTGTGGGAAGAGAGCTCCTCTGAGGTAACAGCAACAGTACAGTTGTAAATACAGCAGAAAATATGTTCAACGTCCCCTTATCAAAAGTACTATAGCATTAGCTGAGGACACTGCAGTAATAATATTCTTGTCCCTTTTCTAGGTGTGTACGACCAGAATATTTCTAGAATAAAAAAAAACAGAACAGGCAACCCTTATATGAGGGACAAATATTTTGACTTTGCCTCATTTAGAGGCACATTATTATCAAGTTAATAAATTGAGCATATTCCATGCACTGAATATTAGTAGTGAAGAGAAAACACTACGCTCATTTTTTGCAACTGTTACTGCAAGGAGCTCCACATTCTAATTTAAAATGTTTCTTTCGAGCCAATGTTTATGGACAACCAGAATCTGATTTCTGAAGGGATAAGAGGTGGGGGCAAGAGAAGAAACAAAATGTGTGGATAATATATTTCTTACCATAGTGCCATAACAGCTACCAAAGCTATTACCGTGATCTGGAAAATCCTGTTGGGCCATGACTGTTTTCTCTCAGAAAAACAAACCTAGAAAAAAAAAAAAAACATTCAGCTGACATGAAATACCCAGTAATATGTAGCTGACGAATTGTCAGTTGGTAAATAACTAATAAAGCTAATTTTCCCTAAAATGGGGTCCCACGTCTCCTGATGGACTGGTGGCAGGAATCACAGAAGTCACTAGTTCAGGGAAATGGAAAGATGAGGACAGGAAAAGAATGCTGTCCCCAAAATGGATTAGCATTGGTAATAATCACAGAAAATGCTGCTTTCTTCGGCTGCTATCTTCACCCCTGGAGGAAACGCCCCTTTGTTTAAACCAAAGAAATTAATTGGTGGCAACCACATCTACGAGAGGAGGAACCTCCAGTATGTGCCCAGGAAGAGGCTTAACTGAATCTAATATAAATACAAAAAGAAAGTACATTTGGGCAAGAGGAAAAATGGTCTCAGAATATGGAGAGACTGAGGATCATCATTACTGGATACAGAGTGCTTTGTCCCATCACCTATGAGCGCACATTGACACCAACAATAGCGATGGGTGATATGAAATGGCAGGACTAACGATATCAGACTGAGAAGAATATGACAAAATAGTTTAGCACATGCCCTTTAACCCTTTCTTTTCTGTATCAGAATACAGTGAACATTGCTGTGACAGAGGGAGTCCCCATGGCCATAGATGAGACTTCCTGTTGCACACTTTGCATGTTTTAACTTCTAACTGTTCTAACTTTTTCACCACAATAGCTTTGGAATCTGAAGGAGGAAACACTGTACAATACTGGGCGTGCAACCGCTGAGCCATAGAGAGATGGTAAGTAGGCATCACATAAACAAAAATGATAGACTAAGGCTCAAATATATGGGCAGTGTGACAAAGTTCCTCCTCTGCCTTTGTGGGTCCTGCGCTTATTGGCAGATTTGCTTGCCTCAGAGATTCACGGCATGTATGAACGTAACAAAACAGTTGTTAATTTTGAGGGGAAATTAGTTTGGTCACTTTTGCTAGTGGCTCAAACCTGCCCGTTCACTCAGCTATCCTCATCACTGGCCAGCATGGGAAAAAGGAAGAACAATAATCCCCGCAGTCTCTGCTGATCCACCATGTGGGTCGGGGAACAGCCCAGAGACCTTCCCCTCTGGTGGAACCCACAGTCCAGGTCAACTCCTCCTGTGTCTGACCAGGAGTTGGGAGGATTTGGGGGGAACCCGGGCCCGGCCTCTACTCCGGGTTCCAGCCCAGGGCCCTGTGGAATGCAGAGGTCTGGAGTGCCTCCTGGAACAGCTATGCGACAGCTACAACTCCCTGGGCTACTTCCCCATGGCCTCCTCCCAACACCTTCTTTATCCTCACCACAGGACCTTCCTCCTAGTGTCTGATAACGCTTGTACACCTCAGTCCTCCAACAGTCCGCGTCCTCACTCTCAGCTCCTAGTGCCTCTTTCTCCCAACTCCTCGCACGCACGCCACAAACTGAAGTGAGGTCCTTTTTAAACTCAGGTGCCCTGATTAGCCAGCCTGCCCTAACTGATTCTAGCAGCTTCTTAATTGGCTCCAGGTGTCCTAATTAGCCTGCCTGCCTGAATTTGTTCCAGCAAGTTCCGTCTTGTTCCGGAACTGCCCCGTTACCTTACCCAGGGAAAATGTACCTTCTTAATCTGGGACTAATATATCTGCCTTCTAACACTCTCCTGTAGCCATCTGGCCTGACCCTGTCACCTGGGATGTATTACAAGACTTCATACACGCTTCCTTTTTATTAGAGCCAAAAATTTCAGATCCCAGGAGGAACTTCCCTCATGTCGTGCTTGCATTGGTGAACTACTCCTGATTTTTAAGGGGTACAGTTTTCCCCTCAAAATTAACAACTGTTTTGTTACGTTCATACATACATTCACTTTGATTTGTACTCTTGCTCTTCTGAGGCACTTTGTCCTGGTTTTAAGCAATTCCTATTGCACTAAACAAACATGGTAGTGGAATTCTTTGATTGCATGTAATTCTATTTTGGAGGCATGAATACCATTTTTCATGCAATCTGAAAAAATGCATTTCAATGGGGTTTAACATATGTCAAAAAACCCCATTTCCACCAAATCTTATAGCACTTATGTCTAAGGGCAAGGCTAAACTACAAAATTAGGTCTACCTAGGTTACATTGATGTACAACCACTGCAGTATTTGAATTGGTTTTACACGTCCACACTACACTCCTTCTGTTGGCAGTGTGAATCCTCAGCAGGAGCACTTGCACCAATTTAACTGCCAGTGTTGGACATTATGGGATGGTTTCTAAAAGGCAGCAACAGTTGATATAAGCAACACAGTGTCTACACTGACACTGCCTCAACCTCACTACATCGACTTAAGCGCTACGTCTCTTGTGGAGATAGTGGGTGAGTTACATTGGTATGAGTCACATTTTAGTGTAACTGCTTACAGAGTCAGGTCAACATAAGCTGCTTTACATCATCCTAAACTCTGTAGTGTAGACCAGGCCTAAGCCTTATAAAGAACGTTCTCTGTCTCACTCACTCTTACACCCACCGTATAGTACATTTCACTCACCTTACTGTGTGGTATAGGGATTGGTTTTCTTGGTGGTAAAAGACTAGCAGCTCGACTAAATTTGCTGTAAAATACAAAAAAACTGATTACCATTCAAGTGCTTCAGCAGTAATAAATGGGAAAGGGATGTTTTCTGAGTAGGATTTTAATGATACATGCCTTTGTGATAGCAACATTTTAAAAGAACAAAAAAAGTCAGTGGGGCCATAGCTTTGTTTTCAAGAACAAAGGGCACTCGTCAACTTGCTCAGGTACATGCTATTAAATGCTACATTTATTTTCAAAGAAAAATTGAAAAAAGATTTAGAAATATGAAATGCTCATCAATTTCACACAAATTGTAAGTAAGATTTTCTTCATCAAAGAGGTTTTTGTGGATTTCCCTTAACTTGGAAATTGCTATTACAGGCCTATAACCGGAGTCATTCAGGCCTTATTTTATTAGGCTGCAGAGCTTCCAGAAGTGATTGCTACTGAGTTGCTGCTTTTCAGACATGGAGATTTTAAACTTTGAAAAAAGAAGTGACTTAAGAAATAGGAAAGCTTTGTATGATTGCACATGATTTGAATTAAAAAAATAATTACAAAATTCAGAAGTAAGAGTACCTGGAAAGGAACGAAACCCCCACCAGACTAAATTAGTTCTAACTTTTATCACCCAGGCTGTTTTATCATCTCCAGTATCAGAATCATCAGACAATTCTCCTGAATTGATCCTGGGATACCTGAATGTGCTCTTTTCACTGACTGTTGACTTCAAACTGCTCATCCGTTTCAGCTTGGCCAGTTTTCTATTCCACACTTCCAATTCTTCTATCCTGATTTCAAGGTTGTTGGTTAGTTTACAGAGCTGCTTAACTGCACCAACATTCTCCATAAAAATTTGATCCTGAGGAGTGAAAGAAAAAAAAAGGAGAGAGCGAGAGAGACAGACAGACAGCAGACATGTACTGTATTAATCAATGAGATGTCACAACCAAGGATGTGTACAGAATTCACACATCCAAAGATGGTTTCAGCATTTAAGATACAAACACAAATTAATTCAAAATAAATGTGAGGCCTCTTGGGACCATAAAATCCTTTTGCTGGATTGCTAGCTATGTTGAGAAAGTGCTTGTGTTTGATTTGCGGTAAATTGGATATGAGCACTTGTATAAGAAAAATAGTGAATGAGCTGAAGAACTGTGCTGACCCAAGTCTAAAATTTGTCTTGAATTAACATTGTGCTGAAATTTAGGCACCAGAAGTATCATGGCAAGCATCTACATTTTGATTTATGCCATTGCAGCTTAACGCTGTCTCCAGGATTTACATACTCACTGGCTTGTTTAGCTATGGGATGGGCTAACTAGCTCAGATGCCTATCCTGTAAACCAAACACGAACTTCCAAAGGACACAGAGAGAGAGAGAGAGATGGGGAAGAGGGACCCTGATGCTACTACTAGGACCAGGGCTAGGAAAGTATTCAGCTATGACGGGATAAATGGCACTACATAGACCCTGTCAGAAGGCCTCCCATGACCTTCTTGTAAATTCCCAGACCTTTCAGCTGGCTCATTGCCCAACCCAGCAGTTCTAACACCCTGTTTGTTTTATCCCAGCGCAAGGAATACATCATCGTTGGTACCAAAGTTCTGTTAGGAAGGTTAGTGCCACCTTTATCTGGGTAGCACATATTTCACCACCTGCACATTTCCATTTCTAAGCTGAAATTTTCATTGATCTATGCTAAGAGCGGGATGACTGCATGCTTTTTTGTTGCTGCGTTTGAAACTTCCCATGCTAGTGCATAACCTGAATGTTCCCATTAAGACTTGGATAAAGCAATTATTCTGCCAAAGATTGGTGAGTTGCTCCAGTATGGTCAAGCCATGCAGAAATAAGACACATACATAGATGCATCTTTTTCATTGAAAATACCATGTACCAGCACTAGAGTAGAGATGGTAAGTCACACACTGAACAATTACTATAACATGTTTATTGACAAGTGACTTCAAAACAGCGTCATGTGCTTGGAACCATGAAATTAAGGATGTGATCACTTGTCCATATATCAGTGATATGAAGCGGCTGCTTTTCCTGTTCTCTTCAAATCACGCACGACTCTCTCCTGGGCAGCTTCGAGAAGCTGAGAAAAATGACTCACCTGGCAAAATAAAGGAATGTTTTCTTTGGAAGAAAAGGCAGATTCGAGTTTTAGTGCCTCACTGAAGATGAGGTACTGAGTCTCACGGTCCCACAAAAACCCCCAAAGCTCTCGGTTAAATACACCTTCAAAATGTTACACTAAATTCTTAGACTCCCCCCTCCCATCTCCTATTAAAGTCACTGAAAGCTGTACAAATACATTTTCACATAGGTTCCTGTTAAGGTTTGCAGAAAGAGAATAAAAGCAGTCATGGAGACCATTGGAGTAAAAGTTATTTTTATTTGAACAGATGTTGCAACCACTTCTGAAGCATTCTGTCAGCTCCGGTCTTGACCTAGGCAGAAGGGGAGACAGAAAAGGAGACAGCAGAAAGTTTGCGGGGCTGGAAATACAGGAGGGGGAAATACTATGGGTAGGGAGCAGAGAACAGACTGGGGGTTGTGGAGGAGCAGAAAGGGGACCTGGTAAGGAGATGATTTGGAATGGAAGAGAATAGTGAACATGGAACTGAGGGGCTGGAAGAGGACAGTATAGAAACATAAGAACGGCCATTCCGGGTCAGACCAAAGGTCCATCTAGCCCAGTATCCCGTTTTCCAACAGTGGCCAATGCCAGGTACCCCAGAGGGAAGGAACAGAACAGGTGATCAAGTGATCCATCCCATTGCCCATTCCCAGCTTCTGGCAAACAGAGGCTAGGGACACCATCCCTGTCCATCCTGGCTAATAGCCATTGATGGACCTATCCTCTGTGAAATTATCTAGTTCTATAGGAAGAGAAACCCTGAGAAAAAGAGGGGAAAGGAAGAGTTTTAGGGGTGCCCCTCAGATAGAAGAAGAACTCAAGGGGAGACTCAAGGGAGGTTAAGTGTGTAGTGAGGGACATAAGTAGGATGGTGGAAAAGATGAAGGCCAGAGAGGAAATATTAGGGAGAGGAAAAAGGAGCATCCAGCCAGGTCTGTGACACAGCTGTAAAGCAGATGTTTAGGAATCCACGAAGTTAGAAAATCCAGATGAAGATGCAGCTGCCTTGCCATGAACATTGCTAAAATAGGAACATTTGGTATAGGGCAGTAGTTACACTGGTGTTGTCACTAACATTAAACAATGGCTTTTGATGAAGAGCCAACCAATCACTCACAAGTCTTTGGCATCTTGAACTAATAGAGTAAATGCATTAACAATTCCTTTCAATAGTAAACCTAGAACTTCCCCTCCTGTTTTCATCAGGTATGAGGGCATAGCCCACAGCTTCACCAGAACACCAAACTAGTTGAAACTCCACCAGTGAAGACGGTATGTTCATCTTCTCCTTATTGCTTCCACAGAAGCAGGCAAACTAGTTCAGATCCAATCTTATTCTGCAAAATAAATTGAATACTCTTCAAGTGACAAATGGAATGGAACAGTGGAACATGTCCTAGCCTGTTACAGAGGGGAGATTATTGAGTGGTCTGAATTTGCCAGCCTGCCCTTCACACAGGACAGCTGCCCTGGCCTGAACTTCACAAACAGTGAAGGACAGGAATGAAACTTCTTACAGCTTCCATCACCACTGTGAGGAAGGAACATAAGAACTCTAAGCCACAATTGAGAGGAATCAGAGCTTTCTGCCTCTTGTCTCCTCTTTCCATGGTTCTTTTGAAAACTGAAGTGGCTCATGAAAAGATACAAAGAATTTTGTAAAACTGACACAAATTTGCTAAATATTTCAGTGTCACTGAATCCACATTTTTCACTGAAAATCTGTTTCAGACAAACAATTTTGCCCAGCACTATTCATGAATATAGGTAAAGAGTATACAGGGACCACTATCACAAAACTTTTATTCTACTAGTTTGACAAATGCTTCATTTATATGGACTACAGCATAGGCAAGAAAGAGCTTGTTTTCAAGTTTGTCTTTGTAAACTTATTTCTTAATATGATACATATAGGTGAAGTGTAATACTGAATATTTCATACTCCTGATGGCTCTTTCATATGAGCTGGGTGGGTTTGATTAATGGTAGGTAGGATTCCATACGCACAATCTGAGATTTTTGTGGTGTTTAGATGTTGCTTGTAATTATTCGAATTGTGAGCACTGGCTGTTGGGAGTCTGAAAGGACAGGAAACAGGAAGGAGGGGGGAGGAGTTGAGAGGCTGGGAGAGAGCTACAGAGGATGCAGCAGCAGCTTGGTAAAGAGGTTTCCACTTTGAAAATAAAGTCCTGTTGAAGCTTGTTAGTACCTTGCCTGGTTGATACAACGTTTTGGTGACGAGGATGGATCTTCTGCCTCTGAACCCACCTGCACCCTTTCTGCAAAGCCAAGGTGAGCCTCCAATTGCTTTTACTACGTGGATCCATATGTTTGAGACTTATCTGCTTGCAATCAGTGCTACAGAGATTTCTGAAGAAAGCAAGCATGCTCTGCTAATCCACTGCCTTGGAGCAGAAGGGCAAGGTATATTTTACACTTTTCCCTTTGCAGATGATAAATATGTGACCATTCACTGCATTAAAGAATTTTTTTGTGCCAGAAGTGAATGTAGTAGCTAATTGCTACAGATTTTGCCAGCGTGAGCAGAAACCAGGGGAAGCTATAATGCAGTATATTGCTTCCCTGAGGAGTCAGATTGTAATTTGTGACTTTGGGAATATGGCAGATGAGATGATTAGAGACCAGCTCATTGAGAAAACAATCATGCTTCATGTAAGAGAGCGCTTATTTCTAGAACCACAACTTACAATAGGAAAAGCAATAACCATTGTTACTCAGATTAGTCAGCTACAGCTGAAGCCAAAATAATGGATACAGGAGGCAGTCCAGGCTGTGACTCCTTTGCAGAAAAGTTCACTATCGCTGCAGACACACAACTGCAAGAGGAAAACTAATGAAAAACCACCGAATCAGCAAATTCAAAATACAGTAAAAACATGCTTTCGCTATGGATCCCCACAACACCTTGCAAGCTACACAGGATGTCCGGCAAAAGTAGCTCAGTGCAATCATTGCAAAAAGATTGGACCTTTTGCTAAAATATGTCGCAGTAACCAGTTCAATCAACAGGTGCATGCAGTTACAATACCAGATGTTACTGTGCTGAGCATGGACAAAATCACTACTGCACATATTCCAGAACAGATAAAGTGCACTGTAAACGTTTCCATCATACCCTCAGGCAAACCACACTCTATTCAGCTAATGTTGAACACTGGCTCAGCAGTATCTATACTACCTGATTCCATCTATCTGCCTTACATTGAAGATGTGCCTTTTACTGAACCCAAACTTCTCTTGGTGTGCTATTTGAAAAACCATATTCCAGTACATGGCTGCCTGCCAGCAATAGTTACTTTTGGTGATTGCTGTGTAACATTGTCCACAAAGGCACTCCTATCCTTGACAGAGATTTATTGGGTGCTTTAAATCTCAGGGTAGTTAATGGACGAATTGATCTTCCTCAGCAAAGCACTCTTGCGGTACACACACCAGTTTCAGCTGGGACCCAACACCAGGCTGAGGAGAAACTCGGCTGTGCTTATGAGTTTCTGCATAAAGTTAAAATGTGGAATAATGTGATGCCTGTACGACAGAAGTTACGGCACTTATTTTCAGTCAGGGAAGCTGTTTCAGAGGAACTTAGAAAACTTATTCAAAAGGACATTATTGAAGAGATTGACTTCTTGGAATGGGTTTCTCCTATAGTAGTGACGCAGAAGAAGGGTGGAGGCATTTGCCTTTGTGTGGACTAAAGGGAGCCAAATAAAGCTATTGTGATTGACAGCCATCCTCTTCCTCACATAGAAGAAGTATTTGCAGAACTCCGTGGAACAAGGATGTTCTCTACTCTTGATTTGCAGAGCGCATACCCACCAGGTTATGTTGCATGAAGATAGCAGAGCACAGCATTTATTACATATGAGGGACTATTTCGTTTTAAACGTGTTCCATATGGTCTCACATCTGTCCCTAGTGCCTTTCAAAAAATGATTTCATTGATTCTGAAGAATCAACATGGAGTTCAGTGCTATCTGGATGATATTATTGTGTTTGGAAATACTTCTGAGAAGCATGACAATAACCTTCAGTCTGTAGTAAACTGCATCAGCACAGCAGGCCTCCAGCTCAATAGGTCCAAATGCAAATTTAGACAAACTGAACTCTCCTTTCTGGGGCATACAATTTCACGGGCTGGACTAAAACCTGATCCAGATCATATCCTGGCAATTTCAAATGCTCCTCCTCCAACAGATTTGCAAACTTTATGTTCCTTCTTGGGTCTTACCTCCTGGTATGCAAAATTCATTCCCAATTATGCATCTGTCATTGAACCATTATGGGAATTACTACAGAGAAGTTCAACCTTAGTGTGGACAACCGATGCACAAGCTAGTTTCAAAACGGTGAAAGACTTGATTGTACATAGTCCAGTACTTGCACTATTCAGTCCTGCATTGCCCACAATTGTAACTACTAATGCTTCTGATTATGGACTTGGGGCTGTCCTCACACAACTTCATGAGGACAACACAGAGAGGACTGTTGCATTTGCTTCAAGGACACTAAGTAATGCTGAGAGAAAATATTCTACGGTCGAAAAAGAAGCACTTGCTTGTGTCTGGACTACTGAAAAATGGAGAACTCTACCTGTGGGGCCGCACATTCAAGTTGCGCACAGACCACAGCCCTTTGACGATGCTGCTCACCACAAAAGGACTGGGAAGAGCAGGATACCGTATTGCTCGATGGTCTGCAAGACTACTCTCTTTCAATTATGAACTGGAATATAAGCCTGGAAACCAAAATGTGGTAGCTGATTGCCTTTCTCACCTGCCTTTGCCTTCACCAGATGGTCCACTGGAGGATAGGATGTAGTAGTTGCGCTTATTACAAGTGCTCTCACTGCAGTTACAAGAGAACAATTTCAAGCTGCTTGTTCAGCGTGTCCAATTCAACGAAAACTACAGGAATTTCTGACAAAGAGCTCAGTAACCCTAAAAACCTTGACTCAGTTTTGCTGCCTTATTTGATATTTGATTAGAGTTCGGGATGAACTTTCTTTGTTTGATGGCTGTGTGCTACGAGGTACACACCAGTTCCTTGTGCCAGAAGAATTACAGTCAAAACTCATACACCTGGCACACGATACTCATCAAGGAACTGTCCGAACCAAACAACGACTACGGGATCTGTATTGGTGGCCAGGGATGGACTCTCAAACTGAAGCACTCATAAAATCCTGTGTCACTTGCCAAATGCATGATAAGACAGCAGTGACATGTACCCCTCCATTACAGCCTGTTTCTCTTCTTGAATCTGCATAGGAAAAAGTGGCGATTGACATTGTAGGACCCTTTGATACTGCTCCAATTGACTGCCATTATGCCATCACTTTAATAGTCTATTTCAGTAAATGGCCTGAGGTAGCATTTACATCGCAAATCTCTTCTGCTACAGTAATTAAGTTCCTCTCTTCAGTTTTTAGCAGTGAAGGTAACCCCAAAGAACTGGTTTCAGATAATGGTAGTCAATTTACTTCCCTGGAGTTTGAAACTTTTCTAGCAAAGAGGAACATTTTACACAGAAGGTCGACCCTATATCACCCTCAAGCCAATGGGGAAATCGAACGGTTTAACAGAAGTTTGAAAGGGAGTTTGCAAATGGCTAAACTGGAAGGGCGATTGTGGATACCCTTCACCACTGATTTCTTGCAAGCATACCAGGCTACACAACATGTCACAATGCAAAGACCACCCGCAGAGTTACTGCATGGGAAACAGATGAATACTAAACTGAACATTGCTGGATTGTTAAAGGCACGACCTGAGGCCCCAAACGACGATGATGTGAGAAAAAACAGTTGAACAGAACCAAGCAAACTCTAAGGCTTTCACAGACAAGTGGCAGGGTGCTAAGGAACCAAAGTTTGAGTGTGGTTCCTTCATTAGAGTATGAAAACCTGGAATTTTATGCAAAGGACCATAAATTCACAGCTCCTTTTAAAATCATAGAGAAGAAGGGACCTTACACCTATCGACTTTCTGATGGGTGGGTATGGAACGCTTCTTATCTTGCACCTGCCTATGCACCAAGAGGAGATTATGCCAACACCCAGTCTGCATTGGATGACTTCACCGTAGTACCAACACAACAAGACATTGAACTGGAACCAGGGCTTGAGAGATGGCCTGTCTGAACCAGACAACAACCTGTCTGGACTAGAGACTATGTTATGTAGTATCTACAGTGTTTTCAGTGTAATATTTCTGCCAACAGTATAGTGTCTTGTTTCATATTTGTTCTTGTGGTTAGAACAATAATGTTTATTTTAATTGGGAGAGTTTCTTAAGAGAGGAGGGAATGTGGTGTTTAGATGTTGCTTGTAATTATTAGAATTGAGAGCACTGGCTGTTGGGAGTCTGAAAGGACAGAAAACAGGAAGGAGGGGGGAGGAGTTGAGAGGTTGGGAGAGAGCTACACAGGGTGCGGCAATAGCTTGGTAAAGAGGTTTCCACTTTGAAAATAAAGTCCTGTTGAAGCTTGTTAGTACCTTGCCTGGTTGATACAACAGTTTCAATAAAATACAGAATAAAAAATCAGTTGAAATGACATAGTTAACAATGAATATGGGATAATAGCCATGCTGTCGTTCAGACCAAATGTAACTACCTCCAATATTTATAAATGTTCTCTTCTCCCTACTAATTTTCATTTCACTTTGGCAGAATTTTTCCTGTTAAATCAAGTTTTGCTCAAATCCCAGGTTTATGCACACAAATCTATAATCTTTATCTATGATAACATAAGTACCCTCCACAGTAAGATCTGCTTTTTGATATTGTCACTGTAGAGACTAGAAGAGACGACACTTTGATTTCTAAGGTCGACTGTTCTGACTATTCAACATTCAGCTTATGACTACACATTTGTGAAACACAACAAATCAGAATATAGCAGGACACTGCAAAGTACAAACCTAACAGCATTATCTTCATCATTAAAGCATGTTAATTTCTCTGTGTACCATACACATTTCTTCCTGTAGGATTTTGAAGTTATGATAATGGTCTAAGATAGAGAAATTTCACACACCACATACAGAATTAGCTTTTACATTTGTGTAAAGCAAGAGGATTAGAATAAGAAAGTTACCAGTTTGTGAAGTAAAATACCACAAGAGCTTAATTCTTCTTAAGAACCATTAAATTAATTCAGACTTTCCGACACAAAAGACTTTTGTTGTAATAAGATTGGCTGCTCTAGCTCTACCACTAAGACATCTCTATCCAAATTTTGTGTGACCACACTTCATTTTAAGTATCTCTCAATTAAAATACTACTATATTAAGATTTCAAATAATTAAAAAAAAACTCTTAGTCAAATACCTACAGAGAGGAGATCAATTCAAATTTGAAAGACTGACATTTGCATCTTGACAAACACAAAATATGTGGTCCAGCAGAAGTTTCTTACCTGTTTGTGAGCCTTAATAATTAGTGATCAAGTTAGCGTGATGAAATTTCACTCTCTTGGCTGACTAAGATACCCCTGACTGGCAGGAGCATATTAGGCTCCATGTGTGCAGACTCCTGTGCCTATGTTGAACCCCACTGACTTCAGTGAGGCTCCATATGGGGGCAGCGGTCTACAAACACACATCATCATGCGGGATCAGGCCCTTACTGTCCACATAGACCTCTTCACATGACTCCTTAATGAGAACTAAAGGCAGCAAATATGAATCAGACACTGAAGACCAAAAGTGACTAACAGAGACAGGTATTTAAAGAATCCAGAAGAACTATTTACTTGCAACTCTCTTTAACTGTCATTTCCGCTTTAATGCATTTTGCCTCAAGACCCTCAAAAATGTTTCTGCAGCACATTACCAAATTATTAAGAAAAAGGAAATTAATTTTTGTTGGTCAGCAAAAAATTAAACTGAAACTGATTTACTAGACAGCCAGGATCTTCACCAAGTCCTACCACTGGACTAATAAAAAAATATGGTTCAAGAGCAAAGCTTCCTTTCCCCAAAGGAAAAAAAAGCAAATTAGTTCTGAATGCCAAAACCTATGTGGCTGATTCTGGACAAAAAAGCACTTGCATTTGCTTCTGAATTTTTTTAAAAATGCATTGTCTTAAAGTCTTTGTTTCATGTCCAGTACCATAGCACTGTATAAATGAATGGCAGTAAACCAATAATATACCTTATCAATCATGAGGAAGTTCTCTACTTTTTCTCCATTTTCACAGGTAATAACTCCAACTTCTTTTACAGCTGTCGGCAAAAGCTCTTTCACCTCCTGGGCTATTATTCCTGTTTGCAAAATAATGAAAAACTAGTGTAAAAAAAACCCAAAAAAACAATTTACTCTCAGATTGTAATTTGTATTCTCCCTAATGTGGCCATCCTAAAAGTTACAAGTCGAGCTCTGCAGAAACCAGATTTTCCTCTTTGTAGGAAATTCTGCAATTTTGATTTTTTTCCATTCCAAAATGGAACAAAACAAATTTCCTGAGAACCAAAATTCAAAATATATTAATTATTATTATTATTGCAGGTAAATCAAAACATTTATTTGATAAAATCTAAATGTTCCATTCCAGTTTTGACTTTGTATTTTATATTACCTAAATATAAAATTAAAAAATGGAAAGAAAAATCATCTTTATCAGAATGCTTCATTCTGGTTTGCTTGTTTTTCCCATATCCAGGCATGTTTCTCCAAAATGTTTCAATTTTGACAAAAAAGCATTTTCTGATGGAGAAACATTCCCTCAGAAAATTTTCAAGCAGCTCTAATTACAGGTTTTTATCATTTCAGTCTTCACCATTCTAAACCACACACTCCCTTATCTAGAACTACTATCTGCTTCTACATATATATATTATTTACTGGATGGCTCAATTAGAAATATGGAATTTGCTCTATAGGGACAGAACAGGTGGGTCCCTAGCCCAATTTCCTGTATTTCTGATATTGGCCATAATCAGATGCTTAAGTTTCTTCCCAACTTCCCCTTCAGTTAGAGGCTGGCTTATTCTCTGAAACAAGAGGGCTTTTATCCTTATTTTTTAATCTCATCCAATATAATGTTCTAGTTGTCTAATCCTTTATAAAATTGCCAAACTCTTGGCCTCTGCAATAGCCTATGGAACTCATAACCACCAGATGATCATGCAGATTTGCTGCCCTTCCAATTCATTGACTTGTTCTTGTATTATGAGGAGGAGTAATAGATAACATCCTACTGGCTCTGAGGAAGCTCCTTCTCCTTCAGCTTGTTTCTTTCTTGTCATTTAGATTTGCAAGCCATTTGGAGCAGGGGCTGTAATTTACTATATGTTTTAGACACTCCCTAGCACAATGGGTCCTGATTCTGTCTGAGGTCTGAATGTGCTCCTGCAATACAAATAATAATTACAAGTTTTCTGCCCTTTGCAATTTGTTATTTGCTACACCTAAGTTGAAGAGCATGTAAAGGGCAGGGAAAAGACAGTGACGTGAAACATTTCTCTTCCCATTTGGTTTCATATAGTGCAGATGGACGGAGTGGATAGGAAGGAAGGAACAGCAAACAGAGAGGTTACAGGGGTAAAAATAGAAGCTACGGATTCGAAGTGAACATTGAGGAAGAAGGGAGAAAACAACATGGAAAGGAAGAGGAAGGGGAAAGAAAAGAAAAAAACAATTACAAATACTAAATCAAAAATAACCAAGTAGAAGTCAGATCATAGAATCATAGGACTGGAAGGGAGAGCTCACCTGGTCCAGTCCCCTGCACTCATGGCAGGACTGAGTATTATCTAGACCATCCCTGACAGGCATTTGTCTAACCTACTCTTAAAAATCTCCAATGATGGAGATTCCACAACCTCCCTAGGCAATTTATTCCAATGTTTAACCACCTTCACAGGAAGTTTTTCCTAATGTCCAACCTAAACCGCCATTGCTGCGACTTAAGCCCATTGCTTCTTGTCCCATCCTCAGAGGTTAAGGAGAAAATTTTTTCTCCCTCCTCCTTCTAACAAACTTTTATGTACTTGAAAACTGTTATGTCCCCCCCCCACCCTTAGTCTTCTCTTCTCCAGACTAAATAAACCCAATTTTTTCTTCCCTCATAGGTCATGTTTTCTAGACCTTTAATCATTTTTGTCGCTCTTCTCTGGACTCCCTCCAATTTGTCCACATCTTTCCTGAAATGTGGTGCTCAGAACTGGACAAAATACTCCTGCTGAGGCCTAATCCGCTCTACTCTGCACTGAAGAATTACTTCTCATGTCTTGCTTACAACACTCCTGCTGATACATCCCAGAATGATGTTTGCTCTTTTTTTTTTTTTTTTTTTTTTGCAACAGTGTTACACCATTGATTCATATTTAAGCTTGTGATCCACTATGACCCCCAGATTCCTTTCTGCAGTACTCCTTCCTAGGCCTTTCCCATTTTGTATGTGTGCAACTGATTGCTCCTCCTAAGTGGAGTACTTTGCATTTGTCCTTATAGAATTTCACCCTATTTACTACAAACTACTTCTCCAGTTTGTCCAGATCATTTTGAATTTTAATCATATCCTCCAAACCACTTGCAACCCCTCCCAACTTGGTATCATCTGCAAACTGCCAGAAGCTGAAAATGGGAAACAGGATGGATCACTTGATTATTTCCTCTTCTTTTCATTCTCTCTGGGGCACCTGGCATTGGCCACTGTAGGAAGACAGGATACTGGGCTAGATGGACCTTTGATCTGACCCAGTATGGCCATTCTTATGTTCTTATGTAATGGTTTTCCAATCAGTTATGCACCTACCTTACAGTAGCTCTATCTAGGATGTATTTCGCTAGTTTGTTTATAAGAAGGTCATACAAGTCAATATCAAAAGACTTACTAAAGTCAAGATATGCCACATCTACCACTTCCCCCTGCCCCTGCTCCCCACCCCACAAGACTTGTTACCTTGCCAAAGAAAGCTATTAGGTTGATTTGATATGATTTGTTCTTGACAAGTCCATGCTGACTGTTATTTATCACTTATAGACAAAGGAAAAGAGACATGACGGTATTCAACCTGTTTTGGACCTTAGATCGCCACAAGATTTACAAAAGAAGCCAAGTCTCAATAGATTCAATAGACATTTTTGTTTTGTTTTAAGCACAAATTTTCAGCCCATATATGTAAGGCAGTATGTAGCACAATGAGATCCTGGTCCATGATGAGGGCTCGTAGGTACCATGGTAATACAGGTAAATAATAATATGGATTTATGTTTTAAATGCTCAAATACACACAAAAATGGTTGAAGCAATTTGGCTAAAGCCTTAGAAAAGGTGTATCACCTCCGGGCCGACACCAACCGTGGAAAATGTCAGCTGATTGCATCTACTAAAATGGAGACATATACACACACAATCAGACACCCACATACTCTCATACACATCAGTTTTAAAAGAAAAACACTGCAAAAGGCCTTAGGATCCTAAAAATAAGATTGGAATGCCAGGGAATTAATCATTATGATACAAATATAAAAGGACAGACACTGGAAGAGAAGAAGAGTTGATTGAATACCTGTTTCATGGGTATTGTTTATTCCCATTACAGATGCAAACTCAGGCCTGTAGTCATACTCAACGAGCCTCATTTGCGCTATTCTTCTCAGCTGCTCAGTTGTATCAACCTAATTGCACAAAGACCACGTTTCACATGTTCCAATATTAAGGATCAGAGTCACATCAAGGGTTGCACAAGCATATTGAGAAGCATGACACAGCTGCCATCAAACATCTCCCTATTCAACATTAACCAGCTGTTATTTTTACTTGTATTCCCAGTTACATTTCAGTCAAACCACTTCATTTACAGACACAGCCTCATCCAAGTTCAAAGTCCCCCCCCCCACCTCTCAGTTCAAACAGGATGGCTCCACAACGCAAGCAGTGCATTCACTTTCCTAAGGCCAACATTCCAACGTGTCTAGGATAACAGAATCTACTTCATGTGTGTCAGAAGGATAATTCATACATGCACTGTGGTGTAAATGTAAATGCCCTAAAAGCTCCACTTCACTCACCTCCTGGATATTCTGTTTTGCTCGACTGTCAGATGGATGCATGACTGTCCCCATCACTTTCACATTTCCACAGACGACCAGTGCTTCATCTGGTGCATCTGTGTTAATTCCTACTCGACCATGACAGACTATGGTCTCTGGAACATGTCCTCGCTGCCACAACACATCACTGTCATTCTCAAACTGCCCAGGGTTAGATGCCTGAAAACATTTGTTACAGTCAAAGACACTTTAGCACGGATTTACTATTGCTTTATCAAATTTACCAAAGGAATATGAAATGCCATACAAATCTTTCACATTTAAACTACATTTTTGAACTTTGACACATCAAAATGGATAACCTCTAAAGAAACGTTTCCCATCTAGAACATTTGCAGTGCCCGCAAAGCCTTTTCTTGTATTATATTTTACTATAATGTTAAGGAAGATGATCAACTTCAAAGCTTTTCAAGTAACTAGGTTTGTGATCAGACCTCAGAATCATTTCTGATTTGCCAACAAACTGTCTTCTAGCCTACTAGCTCACTAAGGACTGGACACTGGACAAGAGAGAGAAAGGCAGATTTTAACACATCTCACTCGAAAGATTCCCCATTCCCTAAAGAAACCCATTGAACATACAGATCTCTCTCTCTTTTTTTTTACCCGTTTTCAGACACTCTCCTTTTATTTTGTCCGAGGTCCATTCTGAACAGATAAGAGGTGGGTTTGGGCTTGAATTCATGCATACTGCATTCCCAACATGCACACACTCTGGACTGTAAATCAGACTGAAGGTACATTGGTGTCCACATTGTGGGTACCTAGGAATAACTTATGTTTATGAAACTATCCCACAACTATATTACTTGAAGTGGCTGATTACCACTTCTTTATTGTAAACTGGTTGGAACAAGGACTATCTTTTCGTTCTGTATTTGTCCAGCATCCAGCACAATGGGGTCCAGGTCCAGGACAAGGGCTCCAAAGTGCTACTTTAATAACAACATTGTACCAATTTCCTCTTCCCTTTGCCTGTTTGTGTCTTTTAGAATCTAAGCTCTTTGTGACCGAGACTCAGCCTTCTTTTATGTCTGAAAAGCACTTAGCAGCTCGAGGATGTTTCCAGAAACAAAAAACAACAATTAAGCAATGTATTGAATCCATGACCCCTAAGTGCTTTGAACAACCTAAACCTTATTAAGATGCCTCAGGAAAAGAATAGAACAATGAGATTTTCTAACGGCTTAACTTTTTTTTTTTTTTGCCTGGATAATAACATTGCTGATTAAAGTGGACATAGATAAATTGACTTTGGAATGGCAGTTGCAACAAATCAAAGCTACCAGATGAATTCTACTTATCAACTGAGACATGGAAATTTCCATCATATTCAAACATATTTGCATAGGCCTGGAGACATGCAAGGTTTAAAAACAGCAGTTCCTGGAGAAGTCACCATCTGTAATATATATAACTTTTGCACTCACAAGTTAAGTTAGCTGTCATTTTCAATGAGGGACCCCTAAATAAGCACGTCCACACATTCTACAAAATACTACCCCTTGTCCGAACTCTATTACTTTACATTAATCAAATAAAATTAATCTTGCTCTCAGAGAAAAAAGCTCAATGAACAAAAATCCTAATGCTTTTTTGTTTATTTCCTTATTAAAAATAAAAAATTAACACTGAATTCAGACATTAAAATGTGGATCTAAACAAAATACCAAAGTGCCAAAAACTCAGCACTCCTTTATAAAGGCCTTGTGTTTTTGCAAGGCTATACCATCTGTGATACAGAGAATTGTGCACTTCTAACTGACCAATTAGAGCATGAGCTGATGTGCCTGTTAACCACTACTCAGTTTGTAGTTCTTTAATCTTTAACTCTGCAGTATGGCGGACTAGAGTGTATGTTTTTCCCATCGCGATGCATTCAGTAAGTTTTGCCACACTGCAGTAAGTGATGTCTTTATATACATGACCCCGCCTTCCATTGCAAACATATCAGACCAGAACGCTGCTATAGTCCTTTTACTGATATGGCCATTATTTACATTCTCAGTCCTCTATTTTTGTCCATTCAATCATTTATTTATTTGACTGGCACCATAGGCACAAGTGCTAAAAAAATCTGGGGGGTGTGGGAGCCTAAACCATGAACTTCTGCAGAACATAAGCTTTTATTTAAAGCAAAAATTAAGATACTCGCCCTTATGGTTCATAAGATAATGATCCAAATGTGAATTGGATGCAAAAATGCAGTTGTCTTCCTGAATCTGCAAACAGACACCTACAACAGCTCTGCTTTACCAGGCAGCAGCAAAGCAGAATTATAGTACTGGGGTCAGTTGTACTGCAGCTATTCAAAATAATCTGAGCAACAGAAAAACTGCTAAGACTCAGATCAGTTTCATGCTGCTACTGCTTGGAAAAACTATGGGCAGTAGCAGAGGCAGGCACTGGAGTTATTCATGGGAGCAGAGCACTGAAAACAGAGGCTACAGGAGAGATAAAGTAGCACAGACCTCATTCGTTGATTTATAGAAATGTATACTAAATCCACCCACAAAAGAACACCCAGCCCAAGCTCTCAGCACCTGGGCAATTTAAAAAAAATGTTTATAACAAAAATGAACAGACTGCAGCAATTACTGCCCTGCCCAGTCCCCCCCCCCCCCCAACTAAACTAAAGGGGGAAGGGGAGGACCTAGGCCTAGTTATTACAAACTATTAAATTGTTATGAAGTACATGTATCACACACAAAAAATACTACATGACTATAGTAGCTGTGTATATGATCTCATTTCTACAGCTCTTTGAGATCTACTGATGAAAAGTACTATATAAGAAGTAGGTATGTTATTAAAAAGAAAAACATTAAATGTTTCTGATAATAGGTCAGTGGCATATGTAATTAGAGCTGGGTGAAATTTTTCAATGAAAACTTTTTTCAGTGAAAAACATTTAGCAAATTCACATCGGTTTTGCTAAGTTGTCCATTTTGAAAAAAAATTGAGGAAAAAAATCAAATGTTTCACTTTGACATTTTTTGAAACTAAATGATTCAGTTTTTCTGTCTGAAATCACTTTGGTTTGAAATTACCTTTAATTTTATTTTAAAATTTTTAAAATAAAACTGTTTACAAATGCTCAAATCAAAACAAAATGTTTCATTCACCCAGAATTTTTTTAATTCACCAAAAACTTTTTAAAAAATCATTTGCGGTTCAACAGAAAACAATTTGTGGTGTTTTTGTTTTGTTGGCATTGACAGTGAACTGCAAAATCTATTCTTTTTTCAGCTCTGCATGCTAGTTCTCTTTCATCTTATTTAATTCTCAATATTTCTACAAAAAAAGAACATGAACTTTTCCTTTTCGAGTGCAGTCCAATGGTGATTATAAAAAATAGCTTTTTTATTTAGCATATCTATTCCTTTTGTGTATTCAGAGTCAAATGTATTTTACTACAATGAGAAAAATAAAGGTTCACTGTTTTCAGCTCCTTTTAACCCTGCAGAGTCAACACAATTACAACAGCATGAGCTGTGGGTTCTATCCTACCTTGTACCTCATCAACACAGTTGTTTACTAAGTTCCAGTACTAAGCCCGTTGAAAGCAATGGAACTGCACAGGTGTCATGAAGGACATAAATTAGCCTGCAGAATATTTGACATGGGTGAGGAGACATGGAATGGGAAGTTTTTGACTCCCAATCTCAGACAGTTCGCAGGCCCAGAAGTTAGAAATTATTATTTGTAAACTGAGCACAGTTGATACAAAAATAATCAAGAGATAGTAAATATGGAACTTCAGAATGCCATTTTGAGTTACTCTTCATAAAATAGAACTGCAGTCTAAAAATCATGGGAAGACTACCCCTCATGGGCCCATCCTGTAGACATTTCTCGCATGGGTAGTCCTATTTAGGAGGATTCCTGGCATATGTAAAAATGAGCAGAATTGGGTCCAATTGGATCTGCCCTAAATGTGGTCTTCAAAGGACAGAGCAAAAGTCGTCCCTTACTCTAAATTCCTTTTCCTAAATATGATACAAACACATACGCTTTTTCAAAAATTAATTGTTCAAAAGGTGCCTATTGTAGATTATAAACTGTGCATACTTTAAAAACAATCCAAGAGCTTTCTAAAATTCCCCATATTTTTGAATGTCTTCTCACTCCCTTCTCAATATGTACTCCTCTTAAAACATGTCCATCTTTCACACATGCACACACACAGATATACAGAACTATTTATAGCCTCACAACAAGCCCTCAAAAACATGAAGATCCCTAAATCACCATGTGTACTACAAACAATTATAAAATGCACGCTGCCCAACAATAAACAAAAGATTCTCCCTTGTGAAAAGAAAATCAGAACATGGTTCAAATAAACTTGTACCTACCCTCACAATGATCCTTTCAGAGACATGTGCAGACAATAAATAGGACTGGTCCTGACTGACAGCATATAGTCCAACCACCAGCATGAAGTATCTAATATGAAATTAATTTCAATGACTTCACAAGAAAGCTGAAATAATCTCACAGGCATAACGTATCTGTGACTGTAGGGGACCACCCTGACCATTAAGGGCTTCTGTCACTGCCTGCCTTATAATTTTGGGTGTCTTAATACTGTGCTGCCATAGCTCAGAGCCCTGATAACAGTAGCCAGTCTACCAACATAAAGGTCTCTCCCTGGCTTCCATCAGCCTGGTTACTCCTACAACCCTGCCAGTCCCCGTTTCCCCTCCTCTTGGGGTCCAGACTCTGACTGTCTCACTATTTTTCTGGCCAAATTATTCTACCAACAATAGTAGTATGTTTAAAATACAACTTATTTTGCAGAATTGGAGGAAAATTAACACTTCTTACTCTCTGTTTTGTTCATTCTCTGTTAAATACTCTTTGGAGCCAATGCTCATTGAAGTCAATAGAAAGATTTCAGTATTGCTAACTCCAACCATTCAAGAAATCATGTATCAGGCCCGCAAAAACTCATGAGATTGGCTACAAATAAATAAGCTTTTAAACTCTATATCTAGGTTTCTTTTTATTTGCATTCTGGTTTCCGAGCCGTTAAAGTATAATCTGGATGATATTTTCCAGCTTTGTGCTGCAACCATGAGGACTAGAAACTTTTCTTTTTTTGGTAGTAAAATGAAAACAGACTCTCACATAATTCTAAAACTTCAGGAGCTGGGTCTTCAAGAAAGACACCAAAGACCATAAAACTCAAGATAAAATCATGAGAGCTGGCAACACAAACTTTCACAGACTATATCTGCCTCATTGTAAGCCAGGTCACTCCTCCCTTACACTCCCGCCCCCCAGAGGACCATCACTCTACCTTTGGTCAGGATTAGGTTTCCCCTTTTTTCTCATGTTATTTGCTGTTGTTTCACTGAAATGTAACCTTCCCAATGTCACTTTGGTTGCCTGGTCTGCTGGTAGATCAAGTCTAAAACAGAAAAAGGAAACAAGTTAAGAGGCAAACCACCACCCTCCACCTAGACCACTTCCGATTGTCCTGCAGGTTTGCTCAAGCTGATTAATATGCTTCATTTTTCTGATTTTATATACTGAGCTGACAGCAGAGGCACCTCAGTACATGTGCAATGCTCCCCCACTTATAAAAATGTCACATTTTCTTCTTTTATGGCACCTTTCAACTTTGGTGCCAAAGCACATCAGCCTCACATTAATCAATCCATCACAACAATCCGTCAGGTAGTTCAGTAAGGGGGTGAATGTAGTCAATCGTATACGGTACCCAATCAAGAGCGGGAATATTTGGATTCTTAGTAATATTCATATACTAAGTATCTCTGCACCAAGAGCCATGCATAGCTGCACATAATAGGCCCATTGACATACATGGGTATTTGTTGCTAATTTAGGATACTACCATAGATCATTCAACCTACAGTAACACATTAACCAAACCGTAATTTCTCTCCTGTTTGTTTTTACCTATATCTGATTTGCATTTTCGTGTCCACTATTGCATGTAATGATGAATTTTTTCATGGACAAAGAATCATCCAGTTACTCGCTTTTCATCTGGTGTAAATCAGTGTTACTCCTTCAGGGTCAGTGGCACTACATCAAGTTACACCAGCTGAGAATCCATCCCTTGGTAGCTAGACAAAGAACCATGGCGGAAAAGTCTACGGGCTAATCTGTCCCCCATTTCCCAATTCAGCGTTCACCTCTGTGGATTTTTGAATAGGAGATGTAACCTTTTCTGAAACTTAATGTGGCGATTTTTCCTCTACGTCGTATCTATATGACATGCAGTGTTTTTGTAGCCATGTCGGACCGAGGATATTAGAGAGAAAAAATGGGTGAGGTAATATCTTTTACTGGACCAACTTCTGTTGGTTAGAGAGAAGCTTTTGAACCACACAGAGCTCTATTATAGAATTTTGCTGCTTTTCTCTTGGCATGTTCTACATCCAAAATGTTTTTGGTCAGATGTTTTTATCCATGTAGAAAAGTGGTATGAATTTACCTATAAATCACATTGCTGTGTGAGTTGTTTTTGTCAAAATTTCTATGACCACAAGCAAATGTTCGGTCATAGGACGCAGTCAATTCCAGTCCATGACTGCAACTGGAATATTTATACTAGTAACAAAAGGGAAGTGTTTAACAGAGGTCAAACTACTAAGATACATGTGATATAAACACACTGGTTTTTAGACAGAAACTACTCCCCTATAGAATTTTTTTTTGTTCTGTTCTGCTGTACATTATATTTTGCTTCTGCAGCTAAAAGGTCTTTTTTGTTTTGTTTTTCAAACTTTTCCAAAAATGTACATACATTTTTTTTTTTTTTTGTGATCCATCTGACAGACAGATTTTAAGTAAACTCAGAGAATAGGAGTTGAACTGAAAAATAAAGCAGACTCTGTATCCACTAGACCTATACATTATTGGATTAATACTATGGGACCAGCTCTTCCTGCCTTTCATTATAAAATATAACGGTGCACACAGGAGGGAGCCGGAGGAGAGGAAATCCTTGCAGAACTTCTCCCGCATTAGGAGTAGGCTTTGACATGCACACTTCCCCTTGCCATTTTTCTTAACCATCCCCCTAAACTTCAGATGGAACAGGCAGTTCTGAGTGCCTGGAACACACAGATCTTGTAGATCGCTGGAGATTTCCGGGCCATCTGTGCCCCACATCTCCAAATCAACTCCAGTGCCCCCTCTTCTGCTTCTGGCTCTCTAGTGCTCTGGGGGTCCATGTTGTCAGGGACTCCTCTAAACACTGTTGTTCTGGTATAAGTCCCAAGTGTTCAGGAGCTCTGCATATAAATTAAAAATCTCAGGTCTCTTTGCTTTTTGTTGGATTGGTTGCTGATGTGAGGGGGAATGTGCATTTCTACACAACCATTGGGCACCTGCTACAATAAAGACATATATGTCATCAAAATTAAAAGAATCCTCTAGCAAACATGTTTTACCAAAAATAAAGTGCCCTCCCACCCCCCCAAAAAAAGCATTTCTTGTGTTTTCAGAGAGACAAGGGCCTTTTTACATAAACCAACTGAGACATTAATAGTTCAGGAGAATGGCTATGATGTTGCAACACTGGATGAGGATATCAGGCAATAAGTCAGGGGAAGCAGGTTTAGAAAGGAGATGTCTGATATTGACACAAATAGCCTGACTATCAGCAGCGAGAGGAAAAGGAAGTATGAGGAAGTACAAAAGGCTTTCAGTAAGTTTGTCTTAGGGCTTGTCTACACTACAATATTAGGTTGACTTAAGTTAGGTCAGCCACAGCAGTAATGAAATCAGCTGTTGGTGTCCACACTGCCCTCCTTCTGCTGGTGGTGCGTGTCCTTACCAGGAGCACTTACACAAATTGTAGCAGGGCATTGTGGGGAACTGACAGCCATGCTGGGCTCATATCTGGAGCCCTCCCAGTCACCAGGGTTGAGCTGTGAGCTTGGTCCAGGGCTCAATTTCACAGGAAGAAGCCTACCAGCAATGAAATCGACACTCGTCAGTTTCACCGCTGCTATTATTTCACATTTTGTCTTGGGCTCCCCCTGGTGGAGCTCACAGCTGCAGCCTCTCCCCCAGCTCCAGGGCTGACATGCACTCCTCACTTTGTGACTCAGTAAAGTCAATTAGAGTTTTACTTGAATAAAGACTGTAGGGCCAGGCCTAGAATTACTATCTATTTGCCATGGAACAACAATTTCTGGTGAGGAGAATTGGGAGGGAGAAAAAAATTCTTACTTAACAGGATTGAAAGATTTTTTGCTTCGGTCCGACTGAGACTGTTCAATGGTGATTATCTGATTTGGGGCGTCCGCCTATAATTAAAAGGAAATAACCTTTTCAAGTACAAATTTGAAAACGTGACAGGTTACACTTTTAACAGGTTAATTTTCTCACAAATAAATGTAAAAGGTTGTAGTGAGAATAGACCAAGAGTCAATATACAAATTAATTAGAAAACCAAACTCTCTCAATTGTTGTGGAACCACATATATAGCGACATAGGAATCGCCACCTGTTCAGAGCAGTGTTTCACTAGTCCAGACTCATGGATCCCACCGTAGCCAGTAAGTAACAGAGATTTCAAAGCCTCCTTCATGGACAGTTATGCAATAATATGTCAAGGGGGAAGTTTCTTCCTGATCCCAAGTTGTTAACGGTTGGTTTATGTCCTGAAGCATGAGTGTGGATATCTTTTATGAATATTTATACAAACCAGGAAATTCCAGAAATTCTTTTAGACATGTCTAAACCTTTTCCCAATCCTGTCAAGCTCTTTTTTCAATAATACCATGTGACAGTGAGTTCCACCAGTTAACTATGTATTAGAGTTCTAAGAAGCATGAAGCGAAGCAAAGTTATTAACTACAGTATCCTTTAAAAATACCTATACAAATATTTAAAACCACTACCCTCTTCTGGTAAATAAAACCTAGGGCAAATCTTTCAGACAGAAGGGAATTTGAATACAAGAGCATTGCTATACACAAAAGGAATTGAGGATGAGAAATGAAATTTTGGATTCCACTTGACTGGCTGGAGAGAGCTTGGTTAAATTTCATAGATTCAGGCCTCTGCCATCATCCAAAGATGACCTCCACTTTTGTTGTGCAGAAATTCCACTCTAAACTATCATTCCCCACCCAAATCATGTACCATCTTCCCACCCCTGACTGTTTATGTATACAGTAAGCCTGATAAATCAAGCTGGCAGAATTGTTCATAATGACCAATTTAGCCCTTTTTCTGTTTGTGGATTGTCTGGGAATAGAATTCGATTTTTACCATTTTTGTGAACTACTTTTTTTAATTAGTCCTTATTCATGGTATGTGATTGACCACCTAAGTCACATGGTACCATCTACATTCCCTGATTGGATGACAAACTAACAGGAGGGAAATCAGTGTTATGATAGCTGTACAAACATTGCACCCTTCAGCACACATCTGCACAAGTGTGCACAATCTCACTATCTGAACACATCCTGATGAACAAAATGTTGCCCATTCTACCAGACACCAAAAAACTAACAAAAAGGGTCAACAGTAATGAAATGAATTCCGTTTTTTATTCAAATAAATTACTGCAAATGCTTTTTGCACTATTCCTCCTGCTCTACTGATAATCACATACTTATAATGAAGACAAATTAAAAGCACAGGGAGAATTACCTTAATTCCAAAAGTTTTCAAGTAAAACTTTTCGATAGGTTTCAACCCCTGCTGGGTTTTGACATATTTTGGATTCCCAACAACACTGATGTGGACTGTGATCTGGAAATGGTTCTTCTTCTGGCATACAAAAGCATCATCTGCTGTTGAAAAATTAAATCCTTTGTCTGTGACAATGTGGTATCCTACATCAGGGCTACGAAAACAGGAATAAAGAACAGCTGCAGTAAGCAAACATACATTTCAGTGACAAACCCTGCTCATGTTCCTTTGGGTGGAGTTAAATAATGAAATCCGAGGACTGGAAGGGACCTTGAGAGGTCATCTAGTCCAGTCCCCTGCACTCATAGCAGGACGAAGTATTATCTAGACCATTCCTGACAGGTGTTTGTCTAACCTGCTCTTAAAAATCTTGAATGATGGAGATTCCACAACCTCCTTAGGCAATTTATTCCAGTGCTTAACCACTCTGACAAAAGTTTTTCCTAATGTCTGACACCTAAACCTCCCTTGCTGAAATTTAAGCTCATTGCTTCTTGTCCTATTCTCAGAGGTTGAGAACAACAATTTTTCTCCCTCCTCCTTGTAACAACCTTTTATGTACTTGAAAACTGTTATGTCCCCTCTCAGTCTTCTCTTTTCCAAACTAAACAAACCCAGTTTTTTCAGTGTTCCCTCATAGGTCATGTTTTCTAGACCTTTAATCATTTTTGTTGCTCTTCTCTGGACTTTCTCCAGTTTGTCCACATCTTTCCTGAAATGTGGTGCCCAGAACTGGACACAATACTCCAGCTGAGGCCTAATCAGCACGGAGTAGAGTGGCAGAATTACTTCTCGTGTCTTGCTTAAAACACTCCTGCTAATACATCCCAGAATGATGTTGATTTTTTTGCAACAGTGTAACACGGATTAAATGAAAGTGGCATTATGTATAATCTCAAGCAACAGATCTACATGTGTACATGCCGACTCTGTGGGTGCTCCGGGACTCGAGCACCCACGGGGAAAAATTAGTGGGTGCTCTGCACCCACTAGCAGTCAAGCTCCCTGCCCCACCCCGCCGCCTCACCTCCTCCTCCACCGACTCCTCCCAGCGCACAGTGTCTCCGATCCTCCCTCCCTCCTTCCCTCCCCTGCTTTCCACCGCCAAACAGCTGTAGCAAGCTCTGGGAGGGAGGGGGGAGGAGCGGGAACATGGTGTGCTCAGGGAAGGAAGCGGCAAAGAGGTGGGGCTGGGGCGGGGATTTGGGGAACGAATTGAATAGGGTCCAGGAGGGGGTAGAGTTGGGGTAGGGACTTTGGGGAAGGGGTTGGAGGCGGGGCGGGGTGGGAGCAGAGGCAGGCCAAGCACCCACCGGAGCCAGAAGAAGTCGGCACCTATGCATGTGTTGTTCTTTTATCTTCATAAGGGTAGGACTAGGAATTCTTTTTAAATTGACTTGTAATTCTACTCTGGCACCTTACATATAGGAAGGTTAAGAGTGGGGGAAATTTACACAATTCTCGCTTACAAATCATATAGAAAAGCATACCTCCAAACCATATCAGTTTATTCCCAGAGCTCAAAATGCACCACTGTAAGTAGCTGAGCTGAAAATGCGTTGTGTTTATTGACGTGCCAATCAGCCAAGTAGACATCTTGCTTTGTTCCGGAATTCATGCAGCCAAACACTTTCACAGTAGCTTTTGAAGTGGAGTAGGGTTTGACTCAGGCCAAACATACAACAGTTGACACATCTGGAGAGATCTCCATAAAGCACTGTTTTATAGTACTGTTCCTCATCCACAAAGTAATGGAACCCTATTCTACTTATTGGAAGGGATAATTTATCAGCTAGAGAGAAAAGTTCTCTGTCTTTATATTCCCTGATTCAGAGCACATCAGGCAAAGGGGTCAAAAGATCTTCCAGAAAGATCCAGCAAATTAGCCACCCAGACAATGGTTGCAGTCTGCTGACATAAGTGACTGATAATCTTGAAGTAACAGGACTACACGGCAAATCTTCCAGATACGGAGAATGACTTTCCTCATTAATGAGGGATTTGACGATAATGATCAAGTTCCACTATGGAACCCCTCATTAGCACAACCATTAATGACAACTTTTCAAGACTAATCCATTTATTTGGTCATTATAGGTTGGAAGGATTTAATATAAAGATTTTACAAAAGATTTATAAAGACTATCATCTTCTGAACAAACTTTAATCATAGATTTTCTGGCATATAGAGCAAAGATAAAAAGGCTTCATAAACTACCATATTGCTTCTGAACTCCCTTATTTTTTAACATAAGTAATAATGAGTATAGCAGGTTTTAAAAGCATCATCGCTGAAGAAACTCCTTAAGCCTCTATATAAATTTTGAAATTTCTTCTAGGTAAGGGCAATGCCAATTTATAAGATGACGATTTAAAGCAATTTCTGAACATTTGCTTCAATGCAGACACACAGGTCAAGAAATAGAAGTACAGCTTTTCCTTCCCCAAGAGGAATGATTTGGGTTGAAGGTTATTCTGAAGAGTACTGTCATGGTTGGATTCTTACCTACTGTACCCAGGCACATCTTCATAAAGCAGTTAAGAAACACATGGAGTATCTAGGCCTGATTTTGCAAGGAGTTTTATTGGGATTTGAAGGTGCTGAGCCTGTTCCTTTGCCTAACTAGGGCTCAGTGATATTTCTTATGAGTCTGAGCCATGGTGCGGTTGGGGAGGAGGCAGACGGCTGGAATGCTAGCATGAGGAGACAGCATGCTTCACCTGTCTATGCCTCTGTAATGTTGACAGTGCTCCTCCAGTGCAGCTTTCCTGGAATACACTCCACATCAGCACACCTCTGCCTGGGTTGCTAGCAAATCCAACAGTATTTCTTTCATAGCACTGGGAGGGACTCTGTGTGGACTCCATGCAGAGGCCCAAGGTGTATGGGAGGGGAAGAGAAATGTTCTCTCATACCTTTCTTCCCACTCATCTAAGGGGAGGTGTAATCTGATCCACAGAGTTAAATCACAGACTGAGAACCCCACTCCTTCAAGCCCTCCACACATGGAGCTGCCAATGAAGTCGATATCAGTTCCATGGTCAGAGGGGCTGCAAGATCAGAACCTTCAGGCCCAGGACATACGAAGGTTTATGCACAAGTGGTCCAACTGATGTCAGTAAAGTTGCTCATGTGAAAAAGGATAATCACGCACATAAAACAGTGAAGATCATGCCCTGTATGTGTGTTATGAAAGCAGTCAGCCGTGACATGAGGCCATTTCTAGTGCACTGACTAACAATGCCTTACACATCTCTTTAAAATGTAGCTGTAAATAAATCGTTTAGCAGCAGCAGCAAATTAAATAGATAGAGTGCAAGTGGAGGCGAGTTTGTTAACTGATGGATTTAAATGTTTAAAGGGAGTTGTAAACATTTTTGCACTTGAAAATAAACAGATTAGGGTTTTTTTTATATAAACATGTAATTCTGTTTCCCCTATATCAGGGGTTCTCAAACTTCATGGCATCACAGCCCCTTTCTGACAACAAAAATTACTACACGACCCCATGAGGGGGACTGAAGCTTGAGCCCACCCAAGCCCTGCCCACTCAGGCGAGATGGGGGCAAAGCCAAAGCTCTACTCCCACCACCCTGGGTGGGGGGGCCAAAGCCGAAGCCCAAGGGCTTCAAGCCCCAGGCAGGTAGCCTGTAACCTAAGCCCTGCCACCCAGGACTGAAGCCTGATCCTGCCGCCCAGGCATGAAGCCCTTGGGCTTCAGCCCTGGGCGGTGGGATTCACACTTCGACTTTGGCCCCGGGCCCCAGCAAGTCAAACACGAGCCCTGGTGACCCCATTAAAACAGGGTTGGGACCCACTTTGGGGTCCCAACCCATAGTTTGAGACTGGCTGCCCTAAATAAACACTGAATTACTTTTTCCTCCTCCTAATTTTTGCACTTGTAGCTAGGAATTAAAAATAAACAGATTTATTCTCGTTTTCTTGATTTGAAGTCTCCAGGAAGTTTATTCATTTCACAGATTCTGTGAGTTTAAGATTACATGAACTGCATTCCTGCAGTTAGGATTACTGATTTCTCAAATATATACTGGCCAGAATCCTGGGAAAATGTGTGCATGTGCTTACATTTTCACACATGAATAGCTCCATTGAACTTAATGGGACTACTAATGTGTATAACATTAAGCCCATTCTTAAGTGTTTACAGGATCACCACCTGACTTAATTTTAATTAGCATTTACATTCTGACTGCTGAAGGCTGAAAAACTAACACTCAATAGCCAGAATTTTCAGAAATAACTAGTAATTTTGGGTGTCCAAATTGAGACACCATAAAGGGGCCATCTTTTCTGAAAGTGCGGAGTATCCACCCTCTGAAAACTCAGGCCACTTTCAGGGGTTTCAGATGGGATATCCCAAAACTGAGGCCCACAAAAATCAGCAGTTACCTTTGAAAATCTTAACCCATGACTTAAGAGTTAGCTGAAATTTGAGAATTTTTTTTTAATAGAAACAGGCCAGAGCCACACAGCTCAGATTTAAATTTTCCCAGAACAAGGGAATTTTCAGATCTAGAATTTTAGCTCCATCTCATCTTAGCTTTTATAACAAGAACAAATTGGCTCGAGACATGTTTCAGAATGGAATCCCACCTGCTGTAAACTGTGATGGTGAAAATACCAAAAGATTAAAAAGAAAATGGTAATTTTTTCTTAGAAACAAAATTCTAAAAAAAGAGGAAACAGTAAGGTTTTTTAGGCTCAATGACAATCTATCTAGACTTAGCAGTGATAATATGAACGTTCTTTTGACACAAACAGGATATAATATCAGGAAGCAGAGAAATTCTGTACACAGATCATAACTACAATGCATCTTGGGAGAAAGACTACTAACATGGACCTATACTCAAAAAAAAAAAAAAAAAGATCCTAATCCCCTAAGTGACCAAATAATGGTCATAATTTATCTAGTTAGGTACTTTTATGGTAATCATCATAGTATCTGTTCCTTGATTTAATGCGCCAAAAAAGTACATCTGTTTTAAGTGTTCAACATCTGGGGAACTAAATAGCTGATAAGACTGGATTCAGAGCCTATCACCTCTAATTCACAGCTCAAATGTAGCCATTGACTAAAAGTGGATGTGCAATATATTGGCTGTGGCAGGCCACTTCCTTGTGGAGAGGTATCCAGGCCACAATCACCTCTCCAAGCCGACTGGGAGGCTCGTAGGCTTTCCCAGCAAAGGCACCAAGGTTTGAAAGGCAGAGACATTGAACTATTGGCTCACCCGTAAGACAGTCTCTTCAGAGTAAAAAGAAAAGGAGTACTTGTGGCACCTTAGAGACTAAGTACACAAATACTCCTTTTTTTTTTGCGAATACAGCCTAACACGGCTGCTACTCTGAATCCCTTCAGCATGGGGTTGTGTTTAAAAAAAAAAAACCCACACCTCATATTGCAGCTACATAGTGCTGTCTGTGCATAAATGGAAGACACTAGTGTTCAGGGCTGAACATGATGCACCCAAATTAACCTTTTTTGGAAAGTGTTCTTTTTGGCAAGTGTTTTTTTTTATTTTTGGAGGGTGGAGCGGGAGGAAAATACAAGTTAACCCTAGCACTTAAAAGGCTTCTCTACTGTGCACAGTGACTAATTGCTGCAACCCTGGGAGATAAACAAGCTGACATGGAAGGATCTCTGCTAAAAAAATGTTCTCTGAATAGGAGAACATAGAAAATTGGGGGATGGAGGGAGGGCTGAACTTGCAGTGACCTTTCCGAAGGTGGTATGTTGATATTGCGGAGGTTTTTTCCCCCCTTTTGTTGCTGCTGCAAAATTCTGTGTCTGTACAGGCAAACTCTAAAACAGGTGCACAATATTAAAACCTTGTCGCATAGGTTACAAGAGCCCATGCAGCAATAACAAAGTAACAAAGGTAACTACGTTAAGAGGACCTTAGGCCATGGGAAGGTGATGTGCAGTATGTGCAATAGTTATTTGCTCCAATCTGTCTTGCCAAAAAGAGAAAAAAAAATCAAATAGATTTAAGTTAGCTTGGAAGTGTTCTCATGCCTGAAGCCACCTGATTTAGAGTCCTTCTGCTGTGCTGAAAAAAATATATCAGAATGCTTGGCATGAACATTCAGTGATTCCTTAAAATCTGGTGATCAGATTCATCCTCACTTCTGACTGTCACTTTCCCTCCCCACCTCATTTCATTCTGAAAACTACATGTACCATTTATTTCAGCAGCTCAGTGCAAACAAACAAAAATAAATCCAAGTGTAAACATCTGTGCTTACAGTGTTTCGTAACTATAGTTAAATAAGCTGCTCCAGTGAGAAGTTTGATATGGCTGCCATGTTAGAGCCTGATAACATTTGTCCACAGCCGCTACATTCTGTCCATCGCTGTCATAGTCTTGCACTTCAGTGCCACAGTCCTTTACTGTCACTGTGAAGAGACAAATGCCACAGTTCATTTGCTACATGCCAGGGCTAGCCTGTAACACTGCAGAAGACCAGCAAATAAAAAAAACATTGTTTTCCTTTGTAGCTATTCCAAAAATATTTTCCTGCCTTATTTTATTGTCACAGAGCATTTGGTTTTTTACCTTTCATGCTCTAAGATATCACTCAGGTAGCACTGCTTTTAATTCTTCTACTCTCCCCCACCCTGAAAAAGGCAACTTTTACATGGCAAAAAAATCATTTGTCAGCTAAGCATTTTAATTTTTGAAATAATCATTTTGTGACAAGATCTAGCAAAGAAAGAAGAAATGCCAGAATTATCAAATACCCCTCTTGCGATAAGCTTAAAATAAAAAAATCCACCAGTCCAAACTAACAAGTATTTAATTCCATAGCAAAAAAAAAAAAAAGAAAAGAAAAAGAAAGAAAAGAAAGAAGCAACATTGAGCCATTCAAACTGGCTGGCCAATCACTGTTTAATGCTTTATCATGAGAAACATCCCAGACTGCCGATTACATCAGCTTGAAGCAGCCAGCGTCAATGCTGATGCTTGAGATACTCCACATGTCATGACGGCTGAGGAGCACTTCATGTGGGAGACAAATAAATGGAGTGGAGTCCAGAATATAGCGTACACTACAATGAGCAAGCAATCTAAGAATCCTTATGTGTCCTGAGGCGGCATGGTGTGACAGAAAAAGCACAGCACTGTTGAAATAATTGCAGCCCAGAGTCCCTAGCTGCAATAACTGTGTTTCTGACAGACAGCTGGGTGAATACTACAAACAGTGTTCTCTGGTTACTCATTTTGATTTTTAAACTAATTTCCTTCTGCCATGTTTGAGCCCCTTGTGTGTTCACAGTCCACTAAAATTGAGCCACTGGGTTTTACTGACATAAATGTTTGCACAGAGCAAATTTCAAAGCTGTATCGCCATTATTAAAACCTAACATTTTAAATTCACATAAGCAAGCATCTACAACTGCTCGTTTATCCATTCCATCAGGAATAGTAGCAATATTATGGGACTCATCTGACCAATCACAATTTACCACACAGCTCAAACAACAGATACTTAGAGAAAGGTTTGTGGTCAATCCATATACTAGTTGATAAAAGAAACCACCACAAAAATTGATCTAATAATTTCAAACAACTTATAAGTCTGAAAGAGTGACAGGCTTCTGACTATGCAGTGTTGCTGTAGATGTGTCAGTCCCAGGATATTAGAGAGACAAGGTGGGTGAGGTAATATCTTTTATTGGACTAACTTCTGCTGGTGAGAGAGACAAGCTTTCAAGCTACACAGAGCTCTTCTTCAGGTCTGGGGAATGTACAAAGTGTCACAGCTAAATACAAGCTTCTCACTAAAAGGCTTAAATTCATCAGATAAATTGTTCATTGTGAACTAACTATTCGGTTACATACAATCTCATATGCCAAAGTTGATCCAATCCTGTAGAAGCCCAATGAGTCTTTTGGTACATATGGACTATTATAGACTCAGCATTTTCATCATGATAAAACCCTGAATTACATGAATGTTGGGGGGAAAACAATAAAAAGCTTTTTATCAGACCCTTATATAGGTCCATTTTATAGAAGAAAGGGAGCTGTCAAATCAGATGGCAAGTGACGCTGAAATGCATTCTCTTCCTTCCGCCCCCCACATTAATCACCTGTTAAGCTGACCCAAGATGGTTTCCATGCCCTAGTGAACTTTTGTTGACTAGGTCAACAGAGTACAGAATCCCTTATGTTCCGCAGGCTCACGCAGGTAAGGAGGACAGAACCCTTTGGCTGAAGAGTGCACTCAGTGAGTGTGAACATTTAAAGTTTCATCTGTAACCTGCAAAAACAGATAGTTCCTCACTTTTGAACAAACAGAGAAGAAAATTGTTTGAAGGAGCCTGTCCTGTCAGGTTTAATACTGTTATCTTTTCTGAGCCAGCATTAGCGTGACTTTCAAAATGTCCTAGTGGTCAACAATATGAAACACTTACCCTGCTGAGAGTTGTTAGTCCATGGTGGAGAATCAGTGGCATCTTCTGACAATTGTGAGTGCCTTCTCTTTTTAGCTGATGCCAGGGAAATACTTAAAAAAAAGTACATTGTACATTAGTACTCCACAGAATAACTAAATGTATAAGGTAACACCAATGTACCTGATTTCTAACAGAATTTTCACTCGAGTTCCGATTCTGTTTTATTTTTACTGAATTAAGTGACTTATGCTTTTCAGTCTTAAATACCAGTGTCCTTTTTATTCCATGTGACCAAGGAATTCACCCTTTTTAAAGCAAGTTTTACACACACAGCACACCACAGAGATTGCATTTGTTTTGGGCCAGTTGTACTAAAATCCCAGCCTTATTCCTGAATGGGTTTAGTCAGACAGGGGCAAACTCTGTTCCCTCCTCTGTGGAGAAGGGAAAAGACCATTTACAGTGTTTCTGCTATATAAGGAGGAGGGGGATATGATGCACCTCTTGTGCAGCATGGAGTCTAGTTCCACATGGGAGAAGAGACAGGGCTGGAGGATCTGCCGCTATACGGATCCTTGAGACCTTTTATTTGCCACCCAGACAGGTGTAGGGGCAAGGGCTATAAGCCAAAATAGGTTCCAGTCCACAACCTGGGGGATGGTTACCCTTTCCCTTTGCCTGCCAAGGTATTTTGATTAGGCACTGAGGGAAAGGTTTTGCCTTAATCTTTATTTGTTTTATTATTAAGCACCCAACACATTTTGGTGGCTGAAGACTATATCAAGTATATAACGAGTATTCGGTTTTATCACACGAGTAAGAGGAGCTGGTTTTTCTCATGCCTCACGTCAGAATGTTAACTCATGAAAATAAAATCCCTCAAATGGGTGTTGTAAAATACCAGAGATATTTCTGCCATCCCAGCTACTCATTAGCTTACAATCTCTCTCTAACCTTGTAACTTTTTATTGAATTGAATTGCTTTTGGTTTTAATCTGACTTTTAATCTTTAAAACATGGTGCTTAAAGAACAATAGCTGATAAGGATCCCATAAAATGTCTAAACAGAGCCACCATGTGGAGAAACTTGCACCCACCAGTATTTTTCTACACGTAGTTCTTTCCAGACTGAAACCATATAGCTCTTAAGAGCAGCTGCCACCTTCCCTCTTCTGTATCTGCCTTCCTTCCTACATAATAGAATTATACCTTACCCAGCACTATGAGAGGCCCTTGGCTGAAGGTAGGAATAATTTAAACCCAGACAGCTGGAGGATATAGAAGTATTCCATGGAGACGTGGCATTATCTGTCTTGAGACAGCAGTCTTGAGGAACACCGCAAGAATGTCCATTGGTGCTCACGTCAGAGAAACTGTCAGGGTATCTACAAAGAAATGTATCGGGTGCCCCAGCAGAAGGGAAGGAAAGTGACGGCCGCAGTCCAGTTGGCCCTGAAGCATCATAATGTAAAGCTGCAAGGAATAACAAATGAAACATTTTAATCATAAAGAGAATAGAAAGAATGCTAATAAGTACAGTAAGATTAGAACTCGCACAACCCACCCTTCAATTGTGCTGGAGAATATGGTTCTGATCCTGAATCTGGCGGTGATTCTGGTAACAGGCTTTGCCTAGAGATGAAAAGGATACTTTTATTTCACTAAGAAAAGAAATACATAATAACCATAAGCCAATCTTTAACTACCTCAAACCACATGAGTAATTCATAACATATGGACCTGGTAGCCTTAAAGGCTTGGCCTGCCTATAAAAATTTAAAATTCCCTTTCTCTCTAGGCTGTGGATGGGAGACGCCCAGTATCTTCATCAGCAGAAGCTATCAGCTTTAGACAATTTGTTCTGGCTTATGCTTTGGCCTCCAGAACTTCAGTGCTGTGGAAATTAAGAGATGCAAAGTAGGAATAGAAGAGAGGAGAGGGCACGGGACACAATGGAAGGGGGTTGAATTTGCATTTGTCTGATTCAAATAGAAACTAGAGCCAGGCCCCTGCAAACTCACTGGGAAAGAGTGAGTTCAGGGCAGGGTTTCCAGGCAAGATGCGTGCTTTGCTCAGCGCCCCCAGGCAGTCTATTTGGACTCATTTTCATCCCCATGTAATTTTTCAGCTCAGTTTGGAAGACCTTAACAGGGGGTCAATATTTGTATTGTTCATAGCTAACTCCCAAAATGCTCAGGAATACAGAGGATTGGTAGATTTTTTTTTTAAATGCACACAGCCCTGCTGAGGCAAAAGCATAAAAGCCAGCGTAACCTTATCATTTAAGACCAGCTATTCATACCATGTATAAAACCCCACTCCCACTTTGTTCGACCGGTGGGATAGCTGCCCAGAACAGTCTTGGTGCCTATGGTTGCATTTTAGAAATCTGAACGAATTAAAATACATTACAAATGATGTTTTTGTTAGGCTCATAACCATGCAAGCCAGTCTCTGACATCACACTACATTAAAATGGTCTGTAAAGATAAGAGCTGCATGTGTAACCCATTGGCCAGTGTATGTCCCCAATGTGCCCAGTCAACATGGGGTCTGTTACAGCTCTCAGCTTAAGAGGTTGACTCTCCATTTCAAGCTGCAGAGCCCCTCCTCCGCCCCCATTCAATTCCTGATGTTGGCCAAGAGGCAGCTCTCACACATACACTCCAGCTGGGACTTTCAAAGGAGCCCAAGGCAGGGAATTGCCTATGCAATAACACTGTCATTTACCCAGAACTGGAAGAGACCCTCAGTTAAAGGTAGGAATTATTTAAACGCAAAAGGAAATGGAAATTCAGTCAGAGTTGGGTGCATAACTCCTGCAGGCTCCTTTGTAAATTTCAGACTCAATCTCTACTTTGAAATGCTGCCTGAGAAATTGATGGGTAGGATTTATAAATAGACAGGTTAATAAAAGAAAGCTAATTGCAAAGGAATTTTTTGGGGGGTGGGGGAGGAGCACTATCTGCTTGTACAACACCCAGTGCCCTGCAACAAGGTTAAATAGAAAGCAATTATTTAAAGGGATGCTGTTAAGTTAAAAACATTAATACAAAAATGCCCTTACCTCTATTGCAAACACTTTTGTGATTAAAATAGAGTTTCAGTGATCTAGTTTACATTCTACTATTTACACTGTTTAATTTTGTATATCTTAGTTTGCACACTGTGAAAGACAAGTCAGTTTCACTTTTGTTTGCAATCCATTTCACTTACATGTTGTGGTGCATTTCAAGGTTCTATTGCTCTTGGTTTTATAAAATGTCACATTTATAAAACCTACATTTTGGACCAGATGTGATTTGGTGAATGCCCTTTAAGAAGTGAGTGTATGAATAACATTTAAAGTTTTCTTCAGAGTAAGGAGATATTTCTAGAGCTTTTAAAAACTGTGTTTAATATTTTAAACATTGTTTTCTAACTTTTAACAAACTAGAGTTAGGAAACTGATTTGCCTCGTAAAATTTGAACTGTAAATCTATAAAAGCCTGCAACTTCTCTTCTATATACTGTATGTACGTTTCCTGGTTTCAGACATTGCCTCAGGTACCCACCTACTTTCTGTTTTAAATTAAAATATTTCAAATGAAAGTCCAACAACATAGTTTATACACTACTAGAAGAAGGAAAGTAAACAGTCATTGAAAGGGGAAGGAAATTACTGTAGATTCAAGTTGGAAAAATACCATGGTTTTGTGTTAAAAAAAAAATTACATGTTTGAAATAAACTTGAATCACAAACTTGGTACATCCATTAAGTATCCACTTGGGAAACAAAAGTTCAATGTTTTACTTTTCATTTGCCCCTCACTTTTTGCCTTTACTATGGAAAAAGGTGGGGAAAACCACATATTGTGTCAGCTTCACTGTGCAAAAGGAGAGAAGTGTAGATGATGTATTCCATGGCACTCACAATTTTTAAAAAACATAATAGCAACTTACTGAGATTCTACTCTGTTTGTGCCTGCAACATAGTATGCATTGTTCCTAAAGATCATTTCAAAATGTAAGTGCAAAAACTTATTTGGGCCAGTTTTTATATTCACTGCACCATGCCTGTTGTCTTTTGTATCAGCGTTGCATCCTTGCTCCTTCTTAATAATATGAATATCTTCTTTCAAAAAAAACAGAGAAAAAGTTGTATTAATATACTTTTCTCTTTAATCTGTATTTTAAATATGCCCAGGCTCTTTATGTGGATTTATATGGATTTCTCCGTAAAACTTTATTTTTGGTTTTGTTTTTCATACTTCAATGCAGAGAATTGTAATTTTAGTTACAGAATTTTGACAAGAATAGTTATTGAACTGTTAACCTAATAATTAATAAAATGTTACTACACTTCACTATAGTTAAAAATCAGTTAAGCCCCCAAAATATGATACATTTGATATTTTGCCCCCCCACACACACATTTTTATTTATGTATATATAAAAAAAGTTACATGATTATACAGCAGTTATCTACAAGTATATAATATTATATCTACTGTAGATTCATAACGGTGGTAGTAGATATGGAGTAATAGGCTTTTCCTACTTAACCTGTTAACTGGCAATACCATATGGTCATGAGAAGTGAAGTCTCATTTTAAAGGAGGTTTAATCATCTGTAATCTAGTTCTTTCTATATGCTTAGTGATACTAAAAACTAAGACCGCAAGTATCCAAGTAAAGCATTCCTTATATTCTTATTTTTTCCTCTGCCTGCAAACTGAGAAAGTTTATTCATAATTCATGAATGAAAATGGGTCAGTAATAGCCTACTTAGCCCATTGTAAATCTGTGCAGTGCATGTGTATGTGTATGTGTACGTCCAGAATGAGAAATGGCATGAGGTTTTACCCTCCCCACCCAAACATTCTTTGACCAGGTGTTGGTAGGTTTCAGGCTTTGAATAACAATCTTTTGTATTTAATGACAGTCATCTGGCAGTTAGGATGAATTATCTGTGTTTTAAGGTCTGATGGATTTGTGGTCCATAGTAAGTTGTCCTCAATTATGCTCTGTTGAATAGTGTATCGTAATTTATAAATTATTTTTAAAGAGATCAATGAGTTGTTTCTTAGTTATGAAAGGGACATTAGGATGGAAGCAGCAGTTCTTATCCACAAAAAAGTAATATGTTTGACACGTTTAAATTTACCACAATAACTAATGTGAAAGTTATCAATGAGCCTATCCTTCAGTATCATCCATGCCTTTAACTCTACTGTACCTTAAAAGAAAATCATGTTTCAATTGCCATCTCCCTCTCTTTTTTCAAGACATAGAGCTTCAAGAAAGGATCAGGACTTCTGTTTGATCAAGTTACTTTCTGTAGAACACAGATTTGAATGGGACTTGAGGTGTGATTGTTGTGTTCAGACTGTAGCAATGTTGCGATTACAGAACCCAAGAAATGTGCTAACAAGTTCAGTTCTCATTGCTAATACTTACAAGGCTCCAAATTCCAAGTCACTGCCAAGGAATTCTTCCAACATACTTGTATCCACCATAGCATTCTCCAGAGCTCCATGCACATCTTGCCCTTCAATTAAAAAGAAAGAAAGATTGACATTCAGTCCATGGTTTCCCCAGATCATAATACTCCAGACTCCAGCACATGCAGAATGCTGTAGCTCACTTTCTCATGTGTACAGAAGACAACCACATTGCCCCTGCCTTCAGATAAAACCCTCCTGCACATGATAGAAGGGCCACACTTTCACACTGGGGCTAGATTTCCACATGCAAGGAGGGATGGGAAATGTAAGAAGCAGTGGGCAGCATGGAAGAGGTAGTGGGAGATGACGGAGCAGCTCTAGACATGAGACGTTTTCTTCACATCACACTTCGAGAACCATTGTTTGCATACATCATTCAATCAAATATAAGTGTAAGGTAGGTTGATGTAGGTCCATATTTTGCACCATAAAATGCAGGTATTGAAGACTATTTCATAGTCATCTGCCTGCTGGGATCAGTACAAAGCAACTAGTCTGGACATCAGGGGTTCTGATATTTTACTCCATTTACTGGACTTGGGTTGTCAAACTGTTTTTGAAACACTTCAACACACATAAAAACCACTTTCCTTTGGATTGGTTTAACTTTAGACAAACAGAACAAAATATCAGAAATCTGATGTTAGGCATTATCTTCCTGATGTTTTCCTTACAAAACCAGAGCACTAACATACAGAATTTAGTAATGAGTGAAAAAGTTCAGTACTTTGTCCTTCGTTGCTTAGTAACTGAAGGCTATAAATGGATTTTATGATTATAAGGTCTATAGCATTAACAAGGACTTTTTCAAAAGTCAGCTGGAACTCCCTAAAAAGATAAACAATCTTACTTTTTAACATACTTTATGGCCTTTCTGGGTTCATAATAAATATGGTATAAGGCAGGTTGCATGGACAACACTGCTAGGCATCTGCATGAGTAAATGGCTATGCTCTGAAGTTCCATTCTGCTCTGCTTTTTTCTCTTCTCATCCTGAGATGACTTCTGCTAGTAACTTTGGACACCATTTAATTGCAAACACCCAAATCTGCATCTGTCCGTTTACACAATTCCCTTCTATGTACCTGCCAGCGCCTAGCTATAGCATTACTTCCAACTCCTCCTATGTTCTGTGAGCACAAAGCAATTTATGAAATGTGTATTTAGGAATCACTCACTCATTATCAAAATGGAGTAACTTCTGTTTGCTACAGAATCCCAGCTTTACTGTCCTCCACACAGCAGGAAATAAGGAAGAGGCTGAATAGTTTGAAGAGGTGTGATCAACATTCCTTCTTTCACCACAGTCAAATTTTAAAAAGCAAAACCTGGGGGGAATCATTAACATTTCAAGTATGGTAAACACACACAAACGTGTTACATACCTTTCACAACTGTTGTTCTTCAAGATGTGTTGCTCCATTCTAGATGTGTACGCGCCCATGTGCACAGTCGTCAGAGATTTTTCCCTTAGCGGTATCTGTAGGGTCGCCTGTGGTGCCCCCGAGAGTGCTACGCTCACACGTCGGTATATTAGGAACCACTATCCCTATGTCCTCTCAGTTCCTTCTTGCCAGCAACTTGGATAGGGGGTAGGAGGGCAGGTAATGGAATGGACATGAGCAACACATCTCGAAGAACAAAGGTTATGAAAAGTAGGCTTTTCTTTCTTTCTCTTCTTCGAGTGCTTGCTCATGTCGATTTCATTCTACATGACTCACAAGCAGTATCTACGGAGGTGGGCTCAGAGTGCAGAGTTTTGTGGCTTGCAGTACTGCCCTACCGAAACCAGCATCGTCCCAGGCCTGCTGAGTAAGTGTACAGTGGGACAAATGTATGGACGGACAACCAGGTGGCCACCCTACAGATGTCCTGGATAGGCACTTGGGCCAGAAAAGCCACTGAAGAGGCCTGCACTCTGGTCGAGTGGATGGTGACAATTGCTGGGGGTGGAACCTTTGATTGATTGTAGCAGCAGCAAATGCAGGCAGTGATCCAAGAAGAAATTCTTTGGGTGGATACAGGGTGACCTTTCATCCTGTCAGCCACTGTGATTGCATAGACTTTCGGAATGGCTTGGTTCCATCGATGTAGAAGGCTAGTGACCTAATGTCCAAGGCATGCAGTCTACACTCCTCCTCTGACTTATGCAGCTTTGGAAAGAAGACCGGTAAGTAAATGTCCTGGCTTGAATGAAACTGAGGCCCCCACCTTGGGCAGGAAAGCTGGGCGTGGTCTCAGCTGGACCTTGTCCTTGTTGAAGACGTTACAGGGCAGTTCCAAGTTGTGCAAGGACGAAAGTTTTTACAAATACGACACTTGTCCTTCCTATGGGATTCCCCCAAACACTTCAGGCAGCTGTCGTGTGGGTCACTGACTTGCATCAGCCTGTTGCATGACGCACCTGACTTGAAGCCAGGGGAGCGGGACATGCTCCACTTGGGGACGAAGTTCCAGTCGGGACTCTAAGTACTCTAATTTAACACTAAAGACTAACTACCTACTATTAACTATTGTGACAGGGCAAGGCCAGATGGCTATAGAAAAGTAGTGGGAGATAGATATATTCGCTCCAGGCTAAACAAATCCCTGGTACCAGGATAAGTGAAATGGCAGCTGCTCCAGGTCAATTAAGACACCTGGGGCCAATTAAGAACTTTCCAGAAGGCAGGGAGAAGGCTAGGTTGATTGGGACACCTGAAGCCAATCCGGGGCTGGCTGAAACTAGTAAAAGCCTCCCAGTTAGTCAGGTGGGTGTGCGTGTCAGGAGCTGTGGGAGGAAGTTGCGCTGTTGGAGAGGCTGAGTAGTACACACCATATCAGGCACAAGGAAGGAGGCCCTGAGGTAAGGGTGAAGTGGAGCTTGAGGAAGTGAGGGCTGCTGTGGGGGAAGTAGCCCAGGGAATTGTACATGTCATGTTCCTAAAAGGTCAGCTACCATAGCTGATACTGTTAGGGTCCCTGGGCTGGAGCCCGGAGTAGAGGGTGGACCCGGGCTCCCCCCTCACCTTTGCCCCCGATTAATCACTGAGCCTGGAAGACAACAGAGACTATGCAAGGAAGGATAACTTCTCCTCACCTCCCTCGCTGGCTTATGATGAAAATGGCTCAGTAGACGGTGACGCTTGTCTGTAGAGAGAGAAGGGTTACGTGCACGGTCACAGTGAGCCTCTGAGGCTAGCAAAATCTGCCAGGAAAAGTGGGACCCACGGAGGCAAGGACAGAGCTTTGTCACAACTAGTGTCAGGAGTGGGACTTCGTTCACAGCATGGCGGAAGAAAGAGGTTTTTAAAAAAAGTGCACTGGGGTTTTGGATCATTTTTTTGTTTGGTTTGTTTGTTCGCTTTGTACCACAATGGAGGAGGTGGTAAGAGCTCTGGTACAAGCCACAGCAGCCCACCAGGAGGCCACCCGGGTTCAGGCAATGGCACAACAAGAGTCTATGTGGCTACAGCAGGAAATCAATCAATTATTAACGAGCCAGGCGACCCAAGATCGTGCCCTCTTGAGAGAGGTGGTGGACCAGCTGAAGATCCTCATCATCCAGGCCCAGGGGTCCGATGGGACGCGAACCCTGAGGGCCACTGGTTGTCTGCCAAAGATGACATCAGGAGATGACGTAGAGGCATATCTCCTCTCATTCGAAAGGATTGCTCAGCGTGAGGCATGGCCCCAGGAGCAGTGGGCCAGTGTTCTCGCCCCTTTTTTGGGTGGAGAGGCCCAGAAGGCCTACTTTGACTTACCTGCCACGGATGCGACTATACCCGTCTGAAGGCAGAGATCCTAGCACAATCATGGGTAACGGCAGCAGTAAGGGCCCAGAGGTTCCATGTGTGGAAATACCAGGAGAACAAACCCCTGAGGTCCCAACTATTCAACCTCATACACCTCGCGCAGAAGTGGTTACAGCCCGAGTTGTGCAGGCCGGAGGAGATTTTGGAGACTCTGGTCATAGACCATTACATGTGGGGACTGCCGCCAGATCTCCGCAAATGGGTAGGCCAGAATGATCCGTCCACGTACGACGAGATGATCACACTGGTAGAAAGATGAATGACAGCCAGGGAACTGACCCGACTACCCAAGGAAGGCCCCTTTCGAAGCAAGCACCGGACTCCAACCCTGGAAGGTTGGGCAGCCAAACCCCTGGGGAGTCCTAAGTGGAAGAAGGGGGGGCACCCCGGGACTAAAGCCCCTAACCCCCGGGATAGGGGAGTGATTAAAAGCAATTATAGATGTTATGCATGTGGGGAGTGGGGACACATAGCAGCACAGTGTCCCAGCACCGAGGAGCCTATGCAATGTAACTTGGGGGATTGGGAGGTCCCATGCTCCCTTTTCCACCTCATGGGGGTCGCATTAGCCCCACATAATTACACCAGGCCAGTGAGGATAAATGGAACAGAGACTACAGCGCTTGTGGACTCTGGGCGTGCTATCACCCTCATATCGGGTAAGCTGGTAAAAAGTAGTCAGCTGCTACAAGCCAAACGCGTAGCAGTGACATGCATGCATGGGGCCATGAGCCATTACCCCACCATCCCAGTGGAGACAGAGGTTCAGGGAAACCCCATTGAGGTGACCGTGGGCGTAGTTCCTAAACTCCCATATCCTGGAGTCATTGGGAGGGACTATCCAGGGTTTGATAATTTACTCCCCCCGGAAAGGCTGGAGGGAGGTGGGAACCCTGAGGACAGTAACTCTTCACTGGGGAATGTCAACCCCTAATGTTCACTGAGATTTCTCAGGATCTGTTCTCAGCCCCCCGAAAGACCTGGAAGACAAAAAAAGAGAGGAAGGCCACGAAGGCCTTGAGAACCCAGATCCTGACCCAGGGTCAGAAGACCTCCCTAGTAGGCAGATGGACGTGAGCAGCCAACAGAGAAACTTCCACCACAGAAGGTGAGCCAGAAGCTGCCCCCAGCCATGATGGCGATGAGCCATTGGAAGAAGCAGAAGCCGGCCCCTGGGAGCTTGGGCAGGTTAGTCCCGGGAGAGAGACTTTTGGCGGGACCAGGCGGAGGACCCCAGATATGATAATGCCAGGAAAGAGATGGCCAAGATCAATGGGATACCCGTGGATGGGAAGGTCCGGAGTCCCGGACCTTACTTTATAGTGAAGAAAGATCTCCTGTACCGTGTGGTGCAAATGCAGGAGCAAGAGATACGACGACTTCTGGTGCCACGGAAACATCAAAAAGCCATATTGAGTCTCTCCCACAGTCATCTGTTTGGAGGACACCAAGGGGTAGAGAAAACCCAGACACAGATCCTACGGAGGTTCTTCTGGCCAGGAGTACATGAAGATGTCTGGCGATACTGCACCTCTTGTCCGGAGTGTCGGTTACATGGCCCTCACCCGCACTTGCGGGCTCCTTTGATACCTCTTCCAATAATAGAGGTTCCTTTCGAACGGATAGCCATGGATCTGGTAGGGCCCCTAGAGAAGACAGCTCGGGGCCACCAACATGTGCTTGTTGTACTGGACTATGCAACCCGGTACCCGGAAGCTGTTCCCCTGCGCAACACAGCTTCCAAGACAATAGCTAAGGAGCTAGTACAGATCTTTGCCCGGGTTGGGCTACCCAAGGAGATATTGACTGATCAAGGGACACCTTTCATGTCCAAGTTGATGAAAGATCTCTGTTCATTGCTCCATGTATAAGCCCTACAGACCTCTGTATACCACCCGCAAACAGATGGCCTTGTGGAAAGTTTCAATAGGACCCTCAAGGCCATGATCAGGAAAGTGGTGAGCCAGGATGGGAAAGATTGGTATACCCTATTGCCTTACCTCATGTTGGCCATCTGGGAGGTTCTGCAAGCCTCCACGGGTTTCTCTCCATTCGAACTACTATATGGGCGCCACCCTCGGGGCATATTGGATATAACCAGAGAAGCCTGGGAAGAGGAGCCAAATCCCAGAAGGAACATAGTTGAGCATGTACTGCAGATGAGAGATCGGATAGCCCGAGTTACGCCCATTGTACGGGAACACTTGGAGAGAGCACAGGAGATCCAACGAACCCATTATAACCACAAAGCGAAGCTTCAACGGTTCCAACCAGGGGATCGGGTGATGGTACTGGTGCCCACAGCAGAAAGTAAACTGTTGGCCCAGTGGCAGGGACCCTATAAAGTAATCGAAGCCGTGGGAGAGGTGAACTATAAAGGTACGGCAGCCGGGCCCCTGGAAATCGGAGCAAATTTACTACATCAATCTTCTAAAACCTTGGCACGATCGCGAGGCATGCTTAGTCATGCAGGAGACCCTTCCCCAGGAGGATAACTTACACGAGCAAGTGAGGATATCATCCAACTTGACGCCGATCCAAAAGATCGAGGCAGCCGACATGATTAATCACAACCGAGATGTGTCCTCTACAAAACCACGGTGGACGACTGAGACCTATCACCATATCCGCACGATCCCCGGAGCCAAGGTAACACTGAGTCCCTACCGCATCCCAGCAGCCAAAAGAGAAGAAATCAAGGCCGAAGTAAAGAAAATGTTAGAATTAGGGGTTATTGAAGAATCTTACAGTCAGTGGTCCAGTCCCATTGTTCTAGTGCCTAAACCTGACGGTACCATGAGATTCTGTAATGACTTTCGCCGACTGAATGAAATATCCCGTTTGATGCATACCCCATACCACGCATCGACGAACTGGTTGACCGACTGGGTAGTGCCCGATTCTTGACTACACTGGATCTGACAAAAGGGTACTGGCAGATTCCTCTGACCAAAGAAGCTAAAGAAAAGACAGCATTCTCCACCCCGGATGGGCTATTCCAGTGCACCGTCCTCCATTTTGGGCTACATGGGGCCCCAGCCACATTCCAGCACCTCATGGATAAGCTGCTGCACCCCCATACTAGTTATGCAGCTGCATACCTAGATGATGTCATCATCCATACGCCAGATTGGGGAACCCACTTGGAGAAAGTTGAGGCAGTACTGCGCACCTTAAGGCGGGCTGGCCTCACTGCTAATCCTGCTAAATGCGCCATCGGGCTAGCAGAGGCTAGGTACCTGGGATATATTGTAGGAAGGGGCATAGTGAAGCCCCAAACGAATAAGCTAGAGGCAATTCAAAACTGGCCCCGGCCGACCCGAAATAAGCAGGTCCGTGCATTCCTAGGCGTGGTAGGCTACTACCCATGTTTTATTCCTCACTAGGGCAAGTCCCCTAATGGACCTGGTGAAGGCCCGAGGTCCAGACATGGTAAAGTGGACCGACGCAGTAGAGGGGGCATTTACAGACCTTCGGACAGCCCTCTGTAATGACCCCGTACTCATAGCCCCGGACTTTAACAGGGAATTTATTTTACAAACAGACGCTTCTGAGGTGGGGTTGGCGGCAGTTCTGTCGCAAATGGTGGGAGAAGAGGAACACCCGATCCTCTACCTAAGCAGAAAGCTTCTCCCAAGAGAACAGAAATATGCAGCAGTCGAGAGAGAATGCCTTGCTGTCAAATGGGCTATGGAGACACTGCGTTACTACCTCTTAGGCCAGCGATTTATTCTTGTAACGGACCATGCACCCCTCCAGTGGATGCAGCAGAATAAGGAAAAGAATGCAAGGGTCACCAGGTGGTTCTTATCCCTCCAACCATTCCAGTTCCGCATACGGAACAGGGCTGGATGCCACTATGGCAATGCTGATGGTCTGTCACAAGCATACTGCCTGGCGTCCCAAGTTGCCTAACTCTATGGTGTTGAGCCGGTGGGGGTGAGGGGGGAATATGTGACGGGGCAAGGCCAGATGGCTATAGAAAAGTAGTGGGAGATAGATATATTAGCTCCAGGCTAAACAAATCCCTGGTACCAGGATAAGTGAAATGGCAGCTGCTCCAGGTCAATTAAGACACCTGGGGCCAATTAAGAACTTTCCAGAAGGCAGGGAGAAGGCTAGGTTGATTGGGACACCTGAAGCCAATCAGGGGCTGGCTGAAACTAGTAAAAGCCTCCCAGTTAGTCAGGTGGGTGTGCGTGTCAGGAGCTGTGGGAGGAAGTTGTGCTGTTGGAGAGGCTGAGTAGTACACACCATATCAGGCACAAGGAAGGAGGCCCTGAGGTAAGGGTGAAGTGAAGCTTGAGGAAGTGAGGGCTGCTGTGGGGGAAGTAGCCCAGGGAATTGTACATGTCATGTTTCTAAAAGGTCAGCTACCATAGCTGATACTGTTAGGGTCCCTGGGCTGGAGACCGGAGTAGAGGGTGGGCCCGGGCTCTCCCCTCACCTTTGCCCCCTGATTAATCACTGAGCCTGGAAGACAACAGAGACTATGCAAGGAAGGATAACTTCCCCTCACCTCCCTCGCTGGCTTATGATGAAAATGGCTCAGTAGACTGTGACCCTTGTCTGTAGAGAGAGAAGGGTTACGTGCAGGGTCACAGTGAGCCTCTGAGGCTAGCAAAATCCGCCAGGAAACGTGGGACCCACGGAGGCAAGGACAGAGCTTTGTCACACTATGTACAGATTAAGCAGAACACAGGTCTATGAAGAACCGCTAACACACTTGCAAATGGCAAGACGAGGCACTCCAACCGTCACGGGCGGTAAGAAGGAACTGAGAGGGCATAGGGTTGGCACCTAATATTCAGATGCATGATCATGGCACTCCAGGGGGCGCCACAGCTGGCCCTATGGATGCTGCTAAGGCAAAAGTCTCCGACAACTGTGCACGTGAGTGTGCACACACACCTAGAATGGAATCGACATGAGCAAGCACTCGAACAAAAAAGAAATTCACGACCACGTCTTTGTACAGGTTAAACATGAACATTTTAAAAGGACACACAAGGTCTTAAAGGTGGCCTGTTCCCAGACTTAACTGTATCCTCAATGTATTTTCTCAGAGGGTGAACTTGATATCTCCCTTTTCTAATATGTCCCAAACACCACTTTCTTATTTAGAGGAAAGATTTCCCTCAGTCATCCTTTTGTTCTTTCATTTTCCGATCTCTCATCCAAGTAGAAATTGCTCTTTATTTCCACCTGTGAAGACGGAAATATTTCTTCTTTCAACTTGGGCCTAGCAAAAATTGTTAAAATGTCTGCCACTCCACCCTGAAAGCAATCTAGAAACAGCACTGATCCGAAGAGACCTAAAAATGGTACACACGCGCACACACTTCATAGGCGTTTGGAATAATAACTGCTTACATTACTGACAAAAAAGTTTGTATTTGATGGAATACATGTGTTCATACCCTACAAGCCATTGTAATAATCTTTGTACAAAGTATGCCTTGTAAAGTATCATTTGAAAACTCAATTTGCTGGTCAGTACTGTCCTGATAAAATGTGTGTGGCAACATTGTATGGGAAGTTATAAGATCCCCCGGGGTGATGTTATTAACACATGTTCCAAACCCCACAGCCCTGCCCAGGCAGAAGTCAGACCCATTCTGGCAAATGAAGACCTGGCTTCTGTTATTCGTGTCTTCCGCACCTCTCGGCTGGATGTCAGCAATGTAAAATGCTTGGGCATAAAACCTTCAGCACTTAGGAAACTCCAACTAGTCAAAATGCTGCAGCACCTTCTTGAGCAACACAGGCTGCCGTGAACACATCAGACCTGTCCTCTGCTCTCTCCACTGGCTTCCCATAGAATTTCAAATCCAGTTTACAGTCTCAGTCCTTATCTTCGAAGTGTTCTATGGCCTGGGCTTGAAAACATCACTTAAAGCTCCTGGACAAAGATTGTGGTCAATGCAGCAGTTGCTCTGGCCCAATGGAACTCTCAACAACAACAGTAAAGCTGTCTGAGGGAGACACGGCCTTCTCTGGAGGTGGTCTGAACCTGTGCAGTGAACTGCCCTGGGAACTAAGGACCATCACAAACCTCACCATTTTCCTTGCCAAGTGCAAGGTGTATTTCTTTGACCTTGACTTCTCTAACAAACACATAGCAACAGATATGTTTAACAATTAAAAAAAAAAAACTACCAAAACAAGACACTCCACTCCATACATTTCTCTTTTTGGGGAGAGCAAAAGAGAACAAACAACATGTGATAGATGTGTGATCTCTTTGCACTACTGAAATTATCTCAAATACTATGGGGGTGGGTGCAGGATAGATACCTACAAAGAATAGAATAGTAGTTGACATATGTAGTGAATGTGACAACTACCCTAAACTGAAGCAAAATCCAGTTTACTTGCTCCTTTTTGTGCTTTAGCTGTGGTTTTAAAAGTAGCCACTGGCCTCTGAACACCAACTCTTGTCATATGACAAGGTTATTAAGCTGTTTGTAACCCTGACTCATACTACGTGACTGTGGCCAGAAAATGAAATTCAGCCTTTTACCAGCACTGCTCTGTGTGACACCTGTATTACAACGGTATACTGTTAACTCACTCTACTTAGAACAAATGTTTATAGGAACATCTTTCCAAACTTTGTCTCGTTACTTGACATTAATTTGAAGACAAAGCTTTCATCTAGTTCCCAGAACACGTTATATATCCAGTATACTGAAAGGGTTAAAAACCTTAGTGATTATAGTTACAGAAGTGGCACCCGCTAAAAGAGCTGCTGGAATTCTCCCAGGGTGAGATTCCATTGCTGCATTATCATTGCCACAGAAGTCACCAGTATATGCTTCACAGTTCTCCTAAATCCTTGCTTTGGAAGCGACCTTTCCGTGGTGCTCTGCAGGTACTTCCAGCGTACTTAGACTTAGTTTTGAACACACCTCCTGATTAAATTCCTGATTTTCATAAAGTATCTAACAGTTACTCAGTACAGTGCAAGGTTTGTTAGAAACCCACCAGTCTGTCTGTTTAAATCAAAATTAAATCTTTCTGAAAGCAAAAAGAAGAAACAGTTTAACTTTCACTTTCAGTATATTTTTATCAGATTCACGGTAATAGTATGAACTGCTTAGCTTATAAAAAGAACACAGGGCAATGGAAGATCTATAGTTATTAACTAAATAAGTTAATGTATTGGATGAGGCTTTTTTATATTACACTGAGGCTCAGTTTCACATCAAGAGTATTTACACCTGAGTTATGGCGGCAAGAACAAATATCCCAGCCAATTCAAATTAAATTTTTTTGACAAAGTGAAAAATCAGGGAAGAAAAAAAGGAAGTTGCGTGTTCTTTTGTTTATCATCTAAATTTGAATAACCATTTTGAACAGGTTTCAGAGGAACAGCCGTGTTAGTCTGTATTCGCAAAAAGAAAAGGAGTACTTGTGGCACCTTAGAGACTAACCAATTTATTTGAGCATGAGCTTTCGTGAGCTACAGCTCACTTCATCAGATGTTTACCGTGGAAACTGCAGCAGACTTTATATACACACAGAGAATATGAAACAATACCTCCTCCCACCCCACTGTCCTGCTGGTAATAGCTTATCTAAAGTCATCAACAGGTGGGCCATTTCCAGCACAAATCCAGGTTTTCTCACCCTCCACCCCCCACACAAATTCACAGGTTGCATTCAATGTTCGGAGGCTTGAGAAATTAGGTATATTTGATTACAAAAATCAAAAAAATGGAAATATTCATAGATTCCAAGACCAGAAGGGATCACTGTGATCATGTCGTCTGACCTCCTGCATAACACGGGCCATAAAACTTCCCCCAAATAATTCCTAGAATGTATCTTTTAGAAAACATCCAATCTTGACTTAGAAATTGCGAGTGATGGAGTCTTTACCATGACCCTTGCTTGGTAAATTGTTCCAATGGTTAATTACCCTGACTGTTAAAAACTTACCTTTTTTCCAGTCTGAATTTGTCTAGCTTCAACTTCCAGGCATTGGATCATGTTATACCTTTCTCTGCTAGACTGAAGAGCCCATTACCAAATATGTTCCCCATACAAGTACTCTTTATTAAGCTACATAGATGGAGCTCTTGGAGTCTATCACTATAAGGCATGTTTTCTAATCCTTTAATCATTCTAGGGGCTCTTCTCTGACCTCTCCCCACTTAACATCCTTTTTGAATTGTGGGCACCAGAACTGGATATAGTACACAGAGGCAAAATGAGCTCTCTACTCCCTTCGAAATTCCCATTTACGCATCCCAGGATCACATTAACCCTTTTGGCCACAGCATTACACTGGGAGCGCTTGTTCAGCTGATTAACTACCACAACCCCCAAATCTTTTTCAGGGTCACCGCATGCCAGGATAGAGTCTCCTGTAACTATGGCCTACGTTCTTTGTTCCTAGAGGTGTACATTTGCCCATAATAAAGTGCATATTAACTGTGATGGAGAAGAGGAAAGGTGGAGATTGTAGTGGGGTCTGGCTGATGATGAAATCCGTGACACATCTGGCAAGAAGTTTTTACAGAAAGAAAATTAGACACAGTTGAAGATCAGATAACAGCCTCCCAAAAAAGTCCAAGGGAGAGGACTAAAGACACCAAGAAAATGATATTCAGTCAGCTTCAATAGAGTAACATCATGCTGAGCAAGTTTTGGCTCCCACTTTGGTGGGGAAGAATGGTTCTCAAGCTCCATGGATATTGCCATATCCTAAGGATTTTCTTTAAAGAGCTCTGGACATTTACTAGGAGATCCAGCCATTCCCTGGTACTTTCCTCCCTGTCATTCATCACTGGGAACTCTTGGGGATCATGGTTTCCTTTATTCCTATCTCTGCTGTATAAAGGAGAGCATAAATGAATCCTTCCAGTGCTCTTATGTCATTAGTCCTCTTGTATCCTGTTACATGGAACTGCTGTGTAAATATCAGAATATTTAGTGTTTCTGCATATTTTCTTCTCCAAACTAAAAATTCAAATTAAAAAAAGTAATACTAAGTACATCTTATTAAGACGCACATGCCATCTGAAATAGTTTCTCTTTCAGAAATTGTTGAGCTACTTTAGAAACTGTACTCTTACCTTCAAAGAACTGCTGCAGGGCCTCATTTTCTCCCACCACATCCATGACAAGAAGGTAGAAGCTTTTTTTTTCTTCACAAGTTTAGGGACATCAGACTATGAAACAGTTGCACTATCCTCTCTTTTCCAGCGGATGTATTTTTGAACATGTTCATAATCATGTCATTCTGCTGCTAAAGAACATGTCCTAAGCAGATTGATTGTCTTTGCCCCAGGGAAGTTGATTCTTTCAAAACTAATTCCAAGCAATGGACTCAACGCTTCTACCGCATGCAGAGAAGAACCTGACAAGACTTTAGGAGGAAAATTTTGGAAGGCATATTTTCCTTACTTCATATTGAAAACTATGTAAAATTAGTCTAATTTCTTCCTTGTTTCAAGGACCTTTGCCCCCAGTAATGCTCTTAGCTACACATGCGCAAGCAAGAAGGCAATAAAAATTACTTATCTTGTATTTTTCCTTCCGCACTAGTGTATTTATGTGTAAATGAGTAAGTACTATAGATAAAAACTGATATGATCAAACGTAACAGAAAAACACCACTGTACCATAATTGTGCATTATCTGGGGTTTTATTATGGTTCCCTGCATTATATTTGAGTATTTCATAAATATGAATTTAACCTCACAATATACCTATGGGAAGTAGTATCTCCATTTTATAGTCATGAAACTAAAGCACAGAAATTAAGCAACATGCCCAAAGTCACACAAAGTCTGCATCAGAGCTGGAAATTGATCTAAGATCTCCTGAATACAGGGCACTACAACCAGTCCACCTTTCCTCATTTATTTGATGTATATAGAGCAATACCGTATGCACTCCAAGTAGTTTGTTCCCTTTCACCCCAAAGACTAAATTGGAAATCGACCATATCTAATATGGTGGGTAACTCCAAGGGGCATTTGGATTGGAGGATCAAGGTCTGAATACAAACTCAAGAAACCTGCATGAAGACCAGATACAGAGACGTTAAGGTCACTGCAGAGGCAGCAATTGTATAACTGCTGTTATGTCCCTTTACATCCAGTCACAGAGCTGCATAGTTTCTCCTAAGAGGCTGGTCTCTTAACCATAAAGTTTACACTACAATAGAACAGCTGCATAGAGCGGAAATAGGATTTAAGGGGCGGGGGAAGAAAGAAGACAAGAGACTAGCAGATCAGTGTTAAAGGGTGGTAATTTATTGAGACCAGACTAATAGCCAGGGTTACTGCCTCATGGAAGCCAGAACCCAATGGGTATACCTTTGTAGTCCTTGGCTACCAAAAAAAAAAAAAAGTGTGCATGATAAACTTTCATATATATATATATATATATATATAAAAAATACCTTTTGTGCCTACACAGTACCAGATACCAAAACAGCTTTTCTGCTGGGATGAGTGTTGTTTGTAATCAGTTTGTAAATTGTAGATTTTTAGGTATCAGGTATCATTCGGTTACAGAATAAAGTAATTCTGAAAATGGTTTGATTTCAACAACAGAAAAGTTTAATCTTTCAAAAACAACAAGTGAGAAGTCAGTCTAAGTCTGAGTTGGGCAACTCACATCTTTTCATGTATTTATACCTGCTCCTGTATTTTCTACTCCATGCATCTGATGAAGTGGGTTCTAGCCCACAAAAGCTTATGCCCAAATAAATGTGTTAGTCTCTAAGGTGCCACAAGGACTCCTCATTGTTTTTGATGATACAGACTAACACAGCTAACACTCTGAAATCTTTAATCTTTCAAATACTCAAAATAAAAAATAATGATAATTTAAGATCTTTAGCAAGCATTTCTGTGTATAGCACAGAGAGATAACCATGAACATATGGTCATGTTTTCAACTGAAAATAGCAACTGAATTAAACAGACCTTTAGGCTATTATTGCTTAACAGAATATTAATAACCTTTGACATTATTAAAATTCATCCAGCTTGCTACAGTAGAAACCATTGAACCAGTGGTAGGATATACAAAATCCTTTCACCAATGGTTTCAATGAATATGTTGCTGGCAATGGAGAGTGATTGGGGAAAAAATTTCATTTCACTATTGGAATGACTATCAAACACCCGCCGCGGCCCCCCACCCATACACACACACACACCTTTTCCTGAAATACTGTGTTAAACACATTTATTCCATTAAATCTTGCAGCTCATTTGATTTACTTTTGTGTAAAAATGAGATCTTTTGCAAGTATATATTTAGTGGTTAAAAGAAATCACTTGGGAACTATGTATGTTTCGAATCTTTCATAATAAATGAAACATCTGTTTACTACTTAAGTGCTCTTATTATAATTAGAGCAAAAGTTTTTTGTCTCTACATTTTAATTTGATAATCAATTTACCCACCAATAATCTTAGGATATTTGTAAATGAAGAGCTGCTGTCAGGATCAAAAACAAGCTACTGTTTTTCCCAAAGTGATTATGTGTAGTAAGTCTGCCATACAGTGCTGGCTATGTTCCACAAATCCTGATCAGTTGTCTGCCGGTGGAGCAGGCAAAGTGCCACTTCGTAACAAAAGCAGGCAAAGTGGCACTTGAGCAAAGAAGCATTTTTCTTAAGGAGCCATGATCATCTTTCTTCAGTTTCCCTTTGCAAGCAGTTCTACGCGTGAGGAGATTAACAGAAAGAAATTTGCTAATCTTAATTTTCCATCTAAGAAGGAGGGCAGAAATGATTTACATGTGCAATGGCAGTTGACGGAAACTGATGTGTAAAGAATTACTGATTCTTAATATAGGAAAAAAAAGATGTAAGGAAAAAGAAACCAGATACATGCAGAGAGAATGAAGGACAGGGTGGGAAAAAAGGATGCATAACCAGAAGGTGGCTATGAGTAGGATACAGATTAAAAATCGAAGCAGTGTTCTAACACTGATAACCATAGTATTGTCTTTGAGCAGAATTGTGTGGTACACCAAAGTTTAGGGGTGAGCTACCTGAACATATCCCCCATTAGAATACTACATAGTACGATTGTTTTTCCATCTCAACTAGCCTTAAGAACAAGTAACTCAACATGTATGAGATCCCAGTGAAATGCTGTGGCAAAAAGGGGTAATGTGAACCTTGGATGTATAAAATGGGAAGTAGAGAGTTGATTTTACCTTTGTATATAGCATTGGGGAGACAGATCATAGAATACTGCATACAGTTCTAGTGTCCATATTTTTAAAAGGAGGTGAAAAATTGAGAAGGGTGCAGAAGAGAACCACCAAAATGATTTGAGGACTGGAATAAATGCCTTCTGTGGGAGACTTAAAGAGGTCAATCTGTTAAATTTATCAAAAAGTAGATTGAGAGGTGACTTGATTACAGTGTCTAAGTACCTTCTCAAAGAATAAATACTAGGTAGTAAAGGTCTCTTCAGTGTAGGAGAGAAAGCATAATCTCTCATGTCTTCATATCAAGACTGATGCCTTTCTGGAAGATTTGCTTTAGCAAAAATCCAAGTTAGGATTTAATCAACGAGTTACTTGGCTCAATAAAAGGGGTAACTGAGTTAAATCTAAGGGCCTGTTATACACAGATCAGACCAGATGATCTAATGGTCCTTTCTGGCCTTAAACTCTACAAATTTATAAATGAGAAACATAGGGAGAGGGCAACATTTAAAAAAATATTTCAGAGAACCCCAAATCCTCTTAGATATTTCCTTCCATACTGATGATCAATTGCCCAGATACGGCAGTGACGGGAACGTTTTAAGTGTTTAAGAGACACATTTACTCCCACCTGTTCATAAAATTCTGAGATGTACCTCAAACCAACTCTTTTCTAAGGGTCAGTACCCTACAGATTACAGAGTTTAGAGTGACTATGGTGGTGGTGGGGATGTGGGGTGGTGGTTCACATGCCATTCTGCATCATAAACTGTACAGGACAATAAAAACACGTCTTCAATCTAACATTTATTTAATCAGAGGTTTTGTTTTCAATTGTAAATTACAATAACAAGTACTTGCCACATTTTGTTCAACTGAAGTATCATATCTAAGCATACACAGCATAGGAGAGTTTAAAATAATCACAGTACTTAGTGCAATTTGCAAAAAGGAGAAAAGATCTTGGACCGACTTGTTGGAAATAAATATCAAGTGACAAAAAATTTCAGCCATTTTAGAGTTTATCCATATCGAAGTTCACGCATGCGCCAGACTGTAAAGAATTAGAGCTCTTCCTTGTAATATCCAAGTTTTGCCAATGACATCTCTTTTCTCAGCTGCATAACTTCCCAAAACATCTGATCCGCTGTACAAAACAGAAAGTGTAGAAAACTTACTGAAACTAAATCTCCATCCTCATTTCTTCAGGGTTTTTAACTGAAATATGTAGGCTACCTTATTCAAACAGTAGTTTCATCTTTAGAAACATTTTACAAAGTGGCATGATTTCAAAGCTAATTTCACCAATTTCAAAATCCCATCCTTTTATTTTGCACAAAGGAATATACAATGTTTTTCATTTATTTTTTTTAAAAACCATCCCTTCAACACACAGAGGTCATCCCAGTCAGGAGTGGGCTTTCTATTCACTTTATAACTGCAGATCTGCGACACACTGGCAGCCTTAAAAGAAGGCATGTTTAGAGCTCTTTTAAGTGACCTTTGGAATTGTGAGATGTAAAAAATGCAAGAATTTAAAATATTTAGTCCAGAGGCCTTGCCACTATGTGCAGTAATAATACATTAAGGAAACCTTGAATCCCCACATAAAGGGCTTAAACTATTAACTCCTCTGCATCCTTGATTGCTGGCGTGCCTGTTGCCAGAAATGGTTTTCCTTCTGCAGGATGCGTATGAACAGTTTCAAAGCAAAGTCTCATAGCAACCTTGCTGACATCGCTGTACCTAACCAGACCATAAAAACATGGAAGTTTGGCAGTCATACATGTATTTGTTATTCACTTTACTGGATATTGTTTGCAATGTTGTTGTAGCTGTGTTGGTCCCAGGATATGAGACACACATGGGTGAAGAGAGACACACAATCTTTCCAGCTACACAGAGCTGAAGAGCTCTGTGTAGCTCAAAAGCTTGTCTCCATCTTCCACCAACAGAAGTTGGTCCAATAAAAGATGATATCCTACCCACTTTATCTCTCACTTTACTGGATGTCAGAGTTGAAGTTTTCCATATAAAAATATCTTCACACTAAAAATGGCTTTTAAAATCAGAAATTTCCATAAAAATTGGGGGGCAAGGGGGTGCCACCCCCTCTTTTTTAAAAAACAAACTATGGAACAAACACTGACCTACTTTTTTCAGTTTAATCAATTTTCATCTTGCCTATTTCTTCTGAAAGAGGGGATCTTTTTTAGTGGCAAAATGGAAAAAAAAGAAAGGCGTAGAAACAGAAGGGAAAAAGGAAAACCAAAGTTTTTGGATTACGAAAAAGTGTTCCTTTTCAAAACCTGGGAATGAAAATTAAACTAACTTTTTCAACTGGTTCTACTGGATGTAAACAGTAATCTAGGAACATCAAAAATTTATGATTTTACATATGAAAAATGTTATCAAATGAGAGTGTGTTTGTATAGCCCCTAGCATAAGATGGTACAGTAAATGACTAGGGCTCCTACATGCTACAGTAATACAAATCATAATCATAATGAATTACATGGTTAAACACATAAGACAACAAGAGACACATCACTCTTACATCATCATCTTCCTTAGGATCATAGTCTTGGCTCTAAGTAAATGTAAAGGTATTGCTCAAATTAAGACTAAAAACTAAGTAAAATGTTTTCCCCGTCATCTTTCAGAAATTCTCGAACTCTAAGATAGAGTTCTATCTAAAATAAAAAGATAGCACCAGAAGCATACAAGTAGCAAAGAAGCATACAATACAGTATATGGATGACCACCATAAAAAAGCCTATATTCCCCTAACTCATTGTATACATTATCTGAGAAAATATTTGCATAAAGCAACAGGTCCAATTTATATAAAAAAATAAATTTTCCTAAAAGTGTGATGTAGTTGGAACATCAAGCCAAAATACTGAGTTCAGAGCATAGCTGTTAAACATTAACAATTCTGGTAAATAGGAAAATGTTTCCAATGTTATCTATTATAATCTCTCCCCTTCAAATAGTTTTCAGTCTTTTAATCTTCACAGTATTGTGGCAAGCATTATATCACAAACTGGGATAAATATAAGCTTTTTTGGTCAGAACAATATCCTCCTCTTAAATTCAATTGCTTTAAAATTAAGGCCAGTCATTTTCCAAGCATACTTCCTGCAATTTCCTTAAATTATTATTAGCAGAAACCAGTGACATATGCCTTACATATATTTGCACTAAACCTGTTCAATACTTAGGCTATGTCTACACTACTACTTATGTCGGTGGAACTTATGACACTTGTGGGTGACTTTTTCACACCCCTCAGTGATGTAAGTTACACTGCCCTAAGTACTGGTGTAGAAAGCACCGTAAGTACTGCCGCTCACTGAGGGTGGATTAATTAAATAGACAGGTGAGCCCTGCCAGTTGGCTTAGAGTGACTACACTAGAGAGCTTACAGCAACGTCACTGTAAGATCTCTAGTGCAGCCATAGCTTCAGAAGTAGGCTGTCTTCATGTAAATTTACTAGGGCTGTTGATTAATCGCCGCTAACTCATGTGATTAACTCAAAATGTATTGCAATTTTTAAAAAAATAGTTTTAATTGCGCTGTTAAACAGAATACCTATTGAAATTTATTACGTATTTTGAATGTTTTTCTATATTTTCATATAGATGATATTCTGTGTTGTAACTGAAATCAAAGTACTTTTTATTACAAATAATTGCACAATAAAAATGATAAACGAAATAGTCTTTTTCAATTCACCTCATAAGTACTGTAGTGCACTTTGTCATGAAAGTGCAACTTACAAAGGTAGATTTTTTTTGTTACATAATTGCACTCAAAAACAAAACAAAATGTAAAACTTCAGAGCCTACAAGTCCACTCAGTCCTACTTCTTGTTCAGCCAATCGCTAAGACAAACAAGTCTGTTTACATTTACAGGAGATAATGCTGCCCTCTTCTTATTTACCATGTCACCAGTAAGTGAGAACAAGCATTTGCATGGCAGTTTTGTAGCCGGCATTGCAAGGTATTTACGTAGCAGACACGCTAAACATTCGCATGCCCCTTCATGCTTTGGCCACCATTCCAGAGGACATGATTCCATGCTTATGATGCTCGTTAAAAAAATAATGCATTAATTAAATTTTTGACTGAACTGTTTGGGAGAGAATTGTATGTCCCCTTCTCTGTTTTACCCACATTCTGCCATATATGTCATGTTACAGCAGTCTCGGATGATGACCCAGCACATACTGTTCATTTTAAGAACACTTTCACTGCAGATTTCACAAAACGCAATGTAAGATTTCTAAAGATAGCTACAGCACTCAACCCAAGGTTTAAGAAAATAAAGTGCCTTCCAAACTCTGAGAGGGATGAAGTGTGGAGCATGCTTTCAGAAGTCTTAAAAGAGCAATACTCCGATACAGAAACTATAGAACCTGAACCACCAAAAAAGAAAATCCACTTTCCGCTGGTGGCATCTGACTCAGATAATGAAAATAAGCATGTGTTGGTCCGCACGGCTTTGGATTGTTATTGAGCAGAACCTGTCATCAGCATGGACACATGTCCCCAGGAATGGTGGTTGAAGAATGAAGGAACATGAATCTTTAGCGAATCTGGCACGTAAATATCTTGCGATGCTAGATACAACAGTGCCATGAGAACACCTGTTCGCACTTTCAAGTGACATTGTAAACATGAAGTGACAACTGACACATCCAACACATATTGTTGCCAATATACTGAAGTGGCAATCAACATTACTGAAGTTCTAGAGATAATGGAAACAAGCAATTATGGGGAATTTCTTGAAAAGCATCTATATTATTAGCTATGAAAATTTAGCAGCTGCAGCACAAGGCAAAGTTTACTCTGATAATAAAGAAAATTAATGGATTGTGAAGGCTGTAATATTTTGTGATTATACATTCTATGAATTTGATTGTTATTGTGTTTGCTATATAATTAGTAAGGATTAATTTAGGTATAGGTTAGTTTGTATCTAGACAGGAAAGCAGACAAACATTTCTGATAACCCTCTATTTACTGATACTTAAAAAGACAATGCAGGTGTCAATTCCTCAGACGTTTTACCTCCGCCATGCTAGGATCAGCAGTCTGGCTGGTGGGGAAGGTTTCAACTTGAAACCTCTGGGAGACTCCAAGTGAGAAAGAGAAACAAAGAACTTGAGAGTGGTTACAAACCTTGAGCCCCTGAAGTTCAGGAGAGAGGGAGACAGAGACTGTAGGGGTGCAGAGCAGTGGTGGGGGTGTCTGAATAAGCTAGACCTACCTAGCCTTTAGATAAGACAGATGCATGTAGACTTGTCTTGAAAACCCTTTTTCTTGTTATGCCTCATTCCTGCTGTTAAGATTAAAAGGTACTTTGTTTTGAACAGGCTGTTTTGTGTATTTTCACACTAGTCATAGCTCGCAAAAGGAAGATCACTAAGGCTCAAACCCAGTCAGGCTGCTGAGGAATCACAGCTGATATTGTGCCCCTGGAACAAGTCTGAAGGTAGGAGAATTGCAGGATTCCACCCTGAAAGAGGGAAAGGCAAGAGGACTGTCTCCTGAAGGGGTGCACTCAGAGACGAGGGGGTGGGGGGGTGGGAAGGAAGGTGGAGGAGTGGCAAAAGCGCAGACAGTCCTGAACCGTGACAATATTATTTTACTCTTTTATAAAAAATAAAGTCATTTGCCTCAAACATATTAGCAAAACTTAACAGTGACAGCAAATTTCTAAGTGAGGATAATCAATCACTGGAACTTAGTGAGGGATATAGTACATTCTCCATCACCAGACGTGTTTAAATCAAGTCTATATGTCTTTCTAAGGCAGTGGTCCCCAAACTTTTTTGTCTGCGCCTTTCCCCTTTTGGTCTGTGCACTCCCAGGAGCCACGGTTGGGCACCAGGGCCGGGAGCGAGGCCAGCACTGCAGCTGGGGCCTTGGCCGGGAGTGGGGCCACGGTCGGAGCCAGCTGCCACAGCTGAGAACAGGCCCACAGTCGGGGCCGGGAGCCAGTTCCCGTGGCCAGACCTGCAGCTGGGGCTGGAGTGGGGCTGGGGGCAGAGCAGGGCTGGGTGGAGCTCCCTCCCCACTCCCTATGGAGGCTGGCCCAGGCCCCACCACACACCTCTAAATGTTCCTCTGTGTCCCCTTAGGGGGGTGCGCCCCACAGTTTGGGGACCACTGTTGTAATTCAATCAGATTATTGGAGTGGAAGTAAGCATTGCTGGATGATATTTTGTGACACCTATGCTATGCAAATCAGATTAAATAATCATAACTGTCCCTCCTGACTTAAAAAATAACAAACCAAGCATGAAACTTTGCAAGGCTAGTGCACTTAAAAAATGAAGCTCAAAGCCTACTCCAAAAAGCAGTAAGTTTGCAAAATATCTCTCTAAAATTGTATAAATCTAAATTGTGGGCTGCAGTGTCTTCATAGCCAGCTCTATGTATCCATTTTACTGGAACTGAACAGTTCAACTGAGCTGCTTTCCTAATTACTAACCTAGATAGGAGCTTGGATAGAGAGCCAGCTGTCCAAAGCTTAGTCCAGAGAAGAATGAAGCTAGCAGATTGGGGAAACAGCCTGAGGAAATGGCAGCAATATTATCTGTTCCCTTTACTGGAGAATTCACCTATTGCTTGTCATTCACACTGTAAACTGGGTATCTAAGCAGACTGCTTCATGATGTCCTGATAGCAGCGGCTAAAAGCATATTTTCCATCTGCATTTGGCTCTTGCATATTTTTACACATTAAGCTCAGAACAACCACTGTTCATGTAAATACTGTATGAGAACACCTAATGTAATGACTAGTATATGGGTACCAGCAAAGGACCTTTCTGTCATATCATGTCACTATTGCCGTGCATAAGTGGGTATTTGGTATGTTTTAGACACAGATACACCATTTACCTGGATATTTACATCTGTACCAAACTACAGTTCTCCACTTACCATCCTGCTGCTTCACAAGTCCTTGTTGGATATACCGAATGTATGTAAAGAAGTTACACACAGAAGTGATCTAAATGAATGGGAAGGAAAAAAAAAGTTCTCATGTATTACATATCTGTATGGAAACACAATGTAAGCTCAAATGAATTCAAGATAAAGGTAGATACTTACCCTGTATCGGCAAAAAGGAGAAATATAGTAATAGCTGCTTGAGTCCCCTAACTTGATTCTATGCTTGCATGATTTACTTTGTCCACTGAGAGCACATTTCCTGTAAAATATAAAATTTGCTTATTTTGCTTTAAATGAAATTTTGGAAACTCAACCACCTGCAAATTTTAGGATGTAAGATGCTGTTTTAGTTGTTTTAAAGAAAGATATGTAGTAATAGTTGCTTGAGTTCCCCTTCCAGCCTCTTGACTTGTAGTTTGCAATTACTATTCTAGGTTGTCAGCTATTATGGTTTACAATGACTATTCTGTTTTTAACATTCTCGCCCCATTAAATTTTACTAATTTTAACATCTTCTTTAAGACCCTTAAGGCAGAACCTGAGAAAACTTGATCATTCTTAGTCATATATTCCCTCATTCATTACATTTCAAGTTGGTTGAATATAACTTGAAACAATGAGCTAGGGATTTGTCCAACAGAGCTCCTCATCTGTGGAATATGCTATTATATTTTGAGTTAATGTCAATTATTTGAAAATCAGTTAAAGAACTGCGCTTGACATTATATTTATTTGTCCTAAAGCACTGATATTTTATGTTGTTACACTGCTCAACCCTGAAACATTTGTGTAAGATGTATTTTATAAGATCAATTTTGCTTTTATGCTGACGTTTATATTGCATTTTGTATTCAAGGTACTATAAAAATCCTGAATAGAGGGACTGAAGTGAAAGCCTGACAGCAATGTTTTGGGCTGCCTTACAGAAAACTACGGTTAAATGACCAGGTCCATTCCCCGCCACACCCCAACCACTGTTTGTGGTCATCTGAATATAATAAGCATGCTGGCAGATATAATACATTGAGTCCCAGAGGAAGGGTCATGTTAGCCAATGGTGATCCAGCTAAACAATTAAGGGAAAGCACTAAGTTTAAATGAATTTTCACCTACATTCCTTAGCAACAGAAAAGGGGGTATTTACAATTTGGAATAATTCATCTTCCGCTTTATCTGATGGAAAAAAACTGTTGCTACAATAAAAGCTTCATATATATAACTAGAAAAAAGTTTTAGATTTTTCTGTAGCAACCACCAGCATAGTAACAGCACATCTCACAGGTAAATTAGGTTCCTATGGCAAGGTGAGTAGTGGACTTGAAGTTTTTTGCTCTTCTCCCTTCCATTCTACATTATCCAAAATCAGGAGGTACAAGAACCACACTCTCTTCAAAAATGAAACAAAAGCAACTAAAAGCACAATAGCTAAAATATTCTGTTGTGTTTATCTAAAAAGTATACATTCAGTGTTTATCAGACTAGCTGATCTCAATTTTGGCAAAGCTTTTGGGGAGAGGAGGAAAGACTTTAAAAGCTAGAAAATGTCTCCTGCTATGTTCTTACGGTTATACAAGTCTCATATGAAGTTCTTCTTCACTTAGCGCACAGTCAACCTGTGGAACTCATTGCCTGAGGAGGTTGCGAAGGCTAGGACTATAACAGTTTAAAAGAGAACTGGATAATTTCATGGAGGTTAAGTCCATTAATGGCTATTAGCCAGAATAGGTAAGGAATGGTGTCCATAGCCTCTGTTTGTCAGAGGGTGGAGATGGCTGGCAGGAGAGAGATCACTAGATCGTTACCTGTTAGGTTCACTCCCTCTTGGGCACCTGGCATTGGCCACAGACAGGATACTGGGCTGGATGGACCTTTGGTCTGACCCAGTATGGCCATTCTTATATTCTTAAGTCCTTTTAATATGCTAAAAATAATTTAGAAGCTCAAACCAATGCTTTAGAACAAAGATAAACCACTGTGACATGTATCCCATTGACGAAAATAGGAGATAGTCTGTGATGGTGACAAAACACATCAAGTCACATGATAGAGAAGAGCAGTTCACTACAATTCATTTAAAACTAATAAATAGGGCCCTACCAAATTAGCTGTCATGAAAAACGCATCAGACTGTGCAATCTGGTCTTGTGTGCGCTTTTACCCTATGCTACACAGATTTCATGAGGGAGACTAGTGTTTCTCAAATTGGGGGTCCTAACCCAAAAGAGTTGCAGGGGCGGGGGTCGCGGTATTGACTTCACAGCTGGGCGGCCGGAGAGCGGTGGCTGTTGGCCAGGTGCCCGGCTTGGAAGGCGGCACCCCAATACCATTTGAATATTAATGACCTACTTTAAAAAAAAAAAACACAACCTATAACCAATTTTTACAATTCTTACAATGACAAAACCCTCAGTCTAGCGTATTGCCTACAAGTAAATAACTAGCCTGGGTTAGCTATTTAAATCAATCTGCTAGGAAGTTCTCCATGACAAAGTTGTTATTAAACACATAACTGATCATAAAATGGAGTTTATATCCCATGGGAAATTCAAAATATGTTTTGGTTCCAAAATATTAAATATGTATAATAAAACATAGAAGTCAATATGAAACATTTTATTCTATGACTCCCTGCCGCATGGGAATTGAACTTTGTTAGAGGAAATATTAAGACAGGGACCATCTTTTTGTTCTGTTTGTACAAAGCCTAACATAATGGTGTCCGGGTCCATGATTGAGTTTCCTAGGTACTGTGGTGGTGGTGGTGGTGGTAATCATCATCATCACCACCACCACCACACATGTAAAACACAGGCAGAATAACACTGCAGAAAAAGCCTATGAGGAATTTAATAATCTTTTGGTACTTCACTTAAGTAAGACACATAAGGAAGAGTAATATTTAATTCATTAAAATGATCCAGTCCTTGACTTAAGGATTCAATTTTCTCCACTGCTCTTTTGTGTTCTAAAGCACTATCTATACTTAAACAAAATAAATCCTCACAATGTCTATTTCCTGAAGAGTGTTTGATCTAACATTAGATAGGTAAGTTACATGCAATAAGTTAAATTGCAAGAGGCTGTGAATGTGGACACCATCTGAGGGGACACTATCCGTTGAAAGGCTTCATGAAAGAAATAGGTATGAAGAAACAGAAAGTACAGAACGGAATGAGTAATATTCCCAGAACAGGGAAGGAGTGGGAGGGAGTTAAGACAATGATCGGGGGGGGAGGTTCTTCTCATACAGAGGATGTTGAGTAGAACCTATGATGTGCCCCAACCAGGGCTGCAATAAAGAGGGGGATAGAGCTTGATTACCCCCACAGGATTCAGATAATTATTCCCACAAGGTACTCAGAACTAAGCAGCATGTATTATATACCATATAGCACTGAAGTAAATATCATACCAGCAACTAACCTGGAGTGGTGGAACCCCACGATTTTTTGCGCTTGTCTTGTGAGTACTGGTAGTAATGACACAGTTATGGCCGAGGGACTACGTTGACGTTTAAGAATATGCAAACCTTTAATGATTTTGGGGTTCTGCATGGTTCAAAAGTAGTGAGTGTGTGACTTCTCATTAAACAGCTTCTTTAAAAAAAAATTCTGAATCTTCCTTCAAAGTGTGGTCAAAATATTTTCCTTTTCTCTTTTTTAGGAAAAGTGGGGAATAGCAAAACAAAATGCAAATATCCTACATTAAATATGATACGAGACACCATAATGATTTTTGTAATTTTTTAAATATACAAGTAGAGCTGGAACAGTTTTCCATCAGAAAATGCAGATCTGTCAAAGTGAAATGTTTTGTGGGAACATGTTTATTTGACAAATTGTTTTGACAGAAGAGAGTAGACGACTTGGGTTTTCCTGCCAGGAGGCTCACCATTTGCTTAAACAGTCCTGGCTCTCTCTTTATAGATGACCTCTAAACTCCTTGCTTTCTTCTGCACATCTATTGCAAGAGCCCTGTTCCAATGCCTTAGTCACCTCTCGGTCCAATTGCTACAGCCTCCTCTTCTCCAAATTCCCATCATCATAGCTTACTTCATACTGCTGCAGTTCCATCCAGAATGCAGCTGCTAACACAATCTTTATTTCCTGTTACTTACACCCCATCCTCTTCTCTCTTCCCGCATCAGCTTCAAACTCATCCTCATCTCAACTCCACCCTCCTATCTATGCTTGTTGGTGAGGCCTTGCTCCTTGCCGTCCTCTTGAGTGCCTTCAACTGCTTCCTTTGTCTTGGTTCCAGAATTTTTTCATGCAGCTTGCTATGCTTGAAACACCTCCAGATATCAAACACTCACTCTCTATTTCTTCATACCTACTTCTTTCATGAAGCCTTTCAATGGATAGTGTCCCCTCAGATGGTGTCCACATTCACAGCCTCTTGCAATTTAACTTATTGCATGTAACTTACCTATCTGATGTTAGATCAATCACTCTTCAGGAAGGAAACTTTGTGAGGGTTTACTTTGTTTAAGTGTAGATGGTGCTTCAGAACACAAAAGAGCAGCAGAGAAAACTGAACCTTTAAGTCAAGAACTGGATCATTTTAATGAATTAAATATTACTCTTCCTTATGTGTCTTACTTAAGTGAAGTACCAAAAGATTATTAGATTCCTCATAGGCTTTTTCTGCAGTGTTATTCTGCCTGTGTTTTACATGTGTGGTGATGAGGATGATGATTACCACCACCACCACAGTACCTAGGAAACTTAATCATGGACCCAGACACCATTATGTTAGGCGTTGTACAAACAGAACAAAAAGATGGTCCCTGTCCTCATTTATTTTCCCCTAACAGAGTTCAGCATAGCATTCTAATATTCTTGATGCAGAGGCCATAAACAAAAGGTTAAGATATATCCATTTTATTAGGGTCATGCAACAGTTACAACAGTTCAATCAAACACAAGAACCATTCAAATGCCAAATGAAAAATATTGTGCCTCTCATATGACAGAATATTTGGTGTAACATACTTTGGTCCCCCACATTCAACTGCAGAAGCTTTCACAAATCGAACAGGTTGCAGGCCAACTGGTTCAATGCTCAAGGTGTTGTTTTCAACAGCCTCTAGAACAGCTGAAGCCAACTACAAAAGGATAGCAAAGAAAGTAATTAGAAGTAGTTTGACATTATCCATTGCACTGAAGTAATACAAGATTTACAGCTATATAAATATCATTTAATTAAAGCAAAGTCTAAACATGCAAATTCAACACCCCAGATAGGTTAAGAAGTTGCCCTGTATGTCAGTGTAAATAGGACCTTTTGGTTTTAACTCCAGGCTCCTCTCCAAATAACCCTGAACTCCAAGCTGTGAGGTAACTGCATTTAGAACAACAAAAACAAAAAGTCTAGTTTGTTTTCTTGTTAAGCATTGACTCATAGTGAAATTATTCTTCTTAAGCTGAATCAAACATGCTTTTAAAGCAAGGAGTGTTTCAGTCCAAGTATCTGGGCATTCACTTTTAACATTTTTTTAAAGCCAATTATTATTTAAAAGATTTTCAGGAAGGAATAAAACCTGTTAATTTATAGAATACCTAAAAAACAATAGATCATTATCAATGTTGTCAAAGTAGGCTTGGTTATAATATTTTCCTGTGGAAACAACATAAAGCAAAAATTAAAATACCTTTCCCTAACTCATTTTCCTGACTCATTGTTTTAAAGTGCTTTTACATATAGATTCATAGATACTAAGGTCAGAAGGGACCATTATGATCATCTAGTCCGACCTTCCGCACAACGCAGGCCACAGAATCTCACCCACCCACTCCTGCGAAAAACGTCTCACCTATGTCTGAGCTATTGAAGTCCTCAAATCGTGGTTTAAAGACTTCAAGGAGCAGAGAATCCTCCAGCAAGTGACCCATGCCCCATGCTACAGAGGAAGGCGAAAAACCTCAGGGCCTCTTCCAATCTGCCTGGAGGAAAATGCTAACTAAGCAGGATGTGACTCAATATCAGCCCATATGATTGTTTAAATAGACTCAACAGTTCTGTTTCGCTAATATAGTCCATTAAAGGGTTATTCCTCAATGGTTTCCACTAAACTCCTAACTGTATTATTAAAACAACTCTGTACCAGTGATCTTTGCTACCGCCTATATAGTGTTATTCTGCTTTGGATATTTTACAAATCAACTCACAGAATACAGTATTAAATAAGTTTAAATAGAATATTCCTTGTTTGCCCCTCCCCCAAGAAATAAAATAAAATAGTTCACATTCACAGCATATTTATACAGGCAAGAATTTATATAACACATCAACTAATCACATAAGCAGACATCACAACTTAATCTAGTTACCATTTAGTTTACACATTCAGTTCGTCTGGTTATACTTAAAGGAAAATAAAAGATGGTCACTCCATGTACAGTGATTATCTGTAATTTATGCACAGAAGTGGTAGTAGCTGCATCCTGGCCTTTTCAGGCAACAAATAAGTCTACAGTAGCAATTAACAGGGTGAGAGGGCTACAGAGGGAAAACAGTAAGATGGCCTAGTTATACAAATTAGAGACACAAATATGAACTACAAGAGCATACAGATAAAACATTGTACTGAAAGAAGTTAACGTACTGCTCTACATGGATTGCAAATGAACCAATATGCAAATAGCTACCCAGATTGTATGCCAATGGCCATTTGAAAGAAGACTGGATGAATCATGATAGAGTGATACACCAGTCAAGTGAAGACATGAGACTGTTCATAGAATCACAGAATCATAGAATATCAGGGTTGGAAGGGACCTCAGTAGGTCATCTAGTCCAACCCCCTGCTCAAAAGCAGGACCCATCCCCAATTAAATCATCATCATGTTGTATGCAGGAGGAAAATTTAGCACTGTGCCAGGAAAGGCTGTCAATGTTCACCTGCTTCAAACAAATGAATCTCTGTAGACTTAAAAGATTCAATCTTGCCTCTTGTATTTTAGGAAGATCCAAGAATAAATTTCTTTTACTCTTAGGGCTGAATCTTCAACTGTACCCAGTAAGTGCTGTGTAGAGGTGACAGGGGCAAACTCACAAAGAAGGAATGACCTGGACCAGTTCTGTGCTTTTTCCAGCACAGCTTAGGACACTCTTAGGGCTGCTCTAAACAGTGCAGGTATGTAATGAGCTCTCTTGCTGATAGTGATTCTAGGAGTGTAGCATGCTCCAACCACACCTCTTTCTGACCCCACAGCATCACTGGAAAATCTGGGAATGGGGTCCAGGAGTTGTGTAGAACCAGCCTTAGATTTCCCCATGACAGCAAATACACAACTGGCTGCTTACTGGCTACAACAGCTTTCCATCCCTTTTGTCCCACCTGAGGCCTTGATCTCATTTACAATTTACTGTAAAAGGTTGTGTTTCTTTCTTTACGGTCGGGGGAGGAGGAGGTTAGCAATCAAAATGAACGTCCTCTTTCATGTCTTTACTGTAAAACACGCAGATTTCCAAAACAGTAATACCTCTCCCTACTTGAAACATGAGAATTCTTACTTTTTTTTATTTATTTATTTAACTCTGGATCTCACCACAGTCATTTGGAACTATTTGCATCTCCATTTTTCTGTAAAATTGATAGGCCAGGCTAGGAGCAGGAGGGATTGCATATTTTATCCTTGTACAGTCTCCTCTGTCCGGTTAATTGACTAACAATATTTTTAATTAAACCGTATAAAGGGTTTCTAGATGGAATAAGTTACAATAGGTAGAAACCGGAGAAAAGGCACTGAGAAAATATATCTGGCCATGACCAGCAAAGGCCAGTTTGACAGAAGGGAGGAGCAAGTTAATCTGTGTAGAACTGATATCTGGTGGATGAAAAATAAAAATGGTTTGCATGATGAAAAAGGTAACTTTTCTACTTATTTAAATTATCGTAGTGCTTAGGAGCCCCAGTCATGGACCAGGCCCCCACTGTGTGAGATACAGTACAAACAGCACAAAAAAGACAGTCTCTTGCCAAAGAGCTTACAAACTAGGTATAAGACAGACGAATACAGACCAACCAACAGGAGAGTACAAGGAAACGAGACAATATTGGTCAGCATGGTAGGCTGTGGCAAGACAACAGCAGCCTAGCCTAGCTGTTTTCAAGTATAGGCATCACCACAGTGGAGCGTTTTAAGGAATGATTGAACAAGAACAGTAAAATGGCGTTACACACGTTTACGGGGAGTACATCCCAAGCATACAGGGCAGGATGGGAGAAAGCACAAAAGTGCTTGTTTGAAAATTTAACAAGTGAGCTATGGAGGCTGGCATCATGGGCCAATCAGAGGTAAGTATCAACAGCTTGGTAGTGAATGATAATAGATAGGGTGGGGATAGGCTATGAAGGGCCTTGAAAGTGCTGACAAGTAGCTTAGGGTTGATATGATAGAGAAGAGGGTGCCAGTGGAGGGATGACATGGTCAAAGCGACAGGCTAGGAAAATATTTACAGCAACAAATGAAAATTCAAAATGCAGAAAAAAAAAATCAAAGAAGGTGAAATTCACACAACTGTTTTAATCCAAAATCAATTATGTTCCCAACTCTTTCACCTTTCTCTGAGCTTAGCCCTTCTGTCTAAGGCTTCCCTCCTCAAAGAAAGCAGAATGCACCACAGCCCTGGCTGCCTGCTCCAAAGCCTGACTTTCTCTGCTGCGCTGATAGATTGGGAGAGAAGACAGGTGTCTGCTGAGTAAAGGGTGTTGTGGCCTGTATGGCCATTTACATAAAGGCGTAAGTAAGAAAGATAGTAAATGGACAATGTCCCTCCTAAAAGGTCCCTAGTAAGATGAGAAGTACCCAATCCCCAATTCCTCAGGGCACTAGAGTTTGAAGGAGGGATAGGAGAAGAATGAGAGTCTCTACTTGAAAGAGTCATGTCTGGAATAGCAAGAGAACTCCAAGTTAGTATTGGATACAGTGACAGAGGTAGGGAAGGGGGAATCTGAACAACTGTGGTCTCCAACCTTTTTACGCACAAGATCACTTTTTGAATTAAAGTGCAACCCAGGATCTACCCCGCCCCTTCCCCGAGGCCCCACCCTTCTCACTCCATCCCCCACCCTCACTTACTTTCACTGGGCTGGGGTGCAAGGTCTGGGCTGGGGCCGAGGGGTTCAGAGTGTTGGAGGGGGCTCCGAGCTGAGCCTGGGGCAGGGGTGCAGGAGGGGGTGAGGGGTGTGAGCTCTGGGAGGGAGTTTGGGTGCAGGAGGGGGCTCTGGCCTGGGGCAGAGTGCTGGGGTGCAGGAGGAGGTATGGGGTGCTAGCTCTGAGAGTGGGCTCCAGAGCTGGGACAGGGGTTCAGGATGCAGGAGTGAGTTCAGGGTGCTGGCTCTGAGAAGAGGCTCAAGACTGGGGGTTGGGGTGCAAGCTCTGGAAGGGGGCTCAGGGCTGGGGCAGAGGTGCGGGCTCCTGCCAGGCAGCACTTACCTTAGGTGGCAGCGCAGCAGCGCTAAGGCTCCCTGCCTGCCCCACGCCACTCCCAGAAGCGGCCAGCATCTCCCTGTGGTGCCTGGGGCGGGGGCATGGCTCCACATACTGTCCCTCTCTGCAGGCATGGCCCCCGCAGTCCCAATTGGCCGCTGTTCCCCATTCCCGGCTAATGGGAGCTGCAGGGGTGATGCCTGCACACAGGAGCAGTGCATGGAGAACCCCTGCCCCACCCCCATCAGGGGCCGCAGCGACCCTGCCTGAGCCCCGCTGCGCCATTGAACTTTTAAAAAGAAAAGGAGTACTTGTGGCACCTTAGAGACTAACAAATTTATTTGAGCATGAACTTTCGTGAGCTACAGCTCACTTCATCGGATGCATTCAGCGGAAAATACAGTGGGGAGATTTATATACACAGAGAACATGAAACAATGGGTGTTATCATACACACTGTAAGGAGAGTGATCACTTAAGATGAGCTAATACCAGCAGGAGGGGGGGTGGGAGGGAAGAAAACCTTTTGTAGTGATAATCAAGGTGGGCCATTTCCAGCAGTTGACAAGAACGTCTGAGGAACAGTGGGGGGGAGGGAATAAACATGGGGAAATAGTTTTACTTTGTGTAATGACCCATCCACTCCTAGTCTTTATTCAAGCCTAAGTTAGTTGTATCCAGTTTGCAAATTAATTCCAATTCAGCAGTCTCTTGGAGTCTGTTTTTGAAGTTCTTTTGTTGTAATATTCCGACTTTTAGGACTGTAATCGAGTGACCAGGGAGATTGAAGTGTTCTCCGACTGGTTTTTGAATGTTATAATTCTTGACGTCTGATTTGTGTCCATTTATTCTTTTACGTAGAGACTGTCCAGTTTGGCCAATGTACATGGCAGAGGGGCATTGCTGGCACATGATGGCATATATCACATTGATAAATGTGCAGGTGAACGACCCTCTGATACTGTGGCTGATGTGATTAGGCCCTATGATGGTGTCCCCTGAATAGATATGTGGACACAGTTGGCAATGGACTTTGTTGCAAGGATAGGTTCCTGGGTTAGTGGTTTTGTTGTGTGGCGTGTGGTTGCTGGTGAGTATTTGCTTCAGGTTGGGGGGCTGTCTATAAGCAAGGACTGGCCTGTCTCCCAAGATCTGTGAGAATGATGGGTCGTCCTTCAGGATAGGTTGTAGATCCTTGATGATGCACTGGAGAAGTTTTAGTTGGGGGCTGAAGGTGATGGCTAGTGGCGTTCTGTTATTTTCTTTGTTGGGCCTGTCCTGCAGTAGGTAACTTCTGGGTACTCTTCTGGCTCTGTCAATCTGTTTCTTCACTTCAGCAGGTGGGTATTGTAGTTGTAAGAACGCTTGATAGAGATCTTGTAGGTGTTTGTCTCTGTCGGAGGGGTTGGAGCAAATGCGGTTGTATCGTAGAGCTTGGCTGTAGACAATGGATCGTGTGGTGTGGTCTGGATGAAAGCTGGAGGCATGTAGGTAGGCATAGCGGTCAGTAGGTTTCCGGTATAGGGTGGCGTTTATGTGACCATCGCTTATTAGCACTATAGTGTCCAGGAAGTGGATCTTTTCTGTAGACTGGTCCAGGCTGAGGTTGATGGTGGGATGGAAATTGCTGAAATCATGGTGGAATTCTTCAAGGGCTTCTTTTCCATGGGTCCAGATGAAGATGATGTCATCAATGTAGCGCAAATAGAGTAGGGGTATTAGGGGATGAGAGCTGAGGAAGCGTTGTTCTAAGTCAGCCATAAAAATGTTGGCATACTGTGGGGCCACACGAGTACCCATAGCAGTGCCGCTGATCTGAAAGTATACATTGTCCCTAAATGTGAAATTAGTTATGGGTGAGGACAAAGTCACAAAGTTCAGTCACCAGGTTTGCCGTGACATTATTGGGGATACTGTTCCTGATGGCTTGTAGTCCATCTTTGTGTGGAACATTGGGGTAGAGGGCTTCTACATCCATAGTGGCCAGAATGGTGTTTTCAGGAAGATCACTGATGGATTGTAGTTTCCTCAGGAAGTCAGTGGTGTCTCCAAGATAGCTGGGAGTGCTGGTGGCGTAGGGCCTGAGGAGGGAGTTGAACTTTTAGCGGCTGGAGATTGTGATTGACTGTCAGAGGCTCCAGGATCGACCAGTAGATTGCAATCTACGGGCTGGTGACCACTGCTGTACAACATCTTACCACTTTAAGTTAGGCTTCAGCCCTTCACTTTGACTAGTGCAATTTTTTTTATAATGAGGCAAATAGCTAAATATTATGTAACTATGTGAAGAAATAATTTACAGCCTTCAGGTACTGAGTAAAACATGTGGAAACAACTGTTCCATGAGTACCTATGTACATTATATAAAGACAGCATCAACATTTAGACAGAATAAATACATTACCTCACTTTTTGAGAAGGTTAAACATGGGAAGATATCTTCCTGATAGATTTTATCTAAGAAAGGGCATGTTCTGTCCATCGTCGGCTCATCCTTCCAGGATCTGAATTCATTATACAGAGATAAGTCAGCCTAACAAACAAACCCAGAAAGATACTTTTTAAACAAAAAGAAGTTATATTCTAGTGACAAATGTTATGGATTACAGCAGTTCTGCTAAAACTGAACAGTTAATACCACCTGCATTTCAATCAACAAGCATTAGAACCAATACCACTATTCCACATTATTCTATAGCTCCAGCAACTGCACATTAACCACACTTTTTTTTAAAATCTCTGCTTTGCCTAAGTATACAAAAATAAGCAATTTAAGTTGTGTTGTTTCATGTATCTTGAACTTATTGCAGTATTAGGGCACTGAAATATTAAAAAATGAGACAAGAGAGGAAACTGGCAAGTCACTGAAGTCTTGAAGTCAGGATACCCTTGGCAATACAAGAGAAACTGTTTAACTGGAAGAAGTCACTAATTCTTTTACATCTGTGCATCTGTTACATCCTTTCAGTCTGTCCACTGCTTATTTTCTGAATTTGAAAAGTTTGGTAAGGTGACCAAATCTAAGTGATCTGTTAATATTATATTTAAAAGCAAAGTAAATAAACAAATACCTTTGTATGTCTACAGAATTTAATGTAAGAGTAGAATCGAGCCCATCATTTTAAACTCGCTGTTATTCTTCATTTGAGGTCCCTCAAAGTCCAAAAACTTCATTCTCCCACTTTGCTAAGCCTATCTCATGCTATAATTTCACAGGTACCACATAGCATTTATTGGAACATGAAGCCAAACCACATGAGATCATGTTCGGGGGGGGGGGGGAAGGTACATTGGGAAAGCATGAAGGGGAAATAATTGGTGGGGTTTTGGGGAAAGGGTGGGAGTTGGTGTAGTTTTTATTATTAATTCACTTCTTGATGGAACTGATGGAGCTTATGAGAGCTCTGAATGAGAAAGATAGTGTCTTGATGAAGTGGGATTGGAATGGTATTTTATGCACAGGCAGCAGCACTAAAGGAGACAGAAGCAGAAGCGAAACAAATAAATGGGATGTTGAGGATGGATCACCCACTTGTCCTTTTGCCCTACAAACCTGTCTTCCTTAACACACAGAATACCCTCCCTGAACTGATTCATAAGGCTACTACCGTCTCCTCACAACCCCTTCAAGATCCACACCTGCCTACAGAAAAATGAAATTAAAATAGCTACACAGAGTTCCAATGAGGACCAATGATGTCCATCTACTTACTTATATTTGAAAATAAAAAAACCTTTTAGATTTGAAGTTATGAAGATGTCACTAACTAGCCACATTAACTTTGTGACCTTATTACCATTACCCTCATCTCCTTTCCTTCCTACTGTTTGTTACAATCTAATATGATGACACAAGTGAGTGTAAACTCTTTGGGGCCAGAACCATGTCTTCCTATAGTTGGTGTAGTGCCTACCTCCATAGGGCCCTTGCACACTACTGTCATAATATAAATGAAGATTTAGGGAATGGTCTTGGTTTTGTCTGTAAATTAATCCACAGTTAAAGGTCAAATGAGGAGGTATGTGTGAGGGAAGCAGGAAGGAAAGAGTTGGATATGTAGGTCAATAGCATGAAAGCTGAAGAGGGTCGAGGACTGTGAGGTGAGGAAGGGTGAATGCCATTTAAATAAATAAGAGATGGGGAAGATGTGGCCACCTAGAGGATGGCAGAGGACAGTTATGGACTGAGAGAAGAAAACAGAAACTCACTGACAAACTTGGAGAACTGAAAACAGGAAAAGTTCGAAATAGAGAAAAAGGAAGAGAAGCCCATTGATGGATTTTCTGGGCCACCTCATGATTAGGGACTGTGAAAGAGAAGAAGCTGTTGTTTTAGTGAGATGGAATGAGCAAGAGTTCAGAAACTATGAATGGGGTGGGTGTTCTAGAGGAAAGTAACGTTCAACAAGCAGACACACCCAACTGAGAATTTAATTATGCTTATTTTATAGTATGCTTGTTAGAAAGAATATAAGGTTTAAATTACCATTTAAAAATCATTTTAAAATATTCTATGTAAATGAGGCACTGCAGAGGGAAAATAATTCACACTAGAACAATCCTAATTGACTAAACTCAAAAGATTAGTTTATGTATATTAACCTCCTGTATACTATTCTAGTCTATCCATTTTCAGAGTTTTCCCTGATCTTTAGCATTTTACCATTTTCCTATAATTAGTTTTTAAAAAAAACACAGAATTTAGGCAGGCCAATTTATTTTCTATTAGATCCACCTGACTTTCACCTAGGTATAATCAAAGTCAGCTGTCTCAGTTAAACCAGATTGTAAATGCCTTTGTTGCTAAGCCACCAATCTCATTGTGCAAATGAAACACAATAAATGTATTCTGTTCCGTAAAGGAACATTCCCCGTAGCCTCAATCAAAAGCCTCAATCAAAATTCTGAGGCATGAGAAAATGAATGGTTTATCAATACCTTAAAGAGTCACCCACAGGGGTGAAAAACTTTTTTTAAAAAAAGCATAATTTTTGTATGTGTTTACTGAACATTTTGGAAATCTAACAGTCATTATTTACATTGCATTTATTTTTAGTATTTTGCTGAGTTTCCCTCTTCATCCAATATTTAAAAGAAACCAAGCTGACTTGAAAAGCTCTTTTTATTTGGCTTTCTGCTTCGTACTTTGAGTGCCTTATTCATTTCCTTTCTAGGTACTGAATGTGTATCTCTCTTCTATCCCCACTCTTTCCCTCATCAAATCAGCAGTGAATTATAATGGAACAAAATTTTAAAAGGGATACAATCATTATAAATTACTCTTCTGTCTGAATATTTTTCCATCTTTACAAACAGCACCTAAAATTACTAATATATGAAAGATTAGAGAATTATATTACAGCCCTTTAAAAAAATACTGGTGCAATAACATCATTTTGTATATAATTAGTTTCCTGATTTCCTCTATACAGTCAGTTTCCTTTGTGCTTGTTTCCCTTGAACAGCAACAAGAGAAAGAAAAACATTTTTAATTTAGTTGCAAAACAATTAAAATTGGCAAGTAGACTAAGAAGCAAGTGTAGGAAACAACTTTTTTTTTTTATTTTAGATTAACTAGATTTCAGAGTTATAGTTTGACTTTACCATGTGTTAGTCTGATTCTTCCCAGTTCTATGCCCAATAGTGCAGAAAGGCCTGAAATTAACCAAGTCTCATACATTTTCCAAATGTATAACAAAAAAGCTCACAGTATAAAAAACTCTTGCAGAAAATGTTAGAGGTAACTATCTTATAATATTTCAAATATTTAGAATCTTCTCCCCCGAAGAAAGCATTTAAAGGTAAACAGGAAGATTCAGAAATTCACCAGTTATTGATATGGAACTCCAAGATGAAACAGAAGTTAACAGAAAAAATCTCTGAAAGCAATCAGTGGTACACAAAGATTTTACAGACACATGCATAACCATACACAATTTTATAGGGAATGAAAATAAAATTGCTTTTTTAATTCAGGAAACATTAATGACCATCCCACTAGCCAAAAAGAACACAATCTTTGAACTGTTACCTCTTTGCAGTCTTTCACAATGGGCTGCACTGTGGTGAGGTCTTGATGACTGCCACACATAGCACTACTTGTACTTTTGTTTCTTGCATGTCCTTTTTTAAATGGAGCTTTTCCACTAGACTGAAGCTCCTTAGTTGGTGATGTTGGTGAAGTGGACAGTACTAGTGTTTTCAAAGCTGCTACTTCAGCCTGAAGGACATCAATCTTGAAAATGAGAAAATACAATTAAGTACTTGCAACCTAGGCACACATTATGGCATGATATAAATGCCAATTGGCAATACTGTTAGATACTTTTCAAATATGGATAGTGAATGTAATTGTCTTGATTTGCATAAAGAACAGCAACATGTACACCTTCAGAGCACAGTATGCAGTAGCACTGCTGTTTTGCTGTGTCCACTGCCAACTTTCAACATTGTGCTGGAAAAATCCAATGCCAAACCCAAAAGCGTTTACAGACTGTATATGTAGATGGCACAGAACAATTCAGTAATTATTAGCACAGATTTACACAAGTGAGGATCCTTTTTAAATTTTTTACCCACGAACAATTCTGGATTTAAACACTAATAATGCACAGAAAATAAGTTTGAAAAAACTCACCTTTCCCTGTGCTTCTTTTAATTGTTTTTCTGCAGTAGCTTGTTTGACATTAGCTTCTCTCACCATTTTGTGTGCTTCCTATAAAACAAAATGTTTTTGTAGTGTGCATGTTTCCCATAAAATAGCCACCCTACAAAATCCAGGGAAAAAAAACTTTTAAAAATAAATGACATAACCACCCATTTCTTCATGAAGATTACATATAAAAAGAGTAAGATTTGTGATGTCTCTTGGAATTTAAATAAAATAGTTATTAACTCAAAATATCTATAAACCTATTACTTTTGCAATGGCAAAACAAAGGGGATCAGCAGGCCCTGATCACAGACACTGGGCAACTGAAATCCTTTGCAGCCAACCCCTAAGCACCATGCCTGGCAGGACCTCCAAACTCCAATCAAGCTCTGGTGGCTGCCAACTGAAGACCCCACTCCTCTCTTGAGAAAGAGGACCAGCAGCAAGAGAAGCAACATAGGCACACATTCATACTCAAAGGAGCCTGCTTCTGCTCTCCTGTTGCCAGCAGAGCCAACCTCAATAATCTTAATTTGTGCATGAAGGCGGCTCGTTGAATGAATATATGAAGTCTAATACTTAACAGTAAAAATAAATTCAACAGGAAAACGGGCAACATAAAAACCAAACAAATATATCAGGCTAGAGATTAATAAATTACATTTAAAAAATGTAAATAGTAACGTGTTAAAAACAATCCAGGTAAGGAAGTAAGATTCAGCTAATAAAGGGAAATAGAAGAGAGCTAAGGGGTTAAGATTTTTTTTTTTTTTAAAAAAACATCATTTTGTCTGTATATGTCATGTCTATTTAAGCCTTGTTTCAACAACTTATTGCACATGGGTAAATGCTGTGACTGGCTGGTGCCAAGGAAAGTCAACACAATGGATTTAGACTATAAATTATTTGGGACACGGACCTAGCTTATATCTGTAGAGCGCCTAGCATATTTTTGGATGCTATATAAATAAAAGAAAAAATAATAAATCATTAAAGCAGGAATGACTTCGCTCCCCTTGGCTTACATGAGAGCTCTAGATTATGGGTTTATAAAATTACCTTAAATCACAACAGATACATGCAGGAATAAGAACACACACATTTATACAATCTGTACAGGTACATTTAACATTGACCATGCAGTTTCCAAGCAGGGATGCATCTCACAAAACAAAAAGTGTGTCATATTATTACAATTTAAGTATTTGGGATGTAAAACACACACACAACTATACAAAATAAATCCTGGATCCTGCACTGGGATATGCTAGTGTAACCCCTATTTCTTTTTCTTACATCACGGTGTTCAGCCAAACACACTCATTGCTGTTATTACTGCTGCTGTTTCTACTTGCTCTGAGTAGATATGGAAACATTCCCAGACAAGGTGGCAAGCCAATCAGTAGTGAATTCTGTCAGGGTTACAAAACTGGCAACCATTTGGAGGACCAGTCAGATCCCACCCAGTCCTGCAGGGAGAAGATAGAGCTGTCGGGGTAACCCAGATTAAATCTCTGGGTTGAATCTTAGTGCCATTTCCTACAATTTTACAGAAGTCAATAAGAGTTAGACTGGGAAACACCATTAAGAAGGAATTGCAGATTGGAGGCCAAATGTCTTCAGGAGGTGTACTATATCACCGAACCAAAGACAGTGTGTGAGCCTAAAAGCTGTGGTAATTATCAAGTTTTCTTTTCTTTCTTGTTTGAAGTTTACATATGCAATAGCGTGGATGCTGAAATAGTTGGTTATATACTATAACTAAACGTTTTACCTACTTGTCAATTTTACCTACTTGTAAATAAATTTGTTAGTCTCTAAGGAGTACACAAGTACTCCTTTTCTTTATGTGAAGGTAGAAGATCTCTGATTGTCAGAATCCCAATTCCTGTATTTATTTTGTAAGGAATTATATATATATGTGGCTTCAGGTTTAGGTCCTATAGTCTTCATTTCAAGGAAAACAACAAAATCTCTAGTTAGTGATATTCATCTAGCTAGGGTGCATTGTAACACTGTGCTGTAACAGTTTATTTTTGGAGTGTTATTCATAAAAAGGAATTTTAAATTATTAATTGTGTGTGCGTGCATAACTGGCTGATGGTAAAGACTGGTACAGGATTCCCAAGATGAGAAAGAAAGTGAATCTTATTATAATTTCCACTTTTAGTATTTATATGGTCCTATATAATCCAGCTGTAGTTTCTTACGATGACAGGAATTCATGGTCTGTATAAATACTTTAAGTCAGAGAGAGGAACTCCATAGCCAGAATTGGTAAGTAGATTGACTTACCTCCCCCTCTACATAGGTTACACTAGTACAAGCCCCTGTGCCCATTCAATGACCCAAGGAAGCCAATGAGACTCTGCATAAACACGAAGGTCCAGGCTTGTGGATCCCAATGCAGGATCAGGGCCCAAGGCCCTAGTGAAGTAATCACAGAAGTAAAGCTTCAGTGGTATGTTAACATTTGGGAGTGTTGAACACTTAAACACATTACAGAATAGTTACTAAATGCCCCACATTTCATGTTTTGCATATCAAATACAAATTAAATTAATTAATACAGATTAATACACTTTTTCATGGTGCTGTGACATGGCATCAATTTAATGTTTCAGAGGTATATTTATTTTTATGTGAAATACTTACCCAATTTCTCTCATTTTCCCCTCTCCTTTCTCTTGTTTACCATCTCTCTCTCTCTCTCATACACACACATTCTACCTTACTCTTTCTAGCCTTCTATTCATTCTTTTCCAATTACATGCCTCTGAACTCAATTTTTTTAAAATACTAGTCATCAGTATGCTGCCTCCTTTAAGTATAAATATATCTTTAGAATGGTTTCCTGAGATGGCACAAATTCATTCTCGCTATGATAACTATCCTTATCTTAACTTTAGAGATCCCCTTTGATATCTATGCTTCTAATTGTGCAACCAGATTCTATACTGACTGATTACACAAATGCACATAAATAACTGTGTATATTTAATAGGTTTATTTCAAAGTTTTGGGGAGCAATGCACCTGGCCCCAAATCTAAAAGCTGGAAGCATGATAAGTTATTCATTTTTATGTCCCCCTCATTGTGGCCCCAAATTTACTTCTTTTTTATGCAATTTTCTAGACAGATAATCTGACTTTGATAGAAAATGGTTATACAAAAGAGAAGAATGACACATTTTAAGCTTTCTGGTCTATTTTTTCTTACATCCCTCATTTTGGTTGCAGTAGGCAGACTAACAAGGCTAATGAGGTCTCTCTCTCTCATACATGTAAAGCTATATGATTTCTTGCTCTCAAGTCTCCACTTCAACAGGCCCAAGCCTTGAGACCACAAATTCTTTTACAAGCTGGATTTTTCTGTATCAGAGTACAATGTACTGATGCTACATAACACACCTTGCCCAGTCTCCTTTAATTATATCACAGCAATGACTCAAACAAACCTCAAACAGACTAGCTGTAAGTTCTTCCAATTCCTGTCCAAGTTGATCTCGCACTTTAGAAAGTCTTTCACATTCTTCATCTTTTAATTTCAGCTCCTACGGAAAATTGAAAATTATTTATTCTAACTTAATGTAGTAGTCTGTGGGCTTTTAAAGCTCTGCCACAAGTAAATCAGTGCAACAGATAACCTTTGCTAAATAAAACCTTTCAAAACATTGATCTTAACACTAGAGGCAACAACATTAATGCTGTATATGTATACCTAGTACTTCCTTCTATATGGCAACCTGTCAGGCTGATCTAAAAATACAACTAAGCTAAATGTGTGTTTCCAAAATTCTCTGAAGTACAAAGGCTTCTTTCCTGAAATACAGAAGACCACATTCACTGAAACAGAAATATAGAAACCAAAAGGAGAATATATAAAAGAATTCTATAAGTTTGCTAATTTCATAAGTTTTGTATTGTGACAATGTGAATACTGCTTTCACTAGTGCTTGATATAGCCATATAGATAATATATACCTTCCAAAATTTTAATTTTATTTTAAAGCAATAATGTTTTATTTTCTTTTCCTTTAAAGAAAAACATTTGTCTGAAGAAGAGTCCCAGTTCACAGAATCTTTTTTATATATTTTTAATATAAAGTTTTGTCTCCAGAGAGCCTCCTTACAGTACAGCTCTAGCTAACCCCAAAACAGCACTCTAGTTATATCCCTGCTCCTTGTAAAGGCAGCAATATGCAGTCAAATCAAATCAGTTTAATCATTAAAGCTTGGGGACTGGGTAGCTTAATCTCATTTACACTAAGACCCCTATCAGGCCCCTTTACACTGCCAGAACATTGTAAAGTGGGCATAAATTACATTTACTCCAACTTTAAGGTCTTACCACCGAGCAAAGCAGCGTAAAGAAGTCTTTGTGTAAATGGTAATATGGTCCAAGATTTCTTGAATAGATTTTAAAAATGGAAGGAAAAGCTCAGAAGAGTCTTCCTATTGCCAGTCCTTCCTGACATTAGGATGCTAAATACAGTTAGGAACAGTGGGAGCTGGAGCCCAAAACACGTGATAGTGCTGCAGGTGACAACCTCCCAGGGTGCCCAGGTTGATCATGTTTTCAAAGTGAAAAACTGAAACACTGGGGTTTGGAGTATTTTGACAGGTATAAGGGAGGTTGGTGAGGAAGTGGGAAGAAAAGGGGGAGGGGCCACTCTGGTCCTTCCCCCCCACTGCTTGGCCCTTTCAAAATGAAAACCTGGGACCTTTTACAAGAAAGGGCAGGGTGGGAGAAAACAGTATATATGCCACTTTAATGCCTTTGGTGTTGTCTTTGTCACAAGCTCTCCTCTTTCAATTCAATTCTTATCTACCATTCCTCACGTACACCAACTCATTAACCAATTGACTCTCAATTCCCCTTGCTCTCATCTGTGCCAACTAAACTCATCCCCCTTCCAGCTCACAGCGTGCCAGAGTACATCAGCTCCCTCCAAGCCAACTCCCACCAACTCAGAAGCACCTCCACATACACCCCCACACAACAATTTATCTCCGTAGTCAAGAAGCCCTCATCTTCCTGCTTAACCTGCAATAGCTCAGAACTACCCCCCACCTCAGCTCTAAGCTCTCTTCTATCCAAGACTCCAGGTTCAGAATTCTTTTCCCTTCTACTTGACATCCAACACCACCACCACGCTCAGAAATCCTTCCACTCCACTTGTTGATGGATCTGGAAAAGCAGAAGAGGCAGCAGGGAGGGTGTGCATGTGATCTGAAACAGCTCTACGGATGCCTGTATTCCCTACTTATTACTGCCTCCCTCTGCTGCCCTCAGTCCATGTTACCTTTAGCTAGACTACCTCATTGGAAGCCACCTTTACTGAAGCCTCCAGGTGCCCCACTAAGTCTCCAAATGGCAGCATGTAACACTGTACTCCACAGTACATCACATTACATACACGAGACATTTTTGGTGGGGCTTACATTCAATAGGCTCGAATCATCAGCTTACTCTACTCATGACACTCAATGAAAGCAATAAAATAGCACCACAGAATACACAGTAATGTGGGTTTTTTTTAGATATTTAAAAATGGAGAAGCCATCACTGTTTCTGAATTCTCAGGTTACAGCTTTAGGTCTTAGCACCCTGCATTCCCCAGTGGGACATGAGGCTACAGCCACTCCACTGTGATGTAGAACTCAGCCATTCACAATTTTGTCACTGCCACAATAGAATACTCTAATACACTCTACTTAAAACTTCCCTTGAAAGTCACCCAGAATATTCAGCTGCCCACCCGCCAACCCTCGCACTTCCTTGGGGGAAGAAATCACTATGAAGACATAGAACCAATGCCCAAATCTCTGCATTGGCTTCCTGTACAGTTCTGGATGCAACTGCAGGTGTTCCCAATTGTCTTCAAAAGCTTAAACACCCTAGGACATAGTCATGAGAAACCACATCTCACTTTGTAGCATCAAATTGAGCTCTTAATCTCAATTCCTAGAATAACATCAGCAGCAAAATTTTCTAATATCCTGCTTTTGGACAACTAAAGTTTGACAAGCCTCAGGGCACAGTTATAAGTCCATCTCGGTTGGAATTTGTAGATTTTTTTATTTAATTTGGGAGTTGTGTTTATTTTGGGTTTGTTTGTGTGAAAGTTTCATTTTTTGCTTTTCCGATCTGCAGCCTTTTAACTTTTTTGAAAGATTGTATTTCGAGAGGTACTATGTATGCAAAGGCACAGCAATTAAGATATATCTCCCAAATAAATATATATTGTTCCATACACAAGGAGCTAGCTTTCCCAAAGAGAATGCTGTAGAAAAATGAAAGAGGCTAGGGAGGGAGACAGATGCATATCTTGTGGTGGGAGAACAGAAAGAAAGAGAAAAAAGAGGAAGACCATGGAAATAAAAAGGAGAGAAACAAAGTACAATAAAGGAATTAAACAGAAAAATAAACCCAAGGGAAGACAACACTGAAGGTCAGCAAGTTTATATTTACTCATGTTCCTTTTTGTTTAACTGTATTTCTCGAGGAAAAAGTAGGGGAGTTGAAGAAGGGAAAAGGCAGGTTTTGATCCAGGAGTGGTGAATATTCAGGCCTCGTATGTTTCTACAATGGAGAGGGAACATACCAGCACTTAGTTTTCAACTTCACTGTTTGTAAAGGAAACATTACATGCATCAGTAAATCTCAAAAGGAAGTTAAAATAACATTAGGTCAAGCATTATCTTCAAGTCACATTGAAAGGTAAAACTAGTTTTGCCCACTTTTAAACCTTTAAAGTGACAGAACATACATATAAAATATTGTGGTTTAGATACATGGATTTTTTTTTTTAACTGTTCAGCTTGTGGTGATTGGAAAGACTGCCTTTTTAAGATCCAGTGTAGGCTGCCAAAGTAAATCAGACTTGTAGTGTAAACTTAAACAATAAAATTGTCCAAGCAGGAGTTCAGTTTTGGCTACTGAAACATAACAAAAAAAGCAGAGGACACCATACATAGCCTATTGCTTTTAGAAGTTTGGCTAGACATGTCAAATCTTAAATCCTGTTGGGCAAGTTTCCAGGCTGTTATTTAGGAGGAATATCATATACTATATATTATATTGTCAAGCAAGCTACATATTTTGGGTTGATGTGCTTTAAAAGTAAAGATATCTAGGCAGATGCTTAAGGCTCTCTTATGTCTGAAGCTGTTACTGAAGACTTAGCTAAACTCAGCTGTGCGTAATGAGAAATAAAAAGCACAAGCTGAGACAGCTGGTTTAGAGGAACTCCCCACCTGGCTACTTCAAAAAAAAAAAAAAAAGTTAAGCTACTTGGAAAAAATCAACTTTTTTAAACCTGAAAACTCACAAAATTACTATGGAATTATTTCACCCAAAAACAAAAGTCAAAAATAGTCTCCCTATGCAGATAGATAGCAATGGTAGTGCTTTTATTTCCTGACTAGATCCTCATGAACAAAGGTTTTTATATAGTGCAACATATATACAACTGAAAGTACGTCAGCATGGTCCACCAGCATCTGCAATTCACCTTTAATTGCTTAAGGACCAAGAGGTTTGCTCTCAGCACTTATCTGTTTATGGGAAGTCTGGTTTTCCTTGAAATGCCACAGCATAATCAGATATTCCAGATAAGCTCCCAACAAAAGACAATTTTGAGATGCCAATTACTTAAAATGGGGAACAAACAAAAGGAACTCCCTTGAAGCCACTCTCTTGCACTCTTCAACAGGTCACGGAATGCTGTACATCAAGACATGGTCACTATTCATCTGGATGACATCTAAATGTGGTTGGCTCATTTTTCTTAACCACTTTTCACAAACACCTCAATCTGAGGTTGGCAGATAAAATATAAGTGCATAAAGACATGAGTGGAAAAAGTCTTAGGTACAAGTGTACTGAGTCAGTGAAACGAGTCTTGAAATGACCATGCTTGGCTAACCGTCATTTGAGTTTCTTGATATTTGCTTTAATGAAGGAATATAGCTGATGAGTTACAAACTTGAACAGCCCACACAAAAGACACGATTGTGGGTTGAAGTGAAAGTTTACTTTCACTGACTGAACCCGTGTCCCTGTTATCTTCAATATGAAGTTGATGAAACTGAGTCAACTCAAGTTTTCTGACTACAAGACTGCTTTTTTGCATTGGTTCACCTGAGCATGTCTTGGCTAACCTCTGGCTATGCTGCAAAATGGTTACTTTATTTTAAGAAGGGGTGGGTTTGAGGTTTATATAATTCTTATTATACTTGCTGGTGACTGTTTATCTGTCATGGTGGGATGGGCAGTCCTTTATATTGCTATGTTGTATGTATTTTTTTATTTATGGAATGCACACTCACAACACTAAATTCGTGCCAGAGACGTTTAAATCTAAAGACAGATACAGTCTAGTTCCAATAAATAACTAGAGAGCTTTAATCAACCTTCCTACCAACTCCAACACTCTTATCAGAAGATAGCCACTAGAAATAAGATTAAGGATTAGAAAGAGAAAGTGGAAACAGCAGGAATAAGCTCAAAAGGAGGTTCACAAAGAGCTCAGACAAAATTAAATTTGCAAGAGGGAAATTCTGTGGACAGGAGAATGCTTTAGGATATCTGAATTCAAGAAATGCCTAGAATAAAGGTGAATGAAATCCTGGCTCTTATGTCAGCAAAATTTCCCACAATCTTATGATAAGCTTTGGATGTGGTGGCTCATCTAGACTGAAGCAGAGTAAGCATACCTGTCACTGAGACCCCCAGAAATTCTAGGGCATTTCCTTTTTACAACCTCGCCGATGGTGCCAAGCATCTTGAGAAGTGACTAAAGTGTGTGGCCTCTCTGAGGGAATAAGTGGGTTTTCCACCACCATCCAAATCATTAGCATAACAGATTTTCTAGGCCCAGAAACACTACCAGTGTAGTACATGCCCTGTTCCCTCTGATATCTTTCTGAGAACTATGTCCAGCAGTGAGAGAGAGAAGGCATATTCAAATACATACATGAATATTGGACCCCATTAGGCAGACAGCCTTATCTGGGAAGTTTGAAATTGGGAAACTATTGTCAACCTATCTCAGATTTTCTGGTTGTTCTCATGTTGACAATACCAGGGCTATGTCAAGTTGTTTAGGTAACCCTAGCTATGCATTTGTGTACTTTGAAGTGTTTGGGGTTTTTCTGTAAAGTGGAACTTTAAACTTAGAAAACTACAATGAATTGAGAACTGGTTAGTGACAGTGATTGACTTTCCCCAAAAACTTAACACAATTGCTTTTTGGTTTTGTTTTGTTTGCCAAATTACAACAAAATAAAACAGTATAGCAAAGAATTGAAAGTTGGCAAAGAGTGATTATTTAGTGGAAAAATATCAATACCAGGAATAATATGAGAACCCACATTTAAAATTTACATTGACCATCATAATGAAGGGGTAAAGTCAGCCATGACAGAATTAATGACAACATCCAACACTGAGGGAGGGAAAGCATTCAGGAAGACTGGTCCAAACATGTGGCAAGATGGGGTTAAATACAAATAAATGTGGAGAGAGAGTAAAGACAGCACATCTACAAACTGGGTAACATCCACTAGGAAACTAGCAATTCTAAGAAAGACGAAGTGGTGTTAACACAATAAATAATAATGCTTTCCATTTATATAGCATACCTTCCATCCAAGGAAGGCAAAGCGCTTTACAAATACTAATGAATTACACCTCTGCACATTGCATGGTAAAAAAGTATTACTTCCATTTTACAGATAAAGGAACAGAAGAGGAGTTTAAGGGACTTGCTCTGGGTTACATGTCAGTTTGCGGAAAGAACAAGAAATAAAACCAGATGTTTTGATTCCCAGTCACATGCTTTAACAACAAGGCTATTCTATCTGACAGAAGACAGCATTCCATTCGAAGTATGACATACTGGTACTGTGAAGAGTGCCACTGATGTTCATATTTCTTCTTTCATATACATTCATTCCTATGATACATCATTATAGTATGTGAACACCTGTATATAAAAATATTTCTATTTTATATGGCATCTGCTACATTTATGTAGTATGGGAGAGAGAAGCCTCAAGAGGTACATCATCAGCGTCTATAAACAACTACAAGGTAACACCAGAACAGAAGGGAATTATTCTTATTCTCAGAAGGGAGAAACGGCCTAAGTTTAAGGAAAGAAAATGTTTTAATTTAGACATTACAGAAAACGTTTTTCATAACAAGAAGAATCAATACTGGAAAACTACCAGAGGAGGTTTGAGTCATTATCACTGCAGATATTGGGGATCAGGTTACATAAAATAATGATGTAGTGATAATCCTGCAAAACATGGGGGACCCAGACTATTTTGACTTCTGACCCATCTATAAGTTTGATAGTACAAACCTCTCTATTCTGCAAGCAAAAATCATTAGAGAATACAATAAAACAAATCTTACCCTCTGAGCTTTTGCAAGTTCTTCTTTCAATCTCTCATAGCCTTTCTCTCTTACTTCCAGTACAGATGGGCTCCGTAAGTGAGACAGACTGTCTGTACTCAGCCCAAAAATATCTTCATTCCCTTCGGAAACATCCGTTAGCGTAGCACCCTGCAAAAACTCTCTCTCTGCATTATTGCTCTCCTTTCTGGAACTACTGTGTTTGGATGACCCACTCTGGGGTCCAGAGGTAGAACAAGGAACCGTGTCTGTAACATTGATGCTGGAAAGAAATGACATTTCTTTATTTAAATAAGAACACACACTAAGAGGAATAAAACTTTTAGAAATGTCAGTTTTGCTGTTACATGTGCCACTATAAGCATAACTTAACATAGGACGTTAAAGATATTCATAATGTTTTTACTAAAGACATGCTATGTAAACCATTTAAATAAATTAACAAGATTTGCATTTAAATAAATCAGATATGTTAATCATCAATAACCTACTTGATGCCTGATGTTTCCCCACAGTTTAGGTGCCTTGGAGATGAATAAACAGGTTGTGTGGGAAGGTCAAAAACATTTAATGCATTGGGTTGGATAGGTGTAGAGCACACAGCAGAAGGATGTGGGCGGTAGATTACGCTGGGTGAGGTAGTTGGTTCTTGAGTCCCTGGCTCATACACTCCAAGAAGATCTGGTGTAGTGGGAGAAGCGAGGTTCACTTCATGAAAGCCTTCCAATGGGTCACTGGCCATAATAAAAGCCTCATCATATGAAACCCTGAATTAAACAAGCAAATTATTAGAATGATTAGTAAAGAATACATTTATATATTACATTATTAACTTCAAATGCAAGCAACCCATTCTTACTCAAACACTGGACAGCATGGCTGATGAAGCCGGGGGCTTAGGACTAAGCTTTAGGTGCCTGTTTACCAGAGTGATGGGAACTGAATGTATTGTGATGAATGTGTGTTCTGTTTTATACAATGAAGTCAGCTTGCACAAGACTACAGGTGTCTTGTAAAGCTACACAAATGTGCCGAACACATGGGTTGTATGTAGTGGAGTAGGGAACAGAAGTTACAGGAGAAAAATGGAAGTTTTAAGTAAAACCTCTCTTCTACCTTAAGAGACTAACTAATTTAGTCTCTAAGGTGCCACAAGTACTCCTTTTCTTTTTGCGAATACAGACTAACACGGCTGTTACTCTGAAACCTCTCTTCTACCCTAGATCAGTACTCTTTTGATCTCAATAAAATAGACACAGAAAAGAACATAAGAAAGCTCATATTCCAGTGTGTGAAGTATTTCCAATCAGTGTATCTGTAAATAAGTCTCCCAAAGTTCTATGGTTTGTTAAACTACAGGCCTGTTCCTGAAATAGCTCGCTCAAGCGGCAAAAACAGTAAACGGGACTACTCAGACAAATGAGCCCTTAAATTTATATCTTTAGCGTATTATATCAACCCAAAGATATACAAAATAGTAATACTATGAAGTAGTAAAATACTAATAAAACTGCCATGCACTAATCTCTGCATTTTCCCCATATTCACCATAAGGTGAAAATTCACTATTTTGAATTGACCAGGTTCTAACACAATTTCTTTGTTTTCAGCATAAAATCAGGGAGACTATGTGCCCTTTACGACCAGGTAACTCCAAATTTACAGAAATTTCACATGACATCCAAACCCTTTGTAAAAGTCAGGATTCTACATTTCAAAGGGTAGAATTTGGAGACTTGAGGGGCAAATTAAGTACCAAGTACTTACATGACCACCTCTGAAAGTGGTGGCAATGCAAACAGGTTTTTCCATTGTTTAGAAGTATAAATAAATGCAATATAAATATAAAGTATGTCTCTTCATGTAGCTGCATAGTACTATGGGAAAGAATTACAGCATTTAAACAACAGACATGTATGGCATTTTACAGACAAAAATCTGCTCTGAGCTTACAATTTAAAAAGACATAGCACCGCAAATTATGACAAAGGGTGGTGCAAGAGAGGAGGTATGCAGAGATAAGGTTTAAAACAGTCAGAGATCATGTGATATACTTACTATTACATTTGCAGCCCGTTTGTGAATTTTTAAAAATACTTATTACAATGTAGGCACAGTGTCCAGGGTGGAGATCAGCAATTTGCATTTGCAGTAATTTAGTAATTGCATCCCTTTTTTGGTCCATTTAATAAAACAAACTGTTTTCTACTGCCAGTATTGTATTTGACTGGACACATGTACATCGATAATTATTTCCTAATGCGACTAGCTATTTAAATACATTGCCAGGTAAGGTTTCCCAAAAAAAAAAAAAAAAAAAAAAAACCACACCCCAAAACCCTAAAATGTGCCTGCACCTCAACACAATGGCTTCACTGTGCTGTTTCTGTGTTAAGTATGCCCTTGCTACTTCACAGAGATGTTTTGCAGGAAATCCCAGAAAATGCACAGTAAGGACCATGTATGGCTTAAAAGGGACCCTCCTTCCATTCCTGTTTTCTGTAGAAATGTGTTATTTAGAACTACCTACAACAGTAGTATCTCCTCCAGTTGCACAGTGTTTCTTTTGTAAGCAGAGTAAACTCTAAATCTACAGCTTCTCTACTGAACCACAAACATGAGCAGCTTATTTTTAAGTTTCCATGTAAACAATTTCTTTGGCAAGAGAATCTTATTTTTTCTACACCTGTGCTTAACTATCATAAAATATTCCATTAATGTACTTTTGAGGATAAAGCCTGTTAGATTAACAAATGAAAAGATGGATGGGAGCAGGCTGACAAAAGTACAGACCATTTCTTCAAAGTTAAAACTTCAACAATATGTTTTCAGCTTCCCTCTACTGCAATCACTAGAGTGAAAGTGGATTTTTTTTTAAACATTTTAGAAGCTCCAACATAGGGACTAAGGGTATGTCTACACTACGGAATAAGGTCGAATTTATAGAAGTCGGTTTTTTAGAAATCGGTTTTATATATTCAAGTGTGTGTGTCCCCACAGAAAATGGTCTAAGTGCATTAAGTGCATTAACTCGGCGGAGCGCTTCCACAGTACCGAGGCTAGAGTCGACTTCCGGAGTGTTGCACTGTGGATAGCTATCCCACAGTTCCCGCAGTCTCCGCTGCCCATTGGAATTCTGGGTTGAGATCACAATGCCTGATGGGGCTAAAACATTGTCGCGGGTGGTTCTGGGTACATATCATCAGGCCCCCGTTCCCTCCCTCCCTCCGTGAAAGCAAGGGCAGACAATCGTTTTGTGCCTTTTTTCCTGAGTTACCTGTGCAGACGCCATACCACGGCAAGCATGGAGCCCGCTCAGGTAACCGTCACCCTACGTCTCCTGGGTGCTGGCAGACACGGTACGGCATTGCTACACAGTAGCAGCAACCCCTTGCCTTGTGGCAGCAGACGGTACAGTACGACTGGTAGCCGTCATCGTCATGTCCGAGGTGCTCCTGGCCACGTCGGCTGGGAGCGCCTGGGCAGACATGGGCGCAGGGACTAAATTTGGAGTGACTTGACCAGGTCATTCTCTTTAGTCCTGCAGTCAGTCCTATTGAACCGTCTTATGGTGAGCAGGCAGGCGATACGGATTGCTAGCAGTCGTACTGTACCATCTTCTGCCGGGCAGGCAAGAGATGAGGATGGCTAGCAGTCGTATTGTACCATCTTCTGCCGAGCAGCCATGAGATGTGGATGGCATGCAGTCCTTCTGCACCGTCTGCTGCCAGCCAAAGATGTAAAAGATAGATGGAGTGGATCAAAACAAGAAATAGACCAGATTTGTTTTGTAATCATTTGCCTCCTCCCCTGTCTAGAGGACTCATTCCTCTAGGTCACACTGCAGTCACTCACAGAGAAGGTGCAGCGAGGTAAATCTAGCCATGTATCAATCAGAGGCCAGGCTAACCTCCTTGTTCCAATAAGAACAATAACTTAGGTGCACCATTTCTTACTGGAACCCTCCGTGAAGTCCTGCCTGAAATACTCCTTGATGTAAAGACACCCCCTTTGTTGATTTTAGCTTCCTGAAGCCAACCCTGTAAGCCATGTCGTCAGTCGCCCCTCCCTCCGTCAGAGCAAAGGCAGACAATCCTTCCGCGCCCTTTTTCAGTGTGGACGCCATACCAAGGCAAGCATGGAGGCCGCTCAGCTCACTTTGGCAATTAGGAGCACATTAAACACCACACGCGTTATCCAGCAGTATATGCAGCACCAGAACCTGGCAAAGCGATACCGGGCAAGGAGGCGACTTCAGCACGGTCATGTGAGTGATCAAGACATGGACACAGATTTCTCTGAAAGCATGGGTCCTGCCAATGCATGCATCATGGTGCTAATGGGGCAGGTTCATGCTGTGGAACGCCAATTCTGGGCTCAGGAAACAAGCACAGACTGGTGGGACCGCATAGTGTTGCGGGTCTGGGACGATTCCCAGTGGCTGCGAAACTTTCGCATGCGTAAGGGCACTTTCATGGAACTTTGTGACTTGCTTTTCCCTGCCCTGAGGCGCATGAATACCAAGATGAGAGCAGCCCTCACAGTTGAGAAGCGAGTGGCGATAGCCCTGTGGAAGCTTGCAACGCCAGACAGCTACCGGTCAGTTGGGAATCAATTTGGAGTGGGCAAATCTACTGTTGGGGCTGCTGTGATGCAAGTAGCCCACTCAATCAAAGATCTGCTGATATCAAGGGTAGTGACCCTGGGAAATGTGCAGGTCATAGTGGATGGCTTTGCTGCAATGGGATTCCCTAACTGTGGTGGGGCCATAGACGGAACCCATATCCCTATTTTGGCACCGGAGCACCAAGCTGGCGAGTACATAAACCACAAGGGGTACTTTTCAATAGTGTTGCAAGCTCTGGTGGATCACAAGGGACGTTTCACCAACATCAACGTGGGATGGCCGGGAAATGTACATGACGCTCGCATCTTCAGGAACTCTGGTCTGTTTCAAAAGCTGCAGGAAGGGACTTTATTCCCAGACCAGAAAATAACTGTTGGGGATGTTGAAATGCCTACATGTATCCTTGGGGACCCAGCCTACCCCTTAATGCCATGGCTCATGAAGCCGTACACAGGCAGCCTGGACAGTAGTCAGGAGCTGTTCAACTACAGGCTGAGCAAGCGCAGAATGGTGGTAGAATGTGCATTTGGACGTTTAAAGGTGCGCTGGCGCAGTTTACTGACTCGTTTAGACCTCAGCGAAACCAATATTCCCACTGTTATTACCGCTTGCTGTGTGCTCCACAATATCTGTGAGAGTAAGGGGGAGACGTTTATGGCGGCGTGGGAGGTTGAGGCAAATCACCTGGCTGCTGGTTATGCGCAGCCAGACACCAGGGCGGTTAGAAGAGCACAGGAGGGCGCGGTACGCATCAGAGAAGCTTTGAAAACCAGTTCCATGACTGGCCAGGCTACGGTGTGAAAGTTCTGTTTGTTTCTCCTTGATGAAACCCCCCGCCCCTTGGTTCACTCTACTTCCCTGTAAGCTAACCACCATCCCCTCCTCCCTTCAATCACCACTTGCAGAGGCAATAAAGTCATTGTTGCTTCACATTCATGCATTCTTTATTCATTCATCACACAAATAGGGGGATGACTACCAAGGTAGCCCAGGAGGGTTGGTGGAGGAGGGAAGGAAAATGCCACACAGCACTTTACAAGTTTACAACTTTAAAATTTATTGAATGACAGCCTTCTTTTTTTTTGGGCAATCCTCTGTGGTGGAGTGGCTGGTTGGCCGGAGGCCCCCCCACCGAGTTCTTGGGTGTCTGGGTGTGGAGGCTATGGAACTTGGGGAGGAGGGCGGTTGGTTACACAGGGGCTGTAGTGGCAGTCTGTGCTCCAGCTGCCTTTGCTGCAGCTCAACCATACACTGGAGCATACTGGTTTGGTCCTCCAGCAGCCTCAGCATTGAATCCTGCCTCCTCTCATCACGCTGCCGCCACATTTGAGCTTCAGTCCTGTCTTCAGCCCGCCACTTACTCTCTTCAGCCCGCCACTTACTCTCTTCAGCCCGCCACCTCTCCTCCCCGTCATTTTGTGCTTTCCTGCACTCTGACATTATTTGCCTCCACGCATTCATCTGTTCTCTGTCAGTGTGGGAGGACAGCATGAGCTCGGAGAACATTTCATCGCGAGTGCGTTTTTTTTTCTTTCTAAGCTTCACTAGCCTCTGGGAAGGAGAAGATCCTGTGATCATTGAAACACATGCAGCTGGTGGAGAAAAAAAAAGGGACAGCGGTATTTAAAAAGACACATTTTATAAAACGGGGCTACACTCTTTCAGGGTAAACCTTGCTGTTCACATTACATACATAGTACACGTGCTTTCGTTACAAGGTCGCATTTTGCCTCCCCCTACCGCGTGGCTACCCCCTCAACCTTCCCCCCTCCCTGTGGCTAACAGCAGGGAACATTTCTGTTTAGCCACAGGCAAACAGCCCAGCAGGAATGGGCTCCTCTGAGTGTCCCCTGAAGAAAAGCACCTTATTTCAACCAGGTGACCATGAATTATATCTCACTCTCCTGAGGATAACACAGAGAGATAAAGAACGGATGTTGCTTGAACGCCAGCAAACATACACTGCAATGCTTTGTTGTACAATGATTCCCGAGTACGTGTTACTGGCCTGGAGTGGTAAAGTGTCCTACCATGAAGGACGCAATAAGGCTGCCCTCCCTAGAAACCTTTTGCAAAGGCTTTAGGAGTACATCCAGGAGAACCGCGAATGCCAGGGCAAAGTAATCCTTTCACATGCTTGCTTTTAAACCATGTATAGTATTTTAAAAGGTACACTCACCGGAGGTCCCTTCTCCGTCTGCTGGGTCCAGGAGGCAGCCTTGGGTGGGTTCGGGGGGTACTGGCTCCAGGTCCAGGGTGAGAAACAGTTCCTGGCTGTCGGGAAAACCGATTTTTCCGCTTGCTTGCTGTGAGCTATTTACAATCTCATCATCATCATCTTCTTCGTCCCCAAAACCTGCTTCCGTATTGCCTCCATCTCCATTGAAGGAGTCAACCACACGGCTGGGGTAGTGGTGGCTGAACCCCCTAAAATGGCATGCAGCTCATCATAGAAGCGGCATGTTTGGGGCTCTGACCCGGAGCGGCCGTTGGCCTCTCTGGTTTTCTGGTAGGCTTGCCTCAGCTCCTTCAGTTTCACGCGGCACTGCTTCGGGTCCCTGTTATGGCCTCTGTCCTTCATGCCCTGGGAGATTTTCACAAAGGTTTTGGCATTTCGAAAACTGGAACGGAGTTCTGATAGCACGGATTCCTCTCCCCAAACAGCGATCAGATCCCGTACCTCCCGTTCGGTCCATGCTGGAGCTCTTTTGCGATTCTGGGACTCCATCATGGTCACCTGTGCTGATGAGCTCTGCATGGTCACCTGCAGCTTGCCACGCTGGCTAAACAGGAAATGAGATTCAAAAGTTCGCGGTTCTTTTCCTGTCTACCTGGCCAGTGCATCTGAGTTGAGAGTGCTGTCCAGAGCGGTCATAATGGAGCACTCTGGGATAGCTCCCGGAGGCCAATACCGTCGAATTGTGTCCACAGTACCCCAAATTCGAGCCGGCAAGGCCGATTTAAGCGCTAATCCACTTGTCAGGGGTGGAGTAAGGAAATCGATTTTAAGAGCCCTTTAAGTCGAAATAAAGGGCTTCATCGTGTGGACGGGTGCAGGTTTACATCGATTTAATGCTGCTAAATTCGACCTAAAGTCCTAGTGTAGACCAGGGCTAAAAAACTGCCCCTGCAGCTATACAAAGGAACTTACTAGACCAGTTGAAAAATGTCCACAACATACCCAAAGCCACTGCCTCCCACCCTGATAAGTCAATTCAATTTCTCCTACTCATCCCACCACTTCACAGTTCAGTTCCCCCTTTCCTCAATAAGCCAATCTAAACTTTCCACAATCACATTCTCATTCTCTGCCTCCCCACTTCTCCTTTGCATCCCAATTTCTTCAATGAGAAGAAAAAGCAGGGAGGCAAGTCCTCTGCATGACTGAAAGGGAGAACAATTGCCTGAAATGACATGCCTTTTACATGCCCAACTAGCAGACAAGTGGAGAATATGGCCTAGGAAGTAAAATGGGAGCAACAATCCTGCCAGTTCCTCTGTACGTCAATCCCTTTGCTCCGTGACTCCCATTTCATCAAGTATGAAAAACTTTAATGTGAAGGAACTATCATCACACATACCAGCAGACAGGTAAAAACTGCCAGCTCTCCAAGATTTTCTGGACAGGCGATCAGTGCAGCGAGCATATAAAGAGGCTGAAGAGTGAGTGCCAGAAGACCAGGGACAATAACTGCACCTCAGGCAACTCACCAACAACATGCCCATTTTGTGATGTCTTTGACCAGGTCCCGGGCACTGCATTCAGCAGGAAGCCAACCGTGCTTCATAATGACCTGGTCAGCCGGGATGGTACCCCATTGGCCCTTGAATCCAGCCTGGGGAACTGCTGGGAGCCAGCAGCAGGCTCCCAGTCAGGAGCATGAAGTGACTCCAGAGCAGACAGTGGATCAGGACCAATAACAAATTCTCAGTCCCTACTGCCCCGCCCCACTCCACCCCATGAGGAACAGCCGGCTGCCAAACCTGCAGAGAATCTGGTGGAGACAGAAGCCACTCCAGAGCCTGGTAAGTGTATGACTCAAAAGTTTATTATTACACTAATGGGAGAGAAGCAAAAATGGTAAGCCCTGGCTACCAACATTTGGCCACTAGTGGCCGACTGTATCACACCACCTAGGCGTCCCCTCTCCCTCTTCCCTTTCCTCCCACCATGTGGGGTTCAAGACAGTGACTTGGAATTTCAAACATTCATAAACAGCTGTAAAGATTATTTTAACTGTTAAGTCACAGAGGTTTGCTAGGGTCACTCTTGTTTTCTTTTCATTATTTAGAAATTTGCCACTCTGCCATCACGTCTCCTGGGTCTATGCAGACACCTGTAATTAGTGAACTGCGTGTGTGCGTTTGGGAAACAGTATTCTATTTCCAGATCTAGTCCATTTCAGTTAGAGATAATCCATGCAATTCTGCAGGTCACAAAATCATTTCTCCAAAGTATGAGTGTGGTGGCAGTTTTTTCCCAGAACTGTGCTGGGTGCGGGATGGAGTAAAGTTGCAGATTTCAATGCGCTTGTATGCAGCAACAACAGGATAATTCATATTAATTCTCTCATGGATTCTGACCCAATCCTGGCTGCTGATAGCTACAAACTTTTCTTGAAGCAGGAACTCCAGATAGTTAGTCACATTGCAGATAGGGGTGTATTTTTCAGGCCCCCCCATATAGCTGACTAGCCCACTCCACTAAAATGTGCTGTTCAGTTACTATTCATTTGAATACTCCAGCTGCATACACTGCAAGTTTCCCTCCAGCAGCTTGGAATAACATCTCCCACTGCCAGTGGGGCACCACAAGAACAGTTAAGTCTTCCAAAATATGAAAGGCCTGAAATGAGAGAGAAAGCCTTTGGCGGCAAGGGCACTATACACGCCCCTCCTCCCCGCCCCCAACTCCAAATGGTAATTAGTTATGAAATTTTCATGTAACAGAATACAGGTTATAATTCTAAAATTACCATGGTCTCTGCCCTTCTGTAATGGCAATTAACAAGGCTGTGTGCAGAGACAGTGTGAGGACTGAAGCATCCCCTTCACAATATGTGTTGGTTCACTTTAGAACTGTTACATTTTATGTCCTGGAAATTTCACAATAATTCTGTCCTGCTCTACTGAACTACTTTAGACAATGACCCTCTGTTTCTTGTCCTATTTCGGGACCCTCAATCTATACTGCCTGCTGTTCTTCAGGAACTCGAACCCTGACCCCTTGTACCTGCACAGACTGTTCCAAGAGGAAGCATTTCCGTGATGAAATGGTTTACTGTTTTAAGACATGTTTACAAATAAGGCATGTTATGATGCCAAGAAAGTTTGTCGCTGCCATTACATCACATTACACAATCATGATTTGCGATAATAAAAGTGAAAACATGTTCAGGAGCAATTATGCATTAGTAAGCAAATGGTATTCCTCTATTTAGGGTTCACAGCAATTCACATTTCTATGAACTCCACCTGTACAGCTATTGTGCCCACTCCAAGCAAATTCATTGTTCATCATGTCAGTCAGACTTACACTGCATAGCAAACAAGCCCAACCCCCTGCCAAATACCACCCCTCCAAAATAAGAGAGCCAGTTTTGTCCTACTAGCACATTCATACAGGTACTATTCCCCCTCTTCCATAGGGCCATGCAAGTCGATATAGTGAGAATGCAAAGCATTCCTGACTTCTGCTGCCCAGATACAACCAGCTCCCGCAGTGGCAGCTATACTTTCTGGCTGAGGGTACTGATCCAGTATCCCCTCACTATCATATATCCATTCAGGGGGAAATGGCTCTCCTCAAATTTGACAAAGGTTGTGAAGATCGCAGCAAGCCGTAGTGATTCAAACAGCATTGATGACACTGGCATCCAAATGGGTTTGTAAACACCTTCAATGAGATTTCAATCTGCCAAAAGCACATTCAACAATCATTCTACACCTGCTGAGAGTGTAATTAAACCTTTTTTTTTTTTTTTGGCCAAGGCCTCTGAAATCAGGGTATGGTTTCATAAGCCAAGACAAAAGAGGGTACAATGGGTCCCCCAGAATACAGAAGAACACTGGGGACAGTAACGTCGTTTATGTCAATGTAATTTGGTGTGAATAGCATCCTAGCCTGTCCATGAATGTAGATTCCCAAGTGATGAACTCTGGCATCGTAAATTTTTCCTGTACAACCCAAATTGACATTCATAAATCTGCCTCTGTGGTCCATTAATGCCTGCATAACAATGGAGTAGTAACCTTTGAGGCTGAACATGCTCCTTGAGGAGGGCAAACTATGGGCACATGAGTCCCATCAATAGCCCCAGCACAGATCAGAAACCACATTCTCTCAAAACCAGCAATTACTTCCAGAATATCCAATGTCAGCCACCTTGGGGTAAACCACATGCCTGATGGCCTCAGTTTCCTCTGCCACCACTTTACCCACAGTCGATTTTCCAACCCCAAACTGGTTGGCAATGGACCTGTAGCAGTCTGGGGTAGCCAGCTTCCAGATAGTTATAGCAACCTGCTTCTGGACCAGCCAGGGTGACCTCAGATGTGTCTCTTTACACCAGAGGAAGCTGCTCATAAATCTCCAGAAACGTGGCTTTCTTCACGAAAAAGTTCTGGACACACTGCTGGTCATCCCAGCTGCACATAATGATGTGATCCCACCAGTCTGTGCTTGTGGCCCTGCACTAGAAGTGCCAGTCTACATAGGGAGCATCAGCAGCTATGCCAATTATACAGAACAGCATCTGCTAGTGAGAGTACTCCTCCTCCTCCTGCAGCTCCACCAGGAAATCCATCAGGTACCTTCGGTGGGACAAAAAAAAAAAAAAAAACACTGCCGAAACGTCCACCTGCTCCTCCTGGATGCTCTGCCAGTTTTCTGACACAGAAGTGAAAGCACAAGCAAAAGAAGTTCATCAAAAGGTGCCTCCCTCCATGTTGCTGGCTCCAGTAGCTGGGAGTGCACAGACCAAAATGACTGCTTGGCGGGCTGATCAAACTTCCTGTAACAAGCAGGGAGGGGAGTAAAGATTTCCCACCGCGTACTACAGTTTTAGGGCTAGAGTAGCCACATTTCAGGAGTCTGCTTGGCACTCTGGGATATGATTACTTCGAGTCAGGTCTGTGCACTGCAGTCTGGATGCCAGAACCCTAGGTTCAAGCATGGGTTAGAAAAGTCTTAATGTGAAGTTAAGGAACAGTGTACACTCAAACTTGGGGCTTTCTAACATGGGTCACCTGACTCAAGTCCCACTAACTCTGGGCTTACAGTGGAGTGTAGACATACCTTAAGAGGTTGCTTGCGTCAGTCGGGACACAGACAGAAATAAAGCCCAAATCTATTCCACTCAGCCACACTGTCTCAGATTTACAAATAGTTTACCCCATATTCTTTCACCTAACAAGCAAATATAAGTCAAAATATAAGCCAAACTTCTGTGCCTGTCTGTTAACCCTCTTCTTTTCCCCCAATGCTATCCCCACACAAATTTAGAGATCTAGAATATGCACAGTTCAAACAAGGATTTTTCTTACTTTGCACTACACCTTATTTTATTAGATCATCACTAAAACAAGGAAGGACAGTTTAATAAATGTTTTCCAACAGCAAGTCAAATTGTGAATTATCTCAATGGGGAAAAAAGGACAAAACAAGCCAGCATGTTTAACTTATTTATATTTGATATAAACAACATGAATTTGAAGCAGCTCAACTGCTAGCCTGAGTCAAAGCAGCAAGTGTCCAAAAGATTGATGGTTCAATGCGAAACAATAATTAAATCATGCCATATCTTCATTTGGAACCCCAAAAAAGTCATTTTATTTTAAATTATCTAGTACTGACTATGGAGCCTTGCTCAGATCCCTCAGAAGTTTGTCATCACAAGCCCCTGCAGCCAGTCAGAAGAGATCTGCCTGACTAACAGCTTGCCTATAAACCTACAGCCACAACTCTCACTCTTCATTCCATGTATTTCAAAAATTCTAGCTGCAACACTCAGGAGCACCTACAGAACAGCAAAACCCATACACTGTGTTGTTACTATTTAACAGAAAGAAATATAGGAGAGAAGGAAAAAATACCATTTTAATATGATTTTGGTGAGGGAAAGTCAACTCTAGTTAGCATTTTCAAAAACAAACAAGTGTGTATGTTTAAAAGCACTGTACAATTATCGCCACACAGTTCTTCTTTTGCATAAGAAATAACGTCTCAGAGAGAATTTGTTAGAACTTGTTTCTGCCAGAGGGTTTTTTATTCTGCACTAAAACTAGTTTTCAAAATGCCTGAAATTAGCTCTGTATTAGACAGGCATGCTCTTTTCAGTAAGCTAAAGAAGCAAGGCTTGAAACACTATTTAGCATAATCAGTAATATTAATATGCTTTTTATGCTCTATCACAAAGAATTGAAGGGGGAATAACTATCTTCAGTATTCTAATGGGCTAATCAAGAATTTGTCTTTTTCTGTGGACTCTGAATAGTCACAAAGGTGGCCTAATTAAGTACACATACTGTACAATTAAGGTCTTCAAGATTTTGTGATCCCTGGTTAATTGTCCAGAACATAAAGGTTAATAAAATGTCTCAGACCTTATCCACACGAGAAAGTTGAATCAATTTAATTTATATAGATGTTTTAATTAGTTTAAAACTTATATAGGTTTTAGTTAAAATAGTACAAACCCCCCACGTGAACATTCTCATTTTGGTTTAAACCAGGCACTCTCTTCTTTGGTTTAATTGAAGTAATAGTGTCCACACAGGGATTTGCAACGGTTTACTTAAGGCCTTGTCTACACTGGCAAGTTTCTGCGCAGTAAAGCAGCTATCTGCAGTGTAACTCCCAAAATGTACACACTGCCAAGCCACTTAGTTGCAGAACTGCCCAGTTGCAGCGCTGTAAAAAAACCACCCCGATGAGAGGCGTAAAGCTTTCTGCGCTGGGGCTACAGCTCCTCAGTGCCAGAGTAGTCACCCTGGTCGACTACAGCGCCGCAATTGGCCTCCAGAAGGTGTCCCACAATGCCTGTTCTTGCCACTCTGGTCATCGGTTTGAACTCTACTGCCTTGCCCTCCGGTAACCAACCGTGAGCCCCGCCCCTTAAATTCCTTGAGAATCTTGAAAGTCCCCTTCCAGTTTGCTCGGTGATGCATGCAGTAGTCTCAGCGCATCTTTCCAGGTGACCACGCCTGCTCCACGCGCCAGGTGATCCCTCGCTTGGAGCAATGCCGAGCTGCTGGACCTCAACAGCATTTGGGGAGAGGAGGCTGTCCAGTCCCAGCTGCACTCTAGCCGTAGGAATTATGATACCTAGGAACAGATTTCACAATGCATGACAAGAAAGGGGCCATGACCGGGACACACTGCAGTGCAGGGTCAAAGTGAAGGAGCTGCGGAACGTCTACCACAAGGCACAGGAGGCAAACCACCACTCCGGTGCTGCGCCCACGACCTGCCAGTTCTACAAAGAGCTGGACGTGATACTCGGTGGCGACCCCACCTCCACTGCGAAGGCCCCTGTGGATACTTCAGTGGCTTGCGTGCCATTCGAGAGTGGACTGAGCCAGGAGGAGGAAATCTTGGACGAGGATGCAACTCTACCAGTGTAGACATACCCTAAGTCTGTTTAAAAGTGGATATAAGTCAAATTTATGCAATTCACATGCAGACAAGGCCTCTGTTTAATTTTATTTTATTTCTTTACCTCTCAAGGTGTCACTATGGGGCAGAGATAAGATTGTAAAGGTGACCTTAACTGTATTTTAAAACGCTTGGGTTCTAAGTTTAAACTTAGCTCTGAATTTCCTGGCTTTCTAATTACTTCTTTTTTATTACCTACAACAGAACTTAAACTCTCTGTACAAATCCATTTTAAGATTTTTCATGGGAATTTCTTTAGATTTTTTTTAATGGTTAAGAATTATTCAGTAGCAGAAGTCCCAGCACAGTTTGGGTCACTACTTCCTTATCTCCCAACAATCCATCCCACTCCACCCCAAATTACAGTTCCCAACTGCCATTACATTAGCACCCTATGCAATTTGTTAGCTACTGCTACTCCATAATATAACAATGAGATATTTATAGTCCTGCTGCTGGAATTAAGACGGATTGCAGCTATATTTTAAATCCTTACTTAAATACCACATGATGCAACAGATTAGGAAAAAGTCAGACTTTCAAGATCTCTTACTGAGACATTTTATCTCCCAATTGTTTGTAATACAAAAACATCCTGGCTATTAGATATTCTAGAGACAAAGCAATTCAATAAAATTTTGAAGAGGGTACCTTTACGCTCAGTTCTTTTAGAAAAGGTGATGTGATAGAAGTAGCAAAATATTTTCCAGAAATTATTTTGGGAGGGTAGGGTGTGAGGAAAGGCTAGAGAGGAACTGTTTTCCAAATTCAAAATTCTTCATTTTTACTTTGAGAATGATTGTGTAACAGTGCCCAATGAATGGGTCACTCAGAAGCTTTTAGAAAAAAAATACACTATTCTGAGGACTAGTGAAAAAATGTACTTTCAATTTTGGGGCAGCAATGATATTTCTTCTCCTATAAGTATCACACAGTACATGTATAATCATATTCATTTAATGTATTTTTCTCTGTTGTGCATCTGAACACTTAATATTTCACATTCTTTAGAAGAAATTGTCTGGGTGTTTTTTACCCTTCAAAACAAGATTTTGTTTAAAATACTAGATTTCACAAAGCTTATTAATGGAATTATTTTAATAAAAACAAGATGTGAAAAGGACAACTTGAAAAATCCTTTTTGAATCTGGAAAAGTTGAAATACTATAGTTACAGGTAACATTCAAGATTCTAGGGCTGTCAGACACCTATATGCTTATGAAGCTTTTCTGAAACCTAAAATATATATTTTGTCACATAAATTAAAGTTTGGTAGTTATTGTATCTTTTGTTAGAGTGGAAGCCAGTACTTTGCTGGATATAATCAACTGAAATTTTATGACAAATTGATTTTTCTGTTTTTTTAGTTAACATATAGCTGCCCAAGATTTAAGAAACTCTCTCTAAACTGACTCAATTTTTACTGTGAACACTCATCTATTTTAAGTAATATGACCGATCTGCAATATATTTCTCCTCTCAACTTTACACTACTTTCTAGATTTTAGACCTGATGCCACTGCTACTGAAGTCAGTGGAATTTTTGCTTCAAAAAGAGCAGCCCCTTCAACTTTGTCTTAACAGCAGAAATGTTGTAACCAACAACAAAACCAAAGTGCATGACTGCAATGTTTAGATATTTTGTTTCCAGAGACATTTTAATGAAAGATTTCCTCTCTTCTTGTTCCTTTTTCTTATTTTTATGGAAAACAAGGTTAACATATGAACTACAGAAGTATGACTCAATTATTCAGTTACGGTTTTACTGAAATTGTGATAGAGTTAGTTTTAAATATATTTTTTAATGTTATGGTAGCATGCAATTTGAAATCAAAATAAAAAAATATAAAAGCTAAAAAGAAAAGTTGCTTCTTTGACAGACGTGATAAGCATTAAGACAACTATAAAAGTAGTTCACTGGACTTTTAAAATGACTGAAACTGAATTTTAAATAAAATGAATACAGGCTGCAAAACTACCAATTACCTTTCTTCTGCATGGACGCAAAATAGACGATTTTATTGAAAAGGACAATTCTAACTGTTCTACTGCGAATGTTTCCCCTTTTAGGCTGTGTCTACACTACCACTTTCAGCACTAAAACTTTAGTCGTTCAGGGGTGAGAAAATACACATCCGTGAGCAACAAAAGTTTTAGCGCTGAAAAGCGCCGGTACAGACAATGCTTTATTGCCAGGAGCTGCGCTTCTGGCAATAAAGCTACCACCGCTCGTTCAGGGTGGGTTTTTTTTAACCCCCGGTCATAAAGCGAGCCTACACTGCCCACATCACAGCACTGCCGCTGTCATGCTGTAACATGGGCAGTGTAGACATACCCTTTAATATATTGTAACAAGATTTTAAGAATGCTGGGTATTATGGTGTCAGCTACAAGGTGTGCGCACATTATTTATTAAAAGCATAACGACAATGGTAAATTATTTAGTCTACTTTGCTCACAAGGTAACATTAACCTAGTGCAATGGAAGCGTAACCTTGCTAAATGAGACAAAAACATGAAAGGCATGATGTGGCCACACTCAGAACACCTACACTTTAGTATGTGTCATGTAATAAAATACAACAAAGTATTAACAGGATATTAATGCTTAATCAGGCTTCAGTTTCTTCCCCATATTCCCCATCTCTCACTTTGTCAAGGAATATGGATACAACTGAGCAGATGACATCTGTCAATACAAACTTCTAAAAAAAAAACCAACAAAGTTTACTTCTGCTTCTAAAAAGAGGCTGATTATTAATTTCTCAGTTACTGCAAATTCTAGAGCTGGTTTAGCCATTTAGGCCATTATCCTTAAGACTGTGTAAAGAGACACATTCATGTGACTGGAGTAAACAAATAATACAAAGCAAAGGTAAGTGAACAAAAATGTGCCAACTGCGAACTAAACAAAATGACAACGCTTTGAAACTGGGAAAAATATTATTGCAGTTGTGTATTTTAGGTCTACAGAATTGTTCAGGATTTTGCCCCTTGGAGGATGCTTGTTTGTCAACGAATATCTGTCATAATTCTTATGAAACTAGTACAGTATCAGAAAAGTGTTTAGAATATTTACTGTCATATTTGATTGCAAGTGGTCAGCTATACAAAAGTTACAAGCAAAATCTGTGCCTTGTTGTTCTTGCTCCAACTTAATTGCATTACGAAATTGAGGTTAACTGAAATCCTCACTACTTAATAGTGCTGGGATTTTACAGTGACATGGTATTAACCTCTATATCACATGCAACTATTCTCTTCTGCAAACAAAAACACTTTGTAAACAACTCCACAACCTTTATCACAACACAAAATGAAAATATCAAGAAAGCAGATATGCACTTTTTTAAATACTTCAAGATTGTCACTTTAAGCCGGGAGCTGCTTCAGACCAGAATTTCAAGGACAAAGTTTCACTATCAAATTGAACAGTAACAAGCCTGATTTTCACTTTTTATAACAGCGTCTCTCTTTCTATCTTGGCTTTAATGCCAGATGTAGTCGAGGAAATTAATGCTTGAGAACATTTTCAGCAGAACTACTACTATATGCATATCTCATCAACCTTTAAAACAACAAAAATTAAGCCTCTAATTTCACTCATTTTTCCCCAATGTCTTGATTTTGTTGTTCTGCTGGAATGTGAAACAACATGCAGGAATTTAAAGGACTTAAAACGACTTAAAAACCATTGACTTAAAAAACTGGCTGGTTGGTTTCATGCTAATTGTAGCATGATTACTTTAATATTAGAGAAAAACATTCATTTTTTCTGGTTATTTACTTTGTGCATTTGACAGTTCTTTCTGCAGTCAGACTGAGTTTTCCCTGTTTGTTTGATCTTTTATACAACAGGTGTGTAAGACAGTTTCGGGGGTGGTACCTGAAACTTTTTTTTTTTTTAAACTGGATTTCCAGTTGACAATATCTCTTTACTCATCAACTAAGTTGTCAGCAAAGTCCCAGAGGACACCAAAGAGGGATGCAAAGAGGCAAATAATATGTTTATTTAGAGAATAGCTATCCCTCCCCACCCCAAACACATACACACACACACACAAAACAATTTCATTGCAAGACCTGACCTATCGGCTATATCATGCAACCAGTATTAAGGCAGACTTTCCCACAGATTTCCAGTAGGAAATTCTGCTGAATAACTGATGGCACAATAAAGGCATAAATGAAACATTCCCACTGAGGGGGGTGAAAAGGTATTTGTATGAACTGCGGATTTCTGTATAGAAGCAGTCAATGTTCATGGGCAGAAAGAGGCCTCTGTTGTTGCTGGTATCATGTGAGTGCTGAGTCTGCAAGGGGTTGCTTAAAGAAGAGGAAACAGAAAGGGTCTGTTTGGGTCATAGGGAGAGAATAAGATATAGGAGCCTAAGTGGGGTCTCAGAAAGGAGGCTTGGGTTCAACACACATACGCTGCTGGGGGAGAAGTCATGGGTACTGTCAGGAGGAAGAAAGGGCACTCAGTACAGCCCCTTAGTGCTCTCTACATGCAGGGGCTCTGTATAGGTGCAGAGGCTGAGTTGCCTCTGAGTTGGGTATCTTGGGGGATGGTGGGTGAGGAGTATCTGGAGGATGCAGGGGGTCAGGGCGCCTGGAGGGGGGACTGTGCGAACAAGAGTGGGTGTCTGGGGCTGCAGAAGGTGGGTGCTCGGGGGAGGGTTGTGCGGGCGAGGGCGGATGCCTGGGGGGTGCGGGAGGTGGGAGTTGGGGGGGCTTTGTGGGTGATGGGAGGTGTCTGGAGGGTGCGGGAGGTGGGGGCTGGGGGGAGCTGTGCGGGCGAGGGCGGGTGTCTGGGGGTGCGGGAGGTGGGGGCTGGGGGTAGCTGTGCGGGCGAGGGCGGGTGTCTGGGGGAGCTGTGCAGGCGAGGGCGGGTGTCTGGGGGAGCTGTGCAGGCGAGGGCGGGTGTCTGGGGGTGCGGGAGGTGGGGGCTGGGGGGAGCTGTGCGAGCGAGGGCGGGTGTCTGGGGGTGCGGGAGGTGGAGGCTGGGGGGAGCTGTGCGGGCGAGGGCAGGTGTCTGGGGGGTGCAGGAGGTGGAGGCTGGGGGGGGCTGTGCGAGCGAGGGCGGGTGTCTGGGGGTGCGGGAGGTGGAGGCTGGGGGGAGCTGTGCGGGCGAGGGCGGGTGTCTGGGGGGGTGCAGGAGGTGGGGGTTGGGGGGGGCTGTGCGGGCGAGGGCGGGTGTCTGGGAGTGCGGGAGGTGGAGGCTGGGGGGAGCTGTGCGGGCGAGGGCGGGTGTCTGGGGGTGCGGGAGGTGGGAGTTGGGGGGGCTTTGCGGGCGATGGGAGGTGTCTGGAGGGTGCGGGAGATGGAGACTGGGGGGAGCTGTGCGGGCGAGGGCGGGTGTCTGGGGGTGCGGGAGGTGGAGGCTGGGGGGGGCTGTGCGGGCGAGGGCGGGTGTCTGGGGGTGCGGGAGGTGGGGGGGGCTGTGCGGGCGAGGGCGGGTGTCTGGGGGTGCGGGAGGTGGGGGCTGGGGGGAGCTGTGCGGGCGAGGGCGGGTGTCTGGGGGTGCGGGAGGTGGGGGCTGGGGGGAGCTGTGCGGGCGAGGGCGGGTGTCTGGGGGTGCGGGAGGTGGAGGCTGGGGGGGCTGTGCGAGCGAGGGCGGGTGTCTGGGGGTGCGGGAGGTGGAGGCTGGGGGGAGCTGTGCGGGCGAGGGCAGGTGTCTGGGGGGTGCAGGAGGTGGAGGCTGGGGGGGGCTGTGCGAGCGAGGGCGGGTGTCTGGGGGTGCGGGAGGTGGAGGCTGGGGGGAGCTGTGCGGGCGAGGGCGGGTGTCTGGGGGGTGCAGGAGGTGGGGGCTGGGGGGGCTGTGCGGGCGAGGGCGGGTGTCTGGGAGTGCGGGAGGTGGAGGCTGGGGGGGGCTGTGCGGGCGAGGGCGGGTGTCTGGGGGGTGCGGGAGATGGAGACTGGGGGGAGCTGTGCGGGCGAGGGCGGGTGTCTGGGGGTGCGGGTGGGGGGGGCTGTGCGGGCGAGGGCGGGTGTCTGGGGGTGCGGGAGGTGGAGGCTGGGGGGAGCTGTGCGGGCGAGGGCAGGTGTCTGGGGGGTGCAGGAGGTGGAGACTGGGGGGAGCTGTGCGGGCGAGGGCGGGTGTCTGGGGGTGCGGGAGGTGGGGGCTGGGGGGAGCTGTGCGGGCGAGGGCGGGTGTCTGGGGGTGCGGGAGGTGGGGGCTGGGGGGGCTGTGCGGGCGAGGGCGGGTGTCTGGGGGTGCGGGAGGTGGGGGCTGGGGGGGCTGTGCGGGCGAGGGCGGGTGTCTGTGGGTGCGGGAGGTGGGGGGAGCTGTGCGGGCGAGGGCGGGTGTCTGGGGGTGCGGGAGGTGGGGGCTGGGGGGGGCTGTGCGGGCGAGGGCGGGTGTCTGGGGGTGCGGGAGGTGGAGGCTGGGGGGAGCTGTGCGGGCGAGGGCGGGTGTCTGGGGGTGCGGGAGGTGGGGGCTGGGGGGGCTGTGCGGGCGAGGGCGGGTGTCTGGGGGTGCGGGAGGTGGGGGCTGGGGGGGGCTGTGCGGGCGAGGTCGGGTGTCTGGGGGTGCGGGAGGTCGGGGCTGGGGGGGGCTGTGCGGGCGAGGGCGGGTGTCTGGGGGTGCGGGAGCTGGGGGGGCTGTGCGGGCGAGGGCGGGTGTCTGGGGGTGCGGGAGGTGGGGGCTGGGGGGGGCTGTGCGGGCGAGGGCGGGTGTCTGGGGGTGCGGGAGATGGGGGCTGGGGGGGGCTGTGCGGGCGAGGGCGGGTGTCTGGGGGTGCGGGAGGTGGGGGCTGGGGGGGCTGTGCGGGCGAGGGCGGGTGTCTGGGGGTGCGGGAGGTGGAGGCTGGGGGAGCTGTACGGGCGAGGGCGGGTGTCTGGGGGTGCGGGAGGTGGGGGCTGGGGGGGGCTGTGCGGGCGAGGGCGGGTGTCTGGGGGGTGCGGGAGGTGGGGGCTGGGGGGGGCTGTGCGGGCGAGGGCGGGTGTCTGGGGGTGCGGGAGGTGGGGGCTGGGGGGGGCTGTGCGGGCGAGGGCGGGTGTCTGGGGGTGCGGGAGGTGGGGGCTGGGGGGGGCTGTGCGGGCGAGGTCGGGTGTCTGGGGGTGCGGGAGGTGGGGGCTGGGGGGGGCTGTGCGGGCGAGGGCGGGTGTCTGGGGGTGCGGGAGGTGGGGGCTGGGGGGGGCTGTGCGGGCGAGGTCGGGTGTCTGGGGGTGCGGGAGGTGGGGGCTGGGGGGGGCTGTGCGGGCGAGGGCGGGTGTCTGGGGGTGCGGGAGCTGGGGGGGCTGTGCGGGCGAGGGCGGGTGTCTGGGGGTGCGGGAGGTGGGGGCTGGGGGGGGCTGTGCGGGCGAGGGCGGGTGTCTGGGGGTGCGGGAGGTGGGGGCTGGGGGGGCTGTGCGGGCGAGGGCGGGTGTCTGGGGGTGCGGGAGGTGGAGGCTGGGGGAGCTGTACGGGCGAGGGCGGGTGTCTGGGGGTGCGGGAGGTGGGGGCTGGGGGGGGCTGTGCGGGCGAGGGCGGGTGTCTGGGGGGTGCGGGAGGTGGGGGCTGGGGGGGGCTGTGCGGGCGAGGGCGGGTGTCTGGGGGTGCGGGAGGTGGGGGCTGGGGGGGGCTGTGCGGGCGAGGGCGGGTGTCTGGGGGTGCGGGAGGTGGGGGCTGGGGGGGCTGTGCGGGCGAGGTCGGGTGTCTGGGGGTGCGGGAGGTGGGGGCTGGGGGGTGCTGTGCGGGCGAGGGCGGGTGTCTGGGGGTGCGGGAGCTGGGGGGGCTGTGCGGGCGAGGGCGGGTGTCTGGGGGTGCGGGAGGTCGGGGCTGGGGGGGGCTGTGCGGGCGAGGGCGGGTGTCTGGGGGTGCGGGAGGTGGGGGCTGGGGGGGGCTGTGCGGGCGAGGGCGGGTGTCTGGGGGTGCGGGAGGTGGGGGCTGGGGGGGCTGTGCGGGCGAGGGCGGGTGTCTGGGGGTGCGGGAGGTGGAGGCTGGGGGGGCTGTGCGGGCGAGGGCGGGTGTCTGGGGGTGCGGGAGGTGGAGGCTGGGGGAGCTGTACGGGCGAGGGCGGGTGTCTGGGGGTGCGGGAGGTGGAGGCTGGGGGGCTGTGCGGGCGAGGGCGGGTGTCTGGGAGTGCGGGAGGTGGAGGCTGGGGGGAGCTGTGCGGGCGAGGGCGGGTGTCTGGGGGTGCGGGAGGTGGAGGCTGGGGGGGGCTGTGCGGGCGAGGGCGGGTGTCTGGGGGTGCGGGAGGTGGAGGCTGGGGGGCTGTGCGGGCGAGGGCGGGTGTCTGGGGGTGCGGGAGGTGGGGGCTGGGGGGAGCTGTGCGGGCGAGGGCGGGTGTCTGGGGGTGCGGGAGGTGGAGGCTGGGGGGAGCTGTGCGGGCGAGGGCGGGTGTCTGGGAGTGCGGGAGGTGGGGGCTGGGGGGGGCTGTGCGGGCGATGGGAGGTGTCTGGGGGTGCGGGAGGTGGAGGCTGGGGGGGGGCTGTGCGGGCGAGGGCGGGTGTCTGGGGGTGCGGGAGGTGGAGGCTGGGGGAGCTGTGCGGGCGAGGGCGGGTGTCTGGGGGTGCGGGAGGTGGAGGCTGGGGGAGCTGTACGGGCGAGGGCGGGTGTCTGGGGGTGCGGGAGGTGGAGGCTGGGGGGCTGTGCGGGCGAGGGCGGGTGTCTGGGAGTGCGGGAGGTGGAGCCTGGGGGGAGCTGTGCGGGCGAGGGCGGGTGTCTGGGGGTGCGGGAGGTGGAGGCTGGGGGGGGCTGTGCGGGCGAGGGCGGGTGTCTGGGGGTGCGGGAGGTGGAGGCTGGGGGGCTGTGCGGGCGAGGGCGGGTGTCTGGGGGTGCGGGAGGTGGAGGCTGGGGGGAGCTGTGCGGGCGAGGGCGGGTGTCTGGGAGTGCGGGAGGTGGAGGCTGGGGGGGGCTGTGCGGGCGAGGGCGGGTGTCTGGGGGTGCGGGAGGTGGGGGCTGGGGGGGGCTGTGCGGGCGAGGGCGGGTGTCTGGGGGTGCGGGAGGTGGGGGCTGGGGGGGGCTGTGCGGGCGAGGGCGGGTGTCTGGGGGGGTGCAGGAGGTGGGGGCTGGGGGGGGCTGTGCAGGCGAGGGCGGGTGTCTGGGAGTGCGGGAGGTGGAGGCTGGGGGGAGCTGTGCGGGCGAGGGCGGGTGTCTGGGAGTGCGGGAGGTGGAGGCTGGGGGGGGCTGTGCGGGCGAGGGCGGGTGTCTGGGGGTGCGGGAGGTGGAGGCTGGGGGAGCTGTACGGGCGAGGGCGGGTGTCTGGGGGTGCGGGAGGTGGGGGCTGGGGGGGGCTGTGCGGGCGAGGGCGGGTGTCTGGGGGGTGCGGGAGGGGGGAGCCGGGGAGGCTGTGCGGGAGGCAGGGGTTGCATGGCGGACGCTGGGTGCCCGGGGGGGGGGTCTGTGCGGGACAAATGGGGAGGGGCTGTGGGTGGCTGCGGGGAAGGGAGACGGTTTCCTCTGAGCCCGCCCACAGGGACCAGCCACCCCCGCCTCTTACCTGCCGAGCCCCGCCAGGCCGTTCGCAGGCGCCGCGAGAGGCTCCTCAGCGCCGCAGCTTCCCCACAGCGAGCAGCTGGCGCGGGGCGGGGCTCCGCCGAGCCCGCGTGGAGGGCGCATGCGCGCAGAGTCCCCGTTTCCCTCTGCTCCTCCCCCTCCCACACACGCCCCCCTGGGGCTGGTCCGGGAGGGTCGGTCCGGCTGCGCGGGGCGGTGATCAGCCCACAGCACCGTAGTAGCGCCGCCCCTCCCCCGCCCCCGGTGACGTTGTGGCAGGATGGTGCCCCAGGGTCTGGCTGTTCTGCCAGGCAGGGCCAGGGCGAGTGGGGCTGAGTCACCCGAACCGTGTTAGGGAACCTGGGGTGGAGCCTCTACACTGATCTTTAACCCTACGTTGAGCATTTTCTGCCTGGGGCTCCGGCAGAGCTATGCACACGCTGCGGGATATTTATTAATTCCTCTGCCACTTTGACTTTGCCCCGCCGCACACACACACACACACACGACTACAAAGATTCTGGCACCCAAAGGGCCGTTGTCGTCTGTCCCTCCCCCTTTAAATCTGGCTCAGAGGGAGCGCGCACACGCTGTGACTTGGCACCTGGGTCCCATTCTGCACTGAGCCACATGCTGGCAGCTGGGCCCTCCCGTGTCACTACCAAAACTGCTCCTCTCGGTGCCTAGGACCTGAGGGCTTCGCGCTGGTCAGCAAGGTGGGGGGGGGCGCAGGGGCTCTGGGAGGTTGGGGCTGGTAGAAGCGGGTAGGGGCTCTGGTCGGGTAGGACAGGGTGGGAAGGCTGGGGCTCTGGGAGAGGCAGGGGATCTGGTAGGATAGGACTGGAGATGGTGGCTGGGGCTTCAGGAGAATTGGGGAGAGGGGGCTTGGTCCTTCCACTCTTGCAGTCCTTCCAGCACCCATGCCTGCCGTCCACATGGCAGCATTCAGACCTGAATCAGACCAGCCATACCCCAGACTCCCTAGAGCATGGGTGGGCAAACTTTTTGGCCCGAGGGCCACACCTGGGTATGGAAATTGTATGGCGGTCCATGAATGCTCACAAAATTGGGGTTGGGGTGCAGGAAGGAGTGAGGACTCTGGCTGGGGGTGCAGGCTCCAGAGTGGGCCAGAAATGAGGAGTTCAGGGTGTGGGAGGGGGCTCTGGACTGGAGGTGCGGGCTCTGGGGTGGGGCTGGGGGGATGAGGGGTTTGGGGTATAGGAGAATGCTCCAGGCTGGGACCGAGTGGGTCAGAGGGCTGGGGCAAGGGGTTGGGGCATCAGGGTGGGGTGCAGGCTCAGGGGTGGGGCTGGGGATGAGGGGTTTGGGGTGAAGGAGGGTGCTCTGGGATGGGATCAAAGGGTTCAGGCTCTGGACGGCACTTACCTCAAGCAGCTCCTGGAAGCAGCAGCATGTCCACCCTCCGGCTCCCAGGTGGCTCTGCGCGGTGTGTGCTGCCCCGTCCACAGACACCACCCTTGCAGCTCCCATCGGCCGCAGTTCCCGGCCAATGGAAGCTGGGGGGGGGAGCAGTGCTTGGAGCAGGGGCAGCATTCAGAGCCCCCTAGCTGCCCCTACGCATAGAAGCCGGATGGGGGACATGCCACTGCTTCCAGGAACCACGTGGAGCCATGGCACGCATATGCGGAGCAGCCCCCAACCCCAGCTGGAGCAGGGCAAGCCCTGGACCCTGTTCTGCAGCAGGACCTCAAGGGCTAGATAAAATCGGCTGCCGGGCCACACGTGGCCCGCAGGCCATAGTTTGTCCACCCCTGCCCTAGAGCCCTCCTGAAATGTGGCTGCTCTAGCCCTTTGACTGTGGTGAACTGTGGGAGAACTTGACGGTCCACCTTGCATGTGACAGGAAGTTTGAACAGCTGCCAATACATCCTGCTGCTCAGTCATTTTGGTCTGTGTGCTCCAAGCCACCAGAGCCAGCAACATGGAGGAGGCGCCTTTTGAAGAACTTCTCTTGCTTGTGCTTTCACTCCTGTCAGGAAAAAGGCATGAGGTGCATTGGTGGACATTTTGGGGCATTTTCTGACCCATTGAAGGCACCTGACAGAGCTTACGATGCAGCAGGAAGAGGAGACCCCTCCTGACATGGCAGACTTGCATTCCCTGATGCTGCTTATGATATTTGTCATAGCCACTGATGCCCCCTACATAGAGTGGTGTGGGCCCACAAGCACAGGCTGGTGGGATCACATCATCATGTGGACTTGGGATGACCAGAACTTTCTCATGAAGAAAGCCACATTTCTGAGCTTTGTAGGTAGATTGCCTCCACTCTCCAGTGTAAAGACACCTGCAGGAGGCCTCCCTTGCTGGTCCAGAAGTTTGTTGCTATAACTGTCTGGAAGCTGGCTATCTCAGACTGTGCAGATCTGATGTCAACCAGTTTGGGGTTCAGAAGTCAACTGTGGGAAAAGAAGTGGCAAAGGTTTCTGAGACAATCAAGAGTGTGGTTTTATCCCAAGTGGCTGGCATAAAATTTATTCCTGAAATAAATGTTGGCTTTGAGAAAATAGGGTTTTCAAACTGTGCTGGGGCCATTGATGGGACTCATGTACCCATAGTTTGCCCTCCTCAAGGAGTACATAAACCACAAAGGTTACTACTTGTTATGCAGGCCTTCATGGACCACAGAAGTTGATTTCTGAACATCAACATGGGCTTCACTAGGAAAGATCATGATGCCAGGGTTTTTCTCTGATCATGAATAGACTGGGACACTATTCCCACCAAATGACATTGCCATAAATGGAGTTATTGTCCCCACTGTTATTCTGGGGGCCCCCACATACCAACTTTTGCCTTACTTATGAAACTGTACCTTCATCTAAGAGGCCCTGGTAAAAGACAGTTTAATTACACTCTCAGCGGTTGTTGAATGGTTGTTGAATTTGCTTTTGTCAGCTTGAAATTCCACTGGAGATGTTTACAGACCCATTTGGATGCCAGGGTCATCAATGCTGTCTGCACTATTGCGGGTTGGTGTGCTCTTCACAATCTTTGTGAAGTCAGAAGTGAGCCATTTCCCCCTGAATGGACATAAACAGCAAGAGGCCACTGAATCGGTTCCCTCAGCCAGAAAGTGCACCTGCCACAGCTAGAGCTGGGGAAAGAAGTCAGGGATGCTTTGTGCTCCCACAGTATGGACTTGCATGGCTTGATGGAAGAGGGGGAATGGTACTTTACGAATGTGCTTGTGGGGGGAGGGGCTCACTGTTCGTGGGAGTTTCAGTGCTTCGGGAGGGGTGGTGAGTTTAGTGCCATGCAATATACTTATGAATGACATGACCAATTATCAAAGGAGGATGGTGGTCTTTCACAGTAGGGATTCACTTACGGAAGTGACTGAAGTATGAATTGCTATAGATTACAGTATTGAGGGATAATCTTTGCATACTAATTCCTAGTTGTCCCTGATCATATGTTTACCATTATTATTTTGAATACACTGTATGATATGAAGCAGTGATAGCAAAACCCCTGCCCTAGGTGTCTCCTGGCCACCATTCTCCTTTCCCTTCTTTCCCTGATTGCCACTCCCTTGGCACTGTGGGAGGAGTGGAGGCATCCACAGAGAAGGGAGTCAATATGGAGAGCTGCATGGGGCAAGGTTGCCCTTCCCAGCTACTCAGGGGGTTGCCAGGGGCCACCCACCCATGGAGTCTTCCAAGCTGCTTCTGGACTACAGCACAGGGTAGTGTGCAGGGACTCGGGCTGTGGTGTGGGTGAAGCAGCAGGAGCCACTACTCTTGGAGTCATTACTGATATGAGCTGCTCAGACAGTTCTTTCTGCTGAGCTCTATCCTCCTCCCGTAGCCAATGTTCCAGGAACTGTGAAACAAGTGCTTGCTCCTGTGCTGAAACTCTGTCCTCAAGCTTTACAAACAGCCCGAGCCTTTCCTCTCGCCTCTCGCGCCATGCCTTTCTGAGCCTCAAGTCCCTCTGACTTTGGAACTAGACCTGCTTGTTTACCCTCCCCAGAACTTCAACCGTAAGTCCATCAAGGAAATGCTGCTTCTTGTAATGATCCATGGAGGTACCTTGGCCCAGACTTGTGCTGCAGAGTGGGCAAGCTGTGGAGGTACTGGAGCCAGTAGAGGTCAAGGGACCTCAACAGGACAAGATACAGAGGGTTATAGTTTCAAATAGCTCAGTGCAGGAGCACAGAAAAAAATCCCTGTGGAATTTCAAGGACATAAAACGATACTTTTAAGAAACTCAACTTCAGTATATTGTGAGAGGGATGGTTCAGAACACAGAAGCCCCCTGGATGCAGCCTGCTCAATCACAGTGAAAGAAGCAACAGTAAGTTAAAAATGAAAAGCTGGGTTTTTTTTATTTTAGAAAATTGCAGAATTCTTCGGTTTGGAATGGGGCAATGGGGGTTGACATCTGTCAGGCTACAAAAGCTGCTTCTATCATTTCAGGCCTTCCACATTTTGGAGGCCATAGCAGTTCTTGTGGTGCCTGACTGGCAAAGAGAGATGTTCTTCCAAGCTGCTGATGGGAAACTTGCAGTTTATGCAACCAAAGTATTCAAACATATAGTGACTGATCAGCACATCTATGAGTGGAGAGGACTGGTCAGTGACCGAGGTGGTAGCCCTGGAAAATTCACCCTTTCCTGAAAAATAACTACCTATCTGAAGTTCTTGTTTCTGGCAGCTATTAGCACCCAGAATTGGGTCAGATTTCATGAGAGAATCAAGAGGATGCTGCATTAACTTCCACATGGCTTACCTTGTTATGGCTGCATGCAAACATGCAGAACTCCACAGCCTTTCCTCTTGCCCCCTGGCACATTTCTGGACAAGATTTCAAATCCCAGTCATATTTAACACAAATGATTTTGTCACCCATGGACTGCATGGACTACCTCTATCTGAAGTGGACTAGGTTTGTAAATGGAACACATTTCTACTTCCCTGTATGGTTCACTGTTTCTAGGCAGCTCGACAGACCGTTTAGTGGTTACAGAGCAACATACTTACAGGCATGGCAATGCAAGGTTATTATTTTTAAGAAACAGGAATGGCCCTACCTAAACTCTGTGCCTTTCTAGTAAAAATACACTTTCGAAGTGTTCTTTACTGTTTGCATTTCCCAATCACCATTTTGAACTTCATGTGCAGTGGGGGATGGAGAGGGAGGTACCAAGGTCCTGACACACAAACTGCCATTAGCAGATACATGCTGCTAAGCTGGGGTTTCTCATAAATTTTGCATGGGTTCACAGAGCAGAAATTTCTCCTATTACTGAAGTAATAAACGTTAAAATGGAGCCAGAAACTTACTGGGCTCAGGGGCAGCTTTTGTCCCTTCTGTGTCTGCTGCAGGCTTCACAGCAGGCTGTTCCTTAGGGGGAAGTGTGTGTGTGGGGGGGGAGATCAAATAGCTCCTCTGAGCATGGACCCAGAATGTGCTGCTGCTTCTACTCCTGCTCCAAAGCCTACTCCGGGACTTGTTTCAGCAACGGAGTGACTTCATTGTGACCTGAAGGTCAGACTAGACGATCATAATGGTCCCTTCTGACCTTAATATCTATGTATCATTCGATGCCTGCTGCTGGCTCCCATCATTCCCCAAGCAAGGCCCCATCCCAGGTGACCAGGTCGTCCTACACCACTCTTGGCTTCAGGCTGGGAGCAGTACCCAGCACCCGGTCAAACGCCTCATAAAACCAGCATAATGTTGGCGAGTTGCCCAGTGTGCAGCTGTGGTCCCTGTTTTTTCTGCACTCACTCCTGAGCTGCTTAATTCACTCCCTGCGCTGGTCACCAGTCCAGTAAATCTGCAACGCTGACAACTTCTTAACTATCTGCTGGAATGCGTGGTCATTACTGGTGTTCTTACTAAAGTCCACAGTTTTGCTGGCCTCATGCCAGACATTTACCAAAATCTGGCTGTGCTCTTATGACCATGAAGCAGTGCACTTTGCAAGAGGCTTCTTCTGTTCAGTCTCCATTGCAAACACCGAAGGTTCTCGGATGGTGTATTTGCAACTTAGTGGTCAGAAGTCAATGGAAAGGTTCACGCTGACTCACCGAGCTGCTGCTGTATGCCCAGAACAGGTTGCTTCTGTTTTCACTGCAGTCAACTGGAGATTGTTGGGATACAGAGGACAAAGAAAGTTGGCTCACAGGATTGTAGAATACTTTGGTGGACTCTCAGGACCCGAGTCAGAGTGGGGCGGGCTGTGTCTACACTGCAAAACAATGAAGCTTGAACTCTGGATCATGGCTTGACTTGGGCTTGGACCCTCCAGCCCTGCAGGGTCCTAGGACCCGAGGTCTGAGCCTCAGTCTGAAGTATTTGTGGGTATATCCACACTGCAATGTAAGCCCAGCCTAACTCCCCTTCTGTCTATACACAAATCATGCTAACCCAGCACTTGGATCCAGAGACCCAGGACCCCATGGGGGTGGAGGGTCTGAGTCTGAGTCAACTCAGGACTGAGGGTTCAAGCCCTATTGCTTTGCAATGTAGATGCAGCCCCACTGGACTCCTGCTCTGGGAGTCTGCCAAAAGTATCCTACAATCCCATGGGCTGATTTTCTATGTCATCTGTTCAGTCAAGTTTTCCCACACTAGCCCTTTGTTCATGGTGCAGAGTGGCCACATTTTGGGAGGACATTAGGAAGTCTGGAATATGGGTGGTTGGACTCAGGCCCTCATAATGCAGTGTAGATGCTGGAGCCCCAGGTTGGAACCCAGGGTTTAACAAGTCCTAACCTGGGGTTACAAATTACTGTAGATGCTCAAGCCCTAAATTAACAAATGTAGGGTCTGCTAACTTGAGTTCTACTAACTCTGGGCTTTCACTGCAGTGGAGACATACCCTGTGTGTAGACAGAAGGAGGCTCTGGGTTTAAGCTTGAGTCTGAGCCTGGGCTTAAATTGCAACGTAGACATTCCCTTACTGAATAGAGTCAAAGCCCCCTGGACTCCCAGGGAGACCGAGTACCAAAGGTGCGTGGTGGGGTGCCTTTTTATTTGTCCTGTAGTTTCTGAGTCTTAAGGCTCTACTTGGGTCACGTTCTCAAGCTTTTCTAATCTACAAATTATTGAAATCCTGCAAGGCGGGAGACATGTATTTGCTAGGCCATAGATTTCAAAGGGGTGTAAGGGTTACAAAAAAGTGGGCCTCAGAGAAAGAGATATTGGATTTTAAGAGTACAAGTACATGGCCCTGATCCTGCAAACCCTTACCAGTCTCATTCACTGATATTAATTAATTGGAACAGAATCTAACCAATGCTGCCTGAACATAGGTCAGCCAAGATAGAGGGCACATTAGGGGAAAAGTTGATTAAAAAAACATGGTTGAATAACAGACGTTACAAGTGGAAGCAGAATACTTAGTAGAAAGCACAAGCCACTTCTTACTTATTCATTCTCATCTATTGACGAGAGGTAATCCTATGGTCCTTAATCCTTTGAAATGTCTATAATTGGCAACACAATCTGCAGTCCAATTAATTAGCTTGTGTCAAGGTTCCTTCCCCACTCTGAACTCTAGGGTACAGATGTGGGGACCTGCATGAAAAACCTCCTAAGCTTATCTTTACCAGCTTAGGTCAAAACTTCCCCAAGGTACAAAATATTCCACCCTTTGTCCTTGGATTGGCCACTACCACCACCAAACAAATACTGGTTACTGGGGAAGAGCTGTTTGGAAACGTCTTTCCCCCCAAAATACTTCCCAAACCCTTGCACCCCACTTCCTGGACAAGGTTTGGTAAAAAGCCTCACCAATTTGCCTAGGTGACTACAGACCCAGACCCTTGGATCTTAAGAACAATGAGCAATCCTCCCAACACTTGCACCCCCCCATTTCCTGGGAAATGTTGGATAAAAAGCCTCATCAATTTGCATAGGTGACCACAGACCCAAACCCTTGGATCTGAGAACAATGAAAAAGCATTCAGTTTTCTTACAAGAAGACTTTTAATAAAAATAGAAGTAAATAGAAGTAAAGAAATCACCTCTGTAAAATCAGGATGGTAGATACCTTACAGGGTAATTAGATTCAAAACATAGAGAACCCCTCTAGGCAAAACCTTAAGTTACAAAAAAGATACACAGACAGAAATAGTTATTCTATTCAGCACAATTCTTTTCTCAGCCATTTAAAGAAATCATAATCTAACACATACCTAGCTAGATTACTTACTAAAAGTTCTAAGACTCCATTCCTTGTCTATCCCCGGCAGAAACCAGCATATCGACAGACCCATAGACCCTTTGTTTCTCTCCCTCCTCCCAGCTTTTGAAAGTATCTTGTCTCCTCATTGGTCATTTTGGTCAGGTGCCAGCGAGGTTACCTTTAGCTTCTTAACCCTTTACAGGTGAGAGGAGGAATTTCAAAGGGGTTTACCCTTCCCTTTATATTTATGACAGCTTGCAAACAGAATAAAAGACAATACAGTTCCAAAGACATTTGGCTGAGCAAAAATTAATCACTAACAGAATTATTTTGTCAAAATAAACTCTCATATTTAGCTATCTCTACACACCTCAGAAAAAATCAGACAGTTACATATTGCAAAGTATGTAATGAATGTGGTTAAAGTTAAAACTACTAAGAATACATTTCTTGATGCAGTATCAAATTAAAATAAATTAACTGTTTTTAAACATCTATTTAAAAACAGAGCTCTTATGTGACACATGATTTCATCACAGGCTGACTCTCAGGCACAATCAGAAAGATGAAAGTTCATTAAAAAACACATTTCATTGTAAACAGAAATCAGCAAAGTTGCTGCTGCTGGTAAAATGATGGTGCAGCTAACATCCTTGACAGGAACCTGTTTATCAATATACCTTGGACTGGTGTATTCCCTGATTGTGGGCTGTGTAACTAATGTGTAGCCTCAAAGCACTGCCCAACAAAACTGCACAGCCCAAACTCTGGCCCGTGGGCCGGATCCAGCCCCTCAGGGCTTTGGATCCGGCCCGCGGGATTGCCCCCCTGTGGTGCCGCAGGCTCCATGCCGCTCTCAGAAGCGTCCAGCACCACGTCCCTGAGGCCCTAGGGGGACAGAGGGCTCCGTGCGTTTCCCTTGCCTCCAGGCACTGCCCCCCGCAGCTCCCATTGGTGGAGAACCGCGGCCAATGGGAGCTTTGGGGGAGGTACCTGGCGGCGTGGCAAGGGCAGCATGCGGAGCCCTGCGGCCCCCCTCCCCCAAGGGCCATGCAGGGATGTGGTGCCAGCTGCTTCCCGGAGCAGCGCGGTGTGGGGCCAGGGCAGGCAGGCAGGGAGCCTGCCCTGGCCCCGGTGCGCACTGCTGCCACCCCGGAGTTGCTTTAGGTAAGCAGCGCCAGGCCAGAACCTGAACCCCTCCTGCACCCTGCCCCCCAAATCCCTGCCCTAAGCCTCCTGCCGCACCCCAGACCCCTGCCCTGAGCCCCATGCTGCACCCCAACCCCCTGCCCTGAGCTCTCTCCCACAGTCCGCACCCCTCCTGCACCCCTGCCCTGAGCCCCCTCCTGCAGTCTGCACCCCAGCCCCTTGCCCTGAGCCCCAATACACTCCGCACCCCTCCTCTGCCCCAATCCCTTGCCCTGAGCCCATTTCTGCCCACTGCCCCCCCTCCCACACCCTGCACTCCCTCCCGCACCCCAACCCCCTGCCCTAGCCCTGCAAACGATTTCCCCACCCAGATGTGGCCCTCGGCCCAAAAAGTTTGCCCACCCCTGCCCTAAAATCTGGGGGTTTCTCCCACAAATTGCATTAATTCTGTAACTCTTCTGCCAGGTGGAGTTGGCAGCAACAAATGCGAGCTTCAAAATCTAAGGGTCCCTCTTAATACAACACAGAACTGTCTCAAGCCCCCACCCAGTAATCTGGGAAAATTAAACACCATTCCTGGGTGCCTCTAAGAGGCCATACTTCCCCTCTCAAAAGCACTGAGTCAGTGTATATGTAAGCGGGGGAATAGTCCCGCTATTGTGGGAAACTTTCCTGGCTTCTGCACTACCCCGGTGAAGTGGGCTAGTGAAAGGATCTGAGTCCTTGCTCTGACTTCCTTTACCCAGTGGCCTCCCCTTCCACTCTCCTGTCTGGCTGAGTCCTCGTAACCCCAACAAGGCTGGGTCCAGGATTCCTGGGGGGCTCAACCCCCAACCCTGCTGTGGTCACCTAGGACAGGGGCTAGGGTGTCCCCACTCCGGGGTACTCTCTCCACAATGGGCACTTGTCTGACCCACTGATTATTACATACAATTTGAAGTAAATGCAAGTTATTTAATCAACAATTAATTTTAAAAAGAATAAGGGGAAATGGGAAAGGTTAAAGGAAACATCAACTCGCTCTGTGGCAGGGAACATCACAAACAGTGTCTCTGGAATGTCCGGGCAGTTCACAGTCTGTTCCTTGCAAGTCCCAGGCCTTCTTCTCAGGCCCTGGCTGTGCTGCAGGGATGTTGTGGGTCGGACACTTGCTCTGGTGGTGGCCACACGCTCTCAGGCTCTAAGTGGTAGGACCCTTCTTCCCAGTGTCGCCCCCACCGGCGTTACGATCCAAGCCTGGCCTGCAGAGCCTCTTGGCTGAGGCGTCTCCCTGTGCTGGGCCCACTGCCCAAGGTCCCCCTCAGTCTTCCCAGCTGCTCACTGCATCCAGCTCCAGACTGCTCCAGCCCCAGCTCCACCACTCTGTCTCTGCACTGCTGCTGCTCTCCCTCCAGCTCCCTGGGCTGCTTCTCCGGCCCCTCTGGCTCTGGTTGCTGCAGCTCTGCTCCCAGGGCAAGTCTGCTCTCTCTGGACTGTGCCTCTGGCTTTGGGGCTGCAGCTCTGCTTCCAGGACAGGGTCTGCTCTCTCTGGGCTGCTTTTCTGGTCCCTCTGGATCTGGCCCAGCTCTGCTCCCCAGCTCAGCTTGGGCCCCTGCTTTCTCCTTAGCTCGGCCCCACTCTGTCTGACCCAGGGAATTCCAGCTCACACGGAGGATGGGACCTCCCCGGCCTCCTGACTCCCTGATTAGCCTGCCCGCCCTGTCATTCAGGCTGACCTGGAGCATTGGCCTCTCCCCATTGTTCCTGGGGACTGTCAGTCTCAGGGTCCTGGTTTCCCATAGACCCTTCCCCTTTGAGTACTGGGAGCTAGCAACTAAAACACCCCCATTGAATGTTAGTAAGGGGGCAGCAGTCCCCTTACATATAGCAGAGAAAACTTTTTATTAAAAGTGGAAAGGAACCTGGTATTAATTTGGAAAAACACCACAATCGTGATTCCAACACATCCCACCAGGAGCAAAATTCCCAACCCAGAGTACATCAGGCAGTGTTCTTTGCCTCCATTTCTCACTTTGCAGTGTGAAAGTCCAACAAATATCCTTTTAACATGCCACTCCCTTCTCCTTCCACCACACCCCACTCACCGCTGCTGTTCCTGGTCATTGAAGATCCAGAGTTCATAGGTGCGTTCACATTAGCTCACCTCCCACGTGGGGGAGGGGGTGTGTGAGGGTGGAGATAGAGGTTCCAGAAACAGGGGGGCCATGGCCCCCCACTTTTAAAAGTGGGAGAGCTATGCCTGCCCACTGTTTAACATGGGCACAGTAGCCTTGGGCAGGTGCAGAGGGTGGCGACAGGGGCTGCACTTCACAGCTGGTGAGCTGATCAGGTGAAGTGCAGGCCCTGCCAGCACTGCCAGCCTCTTCCCAGTTGGGGGCTGAGGTGGGCCTTAGCCCCCCCTTGCCATGGGACCCCACCCCTGCTCCTCCTCTTCCCCTGGAGGCCCTGGCCAGGCTGGCAGCCAGAGCCAGGCTGTGCTAAGAGCCACCTGGGGAGCCCCGGACCCTCCACCTGCCCTGGGCAGTGCGCCACAGGGGGCAGGGACATGGGCTAGGGGCTGCTCTGGGGCACCCCAGCCCTCTGCCCAGGGCTCCCCACAGCAACCTGGGCTCCTAGGGCAGCTCTTACCATGGCCAGCTCCAGCTTCTGGCCTGCCCAGGAGGCAGGGCCCCAGGGAAAGAGGAGGAGCAGGGAGCGGGACCATAGTTCCGGCACCAGTGGCCTCATCTACTCCGCTGCAGATGGCCCTGCCCCGTCACCTGCCTCTCTACTGTGACCTCTGTGAGTCAGTCTCTTGAGGTTCTGCTCAATGACTTCAGTGGCTAGTGGGGGAACCTCACTGCTCGTGCAGGCTGGGCAGTCTCTTCCACAGAAATGCTGTCCCATAGCAGGTCTAAGGCCTCAGCACTTAGATTTGATTATTAGTTATTTCTGCTCTCGTGATCACTGAACAAAAGACTCTGAATTGAGCCTAATCAGCTCTGTCTTTAAACAGTGGAGAGGGGTGTGTCAAATGGTGCCTATGACTTTTCGGCAGAGCCCACACCACCAGGCAGAACCATAGAATATCAGGGTTGGAAGGGACCTCAGGAGGTCATCTAGTCCAACCCCCTGCTCAAAGCAGGACCAATCCCCAATTTTTGCCCCAGATCCCTAAATGGCCCCCTCAAGGATTGAACTCACAACCCTGGGTTTAGCAGGCCAATGCTCAAACCACTGAGTATCCCTCCCCCACCCACAGAAATGCCTGTCCCCACACTCTCTCCCTTCCACTGGGCTCTGGTATCTGAACCCCCTGCTTAGTGAGTTCAATTCAGTTGAGGGTGACCCCCTCAATTAGGACAAGCTAAGTATAGTCTTGCTGCTCTTTACTCCTGCAATAAGGATAACAACATTTCATTACCTCTGCATTCAATACTAAAGGTGAATAATAACCCAATACCAGCCAAAACTGATCATTTGGGCAACACAGCTCTGTCTGTTGTTCACCTAAGTAGAATAGGTTCATGTAAATATAATCTGGCCCTGAAGTCTTCCTCTCCTTACCCCCCGTCCCGTCCCCCCACATCCCTGACAGCTCATCACTAGATGTCAGGGGAGAGCTCATTCAGACCTTGCTTACTCCCAATGGATACCAATAATTGCTATCCCCCTATAACATATTCAAGCTCTGTTTGTTAAGTCAACCCACACCTTTGCAGTCCTTTTAGATTCCTCAGTGTTATTGGTTGCCCAAATAGCTATGGAAGCAAAAAATACCAACTCCCAGTGCCAACTGGCCACAAAATCCTGCCTAATCTTATTTTCAGACTTGGCCACGCACTGATGACTGCCAGGCTGGATTACTGTAACTCCTGTCTAGAAAAGGAATCAAATGCCTTAGTACAAAACGCAGCAGCCTGTCTGCATAGCATCACACATCACTAGGAGCACATTCCCCAATACGCCTTTCTCTGCACTAGCTCCTCACTGAATATAAAATCTAGTTCTAGGTCTCTGTTCTAATATTCAGCTTTTGGATTCAATCTAGCAACCTAAGAGATAGCCTCTTCCAATGTGACTATAACCACCTGTGAAAGTTACATTTCACTGGAACCATGGAATCCATTCATCAACAAAGGGAGGCACATGAGCACGGGATATAGAAATTTCACAGGAGCTGGACCCATACTATGGAAGTCATTCATGCAAAAGATAAGAATGGGCAGAGGACTTACCAAATTCAAAACTAAGTGCAATGCCCACTTATTTGACTTTATTTTCCTTCATGCAGGTCTTCAGATGCACACTCACACAAAGCAAAATGCTGTTAATCAAACTATTCCTCTTCCAGGCTGGGAAGGAAGAAGAATGAGATTATTATTTTCTGTATTGGGAAGTTCTCAGATAAGATTGTGATGGAGCCCTTTTTAGCACCTAGGCAGGTAAGACAGATAGATAAGATCTAGTCCTTAAATCTAGAGTCCAATCACCTGCAATACTTCTTTCTTACTCATTTTATTGGTTTAATATACTGTACAAACCTTAATTTTTAACTCCCATTCCACGTAGATGACAAAAACATAAGTGCAAGCAAACAAAACCAGCAAGTTAAGGAAGTATGGGCTGGATGAATGCACTACAAGGTGGGTAGAAAGCTGGCTAGATTGTCGGGCTCAACGGGTAGTGATCAATGGCTCCATGTCTAGTTGGCAGCCGGTATCAAGTGGAGTACCCCAAGGGTCGGTCCTGGGACCGGTTTTGTTCAACATCTTCATTAATGATCTGGAGGATGGTGTGGATTGCACTCTCAGCAAATTTGCGGATGATACTAAACTGGGAGGAGTGGTAGATACGCTGGAGGGGAGGGATAGGATACAGAAGGACCTAGACAAATTGGAGGATTGGGCCAAAAGAAATCTGATGAGGTTCAATAAGGATAAGTGCAGGGTCCTGCACTTAGGACGGAAGAACCCAATGCACAGCTACAGACTAGGGACCGAATGGCTAGGCAGCAGTTCTGCGGAAAAGGACCTAGGGGTGACAGTGGACGAGAAGCTGGATATGAGTCAGCAGTGTGCCCTTGTTGCCAAGAAGGCCAATGGCATTTTGGGATGTATAAGTAGGGGCATAGCGAGCAGATCGAGGGACGTGATCGTTCCCCTCTATTCGACATTGGTGAGGCCTCATCTGGAGTACTGTGTCCAGTTTTGGGCCCCACACTTCAAGAAGGATGTGGATAAATTGGAGAGAGTCCAGCGAAGGGCAACAAAAATGATTAGGGGGCTGGAACACATGAGTTATGAGGAGAGGCTGAGGGAGCTGGGATTGTTTAGCCTGCAGAAGAGAAGAATGAGGGGGGATTTGATAGTTGCTTTCAACTACCTGAAAGGGGGTTCCAAAGAGGATGGCTCTAGACTGTTCTCAATGGTATCAGATGACAGAACGAGGAGTAATGGTCTCAAGCTGCAGTGGGGGAGGTTTAGATTGGATATTAGGAAAAACTTTTTCACTAAGAGGGTGGTGAAACACTGGAATGCGTTACCTAGGGAGGTGGTAGAATCTCCTTCCTTAGAGGTTTTTAAGGTCAGGCTTGACAAAGCCCTGGCTGGGATGATTTAACTGGGAATTGGTCCTGCTTCGAGCAGGGGGTTGGACTAGATGACCTTCTGGGGTCCCTTCCAACCCTTATATTCTATGATTCTATGATAAAACTGCAAACCTTGTAATGGAAAACACATGTGAACCAGCTCTTTGGCAGGGCTTTTCGCAACTTAAGGCCCCCATCCTGCACCAAGAACTTAGAGGGGCTCCAGGTTGGTTCTGGAGTCTGTCCATGTGGTTCTCAGTGCAGAAGCCAGGCTTAATACTGTAATTCATTTTTTGTCGATATCCTCTCCTTCAATAATAACAAGGTCACAGTAACATTTTGTAGACCAAGATTTGAAATGTTGCTTTGCAACAGAAAGAAACCTTCAGACATTCAAAATGCCATTAGAACACAACATTCTCAGTCTTATACCTCTTCAAAAATATATGTATATGAATGCTAAATGCCTTTCATCAAAGGATCTCAAAAAACTTTACAGACATCAGTGAATTGCAATACACTAGTAAAGTACCTAATTATTTGGCCTCCTTTATACAGATGAGAAAACTGATGCACAGAGAATGTAAGGCCATGTGTACACTGGGGAAACTTAAAAAAATAATCCTGCAAGTTCAATTGAACTCATGTTAGCAATAGTGAAACCCTACTATAGACAAGGCTCCTGCAACCAGACATTTTTTCACCACCATTTTAGTTAAGCCAGTTGAAAGCTAATGCTAATTGAAGCATTGGTAAAAATGGGCATTCAGCTGTGGGAACCTTATCTAAATGGGGCTCCCACCATCACTTCCACTAATTCAGCTGAATTTGTGTTAGAACCAATGGAGATTTGTTGTTGTTTTGTTGTTTGTTGTAAATTTCTCCAATATAAAAATTACTTTAGTGACTTGCTCAAGGCATACAGCAAGACTGCAGCAGAACCAGGAACAGAATCCATATTTAATTCTCGCTCTTCTGTTCAATTAAACAATGATTCCATTTAATAACATTTGGAATCATCATAAGAAATGAAAGCTTAAAATGGTCTCAGAAAAGTGACAGGTCTGTCCCAGTCTAACCCAGTAATGGAATTTCATGTGTTTATAACAAAATGTTAAGTCTTGAAGAGCAACAGATTTTAAACTGATGAAAGGAAATACTTTTTACACAACGCATAATTAACTTATAGAACTCACTGACAGAAGACATCATGGATGTCTGGGCCCAGATCTTCAAAGGGAGTTAGGTGCCTAAATAACTGAGGATTTGGGTTCACATGCTTAGTAGGATTCAAAAAGGTTTAGACATATATGGATAAAGAGAATTCAAATTAATTAGTAAGGATAAAGAAAGTATAAAGGAGATAAATTCTCATTTTTCAGGGCATAAGACAATCACTACCTGACAAGGATTAGAAAGAAACTTCCTCTCTCTGAGCAGGTTAGTTCACAATTGTCCACTATGGAGTTTCTTGCACATTCCTCTGAAGTATCTGGTACGGAACACTCCTGGAGACAAGATATGAGACTAGATGGAGCACTGGTCTGATACTGTTTGGCAGTGCCTATAAATGTATCATGCTATTTTGAAGGAGTTAATAAGTATTATTTAATACTAAACAGCAGAAACTAAAGTGTTCGCAATGGTAGGAAATTATTTGCCCAAACCCCTAATATAGACAAGGGTTCAGAGACTAAAATTCAGTTCTTAGGTAGCACTGTGACTTCTGAGTTTAGGGTTACTGCATTCTCCCTTGCTGTGACCCTACATTAAAAAATACAGTGTCATGTTGTTTAGCTTTTATTTAAAGAGGGGAGTTGCAGGAAGATGGGATGGAGAGGGGGATAGGAGAGGGTTGATTGCTTGCAGTAGGTGCTGAGAGCAAGTGGATTGAATTGTCTGTAGAAAAAAGAAAGGAGGGGTGCATTTGGAGCGGGTTGGTTCAGTCTTCCTCCTGTTTTCTCTCCCACTTGATAGTTTCTCCTTAGATCCCTTCCTTCTCCTCACTACATACTAGCTATGAAGTGGAACAAGATCTGAGAGTGCAACTCAGTGCAGACCCACTCTCTCTCACACACAGCAAATTTAAGGGTATTTTCTTTGAATGCCTTTGATCAGATAAATCACAATTCAGCAAAAGCTGCTGTATCTCACAAAAACGTAAAGATGCCAGACATGGTATAACAACTGTGAATAACACGGGAAGTACACCATCGCATTAACACTCATGTACTGTACTGTCTATCAAAGGTACTCCAAAGAAAATGAAGAAGTGAAAGTGTTAATAATTTGTTAGTTTTGCCTCAGTGACCCTTTAACATTACACGCTCAATTTATTGTTATTTCTGGTGTAAATTATTAGGGGTGTCCATAAAATGAACAAGCTGTCAATATTTGTTATTTTCAAAGGTTTAATAGGACCCCCTAAAAACCTAGCATCCTAGCCAGAAAAGATTGTCAGTTTATGGCCTCTCCCACAAAATATTAACTTAGAAAATACTGGGAAAGTATTGTGTTAACTGCAGTATAAATATACACTCGTGGCATTCATATAATAGGAATATACCAATACAAATTTTCTGACATGAAAAAAGATTCCATAATTTCAAATCTAACCCAGTTTACTGAATCATAAAGAGAACATTAGGGAAACGTAAACATATATTTGGAGCCTAAACTATAGTTATCAAAGTTCAATATAGTTCAATGTCTACTACAGTACAAAATATTGTTAATAGAATTTCATTGATGAACAGTAATGGGTTTAAGATTTTGCAGGGTTCCGTATGCAAATGAGTAATATTAGGCAAATGGGTACACAGCTGCATTTTTATGAAAGAAAGCGAATGTTTTTCATAAGCAATAACCTATGAATTCCTGGCTGTCTTGCAAAGTCAGACTCCACTGACTTCAGCAGAGCTACACCCTCATGACACCAGTGTAAATAAGAGCAGAACCAAGCCCTTGATTCACAATGGTTCCTTCTACAGTAGCCTGTTGGGTATTGTAGGCTTTGTCTAGAGCAGAATAAGAAGTGTGTTGTTAGCACATCTGCGGTGTCTACCATGGTCAAAGTGTAACGTAGACAAGATAAAATATAAACACATGCTACAGTGGACACATTAAAGTCTAGGCTTCAGCTACCTGCACTTTACCTTGACCAGTGTCGCCCATGTGAAGGTAGTGTGTCTTCTCGACACTAGACTTAAAGCATATTAGCACAAATTAGCTAATGGTGTTCACATCACACCTTTAAACCCTAGTCTAGACAAGACCTTACAGATAAGTGTCATCTGGAGCTTGTTTTTGCTGTTCCTGATGTTTTTTATTGCCATGAGCAGGTGGACTTATGTTATTTCTTTCGGTGCACAAGTAAGCACTGTTAATAGCATTTTGGATGTTCTCAAATAACATAGGCTGAAATCCTGGCCCTATTGAAGTCAAGGGGAGTTTAGCCATTGTCTTCACTGGGACCAGGATCCACCCCCCCACCCCCCAGGGTCCTCATTTATTTTGTTAAGCTGCAAGATTGACCTTGAAAGATCATTATGATGTATGACTTTGGTGCAGATGGTAAAGCTGTTACCTTGGCTGGCTGGATGCCCACCACTTTCTCTTCAAAATCAAACATTCTCTCCCACTTGCAATCATGAGGCTCCTGGGGACAGCCCTGCAAACAATTACAGTGTAAACAGTTGAGACAGACCCGCTGAGTTAGTGTCTACCTGTGCGCCCTGACAAACCATCTTTGCCTTGCTGGACCCCTAAGGACCATAACAAAAGGAGAAGTTAAAGGGGAACAGACAGTGAGGGTACCAAAGGTGGTGTCATACTCACCAGAAATAAAACTCCTCGTGAATGAGATCCATTAATCGATCTAAGAATTTTAGTAGAAGTAACATATTCCACACCACGTGGAAAATATATTGGGTGGGCGTAGGGGGCATGTTAGTCCTTTATTCCTGCTTACATTGATTTTGCACAGACTCAGTCAATCCTAAAGACAGATGTGCCTGGTGAGAGGAAGCACCAGCAGTGAAATTCTGGCCCCATTGAAGTCAAAATCAAATGCTTATTTGACATTAATGGGGCCAGGCTTTCCCCTTGGTATGGAGCCAATGAGTAAATTGAATAATCCCATGTAGCCTCACACACACTACCATCTCATAGCTCCGGAGCAGTAACTGTATGCCGAGAGAGGGCCTAGTGGGACCTTGGCCACCTGGGAGTTACAGAGGACAAGAGCCCAGAGGCAAACTGCAATCCAAAGGGATGCTGTCCTCTCCCCAGAAAATATTTCATTTAGGAGCTTTCAGCTGACACAGAAGTGTCTTGGAGCCAGTCAGTCTCTCTCCAGCAGTCAGACAAAGCACCCTGCCCTTCCTGCTGGCACAGAGGGGAGCCACTGCTTTCTCTGATGTCTCCTAGTGCTTTGTGTCAGCTGGATGACTGTCTTCACTCCAGCTCCCCACCTGCCTTCTGCTGGGGTGAATCACACAGAGACAGAAGGAGCCTCTCTGGTACCACATTCTATATGTCAGCTTCTTGCACTTGCGTAGCAGTTCCCCTGTGTGGGTGTTCTAGGGCAATAAAGACATTGTCATGATGGACAACACCACTACCGGCTAAAAGCATAATGTTTATCAAGGCACCAAAGTCTGCACCAGTGACTAGAAAATGAAGCATATTTGTTAAAAGGGCATCACATATCAAAGTGTTTCTTCATGTGGAGTTACAGTATCCTAGCAATTAATCTGTTGAGGCAGCAGGCTTTATCCTGCATACAGAGTGCATTTGTGATCCTCTGACATATTTACCATATGACTGCTGGAGATAAAGCAGCCTACTTTAAAGTATATTCTACAACCCACAGTGAGTGCTGCTAAGCACAGCGGTATCTCTTTTACTGGAATTACTGTTAATTATTTCAATCCCTCTCACTGAAGAAACTACTAGACTTCATGGCAGGTCTTTACATATTCATTTTAAAGAGTCAGTGGACAGCTTAATTATACACCTATCCTATGTTAATTTGTTTAAGAGTTCTATAAAGCCGGTAATTCCAATGGCAAGTGACTGTATGTAAAAAAAAACAAATGTTTTATTCAGAGAAAAATCAATATTGCTGTTGTTCTCTGCTATTGCAATTTGCCCAAAATTTCAGTCATTTATTTTTCTTTTCAATGAGAAAACTCTTTCAGGTTTCTCAAACCTCTGATACTTAGAAACCCACTGGCCTTGTTTAAACTGGGATGAATTTGGACATTATTATTATGGATTATTTGTATTATATTCACAGCTCAAGACTCAGTCCAAGATTGGGGCCCCACTGCACTCTGTACAAACACAGAGTAAGAATTTGTTCCTGCCCCAGAGAACTTAAGAGGAAGACAGCAGAAGGAGAAATGACTTACCCAAGATCACAACAGCTGGCCTATGGCAGAGCCAGGAAGAGATCATAGCTCTTCAGGGCCCCAGTTCAGTGCCCTAGGCACTGGGCCACAGCGCCTCTCTTACCTCTCCATTGGTAACAATAGTGACCATGCTAGTATGGGCTCAGGCATTTTTACCACTGTGTTGTCTAGATTTGGTCAGAGCAGGTTAGAGCACTTGATGGTAAAATCCCCATGACCTGTACACTAGTGATGCTATCACAAGTCGAGCTGCCCTTAGGGCAGTCAATAGTAAGAGGATTACCCATACGAGACCTCTGTGGGACTTCTCTGATTTATAAGCTCAGGAGAAAGGAAGTGCTTACACTGTGCACTCCAGGGTATCATTGCAATTATAACAGCTGAGGAGATCTATCGAGGGATATCAGAGAATGGTCAAAGTGATAGAGTTAAAATATTCATTGCAAATGTGAAATAATTTATATACTTAGCAAAATCCATCCTTTCTATTTACTCTTTCAGGAGTATCATGTGTATAAATAGAATTCTTGATTCCTATCCGGCCACTGACACCTTATAAAAATAGCTGAGTGTGATACTGAGGTGTAAATACCTTAAGCAAAGTATTACCTGATGTTGCATTCATTTGAATTAACGTTCCCTAAAAATAAGACTACAGGTTTTTAATTGGCTACAAGGTATTCTGTTGGTGATAACTGAGACATTTATTTCAGACCTTAGATACAAAGGCAAAAGTATTTATGTGTTTATATTATGATGTCGTGTCGCACTGCAGAGGGCAGTAGTTTGCAGGTCCTTGTTCCCTATTGTGGGATTTTGAGAGTTTACTATAAAACTTGGTTTAACCTAATAAAATTTTGACCACCCTTGTGTCTTACCATGGAATCTGGTATTCACATATCAGAGACGAGAAAACAAAAGGAAAAACCCTTGCAGAAATTTCACCTTCTCTCGCTTGCAAATTTGAGGGCATAGATAAATCAGTACAGATACTATTTGCATACCATCCAGAAACAAAGCCTATGTTCAGCATCCTTACATGGGCTCAGCACTGTTTTCACTGAATGTGTGGCGCCTTCACCCTTATTCAGGCAAAACGCACATTGAAGCCCCAAGCTTTGTCCCTCGCTCATTGAAAGCTGAAGGCATTTCCTAACGTTGTATTAAAAATGCTTTTGGTGAACTTCTATAACAAGTCCTTGGTGGGAACAGGGTCAGATGGATCGTCATGGTGCTGTGATTGCTTTCACATCCCTGCTATAGTGTGTGAGCTTTTCGTGAGCACCTGAAATCTGTTGTTAATGACATGAGTATGAAACACGGATCTAAATCTAAAACAGAAAAGCTGTATCCAAATACAAAGATATTTTAAAATTTTCATAATGGGGCTAAAATCATGAAGGGTCTATGCTTGCTTCTGGTGGAGAGACCCCCAACTGTGGTAAGGTCACTAGGTAGGGATTTTGGAGTGGCACAAGCTCCCATGAACCAGGAAGGCCTTAGGGGACCATCCCAGCCTAAAATGTGAGTAGTAGTGTCTGGGAAAGGGTATGGTCAACTTGGTCAGAGGATGCACTGAATCATTGTATCCCCTCAGCAGCCTCGGCTAGCAAGGTTCCTGCAGAGCTCTTTTTGCCTCCCTCAGGTATGGAGGAGCGGGGTGGGAGGAGGATACCCCTAAGGGAGAGCAATAGAGCAAACACCTCCTGTCTTTGGGATGAATCCTCCCTGGATATAGCAAATCTCAGTGGTAGAGGGAGATGTACTTTACAGCTCTCCGTGGCCGTTTCAGTGGATCTGCACTATGGAAACTTTATTTTATTTCTGCCTCCAAAATTGTAAAGTTCCAAGTCTGTGTCTTCTGAAAAACTGCACAAAGCTAATGGAGCAGTATCAAGCTGCTCATCTCATTATATGAAAATACTGGAGCACGCCCTGGAAAACCATCTGACACCACCTGTCCCTTATTAGTTATTTAAGTAGTGTCACTTGTGCTCAGTGCTTAATTTGTAATGAAAGAGGTGTTGGGGCTCAAGCAATTAGGAGCTGTGGCTCAAGCACTTTTTTACATTCATAACTGATGCAACAAGCCCAGAGGTCCTGGAGCTATGAACTGCCAACCCTAGAGGTGCTGGGTCTCAGACCTGGCAAGCCCTGGCACAAATTAAGCACTGCTTGTGCTCAAAGGATCTACTAAAGGGCCTGTTTCTCAAGCAAACTTAGGCGTAAGTAATTATTATAAACAGTGATCTTATAATATCCTCATTGGTAGGAGCTCTCCTATGAAAAGCAGTCACTCTAATAGGATCGGGCAGTATGTTTTTTCCATGCCAGACCATTAAGTGTTAAAATGCTTTATTATATTTCACCATAGCCCACTGCCTGCCCACAAAACACACACACCGTACAGTAATGTCTTTTGTGTTTTGACATCTAAGTGTCTTCTATCTGCTATTGTCGAAGAGGAAAAAGCAGATGATGATCCCAAATCATTTCCTTCAGAGACAAGCTGAATTAACAAAACATGCTCCTGAATCACTTTGTACATAATGATGGGACTCAAACAAGAAAAATCTCTTATCAGAAAATATAGCTTTCCCCACTGGTCTACACAGCATCTTATTTCTCTCTCCCTCTGCTCTATTTTATTTCACTTTGCAATCATCTTGCTTCATTCATTTTGTGAAAGATTCTATGAAGAATCATGGAGCACTGAATGGCATCCTCCTTGTCTCATTGTCTGTCACGTTTCACAGCTTCCTGTTAACACCATGATTCCTGAAAGACAGAGTTCATCTGACCTTTGGAGTGGGGAGAGAAGCTCCAATCATGCAAAGATTTAACTTCATCGCCATGAGTCAATCCATTGAAAGCAGTGGAACGACTCATGGGAGTAATACAAAACATGTTCATAAGACTGCAGGATTGAGGCAAGACTCATCCTCTTTTCTGAATCTCAGAGGAAAATGCTTCCCTCTTATTTGTTCCATTTGTGGGGACAGAAGGAATGTGGTGAAAGGTTTTGGTGCCATCCAAACCATTAGAGAGACTCTTCATTCAACTCAAAGGGGTCTTTTGGATGGCAAGTGGAGTTATAATTATAGACTAGAAAAGAGCAAGATCAGCAGCTGCTGTTGCTTGCGTCTGTTCCCTGCTGTAACTGACAGCAGTGAGGGACTTGGCAAAAACAGACTTCCAGAAGTGGAAAGACATTTTAACCCCTGTGCTTGTCAGTCCACTCCTCCAGGATAGTAAGCAAACCCCCAATAGCCTATGTTCCTACGGTGAAGAAGGAGCAAAGACACTATTTCATAACTGAAGGCTTCTTCACTGGGGACATTTGAGGAAAAGAAAGGGTCTGGGATTTTCCTTCATGTTTGGGTTGCCAGATCAGAATAGCAGGTTAGTGTACACAGAATGTGCTTAATGGTTTGTTTTTTTAATTGAACTTAATCTGTACCTTTGAATCCCTCTCTCCACTATAATATAAAGGAGGAAATAAAATGATAGAAAATTGATGGTTAATTTTGCATGTAGGCGATATTTATTTGTATATACTGTAATATATCTACAATGTTATTAATTGCCATCCTTTTCTACGATGGTTTCTATTTTAATTGTAATGCTTCCAATCCTGAAGTCCGGACCTGGACAAAACTCCCATTAACTTTGGGAGTAATGTTAATAGAACAACAATATTCTTTTATTTTTAGGCACCAATGCCAAAGGACTTCTGGTTGCCTTAGCAAAAGTAAAATAAAATATAAGTCACAGTAACAGAGTAAATTCCAGAGAGGTAACCAATACTGAAGGGAAGGAAAAGCAGGATTACAGGTATGGGTCAAATTCTCTGTTGCTGTAAATTGGTGCAGCTGCAGTGATATCAATGGAACAGTGCCAATTTACACCAGAAGAGAATTTTGCCCTATATCTGCTAATGAGGTAAATAATAATAAAATATCTGTATAAGATATTATATAGCACCAATCACCATAGTATCTAGTGCCTAGTATCTGCAAGAGCAAAGCCATGAACCATGAATTTCGGTCTTGTTTATACCATGTCTTCCCATTGCTATGTATTGTATTTTATATATTAAAAAAGTATAATGGAGACTATGAACATGTTCCCAGAGAAAAACACAAGTATAGTGCCAAATCTGTGCTTCTTGTGTTGTGAAACATTTATTTCCATATGAAGTGAAAGAAAATAGATATACTGCGATCATTCGTTCACCACTAGTCTAAAAACAATTATACTTAGTTTTACTAATACAAAAATAATGTGATAGTGCTTTTTAGATAATATTCCTGAATTTATCCCTGCAGTATAAATCCTCCTGGGGGTACTCCTAGTTTCAGTCCTAGCTAGGGCTATAGGTGTGCTAACTTGGCTTTCACAATTCCAATAGAATTTCACTGGAGTTCCCATTAGAAAGATTTGTTGCCTCATTCATACCAGATCTCTTCTCATTATAACCACTTGGTGAAGCCACCTGTTTCGTTAGGAACTAGAATCGAGGCTGTCGACTTTTAATCTACACTTCCCATGCTGACCCCAGGCATTCCGGCATGCAAGATGTCACCTCTGCCCACTGATCAGCCAGGATGTGACCCCTTAGTTGCACTTATCAAACTTCAATCGAAAAACGGATGTGGAAAAAAATATCAGCAATAGCACATCTATCATTTAGAAGCCAAGGAATAATAACCATATATTCCCGGATTTTACAAACTGCCAGGCCATTCTCCACACAAATCAGAACTTTCAGGAGAGACCATCGGTCAGAAATGGAATTCTTATGGGTGTCCTTTCCCCTTGTTTACTCCCTCTATGAATAAAAGAAGAAATTAGCAATTTTAAAGCTAAATTTTCATGACTTATTTTTATGCTCAGCATCAGAGGCCTAGCCAAGTTGTCCACTATAAGGCAGCACTCATGGTTTGATAGTTTCTCTTTTAAATTAAAGTAAATAGTCTACAGTGGCATAAAGAAAAACATGCAAGAGTGACATTTATGCTAGAGCAATGCAAATGACTTTATACAATCATTAACTGCTACTGGGTCTTATCCACTTCCTTCCTAAAATGCTGTGCAAAGTTTTCCTCTCCATATCTGTACTTGTCACCAATATCCATAGGTGCATAAACAACAAAAAGAGCTATACAACACTTTGACAAAGTCAATAAGAAAACATTCTTACCACCACCAAATATAAGTGTAACCCTTCTGCCCGTCAGAGTTGGCAGCAACAAGGGCTGGGTTCAGTATCTAGGGGTTCCATTCTAATAACACAATGCAAAACCGGATCAAGCCCCTACCCAGTGACCTGGGACAAATATATACCACCCCCCACTGGGCACCTCTAAGAAGCAATACTTCCCCTCTCGCAAGCACAGAGTCAGAATGTAGCAAAAGCCTTTTTTTTTTCCACTGAATGCATCCGATGAAGTGAGCTGTAGCTCACGAAAGCTTATGCTCAAATAAATTTCTTAGTCTCTAAGGTGCCACAAGTACTCCTTTTCTTTTTTAGAGAGAAATAATGCAGTATTATGTTAGGGAAACACCACCAAAAGGATTCATACCACAACCCATGAGCAAAACCCATCCCAAGCAAATTGGGCCATGTCCTTTCCCTTTGGTTCTTGAGTCCAGCAACCCAAAAGTCACTCAAGGACCCAAAAGTCCAACAACCCAAAAGTCTCTGTCTCTGGTCAGTGCAGCCCCAGAGTTCGAGAGTTTAGCTGCAGAGTTTTACCTCCCAACCTGGATGGAAATGGCAGGGTTAAGGGGCACCTTATGTGGTCCAAAGCATTGCCCCACCTCTCCATGGGCCCCTGTTCCGCTCTACCAGCTGTCCCACGAATCGCTCTGCTCTGCCAGCCCCCACACATGAGCTGCTCCAGCCGTCCTGCAAACTGTTCCGCTTCACCAGCCACTCCGCTCTGCCAGCTGTCCCATGAGCTGCTCCAGCCGTCCCACAAACTGCTCCACAATATATCTTCAGGCTCCCCCACTACTTAACACAACACTCTGTGATTTCAGCGCTTAGTAATTTTAGCTCTTTCATGATTTCAGCTTGTAGTAGGGGAGCCTCAGTGCTGGTGCACCATTGGCTCAAAGTGAATTCAGCTCAGCAGCCTGTAACTAAACTCCTAATAGAATCAAAATTAGCTCTGACATTCCACAGTGGAGGAAGAAGGAGGTGCAATTGGCATGTAGAGCCCTCACCAGGGGCCCATACCACCAGGTAGTAATACCGGTCCCCAGCCTCTCTCAATTCACTGAGTTTTGGAATCCATGGGGGGAGGAATAGCTCAGTGGTTTGAGCATTGGCCTGCTAAACCCAGGGTTGTGAGTTCAATCCTTGAGGGGGCCATTTAGGGATCTGGGGCAAAAATTGGGGATTGGTCCTGCTTTGAGCAGGGGGTTCTACTAGATGACCTCCAGAGGTCCCTTCCATCCCTGATATTCTATGTCCCTTACCTAGCAAGTACTACTTAGTCAAGGGTGAGTCCCTCCATCATAACAAAAGGCCAAGTACAGTTCCACTGTCCTTGATTCACATAATCAGGATAATAACAATTTATTCTTCCTCCCCAATAACAGAGAAACTGGGGATCCCACAGCAGCCAAAGTGACCATTTGGGCAGCTATGGGCTCATGCTAGGCGAGGTGGGTGTACCTATGCAAATGAGATCAGCCCCTGAAGTTCTTTGCCACAACTCACCACCAGATGTCAGGGTGGAGTTCATCCTGACTTTACTTACATCAGCTAAATTCCTAGTCCTCCACTCAGCCTGCTAGGGTTGCCAATTTTGGCAGGACATATTCCTGGAGGTTTTATCACATGACATAATCTTTAATTAAAGATTAATCTTTAATTCCTGGAGACTCCAGCACAATCCTGGAGGGTTGGGAAACCTACAGTGTGCTCTGGTGCAGACCTGAGAAAACAGCTAGGTCTTGGACTATAACCTAGCTTGGGCACTGCACTGTTGGAGTAGAAGAAGGCATGAGGACCCACTAACGAGAATGTCCTACCACCAGCCACTCAAATATCAGGAAAAAGAACAAGGAGTACTTGTGGCACCTTAGAGACTAACAAATTTATTTGGGCATAAGATTTTGTGGGCTAAACCCCACTTCATCAGATGCATGCAGTGGAAAATACAGTAGGAAGATATATGTATACAGAGAACATGAAAAAATGGGTGTTGCCATACCAACTCTAAGGAAACTAATCAATTAAGGTGGGCTATTATCAGCAGGAGAAAAAAAACTTTTGTAGTGATAATCAGGATGACCCATTTCCAACAGTTGACAAGAAGGTGTGAGTAACAGTAGGGGGAAAAATAGCATGGGGAAATACTTTTTACTTTGTGTAATGACCCATCCACTCCCAGTCTTTATTCAAGCCTAATTTAGTGGTGTCCAGTTTGCAAATTAATTCCAGTTCTGCAGTTTCTTGTTGGAGTCTGTTTTTGAAGTTTTTTTGTTGAAGAATTGCCACTTTTAGGTCTGTAGTTGAGTGACCAGGGAGGTTGAGGTTTTTCAAAATTTGCAATTTTGTTCAATTTTTTGTTCAAAATTTCAACAGAAAAAAACAGAAGAGACATAAAATGGGAGAGGCAGTCCCTAGATCACATTGGGATGTATAGATCATACCAGAGCTGGCTGAAAATGGGCAGGGAAATGCATGATTTTGTTCTTCTGTTTTTTTTCTGTTGAAATTTTGAACAAAAAATTCAACAAAATTGCAAATTTTGAAAAATGTCATGCAGTCCTAGTCAGTCACTTGAACCAAGGCTCAGAGCAAGTGGGACGCTGGTAGAATCTTTGAAGAATAGGTGTTGTATGCTCCAGGTAGCGGACGCTGCCAAGCAGGTAGGCAGGAAGGCACATCTGCCCCAGCTGGAGCTTCTGGGTGGTCTTCAAGAGTAACCCCACATAGATAGCATTGCAGTAATCCCATCTGCAGGTCGCAAAGACATGGCTAACTATAGCTATATATGGGACTATTAAAGTTAAGATACACTCTAAAACAGTCAATTTCCTGCTTGTTTTTACTTTTCTAGAAACAACCTGCCAAGACAATGACAGTCACTTACTCCAGTAAAGTAGCAAATGCCACCTTCTTTGGATTTCACAGATTACTCCTCAGGTGGAAAGGCAGCATCTACAAATTGCTGTACAGGGAATTTATTGCCTTTGCTAGTCTTTACACAGCAATAAGTGTGTTGTACAGGTACATCCATTTCCATGTGACATATTCATGTCTCCTTCTTAATAAGAATCAAATGCTATGTAAAGGGGACAGTCTCACACTTCAAATCCTTTGGCTGATGACTGACTTTGTACTAAAAAACATAACCTTTTGCTTAGACCTTTTTTAATGTCCTTTATTTATATCTCACATGATTTTTGGAATGTTAAATTACTGTTGAACCATCATCTTCCAGTGATTCTAATCTCAGCCACCTGCTAGCTGATGATTGTTGTGTATATGTCATGTTCCAAAAACGTTATGCCATATAAACATCTGCAGGACTACTATGTCATTACATGGTTTTTGCCACTCTAACTCTGCCCTGACTAAATGACCTGTTTTGAACGGCGAAGTCTAGACATATTGTCATACTTATCCATCTATGTCATCACCAGTTAATAGATGGCAATGTAATAGGAAATGGTGAAAGGTGATTATCTTATGGTCCAGTTATGTAGTCCTTTCTCAGGAAATGGAAAGTTGAGTTTTGCCTGAGTAAGGACTGCAATAAGAGCCCATAGTTTTTAAGAGCCCAATCTCGCAAGGTGCCAAGCATCTACTCAGTAGAAATTGGAGGCACTCAAGTTGGGATCCATTAAGAGACGTAGGTATTGCAATGCTGAGTGCCATGGCACCTAACTTTTAGGCACCTAGAAAATCCAGGAGCACCACTCTGATCCACAAAGCCGAGTTAGGCGACCAGGATCCCTATACAATAAATGGAGAGAGATAGGTGCTTAAGAATGTGATCCACAAAAGCTCATACACTAGGCCAGGAGCTGCATGAGCTAGCCAATGGGAAATGCTGATAAAAGGGGTGTGTGCTAAGTCCTGCTTATCTCCTGAAGGTAGGCACCTAGTCTAGGGTGCAGGGAAGTGCCTATCTCTGCTTAGCAATTCACAAATGGGCATCTGCCCCCTGCAGTCAGACAGCTTAGGTGCCTAACTTAAGGCATTTCTTGAAGGGAATGAGTGAGGCACCTGCCTCACTCTACACAAAACAGCTGAAGAAGGAGTTGGTGATGCTGCCGCACCCCTGAGTGACACAATAATGCTGTCCTAACCCCAGGCATAGACAGCTTCTCCCATTGACATACCTCTCTGGGAGGTGGAGTACCTCCACGACAGGAGACGCTCTCCCCTTGGCATAGGTAGTGTCTTCATTAACCACTACAGCAGCGCAGCTTCACCACTGCAGCGTTGTAAGTGTGGACAAGCCCTAAGTCTGGGATTTAGGCACCTAAGTGCTTTTGTGGATCCCTCCCTCACTACCTCAGAGGAGAGACTCAACAGCAGCACCTTGCAGGATCAGTGTGTAAGTCAGGGTGACATTTATTCCTGTGCAAAAGGCCAGCACAAGACCTATGTGACACTTCAGTCCCAATTAATTCCTCAAGTGTGACTTAAGTGGGGTGTATGTCTCATGCTAGTCCTCTGCGCATGGTGAATTTCACCTCGGTGAAGACAAGATTTCTAATGGAATGAAGACTTTCACTGATAAAATAAGTGGGAGACTTCAAATTATTTTTCAGTCCCTCTTTAGAAATATAATTGGAGCTCAACATTTTTCTTTTTGGCGTAAAACAAGTTCTTTGGACTTACTTTGTCTATGTGGGCAATCACTAATCTGCCAAGATATACAGGCATACAGAAAGGTATAGTTGGTAGCAAGACTAAATCACTGGCATGTAAAGAAACAACAACAACAAAAACCTTCAATTAAAAAAAAATCTATTCTTACTTTAAATCAGTAAATAAAAACTCTCCCCTTTATTCAGTGTACACTGTGGAAAGCATTCTATACGAACAGCAGATTTTATTTTACAAATGTAAAACAACCCCAAATATTTGCCATGTATATCTTTTATATGGGATAAAATAACTGTAAGATTTTATATATAAATAAAATAATTGCTTGTGTTTAAGAATGTTGTATTTCCTTAGCTATCATTTTCTGTGGGAATCAGTCACTGTACTCCATTCTTTTTTTCTGACATACGGCTTATAGTTGCCCTAGTTTAAATATATTTGATTTTTTTGTGCATTTTAACTTATCGCCAAGAAAAATTTCTTAGTAGTAAATGAGATATACCTCCTGATGTGGAAAGAGTAGAGTTTTCACATAACAGCAAGTAGAGATTTATGCCCCTTTCCAGTTTCAGAAGATCTGATCAGATCACTTTTATTAAGTAGTCCAGTTGAAAAATGGGAGAAAAATGCATTTGCTGAAGTAGTTTGCAGCAAGACCATTGATTTGTATTAGGTGGCATACTACAGGTGAATAGCACAAGTGGATTTTGTCACTTCAGTAATGAGAAACATTTTATGACTAGTGAATAATATTCCTCCACCCATCAGCTGCCTTATTACATGCTACAAATATTAACACCCTAAATGTTCATCAATTTAATTCCTTAAAGATTCATCTGTGCACATTAGCCAAGATCACTCCTAGTTTCAGTTTTCTCGTTATTTATGCTTAATTGTCTTCACTTTATATCCGAGGTGTGCAGCGGTATTACAAAGGGATATATACATTTTATTTTTGCTACAGATTTTTTCTTACAGGAAGCCAAAAACGGTTCTTTGAAAAATTATCAATTTACTGTGACAAATATGCTGAACAAATCCCAGTCACCTTTGTGCTTGGTAAGTACAGCGTACCTGTGGAAAGAATCCACAAAGCTGCCTCCATTAGGATGTCACAAACGGCAATGCATGGAAGTATTTCAGAGCTGAAAGGCATGTTGGAAATCTGTCTCACAATAAAACCACTGCCATCCAGTAAGATTGCCTTAAAGTCAAATTGCTTTTGTCAAGTCAACACCACATGTACTTGAATTATCACTTTACTATTGGAAGATTTAAGTTTTTATTCACTAACTATGTTTGTTTAAATAACTATCTGAGCCTGAGCCTGTGAAGTGAGTACCCTTCACTCCCATTTCAGTGAATGGGAGTTGTGGGTGCTCAACATCTTGCATGAGGCACTTAGGACCTTGCAGGATTTGGCCTTTGGAATGTAATAGCTACTTAATAATAGGCTTTAACTGTATCATATTGTGCATATTTTATAACAATTATTCTGGCAAATGAAGTTACCTTACAACCTAGATAACATGCTACAGAATGAACTAAAACTCAACATTAGAGGACCTGAGTGTGTGTCAGTTTTGCAGCAAGAACAGTGATGCTGATATACTTTTTTAACATGCAGGATTCTACGTTACTTTGGTGGTGAACCGCTGGTGGAACCAGTTTGTGAATCTGCCCTGGCCAGACAGACTTATGTTCTTGATCTCTAGCAGCATTCAGGGAAGAGATGAATACGGGCGCTTACTTAGGAGGACTCTAATGCGTTATGTGAATTTAACTTCCCTGATCATCTTCCGCTCAGTGAGCACAGCTGTATACAAAAGATTTCCAACCATGGATCATGTGGTAGAAGCAGGTATTGTCAATTTCCTTTCCCCAATAAGTTCTTCCCTTTCTCTTACAGATGGGGATGTTGGAGATCTGCCTCGTATTGTCTTCTCTTTAATCCCTTATCCCTGTCAGATCACCCCATGTCAAATCTACCCACTGGCAGAGAAGGATTAGATAAAATGCCCTTAAGAGTCCAGCATTGCTAAATTCTTTATCTAGGTCCATTTTAGAAGAAGATGAGGCCCTTATGACTGAGCATGCTATATCTCCTCTGCACTCAGCCTTTCTCAGACAGGGGAGTGAGAGGATGACAGAGTGAATTTAAAAAAAATGTTTTTTTTAATTTAAATTAAATATGAGTTTATTTTTAAAACAACCCAATTTGAAATTCTGACAAACTATGTTAAGGCCTAAACTTACTATAATCTAAAAAAATCATTAAATTAAATGAATAATATTAAATATTACATGCTTGCTGCCAAAGTTTCAAAGAAAGTCAAACCACTGAAGTGGTGGAAGTCACTGGCTAAGCACCTGGAACCAAAGTTTGTTGAACTGCTAAAGCTTTTGACAGCTTCATTTCAGTTTATTCAACTAGTATAGTTGATTAACTAGTTCATTCAACATTAAGGAACCAGTTGGGAGTCAAAATAGAAGGAAAGCTTGATTTTCTTTTCCAATCTATGACTAAAAATGAGGTATGAGAGGAGGACATGGTGACCATAAAAAATCAGTTCATGTCACTGAATTAGTTAGTTTTAAATGCGAAATATGTTTTGATAAACCTTTTTTTCCTTATATATCCAGCACATTTAAGGCAGTTTTATTTAACTAACCAAAAAATTTTAATTTGAATATCCATCCAAATAGAGATTGACACAAATCATGAGTAAACAATCATCATCCAGTAAATAAAAAATGCATCATTCACCATTTTCTAACACAATAAAAAAATTAATAAATAAATGTGTACAGATACAGTGCATTCTCTTTAGCAAAAAGAAGTACCACATTTGTTGTAAATGCTATATTTAATTGCAAATCAACATAATTTAATGGTTACCAACCAGTGAGAACTAACCCTTCTTTAGGAAAATAACTAAAAATTCCAAACACTAAACAAGATTATGATGATGGTTTAAACCATGATTTTAGTCTGTTTGATTTAACTCAATCCATGCTGGAAGCTGAGTTTGGGAATGGTACGTGGATCCATTGCTTGGTAGCATACAACATCATTTATAAGCAAACAGGCCAACCCAATAGGTATTGTCATTTTTGTATGGTGCACGGAATAATGAGATGGCACCTTTTATCCCTTCTCTTAGGAAATACCCTTTTCTAATATTCTGGTGATTTAGTTCCCATGACCACCACTACACCTCATAAGAAATGGGTTCCCCCCACCACCCCTAAGGACATGTATTATCCCAATGTCTACCAAGGAGCATACACATGCTTCAAGGCAGAAGCTGGTTGCTAACTAAGCCAAAATAAATTCCCTTTCCAACCTCCCTGCTGCACAGTTAAGTGCGTGGTGTGGTCTTATACCTTCTTCTGAAGTATTTGGAATTGGCTGTTGTCAGAGACAGGATACCAGACTAGATGTTGATTGGTCTGTTCCGACAGAGCAATTCCTGTATTCCTTCAATCAGGGCTTTGGAGCGGAGCCTGGAGCTGGAGCGCGGAGTAGCTCCGGAGCAGTGGAGTTGCAGGTTTTTGCCTGAAGCTGGAGTGGAGCCGGAGCACAGCTCCAAAGCCCTGCCTTCAATGGTATCTTGTAAACTGTATTATTTTAGGAAACAACAGTAAGTTACTGATGTTACACTATGTTAAAATATGCTGTATATATACACATGAGAGTCTTAGAATATTTAAGAAAAAACTCCCAGCCGACTGCATTTTTCTTATTGACAGAACCAGCTCAGGTTGATGTCTTCCTTTTCCCAAAATTATGTTGAATTTTGAAATCCTTTTCCTAGCATTTTTCAACAGCAAGTTGTTTACCTGAGCCTGAGAGGTCAGTGAAGCTTTTGTCATTCTTCCTAGCCAACTACTCTTAGTACACACAGGAAAATTACAGCAATTCCTGCAAGCTAACCCACTTCTGCCTCTCTGTACTAAAGACACCCTGTTCTTAAAGATACAGTGTATGAGTACTATACATACATTGCTGTAGATTGGAAAAGAAATATATTTCTTAACAGATGGAGAAAATATTCTACCACAGTGTCCCTGAACAAGTCATGACAATATAATCAACACTATACATCTGAATATATCTTGTCCCACGAATATTTCACAGCTACAGTACTGGACACTTGAGACCAGATTCTGCTAATCTTTCTCATGTTGAGTAATACAATACTCCACAATTAATCCCATTCATAGTTAGCTATGGCTTTATGGAACAGACTACTTGTTGATCCTGCATTCAACTTAAGCAATGGTGGCAGAATCTGACCCTTAAAGAGCATCAGTAATTATTGAAAGAAAAGGAGTACTTGTGGCACCTTAGAGACTAACCAATTTATTTGAGCATAAGCTTTCGTGAGCTACAGCTCACTTCATCGGATGCAGTGAGCTGTAGCTCACGAAAGCTTATGCTCAAATAAATTGGTTACTCTCCAAGGTGCCACAAGTACTCCTTTTCTTTTTGTGAATACAGACTAACACGGCTGTTACTCTGAAACCAGTAATTATTGAAGCCACTTATGCCAATTTTTCACCTCACTGTCAAACTGAAAATTGCTAAAGCAAAAATATTGCTACACATTTGCTTTTCCTGTAAATGTATTTCATACATTAATAGATTAGATTTTAAGGCCAGAAGGGACCATTATGATCATCTTCTCTGACCTCCTACATACAACAGGCCATAGAATCTCATCCAGTGATACCTGCCTTAAGTCCACAACTTCTGTTTGAGCTCTAGCGTACCTTTTAGAAAGATCTAAAGACTGCAAGTGATGGAGAATCCTCCATGTTCCTAAGTAATTTGTTCAAATGCTTAGTCACCCTCACTGATAACAGTGTGCACCTTCTTTCTAGTCTGAATTTGTCTAACTTCAGCTTCCAGCCATTGGCTCACATTATGCCTTTTTCTGCTCAAGTAAAGAGCCAAAGAAATCCTTTCCCCACTGAGGTGCTTGTAAACTGCAAGTAAGTCACCTCTTAACCTTCTCTTGGATAAACTACATAGGCTAAAAGAACAGGAGTCCTTGTGGCACCTTAGAGACTAACAAATTTATTTGAGCATAAGCTTTCATAGGCTACAGCCCACTTCATCAGATGCATAGAATAGAACATATAGTAAGAAGATATATATACACATACAGAGAACATGAAAAGGTGGAAGTTGCCAGACCAGCTCTAAGAGGCTAATTAATTAAGATGAGCTATTATTAGCAGGAGAAAAAAAACTTTTGTAGTGATAATCAAGATGGCCCATTTCAGACAGTTGACAAGAAGGTGTTAGGATACTTAACATGGGGAAATAGATAGACTAAGCTTCTTAAATCTCGCACAATAAGGTGAATTTTCCAAATCTCAAATCATTCTGGTAGCTCTTTGCTGAACTCTTTCCAATTTTTCAAGATCCTTTTTGAATTGTGGACACCAAAATTGGACACAGCATTCCAGCAATGGTTTCACTAATGCCACAGACATAGGTAATATGCCCACCCTCCTCCTAGTTGATATTCCCTGCTTATGTATCCAAGGATCGCGTTTTCCCTCTTAGCTACAGCATCACTCTGGGAGCTCACGTTCAAACAGTTACCATGAGCCCTAAGTCCTTTTCCATGTCACTGCATTTCAGAATACAGCATCCCAACTTGTAAGATCTACAGTCTTTGTTCCTAGATGTATGACAAAATGCATGTTGTTCAAATGAGGGTACCTCAACAAGTGATCTAGATCACTCTGTATAACTTATCTGTACCCACCATTATTTACCAGCTTTGATTTTTATATTTTCTTCCAGAGCATTGATGAAGATATTGAATAGCTTTGGACCAAGAACAGACCAATCTAGAAACATCCCCACTGAATGATAATTCTCCATTTACAATACATATATATATATCAATTAGCTAGTTTTTAATCCATTTAATATGGGCTACAATGATTTTGTATGGATTTTGCTCATGGGTGGTGCATCACGGAGGCTGTGGGAGGCTAAGCCTCCCCAAACCTCCACTAATGCTTCCTGCTACGACCCTGGACCGGGCAGCAGTGGGGCTCAGGGCTCCTCTGGCCAGCCAGAGCTCTGGGTGGCTCAGGTGGGTGGACCAGGGGCAGCTTGAATGGGCGGGTCAGGGCTCAGGGCAGCTCAGGCAGGCCTCCTCCAGCCATGGTGGGGGACTTAGGACTCCTTTGGCCCCAGTGGATGAGAGTGGGGGGAGAGGTGGAGGGGAGTGGGGACAGGGCCTTGGGCAGAAGGAGTGGGGCAAGGGGATAGCCTCCCCGAATAGGAGGTTCATGTACCACCCATGAATTCCTAATTTTTCCAACAGAATGTCACACAAAACTAAGTCAAATGCCCGACGGAAGTCTATGACATCAATACAGTTACCTTTATCAACCAAACTTTTCTTCTCCTCAAAAAATTACACTGTTTATTTGAAAAAATCTATTCTCCATAATACCATGTTGATTGACATTAATTATGCTATCATCCTTTAATTCGTTACTGATTGCATCACATACATTGTTCCATGCTTTTACCCAGGATTTCTAGTGATGCCAACACTGTACTTCAAAAATACGGGACAGACCTCAGATGTCCCAGTCTTGAATTGAGCCTTTGGGGCAAGTCTCTTCTCCTCCCCATCCTTCCTAGGGCCTCTGAGGGTATGTCTACACAGCAACTAGACCCCAAGGGCTGGCCCATGCCAGTCGACTCAGGCTCATGGGGCTCAGGCTGTGGGGCTGTTTAATTGCTGTGTAAACTTCTGGGCTTGGCCTGGAGCCCAGGCTCTCCAGCTCTGGGGGCTGCAGAGACCCCAGGGCACACTAGGCCAGGCAGCCACTGCAGCTCCTATTCATGGTCCATGTGGGTGCCAGGAGCTGAGTCAGAGGCTGCAGTTGTTGATCTCTGCCTGCACCAGTGCTGTACACTGCTAGGGGGTGGGGGTTGCACGAAGGGTATGGGCTGGAGGAAGGCAGCAGCAGCAGGAGGCTTCACTGCAGCCAGCAGGGGCACTATTTCAGATTTCAGTGGAGGGGCAGTTGTCAGTGGGGCTCTGGCGACAAAGGGGCAACTGGACTAAATTTGAGTGGCATTGTGACCCCGAGCAACAGGTCAAGTTGCCAACCGGTTGGAGCGCCACTCCATCCTGGATTTCAGGTGCCAGAGTGACGCTCCAGACCACTCCAGCGGAACTACTTCCCTGTTTGAAATATGGGATAAGAGGTGTCCCATACTGATTTAGTAGTAGGGGAAGGCAATTTTTGATTTAAGTAAGGGATATCCCTTATAATATGGAATATTGGCAACCCTAATATTAGGCTAACTGGCCTATAGTTACCTGGGTCATCCTGTTTACCCTTTAAAATATTGGCACAACATTAGTTTTTTTCCAGTCTTCTGGAACTGTTTCAGTGTTCCAAGATTTGCTAAGAATCAGTATTAATGGTTCATGAGCTCCTCAGCCAATTCTTTTAATACTCTTGGGTGCAAGTTACCTAGTCCTGCCAATTTAAAAATGGTTACCTTTAATAGTTGCTGTTTTACACCCTCCCTAGTTATTGATTGAACAGAAAGTATTTCCTTTATCACTGCAATGAAAATAACTAGTTCGGGACTACTTGGAGGCTTGTTTCACCATAACCTTCATCAATGATTAAACATGCTCATACTGTAGCAATCCAGTGCATTCAGCAATAAGGACAATGCTCCCTGCCATTACTGTCCCTCAGACAAACTGTTTAATCATTAATGGATATAAGCATAAATATCTTAACTTTAAAAAAAATGGCTGTGGCACATAATAGTCTAGTCTCCAGTGGTCTGTAACACTTTGGTCTAATTGCGGTTGTTGAGCAGTAAACTCAAACAAACAAACAATACAACCCATACTGAGCAACTCCAATCTTTCCCCAGCCATCTTTTGTAATGTGCTCATTCTAAATAAGCCCATCTTTACCTAATTAGCTTCCACATGGAGTACCTCCTTAAATTGACTCTGAAGCCTGGCTGGGAATTAAACCCCCTTCCACCTCAGCCCCAGGCTGCTGTCTGGCCTGATGTGGCCTCCTCCTAGAGACACAGAAAAATCTGTTCACCCTGTTACAAAAATATAGTGACATATTAACCCTGGGATACCTAAAATGGGGCCATTATCTTGTACACACAAACAATGTGCTAATAATCAGTTCAAGACCCTTCACCTTTCTGCCTCTGTTTCCCCCTCTATCCTTGTCTGTCTGGTCTATTTAGGTCCCAATCCTGCAAACACTTAAGCATGTGCTTAACTTGACTCCCAGTAGTAAAGTTAAACATGTGTGTGTAATTGTTTGTAAGACTGGAGTCTATGTGTTTGTACAGTCATGAGCACAATAGGGCCCCAGATAGCAGTTGGGACCTCTAAGCATTACCATCACACAAATATTATCAAATAACCACCACCCTTTTTGGATACTTACTAAGACTATTTTAGCTGCAGCATTTTGAACAGAATGGAAAGGTGAGAGCTAGAAAGCCAGGAGATTGCAATAGTCAGGATGACAAATAACTCAGGCATGAAGGAACTAAGGAACCAATCATTTCCTTCATGGCTAGTTGTTTTCTGAAACTCTTCAAATGTTTGTGGTTCACTTTTGTTTACTGTCCGTTTCTAGTAAATTTCACCTTCTGGTTCTCAGGCAGTAATACAATGTAGGGATCAGGAGGTTACAAATGCTGCAGGGGGCTGTTTTACTGGTATAAAAATGGTTTATACTTAATTAATGGAAACAATTCTATTGTTCTTAGGATTAGTAAAAGATTGTTTTCCCCAAATCTATCTTTGGGACCAGCTTTTGCCTGACAGTGGCCAGGGCCAGATCACTCCACTGCAGGGGGGAAATGTGAGGTTCCCAGACCATTAACTGAGTAGGCAGAAGTGGGAAGAGGACAGTGGAACAGGTATGGAGAGATCACCCTCCCTAACCCAGAGTATCCACTTCCTGGGCAAAGTCCCCTTGCCTCTCAGCCAGCTCTGGGGCTACGCTGCTCCCACTTCCACTATATGCACAATGCTGCTCCAGTGAAGCTATGCTGCTAGAGACAATCCTGGCTCCATCTCCTTCTGCCCCTGGAATCCCAATTCCCTTCTAACTGGTTGGGGGAGGGGTTTGTAGGTAAAGTGAACCCAGAGATTTGGGATTTCTGAGCAGAGTTCTCTTTCCCTCTCTTAACACTACTGAATAAACCAGAAGAAACAAAATCCTACGGAGAAGCATTTTAAGGGCGGTAAATCCATTCTCCATTGAACTTGGTTTACTAAACACACTTTCATTCATTCATTCACTCCTTTGAAATTTTAGTGAAAATTTATCAGTCAGAAGCTCCTGTGACCCCAGTATCACTTTTAACAAGTTTTAAGACACCAAAACAAGCAACTATTGTTGAATGATAATCTTTTGATATTATTTAGTTTCTTCTTGCCTAAAAATAGAACATTAAATCAGAGTGATTTGTGTAATACCTAGTATAGTACAACTGCACTACTGCAGCAGCAGCATATAAGAAAACAAGTTATTTTTAGACTAATGTATATTATTTGAGAGGCCTAACTTTCTATCTAAACCTGGAGTGTTATTTAGGTAGATTTTGCAAGGAGGCTGATGCGCTATATTGGGAAGTTGGGTTTAGTACCGAGAAGAATGGGAGAAGGAAACTAATGGGGAAAGCTATGAGTAGAGTTCAGTGTAGTTTTATATAAATATTACATACACACACAATGCTCAGAATCATTCTGGTGCCTGGAAATTAATGTTCCATAAAAATCTATTTCAGTACTTGAGCTCGTAACATAGGAACCAATAATTTGCAAACTAACTGCACCTTGGGACACTACAAACCAGCTATTTTTCTTTTGTAAACAGGTTTTATGACAGTAGATGAAAGAAAAAACTTTGATCATCTTAAGTCTCCCCATCTTAAATACTGGATTCCATTTGTCTGGTTTGGAAATCTAGCATACAAGGCGCGAAAAGAGGGTAGAATTCGAGACAGTGTAGACCTGCAGACACTGATGAATGTAAGTAGGAAAAATAAATCTACAGAAACAGATACTGAAATCACTATGCATTGTCTGTTCACCTATATAACTTTATCTATTACATGCAACTTTCCAGTCTTTTCCTCCCCACCTCAGTGGACTTACTCTAGATTTGTACCAAGTGTGTTTGTCTACGCACATACTATACACAAAACCAAGTCCACCACCAAGTGCTTAATGTGACAGTATTTATATAAATGAGAGAGAATTGACTGAAACACCAAATCAGTGAGCAAAATTCTGCTCTCACTTTCACAGTAACTCCACTGTAGTTAAAAAAAAACCAAAAGATGGAGAAGTTGTTTATCTTTAGGGGGCTTATCATTTTAATTTTATTTTATTTATTTTAAGGAAAACAGTCTGCCCAAATATATCATGAAACAATCTATAACCCTTTTTTGTAATGTAAAATGTATCCTCCTGCCAATATCCCTGGACAGCATACAAATTTAAAATAATGGAACAATAGATAATTTGTTAAGAAGCTAAGCATTACACCAAGCTTCCTAAATCTATTGTACAACTGAATTTTTAAATATAGTGATGATCTACAGAATATTATTTAACAGATCAGTTTCTAATTCATTAAATTTGGTGCAGAGTATACTGTTTTACAGCCTTTCGTTTACGTGAAATGAATTGTGACAAACCCATTATTATTTGGGAGCGAATGTCACACATTTTGTTTTGTTTCTTATTTAGGAAATGAATAAGTACCGGTCTTGGTGTAGCCTTCTATTTGGTTATAACTGGGTTGGAATTCCATTGGTCTACACACAGGTACTGAGATATTACCATACCCAAAATTTGGACCAAGATTTTCAAAAAGAGGGGCCTAATGTTAGACTCCTAAGTCCATAATTAGGCACCCACATAAGTGACCTGATTCTCAGAGATGCTGAGCAGTCTGCAGCTGCCATCTTGGACATGGTCTCTAGGATGATTGTCTGGCCAGATATTTTAAGTTATGTTTGATGTGAAGGTGCTGGATGGTTTGGGAGGCTGGGAAGGTACTGGGAGGTTTGATAGGTTGGGGGTGAGTAGGTTATGAATTCTGCAGTACCCATTCCGTGGCCACCAATAGATCATGTTGCCATTTTATTTGTAATGTCTATCTATAATATTTAAAATACTATTGTGTTAGGTGCTCAGCAGCCTTTGGGAATGTGGTGCCTTATACATAAAGAATGATTATTATATTATTTTAATGTAGCTTTTATTTGTTGCAGGTTGTTACTCTTGCGGTCTATACCTTCTTCTTTGCCTGTCTGATAGGACGTCAGTTTTTGGATCCTGACCAAGGCTATGTAGGACATGACTTGGATATTTATATTCCAGTCTTCACACTGTTACAATTCTTCTTCTACGCAGGATGGCTTAAGGTAAGCTATATTTGTCAGCTACAACAACAAATAATTTGGTGTTGATTTGGCTACATCTTTGGGGAAAGGTAACAGGTGAAATCCCCCCAAGTCAGCTCAAGTCAAGGGTCTAGATTCAAATTTGTTGTAAATTCATTGAAGCTTAATGGTGTTACACAAAAGGATAAATTTAGCACAAGGTGTCCAGTGGCTGATCTTCAGGAAGAGCTTAGAAAATCATCCATTACATTTTCAATCCACCCAAGGCAGGTCTTACAATAAGTGTGGTTGCAAGAAAGAGTCAGGATCCTGAAAGTACCTCCTACGAGGAGGTGAGCACTGAAAGCTCCCAGTGAAGTACGGCCTGGATCCACAAAGAGATCTAGGTATTGCAATGCTCACTTTTAGGCACTTAGAAAATCACAGACACAATGTGATCCACAAAGTCTAAGTGAGGTGCCTCAGCTCCCTATACAATGAATGGGAAGAGATAGGTACCTAAGAATGCTATTCACAAAACCATCGTGAACCAACCAACCACTAAGCTATCCAATGGAAGATGCTGGCAAGAGGGGTGTGTCCAAAGCCCTGCCCCTCTCATGGACTTACACGCCTAAATCCAGGTTGCAGGGAAGTGTCTCCCCTGGCTAGCAATCCACAGCTAGGAGCCCCTCTCCCAGAGTCAGCCATCTTAGATGCCTGAGCCATTTCTTGTGGGAATACATTAGGCACCTGCCTCGATCCAATAAAACAGCCAGAGGAGGAGGTGGTGCTGATGCTGACATTATACATTTTAGCCCAGTGGTTAGAGTACTCACCTGGATGTCAGCCTGAGGGGGAGAAAGGATTTATAGAGGGGTCAAAAGAGTGTTCTAACCACTGAGCTATTCTGGTGTGGGGTTCTCTCAATCTCATCTGTCAAAGCTGTTCCACTGTGGCTAAATAATGACAGCGTAATTGGAGCCAGGGGACTGGCTATAGGGTCTCCCACCTCCCAGGTTTGTGCCTTAACCACTGGACTGCAGTCATTCTCTCCCTCTCTGTCTGTCTCTCTCTCTCTCTCTTTCTGACCCAATGACTATTTAAGCATGAATCCAAATTAGAACAACTTCCACAGGAGAGACTGAGGGAGCCCCAGATCAGAATATTCCATACCTCAGTGGTTAGTGCTCCTGAAAGGTAGGAGACCCCGGTTCACTTTCTTCCCCTCTGCCCGAGGGGGGAATTGAATCTGGGTCTCCCACATCATAGGTAAGTGCGCTAACCACTGGGCTAACAGTTATAAGGGTGGTGGTAGGAGCAGCAGAAGATTTTGAATGGGCCATGATCCGGTAGATGGCCTCTGAGCACAGTTACAGGGTCAGGCCCCATGGGCAAGATAGGTGAAAGAGTACCTAGTTTCTCTAAGTTCATGGGTCTCTCTGTTGCTTAGGTGGGAGACGGGTGTCCAAATACCTAGAAGGAGGCATCAGTGTGCACATGTCCAGAGGCAGAAACTTCAGAGCATCAAGGGAACTGTTACCCCCAAAATTTAGGCATTGAGTGAATTTAGGTATCTTCAGGGTTCAGCAGCAGCCAAGCAGGGTTTTTCTGGATAACAATGGTGCCTAAAACTAGGACTTAGGGCCCAGATCCACAGAAATATTTAGGGTCCTAGGTGCCACTGAAATCAATGAGAATTAGATGTCTAAATACCTCTGAGGATCTGGGCTTAGGTGCCTAAATCTGGGGATTAGGTTCCTACATACCTTTGTGGATATGGGCCTATTATCCTTGAAGAATCAGGACCTGGGAGTTGGACAATAAGATGTCCAAAGAAGGATGAAAATTTAGGCCATGAATTTCCCCTCCAATTTTGTGTCCAGTTGGGGAGATGGTGTTGCAGAGGAGGAATGGGGAGCAGAGCTCTAAACCACTTGTTTTGCTTATGGTCAAAGTCAGCCTGCCTTGTAGAAGCCAAATGGAGTTACCCACTTTCAGATGGCAATGAAATAGTGACAGCTAATATTGACTACACTACTAGCATCACATGAAGCAGTTAATTAAAGCGTGGAACTGCAAAAGAAGTTGGATTTTTTTATGGCCATTGTTTTGTTTTTTTTTAACAGATCAGTTAACATCTCCTCATCAGGTGTGTAATTAAACAATTAAGCAATATTCTCCCTATTGATTCCTGCCCCTGCAATTAATAACAAACTAGATTAATTCAAAGGAAAACTGAAATGAAAACTCAACCAGGCAGTACTAAGCAAATTCATATATTAAGCCCAGCAGTCACGTAAATCTCACTCTTGCTTCATTAAATCATTACTGTAAGCTTTGAAAAGCTAGTTGACACTAGCACGACGATAAAAATTGTGCAAAACCAGCCATTTTTAGGGCCTAATATAGGAAGCCCTCTGGGGGAGTTTTGTAAATTGAGAGAGTCCTTTTGTCTGCAAGCATTTTCTCTGGTTTTGACTCATGCAGGTAGGTCCATGCCTATGTATCAGGTTCAGAAAGACCCTGAAACAGAGTCAAAATCAGTCAGAATTGTCACATTGTACCTGGTTGCACGCTGAAACCGTGTGACACTGATTCTTTCCATAAATCATCCCAGGTTCACTCCAAAGGTTCACAAACCGTTTGTAACCAAATCAAGCCAAGTATTTACAGTTTCACTGTCTGTCATGCACGTTTTGTGCAATTCTGTGCTAACACATATACCGAGCTGCAATGTAATAATCTTAAATACAAAAAAACCCCAACACGTTATGACACAACTCAGCAAAACTCTGAATATTCAGAATAAAGTCTTACATTCATTCTTACAAGAAATGGCCAAACAGTGAGTTTTGGGGGGGCTTATTATTGGTTTATGTGATGAGTTTAATGTTATTTTAAATTTAATAACTGGGATGATATTTATGCTCCTTATTGCCTTAAAAATATATATTTTTTAAAAAAGAACAAAATCGTTCATTGTAAATTATCAAAAGAGTGGACTTCATTCTCTTACCTTGGGAAAAATTAATGGCAGTTAGTCTGATCCTGCAGTGGGAGAATCAGGTACCTTTTGTTTTCAAAGGTATAAATAGTTGTGTATGTATGTTATAATACACACTTAGGAGTAGAAACACGTGTTTTTTGAAGGTGCAGAAACTCACCCTGTTAAATACATTTATGGGACTTATTCTCTACTGAGTATTCTTCAAGATTTTATTGATAGTATACCAAGGTTAGTTAGTATATTGTTAGTATATAAGGTTTTGTAGTATGTTGTATACTATTGTTAATATACAAAGGTTTTATTGTTAGTATAAAAAGCTAAACTGGGCCAGTCTTCCTGAGTCTGCTGCACAGCCTCTAATTGTGACTTATGAACAGTGGAGTTGGACCTCTTGATTGTCCATCCAACAATGTAATCATAGAAGATGAGAGATGGGCCCTTCAGTTTTGGAATGCTCATTCCCTTAATCTATACCAAAGTCCACCTATAGCACCTTTTTTAGTTGAGCTCAAGACCTCTACCAGCTTGGTCCTGGCAACTTCAGATGTAATTTTCATTATAAAAATCACTTTATATCAAAACCCAAAAATGTAGTGACAGTCTGCATAAACTTAATTTAATAACAGAATAAACAAAAAGAGGGGCCACTGGGCTGCTTTTACAATTTAAACAAAGCTGCCACTGAATTTCCAGTCTGCTGCTCCAAGAGTGCCATAGAATCCAGGAGTTTGGCCAAATGTAAATCCTGTTTTCCACAAACTCCCCAGGGCCTTCATACAGGATTGCAGATAGCGTCTCGAACTATTTTGCAGTTCAATAACATAAACGTGGTTAAACTGCTATCCATTCTTAGGCTGTGCGTCTGATTTGTTACCCATACCGTACACAGGACAAGGTTTCCCATCACATGAGATGCTTGTCCCAGACTAATTTATAATCCATTCAGTTGTGATAGCCAGCAATCCAAAAATAGATCTTCACTGTACTGCACTGAATTCGTTTTCAGAGGATGTTCTCATGGGCTATATGCTGGTGGCAGGTCAGCCAGTCAAAAGGCCCCGGCTGAGGTTTTCCCTGCCACTGCACCTGAGTGTGCCTATCAGCTTCTGTTAGGTGCTGTGCGTGCTGTGGGCTCGCTGACTTAGCTGAGGAAGTGGCTCCACTTAGATGCCACGAGGCAGCTTGTTCTCTGGTTTATTTCTATCCAAGCAGCAACATAGCTATACTTGCAATGTTAATGCCACATACCAAAGGCATCTCTCCCCTCCTCCCTCGCTGAGTCTGGGATTTTAATTCTTATCTTCCCCTAGCTAGTGCATGAGACCCAGATACAATTTTCCTGTGAACACTGAATGGCATGATGTAGAAAAATCTTTACTAGATCACAAATGCACAGGAAATTATTCTTATTACTCTTGCTAGTTATTTGTATTATGGGAGCAACTACAGATTAGAGCCCCACTGAATGTGGGCTGTACAAACACTTAGGAAGAGACCCTTTCCCCCAAAGAGCTTCCAATCTAAGCCCTAACTCTTACAATTTACGATGTGCAGGCTGAGTGTGCTGCACCCACACAGAAACCCATTGACTTCTAAGGGGCTCTGGGTCGGCCCAGCAATTCACCCCCAAATTGTAAATTGCAGGATTGAAATCTAATTAGCCATGACAGGCAAACAGTGGGAGAAAATAAGTATTTGTCTCTCCATTTTCCAGATGCGGAACTGAAGCCCAGAAAATTAAGTGACTTGCCCAAAGTCAAATGAAATCTATGGTAGATTTGGGAAATTGACTCCCAATCTCCTGGGTTGAGGGCAGGGCCTTAACCACAAGACCCCCAGACACTGTTATAGCACAGAATCAGTGGGCAGGTTGAAAGGGGGAGGAGCCTTCTCCACCCAGCCCAAGCAAGCAAGATTTGGGAGAGTGACAAAGACCACTGGAGATCCTCCTGGTTCATTTAAGACACGTAGACCCCTAAAAGAATGACTCTGAGTCACTAACACATCCAGTGCTCCCCCCAGAGAACAGCTGAAACACAGGAGTGCCCCTCTATGATAATCATAGATTATAGATTATAGATCTCTGCCCGTCAGAGTTGGCAGCAACAAGGGCCGAGTTCAATATCTAGGGGATCCATTCCAATAACACAATGCAAACCGGCTCGAGCCCCCACCCAGTGACCTGGGACAAATATATACCACCCCCGCTGGGCGCCTCCAAGAGGCAATACTTCCCCTCTCGCAAGCACATAGTCTGAGTGTAGCAAAAACCTTTTCATAACAGAGAGAAACAATGTGGCATTATGTTGGGGAAACACCACCAACAGGATTCATAACACAACCCATGAGCAAAAAACCCACCCCAAGCAAATTGGGGCATGCCCCTTTCCCTTTGGTTCTTGAGTCCAGCAACCCCAAATCACCCAAAGTCCCAAAAGTCCAGTGACCCAAAAGTCTCTGTCCCTGGTCAGGGCAGCCCCAGAGTTCGAAAGTTTATCTGTGGAGCTTTACCTCCCAACCTGGGTGGAGATGGGATGGGGATAAGAGGCACCTTACATGATCTGAAGCTGACCGCCCCACAGCTCCATAGGCCTCCGCTCTGCCAGCCGCCCCACGAACTCCTTCGCTCAGCTCCGCTCCGCAGCCCACAAGCAGCTCCCGCTGTCCCACGATCTGCTCCACCAGCCGGTCCACAAACTGCTCCACGTCCCACCAGCAGCTCCCGCCATCCTACGAACTGCTCCACCAGCCTGTCCACAAGGCACTCCAGCCGTCCGGCAAACTGCTCCACAATATATCTTCAGGCTCCCCCACTACTTGACACAACGCTCAGTGATTTCTGCTCTTAGTCAGTTCAGCTCTTTGGTGAATTCAGCTTGTAGTAGGGCAGCCTCAGTGCTGGTGCACTATTAGCCCAAAGTGAGCTCAGCAGCCTGTAACTAGACTCCTAATGGAATCAAAATTAGCTCTGATATTCCACAGTGGAGAGAGGAGGAAGTGCAATTAGCATGTAAGGCCCTCACCAAGGGGCCCATGCCACCAAGTATTAATACTTGTCCCCAGCCTCTCTCCCCTCACAGAGTTTTAAAACCCAAGACTCTTGCCTAGCAAGTGCTACTTAGTTGATGGTGAGTCCCTCCATCATAACAAAAGGCCAAGTACAGTTCCAAGCACAGTTCCCATAATCAGCGTAACAACAATTCATTCTTCCTGCCCCAATAACAGAGACACTGGGGATCCCACAGCAGCCAAAGTGACCATTTGGGCAGCTATGGCCTCATTCTAGGCGGGGTGGGTGTGCCTATGCAAATGAGATCAGCCCCTGAAGTTCTTTTCCACAACTTGCCACACCTCACCACCAGATGTCAGGGTGGAGCTCATCCTGACACTGCTTACATAGACATATCTGTTCTGTTCGTTCCCTCTGAAGCACCTGGCATTGGCCACAGTCGGAAGATGGGATACTGGGCTAGATGGACCATTGGTCTGACCCAATATGGCCATTCTTATATATACAGCCCTTCTTTGTAAGTGGAGCATTCCAAAGAAAACAAAGGCCACACTGTGGAATTCTTTCCAAAGTTAGTACAAAACCTGCCCCTACACGGGGCTTTCTGGGATTCATACGACTTCCCCCAGGGATTGTTCACAAAGGCTTTTCCAAATGAAAGCCAGATGTTTGAAAAGAAAGAGCAAACATAAGGGGGAAATGGTGTGTCATTTTCCCCTTTTGCTAGGAGAAACCCCTCTGGCCAGTCGTCTTCCCAGCAAAGCTGTCCATAGCCCTGTACTGCAATCCTGACTTTCCTGTTGGCTACAAGAGTCAGCCTTGCTTTCCTGGGCTGTTGAGGGAGAGGCTGGCTGGAAACGCCCCCAGCTTTAGGGCAAGTTCCAGCTCATCCTGTTCTTGAAGCTTCAGTCTCAGGCCCTAAACCCAGAGGACAGTCTGAGTTTCCCACAAATTTCAAGCCGTCTCAGAGATCTCTTCCTCTCCCTGTGATCATGTCCCCCATCCCACAGATACGTCTTTTTTCAGAAAAAAACGGAGAAGGCTATTGCCAGCTCAGGTGGATTCCTTTACTAGCCCCATTGCAAAGACCTTGTCCCAGCCTCACACTGCCCAGTTACCGTCACTACAGAATGGGAGCCCCCTGCTTTCCTGAAGGCCGAGCCTCCTTCTCAACTTAAATGATTTCAAAATAAAATTTAAAATAATTCAGTCTGAATAAAAACAAAATGTAGAGTCTGTTTCCTGTTTGCAATAAGCCAGGTAAAAGGGCACCCTGGCTTTCATTGCATTCCATTTTTAAGGCGGCATGCTTTTCTTGACTAACACCAGGCTAGAGAGAAACACTCAGTATGACTGTTGTGTGGCTGCAAGCTCAACAATAGCTATCCGATCACAGGGTCATGCTGACCAGACTTAAGGATGGAAAGGGGATGTGATTGATTTCGAGGAGATTCCAGCTGTGATGTTTTCAGCAGGGTAAAAGACTATTATAGACAGTTGAGAGGGCTGGTCCCCTGAGTTGCTTTTTAGACAGTGAGGCCATCAGTCAGCATTCAGTCGCCATGTTGATGGCATTGATTGTGCAGGGAGGACTGCGTGAAGGTTGCCATCCTCCTCCCCTTGAGAAAGCTAGTAATGGGATGCAAAGCCTTTAGCTGCAAAATCCCCAATTCAAATCCAGTCCAGGTCACCACTAATCAAATGTTATTGCAAAGATGTGGGTGTTGGATGACTGTGTTGGGGCACTCCCCCACCCCAGTCTGGAGAAAGCTAACAAGCCCCTCTGGGTTCACCTGCTATCAGATAGGCACACCTGCAGGGTCTGCACGAGCTGAAGGAAGCAAGTTTAAAAGGAGCGCTTGTCACAGAAAGAAGTGCAATCAGCGAGAAAACTTCTGTGCCCCAGCAAGCTGATGCTTGTTCCAGGGTCACTGAGAAGGGAAACAGCTAGCAAGCCTCTACTGCCCACAAGGACAAATTAGACCTTTATAAGGAAGCCAAGAGAATGAACACTCCCTTAAATGGGACCCCAGAAAGTCTGGAATGACGTTCCCAAGTGGGGAAAAGACTTTTAAAGGGAAAGAGACTCTGTAACCGCCTGACTGTGACCCTAGAGAGAGGCCCAGCTTATCACAGAGACCTACATGGAATGAACAGGTGGTCTCAGTACAGTTCCTAGGGCATTGGTGTCCACTTTAGAACCACCACAGTTGTGACTGACAGTATTGCAAGGAGAGGATAGTTCAATCTGCTCTCTAAATATGGTTCCCCCCAGATCAATTTGAGATACATTTGTTGGGCACTGTGGGGAAAGCGTCCCATAGCACTGCCTAGGTACTGTGTGCTTATTCTACAGATACTGTATACGGATGACTTCACTATCCGGCAAGACAAGATGGGTGTTGTGATATCTTTTACTGGACCAACTTCTGTTGGTGAGAGAGACAAGCTTTTGAGCTTACACAGAGCTCTTCTTCAGGTCCTGAAGTAATTAAGCTTAAAAGCTTGTCTTTCTCACCAACAGAAGTCAGTCCAATAAAAGATATTACCTCACCCACCTTATGTCTTTAATATCCCAGGACTGACACAGTTACAACACTTCATGATCCAGGACAGTCAATCAAACAGCTTTCATGACTGCTAAATTCAAAGCTGGGACCCAGAGCTGAACGTTCCCTGTGTTCAGAGGAGTACAGATCTGTTTTGGTTCAGGCTTACCTTTATGAAATACAGACACTGATTTTCTTAAAGGTACCTCCTGAAGGTGTAGTGACTTAAGGCCAACTCTGCTGCCCGGTAGGAATAACTTTGTTAGTTATTTGGTGCAGAAGTCTGAGATATGTTAATTTTATCACTGCAATTCCATATACATTAAGATCTGTATTACCTGTAACCAAACGAAAATTAATATGCTGACATTACCTAAAATGCCAAAGTACCTTTACAACTGAGTCAGTGCAACTAGACTGGCAAAACATCACAATGGAATTCATGTTAGGGGAAACAAGGGGCACAGGAGAAAGAGAAAATGAAATCTTAACAGTCAGTCTCTTCAAAGCCATTTTAAGGCAACAGCATTAAGCTTTGCATATTGGCATTTATTCAGTCTGTGATTTTAATTGTAGGTTGCTGAGCAGCTTATTAATCCATTTGGGGAAGATGATGATGATTTTGAAACAAATTGGTGCATTGATAGAAATTTGCAGGTCAGTATTTTTGGTCTCTACTTTCCTCTCTTCTGCTTTACTGTAATATATTATAAATGTATTCCTTATAGGTCTGAGACACTAGCTAGTGGGACTGAGAGTTATACAAAATGATTCTTTACCCAAAGGGGATCATATCTCCAGAATCCTCCATGTTTTGTTTTTAGAGTCAATATATTATTAATTCACCATTCCATATGCCTTGTCTGCTGGGGAAAGGATGCAAAGTGAAGACACCTGAGCTGCCCTTTAACCACAAGCTCATTTCGTGTAACCCTGCCTGTACTCACCAGTTCAGCCACGTAGGAGATCCTGGCAAGACTACTCTGAACCAAATTCTGTTCTCATTGACACCTTTGCAAACTCACTGAAATCAATAAGGTTGCACCAGTATAATGGATAGCAGATTTTGGCCCTATATTTGTACAGAGCAGAGAGCAGGTAAATAATTTACAGGAGAAGTCAGCACTGCCAAATCTTGCTGTTGAAATTATTCCTACATCTCTTATGGCACAATTGTGACCCTGCCACCCAGGAGAGTAAGGCACATGAAGAGCTCCATTACTTCCCTGCATGGGCAACTCACTTTGGAGGTAGCAGAACAGGAAGGTGACCAGTCTCCATGGGGTCACCACTCCAGAGCAGGTGTGGAGCGAGTGGGGGCGGAGGGAGGAGTCACAGGCAATCAAGGCAACCTTGGTTCCACCCCTCACAGTGTGCTGGCCAACTCAGCTGAGCCCCCATCATCAGAGAAGTATCTGCACCTGATATAGGGCTCTGAGTCAGTCTTGGCCATTCCTGGAGGAATGCAGCTAAAGACAACTTGTCACAAAGACACAGCTGAGCCCTTTATTTTTACATACGTAAGTCAATGGTACAAGGCTGTTCACGTGCTCTGTTGGAAATATTTTTAAAAATATGGACAAAGTTTGCTTAAAGATTCCTCTGTGTGAACTTCTGCATAAGAAACATCTCTACAAATAGCACAATAATAGTCCTCATATATTTCCTGAAAACATGGCACATCAGAGAATCACATTTAATTGGGGATGGGTCCTGCTTTTGAGCAGGGGGTTGGACTAGATGACCTCCTGAGGTCCCTTCCAACCCTGATATTCTATGATTCTATGACCATTTAGCTAAATAATCCAGTTAATAAGAATGCTTGCCAGAAAAGTTAATACTTTATCATTTGTGATTAAATGTGATGTAAGATGAAGGGAATTGTTTTGCAAACGTCTGGGGCTCTATCCCATTCTAATTAAAGTCAATTAAATTTGTTGCCATTGTGGGAGCAGAAATAATCTATTTCAGCTTTCTATATAGTGCCTATTAACATGGATCAGGCCTATAGTCACTATGTACATCTTACATAATGTCATAAAACTTATTTCCTAAAGAATATTTCCCATATAGCAGGAAATAGTATATTACACACAAAACCATATTTAAAGTAGTGTAATTACAACTACGACCCCAGGTCTCACTTCTGGCTGTGGATGAAATGCACATGAACTTACCAAAGATGGACAAAGATATTTACTGGAATGATTCAGCTGCTCAGCCACCATACACACTGGCAGCTGCCGATTACTGTATTCCATCTTTCCTTGGCTCAACTATTGAAATGGGGTAAGTAAGGCTGCCATCTTTTCATGATGTCATTAAGGCTACAAAAATGTGTATCCAATCATCATAATGGCCTATGGATTTTAAATGTATATCATGCATAAATATGACTTCAAATTTGAAGTTTAACATTTAAAAATAAATAGGTTTAAAACTATGTAATGGTTTCTTTTGATATGCACAGACGTGTACAAATTCAACGCCTGGGAAAGCTCAGTGGCCATTAGAAAACTAGTGATTTACATGATCCTTTTAGGAGAGTGACACAAACTTAGCCCTTTGGTTTTTTTGTGGTATTGTAGCTGTATAAAACAGCATAAACCAAAGAAACAGCAAGGTTTTTCAAAGAAATTTTCAAGGTACTAAATCCTCTATGTACATGATACAACAATTAGCACAATACCCATTTATTTGCTTGTTTCTTATACAGACACTCCCTTTCTTCTTGCTGGGTAAGATCATTCCAGACCTTTTGGGAGACAAACTATAGAAATGGTCTTATGACTTTTCAATTAATAATAACCCAGAATTGTTTTCTTGCATGTATACCAACCCTATTGCAAAGAACCAGCCGGAGTATGTGACACTGCTCGTTGTTCTGGCACTCTGAATCTACACCGCTGGTGGAAGTGTGTGGTGTACGTGTAGCTACACGCCACAGTGAAAAGTAGGCTGTGTCCGCACTGCCGTCTGTAGCTACACGTGTCAGTGAGGCTCTGGCAGAGGGGAGGCAGCGGGGAAAGTCTGTTTTCCCTCCTGCCGGACCTTTTCCCTGCTGGCAGAGTCTCTTCCTGCAATGGAGAAAGGCTCTGGCAGTGGGACACTACGCTGGTATGTTTAGCAGAGTAGTGAGTAGCAAGCTGTGGAAGGTATGTATTCACATACACACCCTTCAGGAGTGTTTATACTTTACTCACCTAAGCCATGTCCCTCCATCTACACTGCTATTTATATCCGTGCTGGGCAGTATGTACACTACACGCTTGCCAAAAGAAACATGCAGTATAGATGTACCCTCATAAAATAAGGGGACAGGCCAGGCAGAGCATGAAAGGCTGAGTTAAAACACGTATGATGTGCTCTAGCGTAAAACAGATCGGTGAACATGAAGAATATCCTGTCCCTTTAAGAACCAAACAAATACTAGCGCTGGTAGAAATTTTTCATTTGAAACTTTTTTAAAAAGCAAAAGTGGCTTTTTCAAAACCTAAAACTTTCTCTTTTTTTTCAAAAAAATTTCCAGTTTTTCATTGAACCCAGAAAGGTTGAAATTTTTGGAGGGGTTAGTTTTTTCTCCTTAATTCTCTTTTTTGCCACAAAATACAACAGAAAGAACTGTGTTCAGGATGTTTTTTCCTAATTTTCGTTTTGCCACACAGTAACTTTTCCATAGTTCTTCAACTTTGGAAAAGTTACAGAGTAGCAAAAGGAAAAATGAAAGGAAAAAACACGCCTTGGCCATCATTTGATTTATTGCATTCTGTGAAGAGAAAGGGGGAGGAGAAAAAAGAGGAACAGGGAGGACCCAAAGTCCAAACTTCTCACATTTTTATAAAAAATATTTCATGAAAAAAAAAAAATATATATATATATAGTTCCATTTTAAATCCTTTGAAATGGTAAAAACTTTGAAATTCTGTATTTTTCCCCAAACCATTTCTCTGTTTTTTTCCAACCAGCTGTAACAAATATAACAAGGTTTCCTTCAGCCAGAGTTCAAAACCAAGGTCTAAAGGTGTAGCTTGTTTCAGCCAAGTCCAAAACAAATATCTAAAGCATGGCTCACGTCAGCCAAATTCCAGAGAGGAAGAAGATTCACCACTCTCCTCCTTCATTCTAGTCCTCCTCCTAGCGACAAGTCTATCCTCCCTGGTGCTCTCTGCCAAACTAAATCATCCACTGTCACAGAGCATCCCATTTATAAGTATTGGAAGGAATTAATCAATCCATCAAAGTTGCCATGTCCATACCTGAAATCCCTGCTCTCAGGACAGTCAACTTCTTCTAGTGTTCCCTCCCATTGTCTTTACACCCCATGGCAAGTACTAAATGTGCTCCACTCACCAAATGGTGTGGCTGCAGTAACTCGTCATTAACCTCAGAAGCCAGGCAGAAAAGCAGAAACTAATGGGTGGGATTTTCAAAAGGACCTAAGAGACATGGACCACAAGGCCCATTGACTTTCAATAGCACTTCTACTCCTAAATCTCTTAAGCACTTTTGAAAATCCTACCCCATGCTCAGTGCTTAATTTGTAATGTGAGAGGTGTCGGGGCTCAAGCAATTAGGTGCTGGGGCTCAAGCAGTTTTTTTTACTTTCATAACTGAAGTGGCAAGCCCAGTGGTGCTGGAGCTATGAACTACCAAGCCTAGAGGTTCTGGGGCTATGAACTGCCAAGCCGAGAAGTGCTAGAGCTCCTGGCACAAATTAAACACTGTCCACACTTCCAGGAGCACCATTAACTTTTGCCTGAGACTCTTCCTGATAGAATGAGGAATACACTGCACAGAGCAATTGTTCTCCTCCTGCTCCCGCAAAGCTCTGATCATGTGGAGCTGCCATCAAGGAGCGTTCCATTGTTCTGAGACAGGAGGGAGAACACATCAGCATTGCCTGTGCTCCTCACCCCTTTCAGTGCCTCTGAAGATTTTCAGCCCCACTTTGCTCTTATTTGTTCCTCCTATACCTCATGGAGGCCCTTTATTAGGAACGCATTTGTTCCTTAAGTTCTCTGACTCTCATCACTCACTGTTAATGTAGCTCCATTCCGCTAATGACAGGCAGACAAAAAATGGATCATTATATAAACCTTATTTTCCATTGAACATGAAACCTTACCGCAAACACTACACTTCTTGTGATTCTAGAATAAAACAAATACAGAGTGACACACGCTGCATCGCTTTATCTTACAGGCTGTCCGATACAGAGTTCCTCCGAGGGGAAAACTGGCCCTGGGATGATGAGAAATACAGGCGACAGCCCTCAGTGCTGAGAAGAGTTAAGCGATTTCTGAGTGTCCATGAAAGTGCTCCCTCCCCAACCAGGAGGCGCTACAGTAGACAGACAAGTGAGAACTCTGTGTTTTTCCCTGCGCATGAAAAGGGGCACATCAGCAGTTTGCAAGAAATGCATTCTAGAGGGAGACATTTTGCCTCAAAGGTCAAGAAGAAACATGAGCTGGCTGACAGGAATCCCCGACTGCACGCTAGCATAGATCTAGCAACTATTAGTGAAACTAGCAGAACCAACATTTTAGAAAGCTACCAATCTAGTGTCAATGACACAACAACTAAGATAGCTTTGCCAGTCCCCGAAGCAGTTGTCGCTACAACTGAGGCCAGAACACCCAACGCGTCAGACAGCCAGACTTTACCGACAGACACTTCCACAAACATGCCAACAGAACAGGAGCCCCTAGGCAGTCCAGCTGAGCGACATTCTGATCCTGTGGATGCGCCACGACCTCATTCAGAAATGGCTATGTCTTTTACTGATTCTGGGCAGCATAAATCATTCACCGTTGTAACAGAGGAACCAAACCCTGATTTACACAAAAGTACGACAGCAGGTGATAGCAAAGATCAACACAGGAGCTCTGAAAGATGTTCCCCAGACTTCCATACGCTCAGTATTACATTGCATACAGATGCTGCACCTCTTTTATTGGATTTCGGAACACCCTCTGGACAAAGCACCTTACGTGGTGAAAGTAACATTGCTGCTCCCTCTGCTGCTCGAGATACAGTTGATATGCATCACTTATTGGAACATCTGGATGCTAAAGAAACAGCTATACTAGAATTCATTCACGAGAAGAATGAAGGAAATCTCTGACAAGGTTGTCAGAATCTTCTAGATTCCAATTCTATTCTATTATTTATAGTGGGGTGAAATGCTTAAGAGCCCCTGCAGCCATTCAGGGGTTCCCCAAACACAGAACAGTTTCATTTTGTGAAACAATTGGAACTTTGTCTCTTTTGAAACTGGTTCTTATTCAGATTTCTGAAAATACAGAAATACAAATACACTGCTCAGACCAGACATACAGTACATCATACGGCTGATCTTATTCCCAAGGGAAATTACTCAGATTGCTATGTTAAAGCTTTCCTCTCTCAATAAGGATTCTGGCAGGGCAATATTAAATTTAAATTGAAAAATAATCTCAGCCAGCCGGGAGCCCCATTCCCATTCACCAGCCAGTACCCAGCTTTGGCAGTGTTCTTCGGCCTTTCTCTCAGCACGGACTCCACCTTTATACGTGGCTCGGGAAAGGGAGCTCATGCTGTCTATGGCCACAATGGAAAGGGATGTTTTCCCTCTCTTTCAGCAGTGGGAAAGGAGATTTCTCTCCAGCACATACACGCCCAGCTCTTCTTTCTTGGAATCCATCTTTTTGCAAATCAAATTGCTTTTATAACACAGCCACGTCATTATTTTCCCCTCAAGTCTTATTCAAATGTCACGAAATAGCAAGGGCAAGTTTTAAGGAATCATACTGATGTCATGCCAGTACAATTCACTAACACCACATCCCTCCTCCACCACCCGGGGGGTGGATGGCTCCAAAAGCGATGGAACTAATGCAGTTACTCTACTCATGGCAGGAGGCAGAGCACCATCCTTGGGAGTGCACAGCTCCCATGTGCCTGAAGCACTCCTCTGTGGCTTGCTCTATGGCAGCATAGGAAGGCCTGAGAAGTGTGGGGTGTGACCAGTGGATCCACAGCTATGTAGGTTCACTGACCAAACTCCCCCCAGTCCTGCATGAGGAGAAGGATGGCCGTAGCTGCAGGAGGGAGAGTAACAGCAACCACAAAGCAGGTCCACCATTTGGGTAAGAGGATTCCATAGCCAGCCCCCGACAGAACACAAGCCTGAGGAAATGGGAGTATCTCAGGGGAGAGGATTTGAGCCTGGGATTCCAGGCCACTGGTTCTTTTGTCTCTTTTCTCTCCGTCTTTTCCAATTGCAGAGATCTTGCCTAATCTGCCTTCAGGGTCCAATCACCATCTTGCCACCATCTTCAGCCTCCTTTCTCTCTGCTTCCAACAGGCTCGTAGTTGTATTGGAACACAGTAATCATCTGCTCCATCCCAGACTTCAGTTTACCCTCCCTCCCACACAGTACTCAGCTGAAACAAAACTAAGCACATTTTCCCCACTGTTTAACTGTGTTTACCTTCCACTGCCTGCTTCTCTAGTTGATTCCACACCACACCTTTTACGTCAGTGCTTGATCACACAACCGCTGACCAATGATTTAAATGCTTGGCCTCCTCTTTCTTTCACACCTGTTTGGCTAACCTCAAGACCAGCTACTGCATCCTGCTGGTTGGCTGCAGAGTTGTCATTCAAATTCTCTCCCCTCTCATTCGTAGCTGTGTAGTAGGCCTGCTTTATACCCATGTAGTAGGCCTGCTTCCATTAATGTTTCATTCATGCTTCCATTACATGTAGCCATGCACCAAACCTGGACCACCAGTGTAAGAGATTAGCGTCCTCTCACAGAGTCTCATAACGCTAGAAAAGGATACGGTACAATGGGAAAATGCTTACAGGTATTTCACAAATAGCAACTAATTACAGCAATAAATTCAAATATTCTGTCCATTACTTGTACAGAATGGGACTTAGTTATGGCCATTTTCAAAATTTCCTCTTGTTAGTTAGTTTGTTTGTGAGCCCACTATTGCATTCATCTGGTGCTGAATTATCTTTTGGACCAAGTTGGTCACCTAAGCGCCTCTCGCTACAATTTTTTTTTAACACTAGTTTAATAAATTGACTAATTATAACACTAGCAGCCCAAACAATTTATGGTTCACGTTTACCAGCATAAACAATGTAACAATTTATTACATAAAAAAGCAATTTTTTAAAAAATGAGGTTGCTTTGGTTGTATTAAACTATGTCAAGACTTGCCCCAACAAGGACCTGACCAATAGAGTAGGCCACTTTGGAGAACAAGAGCATCAGAGGGCAGGAGCTACAGATGTTAGTGAAGCTGGAAAAGACTGGGGAGAAAACAAGGCTAGAACAGAGGCATATGTTAAAGCAACAGTTTGTTACCATCTCCTGGGGCTAATCTTGGACAAGGTGGGATATATGACCATAATGTCTGTGGTATGATGAGCTGACCAATACTGCAACTTTCTAGGTGTTTGCATTCTAAGTCAGAATTCAAAGAACCCAGACAGCAGAATGTTCACATTTTATGGAACTTTCTGGCAACACTTATTCATATATGATAGAAATGTGAGTAGACTGTAATTTTCTGTTAGAATAATAATTGTATGTATATCTATGTAATGGAAATGTACAAAATATAATTCAACTACTCATCTAAGGAAGCAAAAATATCCAGGCTGCTGCTAAATAAACGATACAGCTTTATGATGTCTTATTTTAGGACCAAATAAATAAAGTTTATCTAGACAGAAAAGTTTGCTTATGAGCACTGCATACTTTAAGAATAAAATTGAGAAAAAAGCATATACACAAAATAGTCGTGGAGTAAATCATATTTGTATAGCTTACCCTATTCTGCAAAAACTGGTCAATGGCAACTGTCTCTTGTGGCCTGGGACATAGCCTGTCAGATCAAATATATGCGGTATAGTCTTTTACTGATGAGTACAGAGCCATGACATTATAATGCTGGGAAATATAAATACATACTATAGTACACATTAGAAACCAAAACCAATATTCCAGAGATATCTGTGCATAGACTTCCTAGGTCTGTAACAACAAAAGCTTCAAGTCTAAAAGTCCGTGTGTCAAACTTTGTCAATGCCAGAAATGGGTCTTCTATTTGTTCAGAACCACTAAGCTTGTTCTGAAGTACAGCATTATCAAGTTTCTCAGTTGACACTGCTCCTTATTTGTTGGGTCAGTGCTCTTCTTAAAGGATTGGTTTCCATAAAAGGGAGACTACATGCTGTGCGCCTATATCTGGTAACTGGTCTGGAGTATTGCATCTAAAGGAAATCAGTTTATTGGGACCAAGCCTTGAGTAGGAATATGGCTGCCTCAAGAATATGTCCTTAAACATAGAGATTATTTTAAAGCATATTGTTAACAATTGAACCTGCTCACTTTGATGTGGGCTAGGTGCCCAACCTATCAGCCCCTCCAACCTCAGAATTTCTATTCTGTAAGATTGGGTATCTAGTTGTCCTGTGCACTAGCCTGCATAGTAGGCTTCATCTGGCAGAACCTTCCAAACATTAGCCCAGATCATTCCGTTTTGACTAATCAGAACATAGTTATCAGAGGGAACACCCCAAACGCATAATCCTGTCACCTGGGAGAGTGGTGGAAGGAGATTTAAGGAAGCTTGCTGTAGTACGTGTACATTTCCATAGCACCAGAAGTCTTCTTTGAATTCAGCTGATCGCTTTTGCATTCCAGAGTTTAAAGTGAGTGTCAGAAGTGACGGCATAAAGTGTCATTTGTAAATGACTGTGTCCGTCATTTCAAACACGTATATATCATGGAAGTGCCCAGGGGACCAAGCGATATGCTAAGCACTGTACAAACACAGAATAAGGATATGTCCACACTGCTATGGCAGGTGTGATTGCAGCTCTGGTAGGCATAACCTTGGAGTTAAAACCGGCAGCGAAGATGCAGTGGCATGGGCTTCAGTCCTGGCTAGCAAGCCGAATATGGAGCCAGGGGGACCAGGCAGACTTGTAGAACCCACGATGTGCTAGGTAGATTAGAGCTATAGTGTGGGGCCAAGAGAGCTGCAATCACACCTTCCATTGTCGTATAGACACACTCTGAGACAGTCCCTGCATTGAAGAGCCTACAGTCTAAATAAACAAGACAGACCGGGCAGGGGAAAGGGTAGAATACACAAGCCAAGTGAGCAACGTGACAATGGCAAATGTCATGTTACTTCCATGAATCATGCTTATTTATTTATCTGTGTATTTAAATCTTCTCAGTGGTGTGGTGTTCTGCGGGGCGTAGCTATCTGGAAAGTCAAATGAAGGGAGAGAGTTGGTGCAAACAGCCAGTCAGCACACGGCAGAGTGTGGTCAGAATGAGAACTGCAGAAAGCAGTCTGCTGACATCATCAGTGTCTGTCACTCGCAGCACAAACACATCCAGCTGCTGCTCTGCTGCCTTCAAGTATCTGGCTGGCTCCTCCCTGCCACATGTCTGTGGGGAGAGGGACACCACATGGTCCTAGTCCCCAAGAGGTCAATATAGTTCTGGGGCCAGGAGGCTCTGGGGGTGGAAAAGATGGCTCCAGCTGGGACCCATTTTACCCCCGCCTACCCAGAGGAACAGTACCTGCTTAAACCGCCGGCAGCCAGTGATGGATTAACGCACAAGCCCACAGGGTCCTGGCTAATTTGTGGGCCCCTATAGGAGCACCAGAATGTGTGTGGAAGTAGAGGGGACCACCTGCACTGGAACTGTAGCCCTGGCCCCTGTTCCTCCTCTGCCCCCGGGGCCCCACCATCTGGCCAGGCCAGAAGCTGGAGCCATGCAATGGTAAGAGCTGCCTAGGGACCCCGGACCTTCTACCTGTCCTGGGCAGGGGGTTAGGCTGCCAAAGAGCAGACCCTGGTCCATGTCCCCACCCCCCGGGAGTGCAACCCATGGCAGGTGGAGGGTCCAGGGATTCCTGGGAAGCTCTTACTACTGCCTGGTTCCAGCTTCCGCACTGGCCAGGGGGTGGGGCCTGGGGGGAGAGGAGGGGCAGGGGACAGGGTCCCATGGCGAGGGCAGGGCTAAGGCCCATATCAGCCCCCCACTGGGAAGAACTAGCAGGGGCTGTGCTTCATACCAGGGGAGCTAATCATCTTAATCAGCTCCCCCACTGTGAAGTGCAGCCCCTACCACTGCCACCATGCCTGCCCAAGGCTACTATGCCCATGTTAAAAAGTCGGGGGCCATGTCCTACTGTCTGTCCCCTCCCCCCCCCGAGTTCCAGTTCCCCCTGGGGTCTGGGAGTCCAAAATGTTCTTTGTGACCAGGGCTCCAATAAATCTTAATCTGCCTCTGCCTGCAGCTGCTGGGCCACCTCTCTGCAGAATGCTTCCCACACAGGGTGTGATGCTAGTGGGTGCGGCAACCAGTGAGAAGCTGCCCTGATCATGTCAGGTGGCAGCCAAGAAAGAGTAGTCACTGTATGAGACTACTCCACACTTCCTGGTCAAGTGGGAGCCATAGCACATTTAGAACCCACATAAATCAGCCCTTCACAATACTTAATCTTCTAGACCAACAGTTAGACTGCATATCAGGAAACTAAAGTAACAAAGCTTTTCCTGGGCATATGCTGCAGGCAAAAACAGACTGAAGGATTTATGTAATCCTTGAAAATCAACTTGGGGACAGGTATCCTTCTGCTTGCGTGAGCAATATGTTACCTACAACAGCTGTCCCGCCCTACAACCTGTCCCCACAAAGGCCTGATCATCCCCAGCAGACTTCTGAGCATGTGGGATCGCCACAAATGGACATTCAATGGCTCTTGGAGGAGAGGAAGAGGCATTTGGAGCATGTTGCTTGGCTGTGCACTTCCCTCCCCTCCCTTATGATGTCTTTGGGATTTTCCCTTCCTTTTTTTCGTTAACATGGCCCTAGTTAACTTATTTTCCATTGAAAGAAAATGTAAAATGAAATGAAAAAAGCACCAACTCAAACCAATTTTTCTTGATCAAATTTTATTCATTTGTATGTTAATAGCTAGAATCAGATCTAACAAGCAAGATGAATATTCAAATAGGTATAAATCAGATGAATTCATTATTGTTCAATCAATTACACAACAGAGGACAGCTTGGCTACCTATGGCTCGGAACTATTTTGCATCTCAGTCAAAACTGCTGCTAATGATGTCTCTCAAAATGTGGAACAGCACAGGTCTACATTGGGGTCCTATTTTTGTATCTTTCGTGGAACAAGGTGATGCTATAGTGTCATTCCCACATAACAGTCTCTCTCTTTGCAGCAATTGTGCAATACAAGCTTCACTGTTGGATTTCTTGCCATGCAAGTGGATGCCAATCCCAGCTGTTTCAATCCATCAAGGTGTGGAGATGTCAGGCACTAAAGACAGCATCTGACTGACAGTGGTGCGGGAACAATTTTTATAGTGGGGGTACTGAGAACCATTGAACCAAACTGTAAACACTGTATAGAATGGAAACTACTTTGAGCCAGGGGGCGGCACCCCTAGTTCCAGCATCTTTGCTGACTGAAGACCCAGTAATTGCAAAACTCTAGCCTAATAAAGAAAAAGAAAGTGTAGAAAAAGAATTTACCTGAGGAAAAAGACAAGTCAGAGAGAATAAGTAAGAAACAGGAAATCACATTTAAGTGATGGTAGTAAAAAGAGTAGGGATTGAGGCTTTGTGCACATAAAGAGTATCTATAAAGGACAGAGGGAGAAAGGGTGGAACAAACCCCAGCAAATAATGAGAAAAATAAAAGCAATAATTAAATGATAAAAAGAAAATATTTAGTCAGGAACTAGAAGGCTGAAACTGACGAGCAAAGGAAGAGAAATACCCAACACTAGTCAGATTAGGTTCCCATAACTGCAACTGATACACAATCATCTTTGCATTATTTAGCAGTCTTCTCCCAAGCACACTTTCCCTCCCACCCCAATGCAAATCCTACAGGCAAGTTGTTGTACAGGCATTTACTAGGTTTTTTGACACAGTCCTTCCTAGGGCTTTTGGTCTTTCAATCACTGATTTAGAAATAAATGTGTCTGTTGCAAATGTATAGAAATGGAACCTAGCTACAAAATTTGTATTCTGAATTCAATTTCAAACCCCCCCTAAACCCATGTGAAATTTGTTGGGAGCAATATTCAGATCCAGGGTTTTAGTTCAGGCTCATCTCATAACCCTGAAATAACATGTGTTTAAGGCAGAACTGATGCCATTAGGGCCTCAGGAACGCTCCCTTCTTTGAGAGGTTTTTGCAAATCCCACTCTATCATTTCCACGGTCAAAAACACAGTAAAACGCAGACATGAATACATCTCCTAAAATCCATAGCTGGCCAGAGTGAGTGGCAATATCCAGAGACTGAAAGCCACTGATGCACACGGTTTTTTCTTCTATGGTTTCCTGAAATTAAAAACACATTTCTATGTAGAATTACATATTATCATCTCATAATTTGGTAGATACCATTTCTTAGAATTTATATACATACCTTTATTATATACTCTTTTGCTGTTAACGTGTATTCTCTGTGTCCAATGGTGAAACTTATATGTGGCAGGCTTGACAGTCTCCTGCAGTCTACAACAAACTATAACACAATATATTGGTTGACTTGGGGTTTGTTTGTTTGGGTTTTTTTACATTGCCTTTTTATTCAAAATTATAATCAGTCTATCAACCTAGCAACCAGAATATCAACCTTTGCAGTCCGGTTTGGTATTGTCATTTATTTTTTTTCAGACCTAATGGTCAACGTACAAGACTATATTATAGTCCTGCACAGGAGTGCAAGTGGTGGGAATGTATAAGGAGGCCTCCTGCTCTTTGAGCTAATACACAGAGTTGATCACAGACTTCTCAGACTCCCAGCACCCAAGGACCAATGGAATCTAGGGCTGACAGCAAGGCTAGTGATGTCCAAAATGGAGGGGTCTCTAAGGACATGGCTCCTCCTCCTTCCACATATGCAAGCAAACCCAGGCTCCAGCATGAGTTCTCATTGCCTCTTGTAATGGGTGCTGCTAAGTGCACAATTCCAATGCTCCCAGAAGCCTGCCACAGGCACAGTCCTGGGAGCTGCCTCCAGTATGTTTTCTCTCCTTAGAGCCTCCACAGTGAGTGACTTACAGCCACAACTTTCCCCATACTGTGCAGGAACATCATATTTTCAGAGGAAGGAAATCCATCCAGAAGGTCTGTGGGACATATTGTATTCTATATTATACTACACTAAAGTGGAATTCCAAGAACAGCTGATAGATCACAATCTAAAATGCCCGCCCAGTCATTGCTGTAAATATTACACTAATTCACAGTGAATATATGAGAGGGGGTTTTGTTGCGTGTTTGTGTGGGATTTGTTTTGTTGTTGTTGTTGTTTTTGTTTTGTTGGGTTTTTTATTTTATTTATTTATTGCCTCTCCAGTTGCTCCATTCATTAAAAAAATGAAAATAACTTTTGACCATTCCAAAGGATGGTCTGATACCCTCTGGGAGCTTTGTTGTAAGCTATAGTGTTTTGGCTTATTGTTCTACAACAGAAGGAATATTTTTAAAAATCTAGTTTATGAAAATATATTCCCCAAGTATTTTGTATGTCTGTCGAGTGCATTCTGGAAAACAAGAGCTAAGTAGAGCTGCAGAGCATATTGTGATATATATATATATACACACACAATATAACAGAGCCAAGATAATGCCTAGTGGGCTATGGGGGTCATAAATTAGAGCTGGGCAAGTAATAGATTTTTCAGTTCACTGCCAATTGCAAAACAAAACAAAACAAATTTTTTTTTCATTTTTGGTGAATTGAAAGGTCTAAAAAAAAACGTGTTGTGGGTCGAACAAAACATTTCATTTCAACCAAAATGTTTCATTTCAATTTTGAGTGTTTTTAATGTTTTAGATTTAAAAAAAAAAAATTGAAGGCAATTTCCTAACAAAAAGTCTTTTCAATTGAAAAAATCACAATGCTTCAGTTTGACATTTTTGGAAACTTTCCCCCTCAACATGAACAATTCAGTGAAACCCACACAAATTCACAAAACCTTCTGATGTGGCTGAATCTCAATTTTTTTTTTAACAGAAAAAAAATTTCGCTGAAAAATTTTCTCCCAGCTCAAGCCAAAATGTAGCTCCATTTACACCACAAATGTGTTGAGAACAAGTTCAGGCCATGTGAGCTCATAGTTTTGTTTTACCCATGAAGTACATGGGAAATGTGAAACACATCAGAGAGAGAAGCTGAAGCACTGAAATGGACTCGACTTTATAGCATTGTCATAATGTGTTATAATCAATTTGTTGGCATTGTATTCTATTTATAATACACCTCAAGGTGGCAGTGTTTTCATACACCACTCCATGCATGACAGCTCAGCAATATTAGTTTGGGAACACAATGTAGTAAAATCCCATTCTGTGGGCAAGTTAGTAATTAAAAGATAAAGGAATATTATTTGATTCATAAAATCTATAGCATCATAATTTCAATGATGTCACCTTCTGCACCAGGGTAGAAGAGACTCCCTTGCCTCAGGTCCTCTGGTTGGTGGAAATTTTGATAATACAAGGTCATTGGAAAAGGTTTGAGTTGGGTATATTTCGAAAGCCCTTTCCCCCCACAAACATAATGGTACCAAACATGACAAACCTAGAACGTGTGTGTGTGTGTGTGTGTGTGTGTGTGTGTGTGTGTGTGTGTGTGTGTGTGTGTGTGTGTGTGTGTGTGTGTGTGTGTATTTAAAAATCAATGCTTTCTAAATTATACTTTAACAATGATTAGGGGACTGGAACACATGACTTATGAGGAGAGGCTGAGGGAACTGGGGATGTTTAGTCTTCAGAAGGGAAGAATGAGGGGGGATTTGATAGCTGCTTTCAACTACCTGAAAGGGGGTTCCAAAGAGGATGGCTCTAGACTGTTCTCAGTGGTAGCAGATGACGGAACAAGGAGTAATGGTCTCAAGTTGCAGTGAGGGAGATTTAGGTTGGATATTAGGAAAAACTTTTTCACTATGAGGGTGGAGAAACACTGGAATGCGTTACCTAGGGAGGTGGTGGAATCTCCTTCCCTAGAAGTTTTTAAGGTCAGGCTTGACAAAGCTCTGGCTGGGATGATTTAGTCGGGGATCGGTCCTGCTTTGAGCAGGGGGTTGAACTAGATGACCTCCTGAGGTCCCTTCCAACCCTGATATTCTATGATTCTATGATAAATTGACCTTTGGTAATCCTAGGTAAGTTGCCTTGACATGAAAGGACTGAAAACATTTATTCATCAAAGTCATCATCAGTGTCATCTCCATCTACTCCACTGCTAGATACATTGTCACGCTGATCCTCGTCCGTGCTGCACTTGCACCTCTCCGTGCAAGGCAGGCTGCTGGCCAAACATTTGCAGGACAATGAGCATCTGTTCTTTGCACACAGGTATTTGATTAGCTGAAGGACTGATTTGGGAACACGTGGTATTTTACACATAACCGATGTGATCAGTCCCTCCTTCAAGACCCATCCATGCCCTATAAAGGAAGGTAGTTTTGGACATGCTCAATCACCCTAAAGCCATTCCATTGCTTGATAATTCACCCTCTTGATAGCACATATAAATGCACCCCTTATCAGCAAGCAATTTTTCTCTGCTTGCTTCTTGAAAACATCCACCTATGTAGCTCTGCAAGTATCATAATGTTGGTCTTCAAATGGTAAAGTTGGCATATGAATGGCTCCAGTGCATTTATGACCTCATCAGTGACTGTGTCAGCCATTCCGAACACCTTCAGAGTGAAGAGAAAGTCTTTGAATGCTGACTCAGATGCCTTCCAGTATGATAATCTGGTCTTTCCAGCACGTCTTCCAGTAGTGTCATATCCTGAAAGAGCATGGAAACCAAGCAGTGCTGCAGCTTTTAATGGTTTGCATGATAGGAACATAGCTCTGAAGGAAGAAAAGGAGTACTTGTGGCACCTATGTACTGCAATTCTGTTTCCGAGCAGCAGGTGCAAAACCAGGATCTTGCGGAAGCCTTGGGTAGCAACTCATGGAGAGCTCTAGAACATCTGTGTCTTGTGCAAAAACCTAGAGTTTAGTAGCATCTCTTTCTGTGGCACTGATGACATGCAAGGTAATTTTAGTGTCAGACTCCTCATGGGAACTATGAAGAAACTGCACTGAACAGTGTGAGGCAGCTGCTTCATTATGCCATGTGACCGTGAAATTCTTTGAACAATTATTTGCACACTGGAGTATTTTTCCTGCAAGGTATGAGGTTAGTTCATCCTTCATGGGGATACGAGACAGTAGCTTCTTCATGATGACATTGGAAATGTTCATGGAGTCAGTGACTTTGTATTGGACAGGGGCAATACCAGATCTTGGAGTCATTGTGGATAGTTCTCTGAAAACATCCACTCAGCGTGCAGGGGCAGTCCAAAAAGCTAACAATGTTGGGAATAATTGGGAAATGGATAGATAATAAGACAGAAAATATCATATTGCCTCTATGTAAATCCATGGTATGTCCACTTCTTGAATACTATTGGACTTGGAAAAGGTTCAGAAAAGGGCAACAAAAAATTATTAGGAGTATGAAATGGTTTCCATTTGAGGAGAGATTAATAAGACTGGGACTTTTCAGCTTGGAAAAGAGATAGCTAAGGTGGGATATGCTTAAGGTCTATAAAATCATGACTGCTTTGGAGAAAGTAGATAAGGAAGTGTTATTTACTCCTTCCCATAACACACAAACTAGGGGTCACCAAATTAAATTAATAGGCAGCAGATTTAAAACAAAGAAAAGGAAGTATTTTTTCATACAACACTCAGTCAACCTGTGGAACTCTTTGCCGTAGGATGTTGTGAAGGCCAAGACTATAACAGGGTTCAAAAAAGAACTAGATAAATTCATGGAGGATAGGTCCATCAATGGCTGTTAATCAGGATGGGCAGGGATGGTGTCCCTAGTCTCTGTTTGCCAGAAGCTGGGAATGAGCGACAGGGAATGGATCACTTGATGATTACCTGCTCATTCCCTCTGGGGCACCTGGCATTGGCCACTGTCAGAAGACAGGATACTGGACTAGATGGACCTTTGGTCTGACCCAGTATGGCTGTTCTTATGTACAGCCAAATCTTGGCAGGTTTTAACTGTTTCTGATTCACTGAGAGGTTGTACCTCAGCCATATCATCTGTGATTGCTATGCTAAAAAGCCTCTGCTGGCATAAGATACTTGTCACGTTGTTAGTAGGTACTGGCTTAGGAAGACCATGCAAAATGTGAATTAGTTTGCTTTCTGCCTGGCACAGATGCATTATTCCATCACATTCAAACATCGATTGTGGTCCCATGGAGAACTTGTAATTTCCCAAAGTCTCACTTAGATCAACATCATGCTGAGATCTGGACACGACCAGGAAACAAGTAAGCGATAACTTGTCTGCGGTTAGCTCCGTCATAGTCCCTGCTACCTTCACTCTGACTTCCTTCTTTGCATTCAACCACAGCTTTAGTCTGTTCTTCTTGATTGTAGCCCATTGATTGATGGAGCCTTGAATAATTCTTTAGGTTTTGAAGGCTTCATACAAGTCATGACCCAAAGTATCCATTCAGCTGACATCGTTAGCTATCTCATCACTGAAGACTGCTTTCATCATGGTATTAATGAGCTCCAGTCCATCATACATGAATGGCCTGTGCAAGTAAGCTCACCCTGTAGCTTTAAAATTACCACTTCTTGGCATTTAACAGCATATAATGAGTCCAGATGGTGCTTGGTTACTTCTGGGGAAGTCATCCCAGCCTTGCTTAATATTTCGTTCAAAATTCAGCAGAGTGCTGGGGTTGTCAGGAAAAACTGGGATAGAACATTTGGATGTTGTGTTATGCCCAGCAATCCCTCCTGTGAATTTCATTGCTCTGTTTTCATGCTCTAGGGCAGGGATTCTCAAACTGGGAGTCAGGACCTCTCAGGGGGTTGAGAGGTTATTACATGGGGCATCACGAGCTGTCAGCCTCCACCCCAAACCCCATTTTGCATTCAGCATTTATAATGGTGTTAAATATATTTTAAAATGTTTTTAATTTATAAAGGGGGGGGTCACACTCAGAGGCTTGCTATTTGAAAGGGGTCACCAGTACAAAAGTTTGAGAACCACTGTTCTAGGGCTTCATCTGAACCAAGTCCACAAAAGGGAACTGGTGATCTTTGAACAACCCAATTTCCTTTTCAAAATGCCTCCCATATGTCAGTGTCAAACTTTTTCTACACCTCTTATTTCACTGAGGTACCAAGCAATCATACATAATAATTCGTTAAATCTTAAGCAAAAAAGTATTTCACAAAGTCTTCCAGTACTGTGAGGTGCAAAGTCCAATCAGCTGTCCTGACAGATCAAATAAAGAGCAGCAAAGACTCTACCATCTTCATGTATAATAAATCTCCATCAACTAGAGGACCTGGAGCTGTGAACCAGAGAGGTGGGGGTGGGGGCAGCGAGTCCCCCTAATCAGTGCAGAGGGTGGTACCATGGAAATTATGATTCTGTAGATTTTTACGAATCAAATGACATCTCCCTTACCTTTCTATCATTAACTTGCCCATGGCATTACACATGCTCCCAGACTATGTGGGACTACCATTTCAATGCATATAGGAATGAATATGGCTGCAAGCAGGCAGACTGACAAGCCTCAAAGTGAGGAAGCAAAGCTGTTTGGACATCAAAGGAGAGGTCCCTGAAGGAGATGGTGAAGCTGCACATAGGAGGGAAAGCATGAGGGTTGCCAGGTGTCTGGTTCTCGACTGGAAAGTCCAGTCAAAAACGGCACCTGAAAGTGTCTGGTTGGAAACACTGACCAGGCACCAAAAGTCTGGTTGCCATCTGCAGGGGCAACATGTGGGGGGGGGGGGGACATGGGCGAGCAAGTGCCCCCCCCCAAAAAAAAAACTGGCCCACCAGGTTGGGGAGAGGTGCCCTGTCCGCCACCCACTGCCGCCGCTGCCGCCTCTCGCGGCCAGACTCTCTCTTGCAGCCAGCTACCGCGCTGGCTGCACTCTCACGCCGCCCCAGAGCGTGGCCCCGGCCCTTCCGCTCCCTGCCTGGGTCTGGCTCCCTGCCGAATGGGCCGAGGGGCAGGGGCAGGCGCAGCGGTAGGAGGGAGTACTGCAGTCCCTAGGCTGGGTGCCGGGCTGGAGGGGGAGGAGTGAGCAGAGGGCGGGACCTTGGGGGAGGGGGTGGAGCAGGGGGCGGGCCTCAGAGGAGGGGGTGGAGCAGGGGTGTCTAGCTTCCAGAGACTGGAAAGTTGGCAACCCTAGAAAGCATCAGAGGATGAGAGTGGCAGCAGCTGGGCGGGAGTGGCCTAGCGGGGAGTGGAACAGAAGCAGGGAGATAGGCGAGAGTGAGCCACATGTGGAAAGCAGGGGGTGGCAGGGAGCAATTGGAGATTGAGAGGAAAGGAGACTCGGAGCATGGAGGAGACGGCAGCAGGATGCTGTAGAAGGTGAAGATGCAGCAGCAGGGAGGAGAAAAGGGAAAATGGAGGGAAGAAGAAAGTGGGAGGAGGGGTAGAGCAGGGAAGAAAGGGAGGAATGAGAGAGGCAAGGGAGAGAAGGGGGATGGAAGACAGGGATTGGGATGTTACATGCAAATGAACGAGAATATTTTGAATGATAGAACTGTGTCCCCCTCTAGGGGCCCTGGTAACAACAATGTTAGCTCTCATAAGCTCAGCTGACACCTGTGCCCTTCGATGGAATTATTACATGTCTTTTTATCTTAATTTCTGGATTCTGACGGTCAGTCAGCCTGGAACTGCTCTGGACTTTAAGGAGTTAACAGTCATGCCATATGACCTAGGAAAGGTAATTCTCTCTTGTTTTACAAGGTAGTATCATAGAATCATAGCATATCAGGGTTGGAAGGGACCCCAGAAGGTCATCTAGTCCAACCCCCTGCTTGAAGCAGGACCAATTCCCAGTTAAATCATCCCAGCCAGGGCTTTGTCAAGCCTGACCTTAAAAACCTCTAAGGAAGGAGATTCTACCACCTCCCTAGGTAATGCATTCCAGTGTTTCACCACCCTCTTAGTGAAAAAGTTTTTCCTAATATCCAATCTAAACCTCCCCCACTGCAACTTGATCGGTCATATGATGTCATGATCATCTGAGCAACTTTAACAGAACATTACCATAAACAGATGCTTCTACTAGATCCATGTGTCATTAATGAGGGAAGAGATATCTTGCAAACAAAGGTGGCGGGGAAGGATAAAAACAATACAAATCAAATATCTTGCCCTGATTTCAGCTGTACAAGCAGCAAGCTTTTCTCCTAGTGCCTACTTTGTGCCTAATTTTAATCATTTTATCTCTTTCCCTGCCCCCCTCACATGAGCATTTGTATCAAATCATTACTTCACTTCCTCTGAGTTTTTTGTCCCGCTCTATGGTTTTTACCTCTCCAGTTTGTGTTGGACTGGCCCCAATATGCTCCTGTAGTTGTCTTATTTGTAAAGAGGGGCCAGTAATAAGAGAAGTGCCTGAATCAACAATGGCTTCACAACCATGGAAGCAAAGCGCAACCCGTCCCTGGATTTTCACGCTGCATGTGGAAAAACCAAAACACATACACTTTAAACAGAGAGTGCAGATACACTAAGAGTGATGACACAGTTATCAGGGAATTTAAGCAAGTCTATGCTGCCAGTTAAAATACAAGCATCTGGTTCAAAATTTATACTAACTTTAGGGTGTCCTGATTCCAAAAGAAGGATAGCATTCACAGAAAACTAGGGCAAGAGAGCTTTGGAAATAATTTGTGTGTGTGTCATCTGCTCTTCTGAATGTGTAGGAGTTGAAGGTCTATCACTGATCTGACCCCAACCAATATATCCTCTGAGCATCTCACAAACATCGATGAATGTATTCAAGGTTGGGAACTGTTATTATTACAATCATTTTAAATAGTAGGAACAGCAAGGCTAAAGCCATGTCTACACTATCACTTATATCAGTATGACTTGAGCCGCACAGGGATGGGAAAAAACGCCCCACCCCTACCCCCGAGCGACATATGTTACACCAACATAAGTGCCAGTGTGGAAAGCGCTATGTTTGTGGGAGAGCTTCTCCCGCTAACATAGCTATTGCCGCTCGCTGGGGTAGGAGTAATTATGTCGAGAGGAGAGCTCTCTCCTGTTGGCACAGAGCAGCTACACAAGGGAGCTTACTGCGGCCCAGGTGCATAGGTACAGCTGCGCCACTGTAAACTCTCTAGTGTAGACATGGCCTACGTGACTAGATTGCTGTCACACAGGAAGGCTGTGGCAAGCCAGGAATTGAACAGCAGATCACATGAATATCCCTTACCCAGGAGAGTAAGGATTCCCATAATTCCCACGGATGTCCATTAGGCCCTTAATATGACCTGCTAATAAAGGACACTCCTCCGAGTACCAGTCACCAAAGTTAGTGCTTCCCGTAATATTAGTAGGAGCACAGGATACACTAATTATCTTCAGGTCTTTCCCAGAAGCACTGTTTTTGGGAGGCAGTACATCCAGGATGGCCACTGTAGCACAGATGTCCTGGGATTTTAATGGGCTTACACAGAGAGGCACAGTTTCATCAGATTTATAGACATGCAAACGTACTTGTTAACATGAATTTGCCAGTAGCTTTTCTCAGTAACTGGAACCCAGTGAATTGAACCTTTGTAGAGCGACTGGTCTATACCCCCCAGTATCAGTTCACCACCATTTTCAAGGTCGTCTCCTCTAAAAATGTAAAACAAATAAATATGTAAACTGGATGACATACAATTTAAGTGGGATATGGGGGTAGGGGGGAGAAATCAGCTTTCAATTCCAACCCTTTCATGTCTTTTTCAAATGTGTATGTTGCAATGGAAGTCTAAAACTTCTAATTTTATAATTATACCTAGAGATGGCCCCAAATCAGAGCCTCCAGTCTAAACCCCTTACTAAAAATGTTAGGGGTTGTAGAGGGTTTAGGAGTGAGATTAGAAACAAGTGCCTCAGGCCAGTTTCTGGTTTCGTTTACCCCAGTATAAATCTGGGGTAAATCTAGTGATTGAAATGGAGTTATTCTAGGTGTGACTGAGATTAGAACATAGCCCCTTTTCTTCTGAAATACAGTCGCTCAACTGCGGGGCTGCAGTTCTGTTCATCTCCTACTAACTGATGAAGCAACCCTATGAGTGCCCAAGACACTGTAAGAAAGTCAGATGTTCCTATTAGCACTGGTCAAAAGCCGGTAAATATGCTTTGTAAACATTTTCTAAATTTTCTGATTCAACAAAATAAATTAGTTTTTTCTTCTTCCCTTTCACCCGTTTTTTCAGTGACAAAATGCAAAAAAGAAAAGGGGAGGGTGTAAAAATGGAAAAACAGCCTAAAATATTAAACTGACTATTTTGTTATTGTTGTTTCAAACAAAAAAGTGGATTTTTAAAAAAGTTAAAATCCAATAATTGGAAATTTTCAAAACAATGAAAAGTTTCCTTTTGCATCTTATCTTTTTAAAAAGTCAATTTTTGATTTTAAAAATAGTTCAGATGTAGACCGTTCATCAGATTATTAAATCAAGACACTTCTTTGGAGTTCTCAGTGGTTTGCGCATTAATTGTGCATCTACAAGTGTTTATTTTAACGATATACGTTTAATAGCATTTCTGTAAATATGATTTTAGTTACTATGCTCCCCCACTGGTGCTTCTATCTAGACCTACTCCTGAAAATGTCCTTTCTGGAGATGAAACGTATACAAATGGATGGTTTTCTTAATCTACAGTTAAAATTTGCTTCTTTTGACAGTGTCCCTTTATTCAGTGTTAAAAACTGACCTGATCAAGTGGAAGGAAAACACTGGCTTCTCTACCAGACGTTGGTTGATTATGCTGTCAAATACTGGAAGAGCACTGCCAACTGCTAAAGAAGGGTATCCTAAACCCAGCACGCCATCGAAGTGTGCAAGAGCAAAAGTCATGCCGGGCTCAAAGATAGACTCTCCAAAGTCCTGCCCCTGGATGGAAATGTTGCTAATCTGTTTGTTATTACAAAAGGGAACAAATGAAAAGTAAAGTCTGAGCAGATTACAGAAATAACCACATTTTATATACCCATCAGATTTTTAGTTTTATCAAATGTAATGTCCAGAGCTTTCCGGTAATTGTGTTAGTTGCATTAATATTAGCAGGCATCACGCTGAAGACAGTTATATTTTAGAAAGCAAGTCCCTTTTAATGGCTTAATTCTGCTGTCACTTGTTCATAAACTCATGCCAGAAAACTACAGTCAAAAGGGAAAGGCAAGGTGGAAGATATCTGCCCTAATTCTAGTCAATCCATAGGCCTCAAACAGGAGACATGAAGGGCCATGCTGGAACAAGATGCACTTGTTCCAGGACTACACATGTCGTGCATTTCGCTTTATGTCATATTGCCAGAGTGCTGTATGTTACTGTGCTCTCAGGAAGAAGTCTATCACTAGACAATAACATATCCTTTTCTAATTTCAAAATTATGTTTTTATATTTATTTTAGTGGCCTGGCAGCTCTCCTAGTGTGAACCAGCAGCTTTGCTATAGTTAAGGTTGAATCACTGTTTAAAAGATAACAGTTCTAAGTGCTCTAAAATCTATTTGCTATCTCAGATTGTCTTGAAATTTCCTGTGCCGTAAGGGAATGTGCGATAGGGTTACGGGTCCAAATTTGGGGTAATATGAGCTGCAGGTTCCCAAGATACAGCCTCCCTAAAAAAACAGCTATTTACAAAATTACTTGGTTCTTCTTTTTTGCCCACACTTGGGGCTCAAACTATGGGTCTGATCCTCCCCAAACTGAGACAGGATAAGTGGGGATGGGCAGTAGGGGTGGGGGACATGAAAGTGGGTGACAGGAGAAGTGGCAGCCTGTCAACCCCACATTCCCCCCTCCTCTTGGAAGCCATCACCACAGCCACTCCTGCTCCTCCCCGACTCTCCTCATCCTGCCCAGGCTTAGTGGTTGGGGAATAGGTGGAGATGCCTCCCATCCCTCTGGGCAAGGGCCAAAGGGTGGGGGGGAGACATATCCCACATGCCAAGGGTGTGGGAGAATAGGGCAGCAATAATCCTGAAACCTAAGGAGGGCTGGGGTCATCCATGTGTGAGTTGGGATCTGGAGGGCCCTGCCCCTATGGGGGTCCAAACCCTTCTCCCTTTCCCTCAAGTGATTTGGGAGGCTTTACTCCTCTCTGGGGGAGGGGTCTGGCCTCTCTTTCTGAATCTCTGTGAGTAAGGCAGGACCAGGGAGACCCCGTCCCTCCAGGGAAGTCTGTGCTCCTCTTCCTAGCACCCCCCCACCCCATGTCAGCCAGCATCCAATAGGGCCCTGCCCCTCTGGGTGCTAAGCCCCTCTGTCTGCCCCAATGTGAGCTGGGTTTGAGGCAGGGTGACCATATTTCCCTTTCCTGAATAAGGAGCACCTGGTAAAATTATTTGTATTCAAGCGAGCTCAATGGCAATCAGGCAGACCTATGCAGTACAAACATTCAGATTAACATTAAGTTGATTGAGCCCCCGTTAAAAAGAAATACTGTGTAGTTGGATTATTTTTATTTACCTTCTTACCTTTAAGGCTTTAAGGTTCACACAGGGAGGGATGATACACACACCCCTACCCCCCCCACACACACACTCACGGGGAGAGGTGACGCACACACACGTACCTCTCTCACACGGGGGGAGGAGAGGTGACTGACCCTCCCTGCCTGGCACGCTCCACCCTCCATGCCTGCCTGGGCCCCCAGTACCTGGTGTCGCATCTTCCCAAGGGAATACTTGGGGGGCGGGGGGAGGCACACAGGGTCACATGCCCCCCTCCACAGATTTCTGCCAGGATTCACACCAGAATGTGGCCAGCAGCAGCCTATCGGCACTGTGCAGGATGGAAGGGACGGGAGCTACTTCCAGCGGCAGGGGATGGAGGGAGGAAGGGATGACCCGGCCCATGCCTTTGCAGAGCTCATCTCTTCTCCTCCTCCTCCTCCTCCCCTACCCCATGGGCTGGAAGCAGCGTGTCCCTTCCTGCCCGCACCGTGCCAAAAGACAGCTAACACCTCCAGGCTGCTGTTGGTTACTAACATAACCCAGCCGCCTTCTGTGCTGTCCCTGTCCCCCCTGCCAGCTACAGCACAGGCAGGAAGGGGTTAAGCCCTAAGGAAAGCCACTGTGCACCAGGGCCCAGGGAACCTGACTGCAGGGGCTTCAGCTAACCTGCCCAGAGAGGTGGCTCGGGAGGGGAGGGTGCCTGGGGACATTACAGCCTCACACTCCCTGGGGGCAGGACCCAGGGTTGGAGTGGGACAGGTGAAGAGGGTGCTAAGCCCGGCTGCTGTGAAGCCTGCAGATGGGGGTGGGGGGAAACAGGCTGGAAATCACTTCCCCCCACACTCCAGAGCCGGCACATGCTGACGGACCAGCAGTGGGAGAGGCCTGGCCACACACACTGCAGCTTTGCCCCACCTCTAGTTTTACAACCCCTATCGTTGGCCTTTGGACCACCCCACTCAGCAGGCAGCTGGCGAGCAGGGATCCAGCCAGCAGCAGGACCCACCAGTACTGATGGGGGGAGGCGGCAGAAATTATGGGGCAATTTGCCCGTTTTTAAGAAAAAGTCAGGACACCTGCAGGAGGGCTTAAATACAAGACTGTCCCATTAAAAAGAGGACATCTGATCACCCTAGTATGAGGGGACAACGGAGCCACCAGCTTCCCTATGCTGCCGCTAGATGTGGGGAAGGAGCTCCAGGCTCATCCTTTCCCTCGATGCAGCTGCTTCTAGGGGGAGAAGGGGTGATGCAGAGGAGTGGGGGGAGGAAAGAAAGGGGTCAGAGCTGTGTAGTGGGATATGTAGCAAGGGCGTCAGCTCTTTCCCCCCAAACCTCTGCACACCTATACCTAGGGCCCTACCAAATTCACAGTCCATTGTGGTCAATTTCATGGTCATAGGATTTAAAAAACCATAAATTTAATAATCTAAGATATTTATGTGTGAAATTTCACAGTGTTGTAATTGTAGGGGCCCTTCATTTTCCATTTTTATTTCATTTAATTTTTCCCGGGAATTTATCAGTATTTATTCCCACAACAACAAAAACAGGTGAAAATCAGTGCAAAAAACTATAAATAATTTTTCTGGATAAATACTGGGGTTTATTTTGGTGGACGGAAAGACGGGGGGAAAGTATTCAGTTGATTAATGCTTTGAATTCCATTCATCAATATGGTTTCCTGCGGAATTAAAACAGAATGCAAAACACTTCTGAGTTTAAGAAAACAATATACAGTATCTTTAATCCACAAATTAGGGCTGTGAAGCGATTAAAAAAATTAATCACAATCGTGATGTTAAATAATAATAGAATACCATTTATTTAAATATTTTGGGATGTTTTCTACATTTCAAAATCTATTGATTTTAATTACAACTCTGAATACAAAGTGTACAGTGCTCACTTTATATTTATTATTTATTACAAATATTTGCACTGTAAAAAACAAGAAATAATATTTTTCAGTTCACCTAATACAACTACTATAGTGCAGTCTCTTTATCATGAAAGTTCAACTTACACAGGTAGAAATATGTACAAAAAACATATGTACAAAAAATAACTGCATTCAAAAACAAAACAATGTAAAACTTAAGAGCCTACAAGTCCACTTAGTCTTACTTCTTGTTCAGCCAATCGCTCAGACAAACGAGTTTGGTTACAATTTACAGGAGTTAATGCTGCCCCACTTCTTGTTTACAATGTCATTTGAAAGTGAGCACAGGCGTTCCCATGGCAATGTTGTAGCCGGCGTCACAAGACATTTACATGCCAGATGCGCTCAAGATTCATATGTCTCTTCATTCTTCAACCACCTTTCCAGAGGATATGCATCCATGCTGATGGTGGGTTCTGCTCAATAATAATCCAAAGCAGTGCAGACCAATGTATGTCCATTTTCATCATCCGAGTCAGATACCACCAGCAGAAGGTTGATTTTCTTTTTTGGTGATTTGGGTTCTATAGTTTCCACATTGGAGTGTTGCTCTTTTAAGACTTCTGAAAGCATAGACTTTAAGACTTTAAGGTCAGAAGTGACCATCTAGTCTGACCTCCTGCACAACGCAGGCCACAGAATCTCATCCACCCACTCCTATAACAAACCCCTAACCTATGTCTGAGCTATTGAAGTCCTCAAATCGTGGATTAAAGACTTCAAGATGCAGAGAATCCTCCAGCAAGTGACCCGTGCCCCACGCTGCAGAGGAATGCAAAAACCCTCCAGGGCCTCTGCCAATCTGCCCTGGAGGAAAATTCCTTCCTGACCCCAAATATGGCGATCAGCTAAACCCTGAGCATGTGGGCAAGACTGACCAGCCAGACACCCAGGAAAGAATTCTCTGTAGTAACTCAGATCCCACCCCATCTGACATCCCATCACAGGCCATTGGGCCTATTTACCACTAATAGTCAAAGATCAATTAATTGCCAAAATTAGGCTATCCCATCATACCATCCCCTCCATAAACTTATCAAGCTTAGTCTTGAAGCCAGATATGTCTTTTGCCCCCACTGCTTCCCTTGGAAGGCTTGGAAGGCTATTCCAGAAGTTCACTCAACCGATGGTTAGAAACTTTCATCTAATTTCAAGTCTAAACTTCCTGATGGCCAGTTTATATCCATTTGTTCTTGTGCCCACATTGGTACTGAGCTTAAATAATTCCTCTCCCTCCCTGATATTTATCCCTCTGATATATTTATAGAGAGCAATCATATCTCCCCTCAGCCTTCTTTTGGTTAGGCTAAATAAGCCAAGCTCTTTGAGTCTCCTTTCATAAGACATGGATCCATTCCTCGGATCATTCTAGTAGCCCTTCTCTGTACCTGTTCCAGTTTGAATTCATCCTTTTTAAATATGGGAGACCAGAACTGCACATAATATTCCAGATGAGGTCTCATTAGTGCCTTGTATAATGGTACTAACACCACCTTATCTCTACTGGAAATACATCGCCTGATGCATCCCGAGACCGCATTAGCTTTTTTCACAGCCATATCACATTAGTGGCTCATAGTCATCCTGTGATCAACCAATACTCTGAGGTCCTTCTCCTCCTCTTTTACTTCCAAGTGATGCGTCCCAAGCTTATAACAGAAATTCTTGTTATTAATCCCTAAATGCATGACCTTGCACTTTTCTCTATTAAATTTCATCCTATTACTATTACTCCAGTTTACAAGGTCATCCAGATCTTCCTGTATGATATCCCGGTCCTTCTCTGTACTGGCAATACCTCCCAGCTTTGTGTCATCTGCAAACTTTATTAGCACATTCCCTCTTTTTGTGCCAAGGTCAGTAATAAACAGATTAAACAAGATTGGTCCCAAAACCGATCCCTGAGGAACTCCACTAGCATGTTCCATACCTCATCCCTTTCAGATTTTGGAAGGTACTTCAGATTCTTAAACCTTGGGTCAAGTGCTGTAACTATCTTTAGAAATCTCACATTGGTACCTTCTTTGCGTTTTGTCAGATCTGAAGTGGAAGTGTTCTTAAAACTAACATGTGCTGGGTCATCATCCAAGACTGCTATAACATGAAATATATGGCAGAATGCAGGTGAGACATACAATTCTCCCTCAAGGAGTTGAGTCACTAATTTAATTAACAAAATTTTTAAACGAGCATCATCAGCATGGAAGCATGTCCTCTGAAATGGTGGCCGAAGCATGAAGGGGTATACGGATGTTTGGCATATCTGACAGGTAAATACCTTGCAACGGCAACTACAAAAGTGCCATGTGAACACCTGTTCTCACTTTCAGGTGACATTGTAAATAAGAAGCAGGCAGTATTATGTCCTATAAATGTAAACAAACTTGTTTGTCTTAGTGATTGGCTGAACAAGAAGTAGTACTCAGTAGACTTATAGGCACTAAAGTTTTACATTGTTCTGATTTTGATTTCAGTTATGTAACAAAAATAATCTATATTTGTAATTTGCACTTTCACAATAAAGAGATTGCACAACAGTACTTGTATGAGGTGAACTGAAAAGCACTATTTCTTTATCATTTTTACAGTGCAAATTTTTGTAATAAAAATAATAAGACAAAGTGAGCACTGTATACTTTGTATTCTGTGTTGTAATTGAAATTAATATATTTGAAAATGTAGAAGAACATCCACAAATATTTAATAAATTTCAATGGGTGTTCTATTGTTTAACAGTGTGATTAAAAGTGCGATTAATCGAGATTAATTTTTTAACTGCAATTCATTTTTTTTAGTTAATCGCATGAGTTAACTGCGATTAATCGACAGCCTTATCCCAAATAAAACTTTTCATTTGAATAAATAATTTACTATTGTACACTTAGAACTATTAGCCTATAAATATTTATGTTTAATAGGCTACGCCATTTGCAGTGCACACTCTCAACTTCTTCCTTTTTTCCTGTTTTTTTTTTAACTTTCCAATACTTCCTTGCGTTCTGAAATGTATTCTGATGAAGATTTTCATTTTCTTCCCATTTTAGTGTGTCAAATCTTTAAACCGTAATCTGCTAGCAGATTTAAATGTGTACGTGGTGGGTATAAGATTCATCAGTATGTTCAGATGCGCACACACTTCAGAGCTTTTGTATGTACCTGTTCGTTTACTGTTTGTATCTTCTAGACTGATACATAGCCTTACTTCAGCAGACAGCTTTGCATATACACACAGCCTAATGTATTATCATAATACATATATCTCATGCAATGTATTGTATTTTCCTAATAAAAAGTTATATATATATATTTGAATGATACAAAAGTAGGGTGAAAATCGGAAAAAAATGAATATTTTTTGTAAACCTGAGAATTTTTTGGTAAAAATCGGTTTAAACTGAAAACGAAGGGGCCCATATACTATGTCCACATCTGGAGTAGAGACTTTACATCTGCACTCTCCTGCCCCTTCCTTCCTCCAACTAATACATGCCCTCCTCACAATCCCACCACTCCCCACTTCCCCATGACCCTTCCAAGCTTACCAGGGGCATGGAGTGGGAAGGAGGATGGTGGATCTGGTGTGCAAGGGGGTGGACTCTGAGCATTGTGGGTATTTGGGTGGTCAGAACAATGGCTGTGATGGAGGGAATGCTGGAGCTGTCGGAGCAGTGGTAGGGGAATATGGTGGTTAAGAGCAGTGAGCTATGGTGGGGAGGGGGTTGGAGCAATGCAGGGAAGAGTGGAGTGGAAAGGAGGGGTCAGAACTATGTATTGGAGGATGCTGGGGGGCTTCACATCTGTCCCCCAAAACTCCCCACGTCCATTTCCACCTCCCGTGTCCGCCTCCCTTTCAAAAAACATCCTCACTGACTCCATGCTAGTCCCTGCACTGTTCCTGCATCTTCTCCCCAGCTCCCCCACCAGCGGGTTCCATTCCAACACTCACCTCTTTGTGGGGAGGAGGGCTGAGTTGGACATGCGAGGAGACGAGAAGATGATACTGGGACAGTGAAGGGACTCACATGCAGCCTGTGCATTCTGTGGCCAGGGTAATCATTGCCAGGGATCCAGCAGGAGTGGAGGGGGAAAGCTGGGCTGCGATGCATGAGGATACTGAAAAATTATTTTAAAAAACGCAAGGAAATTAAGTGCCCAAAAGCTTTGTTAACACAGAGTTAAGGTTCCCTGGCCGAGTCACCTGCCCTTTCAGAACTCTGAGTTCAGCTGCACTCAAACTGCTGAAAACCAAGAACTACAGAGTTAAAGTACACATTCCCCTCCCTGGCAATGCAACCTAACTCTGCCCTTTTTGAGCAATGTCTCAACATGCCAACACCACATGCTAGTGTTCTACAGATGCCATAGAATATTCTGGGATCAGAGCACAAGAGCACTGTAGGACAAAGTCTTAGCTAAGACAAAACTCAGGTTAGGTCTGATGTAGCAAACAGGAGCTACTTACACCTGGCCTACACTCAAACACTCAGCCAATTCCACACAAACCATCCCAAACTAACTAACTGTTACCTCCCCTTCATCCTAGCCTGAGAATTCCTTCTGAGGCATTGCCTTCACTAACCCCTCACCAGCCCTGGGAGCCACCATGCTTCTGACAACCCAGATAACAAGATCACCCCATGCATCGACACTGACACAATCTACGGAAGTCAGCACTTAAATGAGGCACTTGTGATCCTCTGATATATTCATGCACCTCTCGTCATACAACAGACTATGTCTATGCTACAGCTTATGTTGACATAGCGTGTCGCTCAGGGGGGTGAATCAATTACCCCCCCCCAAGTGACATAAATTACACCAACATAAGTGCTGGTGTGGACAGAAGTTTTCCAGCCAACATAGCTGCCGCTGCTCACAGGGACTAGAGTAGATAAGCTGAGGGGAGACCTTTCTCCTTCGGCTTAGAGTGGCTACATTAGATAGTTTGCAGCAGCACAGCTGTAAACTCTCTCGTGTAGCCGTGCCCACAGTAACAATCGTACCAACTTGCTCCAGTGTAAGCCCTCCAACATTCAGTACAACTACACCTAACACAGTGAACGCAGCTGACATGAATGCAGATAAATGCTGGAATTCAGATCTGTGGAACACAACACAAATAATGTTACAGCCTCTTAGAATTTCCTGCTGGCTACTTATTATGGCATCCCTTTTGTGAACCATTCCCAATGGCTATTGCTAGCTCCCGGGGGCAGAGTTAAGGTTGCATTGCAGGAGTGGCCTGTACCTTAACTTTGTATTTCCTGGGTTTCACAGGTTGGTGTTTTGCTGAACACAACGTTCGGGAAGGCTACGGGGCACCATCATCAAACAGCTCGGCGTTAACGAAGTTTTGAGGCATCAATAATACATGAAAAGGTGCCTTTTCTAGGCTCTAGGCACATTTGCTGTAAACTGACAATACAGTCAGTCAGCTTGAACTAGCTTGCTCCTCACCCCAAAGCCAAAGATAAAATCAAACCCAAGCAATACCAACTTTATCCTCAAAACGCTGGGCATACAGTTAGGCCTTGCTCACGGTCAGCAGATTTGTGCTGTTTTGGACCACAAAGGAAGGAACTTTTGAAGACCAGGGCTTCTCACAGAGAACACTATGCTGAGGGCTCTCTACTTCCCTCTCCACACTCCGTCCCCAAGGGGCTTCAGCTCAAGCCTCTATACTTATAGCATCTGTGGCAATATGACATGAGTCACTGTCTCTCCCCCCAGGTAAGGCAGACCCCAATCTACTCAGGTCTTTGTAGGTCAATACTAACATCTTAACCACCTGGAAAGCCATAAACAACCAATACAGAGAGCGATGATTACGATGGTGTTAGGGTTCCACTCACCCGTAATGTGTCTTTGCCAGCAATGCCTAGAAGCTGCCCAGTACCATACTGTAGGGCAAAGGCCTGCCCTCCATGCTGATAGGAGTTTGATAGAAATGATTTGAATTTTTGATGCATCCCTGTGAAAATAAACTTCACCCTTAGCACTGAAGATAAGGTTATCAGGAATGTACCAGATTTCTGAGACACAGGACTAGCTGATAGGCAAACAAAACACATTGTTTGGAGAAGCAAAATAACAGATGAAGGGAAGCAGGCAAGAGTCTCTGCATCCCATAAACCCTGCAGTTTTCTCCCTATTCTGAAAATATCTCAGCAATTGATTGATTTCCTTTTTGTATCAAAAAAAATTTTTTTTTATCCAGCTATTTCCACAGATTTTTTTTAACTTTCTGATGTTTCTTTTGCCTCTGATTTTTCATAGTATTTAATTGTCAATTAGCAACTGTTGCAGCAACAGAAGGTGCATATCACGGCTACAGTGAGGCACAGGAAGAATGGAATTTAAAATAGTAATGCAATGACAGTGCCAATGAGGGCCTTCAAACCTATCCTTCCCTGCCATCTTCCTGACATATTTAGAGGGCAGAATCTTACTTCTCTCTCTTCTGCTCTACCCATCCTGTTTCTCTAGGGGATGCACAGCAAAGTCTGCCTACTCCTTCCACAAATCCTTTCACATTTTCCTTCAGCCCAGTGAACTCTGAGACATCTTTCAACCCCAGAGTCAAAAGATCAGTGTAGCAGCAGCCGCTGCAGTGGAGGAGCCTTTCCACTTCCACTGCTGCATAACAGAGAGAAGATGCCCACCCCAGGAAAAGACACTCAGGGTTTGGACATCATGGCCAAGGTTCCTGAGAGCACTTTGTCTCAATATTGATGTAAATAAGACCGTGCATGTAGTACCTCCTCCCCCACCCTGTTTAGTAGCAGGATGGACGCATGAGCTGGTTGCCATCTGAAGATGTCAGGAAGGGGAAAGAGTTGTTGCAAGACCAAAAATCTTCTCCTAGAAGATTGCACCAACTTAGAGACCACCCAGACCTATTGAGGGATGTGGAGGGCAGCAGCTGGATTCTCCAGTCGGACTGAGATCCATATCTGAGGTTATGAATATTATCCAGCTGCTTGTGCTCCTAAATACAGATTCCACTGAAATATTAACCTGTTCATTTCTCCCTAATGGGCACATCTATAGCCTTTAGATTCCAGTACTTCACTCTGAGATTTTCTCTCTGTCTTCTCTTGTCTCAGATGTCTCTGGCAGCATGAAGTTTGAATGCTGTTTCTGAGGCTTATCCACCACACCATAAGTTGTGTGAGGTAGAGCAGACATATTAGTGTAGCTCAGCAGCTAACTCTGAGATAAGCAACACAGACATTCTTTCTAGTGACTCCTCTTTCTTACCCACCTCACCAGCATGGACTAATCCTTTCACCTCGCACTTTCTCTCACCCCTGTTGTATCTAACTAGCAGTGACAAATTCCAGAGCACGTGGAACTGGAATTAATCTGAATATAACAGGAGATTATCGACTCCCTCCACTGTTGCTCAACATGAATAAAACTGCAAGTGAGTCTGTCAGTGGAATTGTTGTAAAATAGGGGTGTGAAGTGAAGGTATGTGAGACTCTGCTGAACACTCAAGAAATGTGTTTGGTTTTCTGTTAAAGACATTTTCCAACAAAGTGCATTCATTGCAGGGGAGCTACTTTAAAAGGTGAATTAAACCATTAGAAGCGCAAAGGAACATAACATCTCTTACTGCAGGCTTCGCTGATGCAATAAGCTGAAGGGACCCAAAAATTGGATGATCCTGTGTCAAACACCACTGTGAATTTCTGAGGTGGGGTGCCAACACTTACCACCCCATAGTACTGGGCCTGGGGGAAAAATATACTCAGTCAGTTTAGCACTATATCAATGCAAACTATCCTTGAAGAAAAGACAGACAAAGGTACAATGTAAAATATCCTCAGTGTTTCCAATCCAATTATTTGACTTTTAATTAAATGCTACCTCTACCAGGCAACCAATTCTTTCCGGTCCCATGAGTGGCCACGTACGGCAGATTTCAGGATGTGGCATAGCTTTTCAGCACTTCAAGTGCAAGAAGTCAATCCTGGAGTTTTTCCATTGGCTAAAATGGAAGCAAAATCAATCCCCAAACTCTTACAAATGATAGGCAAAATCCTACAGTAAATTCCAGCAAAACTCCTGTTGAAGGCAACAGGAAGGTCTAGGAGCTTCATCCTAGTAAGAAATGCAAGATCTAGCCCTACTGATTTTAGAAAGCTCTGAATATTAACTCAACTGGCAATGCAACTATCACCTCACTGGGGCACACAGCTGTATATTTTTGTTTGAATGTATTCTAGTCAGTAGTAATTAGTCAGTTAAAACAAGATGATCAAATTCAGTCTCCGCTTAAGACTCCACCTGATGCACCACACAAAACCTATCAGAGGAATATAGAAAATACAGAAGGCTCTTTTCTATAAAAGGCAGAAGGAGATAATCTGTGAACATGTGAACTTTGAAGGAGCTTATCAGCTTTCAGGCTCCAACTGCTTAGTGCCCATATCTGCCTATGGAATAGCACTGCAGCATTAGGAGACCTATTCTTAGGAATAGGCATTTCTGGCATCCGATGTAGATAGAAAAGCCTCTCCGGTGCCAAAATATTCTGTATAGATGCAAATATTTGAATGTTTATGATGAATGTATTAGTTGCTATTAATGTGCTCAGCACTGATTGGAACATGGTCTCTGCCCCAGGAACTTACCTTCTACATTAGACAAGTCAGTAAAAACAGCAGCATGAGTTATGTGTAAAAGAGCACCTGGATGAGCACATGCCTCCACTAAGTCGCAGCTTGATTTTATTTATTACTGTAACCCTTGTCCTCTGCCACTATTGTTTATCGCCTTATTGCATCATCTGTAAAATTAGATTGTAAGCTCTTGAGAGCAGGGACCTTATCTTTGTATCCATTTCTGTACAGAACCTAGCGCATTAATAATAATAAATAATATGGTTAAATGGAAAAACCTGCAACATTTTGAGATTAATTAACTAGTGTGTTATTTGTGGGAAGCATGTTATTGCCTGTTTGTTTAAAACTGAAAATCCCTTTGGGGCATGATCCATAACTTTCTCTAGATACAATGACAAGCACTCAATCAGAGCTAAGCAGGTCCTTCCAACTACGTCACTCAGTGAGCAGATTAAGATTTAAGAATTTTTTCTATAGTAAACTAAAGTTAGGGTGCGTTGTGGTGAATTTTATCTAAATTGTCCCCTCGGCTTCTGTTCTTTTAACTTCACCCTGAGGATCACCATTTCCAATTCACTAGCTTTCCCCTCATCAGAACAGGTGGAAGTGGGATCTTACTTTATCCTAACTGGGTCATAGTACTATTTATTTATTATATGCTACAAAATGAAAAGTGTGCCCATCCCAGGCCTCCTTGTGGTCCCTTGCTACTAGATACAGATATATCATTATGCAAAGCTGGAGGGCAAAGGGATCATAATTCATAAGCAGGGAAGCTTTGTTTAAATTAAGTAGTCCCTCCATTTACAAGTGAAATAGTAAGGATATAAATCATTCTACTAGCAAATGTATTTCTAGTATTCGTATCTTCAAAAAATGCTCATCAGTTAAGACCCAGGAAGCAAAACCAGAAATGCTATTGTTTAGGGGGTTTTAATTTTATTGGTGGGTGGAAGAGTGCATGGGATCCCACCCACTATATGAAATTCATTGTAGGGCAGTGGCCTGTTCAGAGCCGGCGCTAGTCATAAGCAGACTAAGCAATTGCTTAGGGCCCCAGCAGCTCAACGGGGCCCCCTGTTCGCTTATTATGTGTTGGGGGGGGCAAAAATATTCCTACCGAAGACTCCCAATGGGTTAGCACCACCTCTGGGCCCCCTGTTCACTTATTATGTGTTGGGGGGAGGGCAAAAATATTCCTGCCTAAAACTCCCAATGGGTTAGCACCACCTCTGGGCCCCCTGTTCACTTATTATGTGTTGGGGGGAGGGCAAAAATATTCCTGCCTAAAACTCCCAATGTGTTAGCACCACCTCTGGGTTAGCTGGATTATAGACAGAATCTGCTCAGCTGCGCTCATAGTCAAAGTGCCAGTAGTGGGGGGAGTTTGGAATGGTCAACTCATGCATTTGCCACTTTGAGAAAAACTAAATAATTGATCATTTCCATTTTTTAAACTGTAAGATGAGACAAAAAGATTTAGCAATTGACAGGGTGGCCTCAGTTCTGCCCATCCCCCTTAGGCCCAGGCAGGGCTTTCCTCAAGGCTACCCCCACTTCTACCTCCCCTCAGGCCAGGACAGGGCCCTGCTCAGGGACACACCTCTTGCTATCTCCCCCCAGGGCAGGGCTCACCTCAGGACTACTCTGGTCACTACCCACACTTCCCTCTGGCTAGAGTGCAAGTGTTCTAAGCAGAGCTGGTCAAAACAGCAGTAAAAGGTTTCACAGACATTTTTTGACTCGTTATTGGTTTTATTGACCAGCTCAACTGCTAGTTTAAAAAAACCAACAAAATCTTCTCAACAAAAATTTTCAGGATGTTTTCTGTAAAAATTCGAACAGTCAACAAAAATGTTTTCAGAAATTCTACATTTGGAAAATTCTGGCCAGCTTTAGTTCTAAAGGAAGTTGTTTTTAACCCTTCATGCTCTTCTTCCATGCTCACCTCTGGGGCCTTTTTCCTTGTACCCCCCCCCCATCTTGGAACCCCCTCTCATTGACCCAATCTGCCATGCTTCTACCTTCTTGCATACAAACACTATCTCCTCCAAGAAGCCTGTATAACCTAGCCCTGTCCTTTTGATAAATGTTAACAAAATAACCAATCAATTAGAAAACCAAACAAAACTCTAAACCAAGAAACGTGGTGTTCACAAGCTCAAATCACTTGTGTAAATTGGTTAGTCTCTAAGGTGCCACAAGTACTCCTCTTTTTTTTGCGAATACAGACTAACACGGCTGTTACTCTGAAACTTGTGTGATATAATATCCCATCCAACGTAGTCCCCCAAATCTGAGATCTCTTTAGATGGGAAATTCTTCAGGGTTAAGGCAGGCCTGACATTTTTATCTCCGAAGTGCCTCTTGCACTTTGAGGACAATAAATAATAATAGCAAAAACTCCATTCATATTACCTACATGTCTTTATTAACACAGATTTTTACAAGAATTTATTTGTGACCTAACGTGTTCAAACAATATGACATTTTGGTTTATTGTGTAACATGTCAGATTTCTGATGGATGTTGCTGGGCCTCCCACATAGATGTGAGCCCCAGTGAAGTCAACAGAGGTTCGTGTGACTCATTGCAGGGCCATAGTTTCTAAACTAGAGGGAAATTCTAAGTAGGTCCCATGTCTATCCTAATTTTACTTATGTTACTTGATCAGTTTTTTGCACACTGGCAAGCTCATTTATAAGGATGCAAAGAATCTAGTTTAAACAGATACACAATTAATCTCAACTTGCAAAACTTTTTACAAGAGAATAGAACTAGTGTGCTAACCAAAACCTGCCTTCAGTACCATAAATAACCCTTTACAGTCTATTACACAAGAACATACTCACATTCATGTAGTCATATAGCCTTTCTGAAGCAGCTGGTAGAAAAATATCTGAAGGGAAGCAATGCAGATATCGCCGAGCAAAAATGTCAGGCTGATGATTTTTCAAAAATTCCTCCAGTTCTCCCTTTTCCCGGAGTTGCCTCTTGGTGGATTTAAATCGAACTAAAGGGATCCTAAGCAAACAAAATAAATACAAACCATTTTAATTGGACTTCCTTTCTGTATCACTCAAATGCCAATGTTTTTTTTTAAAATAGCTTTTGCAGAAACACACAAAGATCATTCCAGAAAATCAGTGGAGAACAAAATGCACTATAAGGACCATTCTGTGATATTTGAAATGCTTTCTTACCTTTCTATAGCTAAGATGAATGGAATATACACTAGAGCCACTAATAGCACCCTCATGGTTTCAGGTGGGTGGGAATCTATATGACATTCATACACTTAGTACCGTCTTTTATACTTCATTGGACAACAAAGGGCTGTTAGCCAGGTCAATCAATTCCAGGTCATTAGTAGTTTGGCAGAACCCTCATTAATGTGTTCGAGGACAAACCATTGGTTTGTGTAAATATTGACATCCCCTGAGGATATTAAAGCGCATTGAGCAAGGGCATGGTCTATATGAAAAGATACATGTTAACATTTTTTATATATATATAGGCAAAATTCAGCCCGTTATGGGAGAGCAAGAGAGAGAAAGCAAAACACAAAGCAACCTAAGGAATTTTCTGGCTATCTTGCTGTACAAAGAAGCATAGATGACAGGTATTTCTTAAAAAAAGGAGGACTTGTGGCACCTTAGAGACTAACAAATTTATTTGAGCATAAGCTTTTGTGAGCTACAGCTCACTTCATCGGATGCATCCGATGAAGTGAGCTGTAGCTCACGAAAACTTATGCTCAAATAAATTTGTTAGTCTCTAAGGTGCCACAAGTCCTCCTTTGCTTTTTGCGAATACAGAGTAACACAGCTGCTACTCTGAAACCAGGTATTTCGAACGTGTCTAAGATAGTTAGGCAGGATTTAATATCCAACAGCTGAGTTTTTTATGTGGCACTTGCTTCAAGAGGATCTAACACCTATGTGTCACAAGTCACACACACACACACCCAAAAACTGAAGATAAATGCCCTTGCTAAAACTAAGCTACGTGTGCTGTTTATGTGAAAGCTGTATTTCAAATAAATAAATGGACTGTCATCCAAAAAAAGTCATCCGTCAAACAAGATGGTGGCATGCAAAGTAATGCACGAAATAGCCTAGGATTTTTTCCCTCTCACACATTGTCAAGGCAGGTTTTAATGGAGATTTTGCTGTGGTTTCAACAAGACATCTGTAATTTTTTCTTCTGACTATCCTGAAGATAGAAGCCCCCATCCATGCCCAAGGCCTACGGATAGACCAAACAAGGAAAATGTAAAATCTTGTAATAAGGGGACTCTGCTTCATTAGACTGATAAAGATCCTAGCAGATGCCTACTGAGCATGCTCAGAAGTGATGTTTCAATTGCTTATGACTTGTTTTATTTTGAATCTTTCCTCCACAAAGAATGTAGGAAAGTGCATACTCTTTAGGGTGAACTACACTAAGGTGCACTTCCAAATATGAGCCATTTTTGCTATATCTTGTTCAAAAGAATGTGGTTAGAAAGTGGGGGAAATGTATTTTTCCACACTTTCCTAGCATTCAAAACGAGCTAAAGAACAGGTTGATATCAGCATGAAGGTGCATTTACACTAAATAAATAATTCACCTTTGGACAGACATAAGAAATTAAATCAAAAAGAAAAGACAGTTACCTTTTCCGTAACTGGTGTTCTTCGAGATGTGTTGTTCATGTCTATTCCACAATAGGTGTGCGTGCTTGCCACATGCCCTGGTGCTGGAAATTTTTCCCCTAGCAGTACCCGTAGGGGGGGGAGCGCCCCCCACAACCCTTGGAGCGGCGCCTGCCTGACGCGGTATAAGGGGAGCTGCGCACTCCCCCCACCCTCAGTTCCTTCTTGACAGACAACTCCGACAGAAGGGAAGGAGGGAAGGATGTGCAGTAGACATGAGCAACACATCTTGAAGAACACCAGTTACGGAAAAGGTAACTGTATTTTCTTCTTCGAGTGATTGCTCATGTGTATTCCACAGTAGGTGATTCCAAGCTATATCTGTTGGAGGTGGGTAGGAGTTCATAAGTTCCAAGGACGGAGTACCGCCCTGCCGAACCCGGCATCATCCCTGGCCTGGGAGACGATCGCATAATGCGAGCTGAACGTGTGACCACGTGTGACCGAAGACCACGTGGCCCTACAAATGTCCTGGATGGGGACGTGGCCACGAAGGCAGCTGACGAGGCCTGCACCCGAGTCGAGTGTGCCCTCATAGTGGGTGGCAGGGGGACACCCGCCAGCTCATAACAGGAGCAAATGCACAAAGTGATCCAATTGGAAAGCCACTGAGTGGAAATCGGCTGGCACCTCGCATGCTCAGCCGAGGTGATGAACAGTTGCAAGGACTTTCTGAACAGCCTGGTCCGCTCGAGGTAGAAAGCCAAAGCCCACCACACATCGAGCATGTGGAAGTGGTGCTCCTCACTGGACCCATGAGGTTTGGGGCAGAGGACCAGTAGAAAAATGTCCTGACCCATGTGGTAGGCAGACACCACCTTCGGGAGGAACGCAGGGTGTGGGTAAAGCTGGACCTTGTCCTTATAAAAGATCGTGTACGGCGGCTAGGAGGTCAGGGGCCTGAGCTCCAAGACTCACCTGGCTGATGTGATTGCAACCTTCCATGAGAGGTGAGACCAGAACCACGTGGCCAGTGGTTCAAACGGGGGCCCCATGAGATGAGCCAACACCAGGTTTAGGTCCCACTGTGGGACCGGGGCTCTAGAATATGGAAAAAGACGGTCCAAACCCTTAAGGAACTGGCCAGTCACAGCATAGGAAAATACCGTGTGCCCTTGCACCAGCGGATAGAAGGCTGATATGGCTGCCAGGTGCACCTTGACTGACGAGGGCGCCAGGCCCTGGACCCTCAGGTGGAGGAGGTAATCAAGGATAAGCTGGATAGGGGCGGCCACAGGGGAGACACCCTGGTCTGCCGCCCACCTAGAAAACAGGACCACTTCGCCAAATAAGCGCGGCGAGTGGAGGGCCATCTACTTTTGAGGAGGATGTACTGAACCTGTTCTGAACACATCCTTTCCTCTCCACCTAATCACTGAACAGGCACGCCGTAAGGTGAAGAGCCGCTAGGTTAGGATGGAGGAGGTGATCCTGGTCCGGAGAGAGCAGGTCCGGGCAGAGCAGCAATGGCCACGGCAGAGCTACTGCCAAGCCTGTGAGGGTCCTGTACCAATGCTGCCTGGGCCACGCCGGGGCAATCAGGAGGACCCAGGCCTCATCCGTCTTTATCTTCTCCAGGACCCTGCTGATTAGAGGGAATGGGGGAAAGGCGTAGAGAAGCCAGCCGGATCAGGACAGATAAAGGCATCGGAGATAGCGCCCCTCCCCAGGCCCCCCAGGAGCAGAACTGGGGGCATCGCCGGTTCTGCTGAGTTGCGAATAGGTCCACCTGGGGAGTTCCCCACCTTCGGAAGAGCCGGTGGGCCACGTCCGGTGGAGGGACCACTCATGTTGCGAGGAAAAGTCCCTGCATAAGTGATCCGCCCTCTCGGCCTTCAGGTGGATGTCGTGGGCTATACAGAAGTCCCACAGCCTGAGGGCTTCATGGCAGAGGGCAGAGGATGGGGCCCCATCTTGTCTGTTGATATAGAACATCGAGGCCATGTTATCCATGAGGACCCTGACTACCTTGCCCTCCAGGTGAGAGCGGAAGGCCATACATGCCAGCTGCACTGCACTGAGCTCCTTGATGTTTATATGTAGGGTCAGGTCTTGAGCTAACCACAGACCTTGGGTCTGAAAGTTCCCCACATGGGCCCCCCAACCCAGGTCCGATGCATCGGACACCAGCTCCAACGACAGGGCCCTGTCCCTGAATGGGACTCCTCAGAGCATGTTGTTTGGGGCGGACCACCACCGTAGGGAGGTGATCACAGAGTCTGGCATGGAGAGGACCTTGTCCATCCTGTCCATGGCCTGAGAGAACTTTGAGACCAACCAGAGCTGGAGAGGCCTCATCCTGGGTCTGGCGTGATGGACCACGTACATGCATGCCGACATGTGACCCAAGAGCTGCAGGCAAACCCTGGTTGTTGTCACCAGGAACCTTGTGACCAAGTCGATGAGACCTTTCAGGGTCCCGAATCTGTCTGGCGGGAGAAAGGCCCTGGCCGACGCTGCGTCCAGGAGCGCCCTGATAAACTGTGTGCATTGGAGCGGGATTAACGTAGACTTGGTGTTGTTTACCAACAGGCCCAAGGCGGTGCACGTGGACAGAAGGAGCACCACGTGATCCCTCACCTGCGACCGGGAGGTGCCCTTGACAAGCCAATCGTCCAGATAGGGAAATATCTGGAACCCCCCTGTTCTGAGGTAGGCTGCTACCACCGACATGCATTTTGTAAACACCCTGGGGGCAGTGGACAGACCAAATGGGAGGACCGTGAATTGGTAATGATTCTGTCCCACCACGAAATGGAGGAAGCGCCTGTGCCCCTCAAATATGTGGATGTGGAAGCATGCATCCTGTAGATGGAGGGCGGCGTACCAGTCCCTGGGATCCAGGGAGGGGATGATGGAGGCCAGGGAAACCATGCTGAACTTGAGTTTCATCATGTACTGGTTCAGACCTCGCACATCCAGGATGGGCCTGAACCCCTCTTTGGCCCTCAGGAGGAGGAAATAATAGGAGTAATACCCCTGGCCCATGAACTCCTCGGGCATTGCCTCTATCACTCCTAGTCCTAGGAGCAGCCCTACCTCCTGCTTGAGCTGGGGGTGGTTTGGTGGGAAGGAAGTAAACTGGATGGTGTAACCCCGGGAGATGGTGTTGAGGACCCATCGGTCCGAGCTTAGCCGCGACCATTCCGGGAGGAAAGCACACAACCGGTTGGAGAAGGGAAGCTTTACTGGGGGTGGATCCCTGATGAGGACTGGTGGCGTGCACCCAAGCATCCCGTCAAAAGCGCCTTTTCCCTGCCTGCTTGCCCTTGGAGGACCCAGGCTGGGGGGAAGGCCAAGACTGCCTCTAAGGGCGTCTCTTATAGTCCCACTGCTTCTTATGGGCAGCCTCATACTTCAGGAGGGCAGCTGGGCAGGAGTCTGCTGCAGCTTGAACTTAGGTTTTGCCGGAGCTGGGACAGAGAGTCTGTAGGGTCGTGCGGGAGTCTTTCATGCCATGCAGCCTTGTATCTGTTTCCGCCACAGATAGAGCTTTCCTGTCAAATGGGAGATCCTGCATGGAAGACTGCGCCTCGCTGGACAGTCCAGAGAGCAGGAGCCATGACACCCGTCTCATGGACACCGCAGAGGCCATGGATTGTGCGGCCATGTCCTCGGCATCCGAGGCTGCCTGCAGGGATGCCCTAGCGGCCGCTGCCCCTTCCTCCACTAGCGCCTTGAACTCCTTCCTATTGTGGTCCTGGAGGGAGTCCTCAAACTTGGGCAGGGAGCCCCACAGATTGAATTTGTACCGGCCCAGGGGAGCCTGATGGTTTGCGACTCATAACTGGAAGCTCGAAGATGAATACATTTTCCTTCTGAAAGAGTCCAGTCTCTGAGAGTCTTTCTTCTTTGGGGTTGGGGCTGGCTGACCCTGCCGTTCCCTGTAGTTGACCGACTTGACCACCAGGGAGTTGGAAGCCAGGTGGGTATAGAAGTACTCATGCCCCTTAGTGGGTACAAAGAACTTGCGTTCCGCCTTCTTAGAGATGGAGGCCAACGAGGCTGGTGTTTGCCACGGGGCATTTGAAATCTTAGCCACCCCTTCATGGAGGGGCAAGGCCACCCTACCTGGTGCCAACAGGGACAGCATGTTAAACAGGGAGTCTGAGGGCTCCTCCATCTCCTCTCCTCTTTAAGAGTTCTTGATGGGTCCTGAAATCCTCCTGCAGGGGACCTTTCTACACACACAGATTTTGAACTCATTTAACTATGTTGGTTTAGAAATAGATATAGTTACACTGGTGCAGCCTCTAGCATGGATGCAGTTATATGCTTTACATTTAAGTAAAGTGACCAGAATAAACTCTGCCAGTGTCAAGGTGTTTATGTCAGTAAACCTGCATCCACACTAGAGGTTTGCACCAGTGTAACCACTTGTTAACAAATATAATTGAATCAGTAGAAAAATTGTGTATAGACCAGACCTATGGATGTAACTTTGAGAGACAGATGGTAAAGAGAACACTCCCCTGTGTGTTCAAAGAACAATTCCATGAGTATTGTCCATACTACATTTAGGCCTGATGCAATGTCCATTGTTTTCAATGTGAATCCTTCCACTGATTTCAGGGGGTGTTGGATTAGGCTTTTAACATGCCATGAATCTATCTGCCCGTCTATCTAGGTTTGGCCCTGCTCACCATGGAACCTGTCAAGTATTTCAAATTAGAATAAAAGATAGTCTCTCTCTCTCTTCCACCCCATTCCATAGGAAAAATAGCTTGATTAGTTTAGTTGTAGGTGTATAGACTTTCTCCAGGTAAAGCTAAGTTGAAGAGATGGGTTTGGTATTTATTTTTGAACTTGGCGGGGTCTGTGGTGATTTTTACCTCATGTGTGAGTGTGCGCTATAGTCTTGGTCCAGCTCCCACGAAGTTCTGTCTCCTGCGCTCACAGGCACTAGTTGTGGACATTCTCGCATTCTAGTGGGAGGTAGTTACTGTGGGAGGTCAGTCACAGAGAAAGAAGTCATTTCTCAGACAGCTAAATCCAATAATAACCATGAGTCTGATAATTTTCCTCACTGATCTGTATTTCTCATTGTACATTAAGAATTAACCTTTTCCGGATAGTTCCTTTGCTCTTCTCAAATAACTAAAGTCAAATGCCAGCACCACCTTCTGTAGTGTGCAGTAATAAAAATATATTCTCATTGGATCTTATTGCTTTTTTAATAAACCTAGAGAAATAACTGAGAATGAAGTCCTGATTTCTTATTTGTGAAAGGGAGTTTTCCCACCCAATTCAATCGAACCAGTTGTAGGCACTAACTGCTAAGAGCAGCAGAACACCAGATGCATGATAACATAAAGTACAGTTAAATTTTTTTCTCAATATTTTTATTTTTATGGGACAGACACACCTGATTATACAAAAACAAAGAACTGAACAGAACCATAACTGACAATGAGCTCAGTCCTGTAATGAGGTCCGAGGGGGTGGACCCCTGTAATATGGTAGAGCCCCACTGAAATATCAGGGCCAGTAAGACTAACTGTCAAGGTATGAAAAGTGACTTCAATATCTTACATTAGGCATAACTATGTTGGGCATTTCCTGACTGGCTGAGTATTTGTTAACTTGCTCTCACCCTCAGCTCCTCCACTCAATCATTAGCTGCCTAAAAATGCCCTTCCTCATTATCATTACTGCTTAAATGAATCAGGGCTTTTTATTATATTTCTAATGTCCCCTCAAAAGCCCATTCTTCTATTGTTGAGTTCCTTTTTTTTTCTCCAAATACTCTGATTTCACTAGCGTGTTCCAAACAGACTTTAACTTTGCCAACAAAAGCACAAAATACAGCAACGAAAGGTCATTCTGACTTTTTTTGATAAGCTATAGCAATGATTAAACTATACCCCAGAGTTTTCCCAATATATATTTAGTTAAAAACAAAAAGAAAAAAAATCTTCCTGAAATATGCTCTAGAAATTTACAAACATATACTTTCATATACAAATGCCAAGCTGATAAGACAAAAAAGTAGAGAGATATTTTTTCTTTTCTCCATACTACACTGGTAAAAGGAAAATTACACTTCAAACAAACTATATTAATAACTAAAAAGTTATTACCTAGGTTTTTGTACCACACTGGTCACCACAGTATCTGAATCCCTTATATTATTATGGAAATACCTATATCATGGATGTGTTCTCTATCATAGCTCACACCACTAAAAAGTGATGTATGCCAACTAACCAAAATATAGTCTTTTCTCTGTGTGTTTTGACAGACACAATCAGGTACATTTTGGAGGGTTTTGAAACTTTCATAAAAATTGCGGGGGGGGGGTCATAAAACAGATTAAAATGCAGATGCTAAACTGGGATACATCAAAGTATTTCAGATTAAAGGGATTTCATAAAATCAAAGTATCTAAATTTTCCATGATAATTGCTTAGAAAAGGAGAGATTATGAAAGTACAGTGCTGACATGCTATTTACACAGTTTCGCTGAAATACAGCACAGTATTGCATTATAAAAAAAATGCAGCAACCACGTGAAGGTTCCTCAGTGGAAACTCCACTGTTACTGTGGTACTGCCATATGTATGGTACATCGCTTGCTTTGCCATTGTCTGGTGTACTAATTCAAGACAATGTTTTCAATACTGATCCTTACAGCAAGCCAACAGACACTTGCAATAGCTCGCCTTGCCTTCAAGATCCTGATAACTCTGCCCATTCCTGCTTATCAGCCTGAATCTCATTTCAGGTCACCCTGATGTACTAGCATCCGCTCTGCTCTGCCAGTAGATCCAGCCTCAGCATGCCACTTATCTGTCTCTCCCATCAGTGTCTTCAGGCCTTCTTTCATAGCACCCTTTCTGCATGGAACATGCCTCAAGACCTGGTCCCCCACATCACTGCCCTCTCCTCATTCAAATCTCTGCTACAGACCAACTTCTACTATGACACATGCACAACTAACTATGATGGATTGGCTGTAGGATAATTTGGAATTGCCAGTACAGTACATTTAAAAACAAACAGTATCAATGCAAATTTGTATGACCAGGATGTAGACATTTGCTCTGAGGCCACTTTAACTGTTTGCTCTTCCCCTTTTCCCTATCTTCTGTTTGTTCTGACTTTCCTCACCACCGCCACTAAGTGTAACTGTTCAAGGCAGCAACCATGACTTCTTTTGTGTTTGTACAGCACCTAGCACATTGAAGGTGCTACTGGAAAGTAGTTGTACACACTTTAAAGAAAATAGCCTCCCTTGATCACAACTGATGCAGATAAAGAGTCAAACTCTGCCATTTGATGTGTGAACTGAAATCAAACCAAACATCCAACTCCATCTGTTGGAAATGCTCTTTCAAAAATCAAAGTTCTTCTGAACCTCTGATGTGAAGATTTGCAAGAGTGTTGTAGAAAGAATCACCCAAGAGTTCGAAGCATCTATTGAGCTGCTCTCTAAAGATTGGAAGTCCTCTACAAATGAATGGATGCTATGCACCAAAGTTTGCAGACTGAATATCTAAATTAGTAATAACAGTGAATGTACTACAGTAAAACCTGCCAAGAGCGACCACTCATCGGAGTTAGCAAAAGTGGTCGCTTGTAAGAGGTGGTCTCTCTTCAAAAGTTTGCATGGCAGAGAGTGATGGTTCTGGGGCCTCTGCAAGCAGTCGCTCGTGACAGGTGATCTCTCTTCAGAGGTGGTCTCTAAGGCAGGTTTTACTGCGTACAAATCCATAACTGGCTACATTTAAGCTCAGGATAACTCAGCAGTCTGAGCACTGCTAAACCCAGAGTTGTGAATTCAATCCTTGAGGGGGCCATTTAGGATTCTGGGGCAAAAATTGGGGATTGGTCCTGCTTTGAGCAGGGGGTTGGATTAGATGACCTCCTGAGGTACTTCCTACTCTGAGATTCTATGAAAACATTGCCATGGATTTAATGACAAAGTCTTTTGCCAGATGAAAGGGCAGCTAGACACTGGGAGTTAGTGGCAGGAGGTTAGAAGAATGGAGGCATGTTGTGATGGTGAATGTGTTGTATATGGGATTCAGGCAGTATAACCCAAATGCAATTTAGCAAAAAGACGGCACACAGCTAAAAGTCCCAGCAGCTCTAGTAAATACAGTTAAATTAAGAAAGTAAATACTGAGGCAGCTAAAGAGCACTTTGCCAAGTATTTATCTTAAATGTATGAGATAAGTATTGGGTGGCAGGTCACACTGTTCAAATGTGTATTTGGCACTTCACAAAGTAACTCCATAAAAGTTCCACTGGTCTGGAAAGTTAGTTGAGTCTTGACAGGTATTCTAAACAGGAATCAGACTCCATCTGACAGTCCCACTCAGTCTGCTACAAGATTAAATGTTTAGTTTAAATTAAGTTTAAAAATTCACTCTTCAGCGATGTTTACTTTCCTTAGCCAATCACCAGCGCTGGTACCAGCTGCACAGACAGTGTGGCTGTATCTACAGGGAGGCAGGGAGCGTTTGAGAAACTATTTTTGGTCAAGTGTAGTGCAATTTTAGAACTTTTACAGTCTTCACGGGGAAGATGGCCTCTTTTCTGTGTGTGAGAGAGACCTGTTCTCCGAAAGTCATGCTGTCTGCACTTCCCATCACCAAGCACTCATTCGGTTATCAGCAACATTTCAGAGCTCTTGAGATTAATGACTGTTGCCATGTAAACTGTGTATTATAACGGGAAGAAGGAAATACCAGCAGGACAGTGCACAAAGTAGAAACCAGGGAGAGTTCCTGATGCTCCGGGTTCCACATGGTAGCAGTGATTTTAAATGCAGACAGTTTCAGTATGGGCAACACGCTGAGAGCAATCCTTGCCTTCATCCCTTCTGACGACTGTCAGAAATACCTCCTGGGAGACCTTGAAGAGATGCCAATTGACAGAACGGTGGATCTGAGCAGCAGGCAGCTGAGGAGATTTCCCTTGCATGTTTGTTCCTTCAGGGAGCTCGTCAAGCTGTACCTGAGCGACAATAACCTGCATCAGCTGCCCCCAGAGCTAGAACAGCTGCAGAACCTCCAGATCTTGGCGTTAGACTTCAACAACTTCAAAGCGCTGCCCCTGGTGGTGTGCACCCTGAAGCAGCTGTGCATCCTCTACCTGGGCAACAACAAGCTCTGCGACCTGCCCCAGGAGCTCAGCCTCCTGCAGAATCTCAAAACCTTGTGGCTCGAGTCCAACTGCCTGAGCTACCTGCCCGAGGTGGTGTGTGAGCTGAGCCTCCTCAAGACCCTGCACGCCGGCTCCAACGCGCTGTACACGCTGCCCGCTGGGCTGCGGTGCCTGCAGGAGCTGCGCACCATCTGGCTCTCCGGCAACCTGCTGGCTGACTTCCCCCCGGTGCTGCTGCACATGCCCTTCCTGGAGGTGATCGACGTGGATCGCAACGCCATCAGGTCCTTCCCCAGCCTGGCTCACCTCCCCGGCCTCAAGCTGGTGATCTACGACCACAACCCCTGCAGGAATGCACCCAAGGTGGCCAAGGGGGTGCGCAGAGTGGGGAGGTGGGCGGAGGAGACCCCCGAGCCCAGGAAGCGCTCCGAGCTGGGCAGGGAGGAGGAGACCGATGACAAGGAACTGCCACTTCCCCCCGACAAGCAGCCCCAGCCCTGCTAAGGATCAGCCAGGCTGGTGCTGCCATGGGCAGCTGGCAAATTGTCACCTGTGCCCTTCTCCTCTGGCTGCACGGAATTTGCGCACCTCTGGCTGGTTACAGCAAAAATGCCTTTTAAATAGAGCATTTCTTCACCTCCTGCTACCTCAGCTGTTAAATGCACACGATAGTGCCTAGACTGTTCTTCACAACAGTATTTTAGAGGCCTGTATGATCTCATTTAGTAGGTGTAGCTATTTAAATAGATGTGCCATCAAATTTCTCCCTCTTATCCCAAAAGCCTCCAAACTTAGGGCTAAAACCCAGCACTTCCTTTTGTAGGATGAGCAGGTGAAAAATACTGTATAAAGCCGACCCTTTGAAGTGACGGAACGGATTTGCATCTAGCAAAATCCATTTTATTCCAAATGCCGCCTAAGAAAGCATGACTGAGTGAGTTTTTCCTTCCCCTGATCACGCTGTAGCACTTGTAAGTGAGCACTGGCCGCCGTACCCCTTATGTAGCCTGCATCAAAAGAAGTGTTTCTCATGCAAATGATGAAAGGGATCTCAGCAGCTTGTCAAGACCCCCTCTTCTGCCTGGAAAGAGGGTGTAGCAAACATCATTTGACTGTCCCCAGCTAACACCTTAAATGACTAGACTAAGCCCGAGAGAGAATGAGGTTTTTATTTTACTTTGTGCCTTTGCTAGCACTTTATGCAGGGTCATTTCTCCATTCCATGGGGTGGGTTTTCACACCTGCAAAAGGAGTTGTTTTGTTTTGTCTTTTTAAAGGAAGATCTGATTGTAAAACTACAAAAATTTGGCAGAGCAACTTACAGGCGTAATACCTAAATATGCCCCCAAACCTGCTAACACACCTATGCTTAACTACAGCTAGCCCCAGCCTTCAATGGGACTACTCCCCTGCTAATCTTTGCACAGCTGAGGCCTGTACTTCTGCCACCACATGTGGAAATGGGCTACATTGCATGTTTTGTGCTAATGTGTCCCGGGTAATGACGACTGACTCAAAATGGGTTGAAGTTATGTCTACTAAGTTATACTTGCAGAGACTGTTCTTTTGATTCATAGTATTTTTTTTATATTCAGCACCAAACTTGACAGGTTAATGGGGTTTTCACAGCTACCCGTCTCTGTCATCTTAACAGCACAATACACAAAAATGACAGTTAATTTTCCATAAAAGGTTTGATTTAGTGACTGTTTAAAGTCATTTACATTCTTGAAAGAATATTTGGAAAGTAGAAAATCAGTTAGTCCTTGCTGTCTAATTAACGTAAAATCTGGATTTGGATCTGGCTAGTACCCACCTAGCGTGCTTCCTATTTATTAAACTAATGAATTGGAGTTGTACTCAAGCGCCTTTAGCAGAGGGAAGCCATACTGCTCTGGAGTTAACTGGATTACTTTTCTCAAAGCCTTTGCCAAATCTTGTTCTGCCAAACTAACAATCATTTCTTTCGTGAAATAAAGGGAATAACATTTGGATTTTATATATGAAGATGCATGCCTGCTTCTTGTTTCCACTAGAATTAATGTGACTCTTTCCTGTTTGGTCTAATGGGGGCAGCTTTCCTTTGCTACACATACGAAATCTTATTACTGGGCAAGAAACTGCAACTTTTTGTTTTGTACACCTGTGTAACAATAAAATAAGCCCAGGCGGTACTGACGGTCTACTATAGCTTTCTGTAACAGCCCTTTCACTAGCTGCCCTAGGAAGAGCTGTTGAAATATTTTATTCAGCCTTGGGCATCACTGCCCTTTTGACATAATTTAGATCAGTAGGGTCAAACGTGTGGCCCTTGAGGGTGACTGAAAATTATTTGTGACTTGAAAGTATGTTCCCTAAGCCATACCCCATAACTTTCAAAAAAAAAATGGAAGGATTTAAATCAGCCCTATCACAAGGCTACATTTCTGCCTTCTCTTGCCACTCCCCTTTCAATTTTTGAACAATACAGGAATGCGACTGTGCCTCTCAGTCCTGCTGGTGACCCCTTGATGTTCGGCGCTGCGACTGATGAGTTGGACATTAAGGCTGGGATTCACAAGAGCTATTTATAGGCGTTGGATCCTTAACTATGTTTATGACTCCCATCCTAAGTGACCACAATCACTGCATGTACAAATAGCTGCACTGGGGCTCTGGTGACATTGATTGTTACTGCGAACACTTACCAGTCACTGCCGGTGAAAGTCATGTCTGTATTTTGACCCTGATGTAACCTTTTGAAATGCTGTATTGTACATAGATTGGCGGGTTTAATACAGACATCAGCAAATGGGACTTCAGATACTCATGTAAAGTTATTAGAGCCACAACCCAATCGTCTGTCACTTATTTTACTACCATCTTTTGATGTGCTGATAAATTCACACCGAGTGAACAAATCAGAAGACTGGACTCAAGCCAAGCTTTACAGCTTCAATAATTACATAAGGGAGTTCTATACTAAATGGTGAGCCATTTTTTCCCTATAGAAGTCCTTACAGGTAAGAAAGTGCAAGGCTGGTTGTAGGCAGTAACAATGGCAGCTCTATGAAGTTAATATTCAGTATACATATTAAAAAAAATTAATGGACATACACACAGTCTTGCACTTGAACATTTAGTTTCACTTCACTATTTTTCTCAGAGTAGAATAAACCAAATTGATGCAGATTTCTAAACAGTGGGAAATCTAGATAATTTGTATTTATTTATATTATAGTAGCAGCTGGAAGCCCCAAGCAGGGTAGGCTGAAATCGTATAGGCTACAGTAAAGGTGGGTCTGAGAGATTTGAAGAGAGTAGTAGCCTCTTGGATCAATTCAGTTTCATATGGAAGAGAGAAGAAGGCAGCATCCTGCTTGGACAGATATACAAAAGAAAGCAGCATCAGGCCCTTATTTGAATTAAATAGAGATTCCATCATCATTGCTAGTTTCCAGATATATCTGAGAGAGACAAGTCTGAGGATGTGATGCTCCATCTTAAAGCAAGCTGGCTGGGATTCTATTCTGAGTGTTGGTAGCCTGCAGCTCAGCAGTGAAAATGAAGGTGGCCAGAGAACTGTGTGTGCTACCTTTCGGAACCAGACTTACATTTTTATCTCATGGCTACATGCTTAAAACAGAGTGAGAATTGAGCAGACACTACAGATAAAGCGGGTCAACTATTATAGAAATATCTGAGTTTTTAAATGTCACACGCATTATTTTTCTTTCTAGCTGTAATGGATAATGCACTACCAGATCTTAGCCCTGTGTCACTACTGCAAGACTGACTATTCGCCATGTAACTGTGCAGGATCACATCACCTATGGGGGAACAAATATTTATTTAGTAAGCTGTGGTAAGAGCTGCAGTGTTTGAAAGATCAGACAGCTCGCAGTGGAGCTGGAGTAAGGGGCAGAGTACAAATGCAACCATCAGAAGTGCATGATAAATGTCATTACCACATGAATGTCATCACATAGAGTGTACTTACAGATACATTGTTTTCAAATATTGTAACAGATAGCAAGTAACACAGTTCAGTCTATTTAAACAATTCTAAGATTTTTCCTGTTGATCTATCACATCTTTTCAGAGGATGTTGTGTTGGAACTCCAGTGCAATATATACATATCAGAAGATTTGTACATTTCAGCTAAACACTGCTCTATCTTAAACACCTGTCCCTGAAATGGATGAGACAACACACAAGTCTCTGGGCAAGATTATTTTGAACTGGTTCCAAGGTGTCCTTTTCTAGACAACATCGACATTTCTGTCTTGTAGTTGGCAAGAATAACTTTTTCGGGCCAAATGTAACCGTGTGATGAAGAGCGCCACCTCAGAGTTTTGATCATGAATAACCTTCATAACAAGGAAAATTACAAAACCAGGAACTAGCAACTTGAAACGAAAAAAATAAAACCACTTCTATGAAAGTGTTCAACAACAATGGCCATGGGAGGGAGGGTCTCTGGCATTGCTTCTAGGAAGGTGAAGAGGGCCCAGGGGGATGTACCGAGATATTCTTGACAGGAGGCCTAAACATAACAAATAGTTCCACTTATCTGTGATGAGAAAAGGAGTACTTGTGGCACCTTAGAGACTAACCAATTTATTTGAGCATAAGCTTTCGTGAGCTACAGCTCACTTCATCGGATGCATGAAAGCTTATGCTCAAATAAATTGGTTAGTCTCTAAGGTGCCACAAGTACTCCTTTTCTTTTTGCGAATACAGACTAACACAGCTGCTACTCTGAAACCTGTTATCTGTCATGCTAATTCCTCCTGTTCCCAGATTACAGCAGCTTCTGAGCAAACCATTCCCCACCTCCTCCCTGGGCCAACAGGAAGGCTCCCTTCCGCACTTAGGTAGCAGCAGCTCCTTTTTAAAGGTCACTGCTCTAGTTACTGCAGTGGTTCTCGAACTTTTGTACTGGTGACCCCTTTCACACAGCAAGCCTCTGAGTGCGACCCCCCCCCCTTATAAATTAAAAACACTTTTTTATATATTTAACACCATTATAAATGCTGGAGACAAAGCAGGGTTTGGGATGGGGGCTGACAGCTCACAACCCCCCATGTAATAACCTTGCGACCCCCGAGGGGTCCCAACCCCCAGTCTGAGAACCCCTGAGTTACTGTAATCCAGTGCCTGAGTTCAGAACTACTAACCAAGTTATCAACCAATAAGGCCCCTGTATCGCACAATTTCCTTAGGCCCCTTCCCTTGCTGTACAAAACACACTTTCAGTTTTCCATTTGTCTAGGACACACGTTTGTGAAGAAAACCTTGAAGACAGAACTGAGAGCAACCACTACAATATTGCCCTTCCTGCATCTAGAACCTGGCCCACAGTCTTGAGACTGGATCAACTCAGGGAGACTTTAGTACTACTAAAAGTGCCCATAAATGATTGAAAAAAGAAAAGGAGGACTTGTGGCACCTTAGAGACTAACCAATTTATTTGAGCATGAGCTTTCGTGAGCTACTCCGATGAAGTGAGCTGTAGCTCACGAAAGCTTACGCTCAAATAAATTGGTTAGTCTCTAAGGTGCCACAAGTCCTCCTTTTCTTTTTACAAATACAGACTAACACGGCTGCTACTCTGAAACCTGTCATAAATGATTGAGTCCACTTCCTGTCCTAACAAATCATTCTCTTAACTGAAGTATTTAGTTCTCTCTATGACAGAGACAAAAGAAAAAACGGGTACTTACCTGTGCAGAAACTGTTGTTCTTCGAGACGTGTTGTGCACAAATACCTTCCACTGTGAGTGTACACATGCCCAGTGCATTCAAGGTGGAGACTTTTGCCAGCAGTACAATGAGGTGGTGCACATGCCCCTGATGTCTGGTGAGGGCATAAAAGGGGCTACTGCCTCCCTCTCTGTTCCTTCGCACCACGATACGCAATGTCTGAAGTACCGGGAAGGTGGGAGAGTCCTGGAACATATGTACACAACGTATCTTGAAGAACAACAGTTACTGTACAGGTAACCATTTTCTCTCCTTCAAGTGATTGTGCATTCCACTGTAGGTGACTCATCAGCAGTTCCCTTACAGGTGGAGGGATTTTGGATTATCTGAACAGAGACTAACACCAATTTGCCAAAGTTTGGCGTGTCACAAGCAGGGATGTGAAACCCATAAAAACCCAGGGTTTTCCAAAATTAAAATGAAACGTTGAACTTCAGTTTCCCTAGCCAAAATATATATAGATATCAGTTGAACAAAATGTTTTATTGATACAATGGAACCCTGTATATCCGATCTAATTGGGACCAAGGCCAGACTGGATAATCAAAAATTTGGATAATCTGGGGTTCTCACTGTCAATCCCAGTTCAGTTAATACAGAGCACCAAAATAATGGAGGCTCGGATAAACAGGGTTCTACCGTATATGTTTTTATTTTTTCCACAAAATGTAAAACTAAAGATTCTCTATAAAAATGCAAATTATGTGTTTTTCCATAGCAAACTGATTTATAGGATCCCTGGTCATGAGATGGCTATGATACTCTGCACCCCATATTCATCATAGTGATAGGATTATGATATTATGATGCATCTTGTACAAAATATGTCATGTGAAGTATCAATGGAAAAGTTATGGGTTGCTGAATATGAATTATCCTATTTGTATGAATGTATGATTTTTATATCTGGAGTTATGAATATTGACTATACATCGATATTTCAAATGTGCTTGTTCCTGGGTAACTCCTACAAGTTAGTTTACATCTAATCTAGCCAGAGTCTATTCAAGGTAATGGCCCCTGAGCAAAAACAATGGGCCATGGGAAAAGCTTAGCCTCACCTGATGAGCTTTCCTGTTGGCACTTCAGCCAATGTATAAGTAATGGCTGCGATGACTCATCAAAGCATGCAAGGGCAGGTGACCAGATCATGTGATACTGGACTCCATCTTGTGCCTGTATTTTTCCACTAACTGTGCTGGGGACTTTGCTTGGGACAATGAAGTTCCCTCCACTTGGAAGAAGCCATAAAACGGGGAAGTACCATCACCAGTTGGCCTCACTCCCCTTACCTCTAAACACCTGGAAACACCATAGGAACAAAGACTGAACTGGGGAAGAGGGTCCCAGGCAGGACAGTAGAAAGCCCTGCCTGCGTATGGAAGATGGGTGGACTGTTTGTACCATTAGGGTGAGACACTGCTTGATTCAAATCCTGTCTAGTTTATAGAATTTAGATTGCAATTTTGTTTATTTCTTAGGTAACCAACTTTGATGTGTATGCTACTACTTATCACTTAAAATCTTTCTGTAGTTAATAAATTTGTTTTATATTTTTTACGTAAAAGTGTGTTTTGCTAGACGTGCTTGGGGAATCTGCTCAGGAACAAAAACTGGCACATAGTCCTCTGGTGCATTGAGGGGCAGACTGGATAATAAACTTACACGAGTCAGGCTTTTGACTAGGGCAAGTGCTGGGGGTCCTAGGCTGTGAAGTGGAGCTGGCTGGAGCCTCTCTATTGTTAGTGCATTAGTGGCTGAGGAGTAGCATTAATGTAACTGAAGCGGGGTGTGTCCCTGCCTTTGTAAGTGTTTGTATGAGTGCAGGTCTGGGAGCAGTCTGCAGGTGGTCACAGCTTCACAGTGTGAGAGAGGGTCCAGATTAGTATGCCAGAGGGCACAGCGGTACCCCAGTTCCAGGTTATATCTCCGGAAAGTCCATCGCAATGGCATAGAGTGGAAAAGGTACACACAGACAGCCATGTCGCTGCCTTGAGTACACCATCTACTGGAACTTTGCTCACTTTGTAATGAAGTGTACAGCCCTGTGGAGCAGTTATTCTCTGTGTAGGAGAGACTTTAGCAAGATTATAGCAAATTTTAATGCAGTCAAAAACCCAGTGTGAGATTTGCTGAAAAGGACACTGATTGACCCTTAGTTCTGCCAGCATAGGCTACATAAAACCTGGGGGAAGTTCTGAATGCTCTAGTGCAGTTCAAGTAGAATGCCAGAGCCCTACGAACATCCCAAGTATAAAAAAAATGTTCTCAGCTTTAGATTAATGGGGTTTTGGGAAAAACACCAACCGATTAAATGCTTGGTTTTGATAGAAAGTTGACTCTAACCCTAACCCTAGACAAACTTAGGATGTGGCCAAAGGGAAACCTTATCCTTATGGAAGACTGCAAAAGGAAGGTCAGTTAGAGCCTTATGTCCTAAAACTCTCCTTATAGAAGTGATTGTCACAAAAAACTCTCGTTATCTTAGACAAAGAATTAAGTTATAGCCATAGGGTCAAAAAGGGGGCCATCTATGAATTTGGAGAGGACCAGATTTAAATCCCATATACATACAGGGGCAGGTTTCAGAGTAACAGCCGTGTTAGTCTGTATTCGCAAAAAGAAAAGGAGTACTTGTGGCACCTTAGAGACTAACCAATTTATTTGAGCATAAGCTTTCGTGAGCTACAGCTCACTTCATCGGATGCATACTGTGGAAAGTGTAGAAGATCTTTTTATACACACAAAGCATGAAAAAATACCTCCCCCTACTCCACTCTCCTGCTGGTAATAGCTTATCTAAAGTGATCACTCTCCTTACAATGTGTAAGATAATCAAGGTGGACATTTCCAGCACAAATCCAGGGTTTAACAAGAACATCGGGCGGGGGGGGGGGGGGGGAACAAGGGAATGCAAGGTAGAAGAGTTGAAGAAATGAATAAAGGAGATGACTGGACAATGGAAGAAGAAAGGCATCTGTGATGGAATGTGGGCTGCAGCCCTGGAGTAAAATCTCATGCACTTGTTCAGGTTGATTGTGAACAAGTCCAATACTAGGTACCCCCAGCAATGGAAAAATCTGGAGAACATCCTTCCTAATTGCTCAATCCTGTTGGTCTATGACAGGGATCGGCAACCTGTGGCACATGGGCTACCAGGGTAAGCCCCCTGGCAGGCCGGGCTGGTTTATCTGTCACATCAACAGGTTCGGCTGATGGCAGCTCCCACTGGCCCCGGTTCACTGTTTGAGGCCAATGGGGGCTGCAGGAAGGGGCGGCCAGCAAAGCCCTTGGCCCGCGCTGCTTCCCCCATTGTCCTGGAGCGGCAAACTGCAGCCAGTGGGAGCCACGATTGGCCAAACCTGCAGATATGGCAGGTAAACAAACCGGCCCGGCCTGCCTGGCGGGCCATGTGCCAAAGGTTGCTGATCCCTGGTCTATGAAAACCCTGCCAAGGATATCCACTTCCGTATTTCTCACTCCTGGAAGGTGAAAGACCTTCTGGAAACTTTGGTACAAATGCACAAATTACATAGGATGACAGACTCCTGGCACAGATGAGGTGATCTTGCACCTCCCTCTTTGTTCAGATAAAACATGGTAATGTTGGTGTCTGTAAGAACTTGTAACATCTGGTTCTCGATGGTGGGCAAAATACCTCACAGGCCAGACTAAGAGCTCTGAGCTCCAATGCATGTATGTGCAGTGAAACTTCCTGGAGTGACCAAAGCGCTTGTGTCAGGAGTTGGCAGAGATGGGCTCCCCAACCTCTGGTTGATGCATCCGTTACAGAGTCATAATTCTAGGGACAAAAATGGAACTCCTCTGTACAGAGGAGGAAGGATGCAACCACCAATAGAGAAATGGAAGCACTTGTTCAGGTACTCAAATTTGCATTTCCAGAGGGTGCCTGGAAGGATCATACACTGAACAGAGCCAGGCCTGCGACAGCAAAGGTGAAGCCTAGAGTTAGGTAGTATGTGCACGAGGTCATATGACCCAGGAGCTGAACGCAGGCAGACATGCACTGTTGTCATTGGGATGGGGACTTGAGGCTTTTGGAAAGAAATGCTATAGGTTGATACCTCACCATTGGAAGATAAGCCATGGCTGTTCTGGCATCATGGTCTGCTCCTATGAAAGTTATGCACTAAGTGTGATTTCTCCAAATTTAATTTCAGGCCTAGATGGGAAAATAGTGCTCGGATTACTAGAATGCTATTTTGGATCTGGTTGCTTGATATCGTCCAGGTAAGAAAATAGGAGCAGAGGTTGCTACCATGCCTCTATGCTACCACTGCCATGCACTTTGTGAAGACCCTCAGCTGATGACAGACCAAAGGGAAGCACCGGGTACTGGTAATGGTTGGTGCCTACTACAAATCTCTGTGGCAGGGATGTATCCCCACATGGAAGTATGCATCATGTAAACTGAGGGCAGCAACCAATCTTCCAGGAAGCAATAATGGAAGCGAGAGTGACCATCTTGCACTTGACTTCCTTGAAGAAGTGGTTCAGCTTTCTTAAATCTAGAAGGGGATGGCAGCTACCAGATTTCTTTGGGCCCGGAAGTACCAGGAAGAGAAGGCTTCTCCTTCTCCTCTATGTTGGTAAGGAACTTCTTCTATCACCCCCAGTTCTACAGGAGACCATAGTTCTTGAAGTAACATGGTATCATGAGAGGGGTCCCTGTCTGATGAGGAAGGTAGGTTGGGAAAGGTGGGGGGGGGGGAAGAGATAAATTAGAAAACGTATCCCTCCTTTACTGTGCTGAATGTCCGATGTGACGTTTTCCCAAACACAGAAAGAGAGACAGGCCTGATCTGAAAGGAGATGCCATCAGTATGCTATCCTCAACTGAAAAGTCAAAATGATTGCTTCAAGGTTGCAGTACTATGGTGAGAGGGACCTGCTGCAGCTGAAGATGGCTAGTGATGTCAAGGCAATCCCGACCTTCTCTTAGGAGCATACTGAGCCCTCTGATGGAAGGAAGATCTGGAGTAATTTTGTGATCTAAACAGTTTCCTTTTCGCAACTGGAGTATAAACCCCTAATTAATGAATTATTGCACAAAAGTCTGTGTGTCCATATAGCATAGTCTGTTTTGGCAGAAAACAATTTAGACTACTTAAATGGTAAATCTTCTATTGTATCGTGCAGCAACTTTGAAATGCCAGAAGACTGCAGCGACCACAGAAAGCGAGGCGCTATCAATAGCATCTATTGCTGCCGGAAGGGATGTATGTGCCGTAAGATTACCCGCAGAAACCAAAGCTAGAAACTGGTCTTTATATTCTTCTGGCAACTTATCAGCAAGGTTAAGATTTATTTTGACAAGAGCCTGATTGTGATAATTGGTGGCTCTCATTTGAAGTGTGGCAGTGGAACAAACCTTATGACCATATAAATCCAATCTCAAATTTCTTATCCTTGGGAGTGGCCTTAATTTGGGATTGATGAGATTGCTTATTAGTAGCTGTGACCACTAAGGAGTCAGGAACTGGAAGGGTAATGCAATAGCCAAAATCTTGTTGAGGAACTCGATATCGTCTGCCTGCTTGTTTAGCTGTAAGAGGTATAGAGGGGACTGCCAGAGTTTTCATTGGCTCTAGTAAGTTCTCATTGATAGGAAGGGCAATGCTTCCTGGAGAAGGAGACTGGACAATACCCGAAAGACTGTGCAGATTCTCTGCCTGCACCCCTATGGAAGTAGCCTCCCTCTTCTTGAGGTCCTGGAAAACTCAAATCATTGAGTGGGGTGTCAGCTCTGGATTAACTGCTTTGTTTCATGAAGATGAAGAAATGGAGGGGAAGGGACTGTCTAGTGTTTCCTCCAACAATTCTCTCTCCTCCATGGGATCCAGCACAGCAGGTTGATGTATGGTAGCAGGACGCTGAGAAGACTCATACTAAGAAAGCAGGAGAACTTCCTCCTAGAAAGTGAACGAGACAGAGATCTAGAGTCTCTTGGGACAGCCCAAGACCAGTATGGCCATGGAAGATACGGTACAGACTGTCATCCAGGGCAGGGGACCCCAAGCTGGAGTGTCTCTGTAGGGAAACCGGTCCTAGTATTTAGGACTGGTAGTGGAAGACTTGTAAGGTGATCTGAAAGAAGTCCAAAGATGAAACAGAAGCCACTTCAGAATAGGAACAGTTCTCATTGGGGTTTTAGGTGGTCTGGGTATCAGAGACAAACGAGACTCCAAATGTCAATTAATTGATTGGCGCCAGCATACCCACAGAACACACTTATGGTGCTGGGTGCACTGACAGCACTGGGAGCATTGTTGAAGTCAGATGCCACAATGTGTTGACAGCGGAGCGAACACTGGAGTTGGCTGCAGCAAATGAGTGTCTGGTAAGGAAAGACAAAGAAGCCCCTTGCCACAAGAAGACACCTCAGGTAAAAGGATTGGCACAGATGGTGCCAGTGGAGCTAAAGCACACTGAATCAACCCGGGGAAGAAGGACCCAGGATGGGTGAAAACACTGGTCTCAATGGTCCCGATGGAGATGGAATCAATGGTGCTGCCTCAGAAAGGACTGGTGAGCACCTCAATTTGTGAGGTCTCAAACTGGAGGACTTACCAGAAAGTTTTCTGGGAGAAAACCAAAACTTACAGGTTTCGTTAGTTAGAATATTTGGAACATTTCAAAGCTGACACAGAAGACAACGCATGCTAGATTTAGAGTTCTCTGTGTCACAGCTGGGGCCCAGCTCAGGTGCAAGTCACATTGCCTCTTTCATAAAGTGAATCTTAAGATGACTGGTTTTTAGTCCTGATGGGGAAGGAGGTACAAATAGAGCATCTGTCCCTCACCAAGAGAGATCAAATTACTCTTGTGCCTATCCCTGACAGAGAAAACAGCCAAGCATGTGGCACGTTGTTTAAAACCCAAGGACTTTTTCCATAATAAAATCCCTCCAGAAACCTGCTAAACTTCAATAAATACTAACTATACCTATATACACTGAAGCTATGGAATGTTGGCTAACAGAAGCAAATGCTATATGAAGCTCCCACTGTCTCCACAGGCAATAAGAAGGAACTGACAGAGGCAGCAAATATGTCCCTTTTATGCCCTGGCCTGAGAGTTAGAGAGCAGGGGCACATGCACCACCTAGTGGTACTGCTGGCAAAAGTGTCTGATTTAGTGCACGGTCACAAATACACCTGTCTCTAGTGTAATATGTGTGCACACAATCACTTGAAGGAGAATAAGATTTCTTTTGTGTAAGCACCGTTTACATATACACAACACTGCATTTGCAACTCAGTTAGCTTCAGATTCTCCCTAATGCCAAGAGCGAAGAACCTCTTCCCACCACTACTTCCAACAGTGCCAATATTTAAACTAAGATGAAGTTTTAGTCTGAACACGTTATATGTAATGAATGTTTAGATAAATGCAGAATGACCCAAGTTACATACACCAATACTAGTGCCAGCCACAATTAACCATATATGTATTCTTAACCATCATCTCAAGCAGCATCAGACTTTGCAAGTAGTTTACTTCTGCTAGACCAAACTGTCCCTACCAAACAGGATATATAAGAGCGTGAGCTGGAACTCTCAGGCAAAGAATTGCCTGTAATTAAAGCAAGGTCTTTGTGGGCAAGCGGAAACATTGCTTATTGTATCTAGAAGCCGTTCTCATTCTGTTGCTTATCAATTGAAAAAGACACAGCAAAGGAAATTTAGACAAGCCCTGCTTTACATGGGGGCATAATTCACATTTGTTATCCAATCATAGAAGGAAATGGAATGAGAAGTGGAGAAATGTTGTGTGTTAGTGCTCTCATTTAGAATAGGATTTCAACGTACACAACAGCACGTATCTAAAGGTGGTAATGTTCTAAAATTCTAATGTAAAGAAAACATACTGTCTAACACATACTGAACTCTTTAGAATGCGTAAAAGGCACCATGATTTGTCTCCACTGAAATAATGTTAAATGTGTTGTCATCACATCTTTAAATCCTAGTCTAGACAAGACCAATGAGGGAACCAGATAGAGTAGCTTTTAGACTAGCAGCCGTGTTAGTCTGTATCAGCAAAAAGAAAAGGAGTACTTGTGGCACCTTAGAGACTAACCAATTTATTTGAGTATAAGCTTTAGTGAGCTACAGCTCACTTCATCGGATGCAGCATTACTTGAGTTATTTAAATTTGGGAGTGGGGGAACATGGCAAAATACAGCCAAGTATGGAGGGTTTTACCACTCAAAATAAAAGACATACCTCTTATGTCTGTGGCGTTCAGGGGGTCGTTAAGTGCACGACTAATGGCAAAAACAGTTAATGTATCTTAGGAGAAAGAATAAGAAAAAATTATTCAGACAATCCCACCTTTCAATCATAGAATAACAGAGTTGGAAGGGACCTCTAGAGGCCGTCTAGTCCAACCCCCTGCCCAGAGCAGGACCAATCCCAACTAAATCATCCCAGCCAGGGCTTTGTCAAGCCTTACCTTAAAAACTTTAAGGAAGGGGATTCCACCTCCTCCCTAGGTAACGCATTCCAGTGTTTCACCACCCTCCTAGTGAAAAAGTTTTTCCTAATATCCAACCTAAACCTCCCCCACTGCAACTTGAGATCATTACTCCTTGTCCTGTCATCTGCTATCACTGAGAATAGTCTAGATCCATCCTCTTTGGATCCACCTTTCAGGTAGTTGAAAGCAGCTATCAAATCCCCCCTCATTCTTCTCTTTTGTAGACTAAACAATCCCAGTTCCCTCAGCCTCTCCTCATAAGTCATGTGTTCCAGTCCCCTAATCATTTTTGTTGCCCTTTGCTGGACTCTCTCCAATTTCTCTACATCCTTCTTGTAGTGTGGGGCCCAAAACTGGACACAGTACTCCAGATGAGGCCTCACCAATGTCGAATAGAGGGGAACGATCACGTCCCTTGATCTGCAGGCAATGCCCCTACTTATACACCCCAAAATGCCATTGGCCTTCTTGGCAACAAGGGCACACTGTTGACTCATATCCAGCTTCTCATCCACTGTCACCCCTAGGTCCTTCTCTGCAGAACTGCTGCCTAGCCATTCGGTCCCTAGTCTGTAGCGGTGCATTGGATTCTTCCGTCCTAAGTGCAGGACTCTGCACTTGTCCTTGTTGAACCTCATCAGATTTCTTTTGGCCCAATCCTCCAATTTGTCTAGGTCCCTCTGTATCCTATCCCTACCCTCCAGCGTATCTACCACTCCTCCCAGTAGAGTGTCATCCGCAAACTTGCTGAGGGTGCAATCCACACCATCCTCCAGATCATTAATGAAGATATTGAACAAAACCGGCCCCAGGACCGACCCTTGGGGCACTCCGCTAGATACCGGACGCCAACTAGACATGGAGCCATTGATCACTACCCATTGAGCCCGACAATCTAGCCAACTTTCTACCCACCTTGTAGTGTATCCATCCAGCCCATACTACTTTAACTTGCTGACAAGAATACTGTGGGAGACCGTGTCAAAAGCTTTGCTAAAGTAGAGGAATAACACGTTCACTGCTTTCCCTTCATCCACAGAGCCAGTTATCTCATCATAGAAGGCAATTAGATTAGTCAGGCATGACTTGCCCTTGGTGAATCCATGCTGGCTGTTCCTGATCACTTTCCTCTCCTCTAAGTGCTTCAGAATTGATTCCTTGAGGACATGCTCCATGATTTTTCCAGGGACTGAGGTGAGGCTGACCGGCCTGTAGTTCCCAGGATCATCCTTCTTCCCTTTTTTAAAGATGGGCACTACATTAGCCTTTTTCCAATCTTCCGGGACTTCCCCCGATCGCCATGAGTTTTCAAAGATAATGGCCAATGGCTCTGCAATCACATCCGCCAATTCCTTTAGCACTCTCGGATGCAACGCATCCAGCCCCATGGACTTGTGCACGTCCAGTTTTTCTAAATAGTCCCAAACCACTTCTTCCTTCACAGAGGGCTGGCCACCTCCTCCCCATGATATGCTGCCCAGTGCAGTAGTCTGGGAGCTGACCTTGTTTGTGAAGACAGAGGCAAAAAAAGCATTGAGTACATTAGTTTTTTCCATATCCTCTGTCACTAGGTTGCCTCCCTCATTTAGTAAGGGGCCCACACTTTCCTTGGCTTTCTTCTTATTGCCAACATACCTGAAGAAACCCTTCTTGTTACTCTTAACATCCCTCACTAGCTGCAACTCCAGGTGTGATTTAGCCTTCCTGATTCCATTCCTACATGCCTGAGCAATATTTATATACTCATCCCTGGTCATTTGTCCAATCTTCCACTTCTTGTAAGCTTCTTTTTTGTATTTAAGATCAGTAAGGATTTCACTGTTAAGCCAAGCTGGTCGCCTGCCATATTTACTATTCTTTCTACACATCGGGATGGTTTGTCCCTGTAACCTCAGTAAGGATTCTTTAAAATACAGCCAGCTCTCCTGGACTCCTTTCCCCCTCATGTTATTCTCCCAGGGGATCTTGCCCATCAGTTCCCTGAAGGAGTCAAAGTCTGCTTTTCTGAAGTCCAGGGTCCGTATTCTGCTGCTTTCCTTTCTTCCTTGTGTCAGGATCCTGAACTCGACCATCTCTTGGGTCACTGCCTCCCAGGTTCCCATCCACTTTTGCTTCCCCTACTAATCCATTAACATCAGTCTGCTTTTGTCACATGAAGCTGTCTTAACTTTATCCATTCACTTGATTGGCTACATACAAATAATTTTAAAGATCACCCAAGACTGTAATCCTGTTCTCCCTTCCCCCAATGTTCAGTCATGCTAAAAAATAATTATTATTATTACGCACAATTATGAAAAAAGCAGCAGCTCTACTAAATTAAAATGTTTCAGTATAAAAATACGGATTTTAACCAAGAACCTCCCAATCGGAGGACAAATCTTGCTGCAACTTGTCATTGCATTTCCTTCCATGGCATATTGTAAATTTCAGTGCTAACCGAATGATTAAAAAAAGCTTAACAGCAATAGATTTTCTTCAACATCCAAGTTAAACCCAGTCTTTTTTAATTGCCAAAAAAACGCACTGCGTAGCCAGTGCCCATTATAAAGCAAAACCCACGGCTGGAAATACACAGCCTGCAAAGCATATATTGAGTTAGTTGGCACTAAAATATCATTTTCAAGCTAAAGTAGTAATGTAAATCTTCCACTGTGAGAGGACAGTCATTTGTATCCACTTCCTTGGTCACAATATTAAATATTTCTCAGCTCCGGATGCTGAGAAAGTCCATTGCAATTCTCTCAATATATCAAGATCACACTCACTCATTCTTTATCAAGAAAAAAACACTCTCAGATATGAATTTGAAACTTTATTTCAGGGATCTATTGAGGGAACTAGGAAAGGAACAAAAAGAATATAGATGTTTCATACAACCCATGTTTTATTTGAATGTAAAATGCCTTTTTTAAAGCACAAAAACAAAATAAGTTAAATCTGCAGGAAAATGTAATAATGACATGCCAGTAATGAACACACCCTTTCTGTTCCATAACCTCTCAGGGTTTTTTTTTTTTGTTTAAGTACTTGGCGAGATCTGGTCCACACATCCTTATGGTTTGAACAGTTAACATGGGCGATGGTCTGGTACACGTTTCCTGAAAGAAAATCACATGATTTAGAGTGGTATCTTCTCCTTGAAGTCCAGCAGACATTTTTTAAAGTACCTTAAGTTTTTCACACTACTGTAAAGTCAATGCCAATTACTTCCATAAGTATGGAACATATGAGCTGCCCATCTGGATGTGTCCCCAGTCCCTCAAATCCAGTATCTTGTCTCTGACATTACTCAGCACCACATGCTTCCTGAGAAGGTGCAAGCAACCTAATGATAAACTGTTAGGGCTAATTTGTCCAGTAAGCATCTTCTCTTAATAATTACTCAGTTGAGACCTAAAGCATTAGATTTTATACACCTTCTAAAACTTTAAGTAATAATTTTACTAATGTAACTGGATATGTTATGTACATAAAAAATTTCAACTTTTTAAATCTTTCCCAGCTGATGGCAAATTTAAAATTCGTTAGGGTGCATAAGTTGTTCAAATTTTCCCCTCCAAGATGCGTTATTCATATTTATCAACAACATTCATGTTGCCCATTCACCTAACTTTGGAAATTTCCTCTGAAGTTTCTCAGAATCCTCTATGGACTTGGCTAACAATTGCAAATTGTGTTATCTGCACATTTTGCCACCTCCCCGTTCATTCCCTTTTCCACATCAACACACAGCAGTTCTAGTAGAAACTTGTGGCACCCCACTGTTAACTTTTCCCATGACAATTCGCTAGTATTTTCTAACGTCTGTTTTTACAAAATTAAAATTAAGGCTGAAATTCACCAATATGGTGAGGGCTTACATAAGCCCTTTGTGTCACCAAAACCTTTTAGGTAACACCAAATTAGTTTTGCAAGGCTGTTGCCACAGGGATGAATTTTACTGGTAAGGAACAATGAGGGATTCTTCATTAGCAGTCATTTTATTTCCAATAAATTCCTCAGTGCAGGACTTGACTTAACCAGGGAAAGAACTATCTTTTGCCACAAATTATATGAAGTGACTCTTCAAGGTGGCGTACAAAATTATAGAATATTTTCAGGTACACAGATGTCAACATGCTCTAAGTTACAGCCTCTGAATCATCCAAAGAATGATGTTACTTACTTTACAGTAACTATAGTTTTTAGAGAGGTGTCATACACTTGGATTCCACTCTTGGTTTGCATGTGCCCCAAGAGTGGAATCCATGCGGGCAATGACATGAAGAAACGTGGGTTATACATTAAGATCGGTAGATGAACTTTACTCCTAGTACACCAATCAGCAACCGAAGTAGACAAAATAATAGAAAACAGACAGCCACAAGCAGTAGCAGATTCCATTTCAGATAAATTTTGGGCATCCAGCTACAATTTTAGCTTTTAGGGTTTCTTAACAACGGAGAGAATCAAAAACTGCCTTCCCCATTTTTCTCCACAAACAGATTTCTCCAGTGAACTCAGAGTTTAGTTCTACACGCTCTGATCAAACTCTGCGTCACAGCAATGGATTTTCATTGGCTAGATGGTGCTTGAACATACTCTAATTTAAACATCACAATGACTTTGGAGAGTCAATTGTTTTTGCTATTGCAAACTAAATGTGGGAAATGTTAGAGTAGAAACAAAAAATAGCTTTATCGGAAAAAAAAGACAATATTTAGCTTGAAAAGAAGGGTTTTATCTAATGGTATAACTAGAACACCAAACTTAGATTCAGAGTTTAGGATACCTTGGTGCTGCTTTAATAATGTCATCCACACGAAGAATCATTTCTGCTGCTTCAGCTGCACTCAGCAGAACTTGTCTCTTGACTTGGAAGCTTTCAGTTACTCCCAGCGTTGCCATGTCTCCAATGACACCATCCTTCATATCTTTAAAAAGAAAGATACTTTGCCAGAAGGGTTTTTTTTTTGGTGTTTGTTTTTTAAAAGGAAAAGCTTGCTAATAACCTGCATTATGCACAAAGCTATCTAAATCAAGTGCAGATAAAAACATTACATCTCAACCATGTATTATCCATATGTCATAGATTCTACAGAAAAACTAATTTAGAAATTATATATTTTAAAGAAAAGGGTCAATACTTATTACCTATTTCCCTCCACCTGTAAAGCCAGGTGCTTTAATGACTATGAGTCCAACTATTCAGGGCTAAAAGGGAGATAATGTAAAATATCTCCACAAGTGACCTAAAATAGATTTTCTACATACAGAAATGTCAACTCCAAAATTCACCATCTTGGGATGTTCCTGGGCTAGAAGAGAGTGTTAGGTTCCCTTGGGAAGCTGTGAATATCCCCTTTCCAACAGTATGAATCTTCCATTATGAAATGCCCTACAAAGCTGCAATATAGTGGTCTTAAATTCACGATATATTAAGTACATACAAGCTGTTATTGAGGGCTTGTGTATTTGAACAGTTAGTCTATGACAAGCTGGGGTGTAAGCCTACCTCACACTAGGCTGCCACATGCTAACTGTCTATGGGACCCTTCACACAAAGTTATACAGTGCGCTTTGATCTGCCCCTGTTTCAAAGTGGGCATCCACACTGAACCAATTATCCCAAATTCAAGCCAATAAAACTTGCATCACATCATCATGAGTACCATGTTTTCTTGCTATGCATGTGTATATATTTGATATGCAAACACATGCATGAGGATATTAATATGTTTAATTTTCAGGATATATTTGTAACTTTTTTGCACTATTAACTAAGAACCTGAAAATAACATTTACATACTATAGAATAGATGTAGTCTTCTATATTTGAACTTAAAATAGTCAGTTATTTACTATAACCATCCTTTCTATTACAACCATGTCAAAGTGGAGTTTTTCAACCTTACGTTACTTATCACTTTGTTTCAAATTCTTCATCTATTTACTGTCACTTCCTAATGCTGCTACTCAATCTTGACTGAATCATAGCATTAACACTCACTGATGTTTTACTTATACTTTAACCAGGAAGGTAAAAGAATAGGTTATAGCCATACAGCCATCTCTATTCCAAATGATGGATACAAACCATGAACTGGTCTCCTAGCATAACCACCTCAGAGGACCGAGACAATTACATGTTAAGACAGTACAGGAAAAAGCTAGTACTTTCATTCATCATATGAAACCATGATTTATGTCCACCCAATTGGACATCTATTGATGCAAATAGGTGTGACTATTTTTCAAGGTAGGGTGTTAAGATTATACTTTAAATCCTAATTATTTTGTTTGTGATGCAGTAAACTCTTGCCTTGACTTTATCAAAAGGTCAAGTTTGCGCTCAGTAAGTCACAACAATGCAAAGGCACACATTCCACACCATAAAAAAGGACAAAAAATTCAATACAATTCACATGCTATCAAATTTCTCACCAAGTCCATAAGTTGTTTTCCCTTCACTGTGAGCAGCTCTGAGCTGAGACACTAAATCTGCACTATCATAGCCAGCATTATCAGCTATAATGGTTGGGATCTAAAAGAATAAATATGCATGACAACAGATCAGAGGATGCAAATAAAGCAAGTAAAAAACAACAAAATAACCATACTGCAACAACTCTATACAAACTTAAGGTTGCTTATTTACTCTTCAGTTACAAAAACAGCTGTAAAAGAGAAAGGCATAGTCACAAAAAACATACATAAGCAGAAGTTCCCCAGTTGAGGTCGTCAACAAATGTTTTTCATTAATTTATAGGTACACAAAGTTATACTATGACCACTTGAAACAAAATATTTATCTGCAATTAAAATGGTTTGCATGATTTCTTGTGATCCGTGCAAAATAATTCTCTACACTGAGAATACACATGCAAATTTGCAGGCCAAAAGGTGTTTAGATTGGTTGAAAATATATAGCTTAGAAAAAGTCCAAAACGACAACCTTAATGCTGAAACAGATAGTAAGCAGCTCTTAAAAAAAAATCCTATTAATTTGTATTAAAGGTATATATTTCAGTAAGAAAGAAATTGGAAAAAATAGACCAAAACATTTATTATGAGAATACTATTCCCTCAGGCTTGAGATCTTTGTAAGCAGTAGTAGAGGGAATGCTAGCTACAATATTTTAGTAGGTTTTTCCTTCAATTTAACACATGAACACAAGAGTACATTTTCTCATTAATGATTTCAAACTGGTCTTGTGGCACTTGTTCCATTTTAACAATGTAATCTTGCTGATGAGCATTTTTCAACAAAACGTTCTTTTACTCAACACATGTCAGTCTAAGTGATGCTAGAGCAAACTGTGTAGGGTCATTAAAGAGACAGTATTCTCTAAATTAAACATTACTTGACTTTCTGAAAAAAGTTTTCCCTAGTTTAAAATGTTGCTACTGGAAGTCAGGCTTTCCCAACTCTGTGCTCCAATACAAGCAAAGTTAGCATTTAATGTGTATTGTATTCACTTTTCTGTGGTGGTGTCTCATTTTTCACAAGATGAAGCAAATATTTTCTAAGATTTTATATAGGGAAGTTCAGACAGTGCTAGAGAATTTTTTCTATTAAAGCATTACTGTAATCTCCCTGAACCAGCCACCTAAATCAGCTGGAACCAATGCGTGCTGCCCGTTCTACTGCTCTCTTCTGCCTTTAGCCTTAGGGTATATGCCTACACAGCTAAAGAAAAACTCACAGCTGGCCCATGCCAGCCGATTCCAGCTTGTGGGGTTTGGGCTGCAAGGCTGTTTCATTTCTGTGTAGACTTCCAGGCTCATGTCCCAGAGCCTGGGCTCCAAACCGAGCACGGGCAGGGGCAGGAGGATGGGAGGAGGAATGCATGAGGATGGAGTACAGTGCATGTGCTGGCCAAACAGACACTGCTACCAAAGTTCTCCAATTGGCAGCGCAGGGATGCAAGTGCACCTATAGTGGAGCACCCTTAGGGACACTATTTGAAGAAGAACATTAACTTACCATTCTCAAGGCCTTCGCAAAAGACTCCATTGCAACAGATTCTTTGCCTGGTGTTCTATTGGCAACCTCTGTGACAGCATTAGCCATCAGCATCTCTGAGCAACCTGTATATTAAAAGAATGTAAGTACCTTACAACCTGTCTTGACTGACAACAAGAAAAGGTTATACATAGTGTTGAAAAGAAAATGTAAAAGAGAACTTTAATATTCACCTCCACCATAAACAGTTCTAGTATCTTTCACAGTTTGGGCAAGGACACACAGAGCATCATGCAAAGATCGTTCGGCTTCATCTATAATCTGCTGTGTTGCTCCACGCAGTACTATGGTGCAAGCTTCACCTAAAGTCAAAAATAGCAAAACCAAAGAGCTAAGAACATAGCCAACAGAACATCAACAACATTTTGACAGAATAGCTTTGACAGAATGAAAAGCAAAGACAGTCCCAAAAGCATTTATGCTAGTTTTACTGACATCACCTTGGACAAGTTTAACCTATTAGGAAAAAATGCAACAGTTGGCATTTCACAGTACAAATGAAAATTTCTAATGAACTTCGTTAACCATGCCATTTTCATCCATGTCCTACTATAGAATTTGCTGTATTTCTTTGCAAATTAAATAGTTAATTTAGAAGCATCAAATATCAAGCAATAACTTGATAAACTACATATAGATCAGAAGTATTGGCACTTTCTGGTTAATGAAAGTTACTGAAATCTATTCTAGAAGATTCCTGCTAACAGGTTGCCACTTGCCTCACCACTGTTTCATTTACCAAAAAGAGGTGTGGGGAGGGGACACAAAGTCTTAGGTCCCAATTTTGCAAACACTTATGTATGTACATAACACAGTACAGTAAAATTAAACCTATGGACATATCACAAGGACAAGAGCCTTAGTGTTGGCCAGGCTTTTAAGACAAAATGTTACCTGTCACACGGTGCATCTAAAGTATCTATTTTAATGACAACCATTTAATGAACAAGTTAAATATAACTGTTAGTGATAAATAGGGCCCTACCGAATTCACATGCCATTTTGGTCAACTTCAGTCATGGGATTTTTAAAATTGTAAATTTCATGATTTCAAATATTTAAATCTGAAATTTCCCAGTGTAACTGTAGGAATACTGACCCAAAGGGGGATTGCAAAGTTATTGTAGGGGGATTGCGGTATTGCCACCTTTACTTCTACGTTCCCGCTGGCAGCAGTGCTCACTTCAGAGTTGGGCAGCCGGAGAGCAGCAGCTGCTGGCTGGGAGCCTAGCTCTGAAGACAATACCACTGCCAGCAGCAGCACAGAAGGAAGGATGGCATGGTATGGTATTGCCACCCTTACTTCTGCATGGCTTCCTTCAGAACAGCAGCTGCTACTTGCCAGCCACCCAGCTCTGAAAGCAACAGCACAGAGTAAGGGTGGTATAGTATGTTATTGCCACCCTTACTTCTGCACTGCTCCTCGCGGGGCTCTGCCTTCAGAGCTGGATGTCTGGCCAGCAGCCAGCACTCTATAGCCACCCACCTCTGAAGGCAGCACAGAGGTAAGGGTGGTAATACCGAGACCCCCCCTGCAACCTAATTTGGGGTCAGGACCTCCAGTTTGAGAAATGTCGGTTTCCCCTGTGAAATCTGTATAGCATAGGGTGAAAGCACACCAGAGACCAGATTTCACAGTCCGTGACACGTTTTTCACGGCCGAGAATTTGGCAGGGCTCTAGTGATAAATGAATGAAATTATAATGGTTGGTTAATGGTAAAATACTTACCCATAGCTACACCAGAGAAATGAATGAGTTTATCTTCTCCAATCAGAACCTCTTCAATAAGCTTGCAACTTCCTAGTTTTACCAGCTCTGGGTGATCAAAGGTTGAGGCAATTTCACCACCTATGAATGTAAGTTCATATTAAACTACTTGTTTGGTTACAGTCTACGTCAAGTCTGGGAAGATCTAAAGCTTCCTTTAGCTACTAACAACACTACACCAGTGTTTTCTAAAATAGGTGGCAGGACCGAATATCTCAGTTATTCCCAGAGTCTCCACTTTCATGTTTAAAAAAAAAAAGCTAGACTTATTTTATGGTCGCAAAGTAAGTCTTTAAAGGGTGTGTATTTTCACTAAGGGAAAAAAAGGTGTGTGTGGGGGGGTCTAACTGGAGTTGCCTAACATGATGTAAAAAGAAAAGGAGTACTTGTGGCACCTTAGAGACTAACCAATTTATTTGAGCATGAGCTTTGAAGTGAGCTGTAGCTCACGAAAGCTCATGCTCAAATAAATTGGTTAGTCTCTAAGGTGCCATAAGTACTCCTTTTCTTTTTGCGAATACAGACTAACACGGCTGTTACTCTGAAACCTAACATGATGTAAAATCCTAGTGAAGACAAGGCAGTTTGTAGTTTCTACATACAAATTAGGTGGTCAAGTTAAAGACTAGGCTCCCCATAATTTCTAACTTGACCTACTAACTCACATGAAAGCTACAAACTGCCCTTCTTCATTAGGATTTCACCTTGTTAGACAACTAGTCAGCTAGCTTGAGCTGAGAATACACCTTTTCGCTTTAGTAACAACAACGCCAAATTGTTAAACAACTGAAAACAATGCACAGACGTTTGAGTTTACAGAGAGCCCTAAACAATACCTCCAAGGCTTGGACTGTTCCATCCTTTTTAATGGGTGCTAACTCAGATGTCAATGATGACAATTAATGTTGCATTTCACTGCTCAACCCATGTAAGAAACGGTGACAAAGTTTCCGCCATTTCCCAAAGCATGTGGAGGGCACAGGAGTCAGGAAGATGTATACATTAAAACATAAAACTTTATCACTATATGGTAGGATGCAACTGGTTTCATTTTCCTGAAGTGGAGGCTCAGCTTTGAAGAGTTTGGGAAATTCAACAGTATATATTGTGAAACTCCAGATTCCTGGCACCAAATTATTAAGAACAGAGCCTAGAAGTATATGTTTGTTTCACCTCTGCAAAAGCACTTTGAGATCTGATGAAGACACAGCTGTATTACTTTAAAATTTTGAATTTAATCCAATTATTTGATTAAAGAGATTCAGCTCCTACATGAAAACCATATCCAGTACCCAACTATTTCTTATTTCACTCTAATGCTTGACTACCATGAGTGTAGCTCCTTTTAGACTTTAGGGCCGCTGTTTTATAAAATGCAAAGCAAGTGATATAGAGCTACAGTATGATCACTACATACAAACCCATATGATCTTTAAACAATACAACCTTAAAAAAATCATACTTCTGTTGGGATATTTAATTTATTTTCCATACTATTGTAACTAGAATACTTATACTTCCCCAAAACCAAACAATGCTATACCTAGCAAGGCTTATCTGCAGCAGGCCTATCCCATTTTTTTTCCAGACTTTCTATATTGGTTACTTAGGGTACGAAACACATAATTCTGAATTTTTTTTTTAAAATAGTTATTTACAGGTAACCTTTAAAATACAGTCTGATCCTATTTATCAGCATGCTATGATAATGCAGGGCTCATGAGCTGGTGCCAAATGACAACAGTAAGTTTAAATTTAAAGCAGAGTAAATTGAAGAGAGTTCAACTCAGTTTCCATCTCTTCCCTTTTGACAATAGTACTAACTGGGACGTAGACAGCTGTCTATTAGCAAAGTAACATATTTTACAGAGGCCAAGAGCCATCAAGAACATAAGAATGGCCGTTCTGGGTCAGAACAATGCTCCATCTACCTCAGTATCCTCTCTTCTGACAGTGGTCAGGTGCCAGATGCTTCAGAGGAACAAACAGAACAGGGCAATTATTGAGTGATCCATCCCATTGTCCAGTCCCAGCTTCTGGCAATCAGAGGTTTAAGGACATCAAGAGCACAAGGTTTCATCTCTGATGAATAGTAATTACTTTTGGGTAGATTTTACCTTGAGAAAAAAATCCTTAGAGGTTCTTTGTATTTAACTCCCCCACACTCCCAAGTAAATTGTGTTCATATTACTCCACCACTTTTTAAATTAACTTATTTTCTTAAAATGAAAAGTTAAAGGCAAGTTGTATCAACTATGGAATCATGCATTAACATTAGCAGAAAATGAATTACTGATATGTCAACACCCAGGACATACTGCTATGATGCAGCATTCTTCTCTATACCTGTAACAAGAGCCAGACGTTCTACGCCTGCAAAGTCTGCATGTTCAATAGCCATAACACCAGCAGCACCAAACAGCTGTTCGGGGTAGTTATAAATCAGTTGCCTACAATTGAAGCACACACACATATTTATGCTATCGAAAGACTGCATCTTTCATCAAAATTACATGATAGCAACAGAAGTAAACCTGCTTCTCAACATGAACAGAAATGGATTTTGAATTATTTAGATTCCAAAAACACTCAGGGTGCGAGGCACTTCCCAAACATGGAGAAAACGTCCCTGCACAAAGAGCACACAGCATGAAGAGTCACACAAATTCTGGGGGAGTAACTGGAAACTAAGACACTGTAAAGTAACTTCTAACTGTGGTTTTTCAAAATGGGTTATCCAGATATATTCCACTTGTGATGCACATACACCCAAAAGGTTCAAATTCAAATTATTTTGGCTATCTGTGCCTGTTGGGGCTGCGCCTTCACCGTAGTCCTCCTCATGATCTCCCACCCAAGAGACCAAAGGGAAAAGTGGTCCCAAATGCCCCGAGTTCCTTCCCCAATACAGAATCCAATTTGCTTAAGATTCTGAAGTAGCACGAAAGGAGACCAGGTTGAATGTATTCCACTTCAGATGACTCAAATACAGTGACCTGGAGCATAGGAGGTGGGTGATCTAAGTATCTGAACACCTACCACAGAACAGGTCTGCCAAAGCACACATCAGTCCTTGATGCTTCTACAAGGGAGTAGTGTTGTATAAAATGTGTACCAAACACATGCAGCTGCCCTACAAGTCTCAGGTTGGTACACAGTAGCTGCCTGGGACCTGGCTTGGGCTCCAATCTTTACTGGTAGATCTTGTCTGGCTGTTTCATAGTTGCCCTAGGGCAACTGTGAATCCAGTTAGATAACCTTTGGGCAAATACTGCCTTACCCATCATCCTATCTGCAAATATACACACGTCTGGGGAATTCCTGAAAAGTTTAGTGGTGTCTAGACAGAACGACAGTGCCCTAAGTACATCTAGGGAGTGTAGGTTGGCCTGCCCTTGGCTGGAGTGGGGTTTTGGAAAAAAGACAGACAGATGGATCACTTTATTTATATGGAAGCTTGAGTCTACTTTCCACAAGAATTTCAGATAAGGCCTAAGGGTCTCCCTGTCCTTATGGAATGTAGTGTACACAGTAGATTAGTCATAAGTGCCTGGATTTCTCCTACCCTTTAGTCAACAATATTGCCACCAAGAAGGCTGTGTTCATGGATAAATGGTAAAGTGAGCAGGTCAACAGAGTCTCAAAAAGGTAGAGCCACCATATCAATCTCACATGCATGATATTAAGGTCTCAAGGAGGAGAAGACCCCCTTATTGAGGGGAAACACATCCACATAAAGCCTTAAGGAATCTAGCTAGCATCAGGTGGGAGACCACCACATGACCCTGCATGGGAGAGATGGTTGGTTGATAATGCTGCCAAGTGGACTCTTACTGAGCTGACAAGATAGCCCTGAGTTCTTCCGCAATAAGAAGGTAGTCCAAAATAGCAGTACCTGAGTCTCTAAGGGAGAGAATTGGCATTGTTGGGCCCAAATAGAGAATCTTTTCCACTTGGCTGAATGAGTAAACATAGTAGTCTTTCCTACTCGTGAATTGGTATATTCTGGACCTCAGCAGAACAGCTCCTCTTAAGTCATGGTTAGCCAGCCAATATCCACACTGTCAGGGATAACAAAGCTGGGGCCAGATGAAGAATCTGTCCCTGATTCTGGAAGATTATGTCTGGAAGAAGTATCAGAGGCTGAGTGGATAGATTCTGCAGGTCTGATAACAAAAACTTCTTTGGCCAAGCTGGAGTGAGCATGATTACTACAGCTGAGCACGTCTGAACTCACTTAAGACCCTTGGTATTAATGGGATTGGTGGGCAGGGGATGTACTTTTTTCCTGATGTCAAGGGAATGAGGAAGACATCTGATAGGGAGCCCAGACTCAGACCCCCCTGACACTTCTTGTTCTCATTTGAGGTAAGTCTATGGCTAAGTGACCAGTTATTGATGTCTTGTGTGATGGTGTCTTCAAAAGATCATTCATGATCATTTGTGAACTGCCTTCTGAGGCAGTCTGCCAGGACATCCCATAAGCCTGGTAAATGAAAGGCAACCAGAGTGATTTTGTGGGACACACCAACTGCTGAGTTGGACAGCTTATTGACAAAAGGGAAATGATTGTGCTCCTTCCTGCCTGTTTATACAAGACATTGCTGTCATGTTATATCTAGACCATCAATCCTCTCAATATGGGAAGGAATGCTGTGCGTGTCCAATGAATTGCTTTCAACCCCAGTACATTTAAGTGAAGGCAAGTGTCTTCAGGAGTCCAGAGGCCTTGGATTTGCAGATGATCTAGGTGAGTTCAAGCATGTGTCATTAGTGTACTGGATGGCAACAGTCAGAAAGGGTACCTCCTTTTACATTTAGAGGATTCTTTCACCAGTTACAGTAGGACTTCTGGAGGGGGGGCGGGGGGGGGGCTTGCACTTTAACATTTATGTGACATTTTCTTGGGCAGATGCACAGATTTTTGCATAGAGCATAGGTGAAGTCTGGCATGCTTTGTGACATATATCCAAGGGTCCGTGTGACTTCTGGCTCACATGGCCCCTATGCTGTTATTCATGTTTAAGGCTGAGCCTGCAGCTGGTTCATGAGATCGACTATGGTACTGAATATGTCCTAAAGCAGATAAGACTTTGGTGTTATTGAAACTAGCAACGCCCCTATGAAGTCTACCCTCTGGGTTGACAACAGAATCAACTTTTTTATTGATCAAGTCCCAGGATAGTGAACAGCTGAAGAATGGAGTCACTTACATGTGTTGATTTCACTCAAATGATTCCCTACTTTTTCACATGAGCTTCTATTACCACAGCCATGGAGTTGAAGACCCTTACCGTTGTTGACAGTTGAAATGGCAGAACTCTGTATTGACAGTGGGAATTTATCACTTGGAATCTCAAACATTTCATATGAGTTGAATGGATTGTTACATGAAACGAGGATCTAAGGAAGGGATTATAGAGGCTATCTGAAGAACCAGAGAGAGTCTAGAATTGGGCACCAGTCCTGTTTTTTCTTCAGACTTAAGTCTTTCATGAGAGAAATCCCTGAAAAAGGGATGGGGAAGGAGGGTGCAAGGTAGGGAGACTCTGAAATTGTTTCAAATACCCCACCCCTTCGGGATGCGACAGGATGAGTAAAGATCCTCCAGATGTTGTAAACAGCTCTCAACCAAGATGTAAAATTAACTGCCTTGATGTAGCCACAGGGCGAGTAGCCAATGAAGGGAAGGCAGAGTGTCTTCCTTTGGTACCTCTGCTTAGACTACATTTGTGGTCTGGCCTGCTTCCTTCTTGGTGCAGGCATGTAGACTCACAGAGATCTTTGAGTTACTTGTGAGTCTTTCATCAAGAGTATAGCCTCATTGGTTTTACTATTCAAAAGATCACAGCCTTCAAATGGCAAGTCCTCAGTGATAAGTATATGAAATGGATAAATAAAGAGATCAACTTATAGTCAGTTGTTTATTGTAGGCATCACAAAAGAAGAAGATCTTAAGGAATGTTTTTAAAAAGAAGAAGAATGTGGCTCTGCAGACCAGCTCAGAAAAGGTGTTCTATATGTAGCAAATGGCATGGAACACTACACGGAGAGAGCTGGAGTACCAGTCACAAGGGGTGTCACGGCTGACAACAAAAGGGATGGGGATGACAGTAAGAAACAAAGGCCAGATCCTCAAAGCTATTTAGGCACCGATCACCCATTGAAATCAATGGGCGTTAGGTGCCTAAATAGCTTTGAGGATCTGGGCCAAAGATGATTCAGAAAACATGGGGTAGATATAAGTAGATTCTTGTACTCAATCACAAGCAGCTTCAACATAATGCAAGGGAGTAGGGAGAGTGAGTGGAAGGATTTAAAAGGTAGGGGGCATGGCGCAGTCAGAATGATAGGTAAGAAAATTACTTAGCAATTGTGTTTTCCATGGAGTGGAATGGGGTGGTAAGGAGTGATATTGGACTCAGTGAAGATGTTACAATAAATAAGAAGTCTGATGATAAACAGCCGGATGAATCTTATGTGTGTGGGTAGAGAGAGCTGGATCTTAAAAAAGTTATGAAGCAGCAAGCCTTTAACAATATATAACATGTGGGACATAGTCACATACCTTATTCCTTCCACAATAAATACATACCTGTTAATAAAGCAGTTTATTCCATGCTTAAGAATACGTTCAACCTTCTCTTTCATTTTTTCTTTTTCTGCTTGTTCTATTTCTGCTACCTTTGCTGTCGAATCCACTCTTACACGAGAGCCAAAGACCTAAATTAAAAACAAAGATGTAAGATTTATTTGAAAATTAACTCAATTTATAAAGAAGGCTTCTGTTATATTAATCACCTACCTTAATTTTATCTGTATCCATGCCAGTGTTTGCAATAAGTATCTTTGCATTTTCAATTCTTTTTGGCTGGTTGACACCAATCTTTTTATCTAGCAGAAAGCCTACAGTGAAAGAGAAAGTAGCACAAACTCAGCATGCCTTAAAATGGGAAAAGGACTATTATTCTAAAATGTGTCAAAAATTTGTACAGATTCACCTACCAATACCATAGCAATGTTTCCTGAAGCACATACAGACATATGTATATATCTCACATATAGTATTAATTTCAACTCTCAAATACACAGTCACTGAATAAAACATACCTTCATCTAAGTAAGAGTCTACCAGACTTCCACCTAGTTTCTTGATAATATGGATAGCTTCCAAATTACCAGATCCTTTCAGTCTAAGAACAGCTTCCACTGCTAGTTTAGTAAAGTGATCTTTATGATGAGTAAGTAGTTTTGAGGACAACGTGGTCCCTGCAATGTTCATCAAGTCTTCACGGAACTTTATTTCATCATCACTAAAACAAACACAATGTAACCAAGTGAGTAAAATTAAACGGACAGGACTGAAGAAGCAATTCAACTGACTGACACTACACTACACTCAGATTTACACTCAGATATATTGTTATATACTTTTCCTCAACATTTTTGAAGCGATGTGCAGTTGCAAAATAGTTGCACTTTGCGATTATTCCATTGTATGCCTCACTACATGAAGCACTCTCTACTTAGGATATGAATTTGAATAAAAGCACCTCTTGAAAAGGAGTTGGTGCTCAATGGACAACAAACCACATATGGCCTGTTGCATTACTGCACATATATATTATTGATACTTCACACTTACATAGTGCTTTCACCTATACATTTCAAAACACTTAACAGTGGGTAAGAATCATCACCCCCATTTTTCAGTTGGAGAAAGTCACAGACAGAAACAGTATGTAGACTTGACATAAGCAACTTGCCTCATTTCTTAATGGGCATGATTGGGAAGGTGCATGGAAGGTTAAGTTGTCGTAACGAACAGTATGCTGGAGTCAGGATGGCTAGTTAAGATTAGTAGGAATATCCTGATATTAGCAAACAAGCATAAATGTAAGAAAAGTTGAAGATCAGATTATGCATGAACAGTGTATGCTGTACAGGGATTGGTTCCTGAAAAGTAACCAAGTCAATCATGAAATGTAAGATGCATATAGTTAGGCACTAGTTAGGAACTAGTGTTGGTAGAAATGAATATAAGGAAGTTTTACTGTATGACTTTGGATCTATGCTGTATCCTGCATCCACCCCGCTACTTTGCATCTAATCAACTCAACATATCTTTGCTGTATGCCAAATAAAGGAATATGAAAGATGAGATTGGAGCCAAACTGAGTTTTTGGGGAACTGAGTGGAAAAGGTCTCAGGAAACCCCAACACAGTACTGTATTTTGTTTTGATCTTTATTTCTCCTTTAGAATAAAATGTAAACACCTGTATTTAAGTGCTTCAATTTAACTGGGATTATTGTAACAAATATTCAGATTACTCGAATGAGCGGTCACACCTTTCTTATTAGGGTCCGATACCGTGGTGACAGGTGTGGTATCAGAGGGCCTGTTGTACCTTCAACTCATATTCCAAGATGCTGCTTCATTCAGGTATTTGATTATGAAAACTGGTAAAGAATAATTTCATATCTATATTGCTCATTGACAGAACAAGAAACTGCACAGATCATTTGGACCAAATACGAGGAACTGCTTCTTTACAGGAGTCTTGATGAGGACAGAACATTTGAGCAGAGTTACTGAGCTAAATTCTCAGTTACATTAAGGCCTCATAACACCACCTTGACAGTATAAAGGGGTCTTAAGTGGCTCAAAGAATGCCCCTTGTGCAGATCCCTAGCAACGGCAAGTACTCTATTTTGACCCTGTTCACAGGCAACAGCACAGAAGTGGATAGTGAAGGTTTCAAGGGGATGGTTGGAGTGTACCATACTATGACTATTCTCTTCTTCCCAGAGACATGGGGTCCATGAGAAGCAGGGTAAACTGGAGGTGCCCTGAGGTTCTAATTTATGTCAGGCAGGCTCCAGAATACAGTGAGCACAAAGGGGACGCAACGCTACCTTTGCCCAAATCTCTTGCCCAACTCCCCAAGTCCAGGAGAATATGCATTACATAACGACACGTTATCCTCAGATATAGCTTGTACAGCAACTATTTTCCCAGTACCTGCTGAAGATTTGGTTTGAACCAAAGTAAACTGTTTGCAGCTTTTTCTAGTCAATACAGACATGATGTTGCAAAGTTGGAGAAATTTGGAAAAGGTGGCTGGGTGGTTTCCGCCTATTAAAGGTAACAACCCTCCTTTTCTGTCACACACATCTGAAATCCCTATTGGCTTCTGAATCCCTAGGTAGCATCGCTGGCCAGAGGTGCCTTTTTCATTTGTATTAGGCTAGATAATATGAACTCAGGACTAGGTAGAATACTGCTGGGGGAATTCTGCACCACTGCGCACGCGCAGAACTCATGTCCCCTGCAGATTTCTTTGCTTCCCTGCAGAAAAATGACTCGCAAAGGGAAGCTGCAAGAGCAGTCACGCACCACTCCCTAGCAGCGCAGGTACAACGTTTCAGGCATCCAAAGCAGCCAGCAGAGAGGTAAATCACCGTGGGGCTGGGGACACCCCAGCCAGTGGCTCCTACCCTGAGCCAGGATCAGCTGCTAGTCCTGGTTGGGCTGGAGGCAGGAGAGGATGGGACTTCCTCTTTCCCTGCAATGAGTGGCTGGTGCTGTGCCAGACCCACCCCTAGAAACTTCCCCCAGCTGCAGGTAGTTCAGCATCCTCCCCTGCTTCCTGCCGACTCCTCAGCTGTAGAGGGGAGGGGCCACTGTATGGAGAGCTGCTCCCCCATCCACCCAACCCCTGTGCATCTGGACATCCCATACACAGACACCCCTGCCAAGCCTCACCTCGTACATCCAGAACCCCCCCTAGCCCTCCGTACCCAAACCCCACCCCACTGAACCTCATCCCTGCATCTGGAATCCCCCCACATCCAGACCCTCTGCCTCTGGACCTCCACCCCTGCATCCAGACCACCCCCCACTAAGCTCCCTGCACTCAGACCCTGATCTTGATGAGCCCCACACCTACACCACCCTGAGCCCCCACCTTCAGACCCCCAACTAGCTGCACCCAGACCCTCCCACCCCACCAAGCCCCACTCCCCCAGCAGCCAGAATCCTGCTGCTGAGACCCCCACACCCAGACCCTTCCGCTGAGCCCCAACAATCTTCACCTGGAAGCCCCTGCAGAGTCCCGAAGACCCTGCACCCCCACAACGAGCCTCTTGGAGCCTCCAATCACACTTGGATTCTGCCTGGTTGAGCCTACCTACCCCACACCTGGTGCAGACGGGCATTGCCCCAGCATGTTTCTGGGACAGGCCCAGGCCTTGTGCTGTGTCAGGGTCGGGAGCAGCCTCACCACTGAATCCATGTGCTGGGAGTGGGGGGCTGCAGGATGAGTTTCCACTTCTTGCAGTTAGTGGCCTGTGCTCCCCACTGCCATGCTGGAGTCTTTGCATTTATTTATTGACAAATAAAACTTGCAGAATTTTAAAATACTGTAAGCAGAATTTTTAATTTTTTGGCGCAGAATGCCCTTAGGAGTAGTACAGTTCCTGAAACTAGTTCTGATTTTTTAATAGATTTAAAGTCAACCGTATCCATCTGAGATTGAAATAACTTTGGATCTGGGTTTATTGATGTAGAGAATCTGGAAGTGAAACTAGAAGTCTATAGTACACATTGAAAAATCTGAACAAAATTGCAAATTTTGTTGAAGGGGAAAATTATATTTTAAGGCAAACTATATTCTAGTTAAACAGCTACATCTTTTAGTATTTAAGATAATTTGTCTATATTTTTAAAAAGCCTTTATAGTTTAGCTAAAGAAAATTGTGATAACATCTATTCAAAAAATATTGCTTAGATCATATTATATTCTAAAGTATAAAAATGAAGAAAACCAAACTGTTTTCCTCCTGCTGAACAATTCTCATCTGTTTGTCCTACTCATCTGTGACAGTTTACACAGGAATTAATCAGGACAACAAAAGAAGATTACTACTGCAAATGTAAGATATTTACTAACCCATGATCCACTGCAGATTTCAAAAGGGCCTCTCTTGCTGCTTTTGTAGCTTCTCTCCAACCTGCAATGATGGTTTGAGGATGAATCTTCTTTGCAACTAATGCTTCTGCCTCCTATTAACATAAAACATATAATTAATTTACTTCAACGTCAAATTTGAACCGAGGAAGGCAATTTATTCAGTAAGATAATTTAGAATCTTTTCAACACCAAAAGGAGTCTTTTAATCCACCTGACAGCCAAAACGATCAAAATAATCTTAACGTGAATGATTTAGGAAATATGTATTTACCCTCTAATACTACAAATACAGATGTGGCCATTCATGCTGCTAGTATTTCTTACCTAAGCAACTAATGTGCTTTATTCAGGGTGGCCCTTGAAGATCATCTGGAAGCTTTGTCTACTCCAAGCCATAGCTATATTTTGAACAGGCAAGCAGGTTATTCTAAAAATGTATCATCTACTCAAAGCTTTGCATTGGCTTCCTGTTCACTTATGGGTGTAACTCAGGGGGCTGGTGAGAAATTTTAAAGCCCTGGTAAGTCAGCTACCCAAGAGATCATCTCTCATCTTAAGCCCTATCATTTCAGTTAAGATCAGCAGGTGGTCTTGATGTCAGTTCCTGGAGCTAAAATCTCTAGGCCTTGTTGAAGAGCTTTGTTAGCAGGAGGTCCTTGCCTCTGAAGCTCCCTCCACAGGTAGCTCAACAGAGTCAAAACTCAGTTTGCAATCAAACACTGTACCAGTCTGCTAACTGCAAGAGCCAGAAAGCGAAACTGATTATATGATAAACAATGAAATTGCCTTTTTACCTTTTGCATATCAGTTGCGTGAGGAAGACAAAATCCTTTCAATTGCAATAATTCAAGATGTTGTTAGTAATAGATAAGGAATACAGTTGTTTAAAATACTATAAATATTAACAGAACAGTGTGACCCAAGGACCTCTTAACGCCAACTGGTATAGGGAACAGGAATACATAAGGGTTTCAGAGATCCTCTGGGTCTGGTGTCTACATACTAGTTAACCAAAGAGTATCATGCAAGGTCTCTTATGATAGCCTGTGTCACACTGGTCACAACTGTGAGATGTATCTACAGAAAATATGTAAGAAAAAGTTAAGTTCTCTAGGTCTGAGAGTTAAGGTAGACCACCAGAAGATGATCCACAAGCTCCCGACAGGCAGGAAGGACGAGATGCTTATCTGCGTGCACCTGGTCACGTGCATCGAATGTTGTATGGCTCACAATGGATGCCCATTTATAGTCTGAGCAAAATGTTACTTAATAGATTGTGGGGACTGCAGGAAAACACAGCAAAGGTTTAGGAGTAAACAGCATATAATAAATAGCTTTGGGTTTCTTTTTGTGCAGTTGGGAGATCATTTTCATGGAGCTGCACCCACAGTTCCCCCCCACCGCCCACTCATCTCTGGGACTGCTTTTTCCCCCCTTGAACTATGCCCCATTCAGCATCATGTGCAAACCGCTAACCCCTTGCTATTTTTTTGGTGGGGTCTTTTTGTGGTTTGGACGAACCAGACTTGTTTTGGGGTGGTTTTCCTGGCCACCTGTGCAGATGAACCCCCAGTTATCCTTTAATTTGTGAGGACAAGCCACCAGTGGGCTTGGTCTTATGAAGCAGGGACCTCAGCCAACTTGGTTGAAACACTGGAAAAAGGACTTGGGGCAAGCTATCATGTAGGACACAGAGACCTTGTGAGTTAAGTTTAGGCTCTAGTACGCACGTTATGATGGTTTTTATATATATATATAAATGGATATATCCATATCCATTTCTTACCAATATTCTTCCTTCCTATCACTTGAATCTCTGTTCTTTGATACATTTATTCTTGTTTTCACTATCTCCCCCACACTCCCCCAGGTGCTATGTGTAAAGTAAGGTGGTGATCTTGAGTTGAATCTTGTGGCTGGTGAATACTACTCTTTTAGGAATAGCAAGTCAGGGTTCTCCAAGTGTTCAGTGAGATGGGGGTGGGCATTCCAGAGGGATGGTTGGAGGACTTGGGGGTTGGTGAGCGCCTATTGCTAGCCTGTACAGAGAGAGTGAGGCTGGCAGAGGCCTGGAAGGTAGTACCTGCATTGCCAGAGGCTGGTGAAATCAAGGAACTGATACACAGCAGACACAGACAAGAATTCCTCACATTAAGGGTAGGAGGTAGCAAGGTGCTTCACAACCCTGGATACTCCCAAGAAGCAGCACAGACATCATCTAAGTTTTGTTCCTGTTTCTAAAAATTTGATAAGTGATACACTAATGCTTACTCTCTTGGTGGCACCCTATGCTGTATATAGTACCAGAGCACTCAAATGCCAGATACAGAAGAAAATGTTTAAAAACAAAAGTTTCATTACCCTAAGTAATTCCGCTGCCAGCACAGTTACAGATGTAGTTCCATCACCAACCTCATCATCTTGAACCATTGACATGTCTAAGAGAGAATACTACTATGTTAGTTTATTTATTCAAATATTCTGTACTGCTCAGTACTAATGACAAATATTATATATTATGGATACACACTAGTTTGGAAATCAAAAACAGGGTTTTTAAAAACTACATAAGGGCAGGATTAATTGCAATAACTGAGCATCATATTATCAACCTGCTACATAGCAAAAGAAACTTGCACAGAGGATGTTTTGTTTGCTAAAGTAAACTATCTAATAATTGACCTACAAGGATGATTTAAAATATTGTAATGAAAAACATCTAGTCAAACTCACCAACCAAAACCTTGGCAGCTGGGTTGTCTACTCCAATAGATTTTAGGATGGTTGCACCATCATTGGTTACTGTCACTGTGCCGTCTCTTCCAGTACTTAAAAGAATCTTGTCCTACAGGATGCAAGATTTGGGATACTGCTTGAACATGTACTTCATAGTGTTACCACAGTTTTAGCTGTCTTTACAACTGTTATCTGAGAGCCTGCAGATATCTTACCATGCCTTTGGGTCCCAGAGTGCTCTTAACCAGGTCTCCAATGGCAATAGCACCAATGAAGGATGACTGGAATAAAAGTGAACAAGCATCAGACAAGGATTCATCATTTCTTTTATAAGAGTAAGCAGCTAAAGATTAAACCATAACAGGGTCAGGAATCACAATTACTTGCCCTCATCTACTCCCTCCATCACCATATCCCATCCCCTTCCCTCCCCTGGTCCAGCTCTACAGTCAGGCAGCTCCCTTCTCCAAATAACCTGGGTGCCAGTAGAGGAGTCACTCAGAGCACAAGAGATGCTGCTCTGTCTGCTCATTCTGTACCCAGCACTCCACCGACCCACAGCTGCTAGAAGCAGCAACTCCATGGAAACTCCTGCTCAATCCCTACAAATTTAGGCTGGAGCATTCTCAGTATAGATGAAATCTTCAAAGAATTATACTGCAATAAGTCTCTACTACTGAACAAATGCAAACTGAATTTTTTTAAAAAAATTATTAAATATGGTCAAATTTGGCAGTTTTTCATGTGAGTGGCAAAAGAAATCCCACTCTCAGATTTCAAATCCTCAGTCCAAAGCATGGAAGGAGCAGACCTTCTCAACAAAACAGATACTTTTTAATATTTTGTTAATATGAGCGCGCACACACTCCCCCACCCCAAATCTCGTTCTTGAAAACAGCTGAACCATTTTTGCTTAAAACTTGTTATATGCAACTGAAAACAGGGTCTTATACTTAGGGCTTGGTGTAAATTGTAATTTTTTTTTTTTAAAGAAAATTCTCAACTGTGTAAATGGCAAAGTATTGCTTTTCAGGGAGCTTCCATGGAATTAATTTTACAGGTAACTTTAGCTGATTTCAATAACTGAATGAATTTTACAAGTTAATCAATTTCTTCCACACACATGCACATAGCAGTCTTATTCCTGTGTGTGCACAGAGCACTCTATTCTTCTGGATACACACACCACTGCAAGTAAAGGTAATGTTTTGTATTGAAGACTTTGTTGTAAACACTCTCTTTTTTTAAAAAATAAATATTTAAAAGATCGCCATTTGGGGGGAGAGGAGGCAATTTAATGGTTTCCATGCCCTCCGTGACAGTGTGATTTACACAGGGCCTTACTTATAATGGAAACTGTCAGGCAACCATACCTATAGAAGGTGTTAGTAGTTCTGCTGATATTTAAATAAACTCACCAACCGAGCTGTCTCTGCTTTTTCTTCATCTGCTCCAGCCTTGAAAATATTCACAGGTGCTAAGGAAAGGGATGCCTGAAATAATGGTGATCATTATTTAATTTCAACTTATGTTTGTGAGGTGTTTTGAAAATGAAGTGATAAAGCTAAATTACATTGTGTTTCTGTTATGGTTGAATTACAATACTTAATATCCCCTATTCCTAGGTATATTGTAATAAATGGATCTTTAACACACTTTTTATCTACATTTTTTTTTAATCTTCACTTCACTGACATTATATAGAGCCTCTTAATTTAGAAAGATATTTATTACCTCAGGGGCACCAAAGAACTCAAATGATGTCTCCAACTTTGCTGAGATGAACTAACGGAGCAAATATAAGATTTCCTGCCCTGTTCTGCCCTGCAGAACACAGAGATTTGCCTGGAAACTAACCAGATCTCCCTGACTGAGATTTCACCTGTGCTGGCAGTGAACTAGCTTTCTGCTACCCCTATTCCTGGAGTGATTACAGCTATTTTCTACTAGCTAGCAACCCTAGAGGAGCATTATCAGTTGGTGTAGTTTAAAGGAATCAGCTCTTAATTACACCAGGGCAAAGGTGAACCACCAGAAAATTAGGAAACCAGAACCTCTGTTGCTCCACTGCTCTGCTGCACCCAGCAGAAAATTGGAGCCACTCATTTCAAAGTTTTGTGGAATTACTGAAAACAAACATAAAAACTTAAAAGTTGTTAGATGACAATGTTTTTAAGTTAACATTATCACAATTTTACTTCCTTGCCTTTCCCATGTCAATTACACCATAATAGTGGTATCTTTTAGCCCATTAAAATTAGAAATCTAAACTTAATCAAGGCCCCCATGAAATCAGCAGCAATCTAGAACTAAGTTGTACACCATCGAATGCTGCATTCTAAAGCGAACTCGGGATTCTTCAGCAGCTTCAAGTCAACTCAGAACCAGACGCAAAGGAACATAAATGATTCAGTGGTATTAGGATGTTTGGATACTTACAGTATATTCAATTTTACACCGCTGCAAACTTTTAACACAGTAGATTGTTCTGATATAGGGTTGGGCCAATTCTGGAATAGTTTTCCCAAGGAGTAAGTTTCTTCCCAAGCCCCCCTCAGTTACTAGGAGCCTCGTGTGCAGAAACACAAAGACTTAGCTCCCTTAAACATATTTTACCTTGTTTGAGGTGGATGATCCTGTTACCCAGGTAAATCCTAACCTCGAGTCTGCCAAGGGCCGCCTGCCTCAGCCACACCCCCGGGTGCCCCGCGGGAGAGCGGCTGCCGAGCTGTCGCTGTCCGGTCCCAGAGCTGTCATTGCCCCTCTCGCCAGCAGGCACGTGGGACATCGGCCCCAAACCCGACAGCGTCAGAGCCCGGCCGGGCCCCGCCCCTCGCTCCCCTGGGATGGGGCGGCGGCCCCGTGGCGATGGGCCCCAGAGTGACGCAGGCCAGGCAGCGGCCCCGCACGGGGAGCCGCTCGAGAAACTTCTCGGCCAGCGCTCCGCTCTAGGCCGGGCGCGGCAGGGTCCAGCTCCCCCGTGACTAGCGGCACCGCCGCCGCACAAAGGAGGGGGAGGGCCCGGAGCCGCGGGCGGCAACGGCGGCAGAAAGCCACAGCTCCTCGCGCTCCCACGCGGAGCTGGCGCAGGCACGAGCCCGCCTAGCCCCGCCGCTCGCTTCCCGGCCCCGGCCCCGGCCCCGGCCTTACCATGGTGACGGTGAATCTGCTACCAGCGTCCTGCCGATCGCCTCGCGCCCGCTCACACTCACGGCCGCACGAGCCGTCCCCAGGCCACGAGCTAACCCCCCAGCAGCCACCGGAAGTTGCGTTGCCTCCCGCGGCGCAGCCGCTCCCTGTCGGCCGGAAGCAGAAAGGCTGCCTCGGCCGAGCACATCCACCCTATTGAATATTGCATTCTGGGAGTTGTAGTCTTCCGCAGGCCAAGCGGAGCCCCTGAGGGTGACGGGAGGGCGGGTTGGACCGAGGCGCGGTCGCACCCGGCCGATGGAGGCTGACCCACCTTAGCTACTTTGTCACTAGATCGAGTGACTTCGGTTTCCTTAGCCAGAAAATAAGTGTCAAAGTGACCAGTTACAAATGTAGCAACTCACTGTTGATTACAGTGACATTCGGAGGATGAAAAAAGGAGGACGACTTGTGGCACCTTTGAGACTAACAAATTTATTTGAGCATAAGCTTTTGTGGACTAAAACCCACTTCATCAGATGCATGCAGTGGAAAATACAGCAGGAAGACAGACACACACACACACACATTGAGAGAGAGAGAGAACATGAAAAAAATGGGTGTTGCCATACCCACTATAAGGAGAGTGATCAATTAAGGTGGGCTCCTGGCAGCAGGAGGAAAAAAACAAAACCTTTTGTAGCGATAATCAGGATGGCCCATTTCCAAAGGGTTGACAAGAAGGTGTGAGTAACAATAGGGGGAAAAATAAGTATGGGGAAATAGTTTTACTTGGTGTAATGACTCACCCATTCCCAGTCCTTATTGAAGCCTAATGTAGCGGTGTCCAGTTTGCAAATTAATTCCAATTCAGCAGTCCATCGTTGGAGTCTGTTTTTGAAGTTTTTTTTGTTGTAGTATTGCCCAAAACAGACTCCAACAAGAGGGGCAGTGAGTTGTATTAACCTCCACCTACAAGGGCAGTGAGTTGTATGGGTCTGTGGTGCCAGGGCTCCTGCAAATTCAGGGCCCGGTGAGGCCAGCTCCACCAATGTTCAGGGCCAGGTCTCTCCCCTGATCCCACCTGCCACCCCCGTGTGCCTCCCCCGAGCACCCCTACCTGCCCTGGGCAGCGGGCAGCTGCCCCGCACTGTGCTCCCTCACCAGCTGCTGCCAGCTGCAAGAGAGCAGCACCAAGGCTAGGCTGAGGTAGCTGCTGCACCTGAGGAGGGGAGGAGGTGCATGGCAGCACCCCCACCCCACAGTAAGCTACTCCAAGTCGACTTGGGAGGTATGGGGGAAGACACTTATGCTGGCTGGGCCTCATGAGCAGCAGTCTAGGGGGACTTGGGTGAGTGTCGGGCTAGGAGAAGACCCTGTCCAGAGGTCGCTACTGCCGGCTGGGAGGAGTCGTCCTCTGGCCCCCAGCCCTGGGGCAGCCTGCCTGCTGCACCCCAAACTCATCCCCAGCCCTGTCCCACACCCTGCACCTCCTCCCACATGCCAACCCCCTGTCCCGGTCCAGAGCCCGCACCCAGCACCCAAACTCCTTCCCAGAGCCCACACTCCCTGGAACCTAAGCCCCCCCATTTACATTAATTCTTATGGCAAAATTGGATTCGCTTAACATCGTTTAGCTTAAAGTAGCATTTTTTAGGAACATAACTACAATGTTAAGTGAGGCGTTACTATATTCAGTATTTTTAATGAATTGGATGATGCAGTGGAGTATGCTTATAAAATCTGTGGAGGACACCAAGCAAGGAGGGGTTGCAAATACTTTCCGTCAAAGTATTAGAAATCAAAATAACTGTGCAATTCAATGAAGACAAATACAATCCCTGCAGAGGAAAGAAAAATCAAATAAAAATGGGAACAACTGGCTAGGCCAAGGGTCTCAAACTTGTGGCTTGTGGGCCATCTGTGGCCTGTGAACCTCCCCAATGTGGCCCGTGGGGCTCCAGCAGTTTTGGGCCAGGGCTTTCCCTTGGCCCCACCTGCCGCCCCGGGCGCTCCCCAGCTCAGGCAATTTACAATGGCCCAGGGCCCCCGCAGCACAGCGGAGCAGAGTGTCTTCTGCCTGCTCGCTCCAGATGTCTGCTGCCCCTCCTTCCCCCGCAGCCCCAGGACAGGGCTGTGCCTCTGTGCGCTGCCCCCCTCCCTGAACGCTCCTGCGGCCAATGGGAAGCTGCAGAGGCAGTGCCTGGGGGCAGCAGCACACGGGGCCCCCTGTCCCGTCCTATCTTGGAGCCCCAGATAAGCGCCGCACGCCCTCCCAGAGGCTGCAATCCCACCCCCTCCCCCAGCCCAGAGCCTGCACCCAGCACCTAAACTCCCTCCTAGAGCCTGCACTCCAATCCCCTATCCCAGACCTCCTCCCCCCCCCAAACTCCTTCCCACAGCCTTAACAGGTGGGGGGTGGAGTTTTTTTGGGCAGGGGGCGGGTTGTGGGCAGCATGAATAACATTATTAGCCTGCTGGGAGAATGAGGACTGGCACTGGCCCTAAGGTAAATTGAGTTTGAGACCCCTGAGCTAGGCAATAGTACTGCAGAAAAAGGATCTCAAGGTTATAATAGATCACCATCTGATATGATGGAGTGTGACGGTATTGTGGAAAAGGTAAATTTAATTCTGAGATGTAGTAACAGGAATGTCATATGTAGGACAAAGTAGGTAATTGTTTCGCCATACTCAGCACTGGCAAGGCCTCATCTGGAGTACTGAATCCAGTTCAGGGCACCACATTTTAAGAAATGTGAAAAAACTGGAGACAATCCAGAGCGGAACAACAAAACTGCTAAGAGGTTTAAAAAACATGATTTATGAGAAAAGATTAAAGGAACAAGGCATGTTTGCTTTAGAGTGAAGGTGAGTGAGGAGAGACAGCAATCTTCAAATATGAAAAAGCTTAGTATAAAGAAGATGGTGATCAATTGTTCTCCATGTCTACTGAGGGTAGAACAAAAAGCAGTTGACTTAGTTTGCAGCAATGGAGATTTAAGTTAGATATTAGGAAGTTAAGTATTAGAACAAGTTACAGAAGGAGATTGTGAAATCCTCACCCTCTGGAGGTTTTCAAGAACCTGTTAGAGAAACATCTGTCAGGGATGGTCTAGGTATACTCAATTGTGCCTCAGAATAGGGGGTGGAGGTGGACTAGATGTTCTCGTGAGGTCCATCCAGCCCTATATTTCTATGAAGTCAGTGGAACATAAGGAAGGGCTTAGAGTTAAGCACAGGCTAAGTGCTTAGCTGCATAAGGATGGACGGTTGAGTCAGAGCATAAATTACCATCATTGGGGCTTCATCAATACAGTCTTATGACCTATGCTTACTGCTGAACCAGTAGTTCAGTTTAGTATGCTGAGCTATTGCAGATTAAAATTTATAGTCCTTGCCACTGTGATTTAACAAGGCTGTTTTAATACTTTTACTGGTGCTGTTAATTCAGTTATGACACATTAACGTCTTGTGATTAAGGGGATGATTCGTGACCTAATTTTTCTATTTTTAGTTCATTTTCTATAGAACTGATTATTTACTTCAAGAAATATGTATCAATTTAAATGGCACCACACTGAAAAAGCAACATCTTTCTATATATTACAAAGATGTAAGGCCTGAACGCCACTCAAAAAAATCCACACATACTTCCAGGGCCACCACAGAAAATTTCCAAACTTAAAAAATTATGTATCCTAGTAATACAAAGGAAATAGAATAGAGGCGGTCTTTGTGATAAATGAGATTCAGAAAATTAAGTGAATACACAATGTTAGCTGATAAGGCTATTGGTATGCCAGGGACAATGGTGAAAAAGGACAAATATCTTTTCCATTGAAGGTACAACACACCCAATAATAAATAATGAAAATCATAACCGAGTCTCAAACAAGAAATTCACATGCTCCCAACAATGTAAAATCATTTTTATTGCCATGCTACAATTTAAAAAAAAATGAAGTTGGCACTGATGAGGGAGGACGACAATGTTGTCAACATTACATAATACATTTTTTAAAAATGAACATTTGGTAAGCTATCAGTAATGAAAATGCAAACCCAACTTAAATTAAAATTCTAATATGCTGATTTGGAACAGCATAAAAATACTGTACTATGCAGAAAGTGTCAATTTTCTCATAAAAAGAAACATGGAATGTCTGTAAAAGATTAACCAAACAGGACAAAGTTCATGGACATTTTATAAACAATTTGGCAATGGTACTCCCACTATTTATAATTTTTATAAAAGAAATAAAAATCTAGAAAGCTACCTTTATACAAAGTTGTTATATTTATGCCTTTAAGTAGGAAAAAACATTTTATAATGCAAATTAGAACATAATCTTACAATATCATACAATGTAATGACCATAAAGGAACATAAAAACATGATTTTGGCTTTTATAGAAATATATATTTCTGCATTTAATAAATGCATTTGTGGCACAATGGTGACTGCTGTACTATTACTACCAGTCAGCTTTCATGCTAGAGCTGTATTCAGTTGTACTGTAACTGCAAATTTGCAGTTTAGTTAAGATGCAGGCGATGGTTCAGAAGTAATAGTTCTAGGTGATGCAACAACAGAACGAGGTGTTACATGCAAAAAAAGGCAACGTTTACAGTTGGGACACACTGCATTGTGGGATACCATACAACACTAATTTTCCTTTTCAAACCAGAAGCATATCCTATACATTCAGTAATTAAGTACCAATATCTTACAAGTGAGAATGTCTGTGTTAAAGATTTGGCAACTTCAGGGAAAGTACAAAGTTAGTACCAAATATATAGTATATTGTGTGTGTGCGCGCATACACACCCACATACACCCCCTTACACAATCCGATGCCAAAATTTGCATTAATTTTGGAGTCAAGGATGCTGATGTCCATTCCTAGCATTAAAAATAAAAGCAATCCTGAGCTGTTTCTTTCACACACTTCAGAATCATTTCCTCTTTCATACATAACAGCTCAATCAATCTACACTTATGTATGACAAATAAAAATTTATATTGTAATTTTAACTCTGGTGACCACAAATAGGAATTTTTTTTAGTACAGGTAATATATTTATATTTTTACAATATTGTTAGGTCATTCCTGAATAGCTTGATCAACCAGATCTTCTGGTGTAGTACAGCCATTTTGCACTCATTGCCAGCAGAATCTGAGCAGGTAGCACCTGGTCCAACAGACACCAAAATCAACAGAAATCTTTCTGTAGGCTTCAGTGGGCAATGAATCTTTCTGTTGGCTTCAATGGGCCCAGAGACAGTGTATCCAGCTCAAGATCACTCCAGTACAAAGGTAATCCACAGAGAGGCTCCTGCCTCACACCCCCACCTCTGCAGCAAGCACAGAGGATGTGATAAAAGGTTGATATACCCCTATGCTCTATTATTCACCTGCTGTGATTTTGGGCTGGTTTGCAGCTAGTGGGGAAAATGTTCCTGGGAAATAGCCAGGCACAGAGTGGCCCCCAGAATCAGAGAGTGGAAAGGTGAGCTTCATGGCATCTAAGTACTCATGCTTCTCAATTAAAGGTGAAGTTCTGGCCCTGCATCTTCATTATCTCCTCTTATTTTTATCACTGTAATTCTCAGACACCAGTCAGCGTTGGGGTCCCATTGTGCTAGGTGCTTTACAAAACACAAAGGAAGACTTAGTCCCTGCCCCAAGGAGCATACAACCTAATTCTTAATTATATTTTTACATCATCTCATTTGTATATATACATATTTGCTACATTAAATAGAAATACACCAAGGTAATGGATATATCAGGAAACTTTGTCACAATATGTGTATTATCACACTAGATAATTACTAAAACTGCAAGAAAAATTTTAAATGCCCTTTGTAAATATATAAAAAATATAAAAATGTCCAATACTTGTTTCATGACTTTTAAAGATCAGACATACTTTCACCTATATACCTACATATTTCCACACAAAATACTGCGTTAAACTGGAGTAAACAACATTAGGATAATATCCTAATAATACATCTGACAAATGTCTTAAGTCATACTTAAAGCACAATTACAAGGAACATTAACACATGTATGGTCAGAGTTAAGTCTGCTATGTAAATTTTAATTTCCTATTCATCGTGTGTGTGTGTTGCCTGGAAGAGGAAATATTTTCTAAAGATTGTGAAAGAACCTTAACTCAAGATTTCCTATCTTTTTAATGAGTACTATTTAGGAATGGACATTAGCAACCTTAACTCCATGTTAACGCAGTTTTTGTGCTGGAATTTCCCCTAGGCGCTCTCTTTTTTTTTTTTTTGAGAGACTGTAAATGAAGAATTCAACATGAACACATCTTACATGAGTTTGATTAAATATTTTTATGAAGTAAATACTGTCAAATTTGAATGCCTGAATTGTTATTCATGGAAAAACCCCTACATTTAAATGCCAAAAATCAATTTCTATCAGCCAACAAGCAGGCTCAAACTTTTCTTGACCTCTTCTAGTGATGGTTAAGAGAGAAGTAGTTTTCCTCTAAGAAACCAATTAGATCCACTACCAGCCTCTACAGTATGTTTCCTCACATTCATCTTTATTTGCAGCCATAAACAACACAGTACAGTGCAGATACGGAGTTCTACTACAGATTCCACCTTATATGAAGCAGGCAGTTCTGTTAAGAAACAGAGCTCCACATCAGGGATGCAACACCACACACAATGCAGTAACAACTCAACGAAAACTTGTTCACTCTTAATTCTGGCTCTCGATTAATTGCAGTTAACTCACGCGATTAACTAAAAAAATCATGATTAATCAGTTTTAATTGCACTGTTAATAGAATACCAAAAGAAATTAAATATTTTAGATGTGTTTCTACATTTTCAAATATATTGATTCCAATTACAACACAGAATACAAGAAGTGTACAGTGCTCACTTTATATTATTTTTATTACAAATATTTGCACTGTAAAAATTATAAAAAGAAATAGTTTTTCAATTCACCTCATACAAGTACTGTAATGCAATCTCCTTATAGTAAAAGTACAATTTACAAATGTAGATTTTTTTGTTACATAGCTGCACTCAAAAACAAAAGCAAGTCCACTCAGTCCTACTTCTCGTTCAGCTAAGACCAACAAGTTTGTTTACATTTACAGGAGATAATGCTGCTGGCTTCTTATTTACAATGTCACCTGAAAGTGAGAACAGGCATTTGCATGGCACTTTTATAGCAGGCATTGAAAGGTATTTACGTGCTACATGCCAAACATTCATATGCCCCTTCATGCTTTGCCCACAATTGCAGAGGACATGCTTCCATGTGGATGACACTTGTTAAAAAAATGTGTTAATTAAATTCTCACTGAAGTCCTTGGGGGAGAACAGTAAGTCTCCTGCTCTGTTTTACCTGCATTCTGCCATATATTTCATGTTATAGCAGTCTTGGATGATGACTCAGCACGTTGTTAGTTTTAAGAATGCTTTCATTGCTGATTTGACAAAACGCAAAGAAGGTACCAGTGTGAGATTTCTAAAGATAGCTACAGCACTTAACCCAAGATTTAAGAATCTGAAGGGGACAAGGTGTGGAGTATGCTTTCAGAAGTCCTAAAAGTGCAACACTCCGATGCGAAAACTACAGAACCCGAACCATCAAAAAAGAAAATCAACCTTCTGCTGGTGGCATCTGACTCAGATGATGAAAAGGAACATGCATCGATCTGCACTGCTTTGGATTGTTATTGAGCAGAACCCATCATCAGCATGGATGCATGTCTTCTGGAAAGGTGGTTGAAGCATGAAGGGACATATGAATCCTTAGCGCATCTGGCACAAACATCTTGCAACACCGCTACAACAGTGCCATGCAAACGCCTGTTCTCATTTTCAGGTGACATTGTGAACAAGAAGGGGGCAGCATTATCTCCTGCAAATGTAAACAAACTTGTTTTTCTGAGTGACTGGCTGAACAAGAAGTAGGACTGAGTGGATTTGTAGGCTCTAAAGTTTTACATTGTTTTATTTTTTAAGGCAGTTATTTTTACACATAATTCTACCTTTGTAAGTCCAACTTTCATAATAAAGAGATTGTATTACAGTACTTGTATGAGGTGAATTGAAAAATACTATTTCTTTTGTTTTTTACAGCACAAATATTTGTAATCAAAAATAAATATAAAGTGAGCACTGTACTCTGTGGTGAAATTGAAATCAATATATTTGAAAATGTAGAAAACATCCAAAATATTTAAATAAATGATATTCTATTATTGTTTAATCACAATTAATTTTTTAAAAATCACTTGACAGCCCTGCTCTAATTGAAGTGAAAGAAGGCAAAGGCAATCTGTCCTCTGTTGATACTGCCTCATCCTGGGCAAAATGGAACTACCCCAGATACCAACATGAATATTCTGGGCTGGCTTTTCAGTGGATGTACATTGGCATAACTCCATTGAAACCAACTGTTGATTTACACAAGGATACCTGTCTCTGTCTCTCACACTTAGATAACACTTTCAGGTTGTCATGCCCATGAAAGTACTATTTAATTTACCATAAGTTAAATAAATTGAGTGTAGATGCCTCCATTTCTTTCAGTGCCTGTCTGGGCTCTGAGTGAATATGAAAGCCTTTCTGGGTGAAGGGTGATGGATTATCAAACACTAGGGAGGGTGAGACTAGCCCTTGTACAGGAGGAAATGAGGCTCCAAGGAACAATATTGCAGTGGCTGCTCATGCAGCTGTTGCAAGGAGCTGGGCCACATAGTGGCCCTGCTTTGAAATCTTGACCTGGACCCTGTATATCATAGCTCTGGCCCAGACTAACTGCATTCTATGTTGCAATAAAATGCTTTCATGTCAGAGATTTGAACACACTGATATTATTTAAATGCTGAGACATTTGACTAAGTGCAAGATGTAAAGATAAATACTTAGGGGCCTGATACTGCACTACTGAAGATAATAGTTTTGTTATGGATTTAAATGAGAGCAAGATTAGGGCCTTACTGTGTCACTTGTTATATTCAACACCTTCCATATGCTGAATAAATTATCAGTACATGAGTACATTTTATTTATTTTTTAATTTAGACACTTCACTGAGGAGAAACCAAAAGAACATTATAAAGCCAGTCAAATTTTTCCAGAATTGGTCATTTTTAAATGTATTTGATAGAATCACTGGAAAAAAAAAACTTTCACAAAATAGAACTCTGCACCTCTTAAGTATGCAATATCAATTTGGGAAGGAAATACTTGTTTTTCCCTTGTGTAACCCATGGATTAAATTCCCACTTTAACTGCATTTTCAATGCAACAATGGAGTCTTGGACAGTGCCTCCTCAGATTTTATACACTGCAAATAAGAATTGGTTAGAGCAGCTACTTAACGTAGTAGAATATATGAACGCTCCGCACCTTTTACTAGTCATGGCATCGGTGGGGAGCAACGTCTAGCTTAAAGGCTTTACACATTGGAGGATTAGTAGTGTGGAATATGTCATGTGCCTGAAAGACAGGGGCCAGCTGAACATTGTGGATAAACACAATTAAAAGAAAATTTGCCACTTTTTCTGGGCATTGGTTAGGTAATCTTCACATATTATGCCAGTTATTTTCCAATGAACTGTTACATATTTGTTGCATCTTGCTCTGTACACCTGTGGGTCCAAAATAAATATGCTTAAAAATACAGTTGAGAAATTTCAGCTAAAAACTGAACCCCAGATCTGCAGACAGTGAATCTAACATCACAAAGAGACTGAGATACAACCAAGTCTCCAAGGGTAAAGTGCAACTACTTCATAGGAAAATTAAATAAAAACAATGCCATAGATGAATTGAGTAGTTTCTATCTCTTACCTGCTTAGGGAAATGGAAGAGGTTTAGGGACATTCTTGAAAAATATGCGGGTGGAGGTATCAGCCTGAACCTAAACACCATGCTTAACATCTTTAATGCTAAAATGCACTCTGTATGTTAGAGATACTCTTCCCTTTAGGTGCAGTATGATGTCTTTTGCATTTGTCATATTAAAAGCATCACCAACCCCAAGAATTCAAATATCATGAATGAGAAAAAAAAATCATGAGATTGGATTTGGCTTCTTTTTAGAGGCCTTCTGGTTTTTGATCCTTTAGGGATCATATTTTCAAGCTTTTCTCCCCAAGGGCAAGAAATTTAACTTTATTTTTTGGGGGGAGGGGGGAGAAAAAAAGGAAAAAGTGAGATTTTGCAGTATTCACAACTCCAAGATCTACGGCTTTAAGAAAAGCACTAAATATTACAACACTCATAAAATTGCAAGAGTTGGCAACAACGTTATTCTGAATGGTCCATGGTAGGTCTTGGATAGGAAGGATGATCTAGTGGAAAGGGCACTGGACTAAAACTCATGAGAGTGGGGTTGAACTCCTGGCTCAATGTGTGACCTTCAGCAAGTCATGTATAGTTTACTTGGCCCTCAGTTCCCCCATCTGTAAATTGGGGACAGTACTTACTTACTCTACAGGGGTGTTTGAGGATAAAATCCATTAATGATTAAGACACTCAGAGATTATGGTGACGGAGCCATATAAGTCTCTAGATAAGATAGCTGATGAGTTAAGTGTTCTAGCTTTTTAACTGCTTGAAATATAGTGCTGAAATCTTGTCTTAGTTTACAAATTCGCAACAGTTTGTCGGTCTGATTCTAGTTCCTAGCCCACTTCACACACCCACCACACAGTTTGCAACAATTGGCAATCACGCTTCAAGACAGACCCAGGATTAGTATATGCATGGTGTGATGCAAATCACAACAGAGGTGCAATGTCAGGGCGGAGCAAGGGACACTTATAGCACCATGCATCTGCACTACCTCTGGTTCTAGTGAAATGCTACTAGTCCCTCACCTTTTTGAGCACCTAAATAAAAAAAAATGTATACAAGTGCATAGACTAATGGTGAAATGATTATGGAAAAGTTTCTTGATCTCAATGAAGTTTTCTTACAACGTCCCAACTAAGGCTCCTGTTCCCTTACTACTGTGAAGCATATGGATTGTGCACCTAGATGCATTTTAGAATTATAAAGTTTGTAAAGAACACTGGAAATCTTTCAGGATAAAAAGGCCTGACCTATATAAATGAGGCTGCCATTATCTCACTGGGGTGAACAGGAAAAATGTATTTCAGCTATCACTCTTCCTACTATTTATCTGGCTGAAGACAAAAGGAAAATTTAATAGGGAAACAGGAACACCTTCCACAAAATTCAAAGACCTGGAAATAGTGTTTTGTTTTATATGAAAGCTCAAATATTACATGAGGACCCTAAGCATTTTTTCAGACCTCCCCTATGGTTTCTTGCATGTGATTTTTCTCACCCACAGCTCAAGGATTATTATTCGTCACACCAGTTCACATAGTGGTCAGTTCCTTTGAAATCACAGGCTCAAGCTTAATCTGTTTTTTTTCTGGTCCTGCGCTGCACCTGCTGTACTGCTATCAATTCTATTAATATTCAGTATAGAACAAGGAACTGTCAAGGGCATACCTGGCACGTTCAGCAGATGCGTTCTACTTGGATGTACCATAACATCGAGCAGCAGTTAAGCCATAAGAGTAACTGATTTAACTAGCTGCAAAGGGAAAATATATATGCCCATAGATATTACCTTCAGAAAATTCTCTACATATTGTAAGTAACTAATTCGGTCTAAATCCAAATACATCATCTACAGATCCACACAGTTAGAATTTAAGATTTGGCACACTGAACTACCAACTGCAGTACCTTGCTTCCCATGGTGACCTATATTTGATGCTTCAGAGGAAGACAAAAATGCATAATACACCTTTCCACTTGTGCGATGCTGTATGCTGCTGGACACTAACACTTTTGGGATGTTTCTGCCAGACATAAAAAGTAGAACAATAGAACACTGGACAAAAGCAACCCTGTTAAGTAAAAAAGGTTCCCACTGAACCTTCAAGAGATTTTTCTTTGACAATGTGCAGACTGAATAGGAGCAACACACATAAAAACCCTAAACAATCATTCAAGTTATACACAAAAACTTAACTGTTCTTAAGCTACAGACAATACAAAATAGGTCAAAAGACATCCCACACATGAAGATGGAAAGGTGAGCAGAACTGTGAAATTAGAGAACACCTTAAAATCACAGATATAATCAACCTTTGAATTCCTTCAGAAAACTCAGATTAAAATTTGGTAAAACTGTTCAGGAAGCTTGATACTACCACTTGGAAATATCTTTTCTAGTGGAAATGACTTATGGCTTATTTCAGACCCAACTCTATCTCTGACCAAGTGAACTTGATGTAACCCCTCAATGTTACAGAAATTTAAAAAACCTTCAAGAATTTGAAGCTTGTCCAAATTACTTCAAAAAATGAACTGACATATACAAGGAAGCACGGTGTTTATATCCCTTCACATGAGACAATATGTATTATGTAAGTCAAACTGATTGAATAATGAATTACTCACACCTCTCATATCGGAGGAGGCCACATGAATGAAGAGAGTGAAGGTACAAATATCAACCTTGCAAGATTAGGGCTATCAGCTAATAATGCACATCAAGAGGCTTTATAAAATGTTATAACAATGACTATAGGCACATGGCCAGAATATTGATAACTTCAGAACTAGCAGTCACTCCAGCTCTAACCAAGTAAAGAGGCACTGTGAAAAGTGGCAATGCTTCTGCACAACAATTACTATTACTGTAGAATAAAATGGTGTCATTTAATGAGTACCTGCTCTACATTATTTCCCTTTTGTTAGACAAGCACATGAAGTATTCAGAAAAAAGTCTATTACTCTATAAAAAGCGTTACTGTTAAGAAATGCAAATGAAGTATTTGCATCTTCAATTTTATAAACTTCACAAAAGGTGCAAATGATTTAATGCTTCCCGGTTTCACATAGGCAGGTCAGTACTGTTATGTCTAGTTTTTCTAGATGTACCATCATCTCGTGGCAGTGCTTTCTGCAAACTTGACATAGCAGCAGTTCTTTCAATGTCTATCACAGCATACAGCTCTGTGCGCCTGGTTGGAGTTTGTGGAAGTGGAGTGGTAGGAGTTTTTGGAGTCTGAGGGTTGTCGGAGTCACTGCCACCTTCCAAGTCAACCTGTATATAATTGAGCTGCCTGTGTTCTAAACTTGGACGTCTAATATCAAAGTTAAAGACTGTTGGTGTACAGTCCCGACGTCGTGTAAATTCTACTTTATGAGCACTTGCTGGCACAGTTACATTCTCTGTATTTACGTAATTATGCATTGGATCTAGGTTATTGTGGTAGCCATTCAGAGATGGGGTCTTTGGTCCTAAATTGTCATCTTCATCTCTACTTAGCTTGCGGGCTTCCCAAACAGGCGGCAAAGATGGCAAGTTTTCATAGTTTAACAATGCAGTTCTCCTTTGAGCAGAGTTGTTAATATTCTGGGTATCTGAGGTACTTGTTGATGTCAGACGACCTCTCCTGACCCCTGAGGCACTAGGGATTGATAACCTGTTTAGATTTTCATACACTAGTTTATTACCACAAGGTGTTTCTTTACGTTCATCACTGTCGTACCCAGTGTCCCATTCAGAGTTGTTTGTACTGCTGCCACTAACTTGGTCTCTCCCAAGTTGCTCCAGTTGCTCTCTTTCCATTAATTGTCTTTGAACAGGTGTTGGTCCTAAAACAAATTTGACTCCTTCAGGCTCCAGAAGAACCTGAGCATCTCTGTCATCAGTGCAATTCTGATCTTCTGTTGTCTTGCTTGTTTCAACATTAGAAAGCCTTAATTCCAGCGGTACATGCACACTTGATCTATTTTTTCTTTCCTCTTGTACACCAGTAGTGTTGACATAGGTGTGCACCTGTAGAGGACAAATTCAAACATTAGTTGCACTTTTTCTTAATCTCCTTACTCCTTCCCTTCCCTCAAAGACTTGCAATCTTTTTGCCTGGCTGTCTGAAGAGTGAAGGAAACTGTGTTTTGGGGACAGAGTTTTGGGGTAAAAGTCCAGCCTGTTGGGTTGTGTTGAGCATGGAGCTTTGTCAGAGGTTTGCTACTCATCTTATTTTTGCAGTGTTGTTTTAAATAATGTCAAAAGGTGCCCAGACGAACCAGTGAGAACCTATTTCTACCATTAAATTTATTAATAAGCTCAATTCTACCTTATGTCTGAGCTCTGCTGAGGTTACAGCTCCCTGATCCAGTGCCAGGCTAGCCCCAACATTGGTCAGAACAGCCTTGGGGCTGCTCTGACTAAAGCCACTGGTATACTTGGAGGGTTAGGTAGCAGCACTTCCACCGAAGAGCATATAGTCAATTAATTGTCAAATTATAAAACTGTTTCAGAAATAAAGATTGAAGAGGTCAGACTGGTATGTTAAATTGTACATTTACGGAATTAAAAGTGCCGATCAGGGTGTTGGTAGCAGATGCGCTTTGGGCGAGTTAAAAGTGCACCACTAGCTTCACACTTCATCCCTTCAGTGTTTCCAACCCCTTGCTTTAAAGGGAATGGATAGACGGAATTCTCTCATCCCCTATACCACTCCTGGATCTGGAAACTTGGAGGGCAAAGGTAATGATTGAGAACAACTCCCTTCTGTGCTCCACACTATACCAGATCTCTGCCAGGATTTGCCTGCTGAGTGCGTGTAGGGCACACTAGTAGATGATAACTATTACTTTTCTGGATTGCCTCACACATCAACAGTCATGTGTCTCTTCATTTTTCAAGTTATTTGCTTCTACCAAAGAGCATTGCTGAGAGTCAAATACACAGATGTAATTTCTCCCACAACACTTACCCAGTGACATGCTCAAAAAGCCATGGTGAGGCACTCAGCTTCTCTCCCACTCCACTTGCTTTCAACCCCTGTTCTCCCTCCCTCACCTAATTCATGCTCCTTTGAACACTCCAACCATTTGTTCTCTCCTTTTCCTGCTCTGCAGGTGCTCACTTGACTCAACTCCATCTATCTTCCTCTCTGACTTTTGGCTCTGCCACTTTTTCTCCTCCCAGTCTCTCATCATCATCCTCAGTGACTTTTCCATGCTGACTCCCCATATGACTCTTACCCACCTATCTTAAGTTCATGATTGGGAACTCCTGGCACTATTACAATACAAATAAATGCATAATAATGTGTATTTTAAATCAAGTAGCTAAGAAAACAAAGTTGCTCTTTCACCAGATGCACACCATATACATTATCATCAAGGCTACAGTTTTGTCACGGAATCCATGACTTCTAAAGACCCCCGTGACTTCAGCCCTGGTGGCAGGGAGCTGTGAGGTACCCCCGCCACTGAGGCAGTGTGCCCCCAAGCTCTCAGATGCCATGGGCAGCGGGTGTACCCTGCAGCTCCCAGCTATGGCCATGGCTGGGCAGGGGGACCCCCGCAGCTCCCCACAGTTGGAGAGGAGGCGGGGGACCCCCCCACCTCTCCACGGCTGGGGAGGGGGGATTCTTGCAGCTTCCCTCCACTGCTGGTTGCAGGGGGAACCTGGAACTCTGAGCCCGCATGGGTAGTGGGACTCCAGAGCTCCCAGCTGCCCCAGTACCTTCCCATTTTATCATGGATATTTTTAGTAAAAGTCAGGAACAGGTCATGGGCTTCCATGATTTTTTCTTTATTGCCCGGGACCTGTCCCTGATTTTTACTAAAAATACCCATGACAAAATCTTAGCTTTAATCATCATCCTAAAATGGTACCACATGCAAACATTTTACAGTAATACAACATACTATGCAGATATACACAGCCAAGATCAGAAAAAACCACACATTTTTCCATCATGGAAACAGATCTAGGAAAATAAGTGCAAATACAAATCTACAGGGTCAGTATAAGAGCAGTAGAATTAATGCTGAACCCAAAATATGTGAAAATAAAGACTATGCTTACTTGTTCCTCTGCTACAAGCAATGGATGCGTTGACTCTTCACCTACTGACGGAAGCCGTGCACTTCCTACAGAGGGATGTCTGCTGGAAGGATGTGATGAAGCATCTCCAAAGGAGGGATATCTTGGATACCCATTAGGTAAACTTTGTGCACTGAACCCAGGAGCTAATTCAATTTAAGAAAAGATGCATTAAAAAGATATTCAAAGTGCCCCCTTATGTATCATTCAGCTGCTTTCTTTTGTCTTTGGAAAGTGCATTGTACATTGTGGACACTATCAAAATAAATATATTTAACAAATGCCAAATGCTCACGGGGCTAGATATGTGCCTAAAAAAATATATATCTAGATTGGATCTCCTCAATATTTAACTGACAAACCATGTGCCAAAAATTTTAATCCCCTCAAGAAAATATGAAAAGCAACTACTGCTGAGTAACAAAGTGGAATTGGCATCAACATTCATTTTCTTAAGTTCAGCCCTCTTAAACTGTATTGTCTGCATGCATAAACAAGAGAACGGGAATATACATTTTACAATATACATTTACGGGAATGTATATTAGGGTACGTCTTCAGTACCCGCCGGATCAGCGGGTAGTGATCGATCTATCGGGGATCGATTTATCGCGTCTCATCTAGACGCGATAAATCGATCCCCAAATTGACGCCTGTACTCCACCTCTGCAGGAGGAGTAAACGGAGTTGACGGGGGAGCCGCCACCGTCAACTCGCCACCGTGAGGACGGCCAGATAAGTTGAACTAAGATAGTTCGACTTCAGCTATGCTATTTGCATAGCTGAAGTGGCATATGAGTTCGAACCCCCCAGTGTCGCCCAGGCCTTAGATATAAACACTACTGAAAAATTAATTTGTTTTTCATAATTGCATTGCATTGTTTGTCAGTATATTTATGATACAGAATGACAGCAAAGATTGCAAACTCATTTACTTTATTCAACAAAGGGTAAGCTAAATATACAATGGGAAAATAAGTTAGTTTCATTGGTTACAAGTATTTCATCAGAAAAATTGTTAAGCCAATTTCAGGTTTTCACACACTGCCAAATTTTAATGCAGTTTTCCAGTTAAGTATATAAGATTGTCAAAAGAGATATTCTTGTAACATCACTAGTCACAAGAGTATCTACTTTTGAGAACTTCATTCCACCACTTTTCAAATTCACAGTTTTACAGTTCTAGGTTATCTGAAGTGAATGTATAGACAACACTGAAACAAGAAGTTTACATTTTTAGATCTCGATGGAGGAGGAACCATAACCCTTATCAAACTTCTTTTCAATATTGCCATTAGTAACATGAAGCTGTCTCCTTAAGGAAAAGAAAATTACTTGCCTGTAATTCTACTTTTTTAAATCACCACCACCACCACCGGATCCTCACTGTTCGATCTCAAGCCTCCAACCTGAGATTGGCCAGAACTCCCACAAACAGAGTTTTGGAGGGCTTCACACACACACCCTCCCCACATCAGAAGAAACATTCCAACCCCGCAGCACGAAAGGTACAGCTTAACTGCCAATTCCCTTTTGAGAGCGAGAGCGAAAGAGAGCGAGAGCGAGAGCGAAAGAGAGCGAAAGGCTGGAACATGACCAGTACCAACATATCATTAACTCTGCAAGGATAAAGGGTGAGTTCATATTAAAAAACCCACATTCAGTAGACAATGTTATTTTTGTATATAAATATGCAGAAATACACAATCACCACAAAGCAGAGCACACCTCTTCATAGGCAGAACTCCTACACTCTGAAAGGAGATGCATGGGTGAGAATCATGTGAGATATGTTCAAAGATGAAGAAAGAATTTTCTCTTATTTAAAGATACAATCGTTATGGGATTCCCACTCTTGGTGAGTAAGGAGCTTAAGGATGTGATGTTTCAAAATAAAACCAAAGGCACTGCATCAGGCAATGATTAACATGTACCTTAGGCAAGATGCAAAGCAGCTCTTTTTTTCTTTAATAAAAAGGGAGGATGAGTCACCTCCTGCTAACCAAGAAGCATCAATGCAGAGGGATTTGAGGATGAGCGCTCAATAAGCAAGAATTATCCACAAATATATCCAGATAAAGATATCCTAAGAAACAAAACTCATAGGCATGGGAGAGTTTGGGCTCCGCTACTATGAAATATGTTCTGCAGACGTGAGAGATGGAAGCTGACTGCAAGCCATGAATGACACAGACATCTATGGACTACATCTGTGAGGTAATGGTCTTCCAAAAAGCCAGAATTCAAGCCATTTGTTCAGCTATACATACCATGCCCTCAGAACTACATTCTGTCAAAAAAAAAAAAAGTGTCAGAGGACAGCTCAGTCTGGACAAGGTCACAGGAGTTCTGAGCAGTCATCCAAAGCCACACACTGAGCCTGAGAAAGCTCATCTTAGATATTTATAAAGTCAAAAATGACAGTCTTGGCTAATATGGGGATATTGGAAAAGGAGAGGTAACTCAACTGTGCAGTGGCTGGAGTTCTTCAAGGTATGTGTCCCTATGGGTGCTCCACTTGAGGTGCACATGACCCCATGAACCTTTGACCGGAGATGTTCAGTAGCAGTGCCCATTTGGCCCATGTATGTTCTCCAAACATCCTGGTTGCCTGTACTGGGGATACAGAGAGCTGCACAGGCAAACTGCCCTCAGTTCCTTCTCTACCACAAAGTTCCATGAAAGGAAGCTCCAAAACAGAAGGAAAGGAGGGCTTGTAGCAGACCACCCTCAGGGAGGCATCTCAAACAACTTCAGTTATGCACAAGGTGAGTAACCTCTCCTTCATTGAGTAGTTTCCCTGGAACAAGTTCTCTACTTCAGATGACTCCCAAGCAGTGTCCTCACCCAGAGGAGGGAGCTTCAGAGCGAAGTCGAATAGTGAAGACAAAAATGCATTACCAGCTCCAACATCTGATCTATAGGCACGAACCAAAGCATATAGAGGGGTCCAGGTTGTGGCTTTGCTGATTTCAATAGCCAGAACAGGTTTCAGTAATGCCACAGAAATAGGTAGAGGCCCTGTACAATGGGCTAGCACCCTGGAAGGAGGATGGATTTGACAGACTCATAACATGAAATAATACCCCTAGAGATCCACCTTGAGAGTCTTTGGGAGGAGACTGTGGGTCCTTTGGATCTGTCTACAACTGAAACAGTCTGGGAGACTTTCTAAATGGTTTAGTTTCGTCCAAATAGAAGGCTAATGCCCTTCTGACATTCAAGGTATAGAAGACATCCCTGGTCTGATGTAGTTTTGGGGAAAAAACTGGGAGATAAGTGACCTGGTTAATCTGAAATTCAGAAGATACTTTAGGCATAAACTTAGGGTGGGGCCATAACAAAACTTTTTTTTGAAAAACACCAAAGGGATGATCTGCCATTAAAGATCCCAGTTCTCCGACCCTTCGAGCAGAAGTGAGGGCCATCAAAAAAAAAAAAAGTAGCCATTTTCATAGAGAGGGGAAGTAAAGAACATGTAGTTAATGGCTCAGAGATGTTTTGTAAAACAATTAAGAATGAAGTTCAAATCCCATATTGGGGTTTAATCTGAGGGGAGGAAAAAAAGACTGAGGAATCTTGATGTTGCCACTGAGGAGGCCCATAGGGCATGGGAGGAGGCATCCATCTGCAGCACCAATGGAATGGAGGTCAAAGTCATTTCCCAACCTCTAAACCCCCTTTCTCTCCCCCTCAGTGTAGGTGGCAAGAGAGTAAATGTCTTGTCAAGTAGAGAGGGGTCCCCTGGACAGAAATCTGGAAATCGGACTTTTCCTCACCATAATCCAGTGGCGGTGATAACTGCTCATCCTGAACGGTAGGTATCAAAGAGGTAGGAGATCTGGGCAAGAGATGTGGTGTTGGTGACCCAGAAGATCTCAGTATAGGCAATTGTATGGTACCAATAAATAGTGGAGACAGGCTTGTCTGAGACAAAAAGATCTTTTGAATAGCTAAATTCCTGTGGTACCAATGGAGTGTGAGCAGAAGTTGAATAGGATTCTGCAGAAACTGTCATCAGTACCAGGATAGGTGCTCATCTAGAATGTGCCAGTACTGAGCACATGGAACACTTCGAACAAATACATCTAGTAGACTCAGATGATATCAATGAAGTAGACTGGGACATTGGTATAAAGTCTCAGAGAAGGTATGCAGGAGTCTAATGGCACTGACTGCTTCAAAGTACAATGTCTCCTGGAATGGACATGACGACCTGATGTCAAGGGAGGTGTCACTACTGGGCAGGGCTTTTAGATGATGTCTTAGAGATGACCTCTCTGTACTGGAGCCAGTCGGCGCCTCAATGGTACTCCCTTTGGGAGAGGTCTCCAGAACATTAATTATAAACCAGTGATAGAGATTTTTTTTTTTTTTTTTAAGAAAAGACAAGGACTCTCAGGTAGGAAACCTAGTACTCCTTATCCTCTTGTTGGCACCCATAGTCTTGTTCCATGAGGCTCTTGTTGACCTGAACTCAGAGGTAGATGAAGCCATTAAGTGTGCTGGGAGACCAGTGTACAGGGGGGTTCTCTGAGCCTGGATCAGAGGCCAGTCTTAGGACTTGTTCCATCATAAGCAGTCTAAACTCTCTCACACTATTCTTAATGAGTTCTGCTTTTAAAAGACGTCCAGATCTTACACTTAGTCAGTATATGGATGTCTCCCAAACAGCGGAGGCACTGAGAATAGCCGTCACTGACACAGATTACCTCCTGGCAGGAGAGAGAGTGCTTAAAGCCTAGGGATCCTGGTGTACCCCAGAAGTGCTGATCTCCAAAATAACCCCTCAAGAGGGGAAAGAAGAGGGGAAAATAAAACAAACAGAACCCCCAAAATTAAATACTAACAACTAGATTAAATTTAAGAAAACTACTTAACAAAAGAACAAACCAAGCTAAATTACACCTAAAGTGTACCAGGCACACTTGATGCTCAGTCTCAAATGTAAGGGCAGTTAAAAAGGAACAGAGGGCATTTTGCCTATGCAGCTCTATATATCGTTGGTACGGGCATGAGGATGTCTGGAATGCACGTACAAGCCAAATGGGCACTGTTACTGAAAACCTCCAGTCAAAGGTGCCAAAGGGACAATACTCAAAGAAGATTCAAGCTTTGCCAAGCCCTTTGCTGCTACAGAGTGGTGGAAATGCTTACAGGAGCCTTCCCTATAAAGAAAAGGTCAGTAATTTCTTGTTTAGCTGATAGGAAGAATTCTGCTGTTCTACCTTCATTCAGCCCCTCAGGGCCTGCTGACACAAAGCATGAACATTTTGGACAAGGATTCTGACGTTTACAATTGTCGTATAATTTTCTGTGGTTGTAATCAGGCAATCCTTAGACAAGATCTCATAAAGCGACCATATGTGCACATACTGAAGTGGTGCTTTTGTGCACTGATGTTAGGTCCCAATACAGCCTAGCCAAATTCTTCAGCTTTGGGAGTCCTAGCCAGTCCTGCCCCAGAGCAAGGAGATCTAGAAGTGAGAATTCTGTGACGGTATTTAAAGAAAAAAACCTACTGCAAACACTTTAGCTGGCAATAGCATTTAAATCAGTATTCGTTCATTAACGAGATTACTTGCATGCTGCTAACTGAAGAGCTAAATCAAATTTAAAGCAAGGTGTCACGTTACACACAGAAATTATACTTTGAGAGCAGAACCATGCTTACTGGTGGGTGTTCGAGGGGTTCTTGGAACTTCCAACTCAGTTTGATGATGATTCCTTTCTACTACTGGTTCTTCTACCACATTTATGCTATTGTTCTGCATGATCTCTTGTAGCATATTAAATAATTCTTCCGCACGAGCACACTTAAAGGCAAAGATTCCTATAAACATACAACAAATTGTTTTAGATCCCTTTAAGTGAAAACAAGAACTGCTTCTAAAAACAGTTATGTAATTAATTTTTAAGTAACTAAACAGGAGTCCACTTAACGAATACCTGTTAAAGGAACTGAGCTATTATCTTTTTTGTGCACCAACCAAAACAAAAATATATAGTGAGGCCCTTTTAAATTAGTACCTGATAAATGAATAAGCTTCCAATGCACCAAAGGACAGACTGGAAAATAAAACAGACCCAATAAGAGAAAATCTGTTAAAATTTCTGGGTAAATGAGGAAAAACACTTCATGAAACAGCGAAGTTTTAAAATGAATAATCTAATAAGTAGACCTGTAAAAAGAATAGAACTTTGGTGCTGCAAGGTTATGTGTTTATCAGGTTTATACTGAGTTACCATAAAAAATAAAATACCTGCACAACAGGGAAGAAGGGTTTTGACACAGGGTAAAAGTCCACGTTCTTAAAGAAGGTTAAAATGAAGGGCTAGAAGACAGATTGTGTGAAATAAACAGCAACAAACCATTTTTTTCCTGCCTTAGGGATAGACACGAAATACAAAGTTGGCATCAATACTATGTATATTGTCCAAGTATTGTGCCACTTTGTCTTTGAACAGTAGAGGGAGCCCAACTTACCATCCCAAGCAAAGAGACAAGCAGTGAAGTCGCAGCTTTGGTTATTCTTTCCATTGAAAGCATTAATTTAAAGTTGACATATTCTTGTTAAAAGAAGAGTGTGTATGTGGTTTTGTTTTTTTAAGAAGACTGGATACATCTAAAAAGTATCTTTATTTTAAGATACCTATATCCTACTACATTTTGACAATGCAATCAATCATGACATTCACTTCTTGTTATCTACAAACTTTTGATTGATTTGAATACCATGGAACAAAGAGCAATCTAACATATCGACTATATTTTGGCGTTAATCACTTAAAAAATGCTCCAAAGGTAGAAGCTTACAAGATGTGCAGTACTCTTGGTCTAAACAATTTCTGTGAAACCTCTCCAAAAATTTGACATTTTGCTTGATATACTTCAGAAAATAACTGTGTACGCTTGAGAAATTCAAATTTGCCCTTCTATTAAAAAGGAAGAATAAAACACGTTCTGTTCCCAAATTGTTAGTACTTCGGAACATGAGGTGCAATTAAATTGCATATATAGAAAGAAAGAAAAACAAAAATCAAGACTTCTTACTGCAGCAATTTCTCAAATATTTTCATATTAAAAGCCATACTATGAAAAAGCAACTCCCTTCCCCCCACTCAAGTTAGCTAGGATGCCATGGGTTTTTTCATAACATGTACTTACTATACCCAGTTTACCGACACAGAAACAATGTTGCATGGTCAGTGAAGTTCTGAAGTGGGCTTCAAGTTTAGAAAGACAACAAATAATCTGGTTCTTGTCTACACATATAGCAGTGCAGCTGTACTGATGCAGCTGTGCTGCTATAGCACTTAAGTGAAGATGCTACCTTGCTGACTGGAGAACTTCTGTCAGCATCGGTACTCCAACTCCCTAAGAGGCTGCAGCTATGTTGACAGAAGACGACCTCCCATCGACATAGTGCTGTCTGCAGCAGGAGTTCAATCGGTATAACTACGTCGCTCAGGAGTATGGAGTTGTGGTGTTTTTTTTTTGTTTTGTTTTTTTACGAGCCTCATAATAAAAAAAATAGTGAGTAAACAATGTTAACGGCAGTTAAGAATGCAACTTAACCTAACAAAATGATAAAAATGGGTGACTAACTACTCTCACCTGCTTTAAATAGTGGTTGCTTTTTAAAAGGTTAAGTTAATCAACACTTCAAGCCAGATCTCCAGCCCCAGTCTGGCTGCACTGTGCTGCAGGAATCTGCAATGATCAGGCAGCCATAGATTACCCTTGACACAGAGGAATTCTTGAATGTCGGAGATGGGGTAGCCACCACCCAATATCTTCATGAAGGTGGTGCATCAGGGGTAGGGAAGCATAGAAAGGGTGTCATGGAGCACATGGTACTTCACCTGTTCCTTGGCCAGTGCAGTTGTCGCATAGGGACTGCTGCAGTGGGTGTAATTTAGTGTAGCTGTTTGGCCCATCAACTGGGAGCCATTTTGACTCCCCAGTCAGCTCACGATTAAGGGAACGGAAAGTAGGAGCCACCTATCCCTCATTCTTCTCAAATGTGCTGAAATTAAGTGCTTCATATTTAAAATGAAAACAGAATTTAGGAAACAGGATGATTTCACTGATGTTTTGGCTTTTATAAACAAACATTTGTGATTTTTTTTTTTTAGGGAGAAGGATAGAAAATGCAAGTATGTATTTAAATACTATGTTTAAAAATAAACAAGGCAGACAGACCTGATCCTGCAAGTGCTCAGGTTTATTATTACCCCCCCCCCATTTGCTGCCCTCATAACAGGTGTAGTGATGAATTTAGCTAAAATAATCTGTTAGTTTTCAGAAAGGCTTCTCTGAAATCTTCATTTTTACATTTCTCCTTCCCCAAAAGCAGAAACATCAGGAAAGTCAACACTTCGAGCCAGGAGAGTTGGATTCAACCCTCTACAAAACCCATTAAATCAGCTCTTAAACTGATTAGTGATGTCACTGCAAAGAAGTACAAAGTATTCCACGTCTTTGGTGATTTCAGAAACTAGAAGTCTCCCAGATCTTCTTTCATATAGTGCAGACAAACTGCTCCAGAGCAATCAGGCCCATCCTATTTAAAATGCTGGCCATTTAACTAGAACTGTTCCCCAAAGGGCTACTTATAAGATTTTTCTGTGATGCCTACATTCAAGGAGAAAAAGCCCACGCTTTCCACTCTTGCTCTCAGGAAGAAAAAACTGAGTGAATTGTATTTCATTTAAAGACTTGTGGAACAGGTTGCTAAAATACTTATATATACAAACATATAGATGCTACCTACCTTGTCCAGTTTGACATCTTCGACCACTTTCAAAAGAAAAGAGATTTGAATCATAGCCGTAGCGACGGAGACAGAGGTAGTGCCATTTTACGGAATCCCGTTTACGGGTGTATAAAATTAGTTCTGTATCTGTAAGTTCCATTACGCCAGAACCCAGTTCATTACCATCATCATCTACATTAATGACCTTTAAAATAAGAGTTTTATACCATTATATAAGCTTCTTGGACATTTCATTAACATAAAGCATCTGACCCATCAAATACAAATTTGAAAAGAGTTTATAGCTCCTGGTGAGATACAAAACATTACAGGTTTAACTATTTTTGAAAACAAAACATTTTTGTATAAGAGCAAGTCAGGAAGTGTTAATTCTCTAGATGAGAGTATTTGCCTCTTTTTTTTAAAAAAAGTGTATGTTTAAAGCAGTGTGTATCAAAGGGTGCAAATCATTAATGTGACTTGTTACCTCAACACTACAGAAGTTTGAAGGTAAGTCCAATAAATCTAAGAGTCTGTATTTTTTATATGTAATATGTGCATTAAAACAAACAGTCACCACATCCTCTTTATCTCTGATAGAACTTGGACAATCGCCACATTTATTCACACTGTAACAGCCCCTATTTCAGTGCCTTTTGTCCCAACCACTCCTTACTCAATAGAAAGACTGGTTATAATTAATTTTCTTCTTAAAAAGAGATAGTCAAATTGAAATCTAGTCAGTTTTAAAAAAGGAGAAATAGTTTCACCTGCCACTGAGGCTCCTGACATTTTCTGTGGTTTTGCAAAAATAGTCTCTTTTTTTCTCTCCCCGGTTTTTAAGTAAGACTCACACAAACAAGGGAGTTAACTGTATAGGGGGAAAAGAGAAACTGACCACCAAACAAAATGCTGTTGAAGCACAAATTGAAAAACAGAAATAAAGTCTCTGATCTTTCGGTTATTAGGTGTTATTTGTAACAAAACTATGTAAAAAAGTCCAGACATTAATGTGGTATTTAAGATAACAGCATCCCCTTAAGTTGTCTGCAAGAGTCATTGTTCATGATGGAAAGCACAGCCACTTGCCCTCATTCTTCTAGGATCTTGGTGAGACAGACAGGGACAGAAAATCAAATATCAATCTTGTGTAACTGGGCAAAATGAGGCCATTGCAGTCAATGGGGCTACTTGTGGTTAAGGTTAAGCACATGTATTTCCAGGTCTAAAACTCCTAGGAATTCTTTGCGTGTGACAACAAGGACTATTCTTCTTCAAATAAAAGACGTTTTCTGAAAAATGCTACAATAATACTGACCTTCTGTTTAAATGGAGATTCACCGCCTAAGACACATGGCTTTTCACCTTACAGAAGATCAGAGGTCTATGAATATCCATCACTACTGAAAATCAGACCTTTTAAAATATTCCTTTTACTGGACCTAATATATCCTTAGGGATAAAGAGGAATTCATAGCCTTACAAACTGATACGTCTCTGATGGCTTGATTTTCATAAACATTACTAACACTTTCTTCATTCCAATTCTTATATCTGAATTCTATTTTGCAAGGGAATGACAAAATAGATTGCAACACAAAAAAATCAACTGCTTACCTTAAACTTGTTTCGATGGTTGTCTGGGACAGTCTCTTTATCTGGACAGCTACAACAGCTACCCATGGCTTCTTTAGAAGACCATGTAATCTCTAGAGCCAAAAAAGGAAGTGGTAATTTACTTGGGGGAAGGGAACCCAAGAATACCCAGGGTAGACTGATTTAAATCAAAGACATTTACATCAACAATTTTAATCATGATTTAAATCAACAAACAGGAAACCTTGATTTAAGGTCATTGTTAGGAAAACAAAAAGAACAAATGCAAAAAAACCAAAGATGATTCTTACTGGTTGATGTAATCATTAAAAACGTGTTCATTTGCAACTACTAAATATAACCTTTACACTAAATTTGGTACTTGTTGCTAATCAGGAGTATACCTTATATCTGTTTGTATTTATTTAAGCAATTATATAGCTTAACATTTCAGATTACTAATTTTTACATTCTGTTATGCTAGAAAATAGTTAATGATGAATTTACTTACTAGATTAATATTTTACTCGTGATTTGAGTCAAGTTGTATTTGGACGGAAATTGAAATTCAATTAATAAAATAATTTTAAAATTCTGTTTTTAATTAAATAAAACTACCTTGAATATGATAGATATCTAAGGGAGAAAGTAAGTTTACCAAAACATATTTTGTATTTAAATTTGATTTATTAAACAAAATAAGTACCTGAGTTAGTGAATTGAAGTGATAGTTTCTGGTCATCATGTCTTTCAAGATTTTAAAACTAGTCAACTCACTCTCTCGTATCTCATTTTTATTCACAGATTGGAAGAGGAAAACAAGTTTTCCTGTTTTTTTGATTACCAACCAGTTTCTTAACTTTGAATGAACCTGTCACTGAACTAAAACTAGTGGAATAAACTGATTTGAAGAAAATATTTTCTCTTATCTGCAGAAGAGACTACTGCTATCAAGAGTTGGTTTCACATTTCAACACACTTTGGTTCTAGGTACTTAATCAGTGGCTTTCACCAAGTCAGTGTTCTATCTTTTAAACGTCAGCATCTAATATGTACTGCTTGATTTTTTTTTAATTAAATGATTTAATACATTTTAGTAAGTTTAGGCTAGATTGTCAATTTTAAATATATTTTTAAATATACCTATTAATTTTAAGTTTTAAAAGGAATTTAATTTAAATTTTCATACACCCCAATAACATCCACTAACTATATATACACAAAAAGAAAAGGAGTACTTGTGGCACCTTAGAGACTAACCAATTTATTTGAGCATAAGCTTTCGTGAGCTACAGCTCACTTCATTGAAAGCTTATGCTCAAATAAATTGGTTAGTCTCTAAGGTGCCACAAGTACTCCTTTTCTTTTTGCGAATACAGACTAACACAGCTGCTACTCTGAAACCTATAAATACACATCTCATTGACACAACAAAACCAAATGCACTAATAGTTCTCCTTGAGATGACAAATGTCTGAAGTATTTTGCAGTAATCACACAAGCTATTATAAAAATATTAAAATAATGATAACATTCCACTTTTTAAAATTTTATTTTCTTACAATTTGACTGGAAAAAAAACCTCTCTCAATACAAAGTTGTGAGAATCCTGCCATAAGTAAAACTTGCAGTAACCAACTCATGTGAGTTGTGAATTGAATTCTCATGACATTTGGAAACGTTTTGTGGTGAGACCCTCACCCCCCTCCAAACTCTTCACACTGGGCCAAAAGGCTCTAAAAGCCCAAGTTCTGGCTCAGGGAGAATTTCCCCAGCACAGGAACTGTGGAGACAGCCTATGGATCCTTACACAAAGGGGGGGGGGGGGGCGCAGGGGTCCTGTAGTCTATTGATCCTGCTCATTTATTTTGAGGAAGTACTCTTGAAAACAATTATGAAAGGTAGCTATAGTGCACCTAGATATTAAAGTTAATACAAATAAACACATTTAAAACAGAAGTTCTCGCTCTGTGGTCCACAGAGCGCTTCCAGATGGATGCAGAGCTGTTTCAGTTACATTGGGGAAGTGTTTGTCAGTCTTTAAACAGAGATACTGTAGCTACGTATGCCCAGTCTTAGGGCTTCCTTTAACCTTTTTGACAAACTGATAACAGAACTAAGCAGCAGTGATGCACTCACTCTTTCTTTCTTTGGTGTAAAAATTACATTGATCAAAGCTGTAAACGGCAGAACTGGGATGCCAGTGCGAGCGATTTTGAAGGACAACAAAATCAACCTGCAAAGTGACTAGCAGATATAGAGCAAAGGGAGTTGTAGATGAAGTGAAGAGATCTGGTACTTAAATTTCAACACTACCCTCCCAAGAAGAGGAAACAGATACAGAAAGGGAGAAGGGAAATATAATTCAATAGTCAGAGGAGTTTATGGTTTTACCTCCTTAACGTTTTAGGACACAAAGCACTTAAAGCTGTTTAAGAGACAATGTGGAATTGAGGTTAAAAGGCCCACAGTATGGAACTTTGAGAACTGATGGAACTTAACTAAATTCACTCACCTAGATTTGGCCATTAATATTCCTAGCCTCTGCTGCAGCATCAGGACTTCTGTCATACTTCAAAATGGCATGTTGTCTTCTCACATTAGCAACCACTTGAACTAAAAATATAAGTGAGGGGGGGGAAAGTTGAACAACTTGTCTTTATACATACTTTCCTTCAGCAAAAACTTGCTATTAATGTACATTTATACATAGTCAACAGTGTATTTTGGAGGCACTGTATAGGGCTAGACTGCTATAGTTTTGTATAAGAGGCAAATCTTTGCGCAATGGTGCTTATGTCATGGACCCCAGGGTCTCAGAATCACAATACATTTCCTGTTCCCATCTTGCTTGCAGAGAGAAGAAATCTGCTAATACTGGTGCACTGGAGCAGTTGTCCTCAACGAGGGTATGCACAGGTCTTCCAGGGGTTACGTCAATTCATCTAGATCAGTGTTTTTCAACCTGGGAGTCATGAGCCCTAGGGGGGTTACGGGAGAGGTTTTGAGGGGATTAAAAGTGCAGAACTGGCATTAGGGGGTGACAAGTATGGAAACTGCCTGGGGCCTCATGCCACATGGGGCCCCGCAAAGCTAAGCTACATGCTTCAGCCCCAGGCAGCAGGGTTTGGGATTCAGAGTCCAGAAAGGAGTACAATAGTCTGGAACGGTTGAGAATCATTGCAATGGGGGACTATGCCCACTCTCTGCCGATACCCCATCTACCTGAGAGAAGGGAAGTACCAGATACACAGACATGTAGGGTATAGCAGACACATTGGGGAGGCTGCACAGAGGAGCAATATGTCTCTTATTCCATATCCTACAGAACGCGTAGGATAGTATCAATGGGTATTCTTAGCATGTCAACCCTCTTTGCAACCCTCCACTGGCTTCTCCTTCTCTATCACAACATAAGCGGTTTGTCTTCACTTACAAGGCCCTTCATGAATTATCATCTCACTTACTACTGAAACGTTAGGAGTACTTGTGGCATCTTAGAGACTAACAAATTTATTTGAGCATAAGCTTTTGTGAGCTACAGCTCACCTAGTCGGATGCATTCAGTGGAAAATACAGTGAGATTTATATACATAGAGAACATGAAACAATGGGTGTTATCATACACACTGTAACCAGAATGATCACTTAAGGTGAGCTATTACCAGCAGGAGAGCGAGGGGGGGACCTTTTGTAGTGATAATCCAGGTGGGCCATTTCCAGCAGTTGACAAGAACGTCTGAGGAACAGTGGGGAGTGGGGGGGGGGAATAAACATGGGGAAATAGTTTTACTTTGTATAATGACCCATCCACTCCCGGTCTCTATTCAAGCCTAAATTAATTGTATCCAGTTTGCAAATTAATTCCAATTCAGCAGTCTCTCGTTGGAGTCTGTTTTTGAAGTCTGATCCCACTGAGGGTTACCAAAGGAAACTACAGCATTTGCTCAAGAAACTCCCTGAAAAAGCACAAGAACAAATCTGCACAGACACACCCCTGGAACCCCGACCTGGGGTATTCTATCTGCTACCCAAGATCCATAAACCTGGAAATCCTGGATGCCCCATCATCCCAGGCATTGGCACCCTGACAGCAGGATTGTCTGGCTATGTAGACTCCCTCCTCAGGCCCCATGCTACCAGCACTTCCAGCTATCTTCGAGACACCACTGACTTCCTGAGGAAACTACAATCCATCAGTGATCTTCCTGAAAACAGCATCCTGGCCACTATATATGTAGAAGCCCTCTACACCAACATTCCACACAAAGATGGACTACAAGCCATCAGTATCCCCGATAATGTCACGGCAAACCTGGTGGCTGAACTTTGTGACTTTGTCCTCACCCATAACTATTTCACATTTGGGGACAATGTATACCTTCAAATCAGCAGCACTGCTATGGGTACCTGCATGGCCCCACAGTGTGCCAACATTTTTATGGCTGACTTAGAACAACGCTTCCTCAGCTCTCGTCCCCTAATGCCCCTACTCTACTTGCGCTACATTGATGACATCTTCATCATCTGGACCCATGGAAAAGAAGCCCTTGAGGAATTCCACCATGATTTCAACAATTTCCATCCCACCATCAACCTCAGCTTGGACCAATCCACATAAGAGATCCACTTCCTGGACACTACGGTGCTAATAAGCGATGGTCCCATAAACACCACCCTATACCGGAAACCTACTGACCGCTATTCCTACCTACATGCCTCCAGCTTTCGTCCAGACCACACCACACGATCCATTATCTACAGCCAAGCTTTACAATACAACCGCATTTGCTCCAACCCCTCAGACAGAGACAAACACTTACAAGATCTCTATCAAGCGTTCTTACAACTGCAATACCCACCTGCTGAAATGAAGAAACAGATTGACAAAGCCAGAAGAGTACCCAGAAGTCACCTACTACAGGACAGGCCCAGCAAAGAAAATAACAGAACGCCACTAGCCATCACCTTCAGCCCCCAACTAAAACCTCTCCAACACACCATCAAGGATCTACAACCTATCCTGAACGACGACCCATCACTCTCACAGATCTTGGGAGACAGGCCAGTCCTTGCTTACAGACAGCCCCCCAACCTGAAGCAAATACTCACAAGCAACCACACACCACACAACAGAACCACTAACCCAGGAACCTATCCTTGCAACAAAGCCCGTTGCCAACTGTGTCCACATATCTACTCAGGGGACACCATCATAGGGCCTAATCACATCAGCCACAATATCAGAGGCTCGTTCACCTGCACATCTACCAATGTGATATACGCCACCATGTGCCAGCAATGCCCCTCTGCCATGTACATTGGTCAAACTAGACAGTTTCTACGTAAAAGAATAAATGGACACAAATCAGATGTCAAGAATTATAACATTCAAAAACCAGTTGGAGAACATTTCAATCTCTCTGGTCACTTGATTACAGACCTCAAAGTGCTATACTTCAACAAAAAAAACTTCAAAAACAGACTCCAACAAGAGACTGCTGAATTGGAATTAATTTGCAAACTGGATACAATTAACTTAGGCTTGAATAGAGACTGGGAGTGGATGGGTCATTACACAAATTAAAACAATTTCCCTATGTTTATCTCCCCCCCCCTCCCCCACTGCCACTCCCCACTGTTCCTCAGACGTTCTTGTCAACTGCTGGAAATGGCCCACCTGGATTATCACTACAAAAGGTCCCCCCCCCTCGCTCTCCTGCTGGTAATAGCTCACCGTTAAGTGATCACTCTGGTTACAGTGTGTATGATAACACCCATTGTTTCATGTTCTCTATGTATATAAATCTCCCCACTGTATTTTCCACTGAATGCATCCGATTAAGTGAGCTGTAGCTCACGAAAGCTTATGCTCAAATACATTTGTTAGTCTCTAAGGTGCCACAAGTACTCCTTTTCTTTTTGCGAATACAGACTAACACGGCTGCTACTCTGAATACTGAAAGGTTGACTCCCACCTTCAGTCGGGCCATGATGCCAACTTCCACTGCTCACCTGTTTTCAAACAAGCACCTTTGTGCTTTCTCCCATGTTGTCCTTCACTCTTGGGAGGTACCCCCTGGGAACATCTGTAAAGCTACCCCTTTAACTACCTTCAGCTACCTCCTTTGATGTGATGCCTACAAATACTTGACAATGATGAGGCTGGTGATAGCACTGTTTATCAAGCTGACCAATGCTCTGTCATTGTTCCCTTGTATTCATTTATATATCTTTAGACATCTGCTGTCTTATACTTAGATTGTAAACTCTTAGGGGCAGGGACTATCATTTTGTCCTGTATTTTTACAGTGCCTACCACAACAGGGTCCTGATCCATGGCAAGGCTCCTGGGTGACAAGGTAATACAAGTTAATAATTAGGGATAGTATGGATAACCCATCTTTAAATTATATAGATTAAAAAGTAAAGTAGCTACAGTGGACATTCAAAAGCAGACTATCATAACGCTGCCTATGTTTTTCATTAGGCTATAACAAAAACTTGTGATCACATTTAAGACACTACAAATCACATACAAAACTGCACAAGCTTTGCTGAACTTCAATCAAATTTGACTTGTGCATAGATGTAGGATGACCATTGGTCATATGCTGTACATTTAGGTGTGTGTAGACACACAAATACACGGAAAGGAATTTATAGAGTGCAAACACGGTTAACATGGCTATGTTGTTGCTGCAAAGACATGTGGTAGTCAATGTCAAAGCCTTGCAGCAAGTGAGGATGTATAAATTATTTCTATAATTGCACTAAATTTCCAGTCAAAGCGCTCTTTCAGGGACAACTGCCTAACACCCAACCTGAAGTTTGCCTACTCTAGCTTTTACTGTAACTTAGTGATTTGTAAACTCATGTCCTCCTCACAATCTTCTTTACTAGACTATATAAACTTCACTACCTTTGCCCTCCATGAGTCTCATCTTCCAGTCTTGATATAATTTCATCCTGCCCCTTGCATCCATGCATTATGATACAGTTTTAAATTACACAAATTTTTGCACAAGACCTCCACCTTATTCGATGCACAAGGGGGCAGAGTTAAAGTTGAATAGGCAACCTTAAATCTGGCAATTCCTAATTTTTGATTGCTTGACTTTGCAACCTGTTAATTTTGGGGAGAGGGGAGGAAGTAAGTTAAAAAAAAATAAAGTGATTAGTGTGGGAAGGGAAAGAAAAGGAGCCTTCCTTCTCTAGCCCTCACCCTTTGCAAGCTCTCCCATCATCTGGTTGGGAGTTGGTTAAGGAGAGTATGGCTCTTCAAATCCAATAGCTACAACATGGCTAGGTCCATTTGCTCTTAGCTTCCAGTTCTGACTGAGCAATGAGTAGTCCTGTGATCATACACACTTTGCCCAATAACTCAATTTTAAATTCTTGCATTTCAAAACATCTATAAAATATTATTTCAGTCAAAAGACATTGAAAGATACCTTTCCTTCTCTAGCACATTCTTTTACCTCAAGGAAGTCTAGCCTTTTTTTTTTTTTTTTTTTAACCATTCCCGCCGGTAGATTTTGTATTCAGTCATGAGAACGGCTGACCACAGCTAAAAGCTAAATATACTTACATCCATCATTTTCACCTAGAGCATTCTAAATGCAACAATTTGGCAGACCACGTCTACTTTTTAACCTTAAAATTAAAGGGCAAACATGCATGTATACACATGTATGTATACACACACACACAAAATCTAGCTTTCTAATTTATATTTTTCTTCAAGAAGGGGCTTAACCCTGAGTCCTGAAACTAGAACACAGAACTGCTGTGTTTTTATTTTAATGCTTACCCTAAATTCTAACATTGTAATGTTATGCTTACCCTAAATTCTAACATTACATATCATATGTATTTGATTTTAAAAAGGTAGAGAAGATAAAGGATAGTGAAATTAAAGTGGTTTTGAACATTAACTTATCTAGCACCAAAAAACAGAATAGCTAGAGTTATTCCATTGTTCCTGAGATGCATTAATTCATCTTTAGCTTAAAGCTGTGTGTGATGTGTGAGGTTTTTTGTTTGCTGGTTTTTAAACTTAGGATCTCCATTAGGGCCACAAATTTGTGACCAAAGAGTGAAGAGAATGAAGCTAACAAACTATTTTTTCCACTATGTACATTTCTTTAACAGTTAATTTGAGATACTGGATAAACAGAATGTTTTTGAGATCACTAATTTACATTACAGTACATGTTTTAATAATAGAACTAATGCTGGGATACCTGGGTACTAAAATCCAAGAAAATACAAATGTAACAGAACAAGGATCAAATCCTCAGTTTTAATTCTTCCCATTCCTAAATATTATTTCTCAAAATAAGTATCATATTAAAACAGTAAAATGAAAGTCATGGTCTGTCTAAACTCTAAACTAGTTAGCCAACAATGAATTTAATATAATACATTTGTACCAGAGTTGAAAGCAAATATTTAATGCGCAATACCAAAAAAAAAGCTTACAAGCACTCTCTGAATGTTACAATTAAGACTTTTCAGTTGCAGTAGTACTACCAAAAAGAAAAGGAGTACTTGTGGCACCTTAGAGACTAACCAATTTATTTGAGCATGAGCTTTCGTGAGATACAGCTCACTTCATCAGATTTATACCGTGGAAACTGCAGCAGACTTTATATACACACAGAGAATATGAAACAATATGAAACAGTACTACCATGGTCAAAGGCTTCAGAAATACCTAACTGGGTTTTCACAACTGCCTGCTGTCAAACCAAGAAAAAGGACTATAGTCAATTTGGAACTTTATGAAGACATTCTTAAAATAGCAGAAACATTGAAGGTTTCATCCTCAGTAAGTCCAATTTCTGTTTGTCCCCCACTTAAATGCCATAGTTTAATTCTAGGGCCAGCTCATTAAACAAAAAATTTGGAAATTAGTTTAATTTGAAGCTTCAGGATAAATCCTTGAGATTTTGAAGGAGGAAAGTTGAATAACTGGAAAAACATGTTATGTTTGTGATGTGGATTGAACCTGGGAAGAATTTCATGGCGTCCCCTCTGGGCAGTGAATTCAAGTCACGGCCTGCTGGACAGTTACTTCTACTTAAACTGAAATACAACAATCCCTCAAATAATTTTCAAACTCACTTTACAAAATTGCTCTTTTAGCTACAGAGTAATCTCTGCCATTTAATCACATTTTTATTAAGTGTCTGGTTTGCTCACTTTTCAGGTTAAATTAAGTATGAGACTGTAGCACCATCACAAAGCAGATGACTAAACATATTTTCTGCTCTCAGGTTCTTCTTGGTAAAATCATAACTTGATTTTTAAAACTGGAAATCATTTAAAAATCCTGGGAAACTATGTGGGGGAAAAAAAAAAAAACCACTTGTCAATTATTTAACAGAAGCATTCTGCTGAAAATACCAGTGGTAACACCAGCACCAAATTACAAAAGGGAAAAAACAAAAAAGTGACTGATTATTTTTTCTAAATTCTTGAAACAAGAAAAAAACAAAAAACAAGCTTTTGAGTCTGCAACCTGTTCAGACTTCAGATTTAGTGTACAGTATTTCAAGTCCCTTCACTGGAAAGGGAAAATTCTGTCTTACCTGTGAGTTTTCTTTTTAGAAACCTCCATGTCAGCTAGTCTTCGTAGTAGGGCAGTCCCCATCTCTATGGCAAGGGGAAGCATACTAAATCTCTTTCGGGAGCGTGGGCTTCGGCACACCTCAGGAAGAACTAATGATCATTCTGGAGATTTTTTTTTTCCAGCTTTGGAAGCTGTATAAAAGTTTGTAAGTGCTAGTCAACACAAACCATTTGCAGCAGAGCCTTTACAAGAAATTTAGGAGTTTCCTGGAAGAATACCCTCATCTGTTTCAAACTTCTTAAGAAAGAAGTGTGTGTGGTGGGGGGAAGGGAAGGAGAAATGGACATTAATCAATTCTCTGAGGGAGGGTCAGACTGCAACATGGAGGTTCCTCAAATGAAAATTCATGGATAAAACAGAATTTTCCCTTTCAGACCCCTCCATGTTGCAGTCTTCATAGTGGGAAGCAGTAAATCATCCCTAGGGAGGGAGGATTCCATTTTCTCCTGTAGAACTGAAAAGGAATTTACAGAACAGGGTACCCCAGTAATCCTTGGTTTCAGAGTAGCAGCTGTGTTAGTCTATCCACAAAAAGAAAAGGAGTACTTGTGGCACCTTATAGACAAACTTATTTGAGCACAAGCTTTTGTGAGCTACAGCTACCAAATGCTTCAGGATGTCAAGTCTAGTGTCTGAAAAAGCAGATGGAAAACCCTTTAGTAGCCTTACAGATTTCCTTTTAAGATTTCCATCCACAAAAAAAGTCACTGCTCTTTTCACAGAGTGCATAGAAACAAAAGGAGAAGAGCTTTGAATGTCTCTGCTATGAATATCTTTACCTGTAGGCTCTGTTCATGTCTAACTTATGCATTTCTACTTCCCTAGGATGTCTGGATTCAACCAGAAGGGCAACATAAAACTTCCTATTATATAAGAAAGATTGTAGTCACCTTGGGGATGGAGGGCTGGCTAATTCACAGAACTACCATGTTTGAGAGAAAGTATAAGTCAGGTTTCATCGAGAGCCTGCCAAAAACAAACACTGTTCGACAAGAAAGTGGTGAATAAGCAAGATACTTTCAGTGAGAAGGGAAAAGCACCTGCAAGACTGAAAGGTAGTTCTATTCGAACTTGTAGGACATAGATCAAGATCATGCCAAGAGCCTGCATATTGCCAGAGGACTGATAAGAGTGGCGGCTGTCAGGAATCTATTACATGGCAATAATGAGAAATTCTTATGCATTTCTTACAGTGCGATATACCAACAGAAACTGACTTGTCTTTCTAAAACAGTGGTCCCCAAACTGTGGGGCTCGCCCCCCTAGAAGGGCATGGAGGAACATTCAGGGATCACAGTGAGGCCTGGGGCCAGCCCCCATGGGGGGCAGGGAGGGAGTGCCACCCAGCCCCTCTTTATCCCCAGCTCTGCTCCAGTCCTGGTCTCCAACCACCACAGTTCCCCAATCCTGGCTCCGCTCCTGACCCCAGCCGGGGCTCCCCTTACCCTTGTCTGTGCCCTTCTCTCCTCCCCCCCCTCCCTCCCCGGGAGAAGTGGCCTCAGCTTGGGGGGGGGCAACAGGGGTCAGGGGGGCAACCATGAAAAGTTTGGGGACCACTGTTCTAAAACAAAAAAGTGTTGCCCTTGACATCCATGGTCAGGGTGTCTTGCAAAAAAAACCACTGTGTCCTTTGCATCATCTGACCTTCCCTGATATGTATCCCTTGTAACACCAATATATAATCATCATGTGATACATAGACATCATTTGTGAATTTCCTCCGAGATGCTAGGAGAATGGTTTTTTGCACTGCTGTTGTAGCCACACTGGTTCCAGGACATTAGAGAGACAAAGTAGGTGAGGTAGTATCTTTTATTGGGCTAACTTTTGTTGGTGAAAAAGAAACTTTTGAGCTACACAGAGTTCTTCTTCAGGTCATCTTCCCAGGTGTAACCAAGGCTGATGGAAGCCAGAGAGTGGCAGTGGTATAACAAGCAGGCTACTGGAATCAGAGCGCTGAACCAGAGTTCCTTAACACAGCTACTCAGTGCATGCTTGTATGCTGGCTGGAAACACCCTGTCAAGAGAGCTACAGCAGACATTAAACTGATAAGAACAGATATTAGTTTAGGAGATAATGTTTGTACTTCACGGTCCAAGAGACACAGACAAGGTTTTTCATCTCAGGGCCAAAAGCCCAAAAACATCAAGACGCTTGATCACAGCCTTTGATAAGCCAAGAGACTACCTATGCTTGATCTTAGCTCTGAGGAGCTGAGAAGCAGGAAGGCATTTTGAGGCACTAACAGGGCAGACAGTGACAACCCCTCACTGGGCTGGACTGCACCCCAGAATGTGACTTGAATTCTGTGTAGCTTGAAAGCTTGTGTCTTTCACCAACAGAAGTTGATTCAATAAAAGATATTACCTCACCCACCTTATCTCTCTAGGAGAATGTTTATCAACTTCTTAGAATGAGCACCTGTAATTCTTTCCTATCTGTTTCCCAGCTGACTGATTAGGCAGCACTGGATATTTGTTCAAGATGGGTCCCTGTTGCAGTATTGGGTGGGAAGGGCAGGGGTGGGATCTGAGACGATGTTCCAATGGGTCAGGTCTAAGAACCAAGCCGTGAGGGTTAATGAGGTGTAATCACTGTAGTCTGCTCCTTCACAATCTGTGTTACCATTTTGATCCTCAGTGGCTGCAGGGAGTTGGGGATAGGAAGAAAACAAAAAAAAAGAGACTTTTAGCCCACTTTCAAAGATATGGGGACCACAGCCTCCGCTTGTGAGTGTGCATCTCACATGGTACCTCTTGGCTTTCCAAATGGAGTTGGATGCAAACGGATTCACAAATAGGCTTTAAGTCTGACCCGTGAGGCACAGAAAGGCTAGCTGTTGTAAACTGCATTCCTTTGGTTCTAAGTTCATCTTCAGATGCCAACTTTCCTTCTTTGTGTAGAACCATGGTGGGAGGGAAGGAGAGCAAGTGAGCATACACGCATGTTTCTGCCAAGGGCACAAGCAAGAATATTTCTCCCAGCAGGGCTGAAGATCTTCAGCCTTTGCAGGCACATACAGACTGTTTCCAAAGAATCAAAAATGCTGGAAATGCAGGTGTATGCTTGATGGCTCACAGAACGAGACAGGTTATACTCTATATCTCGTCTCTGGGCTATATCCCTCTCCCAAGTCAATGAGGGGTCCAGCTATGTTCCCTTTACATGGGGTCTGGTATCTGTGCAGATGACAAGTTCGTCCAGACTCAACATCAGGCAGCCGTTAAATAATATTAAGAATGAGTTCATTGAGATACCAATACTGGATCTGGACCAAGAACTTTATATACTATTTTGCTGCAATTGCTGGCTGGAAGCAAAGCAAGAATTGTGCCAGGCATACGCACAAGACCAACTAGCCCAGGAGCTGAGTCAGATTTTTCCTATGAGAAATGTGCTAATGTTTGGCAAATAAGACACTATTTTCTTTTCTCTCCCTCCTGCCTCCCCCAAATAAAGAGATTGTCCCGGACAATAACTTAGATGCTGGAGTTTTAGGAGGGCTGTAATTGGCTCTTCAAACCTGTTTGCTCAAAGCCATGTTTCTGATGGCTTTTTAGCAATGGTTGCTGGGTCCAGTGTAATATGACAAGAAGGCTGTCCAGACAAGGGTAAACATGTATCCCTTTCACTTGAAGGAAGGGATGAATTGTGAATATCCATGTAGACGTTACAAGTCCAAAAAGGGAATACTTTGTTGTAGCAGAGACTAAAGTATCTCTGGGTGAGTCTCCCCAATCACATCTTCAGTAGATCTCTGGGAGCTTTATTTTCACATTCCAAAGTCTTGGAAAGAAAATGCTGCAATGATGGATTTTAGTATTTCTAACTGGAATATATGATCTCCTTCTGGACTTTCTGAGGAACCAGAGATCTAAAATTTGTACCACAAAGAATCTTTTACTTCTTCCAAAATATTCATCTCTCACAGAACTGGTTCTTATTGTTTCAATGTGTGGGAGATGGACTATGCACGCTTCATCTTCTGATGCTATAAAGGTTCTTGCTGATAGTGTGGATTTATTTTAATTTACTGTGAGTAAAGGATAAACTTCTCCCTAGGACAATAAGTGAGTTCTACTGAATATCCTTCCCTGATTATCTCAAGCTCCTATTCTCTGGAGGTGATTCACTTCTAGATCAGGGCCCACCCTGAAGCATCCCTGCTCAGGGGAGGGAGTTCTTCCCAAAACTGGGAAACCCAAAAAATAAGAAGCTTTGAAGGCTGGATGGTTTTCCAGAGAATCCCAGTCTTGGTCTTCCAAGTCCACAAGAGAGAACGGCCGCTTCCCAATTTGTAATATCCATGCTGGAATCTGGAGGAGGATTTGCTTCAAAGGAAATATCTGCTGAAATAAGGTAATTTGAAGTGTCTCTCACTGGCAAGGACTTAACCCCTTGTCTAAAGTCTCAGTGTCTGCTTTGCTTCTATGCTCCCAAAATGCTCACAACAAGGTATTTGGAAGGGTATCAGAGTTTAGCCTGTAATTCCAGTTTCTTCAAGTGCAGCCATAGCTGCCCCCGGGACACAACTTTGAAGCTTTGAATGTTCAGCAAGTCAAAGACATAAGGTGGATGACGTAATCTCTTTTATTGGACCAACTTCTGTTGGTGAGAGAGACAAAATTTCGAGCTTACACAGAGCTTCAGACCAATAAAAAGATATTACCTCACCTACTTTGTCTCTCTAATATCCTGGGACCAACATGGCTACAACATTACATACAGCAAGTCAGAATCAGGTGAAGCATCAGTCCTAAAAAAGCTAATAAAGAAATCTAGTTTAGAATAGATTGTTTTTCTTTTTCCCCTACATGCTCACAAGCTGCTAACAGTTAAGCATAGACCTCCACAATAAGACTACACCCAGACGCTCAGGCTGAGACTACTGTATCCAAGTTTAGTCTGAGTGATTTTATTCTCATCTGTGGGTTTAGCAAGATTACTCTCTTCAACTGGTATGACTATGCCCTTTAACAAAGTCACAACAGGCTTAACCTTAGGCAGACTAATGAAGACTTTAGGTAGGGAATTGCCACTCCATCTTAAAATCACACCCTCAAATAAGGGGATGAACAACACGGCTCTTCAACTTTGCAAGTTATTTTGTTTGTGTTTCATTTTCTAAAAATCCATAAGCACTTGTGAAGTTAGATCCTCTCCCTGTGCAATTTGTGCTTAACTATGGAAAGCTTAGTCTGAGCATCTTGCTCAAAAGCCTCAACTTTAGAGATTTCTCCTAGAGACCTAGATGGGACACTCATGAGACGTGTTAAGACTTTGCAATTTCCTTTTAAGATCTGATTGTGAGAAACATTCTTCACCAGACCTTGGATCAAACCTTCAAGAGAAGTGGGGAGGAGCCCTCTGAGGGGGAAAGTGCATTACCAGAGAGATTGAAAGGACAGTCTGCAGGCATATATCCCTCATTTCTCTACAAGGAAAAAAAGAGTAGCCACTTTATGACCTCCTGTGTGAATTCTGGAGGATAGAAGGGGAGATATAGTAGGCTCATCTCCCAAGGAGGGAATTCAAATCATTTTACCCCGTGCTCCTTGCTGCTGGGTCCAAGCTGAGCAAGAACCAACTGCACAGAATGAGGTGTGAGCTGGAGCCACTGGAGACAAGGGACCCGTTGGTATCAGGGAGGCAACAGGAAATGAGACAGCTGTGGCCTTGCAAGTAAAATAGCTTGTGTGAAAGGGGAGATGCTTTGTAGCCTTCTCAGCCATCTCACAATCCACACCTACTAACTAGCTTGAAACAGGAATTTCATCCTCCTGGTTGTCATGGGGTGAGACCATGTCTTACCCCAAGATTCAGGAGTCTCCAGTGAAAACTCTCAGCCTTCAGGACAAGCAGAAAAGAAAAGGGATCCCATATTTTGGGGAAGGGGAAAAACTTACCCCCAAGTTTGACAATGATTCTGGCCTGGTCTCCATGAAAGAAGCTTCCATGCAGTCTGCTCAACTGTCTTGACATGGACCTTGCCCACGTGCTGGCTGGGAGCTGAATTCCTGTGGTCTGCTGTCTGCCATTTCTGGAGAGGGTGAGAAGGCGAGGTGCTGTTCTCCAAACCCTCCTCAGAAAGCCAACCTAATTTTTTTTTTTTTAAGTTTAGTCTTTTTGAGGAAAAGCCTCAGAGCCATTGAAGAATTTGAGACACACTTGTTGATAATCTTTTAAGAATCCTGCAGAAGCTTCTGCAATAATCTCATGTGCACGCAGCTTGTAGGCAGACAGCTCTGGAGCTCAGCCTTAGAGCAAAGGCTCTAGTTGTCATGGAGATGGTGAACATCCCACTTTGAAAAATGCCATGGAGGGGCCTGAGAATGGACCATTTTTAATACTTAATATTTAACTCTATTATTGAGAACTCAAATTAGCATAGCTCTAAAAATGACAACCCTATTGCTGCTTGGACACTGCCTCTTGAAGAACTCTTTTAAAGAGCAGTATGTTGAAAAAAGGGCTTATTCTCTGCCAAACAATTCCTGCATAAAATATTCTTAAATGTAGGTATCTTATGCATGAAAACATTACATTATAGTCCTTGCCCCCTTTTTAGTCCCCTCCCCCATTCCTCTTCAAGAACCAACCTTACATGGGAAAAAAAAAAATGAGGGATGAAAGTGGATTCCTTATTTCAACTAGAAAGCAACAGAAGTACCAACTCAAGAATTCTATTCACACTACTTCCCTATTAAAAAAAAAGAAAAGGTGTGCGTGCGAGTGCATCTTATCCTAGACCTCAGACAATTAGAATACATACACCAGCTCAAATTCAGAATGTTGACACTAGCTTCCATAATCAACTCTTTGGAAGCAGAATTGGTTTTCTGCTCTTAACCTTCAGGAAGCTTATTTTCAAGTAGTGATTCACCCAGCCCCCAGAATACATCAGTGGTTCTCAATTAATTTACCATTGTGGGCCTCATCCAATACTACCTGTATGGCTCTGAGGAGGTCATATGGGCCACAGCTGTGTGCTGATTAGGCTGCAGGTTTGGAACCACTGGAATATCTCTTCAGTTCAACCACTATCACTACCGTCTGCCTACAACCTAAGAGTTTTCACAAGATATCTGATGGTAGTAGCAGCACATCCAAGATGACAAGAAATACACTTCTACCGTACTTGGATGATTGGCTTCAGAGGGTGAAATCCCCACTGTTGTCCCACCTTAACGAGCTTCTCATATACTTCTAAAATCAGTTTTCTAACAGTAAACTAGCTCTGATCTCAAGAATATGGAATGTCACATCACTAACAGCATTTACTGATTCAAATCACCACTAGCTGACTTCTTCCAATAACACAGTAATTAAATTTGAGAGCAAGAGGTTTTTTGTTTTGGCTTTGGATTATGTAATAGGTCGTGCCTAAAAAAAGATTTTTTTAAAATTATCTAGAGGTTAGTTACATTGTAATTGATTTTCCTTCAGTTTTGACATCTCTTGTTTTCATCCACAACTGTCTTAGACTTTTTAGTCATTAAGATTACTTGCTATTTGTTTAGTTACATCCCTTTTACTGAACCTTGTTTAACACCAAATTCTTTTGTGTTGCAAAAATACTTAAGTAGCATATAAGGAGTGTATTTTATAAGTCAACCTACATACTTAATGAAAAATACTTGAGTACTGGGTGCTCTCACAGAGCTAAGGAAAAAATGTGTTTTTAAAGGATTGAGTTAATGAGTTATGAAATCCGCATTTCAAACATTCCCCTTTTAAGGTACATTCAGTTTGCCACAACAGTTGCCATATTATACATGGAACAAATTTACAGTTGCACAATTTGCACAGACTACATCTTTCTTTATCCCAGGGTAGCCTTGTAGCAGCAACACATGATCGCATGACCATAAACTCAATTGCAATTCCCTGTCCATGGGGCTTCTCCAGAGCTTCCAGTTTGTTCAGTATGCAACAGCACACATTTATTTTCAGTATTTTACACCAGTCCTGCCTTCTTTACATTGCCCTAAGTTGACGGATGGACTATAAACTGACAATGTTGGTTTTTCAAACTTTTAATGCTATAGGCCCAAGCTATATTAGACGCAGAGGCCTCATTTTGACAGGTGTCTGCAGTCATACACCAATAGCCTTTCAGTGAACCATCTTTGCATCTCAGGTTGGTAAAACAAACATGCCTTTACTGAGGAGGGTTCCAGAGTATGGAATCTACTATACCCTGAAATTCATCCCAGTACTTATTTCACTTTTTCTTTTTTTAAATGCCTAAAATATTTTTATCTGCCTGCAAATAGTGTAAGTTATCATCTCCTCCCTTAGAAAAGAACAATCATAGTTGGCCCCACATCTGTTATATTTCTCTCATTCCTTTCCCTCCAGCAACTTTTTTTTAATTGCCTTATTTGCTTTTTATTTGTTTGACTATTATGATAGTGGTTAACATTGTCTTTACTTGGAACCCCAACTTTATGAAACCTAGATGGGACAGATTTATACCCAGAGTCCATGTGCTTTAAGGACCCTATTACCAAAAACAGCCCAATGAAAAAAAGTGCAAACTCTGTAGTGTCTGGAGAAAATACAGCCAGGCTTCTATGTAACTTAAAATAAATCTTGTAATTTTCCCGACTCCCACCAAAATCACTGTTCCACTGTGGCATTTATCAATATTCAGTGAAACGCAGGGTTTCCACTGAAATACTGACACCTCAAAGAAGGTCTGCAAAATGAGGGGCTGTATTGTGTGACTACATTATGTCAGATTCCTGCTATATAATGCAGCAGATAGGCTGCATGGGAATCCACTCAGTTCTCTGGGCAAGAAACTAGTGTTCTAAATGCGGACGTTTTTGGGTGGCCTATACAGAACACAGATGCATGTTCAGATAGAACTGGAAAGCCCTCCAGACACTAAGTTAGTGTCAGCAATTGGATAGACGGAAACAGATGAGAAACCTACCATATAGAAAAAAATGCTATTGAGTAAAACAAAGGGAGCAGCCTTTAAGAAGCACCTTATTCCCTCCAGAAGATAAGGTGACAATGCAATCAACCCTCTGAACTTAGTTGATGTCTATCTTACTTGTTGGCACTAGATTCTTTCTCTAGGCTTCAGCTGAATAATTTAGTAGTAGACACTGTGGTAGAATAAAATGTGAAAGAAAAGAAGGACCATTGGTTGCTCAGATGTGGCAAATCCTATTAAGCCTAGTATCCTATTTAGGCTTAAGTAGTTCTTACTTTGACCTTTGTCTTTTTTCTGGCTAGAGTGGCTTCCTAGAACAGAGGTGGGCAAACTATGGCCCGCGGGCCCGTCCTGCCCGGCCCTTGAGCTCCCAGCCAGGGAGGGTAGCCACCAGCCCCGCCGCTGCTGTCCCTCCTCCCCCGTAGCCTCAGCTCGTCGCGCTGCCAGCGCTCTGGCCCGCCACTCCTCTGGGCAGCGCGGCTGGCTCTGTCTGGGCGGCGATCTCCTACTGCTCTGAGCAGCATGTGAAGGTTGCGGGGGAGGGGGAAGTTGGATGGGGCAGAGGTTCTGGGGCAGTCAGAGGACAGGGGGCAGTTGGATAGGCATGGGAGTCCCCGGGGGCCTGTCAGGAGACCGGGGACAGGGGGGTGGATAGGGGTAGAGGCAGTCAGGAGACGGGAGGGGAGACGGGGGGGGGGGGGGAAGGGTGGCCAGGCTGTTTAGGGAGGCAAAGTCTTCCCTACCCAGTCCTCCATACAGTTTTGCAACCCCAATGTGGCCCTCAGGCCAAAAAGTTTGCCCACCTCTGTCCTAGAATGATGCCAAATTCTTTAGATTATTTTCTACAATTTGTGGTGTAGAAGTCTGAAAAAAACAACAACAGTATCGATTTAGAGTCCATTCACCACTTTAGGGCAATATAAAGGCGGCAGGGCTGGTGTAAAATGCTGAAAATAGGTAAGTGCCGTCACATACTGCACAAGCTCCGGAGAAGCCCTGTGTAAAGGGGACTGCAATTGAGTTCACGGTCATGAGAGCATGTGTTGCTGCTATGAGGTTATCTTGGGATAAGGCATCACATGCAACATCTCTTCTGTATCAAAATTTTGCTTCAAACCAGTAATTGCTGGCTGTGCAGGCAAGCCTCTTGGAGCTGGCCCACAGGGGTGAACTTCTTAAGAATTAATGAGGAAAAACCAGATTTGTGCTTATTAGCCCAGACTGGAAAATTCACTAGGAGTCTGGAAATAGAACAGAGAAAAAGTAACAGGTTTCAGAGGAGGAAACTTCTCCCATGGAAACAGAGTAGTTTAAAAAGACAGAAACCCTTGAAAGAAGATTCAGAAGGGTCATGATGTTCTTTCCCATACATCCCCACGTATGCAGCCTTTCTTCAAATTAACTGTTTCTTCAAGATGTCTTGCTGAGTCCTTGCCTTGCATTCTCCAGCACATGAAGATCTAACAGCAACTAGCTTCCCATTTTGACTACTTGAGAGACAGTAGGGGCATTTTAACAGTTAAGAAAGCTGAGTTGGGTCACTGAGCATAATCCTGCACTTTCATCTATCTGGCATCAGTCATAACAAAAAGAGAACAAGTACTTGAGGGGAAAAAAGCAGTGTTGCCAATATCAAACTAAAACAGACCAAAAACTACAGCGAAGGAGATGCAAGTGGGAAGTAACGGTACTGGAAAATTGTTTTGGTTGGAGCTGTGGCCTGAATATGAAAGGTGAATAAAATCTACAATCCTGAATGGTGGAGCTGAAGGTATTAAAAAAAGTGTACTTTATATATTTGTCTATGATAAGTGTTTAAGTATAAGAATTTTTTTATAATTAAATTAAATACATTCACAGACTAATTATTCAAATTATGTTGAATTTAGACTGCTTTTCTCTCTACCCCTTGCCCAAAACAAAACCATGACATTTTTATGATAAAACTACAATGAATCTGACTCCTAGAAAAACAAAATTATTGTAACCACACACAAGTGCCAGCACACAGAATTGTAGTTTCTACATACCGCCCACACAGCACTTTTTGAACATGTGATTAGGAGGGCTGATGCATGATCACACTAAATTCCTTCCCTCAGCTCACACATCAAGAACTTGCCCTCTCAGCTGCATTCTTCTTCAAACAGCCACTGTAACCTTAGCAACCCTCTGCTCCTAATATGGACAGCTGGTCCATTTAGAGTCAGCCCTAGTTGGCAACGAAAATGGTTGTTCCCTCAAATTCGGAAGAGCTCGTCCTCTTAATTCCCAAACTACTAATCACAGGGGTTGATTTAAAATTTTGAAACTTGATTAGCACTTTTGTTCAGTTCCAGAGATTTGTGCAGCATTTCAATCTGTTTGAGCTAAAAAAACCTGAGGAGTTATTTCCTATGTATTTTTCAAACATTGTTAATCAAAGTAAGTGTCATAGTACATAAAACACAGTTTGAGAAAATATTTGGGGGAGGGAAGGAAAGAGAACAGACTAAGCTGTAAGGAAAGATCTCTGAAGATCCTACTGTAAAAATAAACTGAAAATCTTGATGTGCCAGTATATTAAATTGTAAAGCTGCAAACACCCAAAGCATTTTTCTCAAAGCTGAAAATAATGATTTTAGTAACCTGCAAGAAGCTATCTACATTTTTGTTCCGTAACTATTCCTGACTAACGACCATTTACAAACACATACTTAACCCATGCAAGGGCAATCACTTGGAAGATGCCTTTGTGCTCTTGTATTCTTGTAAAAAAAAAAAAAAAAAAGAAAAAAAAAGGGGGGGGGGAGAGGGTCTCAAGGGGTTGGTATAGGAGTGTGTGGCGAACTGGCCATTGATGACAAAATTTAAGATTAATCTCAAAATACTTCAGGATTAATAAAAACCAAGATTTGTGCACAGCTGAACTTATCAAATATATGACATCTCTTTCATAAGATCTCTCTTATGATTCTTTTTTCCACTCAAAGCATAACATTTACTCCCTTAATTCTACCACAGGGAATATATACATCAAGTAAGGTAAATACATTCTGGCATATCTTCAGGTGGTAAAAGAGGTAACCATTCTTTTCATTTCAGAATTCCAAGGATTTGAGAGGAGAACTGGATATGAATTTTTATATTCAATAGCAATGCAGAAGTTCCTCTATGTTAAACACAATTTTCAATCTTCACCAGTCTATTTGTTTAAAATTTTACTTAAATACACAGAGTTTCTATTAAAGTCCTCAGATGACAGCACTCACTCATTTATTCCATCATACTTCAGTACAACATAGGCAATATACTACAGGACAATTTTCAAAGGCCACGGCTTCCCCAGTGGCACAGCACCTTGATTCTGGACTTTATTAATCTACTCTTCTGATTTACCTTGCATTCTATCAAGTTCAGCAGCAATTCAAACACCTTCAGCAGCAACAAACTTTCCATCATTCATCTGTCATCCACCTTGAAAACAGGCAAGAGTTCAAAACAAAATTTAAAAATAGAAATGACTTGGGTAAAATATGCAATAGTAAAAGACAAGGATTACATTAAAAAGGGTATACTTCGAACAGCTAGATAAGGATAAGATTAAATATAAAAGTAGAAAATGGCAAGACAAATACTAAGACGGGTCAAGACTTAAAAACTCATTAAAAAAGACTATATATAAAGTGTCTCACTGTAAAGCCCAGCCCCCAAATAATTTGTATGGCTCTTTTATGCACCTTCTATTTTTCAGATCCTTTTTAAAATGTAGACACCAGAACTGGACACAGGACCCTACAGCTACTCACATTTATCCACCCAGAGACCACATGTGGAGTCCCCATTTACTTCCTCAGTACAGGACTGGGGAAATAACTACTTGCAGATTGGAGTCCTGTGTTTGTAAAGCACCTAGCACAGTGAGACCCTGATCCTGAATGCAGTTTTTGGATGGTACCACAATACAAATCATAAAAATTAAATGGGATAAAAATAGAAATAATTAAAATAAATCCTATATATGAAGCAGGAAATCTAAATTAATCTTAATGACAAGTTTGTTGTGAGAACTGGGGGAACATGCACAACAAAATTTATAAAATATAATCAATTCATTCCTGTGATTTGATTACACCATTGTAGGCTGCTGGACTGGTCCATCCTCTATGTGAGCCAGGGGACATCAACTCCAAGAGGATTTTGAGCTGTTTAAGCCACACTATTGTCCCAGTAGTTAGACACAGAAGAGACCCAATTAGGTCATGTAGCCCATCCCTCCTTTGTAGCGTAGGATTGTTCTATGCATTCTGTTTTTCAGTCCTCTGTACGCCTAGTTTTAACAGTCTCAATGATCTTTCCACAACTTATTTTGGGAGACTTTTCCATAATCAAATACATCTTTCTGTTAGGAAGGTTTTTCCTAATATTCTGTCTAAATTTTCTTTTGCTTAATTTAGTCACACTATGCCCTGTTCCACTCCTTTGTGCCACTCTGAACAATTTACTCTTTTTTCTTGGTGTTCACATCTTCAAGATACTTATAGACCAATATGTCCAGGTCCACCCCATCTGATATAATTATTTAGCCAGTCCACACCCGTGTAAACTATTTTAATCTTAATTCATAGAACAATCCCTCCAGACCCCTAATCACTGTATTAGTCTCCTCTGAATTCTTGTCAGTTTAAACTATATCTTTCTGAAAGAAAAGGCCAGAAGAGAAACCTCAATGTTGGCTTTTGAGGTTTGTTTGACCAAGGAAGCACTATTAAAATTATTTTAGTTTTGGAAATTCTTGGTCCTCTTCAAATATAACATGATAATTTATATGTAAAGTGCAACATTTTCTCCTTGGAGCTCATGCATCAGGACACAGTGGCTGGTTTAGGTGAATACCTGAAAGAAATAAAGAACTATGTATATGCTGAAGTAATCTACCAGCTAATTCAAGCTACCTAGATATTTTTATGACCTCAATTTTTTTTCATTTCCCCCATCTGCAGTGAAAGAATCCTAAATATACCAAAACCATCCAGTTAAAGGTCAACCAACAGAGAATGCTGGTGAGGAAATTAAGACCTTCCTTACGCAGGAAAATTTTACCAGGGAAAACAAATGCAGTTAAATAGCTTGTATCCCTGTATGGACAGTATTATTCTGGTATCAGAATTTCTCTTTTCAGTTTAGCTTAAACCCTTTCCCAAGCAAACAACTAAACTGAAAAAAGCCACTCATACGCCAGAAGATGATTATCCACACAAAGGATGATACCAGTATAGGTATATCAGTTTAAATTCAAACCTTAGGTTATAAAGGGGAAAAAAAAAAAACATCTTCCTGGCATAGACGAGGGTTGACATATGCTGACTTCCTGGAAGTAAGTTTTAAGAAGGGATAAGGAGAAGAAGCTTTTGGCAGACTGTTCCAAGTATAGGGATAGCAGAAATGAACCCATAAAATCAAAGTAGTGGGAGAAAGAAAAGAAGGAAGCAGTGAGCAAAATACAGGGAGGAGGAAGTTATAGTGGAGGTTTACGTGAAGACAAGGAGCATGAATATTCTGCAGTAAGAGAGGCAGTGATAGGATTCAAGTAGTGAGCGCCATGGCTGGAGAAAGGGAAGTAGTATATTATACTTCAGAAGCCGCATTTTAGGTAAACTGTGAGGGAGGAGAGAAAGAAGTAGGGAGAATGGAGGAGGTTACACTTATCAGGGCAAAACAATGGAGCCTAAATTAATTATTTGCAGGGGTGGGGGGGGGGGAAGAAATGGCCTGCAAAGACTTAAAGAGTGAGTTAGCTCTCCAATACTTTTACGTCAGATGCCTCCCAAACTTGAGCCCACAGCCCAGGCAGATTCTCCAAGGCCACTTGAGTGCCAAATCTCATAATAAAAGTGGCATGAAAAGACTTATTTTTTATATTTTAATGGATGAATATTACTCATCCAAACATTTTTATAAAGATTCTTTAAACTTTGTTTTAATTTTTTGAGCAGAGTCTGCACAGTCTTTTAAAACCACAGTAGATCTTTGGTTTTTTAAATGTTAGTTCTACCCTCTTATTAGAAGATTCAGTAAATGCAGCAGAATTTACCAAAAATAAGGCAGTGTAATTTTGATATGTACTATAAAAAAACCCAAATATCTATGAATTCTTTCAGCATGTTACCCTTCTCTTTCCTTCCATCCATTGGTTCCCCCTCCGTCTGCCAATTGAGAGCCACTGCTGACTTTACCTCAGCACCCTGTACTTATTCTAGTTACAACTTGCAGAGTGGTCTTTCCTCTTGTGTACTTCAGTTTCAACTAGCTATATTACATGTATTTCTTTCTATAGTGTCTGTCAGGAGCCAAAAATTGTAAACAGACATTTCCAATTACTGTGAGAAGCCTCAGCTGTCCATGAAGCTTCCCACTGTAGCACTAAGACTTAGAAACTCATTTGCCTAAGTGCCTAATCTCAAGGTTCAAAGCCCCTTGTAACATTTGTAACCCACACAGTTTCCCAGGAAAAACCCAGTTAGGTCATAAGATCTTTAGGTTGAGGGGGACCATACCTGCAATACTATCCCTCCTTGTGAAAGCATGTGGAGGCACTCACAGTGTCAGACAGCAGTTCAGAATATTTTCTTTTTTATTGGGTTGGTATGATGCCACCTCAGAGCTTTCATAGCCAAAGGAGAGGGCGGAGGTGATGCCTGCCTGGTGTTAGCTGCCTGAGAAGGGCCTGTACAGCAGACTTTCAACGGAAAGTCTTCCCCACTTAGAAATGTTGAACCCTGGTCACCAGGAAAGACAGCCATGTTTAATTCCATTAGTGACACCACGTTGAATATGGATTGGCGCACACAAAGGAATCTTCTGGCCTAATAAAATGGTGTACAGTGGGACTAGAAAGATAAATGGTGGGCCTCCTACTGCCTACTTGTTTTTCCACACCTGGGTTACTGGCCCTCTCATTACTTCACGGCCAGCTGCTTACAGATTGGAAGGGAAGGCAGACGCTGGGGACAATATCCTGGACGTTAAAGTGTGGTGACCCACAGAGTCAGTTGGAAATGACAGCCCAGTAGTTAGCCTATGGAAATCCACAGAAGCGGCAGGTGATGACAGCCCAATATTTCCCCCCATCCCTCTATTACATTTTACTAGAGAAAATGAGGAGGGGTATATAAACTATTGTTTAGGACAGCTGCAGATGACCTGACCGTGGTTAAAACGGTACTCTGCTGGCCTTCCTCCCCAAAGGAAGAATTTTCCTATTTATATGTATGCACATATGCCACAGAAATAATCTGGTCTTTTCTTCATTTATATTCCATGTTACACTCCAGGAAGGTGAACAATGTAACCAGGTGCTGCGAATCATTCACCCAACTGCACTGTGAGAAAAGGGAAATTCAGCCCTGGCAACCAGCTGGGAATTAATCAGCCAAATTATTGAGCCAAATAGTCAGGAAACTGAAATAAAGTTTAGCGTTTTCCTTAGAAAAAGCGTTGAAGCAGAGAGATCTGCTTGTTTGTGCCTGTCACTGTGGAGGCAAATAAAGCTGTAGTGAACTACTGTGGTAGGACATTCAAATGCTGTCAATTCTGACAGATTTGGTTCTGTCCCTAAGTTGCAATACCCATTGTAACAGAGCTGCAGACCTTAGCATTAGTGTGCATCACCACAAGTTACTAAAGAAATAAAGGTTTTAGAGTGGTAGCCGTGTTAGTCTATCAGCAAAAACAACGAGGAGTCCCTGTCGCAACTTAGAGACTAACAAATTTATTTGGGCATAAGCTTTCGTGGTCTAGAACCCACTTCATCAGATTCATGCATGCATGAATCTGATGAAGTGGGTTCTAGCACACAAACGCTTATGCCCAAATAAATTTGTTAGTCTCTAAGGTGCCACAGGGACTCCTCGTTTTTTAAAGAAATAAAGCAATTCAGGGTTGAGGAAGGGGGTGTGTATACACACACACACACACACCCTTTCATTGGCTGGACAGTCCAACATTCCAAGAAGGTTGCTGCACAGTCCAATACATATTACTATAAGATGCAAAGGTTTCCAGTTCTTAGCTGGTAAAGGACCGGGGGCGGAGGAGGCAGGGGGGGGAAGAAGAGAGAAAAGAGTAGAGAAGAATACGTCAAAAACTGCAAATTAAGAGAAACTTTCATTTGTTGTTTATTCACTTGGACACATGCTATAATCTTGAACTGAAATAACCTTGCTATTCTAATTGACCCAGTTTTATTCTTGGCAAGATGGGATTTCCTTATTTGCTATTTTTAAGGGGGTGCATAATAATTAACTGCTCTGCAGGTGAAGAGAAAAAAACAGCTTGTTTTTCTAACAATATTTCATATGGATAAAAATTAAATTTGGTAGTGGGTGTTAACATTCTGCAAAATACTTCAAAAATAACGTAAGGTCTCAAAGCCCTCTAATTTCACTCTTCTGCCTTTATTATTAAAAATAAGGAATTAGGTTCTGTGTCTTATCCAATGTTTTATTTATTCTAAGCATTTGTTTATTAAGCAGTTTAAAACCATGTTTTATCCCCTGTAGAACTATTGTACAGAATGTATATGCCAAAATTAAAACAGATGTACACACATGAAAATTTGATCAAAGTTAGTAATGTAATGTAATTAACAAAATAATGTACAAATTAACAAATAGTAACTTTAGAGAGACATGGTGAGGGAGGTAATATCTTTTATTGGACCTAATTCTATTGATGAAAGACAAGCTTTTGAACTACACAGAGCTCTTCTTCAGGTCTGGGAAAGGTACTCAGGCCTGGTCTACATTCCAGAGTTCGGTTGACGTAAGTCAGCTTACTCAACCTAACTATGTAAGTGTTTACACTAGAATGGTGCTCCCGCCGATGTAAGTTGCCCACTACATCAATCTAATAACTCCATTTCTTTGAGAAGCGTAGTGCTTAGGTCCACGTAGTTAGGGCAACGCAGTGTCCATGTAGACCCTGTGCTACTTATATCGCTTGTTGGCTGGCAGCCTGGAGCCCCGCTGCCACCTCCCAGTGAGGAAGGGGAGAAAGCCCGAGCCCGGCTCCCTACCCTGGCAGCAGGGCTCAAAGCAGGAGCCCCACCCACAGCTGACAGCTTAAACTGTGAGCCTGATGAGGGGCAGGGCTCAGCTTCACAACAGGGAGCCCACTAGCAGTGAAACTGTCATTCTTGTCAGTTTCATAGCTGCTATTTAGCATTTGTTCTGGGACTCCTGCTGTCGGCCCATGGCAGCCAGCCAGAGAGGACATGCTAAAATAGTACAAAAATTAGTTTACAAGCACCAGCTAAATAATACAGCCAGCGTTCAAGTTTATGTTCTATTCACTTAATATAAGTAAGCAAAGAGACAACTCATTGCATTCAGTGTCAGCTGTAATATCCAAGATATTTTCATATGGTAGCTGTAGATAGAACGCATTCATTTAGAGGTTACAAAAGCACAGATGCTTACAGCACGGTCCACATCAGATAATCAGTTACTGCAGACACCAAAAAAGGCACTTCTGGCTACCAAAGCCACTTGGAATTCCAGGAACTAATAGGGATCCAGTAATACCCTGAAATTATGCTCTTCATTGACTAGGAACAGGCAAGATGCCTCAATCATGAAGGCAGTCACCATTCATACCTACTCACTACTTCTCTCAAACAACCAGCATCACCTCAGTCTTATTAGGACCGACTCCCAGCCAGCTTATTGAAACCCAAGCCCCAATTAAACCTAATTATCTTATACTAGCCAGGAGGGCTACGCAAATAATTCTTAAGTACCTGACCAAAACATTCTGCGAGCACACCTCAGAACAAATCTGTTCCTTCCTGGCTTATACTCATAACATCCAGGCCTAAAATAAAGAAACAATACCATTATGTTCATTTTAAGGAGTACCATAAACAAATTGCCCCCCACTGGACAACATCACAACAGTATTATTCCAACCCTCCATACATAACAAAGATGTATGGAAGATGCCATCACACCATCTTGTACTACAATGAAAGATACATTCACAATGACACTAGATTCAGGTGGTGCAGAACCAGTAAGGAAACTCGGGGGGGAGGGGAGGGATATGAGACAACCTTTTCCACTGCAGTTCCTGATTCATGAAAAAAACATTTAAAAGCTGAAATTTAAGCCCATAAGAGAAGAATTTTTGGACTAATTATTTACTTGTATACAGAGTAACTGTTCTCTGATTTGCATGGTTTCTAACAAACAAAACAGTAGTCTGAAAAAATCTGGATCATGGGACAGGCAACACTAAGAAAAACAGTGAAGTACAGTTTTCTAGTTAGAACAGCACTTATTTTCATATTCAATCCAAAGAACATCTAATTAGATGGCAATTGGCTAAAAACAGCTTATTTAAATATGATTATGACTCAAAAATAGCCTTTAAACATATTCAACTATGCAGCCAATTTAGGTTGCATAGAAGGATTGAAGAATCCTTTTATAGTCCCAAGCATAAAAGAAAATGATGCTCATTTTCCTCAGTCCAGCAGTTTGAAAGTTCAAAAGGTAAGAAAAGTTCTGCATGAACACACACAAGTTACTTAGAAAAATAAAAGCTTTAATTATAACTGGCATTTCTTAAGCCACTACTCAGAGCAACTCTATGGCTAAGAGGTGACATCATTCATGTGTCTGGTGGTGTGGAAGCCCAGAATCAAAATGTAGGCCAGATTACAACATTCCACAATACTGGTTTAATAATAAATTATTATTAATTGTGTTTATTACGGCACTCCCTAAGGGGCACCCAAGAATGGGGCACTATGGTGCTAGGCACTGTAGAAACACAATGCTAGAAGACAGTCCCTACCCCAAAGAGCTTAGCTGTTCCTTATCCTACCATCTGGAGTCTCTAGCTGGCTCCTCTCTACAAACCTCCCCCGCCCCTCCCAATCTCGATTGTGGGGTGGAGGGGAGGCACCACCTGGGTCCTAGAGCCACCATAGTATGTGGGGGTCTCTTCAATATAGTTCTGGGCCCAGAGGGTACTGGGAGAAGAGATGGACCCAGTTAACCAGAAGAAAAAAAAATCCTAAAATAAATTTAAATATCAAATCATCTGCATGGATTTATGCATAGAATCCTACCAAATTCACAGCCATGAAAAACGTGTCACAGATCATGAAATCTGGTCTTGTGCGTGTGCTTTTACACTTTACTATACAGATTTCACAGGTGAGACCAGCATTTCTCAAATTGGGGGTGCTGATCCAAAAGGGAATTGTGGGGGAGGTGGGTCACAAGGTTATTTTAGGGGTGTTGCAGTATTGCCACTCTGTCTTTGGTGCTGCCTTCAGATCTTGGCGACCGCAGAGCAGTGACTGTTGGACGCTGCCCAGCTCTGAAATCAGCGCCCCGCCAGCGGCAGCATAGCAGTAAGGGTGGCTATACCATACCACACGCTGCTGCCTTCAGAGCTGGGCAGCCGGAGAGTGGCGGCTACTGACTAAGGGCGCAGCTCTGCAGGCAGCAGCACAGAAGTAAGGATGGCAATACCATACCATGCCATCCTTACTTTATGCTGCTGCTGGCAGCAGCTCTGCCTTCAGAGTTGGGCTCCCAGCCAGCAGCTGCCCAGAAGTAAGGGTAGCAATAGTGCAACCCCCCTTACAATAAGCTTGCGACCCCTACCCTCCACAACTCCTTTTTGGGTCAGGACCCCTACAATTACAACACCATGAAATTTCAGATTTAAATAGCTGAAATCATGAAATTTACCCTTTTTAAATCCTATGACTGACGTTTACTGAAGTGTACCGTGAATTTGGTCGGGCCCTATTGACAGGATTGACAGTCAATACACAATATGCAGGATTGACATAGTCAATACACTAATTTGCCTCTTCAAATCCCCTTTTCTTTTGCATCAAATTGAAGCTTCACACATCATACTCCCAGTTCCAAAAGGTGCTAAAAATCATGAGTTTGGTTTAAAACAATAAAATTTGGGGTCTTTTTACTTACCATCTGTTTTTTGAGCCTTTACGGTCACATTTTCAAGTTTTTCCTCTGCAACCAGGAGAGCTAGATACTTTTCTTTTAAATGTATGTTGAGATTTTCATGTAATCAATTACATGATTCCAGGAGTTGGGGCTTTAAGAAAAATACCAAATATTGCAAGAGTTGGCAAAAGTACACTCCACCGTCGAGGCCCAAACCTTATTTGCTTCCACTGCGCATATGTCTCTTCCTATGAATGTATGATAAATGCTTTGCTATTTTTGGTTGCTGTCTTGATGAAAAGGGGAATAGAATTTATATTTTAAAACTTATTCTCAAACAAGTTTCACACTTCATTCATAATGATCCTTTCATCTTTTGAATTTTGAGCCACGGGAATGAACAAAGTGGGTGCAATTTTCTTTTATGACAGTCACTTTCTAGAAAATTTAGAGGTTTCCAATTAAACAAGCTTTTTTTGAATAATAAGTCGGTTACATATTAAGGGCATTATTAAAAGTTGCCCCAAGTTCCACACAAAATAGCTCCCACAGCTTCAGCAATGTGATCGTATGACTGAAGACAAAGGGTTTGGAGCAAAGCAGATGCCAGACTTTTGTTTTAATCGACTCAAGACCTAACACACTGGTTTAAAATATTTTTAGTAGTAAAAGTATTTTTTAAAAAAAACATAAGCCTGCATATATATATATACACACACACACACACACAAAGTAATAAGTGTTTGCACTGCAGTCTGCTCAAAGAAACAAGTTCAAATGTGCCTAACATTAACACACCCATTTAATACCAGCATAATTTAAAACTAGATGACATGGTCCAAAAATTATACTAGAATTCAGTTAGCTATACATTAATTCAAGAAAAGAAATATACAAAGATAAGATCCAAAAGAATGTTAAACATAAATCAAGTCAAATTTAGACAAAATTCAGACTTCAATTTAGAAGTTCAAGAGTAATTGTCTTCTATATATATACTATTCTAGGTGAGAAAGCATAGCAGCAGAATGCATATATTCTGAATTACTGTTAATGTATGTATTACTGTAGCACCTCGGAGCCCTAGTCCTGGACCAGGACCCCACTATGCTAGGCATTGTACAAACAGAACAAAGACTGCCCCTGCCTCAAGAGCTTACAATCAAAAGTGGACTCACTCATTGGCTTAGGGCTTGTCTACATCACCCATGTGAAAAAACACCCCCTGAGCAACATAAATTACACCAACAGAAGCGCAGGGTGGACAGTCGTTGGGAGAGCTTCTCCTGCCAACATAGCTACCATGGCTCATAGCGATGTGTTATTATGTCGACGGGAGAGCTCTCTCCCATTGGCTTACAGCGGCTACATGAGCCATCTTACAGCAGCACAGCTGCTCTGCTGTAAGCTCGCTAGTGCAGACAAGCCCTTAGCTTCTATCTTTATTACCATTTCTGAAATAAAGCTGTACAGTTAAAACTAAAATTGTTTCAATTAAAAGAAATTTCTTGTCATTATTTTAATATCCACACCTTTTCACACTCCAGAACATTTTTCAGTCCACCAGGAAAGCCAGTGATATTAAATATAACTAAGACCATGAGAAACCAGGAAGGGCTTTGCTCTTTTAACGCATTGTTTATTTTTGATGGGGAGATTCTGATCAAAGTAATCAAATTAGAAATGGAAAGTATCACCATGGATCTTATATCAGTTTACCGATCATGTGCTAACTGGAATAGGAAAATGTGTTTACTTATCTCAAAAATCCCTTTCTTCTAGTAGGCAGATCCACAGACACTACTTTAGGTAGCTCTCAAGGGAGACATCTGTAGGTTACTAGCGTGGTGCTAAGCCTCACTCATTGATGACTCAGTGCCACAATTGTGAAAGCTAGTATATCTTATGTTATGACAGATCAAACATTTAACAGAATTAACTGGTTTTGTTTGTAAATAGAAGGCTCTAATGAAGAGACAGGAAAACTAAACTCAAAATAGAGACAGTTAACTAGATTTCTCTCTCTGCTTTTGATAGAGGTACCCAGATCTAGTGGTCCATCTATCAGAACAAAGGACAATTTAGGTAACATGTTTTACCATTCATCAGCAAATATAGGTTCAGAGATCCTAAAATCAAATTTAAACAGCATTCAAAATACAGATAGTGATTTTAACTGGAATAATTAGCTGACTTTAGTAACTATGTACACTAATCTAACAGCAATTACTAGGGAGCCACTGCATGTAGCCTTTTCCAGCTGAACATTGTCAGGTGAGAAATGTACATTGGTTTTGTATTATTTTGTGAAGGAGGGCAATAACGATTTATAATGTCTTCACAGGAGATGTACAATATTATAGCCCATGTGAATGTCACCAGTATGAGCAAATGAGCCCTAAATAAGATGTTGGCAATAGATTTCTAGATTTAGAAATCTAGACAGTATTGCCAACCCCAAATGTTCAAATGTGTTAGAAATGGAGACAGAGCTGCTCCTTTGCTTACACCCCATGGCATCACGGTAGCACCTTTAAGAGTAAGCGTCATTTAAAAACACAAATAACTAAAAACCAAAACACTATGTTTTCTAAAAAGACAACTATGACAATCAGGGTACAGACACCAAGGGGAGATCAGAAGGTTTAAATCTCCAAAAGTAAGCAGCTAAACCAACTACTTTACTGTAAAAGTACATCAAGTAAACTCTTATGAAAGCTTGTAATGCACAGAACTTAACAGTCATTATGAGATATGTATACAGATGGTGTGAATGTATGTGTACCCCCCCACACACACACCTGTAATGGTAACTGTGATACAACTTCAGCATCACCTCAAAACAGCGCTGTGAAGCAATCAGACAGGGAAGGGCTACCTCTCCTACCCAATGAGACTAGCCGCAAGCACCTAGACATTGTCCAGAGCAGAAAAGAAGAGTGAGGAATCATCAAAGCAAACAGGAACAGCTTGAAACTGAAAAGAAAACCCCAGTCTATAGTGACTAAAGGGGAAAAAAATGTAAAGCCTTTTAAAATGGAAGGGGTTTGAACTAAAGAGTATCCAGAACTTGGGGGGACAGTCAAGGCAGAAGGTTGTCCATGAACAGTGGATCCCTCTTATAATTAGGATTATGCTATGAAACTACTTTAAGGCAATAGGTAATTCTTATTAGAAAAGTGATTTTATCTAATATGAAATTGTAAAGCCTGAGATTGCATCTTGAACATTGACTTTATGCATAAATGTATATGTTTATTTTTCCTCATTATTTCATCTCTGAATCTGTGGTTTTTGTATTAAATTAGGTTTTTGTTTAATTTTATCATAAGCAGGTCTCTGATGTGCAAACTGTGTGGAGTCCATATCCCAAAGTGAACCGATAACTGGGGACTGGTTTCACACCTCTGGGAGGTAACAAAATAGAGAGGAACAGTCCAATCTGGTAATTAAGAACTCAGGAAGAACGTATTTGGGGAAATTAATCGCGGAACACTTACCGGCTCAGGGTGGCGCAGAGGCTCGAGGCTTCCCCCTGCAGCAGGGCCAGCTGGTGCTTGTGGCTCCAGCCCTGGGGGGGGAGAGAGGGGGCACACAGAGACTCAGGGTTTTCTCCACCCTCAGCCCGTGGTGGGGAGAGCAGGCGCTCACAGCTCCAGCCCTGTGGAGGGAGTGGGGGTCTGCCATGGACCGAATGACATTAACCAATGGGCTAGATCCGGCCCGCTGGCTGTAAGCTCCCCATCTGTTTTAGCCAAACAAGCTAAAGTTCCCCACCCCTGTTTTAGCTCCATAAATGGGTAAATGATTAAATGCAATAGCCTGTGAGAACCAGGAGCTCAGACTATATTAGATAATAGCCCTTTCTGACCTTAAACACTCTGAATCTGACACACAGTCTACATTATTGAAACTTCAATTGTGCTTCATTATCGTGCTTCAAAATGTTTAAAGACCATAAGACAAAAATACTACTGAACTTCTACACGCAGGCTTTTTAAAGAATTCTGATGCATAAAAGTAAAGGCTATCTTTCAAATTTTACCTTGCAAGGTTGAATAGTCTGTGACTACACTGCAACATTAAATTACCTTATATGTTGTTGTGTTCAGTAAGATTTGGAATATCCCACTGTCAGACTTCTCAGACTGACTAAACATAAAAGTGGCCACTGGACGACCAAATTAAACTGTTAGCTTAGGGGAAGGCAATGTTGAAAGAGTACCAAATATATATTTTAGACAGATTTCATACATAAAGTCTTCACTAAGCAGCAAGGTTATAAAAGTTAAATATATACACTGCATGCCCAAGCCTTTATTTTCAAATTTGCCAATTACAGTGTGTTCAGACAGTAATAAATAAAAATCAAGACTCACTGTAATTACAAATAAGGGAACAGTTTCAAGAAGTGCATATTCCAACTAAGCTATAATATATGTAATAATTGATCCCTTAAACTTAACTATTGAGAACAGTAATCTCTTCAATTTCCTTCTCTTTCTTACCCTTGCCCTATCTATACATGTTTTTCCTCTGTTTTTCCTCAAAAGAGAAAACACACTGTTCCTTCTCCTAAGGGAATTTCCGATTCAGCTGAGTGATACCTGGCAGCAGCAACTGGCTCCCCTATAACAAATGGAGGTTTCAGCAAATCAATGGGGTGACGTGCATCAGACTGGTGACTATTTTCGTCGATGAGCTGTGCCAACAGTCAAAATTCCCTGAAAATCTAGCTCCCTAAGGAGCAGCGCTTTCCATCAATCTAGGTCTGTTTAACTGGGCTGGCCCATTTTATTGCACTCCTCTCCTCACAACAGGAGTAACCTGTTGCCTTTGACTACCCAGACAGTAAAAGTTTGTTGTATGCAACAGCTGCTGTTAAGCAGGCTGTAATTTCCACTGATGTTAGAAAGGGTTCCATTTATTAAGTTGATCACACTTCTGAAAGTTCACCTCACGTTGAAATAGCAGCACCGAGGAGATTTTATGTGCAATTCTACAGATAAACAGTTGACACAGATATTAAAATTCTATAGTATGCACATAAAAACACTGAAGACCACAATTCTAAAAGTGCCAAATGAATAGCTGATGCATTTAGGTAACTGGTACAACTACAGTCATTGAATTCACTTTAGTCTAGACTTTTGAAGATCTGTATCTATACTGTATTGTTTCAATAACTTTGAGTTGACAGTAGCTTCAATTTTTTCTCCCTTTAATTTAAATGGCTACAGTAGCAAAGCAGACAGAGAAAAAGCAATGGCAGAGGACCCTCTTTGTACAGTCAAAGGATGCAGAAGGAAGACAAGGTGTCAGCAACAGAAATGTGGTTAGAGACGGACTAGCGATATATGTGTGCGCCCCAACACCACTTGTAGGTTTTGAGTAAAATCAATAAGACAAAATACTGGCATTCCCTAACTTCTAAATCCTTGACTTTCAAACCTTCATAAATGTTCTTCTATCAAGGTTATTTGTGTGGCCGGGGGGGGGGGGGGGGGGGTAGGGGGGTGGCCTGAACAGTATAAAACTAGATTTACTAGGGAAAGACTCTTACTATATATTTGTTAAGCATGACACACTCAAGAAAATTCTATGTATATGTACAGTGTAATTAAAAACATGAGATTACCTTCCATTGATGATTGATGCCTACTAGTTTTGACTTCAGATTCATGACATACTGGCTTAAGTATGATAAAATAATGGTATGACTATCACTCAAAGTATACCTCTGTGGATACAAAGATAGGATAGCAGGAGTTAAAAAAAAGTGTTTAAACATATATTTTCAACTAATATGGTGAATGTTGCTATTGTCACACATTCCAGTCCAGAACAAACAAATCTGATTAATTACTGCCTGGTAAAGTGGACTGTGGGGGAGGGAGGAGATTATTTTAAAAAGAATAACTGGATTTATTTAAATCGGATTTTAAAAAATAAACCTATTTAAAATTATATTTGAAATTAACACAATTTATGTTAAGGCCTGAACTAACTATAGTCTATTAAGTTATATAAAAAAATATATTAAAGCAGTACATGTTCGCTGTCAAAATTTTAAAGAAAGTCTGGTAGAAAACTTTGACTAAGTAGCTGGTAACCAGAGCATGTTGACATATTAAACCACGTTACAACAGCAGACTCTTCTGCAGATGCAGAAGGAATATTTTCTTCCATTCTTTTAACTAGCTTGTTCAAAGTTAAGAAGCCAATGGGAGTTAATAAATAAATAAATAAATCAGGAACGCTTGTTTTCCCCTTCCAAGCTATGAGTAAAAAGTAGGTGTGAAAGGATGAGATCTAGTAGTTCTAAAAAAAGGACTAGTGACCAGAAACAATCAGTTCCATTCACCAACTACAGACAATACTTCCCTTGTTTAATAAATCAATTTAAATGCAAAACATGTTTTAATAAATTTTTAATGTATCCAGCACATTTAATGTTTTATTTAAAAATTCTGTTTTGTGCATTAATTGAATTTGAATTTCCATCCAGCGCTTGACACAAATCACGAATAAAAAATTAAAGAAATGCATCATTCACCACTTTCTAGCAATATAAAAATTAAGAATGTGCATGAATATATATTAAACTACAAAAGTCTATAGATATAATGTATCCTCCTGGTTCGTAAAAAGCAGCACCAAATTTAGAGTAAAAACTGTAATTAGTTGCAAATTAACATTTTTTAATGGTTACCAACCAATGAGAATCAACCTTTCCTTTGGAAAATAACTAAAAAAGTACTACTGCACAACATGATTAAAATAGTTTATTTAAATCAAGGTTTCCTGCTTGCTGATTTAAATTGTGATTACAATTGATGGTTTAAATAGCTTTGATTTAAAATCAATCCACCCAGTTGCAGGGGGAAAACTCATTAAAAAAATCAAGCCCCTCATCTAGAGAAAATAAAATCACTTGCTCCAATTGAGTAAGAAGAGAGAATTACTGTGCAACATTTAATTCACATAAACATAAAAATGTACGCCAAATAGGGAAATTTATCGGTTCTTATCTGAAAAGTTCCTTCCTTTGAATAATGAAGTCCACAAATCTGTTACAATAGGTCAGAGGTTCTCAAACTGGAGGTTGTGACTCCTCATGGTGTCACGAGGTTATTGCGTTGGGGGGCGGGGTCACAAGCTGTCAGCCTCCATCGCCAAACCCAGCTTCACCTCCAGCATTTATAATAGTGTTAAATATTTAAAAACGTGTTTTTAATTTATATGGCAGGTGAGGGTCACACTCAGAGGCTTGCTAAGTAAAAGGGGTCACCAATACAAAAGTTTGAGAACCGATGCAATAGGTACTTCCTGGAACAGCACCAGAACTGTCAGTCACTAGAAACAAAAGCGTTCCACCACTAAGGTTCATTACTGTTGTGAACTTCCACAATCAGATTAATTCAGTTCTCATTTCCTAATTTACAAATTGTGTAAGTATACTTAAGGTTTCAGAGTAGCAGCCGTATTGGTCTGTATTCACAAAAAGAAAAGGAGTACCTGTGGCACCTTAGAGACTAACCAATTTATTTGAGCAGAAGCTTTCGTGAGCTACAATGTAGCTCACGAAAGCTTCTGCTCAAATAAATTGGTTAGTCTCTAAGGTGCCACAGGTACTCCTTTTCTTTTTAAGTATACTTAAGTATACTTTTAGGAAAAAGCACAATAATTTCTCCTACTGTAGAGTGTGGAAAACTCTCTCAAAAGTTTGGATGTCAGTTTCCATCTCTATTCTGAATGCTCCGTTTGTCTCCAGGTGGCCCAGATCGGTGGACCTTAATACTTGAAGAAAATTTTCAGACAAGCAGAGATATATTCTCCTATTCATCATGCTGAAGTCAACAGATTTGTTACAATGGGATTCTCAAAGCAGCACATCTCCAGGATGGAAAGCAGGATCATCATTTAAAAAATGGAAATCTAAAGTGAAGTATATTATAATAATACATAACACAACTCTTATATAGTGCTTTTCACCCACAGATCTCAAAACACTTTACAAAGATGGTCAGTAGCATTATCCTCATTTTACAGATGGAGTAACTGAGGCACATAAGGTTTATACATCCCCTTACCTTCCACTTGGCATTAAGATGTGGAATGAGTTATGCCAAAAAATGGCATTGGTTAAAGACTGGATGACAGATGTATAGAATTAGGTGAACTTCTGTATTCATGGCCAGGTGGCCACCTGGAATTCTCAATAGGGGAGACATGACTATTCTTCTCTGAGATTCAGTGCTCCAAAGGACTGGACTTTGATGCTTAGCCAAAGGAAGAATATTTCTTGATTTACTCTGCAAACTAATGTTATGACAGTTGAAAGGACTACTGATTGGAATTAGAAGTACAATACTGGGTTTTAAGAAAACCCAGTTTCCAAGAAAGCTCCCAACTTTAAAAAAAAAATCCACCAAAAAACCCCACACCTCATGATTGGAGGTAGTGTCAATTGGGAGGTCTTCCGTAATGGACAGGAAATATGACACCTCCTGCAGGAACTCAATTAGAGCAGTGCTGTAAGGAGCAGAACCAGGTTCCAAGGCCGTTCTGTATGACCTTATGGGGCTGGAATAAGGATCATTGTCCAAATAAAGCATTTAAGGATGGGATTTGTACAAAACTTCCTTTTCTTGAACATGCTGATAATACGCTATGGAGATGTGACTTTTTCCCTGGATACTCATAACTACATTAAGACCCTCCTAGAGAAACTCAAGGCTATGTTTTACTTGTTTACTGGTGGAACCATGATCCCACGTGCCCTTGGATTGCTGCGGCTTGGCAGACTTTAGACACCATCTCTCTAGTTCTGTGCCTCTAGGCACACTCACTAGGTGCAGAACCTGTGAGTGACGCTCCTCTTGGCTGCAGAGATCCTATAGTCCAATTGCCTAGGCCCTGAAACTGGCACCAAACCTGACAAGCAGCTGCTGCATTCCAGTTCACTCTCCCCCATTCATGGAATGTGACAGTGAATGCACTTGGAGAAAATACAAGAGATATACAGAGGTATGAAAAAACAACAAAACCCTGTCTCGATTTCTTAACAATTCCAAGAGCCCTTTGGGATATGGTATTGCCTTTTCAGGGGAGCAGGATACTTCCTCTACTCCTACTCACCTTACCTGCTTCGGGTCCTGATCTGCTCACTTCTCTCTCTAAAGTGTCCAGTCAGAAGGCCCCCCTTTATAAAGTTGCAGTTTCTTTTGTCAGGTGACCTCTTTCAGTGACTCCCAATCCCTCATCAAGTGATCCATTGCTTGATTACCCAGCTTACCTGGAAGAACAGGTTACACTGAGCATTCACTATCTGTCCTGCTATGTCAAATTAGAGAGACATGATTGGTGAGTGAGTATCTTTTATTGGACCAACTTCTGCTGGTGAGAGAGACGAGCTTTTGAGTTACACAGAACTCTTCCTCAGGTCTATGGCAAAGTTTTCATTTGCTGATGGTCCTTTCCCACTGTCCCATTCAGGAGCAGACACAATGTGCCAATGCCCTCCCTTTATTACAATAAATATGATGCAAGAGATATAGTGAAAGACAGTCAGGAAATTCATTAGGCAGAAATAAAGAGTTCATAAAATCTAACTGGAATTCATGAATTCACACAGAGATTCCAAATGGTCACAGTAGGTTCATAAGGCTAGAGAGCCATAAATTCTATAGCCAGAAAAGCAAACAGTAGGACTGCTGCTCTCTCCTTACTATGCATGTATGGTCCTGAGGAGTAGTGGAAGAGGTGGTAAGACAGAGACATCACCCAGTTTTAGAACTGTTCATTCAATTCCTCACATCCAGTTCTGACATATGAAGAGACCACAGGGCACTTCACTGCTGTTTCCAGATGCAAAGAAGTCAATCATCAGCCTATCAAATTGATTTACATAAGCCTTGGTGTTCCATGTCTCTTTTGGGGGTAGCGTACACAGAGAAAGGAAACTTCTGTCCTGGGCAGAGCAGAGTTACTTTCTATGGAGTTGGGCCAATCGTGTTTTTCCTAGCTGATTTATGAAAACCGCACCAACCATTTTGACTGCCAAAACCAGACCAAGCCCATTATATCCATGGAAGGAAAAGTGCTTGCAAACCTCCAGTCATATAATCATAGAAATGTAGGACTGGAAGGGACCTCAATAGGTCATCTAATCCAGTCCCCTGCGCTGAGACAGTCCCAAATATTATCTAGATTAGATCATCCCTGACAGTGTTTGTCTAACCTGTTCTTAAAAGCCTTCAATGACAGATTCCACAACCTCCTTAGGTAATTTGCTCCAGGGCTTAACTACCCTTACAGATAGGAAGTTTCTCTTAATGCCTAATCTAAATCTCCCTTACTGCAATTTGCCCACTGCTTCTTGCCCTGTCCTCAGTGGATAAGGAAAACAATGTATCACCATCCTCTTTATAACAAGTCTTCAAGTACATAAAAGGTTATGTCCCCTTTCATTCATCTCTTCTCCAGTCAAAACAAGCCCATTTTTTTTTCAATCTTTCCTCATAGATTGTATCTGGTAGAACCTTAATAATTTTTGTTGTTCTCCTCTACGCTTTCTCCATTTTGTTCACATCTTTCCCAAAGTGTGGTGCTCGGAACTGCACACAGTACTTCAGCTGGAGGATGCCACACACACACACTCTCCCGTACCTATTCCTTGGACTGAACTGGGATTTGTTTGGGCCTCCACCATTGTACCCATCTTGCATCTGACATAAGGGTCACTCTGCCTGGTTCACTGATAGGTGGATCCCTTCAAAAAAATTTAATGGTCTATAGTCACAAGGTGAGTGAGCGGACACCATGCAATGCAAACTTGACCTCTGCTAACAAAGGGAAATCTTAAAAAACAGGAAAACATAATTACAGGCTATATGATCTTTCACACTTCAAGGTAGAACAACATCTAGTTTGCAAAGGCACCCAAAGTTTATCCAGAGGAACAAGTCATCATATTGGGGCGAGAGGAAGAGGAATACCAAAGACTCCAGAAACAAGTTTCTTTTGCTCTTGTTCATAATTTAGCTGAGCAGCTTGCATATTTTATACCCCTACCACAAAAAGGTTTTGTTCAAGTGAAGTTAATTTTGCAAACCATATATTCTATTTCAAAAATGTTAGCGCTAGCAAAAAAGTTAAATTCCCATAAATTCAGTGTTCAAAACATACACGAAACTCAAACGTTTGAAAGGTCTGGAAATTCACAGTTAAGGAAGCCAAACTATCTGAAATCTGGCCATTTTGAAGAATGTGTGGTGATGATGGTGGTTTGACAGCAAGGAGGAATGAGGAAGGGACCAAAATCAGGTTTGTAATGGAAATTCAGTGATATGCTATTCTTTTATCACACCCATTACTGTATAATCTGTGTACTGCAACAAGAGCAGTTGATATTACTCAATAAAAGCAACACCAGTACTATATTTTAAAGTTGAAAATATGTTATAAAGCCAATTCTAACCAAGCCAAAATATTGTGAATTTCCAGAAACAACCCAACAACTGCATTTTATAAGAGACAAAAGATGCAATACAGCTCATAGACTAAATATTGCAGAGGGCTACTGAGCAAACCATTATATTACCAGCTCTTTTTTCTACCTTAACTTCAGAGTAGTTTTCCTGCTATAATCTTCAATACTTCAAAAGAAATCCAAGTGACTCAGGATTAATATTTACATACTTTAGTCACACCCAAACAACTTGCTGGGGTTGTGGTTTTTTGGTCAGCATTGACATTTAGGGAAAGTCAGTATACCAAAAAATATTGAAACTTTTGTACGTTATACAAGCTTCAGTAATTATGAGTATGCACATATCAAAAGGTAAACTCTTCTATTCCTATGGTAATACAAATTAAATTTATAACAAAACTGTAGCTGAGGTTGTGGGGGGTCTGATACTCCAACCATATAGAAAAGATCAGGTAAGGACATACAAGGGTTGAATGAAAATAAATGTTAAAATGCTAAAACACTCATGTCAAAATCTTAAGTCAGGAAATTCTACATTAAGGCTCTCTTTCCTTTATCTCACTGATTTTTTAACAGTATTGCATGGATCTACTAAAAATTTGATTTTATATACTGTTTTTACTACAACCTAGAAAGAAGGCTAGAGCATTGAAATAGTTTGCTTTGGATGCGTGTCAGAAACCTTAAATGTTTTAAAACAGGTTTTGTAGTTTCTCTCTTAAGACAAAAAGAAAAGGAGTACTTGTGGCACCTTAGAGACTAACCAATTTATGTGGGGGGGTGGAGGGTGAGAAAACCTGGATTTGTGCTGGAAATGGCCCACCTGTTGATCACTTTAGATAAGCTATTACCAGCAGGACAGTGGGGTGGGAGGAGGTATTGTTTCATATTCTCTGTGTGTATATAAAGTCTGCTGCAGTTTCCACGGTAAACATCTGATGAAGTGAGCTGTAGCTCACGAAAGCTCATGCTCAAATAAATTGGTTAGTCTCTAAGGTGCCACAAGTACTCCTTTTCTTTTTGCGAATACAGACTAACACGGCTGTTCCTCTGAAACCTCTCTTAAGACAGTTACATGAAACAGAGTACCCACACACAAAAAAGCACCTTGGTCTATAATATAGGGATGTTATTAAGCAGACCCAAGGTGACATATCTTAACAATTCTAAAAGACCGGTTAAAGTATTTTGTGTTGATGAATCATCTATTGCTGATCAACTGCCAATAAGAATAAAATTAAGGCTTTATCTTTTCCCCCAGAGCAGTTACTTTTAAAAGTTACTATGAATGTTCAGTATCTCATTTTGTTTAAAAACAAAAAATAACTAGGACTGTTTAGAAAGATACCAAGAGGCATCTAATCAAATTTAAGAAAAACTGGGACTTTTTGTAGTTTAGACTTTTCAAATAGAGTTTGACCAAAATATATTAAGCTTACAGCAAAATAAAATAAAAATATCCAGTTTGTTAGACTTGCTTAATAAGATTTTTCTATGTTTGCACAAATCTGCAGTCACATAAACAAAGTTTCATTTCAAACAAATACTGGAAACTCCATTTATAAACTCCTGAAAAATAGGGCTTATGATAGAAATTTAAATTCTGATATCAGAAATGGCATTTATACATTTTTTAAAACTTAGCAAATCTAGACATATGTGATCACCATGGTACCCTTCAAACTGGCAAATCAAGACATATGTGAACAGCATGGTACCCTTCAAATTGTCACTGTCTATATTTTAACTTATATTTATGTTGCATTAGAAGCATCAAAAACTATATACCATGCAAAAATGACAGCACCAACACAAAATTCCAGATATCTAGGAATTAGAGTATAGCCCACTTAACTAGTAGGGAGATGTTTATCAGATAAAGCTAAATGCTCCAAACTTTTTTTTCTCTGAAGTAAGAGTGTGTTCTCACCTGAATAAACACGAAGCTCTGGTCAAACCTTTGCCCATCAAAATGAAACTACTGGCCTGATTTTTCAGATATGCTGTGCACTTCCAACATCGTTAAAAAGTCAATGGGAACTGTGGGTGCTCAGCAGCTTTGAAATTAAAGCCAAACCTTTAAAGGGCTGCCTTCAAAAATGTTGACTTGACTCAGTAAAAATTGCATTTATGTAAAACTTGGCATTAATGAACAGACCTTCCCTTTGGAAATTCTGTATTTGTTACGTCTGTCCAATTATGACCAACATGAAGGTGGTTACAAACATGGGGAAGATTTTCATCCCTCCGCTCTCCCTTCTCTCAAGCAAACAAAGTTCTCTGTATTATTCTTCACAGAGGAAATTAAGCCTTAGTAGTAAAACCACACATTTCAGATACTTCACAATAGCAAGCAAGCACATTTTTATAGAGGAAGAAGGTAACAATTTTTTCCCATTCAGTGGCTTGAAAAGAATTTTTCCCCTAATAGGACTGCACTTGGATGGAAGCAAATTTTACAAGCAGCAAAGAGTCCTGTGGCACCTTATAGACTAACAGACGTATTGGAGCATGAGCTTTCGTGGGTGAATACCCACTTCATTTGTTAGTCTAAAAGGTGCCACAGGACTCTTCGCTGCTTTTACAGATCCACACTAACAGAGCTACCCCTCTGAAGCTTTATAAGAATAGTTCTTGACATAAAGCTCTGTACTGAAACAGGACTATAAAGCTCTATAGTTCATAGCCACCACGAGCATTATATGCATACAGTTGACAACTTTTGGCCCTTTCATTCAGCATTCATAAGAATTTCTTATTTTAAACACCTGATGTACCATTGTATTGTACTTTATTTTCAGAGAAATTTATTTACATAGCACTTTTCATCCAAATAGATCCAAAAGATGCTTTACAAATTATATTGTGATTATTTTGCCCTCTACTGGAAGACAGCTACCTCCAAAATAGAGCACAGCAGCCGTTTAACAGTACAAGCAATATTAAAGAAGTTAAAAAAGTAGTTTAGAACAGCAACTATAAAAATATGGTGGCCAACTGCTGTTAGAGGAGAACCAGTAGAATTTTGTCCCATTTGCATATCAGTATACCAGCTTAGAAACTAGTCAGCTTAGCATTTATTGTCTACATCGAAAGGTAGCAAAACCAGTGCCTCAGAAAGGTTCTCATGTACCCTAGGAACTTTCACTCCTGCCTTCACTAGACATCCGAAATTGCAGCTTCCACAGTATACTTAAGAAATAGTTTACATTTATTCCTGATTTTGATAGCTACGAGGAAGTTCACATAAAACCTTCCTTCACAAAAAATATGATAGAAAAATATACAAAAACGTACACTTCCTTCCTTCCACCCCCAGTCAAAAAACCCTCAACACAGAAATATGGTACCAGATTAGTGAATCTAAAGTACAAAAAGGAAAATTCTACCTGCTTGATTACTTCATCTTAACAATTCTGAATTGAAGAATGGGCAACTCTCTTTTCATATGGTAAAGTATCTTTAAATTCACTTCAGGTATTTCCAGATCCCTTTAGGCACAACTCATAAGCCTACCATTGTGGAAAGGTAATATGGAGGAACTACAGAAATATTTTTGGGAGAAGATAGACAGCATTTTTATATCTGGGATCCTCAAATATCCCTGGTTTAAAGCCTAGATAATACAGTCACTGGAATGGATTTGTTGGTAAATCTCCTTATGGTGATGGATTACGATCAACTATACAAGCAGATACTGCCTTTGTTACTACTGATCATGAGATTTTTGGTCACATGCCTGGAGTCACTAGCAGCGACTGATGGAGTCACTTTGATTATGCTGAATAATAACTCCGCTCCCCAAAGCTTTTTCATTTACAGAGCTACAGGATTCTCAGCTGGTCACATTCAGCATGTATGCGAGGATGCTAGGAGAATTAGCGAGATAGTGTACTAAATCTGCTGTAGCTCATACTAAACCCCACCCTTATTTCTCAATCTCATCTGAACTTGAAGCAGTTGAGTTACTTACCTAATTTATGAGACCGAGGGATGGAGAAGTGCTAGCCAGCTGAGACTCAATGAAGACTGAGGTGATATTTAAGTTGCAGAAAACAAACAAGCAGCGCTTTATACAGACAGTACATTAGCATGCCCCCAGAGCTGCACTGGCTTCAAATTAATCTCCAGCGGGAATTTAAGGCATTAGTTATGACTTGTAAACCATAAGTGAGTGAGCCATAAGCCCAAATTTCAATGAGTTTTGGGTTCCTAACTCCCATATATGCTCTTTTGAAAATCCCTGCCCAAATGCTTGGGCCCAGACTACCTAAAGTGCCAAAGGCGGCATGCAAGCCGATTTTTACTCGGATGCTGCTGCCAGCCAGAGTCCCGGCCGCCGGCCCCACTCAGCCCGCTGCCTGCCTGGGCGAATGGAAACCCTGGCTGGCAGCAGGCTGAGCGGGGCTGGCAGCCAGGACCCCAGCTGGCAGGAGCCGGCAGTGGGAACCCCAGACCGGCAGCAGGCTGCCGGTCTGGAGTTCCAGCCACCGGCCTCTTGCCAGCCAGGGTCCTGGCCATCGGCCCCGCTCAGCCTGCTGCCAGCCTGGGTCCTGGCCACCAGCCCCATTCAGCCCACTGCCAGTCTGGGGTTCCGTCGGGGGCCCCTATAAATGTAAAATTTATTACTGGCACGCGAAACCTTAAATTAATGAAGACTTGGCACACCACTTCTCAAAGGTTGCCGATACCTGCTCCAGAAGCTGCGATCAGAGGCAACCAAGCTCACAGCCACTTCATTAAAAAAGTTAATTACAACTGAGAATGTGTTCTTGACTCGAACTCAATTCTCCTGTTGGTCCAAGAGACCCCAAGTCTGTTAACTTCCCAGGCATGATGCAAGACATATCTATTCTTCTAGGCTTTCCTAGGAAGTATACAATGAAAGATGTGGAGCGATTGTATGATGCCCTATTTCTAGAGGTCTGTTTCACTTTATTTGGGCACCATAAGGATATAGCTTACCTTATCTGAGCCGGACGGCCATGCATTGGTTTCCCCACCAGTCCTGGGCTCCCTGTGACTGCAGCCAAACCAAAAAGTTCCTTTCTGGAGTAAAGGAAAGACCAAAAACACAACAAAGCCTTTCACAAACAAGTACTTCGCTGTCAGTGGGCCACAGCTTCCTCCAAGTCCTTCCCCTAAACTACAGGGGTTTTCATACAACCTACATGTGGCATTACAGAGGAGCTTCTCTCTTTTATCTATGGCATTACAGAGGAGCTTCTCTCTTTTATCTATGGCCTTAGGACCCAAAACCGTGAAGTGATTGTTCACTCCAAACTGCTTTACTTTACTCTTCCCCAGGGCACTTCAAATACCTGCTCGTATCCTCTTAGACCTTCTCCCCAGGCTCTTCCTAGGTGTCTTAAGTGCAGAGACCTCTATGGCTCTCTCTACAGCTCTCTCTCAGCACGGAACCACACCAGTCTTGGCTCCAGACCCCTTGCTACAAGAGTACTAACAGTAAGAAGCAAGAGGCAGATATTTTCTAGCCCAGTCCAGGCCTTGCTGAGGCCAACAGTCACATGATCAGGGAGGAACCTAAGCACAAGTGAAAGCTGGGATGTGAACCATCTGAAAGGCTCACTAACCTTGCAACAGGTACATTACATATGGGTTCTTTGATCCATGATCATTGCTGCTTGTCATACAACCACACTATTATGTAGACCATATGTCCTTGTATAGGTATTGTTATTGAATTCTGACTATTTATCTTTGTTGGGTGTTTAATTTTCTACCAGAGTTAGAGCTCAGAATGATACTGTATTAAAATATATAAAAAGTACAAATAGTGAAATGGGCCTTTAGGATGTTAGAAGATGGAACTCCTTCAACAAAGGTTTCCTCACATATTCTGATATATTTGGCACAGGACAGTTGTTCTGCTCAATGGAGATGTCTTCAACTGATTTAGTAGTGTGTCATGATGGTTTTGGCAGTTTACTATTAAAACTTTCAGTATCCATAACTGGGTGGAGCAACTGAAGTGACTGATTTAAATCAGATTGGGGCTTCGTAAAACTATATTGAAAATTTTGCTATACCAACTTTAGATTAATAGGTATAATCAATTATATCTTGTTGAGGTTTTTTAAATGCCAATACTGACAGAAAGTCTCTTATTTGAATTTTACAAAACTGCTATAGGCCAAAAGCAAAACACACTATATTGAAAATTAAGGCCTTGATGCCACAAACACAAACTAGAACGTAACTTTACTCACATGTACAGTCCTGTGGATTCCAATGGGATTATTTAAGTATTTAAAGTACAATAATCAAATAAGTGCTTCCAGCATCAGAAAGTGAAGTATTTTTATTAAAAACTTCTGAGTGACAAAAATCTTTGTCACTTCAGATCAAAATTGCTCAAGTTACTTAGATCTGCTGTACAATGATTTATATATGCACAACCCAAAGTTAACAAAAACAGGAGCCTAAAGCAAGGCCCCTGAACTCATATTTAGGTACCCATTAGTGGGATTTTCAAAATCACTTAAGTGATTTAGGAGCACAAATTTAATTGACTTCAAACTGCAAACCCTGATGCAGGAGTGTAGCCTGATCAATGCATTTTGGCTTTCCTGAACTGTGATGGTTCAATATTTTGGAAGATGGGGGTTGAATTTCTGGACTCATCTTTTTCAGCATATACGAACATTTTAAGTTTGAAACTTTTTAGTAGAAAAAATATCTAAGTAAAATCTGAACATTAGAAAACTAAAGGAACAAGAACAGGATATCCATATTAATTTAAGACAATATAATGGGAAGAAAAGAACTAGCAAATTTAAACTAGAAAAATTTAAATAAAATTTTTGATTTTTTAAATCATGATTTGTATTCTCCCTGCTCCATACAAACAGAAAGCATACAAGCTGCTCATCACTACCTATTTGCTTCTTCCACACCAACAAATCAAGGTTCAGTTAATAGGAATTCTGAAAGGCACCGAGATACTGCAATTAAGAGTATTCTAAATGACTACCTTCAGTATTACAGTAGAACGACTGCTGAAACTCTGAAGAGCAATATCTTGGGAGTTTCAAACAGCCAACTTCCCAGAAGTTTTAAGCCATGTCCTCCTACCAGTGATAAAACTATAAATTGTAATCTATATGATAAAGTACCTAACTATCATTCTATAAGTAAGCATAGGACTAACAGAAGAGTCACTTTTCAAGTAGGAAACCTAAATCTGAGTCTATCCTAAAAAAAAACCTTAGCATGACAATCAGCAACTGGTTCCTATAGCACACCTGTAACACCAACTGGACAAGATCGTGGGCTGGTGTAAACTGTTGTCACTCCACTAAAGTAAATGGAGTTATGCCAGTCTACAATAGGCTAAGGATCTGGCTCCATTCATTCACATAAAATTCTCCAACAGCAGACAGGCAGTCATACCACTATTTTGATTTAGACTTTCTTCAAGCAAGACTAATCAGCAAATAATCCTCCACCATACTAACATCCACCAGCATTGAGCCAGTCTGGATGGGCACGAATAGTGTAAAATAACCCTCCCACCACCCTACCACACGTGCATTTACCCCAAATTGCTAACGTGGTCTGTGGTATAGTTTCAACCTTCTACTACACAGGGGATGAGTTAGGTAGAAGACATTTCCCTGTACAAACACTGGAATTCATTTATGCACTATTTAAGGAGTGGCTGATTTCTTCAACTGCATTAGATTTTGTTCTGCTTCAACCTATAGCCCATTTCAACCTTCCTATTTAGTGTACTACTGTCAGTTGGCCGATAGGCCCACCTGAATTTAGTCACTTGGATCATTTTGGTTTATGACTGGCTGTCAGTGCAACTAACAGAAGTGAATGTTCCATAGTGGCCATTAAATTACAGAAGTTTCCTTAGAATCATGGGAGGTTGACATCTTCCTCAATTCTACGCGACTCCCTAAAAGCCTTTCAAAATCTCTCTCAGATCACTGCTTCAGAGACCTGTGCCAGAAATTATGGCATAGGTACCCAAAAAACCAATGCAACTGCAATGGAGTAATTAAGTGAAAGTGCAGATTCAGGACAAAACTGCACCTAAAATGGCAGAGCTACCATGGTATATATAGTACCACATATCCCACTCATTCAATTCTCTATGGAAGATGCAGTCTAATATACACAACCAGGCAATTAAAACGGCAGCTCTCAGAGTTTCCTCTGAGCCAAACTGAGGTTCCAGGAAATAACTAGTGCTATAGCTGGAGATCTAATCAAGATGCTGCCTATCGTATCACTAAATGGATGGCATCTGAAAAACCTTTTCTGTTTACCCCTTTTCATAGAACAGCTGCTAACGTTTAAAGGGTGCTGGACAAAAGGTTAACTTCCAAAAACAGAAACTCATCTAGCGGAAGCATGAGTGGGATTCATCTTGTAGTAGCACCAAAAAGAAATTGAACATGAAGCTAGGAAATCTCAAAGTTCAGTTCTAACTTGGGCTCCTGCACTAAAAGCAGAGTCCCAAATGCCAGAACTGTAAACTGTTCTGCTGAAAACTCAGATTGAGACCATTTTATCATAGAAATGGAAGGCTGGAAGGGACCATGAGAAGTCATCAAGCCCATCTCCCTGCACTGAGGCAGGACCAAGTAAACAGAGACCATCCCTGACTGGTGTTTGTCCACCTTGTTCTAAAAAATTTCCAATGATAAAGATTTTCACAACCCCCCTTGGAAGCCTATTCCAGAATTTAACTACCTTTATAGTTAGAAAGTTTTTCCTAATACCTAACCTAACTCTCTCTTGCAGCAGATTAAGCCCATTACTTCCCGTCCTACCTTCAGTGGACATGGAGGTCAGTGAATTATAATCCTCATTATAACAGCCCTATTTGAAATGTGTTATCAACTTCCCCCCACACCAGCCTTCTTTTCTCAAGACTAAATATGCAGCTTTTCTCTTCATGCTGAAATTAAATGTGAAGGGGCAGCAGTGTGGTACCACTGTCTCCTGAGGCACTGGAAAATGGACTGAAATTGAACCAAAACTCCTGAGATTACCAGTCTCTGCTCCCTGTCAATCTAGATTGGGAAAAAGCAACCAATCAATCAATCCAGAATTAGAGTTTGCAAGAAGAGAGTTAATTTACATTTGTCAATAGGGTTAAGTTATGAGGCACTGGCAGCAGGCTTCCTTTGATGTAAAAGAATTTAAACACCATACTTTATTAACAGTCTTTGCTATAGTTTTATTTACAGCAACTATAGGTTTATGAGCAAAACAAGACATCTTCTCATTCCTTCCATTACTATAATCTTCCTAAATGCCACAATGTTAAACATGGTCACTTTATAATTTGAAGTTTCATACCTGACTAGCTACCTCAAGTAGAAAGAAAAGGAGTACTTGTGGCACCTTAGAGACTAACCAATTTATTTGAGCATAAGCTTTCGTGAGCTACAGCTCACTTCATCGGATGCATACTGTGGAAACTGCAGAAGACATTATATACACAGAGACCATGAAACAATACCTCCTCCCACCCCACTCTCCTGCTGGTAATAGCTCATTCAAAGTGACCACTCTCCCTACAATGTGCATGATAATCAAGGTGGGCCATTTCCAGCACAAATGCACCCCCCTCCCTCCGACACACACACACAAACTCACTCTCCTGCTGTGTGTGTGTTTGTGTGTGTGTGGGGGGGGGGAATTTGTGCTGGAAATGACCATAACCTTGATCATCATGCACATTGTAGGGAGAGTGGTCACTTTGGATAAGCTATTACCAGCAGGAGAGTGAGTTTGTGTGTGTGTGGGGGGGGGGGGGCCAGAGGGTGAGAAAACCTGGATTTGTGCTGGAAATGGCTCAACTTGATGATCACTTTAGATAAGCTATTACCAGCAGGAGAGTGGGGTGGGAGGAGGTATTGTTTCATGGTCTCTGTGTATATAATGTCTTCTGCAGTTTCCACAGTATGCATCCGATGAAGTGAGCTGTAGCTCACGAAAGCTTATGCTCAAATAAATTGGTTAGTCTCTAAGGTGCCACAAGTACTCCTTTTCTTTTTGCGAATACATACTAACACGGCTGTTACTCTGATACCTCAAGTAGAACATTCATGGAAGGTAGTCTGACTGAAAAATCCACTAATGCTTTGTTTGGTGCTGGAGTTGATTAATATCAAACGTTTGTAGTGGTAAGTAAAAAAAGTTCATTCTCAAAGCACTCCAACTGACAGCCCAAAATGTTTACTGTTAGTGGCAGAGACACAGAAATACTGCAACTTTTCACCATAAATTGCTAGTTTTTAGCGTTCCATCATTCTTTCAAAGTATTCTGCTGTGGTTCCATGATTAATCTTAAAAAGTCGAGAATACTGAAGGACTCTGCAGCTACATTTCTTTAATTGGTACAGTATGCCACACACTTCAGAAAGACATTTGGCACACAACAACTCTAAAGCCTAACTGTTTAAATAACCTCATAAATACAGTATCTCACTTATCCCTCCCCACTAGGAAGGCTTAATATCTCTCAATACATGAAAGGTTACATTCTTTTCAGTTCCTGGGTTACATCCAAACTTTGACATTTTGAATGACTAGCATTTGTATACTCTAGTAGTGGAAGAGCTGAATTTATTTAAGCCTGAATGCACCCATATGATGAAACAGAGAAAGCTAAAAATCTGTTTTACAGAAAAAAAGTATACAATCATTAACCTATCAGCATTATCAAGAAAACAGAAGATAATTTGTTATCTAAATTGTAGCAAATTGCCTCTTTTGACAAAACCATAATTTTAGATATAAATCTACATAAAGACAATTACCTTTCATAACTAGAATAAAGTATCTGTCTAAAAAAAGCCACAAGCTTTTACGTAGAATATTTGAGACTGCAAGTAAAAATCTGAACATCCATTCTAGATTTTATGGCATGAAGAACAGAGTACAGGTTTTGGAATAAAATGTTGACTGTTATTTTAAGAAAGGAACAATGCAACTGTATATGGTTGTCAAACATTGCGGCACCTAAAGATATAGCAAATGGAACAAAAATAACTTTCAGAATTTTCATAAAGCAGAAGACATTCCTACTGAACAATATAACTACTTGCTTTATACATACACTGTTGCATTCATTCAAATTTTAGTAACTTATGCCTAGGATTTAACATTTCAGAAAAGTATTACACTCAATCCTATTCTGACTTTAAATCAGTATAGAAGCCAGTTGATCTGTAGAGTTCCATTTCATCCATTCACCTTATATAATTAACAGAAAAGCACTTTATATTACAACATACAGAAGGCATAACAAGCTGGTTAATGTCACTCCATTTATTAGCATAAATGTGTCCTGTCCTTGTCAATCCCCATTTTTAATGCAACTCCTTTCCTTAATTGTATAATACTAAATATCTGCCAAGATCAGGTTATCTATGCCATACAGGTCTGGTACAGAGTTGGGCAATGCTTCAACCCATTCCAGAAGTGGGACCCACAAATACCCTAAACAACTACCTACCTAGAAGTAAACATCGCTACTTTAAAATTCCAGTTTAAGATTAAAATTAAACTATCTTATTTAATATCTGAAGTGTCTATAACTCAGCTCTCCTCATTAACTAATAAGGCTCATGTAGTATTTATCTGTCCCACAAACTCCAACTTCAGGGGGGCGGGGGAGAAATCAGGAACTGGGATATCAGAACTTCTTAAAAAAAAAAACCCCACAGTGAATGAAGAAAAACAGCAGTCAGTTATAACGGCAAGATCCCAGAACGCAGTAAAAGCTGGCATCCTCTCAGACCAACCATGCCTTATTAAATACTTTTTAAAAATTTAGAGCAGAGGTTAAAGAATAAATTACTTGTTTTAACTATAATCCATTGTACCAATATGAGTATCGTGTAGGGAGATGAGGACCATCCAGTTTACCATATTAACCCAGTTAGATTTTTTTGGTCATGTTTTGTGTATAAAAAGAAAATTTACACTCAAATGACCAATGTCTTATATAGTTTTGCAATTTATTATCTGGAAACTCCCAAACCAATGACTAGCCTAAATGCTGCACAATAAATGCTGAGATATTAAGTGCTATCCTAATTGATTAAAGGTTTTAAGCACCCAAAAGGCAAACACAGATCAGGATCTGTCCCTTTAAGTTAAGTTATAAAAAGGTAGATATGAGAGGTAAAGTTTGTCAGATGTTTAATGAATCTAGGTCCCAACCAATCTGAATGTCAACAAAATGAAAATTCCTGAAGAAAGAGGCAACAAGAGGACATCTTCAAAAGCTACTGCTGGAGTAACTTTTGTAGCATTTGTCTATCTTGTTTATACCCCTAACAGAGGGCCTTTAACAGATTTTAATTTGATTTAAAAGTAGGTCTTGTTTCTAACAGTTTGACCTCCTACTGTAGAAGGAACCAAACTGCTTTTAAAATGAGTTTAGAAACTGTAACTATGTTTCAACTGACAGCTTAACAATAAATTCATCTTTTCACCGTCAGTGCACCGCAAACATTCAGGCCTCAAACTCTTTACAGTAATTGGAATGGATTTAAAACTTTAAAAAAAATATTCTGATGTTTTTATTTACCTTTTACTTTTTGAGCCTTTAGTGTTCATGTTTAATCTTTTCTCCACAAATGTGAGGTCTAGGAACTTTAAAAAAAAAAAAAAAGAGAGAGAGAGAAAGAGAGTTAAACATAATCATTTAACTCCGAGAGCTCAGGACTTTAAGAAGAAACACCAAATATTATAAGACTTGTAATGAAATCATGAGAGTTGGCAACATTGTGACCAAAATACCTACTTGGCCTTCCCAATTTCAAAAAATGTGTTTCCCTCATTAATTCTGCAGTAAGACCATTTTAAGGACAACCTACTGATATTGATTTTGTTCAAGTTTTAGACAAATATTTAGGTCATTTTCACCTAGGTCAGCAGATCAGGGATGACAACCTACTGTATTACTTTTTTCACCAGACCATATACCCTGGGCTCAAAAGTGTTTCAGAGACCAACCAGATGCAAGAAATCACTGTTCGCAACCATTTACTTAGGGTTAGAAAAAGTCATCTTCCCCTCCCACAAAACCTTTATTGTATGGCATTGTCATAGTGTCACCAATGAGCTCCCCTAGCTTAAAAGCACTTTGAATCACTAGGAAAGGAAACCAGGTTTGGAAGACTCACCCAAACACTTTTTCAGGCAGGTTAGTTATGTGCATAAGACTGTAGGACGCACCTAATAGTAGAAATAATTTGCACTCACAAGACAGAGACCAGATGTGTGTCTATAATCGGAAGTGCATAGTTTGCCTGCATCCTTATCAGTTTAAGGAGGCAAGGTGGCAGCCCATTGCAGGTTTCAGGATTCGGTGCTTTATAAACACAGACTGACAAGCTAGGGTACCTGAACACCATGAGGTCTGGTCAATATAACTACCCCACTCAGGGGCATGAAAAATCCACACTCCTGAGCACAATAGCTATGTCGACCTACCCTTGGTTGAGAGATAGCTAGGACAACAACTTGGTCTTTTTGTTGTGCATAAGCATAGATATATTTTAATTATTATTAATATTTAACAGTCCTCCAACTAAGATCAGGGCTCCACTTTGATAGGTGCTGTGCAACACATTAAGTGATAGTCCCTTTTCTGAAGGTATAAAATGTGGCATGGAAGGAAAGGAAACAGACACATAGGGTGGTGAGTGAAATCAATGGCAGAGGAGTGGGGTTGGGTTTATGCACAAAAGGACAAGGGCAGAGAAGGAGGGAGGATAAGAATTAAACAGTGTTTTCATGGTAAGGAAAAAGGGCTCTAACTTGATGCAGTACACAAGGAGGACCTAGCAACTACAGAAGTGATTCTTAACATCTTTCTTCTGTGTGGACTGCAGTAATATGGATGTCAAGAAGGCTGGGGAAGAGGCACTTACAGTAGTCAAGGTGTGACGCTATATGGAATATGGGTGACCGCAATAAGTCTTACAAGAGGTGCTATGTAAGGTATCAGTGGAAAAGTTATGATTTGCTAAATAAGCTTATTTATATGTATCATCTTTGTATCACGAGTTTAAATGTGTGCTGTGGATCTGGGTGGCACACCAAAACAGACTGGCATCAGCACTATCCAGCCTGTTTAATGGCCCATCAAGGGCAATCACCTGTACAATGAACCCACTGAGAGAAGCTTCTTAGTGGGGGGGGACACACGACTCCAAGTGCATTTCCACTTGCTGAGAGCTTATGTTTGAGACAGATGATGTACAAGCCACATAGCAAAGAATATAAAAAGGCAGCTGCATCTTCTCCATTTTGTCTTCAAGCCTGCTTCTCACCTTGGAGTAACTTCCCTACAAACTGAAGCTTTGAACAAAGGACTGATGTGCAAAGTTTGGATGGTCTATGTTCCAAAGGGACTTTACACAACAGCAATCTCACCAATGCGGCTAAGAACCTGAAATATGGACTCTGAAGTCATATATATGTATCTGATTGTGTTGACCATTTAACAACTGTCTTCTTCCTTTTCTTTTTGTTTACAATAAAACCTTTAGTTTTAGATACTCAAGGATCGTCTGGCAGTGTGGTATTTTGGGTAAGATCCAGACTCATCTTGAACTGGTAGTGTGGCTGGCCCTTCGGGATCAGAAGAACATTTTGTAGTGTCTAGAGCTTTAAATAACTTCGCACTTTACTGGACCTATCTGCTGATTGGGAGCCGGCGACTGGAATGCAATAAAGGGGACTGTGCGATTTATTTTTTTCTAAGCTTCTTGATAACCAGTATGAGGGATCAGGAGCTCAGTTTGTGACTGACTGGCGACTAACTAGTTAGCCACCAGTTTGGGGAGAATCTGCTCTCCTTTTTGCAGCCTGCCCTGCCTTTGGCATTTTCAGTATGGGTTACCCTGACACCTAAGGTCACATAAGGGCCTGAACGAGACCTTTAGCTGCGAAGAGAAAAAGAAAGGACTCATCTTGGAAACATTCTGGAGAAACAGGCAGCTGTATTTGCACATCCATGTTTTTTGTCCAGGTCCAGGGAGAGGATGTAACCAAAGTCGACTCCCAGGTTACTGGCCTGAGTGAGAGGGAGGATGGTGGTATTTGTCAGAAGTAATTGAGAACGGTGAGGGAAATGAGCAGAGACAGGAAAGGAAGAGGACTCCAGTTTAGGCCACACTAGTCTTAAGATGACTGCAAGAAATCGAGAAGGAGAAACAAGACTGGATGGTGGCACACAAATCAGGAGTTGAAGCTGTCTGAGAAGATGCAGTCACCAAAAAAGCCTGAGTATTGCGTAAATGATTCATAGAAATGGTGCATAAAGGGGTGTGTAGAGGGGCAGTCATGTGTGTCTCACCCACTGATAGGGTGCCTGGACCTACACTTTAAAGAGTAGGAGTGCATTTTAACTGTTTTAAATAAATTTTGGACTGGCGTATTGCACTGGTTAATAGTTGTAGTTTTAAGAATGCTTGATAACTGTACAATATCCACCTGGGGAAGTGAGGAAACAGACTGACAGAGCAAGACAGGTACCCAGAAGTCACCTACTACAGGACAGGCCCAACAAGGAAAACAACAGAACACCACCGGCCATCACGTACAGTCCTCAGCTAAAACTTCTCCAGCGCATCATCAATCTACAACCTACCCTGGAAAACGATCCCTAACTCTCACAGACCTTGTGAGGCAAGCCAATCCTTGCTTACAGACAGCCCCCCAACCTGAAGCAAATACTCACAAGCAACCACACACCACAGAAACACTAACCCAAGAACCAATCCTTATAATAAACCCTGTTGCCTACTCTGTTCCCATATCTACTCTAGCGACACCATCCGAGGACCCAACCACATGAGCCACATCATCAGAGGCTCATTCACCTACACATCTACTAATGTGATATATGCCATCATGTGCCAGCAATGCCCCTTTGCCATGTACATTGGCCAAAATGGACAGTCTCTATGTAAAAGAATAAATGGACACAAATCAGATATCAGGAATAGTAATGTACAAAAGCCAGTAGGAGAACACTTTGATCTCCCTGGACATTAAACAGATTTAAAAGTACCCATCCTTCAACAACAAAAACTTCACAAACAGACTTTAAAGGGAAACTGCAGAACTACAATTCATTTGCAAATTTAACACCATTAATTTGGGCTTGAATAGGGACTGGGAGTGGTTGGTTCACTACAAAAGCAATTTTCCCTCTCTTGGTATTGACACCTCCTCCTCAGTTATTGGGAGTGGACCACATCCACCCTGATTGAATTGGCCTGTCAATACTGGTTCTCCACTTGTAAGGTAACTCCCTTCTCTTCATGTGTCAGTATATTTATGCCTGCATCTGTAATTTTCACTCAATACATCCGAAGAAGTGGGTTTTTTACCCACAAAAGCTTATACCCAAATAAATCTCTTAGTCTTTAAGGTGCCACCGACTCCTCGTTGTTTTTGTGGATCCAGACTAACACAGCTACCCCTCTGATAGTTGTACAGTTCTTATGACCGAGGAGGATTAGATTTGTTTTTCAGTTACCATTTTGCTGTAATTTAAAAGCAATATCATACTATAGTTTAAGGAAATAATTACATCTGCAAATCAATATTTGAAATATTTAATACAGTCCACCAGAGAAAAAACCTCAAAAGTGTGAAATACTCTGTAGTGTTAATGCTTGGCTGAAAAGCCCTAACATTTAAGTGACACTGAATAGAGCTAGAGGATTTATTTATTTAATTTTTTTAAAAAAAACATTTTTATAATATTTACATTTGCAGTTTTAAACACTTATTTAAAAGAAGAGAAGTCTTTTTTTATATGAAAGAACTGTCTCTAAAATATCAGAAGAATTTTAACATTCTTCTCTGAAGTAGTCCTATCCTAGTCCTCCGTGTTGCTTGGTATCTTAATTTGCCTTTGGTTTCAAAACTGTAGGCTTGCCAAGAACTATTCCTTTCAAAACCTCAGGAATTCCATTACTAGTTTTAAGCTAAATTAAAGGAAAATAGAAGCATTCAATGCGTGGCAAAACTATGTACAAAGTGTTTGTTGATAGTCATAAATAGACTGAAAAATTTAGACACGTCTGAAAGACAACTGCTGTACAGTCAGCTCTGTTTTGCTCTGCTCTGCAACTAAATAAAGAACTATTGCTGTCACTTCAAGTAAGCTCAGCGTACGATGCATTTGTACTGAACTGGAATATAGCAAACACTAGATCATTCATTCTTCACTTGAAACAGTTTATATATAAAACTGTAGTTTGCATTTCTGTGAAGTATAGTGGGAGATCCTCTAAAATTATTGCTTCAATGTCTCCACGCGGGGCAAAGGTGTCACTAGTTTCTAAAGACATAGCAAAAACAGCCAACTCTGCATCACACTCAAGATTTCCTCTAGAACTCTTGTTCTACCACACAAAAAATAAAATAAAGCCATTCCATACTAGGAATACTTGTAAAATTAAGGATATGTTGTCAACTAGATTAAGCATGAAGATGAAAGTACAATTGTCAGGTTCTTAACTAGTATTATATTGATTGACATCCATATTTTAACATTTAAGTACAATCATCCAAATGTTTAAGCAATTAATTATGATCATTATTAGTAATCGTATAGCGGTAATGCTGAAATGTCTCCACCCAGAATGGGATGACATTGTGATAGATGCTGTACAAACATGTTGGAAGGCATGGCCTTCCATGTTTACAGTGTTTACAGACCAACTTGCTTGAAAAATAATGTTAGCAGTTATAGGATCAATCAAGGATAAGCAATTTGGCAAATAAGTCTGTGGTGTGACGTAACAGTTTGTTGGGCCACACCATAGTAATCACCAGAATTATCAGCAAGGCAAAATGATTTAAATTACAGCTCTGAAGACAAGTTTAAAAACTTTGATTAACTGTTGCAAACGACAGAATTCCAGATTCCAGCATACCAGGATAGAGGGTCCATTTTCTCTTTGAAAGAGAGGCAGGAAATTGCAGCAACTTTTCACCATTGAGCCAGCACACAGTAATGGATCAGTGGTTTACACTAACCGTCATCTGCTATATGAATGACTGCAGCAGCATCTCAGCTCTGCCAGTACCAATACCACCATGAAGAAAAACCAACGGAGAGGAGTCAATGAAAAAAGGTCTTCTCTTAGAACTAAAAATGTAATGATCAAACCCCTCTTGAATTTGAGTAGTCATCCAAAAAACCTGCAGTATTACAAATATGCCAACTGCCGTATAGTACTTGGCTTTTATTATAGATATTTCAAAAAAATAGTAGTTCTGAAGCACACATTTTCCTGAACAAGAGTCACGAAGTCAAATATACACAGAAAGAAATCTGAATACCTGAAAGAAAGCCAAATGCCTATTGAACATAAGCTTAAAAAATGAAGCTTACATCCAACAAACTAATTCACTTACAGTAGTGTGAAAGAGAAGGTAGAAAAAAACCTAAAAATGTACTGGAGACCTTGATTCAGAAGTGTACTGTAATAGGACTGTTTCCACACAAACCAGGCATCCCTAACTTAAATGCACACTGCTATTTGGGTAAATGGAAAGGAAAATTAATGCAACTTCAGACTCTAACCAAAAATCTACTCCAAATTACAGGCAACACTAGTGTTGAAGCTACAATATTTTGCAATGCCACCACCACTTTGTAGTGACACAAATGCTCTCAAGGTTCTATAAAGATGGGTCCTACCTCTATTTTGCACATTGGGAATCAGGCAGAGAAATGTTTAAGGGACAGTCCAATGACACAAAGCAACTCAGTGACACATGGGAACAGAAACCAGGTCTTGACACCCAATTCTCTGGTCCAACCGTTGAACCATGCTCATGGATTTAGGTAAAAGCAAAACAAGTTGTCCAGGTAGCAGATGTCCTGGACAGAAAAGCAGCAGCTGGTCACAACAATGCGGGAGCACCACTCTGTCCTCACCAAGCAGTGTACAGAATATTGCCAAGGCCAACCACACCAAAATCATGAGCCAAGCCCCCAAACAAATCATGAGATTTAAAAAAAAAATTAATAAAATGTGGGGTTCTTTTTATTTACCCTTTGGTTTTTGAGTCATTAGCATTCATATTTTCAAACTCTTCTTCCCAACCATGACAACTAGAAACTTTTGTTTTGCAACTCAGCTAGAAGCAATGAAGATGGTAGTATGCCAGAGAATACATCACAGATCCAAGTATAAAGAGAATGAGTTTGTATACACTGATTACTACAGAAAAAGTCTATTAACAGAAAATTTAAAATCTATCCCCCTTAAACATTTTTACAGTGGAAGCTGCTGTATTTCAACTTCCACACAATCAGAATATTAATCTCTGTCTACACCAAGAAATTTGACCATCGTTTTTTATCACCTTAACTTTCACATACACAGAAAAACATTTCAATTATTTTGAAGATGTCAATGTGATCAATTTTACTGAGAGAGAGCGAGCACGCACACACACACACACCCTTTACCACATTGTATAGTCTTACCATTTCCTTGGTAGACGTTTTAATTCACTGCTGCATCTGCCATAAATGCTAAACTAAGTCATTGTTTCAGGAACCTATTTGCATTATGAATGATCACTGCCAAAATATTAAACCACACTAATGTAAATACATAGAAAATTATAACAAATGTAGCAACACACTGAAAAGTTCAACTTATACTGAAGCCTCTTATTAATTTAGGGGGTAGGGATGTTGTGATTCTTCATGCCCTTAAGAACATGCACATGTTCAACAGATTTGTCCCTTCTAACCTCACCACCAAGAGTTTCTCAGTTAAACTGATTATAGCTGGTGCGTCAAACATACTGCCCATGGGCTGGATATGGTCTGCCTGATGTATTTACATTTCCCACAGGACATGTTCAGACTGTAGAATTTCAGCTCTCTTTTTCTTCTTTAAATAAGTTCCTAACCCTAATGGTTAAAAAAAAGTTTGTAAATGTGAACTTAGCTAAACTGCTGCAATGCCAGGTGCCTGAGTCTGCAGACAGGTAGAAACAGTGACTGAGGAGCATGAACTCCCCTTCTTCCTATTAATCTCATGGAGGGGAGCTGGTGTCTCAGATCTAAAATCCAGCAACAACATTTCAGTGTTAACACCAACTATCTTCAGCTGATCATGTTCATGGATAGAATGGGGAAGGAGGTGTGAAAATTAAGCTTACAAGGAGGTGGGAACTGGGAGCTGCTTCAGGTAAGAAAATGCAGAGGGAAAAACAGAGTAAACACACAGGGAAGATGGAGAGAGAAAGAAAGGAGACTGGGAAAAAAAACAGCGGGCAGAAATAACAGTGGCTCTAAAAGGAGGACATATTTTTCCCACTGAACGTTGCTAAATATGACAATAAGGTACTAAATGAAGAATATATAAGTTTAGTTACTACACAAAGGCCATATCCTTCCCTTGATCTCACTGCAAAGCTCCTAGTGACATCAATGTCAGACTGCTCTGGATCAAGAGGAGTCTGAAGTCCTCTATTTATGCCCCAGACCATGAACAATAATTTAACTTGCAATTCAGTCCTCTGAGCCAAATGAGTTTGACACCCCAGAACTAAAGAGATGTAGTATTTTTCAGTATAAGGTTGCTAAAAAGTTTATCAAAACTTAACACAAATAGAGCTCTATTCATTATTTTAGTAAGTTAAAAAATAAACTTTTTTCAATTTAAAGTTTAAGTGTTGTTTTAAATTTTTGGAGACTTAAGAACAACTGCTGGTGTGCAAAACCCAGAAAATGAAATCTACAAATTGATCAACTTCACTGTTTTAGTTTCACTCTCCATGTTGAATAAAATGCAAAACAGCAGCAGCGTAAGTGTTGAGTTAACAATTATACCCCTAACTGAGAGATCCAAAGAGTCACAGCTCAAACTGACTGCAGTTTTTTAATGTGCCGAACATCCACACAAGGCCCTATGCACCATTTATGCCCACTTCAACTCCAAATTAAAGTTATATGGGATTTAAATGTTGCCTTAGGAAGTGCCCTGTTAACTGGCCCTTCTAATCAGGCATTAATTTCATCCACTATCTTTCTTATGAGCTGCATTCTTTAAACTATAAGGCCTGATCCATTGCTCACTGCAGTCAATGGGAATGAACTGATTTCAACAGGTTCTAAATAGGACACACAGTGAAATGGATGTAATTGCATTCATAATTAGTTTGGAACCACCAGAAAGTCTCTAAGAATACTGAATAAGAATAAAGAATCTATACAGCAAGATTAAATTATGTTACAAAAAGTAACTATTATTTTTAGAACATTAGATTTAGGAGGGTACAATTTCCATGTAGTTCACTGACTGAGCACTAACAGTACAGAACACAGAATAGACATGTATAAGCATATGAATTCAAGCAGACAAAATCCTGCAAATTTACATGCTTAATTTTACGAACCCGAATAGCCTGACTGACTTCAAAGGAACTACAGTGTAAAATTAAACACATATGTAAAAGTGTTTGCAGGACAGATTATACTAACACAAATGTTAATATACATTAAGTGTCAAATATTTTATTTTTCCTGACAAAAATGATTGGCAACAGACAGGATCAGCACTTATTTATTTTTGAGTTATTTTTAATGTTAAAAGATGGCAAAATGGCAAACATGAATCAGTGGTAGAGTACCTGTGAAGACAAAGAAATGAAGTAGTTGAACATAGTAAGTCAAAACAAGCTAGAACTATTTATAGACTACTTAATAAACAGACAGGGGGAATTTGCCACTATAAATATATTTCAGTTAGGTATGTCTTTTCATACATGTGTACATACAGGATTACTTTTTGGTACATCTTGAAAATCCTCTCCCCACCTACCTAAGTCAGATGACTCTGTTATTTGTCACTTATCAGTCTGAGTGCTGAATTACTTTTAGTCTCAAAGTAGTGCTTGCGGGCAGCTCTGCAGGGGGATGACCCTGGGAAGGATCAGGTTGCCCTCTAATGAGCTGATTAGCCTTGCTACTCTGAGCATACATAATTTCACCACATTTTCAGGTAAAATTAGATTAAACTTCTTTCCACCACACTCATTTCAAATCTGAAGCCTTGACGACATTACAAAGAGATGGTCCACAGAAAAACTGCAGTATAATCTTAAACAACAAAATTGACCAACTTGTGTTTAAAATAAACAAGCATGAAAGTAAGCAAAAATCATGGAAAGACGTTTAGCTACACATATATTTGCAGGAATGTTGTTTCAATAAGCATTTTCATTTTTTATTGACACAGAATCATATGAACTAAGGGGTTGTTAGGTAAGGCGCGACATCCAAATTAGAGTCAAATAAGGAAGGGAACTAAATTTATGAATATTAGCATTGGACTGGTAAATTTATTCCAATATAAACATTTCCTTTTAAACAAAAAAACCCAGCAAATACATTTATAAAGCACTGTATGTTTTCAGTGCAGTATTTAACCAAGGAAAATACACAACAGAGTCAACTTGCAGAATTCTTGCTGACTTCAGTAGGAATACAGGGCATTTACTGGATCTGAACCCACATGTCTTAGTACCAGAGCATCACAAATGCACCACAAAAACATGCAATAATGTATACAGTTCATCTCCCAAAAAGAAAAAAATGACAACATAGTTATCAGATCATAAAAATGGTATTTTAATGTAGAATGGCTACGAATATTTTAAAACTGTTTAAGATCAAAATAAGTTATTCAGAAAAACTATATGCACATTATGCTAGATGTCACTTACATATTAGTGTTCAGACAAAAGAATTAAGTAGTTTTAGAGAAGTATAGTTACAAAAGTGTCATTAGGAAATGAAATCATCAGAAAAAAATACTAATACAAAATATTGTGGTTACACTGGAGAAAATGACAAATACAAAACTCTTCCCAATATTAAGCCTGACTTCTATTATTTACATGCACCGCAATTGAAAGGTATATCATTCTATGACTAAGTGTCAAATAAAATTTTAAGTGATACCTGAATATGATCATTGCTTTCTATGAATTGCCAACGAAAGGAAGATTAAAATTAGCTAAAAAAATTCAAGATGTTAAAGCTCAGTATTGCAGACATAGCACTTACAAAGTTGCAAAACTGTCAGAGAACTGATTTAAACAAAAAGCTGGTCTAAACCTTAGCTATAGCAGACCTGGTGGTCCACTATAATTAACTAGGATGTGAGGCACCATTTGCACTGTTTAACTTTCTGAGGCCAATCCCCACCAAACTAATCCTAGCAGGAGATTACAAAAAGGGAATTTTCTTCTTGAAATATATTCTGTTAAGTATAACGTCTAATATATTTTCACCCACAGAGGATCATTTTTGGGTAAATTTTCAGAATCCTCTCCTCTCCCCTCCCCACCCACATATATCAGACACTTGTGTTATTTTGGCACTAACTCATCAATCTAGCCAAACTCAGAATTAGTTTTGAGAGTCAGGAATAGCACCTTTAAAGTTCCAGGACTACTGGGCATTAATACACCACAATCAGGGGCATGCAACAGCAAATATACTAGTCCTAAAACGCACATTATAGAAGCAGTTAAAGCTACAGAGGGAACCTTGACAGGACACACAGGATAAGGCTGACCCAGCAGGCAAATCAGCTGGTGAATGGTCAGCAAGCTCAGGGACCACAACGTACAGGAGCTGCCTCCAGTAAGCCCTCAGTCAAGACAGCTTTAAGGGCTCACCTTTGTTTTCACAGTCATTTCTCACCTCTCCCCCCACCCCCACACACTCTATCCCCACTGGCAACACACGCAACTGCAGGTTAGCCCCCCCGCAAACCAAACCCAACCCCTCACCTGAGCCCTACACGGCGATGGTCTCCAGCCCTACGCTCGCATCAGCGACTTGCCAACCCCACGCCCAGGCCCCCAAGCACGGCGGCAGGTCCCAGCAGCGCCCCCTCCCCCCACTGACAGAAACACGTCCCCAGCCCGGCCCCCCTCTCCCAGCGGCACGTCTCTCCCCAAGGGCAGCCCAGAACAGGGCCAATAGGGAGCAGCGGCTCCCGCAGCCCAGGACGCTCCCGCTGGCACGAGTCACCGCCAGGAAGAGCGGAGCAGAGCAGAGCAGAGCCGAGCCGAGCCGAGCCGAGCCGGGCCCCAGGACGCTGCGCCCCCCGCCCCCAGAAGCCGGCTGCCGACACCCGGGGGAAGGCGCCGGGCGCAGAGCCGGGCCCTAACCAGCACTTACATTCTCCATGAGCCCAGGACTGGCCGCGAAACCGGTAGGGGCAGGACCGGGCCGAGCAGCCGGGGGCTGGGCGACCGCGGCGCTGGGTCCTTTCACAGCCCCAGGAACAACTGCAACTCTCGATAGCGGCAGCCGCAGGGCCTCGCTCTGGGCCGGACTCTGCCCGGGACAACTTCCGGGGCAAGCCCCACAACTACTTCCGGGGCCAGGGAGGGGGCGTGGTCCTGGGAGGGGGCCGGGGGCGTCTCTGGCGGGGAGCGCGCTGGCCTCATGCGGGGCGGGAGGAGCCGCTCGTTGGGAGTACGCGTTTGGGTAGCCGGAGCCTCGCTCTCACGCCAACGGTTTATCCCAAGTGGGGCCTGCCTGAGCTCATTTACATATTCCTACGTAACCCTGAACTCCCGTGCCCCGGCCGTCGCGCGGGGCTGAGCCTCCCCGCCGCCGTCGCGCCCCAGCTGGGCTCGGGCAGGCTCCAGGAGCCGGCGTGTCACTGCCCTGCTGGCGCAGCCTGACTCGCAGTGCAAAACGCAGTGAGGCGCTTGGGCTGTGCGAGTGGCTGCTGGGTCATCTCATGCAGCCGCCGCCCCTGGAGACTGGTCTGTGGCTTTGACAGTGGCTTTGGTGGTGTAAAAGGCGCAGCCCATGCCTCAAAGAAATTGCTAAAGAAAACAGCTCAGCGGCCTGGGAGGAAGAACTAGGAATTCTGTGTGTGTCAGCTGCTGTTTTCCACAGTATGCATCCGATGAAGTGAGCGGTAGCTCAGGAAAGCTCATGCTCAAATAAATTGGTTAGTCTCTAAGGTGCCACAAATACTTGTTTTCTGCTGGGCACCAGAGAAGTGCGTTGCCAGGCCCATTCCCGAGAAGGGCCGCCAGCAGTTTCCTTGTAGAAACTTCCTGATTTTGCAAGTTTGAAAAGATGAGGTACAAGGGGTTTTAATTTGCTTTTTTTATTACTTGTGACTGGGCACCAAGAAGTTGGTTTCTGTCGTGTTTAGATGTTGCTTTATAGTCTTCAAACACTGTACAAATGTATCTTCATGTTCTTTTTTAACTGTTGATGTATAGAAAATTATAAAGAGGGAGCAATATAATTAATAAAAGAAGATGAAAAAGGAGGAATGATGAAAATAGAAATGATGGGTATGTCTGCAGTTCAGTAGACACCCTCAGCTAGCTTCAGGGCTGTTTAAGTGTGGTGTAGAGCCCTGGTTCTCAATCAGGGATATCCTGGAAGTATGCAGAGGTCCTTTAGGGAGTATGTCAACTCATCTAGGTATTTGCCTAGTTTTGCAACAGGCTACATAAAAAGCACTAGCGAAGTCCGTACAAACTAAAATTTCATAGAATGACTTGTTTATGCTGCTCTATATACTATATTATACGGTAAAGTAACATGTATACGCACTGTATTAGACATGTTCTATGTCATTTACTTATGCAGGCAAGCACGTTAATGAGATTGAAGTTGTCATGGAGTGTATGCAGTTGCAATGTAAAAATGGATAGAATTTTTTAAAACAAGCTGGAAGCAGTGGTAGTGGCGACTGAAAATAGTAAGAAATTGAAAATGACGGGGAAAAAAAATTGTCGCTTCTGCAAGGAATCTATTGCTTTTGGATTCATGTCTACAAATAGCAATCCACTTCAAGCTTTGTGTTTCCTTTGCAAAGAAACTCTGTCAAACAACAGTTTGAAGCTGGCACATTTGCCATGACGTCTGAAGACAAAACAACCTCTGTATGCGGATAAGCCAGTAGATTTTTCAAAGAAAGCTTTGAGTTCCAGACTTGCCAGCTTAAAATGAAAAAAGCTTTTGTGAGCACTGTACCATCTTCAAGCAGTGCAAGTACGTTTTAAGTGAGGTGAAACTTAAGAGTATGCAAGACGAATCAGGCTCCTGAAAGGGGTACAGTAGGCTGGAAAGGTTGAGAACTACTGGTGTAGGGAGGTTCCAGCTCTGGTTTTATCCAGAGTTCTAGGACTCTCCCAACTCGCAGGATCCTAGAACTTTAGTGCCAGCCCAAATACTGCAATTAAACAGTCCCTTAGCCCAAGCCTGCATGAGCCAGCCATCGGTTTTTAATTGCAGTATAGACATACACAAAAAAGAGTCAAAGGTAAAGTGCACACCACACAGCTGGGCAGGGGCGGCGAGTTCTATGGGCCCATGGTGCCTGTGCTTCACCAATGTGAGAGCAGGGGGTCCAGCTTAACCAAAGTTTGGGGCCAGGTCCCTTCCCCAGCCAGGCCTGCCACTCCGGGAGTATCCCCCCTGGCCCTGCCTGCCGCTCCTGGGCAATTTAAAAGGGCTTGGGGCCCCCACCGCCAGTGCAACAGGGCTAAGGCGGCTCCCCCCCCCCCCATTTTGCTTCCAGAAGTGGCTGGCATGTCCTTGCAGCCCCTGGGGGTGGGAGAGGTGTGTGTCTCTGTGTGCTGTCCCCGCCCCGAGCTGCGGCCAGTGGGAGCAGTGGGGATGGTGCCTGCGGGCAGCGGCAAATGGAGACCCCTCTAGCCCACCACCTAGGAGTTGCTGCCAGAGGGGGGTGTGAGTTGCTTTCAGGAGCCGCCTGAAGGTAAGCGCTGCACTCCTTACCCTCTCCCACACCCCTGCCCCAGCCCAGATCCTGCACCCTCGTTCCCTCCCAGAGCCCGCCTCCTGCACCCCAGCCCAGAGCTCACACCTAAACTCCCTCCCAGAGCCTTACCCCCTCCCCGTCCTGCACCCAAACTCCCTCCCGGAGGTGGAGGGAGGAAGGCAGAACTTGGACCATTCTGGGCACCACCAAAAATTATACAAACCTGCCACCCCTGCTGCTGCTGGGTGTGGTATTCTGTCCCCTCTAGTGGCACTGAGATCACTTAGAGATTAAGCCTTAGCTAACAGCTACATGACTTTAGCTCATGCAGTAGAGACTCATGCATTTAGCTCCAGAGGTCCCAGGTTCAATCCTGCCTGCTGCCAACCAAAGTCTGTTGGTGTTACACTTGCTGCAGGCCCATAATGCCTGGCTGTGTTACTGAAGTCCTCAATTCTTGATTTACAGTTACAGAGAATCCACTATTTCCTCTAGTTCAAGCCATCAAATGATCTGTGCCCCATGTTGCAGAGGAAGATGGAAAAAACCCTAGGATCTCTGCCAATCTGACCTGGTCACGGACACAGGCACTGGCTTCCTCTGGGCCCGGGGGGTGCTTAACCCCCTGCTCTACCCTAGGCCCTGCCCTACCTGACCCCTTCCCCCAAGTCCCCACCCCTGCTCCTCTGAGTATGCCCCATCCCCACTTGTCCTCGCTCCCCACCCCAGAGCCTCCTGCACACTGCGGAAGAGCTGATCACGGGAGGCAGGAGATTCTGGGAGGGAGGAGGAGGAGTTTATTGGCAGACAGGAGGCGCTGTGGGAGGAGGGGTGTGCTTGCTGCCAGTGGGTGCTAAGCATCTACTAGTTTTTTTCCGTGGTGCTCCAAGGCTGGAGCACCCATGGAGTCAGTACCTATGGAGCTGGAAGAAAATTCCTTCCTGACCTCAAATGCGGCAATTAGCTAGACCCTGAGCACGTGGGCAAGACCCACTAGCTGGAAACCTGCAAAAGAATTTTCTGTAGTAACTCTGAGCCCTCCCCATCTAGTGTCTCATAGCTGGAGATATTTGTTAACACCAGACACAGTAAAACAGAAGGTTTACTAGATGACAGGAACACAGTCTAAAACAGAGCTTGTAGGTACAGAGAACAGGACCTTTCAGTCAGGTCCGTCTTGGGGGGTAGGGAGCCCAGAGCCACATCTGGGCCTCCCTCCATTTCCCCAGTTAGCTCCAAACTGAAACCCCCTCTAGTCATCTCGCCCAGTCTTGCCCAGCCTCCCCCTGGCTCCTCCTCCAGCCTTTGTCCAGTTTCCTGAGCAAAGGTGTAACCTGGCCCCAACCCCCCTCCTGGGCTCAGGTTACATGCTCAGGTATCCTCCTTCAAGTGAAGTCACACCTGATATCCCCATCACCAATGCAGACAGTCCCAGTAAAACTTCCACGCAACATCCCCAGGTCAATACGCCCTACTCCGTCACAGTACCCCCACCAAATTTACAGATTTGTTAAAAATCCTTGCTGTTGGATTTGGAACTGCCACATGAAATTATTTCGATATTCTTGGATCGTCCCCCAGTTTTCTCCCATTAAACTGTCTGAGTTTGACTTCCACTTCAGATGTGGCAATTTCTTTTTCCATATTCCTGTACCCATTAGCCAACCTGCCACTGTTGCTAAGCTCCTGATTACCCTTATTAAAACCCGAGGCATAGTATTTGTTTAAATGGTGGGCCATACCTAGATTATTTTTAATCTCTACCTTGTCCTCAGTGTTCTGCAGTCCACTTCTTTCCTTGTTTTCTTTTTATTTATATGACTAAAGAACCTTTCACTATTGGTTTTAATTTCCTTTGCAAGGTGCAGCTCTGTGAGGTGCAGCTAAAGCAAAATTTTCTTTTTTGAGATCACACTATTTTTACTTATAGATCATCCTGTAAGGAGGCTTGTTCTTTACAATCTAAAATGGACTATGAATGCATGTGAAATTATTACCTCTTTTGACTCAAGCAGTTAGCCAGTATTGAAGATCTTGCAGGTTGTTTCTCTTAGGAGAAATTGATGATGGAAGCAAGTATTTCTTTAATGCAATCTTGTTTATTTGCAAAGAATGTACACCAAGTCCTGTTTCACTGAACAGAGTGGGAAACAAACAACAGGAGGCAGTTTCTTTGCCGGGACTTACAAGCCTCATTCCAGCCAATGCTCTGCGCAAAAAGCTTTGTCTTTCTCTCAGGGCCACTTGACAAGTACTTCTCTCACTGTCTCCTTGGCTTTCTTGCTGCCTACTATGTCTGGATCTGGCTGCGAACTCCTACAAACAACAATATCCAGCTCCCTGTGTTTGCATTCAGCCCCCAGCAAAACCCCTCCACCCACCTAGCTCTGTAACTAACTGGCCTTGCATGTGGCCTGTGTTTTGGGCAGTAGCTCCTATTGTTTCAGCTATCTTATCCAAAAGGGAGCTTAACTACGACTTACGTTTATCCTGAACGAATAGCAGCTCTCTCTCACCAACTTCAATGAGGTTTCTCCCAACTTTCATCATAACGTGATGTTCCCTTCTTTCTTGAGATTGCACTAAAAGTATGCATGAACGTGTGTAACTGAAGGATCTTTGCTCTGAGGTTACACTGAGAAATTGTCTTGGCAGATGTGTGCGGAACACTCTTTAAGTTTTGTTTTGGCCAGGTTTCCCATTCATTTTCCCTAGGAGCCTGTGGAGCTTTGGATGATATGTGTAATGCTAAAACTAATTACTCTAATTTGCCCTTTGAAGTAGCATTTTATTGGCTGTACAGAAGCAAATAAGCTTATGCACTAAGTTACCAGATACATAAAGCTCTTAATATGTTAGCTAGTATGTTTCCATAATGGACTCTAATAAATAAATAGTGGGAAAAAGTCAGATGACTGATTCTAGAATCCAAAGCTATATTAATCAAACATTTGACATTGTACACATGCCTTATCCACTTTTTCATTCCTTTAGAGAGATATAGCTATATAATACCCCCCATTTTATTACATTTTTCTCAAACATTAGGGTTGAATTTGGTAACAGCCAGAAAGAAAGGGCTGTAAATTGTAGGTACCAATTGACCACAATTTTAATGTGTGGAAATCTTGAAACCTTAAATAGATATCCACAGCACTGAATGAAGTGTTTATGTATTGTCCCTGACAAAAAGAAAGAAATCACTGTCTCTTCTAATCGTGGGCCCAGCCCTGCATGCTTAAAATTAGTAGTTTTGCTATTCACTAGAAAACTGCACACCAAGCTATTGACAGTATAGAAAGGATAAGATGCCATTTAAAAAAATGAACAGAGTTTAATTAGAATATTTTGACAATTACGTTATCTAATTGTAAAAATATGTACAGTTACATATAAAAAACAAAGATTTCTAAAGAAACAAGAAGTTGCAATCTTGTTTATCTACTATCTGTTTCTGAGGCTCTTCTCCCAGATGTTTTAAGGTAAATTGTATTACTTATTGGAAATAAGTTTGTTGAAATTGGTTTAGTATGAAAAAGGATTGAACGTAATCCACTTAGTTTTGTTGGTTTTTTTTACCCAAAATAGAACTTGTGTTAAAATAAATGTGAAAGTCTCCGGTTCCATTATACAATCATACACTGCACAGCAATTTCTTTGTCAGAGACTTACGCATCAGCAGACAGAATTTCATGCTGTCAGGTACTGGTAACAGCAGAATGGCACCTCCTGTCCTATTGAGACACGCCAGAACCATTCAGTTACCAATATACTCATTCCCTCATGACAGAAATAAACCGCAGCCTCATGGTTACAATTCTAGCTATGTTTATTAGAAGTCTGGTGCTGCATTTAGCCAAAACAATTCAACAAAAAAATATATTTCTGAAAAAGGAGGTTTAAAATTATTTTTAAAACATATTTTATCAGCTATCTACTTAACTATTCTAAGCGCCAATACTTTAAAGACCTGTTGTCCTGGAGCTGGTTCACCCAGTCACATTTTGGGGGAGAGGTGAAGGGGCATTATGGCCTCACGGCTGAGTTTGAATGACCACCCCTAGTCTCAGGGCAGTGTGGCCTAATGTTTGGGGCTCGTCAAGGTGGTCCTCCTATGCCAGGCTATGTGGCCTACCAGCCAGAGTCAATAGGATTGCCCTTACTGTTCGAGCTGTGTGGTCTAGCAACCAGAGTCAATAGGGTTGGAGAGGTGGGCCGCCACCCCAGGGTGGGCAGTGGCCAGGGTAGGGGGACCCAGGTCCTCCTACTCCACTGGGTCCCAACTCAGGGCCCTTGCGGTGGCAGGGTTGCCCGCCACCAGCTCAGCAAGTGAAACACACTAATCTAATTATGGTTTTACAACCGATTCCCTGCAAAGTTTCCGTGAGTCTGCAGTTTGGCATCTTGGGGTTCCCATGGTCTCTCCTCCCTCTGTGGTATCAGGAGCCTGGGGTTCGTGGGTCAGCACAGTCTGGCTGGCCTTCGTGTCCCGAAGTGCCAGAATCCGCAGCACACCTCCACTCCCTCCAGCAGTCAGCCCAGACTGAGCAGAGTTACTCCCTTTTATATTCTGTTTCCAGATGGAGCATGCCCAGCAAGCCAGGCCGGGGTGACCTTCTCAGCCCACATAGTAGAATTAACCCCTGCGAAACCAGAGCGGGGCTGGTACAACCCGCCACACCTATGCATGTGCTTAACTTTACATATGTGAGCAGTCCCATTCATACTACACATAAACTGATACATACATGAACTACAGAGTAAGATCAAACATTGTAAGTCTTTACATTAAAATAGCTTGATTTATTCTAATGCCTCTTAGACTCTGAGCCTGCAAAGATTTACCCAAATGTTCAGTCGTACTCTTCATGTGCATAAAGTAAAGCATGCGTGTAAGTCTTTGCAAGAATAGAGCCTAAGGCAATGAAAACTAACCATTGTTTTTATTTAAAGACTTTCACTGCTTAATCTTATTGTAGTTTATGAGTTTATAGCTAATAGCCTTTGTGCTAATCACTCAGAATATTTTGGGAGGATGAAAAAAATGTCCAGGTAAACAAATTTTCCAAGCGATTTAGCACATCCAGCAACCATGATGACTTTTCTGAGGTAACTGGAGTGGTTACACAACTTCACTGCTCTCGCTCTGATTTAAGGCCAGCTTGTTCTATTAAATATTGTATTTATGTGCTGGATTTGATTACAATTGAGAATTAAGTATTTTACTGACAATGAATCTATACCCCAGCTATCAGTTTGTGGTGTACCACCTGTTTGTTTCTTGAAAAGTTTTTTTTCTTCTTCTGAACTAAAGATATATTTTCACATGTTTTGCTCTTTGAAGCGCTAATAATATTGGAAGAGCCAGGTATCCTGCAGGTGGGTACTATCTGAGCATCTGAATCTTGCTCTCCAAAAGCATCTCAATATCTGTTCCTGTTATTCTAGTCTTTTAGAGAAAAGACTGCCATTGTGTGGTGGTATTGTGATGGAAATTAGATTTACTTGGTGGACTAAACATTTTCACCTGTTTTAGCAAGTAGCCAATCCTGCACTCAAGAGAGCAGTCAAGCAGTATATAGGGTTTTATAACAGTGGGATTTATCTGTTTAAGAAATTGTTCCCCCTTCCTTTCCCAATTCTTGTCTGGGGTCTGAGGAAGAAGGGAATCTCTGAGAACTGCACACCAGAGAATGGGGTTTCCTGCAGTTTCCTTCTGTTTATTTGCTTAGGGATTCCTGAGAATGAAACTTGTAAAGTGGGAGGAGGAGTGGGAGAGGTGAAGGAATACCAAGGACTTCTGAACGTTTTCCTTTTACTGTATAGTTTGTCTCATACCTGTAAATCCCTTCCACTGAAAGGATAAAGAATATTAAGTATAAAAGCATTTTGGGTAGACCTTGTAACAGCAGTGTCATGCAAAAGAATGTTTGGGATGAGAAATACGATTGATTTATTTAAAACACAGAAGGAACCATTTCTAAATTTCTCAGTGAAAAGGCTGAAGCTTTTGGTAAAACAGTGTTTAGCACAATCTCACCCATTCAGACACAGGCCTGAGCCAGAGGTGTGGAATTGCACCTAGGAAAAAAACAGACAAAACCAGTTCCTCTCAGCTCCACAGTGCACATGAAAGTGAGCAGATTGCATGCACAATGTTGCATGCAGCCTGCTCTGCCAGTGCATCTGACTTGCTTTGCTGGCCTTTAGGGGTGAAGGGAAGAAGCCTGGCACCTAGGGTGAGATCTGCAACAGGACGTTAGTGTTGCCGTGCTGAGCATCACACGGCGCCTAACTTTTAGGGCCTAGAAAAAAAAATATCACAGGAATAACACTGATCGACAAGGCCGAGTTAGACAGCTAGGCTCCTATACAATGAATGGGGAGAGACAGCTTAGAAAACAATCCTCAAAGCCAGTACATTAGGTGGGAAGCCATCTAAGCTCGTCAATGGGACATGTCAACTAGACGGGTGTATGCTAAGCTCTGCCCCTCTCTCAGAGACAGGTGCCTAAATCTGGGCATCACAGAGGCACCTATCTTGTGCAGAACCCAAAACAAAACAGCCAGGGAGTGGGGGAGAAGAAGGAGGAGGACCTCCTTTATAACCTTTAGCCTAGGGTACTCACCCAAGATGTGGAAGACCCCCAGTTGAAGTTTCCCCTCCTCCTGAGTGGGAGTGCCTAACCACTAGACTACAGAGTTATTCTAATTCTTTCTTTGATACCATTAACATTTCAGTATTCCACTGTTCAACTGGAGTGGAACAACTTCAACAGGAGAGAATGAGGGAGCCCCACATCAGACTGTTCCATTGCCTAGCAGTTTGGACACTCTCCTGAGAAGTGGCTGATCACATAGGTGCCGACTCTGTGGGTGCTCCGGTACTGGAGGACCCATGGGGAAAACTGGTGGGTGCTCTGCACCCACCAGCAGCCAAGCTTCCCCCACCGCCCCCCCCCAGCTCACCTCTGCCTCCTCTCCTGAGCACGCCATGTCCCCGCTTCTCCTCCCAGGCTTCCACTGGGAAACAGCTTTTTCAAGGCATAACAAGCTGTGGGAAGGAGTGGAAGGAGCGGGAACATGGAGCGCTCGGGGGGGAGGCTGGGAAGAGGTGGGGACTTGGGGAATGGGTCCCAATAGGGGCAGGGAGGGGGCAGAGTTGGGGAGGGGACTTTGGGGAAGGATTTGGAATGGGGGCAGCGGCGGAGTCAGGGTGGGACCACCTACTGGTGCCAGGAGAAGTTGGCATCTATGGCTGATCACATTTCAAATCCCTTCTCCCACACAAGGAGGGAGTACTTGAACTGGGGGTTTCCCATACCCTGTGTGAATACTCTAGCCAGTAGGCTAAAGATAAGGGAGGTTGCTGGCCTCCCCGCAGCTATTTTGTGTGAACTTGCCTGAGGGACCCAGTCCAGTAGGTGTGCTCAGAGACCGCGTACCTGACTGTGCCCTCACATGCAACTTGAGCAGCCAAATGCATATCTTTCCTGGGTTGACAATTGCTCTGAGCTTAGGTGGGAGATAGGTGTCTGGATGCCTATCATGAAACAGTAGAATGCATGCTTAGGCAGGAAACAGGGTCTGGTTGCCTGTCATGTATACCAGTAGGTTGCAGGGCTGCTACGAACAGATCAGGCTTCTATATCAGATATGGTCTGGCTACAGAACTTCCTTCCCTCAGAGATATACACCAGATGTGTTCACTATAAGATCCTTTAATGCTCTGCCAAGCATGGCTGAGGTTAGCTTAAATAAGGTATGTTACACATATTGCCACCTTGTGGCTGTACAGTGGAATACAAATTAGCATTCCATTACTTCTCCCCCCAAAAGTTCTATATTCCTACCATTTACAAAATTTACACTGTCACGCTATTTCTGAAGTTTGATACAGACTAGTCTGTCAAATGTATCTGAATCGGATTGGTTTTCTCACTACACAGCCCAAACATGTAACAACTTGATCATCTGGCTATCCATTAGTTGTAACAACAGCCTGTGATCAGTTTGGAATCCTTGAATCGTCATCTGCCATATGTAGAGTTTGTTCTGTTGATTGTTCTTTCTGAGGCACAAACTAGATATTGACAGTTTCTGTTGAACTCTCTACTGTTGGTCTTGATCACAAATGATCTGGTTGGCGAATTCTTTTTCTTTAGGACTGCTGGAGTTATCCATCCTTTTTCTCCATCCAATTGAACACAGACACAGTAACCAGGTTCTAGGCTCAGCAGTTCTCTAATTGAGCATCAACGTTGTAAAAGTGTTCGTAAGCTCTTCTCCCCCAACTGTTACCCTAAAAATTGGAAGCTAATTAAATTACCTACAATTTTTTAAATTTAATAAAAAGGGTAAACAAGGTTGTGGCCTGCCCTAAAGGAATTACCAGAATATTACCAGGGGGGCTTGTCTCTGACTCGTAGAGAGCTCCCCAGAGCAAGCTAGTCTTGTTAACCCCTGAAAGGACATGAATACAGCCTTCCGCTCAGGAATGGACACACAAACAGTAATTCTTCAAAAACAGAAATAATTGTTTCTTGAAGGAATTAGGTATTTACAGAAAAAGAAGAAGAAATGAGTAAAGCATGATAAAACATAATAGAATTACAGTTTAAAATAAAGCAATGCAGCAAGTAAAAACGTAGACTATATAAATTATAACAATGTAACCATTCACTTAACTCTATTTGACTTTTAACATTTAACATTCAACATGTAGCACTGAACATCCAATAAGCACTGGCCAAGGGACTATTAGATGGGTAGAGGAAGAGCTCACTAAGACCACTGGCATACAACTTTATTTACAGGAGAAACCCATACGTTCCTTGACAGTGAATAGAAGACTAGACTTACTTCTACTATTCTTAGATTCCTCTGAATCATCAATAAGGTCCTTCTGATCTGTGAAAAAAGGAAACGCTGTCTGCTGGTGCTTAATATTGTTTGCCGCCAGAGAGAGACCAATGCTGCTGAGGCGAAAGCTGCCCTCTGGTGACAAATATGGAAGCCTGTTGGTCACTGCAGATGTTTGGTAGCTGCTGCTGGCAAAGACGCTGGCTGAGTTGCTATGGCAGCTCTTATGCAAAGTAAGCTGCCATGGGATAAGAGGGAAGGTGCTCTCATGGATTGGTAACTGGTTAAAAGATAGGAAACAGAGGGTAGGAATAAATGGTCCGTTTTCAGAATGGAGAGAGGTAAATAGTGGTGTCCCCCAGGGATCTGTTCTGAGACCAGTCCTATTCAACATATTCATAAATGATCTAGAAAAAGGGGTAAACAGTGAGGTGGCAAAATTTGCAGATGATACAAAATTACTAAAGATAGTGAAGACCCAGGCAGACTGCAAAAACCTACAAAAGGATCTCTCAAAACTGGGTGACTGGGCAACAAAATGGCAGATGAAATTTAATGTTGATAAATGCAAAGTAATGCACATTGAAAAGCATAATCCCAACTATACATATAAAATGATGGGGTCTAAATTAGCTGTTACAACTCAAGAAAGAGATCTTGGAGTCATTATGGATAGTTCTCTGAAAACATCCACTCAATAAGCAGCGGCAGTCAAAACAGTGAACAGCATGCTGGGAATAATTAAGAAAGGGATAGATAATAGGACAGAAAATATCATGTTGCCTCTATATAAATCCATGAATACTGTGTACAGATGTGGTCATCCCATCTCAAAAAAGATATATTGGAATTGGAAAAGGTTCAGAAGAGGGCAACAAAAATTAGGGGTATGGAACGGCTTCCGTATGAGGAGAGATTAATAAGACTGGGCCTTTTCAGCTTGGAAAAGAGACAGCTAAAGGGAGATATGATTGAGGTCTATAAAATTATGACTGGTGTAGAGAAAGTAGATAAGGAAGTGTTGTTTACTACTTCTCATAACACAAGAACTAGGGGCTCACCAAATGAAATTAATAGGCAGCAGGTTTAAAACAAATAAAAGTAAGATTTCTTCACACAATGCACAGCCAACCTGTGGAACTCCTTGCCAGAGGATGTTGTGAAGGCCAAGACCATAACAGGGTTCAAAAAAGAACTAGATAAGTTCATGGAGGATAGGTCCATCAATGGCTATTAGCCAGGATGGGCAAGAATGGTGTCTCTAGCCACTGTTTGCCAGAAGATGGGAATGAGGGACATGGGATGGATCACTTGATGATTACCTGTTCTGTTCATTCCCTCTGGAGCACCTGGCACTGGCCACTGTTGTAAGACAGGATACTGGGCTAGATGGACCTTTGGTCTGACCCAGTAGGGCCATTCTTATTCTATTACAATGCCTATAGTGAGGCTGCAGCATGCATGTAGTGTACATTCCTAGGGGAAAATACATAGATGCCTACAGGATTAGCCAGCAGCCAAGTGGGAGTTTTGTGGATTTCAGTGGTGTCTAAAAAACAGGACTTAAGTACCCAAGTAACTTCATGGATCCTGCCACTTGCCACCGCAGAGGTGCAAAGAGGGAGCGGTCCTTATTTTCTCCGCAAATGTAGGGAATATGATTGCCTGTGGTCCTTGCATATGGCCTGCAAAGTGGCCAGGTGGAAGGTAACAATATCTTTCCTAGCCCTTCTGACATTCAGGTTGTACCAAATATTCTCTCTCTCATTTTTAGTGAGAATAGCCAGAGGGTATCGCTCTGAATTTTGGTGCAAGAATGAGTTACATTGGGTATAACACACCTGCTTAACTGGATACACAGTGAGTAGTCCCATTGATTTCTGTTCAAAGTACATGAAGTTAAGTATATATGTAGAATTGGGGCCTAAGGTTGTTAAGCTGAGAGAACTGCTAATATGGACAACCTTACACTTCAAGTGTTTGCCAAGAAAAAGACAACTTTGGTGGAAAGGAAAAATCATAAGTTTGATCTTAAGGGCCAGAGAGAGGCAAAGGGATATTACAGACCAGGATGTGGCCTGATATCTTGAGGTAAAATGTACAAAATAAATACAATATTATCGGTATGCGACTTGGTCTACTTAAAGGAGGATGGGATACCTTTCCATAATTCTAACATATGTATTACTGTATAACTCTCTTAAGACTGAGTACATTTTTTGGTAAGGGTATTAGTTCTCATGTTCTTAATTTTTCTATTGTAAATTCTGCTCTTGAGGTAAAAGCAAAAAAGGAAACAGTTTATTTTAAAAAATAAAACCACAGCAGCAGCCCAACGACAAGATTTAGACTTTCCAGAAAAAAAAATTAGGATTGGGGACTGGACAAAGAAGGCAGCTAGGAAAGGCTTGTATCTATTGATCAGTGTTGCAGTTTTAATATTAAGCTTGGGCTTGGTACACCGTCACACGGTCATTGGGATTCCCTGTTGAGTCAAACAATTGCAGTTGGAGAACTCAGGACCCCTAGCAGGGCCAAGCAACCAACCAGTCTGTAGCCCCGGGGGCAGGACAGAGCAAACACTTAGTCTATGGCTCGTAAGCCTTCTGGGCTGGGGCAGACAATAGTGGAGGGCTCTGACCCTCTGGGCAGGTCACGGCAAAAAGTCAGTCATCAGCCCCTGGGGTGGAGCAGAGCAAACACTCAGTCTATAGCAGGGATAGTCAATAGGCAGATGGCAGGCCAAATCCAGACCACCTGATGATTTTAAACAGACTCCAAAATCTTTTTATGAACTTATTGTCATTTTTTAAATTATTATTATTTTCTCTGGAGTCTGGATCTTGACTATACCTTGACCAAGAAATTTGGACCTTGATAAAAAATAATTTAGCTCTTTCTTTGAGCAGCAGGGGAAGAGAAACACATTAAACTAGTCCAGGGAAGATCCTTGGGGAAGGTCTACACTTCCTGACTGGGACACCTGTCCCCACCCCTCTTACTTTCACAGGGCTCTGGCATTCGAGCCCCTGGCTTAACAAGGTCCTTTCAGCTGAGGGTGACCCCCTCATTTGGGACAGGTTCTGTTCCCCTTTATTCATACAATAATTACAACACATTGATAACAGCATTTCACTACCCCTGCATTCAGTAGTAAAGTGATTTGTAACCCAACATGAGTCAAAGTTGATTACTTTGGGCAAAACACTGCTCTATCTGATGGATATCTAAGCAGAGCAAGAGCAAACTGTATTTACATGGACACACCTAAACTCTCTCCTCCTCCCAGCTAGCTGTCAGGTAGCTTGCCTAGTGGCAAGTGCAGAGGAGGGCACAGGGGGAACCTGGGGCCACCCTACTCCACTGGGTTCCAGCCCAGGGCCCTAAGAAGCTGGTAAATTCCCTATGCTTGAACCCCTAACACATTCCCTGGGTACTTCCTACCATAAGGCCCATTTAGGGCATCTCTTCTGCTGGCAGGGGCTCAGCATCCCAGTCAGTCTCCATGGTCAGCTGGTCATCCACAGCATAGTCTGAGTCCATGGTCTCAACAGCCTGAAGAGTTGAAGATTCCTCTGCAGGAACCTGCAGCACATGTCCTTCCTCCTCCTCAGTCAGCCCCCACTGAACTGGGCTGCCTCCTTTTATCTGTCCCTTCCACCTGGAGCATGTGCAACAGGGGTGAGGGGGCATTGTCTCCTAGGCCCACAGTGATTGGTCAGGCCCCGTTGACCCAGTGCGGGGTTGGTACACCCTGTCACACAATGCAAGACTCATTTACACAGTATTTAAAGATTCAGATTAGGACCTAAAGCTAGTCTTTTATGCTAGGCTGAGAAGACATTTTCAATTAAATTTAAAAAGTTAATTTCTCTTGTTTCTAATCTGCACTTTTACAAAACTTTGCAATCACTTTTGTTTAAGATAGGCCTTTATTATTATTGCATTCATTAGAGTAGTGCTTGGTAGCACAGCTATAGATGAGTATGCGACCAGTGTTGCGAGTCTGTTATGAACTGTGTTTTGCAGTGTTTATGACTCAGCCATTAAAAGCACTTCTTGGCTGAAATTTTATACAGAAAATCTCCCTCTCTCTACTGTAGGAGGCGGCCTCTTGTGTAATTTTTCTGTGTCCGTCTCCAAATGCGATTTGACACTAACAAATACAACTTTTAAAACACACATTTCTGAGTCTATAGCAAACCTTTCAGAAGCTTGAAGACCGGTTTACAGAGAGAATGAGTTGTACTTAGTGTGCTAGTTGAACAGTGTAAGGTCAGTCTGCCTCCCCTCACGGTGGGTATGCTCAGTAGAATGAGCCTTTGTGTATCAAGGTTCAAGAAGTTTTTGTTCTCCGCAGTTGAACAAGATAGAACAAACCCTCCCAGATAATGGATGATATGCTCCAGGCACCTAGCACCTGACCCTGCAATTCTTAATTAGGAAAAAGGTCCTACTGAAGTCAATAGGATTTCTGTCTAAGTAAGGAATACAAGATTGGGCCCTGGTCTTAAACCATTGGTCCACTGTATCACTGAATATTGTAATCATTAGTGCAGTTGCCGCTGTGTATGTAAAAATCAATATTAATGTATTTCCTACATCTTGACAGATTATTTTTATTTACACAGTAAAACTTGTCCTAAGTGACTGCTTGAGAGTGATAAATCCGTTGCGTTTAATGGATGTGGCTTTTTGAGAAAGGTGGAATAGAACTGTACTCACATCATTAGGGGACCTTGAGATAGGTGCCCATACTGGGAATATTTGAATTGGGTTGCCTAATAAGTAAAGTGCCTTATGCATATTGAACTGCGAGCAATGGAATTGTTGAAAAGATCTACCTGCTGCATACAAACAATGTACTGTCTGTTATAGTATTTTTAAGGCTCCAGGCACAGCGGTATTTCAGCTGTAAGAATTGAACACACAGTGACAATGAGAAAACAACTGAAAATGTAAATTAAAGCTCATGAGGTCAGAGAAGACCTATTTAGTGTTATAATAAAATGATTCTGAGCCTGCTGAGATAGTCATGCTCTGCTTTTTCTGATCTTTCAGACACATTAATGATGAAAGACTGAAAACATAATTACAAATGAAGCTTTTTCTGAGGCTTCCAAAACCATATTCAAGCCCAGGTGGCCTCACAAAATGAACGTTATACTTAACCAAATTCAACTGTTTTCACTCCCCTAACAGGAGCTGCCACATGCAGTCCTCTCTTTTTAACTTCTTGTTGGCTATTTTCCAGTGGCAGCATCAATGTGCTGACCATAGGAAAGTACACACACATCTGTTTCCAACCAGCCTGTGGTAACTGAGTGGGATGTAAATCTAATTAAATACAAAAAGTTGCCGTATGTTGCAATAACATTCATGGTCTGAATTAAACTGACAAAAGCAAGGAAATTCCAAGTTAAAGTTCCCATTCTGTCCTTATTTCACCCTGCTGTACTTTGGAACTGCAGGGTCTCAGAACTGTGCATAATAGACACACGTGTTGTGGCTGTGTGCATGCCAGTGTGCACAATCATGCGTGAACACACACTACATACAAATCACTGTGTTAAAAGAACATTATTAAGGTTGCAAAGTCAAGCTCCCAAAAGTTAGAAAATGCCAGAATGAAGGTTGAACATGCCCTCCAGAAATGTACATACATCTTTAGCAAAGGCTACTCCATGGGTTTAGGATAGAACTAGAGATAAAAAATAAGTGTTTTTCCCTCACTAATGACACCCATTTCAAATAATCCAGTTCTTAACCCAAATCATGAACCAGAGAGTTTTAAAGACTGCAATTTCCCAGCTATTCAATAAAGAAACTTTTCTAATTTACGTAGAGATCAAAACAAACCCTAACCAGCCCATTCTTCCCTGATACTGGTACAGTACTTTCAAATTAGCCATTATGTTGCTCAACTTCCTAGAAAAGTTGTTTTATACAAAAAGCTGACTTTAATAGAAGCGATAGCATCCGGTCAGTTAGGAAACAAAAAATTGCAACTAATTTATATCAATCTTTGCAGACAACTTTCCTAACCAAAGAAGTCTATATATGACATGATGGGAAAAGGATCTGGATAAACAAATTACCCCAGAAGAATGAAGGTTGATATGATACAAGAGGACCAGTAACCTCAGTCTTCAGCATGATAAAAGAAAAATTCTTTACTATAGTGTTTCAATGGTATTTCATGCCAGTCAGGTTAAAATCTATATATAGCAATTAAATGTGGATAAATACTGGAGAAACCACAGTGAACGAGGAGATTTTACACACACAGGGTGGACATGTCTATTCATTAGAAAGTACTGGGACATAATTCATAATAATTTATCACAAATTGTTGGATATTTATTACCCAATGATCCTTCAGTAATCCTCCTGGGCTTCCTGTCAGAAATGGTCATACAAAAGGAAATGAAGAATTAATCTGTCATCTGCTAGTAGCTGCTAGGCTCCTGATAGCCTCTCATTGGGAAAAGAAAAATGGTCCAACTCTAGCGGAATGGTTCACAAAATATGAGAGGTTGTTATGGAAAAATTAATGCACCAGTTACGTGCTCAGGATAATAGACAGAGGACAAATAGATACTTAGATATTTGGTTACTATATACACTCAGTACTCAAACAAAAGAACATTCACCTGCAAAAAACCTCTTGGCACACCTGTCCAATCTTTTTGAATATTAGCATTTGATAGACATGCCTGGCTTGTTAAATATGTGTAATCAGAGATTTCACTCAATTTAACAAATTCACTAGAAATGCTAGGTCATGAGTAGTGTAAAGATGCTCACTCTGTCACATGGTAACACCCTGCTTAAATGGAGAGATTTGATGATTATATTAACTGTATACTGTTTCACTAACCAAAAGCTCACTGTTGTAATGAGTGTTTTGTCTCTGATATTTACATGGCAAGGATTTGTAAACCTGTTTAAAAAACGAATGGTTCAGAGAATGAAGCTGCTGTTTAATATTTTTATCCTCAACATACAGTTAGTATCCTCTGCCTTATTTAGTGTATACCATGCAATGAATATATAATTATTAATTTTCTTATGGTCTTTTCTAGGGCACTCATCACTGTAATGTCTGAGTGCTTCCCACACATTAATGAATTTATCTCCATATCGCCACTGCAAGATAAGAGTATTATCTTCATTTTATAGATGGGAAAAACAGACAAAGACTTCTCTGCAGGAACACAGTGAATCAGGGGCAGAGCTAGGATTAGAGCTCAGCACCACAAGATTCCCAAGCCTGTGCCCACATCTCCATACCAAGCTCTCTTGTACTATGATGTCACTGACAAAAAGGTATGTTTTTACCAATAGGATACCTAACCACATTAACTATCCTGCTTTACCATAGTGGAGAAAAGACACCTGTAGTGTTTATCACGAGATCAAACACAGGTATATAATGCTGACCTCAGCTAGGTACCTCACAGCAAACACTACATGTCTCTCTTAGGATTTTATAGCAGGATAACCACTCTATATTTGTTATCTCGCTGTACAAACCCCCACACCTTTGTGTCCGTGAAAACAGTCTTATTGGCAGAGGTGCTGAGCATCTGTGGCACCACTGAGTTCTATTCCAGCTGTAAGTGTTCAGCATTTCTGCAAAGCAGGCCCCCATTGTGTCAAGTTGTGCACACAGAAAATCAGAAGTATACAATTAGTGGTCACCTGGCAAAATTTTTGTTTGAATGATTTGCTCTGCATTGCATATGAAGGCTGCAGCAGAGATAGATCTGAATCTTCCTTTATACTCTATTATTCACCTTCCTTAACTACAAGGGAATCTTTGCTCATAGATTATAAAGGAACTATTATGATCATCTAGTCCAGGGGTCAGCAACCTTTCGAAGAAGAGCTATTTTTTTGTTTTTGTCTTTGACCAAAATATTTCGAGAGCCGTATCACACACAAAGCTACTTGTAGAGTTAGAATTTATCAACTAATAATAATTGAACATGTTAAAGTTATTACTACTCACCAATACTTTTAATCTGACTAGAATCTAGGTGCTTCAGCGAGGACTATACCAGACTGCCCACAGCCAGGGTATGTAGCTGCAGTGTTAAACCATGCTGGGTCCATGCCGTTGCATCTTCACTGATATCTTTAGCCAGGGGAGCTAGATTAAAGCTAGCAGAGCTGCAGTCATGCTTCTGAATGCAATGTAGGCACATCCCCTGCGTTTGTACAGCACCTAGCACAATCAGGACCTGATCTGAGTTGGGGCCTACTGATGTTACTGACATTCAAATAAGTTTGGACCCAGCTCTCTGGAAAATACTTGCATTCAGATTTGGGTTTGTTAAAGTGCATTTTCTACAGGGCCTGCAGGGCTACAGTCCCTCAAGTGAGGCTCTGAATAAGGCCAGTATTCTGGCAGGGGGTCACAGTAATGCGATGTCACTGTACAATATGTGAGCTCCCTGGAGGCTGAGTGGTCTCTGCCCTTCTGAATCACAGGGTGCTTGGAGCATTGTGTACCCGAGAGGACACAATAACTACACCCGTGCTGCGGTGGATTATGTGCTTATGAGAGCCTCACCCTGGCTTTGTATCAGACTCCGAATCCCCTTCATGCAAACCTCCCACCTCTTCTGCTGAGTGCCAGTCTTCCTTGATTACAAAGCAGGGGACTGTGGTGCAGGAGAGGGTGTGGGGTCTGGGAGGGAGTTTGGGTGCAGGAGGGGGTTCTGACTTGGGGCAGGGGTGCGGGAGGAGGTGCGAGGTGCAGGCTTTGGCCAGGATGCGCTTACCACAGGCGGCACCCGGCTGGCAGCACAGCAGGCTGCCTGCCTGCCCTGGCCCCATGCCGCTCCCGGAAGTGGCTGGCTGCTGGTATGCCTCTGCGCACCCCTTGTGCAGGGGGGAGGCAGCTCTGCGCGCTGTCCCCACTCCCAGCACCGTCCTCACAGCTCCCATTGGCTGGGAACTGGCCAATGGGAGTTGCGGGGGTGGTGCTTGCGGGCTACCTCCCTTCCCCCAGGGAGTGCGCAGAGACATGCCAGCAGCCAGCTGCTTCCCGGAGCAGCGTGGGTCTAGGGCAGGCAGGCAGTCTGTGGTAAGCGCCTCCTGGCCAGAGCCTGCACCTCGCACCCCCTCAGAAAATGGCAGCCAGCAATTGGGCAGCCAAAGAGCAACAAGGGGGCAGCCAAAGAGCCACATGCAGCTCTGAAGCCGCAGGTTGCCGACCCTGATCTAGTCTGACCTCCATAACACAAGCCATAGAGCATCATGAATATTTTTTGCATCAAGCCCATAACTTCTACCTGAGCTACAGCGTATCTTCTAGAAAGATTTCCACTCTTGTCTTAAAGACTGAATGGGATGGAGAATCCACGACATCCCTAGGAAAGTTGTTGCGATGGTTAATTACACTAACTGTTAAAAATTTGCAACCCGGTTTCTAGTCTGTATTTTGTCTGGTTTCCGCATCCAAACTCGATGTCATTATGCCTTTTTCTGCTAGATGAAAGAGTCCACAACTAGCAGAAATTTCTTCTTTCTTTAAGTACTTATAGACTGTGAAAAAGTTACTTCTTAACCTTCTATTCGCTAAACTAAACAGACAGAGTTTTTTTAGCTTGTCGGTAGAAGGCATGGTTTTTGATCTCTAATCATTCGTATAGCACTTTTCTGAACCCTTTCCAAATTCTCAACATCTTTTTTCAAGTGTGATCAGAATTAGACATAGTAGTTCAGTAACAGCCTTATTAATGCTGTATACAGAGGTCACACCATCTCCCTGTTCCTACCGGATATTCTTCATACATCCAAGGATTGCATTCACCCTGCTAAATACAACATCACATTGGGAGCGCATGTTCTTTCTGCAGTCCCCTACCTGCTCACTGTACATCTTCCAAATTCTAGAGCAAATGAGGCAGAGATCCTACAAACAGCCTCATTCACTATCAACCCTGATTCATGCCTTTAGCACAGTCCATCCTGTGCACTGAAAGAGCAAGAACTCCTATTGAAAAATAGTATATGATAATGAAACTGGAGACTCTGTCATAATGCCATATGCACAAGGGGCAGAACTGAGGTTGTTACTTCTGGGGGAATTCTGTGTATCTGCAGATGTTAATCTGTCCCACATAATTTTGTTTTTCCCCCTACATAAAATACATTCTACCCAAGAAGTGGTGCAGTTCCATCTTTTGCCCACCAGAGGCTGCTGTGGGGCCAGAACAGACAGCTACATGAATGCACCCGGCTGTTCTGCCACCACAGCGGCCTCGTGTGGGCAAAAGGCAGAACCGCAGCACTTCTGGGGCAGAATGTATTTTCTGTGGGGGAAAGAAATTTCTCTGTGTGCCCAGTGCTGCCGATTTCCCCCAGCAGCAGAAGTTCATCATAGCACTCTGCCAGGTTAGGACAGAGTAGGGCACACACGGCTGCTGGGGGCGTGTCTCAGACTGGGGTTCAGAATGGCTGGGGGCGGGGACAGACTGGCGCCTGGGCTCAGGAGCTCGTGGGGTGGCAGCATTGAGCCTGGGGATGGGGAAGGGAGGCTGCGCGGAACATGGGGATGGGGGAGAAGACTGCAGAGACCCATGGGGATGGGGGGTTGTGGGGACAGGGATAGATGTGCCTGACTGAATGAGAGAGGCTTGGGGTCAGTCAGGGTCTGCATGGGGGAGGCTCCACAACTCCCTAACAGTCCCGTCCGCCCCCAATAAACCCTTCTCCCACCTACATCCAACACCCTCCAGGTTCACTCCCAGGCTCCTTCCCTCTCCCTCTGGTCCTCTGTTACCCCTGACTCCCCCAAGCCTTTGCACTGCTTCTGACAGATGCAGGAAGTACAGTTCTGTATTGTAATTTAAATGAATTACTCAAAGTTCTGTATTAATAAGCCTCGTAAGGAATCTATTTGTCAAAACAAAAATATTACCAGAATCTTTTTTTGGGGGGGGGGGGTCTATATTGTTACAGACATACTTGCTGACGGATATTTTGAAATAAATTACCAAAATAATTGAAACTGACATGATTATATTGTGTGATTTTGACAAATAAAATATGCAGAATTTTTATTTTTTTGGCGCAGAACTCCCCCAAGAGTAAGGTTGTATGGGCAACCTTAGATCTGGCATTTCCTAACTTCTGAATGCTTGAGTTTGCCACATGTGTTTTTTAATGTTTTTTTAAATTTAGTTAATTTCTTAGAATTCTTTTAAAGGTTAACAAATTTTATTATGTGCTGCTGTACTTACCAAACCCTCCCCCAAAACACATTATTGGTAGAATTTGAATCCTACATCTTCAGCACAGCTTGAGCTACTATACTAACTACAAAAAGAAAAGGAGGACTTGTGGCACCATAGAGACTAACCAATTTATTTGAGCATGAGCTTTCGTGAGCTACAGCTCACTTCATCCGATGCATCGGATGTAGCTCGCGAAAGGTTATGCTCAAATAAATTGGTTAGTCTCTAAGGTGCCACAAGTACTCCTTTTCTTTTTGCAAATACAGACTAACACGGCTGTTACTCTGAAACCTGTACTAACTACCTTAGCTGGCAGAAGGAAAAAGCTGTTATCCCAGGGAGAAGTGAGCTGCTGGCACCACATGTTGGGTCTCGGCATGTATTTGGGAAAAGCATGGCCCAAATCACTCTCTTCTTTCCAACCCCAGAAAGTGAGGGGAATTCCTTCTCCATGTGGTGTTCTCAGAGAAGAGGATGGGATACTGGTACCACGTGCTGAATCTGCGGATGAGATTGTCATGGGGAGCCCAGTCTAGCTCTCTCCCTGGGTCTGCTGATGCTGCAGTAGCAGTTGTGTGGGCCTGACCTTAAATTTGAATGTTTATGTTGAGTTATTGTTGTGGCATGCTGCCAAAGTTTTGTTGACACTTAAAGTGACAATGGCATTTCAGAAGAAACGGAGGTGGTGGGCTAGAGTTCACTTCATTGCCCTTCTCCAGTGTCTAAAAAAACCCCAACTCCCATAGAAAAGTAGCTGGAGACCCAGAGTTTAGTCTCTAAGGATTTTCAGCAAGAATTGCACAGGGTCAACCTTCCCACATTCAAGTCCCAAAAGGAACTAAAGAAATGAATTTAATTAAATAAGTTTATAAAATCTTATGATAAAGAAACAAATAATAATCTAATTTTTACAAAAAGAATGAGGAGTACTTGGGGCACCTTAGAGACTAACAGATTTATTTGAGCATAAGCTGTCATGGGCTGAAGCCCACTTCAAAAACCAGTCGGTGAACACTTCAGTCTCCCTGGACACTCAATTATAGACCTAAAAGTTGCAATTATTCAACAAAAAACCTTCAAAAACAGACTCCAATGAGAAACTGCAGAACTGCAATTAATTTGCAGACTGGACACCATTAAATTAGGCTTGAATAAAGACTGGGAGTGGGTGAGTCATTACACAAACTAAAAACTATTTCCCCATGCTAATTTTCCCCCTACTGTTACTCACACCTTCTTGTCAAATGGGCCATCCCGATTATCACTACAAAAGTTTTTTTTCTCCTGCTGATAATAGCCCACCTTAATCAATTACTCTCGTTAGAGTTGGTATGGCAACCCCATTTTTTTCCATGTTCTCTATATGTGTATATATTAATTTATATTATATGTGTATATAATTAATTTATATTATATATATCTTCCTACTGTATTTTCCGCTGCATGCATCTGATGAAGTGGGGTTTAGCCCACGAAAGCTTATGCTCAGACAAATTTGTTAGTCTCTAAAGTGCCACAAGTACTCCTAGTTCTTTTTGCTGATACAGACTAATACGGCTACCATTCTGAAACCTAATTTTTACAGCATAACATGGCTATTTTATAACCCACAGACAGTGCAAATAAGCAATGGTCACATAAACATCACCCTATACTGGAAACCTACTGACCTCTATACTTACCTACATGCCTCCAGCTTTCATCCAGATCACATCACACAATCCATTGTCTACAGCCAAGCCCTAAGATACAACCACATTTGCTCCGATCGCTCGGACAAACACCTATAGGATCTCTATCAAGCATTCTTACAATTGCAATACCCACCTCCTGAAGTGAAGAAACAGATTGACAGAGCCAGAAGGGTACCCAGAAGTCACCTACTAAAGAACAGGCCCATCAAAGAAAGTCATTGAATGCCACTCGCCATCACCTACAGCCCCCAACTAAAACCTCTCCAGGGCATCATCAAGGATCTATCCTGGAGGACCATCCCTCACTCTCACAGACCTTGGGAGACAGGCCGGTCCTCGCTTACAGACAGCCCCCAACCTGAAGCAAATACTCACCAGCAACTACACACCACACAACAGAAACACTAACCCAGGAACCAATCCCTGCAACAAACCTGTTGCCAACTCTGTCCACATATCTATTCAAGGGACACAATCATAGGACCTAACCACATTAGCCATCAGGGGCTCGTTCACCTGCACATATCCCATCATGTGCCAGCAATGCCCCTCTGCCATGTACATTGGCCAAACTGGACAGTCTCTACATAAAAGAATAAATGGACACAAATCAGACATCAAGAATTGTAACATTCAAAAACCAGTAGGCAAGCACTTCAATCTCCCTGGACACTCAATAACAGACTTAAAGTGGCCATTCTTCAACAAAAAAAACTTCAAAAACAGACTTCAATGAGAAACTGCAGAACTGGAATTAATTTGCAAACTTGACACCATCAAATGAGGCCTGAATAAAGACTGGGAGTGGCTGGGTCACTACAAAAAGTAATTTGCCCTCTGTTGATGTTCACCCCTTCTTGTCACCTGTTGGGAATGGGCCACATCCACCCTGATTGAATTGGCCTTGTTAGCATTGACCCTCACTTTGAGCACCAAATCTATACAGTCTGCTGAGTCTAAAACAACATCTTCCTTCCACTTGCTTGTAGGAATCTTCAGTTGGAATCCATGCAGACTCTTCCTCTGCTGAAATCACTGCTAGTCAGTCAGCTAACTGATTAACCAATCACTCAGTTAAAGTGTATAGATTTAAAGAAAACTGTTACAAGAAAATACAAAACTGAGAATAGCAAAATATAAATGACTCTTTCCCCATTACTACATTTAAAGAAAAGTTGGTGAATCCGACTAGTTGATATAACTAGAACAGTTTGACTAAAATCAAAACATTCAAAGCATACAACTAAAATAGAAGTTATTTTTCCCTCCCAATTTCCCCTTGCTATAATTAGCCTTGCCCATGCTTCCCTGTTAGAGGGTTAACAATATCACTAGCCTGCTGCAAAATGCTTCAGAGTTAGGGACAACAGCCTGCTTTCTGCTCCTGGGCTCATCTTCTCCCAACTCACACAGGGCACTTGGCCTTCTGCAAAGCAGCTGCCCTGACTGCTTGCCCTCCTGGAGTCTGACCCCAGGAACAGGGAACCTATTGAAGCATACCCAAAACTACCAGACCCAATTCCAGAAGCTTCTGGATGTGGAGTGCTAAATCTGCCTCACAACAATGACTCAGACACAACTCACTCCTACCTCCCCCCAATGGGTCTCTTAAAGAGATATCTCACTACTAGGCACATGGGTTACATTAGAGCTTTTCAAAAAAAGTTACAAGAATTTTTTATAAGGGAAAGTATTGGGTAACTTAACCTGATGGGTCACTACAAGGCCCTCCCCCCACCTTCCATAACAGAGCTATGGCAGAAGTCCCTTAATGGCATTGTTGCACATAAATTATTTTTCTTAACATGAGAGCAGCATAGTCTTTGAAGAAAAGTGATATTGTTATTTTTTGATGTATGTTCTTTGGGGAAAATGTTGACAATAAGGGGTTGGCTCACTACCTTAATTTCTCTAACTGAAGTCAATTCATAGTGCAAAGTTGATTCCTGGGAACTGAGCATTGGTATCTGGACTGAGATTTCTGAAAGAGGGGATTACCTGTGTGCTGTTGATGTCCACTTCTGTTCAAGGACAGGCATACATAGTGTAATAAACAAAGTGCATTAAGAAAACACCCACGCTCTGCATCATTGATTTCTCCTCTAACAGGAAACTGACTTGCAAGGCCTGAATCAGCTAGTGCTCAGCAGAGGTACAACAATACACTCACACAAAATACTTAGGGAATGTCCACACTTAGAATTGGAAGTGTAATTTCTACCTCAAGGAGACATATCCATGCTCACTCTCATTGAGCAATTGCACTATAAATGGAAGTGTAGCCGCAGGGGGTGAGCAGCAGGAGGAGCTAGCTTCCTTGAGAATGATCTTGTCCGAGAAGCTAGGAATGTTCAGACGCAGTGGATCAAGTCCTGCAGCCTTTACTAAAGCCAAACTTACTTTGACTTCAATTGGAGTAAGGACTGAATAAAAACAACAGGAGTTGTCTGTCTGTTTGTTGGAGAGTAGACAGGTAGTGGGGTTAAGATGACGGGCTATGTATTCAGAGGAAACCATAAGGTGTGTTTCAGAGTAACAGCCGTGTTAGTCTGTATTCGCAAAAAGAAAAGGAGTACTTGTGGCACCTTAGAGACTAACCAATTTATCTGAGCATGAGCTTTCGTGAGCTACAGCATCCGATGAAGTGAGCTGTAGCTCACAAAAGCTTATGCTCAGATAAATTGGTTAGTCTCTAAGGTGCCACAAGTCCTCCTTTTCTTTTTTCCATAAGGTGTGGTTATATGCAAATCTAAATATTTTTGCAACAGCAGTTTAAGCTTCTTGTGCAACTGGTAACGAGGGATTTGTATGGACAATTGCATGCTTGAATATGATTGATCAGGCATGGGGTGTTTGCTTATGGGGAAAAAGTAAGCCAAATTTAAATGAATCATCAACAGATCTCTAAGATCTTCTGTATTTACATTGTATGCTTTTATGACGACTACTACATAGAAAATATTAAAAATAACATTTGATTTATTTCCCCCAACACTTCCTTGTCCCTGTTCCCTTATGAATAAGAGGTGCTACTCAGGTTAACAGTACACTGCGTACTGGGATATCTCTGTGCTAGCAGAAAGTCCAACCATAGCACAGCCACTCTTTGGAGCTGAGAAAGTGAAGAGAACTTTTACTGAAATACCCATTATTGATATATATTTTGCATTGTTACATACAGAATTTTCATGTTTGTTTTTTTAAAACGTTGTAGGCATGTTGCTGATATTTATCTTTTGTGGCTGGATTTACTGTTCCAGAATCAAAGAGCGCACTTAAATAAACGCTCTCTAGTCCTTGTGGATTGTTAAAGTAATTCAAAGTGTCAGGAAACTCCTAAGGCCAAGATTTTAGGGGGGTAATGGGTGTGCCCACAAAAACGTATATATCTCTATTGTGGTGGTTGGAACATGCATTTGGAGGTTTTAGCCAGCACAATCAGAGAGGTATCTCTGCGAAATGGCTGTAGCTCATGAAAGCTTATGCTCAAATAAATTTGTTAGTCTCTAAGGTGCCACAAGTCCTCCTTTTCTTCTTAGTATTACTGTATATTCTGACGTACTTTATGTATCTAATTCTCTATAACTAGGTTTCTTAAGCTTTGATATAGCATTCCTCTCCTAATGTACAAAATTACTTTCATTTCCCCTAAGATACACAGAGAAGCATCTCTCCCTGCCCTGATTTTCATTTCCCTTTGGTGTGTTTTGGAAGAAATATTTAAATGGTGGTCAAGAATTTTTTTTTTCCTTGTTGTGACTCTGCAAAAGCAGAGCAGCTGGTTCAGTGCAAATTAGATAGTTCTCCTTTTGTTTTCACTCAGGAGTTAGTAATCTAGAAGAGAAGAAGGAATACATATTGGGCCAAATTAACCCTGATGTAATTATTGATGTCAGTGCCAATACACCAACGTGAATTTGGCCTGTAAGTCCTTCTGGAAGTTTCCCTGGGCTGGATAAGTCCCCTTATGAAAAAAGGCAGAACTTCCCCAAAGAGACCAATATCACAGAGTAAGAAACAGAGTGCTGTCTCTCTCTTTTTCATAACTCTGTCTGCTTAGCAGTAAGTTTCCAGAGGGAAGCCAAATTCATACTACTGTGTTACTTTTTAATTTTGAATATTTTTTGTTAGTGAATTTAGCGGTTGTGAAAGGTGCAAGATTGCCAGCTCTGAGCATGAGGGTTTCTGGGAGTACCTTTCCCAGACCTGAAGAAGATCTCGGTGTGGCTTGAAAGCTTGTCTCTTTCGCCAACAGAAGTTGGTCCAATAAAAGATATTACCTCACCCACTTTGTCCCACAGAACAGGCAGATACAGTGCAAGCTTCCCTCCACTGCCTCATCAATGCGTCTCTGCCCTGACCTGGCCAGACCTCCTCAGAAAGTGATTCAGTCTTAACATCCATTCAGGCCCTCTCAGAGGTCCAAAGGGGCCCGGGCCACTTCCAGCTTTTGAGGCCCCCTAGCCATAATAAAAATAAAAAATGACGACACATGAAAACAAAATAAGGCACCAAAAAAAGAGTGAGACATAATTTGAATAATTTTTTATTTAACAAATGCTTTTCTAGCCTTTTTCTGTGCAAATGCACTAATTATTGAGGAAAAATCTAGCTTTCATGCAATGTCACAGTTGATATTAAGCATGGCGAGCCCATTCAAACACTCTTGTCCCATAGTTGAATGGTAATAGTTCTTTGCCTGCTTCAATACATTGAAAGTGCATTCACCTGAAGCCACTGATGCAGGCAAACTGACAAAAATACACAATGCAATTGTGATATTAGGAAACACCCCAGAGAGTCCAAGTTTGATTATTTCTTGAAGCAATTCCTTTGGCTTGCAATCCAATTTAAAGTTCGTGGAATAGATTCGTTCGAGGAAGATGATCTCGTCACTGAGATCTTTTGAGATTTCTTTGTTGTACTGTTGCTGAAATTGTTCAGCTGCAGAAAGTAGATCTTCATTACTCAGTCTGTGGAACTGTCAAAGAAACCCCAAAAGGATACAGATTAGTCGCAGTGATTCAAATGGACGCGTAAGACCTGATTGAATATAGTCAATGATGACAAGGAAGACATTGACCCTATAAAGCTGCTTGGCATCGGATTCAGTAGGTAAGTTGCGATTGGTGGAGAACTCAGATGAAATGCCAATATTCTGTGCTACTAATTTGGACTCAGTCAGGATCGCATCCCATTGTTCAAGAACCAGTTGAATGTCATTGATAAGACCTTCAGTTTTATCCTTCTCAACATCAAGTGTAACACTGCATGCTTCAATTACCAGATTAGTTTGGTGGATCATTGTAAGCAGCTTCATCCACAAAGATGACAACAGAATGCATTCAAATTTGAACATGTGCTTCTGAATAGACTGAAGTTCAGTTCGAGCCTGTGCAGTGAGATTGAGAGATTCAAGCTCATTTAAAGCCTTTCTCACTGAATTCAGATGATGCACAACTGGTTAAACACCATCAATCCGTGCAGACCATCTAGTTTTGGACATCCCATGCAGTGAAACAGGAAGATATTGCTTCAGAATTCCCCACATTTGTGGACTGCTACTGAAGAGATTGTACATTTGCTGAACAGTTCCAAAGTAAGTAATTGCTTCCTTGCGTGATTCAGCACAGTCAACACCTACAAGGTTTAGTGCAACGGTTCTCAAACTTTTGTACTGATGACCCCTTTCACATAACAAGCCTCTGAGTGCGACCCCCCCCATATAAATTAAAAACCCCTTTTATATATTTAACACCATTATAAATTCTGAAGGCAAAGTGGGGTTTCTGGTGGAGGCTGACAGTTCGCGACCCCCCTAGAACAACCTTGCGACTCCCTGAGGGGTCCTGACCCCCAGTTTGAGAACCTCTGGTTTAGTGTGTGGTTTCCACAGCTGGAGAAAATACAGTTTGAATTATGCTCAAGCAGAACTGCTTGTACACCTTTGTACTTCCCAGCCATATTAGATCCATTGTCATAGGCTTGACCAATGCAGACTTGAAAATCTAACTTAAAACCTTTTAGAATTGCTAGGCCTCGAGCAGCAATTTCTTTTCCAGTTTTTCTCTTAAAATTATCAAACAAAATAAACCTTTCTTCAAGTGAAAATTTTGAGCTGTCTACAATCTTAACATATCGAATAACGATAGTAGTCTGTTCTTTGTGAGAACAATCTGGAGTGATATCAACAATGACTGAAAAATACTTGACATTTCGAATCTCATCAAGAATTAAAAGTCTAGAAAACATGACTTGTGAGGAAAGAATGAAAAAATTGGGTTTGGTTAGTATGGAGAGGAGAAGACTGAGGGGGGACATAACAGTTTTCAAGTACATAAAAGGTTGTTACAAGGAGGAGGGAGAAAACTTGTTCTCTTTCAAAAATTGTTCTCTTTAACCTTTGAGGATACGGCAAGAAGCAAGGGACTTAAATTGCAGCAAGGGCAGTTTAAGTTGGACATTAGGAAAAACTTCCTAACTATCAGGGTGGTTAAGCACTGGAATAAATTGCCAAGGGAGGTTGTAGAATCTCCATCATTAGAGATTTTTAAGAGCAGATTAGACAAACACCTGTCAGGGATGGTGAAGATAATACTTAGTCCTGCCTTAAGGGCAGGGGACCGGACTAGAAGACCTTTCAAGATCCCTTCCAGTCCTATGATTCTATGATTTCAAGTCTTTCCACAGGAAAGCCACATATACAAATGTTAATGGTTGTTATGTTATTTACATTGATGTGAGCTTAATAAATTACTAGACAATAATAGAGGCAGATTTGTAATACACAGATTTGCACAAGACCAGCAGATGGCCTGCACATCAAAGATTCAGAGAAGAGCAGTTTAAACAATGGAGAATACTTACACTGTTGTGAAGATTCCTGACAAAAGTCTGCTAGTCTTTGTTCTCTTGAAAGTAAAACTTTTTAAATACATGCAGAGATGATCTACCTCTCAGGGAAATGGATCACTCAGAAGATAATGGGACTCAACCTTTAACTTTTAAGGCATCAGGTTGAATCCAAAACAGGTAGGTAATGACCTAGAGTATTTTTTCAGTCTAGATCCTAGTGGGCAGTCCACATTGCCAAATTCAGCACCAGCGGACAGGCCAAAGATTGAACATTAAGAAGCTGAACTACCTTCCCACCTTTAGAAGTGGTCCCAGCCCCACAGGCAGGCATGGAGTAGGGATTTGCCTGGAGGCCAGATCACCTGTGTGGACTACTACCACTCTCCAGCTCCAGCAGAGACCCAGTGCCAAGCAGGGCTCATCTCACTCTGCTGTACAATGACCATTTCCAAAGAGGAGAGGGTTGGAAAGAGGCAGGGAAGGAAGCAATCCTTCCCCCAAGCAGCACAGAGCTAGTGAATCCCTTCTACAGGGAATGGGAAGGACCACATGGTCACGGACCTTCCCTCTCCACCTCCAGCTTGCTCCTTGATCACTTCCAACCACACCATGCACTCCAACACACTTATCTAAAGTGATCACTCTCCTTACAATGTGTATGATAATCAAGTTGGGCCATTTCCAGCACAAATCCAGGTTCCCCCCCCCCCCCAAAACCCATTCTCCTGTTGGTAATAGTAATTGTAAGGAGAGTGGTCACTTTAGATAAGCTATTACCAACAGGAGAGTGATGATTGATGATTTAACTGGGAATTGGTCCTGCTTCGAGCAGGGGGTTGGACTAGATGACCTTCTGGGGTCCCTTCCAACCCTTATATTCTATGATTCTATGATCACTTTAGATAAGCTATTACCAGCAGGAGAGTGGGGTGGGGGGAGGTATTTTTTCATGCTTTGTGTGTATAAAAAGATCTTCTACACTTTCCACAGTATGCATCCGATGAAGTGAGCTGTAGCTCACGAAAGCTCATGCTCAAATAAATTGGTTAGTCTCTAAGGTGCCACAAGTACTCCTTTTCTTTTTATACAACATGCAGACAAAAGGCATAGAGCCTGATTTTCCCCCCATTTATAACTCTTATCCTCTTATAACTTAATAAAAATACTGTACTTGCAGCAAAAATAGGTAATCAGCCACCATATTGGTGATGGCAGATGCAAAGTTACAAACCGGGGTATAAACCTGCGACGCACTTTGGGATCCTGTGGCATTAAAGTCATTACATCAATATAGAATTAGTAGTAGTAGCAGTAGCTTTGCCTGCCAGTTCTCATCTTACTTCAAATATCAGCTGAAAAACTCTTGCTTATATGCCTCTTAAATTTTTTCTTTCTTTGTTTTTGGGCTCATGAATGAATACTATAATTTGTTTCCCCGAACAATGTCTCTACACAATTCTTTTATGCAACTTATACCATATACTAGGAACACACAATTCTGAATGCATTAAAACGTTTTAGGCTACAGTTTGTCTGAAATATGAGTTTTTAAACTGAAGTTACATTGTACCGTAAGCTGTCACCAACAATATTTTCTATAGGAAAATGTACAAAAGATGTACAGAACACTGGAAAGGGAAACACCACAAAAATAGGAATAAGCTGAAATATTTCTTCAACTGTGACCCTTAGAAAAACTGCCAACATTTCAGATTAAAATACTCTTTAAGCAGCAGAGGGAAGAACATCAGATAGATGTTTTCTGTGCTATAAATTATAGCAGTTGTCCACTGCTGTGAGAATACAGTAGAACAGTGTTTCCCAAACTTGGGACGCCGTTTGTTCAGGGAAAACCCCTGGTGGGCCGGGCCGGTTTGTCTACCTGCCGCATCTGCAGGTTCGGCCGATTGCGGCTCCCACTGGCCGCAATTTGCCGTGTCCGGCCAATGGGGTCTGCGGGAAGCAGCGGCCAGTACGTCCCTCGGCCCGTGCCGCTTCCCGCAGCCCGCATTGGCCGGGCACAGCGAACCGCGGCCAGTGGGAGCTGCGGTCGGCCGAACCTGCGGATGCGGTAGGTAAACAAACCGGCCCGGCCTGCCAGGAGCTTTCCCTGAACAACCGGTGTCCCAAGTTTGGGAAACACTGCAGTAGAAGATGGAGCAAAGATGCCAACTACTATTATTTCAACACTCAAGTGACTTAGAATTTAAAGTAGTTATCCAGGAAAAAAGGAGACGAGCTATCCATCCTGATGTTGATGAACTCTTTTTGTGACTTATTCTCCAGGACTTCCAAGATGTTTTCCCCTGAATGTTTAAATGTAAATTTCAGTTTCTGTCATGTAATATCTCCTTGTAAAAGAACTGTTTTACTAGACGCTTATATCATTTAGAGTCCTGGCTTAGACCCTCTTAAAACTGAAACATTCCATTATGAATTATTTGCATGCTGTGTACCGTAAACCCCAGGTTAAAAAAAGAAATCCATACTAATTCATTATATTTTAAAAGTCCAAAGAGGAACAAGATGCATATGAAACAATAAGCTCATCTCATGATCTTTCACTGTTGTCACCATTTTCCTGCCATCAGTCTACTTCATATCTTCCATACTTAAATAAAGAATGTTTTTTAACCATTTCCCTCTGAAGTATGGAGTACTGACCACAGTTAGATAGGATACTGGTCTAGATGGACTCTAGTTTGAAATAGTATGACAGTTCTTATGTTCCTATATTCCTGTGAATCCACCTATGTTTACTCCTGTTACACTTATCTCAACTTAGATTGCAAACTGTGCAGAGCAGGGACTCCATCTATTAGTTTTGCACACCCTACACACATCTATGGCATTATTTATTATTTAAGTTCTTATTAGACAAGTTCAGCGGCCAACAATTGAATGTTAAAGTCAAAATTTTAAAACCTGGTTTTCTTATAGATGCAAATACTTGTGTGCACAAGCAAATTATGCCATGTAATAGGACATCTGTGTGACATCATTTTTGTCTGCATATAATTGCAGGTACATAATATCCCCTTGAAAAAGCACACAAAAAGGGAGCATGGGTTATAAAAACTGGACCCTGACAAATAAATGAGAGTTGCAGTCCCTGTCATGCAATAATTATCTCCATTTGGACCCAGACACAATTCCTATGACTGAGCCCTGCAGTCAGGCAAATACTTGAGGCTAAATTCAGCTCACAGCAGTGAGGTGCAAATGCCCCGTCCTCCCCCCTGCACTCACCCTCAGGATTTGTCCTTTAATTAATTTCAGTAGCAGGGGTAAGTACAGTATGGCTGCTGCTGCAGCAATCCAGAAGATGGATTTGAGTGCATGGTTACATTGTCACTAAATTTGACCCAGCTGCCCCTCCATCCAGAGGGTAAGAGAGTCCACTGAGAACTCAACCCATGGCAGCATTGGCTGATCATGCGCTCTGTAGGTAAGAGATGGGAAACTGTCCAGGGATCCCTGAGGAAGCTGTAGGGATGTGGATTGGAATCTGCCCCCCATTCCAAGAAATGTCTGAATTGGCATTGCTGGCTCACAGGGCTGTAAAAGTTTCACAGCAGGCTAGATGTGATTTCATCCCCTCTACAGAAGCAAGAACAAATCATACTGAAAGGTCTGGCTCAATGACCACCCCCTGAGCATGATATATTCAGACCTTCATGTTGCTCAGGGATAAAAACGTGTAAGATATATGAATATACCTAAAGCCCATAAACACAAAAATGTATTGGTTTGAAGGCCAAGAGCAGTAAAACATTGCCCAAATGGGAAAATAGTTCCTAAGATTGTAGCAAGTTGTCTGACTCAAGAGTATTTTTTTTCTGTACCTGCCAGTGGCCCCTGGACACAGGTCACTACTGATTATCCTTCCAGAATTTTTTAAAAAGTGCTAAAAATCTTCAGTGTAAAAAGCTACTTTATGGGCCCAGTGAGAAGTTCCCCTTTCCCTGCCCAAAACCAAATTATTAAGTTGTTATTGAGATGGTTAGGACAATTTTGCACACGTTTGCCTGTTGGTGTTTGGAAAGCAGCCTGGAGTGCTATTGAAATTGTATTCCTATTTAAGGAGCAAGGTAATATTATTCTGAAATGGACTCAGGATTTATGACAAATATATTAAAAACCCCAAACAAAATAGTCTTCACGACAACATCGCTGAAAGTGACCTCAAGCCAATGTGGGAAGGAACAAATCAACAAAGAGAGTGACCGAGTATTCCCTCCGTTCAACCTAGCCCACAGGGTTAGGAACTTGAGCTGGCATACAGTATCTGATCACCTGCGGAAGCAGTTTGTCAGTCCATACACCTCTCGTGTATGACAGAAAAGAGACAGAGAGATATGTATGCTTCGAAAACAGTTAAAGATTTATTAAGGAAATTGACAATAGCAGGGAAAGAGGAATGATAACTAGAATAAACAACCCAATACAAATGCAAGTGTGGCTGCCCCCAGTTGGACGTGAAGCCCGGAGACCCATACAACCCTTAACCGTGGCTATATTTAAACTAAACTAAAGGAAAACACAATCTACCCCAATACTGTACTCAGGGCTGTCCCTAGCCATTTTGGTGCCCTACTCAGCCCCCCCCCCCCGGGGGGGGTGATGTGGGGTCCCAGGCCTCCACGGGGGGGGCGGCCTCCATGGGGGGGCAGGAGCAGGCTTGAGGGTCGGGGGGAAACCGCCCCCACAGCATGAGCCGGTGGAGTGGAGCGGGTTGGAGCCGGGTCCCTCCGTTTCCTGCCGCCCGGTGAGTGCAGGGCAGGACCGACCCTGCACTCACGGGGCGGTGGGAAGTGGAGCGACCGGGCCCCAGCCTGCTTTGTTCTGCTCCCCTGGCTCCCAGACTTGCGGCTTGGGGGGCAGGGGGCTACCGCCCCCCCAGCACTCACCGGTGGCGCGGCTGGGAGCCAGCAGCGCAGAGCGGGCTGGGGCCGGGTCGCTCCACTTCCCACCGCCGGTGAGTGTAGGCCCAACCCCTGCTGCAGTCCTCAAGGGAGTGGGGGGCAGGGCTGGGGTGGGAAGAGGCAGAGCAGGGGCTGGAGCAGCATGCAGCTGCGTAGGGCACCAGGAAATGTGGTGCCCCAAATTTCCCATTGCCCTGCACAGCTGCGAATTTTGCGTATGGATAGGAATGGCCCTGACTGTACTGAGTCAGAGGAGACAACTTCAGGTAAGACAAAACAACTGATGGTGGAGTATCTCGTTGTAGCTTGACACTGTGGGTTCCAAATCCTGGACCCCAAACCAAGCTTCGCAGCCTGACTTGGCCTACGGGAGAGAGGAGCATAGGACCCTCAGCGAAGATCTACTGGAACCAGGATTGCAGATAAAGGAGTCGCTGGAATCAGGATATAGGTAGGTGTTATAGTTCATGAGTGATGGTAAGTGATGCCTTCTTGGCCAACGGTGTGGGCCCGAAGTCACTGAGGAGATCCTCGACATCCACGGGAATCAATGTGATACCTGGCTGCCGCTCTGGTGGATGGCAAGAATGCTCAGGCACACCATCTTGAATCATGGACTCCATTGATTTCTGTTCCATAATTAACACATTTTATACTAATCATTACAGCAAACACATTAATTCAAACATAAACATTAACGTCATTAAACATACATTTAGGGGAAAACTTCCCAACACCATCCCCATCTCTCCCTTTGACCATGAAAATTCTTAGAGTAAACCCCTGAAATAGACTTCATGTCAGATCCTAGGCATTCTAAAGTGAAATCTACAAAGGGTACAGCTCTAAATGGCTTGGTATTAAAGATGTGGGAATACTAGGACCAAACTGAACGGTGATATAAATGGAGGTGTAAGTTACACATGAGGTTTAAGCAGGTCTGAAAATGAATGGTGATAAATGATATAAAGTTGTAAGTGGTTCAGCAGTGTAGTTTACATGCCAAAAGGACAGATGAGTTAGTGTAGCCGGAAGAATAACTCTCCGGAAGAAGTTAAATAAAGCAATGTTTCTTACAACAACCAGGTAGTTAGTTATCCATATTATTCCTGTGCTGGGTTTTATTCTTCAAGGCTTTCAATCTGACAACTGTTACCAGTCCTAAATTGCTAAAAAGAAGGACAAGGCAGGGTAAATGAATGAAACGGGATAAAAGAATATGAGAATGCAAAAGATACAGACAGAATACAGAAGGACAACAAAAGAAAATGAGTAAGAGGGAGAGGAGATACTTCACCTTGCTATATCTAGATACTTCAGAGGTCTCAGATCTCACCAGGTTTGCATTTGAAGAATAGTATCCATCGCTCTGGCTCATGCCAACAAGGCTCTTTGCTTCCATATCTTCAGTTTGGCCTCTGACCACCAGTCTGGGTGCCCCCTCCAACAAGGATGGGTCTTGGCCACCAGTGACCTACTTACTGTCCTAGAGCATTGTTGGATGAGGCCGGGCAGGCTGCCCCAACAGAGCTGCACTTCTTGTCTAGCTACCACTGTTAGAGGGCTTTCCCGTCACCCTCTCCCCTGGTTCTCGTCACACAGACAGAAAGCAGAAGACCAGAAGTCCGAAGTGCAGGCAATACAATGTTTACTGGGGTTAGTTCCAAGCAAACATGGATACCATAGTTCTACATGTCAGCATAGTCTGATTCCCAGTGTTCCATTTCCAGCTCTGACGCCGCAGTGTTTACCCCATGTCCCCCTTCCCAGCTCTGACACTGCAGAGTCTTGCTTATGTCCCTGTTCCCCATTCCCACCTCTTCCTCCTTAGCAGGCCCAAATATACCTGCAGTGCACACCCCTAATCACACTCCTTACACTTATGGTCACATTCTGTTTTGCAGGGTCATGGGTCTTCGTCCCACCTCTTTTGTATCCCATGTGGGGGTAAGGAGTGAGGTTGTGTTCTAGACAATGCCAGGCTTTTCTTTGGCTTTTAGTGTTTCTTATGCCTCCACCCCCTCCCCGCAACTGGTTGCTTGACCTTGGCTTGAGAAAGGAGCTCATATATTACACTCCCACTATGCCTGGTAACACTTTAACTGCTCTATCCCTTATCTCTTCCCATTGTACTAAAAACCCCATCTGGTTGTGGGAAGTTCAACACACAGTATCTTTGTTCATTGTTCTTCACACATATCAGCGTAAGATATATGGATATGAAAAAGTCAAACCCAAAATTCTATCTCAGACTAACAAACGGGCTGATATGCTAACCACCACCCCCTCAGAAGAATCAACCCCATCCCCATGCTGAAAAAGCTGAGGGACAGTGAAGCATAAAACTTTCAGATCAGCAGTTTAGTGAGTTTTTCTTTACTACTGAAAAGTAGTGAAAGGGAAGGTGATCATGGAAGGTAGTTGGCAGTTCCTCTCTCATCCAACGTAAATATTTAGATCTCACATCTCGGACAGCTGTGAGTTAAAATGGGTTAAAATTCTTGGGGTTGGGGGGAAATGGAGTTTGCAATGGAAATAGCAAACTGTGCTTAATTATAAAGCTACCTGTTTGATGCATGAAGTAGGATAACAGATCTGGACTAGTTAACTTGTAACATGATTTATTATGGGACAAGTTTATCTCCCAATCCAGAACATTTTACCTAGCAAGACAATGGAAATAAACCATATTTCTCCTCACCCACCAAAGGATTAGTTTAAACAGAGTCTGAAGCTTTAGTGCTAGACAATTATTGAGACTAAATTATCATACATCTGGGTGAGATCAAGAAGTCTTTTGTTTTACATATGGCACAATCAGGGATTTTTTCCCCCTCTTGAAGAGATTTTAAAATACCACTCTGTGTCATCATTATAATTCAGGATAGAACCACTCTCTGAAGGCAGAAAGTCAGAGTCAACAATGTACATAGCTACCACTTAAATTCACATCCCCAGAAATCATGAACCATAACTATTTGTCTCGAATAATGTGAAAAACATCTTACTCAGGGGTGGCCAAAGTACAGTCTATGGACCTTAACTTTCCATTACAACCCACAGCTGCTTTCTCCAGATAATGTAGATCATGCAGACTACAGGTCCCAGCATGTGCTGCTTCATCTCAGTTCAAATGTGTTGACTTTTAGGTGTATACACTATATGCAAGCTTGGGGATTTAGATGGGCACATGATTAGAAAGGTGAATACATATTCATGTGTCCAACCAACTCCATGACTCATATATGCACATGTAGTCACATGCAGGCACAATATTTAGTTTCACACAAGTTTTGGAAAAGTTTGTTTTCTCATACTGCTTACAATCCAATAAAAATCATAATGCTTAGGCTCTGCAATTCTGATAGAAAATTGTAGACAGGTTCTTTGGAAAACTGAATTTTCCTGATACTGCTGAATTCAAGCATGTTTTCTTCATCCTTAGAAACAATTTTCTACTATTGAAGAAAAATACAGAATACACACAAGGAATTTGAACAGTGTAATATGAAATAGTTTCTTGTTTTCCATGAGACAGTCATATCTGCTCAGGAAAAGATTTTGTGACTATTTTTTTTCCCTCCAAGTTAAGAGTATTATTTCTGTCTCCTCCTCCCATAGGAACAGCAAGGAAGGAAGGAGAGAAAGAAAAGCATAAAAAGTGAAGTTGAGGGAACAGTGACAAGAAAAAAAATCTTGATTGCCTCAGAAGGAGGAAAAAAAAAAAAAGATCACTGGTCTATTACGGGAATGCTGTGTATTATGAAAGCACCAGTCTTGGGTCCATTTTTAAGGCCGAGTTCTGCACTTAAATAAAGTATTCTAATACTATGGTGATAATGATGGTATAAAAACACAGCTGGATAGTGTTTATAGGTTCTTAAGAAGAAATAATATCTGAATCATAGCTTTTCTTCTCACTAGGCTTGGGAGGATTAGATCATCAGTAAGTGACAGTAGATGTTCATTTCACCAGACACATTAACAAAAATTTACATCTGTAATAACCAGAGTTTACAGATAGGCAAAATAAGAAAAATGCTGCTTGAGAAGAGTTTGATTTAAGAATATTTATTTTGTATATTTTGATGTGATGTGGACAATTGTGTTTTGATGGCAATAAAGCTTTAACTTTTTGAAATCTCAAATCTCTACTGTCATTAAAGAATTATGGTCTGATCTCACCTATTGCCTGACCCCTCCTCCCCACCCCAATTTCCTGCAATTAAAAATTTAAGTTAATAAAAATTTTAAAAATGCTTAAAACTAAACATTGATATGTCAAAATTATAAAAAATAAAAATCAAATTGTGCTAGGCTACTTATGACACAGCTTTTCAAGATCTGTTTCAACACTTTGGAGGCTCTAGAATTCTGACTGTAAGTTACTCATATTCCCATTAGTCTCATTATGTTGACTTATGTACTCCAGAATTAGGATTCACAACTTCAACTCTCAAACCAGGAGATGTCACACATATTGGCTCAGTGTGAAGATTAAAAAAATTGAGAGGATTTCCTCATTCCCCCACAATCTCGTGTGGCAGGGCTGTGCAGGAGTAAGTATTGGTTCAATATGTGTTCTAAACCCATTTTTGTCCCACCACTGCTGCAAATTCCCAGGTTTCCTTTACCTCCCCATCTACATCCTATTCCCAAAATAGAAAAAAATTCCAGTGTCTTAAAAGCTACCTCAGGAAACGGAATGCAATTCCCCATAATCTTGTGTGATGGTACTCCTGAAATTCTAGTGACACCTCACAGGTCCAAATCTAGCAAGTAGCTCCAAGAACCCTTTACAATCACAGTCAGGAAAAGTTACCTAAGCTGCTTACATTGTCCACATCACTGTAGTATCCGAGCATCTCATAATCCTTAATGAGCTACAGGTATACTATTATCCCCATTTCACAAGGGATACTGAGGCACAGAGAGGCTAAGTGACTTGTTCAAGGTCACACACTGTGGAAGAACAAGAAACTGAACCATAGTCTCCCAAATCCTAAACTAGTTCCCTAACCACTGGGCCATCCTTCCTCTGGATAGTGGCTCTTTTAAGGGTCACCCCTCACTCAGAGGTTGGGAGAGTGACAAGGCATCATCTGAGCTGATGGGGCTTGGGTAAGCCATTGGCCCCATATTTCTCAAACTTTTGTATTGGTGACCCCTTTCACACAGCAAACCTACGAGTGCGACCCCTCCTTATACATTAAAAAAATATTTTTTGTATTTAACACTATTATAAATGCTGGAGTCAAAGCAGGGTTTGGGGGTGGAGGCTGACAGCTCGCGACCCCCCCCCCCATTTAATAAACTTACAACCCCATTTGAGAACCCTTGCCCTATCTAAATCCTATCTTTCCAACTTCAGCCCACACTCAAACCCAGATTAGCAGCTGCAAGGAGTCAGAGGAGCTGCTGTTCTGGAATATAGACATCTATTTTACTTCCCGTCAGTTTAGTACATTTCCACTCCTATTCTCCTCTCATGAGTCTTGAAAGGCATCAGATCAGCAACAATTTGTAGACGGAAGCCACTTGGACCATCTTTTAGAGTCAGCCAGCTTTATTTGAACATTAGACAGTAGTTGGTTCCATGGGAGTTATAACTCTTTGAAACACCTTTAAACAAAGAGTCTTGGCTTGTGCCTTCTCATTTGATTCCCACGTATCTTAGCTGCACTGTGGGGTCAGAGAATGAAGGAAAAATCCTTCCAATTCTATATTAAGTGCAGATATCAAAAAACTGCATTATTTGAAGTAAATTACTTCTATGAAACTGTTTTAAATGTATTTAGTTTACTAAAGTCATGGTCAACAGGCGGTTCATATTAATCTCAAATTTAAAGCAATCCCAATGCTTTGAGTCTTTAAAATCTCACATTAATTCCTGGGGTTTGTGTGTGTATTTAACAGGTGATTTTATTGTATAGTGGTAATTTAAAAAATAGCAGGGAAGATAACCCTTTTCATTCCAAGGTCACATTTTATTCCTATGAATAAAGTCAGAGCTGTCAAGGGGAATATGTACTGCTTTTTCGGTAAGGACGTATGCTAGAGTTACTGGAGTTGGTAACAAATAATACAGTATAATAATAATATATTAGGCCAACAAAAAGTTGCAAAACATGACAAGTCAACTTACATCTTGAAATATAAGTAATGTGGTTGCTGCATTTATATAAGTCTGATCTACATTTTTATAGTTTGTCTCTGTACATTTGTACAGTAGTACTGCTAGTTTAAAGAATCTCATCTTCCTGAATCTCTGCCAGCCCACTGTTTCCTCATACCAATACCAATATCAGAAAACAGAAGTGCAGATGTAATTTTAAACTGACAGGCTTAATCTACCTGCATACCAAAGATTTTAACCTCTCCCTTCAAATTTACTCATCACACTGGATGTGAAGCCAACAACTAAGCAGAGGAATTTCAGATTCCCAACAGTGAAAAGGCTACTACTATTTTAATGTTCAGTTTTAAAGATTTGTCTCCAATACTTTAGAAAGAGTAAATGGATTATGAAAACGGATTACATTTTGTAAATTATAGTAACCTGAGATTTATTACAAAGTTACCATGCTGCACTCAATGCAATTTTAAAAAAGTCTGATCTCAAAGAATTACATTCTTTAAAACGATAGAAAAGTAAAAATTGCACATACTTCGATAGTTTAAACACTAGACATTTTTCATCTATAAAGCTGGCCTCATGTACACCCATCTTTTGAAATGAAATTCAAGGATGAAACTGTACATAGTCCCCTCTATGAATTTGAGGGAATATGTTAACATTGTTCCATGATCTAAGTCCCTTTATTTACAGCTAAGTCTCTATCAAATTGATAACTTGTTAAATATCTTTAGACTGGTCATCTTCTTCAAGTTTCCTGATTTCACTCTTTAAACAGTTGATAGTTTCACGACTTGCTTTTAATCTCTCTTTAAGCTCCGCAATTTCAAAACTGGTTTTTTTTTTGGCAGCTTCCAGCTTTTCCCTGGTTTTAACTTCAAGATCTGCAACTGGGATGGTGACAAAGAAAAAAAATTTTTAGTGCACTGCAAAACTGCAATTACTCAATATAATGTAACAGAGGGCAGAATCTGTTTCACAGAATCTTCACTACTGGTAATGCATGGACCCTAAAAGAATCCAGAAGGACCTTCAGATCCCATTTTGGAGTTTGCATGGCTGGAAGTTGGGCTCCTATTCCCTACCAGGTGCAAAAAAAGCACCTTGCCCTCAATGCCTTACCATAATAGTTATTCTACATGTCTCAGATATACAGTGGCACAGAATCTGTCTTTCCAAGTATCCTACAGAAATTGCAGTATTGAAATACTGTAAATTCCAGCTTTTAGCTTATGCACAAAAACATTGTGAGAATGTTACTTTCCCCATATCTCCATTTTTGGGCTGGCAGGGCAACAGAAATCTGAATAGAACACTGGCACTCCACTGCATCGCAAAAACATCACCCCTCCCATTTGTGGGATATTAAATTAAACAGCCCATGCTCCAGGAAGGTCCTACTCGATATCTTCTTCCACAAGCATATTTATGAGAAATGCAAATAAGGAAACACCTCTAATACTTTGGCTGTAGAGCAATAAATCACTTCTATCCATGCCTAGTAGAAACATGTAGCCATTTTTTTAGTTTAAATGTAAAAGTTTGACATGCTCAAAAGTAAAGTCATAAAACATTTTCTACTGTCCAATTAACAAAGTAACAAGCTACAAATACAAAAAATAATCCTCAGTACTTTTGTGAGATAGGTATTTTACAAATGAGGAAACTGGTAAAGACATTATTTCCACCGCACAGATGATAAAACTAAGGCAGGAAAGTCAAGTGATTTACCAAAGTCGACACAGCACTACAGTGGCAACGCTGAGATTAGAATCCAGCATTTTCTGGCTTTCAAAGCTATATGTACTCCCTTAGTCCTCAGTTTTAGGTATCTCAAAAGTATCTTAAGTAATATAATTTACTGACAATACTTAAATGGGAGGGGTAACATACAGACAGGAGGACAGAACCAAAGCGTAAGTGTCCTGGAGAGATTAGAGCAGCAGAGTTATAGACAGCAATGTGAGATCTGGAATGAATATATATTAAATCTATGCTCTGGGTATAGGAAATCAGAAAGCTGATTCAAAATCTGAAGGAGGGGATAAGTCAAATAGCCACACCAGTCAATATTAATAAAGTTTATTTTCATTTTATCGCCTTAATGCCCTCAATACTTAAAGAAAGCATTATAGTTGCAAAGGAAACAAAGAATTAGGAAAGAGGTTGGATAGGGAGGTGACTCTATAAAAGTCTTATCTTAAGAAATGGTCTACAGCATGAAAGTTTGAGAACTTCATTTAGAAAACAAGTAATGGTAACTATTCACTCCATCCCAAAATAGCTGCTCGCTTCAGGTAAAGGTGTTGAAATATTAACATTAAATATTGCAATTCTAAGTTCAATCTCTGAGTTCAGTTAATATCCTATTTAGATGAACGGGGGAAGTTCACACCTCAAATCTATTGGGCAACTTCATTCCTTGTGAGAGGTTTCACAGTGGTAGCTGTGTTAGTCTGTACCAGCAAAAACAACAAGGAGTCCTTGTAGCACAAGGACCCCTCAGGGGTTTTTTCATTCCTTGTGTTACTCTCCGACTTCACTGGAATTACATGAACGATAAATATTTCTATCAGCCTTCATATAGAATTATTCACAAGTAAACAATTGTGAATAATGTACAAATCTGAAACCTTCAGATCCTAAAATTAGTATAATACTTAATAGATATGTCTGTAGAGATATTTTTCAAAAACATATAGAGATCTTTCCACATACAAATTTCACTTTACAGCAGCAGACAAAGATAATTAAAAACATTAATGGTTAATCTTAACTTCTAAAATTCATGTGTGACATTAGAATTATCAGTTGGCACTTACACTCTGTTTCATGCTTATAAGCTCCTAGTGTTAGCTGACGAGATGTTGTCAAAAGCTGCTGCATCATAGCAGTAGGATCTTGAAATATCTAATAGAGGAGAAAAATACACACCTGTTATCAATCTCACTATTTAAAAACAAAACCTTTAATATGTTCTCTTTTCTTACCATCTCATCATAAAACTCGGATACTACAGTTTTCTTTCCCAGTATTGCATTGGTGTCAGACTGAAACAGCTTCAGCAAATGGTACAAAGTTACCTGTGCAAGGAAAACAGATAGACCTGAATAAATGTAATATGCACTTTAAGAAAAAATAAGTGATACACCACAATGGAATTAAAACATTCATTGCTCTTTTTGCTGTGCAAGCATATAGGATTTTTAAAACCCTGTAAGAATTCAAGAACTAAACCGATCTTCTGATACTGTTTAAACTTTTAAATTCAGTTATTCTGTTATATTACTTGTTAAACAACTTAAGCATCCTGAAGCCAAATGTTTGGCTGGATTTGGAAAGGGTCTAGGGAAAGTAAAATAGAAAATAAGATAAACGAAGATTGATCTATAAATGCTACTATAATAATTACCTTTTTTAAGGCATTCAATGAGTTGGTGCACAATAAGCCAGGAAGTGCATCTGCAGAACACTAGCTAGCCACACAACAATATCCCATGTGGACACAGCTACAGCACTAACAGCAGTAAGTCAAAGCACACTACAGAACTTTGCAAGCATGATGTAGCTGGCTATAGATTCACACGCTAGGTTTCTGTGCACCAGCTCACCATGTAGACAAACTCTGAGCACAGAAAAGATCACTTGGTTCATGTGGGACCCTATGCATACGGATGCCTAACAAAACACAGTTAGGAAGTGCTTCTCAATATTAATCTAGATTTATATCACCCCTCGATGAAGTTCTTCTCCAAGAGTTCCTTTTCTATTATTCTGTGGGAGGTGATAGGTAATGGAATAGGCTGTGAGCCTACCTACAAACCCCTGGTTATTCATGGGAGGCCAGGACCATCCATGTGGAAGCAACATGGATTCACAATGGCTCTGGCTCTAATCAACAAATCCCAACAACTCTGCCTTTTCCACTCCTTCCCTTAAGCAAACCAGTTAAGTGCCACAGAGATGGCCGATACCTGCTTCCAGTTGGAAGAATTGTACATAATGGAGGGCAGGGAGGGAAAAAAGAGACAATCCAGGCTATTTTATCTACTTTGATCCTCTTTGGAACACCTTACAGTTCTTTTCCTTCCTTCAACACCATTCAAAAAAGTGTGTAATCCATCATATTCCTCCATAGTGTTAATCAGGTCAAGGAAAGCATAAAGAGTTTGAGAGTTTTGGACAAGGAGAAAGGACTAAGCTCTTGTGATCATGGTAATTTACAAATTCTGTTTTCAACAAGTAGGCATTCCCTTCCCACCTTCAGGCACCACAGTGCTATTTGACACGTGCTTTCCCTATCTAAACTTAGTTTAAAAGTGTGAAAGCCAGCTATGCACTGGGATTCAATGCACAATAAAAAATGACTCCAAAAGCTGAGTAATAGCACACATTATCTTGAAGATGCATCCAAAAGTGAAGGGTAGGCATACAGTAATGAAGACATTAAACATGCTGAGACTTAGTATTAGAACTTTTTCTGGTCAACTGCATCCCATGTCAAAGTTTTATAAATGCACAATACACTACACATAAATAAAGGTTTATTAAAAGCCAAAAAATGTACTTACAGGTCTTTCATTGGGATCAATAAAAAATATCTTGATGATGATTTCAAATTCACCCCAACCCGTTTCAGTGATTTCATATGGTGGTTTGGTAACAACTGCAGTGGAAAAAATAGTGGCAGGAACACAGATGACGGATGACTTATAGTCTCATTATGTGAGAGCTATGTACAAACCATAAAAAAACAAACTTACCTCTTAAAGGATTACCATAGCTTTCATGTAGTTTAAATTGAATTTTCTTCACATAAGCAGACATATCCTAAAATGTAAACACTGTGGCCAATTATTTCCAGATATTAAAGCACACTGAACAGTTTCTCTCATTGTTTCTTCCCCTCCACATATCTATTATGTTTACTAATGTGGCAACCTATCTGCCAAAACCAAGCTATACTCCAGATTATGTGGATTTTTTAAATCTCTTGCTACATTTCTCTCTGATGACATCAATGTAATTTATTTTCTATATGATCCTTGCAGAAATATAGATTGTTTTTAACTGCCAGTCTATATAACTCACTTTTTGCCAAACACTTATCTGCACACCTTTTCCCTAATGCCAGCTCTAAATTTGTACATATAATTAATGTGTTATACTGGAGATGAAGAAGCTATTCTAACTGTGCCTGTATTTTCTTCTGACCCAACACAATGCTAAGGGCCTTTCTGGCATTTCTTGAGTGACACTGTCATTACAACATTTGCTATATTTTAACAGGTAAGGCCCCAATTGTGCAATTATGCATGTGCTTAACTTTGAAGTCAATGGGTCCACTAACATGCTTAAAGTTAAATATGAATGTAAGGGCTTGGCTACACTTGCGAATTAGAACGCATTAAAGCAGCCCCGGGCGCCCTAGCTCACTACCCGTTCACACTGGCAAGGCATGTAGAGTGCTCTGACTCCACGGCTAGAGTGCTCCTGGTACTCCACCTGGGCAAGAAAATTAAACACTTGTTGCGCCTTGGCTGAAACGCCCGGTTGTCAGTGTGAACAAGGTGTTGCATTACTGCGCTCTGATCAGCCTCTGGAAACGTCCCATAATCCCCTTAAGTCAAGTGGTCACTCTTCTCATTGTTTTGGAATCGCTGCAGGAATGCGGATATGCCCTTTGAAAGCTCCGTTTCTGACAGCCGGCTGCTTATGTGCTCTGAAACAAAGCAACCATGACTGTGGAATGCTGTGAGAGAGAGAGAGGGGCGGTGTGTGTGTGTGTGGGGGGTCTGCTGCTGTCTGAACTTACAAGACAGCATGCTGACATGCTCTCTCCCCCCGCATACACATAACACACTCCCTGTCACACTCCACCCCTCCCCCTCATTTGAAAAGCATGTTGCAGCCACCCGCATGCTGGGATAACTACCACAATGCACTGCTCTCTCTGTGGTCATTGCAAGAGCTGCTAATGTGGCCACACCCGTGCGCTTGTAGCTGTCAGTGTGGACAGACTGCAGCGCTTTCCCTACTGCACTCTACAAAGGCTGGTTTAACTCAAAGCGCTCTACATCTGCAAGTGTAGCCATGCCTTAAGTGTCTGCAGAATTAAGGCCTATATCTAGACAGATGACAATTTATGGTAAACATTTCTAGTTCATCTTTTGGTCAATAATCAACTTTTTGCCTACCTCATTTCTATAGGGCTTTACATAAACTGTCCACTGATGTGTGTGTCCATCTTCCTCTCTCTTCTTTCCAAAATAACGTGCAACATTTCCATAAACTATAGGTTTCACAATAGTAACACCCTTTAAAAAAGAAAAATGATCAGCAGCTCATAAATGATAACTGAAACTAATCCTGTTGAGAAGCCACATGATATATAACAGCTGCTATTTTTACTTCACAATTTAAGCTATTCTGCCATTTGTATCTGTTTTGTTTAAAACATGTATTTTATCATTCTGAGATCTGAGAGACTCCATCTGACAGAGAAATTAACGTTTCTGAGCCGCATAAAGAACACTTCAATCTCTCTGGTCACGCAATCACAGACATGAAGGTCGCTGTCTTAAAACAAAAAAACTTCAAATCCAGACTCCAGCGAGAAACTGCTGAATTGGAATTCATTTGCAAATTGGATACTATTAATTTAGGCTTAAATAGAGACTGGGAGTGGCTAAGTCATTATGCAAGGTAGCCTGTTTCCTCTTGTTTTTTCCTACCCCCCCCCCCCCCAGATGTTCTGGTTTAACTTGGATTTAAACCTGGAGAATGGTCAGTTTAGATGAGCTATTACCAGCAGGAGAGTGAGTTTGTGTGTGTATGGGGGTGGGGGGGATGTGAGAAAACCTTGATCTATGCAGGAAATAGCCCGACTTGATTATGTAAAGAGTTGTCACTTTGGATGGGCTAGCACCAGCAGGAGAGTGAATTTGTGTGGGGGGGTGGAGGGTGAGAAAACCTGGATTTGTGCTGGAAATGGCCCACCTGTTGATCACTTTAGATAAGCTATTACCAGCAGGACAGTGGGGTGGGAGGAGGTATTGTTTCATGATTTCTGTGTGTATATAAAGTCTGCTGCAGTTTCCACGGTAAACATCTGATGAAGTGAGCTGTAGCTCACGAAAGCTCATGCTCAAATAAATTGGTTAGTCTCTAAGGTGCCACAAGTACTCCTTTTCTTTTTGCGAATACAGACTAACACGGCTGTTCCTCTGAAACCTTCCAGTATGGAGGCTACCAGTGGCAAGGGGGGAAAAGAAGGGGTGAAAAATGCGTTTTCCAAAAGACCAGCACAGCAGTTATGAAGCGCCTGCAGCGTGCTGAACCAATCTCTTTGCCCCACAGCAGAGGCCAAGAGCCAGGTGACGTTGGGAGACCGAGTTGCCCTCCGGCTCAAGCCGCCCAGCCCCGCAGAGCGGGCATGGCGGGACCCGCTCTGTGGTACAGACAGGAAACGTCGGTGCCCCGCCCGCGGGTTAAGGCTGGTCTCTACCACCGCGTGCTGCGAGCGGGGCTCCCTCCGGCCCCCGGCGGCTGCTGCTGCTGCTCCTCACCCCGGCCGGCTCTGGCGGGGACGCGGGCTTTACCCGCGCTGCTGCGGCGGTGGCGGCGGCACTGGCCCTTGGGGCGGGGGGCTGCCAAGCGGTGAACGCGCCGGGGCCGCCACCCCCCGCGGCTGCTTGCACCCCGCGGCGGGCACTGGGCGCAGCTCCGCAGCCCCTCCCCGTGCGGAGCCCCCAGCAAGCCGAGCGCGCCCGGGGGAGGTGGGGACAGGCGCCCTCCCGCCCCCGGCGGAGAAAGGAACCCGCCCCCGGGCACCGGCCCCGCCCCCGGCCGGCACCTTCACTCTTCCCCCGGAGTCAGGCCCGAACTCAGCCATTCTCTTGAACATATTGCAGCGCGGGGAACCGCCCGGGGCCGCGCCGGCCGCTCGCGCTCAGCCCCCTGCTCCGCGGCAGCGAGGCCAGGCCCGCGCGCAGCTCCGGCCACGGCTCGCGCCTTCCTTCCCCGCCGCCAGATCAGGTGGGGGTGGGTTACCCGCCAGACCCCGGCCCGTGCCCCTGGCGCTTCTACGTCACCAGGGAGGCAGCCCGCCCGCGTGCAGCGCGAGGTCACCCCGCCCCCCTATGGCAAGAAGCCGCCGCCAACACTAGTCGGGTGTCACCGGGTCCGTGATGTCACCTTGCCCCGCCCGCCAGGGGAAGAGGAGAAAGGGGCGGAGCGGGGACGGGGAGTCGAGGCTGGCCAGAAGGCAGGTGGGCTGGGGGTGAAAGCTAGAGCGGGGTCATACGCGGGGGGCGGCAGAGGGGTAACCTGGCCACAGATGCAGCTAACCACAGAGCCCTTGAAACAGTGTGATTGCTAAATATTTGTCTTGTTGATCTGTGGGTAAGTCTGTTTAACACACCTGCCTTATATCATAGTTAAGTGAAATGTACTTAGCAAAATGTTGCAATATTTCAACTGGTTTCAGAGTAGCAGCCTTGTTAGTCTGTATTCGCAAAAAGAAAAGGAGGACTTGTGGCACCTTAGAGACTAACACATTTATTTGAGCATAAGCTTTCGTGAGCTACAGCTCACTTCATCAGATGCATACCGTGGAAACTGCAGCAGACATTATATACACACAGGTTTCAGAGGAACAGCCGTGTTAGTCTGTATTCGCAAAAAGAAAAGGAGTACTTGTGGCACCTTAGAGACTAACCAATTTATTTGAGCATGAGCTTTCGTGAGCTACAGCTCACTTCATCAGATACACACAGAGATCATGAAACAATACCTCCTCCCACCCCACTGTCCTGCTGGTAATAGCTTATCTAAAGTGATCAAGTTGGGCCATTTCCAGCACAAATCCAGGTTTTCTCACCCTCCGCCCCCCCCCCCCCCCCACAAACTCACTCTCCTGCTGGTAATAGCCCATCCAAAGTGACCACTCTCTTTAAAATGTGTATGATAATCAATGTTTCAACTGTTGCTTTCTTTAAGGAACTAATCAATACTGTTCGGTTCTCCCCACACTATTACAATAATCACCCTATTAAATGTGAATAAAATGTGTCATTTATACATTACTACCTGAGAAATAATCCAACAAAACAGATTCAAGCTTATTTTTATTTGTACATATATAATTTCAATAGTTATTTTTAAGCAAATCTCTTTCTCTGCAATTCTGAATCGCTGATGCTTTATTTGTTGTTATTTGTGTTGTGACAGCACCTTGTGCTAATCTAACCCCACTTTACTAACTGTTCCGCTGTGAAGTCCATACATTTGCGCCACCTAGGTTTTGGGGGATGATGCTGTGGATGACACTGAGTATATCAAAATGCCTTACCAACTTTGCAACCAGCAAAGCTCTCTTTTCCCATAGCAGCTGTGCATGTCCAGAACATAAAGTGGGCAAGGAGCCCCTCTCGCCCTCTTCTGCATAAAATCTAAGGGTATGTCTGCATGGCTGGACCATGTCAGCTAACTCAGGCTCATGGAATTCGGGATCCGGAGCTATAAAATTGCAGTGGAGACATTTGGGCTTTGGCTGGAGCCCATGTCTGAACTTCGACACTGCAATTTTACAGCCCCACAGCCTGAGTCCTACAAATTCAAGTTACCTGACACAAACCACTAACAGTGTAGACATCCCGTAACTCTCCTTAGGATCAAACGGGCTGGAGTAGCTACAGTATGGCATTAATGGTGGAAAGGGGATAATGTATTTTTCAGTTCTGCATGGCCAGGGCTTGTCACTATGTTTCAAGTTGAATATGCCTTGTGTAGCTGCAACTCCTACTCCAGGATTTTCTCACATGAGGGATCCTGTGCCCTGGCTTACACTGGCAGGGCTGAATTAATTCCGCAGAATGAAATCCCAATTTCACTGACATCAACAGCAAACTCCTATTGACTTCAATAGGGCCAGGCTTTCACCTATAGTTTCTATAATGGAGAGGGCTGTATATTAGCATTTGTGAAATATTCACAGAATAATAGGAAATGCTTGAAATTAGTGTGTCTGTATTGTGTTTAAATTTTCATGAAAATTGGCCAAATTTTGTAGGAAAAATAGTCATTGTATGCCACTACTTTTTTCATATTGTAACAGTTTAAAATGTACATATGTGCAAGTATAGGGGGATCACTGACAATCTCCTGTACATATTGCTGCCCCTTTTGACCCAAGCAGCTAGTCAAAGTCTTGGGCCCTGTTGGTGTTCCAGTTGGGCAAAAATTGGAGAGAGGTATTTCTCTGAGGCAGTTTATTTACAAAAAATGTACAAAGCTCTGTATCTTCAAATGCAGAAGAAATCAAATATCAGGAAACAGGTTCTTTTGCATAAAAAGCAGTATTTGTGGCACCTTAGAGACTAACATGTATTTGAGCATAAGCTTTCGTGAGCTACAGCTCACTTCATTGGATGCATGTAACCCTTCTGCCCGTCAGAGTTGGCAGCAACAAGGGCCGGGTTCAGTATCTAGGGGTTCCATTCCAATAACACAATGCAAAACCGGCTCGAGCCCCCACCCAGTGACCTGGGACAAATATATACCACCCCTGCTGGGCACCTCTAAGAGGCAATACTTCCCCTCTCGCAAGCACAGAGTCTTTTAATAACAGAGAGAAACAATGTGGCATTATGTTGGGGAAACACCACCAAAAGGGTTCATAACACAACCCATGAGCAAAAACCCACCCCAAGCAAATTGGGCCATGTCCTTTCCCTTTGGTTCTGGAGTCCAGCAACCCAAAGTCACCCAAAGTCCCAAAAGTCCAACAACCCAAAAGTCTCTGTCCCTGGTAAGTGCAGCCCCAGAGTTCAAAAGTTTATCTGCAGAGTTTTACTTCCCAGCCTGGGTGGAAATGGGGAGGGGGTGAAGGGGCACCTTATGTGATCCAAAGTCGACTGCTCCACCTCTCTTAGGTGGCTCCGCTCTACTTGCTGTCCCATGAATTGCTCTGCTCTGCCAGCCATTCTGCTCCACCAGCCATCCCGCTAACTGCTCCACTCCACCAACCAGTTCGCTCTGCCAGCCATCCTGTGATATGTCCCACAGTATATCTTCAGACCCCACCACTACTTAACACAACACTCAGTGATTTCAGCTCTTAATAATTTTAGCTCTTTAGTGATTTCAGCTTGTAGCAGGGGAACCTCATTGCTGGTGCACCATTGACCCAAAGTGAATTCAGCTAAGCAGCCTGTAACTAGACTTGCAGTAGAATCAAAACTAGCTCTGATATTCCACAAGGGCAGGGCAGGGGGTGTATAACTAGCATATAGAGCCTTCCCTAGGAGTCCATAGCCTTATTGGGATCCAGGAGGTGGGCAGGGCAAAGTCCATAGCACAAGATATTAATACCTACCCCCCAACCTCTCTCTCAATTCACTGGGTTTTGGAACCCATGACCCTTGCCTAGTGAGTGCTGCTCAGTTGATGGCGAGTCCCTCCATCATAACAAAAGGCCAAGTACAGTTCCACTGTCCTTGATTCGTATAATCAGGATAATAACAGTTTATTCTTTCTGCCCCAATAACAGAGAAACTGGGGCTCCTACAACAGCCAAAGTGACCATCTGGGTGGGGTGGGTGTGCCTATGCAAATGAGATTAGCCCATGAAGTTCTTTTCCACAACCCACCACAACTCGCCACCAGATGTCAGGGTAGAGCTCATCCTGACTCTGCTTACATGCATACAGCACCAAGAGAACTCTGTACCTTTGACCCAAGAACCCCACCTAGGTTTCTTCCAGGGTCAGCCACCGCATGCTTTCAGCTGTTTCTTCAGTCTCTCTCTCTCTCTCTCTGAGAGGACTGTTGGGGTGGGATGTTTGGGAGGGAGGCTGAGAGTGTGTGTGGTTTGCTGTTCTCTCTGCTTTTCTATTTGTTGGGAAATGGGCTTTTGGTTTTTTGTGTTTGTTGTGGGATTAATTTCAAGGGTTTTGTTTGTTTTAGCAGGCTTTTTTCTGGCCTCTGGCCAGTTCAGTGGGAATAGACCGCAGTTTATTGTGGATTCTGAGGGTTTAATCCATGGCTGGGGGCTATGGATTTTGCCTCCAGACTCTGCCTCTGTGGAGCAGTGTGTTCTAGCTCTAGGGAAGATGACTGGCTTTAAAAATGTGAAGTGTGCCTCCCATATGAGCAAGGCTGTTGTGGTGGTGGTTGTTGCCACACTTGGGGCACGTCTACACTGGCAAAGTTACAGCGCCAGCAGTTACAGCGCCGCTCAGAGAGGGCAGAAGGAAAACCGCAGTTGTATGTTCATACTGACAGCTGCCTGCGCAATAGCGTGTTCACACTTGCAGCGCTATTTGGAGTGGTGCACTCTGGCAGCTATCCCACAGAGCACCTCTTTCTCTTTTGCTGTTAAGACTTGTGGGAAGGCAGAGGGGATTGCGGGGCATCCTGGGATCAGTCCCAATGTCCCATGATGCATTGCTTCACATCCCAGCAGTCCCTGTGCTTCTGTCCGCATTTGGCGCCATCTTTCAACGGTTTGTGTACTGCGCGCCCTGCCTCTTTCAGGCTGCAGGAATGGATCCAAAACTGCTGACCAGTATGCTGCTCGCTCTCACTAACACGTCACGAGGGGCAGTGGAGTTATTCCTTAAACTACAAAGTCAAGGAATGCGACGTTGATCTCACCACACATAGTAGCTGTGACATGAAATTGCTGTGGCGTTCACGGAGGTGCTGACCACAGTGGAACACCGCTTTTGGGCTCAGGAAACAAGCACTGAGTGGTGGGATCACATTGTGATGCACGTCTGGGATGACAAGCAGTGGCTGCAGAACTTTCGGAAGACAAAAGCCACATTCATGGGACTGTGTGATGAGCTCGCCCCAGCCGTGCGGCGCAAGGACATGAGAATGAGAGCTGCCCTGTCATTGGAGAAGTGCGTGGCGATTGCACTGTGGAAGCTGGCTACTCCAGTCTGCTACTGATTGGTCGCTAACCAGTTTGGAGTGGGAAAGTCAACCGTTGGACTCATGTTGACGGAAGTGTGCAGGACCATTAATTGCATCCTGCTTTGAAAGACTGTGACTCTGGGCAATGTGCGTGACATTGTGGATGGCTTTGCACAAATGGGCTTCCCTAACTGCAGAGGGGCGATAGATGGCATGCATATTCCAATTCTGGCACCAGACCACCTAGCCACTGAGTACATTAATCGCAAGGGGTATTTCTCAATGGTTCTCTGGGCACTTGTGGATCACCGTGGGTGTTTCATGGACATTAATGCAGGCTGGTCCAGAAAGGTGCATGACGCACGCATCTTTCAGAAGACTGGCCTATGCAGGAAGCTGCAAGCAGGGACTTCCTTCCCGGACCAGAAGATAACCGTAGGGGAAGTCGAAATGCCCATTTTGTGATCCTGGGAGACCCTGCCTATCCCTTAATGCCATGGCTTATGAAGCAGCAAGGAGCAGTTCAAAAACAGGCTGTGCAAGTGCTGATTGACTGTTGAGTGTGCATTTGGCCGTTTAAAAGCTCACTGGCGAGGCCTGTGTGGGAAGCTCGACATGGCTGATGACAATATTCCTATGCTTATAGCCACGTGCTATTTATCCATATATTTGTGAAGGGAAGGGTGAAAGCTTCATTCAGAGCCCGCAGAGGCTCAGCGCCGGGAGGCTGAGTTTGAACGCCAGAGACCAGAGCTATCAGAGGGGCACAGCGTGGGGCCGTAAGTATCAGGGATGCCTTGAGGAAGCAATCTGAGGCTGAAAGCCACTAATATTCGTTGCTATGCTTGGGATTGCAGTGCGTGTAATGCTAGGAGGTGATTGGTGCACAGGATGCAAGAAGGGACCTTAACATAATTGTATGTAGCTTTGAAGTGCTCTTTGTGATTTCGCTTAATAGAATAAAGATTGCTTTCAAACAAACACACACAATTCTTTTATGAAAAGACAACAACCGGAGGAGAAAGTCAAATGAAAAAAATCATCAGCAGGGATGGGGGAAGGGAAGGTTTCACGAGGAGGAGGGGTCCCGGGATGGCTACAGATTTGTGTATGTCCAGGGATCATACCCAACCTTCTTCTTTGGAGTACAGTGCAGCGGGTGCAGTACTTCAGCAGGGCCAAACTGCAGAGGGATGGGTGTTGAGTGCAGTGGGTAGTGGACGTCCACAGTGCTGGACTGTGAGGAGGGAGAAGTGGAATGCTGTAGGTAGAGAATGGAGCCAGGAGGTTGATAACAGTGTGTTGGCGGTGTGGGGGGCAGGGCGCATGGGAAAGAGTTTTGCGACAGCGGCTGCAGGGGAGGGCGGGCATGGAGCTGCTCGATTTGAAGAGCTAGTATCGCCTGGAGCATGTCCACTTGGCGCTCCATAATGTTTAAAAGCCGTTCCGTGGCTTCTTTCTGGTGTGCTGCATTCTCCTTTCGGTCCCTCTTCTCACTGTCCTGCCACTCCTTCAATTTGTTTCTCAGTGGCGGAGTGCATCATAACCTCACAGAGAAAGTCCTCCTTAGTTCTTCATGGCTGCTTTCTAATTCTGCGCAGCCGTTCTGCCACAGATAAGGGAGGCTGGTCTCCCAAGGTCATCTCTGTGAAACGTAAATGCAACATTTTACAGAAGCACTATTGTTTGCAACACAGACAACACTGATTCAATGCTTTAAAACACAGCCAGTACTCACACACCTGTCACTAACTGGCTGACCCCAGGCAAGCACACATGAGCCACAAGATCCCCAAAATGGTGAATAGCTGCAGGGGCAGGGTGAATCACTCTTCCCAGACCCTGCTGTAAGCTGGGCATGTGGCTCTTGGGGCAAGCTAGCACTGTGTGGGGCGTGGGGGCTTGATAATCGTTCCTGTCCCCACACTTTCCACAGGATGTGATTATTATGGCAGATATCTTGCTGCTGAGGGTGAGCAGGGAATCAAGGGAGGGTCTTCTCCAAGCCAGCAGCTTTCCTCCTGGCCCCTATGTGGCTCGCCTGTGTGCAGCAATGCCCTCCCCCAACCCTGCTGATGGCACAGTGGCATGGGAAAGTTACTGCTAATGGGGTAAGAAACAAAGCAGCTCTGCCGAGGAACCTGCGGCAGCGGATTGCCCAGTATCTCCACGAGAGTTTCCTGGAGATCTCTTTGGCAGATTCCCGTGAAGTGAGGGACTCTATCAACAGCCTGTTCCATCACTCAGAATAGGCATGCGATGGGAGAAAAGCCTGATTTCTGCAACCCTCCTACCCCCAGCAGATCGCTTCAGCTTAGATCCACTTACCAAGGCCTCCTCTCCTGTTTGCACTTCGCCAAGATCCGACTGCTGTGACTGGCTAGGCTCCTCCGGGGTAGAAAAGAGCTCCTGACTGCATGCATCTCTGGCCTCCAAGCCATCCTCCATCTCTGGGTCCCCCTCCACATCCTCGTCCAAGATTTCCTCCACCTGGCTCGGTCCACTCTCGACTGGCACGCGAACCAACGAAGTATCTACAGGGGCTTTCGCAGTGGAGGTGGGATCACTGCTGAGTATCACGTCCAGCTCTTTGGAGAACCGGCAGCTCATGAGCGCAGCACTAGAGCGGCAGTTTGCCTCCTGCGCCTTGTGGTAGGCGTTCCGCAGCTCCTTCACTTTGACCCTCCACTGCAGTGTGTCCCAGTCATGGCCCCTTTCTATCATGCATCGTGAAATCTGTCCATAGGTATCATAATTCCTACGGCTGGAGTTCAGCTGGGACTGCGCAGCCTCCTCTCCCCAAATGCTGATGAGGTCCAGCAGCTCAGCGTTGCTTCAAGTTGGGGATTGCCTGGTGCATGGAGCAGGCATGGTCACCTGGAAAGATACGCTGAGACCACTGTACGCATCACTGAGCAAACAGGAAGGGGACTTTCAAATTTGCAAAGGAATGTATGGGGTGGGGATGACAGCTGGTCACCTGAGGGCAGGGCAGTAGAGTTCAAATCGATGACCAAAGAGGTGAGAACAGACATTGTGGGACACTCCCGGAGGCAGGGGTGGCCCTAGACTAGCTGCCAGCAACTGGTACCCTAGGTGAACCACGCAATTGGCGCCCCCCACCCCCAATCCCCAAGGGCAGATCTAGGCTGAGGTTTTTGGTAAACTGGGAAACATTTTGCCCCTTTTTTCCTTTTAATGTTTTTTAAGTGTTTTTTTTTAAACAGAGGCTTAATTATTCGGTTTGTCTGTCCGTCCATCTGTCCAACCAATGTTTCTGAGATCAGATAAAATAGAGATATGAAATTTGCAGAATAGATTTGTACACGACAGATAGATGATATTTCAGTCTGATTTCAAATAAAAATGCATTAAAAGTGTTAATTATAATTTTTATTATTACAAATCCAAAATCATCCATTATACTATCCTGCTTTAACTGCCATTACCACCACATCCAATATAGAAAGAAATAAGAAAACTCTTCAATGAACTTTAACCTGTATTTACAAAACACTCCAAATAAAAAACACTCTGTGCTCTTAAAACATGGCTTTTCTTGCTTTAAGTTTTGAAAATTCAGTGACTAGTTCTTTTAGATCCAGTTTTCCAGCTATTTCATGCTCTATTGACATTGTGGCAAGTCCAGCAAGTCTCTCTTGCACCATTGTTGAACACAGATACGTTTTTATCAATTTTAACTTTGAGAAGCTACGTTCCCCACTAGCTACGGAAACTGGCAAAGTTAAAAGAATGCGTAGAGCTATAAAAATGTTTGGAAAACTGTCTGTGAGTTTATTTTCACAAACAAACTTCAGTACTTCTTCAGGAGTGGAATGTTTCTTAAGTCGTTTTGAAATAGCCTGAAGCTCACTACACAAATCTGTAGCATCAATGTCTTTTAATTTTCATGAGTCAATGCCGACTTCAGTTTTCTACAAAATTCTCTTATCTGTTTTGCTGTTTTCTATTGCAAGCTGTGGATATCATATAGAAAGCCAAATACTGACTCGAGCTGCTGCATCTTTGAAATCTTTTGTCAGCCAAGTGAATAGCAGTACCAAGGACTGCAAAGTAGAAATTCACTTTGAACCTTTGTTTTGGGTTCTGAATGGGTGTGTCTCGTCCTTCGTATAAAAACTGCTGTTTCTTTTGCCGAATGCGAACTGGCTCTGGTTCAAATTCTGTCGGAAATTCTATTTCTTCAGTAAGCTCAAGAGAATCTACCAGTGTTCTTTCGAACTCTTCATCACTTCTGAATTCCTCCAGAATATTTTTAGTTTGCTGCAGTTTTTGAATAGCAGAATATATGTTCAAGTTCTTTTCCTGAAGCTGCTTACTTAGTGAGGTTAATCTTGAAAAGGATATTATACCACAAAATGAGTGAAGTCACAAATTTGAACTTGGAAAGGCCGTTTGCAAGAGCTTCTGAATCTGAAAATGCCGTATTGCCAGATGATCCAGTAAAGGTAGTATCGTCAGAAATTTCAATTAGGGCATCATAAATATTTCCAAGTTCACAGCGAAGAGGTTTCAAAGCATCAATGCGACTCTCCCATCTTGTCTGACTAAGTGGTTTCAGAGTTAGAGAATTCACATGGCGAGTCAGAATCTCCCAACGGCGTGTTCAGCCTGAGAAAAACACATGAACATGTTGCAACAGGTCAAAGAAACTGCTTGCCTCCAAACCGCATCTAGCAGCATCATTGACAACCAAATTTGGAGAATGCACACTGCAAGGAACGAAAAAGGCCCTAGGATTGATTTCCATCATTCTCCTTTTCACACCATTGTCTTTCCCCTTCATATTACTCCCATTAACATAGCCTTAGCCACGTAAGTTTTCAATAGATAATGACATTGTTTCAAGCTCTTGTAGAATAGTTTTAGTCATAAATGCTCCAGGGGTCTCTTTCAGTGGTATGAACCCCAAAAAATGTTCCTTTATGAGCACTTCAATATTATCTTCATCTGCAGACTTTTCCACGTCCACAAAATGAACGATCATCATCATTTGTTCAACATGACACATATCTGGTGTACAGTCCAGTATTATTGAAAAGTATTTTGCAGAATGGGCAGCTTCTACAATTTTCTTTTTAATGGCATTTGCTAGGATTTGAATCAGTTAATTCTGCATATTTTTTCCTAAATAATAAACCTGTGTTTCATGATCTGTTATTTTACATAGATGCTCCTTCATGACTGGATCAAACAAAGCTAGGTATTCAACAAATTTTAAAAAGTTTCCATTATCTGGAGTGTATAATTTTTCATTTTTACCACGGCCGCGGAATGCTAAATTTTGCCCACCAATAACTCTCAATAAAGCAATCAGATGCACTAATATTTGTTGCCAATATTCTTCTTTTTCCTTGATCACACGTTAATTTTCTTCATTGATAGTTTTTCCTTTTTTCAATCGTAATTCAAGTTCTTTCCAATTTTGAAAACATTCCAAATGTTCTGTACTTCTTTCATGTGAGGAGAGAATTGAAGATATGTTTTTCCAGTCCTTCGAACCATTTTCAGTAAGTGATGTACCAATTGCTTCATTTCTAAACAACTTGCAGCAAAAGCAAAACACAGAGTCCTTTGACTGAATATTGTAACCAGTTTAGAAGAATTTCTTCCCCATTAATGAGTTTCCTGTTGTAATGCTGAGCAGAGAATTTTCTTTTATTTCCATCCTTAGGGAAGGGAAATTCATGAACTTGTTCGGGTCTATGTTCCATGAGAATTGGCCGCACACTGTCATCACATCTGGGCTATGAAGCTGGATCCCCATACTGTGACTTGTTTGTAACTTCCTCATCCTTTCTTCTTTCTACTTCATTTACTTCAATTTCTGCATGTGTCTCTGAAGGTGAATAAATTTTCTCCACTTCCATATCAATCTGATGCTGTGAGCTGCCTTCATCTAGAAGTAAGTTTACTTCATCTTGATGTTCCAAACTGTTTCCATGCGGATGTGAGCTAACCTCCTCTCCAAATAAAATTCCTTAATCTGGATGCTGTGAACTGCTTCCAGATTTATTTGGATTAAAGAGAAGATATTTCAGGAAGGATCCCTGCTGTTTTGCTTGGTCCTTCTCCTTCTCAGCCTTTCATTTATGATACTCAGCTCCTGAGGGTTTTCTTTTTCCTCTTTCTGCCATGGGACATTTGAATATTGTTATGTACTGTGCTCACGACTGCAAACATTATAGCGTTAAGGATGACTGACACACCACATGGTTGGCGATTTAAACCACATTGCAGCCATCCCAACCCGTCTTTTCACTGCTTAAAGGTTCAGTGATTAGTAACATACACTCACTTACCTATTAAAACAGTTAGTTACAGCGTTTACACAGAAACAAAATGACCTTTTCGACGTTATAACCCGACACTGGTTGTTTGGAAAGTAATCCCCTTCCTCAAGGTTACCTGCTTGGAGTGTGACGTCATCACTTTCGTAGTCTATTAAGCATTAACGCTGTTACTTTTCTTTTATGGACCTTATTTATTACATGTGAATCAGTTATAACAAAGCATAGTTCATAATTATACAGCCCGATAATAACGCTAAGGTTTAATAACGCTTAAAGATACTCACATTTTGGATTGATAATGCTGAAAGATGTTATTCTTTATTACCAAGAAACACAATTTTCCACAGTATTCGCTTGATTCTTAACCATCTACCTGCGACGTATGTTAAAATGACCGTTTGACATGTATCAACTCACGATATCTCCACTCAACATGAATTTCCGGCTATGCGACCTTGATGTATATTCGAGTTAAGCGTCACTAGCATTGCAGCTCTTCTGTTTCAATGTGGCCGAGTTATTGCTTATCAAAATTGCGGAGTGGGTCATCTTAACCCTACGTTGCAAATTGAAATTTTTTTCGCTAAAATATTTATTTTTGCAGTAAATAAAAGATTTGACATATAAATAAATTCTCAGAAATGTAGAGAAATGAATTATAATTCCTATCCCCTCCGTACGTGCATGGGAATTGAAATAATGATATCGTCATTATTTTATTTGTATATTTTTCACGTTGTTCATATTTTTTTCATTTGATTTTTTTTTAAGTTTGATTTTTTTCCTCAACTTTGGTGCCCCATTCAACTTGGCACCCTAGGCAACCGCCTACTTCACCTGTATGGACAGGCCGCCCTTGCTCGGAGGCCAATTGCAGCGCTGTAATCACCATGGTGTCTACACTGGCACAGCGGCACTGTAGTCCTGGCGCAGAAAGCTCTACGCCTCTCATCAGGGTGGTTTTTATAGAATGCTACAACTGAGCAGCTTCTGAGCACTAAGTGGCTTGGCAGCGTGTACACCTCGGGAGTTACAGCATAGAAAGCTGCTTTACTGTGCAGAAACTAGCCAGTGTAGACGGGGCCTCCCTTTCCGCCCCCTGAACCACCTGGACATCTCCTCCGAGGCAGCAGACTCACAGTGTCCCAAGCTGTAGCCCCGGTATCCATCCAGCCCAAGCCTTTTCACTGCTCTTGCCAGCTCCAGGCCTAGATTTGTACCTTACTACACATGCAATTGATAGATGTTAAAAACAAAACCCACCCCAGAACACGACAGTATTGATTTTCATCTTAATCGGAACAATTGTGCAAATACAGGCAGGGAAGAGAACAGCACTATGAAGAAAGTCCTGTTGGGAAATCCTAAATTCGTATTTCTAACTCCTTGTTTCATTTCCTCATTCATCTGTCTACAGTTTGATTTCAACAGAGCACTGCAGAAGTTTGCCAAGCTGTGTGTTTTCATATATGTGACTAATACCATTATAACTCACAGGTGTTTCCTTGATGATTCGGCTGGAGGAAATCCTTCAAGCCATTTTTGGAGCCACAAGAACTTTCCTATTTTCGCATTTTTTTCTCTACCTATCATCCGAAAGACTTTGGAGTCCTAGGGCCAGATCCTGTAAGGTATTTAGGCGCCTACCTCCCATTTAAACTATGGGGCTGAGGTTGCTCTCACCAGAGATGTAGGAGGTTGCAGCTGTCCCTCCCCATCAGGCTCAGAGGGAGGGAAGGCCTCCTCACTCCTGCGTTTCTGGAAAGACTGGCTCAAAGGGGGATTAGCAGTCCTCCACTATCCTGATCACCTAGGCAGGGGCCAGGCATCAAGTAGTCCAGGGCACAGGCCCTCACAAAGGGCAGTGCAGCCAGCAGTCTAGGGGCTCTGGCCTTTTGGTCAGCACGGAGCACCCAACAATCTAGGGGCTCTGACCCTCTGGGCAAGGCGGAGCAGCCAGCAGTCTAGGAACTCTGGCCCCCTGGGCGGGGCGGAGCAGGAAGCAGTCTAGTACCTGATATCCTGGCTCAGGGAGATGGCCGACAAACGTAGGTCTCTTGGCCTAAGGCGGGGAGGCTGCCACCCCAGGGGCAGGGTTGGCAGGACGGGATGGGGGACCTGGGCCACCCTACTCCACCAGGTCCCAGCCAGGTCCCTAATAGTAGCAGAGGGTCCATCACGTGGTCAGTGGGGATCCCACCACAAAACGCTGACCAGAATTCTGGCAACACAGTGGAGAGTTCACTCTGCCAGCTGGCAACGGTCTCCAAGGGAGCATCTGCTAGCTGGGGTTTGCAGGAGTGTTGGGAGTACCTCTTCTCTTCCCCTGACTTCTGTGGATTACTCATGTGCTTCAATACCTTGTTAAACTGGGACCAGCGTTTGTGTTTGTCATGTGGCCAGTGTAAGAGGTCCAGTGTTGTCAACTATTCATTTCTTTGCTTTTAAGTGCTTGGGTGGTTGTAAATGCTGTGATGAGTGACTCAGCGTGTTTGAATGAGAACCTAAAACGATTTTTTAAACCCAGATTTGTGGTTTTGGAACATAATTATCTATAACAGATTACAATTCCGCACCATGTTTTTACAAACTATGATTGTTGAGATAAAATATTTTGGTCTCCCTAATGATGCACTTCTCTCATACTCTTTATTTCGTAGTGCTAGGCCCAGCTCTTCAAAGGTATTTAGGCTCCTAAATTCCATTGATTTCAGTGGGCCCAAGTTCATAGTCTCATATTCAGTTTCTCTTCTACATTAACGAATAATCACAAAAACTATGTGCAAAGTAAGTAGTTGTATTGATTGTAATGAATGTAAGCTCACAAGCAAGATGACATATTACTATAATTAGCAGAACAAAATAGTAGCAGGATCTCACAGGAAAAGCAGATTTGACTTATCTTGATATGTCTATATAATACAGAGCTGATAACAGATCTTTTACACTGTATAGAACACAAAATAGGTTACTGCAGCTGGTCACATGGAAAGATCCACAGATTTACCATCAAGGAGTAAAATATTTGCATTTCACCAGACAGTTGCCCTAAACCTTTCTGTTGAGTTTGTTTTATTTTGAACATGATTAATTGTAAAAGGGAAGCAAGTGGAGGGAACATTTTGCTCTATGCGAATCCCTGCTAATTTGCAAGGGAACCAAGCTGGGATAAACCCCAACACTTTACAGATTGCAGCCCCTGATCCACTGGGAGACATCTCATCCTCTGCAGTACTTTTTCCATGCCACCCTGTGTGAGTTAAAAATCATATTAATTGATTATGGAAACTCATCAATTAGTGCAAAGACTTAAAAAAAATTTTAAATGTATGTACATGGTTAATATTTCTGCAGAGAGCAAAATTAATATAACAAGTAATTTTCCACTGGCCCAATCCTGGCATAGCACCTGCCTACTCTGCATGGTCCAGCTGGATCCTGCATCCTGCCTGAATAAATCTGGAGTCTACGAACACGATTGTCAAAAGGCCCACTTACCAGCTGCTATTCCTGCTGCAGAAGTTTGGTGTATTTGCACAACTGCTCTCTATGGGATGGAATCAAATTTGCTCTGTTTTGTGCTATAAGCTCTGTCTCGCTAAGCAGAAATACTGCTCATTCCCTTTCAGCTCCAGATAAAGGTGGCTAGGCTTCTGGAGAACCCTTAGTGTACAAGTTCTGAGTCCAAATCTGTTAATAAATAAGCATGCAAATATTAGCAACCTGCTTGTTGCTTCTCTACAAGCTTGTTTATCCGAAAGAAGATTGTAGTCTCTCTCTTTTAACTAGCCTCCCCCCTAACTGTACACACAAGTATGTCACTGTTATTAGTTCTTGTAAGAGTTTTAAATGTACCATGCACCCATGCCAATGGGATCACAAACAACTCTCTTTGCACAATTTACACTTGCTGTAATGTCTGCTGTCAGTAACTCTAAAAAAGAAATTGAGTGGTAACAGGAGGGAGAAAAAAAAACCATTTTCTTCTTCATTTTTTTGAATCAGTCATCTTAAAACTGTTGCTGAAATTATATGTTATTTATTATTATTTGATAATCAAGTTGATTATGGTAGCATCTAAGGACCAACCAAGAACAGGGACCCATGGTGTTAGATGCTGTACAAACATAGAATAGCAGATGGTCCTTGTTCTGAAGAGCTTAGAATTTAAATAGAAAGACAGACAGAGGGTGGGGGAAAGGGCTATAACACACAAGCAGAGTGAACTATGTGATGGTGTCAAGCATCATGTTAGTTTCACAATTTGGTCCTAGCTTTAGAATGCTGTCAGTCTGTGGGCTCATTATACCGTAACTAACTACTGTAAGGTGTCTTGCACCTTCCTCTGGAGTATGTGGTACTGGCCACTCCTATTGGAGATACTGTATTGGACTAGAAGGACCGCAGGTCTGATCCGGTATGGCAATTTCTATGTTCCTCTCTTTATAGTTCCTATCTGTTTCTATTAGACTTTCTTTGCTTGTTTTACATAATGATCTTATTTCAAAGGAAATGTCTTCTAGTACTGTAAAGGGATACCACACCATCTGCTTCTACGTCACATGCTTGTCTGAATATTTTAAACCAACTAGTAGCACCTAAGAGCCACTAAAAATTTAAAGAAATAAGAGAAAATATTGTTTGGTATCTTTTTTACTTGGTGCCCTTGACAGCTCTTTGAATGAAATATGTCTTAGCTGAGACCATAATTCCTGTGCTACTGTTAACCCTCTCCAAAATGATTGGTTTTACTCTTTGTGAATAGCTATTTTGCTGTTTTTTGTGTATAGTCAGACGGACAGCTTCCTGTGTTTTTTGTATGGGCATCTCTCACAGGAGCAGAGGAGACAAGACCAAAACAAAAAGAATACTGATTGTAAAAATACAAAAATTGGTAGGGGGAGTGAAGGGTAATTGCAGTACTTGAAACTACTTTTAATTATTTCTTAAAATGGACTAGATTTCAAGTTGATTGGGTTTCTTTAAATTACAACCATTAAAATGCTTATTTTCAAAATGTCAGGAATTGGCATTTGTGCTGGCCTTCTGCACAGCGGTGAATTTCATCCTCTGAGAACAAAGTTAAGTGTTCTTAAATCAACGTAACTGCTAAGTAATAAGTGCTTCTCCGAAAGGGAATTGTTTTTACTAAAGAAACCTAATAAAGAAAGTCTGAAAAACAAGGAACACAATTCCTCTTTAAAAAATCCTTTGGGAATCCCCTTTTATAGCACTCATGCATCCCCACACATTGCAACCCCGCCCCTCTGTCTGTAGAATAAGGGGTTGGTTTTTTAATGTAGGGCTACTAGGGTCAAAACCTGACATGCCAAACCCACACCAAAAAAAACAACACAGAAATTGGGCTTGTTTTTTGCTTAATTGGCTTGTGAGTTGCTTGTTGGCTAGTTTTTGGCTTGTAGCTTGTTGCTTCTTTTTTTGATCAGCTTCCGGCAAGCAGGGGCAAGCGGGGGCAATGGGGGGAAGAGCATCAGGAGTGCACAGCAGGCCCACCACAGTCTCAGACTGCACACTGGGGGGATCTAGTCACATAGAGTGTTGTGGTTCTTAGGGATTGGCTTGTTTTGGCCTTGTTTTAAAATGGGATTGGCTTGATTTTTGGCTTATTGTGAAAATCGGGGTGCTTCTTTACCCCGTGAAAATTGGCAACTGTGGTCAAAACCTGCCTTCAGTTTTAACATTGCACCACCAGTGGCTGTTGATTTGTAAAATCCCATAAATCAGTGCTTTTGTCACCTGGGTTATAGTTTATGACAGGTGTGTTAAAGTTGCTCTTGTATCTTGCTGTGCGCACCCTGGGAAGGTTCCGTTTAAAAAAAATAACCACACACAGATTGATGTATTTTCTCTGGTGATAAAAACTCCTCATAGGTTGATATTTTACAGAAATATGGTTCTCAGTGCCCCTGTATCCCTTGTTTGTAGATGATGCAAATGATTATTTAATACAAAGTACACACAGGCAGTTTTGCTTCCTTTTAATCTGATCAGATTCACAATCCTTATTAAATATGCATTGTAAGAAAAAAATATTCTACAAGTAAAACTTTTGGATTGTCATATGAACATCACATGGGGCCTATAACTTTGAAGGAAACACCAGTGAGTGTTTTGCGGTGGGATGACAACTTCCTAATTGCTGAAAACCTGACTCCCGAGGCCCCGCCCTTGCCCCACCTCCTCCTCCGAAGCCCTGCCCCCTACTCACTCCTTTCTCCCCCTTCCCCCATCGCTGGCTGATCTCCCCCCTCCCTGTCACAGGATTTTCTCATCCTCCCTCCCCCACCAGGTGAGCTTCCTCTGCTCTCCAGGCCTGGGACAGGAGCTGCAGTCTGACTCGGAGCCTGTTGCCCGTTGCCTGCAGGTAGGAGGCGAACCTCACTGAGCAGAGGCTGGCGCAGGTTAATGACCCAGTTCTCCCCCACACACCGGCATCCCCACCCCTGCCCCCGCCCCCGGGTCACTAGACTTTTGGTGTCTGGTCAATACATCTGAATGGACACTGCCAGGTCCCCCTTTTATCTGGACTTTCCAGCGGAAAACCAGGCACCTGGCAACTTATCCCCTTTCCCTGGCCATCGCCTGAACCACACACGGACATCTCCTCCAAGGCAGCAGACTGACAGCGTCCCAGGCTGTAGCCCGGGCACCCATCCAGCCCAAGCCTTTTCATTGCTCTTGCCAGCTCGCACCTTTCGCAGATCTTCCCACGAGCAGCCACGGGCAGGAGGAGAAGCCCCAGGCTTAGCGAAGCCCTGGCGCCGACTTCCTCCTTCCACAAGGCCCCCGCCCCACCCCGCATTTTCCTGGCCCGGCTCCACCCCCTGACCGGCCTCTGGGGGGGCCAATTCCACCACCCCCTCCGCTCCCAGGGCCCCCCTCTACAGCTTTTGCCGCCCCCAAGCAGGACGACTGAAGACAGAAGCTGCCGCTGCGGTGCGGCCTGAAGAGTGGGGCCGCCGCCGCATTGCCGCTACCGTGGAAAGACAAGTGCCACCCTGACGGCACACGGGCCGCCGCCCCTTTCACGGGGCCGCCCCCAGCGCCCGCCTGGCACGCCGGTGCCGGCAGCCGGCCCTGCCTCCTGCCAGCGCGCCCCGTCCCCGCTCCTTCCCCTCCCCCACCACAGCGCCTCCTGGAGGCCGCAGAACAGCTGCTCTGCAATGGGCAGGACGGGGGGAGGCACGGGGAGGAACCGGCTGATGGTGGATGCTAAGCCACCAACGGAGTCGGTGCCTGTGTAGCAAAGCCTTCATGCTGGCCGCGTAGCGACCCCAGGCCTCCTGCCGCTGAGGCCAGAGGCAAAGCGTGCCTGCTCATGGGGGAGGCAGAACCTGGAACAGCTGGAGTCCCACCCTTCCCGGAAAGCAGCGGCCCCTCCCTGCGGCTCTCGGCTGTTCCTCCTACCGCTCCCTGCAGTTAAAGCAGCCGCCCCTCTCTGCCGCTCCCAGCTTTGAACGATAAACTGCAAATCCTTTGGTAGGTGGGTTAAAAGATTGTCTAGTTCACTGTGGCAGCTGTAAGTTCTGCTAGGTCTTTGAGGATGCAGTGTGCCCTAGTGGACAGAGCGCTGGACTGGGATCCAGCAGACCTACATTGTAGTGCAAGCTTTTCCACTGGGCTGCAGCGTGATCTTGGACAAGTCACGTCACCTCCACTTCGGTGTCCCCATATGCAGAAAGGGAATAAAGATACCTCTCTTGTGGTCTATATGCTCTGTATAACTGCTAGGTATTATTATTCTGATCTAGTAGTATTTTGTAACTTACACTAATAACTCTCAATAATGACTGGCTTTCTACACCCTAAGACGGGGGTGGGCAAACTTTTTGGCCCAAGGGCCGCATCGGGGTGCGAAACCGTATGGGGGCTGGGTAGGGAAGGCTGTGTCCCCCAAACAGCCTGGCCCCCGCACCCTATCCACCCCCACCCACTTCCCGGCCCCTGACTGCCCCCCTCAGAACTCCCAACCCATCCAACCCCACCCCCCGCTCCTTGTCCCCTGACCGCCCCCTCCCGGCACCCTCCACCCTTAACCGCCCCCCTGGGACCCCACCCCCATCGAACCCCCCCTGCTCCCTGTCCCTTGACTGCCCTGACCCCTATCCACACCCCTGCCCACTGACAGGCCCCCTGAACCTCTGCCCCATCCAACCACCCCCTGCTCCTTGTCCCCTGATTGCCCCCCCCACGACCCCCTACCCAACCCAAAACCCCCACCGCCCCCTTACCATGCCGCTCAGAGCGGCAGGAGCTCACAGCCCCGCTGCCCGGATGGAGCCAGCCACACTGCCAGCATGCTGGCATGGCTGCGGGGGTGGGGGGACAGCAGGGAAGGGGCTGGTTTCATTTCCTCATTCATCGGTCTACAGTTTGATTTAAACAGAGCATTGCAGAAGTTTGCCAGGCTTGTGTGTATTAATGTATGTGACCAGTGCCGTTTGTGCCAGTGTAATACCAGATCCAGCACTGTCTCCAATATAAATCACAGGTTTTTCTTTGATGAGGAGAGGAGGGAATCGTTCAAGCCATTTGTGAAGCCACAAGATCTTCCCTACTTTCCCATTTTCTTTTCTATCTACTATTCCAAAGACTTGGGAGTCCTAGGCCCAGATCCTATAAAGTATTAATCATAGAATCTCAGGGTTGGAAGGAACCTCAGGAGGTCATCTAGTCCAACCCCTTGCTGAAAGCAGGACCAATCCCCAATCTTTGCCCCCAGATCCCTAAATTGCCCCCTCAAGGATTGAACTCACAATCTTGGGTTTAGCAGGCCAATGCTCAAACCACTGAGCTATCCCTAAGGCACCTTACTCCTGTTGAAATCTATGGGGCTGGAGGAGGCTCTCACCAGAGGTGCAGGAGGTTGTGGCTGTCCCTCCCCATCAGACTTGGAGGGAGGCCAGGCCCCTAGCTCTGCATTTCTGGAAGGACCGGCTCAAAAAGGGATTAGCAGTCTCCATGATTCTTGTTGCCTAGGCCAGGGCCAGACAGCAAGTAGTCCAGGGCAGTTCCCACAGCCTTCAGGTAGTTGAAAGCAGCTATCAAATTCCCCTTCATTCTTCTCTTCTGCAAATGAAACAATCCCAGTTCCCACAGCCTCTCCTCATAAGTCATGTGCTCCAGCCCCCTAATCATTTTTGTTGCCCTCCGCTGGACTCTTTCCAATTTTTCCACATCCTTGTTGTACTGTGAGGCCCAAAACTGGACACAGTACTCCAGATGAGGCCTCACCAATATTGAATAGAGGGGAATGATCATGTCCCTTGATCTGCTGGCAATGTCTCTACTTATACAGCCCAAAATGTTGTTAGCCTTCTTGGCAACAAGAGCACACTGTTGACTCATATCCAGCTTCTCGTCCACTGTAACCCCCAGGTCCTTTTCTGCTGCCTAGCCATTCGATCCCTAGGCTGTAGCAGTACATGGGATTCTTCTGTCCTAAGTGCAGGACTCTGAAACTCATCAGATTTCTTTTGGCCCAATCCTCTAATTTGTCTAGGTCCCTCTGTATCCTATCCCTACCCTTCAGTGTATCTACCTCTCCTCCCAATTTAGTGTCATCTGCAAACTTGCTGAGGGCTCAATCCATGCCATCCTCCAGATCAGTGTTTCCCAAACTTGGGATGCTGCTTGGCCAGGGAAAGCCCCTGGCTGGCCAGGCCAGTTTGTTTACCTGCCGAGTCCGCAGGTTCGGCTGATTGCGGCTCCCACTGGCCGCGGTTCACTACTCCAGGCCAATGGGGGCTGTGGGAAGCGGCGGCTGGTATGTCCCTCGGCCCACGCCGCTTCCCGCAGCCCCCATTGGCCTGCAGCGGCGAACCGCGGCCAGTGGGAGCCGTGATCGGCCGAACCTGCGGACGCGGCAGGTAAACAAACTGGCCCGGCCCACCAGGGGCTTTCCCTGAACAAGCGGTGTCCCAAGTTTGGGAAACACTGCTCCAGATCATTTATGAAGATACTGAACAAATCTGGCCCAAGGACCGACCCTTGGGGCACTCTGCTTGATACCGGCTGCCAACTAGACATTGAGCCATTGATCGCTACCCGTTGAGCCCGACAATCTAGCCAGCTTTCTATCCACCTTATAGTCCATTCATCCAGCCCATACTTCTTTAACTTGCTGGCAAGAATATTGTGGGAGACCGTGTTAAAAGCTTTGCTAAAGTCAAGGAATAACACATCCACTGCTTTCCCCTCATCCTCAAAGCCTGTTATCTCGTCATAGAAGGCAATTAGGTTAGTCAGGCATGACTTGCCCTTGGTGAATCCATGCATGACCTTGGCTTCACCCTACTCCTCCCAGTCCCAGCCCAGGGGTTCTACTACGTGGTCAGTGGGGATCCCACCACAACACGCTGACCAGAATTCTGGCAACACAATTGGACTATCGTCTGGTACCCTGGGCTCCTTCCTACGATCACCTTGCTGTGAAGCTGCACCTCTGTCTTGGGCACACCGCTAGCTGCAATCCCAATAGTTCCTCAGTGCCCTTGTCAGCTCCCTGATTTCTCTTGCCTGGTATGCTCCAATGGAGAGCTAACTCTGCCAGTTGGTAACGTCTCCAAAGGAGCATCTGCTAGCTGGGGTTTGCCGGAGTGCTGGAAGTACCTCTCCTCTCCCTCTGACCTGACAGTGGATGATTCGTGCTTCAATACCTTATTGAACTGGGACCAGCGTGTGTGTTTGTCATGTTGACAATGTAAGAGGACCAGTGTTCTTAACTATTAATTTCTTTGCTTTTAAGTGCTTGGGTTGTGTAAATGATGTGATGAGTGACATCAGTGTAGTTGCTACAATCTTAACATATTTTTTAAGCCCAAATTCATGTTTTTGGAACATAATTATATATAACAGATTACAATTCCGCACCATGTTTTTACAAACTATGATAGTCAATATAAAACATGTAGGTCTCCCTGATTATGTTCTTCTCCCACAATCTTTATCTCATAGTACCAGGCCCTGTTCTTTAAAGGTATTTAGGCTCTTATCTTCCATTGAATGAACATCAATGGAAGTTAAGAGCCTAAATATGTTTGAAGACTTGGGCCCAAGTTCATAATCTCTTATTCAGTTTCTTTTGTATATTAACCAAGAATCACAAAAATGATGCGCAAAGTAAGTAATTTTATTGAGTGTAATGAATGTGAGCTCGAAAGCAAGATGACATAATATTACTAATTAGCAGAACAAAGTAGTAGCAGGATCTCACAGGAAAAACAGATCTGGCTTATTCTAATGTGTATACATAATACAGAGCTAATAGGAGCTCTTTAAAACTGTGTAGAACACAAAATAAGTTACTGCAGCTGGTCACATGGAACGATCCACAGCAAGGAGTAAAATATTTGCATTTTACCAGTCAGTTGCCCTGCAAACCTTTCTCCTGAATTTTTTTTATTCTGAACATGATTAATTGTAAAAGGGAAGCAAGCAAAGAGAATATTTTGCTCTATGTGAAAAGCTCCTTATTTATAAGGGAACCAAGATGCGATAAACCCCATCACTTTATAGCCCACAGCCACGGATCCACAGGGAGACATCTCGTCCTTTGCAGTTCTTTCTCCATGCCACCCTGTTGAGTTAAAAATCACATTAGTTGATTATGGCCATCTCATCAATTAGTGCAAAGCCACCCAAGAAAAAAACAACCAATTACATTTTTGTATGATTAACTTTTCTGCAGAGATCCGAGCTAATATAACAAATAATTTGCTACTGGTCCAATCCCAGCAGAGCACCTGCCTAGTCTGAATGGCCCAGCTGGATCCTGGAGCTATCCATGCCTGAATAAATCCTGAGTCTACCAACAATTCCTAAAAGGTTGTCAAATGGTTGTCAAAAGGCCCACTTACCAGCTGCTATTCCTGCCACATAAATTTGGTGTGTTTGTGACGCTGCTCAGAGGCAACAACTCCATGGGAGCTCCAGGGCTGGAGCACCCTTGGAAAAAAATTAGCATGTGCTTAGCACCCACTGACAGCCAAGCTTCCCCCTCCCCGCCCAGCACCTCCCGTCCGCCAGCGGCCCCGATGGATCAGCTGTTTCGTGCCGTGCAGGAGATGCTGGGAGGGAGGCGGAGGAGTGGGGACAGGGCATGCTCTGGGGGGAGGGCAGAAAGAGGCGGGAAGAGGGTGGAGCAGGGACAGGAAGAGGTGGGTGGGGTAGGCCTTGGAGAACGGGGTGGAATGGGGGTGGGGCCAAGGTGCGCCAGGAGCAGAAAGAGGCTGGGTGGGGGTGGGGGCTACAAGGAAGGGGTGGAGCGAGGGTAGGGCCTGGGGCTAAGCAGGGTTTGAGCACCCCTGGGGAAAATTGGAAGATGGCCTGTGTGAATTGCTCTCTACTGGATGGAATCAAATTTGTTCAGTGTTGTGCCATAAGCACTATCCTGCTAAATAAAATTAATGAACATTTCCTTTTATCTCCAGCTGGAGGGCACTAAACTTCTGGAGAAAGGTGATTTAAGTTCCATCCCCACTGCCATATGAAGGATCAAGTGGCCCTGTTGTGCAGCATAGATGTAATCTTGAAGTCCTTGGTGGTTCTGGATTTGTTACTTTGGTGTTTGAATTCCTGGGAACCACAGATGCTCACCAAATACATTTCTCTAAGTAGAAGAGTGTGTGTGCTTCTGATGTGGTGGACAAGCAGGGCGAACCTGGGCAGGAAGGGGTTAATTGTCTGTCCTGAAGACAGCAGCTGAAGCCGGTCCCATTTCACCTGCCAGAAGTAACAAGTCTAGAGGGAATTAAAATGGAGGAAAAAGGCTTCAGAGCCAGTCACCTAACAGAGGGATCTTGGGTCTGAGGCCGAGAGGACCTAAGGGGTGGGCTGAGCAATCCTGAGCTAGGAACTGTCAGGTCAGCCAAGTCTGCGGAGGAGGTTTAGACTGGACTTTGTGCTGTTTTATTGGTCATTAGAAAAGTCAAACCCCAGAAGTAGGTGAGTTGTGAACCTAGAGAGGGCACTTGGACTGTTGTTTAGAGCAAATGGGATAGACTGCCATTCACAGTGCCAGTGCTCTATACTGGATGAAATCCAAACTGGTCAACTCTATGTCATAGACCGTACACCTTTAATAATGAATAGGGAGTTGTTTTCAGTCCAAGTGTAGGAGTTTTTCGAGGAGGAAGATCTGAGAGCTATCTCCACTGCTGCTGTAAAGGTCCAAGTCGCCTTCATGTGTATCAGAGCTACAACTGAGACGCCTCAATGTCCATAAATATATTGTGCTGTGAATCCTTAGTGTACAAGTTCTGAGTTCAAATCTGTTAATAATTAAGCATGCAAATATTAGCAACCTGCTTGTTGCTTCTCTACAAGCTTGTTTATCCAAAAGAAGAGTGTAGTCTCTCTCTTTTAACTAGCCTCCCCCCAACTATATACACAAGTATGTCACTGTTATTAGTTCTTGTAAGAGTTTTAGACGTACCATGCACCCATGCCATTAGGATCGTGAACAACTCTCTTTGCACAATTTACACTCGCTGTAATGTCTGCTGTCAGTAACTCTAAAAAAGAAATACAGTGGTAAGCGGAGGAAGAAAAAAACATTTTCCTCTTCATTTTTTTAAAATCAGTCATCTTAAAATGGATGCTGAAATAATATTTTATGTATTATTGTTTATTAATCAAGTTGATTACAGTAGCATCTAAGGACCAACCAAGAACAGGACCCTGTGGTGATAGGCACTGTACAAACATAGAATCGTAGATGTTCGTGTTCTGAAGATCTTAGAATCTAAATAGAAAGATAGACCCAGGGTAGGGAAAAGGGATATAACACACAAACAGAGTAAGCAATTTTCTGGTGTCAAGCATCATGTTAGTTCCACAATTTGATCTTAGCTTTAGAATGCTGTAGGTCTGTGGGCTAGTTATAGCATAAGCAACTACTGTAAGTTGTCTTGTATCTTCCTCTGGCACATGTGATAATGGTCACTGCTATTATACACTCCTGGGGGAATTCTATGTCACTGTGTGCATGCATAATTAATGTGCTATGCATATTTTTAGGGTTTTTTCCCCCAGAAAATAGCTCCTGCCAGAAAGGTGCTACAGTTCCACCTTTTACCCACCAAAGGGTGCTGTGGCGCTCCCGGCCAATTAGGGAAGAGAAAGAGCCTGCAATGCCTTCTTCACAGCGCCTGTCGGGCCAGGTCAGGAGACAGGGGACATGGGGAGACAGACATCATGGGGCTGCTGCGGGATCACAGACAGGAGCTCATAAGGGCTAGTTGGGGAGGACAAGCTGGGGGAGGGCCTGAATGGGAGTGGAAGTGCTGGGCCACAGTGGGGAGGGAGTTGCAGGGCCACATGAAGATGGGGAGGGGGTTTAGGGCTGCATGAGGATGGGGGGAGGTGGCTGGCTGAGGGGGTTCAGGGACACATGGGTACAGGGGGAGGAGGTGCAGGGACACATTGGTATGGGGCCTGGCTAAGTGGGGGTGGAGGGACACATGTGGACTGGGGCATAAGTGCCTGACTGAATGGGAGAGGCTAGGGGTCAGCCAGGGTCTGCATGGGGGAAGCTCCCTAACAATCCCTCCCCACCTCCCAAAAACACCTGTTCCATACTTTTCCCACCCATACCCAACAACCTTCTAAGTTCACACCCAGGCTCCTTCCCAGCAATTACTTCCCTCTCCCTCAGATCCTCTGTTACCCCTGACTCCCCCAAGTCTTTGCACTGCTTCTGAGGGGAGCAGGAAATATGGTTCTGTACTATAGTTTAAATGAGTTATTACTCAGAGTCCTGTATTAATATGCCTAGTAAGGAATCTATTTGTCAGAAAACATTTCCTGAATCTTTTTTGTTGTCTGTATTGTTACAGACATACTTGCTGACAGGTATTTCAAAATAAATTACCAAAATGATTGAAACAGATGTGATTATATTGTGTTATTTTGACAAATAAAATATGAAGAATTTTGCAGAATTTTAAAATATTGTGTACAGAATTTTTAATTTTTGGCATAGAATTCCCCCAGGAGTAAAGAGGCTATTGGAGACATTGTATTGAACTAGAAAGACCACTGGTTAGATCCAGTATGGCAATTGCTCTGTTTCTCTCTTTAAAGTTTCTATCTGTTTCTATTAGACTTTGCTGAATTCTATTTAATGGTTTTATTTCAGAACAAATGTCTTCTAGTACTATAAAGGGATACCACACCATCTGCTTCAATATAACACACTTGTCTGAAAATTTTAAATCAACTATTACCACAAGTAGCACCTAAAAGTCACCAGAAATTGAAAGAAATGAGAGAAAAATATTGTTTGGTATTTTTTCCATCTTCTTTCCTTGGTGCCCTTGACAGCTTTTGGGTGTAATATGTCTTAGGTGAGACCATAAATTCTGTGCTAACCCTCTCCAAAAGGGTTGGTTTTACTCTTTCTGAATAGCTATTTTGCTGGTTTTGTGTATAGTCAGACAGACAGTTTTCTATGTTGTTTGTGTGGGTCTCTCACACAGCAACAGAGGAGACAAGTCCAAAAAAAAAAGAGGGATTGTAAAAATACAAAAACTGTCAGGGGACGGGAAGGTATATTGTAGTACTTGAAACTATTTTTAATTCTTTCTTAAAATGGACTAGATTTCAAGTTGATTGTGTCTCTTTAAATTAGAAACTTTAAAATGTTTTTTTTTATAATGAAGCAAGGGCAGGAACCGGCATTTGTGCTGGCCTTCTGCACAGCGGTGAACTTCATCCTCTGAGAACAAAGTTACATGTACTCAAATCAACATAACCGGTAAGTAGTAAATGCTTCTCGAAAAGGGAATTGTTTTTACTAAAGAAACATAAAACAGAAAGTCAGAAAAGAAGGAACACAATTCCTTTTTAAAAAATCCTTTGGGAATCCCCCTTTTATAGCACACATGCATCCCCACACATTGCAACCTCGCCCTTCTGTCTGTAGAATAAGGGGTTGGTTTTTTAATGTAGGGCTACTAGGAGCAAAATATGGCCTCAGTTATAACTTTGCAATGCTATAGGCTCACACAAACAGGCAGAATTTGCCCTTCATAGTGTTACCTGTAGGAACATATTGCACCTACCATGACACTGGATTTTACATGCGTTCTTGGCTCTTGGAGTCTTGCCATCATTACACCACCAGTGGCTGTTGATCTGTAAAATCCCATAGTCAGTGCTTTGGTCACCGGGGTTATAGTTCGTGGCTCCTGTGTTAAAGTTGCTCTCGTATCTTGCTGCGCACACCCCTGTTATTTAAAAAAAATAACCACACACAGACTGATGTATTTTCTCTGGTGATACAAACTCCTCATAGCTTGATACTTTACAGAAATATGAATCTAAATGCCCCTATATCACTGGTTTGTAGATGATGTAAATGATTATTTAATACAAAATACACACAGGCAGTTTTGCTTCCCATTAAATTGATCGGATTCACAATCCTTATTTAATATGAAGAGTAAGAAAAAAAATTCTACATGTAAAACTTTTGATTGTCATGTGAACACCACATGGGGCCAATATCTTTGAAGGAAACACCAGTGAGTGTTTTGGGGTGTAGATTTGCCAACTTTCTAATTGCTGAAAATCAAACTCCTGAGGCCTTGCCACAGCCCCACCTCTTCCCCCAAAGCCCTGCCCCCACTCACTCTTCTCTCGCCCTCCCCCTATTGCTCCATGCTCTCCCCACTCCCTGTTGCTGGATTGTCTCATCCTCCCTCCCTCACCAGCTGGGCTCCCTCTGCTCCGGGGCCTGGACAGGAGCTGCAGTCAGACTCAGAGCCTACCGCACGGTTGTCTGCAGATAGAAGGCGACCCTAGTTGAGCAGGGGCTGTCAAAGGTTGATGACCCAGTACCTCCCCTCCCACTCCCACCCTCTCTGGTAAACGGACTTTTGGTCTCCAGTCAGTACATCTGACTGGACACTGCTGGGTCCCCTTTTTGACTGGACTTTCCAAAGGAAAATGGGCACCTGTCAACTTATCCCCTTTCCCTCCCCGCCCCCTGAATCACATAGACATCTCCTCCAAGGCAGCAGACTTACAATGTCCCAAGCTGTAGCCCTGGTATCCATCCAGCCCAAGCCTTTTCATTGCTCTTGCCAGCTCACACCTTTCATAGGTCTTCCCACGAGCAGCCAGGGGCAGGAGGAGAAGCCCCAGGATTAGCAAAGCCTTCATGCTGGTGGTGTAGCAAGCCCAGGCTCCTATCACTGAGACTAGAGACGATGTGTGCCTGCTAATAGTGGGGAGGAACAACAGGGAACAGCTCAAATCACGCTCCGCCCGGAAAGCAGTGGCCCTTCCCTTAGCTCTCAGTTGTCCCTCCTGCCACACTGGGCAGCTAAAGCAGCAGCCCCTCCCTGCAGCTCTCAGCTTTGAATGATAAACTGCAAATACTTTGGTAGGTGGGTTAAAAGGTTGTCTAGTTCTCTGTGGCATCTGTAAGTTCTGCTATGTCTTTGGAAATGCAGTGTGCCTAGTGGACTGGGCACTGGACTGGGATCCAACAGACCTACATTGTAGTGCAAGCTTTGCCTCTGGTCTGCCGGGTGACCTTGAACAAGTTACTTTACCTCTGCCTCAGTTTCCCCATATGCAGAAAGGGGATAATGATACCTCGCTTGTGGCCTATATGCTCTGTCTAGGTATTGCTAGGTATTCTTATGCTGAGCAAGTGCTATTTTAAACTTACACTAATAAGTCTCAGTAATGACTGGCTTTCTACACCCTAAGAGAACAGTTTATACTATATCTTTTTCTCCAGGGGTGGGAGAACACCTTTATTACAGGGATGTGTGCTAAATTAGGGCCCTGGCGCTGTCTACCAACTACTGATACCAACAGGGCCTGCTCAGCAGACCTAAATTCGCAATAGCACTTTGCAGACATTGACTTTGATGTGTAAATTTAAAAAAATTAATATGAATGTGAATTTTGTTTTTGTAAAAACTACAAGGTCAGATGCTAAGATTTCTGTTTCTGTAACACTGCAGAATGACAATAGTGACTCTGTAGTTAATGTTGTGACTGAGTTTCCCATTACAAGCCTGATTTGGGCTACTCCATCTAAAATGCCCAACCAGAGGAGTGTCAGCTTCGAAACCGGTAGGAGAGGCCTGAGGGAGAGGGAAGACTTTACTAAAAAGCTGAAATGAATTGGACACCCTAAGCGCAGAAGTTCAGAAACAAACATTCTTCTTTTGGGTGGGGGGAGGCTGGGGAAGGAGGAGGGGTTAGTGTATATATATTTGTCCCTCTGTAGTAAAATAAAGTGAGGAGAGATCACATTAAGGTTACTGAGTACATCTGTGTGCTAGCCTGTTGGCCCAGAGTTAAATCTAGTTTGTGCTTCTTAATGATGACTTTCCAAACTTTCCAGTGTGTGAGTTTCCCTGAATTTCCTAGGTTTACCCAGGCCCGCCGATGGGGGAGCGAGGGAGTAATGGGGCAATTGCCCAGGGACCCAGGTGGTTTAAAAGGGCCCGTGGGGGCCCCGGCCGCTGCCACCGGCAGCGCAGCAGAGGTAAGGCAGGCTTCCTGCCTGCCCTCACTCCACACTGTTCCTGGCTAGAACGGCTCTACGGCCCTGGAGGGGACAGGGGTCTCCGCACACTGCCCCCCGCACCCATCACTGGGGGTGGTGTCTGTGGGAAGTGGCACACGGAGACTCCCTAGACCCCCCCGGCTAGGAGCCGCTGCCAGGGTGTGCCGGTCACTTTCAGGAGCCACCTGAGGTAAGTGCCAACCCCCTCCTGCACCCCAACCTAAAGCCTGCACTGTGCACCCCAACTCCTGCCCAGAGCCTGACCCCTCTCCCTCACCCAAACTCCCTCCCAGAGCCCACACCCTGTTCTTTATTATTATGAAAGCAAGGATGGCCCAGTGGTTAGGGCAGTGGCTTGGGGACACAGTTCCCTCTTCTGCCACAGATTTCCTCTATTGTTTGGTCTCTGTGTGTCTTCGCTCCCTACATTATGGAGGTGGCATGCAGTGCTCACATACTTTGATGGTGGGAGCCATTTAAATGCCATAGATGGACTCTATGTGCTATGGGCCTCTGTTTTTCCATAACAAATACAGCTAAAATGCTCCATTCTTGGGCCCCAGGCCTAGATTGTTACCTTACTGCACATGCAATTTATATATGTTAAGGAAAACCCCACACACCAGAACAGTACTGTATTGATTTTTATCTTAATTAGGAGAATTGTGCAAATACAGGCAGAGAAGAGAACAGCACTATGAAGAAAGCCCTTTTGGGAAATACCGAATTAGTATTTTTAACTACTTGTTAAGAAATGTGTGGTTTTCTGTTACTCAAAGAAAAACATACATTGTTTCGTTTCCTCATTCATCTGTCAACCATTAGATTTTAACAAAGCACTGCAGAAGTTTACAAAATGAGAGGTGTAAATATATATCTCTAGTCCCATTTGTGCCAGTGTAATTCCAGGTTCAGCACTGTCTCCATTATAAATCACAGGTTCTTCCTTGATGGGGAGAGGAGCCATTTTTGGAGCCACAAGATTTTTCCTACTTTCACATTTTCTTCTCAACCTGCTATCCAAAAGACATTGGAGTCCTAGGCCCAGATGCTCAAAAGTATTTAAGTGCCTAACTCCCATTGAAATCTATGCTGGGCTGAAGGTTGCTCTCCCCAGAAGCCATCAGCACCAGTGCAGCCAGAAGCATTGCTGGTACAAGATGCTTTTCCCTTTCCTCAAGTCTCCGTCATCAGGGCCTAAGTGTATGTTCTGCACAGCAATGCTATCGAGTGCAATTTTTCCCAGGCTGGCCCAAAAGCAGAAGAGCAAGGGCCAGACTCTCAGCTGGAACAAATCCATGACTTCAATGGAGCTACACCAATTTACATCTGCTGAGGATCTGGACCAAAGTTGGAGAGTTCTTTTCCATACAATGTATGGCCAGACAGGAGAGCCCTAAACGATGTTGTTCAGGATTTCCTAACTTCAGAAAGTATAAAAAATGTCAACTGTGGCAATTTAGTGAAGATAACACCCCAACTCTGTCATTTTAAATGTTGATTTTGGGGGTATTTTTAGTATGATCTTTCAGTCTTTGTGTGTGATAGACATTTATATAGTGTTTTTCTCCAAAAAAGCCAAAGCACCAGACTAGCTATAAAACTGTGCAATCAGAGAACACTCCACCCGCCCCTGAATGCAGCTACCTCTGACACTGAAAACCTTTAAACAGTACAAAGCAGCATGACATTGAAGAATTCTGTGTCCATTGTGAGTTCTAGCTGAACATAGATAGCCAGAATGGAATCACCCCATTGGAATCTGACTCGAGTTTAAACTATGACTGCTAACTCTTCTTAGGTCTTTAGAAGCAGGGCTGTACCGCCAATATTTTAACAATGGGCTCCCTCAAAAGTGTGCCATTCCCAGGGTAAAATACTCCCCCTTACCCTCCTCGTGCCCCCAATATAAAAAAATTCAATTCTACACCCTTTCCCTCAACAAACAGCCCTAGCTGACACAACACTACCCTTTTCCTGGCCCAGTACTTCTTGCGTCACCACGTTTTCCCCCAAACCACCCTCTCATAGAAGGCTCCTTGAGGTGGGTCCCCTACATGACAGCTCTTCCTCACAGAAATAGCAATGATGTCAGGTGCCTGCCTGTGGCTTCTTCAGGCAGCAGTTGTGGTAGGTTGGGGTGATGTCCCTTCTGTGTTGATCGTTGGTTGGGTATTGAGTCCCCTTTGTTTCTTAATGTTGATGGCTCTTCTCTATGTGACATGGGAGGTTAGGAGTTAGAGTGGGTTTCCAGTGGCTGTATTACCCGAGAATTGAGAGGTGTGTTATTCCAGAATTTGATTATGCTAATTACAGCCATATTATGTGTATTCAGCCACCATGAATTAATAAAACAGAACACCACATAGTTAAGGGTTAATTTGCACCAGCAGGGCTTGTGGAGAATACAGGCTCCAAGCTTACAGTTTCTATTTATCGTGATGGGAGGAGGGGAGAAAAGCATCAACAAATTATGAGACTGAAAGAAAATAAGTGGATGCAGACCTTGAGCTTGGGCGCTTTTGATATAGAAGCTTATTATGGCTAAGATTGTTAGGAATGTTTTGTTAATAAGTAGTTGTTTGAAGTTAGGAGAAGTGATGACCCACTAGGGGTCACAATGAGCTATGAGTTTTGTAAAAATTAATTATAAAAAAACTAGATAATGGAGTATACTTTGGAGCAGTTCTCTGAAGCTATCCTGAGAGACTTTTTCCCAACACCATATTCTCTGGCAGGGAAGCGCCTGGCCATTGCTGATCTGCTGCTAATCACTCAATACCATCTCAGAGTTTAGGTAATTATTTGGAATGTTCTAAACCTATTGCTTATGTCTGTGTGTGCTTAAATCTAATAAATAGTAGTTTTAGGTAAGAGCCCACTTACTTATATCAATCTTTCATCAGCTGGAAGCGCTGTATTCCCATTGATTTATTCCTGACACTGACTGGAATGAAACAGTTAAGTTACTACTGGTTTGGGTTCTGAAAACCCTGGGTAATGGATCTGGTGAGCCAGTTGCCAGGAGTGATGGAGAGGAGGGGACAATTGATACAAGTAGTTTTTGTTTGCAGTAAGGGAAGGGAATGGTGGAACAGGATCGCAAGCTGTAATTTTCCATGTTGTAGCCCATGAGTTGATTTATGGTTACATTCTGCTTCTGATTCAGGGCTCAGGCTGACAGCCTGATCGGGTAAGAAGACATGTTAGAAGGAAAGGGAACATCTGGAAAGAAAGAAAAGTTGGAAATGATCTTGGGAAATAGCTTGAATGATTTTGTACAGGAGCATGGTATTGGTCTCTGGAAGCCTGGGAGCTTCCTGTGGCTCTGTAAGCGGATGGTAGTGATGATAGTAGGTACAGAGATAGATCAGTTAATGACAGAAATAGAGGAGTTAAAGAAAGATAAAGTTGAGAAAGACAAAGAGATATCCAGCCTGAAGGCTGAATCATATACCCTTTTACCTTTCAAGGGAAACAGTTGTGTCTTGCCACGGTCCTCATGGGCTGGAACAATGCCCCTATTATTTGTCAAGATGCCCCTGTAGTCAAGATGTGGGATGGTATGCCTGAAGGAGACAGTGTGATTTCTTATGTGGATGACAACCTGGTTTTCACTCAGACCCCAAGGAAGAGAATTTGGAAGTATTGGACAGGGTGTTACAAAAGATTCAGGAAGCTGGGTTTAAAATAAATCCAAAGAAAGACCCAATCGTGGTCCCAACAAGTAGACTATTTTGGAGTGATTTTGAGATTTCCCCTGATCAACAGAATGTGGAACTGATACTTAAACTACCAATTCCCACAGATGCCACAGCTCTTAGATCCTTTCTGGGAATGGTTAATTTCTCCCGAGATGTTATTGAGGGAGTTTTAGAGAGGGCATCACGTGAAAGGTCTGGCAGGCGAGACGAACCACCCTGAGCTCCTTCACATTGATATGGAGCAACTGTTCTGCTCCGGACCATAACCCCTGCGTCATGAGGTCCCCCAGGTGAGCCCCCCATCCGGGGTGTGACGCGTCCGTCACCAGCATCCGGTCCAGTTGTGGGGCCGCAAAGGGGATGCCTTCGCAAACCGCAGGCTGGGACTGCCACCACAGCAGGGAGTCCAGCACGTCCCTTGGGGCTGTCACTACCAAGTCCAGGGGGTCCCTGCCTGGGCGGTACACCCAAGCGAGCCACGCCTGCAGAGTCCTGAGTCTCAGTCTGGCATGCCTGACCACGTGCGTGCATGCTGCCCTGTGGCCCAGCAGCCGCAGGCAGCACCTGGCTGTTGTCATTGGAAACTGGCGCAAGGAGGCCACCGGTTGCTGGATAACCTAGAATCGGGATACCGGAAGGCTTGCTCTGGCCTGCACCGCATCCAGGACCGCCCCTATGAATTCCACTTTCTGCGTGGGTACGAGCGTGGACTTGGGGACATTGACCAGGAGCCCCAGCTCGCGGAACAATCTCAGGGCCACCTCCACATGGCCCCGCACCTCCGCCTCGGATGGGCCCGCCTGGAGCCGGGATGTGAGTCCATGCGACGGCACCGGGATCGGTGCCGGTCTCTCCGGTTTATCCTGGGGAGATGCTGGAGGCCTGGATACTGTAGTCTCCTGCACCGTCTGGCATCTGTGCGGGGACTGGGACCGCTGCATTGAGTAACTTGCCCTGGACGGAGCCCCTTGGTGCTCCTGATAGGCCCAGGGGGTCCAGAAGACCCAATGGCCTGGCGGCCCCCATTGGAGTTGCCAGCCCACCTGAGGGTCCCTGCTGTCTGGGGCCCGGTGCGAGTAGCTATAGCTGCCGGAGTTGGCTCAGGACTGCAGTGACGCTGATCGCGAAGGCTACGACAGTGCCAACGATCTGTGCCGGCGGGAGAACGAGCGGCAGCAGGACCATCGGCGGGAGTCCTCTGGTGAGGGCCTTCTTGACTCTTCCCAGTGCCGGTCTCTGGGTGGTGCCGGAGACCGGCCTTCTGGGCTGCTGGCAACTGTGAGTCCGCGGAGTTGGAGCTAGACTGTGACCAACTCCAGGAGCGGTGCCGGGACGGTGTCCTCGAGCGGCACACCATTGCTGGCTTATCCCTCGATGGCACCCGAGGCATGGGGTGCTGGATGATTCTCCCCATTTGGGAGGGGGCTCGCCGCCGACAGCTCGATGAGGTCCTTTGCAGCCTCAAAGGTGCCAGGCGTGGAGGGCTGATCCGTTATGCCCTCGAGCCCATCGTCCACACTGAGCTCACTTAGGTCTGGGCTCGGTGGGGCTTGTGCTGCCGGAACCGCGGCCTTCCCGCTCTTATCGGCACTCGGGGCCTTGGGAGGCGCCGGCCTCCTGTGCAGGGAATGACAGCGCCTTCCTGTCAGCTGCGCCGGGGGCCGCCCCGGGGAGGATGAGTGGTGCCGGGGCCTAGTCTGGTGCTCTGGGGCCGACAGTTTACAGGGCTTAGCCAGTGCCGGGTCTCTCGACGGCTCTGGGACACCATGCACCGAGGAAGCCTGAGCCGGCATTGGGCGCTCCGGGTGGCAGATTATTGCTTAAAATATTTCTTTTACAAATACCCTGGCTGATTGCAGGCAAAACAGGAATTGCCCCCACATTTTCCTGTTTTTGTTCTATAGGCAGGCCAGGTTTCAATGGCTTTTATCTTTTAAGGATTATGGGGAAATTATCCCACTGTTTAGTCATTAAATCCCTGAGGTGGGGTACCTCAGTTTTCCTCCTTATACAGCAGATCAAGTTTATAATGTTTTTCCTGCTGTGTTAAGCTTTAAGTTTATTTACAGGTAATAGCTGAGAAGCATCATTACCATACGACCTTAAAGGGTTTTTCCAAAAATCATACACACTATACATTGTTACAGGGGTACTGATTATCATTAAATTTATTAAAATTATCTTGTTATCCCATGCCTTTTATTTAGACAATTTGTTTGCTGACCAGGTGTGTCCTTTATCTGCAGTTCCTTGGTGCTGCTAGTTCTTTCCTTCCTTTATCAGTTAGGTAATTTGCATTTTCACAGACGCTTCCTGCTTTTGGATTTAAAGCCATCAGCAGCTCAGAGACTCTATCTTAAAAGGGACACAATCAACTTTCACCAGAGTTTTGATTACTTTTAACTTCTGCTTCCAAAACACACAGCAATCTGAAAAAGAAAACCCAACCTATTGTGGCTCCCTTTGGAGCCCTAATAGCATTTTAATTAAGTAGCATGGTATGTTTGCATTTCTTTTGCCCCTTCTACAATATACCTTGCACATGTTCTGGGGCAAATGCACATTCCTTCCATCGTTTAACTTTTATAACATCCATATCAATTTTTACATATGGTGTAACTATTTCTTTTTTTGCTTAGAGTTTTCATGTATCTTTATCAAAGTGACAGTCTGATTACTCAGAGCCATTTTAAGACTCAGTGTTTCTAACATTGCTTCTTTTTGTTTCAGAGTAACAGCCGTGTTAGTCTGTATTCGCAAAAAGAAAAGGAGTACTTGTGGCACCTTAGAGACTAACCAATTTATTTGAGCATGAGCTTTTGAGCTGTAGCTCACGAAAGCTCATGCTCAAATAAATTAGTTAGTCTCTAAGGTGCCACAAGTACTCCTTTTCTTTTTGTTTTGTGCACCTCACCCCTGCTGTTGCTTCAGAGGGGCACTGTCTTTTTTAAATTTCGTATTTATTTATTTTTTTACTATAGCTCTCATCTGCTATTTTGTTACAAGAACAAACAAACAAAAACCAACCAACCAAACAAAAAGAATCCAAATTTTTTTTTCTTCTGATTTTGACTGCCCTGCTGCAGCCACAACTTAATAACATTTTAAATTTTGTAAAGCATTGAGTTACCTTTTAAAGGTTAAATGCCAAATCCCAAAGTCAAACAACACTAATTACCTGTGTCTAGCAAAAAGGTCTGTCAGTTTTGCAACTTTGAATTAAAGAGTCAAATGGATTTTTAGTGGCATTATTTAAAACAAAAACAAAACCAATTGGTCCTCAGAACTTTACATATTTACACACACACAGATAGATACATACACATTTTCTTTTCCTTAACATCCCTTCCACACTGCTCTGGTTTTGTTTTGTTTTTTTACATCTTACATTCCCCTTTTACATTTGAGGCAGTTAAGTTCCAATAGAACCCTCTTATGTTCTTTTAGCAAATTTGACTAAATTGTCCAGTCAAATGATTTTAATCAGATAGTTTATTTTTGCCTGGCTAATTTACAGACATTCCTTTGGAAAAGGGCACATTTTTCTTTCAGAATGGCTGCAAAGAAACCAAGAATGCTCTTTCTCTAACACTTTTCCTTTTTAACATTTTCACAAAGTTTAGCTGCTTAATTCCCTCCAGACTCTGCAGAGTTAACCTTTTTACTCTGTTTTCTCTTTGTAATTATGCCTGGGGGTGCTGTACATAGGACCTTCTCCCCCTTTACCTGCGTCCCTCCAGCCTCTGCAGAGTTAACTTTTTCACTCTCTTTTTGCATTCTTGGAGTGCCTCTTTCACTATTTTCAGCTGGCTTTGGGTATTTGTAGCCAGCACTTTCCAATTGTCTGCTCCCTTTTCCGTTTGTGCCTTTTCCTCTTTACATGAAGACAAGCGGAGGGAAGAATCCTTACATGCCTCCCACAACAACCAAATTGCTGCTGCATCTCTTTTGGCAGCACTAGAAGGTTTGTATATGAGGATATACTGAGCCAGTCTATCCTCTAGGTCCAAAATAGTGCAGACATCGGCTAGGGCTTGTTTAGTCCAAGGACTGTACCCAAATTTTTGAAGGATTTGTTTAAAAGGTGTAATTTCTTTAACAAAAGGTGAGGTTGGAGTTCCTTCTGACTCCATTCCTCCCTCTGGTACTGGCTTACCCTGTTTTCTTTTTAACATGGATATTTCAATCTCTTTGTCACTGCTGGTATTACTTAGCAAGTGACACAGCCTAGATTCTGAAATCATAGCTTAATCTATGCGTTTTTCCCCTGCTACCTTCCTGGAGGCCAGCAGGTCCGGTTAACCTATTTCTCCTTGCTACCTTCTCGGAGGCCAGCAGGTCTGGTTAACCTGTTCTTCCCTGCTACCTTCTCGGAGGCCAGCAGGTCCCCTTGCTACCTTCCCGGAGGCCAGCAGGTCTGGTTAACCTAATAGAAATGCCTAGCTCAATAGAGCTGGCGGTGCGCACACCAATATTTACAATAACTGAGGTTTTTTACCAATATTCCCCCTTTCGCAATTCTCCACCAAAATGTTGTACCAATAAATTAAAATCCAGCAGGATCTTATTAAAGGCGAAAAGGCAAAATACACCATTTATTGTGAATACAGAAAGAATCATAGTAAGCAGTTAGTTATAGCTATAACATTCCATTCAATCTCATATTTATTCACACATTCATTCATACAAACACACACACAGAGGTTCTGCAAGGTTGTTATCATAGTTACCAGCCTTAGCCCTGGTCTACACTAGGACTTTAGGTCGAATTTAGCAGCGTTAAATCGATGTAAACCTGCACCCGTCCACACGATGAAGCCCTTTATTTCGACTTAAAGGGATCTTAAAATCGATTTCCATACTCCACCCCTGACAAGTGGATTAGCGCTTAAATCGGCCTTGCCGGCTCAAATTTGGGGTACTGTGGACACAATTCGATGGTATTGGCCTCTGGGAGCTATCCCAGAGTGCTCCATTGTGACTGCTCTGGACAGCACTCTCAACTCAGATGCACTGGCCAGGTAGACAGGAAAAGAACCGCGAACTTTTGAATCTCATTTCCCGTTTGGCCAGCGTGGCAAGCTGCAGGTGACCATGCAGAGCTCATCAGCACAGGTGACCATGATGGAGTCCCAGAATCGCAAAAGAGCTCCAGCATGGACTGAACGGGCGGTACGGAATCTGATTGCTGTATGGGGAGAGGAATCCGTACTATCAGAACTCCGTTCCAGTTTTCGAAATGCCAAAACCTTTGTCAAAATCTCCCAGGCCATGAAGGACAGAGGCCATAACAGGGACCCGAAGCAGTGCCACGTGAAACTGAAGGAGCTGAGGCAAGACTACCAGAAAACCAGAGAGGCGAACGGCCGCTCCGGGTCAGAGCCCCAAACATGCCGCTTCTATGATGAGCTGCATGCCATTTTAGGGGGTTCAGCCACCACTACCCCAGCCGTGTTGTTTGACTCCTTCAATGGAGATGGAGGCAACACGGAAGCAGGTTTTGGGGACGAAGAAGATGATGATGATTGATGAGATTGTAGATAGCTCACAGCAAGCAAGCGGAGAAACCGGTTTTCCCGACAGCCAGGAACTGTTTCTCACCCTGGACCTGGAGCCAGTACCCCCCGAACCCACCCAAGGCTGCCTCCTGGACCCGGCAGGTGGAGAAGGGACCTCCGGTGAGTGTACCTTTTAAAATACTATACATGGTTTAAAAGCAAGCATGTGAAAGGATTAATTTGCCCTGGCATTCGCGGCTCTCCTGGATGTACTCCCAAAGCCTTTGCAAAAGGTTTCTTGTGGCAGTTCAATACAAGACAGGACACGGCTTTAGGCAAGCAAGCAGGCTGGTCTGCTGATGGGATTTTCCCTGTCAGCTTTTCCACCTCTTTTATTTCTCTCCCCCCTGCGCATCACATACCCCAACCGACCGCAAAAGGCATCAACAAAGGAAATTGTGGCGGTTCAGTGATGAGACAGAACACAGCTTTATGCAAGCAAACAGGCTGGTCAGCGGAGATGGGCTGTTCTCCCCCCGCCTTCCACCTTCTCCTTTTATTATATTTCTCCCCCTAAGCATTACACACTGCTACACAAAGGAATGTATGACGTTGATTCATATACTTAGTTACCATCCTTTATCTACTACAATCCTGGTTCTCAGGCCTTGAGCCCAGGCTAAGAAAGCCTCCCACAGTTGCTGTCCAAACAATCAAGTTCTCATGGTTCATATCTAGCCCTTGTCCTTGGATAGAGCAATGTGTGCATTGCTTCTACGAAACAGTCAGGGTGTGCCCCGCCTGCTTCCAGGTGGAATAGCTAAACATTAACCCTTCAGGAAATAGTATGACTTTGATTAATATTCCTATTTACTAGCCTCTATCTACTACAATCTTTATTCTCAGGCCTTGAGTTTCGGCCGAGGAAGCTTCCCACGGCTGCTGTCCTTATTTTGACTTCCCAGATGGTCCATGTTTTCATGGTCCATGTCCTTGGATAGAACAGAGCAATGTGCGCATTGCTCCTACACAACAGTCAGGGTGTGCCCTGACTGTTTCCAGGTGCATGAACGCTACATGAACCCTTCAGTTTCTGGGGAGGGCAGCCTTATTGCGTCCTTCATGGTAGGACACTTTACCACTCCAGGCCAGTAACACGTACTCGGGAATCATTGTACAACAAAGCATTGCAGTGTATTTTTGCTGGCGTTCAAACAACATCCGTTCGTTATCTCTCTGTGTTATCCTCAGGAGAGTGAGATATCATTCATGGTCTCCTGGTTGAAATAAGGTGCTTTTCTTCAGGGGACACTCAGAGGAGCCCATTCCTGCTGGGCTGTTTGCCTGTGGCTGAACAGAAATGTTCCCTGCTGCTAGCCACGGGGAGGGTTGAGGGGGTAGCCACGCGGTGGGGGGGGAGGCAAAATGTGACCTTGTAACGAAAGCACATATGCTATGTATGTAATGTTAACAGCAAGGGTTACCCTGAAAGAGTGTAGCCACTGTTTTATAAAATGTGTCTTTTTAAATACCGCTGTCCCTTTTTTTTTCTCCACCAGCTGCATGTGTTTCAATGATCACAGGATCTTCTCCTTCCCAGAGGCTAGTGAAGATTAGAAAGAAAAAAAATGCACTCGTGATGAAACGTTCTCTGAGCTCATGCTGTCCTCCTGCACTGACAGAGCACAGACGAATGCTTGGAGGCAAATAATGTCAGAGTGCAGGAAAGCACAAAATGACCGGAAGGAGAGGTGGCGGGCTGAAGAGAGTAAGTGGCGGGCTGAAGACAGGGCTGAAGCTCAAATGTGGCGGCAGCGTGATGAGAGGAGGCAGGATTCAATGCTGAGGCTGCTGGAGGACCAAACCAGTATGCTCCAGTGTATGGCTGAGCTGCAGCAAAGGCAGCTGGAGCACAGACTGCCACTACAGCCCCTGTGTAACCAACCGCCCTCCTCCCCAAGTTCCAAAGCCTCCTCACCCAGACACCCAAGAACGCGGTGGGGGGGCCACCAGCCAACCAGAGACTCTGCCACAGAGGATTGCCCCAAAAAAAGAAGGCTGGCATTCAATAAATTCTAAAGTTGTAAACTTTTAAAGTGCTATGTGGCATTTTCCTTCCCTCCTCCACCACCCCTCCTGGGCTACCTTGGTAGTCATCCCCCTATTTGTGTGATGAATGAATAAAGAATGCATGAATGTGAAGCAACAATGACTTTATTGCCTCTGCAATCGGTGATCGAAGGGAGGAGGGGAGGGTGGTTAGCTTACAGGGAAGTAGAGTGAACCAAGGAGCGGGGGGTTTCATCAAGGAGAAACAAACAGAACTTTCACACCATAGCCTGGCCAGTCATGAAACTGGTTTTCAAAGCTTCTCTGATGCGTACCATACCCTCCTGTGCTCTTCTAACCACCCTGGTGTCTGGCTGCACGTAACCAGCAGCCAGGCGATTTGCCTCAACCTCCCACCCCGCCATAAACGTCTCCTCCTTACTCTCACAGATATTGTGGAGCGCACAGCAAGCAGTAATAACAGTGGGAATATTGGTTTCGCTGAGGTCTAAGCGAGTCAGTAAACTGCGCCAGCGCGCCTTTAAACGTCCAAATGTACATTCTACCACCATTCTGCACTTGCTCAGCCTGTAGTTGAACAGCTCCTGACTACTGTCCAGGCTGCCTGTGTACGGCTTCATGAGCCATGGCATTAAGGAGTAGGCTGGGTCCCCAAGAATACATATAGGCATTTCAACGTCCCCAACAGTTATTTTCTGGTCTGGGAATAAAGTCCCTTTCTGCAGCTTTTGAAACAGACCAGAGTTCCTGAAGATTCGAGCGTCATGTTCCTTTCCCGGCCATCCCACGTTGATGTTGGTGAAACGTCCCTGTGATCCACCAGAGCTTGCAGCACTATTGAAAAGTACCCCTGGCGGTTTATGTACTCGCCAGGTTGGTGCTCCGGTGCCAAGATAGGGATATGGGTTCCGTCTATGGCCCCACCACAGTTAGGGAATCCCATTGCAGCAAAGCCATCCACTATGACCTGCACATTTCCCAAGGTCACTACCCTTGATATCAGCAGATCTTTGATTGCTTGGGCTACTTGCATTACAGCAGCCCCCACAGTAGATTTGCCCACTCCAAATTGATTCCCAACTGACCGGTAGCTGTCTGGCGTTGCAAACTTCCACAGGGCTATCGCCACTCGCTTCTCAACTGTGAGGGCTGCTCTCCTCTTGGTATTCATGCACTTCAGGGCAGGGGAAAGCAAGTCACAAAGTTCCATGAAAGTGCCCTTATGCATGCGAAAGTTTCGCAGCCACTGGGAATTGTCCCAGACCTGCAACACTATGCGGTCCCACCAGTCTGTGCTTGTTTCCCGAGCCCAGAATCGGCGTTCCACAGCATGAACCTGCCCCATTAGCACCATGATGCATGCATTGGCAGGGCCTATGCTTTCAGAGAAATCTGTGTCCATGTCCTGATCACTCACGTGACTGCGCTGACGTCGCCTCCTCGCCCGGTATTGCTTTGCCAGGTTCTGGTGCTGCATATACTGCTGGATAATGCGTGTGGTCTTTAATGTGCTCCTAATTGCCAAAGTGAGCTGAGCGGCCTCCATGCTTGCCTTGGTATGGCGTCCGCACAGAAAAAAGGCGCGGAACAATTGTCTGCCGTTGCTCTGACGGAGGGAGGGGCGACTGGCAACATGGCTTACAGGGTTGGCTTCAGGGAGCTAAATCAACAAAGGGGGTGGCTTTACATCAAGGAGTATTTCAGGCAGGACTTCACGGAGGGTTCCAATAAGAAATGGTGCACCTAAGTTATTGTTCTTATTGGAACAAGGAGGTTAGTCTGGCCTCTGATTGATACATGGCTAGATTTACTTCGCTGCACCTTCTCTGTGAGTGACTGCAGTGTGACCTAGAGGAATGAGTCCCCTAGACGGGGGAGGGGGAGGAAGCAAATGAGTACAAAACAAATCTGGTCTATTTTTTGTTTTGATCCACTCCATCTATCTTTTACATCTTTGGCTAGCAGCAGACGGTGCAGAAGGACTGCATGCCATCCACATGTCATGGCTGCTCGGAAGAAGATGGTACAGTACGACTGCTAGCAGTCCGTATCGCCTGCCTGCTCACCATAAGACAGTTCAATAGGACTGACTGCAGGACTAAAGAGAATGACCTGGTCAAGTCACTCCAAATTTAGTCCCTGCGCCCATGTCTGCCCAGGCGCTCCTGGCCAACATGGCCAGGAGCACCTCGGACATGATGATGATGGCTACCAGTCGTACTGTACCATCTGCTGCCACAAGGCAAGGGGTTGATGCTGCTGTGTGGCAATGGCATACCGCGTCTGCCAGCACCAAGGAGACATAGGGTGACAGTTACCTGAGCGGGCTCCATGCTTGCCGTGGTATGGCGTCTGCACAGGTAACTCAGGAAAAAAGGCGCGAAACGATTCTCTGCCCTTGCTTTCACGGAGGGAGGGCGGGAACGGGGGCCTGACGATATGTACCCAGAACCACCCGCGACAATGTTTTAGCCCCATCAGGCATTGGGATCTCAACCCAGAATTCCAATGGGCAGCAGAGACTGCGGGAACTGTGGGATAGCTACCCACAGTGCAACGCTCCGGAAGTCGACGCTTGCCTCGGTCCTGTGGAAGTACTCCACCGAGTTAATGCACTTAATGCTCTTAGAGCATTTTCTGTGGGGACACACACACTCGAATATATAAAACCGATTTCTAAAAAAACAACTTCTATAAATTCGACCTAATTCCATAGTGTAGACATACCCTTAGAGTTGCTCATGCCAAGCCACTGGCCAGGTGGCCTGGACATGAGGAGGGACCAGGGCCTTGTCAGATGCTCATATGATGCTCCTGGAAGTTGGTTTGCAGAATCAGACCCCACAAAGTTCTCACTTTCTAGAGTCCATTTTTATAGGAGTTTCTTCCTATGCCAGTCTATGGGAATTGCTTCATCATGCTGTTGCTGAATCAATCAGCAGATGGCACATTCCTGACGGCTCTGTGCTGCTAGATGTTATCTTGTTCTTTTGTTCTCCCATTCTTGAGGCTGTTGGGTGGATTCCAGTCTGCCCTCCGGGGGGTCCTCTGGATATTTCCACTTGACGCCTCCTTCAGCCAATGGACACTGCGTTCTTAGGCTGGCACCTCGTGATCATTCAGTTATTATCCACACCAAGCATCCATCCACATACATCCTCTATCTCTATTTTAATCAAAATTGTTAATACAACAAAAGGGCGGGGAGTCTCTGGGTGCTGTTTCTGTTGTTAGAGTATTGCTTTGAGTCTCTCTCTCTGTGAATTCAGACTCTGTCTTAGAATGTACTAACGCAATTAGCAGCTTGCAAGTTTCACACTTATGGTATGTCTACACTACGGAATAAGGTCAAATTTATAGAAGTAGATTTTTTAGAAATCTGTTTTATATATTCGAGTGTGTCCCCCCCCACAGAAAATGCTCTAAGTGCATTAAGTGCATTAACTCGGCAGAGTGCTTCCATAGTACCGAGGCTAGAGTTGACTTCCGGAGCGTTGCACTGTGGGTAGCTATCCCACAGTTCCCGCAGTCTCCGCTGCCCATTGGAATTCTGGGTTGAGATCCCAATGCCTGATGGGGCTAAAACATTGTCATGGGTGGTTCTGGGTACATATTGTCAGGCCCCCGTTCCCTCCCTCCCTCCGTGAAAGCAAAGGCAGAGAATCATTTCACGCCTTTTTTCCTGAGTTACCTGTGCAGACGCCATACCACGGCAAGCATGGAGCCTGCTCAGGTAACCGTCACCGTATGTCTCCTGGGTGCTGGCAGACGTGGTACTGCATTGCTACACAGTAGCAGCAACCCCTTGCCTTGTGGCAGCAGACGGTACAGTACGACTGGTAGCCATCATCGCCATGTCCGAGGTGCTCCTGGCCACGTCGGCCAGGAGCGCCTGGGCAGACATGGGCGCAGAGACTAAATTTGGAGTGACTTGACCAGGTCATTTTCTTTAGTCCTGCAGTCAGTCCTATTGAACCGTCTTATGGTGAGCAGACAGGCGATACGGATTGCTAGCAGTCCTATTGCACCATCTTCTGCCGAGCAGCCATGAGATGTGGATGGCATGCAGTCCTTCTGTCGTCAGTCGCCCCTCCCTTTGTCAGAGCAACGGCAGACAATCGTTCCACGCCTTTTTTCTGAGCGGACGCCATACCAAGGCAAGCATGGAGGCCGCTCAGCTCACTTTGGCAATTAGGAGCACATTAAATACCACACGCATTATCCAGCAGTATATGCAGCACCAGAACCTGGCAAAGCGATACCGGGCGAGGAGGCGACGTCAGCGCGGTCACGTGAGTGATCAGGACATGGACACAGATTTCTCTGAAAGCATGGGCCCTGCCAATGCATGCATCATGGTGCTAATGGGGCAGGTTCATGCTGTGGAATGCCGATTCTGGGCTCGGGAAACAAGCACAGACTGGTGGGACCGCATAGTGTTGTGGGTCTGGGACGATTCCCAGTGGCTGCGAAACTTTCGCATGCATAAGGGCACTTTCATGGAACTTTGTGACTTGCTTTCCCCTGCCCTGAAGTGCATGAATACCAAGAGGAGAGCAGCCCTCACAGTTGAGAAGCGAGTGGCGATAGCCCTGTGGAAGTTTGCAACGCCAGACAGCTACCGGTCAGTTGGGTATCAATTTGGAGTGGGCAAATCTACTGTGGGGGCTGCTGTGATGCAAGTAGCCCACGCAATCAAAGATCTGCTGATATCAAGGGTAGTGACCCTGGGAAATGTGCAGGTCATAGTGGATGGCTTTGCTGCAATGGGATTCCCTAACTGTGGTGGGGCCATAGACGGAACCCATATCCCTATCTTGGCACCGGAGCACCAACCCGGCGAGTACATAAACCGCAAGGGGTACTTTTCAGTAGTGCTGCAAGCTCTGGTGGATCACAAGGGACGTTTCACCAACATCAACGTGGGATGGCTGGGAAAGGTACATGACGCTCGCATCTTCAGGAACTCTGGTCTGTTTCAAAAGCTGCAGGAAGGGACTTTATTCCCAGACCAGAAAATAACTGTTGGGGACGTTGAAATGCCTATATGTATTCTTGGGGACCCAGCCTACTCCTTAATGCCATGGCTCATGAAGCCGTACACAGGCAGCCTGGACAGTAGTCAGGAGCTGTTCAACTACAGGCTGAGCAAGTGCAGAATGGTGGTAGAATGTGCATTTGGACGTTTAAAGGCGCGCTGGCGCAGTTTACTGACTCGCTTAGACCTCAGCGAAACCAATATTTCCACTGTTATTACTGCTTGCTGTGCGCTCCACAATATCTGTGAGAGTAAGGGAGAGACGTTTATGGCGGGGTGGGAGGTTGAGGCAAATCGCCTGGCTGCTGGTTACGCGCAGCCAGATACCAGGGCGGTTAGAAGAGCACAGGAGGGTGCGGTACGCATCAGAGAAGCTTTGAAAACCAGTTTCATGACTGGCCAGGCTACGGTGTGAAAATTCTGTTTGTTTCTCCTTGATGAAACCCCCACCCCTTAGTTCACTCTACTTCCCTGTAAACTAACCACCCTTCCCCTCCTCCCTTCGATCACCGCTTGCAGAGGCAATAAAGTCATTGTTGCTTCACATTCATACATTCATCACACAAATAGGGGGATGACTACCAGGGTAGCCCAGGAGGGGTGGTGGAGGAGGGAAGGAAAATGCCACACAGCACTTTAAAAGTTTACAACTTTAAAATTTATTGAATGCCAGCCTTCTTTTTTTGGGGCTATCCTCTGTGGCAGAGTGGCTAGTTGGCCGGTGGCCCCCCCACCGCGTTCTTGGGTGTCTGGGTGTGGAGGTTATGGAACTTGGGGAGGAGGGTAGTTGGTTACACAGGGGCTGTAGTGGCAGTCTGTGCTCCAGCTGCCTTTGCTGCAGCTCAGCCATACACTGGAGCATACTGGTTTGGTCCTCCAGCAGCCTCAGCATTGAATCCTGCCTCCTCTCATCACGCTGCCGCCACATTTGAGCTTCAGCCCTGTCTTTAGCCCGCCACTTACTCTCTTCAGCCCGCCACCTCTCCTTCCGGTCATTTTGTGCTTTCCTGCACTCTGACATTATTTGCCTCCATGCATTCGTCTGTGCTCTGTCAGTGCGGGAGGACAGCATGAGCTCGGAGAACATTTCATCTCGAGTGTGTTTTTTTTTCTTTCTAATCTTCACTAGCCTCTGGGAAAGAGAAGATCCTGTGATCACTGAAACACATGCAGCTGGTGGAGAAAAAAAAAGGGACAGCGGTATTTAAAAAGACACATTTTATAAAACAGTGGCTACACTCTTTCAGGGTAAACCTTGCTGTTAACATTACATACATAGCACATGTGCTTTCATTACAAGGTCACATTTTGCCTCCCCCCACCGCGTGGCTACCCCCTCTACCCTCCCCCCTCCCCGTGGCTAACAGTGGGGAACATTTCTGTTTAGCCACAGGCAAACAGCCCAGCAGGAATGGGCTCCTCTGAGTGTCCCCTGAAGAAAAGCACTCTATTTCAAGCAGGTGACCATGAATGATCTCTCACTCTCCTGAGGATAACACAGAGAGATAAAAAACGGATGTTGTTTGAATGCCAGTAAACATACACTGCAATGCTTTGTTGTAGAATGAAAAGGAGTACTTGTGGCACCTTAGAGACTAACCAATTTATTTGAGCATAAGCTTTCGTGAGCTACAGCTCACTTCATCGGATGCATACCGTGGAAACTGCAGCAGACTTTATATATACACAAAGAATATGAAACAATACCTCCTCCCACCCCACTGTCCTGGCAGGTATTGTTTCATATTCATAGGAGGTATTGTTTCATATTCTCTGTGTATATATAAAGTCTCCTGCAGTTTCCACGGTATGCATCCGATGAAGTGAGCTGTAGCTCACGAAAGCTTATGCTCAAATAAATTGGTTAGTCTCTAAGGTGCCACAAGTACTCCTTTTCTTTTTGCGAATACAGACTAACACGGCTGTTACTCTGAAACTTGTTGTAGAATGATTCCCGAGTACGTGCTACTGGCCTGGTGTGGTAAAGTGTCCTACCATGGAGGACGCAATAAGGCTGCCCTCCCCAGAAACCTTTTGCAAAGGCTTTGGGAGTACATCCAGGAGAGCCGCGAATGCCAGGGCAAATTAATCCTTTCACATGCTTGCTTTTAAACCATGTATAGTATTTTAAAAGGTACACCCACCGGAGGTCCCTTCTCCGCCTGCTGGGTCCAGGAAGCAGCCTTGGGTGGGTTCAGGGGGTACTGGCTCCAGGTCCAGGGTGAGAAACACTTCCTGGCTGTCAGGAAAACCGGTTTCTCCGCTTGCTTGCTGTGAGCTATCTCATCAATCATCATCATCTTCTTCGTCCCCAAAACCTGCTTCCGTGTTGCCTCCATCTCCATTGAAGGAGTCAAACAACACGGCTGGGGTAGTGGTGGCTGAACCCCCTAAAATGGCATGCAGCTCATCATAGAAGCGGCATGTTTGGGGCTCTGACCCGGAGCGGCCGTTCGCCTCTCTGGTTTTCTGGTAGTCTTGCCTCAGCTCCTTCAGTTTCACGTGGCACTGCTTCGGGTCCCTGTTATGGCCTCTGTCCTTCATGCCCTGGGAGATTTTGACAAAGGTTTTGGCATTTCGAAAACTGGAACGGAGTTCTGATAGCACGGATTCCTCTCCCCAAACAGCGATCAGATCCCATACCTCCCGTTCGGTCCATGCTGGAGCTCTTTTGCGATTCTGGGACTCCATCATGGTCACCTCTGCTGATGAGCTCTGCATGGTCACCTGCAGCTTGCCACGCTGGCCAAACAGGAAATGAGATTCAAACGTTCGCAGTTCTTTTCCTGTCTACCTGGCCAGTGCATCTGAGTTGAGAGTGCTGTCCACAGTGGTCACAATGGAGCACTCTGGGATAGCTCCCGGAGGCCAATACCGTCGAATTGTGTCCACACTACCCCAAATTTGAGCCGGCAAGGCCGATTTAAGCGCTAATCCACTTGTCAGGGGTGGAGTACGGAAATCGATTTTAAGAGCCCTTTAAGTCGAAATAAAGGGCTTCATCGTGTGGACGGGTGCAGGTTTACATCGATTTAACGCTGCTAAATTCGACCTAAAGTCCTAGTGTAGACCAGGGCATAGAGGGAAAGAAACAGTACCAAAAACCAAGAGACGTCTTAATTAGTAATACCCTGGAATTTAAACTATGGGGAATCAAACTCGTTTGTGATTTTAATTCAGAACTTCTTTAATATGATCCAACATTCTGTTAAAAGGACCAACAGTGAACTAAGAATATTATAAAGACAAGGAATCATGGATACATAAAAACTGTTAAAGTGGGTGTTGGAGAGCAAGCAACAGTGGGTCGTCCAACATCAGCTGCAACAGGAGCAGATGCTGCAGCAGATTGCAGTCCAGCAGAAGCAAGAACAGCAGCAGTTGCAGATATGAGAACTGGCAGTCCAGCACCAAGCACAACAGAAGCATCTGGTCCTACAGCTGGCAGCACTAATAAAGCCCATAGGGCATCTAATACCACAGCGCTTGGGCCAGGCAGAGACAACTTCCCTGCAGGACTATCCATAAGGCTTATGAAGGTGGGCCCTGGGAATGACCCTTAGGCCTTCCTGGTTACCTTTGAGTGGGTAGCCAATGTGGCATGCTGATCAACAGAGCACTGGGCTACCTGGATGGCCCTATACTTGACTGGCTCCATGCAAGCAGCATACCGAAGCCTGGACCCCATGGACATGCTAACCTACGCCAGAGTGAAGGAGGTCATAGTCAACCAACTGGGAATCAACTCCAAGACATACAGACAGAGGTTTCGAAAGGAGGAACCTCCCAGACCCTGGCCATGAGTGGTGACCCAACATCTACGCGACCATTGCTGGTGCTGGCTGAACCCAGAGAAAGAGATGGAGGTTCAAGTGGCAGAGATGATAATGATAGAACAATTCACCCAGATTCTCACGACCAGGGGAAGAGAGTGAATGAAATGCCATCAGCTATTGACACTGTTGGACGCGGTGACACTCATGGAAGATTACCTGGCCCAGCACTTACATGTAAGACCTGACAACTCGAGTGCTGAGATCCAGAAACCCTGGGAGTAAGCCCCCAAATCCTGGAGGCAGCTGGGCTAGGAAAGAAGACGGGACCACTAGTCAGGCCGACTCCGAAGGAAATACCCCTGGCCAGAGGGAGGAACCTGAGCCCTGACGCATCATGAAGGAGAGTCCAAGAGCTGCAGGGAGAGGGGTATGTGCCAACTGGAGGTCCCATGACTACAGAAAAGAACCCGCCAGCAGGGACCCCGAAAGGCCCATGCTTTGAATGTGGACAAGAAGGGCATTTCAGGTGAGAGTGCCTTTTTATGGATTGTAGCTATGGACTGCAAGCCCCCAAGCTTGGAAGAGAGGTCTGGGCAATCTTCTGCTCCCAGTGAGGCTCAATGGTACCCAGGCAATGGGCCTGGTGGACTCCAGGTTCAGTCAGGCTATTATCTGGACCAGTCTCATAGAATCCCCCGACAAGGCAGGGATACCCATCTACCTCCAGTGTATCCACAGGGATGTGTGACCCTACCTGGCAACCAAGGTATGCCTCGAAGTGAAGGGCGATATGGTGACATGCCCAGTCGGCCTAGTGGACACCTTGGCCCAGTGTTTCTCAAATGCGGCCACTGTGCGGCATGCAGCAACCAGGGGCTTTTCTTGCTGCCACAGCCTCCTGGGCTGTGGAGGCGGGGCGGGGGGGAGGGAAGTGGCAAAGTAGTGGCCCCTCCCTGTTGCTTCTGGATGCATTACCTTGGTGTTGGTTACTGGGGCTGCTCGCAGGGGTTAGGCCCACTCTGGAGACATCTGGGGCACAGTGCTGGAGGAGCTAGCAGACAGTGAGTTCCCCACCTTCCCAGGGGTGATGGGGCTCAGGCTTTGGGCTTCAGCCCAGGGGTGGTGGGGCAGCAGGCTCTTACCACAAGACTTCAGGCTCCAGCCCTGGGCTCCAGCTGTGCAACAGCCGACCCTAGGCTCCAGCCACCCGGCTTCGGACTCCATCCCGGGCCCCATCCCCCAGCTGTGGGATGTTGGGATCTGGCCACAGGGCTTCGGGTTCCAACTCCCTGCTGCCTCCCCCAGCCCCCTACCCACTCACCCCATCACCCCGAACCCCCACTGCCTCCCCCAATCCCCCACGGGCTTAATTTGTCCCCAGGCTTGCTAGGGCTGAGTAAGTCTGCTGTGAAAAGTGATACCTGTATGTTTGTTAATATCACTTTTCACAACAGACTTACTAGCTAGCAATAAATAAATTACAATGATTTGGATGTGTATATGTCCATATTTAGTTGGTTTTCCTAAAGCTAATCAAGTATTAGACCGCACTCTAAGGCCACCAAAAAATTTGTCCTGAGAACCCTGGTAGCCCTGGGATGGGACTGGAGGTGATCTGGGGAGATCCTGAAGTGATGGAGCAGCAAACACCATGTGGAGACCAACCCACGCCCAAAAGCGAGGAGGCTTATGGATCAAGATGAGACAGAGGACCCAGATGAGGGCCCCTCAAACCTGGCAGAGGTGCCGGTGATCCAACGTGCGACTACGGAGGCTTTGAACAAGACGGGCAATAACTGATTGATGGAAGATGGGGACTTTGTGTGGGAGCAATGGGAAGACCAGACCCTGAGCCATGCTTGGGAACAAATAGTCACCCCTGAAGGAGAAAGGAAAGGAGGCCCATGGACACCACAAGGGCCTCACTTTGAAGTCCAGAACAAGCAGCTGTACTGGATAGTGAGAGACAACCCCCCCACCCCCGCAAACGCAGGAAACACTGCGTCAGCTACTTGTGCCTAAGAGATTTCTACGGGAGATACTGTGCCTGACCCACTCAGTGCTGCACTGGACACCTGGGGCACGAGAACACTACAATGGATGGCCCTCATATTTTTTTGGGTCATGCATCCACCAAGAAATGTGTGAGTTTTGTGCCTCATTCCCTGAGTGTCAACTCACAGGACTCAAAGTGGTGCTGAAGGCCCACATCCTGATCCCTGCAGTGGGAGTACTGTTTGAACGGATAGGGATGGATCTGGTGGGACCCCTGGAGAAAAGTTCATCCAGGTTCTAGTACATACTGGTGATTGTAGACTACATCACCTGGTATCCTGAGGCCATCCCACTGGGTATGATGAAAGTGCCCACCATAGCAGGTGAGCTCATGAAGGTATTTGCCAGGGTTGGGATCCCAAAAGAAATTCTGTTGGACAGGGGGTCCAATTTCTCATTCAAGCTGATAAAAGAGCTGTGTGAATTACTTAAGATCCTGGCCCACAAGATATCTGTATACAATGTTAATACTTTAAATGTCATCTTAAGGCTTCAGAATTAACAACCCATTGAGAACAATGGAGACGTTCACACCTCTCAGAGCTATTGTTTCTGGTTGTGTGCAGATTCTGGAAGGCACCACTGAACTGATTCCCACTGTGCATACTTTTAAGGCATTTTTACTGCCATGAAAGCTAGAAAGGGGGTGGTGATGGTGGTTGTTTGTTTGTTTGTTTTTGTTTTTCTTAGGCATTTCTCTAATTATGGAGCAAGATCAGGATCTAGTATTTTCAACACATCCTTCCCTGTGATTTATTATGATCTGTGGTTGCCCTTTCAGTTTAGAGCAGAACAAAATGAAACAAACAAAAGATTTTCTATGAAATAATTTACCAGTTCAGAAAACCCAGTTCAGAATAATAATTTACCAGTTCAGAAAACCCAGAAATGTTTTAGTTTATCAGCATAGGATATTCTTGGAGCAGAAAGTGCATTTTACCAATAGATATTAACACAAACTTGTATCGTGTCATCAAACCAGGCTTTTAAAAAGTGTATTAGTGACATCTATTGGCATGAAAATTTTGTCTTTGCATATTTGCATGTACCAGCTAGAGATATGGATACATTAATATATGATTTTTCTAATGATAATCCTTGTGTAAAATTGTAATAAAAATGATCAATACTGCAAATGTTATGGGGAAAATCTGCACCCATTAGGATGAGGCTGAGCAGCGATAATAATATGGCATTTTGGCATCAGCAGCAGCATAGGAAGTTTTGAAGTAACATTTTAAGTTCCCCTCCGTAGTAAAGCTTGTAGGGTAAAGGCCCAGAGATTCCCCGTCAAGCTGAAATATCCTTTTCAAACTGAAAGGTCTTGTAGTAACAGCCTATTCAGCCTATTTATACAATTTCAGAACGACTTCAAAAGTGTGTGGAATAGAACTAAAGAATTCAGAGAGATGTTGATGAATTTGACTGTGCCATTTAAGAACACTTTTTTTTTAAAAAAAAAGGCGAAGGCAGGGAAGGTATTCCGGGCCAGATTTTCTGGTGCATCAGAACTGCACTTGTCACAGCAGAGAAGAGGAGGGAGCCATCAGACAGAGATTACAGCTCCCTGATTTCTCTTGTCTGTTGTGCCCCAACTCCAGTGGAGAGCTAACTCTGCCAGCTGGTAACAGTCTCTGAGGGAGCATCTGCTCGCTGGGGTTTGCAGGAGTGCTGGGTGTCCCTCATGAGTGGAGGACTCATGTGCTTCCATACCTTGTTAAACTGGGACCAGCGTGTGTGTTTGTGATGTGGCCAGTGTAAGAGGTCCAGTGTTCTTAACTATTCACTGCTTTGCTATTAAGTGGTTGGGTTATGTAAACCATATGATGAGTGACACGAGTGTATTTGCTTAACAACCTTAACAGATTTTTTTAAAATCCATGTGTGTGTTTTTGGAATATAATAATATATAACACATTACAATTCCCCACCATATTTTTACAAACTATGATACTCAAGAGATAAACCATGTAGGTCTCCCTAACGACATGATTCTCTCACATTCTTTCTTTCATCATGCCAGGGCCAGTTCTTCAAGGGCCCAATCTCATATTCAGTTTCTCTTGTATATTAACCAATAATCACAACAACTATGTGCAAAGTAAGTAATTGTATTGAGTGTAATGAATGTGAGCTCTCCAGCAAGATGACATAATACTACTAATTAGCACAATAAAATAGTAGCAGGATCTCAGAGGAAAAACAGATCTGACTTACCTTGATGTGTCTATATAATATATATAATCATACATCTTTTGAACTTTGTATAACACAAAATAAGTTACCATAGCTCGTTACACAGAAAGATCCACAGTCTTACCAGCAAGGAGTAAAATATTTGCATTTCACTAGTCAGTTCCCCTGCAAACCTCTCTCCTGAGTTTGTTTTCTTTTGAACATGATTAATTGTAAAAGGGAAGCAAGCAGAGGGAACGTTTTGCTCTATGTGAAAAGCTGCTTATTTGCAAGGGAACCAAGCCGCTATAAATCCCAACATTTTACAGCTTGCAGCCCTTGATCCACCAGGAGACATCTCGTCCTCTGCAGTACTTTTTCCACACCACCCTGTGGGAGTTAAAAATCATGTTAACTGATTATGGCAAGTTCATCCATTAGTGCAGAGCCCCTTCGCCCCCCAGAAAAAACAACACTTTAAATTTATGTACTTTTAACTTTTCTGCAGCGAGCCAAGCTAATATACAAGTAATTTGCTACTGGCCCAATCCTGGCACAGCGCCTGACTACTTTGCATGGCCCCACTGGGTCCTGGAGCTATGCATGCCTTATTCAATCCTGAGTCTGCCAACACTTCCTAAAAGGTTGCCACATGGTTGTCAAAGGCCCACTTAGGAGCTGCTATTCCTGCCGCAGAAGATTGGTGTATTTGTACCACTGCTCTCTACTGGATGGAATCAAATTTACTCTGTTTTGTGCCATAAGCTCTATCCTGCTAAATAGAACTAACACACATTCCCTTTTAGCTCCAGCTGGAGGAGGCTCAGATGATGTACATTCTCTCCCCACTGCTGCGTCACAGAGACATAATCTTGAGGCTCTTGGTAGTTATCGATTTGTTCCCTTGGTGTTTGAACTGGGATTTGAACACCTGGGAACCTCACATGTTCAAGAAATACATTGCTCTAAGTAGTCTCCCCCTAAGTTTACACATAGACCCATACAAGTATGTCACTATTATTAGTTCTTGTAATAGTTTTAAACACACCATGCACTCATGCCATTGGAAGCGCAAACAATTCTCTTTGTACAGTTTACACGTGCTGTAATGTCTGCTGCCAGTAAGGCTAAAAAAGAAATATAGTGGTAAAAACAGTGGGAGAAAAAAAAAACATTTTCCTCTTCATTTTTTTGAATCAGTCATCTTAAAACTGATACAGAAATTAGTTTTTATTATTATTATTATTATTTATTAATCAATCAACTTCATTGCTGTGGCATCTAAGGACCAACCAAGAATGGGGCCTGTGGCGTTAGGCACTGTGCAAGCACAGATGAGCAGATGGTCCTTTTTTTGAAGAGCTTCCAATACAAAAGAGAGACAGACCCATGGTGGGAGAAAGGGATATAACACACACACAGAGTGAACAATGTGACTGTGTCAAGCACATTACTTTGCACCTACCATGACACTGGATTCCACAGCCGTTCTTGGCTCTTGGAGTCTTGCCATCATTACACCACCAGCGGCTGTTGATTTGAAAAATCCCATAGTCCGTGCTTCTGGAAGGTTTGTTAGAATGCGTGGCACGTGTGTTAAGGCTGCTCTCGTATCTTGCTGCGCACACCCCTGTGAAGGTTCCGTTAAAAAAAAAAAATAAATAACCACACACAGATTGATGTAGTCTATCCGCCGATAAAAACTCCTCATAGCTTGATATTTTACAGAAATATGGATCTGAACACCCCATATCACTGGTTTGTAGATGATGCAAATGATTATTTTATACAAAGTACACACAGCCAGTTGTTATTCCTTTTATACTGATGAGATTCACATCCTTATTAAATTTGATGAGTAAGAAAAACCATTCTACATTCTACCATTGATTGTCATCTGAACACTGCATGGGGCCTATATTTTTGAAGGAAACACCAGTGATTTGGGGTAAAATGCTATAGAGATAGAAACATCTTTCTAAAGAAAATATTATTAACATGCAAATCAAAACCAACAAATATTACTAAGGAAAGACATGGGGAAATGTCAACTTTTCTCTGGCAGGGAATGGCTCTGCATGTAATGAATAAAGGTTGCCTTTTGCCTTAACGCTCATAAAATGCAGTTAAGTGAGTTGGAACATTTCTTTCCCGCTGTTTCCAACAGGGGGAGGATCAATGGTGAAAGACCAACTGCAGAGAGGGCTCCAAGTGGCCATTAGCATATTAATACTGTGTTGGCCAGTCCTGCTGAAAATAGGTCTAAACCACAGCACCGGCTGAAGTTTTATCTACACTAGTGCCCTCACCTTTGTTTCCAGGGGTGGTACTGCATAAATATTAGCAATGATGGTAAACTTTAACCAAAGCACCCTTATTCTTTCCTCATTTACAGTAAGTGGATCTGAATTAGTCAGGTTAGAAAGAAGGATTCTTTGAGATATTCAGGGATGCATAAACATCATGTGTGTTTAACTCTCTGGATTGTGGCTCAGAACACAGGTAAACAAACCTTAAAAACAAACTGGTTGAATCATCATTGATTAGCAAGGATGATACGAAATTAAGAACGGCCCTCACCCTTCTCTCTCCCGTTTGAATTGGGGTTTTGAGATGCTGCTGGTGATCCTCCCACCCTGGCCTTGTGCTGTGGTCTGCATCCCAAGTCCTGTTTCCCTGCTCTGCTGCAGTGAGGATCAAAGAGCAGAGCGTGAGAAGGGTGCAGACATCAAACGTGGGATTGTACAAAGGCTATAACTAGGAATAATGCAACGGAATGGGGGGAAGGGTCTCTCAGACTGGTGTCAGAAAAGGTTCCTGACAGTGCAATCTGTTAAACTGTGGGAGGGTTTCAGGGAAGAAGTGGTATTCCCATTGCTTGGGACATTTTAAACAAGACTGAGCACAGCTGTAGGCGATACACTGCAGGGAACCAGCCTGTGCTGAGAAGGACAGACTAGATAACCTAGGAGGGTTTTCCATCTCTAATGTCTAGGATCAATTCAATGGGTAAATCACCTGCCCACCCTCTGAACCACATGGACATCTCCTCCAAGGCAGCAGACTGACTGTGTCCCAGGCTGTAGCCCTGGTACCCATCCAGCCCAAGCCTTTTCATTGCTCTTGCCAGCTCGCACCTTTTGCAGATCTTCCCACGAGCAGCCAGGGGCAGGAGGAAAAGCCCCAGGATTAGTAAAACCTTCATGCTGGCAGCGTAGCAAACCCAGGCTCCTACCACTGAGACTAAAAGGAAAGAGAGATGCTGGTGAGACTAATCTCCTCTCCGCCACACTTGAACTCTCCATTTCCTGAGCGATGTGGAAACAGGCCATGAGCAGCCTGGACGTTTCTCAATACTCTTGGGCTCACTGCCCAGAAGTTAAAATCGCTTAGCTATGGGGAACGGGCTAGCTCACTCACCTGGTGTTTTATTGCTAGATCCCTGCTACAATTCTGACTCAGGACCTACAGGCCAAACGTGGTTACCATTTGATGGCTGTTACAGTGGCTTATAAAGAGTTAATGATCAGAGACCAGTTCCTGTTGGTTAACTCTGACTGGCTTTTGTAATTCAGGATTAGCGTATGGAGTTCATGGAAGAACGAACAAGCAAGAGCCAATATAAATCTGCATGTTTCTAAAAATCCTGTTACCTTCAAAATGTTTTGTTTCAGCAGCTTTGCATGACAAACTACAAATACTTTGATAGCTGGGTTAAAAGATTATCTCATCATTTACTGTGGCATTTGCAAATTCTGCTATGTATTTCGATCTGCAGTGTGGTCTAGTGGACAGAGGACTGGGCTGAGATCCAGGAGATCTACAGTCTAGTTCAAACTCTGCCATTGGGCTGCAGGCAAGTTACTTCACCCCGCCTCAGTTTCCCCATACACAGAAAGGGCATATTTATACTTACCTCTTTTGTGAACTACAGATGACATGCTCTGTATAATTGTTAGGTATTACTATTCTGATCAAGAGCTATTTTGTGACTTACAATAATAAGTCTCACTAATGACTGGCTTTCTATACCCTAAAGGAACAGTTTATAATATATAATTTTTTCCAGTGGTGGGAGACCACCTTTATTACAGGGATGTGTGCTAAATTAGGGCACTAACATTCTTTACACTGATACCAACAGGGCCTGCATAGCACATCTAAAATCCCTCTAGTACTTTGGAGACTCTGATCTGTAAATTTAAAAAAAACATGCATGAATGGGAATTTTGTCTGTATACAGTCTCAGTCCCTGAGATTTCTGTTTCTGTAACACTGTAGAACGCCAGTAGCCACGCTATAGTTAATGTTGTCACTCTATTTCCATCACAAGCCTGATTTGGCCACTCCAGCTAGTGTGCCCCACCCCAGGAATGTCAGCTTCGAAACTGATAAAATAGGCCCGAGAGGGAAGACTTTATTAAAAAAACCCTGAAATGAATTGGACATCTTAAACGCAGAAGTTCAGAAACAAACATTATTCGGGGGAGGGTGTATATATATTTGTCACTCTGAAGTAAAAATAATTTGGAGATCACATTTAGGTGACTGAGTACATCGTGTGCTAGCCAGAGTTGAATCTAGTTTGGGCACCTCAACTATGATTTTCCACACTTCCCAGTGTATGAATTTCCCTGAATTTCACGAGTTTATCTATTTCTTTTGGCTAGTGATAAGGTGCTTGTAGGGATTTATTGCACTGGAGTTGCTGAAATGTACCGTCAGCATTAACTTCACCTGAACATATTTTTCCCTAGAATAATCCTTTCAAATGAGGGGATTATGAACTCTGATCAGATGTTGTAACATCCCAACATCTAAAGCTAAAAACTATATTCAAATGGACTAGAGACTCCTTCACTTAGGGTTTGTTCTTTATTATTATGAAAGCAAGGATGGCCCAGTGGTTGGGGCATTGGCTTGGGGAGACGGGGTTCAATTCCCCATTCTGCCACAGATTTCCTCTGTCGTTTGGTCTCTGTGTGCTTTCGCTCCCTACCTTGTGGGGGTGGCATGCAGTGCTCACATACTTCGATGATGAGAGCCATTTAAATGCCATAGATGGATTATATGTGCTACAGTTTCCACATAAACACAGCTAAAATGCTCCATTCTTAGCCTCCAGGCCTAGATTTGTACCTTACTAAATTTATACATGATAGGAAAACAAAACCCACCCCAGAACACTACTGTATTGTTTTTCATCTTAATCAGGAGAATTGTGCAAATATGGGCAGGGAAGAGAACAACACTATGAAGAAAGCCCTGTTCGGAAATCCTAAATTGGTATTTCTAACTCCTTTTACAGTAAGAAAGAAAAACATACATTGTTTCATTTCCTCATTCATCTGTCAACAGTTTGATTTTAACAGAGCACTGTGAAGTTTGTCAAGCTGGGTGTAAAAATATATGTCTGTAGTCCCATTTGTGCCAGTGTAATATCAGGTCCAATACTGTCTTCAGTATGACAGGTTTCAGAGTAGTAGCCGTGTTAGTCTGAATCCGCAAAAAGACAAGGAGTACTTGTGGCACCTTAGTCTCTAAGGTGCCACAAGTACTCCTTGTCTTCAGTATAAATCACAGGTTATTCCTGGATGGGGAGAGGACAGGATCCTTCAAGCCATTTTTGGACCAACAAGATCTTTCCTTTCACATTTTTTCTTCTACCTACTATTCTAAAGACTTGGGAGCCCTAGGCCCAGATCCTGTATGGTATTTAAGTGCTTAACTCCCATTGATAGCTATGGGGCTCTCCCCAGAGGCCATCAACACCAGTGCAACCAAAGGGATTACTGGTTCAAGATGCTTCCCCTTTCCTTAAGTCCCTGGCAGTGGGGGCTAAGCACATGTTCTGCACAGCATTGCTATGCAGTGCTATTCCTTTCCCAGGCTGGCTGAAACACTGAAGACCAAGGGCCAGATGCTGAGCTGGAACAAATCCGTGACTTCAATGGTGCTACACCAATTTACATCTGCTGATGATCTGGCCTGAAGTTGGAGAGTTCTTTTCCATACGAAGTATGGCCAGCCAGGAGAGCCCTAAACAATGTTGTTCAGGAATTCCTAACTTCATGAAGTATGAAACATGTCAACCATGGCAATTTAGTGAAGATAATACCCCAACCCTGTCATTTTAAATGTTGATTTGGGGGGTATTTATAGTCTGACCTTTGAGTCTTTGTATGTGATAGACATTTATATTGTGTTTTTCTCCAAAAAGCCAAAGCACCAGACTAGTTACAAAACTGTAATCAGAGAACATTGCATTCACTGTTGAATGCAACCTTTAAACACTGTACAGCAGCACGACAGTGAAGAATTCTGTGTTCGTTGCAAGTTCTCGCTGAACGTAGACAGCCAGAATGGAATCACCCCACTGGAATCTGACTGGAGTTTAAACCATTCTTGCTAACTCTTCTTAAGTCTTCAGAAGCAGGGCTGTGCTGCCATTTTTAACAGTGGGCTCCCTCAAAAGTGTGCCATTCCCAGGGTAAAATACTCCCCCTTACCCTCCCCATGCCCTCAAACATAAAACTTCATTTCTACACCCTTTCCCCCAACAAATAATCCTCAACGACAGAAAACGCCACCACCACCCTTTTCCTGGCCCATCACCTCTTGACTCACTACGTTTTCCCCAACCCGCCATCTCATAGAAGGCTCCTTGAGGTGGTTCCCCTACCTGGCAGCTCTTCCTGACAGAAGTAGCAATGATGGCAGGTGGTTGTCCTGTGGCCTCTGATGGCAGCAATTCTGGTAGGTAGGGGTGATGTCCTGCAGCCTGGGAGTTGTCCCTTCTGTGTTGATGGTTGGTTGGGAATTGAGTCCCCTTTGTTTCTTAAAAGTAGATGGCTCTTCTCTGACATGAGGGGGAGGTGTGGGAGTGGGTCTCCGGTGGCTGTTTGGGGTCAGGAAGGGGGTATCTCCTGCCTGTGATGGGAGTCAGATTAGAGAGTGGATGTTCTTTGTGTGGTGATGGAGGGGAGTAGGGCTCCAAGCCCTTCCCATACCAGCTCTTCCTATTCAGGCGTTAGGGGGAAAGGGGAGGGTTTCTAGACGCCCATGCTGTGCAGCTGCACTACTCTGGTGTACCAGTTTACCTCCCACCCTAGCACAGTGGCCAGCAAGGATTGTGGGATGCGAGGACTTAGCAAAATGCTAGAGGATGCAGGGGGGGGAATTCCCCTGAACAGCGCTCACACCAGGCATTTGGGTGTGGCTAGCACAGGATAAAGAATGGATTTTTTGGTTTGTTGCCAATTTTGAAAAATGGAAAAAAAAGTTGGTTTTGGGTCAGACAGAAAATGAAAATTTCCAGCAAATGAAAAAGTAAAACAAAATTCATTTCTGACCAAACAAAATGTTTTGTTTTGATTTTAACTCTTTTAAAATGTTCTTGAATTTTTTAGCTAAAATTAAAGGAATTTTTGAAACAAAAATGAAACATTTAAGAGTCTTTTCGATTTTTTGTTTGTTTTTATTCAAAATGAACAATTTGGTGAAATCCACACGAATTCGCAAAACACTTTGGTGTCACTGAATCCGCATTTTTCCCTGAAAAAAGTTTTGGCTGAAAAATGTCACCCAACTTCAGGTGCAGGAGCTTCCTGAGTGAGCATCATCAATCAGCTGGCTGGCTCCTAGCTTCAAAGGGGGCTAAACATTTTAACAAGCAGCTGTATCATTCTGGAGGACCAGTGAAATAAATGCCCTCCCGGGTCACTGAGTTATCTTCATTATGAGCACACCAGCAGGGATGATGTAAGGATTTTGGGAAGAATTAGTAAGATGACTATTCAGGTACACCCCATCCATCCACCCACTTATACTTTATTTATTCATTTTACGTCAGTAAAGTGTGTGTATGGGGGACAGGAGAGGATCTTTAGAGATGAACCAAGCTGTTTATTCCTTTCTACCCTAGCAATTACTGTACATCAATTTATAGTCTCCAGGTTATTTGTGCAATTAGAAGGCCTAAAGACTCACTTTTTATTTTAAACAAAAGCCAAAATTCTCCCTCCTGGACCTGCAAAGCCACATGCTTTTAACAAAGGGCTCCCACAAGCCCCTGCAGATCCCCTCCTGCTCATCACAACTGCATTGTAGAAGTTATCAAGAGGGAAACAGGAGCTTCGGGCAGGAGAAAACTGGAGGGATAGGCAGCTGGGTGCTTTTTGCAGCTTGGGCAGTAACACGTTGGAAATGTGGGGTAAGGAAATAGGCTGGAGGTTTCTATTAAAATGATCCTCATTAAAATAATTTACAATGTTAATGCTTCAAACGTCATCTTAAGGCTTCAGAATTAATGTAATATTAAGAACAATGGAGCTGTTCACACCCCTCTGAGCTACTGTTTCTGGTTGTGTGCAGATTCCGGAAGGCACCACTGAATTGATTCCCACTGTGCATACTTTTAAGGTATTTTTACTGCCGTGAAAGCTGGAAAGGGGGTGGTTGTTAGTTTTTTTTTGGTTGTTTTTCTTGGTTGTTTTCTGAAAGGTCAGGATTTTGACGCATGGTTCTGCAGCAAGGTGTGGATTAGAAATAATAAATATGGTTATAGCCAAGCAGACAAAAAAGCATAAATGACCCCTGAGAAAACAGACTAATCTCCACCTGTCACCTTGAGTTTTCTGTAGAGTTGTACCAAATATTGAACTCAAAAATTAATAATACCCGAAACATCTTTTTTTCAAGCTAAACTGAAGCTTCTGTATACATGAAACGTGTTAATGTCAAAGTTGAGCATGTGAATTTCTTGGAAGTGTTTGCTAGCAACAAACATTTCAAGGCACTTTTTCTTTTCCTTAAGTGGATTGTTTGGCAATAGTTAGATGGTATTTCTTCAGCTACCCTTTGATCAGAGCCATTTCAATTCACATTTCTCTGGAAGGAGAGTGCATTTCATTTCTCTCTCTCTCTGAAATAGTCAGAAAATAATTAGTGCCTATTAGTCTCCCATGTTTTGAGATTCTAGATTGTAATTTCATGGCCTGGGAGCAGCTTTTTCCTCCCCAGCAGTTGAGAGTCTAAAGAAGCCTCATATTATAGGCATAGTCACTCTCCGTATGGCCCTGAGGCTACTGCTCTGTAGAATTTTCATACTACTTCTACTACTATTGGTGACTCACACTGATCACGGTGTCCCCTGGGGGGGGAGAGGGGAGAGAGAGACGACCTCCTGAAAAGGTCTCTCTTGATCAGATGTGGCATGAGAAACAGTCCTCATAACATGAAGAAAGTGAAGAGCAGCAAGGACAATTCTGCATTCCCAAAAGAAGAATGTGCCTCTGTCTGAGCACTATCACCAAAGGACCATAGCCAGAAGGCTTGGCCTAGGGGGCTACAGGATAAATTCCTCAGTATTGGCTCCCTTCCAGCGTGGCCATTCCACATCCAAACCTCAGAATGTGGCTGCCCACAGACATAGATGTAATTTACCAAACATAATAGGAAGACCAAGCATCTGGGAGGCTCTCCGAACCAGAAGGTGGGGCTGGTGGTGCACGTAAAAGATGCTGCTTTCTTTCAGACTGGGAAAGAAGGATTCTTCTGACACGTTAATTCATCTACACATAAACAAGCTCCTCCCTCCCCCATGGCGATCATGATAGACCGGCGCACACCGATGAGGAGTGGCAGCCAAACATTAGTACCCGTGAAAAGACTACAGGTGGACACTACGCCATGCTCCAGGACAAAAGCTGCATTAGTGCAAGTAAGGCTATTGCTCTGATGGCCCAACAGGAGCAGCAGCATCACACCAACATGCTGCTGCAGCTGTGGTTCCATTCCCCCCTATTATTTTCACTGATATCGGAGTCTGCCACGCAGAGCATTTACTGTGAAGTTACTGCTCTTTGCTCTGGCTTGCCTAGTCTAAATAACATCATGCTCACCCCACCTCCCTGTTGCTTTGTGCCAAAAATGTTGCCACTCAGCTACCGGGTGATCTCATTTATTGACTAAAAGAAGGATGTGAGAAAGATCAATTCATCTCACAATGGCCACATGAACCAGCTGTCACACCATTAAGCATCTCTATGGGAGCTAACCCAGTTTGGTCAGCTTTGTGGAGGCCGGTCAGCCCCAGGGGGAACTGCAGCAGCATTCAGTAGAATGGCTTAATGTGCATGTGCAATTTCAGAATAACCACAGTAGCAGATAAAATCTGTTGCATAAGCTGAGTGGTAGGTAAATTCCTCAGCCACCCCGGATCCACAGACTATCCTTGAACCATGGGGTCAACGTGGTGCATTACAGCAGGTTTGTCCATAGACCTTGTTTTGCAGACTCCGGGACAATCCCAGCTTCTCTGGCAATGGAGGGATCCTCCGGCAGCAGAACTGATGCAGTTCAACTGCATGGGAAGGAAGAGGATTTGAGAGGTGCACTTCATGCCCAGCGCAAAGCCCTGCTCTGCAGGGATAGGACCACAGCATCCACTGATGTGCATCACAGGATCCTCCCCACAACAGGGACAAGGAGAATATAAAGGCGGGGAGGCTCTTCCAGCCATTGAGCTGCAGTAATTGCCACTGAGTAGCAGAGAGGGGAGAATTTCTCCCCACAATTGCCTGTGCATGGCCTGGCTATTTAAGACTTCGGTTAAAAAGTGCACCACTTCTCCTTCTAGTTCCTCATGCTCAGCTGTGAGCGAAGGGGGGTTCACGCATGCTTCAGTGCACGGAACAGTCATTTCTCCAAACCTTTGCAAAATAAGTATTAAATTCAGTGATGGCAGATGACAGAACAAGGAGCAATGGTCTCAAGTTGCAGTGAGGGAGGTCTAGGTTGGATATTAGGAAACACTATTTCACTAGGAGGGTGGTGAAGCACTGGAATGGGTTACCTAGGGAGGTGGTGGAATCTCCTTCCTTAGAGGTTTTTAAGGCCCGGCTTGAAAATGCCCTGGCTGGGATGATTTAGTTGGGGATTGGTTCTGCTTTGAGCAGGGGGTTGGACTAGATGACCTTCTGAGGTCTCTTCCAACCCTGAGATTCTTTGGTTCTATGCAATTCAGGGAAGCTCAGCTTCTCCTTTGGCCCCACAGTAAAGTGATCACGTTCCTCCCCTTCTACCATCAGCACGCTACCTTAGACAGAAAAGCCAGGTCACAGCCGTATTATCACATTGCTGTGGGATGAGGGCATCGGGAGAAGATTGGGGAGAGAGACTCAATTTTTTTTTTTTAAGCTACTCAAAAAACTTTGATAATTAAGAGATACAATGCATGAAATGGATGTATTGGTAGGTTTGAATGCTACCTCCAGCATGAAAGCTCCTCGTAAAAGCTACTGAAATGTAGTATTTGAACCACACCTTGTTCAGTGCGGACTGGGATTAAAAATGGCAAGATCACATGAAAAGTGACGGACCGCTCAGCAATAAGTGTCAGGAACTGATGGAGATACTAGCATTGGGCTGATGAAAAGAGAGGGGAAAAAAAGGACTCTGTAGAGAAACAAGGCCTTAATTAAACGGAACTTCTGCACAATGAGACTGAAAAGTGCTGCTGGCCGGTGCACGCTGCAGCAGGATGTGATTCTGTAACCGCTACGGACCAGACTGCGTCTCATATGCACAGCTCCATGGTGGGAGGTGGGACAGAGCAGCACTGCATCAGGGAGAATAGCAGGTGGTGCTTGGGCCTCTCGGGTTGCCAGCCCTCCAGGAAAGTCCTAGAGTCTCCAGGAATTAAAGATTAAACTTGAATTAAAGACAAAATCGTGATGAAACCTCCAGGAATTCATCCAACCAAAGTTGGCAATCCTATTGGCCTCCCTGGCATGGAGGGGGAATATATGCCCCACTCCACAGGCAGGATTAGCATACTCTTGCTGCAGCTGGGCAGATTAGTTTATCAGCAGGCAGGGGGAAGGGCAGGAGAAAACAGGCCAATGGACTTGAGCCCCTTCTGGGCTGCTGCACATGATCTCCCACCCTTGTACAGCAGTTAGGCACTCTCCAGCCCCTAGCAGCTGATTTAGAAAAAACTCTAAGATCTGCAAATAGTTTGAGTGAACTCATCCATCTACATTTACTTGTAAAAAACCAAGGCCCTCAGCCCCCCAGGCTTGATTTTAATGATCCAGTAGGCCTTTCTGTGTATAAAGCAAATATGAGGTACTGTGACAGACCCAGATCAGTGGGGTCAGGAGTCTGGTCGAAGGCAGATATACTGGCCACCGGATGAATAGTTTTCTGATCCTTGAGTGACCAGAGCAGGGGCTGCACTAGAGCAATCAGGCACCTGCTAGAATCAATTATGGCAGGCAGACTAAGTAGGACACCTGGTTTAAAAAGGACCTCCCATCAGTTAGGTGGGGCATAATGCAAGGAATAAGAAGGCGTGCTGCTGGAGGACTGAGGATTACAAGCATGATCAGGCCTCAGGAGGAAGATCCTGCGGTGAGGATAAAGAAGGTGCTGGGGGGAGGCCGGGGGAAGTAGCCCAGGGAGTTGGAGTTGTAGCTGTCACGCAGCTGATACAGAAGATGTAGACAGCTGCTATCCACAGGGCCCTGGGCTGGAACCCGGTGTAGAGGGCGGGCCAGGGTTCTCCCCATGCCCCCAACTCCTGATCGACACAAGGTTGACCAGGTCTGTGAGCAACACCAGAAGGGAAGGTCTAATTTGGAAAGGGATCTGGCCTGTCCCCGACCCACTAGGTTGGACAACAGAGACTGTGGAGATTGTTCTCCATTTCCCCCATACTGGCCGGTGATGAGGTTAGCTGAGTGAACAGCAGGTTTGAGCCTGTAGCAGAAGCGGCCAAACTGAGGGCTGCCGTGAACATCTGAGGTGAGCAAATCTGCCAAAAAGCGCAGGACCCACCAATGCAGAGGAAGAACTTTGTCACAGGTACAAACTGGCAAGTGGCTTGGTATTTTGTGTTTGATTTAAAGGCATAGTGTAAATAATATGCCCAATGACTCCCGGGGAGAGCAGTAGAGATACATGGAACAAGAAGCACACAGGTCTCCGTTATACAGTGCAGTTAAACCGTGTTCAGCAGCAATTCAGCTGCTCAGTTACTGATACTAGGCATCACAATGGGCAATTCTCCTGGACAAGGCTAGTCTGTTCGGTATACAAGTAGGAACGTGTGGGTGGCTCTGTTCATTTGTTGTCCAGTACGCTCTTTGTTTGCTGTGACCCAGGGTAATCATGAAACACACAACTCCTACCCTGAGACAGGGACTGTAGTGGCGAAAGAAGGATAATTTTAAAGCTCTGTACTCTTAAAGGGAATTTTGAATATGAAAGACTTATTTCTAGGGAAAAGTAAATATTAAGAGGTCAGTCATGCACTAGGATGATACAATCCAGAGAGGGATGGTGAACTACAGATTGATTATTAAAAGCTACTGCATCGTGTTGTTTGACTGAATGTTTGTTTGTGTCATAGCATTACCCTTAAGAGCTAGAACAATAGTTTCTTGCTCTGGCAGTCCTCTTTGTGTTTAGGAGCTCCCTGTAACAGAGATGCAGACAGAGGCTGAAAAGTTCTACAACTAAGAAGGCAATATCAACCCTAACCCTACACTTGTTGGGTTCTGACGTTCAGGAGTTGGCCTATCATTTTGTTGTATCTTCGCTTATAAATAGGAAAACTGAAGACAGTGGGTTTCAGAATTATTTTTACATTAACTTAAGTGTACTTGCTTAATGAGAGGTAATTGGAGTTGGTTTTTCTTAAATAAAGGAGGAAGATTTTAATTCATTTGTGTGGGGGGGATTATGAATAATTTCCCAGATGTTGGTCTTGCATGATGAGCTCCATGTGGGTAGACCCCAGCATAGCTCACTGCAGGATCAGGGCCACAGAAAGAGAACCAATCGGAACAGGTGCAGAGCCCTCTCAAAGCAAGGCTTATGCACAGTTAGAGATACCACAAGTATGGCTCCGGTACTGAACTTCAGGCTGCCAGCTTTTCTGATAGGCTGTGATACACTTCAGCAGATTATTACTTAGGGATGGGAGGGCTTTTTGTTTTGGTGCCATGCCAATGGTCTCTCTTTAAATAAAGCGATTTTACCTAAGCCTTGCCTGGCTCTTCAATGAGGTATCAGAGCTGCTCACAAATACTAAGCCAAACTTGTTAATAAATGCTGAATTAAAACAACAACCTGGCTGTAATTAAGTTTTATTTCCAGATTCATTTGGAATAAAAAGCATAATTAGTTTTTCAAGTAACTTCATTAAATGGGGCCAGTAGTTAAAAAGTAGGGGCTCATATTGGGGATCAGTCATACACAATATGATTTTCTCTGGTCTCCAAAATACAGTACAATTACTGCCAATCCATGGAAGCAATGCTTCCAGCTCCAGAAGGAGAAGACAGAACTTTGTTCATAGAGAAAATTGGTGTAGATGGGAGATTCCATTTATTTTAATGCCAGTAATAAGACATTCTTTCATGCAAGAATAAGCACTTCCAAGCACTTTTAAAAACATTAGTTCACATGTTATTTCCAAAAGTTTATTCTAAGACACTAAGTTGGCTGTTTTGTCTTGATCACCCGTTTCTGTTACCCATTCGTTTCAAAAGCATGTACTGTAGAGGTAGCTGTCAACTCCTGTGTTGTAAAGATTCCAGGAAGACCAATTCACAAAGGTGAGACTGCAGTTTTAATCACGTACAGGCACCAATTAGCCTTTTGAGGTGGGAGTCCGAGACTTGTACAGCTTGACCCATAAATGGTCCCTGTTTTATCCCCCTTTCTGCAGGGTGAAGAGCTGTAACACATCCAGGTAAAGCCACACATTTCAGTGAAGCACAATCTGAAATTTGTAAAAGGTGATGGTGGCTAGTTCTGTTTCTGTCACTAGTGAGCAGATGGTAAACCAAAAAAGGGGATGCCTCAGTGTTCTAAGCATCAGGTTTGAAACATATAGACTCTCAAACCACAAGTATGTATCCCTAGAGGGCCAACTCTTTCAAACTGTCTCCTCTACACACGTCTACCGATCCCATGTCATCTTCTGTAAAAGTGTTTGCCACAGTAGCCTTAGCCAAAAACTTCATTTCCTGCTGTCTATGCAGTTCTGTACCTTGGAAAGCATAATTCAGGGGCAAAGTGATGCTTGTTTGTATCTAGTTTGCACATCATTTCAGCATGAAAGATACTATAAACATACTCTGAAACATTATGCAGATAAACCTGAATGAACCTAGTGCTCAAAAGGTGACAGCTGCTTTTTACAAGGTAGGCTAAGAAATAAGAACTTTGTATGCTTTATAAAGGCATGAAAAGGTTTTACTCTTGTTTTGGGTTTTCGAAGGTGAGTGGGAAGGAGAGAGAAGAGGAGGTGACGGTCAGGTTGACTTCTTAAAACTGGGATAGATCAGGAGTACCAAGGCCATGCCTCCACTGCGGGCATTACAGCAGTAGTTACAGTTAGAGCACTGCAGCTATGCCACTGTAGAGCCTTAGAGTAGGTGCTCCCTACAATGAGAAATGGGATTGTTCCATTGCTGTGGTAATCCACATCCCCAAGTCACAGTAGCTAGGTCAATGGAAGAATTCTTTTGTCGACCTAGCGGTATCTAAGTCGGCTTAACTACAGCGCTCAGGGCAGTCAATTTCTCACACCTCTGAGCATGGTAGCTATGTCAACCTAATTTTTAAGTATAGAACAGGTCCAAGCCTGGTTTTTGCTGGAGTAGCTCTTGGGACTTTACAGATGAGTGTCAAACGTGTAACAATGACAACATTTCTCCAAAACACTGACTAAAGTCTGACAGGTGTTAACAATTTCAAAAAGTCCAATTAAAAATCCCTTCCCTCTCGGTGCTCAACTTTGTCTCTTCTGAAGCCACATTTTCACTCGTCTCATCAATATAATGGCTTTTAAAGCAGAAAAGACTTGAATTTAATTGCAAAAATGCAGGTTTAAAAAAAATCATATAGGTCTCCTTTCTATGTAATAAAACCCCCAAGAAAAATAAGGGGAGTGCATGAGAGGAAAAGTGGGCACAAGTTCAATGCTCCCCCTCTGCAACTCAGTGATCTTAATTCTATAAAAGCAAGTATCATTGTGGTGCAGAGCTATTTATTGTTCTTTAAAAGCAAACTATTTTAGCCACTAGATGGCAGCAGGAGGCTGTTATTTTAAAATAGTCAGAAAGTAGGGGAATATTTGGACTGCATTTTTTTTGTTCTGAATATTATTAGGGGATTATCTTTGTTACAAAAGTGACCTGGTGCTTAGCGTGGCAGAACTACTGCTGAACAAAGTTTTTGGAACTGGTGCTTCACGTGGTTTGACCTTGTGTACAGTTGCTGCTGAATAGTCCTCAGCATAGGTTCAGTACACCCACTGTTAACATCCATCATTCACAATGGGTCACTCTCTGTAAAGTAGACAAACCCTCCTGATGGGGAGCTTCTCTCTTCCAAGTTTCCCCAACTGGAGTGTCCCTTTGAACAGATGCAGAAGTGCAAGACGTGCAATGAATGCAGTCTGAAGGGAAGCAGTAAGGAATGTAGTGTTTTCCTGTGACTTATTCAGCAGTGATGAACAGAACCAGCAAATAAAACGGCAGCAAGTTCCCATCAATGGGTGAAGGGAAGAACTACATTTGGAAACCGTCTGCAACTACTCTTTAGCTTTACTCCAACAGCAGCAGAAAGCTTCTGTAAGTACATTGGGAAAAATGTCTTTGGACAGATTCTGGAGGTCTGGGTCTGCTCAACCTTTGCTGCACCAATATAAACGCACCCAGATTAACACCTGCTTAATGGAGCTGTTTTTCTAATCGGGCACACACCAGGCTGTGTATAAGGAGGTGGTAGGGGGGATTTTTATGGCTCAGTATCTGCTGCAACTCAACCTGATCGAAAGAGAACTCTATTCTTTCCTCCTCAGCCCTCCACTCTTCCTCCTTCAACCATCCTCCTCATCTCTCAGGTTTACATTCTGTACCTTCTCTGACAACTCCTCACTACCGCTCCAGGCTGTCATTAAATCATGATACTTCTCCCCATTTTGGAGATCTGACTTTTCCTTTCCACCCGACAGTTAAAACTTGTTCCCAACCTGATCTCCCACCTCAGGCACTCTTACCAACCCTCTGTTGCCATTCTGATACCTTTATCACCAAAACAACCATCCCTCCAAGCTGTCCAAGTGTCTGACAAAATTATCTTCCCCCAGTGCTTATTGTTCTGTGTCTGTTTCCCACACTGTTACTACTCCTTGGCAGACTGTCCCAGTAGCTGATTCTTGTACAGCACAGAACACGATTTCTAAAATAAATAAATAAATATAAAAATAAAAAACCACCAATTCCCTAGCTATGTTTTCAGGTAACTTCTATGTAGCCAAAATATATGTGAGAAATAAAATAAACAATTTATCATGCCTTAGAAAATGTAAGACCCACCTACTTTATTAATACCAAAGTTTGGATAGACTATTAAGAGAAAGGTATTTGCAAAGCCAAGCTGATTAAAAAAAAAAAAAATCTATGAAAGGCCAAAAGGGGACCATTGTGATAGTCCAGTGTGCCTTCTTGCATAACACAGGCCATTGGACTTTCTTATATAAGTCCTGCATCAAGCCCAATAATTGTTCTTGTGCTAAAGCATCTCTTTAAAAAAAACAAACCAAACATTTAATCTTGATTAAAACATTTCCAGTGGTCTGCCAGAAACCACATCTTCATTTACCCTGCAAGAAACAAACTGAACTGTCAGCTTTGTACAGACCCCACATGAGTTGTGCGCTCTAGAAACGGCTGGATTCATTTTGTCAGAGCAGGGCTCCTGATGAGTGTCCATGCACTCATCCTTTTAAATCATTTCAACCAGAGATCAATCCAATTTGAGGGTCCTTGATTAATTTTCCACTTTTTTTCTTCCCTTTTGCAGGCTGAGGCCTTGGCCCTCTGCACAGTTTCCCTGCGTCCTGTGGGGTGGATAAGGCCAAACTGCAATACTGCTTCAAACACCACGTGTTCCCTTCTGATAGCAACAGCCCTGAGAGGCTCTGTGGGAAGGTGGACAGAGGAACACAAGTACTCTTTCCCCCTCCTCCCCACCTCCACGGAACAGCTGGGAGCCTGAGGGACACCACCTAGAAAAAAATTAAGCCTCACATGCATCAAAGGGTGCAGGTAAGGGAACTTCTGATAAAATCTAGGGCCTGCTTCTATTTAGTGGGTTTTGAAGCTCCCTCTGACTTCCCTGCACTGCTCTTCCAGTGACAAGTGAGGCAGGAGGAGAGCTGCTCCGGAAGAGGGAGTTCAAAGTGGTTTCACTGAAGCTGACAGAGGTCATCAGGAGGAGGAGAGATGATTTTGCCTCTGCAAACAGGCTGCCAGAGGTTTTGTGGGGGGCCACTACTCTATATTTGTGTTAGAAAACAGAGTGACAGGTCATCTCCACAAGAGCATATAAATTGCTATATTGGTAAATGGTTCATCTATTCCAGCATCCTGTCTTCAAAAGTAGCCAGCTTCCAACAGCCATTGCTGCTAAAAGAACTACTAAAGCAGGGTAAGGGAGTTTTCTCACTTTCAAAGGAAGTAGGGTCCCATCATCCCTCTTGAAGCCCTCCTTTTCTGCACCGAGTCCCCTTTTTTTCTAGAAAAGTGAATAAAGGCTTAGATAGGTACATAAAGGGTTAAACAACTTGGGTTAAAAAAAAATACACCTTGCCGTTTGTATGAAGTGAACATTCTGTTAGCAGTTGTGGGAAGGCCTTATAGAACAGGGGTGGGCAAACTGCGGCCCGGGGAGGCTGCATCCGGCCCTTCATATGTTTTAATCGAGCCCTCAAGCTCCCGCTGGGAAGCAGGGTCCAGGGCTTGCCCTGCTCCAGCACTCCAGCTCAGGAGCGGGGTCTTGCCCCGCTCTGTACATGCCGTGGCGCCATGTGGCTCCCAGAAGCAATGGCATGTCCCCTTTCTGGCTCCTATGCGTAGGGGCAACCAGGGGGCTCTGCACCCTGCCCCAAGTGCCACCCCTGCAGCTCCCATCAGCCTGGAACCGTGGCCAATGGGAGCCGCAGGGGCGGCACCTGCAGACAGGACAGTACGCAGAGCCACTGCATAGGAGCTGGAGGAGGAACATGCCGCTGCTTCTGGGAGCTGCTTAAGGTAAGCGCTGCCTGGAGCCTGCAGCCCTGACCCCCCTCATGCACCCCTATCCCCTGCCCCAGCCCTAATCCCCCCTCCTACCCTCAAACCCCTAGGTCCCAGCCCAGAGCACCCTCCTGCACCCCAACCCCACCCCAGAGCCTATAACCCAAGCCAGAGCCCTCACCCCCTCCTGAACCCCAACCCCCAATTTCTTGAGCATTCATGGCCTGCCACACAATTTCCATACCCAGATGTGGGTTTGCCCACCCCTGTTGTAGAATGTGGCTTAATTGTAAAAACTGGACTTGGAAGATAAGAGAAAAAGCCTTGCAGAAAGGGAGCCTAGTTGTAAATCTTGTCTACTCCAGGCCGAAGAAAAGGGTCCAGCCTTAAACTTCCCCAAACTGATTCTTAGCTATTGGTAATGACAATGCTTTTTTGTTAAAAGGTATAGAAGTGTACACTCTGAAAGAGTTCATTACTAGTGCCTGCTTCACCGAGCTGGAGCCAGCCAACATGGGTTTGAACACCCCTGGGTCTAATCCTCTTGTAAGTAGCGATCAAATACTTATCAATGTTTGTTACTTTATGGATATAGTAACTGTTTATTAATTGAGCTTTTAGACATGTTTAGCACAACTGTATACCATTCAGCCTTTAGATTAAATAAAGGAATGTATGGTTAAATTGGTACAGTGATATCCTAGTAATAATTCCAACTCTGAGATTCAGCACAGAAATGTGAAAGTTAAATTTCTTCATGTCCAGCAAAGCTTTAATCAGAAAACAAGAAGCTTTCTCTCTCAATTCTGCTTTTGCCTGAAAGGCCCTCAATTCCCTCTGGAACAGCTTTTTAAGGGGAGCAGTGGGGGCAAAAACCTAACTGGCTTCAAGACTGAGCTTGATAAATTTATGAAGCAGATGGTATGATGAGACTGTCTACTATGGTATATAGCCGATCTGCGACTGCAAGCAGCAGTATCTCCAATGGCCGGTGATGGAACACTAGATGGAGAAGGCTCTGAGTTACTAGAGAATTCTTTCCCAGGTGTCTATCTGGTGAGTCTTGCCCACATGCCCAGGGTCCAAATGATTGTTTATATCTGGGGTCGGGAAGGAATTTTGCCCCAGGTCAGTTTAATAGAGACCCTGGGTTTGTTTTGGGTTTTTTTTGCCTTCCTCAGCAGCATGGGGATAGGTCACTTGCAGATTTAAACTAGTGTAAATGGTGGATTCTCTGTAACTTGAAGTCTTTAAATCATGATTTGAGGACTTCAGTAACTCAATCAGAGGTTAGGGGTCTATTACATGAGTGGGCGGGTGAGGTTCTGTGGCCTGCAACGTGCAGAAAGTCAGACTAAATGATCAAGATGGTCCTATCTGACCTCATAGTCTGAGTAATTCCACCATGTGGCAGCATCAGAGAAATATCTGCATTTTAGTTACAGAAGCCAAGTGGGTGGCAATCCAGAGCTGCTGACGATATTATTCTGCCTTTAACTGTGAAATTAACAGATTCTGAACTACATTAGTTATAGGGGTCAAGCCTGAAGTTTTAATCTTACAGCAGCCATGCAACAGCTGCCTTCTGTCCCATGCCAATCCTTAAAGCCCTGTCTGTGCACCATTGAAAAAAGACCCAAGAAAACTACTGGGCTCCTCCCTTCCCTGTTTAAAGTATTATTTGGAATCTCTCTTTGTCCAGTTCATCTTTTGTTGTTAATCAGTACTATCAATTCCTGATTGCAAATGTGATTATACAGCAATTCATGCTCACAATGTTGCTGTGTGAACTTCATTCCACAGTACTCTATGCATGACAATGCTGATGGTTAAATATGCATGGTTTAAACCAGGGGTGTCAAAACTTATTCTGTGGTGAGGGCCATTTACCCTTTTGATTGGATTCCATAGATTAGAGAAATAAATTGGGTGAGGTAGCATCTTTTATTGGACCAACTTCTATTGGTGAGAGACAGACAAGCTTTTGAGCCACACACAGCTCTTCTTCACAGACCCAGAAAATAAAATTTCTCAGCCAGCCACATTGCGGAGGCACACATTTTTAGTACTGCCTCAGGGAAAACCCCCTCTCATTGGCTGCTTTCCCCACTTGCCTTCTACCTAGGAAAGAGTAGCCAAATCAGGATAGCTGCAGACGTAGCGCTGCTCTCCATCTCCACAGGAGCTCACATCAAGCTCATGGCAGGAGGGAGCAAAAAGAGCCCAGCAACTCAGGGCAGCTGCTCCACTTCCTCCTCCTCTGCTCTTGTGAGCAATGGGAGGGATGTATTCTTTCCCTGCTTCCCCCTCCCTCTGCAACACTGGTCTGAGAAGGGGGAGAGACCTGCTGCAGCCCCCTTACCCACTCCAAAAATAGACCAGAGAGGGAAGAACCCCAGAAGCTGCAGAGACAAGGCTGGGACCAGGGGCAGAACTGATGGCAGGGTTGGGGGACAGGATTGGTTTAAATGGGAGAGAATTAACTGTTGGGCAGGAGGATAGGAAATGTGGGGTGAAGAGACCCTCCCTCACACAGCACTGGAAGCAGCTCTCTTCCCCAAGGCTGAGCTGCTTAGAGCAGCAGGAAGAGACAAGAGGAAGTGAGAGGCAATTGCTCTTCTGGGCCTGGTGCTGCATGGCTCAACAGTGGCAACAAGTGGGGAAGGAATCTCCTGTTTGAGATGTGGTGAGAGCTCAGTTGACTGTGACCAGTCAGGTGCAATCTTGCTCCTCCCAGGCTCTGGCCCTTTTGAAGTGTAGCACCTGCAGGATGGATGCCTTAGAGGAGGAGGGAGCTGCAGACGGGAGGAAAAGATCTTCTGGGCCTTATGTTTGATACTTCTGGTTTAAACTAATTGTTTCTCTAGATGCAGGTTAGGAGGAGAAACATCCTCCTTGAACTGCTTGCCTCCCATTGGATTCTCTTATATAAATCAAACAGAAGTAGCACAAGCCTACTCCTAGCAGAGCTAGCTTGAATGTTTCAATTTGGCTTTTGCGACCAGATGACCCATTATACTTGGACCTCTGCAGTCAGAAGAGTTATGTTCATTCATTTCATTATGACCTATGTGGAGCTGTAAGCATGAATAAAGTTAAGTAACTCATGTGTTTCTGAATGTTTCTTTCCTGTACATGGCATCACAGTATTGCCAACCTCAGGCATTCAATCAGAACAAAACAAAAAAAACCGTGGAGCTCATTTTATTTGCCTTCTGAGCCTTTGGGGTACATTCAGGTCACATTTTTAACCTTTTCTCTGCAACCATGAGAGCTGGAATTTTTGTTTTTTCTAAACGAAAGCTGAGATTCTCACATATGATTGCAGGAGAGGGGGTTTTAAGAAAAAAAACCCAGGTATCATGAGACTAAACATAAAATCATGAAAGTTGGCAATGCTGCAAAGTGCAACTTTACGAGAGTGCTATATTAATTGAACCATGTCAAACACCACTTTCAGAGCAACCACTGCAAGCAATAGACTCAATCTCAATTTTAATAACAGCTTTACTGTCCAACAGCAAAAACTATACACAGGGAACAGCAATTCTTCCCCTTTCAATCTTTCCTGGGTTGACAAACTGGTGAACAGATCCTCAGCATTACAAAGGACAGGGTTTAGTTTGTTTAGAGTATGCCAGGTAGCAGAGATTTTTGCTCCAAACTACAGTATATGGCACACACAATTTTTGCTTTTGAATAATGTACGCTAATTTAAGGAAGAAAATGAACACACTGACAAAGATTTGCATAGCTTGCTTTGAAGTTCTCCTTTCTTCATCATCTGAAACGCAGTGAACCACAGGTTTTTTAAATGGTGAGAAAATGGGTGCTTTCCAGTATTAGAAATTACCAATATCAAATTGTCCTACTTAAGCTAATGAATGTTTCTCTCACTTTTCTTCTTCCGAAGTTGAGCAGAAAAGTGTTTGCTATTTTAAAAATAAGATGACAAAATTAAAAGGGCAACTGTTGGCCAAGGAATAAAAATATTTCTAGACAAGAATTTCGTCAATTTCCACACACAATATTACTGTTTATATTTGTCTGAATCTCTCAGCTGGATAGAATCTGACATGCAGAATGCTGTAAGAATGTTAGACGAAATAAAAATGACAAAGGGGTTTTTTTTTTAATAAAATTGAATTTTATTTCTTCATTACAAGGTAAACTAGCATTGCAGTTTAAGACCAACAAAAAGGTTGGACAGCAAATTGCTAAATAGTCTTCTAAAGGCTGGAAGAAAGGTAATTAAAAAAGAAAACCAGTGAAAAGTGAAAATTAATGCAAAATTCTAAGCATAACATGAAAAAGGAATGAGTTTTAAAGTTAATTTAGAATCCTAGGTGCCTTAATTGAAAATGTATTCAGAAATGCACCTTACCTTGCTGAGAAATCTAGGACTCCAGAAACTCAATACCTTATGACACTCTTTGGCCTGCTGGTATTAGGAAGCTGTTGCTATTCATAAAAACCCTTTTTGAGTCAGGCATTCATACAGATACTAGATCAGTTTACAATTTGCAATGTAATAATTCTGCATTTCTATTAATACAAAAATTTCCAAGGTCACACTTTAAAATTATGTCTTGAACAATTGCACCTTTGAGTAGAATGGAGATCAGGGAGAACAACAGTACAGGAAGACCATATAAGGCTGAAGGAGTCATCAGTGCTAGTTACCCTTTGTAAATTTCCCAAAAAGGAATTTATTCTCCTTTCAAACACTACCTATTTTTTTTCAAGACATCAATAATAGTAAGCAAACTGAATTTGACATCACTTGTATTCAGAATGCATACCCCTTATTTTCTCAGCTTTATAGGATGTCATGGGAATGTATATATTTAATAACATAACATGTGGCAACAACATGAACAGTTCAAAATCTTCTTTACACAAAATACACTAAACAAGGGGCTGTGGTGTCAACAAGCTCTATTAATTGGTTATATTACAATTCTATTAATGATGAATTCTATACATTTAAGATTATTCTATTTTACCATCATGTTTGGTTGGGAAATTTCAAATTAAATTTCTCCTTATTTCAATGAGATAAACTATAAATTTGACTACCTTCAGGTTAGCACCTGTAACAAAACTAGTTATGTTTCAGAAGATGGATAGAAAAACTTTAAAACATAGTTGGATCTACACCAGAACACAAATATCCACACTTAATAACTCGGGGTAAAGAAAGGACTCAAACCTCCAAATCTCAACTGGCCTCAAAGGTTCAAAACCTAGAGGGGCCCTTTATCATGTCTGATCCGACACAGGAAAAATCCTGAGAGAACATATGACCATGGATATTTCCATAAAAAAACAAACTTAGCTTTCGTTCAGCCTCTAAGCAGAGCCTAAAATGATCTGGATCTAAGATGACCCTTTAGACCATCCCTATTTTTTTTAAAAAAAGAGCATTTTATCAATATTGTAAACATTATAGCATCTTTAATATGGAACTTTTCACCAGGAGTTATCCCACTGTAAAAAACAACCCCCTAAATTGTAGGAGATTAAAGGTTCTGAATAATGCACATTCAATCTTGCCTTGTATGCTAAAATCATTTTACTACACTAAAAGACATATAATATCACCTACTACCTGAATAATTTTGATCATCCTAAAAATTAATGCTGTTTCTTTCCAAAGTCAAAAGACACGTATTATAAGGAATGCTGCCTGCTACAGGAAAATCTGTATATTCTGATCACTATTTTTCTTCTATGAGAATATGAGGTTTTTATTTCTGAATTTCAGTGCAAAGGAATTTAGGGTCTTAAGTCTTTCAAGTGTAAATGAAATATTAAACATACATTTTTTTATATAATGCTATATGACACAGTGTACCTTAACTAGCATAAAGCCAGGGTTTTAAGGCCATAACCTAGTTTACACAAAACAGTGATAAAAAATTTATGCAAGGGGCCTAAGATTCCACAAATAAAAATAGCATTAAAAAAAGTCAGTACATTGTACATTGACAGAAATATGAGTAAGGAAAGGAAAAAAGAAATAAGGTATTTCTAAAAAGAATGCCATGTATTTTTACTAGAAACACAAATGACAAATATACACATTTAAATTAACCACATGCAGCTAGGGAAAACATTTACAAGGACTTGGGTATGCAACTAAGCATAATGAGATTGAAAAAAAATACAGCATTAAAAAAACCTACAAACCTCAATACGCTCAACAAAGAAACTAAATCAGAATATCCACGCATAATCAACTTAAAGCCTAAATTTAATAATGTATCTTTTGTCTTACACATACAAATGCAATAGCCATTTGAGAGCCGAATTATATGTAATTAAAAAAAAAAATTGACAAATGCCTGTCTTGTGTAATACAATCTGAATTTAGGTTGTTGGCACATTAAAGAACAGAAAGGGAATGAGAACAAAAGGTGCATGTTTCCCCAATATATTCCACTGTTTTTCGGTCTGTAAAAACACCTTTTTCGAAAGCAGACTAACTTTCTTAGCTAACCTGACTATAATCTTATTTTTGTTGCTTTAAAAAAAAAAATCCATTATTTCAGGTAACTGTTTAATCCTTTGGACAAGAGCCATATGATGTTAATTTAAAACGTTACTTATGAATGCCCACATACAAAATAGGAAGTACTTCCTAACAGACTATTTTGTCCTTTCACAAACAGAAGCAGATTAAATACAATTGGATACCAAAGAATGCTTCAATAGCAATCAACGCATCATCCAGGTGCAACATCACCTGCTGGTAAACTAACAAACTGACAACTCCTGAGAGAGCACAGAACATTTTCAGTACTGCTTAATAAACTGACGCATGATACAAATTCCATTGCAGATCTAATTACACACATGAAACGTAAAAGGGGACATATTCCTTTTTGGTGTCTGTAAGGGTTTTTGGATTATTTTTATATACACATGATCTTTTCACTTTAAACCAAAACAGATTTTACAAAAGTAAACCCACAATGAAAAGATAATCCATCTAATCACAAGACACATCAGAGCACTATCTAACCACTCAAACTATATACATATTGAGACTAGATAGAAATTAGGGGCCTCATCTATTAGGACCTTACCAACAAGCCAGACAGATTTCTATTAAAAGTTTAACTCTTATATTGGATATTTTGGTATCTCCATTGCTATCAATGGATGTCTCTACAGAAGGATGAGAAACCGAAAGAAATGATACCTAATGTGGAAAGAGTAACAGTATCATTCATCAGTTTCAAATAACTAAATTGAGCAAATCTTGGTTCCTGCTTAATTTTTTTTTAATTTTAGTCATGAAATTAAAAAATACTTCTTTTCTGGGTTTAAGCTTTCTAGCCATGTGGATACATTACTTACCTGCTGCCCCTTCGGTATTAGCTATTTCCCATGTAATAGGTATATGCAGGTTATTTCTTTCCTTAAATGTATCACAAGTAACAGTAAACAATGTTTGTCAACAAAGCTAAGAAATTACATCAAAACTAGTTAAAACCACCACCTATTCACAAAAACAGGGAAAAGTCATGTGACTTGTTTGATACAATGTTCACTATACAACGTTTTAAAAGTCAGTTTTCATTTTTAAACAGGGTTAAACATCTGAAATTCAAAAGCAAGTAGTTGGACAAACACCAATAATCCCATGCATGAGAACCTGAGGTACAGAATTTAAGCAATAAAAACGTGCAGAGGCATGTGGGCAAGTCCAATAGTATCAGCCTAGCTGCAGCAAATCTAGGGTGATGGTAGATGACAAAAATTAAATTAAGAGTCTCAGTGTTATGTAAAGCTTTTGCAGTCGCACAGGATAGAGGCCCCAGTTCAATAAAGCACGTAAGCATGTGTTTTCCTGAACAGGATCTTAATACTTAACATAAAATTAAGTTATAAAACAAACCAATGATTTGTTTTAAAGATTACCTTTTGAAGCCACTGAGGTTTTGAAACTTAGCTTAAAACATTAAAACATGCCCTGCAAGCTATCTGTATAAGAAGAAGTGGAAAACTTCTCAGACTAATCTATTAAAGGGACTCAAAGTATATTTTAAAGAATGAACATCCACACCAGTCTGGAAAAGCAAACTGTAAATTTGCTCAGTGTTATACACACTTCCTATTGTTCTAATTTATATCCTTCATAAAATTTAGAACAAATTCTAGTCATTTGAAATTTGCTTTAATTCTTTAGTTCAAGCTCTGATATTAAAATGTTTGAATTCCAACTTCCAATAAATTGTTTTTAGACAAGTTTGCAAAACCTCATGACTAAATCTATTTCACTTTTTGTTAAGGCAGTAAAGCATTCCCCACTAGTGCACATGGGATGTACAAGCGTACCTTCCCCCCTTTACACAGATGTGTGGATAAACCCCAGTGTTAAGAAAATACCAAGCCCACTGGAATCCATATTATCTGAAAAAATGGAAACATCATGACTGGTTTCATCGGTCACATTTTTCTAATATACAGCTATGTACAGATTGCCTATGGCGTTGGAAAAACCTAAACACACACAAACACAAAACCGTAAACAACTGCAGCTGTATTTCAAAAAGGCCAGCATTTTCCCAACATTAACAGTTTAAATGAAACTAATGTAAACTGTAGCATCTTAGTCCAACTGCATGTTGTAGGAGACAGTTTTCAGTTTACTACAATCATCAACCTAGGATTTCCTCTCCCCAAAACAATGACAAACTATGTCAATCAAACTGCAGTTTTTACAATTTTACATGCCTTTCAGCAAATTCACAGGCCATCTATGTAAAAACTGCTAGAAAAGCAAATTATTAAAGCCTTTGTGTAATCACCTATTTGTATATCAAAATCAAGTGTGAAAGAGTGGCATTAGTATTTTTAAGTCACTGAACGCAAGATCAGGTTGATGCATATGCAAAAACTCTATTGCAATGCTTTTTAAAGACAGTATAAATGTTTTCATAGAATCATTATCTTTAAATATTGCTGAACACAAGACTTTCCCTGAGGTGTAAACATCAAATAACTTGAACAGCTTTACACATCAGCCCCATTAAAGAGTTTATTACAACACTACATCTACTGTAATCAAAGTGGTGCTGTATACAGACATTATCATATGAACATTTTTAACAAGAACAAACTACTATAAAAACAAGGATTTACTTGACTTTTTTCCAATTGCTTGCACATTATAATTGCCAAATGTATATAACCAGTAATAAAGTTGCAAAAGCTAGAAGTTTTAAATCACACAGGTTTCCCTCAAATAAAACAGTTAAGCAACATAAAAAAGTAAAATAGCTACTGGTTACCATGTATGCAGATTTGCTTTATTCAGATCTATTCCTGTTCATTTTATCCATGAATCCTTACAGGCTCAGTTCAATCACAAGAAGCAAACCGCTGGATAAGCATCTTTCCATGAAGAATGTTTCTTGTCTTTGCAAGGTGTTCCTCTTCCTTCAGCTGTAATGTGTCAAAATTTGTGATGTAGATTTTGCTAGTCCCCATAATACACAGAAAAATGTTGGCTTAACTATACATACACAAGTCGTGCACCTACTTCACCATAATGTAATCTAACACAAATAAAAGATATTGAAGCAGTAGCTACTTGTTTGGCTGAGAATTCTCAAAGTGTACAGTAATTGTTCTAGAACATCTATTTTTAATAAATATTAATAGTTGTACAAGAAAGTTGAAAAAAATGCAATTTAACTAAAATACCAAACCATAAGAAACAAATAGCTACTGTTTCGGTGAATGATGGAAACATTTATATAGAACATATCCTGAAGTATTCATACTGCAAGAGTCAGTAAGTACTTGGATGATGCTGCCAAAACCAGATTTGTTCTTTACATTTTTACCCACCCATTTACAGCAATTCTAAACTAGCTCTTTCACAATTAAATACTACACTAAATGTTTAATGAAGTGGGTGTTTTACAGATTAGTAATATATTTAACAGTGCACAATATTTTCTGCAATTTATCAGCTTGATGCCAATGTTACAAAATTTGGAAACTAAAATTAATAGGGGCTCCGGATTTTTTTTTTTTTTAAAAAGTACCGTCACAAAATTACAAAAACCCACTTTGTTTAAAAAAAAATACAATACAGATGAGAATTCAGGTTTCCCCACACAAAAACAAAACAAAAAACAAAACACCCTATGTCCTAGTTAGATTAAATTATTTCAGCAATCAATCTATCTAATAAAGGAACCAGAACAACCATTTAAATATAATTGTAGCGTTCACATAATACTTGGATGGTATAATTCCATTCACTGATGCTTCATTTAAAATTCCATTACAAAACAACTAGATAACTGTACGTTATCAGTAGGTCACAATTTCCACATTCAACAACTTCATGAGAATTTAAATCAAGTTGCTTAAAAGAACCCAACACATTAATCGGTCATTTAAAAAAAACCAGACATTTAGAGAAGCAATTTCATGAACACACACCAATGCACAGCTGTCATAAGGATTCTTGTACTACTAAAATGGTTCAAGATAATTAGGAGACAAACTTGTGTTGGATGGATAATAATTAATTAGTTGTCCTTCCTTCCCCCACAATGACTGGTAGTGTTTAATTTTTAAAAACAAAAACAAGTTATTATCTATACGCTACAGTCTGCATATAGCAGAATCACTGAAATTTGAACTACCTTTTCAAATCCATGAACTTTGCTATCAAGTGACAAATGTATTGACTAGTGACTTCCTTTGGGGATTCTCTCCTCCAAAAGAGATCAGATCCCCACAGCTGCTTTTAAAACTTGATTTTTCAATAGCAAAAATAGTACTAAGGTGTCACGTGCATGCAAAACAAACATTTGCAATTGAAAGCCAAGTTATTAATGCAAACAAGGGATCTCAATGTTTCAGAGGAGCAAATAAATAAATGACAGCTGCGAGACTGCATGTCAGAATTTGCTGCTCTTGCAGTACAATGCTATGTAGGAATAGTGGATCTTTCACAGCACTGCTACAGTGACAGTTAACAGATCCAAAAGCATAAATTTGATTTACAATACTAGCATAAAAAGTTTGAGCCCAATGGGAGAGTTTGCTAGATTTTCTAGATTTCATAAAGAATCACAGGTACTTTTGAAGAACCTGTACCGGATCACCACTTTTTTATTTAGGGCTCTATGCAGATTTTAAGAGACTGTCAAGATTATACTGAAGCTAAATTACAAATTATGAAACATAAAACACTAAAATTCCCAAAACAGTTATAAATTCTCGTTCAAAAAAAAAAAAAAAAAACCTGTCAACATATTCTGGCTAATTAGCAAACTTAGATTTAATACTTCCTACAGTAGGAAATAAATCTGTATGCATTAACATTTCAACGTTCTACTTAGTAGAATAATGAAGTACAAAACAGCTTATAAATAGGGTAAAATGCAAAAGGTTACATATTGAAATTTCTTTTTTGTTGACACCTTTTGGCAATACCACTTCTTTCCTTGTCTAAGAACTGCTTATTTCCATACCATAAAGAGCTTTCCAGTGTTCCTGTTAATAAAAACTGATTTTTTCCCTAACATTTTAAATATCTTAATCTCAAGAACTTTGCTCACCTCTTAAGGTATTTTTTATTTATTTATTTATTTATTTATTTAAATTGCCAGTGTGGGGCTTTTTTTGTTTTTCATATACAGAATAAGATATCTTCATTTTCTAATATACATTTTTTTAACGTGGATCAACAGGTCCTTTTTTATTTTTTTTTATTTTTTTTTTGTGGAGCTTGCAGTAGCAGCTTGAAATATATACATATATTTTTAAAAACTTCTGCATGTCCACATAAGTATTTTAACAGCTATGAAATGAAAGTCTGAGAACTTCTATCATAATATTTAAAAGGTTTTATGTGCATATGCCCTTTAAATAAATGCAATACCCTAAACAAATGTATCCATTTCAAGGAACAATTACAGTCTATCACAGTATATTCACATTTGGGGCGGGGGAGGGCTGTGTGTGTAAACTACAGATTTATTCCACATACGAATAGTTCCTAACGTGTTCATGTACTGCAATAAAATTCTCCTTTTATCTTATTTTATACACAAACAAAAAAAAAAAAGTAATTACACAAAGGTCAAATCTTACAAAAATTCAGTTTCAAGGCTGAAATTCATTCCCCAACTCAACCCAGTGTCCATAATATTAAATGCCTCCCAAAAGTGAGGTTATATTTTCCAGTAACACTTACATGCGACAGGGTGAGCAGAGAACAGTTTCAACCATGACTCTAAATTCATTTGCTCTTCTGTATTTAAGCCAGAAGAAATTCTATGAATTCAGTTCTGTTTATCATTAGTGTAAATGCTATTATTCTTTCACTACCCTTTTACATATGCTTCTTCACCTATTACTACTGTACTTACCTTACACCTTTGCTCAACCTTAATGTATACTTTAAGGTTAACACCAAAACCACCCCCACCCTACAAAAATAACTATTATGAAAGGAAAATATATTCCCAAACTCCAGTTTCATGTCACTATAAACCTTTTCTATTATCCCAGCTTGTCTGTTCTTTGAAAGTAACTGGTAACTTAGTTCATGAATGTGTTCAGCAGAGAGATTTGCATTTTCTAACAAATTTGCCTAACAAATTAGATTTTTAATGTTGCAGTGTTTTACCTACAATAAAACAGACTACTAAAAATATGACATCAATATATTGAAAGATATACCCTTTTACAGAATACAGAAAATTTTCATAAGGTTTCATTAAAAAATAAAATGCAATTTCTCTCTTTGGAAAGAAGAAACTAGGTTTTAGTTTACAAATTAAAAAGCTGTTAGGCAAGTATCTTTCACATTCAGGTATGAGGAAGACACAGAAAGGCAGAGCAAACTGCCACAGAGAAACATAAAAAGGGAAATATATGTTGGATTTTTTAAACAAACAATTTAGTTCTCAAACCACAGTAAGCAAAAGGAAAAAACCTAACCCAATTTATTCATTCATTGAACAATACTGAATCCAGCCAACCCTTTCACAGTTTTCAAATGTAAAGCAGCCACCTTAAAGATACATTTCTTGTGGAACTGCTTCACAATGCAAATTTCAGTCATAGATATTGACTGTACAACTGAGTGAAAAAGAGAGAATGCAAGGTGTAGGGAAGATGGAAATATAATGAATTCCAGGCCCATTAGTAGTCAACATAAGATTGGCAGGAAAATTACAGTAATGTGTGCAGACAAAAATATCAGATACCAATAGGATTAAGAAACAGTATACAAAATTATACATTTGAAAACAGTTAGAAGGCAAGATTTTAGTTTTGCTTTTAAAAAAAAAAAATCGAACATGGATTTTATCAGAGCATCCCCGAAGGAGATGATGAAAGTGCAGAAATTCTGCAAAGGCACTGTAAACTTTTAAACGATAGAGGCAGTCGCAAATACAAAATAAATTTTATACAGCAAAAAGGCAGAGCATACCACTGAGGTACAGCTGCTCTTTTACACTCTCTCCTCCAGAATGAGTTTCATGAATTCAACCAAACGTACAAAAAGTATGATACCTCTTATGAGAAATGCTAGCTCCACAAAAAAGGGCCTACTGATGTTCATAGAATAACAAAAAAAGAGAAAGACATAATATTGCACATTCTATAGCTGTTGCCATCTTTTTCAGTTTCCAAATTAACATCATGTTTCCCCAAGTACAATATTTTTTAAAATAAGAGTCTAGGTGTATCTGAGAAAAATGGTAGCAATATCTCCAAGATTAACTATCACTGAAACAATGCCAAAAAGCTTAGTACAGTTAGGCACTGAACAGTACTACTGTATTGTCTGAGATATGCTAATAGATATTAGCTTTAATTAAAGAACAATCAATATGCAAAATAAAACATATTTCCATTAATTGCAAGTTCTCAAAAACAGGCTCATTTATCTGACATTTAACAAGTGAAGTGGTTGTCAGTCTTATGAGCATTCAACTTTATTTTCCATGGAAAACAGGAATCTACCTTTAACAATGTATTATCAAGTACAATATTCTTCTACAAACACAGAAAGGACAAGTTTGTGATATTTTTTTTTTTTTTTTTAATATAAGCGACACTAATACTCAAGATCAGCGGTTCTCAAACTGTGGGTCAGGACCCCAAAGTGGGTCGCAACCCCTTTTTAATGGGTCGCCAGGGCTGGCATTAGACTTGCTGGGGCCCAAGACCGAAGCCCAAGCCCCATCACCCAGGGCCAAAGCCAAAGCCCAAGGGCTTCAGCCCTGGGTGATGGGGCTCACATTACAGGCCCCCGCCTGGGGCTAAAACCTTTGGGCGTTGGCCTCCCTGCCTGTGGCGGTAGACTCAGGCTTTGGTCCCCCTCCTGGGTCATGCAGTAACTTTTGTTGTCAGAAGGGGGCCGTGGTACGATGAAGTTTGAGAACCCCTGCTCAAGATTATTTTACCACAGATGGACACAAATACTTTATTTTTGGACTGTATACTCCAGAAGTACACTAGAAGGCTTAAGGATTTTGCTTACAGTGGTATGAGAACAGGAAGAGAAATAAGTTATGAAAAATGGAGCACAAAGTCTACATACATATTGAATATTACAATGTTCATGTACTTTTCTCTTTGCAGTTCATTCCAAATTCAGTTTAATTGTGCAAAAAAAAATTATACAATTAGAAAACAGCTGTCCCAATAACAAAAACATAAAATGAAATAATGTGTAACATTCAGAAGTTATTAAAATCCAGACAGTGAGATTAAGATGGGACAGTAATAGCTGAAATACATAATTGAACCACCAGTTAAACTAAAACCTTTCTAAAAATCAGGGGCTAATGTTGATGAAGTTACATTACTTTTCTGTTTGTACATGTTCATTTTGGTGTTACTCCTCCTCTAAATTGGATTCCTCTGATTATTAACACATAGGTTCTTGATTTTCTAGAATATTACTTTACATCAGAAAGTTGTACTTTTTTTTTTAAAATCAACCACCGTTCTGCACTTTTACATTAATAATTATACCACTACTCTAGAAAAAGTTACAGACTTCAGGAAAACATTCAAATTAAATAACTATTTGCCAAGATTACACTGGCAATGCACATAAGGACCAACTGCCCAACTGAAAGCGTGTAAGTCAACTCGACAACTTAGTTTTTGATCACTAAATGTACAAACAGAAGTGTGAAAATTTGATATGGTACATTTGAGGTTTTTGTCAATAAAATTTTATAAAACATTTATTAAATTATTCAAATTTAATCCAGCTATATGAATGCAAGTAGATACAAATGACAAAATGAGTAATAAAAAACTGATTAATGTTTCACAGCATAAAAAACTTTACAATGAACTTTTAAAACCCTTCTAAGATGAGCATGTTTAACATTTTTGTTAAAATATGCAAGTAGGGTATCACAGCACTACTAAATTTACATGGGAATAAAGAGAGGAAAACCACTGTCATTCATATCTTTTAGGCACAGAAACTCGCATTATCTGGTAAAACACTGGCATAAAGGGTGAAAAAATGTTCCTCTCAGTATTTCTATTATTTTAGAAGTGACTGGAAACCTTTGGTTACTGTTCATAAACAAATCTAATGTAACACCCCCTCCCCCCCCCAGAAGTATGAAAACATATATCCTGGTGAAAATGAAACACACACCAGAAGATTACTGAAATTAAGTACTGTATAAAAACTACAAAAAGTTTATTGGCCTGGCCTTCTTTAATAGGACAATAACAAGACAAACTGTTTACAAGTTATCTTTTAAAATACCAACTTCTCATTTGCATGTATTCACTAAATCTGTCCTTTAAATAAAGTTATTGCAGTCTATTTTCCTCTTCATTAAGGGGAATTTATCTACTCAACTCCTCTTAATCCTAATGGAAGTCCTGGTGCACAACACACAAATTTAAAGGGAGGCTGCATATGTAAAAATCCCACGTGTACTGAGTTGAATAAAACAATAATTCAGATAATCTCACACAGCATGCTTAAAATGTGTGAGCATATAAATAAATAAAACAAAACAGTGTTATGGTAAATATTAAATGCAACCATGTTTCCTCAGACACTTTGTGGGAGAAAATATATCTATACTTCGTATAGAAGTTCCACGATACAGACACCTCGTCTGAATACATGAAAATATAAAGCTTCAATAATCAAGTGCATCCAAAGTAACTTCCCACCTTAATTTTAATTTATGGAACTTCAAATTAACAGTATTTAATGACATTTATTCATCTTCTCCTGAAGAAGTGAAAGCCTTGGAAAAGCAACCATCATTCAGCTCAACTGGGTTACCTCCTATACAATACTATCTACATGTAGTACTTAAATACAGCAGAACCTCAGAGTTAGGAACACCAGAGTTACAAACTGACCAGTTAACCTCACACTTTATTTGGAAACGGAAGTACCAGAGACAGCAGCAGAGGCCACAAAAAAAAAAAAAAAAAAAAAAGAAGCAGCAGCAAATACAGTACAATATTGTGTTAAACGAAAACTACTAAAAAAATAAAGGGAAAGCAGCTTTTTTTTCTGCATAGTAAAGTTTCAAAACTGTATTAACTCAATGTTCAGTTGTAAATTACTGGAAGAACCACTACAATGTTTTGTTCAGAGTTACGAACAACCTCCATTCCCAAGGTGTTCGTAACTCTGAGGTTCTACTGTACATTTAAAAACAAATTCGTGGTAACTATGGAAAATCCACTTTAATGAAAGAAACCACATTCAATCATGTAAATCTGAGACTTTTTGTTCTGACATTTTATGCTTAGGAAGCACGTGAATAATTTTTCTACAATTCCAGGAATGTTTGTACTAAAATAGCACACAGTACAAAGTAAAACACTGGCCACTGTCACTTAAGCAATTAAGGTATATGACTGCCAACTTCACTTCAGCTGCCTCTTTTCAGCCTCTTTTACGCCTTTGATTCCCCTTCCATAGGCCATTACTATATGGATCAGCTACTAAGGAATGCATGAACCAAGGACAATACATATTGTCCCAATATTAAGTGGGATCAGATGTTCTAAGGTCAGACTTCTGTCCCTACTGCATAGAAATGCTACAAGCCATGCCAAGAAAAACAGACATTCACTTTAAGTGGCTGATAGAACGCCTTTTACTTAAGGCTTACTAAGATTTTCATGATTCTCAAAATAGTTTTGCTCCAACTATATTAATGTCTTTTGAATGAATTTCTATGACTAAATGCCACATTAAAACGTCATTTCTCAAATTTGTAAGGTAAATGTAAAAATAAAGTATTGTCAGGAGACATTTCTTCTGCATGTGACTTTTAACACAGTATATTAAAGAACTGTTCTAAATACACAAGGATAGGAAAAGATTACGACTTCCAAATGACAGAGACAGAGAGGTTTTGGTTTCAATTGTCAAAATCAAGCAATTTCAATTCAAGATCCTCAAACTGTGTATATAACTAAGTTACATATGCAATGACTATTTACACTGACATTTTTTCAGTGGCTAGCCAGAGTTCAAGTGTCTACCCAAAGTGCTACTCTACAGCTAATTACATGGTTGGTGGTGGGTTGTTTTTTTTTTAAAAAATAAAGTTTAATCCATAAAAAGGACTGTGTTTATCTGAAACATTTAGTGAGTGTAAAATAACCAAAAAAACCACCCATTCCCGGTGTTGTACATTTGTTCACCAATCTTTAGATTATAGGCAGAAATTCTATCACCAATTTTGCAGCACAGAAAACTGAAAAGGGACACCACCTGAATTTAGTTCACGGACCAGGAAATATTAAGAGGTCACATTTTATAACAAAGCCCTATATCCTCTTTCAGTCCTTACTTGAGCAAAACCTTCATTGCAACCAACAGAAAATTCACCTGTGTAAAAACTTAGCTTATTCTCTAGGACTTAGGCCTTCGGATTTTATATATGCAAGTACTGCCTACAATGAAATAATCGCATTTTAAACATTTCTAAAATCTTTAAATGACATTGCAAAATGTGATTAAGAGTTGTGGGTATTCTAATCTTCAGAGTTTAGATAAGCAAAGAACATACTCCTTTTGATTAGTCTGATTTACTACTGCTTTTTCAGTAACATATTTAATCCTCCCATCCATAAAAACTGAGAAGATAAACACCACGCCACAGAAATTACATATTCATGCAATTAGCAAAAGAAAAAACCCACATCAAGTCAAGATAGTTACCTGTCATTACTTACCAAAGTTCTCTTCAGATTCTACAAGAAGGAAAGGATTCAATACATACTGCTGGACCATACTTAAGTGTACACATTTACTGTATAAATAATCCCAAGGCCAAAGTAGTTACTGTTAATTCAAGTAACCATCAACCCTACACAACATAAAACTGAAATGCCCACCTTCTCTAACGATGGCGATACTCTCGTTCTCTGTCACGTTCTCGATCACGATCTCTGTCACGATCACGATGTCTCTCTCGTTCACGGCTTCTTTCCCGGTAATAGTCATCATGGCGATCTCTGCTCCGGGACTTGTGACGCCTGCTTTTTTCTCTTGACCTGCTGTGGTCCCTCTCTCTTGACCGTTCACGTCTTCTAAAAGAAATTACTTCATTAATTTTTACTCAAAATACACACACAACACCAGAAAATTAAGATGTATTAAGCTCTGCCTGTTTAATAAAATGAAAATGCTCAAACAAGAATGTTGAGAACAAAACAAAACGACATGTTTGTTTTGATACAGAGATGCATGTGCGTATACTGCACAGAGGGGGTGAATCTGTTTATTTCAAGCAGCCACCAAATACTTAATAATGCAGACTTGGTATTCAGAGAATATTGAATATGTACCCTGCTCCCACTCTTCCAAATTAACCCATTTCTTCTTCACTTTTCAGGATTCCAGCAGCAGACCCAGCACAATATTATCTATTTCCTGGTCTTACCATTTGAAAAGATACGCTAGTACTGGGGACTGAAAGGAGAAAGGAAGAGGTAGAGAAAACTGAGGAGACGATGACAAGACAGCTGCTCATGGGAATGCATCCAACCTAAAATGGCTGCTGCAACTGTGGCAGCCATTTTAGGTATTGAAAGTTTGTGGGGACAGTGGTATTGAATTTGACTATGAATATCAGTACTGTATCTGGACTGACTACAAACTGAATATCTGTCCAAACTCCATATGGAGTTAATTCTAGAAGAAATATGAATATCTCCGGTTAGTATTGAGTGAAGCCTGATGGACTTCAATCATAGAATCACAGACTTTAAAGGTCAGAAGGGACCATTACAATTGTCCAGTCCGACCCCCTGCACAACGCAGGCCCCAGAATCTCACCCACCCACTCCTGTAACAAACCCCTAACCTATATCTGAGCTACTGAAGTCCTCAAATCATGGTTTAAAGACCATGGTGCAGAGAATCCTCCAACAAGTGACCTATGCCCCACGCTGCAGAGAAAGGCGAAAAACCCCAGGGCCTCTGCCAGTCTGCCCCGGAGGAAAAATTCCTTCCTGACCCCAAATATAGCGATCAGTTAAACCCTGAGCATATGGGCAAGACTAACCAGCCAGACACCCAGGAAAGAATTCTCTGTAGTAACTCAGATCCCACCCCATCTAACATCCCATCACAGGCCATTGGGCCTATTTACCATGAATAGTTAAAGGTCAATTAATTGCCAAAATTATGTTATCCCATCATACCATCTCCTCCATAAACTTATCGAGTTTAATCTTGAAGCCAGATATGTCTTTTGCCCCCACTGCTTCCCTTAGAAGGCTGTTCCAGAACTTTACTCCTCTGATGGTTAGAAACCTTCGTCTAATTTCAAGTCTAAACTTCTTGACGGCCAGTTTATATCCATTTGTTCTTGTGTCCACATTGGTACTGAGCTTAAATAACTCTTCTCCCTCTCTGGTATTTATCCCTCTGATATATTTATAGAGAGCAATCGTATCTCCTCTCAGCCTTCTCTTGGTTAGGCTAAACAAGCCAAGCTCTTTGAGTCTCCTTTCATAAGACAGGTTTTTCCATGCCTCGGATCATCCTAGTAGTCCTTCTCTGTACCTGTTTCAGTTTGAATTCATCTTTCTTAAACATGGGAGACCAGAACTGCACACAGTATTCCAGGTGAGATCTCACCAGTGCCTTGTATAACGGTACTAACACCTCCTTATCTCTACTGGAAATAGCTCTTCTGATGCATCCCAAGACCGCATTAGCTTTTTTCACGGCAGTATCACATTGGCGGCTCATAGTCATCCTGGGATCAACTAATACTCCGAGGTCCATCTCCTCCTCTGTTACTTCCAAGTGATGCGTCCCCAGTTTAACACAAAAATTCTTGTTATTAATCCCTAAATCCATGACCTTGCACTTTTCACTATTAAATTCCATCCTATTCCTATTACTCCAGTTTACAAGGTCATCCAGATCTTCCTGTATGATATCCCAGTCCTTCTCTGTACTAGCAATACCTCCCAGCTTTGTGTCATCCACAAACTTTATTAGCACATTCCCTCTTTTTGTGCCAAGGTCAGTAATAAAAAGATTAAATAAGATTGGTCCCAAAACCGATCCCTAAGGAACTCCACTAGTAACCTCCTTCCAACCTGACAGTTCACCTTTCAGTGTGACCCAGTGTAGTCTCTCCTTTAACCAGTTCCTTATCCACCTTTCAATTTTCATACTGATCCCCATCTTTTCCAATTTCCGTAATAATTCTCCATGTGGAACCGTATCGAATGCCTTACTGAAATCGAGGTAAATTAGATCCACTGCGTTTCCTTTGTCTAAAAAATCTGTTACTTTCTCAAAGAAGGAGATCAGGTTGGTTTGGCACGATCTACCTTTTGTAAAACCATGTTGTATTTTGTCCCATTTACCATTGATCTCAATGTCCTTAACTTTCTCCTTCATATTTTTTTTCCAAGACCTTGCATACTACATATGTCAAACTAACAGGCCTGTAGTTACCCGGATCACTTTTTTCCCCCCCGCTTTCTTAAAAATAGGAACTATGTTAGCAATTCTCCAATCGTATGGTACAACCCCTGAGTTTACAGATTCATTAAAAATTTTTGCTAATGGGCTTGCAATTTTATGTGCCAGTTCCTTCAATATTCTTGGATGAAGATTATCTGCCCTCTCCCCCGCCCCGAGTTAGTCCCATTAAGCTGTTCAAGCTTGGCTTCTACCTCGGATGTGGTAATATCTACCTCCATAGCCTCCTTCCCATTTGTTGTCCTACATTATCCCTAAGCTCCTAACTAAAGATGGAGGAAAAGTATTTATTTAGATATTGGGCCATGCCTAGATTATCCTTAACCTCCACTCCATTCTCAGGGTTTAGCGGTCCCACTTCTTTCTTTGTTTTCTTCTTATTTATATGGCTATAGAACCTTTTACTATTGGTTTTAGTTCCCTTTGCAAGATCCAACTCTACATGGATTTTGGCCTCTCTCACTTCTGACCTCAATAAGGCAGCTTTCCTTCCTGATCCCTCCCATCTTCTGCTCCTTGTAGGCTTTCTGCTTTTTCTTAATCATCTCTCTGAGATGCTTGCTCATCCAACTTGGTCTACAACTCCTGCCTATGAATTTTTTCCCCTTTCTTGGGATGCAGGTTTCTGATAGTTTCTGCAACTTTGACTTGAAGTAATTCCAGGCCTCCTCCGCCTTTAGTTAGGGAAGTGGATTGGACTGAAGAACTTGTGGATCTAATTTTCTTAATTTTTTAAAAAAGTTAGCTCTTTTGAAATCAAAAACCCTCGTCACAGATCTATTTTCGTTTATCCTTCTATTTAGTTTGAACTGAATTAGCTCATGATCGCTCCAACCAAGGTTCTCCCCTACAACCATTTCTTCTAGGAGGTCCTCACTACTCACCAAAACCAAATCTAAAATGGCATCCCGCCTTGTTGGTTCAGCAGCTACTTGGTGAAGGAATCCAACAGCTATCGCACCCAGGAAAATCTGAGCCCTATTATTATTACTAGCTCTTGTCCTCCAGTCTATATCTGGGAAGCTAAAGTCTCCCATGATCACACAATTCCCATTAGCATTTACTTCATTAAAAAGGGCTCTATCCAAATTAGATCCCGGAGGTCTATAGCACATCCCAAGCACTATCCCAGGGGAGACTCTAATAGTTTTCTTCCCAAATGTAATTTTTGCCCAGACGGACTCTGTCTTATCCATTCCATCGCTTCTTATTTCTTTACATTCAACCTCATCATTGATATACAATGCTACTCCACCACCTTTGCCTTTATTTCGGTCTTTCCTAAACAGCACATACCCCTCAATACCTGTAGTCCAGTCATGACTGCTATTCCACCATGTTTCTGTTATCCCTATAATATCTGGTTTCAATTCCTGCACCATTAGCTCTAGTTCCTCCATTTTGTTACCTAGGCTCCTCGCATTGGTGTACAAACATCTTAATTTTTGCTGTTTGGCCTCGCTCACATTCTTTACCCGATTAGGCACAGACATTCTTCTGCCAGTATCACCTATTAGACTGGTATGTATACTACCCTTCCTCCTTATGTCCATTCTCCTACCACGGCTGTATCCTCTCTTACTTCGTTTTCTTCCCTCTCAATGTTAAAATCCAGCGTGGAGATTACCTGGACATCTCCCACCCATCTCCCCCAAACTCCTAGTTTAAAGCTCTCTTGATAAGTTGTGCCATCCTCCATCCTAGAAGTCTATTTCCCTCCTTACTCAGGTGAAGTCCATCCCGAGAGAACAGTCCTCTATCCATAAATGCCTCCTAGTGGCCATATATCCCAAAGCCCTCCTTATAGCACCACTTCCTGAGCCATCTGTTGAGCATCATAATCTTGTCACATCTTTGTTGCCCTTCTCTAGGAACAGGCAGAATCCCACTGAAGAGCACCTGAGCCTCGATTTCCTTAAGTTTCTTTCCCAGCCTGGCATAGTCTCCCTTGATACGATCCAGAGAGAATCTAGCCGTATCATTTGTTCCCACAAGAAGGACAATCAGTGGATTCTTTCCCGCTCCCGTTAGGATCCTCTTCAGCCTCAGGTCCACATCCCGTATCTTAGCACCCAGCAGACAGCACACTCTTCTGTTCTCTGGATCAGCTCTTGTTACAAGCCTGTCTAGTCTTCTCAGTAACGAGTCCCCAATCACGTAGACCTGCCTTTTCCTGGCGATGGTGAGATTCTCCAATCTATCCCCTGTTCCCTCTGGCTGCAAGTCCTCTCGATTCCTATCGTCCCTTGCAATCTTCTGCAACCCACCCCGTATCCTGGGGTTCATATTTGATGTTATCTCCATTGACTATTGCCCTCTTCCTATAGGACTAGTTGCTCTTCTCTTCTTCCTTGCCCTCTCACATTCAGTGACCACCTGCTGTGCCCCTTCTTCATTTTCCAACTCCACAAACCTGTTCCTGAGCTCGGTTTCTCCTTCACTAGCCCATCTTTTCCTCTGCCTGGTTCTCTTAGTCACATGGTTCCACTGTCCACTTTCCTCACCCAGCAGTCTCCACTCACAGTTCTTTGGTCCTGCTTCCATCTGCAAGTCTGAGCTTTTCCCTTCAGCCGCCTCATGTCTTTGCTCCATCATCCGCTCAAACCCCCTTCTAAACTCAACCAGAGTTTCCTCCTGCATCTCCAATCCTCTGATCTTTTCTTCCCATCAGCTCTATCAGGCGGCACTTCATGCAGACGAAATTCTTTTCAGGTACCCCCTCCAGGATCACGTACATGCCGCAGCTTCTACATCAAGTCATCTTCATTGTGTCCTCCACTGCTTGGGTCATTACCACTGCTGCCTCTGTATCTGTCATAGCCGTCTCACCTAAGTCCTGTTAGTCTGGGGGAAACAAGCCAAACCAAACCACCACCACGCACAGCAAAACAAACCCTCAACGAGCACCAAAACACTGCCAGACCACCACACACTTCCTTCACTAGCCTGTCTGTTCCTTTGCCTGGCTCTCTTAGTCTTCCCCACAAACTCCCCTTACAAACTCCCACTCAAAGGCCTCTGTTTACAGTTCTGTTTGCTAGCTCCTGTGCCACTGCAGTTGACTGCCTCTCTCCCTCATGTCTTCTCTTAGTAGCCTCAACACAATTATAATAACAGAAGAACATTATCCAATTTTCTTGGCATTTAAAATTCATAATTATCTAGACAAGAATACAGATAACTATCATAAAAATGAAAACTGATTTCGTATAATTTATAAGAGTAATTTTAATAACTACATTCATAGTCATGATATATCAATCTGCTCATAAGTTTGTAATTAATTTTGTTTTGATGTTTACATGCTATTATTGCAGCATGTAAAGAAATATAATTCTAATTAAAATTAGATTTAAAATGAGGCTGCAGAGGTCAGTTTGGGGAGGAAAGATGGCCTTGTGTTTAGGACAATTGACTGGGTTTCAGGAGATCTAGGACCAATTTCTAGCTCTCCCACAGACTTCCTGTGTGACTTTACGCAAGTCACTTAATTACTCTGTGCCTCAGTTCCCCATCTGTAAAATGAGGATAAAATACCTTTCTCCTATCCTTTATAGGTCTTGTTTATTTAGAGTGCAGCTAGTGAATGAAACAGGAAAGCTTTACCTTGATCCAGAACCATAAGACTTGGACTCAATTCCATGAAGGCAATCCTGCAGAGAGCTAATAAGTACTTTACAACGATCATCAGCAGATACTTTGGATTGTTTAATTAAGGAAATAGCAGTTACTAAGGTCTCTATAGCACTTCCATAGTCCCCTGAAAAGAAGAAAGTAAATTTGATGTTAGTGGATTAAAGAGATTAAAATGTAATAAAAATCTCTCTGTAAAACTATTATCCTTTGACAGCTGGTCTTCTCTGCAACAGCTATTGAAGCCACTTCTGTGGACCAGCTATTAAAAACATGGTATATATTTGTACCCAGCAAGTGTCCATATAAATCTAATTTGAGCACAGTTCAAGTCAGTCACAAGAAATATCTACAATCAGGACGGCACTCTGATGTTTTTAAAAAAGAAAGAAAGAAAGAAATAGTGGATTCACATCTCCAAGATTTCCCTGGGGAAATTATATAAAATTGCTTTTAGTGGGATGGAACAGGAGGGACACTAAAGATTTACTGACCAGCACTGGCATCTGACACAGCTCTTGAAATGGCACTGCTTGAGATGGCCCTATTTCTATTCATGATTTCTTCAAACTCTGCTTCACTTAAAGGTGTTCTTGCAGCATCCATTTCTCTGCAATTAATAAAACTAAAGTTTAAAAAAGTAACCCAAAGCTTGTGAAGATAGCATTGCAGTTATCAACAACTCAAGTCTGCAACTTTAAGCAAAGTGACAAACAGGACAGAAAGCAGGTTTTTGGTTTTTTTGTTTGTTTTTGTTTTAAAAAAAGTTTTGTGGTACAAAACTTGCAGGCAAAAAAAGTACAATACCATTAAAACATCTGCTGTGTAAACGTGCTTAAATTATCTTTGATCATCCTTTTATACTGAAGATTTAGAAGCAGTTATATTGTGCTTTCCATCTTCAAAATGCTTTACAAAATTTTAACTAATCTTCACAACATCCCTATAACACCAGCAGGTATTATCCCTATTGTATAGATGGGGAAACTGAGGCAGGGGACTCCGGTGATTTGCCCACAGTCAGAGATGGAATTTATATCAAAAATGGGATTAGAACTTATAAATTCCTGGCTCCCAGTCCCCTGCTCTAACTATCACATCAGGACTTTAAGTTATGCAGCAGATGAAGTAAATATGGTCTAGCACTATTAATGCTCCACCTCCTGAATAACATTTCAAAGATTTTATTTCTGCTTTAATTTCCAATATTTTTCTGGTCAAGTTCAAGGGTGCTCCAATTTACTGTTTTAACAAGAAATTTTAAGGAGAAAGTGTCAAGCTTACACTTAGGGTAGTAAAAGGGAATTCTAGTATTCTCGCTGAATGCTGTAAATAATATTTTATTGATCACATGTATTTGGTTTCCATAGAAATGGAAATTAACCTATACAAAATGGGGATAAAAAATTTCCCATCCAATTCTGCAGTGTTCTATCAGCCAGTCTCTGTTATACAGAGTATCTGTAGGATGATGTTAATGAGACTGTTAAACTGGCTCACTGCTGGATAATATTACTAAAATAGTGTTAGTTATTCTGGTAGAAAGAAAATGCAGAATGATAAGCAATGCTATCCTCTTAAGAGCAAGAAGTGGAACAAGATCCTATAGCCAGTTTAGCATAAGAGGAAATGTCTAAAAATTCATACCTCCCTGCGTTTTGAGTATTATTTTTCGTATGCCTCCAATACAATGGAATATGTAATTGTTCTCTTATGGACATGTTATTTCCAGTGAAACGCCTATGATATATAATTAATGACAATTTAAATAGTTATGGATTGTAATTTTGAAATTATTATAATGAAAATATTGGACAGCAAGTGCAGTGGTTCTGTCCTGTTCTCCCACCCTTTTCCTCCCCCATCCTTCTACAAACTGTGGACAACCTCAATCTTGGATACCAGAAAAGACCTGGTGTTTATTATGATTATATATAAAGGTAATTATATCAAATGCTCTAAATTTCCATACAATTCTATATGAACATTACATTTATAAATAATTGATTTTTACTTTTGAATTCCATAATGGGAAGAACCAGAACCAATGTCCAAACAGAAACAGAAAAAAAAAATATTAAAAGGACAGAATACGCATGTCTTCCTCACACTGGAAGCATGACCAATATAACTCATAAGATCTACATGTAAATACAATAAAACTTCATTTTGTACGGTGCCTTTCTTACATACTGTCCCCAAATGCTTTACAGAGTTTAACACAAGTACAATGAATAAACAAACAACAGTGGAGGTATAAAGAAACTAAGGGGTATTGGCAAAGGAGAAGAGATATTTCAGATAAGATTTGAGAATCATGAAGGCTATTCCAGATAGCAGGAGTTGAAAAGAAGGATTTGCACCACCTATAGCAAGATTGGTACTAGATAAACAGATGGAGGTGGGAGAGAAAAAGGTAAAGAGGCAGAGAAAATCCATGGAGGATTTTTGTGACAAGGATACTGATCCTGACAAGAATGGGGGCCAGTGGCACTGCATGAAGATGAGGGCGATACAGTTATGGTTCTTTGTACTACACTGTTCTTACAAATACTGCACTATATAAATGTTAAGAAAAAGGACAGCAGCATTTTGCACAGCATGGAGTCTGCAGAGCTGGGTGGGACTTGGAAAGGCCATGAGAAGACAGTTGCCAAATAGTCAGAGTAAAAGAAGATGAAGGTGAAGATTTCTAGAGGCAGAGCTGCGGCAAAAGCATAAATAAACCACTGCAGAGGTAATGCCAGATAGAAATAGAAAATGTTGGAGGTCAATAATGACACCAAAATTACAAAAAGTGAAGGTAGACAGAGGTCTGAGTTAAAGAGGGGAAAAAGACGACGAGATGGACACTGCATCTGAGGATGCTTCCACACCTAGAAAAACACTGACAGATGTTTTAGTGAAGAAAGTGGAAAAGAAGCTACTTAAAAGCCAAAAAGAATCTGATGTCTCCTACATGGAATAAATGTGCTACGAAGTACACTACACTAAAAGCACTCACCTGCCAGGTGGACCATAGTCACCCCTGTCATAAGGTGGAGGTCGGCCATATGGATCTGTTGGTGGTGGACCACGACTGTCTGAAGTAGGTATGCCACTATTGGCTGGTGGGGGGAAGAAAGCTGGATTCACGTGTGGAGCAGGTGGGGGAGCACCTGGAGGTGGCCCAGGAAGATGTGGAGGAGGAGCAAGTGTCAGGGGAGGCCCAAGTGGACCAGGTGGACGAGGGGGAAAAGGACCGGGAGGCGGAGGTGGACCCTGCTGTGGTGGTGGTGGACCTGGAGGGGGGCCATAGCCTGGAACTGGAGGTGGAGGGCCAGGAGGAAGTGGACCCAGTGGAGGCTGACCAAAGGGTTGTCCAGGAAACAGAACTGGTGGTGGTGGACGGTCACCACGATTAGGAGGCCCAGCTAATGGAGGAGGAAGAACTTGACCAGGAGGTGGAGGACCTGGTGGTCCGGGGGGACCTGGAGGACCTAGAGGTGGACGTGGTGGAGTTTGTCCAGCTGAAAGAAAAATGGGAAAATAAAGTTATTTCCATAATTATATCATTTTAACTAAATTTTTGCAAGTCTCACTGAACAATTTTGATGTGCATGAGACATTATGCATACCCAACTTTGGAAAAAGCAAATCATCATTTGATAAAGTTCAAACAAGTACTTGACTTCGAGATGTGTTGCTCATGTCCACTCCATGTTAGGTGTGCATGTGCCGCATACACCATTGCTGGAGATTTTTCCCTCAGTGGTATCCGGTGGGCTCATTCAAACGCCCTCAAAAGTCACGAGCTTGTGTGTCGGTATCAGGGGTGCCACCAAGCACATCCCTCTGAGTTCCGTCTTGCAGGTTAACTCCAACAGAGGGATAAGGGGGTGGATCATGGAATGGATATGAGCAACACATCCTGAACAACAGTTACGAAAGGTTAGTAACCATTTTTTTCTTTTAGTGCTCGCTCATGTCCATTTCATGTTAGATGACTCACAAACAGTACCCAAGGAGGTGGGCTCGGAGTTCACGGACATACTGACTGCAACACTGCTGTTCCAAAACTATCATCACCTCAGGCCCGTTGGGTGATGGTGTAGTGGGATACAAAGGTATGCATCGACAAGCAGGTTGCATCTCTGCAGATGTCCTGGATTGGGACCTGCACGAGAAATGCTACTTACAAAGCCTTGGCTCTTGTGGAGTGAGCGGTTAAGGTGGCCAGAGCAAGCCCAAATACAGGTGGTTATACAGGATGAGATCCTCTGAGCTGACACAGGAAGCTCTCTCATCCTTTCCGCTATTGCAATAGAGTTGTGTGGACTTGTAAAAGGGTTTAGTCCCCTCATCATAAAAAGTGAGGACACATCTAATATCCAACAAGTGAAGCTGCCATTCCTCAGAGTTCTTGTGAAGTTTCGGGAAGATGACCGGTAGGAAAATGGCTTGGTTGTTATGGAATTGTGACACTACCTTTGGTAGGAAGGTTGGATGGGAGCGCAGTTGGACCTTGTCCTTAAAGAACACCGCATAAGGCAGTTCCAATGTAAAAGGCCTTGATTTCAGAGATCCCTCTCGCCAAGGTGATTGCCATCAGGAAGGCGACCTTCCAAGAGAGAAGTAGCAGGGGGCATGATGCTAAAAGAGCAAAAGGGGGGAAGGGGGGGAGAGAAAAACCGAGTCTTGACAGAACCAGGTTTAAGTCCCAGGGGGATGGAGGGGGGTGGTTCAGGGCTGAGGCTAGAGCCTCTCCAGCCCCTGGATAAACAGTACTGTCATTTTGTGAGAGAACGATGACCTGCTGTTCACTGGAGGGTGGAAGGCTGAGATGGCTGCTAAGTTCACCCTGATAGACGCGAGGGCCAGGTCCTGCTCCATTATGTGGAACAAACAGTCCAAGACAGATTGGAGGGAAGATCGAGATGGAGAGAGCACACCCTGAGAAGCCCAAATGGAGACGCGCATCCATTTGGCCAGGTTGGTAGCCCTGGTGAAAGGCTTTCTACTATCCAGCAAGATCTGCCGGACCTGTTCCAAGCAAGCCTGTTCTTCTGGGTTCAGCCATGCAGCATTCATGCAGTTCGGTGCAGGCAGGTGAGGTATGGATGAAGCAACCACCCGTGGTTTTCTGAAATTAGGTCCAGATGGAGTGGGAGTGGAGTTGCTACCGACAGATCCAGGAGCATGCCAAACCAGTGCTGATGTGACCACACCGGACTATCAGAATAACACTCACCTTGTCCCGTTTGATTTTTAGGAGGACCTTGTGAACCATGGGGATCGGAGGAAAGGCATAAAGTAGATCTGGCCACAGGATATGGAAAAAGCAAATGTACTCAGTGCTTTTTTGCCTTTGTCTTCAAGAACAAGGTCAGCTCCCAGACTACTGCACTGGGCAGCACAGCATGGGGAGGAGGTGACCAGGCCTCTGTGGAGAAAGAAGTGGTTCGGGATTATTTAGAAAAGCTGGATGTGCACAAGTCCATGGGGCCGGACGCGCTGCATCCGAGAGTGCTAAAGGAGTTGGTGGATGTGATTGCAGAGCCATTGGTCATTCTCTTTGAAAACTCATGGCAATCCAGGGAAGTCCCGGACGACTGGAAAAAGACTAATGTAGTGCCCATCTTTAAAAAAGGGAAGGAGGAGGATCCTGGGAACTACAGGCCAGTCAGCCTCACCTCAGTCCCTGGAAAAATCAAGGAGCAGGTCCTCAAGGAATCAATTCTGAAGCACTTAGAGGAGAGGAAAGTGATCAGGAACAGTCAGCATGGATTCACCAAGGCAAGTCACGCCTGACTAATCTAATTGCCTTCTATGACGAGATAACTGGTTCTGTGGATGAAGGGAAAGCAGTGGACGTGTTGTTCCTTGACTTTAGCAAAGCTTTTGACACAGTCTCCCACAGTATTCTTGCCAGCAAGTTAAAGAAGTATGAGCTGGATGAATGGACTATAAGGTGAGTAGAAAATTGGCTAGATTGTCGGGCTCAACGGGTAGTGATCAATGGCTCTATGTCTAGTTGGCAGCCAGTATCAAGCGGAGTGCCCCAAGGGTCGGTCCTGGGGCCGGTTTTGTTCAATATCTTCATTAATGATCTGGAGGATGGTGTAGATTGCACCCTCAGCAAGTTTGCAGACGACACTAAACTGGGAGGAGGGGTAGATACGATGGAGGGTAGGGATAGGATACAGAGGGACCTAGACAAATTGGAGGACTGGGCCAAAAGAAATCTGATGAGGTTCAACAAGGACAAGTGCAGAGTCCTGCACTTAGGAAGGAAGAATCCCAGGCACCGCTACAGACTAGGGACTGAATGGCTAGGCAGCAGTTCTGCAGAAAAGGACCTAGGGGTTACAGTGGACGAGAAGCTGGATATGAGTCAACAGTGTGCCCTTGTAGGCAAGAAGGCCAATGGCATTTTGGGATGTATAAGTAGGGGCATAGCCAGCAGATCGAGGGACATGATCATTCCCCTCTATTCGACATTGGTGAGGTCTCATCTGGAGTACTGTGTCCAGTTTTGGGCCCCACACTACAAGAAGGATGTGGAGAAATTGGAGAGAGTCCAGCAGAGGGCAACAAAAATTATTAGGGGACTGGAACACATGACTTACGAGGAGAGGCTGAGGGAACTGGGATTGTTTAGTCTACAGAAGAGAAGAATGAAGGGAGATTGGATAGCTGCTTTCAACTACCTGAAAGGTGGTTCCAAAGAGGATGGATCTAGACTATTCTCAGTGGTAGCGGATGACAGAACAAGTAGTAATGGTCTCAAGTTGCAGTGGGGGAGATTTAGGTTGGATATTAGGAAAAACTTTTTCACTAGGAGGGTGGTGAAACACTGGAATGCGTTACCTAGGGAGGTGGTGGAATCTCCTTCCTTAAAAGTTTTTAAGGTCAGGCTTGACAAAGCCCTGGCTGGGATGATTTAATTGGGGATCGGTCCTGCTTTGAGCAGGGGGTTGGACTGGATGACCTCCTGAGGTCCCTTCCAACCCTGACATTCTATGATTCTATGAAAGTGTCGGAGAGGTATCCTGGGGCTGTGCCTGGGCAGGGAACAAAACTGATGGCACTTCCTGTTCTACCTGGTAGTGAACAGGTCCACCTAGGGAGCTCCCATCTTTGGAAGATTAACTTGATGATCTCTAGGTGAAGGGATCACTTGTGAGAGAAAAAGGATCTGCTGAAGGGATCCGCCAGTACATTCCAGGCTCCAGGGAGATGTGACACCTAGAGATGAATAGAGTGCTTTGTGCAGAAGTCCCACAAACAGATGGCCTCCTGACACAGGGCCGAAGATCAGGCCCCTCCCTGTTTACTGATACAGAACGTGGCTGCAGTACTATCTGTCAGGACTTGCAGCAGCTCATCTGAGATCTGTAGAAGGAATACTTGGCATGCTAAGCATACCGCCCTGATGTTTATATGCAGGGAGAGTTCTTCTTGGGACCAGAGGCCCTGAGTTCTCAGGTTGTTGTGGTGGGCTCTCTACCCTAGGTCTGACACATCCAAGACTAAAGCTACCGACTATTGAGGAGTAACAAAGGGAACCCCCATCATTACCCATTTCCACCAGTCCAGGGAGGCGAGGACCACGAGAGGGACTGTGAGCACTGAGTCCAAGTGGTGTCTGCTCGGGGAGCATACTGATGTTAGCCACATACGAAGGGATCTGAGGTGCAGCCTTGCGTGCTGGACCAAGTGTACATGCAGCCATGCGTCCCAATAGCTTGAGGCAAGCCTGAGCAGTCATGATTGGGTGGACCATGACACTGGGTATCAGGTCTGATATGGTCTGGAATCAGGTTTGGGCAGGAAACCCCTGGCTTGGGTTGAGTCGAGAACTGCCTCAATAAATTCTATTCTCGGAACCAGGACAAAAGTTGACTTCTGCTCATTTATCAGCAGGCCCGGTGGCTCGGACCAAACTGATGCTGTTCTGTAAGTGAGCCTGCAACCTTGATTAGCCAGTTGTTGAGGTTCGGGTAGACCTGGAGGCCTCGCCATCTGAAGAAGGCTGCTACTACTGCCATACACTTCTTGAAAACTTGGAGGGCAATTATTAGTGGTGTTGACCCACTATAAACCTAATAAATCTTCTGTGAACATGGAAGATAGAAATGTGAAAGTATATGTTCTTTAAGTCAAGGGCAATGTACCAACCATATGGATCCAGGGAGAGAATGATGGAGGCCAGGGAAACCATGCATAACCTCAGTTTCTTGAGATATCTGTTGAGGCGATGCAGGTCCAAGATGGGCCAGAAGTCCACTTTGGCCTTTGGCATTAGGCAATACCAGGAGTAAAACCCCTTCCCTCTCAAGTCTTGTGACACCTCCTTCCTTCACAACCCCCATTCGCAGGATGGACTGTACCTCCTAGATGAGGAGTTGCTCATGTACTCAGCACCCAGGAGTCCAATGTTATGTATGACCATGCTAGGCTGAAGAGGGACAGAGGTCCAAAAACAATAAAGGGGAAGCAGATCTGAAATGGTGACTGATACAGCGCCCTCGGGCACACCTTTAAAAGGCTTGGTTGGGCCCTCCGGAGTACCTCTGAAAACCCAAGTGAGAGGCTGAAGATGGACTGGAGTTTTTCACCTCTCCCTTTTCTTTGAAAGGTCTCTTGTCTTGGAGGCACTGAGAACTGACGTGGCTGCTGGGGCCTGAAGTGCTCCTTGGAAGCTGACAGAAAGCAAAGGCCTAAGGATCACAGGGTGGCCCTTGAGTCCTTCAGGCGATGAAGTCTCGTGTCAGACAACTCCCAGAAAAGAGAAGCTTTTGAATGGGAGGTCTTGAATAGACTGTTAGACCTCATGAGGAAGCCTGGAGGACTGGAGTCAAGAACCATGTCTGATAGTGACAAGCAGAGGCCATTGTCCTGGCTGCAGAGTCGGCAGCATCCAGAGCCACCTGGAGAGAGGTCCTGGCCATGTTCCTAACCTCCTCCATGAGAGCAGTGAACTCCTGCCTTGAATCTTGGGGCACGGATTCCTTAAATTTAGCCAAGGAGTCCCATAGATTATAAATGTATCTCCCCAGCAAAGCTTGCTGATTGGAGATATGTAGTTAAAGGTTACCCATCAAATAAATCTTTCTTCCCAAAAGGTTCAGTCTCTTAGCATCTTTTTGTTTGGGGGTTGCACTTGACTGGCTTTGTCTGTCCCTCTCATTTGCTGCAGACACCACCAGGGACCAGGAGTCTAGTGCAAATACAAGTATCTGAACCCCCCTCACTGGCACATAATACTTTGTCCTCTGAGGTGGGGGGCAGAGAAGGAGTTTGCAACAGGACCTTGACCAGTCCCATCACCAATTCATTGATGGGTAAGGCCACCTTTAAGGGAGCTGCTGCAGCCAGGATACCAATAAGGTTGTGTGATGTCTCTTTGAGCTGCTCAGTTTCAAGACCCAGGTTTGCAGCTACCCACTTCAGAAGGTCCTGATGGGTCCTGAAATCATCATGCGGAAGCAGGCTACGGGGTCCCATGACAACCTTGTCTGGGGAGGAGGAGGCGGCTTGCACCGGAGGATGGGCTCCTTCCTCTTCCTCAACTACATCTGGAGCCATTTCCTGAATGTCAGTACTGAAGTCGGGGTCCGGTGCCAAGTGGGAAGGAGCAGCAGCCCGTCTCTCAGAAACCACCGAAGAGCAATGGGAGGGAGGAGCTGGTACCAACGGAAACCCCCAGGGGTTCCAGTAAGGCCACTGCATAGGCCAGTGACCTGCTGGCCAGGTGCAAACAGGGGGACCAGCACCAAAGTCCGGTGGCACATAGGCTAGGTACCGGTGACTGGCTTTAGGTTGGACGTACGGCTCCTCTTTAGACTCAGAAGAGGAGTCTTCTCTCAGAGACCCTGGTGGAGCAGTACTCGCTTCTGCCTCCATGTGGTGCCAGAATTCTGGGGACCAGCAGTGGACCGAAAGTAATCGGGATGACGAGATTAGGGACAGTTTACCCCTAGAAGGTGCTGGGCAGCAGCCTGATGCTCCTTGTTCTCTCCTGCTTCTGGTCACCAGAGCTGATAGGTATCCCCCTAGAGTTCGAGGGACTGGGAGCGAAAGTAAGTCCCTAGCCACTTGGAACCCCTCCTGGGACAATGGAACAGTCAGATCACTGGTACTACGGTGGCTTCTGGGTGTCAGGTCCTGCACTGGACTCAACGCTCTAGGCAGAGTTGACAGTGCCACCACGGGCCCAGGAGTGGAAGAGTGGCCCAGCACAGATCTCACTGTGCTACCTTCTCCCTGCTTGTATTTGTTCTGCACTGGCGAGTGCCCTCTGTCGGAGAGTTGCTTTTAGTCCTTCTTCCTCAGAACTGGAGATGATGAATGCCCCTGGGAAGAGCTCGGGGGAGGGTTTTGCACCAACGCCGAAGTGCATAGCGCCAAAGTGGAGCAGCTCTGCTCCGAGGTTAGTCTGAAAGTGGCTTCCATGAGGATAGCCTAATGTCTCTGTCTTTTTAGCGCAGAGTAGTCCTGACAAATCTGGCAACTGTCTTTCACATGAGTCTCCCCCAAGCACTTCAAGCAGTTGGAGTACAGGTCACTCACAGGCATAGGTTAGCCACAGGAGGCACAAGGCTTGAAGCCTGGGGCATGCCCAGCCCCTGGGGCAAAGGAGGCCATCGATGACAGGAACTATCTATTTAGGCTATGTACACTAACACTAATTACAAAAACTATATATACACACACTGAATTATCATAACTAAGAAAGAAGTTAGAGTCCAAAAATCACAGGGAAGGCGGCCTTGCTGGAGCAAGAGGAGTCGTTCCAGCAACCGTCACAAGTGGTAAGAAGGGACAGAGGGTGCGTGGCAGCAGTGCCCCTTATACTGGCATATAAGCAGGCAGCTATAGAGGGCACTAGGGCCGGCCCTAAAGGATACCACTGAGGGTAAAATCTCTGGCAATGGTGCATGCAATGTGCACACACCTAACACGGAAAGCACATGAGCAAGCACTCGAAGAACACCACAGCTACACTGTGCTGCTAATACAATCGCTCTGCTGCTGCTTGAGTGTTGCTTTGCAATTATTGCTCTCACTCAAACTAGGCTAACCGGACATCTTGAACTCAACGTATCAGCGAAGACAAGCCTGCTCAGAGTGGTGAGCCAGTGTAACTATTGTTTTAAAATATACATTGTGATACTAAACAAAATTATCACTTTAATGATTTTTGTTATAATATTATCAAGTTTGTTTATACTCATGCTCCCACTTCTGATATCAAAGGGGCGTTTTCAGGCTCCAGAGAAGTTGGATTTCCTTATGCTGAACACTGACACAGAGCTCCCATAGAATCCTACATTCCGGTGACATAGTAAAGACATATTGTAAACAAGTCCAATTCCCTGGGTCTCCGTAATTCCCAAAACAAATTAGAAAGTGTGCTATATTAATATTTGGCTATATTAAAAACTGAAAGTGGTGAGCTCGGAAATTAAACATCGGTTTTAGTGTCTTTACCTGGGAAAGGAGGTGGTGGTCCTCCTGGTCCTGCAGGTCCAGGAAATCTGTCCCCACCTGGTATGCCACCTGGAAAACGGCCTCGTCCTCTGTTATTTGGTGGAAACGCTGCACGTGAGCCACCTCCTGGAGGACCGGCTTTACCTTCTCCAGACATCTGGCCTGATTGTGTAGCTGCAATGGGGAAGCAAAAGTATATCATCATTCCATAACATTAAGATTTGGGTTCCCCCCCCCCCCCCAATTCGTGACAGAGCGAGTTCATTTTTGTTTTGTTTTTTTGAGGTGAGGGGGTAGCATTGCTGTGTGCTCTTCAATAGTTACTGCAGCAATGCTGAGTACTAACCCTTCGTATTTATGTAGAACTTGTCATGCACCGTTCTCAAAGTGCTTTATAAAGCATCCTTCTCCCTATTTTAAGGGCTAGGGAAAGAGTCATGGAGAAGTTAAGTGACTAGTCCAAATTCTTTCAGCAAATCAGTAGAAGGAGTTGGCAACTGTATTTCAATCTCTTAACCATCTGTCCCATGCTCAGGCCACTAAACCAAAGATTCCTAAATGTGGTCTGCAGACAACTAGAGGTCCACAGACAAAGAAGTGGATGATCACATGGTGCTATTCTTATGTCTAGCTGCTTCTACAACAGATATCTACACTCTCCATTAAACAGATAAAAAGGGAAGGGGGGAGGGTGAGGGTGAGAGAGAGAGCGAGCGCCTGGAAGCCTGGAAACATGGAGGCGCCTGCCGAACTAACTCTTTTAGGGACTCGCTGCTACATAATAAAGGAGAAGAGAAAACAGAAGCCATTCTCTGGGCCAGAGCCACAAGTGAATTTGAGCTGTCAGCCACCAGTGAGAGGCATGTCCAGACCAGAAGACCAGGGAGTGAATCATACCTGTTTTTATTCTGCCTCTATGCTTGGTTCCTTTTTCCCTTTCTTCCTGCATGTGGAGAAGGGAACCAAGCATAGAATCTGAATAAAAAGTACAATACAAAAAAGTTCATTCATATTTTTACTCACATCAGAAGTTCATTGATAATTTTTTATAATTTCATTACATGTAAAAATGTGTTTGCCATTGTGCAGTTTTTATTTCTTGATAATTTCCATCCTTTCAAAAGGAGTGAAGTGGATATAATGGGTCAAATCCTGGCCCCTGCTCTGGTTGCATTACATTGGTCCACCAGAACAAAGCCCCAGCAAAGCTCACTTATTCAAGAATTCCCCTGGTGTGATCAGACTGGCATAGCCAGCCGCACATCAAACCTTCTTTCCCTTCCATTTTCCATCATAGGGAGTTCAGCTGAGGAAAGGGGTTTGGCTAGAACAAAGAAGTATTTCATGCTATGGAAGAGACCCTTGGGTTCACTGCATTCAGAAGCCAGTTATAGTAGCCCTCAGACAGCTCAAAGCTATGCCATGGCCCAACTGCTGTGCGAAGGACAGAGCAGTGACATCCATCTCATTCCAGGTCCTGCAACAAGCAGAGCTCAGTCAGATATCAGAATCTAGTCCATTTTGTCTTCAAATGTCCAAGTTGTTAATGTATTCATTTTGTTCAATATGGTTGTATGAATGTTTTCACGCACATAGTATTTTTCGAAGAACTATAGGGAAAAGATCCATAAAGGTATTAGCCCCAGACATCTTTTGACAAGTTTCTCTAACCGTAAACATTTCATAACTATTTGGAGCCATACACATTATCATGGGCTGAGTGCCCACTGCAATACCTTTCCTGAAATGGACCTTTGTTTTTTAAAGTTACGATGCAACTAAGAAGAGAAAACTTACTTTTCCTTGACTGCATTTCAAACTGACTCAGGAACTGCTTATTGCATGGAGTTACAACAGGATTTTGCCCATGCAGTTCTCTTTTAGGCAAGAGATCCATCAACTTTTTGGAGGATGCTTCAGATCCCACACCTACAAGGGCAAACCTAAAAAGAAGGGGGGGAAGCTGCATCAACTTCTTGCACCAGAAAAATCTGATGGCCTTCCAGAGAAAGGATAAATACAGGATAAGCAAAAGAACATTTGACAAAAAACCTCCCCACAAACTTGGTTAATTCAGTCTTAAAGATACTTAAAAAATCATAACGCAAACTCTAAAGATATGAGAAAAGAATGATAAAATGTAAATATGAACATGAGAATTACAATTTTCTCACCATTCAATTTGAAATGCCCGTTTAGCTGGCATGTCCACAAAATTACAACCCTTTACTTCAATTTCCAATTTTTGAACACATTTCTAGTAACTAAAAAGCCTCATTGAGGAAAGAATCACTGCAAAGATAAACTTAAATGGATTAAGGAAAGTTGTCTCTCATATAGAGACTTTCAAAGCAGCTCAAAGGTAAAGAATGAATATTTCCTCCTCTACAAATTAGGATTTCTTAAGGAAACTTATTTTAGGCTTTAGATAACTAAACTAGACTATAACAAGCTAATTCAAATTTAGTCAAGCTTAAAAGGATTTTTTTTTTAAAAAAAAAAATCCATATTTTACCGAAGGATGTGATCTTCCACCATTGAGCTGTATTTGATAAAACTGGCATAAGGCAACTGATTCTTCTTTTCTATTATAAATGAATCAAAACTGCATTCTGAATGTTGGTTGGTTGGGTTTTTTTTGTGAGAAATAAACTAACCAATATACACACACACACACACACCCCTCCCGCATGGGGTGGGGTGGCGGGGGGTTAATCTGGCACTCATGAAGACCTTAAATCAAATATAGTTTAAATCACAATTGAAATAGTCCGTTTGTCCATATCACAAAATTCACACAATTGACAATTTATAGTAAACAAAAAACCATTTACTGGATTCTGAGAGGTGTTATTAGTAGGGACTGAGAGGCACTGGCAGAGCTATGCAAAATAAAAATGGAGAAATAAAAGGCTAACAAATCAAGTTTTGAAAAAGGGATTTGACAAAAGGCAGAATAAGAAGGCATTCACACTGATGAGAGGTTAAAAAAATTAAAGAGTAAACCGTCTGAAATTTAGGAAAATGAATGTATAAGGAATGTCAATATCGCAATCCTATTCAGGGAGTAGTGAAACCTATAGTATTGTCTTTATAGCTTATTTCTGCGATTGAATTAGTAGTCAATGTGAAACAATAGGGTACAAAACCCTTGCTAGAAGTTAGCTGTCCAACAAAAGTAAACATCTCATTGCTAGCTGTGGAAAACATGGACCACTCACCCTCACTGTAGCAGATCAATGACCAACAGCAGAAAACGTGGATTACAAATTCTTACCCCTTTGACTGGCCATTAGCACGGTTTTCAAAAAATTTTATCTCCAAAATATCATTTACTCCCAGTGAATGCACTGCTTCAGTTAAGTCTTCATCTGTTGTCCACTGCAAAATATTTTTATATTCAAATGTCAAAACACATTAAGATGCCAATTTTCACTATGAATACAGCAGTCTAATCCTGTATGTTTGTACTATTGCTTTTTACTTTATTGTGAAAATGATCCAGTACATCTCACTGGATGTTTTCTGTGGTGGTTTGTAGCAAGTATTTTAAGTGACACTTTACAGTTACTTCTCAAAAAGATCATTGCTAAAATATATGAACAGACAAATGATGTGTAATACAACACATATGGCACTAACAGCACCTGACATGATGTATTACTACCCTTACTACATAATGCACGATCTTAAAGAAAGCTATGTTTGAAGAAGTTTTGTTTTTATGAAAAACAAAAGCATACTTTCAAGGCTGCAAGGCTTAATCTGACCAATTTCAGTAGTCACTTTTGTTTGTTTGATACCTCAGGGATTGCAATTTTTTCCTATTTAAAACAGATTACTACTCAGTTTCTATTAGCCCAAAATCCTACAGCTCTGAACAAGGTCAAATTTCGAGACCATTTCAATAGTGTGCTTTACTTTCAGATGTGTTAGCACGCTTGTACCCCTTATCCATGGCGCTCTACACTAGTGCCAAAACTGGCCCAAGTGAAATTTAATTTACTAAAATCCCAAACCATGAACTGCTGGTTTTTTTAAGCTTTAGACAGCAAGATTCTTAGTAGTATTGTTTTACTTACTGATGGCAGAGGAAAAAAACAGAAAGAGTAAAAAAAAGCAGAGTTTATCAGCCACTTCAGTGGCCCATGGATACGTGACATCCATCAACATCTGACTGTGCTATAAGCAAACGTCTAAGTCGAACATTATCCATTTCTGAAGTTAAACACTTTCACCCTGATCATAAGTATGTACTGGTACTAAAGGAGCTGGCGTAAGAAGAAAACCTTTAACTCCAGAACCCCCCTAAATTTCAGGAGAGAGGGGAAACTGGGTGTGCAAGTTTTAAAATTCCCTATATACCATTCCCCCCACCCATACCAGCTTGAGTATACATTGCTGAATCTCATGTCACTTAAAAAAGTGAAATTTGACAATCCTTAAGAAGGTAAACACAAAATTTTGTAGATAGTTCTGTTTAAGATGCCACGTCAGTAGTAACGATACAGATTTAAAAGTTACATATGGACTTTCAAAACATTCAGCATTGGCCAATTGGCCATTGACTTCAATGGAAGCACTGTGTTTTGAAAATCCAATCTCTAGAAATAAGTTTTTAAATGAAGTGTTTGATAAATCAGTATCTCCTTTACTTTACTTACCTGGAAAGTGCCTGAAATCAGGATACTGCAACACTTAACGACATCAAACACTTAAAGTATGAAGCATTTTCCTGCATGTTTGGTACTAGTATAGGTTTTAGCAGAGGAAGCAACCATGAACTCAAAATTTTGCATGGAAGGGGGTGAGAAAATGGTTTTCAGATTAACTGTCACAGTAAAGGCTAATTAGTTCAGCTACTGATTTAGCATTTTACACATTTTTATTTTTAAAAAGCATACTGAAGGTCAACAATATGTATTTCCCCGGTTGTATTTTGGTTCCTAGATCTGCAGTACCTGAAAATACTCTTAAAACAGAGGCTTGGAACAGTTTTGCCTGGGAAGTCACTGCAAGTCACAGTCTTTGAGGATTAATTCTCAAAAAAACCTCGAAGAACATTACAGTTCTCTTTTAAAAGTAAAAGCTTCAACAACGGATTATTCAAAATAGATCAGTTTATAGGCATAAGGCACTAGGATAGTAATAAATTTATTCTGTTACTTCTCTTCGGAGTTTCCCCAAAGCCCTAATAGGGTGGCAAACTTACCATGCTTTCCCAGAAAGCTTCCCCTTTCACCTTTAATTTATTCTACAAGACACAACTGAACGTTTATATTGTAAATATCCTCCATTTTAATGAACATCTCAAAACTATATTCTTCCCCCAAGATTTTCACTAAAATGCTCAGAAAACCTGCTTCTCTGTTTGCTGATGGAAGTAGGACTGAGGAATTCTATGGGGGGACTGGGTGAGGAAAGTGGTCAGTGGAAGCATGTGACTAAAAGGAAGAGGAAAAGACGGGCTAGTGAAGGAGAAACAGACCTCAAGAACAGGTTTACAGAGCTGGAAAATAAAGGGGCTCAGCAGGTAGTCACTGAAGAAGAGAAGAGAGGCTAGTCCTATATAAAAGGGGAAGAGTCAATGGAGACTACACCAAATATGAGCCCCAGAAGGATACAGGATGGGTTGAAGAGGATTACAAGGGAGAATAGGAATGGAAAGAACTTGCAGCCAGAAGGAACAGGGAATAGACTAGAGAATAGCACCGTCACCAGGAAAAGGCAGGTCTATGTGATCGGGGACTCGTTACTGAGAAGAATAGACAGGCCTGTAATAAGAGCTGATCCAGAGAACAGAAGGGTATGCTGTCTTCCAGGTGCTAAAATACGGGATGTAGACCTGAGGTTTAAAAGGATCCTAAAAGGGAGCAGGAAAGAATCCCCTAATTATCCTTCATGTGGGAACAAATGATACAGCTAGATTCTCCCTGGAAAGTATTAAGGGAGACTATGTTATGCTGGGGAAGACGCTTAAGGAAATCGAGGCTCAGGTGATCTTCAGTGGGATTCTGTCTGTTCCTAGAGAAGGGCAACAAAAGGTATGACAAGATTATGATGCTCAACAGATGGCTCAGGCAGTGGTGCTATAAGGAGGGCTTTGGGGATGTATGGCCACTAGGAGGACAGTTCTCTCGGGATGGACTTCATCTGAGTAGGGAAGGAAATAGACTTCTAGGATGGAGGATGGCACAACTTATCAAGAGAGCTTTAAACTAGGAATTTGGGGGAGATGTCCAGGTAATCTCCACGCTGGATTTTAGCATTGAGAGGGAAGAAAACGAAGTAAGAAAGGATACAGCCGTGGTAGGAGAATGGACATAAGGAGGAAGGGTAGTATACATACCAGTCTAATAGGTGATACTGGCAGAAGAATGTCTGTGCCTAATCAGGTAAAGAATGTGAGCGAGGCCAAACAGCAAAAATTAAGATGTTTGTACACCAATGCGAGGAGCCGAGGTAACAAAATGGAGGAACTAGAGCTAATGGTGCAGGAAGTGAAACCAGATATTATAGGGATAACAGAAACATGGTGGAATAGCAGTCATGACTGGACTACAGGTATTGAGGGGTATGTGCTGTTTAGGAAAGACCAAAATAAAGGCAAAGGTGGTGGAGTAGCATTGTATATCAATGATGAGGTTGAATGTAAAGAAATAAGAAGCGATGGAATGGATAAGACAGAGTCCGTCTGGGCAAAAATTACATTTGGGAAGAAAACTATTAGAGTCTCCCCTGGGATAGTGCTTGGGGTGTGCTATAGACCTCCGGGATCTAATTTGGATAGAGCCCTTTTTAATGAAGTAAATGCTAATGGGAATTGTGTGATCATGGGAGACTTTAACTTCCCAGATATAGACTGGAGGACAAGAGCTAGTAATGATAATAGGGCTCAGATTTTCCTGGATGCGATAGCTGATGGATTCCTTCATCAAGTATTTGCTGAACTGACTAGAGGGGATGCCATTTTAGATTTGGTTTTGGTGAGTAGTGAGGACCTCCTAGAAGAAATGGTTGTAGGGGATAATCTTGGTTCAAGTGGTCATGAGCTAATTCAGTTCAAACTGAACGGAAGGATTAAACAAAAATAAATCTGCGACTAGGGTTTCTGATTTCAAAAGGGCTGAATTTCAGAAATTAAGGAATTAGTTAGGGAAGTGGATTGGACTGAAGAATTTATGGATCTAAAGGCAGAGAAGGCCTGGGATTACTTTAAATCAAAGCTGCAGAAGCAATCAGAATTCTGCATCCCAAGAAAGGGGAAAAAAAAAAATCATAGGCAGGAGTTGTAGACCAAGCTGGATGAACAAGCATCTCAGAGAGCTGATTAAGAAAAAGCAGAAAGCATACAGGGAGTGGAAGATGGGAGGGATCATCAAGGAAAGCTACCTTATTGAGGTCAGAACAAGTAGGGATAAAGTCAGACAGGCTAAAAGTCAAGTAGAGTTGGACCTTGCAAAGGGAATTAGAACCAATAGTAAAAAGGTTCTATAGCCATATAAATAAGAAAAAAACGAAGAAAGAAAAAGTGGGACTGCTAAACACTGAGGATGGAGTGGAGGTCAAGGATAATCTAGGCATGGCCCAATATCTAAACAAATACTTTGCCTCAGTCTTTAATAAGGCTAAAGAGGATCTTAGGGATAATGGTAGCATGACAAATGGGAATGAGGATATGAGAGGTAGATATTTCCATATCTGAGGTAGAAGAGAAATTCGAACAGCTTAATAGGACTAAACTGCGTGCGCGCAGGGGGGCTGGGGTGGAGCAGGCAAATCTTCATCCAAGAATATTAAAGGAATTGGCACATGAAATTGCAAACCCATTAGCAAGAATTTTTCATGAATCTGTAAACTCAGGGGTTGTACCGTATGATTGGAGAATTGCTAACACAGTTCCTATTTTTAAGAAAGGAAAAAAAAAATGTGATCCAGGTAACTACAGGCCTGTTAGTTTGACATATGTAGTATGCAAGGTCTTGGAAAAAATTTTGAAGGAGAAAATAGTTAAGGACATTGAGGTCAATGGTAAATGGGACAAAATACAACATGGTTTTACAAAAAGGTAGATCGTGCCAAACCAACCTGATCTCCTTCTTTGAGAAAGTAACAGATTTTTTAGACAAAGGAAACACAGTGGATCTAATTTATCTCGATTTCAGTAAGGCGTTTGATACCGTGCCACATGGGGAATTATTAGTTATATTGGAAAAAATGGGGATCAATTGTGAAAATTGAAAGGTGGATAAGGAATTGATTAACAGGGAGACTACAGCGGGTCCTACTGGAAGGTGAACTGTCAGGCTGGAGGGAGGTTACCAGTGGAGTTCCTCAGGGATCAGTTTTGGGATCAATCTTATCTAATCTTTTTATTACTGAACTCAGCACAAAAAGTGGGAGTGCTAATAAAGTTTGTGGATGATACAAAGCTGGGAAGTATTGCCAATTTAGAGAAGGACCGGGATATCATACAGGAAGATCTGGATGACCTTGTAAACTAGAGTAATAGTAATAGGATGAAATTTAATAGTGAGAAGTGTAAGGTTATGCATTTAGGGATTAACAACAAGAATTTTAGTTATAAGCTGGGGACGCATCAATTAGAAGTAACAGAGGAGGAGAAGGACCTTGGAGTATTGGTTGATCCCAGGATGACTATGAGCCGCCAATGTGACATTGCCGTGAAAAAAGCTAATGTGGTCTTGGGATGTGTCAGGCGAGGTATTTCCAGTAGAGATAAGGAGGTTTTAGTACCGTTATACAAGGCACTGGTGAGACCTCACCTGGAATACTGTGTGCAGTTCCGGTCTCCCATGTTTAAGAAGGATGAATTCAAACTGAAACAGGTACAAAGAAGGACTACTAGGATGATCCGAGGAATGGAAAACTTGTCTTATGAAAGGAGACTCAAGGAGCTTGGCTTGTTTAGCCTAACTAAAAGAAGGTTGAGGGGAGATATGATTGCTCTCTATAAATATATCAGAGGGATAAATACCGGCGAGGGAGAGTAATTATTTAAGCTCAGTACCAATGTGGACACAAGAACAAACGGATATAAACTGGTCATTGGGAAGTTTAGACTTGAAATTAGATGAAGGTTTCTAACCATCGGAGGAGTGAAGTTTTGGAATAGCCTTCCAAGGGAAGCAGTGGGGGCAAAAGATCTATCTGGCTTTAAGATTAAACTTGATAAGTTTATGGAGGAGATGGTACAATGGGATAACAGGATTTTGGTAATTAATTGATCCTTAAATATTCATGGTAAATAGGCCTCATGGCTGTGTTGGGATGTTAGATGGGGTGGGATCTGAGTTACTACAGAAAATTCTTTCCTGGGTATCTGGCTGGTGAATCTTGCCCATATGCTCAGGGTTTAGCTGATTGCCATATTTGGGGTCGGGAAGGAATTGTCCTCTAGGGCCTCTTCCAATTTTTTCTGTTTTTCGCCTTCCTCTGTGGCATGGGTCACTTGCTGGAGGATCCTCTGCTCCTTGAAGTCTTTAAACCATGATTTGAGGACTTCATTAGCTCAGACGTAGGTGAGAGGTTTTTGGCAGGAGTGGGTGGGTGAGATTCTGTGGCCTGGGTTGTGCAGGAGGTCGGACTAGATGATCATAATGGTCCCTTCTGACCTTAGTATCTATGAATCTATAAATTATTTTTCTTGTATTATGTGCCAAAAAGTTAAATATTTTAGTAAAATTCTGTCAACTACAATAAGTTTATTTGATCAGTGTAAGATTGCCCATAATAAAAAAGCATGTGTGTAGCTGAATTCCAACACTTACCCAAGTAAGATTTCCAATGTACAACGCAATTCTCTTTCCAGTATATGTATAGACAACATTTGGTGCTGCTCCTTTACCTACGTCATCTCCAACTGATGGTGGGAGAGAGTCCATATAATCACGGTCCTCTGGGGCATCGCCATTATTTGCAGATGGAGAGATGACGTCATCATACAAATCTATCTGATCATGTCCACCATATTCAGCTTCCTAAAACACAAAAAAATATGCCGTAGATTACATATTACCTAAAATACTTTTAATATTTATTCAAAACAAATACTGCTCTAAAATGTCCCAGAGAATTAATCACACGAGGTAAGACAGACACATTTGAACCTGAAGTGCAACAGTATATCCCCTCCCTTGTGAAACAGTTTACGTCCCAATTTGATCTACATTCGAATGTATATAAATCTGAATGTTACGACTTCTGCTTTCTACTTTAAAAAAAATTCCACCAAACAGACAGAAAACTAACAAAAAGCCTACAGTTACTGCTTAATCCTACAATGATTTTGTTCTACTGATAGAGACAAACAAGAGAACACAAATCTTATTCTGAGAATGTTGCTGACATTAATGATGCTGGTAAGCAAAATAGCAGCATGTTAACGTCAGGTCTTATGCAAAAACAAAAGTAAATATTTTCCTATATTAAAAGGAACAGGTATGGAAAGTGGTTTGAGCTTTTACAAGAGTCCTGGCAATGAACACAACACGCAGCTAAATTTTTCAGAGATTGGATCTTAAACTTGATCCCTGATTCTCGAATACAGGGTCAGGAAGGGAGAACTTCATACTCTAATGATCCTACTTAATATAAAAGAGAAACGCTGTCTGTTTCCAAAGACAGCTATATCCCACTTTCTGGTATCACGGTGTCATCACAATAGGAGTTGAAATGGGAAATGAGTAAGAGGAGCAAAACCAAATCCATTTTTAATTGCGTTATCAGTCCACTTTAAGTTTAGACATTTTAACATTAAAATGGGCAATATACTCTTCTTTGCAATTAGCGAGCATATATTAAAAAAAATTCCTAGCTATAGCTCTAGTAATAAATTTATGAAAAGATTTAACCCAGAGTATTTTATCTAAATTGAAGACTCCTCTTGATGCAGCCATTTACATTTTTTAATCTCCATTTACAGTCGTATAAATGGACAACTTGGCAAATGAAGTTAGCATCTGACTTACTGGTCCCTCACCTGCAAAATCAGAGTGACAACACACTGGCATTACCTGTGCTACAATTATTATTATTTTAAAAGGGACTAGACCACTGCCTTAGGGCCCTGCCATAACAAACTCCCCTCATACCCTCGCATAACACGTCCGCTCCCCTTAAACCACTCCCCATGATGCTTTCCCCCACTTCAGGATTCTAGACCACAGGGCAGGAAAAGCTGGTTACATACACTTCATAAGAGGACAGTGTTTCCAGATGTTCTCAAAAAGAAAAGGAGTACTTGTGGCACCTTAGAGACTCACAAATTTATTTGAGCATAAGCTTTCGTGAGCTACAGCTCACTTCATCTGATGCATGCAGTGAAAAATACAGTAGGGGGATTTCATATACACAGAGAACATGAAACAATGGGTGTTACCATACACACTGTAAAGAGAGTGATCAGGTAAGGTGAGCTATTACCAACAGGAGGAAAAAAAAACAAAAAACCTTTTGTAGCAATAATCAAGGTGGGCCATTTCCAGCAGTTGACAAGAACGTGTAAGGAACAGTAGAGGGGAAAAACAAACATGGGGAAATAGTTTTACTTTGTGTAATGACATATCCACTCCCAGTCTTTATTCAAGACTAATTTAATGGTGTCCAGTTTGCAAATTAATTCCAATTCAGCAGTCTCTCATTGGAGTCTGGTTTTGAAGTCTTTTTGTTGTAATATTGCCACTTTTAGGTCTGTAATTGAGTGACCAGAGAAATTGAAGTGTTCTCCGACTGGTTTTTGAATGTTATAATTCTTCACGTCTGATTTGTGTTTTTACGTAAAGACTGTCCGGTTTGGCCAATGTACATGGCATTGCTGGCACATGATGGCATTGATAGATGTGATCACATTGGTAGATGTGCAGGTGAATGAGCCTCTGTGTGGCTGATAGTGTGGCCCTATGATTGTGTCCCCGAATAGATATGTGGACACAGTTGACAACGGGCTTTGTTGCAAGGATAGATTCCTGGGTTAGTGGTTTTGTTGTGTGGTTGCTGGTGAGTATTTGCTTCAGGTTACGGGGCTGTCTGTAAGCAAGGACTGGCCTGTCTCCCAAGATCTGTGAGAGTGATGGGTCGTCCTTCAGGATAGGTCGTAGATCCTTGATGATGCGTTGGAGAGGTTTCAGTTGGGGGCTGAAGGTGATGGCTAGTGGCGTTCTGTTATTCTCTTTGTTGGGCCTGTCCTGTAGTAGGTGACTTCTGGGTACTCTTCTGGCTCTATCAATCTGTTTCTTCACTTCAGCAGGTGGGTATTGCAGTTGTAAGAACGCTTGATAGAGATCTTGTAGGTGTTTGTCTCTGTCTGAGGGGTTGGAGCAAATGCAGTTGAACTGTAGAGCTTAGCTGTAGACAATGGATCGTGTGGTGTGGTCTGGATGAAAGCTAAAGGAATGTACATAAGTATAGCAGTCCACAGGTTTCCGGTATGGGGTGGTGTTTGTGTGACCATCGCTTATTAGCACTGTAGTGTCCAGGAAGTGGATCTCTTGTGTGGACTGGTCCAAGCTGAGGTTGATGGTGGGATGGAAATTGTTGAAATCATGGTGGAATTCCTCAAGGGCTTCTTTTCCATGGGTCCAGATGATGAAGATGTCATCAATATAGCGCAAGTAAAGTATGGGCATTAGGGGACAAGAGCTGAGGAAGCATTGTTCTAAGTCAGCCATAAAAATGTTGGCATACTGTGGGGCCACGCGGGTACCCATAGCAGTGCCGCTGATTTGAAGGTATACATTGTCCCCAAATGTGAAATATAGTTATGGGTGAGGACAAAGTCACAAAGTTCAGCCACCAGGTTTGCCGTGACATTATCGGGAATACTGTTCCTGATGGCTTGTAGTCCATCTTTGTGTGGAATGTTGGTGTAGAGGGCTTCTACATCCACAGTGGCCAGGATGGTGTTTTCAGAAAGATCACCGACGGATTCTAGTTTCCTCAGGAAGTCAGTGGTGTCTCCAAGATAGCTAGGAGTGCTGGTAGGTTGGCCCTGAGGAGGGAGCCTACGTAGCCAGACAATCCTGCTGTCAAGGTGCCAATGCCTGAGATGATGGGGCGTCCAGGATTTCCAGGTTTATGGAAACTCCAGGTGTTCTGTAAAGGAGTCAGTTGCACAACTACTAAAAATACCAAGTTATAACACCCATATTCTCCCTTGTGAAATCAACCTCCAAAATTCTCTTGGCAAAACAAATCTCCATCTACCCGAAGTTCTGTATTTTACAACAAGATCCCCCCCACATAAACCCCTTTCTACTATGTAAAATTCTGTTGTATCTTAACTTTTGTTTTTAAATATTTACTTCACCCACATATTGAGTCAGTAAATATATGAAGGCTGCATGCACCACCACAGTATTAACGGTCTTACAAATTCTAAAAGTCAAAGAGTCTGTTTCTTTCCCTCCTGATTGCTATTTTAAATTGCAGGAAAGCTAAATCAAAGTGGTGAATTTTGCACTTTGTTCTGAAAATTGGGTTCAAGATCATTTTAAATTCCTGCAGAAACAAGTTTCACATTTCTAGGCCAGCAGCTTTCAGTTCTGTCACCTGCATTTATAAGCCTTCACATGTTTTAGTAGTTCCACAGTTCCTGAGGAATGCAGCTGACATGGAAGTTTATAATTACTGAGAAGCAGCTTTTAAACCAGCTCATGCCAATGTCATGAGAGGCTTTGAGGATCAGTACTGTAACCCCAAGTTTGACTCGGTTCACTGGGTAGCCGGTGAAATGAGCAGAACATTGGGGTGATACGCTGTAAGCAATCTATGTTATTAAGTAGGTAAGCTGTTTCACTTTTAACTAATTGGACAATGTGGTACAATCGGAGAGTCAAGAGTTTTAGGCCAGAAGGGACCTCCTGTACTTAATATGCCACGTACGCTACCCAGCACCTGCACACTAAACACAACTGAAATTAGACCAAAATATTATAACCCACTGGAAACTAGATTATGTGTCACAGGCAGAGAACAGGAGGTACCAACATGCATCAGTGCTCCACAATCACGTACAATGTGTTGCAAGAATAAATGCAGAAAGTCATTAATGCATGGATCATTGTGGCCTAGTCCAAAACTGAGACCATGGGGTGCAGTCTCCTGGCCAGCTTCAGGTAGAAGAGCTCTTTTCCAGCAGCCATATTTATTGGGCATCCAGTAACAATGAAGATTCCAGCTGGCCCCACCCCAGGGAGGGTGTTAATGTGGTTCTGAGTTCTTTGAAGCATTATCTTCTCTCCACCAGCATCACCCTGTATTGCTCACATTTAGTATCAGTCATCTGCTCTTCGCTGACACTAGTGGTATGTCTACACAGCAAAAGCTGCGCGCTGACAAACATACCTGAGCTAGTGATGTGTATGGACTAGCCTACCCAAGCTAGCTTAAATCCAGCTAGTGTGGGTAACAATAGCGATGAAGCAACATGAGCTTCTGAATGGGCTAACAAGCCAAGTACAAACCCAGGATCCATGCCAGGCTTGTACTACATGTACTGAAGCCCAGAGTGCACTACCTTCACTGCTATATTACCTGTGCTAGCTAGATTCAAGCTAGATCTAGTAGGCTGGTCTTTGCACAATTTTTGCTATGCAGATATACCCTAAAACAGCTAAGGGATGGTATTCTTTGTATCTGACATAATGGTGTTGTCCATGTATTACTGGCATATGAATCTGTGTGTTGTCTCAAGATCTTCCCCAGGAAAAAAAGATTACTTATCTGTACAGGTGAGTCGCATCATTTAACTTACGCAAATTCAAATATACACACTTGGTGCAAAAAAAAAAAAAAAGAGAAAAAGAAAAACAAGATACCTGGAAATAGTGCGGGCAATTCTGCCCACCATTCCACTCAATAAGTGTATGCCCTGGAGTGAGCGTGAGATGGGAGACATGAATCTGCTGTTCCCTCAGTCGGTCTCAGTTTCCACGTGCCTCTCAGTGTGAGCATCTCGCCATGCCGACTGTGATTCTAGTGTTTAAAGACACGTATTTTTCATATAACATGGCTCCTAAACGCAAGCCAACTACTTCATCTGGTGCTCAACCGAAGAAACAGCGATCCGTTCCAAGGCTGGAGGAAAAACTTGCTGTGTTGGACTTATTGAGAGACGGTATGTCAGTCTCCAATGTGGTGCGTAAATATGGCTGCAACAAATCTAGCATCTGTGCTATCAAGATTCGAGAGAGAGAAATTCGTCAACCGTGGCATCCAATAACTGCTACGGTGATGAGCCAGGTGCATGATAAGACTTAAGTTTAATGCCTTTTTAGTCTTCACTAATGGCTGGAAGACATGAACTGTAAATGTGTGCTTATCGATGGCAACATGTTACAAGAAAAGGCTCTTAGCCTCTACGTGCTGTTCAAACCTCCAGCAGAAGAGGGACAGCCTTCTGATGAGAAGGAATTCAAAGCCAGCCAAGGTTGGCTTAACAGTTTTAGGAACCGCTTCAACCTCAAAAAAGTGCAGACTACTGGTGAAGCTGCATCTGCCAATGAAAAGGCAGCAAAAGCGTACACTGAACAACTAAAGAAAATCAAAAAAGAAAAGGGCTATCTTCCAGAACAAGTTTTTAATGCTGACGAGACTGGGCTCTTCTGGAAAAAAATGCCCAACCGCACTTACATTTCAAAGTCAGAAAGACAAGCCCCTGGCTTCAAAGCAGCTAAATACTGTGTTGTTTTGTGGCAATGCAGCTGGACATTTAATAAATCCAGGCTTGCTCTACAGGGCTGCAAATCCCCGTGCCCTAAAAGGCAAGAAAAAAAATCTCCTGCCTGTGTTCTGGCAATCAAATAAAAAGGCTTGGGTGACGGCAGTATTATTTCTGGATTGGTTCCACAAGTGTTTCATTCCGGAGGTCAAGTGGTACCTCGAAGAGAAAGGACTTGACTTTAAAGTGTTGCTGATCATAGATAATGCTCCTGGTCACCTTGCGGCACTCCACTTTGCGCATAACGACACTGAAGACGTCTTTCTCCCCCACCAATACCACCTCCATCCTCCAACCTCTCGACCAAGGCGTGATTCGCTGTTTCAAGGCCACGTACATGAGGCTTACATTCTCATGGATACGTAGCGCTATAGATGCTGATCCCAATCTTAATGGGATGGAGTGCTGGAAGTCCTTCAACATTGCCAATTGCATCACTTATATTAAACAGGCAATGTATGCAATCAAGCCTGAAATAGTCAATGCATGTTGGCGAAACCTATGGAAAGAATGTGTGAATGATTTTAAGGGTTTCCCAACCAGTGACAAAGAAGTGAAATGCATTGTTCAGGTGGCCAGGCAAGTGGGTGGTGATGGCTTTGTCGACATCCTTGAGGAAGAAATTGAATAATTGAGAGCCATAGAGAAACATGGACTAACGAAAGTTAGAGGAACTGATAAAATCGCCTACAGAAGACGAAGATGACGACAACGAACAGGAAGAGCCAGCAAGTTGGAATCTTTATAAATTTGCTGAAGTATTCCAGGCAGCGAAACACTTCAATGATTTAATTTCTGAATATCATCCCTCCGTGGAATGAAGCCTCAAAATCACATGTAGTATTACGGACTATTTGAGACTGTATCAAGAAAGGTTTGAGCAGCTCAAGAGACAACAGCAACAGTTGCTGATCACCACGTTTTTCAAGGAAAAACGACCAGCAGCAGATGAGCCTACGCAATCAACTTCTCGAGCTGAACCAGAGCCAACCACTTCGTCTACGACTCCCGCTCCGTTACCCAAGCTCTCCGTCACCTCCGTCTCCTGGATCGACATCAAGCCCTGACGACCCCCTGTAATTACCCCTGTAATTAAAAATACAGTACTGTAAAATTATATTTTGCATATGTACTTATTTATACTGTACATTACTGTATACATATTACTGTACTGGCTCGTATACACAAAACCATGTACAGTATACTGTACTTTATGGGCAATTAAGAGATTTTCAAGGGTCATTTTGACTATACGCCATTGTTGCCTTATGCACTGACTTTAGAACCTAAACCCCGCATAAGATGTGACTCCACTATATTGTAACTGATGTTCTTTGAGATGTGGTTGCACATACATATTCCACAGAGGAGAGTGCACCCAATATGTCAGAGCCAGAGAGTTTTCTGTAGCTGTACCTGTCAAGGAGACACACACACTGCACATCTTCATGGCTCCTCTCAAGGCTATATAAGGGAAATGGTGCCCCAATCCCCTAGAGTTCCTTTGCACCAGAATATGGTGACTCGGGATTCCGGTGCAGAGTGGTTACAAGATGGGTAAGTAACCATTTTTTCCTTCTTTGAGTGAATGTACGTGTGTTCCACTCAGATGACTCTCAGCAGTACCATTAGGAGGTGCGGCGCAGAGTCTATTTAAATAGGAACTGCAATACTGTTTTCCCAAAATTTGCTTTAGATCGTGAAGCAGTCATGATGGCATAAGGAATGAAGGTATGCACAGAGGACCAAGTAGCAGCCCTACAAATGTCTAGCATGGGGACATCCCATAGAAAAGCTAATGAAGTTGCTTGAGTTGAATGGGCTGACTGTCGTTGTAGAGGAGAGGTGTGAGCTATAGAACTGAGAAGGGCTCAGATGAATTCTACTTTCTATGTTAGGATTAATCTGGATTTTCCTTTTTTTCCAGGCTGAGTCCCACATAGTCAAAGAGACAAAACGATAAACAATGTGGTGGAGAACCTGATACTCAGATCTCCCTCACACTAACAGTTGCCTAGGTAAGGGAAAACGTGCATTCCTGTTCTCAAGTAGTCCACCACCACTACAATGAACTTGGTGCACATATGTGGCACTGACAGGTCAAACGGAAGTACTGTGTATTGATAGTGTTGGCCTGCTACTACAGATCCCAGAAACTTCCCATTACTTGGCACTATCATCGCATGGAAGAACAAGGAAAGCAAACCAGTAACTGTGATCTAGGATTGATGCCAGGGAAACCACGTACACGAACTTTTTGAGATTTCAAAAGTACAATATGGGTCTCAAACTTTTCTTCAACTTGAGGATCAGAAAATATCATAAGTAAAACTTCTTTCCCCAGTGTTGATGGGGAACTTCTTGTATGGCCCTTAAAGTGAACAGAGTCTGAACTTTTTGAAAAAATGAGGAGTACTTTTGTTGATACAGACTAACACGGCTACCACTCTAAAACCTGCATTTTTTGAAGAAGCAGTAACTCGTGAGATGAGTCCCTGAAAAGGGTAGGTGGATGGAGAGGAAATAGATAGAATATCCCAATTTTGTAGTGTTTAGGATCCAGTTGGCTCTCATTATGGCTTCCCAGCACTGAGAAAATGGGACAATCTTTCCCTAAATGAGAGGGTGAGGAGATGAGAGGAAGATCGCTGACAATTGCATCGCTGTCCTCAAATGGGCGGCTTCCACACAGCTGACTGAGGATAAGCTGGCTGACTCAAAGTGAAGTTGAAGGACCTCTGTCTCTGATGTTTGTGCTTCCCTCTCAAAAAATCATGTTGCCTTGGTGGATATCAAGACTGCATATAAAAATTGACAGGGATATTACTGTTGAGGGTCTATACTGACAAAAAGGGTAGCACAAGAGTCTTTAAATGAAAGTAGTTTCATTGTCAGTTCTTGTTTTCAGGCAACACCAAATCAAACAGAAGGTTCTCTATAGTTTGTTGGATGTCCAAAGCTATGTAACCAGGGGAGTCTCATTGTTATTGCAGAAGGCATCACCCTAGAACAGTGGTTCCCAAACTTTAACAACCTGTGAACCCCTTTCACTAAAATGTCAAGTCTCGCAAATCCCCTCTTAAAAATATTTTCTCCTTTACCCGAGTATAAATAAGCATGTCACAAAAATAAATTTTATATTTCCAAGATCACTGCTCTTATTATTATTAATCATTACAGTATTTTTATTACATTATGAAAACGGCAACACTCTTCCAAGATCTCAATTTCGTAGCTTGTATCAGTTTGAATAAGCCTGTTGTAAGACAAGGCTCCTATGTTTCATCAAGGAGTATCAGATGTGAAACAGCATGAAGGTATTTAAGAAGCCAACCCAAAGAGTTCCTCCTGCACAAGCATTCAGGTCTTGAGCAGTCCAGGCAAACAACTCATGTTACAACAAAGCTTAAACTTGTTCTTCATCATAATTTTAAAAACAATAGTAGCTGCCTATTTAATTTTAAAAACAGCAAAAAATATCCATCTCCCTTTCCATTTTTTTTATAAGGAGTCTTGAAGTTTAAATCTCCTTAGTGTGATAGATATGCTTGTTTTGATCTGCTTAGCTCTTGGAAGTCTAGGAGCTCCGGGCTGCTGGCCCCAGGGTGTCCGGGGTTCCTAGGGACATCTCTATCTACCATTAGGGAATTTTCCCACCCAAGAATCCCCTGTAACATTTTGCGAACCCCAGTTTGGGAATCACTGCCCTAGAACAAGGGCCCATGATGTCAGGAGCAGGCTGGGTGAGGTCTTGTCCTCCCTTGCATCCTTTGGTAGTTTACGAGTAAAACCTGGACATTAACTCCTATTTACAAAGTCATATCCAGCTAACAGTGCCTGTTAGTTCGCTATACGCATCTGGAGAGAAGAGGTATAGTACATTTCACTCTCAAACTAATCCAATCTCTTGGGCTCTTTTTCTTTGGGAGCTGATTTAAATCTCCCGACATGCTCTCTCATTGGCAGCCATAATTATAAGAGAGTTTAGGGAATAAAAGCACTTGAACCAACTTATTGGAATATGATGTTTATTTGTACACTTAGGAGCTAAGGAGGCTAGCATGTACCATAAAGCATTTTCCAGTTCTAGAAGATCGTCATTAAATGGGAGGGCATCCCTCCCCAAAGGAGTCATCTCAAGGAAGTCCAAAAGCCTGTGAGTGTTCAATTGTACTAGATCAACTTGCATGACTAAAGGAATCCTCAAAAGGGACTTGGTGATGTAAGACTTAAAATCTTCTGGAACGAGAGAAGAGGAGTCCAGAATCATTGAATCATCAAGTGAGAAGGAAGACAGGCCAACAGGAGCTGATGGATCCTCCTGAGGTAAAACCCATTCTTCCTGCATTGATTCCTCCTGCAGCACTAGCTGCTCAGTGTCCAGCTTTCAACCAAAGTGGCTCTGGAAGCTGCTTTGCTTATGGTATGGCAATGTTCCTTTCAACTGGGCCAGTGATTGAGACCTGGGGGATAGGGATACATGTTCCAAAAATGCCAATGCAGGAAAGCATAAGGCATGGGAAGCCAGTAGGTACCAGTCCACAATGCTTTCTTTGCTGTATAACCAATCCCACTCCTGGTACTGGCGCTCTCCTTTTGGGGGCAGACTAAAACATTTTCTAGACAAACTGTGCCTAGAATGGGATGGCAAAGTGCTGGAGGACTTCGAAAAAACGGTTACCTACCTTTTCTAACTGTTTGCTGCCTCATAAGCTTGTGGGGTCATTGGTATCAATAATGTTGGCACCAAAACATAATCCATTGGTATTAGACTCAATGGCTGTTCCATGAACAGGAGTGGAGTTGATGGTACAGCACCAACATCTTCTCCCCAGTACTATGCAGGGAGGCAGGTCAATGGCCAACCCTACCTTGAGTACCTGAACAATCCCAGTTATGTTCCATGTCCTTTGAAGAAGAAGAGTCTTTTTTCAACTTCAAGTAGCTCCAGCCTATCTCCTTTCAGGGAAGCTCTGGAGAGCAAGACCAACCCTCTTTCTTCATGGAAAGAAATCTGAATCCAGAGATCACTGCAGCCTCAGTAGCAAACTGCAGGCAGGTGGCAGGGTGTGTGGTCGAGGGCTCGGAGGCTGAGAAAGCACTCATCGCCTGCTCCATGAGTAATCTGAGTTGCAGATCTCTGGAAATCTGCATTCTTTTCTTGAAATAATGCCAGATACTGCTTTTCTTAATGTGTCTCTTGCTGAGACACAAAAGACAACCCATGCGGAGGTCTCCATCAGGACAGACAACCCACACAACAGGCAGTGCTAAAGGCCCAGTGAGCACTGCATGCCACCAGTCCCTAGAATCAAAGACTAATTACTAAAATAACAAATAAAATAAAACAAAAGAAAAGAAACAACTATTGGATAGTAACCACTAAAGCTTGTCTCTCTCACAAACAGAAGATGGTTCAATATTATGTCACTCACCTTGTGTCTCTATTTACAGAAAAGGTAGAGCTAAACTCACTGACTACACAGAAGAAGAATCGTGCAGCAAACTGCCCCGGGAGCTCAGACCACTGGGAGCAAGAAGGAACTGAGGGGGTTGGGGCAGCAACAACTTATACAGCTTCAGGAGGGGCCATGAAGATGTGCCATCCCTATGGGTACTGCTGCAGAAAACTCTGGGCTCCAGTACACTGGGACCACACACACCTGTGCAATCACTCAAAGAAGAACTTTGCATGTTAAACAGGGTGAAAGAAGAATTAAGTCTCCTGGAACTCCAGAAGAGATGGTCCTAGAGGTGACAGCTGTTGTTCACCTAAGCACTTTGGTCTTGGAACTGAAATTAATTAGAGTAGTCTCAGTGCATTCCCATTCACCCCTAAAACATCTCTAAGGCATGACTGCTGTATTTCATGACAGACAGGATGATAAAGCCAATCAGATGCTGCAACTCTATATCACATTTTTCCTTTCCTCATCAAAAATCTAAAATGTCAAATTAAAATTTTAACATTTTCTTGCCCCAATAGTCAACAAATCAAACACAATGTTGCCCCCTTAAATCAGTTTTGTGGAAAACATTTCAGCCCACCAAACCAGTAGCAACAGAGATATGAAATTCCATCCTTCTCCCTTCAACTCAATTATATGTTAATTTCACATAATAACTGGGACTTTTTAGATATTAAATAAAATAATCTAAGAAATGCTTGACAAAATCTAGGATTTTTTCCTGCTTTACCATTTTTAACATACCATCCCCTCTCCATTTTTTCCAAACAAAACAGCTTTTTCTCTCCCCACTTATTTTCCAGAGTAGGACTTTACCACCACATTCACTTGACTGAACAGAGAAGGAAGAAATAAGGGCAAAAACAAGAATGAGCTGGACAGGCAAAGAAAAATCTGTTCTCCTGTGTAGACGTGGCAGAGTGGTTTAGCCTCCATGCAGGACAACAAGCAAGACATTATTTCATTTAATATTTTCTAAACCTGCCATTTCACATGCCCTTGCTCAATGTGTCTCATTTTAGGACTCAAGGCTGCAAGTTACTTTATGCAGACAGACCCCTATGCCCATCCAGAATTACAAGGACTTTGTTATGGATCCACATGGAAGAGCCGGCTGGATGACAGTTGTCATAAATATAAAGGGAAGGGTAAACCCCTTTGAAATCCCTCCTGGCCAGGGGAAAGCTCCTCTCACCTGTAAAGGGTTAAGAAGCTAAAGGTAACCTCGCTGGCACCTGACCAAAATGACCAATGAGGAGACAAGATACTTTCAAAAGCTGGGAGGAGGGAGAGAAACAAGGGGGGTCTGTGTCTGTCTGTAGTCGTCTTGGCCAGGGACAGAACAGGAATGGAGGCTTAGAACTTTTAGTAAGTAATCTAGCTAGGTATGTGTTAGATTATGATTTCTTTAAATGGCTGAGAAAAGAATTGTGCTGAATAGAATAACTATTTCTGTCTGTATATCTTTTTTGTAACTTAAGGGTTTGCCTAGAGGGGTTCTCTATGTTTTTGAATCTAATTACCCTGTAAGATATCTACCATCCTGATTTTACAGGGGGGATTTCTTTATTTCTATTTACTGCTATTTTTTATTAAAAGTCTTCTTGAAAAAAACTGAATGCTTTTTCATTGTTCTCAGATCCAAGGGTTTGGGTCTGTGGTCACCTATGCAAATTGGTGAGGCTTTTTATCCAACATTTCCCAGGAGGGGGGGGGGGTGCAAGTGTTGGGAGGATTGTTCATTGTTCTTAAGATCCAAGGGTCTGGGTCTGTAGTCACCTAGGCAAATTGGTGAGGCTTTTTACCAAACCTTGTCCAGGAAGTGGGGTGCAAGGTTTTGGGAAGTATTTTGGGGGGAAAGACGCGTCCAAACAGCTCTTCCCCAGTAACCAGTATTAGTTTGGTGGTGGTAGCGGCCATTCCAAGGATAACGGGTGTAATATTTTGTACCTTGGGGAAGTTTTGACCTAAGCTGGTAAAGCTTAGGAGGTTTTTCATGCAGGTCCCCACATCTGTACCCTAGAGTTCAGAGTGGGGGAGGAACCTTGACATGGTGGCACAGTGGTGGGATTAACCTGAAATCATTTGAGATCCAGTTGAGATTTTTTGAACTAGAAATACAGATTTTAAAAAGGAAATTTTTTTTTCCTTTGGAAAGAAAGTCCAGAAAGCAGCTTTGAAACTGAAAGCAGCTTGGTTTCTCTCTGCTTTGTGGCCAAGCAGAGACAAAAGGGGATTATCTTGTGAATTGCAGGTTTTCTTTGCCTGGAGGCAGGGTACTTAACTCCTGCAGGGAAATTCAGTCTTCCAACCCAGAGGTTTTTTTTTTTCTTTTCTTCCTAAAAGTAAATAGGGGGGGTGTGCTCTACCCATTTGCCTGGAGACAGAAGTGGCAGGGTTTTTTTTAGGATTTTGATTTTTTTGTTTTGTTTTACAAGGAGCACAGGTTTGAAAAGAAATTTTTTTTTTCTTTCCTTTGGGCTGGGTAAGCAGGTTTCCAAGTAGTTGGAGGTTTTTTGCTTTAATTTGGGCCCAGAGCAGAGACAAGGGAATTGTCTTTTTCTGTAGGCTGACAATCACTATCAGAGAATAGGTATTCTATTCTAGCACAGCAAAATTTTACAGCCAAGTTTTGTTTGTTTATTTCTAAACCTCGGGTGTAAAGTTAGTAAAAACAGAGAGGTTAGAATGGCAAAATCCGCGGCTCGACTACAGCTCGAATTAGCCAAATTTCAGGCTGAGGAAAGACAAAGGGAACATGAAAGACAGATAGAACTCATGCAGCTGAAGAAGGAACAAGAAAGGGAGGCAGAACAACACCAAGAGGCTGCCCACAAGAGGGAAATGGAGGCAAGGAAGCATGTGGAGGAGGAGAGGGAAAAAGAGAGGAAGCAAGTGGAGGAGGAGAAGGAAAAAGAGAGGAAGCATGTGGAGGAGATGGAGAGGATAAAGGCCCAGCAGAATATACCAACGAACCCTAGCAATCCTTCTCCGGGTACCACTTCCCATCCCAGAAAGTTCCCCACCTACAAGGCAGGTGATGATACTGAGGCCTTCTTAGAAAACTTCGAAAGGGCCTGCCTTGGGTACAACATCTCTACTGACCAATACATGGTAGAGCTGAGGCCGCAGCTCAGTGGACCCTTAGCTGAGGTGGCAGCTGAAATGCCTAAAGAACACATGAACAAGTATGAACTGTTTAAATCCAAGGCGAGAGTCAGAATGGGGATAACACCCGAGCAGTCTCGTCGGAGGTTCAGAGCCCTAAGGTGGAAACCAGACATGTCATTTACCCGACATGCCTAACACATTGTAAAACATTGGGATGCCTGGATATCAGGAGCAAGTGTTGAATCTCCAGTAAATTTGCCCTTCCTAATGCAAATGGAACAATTCTTAGAGGGTGTTCCTGAGGAAATAGAAAGATACATCCTAGATGGGAAACCCAAAACTGTAATTGAGGCAGGAGAGATTGGAGCCAGATGGGTGGAAGTGGCAGAGAAGAAGAAAACTGGTCGCAGTTGGAGCGGAGACCAGAAGGGACCACCCCAGACCACACCCTATTACCGGGGGCCGCCCAAAGCCCCACCTACCTCCCAAAGAACCCTCCAGACCCCTTATCGTCCCACCACCCCGTTCTCCAGCAACCCTCCTCGCCCCGGTGACCCGTCAGCTGGACAATGTTTTAAGTGTAACGAGCTGGGGCATGTAAAGGCCAACTGCCCCAAGAACCCCAACAGATTACAGTTCATTGCACCGGAATCACACCAGAGGTCCACAGGCCCAGATACCTCCCAGATACCCTTGGAGCGGAGGGAAACTGTGAGTGTGGGCGGGAAGAAGGTCACCGCGTGGAGGGACACCGGAGCACAAGTGTCAGCTATCCATGCTTCCTTAGTGGACCCCAATTTAATCAACCCAGAGATCCAAGTGACGATTCAACCGTTCAAGTCCAACTCTTTCAATTTGCCTACAGCCAAGTTGCCTGTCCAGTACAAGGGCTGGTCAGGAATGTGGACTTTTGCAGTCTATGATGATTATCCCATCCCCATGCTGTTGGGGGAAGACTTGGCCAATCATGTGAAGCAGGCCAAGAGGGTGGGAATGGTCACCCGCAGCCAGGCTAAACAAGCCGTGAGGCCTAGCTCTGTTCCGGAAACTTCTATCAGGACCCAGTCAGAGGTGATGGACCTGGACCCCAGGCCAATGTCTGCAACAGCAGTAGTGGATCCAGTCCCAGAGACCCAGACGGAACCAGTCCCAGAACCGGAACCAGCCGAACAACCAACACCAGACCCCGTGTCGGCACTGAATCCAGTACTTGCAACCTCAACACCAGAGGGCCCCACCGAACCTGAACTGGCAGCAGCCGATAACCCGACCCAAGAGGCTCAGCCGGAGCCTGAATCCCAACATAGTGCACCAGCGGAGAGCGGTTCACAGTCAACAGAAACAGCTCCATCCCCTATATCGCTTCCAGAGGGACCAAGCCTAGGTCCACAATCCCATGAGGAACTGATGTCTCCAGCATCAAGGGAACAGTTCCAGACCGAACAGGAAGCAGATGAAAGCCTCCAGAGAGCTTGGACGGCGGCACGGAGCAACCCACCGCCTCTCAGCTCTTCTAATCGATCCAGGTTTGTTATAGAAAGAGGACTTTTATACAAGGAAACTCTTTCTGGTGGACACCAGGAAGACTGGCATCCTCAGAAACAGTTGGTAGTTCCAACTAAATACCGGGCCAAGCTCTTGAGCTTAGCCCACGATCACCCTAGTGGCCATGCTGGGGTGAACAGGACCAAAGACCGTTTGGGGGGATCATTCCACTGGGAGGGAATGGGCAAGGATGTTTCTACCTATGTCCAGTCTTGTGAGGTGTGCCAAAGAGTGGGAAAACCCCAAGACCAGCTCAAAGCCCCTCTCCAGCCACTCCCCATCATTGAAGTTCCATTTCAGCGAGTAGCTGTGGATATTCTGGGTCCTTTTCCGAAAAAGACACCCAGAGGAAAGCAGTACATACTGACTTTCATGGATTTTGCCACCCGATGGCCGGAAGCATAGCTCTAAGCAACACCAGGGCTAAAAGTGTATGCCAGGCACTAGCAGACATTTTTGCCAGGGTAGGTTGGCCCTCCGACATCCTCACAGATGCAGGGACTAATTTCCTGGCAGGAACTATGAAAAACCTTTGTGAAGCTCATGGGGTAAATCACTTGGTTGCCACTCCTTACCACCATCAAACAAATGGCATGGTGGAGAAGTTTAATGGAACTTTGGGGGCCATGATAGGTAAATTTGTAAATGAGCACTCCAATGATTGGGACCTAGTGTTGCAGCAGTTGCTCTTTGCCTACAGAGCTGTACCACATCCCAGTTTAGGGTTTTCCCCATTTGAACTTGTATATGGCCGTGAGTTTAAGGGGCCATTGCAGTTGGTGAAGCAGCAATGGGAGGGATTTACACCTTCTCCAGGAACTAACATTCTGGACTTTGTAACCAACCTACAAAACACCCTCCGAACCTCTTTAGACCTTGCTAGAGAAAACTTACAGGATCCTCAAAAAGAGCAAAAAGCCTGGTATGATAAACATGCCAGAGAGCGTTCCTTCAAAGTAGAAGACCAGGTCATGGTCTTAAAGGCGCTCCAGGCCCATAAAATGGAAGCATCGTGGGAAGGGCCATTCACGGTCCAGGAGCGCCTGGGAGCTGTTAATTATCTCATAGCATTCCCCACCTCCAACCGAAAGCCTAAGGTGTACCATATTAATTCTCTTAAGCCCTTTTATTCCAGAGAATTAAAGGTTTGTCAGTTTACAGCCCAGGGAGGAGACGATGCTGAGTGGCCCGAAGGTGTCTACTACGAAGGGAAATGTGGTGGTGGTGTGGAAGAGGTGAACCTCTCCATGATCCTTGGGCGTATGCAGCGACAGCAGATCCAGGAGCTGTGCACTAGCTACGCGCCAACGTTCTCAGCCACCCCAGGACTGACTGAATGGGCATACCACTCCATTGACACAGGTAATGCTCACCCAATTAGGGTCCAACCTTACCGGGTGTCTCCTCAAGCTAAAACTGCTATAGAACGGGAGATCCAGGATATGTTACAGATGGGTGTAATCCGCCCCTCTGAAAGTGCATGGGCATCTCCAGTGGTTCTAGTTCCCAAACCAGATGGGGAAATACGTTTTTGCGTGGACTACCGTAAGCTAAATGCTGTAACTCGCCCAGACAACTATCCCATGCCACGCACAGATGAACTATTAGAGAAACTGGGACGGGCCCAGTTCATCTCTACCTTGGACTTAACCAAGGGGTACTGGCAGGTACCGCTAGATGAATCTGCCAAGGAAAGGTCAGCCTTCATCACACATCTCGGGCTGTATGAATTTAATGTACTCCCTTTCGGGCTGCGAAATGCACCCGCCACTTTCCAAAGACTTGTAGATGGTCTCCTAGCGGGATTAGGAGAATATGCAGTCGCCTACCTTGACGATGTGGCCATATTTTCGGATTCCTGGGCAGACCACCTGGAACATCTACAAAAAGTCCTTGAGCGCATAAGGGAGGCAGGACTAACTGTTAAGGCTAAGAAGTGTCAAATAGGCCTAAACAGAGTGACTTACCTTGGACACCAGGTGGGTCAAGGAACTATCAGCCCCCTACAGGCCAAAGTGGATGCTATCCAAAAGTGGCCTGTCCCAAAGTCAAAGAAACAGGTTCAATCCTTCTTAGGCTTGGCCGGTTATTACAGACGATTTGTACCGCACTACAGCCAAATCGCTGCCCCACTGACAGACCTAACCAAAAAGAAACAGCCAAATGCTGTTCAGTGGACCGGAAAGTGTCAGAAGGCCTTTAACAAGCTTAAAGCGACACTCATGTCTGACCCTGTACTAAGGGCCCCAGACTTTGACAAACCGTTCCTAGTAACCACAGATGCGTCCGAGCGTGGTGTGGGAGCAGTTTTAATGCAGAAAGGACCTGATCAAGAATTCCACCCTGTAGTGTTTCTCAGCAAAAAACTGTCTGAGAGGGAAAGCAACTGGTCAGTCACTGAAAAAGAATGTTATGCCATTGTCTACGCTCTGGAAAAGCTACGCCCATATGTTTGGGGACGGCGTTTCCACCTGCAAACCAACCATGCTGCACTAAAGTGGCTTCACACCGTCAAGGAAACTAACAAAAAACTTCTTCGGTGGAGTTTAGCTCTCCAAGATTTTGATTTCAACATCCAACACATCTCAGGAGCTTCTAACAAAGTGGCTGATGCACTCTCCCGTGAAAGTTTCCCAGAATCAACTGGTTAAAATCGTCCTTGAGATGTGGAAAATATTGTTAGTCTTTATGTACTTGGTAGTATATTTAGAGATGCATGTGTCTTATTAACTCTGTTTTCCTAGAGCTCCAGGAAGAAATCCCAGTCAGTGTTTCACCCTAGCTGAGATTTGGGGGGCGTGTCATAAATATAAAGGGAAGGGTAAACCCCTTTGAAATCCCTCCTGGCCAGGGGAAAGCTCCTCTCACCTGTAAAGGGTTAAGAAGCTAAAGGTAACCTTGCTGGCACCTGACCAAAATGACCAATGAGGAGACAAGATACTTTCAAAAGCTGGGAGGAGGGAGAGAAACAAGGGGGGTCTGTGTCTGTCTGTAGTCGTCTTGGCCAGGGACAGAACAGGAATGGAGGCTTAGAACTTTTAGTAAGTAATCTAGCTAGGTATGTGTTAGATTATGATTTCTTTAAATGGCTGAGAAAAGAATTGTGCTGAATAGAATAACTATTTCTGTCTGTATATCTTTTTTGTAACTTAAGGGTTTGCCTAGAGGGGTTCTCTATGTTTTTGAATCTAATTACCCTGTAAGATATCTACCATCCTGATTTTACAGGGGGGATTTCTTTATTTCTATTTACTGCTATTTTTTATTAAAAGTCTTCTTGAAAAAAACTGAATGCTTTTTCATTGTTCTCAGATCCAAGGGTTTGGGTCTGTGGTCACCTATGCAAATTGGTAAGGCTTTTTATCCAACATTTCCCAGGAGGGGGGGGGGTGCAAGTGTTGGGAGGATTGTTCATTGTTCTTAAGATCCAAGGGTCTGGGTCTGTAGTCACCTAGGCAAATTGGTGAGGCTTTTTACCAAACCTTGTCCAGGAAGTGGGGTGCAAGGTTTTGGGAAGTATTTTGGGGGGAAAGACGCGTCCAAACAGCTCTTCCCCAGTAACCAGTATTAGTTTGGTGGTGGTAGCGGCCATTCCAAGGATAACGGGTGTAATATTTTGTACCTTGGGGAAGTTTTGACCTAAGCTGGTAAAGCTTAGGAGGTTTTTCATGCAGGTCCCCACATCTGTACCCTAGAGTTCAGAGTGGGGGAGGAACCTTGACAACAGTCTTTACAGATTTTTTTGAACTACCACTGGCCAATTACTGTAGGTTGTATGAAGAGCTGTGGGATTTACTATTTTTGTGCACATTTGTTACCCATAGTCATACATCAAGTTAACAGAAAAATGCATAATAGAAAAATCATTCACACAAAAAAGTGACACCCCCCCATAAGAAAATGTGCTGCAGTTTTTTCGGGGGGGGCGGGGGGAAAGAGGCAAATGTCTAAGTTTCCACTATTGTTTTTGTTTCTTCTAACTCATCCTGCTGTGTATACAAACTATTGATGCACACACAGTGTTGTGGAAAAGATTTGCAGGTCCTAAAAGATCACAAATAGAAAGATCTGTGTAGTCCTTTACAACCAATACAGTGTCATCAACCTTTTTTCAGGGGAGGGAATGAATCCTCAAATGTTAAAGCTTCTGAAATAGCTTCACGTACTAGCGTACCTATACTCAAGCAAGCTTTAACAAAAGAAAAGGCCTTCTGATGCTACTAAAATACAGTAGTCGATGACTCCCTCCTCAAGGAGAACCATCCAAGATGGTGGACAAGATTTTGTGGATCCTGCACAACTTGTAGGTTCTTGCAGTTTACATCACACATCCAACTGTTTCAGCTCACAGTATACAATGGAGAATATTACATTACAAAATTGAGAAAGTGGCCAAAAACAATGTACAAGTGGAATAACTAAGAAAAATCCACATGTAGCTAAGAGCTTATGTGATTATCATCTTGTTTGTATTATGGTAGCATCTACTCTAGATGGCCCAACAGGGACTGAGGCCCCATTGTGATAGGTACTATACATACACTCAGTAACAGGCAGTCTGTGCCCAAGACCTTACAAGCAAGGGCAAAACCTTAATAACATGGTGAATTGCCCTCCAAATTCAAAGAAATTATTTTCCAATAAGCCATATTTGATTTACACAGCCTTATCTTAATATTAAAGCAAACATCTTTACCTGTAAACCAATCTAAATCCTTAAAAAGTGTACAGAATTTACCACATTCTTTTTCTCTATTTCAGTTTCCACTGTACTCTCTGGAGGAAGTCCAAAAAGTTGCAGCAAGTTGTTAGGCAAAGCTATGGTGTGCTGTCACGTGATAGACAGCCGATTTCGGAAGAGAGTAGGGTGTTTTTTCTTTTAAAAAAGTTCATGTTCCCATGGACTACATAACTACAAGGGGCCTGGGACTATGTAAATACCAGCTGGCTCAACACCTACTTCATAACACTATAGTAGTCTCTTGTACGGTTAGCATAAGTTGGCTACCCTGTTTGTTTACTTTTATTATTCAACTGTGTGTATGTCTCAAAACTATTTCTTGTTTTCAAGTTTATCTTCTAATTACTTCTCTAAAAGACTAGAGTCATCAGTATATTTTCAGACACAAAATGCAAAAAAGGTACATATGCCACCAGGCTCTGCTGTAGAAAAAACTGTGATAGTGACCTGCTGCATCCACCAACCCAGACACTGCAGAATCAAGGTCAAAGAGAAAATGAGAACACAGACTACTGAGGTTTTCTCCCCTTTCCTTTCCCCTTAGCAGTTCCTCCAATTTGAGGCACTAAAGAACACAAAGACAATCTCATGCTCTCCAACTTACCTGGAAATCTCATCTCTACAATAGGAAGGACCATAACTTCCTCTCCTAAAGATGAAGCTCAGCTTCCTGCTTTAATTTCATAATTCAGCTTTTGGAAAAATGTCAGCTGAATAAGAACAACAATGAATTTAACCTACTGAGAGCATAAAGGAACTTCTATGTGCCCACCGTAGTCATAACTTAGCAATAAAATCTTAAACAATGTTCACACCAACAGAAAAGTTTACCAGATATGTTAGTTGGCATTGTAAAACATCTTTTATTTAGTAAATATGCAACTCTGATTAGATTTTTAGTGCCCAATTGTCTCTCAACCACAGTTGTCCCCTGTTTTATAGGTACTCTCACTCCCAAATAGCCCAACACATTGCACTACAGAAAACTCTTCAAGATAGGTTTTAGGGTGTAAAAGAACTCTCAAAAGGAATCATTCTGGCAGAAACAAGGTGAAGAAATGCAGTAAAGAATGTCAGAAAGTATAAATGAGTTTTCCAAAACTGCCAGGAAAGAGTCTGAATTGAGCACCCTGAAGGCAAAATGATGGCACTCTAGTAAGGCTACCCAAAGCTTTTTAGAGAAGATTTTATCAAAAAGGTTGATGATAATAACAGCATTATCCATGTACAGCAAAATCTCAGCGTTACAAACACCTTGGAAATGGAGGTGGTTCGTAAATGTTCATAACTCTGAACAAAATGTTATGGCTCTTCTTTCAAAAAGTTCACACCTGAACACTGACTTAGTACAGCTTTGAAACTTTACTCTGCAGAAGAAAAATGTTACTTTTAACCATCAATTTAATGAAACAAACACAAAAACAGTTTCCTTACTTTCTCAAATCTTTTTTTAAACCTTTTTTGCAGGAAAAAACATTACAACAGTTCTTACTAACAGTGCAGGTCTCTCTCCATGGCCAGTTTTAACATCAAGAGAACGGAGCGAACCACAAGTTTGCAGGAACGCAGAAGGTCAGACAAGGTTGACTATAAGTAAGACAGTAACAAAATTCGCAAAAAGAAAAAGGAGTACTTGTGGCACCTTAGAGACTGACAAATTTATTTGAGCATAAGCTTTCGTGAGCTACAGCTCACTTCATTGGACGCATTCAGTCATTGTCAAAATTGTGAGCTGTAACTGTGTTGCAGAAACTGTAATTTGTAATACTCACTGCAACTTTTAGTGCCCCTCCTCCATCATGATGGAGGGGCGGCCAGGGCAAGTTTGAGTGACTAGCATTGAGACCTTGCTTGGCAACCAAGAAAAATCTGGGTAAGTACCGACGCAACCTAGTGCATGAGATGGGGCTATGGTGGTGCATGAGGAAGACAACCTCAAGGACTTTGCCTTCTTCAGCAGCACAACTGTGCTGAGGAACCAATTTGGGGAGGCCCCAGTAAAGGGGCTAGGTGGGAGCTGAGACTTAAGCCTCCCAAAGATCTTGATGCCCTGGCAGTGCCAGCCCCCTCACAGGGCTTCTAAGGGTCTCCAAGTTGGGGCCAGCTCAGGGCACAGAGGCTCAGGCCCCACACACAACCTGGACTGAAGGCTTCGGGAGGAGGGGGTATCCAACCTATGTTGGAGATTAAAAGACTCTACAAACAACTCTGTCCTAATGGCACCTTTACCTTCTAATCCTACAGCACGCTACTTTGAGGACATCTCTACAAACACCTACATCTGCTCATCATGACAGAGAAGCAGTAAGGCGAAATTTGAGTGATGTTGCAACCTTGTGCAACAGGTGGCAAAGCCACTCATTCAAAAGTGGCTGGAGCTTGTGTGTGGGTGTACACCCAGGACTGGACTCCTTGTGGGGGTATTCAGATGGGAGGTCTTTATTCTTCATTCTTCTTGTTTGTTTTATTATGGTACTTGAACTGAAAGCATCAAAACCGCAACTTAAACTGTGGCCACAACTTCTGAACAACAAAAATTCACAACTTTTTTAGAGCCTTTATTAAGTGAATGCATGCTTCTTGTGGATCACTTTTGTTTTTTAATTTAGAGGTGAAGGCTAGGCTTTAATAAGCCTTCTTGAAGAAATCCATTTTCAAGAGAAACTTGAAGGTGGATGGAGTCAGGCATAGAGGATGACATTTAAGAAGACGCGCTGAGTTGAACAAAATGACATGTGCAGGCAGTTTTGGCCGAACGGAGAGAAGAGCAGAAAGACTGATGGGAACTAGACCACAGCCTATCATACTGAGCAATATTATCTTCATTGTTTCCTTGTTGTCCCCCACAATTGGTCTGTTTCCATCTGCTGTCTCGTCTTATATTTAGACTTTAAGCAATTTGGTGGCAGCAACAGTCTTTTCCTTCTGGGTTTGAAGAGTGCCTGGCATTATGGGGTCCTCATAGGCATGATGATGATAGAAAAATCATACAAACTATATTGGGAAGGGCCTTACATGCAAGGGCAGGGAGTTTGAGTACTATGCATATATAGCAAAGGTAAGCTAATAAAGGGATTTGAGAGAAACTGGAAATAATTCCATCAGCAGGTGGAACTGATGAGCGAGTTCCACTAGAATGGAAGGGGGCAGAGTAAAAGTTAAAGGGCCTTATCTTATGTGGGTTAGGTTGAGATAAACCCTGCTACCTTTTGTTAAAACTACAAACTGCCTTGTCTTCAATAGAATTTTGCCTCAGTTACCATGTGTTGGCCAACAAGAGTTAAGAATACGTCTTTTTCCCTAGTGAAGATGCACTCAAGGGGGCTCTCTCAATCTGGACAAGGATTTTGGCAGTTGTACTGTAGTGTATATGTAGAATGGAAGCAGCCTAGGGTAGAAGAGGAGACTTGACAACCAGCATTGGGAGGAGCAGTATGGAATCCTGAAGCTGAGGACAAGGGAAAGTGATAGTGGCTCACCATAACAGAAGTCTTAAAAGACCTGTTTTGGAATGTCTCTGATACAAATGAGAGGTATGTAATGAAATTACTTATATCCAAGTTGAGTTGCCCTTTACTTAATGGATTTGCAAACCCTTTCAGGATTTCTCGGTTCCCCATCCTAAACTAGTGGCTCCTGTAGCATCGGGGTGATGTAAACCAACGGCAGCAGCAGCATAGCACTTTATATAACAGCAAGCTGCTTCCTTTGCAGTTGGCTCCTGTGTAAAATGCTTGCTACAGAGGAGAACTGACTAATGCTAACAACTTTGAGGCTGCAATGGATTTTCCAGTCATCACCCTGATCTTGTACAATTTTTGGGACAAAGACCATCTCATACAAATTTCTACTGCACCTAGCACAATGAGGTCACAATCCCAATTAGGACAACCTAGGCACTATTGTAGTAGAAGTAAGAAGGATAATCAGAAGTACTTCACATCTGGAAGAACTGAAATGGAAAAGTGAATAAGATGGTGATCAGTATTTTCCTTGGCAGCTTTCCATTTTAAAGTATTACTGTTCTACTACCACTGCCCACCTTATAAGAAAAGCAGTCTGAAAAGTAATAAAAATAAGCAAAGTCTGAGGAAGTGAAATGAGCATTGTGACAAGGTCAAAAAATGCAAACAAGAATGAATTAAAAAGTTGTAATGAGATGAACAAAGCCCAAAAAAATGGGGATTAGAGAAAATTACACAAAGACAACGATTGAAAGGCATAGTGTTCTGGAGTGTGTTTATACTAAGTAGTCAATATAAGACAAGTTAACTAAACTTTGTTGGGGAGAACCTCCTTATTATCTCAATTTCATCTACTTACCAGATCTTTAACAGGATCATCAATTGGCTATAGGAGTTGTGCACTGTGGGTGGGACCTTCTTTGTCAGCTTTGAGTTAGCAACCTGAACCCCACTACATCTCTGAAATTTACTAAGCACATGAGCCATTGCACAGCAATGGCTTGTGTGCATTTTTGAAGCAAAGAGAAAAGCAGACAACCTGGGCCACGTGGCAACTTGCCAGAAGCCTGAGAGCCACATCTAATTAGTCACAGCAGAAATTTTCAGCATTACTACCACATTAAAAAAAAAAAACACCACAGCCTTTACAGAGAAGGTTGTTTTGTTTTTTAATACTTTTCATTTGGCAGGATTTGTTTATAGCTAGTGTCTATTTGTGCACTGTTGACTCAATTAGATGCTAAGAAAGAAAGGTAGGACGTAATTAAGTATGTAACCTTTTCCTAACAGGAGAGGATATGTACTATCCAGAAAAAACAGAATAAAATCAAATGGGATTCTAGACATTTGCCACTTTATTGGGATCAGAGGCACACAGTGGAAACTGCTCGATAAGTTTTGTCTGCTTTCTATGAAGTTCTTCACTGAAATGTTATACATGTCACAAACTTCAAGTGCTTTTCTAGAGACATTTGGAAACACCATCACCAAGGGTAAAACCACTGGGAAAATAGCTTTTTTTCTTCCTTGTTGTAAAATAATCTGCCAGAGAAAGAAAGATGACAGTCAAAACTAATGCCTAGCCTACCCTTAAAAGTTTTGTTAGAATAGCTACATCAGTGGTGGGCGGGAGGGGAGTCCCACATTTCAAGTATGCTGGCAAAAGGCCTACTGTAGAAGCAGTTATACCAACAAAAAAGTCCTTTTGCTGTTATAGCTTATTTTGTTTGGGGAACTGGACTAAGCAGTCTCAGCAAAAGAACTCTTGCTGGTATGAGCTGTATCTTCACTAGGAAGGTTTGCTGATATAGCTATACTGGCAAACTCTTTTTACTATAGACAAAGTCTAACAAAAGTGGTATGGCAAACTGATATCTAAACAAGAAGCTTGAACAAATATTCTTCGGTGCCATTGTCCTGACAACCAAAATGATTTTAGAGAATGCCCAGCACTGGGTAGCTCCGGATCACAATGCCATATCGCAAGAGACAGCATATTCTCAGTCATCTTCTCTTTGGCAGCCATGTTTGCAACAATGGCTTCAAGAAGGAAGTAGGTATCTGCACCATATTTGTAGCCACAGTGTTCCCATTTTGAGGGCTTCTCTACACACACACTTGCACTGGTTTCATTAAATTGACTTAGTTAACTAAGTGCAAATACTGCGTGGACACTTTTTTTGGCGTAGGAGTATTTCAGCTTAGTTTAAACCAGTTCCAAACCAACTTAAACTACACCAAAGAAAGCACTCTTATGCTGGAATTGGAGTGTTTCTACAAAAGTTTGCACCAATTGCATTATATCAGTTTAAATTCACACCTTATGTTATATCTGTGCAACTTTTCCATGTAGACAAGGCCTAAGAGAACAAACCAGTCCTCTCCATTGCCTGCTTACTTTATGGTATGTCACTATGTAACATGCAGTCTCACCAAAATGATTAATTGATTAATTTAAAAAAATCGCAAATGTCTAAATGTTTAAATAAACATTTGTGATAATCACTCTTCTGTTCCTTTTCTATCCACCACCCAAATAAAACAGAACTTTTTCCCAAACACAACCACCTATCTCCCTCTCATCCCATCATCCCCCATTTTATTTATTTCTCTCTCTGACACACACCAACCTCCCCCTGCTAAAAAAGATGTGCTCAAATGCCAACTGCAGAGCATTAGTAGCTCTGCAGGACTGGAAGTGTCTGCAGGAGGGTGGCCGCTTTATTTAATTTCTCACGCTCTGGGGCAGAAACAATGCAATCTGGGGTATGATGACCTAGGACAATGCCAGAGCCCATTTGACGTAAATACAGATGGTAACTAGGTTACAGCAAACCTGATAAGAACAGGACATTAATTTTGGTAAGGGCAAGTAGACTTTTTGAGATGAATGAAAAAGGAGAAAAAGAGTAAATAGCTAAAAATCAACTGGCTGTAAAACAGGAAAAAAGTAGATGTGTTTCCACAAAGCTCTATCATTAGGAGGCAAAAGGAGTATATATTTTAACAACCCTACATGTCTCAGGACTGGTCCAACTCTCACCTTCTGGAGACTCACTGGACAAATTTTGCTCAGTTCAAGTCTCTCTCCTAATATTTATTTATTAATTTTTGCAGTGTGCAAGAAAATGCAGTGCATATTTTAGTTTCCTTCTCTCTGGATGATAAATTTGCCACATTTTAGTCTCTCCTACTAGGAGGCCTTGGATAAGGCAAGAAATTGTGCTTGCTTTATGGTTTCTTTATCCATCTGTAGATTAAGGATTTTCATGCATATGCTACAGTATCTCTATCCCCTCTTTGGTGCTGGTGGGAATCGTGTGTTTTACAGACTTCCAAGGGATAAGGAGGTTTCCAACATGGAGATGGCAGAGATTGTGCTATGTGTTACAGTCTCTCTGGGGATGGGCTGTTACTGTGTGTGTGTGTGTGTGTGTCCGTCCATCCGTCCCTCTCTCTCTCTGGGGATATGGAGATGGGAGTTGTTGCTAAGTAGATATTACAGTCTCTCTCAGGTTATGAGTTGGTCGGGGTGTTCCTGTCTGTTACAGCCTCTCTCTTTATTGAGATGGGGGGTATTGTGCTGTGTGTTACATATAGTAACAATCCCTGTAGAGAGCGCAACTGTATGTGTTACAGTTCCTCTCTCAATAACCCAGAGGGCTGGTACTCTGTGTTTTATAACACTCTACACTCGCAGGGGTTCCCAAATTTGGTTTGCGGTTTGTTCAGGGTAAGCCCCTGGCAGGCCACGAGACGCTTTGTTTACCTGAGCGTCTGCAGGTACGGCCGCTCGCAGCCCCCAGCGGCCGCGGTTTGCTTTTCCCGGTCAATGGGAGCTGCGGGAAACAGTTGCCTGGTCCGGGGCCGCTCCCACAGCTCCCATTGGCCGGGAACAGAAAACCGCGGCCACTGGGGGCTTCCAGCAGCCGTACCTGCAGACGCTCAGGTAAACAAAGCGTCTCGTGGCCCGCCAGGGGCTTACCCCGAACAAGCCAAGAACCAAGTTTGGGAATCCCTGCTCTACAGGAATATGGGGGCATTGCTCTCTGTCTGTTATGCTTGTGTTAAAACTGCTCTTTCTGGGGATATCCAGAGGACAGGGGAGGGTGCGTATGTGTGTGTGTGTGTTAGTTGCAGTTGCTCTCTCTCTCCATACAGAAGGTATTGCTGTGTTTATGTGTGTGTTACAACCTCTCTCTATGGGGATAAGAGCAGACATTTGCTCTGTATCTGTGTTACAGTTGCTCTCTTTCCATGGGGATAAAGGAGTTGGGTACTGCTCTAGAGCAGGGGTTCTCAAACTTCATTGCACCATGACCCCCTTCTGACAACAAAAAAAACCTACACTAAACACACGGGGGGGCGGGGGATGAAGTCTGAGCCACCCAAGCCCCACCACCCCAGGCAGGGGGGCCAAAGCCCGAGCCCCACCACCCCGGTTGCTGTGTGTGGGTAAGTGTCTCGGGGGGATATAGAGATGAGGGAGGGGATTTGTTGCTGGGTGTATAATACAGTCTCTTTCTCTCTTTAGGAATATGGAACAGTTGCTGTGTGTGCGCTACAGTCGGGGGGGGGGGGGGGAGAGGAGATGAAGCATTGTTGCTGGTGCACTACAGTCCCTCAGAGTTGTGGGGTTGCTAGTGGGTGCGTTACAGTCTCTCGGGGGAGGCGGAGATGGTGGGGGTGGGGGTTGCTGCCAGGCGCCTTACGGTCTCTCGGGGGAGGCGGAGATGAGGGTTGCTGCCCGGCATGTTACGGTCTCTCGGGGGAGGAGGAGATGGGGCGTGGGGGCGGGGGGTTGCTGCCGGTTACGGTCTCTCGGGGGAGGCGGAGGTTGCTGCCGGGCGCCTTACGGTCTCTTGGGGGAGGCGGAAATGGGGGGGTGGGGGTTGCTGGTGGGCGTGTTACGGTCTCTCGGGGCAGGCGGAAATAGGGTGTGTAGGTTGCTGCCAGGCGCGTTACAGTCTCTCGGGGGAGACGGAGATGGGGGGGGGTTGCTGCCGGGCGCGTTACGGTCTCTCGGGGGAGACGGAGATGGGGGGGGGGGTTGCTGCCGGGCGCGTTACGGTCTCTCGGGGGAGACGGAGATGGGGGGGGGGGTTGCTGCCGGGCGCGTTACGGTCTCTCGGGGCAGGCGGAAATAGGGTGTGTAGGTTGCTGCCGGGCGCGTTACGGTCTCTCGGGGGAGACGGAGATGGGGGGGGGGGGTTGCTGCCGGGCGCGTTACGGTCTCTCGGGGGAGACGGAGATGGGGGGGGGGGGTTGCTGCCGGGCGCGTTACGGTCTCTCGGGGGAGACGGAGATGGGGGGGGGGTTGCTGCCGGGCGCGTTACGGTCTCTCGGGGGAGACGGAGATGGGGGGGGGGGTTTGCTGCCGGGCGCGTTACGGTCTCTCGGGGGAGACGGAGATGGGGGGGGGGGGTTGCTGCCGGGCGCGTTACGGTCTCTCCCCTGCGCACGCCCCCATAAGGCGGAGAGGGGCGGCGCCATGAGGGAGCGAGTCGGCTGGCTGCCGGTGGCAGATGCCCGGTGCAGGCCGCTCTCGCTCTCCGAGCTGAGGCCCGTTACCCCCTTCAGAGCTAGCGGCGCGACCTCCCCTCCCCCCCACGCGGCCCCCTGCTGCCGGGCCCCGCGCATGCGGCCTGCGCTAGCGGCCTAGCGTTCCGCGGGAAACCCACGGCCGGGCGCCTACACCAACAATGGCGGCGGCGGAGGCTGCTGCGCCGCCTCCTCCTCCCCGTCGCGCGGCCCTGCAGGCGGCGCAGGGATCGGTCCCGCCCGCGCGTACCTGGTTAAACTCCTCGCCCACATCGGCGTAGATGTCTATGTGGTCCACACCGTCCGCCATGATCCCGCCCGCTCCTCGGGCCGCCGTCGCCGCCTCCACCGCCCGCCGCGCCCGGGTCTAGAGCCGCCGCCGGGGAGGGGGAGCCAACGTCACTTCCGGAAGGAGACGAGGAACTTCCGGTTACTGCAGCCGCTCTTGCTGCTGCCCCCACAGGATGCGCCTGAGCCCGCCCCAGGCTAGGGGGGAGGGGGTGTCACGCAGGCCGGCTGGGGAGTTTCTCTCAGCGATACCCGCGGTCCTTGCAGCCTCTCCCGACGCGGGTTGGAGGTTTGCTCTCTGACCAGGCTCCCCCACTCTTGGGGGCGGGATTGGGGACCCACCATTGTAACCAGAATTCTGCGTCATACTGCAGTGCTCGCAGGCCCCAGCCTGGCGCCCCATTGGGGTGAGGGGCTTCCCAGACTGCAAGTCAGGGGCAGATCCTGCCCCAAAGGGCTTTGAATCTCAGGTCCTAATCCTGTAACTAGTTGGGCGCAGGCAGGACCCAGTGTCTGCAAGGAGCCCTGGGCATTAGGGTGGGCCCATGTGGATTCGCAAAAAGAAAAGGAGGACTTGTGGCACCTTAGAGACTAACAAATTTATTTGAGCATAAGCTAATGGTGCTTACAGTCAAACAAATGGGCGGGGGGGGGGGAGGAGTATGCAAGCAGATGAGAGAGCAAATGAACCAAATGCCATAGACATTAGTCTCATTGATAACTCCCATTGTTTCATGTTCTCTATGTATATAAATCTCCTCACTGTATTTTCCACTGAATGCATCCGATGAAGTGAGCTGTAGCTCATGAAAGCTTATGCTCAAATAAATTGGTTAGTCTCTAAGGTGCCACAAGTACTCTTTTCTTTTTGCGAATACAGACTAACAGGGCTGCTATCCTGAAACCTGGCATTGCTTAGTGTGTTACTGGATGGTGCTCAGATACTATGGTGATGAGGCCTGGTACAAGAACCTCCATGTGGCGGAATAAAATTGCCCATGATCAGCATTCTAAAATCATAAGCATGGCCATCATGCATCAGACCAGTGATCCAGGTGCTTCAAAGGAATGCAAAGAACAGGGCAATTTTGAGAGATGCATCCAGTCCCAGCTTCTGGCAGTTGGAAATTCAGGGACACCTGGAGCATGGGATTTGCCTCGCCGACTATCTTGGCTAAGCCATTGATGGACCAATCCTCTAGGAATTTAACTAATTCTTTTTTGAACCCAGTTACACTTTTGGCCTTCACAAGATCTCCAGCAATGAGTTCCACATTGTGTGAAGTACTTCCTTATGTTTGTTTTAAATCTGATGCTTATTAATTTCATAGGGTGACCCCTAGTTCTTATGTGAAGGGCTAAATAACACTTCCCTGTTCTCCATACCATCACCTTAGTGGTCTCTTTTCTAAGCTAAATAGTCCCAGTCTTTTTAATGTCTCCTTGTATGGAAACTGTTCCATACCCCTCATAATTTTTGCTGCCCTTCTCAGTACCTTTTCCCATTCTAACATAGCATACGTCAGATACAAAAAAATCATGAGTTTGTGTTAAATAACATAAGATTTAAAAAAAAATACATTTTGGCCCAGATCCTCACAGGCACTTAGGTGCCTAAATCCAATGATTTCAGAAGGAACTAGGTGCCTAAATACCTTAGAGGATCTGGGCCTTTGTACTTCTGTCTTCTGGTTTTTGAGGCATTAGGATTCCCGGTATTGCCAGCTCTCATGATTTTATTATCAGTCTTGCTTAGTTAAAGCCCTATGTTCCTGGAGACAAGTGTGATTATGCAAGACTCAACTTCAATTAAAAAACAAGTTTCTAGCCCTTGTGATTACAAAGAAAAGCATGAAAGTGTGACAAGTGAACAATAAAGGCTCAAAAAACAGAAGGCAAATAAAAAGAACACACAATTTATTATTTATTTGTTTAAAATTTATTATTACATTTAAAAAATCGCATGATTTTTAAGACAATTTCATAATTTGGAGGGCCAGACTCACAATTCTTAGATGTTTGTGACTGACAATACTAGATTCACATTTTCAAGACTTTCTCTGCAATCATGAGAATGAAAAACTTTAAAAAAGCTTAAAAAAAAAAAAGCTGAGAGTTAACAGCAAGTATCCAGGAGCTGGGGCTTTATGAAAAACACCAAATGTTATGCTGTGTTCCCTCTAAGCTGCGCGCTGGGGCAGCTGCCCAGGAATGTTTTGTAGTGCCCTGCAGTTGATTAACAGAGCCGCCCACATCCAGCCACAGCATGTATTCAGGTGCCCCTCCCTCACCACTGCTTCACGTTGCTCCTGCCCTCTGCCTTGGAGTCCCTGCTGCTCCTGGAACCCTCCTGCAGAGAGGGGAGTGCTGTTGTCAGGGTGTCCCCCCGCCCCTGTACTCCAGCAAGGGAGATGGGATAGCCCAGCTCTGGAGGACTCCGAGCAGGAGAGGGTCTGAGTCTGAACGCTGGGTGAGTGAGTGCTTTACCTTAAAGAGACAGCGCACGGTCTCTCAGAGACTTCCCAAGCACACACAATCTCTCTCTCTCTCTCTCTCACACACACACACACAGTCTTTCACACTCACCTCCCAACACATACTTCTGGTGGTGGTGTTTGTTGTTAGTACTTCTTTGTAGTTTCTGCAATGCACATATATTCTCTGTAATTTTATTCTTTCAAAGTATGTTATTTTAGTTTTTTGACTGGTCTGTGCATTTCATAATTTTTATTTCTCTCTTACACTTAAATTTAACTCTTTGAATAGTGAGCTCTAAAATGCGTAATCTGTCCTGGCTGGAGTAATTTTCCCTATGGTAACTTTTTAAAAATATACACTTACAGCCTTTTCTGTAAGGCTAGGCAAGCCCACATAACTGTATCCAACAGCACCATTTTTATATGCACATAAAGACTCATACCACTGAAACTCTGTGGACCATCTTAACTTGACCTCCTCAGCAGCTTCTCCTTGGCTCCCTCTATTTTGGTGATGTGTGTTGCACACTGGTGTGACTGAGTAGGCCTTTTCCCTCTTCCGCTATGCTTCTTTCACACACAAAACTTGTAAAGTTAGTTCTACTATTCTCATGATTTTCCTGGAGGATCATACAACATATGTCTCCTTGTGACAGACTCCTCCACACTTGTTTCTTATCATGCCCCTTTTTTTAATAGCGTGGGACTCATGAGCACGTCTTCCTACATTGTTTCCCCAGATAAGACCATGCCCTATAGGCATTTGTTACCCCAACAGGGGGATTGCTGCCTCTTTTTCAAATAATTTACTGCAGATGTCTTTATTCCACAGCACACACCAATGAGATCATGTGCCTCATTAATAGCATGTGTGTGATACAACCAAATATACCAATTTTTTGCAACCATCTTTTGTTACTACATCCATTTTTAAAGAAATTAATATGAAGCTCAGAAACTGGTTTATTACAAATAATACTTAATGCTCATGTCGCTCTTCATAAATTGATAATGCTGCACACATATTGACTAATTAATCCTCATACACCGCTGTGGTGCAGGTGTAAGCAGAGACAGGGTAGGCTCCACCCTGACATCTGGTGGTGAGGTGTGGCAAGTTGTGGAAAAGAACTTCAGGGGCTGATCTCATTTGCATAGGCACACCCACCCCGCCTAGAATGAGGCCATAACTGCCCAAATGGTCACTTTGGCTGCTGTGGGATCCCCAGTGTCTCTGTTATTGGGGCGGGAAGAATAAAATGTTAGTACCCTGATTATGGGAACTGTGCTTGGAACTGTACTTGGCCTTTTTGTTATGATGGAGGACTCACCATCAACTGAGTAGCACTCACTAGGCAAGGGACATGGGTTCCAAAACTCTGTGAATTGAGAGAGACTTGAGACAGGTATTAGTGCCTGGTGGTGTAGGTCCCTTTGTGAGGGCCTGAAGCACCAATTGCACCTCTGTCTCTCTCCACTGTGGAATGTCAGAGCTAATTTTGGGTCTATTAAGAGTTTTGTTACTGGTACTGTGCTGAATTCACTTCAGCCTCATGGTGCACCAGCACTAAGGCTCCCACTACTATGAGCTGAAATCATTGAGCACTGTGTCAAGTAGTGGGGAGCCGGAAGATCTAGTGTGCAGCGGAGCTATTTGTGAGACGGCGGGGTGAGCAGAGCTGTTTGTGAGACAGCGGTTTGTTCGTGAGACGGCGAGCTGAGCGGAGCCGGTCGTGAGACGGCGGTGTGTTCGTGAGACGGCGAGCTGAGCGGAGCCGGTCGTGAGACGGCGGCGTGTTCGTGAGACGGCGAGCTGAGCGGAGCCGGGCGTGAGACGGTGGTGTGTTCGTGAGACGGCGAGCTGAGCGGAGCCGGTCGTGAGACGGCGGTGTGTTCGTGAGACGGCGAGCTGAGCGGAGCCGGTCGTGAGACGGCGGTGTGTTCGTGAGACGGCGAGCTGAGCGGAGCCGGTCGTGAGACGGCGGTGTGTTCGTGAGACGGCGAGCTGAGCGGAGCCGGTCGTGGTGGAGCGGAGCAGAGCCCTGTGGGGCAGTCAGCTTCAGGACACGTACGGTGCCCCTTACCTCTTTCCCCCACACCCAGGCACATTTTAGCCAGACTGGGGAGTAACACTCTGCAGATGAACTTTTGAACTCCGGGGCTGGACTTTTTTTTTTTGGACTTTGGGAGATTTGTGGATTGCTGGACTCAAAAGACGTTTGGGTTCTGGGACTCAAGAGCCTGAGGGAAAGGATGTGGCCCAATTTTTCTGGGGTGGGTCGGTGTTCATGGTTTGGTTAATGAATACTAGTTGTGGTGTTTCCCCAATTTAATGCTGATGTTGTTTACCTCATGTTATTAAAGATTCTCTACTACACCGAGACGCCGTGCTTGCGAGAGGGGAAGTATTGCCTCCTTGAGGCGCCCAGGGGGTGTGTAAGATTTTCCCAGGTCACTGGGTGGGGGCTCGAGCCAGTTTTGCATTTGCTTTAATGAGAGGGAACCCCTGTGTACTGAACCCGGCCCTTGCTGCTATCAACTTGGCCTGGCAGAAGGGTTACACAGGTAAGTATTAAGGTCATGTTTTCTAGAGTTGGAAACTGAGGCCCAGAGAGATAAACTGATTTTCCCAAGGCAACAAAGTCAGTTAGTGGCCTGCCTTTGGACTAGAACTTGGGTGTTCCTAGTTGCTAATCAGCAATCACTTGCCATCAATTTTTAGTCAGGAAAGTTTTAAAAGTTAAATATTTCACTGAACTTGATAAAAATTCAGAGCCCCTGTGCACACTATATTTGGAGTGGAGCTGAAACCTGTGGATCTAGTCAGGGAAGGGCAGAAAAGTGGCTCCCCTGTGTGTTCTCCCATTCTCCTCAGCCCCATAGAAGACTCTCCAAAGGAATCCATTTCCACAGGTAGGGAGAAGGTGGGCAAGGGGTGTTCTGTTCCACATGGCATATTCCCTCCTCCAAACTTGTTTGCCCTGTGAGAGCAAATGACGGCTGAAAACTAAGCAGTAGCTTGCATGGGTTCCTCTTCTGCCCACTGTGGAATATCCCCTCAACCCCATCGAGGAGGTTCAAGTACAGCAACAGTCAGAGGATCCCCTGGTAGCACAACTCCTTGGAGAAGCAGGAAGGCTGGCCACAGAGTATAAGCCAGGGACCTCTATATGAAAGTTCCTTTCCTCTCACAGATCCACGGGGATCCATTGATTTGTGGGTTGAATCACCAGTCTGTTCTGCTAGAAATGGAGCAAATCTGAATATAATCCTCATCTTGAATATAACAACACATCACCATTATTGTACCGGCCAGGAAACCCTCCTCACTATTTGCATTTGCCACAATAACATTTCCACTCTCTAGACTATAGACTCTGTTCCATTTGGACACTTTTCCTAATGTGTGGATAGCTTTGAGGATTCTGCCGCCGGTCACAATCACGAATGGTGAGTGCAGCTTTTCGAAGCTCAGGCTCATTAAAACATATCTTCAATCTACGATAGCCAACGAGAGACTGACATCTCTAGCTATTTTATCGCTTGAAAATGCCATTGGCCAGTCTTTGGATCTCTGACGCTGTGCTTCAGTTCGCGAGGACAGAGGCAAGAAAAGCACCTTTTGAACTAAAGGACCAGGGTTAACATTCTGAGGCTGTCAGCGACTGTAACACTATTTAATACTGGTCCACCCAATGTTGGTTCACAGTTCAATTTCTTGATGTTAGTACTTTTCAGTTATTCTAAAAATTAAAAAGTTTCTATAAGCTTAAAGGAAACAAATTTTTATTTGCTTATATAGATCATGCAAATTTATTGTCTTATATGACATGGATAAATCATGCATGCAAATCGTGCATCAAAGTAATTAAATAGGCTACAAATGCAAAAAAAGAAGGTATTCAAAAGTTTAATAAATGGAGGGGGAGGGTGCCAAAGACGCTCGTCGCCTGGGGTGCCATTTGGTCTAAGGCTGGCCCTAGATCCATCCTATCTCCCATTCCTTGAAGGCTTTCTGCTTTCTCTTCATAACCTGGTTGAGGTGCTTGCTCATCAGATGTATTAGTAACTTTTGGTCATTATTAACCTTAGTCTAACTGGCACGAGCCCCCTATAGGTGAAAGACTTCATTTCCTACTTCTAGTAACCTGAGCCATCCCCCATATGGTCACTTATAACAGATAAGTCCCATTCAGACCTCGATTTTGAAACTCCAAATATCAGAAATGTTTGGCTATATGGGATTTTGGTTAGGCACATCTCTAATTACATCACAATGGATAAGCAGAATTAAAAACTGAGATTGGGAAGGAAAAGCTCTTGCTCAGACATTAACATTTGTAATAAGCATTGGAATTCAGAGAGTCACAATTTGATTTCTGATTCTCTTTTGCTCCCGGGGGAGGTTCACTATCGCAGCCCTTTACCTGGTACAACTGAATTCACTGGCATGTGGGGAAGGCAGAGTCAAGGCTCCATCCATTCCTTCCCATGGCCACCCACTTGTCTCCCTCTATAATATTATGTATTATGGGAGTACCTATAGGCTGGAACCATTATTGTGCTACACACTGTATAAGCACATAGTGACATACAGTTCCTACCACAATGAGATTTTAATCTACATAGACAAGACTGGCAAAGGGTGGGAAAGGAAACACAGGCACAGAGACTTCCCAAGGTCATGCAATAGGTCAGTAGCAGAACCAGCAGTAGAACCAAAATCTCCTGAGCTCTCGCTCAGTGCCCCATTTATCTTTCATGGCCCACATGCCACCTTTGATGTCTACCTCTCACTGCACTATGACTCCGAATGCAGGTGGCCCACCCAATGACAGGGAAAAATCTTACTGCCCTCTCCCTTAGTCCATTGCCTAGGCAGGCACCGTGGGTCACAATTGGACCCTCAGTTATTAAGTTTGCTGCGGTACGAGGGTTTCTCTTTGAAGACAGCAAAAGTGAGTGTCTTGGCCAACCCTAAATGGTATATAAATTTAGAACCTATATAATGAGCTTGCTCTCTCCATCTTGTTTTTCATTAAGATATATGCTATATAATGAATTCTTTTTGTTGAAGGCTATTCTCTTGGAATGCTTCAGAACCACCTTAATTTGTCCAAATGGAACTCATGTTCTATACTCATGTTTTTAATTATTAATTGGAAGACAGGTGTTTTACTTTCTTATCAGGGGATAGTTGGTTATTTTAGGACTAATTAGCACTGAGACATAGCTAGTAGCTACTTTCTGGTCTTAGGTTAATTCTGAATCAGTTTGAGTCCTAGTTCGTTTTGCAATATGGACAATTCATGAAATTAATTAATCATTATTACTTTGAACATCTATAGTACTTTTAATCTGAGATTACATACTTTAGAATGATACATTCATGTATCGTCACAACATCCTTATAAAGTAGGTAAATTTTAAACAATAGGAGAAGTTTTAACCCATCATTTTCAAAAGTGTATACTAATGTTGGGTGCCCAGCATGAGACATCCAGGACCTGATTTGCAGAAATGTTGAATATCCACAACATCAGATGAAGACAATGGGAGCCATTTGAGCTTTGGACCTATGAAAATTAGGGTCAAGATGCTCATCCAGAAATGCAGATACCTCAAATTAGTGGACACTTTTGAAATTTTTTGGGTCTTGTTCTATTGCTCACTCTAGTCTGATGATAGTTGGTACTGGAGAGAACAGTGTCCATCCTTCTTTGGCCTGAAGTATGGTCTGAAGCTGAGGGTGCCAAGACTAAAGCTAAAATGGCAGAAATTCCAAGGGATACTTGGAAGGTATTTGGAAGAACTCCTGGATGAATGAAAATAATGAAAAAATATCCTACAATTTAACAATTCAGAGATGTAAACATGAACCTGCCTGTTCCAAGTATATATAAATCATACACAGCACATGCTAATTCCACATACAACACAGTCATGATACAGTAGAATGAGCAAATATAGGATAAAAGGGACAGAAATGGCCTACTAGATCAAATTTACTTCTCTTTTATGGTACAACAAGTCACACATAGAGGATATATCAGATATTCATCTGAACCTTAACTTTATTTTAGCCAAAAGACAGAAAAGCTATCCACAATTGTAATCCTGGGTTTTTTTTTTTTTACATTGGAATAAATTATTTTATCAGGACTGTGGTGGCCATTTTATATGATACAGAACAAAGCAAATATATTTCATGGGCAATGGACAGATTTTGTTGAAAAATAATTCTTTAACACCTATATATATATGTTTTATTTAGGTGAGGTTATCATTTTGTTTCTTTGACATTTTGTAATGGAAAATTGCAGAAGAACATAAATTAAACAGATGTACAATAATAATGAAAGACCTAAAACCAGAACTGCGTACTTCTGACTTTGTGGAGGACAGAACATAACTATCTTTAAACAATTCTCTCACAGTGAGTTACCACAACGTACTGGATACCATTGTAACCTTACTTTCTTCCCTTCTCTGCAATTCAGTGTAATACTATATATTAAAAGACAAACCTAAGGATTTTTTTGTATCTTGGCCAGTCATTTTGCAGTGAAGAAAAAATCCAGACATAAAGGAAAAAGGAGCACATGAGAAAGATGAGAGAAACCAGCAAAACACCTTCAGAAAATGTCAGTTTTGCCAACCACAAAGAAAACATCTACACTGGATGTTTCTATGGAAACTAATGAAGAATGATCATGCAAAACTCTTTCAAGAGATTCCCTCCCTGCAGGAACATCAACATCACTATCTGTTGGCACATATATTAAATTATATTTTCTGCCTCAAACTCTAAGCATAAGGATCTCTAAGCGTTGCGGCCTGATCCTACAGACCTTACTTATTGATCTCAGTAGGACTATTTACATGGGTAAGAGGTCCAGGTCCTTACTTGGAAATATATGCCTCAACATTATTACTGAATACTACCACAGGATAGTTTCATTTACCCACAGGTCCCTCTTCTAAATGCTTTAGGCCAAATTTAGTTCTGTGTAACTCATTGGAGTTGCACTCACACAAAGATCAATTTATTCCATAACAACATTATAATTAGGGCCCTACCAAATTCACAGCCATGAAAAACGAGTTATGGAACATGAAATCTGGTCTTTTGTGTGTTTTTACTCTATACTATACAGATTTCACAGGGGAGGCCAGTGTTTCTCAAATTGGGGGTCCTGACCCAAAAGAGAGTTGCAGGGTGGTCACAAGGTTATTTTAGGGGAATCACGGTATTGCCACCCTTACTTCTGTGCTGCCCTTACTTCTGGGCACCCGGCCAACAGTTGCCATTCTCTTGCAGCCCAGCTCTGAAGGTAGCGCCTCATCAGTAGCAGCGCTGAGGTAAGGGTTGCAATACCATACCAGGCCATCCTTACTTCTGTGCTGCTGCTGGTGGCGGCTCTGCCTTCAGAGCTGGGCTCCTGGCCAGCAGCTGCTGCTCTCCAGCTGCCCAGCTCTGAAGGTAGCACCGTCACCAACAGCAGCACAGAAGTAAGGGTAGCAGTGCCACAAACACCCCTCCAAAACCCTTGTGACCCGACCCAATTGGGTCAGGACCCCCACAATTACAACACAATTACAGCATTTCTCTGGAAATTTCAGATTTAAATAGCTGAAATCATGAAATTTATGATTTTAAAAATCCTATGACCATGAAATTGACCAAAATGGACCGTGAATGTAGTAGGGCCCTAATTATAATCCTCCTGTAGGGATCTTAAATTGCCATTCATTTAAATGAGAGTGCAAGCAATGCAGTATCAGACTAAATGTATTTTAGAAGTTCTGCTGCTATACTTAGCAAAAAAAAAAAAAAAATCCAGCTTTATTCAGACATGCAATGTATAAGAACGGAACAAAGTGCTATAAGAGAAGAGTGGCTTCTAATACTAGAATTTTTATCATGTAATAAGATAGCCAACATCATACTGAACTGACTGATGTGATGTGAAATTCTTAAGAAGTCTTCCCAGTCTGAGACACAATGGTCTCATCTCATAGTCTATTCATTGACCTCACAGTGACCTATACAACTTTGGGGTTCTTTAAGCTTTATTTTACTGCTCAGTAAAATGAACAGAGGACTCATTTACAATACGAGAGTAAAAAGAGAAAGTTACAATTCAGTGAGAAGAGTGGGGAAGAGATAATTAACCAGCTATAAACCACCAGTATCTTTGCAGTGCAAATGTGGACAGCAAAGTGATCAGAGAAATCAGTCAAAGGCCTGGTCTACAGTACGCGGTTATTTCGGAATTAGCCGAATTACTTCGAAATAAAACTGATTCCGTCCACACGACCAAACGCGTTTTTTCGATTTAAAGGGCTCTTTAATCCAATTTCTGAACTCCACCTCGGCAAGTGGAGTAGCACTAAAATTGAGATCGCAGTTCCAGGTTACAGGTACTGTGGACGCAATTCGACGTTATTGGCCTCCGGGAGCTATCCCAGAATGCTCCCTTGTGACCGCAATGGACAACACTCTCAACTCTGATGCACTAGCCAGGTAGGCAGTAAAAGCCCTGGGAACTTTTGAATTTCCTGTTTGGTCACCATCAGCACAGGTGACCATCAGCACAGTACACCATCACAGGTGACCATGCAGAGTCCACCATCACAAGAGACCACGCAGTCCCAGATTCGCAGACGAGCTCCAGCATGGTCTGAACAGGAGGTACTGGATCTCATTGCATGTTGGGGAGACAAATCTGTTATGGCAGAACTCCGTTCCAAAGAAAGAAACGCAAATACGTACGCTAAAGTCTCCAGGGCCATGAAGGAAAGAGGCTACTCCAGGGACACAGAGCAGTGTCATACAAAAATCAAGGAGCTCAGGCAAGTGTACCAAAAAGCCAGGGAGGTGAACGGTTGCTTTGGGTCACAGCCCCATACATGCCGCTTCTATTGTGAGCTGCATGCAATTATGGGGAGTGACGCCACCGTCACCCCACCACTGTCCATGGACACCTGCAAGGGGGGAGTAGGACAGAGCGAGGAGGATGAGTTTTTGGAGGACGAAGAAGAGGAGAAGGACAGTGCACAGGCGGCAAGTGGGAAATCCGTTTTCTCCCCTAGCCAGGAACTATTCTTAACGCTGGAGCCAATAGCCTACCCCCACTCCCAAGGCATGCTCCCAGACCATGATCCTGGAGAAGGCACTTCTGGTGAGTGAGAGGTTGATCGGAGCCATGTGGTGGGGGGGAAACCCAGCCGTGCTGGGCTGTTCACGTTTAGTTTAAAGGGCTCATCCCTGCTCAGAGCCTCATCAGAGCCACGCGGTGGGTGCGGGGAGGGGGAGAGTGTTGTGTGAAGCGATCATCCCAGAGAGCCTGCAGGCCCTCCTTTTATATGGCAAACCCACCAGGCATTGCTTGCTATGGGAAAGGGGGCCCAGAAGTTTGAAAGCATTGAAATGAATGTGGAAGAAGCAGAATCCCACGTGCCCCTAGGGCTTACTATGGCTGCCTGCAAGCTGAATTCTGTTGCCTGGCCGTGTGTGATGGCTTACTCACACCAAAGTGACAGGCACTTCAGTATGAGAGGAAAAATGCGACCTTGTACAGAAAGAACATGTGCTGTGTACTATGAATTGCCTGTTTCACTGAGAAAGAGTGTCCCCTTTGTTCTCTAAAATGTATCTTTTAAAATACTACCTTCCCTTTTTCTCCTCCCACAGCAGGTGCAAATGTTTCAATGCAGCCCCTATCTACTCCGTCCCAAAGGCTGGTCCAGATTAGAAGGTGGAAAAAACGAACTCAGGACAACATGTTTGCCGAGCTCATGCAGTCCTCCCGCACTGATAGGGCCCAGCTGAATGCATGGAGGCAAACAATTGCGGAGTCGCTTAAAGCGTTACATGAATACGAAGAGAGGTGGGACGTGTGTGATGAGAGCAGGCAGGATGCTATGGTCAAGCTCATGGAGGAGCAAACTGACATGCTCCGCTTTATGGTGGATCTAATGTGGGAAAGGCAGCAAGACCACAGACTGCTGCTGCAGCCCCTGTATAACCACCCTCCCTCCTCCCCAAGTTCCATAACCTCCTCACCCAGACGCCCAAGAACACGGGGGGGGGGGAAAAGAGGGGAAGGCTACGGGGACCCACACAGTCAACCCCAGAGGATTGCACAAGCAGCAGAAAGCTGGCATATCCTAAATTTTGATTAGGTTTCTGGACTTGTCCTTCCCTCCTCCTCCACCCCCCTAACCCAATACCCCACCTCCCACATCTAGCTTCTGATTTCTCTCAATGTTTTGTGCAACAAATAATAAAGATCGGTTTTTAAACAATTGTGACTTTATTTCCTTTCATATATATATAGGGGGTCGGTAACTTTAAGAGTAACAAACACAACTGTCAAACCATACCCTGGCCAGTCATGAAACTGGCTTTCAAAGCCTCTCTGATGTGCAGCACGCCCTGTTGCGCTCTTCTAATTGCCCTGTTGTCTGGCTGGGCAAAATTGGCCACCAGACGAGTTGCCTCAACCTCCCACCCCACTATAAATGTCTCCCCCTTACTCTCACAGATATTGTGGAGCACACAACAAGCGGCAATTACAATTGGAATATTGGTTGCTCTGAGATCTAACCGAGTCAGTAAACTGCACCAGCGCGCTTTCAAACATCCAAAAGCACATTCTACCAGCATTCTGCACTTGCTCAGCCTATAGGTGAACTGCTCCTTACTACTGTCCAGGCTTGCCTGTGTACGGCTTCATGAGCCATGGCATTAAGGGGTAGGCTGGGTCCCCAAGGATAACTATAGGCATTTCAACATCCCCAACAGTAATTTTCTGGTCTGGGAAGTAACTCCCTTCCTGCAGCTGTTCAAACAGACCAGAGTTCCTGAAGATGCCAGCGTCATGCATCTTTCCCGGCCATCCCACGTTGATGTTGGTGAAACGTCCCATACCTGCAGCGCTATGCGGTCCCACCAGTCTGTGCTTGTTTCCCGGGCCCAGAATCAGCGTTCCACAGCATGAACCTGGCCCAACACCACCATGATCTCCCAATCGCTACATGCTGTGCTTCTAGGAGCGTCTGTGTCCATAACCTCATCACTATCGTAATCGTGCTGTCATTGCTTTCTCCCCCGGTTTTGCAGGTACTGCACATACTGCTGGATAATGCGTGAGGTATTTACAATGGTCAAAACTGCAGCGGAGATCTGAGCGGGCTTCATGGCTATGGTGCCTGCATGGGTAATCCTGGAAAAAGGGCGCGAAACGTAGGAGAGCAGAGTGGCAGCGGAAGAGGTGCTGCTCTGTTCACGATAGCTGAAAAACAGTAGGGAATGGTTGTCTTCTGTAGCTTTCACAGAGGCGGGAGCTCAGGACAGACAACATGGAGAAGGTCGGTAGCGCAGCAAGAGTGGGAGAGCAGAGTTGGCGGCGAAAACTATGCTGCTCGGTTCATGATGGCCAAGCAGAGTTGGCAGCAGAAGCGTTAGATGAGGAAGAGAAAGAGTAGATACTAGAGATTACATAGGAAGATGAGAGGAAATGCGAGGTTGATTCATAGTAGCAGGAGAGCTCCGGCTGGGGGTGCGGGCTCTGATGTGGGGCTGGGGATGAGGGATTTAGGGTGCAGGAGGAGGTTCCAGGCTGGGGTTGACGGGTTCGGAGTGCAGGAGGGGGATCAGGGCTGGGGCAGGTGGTTGGGGCACAGGAGGGGGTCAGGGATGCAGGCTCCAGGTGGCACTTATGTCAAGCAGCTCCCGGAAGCAACAGAATGTCCCCTCTCTGGCTCCTATGTGGAGGCATGGCCAGACAGCTCTGCGCACTGCCCCGTCAACAGGTGCCGCCCCCGTATCTCCCATTGGCTGTGGTTCCCAGCCAATGGGAGCTGCAGAGCCGGCATTTGGGCCGGGGCAGTGTGCAGAGCCCTCTGGCTACCCCTACGTGTAGGAGCCAGAGGGGGACATGCCACTGCTTCTGGGAGCCACACAGAACCACAGCAGGCAGGGATCCTGGAGAAGTGAGGAAAGAGATTGACAGAGCAAGACAGGTACTCAGAAGTCACCTACTACAGGACAGGCCTCAAAAAGGAAAATAACAGAACACCACTGGCCATCACGTACAGCCCCCAGCTAAAACTTCTCCAGCACATCATCAATGATCTACAACCTATCCTGGAAAACAATCCCCCACTCTCACTGGCCTTGGGAGGCAGGTCAATCCTTGCTTACAGAAAGCCCCCCAACCTGAAGCAGATACTCACCATCAACTACACACCACACCACAGAAACACTAACCTAGGAACCAATCCCTGTAACAAACCCTGTTGCCTTCTCTGTCCCCATATCTACTCTAGCGACACCATCATAGGACCCAGCCACACCAGCCACACCATCAGAGGCTCATTCACCTGCACATCTACTAATGTTATATATGCCATCATGTGCCAGCAATGCCCCTCTGCCATGTACATTGGCCAAACCAGACAGTCTCTCTGTAAAAGGATAAATGGTCACAAATCAGACATCAGGAATGGTAATACACAAAAGCCAGTAGGAGAACACTTCAATCTCTCTGGACACTCAATAACAGATTTAAAAGTAGCCATTCTTCAACAAAAAAACTTCAAAAACAGACTTCAAAGAGAAACTGCAGAGCTACAATTCATTTGCAAACTTAACATCAATTTGGGCTTGAATAGAGACTGGGAGTGGCTGGCTCACTACGAAAGCAATTTTCCCTCTCTTGGTATTGACACCTCCTCATCAATTATTGGGAGTGGACCATAGAATCATAGGGTTGGAAGGGACCTCACGTGGTCATCTAGTCCAACCCCCTGCTCAAAGCAGGACCAATGCCCAATTTTTGCTCCAGATCCCTAAATGGCCCCCTCAAGGATTGAACTCTCAACCCTGGGTTTAGCAGGCCAATGCTCAAACCACTGAGCTATCCCTTCCCCCACATCCACCCTAACTAAATTGGCCTTCAACATTGGTTCTCCACTTGTAAGGTAACTCCCTTCTCTTCATGTGCCAATACATATCTATGCCTGTATCTGTTATTTTCACTCCATGCATCTGAAAAAGTGGGTTTTTGACCCATGGAAGCTTATGCCCAAATAAATCTGTTCGTCTTTAAGGTGCCACCAGACTCCACGTTGTTTTTGTGGATACAGACTAACATGGCTACCCCTCTGATGCTCTGTTCAAAATTATAATATTGGCACTGTCTAGCTACTCAAAACAGATGACTGCAGAACTATCCCTGAGGAGATTTTATTTAAGTAGAAATGTTATATTGATAGTATGGTCTTTACTATACATTATTATATCATTTTGTTCAGTTTTTATTTATAACTAAGGGAATCTGTGACTCAGGGGATAAGTAATGGGTTCCAGAGCCTTTCACCTCCAGATCTACAGTTCTAATCAAGGCTAGATTGGCAAGGGCTATAAATTGCTACCATCTGATGTCTGTTTGGTCACCTATGTTACTAGAATTGGTGATTTCGGTCAGTTTTCTAGCAGATGGATGTCTGCCTCACAGTTGGCAACTGTGAGCAAAGAGGTCAAGGATTACATGAGCGGTGGCTGTCCCCTAGATAGATGAGGCACCTTAATTTAAGGCTGAGAGGGGTAGCCGTGTTAGTCTATATCCACAAAAACAACAAGGAGTCCGGTGGCACCTTAAAGACTAACAGATGAAGAAGTGGGTTTTTTACCCACGAAAGCTTATGCCCAAGTAAATCTGTTAGTCTTTCAGGTGCCACTGGACTCCTCATTGTTTTAATTTAAGGCTCTGTCAGGGGACTGAAGTCTGAACCTGGCAACACCACCCAGTGGCAGGAGACAATGACCAGGGGTAGGGGAACCCAGGCCCTCCCTGTTCCACTGGGTTCTGACCCTGGGCCATGTGAGTAATATTTTAACTGTGCTGCCAGATTGGTGGCTGCCCCCATGCCGGCTCCCTGGGCCATTTCCTACCCTGGTTTCAGATCCTCCACTGGCGCCACTGGACTGCATTTGGATTCCCCCTGGAGTTCATGCTCTGGAGGATTTTCCTCTATCAGTCACAGCCTATCAGTCCTGGCCCTCAGACCTGTAGCAGCTGGGCAGTGGGACCTGGTCCCAGCTGTGTGGAGCCCTGGCAGTTTCTCTGCAGAAGCTTGCAGCACACAACTGCTCCACTACGCTGTCCACCTTCTCTGAACTGAGCTGCTCCCTTTTGAGCTCAGCCTCCAATGTGAGCATGCCCAGCAGGGGTGACTCGGCAGGGCCTTCTGGACCCAGAGCTGCTCATTAACCCATAGTTCACCAGTGTGGGTCTCGTGCACCCCATCACAGGCTGCCAATATGATGCTTTTCATGGCCACTGCATTCACATTTTTTAAAAGATTCCTCTTATTGACTAATCTTTGTCATTCTTTGGACTGCATGACAGGCATTGTCCAGGCTACCTACACATGACTCAGTACATTTTGTCTGAAACTAAATGCTTGGCTGGATTTAATTGTATGTGTAATGCAGAAAGGTCCTTAGCTGGAACATGAGATCGAGGAGAATGGATTTGGTAACACTGCTGGATTGTTTTATGCTGGTATTACACTAGATGGCACTATCATTTAAGCAAAATGAACCAAACCATTTGAATTGTGCATTAAAGCTTGATGCAGCAAATACTTAATTCTGTGATTAGTTCAGAAGTCATTGGGACTCTTGGTGTGACTAAAGACCCTTCACAATGTTTACAGGATTAGGCATCTGGCAAACATCCAGATTATGTCCACATTTTAACCTTGAAAATTTGGATTTTTCAGATCAAACTGTTTTCTTAGGAAAATGTATGAAAACATGTATTTGCATATAAGCTTTTCAGCCTTCTTGCATTTCTCCCCTTCAGAAACTGTCCATCCCTTTTCAAATTTCACCGGAAAATATGTGTATCTCTGTGATGGGGTAGGACTCACCATGCTAGTGCCTCCTGCTGAACATCTTGCAGATTAGCTCCACAGGTCAGTACACTGACTCCCAATGGTGTCTCACCCACCATCACTTCTGCTCCTGGACCCAAGAACTGCGGCATCCAAGAACTGCGGCATCCTCTTCAGGACACAACCTTCCATCTGTGCCCACACTATGCGCTCCCCACTTCTAGGGGACAGTACTGCAGTCCACTGGGCCAGCCACTTTCTCAAAGGTGAGGGAGGGCGGGGCACAGGCCCTTCCACTACCCCAGGTCCTGGCCTAGAGACCTATAGATGGCAGCACATGCTGCATCCCCTCCAACCTCTCAGTCTACTTCCCTGGGCCATTCCCCTGCCGCCCCAGCATCTTCTTTGCCCTTATCTCATGGCCTCAGCATGCCAGTCTTAGCAGCCAGCCAGAAGCTCGCTCTCACTTCCCTGATCCTGCCCAGCACTGCTCTGTCCAGGGTGCTAACTTTCTTCCTCCTGCAAGGTGGCCAGTTCTCCCTCCTCAAGCTCCAGGGAACAACTGCACCTACTTTGGGCATGGAACTAGCTATCCACACTGCCATAGTAATGAGTAATCATTATAAGGAATAATCAAATGCTTATTAATGTTTTAAAAGCAAATGTTTGTACTTATACAGTTTGTAAGGGCTGTTGGACATCTGTATACTTGGATACTCTGTGAGGTGTGTTGAACCAAGTGTGTCCTGTAAGAAATGTTTAAGGTACAAACATATACACATATGTATATTATAATCCTGACCAAAGCCCATCTCACCAACCACCAACTAAGTATAAAGGCCTCCTCATGTCACCCATAGGTTATCAAAGCACAACTCTACACCCTACGCCTCTGTCATGATCCTAGGCCTAACATTCCCAGGTCCACTATAAGGGACTAAAAACAATTGGAAAATAAAATCTGTCCATCAGTCGTATGAGGGTATGTGCAGAGTAAGGGACATATGGGGCAGAATGTGTGGATGGGAAAGTAAGGTGGCCACATAACAGTGTTTAGCCCACTGGGCCACCTTCAGTCCATGCATTATGCTTTTCCTCGACAGGTAAACATCCTCCCCATAAAAAGACAAAAAGCAGGGGAATGTAATAGGAAGAGAGCCTGAGACATAAGCGCTTGTCTCAGAGACCTGGTATGAGGCAGAACTTGCTCACAGAATCTGGCAAAAACAGGGCTGATATTGCAGAAATACACATTCCTAAGAAGTGCTAGGCACAGATTATTCATGCAAACACATCCTGATATCAAGTGATACCAGAACATCCTGATATCAAGGATGGTACAAAAGCATTCCCCTAGAATAACAGGAACACACTGACCCCTCCTAAAAGATAAGGTCAGGATGACAGTACGTAATAGAGATGTTTTGATTGAACCAACATGTACAAGGTGATGGGTGATAACTAGCCATGTCAGAGGGTAGTAACTAACTATGTCAGAGGCAGTACTAATTTGTTTGTATCAGGGTATAAAGATGTAACTCAGAGGGAGTATCTTGGTCCAGCCGAGGGGGGAATGGAAAGTCCCGCCATTCACTGAGATCCGTCCATTGTCATGGGCATACACGTTTTAGTATCCTCGTAAAGTCTGCCAGGTGCTATTACTGTGCTTTGTCAACAATAAACCTGGCCTGGTGCCTTCGTACCTTAACGAATCTTGTGGTCATGAGGTGGTGCACTCGAGGTCTGCTGTGTGGCTGTCTGCGCAAAGCTGGGGCAGGACACAGGGAGAACACACACACGCAGCCGAACACCTAACATTCTTTCTTCTGCTTATTCGTGCCATACATGTGCTTATATATCTTCTGTGTATTCTCATTTCTGTCTCTCTCTCATTTCTAACTCACTTTTCTATAACTTTTATACTTCCATAACTGTGATTAAAACATACTATTTGTCCTAAGAAAAAGGACTTGCATTCCATAAGAACATAAGAACGGCCATACTGGGTCAGACCAAAGCTCCATCCAGCCCAGTATCCTGTCTACCACATTGGCCAATGCCAGGTACCCCAGAGGGAGTGAACCTAACAGGTAATGATCAAGTGATCTCTCTCCTGCCATCCATCTCCACCCTCTGACAAACAGAGGCTAGGAACACCATTCCTTACCCATCCTGGCTAATAGCCATTAATGGACTTAACCTCCATGAATTTATCTAGTTCTATTTTGAATCCTGTTATAGTCCTAGCCTTCACAACCTCCTCAGGCAAGGAGTTCCACAGGTTGACTGTGCACTATGTGAAGAAGAACTTCCTTTTATTTGTGTTAAACCTGCTGCCCATTAATTTCATTTGGTGGCCCCTAGTTCTTATATTATGGGAACAAGTAAATATCTTTTCCTTATTCACTTTCTCCACACCACTCATGATTTTTATAGAGTCATAGAATCATAGAATATCAGGGTTGGAAGGGACCTCAGCAGGTCATCTTGTCCAACCCCCTGCTCAAAGCAGGACCAATCCCCAACTAAATCATCCCAGCCAGGGCTTTTTCAAGCCTGACCTTAAAAATATCTAAGGAAGGAGATTCCACCACCTCCCTAGGTAACGCATTCCAGTGTTTCACCACCCTCCTAGTGGAAAAGTTTTTCCTAATATCCAACTTAAACCTCCCCCACTGCAACTTGAGACCATTACTCCTTGTTCTGTCATCAGCTACCACTGAGAACAGTCTAGATCCATCCTCTATGGAATCCCCTTTCAGGTAGTTGAAAGCAGCTATCAAATCCCCCCTCATTCTTCTCTTCCGCAGACTAAACAATCCCAGTTCCCTCAGCCTCTCCTCATAAGTCATGTGTTCCAGTCCCCAAATCATTTTTGTTGCCCTCCACTGGCTCTTTCCAATTTTTCCACATCCTTCTTGTAGTGTGGGGCCCAAAACTGGACACAGTACTCCAGATGAGGCCTCACCAATGTCGAATAGAGGGGAACAATCACGTCTCTCGATCTGCTGGCAATGACCCTACTTATACATCCCAAAATGCCATTGGCCTTCTTGGCAACAAGGGCACACTGTTGACTCATATCCAGCTTCTCGTCCACTGTAACCCCCAGGTCCTTTTCTGCAGAACTGCTGCCGAGCCATTCGGTCTCTAGTCTATAGCGGTGCATTGGATTCTTCCGACCTAAGTGCAGGACTCTGCACTTGTCCTTGTTGAACCTCATCAGATTTCTTTTGGCCCAATCCTCTAATTTGTCTAGGTCCCTCTGTATCCTATCCCTACCCTCCAGCATATCTACCTCTCCTCCCAGTTTAGTGTAATCTGCAAACTTGCTGAGGGTGCAATCCACACCATCCTTCAGATCATTTATGAAGATATTGAACAAAACCGGCCCGAGGACCGACCCTTGGTGCACTCCACTTGATACCGGCTGCCAACTAGACATGGAGCCATTGATCACTACCTGTTGAGCCCGACAATCTAGCCAACTTTCTATCCACCTTATAGTCCATTCATCTAGCCCATACTTCTTTAACTTGCTGGCAAGAATACTGTGGGAGACCATGTCAAAAGCTTTGCTAAAGTCAAGGAACAACACGTCCACCGCTTTCCCCTCATCCACAGAGCCAGTTATCTCATCATAGAAGGCAATTAGATTAGTCAGGCATGACTTTCCCTTGGTGAATCCATGCTGACTGTTCCTGATCACTTTCCTCTCCTCTAAGTGCTTCAGAATTGATTCCTTGAGGACCTGCTCCATGATTTTTCCAGGGACTGAGGTGAGGCTGACTGGCCTGTAGTTCCCAGGATCCTCCTTCTTCCCTTTTTTAAAGATGGGCACTACATTAAGCCTTTTTCCAGTCATCCAGGACTTCCCCGGATCGCCATGAGTTTTCAAAGATAATGGCCAATGGCTCTGCAATCACATCCGCCAACTCCTTTAGCACTCTCTGATGCAGCGCATCCGGCCCCATGGACTTGTGCTCGTCCAGCTTTTCTAAAAAGTCCCGAACCACTTCTTTCTCCACAGAGGGCTGGTCACCTCCTCCCCATGCTGTGCTGCCCAGTGCAGCCGTCTGGGAGCTGACCTTGTTCGTGAAGACAGAGGCAAAAAAAGCATTGAGTACATTAGCTTTTTCCACATCCTCTGTCACTAGGTTGCCTCCCTCATTCAGTAAGGGGGGGGCCACGCTTTCCTTGACTTTCTTCTTTTTGCTAACATACCTGAAGAAACCCTTCTTGTTACTTTTAACATCTCTTGCTAGCTGCAACTCCAGGTGTGATTTGTCCTTCCTGATTTCACTTCTGCATCCCCGAGCAATATTTTTATACTCTTCCCTGGTCATTTGTCCAATCTTCCACTTCTTGTAAGCTTCTTTTTTGTGTTCAAGATCAGCAAGGATTTCACTGTTAAGCCAAGCTGGTTGCCTGCCATATTTATTATTCTTTCTACACATCGGGATGGTTTGTCCCTGTAACCTCAATAAGGATTCTTTAAAATACAGCCAGCTCTCCTGGACTCCATTCCCCCTCATGTTATTCTCCCAGGGGATCCTGCCCATCAGTTCCCAGAGGGAGTCAAAGTCTGCTTTTATGAAGTCCAGGTCCGTATTCTGCTGCTCTCCTTTCTTCCCTGTGTCAGGATCCTGAACTTGACCATCTCATGGTCACTGCCTCCCAGGTTCCCATCTACTTTAGCTTCCCCTACTAATTCTTCCCGGTTTGTGAGCAGCAGGTCAAGAAGAGCTCTGCCCCTAGTTGGTTCCTCCAGCACTTGCACCAGGAAATTGTCCCCTACCCTTTCCAAAAACTTCCTGGAAATTGTCTGTGCACTGCTATATTGCTCTCCCAGCAGATATCAGGGTGATTTTATATACCTCTATCATATCCCCCCTTAGTCTCCTCTTTTCCAAGCTGAAAAGTCCTAGCCTCTTTAATCTCTCCTCATATGGGACCCGTTCCAAACCCCTAATCATTTTAGTTGCCCTTCTCTGAACCTTTTCTAATACCAGTCTATCTTTTTTGAGATGAGGAGACCACATCTGTACGCAGTATTCAAGATGAGGGCGTACCATGGATTTATAGAAGGGCAATAAGATATTCTCCATCTTATTCTCTATCCTTTTTTTAATGATTACTAACATCCCGTTTGCTTTTTTGACTGCCGCTGCACACTGCGTGGACGTCTTCAGAGAACTATCCACGATGACTCCAAGATCTGTTTCCTGATTAGTTGTAGCTAAATTAGCCCCCATCATATTGTATGTATAGTTGGGGTTATTTTTTCCAATATGCATTACTTTACATCTATCCACATCACATTTCATTTGCCATTTTGTTGCCCAATCACTTAGTTTTGTGAGATTTTTTTGAAGTTCTTCACAGTCTGTTTTGGTCTTAACTATCTTGAGCAGTTTAGTATCATCTGCAAACTTTGCCACCACACTTGTTTACCCCTTTCTCCAGATCTTTTATGAATATTCCATGAGGATTTGATTTTCTATCCAAGGCCAGAACTAAACACATTACTCTTCTTTGCACTAATCTGTGTATCATTCTGTCTACAGTCAAAGCCAAGACACAGCAAAAAAATGGATTAATAAAATACTCATATACAAAACTAGGTTTATCTGTTACGTTAATTTGGCAAAGCCACAGCATGCGCTTTCCATTAGCTTTGGAGTTTGGGATGAAATGCTTAGCATGTTCACATGTATGCTGTATACTCTAGATGGGGTGAAAAGCTCTGTCCAAAGTTTTAAGCTGTATTCGTTTTTATCTCATGACACCTTCTATTACATGCCGTTAATAGCCATTAGGATTTAGATAAAAGTTTACTCTCATGAATAGGAGAAGTGTTGCAGGTGGGGAGCAAAATGATGCCAACTAGATGTTATGTCCAAGAGCTATCTTGCTGGTACAGGTCAAGCATGAAACTGCACCAATGCTGTGAGTTGCACACTGCTGCTCCTTTGTAGGTTCTGAGCCAAAACTCATTGAAGTCAATGGAAAGAAATCCCACTGATTTCAATGCGCATTGGATCATGTCCCAATGGAGCAGTGTGCTGCCTTTCCTATCACGTGCTGCAGGTATCAGCACACACTTCAGGTGACCGTACACCTCCTAAGCAGACTGCATTGCCTTGAGGCTGTGGCGTGCGGACCATCCTGGTAGCCAGTCCCCCTCCCCAGTGATGAATAGAACATTAATTTGAAATCCTGCCCAGATGCTGTGGAGGGTGGGGGAAGATACAGCTCCCTAAACCCCATTCTCTCACTAGTGTATTCACTCAGCACCTAATTCCTCCACATATTTCCTTTTTGATCACGTATTCAGAAATAAATTAATTAATACAGTGAGCGATGAATGTTGAAAGGGTCCTCAGCACAGCCTCTAAAATCACGTGCATGATTGAAAACATTTTGGCATAGCCATGGCAGTGTTTCAGCACCTGGAAAAATGTAAGCCTGGGAAACTGGGGGCAATTATAGCAGCAGCTGCTGAAAACAGAAGCCAAAAGTTTAATATAGCCCTTTTTTTTTTCCTGCAGAAACTAAAAAATTGTACCTATGGGAAATAATGTAATTTTCTCAGTTTGAATGGAACATGAAACTCCAACCTTTAATAAATATCTGTACTAAATATACATATATTTTTCTACTCAGCAAAATTCATACAATTAACACACCTCACTAGGTAAATTTATTGGTATATTATAAACAGTTTAAGTCAAAATAACAGCTCTACATTCAAGGCTTTTGTAATTCTGTATCAATTAAATCTAGAGAAGCACAGAGTGACTTATAAAAGAATTAACCCTGAGTAAAGACCCAGGAAAACTTAAGTTCAAATCCATCTTTTATTTTATTAACCTGTTGACCAACATCTCCCAGGGCTAGTCTACAAGGGGTAGGTTTACCAATTATACTGGTATATTTAAATTTATATAGTTATACCAGTATAACTCCCCATAGACACTTTTATTCAGAGTGATTGAGGGAGGGGTAGTTTAAACAGCTCCGAAGTAACATAAGATAAACCAACGATCATGTACTAAGAGTGTCAACATGGAGTTATAATGGTATAACTATCTCAGTTTAAAGAAAAGGAGTACTTGTGGCACCTTAGAGACTAACAAATTTATTTGAGCATAAGCTTTCGTGAGCTACAGTTCACTTCATTGGATGATGAAGCTTATACTCAAATAAATTTGTTAGTCTCTAAGGTGCCACAAGTACTCCTTTTCCTTTTCTTGATACAGACTAACACGGCTGCTACTCTGAAACCTATCTCAGTTTAAATTCACATCTTAGCCTATAGCTGTGTAGACAAACCCTTGATTGCAATATAAAGCTTATTTTTTTAGGACAGTCATCCTCCATTCTTTGCACATTGCAACTTTCATTAATTTTATTTCAAGCTTGGGGTGTGCAATTAAATCAGTATAAGGCCCTTAAGAAGACAAGTATAAAACTTCCTTTCCTCACAGTGTAAACTCCAAATGGTTAATCATTTATGTGATATTATTTTTATCATTCTCACCCTCCCATCCTGCAACCATGGTAACATTTAATCATATAACAGAATCATATAACAGAATGATATCACAAATTCAGATGGCCAATACAATGCAAAGAAAAAAGTCTTGAATTCTTTGTTGACCCATGGAGTTGCTAACAATTCACTTTAGTAATGTACCAAAAATAATATATCAACCCTCTTTCTATGAAAGAATGAGATACAGCCTTAATATTTTTAAGTTTCCCTTCAGAGCAGAATCTGGAAAAGATAAAATCTGAGGACACTTTCACTTATATTTTTTCTGCTTAGTGGGAATGTGGCTAATTGTTCCAGTTTTGTCTATAGTCCAATTTTAAGTGCTATAATTCACAAAATAACAAAACAAAAGAAACCAGTACTTCTATTATTTGTAAAAAGAAAAGGAGGACTTGTGGCACCTTAGAGACTAACAAATTTATTTGAGCATAAGCTTTCGTGAGCTACAGCTCACTTCGTCGGATGCTCACGAAAGGTTATGCTCAAATAAATTGGTTAGTCTCTAAGGTGCCACAAGTCCTCCTTTTCTTTTTGCGAATACAGACTAACACGGCTGCTACTCTGAAACCTGTCTATTATTTGTGTAGTTCACCTAATAGTTTTGTTTATTTTCTGATTATACGATATATAATTGTATTGTTTTCCTCTTCTTATCTGCTCTGATACTGAAACCAGACAAAATATTTTAATCTAAAAAAAGGATATGGTTAGCTATACATCCAACAGAAACTGAGTAATAAGAGTTCCCATGTTCTAGAGACATCCAGGTAGTAACTCAAGAACTCAGAAATTTCAAACTGAATTTGAGTACAAATATTGTATAGTTTATTTTATAATCAGCAAATAAACTAAATAAATGAAAGGCAAAACCAAAATACATGCCTTCCGAACTCTTCAAACACAGAATGACATCATCTATCTACAATGGCGCATGTGCTTCTGTAACACATCTGTGGCCACAAAGGACTTCATTGTTATATAACAAAACAGAACTCTGGTCCTTCTGCTCCAAGACCTTGATCTTGCAAGGTGCTGTGTACCCTCAACTCTCAACTCAGTTGGCTGCATTCTGGTGGAAAGGGTTGGCCTTCTCTTCAGTGATATCAGGATTTACAATATTTACAATTTACAATTTACAATTTACAACCACTCTGTGATTCAGCAACCAAAGAGCACATACCAAGCGGAGGCATAGATTAGAGCAAGACTGAGAGTCAGGTGACTTTCAGGGTAATTTTTGCTGGCAGCCCTGTAAAAAACGTAATGAAAGCAACGTAATTGACAGTCTATGGAAAGACCCTGAGGATATTGTGTGTGCCTCCAGACAGAAATTGAGTGAAGTGCAGTAGAGTACATGCGGATGAGATGGTCAAAATCGTGTATCCCTGATTATTTCTTTTTCCACTACAAGCTTTTTTTTGAAAGGCAGCTGCTATAACAATTTTTGGGACTTTCATTGCTAATCACATTATGACCATATAGTGACTGAGATGACTACAGAAAAGTCACAGGATGCATCAACCCTATCCCAATATTAAATCCCATCCCTGTAGAGGAGAGCTATATAGGTGAAACACAGGTGCGGTACAGGTTTGTTTCTAAGTGATTTGGAACACAAATTGGATTTTAATTTATTACTTAATTCCTAGCCCCAAACTTCTTATTAGCATATTAAAACCATGAGTGCAGCTAGGTATAGGCATTTTCTGTGTAATTAATTTTGTACTGATTTTTATAAAGAAATAGTCCATAAGAAGTACAAAAGAAGATGACTTACAGCTTGTATATATGCCTGATTATTGTACACTTCATGGGATCTCCAGCAGAATTATGCAATTTTACAACTCATCAAAGCTGCATAAATACAAGACAATATGATACTACATAAACATAGCACATCAGTGTGCGAGTGTCAACAGGGTGACTGGCCCCTTTAAGAGGGAGTGAGGTTCAGTGCACCTGACTGATCACCCGCTGCCCACTAGGGCTTAAGGGAAGGTACCTGGGCCTTATGAAGGGGGAGACAGGTGCAGCTGGTTGGCAGATGCCTACAAACACTGCAGGGTCTAGGAAGGCTTCTATGGAGCACTGAGTCAGCAGGGGGAAGGCACCAGCAGAGAAGGCCTGTGGAGAAGGCCAAATTCCAGGCAAGAAGTGTTGGGAGAGCAGGAAGACAGACCCTCAGTGAGGAAGGGCTGGGTCCAGATTGGAACTGGAGCAGAAGAGTCACTAGTGTTAGAACTAACCAATTTATTTGAGCATTAGCTTTCGTGAGCTACAGCTCACTTCATCGGATGCATCTGATGAAGTGAGCTGTAGCTCACGAAAGCTTATTCTCAAATAAATTGGTTAGTCTCTAAGGTGCCACGAGTCCTCCTTTTCTTTTTGCGGATACAGACTAACACGGCTGCTACTCTGAAACCTAGTGTTAGAACTCTGACCGTCAGGTGAGAAGCTGGGCCCATCTGAAACTGGGATGAAGACTTTGGAAATTTGAGTTGGTTTTTTTTCAAGACTTTGTGCAGGGCTAAATAAACTGGACCCCAGAAGGGGCAATATTTTGAATATCTGGCCTGGGTGAACTTCTGGAGGGGCCCTGGGTGAAGGGGAAACAGAGATAGGCCTCAACAGAGCGATCCTTGGCCAGCAGATGGTGCTACAGGACAGGCATGCCCTTTGACAGGGGTTACAATAATAAAAGAGGAGGAAGGGAATACATAAGGAAGGGACTAGACAGGGAGGGGGTTAAGTGAAATGGAGGTCTGGCATTCTTCTAACAGTCTCAAGGTGTTGTGTTTTTTTTCTCTCCAAACATACAGTACCTAGAAACAGTATCCAAACGTCATATAACTGATCTCTAGAGTGAGAAGCTATTCTTTCATTGGCTGCTGGTTCAGACAGGTCTGAATGCCACTGCGCTACTCTGGGCATAAGCCTACTCCTTCATCTTTGTAAAACGGACTTGGTGATCGTTGCAGCCCTCAAGAACCAAAGTCTTTGTGGAGGAGTTAAACCCAGTTTACCAGGTAAGTATCCTAGGATATAATTTTCAGCAGAGGTTTGGCTGCTGACATCAAGTGCAATTTTAACTGTCATCTCTCTCTTTTTCACAGCTGCCTGATCATTAGACAGTTCCATAGCATATGCAGGTGTCCCACTGTCTGTAGTACAATACCGGCAAACCGAGGAAAAGGCCTTCATCTTGTGCAACCTTTATGGCATCCAATATATTTTGAATAAAATCTCTTGTTGTATGTAGCATAGCCGGAGAGCAACAGAAGCGTTTGTAACATTGTGTAATATGCTCTGCCATGGGAATACTTTTAAGGGCTGTGATAAATCCCCTTCCCAGGCTTTCACAAAGTACTCTAGTCTAACAGTTTTTCTTTATTAATAAGCATACATAGTGGACAGGGGAGTTTATGAAGCATTTATAAAGTTCCCAGTAGTTTGAGGCCTCTGACCGTCCTAGTAAGTCTGGGACAAACTGATATGTTAGTAAATGTCTTAGTTGTAGGTAATGCCATGCTGCTGAGGGGGGCAGGTTGGAGCACTGCTGTAGCATAAAAGGGACAAAGCTCTCACCACTGACTAATTAGGAGACCCGTATGCTGCCCTTGCTCAGCAAATTCTTCAAAATTATAGGTTTGTTCCCAATGTGGAAGTCCGGGTTGCCCCACATAGGCACCTCTGCAGGAAGGAGAGGATGAAGCTGGTACCTCTTAGCTAGGACTGTCCACACCCTTTGTGCGGCCACCACTGTAAGCACCTTCTTGTTCTCAACTGAAGAACAAGAAGAGCCAAGCAGAGCCCACTGTGGTAGGCACTGTCCAAACACAGACAAAACCCACAGGGGGAATCGGGTGTTTAGTACACATTCAACTTTCACCCAGGTGGGGAGGTAGTAGCATGCTGGAAACAGTTTGACAACTGTGCTGTGATAAAAGCACAACAGTAATTTTGTAGGTCTGGGAACCTAAATCCTTCCCTGGCCCATCGGGAGGTGTGTGTTTTGTTTTGTTTGCTTTCAAATAATAGTTGTGGCTGTTGACCAGGACTACCTGGGAAGGCTCCAGTATGGAGGAATATATAGAGGTCAGCTACCTAGCCTTAGAACATAGAGAAGCTTAGGCAGAATATTCATTTTGTGTTCACCCTTCCCTTAACTGCTCTAGTGGGGCACCTCACAATCAGCCACTGAAGAGAACTGAATTACATGTCACAAAAGCTAATAAAGGCTATACTAGGAGCAGAAGAGAACCCAGAAAAGAAAGTTATCACAGTCACTGGATAGGTTCATATCTGCAAGTAGGACAGACATAACAACTGATCTCAAGGGAAGTGAATTTGACAATGCAGAACAAATACTCAAACATTCAGAGAACTCTCTGTAGTTTTTACTGTACTTTCTCGGTCCTGTGCTGATTGTAGCAAACAGCCAACTCTTCTCCCTCCTTCCCAGTCTCTTGACTTCAGCTTCACTCCACACTTGCCCCTCTTCTGCCCTCCCCTTCACCCCCCTTCCCTTTTCTTTCCATGTAGGTTATCCCCTCCTACCTAAACCCACCCCAATAGATAAATAAAATCCTGGCACTAATGGCATGATTTCATCATATTGTTCACTCTGCTTGTATTTCTACTCCTGTGATGTCTTGTCTATTTAGATTATAAACTCTTCAGGGCAGGGATAGTCTACTACTCTGTTTGTAAAGTGTCTAGCACACTGGGGCCCCGTTCTTGGCTGGCCCTTTAGACTCTACTGTCTGTAATAAACATCATTAATAATAAAGTTTTCTGCAGGCTAGTTAAAAAGACTTTCTGCTTCTTGCGGCTTTTGGAATGGATGCACATCCTCACCGATCTGGACATGGAACCAAGCTGGAAACATAATGAAATATTTGAGCCCTGGTTGCTTGGCAAGTTCTCTATCCCTGCTAAAGGCTCTCTTCTACCACATCTTTTGCTAAACACCGAAAAATTCTCATTACATAGCGTTCCCCCAACAGCATTTTAAATCATGAGCTAGCTGCATTATTTCTGCTCTTAAGAATGACTCAGAAACTTGACAATCAATGCATGAGGTTTGGCATTTGGGGCTTGAGCCATGGACTTACGTGCTTTTTCTAGCAGAAACTCAAAACTCTCCTTAATTGATCACTCTCATTATAGTGTGTATGGCAACACCCATCTATCTATCTTCCTACTGTATATTCCACTGCATGCATCCAATGAAGTGGGTTTTAGCCCACGAAAGCTTATGCTCAAATAAATTTGTTAGTCTCTAAGGTGCCACAAGTACTCCTCGTTCTCAAAACCATCTGGTAGTCTAAGCCCTTCTAAGGAGCTGGGGGACAAATTATAGGATTTTGCCTTGCTCTGCTCCTTCAGGTACCCCTTCAATTCTCAGATTATGATGACAAGACCTCCCCTTGAGGTCTGCCCATTTAGATTTTACAGAAGATGTCTTTAAGGCTTCTCTGCACCTAGGCAGAGAGCCTTGTACCTGATCCTCCATTACTTATATCTTGCTTCAGCCATCCTGTTGGTGATTGCAGAGAGGAATCAATTGACATAAGAGTGGATTGCACAGTGGCCATTATGGTCTTGATTTCTAAAGTGTTTGCAGCAACTCTTTTCAGCAGGGCCATCATAGACTCAGTTCCCTCGATGTCAGCCGTATCATTCAGGAGCTTGGGAGGTGCCTGTTCTCATCTTTCAGCCGCTTGGAGAGCCTGCAGTGGTCAAATAGCTACTTACTGGCATGTAAAAGGTTTTGTGGTACCTGATTCTTTGTTTGGGGAGGGTGCAGGAATCAAGAGGCAGCTTAGGATGGAAGTGGCTATCAGCAAATGGCTCTGGAGCTCAAGGGATCTGTTCCTCCATACCACACAGTGCCCCTGGGGGCCTCAGGGAATACCATTTTTAATATCTGAGTGCATCACTTCTTATAGATTTAGTATACTTATTTTTTCTTCTTCATCAAGCTGCTTATTACCACACTGCTTCATTTCCATATCTAACCACATATGTTGGGCTAGTGATTATACAGGGTCAAGGTCATTCCTGACGTAACTCCATCTGCTTTAATTCCAAACAAAGAGGTTGGCTATCATCATACATCATAACCACCATTAAAGGCAGACCTAAAAGAGGAACAGAAACCAAAACCAAGGAGGACACTGACTTTGTTTCTTGAGGACCTCCAGAATGCCACTGACAGTGCTCCTGGGTAAACAGAACCAACATATGCCCTCTGAGAGAGAAAAGCATTAGGACTAGAAATCAAACCCTCTGGGTGTCAAACTCACCTCAGTGATTGAGCAGGCAACTGCAGAAGGAATTGCTCTGAAAAAAAAGAAGTGGATATGTATGAACAGAAAACCAAGGTTCAGAGAGTGACTATTGACGGATGTCCCAAAAGAGGCAAAATAATCTCCTCATCTGGCAGAAGAGTTCGGGTAGTTTATCCTGACCTCCATCTGAGACATGTCCGATTGGTAGTGTTATCTTGTTTGATGTTATATTTTATCTGTATTTCATTAAAAAGGAAAAACCAGTAGCCACTAGTGGATATCGTTCAAATCAATGGAAAATATAGTTGTCACCTCAACAAGTGACATTGATATAATCCTTTGTAATCCAACCTAGGTCACGTTATAATCTAAACCAGAACAAACCCCACCTTTTTCAACTTCCAAAATAAATAAATAAAATTAAGCACCCTGCCAGGGTCTCATTATCTATCCATGTTGACATCCACCTCAGAGTCCAAGAGGTCTGGAAGTCTCTACTACTTTATGCATCCTACTCTCAGATTTCCAAAAGGAAGAAAATACGCAAAATTGTTCAGCCTCATCCCCACTTTCAGATTTTTTTTCTACTAAAAATCTATCGTCATAAAGGATACCATGTACTCTTCAGAGCTATGACTAGTCAGTTCCAGGATGATCAGACACAAAGGGAGAGATCACAAGCAAAAGGTGGGGAGAACATTTTTATCTTGTTCTGCTTTTGGAAATTAAAAGAAAGTCATGGTGAAGAAAAGGGATGGAATTTTCTAACAAGAAACATAAACAATACTACTTAGCTCTTACATAACTTTTTGTTGAAAGAACTCACATATATATAGTAATGGCTGTGTAATATCAAGCAAGAGTACAAAAATACCCATTTTGGGTTAAGAAGTAGATCAAATAAACTTGGGCAGTCCTAAATGTTGCTGGAACTTAATAAGACTGCCCAAGGCTATGTTCATTACACATCTAGTTTTCTGATGGCTTTAACCATTTTTCTTTTTTAATAGCTTTCACTTCCATATTGCTGAAAGGAAAGTCCTAATTTAAAGGGAGCTGCATTCCTGGAAGAGCTGGAAATGAGCTTTATAGATAAAAAATGTATTCACTGTGTGTGGTGTGGGGAAGAATGTTGCATGCTTGTAGTTTTCTGAATACGACTATGTGAACGAGCCATGCAATATTAGAGTTCACAGGAAATTTTAGATATTAACGTTACTATTATAATTCTAGGTTTCAGAGTAGCAGCCATGTTAGTCTGTATCAGTAAAAAGAAAAGGAGTACTTGTGGCACCTTAGAGACTAACAAATTTATTAGAGCATAAGCTTTCGTGATGAAGTGAGCTGTAGCTCACGAAAGCTTATCCTCTAATAAATTTGTTAGTCTCTAAGGTGCCACAAGTACTCCTTTTCTTATTATAATTCTTTTATTTCAGTAGTATTTATATTAAAGGTCACATAGTTTATACAGCATGTGACAAGATGGCTGATGTTAGTCTGGTGAGTCCTGCACTTTTCTTGGCAGGGAGCTAAGATGCCACCCATTGCCCCTGTTCTTGGGGCATCTATGGCCCCGCTAGTGGCCCAGGAAGGTGGTAAAGGAGGGAAGCAGGGGAGGGGTATGGGTTTGCTCCTCACTCTGAGCCCCAGCCCCTCTCAACCCCTTCAGGTTCTTACCCTCTTCTTCCTTGGGTGGGGTACCTGCAGTCCTTAAATGCTGGAGAGGGGAGTCTCCCTCCCCTACTGGGGCAGGGTCCCCCTTACTTCAGTTCTTTGATTTTCCAAGTCTCACAGCACACCTCCAAGCTCCAGTCCTCTCTCCTTCCTCCTCCTTCTCCTTTGTCTGCCTGAAGCATGGGGTTTTATTAGGTTCCTAACAGGGCCTTAATTGACTGCAGGTGCTCCAATTAACCTGCAGCCACCTTCCCTAGTCTACAGGGAACCACACCTTAATTAGCCTTGAGCTTATATATTTCCCCTCTAGCACTGTCCCACAGCTCCCTGGCCCGCCTGTATCACAAGAGTTAATATATTATTAGATGATAATAAGCATGTTATAGACATGAGTACTGTGGTACAGATGGTCGTAAGCACATCAGTAGAATACAAACAACCAATTGATTGGCTGGATTCTAACAGTATAAGTATTGATTAACCACTATTAAAATATTTATTAATCCTGTAAATTAAGGAAGCATTTATATATAATTTATGAAGAGTTATGTTGTTGCTGATGAGTGTATGGCTAGGAATTCCGCCTGGAGGGATGCAAAGGACTCACCAGAGAACAAAGGCATTCTTTAGATCTAAATAGGGCAGAGTCCCTGTTCTTCCTTAGTCAGCTGGTCAAATGTCCCACCTCAGTGTAACACAGGCCATTTACCTAGTTTGACCTCCTGCACATTGCAAGCCACAGAACATCATCCACCTACTCCTGTAATAGACCCATAACCTCTGACTGAGATACTGAAGTCCTCAAATCATGATTTAAAGACTTTGAGTTACAGAGAATGCACCATCTACACTAGTTTAAACCTGTACATGACCCTGCCCCATGCAGCAGAAAAAGGGGGAAAAAAAACAAACAACCCAGGCCAGTTTGACCTGGGAAAATTCCTTCCCAACCCCAAATATGGAGGTCAGTTGGACTCTGAGCATTTTGGCAAGACCCAGCAGCCAGGCACATGGGAAAGAATTCTCAGTTGTAACTTAGAGCCCACCCCATCTAGTGTCCATGACCACCCATCGGGGATATTTGCTACTATCAGTCGCAGATCAGCTATATACGATTGTAGGCAGTCTCATCATAACGTCCCCTCCATAAACTTATCAAGCTCAATCTTGAAACCAGTTAGGGTTTTTGTCCCACTGGAAGGCTGTTCCAGACTTTCACGCCTCTGATGGTCAGAAACCTTTGTCTAATTTCAAGCCGAAACTTGTTGATGGCCAGTTTATAGCCGTTTGTTCTAGTGTCAACATTGGTGCTTAACTTAAATAACTCTTCATCCTCCATTGTATTTATCTCTAGGATGTATTTATAGAGAGCAATCATATCTCCCCTCAGCCTTCCTTTGGTTAGACTTAACAAGCCAAGCTCTTTGAGTCTTCTCTTATAAGGTAGGTTTTCCATTATTTGATCATGCTAGTAGCCCTTCTCTGTTCCAATTTGAATTCATCTTGCTTAAACATGGGAGATCAGAATTTCACACAGTATTCCAAATGAGATCTCTCTAATATCTTGTGTAATGGTACTAAAATTTCCCTGTCTCTACTGGAAATACTTCTCCTGATGCATCATAGGACTGCATTAGCCTTTTCACAAACGTATCACATTGGTGGCTCATAGTCATCCTCTGATCAACCAGTTGACCCAGGTCTTTTTTCTGCTCAGTTGCTTCTCCTCTGATTAAGTCCCCAGTTTATAACAAAAGTTCTTGTCGTTAGTCCCTAAGTGCATGACTTTGCACTATTAAATTTCATGCCATTTCTATTACTCCAGTTTTCAACGTCGTCCAGATCTTCTTGTATGATTTTCCGGTCTTCCTCCGTATTGGCAATACCTCCCAACTTTGTGTCATCTCCAAATTTTATTAGCATACTCCCACTTTTTCTGACAAGGTCACTAATTGACATGTTAAATAAGGTTGGTCCCAAGATTGAGCCCTGAGGAACTCCTCTAGTAACCTCCCTCCAGCTTGACAGTTCACATTTCAGTATGACTCATTGTAGTCTCCCCTTTAACCAGTTCCTTATCTACCTTTCAAGTCTCAGATTAATCCCCATCTTCCTCAATTTGACTAATAATTTCCCATGTGGAACTGTATCAAATGCCTCACTGAAATCCTTAGATTAGATCTCGTGAATTTGCTTTGTCTAAAAAATCAGTTACCTTCTCAAAGAAAGAGATCAGGTTGGTCTGGCACAATCTACCTTTTGTAAAACCATGTTGTATTTTTTCCTAGTTACCGTTTACCTCTATGTCTCTTTAACACATTTCTCTTTCAAAATTTGTTTTAGAAACTTGACCCCTTGCTCCCAGTCACCCCGTGTGACTCATTTCTGCCCCCACACATTGCCAAAACATCCCAAAAGATAGAACTCTGGATGGTTTCGATTTGCACATGGGGATACCTACCTATGGTGCACCACACTGTGCATTGACTCAAGCAGTTCTGGTGAGTACGCGCATCACTGACACAAAAAGCCAAGGATGCATGCGTATGAGTGATATATTAACTGCAGCAGCTTTAAGCTGATGTAACTTTTGTCAGCCAAAGTTTGTAGTGTCGACGTGGCCTCAGATGCATTTGGGCACTTAGCATTTGCCTACAGGCTACTACAACAGATCAATATGATACTTTGTTTTTTAATTTGGCATCTAATTTCTTCACAAACATTAAGCAGAACAAATGTGAAATGCTGATAAAACATTCCTTAAAACAAACTATGCAAAAAATTGGGTTTCAGTGTTTGGTTACATATGCAAGCAAAAGAGAAAAGATGTGATAGAACTGATGTAAATTCCACTCTTTGCCCCAAAGCAATCTCACACTTAAAACGGTGAAGTAATTCAGTTTCCTTGTTGGTTCAGTTCAAAGCCTGTCCTGACAAGAAACAACTGGCAATATCTATTCTGTAGTGGAGGGAATGTTTTGTGCTGGAAAATGTTAGTTAAAAAGTTCTTTATGCCATGCCTCTCCTTTTGAATTTCACACAGTATTCCAGATGAGATCAGCATATTCTTCCTATTTTTAAAATCAATGTATGTGGGTGCATCTAATGCTGCCCTCAATAGTTTAGTCTGTGCACTGAGTTACCTCAAGGTGAGAACAAGATTCATATTTTGAGCCCCACGAAAATTCAGGTGTTTAGGTTTGTCCTTTCATAGTGATGGGAATGAGACAGGAAATTCAGATTCAGATCTGATCTTGGATTCTGAGAACTCCTTCTCCATAACATTTGGTGTGTCCTGGTCTTGGATTTTGATGCAGGCCCATCTCTAATATTAATATTTCCTCTATGTAAATAAAAATCTACTTTGATTTCTTAAGTTCATGATCCCTTCTATTCTTGTATTTACTATGGAATAGTATATTTCTTTTCTACACTCTTTGTAATGCTGTTTTAGTGAATCCCACATCCAATCTTCAAAGAACATATATTTAGCATTAAATCGGGCTTCATATACATGGGTGGGTAACTCCTATGTAAGTAAAAGGCATTTGTGCCTAGTTATGCCAGGACTGACTTTGGCCCATACAGGGGTGGCTCTACCAATTTTGCCGCCCCAAGCAGTCACCGCCGAATTGCTGCCACCGCAAGAGTGGTGGAGCTGCCGCCGAATTGCCACTGCGGGACACGGATGGCCGCCCCATTCTAAATGCCGCCCCAAGCACCTGCTTGGAAAGCTGGTTCCTGGAGCTGGCCCTGGGCCCATAGTTTCCCTACTGAATTACTAAGGCCCCAATTCAACAAGTTTCTTGTGTAACTTTAAGCTCGTGTGTACTCTCATCTAAGTCAATGGGACTATTCATGTGTTTTATCCACGAATTGTAGGGCCTGATCCTGTGCATTGTTGAGCATCCTTAGCTCCTATTTTCTTGAATAAGACTTGAAGATGCTCATCACCTTGCTAAATACCTAAATAACTTGTTGAATCAGACCCAAGGACCCTTGAATTACTAGTTAATTTCTATTGTACTGTCTCCAGTTTCATATTATCTTTATTAACCAGTTTTGTACATATAATCCCAGGACTTGATGCAAGCATTTTTAAAAAGGGCAAATTCATGGAAACATTTAATTTGCGATGTGCTGATGGAGGATATGCACCAACCACAATCAGAAAATTTGAGTTAAGTATCATCAGTGGACATCTTCAGGGTAAGTTTTCTTCTTATCTAATTATTTCAGACATTTATCTTCTTAGCTGATCCTCTCTTCCTCCTCTTCTTCTGCTTTTCATTTCATTATTTTCCCAAGTAAGTTTTGTCCTCTCTTAAAGCTTTCGTTCTTTGTGTACTTTCCCATGATTTGTCATTCCCCACTTTTAATAATAGATCCCGATTCCTTTCTTCCCACTGCTGCTCTCCATCACTATGGTAATCAGAACTGGCCTCAAGTCAAAGAGCAACCGAGCCAAATCAAAATTCTGTGCTTCTTCACCCTTTCTTCCAAGTTATGGAAACAAAGATACTAAAGTATGAATGGTTTACATGTAATCCTTTATTTTAATTTTAAAAAATCACCAATATAAGAGTTCATCAGCAACACCTTTTATTTTAATCACAATAATGCTACATGACACTTTTTTAAAAAGTATTCTTTAAAAGAAACATTTTCAATCAAATATTTTTAGGTGAAGTTTTTTTCCACTGGAACACTGCAAATAAATAAATAAAGCCTTATTATTTTTGGCCAAAAATTGCCCATTGATAGTGTATGCTGTGAACATTCCAGTTGATTAACATTGCAAAAATATTTATTTTGTATCAGCAGCCTCAAGCAATAAAGGTTCTATTTCAATCCACTGCCAAACATTTAAAGTTTTAAGGTGTGATCAAGCATTAACATACTAAGCAGATATTGTGACTGTTACTGAGTAAAAAGATTGAACTGTTTTACAAATATCTTTACAACTATTTCAAAAACGCTTCACATACCCTAATTGCCCATGTGTCCTTTTATTTACATAACTGTACTATTATGTGTTCGCCTTTGTGTTTTATTAACAAAATTGCTTTTGTGTGTGAAATAAAAAATGAATTGCACCCAAAGGATTGGGAAAAAGTATGCCTTGGAGATGAGAATAAAGACACAAAACTTATTTGCATACACTGTAGGCTATAAAATTATATAACTTTTTTAAAATTAGGTTTTAAATTTTGGTTTAACACCCATTATTAAAAAAAATGGAAAATCCAATGTGGTCTATTAAAACAGTCAACTAGGAATGTGAAAAGCCCATTGTGAATGTTTTATTCCTCTTGAAAGCCCAGCCCAATGGGGGATTCCCCACCCAGGTTTTTTCTAGTATTTCCAGCTTTTATCTATTTTTTAAAAAAATCTGTGTCACTCTGAAATACTTTCTGCATTTGAAAGTTTTTTATACTGAAGCATTAGACTCCATTTTCAGTCTGTGAATTAAAACTAATTATCCTAAAAAGTTAAAAGGGAAGTGAACAAAGCTCTTATAATGCCTCTTAGACAAATTAGGTGACAATAAACAGATTACAGAAGCATGACAAAGTCTACTGTTAGTTATTGGAGAGAGGTGTGGCTAGTAGATAAAAATCAGCTGGCAATGGATACCAAAGAGAAGGGAATGCATTGAGTTGTGATGTGCTAGAGTGGCTTGACTTGCTAGAATCTAGATACTTCTGGAAGGTGGGCAGGGCATCAGATTTTCCCTAGAGTCAGTCTAGGGTAAGAAACAAATGTTTCTGGCCTGCATGAAATGCATGGGGGATGTCCATATTAGCTTTTATAAATGTGAAAGGTACCTCAAGTTAATTGGTAAAGTCTAGTGAAGACAAGCCCAGTGTGGTTCTATGTAAAGCTGCCTAGCTTGTCTTCTTTTTCCGTCTTCACAATGTTGAATTCACTAGGGTTGTTTTTCATCATACCTGTAGTAAATGTGAAAGCTACTGGTCAATGTTGCAAATGGGTGATCAGTGATTACCAAATATCAATGTAATAATTTATCTGATTCAACGTGGGTAGGGTGGAAGGAAGTGGTAGGGAACGAGTAAGTGAATTGACTGATGTAATAAAACCATTTTTTCTAAATAAAATGTAAACATTTGTTAAGTAGCAAGATAGGGAGGACTTGTGCTCATCTCAACTGTGCAGAAAATCATTGTCTTTGAATTCTTCAAAGTGCAACTCAACTGAATGAAATTGTGTACTGAAATGGAAAAGCAGAACACTAAGTCTGTTGACCCTGCAAATGAGACATTATTGATGTTCTGATCATCATAAAAAAATAGCCACAATGATAATTCAAGTCCCTTTTCTAGGCCTTTCAGCAGTTTTTCAATTTCAGCTTCATTCAGGAACTGTTTGTCCTCTATATAAGAAAAATAGAAAAGATTAGTAATTAATTATATCATTAAACAGTGAAAGAAAGATTTGAACTTGATAAGAAAGTTGAAACATTCTTTTATACTAATATCATCCCCCCTCAATGTAGCACAAAATGAGCAGTTTAAAGAAATGGATGAAACACTCTGTCCTGGCTATTCTGCTCCAGAAAGATTTAATTTCTCAGGTTCACACTAGATACTACACGTGAAGAAAGAAAAAAAAGTTAAAGGAAAAACTCACACGCATAGGGACAGCATGAGAAACAGCATAAAGATTCCTAAGGGAAAACTAGACTAGTGGGCAATGAGCTGGCATTATTGGCAAGGCCCAGGTCAGTAATAGTATATAAGAGAGGATAGGCAAGGCAAAGCTAGGCAGTGAACGGTCTTAAAAGTAAAGATAATTAGCTTGTGTTTATACAGAATAGTGGTCCTCTACATCTGCAATAATTATATATTGAAATTTGCAGTGAGCACGAGGAGGAATTTGGGCAAAACGTAGATTGTATTTTACACAACAAGGGGGCTTTACAATAATGCACTAAACTAATATAAATTGAAAGAGAAATCTGATAGGTACCAGACTGACCAAAGTGCGTTACTGTCACAGTCTCAGTGGAACACTGTTCTGAACTTCTTAACAAAAAACTAATGCCACCAAAGACAAAATAAAAAAACATTCAAGAGAGCAATGGATCTTTTCTATTTCTTAGCCAAATGACTGACCCCAAATGCAAAGGTCATAGGTTGAGCCCAGAACAGGAAGAGGCTGAAATGTGGCTGATGGAACGTAATCATGAGTTCCTTCTTTCTCTTCTAACATTTAAACCAAAGATCTAGATTTCTGCTGCAAAGCTATGTTTGTGAAGGACGTTAGACAGAGGTGAAAGTAAGCCAGTATGCCCCAGTATGGCGTACTGGCAAGAGCCGGTGCACTGTACCGGAGTGGATCAGCTTCCCCAGGCGCAATTTAAGGGGCCTATGGCTCCCAGCAGCGGCTGGAGCCCCCGGCCCTTTAAATTGCTGCCAGAGACCTGGGGAGCGGCAGCGGGGCTGGGGGCGGCAATTTAAAGGGCCCAGGGCGGTAGTGGCAGCCGAGCCCCGGGCCCTTTAAATCGTCCACAGAGCCCCACCGCCGTTTCCCCAGGGCTCCGGTAGGCTCCGGGGACGATTTAAAGGGCCCGAGGCAGTAGTGGCAGCCAGAGCCCCGTCCCCAGAGCCCTGCTGCTGGAGCCCTGGAGAAGCAGCAGTGGGGCTCTGGGGACGATTTAAAGGGCCCAGGGTTCCTGCCTCTGCTACCGCCCCGGGCCCTTTAAACCGCTGCCAGAGCTCTGACCCTCCCCAGCCCCGCCCCTTCCGCCTGAGGCTCCGCCCTGGCAGAGCCGGCTCTAGCCCAGCCCCGTGCCGGTAAGTCCCTAGACTTACTTTCACCCCTGACGTTAGATCACACTTTGTTGTATCAAAATGATGGAAAACTGTGGCAGCAAAATTATAGATGACAGGACAATTTAATTCTGAATGTTATCAGTTTTTAAAACGTTTGCACTCCTGTCTAGCCAGTTCAGCATCATAAATCGTATTGCCACATACATATTTGCCACTACTAAATCTGTATTGGAAAAAACTTCATAATTAGTCATTATTAATATTTAAAACATTAAATGAAAAGTGTTGACATACCATAATTTAATATGAAACTTGGTTGTTTTACTGTAGTCCCTGCCCTGAGGAAGTGCCTACAATGGGCTCCTGTTGAAAGTTAAGGAAAATCTTCCCCACTCTCGTATCCCTTACATTAGCAGCCAGAGTGAAAAACAAGGATAGAAATAAAATAACTAAATAAAAGAAGGAACAGATAGAAAGGAAAGAAAAGAGGGGGAATGTGAATAATATTTTCTGCCTTTCCCTGCTGGTTAAACAGCATCTGAAGGTTTTTAAAGAGAGCTGGAAAGGGAAGCTGTCAGATGGAACGTTGGGTCCTGAAGATTCTATGGAATTAATAGTAAGCCAGTTCAGATGCCTGGAGGAAGATACATGAGCATGAAGGAGATTAAGAAGTTCCTGTGGGGAGCAGATCTTTCGTGGAGGAGTGGTGATAACTGTGGTCATTCAAGTGCTGAGATCCCTGTTATGGGCTGGTCTACACACACTTTGAGTACGCCTATCTCACGTTCCAGTCACATTTACTTTTTAAAGGTAACCAATTTTGTTAAAATAGTTGCTCAGAGTGTGTGTAAACCAGCCCTGTGATGTTAACTACTTCCTATTTATGGTTGTATTTTCTTAATAACCTACTTTGCAAACACTCCTCTCACAGTAATGCCGGAACACTCTGCATAAAAACTGGTTGCCTAACATTTCTCAATTCTTAAAACTCAGCCTAAAATAGAAATATCTAATTACAACTACCAGTATAATTGGGTCCAGCCTGTTAGAGGGGGAAAGGACTGAAAGGCAAAGGAGGAGTGTGTGTGTGTGTGTGTGTTAAAACAAGAGACCCTTATGCTTCCTGTCTCCCTAGGTTTGGCCTCCCTGCTCAGCAGCTATCATCCGGTAGGACCCCTTTCTCCTGCAGAGAGGACCCTCCCACCCTAAATAATGAGGAGTCAAGCAATAAAGATAAAATCAAATAAAGTGTATTGAAGGGTTTATAACAAAGGGTGGGACAGATAAGAAGGGGAATAAACAGCAAAATGACACAATACAGTGATTACCCCCAAACTCAACCCTATAAACAGATAGATATTAAAAAAAAACCCTTCTCCATGGATTGAAGCGACGGCGGTTTCTTGGGACCTCAATCCTCTGGCTAATGGTAAACCTTTGGAGAGGATCTCCAAGGAGTCGCTTGATGCTCCTTCGGGACCACTGGGTACGGCAGATGATGTATCCAGGAGAACAATGGCGGATGACGTATCTTCTCTTTTTCCCTTTCTTGCAGGTGAGGAAGCTGTTGAAGGAAAATTCCTAGCCCTCCTATCACTATGGTGGATAGATGCCTGCAGGTAGGACCCATGACCCATGACCGTCCCTGCTGCCACCCAGGTGGACAGCCCTGAGGCCGTGTTCGGGGCAGTCTTTTATACACTTGCCCAGGAAACCCCTTAAAAAAGGCAGGAAGCCCCTTCTAAAAAACCCCTTAGGAAAACCAGTTCTAACTGGAAGTTGTTTACAACGCCAAAAGAAATAAAAGAGTGGGGAAAATTAATTTACAGCTTATGTGGGCATAAAAACTCCACCTTGAAACCAACATGGATTCCTGTAGTCACAAAACATATAAATGTGAAGCCAACCTAACAACCCATAAAAAGTCTTCTACAACAAAAACTACCCTGTGATGAGAAATTCTGTATCAGGTTGTCAGCACTGCTCATTAATATTTTTCTGACCCACTCATAAAACCAAATCAAAGAAATTTATGTGTAGTTCAGCCCTTGTGAACATTTATATAAATAATTACAAAACCTCAAGATTTTCATTTCATGGATTGAAATGTTTCATTTGAAAGGAACAGATATATGCCATAACTAAATAAAAGAGAAGCAAATGGTTTCTGGTCAGAGTTTTACACACATTGCTGGCCTCCCAACTTGCATTGCTATTATTCAAGGTGCTCAAAGCCTCATTTAGAAACGAAGTGCTACCACTCTCATATAGCATGTTGATTATGAAGCTTAAGAAAATTCTGAATTACTGTGGTTCACTGCACCCTCCATTGCCAGCATGGAGCTAGTGGTCTCCTTGGATATACAGAAAGCATTTGACAGAACTGATTGGAGGTACTTGCTTATGGTGGTTAAGGAATTTGGGCTACATCCAGAAATTATTGAATGGATCTGAATACTGTATTTGTCACCAAGAGCTGCAATATTTACTAATACTGCAGAGACCAGGACAAGCCTGAATCTTGCTAATTTTAGTTGGGGGTTAATATCAGATGTTTTTCCAAGTGATCATCTTCCAGGATAAATATTAAGACTTGATGAAAGTTTTCCCATTGACTTCAATGGGCTTTTCATCATGTCCATAATGAGCGAGAGTAGGAGAACCCAACAGAAATTATAGTGTTTAGACTATCAGGATGGAGAGACATAGACAAAGATAATCTGCCTCAAGAATCTGTTTACTATTAAAGTGCAGATAAAAATTTTCACATCACTGATAGAAAACCATCTAGCTCAGGGGTTCTAGAACTGAGGGTCGGGACCTCTCAGGGGGTCGTGAGGTCATTACCCTGGGGGGGGGGGGTCGCGAGCCGTCAGCGTCCATCCCAAACCCTGCTTTGCCTCCAGCATTTATAGTGGTGTTAAATGTATAAAAAAGTGTTTTTAATTTATAAGGGGGGGGGGTCGCACTCAGAGGCTTGCTATGTGAAAGGGGTCACCAGTACAAAAGTTTGAGATCCACTGATCTAGCTACAGTAAGTTCTTCAAATGCTAGTGAGCCAGCCAGGGCATGACAGAAATATGCTTAGACAATGGAAGCCTGGAGATTAAAATAACCCAAAATTTATTAATGGAATAAGAACACTCTGTGGCTCCATATGGTATCAGAGTTGTTGCTGGTTTCTGGTATGGTATGGGGTTAAGCCATCTTTTATTTTAAAATCCTATGGAACTCTTCTCTATGGAATTTTCAGTATGTGCTTAAACACTTTCTCTTTTCATAACTAATTGAACTGTTGCATTATTCTAGCATTTGGTGGATGCTTTTTAATTTTGGGTTGTCATCTTATATTATGTGTACGGTACTAGAGTGATTATATCTATGCAAAGACATACACCATCCTATTTTGGCTTTGGACGCGTAAGCAGTACTCCCATTGACCTGAACAGACCCACGCGTACACAGGCTACCACCAGAACACAGATTCAAAAGAACAAAGTTTCAGTGTTGGATTTCCCATTAAGTTCAGCCCTGAACAGCATTAATAATAATGCTCTTTTCCTTTCTCAAGCCAGTATTGTGACTTTTAATATTAGATTTTTTATTATTTAGATAGTATTTTACTTGTTCCAACTAAAACTGACACACGTGTAACTTATTGAGTAAAGATCTCATAGTTACTGTTATGTGGTGTAAGTAATATACATGGTAGACTTCTCAATTACTAAGTAACATACTGATTGTTAAGAACTTGGGAAATATCTGTAATATTTTTTGTGGCTCTTATGTGTCCCTCCATCTGTTTGCTGGACGTGGTGTTTCTTGTTAAAATATAAGGAAAAGTTCAGTCTTAGGTGGGATTGCATGTCTGAAGGCATTAAAAGGCTTGTCTACATTGGGGTAATGCACCTTATGCGGGTGTGATTTCTAAAGAACACTAACATGGTGTGCACTAGCTGGTCCATGTAGACCCTGCTGGTGTGCATTAAAAATTCCTTACTGTGCTTTAACGTCGTGCTTTAAAACAGTGCTGCATTAATGCACACTATAGTAGAACTTTTAGTTCACACCAGCAGGGTCTACAAAGGCCAGTTAGTGCACAACACATTTGTGTGCTTTAGAAATCACACCCCCCTTAGGGTGCATTTCCCCACCATGTATACAAGCCCAAAGTCAGTGGTTCCAGATAACCAATCACTGGTATTTAAACAATACAGTTCTTCCCCCCCGTTGCCCCATCTTGCTCGGATTGACAAACTGGATGGATTTCCAGCCCCACTGGGGCTACTAAGTGGGAAAAATGAAATAGCGTTTGGGATGGATTAAAAGGCCTCTATCCTGAAGCTGAAAGGAACTGAGGAGGCAGGGTTTGCAAAGGAGGAGACTGTAACCCACTTCTGAGAAGCCAGGGTACCTGAGATAAGATGGGCTTCTATCTTGAGGGAAGTACTAAGCTTCAGTTAAGACAATACAGGCGTAGGCCTTAAATTGTTTCGACCCCTTTCTCTCTGATCGCTACATTCCTGTGGATAAATAAAACATACCTGTTTTGAAGAAGTTGTCCTGTATTTCATACCACTCACAGCTCTCAAAGGAAAATCTCTGGTAAGCATCAAACCCAGTTGAGCCTGCTAGGGAAACATGGTGGGTAAACGGGGGGCTGCAATCTGGAGCCCAGTCTAAAAATGGGGTGAGTCACAGGAGTCCACCTTGACAGAAGTGCAGGTACTGCATCTGTCACTTGGAATGGATTCCCACAGATGAACACAGAGAGGGCAGAGGTACAGCTCACCCTGCACGTACCACTTGTGTATTGACATCACCCTCACACATAAGGCAGAGCTGGAGGGTTGAATTATGGTGGAAAATTTTATGATGAGATGATTTTTCTAACTGGCAAAATAATAAGATATCCAAGTTATTTTTTGTAAATTTAAGTTTGAAGAAAAATTAAGAAAAAAACCCTTCATTGTTCAACATTACACAGTAGTCAACATAATTGCAATTCTTTATTTTTAAAATTTTAAACTTGAGAGCCTGTTTGCATAAATGAAAAATAATTGCATAAATGAAAATTGCATAAATGAAAAACAATTGCATAAATGAAAATTGCATAAATGAAAATTGCATTAATGAAAAACAATTGCATAAATGAAAATTGCATAAATGAAAAACAATTGCATAAATGAAAAACAATTGAGCATTTCTTAATATTTTTATTAGTACCACAAAATATTTACATATTGAGTAACAAATTGCTCATTCTTTAAGTTTTGTTGTCAGCACAAGTAGAAAGAGTATCAGTTATTTTTAAATGAAGACATTTTAAGAGTAGGCTCTATCTAGACTTAGATAGCTGAGATCTTTTGCACAGTAATCACAGGAGTGCTCAATAAATGCACAATACAGAGCAAACTGGAACCATGTTATCTGACCAGAAAAAAAAAAAAAGGATGCATTATTAACAATGCAAAACCAGCATATGCTCCTACTGTATATTCTGGCTAGCAGATGTCCCATGTACAAACCACTTCCTATTTCCAGGTGTGGATAATTTCTTACCCAAAGAGGAATCATTTCCACTGAGGATTTTGGCTATGCCATTGCTGGGTTAAAGTAATATTTGCACAAATTTGTAGATCATGCCTCCTAATCATAAGAATGTCCCTCAAACACTCCTGTCATGGAAGGCCTGATTTGCCCTCTAAATTTTGGGTGGTGAAGCCTGACTTAGGTCAAACACTTTCTAACCCATGCTCCTCCCTCTGACTGAATCTCTGATATGTTCCAGATGGGTAGAATTTAGTGTTTTGTTGTGCTGCTTTACTTTTGGTGCTCTGTGTTGACTAATGACTCAGCCAGGGTGATATTTTTCTCCAGCAGGAAAGGAGTTGAAAAGGGAAGCTACCAGTAGTTCCACTGAGGAATTTTATTCTTGTACATTTTTGAAAAGTGAAGACAAAGAAAGAAAAACCTCAGAGGATCAACCGTAAGATCCTTATGAGATCTTCACATAAAGAATTATTTTAAGCCTAATTTTGGCAAATATTTCTTTTTCTTACCTTGAGGCCACAGATGACTGCTGATTTAAGATGTTAAAGAAACAATCAGTGTGGTCTATATCTAAATTGCTTGTGAATAAACAGCCTCAGAAGTTAAGCTCTAAAAGAAATGTTCCCATGACTTGTATCACTTAATCATGTTATAGCAGCAACAAATATGGAAGTTTCAAACCACTTGTGTAAATGGATATCTAAATTGAATGGAGGGGAGACTGGAACTGGGAACCATTGAAGGAAATGGGCAGGAACAGGGAGTCAGATGGTTGGAAGGGAAAAATTCAGATTGGGTGAGAAGCAGGGGGAGATGGCCACTGGGACTGACTGGACAAGAAGACTGGGAGTAAGAGGGTGAAAGGAAGAGCAGACTCAGATCTCACAAGTTGTTGAGGTACAGGTGCGGGAGGGGAGAAATGGGACTTGGCAAAGAGAGTGGGACAAGGAGCTGGAGGAGGCAGGGTAGATATTAGATTAGATGAGGAACCTGAGGAGACAAGCTTAGGCTAGGAGCCTGTCCAGAGAAGTGTAGCAGAAAGAGAGCCTGAAACATAAGACCTGGTATTAGAGGCCTAGTGTGAGGCCTAAGGCCTGAACGAAAATAGTGGGCAAGTGCTGATACAAAGCAAGGGTAACAAAAGCCAGGCTCTGAGCAAAGGTCAGGCTCTGTCGGCTTGCAAGGTCACAGAATCTGGCAAGCACAAGGCAGGTATTGCAGAAACACACATTCCGAAGACGTGCTAGGCACAGAGTGCTCGCACCAATGCATTCCAGAGAGTGGTACCAGAACATCCCGATATCAAGGATGGAACCAGAAACATTCCCCAAGGATAACAGGAACACACTGACCCCCTTCTGAAAGATAAGGTCAGAACAACAGTGTGATGAATAAGGATATTTTGATTGAACCAACATGTACAAGGAGATGGGTGATAACTAGCCACATCAAGGGGCAGTAACTAACTATGTTAGCGGGGCAGTACATAACTTGTTTGTATCAGGGTATAAAGAGGTATCTCTGAGAAAGTGTCTTGGTCCAGCCGAGGGGGGAATGGAAAGTCCTGCCATTCACTGAGCTGCGTCCATTGTCACGGGCATACATGTCTTAGTAGCCTCATAGAGTCTGCCAGGTGTTATTACTGTGCTTTGTCGACAATAAACCTGGCCTGGTGCCTTCGTACCTTAATGAATCTTGTGGTCATTGGGTGGTTTGCGCAAAGTCTGCTGTGCTGGCTGTCTGCGCAGAGCTGGGGCAGCACACAGGGAGAACACACACGCAGCTAAACATCTAACAACACTGGTGCCACCTGACTACTGATCTGGTAAATAAGTGAGCTGTCCTCTGTAGGAATCGTGATCTTACAGTTCTAACTAAACACAATAAAATTTATATATGAAGGCCTCATTTGTAATGTCACTACTACAAATTTCTGGTTTACTTCTGATATACATAGCACTGTGTTACACACTATAACAATGCCTATCCCAGTGTTTCAAAACACTCAGCCTACTACCAATAATGATGCAGAGGGTGGAGGAGTCCAATAGAAATTGTTCTGACCAGGAGTGGGGAGGAAGTGTGTCTGGAAAAAGTCTAGTTGGGAAGTGTGGATTAGACAAACTGGGAGAAACTAAGATCATGTATACACTACAAATTTTGGTCGATGCAAGTTAAGTCAGCATAAATCCACTGCAGTTAGTATATCGCTCATGCACATGCATGATTTGCTCCTTGGGTTGCCACTGCACATATTCACCAGGAGTGCTTGTGTCAATGCACAGTGCAGTGCACCATGGGTAAATATCCCAGTGTAACAGATTTCTGTTACCAATCTGCCTGAGGCATCAGGTGATCAGGCTGAGGCCACAGGATCATTTTTGGGGGGGAAGATGATGGAGCACATCAAGCAACTGAGTTTTAAAGCTTTATTGATAAAATAATAAAATAACAGTGGAGAGTGCTTGGGGGGGGAGGTGTTCCTCATGTCACTCAGAGGAAGGAAGAAAGCGTTAGTGCCCCAATCCCTAACCCACTTTCATACTCACACATGCACTACCCGAGGCTGGCCAGGCCTGGGTGTAACGTAAGAAGAAGAGGGAGAAGGGTGGACGGGAGTTCTGTCCTGTGTGCACAGGTCGTCCAGGGTCCGCTGTGATCTCCAAATTATTCCAGCTCTCAGGAGGGTTTTAAGTCCTGGGTTCCTTTGAGGGTGTTCCATTCCATGACCTCTGTTCCTGGTGCTCTTTGTGCCAGTCCAAACCGGCTTTCTGTGCTCTTCTTCGCCTTCCCAAAACACAACGGCTCCAGGGACGCAAAGCTCTGCTCCCCCCTCGTCGTCTCACCTGTGTTTTCCATCTCTGCAGCCCTGGTTTTCTCATGGCTGGCTGTGGCTGGGTGAGAGATAAACTTCTCATTTAGTGCCATGACCTTGGACTGGGGCCAGCATCTTATCGTTGGACTGAGCTTGCTAGCTGCAGTGCTGAGTTAACCCATTCTCTGCTCTCTTTCTCTTTCCCCTTTTGGCCTCTTGTATCCTGCAAAAGAATCTTCCACTCTCCACTCACACCTTTGACCCTCCCCAAAATGCTTTGCAATGCTTGCAACAGCGTTAGGAACATGCAGTGCTAATCTGCCTTTCCCAGGGGAACCCCTGAGGTTGTGAAACCAGTGTGCAATTTGCAATTGTCTAGTTCACTGTCTTAGGAGACTTTGGCAATGCTGGTGGGGCAGAAATGAGTCACACAGGTGTGACTGAGAGCAAGGGATCAAGTTCCCATGAGGCAACTTTCTCCATTCTATAATGTCATCCATAGCCCATAATTTCTGCACCTTTTTTAAAAATCCCACAAAACCACATGGCACTTCTTGCTATCCACCACAGCTGAGAGAATCATGATGCCCACACAGCTCTGGACTCTTGTCCTGAGCATTGCAAACACAGGATGAATGATCCTTCGGTATTTGCAGAGCCATAGGACGAACCAGAGCAGCAGGAGACATGATGATTTCATGGAAGACAAATTACTGTGAGACATAGCAAAACCAATTCAAAGTTGTCAGTGCCATTAATAGAACAGCTGCAGGTGGTGGAGTGCCACTTCTTGGCCTGGGAAACAAGCACTGACTGGTAGGATCTCATCAAAATGCAGATTTGGAATGATGAGCAGTGGCTGCAGAACTTTCGGATGTGAAAAGCCACAGTCCTGGATCTGTGTGCTGAACTCACCCCAATACTCCAGCGCAAGTACACCAGAATGAGAGCTGCACTGACACCTGAGAAGCATGTGACAATTGCGCTATCGCACAATGCCTGATTGCTACCGGTCAGTGGAGTCATTTTGGAGTTGGAAAAATCTACAGAGGGGACCATGGTCATGCAGCTGTGTAAGGCCATTAATCGTCTCCTGCTATGCGTGACTGTAAAGCTTAGTAATGTGCAGAACATAGCTGATAGATTTGCAGCAATGGGGTTCTCAAAGTGCGGTGGGGCAAAAGACCCGCACACATATCCGTATTTTGACACCAGCCCACCTTGCCACAAAGTACATCTCTGGCTACTTTTCTAGATATTGCAAGCATTGGTGGATCACTGACATCAGTGTTGGCTGGTCAGAGAAGGTGCATGATGCTCACATATTTAAGAACACAGGACTGTTCAGAAAACCACAAGCAGAGACATTATTTCCTGACCAGCAGATTACCAACGACAATGTTGAAATGCAAATAGTGGTCTAGGGGGACCCAGCTCCCTGGGCTCGTGAAACCCGACACCAGTCACTTTGACAGTACCAAGGAAATATTCAGCTACCAGTGTAGAATGGCAGAAGAATGTGCTTTTGGTAAACTGAACAGATAATGGCATTGTTTACTGACAAGACTGGATCTCAGTGAAAAAACTATCCCAATGGTTATAGCAGCCTGTTTTATCCTGAATAATATCTGTGAGGCAAATGTTTCCACAGGGGTGGAGGTCAGGGCTGGATTAATCTTTTGTGGGCCCCTGCTTGGCCTCATCCTCCTGAAACTCCAACCACCGCTCACATGGGGAGAGAGGCAGCGGAGAGGAGCAAGCAGGGGGCAAGAGCGGAGAGGCAGAGACGAGCAAGCAGCCAAGCGCAGCAGGGACTCAGGATGGAGCGAAGGGGCGGGGCCATGGTCTGGGTGCCAGGGCCTCTTCTGAATGTAGGCCCGGCGCCATGGCACCATTGTAAACCCAGTACTGGCGGAGATGGAGTGACTGTCTGCCTATTTTGGACTGCTGAACACAAGGGCTATTAGAAAGAGCACTTTAACAGGCAGCCACAGTAATGTGGTGTGGTGGACAGTACTCTACATGACCCTTGAAGTTTTGGTATACATTTGTATACATTTATAAATATAACACTGTCTGTTAATGAACCTATTAATTTCATGGTGCTTGCTGTGCATTTATAATTATTACACTGTGTTTGTCACTGAACCCGAGTTCTGTTGCCCTCCACAGTAACAATTAATGAGTGCTTTCAGTAACGCTATAGATTCTGCAGCATATGTTGTGAAGTAATAAAGATGAATTATTTACCAACAAATTGATTTTATTGCATACCAAAACCAGTGCAAACAAACAATATGCAATTTTAAAAAGACATACAATAAAAATGTATAAAATAAATTAAAGGAACAGAACTTTACAAAGGGAAAGAACATTCATGTCCATTTCACTCCCTTTTGGCTACACATCCACCCTTGGCTCTCCCAGGTCAGTGTATGTGAAGTTGTGATTTTCCTTAATGCCCCCAGCATGGAATGATAGGGATAGGGATGTAGCCTCTGATGCTATGTGGAACGTTGTGGGGAGGGAGGGCGAGGAGATCTGGTGCCATAACAGGTCACTTACATCGGTGAGAGACAAATTTGAGACTAAACTCATAGACAACTAGATCAACGCAAGGTGACTTATATTGACTTGACTTTGTAGTGTAGACCAGGCATCAAAGGAGAGCAAGAAAGCCAAGAAGGAACTCATAAGCACAGTATTTGACCTTGGGAGAAACTAGAGAGAGCTTTGGGTCTGGTGCTGGCTAAAGAGGCTGTAAGCAAAGAAGCTATCCCCTGTTTTTTGTTCTTCCTGTGTTCAGAGAAGCAGTACTTTGTAAGTAAACAAGACTGCCTCAAAGAAAATATCAGACTCCATCACCAATTTCTACTTCCAACTGGAACATCCCCAGGACACTGAACTTTGACTAGCTGCTCAGGTTGAAAAGGGATAACAATACAGAGGATGACAATCAACTATTGTCATCAGTTACTCTGTTAGCTCAAGTGGTGGAAGTCTGTGCAGTGAATCTAAAGGTTCCAACCCTGCTGATGACCCATGTGGACATCAATATGATACCACAATGGAATTTCTTTCTTTTTTTGTTGTTGTATTTGATTTTTTAAAAACCTAGGAAATTCTACACAGAAGAACTACATTAAAAAACATTAAGGTTGCAAAGTCAGCATTCAAAAGCTAGAATTACAGATACCTGTGCAACCTTAATTTGGACCAATTGAGCATATACAGTCTTTAATTAAAGGATCACATACTCATTTTTTCCCATAGGATGGACCTATCTTTTTTATATGAAAATGCAAATTTTTGCCATAATTCTTTTTTGTTTCTAATATATTGTACAGAGATGAAGGAGAAACAAATTATATTTATCTTATAATTGTTAGGAGACACTGGATTAAGAAAAAGAAAGAATTTCACATAATGCAGCTATGAACACAACATGGAGAAACAAAAAGACCTTAAAATAATTATAAGCAGCAACAAAAGAGTTTAACCAGATTAAATATGCAGATGGTAAAGGAGATAATGTTTATAAAACAGATATTTTCAATATGTAGATAGACCCAGCAAATCACTGGGATTTCGCCGCAGAATATGATAGGAAAAATGAATTCTGAACAAAATGCCATACCTAGGTATAAAGAGGAAAAGAAAGAGATGCTAGAAATCACACATGCATATACTCAGGAACCAAACTCTGATTTTACATATGCTGGTGTAAATCTGTTGTGACACTGGTGAAATTACACATTTACAGAGCACTATGACCCTCCATTAGCCAAACAGTAGATAAGTTTAAATGTGTCAAGGCAAAGGGAGAAGACTTTCAATATGACACAATATAGTGACACACATAATTCATCCTCAGTAGATAAATTACACCGAGACACCCTTAAACTCAAAGGGTCAAATTCAAAGGTGATGTCTAAGGGACTCATGGCTAAGAGAGCCAATCTAAATTGTAGACTCAGATGCTCCATTAGTGTAGTTTACATATTGGGGCCAAATGAAGATGTATTTACAGCTTCATTTTTGGCCCATTATTTGAAATGGTTAAAGGCAAAATGGATATTATAGCTTTCTTCCATTCATTTGGGAACTGCCGAGGGGCCCATTCCTGCACAATTTCTATCAACTGCCTTGAGGATAAACTGCTAGAGTTATGTTGTAATAAAACACAATTGTAATTCACCAGCTGGAACTAATGCCAGGATTGTTGTATACCAGGGCAAGATGGAGCAATGAATACTGGGACAAGATGGAACAATCCATATTGGGACATGGTGGATAAGGAAAGTGCTAATTTTGCATAGTTAGTATGCATCTCTAATCCAACAAAAGAGCTATCACCATTTGGAGAAAATCCTGCTCTGCAACAAAACAACAAAAAACACCCTGTGGCAACATTTTGAATGACTATATTTAATGATGTAATGTAATGCTCTGCGTTAGGTCATATCAAGTATGAAAATACTTTAAGGGCCAAATAATCCTCTGGCCTAAAGAAGGCCCTAAATGCAGCAGAAATGGTGCAGGGGAAGGTAGGAAGCCTTTGAAGAGGAGTGCCTGGAATGGGCTCCCTGTACACCACTGTGCAAGGGTTTTGAGGGCAGGTTGGGGATCAGTAACTATCCATAAGCCCAGAGGTTCTCAACCTTTTTCTTTCTGAAGCCCCCCCAACATGCTATAAAAACTCCACGGCCCACCTGTGCCACAACAACTGGTTTTCTGCATATAAAAGCCAGGGCCGGGGTTAGTGGGGTAGAAAGCAGGGCAATTGCCTGGGGCCCTATGCCACTGGGGCCCCCACAAAGCTACACTGCTCAGGTTTCAGCTTCAGCCCCGGGTGGCGGGGCTCAGGGACCTGGACTTCAGCCCCATGCGGTGGGGCTTTGGCTTTCTACCCTGAGCCCCAGCGAGTCTAATGCTGGCCCTGCTTGGAGGCCCTGAAACCTGTTTGAGGCCCCTCGTGGGCCCCTGGTTGAGAACTACGGCACTAGCCAACCCCTTATTCACATGAATAGACTGAAGAGTGCAACAGCCATAGTTCTAATGGCAGGCCAGAGGCTGCCATGGAGCCGTTCCATTTCTCATCATGTCCCATGGGGGTGAGATTCCTTCCCTCCTCAGGTTTCAGAGTAGCAGCCATGTTAGTCTCTATCTGCAAAAAGAAAAGGAGTACTTGTGGCAGCTTAGAGACTAACAAATTTATTTGAGCATAAGATTTCGTGAGCTACAGCTCACTTCATCGGATGCACGCAGTAGAAAATACAGTGGGGAGATTTATATACACAGAGAACATGAAACAATGTTTCATTATCCTCATTATCCCTAAATTCTGCTGACCTCTCCTGTGCACAGCCAGTTCACTCAGGCTATGTGCAGGAAAGAGGGGTTGTTCATAAGTGTTAAAGCAGATCCAATGTAAAAGGTACCGGAGCTCTGTCATATCCTTGATGTTTGTTTTGTATGAACCAATATGTTCATAGCTAGACAGTAAAATGCTCCAGGTCTGCACATACACCCATGATAGAGGGTGGGGAGAGGAATTTAGCTGTTGGTGGAGTTATGGAAAAGCATGTTCTGATGTCCAAAATGGTTGGAAAACTTTAGTAGTTACCATTATCAGACATGAGTGTTGATATTTATCTACTCTAATTTGGTGAATTCTCTGTGTTATCTTTTATAAAAGTCATTAAAAACTTTTTGAAGAATATAGACTATAGCAGGGGTAACCAAATCGTGGCTCGCGAACTCTTTTACAGTTAAAGTGCAGCTCGCAGAGCCCTGCATTCCCATGCCCATTCTTCATCTACCAGACTCAGGGGGTGCTCTTGGGACCTCTGTCTTGCAGTGGGGTGGTGGGGTAGGAGTTTCTCCCCAGCAGAAATGGGGGGGGGCACGGGGCTTCAGTCCCAAACCCCAACAGGCACCTCCCGCAGGGCTGAAGCCCCAAGCCCCAGCAGGTGCGTCTGGCTCTCAAACTTCTGAAAATTGTCATATGTGGCTTAGAGAGTCAGTAAGTTTGGCCACCTCTGGACTATATTGACAGGTTTCAGAGTGGCAGCCGTGTTAGTCTGTATCCACAAAAAGAACAGGAGGACTTGTGGCACCTTAGAGACTAACCAATTTATTTGAGCATAAGCTTTCGTGAGCTACAGTTCACTTCATCAGATGCATGCAGTGGAAAATATAGTGGGGAGATTTTATATACACAGAGGTATCTAAAAGACTATAGACACTCTTTTACTAGAGATAGCTTGTAACCTAATTTTGCACTGCATGCAACACGTGGTGTTATAGTTTTAAGTGATTAACTGAACAGATGATATTTAAAGGACAAACGTAAATCCTTAAAACAAGGACTGCTTGTAAATTATTGGCACGTTTGCTAAAAGGTGAGCTCATTCTGATCTTCTTGCAGAGGCTGTCTGGGGAGTTGATTATTTCCCCTCATGTGTATTTTCAGGCTTCCTGTGTGCGAGGCAGTCAAAGAACATAACTAATGTCAACCAGATTATTATTTTTAAACACTTTAAGATCTTGTTTCCATAGAGCTGTGTTCATTATTTGATGTAGATTGTTATATAATAATAGGATATAATGAATGGTGACAGAAGTAGCCTGACCCCCAAGACAAATGTGTCCAGTTCCCGGACTGATGCTGAGAAGCACACCATACAGCTCAGGACAGGAGGCATCCACCGTTGTGCTCCCCCAATCCTGAGCCCATTCTGGTTCCTGATGTAAACCTTAAGGCTTCTCTAATTTATGCTGGTTGAAAAAAAACATTCCAGGGATGAGCCAGGTATACAGGAGCCACAGCCACACCCTCTATGCTAGGTTTCAGAGTAGCAGCCATGTTAGTCTGTATCCGCAAAAGGAAAAGGAGGACTTGTGGCACCTTAGAGACTAACCAATTTATTTGAGCATAAGCTTTCGTGGGCTACAGCTCACTTCATGCTAGCAAGTAGGAGAGAAGTGTCACAACCAGCACTGCGGCAGTTCTTCACTGACTAAGAATTACCCTGTGCAGGATTAATCCTCCAGGGGTTGGCTTTAAGGCAGCTTTGCACCAGCAAAGTGGCACAAAACTTCCCTAAGGTAGCAGAGATATCAGTCCAAAACATTATCATGTGTTAAGTGCCGACAATGTGCTTGGCCCTACGTGGCCCAAAACGAAGTCAGTCTCTATGCAACTTACAGCACCAATCTCAGACAATGCCCCTACCTAGACGCATACTGATCCACTTCAAAACATGTTGCATGTGAAAAAGACAAGTTCTAAAAAAAGAAGAGTTCACCCACATCAAGCTGCGATCTTTAGAAAGCCAGAAGCATTAGAAAAGGGTTAACCACACAAATAGTCAAATGAAACAAGACAAAATTAAGGCTAATTTGGGCCTTCTCTCTACAGCTCAAAGCACTCATGAACTGCTGCCGTCTTTGAATTGCTCCACTGAGTGAAATTGGAACTGGACCCTGGATGTTGGGACATCAGCAATCAGCTTTTTCATCCTGACTCCTGACACTTCCTGGTAGGACGCTCCAGGACCTCCACTGACACAGCACCAGACCACAGTCTGTTTGAAGATTTCTCTTTGAAGGTTATGTCTCATTGAAGTCTACTCACTTCTTAGTCCACTTGATATCATAGGAGCCGTAGGCACCGACTCTGTGGGTGCTCTGGGGCTGGAGCACCCACAAGGAAACTTGCTCTGCACCCACTGGCAGCCAAGCTCTCCTCCCACCCCCGCCCCACTCCTTCTCCTCCCCCTGAGCCTATTCTACCTCCTCCCTCCTCCCCCTATTCCAACCCCTTCCCCAAATCCCCAACCTTGCCTCTTCCCCTCCCCCACGTGAGTGCACCATGTCCCCGCTCCTCCGCCTACCTCCCAGCACTTCCCCTTGGCCTGCTGGGAGGGAGAGGGAGGAGCGGGGATGTGGTGCGCTCAGGGGAGGAGACGGGAAAGAGGCGGGGCTGGGGCAGGGATTTGGGGAAGGGGTTGGAATAGGGGCAGGGAAGGGGAGGAGTTGGGGTGGGGTTTTGGAGAAGGGGTTGGAATAGGGGCAGGGAAGGGGAGGAGTTGGGGCGGGGACTTTGGGGAAGGGGTTGGAATGGGTGCGGGGCAGGGGTGGGAAGGGGCAGGGCAGAGGCAGGGCCACATGGAAGGGGTGGAGTGGGGGCGGGGCCAAGGGCAGACTGGGTGGGGTCGAGCACCTAGGGGAAAGCAGGGAAGTCGGCGCCTATGATAGGAGCATAAATTATAGGGGATGCTAATTACTGCCTTTCTGCCCCATTCATAAGTTCAGAAGCAGTTTTCCCTCAGGACTTACAGACATTAAAAAATTACACAAAATTATTGCTAGTGTTTTCATTTGCACAGGTTATTGAATTTGTAAATGCTAGTTGCATCAAGGTAACTTTAATAATCTCGCCTGTAACAAGTGGCTTTAGAAGCCTCATTTGCTTGGCTTAGTTATAGAAGTTCCACCTCCTCATTAAACCCTGCCCCAACCAACATTAGGCATCAAGAACAACACATGGATGCGGGGGAATGAGGTCTGGCAGAGGTCTTGATTTACACGATAGCATCATCCTTTTTATTATTATTAATAATAGACGTGTATATATAGCATGTTACCGTTATAAAACAGCTTTACTGACATTAGTCCTCAAAACATCCCTGTGAGATGGTTAGGTATTATTATCCCCATGTTATTAATGGGTAAACAAAGTTAGAGGAGTCAAATGACTTACCCAAATATGCAGAATGAATCCATATTAGAACTGAAATGACAACAAAGGAATTCTTGGATTCTGAGCACAGAGCATTACACTGAGCTTCTCCTAAAGAAGCTACCTATTGCTCTACCATATCCTCCTATTAGCTCTGACCAGCAGTTCTCTTTAAGATATCACAGATTACATTTAGGCCACATGATTTAGATAAAGAGAGGCTATAAATTATACAGTGCAAACTATCAAATCACCGCATTATGCAGTGAAATAAGTCACATACTACTTTACTTCAGTGCTAAATATTTGCTTCCAGACTACTGACTGGCAAATGAATAGATTTCTATGTTTCAAATGCTCTTCCTCTATTTCTCTCCCAGAATGAGAGAGTTTATTTTATAGGATCATCCTAGAGTGATGAACATTGCTCACTGACAGGACTTTCCTAAGCACACTGTTTACTCAGCTGTCTGCAAAAAGGCCTATTATGCATAATTTGGTGGAACTTTACAGCAAGTTTTCCTTTGGATTACACAACTAATTTTTCCAAAAAGGTTTTCATTTGTTTGTTCATTCAGGAAAAGCATCATTGTTTACTTGAAACAAATATGATGATTAAGTGAGATGGAGGAGTTCTGTTGAAACAGAGTAGCATCTACATGTACAGGGCAAAATATTACTCTAAAACCACCAGATCTGGACTCCTTCTTGCCAATTATCTTAAAGTCAGAATATCTAAATTAAAAATAAATGCTATTGTCAATAACAGAATTATAAACACTCTTACTAACAATAATGATATTTACCAAGTATCATAAAGATAAAATCCCATCCTTGAGCATGGAGCAATGTTACATTTCTTAAAGCAATCCCGTAATGTCAGCCAGACAACAACTATAAACACTTTTACATTAGCTGAAATAACTGAGGTTAATGTATTTAATATGAAAATTAGAAAAAGCACGAGTATGCTACAGTCACATCTTGCGTTTGTCAAATTTAGTGAAGAAGTTAACCAGATTCTCAACCACTTTATTAAATTATATTTTTAGAATTCTCAAATGCATATATGAGTATACAAGGTCATATTTCTGATGGTCTCACTTCAGTTCCCAGTGGTCAAGTGTCCACATTACAAAAAATGCAACTACATTTGGCACCCCTTCTTGATGATCTGAATTGTCTTTGGAGGTTGAAATACCTTTTCATTGGTAGAGGTTGCTCTCACTCTTACTGCTTGTGATATACTCTTTTTGTGGATAAACTCCACATGATTCCACACAAAACTGCCAAAGGCAGAAGAACTCCTTTATAACCATTAGTCTAATAGTTAGGGTACTCAACTGGGATGCGGGAGACCCCCACCTCCAGTAATCCATCTGCCCAATTAGAAAGGATTTGAACAGGAATCTGCCACCTTGCAGGTGAGTGCCCCCCCTTTATACTGGTTGTTCCAATTATAAATACATGCTAATCATCAGTAATTATGTCATCAAGAACTTGCCAGGTGCAGGCAGATGACCTGGTGGAATGATTTAATATGACACTGAAACCATTGCTGGGAAAAACTAAACAAAAAAATAACCAAAAAACCAACAACCCCGCCTGAATGTCACTGGGCAGTCTGCTACAAGTTGCTTCTATTTCTCCATTTTCTACAGTACTACCTACTTGAGGGGTGGTTCACCCTTGCGACGGACCACGCCCCACTCCAATGGATGCACACAAACAAGGAGAGGAATGCACGAGTGACTAGATGGTTCTGTCAGAGTTCCAGAAAGAGATCACAAATTATTAGTTTTGTTAACTGAAACAAAAGAAACAGCTGTGACAGAACTTAAGCTTGATGGTCTGTGAAGTGGAAGAAGACAGAAACAATTATGACACTGAGTACTTAGAGCCAAATCACAAAAATCTGTCAGAGTTCCAAAAAGAGATCACAAATGATTAGTTTTGTTTACTGAATGCCTAAAAAGAACATCGATGGTACAATGTCAGCATTAAAGAATCCAAACCCATCCAACAGGGACTGAACAGGATCCTTGAAGAGCTGGTGACAGCACTGCACGAGACATTAGAGACAACGGAACAAAAAGCAAATGCAGAACCTTCAGAAAGTGAGTCACCTAGCCTCACTGTGCTAATGCTCTAGGAGGGCAGCGTTTTATAATCCTGTGTGGAATACCATAAACTAAATGCAGCATGAGTTTGTTTTGTCAAGCTTCCACTTTTTTACATAGGTTTACATTTCCAAAAATGCCAGTGATGAAGACCAAATACTTTCAGGTCTATTTTAGTAAGCTCATACTCTTAGGGTGTGTAATTATAACATTTTCCAAAAGCTGCAATATAGAGGGTCTGGGCTTTTGCTGAGGAAACCACAGCCTGCAAAGTTATCTCCAGTCCAGTCAAACTAGTTTCATTAGTACTCTGAGGGCTTTTGTACATTATTGCTGGATCAATGGGCAGCGATCAATCCAGTGGAGCGAGAGGCGGAAGCAGAGTCCACGGGGGAGCCATCGACTTACCACAGTGAAGACACCACAGTAAGTAGATCTAAGCATGTTGACTTCAGCTACGTTACTCACAATCTAAGCCCTGGTCTACACTAGGACTTTAGGTCGAATTTAGCAGCGTTAAATCGATGTAAACCTGCACCCGTCCACACAATGAAGCCCTTTATTTCGACTTAAAGGGCTCTTAAAATCGATTTCCTTACTCCACCCCTGACAAGTGGATTAGCGCTTAAATCGACGTTGCCAGCTCGAATTTGGGGTACTGTGGAAACAATTTGATGGTATTGGCCTCCGGGAGCTATCCCAGAGTGCTCCATTATGACCGCTCTGGACAGCACTCTCAACTCAGATGCACTGGCCAGGTAGACAGGAAAAGAACCGCGAACTTTTGAATCTCATTTCCTGTTTGGCCAGCGTGGCAAGCTGCAGGTGACCATGCAGAGCTCATCAGCACAGGTGACCATGATGGAGTCCCAGAATCGCAAAAGAGCTCCAGCATGGACCGAACGGGAGGTACGGGATCTGATCGCTGTTTGGGGAGAGGAATCCGTGCTATCAGAACTCCGTTCCAGTTTTCGAAATGCCAAAACCTTTGTCAAAATGTCCCAGGGCATGAAGGACAGAGGCCATAACAGGGACCCGAAGCAGTGCCACCTGAAACTGAAGGAGCTGAGGCAAGCCTACCAGAAAACCAGAGAGGCGAACAGCCGCTCTGGGTCAGAGCCCCAAACATGCCACTTCTATGATGAGCTGCATGCCATTTTAGGGGGTTCAGCCACCACTACCCCAGCCGTGTTGTTTGACTCCTTCAATGGAGATGGAGGCAATACGGAAGCAGGTTTTGGGGACGAAGAAGATGATGATGAGGAGGAGGTTGTAGATAGCTCACAGCAAGCAAGCGGAGAAACCGGTTTTCCCGACAGCCAGGAACTGTTTCTCACCCTAGACCTGGAGCCAGTACCCCCCGAACCCACCCAAGGCTGCCTCCTGGACCCAGCAGGCGGAGAAGGGACCTCTGGTGAGCGTACCTTTTAAAATACTATACATGGTTTAAAAGCAAGCATGTGAAAGGATTACTTTGCCCTGGCATTTGCGGTTCTTCTAGATGTAGTCCTAAAGCCTTTGCAAAAGGTTTCTGGGGAGGGCAGCCTTATTGCGTCTTTCATGGTAGGACACTTTACCACTCCAGGCCAGTAACACGTACTCGTACTCGGGAATCATTGTAGAACAAAGCATTGAAGTGTATGTTTGCTGGCATTCAAACAACATCCGTTCTTTATCTCTCTGTGTTATCCTCAGGAGAGTGAGAGATAATTCATGGTCACCTGGTTGAAATAGAGTGCTTTTCTTCAGGGGACACTCAGAGGAGCCCATTCCTGCTGGGCTGTTTGCCTGTGGCTAAACAGAAATGTTCCCCGCTATTAGCCACAGGGAGGGGGGAAGGTTGAGGGGGTAGTCACGCGGTGGAAGGAGGCAAAATGCGACCTTGTAACGAAAGCACATGTGCTATGTATGTAATGTTAACAGCAAGGTTTACCCTGAAAGAGTGTAGCCACTGTTTTATAAAATGTGTCTTTTTAAATACCGCTGTCCCTTTTTTTTTCTCCACCAGCTGCATGTGTTTCAATGATCACAGGATCTTCTCCTTCCCAGAGGCTAGTGAAGCTTAGAAAGAAAAAAAAACGCACTCGCGATGAAATGTTCTCCGAGCTCATGCTGTCCTCCCACACTGACAGAGCACAGACGAATGCGTGGAGGCAAATAATGTCAGAGTGCAGGAAAGCACAAAATGACCAGGAGGAGAGGTGGCGGGCTGAAGAGAGTAAGTGGCGGGCTGAAGAGAGTAAGTGGCGGGCTGAAGACAGGGCTGAAGCTCAAATGTGGCGGCAGCGTGATGAGAGGAGGCAGGATTCAATGCTGAGGCTGCTGCAGGACCAAACCAGTATGCTCCAGTGTATGGTTGAGCTGCAGCAAAGGCAGCTGGAGCACAGACTGCCACTGCAGCCCCTCTGTAACCAACCGCCCTCCTCCCCAAGTTCCATAGCCTCCACACCCAGACACCCAAGAACGCGGTGGGGGGGCCTCCGGCCAACCAGCCACTCCACCACAGAGGATTGCCCAAAAAAAAGAAGGCTGTCATTCAATAAATTTTAAAGTTGTAAACTTTTAAAGTGCTGTGCTTAAAGTGCTGTGTGGCATTTTCCTTCCCTCCTCCACCACCCCTCCTGGGCTACCTTGGTAGTCATCCCCCTATTTGTGTGATGAATGAATAAAGAATGCATGAATGTGAAGCAACAATGACTTTATTGCCTCTGCAAGCGGTGATTGAAGGGAGGAGGGGCGGGTGGTTAGCTTACAGGGAAGTAGAGTGAACCAAGGGGCGGGGGGTTTCATCAAGGAGAAACAAACAGAACTTTCACACCATAGCCTGGCCAGTCATGAAACTGGTTTTCAAAGCTTCTCTGATGCGTACCGCGCCCTCCTGTGCTCTTCTAACCGCCCTTGTGTCTGGCTGCGCGTAACCAGCAGCCAGGCGATTTGCCTCAACCTCCCACCCCGCCATAAACGTCTCCCCCTTACTCTCACAGATATTGTGGAGCACACAGCAAGCAGTAATAACAGTGGGAATATTGGTTTCGCTGAGGTCTAAGCGAGTAAAACTTAAAAGCGAGTAAAGCGAGTAAACTGCGCCAGCGCGCCTTTAAACGTCCAAATGCACATTCTACCACCATTCTGCACTTGCTCAGCCTGTAGTTGAATAGCTCCTGACTACTGTCCAGGCTGCCTGTGTACGGCTTCATGAGCCATGGCATTAAGGGGTAGGCTGGGTCCCCAAGGATACATATAGGCATTTCAACATCCCCAACAGTTATTTTCTGGTCTGGGAATAAAGTCCCTTCCTGCAGCTTTTGAAACAGACCAGAGTTCCTGAAGATGCGAGCATTATGCACCTTTCCCGGCCATCCCACGCTGATGTTGGTGAAACGTCCCTTGTGATCCACCAGAGCTTGCAGCACTATCGAAAAGTACCCCTTGCGGTTTATGTACTCGGCGGCTTGGTGCTCCGGTGCCAAGATAGGGATATGGGTTCCGTCTATGGCCCCACCACAGTTAGGGAATCCCATTGCAGCAAAGCCATCCACTATGACCTGCACATTTCCCAGGGTCACTACCCTTGATATCAGCAGATCTTTGATTGCGTGGGCTACTTGCATCACAGCAGCCCCCACAGTAGATTTGCCCACTCCAAATTGATTCCCAACTGACCGGTAGCTGTCTGGCGTTGCAAGCTTCCACAGGGCTATCGCCACTCGCTTCTCAACTGTGAGGGCTGCTCTCATCTTGGTATTCATGCGCCTCAGGGCAGGGGAAAGCAAGTCACAAAGTTCCATGAAAGTGCCCTTACGCATGCGAAAGTTTCGCAGCCACTGGGAATCGTCCCAGACCTGCAACACTATGCGGTCCCACCAGTCTGTGCTTGTTTCCCGAGCCCAGAATCGGCGTTCCACAGCATGAACCTGCCCCATTAGCACCATGATGCATGCATTGGCAGGGCCCATGCTTTCAGAGAAATCTGTGTCCATGTCCTGATCACTCACGTGACCACGCTGACGTCGCCTCCTCGCCCGGTATCGCTTTGCCAGGTTCTGGTGCTGCATATACTGCTGGATAACACTTGTGGTGTTTAATGTGCTCCTAATTGCCAAAGTGAGCTGAGCGGCCTCCATGCTTGCCTTGGTATGGCGTCCGCACAGAAAAAAGGCGCGGAACGATTGTCTGCCGTTGCTCTGACGCCGGGAGGGGCGACTGAGGACACTGAGGGTTGGCTTCAGGGAGCTAAAATCAACAAAGGGGGTGGCTTTACATCTAGGAGTATATCAGGCAGGACTTCACGGAGGGTTCCAATAAGAAATGGTGCACCTAAGTTATCGTTCTTATTGGAACAAGAAGGTTAGCCTGGCCTCTGATTGATACATGGCTAGATTTACCTCGCTGCACCTTCTCTGTGAGTGACTGCAGTGTGACCTAGAAGAATGAGTCCCCTAGACAAGGGGGGGGGGAAGCAAATGAGTACAAAACAAATCTGGTCTATTTCTTGTTTTGATCCACTCCATCTATCTTTTACATCTTTGGCTGGCAGCAGACGGTGCAGAAGGACTGCATGCCATCCACATCTCATGGCTGCTCGGCAGAAGATGGTACAGTACGACTGCTAGCAGTCCGTATCGCCTGCCCGCTCACCATAAGACGGTTCAATAGGACTGACTGCAGGACTAAAGAGAATGACCTGGTCAAGTCACTCCAAATTTAGTCCCTGCGCCCATGTCTGCCCAGGCGCTCCCACCCGACGTGGCCAGGAGCACCTCAGACATGACGATGACGGCTACCAGTCGTACTGTACCATCTGCTGCCAGAAGGCAATGGGTTGCTGCTACTGTGTAGCAATGCCGTACCGCGTCTGCCAGCACCCAGGAGACATAGGGTGACGGTTACCTGAGCGGGCTCCATGCTTGCCGTGGTATGGCGTCTGCACAGGTAACTCAGGAAAAAAGGTGCGAAACGATTGTCTGCCCTTGCTTTCACGGAGGGAGGGAGGGAATGGGGGCCTGACGATATGTACCCAGAACCACCCGCGACAATGTTTTAGCCCCATCAGGCATTGGGATCTCAACCCAGAATTCCAATGGGCAGCGGAGACTGCGGGAACTGTGGGATAGCTACCCACAGTGCAACGCTCCGGAAGTCGACTCTAGCCTCGGTACTGTGGAAGCACTCCGCCGAGTTAATGCACTTAATGCACTTAGAGCATTTTCTGTGGGGACACACACACTCGAATATATAAAACCGATTTCTAAAAAACCGACTTCTATAAATTCGACCTTATTCCGTAGTGTAGACATACCCTAAGTTGCATAACTTAGATCGATCCTCCCCCTCCTTCCCCCACCACAGTGTAGACCAGGCCTGAGTCTCCCTTATTTTATTTGCCATCTGTGAAAGAGTAAAGGCAGCCTCAGGAGAGGCCCAACTGAGATTTCCTTCCTCCATATCACAAGGTCCTGACCAAAGGTACTTGCCTGATGTCTTGTGAGTAAGTCTTTGTGTTCTCAATCATCTTTCCCTCTTTCTCTTAGGGGCCACAATACCCTAAAGAAAACCCAATGAGGAAAAATAAATTATAATGATGTGCAGCTGGGAATAGAAAGCCATGGAAAATTAAAAAGTGGCAAACTTCCTTGAAAAAAAAGGCAAGAAAGTGCACTTGGTCAGAGAAAATTTGTTCAGGAGCAGTGGACTGACTGTGCACTGAGATTCCCCTCTTCTCTCAACTTTTTCCAATGGTCTGAAACATCTTCCCTTAAAGACATATCTAGTGTTATTAGATGCTACCTTCATTTGCACTAAGGTAAGATATGAATTTAATCAACAGAAAAGATAACTATCAAACTCCAAAAAGAAAAGGAGTACTTGTGGCACCTTAGACACTAACCAATTTATTTGAGCATGAGCTTTCGTGAGCTACAGCTCACTGCATCCGATGAAGTGAGCTGTAGCTCACGAAAGCTCATGCTCAAATAAATTGGTTAGTCTCTAAGGTGCCACAAGTACTCTTTTTCTTTTTGCGAATACAGACTAACACGGCTGTTACTCTGAAACCTATCAAACTCCAGTGGTTGATCCAGAAGCTCGTTATTTTATTTAACACTTTCTATTTATGTTAACCTCTCTTTCATGCATTTGGTGAATACATCAACAAATCCAGCTATTAAAACAACTTAGTAATCTTTTCCAGCAATTCTGTTAATCATAAATCAAGCTATTACACCGCAAAAAATTCCATATGTGACTCAACCCTCTAATTCCAACCCACAAAGACATTTCTTCTGGCCCATGTAGCTTAAAAAGGAATAAAAGCTGATTATAGGTGGGCAACTACTTAAAGCATGGCAAAACTCCCAAAATTATTCAAAGGACCAAGAGTATATTTATAAGGGTGACGTGCTCGGACTTTTATGTGCAATACAAGAAAGTCGCAAAATAATATTACTGACCATTTCTATGCATACTAGAAAAAACACTGTATTGTAAAATTTAAACCAACAATATTGAAAAGTGATTTTTCTCAACAATTCTACTTTGAAATGCAGGAACCACTGTTAGCATTCAATAGTGCTGCTAGCTAACAAAGAGGAGGCGCAATCAAACTAAGAGAGGAGGATCTCAAGGGTAGGGTTTTTTTTTTTAAAATACTGCAAGCGTTTTAATAGTCATCACAGCTGGAGACCAGCACAAACAAGAGAGACTATATTTATGAGTGTTTCACCAAGTGTACCAACTGGATTAACAAAATTCAGATATAAAATACTGTGCAGTTCCATTACTGCAGCCAACATACTGTAAAGACATTTGGAGAACAACTAGAACACATTTCTGTGAATTCCAGTATCTAAATACATATTACTACACCAATTCACTGCAGAGAACAGAATAAACCAATTCCAGAATAAAATTTAAGGGAAGCATTGCCATTTATAAGCCCAAATTCTCTATTGTATGCCCTTTTTTGCTGCATGCAGGGTTGGCTGGATGGCAGGTATGTCAGAATCAGGCCAACTCAACACTGGCCCTGACTGCTCTAAACCAGGTTTCCAAACTTTTTTCTGGCAACCCAGTTGAAGAAAATTGCTGATGCCCGTGACCCAGTGGAGCTGGGGATGAGGGGTTTGGGGTGTGGGAGGAGCTCAGGGCTGTGGCAGAGGGTTGGGGTGAGGGCTGCGGGGTGGGGCCAGGAATGAGGGGTTCAGGGTGTGGGAGGGAGCTCTGGGCTGGGGCAGGGGATTGGGGTGTGGGAGGGGCTCAGGGCTCTGGGCTGGGGTGCAGGCTCTGAGGTGGGGCCGGGAATGAGAGGTTTGGGGTGCAGGAGGGGGCTCCAGGTTTGGGGGGGGCTCTGGGCTGGGGTGGGGGATTGGGGCGCAGGGTTGGGGCACAGGGTTACCTCAGGTGACTCCCAGTCAGCAGTGCAGTGGGGGTACTAAGGCAGGCTTCCTGCCTGTCCAGGCACACGGACAGCACTGTGCCCTGGAAGCAGCCAGCAGCAGGTCTGGCTCCTAGGTGGAGGCGCACAAATGGCTCTGCATGGCTCTTGCCCGCAGGCACCCCCCCCAACTCCCATTGGCCGGTTCCTTAGCAATGGGAGTGCAGAGCCGGTGCTCGGGGTGGGAGTAGCGTGTGGAGCCCCGTGGCCCCCCCACCTAGGAGCCAGATCTGCTGCTGGCCGCTTCCGGGGCACAACACGGTGTCAGAACAGGTAAGGACTAGCCTGCCTTAGCTGGGCAGCAATGCTGACAAGATTTTTAATGGACTGGTCGGCGGTTCTGACCAGAGCCGCCACGACCCTGTGCCTTACATTCCGTGACCCAGTACTGGGTCATGACCTGCAGTGTGGAAACCACTGCTCTAAACTGTGCCAGTTGGTAAAGGATCTTGGGGCCATCCACTAGCTGGGGATTACTAGAGAATAACAGTGATCTGACCACATCCCCTTCTGCCCCGGCATGTTCCCTGTGCTGGGATGTGGGGAGACAGTGTCATAAAAGTCAGCTATACTGATCCTACACCAGTTGAGAACTCCCTCATGCCAGGGAAATCTCAGCTGGTGAATTATGGCTAGTTGCAGGCATCCTTATGCTCCCTGAATGCATCCGCGAATCTAGCCTGTTATCCCTTCTTTTATTCTTTTATGCTGCTTTATGAACACTTGGCCATACCAAGAAAACAGCTCTCGCTATGTCATTATTATTCTTAGATCCCAAGGCTACAAGAGACCATTAGGATCATCTAGTCTGACCTCCTGTATAACACCTGTCATAGAACTTCCCAGAGTATTATTTACCAGTCCCCCTATTAATGTGTCAGCTGCAAACTGTACCAGTGATGATTTTATGTTTTCTTCTAGGTCATTAATAAAAATGCTAAATAGCACAGGGCCAAGAACCAATCCCTGCGGGACGCAACTGGAAACAGACCCACTCAATGACGATTGCCCATTCACAATTACATTTTGAGACCTATCAGTTAGCCAGTTTTTAATTCATTTAATATGTGCCATGCTAATTTTATATTGTTCTAGTTCTTTAACTGAGATGTCATGTGGTACCAAGTCAAACACGTTACAGAAGTCTATTGTGTCAACACTATTACCAAACTTTTAATCTCACCAAAAAAAAAAAAAAGATATTAAGCTAGTTTGACAGGATCTATTGTCCATAAACCAATGTTGATTTGCATTAATTATATTACCCTTCTTTAATACTTTATTAATCAAGTCCTGTATCAGCCGCTCCATTATTGCCCAGAATTGATGTCAGGCTGACAGGGTTATAGTTACCTGGGTTATCCTGTTTACCCTTTCTAAAAAATGTCACTACATTAGCTTTCTTCCAGTCTTCTGAGACTACTTAAGTGATTCAAGACTTATTGAAAAATCAATATTAATGGTCCTGTGAGCTCCTCGGCCAGCTCTTTTAAAACTCTTGGCTGAAAGTTATCTGAACCTGCAGGTTTTAAAAGGTCTCATTTTAATAGCTTCTGCTTAACATCCTCCAGAGATATGAGTGGAATGGAAAGAGTGTTATCACCATTTGATTTGACTGTATCATCTGTTTTTTCCCAAGTACAGAACAGAAATTTATATTGAACAGTTCTGCCTTTTCTGCATCATTACTGATAACTCTGCCATTTCCATCTAATAATTGACCAATACCATTGTCAGCATTCTTTTTGTTCCTAATCTATTTTTAAAAATTCTTCTTTTTGTCCTTAACTCTGCTGGCCATAGATTCCTCCTTGTTTCCCTTTGATTCACTTATAAATTTTCTATAGTTCATAACTTCTAATTTCTTTCCCTTTCTTCCATTTGTTTATGCACACACATTATATATATTTAATTTTTATAGCTGCCTTCACTTCCCTCTAAACCAGGTCAGTTTTTTAACCAGCATGGCCTTCTTCTTCAGTTGGTTATGACTTCATCTGTGTTAACTCTGCATTGATCAACACCCAGGTCTGAGCACCTGGGTTAGCCCAGCCCCGTGTGAGCAGACAGACCACAAAGCCACACTAGAGTTACTATGTCCTCACTGGTGCTGTACGTACTCACATACATCACTAGGACTTCTAGGGGCATATCCCATGATACTTTGTGCTGCAGTAAGCTGAGCTTCTAAAATTCTTTCGCGGTGGATTGTTGGTGAACTTGTCAGTTCTTCTGGGCATCCAGGGGGAACTGTGGGAAGGCACTGGAGGACTATCAGCACTTGAGTGATTAAGCCTATGTCCTCACTGCAAAATGGCAGGTTACTTCCTTGAGTGAAAGCCTCACTCAAGTTGTAGCCTACCGCCCCAGACAAGCCAATTAGCCTGGGGTTGAAAACACCACTAAGCTCAGATGAGAGGAATTTATGCACTTACAAGAAAGGAGCTGGGGCAATGCCCGAATCAGAGCCTAAGTTAATTTGCAGTGAAGATATACCCACAGACATACAATACTTTGAAAGAGCTATAAATTTCGGAAAGTTGTGTCACAACTCTTCATCACACCAAAACTCCAATTGTAAGTCTTTGATGTTACATGCAGATGCACAGAAATCGGAAGTTGCAGCTTGTGAGCATACAGCTTTATTTCCAATTGTAATAGCATCAATGACATGAATCCATTTGAAAGTTTTAGTGCTAAAGGTGGTACAAAGACATCCTTCAAAAATTGGACCCCAGCTTCTTCTCCCCCAGCCTGTCCCTGCACTGCTGTAGCACTTCAGTCTAGACACTCACTACAGTGACGAGAGGGGTTCTCCCATGGCTGTAGTTAATCCACCTCCCTGAAAGGTAGAAAGGTTGACGGAAAAATGCTTCCATTGACTTAGCACTGTCAACACTGGTCAACTTAACTACCTGTTCAGCTGTTTTTCAAACCCCTGAACAATGTAGCTGGTCCATTCTAATTTTTTACTGTAGACTTGGCCTCATGTGCAGGGACCTATCTTTTCTATATGTCTGCAAAGTGCTAAGTGCACCTATGGCGAAATATAAGTAATTATTAGCGAAGGAAAATTTCCAATACTTATCAATCGCAGTAGGATTTTCATTATCTCTGTAAGCTACAATAAGTCACTAAAGGACACTCACACGCATGCTCTATTACAGGGGTGGGCAAACTACGGCCTGTGGGCTGTGTCCAGTCCATCAGAACTTTTACTCAGGCCCTCGAACTTCCCCCAGAAGTGGGGTCGGGGGTTTGCCCCACTCCAGGACTGCAACCAGGGAGCTGGGTCGGGGGCTTTCTGCACAGCTCCTGGAAACAGCGGCATGTCCCCACTCTGGCTCCTATGCGGAGGGGCAGCCAGGGGGCTCTGCACGCTGCCCCCACCCCAAGCGCTGCCCCTGCAGTTCCCATTGGCCAGGAACCATGGCTAATGGCAGCTGCAGGGGCAGTGTCTGCAGACAGAGCCGTGCGCAGAGCCACCTGGCCGGCACCATGCCTCCACGTAGAAGCTGGAGGGGAGCATGCTGCTGCTTCCGGTAGCTGCGGGGGCACTGCCTGTGGACAGGGCAGTGCGCAGAACCACCTGGCCATGCCTCTGCTTAGGAGCCAGAGGAGGGACATGCCACTGCTTCCAGGAGCTGTTTGAGGTAAGCGCCACCCGGAGCCTGCACCCCTGAGGCCGCCCCCACGACCTGCACTCCAAATCCCCTGCCCCCGCCCTGATCCCCGTCCCACCCTCCAAACCCCTTGGTCCCAGCCCAGAGCACCATCTTACACCCCAAACCCCTCATCCCCATCCCCATCCCAGAGCATTCACCCCAGCCAGAGCCCTCACCCCCCCACACCCCAACCCCCAATTTTGTGAGCATTCATGGCCCCCCATACAACTTCTATACCCAGATGTGATCCTCAGGCCAAAAAGTTTGCCCACCCCTGCTCTATTATATCACAACATGTTTTGCTCTCTCTTTGGGGTTCCACAGTCCATAAATATTTCCTTCCTGCAAGACCCACACTAAAATGCTGTCTTCACTGAGGCTTCAGATTTGTCCTTTTGTGGACCCTTAACACACCAAATGATTGTTAATGCTACATGGTATCCACCTGCATGTCTGTTTATGCCTTTTTCATAAAGGATGCATTGTCTGTTACAATGCTGGCGATAATGCTGAAATCAGTTCCCAATAAAATCTATTGCCTACAATGGAGATAATATCTGGCCCTTAATAATGACTTGTACCACAGGTGTGAATGAAAAAGGTTCTAGAAAGCTATTGTTTGCCCAAGGTGCACTAAGTTGACCAGCTGGAACCAAACTCAAGAACAGGTGCATTTGTGTTTTGTACTTTCATCTGTTAGAATGCAGATTGAGAATGAATTGTCTACAACAGAACTTAACAAACCAAATAATTCCAAGCAGGTTAACTTGTTTTAACTTGTAAGCACCAGTCCTGGCAAAAATCCATCACTCTGAACATTTTTAAAATACATATGTAAGTATGAACATGGTGTAAATTTCTCCATAGGTATGTTGGCTACAATAAGGGATTGCATAATCTCAAAAGGTGATAAAGCTATGATTGTGCAACCCACGTGCCTAATAGGGAGATATCTCTTTAAGAGACCCATTGGGAGGGAGGGAAGAGTGAGTTGTGTCTGTGTCATTGGTTTTTTGGGGTTTTTTCACTTTTATAACTTTATTGTGTTGAAAATCAGTTTAGTTTTCATCTACATTGACTGTCTGTAGACTTTTGAAAGTGGTGACTGGTACATAGGTAACCAGCATGTATAGTTTGTTCGGTGAATCTTCATCCTCATTACGTTTTCTGGATAAACGTACACGGATGCGGTAGGGAACTTTCCTCATCCCTTTGGCCCAGACTGCTTTGTTCAATCTGGTGTCAATGCGTACATCAGGAGTATCCATCTCTTTCATTGCAAATTTACGAATCTTCATGCGAAGCAGATTAAGCATTCCACATGCAGAAGCTTTTGGAATTGGGTGTGGTAGTTTGGGGTCTGCTCCAATAGGTTCCCTGTTGCTGGAGTCAGACTCCAGGAGGGCAAGCAGTCAGGGCAGCTGCTTTGCAGAAGGCCATGTTGGAGAAAAACACAGTTCTCACTCTCAGGTTGGGTGCAGCAAATCAGATACACTTGATTATCTCAAGCAATTGCACAGAGGGAGAGAGTGCAATAGGACACAGGGTTTCCCCCACCTAGGCAGGTCTCTCCCAGATAAACAAGTAGAGCAAGTATTTACACCTTTATTATAGACAATAATAAGCAACAACTGCAGATTGTTTAATACATATTCCTTCATGATCTCTTATCTTTCTTACCATTTCTCTTATAGTCAGCATTCTATTCTTATCTAATACAAGGTCACAACAGCCTCTTTCACAGTTCTTTTCCACTCACTTCGCACTATCCCCGCTTCTACAAATCTCGCGTTATTAAAGCTAGGGTTAGCCTGACTCCTGCTCATTTCAGAGGCCTGCATCCAAATTCCCTTTATCTACTTCCACACTCCCCCCTTTTGTGCTTCCAGCACAACTGTCAATTTTAAACTTCCATTTTCATTTCATTTTGTATTTCAAACTCTGCATCAAATACGTCAACCTGAGGGGTTTTAATTGGATACAATGACAATGCATGGTTAGTATGGACATGGAAAGTATTATTATTATTACGTCTTTTACAACAACAACAACATAACCCTAAACCAAATAACAGCAATACAAGCAATAACATGCCCACAATAATACTATAATGGGGTTGTTGCACAGTTTTAGTCACAAAACATCATACTTAGTACAGAAGGTAGACACTCCGTAAGCGGTACGAAAGGCATACTTTTCAACTTGATATATATTTTGAAGCATATGAAGTTACCCTTGTAACTCAGAAGTTCTGAATCTCTGGTAGGAGTGAAAGTAAATTTTGGAATCGATCAGGTATTAGGGTGGTCCAGTTAAAAGGTATCTGAAACCTAAGGGCTGATTGAAAAATTCTATCCGCAGGCCTGCAGCAGTGGTGAGATTAAAATGAATATCTTGTAATATGGTGGCCTCAACATGCACACAGCTATCATTAGCTTGGAAGAGTAGGTGTCCTATCAGGGTAGTTCCTTGTCCCATATCCTCCCAACAAACATTGTCATGAACAGTGACAACTTCCCCTGGCTTCAGTTTGCATACACACTGAAGTTGTGAGGGTTCAAACGGCCAGAATGTCCATTGACTCCCTCTCCAATGTCAGGTGTTATTCCAGAAGCACTAACTAAAAATCAATTAGGCATACCAGGTAGTCTAAGTTCCCAAATGTCTCGGTGAATTACCCAGTCCCACATGCATCCTCCTCACGGACCCTGCAGGATATGGTATGTGGGAGCTCACATCCCTCCAACCAGTCCATATGCTTGGAAGGAACACGGCGAACGTTTGCACCTCCACCCAGAAAATCTCGAAGTGTGTCTCCCTGGCCACAGATCAGATGATACTCCTGAAGTGTCTGTAAGGGCAGTAGGCCAGGCCTGATGCTCTAGATCACTCCGAATGGCCATCAGCTGCTCATTCAGGAAATCCTGGATTTCTGAGCAAGCCAGACCCCACTGCAATGCCTTCCCAGCCTCAGTGATATTCAGTACCATCTCTGTTAACAGCTTCTGGGTCATCGAACTAAGGGCGGAGATAACATGTAATTCACCCACTCCAGCCTGAACCTGGGTTAATTGTGCTCCAGTTATAAGGCCAGTGGTTTTTTCCAATTGTCCTAATTTCTCTTCATGTTCTAGGTTTCTATAAATATTCCAAATTGCTGTTGCACTATTGGCCCCATCCTATCGGGATCCAGCTAAGTCCCTCTTCTTTCTAAAGGAAACCCAGGCCCTTTGTTATGTTAACCTAATGGCAGCCCCTCTTGAGCAATTTGGATATGTAGAGGTAATCTGAAACTGGACACGGGCAGTGTGAATTTTATAGTCCCTAATGTAGCATTAATCACAGTCCATCAATATCCTACTACATCTCTTTCTGGTACAGTACTATACCACATCTGTTGGCTAAACACTTTCATATACTTCCGAGAGGCATTAGCATCAATGGCATAAGAGGGGGTATATTGCAATATGGCACAGGTTAAATTATTAGTTACTGGAATAATTTCAGTACAGGTAAAATTTCCAGCGACAGAACAAACTCTTTGGGTATATGTTTGGTTATTCACTAATTGGGTGACCAAATAACAATGAGGGCCTCTTTCATATAACATTTTACAGACTCCAGGAACGACCATCATATCTACTTCGCTATAGAACCCACTAATCTCAATTTCTGATTCTCGGGGTTCATCTGTAGTGATATCATATATTTCTATTTCAACTGATCCATTTGTTTTCCATTCAATTGTTCTCTCATATGAGCTATTCTGAACCTTTAAAAAATACATTTTCTGAACAACATTTCAATAAATTACGTAGATGTGAAGGTCTTGGCCAATAGGTTTCATTAGAATATACAGTATCATTTGTATTTGGGTAACTTACAGGAGTGGTTGCAAGGGTGGAAGGGATGGTGGGAGTAATGTTCGTGGCTGTAAGGCGTTTTTGGTGTTCATCATCCGGAAGACAATTAGGGAGGGCCGTGCATTCTGATGGTACTTGCCCATAAGCACAGATTCCAGCCCCTGAAATAAACCCACCCCACTACTTCACTCCACATTCCCAAGAATACATCCCGCAACTCCCACCCTGCCAAAGTACAATGCTCCGTCTTCACCAGCAAGGCCAATTCTCAATGTCTTTTGTAGCAGGAATCCTTGAATCTTGGTGGTTTCAGCAGAATGGGCGTTTCTTCTTCTCTCTTGAAACAGTTGTGGTTTTGCATTATACAGGGGAGAGGTTACTAGCACGTCATCCTGTAGTGCTTTGGTTTCTTTGGCTGAATGCAGGTTAGCTCTGTCAGTGGACAAAGGAGAGGTTACTAGCACTTCACCTTGTCCTTTCCCCTGCTGTCCAAAAGGAGGAAAGAAAAAACCCAGAAGGAGGGACAAGCTGATCAGTAGTCGAAGTGAAGTCATCTTGAGGTGGAGGGGTCTTTTTGCAGTAAGAAACATGGATCCAGGCAGTCAGTCCTTGGCACTTCACAGCGGTGTTGGTAGTTAGCAGGACTTAATAAGGGCCTTTCCAGCATGGGGCCAGAGTAGTCTTTAACTGATGGACCTTTATGGAGACCCAGTCACCTGGTTTTAACAAATAGCAGGTTTGCTCAGGATCCTTGGAGCAGGACTTCTTTCTCCTTTAAATACAGAGACCTAACACATTTCATTAATGTCTGGCAGTGTTTTGCAGATCTCACAGCTGCTTGGGCACATTCAAGCCCCCCTCTTTCTTGGCTGTCAGCCAAATCCTAGTGTCTTTGGGCAGGCCAGCGTCTTATCTTTGGACCGAGCCTGCCAGCTACAGTGTTGAATTAACTCGTCCTACGATCTTTTTCTTCTCCCCTTCTTGGCTTCTATTAACCTGCAAAGGAAACTTTCACTTTCTACTCACACACCTTTGTTCAAAAATGAACACTTATACATTGCCCATTATACAGCACTTTAGTCTTATTGTTCAATGTATGCCACATACACCCTTCTAGTAAAATGACTTTATCAGGGAGCTTTGGAGCAACAAGCCAGGACAAGCACACCCACTTTTGAGGAGTCCACTTGGTACAACCTCTGGTGTCCAATAGCTTTCCTCCCTCCCCAGCCCTCTGGCTAGAAATCTGAGGTAGCCAGAAGGATCCCATGTGTAATATGGGGAGTGGGTTAACCTTTCATGCCCTTGCTTCCAAAGACTGTTGGTGTGCAAATTTTAACAACAATGTTTTCAATTAAAAGATCTGGCCAATGAAATTTCTTTTTCTTACTTAAGCAAATGTATTAAACTTTAGTATATCACATTTTCCTGATATTATCCACTTTGTATTCCAAGTTGAATAAAACAAGTGTCTGCATTTTGATTTAACCCTTCTATTTAGTTTTAAACTAAACTGTCCTATGAAAAATTAAACACAGCAATTCTGGCCACAAGACAGAACATAGAACACAGAACATAGTTCCTATTGTGCCAGTAAATTCATGGTATGTTGAATTGCTTTTCAGCTGGCATCAGTTTTCTCTGATTTTCTGAAAGACAAAAAGAACATAGATCTGCCCCTTCTGGGCTGTCAGTCATTGCTTAAAATATTTCCTTTTTATACAAATACCCTTATTAATTGCAGACAAAATATAGGAATTACCCATATTTTCTTGTATTTGTTTCATAGGTAGCCCAGGTTTCAGTGGCTTCTACCTTATCAGTTAGGTAATTTACATTAAAACAGATGCTTTCCAGCTTGCTTTTGGATCCAAAGCTATCCACAGCTTAAAGATTATTACTTAAAAAGGACACAATTAACTTTACCAGACTTTTGATTGCCTTTTACTTTTAACTCCTGATGTCAAACACACAGCGATCTGAAGACACCACCTATTGTAGCCCTGTCATAAATATAAAGGGAAGGGTAAACCCCTTTAAAATCCCTCTTGGCCAGAGGAAAAAAAGTATTTGTTTGGTGGTGGTAGTGGCCAATCCAAGGACAAAGGGTGTAATATTTTGTACCTTGGGGAAGTCTTTGACCTAAGCTGGTAAAGATAAGCTTAGGAGGTTTTCATGCAGGTCCCCACATCTGTACCCTAGCGTTCAGAGTGGGGGAGGAACCTTGACAAGCCCCTTGGAGCCTAATAAGATATTAAGTAGCACTGTATAATTGCATTCCTTTGGAAAAGGGCCCATTTTTCTTCAAAATGGCTGCAAAGAAACCAAGAATTCTTTTTCTTTCTAGTATTTCACAAAGTTCAACTGCTTAATTCCCTCCAGCAACTACAGTGTTAACTTCTCACTTTCCTTTCTTAAATCACTTGCTTATCTCCCAAAACAACACCCAATCAACTCAGATTTTACCATTCCAAGTATTATTCCGGGATCTCTGGTCACTCGATTACGGACCTAAAAGTGGCAATTCTTCAACAAAAAAACTTCGAAAATAGACTCCAACGAGAGACTGCTGAATTGGAATTAATTTGCAAACTGGACACCATTAACTTAGGCTTGAATAAAGACTGGGAGTGGATGTGTCATTACACAAAGTAAAACTATTTCCCCATGTTTATTTTCCCCCGCTACTGTTCCTCACACGTTCTTGTCAGCTACTGGAAATGGTCCAACTTGATTGTCTCTTCAAAAGGTTTTTGTTTTGTTTTTTCTCTCCTGCTGGTAATAGCTCACCTTACCTGATCCTTTCGTTACAGTGTGTATGATAACACCCATTGTTTCATGTTCTCTGTGTATATAAAATCTCCCCACTGTATTTTCCACTGCATGCATCTGATGAAGTGAGCTGTAGCTCACGAAAGCTTATGCTTAAATAAATTTGTTAGTCTCTAAGGTGCCACAAGTACTCCTTTTCTTTTTCCGGGATTTAAGTTTCCCATTCCTGTAATTATTTACTCCTTTTCTTTCACTATGCCCTCCAAGTTTCCAAACCTGTTTTCCAATCTCTCTATCTGTTGCCTGCCCGCTTGGGCCCAATCCTGTTTTTCTCTGTGAACTGTCCCTTCCATGGGCACCAGCTTTGTCCCACTACCAATTTAACAAGTAGGGTGGGCTTCTTGACTAGCCCCCAGCCCTCCTGGTCTCTTCTCTTAAATATTCTCACTCACAAGGTGTCAAGGTTCCTCCCCCACTCTGAACTCTAGGGTACAGATGTGGGGACCTGCATGAAAAACCTCCTAAGCTTATCTTTACCAGCTTAGGTCAAAACTTCCCCAAGGTACAAAATATTCCACCCGTTGTCCTTGGACTGGCCGCTACCACCACCAAACTAATACTGGTTACTGGGGAAGAGCTGTTTGGACGCATCCTTCCCCCCAAAATACTTCCCAAAACCTTGCACCCCACTTCCTGGACAAGGTTTGGTAAAAAGCCTCACCAATTTGCCTAGGTGACTACAGACCCAGACCCTTGGATCTTAAGAACAATGAACAATCCTCCCAACACTTGCACCCCCCTTTCCTGGGAAATGTTGGATAAAAAGCCTCACCAATTTGCATAGGTGACCACAGACCCAATCCTTGGATCTGAGAACAATGAAAAAGCATTCAGTTTTCTTACAAGAAGACTTTTAATAAAAATAGAAGTAAATAGAAATAAAGAAATCCCCCCTGTAAAATCAGGATGGTAGATATCTTGCAGGGTAATTAGATTCAAAAACATAGAGAACCCCTCTAGGCAAAACCTTAAGTTACAAAAAAGATACACAGACAGAAATAGTTATTCTATTCAGCACAATTCTTTTCTCAGCCATTTAAAGAAATCATAACCTAACACATACCTAGCTAGATTACTTACTAAAAGTTCTAAGACTCCATTCTTGGTCTATCCCCGGTAAAGACCAGCATATAGACAGACACAGACCCTTTGTTTCTCTCCCTCCTCCCAGCTTTTGAAAGTATCTTGTCTCCTCATTGGTCATTTTGGTCAGGTGCCAGCGAGGTTACCTTTAGCTTCTTAACCCTTTACAGGTGAGAGGAGCTTTCCCCTGGCCAGGAAGGATTTCAAAGGGGTTTACCCTTCCCTTTATATTTCTGACACAAGGGCTACCCGAGTCCTCTGCCTTAAGGCTTGTCACCTGGACAGAATGCACGGCCAATTGGCGTTTTAACTATTTAATTTCCTCTTACGGCAGACACACTGCTGTTATGGCATATGCTGACCACAAATGGTTAAATTTTGACAAGTCTCTGAAGGACTGGTACTTGCTTAATCAGTGCTTTCTTTTCTGCCTGGAAGTCCTTCTTAAGGCTTACAACTTGTTCTGGGCATAGGTTTGAGTTTCTGCCCGGTTCATAATCTCTACTTTTAATTGCTCAATTCTAGCTGTCAGGTACACATCTCTTTCCTTATCCCCAACTCCTCTTTGTACCCCAGGCATGCTACGGTTAAGGTCATATGTGCCAAGGATTATATGCGTGGAGCGAGACTCCCCGAGTCCACCCCTCCACCAACCTGGCCTTCTACAACCAGGATTACATCCACTTGCACTCTATCACTGACTGGAGTGGAGAGAGGAATGCTAAACCCCTCTCTACTTCTCAGACCTACTGCGGCTGAGAGTGGGACTCACCTTTAATCATGCAATTCTTAACCTATAAAACCAACTGTGCCAAACAAAGCAAAAGTAAAATATCAAGGGCAAAAGAGAGATGGTGTGTACTCTGCAGGGTTCTCCCCCTCCTCAATTTTCCATTAAAACTGTGACAGATTTTTCATTACCAGTTTGCCTGTGCCTTAGTTGATCAGGCTAAGACCACAGAATCATAGGGCAGAGATGAAGAGAACACACCATGTGACTGAATTTAAAGCATTAATTAATAAAATAACAGTACTCAAGGGAAGAAAAACGTTAATGCTCAAACCCTGATCCTCTTTTATACTCACAAACACGCTTCCTGGGCTGGCCAGGCCCAGCGGGTAGGAGAGAGAGAGAGAGAGAGATGGATGGGAGGTTATCCTGTGCACAGATTGTCCAGAGATATACTGTAAAAATTTCCAACTTGCTTCCACTTTTGGGAGGTATTCCAGTCCAGGCCGGCTGCCTGTGGCTTCTTTAGCGTCCCCAAACCACATCGGCTCCAGGGTTGCAAAGGCAGACTGTTGGGTCTCACCAGGTGGCTAACCTTCGCAAATGTAATCTCAGTCCTGCAACTTATTTGCCTTTGTTTTACCTTTGTTTATATTTTCTTCACAGCCAGCTGGGGCTGAAAGCAGATTTTTTTTGTGCTTGGCATGGTCTGTGTCGATTCTTGACCTTGAACGCAAAGCAGCTCTCTTCTTATCTCTAGGCCAAGCTAACTTTTCAGATTAACCTGTTCCTTTCCCTCCTTGACTTCAGCCTTAATTAATTGGGAATATAAAGAAGCCAAGGGGTTAACAAAAAATAATTTGGGAGGCATCCGGATGCTTTACATTTCGTTTCAAAGCCTGTACTTCAGTTTTTAATTTTTCCTGGGAGTCCTTTACACTCCACACCCAAGACTCGTGGAGTCTCTTTGTGGCTTCCTCTGAGGTGTATGATTTTATTTAAATCGAAGGTACCTTCTAGTGGGAATTGTTTAGATGGATTATCACGCGTGTAAAGATTCCAATTTTCCAAATACCTGCAGGTCCTAGGACCATAATGTACGTACATGTGATATGCCGGGGTACCCTTAGGGGATATGGGGGAATATTTAGACTGTCCCTCACCCATTTTCTAGACACACAGCAGGGAGCTGATAAGCTAAGAATATCTCTTCTGCTCAAATCACTCACACAGGAAAATTTATCAAGGATGTCCACGACCTTCCTACACCTCCCTTCAGCAAAGAGTGTCGGCTAGTCTCAGAGAGACAGCGCCGCTTACTCTGATTGCTTCCAGTGAGATGGTCAGATCAGTCAGTGGCTCATAAGCGTGGGAGAAAGGGACAAAATGGATAGAGGCACACAACCCTAGACCCAGGCAGGCTGCTCGCTGGGCAAGGCCAGGCAGAGACAGCCCCCCCTAGTCAGGATCTTTTACTGATCCACTGAGGTGCAGTCCACCGGGCTTGCGTTAGAGACAGCCCCAGTCACGAGCCTTTGGCTTCGCAGGGTGCTCTGGGCGTCTTCCGGCGGCCCTCATTCACACACACACACACACACACACACGCACACACACACGCCTCTATTCCTGCGTACCACGATGCATCTTTACCTTATGTCCGGACTTAATACAACCTTTCCCTTATGTGAGGGGGTAACAACCCCTCAGTACCAGTACATTAATCTTATTGGGGATGGCAAAACTAAGTCCCCAGCACCACATCAAACTAACCTTATTGGGGGGGGCAAAATAGTTCCCCAGCACTGCTCTGTATCTGATCTTGCTGCACAATCAATAAGTTCGGATGGCGTAAGCCCAAAAGGGACAGGCGGCCTCACGGGCAGTCCTCCTCCGATACCCCAATAGAGATTTCAAAAGGTCTCTTACTCCTAATGTGACACCATGGGGTTCGAAGGAGAAGGTTTGCAGCAGCTGCCGTTGTCTCTGCAGGCATTGCCATCCCGGACCAGCCCCCAGATTGTCGGAGAAAAACACAGTTCTCACTCTCAGGTTGGGTGCAGCAAATCAGATACACTTGATTATCTCAAGCAATTGCACAGAGGGAGAGAGTGCAATAGGACACAGGGTTTCCCCCACCTAGGCAGGTCTCTCCCAGATAAACAATTAGAGCAAGTATTTATACCTTTATTATAGACAATAATAAGCAACAACTGCAGATTGTTTAATACATATTCCCTCATGATCTCTTATTTTTCTCACAGTTTCTCTTATAGTCAGCATTCTATTCTTATCTAATACAAGGTCACAACAGCCTCTTTCATAGTTCTTTTCCACTCGCTTCGCACTATCCCCGCTTCTACAAATCTCGCATTATTAAAGCTAGAGTTAGCCTGACTCCTGCTCATTTCAGAGGCCTGCATCCAAATTCCCTTTATCTACTTCCACAGCCATGTGCCCTGTATGAGTTGGGAGAAGCTGAACCCAGGAACGCAGGCTGTTATCCCTAACTTTGAAGCATTTTGCAGCAGGCTAGTGATATTGTTAACCCTGTAACAGGGAAGCATGGGCAATGCTAATTATAGCAAGGGGAAATTGGGAGGGGAAAAATAACTTATGTTTTAATTGTATGCGTTGAATGTTTTGATTTTAGCCAAACTGTTCTAGTTAAATTGTCTCAACTAGTCGGATTCACCAACTTTTCTTTAAATGTAGTAATGGGGAAAGAGTCGTTTCTATTTTGCTATTCTCAGTTTTGTATTTTCTTGTAACAGGGTTTTCTTTAAATCTATACACTTTAACTGAGTGATTGGTTAATCAGTTAGCTGACCGGCTAGCAGTGATTTCAGCAGAGGAAGAGTCTGCATAGATTCCAGCTGAAGATTCCTACAAGCAAGTGGAAGGAAGATGTTGTTTGAGACTCAGCAGACTGTATAGATTTGGTGATCAAAGACTCTAACTGAGACTTAGGTGAACTAAACCTAAGCTTTTGGGAACTTTCAGTTTCTTCTCATTGTATTTCTGTGGGGACTGGACTGTTCAGATTTTAATTTGTTCTCTTTATGTATAACTGTGAAGGTAATGTCTGTGGATTATAAAATAGCCAGGTCCTGCTGTAAAAATTATTCTTATTTCTTTATCATAAGATTTTATAAAATTATCTAATTAAATTCATTTCTTTAGTTCCTTTTGAGACTTGAATGTGGAGAGGTTGACCCTGTGCAATCCTTGCTGAAAATCCTTAGAGACTGAACTCTGGGTCTCCAGCTACTTTCTATGGGAGTTGGGGTTTGTTTTTTTAAGGCACTAGAGACAGGAAATGAAGTGAACTCTAGCCCACCCAAAGGTTACAATTGCATGACATCAGATGTGATTTTAATTGTTCCAGTCAAGTTAAGTAATTACATCCATGTTTTTTCACCATGCTATTTGCATCCTCCTTCTCTACCTCAGAGTCATGTACATTGATTTTTTTTTATGTCTGTCAATAGAACTATGACCCATCCTAGACTCAATACAGGCTGAAGAAATTTGCCTTCCTCCCCCACTCACTTGAATGGTGCCATTAGGATAATCTTTCAAGCAGCCCTGCAACTAGAAACTTAGCTGTCTTATATCTTCATTTTTAAAATGTAAATGTTTGATAAACTAAATTGCACAATACAAATACTTATTTAAAATAGTTTAACACAATTTTTATAAGATTTGACAACTTTTTATGTAATCAAAGCAGAGAGTTTTCTTCTAATAGAAATGTAGGAATTGCCATTCTAGATCAGAACAATGGTCCATTTAATCTAGTATCCTGTCTCTTACAGTGACCAGTACAAGATACTTCAGAAGAAGGTGCAAAAGACCTTGCACTGGACAATTACAAAAGATAGGTTTACGCTACTGCCATTTTACTTTCATTGCAAGGTGTCACAAGATAGAGGACTTTAAAAAAATTGTCATATACCAATTTCTGAAGCATGCCTCTGAAGCATGTTTTAAAATAAATCTTGATGCTATCCTAATTTTTTCTTTGCAGGTTCTTTGACTTTCCTATGTCAGGCTCTTTCAACCTCAGACTTTAACAATCATTATAAAAGGTGTTGAAAATATTTGGGAAATAGATCTTAAGGCTGACATCTCTCTAAATCAAGGGAATGACACTTGGTCCAAAACAAGAAAAGTATTTAATTTTTGTAGAAATAATCCAATCCTTTCCAATTTTATAGCCAAAGTTGGTAGCACTGCATATAGTTGAAGTTGCCTGATACTTTCAACTATAAGATCCCGTTTTCACTTGCTCATAGCTTTGCCAAACTTTAAGTGCTTGGGCTGAAAGTTTCCATGCTGGGTGTCTGCCATAGGCTGTTTTTTCATAGAATCATAGAATATCAAGGTTGGAAGGGACCCCAGAAGGTCATCTAGTCCAACCCCCTGATCGAAGCAGGACCAATTCCCAGTTAAATCATCCCAGCCAGGGCTTTGTCAAGCCTGACCTTAAAAACCTCTAAGGAAGGAGATTCTACCACCTCCCTAGGTAACGCATTCCAGTGTTTCACCACCCTCTTAGTGAAAAAGTTTTTCCTAATATCCAATCTAAACCTCCCCCACTGCAACTTGAGACCATTACTCCTCGTTCTGTCATCTGCTACCATTGAGAACAGTCTAGAGCCATCCTCTTTGGAACCCCCTTTCAGGTAGTTGAAAGCAGCTATCAAATCCCCCCTCATTCTTCTCTTCTGCAGGCTAAACAATCCCAGCTCCCTCAGCCTCTCCTCATAACTCATGTGTTCCAGACCCCTAATCATTTTTGTTGCCCTCCACTGGCTCTTTCCAATTTTTCCACATCCTTCTTGTAGTGTGGGGCCCAAAACTGGACACAGTACTCCAGATGAGGCCTCACCAATGTCGAATAGAGGGGAACAATCACGTCTCTCGATCTGCTGGCAATGACCCTACTTATACATCCCAAAATGCCATTGGCCTTCTTGGCAACAAGGGCACACTGTTGACTCATATCCAGCTTCTCGTCCACTGTAACCCCCAGGTCCTTTTCTGCAGAACTGCTGCCGAGCCATTCGGTCTCTAGTCTATAGCGGTGCATTGGATTCTTCCGTCCTAAGTGCAGGACCCTGCACTTATCCTTATTGAACCTCATCAGATTTCTTTTGGCCCAATCCTCCAATTTCTCTAGGTCCTTCTGTATCCTATCCCTCCCCTCCAGAGTATCTACCACTCCTCCCAGTTTAGTATCATCCGCAAATTTGCTGAGAGTGCAATCCACACCATCCTCCAGATCATTTATGAAGATATTGAACAAAACCGGCCCCAGGACCGACCCTTGGGGCACTCCACTTGATACCAGCTGCCAACTAGACATGGAGCCATTGATCACTACCCGTTGAGCCCGACAATCTAGCCAGCTTTCTACCCACCTTATAGTGCATTTTGTTTCGTTTAGCTTTGTTTTGTTTGTTTGGCATTTTCAGCTAACATGGGTCAGCTGTTTCCAAGAATGAAAATGGGGGGAAATACATTGTTTTGCCCATGTTAACAAAAATTATTACAACTGCCATGTTGAGAAGCTCTAGCACCTCAATGCTTTTGGAGCAGGGATTTGAAATGTGGCTGGATATAGGGGTGGTGGAGAGGGAAAAGAAATCACACTGGTGCCTTGGGAAAATTCACTCAAATTTGGGTAAATTATGAGTTTTTGAAAAGTCTCAGTTCACAAATGTTCAGTAGAGATCTGTGGAGTTGGGCAGCAAAATTCTTTGAGGATTTTTCTGTCTGCACTGAACATGCTCCATCCGAGGAATGCAGAGACTGAGCAGAACTTTCCCTGTAATTGCTTTTCTTCCAGTTCCTGAGGGCTACAGTGGCCTCAGGCACAGGAAGTGAGAGCAGGGAGACTGTCTTTCCTGTGCTGTCCATACTCCCTCTGCTGACACCAGCGTGGAGAGATGGAGGGTTGGATTTTCATTGTTGCCAATTCTTGCAATTTTATTGTAAATCTTTCAATATTTGCTATTTTTCTTAAAGCCCCAGCTCCTGGAGAGATGGGATTGGGTGAGAATCTCAGTTTTCATTTTTTTTATTTAAAAAAATAGTACATTTTTAGTCCTCATAGTTGTGGCAAAAAGCCTGAAATGAAAATATGATTCAAGTGTGCCCTAAACGCTCAAACGATAGGAGAAATAAAAACATTAAATGAATCTTATGATTTTAAAGCTAATATTTTGATTTTGGGGGGGTCTGACTTATGATTTTTGAACACTTGGTTGGAAATGCTGTTACTCCTACAGAAAAATATGTATATTTTACACAGCTATATTGATCACTTTTAAAATACAATGGGACATACTTTAAAATGTGACTTACGTTTGTCTAATAAAGCAGTTAGAGCCTGCATTTGTTGTGCATCTAAAAGTGGCATACTGAAACTCACACTGACTTCAGTGGAAGGAATGAAGGATTGGGCCCTTAATTGTACAATATTTGTAAAGCATTTTAAAGATGAAGTCATAAACATCAGGTATTCTTCTTGTAATAATAACCCAATTATTTGCATGACCATGTTTGGTTCATTCTACCAATTAAAAATTGTCAGTAAAAAGTCGCTGCAATTAAAACTTAGGAGATTTCAGAATATAATACTTATTCTTATATAGCACTTTTCACTGGTAGTGCTCAGAGGCCCAGATCCTCTAAGGTATTTAGGCATCTAATTCCCACTGAAATCAAGTGGGAATTAGGCAAATGTTATCCCCATTTTATAGATGAAGAAACAGGAGAACTGAGAGATAAAAAGACATGCCCAAGGTCAGTGGCAGAGTCAGGGACAGAACCAGGGCCAGTGCAACCACTAGGTGAGCTAGCTGGTTGCCTAGGGCACCAAGTGGTTGGGGGCGCCAAAAAGCGGTACCCTGGCTCGGCAGGGAGGAGCTGCCTTCTGGAGGCACCGGAGAGCCAGAGCATTGGCTTGCGGGGGCGGCGAGCCCCAGCCATGGGTGAGCTGGCGTGACTCAGGGGGCAGCAGCCCTGCAAAGGCGGTAGCGCAGCTAGCGGGGCACATCCGCACCCCCAGCCCCTCCTGCCTAGGCTGTGGCCCAGCACCCCTCCCGGGGGGGGGGCTCCTGCAGGCAGGAGCGGGGTCGGGGCAGGCAGGGAGCGGGGGGGGTGGATGGGTTGGGAGTTCTCGGGGGGACTGTCAGAGGGCGGGGGTGTGGAGAGGGGTTGGGGTAGGCAGGCAACAGGGAGCACAGGGGCCACCAGGGTGGGATGGGGAGGGGAGGGCTTGAGGGGGGGCTGTGCACCCTCCAGGAGACTTCAGGGGGTGGGGAGGGGGGAACCTGGCCTGGGGAGCAGCCCCTGGGCACAGCTGGCCCCTGGGCAGGCTGGCCCTGGAGGTCTATAAAGGCTCGTTGGGATTTGCCCCTCAATGAACCAATGTGCAGGGGAGGGGGGGCGCAAGGTGGAAGTTTCACCTAGGGCGCAAAATATCCTTGCACGGGCCCTGGACAGAACCCAGGATTCCTGACTTAGTCCAGTGCCCTATCCCTGGACCATGCTGACATGATGTATGAATTAATTTTTAAAAAGGCTAAATTTTTAGCCAAAAATTACAAACATAGGGATATACATAAGGAATATGTATTCCAGTCCCTGGGCTTTGTTCACTATTAACAATAATAAATAGATAATAAACTGAACCCCAAGGATACCCCTGACTACCTTTGCCATTCCAGTAGTCTCAGATAAACCAGATCCTCTGGGAAGCAACGGTGGTAAATCCCAACTTGAGCTGGACAGCCGTAACAAAGACAGCTTGACTTTTACAGGGCGAGGCAGCCCTGCTTCTATACTCAATTCTGTTTGGATGGCCCCTGTGCCTTCATATATCTGATTGCAACATTGAAGGGGGGAGGGAGGAGGGAAGGCAAGAGAGGGGGAAGCTAATTCATTAGAATTTTTAGTTTAATTCTGAAGCAGCTTTTTTAAGGTGTTTCAGAAACACAGTATGGATGTTAGGTACACTATAAACTTTTTATTGCTACTTGTTAGGGAGATTTTTCCAAACACCAGCTTGCAGCACACTGACTTTGACTTTTATAGCACAGCATCACGCCCTCGTGCAAGCATGTACAGTAGCTGATAATTGAATTTTGTGTGCATACAGACTGGTCAATCCTTTGTCTGCACCCAGATATTGTGTATGTGCTCCTTTTATGATTGGGATTAGTGATGATGAGCACAATTCGCTGTTTTGGGGGGGGAAGGTTCTGACAGGCTATAGGGAACATGAGTGCTTCTCCCAGTGAACAAGAGTATTTTAAAGTCTTCCTATGGGAATGGCTGTTCCATGTCATTGCAGAGTTGGGGTTGGTATACAGCAAATACTCTATTCTCTCCTCGCTCTTTTACTTGTCTTTACATTATAAATACTTCAGGACCCTGACCTAAAGCTGTACAAAGCCCTGACATTTACAGAACTGTATAAATGCTTACTACCAACATTAGTTTTCAGTGAAGGATTTGTCCATACCAAGTTGGAGGCTTTAAACATCAATTATTTTTACTGTAGCTCTGTTTTTGGATGTATGGGTTTTTGTTTTTTTTAATGAGAATGGTGTTTACTTTTCATACTTACATAACTCAAATTGCTGAAAAGAATTTGCTCAAATTTAAACCAACAAAGCACATTTAGGCAGACCTCAAGGATGGACATGGACAAGTTCAACCCCAAAAGGTGAATGTTATGAGCATGTAAGAACAGGGGTTTAAATGAAAACTATTCTGCCATTTTATCTTTAGCAGGCAAATACACATATGTTTAATGGGACTACTCACAGTGTATAAAGTTAAAGGTGTGCTTAAGTCTTTGCAGGCCTGGAGCCATATATTGTATTTCAGATACCTGTACAGTGATCATCTGTAAACTGTTAAAACTTAAACAAGTAACTTTTAAAAAGGGCTTCTTATGGGAGAGGGAAGCAAAAGTGGAAGAGGAGAACCTGACATCACACAAATGTGACTCAAGGACATTTTAAAATGCATGCAGTGATATGTAAGAGGTGTCTGTCTACACCAGCTAGCAGGTGTTCTCTTTTATGTTCTCCTCATAGATGTAGCTTGTAATAAAACTTTGTGTACACACACATACTTTCTGTTTTAAAGTTTCATGGTTTATATTCACCCCCTCAACATTTACATTTTTCCATGAAAAATCCTCTTTAATCTTCTTTGCTTAACTAAATCCTTGCCTATTTTTAAGTATATTAAAACACCTGTGTCACAGAGGCAGGTGTATTATCCACCTTCTGCAGCTGGAGAAACTGAGGCGGCAGCAGCAGCAGCCACCCCTGATTCCCCCTCTACCTAGTCTGCCCCTCACCACCCTTCTTCCCGCCCCACCCCATGTGACTGGGGACTGGTTTTTCCTTTTGAGAAGAGGGATTTAGTGGGGATCCCTGGCGTGAAAAGGCTCAGCCATGGGCTTGTCGCAACGTTGCAATCAGCGGGACGTTTCCAGCCCCTGAGCCTCGCATTACCCCGCTCAGCATTTCAGGCCGGTGGCCACGGCAGGGACCCTTTCTGCTGAGGGCTCAGCTGCCCCCCCCCCGCCAACCTTTCCTGGAGTAGGTGAGACCGTCCACGCTCCACGCCGCCCGGCTGCCTCCCGCAGAGCCTCGAGCTCCGCCGGGGCTGGTGAGGGCGGGAGAGGGGGAAACAGACCCGACCCCTTCTCACCGCCCCCCTCCATGGGCGGGCCCCGGGGACCAGACTGGATGGCTCCTGCGTCAGTCAGCGGGCAGGGCACGTCCCCTGAGGGGGGCGGGAGGGGGGTGTCACACCGCCTCCTGCCCGGGCTGCCGAGCTTGTGCCGGGAGGTTGCGGGCGCCGCCGCCGCTGCTGCTCCGAGCCAGAGCCATGCGGGTAGGAGCGCGCCCCGGGCTGCTGCTGCCGGCAACAAGGCGTGTGGGGCGGGCGCCTGTCTCAGCCCGGGCGGGACAACAGGCCGGCTTCAGCCCGGCGTCTCGAGGGAAGGGGCGGTGGGACGAGGAGGCGCTGAGCCCCGGGAGCCGGCGGGCCCGTGGCGAGCGGGGCTGCCCGGTGTCACACGGCGTCTCTGTTTGCTTCCAGGAGGCGGGCGGCAGCCTGTGCCTGGCGCTCCTGCTCCCGGCGCTGCTCGGCTTGGAGTTCAGCTATCACCGCAGCGAGCAGCTGGGGACGTTCCTGGAGGAGGTGCACCGGCGGCACCCCTCCATCACCGCCCTGCACAGCGTCGGGCGGTCCGTGGCAGGTAGGCTGCTGCGGGGCAAGCTCCGGAGCCGCTGGAGACCGGGGGTGGGGGGGGGGGGGGAAGGTGTCTGTTTGTTATAAAGTATTTGAAGAGCAGCTAAAATAAAAAGTCAGACGGTGTAAAGATGTTTATCCGCATGTTAATTCATTAACCTATGACGAATGGCTAGTGGGGAAACCCACGTCTGATCTAACTGCGCCTTGATTTATGACTTCTAGCCAAAAACGATATAATTCTCAACTCAGTATTTTGTGCCTGGGAGCAGATGCTTTGATATTTGACATACTCAGGTAGTTGATTGCGATACAAGTAGAGGGCTTGGCGACTGCTCTATTTCTGTAGTTCCTAGCATCGGTCTACTTACATTTGCCCCTTCAGGGATTTGTGTGTGTTTTAAATTTAGATTGCTGTCTCTCAAACTGTAGTAACAAACCTACTGAATGCAACATTTAGTTATATTAAACCACAATGTAACTTATCCTTTGAAATAGGGCTCTGAAGTTAGACAGTTCCAGGGCTACAACTTCAAAAATGTAGCTGATTTCAATATTTTTTAAATGGGTGTAAGATGTCCAACTTACTAAAAGTCCAAGCCAGTCACAATGATATTGTAATGTGTATTTTCTAATTTATGGATAACTTTAAAAGATATATAGTCTTCCTGGATTCACCCACTATTCCAACAAGTACAAGTAAAAAGTACTTTGGTGCTGAAATCAAGACTATTGTGTCCCTCATTTAACACCAACTCTCAAGCTCTTTGGGAAAATATAGGGTATGTCTACACTATGAAATTAGGTCAAATTTATAGAAGTCAGTTTTTTAGAAATCGGTTTTATATATTCGAGTGTGTGTGTCCCCACAGAAAATGCTCTAAGTGCATTAAGTGCATTAACTTGGCGGAGTGCTTGGACAGTACCGAGGCAGGCATCGACTTCCAGAGTGTTGCATTGTGGGTAGCTATCCCACAGTTCCTGCAGTCTCCGCTGCCCATTGGAATTCTGGTGTAAGATCCCAATGCCTGATGGGGCTAAAATATTGTCGCGGGTGGTTCTGGGTACATATCGTCAGGTCCCCGTTCCCTCCCTCCCTCCGTGAAAGCAAGGGCAGACAATTGTTTTGCACCTTTTTCCTTGAGTTACCTGTGCAGACGCCATACCAAGGCAAGCATGGAGGCCACTCAGCTCACTTTGGCAATTAGGAGCACATTAAACACCACACGCGTTATCCAGCAGTATATGCAGCACCAGAACCTGGCAAAGCGATACCGGGTGAGGAGGTGACATCAGCGCAGTCACGTGAGTGATCAGGACATGGATGCAGGTTTCTCTCAAAGCATGGGCCCTGCCAATGCATGCATCATGGTGCTAATGGGGCAGGTTCATGCTGTGGAACGCCGATTCTGGGCTCAGGAAACAAGCACAGACTGGTGGGACCGCATAGTGTTGCAGGTCTGGGACGATTCCCAGTGGCTGCGAAACTTTCGCATGCGTAAGGGCACTTTCATGGAACTTTGTGACTTGCTTTCCCCTGCCCTGAGGTGCCAGAATACCAAGAAGAGAGCAGCCCTCACAGTTGAGAAGCAAGCGGCAATAGCCCTGTGGAAGCTTGCAATGCCAGACAGCTACCGGTCAGTCCGGAATCAATTTGGAGTGGGCAAATCTACTGTTGGGGCTGCTGTGATGCAAGTAGCCCACGCAATCAAAGATCTGCTGATATCAAGGGTAGTGACCCTGGGAAATGTGCAGGTCATAGTGGATGGCTTTGCTGCAATGGGATTCCCTAACTGTGGTGGGGCCATAGACGGAACCCATATCCCTATCTTGGCACTGGAGCACCAAGACGACGAGTACATAAACCACAAGGGGTACTTTTCAATAGTGCTGCAAGCTCTGGTGGATCACAAGGGACGTTCCACCAACATCAACGTGGGATGGCAGGGAAAGGTACATGACGTTCGCATCTTCAGGAACTCTGGTCTGTTTCAAAAGCTGCAGGGAGGGACTTTATTCCCAGACCAGAAAATAACTGTTGGGGATGTTGAAATGCCTATAGTTATCCTTGGGGACCCAGCCTACCCCTTCATGCCGTGGCTCATGAAGCCGTACACAGGCAGCCTGGACAGTAGTCAGGAGCTGTTCAACTACAGGTTGAGCAAGTGCAGAATGGAGGTAGAATGTGCATTTGGATGTTTAAAGGCGCGCTGGCGCAGTTTACTGACTCGCTTAGACCTCAGCGAAACCAATATTCCCACTGTTATTACTGCTTGCTGTGCGCTCCACAATATCTGTGAGAGAAAGGGGGAGACGTTTATGGCGGGGTGGGAGGTTGAGGCAAATCGCCTGGCTGCTGGTTATGCGCAGCCAGACACCAGGGCGGTTAGAAGAGCACAGGAGGGCGCAGTACGCATCAGAGAAGCTTTGAAAATCAGTTTCATGACTGGCCAGGCTACGGTGTGAAAGTTGTCTTTGTTTCTCCTTGATGAAACCTCTCGCCCCTTGGTTCACTCTACTTCCCTGTAAGCTAACTACCCTCCCCTCCTCCCTTCGATCACCGCTTGCAGAGGCAATAAAGTCATTGTTGCTTCACATTCACGCATTCTTTATTAATTCATCACACAAATAGGGGGATGACTACCAAGGTAGCCCAGGAGGGGGGTGGAGGAGGGAAGGAAAATGCCACACAGCACTTTAAAAGTTTACAACTTTAAAATTTATTGAATGCAAGCCTTCTTTTTTTGGGGCAATCCTCTGTGGCAGAGTGGCTGGTTGGCCGGAGGCCCCCCCCACCGCATTCTTGGGCGTCTGGGTGTGGAGGCTATGGAACCTGGGGAGGTGGGTGGTTGGTTACAAGGGGCTCTAGTGGCAGTCTGTGCTCCAGCTGCCTTTGCTGCAGCTCAGCCATACACTGGAGCATACTGGTTTGATCCTCCAGCAGCCTCAGCATTGAATCCTGCCTCCTCTCATCACGCTGCCGCCACATTTGAGCTTCAGCCCTGTCTTCAGCCCGCCACTTACTCTCTTCAGCCCGCCACCTCTCCTCCCAGTCATTTTGTGCTTTCCTGCACTCTGACATTATTTGCCTCAACGCATTCGTCTGTGCTCTGTCAGTGTGGGAGGACAGCATGAGCTCAGAGAACATTTCATCATGAGTGCGTTTTTTTTTCTTTCTAATCTTCACTAGCCTCTGGGAAGGAGAAGATCCTGTGATCATTGAAACACATGCAGCTGGTGGAGAAAAAAAAAGGGACAGCGGTATTTAAAAAGACACATTTTATAAAACAGTGGCTACACTCTTTCAGGGTAAACCTTGCTGTTAACATTACATACATAGCACATGTGCTTTCGTTACAAGGTCGCATTTTGCCTCCCCCCACTGTGTGGCTACCCCCTCAACCCTCCTGCCTCCCCGTGGCTAACAGCGGGGAACATTTCTGTTCAGCCACAGGCAAACAGCCCAGGAGGAACGGGCACCTCTGAGTGTCCCCTGAAGAAAAGCACTCTATTTCAACCAGGTGACCATGAATTATATCTCACTCTCCTGAGGATAACACAGAGAGATAAAGAACAGATGTAGTTTGAACACCAGCAAACATACACTGCAATGCTTTGTTGTACAATGATTCCCGAGTACGTGCTACTGGCCTGGAGTGGTAAAGTGTCCTACCATGGAGGATGCAATAAGACTGCCCTCCCCAGAAACCTTTTGCAAAGGCTTTGGGAGTACATCCAGGAGAGCCGCGAATGCCAGGGCAAATTAATCCTTTCACACGCTTGCTTTTAAACCATGTATAGTATTTTAAAAGGTACACTCACCGGAGGTCCCTTCTCTGCCTGCTGGGTCCAGGAGGCAGCCTTGGGTGGGTTCGGGGGGGTACTGGCTCAGTCCAGGGTGAGAAACAGTTCCTGGCTGTTGGGAAAACCGATTTCTCCGCTTGCTTGCTGTGAGCTATCTACAACCTCCTCCTCATCATCATCTTCTTCGTCCCCAAAACCTGCTTCCGTGTTGCCTCCATCTCCATTGAAGGAGTCAAACAACACGGCTGGGGTAGTGGTGGCTGAACCCCCTAAAATGGCATGCAGCTCATCATAGAAGCGGCATGTTTGGGGCTCTGACCCGGAGCGGCTGTTCGCCTCTCTGGTTTTCTGGTAGGCTTGCCTCAGCTCCTTAAATTTCACACGGCACTGCTTCGGGTCCCTGTTATGGCCTCTGTCCTTCATGCCCTGGGAGATTTTGACAAAGGTTTTGGCATTTCGAAAACTGGAACGTAGTTCTGATAGCACGGATTCCTCTCCCCATACAGTGATCAGATCCCGTACCTCCCGTTCGGTCCATGCTGGAGCTCTTTTGCGATTCTGGGACTCCATCATGGTCACCTCTGCTGATGAGCTCTGCATGGTCACCTGTAGCTTGCCACGCTGGCCAAACAGGAAATGAGATTCAAAAGTTCGCGGTTCTTTTCCTGTCTACCTGGCCAGTGCATCTGAGTTGAGAGCGCTGTCCAGAGCGGTCACAATGGAGCACTCTGGGATAGCTCCTGGAGGCCAATACCGTCAAACTGTGTCCACAGTACCCCAAATTTGACCCAGTAAGGCTGATTTAAGCACTATTCCCCTTGTCGGGGGTGGAGTAAGGAAATCGATGTTAAGAGCCCTTTAAGTAGGAAAAAAAAGGCTTCTTCGTGTGGACGGGTGCAGGTTTACATCGATTTAACGCTGCTAAATTCGACCTAAAGTCCTAGTGTAGACCAAGGCTTTGCCAGTTATAGCTTGAGGCTTCTGCCTTTATGTAGAAATATTAGTTTGATTTATCTTTTAGATTTCAGCGCTTTATAAGATACACACAGATGTGCCTGGATTTTTTTATTTAAAGAAATTTAAAAATCCAATTTAATAAGGACATTAGTGTACACCTACATTTATGCATGTCTTGTCAAGTGTTCTGAAAAGAAATTTATGTACGTACAGTACTTTTCATTTGATCATGGAACAAGAAATTATTCTAAGAAATACGGTATAAAGTTAGAGATGAGGAACTACATTCTTGAGAAACATGTTCACATAATCCTGATTAATCTGTTTTTGCTTAAGCAAGAGCAATTGTAGCAATGATCAAATCTATGATTGTGTTCTAGATAAAGCTGCATCATTATAGGCGAATTAGCATTAAGAACTATAGTAGGTAGAGTTGCTCTTTCATGTAGGGTTAAAAATAAAGGTAAATGTGTGACTTCACATTTTCTGAATACAACAGTACTTGTCTGAAAGAGAATTTGATTTTTAAAGTCCAGTCTCTTCTGTTTTGGCTAGATATCAATCATCACTGGTATTAAGTGTGAAAGCAGCTGCCAGACCACTCACTCACTCTTGATTTAAGGAAATAACTGATCAGCAAATAATGAGTAAGGACCAAACTAAAAAGAGAATCAAAGAATTCAGAGATGGACTAATTCTAGTAGGTCATCTAGACTATCCACCCCAATGGAGGCTTGTTCTCAAATGTTAATGCTAATTAATATTGACACTTTTAATATTTTTATCTTGAGGGACCTTAACTGTTAAATATCGGGCCAAATTCTGCCTTCCTTGCCATCCTGGGACCGCACAGGCTTCTGTGTGGCGAAACTAAAGCTGAATTTGGACCCTCTCACAAGATTAAACTTTTCTAACTTATGTGCTTAAAATATGGCCCCTAAATAAATATTTAGGCACCTGAAAAATCAGACCCCTTCATTTAGAAGAACTGAGCACCCACAACTCCCATTGACTTAAAACCCAAAACTGGAAATGCACTTATCCTTTGTCAGTGAGCACAGATTACCAAGGATTTTGGTATCCCCTTTCACTGCTCTGCTTAAGCACATGGGAGAGGTGGGAGCTGAAAGTTTTGTCTCAGGAGCGCCCCCCTGCTCTGCCTGCTAAACTTGCATCATGCAAAGTGAAAAGAGAAGTGCTTTTCTCCCTGCCCTTCCTAAGCACTTTAAGCAGAGCAGTGAACGGAGTAGATAGGCACTGAACAATGTATCAATAGCACATAAAGCAGGGTTGGGCAGACAAATGAAGGTGATAGGGAATCCCGCAGGAGAAGACAGCAGTATTGCATTTTTCATCCACCACAAGTATTTGGAGGAGTGGGGGAAGTGGTATCTGGGATTTGGGTGGAGAGAGAGTAAGAAGGTTCTTTCATTCTCAGCAGCCAGCAGAGGATTTCATCCCACGCCCAGTAATAATAGTTAGAGACCTTCCCACATGACCACTAGCAGAGATAACCGGCTTCCAGAATGATTAAGCTAGTGTTCACTTTACCCCTTCCCTACGTCACTGGGATCAACATTAGGTAACACACAGTGTGTATGGTAACACCCATTGTTTCATGTTCTCTATGTATATAAATCTCCCCACTGTATTTTCCACTGAATGCATCCAGTGAAGTGAGCTGTAGCTCATGAAAGCTTATGCTCAAATAAATTTGTTAGTCTCTAAGGTGCCACAAGTACTCCTTTTCTTTTTATTAGATTCTGGTATACAGTTTTCTCAAGTTTTTCTCAAGGGAGATAGAATCTACATATATAATTTTAAAGTTTAAATTATATCACCATTTATATTCCTGCCAGGATCCTGAGGGAAACTAAAAACTAAACATCAGTCCTCTTCCCCAAGTAAGGAAAACTGTCAAGAGATAATTATGGCACCATTAAGGTCCATGGAAGACTAATAGAAGAATTGGTATTATGAAGACACTACCCCGATCAGTAGCTACACTAAACTTAAAGGAACAATGTTACATACATGCCATCTCTTATCAATTATCTTATCTGTATCTTTACTTCTACTCATCACTTGAGCTAGTGAGATTTCACGCAGATGCTCAATACAGTCCCTGTTTGCTAGAAACTGGGAGTGGACGACAAGGGATGGATCACTTGATTGCCTGTTCTGTTTGTTCCCTCTGAAGCACCTGTCGGAAGACAGAATACTGGGCTAGATGGACCATTGGTCTAACCCAGTATGGCTGTTCTTATGACTAGTAGAGCCCTGCACGCATTCAAAAATGTGGATCCGCATCTGCCAAAATTAACATGCATCCGACCCATGATCCACTAGGTGTCTTTTATATGTATCCCGCAGCAGCAAGCCATCTCACAAGGGCTAGCAAAGTGGTGTGGGAGCAGAGATGAGTGAGCAGGGGGTGGGTCTTGCAGGGAAGAGGCAGCATAAGGGCAAGGACTGGGGATAATGGGTGGCACAGGGGTGGGGCCTCAAGGAGAAAGGGGCTGGGGGGAAAAGGGGTGTATCATTGGTTGCTGCTCCTGGGGGCTCACAAGTGACAGCAGCAGCAGTGTGTGTTGCATCACAGCAGGACAGAGGGGTGGGGTGCTGGGGCTCTGCCCACTTCAATCCCTGTGGCTGGGGGTAGGCCCCGCTGCCCAGGAGTCAGTGGGCTGGGAGTGAAGCCAGTGGTGCCCGACCAGGCCATGGTGGGGATGCTGGCATAGCCCGAGGGGCCCGAGCTGCTGGACAGGAAGTGGTGCAGTGAGTGGGTGCTGGACAGCCCCGATTCCGGCTTGCCGCCCGGCCACTTGCTGCCAGCCTTGAGCGCGCTGCGCCCCTCAGGCTGCCCAAACCGGACACTGTGGGCCAGGTGCTGCTGGTGAGCAGAGCCCTGTGCAGTTGTATCCGCATCCGATACACTATCTGCAAAAATGGTCTGTGGATATGAAGCGGATATCCACGGATTTGCAGGTCTCTGCTAATAGTTCCATCTAAACTTGTAGCTCTGTACAATGGTGTATAATAAGACCTTAAAGCTAGTAAAAATCTAGGAAAACAAGTTGAGGTAATGGGAGGAGGAGGAAAAGGAAATAATTTTCATGCTGTCTTTCAGATCCTAGGCTAGATAAATTTAACATCTTTTGAAGGTGCACAGAGAGCATCAGTCACTGTTAATTCTACACTCTTCCGTGCAAAATCTACCCTGGTTTACACTTTCTTCAGTGCAGTTTAAGTCAGTAGGTTTGCATGAGATTTAAGTTAGGGGACAATTTGGTCTTTATGCTATGATTTTTAGATCCACATGTGACATTTTGCATTATTTTAGACATGATGTTTGAACATGTAACATTATTATTATTACCCTATTTTAGTGCATAGGGACAGAGTGAGGACCTGATTTTCAGAATGCTGAGCTTCTGAAATTCAGGCCTTAAGATTTACACAGACATCTTTCTGACTGTAAAGTGACAGCTTCCTAATTTTAATTGCTCTGTAGGCCAAATTCTTTCTGCACTTACACCAGTTCCCATTATTAATGGCATTGTAACTGAAGGGAGAATTCAACCCATTATCTTTGGTGTCTGTTTACTTTGAATAAAACAAATTCTTCTGCCACACTTGGCTCACTTTCCCAAAGCTATGTCTTGCTTGGTTCTATTCTGCCTCCTGGATCAACAAAATTATCAGCTAAATTCTATTTGCAGAATTTTTTACTGGTGATGAGAAAGAACAGAGCTTATTCTAAATCCCAGGCTGATTTTGCAGTGCTTGCAGTTGGAAAAATTCCATCTGACAAATTATATGGCAGTCATCAATAATAAATACATAATCTCACCATTTCATTTTTAGGATAATATTTTCCGCTAACTGCAATTTATTTATTGAGTAGTTGCACAATTTATTTCTAGAAACCCAGTACTTATGCCATCCTACTATTGCACTGAATTAGTGTTCTTATATGATCCTTCAATAAGAACGTAGAACATAAGAATGGTTATATTGGGTCAGACCAAAGGTCCATCTAGCCCAGTTTCCTGTCTTCTGACAGTGGCCAATGCCAGGTGCCCCAGAGGGAATGAACAGAACAGGTAATCCATGAAGTGATCCATCCCCTGTCGCCCATTCCCAGCTTCTGGAAAACAGAAGGTAGGGACACCATCCCTGCCCATCCCGGCTAATAGCCATTGATGGACCCATCCTCCATTAATTTATCTCATTCTTTTTTGAACCCTATTATAGTCTTGGCCTTCACAACATCCTCTGATTGACTGTGCATTGTTTGAAAAAATACTTCCTTTTGTTCGTTTTAAACTTGCTTCCTATTAATTTCATTTGGTGGCCCCTAGTTCTTGTGTTATGAGAAGGAGTAAATAACACTTCCTTATTTACTTTCTCCACAACAGTCATGATTTTATAGACCTCAATCATATCCCCCCTTAGTTGACTCTTTTCCAATCTGAAAAGTTCCAGTGTTATTAATCTCTCCTCATATGGAAGCTGTTCCATACCCCTAATCGTTTTGGTTGTCCTTTTCTGAACCTTTTCTAAGTCCAATATATTTTTTTTGAGATGGGGTGACCACATCTGCTGTATTGAAGATGTAGGCAAACCATGGATTTATATTTTAATATGGATATATACCTATCTCAGAGAGCTGGAAGGGACCTTGAAAGGTCATCAAGTTGAGTCCAGTCCCCTGCCTTCACCACAGGACCAAGTACCATTCCTTATTTTTGCCCCAGATCCTTAAATGGCCTTATCAAGAATTGAATTCACAATCCTGGGTTTAGCAGGCCAATGCTCAAACCACTGAGCTGAAGGTAAAAGCTTTTGAGCTACACAGAACACTTCTTGACCTTGTACCTCCCACCAACAGAAGTTGGTCCAATAAAAGTTACTTCCTTGTTTACCTTGTCTCTAACAGCAGCTCTGACAGACCAGTGAGAAGAATGAATTCTGGGCTGAGAATGCCCTGTTCCCGATTTCTAGACATTTAAATCTGAGGGTTGGGCATCTCAGCTGATATGCTGTCAGCATGAAATAAGGAGAGGTGGGATCTAAAGAAGATGTACATATTGGAAACAACAACATTAATTGCATCTGGACATGAACTGGAAGCCAACAGAGACTATAGTACCCAAGTGTCATGCCAAGAAACACTTATAAAGGAAAGGACAGTCATATTTTGTACAGGCTGCGACTTCAGTGTGGTCCTCAGGTGTAGCTCTCCAAGCAGAGTGCATTGCATTAATCCAGTGTGAAAGTGACAAAGGCATGGATAGCTGTGGCAAGACCCACATCAGAGAAGAAAGGTCACAATCTCTTAATCAAGAGCATGTATGTTTATGGCTGGCCACAGTTTCTTCTTATGAGCCAACAAAGTTACCAAAGATCTATAGGAGCCCTAGATAGCTCACCTTCCTAACAATGCAGACAAACTCCCTCTGTTGAATAAGCAGATACCCAGAGCAGGTGACAAAATGCATGTTTTCCCAGAGTTGGCCATATAGCCCCAATCCCCAGTTAAGCACTTGGAAACCTAAAAGACTTCACCATCTGGATCTAATGTAAAGGAAACAAAGCTGAGTGCTTTTGCATATTGATGGTCTGAGAGCCCAAGGAGTCCCATTTTGTCCCCCAATGGCTTTACATACATCCAGTAGAGATTTGACAGGACAGAGCTTATCATCCCACATGCAGGCTGTGCAGCCAGAAGAGTGGTGGCCCAACACTAGTCTCTGTGTTGTCAAATAGAAAGGTACCACTCCATCTAACCTTGTCAGTATCAGCAAACATGTCAACAAAACATGTCAACCTCTTGATCAATGGTATCAAAGGCAGCCAATAGATTCAAAGGAATTGGCATGGGTGCTTGATGCCTATCTGTCACCAAAAGGAGAAAATCAACCAATGAGACTTAGGTTTGTATTTATGTCATAGCCAGGACTAATTCTAGATTTAAAGGGTTGTAGAAGATCTCAGGAATGCAGGTGTTAGTGGAAATGATTTACCTCAGCCTTATCAATGACCTTTCAGAAAAAGCCAGGTTAGAATAGGGTGGTGACTAGAGAGATGACCCATGTCAAGATTTCACTTATTATGCAATTGCTTGTTTAAAAGATACTGGTACCATTCCTTCCCTGAGAGAGTGTTTACTCTTCACCAATAATAGACCTACTGTTTCTCTGCTCAATTTTTAAGCCAGCCATGAAGGGGGCACAAGTTAACAGACATTGCATGATGGGAAGCTTATTTCCTCCTGAATTTCATATAAGACAGGAATATTGAGAAACACCTGATAACCAGTAAACATTTGGTAGTGATTGTTTGGCATGTGTAGTTTGGCAGGGAGTGTGTTTTCCTATTTGTTTGAACAACACTTAAGCACATTGTAGGTTGCAATATAAACTGGTCAGAAACAAAACCCTGTTTCATTGTGCTCCTAATGTATATTGTATCCACCTGTGTTTCTTGATTTACACTTAGGATTTGTCTACAGTGGCAAGTGAAAGATAAAACTTTTGTTTTTCAGAGGTGTTAAAAAGTACACACGCTCCCGAAAGACACAAGTTTTGCTGACGACAAGCGCCAATGTGAACTAATGCCGCTCGTTTGGGGCTGGAAGTTATTTGTTGGCTTCAGAGCTCTCTCCTGCCAACAAACAACGGCTTCACTGTGTGCCTTTTGGTGGCACGGCTGTAGCGGCACGGCTGTGTCGCTAAAAGCTGCGTAGTGTAGACATAACCTAAGTCCCTCACCCAAAGAGTTTACAGTCTTTTTGTTATGCATTTTTCCACTGTCTGGCACAATGGGCTCCTATTCCATGACTGGTTTCAGAGTAACAGCCGTGTTAGTCTGTATTCGCAAAAAGAAAAGGAGTACTTGTAGCACCTTAGAGACTAACCAATTTATTTGAGCATGAACTTTCGTGAGCTACAGCTCACTTCATCAGATGTATACCGTGGAAACTGCAGCAGACTTTATATACACACAGAGATCATGAAACAATACCTCCTCCCACCCCACTGTCCTGCTGGTAATAGCTTATCTAAAGTGATCATCAGGTGGGCCATTTCCAGCACAAATCTGGGTTTTCTCACCCTCCACCCCCCCACACAAATTCACTCTCCTGCTGGTGCTAGCCCATCCAAAGTGACAACTCTTTACATAATCAAGTCGGGCTATTTCCTGCATAAATCCAGGTTTTCTCACATCCCCCCCACCCCCATACACACACAAACTCACTCTCCTGCTGGTAATAGCTCATCTAAACTGACCACTCTCCAAGTTTAAATCCAAGTAAACCAGAACATCTGGGGGGGTGGGGGGGGTAGGAAAAAACAAGAGGAAACAGGCTACCTTGCATAATGACTTAGCCACTCCCAGTCTCTATTTAAGCCTAAATTAATAGTATCCAATTTGCAAATGAATTCCAATTCAGCAGTTTCTCGCTGGAGTCTGGATTTGAAGTTTTTTTGTTTTAAGATAGCGACCTTCATGTCTGTGATTGCGTGACCAGAGAGATTGAAGTGTTCTCCGACTGGTTTATGAATGTTATAATTCTTGACATCTGATTTGTGTCCATTTATTCTTTTACGTAGAGACTGTCCAGTTTGACCAATGTACATGGCAGAGGGGCATTGCTGGCACATGATGGCATATATCACATTGGTGGATGTGCAGGTGAACGAGCCTCTGATAGTGTGGCTGATGTTATTAGGCCCTGTGATGGTGTCCCCTGAATAGATATGTGGGCACAATTGGCAACGGGCTTTGTTGCAAGGATAAGTTCCTGGGTTAGTGGTTCTGTTGTGTGGTATGTGGTTGTTGGTGAGTATTTGCTTCAGGTTGCGGGGCTGTCTGTAGGCAAGGACTGGCCTGTCTCCCAAGACTTGTGAGAGTGTTGGGTCATCCTTTAGGATAGGTTGTAGATCCTTAATAATGCGTTGGAGGGGTTTTAGTTGGGGGCTGAAGGTGACCGCTAGTGGCGTTCTGTTATTTTCTTTGTTAGGCCTGTCCTGTAGTAGGTAACTTCTGGGAACTCTTCTGGCTCTATCAATCTGTTTCTTTACTTCTGCAGGTGGGTATTGTAGTTGTAAGAAAACTTGACAGAGATCTTGTAGGTGTTTGTCTCTGTCTGAGGGGTTGGAGCAAATGCGGTTGTATCGCAGAGCTTGGCTGTAGACGATGGATCGTGTGGTGTGGTCAGGGTGAAAGCTGGAGGCATGCAGGTAGGAATAGCGGTCAGTAGGTTTCCGGTATAGGGTGGTGTTTATGTGGCCATTGTTTATGAGCACTGTAGTGTCCAGGAAGTGGATCTCTTGTGTGGACTGGACCAGGCTGAGGTTGGTGGTGGGATGGAAATTGTTGAAATCATGGTGGAATTCCTCAAGGGCTTCTTTTCCATGGGTCCAGATGATGAAGATGTCATCAATATAGCGCAAGTAGAGTTGGGGCTTTAGGGGACGAGAGCTGAGGAAGCGTTGTTCTAAATCAGCCATAAAAATGTTGGCATACTGTGGGGCCATGCGGGTACCCATAGCAGTGCCGCTGATCTGAAGGTATACATTGTCCCCAAATGTGAAATAGTTATGGGTAAGGACAAAGTCACAAAGTTCAGCCACCAGGTTAGCCGTGACATTATCGGGGATAGTGTTCTTGACGGCTTGTAGTCCATCTTTGTGTGGAATGTTGGTGTAGAGGGCTTCTACATCCATAGTAGCCAGGATGGTGTTATCAGGAAGATCACCGATGGATTGAAGTTTCCTCAGGAAGTCAGTGGTGTCTCGAAGGTAGCTGGGAGTGCTGGTAGCGTAGGGCCTGAGGAGGGAGTCTACATAGCCAGACAAGCCTGCTGTCAGGGTGCCAATGCCTGAGATGATGGGGCGCCCAGGATTTCCAGGTTTATGGATCTTGGGTAGTAGATAGAATATCCCAGGTCGGGGTTCCAGGGGTGTGTCTGTGCGGATTTGATCTTGTGCTTTTTCAGGAAGTTTCTTGAGCAAATGCTGTAGTTGCTTTTGGTAACTCTCAGTGGGATCATAGGGTAATGGCTTGTAGAAACTCGTGTTGGAGAGCTGCCGAGCAGCCTCTTGTTCATATTCCGACCTATTCATGATGACAACAGCACCTCCTTTGTCAGCCTTTTTGATTATGATGTCAGAGTTGTTTCTGAGGCTGTGGATGGCATTGCGTTCCGCATGGCTGAGGTTATGGGGCAAGTGATGCTGCTTTTCCACAATTTCAGCCCGTGCACGTCGGCGGAAGCACTCTATGTAGAAGTCCAGTCTGCTGTTTCGACCTTCAGGAGGAGTCCATCTAGAATCCCTCTTTCTGTAGTGTTGGTAGGGAGACCTCTGTGGATTAGTATGTTGTTCAGAGGTATTTTGGAAATATTCCTTGAGTCGGAGACGTCAAAAATAGGATTCTAGGTCACCACAGAACTGTATCATGTTCGTGGGGGTGGAGGGGCAGAAGGAGAGGCCCCGAGATAGAACAGCTGCTTCTGCTGGGCTGAGAGTATAGTTGGATAGGTTAACAATATTGCTAGGTGGGTTGAGGGAAACATTGCTGTGGCCCCTTGTAGCATGTAGTAGTTTAGAAAGTTTAGTGTCCTTTTTCTTTTGTAGAGAAGCAAAGTGTGCGTTGTAAATGGCTTGTCTAGTTTTAGTAAAATCCAGCCACGAGGAAGTTTGTGTGGAAGGTTGGTTTTTTATGAGAGTATCCATTTTTGAGAGCTCATTCTTAATCTTTCCCTGTTTGCTGTAGAGGATCTTGATCAGGTGATTCCGCAGTTTCTTTGAGAGCGTGTGGCACAAGCTGTCAGCATAGTCTGTGTGGTATGTAGATTGTAATGGATTTTTAACCTTCAGTCCTTTTGGTACGATGTCCATCTGTTTGCATTTGGAAAGGAAGATGATGTCTGTCTGTATCTGTACAAGTTTTTTCATGCAGTTGATAGATTTCCACTCCATACGGCTAAATGCAGTGCCTTGCATAATGACAGGTTTCAGAGTAACAGCCGTGTTAGTCTGTATTCGCAAAAAGAAAAGGAGTACTTGTAGCACCTTAGAGACTAACCAATTTATTTGAGCATGAGCTTTCGTGAGCTACAGCTCACTTCATCAGATGTATACCGTGGAAACTGCAGCAGACTTTATATACACACAGAGATCATGAAACAATACCTCCTCCCACCCCACTGTCCTGCTGGTAATAGCTTATCTAAAGTGATCATCAGGTGGGCCATTTCCAGCACAAATCTAGGTTTTCTCACCCTCCACCCCCCCACACAAATTCACTCTCCTGCTGGTGCTAGCCCATCCAAAGTGACAACTCTTTACATAATCAAGTCGGGCTATTTCCTGCATAAATCCAGGTTTTCTCACATCCCCCCCACCCCCATACACACACAAACTCACTCTCCTGCTGGTAATAGCTCATCTAAACTGACCACTCTCCAAGTTTAAATCCAAGTTAAACCAGAACATCTGGGGGGGGGGGTAGGAAAAAACAAGAGGAAACAGGCTACCTTGCATAATGACTTAGCCACTCCCCTGGGCGCCCCATCATCTCAGGCATTGGCACCCTGACAGCAGGCTTGTCTGGCTATGTAGACTCCCTCCTCAGGCCCTACGCTACCAGCACTCCCAGCTACCTTCGAGACACCACTGACTTCCTGAGGAAACTTCAATCCATCGGTGATCTTCCTGATAACACCATCCTGGCTACTATGGATGTAGAAGCCCTCTACACCAACATTCCACACAAAGATGGACTACAAGCCGTCAAGAACACTATCCCCGATAATGTCACGGCTAACCTGGTGGCTGAACTTTGTGACTTTGTCCTTACCCATAACTATTTCACATTTGGGGACAATGTATACCTTCAGATCAGCGGCACTGCTATGGGTACCCGCATGGCCCCACAGTATGCCAACATTTTTATGGCTGATTTAGAACAACGCTTCCTCAGCTCTCGTCCCCTAAAGCCCCTACTCTACTTGCGCTTTATTGATGACATCTTCATCATCTGGACCCATGGAAAAGAAGCCCTTGAGGAATTCCACCATGATTTCAACAATTTCCATCCCACCACCAACCTCAGCCTGGTCCAGTCCACACAAGAGATCCACTTCCTGGACACTACAGTGCTCATAAACAATGGCCACATAAACACCACCCTATACCGGAAACCTACTGACCGCTATTCCTACCTGCATGCCTCCAGCTTTCACCCTGACCACACCACACGATCCATCGTCTACAGCCAAGCTCTGCGATACAACCGCATTTGCTCCAACCCCTCAGACAGAGACAAACACCTACAAGATCTCTGTCAAGCTTTCTTACAACTACAATACCCACCTGCAGAAGTAAAGAAACAGATTGATAGAGCCAGAAGAGTTCCCAGAAGTTACCTACTACAGGACAGGCCTAACAAAGAAAATAACAGAACGCCACTAGCGGTCACCTTCAGCCCCCAACTAAAACCCCTCCAACGCATTATTAAGGATCTACAACCTATCCTAAAGGATGACCCAACACTCTCACAAGTCTTGGGAGACAGGCCAGTCCTTGCCTACAGACAGCCCCGCAACCTGAAGCAAATACTCACCAACAACCACATACCACACAACAGAACCACTAACCCAGGAACTTATCCTTGCAACAAAGCCCGTTGCCAATTGTGCCCACATATCTATTCAGGGGACACCATCACAGGGCCTAATAACATCAGCCACACTATCAGAGGCTCGTTCACCTGCACATCCACCAATGTGATATATGCCATCATGTGCCAGCAATGCCCCTCTGCCATGTACATTGGTCAAACTGGACAGTCTCTACGTAAAAGAATAAATGGACACAAATCAGATGTCAAGAATTATAACATTCATAAACCAGTCGGAGAACACTTCAATCTCTCTGGTCACGCAATCACAGACATGAAGGTCGCTATCTTAAAACAAAAAAACTTCAAATCCAGACTCCAGCGAGAAACTGCTGAATTGGAATTCATTTGCAAATTGGATACTATAAATTTAGGCTTAAATAGAGACTGGGAGTGGCTAAGTCATTATGCAAGGTAGCCTGTTTCCTCTTGTTTTTTCCTACCCCCCCCCCAGATGTTCTGGTTTAACTTGGATTTAAACTTGGAGAGTGGTCAGTTTAGATGAGCTATTACCAGCAGGAGAGTGAGTTTGTGTGTGTATGGGGGTGGGGGGGATGTGAGAAAACCTGGATTTATGCAGGAAATAGCCCGACTTGATTATGTAAAGAGTTGTCACTTTGGATGGGCTAGCACCAGCAGGAGAGTGAATTTGTGTGGGGGGGTGGAGGGTGAGAAAACCTAGATTTGTGCTGGAAATGGCCCACCTGATGATCACTTTAGATAAGCTATTACCAGCAGGACAGTGGGGTGGGAGGAGGTATTGTTTCATGATCTCTGTGTGTATATAAAGTCTGCTGCAGTTTCCACGGTATACATCTGATGAAGTGAGCTGTAGCTCACGAAAGCTCATGCTCAAATAAATTGGTTAGTCTCTAAGGTGCTACAAGTACTCCTTTTCTTATTCCATGACTGGGGTTCCTAGGCACTACTGCAGTATACATAGCAGTATTATCGGATAGTGGCGAATAAGACAGGTTTCAGAGGAACAGCCGTGTTAGTCTGTATTCGCAAAAAGAAAAGGAGTACTTGTGGCACCTTAGAGACTAACCAATTTATTTGAGCATGAGCTTTCGTGCTCACAAAAGCTCATGCTCAAATAAATTGGTTAGTCTCTAAGGTGCCACAAGTACTCCTTTTCTTTTGGCGAATAAGAGTAATTGTCGCTTTATTCACTTCCATAAATAAATATAACAAAGAAAGATAATTTCTTAATTAAAACCAAATCTGTAGTTGGATCCCATGTTACTTTCTACCTTCTGCAAAGCGGAGTGTGCCTATAGCTCTCTAGTGCCAGGCAGTTTGAATTGCCTCATTGAGTGGAGAGTTTGTAAAGAGAGATCACCCACACTTCAAAAATAGAGTGGCCCAGATACGGCCCTTAGTTTATAGACTTGTATAACCACCACTTAGTAGAGCAAAGGCCATGTCAATCTGTTTCAGCTGTGTAACATTTTGACTTTAATAAAAGGTACTCTGAATTTATGCCAGAGGAACAAGATTTGGAAGACTTTCAGAGTGTAACTGAGGGCCAGTGTTGGGGGAAAAATATTCCAGTTTGTTCAGTAGTTTCTAATAAGTAACATAAACTTATTTCTTTCCTGGTAACATACCATAATGGCATAACCCTATATCTTTCCTTAGTATTGTTACTTTTCCATCACTCTAAAAATGTTGCAGACTTGTGGATCTTACAAGGTCTTGATAATAGGTAAATAATCTTTATATGAATATAGTTAAGATGAGCAAAATTGCAGTACCCCTGAGAGAAGTAGTTAAGTCAACCAAAGCCCCAGTATAGTCACTAATAGGTCGGTGGAAGAATTCTTCCATCAACTTAGCTACTGCTTTTCGGGGTGAGGGGTGGCGGGTATCTATCACAACAGGAAAAATTCCTTTGGTCTCTGTAGCAAGTGTCTACACTACAGTGCAGTGGCATAGCTACAGCGTTACATCTGTACTGCTGCAGCGGTTGTAGTGTAGCCATACCCCCCTTAGTTTTAATAGCTTTTATCTTTTCTTTTACTTTGGTGATCAAACCATACCCATTAATCGTACTTTACATCCCCGGATGTTCTCCAAACCTTCATGCAGCTGAATATTTTGAGACAATTTATTCAATTAACAAGATGTTCAGAATTTACTTCTGAACATCTTGTTAACTGAATCCAGTGCAGAAACCTATTGTGAGTCTCTGAACGTTTTCTTCAGTAGAGAAAAAGGTGGTGTTATCAGAATACGCCACTATTCCCCCTCAGTTGCACTAAGAAAGTGCAATTATCTTTTAATAGTGCTTTGCCTTTCTGTAGCACCATCCATCCATGAATTTCAAATGCTTTACAAACATTAATTAAGCCTTATAACACCACTGAGAGACCGGTTTTATTATCCCTGTGATACAGATGAGGAAGCCAACAAATAGTGCAGTAATTAATTGCCTTGTTCCAGTTCACACAGAAAAATCTATGGCAGCACTTGTAATAGAACCCAGGGACCAAGTTCCGCTGTGGTGTAAGCAAGTGCAAACCCTGCCGAAGTCAATGGGAGTTGTGCCAGAATATGCCAAGAATGAATTTAGCTCTAGATCTCCTGACTCCTTCCAATTCCTCTGCTTTAGCCACCAGTGCTAAATGGCTTTGTTTTAGGCATTTTGGAATCCACATCTAGGTGGAACAAGCTAGTTAGCAAATGAGTTCAAACTTAGAATTCATTTGAATCTAATGAATAAGTGATCAAACAGGGAAAAAAGCAGGACACAGAGTCTAGATATTTGTATTACAGTACCACCGAGGAGTCCTAATCTGAAAGTACATCTGCACAGCAGCTGGGAGATGTAATTCTCATCTTGAATGGATGAACAGGCGCTACTTCTGCTCAAGCTAGCACATAAAAATAGCTGCATGGCCGCGGTGGCTCAGGCTAGTGGTTTGAGCACCATCCCGCCCAACCTCCTGATTATATATTTGGGTGGCCAGCCCAACCCACTGCCCATGCCACAGTGGCAACACTGCTGTTTTTAGCCACAGGCTAGCATGTGTATGTCTACCCAAGATGGGAATTATACCTCGCAGCTGCTGTACCCATAGAATGAGACCTTACTGTGCCAGGCACTGTGCAAACACAGAACCAAACAAAAATGTTTCTCTATAGCACCCATTTTTAAAAGTAGCTAAGTGCTGTGTCTGGTGAAAGCTCCTCATCACACAGCCATCTCAGCTATTACCTGTATGTGTGTGCCTCATAAAAGCAGTTCTTTAACTTTAAGACTGATCAGTTTGTTAGTGAATTTATGGCTGACTGTTAAAGGTTTGTTGTTGTTTTTTAAAGAAAAAATCCACAGGGAACAATGCTTACTGAGAAAATGATGCAAATCTTTTTCCATGGATATGTGGTGTGAGTCACATTCCTGTATATTAGAATCTTACCTTCTGTTGTTTAATTTGACTGCTTAACACGCATATGGCTTTTCTCTCCTGTCACTGGTCCTTGATAGCACATTTTCCCCAAAATGTATCTTGAGCTGGTATTTCACAGAACTAGTTAGACATGACACAAGATGCATGGATTACATAGTTATTCAGGTTTTCAGCGTTCGTTCAAAATGGAACATTTTACTCATCAATGGGCTCTGAATCAGGCCCTCATAAAAGTGGAGGATTCTAAAAATTGTTATGATGTTTTAGTTGAACTTTTGCCCACTGTCCCCAAGGATAGTGGCTCTCCTGGTACTTCCCCTTTTTCCTGCCTCTTTCCCTCTAGCTTTATCTCCCCTCCTAGCTAGCATTGTTCTGGTCTTTGTCAGTGCCCATGGCATACAAGTGCATGTTAACAAGATTCCAGATAATGCATAAATGTTAATTTTAAAACCAAATGGGTAGGTGAGTTTGACATATTAACAGCCTTATGAAATCTAGTCATGATATATTCAGTGTGTGGCGGGAGGGGAAAGGAGTTAAAAACAGAGGGGAAAGACCTTTAAGGCTTGTCTAGACTAGACTAAAAGTTGGTGTGCTTTTTAAAATATATTTATTAGCTCTTTAAAAGCATTGGCCGCAGGCTGGAATTCACCTCTACAAGCCATGTTAAAATACAATGTATCCTGTCTACACCAGACTTTTAAGACACGTTAGTTAAAACATTTTAGCAAATACATTTTAAAATACACCTTTTAGACCAATATTGAAATGTACTGACGGATTTAATTAGACAGATTCTTACAAGTGAAACCTGTAGTTGTCTAGGGCCTATACATATCTATTTGTAGGAAGAAAAAATATAGCAATTTACCTCTGGTATTCATTTAAGTGGCTGTGATAACTTGACTCAGACACTTGAGGACTGCTAAGGATAACAGATTGTGAGAAGTTTCAGAGTAGCAGCTGTGTTAGTCTGTATTCACAAAAAGAAAAGGAGTACTTGTGGCACCTTAGAGACTAACCAATTTATTTGAGCATAAGCTTTCGTGAGCTACAGCTCACTTCAACGGATGCATAAAGTGGAAAGTACAGTGAGAAGATTTTATACATACACACAGACCATGAAAAAATATACATTGTAAGGAGAGTGATCACTTAAGATGAGCTATTACCAGCAGGAGAGTGGGGGCCCCACTGATTTTTCCATACCCCCTGCAGTCACATGCCCATCATAAAAGGAATGCCATTCCCCTTGATTCCACCTGTAAGTCAAAGGTGACCTTATTCTCGGAGACTGAGGCAGCAGCTCTGGCCTCTTCCTTAGTTGGTATCCCTGGGCTTACGGTGCATAATTATCACGCAATAAAGCACCTTGCCTGCAGTGTGGCAAAGGCCATTAATTTAATCTCAACCGTCCTGGCCCAACTTTCCCATAAGTTAAGGAAAGTATGTCAGGGTATGCTACAAAACAGGCTGGCTATAAATTAGTTGCTTCTACGCCATGGTCACCTATGCCAAGAGTTTGCAGGCATGTGTTGCTTTAACGTAACAGATGCAGGGCCATCCGTAAAAGCTGATTTACAACGCCTACAGCAGCTGGCAAAGGGCATTCATCAGCAAATTGGGGAGGATTGGCTAGGCTCTCTATTTTCTGGTTGGGGCCTTTCCCCGTGGCTTAGTAAGTTGTTTAGCCTATTATTTAAGCTTTTCTTTCCTGTATTAATCATGTTATGTTTGCTGTGCTGTATGTGGTCCTGTGTAAAAATGCTTGTTTTGCCGATGAAGTGAGCTGTAGCTCACAAAAGCTTATGCTCAAATAAATTGGTTAGTCTCTAAGGTGCCACAAGTACTCCTTTTCTTTTTGCGAATCCCCCCACCCCACTCTCCTGCTGGTAATAGCTCATCTTAAGTGATCACTCTCCTTACAATGTATATTTTTTCATGGTCTGTGTGTATGTATAAAATCTTCTCATTTACTTTCCACTTTATGCATCCGATGAAGTGAGCTGTAGCTCACGAAAGCTTATGCTCAAATAAATTGGTTAGTCTCTAAGGTGCCACAAGTACTCCTTTTCAGATTGTGAGAAATACAGGGTGTTACCCGGCTGTAATTGTTTCATGATGTTTTATAGGCCTTTTTATAGGCCTTTGTAGCCTATCAGTATGACTGTAATTTATATGTGCATGATTTATAAAGGTTATGTTTTGTTGTTTGTGTTCCCTGTGATCATTGTGAGTAAAGCTGGTTAGGAAATTCCTCCATCCTCTCCCCCCCACGTAAAACAGTTTTGTTTTACATTTTGTAGTTGGGGCGGGGGTAGAAAGCTTTAAAAAAATTTGATTTGGGGGGTTTTGACAAAATTTGTTTTTTTTCCCAAAAAAATCCATTTTCAATTTAAAATTTTGATGGAAGATTTTCATGCAGTTCCAGTTGTGAATCTAAACTGGATAATGACTTTATCTAGAATGTTACAATGGGAAGCATATCCACTTAAAATGGTATGTACAAGAGGAGACTGTAATTGTTCCGTTCTAAATATGGAGGTGCAGCTTGCGTATCTTTATCCAAACAAAATCAGCCTCTATGGGCCACTCTTTTGTATTGAAGATGAGGGTGACTACAGGCCATATAGTACTCCCTAATCTGCATTTGTCCCACAGACTGCACTTTGTCCATCTGTTATAGTGACATAGAAAAGCAATACTGTTCACTCAAGCGTAATGGAGAGAAAAAACCTAACCCAGCAAAAACAAACCATGCCCTTCTATTTGTGTAGGACCAACATCTATTATAGAAATATTTAGGTTATCAGTTTTTAAATGACCAAGACTGAACCAGTTCAAGCTCTTTTAAAAAAAAAAAAATCCAGATCATGAAAACGGAGTCATTCAAAACTAGCATATGGAAAAATCCCATTTTCCCTTTTTGAGATAGGAGATCCACTCCAGGCTTGTTTCTAACTCCATCCATGTACAGTCATGTCAGGCTGCCCCTCCTGTTTGCTGTGCTTGGGAGCAGCCAGGGATTTTAAATTTACAAAAGCTTTTTTTCCCCCATAAGCAAGATCCTTACAGCTTTTTATGTCTTGTTGATGATAAGAACAGAATGAGCAGGCAAAGCAAATGGATAGTACAATTCTCACCTGTGAACCAAAACACAGCTGGTGAGATTAACAACCCCAAAAGTCTTGTGAAACTCAGAAACAGTAAATTTTATTTTAGCATCCATTTTTATTTGTGCCGATATCCTTAACTGGTGCTAGAGAGTGAATATGTAATGACTGTAAAAGAACTGGGGTTTAGCAACATGGAACAAACGAGTCACGGCAATTTTTTTTCTCTCATAAAGTGCCAGTTCCTAGAGTGCTGTAGTGGAGTTCCTACTGACTCAAATAAAAAGTCTGTCATGGAACAATATTTCTATTCTTATAGCTAGCAACTCCACTGATGATTCAGTGGGGGTAGAATGAGATAGTCCATTTGTGGGTCACTCCTCACTGGGGGCACATTAGGTCTGTGCTCCATGATCTGCTCTGCCTTTAAACTCATTTCCATGGGAAATTTATGGTGTTGATTTTTCTTATAAAGCCCTGCAAAAGTTATGTTCTGGTTATCTCAGACTGGCTCTCTCCCTGTGCAACACCACGGCATGTGAGATCAGCTGAGACACCAAAGATAAAACAAACACATACATACACTCTGGTTTAATCATGAAGGAGTTTTCAGTGAAGGGTCCTCCACTGTGAAATTAGCTTCAGCCATCACACTGCCAGAGCCTAGATTTGTTGACCGTCAGGTCACACTACAAGGTCCATCTGTTTTTTGTGGTGGTTTTTTTCATACATGGGAGGAGATGGGATGAAAGTAATATGTGGTGACTTTTTAAAAAGCTTTTTGTATGACAGTGATCTTATTTAGGTATTATATTTTTATAAAGCATGTACATGCACCCATTTAGACACAGAGTATGTGGGCAGAAACTAAATTAGAACCTGCATGTACACATTGTTTTGTCTGAGATCTTCCTGTTTGTCTTCATTTTTCTTGCCTTTAAGAGGAGAGCAGTGTTTTTATAGTCACTGATCAGGGCGATGAGGTGCCTGCTCCAAATGACTAGAACAGCTGCTTTCCCTCATCCGGTCAAGCAATGGGGGGAGGAAAACAGCTGCATTTTCTAGACCACTGCCAGAAGCCTCTGTCCATCTCTGGACCGCTCACAAAGCCACAAGGGTTGTCCCTCTGTGGAATGCTAAAAGTGAAGCTGCTGCTCCAGGTGGATTCCCTTGTTAATCCCCAGATCTGTGTTTAGGCCACTGAGGTCTATATTCATATGTGTCTCTGTTTCAGTGAGAATGAATTGAACCTATTTTATTATATTACATTACATATAGTTACAATTTGTACTGTTCTTCTGGGAGCTCACATCTTGCCTGTCTCAATACAAATGGTCCTGAGATGGCTATTCTTGGTAACACGACAAGTCAGAAGTTGACAAGTCACTGGAGAGTAGAGGCCTAGATTTTTTCAAAAGGCTAGTTCCTTTTTGTGGGTGGAAATAGAGCTGTACAAATGCTGATTGTGATGGATTAGTATGTCTGCATGTACCTATATCTATCTTCAAACTCCATGTTGTTTTGTGAAGGATAATTTGATTGTGAACCTGTTCTGTGCCTTCACTGGGTTTTGTAGTCACCTGAAACACACAGGTGGTGTCAGGAGAAATATTGGACCTAGCAGAGGGCTAACAGTGGAGGGTGGTTAATCCTTGATGACCCTTGGACAAAAGCCATGATCCACAAAAGTACTTAGGGGCCTAAATGCCAATTTTAGGCTTCACTGCGATGCTCAAAACTCCCGCCAACCCCTGGAGGGGCCTAACTCACTTGTTGCCTAAGTTTTCAGGGTAAAATTTCTCTCAGCGCCTAAGTTTCTGATTCTGGGCTTGCACACTGTTGCTATCTCTAGGCCTGTCTCCTACCTAAGCCCCAGAGTGAGCTACCAATTAAGGGGAGATAGACAGATGAACACCGTCTATCTCACCTGTGACGCCTAATCATTAGGTGTGCTTGGAGGCTGCCTTGTGGATTATAGACCATTCAAAATCTGGCCGAGGAAGAGGAGGTGGCTATGCTGCCAACCTTGTAACATTTTAGCCCAGTGGCTGGAGCACTCACCTGGGATGTGGGAACATGGATCTCTCACCTCTTTTCTTCTCTTCAGGCAGGGGGGAAATTGAACCCGGGTCTTTCACCTCCTAGTTGAGTGCTCTAGGATTATAATTAAATTAAATTATAATTATTAATAATAATAAATTAAATAATAATAATTAATAATAATTAAATTATAAGGTGGGTACCACTTCCTTTTCCCCCAGCAGTTTTGTGTTGAATGAGGCAGGGGCCTAACTCATTCCGGCAAGACACTGCTTAGGTGAGTCAACTGACTCAGGCTTTCACTCTGGGGTTAAAAATAGGAGAGTAGACAAGTGGGACTGGGCTCTGAAATCCGGGGAGTCTGAGCCCAAATATCTGCACTGCTATTTTTAGCCCCGTAGCGCAAGCCTGAGTCAGTTGACCTGGGCTCTGAGACTCTCTGCGGCAGGTCTTCGTTTGCAGAGGAGACATACCCTTAGGCACCTCTCTTTGTGAGAGTGCCTATTTCTCCCCATTCATTGTGTAAGGAGCCTAGGCACCTAACCTCAGGTATTGTGGATCATAGTGATGTTCCTGTTACTCTCTACTACTCTCTGTCTACACTCTGAAATTAGGTCAAATTTATAGAAGTCGGTTTTGTAGAAAGCGTTTTTATATAGTCGATTGTGTGTGTCCCCACACAAAAGCTCTAAGTGCATGTAGTCGGCAGAGTGTGTCCACAGTACCGAGGGAACCATCAACTTCCGGAGCGTTGCACTATGGGTAGCTATCCCATAGTTCCAACAGTCTCCGCCGCCCATTTGAATTCTGGGTAGAAATCTCAGAGCCTGATGGGGCTAAAACATTGTCGTGGGTGGTTCTGGGTACATATCGTCAGGCCCCCCTTCCCTCCCTTCCTCCGTGAAAGCAAGGGCAGACAATCATTTTGCGCCTTTTTCTTGAGTTACCTGTGCAGACGCCATACCACGGCAAGCATGAAGCCCGCTCAGCTAACCGTCACCGTATGTCTCCTGGGTGCTAGCAGACGTGGTTCTGCATTGCTGCTTATGCGCAGTTTATTGCCTTTTGGCAGCAGACAGTGCAGTATGACTGGTAGCCATCGTCGACGTAGTCCAGGGTGCTCTTTTAACCGACCTCGATGAGGTCAGGGGCGCCTGGGCAAACATGGGAGTGATTCAGCCAATTCATTTCCCCTTTTAAGTTTCCTGTCATGGCAATTCAGTCCTACCAGCAGTGCACTGTCTTTTAATGTGCAGCCAGCAGAAGATGATGGCCAGCCGTCATACTGCACCGTCTTCTGCCGAGCACCCAGGAGATGATGATGGCTAGCGGTCGTACTGCACAGTCTGCTGCCAGCAAGATGTATAAAGATAGATGAAGTAGATCAAAACAAGAAATAGACCAGATTTGTTTTGTATTCATTTTCTCCTCCCTCCCTCTGTGAAATCAACGGCCTGCTAAACCCGGTTTTGAGTTCTATCATTGAGGGGGCCATTTTGTTTCTCACAAAGCCACCCCCTTTTTTATTTTAATTCCCTGTAAGCCAACCCTGTAAGCCATGTCGTCAGTCGCCCCTCCCTCCGTCAGAGCAACGGCAGACAATCGTTTCATGCCTTTTTTCTGTGTAGACATCATACTACGGCAAGCATGGAGCCCGCTCAGATCACTTTGGCAATTAGGAGCACATTAAACACCACACACATTATCCAGCAGTATACGCAGCATCAGAACCTGGCAAAGCGAAACCGGGCGAGTAGGCGACATCAGCACGGTGATGAGAGTGATGAGGACATGGACACGGACTTCTCCCAAAGCACGGTCCCTGGCAATGTGGGCATCATGGTGCTAATAGGGCAGGCTCATGTGGTGCAATGCCGATTCTGGGCTCAGGAAACAAGCACAGACTGGTGGGACCGCATAGTGTTGCAGGTCTGGGACGATTCCCAGTGGCTGCGAAACTTTCGCATGCGTAAGGGCACTTTCATGGAACTTTGTGACTTGCTTTCCCCTGCCCTGAGGCGCATGAATACCAAGAAGAGAGCAGCCCTCACAGTTGAGAAGCGAGTGGCAATAGCCCTGTGGAAGCTTGCAACACCAGACAGTTACCGGTCAATCGGGAATCAATTTGGAGTGGGCAATTCTACTGTGGGGGCTGCTGTGATGCAGGTAGCCAACGCAATCAAAGATCTGCTGATATCAAGGGTAGTGACCCTGGGAAATGTGCAGGTCATAGTGGATGGCTTTGCTGCAATGGAATTCCCTAACTGTGGTGGGGCCATAGACGGAACCCATATCCCTATCTTGGCACCGGAGTACCAAGACGACGAGTACATAAACTGCAAGGGGTATTTTTCAATAGTGCTGCAAGCACTGGTGGATCACAAGGGACGTTTCACCAACATCAACGTGGGATGGCTGGGAAAGATACATGATGCTCGCATCTTCAGGAACTCTGGTCTGTTTCAAAAGCTGCAGGAAGGGACTTTATTCCCAGACTAGAAAATAACCATTGGGGATGTTGAAATGCCTATAGTTGTCCATGGGGACCCAGCCTACCCATTAATGCCATGGTTCATGAAGCCGTACACAGGCAGCCTGGACAGTAGTCAGGAGCTGTTCAACTTCAGGCTGAGCAAGTGCAGAATGGTGGTAGAATGTGCCTTTGGATGTTTAGAAGCACGCTGGTGCAGTTTATTGAGTCGGTTAGACCTCAGTGAAACCAATATTCCCACTGTTATTACTGCTTGCTGTGTGCTCCACAATATCTGTGAGAGTAAGGGGGAGACGTTTATGGCGGGGTGGGATGTTGAGGCAAATCGCCTGGCTGCTGGTTACGCGCAGCCAGACACCAGGGCGGTTAGAAGAGCACAGGAGTGCGCGGTATGCATCAGAGAAGCTTTGAAAACCAGTTTCATGACTGGCCAGGCTACGGTGTGAAAGTTCTCTTTGTTTCTCCTTGATGAAACCCCCCGCCCCTTGGTTCACTCTACTTCTCTGTAAGCTAACCACCCTCCCCTCTTCCCTTCGATCACCGCTTGCAGAGGCAATAAAGTCATTGTTGCTTCACATTCATGTATTCTTTATTAATTCATCACACAAATAGGGGGATGACTACCAAGGTAGCCCAGGAGGTGTGGTGGAAGAGAGAAGCACCAGGAGGGGTGGTGGAGAACGGAAGGACAAGGCCACACAGTACTTTAAAAGTTTAAAACTTTAAAACTTATTGAATGCCAGCCTTCTGTTGCTTGGGCAATCCTCTGGGGTGGAGTGGCTGGGTGGCCGGAGGCCCCCCCACCGCATTCTTGGGCCTGGATGAGGAGGCTATGGAACTTGGGAAGGAGGGTAGTTGGTTACACAGAGACTGTAGTGGCCGTCTGTGCTCCTGCTGCCTCTCCTGCAGCTCAACCATATGCTGGAGCATATTAGTTTGATCCTCCAGCAGCCTCAGCATTGAATCCTGCCTCCTCTCATCACGCTGCCGCCACCTTTCAGCTTCAGCCCTCTCTTCAGCCCACCACTTACTCTTTTCAGCCCGCCACCTCTCCTCCCGGTCATTTTGTGCTTTCCTGCACTCTGACATTGTCTGCCTCCACGCATTCGTCTGTGCTCTGTCAGTGTGGGAGGACAGCATGAGCTCAGAGAACATTTCATCGCGAGTGCATTATTTTCACCTTCTAATCTTCACTAGCCTCTGGGAAGGAGAAGATCCTGTGATCCTTGAAACACATGCAGCTGGCGGAGAAAAAAAAAGGGACAGTGGTATTTAAAAAGACACATTTTATAGAACAATGGGTACACTCTTTCACGGTAAACCTTGCCGTTAACATTACATACATAGCACATGTGTTTTTGTTCCAAGATTGCATTTTGCCTCCCCCCACCACGTGGCTAGCCCCTCATCCCTCCCTCCTCCCCATGGCTAACAGCGGGGAACATTTCTGTTCAGCCACAGGCAAACAGCCCAGCAGGAACGGACACCTCTGAATGTCCCCTGAAGAAAAGCACCCTATTTCAACCAGGTGACCATGAATGATATCACTCTCCTGAGGATAATACAGAGAAATAAAGAACTGATGTTGTTTGAACGCCAGCAAACATACACTGCAATGCTTTCTTCTACAATGTATCCTGAGTATGTGCTACTGGCCTGGAGTGGTAAAGTGTCCTATCATGGTGGACGGAATAAGGCTGCCCTCCCCAGAAACCTTTTGCAAAGGCTTTGGGAGTACATCCAGGAGAGCTGCAAATGCCAGGGCAAATTAATCGTTAAACATGCTTGCTTTTAAACCATTTATAGTATTTTAAAAGGTACACTCACCAGAGGTCCCTTCTCCTCCAAGTGGGTCCAGGAGGCAGCCTTGGGTGGGTTCGGGGGGTACTGGCTCCAGGTCCAGGGTGAGAAACAGTTCCTAGCTGTTTGGAAAACCGGTTTCTCCGCTTGCTTGCTGTGAGCTATCTACAACCTAATCATCATCATCATCTTCCTCATCCCTAAAACTTGCTTCCGTGTTGCCTCCATCTCCATTGAAGGAGTCAAACAACACGGCTGGGGTAGTGGTGGCTGAACCCCCTAAAATGGCATGCAGCTCATCATAGAAGCAGCATGTTTTGGGCTCTGACCTGGAGCGGCTATTCGCCTCTCTGGTTTTCTGGTAGGCTTGCCTCAGCTCCTTAAGTTTCATGTGGCACTGCTTTGAGTCCCTGTTATGGCCTCTGTCCTTCATGCCCTGGGACATTTTGACAAAGTTTTTGGCATTTCGAAAACTGGAACGGAGTTCTGATAGCACGGATTCCTCTCCCCATACAGCGATCAGATCCCGTACCTCCTGTTCGGTCCATGCTGGAGCTCTTTTGCGATTCTGGGACTCCATCATGGTCACCTCTGCTGATGAGCTCTGCATGGTCACCTGCAGCTTGCCACGCTGGCCAAACAGGAAATTGAAATTCAAAAGTTCGCGGGCCTTTTCCTGTCTACCTGGCCAGTGCATCTGAGTTGAGATTGCTGTCCAGAGCGGTCACAATGGAGCACTCTGGGATAGCTCCCGGAGGCCAATACCATCAAATTGTGTCCACAGTACCCCAAATTTGAGCCGGCAACGTCGATTTAAGCGCTAATCCACTTGTCAGGGGTGGAGTAAGGAAATCGATTTTAAGAGCCCTTTAAGTCGAAATAAAGGGCTTCATTGTGTGGACGGGTGCAGGTTTACATCGATTTAACGCTGCTAAATTCGACCTAAAGTCCTAGTGTAGACCAGGGCTTAAAGTTAGGTGTTGTGATGCTCAGTGTTGCAACACCTAAGTTCCTCTGTGGATATGGGCAGGGGTGCCATTTCAAATTTGGGGGAGGCATCTTTAACCGTGATTCCAGGGGCTACTTAGGCACCTGAAAACTAGTTTTTTTGCAGATGTGGGGGTGGGGCACAAACAAAAATTATATTGCAAAGGGGGTGTTCAGCTCAAAAAGTTTGAAACCACTCAGGGTGCAGGCAGGGGGCGTAGCTCAGGCTGCAGGGAGGGGCTGTGTGCGGGGAGGGTTGTAGCTCAGTGTCCAGACAGGGGGTAGCTAGGTGCTGTGGGCCGGGACTTGGGAGGGGCGTAGCTCAGGATGCAGGGAGGGGCTGTGTCCGAGGGGGTGCTCCTACTGAGGGACCAGCCATGCACTCAGTCTCTCTGTGACGCAGTGGGGGCAGCTCTGAGGTAGGGATGCCAACTTTCTGATTGCAGAAAACCAAACACCCTTGCCTCACCCCCGGTCCCTCCATCCCCCCTCCCTCTGTCGCTCACTCTCCCCAACCCTCACTCACTTGCTCATCTTCACCGGGCTAGAGCAGGGAGTTGGGGTGTGGGAGGGGGTGAGGGCTCTGGCTGGGGGTGCAGGCTCTGGGGTGGGGCTGAGGATGAGGGGTTTGGGATGTAGGAGGGGGTTCAGGGCTGGGGCTGGGAGTGTGTGGGGGAGTGAGGGCTCCGGCTCAGGGTGCGGGCTCTGTGGGTGGGGTCAGAAATGAGGGGTTCAGGGTGCGTGAGGGGGCTCAGTGCTGGGACAGTGGGTTGGGGGGCAGGAGGGGGTGCAGGCTCTGGCCGGTCGGAGCTTATGGACTCCGGGAAGTGGCTGTCATGTACAGCTCCTAGGCTGACGGGCCAGGGGGATCTGTGCATTGCTCATGCCTGCAGGCGTCGCCCTCAGAGCTCCCATTGGCCCAGCCAATGGGATCTGCAGAGCCGGCATTCAGGCCGCCCCTGAACCTAAGAGCTAGACATGCCGGCTGCTTCCAGGGAGCTGCGCAGAGCCAGGGCAGGCAGGGAGCCTGCTTAGCCCTGCTGCACCGCTGACCTGACCGGGTCACTAAAAGTCTGCACTGCTGACTGGAGCCGCCAAGGTCCATTTTTGACAAGGTGTTCCAGCTGAAAACCAGATGCGTAGCAACCCTACTCCAGGGGCTGGGGCAAGAGGCATGCTCTGCCCACCCAGGGACACAAAGGGCGGTGGGAGGGGGACACCCTGACATCAGTCCCTGCCCAGCAGATCAGGCTCTCAGTCCCAAGCAGCGCTCCATGGCAGGGGTGGGGCAGCGCAGCGGATGCAGATGGCAGTAGAGCATGGCTGCATCTTCCCTCCTGCTGCAAACTTCACCCATATACGGAAAATTTGGGGGGGAGGCAGTTCCCCTCCTTCCACGCCACCCCCCAGACCTCCCTAAATGGCACCCCTGGATCTGGGCAGAAGAGCAGGCCATTGCCAAAGGAAACTGTTACCCGAATTTGGGCACTGGCCCAATTTCGGGTAACAGAAACCAGGTCTTCCAAGTGGGCTGGTAACAAAGCAACAGATCACCTGATGGGGGAACTGAGGCTGACCAGGCATATCACTTGCCAGAGGGGATTAGAAACTATAAAAGGACAAGGTCTCTCAATGACCAGAACAAGAAGACAGGATTAAACAGGAGGAATGGGTGTGGCAGGGCAGAATCTTGCAGTCTCTGAACAGACACTGACCAAATCCCAAAGGACTGTTGGAATGGTGAGGAAACTGAGGCAGGGATTTGCGTGCAGGTTTTGTTGTCTTTCCATGTATAGTTCCGTGGCTTTTCTATGAGTAAAGTGTGATTGGTTTAGAATTCTTTTTGCAGAATCTCTGTGTTCTTGCTTTAACTACGCATCCCTGAAGAAGTGTTAAAACTAAACCAGAATACCCAGGTCAAGCTCTGGAGAGGGTGTTCTTGAGTGAGTGGGGTGTCTTCGGAGGCTTAGGGCAGTTGGACTGTGGGGTGCCATTCCTTGGAAGTGGTATCAGATAGGCATGTGCCTGAGAGGCCACAGGCTGTGGCTGAAGCCTTCTGAGCTCTAGGGGGATCGTGGAAGCACATAGATTCAGTGTTTGGATACAGCCAGAGCAGCCTCGTAAATATCCATCAGGGAGAGCTCAACCAGGTCTGTGATGGACACTAACCTTTGCACCAGAAGTTATTTTTAAGAGAAAATTGCTTTCCTGAAAAGGGAGATCAGGTTGCAGTCCCTAGAACAGTGGCCCTCAACCTTTCCAGCCTATTGTACCCCTTTCAGGAGTCTGATTTGTCTTGCATACCCCAAGTTTCACCTCACTTAAGAACAACTTGCTTACAAAATCAGACAAAAAAACAAAAGTATCACAGCACACTACTACCAAAAAAATTGCTCACTTTCTCATTTTTACCATATCATTATAAATCAATTGGAATATAAATATTGTACTTACATTTCAGTGTATAGTATATAGAGCCATATAAACAAGTCGTTGTCTGTATGAAATTTTAGTTTGTACGGATTTTGCTAGTGCTTTTTATGTAGCCTGTTGTAAAACTAGGCAAATATCTAGATGAGTTGATGCACCCCATGCAAGACCATTGTGTATCCCCAGGGGTACGCATGCCCCAGTTGAGAACGACTGCTCTGGAAATCTGGGCTACAGTGTCATTCGCTAATCCTCTCATCAACCCTCCACACCAGCTCACTGGGCCTTGAAGGACTTGTGTACTCATTATGACTGTTAGTTTGTTTATAGGTGTCTAGAGAGATGGATCTACTTAAATAAAGGTAATCCGAGGGTAACATACCTAGGAACTTTAAACATGGCTAATGGATTCTTTCACATGTGCTCTCATCTAGTCACAGGGATACTCCTGGTACAACCTCAGACCACAATGGATTGTATATTTATAAAGAATCGACTGGATGTGGTAGTAATTTGCCAGTTGTGCTTTCCAATCTTGGCAGCCCAAAACTAGGTTAAAGTACAAAGCTCACTTTGATACACACTAACTTCAGACTGATATCTCAAAACCAAAGGGAAACAAAGGACACTAGAATGTGTCTCTGAGCGTGACAAAGAGCTGTGTTATATCATTTGTTATAGGCAGCCATAGTGCTTAGATTTTAGTTACTGTAGAAGTTGTTAAAGACAAGTTGTCTTTGCTAAAAGATTGTCATGAATACTCCATGAAGGATGTGAGATCTTGTTTCCCATTTCAATGACCGAATCTGAGAGCAGCTGTTCAAATTAAAATGTTGTTATTTCTGATTCATTTAGTTATTTAGGACAATGTTCGTATGGATCAGACTTTTTAAATTCCAATTTAAAAACATTTCTCATGTCATTTTCACAAAATTCTGCTAAATAAGCTAAACAGTGACTGAATTCATAACTCCAACATACTTGCGATGATATCTTGAATGTAGTGTTTCCTGTTTTAACAAAACAGGTTGTTCTCTATATTGTTGAGTGCCAACAGCGTGGTTGTGTACAGGGAATAAAGAGTGTCTTTCCCAGAGAGCTTTGTTAACTATTCATTAGGGCACTGAAATTGTCTGGCATGGATCTGTGATGTTTGAGGCATCTGTAGTTTTAGTTCATTTAACTCCAAGGAATCCAGGACATGCAGTGCAGTGCAGATGCATGCCTATGTTACCCATGAAGTAACATTAAACTTTATGTTAATCTATTTGTTAATTCTCATTATGAAGTGCTCTGCTCAAGCTCACTCTAATCCTGTTCCCTGGCCAGTGTAGATCGCACCAAAAACTCATTTGTTCTTAATGTAAGCAGTCTTCGCTTGGCAGCATTTGATCACTAAATTTCAAACCTGAGTAAATAAAAAAAATTAATATGGTGGTAACTCTTGCCCTTAGCAATTTCTCTGTACTAATCACACAGCAATTTCACATTTCTCACAAAAAAGGACAATAGATTACAACTCCTACTATGTATTGTTAGACACATCACATGTACATTTAAAAGCTGTTCACTTGTAAAAGTATGTTGTCGTTTTTTCTTAGCAACTTGCAATCCCAGAAACAGAACTAAGTAAACAGACTGATTAAAGTAGAGATACAAGGCTTTTTGTTGTACATAACAAGGAGATCCTGTTCAGCCTTAACTCGCCTTTTCTATGCCCTGGTCTACACTACAGTGTTAAGTTGAATTTAGCCGCGTTAGGTCAATTTTATAATGAATGCGTCTACACAAGCAACCCCATTCCGTCAACCTAAAGGGCTCTTAAATTGACTTCTGTACTCCTCCCCGGCGAGGGGAGTAGCACTAAAATCAACCTTGCTGGGTTGAATTTGGGGTAGTGCAGACGCAAATCGACATTATTGGCTTCCGGGAACTATCCCAGAGTGCTCCAATGTGACCGCTCTGGACAGCACTTTCAACTCCGATGCACTAGCCAGGTACACAGGAAAAGCCCCGGGAACTTTTGAATTTCATTTTCTGTTTGGTCAGCTTGGTGAGCTCAGCAGCACAGGTGACCATGCAGTCCCCCCACAATCGCAAACGAGCTCCAGCATGGAGCAAGCGGGAGACACTGGATCTGATTGCTGTATGGGGAGAAGAATCTGTGTAGGCCGAACTCCGATCAAAAAGAAGAAATGCTTATATATAAAAAAATATATGCCAAAATTGCACAGGGCATGATGGACAGAGGCTACAACAGGGACACACAGCAGTGCCACGTGAAGGTCAAGGAGCTCAGGCAAGCCTACCAAAAGACAAAGGAGGCAAACGGTCGCTCTGGGTCAGAGCCCTATACATGCCGCTTCTATGATCAGCTGCATGGCATTCTAAGGGGGGACCCTACCACTACCCCACCACTGTCAGGAGGACACCTGCAATGGGGGAGTCTCACGCAACACGGAGGAGAATTTTGTGGATCAGGAAGAGGAGGAGGAGGAGAATGCGCAGCCGTCAAGCGGTGAATCCATTCTCCCCAGCAGCCAGGACCTTTTCATCACCCTGGAGCCAATACCCTCCCAAGGCAAGATCCCCGACCCTGAAGGTGGAGAAGGCCTCTGGTGAGTGCTCATTTGTAACTACAATAGAGGATTTAAAAGCAATAGTGTTTAATGTTTGATTTGCCCTGAAGACTGGGGATGCATTCACGGCCAGTACAGCTACTGGAAAAGTCTGTTAACATGTTTGGGGATGGAGCAGAAATCCTCCAGGGACATCTCCATGAAGCTCTCCTGGAGGTACTCTGAAAGCCTTTGCAGAAGGTTTCTGGGGAGGGCTGCCTTATTTCGTCCTCCACGGTAGGACACTTTACCACGCCAAGCCAGTAGCAAGTAGTCTGGAATCATTGCCGCACAAAGCATGGCAGCGACTGGTCCTGGGTTTTGGTCGCATTCAAGCAACATTTGGTCTTTATCTTTCTGTGTTAGCCTCAGGAGAGTGATATCATTCATGGTCACCTGGTTGAAATAGGGAAATTTTTGTAAGGGAACAATAAAAGGACCCCGTTCATGCTGGACTGTTTGCGCTTGGCTAAAAGGGATCATTCCATAGCCACGCGGCAGGGGGAGGGGTGAAGGGATCATCCCAAATAGCCATGCAGAGGGGTGGGGGGAGATGTGTGCTGCACATCCACCCGAAAACCGCAGCCCCTCCTTTTAAATGGCAAACCCAACCGGCATTGCTTGCCGGGAAAGGAGGACATTGCAGTTTGAAAACATTCCCACATGTTATGAAGGCGTTAGAAGCCAAACCCATGTACCCTTTGGCTTACCATGGCTGCCTGGAAACTGAATTCTGTTGCCCAGCTGTGTGTGATGTGTCACCATACTGGCAGGCGCTCAATATAAAAGGCAAAATGCCGTTTGTACCTAAAGCACATGTGCTGTCTTCTGTGAATTGCTTAATTCACTGTGAAAGAGTCTCCCTTTTGTTCTCAGAAATGTATCATCTTAAATTTTACTCTCCCTTTTTATCCCCCTGCAGGTGCAAATGTTTCTATTCTCCCCCTATCATCTCCATCCCTGAGGTTATCCCAGATTAGAAGGCGAAAAAAACGCACTCGCGATGACATGTTTTCCGAGCTCGTGCAGTCCTCCCGCACTGATAGGGCACAGCTGAATGCATGGAGGCATTCAGTAGCAGAGTCCAGGAAATCATTAAGTGAGTGTGAAGAGCAGAGGCAGGAGGTGATGCTGAGCTAATGGGGGAGCAAACGGACATGCTCAGGCGTCTGGTGGAGCTGCAGGAAAACCAACAAGAGCACAGACCACCTCTGCATCCACTGTACAACAGCCTGCCCTCCTCCCCAAGTTCCATATCCTCCTCAGCCAGACGTCCAAGAATGCTGGGGGGGGGGGCAACGCTCTGGGCACCCAGCCACTCCACTCCAGAGGATGTCCCAAGCAACAGAAGGCTGTCATTCAAACAGTTTTGATTTGTAGTGTGGCTACAAGAAGCCATGTGCCCTTGTCCTTCCCCCCACCTGACCCTACCCCACCTGGGCTACCTTATCAGTTATTTGCCCTTTTTTTTAATTAATAAAGAAAGAATGCATGGTTTCAAAACAATAGTGACTTTATTTCCTTTGCCAGCTGTGCTCAAAGGTGGGAGGGTTGTTGACTTACAGGGAATTAAAATCAACAAAGGGGGCGGGTTTGCATCAAGGAGAAACACATGCAACTTTCACACCGTAGCCTGGACAGTCATGAAACTGGTTTTCAAAGCCTCTCTAATGCGCAGCACGCCTACCTGTGCTCTTCTAATCGCCCTGGTGTCTGGCTGTTCAAAATTGGCAGCCAGGCGATTTGCCTCCCACCCTGCCATAAACGTCTCCCCCCTTACTCTCACAGATATTATGGAGCACACAGCAAGCAGTAGTAACAATGGGAATATTGGTTGCACTGAGGTCTAACGTAGTCAGCAAACAGCACTAGCGAGCTTTTAAACGTCCAAAGGCACATTTTACCACCATTCTGCACTTGCTCAGCCTATAGTTGAACTGCTCCTTACTACTGTCCAGGCTGCCGGTGTATGGCTTCATAAGCCATGAGAGCAAGGGGTAGGCCGGGTCTCCAAGGATAACTATTGGCATTTCAACATCCCAACAGTAATTTTCTGGTCTGGGAAGTAAGTCCCTTCTTGAAGCTGCTCAAACAGCCCAGAGTTTCTAAAGATGTCATGCACCTTTCCCAGCCATCACACGTTGATGTTGGTGAAATGTCCCTTGTGATCCACCAGTACTTGCAACACCATTGAGAAGTACCCCTTACAGTTTATGTACTGGTTTGCAAGGTGATCCGGTGCCAAAATAGGAATATACGTTCCGTCTATCGCCCCACCACAGCTAGGGAAACCCATTGCAGCAAAGCCATCCACTATGATCTGCACATTTCCCAGAGTCACTACCCTTGATAGCAACATGTCAGTGATTGCATTGGCTACTTGAATCACAGCAGTCCCCACAGTAGATTTGCCCACTCCAAATTGATTCCTGACTGACCGGTAGCAGTCAGGCGTAACAAGCTTCCACAGCGCTATCGCCACTTCCTTCTCAGATATCAGGGCAGCTCTCATCTTGCTATTCCTGCCCTTCAGGGTAGGGGAAAGCAACTCAGAGTTCCAGGAAAGTGACCTTACGCATGCAAAAGTTTCGCAGCCACTGGTAATCATTCCATACCCGCAAGACTATGCAGTCCCACCAGTCTGTGCTTGTTTTCTGGGCCCACAATTGGCGTTCCATTATATCAACCAGCCCCACTGCCGCCATGATGTCCCAATTGCCACATCCCGTGCTTTCAGGAATGTCTGTGTCCATGTCCTCCTCACAATCGTCCTCGTGCTTCCGTCTATTAGCCAGGTTCTGCACATACTGCAGTATAATGTGCAAGGTGTTTACAATGCTCGCAATAGCAGCAGTGAGCTGAGCAGGCGCCATGCTTGCAGTGCTATGGCATCTGCACGGGTAACCCAGGAAATAAGGCGCAAAATGATTGTCTGCAGTTGCTTTCACGGAGGGAGGGTGGGAGGGCTGGAGGGGAGACTGACAAGATGTACCCAAAACCACCTGCAACAATGTTTTGTCTCATCAGGCATTGGGAGCTTAACCCAGAATTCCAATGGGCACCGGAGACTGCGGGAACTGTGGGCTAGCTTCCCTCAGTGCACCACTCCATGAGTCGAAGTTAGCCACGGTAGTGCGGACGCACTCCGCCGACTTAATGCGCTTAGTGGGGACATACACAATCGACTGTATAAAATCGATTTCTAAAAATCACCTTCTATAAAGTCAGCCTAATTTCGTAGTATAGACATACCCTATGTAACTATGGTGTTCTGTTCCCATCAACAACCAGTGCTTAGTGATAGCATTGAATATTACATGATAGTTGTGTTTTAAAACAAACCTGAATCAAAAAAATCATATTGCAGAGATTGTACTACATGCAAGCAATTTTTATGCCTGTTATGCATTGAAGGACTTACTTGGTACAGGTATAGTAACTGGCATTTGTGCCAACATTCAAGTGACCGATGTGGATATTCGAGGGACTATAGTCCTATTCCTTACTCTAAAGAATCAGGATTACTCTGGGCCTGGGCACCTCATAATTAAACAGAGGGTACAATCTATAAAACTATTTAGAACTTTGAGACATGCATTGTAGAAAATTTTGACAAATTCTAGTTTTTTATTGGGTTGGGGAGGGTTTTTTGGGGGATAGAGGGGGAGGAGAGGAGAGTGGGGGAGATTGTGTACTGAAATATTCCCAAAGAAGCCTTGCTGTTTGCAAAGCAGTTTGGTATTGAGTGAATATCACCCATTGTTGGCTCAGAGTATTTGGTATTAGAATTCACGGACTGATCAGCAAAGTATTTAAAGTATGGAATAAACTTATTTGATTTCTTCAAATGAATCATGCAGACCAGTTTTGAAGATTCACAAATGTAAAATGGCTCTAATATGGTAAAACAGAAGCTCTACTAGTCACAAAAATATTTGCTATTTGAATGCAATCAGCTTTGAAGAAGTCAGATTTAGGGCTAAATGTGTATGTACAGCAAAGTGGTCCATTACATGTGGTCTGCTTTTGGTTTAAAAAAATTAAGTTTAAACAAAGATATATACAAGATTGGAAAAAGCAAGCCCACAGATCCACTAGGCAAGGCAGTGTTTTCTGTTAGTATGTACCTTTATTTTTGCTATAGTGCAATCCTTTTGTATAGAATAGCTAAAGATTAGTAATGTTTCAATATACTATCCTTTTAAAAAGTAGGTAGTCTTCTTGTTTTTCTTTAATGTTGATAATTTTGACATGCTGCTAATTAGAACAGACACCTCCTAGGTCCATTTATTTACATGTACAAGACAAGTCTTGTCTCCATCCATTAGCTTATTTTACAGAGAGTAATGGGTGCTTTGGTTGTGGGTAGTTCCAGGGTCTGCTAGGAAGATTAATTTCAGCAAATCTATTTTTCCCTTTAACTCTCCCCTTTCAATGAAAGATAAGATGGTAGCTTTGAATAGTGGCAGAGTATCCTACTTCACTTCCTAAATCTGATCACATTTTGGCAGCCAATTTAAATTTGATAATCTAGGGCCTAATCCTGCAATGAGACTACTCCCCTGAGGAAAGGTGGCAAGGCAGGTCCCCAACAACAACAAAAGCTATTGCTATAGATAATACATAATAGTTAACTTTATTTTTATGACTCATTTCTTATCCCTGTTTACCTCAGAGAAATTTTGTTATAATTATTCCAGTGTCTCCAGATGTCTCACCAACAATTCATTACTGTATTTTATTTTGCAAGTTGATGCTCCTATTTTATTTGGTGTTGAAATATTTTGCCTGTTCATGAGGAAACTGTTTTCTTTTGTTTTCCTGTTGCTTAGTAGCAGATGTGTGTGTGTGTTTTCCCCCCAGATGCTCTCTTCTCACATTCAATAAACGTAAAGTTAAAAGAGTATCTTAGATTATTATTAGAAAACTGTCTAGCTTGAAGACTGGAGTATTATACAAAAATACCTCAGTACATTTTTAACTTGGGCTTCAAAGACAAAATACAGTTCTGAAGTTTATTTAAAAAAATCTACTATATTATGCTATACAGAGGATAGGCTGGTCTAAAAGTTTGTATCATTTGACACTTAACATTTTTTTTCCTGTTCCCCTCTTAAAGGTAGAGACCTGTGGGTTCTTGTTCTGGGAAGGTTTCCAACCCAACATACCATTGGCATACCAGAATTCAAGTATATTGCTAATATGCATGGGGATGAGGTATGTCTACAATTTCAATTTTTGCAGTGTCGTTTACAGCAAAACATTTACCAGGGATCTTAAAAGGAATTTTGCTTATGCTCATATTACTAATTATTGGGGTTTACTATACCCCTCCAGTTTCTCCGAAATTCGAAAAGGTGACCTACAAAGGACTTGAAATGGGCTTATGCCCTTTGTGCCTGTTTGAAAAGGCCTGAAATGCTTAAATTTCTGTTTGTTTTTCTTCAATCTAAGTATTCTCAAGTCTGATCTTTCCTGGGTTTGGTGGAGGATCTCTGGAAGGTCTCAGGTGTTTGTGTGAGCTCTTAAGTTAATTGAAGGAATGTGTATTAATTTTTAACAAGACTACTTCCTTTCTCCAAAATTTGTCAACAAAACATCCAAAAAAAGCTTTTAAACAGTCAGACTAAAAATCTTTCCCTTTTAATAGCACAGCTTTCCCTCCCTTGAGTCTGGGATACTGCCATTTTCATTAGTTCACCAGTCTTTTTCCACCCCAGAAAAGACCTAAATTTCTAATGTAAATAAGCATTTATTTTTTGAGGAAAAACAAATTTTTAGGCTTCCTTCATATATCAGAAAAGAGAACAAGCATTCTCTTTTCTCCATTACAGATCATCTGTCAGGTCCACTAGAGAGAAAAAGCACATTAAACATTCAATGTATGGTATATGGACCTCCTACATAATGTCCACGGAAGCTAAATGTAAGGTCGCAGAGTTCAGCACTTTACACAGAGCACATTAGACTTCCTCTTGTATCAGTTGATACCTGTTTGAGATGGCAGACATGGAGTAAACTTTACATGTCCCCTTTCTGGATAATGCCCTGAGACCCTAGCATAACTTGGAATGAGTCATAAATGTAACCGCTTTTTTGGGAAAGTACTACGGTCTTATCAGTAATGTTAGATACAACCCAGTGAGTCCAAAAATGAGTGGTAATTGCTCTATCTAGGGCCAGCTGGCTTACTTTTTGAAAACAGACTCTGCATTGGTACCCATCACTAAAATGCAATACCTATTGTGGCTGAGATAAGTTTATGAACACAAAACAGAAACTTGCAGACATCAGCACATTGTGGAAAGAATGTCTTTACTTTATGGAAGATACATTGGCTACCACTGTAATTCCATTGTGCAATATCCACTGTACCTGTGAGCACAGATTTCATTTTTTCACTTTTCTGATTTCTCCTTTCTTCAGATATTTCACCTATTTCTTACTCGAGGCCCTTTTAAAAACAAAAGCTATAACTACTTTTAATAGGCATGTTCAAGATGCCTTACATTTTACTTCATCTGACTGATGTAGACTCCCAATATGAGAGGGCGTTCTTGGTGATAATTCAGCAGAATAGCAGCAAAATTCCACACTATACATTCTTGAAATCTAGAAAGAAATATAGATTATACAGCACAAGCTTCCTACTCCTGAAGAATAGCACAAACTATGCTATAACAATACTGTGAACGTATTTATTGTAGCACCAGGTGACCTCATCATGGACCTGGCCCCCATTGTGCTAGGTGCCATACAAACATAGAACAAAAACAGTTCATGCCCCCAAAAGCTTACAAAGGTAATTATGACACTGACCTATATGACAAATTTCCCCTAATTAAACTAGTTTCTTGCATTGTTTGTTAGAATGCACAGACTTTGTTCTTTGGGCACTGGGGTAGCTAAGCTCTATGCATTGCTCAGAATCTCACTATGTGCATTTGATTGTGTGGACAGAGCTAAAGGGGGACAGGCTTGGTTGTGGGAGAGTGGTCCTTGACCTGCACAGTGCATTAGCTCAGTTGCCCATCAGCTCCTTCTAACAACCAGTTTCAATCAAATCCTCAAGACGCTGGAACAGCACTCCGGTGCATGTGCAAAAAACAATTGGGAAGCTGGGAGAGAGCCTGGAAACAGGGCTGTTCCTGCTTTCCAGGGACACATGGTCACCTTTAGGTCCATGTTCTGTGTATGGAATTAACATGTGTAAAGTTGAGATTTGGTTTTACTTTCTGGCCATAAAAAGATTTTAAAGTATAGGAAACTAAGTCCTATACAGGAGAACATCAGGGAGTTTGAATGTTCAGTCACATAATCTAAAATTTTGCTGAGCTAGTCTCCTGGTGCGGTATTCAACCTCCCTCTTAATATATTCAACTTCCCCTTTAACATATTAAGCCAATAAGTGTTGTGTTAAGTGTACAGCATGCATTGACTTGATTGATATAGGCTAGCAACTATGACAATGAAGCTGTATATTCAGCATTTGCCTGCTGTATTGCATACCTGGATATTATATATCCCCCTGAGGAGCCAGTTGTCAACAACAAAGTTTTAGAAGGACAGTGTTCAGACAGGTAAAGCTAAAATTGGACCTACTTATTTTGTTTGGAATGTTGTTTACTACAGTGCAGACCCTGCTCATAAGAATGGAGATGATCTGTGACGTGTTTGAGTTGCATGCAGTCCATGCATATCTGCAACTGGAAGAAAACCACAACATGCTGTGGTTTTGGAGGGTTGCCCAGCAGAGGAGTTGACATCTTAATATTGTAGCCCTCGTTTTGGAGAGCAGATAGATTTGTTTGTTTTTCAGAATCAGGACATTAAAGTTATTTTTAGAATAGGTTAAATTCTTTTAATAAAGACATAACCGAGTCATGTTAATAGTTTGTTTTATACTCTCCACTGTGGTGTGTTTAGAGACCAGAACAAATTTTCAATCTATTTGGCATAGCCACATGTCCCTGGGCCTGAATGGAGCTCAAATCAACAATGTTAAAGTTATCGTTTTTTATTACTATCAGCTCAGGTCAGATTAGAACTGATCAGAACATTTTTGATTAAATGAAGTTTTGACAAAATATGCTGTTTCAAAGCCAAAAGGTTGTGTGGGGACTGATCTGTTTCTATGAAGTTTTCAACAGGAAGGTTAAGTAAGAGACTCATTCTCTGGTTGGTGATAGGGTATTGGCCTGGGCTGTGGGAGACCCAGGTTCAAGGCCCTGCTTTGCCTGATCCAGAGTGATCTGGAATGAAAAACTGCATTGAAAAGCAGGGACTGGAACACAAGTCTCTCCCAACCTGGGCCACTGTTCTAACCGTCATGTGTCACCCCCCCCCCCCCAAATACACGCCCTTCTGAATTAAAAAGCTCAGGTTTTGATCCAAAGCTAGCCATTTCAATAATTCAGTTTTCACAAAAACATTTGAAAATATTTGTTTTTGTTGCAATGCAGAATGAAAACAAATTTTGAAATCTCAACCACTGCTGTGCAGTGGAATTGCTGTTCTCCAGCCAGCTCTAATGACTTAAGCCCCATTTGCACAACTAAACTAGAGATCCCAGTTACACCACTGAATGCAACTTCCCCCATAGTTTCATTAAAACTTCTAAGCATTACCTACTTGGATATTGCTATCCCACTCACCAGTTAATCTGAACAGCTGGCTCTCCTAACTTTGTTATAGCTATCACGTTGCCTGGGCCTCAGGTGAAAGCTTCCCCTGCCCCATTATCTTATTACAACTCACAATAGTTTTCCTTTAATTACAACTATCTTAACTTTTTTCTGTTGCAAGAAACTGGGCCCATGATCAGTGTTGAACTAGCCTAAGTGAAAGAACGTATCTATCATGTTGGCTTCTTGTGACATCACAAAACTTTAACCTCCATGTAATGAAAAGAATTATTACTAAAGAAAGGCTTCTAGATAGGAGGTAGATAATCTGGTGGATAAGTGGGTTGCATTTTGATTGTTTGTGATAAAATATCAAATATTATTCAGGTAAAAGACCTGCCGAAGCAAACCTTTCCATCTAGCTACCTCTGCAGTTCCTGTGTTTTGTGTCCCAAGGTTTTCTTTTCAACAAGTGTCTTCTTTATATATTTGGATGTTTCCCAGGGCTTTTCAGAAGCATAGGCCTCCTAACTCTTGACAATAGAAATGAGTGAAAGCCACATCTAGATCATCAAAATTCCTAGGAAGAGTCTGGCTAAAGCTGACCTGCTGAGCACCATGAAAAAACAAAACACCAAGAAAGTGCTTCAAGGAACCATATGAAAACTGACTAGCAGATTGTCTCTACTGTGCACTATGGCATAAAAAAAGAAAAAAAAATTGAAGATGCTGAGAAAAGAGCTTTGAAATAATGTGTTTGATTATAGAGTGGACTGTTTTCTTTCCTGCTAGATTCCCACCTTTCAACTCTAGCCTAAGTTAAATAACTTGGATGTGATATATTTTGCCAATAAGCAGCATAACACACAAGTGTTTATACTGTAACTAAAAAACAAGGCCAGTAGCACTATGATTGTTTTTGGCTTTGGAAATCTCTGAAGTCCATTCACCAGAACATAACATTTTTAAAAAGGCAGAAGATTAACATTCTTCCACAATATACACTGTGCTTTAAACCAGTCTCAAGTTACTTCCCCCCTCCTTTCCTCATCTCACGCCCGCTGCCTCTATTCTTCTTCTTCTAAACCAGTGGTTCTCAACTCTGGTCCACCGCTCGTTCAGGGAAAGCCCCTGGTGCGCTGGGCCTGTTTGTTTACCTGCCGCGTCCGCAGGTTCGGCCGATTGCGGCTCCCACTGGGTGCGGTTCGCCAATCCAGGCCAATGGGGACTGCAGAAAGTGGCGCGGGCCGAGGGAAGTGCTGGCCGCCCTTCCTGCTGCCCCCATTGGCCTGGAGCGGCGAACCGCGGCCAGTGGGAGACGCGATTGGCCAAACCTGCTAATGTGGCAGATAAACAAACCAGCCCAGCGCGCCAGGGGCTTTCCCTGAACAAGTGGTGGACCAGAGTTAAGAACCACTGTTCTAAACCATCACCTCCTAAGTTAACTAGAGACTGTGTGGGATAGAACAGGTCAACTTGGTAACACCTAGTGCAATTACTAGCTCTGCAACAGGCTTTGACATTTCATTCAGTGGCAAAAAGGAGGAAGACACAGCATGCTCATGATATTCAGCACTCCTGTTTTGTTACAAGTGCCAAATATCAACAGGTTGGCACAGATACAGCTGGATACCATCCAATAACGAAATGTATTTGTACAAATACAAGTTTTAAACAGGCTATGGCTCATTCAAGAATAAACCCAGCAAACAAAGTGAGGTATACCTGGGCCATTTAGTGCTTGGTATTGTAATTCAGGGCAACTGCACATGTATTCCCCCGGTGGTACACCAAGCACACCCACTCTAGGTTCCTGGTTCTTCAGACATCACCTCTATTGGGTGAAGACAAAAGTCTCTCTCCTTCCGGACTGGGGTTTTTTCCCCCGCAGACAGTGCAGGTCCCTGTGTACCCTGATATTCCCAGCAAGCCAGACTGCCTAAACAGGCTAGAGTCTGCACTTTACTTTCTCCTCAAAGGCTATGGACAGCGTGATTGCCAGCAGTTATGAGTACCACACAGCTCTTTGTAAGCAAGCACATTGATTCTTAAGGTGAAAGCACTACAGAGAAAACAAAATAATAAACATTTCTAGATGCAGGCTAGAAGCTTACCAGAAATCACCCATCAGTCTTGTTGAGTGTTTCTTTGTCTGTTGGTCTCTGGAGAAACCAGTTTGAATTAGTTACCCTTTAGCCATGTTCTTCAGCCAAGGGGGAACTTCTTGTTTGGCTAACATTAGGAAGTCCACCAGGTCCTGGGCAATACCCTTATCTTCCTCAGAGAAATATGAAGTTACCACAGCCTGGAGTCCTTCTTTCTGTAGGGAGCCCATACGTTGCATATAACCCTCCATATTCAGGAGTGGCAGGTTTGTATAATGGTGGTGCCCAGAATGGGTCCAAGTCCTGCCCCCCGCCCCCACACCTGCCTAAGCCTCTGGGAGGGAGTTTGGGTGTGGGAGAGGGAGGGTTCGGGCTCTGGGAGGGAGTTTGGGTGCAGGCTCTGGGCTGGGGTAGCGGGTTGGGGTGCAAGAGGAGGTGTGCGGGGCGGGCTCTAGGAGAAAGTTTGGGTGCAATGCTTATCTCGGGCAGCTCCCGAAAGCGACCTGCACCCCACTCTGGCAGCAGCTCCTAGGCGGTGGGCCCAGAGGGGTCTCCGCGCAACGCTGCCCAGGCCACTGCAGCTCCCATTGGCCGCAGTTGGCAGAATCGGCTCTTGGGGCAAAGGCAATGTGCGGAGACACACCCCCGTGAGGGGCTGCAGGGACATGCCGGCTGCTCCCGGAAGCAGAGCAGGCGGGCAGGAAGCTACCTTAGCCCTGCTGTGCTGCCGGTAGTGATGGCAGGGGCCCTGGGCCCTTTTAAATTGCCCAGGGGCGGCAGACTGCACCAGGAGGGAAGCTCTGGGGGAGGTGTATGGGGGGGGGGGAATGCAGGGCCGGGGGAGAGATGCAGCCCTGAACTTTGGTGTAACCAGGCTGCCATGCTCTCAGATTGGAGGACACCACGGGCTCATACGACTCACTGCCCCTGTCAGAATTTACCACATGCAGGGCGTTCAGATTGTGAAAGTCTTTTACCACCTCTAGGCTGGATAACAAAGCTGGGATTTCCCAAGAAATAAACTCTTTTACTGTGGCCTCCGGATCTGGAGAGGAGTCCTTCTGGATGCATCTGCATGTACACCCTTCAGAGTTAAGGATATCTCTCTCCAGGTTCAGATCCCTTCCAGGTTTTCCAAAGACCAGGGACTGTACTGTTTTGCTCACTGCTTTCAATACCTGGCTTAGCAACACCCACTTTTGTTCTTTCCATACCCACACTATTGTGTGGACAACATTCAGCATGTTAAGACTGTTTTTAGCTTCCTTTTTCCTCTGAGGAGAGCTCTTCTTTTTAGTATAGGTCTGGTTGTGACCTTGCTCTGCTGCCACATCAAGATCCTAGGGTTTTAGAGCCACAGTCAGGCAGCTCTCTGCTTCATCAGGCAGATATATATCCTTGTCCAAGTCATCTTCCTTCTGTAGTGGCCTTGGTCCACACAACTCCAGCTCTTTCTCCTTTGCCGAGTTGGACTTTGATCCTGGCTGGACCTCGAGCAGGTTCTGAAGCTTAGTAAGCTCCTTTTGCAGCAGAAAGCACTGCTGTTCCCCTGTCTCCTACAATGTGAGGCAGGTCAGCTCTTACTCCTGTTTTACTGCTTGCCCTACGATCCTGTCTCATGAAGAGCAGATATCTTCCCGCTCCTGCTGGTATTGCGTGACCTGTGTCCGTAGTTCCAGGATTTCAGCCTGGTTCTGATCAGCAGTAGCAGCCTTCTCTTCTAGCTCATCACAGTACCTTATTGTAGAGGTTTGCTCTGTAGATGAGGGAGCTACTGCCATTATTGCGGCCTCTATTGTGCATGGGATCTTAGTGTTCGTGCCACAGGACCTCCGCTTCTTTATTAGACTGCTACCTGCTCCTTTTGGGAGGTCTTTCTGGATGTCTAGCTCATCAGCCAATGCACTGTTATCCACACAAGCCTCCTGGTACTCTCTTTCTGTGCTCACCATCTTATCCTGGGTTTCCAGACATGCCTCTGTGCGTCAGACCTGCACATCTACAGAGGTGGGGATCATTCCTCTGGTCTTAGTCTCTAGCTCAGGGGTGGGCAATAATTTTCACAGGGGGCCCACTCCACGAATTTTGGTAAGTCCTCACAGGCCACACATTTCTTATTAATGAAATTACCTCACCATCTATTGTAAAAAGACCCCCATTATGTTCTTTACACAAAGTAATCACACTTAATAACAATTAACTGAATACATGATTATCCAAAGCTTATCTTAGAAGGCAATTTATATTGCAAACCATTTTGTGAACACTTGTAAAAATTGTAATAACAACACTAACGCTAGCTTTTACTTACAACTTATGTTCATTATTAAAATTAAGTGTAAAAGAAGAAATGAAACTCACTCAGTGTGAAGAAGAAAGTCTCTGATGGGCATTAACAAGGGAGGTGAAGTCAGGTGTCATTTCTGTTGTTGCAATGCGGAGCACTGCTGCAAAGTGGTCATCATTGATCCAAGAGCTGTTCTTTGATTTATGGAATTTCATCACAGAAAATGTCTGCTTGCAGATGCAAGTTGATCCGAACGGTACAAGCATCTTTTGGGCACAGAGCCTTGATCTTCGGAAAGTTCTGTTAATTGAGAGATACGTAAAACCTCGGAAGTGACGCTGATTTGAATTGCTCCTCAAGCAATGCATCACACTCCAAGTCAATAAGCTCAAGTTGGAGGTCACTTGGAGTGTTGTCCACAGGCCACATCACATGTGAAAGGGGAGGAGATCAAACCCATGTCATTTTCTATCATTCTAAAATCCTCGAAGCGGCAAGAAAATTCAGCATGCATAGTGAGCAGTAATGACATGTATCTTTCCAGGTTCTGGTCAGATATTGTAATCTGTTGCAAAGTGAGGAAGTGCGTGAACTGCTTGTTTCCAATCTAATGGGGAAAGGAGCAACTTTGTCATGAAAGATTTGACAAGGAAATCCATGTCATGAACAAAAAGCCCCTTACCTTTCAGTTTCGAATTCAGTTCGTTCATGTAACCCATAACATCAATGGCAAAATGCGAAATCAGAGAGCCAGTTCACATCGTTCAATTGAAGGAAAACCACATCTTTTCCTTTCATTTTCAAAAACATATCAATCTCTGCTCTCAGATCCCACATTCTTTTCAGAACTTTCCCCAACCTAAGCCATCTAACATTTGTATGGTACTGAACATCCCTGAGCTCTGACTCAGACTCCTCCAGCAGAAAGACAAATTGCCTGAGGTTTTAATGCTCGTTCTCCAATAAAGTTGACCAGTTTTGTAATTGTATCCACAACATTGCTTAATTTCAGAACACTTTTGCAGAGGACCTCTTGGTGAATAATACAATGTAGAAAAATGATTTTCTGCTCTGGGTTTGTTTCTGTCACTTGGTCTTGTATTCTTTTCAATAATCCAATGTTTTTGCCTGTCAGATTAGGACTTCCATCAGTGGTACACTCACCAATTTCTTCCACTCCAATCCCAATTTTGAGACACTTATTTACTGCCTCCAGTAGATCTTTTCCAGTAGTCATATTTTTCATTGATACCAGTTCTTCTGAGAGTTCAAAATTTGTGGTAATACCTCAAATGAAAATCAACAACTGGGCTGTATCTTTAATGTCACAACTTTTGTTGAATGCCATTGCGAAGTATGAAAAATCATTTACCTTGCTTTTCAACTGTTGGTCCAGGTTCTCCGAGACAATGAAACATTTTTGAACTGCTTTTTCTTGTCTGGGCACAATATCGCAGCAGAGTCAACCAAACATTCCTTGATAAATTCTCCCTCGGAGAATGGTTTGCTGTTTTTGGCGATTTTGTGTACAATCATGTAGCTCGTTCTTATAATTCTGTCTTGTGTTACAGATAGTTTTGTGAAAAAAATTTTGCTCTTTTGCATTCGAGCAACCATCTAATGCGCTTTTCTAACTTTCTCTTCAGCAGACATGTTCTTATATGTGGATGCATGTTTGCTCTCGAAATGCTGGTTTAAGTTGTAGTCTTTGAAAAGTGCCACACTTTGCAATGTAAGCATACAGCTTTCCCTGTCACATCAGTAAAAAACTATTTTGAAGTCCACTCTTTGTTAAATACTTGGAATTCAGCATCTACTTTCCTCTTCTTTGATAAACTGATTTTTAAATTCTACCTCTCCACTGCAGTGCAAATAAAATAATTTGCGCAAAAACTGAAGGCTATTAAGTATTGTTGATTTTGTAGAATGGGGGTTAGGGGAATGTGACAAAGTGCATTTACCTTCTTCTCTTTTTTGGCTTTGATCCTGCAATGAGCTCTGTGAGCAGAGGTGAAAGTAAGCCGGTCCGGTCCAGCGTACCAGTAAGAAAGTGGGCACCGGTACACAGCCGATTGTACCGACAGGGCCACTGATGGCGGCGGGGGGTGGGGGTGGGGGGAACGGGCAGTTGTCCCGGGACCTGGCGATTTAAAAAGGCCTGGGGCTCCTGGCAGCAGCTGGAGCCCCTGGCCCTTTAAATTGCTGCCGGAGCCCTGGGGCTGCTGCTGCTACCCCAGGGCTCTGGCGATGATTCAAAGGGCCCAGGGCTCCCGGGCGCCACTACCACGCCAGCGGTTGGAGCCCTGGGCCCTTTAAATCGTCACCTGAGCTCCAAGCCAGATAGCGCTGAAGGGCTGGCTGGGGGAGTCTGGCCCCAGCCCTGCCCCTTTCACCTGAAGCCCCGCCCCTTCCGGAGTCCCACAGCCACCCTGCCACCTTGCCCAGGACCCCAGTTGCCCTGCGTACCGGGAAGTCCATTAAGTTACTTTCACCCTTGTCTATGAGAATGGAGGTCTGCACCAAAACAAAGCGCTATTGACTTTTATTTTGGGCATTCCCCCTAAGGAGTTTGTTGCAGGGTCAGGGCCTTAGTTATTACTAATTTCTGGCTTCATAAAACAACAGAAAAGGAGTACTTGTGGCACCTTAGAGACTAACCAATTTATTTGAGCATGAGCTTTCGTGAGCTACAGCTCACTTCATCAGATGTTTACCGTGGAAACTGCAGCAGACTTTATATACACACAGAGAATATGAAACAATACCTCCTCCCACCCACTGTCCTACTGGTAATAGCTTATCTAAAGTGATCAACAGGTGGGCCATTTCCAGCACAAATCCAGGTTTTCTCACCCTCCACCCCCCCACACAAATTCACTCTAGCACCAGCAGGAGAGTGAATTTGTGTGGGGGGGTGGAGGGTGAGAAAACCTGGATTTGTGCTGGAAATGGCCCACCTGTTGATCACTTTAGATAAGCTATTACCAGCAGGACAGTGGGGTGGGAGGAGGTATTGTTTCATATTCTCTGTGTGTATATAAAGTCTGCTGCAGTTTCCACGGTAAACATCTGATGAAGTGAGCTGTAGCTCACGAAAGCTCATGCTCAAATAAATTGGTTAGTCTCTAAGGTGCCACAAGTACTCCTTTTCTTTTTGCGAATACAGACTAACACGGCTGTTCCTATAAAACAACAGAGTTTTTTGTTCATATACCAGACAAGGAAGATACTTACCAACAACTTAAGACAAATCAGCAAACTCATCAGTGACTAGTATTGTGGGCCTCTGTATTTTTAAAGAGATTAAGTTTAAAATAAATGAATTAAAAAAAACACATTTAAAATTCACGTTATCTTTTAGAAGAAATCCTCTCTTGTGGGACTAGTTAAGTTATGTGTTTTGATGCCTAGCAATACTTGAACTGCTGCAAAGATCACATCATATTTCAAGAATCCTGTAATGAATAGCTCTAAATCCCATGTAAAATGCTGGTTAGGAAGCAGCCCAAACCAGAATCCTTTATTCCATAGAAGTTTGTGACTAAGTAACTGCTACAGTTCTTACTTAAACACTTGATTGTAAATTGTTATGTTGACAGTTTTACAAATGCTGATGTGTGATATAAGTCTGTACACCACTACTGGAAGCCACAGTTGTGGTATTGATTTTATTGTGCCCATAATGATGCGAGTGGCAGTTCTGAAAGCCGACAAGTGATCCGTAGAAGCTGTATATCCAAATGGGTGAGCAATGGTCTGTGGTAGAATAAACAGGGCCCAGTGAAAAGATCCGTAGGCAGTGCTGCCGACAGAATTGCCGGGCCCCTGGGCAAGGGCATTATGCACCTGCCCCAGGAAGGTCCAAGGCATTGTGGGATCAGTGCAGAAATCCACAGGCCCACCAGTGGTTGAACAGAGTGTTGTGTGTAGATATGGTGCACTGTGTGCACCCAAACAAGATGGCTAGTAAGAAGATATTGCCCCATGCAACAGTGCAATTCCCTAGCACAGACAACCCTACACCACTGATAGGATGGTTTTAATATGCTAACGTGCTAACAACGCATAGTTCTAAGATGGGTCTCAAACAAACAATCCCTATCTGCATATGACTTAAACATCATTGTAGCTGGCACAGTTCAGTTCCCACCTCAGAAGAAACCCTAGTCAATCTGAATTTAAAATCACTTGTTAGAAGTGGCCCCTCCACATTCATTTCTTTCTCTTCTATTAAATTACATTTAATTTTCTAGAGGCCAAGAACTGTAACAAAATAATGTTGACCACAGCAGATGTGTATTATGATTATAGTTTTGTGTCATGTCTATATCGCACAGTATTATCTTTGTCCAATCAAATACACACTGTGCTGAGCGTCTTCCTGTCTTCATAGTGGACTTGAAAAATAAAAACCTGTGCTTCTTAATACAGACCGTTGGGAGGGAGCTGCTGCTCCATTTGATAGACTTCCTGGTGACCAATGATCAGAGCGATCCAGTTGTTACAAAGCTAATCGATAGCACGCGGATTCATATCATGCCATCAATGAACCCGGATGGATTTGAAGCTACAACAGTGCATGATTGTTATTACTCAGAAGGAAGGTAAGGATGTGTGTTTTTTCAGGGTGGGGAAGGGGGCAGAGGAGACAGTAAGTAGGGAGGTTGTTGTTTCTTTCATTAACATTTAGAGATAGCCAAGTGGCTGGGTCATACTTGGTGGATAGACTAGCCTAGGAGCTACACTCGGGATATGTTTTGCGCCACAGTCTTTAGAAGGCATACTAAATGGGACACAGGCTTTGCTTTGAAGAAAACTGTCAGACACTGCGTGTGCGAGAGAGCGAGCATGCACATGCATGTGCCCTTGGAGATCAAGGGGCGGGCTGGGGGAGGAGAGAGAACGCCAGCTCTGAACTAGAGAGGAATGATCTTAGTTTTTAAGTGGTTTAACCTTACGTTATTCTGGATTCTGACTCAAAGTACATCTTCTCGGGATCCCCAAAATGCCAAAAAATAAAGACAGTCACAAGGACGTAACTTCAACTGAGAATCTCAAATTTTGAATGCCCTCTGCTCCCAACCCTTCTTTGAGATGAGGTGGAAGATTGAAAACTTAAAATGAATCTGTTTGCTGTGGGGAGGGAAGCATAAATGAATACAATGTTTAACAAGACAAATGCCAAACTGGGCAAAGCCTCCACTCCGCACCTGCCCCACCAAGAAAGAACATTTAAGAATTCACATTAAAACCAGACATTTTATGCACTACAAAAGCAGTTAGTTATTCCACCCCACCCCTAGAGCAGAACACTTACCTTGTTTCAGTTGATTTCTACTCTGGGCCAGTTTTCGGCAAAGATGGAACAGACAGCTATACACGTGTCGGGAGGTGCTATGTAGTGTTTCCTCTAAAGCAGGGCTGACTGTATTCTTACAGCACATCTCCACTGAGAATTTTAGGCAATTCTCTGATGGTTGGTCTAGCACCAGTGTTGCTAGCATAGACTGCCCGCAGCATTTTTACACTTCTGTGTCCGTATTGCTTTTATCCAGTTAAGACAGGATAAAAATATTAGCAGCCACGTTCACACTAGCTGCAGTGGTACTAGATCATTGGCAGGAGAACTGCCACGTTCTCGATGAAGACAAAGCCCTAGGCCCCGTCTATGCTAATGAAAGGCAGAATTACAAAGTAGTATTAAAAAGCAGTCTCAATCATGTGGATGAGGTTGTGCAAACGGAGCTGGCTTCAAGGGAGATTGCACTAATGGTAGCTGGCTCTGTGTGTGTGTAAAGTATTTGATGCCAAAGAAAATGTAAATGTTGTGCCACGTCTGCAAACCTTTGTATGCTCTAGTGTGATTGCTGGTGACCCTGCAGAGACCAAAAATGGCAGAAAATTTTAAAAAGCCAGAGAAAAAAAAAAGACAGGATGGAAAAGTATAAGGGAGAGAAATGCCAAGTGGCAGAGAACAAATTAACAAAGTTGGGAAGGTAGAGAAGAACAAAGTGCCCCATCCTGCAATTCATATTCATGCAAGTAGTCGTGCTGATTGTACCAGGACTACTTGTGTAACTAAGACTAGGGTTCTCTTGGGTCTTTTGCCTTGGCTGTCACAGCTACTTTGGCAACTTAGGGGATTTGGTGCCTTATTGAACTAGAGTAAGCCCTGCTTTTGGATAAGGTAGATTTTTATTCCTGAAACAAGTGGCTAAGATCTTTAAATGGAGGGTGGGATTTTTTTTTCCCATGGGGTGAAGCATCCACAGGATTGATGCTAAGCTGATGAGACTTTTAAAAATTAACACCCAAAGCTAAATATTAATCAGATGGGTAGATTGTCCTCCTAGGGGAGGAAAGAAAGAAAGGAAGAAATGAGCATTTGAACACAGGTTGGAATTTCATACACCGTCAGAAGAAAAAAATGCTTTGGATATCTATAAAGTTTTTATAGCCACATGCTTGGGATGACTGCATTACGACTGGCAGTCATGTGTGAGTCATGTTTTCTTTCTAAAAAAGTGGAAAACAAACCCTTTTATTCCATACACTCTCTTATTTGGCTTATGCAACAATGTTACATTTTACTATGTTTTGGGTGAGGTTTCAAGCATCACTCCTAATGTCTCCACTTGGAAATATTTTAATTACTCTACAGTAATCAGTCCATTGTGGTCAGAGGCTAGTAGCATCCACAATGCGGAATAAAGTCACTATTTCATGATTTGTGAAAACCCAGTTTGTGATGCTCATTGTTTCTATGTACTGTTCCAGTAACTCTGTGCCCAACAGTCACTAACACAGACCCAAAGCATTGTGAATCTACTCAGATGCAACAGATTAACAAATATAGAACTGTTTTTTTTTCTCAAAAGGTTCAATAAGAATGGGAAAGATCTGAATAGGAATTTCCCTGATGTCTTCAACAGTAACAATGTTACAATCCAGCCAGAGACTCAAGCAGTGATAAATTGGATAAAAAATGAGACATTTGTTCTTTCAGCTAACTTGCACGGTGGAGCACTGGTTGCCAGTTACACATTTGATAACGGTAACCCAGGTAAGATAATATCCTTGTTTCCTATTTGGGTCCAGTTTTTTCTGCCAGCTTCAGCATGAGCAAAACAAAATGCCTGATGTGGTGAAGAGACGCACCAGACTTACATGAGCTCAGATGTGTTGGGATACACTGGTAGTACAGTTTCACTGGATCACATAAACTGATGTGTAGGTTTGGGGGCTTAATATTTTTTATCTAAGACAATATTGTGTGTGTGTTAACATTAACTTGGCTTGTACCATGGCCATCTTTATTATACAGCTACTGGCTCTTTACAAGGCTATAGCAGATCCCAAGATGATGATGTTTTCATACACCTTGCAAAAACCTACTCTTCCAACCATGCCAGCATGTACAAAGGGAATGAATGTGGGAATAAACCAGTCTTTCCATATGGCATTACAAATGGGTATGCCTGGTACCAACTGCAAGGTAAAATTTCAGTGTTTTCCAATTTTCTCTGATCTCCACTGCTTTTATTTGATTCTCCAACATGTACTTGCTAACACACCTCTGCATTCCTTGACAGCGAAAGCTCTGTGACTTGTCCACACTAGTGTTTAACTCAAGTGAGCTGATTACGAATTAATTTGAGCTATCCAATGTGTTTGCAGTCTGGGCACTTCAGGACACAAGCTTTTGTGGAGCATCCAGATGAGCATGTACAAACATGTTAGCCAACACAAGTTAATGGGCCAGTTTCCACTGCCTGGGTCTTCAGCTCCTCCCTGCCCTCAACCCCAGCTCTTTTACTGCTCCATCAGCCAGCATGCCACCTGTCACAGTTCAGGGCAATTGCACCTGTACTCCCCCTCTGTGGTCCAGCAAGGGCACCCGCTTTCAGGCTTCTGGCTCCCCTGGCTGTCACTTCTCTTGGGTGCATCTCTCTCCCTTCTGACCAGGGTATCTCCAGGCTGAACAGTTCTCTGCCTTCACTGTGTTATTATCAGTAAAAGACAGGCTCTCGGAGCAAGCTTCTCTTGTCCTCTCTTCAGAGGTGAAGACACCGTGGTGAGTAGATCTAAGTACGTTATTCACGTAGCTGAAGTTGCGTAACTTAGATCAATCTCTCCCCCATTTCTTCCCCCCCCACTGTAGACCAGGCCCAGGGGGTTTCAAGTTCATCACAGCTTCAGCTCAGAACAAGTACACTAATGACAAGCTTAGTCCACTCCTTATACACCCCTTATACCTTTGATCTGGAGTTTCCAGGAGAAGGTAATTAGCAGACACTTGGTTTCTCTTCCCAAGGCATAAGTTCAAAGGGATGGATTCCAATGGGTCATTTGCATTCCCCTTACTCGCAGGTATTTCCTAGGAAATCCACTTTACATGCATTGTTCCAAAAGGTCCTTTGAAGTTCCTCATATTGCATTAATTGCAATTAAATGCAGATTACATTCATACTGTCTTCTGGCTAACAAAGTTCCATACAATTTCACAATAGTACATAAATGTGCATTTTTAATACAATGGCCCCAAAGGTATTATACTTAATGCAGTAAAGTTTCTTAATTTCATAAAGTTTGTCCAGAACATTGCAGGACATTGTTAATCTGTCACATCTCCTCAGAGCTCCTCCTTAGCCAGCTGGCAAGGCTATCTGTTGGCAAGCTGCCACTAAGGCTTCCCCTCCCCTTCTGGCAGACCAGCTTTTCCCCACTCAGATAACACCACAATCCCATCTCCTTCATTTGCACTTGCTCCGTCAGCCCTGCCCCTACAATACACAAATTGAGAGGGAAGGGGTTAATGTTTATGCATTAATATAGATGCACATACATATACGATAAACTCTGTGCCAAATTCTTATCTCTGCTATGGTTGTGTAAATCAAGTGTCCAGTTATCAGTAGAGTTATCTGTGCAGCTGAGATCAAAAAATCTCTCCTTTTGTTTAAAAAGGAGAGAATCAATTTCACTTAACATCTATCTTCATGTCTAATCACTGAAACAAATACACCCTATTTATATCCATGTGTAAATAACCAGATATACACACCTGAATAACCACATTCTATGTACAATAATCACTATGAAAAGTGACACTACACGTATTTTGTAAACTATTTTCAACTACTCAACCAGTCTTCTCCCAAGCTTGGCAAAGCCTACATTCCTCCCAGAGTTCTCCATACTGCAAATGCCAAATCCAGGTTTTTACAACCAAAGTACTACAGCAGGGTGGATAAAAATCATTATATTAAAATATATATAATGGAATTTTATGTAAATTAAATACCTTTTATTTTTAAAAATAAACAGAAAATTTGAAATTATGACAACCTATGTTTAGTCCAAACTTACCATAACCTATTTAAAGCATTTAAATAAAAAATATATTCAAAGAGTACATGTTTGCTGCAAAGTTTTAAATAAAGTCAAACCACTGAACTGGTGGAAGTCATTGGCTTAGCCTCTGGAACCAGGGATTGTTGTAGAGCTAGCCCAGATTTTGACAGCAGTAACCTCTTCTGAAGTTGTAGAGAATATTTTCTTCATTTCATTCACGTAGTTCAGTTCATTAGCTAGTTAATTCAAAGTTAAGAAACCAATTAGGAGTTGAAAAAACATGGAAGCTTGTTTTCCTCTTCCAATCTATGAATAAAAATTCAGTGTGAGAGTGAGATCTACTAGTTCTAAAATCTTGAAGGACATAGTGACTAGAAACAATCAGTTCAATTCACTAACTGCAGATACTTCCTTTATTTAATAAATCAGTTTTAAATGCAGAACATGCTTTGACAAAAATAATTTTTTTCCTTTTGTGTCCAGCACATTTAAAGTAAGTTTGATTTAACTAATAAAAACCTTTAAATGCTGTTTTTGTGAATTTCTAATTTAATTCCAATTTCCATCCAAATAATTTGACACACAAAAATAAAAAAATCTAGTAAATAAGAAATATAATTTGCCATTTTCTAACATATTAAAATGTGTAAAAACTAAAATACTGAATAAATGTATTTTAAGCTAAATAATTGCTTAGATAAATATGCGTAAGATATAGTGTATCCTCCCTGTTTAAATCAATTCACTTTGGTCCTCAGCATGCCAAAAAACCCACACCCGAACAATTTTTTTATTGTAAAAAAACAAAAAAAAGCCCACCTTTTCCCCACATTCATAATTCAAATGACTAAAAGGATTTTGCGGCACAACTAAGCATGACAAATTTAGTGCCAAAGTGTAATTTTTTGTCCCTCTTATAGATACGAGTACTTGGAGAGGTTTTGAATCAAAGGGTCCCCTTTCTCAACCATTATTATAGCCTTATTCTAGTAATTCCACCGCACTTTGGAGTTGTTGTTTTTTTAAGTAATTAAGGAGGTTTTCCACAGGGGATCATAAATCTAACTGACTGTGGGATTAAAAAACAATTGCACTTCCCAACTTGTCATAATTTATCTAAAATTGCCCTTGCATCATGATCTAAGGAAATGCTTCAAGAAGGCTAGAGTTTAGGAAAAGTTGCAAGTCTCCTAGTCCATTTTTAGCTCTTACTCAGTGGCTCTCACTGTAATAATCAAATATTTTTTTTATTTTTTTAGGTGGGATGCAGGATTACAACTACATCTGGGGACAATGTTTTGAAATTACGTTGGAGTTGTCATGCTGTAAATATCCACCAGCAAGTCAACTTCAGGCATTCTGGAATGACAACAAAGCTGCTTTAATTGAATACATTAAACAAGTTCATCTCGGTGGGTAAACTTTTGTATTTTGAATTTCATCTGCTCAACTTCCAATACAGCTTGTAGGGAAGTTCCTGTAACAACATGGTCATGTAACAGGCTCTCCAGCAACAGGCTAGAACCAAGAGAACTACTTCTGTAAGGGACTTTGCCTTTCAGTATGAAATCTGGTTTTTCTTGATTCTTGCTGAATTAAGAGATGGATGTAGCAGAGAGCTGTGTGTGCCATCCTCATTTTAGAAACAATATTGTGAGCATGATGGTGGCTAAGAGAGGATAGTGAGACAGAGAATGCTGCCCAGAAGTGACTGGGACATCTGGAATATTAGCATTGTGAATGCATTTGTTCATAGGCCATTCTGAAGAAAAATGCAGACTTTTTTTTTTAAACTGAACAATGTAGGTGAACCCCATTTAACCTGAGATTGGGGTTTGAGAAAAGAAAGGAAATCTCCAAATTAAGTGTATGTGAACATATCCATTTACTGTAAAAGCTGTGTTATCTGGCACCTTACCAACCAGAAAGCTCTAGAAACTGGCATTTCTGATATCTCCAAGTTCAAATCTTCAGAAGGGTTGCCAGGCTCCCTACCTGGCTCCATGTGGCTCCCATGTCCCTGCTGCTTCTAGGCGGAAGAACAGCCATGGGGGCTCTGTGCGGTACTCCTGCCTCACCCCGAGCACTGGCTCCACAGCTCCCATTGGCTGGGAACTGTGGCCAATGGGAGTTGCAGAGGCGGCACCTGCGGGTGGAGGCAGCATGTAGAGCCGCCTGGTCGTGCCTCCACCTAGGAGCAGCAGGGACATGAAGCCACTTGCAAGGAGCTGCCGAGGTGAGCGCTGCCAGGATCCGACACCCCGAAGCCCCTCCCACGCCCCAATCCCCTACCCCAAGCCCCCTCCCACACCCAAACTCCCTCCCTCCATTGGTAAGTATAACTCAGTTAACTGGAATTTTTGACTAACCAGCACCCTGTATCCCCCCAACATGTCGGACAACAAAGCTTTTACTGTATCTAGCTTTATTAAAATTGGATAGATACGGCCATAGTAGTGACACATACCAGTCAGAGCCATAATCCAGCTTTCACACCTATTAGGGGCAGTGAGCAGCGACCAGCACTGATTAAAATAGAAAGCTGTAGAAAGATGCAGCCATTCTAAGAGACATTTATGAAAAAGCTTTTTTAAATGAAGACTGACAAAACATATCATTTGTGTCAAATGGGAAAAGGGTAGGGCTTACTTTTTGTGGGTTTGCTCATTTAGGATCCAGGAGCTATTAAGAGCAGAATTCATCTGCCTTCCTTATTTCTGACAGCCATCCAGGTTTCAAAGTATTGATTAAAACCTCGTAAGCCACTGACCACACAAAGGGCCCATTTTTGCAGCTGTTCTCTGCACAGATCTTCCCACTGACCTCTCTGGTGCTTCTATATTGCAGAGCAGCTACAGAACTGAAGTCACCTAAAATAGAGACTTGTGTCCACCCAGTCTTTGGGAAGTGGACTCCAGTGGGCAGTGTTCAATACAGGGTCCTCTGAGGAGTCAGACAAATATCACAGCCTCTGCCTCCATCCTATGGGTTCAGGAGGGAAAAGGAGTGAGAAAGATGCTGGGATCTAAAATCTACAGGGGGTCCATCCCTGGTGCAGACACGTGCTGAGGGGGAGAGGGGCATACAGCCAATATTGGGCACAGGAGATTAGAATCTATAGTAGTTAGGTGCAAGGGGAGAACACAGATGAAGGAGCATGGCTCAACTACTTAGGAAATTAAAGGCTTCTCCCGCTCCTCTGTGGCTTTACTGAGGTGTCAGAGCTAGGAGCCAGTTGGAAGCAGCTGGCAACTGGTATTGCCAGCCTCAGGTGTTCAAAACTCATTAGTAAGGTTAAGATCTTGTCACGGTTTTTAGTAAAAGCTGTGGACAGGTCACAAGCAATAAACAAAAATTCATAGAAGCCCATGACCAGTCTGTGAGTTTAACTAAAAATAATTGGCAGGGGAGAGGCTGATGGGGGATGATGAAGCCCGAGCCCTGCTGTGAGGGGCAAAGGGGGTTTAGCAGCCACTGCCACCATGGCAGCTCCGGGTTCCCTGCCACTCACAGAGGCTGGGAGCTCTGGGTCCCCCCGACTGGCCAAGCCAGCTCAGGGCTCTGGGTCCCCACTGGCTGACAGCTTCAGCCCCTGCACCCCACGGCTGAAGCGGAAAATGTCAGAGATCTCTGAAAGTCATGGAATCCATGACTTCTGTGACCTCCATACCATAATCTTATCCTTTTTCATTAGTCATGCCCCATCTCCGCCCCCCAAAATCCCAGGATATTAGCTTAAACACAATAAGATTTAAAAAATAATAATTTGGCTCCTCTTTATTTGCCTTCTGGTTTCTAAGCAACTAGGATGTACTGAGGTCACGTTTTAAACTTTTCTTCACAACCATGTGGGCTGCAATCTTACTTTTCATTTTAAAACAAAACAAAACATGAATTTGGAGGCTGTGTCTCTAAGACAGTCATCAAGTATTGCAAGATTTGACAGAATTGCAACAGACTTCAGTCTTACGATATTAGCCCTTGAGGAAACCGTCCACCTATGCTCCTCATATGCTCCCTAGTACGAAGGAGGAGAGAGAGGAAATTTTGCCCTGCTTGCCCAGCAAGGACTGAGCTGAAGCCTTCGTCACTCAAGGAGTACTGCCTTATGTCACGCCGATGGAACCCTCCCAGCCCCTCCCTCTGCCAGGAACGGGACAGAAGTCACAGAACTCACCCTCATTACACTTTTTTTTCTGAGCCTGCAAACTGTGGTTTAGAATGAGTTTTCTGCACAGTGTGGTGCACCTAAAAGTGACGCCCTCACTTCAAAGGGTGCGGGGATCCTGAGCAATTTACAGTGGGCTGGGCGGGATTAGAGATGGCAGTTTGTATTGGGATGTTCACTAATTAAAGACAGTTGTAGGGTTTCACTTCAGAGAAAACCAACATGGGGAGAAGGAATTAGATTTTTTTAAGTGACGTGTCGCAACCCTGCCCCCATGTGGGCAAAGGCTGGCAGTGCTAGAGGGCAGCAGCTTTTAAATGGAAGCAAGCAGTGATTTAACAGAGACCAACCCACAGTGCACTCCCATTAACAAGAGACATTTCCCTGTGCAACAGCTTTCATATGGGTATTAACGCCCCTATAGGTCTTATGGGCATACAGTGCTTGAATAGGAGCCTGCTCATATGGGCCCTGATTCCATATCCTGGAAGGAAAACGTACGTGCACATTTCTAGTTAGCATACTTATGTATTTTATAGCGTACTATAGAATTAGTGTGTTTGTAAAATTTGTTATAAAAAAAACCTGAGGGCAGGGAATTGTCAGGATTCACAGGCAGAAATACACCCTGCTCTTTAAACTTGTCATAGATCCTTGAAGCCCCAGTCATAGACTAAGACCACATTGCGCTAGGCATTGTATAAACACAAAACACTGTTCCCGCCCCAAAGAGCTTGCAATCTAAGACTATATCTACACTATGAGCTAGGGGTGCCATTCCCTGCTCACGTACACCTACACTGATGAAAGTTAGCATGAGTATGTGTACACAGGCCCACTGGGAATCACACCCCTAGCTGGTAATATAGACATAGTCTAAGTCATTGTTTCTCAATGACTGGTCTGTTGACCGGCATCGGTCCCTAAGATCACCCTAACAAAGTTTAGGAAGGCAGTAAGTTGCTCCCTAGTATCAAAAAGGTTGAGAAGTACAGGCCTAAGTAATCTTCGCTTTCTGAATAGTTTAAAAAAAAAAAAAAGTTAGGTGCCTACAGATATTTTGCTTTCAAGGAAAAACATAAGCAGTGTGGTAGATGGCCAAAATGGGTTTTCTTCCCTTACATAATTTATCAGTGGAACATGAGGGGAAGCCCACAGGGTTCTACAGTGTAGTAATATTTCATATGCAAGAATACCTTGCAGCAACTAGCAGTCTCAGCATAGGTCCTTATTTTGGGTTTGTTATTCTGCCAAAGTTTATATACAAAAACATATTCCCAAAAAACCTCTGTGTAGAGATGTGCTTTAGATGTTAATAAAGAATTGCAGGCCAGGACTTGTGGTATCAATTGGAACCGGAAAAGGTTCAGGAAAGGGCAACCAAAATGATTAGGGATATGGAACAGTTTCCATATGAGGAGAGATTAATAGGACAGGGACTTTTCAGCATGGAAAAGAGACGACTAAGGGGGAATATGATAGAGGTCTATAAAATCATGACTGATGTGGAGAAAGTAAATAAGGAAGTGTTATTTACTCCTTCTCATAACACAAGAACTAGGGGGCACCAAATGAAATTAATAGACAGCAGGTTTAAAACAAACAAAAGGAAGTATTTCTTCACACAATGCACAGTTAACCTGTGGAACTCTTTGCCAGAGGATACCAGACTATAACAGGGTTAGAAAAAAAAGAACTACCGGTAGTTAAATTCATGGAGGAGAGGTCCATCAATGGCTATTATTCAGGATGGGCAGGGATGGTATCCCTAGCCTCTGTTTGCCAGAAGCTGGGAATGAGCGACAGGATGGATCACTTGACGATTACCTGTTCTGTTCACTCCCTCTGGGGCACCTGGCATTGGCCCCTATCAGAAGACAGGATACTGGGCTAGATGGACCTTTGGTCTGACCCAGTATGGTCGTTCTTATCTTCTATCCACTGGCCATGCTTCTCATATTAAAGATGAAAGGGCCTGAAATTTGCCTAACTGAAAGCTGCAGCCATTCTTATTTTGGTCCCTCAGCTGAGTAAGTTTGGATGGCCCTACTTTATACTGCACCTCTGTCTGAAATGGGACTGTACATACATAATTTGAACTGGTATAACTGTTCTGGGGACCGGAAGGAGGTAAGAGTCAGATCAGTTGAAAGTCTTTGGGTAAAAAAAAAAAGGGAAAAAATCAGCATGATATCATGGTAGGGGTTGACTCTAGAGCACCAAATCAGGAAGAAGTGGAGGAGGTATTTCTTGGGCAAACAACAGAAATACCCAAAACACAAGATGGGGTAGTAATGGGAGACTAACTTCCCAGATATCTATTGGAAAATTAATATAGCAAAACACAAAATTTCCAATAAGTTCTTGGAATATATTGGGGACAATTTTTTGTTTCAGAAAGCGGAGGAAGTAACCGGGGGATAGCCATTTTAGACTGACCAAGAGGGAAGAATTGGTTGTAAATCTGAAGAGGGAAGGCCATTTGGGTGAAAGTGATCATGAAAAGACAGATTTTACAATTTTAAGGAAAGGAAGGAGTGAGAGCAGCAGAATAAGGAGAATGGACTTCCAAAAAAAGCAGACTTCAAAAACTGGTAGGTAAAGTCCCATAGGAAGAAAATCTAAGGGATAAAGGAGAGTTCAGGACAGCTGGCAGTTTCCCAAGAACACAATATTAAATGCCCCACTGCAAACTGTCCCTATGTGAAGGACAGATAAGAATAGTAAGAGGTCAATATGGATTCATCAGAAGCTCTTTAATGACCTGAATATCAAAAAGGAATCTTGCAAAAGTGGAGACGTAGACAAATTGCTAAAGGGGAATACAAAAGAATAGCATAGGTATATAGGGAGAAAAATCAGAAAGGCTACGGCACAAAACGAATTACACCTAGCAAGCGACATAAAAGGCAATAATAAGAAGGGGTTCTTTAAATACAGTAGGAGCAAGAGAAAAACAAAGGAAAGTGTAGCTCCTCTACTTAGCGAGGAAGGACCGCTAATAACGGATGACATCAAGAAGACTGTTTAATGACTATTACGTTTCATTCAGTCTTCACTAGGAAGGTTAATGGTGACTAGATATTGAACACAATTACTATTAACAACATTGGTGGGGGAGAAGGAAACGCAAGCCAAAATAGGGAAACAACAGGTTAAAGAATATTTAGATAAATTAGATGTATTCAAATTGGCAGAGCCAGATGAAATTCATCCTAGGGTAATTAAGGAACGAGCTGAAGCAAGCTCAGACCACTAGCAATTATCATTAAGAACTCCTGAAGGACTGGAGAGGGGAGACTAAACATAGTACCTATCTTTAGAAAGGGCAACAATGAGGACCTGGGAAATTATAGGCCAGTCTGCCTAATCTTCATACCTGGGAAGATATTGGAACAAACTATTAAACCAGTTTATAAGCACCGAGAGGATAACAAGGTTACAAGGTGTGACGAAGTGGGGTTTTATTCATCTTATGTTGCATGTGAGTCTTACTGTCCTATACTAATATTGTGGGTACCTCTGTTTCCCTGTGTACTGCACCAATATTTCGATGGTGGGAATTGGGGGTGTGATTTTTGCTGAGGCCCTTGGGGCAGGTGAGGCTGCCCAGCTGTCTGCACATATGTAACCCGAGACACAGGAGACATCTTTTGCCCGGGAAGCAGGAGTACAGAAATCAGTTTTAAGACCCCTTAATGTCGGAAAAATGGCTTCGTTGTGTGGAAGGGTGCAGGGTTAATCCAATTTAACGCTGCTAAATCCGACATAAATTCGTAGTGTAGACCAGGCCTATAACAGGTGGTGGTAGGGTTATTTATTGTTGCAGTAATTTGGAGCAAGAGATACACATTAGCCTTTTGCCCATGATCCTTGATTATTCAAATGTGGTTGACTTTACTAATTAATTTTAACAGATAGATATTCTTTTAGAGGACACACATATACAATGAAATCTGGATTTAATACAGCACTTTTTAAACATTAGAGTAAGGTTTATCAACCTGTGGGTTTCATCGAACAAGTAAAAAAAAAAACCAACAATAATATGGGCCGGGGTAAGTGGATCTGAACCCACAACCTTTACACAGTGGCAAGGTTGCTACTGAGCCAAAATTATACATTTAATTAAATATACTGAATAAAATAGCAGAAACTGAGCTAACACACTTCATCAATATTGTCTCAAATAGCTGTTGCAGACAAGTCAGTTAACAAAACTGCTCATTCTTGGAAATCTGGTGTGTTAGAAGATTTGGGAAGGCTAAAATATAAGTAAATATACAACTACTCTGTCTTTTTGAAACACTAGGCGAGAAGCAACGTTTGACCACACCAACAGGGTAAATGAGTTTTTGTTTTAAGCTAGGTAAATAAATTCAACCGCATAAAAGAGATTTAAGTAAGTTCTTTTGTAGAGAACACGTGCAGCAACATCAATGTAAACTACGAAATTGTACCTTTAGAGAATGAGATGGAAAAGCCGACATGGCTGCATTTTAACTTGATGGGAAGGTAAATGATTAAGAACTAAGAATTTTGTGCTGCTGCTACTTATTTTCGTTAGCAATATGTAGGAGACTGGCTCTATTGTCTAGTTTGGGGAGGAAATGACTGAAACAAGCCTCTGCTGCAATGAATGATGAAAAAACTGGCTTTTCCAGACCAGAAAATGAAACCAACAGTCACATTTACATACTCTCTCCCTGCCTCATAGGTATCAAAGGTCAAGTTCTTGACAGGCATGGACAGCCTATACCAAATGTAATAGTGGAAGCCAAAGGAAGGGAACATATCTGTCCCTATAGAACCAATCAACATGGAGAATATTACCTTCTCCTCCTGCCTGGAAGCTATGTGCTTAATGTAAGATGACTACTCTGCTAAACCTTCGTTTCTAAATTATGTTCAGAGAGTTCTTGAAATTGCCAGAGACAGGAGCCTATAAAATTAAGGTGTTGGGGTTTGGATTTTTGTTTTGTTTTAATAAAATAAATGTACAGTGTCGACACAGGGCAGTGGGTTCCCCTAACTGCTGAGAACAGCCCTTCACCTCTTGGTAACATCATCAATCAATATTCATCTATTTAGCAATACCCATTACTTATTGAAAAGTGAGCAGGTGAGAAGTACAAAAGGCCTCATGTGGACACAGTACATGGGGAGGGGGAATGGCAAGGACTGGCATGACAGAACAAAATCTCTTTCATTCAGAGGCCTTTTAAATAGTAGTTGCATATTTTTAGGGTGAGCAGGATTAGATTTTTATTGGATAAGTGTCCATAAATGTTGATTTCATCATACACATACCACCCCAACCAAAACTATTTCCATTCAGGATAATCAAAATTGAGAGGCAAAGTAAGAAAAATGTTGCTTAAGAAATTATTAGAGCTTGATTTAAGGATATTTACTTTCTGTGTTTTGACATGTTGACAATTTGTCAAATCTAAAAAAATGCTTAAAAAACAAACATCCATAGTATCCATCGAAAATATCAAAACATAAAAAATGCAGTCAAGCCTGCCTATTTCGAATGTTTCCAGTTGAGGCATAGTGCTGCTCTGAAAAGTGACTATATAAAAAAATGGCCGCTCATTGTGTATGCAGAGCCATATTTGCCCACTTGAATGAGAAAAATGAGTACAGAAAATCCTGTTTTCTAAAAAGAGTGCAAAGTTGGACAAACTATCAGCATTTTCTAAAGCCTAATATCTAGGTGGTAACGTGACAGGCCTTCAACTAGTGGCAGGTTTGTCTTAATCAGTCAAATCCCAGTAGTGCTGATAACTTAAGATACTGCATTCTAAATGGTAACAATTTTTTGCAGGGATCTCAGGATTTCTGTGGCCATAACCAAAGAAGTCATTGTGGTTGATAAGGGAACAGAACTTGGAAATTGCTGCTCTGGGACTAGCCTAAATAACTAGAGACTGGATGGCAACTTTACATGTACTGGCAGAGGGCAGCAATATTCAGTAGAACGAGACAGAGGGCTGTGGAAGGGGAAAAGTGGTGGCTCCCTTCTATACTACCTCTCTCACAACCTGTGGAAGTCCCTTTGCAGGACTTCTGCTTCCACCTCCAGGGATGTTGCACACTGTATAGAAAGTAACTTGCTTGATTTAAGATGAAGAGTTGCATCTTAGAGTTCTCTTTCTAATACTTGGTCTTTGCATCAGTTTCATAAATTTGAAATTCTTAAAGGCCAGCATTACTCTGAAAAGTGACTGTAAAAATGCTATTTTGGGGTTCTATGCTTATTGCTAAGGCTAAGATTGTGTCATGGATATTTTTAGTAAAAGTCACAGACAGGTCACAGGCAAAAGAGAAAAATTCATAGAAGCCCGTGACCTATCTGTGACTTACTAAAAAATATACCTGACAAAATGGGGATCTGCAGGTCCCCACACGGCCTCAAGCGGAGCAGCTGCGCAGGGGCTAGGAGCTGCCCGCAGCAGCTGGGGGCTGCGGGGTATCCCTGCTACCCACAGCTCTGGGGGTCCTCCACTGCCCATGGGGGCCAGGACTGCGAGGTACCCCGGCAGTGGCAGCCACGAGCTGTGGGGGTTCCCCCGCCACCTGTGATGACTGAAGCTCTGGGGGCCGCCGGAGGTACCCCTGCAGCTCCCTGCCCCCGGAGGAGGCGGGGGACCCTGCAGCTCCCAACCACCGCAGGCTGAAGTCACGGCGGTCACTAGTAGCCACAGATTCCATGACTTCTGTGACAAAATCGTAGCCTTACTTATTGCTTCAGTGGATTTTCGCATCAGATGTCTGTTTACAAGTGATGAGATTTTTTTCCTACCTATGCCCTATAAACTTATATTGGGGATAAAAGTGAAGCTAGGTTTTTCCTTCTAATGCATCACCACAACTGACAGATTTTGCAGGCCAACTTAGGCCTTTGACAGCATCACTCAGCTCTTCAAAAGAGTTTCATAGATTTAACTAATTGTAACTTAATACACATTTCTGTTAATTTACAAGATAGAATAAAATCCACTGCTCACTCAATCTTAGCTGTGTTGACTCCGCAGAGCTACAAGAGTAAACACATCACTTAAGTTAACAGATATGACTCTGCACCTTGCGAGGAGATTGACTGAGTAAGAAGCTGCCATTTTATACAGTCACTTTTCAGAAGAATAGAATCTCATTTAAAAAAAATAAATACACTTCCCAACCTACAGCCAGCAAAGTGAATGACAGTTGTTGACTCTAGTTGTTTGGCCTATGCAAGGCAGAGACTCCCATCTAAATGTTAATACATGCAACAAGCAGCAAGGAGAAATCCTAACTGATGTCAGAGGTCATGGTAATATACTTATTATTCCCTGTGGATATTTCCATCCAGTATGGACAAACACATTCTGAGTTCTACCCAGCACTTTACTCTTGTTCCTAGCCTCTTAAACAAAGTATTCTTATTTCGGCTCACTCAATGCAGACATCATTTCTTTTGCTCTGATAATTTGAGTCATCCAATAGTTCATTGTTCATTCATCATTAGCCAATAAACCAGCTAAAGCAAAAGTAACTAAATCCCTTTTGTTCTCTGTGAAAAAGTTGCCAAGAATACCTAGTATGTTTTCTCCTCTGTTATCTATGTTATTGCAATTAGACTTAAACATATGTAAAATATTTCTCTCCCTTCTCATTTAATGTTCACTCTATACTTTACTTTTATCTTTACTTTCACAATCTACCTAACTAATTTATGCAGGAGGAGCGCTACATCTAATCTCTGCATTAGATGCAAAGAAGCACTCTACAATATTTGTAAAGTAAATTATGTAACTAAAATGACTAGAGCTAGCATGTTAAACAAGCTAGTAAGAACATTTTCTTGTTTGTCCTTAGGCTACAGCACCCGGATCTGGATCAATACTAAAAACACTGCTAGTACCAAACGGTCCTGAAAACTTCAGTGCTTTGAAATATGACTTTGTTTTCTCAGAGGTCTCCACCATAGCAAGAGATGCTTCGTGCCCTACCAAACCTCTTTATCCAGATTTTGAAACCATTTCAGCAGCAGTAAAACCTACTTTGCATTTCTTGGCTTTAATGACTGTTTTGTATACAGTTTTCAAGGAAGAATTAGGTGAAACTTGAAAACATTATCTCTAGCACATCAATGCACAAATGTGTTTTTTAAGAGCTAAAAGTTGTATTTGCAAAAGAGTGTATATTATTGTATAATTGAATACCGAGGGTTTTTTTAATCAAGTTTACTATATTTTTAAAATGTTGGCCGGACAATCAATAAATGTTTTGCCTGTTTAAATGTACCAGAATAATGCTGATATCCATTCCCCTTTTGTAAGATCAAGCTTGCAGCAGGTTTGTCTTCACAAGCTGAAGGTAGCTCAGGTGTCTGTCTGCACCACAGATATACCAGACCCAGACCTATCAATCTTCACCTGAAAACAGTGTCATCTCCCACACTGTGTAACTCCTCCTGTTAATTTCCTTCTGAAGTCCCTGTAAGCTCTTCATTGACACTTGACTCAGTATGCTTATAGACTTCTGTTGTAAGACACAGAATGGTCCACCAGGGATATAAGTGTCTCCCACCTCCCTGTCTGGAGAAGTATGTCTCAAGGCATGCTACCTTTGAGTGACCTGCCTTTGACTACAAGGCCACGTGAGCATAATTTTCAGCATAGATACATAACCCCTCAGATGTTCTCTGTACGTACATCTCACAATCACAATGACCAGTGTGAAACAGGCTTTCAGTAGAGACCTTTCATGATCCCTTTTTGGTAAACCCCAGGGATCCCTGAACCCATATGTGCTCCTCTGCCCTTGGGTCACTGTAATCCTATCAAACAGAGAAGAAAAAAAAGTCTCACTTAAGGAAGTTGAAAGCTGATCTAACAGTCCTCCAGAAACTCCACCTCATTGAACCTGAGGCTTTTTTTTAGTAATTACCCAGCCATGTCTAGGGAGGCATCAATCCAGTTCAATAAAAAATTGAACCCATAAATCCTATCAACTGATAAAGACATGGAAGGAAAGCTCTTAATTGTTAATGCTAGCATCTCCCACGTTACGCACACTTTTGTTAACTCTATGCCCCCAACAAAGATGATTCCTCCTTTTTCAATCAATTATTTTGAGATTGACTCGTCCCTAGGAAACCAGATTATATCAAGGGACTTCAGTGAAATGTTAGATCTGCTTTTGGACAGATCGAGCAGACTCCACCATTCCTGGTCCTCGGTGAGGCAGACCATTACTGCCCAGACGGAAGAACGGGGCTGAAAGGACACGTGGAGGCGGCAGCACCCTCGAGGTAGAAACAATTCCCCTTTTTCTCACCCCTGCATTCCCTATAATCACAGTGGGAATGTTTTTTTGGTATCAGGTGGCTTGATATTTCTTTATTATTGAAATACCACCTATTATGATCTTTGATCACGCTACTCATCTCCTGAAATGTAGGGGCTACCAGAAGATGGAGATTAAACTCCTCTTTACTAGTAGAGACACAATTTTAAAAAACTTTGTGGAGGAAGAAACACAATTTTTCTTTGAGACCAGTGACAACGCTATGAACTCCCAAGCAATCTCACTGGACACTTTCAAGGCATACTTAAGGGGAAGAATATCATCCTACTTCTTTCATAAAAAGAGAGCTAGGCAGGGTGAGCTGGTGAATTTAATGTAAAGGCTCAAGGAGGCAGCTCTCAGCTATGCTGATTCTCCCTCTTCTGATAAACTCCAAGATATGAAATTAATACATTAACCTCGGCTCAGGCTGAATTTACTTTGTTTAGAGTAAAACAGACATACTAGGAATTCAGCAACAAAACTGGGAAATTAATTCACTGAAAGCTAACATCCCCTCAATTCACTCGTCAGAGGCAGATACTCACCACTCAAAAACATATTAATGAACAATTCTCTACATTCTACCAATGCCCATATTTAAAGGAAGACTCCCCTGATGATTAATTACTTGAGGAATACACCAGAAAAACCTGCAATTCCCCCAGCTAACAGAAGAACAAAAAATTTGGCTTGGCTTTACAAACTTGTGAGAGTATGGAACAAGAAATTGGGTAAGGCCCTGGCCTCAAAGGCTTTCCTGCTGAATTTTATGCCCAATTCAAAGACAGACAGTCTGGCTCCCAGACTGGCCACAGTATAAACTGCCCTCTTCAATGAATGAAGCCCTAATCTCGGTAGGTTTTAAGCCTGACAAAGATGCCTAGGAACATGCTAGCTATTTACTAATATCCATAATCAACTCTGATATTAAAATATTGTCTAGAATCCTAGCTGGATGATGAGAAAAAGCAATGAGGAGCATAATACACCTGGACCAGGTGGGTTTTATACGAGAGAGACAAGGGTCAGAAAACACTCATCTTAATGTGCTGTCCTACTATCAAAACCACTTGAAACTGATGGCTATTCTGTTGGTGTTTGTGGGAAAAGCCTTCAATAGAGCAAATTGGATGTATTTTTTCCTCATCCTATAAAAATATGGACTTTGTCCCTCTTTCATTTCCTAGGTTAGACTTGTGTGCTCCAATTCCAAGTTACAACCAATAACTACATCTCCCCTCTTTTCAGTCTCTAGTCCCACAGTAACAGACAGAGCTGTCCCTGCCTTCCTTCCTATTTGATTTGGCCTTGGAATACAACTTAGAGCACGCTAGGGGATCCAAGGTATTACACATAGGGTCCTAACAGACAAAAATATGCTTCTGTGCTGATACACTTTTATTTATCACCAACCCCCCCTCAGGCTACCCCCAACATATTACAAAACCTTTGAATTGTTTGGGAAAATCCCAGGGCACAAAATTAATTAGCACAAGTTGGAGGCTGTCAGTATCTCTCAGAAAGTGCATAATGTCACCCTCTTAGACAAAACTTTTCGCTGGCAACAGGAGGAAATCAGTCACAGGCTTGGCAGTCTGCTTTTCTAGGAATATAAAGAAAGTCAAAATTAATGTTAATCCTCTTATCGCACTGATATCTTTGGATTTACATAGATGGCAGGCCCTCCCTCTATTGCTTTGGGGTAGAGTTTAATATATGAAAGATGAATGTCCTTCTAATGCTTCTATTTATGCTTAGCTCCTTGCCAGTTTATAATTACCCTTCTGGTATTTTTTTTTTCAGAATTAACATTTGTAAGATCTTCTTGTGAGGTATGGGCAACAAGCCCAGAATATCCTTTGAGAAAAACCATGACTGCCTATCAAATTAGGAGGCTTTGGGTCTACCAAACTATAGGCTTTACTATGTTATCCTCAGTCTTGAGACAAGTGGCATAATGGTTGGCCCTTCAACGCTCAGGATCTCCAGCCTGGCTGTACATGGAAGGAAGGAACTGTAGCCCCACCACCACTAGAATCAATTCTAAAAATGAGTCTTCTACCATTTTCCTAAGAAGAAATCTGTCACAATTCTGACATCTTGGAAAGCTTGGTATCTGGTTGTGTCTGTTTAAATATCATCCCTTATTACATTCAAAGACTTCAGTTTGGGGTCATTCCAAAATTTTATAGACCCACTCTATGGCCTGACTAAATTTAAAAACAAAAACAAAAAAAAAACACAAAAACACATTTTGAGCATTAATCACATAATTGAAAATGAGTCCTTCATGCTCTTTCCTTGTCTTAGGAAGCAGGAATGGCAATAATTTCATGCTCTGCGACACCAGTTTGGTTCAGATGCCTTTGCAGCCCCAGAATCCCTCACTTTGGAGCTTCCTGAAAAAGTTACACTGTCTACTTAAGTCGTTGTCTAGTCTGTATTCCAAACTATCGGGCAAATTGGCAATCAGTAGGGACAATGTTAGAAAGAAATGGGAAAATGAGTGATCAGTTTCCCTTACCAACATTCAGTGGAATCAGATTTGTTCCACTATACAACCCCAAATCTAGCAAGCTGTGTTAAGATAGGGCCAGTAGGAAATTCTTTGGAGAATCCACTGGATTCCATATTTTCAAGTCCAGAATACCCAGGTTTAACAAATGCTGATGCTGCAATGCAGCAGGTGCTAAACTTACACCATATGCTTTGGGATTGTCCTGCAAGCTGTCTTTTCTGGACAGAGATAAATATATGGACCAATTTCTTTCTGTCCACTAATGTGGAACTGCAGGCTGGCCACACCATCCTAACCAATCCATCTTGGAAACTGAAGGCCTTTGAAACAGTATGGCTAGGTAGAACTTGATCACAGCCAAACATCTAGTTCTACAATGGTGGCAGTCCTAAGTGCACCCAACTATCGAAGAATGGTGTTTTCACATGGGGAACCTGGTGGCAATGGAACAAATAATGTTTTACAGCAGAAACAACCAAGTTTATAAATATACGGGTCCCATTTTTAGAAGCATTGGAATAATCAGTTATAAAGTCCCCATCGGGTAAACTTTTTTGCACCCACTACTCAGACCTTAGACCCCCTCCTGTCTCCTCAATCCATCGCCTTCCTCTTCCCCCTCTCCTCTCTGTCCTATCGTTCTTCTCCTCTCCTCTTTTATTTCCCTCTCAGGCTTTACCTTGGCCCTCCTTTTCCTCTCAACACTCCCTTTTCTCTTCTGCTTCTCTCTTTTTCTGAAAGGAAATAGCTCTGGAGATTAGTTTTCATCTTACTTTACAAAGAACCCCAAACTGGGACTGAATAATAAAATGACCATTAGTACATTACTGTGCAGGCAAATCTCTTTAGCCAGACAAAAGCTGTCTTTGTTATATTATTCTTTGCCCTTAATAATGAAATTTGATCTTACTTACTTTGCTGTAAAATCAGATGTTGGTTCTATTCCAGATTAGTTACCCTTCTTCTCTTTGTTTTTTATTGTTTATTTTAACACAGTTAACATAGAAAACAAAGACTACATTTAAAAAATAGTTGGGTTGGGCTGACGTATAATACAAAAAAGAAAGGAAACCTTCCCTCTGTAACTGGAGTTCTTCGACATGTGTGGTCCCTACCTATATTCCATTGTGGATACAAATGTGCTCCATGCACTTAAGACCAGAAGATTCTTGCTAGTAGCATCTGTTGGTCTGTGCCTGTGCTGTTCCCTTCCTAGTGTTCTGAAGCAAAGGTAGAATGGTCTCCAGTTCCTTCTCTACCGTGAATTGAACCTATGATCTGAAGAAGAGAGGAAGGAGGGCAGGTAGTGGAATACAGATAAGGACCACACATCTTGAAGAACTCCAGTTATGGAAAGTAGGTAACCTTTATTTCTTCAAGGGTCGGACCCTCTGTGTATTCTACTGTAGATGACTGACAAGCAGTCCTCATGATGGAAGTGGGTGTGAGGATCCCTGTGGCATTGAGGATTAAAAGACCACCAACCCAAAGGATTAAAAAAGGATAACAAAATTAATGGGTTTATGGAAGAAGAACCTGTCAAACTAAACTTTATTTTTTTTAATATTACAAGATTGATTAAGATAACAGTCTTGATGTAATATACTTAGACCTCTGTAAAGCATTTGACTTGGTATTGCACAAAATGTTGATTAAAAGACTAGAATGATATAAAATCATCATGGCACAAAAACTAGCCAACTGATAGATCTCAAAATGTAATTGTAAACGGGGAATCAGACTCATAGAATCATGGAGTGGGAGTGTTTCCAGTGGAGTCCCACAGGGATCAGTTCTAAACCCTATGCGATCTAACATTTTTATCAATAACCTGGAAGAAAACACAAAATCATCACTGATAAAGTTTAGAGATGACACAAAAATAGGTGGAGTGGTAAACCATGAAGAGGACAGGTCACTGATTCAGAGCAATCTGGATCACATGGTAAAATGGGTACAAGCAAACAATACAGTTTTTAATATGGCTAAATGTAAGCGTATACATCTAGGAACAAAGAATGTAGGCCATGCTTACAGGATGGTGGACTACATTCTCGGAAGCAGTGACTCTGAAAAAGGTTCATCTGAACTTGAGCTTGCAGTATGATGCTGCGGCCAAAATTGCTAATGCAATCCTGGGATGCATAAACAGGGGGCATCTCAAATAGGAGTAGAGGGGTTATTTTACCTCAATACTTGGCATTATGTGACTGCTGCTGTAATAGTATGTCCAGTTCTGGTGCCCACAATTCAAGAAGGATGCTAATAAATTGGAGAGGGTTCAGAGAAGAACCATGAGAGTGATTAAAGAATTAAAAACACACACCTTCTAATGATGGACTCAAGGAGCTCAATCTATTTAGCATAACAAACAGAAGGTTAAGGGGAAACTTGATTATAGCCTATAGGTATCTATATGGGGAACAAATATTTAGTAACAGGCTCTTCAATCTAGTAGACAAAGGTATAATGATCCAATGGCTGGAAGTTGAAGCTAGACAAATTCTGACTGGACATAAGGCATAAAGTTTCAAAAGTGACAGTAATAAACCATTGGAACAATTCACCAAGGGTTGTGGTGGATGGTCCATCACCAACAGTTTTAAAATCAAGATTGGATATTTTTCTAAAATATCTGCTCTAGGAATTACTTTGGGGAAGTTCTGTGGCCTGAGTTATGCAGGAGATCAGACTAGTTGATCACAATGGTCCCTCTGTCCTTGGAAACTATGAATTTGTGAGGTCCCCGAAGACTGCAGAAGGGCAAACATAGTACCTATCTTTAAAAAGGGGAACGAAAAGGACCCAGGAAATATAGACCAGTCAGCCTAACTTTGATACCTGGAAAGTTACTGGAATAAATTATTAAACAATAAATTTGTGAACAACTGGAGAATAAAAGGGTTATAAGGACAGCCAGCACAGATTTGTCAAGAACAATTCATGCCAAAACAACCTAATTTCCTTCTTTGACAAGGTTACTGGCCTAGTGGATAGGGCAGATTTTAGTAAGGTGTTTGATACAGTCGCACATGACACTGTCATAAGCAAACTAGGGAAATATAGTCTCGATGAACTTACTGTAAGGTGGGAGCAAAACTGGCTGGAAGACCCTACTCAAAAAGTAGTTATCAGTAGTTTGCTGTCAAACCGAGAGGACATATCTAGTGGGTCCCTTACTAGTCAATATTTTCATTAATGACTTTGATAATGAAATGGAGAATATGCTTTCAAAATACACCGAGAACACCAAACTGGGGGGGTTGCAAGCACTTTGGAGGACAGATTAGAATTCAAAATGACCTTGACAAACTGGAGAACTGGAATGAAATCAACAAGATGAAATATAATAAAGTACAAAGTACTATACTTAGGAAGGAAAAATCAAATGCACAACTACAAAATGGGGAATAACTGGCTAGATGGTAGTACAGCTGAAAAGGATCTGAGGTTTATAGTGGACCAGAAATTGAATGAGTCAGCAATGTGATGCAGCAACAAAAAAGGTTAACAACATTCCAGGATGCATTAAGAGGAGTGTTGTATGTGAGATAACTGTCCCGCTCTACTTGGCACTAGCGATGCCTTACCTGGACTACTGTGTCCGATCCTGGGCGCTATACTTTCGGAAAGATATGGACAAATTGGAGAGAGTCCAGAGGAGAGCAACAAAAATGACAAAATGTTTAGAAGACCTGACCTCTGAGGAAAGGTTAAAAACCTGGGTATATCAGTCTTGAGAAAAGATGATTGAGGGGGAAATCTGATAACACTTTTCAAATAAGTTAAGGGATGTTGTAAAGAGGATGGTGATCAATTGTTCTTCATGTCCACTGAGAGTAGGACAAGATGTAATGGGCTTAATCCACAGCCATGTATATTTAGGTCAGACATTAGGAAAAACTTTCTAACTATAATGGTAGTTAACTCTGAAATAGGTTACCAAGGGAGGTCCTAGAATCCCCATTATTGGACGCTTTTAAGAACAGGTTAGTCAAACATCTGTCAGGGATGGTCTGTTAACTTGGTCCTGCCACAGTGAAGGGGACTGGACTTGACAACTTCTCGAGGTCCCTTCCAGCCCTACATTTCTATGAATCTATACATCAGCTGAGGAAGTATGCACCAGGATGTAGTGTCTTGTGAAGGTCTGAATACAACTCCACGTGGCTGTTTTACATATGTCAACAAGAGGTACTCCCCAAAGAGAAGCTTCCAAAGTAGCCTTTTATAGAATATCAGGGTTGGAAGGGACCTTAGGAGGTCAGCTAGTCCAACCCCCTGCTCAAAGCAGGACCAATCTCCAACTAAATCATCCCAGCCTGACCTTGAAAACCTCTAAGGAAGGAGAATCCACCACCTCCCTAGGTGACCCATTCCAGTGCTTCACCACCCTCCTAGTGAAAAAGTTTTTCCTAACATCCAACCTAAACCTCCCCCAGTGCAACTTGAGACCATTACTCCTTGTTTTGTCATCTGGTACCACTGAGAACAGTCTAGATCCATCCTCTTTGGAACCCCCCCTTCAGGAGTTGAAAGTAGCTATCAAATCCTGCCTCATTCTTCTCTTCTGCAGACTAAACAAACCCAGTTCCCTCAGCCTCTCCTCATAAGTCATGTGCGCCATCCACTAATCATTTTTGTTGCCCTCCCCTGGACTCTTTCCAATTTTTCCACATCCTTCTTGTAGTGCGGGGCCCAAAACTGGACACAGTACTCTAGATGAGGCCTCACCAATGTTGAATAGAGGGGAATGATCACATCTCTCGATCTGCTGGCAATGCCCCTATTCATATAGCCCAAAATGCTGTTAGCCTTCTTGGCAACAAGGACGAACTGTTGACTCATATCCAGCTTTTGGTTCACTGTAATCCCTCGGGTCCTTTGCTCTGGTGGAGAAGGTTCTCACTAGTTGCAGTGGAGGAGTCTGACAACTGGTAGCAGAGCAAGATACAACCAGAAATCCACTTAGTTTTTGCAACAAGATTGCATGCCTTCTCATGCATTCCATAAGGGTAACAAAGACACTGGGTGACCTCCTAAATAGCTCTGTTCACTGAAGACAGAAACCCAATACTTGAGGTACATCCAAGATGAAGTTTCTGTTCCTCATAAGAGATGAGGTGGAGAGAAAACACAAAAACAAAACTGGTAAGTGTGTGAATTGATTCTTATGGAAATCAGGGACTACATTGGTGACAAATTTAGGGTGTAGTTCCACATGCAGAAAAACTGCAGGATTGAGTGGATACTTTTAGGATCTATTTAATCCATCATGCTATCCATTATATAATTTAATTTGAAAACAAACAAGCTTGTCTTTTAAAAAATCACTTTAATTTAAAGGCAACATTTACAAAAAACAAAGGGAACATACGCTAGATTTCTAAATAATTCACTTGGAATTTTCATAGTGACAGTGATATTCGAGCAAAATAGCATACATCACTTAGAGGTAAGGCTGCGAGTTTGCCACAGAGCTCATGGAAATCACAGATTCTGTGACTTTCTGAGACCTCCGTGACTTTTGCAGTGGAAGGTACAGCTGGCCCAGAGGCTGCCTGCCTGAGCAGGTCGAGTGGCCCCCAGGCCAGCCACACCAGCCACTGCTGGGACAGTCTTAGGTCACCACGCCCCTCCCCACTGGCAGCAGCAGCAGTTTGGGTACACAAGGGGGCTCAGGGCAGCATTTACCTTGGGGGGCTCCCCAGAAGTGGCCGGCTTGTCCAGCTCCTAGGCAGAGGCACAGCCAGGTGGCTCCACATGCTATCTCCTGTTGTCACCACCCCTGCACCGCTGCCGCCGCCCCCTCCTCCCCAAGCACCAATGGGAGTCCCAGGCCACCCCACCCACGCAGAGCACCTGCGGCACCCCTGGGCCACCTCCCACCCCAGAGCACCCAAGTTTTAGTCAGGGTATATAGTACAGGACATGGGCCATGAATTTTAGTTTACTGCCCGTGACCTGTCCATGACTTTTACTAAAAATACCCATGACTAAACCATAGCTTTACTTAGAAACAACAACTATATTTAAAGAAAATAAAGCCTTTTTTCTACATATAAACATATCTGTTAGTCAATTGTGATGAGGTCAGCAACACTTCAGAGATATTCCCTGAGTACAGAAGGTTGACCTTGAGTCTTGACATATACAATAATTTGGTCTTTTGGCTGAACAAGTTGCCCCTTCAAAGGGTAAATCTTCAACAGTGACCTGTCCCTCCCCGGGAACCCCTGAAAAGTGAAACCAGGATTCATGTTGCTATCAATCTAGAGGCTGCATTGTCCATGTCTACTGCAGCGTGGAGATGATCTGGCCACCAGCCTACCTTCTTCGGTAAGGGCCTGGAAGGGACGCTTCCATGGGAAGACAGTCTCAAAACTCTGAAAACTTGGAATAGTTGACAAAATTCTACTTTGCCAGTAATGCTTGATAATTGACTATTTGGAATTGCAAGCTTGTTGATGTGAATACCTTTCTTCCCAGAAGATCTAGATGGTTAGCTTCTTTATCCAAAGGGGTAAATCGGCTCTGCAGTTGTCTCCACTTTTCACCACCAGTTTGCACCACGAAGGAGTTCAGGACAGGATGAGTGAACAGAAAACTCTACTCCCTTAGCTAAGAAAATATATATTTCTCTGCTTTTAGAAGTAGGTGCACATGGTGCTGGAGTGTGCCACACCATCTTAGCCGGTACTAGCAGAGCCTCATTCACTACACTAGGAGCACCACCCTACTAGCCCTGCACTCTCTAGACTGTCCAGGAGCTGTGCGGTGATTACCGGACCTTGTCCACAGGGATCTGAAGCACCTTAGCAATGCGCCTTAATAGCTACTGGAATGGTTTGTGGTCATCAGGCACAAGATAGTAACGCTGGGGCAACCACCTTCTCAGGAGAAGATGATGATAGATCCAATCCTCATTTCTCCTCTTCCTTGGGCTCTGGGAGAGCTCAGCTTGCTCTCTTGAAGAAGAGGGATATTAGTGTAATTATCTACAGGAATGTACCAATTCTGGCTAATGTGTATAAAGGTCCCATGGTTCTCAATATGGCCAGTGAGAAGGGTGCATTGTAAGGCTTGTTTGGGGGTTTTGCCATTTTGTTTAAGTGGTTGTTTGCCCTACATGTTTGACCCCCTTCTTGTTCATCAGTTGCTGCCCTTTTTCAGTAAGAGTGGGGAAACTGTGTCATGTGACTTGGGAATAGCCTGCCTAGTAACAGAAGAGCACAAAAGCCCGGCACACCCTGTGAAGCATGCTGTCTGTCCCAGAGGCAGCCCAATGTCTGCAGAATAACATCAAGGAAGATCAACTCACCTGTTCCCAAGTGTGCTCCTGATCCTTGTTGTCCAGTCCATGGTGTTCCTGGTCAGTGTCTTTGTCCGTTCTTGTTCCAGCCATAGTCCCGATCCTGTTGTGGCAGCTCTCTTCCCCTCCTAGTATGCCTGTGAAATGGTGATGTACAGTTTATCTTGTTGACCCACTTATAGTTTTTGGTGTCCTGGCTTTATGTCAATTTGCGTGTTAACTATCGAGTTATTTTAATAAATTTTATTGTTGTTAGTACCCATTAATTGCTTAGTGCTTTTTCCTTCCTTTGGTGGGAAGGTCTGGGAGGTGAGGGAAGGGGATTGCTATTGGTGATCAGAAACTGATCAACGGTACCTGTAGGAAGGAGGGAGGGGAAAATTACTTCCTGGCTTGTCTTCCAATCTATTGGGGGTTTAACACCATCGTGGTTTGAGGTGGTCCCCAGAGCATAGGGTACCAATGGTATGCCACCTTATAGGGTTGTGGAGGGGCCAGGAGTTTCAGGATCCTGCAGCCAGGCTAACTTCCCTGGGTGAGGACCAATGACGGTCCTTTCTCAGACGCTTCAGACGAAAACAGAGCCCAGTTCTAATGGCGACACCCTTGGTGCCACTGATGTCGTAGCACCCCTACTGCTGGATGGCAGTGGAGAACAGTCTCTCTCTTAGTAGTATTCCTGTACCAAATGGTATCAAAAACTCCCAACAGAAGATAGGTTCCAAAAGAATGAGAAGTGCACGGATCAGGGAGGAGAAGGATATCCTCACTGGTAGTATACCTCTCCCTGAACAGGGGATGAAGATTTTTGTCTCCTGTACTGATGTAGCTGGCATAGGAAGTGTCATGGAAGTCGTAGCTTCCATATGTGAGCATGTCAGTACCACCGGTGCAAATGGCTCTTTGTAACATCGTCTTCTTTGGTATGGAGGGTAGTGGAAGCCACAGTGTTTCTCCTTGCTCTGTACCAATGGTGAAGCCGTAGCAGCTGGTACTGGAACCAAAGTAACCTTAGCCTTTCATGCCTGAAACTTGGCACCAGGGCTCTTTTGGAATCTGTGACCAGAGTACAACAATTCAGCCAACTCAGAGGGAGTTGGGGAGACAGTCTTCCTCTTAGAAGAGGATTCGAAGGGAGACCTCTCTAGATTTTAGTGTGCTTCCCCTGTGTTCAGGAGTCTTCAACGCTACTTCTACTCACCCCGGTTAAGAAAGCCACGGTGCTATGAGGCATGCTTTTCAACACCTCTGACTGATGTACAAGTGAGTCGCCCAGCCCAGATCAGACAGAGGTCTCACCTGCTCCATAAGATGTTTTATGATCCTCAACTCCCATGCCTGTTGGGTCTGGCTGGGCAAGGAGCAGTGGATTGTTCATCTCAGACCATGTGGTGATAAGAAGGAACAGGAGAGGCAATTGGTACACACCACCCCTTACACTTTTGGTTCAGAGCACGAGGAGGGGAAGAGCACAGGCACAGACCAACAGACAATCCCAGCAAGACTCTCCTGGTCTCAGGAGCATGGAGCCCATGCATATCCACAATGGAACACACACAGGGGACAGCATGTGAAGAACCAGTAGTAGAATGGCAAGCGGTAACAAGAATGTATGCAGAGAAACTGGGAGGCAGTGACAAATTCTTAACTCCCATTTTCAGAAAGCTGCTGAAATAATCTACGCTCACTGAAGACAGAAGGCAAAAATCTGATTTTCTGAAAATGTGATTCCTTTAAGAATTGATTTCTTATTCTTCTGTTCTGTAGAAATGGAATAATTTTGCAGCATTGTAAAGCTGATTTAGTCCACTGAACATTTAATGTTTTGCAAATTTTGTATATAGTATTACTATTGTGTATCAAACTTTTGCAAGGTGAGTAACGATTTTAGTTACCTTTTCAATAGATCCTTTGATTTTGAGCATATTTTATGTCCTTACTATTCATAATCAATCTTATAATGCAGCTGTTTATTTCACAACATATCTTACTGCACAGAAACTCTATTGGTTATATACTTGGGTGTGGCATAATAGAGTACAAGTCCTTCTACAAGATTCAGAAACACTATCAACTACACTATTCCTTAGCAATGTTATTGTATTTGGGATGGCATACATAATGGATATCTGTGCTCAGCACACAAAATGTCAATCAATCATCAGGTTATTTACAGGTCCACTTTTAGGACATTCTGTTTCACATAACCGTATTTTGGGCTGAAGGGGGTTAATTAGCACACAATATTACACTTTTTTTTTTTTAAACACAAGTTGTGGGAAGCACTTGTTAGCTATAAAAATTTTCAAACGTTTTTAGCTGGGGAAAATGTGAAGCTGGACAACTATGTTATTTACACTGGAGGTGAACTGAAGGCAAAGAAATCAGAATGCAGAAATTTCAATACCGTATGGTTAAAGTTTTAATTGTACAGTTGTCATGTGGATGGAAGAAATAGTCCCATGTCAGTAAAACTCTCTAAAAATACTTGTTTTCTTAAATAGCTATGACTTCTCTCCTTTCTTCCAGTTCTGTTAGAACCCCCTTTCGACAGCAAAATCAGATCGTTTTTGAGTAATAACGATTTCTCTCTTATGGATTTTAAGTCACATCTCCCTCAAATCCTATAGTGGTGTCTTCCCACCCCACCCCACCCGCAGTACCAGGCCTTTTGAATGATCAAATCACAACCACATTTTTTTCTTATATGGATAGATTATATATATATATAAAAAAATGCACATATTATAGTTCAGTTTATTCCTTTTGTTTAATGTGATATGTTTTGTATTGGGTTTATTGTAGGTACAGGTATGCATTGTTATAACAAATTATATAATTCCATTAATGGAAAAAATCAATGGCAATATTAATAAAAGTACAGCCATAGTGTAAACTATCATTGCATTATCAAACACTTTATCCATTATGCTACCCAACTTCTTTCAATCCATAGGAAACTACAGATATTAAATGAGCTACAAGAAACCTCCCTCATTCTCCAGTGACTTAGAAACACACCGAGTTTACAAGGTAAATTTAAATAAATAAATAAATAAAATTGAAGGTCAAGGACAATGTAGATTAACAATATCTCTGCACATGCAAATTACAATTCACTGAGTTTTGCTTCTCTGTAAATTAACCATAAGAATTTTCCTATATTTGTTAAGTACCTCCTATAGAGAAGCTATTAATTTTTTTCTACATTATAGTAGGGACTGAGGTTGTGCAAGAACACAAAGATGAGTTACATACCAGTAAACACAGAACAAGATCATTGACCGTATGAATCCACAAACCTGCAATACAGCAGGAGCTCAGAACCTTCTAGTTAGCAGTATTCATTGACATTAAGTTCTGATTGTTTTCACCTTAGTTGGCATAAGTAGTACATGTCCAAAGCCCACTGAAATCAACGAGAAGCCTTAAGAGCTTCCCACTGACTTCAGATGACTTTGGATTAAGGCTACACATACATGGATTGACAAAAAGTTAATTTAAAAAACAGTGAAAATATATGCTGCCAATGAGGAAAAACAGATCTCATTCTCTAACAGAGAAAATACTGACCTTGAATCCTTCAAATCATTTTGATAATTATATAACACATTCAAGATGAAAAAATTAAAAGACAACAAATGCCAGGAGGGATTTCAAAAGATTATTTATTACATGTGCTCTATTTTATAAACAGAAAAAAAAACCTTGAGTTCCTTAAGAGTTGTGATTTCATACAACAAAAGACACTAAAACCATTTTAATATATCCTGCATATTTTTTCCAGCAATGAAAAATTTGTTTCTTTTAAAGAAAACTGTAGTACGTGCGCTTTTTGAATGCTATTTAATTTTAATGGACACTGACAGACAGTACTGATATTTGCTATTACAAATCCTCTCAAAATATTTTGATTAAAATTTTAAGCCATTAAAATATTGATGCACCTATGAGCGGTGTCTATATTGCACAGCTGTTTGAAATCACTACAAAGCAGGGTGGTCTTATTTTAAATGAGCAAGGGCACAATCCTGTAATCCATATACATTCTCAAAGACCAAAGGAATTCTGCATGCAGAAAAACTGCAGGATGGAGCAAATACTTTCAGGATTTATTTAATCCACCATGCTGTCCATTATATAATTCAGTTTGCAAACAGTTTGTCCTTTTAAAAAAACAACCATCACTTTTTAACTTAAGGGCAATATTTACAAAGACCAAGGGGAAATATACCAGATTTCTAAAGTATTGCTAATAAATATTAACATTTACAATATACTACAAAGATTCAATCACTTGGAATTTTTATAGTGTTAGTGCTATTGAGTAAAACAATATAGGTCACTTAGAAGTAGTAACTAAGTAGATAGGTTGCCTCTCTCCCCCTGCCCCCCATTTTTCTACATAACTCTATATTTGTTACTCAACTGTGAAGAGGTCAGCAACATCTCTGGGACTTTCATTTTTTTTTTTTAATTTAATATCCCGTCTACACCACAATTTTTAAACTATGTCAGAACTCTTAACACCCAAGAGTTTAGCTTCAGGTGTGGTGTGGACTGGGGGCTTTATTTCTGGGGAGCTGTGTTAAGTCAATCCTTCTAAGCACAAATAGAAGGCTACCAAAGAGAAAAGTGTCTCTCTCCAAACCAGGGAGTGAACAAGGTTTGGAATTATTGCATAAAGACATGCAGTAGTTTCTATTTATATACATACACAAATATCCCTGCAGTTCTTAAAATTCACCATGTGGTCATCCAAATATACACACCTTGTATCATTCTGCACCAGATGAGGTGAAGGATCCCAAAAATGTGTAATAAATATCACATATGCAGTTCTAAACCTTTGACTGTGTACTCACGACAGTATTTTTTCAAACATACATATTGTGACAAAGTTCCTCCTCTACCTTGGTGGGTCCTGTGCTTATTGGCGGATTTTGCTCGCCTCAGAGATTCACAGGAGCCCTCAGTTTGGCCACTTTTGTGGCTCAAATCTGCCATTCACTCAGATACTCTTTTTCCCCATGCTGGCCAATGATGAGGTTAAGAACAATCCCCGCAGTTTCTGCTGATCCACCCTGTGGGTCGGGGACCAGCTCAGAGACCTTCACCTCTGGTGGAAGCTCCTGTGTTGGATTAGGAGTTGGGAGGTTTGGGGGAAACCCGGGCCCGCCCTCTACCCCGGGTTCCAGCCCAGGGCCCCATGGACTGCAGCTGTCTAGAGTGCCTCCTGGAACAGCTGCACGACAGCTACAATTCCCTGGGCTACTTCTCCTTGGCCTCCTCCCAACATCTTCTTTGTCCTCACCACAGGATCTTCTTCCTGATGTCTGTTAACGCTTGTACTCCTCAGTCCTCCAGCAACACGTCCTCTCACTCCCAGCTCCTTACGCGCACACCTCACTAACTGGAGTGACAGCCTTTTTAAACCAGGTGTCCTAATTAGCCTTAATTAATTCTAGCAGCTTCCCATTGGCTACAGGTGTCTTAATTAGCCTGTCTGCCTTAATTAGTTCTAGAAAGTTCCTGAGTGTTCTGGAATAGGAAGGAGGGTATAAGAATGAGAAACAGAGGCTGCTAGACCACCTCTCTCTACTCACATCAAGAACATTTGAAATAGAAAGGAAGCATCATTGAACTGGAGGGGGTTCTGGCTGAAGTAATCCAGTCAGACTGCTGTAAGCTTATGCTGAGACTATTTTGCTTTTAAGTATACTTAGCTTGTTAAATTAGGTATTAGTTTGCCTTTTATTCTCTTTGTAACCAATTCTGACTTTTATGCCTCATTACTTGCAATCACTTAAAATCTATCTTTCTGTAGTTAATAAACTTGTTTTATCTAAACCCGTGTGTGTTTGGATTCAGGTGTTTGAGAACCTCCACTTGAGATAACAGGATTTTGCATGCTAATGGCTGAGAGTGAACTGGGCAGGAGTAGTTGTTCTCACAGCAAAGCAGTGTAAAAGGCATTCCAGACTGGGGAATTGAGGGGACACAGCTGTTCAGCAATACACACATGGTTCAAGCTAATTAGTTGTTAAACTGTTTTTTAAACTGGTTTAAAAGCCACTGTCACATAAAAAAATTACTTTAAAGTAACCTCATGGGCGACGCGACTCTAAAGTAACCTCATAGGCTTGGCCCGAGCACGGGAAGCTCCCTAGAAGGGTGGGAGGGCCACCGGTGCCAGGACCATAGCCCTGCCCCCTGCTCCATCCCAAAGCCTGCCCCCCACTCGGTCCCCCGCCCACTGCCTGTGCTTCTCTGCCCCGTTCTCCCAAGGGCTCCCCTTCCTGCGCAGCTCATGCCTCTTGGAGCGAAGAGACACGAGCGGTGGGAACCATGGGGGACGAGGTTAAGAGGCATGAGAGGCCGGGGGCCTCAGGTGAAGAGGCAGCATGGGCAGGACCACAGGGAAAGAGCGAGACATAGGAGCAGGGCCTCAGGGTGAAGTGCGGGCCGGGGCATGGCCCAGGCACCCTTTCAGCAGCGGCGCAGCCTGTTTGAGGAAACTTAAGCCTCCCTTGGACTATTATACCCACCGTCCACGAGTACCTTTCTTACCCAACAGCCTCTTAGATTACTAAAATGGAAACAACGAATTTACTTTTCATTTGTTCATCTCTCATCTTGGACAAGTCACCACTTCTTCTAATCATTTCACTTTCCGGTTCTGATACAATCATACCATGCTGGTTTATAGCAGTTGAAAACAATGCAAGGGTTTTTATTGGTTTAAAAACTGTTTCCACGGATGTTCAAAAGTACAGGGGAACACTTGCAAAAGCGTGGGGAAATTAATAGTTTTTGTTTAGGATTTTTTTTTTTATATAAAGGAGTCATGACTAAATTTTGCATTAAACTTTGTGATCACAGAGCGCTTTGGAGACATCATCACATTTAACCACCACTTTCTAGCAAATGAAATAATGATAATACAATGATCTATAGACAACATTGCTATTCAATTTTAATACCTTCGATAAATAGATTTAGTTTTATGTAGCTGTTACCCTTTCTAAATCAGCTAGATAATCAAACCTGATATCCAGATCCTCTTGAATACATATGATGGTTTTTCCAAATTTAATTCAAATCTTTATTTAAAAGTGCTAATATGCATTAGTTGATAGCACTTAATTGAAATAAGCCCTGCAGTATCAATAGTGCTTAAATATCTAACCAGTAAGTTGGCTACTGCTAAACTTTGTTTTGACTCTGAGACTTTTATAGGATAACACCAGTAGATATTCACAAACAAGAAAATTTCCCCTTCTCTCTAACCCATTCACAAATAACTTAAGACTTACTTAAATTTTGGAAATCGTAGTATCTATACTTATCTTAAAGTATGTTATGAAGACTTGAAATCTGAAACATAAAAGCAATTTTTGTTGATGTCTTGGATAGTACTAATTTTGAACCAGGCACACTGTTCTAAAGAGATGAATTTAGAACTGACACAGGAACCATGCTAATGAAATACCTAAAACGTCTAGGGCCCTCTGAAATCAGTTTTATTATTGTGGATCTTTGGATTTATTTATTTCATTAAAAAAAAAAAAATTCCATCTATGTCTTTAATCAAAATTGTTTGATGGACATTGACAATTAAATAGCCTTTCTATAAATTCATTAAAATGTTCAGAATTGGATTGCAATGGGAAAAAAATGATTTTACCAAAAAATCCTATAATTAAACAAAACATCCTGCAGATACACAGTACATAGTAAAAGTAACACATTTTAAAACACTTCTTAAAGTAGCACTCAGTAATATGACCAAAATTACTTTGCTGAACAATAACACAAGTCACCAGAAGAAAGAGCCTCTTACCGTGTCAATTTACCTGAATTCAGATTTGAATAATTAAAAAAATGCACTCAAAACAATTTATCCTTGCAGCAGTCATTGTTGCCATTTTAAATTAATGTAAGTACTTTAAAGCTTCCTATAGTCTGAAGGAATGCTTCATTTCAAATTTGATTAAATCATTTCAAAATATCAAATCAACTGTTTATTGCTGAGTAGCATTACAAACTGACGCTTAAATATTATTTTTGCCATCTCTGGCAGACATCTGCATTGTGGTACAATATGGCTAGCCTTTTAGTATTTTTGTCAGAAAGTGATTCCCCTCTTGGCTGTAAATAGATTTTTATATTTCCCTAAAGCTTCTCTCTGTCTTTACAGAGCTTACAGGGAAGATGTAAGGTAGGGCAACCTCTGCTACTTTAGGCACAGTCATAATCTTCCAATAAGTGCTAAGATCCAGTGGACTTAAGATAGGGTCATTCTGAGTACTGTGCAGAAACAACAACTATTGTTCATGCACTTCTGGTTAAGGGAGGTGAGAGGTGGTAGCTCGCTATACTGATCAATGTTTTGTTGCATGGCTGGAGTCTGCAACTCCCAACATGAAACTGACACAGCAAGGAACTGAATTCCCAGAAGTTGCCCTTAAATCCCAGATGCTGGCTCTTCTCCCCTAACTCTTGCACTCCCTTGTGTCCCTAGCCCCCTGCACCTCCTCCCCATTAAATCCCTTGCCCCCCATGCCCTCCTCCTCACTGCTCTTACCTCCAGCAGCTGCACATAGCTCAGCCATGCAGCCCACCCTGCCCACCTGCTTCTGTGATCCTAGATTCTGTGTTATTGTTTTAATTCTGCGATTCCATCAGTGTTCTCGTTATCACAGATACCATAGGCCCTAAAACCCCAAGAACACAAAATAAAACATGGAAATTGGTATGGAAGAGGCACAAGGACCTCTTTTGTTTGTTGTACTGTAAGAATAATTTCAAATCACTGTACCAATGGTACTTGATTCCTATATGCTTTGAATGCACAGAAGTCAAGTCTATGAAGGAATATAAGACCATTATTGAAAACTCTGTAGTCTTAAAGATTTAATTCATGTCTAGGTCAGGGGTTCTCAGCCTTTTCCTTTCTGAGGCTCCCTGCAACGTGCTATAAAAACTCCATGACCCACCTGTTCCACAACTGTTTTTCTGCATATAAAAGCCAGAGCTGGCGTTAGAAGGTAGCAAGCATGGCAACTGCCCAGGCCCGAAGCCACAGAGGGCCCCGTATAGTAAATTGCTCAGGCCTTCAGCTTTCTGCCTTGGGCCCCAGCGTGTCTAATGCCTGCCCTGCTTGGCAGACTCCCTGAAACCTGCTTGAAGACCCCTGATTGAGAACCACTGATCAAGGTCACCCATCCAGTCATTCACCTTTGTGGGTTCCTTACTCACAGCCAAACTGTATCCATAACCAAATACAGATTTCTCTTAGGGCCTCTGGTCATGCAGCTAGTCCCTCTACTGAATAAACTCCAATATGACCAGCACAAAGAACTAATCCTGAACCCCTTGGCTGCAGCCAGAGATTCAATAGCACTCTAGCTGGGAAAAGTGTTGCTGCTGAAGGACTTTTTCTACTACAGCACTGTCAGGGGGCAACGACTCACCGCTGCAGTGCCTCCTGCTGGTTGTCCAGGGAATTAGCTCTTTTCAGCCAGGAGTGCCCTCTGCCAGTCGGTGTCTCGCCTGCTGCTGGACCTGTGCCCCTCCCGGACCCCGGTGCCCTTTTAGATTAGGGTTCTGCCCCCTGGCTACTGTCAATCATCATCTAGCCCCTGCTCCCGGGGCAGACTGTAGTCTGTACCACTCATCATCGGCAAGGGGGGTTGGACCAGCTGCCTCTGTCTAGGTCTGGGCTGCTCCTCTGCAGCCTTAGTACCCTTTCGTGGGCCTTCACCTCGGCCTGCAGCGTGGGACTCTGCTAGGCTGGAGCTCCCCAGCTCCCTCTGCCCTTCCCCGGCACTGCTCTGCCCTAGGTACCCTCCTCAGCTTCCTAGGCAGCCAGCCTCCTCTCTCCATGTAGCTAGAGAGTCTGTCTGTCTCAGCTCCTGGCTAACAGCCCTCTTATAGGGCCAGCTGTGGCCTAATTGGGGTATGGCCCCACCTGTGGCTACTTCCCCCAACCAGCCTAACTTTCCTCCAGCTATAGCCCTCTCTTAGGGCTGTTTTAAGCCCTTCAAGGCACAGCATGGTAACCACCCCACCACAGGCACCTTTAGAATTTTCAGATAACTCTCAGCTATCTTATCTCTACTTTTTTGTTTACTACTTTTTGTAGTTTTAGCTTGCAAATTTCATTAAGAGAGGGGAAAGAGAAAACTCCAATCTTATGACTTTCCTATAAACCTTCCTGCGCTTCTGCCCCACTCCATCATCACAAGATCTCTGCTCTTTTAAAATGCAACTACACTTAAAAATATTATCTTTTTATCTAAATGTTAAAACTTACCTTACAGGTGTCTAAATGCCCCAACAACTGTGTGGGTGAAACCAGACAACCACTAGGTTCTCAAATGAATTCACACACAAAAATGATAAAAAAAACAAACACCCAATCACCTGTGCCTGAACACTTTTCACAAAGTGATCACATTATATCTGACGTATCACTCCTCATCCTCCTCAAAGGAAACCTGAACAACATTTTCAAGAGATGAGCTTGGAAGCTTAAATTCACAACTCTGGTAGACACTAAAATTCCTGGCCTGAACAGACACTGGATTTATGGTTCATGACAATCATCTGCAATCCACTAACTCCCTCTTTTTGACTTATGACTGCAGAGGTGTTAAACAGACCACTCTACCTTGAATGGTCCCTTAGATTAGAATATGTGCTAACTACTTACACTAAACAATCTGTTCCACCTTGCATTTAGCTGTGATGCTACGAGTACCTGTCTCTGACCTGAAGAAAAACTCGAAAGCTCGTCTCACCCCAACAGAAGTTTTGTCCAATAAAAGATATTACCTCACCCACCTTGTCTCTCCTCCTGTCCACCCCCCACCTCCACCCCCCTCCCACTCAATAAATTAAAACTGGCAAACATTGCTAAGTCTCCGAAAATACAAGAATATTTACAAGTGATAAATTAAGAGTTAAAGGTAACCTGATATTAAATAAGTACAATTTCAGAGAGCTCACCATACAAGTAATATGCCTGTGAACTTTCTTTTGCATTGATTACTGCACAAAATAAAGTAATAAAGGTAAATAAGACAGGGAGATGTTCTGAAGGTTGCTCACCATTAACCCTGCTTTGGGTTTAATTTGCCTAGTTTTAGAAAAACTGGAGTATAATTCATGATGAACTCTAGGTCCGCAACATATGGGTCAGATACATGTGAAAAACTGAGTCGGGTGCAGACTTCAACTTGGGACTTCAATATAGAAAATTGGCATTTGACAGGATTACTGAGGTGCTCCAATTTATTTTTAAGACATGTTTATGAATGCCATTCTCAGACTTATTAGCAAAGTACTGGAAAAGTACTTGAAAATTTTCATTCAGGTACATGGTATCTTCTCTACTTTCTTTTCAATCTCTGAATCTTGAAAGAAAGCCTCACAAGATTAGAATGTTGAGAGGATATGATAGGAAACCCTGATAACTTGGTTTCTTAGGACAGCTGCCACGTCGTAGGAGTGTCTTTGCTTTTACGTAAATAGCATATATTTTGGGGTAAAGCTTGGTTTTTTACAATATGAGGAAAATTTATAAATTTTTTTTGGTGATAAAGTACTTCATATGCAGCACTCAAGAATGCACATAGTACTCCTGGAAGACCTAATTCAGACAGAAATATATTGATTTTCCATGACACAGAAGTCTGCCCAAGGACATGGAAGCCCTGACATATCCAGTTCCACAGTGCTGTGAGGAGGGGAAAAGATTTTACTGGCCCATTTCCACAATTTGTACAAAAAAAATTCTTTATCCTTTAACTGTCAGAAGATTTCCTAGTCAAACTATTACAAAATCAATTTGGCTATGGGCAGGTTCCTAGCATTCCAAGGGTTACACAGAATAGCCTACACTAGGAATCCAACTTTGTGGACTGCTTATTTGTTTATTCCTTTGCTAAACTTGACAACTAAGCAAAGGGTACCCTACTCTAAGGGGGGAAAAATATTCTTTATAAAAGGAAATTATATAATCGACTTCTCCAAAGCAGGGAATGATGAAAAATAAATACCCACTGTGGTAACTAGAGGGGCAATTCTCTAGGAAGAGGCGGCAGTATTTTGTTATGATGCAAACTGTATGAGAGAGAGTTAAAACTCTTAGTAGCAACAGTATTTACTGCCTCCTTCTGAACATATGACTTTACACTGATATTTCCTTATTCTCTATAGCCCCCACTCCTCTTAACAGCCCCCAGATCACTTTCCTGTTTGGTTCTGATCTCCTGCATCCAACACAGAAGTTGTCTGCAAGTTTTATCATAGTTATATTTATGAAGTAACACACCATAATAACAGGTCAGAGTCGCAGCCATGTTAGTCTGTATTCGCGACAAGGAGTACTTGTGGCACATTAGAGACTAACAAATTTATTTGAGCATAAGTTTTTGTGAGCTACAGCTCACTTCTTCGGATCTAAGGTGCCACAAGTACTCCTTTCTTTTTACCGTAATAATAAGCGGCCGCTGTGCAGGGAGATGCTTTACAAAAAGAAGTTTTGTAGGTTTAAGAATAACCCTCAACTACAAAGAAGCATCTGCCTGAAGACGGAATGGTGTTTCTGTATTGTGACAGAAGCAGCACCACAGAAATCCTGCCACCATCGCTATAGCCTATTCCAAAATTCTATAGGTTACTCCATCCCTATTGAAATGTCTGGGCCCTTCTTTCCAATACACATTGATTAGAAAAGGCTGTACATGAGAGAGAGGCAACCAAATCCTTTTGGAGGAAGGGAGGCAGGCTGCTCTCTTTAAGAGCATTCATGGTGTTGCTCCCCAAGTGACTAAGGGCTTGTCTACATTACCCGCAGGAGCAGGATCGACAGGCAGCGATCAATCCAGCAGGGGTCGATTTATCGTGTCTACTCTAGATACAATAAATCAACCAGCGAGCGCTGTCCTGTTGACTCTGGTATCCACTGGAGCGAGAGGCGGAGGCGGAGTTGACGGGGGAGCATCAGCTATCGACTCACCGCAGCGAAGACACCGCAGTGAGATCTAAGTACGTTGACTTCAGCAACGTTATTCGCGTAGCTGAAGTTGCGTAACTTAGATCAATTCCCCCCTCCCACACCCTTCCCCACGTGTGGGCCAGGCCTAAGAGAAGGGACAAAGCTGAAGAGACTATATGCCCAGACAGTTTTATTGGAGACTAACTTTATCCTTCCAGCTAGCAAACTGCTGAAATTTAAGAATCTGTAAGTGATCAAAATTTAAAAAGGAAAACACCACAAAAAATTGTTTTGTTCACTTATTTGCAATAGTACAATATGAGTCATTTATGTCCATAATTCAAAAAGTACTAGAAAAATGTAAAAATAAGTAAGTCTTAGTAAAATGAAACCTCACTGCAGTCCTTGGCAATTCAATCTTTTTTCAGAAGTGAGGATAGAAGAATACTTATTGTGCGGTTTAGTAAGATTTAACTGTATAATTTCTGGTTCTGTTAATTGCTCTGTAATCTGCTTTTCTATATCCCTGTCTCTAGTGTCTCTCAGGCGTGGTCTACACATACCAGTATAACTATTACAGTTAGGGGTGTGATCTTTTACCAGAACAGCTACAGCAGTACAGCCCCTACTGCAGACACAGTTATACCCATTCCCATGAGGAAATAATTTATAACAAATAATTTATAATGCTATAAGTATAATCATACTGGTATAGCTGTGTCCAACTTAGAGGAGATGTACCCCTTAACCAACGATTAGCATTCATGTTGCATTCCCCGTCAATACCCAGCCCAAACTGGGAAAGCTAATGATCCAACCAGCAGACCAAATTCGGTGATGAATCCTGGTCACTTGCCACATATGTTAAAATGACGACTGATATACTGAAAATCGTATAACTTTTGTTTACACCGGGCCTCAGTATCTGAAGTCACTAAATGAACGGTGCTCCCATTTTCACCATTCTTTATTGGTTAAACTACTTTGGAATGCTGCCCTTGAAATCAGAAAGCCCCAAAATCTGCATGTCTCTTCTCAATATTACACTCTGCAAGAGGACCTCATTAAGCAAGAGAAGAAAGCCACATTTTTGCACAATAGTCTCGTCAAAATGATCCAAAACCTTATATTTTTATCCTCAAAATACCAGTTCAACTGAGTAACTTAACAGCATTTTTAAAAAAATTCTATGTAAATACACACTTTCACTGCCTTCTTGGAATTCATCACAAACACAAAATGTTCAGCAACATAAAAAGTACAGAGAAATTTCACAAGACAGAGAATTTGGGAGGGGGGGTGGTGGAGGAGAGGGCAAGTATGGTGAGATTTTTTAAAATTCATTACTGAAAAGAGTTACCAAGGAACTGGACACACTAGTTTTAAGGATATTTAATTTTACAGATTTTTCATTTTTTGTCCAAAAAGGTAGTATCAAAATTTTGATCAACATTTTATATTAAAGTCTGATTTCAGTATATAACCGGCCAATCTACCACCTCACAACTCTTCAATATTCAGAAAAACCCTTACAAAAACAGAGAATCACAGATTCAATTAAAAAAACCTACTGAACTAAAAAACCACCCTTATGCAAAATATCACCGTGCTGTTTTTGCTCTCTCTGAAGGGTTTGGTATATTTGGTCTTATTTAAATGAACGTAATGCTCATGAAATGTGGTACACTGACAACACTGGACACAGGTACAATAGAAGTATAAAATTCCCCAACACTGCTCCACTAATGTGTTTTCATAGCGAACGTGGTTTTTTCTTTTGTTTTTTTTAAAGTCACCATGTCCATTGAGTCCTTGGCCCCCTCTGCTGGGCCAGTCAAATGTGCCAAACTCAGATGTGGTTACTTATCTATTAGCAACAGGACAGACTACCAAATCATATGAAACAGGTCTCAAAATCATTTCACAGGAGTGATGTGACAAACATCTTCGGTTACTACCAATCAAAGCTGAATTCAAATCAATTACTTATCAATAGTAATCATTTGTATAGCACCTGAAACGTACACTTGCATTTTACTGAAATAAAAGGCTAGTCTCTACCCAAATTTCATTCTTCCCTCATTCCAATTTTTGGTCTAAATTAATTATTCTAATTCTTTACTAACTTTCACATCTTCTGGTGATCTGAAGTGGTCTCAGAAATATTTCCCCCAATTTACCTACTTCGATAAATAAACTGAATTCTCAGCAATGACCAAGTCAAAATTTTATTTTTCAAAATAGGAATTTTCCTAGGGATTTCTTAAGAAGTTCTGATTTTCCCCAATGACTTGGCTAAGGAACAAATACTGGAATTTGTAGAAAGATGGGAAGGTTGAAATTATGAAATCTATTAATTCTTACTGAGGAAAAGAAAATTGAAATGAAACTTGAGAACTCTCTCATTTCTCAAAAGCATTAAATTCATTATTTTAAAATGGATATTCTATACAGTTGTACAAGAGTCATTACTGATCTGCTTGTGATGTGTAATTCTTGTTGTGACAGATCCCCTAACATGGAAATAAGTTTCAGGAATTTGGGTATTTTAAAATCTCCCCAAATGCCTTATGAAGACATCAACTTTTCATTAAAATCAAAAGAAAGAAAAATCAACCAAAATACGTTTTTAGTTAAACATACAAAAATAGTTTCTTACTCTCTTAATTGTAAGAGTCTATGGAAATTTCTATGGAAGGTCTGTTGAAACTTTGTTGCACAGTTATGCTGAAGTTCCTTCTAACTAAAATAAGTTAGCACAATCATCTGAATTGGCTGTCTACAGACTGGACAGGGTTTATTCCGCTTTTTCAGTTTCCTTGCACAAGTAAAACATGACATAAGATGTCCTGTCTTGCCATGAACTATACAGCCATTTTTAGGTCTGCTCTGACATATGACACAGGGCTCTATGCTAGAAAGGGGTAGACTGCATTCCATACTTTCCTCTTTGTCTTCTGACTCTTTTTTCTCAGGTTCTTTGCAATCCTCTTGGCTGCTACAAAACATATTGCTAGATGTAGATGGCTGAGAGTATTCCTCACTTTCCTGGGATTCAGAAGTTTGTGCTGTTGTATCCTCACTTTCTTCAACACTTAGTTCTTTATCTTCATTCATTTTCACTTTCTTACAGTCGGGAACATCAAAACCCTCTTCACGTTCTAGCTGTGTGGAACTTTCCAATTTTCGCTTTTCAGATTTGTCGTCATTCTTTTCATCAGGAAGCCAGTCCTCACGAAGAGCCCAGCATCTGGGGCAATGCCGCGGAAGGGGAGGGTTCATTTCATTGCATTTAGTGCACTTCCAATAATCCTTTAGTGAATTAAAAGTTAAACAGTTAAGCTATTTGGCATTCCTACTATTATAGAAAAAAAACTAAAGGAGATTATAGTTTCTTTATGTTACTGCTAAAGTATTTACTCAATATTTGTAAACAAAATTGGTCAATCATCACATTTTAAGGCAGAAAGAGCTTTAGGAAGAGGAAAGTTAAGATCAATTACACCACAATTTCTCGATCTTGTAATGATAGCACATATGATTTTTTTTCCCCTCCTTGCAATTAAAAATTTGGGTGTAAAACTCTCTCAAAACTGAACAAGTAAACAACTATGCCAAGGAAAATATGTTACACAGGCAGTGTACCAAAACTGTATACAGTTAGTACTATCATTAGAGCTAGACTCAAATCTATTCCATGATTTGTTTTAGCAACTGATCTTCTACCTCTCTAATGTAAGTTTGCACATTACACAGACTATCTGCATATATATTTCCAGAAAAATAAAACTATGTTAAAGTGATATTATGGTTGCAACTACTTATCAGTAATTTAGGAAAAAACACATTACAGGGATGCTGTAATTATCCTAAAACCAAGCATTATAAACCCAGGATATTCTGAGTTAAGGTTAAACATAAAAGAAATCCAAACATGTTAAGGTATAGAAATGCACCTTTAGGGCACTCAAATACCTTTAGGTCTGCCTTGTAATAACACCATATACTAAACTCATTTACAGAACAAGATTCCACTTTATGTTGTACGTAGCAGTACATTATACTGGAACCTCTCTTACGCTGCCTTCATGATCCCAGAACATTATGGTTCTTTAAATAAAAGTCTCTAGCCGTTAGGTTACTGAGCCTTGAAAATTTGAACAGAGTGTAACTGATGCAATGTCGTCTGTCTCCATTTGCAGAACCTGAAACAATTCCAAGGGGTATGTGACCTGATTCATTTATCTTAGAGGGTGCTAACTATCACCCAATAATAATACTTCAAACATCAACACTTAACTCATTATTCAAAGCATATACAAAAGGAGAAGGAAAATCATACTGTGAAGATCTGTAATGTACTGTGAGTGACAGCTTATTCTGGTACCACCAGTCAGTGGCCTTGGGACAAGTATCCCATTGTTTTCTGTCTCCAGTCAAGGAAAAACCTAGCAGACCGCAGAGGAGCATCTGGGTTCCTCCAAAAAGCCAGTGGAGCACATGAGCCTCACTGAATGGAGCCTGAGATCCAGGAGGATGTGTGAACCTATTTTGAGTATCTGCACAATCTACTGAGAGCGCCATATCATGTGACAGAATTTATTCTGTGTACAGAACTTGAGAAGTATCACTGCTGTTCCCCCCTCCCCCAATCTAACCTGTTTGTGATTAAGCCATTTTTGTGTTTGTTGTCCCAGGTCAGATTAACCTGATTTTCCTACCCACTCCCAATAGTATTAGGAAACATTTAGGATTAATGATAATTTTCTGCCATTATTTTTCTTAACTGAAAGTTTACACCTGTAAGTAAGAGAGTCTGGTGCATACAATCTTCTTTGGAGAAACTCAAAGAATTGCCCTGTTTCAAAATGGCTGCCATTACCCATTGTTCTTAATGTAAATGAGATCACAGGTCAATATCATCGTTACAAATGGCTATAGCCTCCCATTGTTCCCAAGGAGATGACAACCTGCCTTTAGCAGGTAGACCCTATGAGATCACAAGGCGGAGAGTAATATTTGGTTGTACTGAGAACAATTAGCTCTTCTCAAAAATTACCAACTGGGGGAAACCTGTGGCTTCAGTACAACTGAAAACAACTGAAGGTGGCAGCTATTTTGAAAGAGCACTTTTTTCTGAAATTCTCTGAAGAACACTATTCTCCAGTCTCTGCTGAAGGAAAAACTTCCAATTATGAATACTGTGAAAAAACGATCAGTAATCCTAAAATTTTTTTTCAAGTGTAGTCTACTCAAGATTTCAGTGAGTTTAAACTATATGAAATGTTTGAAATGTGTGCATTATTCAAGAGCCTTCCCCAAAAAACCTCAATTTGACTAACACTGGATGCTCAACTCCTTAAAAGACATTTTAAAATTCATTTTCACTCCTAAAGGTATTTAACAAATTTATATAAATTCCATTCTCAGAGTGTTGTAATTTTGGGGAGTGGCAAACTTAACCTTAACTATGGAGCTGCAACTGGGAATACCATAATTAAATGCTTGTTTTAGATGCCTTTTTCTACTCAGACATGAACTGTGAATGAAGAGCAATAAGAAATAAAGGTATATCACCTATTTAAATCTAGACAAAGTAACTTTAAAAATATTCTGTTTGACATTTAAAAACAAAAAACAAAAAAAAAAACCTCCTTATATTCCCAGAGGTATCATTACAGCTGGCTCCACAGTACGAGCATGATTAAGGCAGCTCAGCCAATGACATGATCTGGATCACTAATTCTCCTATGCAACTCTGAGTTCATAATGGCAATTTAAAGAAATGTTCCACGCTTTAGTATTTAGCTTTAAAGACATGTCAAATTCTGAATTCAGATATTCTGACAAGCCAATGTGCTGAAATTTAAAAAACTTTACTATACACAAAAAAAAAATACAGAAACTGATCTTTTCAATCTTCTAGACAATTTTAAAACAGTTCCTTTATCCTTAGTGAATTTTCAATATACAATTTTTTGCTATTTTCTTTATTTCACTCAGATTGGACACTGAAATTAAAAGTGGCCAGTTTTATTTTGTTTTCTTGTAGACAAAAACAATGCTAGCTTTTGGTTTCCAAAAAAATTAAAAAGCTTTTTTTTAAAAAAAATCCTTCCTTTGTGTTTTAAACAAAAAGTTAGATCTAGGCTCTAAATTGTGTGCCCCTTACTCTGAGTGAGCCAGTAAAATTTGAAATTCCTGTATCCACAACTTTAAAATGGCAGAGAGAAAGACTGATTTATAGGTCGGTAACTGAAAGACCTCAAACTATCATTTTCCTTTTAATGCAAGAAAAAGCCAGGTTTTATTTTTAAAATCACTGCAATATCCACAGAATTCATATATGTTCCCAGTCCTGGTCTTTCATTTCACAAGACTTGTGATTTTGCATGAACTAAGGATTTACTCACAGCGAGTGAAATTTCAGGATCTTCATCGAATGAATCAGCATCACTCTCTTCAGTCTGATATATCGTCACCTGATATACCTGATGGAAGAAAATATATTTTAACTTCCTTTTACTTGGTTTTCAATTTTAAATGTTTTATTAAAAAACAACCCTGAACAAGTAGTAAAGCACACTTGACAGAATATTTTTGTTTAAACTTTTTATCAGATAGAAAATAGTACTTGCTCAAGTTCTAGATGATGTGGCTACATACTACATGCATTTTCTTGGTGTACCGAATTAAGAGAGGAGCACTACTACTTACGGGTACAGACACTGTAATCAATTACCAGCTCTAAAAACTTTTGTTCTCATTTGGGAACAACCTCTTGGAAGATTTACAATATAGACAGACAACAGTGGGCCTCCCTCAAATGGATAATGTCAATTGTGAACAAAAGCTTTAGCAACACAAGTATTTCACTAGTCAACACAATAAATGCAAGACACTAATTCTAATACACTGCACCATAGAGCTCACTGTTTGTAATTTTTAAGGCTACCTATGTGGCCTCTTAATAATATAAGATAGGAGTGGCCAAACTGTGGCTCATGAGCCGCATGTGGCTCTTTTAATGTTGAAGTGTGGCTCATGGAGCCCCCCACACTCCCACCATTCTCCACCTATCACACTTGGGGAGGGGAGCCTGGGACCTCTGACTTGTAGCAGGGTGGTGGGGTAGGGGCTTCTGCCTAGCAGTGGGGTGTGGGGGCTCTGAGTTTCAGTCCCACAGGGCATGCTTGCCAGGGCTCGGGGCTTCAGCGGGAGCGGGGTTGAAACCCCAAGCCCCGGCAGGCACCTCCCGCAGGACTGAAGCTCCAAGCCCCAGCAGGTGTGTCTTGGTTCTGAAGATTGTCGTATGCAGCTCTGAGGGTCAGTAAGTTTGGCAACCCCTGATATAAGATCTTAAATAGTTTCTAAAAATGTATTCTAAAAATACTTCTATTCACTTTTAACTTTATGCAGATAAATATCCTATTTAATATGTTTTGCCTTTCAAAAATTATGAGGTTTTCTTCCAATAAAGTTCTATATACATATTCCAAGCTAAGACCTTTATCCTGCAAGAAACCATGCATAAGTGGACTCCTGACCCTGCACTGAACCTCAGTGACTTCAACAGCCAGCCAGTGAATTTTACTGGATTAAATTCTATGGCCTATGTTATGGAGGAAGTCAGATTAAATCATTGTAATGGTCCCTTCAGGCCCTATAAATGACCCCAATGGAGCTCTGCCTACATGGAGCTTCTTGCAGAATCATGATTAAATTTGTACAAAGAAAACTCAGTATAAAGAATGGCAGTACATATTTGCCATACAGCACATACAGTCATGAAAGAAGACTATGGAAATGTTTCATATTGGATTCCAACAAAATGCTTCTGCTATAACATTTCAGATTTAGCTGGGGGGGGGAGGGGTGGAGGAGGTGGGGGGATGAGGAATATACATGCCTCATCATCTTCATCTGTGAGCTCTTGTCCTTCTTCATTATGGCTATAATCTTCTGAATAAATGGACTCAACTTCAAACTCAACACTGAACTGGTCTGAAACAGAACTCTGGTCAAACCAATCAGAGTTTTCGCTTAATGAACTGGCATGAAGATCCTGAATAAAAAGGGGAGGGGTGAATATATTTAACTTCATTATTCCATTCTTATGACTCATACTGCTACATGTGTATTTAAACATAACAGTAAAGAGAAACACTGTTTAAATGGCTGTGGGCCAGAGATAAAATAGTCATGTTTTAGCCAAATACCTCATACCACTCAAAATGTTGGGATTTATCCTGCAGTTGCACCACTTAGAAATATATTATTGGACTAATAAAATCTTTAAGAATTATTTTTAAATGAATGAAAAGAATATTGGAACTGGCTCCAAAACTAGTATGTTGAAATATAACACAAGCGAAGTTTGAACTTACATTTGCTAACATTTAAGATATACAGAAAAGCAGGTGATAGCGTGTGTGAATTTAACAAATATTTCACTTCTGTGTACTGAAATTTTATAATACTTACAGCATCTTTTATCAAATCTCAAAATGCTTTAACAAAGGTGTGTAAATATTAACCCACATTTTACAGATAGGAAACTGAGAAGTGTAAATAACTTACTCTAATCACGAAACACACTCTCACTGGGAATACAGATATTCATACACAATTCAGAGGCACCACTTTTCATAATGAAGATTTAAGAAAATTCTATTCTTAAGTTTTGTGATCCAAGCCACATAAAATACAACACTCAGATTCTCTGACATAACTAGAAGCATTATTTGTTTCAAATATTAAGGTGATAATCAAGATGTATGTCTGGGAAATTTGAGAACTCAACATAAATAAAAATACATCTTGCTTACAGGACTTGCAGAGTCTATTGAGTCGCTGCTGTTGCTTCCTTCGCAGCACAGCCCACTTACAACACACCAAGAAAGGCTTTCATCAAATGTGAGCGAAATGCTGTCTGACTTATGCCGTTTTCTTCTTTCACTAGGTTGTTCATCTGAAGAATTTTCTTCTGTGTCAGAGAGAAAAAGCTTATTAATCCAAAAGCATCTACGAAGTCCACGTTACATGCATTTTAGTAGATGTTTAAACTGGATTTTACTTATTCAGAACTTTAATATTAAAATTATTCAGTGTTTTTCAATGGAAAATTAAATAAAGGCACCTGACCTATTTTAAAAAGACAATGAAACACATTCTTGCCATATTCCTAAAAGAAAATGGTGTAAAATGGGCAAAAAGATTGACATTTCAGAGGCTGTTTTTCGCTGACTGCCCCTATAAATGGTCATTTCTCCAGGCAGTAGATACTATGATTAAGGAATCATAAGAACGAACTCCCGGCCACCTCCGGAAATCGGGGATTTTATTTTAGCATAGCATGCAATAATATATTTATTAGTATCAGAATTTCTATTATAAACCCAATTTGCAGGGGGTATAAAAGTCCACACTAAAAATTCCTTCAAGGCTAAAACATGATGTTCAAGGTATCAACTGTGGAAACATTGTTTTAAGCCGAAGAACTAAAAAACACTTGACGTTTTGGACTCTGGTAGCATGAGGGAGGGAGGGAGTAGGGAGACAGCATTTTGGGGATGAATGTATCAAAATTCAACTCCACTGATATTAAGAAAAGGCATTATAAACGAACTTGACGAAGACTTAATAAGCAGCTGCCAAGTCAGTATGTAATAAATGCAGTGGAGTGAAATTCCCTACCAGAATTGGCAAATCGGTTCAATGACCATTCAACAGAGCCTGCTGCCACCCACAGGTGCCTTTCACTCTACTGCCCAATACTTTCTTTGCACTGTAAAAAAAGTTTGAAAAATCCACCCCAGGGCCTCTAAGCCTGGCATCTTTAGTTTTAAAAAAACAACAAGAACAAAACACTTGTACATACTTTGTGACTCCTCTTACTTTCCCTTGATGCTTCTTGGCTCAGTCCCTCTCTTTTCTTTTTTCGCCCTGAGAGCCCCAACCTTCAAACTTAGATGCCCCCAGGCCCAACCGTTGCTCCTGTCCATCGTTGTCCTCATTAAGTTGTCATCTCTCCATGAGGCACTGATAACATGCCAACACACGGTTTCTAAACATTTACAGTGAAATAGTAGCGGCTCCAAAGGAGCCGCTATCATCCCAATGTACGAGCATAGTGGTTTAAGGGGAAGATTTCCTACAAATTAAAAAAACAGTGTACATAAAAACACTATATTAAAAGAATTTTAAGGCTGTAATAAACTGACAAATGGATGCAAAAACAGAGTTAATGATTAAGCTTGCAATAAGCAGGCACGACAGAACACCCGATTACTCTGGGTTGTGTGTAAGTATTACAAGTTATAATCCTTAACTGTGAATTTTCATCCTTTCACCAGTTTGAGTTACAACATTAAAGAGTTCTTTTAATGTAGCGTGAATGGCTTATAAATGCAGTACAGTTTTATGATAGGCTAGGATGACTGCTGCCTAAATACTAGAAAGTCAAGCATATCAGAAATACTTTACATAGATCAAACAACTGAACAAAATATTACTGAACATAGGAAAACAAAATAAATATTGCATGCTATGATTTTATGTGAAAGGTTATTGTTACTCAATTTATCACAACTATGAAGAATCACCAGATAAGTGATAAAATGCAGGTTGGTGTGGAAATTACCAGTGTGTATTACATATAATTGAAAGTTATGAAGTGTCACTACCAAGAGGTTGAAAGTTTAAACATAACTCAAAAAACCCACCCACTCAAAAACACCCACTAATTACAGCTACTAAATATCAGAATCAATACCTCAGATGTTAAAGAATGCATTAACCAATAAATATTAAGTTGCCATGTAGAGGGGAGAGGTAGAGAAGAGAATCAGAGGGCCAATCAGAGGTATTTAGGTGACTAAATACTTTTGAAAATCTGGACCAAGATAACTGGATAAAATAGAGCCTTTCACCCCATGTCACTGGCTTAAATCCAATACAAGTAGGTTACAAACAGCAACCAAAAGTTACAATCTGGTGGCTGTCTGAAGAGTTACCTGACATCAGTTTGATAGTCTCAGTGCAGTGTGTGAAAAGATGTCCACATCACAAAGAAAACACCACTGATACCTTGTTGGTGACATCAGTATAAAGGCAGAGGACTGAAAAGTCATGGAGACTGAGTTACCCTATCACCCTACCGGTAGTCCTTGCAGATCAGGACTGCACCATGCTGGTGAGGTTATTGTATGTATTATCATAGCACCTAGTCATGGACCAGAGCCCCATTGTGCTAGGACAGTGGTTTTCACTATGTCAAAGATTCCCAAAGGGGTCCGTAACTGCAGTTGAAATTTTTTAGGGGTCCATAAATGAAAAAAAAAAAAAAGATTGAAACCACTGTGCCAGGAGACGTACAAACATGTGGGGAAGCCTATATTGCCATTACCCACATTGTATCTATTCTATGGATAAGCAGAGAAGCTCATTCTCCAGGGCTGTCAATCTGGTACCTTTCACAATGGCTAAAAACATGAAAATGTGGACTCCCCCACAAAAGATGACATGAGCCAGTGACATACAAGTTTGCTCTAGGTGTACATACTCTTGAAAGGTATAAAATATTGAAAATCCTGCATTATAAATGTGCACATACCAGATTCACTAAGCATCCTCCTAGAAGAGGTAGTTGGTCTAGCAGTCAAATTTGGGGACGTCTGTTTTTCGTCAACTAACTCTTGCATGGATTCCTGTTTAACAAAAATACCAAGTAAGCATAGTAGTAATGTGGATAGGATGAAATTAATTTTAATCTTTCAACTGCATCCAAATCTCAGTGGTAAAGCAACTGAAGTTGTGAAACTTGAAAGAGTGTATATGTTAGAATGTATCAAGTAGTTAGATCACCTTTAGAACATTGCCTTTTTCAAGTTGGCACCTGGTCTCATTCTCAGATACGTCTGCTTCCATAGACTCTGAAAAAGAAAAAAACATAATGCAATGCATCAGAAAGGAAATATCTGCAGGCTCAAGGAACTACTGTGAAAGTTGTAAAAATATACTGCAAATACTTTGTACATGTTTTAAATCTTAATTCAGAGTATACTTACAAGTATGAAGTGATTCTGTAAATGTTAAGAAAGGTTCAAGGTTTTCTTTGTAACATTACATACACAATTATAAGAAAAAAGAAATGTAACTGTGTTTTGGGATTTCTCACAGAAGAAAAAAATACACTTTTTAGCTAGATATCAACAGAATGATTCTACACTATTTACAAGGGGACACATACAAGATCCACTGGTTTACAAAAGAAGATATCAAGCTCTGCAAGAGATGTTTACAGTCACTAATATACTACTAAGACATAGAAATAATTGTTCTAACTACATTGTCAGAATGGACCCTGAACTACACAATGCAACTAGTTATTTTCACGACAAAAGGTATCCATTTAGAACAAAGTTAAGTATAGTAAGCACGTACCCTCTTTATTTGACCAGATTTTATCTTTGAGATCTTCTCTACTTCTATCCTTCCACTCTGCTGTTCTGGCCAAGATTTTCAAAAATAGGAGCCTAACGTTAAGCCCCAAAGTCCAGATTTAGGCAGGTGCCTGATTTTCAAGTGTTGAGTACCCAACTGTACCCACTGAAGCCAATGGGAGATGTCAGGTGCTCCATACTTTGGAAAATCAAGCAGATTACACATGTATAAATGTAGATTTAAGAGCCTTTAAAAAAAATCACCCCATATTTAACTTTCATTTCACTCATTTCTTAAATTTAAGTTACATCACAGATGCATTATCCTTCCTTCTCTTGCAGATGTGAATAAATTTAATTAGACCATAGTCTATTTTATGAAATTATATATGGATTTATTAAACTCATAAGAACAAAGTATATAGATTTTTTTCCTGCTACTTTTATTGTTTATCATGTAAACTATTACAAGAGAAATGTTAACTCAAATTAGACAGGGTAGTTAAGGATGAACCAATATTCAAATATTTTGTTTTAAAAATACATTTCTTAGTGTGAGTTGAGTATGTAAAGAAAGCAGAATCAAAGTCTGCACATAATGCCTTATCCCGTTTCCATTGAAGCCAATGAAAGTTTTGCCACTGACTTCACTATGAGCAAGTTCAAGCCCATTTTCTGTGCTAGACCCATAACCTTAAACAATTTATTTGTAAAAGATGCAATTCACCTCCAACAGTGCTACAAAAAAGTGATAATAATTACGTCATCTATCAATGAATGCAGTTAACTGAATATCACCAACAAAGTAAGTTAATACAGGTTCAGGACTTTTGCATTAATAAAGATCATTTTCTCCCCCACAAAAAAGGCCTTTCAACACTAACTTACCTTGTTGACTAACTGCTATCAAGTTTCTGGAAATCATTGAGTATACTTTCCTTGAAGGGAGACAAAACAGACATTTCATACATTTAAAAATTATAAATTGGAAGTTCCTATTTACTGTGGTAAATTTAGCCAAAATAGAAGAAAGACCAAGCTGAAAACACTGATTATTTTGTAGTGTCATGATTAGAGATGGTTGAAAAAAGAGGTAAGTGCATTTTATGAAAAATTCAAAAAATGAAAATGCTTCTGTTTTGTTCAAAACTTTTCACAGCATTTTTGGATGTTTTCATTTTATTTTGGTGGGGAAAACACCACCACCACTTTGATTTTGCTTTTTTAAGCTTTCCACTCCTCTTTCACCACCCCATTGTAAAAAGGGAATAGTATAAAAAGTGAAAGTGTTTTCCCCCACCAAAACAAACTTTAAATGCTTTTTTCTAAAAAGTTGGAAAAAATTCCATTTTGAAATTTTCTCAAAAAATGAAAAATTTCAACAAGATCAGGAATTTTCCTCTTAAAGTTTCAATTTTGTCAAAAAGCCATTTCTCACTTAATGAGCAGTTGGACCATCTCTAGTCATGATTCAAAGCATTTTTAATGGAATTTGTACAGTATTATTTCAGGGTTTAATCCAGAGTATAATAGTATAAAATATCTTAAACTTTTAGGGCAGTAGGAAGACCCAGGCCATACATCCTGGCTTTGCAGCAATATAACCTATTTCAGAAGAAAGTCTAGCCTGCTGCAAAGGGAAATCTTCAACCACTGTCACTCTGCACTGATGAGTGGCATAGCTGCCTCGAGAAAAACAAAAGAGTATGCCTCTTCTCTGCAACCCCCTTTACTGGGCTTGGTCTCCCATGCACAAGGAGTTCATAATGGGAAGGGGACAGACTTAAGTGCTTGTGTAATGTCGAAATTATGTTGCTGTTACCTCAAGGGGTAAAGAGAAGAATCTCTCTTTAAAGCAGACAAAAGCCCATAAGGTCACTGAACCTCAGAAGTTTGTGTTGCTTCTGAGGTCTGGCAGTTATAGATATAAATGCAGGCTGAATCGGGCCTCCCTCTAAAAAACTAGATACTTGGCCAGTGGGAATACAATTATGACAATTCCATCTGTCAAGACTTATGCAAATAAAATATGCAACAAATTGCAAACCAACACACACTTTAGGTGTGTTACATACATTTCATACTGATCTCTCTCTCAAAGAATATGAAATGTTACCTGTGTTCTTTTACAGAAAAGCTTGGTACCCCAAATAGATCTCCAAGAAGATCATCTGCACAGTGGACAATATGCTGCTGTTTTTCATCATATAATTGTTTAGACATAATATATTGGCCAAGATAGAATATTACCTACAATGCAAGACAAATATAGCTATACTAAATATATTTATAACTTTGAAGTATAAAACCAATATAAAATAACCTATTTCAAACCCCCTAAAGAGTCTATTCTCCTTTCAATTACCACCTGCAACTCCATATTAATATTAACAGTTATAAATAAATACTACTTTACATAGCAGTTTTCATCTGCAGTTCTCAAAGCTATATACTCCATTTTACAGACAAGAGAAACTGTGGTATAGATGTTAAGTGACTCGATCGAGGTCATAAAGCAGGACTGTGGCAGAGCCAGGAACAGAACCATCTCCCAGCTTCCAAATTGATGCCCTATCCAGTAAACCACATTATTTTTCTTTCATTATGGGATCACTAATAAGTATGGTAAAATTGTAAGTGTGACACTTCTATTTATTGCTATCCATCATTGTTAATGAGAAGTTCTGATAATTTACCTCCTTCATTGTAAAAGTGTCTTTTTGGGCACCAGCACAGTTTAACAACTTCAACAATAGTGGCTTCGGTTTAACCTGAAAGGGGAAAAAAAAGCAAACAACATATTTAATTTTTATAGTGCATGTCCTCCCCAAAGAGTCCAAAGCTCCATAGATTACTTTTGTATTACTCCCACAAAAACTATGTTAAAAGAGTGTTATTTACATTGAAAAGTCAAGCACCTCAAAGTTAGGACATGGCAGATTTTTGGTTCCCTGTGCAACCTTAATTTTGTCATTTCCCCCCAGTGCATTTACTGTTCACATCAAATGAAACAGGGGTTCTGTGAAAATCTGTGTGTCATCACATAATTAAAGACTGTGCCAAAATACATATGTACATGGAGGCTAAAGTAAGGTTGCACAGGCAACAACAGTCTTTGCAACCTAAATAAGATTCATTTACATACTTACGTAATTGCCTAGGTTTTTCTTTTTCAGAAAAAGAAAACAAACCCTATTACACGCAACTATAATAACCCTCCCTCCCCCAAATCATACACCACCACTTGGATGTGAACCCTGAACTTTCAGCAGTGTAGCACAGACTGCTCTCTCTTGAACTACAAGACTTACTACATTAGCTGGTAAGTAGAAGGTTGGTATCTGAAGGGGGAACCCAACCTAGCTCTCTCGCACCACTAGGAGGTGTGGCAGCTCCTACCCCATATGGTGCTCTCAAAGTTAATTATATGGCTCATTAGAGCTATTTGCTGGGTTTGGGCGTAAGCCCCTGTGTCTCTCTCCCCACATCATCTTGTGCTACAGCAGCTCTAACAGTTCTTAAATGTTCCAAATATAGAGTGCAATGCTGCTGTTGCTGGTTCAGCAGCAGCATGAACCTGGTCCTAACATGTTCATGTTTAGTTATTTCAGCATCGAGACAAAATATTTCTGAAGAACAAGTGAGATAAGGGAAATGGCTTTTTTCAAAAACGTATCTCTCAGCAAAACCTGACCGGAATGCCATGGGACAAAACAGACAGCTCTTTGGCCAAAGGACTTTCCTTCTGCCATATTTCAAAGGTTTGATGCAAACTATGAAGCAGTTAGAGCTTTCTAAAAACAAAAGGGCCACAAGAATTTTTTATATGGAAAGGGTTAGGCAACCTAATTACTGGCTCAACCCAACAATACAAACATATCACTGAAATTCAACAGATGGATATATAACAAAAAAGGAACAAACTCCATCAAATCGAGTATAATGAGGGAGGCCAAAGAAGAATTTGAAGAGCAACTAGTAAAAGACAAAAACTAACAGCAAATTTTTTAAAGCACATCAGAAGCAGGAAGTCTGCCAAAGAATCAGTGGGGCCACTAGAGATTGATGTGCTAAAGGAGCACTCAATGAAAACAAGGCCACTGCACTGGTCTTCACTGCAGAGGATATGGGGGAGATTCTCATCCCTTAGCCATTCTTTTTAGGTAACAAATCTGAGGAACCATCCCAGATTGATGTGTCAGTAAAGATGGTTTTGGAACCACCTTTAAAAAAAAAAAAAAAAAAAAAAGCCTTGAGGCATTGCTGAAAATTACAGGCTGGTAAGCCTAACATCAGTACCAGGAAAACTGGCTAAAACTGTGTGCCTGATAATTGTGTTCTTTACTATAGATCAAGGGTAGTCTATTTTTTGTCAAGGTCCAAATATCTTGGTCAGGTATAGGCAAAGTCCAGACTCCAGAGAAAATAATAAAATACAGTACAGTAACAATAATTCTAAGTAAATAAGATTTTGGGGTCCATTCAAAAGCGTCTGGCAGTCCGGATTTGGCCCATGGTCCGCCTATTGACTACCCCTGCTATCTATGAACACGATGCGTTGGGAAATAGTCAACATGACTTTTGTAAAGGGAAATCATGCAGAATCCAATCTAGTAAAATTATTTGAAGGTGTCAACAAATATGTGGACAAGGGTTATCCAGTAGATATGCCTGGACTTTCAGAAGGCTTTAACAAGGTCTCTCACCAAAAGGCTCTTAAGCAAACTAAGCAGTCATGGGATAAAAGGGAAGGTCCTCTCATAGATCAGTATTAAAATACAGGAAACAAAGGGTAGAAATAAGTGATCAGTTTTCAAAATGGAAAGAGGTAAATAGCAGGGTCCCTCAAGGATCTGTACTGGGAGCAGTGCTGTTCAATATATTCATAAATGATCTAGAAAAAGGCATAAACAGTGAGTGGCAAAGTCTGTAGACAATATAAAAATACTCAAGATTGTTAAGTCCAAAGCTGACTGTGAAGAGTTAGAAATGGATCTCAAAACTGGGTGACTGGGCAACAAAATGGCAGATGAAATCCAATCACAGAATTGTAGGACTGGAAGGGACCTCAAGAGGCCTTCTAGTCTAGTCCCCTGCACTTCTGGTAGGAATAATTATTATCTAGACCATTCCCGATAGTTGTTTGTCTAACCTGCTCTTAGAGATCTCCAGTGATGGAGATTGCACAACCTCCCTACTAATTTTATTCCAATGCTTAACTATCCTGACAAAGTTTTTCCTAATGTCCAACCTAACCCACCCTTGCTGCAATTTAAGCCCACTGCTTCTTGTTCTATCCTCAGAGAGTAAAGAGAATAATTTTTCTCCTTCCCTCTTGTAACAACCGTTTATGTACTTGAAAACTTATGTCCCCTTCTCAGTCTTCTCTGCTCCAGACTAAACACTCAGAGGTCATGTTTTTTAGACCTTTAATCATTTTTGCTGCTCTTCGCTAGACTTTCTCCAATTTGTCTACATCTTTTCTGAAATGCGGAATCCAGAACTAGACATAACACTCCAGCTGAGGCCACAGAGGAGAGCAGAAGAATTACTTCTCGTGTCTTCCTTACAACACTTCTGGCTAATACATCCCAGAATGTTTGCTTTTTTTTGCCATAGTGTTACACTATTGACTCATATTTAGCTTGTGATAAATATAACATTGATAAATGCAAAGTAATGCACACTAGAAAAAATAATTCCAACCATACATACAAAATGATGGAGTCTAAATTAGTTGTTACCACTCAAGAAAGATCTTGGAGTCATTGCAGATAGTTCTCTGAAAATATCCATTCAAAGTGCAGCAGCAGTCAAAAAAGCTAGCAGTATGTTGGGAACCATTAGGAAAGGGGTAAATAATAAGACGGCATAAAACAGCTTCCGTATGAGGAGAGATTAAATAGACAGACTGTTCATCTTAGAAAAGAGATGACTTCAAGAGAATATGACAGAGGACTATAAAATCAGAATGGTGTGGAGAAAGTGAATAAGGAAGTATTATTTACCCCTTCACATAACAAAACTAGGGATCACCCAATGAAATTAGTAGGCAGCAGGTTTAAAACAAAACACAAGGATGTACTTCTTCACACAATGCACAGTCAACCTGTGGAACTCAGTGCCAGAAGATGTTAAGAAAGCCCAATGTATAAGTGGGTTCAAAAAAGTATTAGATAAGTTCATTAATGGCTATTAGCCAAGATGGTCAGGGATGCAACCCCATGCTGCAGGTGTCCCTAAACTTTGACTGCCAGAAGCTGGGACTGGACAACAGGGGACGGATGGATCACTCTAATTGCCCTGTATCATTCATTCCCTCTGAAGCATCCGGCATCAGCTATTGTCAGAAGACAGGATTCTGGGCTAGGCGGACCATTGGTCTGACCCATTATAGCTATTCGTATGATTTTACGACAGATTCATAAAGGGAATGAACATCTCACTGAAATAGAGAGAATGTACCATAAGCAGACAGAACTTAGAGCTAGTCTACACTGGCAGTGCTTTAACATGACTTATGTACTTGCAGCAGAGGGCTGGGAAAGAGCTCTCACAACGCTCTTAAAAAAAAAAAAAAAAACCACACCCCACCTCATGAGGGGTGTAGCTCCCAGCACTGGTGCACTGTCTATACTGGAGCTTCTCAATGCTGAAACTTGCTACGCTCAGGAGGGTGTTTTTTCACACCCCGGAAAAAGAAAGTTGCAGCGTTGTAAATTGCCAGTGTATTACTTAAGCTCTTAATTATTTAAGATCTGATCCTGCAACTGGATAGGTGTGGGAGGAAGCTTGTGCCCACAAGGAGCACTGCTGACTCTATACAAACACAAGGGCCCACCCAGGCATTGTAGATGGATTGCAGATCAAGGCCTTACAATCACTCCCTTGATTTCCATGACAAAACCCTCCAACTTTTAAGGTATTTTGATTTTAAATAAATCAGTGTATTTTTCCATCCTAAGCTGCATGGTATTCTTTCATGAACATCTGTCTTTTTTCATGTTTTCCTACCTTTCTAGCCTTTTAAACTATTAGTAACTACTTAACTTTTCTAACAAAGTAAATTCACTTGGAATAGCATGCCATAACTTTTTAAATAACTTAAGTCACACCTGATGTGAAAGAAACCATAGGATAGTGACTAACGCCATTGCTGCAGCTCTGGTACAGTACTCAGACAGAAGCGTGACACACTTAATGAATCACCATACCCCATGGCTTTTCATTATAAGGTCTATTTTGCTTTTAAGTTTTGCTTTTAAGTTCTGATGCAGCACAAGATGGTATTGTGACATATTGAAAACCCACAGTTAAATGAAAACAAAGAGGAGTCCTTGTGGCACTTCAAGTTTATTTGTATTTGGCCAAATAAATTTGTTAGTCTCTGAGGTGCGACAAGGACTCCTCGTTATTTTTGCCGATACACATTAACACAGCTTTCAGAGTAGCAGTCTTAGTCTGTATTCACAAAAAGAAAAGTAGTACTTGTGGCACCTTACAGACTAACAAATTTATTTAAGCATAACCTGTCGTGAGCTACAGCTCACTTCATTGGATGCATTCAGTGGAAAATACAGTGAGAAGATTTATATACATAGAGAACATGAAACAATGGGTAAACAATATCTGAAACCTGTCACCATACAGTTAAATGGAATCAGTAAAATTCAGACTCTCAGAAACAATACAAACACCATGTAGTGCTAGAAGATACACCTTTCCCAACGCTCTAATTGGATTCTGTCAAGATTTCCATTGTAAATGCTATTTTTATGGGTTTTATATTCTGAACGGACCTAGTAACCTGTTTGGGGCTCAAACTTGGCATTAAAATCAAACACCTGTTAAAAACATTTCTTTTAGAACACATTTAAATACAACAAAATCCCTGAAACATGAAGTTTAGGTAGCTGTATCATCCTTCACTCCAACCGTGAAAGCTGATTTACTCCACAACTGGGCGATTAAAGAGAACCCACCTTCACTTCCCTGGCTTTAATCCAATATTAACATCTATTTCCTAGCATTGATGTAGGAGCAGTCAGCATCCACACCCTCAACACCTGTCTACCAACAGGTCCATTGGCACCAAGCCCCGCAGCCAGCAGGAAAACCTCCGTGTCTGAGAGCCAGGGGCCAGGGCTACTCACCAGCGCCTCTTGCTCGGCGTGGGGAATGGAAGAGGCGCCGAGGCGGTCGTCCGACCCCGCTGACATCTTGGTGTTGCACATTTGCCTGAAATGAAGACAGCCGGTGTTAGCAGCTTGCCCGGCAGCGGGCGAAGCGGGGAGTCCGCACGGAGGAGCGCAGCCATGCCCCGCAAGGATAACGCCAAGCGGCGACACGAGCCGGCCTCACCTGGGCGCTCCTGGCGGCCGCACACGCGGCTGAGCTGAAGCTGAAGCGCTGCACTGGCATGAAGCGGCGGGGCCGGGCCGCCTTTAAATAGCGTCGCCAGACGAAGGCAAGTCGGGGCTTAGCTCCTCCGCTGGCCGCGGCCCGGCATGTCTGAGCATAACCCGGGGCTGACGCTGCTGAGTCACGGGGGGCCGGCCGCGCGCCGCTGCTGACTCACCCAACGGCTGGGGCAGCCGCCTTGGTCCAGCCCCTCGCCCCAGCCCCCGCCTCTCGCCCCAGCCCCGCGGCCGCCCGTTCTTCGTTCCCGGGCAGGCCCCGCGCGGCCGCCTTGCGGAGCCTGCCCACCAGGAGGAGGCGAAGCGAGGCGCCCGGCCTACCCCGCCCGAGCCCCTCCCTCCGCCAGCCAGGCCCAGCACCCCGTTCCCACGCACCGCCAGCCGCTGGGGAGGGGGAGGTGCCGCTACCCCCCACGAGCGGCCGCGGCCAGGCCCGCTGCGAGCTCCGCCATTTCCCCGACGCTCCGCGACACGGCGCCCCCGGCCCGGCGCCCCCTCGCGGCCAACAGAGCCTGCCCGGCCGAGCTGCATCCGGGTCTCGGGCCTGCGCCTCGCGGCGCGTCGCACGCAAAGCTGCCCGGGGGGGGAGGGGCCGCCGCTTAGCCCGGGCCTATCCCCAACCCCCGCCAAGGCGCGGCCTCCGCCCGCCCAGACTGACAGACCGGCCGAGGGGACCCGCCACCACCTCCCCCGAGCTGCCGGCCTGACCCGACCCTTTTCACGCACCCCGGGAGCTGCATTTCTCCACCGTCCACACGGCCCCGGCCCCCCTGCCCCGTTCCCTGGCCGCGCAGCGGGGCAGTTGTCTCCCTGGCCGCCACGCCCAAGCCAGGCGTCCACACCGGCCAGCAAACCAGGAGCAGGGTGCCAAACGGCGCGGCTGTTGGCTCCACTCCCGTGGGGCCCAGCCTGGAGCGCTGTGGCGCATGAGCCACAGTGACCCCGCTTGTTGAACTGGTTTGTAACTGGGGCATGGCCCAGCCATCATCCAGTTATTCTATAGATCAGGTTTTAACCATGCATCTGTGACACAGGCCTGGATTTCTGCGAACAGCAGGACTACACCCATAAAGAACATATCGCAGGATCGAGGCCCTGGTCATCTGACAAAAATCCCGGCCTGGCCTGAGGTCAGGAAGAACACTTACTTGAACAACTGTTTGAACCAATTTTAGCAGTTTCCACTGTAAAGTGAAAAACAGTGGCACAGGAAAGGGAAAAGTTGCATGTAGTGATAGGTATTTCTAGTCATTTCCTTTCCAGCTCATGTTCTCCCTCTTGTCTCACAAAGTCCACTTTTTCAGTAAAACTCTGTAAAAACGACTAGTATTTCATTAAAAACCTACTGGGTGTAGAGGTGAAGAGTCCTGGGCAGTCAGAGGAGAAAATTAGGGCTCATCAATAATAGCAAGTCTACTGTGTAAGCCTGGTTTTTCCCTGCAAATCTTTATTTTACCTTATCTTTTTAAGAACATAAAATTCTCTATTATTTTAAAAAAAGAAAAGGAGTACTAGTGGCACCTTAGAGACTAACCAATTTATTTGAGCGTATGCTTATGCTCAAATAAATCGGTTAGTCTCTAAAGTGCCACTAGTACTCCTTTTCTTTTTGCGAGTACAGACTAACACGGCTGCTACTCTGAAACCTGTCTATTATATTAGGCCATCCAGTGTTTCCTGTATAGCTGCTTGCTTCCTCCATGCGCCCTGCCAGTTGTGTAATGCCACAGAGGTGGGCTGGGAGAAAAGGAATCTTTCTGACTTCTGTGTCAATTATCTTAAACTCTGAAGTATAAGATTCAATTACATTTATTTTAGTAGAAATTACTACTATTGATGTTAAAGTTTTCTAATAAATCCAGCTACAACATATTATTCGTTTCAGAGTCACAGCAGGAGAGTGGTTTTTCATGCTTTGTGTGTATAAAAAGATCTTCTACACTTTCCACAGTATGCATCCGATGAAGTGAGCTGTAGCTCACGAAAGCTTATGCTCAAATAAATTGGTTAGTCTCTAAGGTGCCACAAGTACTCCTTTTCTTTTAACATATTATTTGTAGAACAGTTGACTGTGACCTTTGGCATTTCATCCAGATGAATAAAAGCAGAGAGCCTTTCATATCATCCACATAACTAATTCAATGCCAGATTAAAGTACATTTTATTCAGTTTGGTACTAGATGAAGATACCCTTCCTTGCTAGTTTGGTTTCCAAACTTCCCCATAATAGCCATACTTATTACTAATTTTTACTAATGTATGCAAATCAGTGGTTAAAGTAGATTGAAACAGGAGGGGAATGTGCAGAAAAGAGCTGTTTACTCAGTCCAAGGAGAGGTGGGGAAGCTACCCTGTGCATTTTTTCCCCTCCTTTAGTCCCTGATTCAAATATTCTAATAAGTATAGGGTCTTCACATTAAAAAGATAAAATGTAAATTAATTTTAGTAATAGAATTATTTGTTTCTAGCAATAGTATTTACTAATTATACTGTTAATTGTATAAGTCAGTAGAGCTGGTCAAAATTTTTCATTCAAAATCTTTTTTTTTAAAACACAAAATTAGATCTTTTTTTAAAACCAAAGCATTTGGTTTTTAACATTTTCCATTTTTCTGCTGAAACCTGCAGATTTTTTAAATTGAAATCTAGGAATGGAAAGAACAGACCTGAATTATTTGAGAGTGGAAAGAGAATAAAGGTAAGAACTAACGTAGGCCTGGTCTATACCTAAAAATTAGATTGAGCTAGGTATATTGCTCAGGACTATGAAAAATTTTGCTCCCTGTTTGATATAATTAGGTTGACCTAATGCCCACTGTAGACACAGCTAAGTCAACGGAAGAATTCTTCCATCAACCTAGCTACCAGCTACCTCTCAGAGAGGTGAATTAATTACAGAGACAGAAAAACCTTTTCCGTCGATGTACGAAGCATCAATGCTATGACACTACAGTGGCACAGCTCTAGCCATTACAATGTAGCTATGCCCTTGTCTGCAGAAGAGATAGACAAATGTCTAGAGGCCTGCACAGATACAAACTTATATCCACGGATGCCAATCAGTATCCACGGAACCACAGCGGTGAAAGGAGCAGAACATGGGGCTGCTGCTCCCAGGAGCCAGCGCCCCACTCTGGCAGCTCCTCTGGCACGGCTGTACCACCGCAGCCCCATCCCCAGCCCTGCCCCGTCCCTTCCACATAGCTGTCTGTGTCTCCTGTCTGGGAGCGTGCATGCCGCTTTAACACAAGAGCGCAACCAGGGACAGCTGCTGGTGAGCCTGGTGCCCGCCCCAGTGGGTGGGGCTGGGGGCGGTACAGCCGTGCTGGAGGAGCTGCTGGCGCGGAACGCTGGCTTTTGGGAGTGGCGGCCCCGCCCCACGTTCTGTTCCTTTTGCCACTGCGGTTCCCGGGAGAGCCCTGTGGTTCCACGGATACCGATTTATATCCACGGATATCCGCATCCGTGGATATACATTTGTATCCAGGCAGGGCCCTACAAATGGCTGGGCTTGTCCACTGGACAAATACAGTTTTTCAACAGGACCTTGTAAAAAATTCCAGTGAATTGTAAAAAATACTATTTGTGTAAGTACTTAGATTTTCAAGACAGTCCTGTTATCCTTCTAAAACACAAAGCTCAAGGTCCAAGAAGTTACACAATGAGTGGCATTTAAACAATTGTCAGAATTTTTGAGATGTGTTTACATTCCATTATCTCCAGAATTTCAAAGGGCAGAAAGATTGTTTTCATGAGGACGGAATGTCCTAGCCTACAGCTGACAGAGCAGGAATCCTCTCAGACCATCCCTCCCTAACCAAATGTAGCCAGAACCTAATCTGATCATTACAAGAACAATACTCATATTGTATACAAAAAGTACTAAAGTGTGCAGAGCTGAATTGCTAGAAGTTTTACAGTTGGACTTAACATAAAACAGCAGTGAAAGTTTTTACTCTGCACTAGGAAATGATTTAAATAACACTGTTTTATTCCTGTACAGAATGCAACTAGTGAACTGAGGCAAAACAAAAGCACAGACAGAGAACACCTTTTACATCAACAACACAACAGCTATTACATTCAAAACAGAAAGATATCGTTTGCTAAGTCTTTACAAATGTATGTTAAAGAATCAGGCTTTGTAGCTGTGCTTGTGGTACGGTTTTGCTCAGGCTGTATATAAGTGACATGCCTGTTTAAATCACCAGTAAGTTTTACTGTGATTAATATAGCCCACGCTCTTCAAAAAAAAAAAGCAGTTATGTCTATCTTTTTCCACTCCTCAGCCAGCGAGTGTCTTGCTGTGAACAAGTGTGAGAGTGTTCTTCAGCTGACAACTGCCATTCCAGAAGACCTATCAATAGGGGAAAAGTTTCTGACCATGATTTTTATTAGCTTTTGGGCACAAATCTTCTTTTCTCAGGCAGAATTTATAGTGAGTCAGTGGGAGATTGGTCTAGTTTAAAAATCTGCTGCTGTTTTCAAATCTGCAGTGGTGCAGCTGTATCAATACTAAGTCTCAGGTATAAATAGTTCTTTATGACATGATGGTAAAGCAAATGAGCGTGCTTCTCTCTCTCCCCCTCCTTTCAATGTTTACACTGTTGCTTGCTACCACTGGTGCAGTTGCACCATTGTTGGCAGTTGCTGTAATACAAGGCTGTTTTTATTGTAAGACTATTTTTTCTAGCATAGACAAAACCACAGTGTGATATTTTTAGGTTGAATGGCAGCTTGTGCCCTTAAGACAGCAAATATTCTCACTGTTCCAATGGCCCAGAAACAAAAGGAGGCCACCACCACTTTGAAGCCCTGCCCAGTGACACAATTGGAGCCATAGCTAACATGTCTGTGGTTGCTCATTAAGGACCAGGATAATTGAAACCATTCTAATACAAATTTACACTCTGCCTAATGACATGATTCATAATTGCTTCATTTGCTAGAAATAGGTTTTCCCCATACTTCTATGGAATATGGGTCTGTACTACAACAGACACTTCCCCTATGGGAAAGCCAGGTTGCTATACCATATGAATGAGCTCTAAAGCTGCAGCTACACTAGAAAAAGGACTCAAAGGAATTATTTCTGACAAAGGATGCCACTTTCAAGGAGTGTAGAAACTTTTCCAGCTGTTGTAGTTAGAGTCAGCTCCTGCTGCATAAAACATTCCAGAAAGTTTAGGCACCATTTTAGTACCACTAAGGCCTGGCCTTCACTTAAAAGTTTTGCCGATGTAGTTGTATCAGTTAAGGGTATGGGGGTGACCAGACTTCCTGCTTTTAACAGGACAGTCCCATATTTAAGCCCTCCTGTAGGTGTCCTGACTTCTTCTTTAAAATGGGCAAGTTGTCCCATATTTTCTGCCTTCTCTCCCCATCAGTTCTGGTGGGTCCTGTTGCTGGCTGAATCCCTTCTCACCAACTGCCTGCCCACCAGCGGGGGCCAGCTGCTGGCAGGGGCCAGCAGATAGAACCCCAGACTGGCAGGGGGTTGAGCAGCTCAGTCCGCTGCCGATCTGGGGTTCCGTCTGCCGCCTGCACTGCTGGTCTGGGGTTCTGTCCACCAGCCCCTGCCAGCTGGGGTCCCAGCCACCGGCCCCCCTCAGCCCGCTGCTGGCCCAGGGTTCCATCCATCCAGGCCGGCAGCAGGCTGAGCGGGGCCAGCGGCCGGGACCCCGACTGGCAGCACGGGTGGCAGATGGAACCCCAGACCAGCAGCGTGCTGAGCTGTTCAGCCCGCTGCCTGTCTGGGGTTCCGTCCACCGGCCCCTGCCAGCCGGGGTCCTGGCCGCCGACACTGCTGAGGCCACTGCCAGTCTGGGGTTTTGTCTGGGGGGAGGGGCACTGTAAATGTAAAATTTATTACTGGCACGCGAAATCTTAAATTAATGAAGACTTGGCACGCCACTTCTCAAAGGTTGCTGATTCCTATCATATTGCCTCCATATAAATTCATGGTATGCCCACAACTTGAATACTGCATGCAGACGTGGTTGCCCCATCTCAAAAAAGATGTAATTGGAAAAGGTTCAGAAAAGGGCAACAAAAATGATTAGCAAAAAGAAAGGGAGTACTTGTGGCACCTTAGAGACTAACCAATTTATTTGAGCATAAGCTTTCGTGAGCTACAGCTCACTTCATCGGATTCATCGGAAAGTGTAGAAGATCTTTTTATATACACACAAAGCATGAAAAAATACCTCCTCCCACCCCACTCTCCTGCTGGTAATAGCTTATCTAAAGTGATCACTCTCCTTACAATGTGTATGATAATCAAGTTAGGCCATTTCCAGCACAAATCCAGGGTTTTCTCACCCCCCCCACACACACACACACAAACCCACTCTCCTGCTGGTAATAGCTTATCTAAAGTGACCACTGTGGCTCACGAAAGCTCATGCTCAAATAAATTGGTTAGTCTCTAAGGTGCCACAAGTACTCCTTTTCTTTTTGCGAATACAGACTAACACGGCTGTTCCTCTGAAACCTCTCCTTACAATGTGTATGATAATCAAGGTGGGCCATTTTCAGCACAAATCCAGGGTTTAGCAAGAAAGTCGGGGGGGGGGGGGCGTTTTGGAAAAAACAAGGGGAAATAGGTTACCTTGCATAATGGCTTAGCCACTCCCAGTCTCTATTCAAGCCTAAGTTAATTGTATCCAATTTGCAAATGAATTCCAATTCAACAGTTTCTCGCTGGAGTCTGGATTTGAAGTTTTTTTGTTGTAATATAGCAACTTTCATGTCTGTAATCGCGTGACCAGAGAGATTGAAGTGTTCTCTGACTGGTTTATGAATGTTATAATTCTTGACATCTGATTTGTGTCCATTTATTCTTTTACGTAGAGACTGTCCAGTTTGACCAATGTACATGGCAGAGGGGCATTGCTGGCACATGATGGCATATATCACATTGGTGGATGTGCAGGTGAACGAGCCTCTGATAGTGTGGCTGATGTTATTAGGCCCTGTGATGGTGTCCCCTGAATAGATGTGGGCACAGTTGGCAACAACCTTTGTTGCAAGAATAGGTTCCTGGGTTAGTGGTTCTGTTGTTTGGTATGTGGTTGCTGGTGAGTATTTGCTTCAGGTTGGGGGGCTGTCTGTAGGCAAGGACTGGCCTGTCTCCCAAGATTTGTGAGAGTGTTGGGTCATCCTTTAGGATAGGTTGTAGATCCTTAATACTGCGGAACGGCTGCCAGTGAGCAGAGATTAATAAGACTGGGACTTTTCAGCTTGGAAAAGGGACGACTAAGGGGGGATATAATAATGGTCTATAAAATCATGACTGGTGAGGAGAAAGTAAATAGGGAAGTGTTATTTACTCCTTCTCATAACACACAAACTAGGAGTCACCAAATGAAATTAATAGGCAGCAGGTTTTAAGCAAACAAAAGGAAATATTTCTTCACACAATGCACAGTCAACCTGTGGAACTCTTTGCCAGAGGATGTTGTGAAGGCCAAGACTATAACAGGGTTCAAAAAAGAACTAGATAAATTCAAGGAGGATAGGTCCATCAATGGCTATTAGCCAGGATGGACACGGAGGGTATCCATAGCCTCTGTTTGCCAGGGGCTGGGAATGGGCAACAGGGAATGGATCACTTGGTGATTACCTGTTCTGTTCATTCCCTCTGGGGCACCGGGCATTGGCCGCTGTTGGAAGACAGGATACTGGGCTAGATGGACCTTAGTCTGACCCAGTATGGCCGTTCTTATTAGCTCTCATAAAAGTCATGGCAGTGATCTGAACCAAGATCTCTCCTCTTCCTAGTCCAGAAAGCACAAATGGTAACAGTTACAAAAGAACTGGAATACTGGACTATATCTTGCCTGCCATGTTCTCCGTTTTGTTACCATTAGCTGGGGTTCTGACAGCAGGTCTGGGATGACAAACTTACTATTCTGGCTCCCAAACTTGTACTTGGCTGCTGTGCAAGTCCACAGGAGGCTTGGTGGATACTTTGGGCCTAAGAATCCCATCGAGCTCATTTCAGAAGGGGCAGAAATGCCTTTGAACTGCAGAGGTCCAGTTAAGCCTTGTCTACACTTAAAATAAAAGTTGACCTAAGTCTGGTCTATGCTACAAAGTTAGGATGATGTACGTTGCCGTGCATCACCTATTTGTGCGTATGTCTACACTTAAACTTGTTTATGTAAGCATCCTGTTACAGCAACTCAGTAAAATCACCTCCCCAAATGGTGTAGAGCTACAGTCGAGCTATTGAGGTCAGTGCAGCACAAGTATAGATGCTATAGGACGTGTGTTGACCCTAACATTCCTCCAGTAGGTGTTCCACAATGCCCTGTTCCCTGAGACATGACTGTTTTGATCACAATTGTAAATTCCACTGCCCAAGGGATCCTGGAGACCAGAAGCCACCTCCCCCTTTAATACCTCCTGTGCACTTCTGAAATGCCTTTTCTTGATTTCCCACCTTGATGAGCACACCTAGCAGCTCTCCACACTTGGCATTGACATGAATATGCATACCACCAACACAAGCAGCCAAGTATGCATGCACCCAAGTGATATAAACGTTTGCATCAACCAAAATTTGTAATTCAGACGGACATGGCCCTAGCAAGTCACTTGAGCTCACTGAGAGACATAGTTAAGCTGACCTAAGCCTTGGTATAGAAACTGCTAGGCCAATGGAATAATTCTTCCATTGACCTAGCGGCTGCCTCTGAAGAGGTGGAGTAACTACAGCGACAGAAAAACCCCTTCCATCGCTGTAGCAAGCATTCTACGCTACAGTGGCATAGCTGCAGTCATAGGTGCCGACTTTTCATTGTGTGTGGGGTGCTTGAGCCCCTACTCTGCCCGAGGCCCCAACCCTACTCCACCCCTTCCCTCAATGCCACACCTCCCACCCCCGCTCTTCCCATCCTGTTCCACCCCCTCCCCTGAGCACACCACATCCTCGTTCCCACCTCCCCTACAGCCTCCTGCACACCGCAAAACAGCTGATTGCAATGGGCAGGGAGGGAGTGGGAGGCGCTGATTGGCAGGGCCCACCACTGAGAAGGAGGTGCTGGTGGGGTAGAGGGGAACTCATGGGGGGCTGCCAATGGGTGGTTAGCACCCACCATTTTCCCCCATGGGTGCTCCAGCCCTGGAGCACCCACAGAGTTGGCACCTATGGCTGCAGTAGGGCTTGTTGTACAGACATACCCTCACTCTCTGCAACCTCATACTGCTTCTTCAGGCCCTTAATTTTGTCACAGCACTGTCTGGCATTCTATTCAATGCCAGAATGAGCCAGAGGCTGATAAGGAATTAATTAGTTCTACCTGGATCCCAATAAGAATGAGGGTCTTTGGGTCTGGCTCAGGCTAGCTGGCAGCACAATTACATGATGGCCTTCCATAAGGCATTGTGGGAAGCACAATAGGGCAGTTGTTTGCACAGGAATTCAGCCCTCTTGCAGAAATGCATGCTGTGATTTTCAATTAGTGCAGTCTAGGTTCAGGTAACTTGAATATTTTTTTAGGGGATAGGGCCTCAGAGGGAAGAGTGTTGCTTACTGAATCTTCAGCACACACAGCTTCTTATGTTTTCCTCGTCTGTACAAGTCATGACCAGATCCAACCCTGTTTAATTTGTAAGATCTGACAAAACCACAACCTGAAGTACCATGGCTTTGTAAACACAAGGCTTGCATAGTCCTAAAAAAATGTTTTTCTAACAAACACTAGTCATGTGTTCTTGACTCTTAAAAGGCACTCAGTTCAACTGGGGCCTTACTGGTTAGAGCATTATTATATAATTAAGCACAAGCTGTCTCAAAAACACTCTTGAAGTTGGAACTATCCTAGGTCAGTACACAAACTTCCTGTGCTTGTTTTTTAATTGATTTCCCATCATACATTTGGGAGCAGTTTTTAATTCGGTCCCTGCCTGCCCAATTCTGATTCATTCTGGCTCTTGGAAACAGCTGAATCAACCACAAGCCCAGAGTTAACAAACTAATTGTGAATCTGCCATTAAGACTCCAACTGGCAAAGAAAGATTAAATAAATAAAACTAATCCCTCGAATTTGTGTTGAGGTCACCAGCATCTAGCATGCAGCTGAGGTGATACATCTATACCATCTATACCAGATTCCCCCATGTTAGGAAATTATTTTTAAACCGAGAAGTTAAATATAAATGCCTTTTGGAAACACAATTATTCCATCTGATGTGGAGTGACCAGGGCATATATTTATTAAAATGGCTGTCTCAAGACAGGGCCAACGACTGTTTTTATGCTGCTGCAGCAGAAAATCCCAGGAAAAGATTTTTCTGATGAAATTCATTATAGCTTTGGCGAAGACATCAGGGAGTGGGGAAATAGAATATATTTCTTCCTCTCCAACTCTCCCCCCAATTTTTTTATTGCTAACAGAGAGTGGTAAAGTCTGCAACTGTAGCAGCAAGTTCTACTAATCAGCAACTGTGAAAATATTTTTTTCCAGTGATCTCGCCTGCCATGGAGAGTCGACTGCTCATTAGGTCATCTCAAATTTATGATGGGTGGTTTGTCTGATTTAAACAAAGTAGGATGATACTATTTGCTACCAGGACTGTTTTATTCAGTGCTTTGTTGTTTTCACTCTAATGCACCACTTAAACTAGCACAAAGCATCTTTCTATGGCAGGGAGTGGCCTAGAAGGGAATAGTATCAACAAGCTAATAGGATTAATGTAAGTGGCAACAACACATTGTATGAGATTTGGGACAATGAGCAATCTAAAAAAAGAGCCTAACTCAAAAAAAATAAAATAAAATAAAAATCCAGCCTTCCATGAGACAGCTATTTAAAAACCAGTGGGAAATGCAATATATCCCTTAGAATGACTGGTTTCAGAGGAACAGCCGTGTTAGTCTGTATTCGCAAAAAGAAAAGGAGTACTTGTGGCACCTTAGAGACTAACCAATTTATTTGAGCATGAGCTTTCGTGAGCCACAGCTCAAAGTGAGCTGTGGCTCACGAAAGCTCATGCTCAAATAAATTGGTTAGTCTCTAAGGTGCCACAAGTACTCCTTTTCTTTTTAGAATGACTGTGAACAGCCACCTATAAAAAGTGGATTCCCTATATGGAGATCCTATTGATGGTGGGGTTAGGCATTGGTTCATTGGTATAAGAACAGCCATACTCGATCAGACTAAAGGTCCATCCAGCCTAGTATCCTGTCTACCGACAGTGACCAATGCCAGGTGTCCCAGAGGGAGTGAACCTAACAGGTAATCAAGTGATCTCTCTCCTGCCATCCTTCTCCACCCTCTGACAAACAGAGGCTAGGGACACCATTCCTTAATAGCCATTAATGGACTTAATCTCCCTGAATTTATCCAGTTCTCTTTTAAACTCTGTTATACTCCTAGCCTTCACAACCTCCTCAGGCAAGGAGTTCCACAGGTTGACTGTGTGCTGATTGAACTGTTTGCAGGGTTGGGGTCTAAGTAAACAACATACCATTGACAGGCAAAGCAGAGGCAGGAGGGAGATAACAGGAAGGGGATTTATTTTAACAAGTACATATTTACTTGTGTTTGATACATTTAATCTGTTTCTATTTCATTCCTTTGCTTCCTTCCCTTTCCTGTTGTGACCCAACATAATTGTAACTAAAGCATGGTCGCCTTCCCTCCAGCTTCCCCCTGAAAGTCAACTAATAGAAGGTGAAGCAGACCTGCAAGATTCTAGACTCAACACTGCACATCCTTCTTCCCCAAGATAATGCTGAATATCACCAGACTACTTCAGTGAGAGAAGCAAATATGCTCCTGGGGGTTTGGAGCATGGCTGCCCAAAATAAATATCAGGCTCCCACAAGAATGAGAAACTGCTAACTTTCTGTAAGTTCAGCTCAGTGCAATGCATGGTCCTGTTGTAGTCAGTGGAGTGGTTTGCTGGGCCACACTGAACATCCGATGAAGTGCATCCGATGAAGTGAGCTGTAGCTCACGAAAGCTTACGCTCAAATAAATTGGTTAGTCGCTAAGGTGCCACAAGTACTCCTTTTCTTTTTACTGAACAGAAACTTGATCAAGCCGAGTAGTTTTTGCAGGTGACTTGTTTTTGTTCTAAGAATAAATTCTTTCCACTTACTCTGAAAAGAGAAATCACAGGGGGATTCCCCCACATGTAGCCTGTGAGGCCCAAATCTTGCTCTAAGCAGGTTTCATCAGATTGGAAGTACTGGTGTGAGACTTACGAAATAGAGGTGGCTGGGAAGCAACTGAAGAAAAGGCAAGAAATAAGACATCTGGGGAAAAGAACAGCATTAAAGGAAAGAGGTGAGGAGAAGGGGAGAAAGAGGTTGCAAATTGTGAGACTTCATAGTTACTAGAAAAGAGCATTGTGTGGCTGTTGCCAAGTGACTCCTTTAGGGTAAAATACATTTTAAAAAACATTCAAGAGGTCTTTGTTGTAGAATCAGAGTTAAGATCCATGCTCTATAGCAGACTATCAGCAGAGAAATTTGTTTGCCGGCAACAGTGCCATCTCATGGCAAAAAAGTAAGCTTTAAAGGCCATGCAAAATAGGAGCGTAGAAGTTAAAAATATCATGTCTTTTGGATCATCTAGTCCAGAGGTTCTCAACCTTTTTCTTGCTGAGGCCCCCCTCAGTATGCTATAAAAACGCCACAGCCTGGCGGGCTGGGGGGGACCCTTGGGCATAGGCATAGGCATAGTTTTACCTCTATTTTGGGGGGGCAAGGGCTGGCGGGGCTCAAGCCAGTTCCCCACAGCAGGGTCCATGGAGGGAGTGCCACCTCTGCCCCCTGATTTACTCAGGAGGCCACCCAGCCTCTCTGGGCTGTGGGGGGGATTCAACCAAAAAATATAACTCAAAGGGGGGGGGAGACTCTGTTCAAAAAGTTTGAAAACCACTCAGGGTGCAAGGAGAGGGTAGCTAGGAGCTGTGTGAAGTGAGGGGAGTAGCTCAGGATGCAGGGAGGGGGTAGCTAGGGGCTGTGTGCTGGCAGGGGATAGGTAGGGACTGTGTACGGGCGGAGGGGGACAAATGAAAAACCAGGGATAAGGTCATAGTGTGAAATTCAGATAACCGAAAGGGGACATTGAGTGGAAAACCCCCTAATTGCACCCACTGCTCCTGAAAGAGAACTAAGGAGTCAGTGGACACCACCCAGAGGCAGGGGCACTGGAACAGAGGAGGCCAGGGGCCATGGCCCGTCCACTTTTTGCCAAGGGACCCCGCCCCCTTCCCTTCCTCCTTCCCCTGAGGCCCCACCCTCGGAAAGGGCAGCAGCTGGTTGAGCCTGGCCTGCGAGCCCGGGTAGTTGTGGTCCATGCCAGCTCCTCACAGCTGCCTGCATGGCTCTTACCCTGATCCGGCTCTGCCAAGGGGTCTAAGGCCTTGGAGCCGCAGCCTGACCATGGTCAGAGCCATGTGGGCAGTTGTGGGGAGCCGTGGCAGACCCTCCACCTGACCACAGTTCGGGGGGGCCCCAAGAGCAGCCCCAGGCCTGTGTCCCCATCCCCAGGGCTGGTGGAGGGTTCATGCTGGCTCCTCACTGCTGCCCATGTGGCTCTTACCATGGCCGCGCTGTGGCTCCAGGCCACGTCCCTTAGCCAGAGCCGGGTCGGGGTAAGAGCCACACGGGCAGCTGTAGGGAGCCCGGGTCCCTCCACCTGCCCTGCCGGGGGGCAGCCCAGGGGGCAGCTTTCTGCCCCATCCTGGGAGGGGGGGGGCTGGACTCCCTGGCCCCACTCTGGCTTGGCCAGGGGTGGGGGTGGGATCTTGGGGGACGAGAAGGGGCCTCGGGGCAGGGGACCTTACCCCCCCACTTTTGGGAAGGCTCCCCTGCCTCTGCCCAGAGGAACTCAGCTCAGACATGTGACTTAACAAGGAATCAGAAGTAGGCCCCACAGTTGCAGAGCACCCCCCATCCAGCATCCTCCTCCTGGTGTGATGAATGACCGTCTTGGCTAGTACCAGGAGGAATTTGATAAGGGGCAACAGACAGGGTCTGCGTAAATCAGGACGTATCGGCAGAAATGTAGCCACAACCTCAGTAAGAGGTTCTGGCATAGCCAGAGGAGAGGCTGCAACCTGATGCACTGTGAAAGGTCTTTGAATGAGGGAGAGCAATCATGGACTAGGTTGCCCTCCTGCATTGGCCCCACTTCTCCTTTGTTAACAACTTCAGTGAAGGAAAAAAAGTTCTTCCTTTGCTGGGCTGTGCTGGCAATCCCTTTTCCTGCCTCAAGAGGACTAGGTCCCATTGAAAGACCTCACTACTGCCCTAATCATGATGACTCCACCAACCTGGAAGCAAGGCGGCGGAAGCAAATTGAAAGCACCCAAGTCATATATGGCCCTTTCCATCTGCCACAACATTTCCCAAGCAGCAGAACTCCACTGAAAGCCAGGAAAGTAAGAAGGGAAGAGGAGAAATTCCACATACAGGATTGCCCGTAAGGAACTCCACATGCAGTACATTATGCTTCTTTTCTCCTCCTCAACCCTAGATGGATGTACTGGAACAGTTTCGGAACTGAAATTTTTCAGCCAAAGTAACCTCCATTGAACAGAACAGGGTCAAGCTTAAAGCCTGGGATGAAGGAACCAGAGCTAACCCTGAAGATAAGTATCTTCTCTAAGGCTAATCTCAACCACACAGATGCAGGAAAAACTGGATAAAGCAAATGCTGCAAGTAGGGACGGCTCTCGATTTTGTGGCCTGTACAAAATAAGATATGAGAGGCCTAAGACGCATTTGCATACCCCTTCTAAAGGTGGGAAGGTGTGGCAGCTTATAAAATTGACATTATATGGGAGGAGGAACTGGCACTTGTATTGCTGGGGGCCAGAACTGTTTAGCCAGGTAAACACAACACTTTATTTCTACCATCCCTTCCATCCGGGACTCCGAGAGCTTTGCGAACATTGTCTTGCAATATTTCTTGAGTTATTCTCAGGTTATAGAGGGAGAGGGGCCATATAGATTGAGAGTTTTGTTGTTAAGCCACTGCTTTATTGTCAAACCGGTGCGGCACCATTGCAACACACACATACCCAGGAGTCCCAGAATATTGCAACCTTGGAAAATGCTGCTATAGTTAGTACCTAGGAAGATCTCTCTTAACCAATGGTCCCCAAACTGCAGGCATGCCCAGAGGAAAGTTTCAGGGGCAGGGGGGCGCATGGTGGGGCCCAGGCCAGCCCCTAGGGGGATGGAGAGAGAATGCCCCCTGGCTCCACTCCCGGCTCTGCTCACGGTTGCAGCCTGGCTCCCGCCCCTTGCTCCCAGCTGCGACTTCGCTCCTGGCTGTGGCGCCGCTCCCGGCTCCCCTCCCACTCCTGGCCCCAGCTCTGCCCCCCAGGCCAGCTCTGCCCTCATCTCCTCTCCGCCCTCGTCCCCAGCTCAAGTTTCTCTGCTGAGCCAATTGTGCAGTCATGGAGGGGGAGAGCAGATAGATTCCATTACTGGTAAGTGGAGATGTGACCCGAGGTGCCTAGGGTAGCCCACACAGAAAATGCCACGGTCAAGGCAGGCTGCAAAAAAGAGAGCAGATTCTCCCAGAACTGGTGGTTAACTCTGTAGTTAGATTCACCGACCAGTCACAAACTGTGCTCCTGATCCCCCACACTGGTTATCAAGAAGCCAAGAAAAAGAAATCACACAGCCCCCTTTATTGTAGTCCAGTCTCTGGCTCCCAATCAGCAAATAACTTCTCACTTTACTGGACCTACTTAAAACTTTAGTCACTATAGAAAATGTTCTTCTGATCCCCAAAGGGCCAGCCACATTACCAGATCAATACTAGTTTGGATCTTACCCAAAAACCCATGCTGCCCTCAATCCTTTAGTATCTAAAACTAAAGGTTTATTAGAAAAGAACAAGAGAGTTGTTAAATGGAAAAGCACTCAGATACGTATATATAACTTCAGAGTCCATATATCAGGTTCTTAGCAGAATAGGTGAGTTTGCTGACTTGTAAAGTCCCCCTGGAACACATGCAAAGCTTGCATGGTTCTATCAGTCCTTTGTTCAAAGCTTCAGTTTGTAGAGAAGTTACTCCAGAGGTGAGAAGCAGGATTGAAGACAAAATGGACAAGATGCACCTGCCTTTTTATATCCTTGCCATGTGGTTTGTACGTCTCACAGTGCATGGGCATGGAAAAGCTCTTGGAGTCCCCTGTCCCCAGGCATGTCCTGCTGACTCATAGGTGTAGCCCCTGGCTTCTCTCAAAAAGAAAAGGAATACTAGTGGCACCTTAGAGACTAACCAATTTATTTGAGCATAAGCTTTCGATGAAGTGAGCTGTAGCTCATGAAAGCTTATGCTCAAATAAATGGGTTAGTCTCTAAAGTGCCACTAGTACTCCTTTTCTTTTTGCTAATACAGACTAACACAGCTGCTACTCTGAAACCTGGCTTCTCTCAGTAGGTTAATTGTACAGCTGATTGACCTTGATGGGCCATCAAACAAGCTAGATAGTGCTGATGCTAATCTGTCTAGGTGGTGTCACCCAGAAACAGCACAAGTTTGAGATACATATATATCACACACATGTATAACCCACAATATAAAGATGATACATACATATAAAGAACTTTGCCAAGTATTTCCTGTACCAGTCCCACGAGGAGCGTGAGCATGCTGAAAAACTCATGAAGCTGCAGAACCAGAGGGGCGGTCGCATATTTTTGCAGGACATCAAGAAACCAGATCATGATGATTGGGAGAATGGGTTGACAGCAATGGAGTGTGCCTTGCACCTGGAAAAGAATGTGAACCAGTCACTCCTTGATCTGCACAAGCTGGCAACTGACAAGAATGACTCTCTTTTGTGTGACTTCATTGAAACCCAAATGAAGCAAATCATGACTTTTCCACTGATACCTTATATGGCATATCTTGTAAGTTTCATTGCAATTTTGTAATATTGGTATCAATAATATTATAAATGGTCACCTATATTCCATACAGTGTCACAGGAGGCATGATGGGAAAAGTTTGGGCACCACTGCTCTAAACTGATGAGTCCCACTTCCAACCCCAAGACCCCCATACTCTTTGGAACAATTTCAGGAGGAAACAAATAAACCAGTAGGAATACTGACTATAGGTTGTGAGTGGAAGTGTCCATAAAACTGGCCACCAGGCTTCCTCATCAAAGAAGCAGCATGTTCCAAGCCACTAAGTCCACAGAGGTGGCAAAATGCCATCCACTGCCTAAATTCCCAACCCCAAGTTGCATCTGAAGAATGACACTAACATGGACCCTATGCATTTGGACTTATCCAAAAAGTAGGGTGGTGAGAGGAAAACTTCAAACCATCATTGCCTGGAGAATGTTGAGGGCTCAGACTAGAAAGATTCCAAATGGCCTCTCTGAATTATCCAGTCTTCAAGTTTCCAAGGAACCTGATCTCTGTATCAGACAAAATACATGTACAGATGCTAGGTGTGATCATGCTACCATTGCAGCTGGTCTCTCTGAGAAGAGGAACTTAGGACACAACATGCACAATAGCTACATCTGGAAGCCCTCTTTCTTGTCTGTTGGCTTTCGTTCAGTGGGTATTTCTGGGCAGTTTTTTCTGCCTTTTCTGCATCTTTATACCCTTCTTGTACAATCATCTGAGCTAGGCTTCTGCCTCACCTGAACTATCTTTAAACACAGACCAGCTAACATGGTTTTATCCTTGTCATGGAGCAGCTGCCCTTTACAGGGGTTAGGGTCCAGTCTGCTTTATGAAGGCCCAACGTGTTCTAGTTGACTGCCTCAGATGGCTAAGTAGTAAAGAACTGGGCCTAACAAAGGTTATCCAAGATCAGTTAGAGGAAAACTCCAACAGGAGTCAGGACGCTCATGTGGAAGAGGAGCTCCCAGGAGAAGCCTGAGTGAGTCAGAACGTTCTATAGGGTGAGCTCTCTGGGAAACCCACCAGAATGGGGCGCCTGTAAGAGGTGCTCCAAGGGAGGAGAGCCTCCTAGACAGAGAGCCACAGTCAGCAGGCACCCGAAAAGGCCTGGTCTGGCAAGGATCACCCATTGTCTCTGGAGAAGAGTCACAGTGGACAGACCTTCCCGAACACCTGAATCCAGAGAAGGATCTTATTCTAGTAGGGGCAGGATGCCTACTACCAGGGGGCAGAGACTGGAACCAAGAAAACTCCTGGGGAAGAACCTGGGTAGAGGTGAACGCTGGACTCAGGCGCGGGACAGATGGACTAAATCACCCAGTCACCAATCTGAGATGTTGGGGTGAAAGTTTTGTTTATGTTCTGCAATGCCTTTTGTAAATAAATGAGACCCTCCACAAGGAGGTGCTGGTCTGTCTGAAGGTGTTGATACCTGGGGTGAATGGAAAATCAAGGAGCATGCTGGGTCAACCTGGAATGACGACTCTCCTCATTATGGATAAAGGCGTGCTAAGCCAAAGCCTACAGTGGGAGGCAACTGTGGTACAGGCTTCTGAGATAAACACAAGGGTAGCATGAGCTGAAGTGGAGACAGTGTCAAAACCAGCACTATGGACTTATAGTATAGTCTGAGGGTTATGATAGTTTATTAAGCACTGGCAGCATGTTCTTGGACTCAGACAGACAATCAGCTCCCGGTACAAACAAAGCAAGTCAAACCCAAATGGACCCAGAGATCCACAGGATGTGTATCTCAGAAAAAAGGTTCTCTCATTTTGTTTTAATTGAGTGGATATGGGACAGTGCTGTCTGTTTTAATGGTGTAGATTAGCATTCACAGAAATATGAATGAAGATTTTTTAACCTAGCTTGACTCCAGGAGGATTAAGTTTCTGTAAGCATTAAAATCCCAGATTTTCAGGAAGCAGATTTTCAGGCAGCAGACTCATCTCCTATCATTATGGTTTTGCTCAGCCTGCCTGTTTTGTGTTGTGTTTTATATGCTTCGATACAGTATCACTAGAGACTTAGGTGTTATAGCTAGTTGGATCTAGCTCTCAAAAGTTTTCCTCAGGTGATAGTTAATCAAAAGCTGTCTAGAAGAATTAAAGAGTACATATTACTACTGCCATTTGCTTCAGTTTTCCCTATCCAGCTTTTCTTGCATTGCAAGGTGGTTAAAAGTTATTTTCTCTACATCAGTCAGGCCAAGATACCTATAGTCACCTCCTTTAGGACAGCCTCTGTTCTGTCCCTTAGTTCCTTTACCTGGTATTTCAAGTGTAACCTGTTCTCTCCTATGGCAGCTTCTTTGGCCAAAGTTTTCTTGGTAACACCAGCTATAGAGGTTAAGGAATGGGAGCTGCTCTACTGTTAAAAGCAGAAGAGAGGGAACTGCACTCCCTCTTAGTGGAGATCCCGGTGTAGATGGGACATTAACACACATCACTTTAGTAAATGTATTCTGTTGCTCCCATACCCTACTGCCAAATCAGGCATGCTGCCTGGGACCCAACCAAGACTTTAGGCTGGTGGTTATTGTGGCATATGAGCTTTTTTCAAATAAGCTAGACCAAAGAAAATGGTAGGATTTTCTGTGGTGTGTGCTGGAAGTAGAACAATTGCTCCCTTCTTCTCTTCACAAGAAATTTAGAAGCTTTGACACAGATCTCCAGGAAACTCGGGCTGATAGAGATTTTATGTCATCTGCAGTCAAGTATTTACTTTTCGTTCAGGATTTACATTTCCAAACATTTGAAAGCTGTTAGAACCAAAGTTCTTCATCAGGCTACTGCAAATGTGGATCCCACTTACGGTGTCCATGCCCATCTGCCCCAGCACAGGAGCTTGGAACATTTTCACTAGCCGTGTCCAATAGGGGTCATGCATGAGCCCTTCATGCTCTCACACTCTGCCCCCTCTCCTCCAAGGGCATAAAGGGCACCGTAACCCTAACCGTGACTCAGTTCTTTCTAACCATCTGAGGCAGTGAGTTGGAACAACATAATGTCCTGTTGTAGTAATCTTGTTACTGAGGGCTTGTCACCACTGTAGCACCATAGTGTAGACCCTTGTACAATGATAGAAGGGGTTTTTCTGTTGCTGTAGTTAATCCATGTTACAAACATAGGACGAACTATCATCTGGTATTTGCAGAGCTGCAGGAAGAACCGAAACAGCATGGGGCATGACGATTTCTTTGGATTGCTGAGGGATGTAGCTTAAATGAATTCATGGTTGTTGGTTGCATTCAAAGAGCAGCTGCAGACAGTGGAGCAGTGCTTCTGGGCTTGAGAAATGAGCACTGACTGGTGGCATTGCATCATAATGCAGGTTTGGGAGGATGAGCTGTGGCTGCAGAACTTTTGACTGTGAAAGGCCACGTTCCCGGATCTGTGTGCTGAGCTTGCCGCAACACACCAGTGTATGTACACCAGAATGAGATCTGCACTGACAGTTGAGAAGTGAGAGATGGTCATACTGTGGAAGTTTGCAATGGTGGATTCCTACCGGTCAGTGGGAAATCATTATGGAGTTGGAAAATCCAGGGGGGGGGGGGGGGCTATTGTCATGCAAGCGTACAGGGCCATTAATCGTCTTCTGCTATTCAGGACCATGACCCCCGGCAATGTGCAGGAAACAGTGGATGGACTTGCAGGAATGGGGTGTGACAGGATCCCCAGAGTGCAGCCTGGGACTGTGGGACTTCTGTGCCCCCCTAACTCTCCAGCCTGAGCTGTCTCTCACAACACTTTGCTAGTGACAAGCAGCGAGCCCCTTCGGGCGCTGTTATCACTCAGCACAACCGCATGTGGAGCCCCACACCCAGCTAGATTGCATGAATGCCCCCAGAGCCGCTCACGAATCGCACAGAGAAAGGCACCAGTCGAATCGCCTCAGCACCCAGCCTTGTACCTCAGGAATATACCGTCTTGCACTGCTCAAGGCGAGCGGTGCAAGTTTATTAATTGGTTCACCACTTCATCAATGGAAAGTGGATACACACCAGCCTTTGTAAAGCTGAGCAGATTTACAAAACACTGCAGGCAAACTCGCTGGTAAAGATAAACCGTGAAACAAGTTGATTGACTACAAAAGATAGATTTTAAGTGATAGACAAAAAGTCAGAGTGGTTACTAAAATAAAATAAAATGTAAGCACACAGTGTAAACTCTCAACCCTATTAGACTGGGCAACATCTAGGTTAAGCAGTTTTTCTAACCCCACTGGATATTGCAGTTCCTAGTACACAGGTTTCACCCTTGAAATCTGGGCCAGTCTCCTCTGTTGCAGTTTTCAGTCTTCTGAGTGTCCTTGTTGCTTACAGCATAGGTGGGCGGGGAAGGAGAGAAAGCCAAGCATGGGGCCACTCTGTTCTGTTTTATACCGAGTCCGTGTGGCTGGAAAACACAAGTCCAGGCATGTCTGGAGGACACTGATCAGTTACCAGGCAAGGCTGAGCAATTCCCCTGGTGTGGCGTTGTGCAAGTGAGTCATTGAATTGAAACTCCCTTGCAGGACAATGACTGTTGATAGTTGTTTGAAACCCGCCCGGGCGTTGGTTACTTTCTTTGCTGTTGTCTCTGGGGAGCTAATATCTGGGCGATTCCCCAACTCACAGCATATTTTAGAGACAACCATACAACACATTCTCATAACTTCATTTGCATTAATGATATGCATATTTAGGTAGAAAAATGACTTTCAGCATATTATAACCTTTCTCCTGATACCTCACACAGCCTGCTTTAATATGCACTATTACAGTGATATATAAATGAGGAATATGGGGGTTACAGGGCGTTCCCCCAAGGTATAGAATGTTACATGGGATTCCCAAACTGCAGTGGAGTGATACACAGCACACACATTCCTATTTTGGCACCAGCCCATCTTCTCACAAAGTACATCAATAGAAAGGGCTACTTTTCTATGGTTATGCAAGCATTGATGGATCACCAGAGAGACTTCACCAATAGCAGTGTCGGATGGTTGAAGAAGATGCATGACCCTTGCATCTTTATGAACATAGGACTGTTCATAAGGCTGCAAGCAGGGACATGCTTTCCCAAACAGAGGATTCTCGGAGACCCAGCATATCCTTTGCTCCTCTGGCTCATGAAGCCATACACTGGCCAACTGGACAGCACCAAGGAAAGATTCAACTCCCAGCTCAGCAGGTGCAGAATGACAATGGAATGTGCTTCTCCTAGACTGAAGGACGCTGGTGGATTTTACTCTCAAGATTGGATCTCAGTGAGAAAGATATCTCAATGGTTATAGATGCCTACTGTGTCCTGCATAACATCTGTGAAACAAAGCGGGGAAAGCTGCCACCAGGGTGGAGGTGGAGCAGCTGTCTGCTGACTTTTTGAAACAGCTAGACACAAGGCCCATTACAAGAGCTCAGCACAGAGCTATGCATATGAGAGAGGTTTTGAAAGAGCACTTTAATGGTCAGCCACAATAGTGACCTGTGCTGGACTGTTCTCTGGCCCTGAAGCTTTGGGTGTTGATAGGAATTGTGTAGTGCTTGCTGCATATTTATAGATATTACATTGTGTGTTTTCCTGAACCTATGAATTACGTGGTGCTTGCTGTACATTTATCCAAATGACTGGGTGTTTTCTTGAACCTATGAGTTCAGTGGTGCTGTACACTTATCAGTTCTGGCTGGTTTAAGTACCACCCATGCATTCTGCAATACGTGTTGTGAACTAATAAAGATTTTATTTTCAAAAAATAGACATTTGAGTGGCAAAAACCGTGCAGAAATGTGCAAGGCAATACAATATAAACTTCTGACTTAACAGAACAAAACTTTAAAATTGGAAAGTTTCTGTCCATTTCAGTGCACAAATATAGTGCATTTGGCTACACATACTCCAGCTGTGGTTCTCAAAGATCAGTGTATGTGAAACTATGGGCACGAGTAGAGGAAAATGGCACTGATATTTGGCACTTTTCCCCACAGGTGGTGGTGATTTTAGCCGATCTCTCATTCCTGCAGGTTACAAAGGCGCAGAGCACAGCTACTGCTGGTGTCCTGAAGCTGCCCAGGCCTGTATGCCACTAGCCTGTTTAATAGAGTGAGGCAAGCCTGACTCACTGTGGAGTGGCACGGGACAGCGTCCTACCGCAGAGGAAGAAATAAGACTGCCTTCCCTAGAAACCTTCAGGAGAGGATTGCAGTGACCTCCATGAAAGTTACATCAAGACCTCTCAGGTGGATACAAGGGACCTCACTATGTACATATACAAACTGCACTGCATATTCCCCCACCCCCTGCCCCAAGTGGGTAATGAAAAGCAAATACCAACTCTGCCTCTGTTTGTTGTAAGGCTCTCTCTTCTCAGACGAGTAAAACAATGCAATGTCGATATATATGTTTTGCTAACTTGGGGATGGGCCAGGCACCATCTTTAAACATTATATGGGAAAATGCATACACACATTTCTTTCCTCTTAAATCGGGCTCATACATGCTTGGCTGGTGGAACTGGCTAGACTGGTGGAGTCTCAAACAGGTCCTGGCTCGCAGCATAGCTGGATCCCTCAGCTGTCTCCTCCTCACACACTGTTCACGGCCAGGTTCTCTTTGTCATGGACTCCTCAGCCCACAGTGGTCCACAGGGTCTTCGCCAGCTATGTCAAGCAGCACGTAAAAGCTGCAGGTCTGTGGCTCAGCACCAGATCGATTGTTGGCCTCCCTGAACTTGTGGTATGCCTGCCATAGTTCCCTCACTTTCACGCAGCATTGCTGCTGAAGCCTGTCAGATCCTTGTGCCTGCATCCCCTGAGACATCTATGAAAAGATTGCAATGTTTCTATGGCTGGTCCATAGCTGTGCTTGCATAATCTCTTCTCCCCACAGGCTCAAAACATGCATATACTTCCTGTTTACTCTGGACTTCTAACACGTGGAGCTTGCATGGTCTGTTGGCAGCTGTACACAAGGTGGGCAATCAGGAAAGAGACATTTCAGAAATATGTGGAGTGTTTGTAAAGTGGGGGCGACTTCTGGTCTCCAGGCCCCTGGGCGATGGAGTTCACAATTGTGACCAGTGTGGTCACTGTTGCAGTGACAACTGCTTGAGGACAGTTAGAGTTGACATAGGTCATGAAGTACCTACACTTGCACTGCATCAACCTCAGCAGGTTGACTATGGTTCTACACTATTCAGGGAGGTGATTTTACTCCATCACCATAATGCAGCCCTTTTTGAGTGCAGAGACGTGCATAGATAGGTTGATGCATGGTGACTTATGATGACCTAATTTCATTGTGTAAACCAGGCCACATCAGTTTATTGGCACCGGGCCCTGTCTCCACTGCCTTAAGTGCAGAGGAGCTGTAACTGCCGATGCAGAGAGTGCAGAGTTGCTCTTCAAGGGAGCAGTTACTGCTTGGGGGGAGAGGGGCAGCGCATGGGACTGGAACCTGCCATGCTACAGCACAGAATTGTTATAGAAGCCCTTCCTCCTCTTCTTCAGCTAAGGGATGTCAAGCGACGAATTCAAAGAGTCGTCTGCCTTCCTTCTATTTGGCACAGGCTTCAGGGGCACTGCCCCTCTCAGCATTAGTGTTCAGGACAGTCTTCTGCAGTGCTTCCCTTGCCGACAGCTTTGATCAAAGCCTGATCTGCACCAGTGGTTTCAGCTGCGGAGGAAGCCGCAAAGCACAGAGAGGTTTCTGTAGCATCCTCACTGCACAGACATTTTTACAACTAAATTTGTGGTTCCAAAAGCTTCTTTTGTGTCTTCACCTGACCTGAGGGTCACTACTAAACCCGAGTCATCAATCCTGGAAGATGTCCTGATCTCAATACCATACAGACCCTTCCCCCCCCCCCTCAAAAAGAAGCAAGGGTACCTCTAATGAAAGTTTACTTGAACCCACATGTCAACATATTTAAGGATTTGAATCCCACAAAAAATCCTTCGATTTCCTGTCCCAGTTTCTTCATTAGGTTTCTAACATCCCAAAACTCTGACTCCTCTGCAGATTCTGATGGGCGTCTTCCACCACAGAGGAAATCATATGGATGGAAAGAAAATAAGTCCGTGGAAGCATATGGAAAAGAGCCACCTAATAGACCTGAGATTGCTAATTCTTATGTGCTCCTTGTTTCCCTCTGAACTGGCTAAATCTCTCTCTGCCATGTGGCCCCAAAACCATGGCCATATTGGCCCTCATGGCCTCAATATCTGCAATTTCAGGGACAAATTATCCCACATTCTGCAGCATCCACTCATGAGTCACCTGCTGCTGCAAGCTCTGATAATTCTGATCACTCTCCTCATCAAGTTCAAGATGCAGAAGAACAACAAATTTTAAATGATGGTTAAATGCCAACTCTTCAGGACGATCCTTCCAATCCTATACCTGGACCATCTTCCTTACCTGATAAAACTGTTTCACAGGCTATGCCTCTTTCAGCTGATGATTTAAAAACCTTTCAGGAATTATTTAAGTGTATGGCAAAATACTTGAAATTCCTTTGGAGGCAATTCCAGAAAAAACATTTAAACTTCTGAGAGAGACAAGCTGTGGTGAGAGAATATCTTTTATTAGATATCCCAGACCTGCAGGAAAGTATTAGCTCATCCACCTTGTCTCTCTAATATCCTGGGACCAACATGGCTACAACACTATGAACTTTTGATATTCTACAGCCAGCGTCCCAAAGCGGGTTGGCATTATCTATTAATGAATGAATACTGGATCTAGCAAAAGCTCTCAGGGCTACTACCCCGATCCATTTGAGCTACTGCAAAACATAGTGGTCACAGATATCAGGTGCAATCTAAAGGATTTGAGTATTTTGGTATTCATCTGGTTCTATTGTTACTGGTTGTTGCTACAGCCAACGAATGATCAAAACAGTCTGGAAAATCTACCCGTGAGGAGAAAGAAAACTTACTCTTCTGCATTCTTACAGGTCAGGATAGCAAATTATCAGGCCATGCTGTCTAAATATGATTATCTGGAATATGACAGACTGTCAGAGTTTAAGGACAAGTTAATCTCAGAGTGTAGAAATGAGTTTAAAGCCACTTGTGAAGCAGGGCAGCTTATTGCTAAAATTTCTCTTCAAGCTGTCTTAGATTCTACTTACCTGAGTGCTTGTTCAAGACTACAGGTATCGTCATGTGATGTCCAGAGGCTAAGTGACCTAGGGGAGCTAGTGAACAGGGGCCCACAAACAGGGGAGTTTGAGGTTGGAAGAAGGAGATCCCCTTGCTGAATGAACAAGGTGCGAGTACTAACCTTGGGGTGAACGAGTTTGCTTGGCTGTTTGTGTTTCTCTCTTTCAGGTTGTTTCAGTTACTGGGTCAGTTGGGATTGTGCGTCTGGGGACTGTTTGAGCCTTTGTTCCCTGGATCACCCTTGATCATCTTTGATCAGCCTCCCCTGTGTGACTAACAAGGGGTAGGTTGACCTAGGAAAAAAGGCCTTAAAAGCCAGCGGCTGAGAGACCCACGGGATTTTGTAGGAGGGAGTCGTAATATAATCGCTATGGTTAGGAAGAGCTGCATCGCCAGTGCCAATGCTGCTCCTGTCTCCTCCACCTGCATTTGCACCCAGACAGACCACCTAACCATGGATGCCTCCACCCAGATCCTGGTGTGGATTTGCAGAGATGGTGGCCTGCATTTCCCACTTACAGAAAGCCCGGCTGAGGGAACCATCCAGTGTGAAAGGTGCCTGCTGGTGGAATCTCTCAGGAAACAGGTGGGAGAGCTACAGGAAGAGGTGGCTAGGCTGAGGAGCATCCATGCCCATGAGGAATTCCTCTAGAGTATTCATATGGAGACGTGCAAGGCTGAGGAATCTATCCAGCTACAGAGGACTGCTGTCAGACCACCGGGGGAGGAGGATATGGCCCTGTCACAGGGAGGACACTGGCAGCAGGTTACTTCTGGCAGCAGGCAGTGCTCTACCTCTGCTCCCACCCCACCCACCATAGTGATAGAAAACTAATATGCTGCCCTGGCAACGAGCAATGAGGAATCACCCCCAAAAGGTGGAGAAGGAGAAGCCATGTACCCCCCTAAGGCTGGGAGGATCGCAGCAACCACTCCCAGGAGGAAATGTAGGGTAGTAGTAGTTGGTGACTCTCTTCTGATGGGGACGGAGGCACCCATCTGTCGCCCTGACATGGCATTCCAGGAGGCATGCTGCCTGCCAGGGGCCCATATCCAAGACGTTATGGAGTGACTGTCGAGGATCATCCGGCCCTCTGACTACTACCCCACGCCACTCATCCATCTGGGCACTAATGATACTGTGAGGTCTGACCCGCAGCAGATCAGAAGTAACTACAGGGCTCTGGGAGTAAGGGTGAAGGAACTGGGAGTGCAGGTGGTGTTCTCTTCGATCCTTCCAGTCAATGGTAGGGACCCAGGCAGAGAGAGATGCATCCTGGAGGTGAATGCCTGGCTGCAAAGATTGTGTCGCTAGGAGAGCTTCGGCTTCCTGGACCACGGGATGCTGTTCCAGGAAAAAGGACTGCTAAACAGACATGGGGTCCACCTATCGAGGAAGGGGAAGAGCATATTTGGATACAGACTGGCTAACCTAGTGAGGAGGGCTTTAAACTAGGTTCGAAGGAGGCAGGTGACCAAAACCCGTAGGTAAGGCAAAAATATGGAGACCTGGGGGGAGCATGGGCTGTTATAACAGGGATAAAGAAGAGACAAGACAGAACTGTGGGGAGGGAATCAAATCAGTCTCTTAGATGTCTGTATACTAATACAAGAAGTATGGGGAATAAACAGGAAGAACTCAAAATGCCAGTAAATAAACACAACTCTGACATAGCTGGCATCATAGAGACCTGGTGGGACAATACGCATGGCTGGAATATTGGTATAGAAGGGTACAGCTTGTTCAGGAAGGGCAGGCAGGGAAAAAAGGGAGGAGGTGTTGCCTTATATATTAAAAGTGTATACACTTGGACTGAGGTTGAGATGGAAATAGGAGACAGACTTGTTGAAAGTCTCTAGGTAAGGACAAAAGGGGTAAAAAACAAGGGTGATGTCATGGTATAGGGTCTACCACAGACCACCTAACCAGGAAGAAGAGGTGGATGAGGCTTTTTTTAAATAACCAGCAAAATCACCCAACGCACAGGACTTGGTGGTGATGGGGGACTTCAACTACTCAGACATCTGTTGGGAAAACAACACAGCAGGGCGCAGATTATCCAACAAGTTCTTGGAATGTATTGGAGACAATTTTTTATTTCAGAAGGTGGAGAAAGCTACTAGGGGAGAGGCTGTTCTAGATTTGATTTTGACAGATAGGGAGGAACTGGTTAAAAATTTGAAAATGGAAGGCAACTTGGGTGAAAGTGATCATGAAATGATAAGAGTTCATGATTCTAACGAATGGTAGGAGGGAGAACAGCAAAATAATGAGACTGGATTTCAATGTAAGATTCCCTGGGAAGCAAGTCAAGGGGAAAAATAATTGAAGACAGTTGGCAGTTTTTGAAAGAGACTTTATTAAGGGCACAAAAGCAAACTATCACACTGCATAGGAAAGTTAGGAAGTATGGCAAGAGACCATCCTGGCTTAACCAGGAGATCTTCAATGATCTACAAATCAAAAAAAGAGTCCTACAAAAAGTGGAAACTAGGTCAAATTACAAAAGATTAAAATAAAAAAATAACAAGTATTTAGTGACAAAATTAGGAAGGTCAACACACAAAACAAGATCAAACTAGTCAGAGACATAAAGGGTAACAAGAAAACATTCCACTAATACATTAGAAGAAAGAGGAAGACCAAGGACAGGGTAGCCCCGTTACTCAATGGGGAGGGGGGAAAATAACAACAGAAAATGTGACAATGGCAGAGGTGCTTAATGACTTCTTTGTTTCGGTTTTCACCAAGAAGGTTGGTGGTGATTGGACATCTAACATAGTGAATGCCATTGAAAAAGAGGTAGGATCAGAGGCTAAAATAGGAATAACACTAATTAAAAATTACTTAGACAAATTAGATGTCTTCAAGTCACCAGGGCCTGATGAAATGCATCCTAGAATACTCAAGGAGCTGACTGAGGTGATATCTGAGCCATTAGGAATTATCTTTGAAGAGTCATGGAAGATGGGAGACATTCCAGAAGCCCGGGAAAGGGCAAATATAGTGCCTATCTATAAAAAGGGAAATAAGGACAAACTGGAGAATTACAGACCAGTCATCTTAATTTCTGTATCTGGAAAGATAATGGAGCAAATAATTAAGCAATCAATTTGCAAACATCTAGAAGATAATAAGGTGATAAGTAACAGTCAGCATTGAGGGGTTGGAAGTGCTTTGGAGGATAGGATTAAAATTAAAAATGATCTGGACAAACCGGAGAAATGGTCTGAAGTAAACAGGATAAAATTCAATAAGGACAAATGCAAAGTTCTCCACTAAAGAAGGAACAATCAGTTGCACACACACAAAATAGGAAATGACTGCTTAGGAAGGAGTACTGCAGAAAGGGATTAGGGGGGTCATAGTGGACCACAAGCTAAATATGAGTCAACAGTAACACTGTTGCAAAAAAAGTGAACATCATTCTGGGATGTATTAGCAGGAGCGTTGTAAGCAAGACACGAGAAGTAATTCTTCCGCTCTACTCCGCACTGATTAGGCCTCAACTGGAGTACTGTGTCCAGTTCTGGGCACCACATTTCAGGAAAGATGTGGATAAATTGGAGAAAGTCCAGAGAAGAGTAACAAAAGTGATTAGAGGTCTATAAAACATGTCCTATGAGGGAAAATTGAAAAAATTGGGTTTGTTTAGTCTGGAAAAGAAAAGACTGAGGGGACATGATAACAGTTTTCATATACATAAAAGGTTGTTACAAGGAGGAAGGAGAATTGTTGTTCTTCTTAGCCTCTGAGAATAGAACAAGAAGCAATGGGCTTAAATTGCAACAAGGGAGGTTTAGGTTGGACATTAGAAAAAAATTCCTAACTATCAGGGTGGTTAAGCACTGGAATAAATTGCCTAGGGAGGTTGTGGAATCTCCATCACTGGAGATTTTTAAGAGCAGGTTAGACAAACACCTCTCAGGAGTTGTCTACATAATACTTGTCCTGCCATGAGTGCAAGGGACTGGACTAGATCACCTCTCGAGATCCCTTCCAGTTCTATGATTCTATGGTAATCTACATCAGGTTTACCAAAAGATGTGCAAGCGACTATTGAAGATTTGCCATTCAATAGTCAGAAACTATTCAATGCCAAGACTGATGAATCTCTGCATTCATTAAAAGACTCAAGTTCCACATTCAGATCACTGGGTTTATACACTCCTTTCAGAAAGGAGCATTTGTCCTCAATCTTCATTCTCCAGCCATAGGAACACTCAGTATCCTTATTTTTTATATCCCCAACACCAGACACCTTCTGAACAAACAAGAAAGGTATCTAGCTATCAGAAGTAGTAGTCAGCCCCACTTCCCTCTTCTGTAACTACTCAGTCAGGTCAGACACAGACATCAAATTTGATGTGACCATTGAGGATCTTTGACTAATCCACAAGGACGTATATATCCTTTAACTCCATTCTTTTGTTCCTATAATATTTCCTGGAGTCTGGGATGGCAATCACCACATATCAATGGATCCTTCAAGCAATCAGAAATGGTTATGCCATTCAATTTCAATCTCTGCCTCCTTCCTGCCCCTCTTACCGGTCCCATTTCAGGGACCATTCTCACTATACTGCTGGCGTCAGGAGATCAGGCTTGGAGTAATAGTTAGTACCTTAGGAGTATATCAGAAAAGGTTTCTATTCTCCCTATTTACTAACACTGAAAAAGAAAGAAAAGGAGGACTTGTGGCACCTTAGAGACTAACAAATTTATTTGAGGATAAGCTTTCGTGAGCTACAGCTCACTTCATCGGATGCATTCAGTGCATCTTGTTAGTCTCTAAGGTGCCACAAGTCCTCCTTTTCTTTTTGTGAATACAGACTAACACGGCTGCTACTCTGAAACCTGAAAAAGAAAGGTGGTTTGCGTCTGATCTCAGGAACCTCAACAAATGCATTTGATATGCCAAGCTTCATCCACGTGGTAACTCTCCCTGCAGTTATCCCTGCAGTGGATCCCATAGATTGGTTCATTACCCTCAATTACAGGATGCTTATTTTCACATGTCAGTACAACTGGCACATAAAGTTTTATGGCCCTGGGGAGTCATTACTCATTCACAGTACTACCTCCAGAATTTCATCAGTACTAAGGGTCTTTACAGACTGCTTATGAGTAATTGCAGCCCATCCATGCAGACAAGGGTTGCATATTTACCCTTATGTAGAGAAAGGGCTTGTGCAGGGGAGGTCACTAATGCAGGTCATAGGGCAGCAAAGAAAATGATTAATTCGTTTTCATCTCTGGTTTTGAGGATCAACTTAAAGTTTGAATCTGATTCCACCACAATCCACAGAATTCAGCAGAGCTCTCCTAGACTCACGAGGAGTGAGAGCATTCATCCCACCAGACAGATTTCAAATACAAAAATCTGATTCTCCACATCAGTACTTACCATCAAATGACATCATGGATATGCTTCAAATTTATAGGCCATGTGGCTTCAGGTTACCTCAGGTTATTTTTAGGCCATTCGCCAGGTTACCTCTCAGACTGTTTAAAGCATGGATCAAGTCTCTTTAGAGACCAACAATCCACAATATATCAATGAAAGTGCTGATTCCAGATCAAATTCTATTATCAGTGGAATGGTGGATGAGGGAGGGAAACGTATGTGTGGGAATTCCGACTGCATCCAAAACTTTGATAACAGATGCATCTAATATGGGCTAGGGAGATCATATTCACACTCATGGCCTCTGATCCCATCCAGAATCCATGATTCACATAAATGTATTAGAACTAATGGAAGTGAGATTAGCTTGGAACATAGGTGCCAACTTCCCTTCTTCCCCATGGGTGCCTGACTCCCCTCTCTGCCCCTGGCCGCAACCCCACTCCACCCCTTCCATGAGGCCCCGCCCACCCCTGCCTCTTCCCACCCCTGCCCCGCCCCCATTCCAACCCCTTCCCCAAAGTCCCCGCCCCAACTCCGCTCCCTCCGTGCCCCTATTCCAACTCCTTCCCCAAATCCCCACCGTGGCCCCGCCTCCTCCCCTGAGTGTGCCACGTTCCCGCTCCTCCCCGCACCCTGGAGCATGCTAACACTGCCAAACAGCTGTTTGGCAGTGGCCGGGCATGAAGTGCTGGGACACAGGCAGAGGAGCAGGGATGCAGCACACTCAAGGGAGAAGGAGGAGGTGGAGCGGGGGCTGAGGGGAGCTTGGCTGCCAGTGGGTGCAGAGCACCCACTAATTTTTCCCCATGGGTGCTCCGGCCCTGGAGTACCCACGGAGTTGGTGCCTATGGCTTGGAAAGCATTTCTACCTAGAAAGAATTTTTCAACCAATGTTCTCACGGACAGTTCCACAACAGCTATTACTTACATGGACAGGGAGGCGCACAATCAGGCCTTTTCGCCAAGAAGCCATAAAACTTTGGAAATGGTGCATTCAGAATCACATCAATCTGAAAACTCTTCATCTTCCAGGTGAGAAAGATGGTTTCACAGACTCAATAAGCAGGAAGAAGTACTCATCCCACGAAAAGGAATTTTAAAAATTCAATACTGAACCGATTTTTTCAAGAGCGGGGAATTTCCAAATAGACTTATTTGCATCAGTTCAGAACAGGAAACGTCTGATATTTCGCTCTCGAGCAGGAAGGAATCCAGTATTTCTAGCAGATGCATGCATGGTCCCACCATTCGATGTATGCTTTCCCTCCATTTCCACTGATTCCAAAAGTGTTACAGAAAATAAGAAAAGATTTGATTTATATGATGGCTGCTGCTTGGCCGCATCAGTTTTGGGTCTCAGATCTGATGCTCCTGTCAACTCATCAATTTATCCCACTCCCAGTTCAGGGAGACATGTTATCACAGAATCATGGTCTGATTCTTCACCCACCCCCAACCTCTCTGCATTTTACAGCCTGGATTATACCTGGATATCCTCAACAGAGTGTGTTCTTCAGAGGTACAGAGCATTCTTCTTCAGAGTAGAAAGTTATCCATTAAGCTACGTATATTGCCTAATGAAAACGTTTTTCTGTATGGGCAAAGTCTAAAAACTACACTTCATGTCAGTGTTTTATTCTAATACTAATAGATTACCTTTGATCTTTAAAGCACTGAGGACTGTATCTTTTCAAAGTCCATTTGGTAGTGATATCTGCATTCCATCCTCCAGTAAAGGGAGGTACAATTTTCTCTCATCAATCAGTGAATTATGAAAAGGGCTTGTCCATGTTTTTCCTCCTGTGAGAAAGATCACTCCAACATGGGACTTAAATGTAGTGCTTTCTTTGCTTATGGACTTCCCTCCCCACCCCGCCTGTTGAATCTCTAGCAAATTGTCCAATTGATCTACTGTCAGTGGAGGTAGCATTCCTGGTGGCAATTACATCAGCTAGTAGAATAAGCTAATTACAAGCCCTAATGATAAATCCTCCACACAGTTTTTCCACATGGATTGAGTAACTGAGACTGCATCCATCTTTTATTCCTAAAGTACTATCAGATTTCCATATTAATCCATTCAGGTACCAGTTTATTTTCCAAAACCTCATTTCCAATGCGAGAAGGGACTATTGTGATAGTTTAGTCTGACCAAATGCATAATTAAGGCAGTGGTGAGCTGGAGCCGGTTGGCACCAGTTCACGCGAACCGGTTGTTTAATTTTGAAGCAGTTTTAGAACCGGTTGTTAACCTGCTTCCCTGCAGGGGCCGCTGAGGCTTTGCTGGGCTCCGGCGGGGAAGTGATGTAATTCCTCCTCCGGCCAACGGAGGCGCTGCGCTGTGGGAGCCATGTGGGCTGCCGCCTGGCCCTGGGCACGAGCCCTGTTGCTGCTGCTGGTCCCCTGGCCCCTGCCCCTGGGGCTCCCGCTGCTGCCTGGTGGGTCCCTGGCTGCTCTGCTGGGCCTGGGCTGCGTCCTGCTGCTCTCCCCGTGAGCACTCACCACTCTGCCCGCAGCCAGCCCCTGCCTCCAGCCCCCCCCCCCGACGCATCCCCTGCCTCCAGCCAGCCCCCATCTCCAGCCACCCCCTGCCCTGCCTCCAGCCAGCCCCGCACCCCCCTGCTCGCAGCCAGCCCCTGCTGCACCCCCTGCCCTGCCTTGCCTGCAGCCAGCCCGTCTCTAGTCACCCCCGCCCCCCCTGCCCTGCCAGCAGCCAGCCCCTGCCGCACCCCCTGAGCCCCCTGCCCACAGCCAGCCTCTGCCGCACCCCCTGAACCCCCTGCCCACAGCCAGTCCCTGTCTCCAGCCACCCCCGCACCCCATGCCTTGCCCACAGCCAGCCCCTGCTGCACCCCCTGCCCTGCCTGCAGCCAGCCCGTCTCTAGCCACCCCTGCACCCCCTGCCCTGCCCGCAGCCAGCCCCTGCCTCCAGCCCCTGAACCCCCTGCCCGCAGCCAGCCCATCTCCAGCCACCCCCCGCACCCCCTGCCCTGCCCGCAGCCAGCCCCTGCCACACCCCCTGAACCTCCTACCCGCAGCCAGCCCTACCGCACCCCCTGCCCTGCCTGCAGCCAGCCCCTGCCACACCCCCTGCCTGCAGCCAGCCCGTCTCCAGCCACCCCCACACCCCCTGCCCTGCCTGCAGCCAGCCCCTGCCACACCCCCTACCTGCAGCCAGCCTCTGGTACACCCCCTGCTCTGCCCACACGAGCCCCTGCCGCACCGCCTGCCTGCAGCCAGCCCCTGTCTCCAGCCACCCCAGCACCCCCTGCCCTGCCCGCAGCCAGCCCATATCCAGCCCCTGCCGCACCCCCGCACCCACTGCCTGCAGCCAGCCCCCCGTCTCTAGCCACCCCCGCACCCACTGCCTGCAGCCAGCCCGTCTCTAGCCACCCCCGCACCCACTGCCCGCAGCCAGCTCCTGCCGCACCCCCTGCCCTGCCCGCAGCCAGCCCCTGCCACACCCCCTACCTGCAGCCAGCCTCTGGTACACCCCCTGCTCTGCCCACACGAGCCCCTGCCGCACCGCCTGCCTGCAGCCAGCCCCTGTCTCCAGCCACCCCAGCACCCCCTGCCCTGCCCGCAGCCAGCCCATATCCAGCCCCTGCTGCACCCCCGCACCCACTGCCTGCAGCCAGCCCGTCTCTAGCCACCCCCGCACCCACTGCCTGCAGCCAGCCCGTCTCTAGCCACCCCCGCACCCACTGCCTGCAGCCAGCCCGTCTCTAGCCACCCCCGCACCCACTGCCCGCAGCCAGCCCCTGCCGCACCCCCTGCCTGCAGCCAGTCTCTGGTGCACCCCCTGCCCTACCTGCACAAGCCCCTGCCACACCGCCTGCCTGCAGCCAGCCCCTGTCTCCAGCCACCCCCGCACCCCCTGCCCTGCCCCCAGCCAGCCCCTGCTGCACACACCCCCTACCCTGCCCACAGCCAGCCCGTCTCCAGTCACCCCCGCACCCTCTGCCCTGCCCGCAGCCGGCCCCTGTCTCCAGCCAGCCCTGCCCGCAGCCGGCCCCTGTCTCCAGCCAGCCCCTACCTCCAGTCAGCCCCTGCCCTGTCTCCAGCCAGTCCCACACCCCCTTGCCTCCAGCCAACCCTCCTGTCTCCAGCCAACCCTCCTGTCTCCAGCCAGCTCCGCACCCCCTGCCCTGCCCGCAGCTGGCTCCCCACCCGCTGCCCTGCACCCCCTGCCTCCAGCTAGCCCTGCCCCACGCCCTTGTCTGCAACTGGCCCCACATCCACTGGTGCCCTGCAGTTCCCAGGGCAGTAACCCTGCACACCTGCTTCAATGAGGGGGGCATGGAGCAGCTGGAACCCACACATGTGTACACCCTAGGGTGACCAGACAGCAAGTGTGAAAAATCAGGACAGGGGGTGGGGGGGTAATAGGAGCCTATATAAGAAAAAGACCCCAAAATCGGGACTGTCCCTATAAAATCGGGACATCTGGTCACCCTAGTGCACCCCCAGGGAGTGGCAGGGACCCACACATGTGAAACGGAGCTCATTTCTAGTTCAGGCCCACCTTTTTTAAAAAGAACTTTAGGCAGAGTTAACATACATCCGTATTTTCCCGGACAGGTCAGGCTTTTTGGTTTTTAAATCGCCGTCCGGGAGGATTTTTTAAATTTTAAAAATTCCTCCCGGACGGTGATTTAAGAACCAAAAAGCCTGACCTGTCTGGGAAAATATGGATGTATGGTAACCCTGTTGGTACAAAAAATACATACTAGGGCACATCCCTTAAATCAGAACTTTTTATAGGGAACCGGTTGTTAAGATTTTGGCAGCTCATCACTGACTAAGGCCCTTCATTTTCCATATTTATTGTTTTTCTCCAAAAATATTGCCGGGTTTTGAAAAAGCCAGTAGTTGAGTTTCACTGATTATCACCTGAATTTTGGCTTTTTTGGGACCCAGCAATTTTTGTAGAGGAAGTAGACCCAGGGCCAGGTTGAAGGGACAGGATCAGGAGGGGGTTCTGTCTGGCAGGGAAAGCGGACGGGGCTGTTGGATCATATTAAAGAAGTTCTGTATTAAAATCACAAATGAGTTTGACTCCCCATAGTTTAAATTCCAGGCTATTACTAATTAAGAGGTCTCTTGGTTTTTGGTACTCTTTCTCTCCCTCTCTGTGTGAAACTTGCAAGTTGCTAATTGTGTTAGTACATTCTAAGAGCAATACTTTGTAACAACAACTACTCACACAGAGAGACTCAAAGCAATATTCTAAAAGAAAAGGAGTATTTGTGGCACCTTAAAGACTAACAAATTTATTTGAGCATAAGCTTTCGTGAGTTACAGCTCACTTCATCGGATGCATTCAGTGGAAAATACAGTGGGGAGATTTATATGCATAGAGAACATGAAACAATGGGTGTTACCATACACACTGTAACCAGAGTGATCACTTAAGGTGAGCTATTACCAGCAGGAGAGTGGGTTGGGGGAACCTTTTGTAGTGATAATCAAGGTGGGCCATTTCCAGCAGTTGACAAGAACTTCTGATGAACAGTGAGGGGTGGATAAACATGGAGAAATAGTTTTACTTTGTGTAATGACCCATCCACTCCCAGTCCCTATTGAAGTCTAAGTTAATTGTATCCAATTTGCAAATTAATTCCAATTCAGCAGTCTCTCCTTGGAGTCTGTTTTTGAAGTTTTTTTGTTGAAGTATTGCCGCTTTTAGGTTTGTAATCGAGTGACCAGAGAGATTGAAGTGTTCTCCAACTGGTTATCACTACAAAAGGTCGTCCCCCCTCCCCCCCCCCCCCCCCCCGGCTCTCCAGCTGGTAATAGCTCACCTTAAGTGATCACTCTCGTTACAGTGTGTGTGGTAACACCATTGTTTCATATTCTCTATGTATATAAATCTCCCCCCTGTATTTTCCACGGAATGCATCCGATGAAGTGAGCTGTAGCTCACGAAAGCTTATGCTCAAATAAATTTGTTAGTCTCTAAGGTGCCACAAGTACTCCTTTTCTTTTTGCGAATACAGACTAACACAGCTGCTACTCTGAAAGCAATACTCTGTAACAACAGAAACAGCATCCAGAGACTCCCCGCCCTTTTGTTGTATTCATCTCGCTTTGTTAACAACTGTGATTAAAATAGAGATAGAGGATGTATGTGGATGGATGCTTGGTGTGGATAATAACTGAATGATCAGGGAGGTGCTAGCCTAAGAATCCAGTGTCCATTGGCTGAAGAAGGCATCAAGTGGAAATAACCAGAGGAACCCCGGAGGGCAGACTGGAATCCACCCAACAGCCTCAAGGATGGGAGAATCAAAGAACAAGATAACATCTGGCAGCATGGAGCTGTCAGGAATGTGCCATCTGCTGATTGATTCAGCAACAGCATGATGAAGCAATTCCCATAGACTGGCATAGGAATAAATTCCTATAAAAATGGACTCTAGAAAGTGAGAACTTTGGGGTCTGATTCTGCAAACCAACTTCCAGGAGCATCAGATGTGCATCTGACAAGGCCCTGCTCCCTCCTCATGTCCAGGCCACCTGGCCAGTGGCTTGGCATGAGCAACTCTAAGGCTGGTAACTATGATAACAACCTTGCAGAACCTCTGTGTGTGTGTGTGTGTGTGTGTGTGTGTATGAATGAATGTGTGAATAAATATGAAATTGAATGGAATATTATAGCTATAACTAACTGCTTACTATGATTCTTTCTGTATTAACAATAAATGTGGCATTTTGCCTTTTCCCCTTTAATAAGATGCTGTTGATTTTATTTTATTGGTACAACAGGGCTCTGTGCGGCTGCTGGGACTAGGTTCTTTGCCTGTCTCGCTCTTTGACTGTGCAGCTGCAGCAGCCACCACCTGGCCGTTCTCCTCCTCTATGCAGGCTCACTGAGGCCAGTGGGCATGCTGCAAGAAGTGGGGAGCTGTAGGCTGCACCCCATGAGTACTGGCTCCCTGTCAGACAGAGGGGAAAGACTAGGATCAAGAGGGGCATTGTCTGGCAGGGGAAGAAGACAGGACTCTATTCCTTGGAGAGCAAGATGGGCAGAGAGCGGGGTCTTGGCAACCAAGAACCCACACAGAGCCCCATCCATTTCCCTTGCCAGACAGAGCCCGACCCTGACCCTAGCCCCAGGAAGCAGAGGGGATAAGCAGTGGTCCTTTGAACCTGACCCATCCATCCAATTTCAGTCCAAGGCCCTTGTTGCACAGAAATTTGGAAAAGGTTGGAAGGCATATGGCTAAAATCTCTCTGTCAAGGGTGGTGCTTTTTTGACGGGGGCAGGAGGAGGGTGCAAAGTAAAGTATTTTTATTAAAAAGATAGATATGCAAATGTTTCCTGGCAGGGGATGGGCATTTGAGGGGGCAAAGAGATTTGGGGCTGCATCAAGATAGGGGGCTAAATGGGGACTGGGAACGGGACATGTGGGTGAAGGGCTGGGGGACTAGGGAAGCACAAGGGCAGGGGCACCTATCAGCCCCATATTCTCCCTTTCTGCATGTGTGCCAGGATCTGGGAAAGTCTGGGCCCCTTTCCTAACCCTCATGTGAGCTGCCTCTCTGGAGGGTCTCTGAACCCCACTCCCTATTCCTCTGTGTCTCTTTTCTAGGATCTGGGGGCCCCTGCCCATCAGTGGGGCCTGACCCACTTCCATGGGCCCTTCATGTGAGCCAGGTTTTGGGGGCGCTTGCCTTGGGGGGGTCTGGGTGCCCTCTTCTTACCCAGTATGTAAGTTGGGATCTTGTCTTGCCCCCCAGGAATGTCTTAGCCTCACTCCCCGCATCCATATGAGAGTCAGGTTTGGGGGGCGGGGCTTGCCAAACCATGAGCTCTGAGTCTCAGCCTCTACCTCCTTATGGATCTGGGGTGCCTTGTCCCTCTATGGCGGGCGGGCGGGGGTGTCTAAGCCTATCGCATCTGAGCCCTGCCCCTCTGAGTAGGGATCTTAGAACAGGCATGCTTGGAGCAGAGAACACACTGCTGATACTGGGGTGAGAAGTGGAGAACAGGCATGTCTGATATCAGATTTCAGAGTAGCAGGCTTGGATGGAGACTGGGAGTGGATGGGTCATTGCACAGGGTAGAACTATTTTCCCATGTTTATTCCCCCCCCTCCACCCCCCACTGCTCCTCAGATGTTCTTGTCAACTGCTGGAAATGGCCCACCTTGATTATCACTACAAAAGGTGCCCCCCCCCCTCCTGCTGGTAATAGCTCACCCTTACCTGATCACTCTCGTTTCAGTGTGTATGGTAACACCCATTGTTTCATGTTCTCTGTGTATATAAATCTCCCCACTGTATTTTCCACTGAATGCATCCGATGAAGTGAGTTGTACCTCACGAAAGCTTATGCTCAAATAAATTGGTTAGTCTCTAAGGTGCCATAAGTCGTCCTTTTCTTTTTGACATACTAGAAACTCTCCCACACTGCGAAGGGGGGATAGGAACACACAGAGACAAACATTCACAGCTCTCAGAGGTACTGATTCAGCCGTATTCATCTTCCTTAACTCTGCATTATCCTAGTTTTTGCCAACATAGGCAGTCAATCTGCTGAAGAACAATTAAGTTGACCCTCAAAACCAGAAATGAATTTCAGCCTCCTGCCTAGTTAGGTTCTGTTTTAACGTCAGTAATGCAATCCTAAATTTGACTTGAACAACACAGAATTAAAAGGCCCCCTCCTTTCAGTGCTTAAAATGAGAGCCTTAGCTTGCCTCCTTTCTGTCCTCCCAAACATGCTGACAAACTTCACTAGCACCTGTCTATACCGTTGTCAAAAATTACTACTACTAATTGGACAGTACCATAGCTGTACACAGTACTTTAGAACATATTCATCACGAACAAAATCCCTGATCATTTACAACCCAAGCGCATAAACAGACACAGCACAGTTAAAAGACAGATGTTGGGTGGAGAGGGTTTATTGCCAGTAGGTTTTATGAGAACAAATGTGCTCAACAAGTTCTTGGTTAGAACTAAGTTGTACTTCAGTATGCTTTAAATATTTCTGCAGCTCCTGCTGTCCGTAAGTTACTATGCACTCAGTGATTTTTATCGTTAGAGTTTTACAAATATTTCCTAGTTAAACAGAAATGTTTTTTTCCTGTCCTTCCTATAGAGTAAACCCTTTTATCAAGGGTGATCTACCTGTCCACAACTATTTCAGAGAAATTTAATAAAACTACAGGCAGACTGAATAAGGCCTCAGTGTTCCTTTGGCCTTGTGCTACCATTGTGCATTCATTTAGCGTGAGCAGACAGAGGCAGGATAAATTCCTGCTGAATGGAAGCTCTGTCTTGAAGGTAGACTTCCAAAAACAAACCCCCTTTTCATACACTGAACAGCAGCAAAGTACATCCCTTCAGCCTGCAGGCTGACAAGGAACTGTTTATCATCAGCAGGAAAAGCTCCTCCGACACAGTGCTCCCAACCCTTGCCATAGTTTGTCAAATCCTACAAGATCAGCAAGTACAAATGCTGCCAAACACGCAGAGGTTTTATCGAAGTCATTTCGGTGTTTCCCATTTGCTACAAAAAATGTCTGTATAATCTGTGTATAAAGGTGAAGCACAGTAAGAAGCAAGCCAGGGCAACAGTAAAGGGTGAGAGATTGATGACAGCCATTTTATATAAGGTCCTAGCCTGGAACACACAGAGTGGGTGGGCTTGGGTTCCTCTACCAACAGGCATTCTTAAGGGACTGAGCAAATGGGCCACACTCAAGGAGGCCAGGGTCTTCATGCCCTCAAGATAGAGCAATTGAGACATTGGTCTTTGCAGCACTCTGAAAGGGAAAAGGACTACCACCAACCTAGATGGAGGGCTGAGGTCATGGGCAGAGGGCCAATAAGCAAGCTCAACAGCAAGGCTTGCTGTGGTGCTTAATTTTGTCACAAGGGAACACCAAAGACTGAAGCTGACAAATTAACACACACAACAGGAACCATTTGTATTTAAAAAAATTCTAATTCTCTGGTTTACTGTTAATGAAAAGCAAGATGACTTTGAATCTTAAATACAGGCAATTAGCCGGAATAAAGTATTAAAACAACATTTTAATGCATTAGAACCAGTTACTTTCCTAATGAACAAGTATTTGGCAGAAAGATCATTAATTTGTAAGTGTGCTCTCTGTGAGCACAGAGAACATTCATAAATATATATACACACACACACATATATATACACACACACACACAAATGAGGAAACATGCCAGATCCACCAAATCCAAATAGTTTAGAAAAAGGAACAAAGACCTGTGTTTTCTGGGGATTTTTTTTTTTTTTTTGGTATCTGCCTTTCCCTCTCCTGTAATTACAATTTAAAAGCTAATCCTGTTTGTTTTAGTTATGAGTAGCCCAGTGACTTCAGAGGAGATTGTGAGAGTGAGGGTAATAGGACTGGATCCTAAAATAGTGTAGTATTTCCTGATCTGATTTGGATACAGAAGTGCTTAATATCCACCTCTTACACAACAATTTTCATTAGTAGATCTTAAAGTGTTTTACAAAGCAGGTCTTTATTATCTCCATTTTACAGATGGGGAAAATGAGGCACTTCCCTCCTGTAACTCATCCAAAGTCAGAACCATAATTGGCTGAATGAAATGAGGCCCCACATTTGACATAACAATTGTTCTTTGTTTGGATCTAACACAAGAACTTTTAAACACTGTGGCCGGTCAATTCCAAAATTTCAGGGAATGCTGTATCTAGGCATCAGTGGGCAGAACTCTTCTGGTTTTGGTGAAAACCAGAAGGTGGAAAAGTGGGGGACACATGGAGCTCCTTACAGCTTGTTGGCCTTCAACTGTCAAGAGAGCAAAGAATCTGTTGATGGCTGCTATTAACATCTTCCAGTATATTAAGTCCACCATCTCAACTCTGCCTACCTTCCCACTCCAGTTCAAAAGGTGGACACCCAGAATTATTTATCTCCCAGAGAGAAAGAGAGAAAAGAAATAATAGAAGGGTGGCAGGGAGGATGAGGGGCACACAGAGTCCCCAGCATGGGTGGGACGAACGTGGGACAATGAAATGATAGGAGAGGGACATGGGAGCCCAGAGCCCTGACATGCAGTGGAGAATAAGGGACATTTATGTGGAGAAAGGGGAATGGAGGGAGAAGAGGCTAATGGTGAGGGGGACAGGGGGAGAAAGTACAGAGAACCCTTAATGTAAGAGTGGGGTTGCAGTGAGTCCCTGAAATACAGAGGGATGGTAAAATGGCACACGAAGTCTTGGTAGGGGAATGGATTCAAGGAGCCTCTGAATGCAGTGAGATTGCTCCACAGAAGCAGTGAAGTGTGTGACCTCGAGCATGTATAATATGTTTATAAAACCACAAGTGGTACTTGTCTTATATTATAGATGCCCCAGACATTTCATTAAAAATGCAGTCAATTCAATGAGAAAAAATCCAGCTACACCTCTTCTCAAAAACAGAATAATAACTAGAGGTACATACAGTACAGGTCATGTAATTAAATTAACTATGTATCAAGGAATCTATTTAGCCCATGATTACGCAAGTCTTCCCTGTTTAATATTTTGAAACATTTGACAAAGACAGACAAGAGAGAAGTTCAAGAATTGTTTTATTCATCAGTCATACTAGGTAAAACCCAAAGTAGAACTGTTAACTATATGAAAAAAATCCAGTCACTTCAGTGACCTACAGAACTTGTACATTTTCCAGCAACAGTATTTATGATGTAGCCTTTTCAGTCACCAATGCTTTTGAATTACTTACTTAATTTTCTTTTGCCATTTTGAAGATCAGATGCTGTGGTGAAAATCATTTGCACCACCAAACATTTTCATTCAGTTCTTTTCTCATTATATACATCAATCCCATCTCAGATTTTGTCATCACACAGGCTTTTCAGGCATCTTATTTCTAACCCTAAGAATGTCCTCGTGGTGTATTTACATTTTAGAAGAGCTTGTGCACAGCACAAATCATTGCAAACTCTTTTCTCAGTGCATGAACTGAAGAATATGCACCTAAAGACTGCACTGTTCTGCACATATTTCTCAGCAGTCCATATTTGTCTTTAAATTCTAACAAATTATAGATTTATAAAAATGTATACAAAAGAAATTTTCCTTGAACCTGTACAATGCCTCAGATACCATTGGTAAAGATGTCAACTGTTTAGAATACTGAAACAACACAGAGTAATCTGATGTAAATTTAAGCTACACAAGAGAAATTGTTTTTAAAAACCAAACTCCAAAAACTGAACAACGTACAAGCCTGAAAACAGGCCTCATTGTAAAAATAACTTGATTGAGATTGCTTCTTGCACATTATCATACCATTAAGGTTTCTGATAATTTAATCTGTAAAAAAAGTTTAGAAGAACTACCCACCCAACCATTTATGTTGGTGGCTGTAAAACCTAAACACGTTTCTGTTCATATGATTTTCCTCTTTAAAGCAACTATAAATAAATGAAGATAAAACAACAAAATGCCAGTGCAGTAATGCAAATAAATTCTAATCACTTGCCAATCTGGCAAACGTATGTTTCTACCATGTTTACTGAAGGCAGGAAAATTGATGTAACTTTCAATTTTCTACAATATGGCCCATAAACCTGCCTTTCCAAATAGCCCAAAAACTATGCACAGCTCTGGCCCAAGGTAATCTTCAAAGCACCCGCAATTTACAGTGGAACCTATGACCATCCCAAGGTCATCACCTGCTGCAGATTCCCCTGAAGAGATTGTCTTTCCAGTATATTATGGGCGGCATGACAGAAATTAAATTTTTCAGCAACCCATTGGCCTTTCCCTATACAAACAGTAACAATGGTAGGATATAGGATGCAAATATAGGATGCACCTTGCCCTTTTGAGGGAACTACAGGCGCACATTAGGGAAAGGATTAGAACAGGAGGTTCAACTCCCACATCCTACCTACTTAGATTTTTTAACTTAAAGATTTCTTTGGACCGAGTCTTGGCATAGTTTATCTGCTGCCCAAAACAGGTGGGTGTTTGCGTTCTTATTTGCAAAACCATTTTCATTTGGCAATTAAAGCAAGCTATGTAGCTTTACTAAGCCCACAAAGGTTCAAAAAGTCTTGTGAAAGTCCATTTTTGACACAAGAAAATCATGAAGCAGAAACAGAATGTTTTCCAAAACACTAGTGACTTACTAAATATCCTGGTAGATCTACAGATGAACTTGAGCTGCAAAGTTCAGAGCCAGTTTCCAACTTTCCCAAAGTTTGGGGTGTTCGGTTTTGGTTCAAATTGATAACTAGTTAGATCAGTTGCCCGAGTCTCCACTCCACTAATAATTTTATCTGAGCCCTTCTACTGAAAGTTATTCAGGTAGTTATGCCAAACACGTAAGCAAGATGTCAGAATCAGAATTATGTTTGACAGTTTAAAAAAACAAAACACCAAAAAAAACAACAAAAAAAAAACAAAAAAAGCAAGTTGCCTTTTAATCTACCAAACAGGAAGCATGTGCTGTCATGTACCAGAATATTTGCATATAAGTGTTTCGAACAAGATTTTTTACAATAGTAACACTGGCATGATATCACAAAGGGCAAAATTAATTCCTTCAGCATTTACTGTAACATTAACCAAGATGAGCTCATTTTATTTCAGTGTGAAAGTCGTAATTACTTCTATAGAATTTCCATTCTAATTTGATTTGGACCACTTGATCATTTTTTAAAATGTTACTATTTAAATAGGTTTCAGAGTAGCAGCCGTGTTAATCTGTATCCGCAAAAAGAAAAGGAGTACTTCTCTGAGGTGCCACAAGTACTCCTTTTCTTTTTGCTATTTAAATATAGGCTGGACTAAGATGGCAAATATGTTTTATGTAATGATTCATTTTATTTTTTTTTCCAGCATGATGATCCTGGTGGTAATACTAATACAAATTTTATTTCAGCTATTTTGCCCGTTTTACAATCAGTGCATATCTAATACCGGTTTTCCTTCCCTTTGAAGGTTTATTTATTATTATCTCCAGAATATCTTGATTCATGGACGCTGAACCAGTTTACTCTTACTCCCTTCCTGCTCACTGAGTTTGAAATGGGTATAAGCTAAAATGCCTAACAAAGTACACAAAATCCCAAGGACTTGATTAAGTGACAGTGGATCTTTAAACAACAGGTACCCTCCCAACAAAGTGATGCAGAACTTGAAGTGTCCAAACATATTATATCTACACATCTCTGTTAAGGATCATAACAAATAGTCAAAATATTAAAAATAAACATATGAATGCTTAATAGATTCACTATCTATCCCCAAAATGGACATCAATTTGTATTCACACAACTTTTCAATTTTATCTGTGCAATTATAATTAACAACTTGCATTTATGTAACACCTTTCACACAAAGTGCTTTACAAATTAACTGATATTTGATATACAAACAGGAATCACTCTACGCATTTACTATATAGTCACCAGAACATGTGTAAATGTTTTAATATTGTTCTTATGGACATAAAGTTCTTACTACCAAATTAACCAGAACTGTCTGTACATATTGAGAGAAAGAACACTGAGAAACTCAATTGTGCTTTTCCAGTTTTAACATTCACAATAAAGCAGGTAAATTTACCAGCCTATTTGTCCAATGGGCTTTTTTCATTGTGAAATATACTTGGCTGGATACTGCCATTCATCTGAAAACAATGGGAGTGGCCAATAATAAAAGGATACGTGACAGGTGATGTGTTTCCAATGATCCAGTAAATGGACAAGTTTACCATAAAGGCTATTATACCAGACAGCAGCACCATTAACTGTGGATTAATGGACACAGTCAGTAATCTAACATATATTTCTGACCATCTCTAGTTATACCCCAAATTGTTTAATGAGGTTTCTTTACTGTCAAATGCAAATCAATAAGGTATCACACAAGAGAAGAGAGCAAACAAAAGGCAAACATGAGTTCTAATTTAACGTAGACACTGATGATTTAAGAAGTTCAGAACATGGTCTCAAACGGTGAATTGTGCGTCAAAATGCGTATCTTCTTTCTCTTTACTTGCTAAGTCTGAGAAATAGCCATACTCAACTGCTCTCTCACAAAAATGATGTTCCATAACCATATTTAAGAGATCACAGCTTTTAGATGCAAAACTTAGTTAAGGTTACAGAAATAATTATGAGATATCTGTCCCATTTGTTGTGACTAATCAGTACCATTAAGAGGGAGATCTTGCACCAATCATTACGTGACATATCACTAACTGGGTAACTGGCACTTTCTAAATTAAAGATACCTCCCGCCTTAGACAATAGTATGTAATGAATATATATTTGAGCCCTGATCCTCTTGAGGGACATCAAGAAGATGAGGATGAAGAAGGAGATTAGAGCCCTCCCAGGACGAAGCAGCTACTGACTGCAGAAGGTAACCACTACCAGCACTCCTCCTCCAGAAGTGAAGTCCAAGAGCAGTGAAAGCATTTGTATCTTTCCCACAGTGGAGAGTGACTGCTGGCTCAAGGGTCATTTACATAATTGTACTTTAAAAAACTAGGACAAGCTTCTCGTTGGGAAAAGAAAAATGGTCCAACTCTAGAGGAATGGTTCACAAAATATGGAAGGCTGTCATGGAAATATTAACGCACCAGTTTTGTACCCAGCAAAACACACAGAGGACAAATAGACACTTAGATATTTGGTTACCATTTACTGAATACTCAGAAAAAGCACATTCACCTGCAAATAACGGGCGAAACTGTCAATTTTTTTAAATATTAACATTTGATAGAGGTCTGGTTTGTTAAATATGTGTAATCAGAGATTTTACTTAATTTAATAAAATCATTAAAAATGACATGTTGTAATGATGCTCACTATGAAAGTAACACCCTGTAGAAGAGAGAAATCTGATGACTATATTACTGTATCATGTCTCTAAACAAAAGCTCACTGTTGTAATGATTGTTGTGTTTCTAATATTCACATGGCAACTAAAGCTTCCTAAATAAACTGTTTAAAAAGTTACTTATTCCTGAACTTTAGAGGGAGCCAATATCTACTTTTTTCCCCGTTACTAAAATGACCTCTAACCAGAAACAAGAATAAGGCGAGAACACTCTTAGGCCACTTCTACACCACAGGGACTATAGTGACATAACCCGGTAGCATAGACACATCCTACAAATGGGGTTTTTCTGTCACTCCACCTCCCTGAGAGCTAGGTTGAGAGAAACAGCCACCCATCAATCTAGCTACATTTATGCTGGGTTTAGGATGGTGTAGCTACAGCTCTTGGGGTGTGGATTTTCACACCCCTGAGTGCTGTAGCTATTTTGACTTAAGCGTAGACCAGGCCACAGACAAACATGTTGACAGAGATACTCCTCTCTCACATAGTGGGGCTTAAACAATTAAGGGGAGCAGGGAGTGATTCTCTTTCCTCACAGCCCCCATCACATTCGCTGTCAATGACTGTATGTGAAGCTGTTATATTAAGTGATAAGATCACTGGTGTTAAATTAAAAAAATAAAATATAAAATCTTACCACAGCAGAAAGTGTCCAGGGTCCAAATATCCCCCCTTCTCCAAATACTGGCTCAAAGAAGGGTACGATACACAACAACATGGCAGAGGACATTGGTGCCTGATAGTACAGCAACTGCATAGAGTTAACCTGCAACTCATGCTGCTTGGCTCCTACCCACTAAAACCAAGAGATAAAGTTGTTAAACATGAGGAAAATCAAGTCCTCATATAAAAGCAACTTGATTACTAACAAGGGGGGACTCTCACATGGCCGGCACTACATAATAAATAGCATGATTGTTACGTTTTCCACTTCCATTTACTGAACACCAAATATTTTAACCAGATGCATGTGTGTTAGTCTTCCCCCCCATTTTGAGTAGACAGTGGTAAGCCACTGGATGCAGGCATATGAGGAAGGAAGAGAATTGGCTGAAAGAGCTTTTTCATCACAATGTCTGATGGCTAATGCTTGAATCTTCCTCCCTTCATCTTCTCTCTATTCTTTGTCTCCTCACATACTCTATGAGAGGATCTGCCACTTGAGGAAGGAGAGATAAATAGGGGGGTTTGGAAAAAGCTGGCTCCTTTCATTCTCACACCAATTCTAGATGTAGCCTTGCTAGGGCTCAGTATCTTCTTCCAGTAAGAGCAAGCAGTATTACAGAAACTACCTATCTTTTCAACTTTCTACTATTATGGGATGCCTGAGCACAATTATTAAAGTCATAGCTGACTGCATCAAGTTACTTGCATGCAGTTACCACAAATGTGTGTGAAAGCATGCAACATTTGAGCAGCATATTTTAGGCAACTCTTTAAACCAGTGGCTCTCAACCTGTCCAGGAGTCTGATTTGTCTTCAATACCCCACGTTTCACCTCACTTAAAAAGTGCTTGCTTACAAAATCAAGCATAAAATACCGAAGTGTCACAGCACATTATTACTGAAAAAATGCTTACTTGCTCATTTTTACCATAAAATTATAAATCAATTGGAATATAAATATTATACTTACATTTCAGTGTACAGTATATAGAGCAGTATAAAGTCATTGTCTGTGTGAAATTTTAGTTTGTACTGACTTTGTCAGTGTTTTTTATATAGTCTGTTGTAAAACTAGACAAATATCTAAATGAGTTGATGAACCCCCGGAAGACTTCTGCGTACCCCTGGTTGAGAACCACTGAAAAGTTCATAATGTACCTTAATATGCAACAGCCCTGTAATATATTCTTATGACAGACATTCACAAGAAATAAATTCTAGTAAAACTTTAAAGTATGTTTAAATAAAATCTACTTCTAACTGCTGTTACTTTCCCTATGCCCCCACCTTAGTTGACATTTTGATATATATGCTAACAAGCATGATTAACATTTTTATAATTCCAGGGTTTTCCTTCCTTTAATTATACATATACTAAACTTCATTTTGATACTGATTACAACTGAGATTTTCAGCATGTATAATTTAATACAACTACTGTTATCTTTGCATCTATGATTAGTAAAATGAATGTTATAAATGAAAATCCTTAGACAAATTATTTTCAAGGCATTGATTTTATATTTTATTGCGCTTAACTATAATAAAGCTAACATTTAATAAAGAGCATTTACTGTCAGTAATGCAGCATTCATTATATAAGAGAATTTACTATACTGAAATAATCTCTGTTCTAAATTAAAATATAACTGTAATTATGCTAAATTCTATTTAAGGGCTTTCTAAGAAAGCACAGGACAGAATTTCACCCATAGGCCAACTAGCAGTTCTGCCTCACATGTAATGTTGCACCATGACAGTAACTTTGCTGGTTTCTCCTCCTCTTTTCATAGATTTTTAATGCCAAAAAAGCGCATCACCATCACCTAGCATGACAGTCAATAGAACCTCACCTAGTGATTCCTGCCTCAAGCCCATAAGTTCTCTTTGAGCGATAGCATATCTTTTAGAAAGCTATCCAGTTTTGATTTAAAGACTTCAAGTGACAGAGACTCTACCATGTTACTAAGTAAGTTGTGCCAATGGTTATTACACTCACTGTTACAAATGTGTGCCTTAAAATTCTAGTCTGAATTAGCTGAGCTTCGGCTTCCAACCACTGTATCTTGTTATGCCCTTTTCTGCTAAAGAGCTGTGTAGTACCAGAAATCTCTTCCCTACTACTACAGACCATGACTAACTTAAGACATACTATTTCCAGACCACTTAGCCTGCCTCTATTACTTTCTGAAATTTGAAACAAGGTGTCAAAACGTTATTTTTGTCATGAAACATGCATATAGAAAAGAACAAGTTACTAACCACTTGATAAAGGGATGTAACTAGAACACCAAGTGTAGCAAACACCATTCCAAGGAAGTTAAACTTCACATCATAATAGGAATTTAGGAATACACCTAAAGTTATGGGAATCTGTAAGGAAAGAAAATGTTGGCTATTATTTACATTTGCTGCAGATGGAACTCAATGGATCAAAACTTGTTCTCCCCCAATGTTTTGGAAAGGTCTGCACACACGTCACCCTTTTATCTGGAGTTACTCAAGCTTTATAACTAGAGATTGTAAAGCTATATTCCGTGATTAAGACATGGCATGAGCTATACACAAATTGTATTTTAAAGTAATAACACTTCACGTATTTCATCTTTAGAGAATTTTACAAAGATTGACTTGCACTGTCTCCCATGCTGCCTCTCAGGCGCTGGCAAACAGGACAGAAGCCCCATATAACACTGCTACAATCCCTTGATGGTATGAAAAAGTATCAAAGTAACGTGAAGGCCATCACACTGACCCACAAGAGGTGAGATTCCATGGAGGCCCCTAGTAGCCAGAGATGGGCTGGCGGCATTTGATGATGGGGCTGCGGTTTTGCTCATGACTACCTATTTCAGAGGTTTCCCCGCAGTCCACACAAGCAACAGCACCTCGACCCCACTCACCAGCACAAGAGAGAAGGTACATGCCCATTAACCCAGCGCTTCTGCCCAAGGAGCCACAGAACCAGCGACATCCTGGTGACTCAACTAACAGATTTACTCAGACAGCGAGCGCCAAAGGGACAGGCGGTAACGTGGCTGGAAAGGGGGAAACAACCCTTTGGCAAGGGGCAAGAGGGGAAAGACAGAGGAAGCTGCCTCCCCCCGCGCCGGGGGCTCCCCGATCCGCCCCCCCCAGTCTCCCCCTGGGGGCTCCCCGATCCGGCCAAGGCAGAGAGGCTGGCAGCGGGGACGGGCCCGGCGCTCACCAGGGTCAGCTTGATGCGCAGGGGGAAGCTCTTGCCGTAGAAGAGGCTCTGGATGGCCACGATGGCCGGCGTGGTCATGGCCTTGGCCAGCTGGTAGGTGCCGATGGTGTTGCTCTGCAGGGACAGGTTGGTGAACACCACGAAGCCGCAGAAGCTGAGCGCCAGGGGCAGCACCTGGCGGGGCCGCAGGCTCTTGGGGGCGAAGACGCGCAGCGCCTGGCACAGGCCGAGGCCGAGCCAGGTGGCGGCGAAGTGCACCAGCGTGAGGCTCAGGTTGGGGAAGCCGAGCCGCACGTAGAGCCACTTGTTCAGGAACACGATGCAGATGGAGGCGACCAGGTTCACCAGCAGCCCGGCCGCCAGCCAGCCCGGCCCCGGCCCCGAGCCCGAGCCCATGGCGCCCGGCAGCCCAGCCGGCGCCCCCGGTTCCTCCGCGCGCAGCCGGGCCGGCTGCCCGGCCAACGAGTACGGAGCAGGCAGCCCGCCCGCAGCCAGCGCACCCGGGCGGGCAGGGGTCGCCGCCTTCCCCCGCCCACCACCACGCCACACCGGGGGCGGGGCGCGGGAGCTTCCGCTTGCGGAGCCAGGGGGCGGGCAGGGCCGGCGGAGACAGCCCCGGCCCAAACCCGCCCAGCCCGGGGAGGTCGCTCGCGCGCAATCCGCTCGCCCCCTGGCGGGAGACGAGCCCTAGGAGCGGGGGTGCTGGGCCGGCCTAGGCACGGATCGCTAGGAACTGGCCGCGGATGAATGGACCCCGCTGGGAACGAGGTTTCTGGCCGTCAGAGGAGCGAGGGCCCCAAGCTGCCTCCCAGTCGTGCGTTTGCCTGCCTTTAGTCATAATAATTACCGGTAGTTTGCTCGGTTAATGAACAGGACCACACCACAGTGTTGCGAGCGGGGCCTGGACTTCATGACCCGAAAGGTCCCTTCTAATCCTGTCACCACATTCAAAGAAATGAACCCACAGCAAAATTCCCCCCCCCCCCACATCCCGAATCTGTGTCCCCAGGGTGAGATTGTAACACAGCAAAAATGCCCCCAGACTACCTGACCTGCAGAGAAGAGGTAGTAGCCACTAACCCCTACAGCAAAATCCTTTCCTGGTGGGGAAACAGCTGGAAAATAAAATCTTCCTGAGGGAGACTGAGCAGAAGCAGATCTGTAAATAGCCCAGTGTTGGAGAGCTGAGGCTGGGTTTCATTACCCTAAACCAGGTGTTCTCAAACTGGGGGTTGGGACCCCTCAGGGGGTTGTGAGGTTATTACGTAGGGGGTCACAAGCTGTCAGCCTCCACCCCAAACCCCGCTTTGCATCCAGCATTTATAATGGTGTTAAATATATTAAAAAGTGTTTTTAATTTATATGGGGCGTCACACTCATAGGCTTGCTATTTGAAAGGGGTCACCAGTACAAAAGTTTGAGAACCACTGCCCTAAACCATCAGTTCTCAAACTATGGGTCAGGACCCCAAAGTGGGTGGCAACCCCATTTTAATAGGGTTGCCAGGCCTGGCATTAGACTTGCTGGGGCTAGGGGCTGAAGCCCAAGCCCTATTGCCCGGGGGCAAAGTTGAAGCCTGGTTGCCTCAACCCTGGCTGGTACGGATCAGGTTACAGGCTGCCTGCCCGGGACTGAAGTCCTTGTGCTTTGTCCCCCTGCCCTTCTGGGGAGGTGGGGCTTGGGCTTGGGCCCTTCTTCCCCCCCCAACCGGGCAATGGGGCTTGGATGGGCTCAGGCTTCGGTCCCCCCTTGTGGGATCGTGTAGTAATTTTTGTTGTCAGAAGGGGGTTGCGGTGCTATGAAGTTTGAGAGCCCCTGCCCTAAACATTGTACAATCTCACTGACAAAGACTGGTTTCCTTGTCCATAGAAGACAGTTAAATTATTGTTTTGGCCATTCAAGTACAGCTTCTTAAGGTGCCAAATGAGCAGCATTTTGAATGGAACCATCCAATACCTAGCCAATCAAAATGGGAAACAGCTTCAAACATTCGCAAAAAGAAAAAGAGTACTTGTGGCACCTTAGAGACTAACAAATTTATTTGAGCATGAGCTTTCGTGAGCTACATGAGCATCCGATGAAGTGAGCTGTAGCTCACGAAAGCTTATGCTCAAATAAATGTGTTAGTCTCTAAGGTGCCACAAGTACTCCTTTTCTTTTTGCGAATACAGACTAACACGGCTGCTACTCTGAAACCTTCAAACATTGTGAGGGGTGATACTTAACACAGTTCCTCCCTTGAGACATTAAGTAGTTTCAGGTCCGTCCCTCCCCATTAAATCTTTTGGTAGGCATTTGTGCTTCAAAAACCAGTGCATTAAGAAAATGTTTAATAAGTTCCCGTCAGTTACGCCTGTACAAACTCATTCAAGGTACAGGTGTGTCACTAAGGGCCTAATTTAGCCTGCAGAATTTTTATTACTAGTGGCAACATATGACTATGCTGGTCTGACATCTTTTTGCTTGTGAACTGAATATAGCCAATGCAGAAATGGACTCGTACACAAGCACCCAGAAGCAGTACATCTTTTAGAAATTCTGTTTTTGTGGTTGCAGTGAAACTCCTGGTTAAGTAGGGAAATCAGTTGATCTTAATAAAAAAGCAGAAGTATAGGATTGGCCTGATGGTACCGTGATTAGTACTCAGAGCTGAAATGCTTAGGTTCAGTTTCTCACCCACCTTTCTGTTTCAGCCGTCTCTGTCTACAGTATTCCCAGCCCTTGGAAAGAGAGAGTATCTTGTTGCTCTGGATTCACTGTTAGGAGTAGCAAAGAATTTCAAAGAGAGTTCTATCTTGCCCAGCCCATTAGAACAGCTTCTTGATACAACCAGAAAGGGTCTGTGGCATGGATACTGACAAGAGGCTCCCCTTTCAAACTCTAAGCTGCTGCTAGATCAGGATCGACAATGCTTGGGTTACTAAATCAAAACACGTGTGCAATAGCTAGCTCTAGCCGCTCTTCTCCAGCTATGAAAAAAAAAAAATACAGCTCCAGGTTTTAGTTAAATGTGTAATTAAAATGATGGCTATAAACATCATGAAAGTGGGGTTTCTAAAGGAAATGATGATTCTGGCACAAGAATTTTCAAACTTTTTCAAAACATGGACCACTTTTCCCCATTTGAGATCACACCATCCCTGAAGCAACTACACTGATTGCTTACATGAAATGAAATAGTAATATCAAGAACACATGCAGATATTTTAACTGCCTTTAAAGCAATAGGTAGTCTTTTTTTAAAAGGCTTAGTAACTCCATCTTTGTGTGTTCTTAATTTAACGTCCCTTCCTCCCAACTGTTGTCTTCTTTCCCCACTTCCCTACACACATTTCCCTGCTGCCTCATTCCCTTCAGATTCCAAGGCCAGAATAGACCACTGTGATCATGTAATCTGACATCCTGTATAATACAGGCCATAGGACTTTCCCAAAATAATTCCATATGCATAGCATATCTTTTAGAAAGACATCCAGTCTTGATGTAAAAATTGGCAGTGGAGAATCCATCACCACCCTTGCTAAGTTGTTCCATTGGTTAATTACCCTCAGTGTTAAAAATGTGTGCCTTATTTCGAATCTGAATGTCTAGCTTCAACTTTCAGCCATTGGGTTATGTTATACCGTTCTATTAGATTGAAGAGCCCGTTATTAAATATTTGCTCCCCATGGAGATACTTATAGACTATGATCAAGTTACTCCTTACCCTTCTCTTTGTTATGCTCAATAGATTGAGCAATTTGAGCCTGTTTCTATAAGGTATATGATCTAATCCTTTAATCATTGTCACAGCTCTTCTCTGAACCCTCTCCAATTTATCAACATTCTTCTTGAACTGTGGGCACCAGAATTGATGCAGTAGTCCAGCTGTGATTGCACCATTGACAAAGAGAGGTAAAATAATCTCTCTACTCACACAAGATTCCCATTTATGCATCCAAGGATTGCATTAGCTGTTTTAGTCACAGTATCACATATAGCTCAGTCTGCTGATTATCCACCTCGACCCCCAAATATTTTTTCAGTCACTGCTTCCCAGCATAGAGTCCCCCATCCTGTAAGTATGACCTGAGTTCTTTGTTCCTAGATGTATTCATTTAGCCATATTAAAATGCATATTGTTTGCTTGTGCCCAGTTTATTAAGTGATCATTATTTACCACTCCCCCACTGTGTGTGTCACTTGCAAATTTTCATTGATGATTTTGTTTTCTTCTAGGTCATTCATTGAAAACATTAAATAGCATAGGGCCGAGGACAAATCCTGGAGGGATCCAACTGGAAATACATCTGCTTGATGACTATTCCCCATTTACAATTACATTACAATCAGTTTTTAATCCATTTAAATGTGTGCCATGTTAATTTTATATTGTTCTAGGTTGCTGTTTTTTTAAATGAAAATCTCATGTGGTACCAAGTCAAATGCCTTACAGAAGTCTAAGGGTATGTCTATACTACCCGCCGGAGCGGCGGGCAGCAATCGATCCAGCGGGGGTCGATTTATTGTGTCTAATCTAGATGCAATAAATCAACTCCCGAGCACTCTCCCCTTGACTCTTATACTCCAGCACCACGAGAGGCGCAGGCAGAGTTGACGGGGAAGCGGCAGCAGTCGACTCACCACAGTGAAGACATCACAGTGAGTAGGTCTAAGTCCATCAACTTCAGCTACAGTTATTCACGTCATTGCGTAACTTAGATCGATCCCCCCACCCCAGTGTAGACCAGGCCAAAGTATATTACATCAGTGGTATTACCTTTATCATCCAAACTTGTAATCTCTTCAAAGATATCAAGTTAGTTGGCAGGATCTATTTTCCATAAACCCATGTTAATATGCATTAATTACATGACCCTTCTTATATCCTTTGTTGAGCTTTGTATCAGCCACTCCACTATCTTGCCCAGAATTGATGTCAGGCTGACATGCCTATAGTTACCTGGGTCATCCCATTTCCCCCTTTTTAAAAAAATGGCACGTCATTAGCTTTCTTCCAGTCTTTGGGAGCTTCCCCAGTGCTCCAGGACTTACTGAAAATCAACATGAGCAGTGCTGCAAACTCTTGGAGGCAAGTTATCTGGATCTGATTTAAAAATGTCTAACTTCACAGCTTCTGTTTAACATCCTCTCAAGAGGATAGCGGAATGGAAAGAGTTAGGACCATATGATGAGATTTTTTTCCCCCCAAAAAACAGAACAGAAATATTTATTGAACACTTCTGCCTTTTCTGCATCATTACGATAATTCTACCATTTCTGTCTAGTAATGGTACAATACCAATTGTCAGGATTATTTTTGTTCCCAATATATTTAAGAAACTCCTTTTTATTGTCCTCTGCTGGCCATAGATTTCTCCTTGTGTTCCTTTGCTTCTCTATCAGTTTTCTAGAATTCCTAACTTCTGATTTCTTACTATCAACTTCTCCATTATTCCATTTATTTTAATATATATTATGTTTATAGCTGCCTTCACTTAGTTTCTAAACCAGGTCAGTTTGTTAACCAGCACAGTCTTCTTCCTCAATTGAGGGATCGTGGCTTCTGGACATTCTTCTGCTGGTGGCTGACAGTTCCAGTCCACAAGTGGCTCCTTTGGAATTGCCTGATTAAGTGAAGGAGTCTGTTCACATATTTGGAGTCACTTGCAGCATTGGGGCCCTAATGTACATTTTTATGTTAGAATCAACAAACAATAGGGTTTCTGCTTATGAAGCAATTTTATTGGACAAACATTTAAGAAAAAGACTGTATATCAACTTGCATCAAGTATTTAGTCGGCATTTTTCCAAACACAGATATTCAAATCTGAGTTTAATTTTACAAAAGACACTACTACCCCAAAAATGTATGTATTTTTCAAACAGAACAGGATGTCCAGACTTCCCATTTATAGTGCCATTCAAAAGTTCCTGTCAATAACTAGAATGGTAGAACTATGATTGTATTTCATATCCCAGAGGATCAAGACCCTGGTCCAAAAGCATTAGAGAAGACTCCCTCAGCTTCTGTAGCAGCTTTCTGAGTTCTTCCTTAGAAAACACCTACAAATAAAAGATATATACATGAGATCATATCTTCTTTACAGAGGAGACAGATCTGCAAGTAAACAGTGGTTTAAGTATGCTGCTTAACTTATGTCTAGGCACTCTCAACACTTGGTCTGACAAATAGGTTAGAAAAAAGAACTCCATGATCAGGTGTCAGGATTGGAAGAGAGTGACAGAGTATGCAAAGTCAAACAACCAACCTCAAAACCCACTCACTAACTCAGAACAGCTTGATGTTTCCACTAGAAAGATCAGCAGGGAAATAGGCAATATTAACATATATGTTTGTTGTCATTAGGCTTCAGAGTCCATACCAACTGAATTGAGCAGGTCATAGCTCTTACAGCTGATGGTTTACCTGCAAACTCTGCAAGACAATCCGTTACTGATTCACAATGGAAAAAGATTTTTTCACAGCCATAAGGACTAGAAACATAAAGGCATTAAATTTACAAAAGCCCTGACACACTGTATCAGTGAGTACTGGGTCAATAAGATCTCTACCACCGATGAAATGTAATGGCAGGGTAATAAATCTTGATTACAATTAAAAAAAAAAAAAACACACCAAAACCATACAAATGGCACCATGCAGAAGAATGATATATTGGTTATCTTAATATTTTCTGTGTAATTCTCATGGCCCTTATCAACTCTGAAAGAAAGCATAGCAAAAAACTCACATAAAATGTTAACTGTCAGGAAATCCTTTACTGCTGCAAGTAACAGGATTAAACAGTATGACCTAGTGTTTGTTTTTCTAACTGTAGCTTCATGACTTCATTTACAAACACACATTCTGTAGTTTTAAATTTACTAAACAATTGTGGATTTCTTTAAAATAGATTTAAAATGCAAATAAGTGATTTTGAGCTTTGTCTCACCACATAGAGCTTGTGTCGCTCTGAAGCGACCACATCAGCTAGTCTCAGGCATTCCTGGTACTGTCTGGTGCTGTGTAAAACTGTATGAAGTAGAAAGCAAATCATAGGCAGGCACAGTTTTCGCAGCAAGATCATCTGATGTGTTCGTTCAGGGTCATCTTCAGCATCCTTACCATAGAAAAGCATGTGTTAGTTTCAAGTACATTCCTTTACTAGGTTTTATTATATTGTCCTCAAAGCAACAGTACTTCTGCCCAATTCTAACTGTCAGGGGGGAAAAGTAATGCAGCAAAATATAGTGGAAATAACACATATTTACAAGTTTTGAAGACTTAAAATCAGTTTACAAATGGATATTGTATTGCAAAGAAAATGATTTTCCCTAAAAATTTAACACAAAAAAGAAAATTAAGTTTCATAATAGGGTATTTCCCTAAGTGTAGACTGGTTGCCATCTCCACATTTTGCCTGTGTCCAGTTAAAGCAGTCCATGTTTTCCAACCATATTTAATGTATTGTGTAAACTTCTTTCAGGTAGATTTGTCCTGCAAATTCACATTCTGATCGCAAGCAATGCGGAAGCCAGCTTCTAGTTGAAGGAGTTTGGAAGAAACTACTCCTGTGAGCATGCTATTCTTTAGATGTTCACTACACGGTTTCTTATACCTCCTCTGATGAATCTGGTACTAAACACTGTCAGAGACAGGAATCTGGACTTGGTGGGGGCAATTCTCATATTCCCAACCATGGGGAAAAAAATCCATTCATGGTGATAGTCAAGTCACCAGAGTGAACTGTAACTGAGCAGCAACAGCAAGTGAGACTGGGAAGCACTAATGTCTCCTATTGTTGGGTAGAAACAGCTTTTTGGAGGCCTGTTCTGGGGTACAAGAGTGCATTTTACCTCTCTGACATCAACCATCCATCCTCCATCAACAAATAGCAAGACATTGTACATTTTCTCTTTCACATCAGCTGTTACAGCATCCAAGAGACCTTTCCAAATACCATAATCCATCTGAAGGAGAAAAACAGAGTAAACAGAATATCCAAGGCCTATTTTAACAGAACAGATATTTTAATCTGACGTATAGACATTGACAGATCTAATTCTAAATACAAATCTTAAATTTTAGCTGTTGGCTGAAATGCCAGCTGCTAATAGACATTATCATGCATGCTTAATTACCTACATAAAGAGAGTTAAACAGAGTTTTGAAGCAGGCACAGCCATAAGAGGAAGATGCTGATATTTTGACAACTTATTTTACCATATCTCCAGAACAAGACTGCAGGTTTCAATTAAACTACCTACAGTATATTTTGTACTTGTCAACAGGTGAAGTCTATAAAGAGGGTCTTTTGGTGAGAAAAACCTGCAACATCTTTTATAAGAGGGTAGTAAAATACAATAGATCATCACACAAAACAGCATTCTCCCTCACTTTCCAGTGAAGATTTATTAGCAGAATGTAGTAGTGAGGTCTCGTATTACTAAGACTGAATATTTTTACAAAATTATACAATAGAATATTTTCTAGTATATTATGATGTACTATAAGAAAGATTAAATACAGTTGTAAAATATAGGCACGCTTTATATAAATATAGGAGTGCTTTACTAGGTTTGATTTTTTTAATTCCTTTTCAGTATTCAAAATTCAGTAATTCACAAAATGGATCTCCCAATCAATGTGAATTAGTACATTTCTACTGTATTAAAAGTGGACTGTCCCTCCGAAACAGGGACTACTGGAATGTAGAGTATTTATGTGATTATTTTTACATTTCAAAATACTTTGTCGACAAACTTTGAGACTAACATCTACGCATTCTGTATACCTCATACTTCTTCTCTTTATGTTCGTGGGCCACTCTCTCAGTGAAGCTTGCTTGTGTCAGCAAAGTAGGCTTCTGTGGAGCTGAGTTCATGTGTTTAAACCACTCATTGAACGTTTCATGGGCTTCCTAAATTGCATTGGAAAAAAACATTTGCTGAAGATTGCTACTCAGATTTTGATCTGTGAATTGCTCAAGTTACACTGATCGCCTTGTTAAGTTTTTACAATAGAAGAATTTAGCACATCTTGTTTCTCCCAAGTTACTCAAGAGTCAACATTTGTCAACAGTGCAGAAAAACAGCACCACTTTGTAACATTTCAACTACAGTGCACATTTGCTCAAATATGTACATGCTTCTCTAGAGCCATTTCCAATCCTAAAATAAGAGGCGAAAATTATAGTTACCCGTAAGTGATTTCAAGTACCCAACATTTAGTGTATTTGATTCTTACCAGGTATGCTCTGATACATAAATGCTCTCTTATAGCATTGTCATCTTCAGCTGGCAGCGGACTATCCATTCCTTGTTCCTCCCACTGATTGTATATTTCTGCTATGGAATCTTGTGGAATCTTCACAAACACATCTTTTGCTGCTTCATGTTTCTTGGATGCTGTGACAATGCGATTTAGAATTTCAGTACTTTTATAATGTTGTTACAAAATTGGTTAATGCTGGTGACAAACTTATGATACAATTTTGCTATAATTTCAAGATGGAGGATACTTGCCCTCTTCACTGTCCTAGTCATGCTCTTTAATGAGCTATATGATTTTAGCCCAAATCTAACGTTCTTAGATTGCTGAGACGAACCGTCAATGAGACTATGTTAAAATCTACTACCCAAATAAAATCTGTAAAGTGATAATACCCAAGAACTTCCTCATTATAGCATTGCTTTGCTTAAGTGCTTCAGCCCTCTGTCCAGGATCAAATACCAGCCAGTCAATCACATCAATCTTCAAGCGATCTTCCTGTAAAAGCACACTTATTAGACTTAAGATCTTTTTCAAGGATAAAGCAAATTGTTAAATACACTTGGTTCTGGATATTAAATAGCGTCCTACGAAGAAGTCTCCAGACAGCATTACGGGACGCTTATGGTAGACTGGTTTAACCACAGTTTTACTACCAAAAAAATTTGGAAAAACTCTCTCTGGTATCCTAATTCCACCCAAAATCTATTCCAGTCAAAGTTTCAGTTAATTACTATCCACCGGACAAGCTGCTGATTTGCACTTCAAAATCTTGCTCTCTCTTTCTTTAAAAGTTAACAGTTTCTTGGACAGACCGAAATAGTACATATTTGCCAAATGGTTCCTCTAGCTCCACTTGGCCAGTTGCTCGCATACCATACTGTGGGAAAGTGAGTTCATGGCTAATTACAGAATCGATCACCAAAGTACTGCATAGCTGCTGTTGAGTGGTGTTGACAAGGAACCTAAGGCAGGAGGCAAGTTTTCATTTTCCACTTTAATTTAGATATGCCAGTCAGTCATGTGCTAAAGTGAAGGTCAGATCAAAGACTTGTTCTTGAGATGGAGAAGACAGACTGAACAAATGCACACTCTTACATCAGGGTGAAGATTTAGTTTTCCAAATTTATAAAAAGCTCTTCACCACTTTCACATCTTTCCCAGAGGCGTGTTATTGACTTAATCTCCATTTACTATTTACTCTCTGAAGAGTGGATATACTCAACACATACTGCAGCCATGAAAGAGCAAGATATGCAAAAACCAAACCCACAATATGAATTCACTTGTTTCAACTCTTTGCCTACCTCCCCCCCCGCAAAGTAAGTGTCACTCTCTCTTGCACATGCTTTCTGCATTTGCTTGAAAACAAAAATATGCACACTGTAGGTAAAGAGAGTCTTGTTCATGAATACTGCACACTGGAATTTTTGTATTGCTGGCTGAAATCTGTACATAGATATTTACCTCTGTTGTTCCAGCATCTAGTGCAAGGTCATGGTGAGTGAACTCGCCAGTATCTTTCTTGCGAATGTTTTCAACAACAGTTTTTGTTATGGTTGCAACATCCAGACCTAAGTTTAAGATAAAATTATATACCAATATTTAATCAATTTTTATAGGAAGTGTATTGATCATTTTATTTTAGTGATTGTCATTCTTATATGACTGTGCTCACTGCAAGGCTGACCTGTATGATCTTGAAATGCAAAACTGACCATCAGCATTAAAGAGAATGACAATTGAGTTTTTAAAGAAAAAAAATCAAGAACAGTGGGAAGGGACAGTAAAACAATTAAAGTTTAAGTATGCTTCTCAGTCTGTGTAGTAGGACTGATATATAGGCACATTTTTTAAGACCCAACTGTTCCCAGAACCCTGAACTAAACGAGGCAACACAACTGCTATAATAGTCTAGACTAAGGGAACCTCACAGCAGTGCTTTCGTATTAGTAACTTGTTTGGGAAGAGAGGTTATCTTCGCTAAGTTGTCTCTGGAATAAAAATGCTAAAGAAAAAAACAGACACCCTTCCAATTATGAATATAAAAGGAAGTATACTTATATTGCTATATTGTCTTGTTTTCTAAATAAGATGCACTGTTTCAGAAAAAAAAAACAAAAAGGAGGCAGAATATTTCCTGGATGAAAGGGTATTTATGAGCAGAGGACATACATAAAAGCTGCATTGACCAACACATTAGACAGCACCACAGTAAAGATACTTCTGCGCAAGAGATTCCAGTTAGAACGTGACAGTAGGGCCCCTCCCAGGCAAGAAGCAAAGCTGGCCACTTAGCTGGAGTTCTTTGTTCAGTAGGGAGGAGAGGAAAGGAAAGGTTGTATGTTAATTTTACAACCACAATGGATGATCAGAAAGCCGCACTGTAAGCAGGATGAGAGAGGGACAGCGAGCTTCACAGCTCTGCCAAAGCCTTGAGTCATTATATGGGTCTGACAAGAGCCTTCGCTGCGTGCTCCTTAATTCAGGCCTGTGTAGGAATCACAAAAGCCTTGGCCAACTCATTGCAAAAATAAGGATATCATGGATCAGTCAGGCAGTTAACTTGGCATTTTTGTTTCCTGTCTGGTTCGGAAGTGACTGCATATTAAAAAAATGTAACAAGTTAATTTAGAAAGAAATATTCAATTCCAGGAAACAGCTATAAAGATAGACTGATCCTCCTGAAACACAGGCCAGTCCGAAAAATGTAACTGTTCACAAAAATGATGTAAATTTTGTGTAATTGAAAATAGTAAAAACTGACCAACATTTGTGTAACTGGGATCAGTAATAATGGAACTAATGTTTCTGAAAGGTAACATCGTCAGGCAGAAAAAGCTTATAAGGCTAACATCAGCATTTCTTACCTGCTTCCTTTGCTAGTTCAAGGCAGTGGTGCCGTTGCTCAGTTTCAGTGACATCTTCCAAAAATACAGCATATTGAGCAACAGCTAGCTCCTGAGGTAAGTGGCTGACATAAAATGCTATTAGATCTGTGTGCTTCTCACTTATCAACCGCTGCAGAATAAAAATAAGTATTAAATATAATGGTAATGAATATGCTTCTGTACAGAACACATTCTATATTCCCTGTTTATATTTTTTACATATATACCCCGCCCCCCCATCATGATGAGTATCAGAATGCTGAACACCAAATTTCTAAAAAACAAGATTTGACAAAAAGATTCCATTGGATCTTCATTTACAAGCAGGGGTCTGTCAAACTGGTTCTCACTTAGGCCTTGTCTACACTATAGGGGTAAGTCAACCTAAGTTACGCAACTCCAGCTATGTGAATAAGGTAGCTGGAGTCGACGTAGCTTAGGTTGACTTACTGCAGTGTCTGCACTGCATTGGGTTGACAGGAGACACTCTCCTGTTCACTTATCTTACGCTTCTCGTTCCGGTGGAATACCGGAGTCGACAGGAGAATGATCTGCAGTCGATTTAGCAGGTGGCTCAATTGCCGCAGCATCAATCACTGGTAAGCATAGACATGCCCCTACGCATTGCTAACACAAGCTCTGGTATGTGCAAGTGAGTTCCTGTGCATCTAGTAGGATGCATCAAATACTTTTCTTAGCTCTTCCTTAAGCATTTTCATTTGTTGCATTAAAATATGCTACAGTAACTTTAAAGTTTCTTTTTATTCCCTCACCCCTAACCATAGCTGAACAGGGCAGAAAAAGCCCCTATCCTTTTGAAAGCTTACCTGAATGTAGGTCTTTAAGATTTCAACAGAGACTTCCTCCTTAATGGGAAAAAGAGATTTTAATTTTAAGTAAAATAGCAGCAAAAGCAACTATGCATCTCTTTTTGCCATTTTTCCCATTGCACTCATAAGATTGCCACAGTTAGATGCAGACACAGAGCTAGCTGAATATCACTGCTTCAGTAATTTACTCACTGCAAGCAAGCTCTGGTGGTGGACCCATTTCTATGGTCTGCTCTTGGAGGCTGGTGGTCCCCTGGTCCCAATGAGGTTTTGAAAATGCTCTGGGGATTTTAGTGCTCAGCCATTAGACACACACAGTCCAGGAAGATTGAAGTGTTCTCCCACTGGCTTGAGTGTGTTCCCATTCCTGATGTGTGATTTATGTCCATTTACCTCCTACAGGACAGGCCCCACAAGGAAAACAACAGAATACCACTGGCCATCACGTACAGCCCCCAGCTAAAACCTCTCCAGCACATCATCAGCAATGTACAACCTATCCTGGAAAATGATCCCTCACCTCTCACAGACCTTGGGAGACAGGCCAGACAGCCCCCAAACCTGAAGCAAATACTCACCAGCAACTACACACCACACCACAGAAACACTAACCCAGGAACCAATCCCTGTAGCAAACCTCGTTGCCTTCTCTGTCCCCTTATCTACTCTAGTGACACCATCATAGGACCCAACCACATCAGCCACACCATCAGAGGCTCATTCACCTGCATGTCTACTAATGTGATATATGCCATCCTGTGCCAGCATGCCCCTCTGCCATGTACATTGGCCAAACCAGACAGTCCCTACATAAAAGAATAAATGGATACAAATTGGACATCAGGAATGGTAACACACAAAAGCTAGTGGCAGAATACTTCAATCTTCCTGTATAGTCTATAATAGATTTGAAAGTAGCTATACTTGAACAACAACAAAAAAACCTTCAGAAACAGACTTCAAAGAGAAACAGCAGAACTAAAATTCATTAGCAAATTTAACACCATTCATTTGGGCTTGAATAGGGACTGGGAGTGGCTGGCTCATTACAAAAGCAGCCTTGCCTCTCCTGGAATTGACACGTCCTCATCTATTGTTGGGAGTGGGCTACATCCACCCTGATTGAATTGGCCCTGTCAACACTGGTTCTCCACTTGTGAGGTAACTCCCTTCTCTTCATGTGTCAGTATATTTATGGCTGCATCTGTAACTTTCACTCCATGCATCTGAAGACGTGGGGTTTTTACCCACAAAAGCTTATACTCAAATAAATCTGTTAGTCTTTAAGGTGCCACGGGACTCCTTGTTGTTTTTGTGGATACAGACTAACACAGCTACCCCTGGATACTTGATACCAGTCTGGTTTCTGACCTTGGATTGACTGTACTGCTATTGATGATGGCGATCTCATCCTGCTGACTGACTAGGCTAAAGCTCGGAGCGGTAGCTGTGTTAGTCTGTATCCAGAAAAACAACGAGGAGTCCGGTGGCACCTTAAAGACTAAAGCTAAAGCTGTACATGTGGATTTTATTCAATATCAGTAGCTTTGGATACTGCTGATTGAGGTTTTGACATCTCCAGTATTCCCAACCCAAAAAAGTTCAGAAGGGCCCTGCCAAATTCACAGCCATGAAAACACGTCACAGACCATGAAATCTGGTCTTGTGTGTGCTTTAACCTATACTAGAGAGATACCACAGGGGAGATCAGCATTTCTCAAATTGGGGGTCCTGACCCATAAGAAAGTTGCAAGGGGGGAGGGGGTTGCAAGGTTACTTGGGGGGTGGGGTGTCATGGTATTGCCACCCTTACTTCTGCACTGCCTTCAGAGCTGGGCAGCTGGAGAGCGGCGGCTGTTGGCCGGGTGCCCTGCTCTGAAAGCGGCACAGAAGTAAGGGTGGCAATACCGTACCAGGCCATCCTTACTTCTGCTCTGCTGCTGGCGGCGGCTCTGCCTTCAGAGCTGGGCTCCCGGCCAGCAGCGACCGCTCTCCAGCTGCCCAGCTCTGAAGGCAGCACCACCACCAACAGCAGCGCAGAAGTAAGGGTAGTGGCACTGCAACCTTACCATACAATAACCTTGCGACCCCCTCAACTCCTTTTTGGGTCAGGACCCCTACAGCACAACACCCTGACATTTCAGATTCAAATGGCTAGAATCATGAAATTTACGATTTTTAAAATCCCACAACTGAGAAATTGACCAAAATGGACCATGAATTTGGTAGGGCCTAGTTATGAGTCATGCCCCCCCCACGTCTTAAGATTTTTTTTAAAAAATTTAAAAAATTGAGTTTTTATGGATTTTGACCTTTTGGGATACACACTCAAATCACATTTGCAAACTTGTCTCTAAACCATAAAATGAGAATCTCGTGCTAAAAACATGCCTCCAGGAGCTGCAGCTTTAAAAAAAAAAATCACAAGAGTTTGCAAAACTGCATCTTCTTTGTGGGATTCAGTGAGGGTTGCTGGAGTGGCCCTTAATCAAGTTCACTCTTTCCCCTCAGAGTGTAGTATTCAACTACTCATTTTTCCTCCTAACTTACTACTGTGAAGTTGCCCCTGCAGTAACTATAGTAGGTTGATACCTAGTTCAGTGCAGCTTTAGATCTGTTTTTACTACTTTCCCAGTGTCTGGCTGAGAAAGACTTAGCTGAATGCAAACTGGCTTTGACTGAAATCCTGACAAGATTAAAGGGATGATTGTAGTTATGAGAAAACATCTAGAAGAATGGGATGAAATGGCATCAACGTCAGTTAATAAGGATACATGACTGTCTTTTGCCAAAATGGTTTGTAGTGTGGGGTTTCTAAATTTGCAGGCAGCAGTTCACAGTGCTTTTTATTATCTATGACTGCATATGGCTGTCAGAGAACGACAGATGTCTGTGTTCACTGAAGTTAGGACAAGAAGTCATGGGCTTAATCTGCAGCAAGGGAGATTTAGGTTACGTATTAGGAAAAACTTTCTAACTAGAAGGGTAGTTCAATTGTGGAATAGGCTTCTAAGGGACATTGTGGAATCCCCATTATTAGAGGATTTTAAGAACAGGATGGCCCAACACCCGTCAGGAATGGTCTAGGTTTACTTGGCCCTTCTTCAAAACAGGGGGTTGGACTTGATGACTTTTGAATCCCTCCCAGCCCTTATTTCTATGATTCTATGAGGCTACAATGACTCCTTTCTTAGTCAGTCCATATCTGTCAACTAGAGGCTAGGTGACAAATGTGCTATACTTAGGACTACGCTTGAAGAATACCTGAAAGCTTCAGCTGGTGCAGAATGAAGCAGCTTTCTATTTAAGTAGAGGCGCTTATGAACCCATAGCACCAGGTGCAATTCCAGCTGTTACTCACTGTCTTCAAAACCCTGAATGGTCTTATACCCAGTTATCCGAGAGACCTCTTCTTGCCTCATAGTCATAGTAGCAGAGATGCTCTTAATGCCAATGCCTAAACAGGGAGTTTGGCAGTAGGGTCTTGATCAGTAAATGGCTCCTATGATCGGCATTTGTTCTCCTTGGACAAAAATTTGGCAAGCACTGTAAGATTTAATTTTATTTAGTATTTGGCTGTCTTTTTGTACTGCTTTACTTTTTGTCTGATTTTGATTGTTACTTTGGGATTCTAGGATTAACAACTGGTCTGTTCAGGGCAGTTTATTAGCAATTTGCCATAATTTGTGTACAGTGTGTGTGAGAGATAGATTTTAAATTCAGTGAGCCTAGGTTCCATGACAAGAGGCAGGATATAATTAAATAAAACAAATGGAATGTACCTTTGTCTGCAGTCCCAGAGTGCGGAAAAACAGAATAAGATGCGTCATGAACCGAAGGAGGTGCCCTGGGAGCACACTTCTGTCTTTGGAAAGCCATTTGTTAAATTCATCCATCAAACCTGTAGCCACAAAGTTCATGTCTACATTAGCTTTACAGTGGGGGAGAAGACAACAGCTGAGAAATATTTCAAAACAATGTATTTGTAAAATATAGCAAATAAAAAAAGCGTGAGAGCTAGAATGTTCCAACAGGACTATATCAGTCTTATTAAAGCATAGCTCTCAACATGCTGTTCTAGTCTGAACAATGACAACATTTTTATTCCACCAGTCTTCTTCCCAGATGTATTCATATGAATCTACATACTTTTCTGACTAAATTATATTTTACTACTTTTTACTGCTTGGACTGGCTGAGGTCAATACTAGTCGAGGAGGCAGAGCTAAAGTTCTGATTGTAGAATCTTTATTGTTCGCATCATGTAAGCCAGATTAGAAATCAGCTTGACTTTCAAACTGAGTTCGCATGGTTAGAAGTTAGGAAACATTTTCACTTGTAAGTTCCCATAGAAGTAACTATAAATAATAAAAGGAATTGACCTTTGAAAAAAAGTCACAAAACAAAGCTTACCATCCACATCTCCCAAAATAATGAACTTTTGAATCACATGATAGTGTTCTTGGTTTTCCTCTAAAACTCTCTGAAAAACAGTTCACATTTCCTGTGAAAATCATATACACCATACAATATTACCCATAAATGAATAGGGTGAAGGCTAACCTGAATCAAAGAACTATGCTGAGAATAGCGTACTGTGTAAAGTGCAGGAGAGTATACACCTGGAGTACGGTCAGATACTATGGGTGCCACATAAGAAAAGAATGGAAGAATTGGGGAAGGGAAAGAAAAGGATGTTTAAGAAATTAATGCTGTTCGAAAAAAAAATCTATGTTTGTGTTCTTAATGAGAATAAAAGAGCATGATGGAGATGTATACAATTCTAAAGGTAAGAGAAAACGGATTCCACAAAACTACTAGAGTGACAGACAAGAAAATGAAGCCCAGACATATATACACACAAACAAAAGCCTGTGTGCCTTGAGGAACTAATGCATGGAACATACTAGAGAAGCAACTGTAAAGGTCTTAAAACACAAATGTGACATTGTGGGGATAACTAGGCAGGGGTGTATATACGCGTATGCTTGTTAAATCATATTTCTATGCATGCTATCAAGTGAATATTTAACAGAGGATAAATAAATAGGTCTTCAGTCCAATCTTGTGCAAAAAAGGTAATTAATACCCTGAATGTTAAAGGTACTATGGATGTGTGACCTACTTAAGTGAATAAAAACTTACATTGTTCAGATTCATACTATGAATAGTATGCAAAAGCTGAAACCTCTTAAAGGGACACTGAACCAAATCACACATGAAAATTGTATCTAACATTGGTACAAGAAACAAGATCTGGGAAAAAATTCTCTTTTTTCATGTTTCCTACTTCGTACATTTGAGAGCACTTGATAGTCAGCTTCACTGTTTCTTCAGTATAGTCAGCCAGTTTGCCAGAGGAAGTTGGGGTCAAGTGTACCTCATTTTTTGAATTGGTCAGGTTTTTAAGTTGCCTGTATTCCTTTCATTGTCAAAGGGGCTGGCTGGGGGGTGGGATGGGGAGGAAATAATTTTGCAACTTAATTCATTTGCATTCAAAAAAATATCTACTGTGGAGGCAAGAAAATGCTTGGAAATCTATAATAGACCCTTTCAGAAGGAGATTAAAACCAAATGACTTTCTTTTTTTAAAAAAGAGCTTGCCATTGATTTCTTCAGTCCAGTGCATATTTGAGATCGTTCTGTTAAATACTGGATTAAAAGCAGTTCCCTGGGACAATATAAACACACAAAAATGTTGACTGGAAGTTCTGTATTAAGTATTTACCTTTTTGTCTGTAGCCTGGAGTTCTTCAAAAACCTTTTCTAAAGTCCAGCTTCAAAAGAAGAGAAAAATGAAGGTACAGCAACAGTTAACTCGAATGACTACAGATCACATATGACCTTTATTGAAGTTAAAGGGCACAATAGTACTAAAGACTTACTTTGTTTCTAAATACTCTCTAGGGAGCTCTTCCAGTTCCTCTGTGGTCATTACTGATGTACGGATTTCCTGCTCCACCAGCGAATCCACCATGACCCGGAAATATGCCCAGACTGTATCTTCCCAGGTATCACAAACTGGAAGAAGCTTCATGTTAAAATAAAATAAAAAGTCTGCATTAACAGATCTAGAGAAATGTCAGAAGATGTAATGGCCATATGGGATCCCATCTAAGGTCCATATAGTCCAGTATCCTTTCTCAAATAATGGCCTCTGATGCTTCAAAGAAAGGCACAAGAAATCCTGCTGTAACCCAACCCCATTAGTTAGATGCTGGTTTTATTATGCCCAGAATCATGAGGGTTTCTGTATCTTCCAAAACACTTAGTTTCTTTTAGATTTTTAATCCTTAGTATTGTACTTCTGGAAGTTCTTCCTACCTATATTACACAGATTTTCAAAAGGACCTAAAGGAGCAAGGTATCCAAATCAGAGTCAATGGGATTTGTACACTAAATTCCTTAGGCTCATTTGAAAATTCCAGCCTTTATGCCTAATCCTTTCCTGAATCATGCTAAGCTCTTGGCATCAGCAACATGTTGTGGCAATGAGTTCCACAAGCAACTACTACATTGTGTTAAAAAGCTTCGCCTTTTATCAGTTTTAAATTTGATGCTTTTCAATTTTATTGAACATCCCCCTGTTCTATTATACAAAGAGTGAAGACCAGGGCCCAGTCTACCTCCTCTATGCCATCATTATTTTGAATACTTTTATCACATCCCCTTTTCTTCATCTCCTCTCTAACATAAACAACTGCCAGTCCATACCTCTATTCATTCTTTTCCACTTTCTGAATGTCCTCTATTTAGACTCAGACTATAAGGCCGGAAGGGACCATCATGATCTAGTCTGACCTCCTGCACATTGCAGGCCACAGAACCTCACCAACCCACTCCTGCAACAGGGCCATAATCTCTAATAGAGTTACTGAAGTCCTCACATATTAATTTAAAGACTTCAAGTTATAGAGAATCCACCACTTACTCTAGTTTAGACCAGCAAGTGATTCATACCCCATGCTGCAGAGGAAGGTGAAACCCCTCCTGAGGGTCTCTGCCAATCTGAGCTGGGGGAAATTTCTTCCTGACCCCAAATATGGCGATCAGCTAGACCCTGAGAATGTGGGGAAGACCCCCTGAGCTAGACACCTGGGAAAAAATTCCTCTGTAGTAACTCAGAGGGCTCCCTTCTGCCTCCATCCAGTGGCCTATCACCAGCCACTGGAGATATGTGCTAATAGTAGTCACAGGTAGGCCCTATGAGATTGCCTGCAATAGCATCAACTTCATAAACTTAGCAAGCTCAGTCTTAAAACTTTGGGTTTTTTGCCTGCACTATTCCCCGTGGAAGGCTGTTTCAGAACTTAACTCCTTTGATGGTTAGAAACCTTCATCTAATTTCAAGGCTAAACTTACTGATGGCCAGTTTATATCCATTTGTTCTTGTGCCAACATTGGCCCTTAACTCCTCTCCCTTGAGTAGAGAATGAATCCCTGATATTCAACCACCAAAAGCTTACGAAGTTTCAGAGCAAAAGGTAGGAACAGATGCAAAGAACAACCTAAAGATTATTCAGAAGTGGACAATCAAGACTAGTTAATGGGGCCTGGACTTGGGGCTTGACTGTGCTCATGGCTGCCACAGGGGGCACTCCCTGCATGGATCTCATGCCTACATGGAAAGGGGCTCAGCCACCTCCAAGGCGGCCTCCCATTTGCTTCCTCTGGGCTCCAAGGAAAGGATGGACTGTAGGAATCAAAGGGAAGAGTGCGTGGGACATGCAGCAATCATGGACATGCTGCTATTTAAGTCATGGATTTTTATTTAAATTGCTGATGAGAAAAATGTGAACAACAGTCGTCATGGGTGCACCAATATTACTAGCAAGCCCTCGACAAGATATCCACCCTTTCCCAGCTGCTGAGCCTGCCCACAACCCCACTGAGAAGTGCACAGACCCAGCTCTTCCTTCCCAGTTGCTGAACTGGAGTTCAATCACCCTTCCAAAATGCCCTTGCAATCTCAACTGTTATAGCACATGCAAAAATCCTCAAAACAAGCACTCATTCCCCTCCCAGATGGTGAATGTGCCCAGTCTAATCCCACATGCAGGATCAGAAAAAGTATTCTACTACATCTTTTTGAGACAGTGACCAGAACTGAACATGATATCCCAGATACGGTCATATAATTCCATTATGTGAATAAATAGAAATATTATCGGTACTACTGTCCATTTGTTTCCTTGAGGATCCTAACATCTTGTTTGTTTTTATTACAGCTACACATTGAGCAGAGATTTTCGCTGATGTGTCAACAATGATGCTCAGGTCTTTGAGTTTCTACAGTTAAATTTAGAACAAAGCTGTCTTTTCCCAGGTCCAGGTGACTCAGCCAACATACTTAGTGCCCTCCTTAAGGAATTGGAAGAATTACATTCTGAGGAAATGAAAAAGATGGGAGTGGGAAAGACACACCAAAAATATGTGAAAGGTCTAAAACCAAGGTTAAAAAAGGAGGATAATTTAAGGTGTTAAAAGGAGTAATGGGAAACAACTGAAAAAGACACAATTTGGCTGAATACAGGAAAAGCCTGACAGCAAGATTAGATTGTAGAATAATCTCATCAGGCGGTGAGGGGTTTATTGCTTAAGACTTAAAACTAGACCACACAAAACACTGAAGATAAATGGGAAATACTCTTGCATCGGCAGGGAGGTGGTCTAAATAACACATTAGGTCCTCTTCCAGCTCATAAGAAAGCTAGTTTAATGTAGCCATCAAAAAATACTAGAAATCTGGACTGACCAAAACAGGAAAATCTGAATTGGTTCTATTGATAGCCAGCAAAAAAAACAAAACAGCCTATAAAGTTTGATTGTGCTAGCTTAATTCAGATATGATAATGACGTAAAGGTGTCTATCATGTTTACTATCTTCTTGTTTACAAGGTTTTACAAACATTACACAAGTGACTGTGCTAGCTATCTAAAATTCTGCTCTCAGCTATGAGAAAGAGAAATGCATTTTTACCACAGAAGTAGTACTTATCTTACATGAAGCATCACATACCTGTTTGAGGTTCCCACTGAGTGCTGCGTAGATTGCTCTCTCATATCTATTAAACTGCTCCTAAAACATATATTTAAAAAAAAATCTCTATTAGAGTTCTTGTTTAACCTCATAATCACTTGAAATTTTACCAGACACCAATCCATTATAACAGGATCAATTCAGCAGCTTTCAAGAATAGTTAATGACTGCCGTTTCAATGAAGGGCTAAATATACCTCCAACCCCCAAGATACCTTATTAGACAATACTATATTGAGTTGGGAGAAAGGTGAGATTTTTCCTGACCCCGGTGCATCATCTTATGCCAAGAAGAATGAAGATCAGCAGTCCCTGTAATTATATCTTAGCTAATATCTACAGTTTCACTCTTATGCCTAAAAAAAACTAATCCTTTTTAGACATTTCCTAAGCCATTTGCCTCAGTCGTGATGCCAGTTTCACAGATTAATTAGGATACACAAATATACTACACACTTGAGGAATCCTCTTAGAAACATTGAAAAACAAATCCCCCTGAGATGTAAGCACAAAGGGTAGATTCAACTGTGTGGGAGTAAGTGTCAGCCTCGATTACAGGGAAAAAAGTTTACCCATTAACAATATCAAGCAACTTAATATTTATCTTACATCTTCTGCCATTCGCCAACAACTGATTTTCCAAATGCATCTATATGGATTCCCTTCCACTGGTTCCAGCTCTGTTCCTATATGTAAAGGATAATTCAAAAAGCAGTGGGTATTTGCAGTTTCATAGAATCAGAGTTCAACACCAGAAGGGACTACCAGATCATTAGTCTGACTTCCAGTATACATCACAGGCCATAAACACCACTCAGTTGCCATACACTAAAACACAACTGAAATTGGACCAGCCCACAGGGGACTAGACTACTATGTGCCACAGGCCGAATAGGAGGGACTGAGGTGCACCAATGTCCAAGGTCCCTGCAGTGGCAAGGAAATTATTAAGTGAGATATACCCAGATAATCCTGGCAAGTGACTCTCACTCCATGCAGCAGAGGAAGGTGAAATCCTCCTGCCCAAGATTGCTGCCAATCTGATGGGGGCAGGGGGGGGAGGGGAGGGGTGGATTCCTTCCCAATCCCATTTATGATAATCAGTTAGACCCTAAGCATGTGAGCCAGGGCCAGCTAGACAAGCACCTGACTGAGAGAATGCTTGGTGCCATCTCAAAGCCCTGGCCCATATGCCCCATCTCCAGCTGTGGCCATCCCTGATGATCCGGAAGGAGATTAAAAAACCCTCCCAGAATACATTTGGGGTGAAATCCCTTCCTGACCTCTGCAGGTGGCCAGCTGAAACCCAGAAGCGTAAGCTTTTAGGAACATATGACATCAACCACAAGTGAGCCCCGGGGCTGTTGAGCCCTTCCCCCTACCATCACAAGCAACCTCATGATCCAGTTGCACTCATAAATATGTGGTTGTAATCACTAACTGAGGCTGAAGACCACTCCACCTTATAAACCCAATTTTCAACCCCTTTGGAACTTCCCCCAAAATTCAGATCCTCATGAAATTCTGCATACTACTTCTCAGTCCAGGTTGTTTTTCTGCAAAGCGTGGTAAGCATGTTTTAAAATGACAGTACTTCAAAAGTTTAGCTGCAGTTTTGTCCTTAAACAAAAACTTAATTAACAATAAACAGACCTTTACACTCCCACTGCTGGACTGACCCAGAGGTAGGGACATGAACAGAGGGATACCCAACTAAAAGGAAATATGGCAAGGCGCCAACTGGCATATGGATCTGTGCTCATTCATCTTGGAAAGGTGATAGAGGAGAGGGAGACTCTGGGGTAAGAAATAGATAGATAGAGGCAGTACACTGGAGGGACATGGAGGAGAAATAAGGAGGTATAGGCAATCCAGATACAGAGGACTTGATCCTGTGAGATATTGGGCACTCTAGCTCTGATTCAGCAAAGCACCTATAGCATATGCTTTTTTTTTTTTTTTTAAACTGGACTGGGTCCAGACAGGGCTCGATTCTGCAAGGTACTGAGCATACAGAAGAGGAGGCAGGGAACTTAAAGCTTTCCATGTGGCTCAAAGACATCCCCTTTCCTCCATTCCCCTCTGTTGTACACCATCCTCATTATACCAAAAAGGGGAAATTCTGACTATCAAAACCTTTTATTGACTTGTTAACAGCTGCAGGAATGGAGTCCTGCTTTGGTGAGCTCAGGAGAGCACAATGCTTGGATTGCTGGGATAAGTTAGATAGCACAGAAGTGTGTGATGAAAGATTAAAAGGCAGTGGTGAGGGGCTGTCTGGAAACCTTAAATATTTGTTTCCCAGTCATTAAGATTTGAAGATTTAAAGAAATGAGCGAGAGTGTGCGAGTGTCTCAATAAAGTAATTTTTGGTGCGTTAGCAGGATTTGGTTGAAACACTTTCAACTTTAATCATTATTAAAGAAATTTCAATGTTAAAGTATTCATAAGGTGTCAGGTATAAAGACAAAAAAGGTTCCTCCTCACCATACACCTGTGAAAGTGTTTTCAAAACACAAAAGGGCCTTAAAATGACAGCAAAGAGCTGTGCTTCCTTTAGACAGATCCAGACAACAAGAAAATCCTATGCCTTCTTTCTGGGTCTGCTTCAGATAAATTTTGATCTAGGTACCTCCATTTACATTCGGATCATGATATAGTTTCCACCCTTCAAGAGTTGCAGCTCTCCAGGCCTGACCACATCGTTTGCACAAGCGTTGTGCCTGTAAAACAACAAAGGACATTCTGAGCAACAGTTTTCAAGGCAGCAAAAGCACATATTCTCCTCTAGTGATGCACAGATGTTAGAACATGGTTAATCAACAAAAGTGTTTCTTTGCACAAACTAATGTGCTTATGTTTTGGCAAGTCTAAACTCAAACTAAAAGGATCTTAAAATAAAAATTCCAGGTTATTTTTTTTCATTGGTTTTATTTTCCAGGGAATGTATATAGGACTTTTCAGTAGGTATTTTCAACAGCATAAGAGAAGTACCATAGTACAACCACCTATTTTTTTCATCAAGAGCTTTGCTGGCTTAACCCATTGTCGTATATTCTTCACTTCTAACTACTTGTTTTTAGGGCTGTCGATTAATCGCAGTTAACTCATGCGATTAACTCAAAAAAATTAATCGCGATTCATCTCAGTTTTAATCGCACCGTTAAACAATAAAATACCAATTGAAATTTATTAAATATTTTGGATGTTTTTCTACATTTTCATATATACTATAGTCTGTGTTGTAACTGAAATCAAAGTGTATAATATTTTTATTACAAATATTTGCACCTTAAAAATGATAAACAAAACATAGTATTTTTTCAATTCATCTCATAGAAGTACCGTAGTGCAATCTCTGTCGTGAAAGTGCAACTTACAAACGTAGATTTGTTTTGCTACATAACTGCACTCAAAAACAAAACAATGTAAAACTTCAGAGCCTACAAGTCCACTCAGTCCTCCTTCCTGTTCAGCCAATTGCTAAGATAAACAAGTTTGTTTAATTTACAGGAGATAATGCTGCCCGCTTCTTATTTACAAAGTCACAGACATTGCAAGGTAGTTATGTGCCAGATATACAAAACATTCGTATGCCCCATCATGCTTCGGCCACCATTCCAGAGGACATATTTCCATGCTGATGACGCTTGTTAAATAAATATGTTAATTAAATTTGTGACTGAGCTCCTTGCAAGAAAACTGTATGTCCCCTGCTCTGTTTTACCTGCATTCTGCTATATATTTCATGTTATAGCAGTCTTGGATGATGACCCAGCATATATGTTGTTCATTTTAAGAACACTTTCACTGCAGATTTGACAAAACACAAAGAAGGTACCAATGTGAGATTTCTAAAGAGAGCTACAGCATTCAACCCAAGGTTTAAGAATCTGAAGTGCCTTCCAAAATCTTAGAGGGATGAGGTGTGGAGCATGCTTTGAAAAGTCCTAGAAGAGCAACACTCCGACACGGAAACTACAGAACCCGAATGACAAAAAGAAAACCAACCATCTGCTGGCGGCATCTGACTCAGATAATGAAAATGAACATGCGTTGGACTGGATTGCTTTGGACTGTTATCGAGCAGAACCAGTCATCAACATGGATGCATGTCCCCTGGAATGGTGGTTGAAGCATGAAGGGACATATGAATCTTTAGCGCATTTGGCATGTAAATATCTTGCGATGCCAGCTACAACAGTGCCATGGGAATGTCTGTTCTCACTTTCTTGTGACATTGTAAACAAGAAGCGGGCAGCATTATCTCCTGCAAATGTAAACAAACTTGTTTGTCTGAGGAATTGACTGAACAAGATGTAGGACTGAGTGGACTTCAAGGTGCTAAAATTTTACATTTTTTATTTTTAATGCTGTTTTTTGTACATAATTCTACATTTGTAAATTCAACTTTCATGATAGAGATTTCACTACAGTACTTGTACTAGGTGAATTGAAAAATACTATTTTTTTTTACAATGCAAATACTTGTAATCAAAAATATAAAGTGAGCACTGTACACTTTGTATTCAGTGTTGTAATTGAAATCAATATATTTGAAAATGTAGAAAATATCCAAAAATATTTAAATAAATGGTATTTTATTATCTTTTTAATCGCTTGACAGCTCTAGTTGCTTTAGATGAAGTCTTTTATAGCTTATGAAAATATGCCCCTTGGTGCAAAGGCCTAAAATCCATCTTTTTGGGTGCAATTTTCCAAGGTGATTGAGGGTACCCAACTCTCAGGTACTTTGGAAAATTCAATCCTTTGTGCTGACAACATAAATCAGGCTACATAATGCCATGAATAGTCTTACTCCAGAAGTCTGCTTCCCCCAAAGCCAATTTTGGGACCTACTCTAGCTATATGAATATACAGCAGAAGTAAAAGCAATAGGGAGGAAAAAAAATAGGCTTCTGTGGACTGTAAGTAAGCACACACTGTTGAAGGTTACTCATCTCACACCCAATTACTTATCTAACAGATGTATCAATTCCATGACTGACAGAATTGTCAGAATAGTGAGGCAGACTGTTAAATGGTCATGTTTTCAAGCTGCAGAGTCTGCAGTAACTGATCACTTTTGGGAATGTTGATGAAGAGAGAAGAAAACTGAAAAAATTGATAGCTAGGGATAGTGGGATATTACTTTCATCTATAACAAGTGACTATTCCTACATTCCTAAGATTGTAAGATCTTTGGAGCAGCAACTTCTTCCCCCCTCATTATGCATGGGTACAGTGCCTAGCATCCTGGCAGCCCCTAGCCCACCACGGAAGCCTTCATATGCTGCCTAATACAAATATTTAATTTAATTATTGATCATGAAAACCACTGGCACAATGGGGAGCCTCTCCCCAAGAGAGACCCAGGATAGGAACTGCAAGGATGCTGTTGAATTGAGCGCATAGCACATACCCATGGCAGGCTGACCTCACAGTGACAGTGTTGTAATTCCCCTCAAATTTGTGGGCAATAGTAAATTTACACCACAAATTACGTAAGGTATTATTAAAAAAAAAAAAAAAAAAAAAAAAAGGCAGAGCTACATTCAGCCAAAGGATTAATGGAAGAGAAGAGTAACCTCTTTTGTGCTGGTCAAAAGCACAAACTCCTAATATCCTATTCATGCCCATCCATGAGTTCTTCAGAGAGATTCGACTATTGAAGCATTTATGGCTTGCCAGGGACAACAGAAAAAGAAGAAAAAAGGAAATGAAGTAGAGTCATCTTTTTCCTAGTAAACCTGAAATCCAGGTGCTATTTTCATAGCTTCAAATCAGAGTCATCATTAATGATGGTTTTGGCTGTGGTAGACATTAAGAATGGCTTCCTTTCTTAAAGGATTATATCAGCAAAGAGAAAAAGCACCCTTGCAATTCACTACTAGACAGAAACCTGAAAGAATCAATTATGCTATTTTTCAAATTTGTACAGCACTAATACGTGAAAAAGGAGGTACACGTGATAATTTAATGGTTTTGAAAGGCCCAGTTTACAAACTCTTTCAGATGTTCTAACTGTATCATACAGCACTGAGCAGTCAGTACTAAGTCATTTTAGCACCAAGCAGTGCTACTAATGTGCTGGCCTGACAACCCTAAGTCCAATTTATCTACCATAATGCCTGCTCTCAACTCAAAGTTGCACTAGTTTAACTAAAGGCATGATTTTAAATTCAGTGTGTGGACACTCATATCAGTTAAAACCTGCTTTATAGCAGTTTAGCTAACATGTGACATCAGCACTTGTAATCAGATGAAAACTAAACTGATATAAGCGTGTCCATACAGAAGTTTGTACTGGTTGAACTAAATCAGTTTTTAAAATGTTTGAACAAGTCTGAAGGAAAGGGAAGGACACTACAGGTTTCTGTGGCTTACCTCATCCGTCATCCCAGCTCTGATAAGAGTAAAAAGGTATTTGAGTAACCTGGCATCATCTTCTCGATCCAAATCATCGAGTGGCATTTTCTGTCTTACGGGGGCATCTGGGTCCTACAAGAAAAAAAGAAAAAGAAAAAAGGGACGATGAATCCTCCATCCCCTACACTGCAGACATTTCCCTCTGTATGCATGTCTCAAAGGTTCTCAATGATAGTAAATCCATCTGTACTCACTTTCTCATGTTGACAACAGTCTGACTAGTCTGCCTAAAAACTGGCATTACATTCCTCTTCACCTCCCCAGTCACTGAGCCCGAGAGATTACTGTTCATCAATTTCAATCCTTTCGCCTTCCCAAAAGCCCTGTCTTCTCGCTCCTTTCCCCACAAACATTTCCCCCTTGTAATCTACCTCTCCGGACAGCAGACTTTTTCCTTTCCTTCCTTTACCTGTGAGTTCTTTGAGAAGGCCGTTTACAACTGTTACATTGACTTCCTCTCTTCTCACTTTCTTGTGGATCCACTCCAGCCTATTTTCGGCTTTCTTCAAAACATTTAAACTGCTCTTAATGCCACTAACCACCTCCTCCTGACCAATTCTCAAAGCCTATGCTCATCTTTCTTGAGATTTCCTCTGCATTTGATACAGCTGATTACTCCTCCTTCCTGGACAGTCCTCCCTTGGTTTTCAATATACAAGAAATAATAATAGGAGGAAACCAGACGAGGATGGTAGAACCCAGAGCTCCAAACAGAATTGGGGTTTCATTGTGCTAAGTGAAGGAGTACTTGTGGCACCTTAGAGAGACTAACAAATTTATTTGAGCATAAGCTTTTGTGAAAGTGTGCCCTGGCCTAGAGAGCTTACAAATAGTGCTGCACATCCAATTCAAACAAACATTTTGTCCTTACTTTTAGGTCTCTACATCACACAGCCCAAATTTAAATCTGACATGGCCTTCTTTCATATTCCCCACTGTTTTTCTCCACTCTTCCTGTCAAGATTCCTTCCCCACTCTGAACTCTAGGGTACAGATGTGGGGACCTGCATGAATACCTCCTAAGCTTACTTTTACCAGCTTAGGTGAAAACTTCCCCAAGGTACAAACTATTTTACCCTTTGCCCTTGGACTTCCACTGCCACCACCAAACATCTGACCGGGTTTATTTTATGAGGAAAGAGCCCGTTTGGAAACGTCTTTCCCCCCCAAAAGCCTCCCAACCCTTGCATCCCACTTCCTGGGGAAGGTTTGATAAAAATCCTCACCAATTTGCATACGTGACCACAGACCCAAACTCTTGGATCTTAAGAACAATGAAAAAAAACATTCAGTTCTTGAAAAGAAGAATTTTAATAGAAGTAACAATAAGAAGAATCACCTCTGTAAAATCAGGATGGTAAACACTTTACAGGGTAATTAGATTCAAAACAGAGAGACTCCCTCTAGGCAAAACCTTAAGTTACAAAAAGACACACAGACAGGAATATCCAGTCTATTCAGCACAGCTTATTTTCTCAGCCATTTAAAGAAATCATAATCTAACGCATATCTAGCTAGATTACTTACTAAGTTCTACGACTCCATTCCTGTTCTGTCCCCGGCAAAAGCATCACACAGACAGACAGAGAGATTTGTTTTCTACCTCCCCCCAGCTTTTGAAAGTATCTTGTCTCCTCATTGGTCATTTTGGTCAGGTGCCAGCGAGATTATCCTAGCTTCTTAACCCTTTACAGGTGAAAGGATTTTTCCTCTGGCCAGGAGGGATTTTAAAGGTGTTTACCCTTCCCTTTATATTTATGACACTTCCAATCACATCATCCTTGATACAGTGACTCCTCCCTTAACATTGTAGTTATGTTCCTGAAAAATGCGACTTTAAGCGAAATGATGTTAAGCGAATCCAATTTCCCCATAAGAATTAATGTAAATGGGGGGGGTTAGGTTCCAGGAAAAAAATTTTCACCAGACAAAAAACTATTATATATATTTTTATATATACATACATATACACACACACACACAAAGTATAAGTTTTAAACAAAATTTAATACTGTACACAGCAATGATGATTGTGAAGCTTGGCTGAGGTGGTGAAGTTAGAGGGTGGAAGACAGTAGGATATTTCCCAGGGAACACCCTACTGCTAAATGAACTAGCATTCGGCTGAGCCCTCAAGGGTTAAAACATACTGTTGTTAATGTAGCCTCACACTCTACAAGGCAGCATGACTGGAATGGTAGAGACAGACACACACACGCGGTGAGAGAAGCTTTAAGTACACTGCAGGTTTAGATCAGGAAGTTCAGACAGCAGCTGCGGCAAGCAAGCTCCCTCCGTCCTGAGCCCTGTCGTGTCCCACCCCCACTCTATGGAGAAGTGATAAGCGGGGAGCAGGAGCGGGGGGAGGGGGGACACCCTGACATTAGGCTCCCCTCTCTCCCCCCCACGCATAGCAAGCGGGAGGCTCCTAGGAGCAGCTCCAAGGCAGAGGGCAGGAGCAGCACATGGCAGCGGGGGGAGAGACAGCTGAACTGCTGGCACTTGATAGCCTACTGGACGGCTGCCGAACAGGGAACTTTTGGGAGCGGGGAGCTGATAGGGGGGCTGCCAGTCCACTCTGGTTCCAAGCCCCCACCAGCTAGCTCCAACGGGCTGCTCTTCCTGCAAGCAGTGGACAAAGCAGGAGCTTTGCACAACTTTATACGAGCATGTTCTCTAATTGATCAGCAACGAAACAACGTTAACCAGGACGACTTTAAGTGAGGAGTTACTGTACCCTGTTTATTACCTTGCTCCATGAGCATCTGTCCCTTACATTTGGCATGCCCTCCCCAAATCTGTTTAATCAAGCTAACCTTTGTCACACAAATTATTCTTGTAAGGTTTTTGGAAGTGAGGTTTTAAGCGAAGGGGCAAAGGTAACTAAAATAAAAAAATGAATTTTAAAAAGTGAACGAGAAAGGCACTTGCACAACACGATAGTTTGAGTAACCATGTTATTTTATTGCCACTTGTCCTTAATCCACCCCATCCTCTTTTACCCTTATTGATTTATGATTTTCACATGTAGGGTCAAGTTAAATCAAGATTATTTGCTCTTCTAGATAGGGATAGTGTTTGTTCTGAAGCACCTAACATTTTGGGCACTTTAAAAAAAAAGTACCAATAAAGACACTCACCTCAATGAATAGCTAAGAAGTATTTCTGCTGAAAAAAGGGGAAGGTGGAAAGAAAAACAAAATCCATGATGGACTAAAGTCAGATGCCCAGAACAATAAAGATAGTGTACATAATTTCCCCAGACGTTCAGGGCTGCTATCATGAAAATGAAAAAAAATCTACTACAGGAGTTTTTCCATTTTTAAGACAGAACTCCTGAACTTTTGGGGAAGTTGTGCTGGGTAGGAAAAAAATACTAATTACCCCAAAAATCCAATTTACACCTACTATGAAGCCAAACCTCATTTTAAATTATACTTACTAGTTCAGTTACCAGGGGACGAGTACTTCCAATGTATGTGCTGAACTGTCGCTGCTTCAAAATATGTAGAGTGTTCTCCCTAAAAGCAATGAGAAATGTTCTTTTTAAAGAGACATTTAAGATATCAAATGTTTTTTTTCCAAAATGGCACATCAAAACAAACTGATGGGTACTTTGATTCTTCACAAGATGGGATCTCAGTGTATCAATTTCTACAGTTTACCCTGAGGCCTGCCAGCTATAATACTGTTGTGTAAATACAATTCAGCTAAAAACATGAAAGTAGACCACCAACTGATATATGATCAAATTCACCGAGAGTTGTTTCATTCATTCAAATAAGGGAATCGTTTCAGTGTGGTAAACTAGATTGTATTTTAAAATTCTAAATTCTAAAGTCAGGCTTGCACACTCAGTTCACTTCAGCATTCCCAAACTTATCATTAGCCTTTCAAGTCTGATTTAAAATCCATGGTGGGATTTGGTATTTTCTGACCTGAACCCATTGCTGAGAATGAATATGACAAAAACTATTGTTGCCAAGGTGTTACAGACTCAGTAACAGTGACAAGGACTTGAGCAAAGAAATAATAAGGTGCAAGTGAAGGGACAGATCATTGTATTAACACACACAAATGTGATCTAATTCATCCATCTTAAATAATAAAATGACTACCAGGTGGCTAACTATTAATTATTTCTATTGTGGTGGTACCTAATGACCTCAAACAGTGATTACAGTACTATTACTCTAGGCATTGAATAAACTACACAAACAGTCCCTTGGCAGAGAAAAATTACAATCTAGGATTTTGGCAATTGAATAAATAGACAAAAGGGGTAGAACAAGGCAGCAATAAAGGCAGGTGTGTTTGCATAAATTAGCAAGCACAGTGGTGTCAGTAACCTAGCCACTGTAGACAAATCAATTCTGGTCCGTTACATATATTACTCACAAAAATAAGTAAAAGTGAAGTTAATGATTTGCCTCTAGGTTAAATTAAAACCACTCACATTATACCACTTTTGTTTTCCCTAAAGAAACGCACTGAATTCTCTTCTTTTGGAAAGTCACCATGTCAACAGTTGACCAAAAAACTCTAAGAATTAAAAAAGAATGAAAGGCGTTGCCAGCTTTTTAAAAGCTAACATTAAGTTTTTAAAACAGCTCTATCAACCAGTTTGCTTTAATACTTGTAGGAAGCATGCAGTGTACATAATACAAGAGAAAACGTCTGCATGACCCTTAATGATGATTCAATTACTCACCAATATACAGATTTTGCATAGAACTCAATGTTGTCAGAGAAATCTCCAATTTCATCCTTGGCAATGCTCTCTAACCAATCTACCACCAGCTGGAATATAAAATTAAGCTGTTTTTTAAAACACGCCTGTTACAAATATAATAGCAGCCTCCCAGCCCAATTCTGGCCTATTCATTATCTGTGTATCCTAAGATGTACATATATGTCCAGATCACTGCACCCTCATTTCCTAAGTAACCAAGCATGACTGACTGCATGTTCAATCCCAGCTTTTGTTAGCCATTCCTGTTACAGTACTGATTAGCAGCTTATTCTGCTCCATATGTTGGCTAGTAAAGGATATGCCAGATGAGGATAGCTCTCAAGATTCCTAATCCTCTGCCCTTTTCATATTAACTTCAAGTATCTGGCCTCCATCAGTGCAGAAACTAAGCAACTTTTGCCGTCACAAAAAGACCCATACATACAATCCCTAATGAGGTTATATAACCAAGGAAACCCATTTTAGAGAAATATATAGTGCTAGAAGCAGTTTAATACTCTACATAGCATTTGTTATAGTTTATAATGGAGTATAAACAAATATTTAAAGCTTGTTAGCTTATCTACTCCCAAATCTTTCTCCATTTTTAAATCATACCTGGCTTTGTCGAACCAATGAGTCTTTCTGAAACAAGATGCCTACAGCCGTCTTTTCGCTAGCATTTAGAACCTATTTAAGAAAGAGCTTTTATTTTTTTATTAAAAAATAAACTTAGGTGTCAGAATGTAAATGGCAAAAACAAGAGAATTCAGGGAAGACAAATTAATATCATATCCACTGACCTTCTACAAGTTTTATACTGGTAGCTTAGAAAAAAATAATGCATTATATCAAGATACAAAAGATATACTTTCATATACTGTAAAATAAAATTACATCTAAACCACCGATGAGCTGCCAAAATCTTAACAACCGGTTCCCTATAAAAAAGTTCTGATTTAAGGGATGTGCCCCAGTATGTACTTTTTGTACCAACAGGGTTACCATACATCCATATTTTCCCGGGACGAATTTTTAAAATTTAAAAATTCCTCCCGGACGGCGATTTAAGAACCAAAAAGCCTGACCTGTCCGAGAAAATACGGGTGTGTGTTAACTCTTCCTAAAGTTCTTTTTTAAAAAGATGGGCCTGAACTAGAAATGAGCTCCGTTTCACATGTGTGGGTCCCCGCCACTCCCTGGGGGTGTGCTAGGGTGACCAGATGTTCCGATTTTATAGGGACAGTCCCAATTTTGGGGTCTTTTTCTTATATAGGCTCCTATTACCCCCCCACCCCCTGTCCTGATTTTTCACACTTGCTGTCTGGTCACCCTAGGGTGTGCACATGTGTGGGTCCCAGCTGCTTCATGCCCCCCTCATTGAAGCAGGCATGCAGGGTTACTGCCCTGGGAACTGCAGGGCACCAGTGGATGTGGGGCCAGCTGCAGACAGGGGCGTGGGGCTGGCTGCGGGCAGGGCAGGGGGTGCGACAGGGGCTGGCGCGGGCAGAAGGTGCAGGGGTGGCTGGAGGGTGGGTGCTCATGGGGAGAGCGGCTTGGAGCAGTCCGAGCAGCAGAAGGCAGCCCAGGCCCAGCAGAGCAGCCAGGGACCCATCAGGGAGCAGCGGGAGCCCCAGGGGCAGGGGTCGGGGGAGCAGCAGCAGCACCAGGGCTTGTGCCCAGGGCCAGGCAGCAGTTCACGTGGCTCCCGCAGCACAGCGCCCCCAGTGGCCAGAGGAGGAATTACATCACTTCCCGGCCAGAGCCCATCAAATCCTCAGCGCTCCCTGCAGGGAAGCGGGCTAACAACCAGTTCTAAAACTGCTTCAAAATTTAACCACCCTTTCACGAGAACTGGTGCCAACCGGCTCCAGCTCACCACTGCACCTAAACATGAGATTGCAGAATCAGTCCATAGGTGACATGTTACAAATTAGATAACAGTAGAAGATACTGGTATACTTTGGATCCCAGTCAGGTTATTCGAGTATTTATTTTAGATTTATACAAAAATAAAAATGGGTACTAACTCAAGGTTTTAAGTGCCCTTGCCACAAGTTACAAAATGAAAAAATGGTCAGCACAACTCAACATTTCCCCTTTCCCAGACAGATCTAATTCCCATTAAACCCTCACCAAAAGCAGGAGAAGAGGCTCTTGCTAAAACCTGGAGGACTTTTAAGGGGGAGGGTGGAGCAGGGTGAAGGGGGTTGATTTTTGGTAAAGTTAAATTTAGAAATATTGATAGGCCTCTCCTCCTTAACTAAAGCAGTATTAGTTGAAGATATTTTATGACAAAGATTATGTAGTTTGAATTTTACAAAAGAAAAGTTACTCCCCTTAGTCTTTACCAGCACAGGCTGCAAACATTGTTTTGTAATAAAAAGAGCAAAGAGAGACATAGACCAAGAAAGCTTTTCAAAACTCTTCAGTCTGCCTTCATAAGAGAAATCAAGATGACAAGATGCTAAACATCCCAAGGCCTCCTATATCATTCAATTATTTGAAGATGGAACAAAATTCTCAACTCTTGACTATCCAATAGAAACACCATTATCTGCAAACACCCTGGAGCTTAAGAGAAATGGACAGATAACCACTTAGAACAAACTTCCCATCTTTATATGGAGTGGTTATAGAGATGCAATTTAATCATATTTTAAACCAATTCCTGTGTTACTAATATTCAGAAATGAACATTTAATCTGATTAATTTAATAATTTATGCAGTTAGGTCTTATTTATCTCATCTTAGACAATGTAAATCGAATCAGTTTAATTTTTGTTTACATTCATTTTTACTTTCAAGTTCTGAGTGGTACAATATTTGGGTTGCAAACAATGAAGACAAGTGTATTTAGATTTAAAAGTTGTCCCTTAAACAAAATAAAAGGGCTCACTATAGCATGAAGCTTACCGCAATTTCAAACATTGTTTCATCTTCTAGGGCAGACTGTATTCTATCTCTAGAGACAAAAGTACAAAGTTTTATTAATAGTTAATATGAAAAAAATATTGAAATTTTATGCGTCTCCCACTGTAAGTCTTCCCTACAAATACAAATGAAATGAAGAAGCCACTCACTGATCTGTCTAGCATTCATGTTTAATACCTATGCAATGACAAGTCAATTTTGACTCTTATGAACATTTATGCAGCATGTTTACACTAAACAAAGCTGCTTAACTATTTTTCCATGCAGAATATAAATCCGGTAGTCTATACATCCAAGTTACTAACTCACTGCAAAAGTAAAACCGACATACTTTTCAAAAAAATTACCTGTAAAGTGAGGACAGTAGTCTCCAGGTTACCATCTCTTGCTTGAGAAGCCACAGAACACTGGCAGTCTTTGAAAACTTCTGCTGTCCAGGAGTCGCTCGGTAAACTATTTTTCCCAGTATATTCACCTGATGTAAGTAATTATATACAATACATTATCCATTTTCTATTGCGTTTCAAGCCATTAAGGTAATGTTTGCATTACCCCGAGTACTCTCTGTTACCTAAGACAGGTGCTTGTTCTAGGATCTTTTCAGTTCTTTAGTTGGGCGCAGAAACACTAAGGCTACGGCTACACTGTAGAGCTTGCTGCTGTAGCACTAGTAGGGCAGACGCTCTAGGCTGACAGCAGAGAGCTCTCCCGCCGTGAGCAGCGGCAGTTATTATCGGCAGGAGAAGCTCTCCCACCAACATAGCACTGTCCACACTGGAGATAAGGTCGGTGTAATTTACATCACTTACATCACAGGGCTTAGTCACACCCGAGCAACATATCTTGGGTCGGGATAAGATGTAGGGTGTACATGGCCTAAGCCTACCCCCAACTGCCTGAACAATTGAAAATTGTCAGTTCTAAGCATCAGAACTCATTAACTGAAGGGAAACGTATTAAGTCCCTCTTATGAGCTGCGTAAAACACTTATGGGGACACACGTAAAATAAGACCTAATAGAATCTGCCTAGAAACGTGTGCGTGTAGACAAGAACAGAGGCAAAAAAAAAAAAAAAAGCAAGGAAGCCAAGTGCTAACCCGTGAGCACAGTGTGACTGCGGGAAAAGCTAAAGAGCATTTTTGGGTCTCATGGTCGCTAGAAAGAGGTTTGGGGCTGTAAGCTAAAAAACTGCTTCTTTTGCTTTTGGTTCATCCTGTATTTATAGGAGCAAGACTTTGTATACTCCTTGTAAATAAACAAAACTGCATCATGGAGAATATCAGATTCCATCAATTTTTACCTCCACCTGGACCACCCCTGGGCCCTGACATTTGACTACACATTTGGGTAGAAAAGGGGCAATACTGGTGTCAAAAGCAGGATCCAGTTTCTAAAGCCCTGCATGGATACAAAATTTATATCCGTGGATGAGGATATAAAAATCAGTATCCTCAAAGCTTCAGGGCTCTACTGGGAATGCAACAGTGAAAGCAGCAGCATGTCAGGCCGCTGCTCCCAGGAGCTAGTGCCCCATGCTGGTAGCAACTCTGGCATGGCTGTACCACTCTCAGCTCTGCCCATTAGCAGCTGTCCCTGGTCATGCTAGTGTGTGAGAGCAGCTCATACGCCCCCGGACAGGAGACGCTGGCCACTGCGTGGAAGGGACTTGTGTCTGGGGCTTACGAGCCGCTCACACACATTATAATGACCAGGGACAGATGCTGGAGAGCCTGGTGCCTGCTCCAGTGGGTGGGGTGGGGGCAGTACAGCAATGCCAGAGGAACTGCCAGCGCAGGGTGCTGGCTCCTCGGAGTGGCGTCCCGACATGCTTCTGCTTTCACTGCTGCAGTTCCTGGTAGAGCCCTGCAGCTTCACAGATACTGATTTACATCCGTAGATATGAATTTTGTATCCATGCAGGGTTCTACCAGTTTCCAAAAAGAAATTGTGAGCTGGTCTTCCTGTTGAACCAAGATGGAGCATGAGGGAATGACTCCATGGGAGGCTTATGTGGCTCACTTCAACATTATATATCAAAAGAATAGCTGGTAAGAGGGAAAGAAAGGAGAATTACTAGCAGCCAACTTGAGTGCTCAAGCTCTGATTGTGCAGAACTTAATCCCAGAAAACAGTTATCCAGAACTGGTACAAGCCCTTGACATGCAGTTTGGAGTTCGCCATCAAGCTGAGCAGGCCAGGGCACAGATAAGAGCTAGGACAGGGAAAGAAGAAACCCCACCTGACCTAGAAGAGGACCAGCAGGGACTTGTGATCTTGGCATACCAAGACACCAATGAGGCCTTCCAGGACAAGTTGATGGATGGACCAGTTGATAGATGCAGCTGGACTTGGACTTGCGGATCAAGTGAAATTGCCACAGAACTTGAATCTTTCCTTGCAGCAGTGCATGATAAGAGGAAACAACCACTAGCAAGGAAGATAGAAGCTGATCACCATGTGTCTTGTAATCATGGTTCTGTGAAAGAGGGGATTCTAATCTGGTTCATGATCTTAGTGAACAACTACAAACACTGATAAATTTGATTTGTAAAAGAAGGTAAACTGGCAATGACAAAAAAATTAAAGGAAACAGTTCAGTTAAATGCTGGTAATGTGTTAAAACTGGCCACAAAAAAAAAAAAAAAAAAAAAGGTTTGCTATAAATTTAAACACAGGGCAAGACAGACTGTTGAAGTTTCCAGTGAAAGCCTCTCATTGTTCAGGAAATAGGAGTCAACACCAAGCTGACGGGAATAAACCTTCATGGAGGGCAAGTTTTTGGTTAGATATGGGCAGTTACACAAACAATAACTGGAGTCCGGCTAGCATGCATAATGGGATCCATAAATCAAGCACAGCGGTGACTGATGCTGGCTAAAACAAAGTTATTAAACCAGACGTTTTTAAAAGGCTAGGGAATCAGGGATCCAACACTGAACCACCTAACTGGTCTTAATGGAGACAGTGATGGGGGCAAGGGCACCCATCCAAAAACTGGACTTTGGAACTTGAACAAGAAGTCTTGGTGGCAGAAACAGTGGATGAGCTAATAATTGGCTTGGATTTCATTAGGGCAAGTAACAGTAACTGTGTCATCATGCCAGGAAAGGTGTCTTACAAATTCCCTTTCACGATATGGCCCAGGTCAGACAAGAGGCTTGTAAGGCAATTGTTTTGCAGTGACTGAATTGTCCTGCCTCTAGGGGGTAAAAATCATTTTAACAGCTGTATCAGCGGTTCCCAAACTGTCGGTGACAACCCCCTCTCAGCAAGTAGGGGGAGGTGGAGTGGAGTTGGGTGAAACCTGGTTACAGATGGAGTTAAAACCTCATTCAAACTGATGTGTTAACGCACCCTTCCCTTAAGCTAGCTCTCAGAAACATTTATGGGGACATACCTAAAATAAGGCCGAATAGAATTCGCCCAGAAACTAGCACCAGGTGGATAGTGGGGGCACTCCACTAGGTGTTGTGAACAGGTGTGTGAGAACACAGAAAGTGAGAACAGACAAGAACAGAGAGGCGCAAAGGCAAAAAAAGCAAGGAAGCCAAGCACTAGCCATGAACACTGACGCAGGGAAACACAACCTAGATGGACCTACTATGAGGTGGATACATAACTGGTTGGAAAACCATTCCCAGAGAAGTTATGAGTGATGCACAGTCAAGCTGGAAGGGCATATTGAATGCTCTTCTCTGGACTTTCTCCAATTTGTCCACATCTTTCCTGAAATATGGTGCCCAGAACTGGACACAGTACTCCAGTTGAGGCCTAATCAGTGTGGAGCAGAGCTAAAGAATTACTTCTTGTGTCTTGCTCACAATACTCCTGCTGATACATCCCAGAATGTTTGCTTTTTTTTTTTGGGGTGTGGGGGGAGGGGAGGTAAGTGTTACACTGTTGACCCTCATTTAGCAGGACTTTGTACATTACTTGTAAATAAATAAAATGCCCAACGCCTTCCAACTGTAACATCCAACGGGCCCCAAAATTTGATTAGCAGTTCTGGTCGGAAACGAGAAACAAACATAGTTTCAGCAACACAATCTCTTACGAAAGGAAATACAACTTGAAATTCTTACAATAATTTACCTGGTTATTACAGGTATTCTCATACTCTTCTACAAGTTCAAAGACAGTAGTTGAAGAGTGCTTCAAAAACGAATGCAGAAAATCTGAGTACATACTCATAGTAGCTAGAACATATTAAAGAAGAATGTCATGATAGCATGCCATACTTTGTGAAAAACTGAAAACAGAAAGAAATTCTCCTGATGACAAATGTGTATTTGACATTTTCAAGGACTACACAAAGCTCTATTTTTCAATAAAATCTCACTTGCAGCTCTTCTTTGGTACAGTCATGATGAAAATAAAATGCGGACACTTACATGAACTATGTGCACCCTGCAGAATGTCATGCAAATTTACCATCGCAACTAAGGAAGTGAACTACATAAAAGATAGATTCTCAGTGTTACAGATCTTAAGTCACACAGCAATTATACCACAACTTTTGCTATAGATCTGGTCGTACGAGAAAGCTTTAAAGATACACCAAAAGAGCCTAGCGCCGTAAGATGCAGCTATTTTACACCTTACATCTCTAGAACTGACAGACTATTTGTGACTCCATGTTCTAAGGAACTCCTTTCCCTCAGTAATGATTAACAGGTTTCCTGAAGGTAACTTCAATCACAAGAAAGTTCACAAAGTATTGTCTCCAGCCAGCAAGTAGAATGAAGGGGGCGAGGAGGGGGAGGTCAGGCAAGGATATTCTGGAAAAACATTACAATAGGGAAGTGGAACATACATCTAAGAATTGCACAAAATAATTATTGTTTCATTTTAATTTTGTTTTGAAAGCTCAAAGTCATCTCACCAGCTTCTCCAGGATCATCCTCACGCAACAGAACAGCGCTCATGGTGACATCCTCTGTCACACTGCACAGGTCTAGGTTTGTGAACATTCCTGTATGCTGAGGTGTGAGTGCAGCTGTCCAATTGCTGTCATCCAACTAAAACACAACACAGAACAACACAGGGAAAAATAAAAGCAATTTTACAGTCAGGAGCTTTAAAGCTTCTTCATTCTATGATTATTTCTTATGGATACAAACAGAGTAGCTCTAGAAATTAAAAACGACTCAGCTTTTAGATATGACAGATTTGCCTCTAAAAAGGTAGAAGTCTGGATGTACATGATTTTCTAATCTAATGAGAAGGATGCAAAATTTCACTCACTCTTAAAATACGTATCCTACTCTCTCCCTAAACCTTATTATGTCAAACCCTAACTTGGACTGAAGTTTTAAGTTGTCCGAAGTGGGTGAAAAGCAGCAGAATAATTTTAACCTACAAGCAACTTAAGACAGCTGTGTGGGTGGGTGGGTGTGTGTCACAGAACAGAGCCAAAAAGTGTCATAAAAAACAGTTTGAATTAAAACTGTTCATTGGAGTTTTCAAAGCTTCAGGTAAGGTTACAAGATAGAACAGCAACAAAATGAAAGAAAGTGTACAAACTAGGGGTGCCGATTAATCAGTTAATTCACGCAACTAACTAAAAAAATATTAATTGCGATTAAAAAATTAATCATGATTAATTGCATTTTAATCACACTTAAATAGAATACCAATTTAAATTTATTACATATTGTTGGATGTTTTTCTACATTTTCAAATATATTGATTTCAGTTATAACAGAATACAAAGTGTACATTGCTCACTTTATATTATTTTTATTACAAATATTTGCACTGTAAAAATGTTAAACAAAAATAGTTTTTTAAATAATATTTTGCAACAGTGGCTGCAATTAATCACGATTAATCTTTTTAATCGCTTGACAGCCCCAGTACAAACATGGACTAAGGAAAATACTTAAGTTTGATGGGACTTTTGGTTATTTCTGGGGGAACATGTGGTAACTTACCCAGATGAGCACAGCAGCAAGCCGGCTGAGAGTGACAGAGACTGGAGCTATCACCACCTCACCACAATGACAAGCATCCTAATAATCATCACCATGACTACCATCACCAACACTACATGCTAGGTCCCAGTGATTTGCCATTTGGTTTTTTCCCTGACCCTGAGGGATATTCTCACTGAACCAGTGAGGACAGGGAATCGGACATCATCATCTTCATGGCAGTATGTTAAGCACCTCCTGAAATGTGAATATAGGTCCTTGCTATTCTCCAACCTGTTTTTCAAATTCCACTCCCACATTATTCCTCCTGCTTCTCTTCTATCTTTGCCTTTTTGCCTTCTAGCCATATGCGGAGGGAAGGATGAGACTTACTAGTTTTAAGTTTGAAGGACAGACTAAATAATTTAGAAGACTGTTGTCTCATTTTTAAGAGACTTTGGCAAGTGGGAACTTATGCTTCAGTCACTTTCAGTTGGGCGTACTGAAAGTTTTCCCAGACTGATCTGATATAATCAGTTTAATTCACTGACTACAGCAATCCCGCTCTTCCTTTAATAGTTTAGTTGTAAATATGAAACATGTTTTGACAAGAGAAGTTTATGTATCCAAAACATTTAGGGTTGTTTTGTTTAAAAAAAACTTTATATGTTGTGTGTTTAATTAAATTCTAATCATCCTAATGCAGCTTGATACAAATCATGAGCAAAAAGATAATAATAAATAAGCAATATTACCATTTTCTAACATTAAAAATGTACAATTAATAGGAATCTGAAAATATTAAGCAATATAATTGCTTAATAAATGTGTACAGTATATTGGTATTTTGCTCCTACATAGCAGAAAGATGTACCAACTCCAGTGTAAAGGCTCTATTTAGTTATAAAGCAACAAGTTTTAATGGTTACATTAACCATTTTGAGAAAGCACCTTTCTTTAGAATATAACAAATACAAATAGAAAAGTTGATTAAAATTGAGGATTTAAATTGAGGTTTTCAACTTGGTGATTTAAATAGCTCTGGTTAAAAGCAAACCACCCTGCTTACTTCAAAACGTATGTGAACACAGTAAGCACTTCTACCTTTTCATAAGATTCATATGAGCGAAGAAGGGAGAACAACATGCCCTATAATCTTCATACCGTAGACAGATGGCCAAAGAATCCAGGAGTATGCGTAAATTGAGGCGATTTCCCTCCTGTTCCCAGGATGGTCGACATATCTAGCTGCTTTGTGGAACCTCGTGTTTGTGGAGTAACTGAAAAGCAAAACAATATTTTTCTACAAAGAAAGTTTAAGGCTATGGAGCTCTGTTACCAAAAAAATCAGTAACCGAGATTGTAAATATACTTATGAAGTCCTACATTCAGTTAACTAAGGAAGGAGCTAAACTGTTTCTCTCTCAAAGTTTAGGTAACATTATCTTTACTATTATTATTTGGGCTTTATCAGCATGCCTGCTGCTACACAAAAAGAAACATTGTCTCAGCCCTAACAAACTTTAAGACAATTACAGAATAAAGTGTTTGAGGTAAAATAGAATAGTGAGAAATAAAAATATAGAAAACAAAACATTTAGTGTTTGTGTAATCACGAACTACAATTTATTATACATGGAAGTGGAGAAGGAAAGCAGGGAGGGGGGAGAAACAAAACAAAAAACAACTTACAAAACTGGCGAAGCAATGACCCTGGAGTTCGGGGAACTATCTGGCCTCTTGATATTCCATTACCAAGACTGTCATCCAGGGATGCAAGAACTGGTGGACACGTTAAGAAAATGTGCCCTAAACTTCATCTCAGGTCCACTACAAAATTACTGAGAGTGATTTATATTATAAATGAACCATCTCTGCTAATAGCATCTTTAGAAATCCTTAAGATACCATAAGGAATGTACATCTAGTCCAGTACAATTAACAAGGCTAAGAGATAGTCCCTGTTAGATAAGCTTGAAATATTTACCACAGACTTAATAACTAGAGGACTACGGTTAAGCCTACTAACCTGAGGTAGATACTGAAGATGAGTGTGCGGATGGAGGGAGACTCATGGTGAGGGGTCTAGGAGAAACCCTCTGTGAAGTATTCCAGAACCACTGCTGCTGGAATCAAGGAGGGTATTAGTATTACATCAGCCTTTGGCTAGAACGTATCTGCTTAATCTGAAGTTCCACCCCCCACAGAAAGAAAAAAAGGAGCTTTCTACATCTGCTCTCTAGTCACCTAAGCCTGCTAGTTGCTTTGGAGAAGGTGGGGAAGAAGAATTCTCTACTCCTCTACCCTTTCCTCAATTTGTTTTGTGGTTCCTCCTACTCAATACATAACTCCAGTGTGTGATTCCTTCTAGATTTGCCAAGCAGCATGAAACTCACATGATTCCTGTCAATTTCCCTACTGGTTTCCCTGTTGTTCTTCAAAATTCTGAGAAGGGCCAGCATCTTGTTAGTTTTATTCTGTAGTTGCTTAGGAGAGCTACCAGCAACAGCAGACATGCTGGACTCCTTTGCTCTCAGTTTCAGGAAAATATTACTGCATTAATTCACATACAGAAAATTGTTCTCTCAACCATAAAAACTATTTTTGAAAGCAAACCCTTACATTCTTCAGAAAAGGATATCTTATGCCCATATACACTCTTGCATAAGCTTCCCATCTATCATGTATAAATTAATTATTCAATCACTGATCTAAGTATATTATGAAAATAACCTAGAATATATTTTGTAGTTTAAAACAAACTTAACAGAGGAGCTAGGGGAACTCTACAAGACAAAACACAACTTATTGCAAAACTGTACTCCGATAAATATACAATTGTCTTTCAATTTAGTCCTAAAGAATCACTTGGAAAAGTTCTGCTAAACAGGCAAGGTGGTGTAGTATGCTGCTAAATACACAATAATATTCATTTTCCAAATGCAACTAACCTGGATTTTCTAGTTTCACTAAGAATTCTTAAAAGGGAGACTTAACTGAGAACCAAGTCAAATTAAAAATAAAACAAAACGTGGAGTCAAGATGTTCCAGGAGCTTCAAACACCCCAAGCCACCCAACCAATCTTGGTGCTTGTAAAACAATCACATTTTTATATTTTTTAAAATATCTCCTTTTTCCTCTATGAAAACCTCCGGCGAAAAATAGGAAAAACTGAAGGGGAAACAGTGAAACACAAATTGCTGTTAGGTGCACAAGCAAATTAACTGAAAGAGTAAAAAAGTTTTCCCCAAACTCTTTCAGTTATAGACAGAAGTTACTTTTAAAACAGTAGGTATAAAGATCTCAGAAATTAGATTTTTAATGTACACTTCAATGTAACTTGTGACTTCAAATGTGTATAAAATTAAAGGAATATGTTTTACAACACTCTTCAACTGACAAGAATTCAATTTTTGGAAAGCCTTCATTTACTATACTCAGAACCATGAAAAGTTAACTGCTGCATTCAGCAATCACAATTTTTATACCCTTTAAAACAGGCAGAAAAAAACCTTGACAGGAAAAGGATACTAGAAACTCTTTTTTTAGAGCTCTGTTTCCGAGTAGGCCTGATCACATCTACATCTTGTGGGGATGACATCTCTCCAAATTCATTCCTACAAAACAGGAATATAGTTGCTATAAACAAACACATTCAGATTACATTTCCCAAAAGGTTGAGAAGAGTAGCCAGTAACTGTATGGCACTAACTCAAAAATCCAATTAAAAAGAAAAACTAATATCAAAAAAAGAAACTTAAAAACTGGAACTCCAAATACTGATATCTATCCAGCAACAGACTTTACTTAAAAAATTCTAGTGGAGCACTTGGTTCTCATAATGCTGTGGAGGCTGCAGCGTTAAAGCCAGGGTGGTCAAACTTACTGACTGGCATATGCGGCTCGGACAATCTTCATAAGTCTGAGAGCCAAGGCACACCTGCTGGGGCTCAGGGGTTCAGCCTTGCAGGCAAGGGGATCTCAGGGCTTCAGCCCCATAGGAGGTGCTTGTCAGGGTTTGGGGTTTCAGCCAGATGGGAGGCGCCTGTTTGGGCACAACATTTCAGCCACACGGTGGGGTGGTGGGGCTTCCGCCCTGTGGGGACGGAGGTCTCAGGGCTTGAGCTCTGGGAGGTGCCTGCCGGAGCTCTCTATACACAGCTAACACCTGGGAGCTAAAGGGAGGGGCCAATGAGGATAAGAAGTGGGCATGCCTGGGGGGGGACATGACTGGAGCTGTAGGGAGGGCTGACCCTTTAAATTGTGCCCCTCCACTTCAGAGGCAGATTAAGTTTTCACGGGGCTCTGGGCCAGAGCAAGTGGGGGCCCTTCCCCACCCCTTCCACCTACAGTCCACCCGCCTCTCCCCTCCAGTACTCCTGTCAGGGAAATAGGGTCAAGGCACAGGGGTTTGCCCCACCCAGCATTCCTGCTGGGGAACAGGGGAAGCCCCCATGCCCCAACAACAGCACCAGGCAGGCGGGCAGAGCAGGTCAAGCTCCCCTGGGCCCCGACCCCGTTCCCTGGCAGGAGCACCGCGCAGGTGGGCGGAGCGGGTCAGGAAACAGGGCCCCCAATTAGCCAGGGCCCCTGAGCACAGGCCCCATTGGCCCAGTATTTAATCCGCCAATACCCCACTCTCAGCAGGCACCAGTCGTCTCTGGCAAGCACCTAGCCCTGCCACTTCACTGTAGGACAAAAGCCCCAAGCTCCCTCCCACAGTCGGGCAAGCAGAGAATGGGGGCGTTCCACAAGTCACACTTTAACTGTAAAAGATCAGCATAGGGCTTGCGAGCCACAGTTTGGCCACTCCTGGTTTAAGCCATTAGCCAGAGTACTTTGAGAAAGTTGTGCAAAAAGCTTTAACATGGCACATTTATGCAAAGAATTTTTAAAATCTATTTCTTATGCAAATGTTCTATATAATAGAGAAGCTACAGATTGAATACTAAAGTAACTTTAATTGTTTTAGACTGTTTCCTCTTCAAATGAATATATAATTTTTTCTTAAACTCTACAAGTCAGAAATTGAAACTAAGACCTGGTCTGCACTATGAAATTATTTGTGTGGATTATTTACACCGCTGTGCAACATAGTTATATCAACCTAAGGGCCGGTGTACACAGCACTATGTCAGCAGGACAGCTTCTCACAACAACATAACTACCACCTCTCGAAGAGGTGGAATTATTAAGCCAAGGGAGAGCAGCAGCCATGTCGCTATAAATTTGTAGTGTAGACCTGCCCTAAGCTGCACTGAACCCTCTCTCTAATACTAATATAGGCAGATGTTAGTCTCTTTTATAGTCAAAATTAGACTGGCTATCCTCAGCAAAACTGAACAAATTTGCCTGAGCTTACAAATCTTGCTGATCTTACAGTACAGCAGTTTTTTCTGGGTCAGTTTAAGCAAATCAGATGTGTTCAAGAACTAGGAAGTTTACAATAAAAAAATAGTGAAGTGATCTGACTTCTGGTATGTTTTCCTAGATATTTTGGTTCAGCATACGTCCAAGAAGTTGACCAGTGTTTTGGGGAGAGAATGATTTAGATTCCACTTTCAGTAGAAATCTTGTACAGTGCTTAACTCTACATGTTTCAGAGTAACAGCCGTGTTAGTCTGTATTCGCAAAAAGAAAAGGAGTACTTGTGGCACCTTAGAGACTAACCAATTTATTTGAGCATGAGCTTTCGTGAGCTACAGCTCACTTCATCGGATGCATACCGTGGAAACTGCAGTAGATATTATATACACACAGAGATCATGAAACAATACCTCCTCCCACCCCACTGTCCTGCTGGTAATAGCTTATCTAAAGTGATCAAGTTGGGCCATTTCCAGCACAAATCCAGGTTTTCTCACCCTCCACCCCCCTACACACAAACTCACTCTCCTGCTGGTAATAGTCCATCCAAAGTGACAACTCTCTTCACAATGTGCATGATAATCAAGGTGGGCCATTTCCTGCACAAATCCAGGTTCTCTCACCCCCTCACCCCCCTCCAAAAACCACACACACAAACTCACTCTCCTGCTGGTAATAGCTCATCCAAAATGACCACTCTCCCTACAATGTGCATGGTAATCAAGGTGGGCCATGTCCAGCACAAATCCAGGCTCTCCCCCCCCCCCCCCCGCCCCGGGGACACACACACACAAACTCACTCTCCTGCTGGCAATAGCTCATCCAAACTGACCACCCTCCAAGTTTAAATCCAAGTTTTCTTTTTAACTGTACATAGGCTCCAAAATATCTCATGTCCATGGGGTTCCTAATCTATGTGGAAATCTGCCAAGGCTACAGAGCCCCAGAAGTCAATTTACATATACTGTGTAGCATGGAGTTTAACAGATTTTACATCCAGAACAGACTACCATCTAGTCCAGGGGAGGGCAAACTTTTTGGCCCGAGAGCCACATCAGGATTGTGAAACTGTATGGAGGACCAGGTAGGGAAGGTTGTGCCTCCCCAATCTGCCCCATCGCACTTCCCGCCCCCTAATTGCCCCCTCAAAACCCCCCAACCCATCCAACCCCCCGTTCCTTGTCCCCTGACTGCCCCCCCCAAGACCCCATGCCCCTAACCACCCCCCCAGGACCCCACCCGCTATCTGACCCCTCTGTTCCCTGTCCTCTGACTGCCCCAAACCCTATCCACAGCCCCGCCCCCTGACAGGCCCCCCGGGATTCCCACATCTATCCAACCCCCCCGATCCCCATCCCCTGATCGCCCACCCCAGAACCTCCTCCCCAACCAACTGCCCCCTGGAACCTCCTGCCCCATATTCAACCCCCTCACTCCCCACCCTCTTACCATGCCACTCAGAGTGGCAGGAGCTCACAGCCGCGTGGCCCAGCCAGAGCCGGCCACGCCACCCAGAGCGCTGCCGGCGTAGTGAGCTGAGAGTGGGGGGAGGGGAGACAGCAGGGCAGGGGGTGGGAGCTAGCCTCCCCAGCCAGGAGCTCAAGGGCCAGGCAGGACAGTCTTGTGGACCGGATGTGGCCCACGGGCCATAGTTTGCCCACCTCTCATTTAGTCTGAGGTCTCGTACAACATAGGCCCAAGAACCTCATCCCGTAACTTCTATTTGAGCTACGGTACATATTTTAGAAAAATATCCAGTTCTGATGTAAAGACTTCAAGAGATACAGAATCCAGCATGTCCATGGATACATTGTTCTTTTGATTAGTTATCTTATTTTTTGCAGAAGCTAGACAAACTCAGACTTCCAACCCCTGGATATATTGTACCTTTTTCTGACAGATTAAAGACCCATCTATCATCAGATGATTCTTTCCTATATAGATATTTGTAGGCCATGATCAAGTCACCTCTTTACCCTCTCCTAGATAAACTAGATTTAACTTCTTTAGCATCTCACTGCAAGGCAGATTTTCCAGGCCTCAAATTATTCTAGTAGCTCCTTTCAGAGTCCCTGATTTGCACAATACAGACCTCAATTCTTGGTCCTAAATGTATGGTGTTGCATAAAACGGGATCCAATGGCTTGAAGTTGAAACTAGACAAATTCAGACTAAAAATATCCCCATTGTTAAAAACGTGCGCAGTAACTGACCATTAGAACAATTTCCCAAGGGTTACAGTGGAATCTGCGCCACTGGAAGATTTAAAAATGAAGACTGGATATTTTCCCAAAAAGATATGCTCTAGTTCAACCGGAGCCACTGGACTTGAGGCAGCAAGTTTTATTTGGGAGAAGTCCTGTGGCCCGGCCCAGGTGACGCAGGAGGTCAGACCAGAGAGCACAACAGCCCTTCCCGGCTGTATAATCTGTTCTGTTCACATGACACCCCGGGGTCAATTTAACTGATCTGCCCCCCACCGTTATTTGCTGCTCCCCCAGCGTTTGCCATCACGCCAGAGAGCCTCCCTGGGAAACCTGCGTTGCAGGGGGCGGGACTGTGAAGAGGCCCCGAGAGCCGGTTCCCGCAACGTTTCGAGGGACAGACCCCCCCCCCCCGCTCCCCAGACGGCTCCCAGCCAACAGCCGAGGGGGAAGGGCCGCGCCCGCCCCGGGCTCCCTGCCGCTCGCCAGCTCTCACGGGCTGCAACCCCACAGGGGAGGCGGGAGGGGGGAGCGCCAGGGCGCGGAGCCCCCCGTGACAGCGGGCGCAGCGCGGCCCGGTTGGGGCCTTCCCTTGCCCCGGGCCCCGCTCGGCTGCCGCGCTCACCTCTCCATGGCGGGGGCCCCGGCCGCCGCTTCGCTCCGGAGTCTCCAGCCGGCCCGGGCGCTTTCCGGAAGCGCGTGGGTTCTTTGAGCCGGAAGTTGAACCAGACCGGGTTTGTCAGGGAAAGGTCGCGCCTGCATTGCGCACGCGCGTAGCGGCTGCGCGGGGCTGTGCGCTCGCTTTTGCGCTGAAGCAAGGAAGGCGGCGCGAGCGTCCCGGCCTTGCGCGCTCACGCTGACGGAGGGAGGGGGGGTCCGCCCCTCCCCCTCCATCGCCCGCGTCGCGGTCGGGGGGGCTGCACACAGACCCTCCCGGGTGCGCGCGGCCGATGCTGGGGCCGGCGCCGCCCAGCGCCGGGCTCTGCCGCGGGATTCCGCCCCTCGGAGCAGCCTGCGCGCCCCCTGGTGCCGCCTGCGCGCCCCCTGGTGCCCCCTGCTCGCCCGGCCCAGCCCCTGCCCGGGGAGGTGTTAGCTCCGCTCGCCCGCTGGCGCACAAGCGTGTGCCCGCCTTCTCCGTCCTGCCGGCATTTCGCTCATCGCAGCATCCAAGCTGCTCGCTCGCCAGGCTGTCCGGCGCCTGCCTCCGCTAGGCGCTTCCCTGCGGAGCGCGACTGACAGCAGTGGCGGCTTCAGGCGCCAAAGCCACCGGAGGCTCGTTAATGTCACCCAGCTGCTGCTTCCTGACCCTGGGGGGAGCACGAGCAGAGGCGCTGGAGCCGTGCCGAGGACGGCAGGGCGTTACCTTTCCACAGGTGGAAGGTTCTTTCCAACCCTAAAGGCATGGAATACTTCGTCTATTAAAAAGAAAAGTTTCAGAAAATTATCACCAGCCTATGTTAGGGAAAGTCTCTTACTCATCACCCACAAGTGGGAGTTAGCAGCCTTTGCCCTCGATTACTTTATGGAAGATTAATGCTGCTTCAAGGAAAATACTCCCCTGCTGAACAGAAATTAATTGGTTTCAGAGTAACAGCCGTGTTAGTCTGTATTCGCAAAAAGAAAAGGAGTACTTGTGGCACCTTAGAGACTAACCAATTTATTTGAGCATGAGCTTTCGTGAGCTACAGCTCACTTCATCGGATGCATACCGTGGAAACTGCAGCAGACTTTATATATACACAGAGAATATGAAACAATACCTCCTGTAATTCTGGCTGACAGGTTCTGCCCACAGCTAGGACAAAGAAGTGGAAAAACCATGAACTAGTGCTGGAATTATAATGTATATAGGGGTCTTACTATGACACTAATTTAACCATAAATTCCTTTATTAAACCCAGAGGCCAAATGTGCTAAACATGCTTTAATAATAACCAATTTACTACATCCAAACAGTAACAAAACAGTTATAAGCATTTGATCAAGATACTTAAAAATGGGCTGACCAGTGATTCTTAGACACTTATTGGTCAGCTCCAGCTTGGTCAGGCAGGTATCGGCAACGAATCCTTTAAGAGTTTACTTTTAAACGCCTTTTAACAAACAAGTGATGTCATTGCCAATTATCAACACCAGTTAAAAAACAATTGGAGACAGTTCACCCTTCGGTCCAGTTATAAATCTTGTCCAGATTAAAACCCCTTTTCTTTTTACTCCTCAAGGCCATTCCTCCCTCTCTTTTCCCCTCCTTCCTGCTGACCAACAGTTTTTCCATTGCACCAGGGTTCACATAGGCCCTAATTTTTGAGGCAACACTGATAAGTGGGGTGGAAAGGGCCATGTTGGTTCCTTCTAAGCTACTCTGGCTATGTCTACACTACACACCTTAGCTGTGCTGCTACAGCCGTGCCGCTAAAAGGTGTGCAATATAGCCACTCTTTGTCGGTGGGAGAGAGTGAGGGCCGACAAAGCACGGTCCGCACCCACGCTTTTCATCCGTAAAACTTGTATAAACTTGTTCGGGGAAGTGTTTTTTCACACCCCTGAATGACAGAAGTTTTATTGATGAAAGTGCAGTGTAGACAAAGTCTAAGTCTTATTTAAAACCATCTGCAGTCACCCCTACTGGTCAGAACCCTTCTTCTTAGAAATTTCCCATGATTTCATTAGTTATTTTTTGAACCAGACATTTTCTCTACTTCATTCCTTCTGGCCTTATGACTCTACTTTCAAGGCCTTCCTTTTTCTTGCTAGTCTGGGCCTTTCTTTACAACACACATATTTCCTTACCCAAATTTAAGCTAACTTAATTCTTTCATTTCATATTTATTCTATAACTGTGGTTTCAGACATTTCACTGGAACACACGGCAGTTAATTTCTGTCCTCTCATTCCATAAGTGAGGGCTAGGAGAAAGACTTACCAGTCTATATATTTATAGAGGAGCTCTATTCATTACAGACCATTTCATGAAAGTTACCAGATATTATATTTTCTCAGACCTGTTCAGAATTCAGTGACATCAATCTCCTTCCTTATAGTTTGTTTATAAAAAGACATAAACAGTAGAAAACACCTTGCTTTGTTTATTTTAATTGTCCTAATTGTTGATTCCCTTAAGACAATCCTCCATCCTCATTGGAAAACATGATTTATAATAGAATCAAGAAGAACAGGAGTACTTGTGGCACCTTAGAGACTAACATATGTATTAGAGTATAAGCTTTCAAGAAGCTCAATCTTTTTATCTTGAAGAGTAGGTTAAGGGGTGACTTAATCACAATCTATAATTACCTACATTGGAAATAAATATTTGATAATGGGCTCTTGAATCTAGCAGATAATGGTATAGCAAGATCCAGTGTCTGGAAATTGAAGCTAGACAAAATAAGGCATACATTTTTAACAGAGTAATTAACCATTGGGACAATTTACCCAGGACTGTCCATCACTGGCGATTTATAAAGATTGGATGTTTTTCGAAGATATATGCTCTATCCCAAACAGGAATTATTTTGGGAAATTGTATGGCTGTATTATGCAGGAGGTCAGATGAGATGATCACAGTGGTCCATTCTGGCTTTACAGTCTAGGAATCCAATTTACAGGTAGCGTATGGGCAGTGGTAGTACCCATACCATCTTCTCCCCCCGCCCCCAACTGCTCCACCAATGTATCTCAACACCCCAAGGCAAGTCAACATTCAGGAGTATTCAGCCCTTACCTTTTTGATCAGACTGCTGAGGAGGAACGTAAGAGCCAAGCGTCCATTAAGAATTTGACTGAAACCACCCACCCTTTGCACTTTCATTTAATTGGAATGATACTAATAAATAAGGTGAAACTGTTGGCTTTACAAACTGTTTAAGGCAAACCTACAGCCTGGATTCGGCCCGCTGCTTCATTTCATCCAGCACTGGAGGGAGGGGAGCTGGAGGGAGTAGGGGGCAGGGCCACAGAGAAGGGGCAGCAGGGGGCTGGGCTGGTATAACAAGCCTTGGAGATCTTCTGGACTACAGTCAGAGAGAGTGGGTGGACCCCACAGCACTCTACCAGTGCATGGGGCTGTGCCCCCTGCATGTCCCCTGTTGTGTGCTCCAGGAGGTGAGAGCAGCTTTGCCTCCTGCTTCTCTCGCTTTCTTCAAGTGGATCCTATGGGAGGGTGCTCCTCACTCACCCCTGACCCTCTGGAACTTGCCATGGGGCCATTGCCCTGCAGGCCTGCCCACCTACCCCCAACAGGTTACCTGAGCCAGCTGCACAATATCCAGAGAGTCAGTTTCTGAACCGTGCCCAGGGAACATCTGTATGTGCTCATGCTTCACCCCATCCACTTCCTCACCTTCATGTCCTTTCCCGAGATTGAGTGGTGGGACCTGTTCCCTCCCAAGGAGGGCAAGACACCCCAGTAGGCCAGCCTGTACTCCACTCTGGTCCCACTACCCTCTGGGGGTATTAGTTGGTGGCTCCTCCGCCCAACTGTGAGCACAGGGATGTACCTGGCATGGTTCACAAAATCCCTGGACGCATGTCCCTTCTGCAGTGAGAGGGAGACCCTGGCACACATCTATTTAGGGTGCATCAAATTGCAGCCCCCCTTCTGACTCCTCCAAAACTTCTTACTATGGTTCTGACTGTACTTTTCTTTTCACCTCCCATCCATGGCACAGGACCTCTTCCTCAACCTTCTCCTGGCACTGGCCAAGATGGGCCATCCATCACACCAGGGGGAGGAAGCTGAACAGAGTGATGCTCTGTGAGTGCAGGATCTATTTCTGATCCTTTATACAATCACACCTCCAGGCAGAGTTCCTCTAGGCAGTGTCTACTGACTCCCTAGACACTTTGAGGAGCAGTGGGTGCTGTTGGGGGTTCTCTGCTCAGTGTTCCCACTCTGGATCTCTGATTTTCAACCTTTTGACTCCACTCCCACTCCTTTTTTTTCTCATTTGTTGTCTCTAGACATCATTTGTTGCCTGGGATCTGTGATTCCTCACCCTTAATTGAGGGAAAGGCCTTTAGTTTTGGGCAGGCCTAGACTCACCTGTCCTTAGCACTTCAAATAGTACACACTCTCCAACTTCTTCAACAAATGAGGCAGGGATTCTAGAGACAACAGCCTATTTCATTATACAACCCTGATGCATTCCCTGGGAATTGTCCATTCTGTGCAGTGAAAATGTTCTCCCATCCACCTCTGTCTCCCAGTCTCCTTGCCCAACCAGTCCCAGTCTCATCAGACTTCTTGACCCAATCTACTCCTTTCCCTCCCCTGGTCTGCCTTTTGTCCCCTCTGCATTCAAAACAAACAGCTTCCTCTTCCACTCTCCCTAGCTGCCAGCATAGGGGTTATTGAGAACACAGGGGAAAGAGGCTCCTTGCTTTCAGCTCTCGTGCCTGCCCAGCCACTACAGGGAAAGTCTAGTTTTGCCATTGTAGCCCAGGACTGGCGCATTCTCAGTTGCTCAGAGATAGTATATGCACAGTCTGGTGACAGAGCTGTGAGGAGATAGAGCCTGCTCCATTTGCTTTGTGGGGACAACACATGCCCACTCTGGCCAGCAGTATGAGTAGTGAGAGGCTCAGGCATGCTCAGTGAGGATAGAATCTTCACAGATTTTTGTCTGTTAAAGCCTCTAATAAGCATCTAAGGGTATGTCTACACTACCCGCCAGATCGGAGGGCAGCAATCGATCCAGCAGGGGTTGATTTATCATGTCTAGTCTAGACACGATAAATTGATCCCCGAGTGCTCTCCCGTTGACTCCTGAACTCCACCACCGCGAGAGGCGCAGGCAGAGTTGACGGTGGAGTGGCAGCAGTCGACTCACCATAGTGAAGGCACCGCGGTGAGTAGATCTAAGTATGTCGACTTCAGCTACGTTATTCACGTAGCTGAAGTTGCGTAATTTAAATCGATCCCCCACCCAGTGTAGACCAGGGCTAAGGCGGATTGCTTAGTCAAACTCTTGGGGTTTATAATGGGGATGGCAAAAGCCACATCCCAGACCACAAGGCCATCCCTGGTTAAGGACCTAGGGGTGACAGTGGACGAGAAGCTGGATATGAGTCAGCAGTGTGCCCTTGTTGCCAAGAAGGCCAATGGCATTTTGGGATGTATAAGTAGGGGCATAGCGAGCAGATCGAGGGACGTGATCGTTCCCCTCTATTCAACATTGGTGAGGCCTCATCTGGAGTACTGTGTCCAGTTTTGGGCCCCACACTTCAAGAAGGATGTGGATAAATTGGAGAGAGTCCAGCGAAGGGCAACAAAAATGATTAGGGGTCTGGAACACATGAGTTATGAGGAGAGGCTGAGGGAGCTGGGATTGTTTAGCCTGCAGAAGAGAAGAATGAGGGGGGATTTGATAGCTGCTTTCAACTACCTGAAAGGGGGTTCCAAAGAGGATGGCTCTAGACTGTTCTCAATGGTAGCAGATGACAGAACGAGGAGTAATGGTCTCAAGCTGCAGTGGGGGAGGTTTAGATTGGATATTAGGAAAAACTTTTTCACTAAGAGGGTGGTGAAACACTGGAATGCGTTACCTAGGGAGGTGGTAGAATCTCCTTCCTTAGAGGTTTTTAAGGTCAGGCTTGACAAAAGCCCTGGCTGGGATGATTTAACTGGGAATTGGTCCTGCTCGAGCAGGGGGTTGGACTAGATGACCTTCTGGGGTCCCTTCCAACCCTTATATTCTATGATTCTATGATTCTATGATTAAGATCCTGCTCCAAAGCATGGGGACAGTAATTTTTTTTTTAAAGAAAAAGTTGTTAAAGATCTTTAATATGGACAAAACCCTTTCCCCTAGCCTAGTTCTCAGAAACTGCTGACCCAGTTTGATTGAAATTTTCCAAAAATAAAAACTCAGCCAGAAGAAAAGATCCAGCATGTAACATTTCAGACTAAACAATTTGCAAAGTTATAAGCAACTGAAAACAGGGTTTTATAATGTAAAGTGTCAGGCAGTCTTAATAGGCAGCCCTACAGTTCCAGCTTCACCTATAATTAAACTCAATAGACCTTACTGAATGGGGGAAGCAACATAGTGACAGACGATGTGAAAAAAGCTGAAGTACTCAATGCTTTTTTTGCCTTGGTCTTCACAGACAAGGTCAGCTCCCAGTCTGCTGCACTGGGCAACACAGTGTGGGGAGGAGGTGAGCAGCCCTCAGTGGTGAAAGAACAGGTTAAGGACTATTTAGAAAAGCTGGACATGCACAAGTCCATGGGTCCGGATCTAATGCATCCCAGGGTGCTGAGGGAGTTGCCTGATGTGAGTGCAGAGCCATTGACCATTATCTTTGAAAACTCATGGTGACCGGGGGAGGTCCCGGATGATTGGAAAAGGGCAAATATAGTGCCCATATTTAAAAAAGGGAAGAAAGAGAACCCAGGGAACTACAGACGTCAGTCCCCAGCAAAATCATGGAGCAGGTCCTCAAGGAATACATTTTGAAGCACTTGGAGGAGAGGAAGGTGATCAGGAACAGTCAACATGGATTCACCAAGGGCAAGTCATGCCTGACCAACCTGATTGCCTTCAATGACAAGACAATTGGCTCTGTGGATATGGGGAAAGTGGTGGATGTGATATATCTTGACTTTAGCAAAACTTTTGCTATGGTCTCCCACAGTATTCTTGCCGGCAAGTTAAAGAAGTATGGATTGGATGAATGGACTATAAAGTGGATAGAAAGCTGGCTAGATTGTCAGGCTCAATGGGTAGTGATCAATGGCTTGATGTCCAGTTGGCAGCCGTTATCAATTGGAGTGCCCCAGGGGTCGGTCCTGGGGCCGGTTTTGTTCAACATCTTTATTAATGATCTGGATGATGGGATAAATTGCACCCTCAGCAAGTTCGCAGATGACACTAAGCTGCGGGGAAGAGGTAGATATGCTGTAGGGTAGGGATAGGGTCCAGAGTGACCTAGACAAATTGGAGGATTGGGCCAAAAGAAATCTGATGAGATTCAACAAGGACAAGTGCAGAGTCCTGCACTTAGGAAAGAAGAATCTCATGCACCGCTACAGGCTGGGGACCGACTGGCTAAGCAGCAGTTCTGCAGAAAAGGACCTGGGGATTACAGTGGATGAGAAGCTGGATATGAGTCAGCAGTGTGCCCTTGTTGCCAAGAAGGCCAACGGCATATTGGGCTGTATTAGTAGGAGCATTGCCTGCAGATCAAGGGAAGTGGTTATTCCCCTCTATTTGGCACTGGTGAGGCCACACCTGGAGTATTGTGTCCAGTTTTGGTCCCCCCCACTACAGAAGGGATGTGGACGAATTGGAGAGAGTCCAGCGAGGGGCAACGAAAATGATTAGGGGGCTGGGGCACATGACTTACGAGGAGAGGCTGAGGAAACTGGGCTTATTTATTCTGCAGAAGAGAAGAGTGAGGGGGGTTTTGATAGCAGCCTTCAATGACCTGAAGGGGGTTTCCAAAGAGGATGGAGCTTACCTGTTCTCAATGGTGGCAGATGACAGAACAAGGAGTAATGGTCTCAAGTTGCAGTTGGGGAGGTCTAGGTTGGATATTAGGAAACACTATTTCACTAGGGGGATGGTGAAGCACTGGAATGGGTTACCTAGGGAGGTGGTAGAATCTCCATCCTTAGAGGTTTCTAAGGCCTGGCTTGACAAAGCCCTGGCTGGGATGATTTAGTTGGTGTTGGTCCTGCTTTGAGCAGGGGGTTGGACTAGATGACCTCCTGAGGTGTCTTCCAACCCGGATATTCTATGATTGTAAAAAAGCCACAAAATAAATTTCTCCTCTCTCCCCCACCCTTGCACCAAAATTCCTGTGCGATGAGCCTGCTCCAGTTCAAACCAGGACACACTAAGAGTTCAATATAGTGTGGATAAATACACAAACAATAGTAGCTAATTTATTTCAGAGATGATACTCACACTTTAATTGTTAAAATGTTGCTATTGGAATTGCCCTGTGGGAGCTTCTAGTAACCTTCAAATTGACAATTCCAATAATGTGGCAAGGAGGAGCACACAGATTGGTTTTGAGGAGGGAAAGGAGTCTATTAATCCTTATCAGCTGATTCACTGATAGCTAGGCATTAGTAATTGCTTTAAAGGAGAAACCTGGGCTGTATTGGCTGAATTAAGATGGTCTTTGCTGGTAACTAGGTAATGCCCAAAAAAGGAACTGAGCTGATTGTGCTCTAGAAACCTCACTTGCCAACCCAGTCAGCAGTATTCACTATAGCCACTGTCCCCACCCCAGATGGATCCTTGGGATAGGAAAGGAAACGACTTATGGCTTCAAGAAAGGCATGGAGGCTGCCCCAAAAAAGTGGAAGAGGAATAGTTGTGGTAGTTAACAAATTAATTCCTCCTCATTTATTTAAAAATGCCTTTCATATCCCTTTCTGAGGCTGATCTTATTACCAGTAAATATGGGTAACGTGGTGTTGGCCTGGTAGACAAGTTGCCATGTTATAGGCTTAAGTCCTGGGCCTGGGAAGGTGAGTACTACACATTCCTCCTACAGAGGAGCTTCTTCAAGTAATTGCTTGGCAGACTGTAGAAGGAAACTGCATTCAGCTATTAGAGGGAAGACACCTAACAAAGGGCCATTGAGGGAGAAGTGAAGGGAGCGAGGGAGGAGTCATTGGATAAAAATGAGAGAAATCTCACTACCACCTGAGAGGGTGGAAGAGAACAAAACCTCATCAGCTTTGGTGGCTGGAATGTTACTGAAGTTTTGTCCAATGTGGGGGAGGGAGGAATTACTACTACTACTACTTTTGTAAATTGATTGCAGCATGAAAAGCTGCTGCTTTTGTGCAAAGGTGACTAGCTAGTACCTCATGGCAATCGGAGCTGTGTTTTTGTAAAAGAAAATGTTTAAACACTAAGTAGACTAAAGGCTCAAGGTAAGAATTATCTTTACGTATTAATTTCAATTTGAAAACCAAAGCTTGAGGGCAAATACTTCTAGATACCATTTTAAAAACAAAAATCCATGTTAATTCTACTAGTTAACTGAAAGAAATACTGTTCCCTCCAATATGACAGCCAGCACAATTTAGGAATGTAGATGGTCCTATTTCTGTTTTCTTCTTATGCTATGATGTCCCTCAGAGAGGTTGAGTTTATATTGCGTCCCCAAAGACACAGAGAAGTGTCCATGTTTTTAAAGAAGTTTTGGCTAGGAAATGTAAGAAATAATAACAGTATAAAACTACCGGGAAAGTGATGCAGGAGTTTTCCTAACAATTCCCACATTTGACCATCTCTGAACATTTCTATAGAAATGTGGTATTCTTACCTACCTGCTGCTTCTTGCAAAGTTATTTTACTCTTAAGAAACAAACTGTAGCAGGCAAAAGTTCTAACTATTTGATTTTTAGCTTAACCTAGAATTGGCACATCTATAGGTATTAAATTAGTTTCTTAACAAAGGTTCCTCTGAAGGTAATACTTATTCCCAAAGGTATAAAAATACTTAGGAACAGTAGGGTGTGGGTCTCAGGACAGCCTGCCTTCTATTCAGAGTTCCCCTACGGAGGTGCTATTACCTTGGGCAAGTCACTTAACCTCTCTCTCAACTTTCTACTCTGTAAAATGAATATTTTTACCTACTTATCTCACAGGGGTGTCTGAGGCTTTATTTGTAAAATGCTTTCAAATCCCCAACTGAAAGCGACATGAAAATTATTACTCTTATCTCAGGTATCTAATATCTTGCAGAAAGGTATCAGATGCTCAGTTGATTTCATAATAAGATGTTGATAAAATAGGAAGGATGTTTTAACACAATTTACAACTTGTAATAATAGGTAACTTCTTGGGTGGAAAAAGGTATATGCATACCCGTACTTTAAATCCCAGCACCCATAAACTAAATTCTATGTATTTACAGTGCCTTCTTGTTTGGCCTCCAGGCACTACTATCATCAACATAATTGTACATTTTAGACTTAATAGTATAAAAGACTATGCAAGTGTTGCCATCTGTCAGTTCTAAAGGGCTACTCCACCGAGCTCTGTAACCCCTAGAAGTAGACCTAGTTGAGCCAAACCTGATACCATCAGTAACCTATAAAATTGTAGCAGAAGCATCAGCAGTCGCCCAGATGCTTTGTTGGATGCTTTCTCCAAATGGATGCAAGCCCAGGCATGCTCAGTGTTTCCTTCCAGCTTCTTCTCCACCAACGACTATCAACGACCTATCTATCTGTCTACCTGTCTATCAACGACCACACCACCTATTGTCCCTTTTCCTTTTCTAAAACCAAACTGCTCCTTTCCTAAAATGGGCTCCACTGTTCAGCAAATGTGACAACATATGATTCTCTTGGACACTTTCATGCAGTGGGATAGCAACTTAATTCCTTGGTACTCTGACTGGTCCTGTATGTCACATTTTTATTTGTATATCAGTACCAGTATGGACTTTCTCTACTCTCTTGGGATTTTCTTCTCTTTTCAGACTTCATGCAGGACTCAGGTAAGCCAGCATACACCAATCTCTCTCAAGACTTTGATGATTTCTATTGTGACTTTGTCCAGTCCTGCTGCTTTTCCAGGTACCGTCTTCAGCATTGTAGCCTTGACATCTGCCTCTGACAGATCAACATCCATAATAATTGGTTCACATGATGGTTGTGTAGCATATAAAGGATTCTGTGTAGCACATAAAGGATCCTTGCAGTGTTCTCACCGTCACTTACGTGTCTTCCATCACAAGCAGTCTGCCCCCTCTATTCTGTATGAATGGTATGTTCCTCCTTTTTCCTCCTTTTGTTTCTTGTTCACACGATTGCATATACTTTTTTTTTTTTTTTTTGGAAAGTTGAGAGCAATTGTTCATCTCATAGAGCAGGGGTGGCCAACCTGTGGCTCCGGAGCCGCATGCGGCTCTTCAGAGGTTTAATATGCGGCTCCTTGCATAGGTGCCGACTCTGGGGCTGGAGCTCCAGCCCCAAACTTTCCAATGTGCCAGTGGTGCTCACTGCTCAACCCCTGGCTCTGCCCCCACTCCACCCCTTCCCCCATGGCCCCTGCCTCTTCCCCTGAGCCTGCGCACGTGAAACAGCTGATTGAGGGAGGCGTGGGGAGTGAGGGGGAGGTGCTGATTGGTGGGGCGGCTGGGAGGCACTGGGGGCTGGAGGCGGGGGAGCTGAGAGAGGGCTGCTGATGTATTACTGTGGCTCTTTGGCAATGTACACTAGTAAATTCTGGCTCCTTCTCAGGCTCAGGTGGGCCACCCCGTCATAGAGCTTGCCTAAAGTTAGATTTCTTGCCTTTGACTGCTTTGCTGCTCGCTCGGAGGCTTTATAGGTGGCAACTTCTTTTTGCAAAGAGTTATTTTACATCACTTTTCTGGCTTCTCTTATTTCTTTCTGCACCTTCTTGTTAAACTACCATTCTTCATGAAACTGTGGTCTACCCAGCTTAGCATGTCTACATACCGTCTCAGCTTCTCGGATCAAAATGTTCTTAAAGTTACACCACTCCTCTTCCGCTGTTCCAATTTGTGTACCTTTTGGCTTAAACCTTCCAGCTGTTTCCTTAACCTTATCTGCAGTCACCCCACACAATCTCCATATCCTGCTGAATGTCTTGCTGGTACACAGCTCATGCCAGGACCATTTGTCAGTTGCAACTGTTACCAGTGGCTTGTGTTGGGGTGTGACCATTTTTGCTCAGGTTAAGTTTACAATCCTTAACCTCCTCCTCTGGCTCATTTAGGTTAGCAAGAAATCTATTTGCTGCTTCAGTATGTGCAAAGATGACTTTCTCTTCTGTTGAACCAAGTGTTGGCATTTGCCCACTGATTACCTAAACACCTGTCAAACAGTGCAGCGTCATCTGCATTCTGCAATCCCAGTGCATATTGTCCCAGTATCTGGTCATAGCCTGATCAGCTTGAGCCCGTATGAGCAATAATTCCTATGGTTTGGCCATATCTTCTAGTTTCTGTAGACCCTGCCTAACCTCTTCCTCAGGACAATGTTGTTGTGGGACATATACCAGCACCACAAACAACCCTCAAGTCTTTGCTTCTATTCAGATAGTCATTAAATGGTCATATACCTTGATGATTTCCTGAACAGTGTTACCATTTGTTGTGAACCACACTCCTGCACCATTTCTCCTTCCACTACCACTTGTGTAGTAAAATTTACAGCCCAGACCCAGTTCTTGAGCTGCATTTCCTAACCATCTGGTGGACGTATATGTGGTCTCCCCTGGTCTCTCCTGTCTTGAGAAAATTTATTCAGAGTTTTCCTTCTCCTTGGTAAGTTGCCTGCCACGGCTAACAGTCCCCACCTACTCTGACCAGCCTGGTTTTAAAGCACCAGATACTTGCCTTTCACACCCCATGCTTTTTGTTTAGAATACCTGCGGCATTAGAAAGCAAGTAGGAGAAGTTTGGTGATCAGCAGCTGTGAGACACTGGCTATTTGGAGCCTATTTATAGGGACTGAGAACTTGACTCAGTCTGACCCCAGGCCATGGCAACCCTTTAGGAGGTATGCCTCAGTTCTTCATCTATAAAATGGGGATAACAGGACTTCCCTGCCTCTCAGGATAATTACATTAAAGTTGTGAGATGTTCAGATAATGGGGACCATTGGAAGATTCTCTGCACCCTCTACTGTAATGGAAGTGATAACTCTACTCTTGTACTAGGCTCCAATTATATACTTTCTACTGAATCCGTTTTACATTATGCATTGCAAAGTGCTCTAGTTTTGTGTAAATACTCTACATTTTTATTTCTTCATAATGCTTAAGTTTGATAAACCCTGCTAATCTTTACCTGCTGGAAGAAGGATCGACACAGCTGTGTCCTAATGCATGGTTTTTGAATTCATTAATGAAGCGTATAGTTTTTAAAAAAATCTTTCAAGTGCTAGTTTACAGCATATGCTGTGGCATCTCTAGTAACTAAGGTCTTCTGATTAGTTGTGGGTAGTCTTAAGATATTGAAAACTGGTCTGATTAGACTAAAAATATTGGGTTTTCAGAGCTGCTGGCCTAACTTTCCCTAGCAGTGTCAGGAACTTGTAGCTAAATAGTGTGGGAAAGAAGAGTGTTTCTTACACTTACTAGCCCTTAAACCAGCGGTGGGGAACCTTTTTTCTATCAGGGGCCATTAACACACACAAATCAGCCGTGGGTCACATACAGCCCCGTGGCAGGAGGTGGGGAGGCTCGGGGCTTCCTCTAGGCTCTGGGGTGGGGCCAGAAATGAGGGGTTCATGGTGCGGGAGGGGGCTCTGGGCTGGGGGTTGGACTATAGCAGGGGGTGAGGGCTCCGGGGTGGGGCTGAGGGTTTTGGGGTGAAGGATGGGGCTCAGGGCTGCAGTGCAGGAAGAGCTTTGGGGTGCAGTACTGACCGGAGCCGCCAGGGGCTGTTTTTGAGCTGGTGCTCCCATCAAAAACTGGATGTTCCAGCTTGTTCCACAGTGTGGTGGGGGCTGAGTGCTCCATAGACTCAGCCAAGCCCATAGACCCCTGGCTGCTCTCCCGCTGGGCCTCATCAGCAACCCCATGGCCTTCAGGTAGGGGCTTTCGGGCCTCTCCCTCACTGGTAGCAAAACCTCAGTGCAGTATCACCTGCACTGCATTCTCCACCTTGGTCCCCAACACAGAAGTGAGCAGCAGAGGGAATACAGAGGCCCCGGAACAAGAAGGGAATACAAATACCACCCTCCAAAAAAGAGACTATGACACTCAGGGATAGCAACAGGATGGGAGGTGGAAGTGGAGGGATCAGGAATGAGATTGGGATCCCCAATGGCTAAGCTGTGGTACCATCTCCCTAGGCACAGGGGCTGACTTGGCCGCTGTGGGGCCCCCTTTATGACACCAGGCTCGGGTGCCATGATGGGCTTGGTGCTCACACCCTTGGCATCAGGTTGGACAATGATTGATTTGGTACACATGGGAATGACTGTCTTGATTCAGGAGGGGGCCCCAGAAAGCCCCAAACCTGGCTGCTTGGCCCTAGCCATCTCCTCAATGGGCTCAGTGGCCTTGAGCAGGGGGCCAGCTGCAGCTGGGCACATGGAAGGAGCAGAAGCTGCCCCCATCATCTAGAGCAGGGGCAGTGTCCCACGCAGTACCCTGAGAAAGGAGCAGCAGGCCCTGTGATGGACTTGGGGCCCAGATCAAGGCCTGCTTCAGAATGTCATCCTCGACCTGGGCTAAAGGAGTTAGATCCAGGGCCACAATCTCCTGGCAGATCACATGGAGACCCCTGCCTGAGGGGGTGATTGAGGTGAGTTCCATCTCAGTGGGGTGGGAGTAGGGGGGCAGATGGCAGAAAGGTGGGGGGCTTCCCCTATTAGGGACTCTGAGGGGGGGACATCTCTGCCCCTTCTGCTGCCAGAGCTTCGTGAGGCAGCTCCAGTAGCTGGGCTTTCTGAGGGGGCCCAAAAGCAGGCCCTCCAGATGCCTTACAGGAGGCATCCTCCTGCTTCTTGACAGGGAGAGGCTGGACCCACATGTGATGTTGAACTCTCTATGATTTTATGAAAATATGCTAATGTGTGAATATAATGTAACTGAAATATGCTTCATGCAAAAGGTATCGTTATAAAGCTTATAATCTACTGAGTGTGGTCATCCTATTTGTATAAATATATCTCTCTTGTATCTGAAACTAGACATATAACTGAGGTCCTATTGTAATTATGCAAAGTGTGGGCCATTAATGGTAGTTTGGAATCTTGATGGTTCACATCAACTAGGACAATTGACTGTAGATGGCTCTATTTACTTGTAAGTCTTCCTGTATACCTGTGTGCTGGCAAGTGGGTAATGAAGTCTTACAGGGACATGTGATCATGTCACCTGAACTGGAATCCATCTTTAACCTGGTGCTTTTCCATTTAGAAGGAAGGTTGGGAACCCAGAGAGGGGAAAGAGATTCCTACCTTGTGCAAAAGCTATATAAGGGGGTGGTACAGAACAATGTGGGCTGCAGTCATGAGAAATCCCCTCGCTACCACCTGAGCTAGAACAGGAACTGTACCAGGGGAAAGGATTGGATCCAGCTTAGGAAGGAGTCCAGTCTGTGATAGCTTACTGAAACATCTGAAGTTGAGATTATCTGTATTCAGTTTTCTTACTGTACTAGGCTTAGACTTGAACGTTTTATTTTATTTTGCTTGGGAATTCACTTTGTTCTATTACCTGGAACCACTTAAATCCTACTTTTTGTACTTAATAAAATAACTTTTTTCTTACTAATTAACCCAGAGTAGGTATTAAAACTGAGGGCTAAACAGCTGTGCATCTCTCTATCAGTGTTATAGAGGGATAACAACTTATGAGTTTACCCCATATAAGCTTTATACAGGGTGAAATGGATTTATTTGGGGTTTGGACCCCAGTGGGAGTTGGGTATCTGAGTGCTGGAGACAGGAGCACTTAAGTTTTCAGTTAAGCCTGCAGCTTGTGGGGGGATGTGGTTCAGACTTGGATCTGTTTGCAGCAGGCAAGTGTGTCTGGCTCAAACCAGGCAAGAGACTGAAGTTCCAAGTTGGCAGGGAAAACAGGCTCAGAGGTAGTCTAGGCACATCAGGTGGGTTTCTGTGATCCAACCAGGCACCAGAACTTATGTTTGCTGCACTTCCTCTCCTCATAGCCAGTACCCAGGCCTCTAGGGTATCCTTGAAGGGCTGACCAGAAGGGGAGGGCGTGGTGCACAGTGCAAGAGAGATCACCTCAGGGGAAGCAGAGATGGTCTCCCCCTGAGATAGCCGAGGAGAGGACCTCTCGTCATCACCACCTTCTTTATATACACCTCCTCCCATCTGCCAGAAAGGCTTTTATCAAGAGCAGCATCTGTCATCTTGGGTGAGCATATGAGGGAGGGCAACCCCTGCACCCAAGCAGGATCATCAGCTGGGGAACTAGGTGGATGGGGTCAGCAGCAGAAGCAGGGCCTACACCCTCCTGAGCAGTGCAGGTGCTGGACACCCCTCCACACCAGGCCAAGAGACAGTCCCTCTGGATGTTCCCCAAAACCCATCAGAGGAAGCACCAAGCCTTCCCTAATGAATGGACCTGGTACAGGGCACCAGGAATGACCCCTCCAAGCTCCCCTTGCTATGCAGTCTGTCAGCAGAACAAGATGACATGGCAGAGAGTGGGGTCCTTAGGGCTCAGCCTAAGAGTGCTGAAGGGCAGTGTTAGGGAGGAATGGTGAGATGGAGGTGAAGACATGTACACCTAGGTCCTCCAGGGGTTTGAGGGGCACAAAAGAAGTCATCCCTGAGATGCCTTTCTCCACTACCTCCTGGGCAGCAGCCTCGGATGTCAGGTAGAGGACCTTCCCATACATCTTGGAGGCTGCTTCAAAGGCCCCACCACCCATGACAATGCCCACACAAAAGTTTTGATGTGGGGCAAGGCAGCCCCCAGGAAGCAATGGATGCTGTGCCTCCTGGTCAGGGTGGGGCAGGGGGCCTTGCCCCTGTTGATGTTGGATGAGACAGTGGCAGCAGGGGGCAAATGGCGATGAGGCAGCAGACTAGAGTTCAGGCACCTGGGCATAAGCTCAGGGTTCCAATTGGCAGATATGCTGAAATTCACAGCTAGAACTGAAGTCCATTAGAGCTGGGCTTTGAACATACAAAGTGCCTCACAATGCTAAGTACTCTGAATAATTAGGTCCTGGTCATCTCAAGCTGGGTATCCACAATTAGCAGAAATTTTTGAACCTTAATGTGTGCCTCAGCTTCCCATTTTACAGATGGTGGTATCACATCATTCCCTCACCCCATAGAGATGTTTTAAAATTAATGTATGTTTGTGAAGCACTCATATTACAGTGATAAGTGCCACAGAAAGCCCCATGAGGAAATTATTCAAACCCTTAACTGAAAACTGAATTATCTGCAGTAACACACGTTGACAATGAGGATAAAACAAAATAGTGGTGATCACTAAATGAGCAGTTATTCATCTATTCTGTGTACTGACTAAGGAAGGGGTCTTGTGGAAAAAGCAGTATGTGATAATGTCATGTAAGAGACAATCATAATGCATATGCAAACAAGGGGCTGAATTAAGGTGGCACAGGCAACCTTAATTCTACTATTTCCTAACTAAGTGCTTGACTTTAAGGTTGCAAAGTGTTTAAACTGCGTGTGAGTGTGTGTGAGAGAGAAAAAGAGCTAATTCTGGACCTAGCATGGCATAAAATATTTATTAGAATAAGTAAGTTTGCCCAAGATCAAATAGAAGTATGTTTTAATCCAGAAAGAAGCAGTATGTTAGTCCACTTCATAGAGACTTTAGTCATAACATGCTGATTTTAGAGATAAGGTAATTGTATAAAAACACAATAGTTAGGTAACACTTTCAAGTACCCCAGAACTGCCACCGAACATCAAAAACCCTTTTTATAGATTGCTTCCTTTAGTGTTTTTTCCACAGGGAAAGAAAAATTCAATGTGGTACCACTAGTGCTCTGAACCTCCCACATGTCTAGGTAACACTAGACAACATTTGTAGTCCTGGTCATCAATGGGCACTTACTCACCCATATTAAACTGGATGGATTCTTATGACCTGTGTTATGCAGGATGCCAGACTATGATCATAATGGTTCCTTTTGGTCTTAAGATCTATGAAGCCTCACAGTGCAAAATGCACATTATGTCTAAACTTGTTAAACCCGTATTTACTGGCACTGTTAAAACACTACACAAAACATTCAAGTAGTAGATAATTGTAATGCAAGCCCTTGCATGGCAATCCAAATTTATTGAACTACTGATGCTAAGTCATACAAAATTGCACCACTTTTAATTAAGGCTTTTAGTTTACATTTGGCCACCTCAAAGCAGTTGTAACATTAGGTTGGTCAATTTAAATACTGTGGCTCCCTGTTGGATATACACACAATCTTTACACCCAAACGTTAATTCATACAAAGCAACAAGGCATTGTTAAATAAATCAGCAAAAGTTAATTACTGCAACTTAGGCCCTGTGACCAATTACACATGATTAAAATTACTTCCCACATTCACATCCACAGTACTCTTCCACCATTTAACATCTCAACCAAAACGTTACACATGTAAAACAATCACTAACAGGCAAAAGTACTAAAACCTGTATATTTGGTATTGCAAATACACTTATGCATGAGCAAGCAAGGGAATTAACAGTGAGAATCTACAGCTGCAGAAGCCTGAAAATGATTTACAAAATTGTTAAATCATTAAAAAAATCATTTTAAAATATACACTTCTTGTTGTAGACCCCCACTGTACACACAACTATAAACATTGTTCCCTATGTAAACAAGGAAAAGGAAACATACAATAAAAGGTTGAAAAGTCTGGACATTTCCTTCCCAACAGATATTAAAGGCAATGTCTTTAGTCAGACATACTGAAAGGACTCTTATTTTAAAGACTAGATCACTGTCTCCACAGGTTTTTCCTAAAATTAAAAAACTAAAGCTGTTGTGTTAATCAAAGCGGTTTTGTATAATATGATGATGATGATCCTGTATTTCTTTAAAAAAGTTACAATAAGCTACAAATACCGATGAAGCAAAGTTATCTGGAGTAGTCTATATAGGAGCTCTTTGGACTTTCTTTTATTATGCTAAAATAGTGGTGCTTTCAGGATTTACATTATTGTACTCTCCAATAGAAAGTATGGGGATTATTGAAGTATACAGTACACAGTTTTCATACATGTACAACATCGGTGGATGAATGTCTCTTATCAGTAATACTGGATGTAGGCTCTGGTTTTACCAGTTGCATACAGTTAGAATATTTATAAGTAAAAATCTCTCGTGACACTGGAAAGTGATTACAATGTGCAAACTGATGTAGTAGCTTTCATCCACTTCTTAAAGGGTACCACCACAGGAAAGTCCATTTAAAATGTTGGTAGGTTTAATAAAGTTGGAATGCTGGCACTGTTGAATTGGGCAACAGTTCTTCAGACCTGTAATGAAACAGGAGATTAGTATTAAAGCACAGTTTTCTAGGATTGAAGAGTTCTGCATCTCAGTGTAACAAAGGTGAATTAGTAAATTTTGAAAGTAGCATTTAAGACCCTCACTCAGTAGTGTTTATAGACCCAGTGACATCAACTTCAAATCTAATGAAATTTAACAGTGAAATAGTCGTATTTTTAAGTGCAACTTGCAACAATAGGTAGAGTTTGATTTAAATTATGTCCCTTTAAAAAATATCCATTACCTATTACTAACACACATACCCCCCACCCGCCAAAAAATCAGCTCTCAAAAGTTCTGCATTTGGTCTGAAACAGCTCACGCACATGCTTAGGAAACAGGCCTCAACTTTCACACTGGAAAGTAAAAAGTTGTAAGACATTTATACCAGCAACTTTTTTCTTTAAGTCATGTGAAATGATGCATTTGACAGATTCTGGATCAGGTACAATGGAAGATTATAATAAAAATTGTTAAAAGGGCTCTGAAAATTAAGGTTTTTTTAAAAAACTTTCTGAATTTTTATAGCACACTTAATCCAACCCTTCATGAACAGATTTAGTTCAACAAAATGGGTTTTAAAGATCTTTTTCCAAGTGTATTTTGGTCAAAAGCAAAATTTTACAAGTACATTAAACACAATTTAGTTATAAAAGGGACCTTAGAAAAGGAAGTCAGATTGGTTAAGGAGGATATTGTGAGAAAGGGGGACTAGCTTTATGGGCCAATCAGCCAATGTGTCACCATAACTGAAGTTTTTGATAAGTGCATTTTATTACTTGTGTACTAGTGCATTACCTGGCCTTTTGCCTCAATACTCTAAAGTCATGGGTATTCACTGTAATTGGACACCTTTCACTTTCACCCTTTCAATGAAAACAGCCTTGGAAGCTGCCTCTTTAAAAGTTTCAGAAAACTAATCAGATGGAGAAGTTATGATAAATTTTGAAATGGGAACGTAGCATTATACGGGAAGAGGAACAAAAACAAAAATCTACCCAAAGAGATACCCCAGGTTTATTAAAAAATAAGTGTAAATTAAGTGTAGTTTCTACCTTTGTACCTTCCTTGTTAAATATTAAGAAGCAATGAAAAGCAGGAGTTTAAGTTTTCCTTTAAAAATTTCTTTCCATGTGCTCTGCCTACTGTGAGTCACTAGTGCAGTCATGTGAAGAACTAATCTCCGACACTTGGATTTGTAAAGACATTAGATGGGGAGCAAAAATACCAAACAGGTGGATGCTGATGCCCCATAGGCACACCATTTGTCAGTGTGAATTTAATGGGATTAGGGAAATATAGGCAGAATGCATTTAAATGACCTTAAACAGTAGCATCCATCATTTGCTATTAGAACCTTGTGATTCTGATGTAGAGTGATTGAAGTGGTGAGACTATGCAGCATCAAAGTATCAAACCCCCAATTTGTAGTACCAGGTTTAAAATTTCAGTGACTCAGCCATGAACAAAAATCTTTCCTGTTTGCTTGATTCTTGGATAAACTCTACACATGATTGAGTTTAAGCAGATTAACTTTCACTTCTGTACCAGCTTGCATTTTACACTGGTGATGAGCCCAAACTATGCAGTTAGGGTATGGATTATTATTAATGCATAGAATACTACCACTTCTACCAGTGTTCAGGGGCATCTATCCAGGGTTTTGGTCCAGACCCATCAGTTTACCTTTTTCTTGACAATCTCTCCAGATGCTTCTGGAACCAAACAATCTCAAATTTTATTTGGATTCAGACACTTCACTCAGCCTAGACTGTTTTTTGGCCAGATACTGGAAAAGACAAGACCATGCACGGTCTGAATTTTAAGACAGGTCTGCATGTTATCATGGTACTAATGATACCATAGCTCAGACAGCAAAACTCCTTCCACTCACACAAGCTTCAAATACACTGAGTGGGAGGGCTGAGGCAATCCTGTACCAGAACACCAGAAAGAATAGAACTACTGAAATGCAATCCTATCCATCTGAACAGGCTACTGAAGGGGGACAACACACCTGAAAGAATCAAGGTGAACCAGTGACAGTTATCCACTGACAGCACAACCACAAGAGTATAGCATTGTCTCCATATCCAGGCTGAAAACGCAAGTGACCAGGAAAAAGGAAATCAGAGGACACCCTGTGATGTCAGTGACTCACCAATTTCTCAGAAATCTTGCCAAAAAAAAGTGCAGGCTTGAGCTTGCTCTTAGCTTTCTTAAAATAAGGCATTAGTTAATTGTCACACCAAAAAAAGTTAATCTAGTAAACCAATAGCTCCAGGTAAAAAAAGTTTCAAGGAGTGATGCATATGAAACATGATTTTGACCAACAGCTCGCTTCCAAATATACACATTGCAACGTATCTTTCAAAAAAAATAAAAATGAATAACTCCTCTATCAGGACAATGTACTCTTAAGTTAGGGAAACCTACACAAGGCTCTTACAGTCCAGAGCAAGTTGTTAAATATAGCTTAACACACATTCTATAAGCCTATGTACATATTTACAGCAAATCACATAGCAAAAGATGACATTTTAGCTGTAGTATACTACAGTCTTCCAGAACTGCAATTTTGTCAGTAAGATACATTTTGTTTAATCGGACTTCATACAAGCCTGCCTATTTTTGGCTAGCTACATTTAATGCTTTAAGATATCTCATATGATATTTACATTTTCTGATGCCTATGCAAGGTTGTTTTTTTAGCCAGTCAAAAGATTTTGGTCCATCAGTGCGAGAGGCATATCTTATGCATGCCTTTGCATTTGACTCTGGAATGGAAGAGCCCAAAAAACTATTTTAAATACTTCTATTTCTATGTACAAACAAACAAACCAACCAACCTCAGATCCTATTTTGCACTCCTATTCTTTAATAGCTAAATTGAACCTCTGAAAACGGTTAGTGGTAGCTCAACAACAAAAAAGCTGAGAAAATTAAGAAAGTGAGCGAGCTTACCTGGCTCAGAGCTACAATACATCTATGAATTAAAGTAGCTGACACGATGACTTTTTGCGTGCTTTTCCAGGCACTGGAGTTTTTCTGTTAATTTGCCGCACCAGGTCATAAAAGATCTGCGAGCACAAGAAGTTCTTAGTTTAGGCAATTTAAGCCACTTCTCTGACTTCTAGCCTCTAAGCTTTTCATGCGTTTGTTCACTTAAAAAATGTGCACGTTTAAACCTTCATGTTTTGCGATCTATTTAAAATGTGACTACATGTTTTCTGTCTCCCCCTCTAGTTAAAGCTGCCAAGGTATAATACTTCACTTAGCACCAAGAGCAGCTTGTCTTGCAGGCAAAGTTTCCTGTATCCACATATATTTGAACTGTATTTCATACTCCAACATGATTAACTACATGCATCATTTTGATTTGTAATTAAGTGTTCAGGTCAAATACAGTGGACAAAATTGAGCCATAAGCAGTTTGTCTTTTGTAGAATCACTCCTTCTAAAGAGATAATGTCCCTTTAAGAGGATTCTACTAGAATTCTACTGTATATTTTAGAATGTTACATGCTTTTAACCAGTCAGATATAAATTACACATTTGATAAGATCCATCAATTTAGTGTTTAAATAGGAGAAAAAAATCAGTACTCAGATATTAAACGAGTTATTAAATTAGACTATCCTGATTTTTAATCAAAATAAAAGTTTCATTCAGCAGCTTCCTCAGGGGTAAAATGTGGCAATAATTGAAAAGCTCACAGCAAAAAAATGCATAAACTAGGACAGAAAGTGTAGGAACACATCTAATTTGGAATTGTATGAGGACTAGAATTTCGTGAGAACGCTAATTTAGATGCAAGTCAATCAGATCTAAATACTACAATTAAATAGCATGTGCTTCACTTATAAATAAGGTTCTTCCTCCTCTCAATCTCTGAACATCTTGAAACAAGTTCATAGTTTGTAGCTGCACTAGTTAGTTCCCGGGGCATTTTCCACATTGGAATATAGTCTATTCCTATCCATTTCTACTGCATGAAGTTCTAATCCAATAAAAAGCATTACTTTTACCATTAACAAAATGGATTTATCTATTGGCTAAAGGTAGTCTCCAGAAATTCTAAATAGGAAAGTATACATATTAGCTGTGATATAGTTTAAAATTAGATCTGCTTAAGGCCTACAAGACCCCAAAAGATCATTTATATTAACACAATTGGTAACAACATTTGTACAACACATTTCTTGTGGCAGGGATACTCCCTACTGGTCTCCAAAGAAGCTACCCTGCAGCTCCATCTCTATCACAAGAGTCAAAAAACTTGAAAAAGCAAGAGCACAAGTGTTCTGCCCAATGTTTTTTCAATGAACAATTGAGTACAATAATGAATTGCTTGCATGTTCGGTGAAAAATCTGTAACAAGCAGAAATGAAAGCAGTTGCAAGCCCAAAGCCTTAAGTTTATACTAGGAAGCTAGCTGTAAACAGCTAGGTAAGTCTTAATTACAAACATCTGACAATGTAAAATTTTTTGCAGCAATAGGGTACAGTTCTGCCCACTGAAATCTAAGGGAACTTAACATGAAGTTCAGAATTTTGTCCTTAGATAGCAAGAAGCAGCAGCAAGTTGTTAGAAAAGCAATTCATTCATTTTTCATAAGGTATTAAGCCTTACCTCATTAACATTTATTTTTGATTTTGCAGAAGACTCTAAGAATGCACAGTTATTCCACTGCCTTGCTAGATTTTGTCCTTGCTCCTTTCCCACAACTCTTTCATCTTCCAAGTCACATTTGTTGCCAACTAGAATCATTGGCACCTAAATAGGACAGATATTTTAAATTTATATATAAACAAAGCCAGAAGCTGAATTTCAACTGATGGGGAAGGGAGAAGAGAGAGAAAAAAAAGCAACGCAAGAGAAACCGGATATCTTACATGAAGCAAATTTTGTGCTACTTGTTAACAGTTACATCAAGTCACTTTGATTTGAAGATGAGGTTACAGAACTGTAAACTGAACTGCTGATTATCCCAGGATCTGGTCACATGTGCAAAATACTTCGAGTTCATTTTATTAATCAGCTCAAGCTATTCACCCCAAAGCCTTTCCTAACTGAAGACTACCAGCTGTATTCAGCTACTGAAAAAAAACTACTTCACTGGTTAAATTACAAGTTGAGATCACACAGCTCCTGTTCAAGTTTCCCACCCTTTCTGAACTTGAACTCTGACTTCAGCAGCACATGTGAAGAGGTGGAGGGTAGCAGTTGTATGGGTTTGCCATGTTTTACTACACTGTAGTTACTATTTTTTTTCAATGTGTACAATGGTTATATTTCTCATAAAAAGCAAACACCAAAAAAAAAAAAATTCTTCCAAGCCCCCAGAACCTTGTTTTCAGCCACATTACGGTGGAAAGGTTGCTCTTGCACATTCAAATCAACCATGTATAAATTGATAACCACAGTATTAGCGTTTTGCTCTAATCTGAGGCCCACATCAAGAGAATTCACTCCCTCTGGTGCTGACCTTATGCAAGTTCTCTAACTAGGTGGATCTTTGTTCTGAAAGGAGCAGTGTCATTACTTGACTAAGAAGCTTCCACATATAGATGGAGTTTCAATGAGCAACTGCGCTTAAGGAAAGGGCTATCTGGAATTCTCTGGACCATGACACCCTGAACACAGGCCTAGTGCTTTTTTTTGGGAACAATGAGCGTAATTAAACCACGGAACAACTTAAGGTTTGTGGTAGATTCCCCATCACAACATTTAAATCAAGACTGGATGCTTTTCTAGAAGGTATGCTTTATAGTTCAACAGGAATTATTTTGGAGAAGTTCTATGGCCTGTGTTATGCAGGAGGTTGTGTTAGATGATCAGAGTGGTCCCTTCTGGCCTTGGATTCTATGAATCCTCCAGGTCCTATTGGACCAGGATTCTTTAGAAAGTATCTGTATTGTCTAGTTTGTATCACTGTGTAGGACCCTTCACTGCACTTACCTGAATGGCTATCCGCAGTATGCAATATTTACTTCACAAGAAATTTAACAGTGAATTATTCAATTCCCAAATTTCACATTTACCAGAATGTTTACAGATACAGCATGAACACAGCCAGTTGTGTTTGATCAGTTAACACATTCAATACCTCAACTACCCAAGAAATCTATGAACAATGCAGAGTTTCTTAAAAGCATTTATTTTAAAAAGCATTAAATAGAGTCTTAAAAGTTCAGTTGAATCGTGTTAAAGCACAAGAATAAGGCCAAATATATAGCCTATTTTTTGGTTTTTAATATTGAATTTTAAGTTCGTTTCCCTAACCCACCAATGCTCCCTCTTACCTACATACATACCTATTCAGTCTACCTTGGCAGTAGTTGAAAGGAATAAGTGCAGCAGTAATCACAGCAGCATGCCTTACTCAAAAGTAGGAGTAAGAACATATTCTGCAGTGTGGAATAGCCAAATTCAAAGAAAGACCACCAGTGAAATAAAAAAACCCAAGTACCTCAGAAGTATCTCTCCCCCTATAGTATCTGAGCAACAAAGAACCTGCTTCAGAGGGTAGGAAAAGGTATTCATTCTTCTTTCCCAGCTCTTAACATTCAGAAAGACCCCTCCACTCTAAGCAGCCAAGAGGGAGAAGTAGATTGGGCTCTGAGTGTATAAACTGCACTGTGAGCCATATATGGCCCTCTAGAACTTCACAGATATTAATGGGACTGTAAACTGAACACTCTCAAAGGTTTCTCCTGTGTGCTCAAAAGAGAAAATCTAAGAAATATTGATCTGCATCCCTCTATGTCTCCCTCAGAAAGGAACTTACGAAAGTGTCAACATTTCCTACTCTAATCCTCCAAAAGTTAGCTTTACACTGAACTGAGAACAGCAGTCCAGGTGCCTCTGAAGTATTTCAAGCAAGACAGCTAGAGGACAAGTGAGCTACCCCTCTCCAGCAGCTGCAGTATTTTTCAGACAGCTCAGAGAATTTACTTTTGTTAGAGAAAAAATTAGGAGCCAATTTACCTTCTGAAGATATAATCTATCAGATGCCTGCAAAGTTTAGCAACTGAACAGGAACAGGGAGAAGGTAGAAGCAAAGGCACAAAACCCCAAGACCTGTAGTATGTGTTTTACACACGAACAAAAGGAAGGAGTAGAGAAAAGATTCACTATTTCCTTTGACACCTTATTTACATAAATTGATGTTAACCATTGTAATAAGCCAGAACCCATGACAAGGTTAGTGATGTCACATGCATTTTTAATTTAAACATGGTTAAGACATCAAGCCTCTGAAACCAGCCAATTAGAATATTTTGTCTAATGCCCAGAACCTTAATGTTTAGTTGTTACTATACCAGTACATGTCTTTGTTTTGCTCTACTAATAAGGCAGTCACAAGAGCAATTAAGGGAACTCATTCAGACCCTGCAATTAAGATGCTGTGTGTGATGCACACACGCTCTCTTGCTCACATCTCCTCTGATCTGCTATCCTGTGACTTTTACATTGGAGACAGAGCTGAAACGTGACAACAGCACCAAAGGTAGCCTGGGAATAGGATACCAGGCAACCTCTAACTGTCCAACAAGAGCTGTGGCCTCAGTCAGAACAGTGAGCTGCACCCAATTTTTTTTTTTTTTTTTTTGCAGGCTTATTTGCCCCCTGCAAAGAGACAAACTGGAATACAACAAAAAATTAGGAGTGTCCTTGGAAAATACGAAAGAAGTAGGGCTGATCCATCACAGTTCACTCACAAAATTAACTCAAAAATTAATCGTGATTAATCGCAGTTTTCATTGCGCTGTTAAACAATACCAATGGAAATTAAATATTTTTGGATGTTTTTCTACATTTTCAAATATTGATTTCAATTACAAGTATACAAAGTAGACAATGCTCACTTTATATGCTTATTTTTGTTACAAATATTTGCACTTGAAAAATGGCAAACAAAAGAAATAGTATTTTTCAATTCACCTCATACAAGTACTGTACTGCAATCTCTATTGTTAAAGTGCAACTTACAAAAAAAAATCTACATTTGTGTTATGTAACTACAATCAAAACAATGTACAACTTTAGTGCCTACAAGTCCATTCAGTCCTACTTCTTGTTCAGCCAATCGCTAAGACAAACAAGTTTACAGGACATAATGCTGCCCTCTTATTTACAATGTCACCTGAAAGTGAGAACAGGAGTTTGCATGGCACTTTTGTAGCTGGCATTGCAGGGTCTTTACGTGCCAGTTATGCTAAACATTCATTTGCCCCTTCATGCTTCAGCCACCATTCCAGAGGACGTGTCCATGTTCATAAGGGGGTTCTGCTCGACTGGCTGAACAAGTAGGACTGAGTGGACTTGTAGGCTATAAAGTTTTACGTGGTTTTGTTTTTGAATACATTTTTTGTACATAATTCTACATTTGTACCTTCAATTTTTATGACAGAGATTGTGCTATTGTACTTGTAGTAGATGAATTGAAAAATACTATTTCGTTTTTTTTTAGGGCAAATTTGTAATCAAAAATATAAAGGGAGCATGTACAGTTTGCATTCTGTGTTGTAAGTGAAATCAATATATTTGAAAATGTAGAAAATATCCAAAACTATTTAAATAAATGGTATCCTATTAACAGTTTGATTAATCGTGCAATTAAGTACGATTATTTTTTTTAAATCGCTTGACAGCACTAAAAAAGTTGATATCATTTGGTAGAAAATACATGGCTGTGGAACCTAGCTATAGCATTCTAAGATTTCCAACTGATTTGGTGGAAAGAACAGTTTTGATGCAATTTACTCAAAGCTGTTTGCCAAATTCTTTTAGCCTTGTCAGAGAAAATTTGCTTCTGCACTGCTCTGTCTTTCCCTAAGTATCCTTTCCTAAAAGACTGCAATAACGCATGATGGGGCAAACACTCAGAGAAGGCTGTGTTATTCAAATATCTGAAGTGAAACCAATCTTATGCAACATACTTAATTTCTGACCTTGAATTAATGACTAACAGCTGAGTTACTTACCTGTAACTGGAGTTTTCAAAGTGGATAATGTCCATAATCCCCACTCTTTGCCTGTGCATACTTGCCATTGGACCCAAGAGCTGCTGTTTCAGGAAAGTTTGATGCACACGGAGTGGCTGGCACTCAGTGTGCATCAAACTTGTATATAAACACATGGGACATGTGTGTGACGTAAACAAACACCTATATACAAACACACGGGAAATGTTCTCGCTTCAGTTTCCATTATCTGTTAGATGTAAATAATCCAAAGTGATTTGGGAATGGCAAGTAGAGCAGATAGGATTAGCTATTTGGAGAACTTCAGTTCCCAATAAGTAGCCCAGATTTTAACTCCATACATCGCACTTCTTGTGGAATAAAAAGCAGTAACCCATAAACACACCGATGAGAAGGTTATAAGGCTAAGAATTAAAGGGGGGGCGGGGTGGGAGAGAATCTAATCTGATCAGTGTATCAGGTTCCATGTCACATTTTAAAATTATGATATGGTTGGTATAGACTGGAAGCTGCTTTACCACTAGATTTCCTGAGGTACCCTCGAATACACTTGGAAAAGCCCTGAAATACAGCTATTCATTTAAAATGAGATTTTATGTACAGTGACCCCTATTTAAAATGAGATTTGCTTCTTCTATTCAAAGTCAGATCTGCTTAATGAAGCAAGAAGTTAGTTTTACTTCCAAAACTGGTTAGTTCTGCAGGGCTAACAAGAAAGAGAAGTGCAAACTGGATTTCATTCCTTCTTGTGCAGTGCCTCAGTAGAATTGTTTACTTTATCTCCATTTACAGGCAAATTACCCTGTGAAAACCCACCAAATACAAGGTTACACAGTATATCACAATTTAGTTCACAGGGCTGAGATGATGCACAAGAGAAAAGAAGCCAGCTGATAGCACTAGCAACTAGAAAAAAACCTAACATTTGACATGGATGGCACCGAAACAGCCCCACAAAGCCTTTTTACTTAATTTTTCAAAGCAGAACTGCACTTTACGTCCTACAGTTTGTCAAGCAAGACTTCGTTGAGTTTTATTACTTGAATACAGATTGGATGATCTGGCCTTGAGGAGTTTACCTAGACCTAGCTTGCGCTCTTCATAGATTCCAAGGCCAGAAAGGATAGTTGTGATTTAGTCCAGTGGTTTTCAAGCTGTAGTCTGCAGACCCTGGGGGTCTGCAGACTATGCCTACGATTTCCAAATGGATCCATACCTCCATTTAAAATATTTTAGGGGTCTGCAAATGAAAAGATTGAAAACCATTGATCTAGTCAGACCCCCTGTATAACACAGGCCACAGAAATTCACCAAAATAATTCCTAGAGTATATATTTTAGACAAACATCTAGTCTAGATTTAAAAATGGTCAGTGATGGAGAATCCACAACTGTTGGTAAGTTGTTCCAATGGTTAGTTACTCTGTTAACTATTTACACCTTATTTCCAATCTTGATTTAACAGGAAAAACTATGAAACCATGTAAAGAGGATTGTTTTTAGCCAAAGTGGCAACCTGGAACTCTCATCCTCTATATCAGTTCTCTTCTCCCTTCTTCCTCCACTTCTTTTGAATGACTTTCAGATTTGAGTTTATGAAAGTAGTATACATGTTTCAGTACCAAATCATTCTACATACACCTCTCAGGCAGCCTTTGGATTTTTCCTATTTGCTCAGAAAGGCCTGACAATTTGAAAGAAGACTCAATTTAAAAATCTTTTTCGAGTTGCCTTGGTTTTCATCCAATTCCTTACAATGCTCGTTTGTTGCTAAATAGAAAAATAACTTGTTCGGGTTTGGATGAAAATAAAAGATTCACATTATCTAGAAATTACTTTCTTCTTCCATTCAGGACACTGGGATGATATTTGTTCTTAGGGTTCCATTAGAGAGAAGAGAATTAACTGAGGTGAAGACATGCACCAGATCTTGTGCATGTACTAGTACACCCACAACAAACTTTCCTGAAATTTAAGAGTTCAATGTCTCCTGGGTCCATGCAGTAGTGGTAGCAGATGTAGCTATATCTATTCAGGGAAATTAGTCAAGATTCCTCATGAACATTAAATAGATTAATTAAAAGCTGGAGGTAGCTTCCCTCCGCCCCCCCATTAATGTCTGTTACAGTAAACAAGATTATGATCTTCAGAAGCCAACAAAACAAATGATTCTAAAAAGGAAGTGGAACAGGGTGTTACTTGTTGATATCACTCCCTTTAAAATATTTCAAAATAAGACATTTGTTATTCAGCTGTTCACATTAAATCTACCTCTTTTTCCTTTATGCAATAATTTTTTTTGCTCCTCAATACAAGTTTAAGCAACACTCAAACTTTTGAAAGTTATCCCTCACTCAAGTGATAAATTATCCATATACATCCTATACTGTAGTAATATAGCCCCAATTAAATGCTGAAATGCTCAGTCTCATTAAGATTTTCAAGACCAGTCATTAGTAACAGAGGGATATAAATTAAGATTGTGTGAAAGTAATACTAAGCTTAGTCTTGCAAGTACTATTTCAAAAAAGGAAACTGTTGAAATCCTCCATTTTGATTAACAATGACAGTCTTTCTGTAAGCAAGAAATTCAAATGTGTCCACAGCTAAAATACTCATTTTATAACAATACCGTTGAAAGCAAAATTGGGTTGTAACTAACTGTTATAAGCACTCTCAGAACAACAGTGAAGTCTGAAATTGCAAGACCAAACTCAGCAGCTTTAAAAACAGGGGTCCTTTGCAGAACTTTTGTTTTAGATGTACTAGTCAAAATAAGCTTATAGATACACTTACAGAGTACTTAAAAGCAAAAGATTAACAGACTATGTGACAGATTCACCTTAGACACCATACAAAAGTGCATATGATTTTTTTTCCTGACTGCTTGATGCAGAAGTCACGTTTTCAGTACAATGCACATACTGGTCAATTTGCCTTTCAAATTAAAGCCTGGAATGAATTCAATGATGTATCTGATCAAAGCAAGTACAGCTCTAAAAAGCATTTATAATGAGGACTTTAAATACAATTTTTTTTCTACAAAAACAGGGGACTGCTCACATCATCAGTGTCTTTGACCCGAAGAATCTGTTCTCTTAGGTCTTGTAAGTCATTAAATGTGGACTGTGCTGTGATGGAATATACTAATGCAAAGCCTTGTCCATTTTTCATATACAGGTCTCTCATTGCTGTAAATTGTTCCTGTAATGAAAAAAAGACATTCAATGGTTAATTTGAATTTCTTTCTAGACGCTGCCAGATCACCAATATGCACATAAAGCCAGACAAGGATCACGAGTGGTGAAGTTTTACATTTTTGGAACACAAATTGCACTTTAAAAAGCTTATCCTGTCCATTGTAACCTTAATATTATAGTCCTTAGATATTCTTATAGATCTGACTTTTGGTCTTTTTATATATACACTGGGAGATAACAGCTCTAGGATCTGTCAAGAAATCTCTATAATGCCAGAAGAGTGACAAATCAGAGCTACTGTAATTCTCTTCCCAAAAAACAGAGTGAAATAAATCCACAAAGGTCTTGTTAAATGAAAAAAACAAATATACAGCAGAACCTCAGAGTTACAAACACCTTGGGAATGCAGGTTGTTCGTAACTGAGATAGGTCTGTAACTCTTTAAAAAGTTTACAACTGAACACTGACTTAATACAGCTTTGAAATTTTACTATGCAGAAGAAAAATGCTGCTTTTTTTAGTAGTTTACGTTTAACACAGTACTATACTGTAATTGCTTTTATTTGTGTATCTGCTACTGCCTGATTGCATACTTCCAAATGAGGTGTGTGGTTGACTGGTCAGTTATCAAGTATCTCGTAACTCTGAGGTTCTACTGTACTGTGTTATTCAATATATTAGTCCGAAAAGGAAAATTGTCCAAAATGAAAGCCTGCAGTTCTGTGAGGAAAAAACAAGACCAGCAAGTTCCGTTTAACTAGTTAGAACTTTTATATTCTCTTTTATACGAAGTTATTTGCTTTTGCAGCACCTATCCTTTTACAGTAAAATCAATTCAAGCGCGCTAAACAAATTTGATTGGTGCTAAGCACATTGGACATGAAGATTGACAAGATTTTTGTACTTGACAGTCTTCTGGTCTGTTTTACATTTATTTGATTAACTGAAATATGAAACATTTGAAAATATGAACCTGAGGTACAAATCTAGATTTTCCATTTTAAATGCTAGCAAAGAGGGAACAAATTAAAGATTATGTTCCCATCTGCTACATTTCTAACTGTTCTGGGTTCAGCCTATTTTATTTGTGCTCTAGAATCACATCCATCTCAGATGATTTGATTCTTGTAAGTGGTTGATCCTTACAAGCAGAACTGCAAAGAATAGATGAAATTGACCCTTTAGACATATACAACATGGAAACAAAACCATACCAGCATTCTAACGGAGCAATATGCTATCATCATCATCCAATTGTTTAGCTGGTGCTTTTATTCAAGGCAATTAACACTGTACAGCATGTTACTTTACACAAAGTGTAAGTTAGCAGGGCTATACACCTCTTAAAGATCCAAAGATACAAAATTTTTAAAATGTTTTATGTTTTTTGCAGTCTGAAAGTGCATGACACTGACTTTTATACCATAAACATAAATGTAAAAACAAAATGGACTCTAAAAGTATTCACCCACGTTAATATTTATTTTGCAGTGTCACCATCTGTCACCAGAGTGGCATGTCTGTGAATGCACAATGCAGAGACAGTCACTGTGATTACAAACTTGTCCAGTGTTCTCTGGATCAATGCACAATCCACAACATTAACCTCCTTTTCAAGGTGATGTAGGAGGTTAAAAATCATTGAAGCCCCTTGTATAATAGCCATTTGTCAAAGTTTTCATCACATCTGTCATTTGTGTCAAGGATGGGACCATTACCTCATCATCATCTGCCTCTGCACTGTTTTCGGGTTTCACTTCAAACTGGTCTGATTTCAGTTCCTCAGAGACAGGTTGTGTAACAAAAGCATTGTCATTATGTTTATCCACTCTTCCAAAATTTGTGTGCATTGAATTCTCTCGGTGGCTCAACAGTTGCTTGGTGCTATGGCCAGACCTCCTTTCTCCCCCACCAATTCCAGATTGTTGAAGGATCGACATCATACTAGGCGTTTGCAAGCATTAGAATGGCATCTAAAAAGACTCATCTTCCTGGCAATTTCCACAGCAGTAGCTTTGTCGTCATCAATGTGGTGCAATACCATGCAAACCATTTGCTTGTGAAAGTATGTTTTGGCAGTTCTGATAATTCCCTGATCACATGGTTGAAGGGTGAAGATTGGGAAGAATTCAAGTCAGATATTCCTCAGTGCTACACCTGTCATCACATGGGCTGTGCAGTTGTCCACTAGTGTCAACATCTTTTTCCTTTGCTGGCCCAACTTTCAATCCCAGTCCTTCAGCCACTCAAATAGGTACCTCATCATCCAGGCAGATGCACTGGCAGCAAAGAGGACTGGAGGATGTCTCACATTTTTAAAACATTGCAAGTTTTGACTTTTCCAGATGATGAAAAAGGTCCTTTTTCTTACCAGTCATGGAACAGTTTACCAGAATAGTAATTCTCTTTAGACTTTTCCTCTTTTTATTGTCTGATTTTAAGGTGAGAATGCCATCAGGCAGGGCTTGAAAATAAATTCCATTTTCATCTGCATTCCAAATGTCTTCAGCAAAGCCACATCTCATTTCAATCCACTTGTTTTCTAATCATTCTTCATGTGACCCAATGTCCAGGTCTTCGAATTCTCCATGCATTTTCTTAAAAACAACCCCCTCTCATTTTTTAAAGTGCTCAAACCAGCCAGAGCGGGCCTTGATGTCGGAAGCACCCAGTGCCACTGCCAGTTCTTCTGCATCACCAACAGTTCACTTGGGGGCATTTCTCTCTCTGGCATTTTTGATCCACTTTGTAAGTGCTGCCTCCACCCTACGTGATTTGCCTGCTTTTTCCCCCTCTCTCCCTATCTTTGAGACTCTGAGACAATATAGACCACGGAATGCCCAATTTCTGAGCTGCATCTCTGGCTGGTCTTGGGAAAACGATCGTAGGACTCCAGGTGGTGGTGTTTTTCATCTACAGAAAGTGTCTTTCCTGCTAGATCAACTCACAAAACTTGACTTTTTTTTCTACACAGGGATTAAACTTTATACACACTACACGCCTAATAATGCGAGATGCGATCAAATTCAAAACAACTTTATTGGCTTATTACATGTCATTGCACTTGATTATCGTATTACATGTAGTCAGCTTGTCCCAAAATGATTCTTATAAGCGGAGTATTTAGCATGGTTAGTATAGGAATGATTTTATCCCAGTAGTTTTGATCACTATGCGGTTAAACTGAGTACATTGGTATTTATCATTCATGTTGGCTAAATAATGGAGAGGTTCCATAGTTTCTACGATTTTTTCTTGCTTGCATTGTTCCAGTTTTGTTAATTAGATCTAAACAGATTTCTTTTGAGATGGACCCCCACAAAAAAAGAAACAAAAAACCCAACACCACGGATCTGGCACCTGCAGAACTTTACAGAGAATAGAGTTGCAAAAAGAATTGAGTCTCATGTAAAAATGTGTGAAATTTTGATGAGAGTCCTCATGCTCCATGTAAACTGACACAACCTGGTAGCTGACTGGAAATGTAGCCTTCCAGAGAGTCCCAAATACCAACAGGAAATAGTATGCTATCATGTATGAGGCATACTGTGGAAGTTCAAGTCATTCTACAACTGCTGCATGCTTTAGGACTACATTAAATGTTTATTTCTCCATGGAGGTTTGGATAGTGTGCTAAACGTCCATATACCAGAAGTTCAGAATGACTGTACCTGAGAAGTCTCTTGTTTTATTTTCACTGTCTGAGCAAGTGGCAAAGATCTGTCACACTTATCTGCATTACTGGAGGTCATCTTCAGCAACTTGAACAGCATGCTATCCTTTTTTCAGGAAAGAATCAATAGCAGTGACAAGGAGTGCATTTTTCCCTATGTGGATGCTTGTAGACATTATTGGGTCATTTCATACATTACACCAACCATCTTACACAATGTTACAATTTAGCTCTTCCTCTAATTTTTCCTTTCTTCCGCTGCAGCGTCCAGCATGGGAGCTGCAAGCTGAAATGTGTGGAGAAGTATACTCAAGGTGAAATGCTTCAGTCATTTCTTTAAACTGCTAATTTTGTGCCACTTTGAAGTAAAATAGGTTAATAGGTTGAAATTTTTCTTATAAAGTTCAAGTTTTCAATTTTATGGAACACCATGGATCTTTACAATTTTGGGGTGCTGAAGATGAAGAGTGTGTGTTTCTGAATTAAGCTGATACTGAAGATAAGTTCCTGTTTGAGGCCTTCCAGTATATCATGGCTCATTTCAACAAGATCGTTATCAGAAGTATCTCACTTGGAGGATTCAACTCAAACTTTTGTTCTTCCACTTCAAGAGTGGAAGCTACATTCAATTATACATTTGATCTTGAAAAATCTTGGTGATATTCCACACCTTTTGAGAGGACAGAGACTCCTTTCTACATGGATACTTCACTTATACATTTTACTTTTAAATGTCTTTTATTACTTCGGTCCATTCAAATCACTTGTTTCCTTCCAGTTCCTTCACCTTTAATTAAATTCATACTGATTGACAATTCCTATACCCACAATTGCAGCTTTTCACATTCAGTTAGAATGAGATTTGGTACTTACATCGGTATAATTACGCTGCTCAGGGGTGTGGAAAACTCCTGGTGTAGACTGCTGGTGTAGACTCTTAGAGAGGTGGATTAACTATGCCGACAGAAGCAAGTCTCTCGTCAGCATAGTAGTTGATTCACTAAAGCGGTGCAGTTGCACCGCTGTCTGTGGGGACAAGCCCTGAGAATCAGCCATCCTTGTGAATTCAACACTGAATACGTTGAATCAGATAGCTTAAAATAGGCCCAATATAGACAGACAGGTATCTGAAAGTTTCAGTTACCTACAACCCAATCTACCCAGAATAGTTCCCAACTCCATCCACACCCCTCTATTCAATATCTAAACGACAGCACATTTCACTCATTAGCTTCTCCACTCACCATCCATTCACCTTCCCTTCTATGCTCGTTAACAGTTCTATAATTTATTGCTTAAGAGCCATAACAAGCATTTTGATGGTCTCATTCCTCCCTTTATTCTAACAGGTTAAGAGTTTTTATTCACAGTTTCAAGTAAAAACCCTGTTTCTGTCAAACAAACAGGTGTTCTGTGTCAACTTACAAAAAAAATGAATATGCTTGATAAAACCCATGGGGGGAGGGCTTTCTAAAAAACCACCCTCAGGATTCTTCCAAACTATGGGCATGGGAGACCCAGTTACAGAACAAATGAGGAGTTTTTAGCAAAATAGTAATTTATGAATTAGTTACCATAAAATTAACAATGCAACAGAAGTGCTGAGTTATCAGAGTTCTATATTTAAGCCATGGTTTAGGCAGATAAAGTAGAAAAGGATGGCTAAGCTTATTCAGCTCAATTTTAGCAACAAAACCAAGTTAATCACGCTAAAGGATGTGTGTTAAAAAGAATGTGCCTAAACCTAAAGTTTTGGTTCATAAATGAATGTATTATACGCCATTTACATTCTAACTGACAACAGAGTTAAATGTTAGGGGGTAACCATTTAAGTAAAGGAGAAGCCAAAACACCACAGTAGAGAAACTTATATAATGGTAAGGATTTATCATACAATACACAGATTGTAGTGTTAAGACTGCAACATGTACCAAAAACCTTGTGATTGACATCAACATAAGCTGAGACCCAATAGGAGATAGGTGACATGAACAGGACGTTAAGTTCCCTGCTGAAATGAATAAAGATGATGCAATGAAGGAAGCAGTAGGGCACTAATTTTGGAGAGTTTGTATATTATGCAACATTCAGAGCTTTCATTAATTACAGGGGAAAAACACCAGTGGACAGAAATAGTAAAGAATCAGAGAATGAAAAACCTGGTGAAAATGTTAAACTAGATGCAACATAGGAAAAATGAAACTTAATATAGCTAGAGAGAAATAATTTAAGGGAAATAAAACTGAGTAATGTTGAAAAATGAAAGCAACAGAAGGCCAATGCAACTGAGACACGCCTCTGCCTTTTCATATCATCCTGCTACAACTACATCTGATAAAAGCATTACCTGTTTTGGAAAGAAAGAGGCCACTCGATCCATCTCATTTTACACATTTAAGGAGAACTTTGTTTCTAATTCCCAGGGAAGTGTTATTGGACCAGTCTGCTGTTACCGTTGTTGTGGGGGGGAAGGTCTGCTGTAAGAGTCTTGATCCAAAACCCATTGAAGTCAATGGGAGTCCACTAAAACTGTTTTTGGATCAGGCCATAAAGGTGAAATTCACTCCTGTATAGAGGACCACCACAAAGCCTATACATCTCACAAGTCCCCACGTAAGCCCAACTTTGGCTGCTAGGAAGAGAGACTAGAATAAAACAATACCACCATACCTCATGGGAGGACAAGGTATACAACAGGGGTTGGCAACCTTTCAGAAGTGGTGTGCCGAGTCTTCATTTATTCACTTTAATTTAAGGTTTTGCGTGCCAATAATACATTTTAAAGTTTTTAGAAGGTCTCTCTCTACAAGTCTATATATTATATATCTAAACTATTGTCATATGTAAACAAGATTTTCAAGATGTTTACGAAGTTTCATTTAAAATTAAATTAAAATGCTGATATTAAGCTGCCAGCCTGCTCAGCCCATTACCGGCCTGGAGTTTCTGTTCACCTAGGCTGGCAGCGGGCTGAGCGGGGCCTGCGGCCAGGACCCGAGATTGGCAGCGGGCTGAGCGGCTCAACCCGCGGCCGGTCTGGGGTTCTGTCCACCGGCTCCTGCCAGCCAGGGTCCCGGCTGCCGGCCCCGCTCAGCCCGCTGCCAGTCTGGAGTCCTGGCCCTGTCCACATGGAGAAGATAGGTACCTTCTCCCTGGTTCTAGCCATTCTCTTCCTCTCTCTGCACAGAGTTGAGGGTGGGAGTGTGCGGAGAACAGGGCTGGGGGTGAAGGAGCAGGTGGTTTGGGTGTGGAGCGCTTACGTGGGCAGCTCCCATTTGGTGCGAGGGGTGCAGGTGGGAATGGGAGGGGGGGTGCGCAGGAGCTCCTGTTTGGTGCTCAGGGTGGGAGTGGAGATGTGTGGGGTGCAAGAGTCAGGGCATGGGGTGTGGGTAAGTGCGGGGGGGGGGGGTGCTGGAGTCAGGGCAGAGGGCTGGGGGGTGTGGGCTGGGGTCGTGGGAGTGCTTCCAGACCCCTGCCCTGAGCAGCTCACAGCAGGGGCTGGAGGGGATATGCCCTGATTCCACCCCCTTCCCCAAGGTCCGCGGAGTAGAGCACACTCTGAGGCTCCGCTTTTACCTCTCCCCCTCCATAGCAAGGGCCATCAGTTGATTGGCCACAGGGAGGGAGAGAAGGAGGGGCAGGAACCCAGCATGCTGGGGGAAGAGGCTGGGGGAGGGTGAAGCTTGCCTACCCTGCAAGGAGAGACCGGTGGGCGGAAAAGAGTGGGCCAGGCTGGGCAGGATTTTTTAGTGGCATGCTGCTGTCTGCCCAGGTCCGGCAGACAGCAGCATGCCATTAAAAATTGGCTCGCGTGCCGTGTTTGGCTCGCATGCCATAGGTTGCCGACCTCTAGTATAGAGAATTCCCCATTAGAAATCAGGATTACCACCTTCTGGGCTAAATTTAAGACTCCTACATAGAGGTGAACTATCCCTTAGAGAGGGCTAACAAGACCTATATTGCTTATATTATGTAATTTTAGGTTTTCCAATTACAAGGTAAAGCAATCATAAGCAGCATACAATTTACTTTCTGCAGTGTTACTTCCAATTTTGCTTAAATACTGGTTGGTGGAGAGCTATGTGTAGGGGAGGGTAAATGTGGTCGGTGTTGTACAGCGAATGATTAAAAACTAGTGTACCGCCACTGATAGTCATTCCACTTTTCTATTTTGGAAGTATTTAAAATACATATATACAGAGGCTAATTAGTTGTACATACCGTTCCTGCAGTATCTAGGATTTCAAGCATACACTGTTGTGCATCTACTTCAACTTGCTGTCAAGGAAACAAAAATCAGGTTAAAATTTTTCTTCTCAAAACAAGAAAGACTGTCAAATAGGCAACTTGTTTCCCTTTACAATTAATCTAATACACAAGACAAAGTAAGGGAAAATAAGATCCTAGCTTTTAATAAGTTTGTGTATGTACTCTGAAAGCAGGAGATACAGATAATTTTTTTTTCAGAAGCCCAAGTGATTTAGGAGCCTAAATATCTTGAAAGCAGTACTTAGGGACTTTTGAAAATGATACCCATATACTAAAGAGTATTATAAATCTTTACAGTCTTCTATAAGCAGAGAACACAGCTAGTTTGTGCTTGGTCCAATGGGCATTCTCAGCAAGCACGTACACTTAATATTTGTGAGGAAAAGCACATATCAAAAGCTAGAAAGTTAAAGTGGCATGTTGATGATCATTAAAAGGGCAATTTGGATCAATGGAGAGGTGGCAGTAGATTACAACACGGAATTATCACTTATCAGTTTGCTTTAAGTGTGCAATAATATGACAGCATCTCTCTCCTTCAGGGTATATGGGGCCATCTCATCTGTCACTCCACCCATGAAGGAGGATTGGCAGAGTTGTTTGCAAATTGATAAGTTTAAGGGAGCTTGGTACTTAGTCTGTATTCTCAAAAAGAAAAGGAGTACTTGTGGCTCCTTAGAGACGAACAAATTTATTTGAGCATAAGCTTTCGTGAAAAGCTTATGCTCAGATAAATTTGTTAGTCTCTAAGGAGCCACAAGTACTCCTTTTCTTTTTGAGAATACAGATTAACATGGCTGCTACTCTGAAACCTGTCATTAAAGTTTTGGTTCAGAAAGGAAGCCTATTTAAAACTAAGAAGGAAAGATTGTTTTTTCACATTTCGTCCATTTTCTTCTCCCTCTGAAGAGAATAAGGCCTTTTCAGTAGCCACTACTGTACTATGAAGGGATGCTGTTAAGTGGTGTACTCAACAATTTCCTTTATAAGACATCTTGGCTTGAAATCTCAAGTCAACAGTATGTTAAAATAATTTAGATATTGTAGTCATTGAATTCTGAAGTTTTAAAAAGCAGTTTAAAACTTGAAGTTCAGACTGTAAGCTGTTTTATGTAAAGCTTTTATTTAATATTACTTAAGATTTAATAAGGTGTGTACATAACTACAACAATTGCCAAAACAATGCTTTCCAAACCACAAAACAAGTTAGAATGTCATTGCTATTGCCCTTGCTTGAAGGAAGTGTATTGATATTGTTCAGACTAAGTAGACCTTCCAGAATCAGATCAATTCAGAGAAGAAATCCATGGGATTCTTAGTCATTCCAGGACCACATGTAGTCAGACAGATGTTAATTTTTGTTATGAAGCCTAGTTGAAAGCCCTCATTAACAGAAGCAGAGATTAATGTGAGACCATTTGACCTTTTCATACTTCATAAGAATAACTAGTGGCTTTAGTTTCTTTTGAAAGCTGATCTTTCAAATATATGCAAATGTTAAGTCTAAGGTGAGATCTACTGAATAATCTAAATACATGCAGTAAGGAACATTTCACCACCTTTATAATGCTTGCTAGCATTTTTGGTGTAATTTACTGCAGGTGCTTTGAAGTGGTGAGGGTCCAACAGTTACTGGACAGGACCGGAAATTCTTGTCCCTTACTTCCAAGGCTGAGATTAAAAAGAGTACCATCAAATTGTTTAAAAGATTTTTTTAGATTTCCTGTATACGTAGAGCTAGACCAAATTTCACATGAGTAAAATTTTCCACTACAGTGACTCTACCTGGTCATCAGGAAAGTAGTAAGTCTGGGATATTCTTCGCGCTCAGTGATTCCCCTTCTATCACCGAGCTAGCACAAAGCCACCAGCTAGCTGCTTCAGTGCCTTGACAATAGGGAGTTGAGGTAGACAACAACAGGGAACAGGTCAGAGGTGAGCCTACCCCCCCAGCTGAAGACAGGACAAGGGATACTCGTGTCACTGCAGTTTGTCTGGATCAGTCTTACCACAACTGGATAAGCTCTCTCTCTATACACCCCCCCCCCCCGCCCATCAAAGGGCATCAAGGTAAGGCTATTTTAATATTTCATTCTAAGTAAAAATAATGAATGGTCTCAAGCAGTTCATTATGGTATAGAGTTTGAGAACCACTGTTTTAGGAGTTCACTAATGCAACCTTGCACTAACTACAAACTCTAGCCGGACTTCCCCAACTTCAACACTAGGCACCAACCCACCTTTGTAGACAGCTTTCAGTAGGAGTCAGATCCTATTCTATTCAATGCCTCCCATGTAGAAATTAAAACATACATTTTCCTTAAGTAAAATAAAGGGGTTTTAGCAGTCATGGAAAGGCTTTGAAAATATAGGGAAAAATTTAACAAGGCCTTGAAAATATTAGGTTCAAAAGATAGAACAAATGTGGCATCTAGAGCAAGACAAGCTTTGGGGAGAAGGCTAAGCTTAGAATGTGGTTAATGAGAAAAGATTTCCGTGAAAAGGGGTCTCTAAATTATAGATGAAGTTACAAACTGGTTCTAATAGACAAATAAGGATGTTGTTTTGTGATATATGATTAAAAACTGAAAGTAACCTTTAATATACCAATGTTATCTTGAAGGGGGTCCAATCCTAAAATTGTATCTACTCAGGGACAGGAAAGAGGTCAACCCCAAACTGGTTCTTAGCTAAAAGTTAGCAACTGGCAATGACATTACTTATTAGGATATAAACAAGGTGAGCTTTTAAGGGTTCATTGTTAGTAACCGCCTTACCAAGTTGGAGCCAACCAACATGGGTTTGAACACCTTGGGTCTAGTCCGTTTGTAAGTATCTTGATCAAGTACTTCTGTGTTACTGTAGGGTGTAATAATTGCCTGAACTTTTATATATGTTTAGAGCATTCAGGATTGGATTTTATGAAGGAATTTAGGACTGAATTGGTGTTATCGTTTATGCACAGTATCATGACATCAAACTTAACACTCCGATATTGCACATTAACTTATTTATAGACAGTAAAATATTTAAGCTTAAATTGCAATATTTGAAAGCTGTACTTGCATTATCTCTTTAGGTAGGCTCTTCAAAAGGTGGTTATGTCATCACCAGAAGCCATATTGATAATCACGTGCTCTGGTTCATTGACTCATGAATATTTCCACTTCATATATGTCAAATGAGTTAGTGATGTTAGATGTGTTTAATGCTCTTATCATTCAGATTTTATGGTCAAGTACTTGCTAATTTTTTAAAATAGTGTTCATTTTAGAGTTTCAAAAATGATCTTTGTCTTGTATGGTTAGTGTAGCATCACTGTTAATTCATTGCATTACCTTTCTGTAGGAGTCTTCTATCGTAGGATCGTATTTTTCAACAAATATTCCTTGAACAAACTGTACAGTCTGCAACACAAAGAAGTTCCCTTATACAACTTTCTTTATATATTTTGACATTATATAAAGGTCTTAAACACATAATATTGTTCTAAGCGTACATACAATTGGCAAGAGCACGTTCCTATATTTACTGAAGGCAGACATATGTCTCTGTGTAAAATACCTGAATACGTATAAGACAACAGGCAGACATTTCTTCCAGACTGTAAACAAAATGCATTAGAGGTACATCCGTGTTCTAATACTTACATGTATTTATCCACCCAAGTTAGGGTGGATAAGTCATTTTTAAAATAGGACTGTTTAGAGCAAATGAGATCATAATCTATGTCTGAAAGACTAACATTACTATGAAATAGTTATTTACATATCCCGGGGAAAAAGTCAACTTAATACAGTTAGATAGAAACACATGTTGTATAGTTATACAGTTTGACACAAATTCAAGAGCTGTTTTGTATGGTCTACAACCTATTTTATTCGTACTATAAATTCAAAATGTGTATCCTGGACTACTAAATGGCTGTCAATATTTTCTAGAACAAGGGTGGCCAACCTGAGCCTGAGAAGGAGCCGGAATTTACCAATGTACATTGCCAAAGAGCCACAGTAATACATCAGTAGCGCCCCCCCCCCATCAGCTCCCCCCTCCCATCAGCTCCCCCCTCCATCCCCACACCTCCCGATCAGCTGTTTTGTGGCATGCAGGAGGCATGGGGGGAAGCAAGGGCACAGCAGGCTCAAGGGAGGGGGCGAGAAGGGGTGGAGTGGGTGCAGGGCCTGTGGCAGAGCCAGGGGTTGAGCAGTGAGCACCCCCCAGCACTTTGGAAATTTGGCGCCTGTAGCGGCAGCCCTGGAGTCGGTGCCTATACAAGGAGCCGCATATTAACTTCTGAAGAGCCTCATGTGGCTCCAGAGCCACAGGTTGGCCACCCCTGTTCTAGAACACTGAACTTCAGGCCAAGTCTTGCTCCCTCCTCTGCCTTCGCCGGGGGGGGGGGGGGGGGGAGAAGGGAGGAGTGTTCTGTAAACTGGATAGGCAGAATTCCAGAAGCTGACACACTGAGGGTATCTGTGTAGGCCAGAGACACTGGCATACTTTGGTATGGGACTTGTGGATCTTTGACTAAAAAGTCCAGCGGCTTAGAGCATAGGGGCTACCACTCAACGTCAAAACTGCAATACCAATGCAAGATGATTCCATTACCATAAACTCTGGATTCCTTCTATGTCAATGCCAGCTTAAGACAGGTTTGGTGCAAAATTTTCCTTTTAGTGTCTTTTTGCAGGGAAAAAGGTTTTATTTCAGCCAGTAGTCCATGGATGTAAGCTAAAGCACAAAAAAAAGTTGAAATCCTGGAGCCCAGAACATTCATAGTTCCCATGCATGTTGGGAGAGTTATGGCCCAGGGTTCCTAAATTTTTCCACAGCACAAGCCATATTTTAATTAAGGCATGGTCTCATGGACTACCTCCCCTCAAATTCATTGTCATAGCACCCATGGTAATTGCACAAATTGCTTACACAGAAGATCTCAAAGTACATAACACGTTCATAAGATCCCTTCAGATGCCATTTAACACCTGGAAAGGAGACATCAGCATGGTGCAAAAACCCAGTTACCCACAGACCACCATGAAGTGCTCGGAGACTTCTGGTTTAGAATATTATGGGTTGCTGTAAGGCAGCTGAACAACTCCTCTGTAGAGACAAATATACTTGAGAAAAAAATTAGTTGCTTTCTAGTTTCTTTCTAGTGTTTTTGCACATTTATTAGCACTTAAGGACCCAAATGGGATTAAGGCTCCCATTGTAGTAGATATTAATCAAACAAAATACTCGGACAAGGATTTTGACAATATGAAACATGTTGCATTTATCACAAGTAAATGTCAAAGGATGATGGACAGGAGCGAGAGGGAATAGTTTCAGTTGGGAGATCTGCGAACCACTGGCATAAGGGACTAACTGAAGGCAAGCTTGCTGATAACTGTCGTTTTTGGTTTTATCACAGCTGGTGTTTGGGGCCCCATGAAAACCACAATCACAGATCTCCCATTTAGTGGCCCCAGAAATGCTCAGATTTTATTCCCTTCTTTGCAAATACAGGTGCAATATTTTTAATGCAATATTTCAGGTTTCTTACATGTTTCTTTTGATTCTGAATGGTGGTATGATAATGGCGGACCACATTTTGTCTGGAAAGGACCCGAGACTGGTGAAAACAGTTCACAATTCTACCCCAAAATGCTACATACAGATCTATCTACTCCTTGTTCTCATGTGTATTGGGAAGGGAGGGGGAAGGAAGAGGACTCATGTTTTAGGGCACCAACAAATGACTACTCCATAGAGAATATTTGGAAAGAGTCAATATTTGTAGCTATTGACAGTCAGAAAGGTCACATGTCAAAGAATGGTAGAAATTTTGCATTTTGGATAATGTGGCTGCTGCAGTTGTTGCTTTATGATTAATGCTATATTTGTTTATGTCACAGAGATTATGGAAGTCACGGAATCTGTGACTTCCAGAGACCCCTGACGTTCTCTGCTTCAACCCCAGGGGCTGCAGGACTCTGGAGCTAGCAGCCAGCAGGGCTCTGTCGGGGTTCCAATGACAGGTGACAGCAGGCCCTCTGCAAGGTTCCAGTGACATGTGACAGACTCCTGAGGGGGCCCTCCTCACGGTTCCAGCAACAGGCAACAGCCTCAACGCCTCTGGTGAGCAGCTGAGGGTGTCCCCCCTGCAACTTCCAGCTGCTGCAGGCAGAGGGGGAACCCACCAGCCAAAACCATGGTTATGATTTATAAATTCAAGACTCTATATTTGCTAGTATTAAAACCCACCTACCATTTAACAATCCACTCTCCTAGCACATTTAGATTTATTTCTGAAGAGGCAGTCACTCAAGGTATGCTTCCAGTATTATCAGTAGCAAGTTTAACAACTTCAGTAACAGGCCTACTTTAACTTAAATATACCGAAAAGCAACACCCTAAGTGTTCCTCTTTAGGAAGTTCTCACCATCAAGATCTATAATTTAATTTTATTATATATACAACCATTTAACCAATTTGCTATTCAGTTTATATACTCCAGTTCTAGGACTCACTTACGTAGTGTCAAAACCTTCATCCTTGAACTCTTGTTCTTGTTTAAATACCCTTCCAAACTACCTCTTTGAACAGCAGGGTTTCTTTGCATGCGGATATCCAGGTTAAGCCTATCCATAATGAATAGACTTCTGCTCCAAAAAGTGCCTTAGTTCCCCATCAAAAAACTTTAGTCTATACTAGGAACTTATCATAGGTAACACTAGGCCAAAAATATAAATAAATAAATGGGGGGAAAAAAAAACAACATGTGAAGAGTAGGAAGCTTTCCTGGGTGAGTACCATCAAATTCTGAAGAATCCAGACCTTCAACACATTTAAGGACAGCACTCCAGTAGGAACCCCAAAACCTTCTGCTTTCCCAGAAGCTAGGGTGGGCAGAAGAGAGGCAAGAGTTCCTCATTTTGGCTCCTTGACAGCCAAAGTAATAACCTCTTTCATATTAGTCTATAGATGGTAGGTCTGTCCTCTGGCTAGAAGATGTCTGGTACATTTTCCAAGATCTGGGCATGCATGCATAAGCAAGCATGAAAGGACAGAGAACAGAAACAATAAAGTATACTGAGCTTTATGGAACATCAAGGGACAGCCCTCAGAAAGATGCAGCATGATACATCATAGATAAAGAAATGGGAGCACAGCAAAGAAATAAGGTATAATCAATGCAAGGGATGCACTAAGTAGGAGTTTCAGGGTAACCACACCTTTTTTGCCTCTTCCCCTCCCTCCTTTCCCCCCAGGTCCACTCCAGGAGCACTTAGTTAGATCTCCAGCCATTACTTTGTCCCAGGGCAAGGACCTTACCTGCTTGGAGCTCTGTCCCCAAGGGGTATGAACAGTGTATTGCCAGCAATTACAAGTTACCACACAGCTCTAAGCAAGCACATTTATTCTTAAGGTAAAAACATTACAGAAAACATAATAAAAACAAACATTTTAAATCACACATTAAACATACTAGGAGTCACCCACCCGTGTTATGGGGCCCTAGAAGCCAAAGTCTTGCTAACCCTTTTGCAAGGGTTCCCTCCCGGACAGAAGGCCCTGTTTGCTGAATCAAAAAAGTTCCCGAGTCAGTTTAAACACAGCCTTTACATGCCAAAAGCTCTCTCTGTTGGTCTCTGGAAAACCCAGTTTAAACCAGTATATGTAAGCTTCCCCGAGGGGGCAATAGCTCTCTGGAGGAGTTTAAGATGAGTCACTCAGGTTGTTATAACCTTCCACTGTTCTTAGTTCCTAATAATGCTGTAGCAATCCTCCCCCACATAGAGTTATATACAATCCTGGCCTACCTTGATATATAAACAGATTCATAAACTTAGCACAATATGTTGCCTTAAAGTTACTGCATGCAGTTGTGATATCTGTCACAGAGCTGCAAATACTGTAGAGTGAATATATTTTTCAAAAAGTTTCACCAGTGTTCAATGAATGTGTAACATATCCAATGTTTTCTCCAACCTGCTCTGTAGCCAATTTCTTCCTCCAACTTTCCCCAAGAACTAATTCTACGTCTGATTTCCTGCATAATCTTGTCTCCATTACATTGTCTGCTCATTTTCTTTTACTCTATGCTCTTCCCAATCTCATCTCACTGCTTTGCTTTCTAGGTTTGAGACCCACGTAACCCAGGGGATGCCAGACCTAAATTCTGTGGTGCTCTGGTGCAGCAGACTGAAGATTTTGCAACAGCTTTATTTTAAATTGAAAAGCCAAAGTACCAATCGTATTACTCATTTTCATATCAAGTTTATTAACTTTGGCTGACACTGGACAGGATGCTGCATGCACAACTGATTTCCCTGGAGGGGAAATTCAACTTTCAATAATTTGGGAAATAAGACTATAAGCACTTCAGGATGGATTTTTTTTTTAAAAAAAAAAACAGTGTCGAACACCTGTATCAAAGTATGCAACAACGTCAGAACATTCAGATATTAGGTGTTGACGGAGTTTAGACTTGCTAGCAAGATGAAGCCACCGTTAGTAATTTTTTACCCAGAACTTGAACATAAATGTGCATGTCTCCCTACCAAGAAGGGGCTGACATTTAAAACAGTCTGATTGACAGGAATCTGGAGACCTCGGTTCTACTTTGGCTTTTACTAGCCTTCCCTTCTGTAACTCAGTTTCCCATCTGTAAAATGGGGATAATGACATTTACTCATCTCTGCAGAGTGCTCTGATATTCGGGTGAAAAGCGCTTTGTAAGATCTAAATATTTTTCTGCAAGTGATTGAGAGTGGCAGAGTTTGACAGAACAAAACTTGCTAACAAGTAATCGCTGCCCCAAAGAGCAATCTACTGGTGGCCTGCAACTCCAGAAAGCAGATCCATCAGTGTCCCATCCTTGGTCCTACAGGTTTTTTTCCTCCCTCCAGCTGTGATAAAATAAAATCCCTTATATGTGCGATTGATAGCTGAGGACTCCTAAAGTGGAGATGGAATATGTGTGTGTGTGTGTGTGTGTGTGTGATCTGCACTGACAATCTTGAAGAACCACAGTTACCGTAGGGAAAGTAGCAGGTCTCTTCTTCCTGAATGCGTCAGCGTACACCCCACTGTAGATGCGTAACAAGCAGTATCCTGCTCATGATGGTAGCAGTGAGGAGTACCTGCTCTGTTAGTTAAAAAGTGATTTCAGAACTGCTCTCCTGAACTTAGCAGCCAGGTCCAAAGCCAAGTCCAAAGCTTAATGCTTGACAGTCAGTGAGTTACTCCATGTCAAGGAGAGAGCTTTGCAGATTTCTGTCAGCACATTTTTGAAGCAGGAGAAGGATGCCACTTGAGTTTTGGTGAAGTGAGTCTTAATGTTCGGTGGGAGAAGTGTAGTAGCCAGATGGGAATGAGACATGTTATCTATTTCAATATTCTCTGTGAAGAGATGGCCTGAACACATGGCTATAGCCAGAAACAGATGGGGACAGTCTGAACGGTTTAGTCTCGTCAACATAATAGCACAAAGTCCTGGAGACACTGAATGGGTGCACAGTTTTTTCCCCCTGATACAGTGCGAGATAGAGAAATGAGAACTTAGTGCTACCTTATGCCGGTCCTCTGGAATATCATAAGGGGAGTTTTAGCCATAAGTGCTTCAAGCTTGCTCACTTTTCTGGCTAAAGTGATAGCCACTAGAACACCTTCAAAAGAACATTCCAAAAGAGATTCAGAGGGAGGCTCCATGAGTCTAAGGAGGACTTTGTTGAGGTTCCTGGTGGGAAGAGGGTCTCTGGTGAGTAAGCATGCAATAGGTCGAGAAACTTAGATACCATTAGGCGAGAAAAGAGAGCATGACTATACAGGAGGATGGGAAGCTGAAGTTGCTGACTGTAGCAAAACTTAATGAAAGACACTGTTTTACGTGCAATAGATAGTACAGAATCTGTTTTCAAAGGTTGGTCTGGACCCAGTCTATTTTGGGCTGCCCATATCAAGAACCTCTTTAATTTTAGGATATGTAGGCAGCAGTCATGGTGTGTGGTATTCAGCTAACCTCACTGACAGGTGCACTGACTTAAAGTCTGGATGCAGTATCTGGCCACAGTGCTGTGAGATTAGATCCGGGCAGTCTGTGACTGAGACAGGTTGATGAACAGATATTTGTAGAAGATCTGTCAACCAAAACGCTCTCTACCAGTAGGGAAGCATAAGCATGGTTGTGGTTGTGTCATTTGATTTTGACTTTACCCTGGAAATTGATGGAAAAGCATATAGAAGACCTTGTGACCACTACAAAAGAAAGGTGTCAAGTAATGACCCCAACCTCACACCTCCTCTGAACAAGAGTTCTGACACCTAGCACTGAACAAGTATACCACCAGGATCTGCCAACACAGGAATATTGGCATGTTAAGGTTCCTTCCCCACTCTGAACTCTAGGGTACAGATGTGGGGACCTGCATGAAAGACCCCCTAATTTTATTCTTACTAGCTTAGGTTAAACGCTGCCACCACCAAAATGTTACACAAAGAACAGGGGAAGTGCCCACTTGGAAATGTCTCCCCTGCAAAATATCCCCCCTCAAGCACTACACCCCCTTTCCTGGGGAAGGCTTGATAAAAATCCTCACCAATTTGCATAGGTGAACACAGACCCAAACCCTTGGATCTTAAGAACAATAAAAAAGCAATCAGGTTCTTAAAAGAATTTTAATTAAAGAAAAAGTAAAAGAATCACCTCTGTAAAATCAGGATGGTAAATACCTTACAGGGTAATCAGATTCAAAACGGAGAATCCCTCTAGGCAAAACCTTAAGTTACAAAAAGACACAAAAACAGGAATATACATCCCATTCAGCACAACTTATTTTATCAGCCATTTAAACAAAACAGAATCTAACGCATATCTAACTAGATTGCTTACTAACTCTTTACAGGAGTTCTGACCTACATTCCTGCTCTGGTCCCAGCAAAAGCATCACACAGTCAGAAAGAACCTTTGTTCCCCCACCCCCCCTCCAGCTTTGAAAGTATCTTGTCTCCTCATTGGTCATTTTGGTCAGGTGCCAGTGAGGTTATCTTAGCTTCTTAACCCTTTACGGTGAAAGGGTTTTTTCCTCTGGCCAGGAGGGATTTAAAGGTGTTTACCCTTCCCTTTATGTTTATGATATGGCGCTATGACTGATCTCTACAGTGACCACTTGAGTGGTACTAGATTGTCTGTTCAGGAAGTCTGCCAGGTTGTTGCTGACTCCCGGGAGGTGAAAAGCCGTCCAGTTATTCTGTTCTGGTGGCATCATGATCCGAGATTTATGTCTGGAAGCTATCTGAGAAATGAGTGCATGCTTCCTTGCACGTTGCCAGTCAGAATCTGCATGGTGGATTTTTGAAAAACAGGCAGGAAAGCTATGTAGATTAGCCTGATGGCTTAGAGCTTCAAGACACTGATGTGGAAGAGTCTCAGGTCTTATGGGGACCAGTTCCCTTGCATATGCAGGTTGTCCAGGTGGGCTCCCTGTCCCATTTTTGGGTTCCTTCCACCATGTCAGTCCTATTTAGTGTTTTGCTAGAAAATAGACTTATCCGAGTTAGAGCTGGAATGGCCATAAGTCAGTGGTCTCCAACCTTTTTACGCCCAAGATCACTTTGAATTTAAGGGCAACCCAGAATTTACCCTGCCCCTTCCCCAAGGCCCCGCTCTCTCCACCCCTCCCCCTTCCATTGCCTGCTCTCCCCCACCCTCACTCACACATACCAGGCTGGGGCAGAGGGTTGCGGTTCGGGGGTGGGCTCTGGCTGGGGCCAAGGGATTCGCAGTGTGGGAGGGGGCTCTGGGCTGAGCCTGGGACAGGAGGTTGGGGTGCAGGAGAAGGTGAGGGGTGCAAGCTCTAGGAGCGAGTTTGGGTGCAGGAGGGGGCTCCGGACTGGGGCAGAGTGTTGGGGTATAGAAGAGAGTTTGGGGCGCTGGCGCTGGGAGGATCAGGGTGGTGCTTGGGGTGCAGGATGGAGTACTGGCTCTGGGAGGGGGTCAGAGTGGGGCTTGGGGTGCAGGCTCTGGGAGGGGGCTCAGGAATGGGGTGCAGTCTCCCGCCGGGCAGCACTTACCTCCGGCAGCTCCTGGTTAGCAGCACGCACAATAAGGCTAAGGCAGGCTCCCTGCCTACCCTGGCCCTACACTGCTCCCAGAAGGGGCCAATACACCCCTCTGGCCCCAGGAGGGGGATGACAATTGGCTCCACGCACTGCCCCTCTCTGCAAGCACCGCCCCCCACAGCTCTTTTGGCCAATGGGAGGTGCGGGAATGGCGTTTGCAGGCAGGAACAGAGTGCGGAGGCAGACCCCTGCCCCTTCTCCCTGCCCCCAGGGCTGCACTGGCCGCTTCTGGCAGCGGTGTGGGGTCAGGGGAGGCAGCAAGTCTGCCTTAGTGGCAGCCATGCTGCACTGCAGGAGATCGTGATCGACTGGCTGGTGACCACTGCCATAGGTGAAGTCTAGCAAGCAACATTACGTGTGAGCATGCTGACATACGGCTTAGCAGCCCCAAACACAGGTACCATCATTGTTGGGTTTACTTTTATCTAGAATAATAGCTAATGCATTCACAAGACCGTTTTTGGCAAGGTACACTCACTGACCTGGAATCGATCAGTGTCCACACTCTTATCTAACAGGCTAACAGCTTATTTTTCTTAGTTCACTAAAAAACCCAGTTGAAAGAACAGGCTAGGTTTGCTACTATCTCCTGCTGAGAACTGTCCTTGAGCCAATTTGATGTGGAAGGAGACAGAATGAGAGAGACAAGTGTTTCCATTCTGAATCTGAGATGGTGTAAGTATTTGTGAGTCTCTCAGATCTAGGAGAGGATAGAGAATCCCCTTCTTCACTGAGACAAGGAAATATTTGAGTAGAAGCCTCTTCCTCTGTACTTCATAGGTACCTCTCAGAGCTCCCAGACAAAGCAATGACACCACTTCTAATTGTAACAGGCTCTTGTGAGATGGGTCCCTGAAAAGGGAAGGGGATAGGTACATGATTAAGGAGTGGAAATGTATAGCGTAGCCCTGGGAGATGTTCAATGCTCATTTGTCAGCTATGATGGCCACCCAGGCCTAGTGGAAATGGAATGTCTCCAGAAGGGATATGGATCCCTCCAGGACAAATCTCAGGCCCTTACTGGGCTCAGTCACAATACCAGGAAAGAGGTCACCATGGCATCTCTTTTCTACCAGGCCATTCCAGTTCTGATTGAGGACACAGAGGCTCTGTCCTTGGAGTAATGTTGGATCTCTTCTTTTTGTAATTTTCCTTAGTGCCTGGAGCAATGTTTGAATATCTGGCTTTGATTCAGTGACACCTCTATAGTGAGAAGTGCTGGCTTTGCTGCCTGGGCAGCTGGTGACTTTGAGGGGGTTGGCTAGTCATTAGTGCCAGCTCTGATGGCATCCTTTTCACCTTCTTTCTACTGCCCAATTCCAATGTATAACCTGTGCTTGACTTGAGGGAGCACTGGCTGATATTGGCTTATCTGGTGTCGCTCTGGGAGCGACTATAACCTCTAGGTCTCAAGTGACCCATAAGGACTGCCCTAGCAGATATAGCTTGAGCTGCACATCCCTGGATTTGCAGGTGCTGGAGAAAGAACACTTGCACGCAGAGGCCTCTCTGGGATGTGGCTCTACCAGAAGCAAAAGAGGCACTAGCTATGTCCATCCTTGACAGGGATCAGTCAGTCACAGGACAGGCAGGGTATGAAACCTGAAAGTCTGGACTTTGCCATAAGGCATGGTGGTTAGTATTAAGCACCCACCCTGCTGTACACAGAAGGTGGTTTACAGTTTTTCAGAGCATCTAATTTGATGGGAGCATGAAAATGAAAATTTCTTCACAAAGTTGGTTTAAAAATGGTTTCAAAGTTTCTACAGAGTAGCAGGTTGGACATTTGCTAAATTGTTTTGTTGCCATGAGCAGCAAGACTGAACTGAGGCAGGATTCCAGTTGACTGTCCTTTATGAATATAAGGAGACAAGTAGCCCCAGACACTGCTATTCAAAGGTCTCTGATCTTCAATACATGTGCACCTACAATGGGATACACACACAGAACTATAGTTTAAAATACAAACAAGCTCCTGAACAGATTTAATATCAAGTTGCTCAAAATTGTACCTTTTTGAATTTTTACATCAATCATCAAAGCAAAAGCAGGCAAGTTATAAGCCACCTCAAATACAGGGTTCATAATGAAGACACTGATTTAATGCCTATTGCAGTTAAGATTATTAGAACATTTTAGGCAAATTAAGTGCAAATATAGATTCACCAACAAAAAGTCAATCACTTCATTTATCAACAGGCATAAATCCAAGAGATATTCCAAATCTGCACTAATGGTAAAAACAAATCTGATTTTACGAAACTGTACATCACCCTAGACTTACATATGCTGCACTGTCCCACTCATACAACATTTAACACTAATTTAACCCAAACTGAGAGCAAACCAGGACAATTTCTATACTCAGATGCATAAGAAATAAGTCCCTGCAAATGGCCTCATTCTCCGACTATGGCTAAAACGGTATGGCTGCACACCAATACTAAATATAGAAATATGGTTGGCCAGAATAAATTAGGAAGTAGAGAGACTTACTACTTTTATCAGATTAACAACCAAGCAAAAGTGGGCAAAATTGAATGAACTGAAAAAGTGAGATTAAATTTTACAAAACCAGTATGTATACGTACTGTAACCCAAGTATGCTGTTTCAACTTCGCTGTACTAGGTTTTGTATTTGTTGCCCTTAGAACTGTTGACCATACAGATTAAGTATTATGTTTCTCCAATTAGTAATTCAAATGAAATTGCAGCAACAAAAATACTGTCTAAATCAGTGGTGTTATGCATTCTGTGGCAAGGGCCAAATTACTTCTTCATTTAAGAGTCCAGGAATAGAGTGGACTGGCAAAAGGCAATATTTGTGGTCTTGCCCAACTTCAGAACATGCCTTCTTAGCCAGGTTAAGTATCACATTTACTTAAACATTTGAAGCCTTCCTTCCTCTGTCCATTAACTCACTCTTTGTGTAACCCTCCTGCTCCTCCCTACCCCCAAGCACTTTGGGAATCCCATCACTACTTCAACACTTCCTCTTCCATCTGAAGAAATCCTTTCCCCTTCTCCCCATCACATCTTTGGGGAAATATACTCCATTTCTCTACCGCTGCAGAATTCCCTTCCTTCCTCAACTCTGGACATTTGGAGAGAGTAAGTAATGAACAGAAGCATCCTCTTTCCTCAGCCTGGTCTCACGAGGCTCAATGGTGGCAGCAGCAGCAAGAGCCAAGAGAAAGCAGAAGCCCAACCCTGCAGGCTCAGCTACGGTGGTAGTGAGGTGAAGGGAGGGTAGGGAGAGGCTCAAAAATAAACCACTCCAAGACTCTGTTGTGGCACTGGGTGGAATGGCTTTGGTACCAGTGCCCAATCAGGCATGAACTCCTCAGTAAGTTTTCCAGAGCAGTATATTTCCTCACTATACTGGTGAATGTAACCAAGACAATATCAGGGTGGGGGAGAACAAAAAAACAAAACAAAACACCGCACCACCATTGTCTCAGTAGCTAGCACAGTCATCCAATGAACTGGGAACTGACCTGACCAGAATCTGTTCCACTTCCACCCCTGTAACTGACCAAATATATGAGTGACCTTTGATAAGTTATTTCACCTTGATAGCCTCAGTTTCTCACCTGTGCAGTAGAGATGTACTTTCCTTCCTTTGCAAAACATTGAAAGCTATGGCTAAAAAGCACTATGACTGCGAAGTATCAGCAAAACCAGACATAGATAAAGTAAAACTTAGATCTTAGACATATTTCAGGCTTAATCTTCAAGTTGATGAGATCAGAAAGAATGTGTTCCTAAGGGTCTGATTTCCAGCAGTTTGGCAAGTGTACATTCATGCACGCAAATGGGCACCAGATACTGGATGTGCATGCACAAAGCCCAAGCTTGCCTATATACATGGGGAGGTGAGTGTCTATATCTAGCCGTGCACATGCTAGTCATTAGTTTCCATGCACATATGGAAGTGTGCATGAAAGTACACCTACCTACTAACTAAAAATAAGGTCTCAAGTCAGTAGAAAAAGAAAAGTCTAAACTGCTGCTTCAAAAGAGATTACAGTAGTTAAAGGAATACCACTTACCAGAGCAGACTTTCCAACACCTCCTGATCCAAGAACAACTAGCTTGTATTCACGCATGGTGAAAGTGTTAAGTCACCCCCTTGATACCTAAAATACACAAAAAAAATTAGATCCCAAACTTCTGCTAAAGGACAACCACATTACAAGAATGTAAGTATATTACAGTGTTAATGTATTGTAACTATGCCTACAGCTATGTATCTATCGGATGTTCACTGTTTGAGAAAACTAATTTAATATCGGCTGATAACTGCAGGATACCTACTACTACATGAACTAAGGCAGGCATAATCTAAGCAAGCTGCCTCTTGATTTACTATACAATATGGAAACAACAGACCCTAACTGGCAGTCATAACCTGTACTCAGGATTACTATTAATAGCAGCAATTCTACTTATCCACCAATTTAAAAAGTATGCCTCCCGAATACTTTCCTCATTGCCAGAACAGTTAAATTTATACCATTTTGAAAACTGTTTCTAGTTCAATACCAAAAGGATCACACTATGTATCTCTGCATGTGCTGCCTGCACTAAGATCCATTACAAAATATTTCAGCCTTGTGAGTACAACTAATTATATATCAATAACTAGTTTTTCCACTCTGTAAAACAGCTTGTGGCTTTTACTGCACTGCCTAGGGTTAGAATGTCTTTATCTTGCTCAAGGTCTCCACCATTGTGTCCACTGGTTTACTGAACAGTTAAATTCTCTCCCAAGTATTTGGAAGCAGCCAGCAATTTTCTTTACCTACACACAGGCTTTCCAATAACGGAGGCACATATACATACGGGACACTTTTCACAGACTAAGTCAGAAGGGACCATTAGATCATTTAATCTGATCCTGTACAACACAAGCCTGTTTTGAGAATTTCATCCAGTTACTCCTGTGAACCAAACAACTTCCCTTGGTAGTTTGTGCCAATGGTTAATCAAAAAATTGGTATCTTGCTTCTAATTTGAATTTGTCTGCCTTTAACTTCTAAATATTGGTCTTGTTATACCTTTCTGATAGATATAGCAGACCTCTAGTATCTCTCGCTCTGTGAGGGAACCTGCACACTTAATTATAGTCACCTCCTGATTTTTTTTTTAAATTTTTTTTTGAAGCACTAAACAGACTGAGCATCTTCAGTCTCACTGCAAGACTTTTTTCAGCCCTCAAAAAATGTGGTTATTCTCTGCACCCTCTCCAGTTTTTCAACATCCTTATAAAAATGCTGACTCCAGAACCGGATTCAATATTCAGGATCTCTCTCACCATTACCATATGCAGAGATAATAGGAATAAGGAAGGTTGCTTTTAATTACTTCCCTACTTATACATCCAAGGACCACATTAGCTTGTTTTTGCTACTGCACTGCTGGGGCCCTACCAAATTCATGGTCCATTTTGGTCAATTTCACGGTCAGAGGATTTTAAAAATTGTAAATTTCATTTCAGCTATTTAAATCTGAAATTTCATGGTACTGTAATTGTAAGGGGTCCTGACCCAAAAAGGAGTTGCAGGGTGTAGTGTTGCAAGGTTATTGTAGGGGGAGGGTTGTGATACAGCTACCCTTATTTCTGTGCTGCTGCCTTCAAAGTTGGGTGCCTGGCCAACAGCCATCGCTCTCTGGTTGCCCAGCTCTGAAGGCAGTGCAGAAATAAGGGTGGCAGTACTGTGACACCCCTCCCACCCCCCCAAAAAACACAAACAAAAACATACTTTGCAAACCCCCCTACAACTGCTTTTTGGGTCAGGACCCCCAATTTGAGAAACACTGGTCGCGCCCATGAAATCTTTATAGTATAGGGGAAACACCAGATTTCAAGGTCCATGATGCATTTTTCATGGCTGTGAATTTGGTAGGGCCCTAATCATTGCAGTGGGAGCTCCTGTTCAGTTGTAACTCCACTAATGATCCTTAAATCCTTTTCAGAGTCACTGCTCTCCAAAAATAGTCTTCAGCTCTGCAAGAATGGCCTTCTTCATTTTTTGCTTCCAGATTTATCACCTTGCATTTGGCGATAGCAAGTGGTCTTTGATCAAATAGGCCCAGCATACCAAGTGATCCAAATCATTGTGACTACCCTGTCATCAATATTTACCACTCCACCAGTCTGTATGTCACAAGATTTTAAAATCAGCAGCTATTTTATATTTACTTCCAGACTACTGATAAAAATATTGAGTGGCATTGGGTCTAGAAGAGATCCCTGGAATTCTAAATTTCTAGTTCAGAAAGCTGCCCTTAACATAGGAACTTCTGATAAAACCTATATTTAACTGTTACGTGTGAAGTATGAGGGTAATATTTTATAGCACTGAGTGGACATAGCTCCTTAAGCCTTACCCCAAAGGCCTTCTAAACTAGCCTTAATACGTGTTGCCATTTTCAAAGTCCTTGAAAACCATCTAGGAATTTTGCTGTCTAGTCCTGAGGAATCTGTAGCACGTATCCACTGTAGTTTTTTATTCTTTATCCGAAGTATTTTGCCTCCACCGTCCACTAAGTCTGGAGATTTAATTTAGTAAAAATGCTTCGGGCATACCCCCAGTTAGTTTGAATAAAGGAAATATCTTTAAGAATAGTTAGCTCTCTTCTTGCCTGGAAAAAAAAGAGAAGCATTCCAACTAGCAGTTATAAAAGTTTAGAAAGCTGATACATTTTTATTCTCCCCTTACTCAGTGTTCTAAAAGCTTGAGGGAGTTCTAAACAGGAATGCATATATTATCTATAGATTTCTTCCAGCAACAGTTATAGCAAGACTAAGATGTTCCACAATCAACAAAAAAAACCTTCCTTTCATACACACACACACACAGTCAAGATGCCCTGTGACCTGAACAAAAACAAACAAAAAAAAAATCATCAATGTGTCATCTTTCAGGAAATGGATGCCTGATGGCGTGGAAGTTACATAATACTCATATTTGAAGTTCACTAACAGGCTGATCTGGTGATTGACTACTACCCGAACATCCATTGCTCTGCTTGTGTTTGGAATAGCTGTATCAATACTACCATGGTTCTTCACCTCTTTGCTGCGATACTGTCTATCCATGCTTCCCAAAACCTCATTTCATGCTATACAAAAGTCATCTACAAGGTACCATCATTGTTAGCAAGTCTATGTAGTTACATACACTGTTATTGTAGCAGTGTTCATTCCAGGATATTAGAGAGTGTGAGTGAAATATCTTTTAGTGGACCAACTTCTGTTGGTGGAAGAGACAAGCTTTCAAACTTGGAGCTCAAAAGCTTGTCTCTTCAACCAACAGAAGTTGGTCCACTAAAAGATTACACCTCACTCACCTTGTCTCTCTCTGAGGCGTTACGACAGTGACCCCACTAATACTTGACAAGTAAGCAAGTTTTAATTGAGCTCCAGATAAAATCTCCATTGTACACTTGCTCCACAGAGCATCACAGCATAACAGAAGTAATATACAGACAAAAAAATACACCAGACATGGGAAACCTAAGAATTACTTTGATCTGACCAAGCATGTATACAATCAAAGCTGCAGGATTGTCATTTTAACTTTACTTGATGAAGTAATGCCCAGAATTTGTTTCTGAATGTAAAACATCAAAATATAGGAAGTACATAGAATTGGACATTGCTAGTTAGCACATTTTGTACTGTGTGTGTCAAAGTAGTTATATAGCAATGTTTCATTCAGTTTTTATTTTTACAAAATGGACTATAGTACAATTAGAATGATTAGTTAAAAACTAAAGTTATATTGTCAATGTCCTAGCCCTGCTTTTTAAAAGCAACATTTGTAAAAATAGTGGATGTTGCAAGTTAGGAAGTGAACAATTGTTCTGGGTGAACTAATGAGTTTTAGTGTACAAGAATTTTTGCAATAACTTCGAGAAAACAGTAATGTAAGGTACAAGGAATGATATAAAAGTGAAGACAGCATGTGCTTTCTTTTTTCCCCAGGGGAGAGGAGAAAGTTTTTCTATTTTTTGGGTAAGTACTAACAGGTGTCAGCTAAAATAAGTACACTTGCAAAGGAACTGCCACACTAGAACACACCTGAGATCCATACAGTCCAAAATCCCTATCTCTAACAGTAGCTATTTCCAGATGCTTCAAAAGATGCAAGAACCATTTAGTAAGTAGAATTGGGATAATCTGCTTCCCATAATAAGTTGCTATGTTTCAAGTCTTAAACCAATCTCTAGCTATTAAAGTTTAATATTCCTTCCAAAAATGTTACCAACCATTATTTATAAAAACTCTAGACATTTAAATGCCTATAAACTGAAATTCAAATCCTGAAACTCAAAGGAGTCATATCAAACGTGGAAACTAAGTCAAAATACAAAGGATGAATATAAAAACCCAACAAACATGTACAGACAAAATTAGAAAGTCAAGGCAAAAAATTAGATCGAACTAGCTAGGGACAAAAGGAAACTTTTTCTTTATTAAAGTGGGAAGCAAGAGGAAGACCAAGGACAAGGTAGGCCCCATTACTCTATGACAAAGGAAAGACAGAAAACACAGCAACTGCTGAAGCGTTAAATGCCTTTGTTTCTGTTTTCACCAAAAAAAGTTAGCAGTGATTGGACAACATAGTTAAATCAGTGTAAATGGAATAGGATCAGGGGCTAAAATAGAAAAAACATTAAGAATTACTTAGACAAGTTAGAAGTCTTCAAGTCAGCAGGGCCTGATGAAATACATCCTAGAATACTTAAGGAACTAGCTGAAAAGATCTGAGCTATTACTGATTATCTTTGGGTATGTCTTCACTACCCACCGGATCCGCGGGCAGCGATTGATCGGGGATCAATTTATCGTGTCTAGTCCAGACATGATAAAAATCGACCCGAGCGCTCTCCTGTTGACTCCTGTACTCCAGCACCACGAGAGGCGCAGGCAGAGTAGACGGGGGAGCAGCAGCAGTTGACTCACTGCGGTGGGCACACCATGGTAAGTCACGGTAACGGTAAGTTGCATAACTCAGATTGAACCCCACACCCCTAGCCTACACCAGGGCTCTGAGAACACATGGAGGATGGGAAAAATCCCAAATGACCAGAAGAGGGCAAATATAGTACCTATTTATAAAAAGGGGAATAAGGGCAACCAAGGGAATTATAGACCAGTCATCTTAACTTTGGTACCTAAGTGAGCAAATAAGCAATTTGTAAGCACCCACAAGAAAATAAGGTTATAAGAGCATGGATTTGTCAAGTACAAATCATGACAAACCAACTTAATTATCCTTATGAAACAATGAATTCACACTGCTGTGGCTCTTTTGGGAAATGCTGATCACTAATTTGATTCCTGAATCACCGAGTATCACTAGCCTAGATGAACCTTCTATAAAGGTGTGCGCACAAATGGTTGGAAAAGCATACTCAGGATCACAATCAAGCTGGAATGGCATACTGGAGTGGAGTCCCACAATGATCTGACCTGGGTTTGGTTCTATTCAATAGCTTCATAAAGGATTTGGATAATGACAGAGTACACTTATAAAATTTACCGACAATACTAAACAGAAAGGTTGCAAGCACTTTGGAGGACAGGATTAGAATTCAAAATGATCTGGACAAACCGGAGAAAAGGTCCAAAATATGAAATTCAATAAGAACAAATTATAGCATTATCTTTAGGAAGGAATAATCAATTGCACAAATAGAAAATGGGAAATGACTGCCTAGGAAGGAGTTCTGCAGAAAAGGATCTGGGGATTATAATGGAACACAAACAATCTGAGTCAACCATGTAATACTGTTGAGAGAGAAAAAAAGCAGACAGACATTCTGGGATATATTAGCAGGATTGTTGTAAGCAAGACGTAAAAAGTAATTCTTCCACGCTACGCAGCACTGATAAGCACTCAACTGGAGTATTGTGTCCAGTTCTGGGCACCACATTTCAGGAAAGATGCTGAAAAATTGCATAAAAGGCCAGAGGAAAGTAAAAAATGGTTACACACCTTCTTGTAACTGTTCTTAGAGATGTGCTGCTCATATCCATTTTAATTAGGTGTGTGTGCGCTGCATGCACAGTTGTTGGAAAGTTTTCCCTTAGCAGCTCCCATTGGGTTGGCTAGGGAGCCCCCTGGAGTGGCACCTTCATGGCGCTCAATATGTGACCCTGCCGACCTGAGCCCCCTTCAGTTCCTTATTGCCACTCATAGGACTTTCGACAGGCCGAAGGTGAGGATCGTGAACTGGTAGTGTTTGTGGTAGACTACAAACCGCAAGAATCGTCTGTACACAGGTCAAATGGCTATGTAAAAGTATGAGTCTTTCATATCGAGGGTGGCATACCAGCCTCCTGGATCCAAGGATGGGATAATAGAGCTCAGGGAGACCATGTGAAACTTCAGCTTTATCATGAACTGGTTGAGCCTTCGCAGGTCTAAAATGGGTCTGAAACCCCCCCTTTGCCTTGGTGGGGTAGGAAATAGTGGGAGTAGAATCCCTTGCCCAAAAGCTCCTAAGGAACCTCCTCCACTGCCCTTATGGCAAGGAGCTACTGCACATCTTGGACAAGGAGCTGCTTCTGAGAAGGGTCGTTGAAGATGGACGGGGAAGCAGAATTGGAGAGAATATCCCACTTCTACCGTGAAGAACCCTGTGGCCCAATGTTATTTGGGACTAAGCACAGTAGAAGTGGGACAGACAGTTCAGAAAACATGGGTAAGGATCCGGCGGAGAGACAGGTGTGCCATCCTCAGTGGCACCTTCAAAAGGCCAGTTTCGAGCCTGATGAAGGTTTGGACTGGCCTTGGCCCTGCCCCAAAGGGGGATTGTAAGGCTTGAGCCGCTCGTTCTTGCTCCTTCGTCTACAGAAATCCTGCCTCGGCTGAGGAGGATATGGGTGCTGTTGTTGTGGCTGGGGCTTGAAGTGCTTGGGTTTGGTGCCGGCATGTGCATCCTCAATGACTTCATGGTAGCCATGGAGTCTGTCTGCTTGGAGACTAGCCCTGCGCCCTCAAAGGGAAAGTCTTGCAGGGTTTGCTGCACTTTGGGGGGTAGCATGTACACCTGAAGCCAGGATTGTCCTCCTCATGGCTATGCCTGAGGAGAGGGTACGGACGGTTGAGTCTGCAGAGTCTAGGGAAACCTGCCGCAAGGTCTGTGCCATCGTCTTCCCTTCCCTGACAATGGCAGAGAATTCGGTCCTAGAGTTTGTAGGGATCAGCTTGTTAAACTTCAACATGGAGGCCCATGCGTTGAAGTTATATCTGCTGAGGATAGCTTGCTGGTTAGCTATCCTCAGCTGAAAGCCCCCAGTGGCAGAGACCTTCCTACCAAAAAGGTCCATCCTTTTTATCTCCTTAGATTTGGGGGCTGGCCCTTGCTGTCCCTGACGCGCTCTCTCGTTAACCGCCGACACGACCAGAGAACAAAGCTTGGTGTGAGAACAAATATTTGTAGCCCTTGGAAGGGACGAAATATTTGCATTCCACACCCCGGAGGTCGGCAGAATTGAGGCTGGGGGTCTGCCACAGAGTCTTGATATAGCTCTGAATTGATTCACCGCAGATGGACCTTCAGGAGTAAGGTCTACCATGGGGTTCTCGGCCTCGAACAATTCCTCTGCTTGAAACCCCATGTTCAAGGCAATCCGCCTCAGAAGGTCCTGATGTGCCCTGTGGTCAATGGCCCAAAGCTGAAGCCCCTGCCACAGCCTTGGCAGGGGATGAAGATGAGGTGGCTGTAGCCAGGCCCTGCAGCTGGTCCTGTGCCGGAGTCGCCTCAGCTGTGGCCAGAGCCTCAGGGGGCGGCTGGGTCAGGGTGGCCTAGGATCCCCAAGATGTAGGCCTGTCCCTGGCAGTGAGAGGTGGTCAGTGTTCTGAGGTAACCGACCATGAACCCCATGAAAGCAAGCCCTGGGCCTGATGGTAAGCCCAGGGGGTTCAGAAGGGCCACTGCGTCTGTGCCTCCCTTCGCTGCCTCTTGGACCTATGCTGACTGTGCCGGGAATAATATGAGTCACCATCTGAGTCCGAGGAAGTGGATCCTGATCACGGTGACCAAGGCAGTGCCGAAGGGCCATGAGCAGGAGACTGGTGTCGAGTGAATGAGGTGGGGAAATCTGACAGAGACTGGTGCCGAGTATCCTGTGCTGGCGATCAAGGATGAAGGCCTGGAGCCGGGGACTGGTGCCGGTCTGCTCTTGGTGCTGGAGAGGAGGAGCTTCACACCAGTGCCAGAGATGCTCTAATAGACTTTGGAGCTGGGGATCGGTGCCACAGCAATAGTGACTAGTTGCCGAGCCAGGGACCGCGAGAGCCGCATCATAGCTGGCTCGCCTCTACATGGTACCAGACGTATCAGTACCAGAGTCTTGTCCCTCAGAACTGGGGGCCGTGAAGCCATCATTTCGATCAGGTCTCTGGAGGCTTCAAGTGTCTGGGATGGAAGGTGGCTTTAACTCATTGACCTGGCACTGCCATTGCAGAGAGTCGCTGCGTGTCGGACCGAACGGTCTCCTCTGGGGCACTGAAGTCAACAGCAATGAATTTTGGCAATGAATCCATTCTGGAGTGCACCTGTGTATCCCCTGATGGTCTTGTGGTTTCGGAGCGGGTGAGCGCCCCCTTTCGGTCTTCCTATGCTGCTTGTGGGGCACTGGTGAAGTCAAGTGGTGCCGGGCTATTGCCCCTGGCACTGGTGCTCCCTGGCACCGCAGCCAAGGATCTCTCGTACTAGAGTCCTTCCTCAGCACCATGTCACGTACTGATGCGCTCAGCGCTGGGTCCTGGCGGTTTGCAGCAGGCTGGGGATGCAGAGTGGATTTAATGAGAAGTTGTTTGAGGCGGAAGTCTTGCTCCTTTTTGGTTCTCAGATGAAAAGCCCTGCAAAGTTTGCACTTCTCAGTCTGGCACGCTTCCCCCAGACACTTTAAGCAAGTGTCGTGGGGCTCACTAATGGGCATAGGCTTGTTGCAAGCAACTCAGGGCTTAAAGCACTGGGCTTGCAGCATGCCCTGGAGCCTGACGAGAGGTTAGGTATTGGGGAGAGATCCTGCTCCCAAACCTCTCTCTCTAGTTACTCGTTTTAGTTTAGTTAATAACGCTGATGAGAGTTCTTGCTGAGCAAGCAAATGATGTTTCAACGGCTGTCATGGATGGTAAAAAGGAACTTGGGGGGGGGGGGGGGGTCGGCAGGATGATATATTGAGCACCATGAAGGCACCACTCCAGAGGGCTCCACAGTCGACCCGATGGGAGCTGCTAAGAGAAATCTTTCCAATGACCGTGCACACAGCGTGCACTCACCTACTGGGAATCGATATGAGCCATCACTCTAAGAAGAGCAAAAGTGATTAGAGGTCTAGAAAACATGACCTATGAGGAAAATTGGGTTTATTTAGTCTGGAGAAGACTGAAAGGGAACATAAGTCTTCAAGTATGTAAAAGGTAGTTATAAAAAAAGGATAAGTTGTTCTCCTTAACCACTTAGGACAGGACAAGAAGTCCTTGGCTCAAATTGCAGCAAGGGAGATTTAGGTTAAACATTAGGAAAAAGCTTCTTAACTGTAAGCGCAGTTAAGCATGGGAACAAAACACTTTGGGTAGTTGTGGAATCTGTCGTCATTGTCTAACCTGTTAAAAACCTCCAAACATCTGTCAGGGATGGTCTAGATCAGAGTTCCTCAACCTTTTCAAAACCAGGGACCGGCTTGTTGACCTCCTAAACTGTGTCAGGGAGATCTCAGGGACCTGAACCAGTCCACAGACTGGTCATTGAGAAATACTGGCCTAGGTAATGCTTAGTCCTGACTCAATTCAGGGGACTGGACTAGATGACCTACTGGGGTGTCTTCCTATTCTATATTTCTACAATTTTATGATCCTGTATCAAGAATATCTAATTTTTTGTGACTCTCGATAAGTTCTTGGCCTCAATGACTAACAGAGTTCCAGTCTAATTACACAATGTGTGAAAAGTAATTTCCTATCAGTTTTAATTTTGCATCTTGTAATTTTATTGAATGTCACCCTGTTCTCATGTTAACAAAGAGAACTGAAGCTCCTGATCCATCTTCTCTATACCATACCTTGTCATCATGTCCCCTCATCTCTTTTTTTAAAGGTAAACAACCAGTTTTTTCTATCTCTTCATGTGTTTTTCCCATGCCCCTAATCTGTGTCACCCTTCTCTACCCACCCCCCAATTCTGCAATATCCTTTTGGGGATACGCTAGAAGTAGTGGTTCATAGTATTGAGAGGTTTCTGCATCATTAATTTATACAGTGGCTTAATTTTTCCCATATGCTCCATCCTATTCCTTATGTATCCCCATCTTGTATAGGGATACAATAAAAACCAATCAGTATCGTGAACAGCTCAGCGAAGACCTCTGCACAAGGATGCCCAGATCCCTCCCGAGTTGATACAATTAATTTAGAACCTTGCAAGCTTAAGTTTCTCTCTCCTACATGCATTGCCTTGCATGCATCAACATTGAACATTTGCCATTATGTTGCTCAGTCATCTAGTTTGTTTAGATCACTCAAGTTCCTCACAGTCCTCCAGTCTTAAATAACCTAAGTCATGGCATTTGAAAATTTTGCTACCCGACTACTCAGCCTTCCTTTCTAAGATCATTAAACAATATAGGGCTTAGTAAGGAACCTTGAGGCACTCCACTGTTAGCCTTTTGCTATGATGAAAATGGACTATTAAATGGTTTCCCCCTCTCCGAGTCAGTGTTTGATCCATGACAAAACTATGCTTCTCAATCCATGACTACTTCCCTTCTTTAGCAGCCTCTCCTGAAAGTCTTTGTCAGAAGACTTTTGCAAGTCTAAATAAGTCATGTCAACCATGTCTCTTATATACACTACTCTGACATGTTCAAGTTTGAAGTGATTAGTGAGACAGGATTTTTCCTTTGCAGAAACTGTGCAGGTTAAACCCTTATCACATGGTCTTCCCAGTGTTTTATTCTATTTATTAGTTTCAACCAATTTGTCAGATACAGAGGTAAGACTTACTGGAGTGCAATTCCCTAGATTATCCCCAAGTATAGGTAAAACATTTGCTACCCTCCAATCCTCTGGCACAGTATCTGTTTTAATGAGAATACTTTGATTTCATGTTATTGCATTTCTTTTAAATATACAGAACAGCCTGGGAGCTGAAGCAGTGCCAGAAAGCTTTAGCAACAAAATTCCTCTGGGGGAAGTGCTTGGGAGTACAGTGTAACTGTTCTGAACCATAAGACTCCCAGAACAGGATCAACCAACCTCTTCCTTGCAAGGTTAAAAGGAAGTTTTCCAAAAACCCAGTCTGACTGAATTTGAAGGCTGATTAAATAATTCTATTAGTTGCTAAACTGTAGTCAGAATTCTCCACTTCAAGAACCAGCATAATGCCAGGTATGCAGCATACTACAGTCTCTCCCCCAGTCTAAATCATTTTTAGAATAGTCAACAGCCTAAACAGACATTTTCAATAGTGTACTAGCTGTAGCATGAGAAACAAAAAGCCAGCTGCTAGTTGATTCTGTTCTTGTGTAACACATTGCCCATGTGGGAGATCAGAGTTACTCATCACACAAATTCTCACACCTTCAGCAAGCAACAGTTGGAAGCGTAGGGAGGTGGCGACAGTGGAATAATACTGACTAGATGTTCAACATTGCTTCAACATAGAAGGTACTCGTCCAGACTGGTAAGTTAATGATAAACAACACTAGTACTTCCAGTGAATTTCATGTGGAAGTTAAGACGCTTTTAAAGCGGATATGGTTGTAGGTTTAAAAAAAAAACCACCACCACACACACACAAACCCCATCTTCTTTCCAGCCCCCTATCTGAGAACTGGTCTTCTGCCACCTCCCCAACCTGCCCTTGAATTTTGGGTGCTGCTAGACAGCAGAACCTATTCAATATACTGTTAAGGCCCATCCTCACTACATATTTTAAGCTGTATTGTAACCAGGTCCCTAGCTTCATAATGTAGGAGACTCTAATGTCCTCAATAGCTAAGAAATATGAATTGCTACCAATTCATCTCAGTGAAGTGTAGACTCCAAAACACAACGACAAGTTAAAAATGTGCAATTTGTCACTTTTGCAGATACATCCAAATGATGTGCTTATCCAGTTTTCGTTTATTCCTTTCGTTGAGGATATACCACTAGAACAAGGCTGCAAGTTCGGCGGGAGAGTAATGAGGGTATATTCTGAAGAGGTTTGATGATTAAAAAGATCTTCTACACTTTCCACAGTATGCATCTGATGAAGTGAGCTGTAGCTCACGAAAGCTTATGCTCAAATAAATTGGTTAGTCTCTAAGGTGCCACAAGTACTCCTTTTCTTTTTGCGAATATAGACTAACACGGCTGTTACTCTGAAAGTAGTGGGCTTGCAAGACAGCAGAATGGAAGAACAAGTAGTATTTTCAGAACACTTACCAACCAGCACAGGGATCAATTTAAGTTACATATTCAATCCTCCTCTGCCCTTAGTTTACTCACTAACCCACTGCCTTGATCTTGTTCTCTTCACTACTGGCTGCTCTCAGCTAATTTGGTAGTCACTGACAATTCCCCTTCTATCATAGCTCTGCCGCCGCCTATGCGCCACAGCAGCCTAAGAGGGAAAGTTCCAGGCAGCGAGTAATGAGTGGACTTGGAGAGGGAAAGGACCATCATTACCAGAGCGGGGCAGAGCAGCAACAAGAGAAGGGAGTCAAGAAAAAACCAAGAGCGCTTACAAGCCAAACCTCTGCATCCTGGCTGTTAAAGACCAACACTCATTACGTTCAAGAGAAGAGCAGGACTTGCATCTTGAGATTAACAAGTTTAACATAGTTGCAGATTCTGCTAGCACTAGACCTACGTTTTGAAGTCTAAAAATAGAAGCAGCAACTTCCCTCACAGAAACAAATATCATCCAAACAAACTAACAATATTGCCCACAGACTGACAAATTGTTTTCTCAAATAATTCAGTACAGAATTCACAAATTAGCTCTATGTCATGGAAGGTGCTGTGAGAATAGCTCTGCATATACTACTAACACCATGATTGTTCATATATGCACAGGGTTGACTGAGGATGGCCTCTCCAATCACAGAAATGCTTTCTTCTATTTCCTGGTCACAGGGGTGGGGAGGAGAGAATGGGACAAGAGAAGGAATAGAAAACATGGAGGAACACCCAATCCCCTCCAGGTTCACTACAAACAGGAATTCTCCTATACCAAATTTCAGCAAAACTTCTTAGCTTCTATATGGTTTTCTGTGGCTCAGATCCATCCTCTGCCGTGGGGAATTAACAGTACAAAGGTATGTAGAGGCCAGGAAATTAGTGACCAGTGAACCAAATGGGTTGAAGTGCATTGTTGAATACACCAACTCCTTCCCCCTGGTAAGAATCTTTAAGGATGCATCAGAATGACTGTTTGGAGGATTCTATATCTGAAGGTTGCAGTTGCTGATGCCCTTTGCCCTTCTCTGCACTCCCCCCCCCCCCCCATCCTAATATATCTTTTTTTAGGTTAGGGCAATCAAAACTGCATGCATGTATTCAAGGTATGGATGTACCATGGATTTACACTGAGGCATTATGATATTTACTGTCTTCTTATCTATCCCTTTCGCAATGGTTCCTAACACTTGTCAGCTTTTCTGACTGCTGTGGCACATTAAGATATTTTCAGAGAACTATTCACAACCATGACTTGAAGATCTGAGTGGTAACAGCTAATTTAGAAAAAAGAACAGAGCACCTCAGAGACTAACATATTTATTAGAGCATAAGCTTTCGTGGGCTACAGCCCACTTTATCGGCTGCATAGAATGGAACATATAGTAAGAAGATCTCTCTCTCTCTCACTCACTCACACACACACACACACACACACACACACACACGAGAGAAGTCGGAAGTTTCCATACAAACTAAGAGGCTAATTAGTTAAGATGAGCTATTATCAGCAGGAGAAAAAAAAACTTTTGTAGTGATAATCAAGATGGCCCATTTAGACAGTTGACAAGGTGTGAGGATACTTAACTTTAGGGAAATAAAAGGAGTACTTGTGGCACCTTAGAGAATAACCAATTTATTTGAGCATAAGCTTTCGTGAGCTACAGCTCATTTCATCGGATGCATTCAGTGGAAAAGACAGTGAGGAGATTTATATACACACAGAACATGAAAAAATGGGTGTTATCATACACACTGTAAGGAGAGTGATCACTTAAGATGTATTGATAGATTTCCACTCCATACGGCTAAATGCAGTGCCTTGCATAATGACAGGTTTCAGAGTAACAGCCGTGTTAGTCTGTATTCACAAAAAGAAAAAGGAGTACTAGTGGCACCTTAGAGACTAACCAATTTGAGCATAAGCTTCCGTGAGCTACAGCTCACTTCATCGGATGCATCTTAAGTGATCACTCTCCTTACAATGTGTATGATAACACCCATTTTTCATGTTGTGTGTATATAAATCTCCTCACTGTATTTTCCACTGAATGCATCCGATGAAGTGAGCTGTAGCTCATGAAAGCTTATGCTCAAATAAATATGTTAGTCTCCAAGGTGCCACTAGTACTCCTTTTCAATATGTGTAATGACCCAGCCACTTCCAGTCTCTATGCAGACCCAAGTTAATAGTATCTAGTTTGCATATTAATTCAAGCTCAGCAGTTTCTCGGGGAAGGGGCCTCATGGAAGGGGTGGAGTGGAGGCGGGGCCAGGGGCAGCAAGGTGGGGGTGTGTGTCAGTGATGCAGCCCTCGGGCCAATGCACTAGTCCTCATGTGGCCCTCGTGGTCATTTGAGTTTGAGGCCTCTGATCTAGCAGTTACAGGTTGATAATCCTATGATAATTTTTGGAGCCTTTTATATATAAAAACACCCCCCTGTCCTCCCAAACTGGCATTATATTAGCCATCCTCCAGTCATCTGGTACAGGAAGCTGATTTAAACAATAGATTACATACCACAGTTAGTAGTTCAGCAATTTCACATCTGAGTTCCTTCAGAACTCCTGGGTGAATACCATCTGGCCCTGATGACAAATTACTGTTTAATTTATCAATTTGTTCCAAACCCGGCTCTACTGACACCTCAATCTGGGATGTTCCTCAGATTTATCACCTAAAAAGAATGGCTGCGGTGTAGGAATCTTCCCCGTTCTTGAGGGAGCAAAGAAGGATGCAAAGAATTCACTTAGCTTCTCCTTTAGCACCTCAATCATCTAGTGGCTTCACTACTGTTTGGCAGGCTTCCTGCTTCTGATGTACTTAAAAAAAAAAAAGTTTGCTGTTAGTTTGCGTGTCTTTTGCCAGTTACTCAATTTCTTTTTTGGCCTGCCTAATTGTACTTACAGTCTGGTGAGTCGAATGTAAATGTTCCTTTATTTTCTCAGTGGGATCGGACATTTAATTTTTAAAGGATGTATTGTCATCTCTAACTGCTTCTTTTACTCTGATTAGCCATGGGGTGGCTTTTTTTTGGTCCGCTTAAAAAAATATTGGGATATACATTTAATCTGAGCCTCTACAATAACTTTTTTTTATAGTTTCCATGCATCTCACTTGTGTGACTGTTCCTTTTAATTTCCATTTGACTAGCCTCCTGATTTTTTAGTAGTTTGCCTTTTTGAAGTTCAATGCTACTGTGGTGGGTTTTTTTGGTATTCCTCCCCACCTGCAAGGATGTCAAATTTAATTACATTATGGCCGCTATTTCTAAGCGGTTCAGCTATATTCACTTCTTGGACTAGTTCCTGTGCCCCACTTAGGACTAAAACAAGAACTGCCTCTCCCTTTGTGGATTCCAGGATGAGCTGCTCCAAGAAGCAGTCATTAATGGTGTTTAGAAATTTTATCTCTACATCTTATCCTGAGAAGACATGTTTCCAGTCAATATGAGCATAGCTGAAATCCCCCATTATGACTGGGTTTTCTGTTTTTGTAGCCTCTCTAATCTCCCTGAGCATTTCACAAGGACTTTCAACATCTTTGTCAGTAGTATATTCCTACGGCTATTCTCATTATTCAAGCATGGAATTTCTATCCGTAGAGGTTTTTAAAAAAAAAAAAAAAAAAAATGTCTGACTCTGTGCTCTCTTTCACACACAGTGACTTAGTGTTGCAGGAAGTGCGGCTACTCCAACGAGACCCTGCCCCATGTCCTGTGCAGTTGCAAGCCCCACTCCGGAGCCTGGCAGCTGCGCCACAACGCCATCCAGAACCGCCTAGTGAAAGCCATCGCACCGTCCCTGGCGAAGGTCACCGTGAACATCGCCATCCCCGGTACTGACAGCCAGTTGCGACCTGACATGGTAGTCACTGACGAGGCCCAGAAAAAGATCATCCTCGTCGACATCACGGTCTCCTTCGAGAACAGGACCCCGGCCTTCCGTGAATCCAGAACTTGTAAGCTGGAAAAATACGCCCCCCTGGCCGACACCCTGAGAGTGAAGGGCTACGAGGTGCAGATGGATGCCCTGATCATCAGAGCCCTGCGCGCTTGGGACCCCTGCAACGAGCATGTGCTGTGGACCTGTGGGATTGGTCGACGCTACGCACGACTCATGCGGTGCCTCATGGTCTTGGACACCATCCGATAGTCCAAGGACATCTACATCAAACACATCACCGGCCACCGACAGTACCAGGGGATGTGAGCCAGTACGACATCGTGCATCAACTATGGGAAAGGGACAGAGACTTTTTCCATTGGACCATATGAACTGGAACCATAAACTCACTGAACATTAAATCCCACCAAATGAGGGTAGATCCATCCTCATCATCGTATCTGCTCATTATACTCCACAGCCGAACATAGCCATTATATGGACAACATACTCCCATATCTCAATGCCTGTACTTTGACCCATTAAAGTTTTACCCCCAATAGGGGAGATTGCAGATTATGTATTCCTTCTGCCACCTGCTCCTAAACCGAATTTCGCACCCCTTGATAATCTCTACCTTATTCCCTGATAACCAGAAACTTCTATGCCTAAACTCTGTACCGTTTTCTTTCTACTTCAACATTATATTCCTACGGCTATACTCTTATTATTCAAGCATGGAATTTCTAACTGTAGGTGTTTTTTTGTGTTTTTTTTTTTTTTTTAAAACATGATGTCCGACTATGCTCTTTCACACACAGTGACTTTCCGCGACCAGCGCAACCTACTCTATCATTTTTGTATATTTTGTACCCTGGTATTATTATGTCCCATTGATGATCATTATTCCACTTTGTTTCTGTGATGCCTATTATAAAATATCCTCATTTAATACCAGACATTCAAGTTCACCCATCTTAGTATTTAGACTTCTTGTATATGTATACAAGTACTTATAAAATTTGTCAATATTTAGTTGTCTGCTTTCACTTTATATAATTGAATGCGACTCATTTGATTCTCTTCACTTCCTATCTGTACTCTAGCAACTCCTCTCCTCTTTACTAGGATATAGAGTATCCCCCCAATAATTCCTCCCTGAAGGATTTCTCGGTCCAAACAGTGTGCTCCTTTATACTGGTCGGCTTTCTGTCACTCTGTTTAAAAACTCCATGACCATTTTTATTTTACATGTCAGCAACCAAAAGATTTTATATTATTCCAACAATGATGATTTAGCCCATTACATGCATCTGCATTAGGGGTGAAAACCTGACTCTAATCAAGTCAGTGGGAGTTTTACCACTCATTTCAAGGAGGCCAGGATTTCATCCTAGAGATTTGCTCCCATTTAATTAGATTGATTTAGTTATAGTGGTGCAACTTTTCAAGTTTAGAAAAGTCCATAAGAGACAGGAGCAGAAATACTCATGTCATCAAAAGCCTTTATGCCTATGGCTCCAGTCCAAGAGTAGTTAATTCTTCCTGAATATACATACCCTTTAAAACAAAATTCAAGCTGAGAGACAAAGAAGTGTTTTGATTTTTTTGTTTTTAAATAAAGAGGAGAATGAAAAGGACTGCTGTGTTTACAGCTAGCAGTAGGATAGACTACCAACTCTGTAAGTGAACCTGCTATTTTGGCAAATGAGAAAAGCTGACACTTGTTTTATTTCTTCCTTTTGCAACCACAAAAAGCTATCAAAGCAGGCAAAATTAAACATTTGTTTCATCAGATGGATGCTGACTAGTTCCTCAAAAATAATCTCAAAATGCAAAACGATCTTTACACAAAGTTTCCTGCTCAAATGACCATCTCCAAATATCTAAACTAATGTCTCAGCCTATCTTCAAAATGTTTACTACAAGTTCTGTAATGATGAAGAAATTTAACTATATGGAGCCCATCTTCACTATAGTGAATTCAAACTGACCATCACATGACACCAGTTTAATATAGTTAGCCAGAAGTTACAAGTATAACTTCCAACTACAATTCATTTATGAAGTATGTGTGACCCTACACCCCACATTCTTCATAGGTATATGCTTATGATATGAATCTGGAATAACTAAGATGTATTTTAGGAAAAATGGGTCATTGGAAAGGTTATAATTTACTGAATGTAATTATCCAATTTGTATGCATGTATCATTTCTGAATCTGAAGTTTAATTATTACATTGTCAATATTTCTGTTTTCACCTGCGGAATGCCCACCAGACAGTATGCAAACAGCCTGGATGGGCCATTAGGAAGGACAATAGGACTTTGAAGATACTAATCTCCCTCCTTCCTGAGAAGTTTCCTGGGCTGCTGCTTTGACACCGCCCCCCTGCTCAAGAAGAAAGACTGCTGAAAATACTTGAAGAAACAAAGGAACTAAGCTGCGGGGGCCAAGGGAGGGGAGCACAGGGGCTGAGCCCGGGCTGGGAATGGTGTCTGTCCTGTGAAAAATATACCCAAGTTTTAAGCTGCAAGAGCTGTCTGTCCACAAAGAAATTCTGCAACCTGCTTAAAACATTTAGGGTGAGAAATTATTATTTGTAGCCAGTATTCTGTAGTGTATTAAGCTTAGTTTGTGTATTTTGTTTTATTTGCTCAGTAATCTGCTTTGTTCTGTTTGCTATCCCTTATAATCGCTTAAAATTTACAGTTTATAGTTGTTAAACTTGTTTGTTTATGCTAAAACCCTGTTTGTGCGATTCATAACTGGGGTGGCAAAGCTGTGCATATCTTCCTCCACATTGAGGGAGGGAACCAATTTCATGAGCTTATGCTGTATAGATCTTTATACAGTGCAAGACCATATAATTTTGGGTTTACACTCCAGAAGGTGTGTGCAGCAGACTGCTGGGCAATCCCTGATCTGTCTTCCCACACAGAGCCGATTGCAGACTCAGATTCTACACCTGGGAGCATCCGTGCATGTGTGTACACATGCGCAGGAGGACAGGGTGAGGGAGCCCAGGGTGGTGGAATGGGCAAACTCAGTGGGACCCCAGCACATCAGGTGGCCCCCTGGAAGTGGGGGGGTCCAACCCATCACAGGATGGGCAGAAAATTTTATGTAAATGTAATGTAACTACTATGGTATTTGAAAGCCTTGTGAGGTACAAGCTGCATACAAACTGTAGGATGCATTTTGAAAAATAAAGTTATATGCTCTGTATTTTAGTCAGGCAGAAATGCTGAACTGCTACAAATTCAGCTCTACTATAGCCACTGGTGCTTTTCTACGAAGTTTAGATCTCGTGAGCTACAGCATACACAAAGCCTGCACAGAAGTGCACTTTACAGAAGTCTCTTAACCTGGGTCTCTTCCTGTCTGTACAGGTCTATTTGACCTCTAGCTGGGCTCAGTCAAGAAGCTGAGGCTAGGGTTTGAGAATTGACAAAATCCCAAATGGAACTACATATTTAAAAAAAAAATAAAATAAAAAAAATCTAAATGAACTGATAAGTTCATGAGAAAATTAGTTTGGGGATATTTAACTAATGGTAGTCCTGTCTTGGAAAGCGATCTAATACAGTATATCACTACAAACATCATTGCTTAAATCTAAACCATAGTCCAAAACTTCCTAGAAGTGGTACTGTTTTGAAGCTAAAATGACTTAAGTTTGAGGAGCTCTTTCCTCCCCCTTTTTTTAATACTATAATTTTAATGATAGGTTTCAGAGTAGCAGCCGTGTTAGTCTGTATTCGCAAAAAGAAAAGGAGTACTTGTGGCACCTTAGAGACTAACAATTTATTTGAGCTCACGAAAGCTTATGCTCAAATAAATTGGTTAGTCTCTAAGGTGCCACAAGTACTCCTTTTCTTTTTATAATTTTAATGTTGGGAAAGCAGGGTTAGAAGTAATAGGACCATGTTAACATACATCTTACTGTGGAAGTTTCAAAGAAACAATCATGGAAGACTTTTTTCATTGAAAGTACACTCATTGGGCTGTTTGGAGGACAATGCTCACTTAGCAGAAGTTTATTTTTACTACATGAAATCATTCACTAACATTTTTTCCTTGTGAAGAAAAAGGTATTTTAACATTATCTGCAGAAAAAAATAAGATCCAACTTGAGTTATCCATGATATCTGCTTATACTTGCTGATTCTAACTCGATTCTGCTTGTTATATTGATTGCCTGCTGAGCCAGTCATCCTATGTGTTTGGTTCCCTTGATGTGACTGGCCTTTATTGACATTAGATGTTCTGTCCAATTCAGGAACCCTGCTGTTATCCTGATGTGACAAATCCTTTGTCTGCCATAAACAAGCAGGGAGAGAAAATTAACTGATATTATATACATCATTAAATGTTAGCAACTGGTGATTTTGGATGAATCACCACCAGGGATCCTAGAAATCGGCTGCCACAGAAAAACATGGAATTTGCATTTTTACACAGAATTTTTAGTTATTTTTTCACAAAATGTAAAAATAACAGTAGAACCCTGTTTATCCGCACCTCGGTTATCCTGCTCTCCACATTAACCGCCCCAAGCGGGAACCGCAGCCAATGGGAGCTGCGGGGGCGGCGCCTGCGGGCGGAGGAAGCATGCAGAGCTGCCTAGCTGCGCCTCCGCCTAGGAACAGGTCACCGCTTGCAGGGAACCACCCAAGGTGAGTGCTCCCCACTCTGGATCCAGCACCCTGAAACCCCTCCTGCACCCCAACCCACTGCCCCGAGCCCCCTCCCACCCTCTTAGTTAACTGGAATTTTTCCCCACTTACCGACACCCCCGGTTCCCTCAACATGCCAAATTAAAAAAAAGCTTTTACTGTAGATGGTTTAACAAAGTTGTTTTAAAATAAATAAAAAGGGGTTTTTTTTTGGGTTCCCTTGGTCTTTCAGACAAGAATCTGTTCTTACTGGATTATAGTGGCATTGACTTTACTGGATAGACCATGTCAATTTACTTTAATGAGTCACACTAAACCTGTGTTCCATGGAACACCATTAGAGCCTCCAGAAAAGTTCTATCAGACTAAGAAAACCCATTTCTTGTGGCTGAAAGGAACCCTCTAATTGTGAGCCAACGCCTCTCAGTCTTCCTCAGTATGGGCAACTGATAGCTCTTATTTATACTGTGACCATAAAAGTATCTGAGGACCTGTTACTGCTGCTGATGACTAACCTCACTATTTAAGAGTGCAACTTTGTTAATTTCATGCAAACCATTTCAGCAGAATCATTCAGCTATTCTGGGTGAAGCTTAATACTAGGGGCAGAAATTGAGGCAAAGAGTCACTATTTTAAATTTTAACCAACTTTCAATATGAAAATTTTATCCCTTCCAAGTTTAATCAATCAGTTCAGTCTCTGCTGAAGTTGTCTTCTTTTGATACCTATGTTTTAAGGAATATTACTACTTTAGTTAAGTTTTGTCAGGGCTTTTCTGCAGGAACAATTAGTTCTCAGCTGGTGTGGGGGTCAATCTTTGGCAGGTGAGTGAGAGAAACTTGTTTATGTGGACCCTGATGATGCACATTAACGGTTTGTTAATGCGATCTGATCTAGCCCCATTTCTAAGAGGGCCAGACTGCATTGCATTAATGAACTGTTAATGCACATCAGCAAGGTCCACATATGGACAGTTAGTCTGAGGCAGGCCAGCATGTGGCAGATACACACCTCAACTTGCTGCATATTAAACATTTTGCCATTGTTTCTTCAATCATGTACTGTTTTTGCTACCAGAACAGAGTTAAACACTCAAATTAAGAAATGACAAGGTTAAGAGTTCCGTAAGAGTTAGAATACTATGTTTCAGAAATACAGTAGTAAGAGCCGACCAAAATTCAGAGTTCTTGGTTCATGAGACATTCCAATATTTCGGCATCTCGTTTTGAACTGACTCCCAATGAGGCAACACAGGGAGACAGCTAGACCAGGAGTTTGGAAACCTTGGGATTCCCAGCCTGGGGAAGTCTGCACTGCATGGCTGCCCCAGAGGCATGGACCCTGAGAGCTGGTCACAGGACTTACAGCTCCTTACTATGGATCCAAGAGTCTACCAGTGACTAGAGCTGGGGCATTTAGAACTTTCAGGTTCTTGGCTCCAAGCAGGGAGCCTGGAAGCCCTGACATGCCGGGGCTGCGAAGGAGCCCCAGCTGGAGCCCAGGTTCTCATAGTTCTGGGCTCCTTGCAACAGAGCAGGAAGCCCAACAGTGCTGCCACAGAGCGGGTCATCCAGCAGTGCTGAGAGCAGGGCTGGCTGACTTTCTGGAACATTGACTCCTTGACAGATTCCTTGAAACCATTACAGACTTGCCAAAACATTTCACTTCAGCAAACTGGTATTTTCCAATTAAACTTAACATTTGTCAGAAAACTTTTGAAGAGCTCTAAAATAGTATCTTGCAATGAAAGACTATTTGATATACACAAGAGTTAAAAGGTAACCACCAAATACTTTTATTATTTTTTTTTAAAAAAAGCTGAGCATAAGCACATTTGCTTCTTTATGACATGAAGGAGAACTGGAAGTTTAGTTGCTTTTAAGAAGGTTTGTCTATTTTTTAATCATCTTTGAAAAAACCAGGAATACCAACTCATCTTTGTTTTCAATCAGTGGTTGGGAAGTCTCAATTTGTATAGTTAGCACTTTACCATTTTAGGTAAGGTGTGTTTCTTCAATTTTAAGACATCCTTTCTTCAAAATTTTACTATAAAGAAAGATTTTAAGATGACTAATCTTTCCCCTCTCAATTTTACCTTTGTTCTTCTAATGTCATTGTACTAGTTCTCCAGTTAATCTTCCAGGCTACACAGGACACAAATTTCTAATGCAACACAAGTTAGAAATTTCAGAACTTCTTATACATCATGAAAAGATTAAAGGGTACAAACACCTTTTTTCTTTCTTTGCAAGTCACCTTTAAGGCCGCACGTACAACATTGTCATTTCCTGATTCAAGTTCTTAACCACACAAATTTAACTTAAGATTCTATAAGAGTTCTTTTTTCATAATCTTGCTCTAAAATGTTTAAGTAGAACTTCCAAGCTTTGCTAACTTGCGAGAGAAATATTGATGGTGCTTGTAGCAATGCCTATATAGTTAAGTTTAGCTAACACTTTCCAGTAGAAGACCCTGCTTTCAGTTACTCAAAAATTTGCTAAATTTCAACCACTCAGGCTGAAGTTTTCCAAGTAGGACTTTTGCCTCAATGCCTTTGAATTTTTCAGTTCAGGCATTTCCTCCAAAATAAGGGGAAAGGGAGTTTTGACAATGTTAAAGTTTTCTTGCAACCATATCACCGAGTCCTTGCTCCCCCCATATTTTAGCTCAGAGACTTAATTTGTCAAAGGAATCACACCTGCAGTCAAGCACATGTTTTGGACACAACAATCTACCCAAATTTAACTAAGTTAATATGAACTGAGGTTTTTCAGGAACTAATAATAGTCTATCCTTTATACGGCACTTTTCCTCAGTAAATCTTATGCCCAGTGGAGATGTTCGAAGCATTATTCTCCAAAGATTTCATCTGCATTGAGATTATTCCATCCCCACTGTTCCTACATGCTGGCCAAACTGAGAATGCAAAAGATCGCCACAGAACGACTGAACATGCTCTACTCCAAGGCTGAGTAAGACTTCTTATGCATTTGTTCCTCCAAGCACGAGAACTAGAAATAGGGAGACATTCTTGTACTCTTTCTCCTTCCTGGCACACAGACAGTGTGAAGTATAAAGAAGCTGCCTGACTTGCTTATATACAGAGATGTAATGAGAGGAGAGGGGCCAGGTGTAGGCTGGGGAAGGACACACAAGTTAGACTCTTCTGCATCTATTAGAGCAGGTGTGTGTAAACTTTTTGGCCTGAGGGCCACATCTGGGTGGGGAAGTTGTATGTAGGGCCATGAATGTAAGGCTGGAGCAGGGGGTTGCGGGAGCGAGTGCGGTATGCAGGAAGGGGCTCAGGGTAGGGGTACAGGAGGGGTTCAGGCTCCGGCCCAGCTGCAGGGCTAAGGCAGTCTCCCTGCCTGCCTGCCCGCCCACCCTGGCCCCGTGTGGCTCCCGGAAGTGGCCAGCATGTCCAGCAGTGGCTCCTGGGGGTGGGGTGGGGCAGGCGGCTCTGCCATGCGCTACCCTCGCCTGTGGGTACTACCCCCGAAGCTTCCATTGGCCATGGTTCCCTGTTCCTGGCCAATGGGAACCATGGGAGGTGGTGCCTGCAGGCGAGGGCAGCGCGCAGAGCCCTCTGGCCACCTACCTTTCCCCCTCCCCCTGTATCCCAGGGGCTGCAGAGATGTGGTGCCACTGGCTTCCGGGAGCAGTGCAGGGCAGGGTCAGGCAGGGAGCCTGCCTTAATCCTACTGCGCCATGGGGCTGGCAATCCCATGGGCCGGATCTGGCCTGTGGGCTGCAGTTTGCCCTCCCCTGTATTAGAGCATAATCCTCTGCAGAACCTGGAATTGAATCCAGGATTCCAGAGTCCCAACATTTCTTGGTTGTCATCAAACAGCTGTGAATACCACTGGCAAAGTGTGCCTCATATCTCTCTCTAGTGGCTGGTCCACATGGAGGATAACAGCCCACCACTTTTACTAGTTACCCCTTTTTAAGTGACAGAAGTCTGTGCTGCGGATCTGAAAGTTCCAACTCTGATGACCGCCTTATTCAGTGCACAGAACCAACCTGTGCGCAGGGAATGAGTCAGCGTTGTGTAGAGAATGAGGCTGTTGCCATCATTTGTTGAAGAAGCTGGAAGGTATGTGGTAAAGGAGGCAAAAGGATGCAGGAAGAGAAAGGATGGTCTTACAGTTAAGGCAGCTGAATGCCACTCTGAACTGGATTCTATCTCTACCACAAAGTTCTCATGCAATGTTGGGCAAGGCACAAAACCTAACACACAATGGCCAGTCACCTGTAAAATTCCTCATTTCCTGTGCGCCTACCTTGAGCCAACCCAGGCTTGATTTGCAGAGTGACAAATGCTTAAAAATGCGATTCAAAATAATGGGAGAGCTGTGCTTTGAACATATGAAGAACTTTAAAAGTGCTAAGTACTGAGAAGTCAGGCCTTAGTTATATCAACTTGGGCATCAAAATTAGTGAGTATTTTTAGCTTTAGTCGGTGTGCCTCAGCTCTCCATCTGAGAACTGGGAATAATACCATCTTACTTCAAGAGATAAATTCATTAATGTTTGTGAAACATGAAACAGATGGTATGGTAATGAGTGGTAGCATAGAAAAACCCATGCATAAATTAATACAGTAATCAACTGAGATTTTAAATAGCATGCAGCAAATAAGGCATGGGGCCACACACTGAATTAGGATGAGGAAAAAAAAGTTGAATTCACCATTCATCCTGCACACTGAATGTGATGGGACCTGTTGAAAAAAAATACTGTATCATGTTATTAAAGACTGTAACAGCAACCCCACCCACCCCCAACCAAATTAATATCCTATAGGCAAGCTTAATTCTGGCATTTCCTAATGTTTGAGTGCTTGACTTTGCCATCTTTGCATTCTTCTAATGTAGTTTTTTTTGTTTATAATTTGCAACTTGTGTAAGCCTCACATAGGCACTATTTTAGCTACACTCTACTGCAGGGGTGGCCAACCAGAGACTGGCAATGTACATTGGTAAATTCTGGCTCTTTCTCAAAGAGCCACAGTAATGTGTCAGCAGCCCCTACATCCACTCCCCATCTCCTGCCCCCAGTGCCTCCCACCTGCTGGTAGCCCCACCAATCAGCAACTCCCTCTCCCCCCCACACCTCCCACCCACCACAGTCAGCTGTTTCACAGCATGCAGGAGGCTCGGGGGGGGCGGGGGGAGAGCGAGGGCATGGCAGGCTCTGGGGAATGGGCAGGAGTCTTGGGGGAAGGGGTGGAGTGGGGTCAGGACATAGGGCAGAGCCAGGGGTTAAGCAGTGAGCACCACTGGCACATTGGAAAGTTGGCGCCTGTAGCTCCAGAGTCAGCACCTATGCAAGGAGCCGCATATTAAACTTCTGAAGAACCGCATGTGGCTCTGGAGCCACAGGTTGGCCACCCCTGCTCTATTGGGTCATCTTTTCTCATCTATTTAGCAAGAAGCTGTTCTCCTGACAACTTGAAGCGCTTCATAGCTGAGGAAAACTTAGAGGAGGACTCTTGCCTGTGTATCTTACAAAGTGACCAGAAATCCATTTGAACTTCTTCACATTTAATAAGGTCACAAGTATTGAGCAAAGAGCACGTGCAGAGTAGCTGTATCAGATCACATGCATGCCTAACACACTTGCTTCGCTACTCAGCTGAACTGTCCATGCATGCAACAGCAGTTTAGTTTCAGCTGCAAGTGCTACAAGCTTAGCACATTTCAAATGGGATTTTATTGCTAAACGTGAAGAAAGTCATAACTGGAATTCAAGAACAAGTTTCATATGAACACTTCAATAATCATTTCTATTCTATACCTTTTTAATCTCAAATATTTAAGCTTTATGTTATTTTAAAGTGTTTGCAATATTTTTAAATAGGTAAAAGATTATTCCTTTCTTTCCCCATATTTAGGAAGAAAAGTAAATTTTTCTTACAATTTCCATAAGGCAGTTTGCCTTTTATAGGCAAAGCCTGGAAGATATCCAATCAAAAAAAATTCATAAATTTGTATTTAATTGCACTCATGGGAATTAAAATTACACAAGCTTACTTATCATAGGAGCAGTAGTGACAGCTAAGTGCCCAAGCAACCCAAAATTATACACAAGAATACTACATTTTGCAATTAAGCTTCATCTTAAATGAGCAAATTAATTTTCCATCAAGCCTTTTTAAAAAACAAATATAACTGCATGGGCCTGATCCTGCAGCTACTCAACACACAAATCTTAGACTTCAATGGTGTTTACATGTGCAGAAAAGGAAATCTGAAATATTTAGTTTTCCCTCCTCCACTTCCCCACACTCCTCCATACAGCTTGCTGACAAACTGTTCATTTGCAGGTCATCTTTAAAAAAGCTTTATATATCATGAAGAAGCAAGAAAATTGCACCTATTTTCTTTAAAGTTTCATACATTAGAAACTCAAATGCAATCCAAATTAGAAGCCTCTTTGAGGACTGGAGAACTACAGTAGAACCTCAGAGTTACGAACACCTCAGGAATGGAGGTCGTTTGTAACTCAGAACAAAACATTATGGTGGTTCTTCCAAATTTTTACAGCTGAACATTGACTTAATACAGCTATGAAACTTCACTATGCAGAAGACAAATGTAAACTACTAAAAAATAAAAGGGAAAGCAGCATTTAACACAGTATTGTACTGGCTCCCTCCCTCCCCGCTGCTGCCCGATTGTGTACTTCCAGTTCCAAATGAGTAGTGCTATTGACTGGTCAGTTCATAAATCTGGTGTTCGTAACTCTGAGGTCCTACTGTACCAGAGTGACATCAAAAGCAAAGAGAATTAACACTGAGCAATGGAAAGGAAAGAGCTTTAGTCAGGAACAGTCCAGATCAGGGTGGGCAAACTACAGCCCAGATCAGGGCACTCAGGGCTTTGGATCCAGCCTGCGGGATTGCCCTCCGTGGCGCCGCAGGCCCCGCACCACTCACAGAAGCAGCCAGCACCACATTCCTGTGGCCAGAGCAGGGGAGAGGAAAGAAGAGGGCTTCATGCATTGCCCTTGCCTCCAGGCACCGCCCCCTGCAGCTCCCATTGGCCGGGAACGGGGAACCGTGGCCAATGGGAGCTTTAGGGGAGGTACCTGGAGGCGTGGCAAGGGCAGTGCACAGAGCCCTGTGGCTCCCCTCCCCCAAGGGCCACATATGGACATGGTTCCAGCCGCTTCCTGGAGAGGCGTGGCATGGGGCCAGGTCAGGCAGACAGGGAGCCTGCCCTGGCCCCAGTGCCTGCTGCTGCTACCCTGGAGCCACTTTAGTTAAGCAACGCCAGGCTGTAGCCCACACCCCCCTGCCCTGAGCCCCTGCCGCACCACGCACCCCCCTGTTCTGAGCCCGGGTTGCACCCTGCACCCCAACCCCCGCCACACCCCTCCTGCATCCCAACTCTGTGCCCTGAGCCCTCTGCCACACCCTGCACCCCAACCCCGTCCTGAGCTCCCTCCCACAGTCCGCACCCCTGCCCTGAGCCCCATCCTGCACCCCAACTCCCTTCCCAGAGCCCCCTCATACACCCCACACTGCTCCTCTGCCCCAATCCCTTGCCTGAGCCCGTTCCTGCACACTGCACCCCCCTCCCCACACCCCCTCCTGCACCCCTGCCCTGGCCCTGCATACAACTTCCCTACCCAGATGTGTCCCTCGGCCCAAAAAGTTTGCCCACCCCTTGTCCAGACTATTAGGAAGGGTTAGATCAGGTCAGGGTTAGCTACAACACACTACCGCAGTGGTCAACAAAAGGATATCCCCTATGGCCAATCTTGACCCACTAAATCAAGGAACGAGTGCTAAACTTGGCTTATACTAGGGGAAAATGGCATGGTTAATCCAGACCTCTCCTCTTAATCTACAGAAATTCAGACGGTTAAAAACTGTTTAGGAGAATTAGTTTCAGCAATTAAGTACTCAAACAAGCAAGTCTGTTTAGCATTCAAACTTCTCTACCCTTTATTTAGGTGAATAAGAACTAATAATACATTCCCAACAAGCCCCCCACAGCAAAATAAGAGAAGGCCAGAATTGCAATTACTGATATTTCCAAGGTTACAAAAGAAGAGGACGTTCAGTCCTAGCAGAAATACCACAAAGCAAAAAAGGACACGTCCAATAAAAAAAATTTCAAGATTACCTTTAACAGTGTCTGCAATTTACAGGAACTTTCTATTTTATAAAGCTGTTCTAAGATTATTTGTCCATGTATTAGTCCTGGAGATACTAGTAACACTGGCACATAATATACTTTAGAGGAACGGGATGCAATTAAGGTTCAAATCATTCACCCTTTAAGTTGCAATGCCTGCAGGAGGGGTACAAGTGGCCCTGGAAACTGAGAATCCCCTTACAGGATTAAAAATTAGAGGCTTGCAGAAGAGACCAGGGATGCAGCCTCTGAGCCACATGGTTTTCAAGGAAGAAACCCCTTCAACAGAGGGGCCTGATCTGTGTCTCTGTGCTGCTGCCTGGCCTTCCTGCCCTGGCAGGGTCCTTCCATGGCTGCACAGCAGCCCTTGCTTCAAGTAGTGTCCGCTCCCATTTGGCTTTCCAGTTGGGAATCTATGGACTAAGCATAAAGTGATATTGCAGAGTGGCTTTTCAAAGTTCCATTGCAACAGTTGTTTGGGGTGCTGTCTGATGAACTTCTGTAAGGTCCCACGAATGACTAGAGTGTACTTGGTGAAAACCATCACAGAAGAACCAGGAGTCAAAATATGGTGACATTAAGGAGAAGTATCTCTGGAATGATGGAGCTATATCAGCAGCAGTTTCATTTTGTATCCAAAGTTAACTACTTTATAGGTTTGACAGTCATAACCCTCCTCCCTTTGTTTATGGCTAGAAGGGAGAAAGCGCCTAAAACCTTTTTCTGTAAGAACATGCGGTCACAGCATACAGGTGGTTGAGAACCACTTAACAGTATATAAACAAGTGTAAAACTTAAATCACCCTTATTTCAGTAGCCTTAAATATTGTATAGGTTTTTCTACGTGGAGGAGACATGGTCGTCTGCAGCTAAAAAATAATTCACAGGACTAATTTCATTTCTGGAAGAGGGATTTTACCACAACAATGCTAGAGGGAGGGATACTGATCTGCTCTGTACGATGGCTACCAGGTAGTGCTTGTCTAGACTTGGGACTTGTCAACATGGGGAAATTGAACAGCCTAGCTATAGCAGAATAGCTATTACACTAAAGCGGTGCCAGTATAACTTCCCTATGTGGACACTATTCTGGACTAAGAGTGACTAGCTATTCCACTATTACTATGCCAGTCAGTTGCCCCATGTAGGACAAGTGCTAGGAGAAGAGGTGTTTTTTAAAGAATATTTTGCTAGATGTTTTAATTAGTGCTGTTTAAAGTGTATTAGCACTTGAACATGTTTTCAAAAGTGTTTAACTCCTTGTCAACTCTACCAGAGTTGGTTTTGTGTTTAAAAAAAACAAAAACAAAAACACACATTAAAAAGAACAGCACATGAGATCTCAGCTAACTTTAAAAAAAATAATGAAACTCAGCTTTTTCTAACTCTTGACAAGGCCCTAGAGAAACTACCCTATAGTGCCAGGTGTATGATCAAGGACAGTAAACTGGTATGTGTATGTGCACGTGAGGAGTTGTGTTAGTTACTTCTGACACTCTTTCATCCATTAGGAAGAAGAGGACCATGAATGTAGGGTTGGGTTTGGGGGGGGAGTGCGGTGTGCAGGAAGGGACTCAAGGCAAGGGGTTGGGGTGCAGGAGGGGTGCATAAAGGGGCTCAGGGCATGGGGTTGGGGTGCGGCAGGGAGTTGGGGTGCAGAAGAGGTTCGGGCTCTGACCCGGCGCTGCTTACCTTGAGCAGCTCCATTGTGGCAGCAGCACACAGCGGGGCTAAGGCAGGCTCCCTGCCTGCCCTGTTCCTGCACTGCTCCCAGAAACGGCTGGTACCACATCCCTGTGGCTCCTGGTGGAGGCGGGGCAGCAGAGGGCTCTGCATACACCGCCCCCTACAGCTGGCATTGGCCAGGAACGGGGAACCGCAGCCAATGGGAGTTGAGGGAGGTACCCGCAGGCGATGGCAGTGCATAGAGCCCTCTGCTCCCTTACCTCCCCCAGGGGCCGCAGGGACATGGTGCTGGCCACTTCCGGCAGCAGTGCAGGGCCAGGGCAGGCAGGGAACCTGCCTTAGCCCCGTGGCACCACGGGTTTGGGGGGGGGGGGGGGAGGGAGATCCCGTGGGCTGGATAAGGCCCAGGGGCCTTAGTTTGCCCACCCCGATGTAACTTTTAGCTGGTATACAGCAGTTTATCAACAGTTTGAAGAAGCAAGCTTTGCTTAATCTTAAATCTTGCACTTAATTGTGGTCTAGCAATCTCACAGTTTCAGTAGAGGAGATGTCCATGTAACAGGCAGGTACCTAGAGATGATAAATGGCCTTAACTGACTAAACAGAGACACTATCATATATAACAGCAGACCACAGAGGTTTGCAAAGACAGTTAAGACTTAACTATAGTTTGGCATAACAGTTTTTTCATCTCAAAGCTGAAAAAGTCTACTACTCTGCTGCCAGCATCTCTCTTTAGGGCAGGGGTAGGCAACCTATGGCACACGAGCTGATTTTCAGTGGCACTCACACTGCTCGGCTCTACATTTTAATTTAATTTTAAATGAAGCTTCTTAAACATTTTAAAAACCTTATTTACTTTACATACAACAATAGTTTAGTTATATATTATAGACTTTTAGAAAGAAACCTTCTAAAAACGTTAAAATGTATTACTGGCCCGTGAAACCTTAAAATAGAGTGAATAAATGAAGACTCTCACACCGCTTCTGAAAGGCTGCCGACCCCTGCTTCAGGGTATGTCTACATAGCACCTGGAAGGGTGGCTTCCCACCACAGGTAGACAGAAATAGTAGTGTGGCTATGACAGCAGGGGTGGTGGCGGCTCAGGCTAGCTATCTGAGAATATATACTGAGGGGGTCAGTGCTTGAACTCACAAATCTCAGAGTTCCTATACAAGAACTGCTTGTTATATTTAATTAAACGTGCTATCAAAATTTCCAGATGAGTGAGTCCCAACTGCATTAAAAATGCTTGGTTTGTGATGTTGTCTAAATATTCCCTTTTGAAGTCACACAAAGTTACACACTTATACCACAAGTAATACAGAAACTCTTTTCAAAATGGAGAGACATTTCCTAAATAGCATTTATTACCCATTCCTTTTAAAAAAGTCAAAGAACAACAGCATTTCAGTAAATGTTGCACAGTCTAACTTGTGTCAATTTGGACTACAGTATAATGATCACATCCTACAAGGCCTCATTTTATTCTTCTGTGGCATAAATTTTGACAGCTTTCAGTCATGCCACCCTGGATACCTTCCTAAAATATACTATACCTCAAAGTTGGGGACTTGATACAGAAGTTATTGGGTGAGGTTTTTCAGCCAGTATTATGTAATAATTCAGACTAGATGATCAAGACCTACAAATTCTCCAGGTTTCTTTTCCTTTTTTATTTGGATAAGGGTCAGAAGATTCATAAACATTAAATGACTGCAGTGTTGTCTATTTACATGGCAAGCTCTTTCTGGGCAGGCACTGTGCCTTCTTAGTCCCACTACCAAAGTGCTCAGCACACTTGGGGCACTGTATAAACAGCACAGAAACCAGAAGCAAAAAACAAAACAAAAAAACCCACCACCAGCACGAAGGGATGAAGAGAGAACGTTTCGCGAGGTAAGAGCCAGCGCAGTCTTAATATGTTGCCCGTGATGCCCGGACTTTGGGGGCCGACACCATGGCAGGGGATCACCTCAGTCCAATGCAAGTGAAACGGACGAGGCCTATGGGCAGGACACTCTCGCCCCACGCCGGGGGAGGGTGATGGAAACTGTGAGCAGCTTCTCTCCAGCGGCTGATACTGCCGGCCTAGGTGGGGCTGGACGCAGACTTCCCACAACGGGCTGACAAGGCGAGGGTGAGAACTTTCTTCACCGCCCGGAGCCGAGAGGCCCCTGACCCCCGCCGGCCCAGGCGCGGGCTGGGAAACAGCTCAGAGCTCTGGGGTTACAACTTTCCGCTTCCGCTCTAACTTCGGGGCAGGCGGGCGGGCGCCGGGGCGCCCCCCCCCCCCAAAGCTCAAGGGGCGGGGAAGCGAGTGGCAGCCAAGCCCCAGACTCTCCCCCCCCCGCATGTCCCCGCTGCCGGGGGCAGGAGGCGGCGGCGGCCGCTCTCGGTTCCTGCTCCGCCATGTTCAGACACTTGCCCCCTTTCCACACAGCGCGCTCTTCCAGCCGGCGCGGCGGCCGCCGCCGCCCCGGCCCCCTTTGCCCGCTCCGCTCCCTCTGCCGCGGGGCCACCTGTACCAGACACGCCGCTGCCGCAGCCACCGCCCGCCCGGTACCGGAGTGTCCCGCCCGGGGCCCAACCACCCCGCTCCCCTCTCAGCCGCCGCCTACCGGACGGCGCCGCCGCTCCTCCTGTCGCCTCCTCCCCGGCCGAGCCTGCTCCGCTCACCCGCTCCCTCTCTCGCTACCGCTGCCTGGGCGAGGCTTGAAGCCGTCGTCGTGACGCGGACGCTGCACGCCGAGCCTCGCTTTGGTTTCCCTAGCTCGTTCCGGCGGCGGGGGTGGGGGTGGGGGTTGGGGAGAGGTGACCTCTCCGCCCTGCTCCGAAACTGCGCACGCGCGAGCCCTAGCCCGGCGGCCCCGCGGCCCCTCCCCCGCCTCAGATGGAACCTCCCTCCCCTTCCCGCCCGGTCAGGGTGACTCCCTCCATCCCCTCGCGGGGTAGTGGAGCCGTGCCCGAGAGAGGGCGGGGCGGGCACGTCGCGCGCTGGGGGTGTGCTGGCGGGTACGCTAGGGCAGAGGGGTGGGGGCTCGGGGGTAGCACGGGTGGGTTACTGCCCAACACCGTGTGGTTTGTACCTGCCTGTGACAGACGCTTTTGCTATCTGTAGAAGTTGGTCCAATAAAAGCTGTTACCTCGCCCGCCTTGTCTCTTAAGGGTCTGAATCAGCTTTAGCCTGTGACAACGTGTGTAGCTTGTCATGCCAATGGATTCTCACTGACTTGGTCTGTTACGCCACAACCGCCAGCATGCCCTCTGAGGGGTCAGACCCTTGCACTGACTACCCTCTTACCCTTCACTGCCCCACTCAGGGTCCTAGCAACTCACATCAGGGAGATCAAGGGTGGTTGCTGAGCCCGATTCCCCAATCTCTGTGTTAGAATTTGCATAATCGCAAATACTTCATGATTGGCATTTCTGCGTTCATGCTTGTCATGTACTGCCTCAGAGAGAGAGTTTGGGGAATGAAATAAAGCAAGATCTAGTCTTCCTGTGGTATTGCCATCAGTCAGGAACTGAAATATGAGAAGGCTAACTCTAGGAACATACGAAATTGCCATATTGGATCAGAGTTATGGTCTGTCTAGTCTTGTATCCAGTCTCCAACCCAGAGAAGCACCATACACTTCAAAAAGAGGTGCAAGAAACCCCACAATAGGCAGATAAGGAAGAATCTACTTCCCCACCAACGTCTCTTCCTAATTCCTAATAGTTACAGATCAGTTAAAACCATGAGATTGGTTTAATACTGATCTCAATGTATAAACAGCTCCTTAAATTATTAAAAAAAACTGGGGGGAAATGTAAAAAATTAAAACAAATGCATAGACCCCCTTAATTCTTACCCATGTTTGTAAAGTGCTTTGAGATCCTTGGATAATTGGTATCATATAAACACAAAATATTATTACTCTGGACATGCCTTATTAAGCCTCCCAACCCTTACAACTTATCATTAGCCTCCACTGCCACAAGGGCAGGGGACCGATTAAAGTTGAAGGAACTATGATCTTTCTTGAGCCTTCTTCCCCCATTCATATTAGTTTTATGTTGAATAATATAAAATGCCTTTTTTCTTAAAGTCACAAGTGTTCTCTCATTTGAATAACAATGTATTTAAAGACTTAAATGTTAGGAATAAATGATTTATATTTATGGGAAATACTTATTAAGCAAATGGTTAATGTGGTGTGTTCAGATAAAGCTCTTGCTTAGAGGAAGTTCATCACAGAGTGTGTGAAACTGACAGGAAGTTACAATGAGATTATTGGCAAAGGGAGTGGGTGTGGAGGAAGCAGAGGCTTTCTGTTTGTAGCACAGAGATAGAAAAGACAAAAAAAAAGATTAAATTTCCCCAAATTGCATGATAGTGGAAAATTATTTGGTATGCCGCTTGGAGTCCATGTAGCTCATGATAAATATATAGTAAATACTATACCTCAGAGTGTTAGAGCAGAGGTGGCCAAAGTGCAGCCAAAAGAGCAAATAGATCACAGCATTAGATGTTCCATCTAGATCCAAGGCACTAAGAAAGTGACAAAGAAGTTCTTATTTTCCCCTTTAAAAATATTTTTCTTCAGAGCATTGCACTAAAATAAAATCCAAAACATCATAAAATCTCTTCCAAAGTCCAGACAAATATCTTGATGTTTTACAGCTAAAACGCTGTACAATACTTTGATAATGAACCCTTGTACGTGGCAGATAATTCAAGAGAGCTCAGGTTGCAAAAAATGTAGTACTTTTTTTAGACCCCCTTTCAAGGTAAAAATAATTAAGCTGAGAGACTTTAGTTGCTAATCTAGGTGAATTTGTAATCGTATATTTTAAATAAAATTATATTCATGGTGTTTCTTGTAAGTATTTTTACAGTAGATTTACTGAAAAAATGTGAGAATATTTGTGTCTCAGTATTTATTTTTTCTATTTGTATATATTTTTGTCAGCTCCCTCAAAAATTCAATATAGAGATTAAAAGAACAAATTGGAGGACATCTCCTCCTCCCTCTGGTTAAAAAAAAAACATACACAGCTTTCCTCTGTGAGCTAGTTTAATCGTGTACAGTATTAAGTGCTAATACACATGCTGTTAATTATAACAGGAGTGATAGCAACCACAATGGTTAAGATTTCAAGTTAGTTTCCATTATGAAAATATTTTACACAGTGCCTTTCATTACCAAGTGCTTTACAGACAGTGGGCCAAATTTTGCCCTTTGTCATACCAGTGATCAGCTGGAGGGGTTTGGTGGGAGTTTATGTGAGCCTTTTGTTAACAGAGCTTGGCCTTTGAGCTTCATGAAGGGGAAAATCAGAATTTGTTTAAAAAAATTATCCTTTGTGTTAGTGAAGGTCAGTTTTGCTGGAACTAGGGGTGCTGCCTCACCTCTTGGCTTGAAGTAGTAATAAAAGCCACTAAATACATGGTTTCCATCATCAGCACTCCCCTATAAAAATGGTTCCAATACCCCTGTGAGGGTGGCCTTGAAAATGTAAATTGCTGCAAATTGATAACTAGGCTCAATAGAAACAGGCAGCTAGGATTCATTTCTGCAGTAGGATGCTGGGTCTTCCCCCTTCCTCCCTTTTAATGTAACATGAGTTCTTAATTTTGAGGTGTAAGTCAAAGAATCACCTTGCTAACCCTCACCAAAATCCTCAGGCCAGTCATACTCATAATGATGTGACTGTGGTGAATGGAATTGGTTATGTTTGGGGAGGGAGGAGGCAAAATATTGATTCACAGACCCACCCTGCTTGTTAAAATGTTTTGGATTTAACGGAGGCTATGTCTACACTAGCACTTTTGTCAGTATAACTTATGTCGCCCAGGGGTGTGAAAAAACTATCCTTCTGAGAGACATAAGTTACACCGACAGAAGCGCCAGTGTGGACAGTGCTATGTCGGCAGAAGACGCTTTCCTGCTGACATAGCTACCACCGCTCATTAGAGGTGGTTCAATTATGTTGATGGGAGAGCTCTTTCCCATCAGAAAAGAGCAGCTATACAAGCGATCTTACAGCAGCACAGCACTGCAATCTAAACAATAACAAACATCAACATTACTTACAGAGTCTGTTTTCCTCTACTTAGACTACTTTATCTGAGATAACAGCAGTATGTGTAAAAAGTGTGGAATAAGGTCCAGCATGACTGCTTTCAAAGCACACTACTCCGTATCATAGGGGGATTCAAGAAGATGCCATTAGTCTTGAAACTTAAACTCTTAAAGTAAGGGTTAATTTGGAAACAGAAAAGCCTTCTTTATTTTATTTTCTGTTGAAAAGATCTGTCAAATTGCATTGGGCAGTCAGCTAATCAGATAAGGAACAAGATTGTCACAACAGCAATGTTTTGGGAGGACAAAATTAAGAATAATGTATCGAGTTGAACTAGAGAGGGAATGTAACTACCTGAGGTGGAATGTTGCCAGGATCTGAGCTAGCACTCCTACCCTTGCAAAATATCTCATGGTATTTTAATGATTTCAAGTGTTAGGACCTTGGCTTTACTTCTCTTTCAAGAGACAGCACTTCCACAATGCGCGTGTCATGAGTAACTAGCTCAGTACTGACTCAGAAAGAGGATTACTGCTTCCTGAATCACCAACTCCGCTTCCTGCAGTACCTGGATTTTTCTTAGAAGTCTCCCATCAAAGGCACAACCCCACTTAACTTATGAGAGGGATGAAACCACATTTCAAGATATTAGGACTGCATAGAGTTTAACAAACCAAATTTCAGTTTCTCCCATGTGACTCTGAGTTGCATACTACTGGAAATTGACACAAAGCCTTTCCCCGCTCTGCTTTTATATACTTTGTAGAACATTGCATCTAAAATAAAACCTAAAAAGTGCAGGTAAAGAGAGTGCTTGGGCTAAGTACTGCAGTTCTGCAGTGAAGTAAATGAGAGTTTTGTTTGAGTTAGAAGTCAGATGCACGAATAGTGTTGATGGGCTCAGAAGGTACCTGGGTCCAGCCCAACTTGATCAGAAGGTCAGGGCAATCAGTCTGATACAGGGATGGTGTCCTTGTAACTCTGAGACCACTCTTTCCCTTGGAAAGAGAAAAATAATCTTACCTCACCGAAAAACGGCAGGGTTTAAACTTGAAAAAACAATATTCTTGAACCTTAAAAACTATACTTTGATTTGTATGTCAATTTCAAAATGTTGGCAACTTTTTATTTTTTTTTCTTCTTCATATTTGAAATAGTCTTTAAAGGCCAAATTCAAAACCTATTGAAGTCAGTGGAAAAACTCCCATTGACTTTAACAGTGTTTGGATGAAACCTTAAATTCATTGATCTTCCAAAGTTATGTAACATTTAACAAAGCTGATATTTAAAAATAGCTCCATTTCTGGTTTGACCCAAAATTTAAGCAAAAGTTAGTATATTTAATAATGACTGGTCTAAAAATATTTTCTACTTCTGTTGTTGTTAACAGGGAGTTTTGAGAGGGAGTTCTCAAGATGAAGGAGGAGCAAATACAGGACCCTTGGGGTAAGTGGATGTCTGTAGTGTGTGTTTGTGTTTGGGGGTTACTTGCTGTTTGCTGAGCTTGTGTTTGTTTGTTTGTTTGCTTGTTTGTTTGAAGGGCTGTGCGCTGTGGCCTGCAGTTGGAAGCTGGGAGCTTCGAAACAAGGTTTGAAACCTAGAAGCCTCTGTTCTTTGGCTGACCCTTAGTCAGGGGGCAGGGCTATCAAGAAGGCCAGGACTTTATAAAGCAGTGAGCAAGTGACCAGGGACAGCTAACAGGGAGTTTGGAAGGGGAGTGGGAAGGGGGCGAGGTACACTTGCCATTCTTTAAAACCTTTAAACTAACCTATAATCAAAACTTCTTGATTTAATCAAAAACCCTATCATTAACCTAGGTAGCTGTAGGAGAACATGCAGGCAGAAGCCCAGCAGAGAGCGGGTCGTTATCCTGTTTATTGCACTCAGTGTAGCATATATGATTACCTGCCCATGGCGTATGTGTGCATTTGGTGCATGGAACTCCTGGCCCTCAGTGACCATGTACGGGCTTTGGAGGCCAGAGTGGCAGAACTGGAGGAGCTAAGGGAGGCAGAGAGGCATGTTGATGAGGCTTTCCGGGACACTGTAGATTTGTCCCACCTCCGGTCAGACAGCCCCTGCGCTGTTAAGGAGGGTGAAAGGCACAGAGAAGGAGAGAAGTCAACAGGAACAAAGGGAAACCTTCCCATAGTTGGGACCCTCCTTCCAGATGATGTTGGGGTTTCCTCTCGCACTGAGGTTACCTCTCCGGGGGAGGGAACTCCAGTCATTAGGAAAAGGTAGGAGTTAGTAATGGGGGATTCGATCATTAGAAACATAGATAGCTGGGTTTGTGATGACCGGGAGAATCGTATGGTGACTTGCCTGCCTGGTGCGAAGGTTGCGGATCTCTCGAGGCATCTAGATAGACTTATGTGTAGTGCTGGGAGGAGCCGGTGGTTGTGATACATGTAGGTACCAATGACATAGGGAAGGGTAGGAGAGACGTCCTGGAGGCCATATTTAGGCTGCTAGGAAAGAGACTGAAATCCAGGACCTCTATGGTGGCATTCTCAGAAATGCTTCCAGTTCCATGCACAGGGCCAGGTAGGCAGGCAGAGCTTCAGAGTCTCAATGCGTAGATGAGACGATGGTGTAGAGAGGAGGGGTTTAGATTTATTAGGAACTGGGGAAACTTTTGGGATAGGGGGAGCCTATACAGGAAGGATGAGCTCCACCTAAACCAAAGTGCATCCAGACTGCTGGCACTTAACATTAAAAAGGTTGCAGAGCAGTTTTTAAACTAAGAGATGAGGGAAAGCCGATTGCTGCAGAGGCGCATGTGGATCGGACAGAGGAGTCTATTGATAGAGATTCTCTAGGTTTTAGTCAGGAGGAGGGAATGGAAGAGAAGAAAGTATGGGCCAGATCAGACGAGAAACATTCACATAAAGAATCTGAAACATCAGAAAAGGGCAGACAAATAAACAGTGACAAGTTTTAAAGTGCTTGTATACAAATGCTAGAAGTCTAAATAATAAGATGGGTGAACTAGAGTGCCTCGTGTTAAAGACAGAGGAGGGGGGAGGGATAGCTCAGTGGTTTGAGCATTGGCCTGCTAAACCCAGGGCTGTGAGTTCAATCCTTGAGGGGGCCATTTAGGGATTTGGGGCAAAAATTGGGGATTGGTCCTTCTTTGAGCAGGGGGTTAGACTAGATGATCTCCTGAGGTCCCTTCCAATCCTGATATTCTATGATATAACAGGTATCACAGAAACCTGGTGGAGTGAGGACAATCAATGGGACACAATCATTCCGGGGTACAAAATATATCGGAAGGACATAACAGGTTGTGCGGGGGGCACTATATGTGAAAGAAAATGTGGAATCAAATGAAATAAAAATCATTCCATAGAATCTCTATGCATAGTAATTCCATGCTCTAATAAGAATATAACAGTAGGGATCTATTATCGACCACCTGACCAGGACAGTGATAGTGATGATGAAATGCTAAGGGAGATTAGAGAGGCTATCAAAATAAAGAACTCAATAATAGAGGGCGATTTCAATTATCCCCAGTCAATATGGGTACATGTCACCTCAGGACGAAATGCAGAGACAAAATTTCTCGATACTTTAAATGTCTGCTTCTTGGAGCAGCTGGTACAGGAACCCAAAAAGGGAGAGGCAACTCTTGATCTAGTCCTGAGTGGAGCACAGATCTGGTCCAAGAGGTAACTATAACAGAACCGCTTGGAAATAGTGACCATAATATAATAACATTTAACATTCCTGTGATGGGAAGAACACCTCAACAGCCCAACACTGTGGCATTTAATTTCAGAAAGGGGAAGTATGCAAAAATGAGGAGGTTAGTTAAACAGAAATTAAAAGGTACTACAGTGACTAGAGTGAAATCCCTGCAAGCTGCATGGACACTTTTCAAAGACACCATAATAGAGGCTCAACTTAAATGTATACCCCAAATTATAAAACACTGTAAAAGAACTAAAAAAGAGCCACCGTGTAAGAGAAGCAGGGAGAGATAAAAAGGCATCTTTTAAAAAGTAGAAGTCAAATCCTAGTGAGGTAAATAGAAAGGAGCATAAGCACTGCCAAATTAAATGTAAAAATGTAATAAGAAAAGCCAAAAAGGAGTTTGAAGAACAGCTAGCCAAACTCAAAGGGTAATAATTAACTCAAAAGGTAATAATAAAATCACCTTTGCATTACACTGACTCTGTGGCAGAGGTGCATCAGGAGAATCTCCTTGTGTAACTTGCAGTAGCCTGAAGGCTGTTCTAACTTGTGCCCATTGCCAATGATCCCAAGGTGCTATTACAATATCCAAAGATTGCTAGGATGAGGGGAAGCCCTGGCCATGCCCCTTTGCCATGACCTTGCTCCCTACATCAGCCACAGGGAGAGGAATAGCATAGGAGCTGTTACACTGGCTCTGTATCATCTGTGCTGGGGTGATAAAAGCTGTACTGGCTTTAAAGCTGCTTTATGCCAACAGTAAAGAATTTGGGCCATGATCTTGATCATATAACCTAAAATTAAACTCATCTTTAAAAAATTGTGTTGTGTTTTTATTTTTTGCTTCTCAGTGTTGCTTTAAAGATTTATTTGATCCTGCTTTTCTTAACTATTCTTGTTATCTTCTACATAACTCTCTTTTTGTTAAAAAAGAACCAATTGACTTTCATGGCAACTTTGACTAAGAACTGCAAGACTGGTTCCAAAATGAACACAATGTTAGCTGCAGTTTACTATTTTTTTCTCTAATGCATATACTATAATTTATTCCAGACTCCATTATATTTAATTCCATTATTTTATAATATAGTTAAACTTTCTCCCTTTTCTTTTTCTGTATCTTTATTTTGTCTCCTTTTCATTTCAATGCAGCAATGTGAAGAAAAGCTTTCAAGCTAGCTCAGGAGTGTGGTTTTTTAATATATAATCAACTTTAAGATCATTTTTAAATCTGCTATAGCCTCCATAAAACTGAAACCTATTCTGTGAGATCAGCACTTGATCTTATTTTATTCATTTATGCCCCTTTTGTGGCAGAAAACAAAAAGGGACTGTAGCTGTTTCTTGAAGACACCCTTGTCAAACACCACTTTAGTCCAGAGTCTTCCTACATAGTATAGAGTTATGGGAAAGATTACAGCCTCTAATTTATAAGCCAATTTGTAAATTATTCTTATGAGTAACACTATTTGTTCTTTACTTTTATTTTGTAGATTTAGTGCTGGAGTGAAAACCCCGAAAATGGAAACCTTCCATTTACAGAATGTGTTTTGGAGTGGTAGCCGTGTTAGTCTGTATCAGCAGAAAGAATGAGGAGTACTTGTGGCCAAAAACAAAACAAACCAAGCCTGGTTGAGCTGCTGCCGAAGTGCTGCCGAAGAGGACAAGAGGGCCTGAAGGGCCCACCGCCAAATTGCAGCTGAAAACCCGGACGTGCTGCCCCGATGACGGATGGAGTGCCGCCCCTTTCTATTGGCCGCCCCAGGCACCTCCTTCCTTCACTGGTGCCTGGAGCGGGCCCTGCTTGTGGCACCTTAGAGATGAACAAATTTATTTGAGCATAAGCTTTCGTGGGCTAAAGCCCACTTCATCAGATGCATGCAGTGGAAAATACAGTAGGAAGATATCTATCTATCTATCTATCTATCTATCTATATATATACACACATATACAGAGAACATGAAAAAATGGGGGTTGCCATACCAACTCTTAACGAGACCAATCGATTAAGGTGAGCTATTATCAGCAGGAGAAAAAAAACTTTTGTAGTGATAATCAGGATGGCCCATTTCAAACTGTTGACAAGAAGGTGTGAGTAACAGTAGGGGGAAAATTAGCATGGGGAAATAGTATTTAGTTAGTGTCATGACTCATCCACTCCCAGTCTTTATTCAAGCCTAATCTAATGGTGTCCAGTATGCAGATTAATTCCAGTTCTGCAGTTTCTTGTTGGAGTCTGTTTTTGAATTTTTTTTGTTGAATAATTGCGACTTTTAGGTCTGTAATTGGGTGTCCAGGGAGGTTGAAATGTTCTCCGACTGGTTTTTGAATGTTATAATTCTTGACGTCTGATTTGCATCCATTTATTCTTTTGCGTAGAGACTGTCCATTTTGGCCAATGTACATGGCAGAGGGGCATTGCTGGCACATGATGGCATATATCACATTGGTAGATGTGCAGATGAACGAGCCTCTGACGGTGTGGCTGATGCGGTTAGGACATAGGACAACCTATGATGGTGTCCCTTGAATACATTTTGTGGCAGTTAAAACTTTCCCATGATGCCCCACCTCCTGGCATATGTTTCAGACCGGTTCTAGGGATAAGCAAATAGTTTAATTTTCATGACCATTCTATCCTTGACTTCTATGCTTAAACTGCTAATTAGTGCTGCTCATAGTTTGTGTGATCTGGACACTTATCCACTAGAAAATGAACGGAAACCACCAATCTTATTTTACATAGGATTCCAGGTAGTAACAACTTTCAATCAGTACTAAATTCAAAAGAGTATCCTAGAGGTAAAAAGCTCCATATGCCATTATGTAATGTATGCAAATCAACATTTATGGAAAATAAATCCTGGCAAACTATCTTTTTTGGATAAAATTACAAGTATGCTTGATAAAGGTAATTTTGCTGATGTAATGCACTAGAAATTCTGTAAGGCAGTTGACTTGGTACCGCATGACATTTTGATAAAAATACTAGAAAGTTGAAAAATTAACATGGCACCACATTAAGTGGATTAAAAGCTGAATAATTGATAGGACTCAAAATGTGATTGTAAATGGGGAATCATCTTCAAACAGATGTGTTTCCAGTGGGGTGCCACAGAGATTGGTTCTGGGCTCTATGCTATTTAGCATGTTTATTAATGACCTGGAAGATAACATAAAATTGTCACAGATAAAGTTTGTATATGACACAAAAATTGGTACAGTGGTGAATAACGAAGAGGCTAGGTCATTGATACAGAGTGACCTGGATCACTTGGTAAGCTCAGTGCAAGCAAACAATATGCATTTTAATATGGATAAATGTATTTGTATACATCTAGGAATAAAGAACATAGGCCATACTTACAGGATGGGGAACTCTATCTTGGGAAGCAGTGACTATGAAAAAGATTTGGGGGTCATGGTGGATAATCAGCTAACATGATCTCCCAGTGCAACGCTATGGCCAAAGGGCTAATGCAATCCTTGGATGCATAAATATCTTGATTAGGAATAGAGAGGTTATTTTATCTCTGTATTTTGCACTGGTGTGACCACTACTGGAATACTGTGTGCAGTTCTGGTTTCAGTTCAAGTTTGATAAATTGGAGAGTTGAGAAAAGAACAACTAGAATGATGATAGGATTAGAAAATATACCTTATAGTAAAAGACTCAAGGAGCTCAATCTATTTAGGTTAACAAAGAGAAGGTTAAGGTGTGACCTGGTCACAGACTATAGGTAACTACATGGGGAACAAATATTAATAGTGAGCTCTTCAATGTAGCTAATAAAGATATAACAAGATCTAATAACTGGAAGTTGAAGCTAGACAAATGCAGACTGGAAATAAGGGGCACATTTTTTAACAGTGAGAGTAATTAACCATTGGAGCAACTTACCAAGAGTTGTGGTGGATTCTTCATCACCCACAATTTTAAAATCAAGATTGGATGTTTTCCCAAAAGACATACTCTAGGCATTATTTCTGGGAACTTCTGTGGCCTGTGTTATACAGATGATCAAACTAGATGATCACAACGGTCCCTTCTGACTTTGGAATCTATTAATCTATTCAGCTGCCACTCACTTAACTTGTGTGGGCCACTTCAATTGCTCCAGAAGGGTATCTGGTAATTGTAAACTCTTCAGGGGGAACAGGACCATCTTTTTGTGCCGTTTTTGTGCAACAACTACCTGGTCTAGGACCAGGGCTCTTGAGCACTAAAGTAATATAAATAATTACAATGCATTTCATTTTAAGTGTCACAGTGACCAAGAGCCAGCCAGCAGAACTTGTGGGGGACCTGCCATTTCTTGAAAGGTTAGTTTAAAATATGTTAAGTGCTGATGGGTTGATTGTTTGGCACAATCAACCCATAAAATACATTTAGCTTATCTGTCATAAAATATCTGCAGTTCACTTTTTAAGGTTCACAGAACTGCCAAAATACTGCTGTCTCATATGTACAATCACACAGTATATATGCAATCATACAAAATAGTACATATGTACACGTAGAAAAATGTGCAGTTTAAACATAAACTATATACAATCAATTTATTCACACAAATTTGTTGGAAGAACAGTATACAGAAAAGATCAACCAATGAATTTTTTTCTATTTTTCTGTATATTTTTATTGTATCCTGATTTTGGTGGTTTTCCATTGTCAGCCATTTTCAGCCAAAATCTCTAAAAAAAATTCTCTCCGGATGAATAAGGGCTCATTAGATTATGTCTGCCTTCTCATGAAGTTTCATAAATCCTTCAAAAATTATGGGTATCGGAGGAAAATTTTCTTTAGCAAAGAAAAGTCCTGAGATATCATTTTCTTTTTCCTTGTCTGTGGGGGGAAAAAAGCAGAAAAATATGGAAAATCTCTTGGGTGATGGGTGTGGATGGAGGAGGTAGAATTCCTCTGGGGAGGAGGAAGAGGGCATCATAAGAAGATCTCTGGAGAAGAGGAATATTTCTCCAGGGTTTTAGGTGGAAAAATTTGGGGTAGGAGAAACAGGGAGGCAGCTGGTCTTTGGGAAGGAGAAGGAAAGAGAAGTTCATTATAGAACAGTGTATTTTTAATATATATCCAGAGTGAAATTCATGTAACTCCCTATCCACTTACCTACAGGTTTTACAAACAATTGTGCAGTTTTTGAGTAACAAATTTTCTTAGAATTTGCTAAAATTTTCCATGGATATTTTCAATGGCTCTACTGTGCTCTTACTGCGGATGTGTGTCCAAAGACACACTTAGAAGTGCTCTGGGAATCTAACTCTGAATTTTCTCACTTTTATGTGATTAAAGCCTCAACTTTTACAATGTATTGACATACAGTGTTTAAAAAAAATGAATATACAGATGAAATTGGGACAGAGGAAACATCTGAATGCCTCTGATTACCTCAGGACAACGGCACCTTCCTGGAGTTGCTCAGCTGCTAGCATTAATGGTCTTTATAATAACAAAAGCAGCATTAGATAAAAATCATTCAGATGAAATATCTCTAATTGTTTGAGCATATAAGAGTAATTGGCCTCAAACAGCAGCTGTGCTTGGGTGTGGTTTATGGATATCATCAAGAAATATTGATGTATACGCTATATATGGATGATATATGGATATAATCAAGAATTATGCACTAGGTGCTGTGTCATCCTCTCATTTTAATTGACAATAACTTTATCGCTTATCCACTCTCTGTATTTACAAATCTTGATTAAACCACAATACTTACAGTCTATAAAATCTCTGTGCATATATTGACATTTAAGTGTTACCTACTACTTTTTCTGTTTGAATAGTTCATCCACAGACTATAAAGGGCACTCATTTATAAACAAGAGTTGGTTAGTGCCAGCTGCCCATAGGAGACATTGAGAATATGTAATATAGTAGAAACTGTTTAATGAAGACATCCCAGTAGATGGCTTCTCATCCTGACTAAGCAGCCTTTATGAATAAGCAATCTTCCTCAGGCCCACTGTCCTGGGTGAGGTCTAGCCCTGTTGCGGCTGGACCCAGATGAGGGAAACTTTCAAGCTCTACAGGGCCACTATGAAGCTTCTAATGGACTGGAATGGAGCTGCGTCCGTCTACGTGGTGCTTACAAGTTCTGTAGAAGACCCTGTAGACATGTTTTGCAAATTGTACTCTTTGCTTCTCAGCCCTCAGAGATCCTAAAAGTGCCTCTGCTTCTTCCCCCTTATACGGGCTCACCTACCTTGTCTCTCACAGAAAAACGAAAATATTTTTGCTTCAACATTTGTGGCTCCTTTTTCCACCCAGAGCATTCACAAATCTACTTTAGAAAAACATATAGAAGCTCAGACTCTCCCACTCTCCTCATCTCCCATCCTGACACCACACTCCTCCCACCTCAAACACTGAGCTCTGTAGAAGTTTTATTCTATGGCTTCCACTACTAGAATGAAGTCGGGATACAAATTCCCCAGACTCAGTGTAGGCTACAGGTCCGCTGTCACAATGGGGAGTGACAGAATACTCCAATCCTCACCACAATTCTTACTGAATTTTGAGTATGCAAGACATCGGAATCTTCAGTTCACAGTTCTCTCAAAGAACAAAATCTATTCCTAAAGTTTTTCTCCAGTTCTGGTAACAGCCAGAAATGTAACTTCAGAGGAGCTATGCCAGTTTATACCAGCTGAGGATCTGACCCATTTTCTTCTTATAAGCAATGAAGAGCTGTAAATGCATAGATTATAAGGCCAGAAGGGACTACTGTGGTCATCTCATCTGACCTTCTGCATTACACAGACCACAGAACTATCCTGGTGTTTGAACTAGAGCAGATCTTTTAGAAAAATATCCAATTTTGATTTAAAAATTTCCACTGATGGAGAATCCACCAAAACCCTTGGTAATTTGTTCCAATGGTTATTTACCCTCACTGTTAGAAATGTGTACCTTATTTCCAGTCTGAACTTGCCTAGCTTCAACTTCTAGCCATTGAATCTTTCTATATCTTTGTCTGCTAGATTGAAGAGCCCATTATTAAATATTTGTTACCCATGTAGGTACTACAGACTGTGATCAAGTCACTGCTTAACTTTCTCTTTGTTAAACTGAATAGATTGAGCTCCTTGAGCCTATCACTATATGGTATGTTTTCCAATCTAATAATTCTGATGGCTCTTCTTTGAACCCTCTTCAATTTATCAACATCCTTCTTGAACTGTGAACAGTAGAACTGGACACAGTATTCCAGTAATGGTCATGCTAATGCCAAACACAGAGGTAACATAACAGACCTCTTTTATTCGATATTCCTATTTATACATCCAAGGATTGCATTTACTCTTTTGGTCACAGCATTGCACTAGGAGCTCATGTTCACCTGATTATCCACCTTGAATCCCAAGTCTTTTTTCAGAGTCATTGCTTCCCAAGATAGAGTCAACCATCCTGCAAGTGTGGCCTGTATTCTTTGTTCCTAGACGTATACATTTACATTTAGCTATATTAAAACACATATTGTTTGCTTGCACCTAGTTTACCATGCGATCCAGATCGCTTTGTATCTGTGATTTGTCCTCTTCATTATTTACTACTACCCCAATTTTTGTCTCTTCTGCAGATTTGATAAGTTATGACTTTATGTTTTCTTCCAGGTCATTGATAAAAATATTTTATAGTGTAGGGCCAAGAAGCAATCCTTTCAAGACCCCATTAGAAAGACACCTGCTCGATGATGATTTGCTGTTTTACAATTACATTTTGAGAACTGTCAGGCAGTTTTTTAATCCATTTAATATGTGCTACATTAATATTGTATCATTTGAGTTTTTTAATCAAAATGTCATGTGGTACCATGTCAAATACCTTACAGAAATCTTTTGCATCAAATCAATTACCTTTATCAACCAAACATGTAATATCTTAAAAAAATTAATTAATTTGACAGGATCTATTTTCCAGAAATCCATGCTGATTGGCATTAATTATATTATCTTCCCTTAATTTTTTATTGAGTCCCCAATCAGTCATCCTCCCCTCTGTTTATTTCCTTTCTTAGCTTGTCTGCCTAGGCCTGACCTGCTCATATTCCACCAATTGGATTTAATTAAGCCCTACACAGAGGTTACTTTGTATCTTGTGAATTATCTTAAGTTTCTGATGCCCTAACTGTAATGGTTACACTGGGACAGAAATTTTTTGGAAGGCATTGACAGCTATCTGTCACTTGGCTGAAGAAGGAGCAGGAAGGATGTTGGCTTCATATCCATATGTCTTTTTATATGCCAGATATTTGAGGGCCTATTGGCAGAACATAGCCTGCCCCTTCTACAGTCAAGGCCTCTCTCTAGAAATTGGGAAAGATATTCCATGATAGCTGTCATAACTGCCATTGCCTCTCTTTGTTTGGCAAGCCTGAGGAGTAATGCTCAGTTCCCTAACTATTCACAGTCAGGCCTTTTTCCCTCTCTCTGCGTTTCAGCTCCCTTTTTTAAAACCACGAGTCCTTAAGTATGGATAAGGTTTGACTTTTTTGTTTCTAAGTATGCTACCCAACTATTTTCCACCTAAGGATATATCACTTATCTTCACTGGCATCAGGTAGGTCAAATCTATTGCTTGCTTAGCTATCTTACCCTAATTGCTGGGGTAACAACCAATACTGGTACAACATGGCATCTTATAGGACCAGTGGAGACATAAGAGAGAAGTCAACCAATTTAAATGAAATTACAATGTCATCTAATACAACATCTCTACAAAGACCAGAAAGATGATCACAAACTTCAGAATACTTGAAAGTTCAGAGATAGGGCTTTCCAGTAACATCAAGCACAAACTACAAATAATTGCAGAGATATCTGCATTAAAGCAAATTATAGTAAATCCCAAATAACTCAGCTCCTTTTTCTTTCCTGCTATTCTGACCATGTCACTCCCCTCTTCAAATTCATAGTGTTCAAGCAGCTTGACCTCACCACCAAGGTTTTACAACTTCTCCCCCCGCCCCACATCTCTGCTCTCATTTCCTCCTTCTCTCTCCACTTCCTGTGCTCTTCCCAGACTCTTTCTTAACTATTTCATTTTTTGTCCTTCTCTTTTATTTGCATTACTCCTACCTTCACATTTGTGAACTAACTGCTTCTTCTTGTAAAACAAGGGCTTCCTATCATCTACTAAAGAAAAAATACCTCATTAAAATGCCTTTATTTCACAAAGCCGTTCAATGTCCATCTCCTCAGAGATGAAGTCTGCACCCCTTCATATTTAAGCAGTTTACAGTGTATCATATAGGCTGGCCCTGTTCTGCTTGAAGCTCAGACAAGTGGGAAAGCCAGTGTAGGTAGACACTTGAGGATTCCAACATGGCGGAATCCAGGCTCTATGCCCCCATCCTGCCCCTTTGCTGCATGTTCCAGTGTAAAGAACATGTCAGGGGTGTGGCCATGGGGAGTGGCATGGCCAGAGTGCTACTGCACAAAGTCAATCCCTAATCGGTATAACATTCTCTTGAGGATCTTTGTCAGCCAGAAAAAGGTACAGTAGGCTTGGGCTGCTCTATATTGGGTTCAGGTCTTTACTGGCACTTGGCAGTTCTGGGGATTGACATAAAAGGTACTTTTGCACCGTCACCCTCCTTCAGTTCCTGCACTGATCAGAGCTTGGCTGCACCTATTGTGGGACTTAGACTCTGATCCGGTAAAGGGATTGCCTGATGTATTCCTTTTCAGGACTGAAACATTACTCTATAAATGCAGTGCAGGAAATTCATTTGTCCTGTGTTTGTACAGCACCATGTACACCTGCAGTGCTCTGTAAATAAAAAGTACCAAAGAACAGATCACCTCAGAAACGCCTTATTTTCTATCATAATCATACAACATCTTCAAAATCCTTGTAAACACTAACCTATTATTATTCTGCAGAAGTGTTTTGCATTGCTGTCTTACAGAACTCATTTCTAGCTGAATTTCTTTCAAAAACCTAAGGGTAATTTGGAGATCTTTTTAGGCATGTTGCCCATTGTTCAGTGTGTCTTGAAAACAGTCCTCCAAGGGTCTGAGCAGGTTTGTCATTAAGAGATAATTGGAGTGTAAGATGATATAGTGATAGAACTGTAGGAACTTGGAAAAAAATGTGTGTTGATAGACTAAATTAAGCTCTTAGTTATTCAAAATGTTAAATTCTTTCTCTTCCAAAGAGATGATCTTACTGCAACCCTTCCCACATGCCTTTTTAAAATACAATATGGACTCAGCGGTACCATCTTGGCACAGTCTTAAGAAGTGGGCATACAGAGCCACATCTCTTTGATAGACTAGCTGTTTGAGAGAGACATTGTACCTGAGTTATTCGTCTTCCTGGAGCCTACCACTGAACAGGGGGAGTGTGCAGGCTGAACGAACCTTTAAGATGTTTTAGCTTGTTTCCTCAATGTAGAAAAGGGGTTGGGGCATGGCCCTGCTTCCTTTCTCTCTCCTCAGATACACACAGAAAGGGCAATACTTGTGCTTCCTTGGGTCAGGGAATGCTGTTGTCTTTGGTCACTGCACAGGGTTGTTCCTTGTGCCCTCCACAAACACATCACAGAAGAGTCAGAGATAAAACTAGCCCTGTAGTATTATATTTAACTCATCTTTTGTGCATAGGTGTAATTTGACTTCTATATTTGGGGGGAAGGGAGGGGACAGCTCCAGTTAGGCCAATGAGGCCATGTGTGTGTAGAGGGGAAAATTCTGCACCTGCCCCAGGCTTGTAGCTTGAGGAGGGGGAACACCCCCCTTCCCACTTCAAACTTCACCCATGCTTTTGTGTAGCATCTTTCATACAAACTATCTCAAAATATTCATCACAGTTAAATAGCTTTTGGGAAGCCAGGTAAAAATTCTGGATCCTTTAGAAAGATATAGGGCCAAATTGTGCCCCTCAGGGCAGTGATTTCAATGGGAGTTGTATCATGAATCTGGGGGAAGTGGCATGAAATTAGCCTTTAAGGTAGAAATGTCAGACAGATTTCATATTACAATTTTTTTATTTCTTTCTGAAATGCAAATGGTATGTTAATATAAGCCCTTGTTCAAGTTAGCATTTCCACGATTTCTATTCATGTTAATTACATATTTTAGGGGGGCTGTGTGAAAGTTAAAGAGGCCATCCCTTATATTTCCCTTGGTAACATTAAGAAGGCTAGCTTACCCCTGGTGTGTTTGCTCTTCCACATGAACCTAGCTATTCACTTTCAAAGAGTGTCAAACTTTTTCTTGGGATCAGAAGAGATAAAAGAAGACAGAGTACAATGACCAGCTCATCACCTGAGTCTGTTGACCTTCAAGGCATGTTGCAAAGGTCATCTATTTAGCTGGGCCTTTTTTAAAGGAGGAGGATTGAGAGGGGAAGGTTTAGTCACACTTTTTGTGTGGTGATCTCTTTGGAGAAAGTGTTTTTAAGAATTATTTGCTTTTCTAATGTAATTTTTGTAGCACTTACAGACTGATAGCGGCTGAGTTAAAATAAATACTTATTTTGATTGGTTCACTTTTTCTTGCAAGAATGCTCTATTGTACCTTGTAGCCACAGGCCTGCACTGGACCTCCCAGATATATCTGCGTGTCCATGGAGAGTGTATCGGCTGTCCCACACTTCAACAGAGAGTAGCATATGCTTCCCTCTGCAGCTGGCCACATCTGTGGGTTGGTGCAGAGAAGGGAGAGGAAAGGGATATAGGAATTGCCGTGCTAGATAATCCACCTGTATTCTGTGTCTTATAATAGTTACTGAATTCTTCAGAGAATAATGCATGATACCCCAAAATGAAACCCCATTATGCAATAATGTGCCTAAAGAAAAAGTTTTTTCCTAATCCCTATGAATTAGAGCAGGGGTGGCCAACCTGTGGCTCCGGAGCCACACGTGGCTCTTCAGAAGTGAATATGTGACTCCTTGTATAGGCACCGACTCTGAGGCTGGAGCTTCAGGCGTCAACTTTCCAATGTGTTGGGGGTGCCCACTGCTCAACCCCTGGCTCTGCCACAGGCCTGGCCCCCACTCCACCCCTTCCCCCCTCACCCCTCAGCCTGCCATGCCCTCGCTCCTCCCCTGCCCCGAGCCTCCTGCATGCCACAAAACAGCTGATTGGGAGGTGCAGGGAGGGAGGGGGAGGTGCTGATCGGCAGGGCTGCCAGTGGGTGGGAGGTGCTGGGAGTGGGGTGGGGGAGCTAATGGGGAGTTACATGCTAATGTATTACTGTGCTCTTTGGCAATGTACGTTGATAAATTCTGGCTCCTTCTCAAGCTCAGGTTGGCCACCCCTGAATTAGAGGATGTCTTACAGCTAGGAGTCATAGTCCTGTCTCCATCGTATCCCTTTTGGCAAGGCTAGTGATGCTACTTTCTCAGTCTTTGGCCAGATCCACAAAGGCATTTAGGCTCCTAACTCTCATGGATTTTAGTGGGAGTTAAGTGCCTACATACCTTTGTAGGTCTGGGCCTTTGTGCTCAGGTGAGTGCAAAGAGTGACTGTGTTTAGCCTCTGCACAGGGTAGAGGTTCTTCCTTAGTGTCCACTGACAGCTGGCCATGTAACATTATCAGTGCTTAGATACATATCATGGTGAGGGATGCATTAGAAAGTCCACAGATGGATGGATAGATAGAAATAGAGAATAAATATGATTTGGGTTCATTAACTTTAAATTCCAAATAGCTACTCCAGATTCCAAATGCCTGAGTATTTATTCCAGGCAGAAAGGTTATGGAGTCTGGGACATAGCATGATGTTATCAGAGTATATTGAGATTCTATCATGAATCTACCTTAATCCCTTAGAAAATTATCTCTGACCTAATTTTTACAGCCAGCTATTCTTATGGTTACAGCAAATAATAAGGGTGACCTTGGGCATTCCTGTTACCTCTGTCTCTCTCTAATGTACTCCTTTTCTCTCTCTAATGTAAATTATTCTAATCTTAGGCCATTTACTTGTACTTGTGAAAAGACAAAGTCACAGATCAGTCCTAGCCAGCTGATACATTTCTGCAAATTCATATCTGACAGTACTGCAAATAGGTAAATATTTCCAACATATGTTGATTGCTTTTCCGCATCAATTGAGAGTACAAGAGTTGACGGCTGGATCTTCATTATTTTGAAATTATATCTAATGGTCTCTGATGTTATCTAAGCTGTATCATCTCATTGTAAATCCCACTTGTTCTGAGCATTATCTGCTTTGTTGGAGCTTCTAATCTTTCTTACCAACATCTTTCTGAACATCTTGTAATCCAGATTTAATAGGGAAATACTGTAGGTTGCTAGCCGTGGGTCTTTGGTTTTGATATTATCAAGATTGTGGCCCTTTCCACGTTGTGGAGAATTGTCTGTTTGTTAACATACAGATTATTGCTGCTTGGTACAATGGTACTAAAGTGTCCGAGAGTCTTATAAAATTGTCTTAACTAGCTGTCTGGCCACTGGTGCCTTATTATTTTTTAGTGACTTGATAGAGTCTATTATAGTCTCCTTCATTATTAGGTCTCTTATACTGTTGATTTAGTTAGAGGAGTCCCATCTGTAACGGGTGGTACAGAACTTTCAGGACTCAAAAGGTGGTCCATATTACCACAGTTTCCTTTCAGTCCAGTTTTTCTAACAAAGGGAAGCAACTGTCTACCTGGGAGCTGGGAATCTAGGACACAGAGGAGTTCCTTCAGGAACTCAAAGGAAGAAGGCAGGAGAATTGGACACATGTTCAAACTCATATCTACTTCAGGAAGGGGGCTGTTATAATAATGGAGACAACCACTCTCCATTCCTGATCTCTGTATTTTTGTTAGTTTATTTTGTCTTAAACTTGTTTTGGATAAACAGTCAGAGGCACTGTAGGCTTTTAGGAAGGGACTTTACTTTGTGTTTGTGCTAAAAGAAATAACACGGCCTCTTTCCCAAAGGAAGTTTTGCTTCTGTGCCAGAAAAGGGGCTTCTGCTATTTGTGGGATGGACTGTGGAACTGGGCTCTATTATATCATCTAAATACAATGGCTGCAGTTAGAAAGGAAACATCTTATTGATCACACTATTATTATTAATTATATGTACTATGGTAGCATCAAGAGGCCGCAGTTGGATCCCAATTGTGCTAGTTGTTCAAAAAACCTGGTGCAAAACGGCATTCCCTGTCTCAAGAAAGACATACTTACTTCAAGAAAAGGAGGAAATCTAATATTCCTGTTCTTGACATGACTGTTGGTGAATATAGTGCAGAGACCTGCAAGAATAAATAAAATCAATAACATAAGATGAATGCTTCCCTTTAATAGCAAACACTGCATGGAGTAATTTAAGAACCCTATGTCTTTTACAGGTTATGCAAGTATACAGTGACTTACTTTCACTCTGACTTTACTATTTGTTCTTCATCCATAGGGAGGGCATAATTTTACTGCTAACATTCTATTTCCTGAGTTGCTAGACCAAGAGTTCACCTGCTCTATTTCCATATTCAGAAAATATGTGTGTGGTATCTCATTTGTTTCTCTCTCTCTTTTTGTAACAGGGTAGGTAGGTTCCTGATGAGTTTGTCTAAATTCCCCTTTTCTTGCATTCACCTTCCAGAAGTTTAATTGTCCCTTCTAATTCAGGAGGACATCTCTGGCTGACGCCGGCATGAGTGTTTGAGAGGAAGGACCCATGGAGTCTTCCTTCCTCCCCACCCCATACAGGACAGCTCGGGACAATCTCTGTCACCAGGACTTTTCTTGGTTAGTACTGTTAGCTACCTCAAAGGAACAGAGTGCGGGAGGCAGAAGGGCCATCTTTCTTGGGGCTCGATTGCTTAAATGAGCAGGTGGGAAGGAAGAGGCCTCCTATGTCCTTGTCCCCACCTTGTGCAACACAGAGCAGAATTTAGCTCATAAAATGTTTAAACAGCCATAAAATTCACTATTTGGGGCTCAGTTTTGCAGCTCTCATGTGCACACAACTGCCACTGAAATCCGTGGTAGTCAAGTGTGCAACGGCTGTAGGACTAACCATGTGGACAAACACTATTGACACTTTGGCTAAGGGAAGAATTCTAAGTTTTTGTTTTCCTTTGTTTATGGCATGGCTGCATTATACTTTAAAATGAACTGTGGTAACAACTTTGGAAAATTCCCCAGTAAAGATCACATTATAAGGAATGACCAAATTATCTTGCAGACTAAAATAATTGATTTATATTGCAGATGCCATTGAAGACCACATTGCATGGCTTGTCTCTTCCACAGTATTTCTGCAGAGGAATATGCTTGTCTGAATTCTGAAACTATACTACAGTACGTGCCATTGATAGGTGCCATCCATTATCCAAATTCAGCCTTGAGACAAATAGCTACCCCTCAGTGAAGTTGGTACCTTTATACTTTCTTGCACCAGGGCTGAATTTTGCCCATTATATTTTATTTAAGAAAAATATAGTTAAGAATAGGATAAATAGCAATTATTTAATTTTCCATCCTGAAGTTTCATTAGGAGTTGTTATGATAGGGACAGAGGATACGGTCATTAAACAACCCACTCTTGCATTTGGCTCACAATTAGATGAAAGAATGCCTTGTGTATTGCATAGCTCCAGAGACTTAATTCCCTTCACTTCATTCCTCTCCTGTGTTCATACGTAGGAGTAGGCCCAATATTTCATTAACTCTGTGTTGTGGGACCTGGCAGATATAACCCCATAACTGGCCACTATTGGCAGCAGGCACTAGGAGCAGCACCCCTTCGTTGTAAGAGGCTCTGCAGAGCATGTTGTCTGTGAAGGCTCTGAATCAGGATGACTCATAGGCCCTCCACTTGGACACTCTTGCTTGTTCCCACCTACCCTGCCAAAGAGTGAAAACTAACAACTGATTAAAGTCAGTGACTTCAGTAGGCCTTGGATCAGGCCCTCAGAGAGACAAGAGCAGGATATTGCCCGTAATCTGTCTTTCTAAGTATTCATATTAATAAGTGTCTTGTCTCTGTCTTTTTCTCAAGTAGGTAAATTGAAGCAGAAATGAAGAATTGCAAAAGGAGGAGGTCTGCAAGGTTTCAAAGGAGAGTGCCTTTTCCACCCTTCTTTTGTCCCCAAACCAGCTCTAAGTGCTCAGGATGGAGGCTGCCAGCTGCTGATTAGACATTTTGAACAGTTTACAGTTTAAAAATTGAGGGGCTAATGGCTACCCTCTTCCTGATCTTAATAATAAAATCTTCATCTCTGGTCTTTCTGTGAAGAAGGGAAATTGAAGCCGAAATGAAATGTATTAGGAGGGCCAGTTGCACTATGACTATGGTAAATGTTGAGATATTTGCTGAATAGAAATGCTTTTAAAACAGTGTAATCCTTCACTGACCATCTAGGATAACCAACTGGAGAGCAGTGATTGCAGAAATCGTTTAGATCATGCAAATCAAGCCCCAGCAGCACCATATCATGCAGTGAGAAAGGAAGACTTAGACTGCACTAGTAAGAAGCCAGATAATGATAAAACATGATTAAAGTGATTTAGAAGAAATTACCAAGTGGGGGGGTCAAGAAGTTCTAAGAGGGGGAGGTGATCATGGAACTGTGCTTTTAAAATGGACTATTTCTAGGAGAGGATGTATTTCATAATCATACATAAATGGCTGAGCAATAATCACACCAAATTATAGCCCTTAGGGTGGCTTAAGATAGTTTAGATGCCTTTAATACAGAGTCAATATAGACCCGATGATGTAAGAATCTGAAATTCTCATGAAATGTTTTTACAGAAAATGGCAAAGCTTTTCTCTTGACTTAAATTTAAATGTCACTCAGAGAAAAATCAAGTTACACAACATTGTACAGTAAGCAACGAAAAGTACTGCAGCTAGGGCTGCTGCAATAAGCTTTATTATATGGAGAAGCAAGTGCTGTCGTTTTCAGATAGTGGAGATGAATTTCTCACACACAGATGCAGAGCTGCCAGCCCAACTGCATGAAGACAAAATAATTACTTTCTTTAATGGAGGGAAAGAATTTGGGATATTTTTATGGGTGGCAAGACCTAGAGGAAAAATATCAAACACAATATTTGATTGGTTACAGTAGGTAGTATACAAGCCCTTCCCAACTAACAACATTAGCTCTGCGGTAATATTGCAAAGCATAGTTGAGGAGTGCCACTTCGTAAACTAATGCTTATAAAGCAGATTGAACAACAATCTGTCTCTTGGCAAACATTGAGAACCACTTGCTGTTTTTTCCTCTGCTTTAGTTCTTTCCATTTACTTTTTCCCCTAAGATTTTGGTAAGAAAAGGCCATAGTTCTGGTGTATGTGGGTAGCACTCATCAAAGTCAATGGCACTGAAGACAAACAAGTGGCATCTGCTGACACCAGGTCTGAATTTGGCCTGAAGTGTTTTGGAATTGCCAATTCAGAATTGTGTTTTGAAGAGTACACATTTTTGACAAGCTACAGAATCATGCAGTTGGCTAACTACCGGGCCACGCCAGCTGCATATTAGCCTTCCTATCCAAAAGGAAAATGATATTGGTGGTTTAGTAAAGAGAAAAGTTCAGGAGGACAATGGTGGCCACTGGAGTGAAGGAAAAGGGAGAACAAAGGCCCTCTTTGGGCTGGCATTAGAGTTGGCAGCAGCAATTAGAGTTGTAGAAAAACTCACACTCAGGTATCTAAGGGTATTCAGAAGAGCTTGGTAGCTAATTACATATGCAGGTGTTACAGTGACAGCACAAGAACTAGCAGCACCTGAAAACTTAGTTTGAAAACCTGAAACTAACATAGGGAAAATAAACAGCAAAGAGGAGAAGACTAAACCAACAGAAGGAGTGAAGAGTAGAGCAAGAAAAAATAATGTAACAAACTCAAAAGTAAATACAAAGGTCAAATTAAAATTCGGAAGGAAGGGGGAGAGAGCGACTATTAGAGTAAGGGGACCCTGAGGCAAAAACAACCAGAAATCATCTTTTTTAAAGTGTTTAGTAATATGAAAAATGGGCTTACAGGCAAGAAATCACTGAAGCCATCATTATGTTGCATCCTCACACCATATCGCTTTAGACACTTAGCTACTATCATTTCATATGAATAATTAGTCACAATGCATAAGGAATCTAGGCTAATAAATGGGGTACCATTGATACATCCTCTTAGATGATATTGCATTTTGTAAAGTTAGGCATTAACTTTTTTAATGTTTTCCACCTCTTCCTCTCAATACTCATTTGTTCATTACTCTGGTCAGTTTGGCGGCCCTTTAAGGCTTTAGTGTCAGGTACTGTACGCCTTTAGAACCGTTCATATTTAATGGTTCTGGAAGAACCAATTATAAAAAGGAAGGTTTTGTGGTACAGTGCTGACAAGAGTGTGATGAAAGTTAATGAAAACATAGTTTATTTAAAACAGCTAAAATGTGTTATTGATTTAATTATATGCCCAGCTTGGAATGAGAAGTAATGTACAGCAGGCATAGGCCTCCTACAGCAACTGAGGTGACAACCTACTGTAGAGATCAGAGAGGTAAGACTGTACTACTAATGAGTGAAACATTCTCTACCAACAAAATAATTATCAGGCAATGAAATGAGCTTGAGCCAGAAAATATGAATCCAGATTTCAACCATAACAAAGTTCATGGATTCAGGATTTTGGTTTAGATTCCTCTCTCTCAAATCACCAGGAAACAAAAGGCAGGGTTCTGTGCACACCACAGCACAATGGAACCCAACTGCACACTCACATCCTGACATTCTGGTAACAGAAATATACTCTAGCTCCATGCAATGCAATTTCTAGGGTGGATGGAACTTTAACCTTCATTCCCATCCTACAAAACCCAATCCCACCCCCACAGCTGTGGCCCATAGAAAAATGCCCAAATCCTTGGTCATGGAATCACAGAGTGTGAAGAAGACTGTTTGTACCTCTCAGAGCTATTTGTCAGGCTGCCTGCAGACTGAGGCAGGCAACACTGAATAAGTTTACAAAGGATTCATATTTTAAAGGTTATCTTTTCAACCATAAGGAAAATACCATAGAAATGTAAGGCTGGAAGGGATCTCAAGAGGTCATCTGCTCCCTGGGACTGAAGCAGGACTAAGTATACCTAGACCATCCTTGATACGTGTTTGTCGAACCTACTCTTACATGCGCCAATGATGGGGATTCCACAGCCTCCTTAATAACATATTCCAGTACTTACCTATCCTTATATTTGGAAAGTTTCCCCTAATATCTAGCCTAAATCTCCCTTGTTGCAGATTAATTATGACTTCTTGTGCTACCTGCAGTGGACATGGAGGACAGTTGATAACTGTCCTCTTTATAGCAGCCCTTAACATATTTGAAGGCTGTTATCAGGTCCCCCTGTCCTCTGGTGTTCATGCCTTGTCATGGTGGGACAGTTTGTGTGCTCTAATGATCCCCAGAGTCTGTATCAGTGGGGGCTTTTTGCTCCTGGTAGGTTCAACCATGCTGGATTGGTCTGTGGGGGAGGGGCCAGACAAAACAGACACCCTAGTCCTCCAGGTTAGGGGTTATGCACAGGGCTAACAACCCTGTCCTATAAAAAACAAAATATGTTACAGAAACAGCAATGGAGAAATCGACCATTACTCTGTGTGACGGCCTTCAGGAGTCAATGACCCTATGACTGCCAGTGGTGAAAGACAAAAGGAAGCCACTGGCATGAAGACTGAAGTGCTCAACACCAAGACAAAAAACAAATTTGGTTTTTGGAATGTACAGACAATGTATGAAACACGGAAGCTAGGTCAGGTCACAGTAGAGATGAGACGCTACAGCTTACATACCCTGGGTGTCAGCGAGAGTAGATGGATGGGATCAGGAAGATTAACAACAGCCTCGGGAGAAACTTTGCTGTTTTCTGGACGGGATGATGGACAACACCATGAGGGTGTTGCCATACTTTTGAAGAAGGGAGTGGAGCATTCCCTGCTTGAATGGAAATCCATCAGCAGCAGACTTATGAGAGCCAGACTGAAGGGGAAATACAATAATATCACCCTGATTCAGTGCTATACTCTGACAAATGACAGTGATGAAGAAGTAACGGACAAATTCTACCTTACACTACAGGCGGAGTTAGAGAGAGTGCTACGCCACGACCTAACTATTGTCATGGGAGACCTGAATGTCAAGGTCGTTAAGGACAACACAAACAATGACAGAGCAATGGGAAGACATGGGCGTGGCACCATGAATTAAAATGGAGAAAGGCTTGTTGATTTATGTAATATGAATGACCTAGTCATCAGTGGAACCCTATTTGAACATTGTGAAATTCACAAGCTGACACGGTGTTCTCCAAATGGCAGAGATAAGAATCAGATTGACCATATCATGATCAATGGCAAATGGCGACGCTCACTGACAGATGTGAAAATGAGAAGGGGTGCAGATGCTGGCAGCGGCCACCACCTTGTGACAACCTCCATCTAGCTAAAACTGAGAAGTGTGGGTCCACCAAACAAGGGACATAGACATTATGACATTGACAAGCTACAGTCCCTTGAAATACAGAAAGCCTTCGTTTTGCAGTTAAAGAACAGGTTTCAAGCACTTGCAGACCTTGATGAAGAGGAGGGGAATGCAGATGAGGAGATTAACAAAGAAGTGGGACAAAGTAACAGCAATTTATAAACAGTGCAGTGGAGGCTGTCTAGGCTACAGGCAGAAGAGAAGGAAGGAGTGTATTACACCCAGCACATGGAAAGCCCTAGAAACCAGAGGATCCCTGAAGAAAAAAGTTTTAGACACAAAATCCCAGAAGCTAAAGGACAAATACCACAAGCAGTACAGCAAGGCACACCGGGAGGTCAAACGCCTTGTGAGAGCAGACAAACAGCAATATATTGATAATCTGGCAACACAAGCAGAGGATGTAGCTGCTTGTGGTGAACAAGGAACCATCTACAAAATGATGCAGCTTATCAGTGGTAAATGGCAGACACCAACAAACACTCTTATCAGGAACAAACAAGGACACCTACTAACAACCGAAAAAGAACAAGAAATGCACGGGACAGAGCATTTCAAAGAATTGCTGAACAGGGAGCCACCTAAAGAGGAAGAAAACATCCAGGAAGCAGAAGAAGCTTTTCATATCAACATAGACATCCCAAATAAGGAAGAGATCATTCAAGCCATCAAATCCTTAAAAAATGGGAAAGCGCCTGGCAAGGATAACTTGAATGCAGAATTGTTCAAGATAAATCCTAAATTAGCAGCATCTATCCTGGCCCCTCTATTGATATCAGTCTGGGAAAGGGAAAAAGTTCCAGATGAGTGGACCAAAGGGTTATAGTGAAGATACCAAAGAAAGGAACTCTCAGGGATTGTAATAACTGGCATGGTACCACACTTTTATCTGTGCCAAGCAAAGTATTGTGTAAAATCATAGTCCAGCGTATATCAGAGGCAATTGATAGTGTTCTCAGAAAAGAGCAAGCTGGTTTTTAGAAAGGGCGTGGATGCACAGACTAGATCTTTACTCTATGAAACATAATAGAACAGTGCTTAGAATGGCAATGGCAACTGTACATAAATTTCATAGACTTTGAGAAGGCTTTTGATAGCATTCACAGGACCAGCCTATGGCGCATTCTGCAGGCATATGGAATTCCTTTCCGTATAATCAGCGTCATCAAAAACTTCTATTTCAACTTTACATGCAGTGTTGATCACAGTGAGCTCAGTTTTGAAGTCAAAACAGGAGTACGTCAGGGGTGTGTCATGTCTGCCATCCTCTTTAACATTGCCATCAACTGGGTAATATGGCGTACAAGAGAAGACATGCCAACAGGCAATAAATGGACACACTTCTCATCCCTTGAAGACCTGGACTTCACAGATGATGTCGCTCTCCTATCACATACCCAACACCATATACAAGAAAAAACAACTCGACTCAACGCATTTAGCCAGCAAATTGGACTAAAAATCATCTGCAATAAGACAGATATCATAACCTTTAATATTGTCTCACCATCACCAGTACGGATAGAGGATTATGTTCTCACCAATGTAGAAACATTTGCACAATTGGGCAACACCATCAGCCAGGATGGTGGAACAAGCCAGGACATCCGGAACAAAATCAAGAAAGCCAGGAACACCTTCAGGAGCTTAAATACAGTCTGGAAATCATCAAAATACAACACCAAAACCAAACTCAAGCTTTATCAGAGCTGCATACTTTCAACACTACTTTATAGTGCAGAATGCTGGGGCATGAGAAAGTAGGACATGTCCAAACTGTCTTAATTCCATACAACCTGCCTCAGAAAAATCCTCTGTACCTTTTGGCCCAGAACAATCTCAAACAAAGATCCATTGACACAGTGCAGCCAAAAGGATCTGAGCACCATCATTGCCAGGAGGCGTTGGAGATGGATTGGTCATGTGCTTCAGATGGAAACTGAATCCATTACCAGAGTAGCAATAAGATGGACACCCGAAGGCAAGCGAAAGTGTGGCCACCCAAAAACAACATGGCGAAGAGCCGTGGAAGCCGAAATGAAAAACCTGGGGCACAGCTGGGGAACCATTGAAAGACTTGCCAGAAACAGACAGGAGTGGAGTAGCTTCATCAATTCCCTAAATGCCAGAGGTGTAATGGGAACATGATGATGATGATCAAGTCCCCCCTTGGTTTCCTTTTCTCAAGACTAAACATGCCCAATTTTTTTAGCCTCTCCTCATAGGTCACCTTTTCTAAACCTTTTATCAGTTTTGTTCTCTTCTGAACTCTCTCCAATTTGTCCACATCTTTCTTATAGTGTGGTGCCCAAAACTGGACACAGTACTTATCAGCTGTAGCCACACCAGTGCCGACTAGAGCGGGACAATTACCTTCCATATCTTATATCCAATATTCCTTTTAATATACCCAAGAATGATATTAGCTTTTTTTGCAACTACATTTATATTGTTGGCTCATATTCAATCTGTGATCCACTATAACCCCCAGATCCTTTTCAGCAGCACTACCGCCGAGTCATTTATTTCCCATTTTATAGTTGTGCATTTGATTTTTTTCATAAGTGTAGTATTTTGCATTTGCCTTTATTGAAATTCATCTTGTTGATTTCATACCAATTCTCCAATTTATCAAAGACATTTTGAATTCTAATCCTTCCTCCAAAGTGCTAGTAACCCCTCCCAGGTTGATGTCACCTTTAAAATTTATAAGCATACTCTCCACTCCATTATCATAGTCATTAATGAAAATATTGACTCATACCAGACTAAGAACTGATTCCTGCGGGGCCCCACTATTTATGGCTTCCCAGTTTGCAAGCAAATCATTGATAACTATTCCTTGAGTATGTTTTTTTGACCAGTTATGCACCCACCTTATAATAATTTAACTTAGAGCACATTTCCTTAGTTTGCTTATGAGAATGTCCTGTGGGCATTCCTAAACTAAAACTTACTAAATTACAACCTTAATAAAATTAAGATATATCTTGTCTACTGCTTTCCTTCTATACATGTGGTCAGTAACCCTGTCAAAGAAGGAAAGTAGGTTGGTTTGGGATGATTTGTTCTTGACCAACCCATGTTGGCTATTACTTATCATCTAATGTTCTTCTAGATGCTTATACATTGATAGTTAATAATTTGCTTCAGTATCTTTCTAGGTATTGAAGTTAGGCTGAGTGGTTTATAATACCCTGGGTCCTCTCTGTTGCTCTTTCTAAAGATGAGCAAACATAGTATCTTTCTGCAGTTCTCCATGACTTTTTGAAGATAATTGCTAATGTTTCCAAGAATGCAACAACTAATTCTTTAAGAACCCTAGGGTGAAATTTGTCAGGCCCTGCTAACTCAAATACATCTAATTTATATAAATATTCTTTAAACTGTTCTTTCCATATTCTGTCTTGTATTTCTTTCTCCTTGTTAATATTATATTAAGCATCTGGTCACCATTAACTGTTTTTAGTGAAGACTGAAGTAAAATAGGCATTAAACACCCCAGCCTCCTTGATGTTGTCCATTATTAGGTCTCCTTTCCTGCTAAGTTGTGTACCTACATAAAAATATAAATAAAAAAAGAAACACAGACTTCCTATCACCTAAACTAAATCTATGTCCCAACTCACTCATGAAATACAGATATATCAGGTTAAAACACAGCAATGGGGTTACTCAGAATAATAATACTTAGCTCTTTTATATAGTACTTTTATCTACAAATCTTAAAGCACCCTACAAAAAGGAAGGAAGTGTCACTGTCCCCACATTACAGATACTGGGGAAATTGAGGCAGAGAGCAGTGATGTGACTTGACCAAGATAACACAGTAAGTCATTGTCAGAACTGGGGTTAACCACTGGATCACACCGCATCCCAGTGAAATAATTTCAATATATGGGTTGAGTTTTGTTGGAGACACACATAATTCATAATTTTCATAATTCTTCTGTGCAAATGTTGACACATTGGTAGATTGCTAAGGCTATATTTTCAAGACCAAATTTTTCAGGGAAAACCTTGTGGTACATGTTTTTGTGCACACAAATTGGGTAAGTAAGCAATTAACTAAAGTGAAACCTGAACTCCAGCAATTAAGAGTTTGCCACAGGGACTGTGTACTTTACAAATGCAACTGAATCAGAGGACTGAGTTACAACACGGTGGTAGTCTGACTCAGTATTCTCAGATCTCACTTTGCAGGTAGATGGGAATGTTTGTAACAGTGTTTCATGCTACACTATTATACTGATTTTATTCTGAATCACTTGTTCCCAGCACATTTGCAACTTTTAAAAAGGTAAAACCTAAAATTTACAGCTATTTAAATCTAAACACTACAGTAGTTAGCACCATTACCTAAATAATAAAGGCTCTAAATCTAAGCAGGCAAGTTTTTGTTTCATTATGTCTAACTACTTTCTCATTACAGGCTGTTTTAGGCCAGTCTTAATCATCAAGAAAAGGTAAAGGAGAAAGCAGTGCCTCAGGGATTTTAGTTTCATCTATTATCTCAGTTTGTAGATCCTGTGGTACAAAGCTACTTGGGACCACTGCTTCTGAACATCCGATGAAATGTACAGCTCACCATAGTGAGCACTATGCAGGAGTTGGGCCCCTAGTGATTTAATAGCCAGGACAATACCTGGTCACCACTCATTATTTCTATTTCCTAGGAAAGCTCAAGGATGTTACATGCAACGAGTGTATTAATGCAATATTATGCTTGCAATTTTGCACAAAAGTCAGGAAATTCAGTCACATTTCCTACAGCTATTGAATTCTGCCACATTAAACACAAATATTAAGGCACTTTTAATTAACACTAATAGTCAAAGTAGGACATATTCAAGACGGGTGAGTTGCAGTTACTGTGGGAACCATAAGTGAAGACTGTACAGTACCGAGTTATATCTGAAGTATAATTTAATACTCTGAATTGCACCAGAAGTGATAATAAGGGCTATAAATACCATGATTATAAGGCATGATACTTGTAATACCACTTTCTAATTTTTAAAAAGCCAAATATAGAAAAATCCCTCCCAAATTGTGTCAGGAAATGGAGCAGCTTCTACATGTGCTCATCTGTTTTTGTAGGATATCCACATACCACCTGAGGGAAACACTGATTGCTAGGCAGATATGTCAATGTTAAATATGGAGTGAGACTTGAGCCTTGACCATGAAGAGGAAAGCAGATTTTTCAGCATGGATGTATCTGAATGAACTAGTGAAATATTCAGGATTCTAAAATTCATTCCAGGCGAATTGGTGAGTGCGATCACAATCGCATTTCAGTAGCAGTCTAGCTACGTATCTATTAATGTGCACCACATCCTGAGAGCCTTGCTATTCACAAAGCAGTTCTACTGCCCTAGGGGATTCAAGTTCAAGAATACAGCTCTGTTAGAGTTTAGGACAGCTAGTAGCACAGTATGACATAACACTGCCTGCATAACACCCTGCCTGTATTCTTTATGGCCAAACCCTAATTCTGGCACTCAGTCTACAGACATGGGCTATACCTAGGAAAGAACTGGTGAGATCCTTTGAAGGTTGGACAGGTGAAGGAATTTTCTCCCCTCATCTCAATCTATGCTACAAAATAACAGAGGAGCTTCAGGGCTTGGGGTGTTCTCTCAGGCCTGCAGTAGCCCCCATGGCTATTTGCATGCCCCCATCTCACCTCTCTCTGGGAAACGAACAGTACAGCAGAGTTACAGATGCAGTCTCCCTCCTGCACAAACTCCTACACACTGGGATGAGAGAGCCCCTATGGAATTGTGCCTACTATGTAATCTTCTGCACCCCTCTGCCCTCTCTCCCCTGCCCAGTACATCAACGTATGTCTCTGCATGGTTCTCCTGTGCCCGGCGCCCTCCACACACATAGCCCTGGTCTACATTAGGTCGAATTTAGGTCGAATTTAGCAGCGTTAAATCGGTGTAAACCTGCACCCGTCCACACAATGAAGCCCTTTATTTCGACTTAAAGGGCTCTTAAAATCAATTTCCTTACTCCACCCCTGACAAGTGTATTAGCGCTTAAATCGACGTTGCCGGCTCGAATTTGGGGTACTGTGGACACAATTCGATGGTATTGGCCTCCGGGAGCTATCCCAGAGTGCTCCATTATGACCGCTCTGGACAGCACTCTCAACTCAGATGCACTGGCCAGGTAGACAGGAAAAGAACCGCGAACTTTTGAATCTCATTTCCTGTTTGGCCAGCGTGGCAAGCTGCAGGTGACCATGCAGAGCTCATCAGCACAGGTGACCATGATGGAGTCCCAGAATCGCAAAAGAGCTCCAGCATGGACCAAACGGGAGGTACGGGATCTGATCGCTGTTTGGGGAGAGGAATCCGTGCTATCAGAACTCCGTTCCAGTTTTTGAAATGCCAAAACCTTTGTCAAAATCTCCCAGGGCATGAAGGACAGAGGCCATAACAGGGACCCGAAGCAGTGCCGCGTGAAACTGAAGGAGCTGAGGCAAGCCTACCAGAAAACCAAAGAGGCAAACAGCCGCTCTGGGTCAGAGCCCCAAACAAGCCGCTTCTATGATGAGCTGCATGCCATTTGAGGGGGTTCAGCGACCACTACCCCAGCCGTGTTGTTTGACTCCTTCAATGGAGATGGAGGCAATACGGAAGCAGGTTTTGGGGACGAAGAAGATGATGATGAGGAGGAGGTTGTAGATAGCTCACAGCAAGCAAGCGGAGAAACCGGTTTTCCCGACAGCCAGGAACTGTTTCTCACCCTAGACCTGGAGCCAGTACCCCCCGGACCCACCCAAGGCTGCCTCCTGGACCCAGCAGGTGGAGAAGGGACCTCTGGTGAGTGTACCTTTTAAAATACTATACATGGTTTAAAAGCAAGCATGTGAAAGGATTACTTTGCCCTGGCATTTGCGGTTCTCCTAGATGTAGTCCTAAAGCCTTTGCAAAAGGTTTCTGGGGAGGGCAGCCTTATTGCGTCCTTCATGGTAGGACACTTTACCACTCCAGGCCAGTAACACGTACTCGGGAATCATTGTAGAACAAAGCATTGCAGTGTATGTTTGCTGGCATTCAAACAACATCCGTTCTTTATCTCTCTGTGTTATCCTCAGGAGAGTGAGATATAATTCATGGTCACCTGGTTGAAATAGAGTGCTTTTCTTCAGGGGACACTCAGAGGAGCCCATTCCTGCTGGGCTGTTTGCCTGTGGCTAAACAGAAATGTTCCCCGCTATTAGCCACAGGGAGGGGGGAAGGTTGAGGGGGTAGTCACGCGGTGGGAGGAGGCAAAATGCGACCTTGTAACGAAAGCACATGTGCTATGTATGTAATGTTAACAGCAAGGTTTACCCTGAAAGAGTGTAGCCACTGTTTTATAAAATGTGTCTTTTTAAATACCGCTGTCCCTTTTTTTTTCTCCACCAGCTGCATGTGTTTCAATGATCACAGGATCTTCTCCTTCCCAGAGGCTAGTGAAGCTTAGAAAGAAAAAAAAACGCACTCGCGATGAAATGTTCTCCGAGCTCATGCTGTCCTCCCACACTGACAGAGCACAGACAAATGCGTGGAGGCAAATAATGTCAGAGTGCAGGAAAGCACAAAATGACCGGGAGGAGAGGTGGCGGGCTGAAGAGAGTAAGTGGCGGGCTGAAGAGAGTAAGTGGCGGGCTGAAGACAGGGCTGAAGCTAAAATGTGGCGGCAGCGTGATGAGAGGAGGCAGGATTCAATGCTGAGGCTGCTGCAGGACCAAACCAGTATGCTCCAGTGTATGGTTGAGCTGCAGCAAAGGCAGCTGGAGCACAGACTGCCACTGCAGCCCCTGTGTAACCAACCGCCCTCCTCCCCAAGTTCCATAGCCTCCACACCCAGACGCCCAAGAACGCGGTGGGGGGGCCTCCGGCCAACCAGCCACTCCACCACAGAGGATTGCCCCCAAAAAAGAAGGCTGTCATTCAATAAATTTTAAAGTTGTAAACTTTTAAAGTGCTGTGCTTAAAGTGCTGTGTGGCATTTTCCTTCCCTCCTCCACCACCCCTCCTGGGCTACCTTGGTAGTCATCCCCCTATTTGTGTGATGAATGAATAAAGAATGCATGAATGTGAAGCAACAATGACTTTATTGCCTCTGCAAGCGGTGATCGAAGGGAGGAGGGGAAGGGTGGTTAGCTTACAGGGAAGTAGAGTGAACCAAGGGACGGGGGGTTTCATCAAGGAGAAACAAACAGAACTTTCACACCGTAGCCTGGCCAGTCATGAAACTAGTTTTCAAATCTTCTCTGATGCGTACCACGCCCTCCTGTGCTCTTCTAACCGCCCTGGTGTCTGGCTGCGCATAACCAGCAGCCAGGCGATTTGCCTCAACCTCCCACCCCGCCATAAACGTCTCCCCCTTACTCTCACAGATATTGTGGAGCACACAGCAAGCAGTAATAACAGTGGGAATATTGGTTTCGCTGAGGTCTAAGCGAGTTAGTAAACTGTGCCAGCGCGCCTTTAAACGTCCAAATGCACATTCTACCACCATTCTGCACTTGCTCAGCCTGTAGCTGTACAGCTCCTGACTACTGTCCAGGCTGCCTGTGTACGGCTTCATGAGCCATGGCATTAAGGGGTAGGCTGGGTCCCCAAGGATACATATAGGCATTTCAACATCCCCAACAGTTATTTTCTGGTCTGGGAATAAAGTCCCTTCCTGCAGCTTTTGAAACAGACCAGAGTTCCTGAAGATGCGAGCATCATGCACCTTTCCTGGCCATCCCACGTTGATGTTGGTGAAACGTCCCTTGTGATCCACCAGAGCTTGCACCACTATCAAAAAGTACCCCTTGCGGTTTATGTACTCGGCGGCTTGGTGCTCCGGTGCCAAGATAGGGATATGGGTTCCGTCTATGGTCCCACCACAGTTAGGGAATCCCATTGCAGCAAAGCCATCCACTATGACCTGCACATTTCCCAGGGTCACTACCCTTGATATCAGCAGATCTTTGATTGCGTGGGCTACTTGCATCACAGCAGCCCCCACAGTAGATTTGCCCACTCCAAATTGATTCCCAACTGACCAATAGCTGTCTGGCGTTGCAAGCTTCCACAGGGCTATCGCCACTCGCTTCTCAACTGTGAGGGCTGCTCTCATCTTGGTATTCATGCGCCTCAGGGCAGGGGAAAGCAAGTCACAAAGTTCCATGAAAGTGCCCTTACGCATGCGAAAGTTTCGCAGCCACTGGGAATCGTCCCAGACCTGCAACACTATGCGGTCCCACCAGTCTGTGCTTGTTTCCTGAGCCCAGAATCGGCGTTCCACAGCATGAACCTGCTCCATTAGCACCATGATGCATGCATTGGCAGGGCCCATGCTTTCAGAGAAATCTGTGTCCATGTCCTGATCACTCACTTGACCGCGCTGACGTCGCCTCCTCGCCCGGTATCGCTTTGCCAGGTTCTGGTGCTGTATATACTGCTGGATAATGCGTGTGGTGTTTAATGTGCTCCTAATTGCCAAAGTGAGCTGAGCGGCCTCCATGCTTGCCTTGGTATGGCGTCCGCACAGAAAAAAGGCGCGGAACGATTGTCTGCCGTTGCTCTGATGGAGGGAGGGGCGACTGAGGACACGGCTTACAGGGTTGGCTTCAGGGAGCTAAAATCAACAAAGGGGGTGTCTGTACATCAAGGAGTATTTCAGGCAGGACTTCACGGAGGGTTCCAATAAGAAATGGTGCACCTAAGTTATCGTTCTTATTGGAACAAGGAGGTTAGCCTGGCCTCTGATTGATACATGGCTAGATTTACCTCGCTGCACCTTCTCTGTGAGTGACTGCAGTGTGACCTAGAGGAATGAGTCCCCTAGACAGGGGAGGAGGCAAATGAGTACAAAACAAATCTGGTCTATTTCTTGTTTTGACCCACTCCATCTATCTTTTACATCTTTGGCTGGCAGCAGACGGTGCAGAAGGACTGCATGCCATCCACATCTCATGGCTGCTCAGCAGAAGATGGTACAGTACGACTGCTAGCCATCCTCATCTCTTGCCTGCCTGGCAGAAGATGGTACAATACGACTACTAGCAATCCTCATCTCTTGCCTGCCTGGCAGAAGATGGTACAGTACGACTGCTAGCAGTCCGTATCGCCTGCCCGCTCACCATAAGACGGTTCAATAGGACTGACTGCAGGACTAAAGAGAATGACCTGGTCAAGTCACTCCAAATTTAGTCCCTGCGCCCATGTCTGCCCAGGCGCTCCCAGCCGACGTGGCCAGGAGCACCTCGGACACGACGAGGACGACTACCAGTCGTATTGCACCGTCTGCTGCCAGAAGGCAATGGGTTGCTGCTACTGTGCAGCAAAGCCGTACCGCGTCTGCCAGCACCCAGGAGACATAGGGTGACGGTTACCTGAGCGGGCTCCATGATTGCCGTGGTATGGCGTCTGCACAGGTAACTCAGGAAAAAAGGCGCGAAATGATTGTCTGCCCTTGCTTTCACGGAGGGAGGGAGGGAACGGGGGCCTAACGATATGTACCCAGAACCACCCGTGACAATGTTTTAGCCCCATCAGGCATTGGGATCTCAACCCAGAATTCCAATGGGCAGCGGAGACTGCGGGAACTGTGGGATAGCTACCCACAGTGCAACGCTCCGGAAGTCGACTCTAGCCTCGGTACTGTGGAAGCGCTCCGCCGTGTTAATGCACTTAATGCACTTAGAGCATTTTCTGTGGGGACACACACACTCGAATATATAAAACCGATTTCTAAAAAACCGACTTCTATAAATTCGACCTTATTCCGTAGTGTAGACATACCCATAGAAGGAAGCTTTTACTTTATGTGTATTGGGTAAGGAGAGATTTTTCACTTTATTCATCATTTAGCCTAATCACTGCAGCACACTGGAAATCATTGGTAAACTGTAAAGAGACCTTTCATACTGAGGAAGACAAAATTTCACATATTAGACCTAAAGTATAAACCCTTCATCTTTTCACTTGTTTTTCATAGCATTTCTTGCCTCATGTCTGCTAGTTAGTGAAAGCATTTAGGTTTGAACAAGGCTTTGGACTTCTTCCCAGTCACGTTCTCTTCCTGCTTAGTCCTGTGGTGAAGTCGTAATCCTGGCTATACATCATCACATTGTCTCCTTCTACCTAGATGCCCTCCCCAATACCTTTCTTTCTCAATCCCTGTAGACAACACCATCATCCTGCCCATCACTCAGGCCCATAACCTGGTTGTTATCTTTGACTCAGACCTCCCTCTAGCTCATCACATCCAGCCTATGTCTAAATCTTGCAGATTCTTTCTACATAACTTGCTAAGATACAGTCTTTCCTATCCATGTAAACAGCTACAACTCCAGCTTTTTCTCTTGCCTTGACAAATACAGTCTTGCCCTGCTCATATCACTTCCAATGCTACTGCAAAGATCATTTTCTTAGCCTGTTGCTTTGACTATGTCATCCTCTCATTGCAGCCCTCCACTGCCGCCCCTTTCTCTATTGCTTCAAACATAAGTTGTCTGTCTTCCCTTTGAAGGCCCTTCACAGCCTATTCCCACCCTACTTACCTTCTCTCATGTACAGTCATAGTATTGCCAACCTTAAGGGTTAAAAAATCATGAGTCAGACCCCCCCAGATTATGGGGTTTTAAAAAAGATTGTTTCTTTTGGTTTGTCTTGATTTTTTGAACTCCCCCTTTCCCCCGCCTTCTCTGTATTACCACCTCCCATAAGTAAGGTGACTTGGCCCCTGCTTCAGGAGCTCTCACCCCTGTATCCCCCTCATCTCCCTGCCCAGCAATTAATTCTGCCCTCACATCAATTCTTCCCCTCCAGTCCCCACATCAGTTCTGTTCCCCCAACCCCACCTTAGCTCCTGCTGCAGCTCTAGGGGTTCTCACCCCATGCTCCCAGCCCTGAGGGGCAGTTGCAGAAAGGTTCCCTTCTCCGCATTCCCGGTTGGACGCTGCAGGGAAGGAGAGGAGCAGAGAGGTTTATCCCATTCCTCACAGGAAGGAGGGGAGCAGCAGTGATGCTGAACCCTTTCTGCTCCCTCGCCTCCTGTGAGAATGGTGCTAGCTTCTGGGGGATGGGAGAGGCAGCTCTGCCTGCTCCTGCAAATGGCTCCTCTTCCGAAGGAGGCAGGCTAGTGGGGAAGGCAGCCAATCCGAGGGGGTTTCTCTGAGGCAGGGCTGAAATTTGTGAGAGGGCTGGAGCTTCTTGTGTCACAGTGAGACTAGCTCCGGCCCCAGCTGAAATCCTATGACTTGTGAAAAAATCACGAGAACTGGCAACACTGTTGTCAATATGTTGACTCCCATCTCTGATTAACCCACAATGCCAGCCTCTCTTGCCCCCTTGTTAAATTTTCAAACAAGCACCTTCACGGTTTCTCCCATGCTGCCTCTCATGCTTGGAAGGAGCTCCACAATAACATCTGCAAATCTGAAGATTTGCCTTCACTAGTCTCATTATCCACTTTCAAATCCCTCCTTTTCTGGGATGCCTACAAAGACTTGACAACAGTAAGGCAGCTAGTGTGCAGAGACCACTGCCTACCATGCAGCCCAACACTCTTTCATTGTTTCCCTATACACCCCCATCAGTCTATCCATCTGTTGTCTTATCTGAGGTTGGGGCAGGGACTTATCTTTTTTCTGTATTTGCACAGTGCCTAGCACATGACTAGGGTTCCTAGGCACTGCAGTAATACACAATTAAAAATCAAGTTTCCAGGGGAACAGATTGTGAAGTCACCAGCACTAGATTATGACTTCTTCTCTGGATCAAACATTAGGCAAGGTGGGGTTGTGAGGGAGGGAGGAAGCTCTTGTTCAAACACATATCAGATATAAGAGAATACAGAAAGTGACCAGCCAAGCACACTGGGCCAAGTTCTGCTGTTACCATTGAAGTCAACAGAGTTGCAGTAATCGACAGTAGAATCTAGCTCACTCTTTTCAATATATGTGTTGGATAGTTTTAGATTTGCTTCATTACTAGGGATCTCTTTCGATACATGAGATCTCCTGTATATAGCACCAAAGGAAAGAACTAAAAAAAAGAGCATTCTGGTTCTGAAGTTGCATGGTTGTGATACTGACAAGCAACACTGGACCATGGTGTTATGTCATTGTCTACCAAGAAACTACCTACAATTCTGTATTCTACTGTATAGTCAGGTTAAGTTTACTTACTCAGGGTTTTCCTGATAAATTAGCCTAGACATGCAGAAAGCCTTGTGCCTGAAACCAGTTTGGTAAGAACACTTTTGTTACACTTGAAGTCCATATGTTAACACAGCAAAGCCATTTCTGTCCCTGGTTTAAAGTGACCCTTTGATTTGGTGTTCTATTATAGGTTAGTTAAGTCTCCTCTCCGCAGCCCAGTCTGTAAATTCCATCACAAAAGTTTTCTTTTAAACATTAAAAAGAAGAACCTTAGATAGGCAAACGGATGACAGTGATTCCTATGGCTCCCAGTTCTTGAGGGGGAAAGCTGTGGGGAAGGAGAGATCAGGTGACATCTCACAGCAGAGTGGAAGAACTTGAGAAGGGAAAAGCCAGGGGATATTTCAACAAGAGGGAAGTTCAGGACAAGGTAAACTCTCTAGGTACTAATATGGCCTTCATCACCATAGAATTGGGGCCCACAGAATAGGGAGAACCAGTTATTTTGGGGACCCTATCAAGAAGGCTTAATGTCTGGGTGCATTTAGGCTCATTTCCTCTTAATCCACACTATGTTCTTCCACAGAGCCTGCATTTTAATTTGATCAATCGATGTTGAGATAGCGGGAGCAGGGCAAACTACACTTACCAATGCCCTCTACCTCCCCACCCCAATACTGCTCTTCCCACATTTATTGGAGTATAATTATGAAATACCTATTCAGCAGAACAAGCTGGTGCCTCTGTTGGCTGCCAAGCACTGTGTACAACATCTACAGTGTAATTCTTTTCCTTCCAATCAGAGAACTGTGAAAATGTCAGGCCCAAGAAGAGGTAACATGATAAGGCTTAAAAGAGTGATAAACTTGTAACAAACTGGTCTAACTTCATCCCCAATAAGCTGTGATTTTAGGCTATTCTTAGTGTCAAAAGAAATACTGTGTCAGCAGTGACTCTGGCTCAAGTAATGAGCATATAATAAAGGAAAAACAATATCTGATTAAATGCTAGTGGATGCAGGCAATATCCTCTCTCTGAAATGGTTCTGGGCAAGCTCCCTAAAAATTGGTCCGACTGGATAGTTATCTAGCGAGCCACATCTCTGTGCCCAAAAGATAAAGCTATATTTGTACCATGCTGATCCAGCTTGTTGACTGATTTGAGGCGGTTTGGGAGGGGAACTATTAAGGAGAGAAAGTGCACAGCGGATTTAGTACCATTTTGTCCTGCTTACTGCTCTTTTATCTTCTCTGGCTTTTGTTTTTCTCCTCACTCTAGAAATGGTGCTGAATGTGTTATAAGGTAATATCAGGTGCAAAACATTTTGGGTATTGAACACCTGATTATTTGGTAGCAGCATCATATATCCTGACAGGTTGGATCTTTCAATACCTCGCGCCTCATTCACTACACTCAATACACACTTAGCTAGCAGGTCTGTCTCATGATTTAATGACAAAGTTCAGACAGAACCTTTTGGTAACCACAAAAAAGTGCCTCTGAAGTCTATTTCAGTAATAAGGAAAGTAAACATACTTACTGCTCAAAGTCCTGTCATTCACATAATCAATATGTTGAACAAACAGTTCTACATTTATCAACACAGAACCATCTATTCACAAGTTAAAAATTCCAGACCACTCTGTCTGCGGGAAATACTGGAAAAAATTATAAAATGCAAGGTTGACTTGAGAGGTCATCTGGACTAGTACCTAAAAACGGGGCTTAGAAATCAGGACTCGTGGGTTGTAGCTGCAGCTCTGCCAATGACTTGCTGTGAAAGACTGTGAGCAAATCACTCACCTTCTCGGTGCCTCAGTTTATCCATCTCTAAAACAGGTATAATTAGAGCAGGGATTTTGCCATGGCTGCAACTTCTTGTCAAACACTGTGACTGGTAGGGTTATTTAATCCAACCTCTTCTCTGGCTGGTCAGCCTGCATGCCACGCTCCCACCCCAGGACAGAGTGAAAAATACTGTGTAGTTCTGCAAAATGGCCAACCTTCTGGAACAAGCTGCACTCAAGTTTCCCTTCTCTGGAATACAGTGAAGATATAGGCAGGGGTGAGAGAGCTTAGAAGAGAACCTTGCAGTAGGCAAGGATCTCTCTCCAAAGGATCTCTCCTCTCTACAAAGGGATCTCTCAAAACTGGGTGACTGGGCAACAAAATGGCAGATGAAATTCAATGTTGATAAATGCAAAGTAATTGCACATTGGAAAACATAATCCCAACTATACATATAAAATAATGGGGTCTAAATTAGCTGTTACCACTCAAGAAAGAGATCTTGGAGTCATTGTGGATAGTTCTCTGAAAACATCCCCTCAATGTGCAGCGGCAGTCAAAAAAGCGAACAGAATGTTGGGAATCATTAAGAAAGGGATAGATAATAAGGCAGATAATATCATATTGCCTCTATATAAATCCATGGTACGCCCACATCTTGAATACTGCATGCAGTTGTGGTCGCCCCGTCTCAAAAAATATATATTGGAATTGGAAAAGGTTCAGAAAAGGGCAACCAAAATATTTAGGGGTGTGGAACGGCTGCCATATGAGGAGAGATTAATAAGACTGGGACTTTTCAGCTTGGAAAAGAGACGACTAAGACGGGATATGATAGAGGGCTATAAAATCATGACTGGTATGGAGAAAGTAAATAAGGAAGTGTTATTTACTCCTCATAACACACGAACAAGGGGGCATCAAATGAAATTAATAGGCAGCAGGTTTAAAACAAACAAAAGGAAGTATTTCTTCACACAATACATAGTCAACCTGTGGAAATCTTTGCCAGAGGATGTTGTGAAGACCAAGACTATAACAGGGTTCAAAAAAGAACTAGGTAAATTCATGGAGGATAGGTCCATCAATGGCTGTTAGTTAGGATGCACAGGAATGGTGTCCCTAGCCTCTGTTTTCCAGAAGCTGGGAATGGGCGACAGGAGATGGATCACTTGATGATTACGTGTTCTGTTCATTCCCTCTGGGGCACCAGGCATTGGCCACTGTCAGAAGACAGGATACTGGGCTACACAGACCTTTGGTCTGACCCAGTATGGCTGTTCTTATGTTAGGCAGGGAACAGAGTGCTCTCGGAAACCCATGATGACAAGTGCAATACAAATGCCTAGACGGACAAGGGGGGAAAAAAAACAGATGTCACACATTTTGATAAACTTGGTGACTATCAAAATGTGCAATGGATCATCCATGAGTTTTCTCAAAGCTTCCTTTCAGGAGTATTGAGGCTTAATTGACTACTGTTCTGAGATAAAAGGTGCTGTGTAAGTACAAAGTACTATGTAAAAAAACAAAACAAAACAAAAAACAAACAAAAACCTAAAAAGAATGAAAATTCTTCTTCTTGCCTCTGTTCTCATTGAATTCTGTAAGTTTCTGGCATGGTAGTGTTCAGATGGTGCAGTACCTTGGTAATGTTTCCTGAAGGCTTTTCATGACCTCCAATCATAACTGCTTTGAAACCCACAATGATCTCTGTAGATTCTTCTTAGAAGGATATCACAAAATTAGTAATTTAACTATTTTCCCCATAGTCTTCAGATGAAAGGATCACATTTTCTGAAGTTTTTGAGTGGCAGAAATCTGCTTTCAGATCCATGCCTTTTCTATTATATAATTGAACCATTAGAATTTTTTTTAGCCTTGCTTAAAAATATGAATGCACTAACTTGCACGACTATATCAATGTTTTAGAAGCTACCCAAATCTTACACATGCAAAAAAAGGAAGCTTTCCAGTCTTTGCTAATCTCTAATGCAAGATGTATCCATTATTTATGAAGCTAGCAGACAAAAGGGGAACTGCTGTTGAATGGAATCCTATACAATGCGATACAATAGAAGCCCTAGGCAGCTAAACACCACAGGTTTGCATTATTAGCACTACGGTCCAGTCTCTCAGGAGATGAAGAGTGAAAGTCATCAGAAAGTTTATACTTATTAAGTATGAGCAGGATTAAGTAAAAAAAAAAGATGATATTCCTCATGACGTTAAATTCCTGTTACTGCTCTCAAGCCATCATTTTGTACCACCCCATATTGACTTTCAACAGCTGAGCGTTTTCCTCTCTGCTCTTAGCATATTTTCTAGTTTCAGTTTTAGTTTTATTAAATGCAAATAACTGATGATAGCAGAACGTCACGGTGGAGACTTAGACACAGTAGTCAGGGGCCGACAGTAGCTTGTAACTTTTCTCCCTTCTGTATGGGTAGTAACTTGTATATGGGGCTAGCCTTAATGCTGGCAAATTACATACCAATGCCAAGCTGCAATTTCCTGAAAGCTGAGTTTGATAAATCTTTAAGCACTATTTGTTTCTATTATGGATGATGAAATCGGTCCAGATTTCTATTCCAGACGGGGTTGGGAGAGGTAGCATGTGGGAGGTGAGGAGGATGGGATCATTCCCCCAACATCCAGGCAGGGGGAGGGCTACATAACCAGAAACTAAGACCTCATTTTAGTCTTCCCTTCAGGCGTTTGGTTTCCATTTCTGCTCTCACTGCAGTTCGTATTTGAACTGCAGACCTAAGGCAATGTATGAAATTGTTTCCGAATTTGTGATTCTTTTGTCTTACTAGGTATGTAGATACCACCATTATTGCAAGAGGGTCTAGTAAACCCTTAGTAGCAGATCCAGTCCATGCCTTACAGCTTTGCTAAGTTGTCTTAATATTACACATAGTGCTTTTACATCTTCAAAGGGCTTTACAAATATCTACAAATGTATGGAGCTTCTCTACAATGCAGGTGAGAAAACCGAGGCAGAGAAGTTAAGTTACCTGCCCATGGTCACAGAAGGAATCAAGGTTGGAGATGAAAACTAAGGCATTTTGGCTCCCATTCCTGTGCTCAGACCACACTTTATTTGCTTTATAGATCATTCGTAAAGCTTCCAGATCATTCTTAAAGCTTCTAGAACATTCCTGGTCTACCATGGGAAAAAACATCTGGGACACTGTTTAAATTATTGTACTTAGTTCTCTCTGCTCAGTTTTTCACTTGTTCTTGAGCAGTGACAGAGTTAAAAAAAACAAACCGCTCCTAAAGCCTTGAACAAAGGCAAAGCTATACAGACCGCAAAAAGTACCATGCCTCACCATTTAAAATGGACAGGAAACCTTTCAAAATATCCTGAGAAGGAAGTGACCAATGTCTGCCAAGGGAAGAGCTAATTTAAGGATTTCTCTTACTTACTGCTTAAAGAGAATTTCTTCATCAGTCTTTTGTATTATGTGTATAAATTCGCAAAACAGAAAGGTACTCATGTAAGGGAAAATGTTTTTACTTTCCTGATGTTTTGAAATGTTCAAACTTTCTAAGAATTGTGAAATCTTTTGCCTATTGAGAAACTATATTTTCACCATTTCTCCTTTGTGTCATTTACTAAAAAACAGAGAATGTTTTGAACTTAAAAGTAGTCAGAGAGGAATGAGCAACTTTATGAATATGGGGAGGAAAGTGAAGTTTGATGTCAAATTATTATTTTTCTTTAGAAGTACATTCAATGAATTTTTGTCTTTGGCTCAAGGTTTGCGCAAATTCCCAATTCTTTGTTTTACCACATACAGAGAACACTGCTTTATAGACAATATCAACATGAAACAGGCAAAATGTTTCTATATGTCTGGACTATTCAAGGAATTAAACTTCAGGTGAGTAAAGCTCTAAAGGTGAACTGTAAACTAAAGTTAGTGTTATGTTTTGTGCCTTCCAATGCTCCATTATGATCTATGCAACAAAAATCTCATTTTAAAAACATCTGAAATGTAAGAGGCTCTTGGTTAGATCTTTGGAGGACCTGGAATTGACTTCACAAGATGTTGATACCTGATCCAGATGTCTCCTGGTATGTCTGCACTACAATAAAAGAACCATGCCTCACTTGGGTCATCTGACTCAGGCTCCCAGGGCTCGGGCTGCAGATCTATAAAACTGACGTGTAGATGTTTGGGCTCAGGCTGGCACACAGAATCTGAGACCCATGAGGAGGGGAGGTTTCCAGAGCCTGGACTTGAGCCCAAGTCTGGACATCTAGGCTGCTATTTTGTAGCCCCACAACCCAAGCCCCACAAGCTGCGGCTGTGCCGCTGGCCTTTTATCATACTGCAAACATACCCTCCCAGGCCAAATGTGAACGGGATAGGAATGTTGTTCTTGCCTACAGCAAGTCTTAAGGATGCTGAGTTATAGAATCTTGGTGGAGGGAATCTGGCTATGGAACAATCTTCCTGAGGCAATCAGGCAAATCCAGACCCTGACCAACTTTAGAAAACATTGCCAAAACTTCCTCTTTGAGAAAGTTTTTCCACCATAAATTCTGCTCACAATTTGAACACTCAAATGCCAGCAGTGCCAGAGACTCCATGAAGTCCAGTAAGGACTTCTCTATTGCTATTGATTGTACGTGAAGGCACTCAGACACTACAGTCAGGAGTGACAGTATGAAACCCAAAGGTAGATAATATTCCAGATTTAACATTGTCTCCCTCTCCTTAATTGGAGATCTGAGCCCTGGTTCTGCAAACACCTTTGCACATGAATTGCTTTGCTCTCATGTGTAATCTCATTGAAAACAATAGGATTATTTGTATGAGCAAAGTTGCACATGTGCATAAGTGTTTGCAGAATCACCTCTCAGACAGCTGTAGCTCAGGTTTCAGCCTGTAGTGAGATCACACCATGGGTCTTCCGAAGAGCTTGCTAAAATTCTCCCGCAAAAAGGATAGTGAGAATTTGATATTTCTAATGGAAAAACAAGCTGAAATAATAAATAAAGTGCTGGGGCCATGTTTCCACATAATAAGGGAGCAAGAAGAGCTTCAAGCACTTGTTTGCAATTCACCTTTTAAGCCACTTCTGAAAGCAAGTTTAAAACTGCCTAATGATAGCTCAGGTACAAGTGATTGTGACTCGAGCACATTCATAATGTGCAAGCAGTGTAAAATTCAGGCCAGTAACATATCTACTGGTGCTTTAGCAGGGCCAATTTCACAATGCTGAAAACAGTTATCAGCCAAATCAGCTGGGAGGAAGACTTTAATCAGAAACATCTGAATGATAATTGGGAATCATTTAAGTACACTGTCCTAGATGCCCCACAAGCCACAATTCCACAATTAAGGAAGCTGGATGTTCTGGTTAAAAAACAGCCTGGTTTAGAGGGGAAGTGAAAAATAAAATAAAATAAAAAATAATATTCAACAAATGGAAGAAAGAGAAAACTGATAGTAATGAATATAAATCAGAAGTTAGGAATTGTAGAAAATTTTTAGGGAAGCAAAGGGACACAAAGAGAAATCTATGGCTCGCAGAGTTAAGGACAATAAAGGTATGTCTTCACTACCCGCTGGATCAGCGGGCAGCGATCAATCTAGCGGGGATCGATTTTTCACGTCTAGTCTAGACACAATAAATTGACCCCCAAGCGCTCTCCCATTGACTCCTGTACTTCAGCGCCGCGAGAGGCACAGGCAGAGTCAATGGGGGAGCAGCAGCAGTGATCTCACTGTGGTGAAGACACCACGGTAAGTCCATCTAAGTACGTTGACTTAGCTTATTCATGTAGCTGAAGTTGCATAATTTAGATTGATCCCCCTCAAGTGTAGACCAGGGCTAAGAAGCAGTTTTAAAAATACAGTAGGAACAAAAAGAATCTGGACAATGGTATTGGTCTATTACTAGGTGGAAATGTAGAATTATCCATAATAATTCAGAAAAGGTGGAAGTCTTCAATAAATATTTCTGTTCTGTATCTGAGGAAAAAACAGATGAGATAGTCTCATCATATGGTGATGATAAATCTCTTTCTAATCCACTAGTATCTCTGGAGGCTATTTCAGAAAAGCTGCTAAAATTTGATATTTTTAAATCAGCATGTTCAGATAACTTGCTTCCAGGAGTTTTAAGAGAGCTGGCTGAGGAGCGAGCTGGACAGTTAATGTTGATTTTCAATAAATGTTGGAGTACAGGGGAAGTTCCAGAAGACTGGAAGAAAGCAAATGTAGTGCCAATTTTTAGAAAGAGTAAACAGGGATGAACTGGATAATTATAGGCCTGTCAGCCTGACATTGATCCAGGGCAAGGTAATAGACTGGCTGTTATGGGACTCGATTAATAAAGAACTAAAGAAGGGCAATGTAATTAATGCACAAAACATGGAAAACAGATCCTGTCAAACTAACTTGATATCTTTTTTGGATAAGATGGGTTAATAAAGGTAATAACATTGATGTAATATACTTCTGTAAGGTGTTTGACTTGGTGCCACACAACATTTTGATTAAACAACTAGAATGATATACAATTAACATGGCAAACATTAAAGGGATTAAAAACTGGCTAACTGACAGGGGAATGGTAAATAATGAAGAGGACAACACATTGATTCGGAGCAATCTAGGTAACTGGTAAACTTCAAGCAAACAATATGCATTTTAATATGGTTAAAATGGTTAAATGTAAATGTATACATTTAGGAACAAAGAATATTGGCCATACTTTACAGGATGGGGGACTCTATCCTGGGAAGTAGTGACTCTGGAAAATATTTGGGGGGTCATAGTGGATAATCAGATGAACATAAGCACCAAGTGTGATGCTGTCACACAAAAGTAGTAATGTAGTCGTGGCATGCACAAACAGGAGAATCTCAAGTGAGTAGAGAGGTTATCTGACATCTTTATTTGGCTGTGGTGTGACTGCAGCTGGAATTCTGTGTCCGTTCTGGTGCCAGCAATTCAAGACATATGTTGCTAAATTGGAGATGGTTCACAGAAGAATAATGAGAATGATTAAAGGATTAGAAAACATTTCTTATAGGGATAGGCTCAAGGAGCTCAATCTATTTAGCTTAAGAAAGAGCACTTTAAGGGATGACTTGACTAAAGTCCATAAGTACCTAGACGGGGAACAAATATTTGATAATGGTGTGGGCAGTGGGTGAACCACCGGCTCATGGAGGCTAGCCCCTGGCCCACCCCTGCCGCCTTAGGCCTCTCCCCTCCCTCCCCCGCATGCAAGGCCAGATCCTTCCCCGCGCAGACACGAGTCGCCCCACCTCCAGAGCACCAGGCGGCCTGCCCGCAGCCCCGGAGCACCACGCGGGCAGGTGGCGTGTGCCCCAGCCCCCACAGAGCACCAGGCAGGCAGGTGGGCCCCTTCCAGCCCCAAAGCACCATGTGGGCGTGTGACCCCCCTGAGCCTCAGAGCATCAGACAGTGTGGCCCTCAGCCATGGGTGGGTGGGCGGTGCGTGGATCCTTCCATGCAGCCTCCCCAGCCCTGGAGTGCTGGGTGGCATGGCCCCAGTGCCAGGGCCCCCCCAGCATTGGGCAGCCCCAGCTACCCCAAGTCCCAGCCACCCTAGCCCCAGCCCCAGCAGACTTCCCTTCCTGGAAGAGGAGCAGCCTACCTGGGCTGGGGCCAACTAGCACCAAGAGGGGAGGAGGCCTCTGGATGGAGTGGGGGCGGGGCCACACGGGGCTTTTTTGGGCAGGCTCAGCCCTCCCTTGCCTATTAGATATGCCGCCCCTCGATAATGGATTCTTCAATCTAACAGAGAAAAGTATAACATGATCCAATGGCTGGAAGTTGAAAATAGACAAATTCAGACTGGAAATAAAGTGTAACTTTTTAACAGGGAGAGCAATTAACCATTTGAACAGTTTACCAAGGGTTGTCGTGGATTCTCCATCACTGACAATTCTTAAAATCAAGATTGGTTGTCTTTCTGAAAGATCTGCTCTAGGAATTATTTTGGGGTAGTTCTGTGACCTGTGTTATACAGGAAGCCAGACTAGACGATCCCAGTGGTCCCTTCAGGCCTTAAGCTCTATGAATCTATTATGGCTAGAAATTTAGAACTGCAATTTTATATTTAAAAAAATGATTATATCAGCATTATTGGTAATCTCTGTTGTCATGATTTCAGATACCTTGCTTTTTCCTTTCGTTTGTTTAAAAAATTGTGCATATCTCTTCCTCTCTCTCTCCCTTTAAGTTTGCTCTCAAAAATGGATACTCTCATAAAGAACCAACCTTCCACACAAACTTCCTCGTGGCTGGATTTTACTAAAACTAGACAAGCCATTTACAACGCACACTTTGCTTCTCTACAAAAGAAAAAAGACACTAAACTTTCTAAACTACTACATGCTACAAGGGGCCACAGCAATGGTTCCCTCACCCCACCTAGCAATATTGTTAACCTATCCAACTATACTCTCAGCCCAGCAGAAGCAGCTGTTCTATCTCGGGGCCTCTCCTTCTGCCCCTCCACCCCCACGAACATGATACAGTTCTGTGGTGACCTAGAATCCTATTTTCGACGTCTCCGTCTCAAGGAATATTTCCAAAATACCTCTGAACAACATACTAATCCACAGAGGTCTCCCTGCCAACACTACAGAAAGAGGGATTCTAGATGGACTCCTCCTGAAGGTCGAAACAGCAGACTGGACTTCTACATAGAGTGCTTCCGCCGACGTGCACGGGCTGAAATTGTGGAAAAGCAGCATCACTTGCCCCATAACCTCAGCCATGCGGAACGCAATGCCATCCACAGCCTCAGAAACAACTCTGACATCATAATCAAAAAGGCTGACAAAGGAGGTGCTGTTGTCATCATGAATAGGTCGGAATATGAACAAGAGGCTGCTCGGCAGCTCTCCAACACGAGTTTCTACAAGCCATTACCCTATGATCCCACTGAGAGTTACCAAAAGCAACTACAGCATTTGCTCAAGAAACTTCCTGAAAAAGCACAAGATCAAATCCGCACAGACACACCCCTGGAACCCCGACCTGGGATATTCTATCTACTACCCAAGATCCATAAACCTGGAAATCCTGGGCGCCCCATCATCTCAGGCATTGGCACCCTGACAGCAGGATTGTCTGGCTATGTAGACTCCCTCCTCAGGCCCTACGCTACCAGCACTCCCAGCTACCTTCGAGACACCACTGACTTCCTGAGGAAACTTCAATCCATCGGTGATCTTCCTGATAACACCATCCTGGCTACTATGGATGTAGAAGCCCTCTACACCAACATTCCACACAAAGATGGACTACAAGCCGTCAAGAACACTATCCCCGATAATGTCACGGCTAACCTGGTGGCTGAACTTTGTGACTTTGTCCTTACCCATAACTATTTCACATTTGGGGACAATGTATACCTTCAGATCAGCGGCACTGCTATGGGTACCCGCATGGCCCCACAGTATGCCAACATTTTTATGGCTGATTTAGAACAACGCTTCCTCAGCTCTTGTCCCCTAACTCCCCTACTCTACTTGCGCTATATTGATGACATCTTCATCATCTGGACCCATGGAAAAGAAGCCCTTGAGGAATTCCACCATGATTTCAACAATTTCCATCCCACCACCAACCTCAGCCTGGTCCAGTCCACACAAGAGATCCACTTCCTGGACACTACAGTGCTAATAAACAATGGCCACATAAACACCACCCTATACCGGAAACCTACTGACCGCTATTCCTACCTGCATGCCTCCAGCTTTCACCCTGACCACACCACACGATCCATCGTCTATAGCCAAGCTCTGCGATACAACCGCATTTGCTCCAACCCCTCAGACAGAGACAAACACCTACAAGATCTCTGTCAAGCTTTCTTACAACTACAATACCCACCTGCAGAAGTAAAGAAACAGATTGATAGAGCCAGAAGAGTTCCCAGAAGTTACCTACTACAGGACAGGCCTAACAAAGAAAATAACAGAACGCCACTAGCCGTCACCTTCAGCCCCCAACTAAAACCCCTCCAACGCATTATTAAGGATCTACAACCTATCCTGAAGGATGACCCAACACTCTCACAAGTCTTGGGAGACAGGCCAGTCCTTGCCTACAGACAGCCCCGCAACCTGAAGCAAATACTCACCAACAACCACATACCACACAACAGAACCACTAACCCAGGAACTTATCCTTGCAACAAAGCCCGTTGCCAATTGTGCCCACATATCTATTCAGGGGACACCATCACAGGGCCTAATAACATCAGACACACTATCAGAGGCTCGTTCACCTGCACATCCACCAATGTGATATATGCCATCATGTGCCAGCAATGCCCCTCTGCCATGTACATTGGTCAAACTGGACAGTCTCTACGTAAAAGAATAAATGGACACAAATCAGATGTCAAGAATTATAACATTCATAAACCAGTCGGAGAACACTTCAATCTCTCTGGTCACGCAATCACAGACATGAAGGTCGCTGTCTTAAAACAAAAAAACTTCAAATCCAGACTCCAGCGAGAAACTGCTGAATTGGAATTCATTTGCAAATTGGATACTATTAATTTAGGCTTAAATAGAGACTGGGAGTGGCTAAGTCATTATGCAAGGTAGCCTGTTTCCTCTTGTTTTTTCCTACCCCCCCCCCCAGATGTTCTGGTTTAACTTGGATTTAAACTTGGAGAGTGGTCAGTTTAGATGAGCTATTACCAGCAGGAGAGTGAGTTTGTGTGTGTATGGGGGTGGGGGGATGTGAGAAAACCTGGATCTATGCAGGAAATAGCCCGACTTGATTATGTAAAGAGTTGTCACTTTGGATGGGCTAGCACCAGCAGGAGAGTGAATTTGTGTGGGGGGGTGGAGGGTGAGAAAACCTGGATTTGTGCTGGAAATGGCCCACCTGTTGATCACTTTAGATAAGCTATTACCAGCAGGACAGTGGGGTGGGAGGAGGTATTGTTTCATATTCTCTGTGTGTATATAAAGTCTGCTGCAGTTTCCACGGTAAACATCTGATGAAGTGAGCTGTAGCTCACGAAAGCTCATGCTCAAATAAATTGGTTAGTCTCTAAGGTGCCACAAGTACTCCTTTTCTTTTTGCGAATACAGACTAACACGGCTCTTCCTCTGAAACCTTTAAGTTTAGAGCATGATGGTACCAGTGAGAAGTAAAATCTGGAAGCAGTTGAGGAGGGGATTCAGGGTATCCACATCTCTTTTATGCACACTGGATTAGCAATACTAGGTATATTTAATATATATCTTATTACTACATGAAACATTTAAATTAAAGAAATCACCCTGCTGTCCAGTTTCCTGATGTGTCAGTACATCAGAGTACAGCCACTAAGAGCAGAGAAAGTTTGAAATGAATTGGAGTTTTTGAAGATGCACAGGGAACCTGCAGAAAGGCATCAAACCTGGCAGAAAAAAAAAAAAGAAGTAACAGCTCAGGAAGGAAAACTGGCTTTTAAGAATAGACCTTGGATCCTGGAAAATGATACATGGGCCCACAGAGGATAAGAGATAATGATGAAGAACAGCAGGGGCTGCAATAAACCTGATGGAAATGACTGAATAATGAAAGCAAGTTGGTACAGTATTACCTACCAATACTGTAGGTAAATGATAATAGATATTCAGGAATTGACTGGGAATAGGGTAATTTACTGTTGAATGCTCTGCAGTACCTATGTTTACTTATCCGGGAATGACCATTCATTTAAGCTAGTCAGATCACAGGATTGGTGAACAGACATTTACAGCAATGGCATAAAGAGTCTCCTGGTAGTCTTTAACACTCGGTTGTATGACAGTGTAGAGGAGGCTAGGAAAGATATGAGCCTAAGACATTAGTGAGATAACACCAGGCCTGATCCTGCAACCTTTACTTGCTTTTAGTACCATTAACAGAATCAAGCCCACCATGTGTTAAGTGTGTGCCTGAAAGAGTCTCATACTTAATGTAATACAACAAAACCTGTTTCCCAAGCTGAGATTGATGTGGCAGTTAATTCTCATATATGGATTTAGACTGCTGTTTGATTCCAAGCATTGTTATAGCCATTGTGCTGGGCATTAGTCAGAAAATCAGAATTAATTCCAAAAGACACACGCAGGCAAAAGCTACTCTCATGTTGTTCAGAGAAAGCTATTAGATTCTATGAGCCCAATTCTGATCCTACTTACACCAGTTTAATTCCAGTGACTTAGTGGAGTTACTCCTGGTTTACTACCACATTAGGGAGATCAAATCCTATATGACTCAGACAACAGTATGCCAAGCTATTTCTAAGAAAATTTATAATGAAAACGTTTACCAAAAAATAAAAAAATAAAAATAAAAAAGCACCGCATAGTTGCTAATTTTTTTCCCAAATATTAAAAAGCAGGAAAAGCACTTTTCTACGTAAGCATTTTCCACTCTTTTAAATTGATGACATTCAAGGAATGACACATAGAAACTTAGATGCATCCATGAAGAGGATGACCAAGAATGAGGGCCACCATCGTCCACTCCTTGCAGTCACAGGAAACTGATTATTTCGGATACAGCCATTGGACCATGAGACATGATGGAGCCTCACTTTTCCGAAGGATCATGCCCACCTCCAATCTCAAATCCCTTTCATTATGCTTAAAGGGAAAATTATTTTATAACCCTGAATTTGATAACGCGTTGCTAAATTTGCAGATTTTATTTTTGGAAAGGTTTATTAATCTCAATTGGAAAGACAGTATCTAGAACAGCTTCTCAATTGAAAAGAAATGGCTCCAAGTATGGGCCCAAATCCTGCAAATGCTTTATGTATGCAGGACAGATCAACTCACGTAGGCTGTGTAATTGGAATGTACTCTATAAGGTCAGGCTATAGTTCTGTGCACTGTTTTTACCATTGAAGAGAGACACTGGATATTTGACAGTGCTCAGATGTTCCACTGAACAGTCACTCTCAAAGTAATGTATTATCCTCCAGAGTATTAATCAAGACACATGTACATGTGTTTTCTATTTTGAGATGATGATGATCCTTCCCTTTTCATCTGAGGCTTCCCATTGTGAACTCTTCAGGGCAATGAAGTCAATAGAAAAAGCAAAACTCCTTATGACTTCACCCTACTTTTTTCTGGAAAGCACGTAGCACATGGTGGGTAACAATATCAGAAATGACTGAAAAAATGTGTGTAATTTCAACTGAATCTGTGCCCTGGCCTACACTAGGACTTTAGGTCGAATTTAGCAGCATTAAATGGATGTAAACCTGCACCCGTCCACACGATGAAGCCCTTTATTTCGACTTAAAGGGCTCTTAAAATCGATTTCCTTACTCCACCCCTGACAAGTGGATTAGCGCTTAAATCGGCCTTGCCGGCTCGAATTTGGGGTACTGTGGACACAATTCGACGGTATTGGCCTCCGGGAGCTATCCCAGAGTGCTCCATTGTGACCGCTCTGGACAGCACTCTCAACTCAGATGCACTGGCCAGGTAGACAGGAAAAGAACCGCGAACTTTTGAATCTCATTTCCTGTTTGGCCAGTGTGGCAAGCTGCAGGTGACCATGCAGAGCTCATCAGCAAAGGTGACCATGATGGAGTCCCAGAATCGCAAAAGAGCTCCAGCATGGACCGAATGGGAGGTACGGGATCTGATCGCTGTTTGGGGAGAGGAATCCGTGCTATCAGAACTCCGTTCCAGTTTTCGAAATGCCAAAACCTTTGTCAAAATCTCCCAGGGCATGAAGGACAGAGGCCATAACAGGGACCCGAAGCAGTGCCGTGTGAAACTGAAGGAGCTGAGGCAAGCCTACCAGAAAACCAGAGAGGCAAACGACCGCTTCAGGTCAGAGCCCCAAACATGCCGCTTCTATGATGAGCTGCATGCCATTTTAGGGGGTTCAGCCACCACTACCCCAGCCGTGTTGTTTGATTCCTTCAATGGAGATGGAGGCAATACGGAAGCAGGTTTTGGGGACGAAGAAGATGATGATGATGATGAGGTTGTAGATAGCTCACAGCAAGCAAGCAGAGAAACCGGTTTTCCCGACAGCCAGGAACTGTTTCTCACCCTAGACCTGGAGCCAGTACCCCCCGAACCCACCCAAGGCTGCCTCCTGGACCCAGCAGGCGGAGAAGGGACCTCTGGTGAGTGTACCTTTTAAAATACTATACATGGTTTAAAAGCAAGCGTGTGAAAGGATTAATTTGCCCTGGCATTCGCGGCTCTCCTGGATGTACTCCCAAAGCCTTTGCAAAAGGTTTCTGGGGAGGGCAGCCTTATTGCGTCCTTCATGGTAGGACACTTTACCACTCCAGGCCAGTAACACGTACTCGGGAATCATTGTAGAACAAAGCATTGCAGTGTATGTTTGCTGGCATTCAAACAACATCCGTTCTTTATCTCTCTGTGTTATCCTCAGGAGAGTGAGATATAATTCATGGTCACCTGGTTGAAATAGAGTGCTTTTCTTCAGGGGACACTCAGAGGAGCCCATTCCTGCTGGGCTGTTTGCCTGTGGCTAAACAGAAATGTTCCCCACTGTTAGCCACAGGGAGGGGGGAAGGTTGAGGGGATAGCCACGCAGTGGGGGGAGGCAAAATGCAACCTTGTAACGAAGGCACATGTGCTATGTATGTAATGTTAACAGCAAGGTTTACCCTGAAAGAGTGTAGCCACTGTTTTATAAAATGTGTCTTTTTAAATACCGCTGTCCCTTTTTTTTTCTCCACCAGCTGCATGTGTTTCAATGATCACAGGATCTTCACCTTCCCAGAGGCTAGTGAAGCTTAGAAAGAAAAAAAAACGCACTCGCGATGAAATGTTCTCCGAGCTCATGCTGTCCTCCCACACTGACAGAGCACAGACGAATGCGTGGAGGCAAATAATGTCAGAGTGCAGGAAAGCACAAAATGACCGGGAGGAGAGGTGGAGGGCTGAAGAGAGTAAGTGGCGGGCTGAAGACAGGGCTGAAGCTCAAATATGGCGGCAGCATGATGAGAGGAGGCAGGATTCAATGCTGAGGCTGCTGGAGGACCAAACCAGTATGCTCCAGTGTATGGTTGAGCTGCAGCAAAGGTAGCTGGAGCACAGACTGCCACTGCAGCCCCTGTGTAACCAACCGCCCTCCTCCCCAAGTTCCATAGCCTCCACACCCAGACACCCAAGAACGCGGTGTGGGGGGCCACCGGCCAACCAGCCACTCTGCCACAGAGGATTGCCCCAAAAAAAGAAGGCTGGCATTCAATAAATTTTAAAGTTGTAAACTTTTAAAGTGCTGTGCTTAAAGTGCTGTGTGGCATTTTCCTTCCCTCTTCCACCCCCCCTCCTGGGCTACCTTGGTAGTCATCCCCCTATTTGTGTGATGAATGAATAAAGAATGCATGAATGTGAAGCAACAATGACTTTATTGCCTCTGCAAGCGGTGATTGAAGGGAGGAGGGGCGGGTGGTTAGCTTACAGGGAAGTAGAGTGAACCAAGGGGCGGGGGGTTTCATCAAGGAGAAACAAACAGAACTTTCACACCATAGCCTGGCCAGTCATGAAACTGGTTTTCAAAGCTTCTCTGATGCGTACCACGCCCTTCTGTGCTCTTCTAACCGCCCTGGTGTCTGGCTGCGCGTAACCAGCAGCCAGGCGATTTGCCTCAACCTCCCACCCCGCCATAAACGTCTCCCCCTTACTCTCACAGATATTGTGGAGCACACAGCAAGCAGTAATAACAGTGGGAATATTGGTTTCGCTGAGGTCTAAGCGAGTCAGTAAACTGCACCAGCGCGCCTTTAAACGTCCAAATGTACATTCTACCACCATTCTGCACTTGCTCAGCCTGTAGTTGAATAGCTCCTGACTACTGTCCAGGCTGCCTCTGTGCGGCTTCATGAGCCATGGCATTAAGGGGTAGGCTGGGTCCCCAAGGATACATATAGGCATTTCAACATCCCCAACAGTTATTTTCTGGTCTGGGAATAAAGTCCCTTCCTGCAGCTTTTGAAACAGACCAGAGTTCCTGAAGATGCGAGCGTCATGTACCTTTCCCGGCCATCCCACGTTGATGTTGGTGAAACGTCCCTTGTGATCCACCAGAGCTTTCAGCACTATCGAAAAGTACCCCTTGCGGTTTATGTACTCGGCGGCTTGGTGCTCCGGTGCCAAGATAGGGATATGGGTTCCGTCTATGGTCCCACCACAGTTAGGGAATCCCATTGCAGCAAAGCCATCCATTATGACCTGCACATTTCCCAGGGTCACTACCCTTGATATCAGCAGATCTTTGATTGCGTGGGCTACTTGCATCACAGTAGCCCCAACAGTAGATTTGCCCACTCCAAATTGATTCCCAACTGACCGGTAGCTGTCTGGCGTTGCAAGCTTCCACAGGGCTATCGCCACTCGCTTCTCAACTGTGAGGGCTGCTCTCATCTTGGTATTCATGCACTTCAGGGCAGGGGAAAGCAAGTCACAAAGTTCCATGAAAGTGCCCTTATGCATGTGAAAGTTTCGCAGCCACTGGGAATCGTCCCAGACCTGCAACACTATGCGGTCCCACCAGTCTGTGCTTGTTTCCCGAGCCCAGAATCGGCGTTCCACAGAATGAACCTGCCCCATTAGCACCATGATGCACCATGGCAGGGCCCATGCTTTCAGAGAAATCTGTGTCCATGTCCTGATCACTCACATGACCGCGCTGACGTTGCCTCCTCGCCCGGTATCGCTTTGCCAGGTTCTGGTGCTGCATATACTGCTGGATAATGCGTGTGGTGTTTAATGTGCTCCTAATTGCCAAAGTGAGCTGAGCGGCCTCCATGCTTGCCTTGGTATGGCGTCCGCACAGAAAAAAGGCGCGGAATGATTGTCTTCCGTTGCTCTGAGGGAGGGAGGGGCGACTGACGATACGGCTTACAGGGTTGGCTTCAGGGAGCTAAAATCAACAAAGGGGGTGTCTTTACATCAAGGAGTATTTCAGGCAGGACTTCACGGAGGGTTCCAATAAGAAATGGTGCACCTAAGTTATTGTTCTTATTGGAACAAGGAGGTTAGCCTGGCCTCTGATTGATACATGGCTAGATTTACCTCGCTGCACCTTCTCTGTGAGTGACTGCAGTGTGACCTAGAGGAATGAGTCCCCTAGACGGGGGAGGGGGGGAAGCAAATGAATACAGAAACAAATCTGGTCTATTTCTTGTTTTGATCCACTCCATCTATCTTTTACATCTTTGGCTGGCAGCAGACGATGCAGAATGACTGCATGCCATCCACATCTCATGGCTGCTTGGCAGAAGATGGTACAGTACGACGGCTAGCAATCTGTATCGCCTGCCTGCTCACCATAAGACGGTTCAATAGGACTGACTGCAGGACTAAAGAGAATGACCTGGTCAAGTCACTCCAAATTTAGTCCCTGCGCCCATGTCTGTCCAGGCGCTCCCAGCCGACGTGGCCAGGAGCACCTCGGATATGACGATGACGGCTACCAGTCATAGAATCATAGAATCATAGAATATCAGGGTTGGAAGGGACCCCTGAAGGTCATCTAGTCCAACCCCTGCTCGAAGCAGGACCAATTCCCAGTTAAATCATCCCAGCCAGGGCTTTGTCAAGCCTGACCTTAAAAACCTCTAAGGAAGGAGTTTCTACCACCTCCCTAGGTAACGCATTCCAGTGTTTCACCACCCTCTTAGTGAAAAAGTTTTTCCTAATATCCAATCTAAACCTCCCCCACTGCAACTTGAGACCATTACTCCTTGTCCTGTCCTCTTCTACCACTGAGAATAGTCTAGAGCCATCCTCTTTGGAACCCCCTTTCAGGTAGTTGAAAGCAGCTATCAAATCCCCCCTCATTCTTCTCTTCTGCAGGCTAAACAATCCCAGCTCCCTCAGCCTCTCCTCATAAGTCATGTGTTCTAGACCCCTAATCATTTTTGTTGCCCTCTGCTGGACTCTCTCCAATTTATCCACATCCTTCTTATAGTGTGGGGTCCAAAACTGGACACAGTACTCCAGATGAGGCCTCACCAATGTCGAATAGAGGGGAACGATCACGTCCCTCGATCTGCTCGCTATGCCCCTACTTATACATCCCAAAATGCCATTGGCCTTCTTGGCAACAAGGGCACACTGCTGACTCATATCCAGCTTCTCGTCCACTGTCACCTCTAGGTCCTTTTCCGCAGAACTGCTGCCTAGCCATTCGGTCCCTAGTCTGTGGCGGTGCATTGGATTCTTCCATCCTAAGTGCAGGACCCTGCACTTATCCTTATTGAACCTCATCAGATTTCTTTTGGCCCAATCCTCCAATTTGTCTAGGTCCTTCTGTATCCTATCCCTCCCCTCCAGCGTATCTACCACTCCTCCCAGTTTAGTATCATCCTCAAATTTGCTGAGAGTGCAATCCACACCATCCTCCAGATCATTTATGAAGATATTGAACAAAATCGGCCCCAGAACCGACCCTTGGGGCACTCCACTTGATACCGGCTGCCAACTAGACATGGAGCCATTGATCACTACCCGTTGAGCCCGACAATCTAGCCAGCTTTCTACCCACCTTATAGTGCATTCATCCAGCCCATACTTCCTTAACTTGCTGACAAGAATACTGTGGGAGACAGTGTCAAAAGCTTTGCTAAAGTCAAGAAACAATACATCCACTGCTTTCCCTTCATCCACAGAACCAGTAATCTCATCATAAAAGGCGATTAGATTAGTCAGGCATGACCTTCCCTTGGTGAATCCATGCTGGCTGTTCCTGATCACTTTCCTCTCATGCAAGTGCTTCAGGATTGATTCAGTACAGTCGTACTGTACCGTCTGCTGCCACAAGGCAAGGGGTTGCTGCTACTGTGTATCAATGCCGTACCGCGTCTCTCAGCATCCAGGAGACATAGGGTGACGTTTACCTGAGTGGGCTCTATGCTTGCCGTGGTATGGCGTCTGCACAGGTAACTCAGGAAAAAAGGCGCAAAACGATTGTCTGCCCTTGCTTTCACGGAGGGAGGGAGGGAAGGGGGCCTGACGATATGTACCCAGAACCACCCGCGACAATGTTTTAGCCCCATCAGGCATTGGGATCTCAACCCATTGGGCAGCAGAGAATTCCAATGGGCAGCGGAGACTGCGGGAACTGTGGGATAGCTATCCACAGTGCAATGCTCCGGAAGTCGACTCTAGCCTCGGTACTGTGGAAGCACTCCGCCGAGTTAATGCACTTAATGCACTTAGAGCATTTTCTGTGGGGACACACACACTCGAATATATAAAACCGATTTCTAAAAAACCGACTTCTATAAATTCGACCTTATTACGTAGTGTAGACATACCCTGTGATAACCACTAGAAGCATCAGCACAGGAAAAACAGCAAGTGCAGAGTTAATTATTTAAAACTAGGACAAGAATGTCATAATCTTTAGCCCAAGTGTGTCTAAACTATGAGCTATGGGTCGAATGAAGCCCACAGTTCTCAAATATAGCCTGGAACCGCCTCATTTTTGCTCTGAGAGTGTGGCTTCGGTGACATACTGCCAAAATCATAACAAGTGGAACCCTCAAAACATTTCCTCTTTGGTCTGCAGTGGGGAACATTCTATTCTATACCATTCTTACTTTAGTATCTGAGTAACATTCCCAGCGTAAAATACTATTCACGCCCCTAAAAAAGTAATCTTTGAGTTCCACTGTTTTACCTCCTCCTTCATGAATTCTATACTATTCCCTACCCAGATCTACCAATCCTTCTACCATCAATCCTATTGAATCATCATCTCTCTTCAGTACCCCAGAGGTTCCTCTAGGTGGATCTCCTACTTGGCAGCTGTTCCTTGCAGCAGCACTGGTGATGGCAAATGAGTTGTCTGCAGCCTCTGGCTGGAGGGTGGCTGGGGAGGAAAAATGGGTCCCTCTGATGTTGGCCTAGGTGGGGGAAATGGCTCCACTTTGGTTCTTTATGTGAACAGGTCTCCCCTGACTACTTGCAATTTAACCTGAGTAGCAAAGTTAATGGGAAAGGCAGGGTTTTGCCCAATGGGAGAGGAATTTTGGATTGGACCCACAATATTTTCATTTGATAGAATCTTACAGCAGAGTTTTCAGACTTTAAGAAGTTAAGTATTGTATTGTTCTTGTAAGCCCATCCTTAACTCAATGACAGGCTCCCTCTTTGCCATGCCTAGCTTTTTCTAGAAGCTCCAGACACTGAAAGCAAGTACCTATGTGTTTGTTTCTATATGTCTCCAGTCATTCCTGAGCTCGTCTCTGCTGACTTCCTTGTTATTTATTTTTGAGAGGCATGACAGACCTTTTCACTAGCTTGAGTAAAAACGGAGAATTTGGCCCCAGTACTTTAAGATTAAGTGAAAGTCATAAAAAATTGTACTTATTGAATGTGACGTAACTTACTAGATTATGGATAAGATGATATTTTTATGTGAATTTCCAGTTACTTCAAACCATTGTTTTGTACCACCCAATGTTGACTTTTAACAGAACAGTTTTTCCATCCTCTTGGATAATTTTCGATATTATTTTGTAGTGATTAACTCTAGTAACCTTGCAGATCTCTCAGTCAGACTCACTAGAAATAGGTAACAATATTAATAATGAGTTGTCTGAGCTAAATGCAAGTGCTAATCAAGTCAAGGCCTCTCTGGGGATAGGGATGCGTTTCCCTTCTCGTGCAGGCACATTTGAATTTTTTGAAAAATTAAAACTGTAACCCTCAAAATATTTAAGTCTAGTAATAATACTCTATCTCATCTCTATTACCAAATAGTAACAAGGGCTAGAGAGCAGGAAGCAACTCATAAAACACTGGGGAAGAAAAGTACATTTGCTGAAAATTACTCAAAGGCTAGGAATCTAACTCAGTGTGTAGCTGAAATGAAAGCAACACTTTAAAAAAAATGTACAGAGCTGGAAATGTACATTATGCTGTATAGGAAGAGGTCAGTGTCTAATAGACAACAACTCCTTCCCCAAAGGGCTTACAGCCTGCAACACAAACACAAAAGAAGAAAAGAAAAAGACAGTACAAGATTAGAGAGCACATACCGCGCTGGGGGTGGCCTATGGAGCACAGCTTCCTGAAGAAGCAGGTGCATTTTTAGTAGCTTCTTGACGCTAGAGAAGAGTTTTTTGTTCAGCTTTATAGCTGGGAGGTGTTAGAAATGAAAAGGTTCATTTACAACTTCGTAGGCAAGAAGGTCAAACAAAATGTGAAACAGGTCATTAAGATTCATACGATTTTAGGAAGCATCACCGCTGTGCTTCAGTGAGTCAGCAGCAATGCTGCCATGTGAACACTGTTTTAGTTCCTTGTATGAAACTAAAAGCTGTGTGGAGTGAAAACCCTGCAGCTGTAACTTCCTTAACACAGATATAGGAGGGTGCTAGGCAGTCTGCAGAAAACTGCGAAAATGACATTATGGGAAGGGTACAGTATAAGGACATGGAAGTGATCAGCTTTGTTAATATTTATATTGTGTTATGCAGGAAGAGCTGTTCGGATATGTGTACAGCTCTCATTTAAAAAAGGAAAACAAGGGACGCTTAAACCACCTTTTTTCTTCTGGACCTGGTCCCTATTGTCATTTCACCTATGGGCTGCTCCGATGCACTAGTGACCAGTGAAATGTCTCTAGTTGTCCTGCCCCCTTTAACCTAATAAGTGTGGGAATTTGTCCAGAAGAATGCTGGAGCTGACATTAATATGATCATGAGCAAGAAAGCTGTCTTCTTACACCCCACTCCCTCCCACCTCTTCTGATCATATTATTCTCTAGCCCTCATGGCATGGGGCATCTGCTCAGAGTATCGAAGCCTCAGGGAGCATAGAGTTTAGAGCCAGAGGAAAGCTGATTGCCAATAGATTATTTACTTTTCTCCTGGGACAGCAAAATAATTAAAAGTAACAAATGAAAATCATTCAAAAGACTGAGAACAAACAATGAACAAAGGAGATTGTAGCTGACCACATCAGCTACAGTGAACTTGCATCTTTAATATTTTTTACGTCTGTGTGTAAAAAAATTCAGACCTTTAAAGGATCAGAATCAGTGCCTGAACACAGGGCTCAGACTTTCAACAATACATCATCTAAACACAAATTTATATAGAGCCAGAAGTGTGTTAGGTGCTTTATGAAATCAACACATTTATTAAGAACTAGTGGGTTTTGATTAAGGATGTTCTCATTTTTATTGTGTGCTATGCCCAGTCTGGCCCACAAAGCTTGAAAAGCAGATTTCCTATGGTCATTTTGTATCACTGATTTTTAATCAGAACTTCCCATTGCTCTCAATAGAGAGTTCTAATTCTAAATCACTAGCATGGTCTGGCCATAGGTTGGGGTTTTTAAAAGCTTTGTATTTAGCCCAGCAACGAGTAAGAAACAAAGTACAGAACAAGTGTAAAGAAATACAAAGTCTGGATTCAGAATGAGCACAGGTAAACCGTTAGGGTATGTCCAGCTTCCACTAAAATTAATGGGAGCTGGATCAGGCCCTCAGTAATAAGTAGTTTTCATTGAACATAAGGGCCTAATGGAACATTGATTGAAACCAGAGTCATTGATAACAATAGGAGCTGGAGCAGGCCCCAAGAGCTATGCTCATTTGTTCCAAGAAATCCAGTGTATTGTTCAGTTCCCTACTTTTACGAAACACAAGAACAATGAGATTAAACATGTATTTTAGCACTAGACATTTGATTACTGAAAATTCAACATTAGTTACAAGCTAGAAGGAGGGGGGATTTATAAAATGCATTACAAAATATGCTATATAACATCTTAAGATATAAAGACAATTGTTAAATTAAGAAAATCCTGTACTCTCTGCATTATCTTGATCTCTTCTTTCATAAATTTAGAGTAGGACTTAATACTGGAGAGAATGTTCTATTTTCTTGGTAAGTTAGTTTAGAGAAACTTGGCTAAGATAAACTAAGGTCTTCATTTCCCCCTAGTCAAGAATAATCTATACAGGGGCAGGGATGCTGGAACAATTTGTATTGTGGGGGTGCTGAGAGCCATTGAATGAAACTGTAAACTCTATATATGATGGAAATCATGTCACGTCTCGCAGCAGCACCCCAAGCACCCATAGTTCCAGCACCTATGCACAGAGGAGAGGGGAGTTAATACACAGAGTTTCCTACTCATTCTCCCATGCCTTGCATGTATGAGGAAGCATGGAAGAAATGGAGAGTTCTCCTCCCTTAATCTCTGGATGCTTCTACAGGAACCAAGAGAGACCAATACAGATGCGCTTTGCTTCCTGCAATTGTCTAGCTTTACCAGCTTCTGTGGGCCTCTCTGCCTTAGGTTCTATTAATTTGAGCTTCTCCCCTTTCCAGACCATAAAGAAAAATCAATGTATCGGGTCCCCATCCAAGCCCTGGCCCTCTAGCTCTGTGGGCATCGTATGCTTTTAAAGCCTCTCTGTAGGGACTTCTATGGAGTGGAGGGAAGAAACAGGTTACAGAGTTGGAACTCCCCGTTTCACGATTGGAGGCTCCTCTCTGGTGTTTTTAATTGTAATAATTAGTGATGAATCTGAGTCTGTTCTTGCTTCTGTTGAACTCAGTAACAAAACTTCAGTTGAAGCAGGATCAAAGTCATTGTGCTGGGGAAGACAATGGAATTTTAATTTGAAACCGGGATTTCATATATCCTGATGTAAGGGATTTTTTGCGACACTGAGTACACAAAGTTGCAGTTTCCAATAATTTTTATGTACCAAATATATTAATAGCTCAGTGAAAGAATACTGGAAAACAAAAATGTATGTCTTTCTTCTCTCATGAGAGATAGTTTGAATGATGCAGGGACAAAGATAGGGCTTAATCCTGCAAGACCTCCATAAACAGAACTCCCATTGCTTCAGTGGAAATTCTGCAGTCAGGGAAATTGCAGGAACAGACTTTTTCAGATTCTGTACGTCAACTGAACCATGGTTTGTTTGTTTTTTGGTAGCAAAATTATTTTTAAAAAATGGAATATGAAGCCTATTTTACTACTTTCGTATGATCACTGTGAATTTGAAGATCAAGAAGTAGCTTATTTATATTTGCACAATATTAACAATGCTTGTCTAACATTTTTTGCATTTCCTGACACTGACTCTGTATCAGTAACATCTCCTGCTATTTATTGAATTTAACATTTCCTTTCCAATTCTAGGAAAAGCTGCAGGGTCCCAGAAAATCAGGAAACAATCCATAATCTATCCACATATTGCATGTACTGACATATAATCTAAACAAGTATAAGGAAATGACAAGGCACAGGTCCTTTAACACATGGGCAGTATGATTATCTAGGGTTTTCCGTTTTTAAGTGGAGAGAACCTTTATCTTTTATTAATGTTCTATGTGGTTTAGGGGAAAGTTTCCCTGAAGTTGCTAACTTGATAGTCCAGACGCTCAAAAGGAGGGATTCAGCTGACATTCAGAAATGTACACTCATGACTAATTAAGTTGCCTGCTGACTATTTATGACACCCAAGAACTTTCAGCAATAATAATAATAATAGCAGTACAAATATGTCAAAACAAGTAAAAATTATAAAGCAAACTTTGGAGACCCAAAAAACCCAGATCATTTAGATTTATTCAACAAGATAACCTGTGTAATTCTTTGCAATTATTTTCAGTGGTATAAATTGTAAGCAATTTGTAAAGATACATAATTAGTTAAAAACCAATGGCACTGCTAGCATTAAACCCTAGATGCTCCCCAACTGCAAGCCAAGTTTTGATCTCAGATTTCCAGTGAGGTGCCCACTGAAGTCAGTGTGTGCATTCTAGAGTAGAATTTGGCTCCTCACATTATGATAATTAGCTCATTACTTGGTGTTAAGATCAGACTAGCCTGATGTGGGCTATTAATACTCTTGTGTAGAAACATAGCTGCTTTCATCTGAGAATCTAAAATAATTTTTATAAAATTAAATAAGCTTCACAGCACCCCTGCGTGGGAGATAAGTATTATATCCATTTAATAGATATACATAGGTGTTAAACGATTTATGCATGCTCACATGGCAAATCAGTGGTCAAGCCAGAATAGAACCCAGGAATCCTGATTCCCAGCCACCTGCTATTAACCCTTGGTCCCATTCTAAGAGGACAGCATAAAACTCACTGGCAAGGGGCAAGACGGTCCCAATCCTGGACTTTACAGCCATAATATAGACAGCGATGGGGGGAGCCTAAGTTATATACCCAGCTGCCCTAGAGGCTGCAGTGCTGCCCAGAATTACTGCCCCTCCCCGCACCATGCCAGGACTGGTAAGAATGTCATTGGGAGGCAGACTTACAGCTGTTTTCAGAAGTGAATTCTCCTCTGGCTAGTACCAGGGCTTTTAGGGCCCCTTTATTCTGCTCTGGCTGTTTTACCCATCATAAAGTGTTTGGAATGGGGATGAGGATCTCACTCATTCTCTTCTTTTGAGACCTGAGTTTTCTCCACTAGCACATGTGAAGAATAATGGGAAGGGGAAAGGATAATGTGATACCATGATATTTAACCATTAAAGAAAAAATGAGAGACACATTTTTTAATACAGATTGTTACAACTTTCATAGACTTGTAGACTTAAAGGCCAGAAGGGACCATCATGATCATCTAGTCCAACATCCTGCACATCACATGCCACAGAACCTCACCCACCCACTCCTGTAATACGCCCATAACCTCTGGCTGAGTAACTGAAGTCCTCAAATCATGAATTAAAGACTTCAAGGTACAGAGATTCTAGTTCAAACCAGCAAGTGACCCATGTCCCAAGCTGCACATGAAGGGAAAAAATCTCTAGGGTCTCTGTCAATCTGACCTGGGGAAAATTCCTTTCTGACCCCAAATATAGCATCAGTTAGACCAGGGGTTTTCAACCTTTTTCCTTCTGAGGCCCCCTCAACAGGCTAAAAAAACTGCATGGTCTACCTGTGCCACAGCTGTTTTTCTGCATATAAAAGCCAGGGCCAGTGTTAGGGGGTAGCAAGCAGGGAAATTGCCTGAGGCCCTGTCATAAATATAAAGGGAAAGGTAAACCCCTTTGAAATCCCTCCTGGCCAGGGGAAAGCTCCTCTCACCTGTAAAGGGTTAAGAAGCTAAAGGTAACCTCACTGGCACCTGACCAAAATGACCAATGAGGAGACAAGATACTTTCAAAAGCTGGGAGGAGGGAGAGAAACAAAGGGTCTATGGTCTGTCGATATGCTGGTTTCTGCCGGGGATAGACCAGGAATGGAGTCTTAGAACTTTTAGTAAGTAATCTAGCTAGGTATGTGTTAGATTATGATTTCTTTAAATGGCTGAGAAAAGAATTGTGCTGAATAGAATAACTATTTCTGTCTGTGTATCTTTTTTGTAACTTAAGGTTTTGCCTAGAGGGGTTCTCTATGTTTTTGAATCTAATTACCCTGCAAGATATCTACCATCCTGATTTTACAGGGGGGATTTCTTTATTTCTATTTACTTCTATTTTTATTAAAAGTCTTCTTGTAAGAAAACTGAATGCTTTCTCATTGTTCTCAGATCCAAGGGTTTGGGTCTGTGGTCACCTATGCAAATTGGTGAGGCTTTTTATCCAACATTTCCCAGGAAAGGGGGGGTGCAAGTGTTGGGAGGATTGTCCATTGTTCTTAAGATCCAAGGGTCTGGGTCTGTAGTCACCTAGGCAAATTGGTGAGGCTTTTTACCAAACCTTGTCCAGGAAGTGGGGTGCAAGGTTTTGGGAAGTATTTTTTGGGGAAAGACACATCCAAACAGCTCTTCCCCAGTAACCAGTATTAGTTTGGGGGTGGTAGCGGCCAATCCAAGGACAACGGGTGTAATATTTTGTACCTTGGGGAAGTTTTGACCTAAGCTGGTAAAGATAAGCTTAGGAGGTTTTTCATGCAGGTCCCCACATCTGTACCCTAGAGTTCAGAGTGGGGGAGGAACCTTGACATGGTGGCATAGTGGTGGGATGAACCTGAAATCATTTTGAGATCCAGTTGAAATTTTTTGAACTAGAAATACAGATTTTAAAAAGGATTTTTTTTTTCCTTTGGAAAGGAAGTCCAGAAAGCAGCTGAAACTGAAAGCAGCTTGTTTTTTCTCTGCTTTGTGGCCAAGCAGAGACAAAAGGGGATTATCTTTGTGAATTGCAGGTTTTCTTTGCCTGGAGGCAGGGTACTTAACTCCTGCAGGGAAATTCACAGTCTTCCAACCCAGAGTTTTTTTTTTTCTTTTCTTCCTAAAAGTAAATAGGGGGTGTATGTTCTACCCATTTGCTTTTTCTTTGGGCTGGGTAAGCAGGTTTCCAAGTAGTTGGAGGTTTTTTGCTTTAATTTGGGCCCAGAGCAGAGACAAGGGAATTGTCTTTTTCTGTAGGCTGAAGATCACTATCAGAGAATAGGTATTCTATTCCAGCACAGCAAAATTTTACAGCCAAGTTTTGTTTGTTTATTTCTAAACCTCGGGTGTAAAGTTAGTTAAAAACAGAGAGGTTAGAATGACAAAATCCGCAGCTCCACTACAGCTGGAATTAGCCAAATTTCAGGCTGAGGAAAAACAAAGGGAACATGAAAGACAGATAGAACTCATGCGGCTGGAGAAGGAGGTACAGGAGGCTGCCCACAAGAGGGAAATGGAGGCAAGGAAGCATGTGGAGGAGGAGAAGGAAAAAAGAGAGGAAGCATGTGGAGGAGGAGAAGGAAAAAGAGAGGAAGCATGTGGAGGAGGTGGAGAGGATAAAGACCCAGCAGAATATACCAACAAACCCTAGCAATCCTTCTCCAGGTACCACTTCCCATCCCAGAAAGTTCCCCACCTACAAGGCAGGTGATGATACTGAGGCCTTCTTAGAAAACTTCGAAAGGGCCTGCCATGGGTACAACATCTCTACTGACCAATACATGGTAGAGCTGAGGCCGCAGCTCAGTGGACCCTTAGTTGAGGTGGCAGCTGAAATGCCTAAAGAACACATGAACAAGTATGAACTGTTTAAATCCAAGGCGAGAGTCAGAATGGGGATAACACCCGAGCAGTCTCGTCGGAGGTTCAGAGCCCTAAGGTGGAAACCAGACATGTCATTTACCTGACATGCCTACCACATTGTGAAACATTGGGATGCCTGGATATCAGGAGCAAGTGTTGAATCTCCAGTAAATTTGCCCTTCCTAATGCAAATGGAACAATTCTTAGAGGGTGTTCCTGAGGAAATAGAAAGATACATCCTAGATGGGAAACCCAAAACTGTAATCGAGGCAGGAGAGATTGGAGCCAGATGGGTGGAGGTGGCAGAGAAGAAGAAAACTGGTCGCAGTTGGATCGGAGACCAGAAGGGACCACCCCAGACCACACCCTATTACCGGGGGCTGCCCAAGGCCCCACCTACCTCCCAAAGAACCCTCCAGACCCCTTATCGTCCCACCACCCCATTCTCCAGCAACCCACCTCGCTCCAGTGACCCGTCAGCTGGACGATGTTTTAAATGTAACGAGCTGGGGCATGTAAAGGCCAACTGCCCCAAGAACCCCAACAGATTACAGTTCATTGCACCGGAATCACACCAGAGGTCCGCAGGCCCAGATACCTCCCAGATACCCTTGGAGCGGAGGGAAACTGTGAGTGTGGGCGGGAAGAAGGTCACCGCGTGGAGGGACACCGGAGCACAAGTGTCAGCTATCCATGCTTCCTTAGTGGACCCCAATTTAATCAACCCAGAGATCCAAGTGACGATTCAACCCTTCAGGTCCAACTCTTTCAATTTGCCTACAGCCAAGTTGCCTGTCCAGTACAAGGGCTGGTCAGGAATGTGGACTTTTGCAGTCTATGATGATTATCCCATCCCCATGCTGTTGGGGGAAGACTTGGCCAATCATGTGAAGCAGGCCAAGAGGGTGGGAACGGTCACCTGCAGCCAGGCTAAACGAGCTGTGAGGCCTAGCTCTGTTCCAGAAACTTCTATCAGGACCCAGTCAGAGGTGATGGACCCGGACCCCAGGCCAATGTCTGCAACAGCAGTAGTGGATCCAGTCCCAGAGACCCAGACGGAACCAGTCCCAGAACCGGAACCAGCCGAACAACCAACACCAGACCCCGTGTCAGCACTGAATCCAGTACTTGCAACCTCAACACCAGAGAGCCCCACCGAACCTGAACTGGCAGCAGCCGATAACCCGACACAAGAGGCTCAGCCGGAGCCTGAATCCCAACATAGTGCACCAGCGGAGAGCAGTTCACAGTCAAGAGAAACAGCTCCATCCCCTATATCGCTTCCAGAGGGACCAAGCCTAGGTCCACAATCCAACGAGGAACTGATGTCTCCAGCATCAAGGGAACAGTTCCAGACCGAACAGGAAGCAGATGAAAGCCTCCAGAGAGCTTGGACGGCGGCACGGAGCAACCCACCGCCTCTCAGCTCTTCTAATCGATCCAGGTTTGTTGTAGAAAGAGGACTTTTATACAAGGAAACTCTTTCTGGTGGACACCAGGAAGACTGGCATCCTCAGAGACAGTTGGTAGTTCCAACTAAATACCGGGTCAAACTCTTGAGCTTAGCCCACGATCACCCTAGTGGCCATGCTGGGGTGAACAGGACCAAAGACCGTTTGGGGGGGTCATTCCACTGGGAGGGAATGGGCAAGGATGTTTCTACCTATGTCCAGTCTTGTGAGGTGTGCCAAAGAGTGGGAAAACCCCAAGACCAGGTCAAAGCCCCTCTCCAGCCACTCCCCATCATTGAAGTTCCATTTCAGCGAGTAGCTGTGGATATTCTGGGTCCTTTTCCGAAAAAGACAGCCAGAGGAAAGCAGTACATACTGACTTTCATGGATTTTGCCACCCGATGGCCGGAAGCAGTAGCTCTAAGCAACACCAGGGCTAAAAGTGTGTGCCAGGCACTAGCAGACATTTTTGCCAGGGTAGGTTGGCCCTCCGACATCCTCACAGATGTAGGGACTAATTTCCTGGCAGGAACTATGAAAAACCTTTGGGAAGCTCTTGGTAAATCACTTGGTTGCCACTCCTTACCACCATCAAACAAATGGCATGGTGGAGAAGTTTAATGGAACTTTGGGGGCCATGATACGTAAATTTGTAAATGAGCACTCCAATGATTGGGACCTAGTGTTGCAGCAGTTGCTCTTTGCCTACAGAGCTGTACCACATCCCAGTTTAGGGTTTTCCCCATTTGAACTTGTATATGGCCGTGAGGTTAAGGGGCCATTGCAGTTGGTGAAGCAGCAATGGGAGGGATTTACACCTTCTCCAGGAACTAACATTCTGGACTTTGTAACCAACCTACAAAACACCCTCCGAACCTCTTTAGCCCTTGCTAAAGAAAACTTACAGGATGCTCAAAAAGAGCAAAAAGCCTGGTATGATAAACATGCCAGAGAGCGTTCCTTCAAAGTAGGGGACCAGGTCATGGTCTTAAAGGCACTCCAGGCCCATAAAATGGAAGCATCGTGGGAAGGGCCATTCATGGTCCAGGAGCGCCTGGGAGCTGTTAATTATCTCATAGCATTCCCCACCTCCAACCGAAAGCCTAAGGTGTACCATATTAATTCTCTAAAGCCCTTTTATTCCAGAGAATTAAAGGTTTGTCAGTTTACAGCCCACGGAGGAGACGACGCTGAGTGGCCCGAAGGTGTCTACTACGAAGGGAAATGTGGTGGTGGTGTGGAAGAGGTGAACCTCTCCATGACCCTTGGGCGTATGCAGCGACAGCAGATCCAGGAGCTGTGCACTAGCTACGCGCCAACGTTCTCAGCCACCCCAGGACTGACTGAATGGGCATACCACTCCATTGACACAGGTAATGCTCACCCAATTAGGGTCCAACCTTACCGGGTGTCTCCTCAAGCTAAAACTGCTATAGAACGGGAGATCCAGGATATGTTACAGATGGGTGTAATCCGCCCCTCTGAAAGTGCATGGGCATCTCCAGTGGTTCTAGTTCCCAAACCAGATGGGGAAATACGTTTTTGTGTGGACTACCGTAAGCTAAATGCTGTAACTCGCCCAGACAACTATCCAATGCCATGCACAGATGAACTATTAGAGAAACTGGGACGGGCCCAGTTCATCTCTACCTTGGACTTAACCAAGGGGTACTGGCAGGTACCGCTAGATGAATCTGCCAAGGAAAGGTCAGCCTTCATCACACATCTCGGGCTGTATGAATTTAATGTACTCCCTTTCGGGCTGCGAAATGCACCCGCCACTTTCCAAAGACTTGTAGATGGTCTCCTAGCGGGATTAGGAGAATATGCAGTCGCCTACCTTGACGATGTGGCCATATTTTCGGATTCCTGGGCAGACCACCTGGAACATCTACAAAAAGTCCTTGAGCGCATAAGGGAGGCAGGACTAACTGTTAAGGCTAAGAAGTGTCAAATAGGCCTAAACAGAGTGACTTACCTTGGACACCAGGTGGGTCAAGGAACTATCAGCCCCCTACAGGCCAAAGTGGATGCTATCCAAAAGTGGCCTGTCCCAAAGTCAAAGAAACAGGTTCAATCCTTCTGAGGCTTGGCCGGTTATTACAGACGATTTGTACCGCACTACAGCCAAATCGCTGCCCCATTGACAGACCTAACCAAAAGGAAACAGCCAAATGCTGTTCAGTGGACCGAAAAGTGTCAGAAGGCCTTTAACAAGCTTAAAGCGACACTCATGTCTGACCCTGTACTAAGGGCCCCAGACTTTGACAAACCGTTCCTAGTCACCACAGATGCGTCCGAGCGTGGTGTGGGAGCAGTTTTAATGCAGAAAGGACCTGATCAAGAATTCCACCCTGTAGTGTTTCTCAGCAAAAAACTGTCTGAGAGGGAAAGCAACTGGTCAGTCACTGAAAAAGAATGTTATGCCATTGTCTACGCTCTGGAAAAGCTACGCCCATATGTTTGGGGACGGCGTTTCCACCTGCAAACTGACCATGCTGCACTGAAGTGGCTTCACACCGTCAAGGAAACTAACAAAAAACTTCTTCGGTGGAGTTTAGCTCTCCAAGATTTTGATTTCAACATCCAACACATCTCAGGAGCTTCTAACAAAGTGGCTGATGCACTCTCCCGTGAAAGTTTCCCAGAATCAACTGGTTAAAATCGTCCTTGAGATGTGGAAAATATTGTTAGTCTTTATGTACTTGGTAGTATATTTAGAGATGCATGTGTCTTATTAACTCTGTTTTTCCTAGAGCTCCAGGAAGAAATCCCAGCCAGTGTTTCACCCTAGCTGAGATTTGGGGGGTGTGTCATAAATATAAAGGGAAGGGTAAACCCCTTTGAAATCCCTCCTGGCCAGGGGAAAGCTCCTCTCACCTGTAAAGGGTTAAGAAGCTAAAGGTAACCTCGCTGGCACCTGACCAAAATGACCAATGAGGAGACAAGATACTTTCAAAAGCTGGGAGCAGGGAGAGAAACAAAGGGTCTGTGGGTCTGTCTATATTCTGTCTTGGCCAGGGATAGACCAGGAATGGAGTCTTAGAACTTTTAGTAAGTAATCTAGCTAGGTATGTGTTAGATTATGATTTCTTTAAATGGCTGAGAAAAGAACTGTGCTGAATAGAATAACTATTTCTGTCTGTGTATCTTTTTTGTAACTTAAGGTTTTGCCTAGAGGGGTTCTCTATGTTTTTGAATCTAATTACCCTGTAAGATATCTACCATCCTGATTTTACAGGGGGGATTTCTTTATTTCTATTTACTTCTATTTTTATTAAAAGTCTTCTTGTAAGAAAACTGAATGCTTTCTCATTGTTCTCAGATCCAAGGGTTTGGGTCTGTGGTCACCTATGCAAATTGGTGAGGCTTTTTATCCAACATTTCCCAGGAAAGGGGGGGTGCAAGTGTTGGGAGGATTGTCCATTGTTCTTAAGATCCAAGGGTCTGGGTCTGTAGTCACCTAGGCAAATTGGTGAGGCTTTTTACCAAACCTTGTCCAGGAAGTGGGGTGCAAGGTTTTGGGAAGTATTTTTTGGGGAAAGACACATCCAAACAGCTCTTCCCCAGTAACCAGTATTAGTTTGGGGGTGGTAGCGGCCAATCCAAGGACAACGGGTGTAATATTTTGTACCTTGGGGAAGTTTTGACCTAAGCTGGTAAAGATAAGCTTAGGAGGTTTTTCATGCAGGTCCCCACATCTGTACCCTAGAGTTCAGAGTGGGGGAGGAACCTTGACAGGCCCCATTCCACAGGGGGCCCTGCAAAGCTAAGTTGCTCAGGCTTCGGCTTCAGCCCTGGATGGCGGGGCTTGGGGCCCCAAGTTTCAGCCCCATGTGATGGGGCTTCAGCTTTCTGCCCTGGGCCTCAGCAAGTCTAATGCCAGCCCTGCTTGGTGGACCTCCTGAAACCTGCTTGCGGCCCCCAGGAACCCCAAATACCTGGTTGAGAACCACTGAGTTAAACCAAATACATTAAAAGAAACATGTATAGTCTATTAAGAACTCCATACTCGTGTTTGTCTGGAGTGGTAACAAACGTTAAACGTTAGTCTCAGCTGTTACCCTTTATTTGAGGCAACAGAGGACAGCTGACACTACCAACATACCTCCTGAGACAATTCCTTGGTGACCTATCTCATCTCACCATGCCTGTGATGGGCAGTCCCTGATGGCCACACCACAGGAAATTAAAGAAAGGGAAAAGGAGGCAACATTACCTATAATGTACATAACGCAATATTTAAAAAAAGCTAAAAACAAATAAACTCCTCAGATGGCTTATCAAAGCCACAGACATATTCCATGTACTTGTCTCAAACCACAAAATTAATACCCCAACTGGAATTTCTCAGAAATCTAGTGTGTTCTGATTCACGATGTTGGTTCAGTCTACATAGAATCATAGAATATCAGGTTTGGAAGGGACCTCAGGAGGTCATCTAGTCCAACCCACTGCTCAAAGCAGGACCAATCTCCAATTTTTGCCCCAGATCCCTAAATGGCCCCCTCAAGGATTGAACTCACAACCCTGGGTTTAGCAGGCCAATTCTCATTACCATAGTTACAATATTCTTAGGAAATGGAAGTGATAGAGGGTCAGCTAGTCCAGAAAAGTCCTAAAAAGAACAGATTTTAATGACTGCTCAGTTGTGGTTGTTTTTTATTCCAGTACTGCTTTGAAATGGAATATTGGAATTAAAAGATCAGAGACAGGAAAGAATGAAGCACATGTCTTATCATATACTCTCTTTTATCCTCGTGGTTGATTGTGGTTCTGGATATCAAGCTATGCATTCATGGAGCAGGAGAGTGGCTATTACAGCCTCTCTTTCACCTGGTTATTGCAAGCTTTCCTAGTGTCTACTCTACTCTTCTGGCAACCAATAATCACAGAGCAAAGATGAATGATTTAATAAATTCTAGTGAAAGTGGAGCAAAATTGACTAAAGACAGAAGGTTGCACAATAATAATGGCTTCTTGTACAACTTTTACTTTATACAGTTCACTAGAAGTAAGCACCCACAATTACACTAATTCCACTAAAACTTTCAACAGTTTGCAAGTAGCTAAGTCTGCAGCACCCAAGTCGGGTATAATCAAGAAACTGTTGGTTCAACAATTACAGTTCCTCCTTGTTTAGTCTAAACTAGGAAATGGGGAACAGAAGCCACGATACCACAGGAAAAGTGCTTAAGTAGATATAAAAAAGCATAATAGAAGCAAGTAGCAGACACTGTATTCTAGCAAATATAAACACTGTTGTACGGAAGAGGACTGGGAGTTATATAAAAATGAGTAGAAATAAGTCAAAGGGCTAATTAAAGGATTCAAAATAAGTGCTGATTGATAAATGCAGAGAAAAATTCTACTATCCTGAGAAGTAGAGTAAGGTAGGAAACATTTTTTCTGTCGCAGGAACATTTGAGATTTCAGGTTTTTTCCTCATTCTGCATTGAGCTGAAACAGAGACCTTTCAAACCAGAAAGAGACAAGCCCAGAATAGCCAGAGCACCACTGGAAATAGAAGACCCAGGTTCAAGTCTCTGAATCAGGCAGAGCAGGGACTTGAACCTGCTCTTCCACTCCCATGACCCAGTGCCCTCTCCACTGAGCTATTCTGGGGAAGGTATGTACTTTCTCATTCCGAGCAAAAATTCCATCCTGGACCTGAAAAACCTTTCCTGACGAAGATTCAATCAAAACTGGTGCATTTCCTTGAAAAGTTTTGGTTTTGCCAAATCTACACTGTTTGTAATAAAAAAAATGATCCTATCAAAAAATTCCCTACCAGTTCTAATCAGAAGATCCCTCAAATATCTTTTCACTAGACAGTAGGTAAAAGGAAAAACCGATCCACCAGAAAGGGTTGTGGCTAGTTGGAGGGTGGGATCAAGAAATTGGACAGTTTAACAGTGAATTTAGTTTTGTCCCCACAGATAAACCAAGAAAATGGAGAGCTGCATAAGTTATTTCTCAAAAAGAAAAGGAGGACTTGTGGCACCTTCAAGACTAACACATTTATTCGAGCATAAGATTTCGTGAGCTACAGCTCACTTCATCGGATGCATATGCTCACGAAAGCTTATGCTCAAATAAATTTGTTAGTTTCTAAGGTGCCACAGGTACTCCTTTTCTTTTTGCAAATACAGACTAACATGGCTGCTACTCTGAAATAAGTTATTTCTGTGTCTCCTGAAATGGAGAGGCAAGACTTCAGGACAGTCCCAGGCAAAAAACTTCTGGGCCTTCAAAATTCCAACCGACTGACCTGTTTGGAAAACGTTGTGTCTAGTTTGTGTCAAATCCCTTTGCTCTCCACTCATTCTTCAGCTCCCAATTTAACCTTAGATTATATTTTATTCATGCAGGACAAATGAGGAAAGAGTCTTTATGGTTATCGGCAGAAGAAGTTTGGGGGAGCAATGGAGAAAGCCAGTAGACTGCTAGTTCATCAGGTATGCTCCCTCAGTGGCAAAATACAGGACAGCAGAGAGCAGCAGCCAGTAGAGGCCCTCACATACCATAGGGGATGCTGTAAGCACATTTATTCTATTCCTGTCTGATATTAGGCAGGTCATTTAGCCTCTCAGAGCCTCAGTTCCCCATCTGTAAAATGGGGATAACAACCCTATCTCACAGGAGAGTTGTAAGGATAACTACATTAAAGACTATGAGGTGCTGCTCATATACTATGGTGATGGTGGCCATATAAGTATCTGAGATAGATACTAGTTTCCACATCATAATAATATATGTATTATTATCTAAGTATAGGAATTATAGCAGCTCCAATAGTTCTTCAAAGCATGTACCCTAGTCCTTCTACCAAAAGAGCATCCCTATTTTTATTTTGGTCTAGTTCAATGGATGCCTTTAGGTTTCAGTATCCCCGACAGCCCTTGGCTGTGACTTAGCACCACCTTCGAAGTATCACTGCAGCCATTCAAAAGGATTGTGAAGCACATTTGGGAACCAAAGTCAACAGCTGCAGAAACTGGGGCCCCTCTCTGAAGAAGGAAATGACAGAGATATGGAATTGTGGGTGGGGATAGATGGGAGGAAGGAAGCAATGACTGGGGAAACGTGTCCCAGAGTCTTCACTAAAGTCACCATGAATCTAGAATGGACTGTGTTAGGAGAACAGCTCTTCTGCCATGGTCACAGACTGTAATCATATTGCCCACGCTGGTTATTAGCTATTCCACAATAATGTCATCTAGGTTAACCATCCGTATCGTAAACACAAACAAGTGGCAGCGCTTCACTGAGAAGATAAGAGGCTGCATAGAGTCTCACCTTCTGAATAATAGCTGTGTTGATGAACAGTTTCAGACATTTTTAATAAGGAAAGCTGTGAATCTCTGTCCACATCTACCAACAAGGATATAACTGATCCATGCAACTATTTTAATTAAAATGTGTCAGCCATATTTATTGGCCCAACTGATCTAGTCACCCACAGAAAAATGTTAGATTAAAAATCTAAAGGCACTTTAGATACTGCTTTGGGGCCTTCAGAAGGGGACAAGACCAAAACTAGATTCACAAATGAAAATTAAAATGGAGGGTTAGAGTACACTGGTAAAATCAGGCTGTTCCAGTCCAGTAGGCCAGTTACAACCTAAAATTCTCTTTCTTCATGTATGCACAAGTTCACCTTTACACACGCAAACTTGAAATATTATTATTTGTTAAGTGCTGAGGTGCTTGGTACGATACTAGACACAAGGAAGACAGTCCCTGAGAAACACTCACTTGTTCTACCACTCTGCTGTTGGATAGTATTGTCATGGGGCGGGGTGTTTATTAGGTCTTGTTGAAGTTGAGGGGTGTAACAGCAACCTTTCATCCAGAATAAAGGCAACATGCAATTGAGCTCCTATATGGACTAGATAGCTGAAACAATAGGAGTCTCTGCCCAAAACAAAGCCACATACAAGACTGCCATATGAGTCAGCCATGTGGCTCAAGGGGGTTCCTCTGTGATCTGATAAATTCAGGGGCAGGGGATTGATTGTATTGGCATGGCATATGTGTGACAGAGAGGAAAGAGGTGAGAAACACAAGCAGAAAAGGAGCAGAAATCCAAGGAGACAGCAGACCAAATACTGGGAGCATAGCCTTGAGAGAGCCTAGAGAATCATAGAATCATAGACTTTAAGGTCAGAAGGGATCATTATGATCATCTAGTATGACCTTCTGCCAGGGCCGCTGCAAGGATGTTTTGCGCCCTCGGCGAAACTTCCACCTTGCACTCCCCCTCCGCCTTGACGTGCCCCCCCTGCGGCAGCTCCCCACCGCCCCCCTCCACCTTGAAGCGCCCCAGCTGTGGCAGCTCCCCTCCGCCGTGAGGCGCGCCTCGTGCGGCAACTCCCCGCCCCAGCTCACCTCTGCTCCGCCTCCTCCCCGAGCACGCCGCCGCTTCTTCCGCCTCCCAGGCTTGTGGCGCCAATCAGCTGTTTGGCACACAAGCCTGGGAGGGAGAGAAGCAGAGCGGGGTGGCGCACTCAGAGGAGGAGGTGGAGCAGAGGTGAGCTGGGGCGAGGAGTGGTTCCCCGGTGCGCCACCCCCCCCCCCTTACTTGGTGCAGGCAGCCCTCCCCATGCTCCTCTGCCCCAGCTCACCTCCGTTCCTCCGCCTCCCCGGAGCGCGCTTTTGGCCGCCCCCAACCACTTGGCGCCCTAGGCGACCGCCTAGTTCACCTAGTGGTTGCACCGGTCCTGCCTCCTGCACAACGCAGACCACGGAATCTCACCCACCAACTCCTGTAACAAACCCCTAACCTATGTCTGAGCTATTGAAGTCCTCAAATCATGGTTTAAAGACTTCAAGGTGCAGAGAATCCTCCAGCAAGTGACCCATGCCCCATGCTGCAGAGGAAGGCGAAAAAAACCCCAGGGCCTCTGCCAATCTGCCCTTGGGGAAAATTCCTTCCTGACCCCAAATATGGAGATCAGCTAAACCCTGAGCATGTGGGCAAGTCTCACCAGCCAGACACCCAGGAAAGAATTCTCTGTAGTAACTCAGATCCCACCCCATCTAACATCCCATCACAGGCCATTGGGCATATCTACCGCTAGTAGTCGAAGATCAATTAATTGCCAAAATTAGGCTACCCCATCATATCATCTCCTCCATAAACTTATCAAGCTTTGTCTTGAAGCCAGATATGTCGTTTGTTCCCACTGCTTCCCGTGGAAGGCTGTTCCAGAACTTCACTCCTCTGATGGTTAGAAACCTTCATCTAATTTCAAGTCTAAACTTCCTGATGACCAGTTTATATCCATTTGTTCTTGTATTCACTTTGGTACTGAGTTTAAATAATTCTTCTCCCTCCATGGTATTTATCCCTCTGATATATTTATAGAGAGCAATCATATCTCCTCTCAGCCTTCTTTTAGTTAAGACAGGTTTTCCATTCCTTGGCTCATCCAAGTAGCCCTTCTCTGTACCTGTTCCAGTGAGAAAAAGCAGAGGGGAAAACAAATAAATTAATGAAATAAGAAGCCTAGATAAAGCTTTTTGAGCTGAGTCCTGGCTGAAAAAGGCTTGAACTGTGCGCAATGAAATATCTCCTGTTTGAGTCCTCCTGTGTTCAGAGAAACAGGACTTTGTGCATTCTTTGTAAATAAACAAGTTTGCATTAAAGAAATACTTGACTCCATCAATTTCTCTTTCTAACCAAAACAGCCTTCAGGACTCTAAGACCATATCTACACTACTGGCTAAATTGGCACCTCTGCGATTGACTCAGCGGTGTCGATTTAGCGAGTCTGGTGAAGACATGCTAAGTCGATGGGAGAGAGCTAACTGCTCAGGCCAAAAAGGAGAAACAGTATGTCATGAAGGCCACATTACTCAGAGTTTGATCTAGGTCCTACGGGGTCACATTAAGAACAGTGTAAGAGGGACCCATTTTGATGGGAACTGTTATTCTTTCTCTTTCACAGGTTCACTTTCCAGTGTGTTATATTATATTTTCTTTCTCTTGCAATCTGATCCTCAACTAGTAGCTCTTGTATCTGGACTGCCTGCATACTACTGCACATTCTGGAGTTTGACAGAGAGATGCAGCTTTGTTACTAATACGTTCCCCTCCTCAAACAAAAGTAACAACCAAGAACTTTAATATACCTTACATCATAATAAGATGCCTTGAATCCTAAACTGGCTCTTGGAAGACGACAGGTTAATTAAAGTCTTCCTTGGTATGATTGACTTAATCTATTGAAGTGGATCCCTTTGTGCAATATGGCCCTAAATAGTTTTAAATGTAAGTAGTGATCCATCATTAACCTGATCAATAATGGTACCTCTCATAGTTTGGTTAAATTAGCAATGATACCTCCTCTAGTCTTCCCACCTCAGTCATGGAGTTTCCTATGAGAGATTGTCAGCATTTTTTTAAAAAAATTGAAATGTTGACAATTTGTTTCATGAAAAATTTTCACTGTGTTTTGAAGAGTTCTAGTTCAGGTCGATTTTTTTTAATTTGATGCCTCCTTTGATAGTTCATTCTAATTTTTCTCAAGAATGCCACAGAATTGAGGACATTGTCTCAGATGGATTTGCTGTTATGGTCAGTTACTCAGTAGGGTGACCAGATGTCCCAATTTTATAGGGACAGTCCCGATTTTTGGGTCTTTTTCTGATATAGGCTCCTATAATTTCCCACTCCCATCCTGATTTTTCACACTTGCTGTCTGGTCACCCTTTACTCATGGAATTTATTTGCTTCATACATTTCTTTTCTAAGCCCTTTATTATTCATATTACACTTCTTATTTCTCTTGCTGTGGATCACAGCAATTAATCTTAGCCTCTCAAACAATTCTTTCTGAGATACACTACTTAACTCAGACTATGCACTTAAATAGAAAAACACTTATTCATTTCATTGAGCAAAGTCTCAAATGCACATTATTTGAGGATGAAAAGTATGTCAAGCTATCTTATTTCTGGACTTCTGTTGCTATTTCAAATACAGTAAGTGTAGTACTTTAAAATCAGGTCATGGATATTTTTTTAAAAATGCTTGGGGTTAGGAGAAAGAATGGATGAGGCTGGGATATAGGGAAAGGAATTTAATTATATGCATGCTTGTAGTTTCTATTGCCATTTAGTTCAGAGTTGGAAACTAGAAGAGGTATTTGCCCTGTTCATAGTTCTTAAAATGCTCGCAGTTATCTACTGGCCAAGGAAAAAGAAAAAGAGAGAAAGAGAAATAGTACAACAAGAAGGGAAAGTCTAGCAGAGACTGAAAGACAGCTATTTAGTGAGTTTTACCAGGGCATCAACAATATAAGGCAAAACCGAACAGTATCACTTCACTACAGCAGCCTGTCCATTGATAATAGCATACCACCTCAGCCAGTGGAAGAAAAAGTCCTACTTCTCAATTTGTCGTATCTGCAGAAAAACAAAAAGGTGGGAGGTCTGGAAGGCTACGCAGGCATGCAGAAGCTCTCAGCTGCCAACTGAGCTAATTCTTACCATTTGTTTTCTGAACAACAGTATTAAGGCATTTGGACAATGCTCCTTGGTGGTAGAAGCCTATTTTAAAGACATTGGTTGAAATACACTGACTCCAGCTCTAGAGGAACCTGATTCTGCAATTCTTATACAGCCGAAATTCCATTGACATCCTTGGGATCCTTGCTTGTGTAAGGGCTGCTTAGGGCCAGATTTCCAATGGTATTTAGGCACTGAAAGATGCAGGTAGGCACCTAGTGGGATTTTAAAAAGCACCTATGCATTTTCAGGTGCCTAAATACTTTTGAAAATCTGGCCTTAAATCATCTATAGGAGAGGTGGGCAAACCTTTTGGCCTGAGGGCCACATCTGGGAATAGAAATTGTATGGCGGGCTATGAATACTCACAAAATTGGGGTTCGGGTGTGGGAGGGGGTGAGGGCTCTGGTTGGGGGTGCAGGCTCTAGGGTGGGGCTGGGGATGAGGAGTTTGGGATGTAGGGAGGGTGCTCTGGGCTGGGACTGAGGGGTTCAGAGGGTGAGAGGGGGATCAGGGCTGGGGCAGAGGTGCGGGAAGGGGTGCAGGTTCTGGCTGGGGGTGCGGGTTCTGGGGTGGGGCTGGGGATGAAAGGTTTGGGGTGCAGGAGGGTGCCCTGGGCTGGGATTGAGGGGTTCGGAGAGCAGGAGGGGGATGAGGGGTGGCGCAGGGGGTTGGGGCATGGGGAGAGGCTCAGGGGTGCAGGTTCCTAGTGGCGCTTACCTCAAGCAGCTCCCGGAAGCAGTGGCATGTCCCTTCTCTGGCTCCTGCGCGGAGGTGGGTCCAGGTGGCTCTGCACACTTCCCCATCCGCAGGCACCATCCCTGCAGCTCCCATTGGAGCACTGGAGGGGGCCATTGGAGTGCATAGGAGCTGCAGCAGGGCCATGCTGTGGCTTTCGGAAACCGCATGGAGCAGCCCCCAACCCTGCACCCCGGCTAGAGTGCCGGAACGGGGCCATGCCATGGCTTCCGGGAGCTGCCCCCAACCCTGCGCCCCAGTTGGAGCGCTGGAACGAGGCCGAGCCGTGTGGTGCGGCCCCCAAACTCAGCGCCCCAGCTGGCGTGCTGGAGCGGGGCAAGCTCCCCAGCTGGTTTAAAACGGCTTTTGGGCCTGATCTATAGAGATATGGGGAAATAATGAGAGGTCAGGATGGAAAAATAGTGGGATTGTCCTTTGCATAATCAAGATTGAGATACTGTTGAACAACTACAAAAAAGCCAAAACCCCTCACAAGGCAGAATAACTTAATGTGAAAAGAGTGGCCATTATAAAAGATAACGTGAAAAGACTGCATAACGATCAAGTATTAAGCCTATCATCTAATTTTAAATAGTGCTGTTGGTTTCTTCATTTCTCCTTTACTTCCTCTCTAGAGAATTATCAATGAGATTTGAATTGTAAATTGTCCATGCAGATCTTACTATCAGTTCCAAAGCAAGAGCTGAAATAAACATATCGGGCATATTCCTAAAGCTGGAGAGGGATGTCACTTACTCAAGAAGGTTAAATAACTACTGAGCAAATCCATTCTTCACAAAGAAAGGTGTCAGGAGAGTCTGATGTGTCTTAATTATTTCAGAAAGAGTTGTGTATTGTGAATCATTTCCAATTTTTTTTCTGAGGGTGAGAAAAAGAATGGTTCTTGCATATAGAGATCAGTATAATTTAATTAGCTTTTATGACCAGGACTCCTACGAGAAAAACCAAGTAGACTGTATTAAAATGCTGTCTTTTTCTTGAACCTTCAGCCCTTTGCTTCTCCAAGAAAACAGTAGACGAATAGAGATCTAATCTAATAAGAAGCGTAGCTGTGTACTAAGAATATGTTATGTTTTTTCTAAGTAACAGTCTCTCTGCTGTATTTACCAAGAGACGGAGATGCATAATAAAATACAAGTTACACCTTGAATTTAGGCTCTATGCTGCACAAGCCAGTCACTTCCATGCAATCTATTTAATATTTGATGTGAAGAAGTTAAAATAAGGATAACGGATTTTCACGCTTCAAGGAATCAACTGATTGCCTGCAAAGGCCTTGAAGGAGTCCCGCTTCACACTTCTATTCCAAACCTTTGACAGGTTTCAGAGTAACAGCCGTGTTAGTCTGTATTCGCAAAAAGAAAAGGAGTACTTGTGGCACCTTAGAGACTAACCAATTTATTTGAGCATAAGTATGCGTCCGATGAAGTGAGCTGTAGCTCACGAAAGCTTATGCTCAAATAAATTGGCTAGTCTCTAAGGTGCCACAAGTACTCCTTTTCTTATTCCAAACCTTGTACATACTGTTGGCTAAGCGCACATTAAGATATGCCCATGCCTAAACTGAGTAGCCACATGCTTGCTGCCCTTGTCCTTCTTCACCCCCAACCTCTTCATATTGTTTGTTAACCTTAAGTGATCATATTGTGTCTCAAATTGGACGGGAAGCTCCTTGGGGCAGGGATCATATCTATTAATCTATATCTAATATATCCAGGTCCGGATTAATATTCCTGTGGGCCCGGGGCTATTAGATTTTATGGGGCCCCTGTATACAAGTCTTTTTCCTAATTTAAAACAAAATGATCACAATTATGGCATCTAGGCTATTAATGCTATACTAAACTTGGCTTTTAATTAACATAAAGCCGTTCTGTGGTTACATTTCAGTCTTAAAACATGTAGAATATAGTAAAGTTAATTCAATATAGCCTACTTCTTCCCTTAGAACAGCTGTTTCTTTCTGGGAGGGAGTTTGGTGCAAGAGGGGGCTCCAGGCTGGGGCAGAGTGATGGGGTGCAAAAGAGGGTGCGGGGTGTGGGCTCTGGGATGGAGTTTGGTGCAGGAGAGGATTCTGACCTGGGGCAGAGGTTGGGGTGCAGGAGGGGGTGCGAGGTGCAGGCTCCAGCTGGGAGGCGCTTACAACGTCTCTGCGTGCCCCGGGCAGGAGGGGAATAGCACATCTCCCCCCCACCCCATGCCAGGGGCTGCAGAGATGCGCCAGCAGCCAGCCGCTTCTGGGAGCAGCGTGGGGCCACAGCATGCAGGCAGGCAGCCTGCCTGAGCCCTTCTGTACCAGGGCCCCTTTAGCCCAGGGCCCTGGGCTGCAGCCCCAAAAGCCCTGCGTTAATCCAGCCCTGATTATATCTATATCTATCTAACATATTATTATATCTAATATATCTTTTGGAAATAGTAAAAATAAAATATATATGACAATATTTGGTGCCCACTCCTCCCCACTCACCTCTGAAGCAACATGTATTGGCTATTGCTAATGGGGGGGATACTAGTCTTGATTGACCTCATCAAGTTTGACAAATCATACTGTCTTTTCAGTGACCAATGGTGTGTACAAATGTACTACTGTGTCCAGTAATTTCTGGGAATGTCTGATGTCATAATTCCTGCCCAGTCTTATTTATTTCAGTTGGCATATTAGACCTTTCAAACCTCCACATACTTAACTCTTGTCTATAAAATAAATATTTGTCATACAGCAGGTCACATTGTTTGGTGTTATGTTACTGTGTAAGGAAAGCACTTATGATAATACATATGCACAATGGGCTAGCAATACATTTACTATGGGAATCTTACATCTGAATGTCCCTGACTTTTGTGGGATTAAAATCTCAAAATTGATGTTCTATTAGTAAGATTTTTTCCATTGAAAGTAATGCATTGAAAATATTATATTTAAGTTCTAACGGAGCTATTTAGTTACAGAACAGTCCAAAAAAATCTATCAATTATGTGCTATCTGAAAAAGCAAGTATTGATCCTTAAGCTATCTCCAGAAATCTCAAGTTCTCCTCTTCTTTTCTCTGGCATAAGCAGCTTCATTTGAGTATGAACAACTGTCTGCACTGTAGTGATGATGAACCCTAGCACCAATATAGTTAAGAATCTGTCAGCGATTTCACCATCAATCCTATTTGTCAGGTGTTTATAACTCACATTTGAAAATCAATTCCAGGCTTACTGACAGACAAGGGGGTTTGTTCCACCACCCTGCACATTTGTAACACACACACAGCGTTTGGGAGAACAGACCCCAAGGTCTCAGCCCAAGGCCAGTTTTGTGTTTGAAATATTTATGGCTGAGTATCACCATCATGCTACAGGAGTGCAGAAAAAATCCCCAGCGGTGGTTCAAATGCAAAAATAGTTCTTTGATATTCTAGTTAAAATTGCTTGATCTTTGTCCATATGTCTTCAAATGCAATCTGAGGCATGTAAAAAAATGTGTAGACTTTTGCTGTCTATCCTGTCCAATTGCTTAATTATTAAGCCTGCTTTGTATGGTACATTTGCTCTATAACTAGTTTTGTCATTATCGAGCAAACAAAACTCCTTGCGCTTTTGTCCTACATGGTCAATAGTAGATGATGGCAACTATTATAGCTATTGGTTGAAACAGGGTCACATGGCCCTGCAACCTGAAACAGAATAATCTCAGTGTCTTGCTGTGACAGGAGACTGTGTTTGAGACCTTAAACTTTTTCTGTGCTAAGGAACAAATCCTGCTCTCTTCTCCACAGGCTGGGCGAACATGTTGGAGAGGCAGAATTCTGACAGCCCTTGCAAGGTGTGTACACCCCCTACGGCATGTAAAGCCTAGCTCTGTGTGTGTGTGTATGGGGGGCACTCTCTGCATCCGTGCCAAATACAAGGATTTGGAGGCAGGCTGGTGAACCAGTGGTGTCAGGACTCCATAATTACAGAGATCCAGCAGCTGTTTCCACTACCCAAGTGGAGACTGTGGTGGGAAGCTACAGTAGCAGCCATAGAAGGAAGATTCCTTCATCCCCTGCACCTGCTAGTCACCTCAATGCTCAACCCAAGTACTCAGGTTAGGCACTGGGCAGAAGATTTGTCCCACTGTGTACATTTGGAGCACATTTCTTTGTCTTTCCGCTGATTTTAGGCCTTCTTAATCACACTACACCAAACAGACAAACAACATCCTGTGACAACCTAAATAAATGGTATATAACAATAAAAGTGAGCAAAAATACTTCTGAGGCACCAGGAGTAGCACCCACTAATATTCTGAGCAAAAATGGAATTTGAAAATGCATTTGGAACCGATAGAAACATTTCCCATTTACATATATCCAAGAACCAAAGTTGCCAGTTGTCAAATAGAATCTGATACCAGCTGAGCGTTCTATAACTCTGAGCTAAAGCTAAGTGTTCAGTTTAAGGTCAATGCAGCTAGAGAAGAGGTAAACTATTTTTTTAAAGTGATCAGTGGTTTGATGTGTTCCAGTTAGAGTCACTGGACCTTTTTTTCAGAAGTTTAGTTGAAGACATTGGGAACTGTGGATGTTCAATACCTGTAAAAATTGGGCCCATGTGTCTCAAACTGGGTACACAAAATTGAGATGCAGTATACCCCCAAGTTAATGGATACTTTACAATTTTTTGGCTTGATAACATGTATGTGTAAAGGGTAGTGAAACATATGCAAACCACAATTTCTCTTTATAGTGAGTTGGAAAGGGAGTGACAGCGGAATACAAGGCCCAAATAACTGCCAGGCATAAGTTTTCTATAACCACCTCAAATCCGTAACCACAGATATGAACACTCTCAAGTGTTGGGAAAGTTTGACTCTTGATCCACTTTGCACCTTGGGCTCATCTCTAATGTATGTATATACAGGATCATAAAGCTATGTTAATTTACAGCCACTGAGGATGTTGCCTATATTATCTAACTATCTTTACCCAAAGAATACACTTAGATTTTAAAAAGTGAAAGGATGAAAAGTATATTTCAGTCAAGTCCAGGTAATCCATCCCCGGGCCCCCAAATTACACTTCCTTTACAAAAGTTTATAAACAGGCCATAACTGTTGAACACTTGGTATATCCATCTCAATACAAGCTTATTAATTTAATTTTGCATACATCTGGGCCTGAGGGTAGGTACTGGTGACAGTCCAATACAAAAACCCAGGGGGAAATTTTCCATTTCCCTAAACCTTAGCTCTATGATAAAGATGAAGAGGAAGGGCTTAAGGGAGGTAAAACAGAGCTTCATGGACAGGCAAGTAGAAAGGGCATGGCTATTCTCTGCCAAAATTGAAATGAAAAAAAAAATCCTACTTTGCTCCTGGAATGTGAGAGCTGGTACCTGCCCTGGGCAGAATTAGAGGGGAAATATGCAGGAAGCAGAAGGATGAAGAGGTTCCCATGGCTGTTTGGCTCTTACTGTAGAGTCAAATATTCACATTTTAGAGCTCAGAGCCTGAGTAAACTGGCCTTGTGTAAGGGATCTTTGGGTTCAGTGGGAGGATGGACTGAACTTTATGTAGCACAGAGCACCAGCACAGTTATTACTGCAATCAATGGACTGACGTACACTCCTCCCCATGCAGGCTTGACCTCTTGAGAGTCTGCCCCTGCATGGCAGAAATAAGGTTGTTCTACTGCATTTAGGGCTTTCCCTGACCCTGGATGGGAAGGGGAGCAGGATTGTTTCTTTATGAGCTGAGTTAATGGGAAAAGTGTTTAGGGAAAGTGGTTATTCTTTTATTGGTTAAATTAGGCTATTCTGACAGCCATGCTGGCATCCAGGATTACTGTAAGAATGAACAATAATAATTGGAGGATTGGGCCAAAAGAAATCTGATGAGGTTTAACAAGGATAAGTGCAGGGTCCTGCACTTAGGACGGAAGAATCCAGTGCACCGCTACAGACTAGGGACCGAATGGCTAGGCAGCAGTTCTGCGGAAAAGGACCTAGGGGTGACAGTGGACGAGAAGCTGGATATGAGTCAACAGTGTGCCCTTGTTGCCAAGAAGGCCAATGGCATTTTGGGATGTATAAGTAGGGGCATAGCCAGCAGATCGAGGGACGTGATTGTTCCCCTCTATTCGACATTGGTGAGGCCTCATCTGGAGTACTGTGTCCAGTTTTGGACCCCACACTACAAGAAGGATGTGGAAAAATTGGAGAGAGTCCAGTGAAGGGCAACAAAAATGATTAGGGGTCTGGAACACATGACTTATGAGGAGAGGCTGAGGGAACTGGGATTGTTTAGTCTGCAGAAGAGAAGAATGAGGGGGGATTTGATAGTTGCTTTCAACTACCTGAGAGGTGGTTCCAAAGAGGTTTGTTCTAGACTATTCTCAGTGGTAGAAGATGACAGGACAAGGAGTAATGGTCTTAAGTTGCAGTGGGGGAGGTTTACGTTGGATATTAGGAAAAACTTTTTCACTAGGAGGGTGGTGAAACACTGGAATGCATTACCTAGGGAGGTGGTAGAATCTCCTTCCTTAGAAGTTTTTAAGATCAGGCTTGACAAAGCCCTGGCTGGGATGAATTAATTGGGGATTGGTCCTGCTTTGAGCAGGGGGTTGGACTAGATGATCTCCTGAGGTCCCTTCCAACCCTGATATTCTATGATTCTAATTAACATGCTTATTACAGCCTAATACAGAATTGTCTCCACATATTTCAGTCTGTCATACAATGTGCTTTTACATGCTTTACTCTGCACTAATGGTAAGACAATGAGATCCTGGGCCCTGCAAATTGTGTATAATGTTTTATTCATCCCAAACCATGTATTGCCCCGTGTATTACACCACTTACAAAATCAGTTGAACTTGTACTCATTTATGCTCCGATGTGCATAGCAGTGGAAAAACGGAGCAATCAGATGTTAGTGAGGATTGTTTTATTGGTAAATGCTTTAAAATAATAAAGTCACATTTTTTCAGTCAGATATAAATGATGTTTATATTCAGGGTGTGAGTAATGAAAACCTTGAAGTCCATCTAGCACTGAAGGAAGTCAATGTGAGTTTTGCCGCTGACTTCTCTGGAAACAAGGCTGGACCTGCTGGCTGCAGTCAGCATTCTACTCAAATGTGTACCACTCTAGAAATGCTACTCTTATGGAAGAGTCCTACATTCTATGTTGACTTAATTCCTATTTAATTCTATAAGGCTTTTCACTTCCAATGCACATGATCATTCTTATTATAAGACACATGCATATAGTTAATTTTACCAGTAAGACTGAATTTACAGGAATTCTGTCATTCTGCATTTTAGTGTACCAAAAAAAGAGAGGTTCTAGGTTTAGGATATTTTGGACTCACTGATGTAAGTCATTCCTGGAATTCACATTGGAATTCACATTGAATGAAATCCTGGCCCCACGGAAGTCAGTGGGCTCAGGGTTCCACCCATTTACATGAGTGCATGAGCCTCTACTGTGAACACTACATGTATATGTTTGTAAGTAAACAGATTTTGCTTTAACTGTGTGCCTTCCCCCGGAGGCCATCACATTATAGTGTGGCTGTCACATTAGGCCATCACATATAGCCATTTATCTAGTAGGCCATCACATTAGCCTTTTCTTTTTTAAACAAAGCATAGGAATAGCACAGATAGGTTATATGTTCTATATGACCTCAGTCTTTCCTGCTCTTTGGTGTTTAAAATCTTGAGACGTGTGAGCAGATGAACTAGGGCTATCCATGAGGCTTGGAAAATGGTGTAGATTAATAAGGAGAGCCACTTCCTACTAAGTGATTCTTGCAAAATTTTTTCTTTTTCTGCCTCATCTGCACCACGTAAAAGAGTGGAAAACAGATTTTGTGCCTCAACTGGTCAATTTTTATGGTGATTTGCAAGGCTGTGCTATACATTGTACATTTCCTGTTCTCATGTATCCATGTTCTAGACTTTTAAAATTCATAACAGACAATCTGATTTGAAAAAGGATATTGAATTCTATGCACCTCTACTGTAATGAAAGCCTTGTATACTAAAGCGAATAATAGAGGATTCTGAAAGAGATCTTTGAACCTTAATCTTTACCTGAAGCCCTGTGTAGTACACTTCCTTCCAAAGCTATGCACTTATCAGAGCAACCATTTATTTTCAGCATGTGTCATTGGAAAATAAATTATTCAGTGTTGTTAGATTACCTATAAATGACACCAATCAATTAATACCACAGCCACGAGTCTTGCAGGATTTTGTCAGAGGCTAGGATGATAAAGCTCTTAACTGTACACATTTCCTAGTAAGGAGGATTATGATAATGTCAGTTTATTTTTATAGAATTTTAATTGACGAGTAATTTCTCCAAACTGGCTGCATTAAACATTGGGCATAGGCAGAACTAAGCTCTTTAACAAAAACATGATAGAAGCAAAGCCTCCCGCCTTCATGCAAACCCCGCCTTTTGAATGTAGGCAGATAGCAATAATCAGAGTTTGGGGCTGTTGGCTGCAGTAGTTTTCCATATAGAAGCACTAGCCTTTACATATTGAAATAAATCATTGTCTTCACTCCTCCTTTTGATCTTTATTGACATTTCATCTGCACATTAACCATTCACAGTATTTTGGTAAACGCTACTTAGAAGGCAACAGGAAACACATTTGGTAAGTATAGAACAAGGAGCCAGATATTATCCCTGCCTGCAATTTCACAAACACATTCATTTACTTTTCTTGATTAAAAAAAATGTAATGATTTTATCTTTGATTGGGAGCAATATCACACACATGTCATGCCGAGCCACGGCTAAGAGCAATTTTGAAAAACAGACTGAAATTTGACAGAGCTGATTTGGAGTTTGGCATCACATTTTAAAAGACAAAGCATCAGAATGATGGATAAACTGAGGTTAGCATGCACTAGGCATGTATGTTTTAAGGATAGTGCTTAATTCTTTCATATAGGTTTGGACATCTTGCTCTAACATTTGGATTTTTACATTTGTATCTTTTCTTTAGCCCCATTTCCCCAGGCCAGGCTGTTCAGATTCCACTGAATTCACTTAGAGAGCTCTGAACAATGTCCCCAAGACCTATTTAAAACACAGTGTATATTGACATAGTATTGATTCATACAGGGTGAAAATAGCATCTGAATTGTAGTTATAGCAGGGGTGACAATGATGAGTTTTATCGCAGCTGGTGGTTATTGTTCAGCAGATATGAAATCTTATATCAATAATAGCCATCCTGTAGAGACTGTTGAATAAGAACACAAATTATCTTTACATTATAAGTTTCCTCTATTCCCTGTCTTTCACTATGCCAAGAAAATATAGTTACTGATGCAGAGAGTTTCAGTATGCTATGTCCTGCCAGTACTGGTCTCAGTATAGCATTATTTTTCTCTCTCAAAACAGTGATAATTCTCACACAAGGCCAGATTAACACATAAGCACTAGAGATCCATGCCTTGGGCCCCAACTTTTGGAGTCATGTGATTACATCAGAATCTCATCCCTCATTTAAAAAAAAAAAAGTATATTTCTAGCACTCGTTATTGGGAAAGAGAAGCTTGAAAATGTGACTCGTGTAACCAGTGCAGTAGTGTCTGCAGACAATCGGAAACAATAGCTCTGAGAGGTGTGAAATGGCCTCGTCACCTCAGTACAGTGTTAACCCTGCCCCATTTCAAATGAAGATTGTGTGTGGGAAGAGGAGAAGAGTGCAATGGGCCATGCCCACGCATCCAAGCACATACCCCACAACAAGGATGTGAGTACTAGGCTCCAGCTGATGCCCCCAGACCCTCTGGTGAGGAAAGAGGGCACCTACTACTGTTGATAGTGGGGTGGGGTGTGGGGGGCTTATTGCCTCTGCCTGTCTGGAAGGATAGAAGGTTCCCTACTATTGCCGCTCTGAGTGGGGGTGGGTGTCACAGTGTAGGGGAGGGCAGCAGAGCAGGGCCATGGGAGATGGAAATCCATTTCCTGGTTTGTGTAGGGCACCAGTTACCTTAATCCAGCCTTGCTCACAAACAATGCACAGGTGTGTTTTCAGGATCCAAGGTACCAGCATTTCTAGTCCTCTCTAATCCCCTTTCGGCAACCAGACGTGGATGACTGAGAAATCTTTTTGTGGATTCATAGTACTATTTAACCCACCCCACCCCAGCCCCAGATCTAGAGTTCCTACCCCTCCCCTTGCAGCTACACAAGGCAATGAAGAAATGAATATCACAATATCAATTAAGCATTAACTGGCTCTGTGGATACTGGAGCATAAGGCTAAGCCTTTAATTAAATGAAAAACCAATAATCGTAAGTAGCAAACAACTTGCTTTCCTTAATGCTGATGTAGGAATAACAGTTCCAAACAGTGACTAACAAAACTAGAACCATATTTTAAACATTCATCCTGTAGATCTCTATATAGTCTCATATTTGTAATAAAAAGACGTACTTTATAAGTGAGGTGCAGCGGGAGCGTTCTGTGGGAAAGGCTGTTGTTTATATCAGTCTGCAAATACCTGCTGAATCTGATAGATTATCTAAATTCAATAGGCTAAGCTAGTCACATGTGACCCCTTTCTCTAGTCCAGCATCTCAAACCAAAAGAAAAAAGGAAGGAAGCTGCTTCAGGCAAGTAGACGACTTGTGGGTGGGTGGGGGAAGGTTATAATAAATGTTCACGGGAAGCAAGTGCCAATAAGAGCTTTGCGTGCGTGTAAGGACTTCATGTTCTCGACTTGTGTAAGCAAATGAGGGAAACTGATGCACTGACTGGTCAGGTGACTTGCCCACACAGCAGCTCCTGAGAGAAAAGGAAACAGAAGTCATTAGTCCAGTCACCCAGGACCCTGGTATAACACTAGACATCTTTTATATTAGAGAGAGACAAGATGTGTGAGGATCTTGGCAAGGTGGAACAGATTGCAAAACATAAGTAGCTAAACAATCTGTTCCACCTTGCATTTAGCTGTGACATTCTGAGTAAGTCTCCCAGACCTGAAGAAGAGTTCTGGGTATGTCGCTCGAAAGCTTATCTCTCTCACCAATGGAAGTTGGTCTGATACAAGATATTGCCTCACCCACCTTGTCGTGCTAATATCCTAGGTCTGACACAGCAACACTGCACACATCTTTTCTTGTAGGCACAGGGCAGTCCCATTGACTCAGATGGAGTAGTCCGACTGCAACCAAGAGCAGAATTTATCCTGAAATACCTATTGTTAAAGACTACTATAATGTTCAACTGCTGTAAGAAAATGGTGCACCATTTACTTGTATTTGGCTCAGTTCTCTCTATGGAAAATAAAGTAACACTTGCCAAGATCCTGTACAGCATACCATACGTATCCTTTTAGTATGCAGTAGCACATATATGATCATTTTTTTTTCCTCATAATGTTTCTAGGATCCTCTTCTTACTTTATCCTTAAGTGATGTGTCTCTGTGTTTAGAAAGTCACTGGTGTATCATAACTGCAGTTCTCTCGGGCATGCCATGATCTGCACTGGCAACTAGCTTGCCAACTTAGAATCATAGAATCATAGAATATCAGGGTTGGAAGGGACCTCAGGAGGTCATCTAGTCCAACCCCCTGCTCAAAGCAGGACCAATCCCCAATTAACTCATCCCAGCCAGGGCTTTGTCAAGCCTGACCTTAAAAACTTCTAAGGAAGGAGATTCTACCACCTCCCTAGGTAACGCATTCCAGTGTTTCACCACCCTCCTAGTGAAAAAGTTTTTCCTAATATCCAACCTAAACCTCCCCCACTGCAACTTGAGACCATTACTCCTTGTCCTGTCCTCTTCTACCACTGAGAATAGTCTAGAACCATCCTCTTTGGAACCACCTCTCAGGTAGTTGAAAGCAGCTATCAAATCCCCCCTCATTCTTCTCTTCTGCAGACTAAACAATCCCAGTTCCCTCAGCCTCTCCTCATAAATCATGTGTTCCAGACCCCTAATCATTTTTGTTGCCCTTCGCTGGACTCTCTCCAATTTATCCACATCCTTCTTGTAGTGTGGGGCCCAAAACTGGACACAGTACTCCAGATGAGGCCTCACCAATGTCGAATAGAGGGGGACGATCACTTCCCTCGATCTGCTGGCTATGCCCCTACTTATACATCCCAAAATGCCATTGGCCTTCTTGGCAACAAGGGCACACTGCTGACTCATATCCAGCTTCTTGTCCACGGTCACCCCTAGGTCCTTTTCCGCAGAACTGCTGCCTAGCCATTCGGTCCCTAGTCTGTAGCTGTGCAACTTCTTTGTATGTGCTCTAACTAACAAAATATTTAACTGGTACAAATGAAATATTAGTGGTTCCCCGGGTGTTCAGGAAACTGAACTGCTTTACTAGACCATCATAGGAATACCTCTTGTTTGAGCTAGTCAAAAACAGACTAAAAAGCAAACAGGGGCATTGCTAAAAAATGTCACCAAAATCTGCCATTTTTTGTCAACATTTTGAAAAAATTTCCATTGAAATTTAAGCCAATTCTCCATGGAGTAAATCAGTTATATTCTTCGAATGGCAACGTGCGATTGAATGATTCTGAAATAGGTACAAGTGCTGTGTTATGCCCATGACCTCACCCCACACCCCCAGCAATATTTACCATCTCATTGTTTGGCAACAGCAAAGATGTCAAGGGCAGCTGGAGTAGAGCATAATCAGTCAGGACGATCTTGTAGCTTCTTTTCTTGTTTTTGAATGGTACTTAGACGCTTATGATAAGAGGAAAAGTGTAGGGTAGGGGTTTGAAAAGAAAATGCCTGCTGACATGCTGAGGGTGCTTCATACTCAAGTGGTAGGGAAGAAGAGCAAAGAAGTGTGATGAAAAGTAGAGCACACACATGGCTAAAGGGGGGTTTGTTCCGCTGCATGGATGGAGGAGGTGTGAGTGAAACATCATTGAAATATCCCCTGAAAGCGTCCACCTCCCCTTCTCTTATGAAAGTATTACAGTAATTGAAAAATCCCTACAAGAGGGCAAGAGGAAATGTTTTGTACAGAGAACAATGCGGCTTGCTATATTTCTATAATGAATGTGGATGTGCTATCAGAGGCATGGTCTTTGGAAAGAGTGCTCTGGCCATTGAACAATAGAGAAATTATTTCACCGAACATCTCTACAGTTTCCTATGGAAGATGCAACCCTTTGTATTTTTATGCATTTTCTTGGTTCTTATTTTCTTGGCAAATAACTGTACACTTCAATTTACTTGAGCTTGAAGATTTACTTTGAGCACATCAAAATAGAACTGCAAATGAAGACAAAGAAGCAAGGGCCTGATTTTTCAACACCACTTTTATGCTGGTATGACTGCATCAAAGCCAGTGGAGTTACACTGGTATAAACCGATACAAGAGAATAGAGAATCCGGCCCATTTTCTTTATTTAAAAAAATAAAAGAGAGAGAAGTGGGATTTTTGGTCAGGACCACCTGCGAAAGCTTGCACAGCGGCGATGCCTAGCACACTTTACATGGTGAGAGAACATTAGTCTCCAGTGCTGTTTATCCACCACCTGTAGCAAGTGCTAAATTCACCTAACTGACTTCAACAGAGGCCAGTATGTGAAGGGTTGATAGCTCAAGCTCACTTTTGAAAAGCAATATTTGTTTTTATTTAATGTTTGACAAACATGTTTTCTCTGTGAGCCTAAGGGGATGTAATGAGGACACCCGGTAAAAACTGGAATTTTTATGTAATATGTGGTAGAGTCAGCTAGAGATTTCAGTATGCATACTCCTCACCTGCCTCACCCTGCTATAGGCTCCTCTCAGACATCAATCCTCCTTTCAACACCTGAAAATAATATACTAGGCATACTTTAAATGGCCTTAGGAAGCATTTTTATATTAAACTACAACAAATCATAGAATCATAGAATATCAGGGTTGGAAGGGACCCCTGAAGGTCATCTAGTCCAACCCCCTGCTCGAAGCAGGACCAATTCCCAGTTAAATCATCCCAGCCAGGGCTTTGTCAAGCCTGACCTTAAAAACCTCTAAGGAAGGAGATTCTACCACCTCCCTAGGTAACGCATTCCAGTGTTTCACCACCCTCTTAGTGAAAAAGTTTTTCCTAATATCCAATCTAAACCTCCCCCACTGCAACTTGAGACCATTACTCCTCGTTCTGTCATCTGCTACCATTGAGAACAGTCTAGAGCCATCCTCTTTGGAACCCCCTTTCAGGTAGTTGAAAGCAGCTATCAAATCCCCCCTCATTCTTCTCTTCTGCAGGCTAAACAATCCCAGCTCCCTCAGCCTCTCCTCATAAGTCATGTGTTCTAGACCCCTAATCATTTTTGTTGCCCTTCGCTGGACCCTCTCCAATTTATCCACATCCTTCTTGTAGTGTGGGGTCCAAAACTGGACACAGTACTCCAGATGAGGCCTCACCAATGTCGAATAGAGGGGAACGATCACGTCCCTCGATCTGCTCGCTATGCCCCTACTTATACATCCCAAAATGCCATTGGCCTTCTTGGCAACAAGGGCACACTGCTGACTCATATCCAGCTTCTCGCCCACTGTCACCCCTAGGTCCTTTTCCGCAGAACTGCTGCCTAGCCATTCGGTCCCTAGTCTGTAGCGGTGCATTGGATTCTTCCATCCTAAGTGCAGGACCCTGCACTTATCCTTATTGAACCTCATCAGATTTCTTTTGGCCCAATCCTCCAATTTGTCTAGGTCCTTCTGTATCCTATCCCTCCCCTCCAGCGTATCTACCACTCCTCCCAGTTTAGTATCATCCGCAAATTTGCTGAGAGTGCAATCCACACCATCCTCCAGATCATTTATGAAAATAAAATAAATAAAATGTAGCAGCAGGTGTATGAAACCCATCCAAAGTATCTTTCAGACGTCAGGTTAAATCCTGTTCCTTTTACTCATGCAAATCCCATTGTCTTCAATGGGTTTACTTGTCTAAACATGGCAAACGCGATCTGGCCCATTGCATGAGCCTAATGTTGCAATACGCTTCATATTTGCTTCATTCTGCCAAAGGCACTTTAAGAAACCTTTTATATGTCTAGTTAGTAAAACTCCACACAGCAACAGAAAAGATAACCAATCAATTAAATGTGAAGACTGTCTTTGTCCTTCATCAGTTGATTCAGTCCAGTCATACATCATCTGATTCTAATGGTATTACCGCCAGTCTTTAATAAACTCTACATGTCACCAAGGTTAAATTTCTTATTCAAGTACCTTGTATCCTATCTGTAGTAAAGGAAGAGTGTCAGAAGTTCTGGGAGTCAGGATAAAGGTTTGAGTACACATTATACATCTTAGAGATGATGAGCTGGGCAGACTATTCAGACTTGTTTCTGCTTACTAAATGATGCAGGTGCTCAGATTCTCTGGTCTAAGAACCTGAATATAATACAGTACATCCTGTGCTGTGTTGTGAAGTTGCAGTGTTTTCTCCCTCTGGGCATCAATTTATTTCCCAAAACTCATTGAGCAGTCATCAGATAATTACAGCTGGGTGAATGCAGCAAAAATGTTTTCCACAAGAATTCACTCTAATTTAAACATGAATTTCCTCTATGTTCATGCTTCTGTTGTGTTTGGTTTCCCCAAGAAACTTGAGGGATGGAGTTTTACATCCTCAACCATTTGAAGAGACTAAGTTTTAAGCGTGCACGCTGGAATGTTTGTGGAAAGCAAAAGTGCCATGTCATGATGACAAAGTTGTGCTGGTGCTGATATTACAGTATTCCTTTGCATCTGCCTGGGGCCAAAGTGGTCTGTCTGTCAGAAACGTGTTTCCGTTCTCTGCTGGCATCACTATTTCTTCCTTATGTTCTGGTGTTCAATAAAAAGCACTTGTATATTTTATATAGGACACTGTTTATCGCAGTAAGGGTATAACATTTCTCAAACTCCTTGCCAAACTAGCAATTAATTGAGCCAGGCAGGGGCCTGGAACTTGGACAAAACAGAACATTATGAGAACATAAGTAGATGAATAACAAATAATTTATGAGACAAGGTGATCTGATATGCTTGTGATTCTAGCTTGCAAGAGGCACCCCAAACGGTTATTCACCTTAGGTCTGAGCAATATTTCAACAAACCATGCTAGGAACAATCATGTTGGAAAATGGTTGTCAAGTCCGGCAAAACTTGCTGCATTAGCTCCCCCATGACTCCTATGACAGTTGCTAGCATGATTGCATCATTTCCCCCCGTGCACTGTGGACAGGTTTTTTTTGTTTTTTAAAAAGCCACCTTGATAATCCAAAAGTGATGCTATATACAGTACTGTTCTTATTTACAGCAGTAGAGAGTGCATATACAGCCTTGCACAATCGCAACATTCTGTAACGGTTTGAAAATGGTTCCAAGTGGTGGTTACAAACTATCATGTGGACGGAGCCTCAAAGAGCTTATAACAAGTTCACAAGGAGTTTTATGATGAAGTATTATCTTGTTTTATTTTGCTTTTGCATAGGGCCAGTTCTGGAGGCTGCTTAGGTGGCAGCGGCAGGGCCTATCACTATGGCAACACTGCCTTTCTGCGGCAGAAGGGGAAAGCCGAGGATAATCCACACAGCAGATGACACATTTCTGATGGGGAACCCGAGACGCTAAGTTCTTCTGGGCAGGGGACATGTGTTATATTTATGCAGGGCTTAGTGCTGAGGCTGGAGCCTCCGGGTAATACAAATAAAATAACCACGTAGGACAGTGATGGGGTAGTGAAGTGGACAACTTACCCACAAATTGCCACAAGCACAAACCTATCCATGCTCAGTGTAGGACTCAAACGTTTTCACGTGGGTGAAGTGCTTTGGTGTAATGTTTACTCTCCAGGACAGGGCTCATAGTATGAAACTGGATAGTACAGAAGTCTTATGGGCCTGTTTCTCCACTGCCTTGCCTAGTCATTCAGGGTTTGATTCCGCACTACTCTAGTTTAGAGGTGTTTTGCTATTGCCTTCACTGGGAGCAGTGTCATGCCCTTTCCTGTGCAAAGCAAGTGTGGAGAGGGTAGATAACATTATTATTCTGATGAGGTAGTGTTTTGCAGCCACGGCCACAGGTGTAAGTGACAATCCAAGGTACAAGGCAGTGGAGAAGCAGGACATCGATGTTTTATTTGCAATATACAGGAATAGAAGGCTAAACCACCATTCTTTTCATGGAACAGCAAAATATGCTGCCTAAAGTAGCTCACAGTCTGTGGTGATGGTTGCCCTGAAAGTGTGATCAATACAAAGTCAGCTGCAAAGGTCTAAATTAGTCAAATCAGGCATAATTCCAGATTCTCTAGACCGCATGCAGCTCCTGCACATAGTAAATAGACACACTGCCTGTGATAAAATATAATTAATAGGAGTTAAATTTCCATGTAGCGCTTCTGTTCAAAACATGCTACAATAAGCAATTTTGCGCCACAGTTCAGACCTGTCCTTGGAGATTTTATAGAAGAAATTGTAATTACATGCTCATTGCAGTGAACCTTGATGAGACAATGGTGACAGTCCAGTATATTCCTTCCATTTAGAGTGTATTCCTTTTATTCTGAAAATATAAATAAAACCACAGATGCAGCTGTATGTAATAAATCTACTGATCTGTTATTTGGCATGATTGCTATATTCCCTTGCCTCCTAGTTTGCCTCCAGATCTTTCAAACTGAAATACAGTGGGAAGCTGTTCACCAGAGAATGGAAATAAAATATTTCCCAATGCATTCATCGTACTTAAAGAGTTCTCAAAATATTTGCACGTTCAAGGAATTCTTTTTAGCTTGCAGTTATCCTGTAACAAAATATTATCCAAGTTATGAAATCCTTAGTCTTTATTCAGGCAGATTCCCATTTACCACATTGCAAGTTGTCCCAATAAGCACAGAGTTAAAACTTGAGCCTAGATTGTTATGGTGCAATTGAAATCACTCGGGACTACTTTCATAGTAAAATATCTGTGAGTAAGGTCTTTAATAAGGAATTAGTTGTTTGGTTTTAAGTGTTTTGCCCATGATAAACTACCCAACCACCGAAAGATTAAAATGTACTGGAAGATTGTGTATGTAATTCAAACTTCAGAAACAAATAATTAGAACAAAAGGATCAAAATTCACCAATTATCCCAATTTTAAATATGTAGAGATATACATAGAATACAAACTCCTATACACTTCTGCTTCTCCCTTTAAAATGTTTAAATCTCAGTTGAATTACTAACAGACCTGATAAAACAATTTTATTTAGTATAAGTCAGGGTTCCGTCAACATTAGCCACAATTACCAAAAAAAAAAAAAAGACATTTCAATTTTCAGCTGGACAGATGGGCAAAAGGTGTGTACATGTTTGGTTTCTGCTTCTTGTTAAAAATCCACTTTCTTTGTTTCACAGCACGGTCACAAGTGAAAGATCTTGGTGCTACAAACATATGTGCGTATGCAGACAAGCCGCGGCCCACAAAGATTAAACCTTGGTGTTATGGTGAGAGCATGGCAGTATGAATGGAAGAAATATATTTCCTTTAAAAATATTTTTAAAATCCCTTATTTAAACAACCTCCTAAAAAACCAAAACCACAATACTACAGTAATCACCCAAAACATTTCAGTATTGCTACAGGGAGTTGCTGTATTCTGGATCTTTATTGTACTACAAACTTTAAAGGCCAATTCTGCTCTTAATAGCAGGTAGAAATACATTAAAAAAATGTAAAAAGTCATTTGTGTATAGATTATTACTTGGGGCAGCATTCTAAGAAGGAGAGTTTTACCTTAGTTCTAACTATAAACCTATGAAAGGTAGATTCCAAATTTAGTCATATGCCATAATAAAAATAAAAAATGCTATAACAAAACTAAAGAGGACCTGATTTTGTGTGCGAGCCTGCATTCACACGTGTGTGTGATGAGCCTGCATTCACACAGGTTCCATTGGGCCAGATTTTCCGGCATGGTGAGTTGTGTGTGTGTGGGGGCGGGGGCGCATCAAAAAGCCAATTGCAGACTGAAGGCTGCTCTACATTCCATCAGATGGTATCTGTCCCAAAGGATCATCCACCAGCTGAGGACTGGAGCACAGTGCACTTTGGTCACATCCTTCCCAGTCCCTTCTCACCCTCTATACTGGGTTATGCGTGTATGAGTAGAAGTCAGCTCCCTGGCTGGGATGATTTAACTGGGAATTGGTCCTGCTTCGAGCGGGGGGTTGGACTAGATGACCTTCAGGGGTCCCTTCCAACCCTAATATTCTATGATTCTATGATTCCCTGGGCTCTCCTTCCACTAGGTAATTCCACACACCATGGAAATTACAATCAGGGGAGAAGAGGCCAGTTGACTCCTCCTTTGTGCCACTAGAATGACACAGAGCAGGGGAGAAAATCTACACTATCATGTTCCACAGAATTACTCTGTATTCACACTGGTCTAAGTGAGAGGCACAGTTTTTAAAAAGCCTTTTGAAAGAGGACAAAGAATATAATCTCATTTGTTAAGGTTAGAAGAACAAATACATTTTCCTTCCAATTAGTTTGACACAATGGCCTTTGCCAGCTGTGTCCAGATTGTACCTTGTAGCTGTAACTTTTTAAAAATTATGAATAAAGAAGGGCCTGAACCAACCCCCAGATTCCAGCTCTGAATGTCAATCGTGGGTTGGGTCTGAGTTCACAATGTGCGCGTCTCTCAACAATGGGCCAAATCCAAAACACCCAAATTTTGATTCAGATTCTGACCTGATGGCAACATCATAGCAAATCTGGACAAACTCTGCTGAGGTCAATGGAGCTACTCCAGAGTCACACACCCATGTAACTGAGAGAACAATTTAGCCTGTAGAATTTGATTCTGGTTCCAGTTTGGATCAGGAGTTTTGACTCAGGTCCATATTTAATTTTTAAGACTTGAATTTTGTTCGATTTCCACCATTAAAGAAAGTCTTCAAAGTAATGTTTTTCCAGGCCCCTAAACTTATCTAATAAGGTAGCAGCATGTTGGTCTGCTAAGTAACTAATTCGGGAAGTTCTTTCTTTCTGTCATTGTTGTTTCAAGGTTTTAAATCATTAGAACAACATTGCTCTGCAGAACAGCAGCAGATGAAAAAGTAGCTGTCGTAAGCTAGGGCCAGTCTGATCTTTACATATGCATTAGTAACTGTGGTGGGTGAGGGAGAGAATAATATGTGGGAAGGGAATTAATTGGAGGTCAGCACAAAACAGACTTACATAAATGATATGATGCACACAAGTTGTCTTAAGAAATTAAAGATACTTGGGTAGGGAGGAGAGCTTTAATTGGACTTGACCTTGTAACATTCCCTTATGTTCCTGGGTGGGCTGGCTGGTCTATTTAAAAATGCCTGGTTCACAATAACCCCACCCAGTGTTTGGAGATGCTTCTCAGTACAAAACAAATGAGCATTTGAATACTGCTCCAGCATCTTAGCAGTTAATGGAAACGATAAGTACAGCTGTGTCATGTAGCACCTCGGAGATCCTTATCATGAAATGTTTTGACATTAGAAAATATTTTCATTAAGGAAAATAATACCAATAAAAACAACAGCTTTCCAATTGCCTATCTGCATGTATTTTTAGAAGAAACAAAACCTGAAATACAATAGTATCCACTAAACAGGGCAGTTTTTACACAAAGATTTGATTAAAGTTAATTGTAAACATGTGTCAAAACAAAAACCCCATCAATAATAGATCAGCCATTTTGTCTAATAGATCAGGAAGCCTGCACAAAGAAATACGGGATACACTCACTGTGCTGCTGATTTTCTGAACAGCTGAGGTTTTGGTGGGGGTGAGGGGTGTATAAAAGGGAGTGGAACTGGGACAGGCATAAGCTGATTTTTCGAGAAGGGCGAGGATTGTGGTTTTAAGGCCCTAGCTGCAGTACTAGGAATCCCTCAGCCAGAGTTTCTCCTGGGGCTCTAGGAGAGGCGTATGCAGGAACATGAACTCCAACCTCCATTAAAAAGGTACGGAGTATTGGATGTTTTAAATTCAAGCTGATTTGATTTGGCAAAAAGGTCATGTCACATGGTATGTTTCTCTTTCCCGATTGGCTGGCTGATTAACTGTAAGCCAGATTTCCAACATAAGTATTTGTAGTTACCAGTTAAAAAATGGCTGGGATGATTTTTCAACATTAGCTTAAAATATGTTGCTTCATGAAGGTGTGGCACAAGATCCACCCCCTACTATTATTAACTTCTGCAAGGCACAATTCTCTTAGCTCATCTGGAAATGCTGCTTCCTGTGGGTTAACGGGATCTTGATTCTAGACGTATTACAAACCCAGCATATCTAACCACAGATTAGGGGAGACCCTGCCGATCTAGTGGTAAAGTCCTTTCACAATGTCTAGCTGTTGCAAAATTCACTAAGCAGAATTTTCTACAATCATCAAGGTCCGGGCATAGCTTGTGTGGGCATATCATGTGCTCAGAAGTGATACGCACAATAAATCAGTACTAATTAACAGTCATCAAAATCAAAACTGCAGTTGAATAAGATGTTTACTTTCTGTCTATCCAAGTACTTATATCAGGGGTTTTCAAAAGTTTCCATTAAATCTTTTTTTGATGGAAAACTGGGTTTTGTTTAAATGAAAATTCTCATGGACATTATCAGCTTTCTGTGACCAAAAATAAATAAATAGATAAATAAATAAAAATAAAAATCAATGAATCAAAACCAAGAACCAATACCCACCCAAAAATGTCACTTCTGGGCCAAAAAACAGGAAGGTTTTTGGTTCTTTGGCAAAAACTCAGGTTTCACTGAGAAACCTCCGTCCCACCCTTCCATTTTCTGACCAAATCTAACTTACATAGCCCTCATCACTACAACATCTAGAACATAGCATCACTTCCAGGAAACCAAACCAAATTCACATTTGACACAAATGACTCAGGATCTTGCATAAGAGTAATTTACAAAGGCAATAAAGCATGCATCAATTCTGGTAGTTGTGTTCCAAGTATTACAAAAGTTCCTTTCTGATCTTATGTATCCTGCAACCTCAGACTCCTCTTTAAAATCCCTCCACATGACTCACTTTTTACAAAAAGAAAAAGGAGTACTTGTGGCACCTTAGAGACTAACCAATTTATTTGAGCATGAGCTTTCGTGAGCTCACTTCATCAGATGCATACCGTGGAAACTGCAGCAGACTTTATATATACACAGAGAATATGAAACAATACCTCCTCCTACCCCACTGTCCTGCTGGTAATAGCTTATCTAAAGTGATCATGAACATCACTTTAGATAAGCTATTACCAGCAGGACAGTGGGGTAGGAGGAGGTATTGTTTCATATTCTCTGTGTATATATAAAGTCTGCTGCAGTTTCCACGGTATGCATCTGATGAAGTGAGCTGTAGCTCACGAAAGCTCATGCTCAAATAAATTGGTTAGTCTCTAAGGTGCCACAAGTACTCCTTTTCTTTTTGCGAATACAGACTAACACGGCTGTTCCTCTGAAACCTGTCACTTTTTACAGTCAGCTTTGTGTTGCTAATCTCCACCCTGGCTTTCATTGTGCATGCTGTCCAGAAACCTTATTCCACACAATTTGATGCATTAAAAAAATCTGAAGAGGAAACAAGATATAGCCATATCATTAAGTCTGGCAGTTCACTATTGCAGTCCTTTCAACCTAGCCATTTCTTTATTGTTCGCTTGTCCTGTTAAATCTCATTTAACTTGTAGGTTTCTTAGAACATGGACCTGTCATTTTCTGTATCTTTAAAGTGCCTTCCACACCCACACAGCCGTATAAATAATAATAATTTGTTACAAAACCTTAAATTGAAATTGTATTAATGAACTAGAATATATTTCTATAACTTAAAAAAATGCTCTACAATAGCCAGGTAGGTCCCTTTTAATGTGTCTTAAAAAGAGTGCAATAAGCTTGGCCAACAGAAGCTATGAAGTGTCCAACCCCATAATCGAAACTAATTTCTAAAGTGACAAGTTAGATACTGTTCATGCAGAGACTGCCTTACACAGTTAGCCATAAATTGCACAAAGCTTCAGACACTTCCCTGAGGAAAGGAAATATTAACCAGGGTGTAAAACTATCCTTGCTCTTTTTGAAAAGTGCCTTCGGATCTTGAACATCTATCTGGACAGTTACCTTCCAGTTTAACATCACATTCAAAGGGCACTACCTCTGTGAGATTAGCACTTCCCAGAACTGCAGTGTAGTATCAGTGCAGGCTTGGATTCCAAGTTCTGGTGAGAGACTTAAATTTACAACCCTTGTGGCCTAAAGGCAAAGTTTTACCAAATGAGGCGTACTGACATGACCAGAGGGGATATAATAGAGCCAGAGGGGCCAACAATCCTAATTTTTATGGCGCAGCCCCAGATGTCCACATCATTGGAACAGGAGACAGAAAAATTTACTTGTTTTAATGGTTTAGCTACAGAGGAATAGAATAGAAGCTTGATTGTAGCAGTGTTTTTTTTTTTTTTTGGAGGGAGGAAGTCGTACTTTAGTTCAGAACAAATTACTCTTTTTCTATTTGTCTAGTAAGGATTTTTTTTTTCCAAAATAGAGTGGGATCCCTAAATGGGTCTAGCTTGATGACTTTGTGAGTGATCTTTTTTGACTTACTGGATATCAGCTGTTCAGCCGTGCATTAAGTGTTGAAACATTGACACATGAAACATTCCATACTGTATCAGGTTCATGCCACCTAGTGGTGATAGGTTTCAGAGGAACAGCCGTGTTAGTCAGTATTCGCAAAAAGAAAAGGAGTACTTGTGGCACCTTAGAGACTAACCAATTTATTTGAGCATGAGCTTTCGTGAGCTACATACAGTAGAACCTCAAAGTTACGAACACCTCTGGAATGGAGGTTGTTTGTAACTCTAACTCTGAATATACATTGTAAACTTTTGAAAGAACAATCACAACTGAACATTGACTTAATACAGCTTTGAAACTTTACTATGCTGAAGAAAAAGGCTACTTTTAACCATCTTAATTTAAATTAAATAATTTTTCTAATGTCAAAACATTTCATGATAAGGAATAAATACTTGTTATGTTATTAGTCCATGCCTACCCTGCACATGACAATTTTGTCTTTCACCCTCAGACATCATATGAATCCTTAGATTACTGAGGACTAGTGTAGTGGTCCTCAGTAGAAAGAACTGAAGGCAAGTACAAGCATTTGTAAACAGACCTGCCCATTACAGCCTGACCTGTATTCCCATCTTGGGCTGCTGAAGCCATCAGCAACCAAGGTAAGAAGGAGAAAGAGAAAAAAAAATCAGTGCTCTAAGCGTGCAATTCTCATTCCTGTTGCCCACATCTCCAGTATTCCACAGGTGCCCAAGCTGCAATGTAACCCGCAATCCTCCCAGTGTTCTTTTGAAGCAAATATTTGCACTGTAAAAAAGATAAACAAAAGAAATAGCATTTTTCAATTCACCTCATACAAGTACTGTAGTGCAATCTCTTTATCATGAAAGTGCAACTTACAAATGTAGAATTATTATAAATATTTTTACGTAACTGCACTCAAAAACAAACAATGTAAACCTTTAGAGTCTACAAGTTGAAGCATGAAGGAGCATTTGAATGTTTAGCGTATCTGGCATGTAAATACCTTGCAACACTGGCTACAACAGTGCCATACGAATGCCTGTTCTCACTTTCAGGTTCTCACTTTTACTTATTGTAAATAAGAAGTGGGCAGCATTATCTCCCATAAATGTAAACAAACTTGTTTGTTTTCATGATTGGCTGAACAAGAAGGAGCACTGAGCGATCTTGTATGAGGTGAATTGAAAAACACTATTTCTTTCGTTTATTTTTTTACGGTGCAAATATTTGTCATAAAAACAAAACAAGCACTGTACACTTTGTTCTGTGTTGTACACAAATCAGTCTATTTGAAAATGTCGAAAAACATCCAAAAATATCTATAATCAATTTAAACTGGTATTCTGTTATTGTTTAACAGTGTGATTAAAACGGATTAATCACAACTATTTTTTAATCTAGTTAATTTGTTTTGCATCAATCGGGTGCATTAACTGCGATTAATTGACAGCTCTGATATAAAGCAGGCTCCAACCCCTGACACTTACAGAAAGTGTTAAAAACAAGTACAACTAGAAAGGCGGGAGCCGCAAAAAGCGACTGTGGAACAGCTGCTGTATTAGCATCGGCCCGGTCGGTCCTTATCAGCATGTTTTGGTGTTATAGTCAGAACCCAGGCAGCATATTACTTACAGAAACTGGAGGAACCATTTGTTTTGGCTAAGTTGAGTCTCTTGGTGCTCTGCAACAAACTGTAGAGCCTCTCACTTCGTTTCTCTGGGTGATGGGAGGTGGGCAAGATGCTGCTGTGAGTGGCGAAAAACAAAATACTAACTCCCAAAGTGTTTTGCCAAACCTCAACGGGGACAGCTGCACAGAGCCTGCCAGACACAGTGTCTGTACAAAGTAGAGACAGAAAGAGGAAGAGACACCAGGAATATTGGTTACAAGGTTTGTAGTATAAAGATTTTACATCAGAATAGCATAGATAGGGTTGCCATCTTAAAGATTAATCTTTAATTAAAGATTATATTATGTGATGAAACCTCCAGGAATACATCCAATCAAAACTGGCAACCCTAAGTGGAGACCAAGCCTCAGTATTTTGTTTTCTGTGTCCCAGCCCTGCGGAGACCTGCCCACAGCTGCATCTAGTGTTCTAGCCTCCTTCTCAAGGGGGAGTAAGTATTGTTTTATACTGCATGCTCCCTGCACTGCTCCCTGGAGCGAAGCATCAGGGCAGTCATGACAGGTGCTGGTCAAATAACTGATTTGTCAGATCGCTGGCAGTTCCAAAGATATAAAACTATCTATTGGGTTTTGGTGAACATGAAACTGAAGTTTTTCAGTGAATCAAGAAGCTGGAAAACATTTGTTTTGGGTTGAACAAAACATGTTGGACCCCAAACAGAACATTTTAGGCTTTTATTTATTCATTAATAAAAGAAAGTGAAATTTTGGACTATATTCACAAAAGCAAGGAGATGGGGGCAAGAAGCCCGTTTACCCCATAGCCTAGGGTACTTGCCTGTGACATGGGAGACTCACATTTTAATCCCTACACTAGAGCAGAGTCTTGAACATGGGTCTCCCATGAGTGGCCTAACCTCCAGGCTATTGGATGTTCTAGGACAAGGCTCTCTTCATCTCTCTTGCTGACCCCCAGGTTCCAGTCACTGCTCCAGTGATTTTTCAAGTATTTCAATGAAAAGTGGAACAACTTCAACAAAAGAGACTGACCCATCCAGCCCACAATACACTACAGCACAGGGGTTAGGGCACTCACGTAGCACCGGGGAGACCCAAGTTCAAATCAGGCAGAGTGGGGACTTGAACGCTAGCCCCCTACATCCCAAATGAGTGTTAGAACTGGGGTGATCACAAAATCATTGGTGGTAGCATGATACCTAAGTCCTCTTGTGAATCTAGGTCAAAAACTGCTCGGGCAATAGTATTTGGCAAATTAGCGTCTAATTCTTTAATACTTTTGTTCAACCCAAAACTGCATTTTCTTTTTCAGCCAATGCATTAGCTGTCTGGAAACTTTTTCACACATGCACATGCACGCACACACACACAAAACAAAGTTGTTTAGCTATGATACTTTAAAGTATCCAATCCCCCTGGGGCGTCCCCCCCGCCACCGCTTCAGCTGCATCTTGTGTTCCAGCTTCCTTCTCAAGGGGGAGTAAGTATTGTTTTATATTGCATGCTCCCTGCACTGCTCTATTGCCCAAGGCCGAATAATTGATACCCTCCACCCCCTCTGCCCCTGCCCCCCCCACTCCACCCCTTCCATGAGGCCTCATCCCTGCCCCACTTCTTCCCACCCCTTCCCAGCCCCCAATCCAACCCCTTCCACAAAGTCCCCACCCCAACTCCGCCCCCTCCCTGCCCCTATTCCAACCCCTTCCCCAAATCCCCGCCTCTGCCCCGCCTCCTCCCCTGAGCACGCAGCTCCCCGCTCCTGCCCCCTCCCTCCTGGAAAGCGCCTGGAGGTAGGCAGAGGAGCGGGGATGCGGCGCACTGGGGGGGAGGGGGAGCGGAAGCGGGGGGGGGCGGGGAGCTTGGCGGCCTGCAGGAAATAACTCTGGGAGGGCGGGCAGCTTGGTGGGCCACAGAAAACAACTCTGGGAGGGTGGGGGGTGGGGCACAGGGGGCTTGGCGGGGCCGCAGGAAATAACCCCGCGGGCCGTGTGTTTGAGACCCCTGACCTAGATGGAGCTACTATAAGGTGGGTGCATAACTGGTTGGAAAATCGTTCCCAGAAAGTAGTTATGAGTGGTTCACAGTCATGCTGGAATGGCATAACGAGTGGGGTCCTGCAGGGATCGGTTCTGGTTCTATTCAATATCTTCATCAATGATTTACATAATGGTATAGAGAGTACACTTAAAAAGTTTGTGGTTGATACCAAGCTGGGAGGGGTTGCAAGTGCTTTAGAGGATAGGATTAAAATTAAAAATGATCTGGTCAAATCGGAGAAATAGTGTGAAGTAAATAGGATGAAATTCAATAAGGACAAATGCAAAGTACTCCACTTAAGAAGGAACAGTCAGTTGCACACATACAAAATGGGAAATGACTGCCTAGGAAGGAGTACTGCCTAGGAAGGAGTAGTGGATCACAAGCTAAATATGAGTCAACAGTGTAACACTGTTGCAAAAAAAGCAAACGTCATTCTGGGATGTATTAGCAGGAGTATTGTAAACAAGACACGAGAAGTAATTCTTCCTCTCTACTCCGTGCTGATTAGGCCTCAACTGGACTATTGTGTCCAGTTCAGGAAAGATGTGAACAAATTGGAGAAAGTCCAGAGAAGAGCAACAAAAATGATTAAAGGTCTAGAAAACATGACCTATGAGGGAAGATTGAAAAATTGGGATTTTTTAGTCTGGAAAAGAGAAGACTGAGAGAGGACACGATAACTATTTTTATGTACTTGAAAGGTTGTTACAAGGAGGAGGAAGAAAAATTGTTGTTCTTAACCTCTGAGAATAGGACAAGAAGCAATGGGCTTAAATTGCAGCAAGGGCGGTTTAGGTTGGACATTAGGAAAAACTTCCTAACTGTCAGAGTGGTTAAGCACTGGAATAAATTGCCTAGAGAGGTTGTGAAATCTCCATCATTGGGGATTTTTAAGAGCAGGTTGGACAAACACCTGTCAGAGATGGTCTAGATAATACTTAGTTCTGCCTTGAGTGCAGGGGACTGGACCAGATGACCTCTCGAGGTCCCTTCCAATTCTATGATTCTGTGATCTATAGTGTATTGTTATTATAGGTCTGTACCTGCTTCTCTTGGATATCAATCAGAATTTTGCCCTTGATTTCAGTGGTAGCAGGATAGAGCTTTATCTGGACACACTAATTAAAACTTTATTTTATATTTCTTCATCAGACACCATCATCATCAGCATAACCGTATTTAGACAGCTAAGATTTTTGAACTTGAGATCCAGCACATCCACTGGTTAGAGAATCTTTTGAGGATATGAACAAACCCCCTTCACTGACATCCCAGGTTTTTAAGTAAAACAATTGCAGAAATTCCTTAATTTGTTTTTAAAGGAGAAACTTGCCAAAATTGTCACAGACTTTGATTGTCCCTGGTAAGGCATTCAGCCAGCACTAGCGTGGGCCAGGTTCATCTCCATGCCCAAGAGATGAAAGGCTCAATATCCTACCATTACCAATCCTCTAGGTCATTCTATCCTCTACTAAGCTTATAGTTCTGGTGTATTTATGACTTTTTTTAGTTTAGATGTTTTGCTGAATATTATAACAAAACCCAAAGCCAAACACAGCCAAGGGTCTCAAGTTATATGAAAATCACAACTAAAACATTACAAAGGGCCTAATCCTGTAGCTCAGTAAAGTGGCATCAGTAATTTGTCTTTAGCAAAAACGGAAATCTTATAAACCTTAGCCATGTGATCAGTCCCACCAAATTCAATGGGGACTCCTTATAAGAGTAAAATTTGGAAGAATTAGCCCATTATTGTTACATACATAAAGACCTGAGGCTTCCTAATAAAATTAGCTAAGAAAACATTCAACTGCTGACTAAATAGAAGTAAATTATTAAATGACTCCAAATCATCATATTTAATCGCACATATTTTCTCAGTCTGTGAAATGTTGTTAAGAGCTAGTTTAAGTGAAATTAAAAATATATCCAAGATAAAAACTAACTGAAATTTGATTTTTGAGCTTTGAGAGACCGAGCAGCTGTGACATGGACCAGAGTGCTGGCCTGGAAGCACTTTTATTTCCCAAAATAGGTGGGAACTTTAGATTTTGCTACAAATATTTAAAAAGAGACAGCAGAAAAGATCACTTCTACAGAAAGAGAACACAAGCTTGGCAAGGTCTAATCCCCACCCACTTTACTCTTTCAACTGAGGTCATATGTGCCACACTATAAAAGGAACAAGTCCTATTGTACTTTTCCTCAAGAAAACCTCCCACGGAGGACAGAGGCCTAGAGTGTTAGTTGAAGCTACCATGCACATTCAGGTGGAGGAGGGATTGTACACCAGCAGCAGTTCTGAGGGACTGTGTCCAAGACAAACAGAATACCGTTGGGAAAGAGTACACAACAGTGGCTGCTGGTTCACCTCTAAAAGACTGTAAAATAACCCCCTCTCCTCATATACACCTCCTCTGTTGGCCTAGCTGGTGTGGAAGTGGAAGGGGGTGGGGACAAGATGATAGTAGCACACTTACACTGCTCTTAAGACGCCCTAGAAGCAGTGGGGTACCTAGTTTCCTGGTCTTTATGTGCAACAACAGTGGCTGGGCCTGGCGTCTGCACAGGTCCCCTAGGGATAAGAGGAAGGCTCACTGCACAACTGTGCAGGGCTAATTCTCACTCCCAGTCCAAATGAAGCTGACTGAAAGATTCATAATAATTTCAATGGAAGTTGTATCAGACCCCCAGGGAACTATCTAGCCCCCATCTATTGAATTTCTCCTGAGGTTTTATCTGGAAGTTTGATATTTGTGTTACAGTGATAATGGTTTTGCCTTAGTAAGGAGTGGATGATTTGGCCCAAATCCTGTTTATACGGTACTATATTAGAGAAGTGTTCCAGGAAGCTGCAGAATGGGAAGGTGCTAGGAAACAGTCCTGCGGTTTAATATTAGATTTCTTTGTACTCACATGTATGTGCAGACAGAGTATGTGAAATGATTAACCATGGTTACACTAACATACTCCCATCTCAGGGAAAACTCAGCCTACTTCTTTCTGAGAAAGTGCTCCTTGCACATCCTCTAGCCTAGCTAGCCTATGTGCATCTTTGCTGGAAATCACTTCTAGCAAATTAGTGAAAGAGAGACTTCATTAGGAAAGAATAATTGCTGTCAGCCCTACAGCACTATGAGCGTTACATATACTTTGTTATATAACAAAAAGCCCTGCAAGCCCAAAGAGGAATGCACTACTCTTCTGAGCAGCCATATGATCTTATTGTCTTCAGCCTTGCCTCAGCCCACCTGCCCAGCTCCTCTCTGTGTTTATTGTCACCTGCTGCTTCTCTTCATAGGGCCAGATTGGGACCGGTTCTTCCATAGCTGCACAAGAGTGAAGCATGGAGGAAACATATCTGAGGAGCATGTCCCACCACATGCAAAGGCCTCTCCCAATTGCATTCTCCAGAGAAGAGGCTAGTCTCAATTTAGTCCTAAAACACACAGGAGTTGGTGCAACCAGCAGCTATAGCGAGCTCCTAAAAGCTGTGACAACAATATAATTAAGTTCAACATCCTGAGGAATAAACCAGCTATCAACTGATGGTGATTAGGAAGATGTTTCCTTATGAACAAGTCCACTGAGGGTTTCTGCACATTCCTCTGAAGCATCATACTGGCCACTGTCAGACAAGATATTGAGCTAGCTGGACCATGGGTGGTACAGAAGTTAACCTATGTGGTAATTCCTAGGTAATCCCTACACTAGATCACAGGGAACATACCTGGGGTATACTATAGAACCTCTGAGTTATGAACACCAGAGTTACCACAACCACGCACCTCATTTGGAACCAGAAGTATGCAATCAGGCAGCGCAGCAGCAGAGCCAGCCCCCACCCCAAAACAACTATACCGCACAGTATAGTATTAAATGAAACTACTAAAAAAATAAAGGGAAAGTTTAAAAAAATTTTGACAGGGTAAGGAAACTGTTTCTGTGCTTGTTTAATTTAAATGAAGACAGTTAAAAGCAGCATTTTTCTGCTGCAGAGTAAAGTTTCAAAGCTGCGTTAAGTCAATGTTCAGTTGTAAACTTTGGAAAGAACAACCACAATGTTTTGTTCAGAGTTACAAACAACCTCCATTCCTGTACACTGCCTCAGAGGGGGCAGAAAGGAGCAGATGAAGGTATCAGCCTGTGAAGCCAGCCACGTGCACTAGGGGAATAACCTGCACCATCATTTAGGATACTACAGAATGTACAGTACCCTTGCACACCAGGTGTCTTGAGGAGAGACTGTGCTTCCTTGAGCTCCCTCGAGGGTAGAATAGCTCTGCATTTCCCCGTCTGTGGGCCAGTGGCTAAATGCTGCAATTTGGTCCTCACACCATTAGCTATTTGGGACAGGGACTCTTTCCTTTGCATTGTGCTTTATAAGTCTTTATGCAGAAGCAATAAAAATATTGTTAAATGAGTGGTGATCAGACATTTGTGATAGTGGGAACATGCTGTCAAATGAAAAATTTTGCACAGATGCAAATCCATGCTTAGAAAGACTGCACTGTTTCTATACGCTGTTCACACACTATTCTACAAGGCAATCAGGTAGACTTCTGCCTTGCCACTCACCTAAGAGTGCCATCAGATTAATAGATTCCAAGGTCAGAAGGGACCATTGTGATCATCTAGTCTGGCCTCCTGTATAACACAGGCCCCAGAACTCCCCCAAAATAATTCCTAGAGCAGATCTTTTAGAAAAACACCCAATCTTGATTTAAAAGTTTCTAGTGATGAGAATCCACTTTGACCCTTGGTAAATTGTTTCAGTGGTCAATTACCCTCATTGTTTAAAATGTGCACCTTATTTCTATTTGAATTTGTTTAGATCAAATGGCTGGAAGTTGAAGTGTGTTAGACCTTTCTCTGCTAGACTGAACAGCCCATTATCAAATATTTGTTCCTCACATAGGTACATACAGACTAATCAAGTCACCCCTTAACCACCTCTTTGTTAAGCTAAATAGACTGAAAGAGCTCAATCTGTCACTATAAGGCACATTTTCTACCCTTTAATCATTCTCATGCACTTTTCTGAACCTGCTCTAATTTATCAAGTCTTTTTGAATTGTGTGCATATAGAAGGCACAACAATCATCAACAGTGCCACCTAATGGTTATGCTGGGTTTTGGCAGAGCACCTCCCTGTTTAAAGCACAGTCTAGTTCTTCAGTGCCTCTGCCCCAAGGCTTACCAATCCTCTCCTTTAGCATAGAGACTTTGTTGGGGCTAGGCTCTGGAACAGTCAAGGTCTTTTCCAGCAGGTCTGTCACCTAGGTGAAGACTCCTGGTGTGGTAATGCTCTCTCGGGCCTGCAGTCTCCACCAGGTTCCAGTCCAGGGTCCAACAGTGGGCAGCTACACTCGACATCTTGGAGTGCTAAGCCACTGCCCTCCCATGGACCACACCCAGTCCCCTTTAGCTTCCCGATGTAACTCACTCTAATCAAGTCTTTGGCCTGCAGTCTCAGTTGCCTGCCTCTTCTTTGTAGACAATGAGTTCCTGGGTAGTATTTTCCCTTCAGAGCTCAGAGCAGCCCTCTGTTCCTGTCAGCTGCCTCCTTCTGAGCTGCTCTACTCCCCTTTGTAAAGCCCTGCCTCCAGCTTGTACAGGCTTTGCAGATGTGGCTGGGCAGAACCTCCTGGGCCCTGAGCTGTTTGTTAACCCCTTGCTCTCCAGTGTGGGGTTTGTACACCCCATCGCAGGGCACCAGAACTGGACATGGTATTCCCACAGTGGTCATCTGCAAATTTGATCAGTGATGGCTTTATGTTTTTTCTCAGGTTATTGATAAAAATGTTAAATAGCATAGGGCCAAGCACAAATCTCTGCAGAACTCCACTAGAAACAATCATCATCAAATGGGTCCCTGTTTACAATAACAAGGAATTGACTAGGATCAGGAACCGGGAGAATCATATTTGAATGCCAAAAGGTTAAGTGTAATTTCCTTTCTATTGTTCACCTAATTTCCATTCACTCCATGAGTTCTCTTTTCGCCAAATGGCTATGCAGTCTTAAAGTCAGTGTCACAGAACTGTGAATTATCAGTTTATTTGTACAGCACCAACTGGGGACTAGCACTGCATGCACTGTCCATAACTAGATTTTATGGAGAGAGGGGGAATGAGAAGTGACAAAGCAGCACTAAATGGCAGTTTAGCATGTACTTAGAGAACCTTTGTATGAAGAATTGTATGAGTTGTGTATAAATACTTCGAATCATCTAGCAAATAGCCCGCATGCAGTCAAGGACTGTCATCCACTTTTCTCTCACCCTGAAGTCCACCTAAGTTACCTGGCCAATACAGCTAAGACCAAGTAATGAGATACCAGAGGCCAGGCTCGGTCTCTTGTTTCTATTGTCACATTGGTACTACCAATCCTTCAGGCCACCCAGGAATTACATACACATTGCCGACATGAGTTACTGGAATGTGTATGTGCTATGTACTTTTAAAAACAAAAACAAAAAAATAAAAAAAATTGCTACATTACATGGACTCATGTGAAGGGTAATGAGAGAATACACTCTGCTGTGTGAATATCACATAGTAATGCTCAGTGCTTCCCACAGAAGCAGTGATCATGAGTTCATAGCTACAAGCTGTGTATGTGCTCATTTGATGGAGTATGAGCAGCTGCTGTTTTGCTGCACTCCCAAGGCAAACATTAGCACAATAAATGACATATCACCACTAGCTGTCTTACTTCCCTCATTCTTCTAGTACTCAGAAATGCGGCCAGCCCTTAACTTCTTTGTAGCATGGTACACCATACACATTTGAACTTTGTCCTACGTCATAGGGAATACTCGCTGCCAGAGCAGCCTCTTGTGCCAGGACTCTGAATGGCAGGGTTCTGCCAGTATAACACACCCTTGTCTGTCCACCTTGTTCTGTAAGCGTCTGCTACTTCAAGCCTCTTTAGCTCTCTGGCCAGGTCACCTCTCAGTCCAGTCCCCTTCTGCAGTTAATAGAAGGGTCCAAAAAATTTCAGGAAGACCTACAGTCTAGCGGACTCTATAACAGATCCTCAGTCCCCATCTGAGGCTCATCATTTTTGCTCTTGAAGGCTGTACGTGCTCACTTGGTCTGGGTCAGAGGCAGGAGAACTCAGGCCCCGCCTCTTCTCTGGGTTCCAGCCCATAGATCCTGTTTTAGGTGGTTAAGGATGCTTCCTTCAATCCCTCACCACTTCCCTGAGCCACTCCTACCTCTCCCTGCTTATCAGCATCTTACACTGGTCTGCAGACTCTGCTGTTCCCACCATGAGTTTGTGGCTCCTCACAGCTGGCTGCTGAGGAGCTCCCTGCGCACTGCAACTCGCCTCTCTAGCAGCCACGAGGCTGTATTTCACACAACCCCTCTAGTTTCCCTCTGCAAGACAGGAGTCCCGCCAGCACTTCTCCTAAAGCTGGGGTTGTGGATCAGGCAGATAATAACTTTCTCCCTCAAACAGCTCAGCTTTCCTGCTAGAATTGCACTTCAGACAGCCAGTCCCTCCCCCTTTAATGCAGGAGTCCCCCTGCTCTCCTCCTCAGAGGTGAAGTTGCAATTTAGGTCAGCTGAAGGACCTAGCCAGCTTCTCCTTCATAGGATCATAGAATATCAGGGTTGGAAGGGACCTCAACCCCCTGCTCAAAGCAGGACCAATCTCCCATTTTTGTCCCAGATCCCTAAATGGCCCCCTCAAGGATTGAACTCACAACCCTGGGTTTAGCAGGCCAATGCTCAAACCACTGAGCTATCCCAGCTGGTTCCTTTCCCCGCTAACTACATCCCAAGCTCAGAGGGTTGGGTTCAGCAAGGCAGCCTTCTCCTCCTGTGAGGGAAGAGCAGCATATATGCTAGTCCCCTTCCTAAAGCTTAGTCAGCTGGGAGAGAGCAGAGTCTTGTCCTGCTCACTCTGCCAGGCTCCTAGTTCAAGGCCTTGAGAGGAACGGTAATGGGATTTCTTCCCAAACACTGTTTCGTCTCTGGACCATTTTCTCTCTGACAATGTCTCCTAGGTCCCTGTATTTTAGACATCCCAAAATCTTAAAGGGAGCATGCCACATGCGGGGTGGACTAACTCCTAGGCACCGCTACCCTTAAGGTGCCAGATCATCCCAACTTCACCCACCTCCTCTTTATTCCAGTCTTGCACTGACTCTACTGTTAACACCAGTTCTGCTCTTCTTGGTGTGACATACTTTAGAAATAAAAATGGATGAGCCACAGATACCAAAGTATGTTACAAGAGTACATAAGTATTATCACCCAGTACATCTCTTAAAAGGTGCTGAACACTTCTCTCACTTTCAGTGGCGTTATGGGCGTTTAGCACTCCAGATCAGAGCCAAGGTGTCTTCAGTTGGCCACCCTAAAAATGGAGGCACCCCAAATCTATAGTTACTTTAAAAAAGGGTGACCCAATTGACTTGCTCACATTACACAAAAGTTAGTGGATGAGTTGAGAATAGAACCAGGATATCCTTACTTCAAGCCCACTTCTGCAACCAGAAAGATGGGGTATTGGGCTCCCCAAAATTCTGAGTCAAACCATCTGTCAGTTGGAAGAGGGTGTTTTACGTCTCCCACAAAGACATAGAACAATATTGAGGCATCAGGCCAGGATTATAGACTTTGGAAGCTATTTTTGAATCCACAGTCCCGCATGGCAACAAAACCCACGTTTCTGATGACCCGTGAAGCAGTTCCACAACTTAAACAGAATTATGACGTATAGTAAGTTGTAGTTATTAAATGACATGTGAAATAAATTGACAAGCTTGTCTGAGAAACATTGGCTATTTATAGTGTTAAACTATAGAACTGAGGACAGCCCAGCTGGGCTCCTCCTTTGCTCCTATAACAGCAAGCGCTGGAGGCTACAGACTCTGGAGGAAGAGAACATGTCTCATTTGACCCCCTGAGGCTGACACATGGAGTGGAACTGACAGGCTCCAGAGCAAGCTGTGTCTAGCCCTCTTTAGCTGGAGGGAGGATTGCAGAGACATGGAGCCTTTGAGTGATGGCAAGAGGGACTTCCATGTAAAAAAAATAATTCTGTGGAACTGATCTGTGAATTTCTCTTTAAAGAAGGTTATCTGTAACTTATAAGCAACATGGATAATAGAGTTATGAAGGGATCCCTATGTTCCTAATAAAGATGATAAGCTTTTTGCTATCAAAAGTCTAACAAGCAAGTGAAAGGCAGGTCAGCTCAGCACACTTAATCACAAATCTTGCCAGAGTTATTAATGGATCAAATGCTGGGAGGCTTTGAGCACTTGCAAAGCTTATTGAAATCAGGACCCTGGAGGCAGAGTTAAGGTCAGAAGATAGGTCAGCACAGAACCAAGGCAAGGGTCAGGATATGCAGTGGGACCCAGTGATGCCAAGAGGCAAACAGATGGGTGAGTTGGGGGGAAAGAATTTGAACCAGAAAAATATCCATCATCAGGTTTAGAGAAAGAGAGAAGGACACATGCACACACACACCAAAACAAATAAAAACAGAGCTTTATGTGGGACTCAATCACAAAAGCTGAATTTGTTGATTCAGTGGGAGGAAAAGAATCCATCAGAATCTGTAATAAATATTGTCCAAACAAAATAAAATGCTTATGTGTATATCATAGGAAATAAAAGGATGTGTTGTTCAGATTTGATGAATGCTTGGAAGGCAAAAGTGTCTTGTATTAGCAGATCTACAAGTCCAAAACCACCTCATTATGTCATGTAATAAGATAGCCAGGGAATAATCGTACAAACAAACCATTTGTGTATATCATATATAGTCCCCTAAGTGACAGACTATTTTTATGCAACAAACACATTGATCCATTTAATATTATAGGCATAATGTATTCCACAGTTTTAGTACCATATTTCCATAAGTTTTGGGATGTATATTACTGTTCTGAACATTTGGATCGAGTAAGACTATAAACCATTTGTACATTTACAGCATGCACATAAAATATCTGACTAGTCTGAGTGCTTCAACACTATTACATTATGTTACCTTGTATAACTGTTTTATTCCTCACTAATGTTTATGGGTTATTCAGAGGCAGATAGTTTGCATCATCAAGCCTAACACAGTTGCCTAGTTAATAGCATTACAGAAACAATTATGAGGACTCTGGAGGTTCAGTGTTGGATTTATTGCTGCAGGACTTCCTCCTCATTAGCCGTTCCTCACACACAGCTGTAAAGGAATAGGTGGTATTCCCATGATTCAAATGTGACCAATGTCTGCACAGGAATATGTTTTTCACTCCTGCAGGATAACTTATTGCGCCTTATTTTATTCAACAGGGAAATCCATAGTAAAGAAATATGCTGTAATATATTTTTGGGTGGTGGTGAAGATAACTAAGGGAGGTGATGCCATGTTATAACTGCTTCTCCAAGCAAAGGATCAAAACCCACCATCCCTTTGAGTCCCTAAGAGTCCATCAGCAGCCAGTGGGCTTGTGTCTATAACTTGGTTAATTGGGAATAGTCTTGACAGATATAATGCAAGTGATGTTTCGATCCAGTTTCAATATATTTGAGGAAACAGAGATCAGCTCTCACTTGGAGGTCTGCATTTTGAACAAGGAACCTGCTGACAAATAGGAGGCCATACATAATGCACAGAGAGATAAATGGGTTTTAGCCACTTAATTGGCTCTTTAAGGAAGTGTATCGAGGTGGAGCTTCTTGAACAATACAAAGAACCATAACAGCAGCAAATCAAGTTGTCTGACTTAGTGAAGCCCATGGTTTCAATTTCAAAAATATCCAATGGGTACCGGTATATTACATATCAACATTAGGATTTTTTGGCCTTTGATATCCCTTAATACAAGATGTGAAACTTCCTGAACATTTGGAATGCAGAACATCGCTTCCTCCTTTATTTCCTTGAATATACACAAATGTTTTATTTTGTTTATAAGCTAGTTATTAAGTTCCCCATCACCTCACACCAATCAACAAATTGCAGAGGAATGATTATTATTTACCTTTTATACAGGGCCTGGCCCCACCTAACTTCCGGTGAAATCAGTGGGAGCTGGAATAGGCCATATTTCAGTTGGAGCGCATAGTGCTTTCCAGGCATAAAGACAATAAGATCCCTATCTCAAGAAGCTTAGTCTACACTACACAGACAAATCAGTGAATAGCAACAGCAGATCATGCTAGGTACGAAGGTGGAGAGGGTCAACAGCAGAGGACAGAAAGGGTATGTAAAATACTCCATAAAACTTGTTTAATATTTCTAGTGTTTTGCGCCTCTCTATACCATGTTTTTTTAATTCAGTATGATCAGGCACACATACTGCCACAATGGAGATTAGGAGTGGAAAGCTAGTCAAAAGAAGTGAGCCTTGAGCAGAGATTTGGGAGGAGACAGATTAAGGTCTGCTGGCTCCATAAGGGTCAGTGAATGGCTGCAAAGAGTGGAGGAACAGTAATGGCACAGTGCCTAAACAGGCTTCAGAAAGACATGAAACACAATTTTGCTCTATTTCTCTAAAACCTACTTTCAGGTTTGGTACTGATGTAAGTAACTAACAGATTAGGGATGTGATTTTTTTACCCATATAGTTAAACGGGTGTAACTCCCTAGTGCGAATTCAGGACAGGTCTACACTTAAAATGCTGCACTGATGCAGCTGCACCGCTGTAGCAGTTCAGTGAAGACACTACTACACCCACCGGAGAGGTTCTCCCACTGGGGTAGTTAATCCACCTCCCTGAGGCGGTAGCTATATAGAGGGGAGAAGCTCTCCAGTCAACATAGCCCCATCTACATGGGGATTAGGTATTGCTCAGGGGTGTGAATTTTTCAGCCGACAGTTATACCAATGGAAGTTTATCGTTAGGGTGACCAGACAGCAAGTGTGAAAAATCGGGACAGGGGGTAGAGGGTAATAGGCGCCTATTATGAGAAAAAGACCCCAAAATCGGAACTGTCCCTAAACATCGGGACACCGGGTCACCCTATTTATAGTGTACACCTGGCCTCGGTTACAGTGGACACTAGTAGTGCACCTTGTACCAGCACAGCTCATTCCCCTTCCTGGGCACCTGCAGCCTTGGGCTCCTCTTTGGGGCACCCTGGGATCCTCTCCGCCTTGCCTTCCCTGGGAGCGGTGCGCCACGTACCCGCACCGCTCCCAGCAGCGAGCAGGCGCGTGTGCCCGCACCTCACAGCGAGCCCCTCCCCACCGATCCACCAGCGACGCGCGGCTGGGGCCGAGCCCGCTCCTGGAGCCCTTCAGCACCGGGCCAGCGGACCCGCTGCGGGGTGGCGGCGAGCGGCGGAAGGCCCAGCTAGGAGCCAGCCCGGGGAAGCAGAAGCCCCGCACGGAGCGACCATCCGCCTCGCGGCGGGGGAAGCCAGCGGGCTCGTGCTGGGTGCTGGGCGCCGGCCTCGCGCTCGGGGCTCCCCGGAGCAGCCCCCAGCAGGGGCAGCCCGCGCGCGGATGGGCAGGGCCCGGGCCGGCTGCCTGGCAGCCGAGGCGTGGGGACGCCGGGCTCCGCTCCCGCTGCGGCTCCTCTGGCCTGTCGCCCCGCCCCGCCCCGCGGGGGGAAGCCGGCTGCCGCGCCTGATTGGGCGGCTCCCCGCGCAGGCGCCGGGGGAGGGAAGCCGGGCCGGGGGCTTCGCCAGGGAAACGGGAGTGTTTACAGCCGCCTGCCCGGAGCGGCCCCGCCGCCGCCGCCGCCGCCATGCCCGTGCGCTTCAAGGTGAGGGCGGCCGCCCGCCAAGCCTTCCCGGGCCCTGGCTTAGTCTCCAGCCTGTCCCCCGCGCCGTCCGGCCGGGCACCGGCGCTGTGCGAACCAAGCAGGCACGGAGCGGGTGATGAGCTGCGTGGAGTGGGGTCAGGGCCGGTCGGTCCTGGTCCTGTGTGGGCACTGGGCTGGCCGGGGATGGTGCAGGACCCGTGTGGGCACGGGGCTGCCAGGGTATGGGAGGATTGTACAGGACCTGTGTGGACTCTGGGCCGGCACAGGATGGGGGGATGTTACAAGACCTGTGCGGGCACGGGGCTGGCACAGGAAGGGGCGATGGTACGGGACCTGTGCGGGCACAGGGCTGGCATGGGATAAGGGAATGGTGCAGGACCTGTGTGGACACTGGGCTGGCATGGGATGGGGGGATGGTACAGGACCTGTGTGGACACTAGGCTGGCACGGGATGGGGGAGGATGGTGCAGGACCTGTGTGGGCACTAGGCTGGCACGGGATGGGGGGATGGTGCAGGACCTGTGTGGGCAGTAGGCCGGCACGGGATGGTGCAGGACCTGTGTGGGCACTAGTCCTGCACAGGAAATGGGGGATGTTGCAAGACCTGTGCGGGCACGGGGCTGGCACAGGAAGGGGCGATGGTACGGGACCTGTGCGGGCACAGGGCTGGCATGGGATAAGGGGATGGTGCAGGACCTGTGTGGACACTGGGCTGGCATGGGATGGTGCAGGACCTGTGTGGGCATTAGGCTGGTACGGGATGGTGCAGGACCTGTGTGGGCAGTAGGCCGGCACGGGATGGTGCAGGACCTGTGTGGGCACTAGGCCGGCACAGGAAATGGGGGATGTTACAAGACCTGTGTGGGCACGGGGCTGGCACAGGAAGGGGCGATGGTATGGGACCTGTGAGGGCACAGGGCTGGCAGGGGATAAGGGGATGGTGCAGGACCTGTGTGGATGCTGGGCTGGCATGGGATGGGGGGATGGTACAGGACCTGTGTGGGCATTAGGCTGGCACGGGATGGGGGGATGGTACAGGATAGGCGGATGGTGCAGGATCTGTGTGGGCACTGCAGTGGCATAGAATCGTTTGTGTGGGCACTGGGGTAGAGTACAGGAGGAGGGTTGCGTGTTGGTACAGGTACAGTGTGGTACCAGGCTAGCACAAGATGGGGGTGGCATGTGGGTGCTCATCCAGTAGCAGGTCTCTTAACTGAGACGAACTAAGGGGATGTGGCATCTCGCTCTTATTTATGTAGTACAAGAGATGTACGAGGTGTTCAGCAGAATATGTAGAAAAATAAGGTTCTTGCTCCAAAGAAGATTGATTCAGACAAATATGATCCAAGGAATAATTTGAGATGAACTGGATCCATAGTATTTATTTTTAAAAATGTAGTGTAGTTAAAACTTAAAATAATATGCACATTCTAGATGGTATCCTTGACATGTGAAATGACTTTGTATTTGCACTGTTTCTGACATTACTGTCAGAAAACAGAACAAAAACTTTTTGCTTACTTTGATCAAGATTGTTTTAGAAGCAGAGGTACCTACCTGCTTATCTGACCGATTATGCTTTACAATGTGCCTGTGGATATTTAAGTGCTGGGAGATCTGTTGTTGGGAGATAGGTGGAAAAATGGCACTACTCACAGTGTATGTCCATTTGCTGTAGGGATTGAGTGAATATAAGAGGAACTTCAAATGGAAAAAGTCAGATCTGTCAGAGTTTTGTAACCCTTCACGAGAGCAAAAATCCTCAAGGGCTGGACTTCGGTCTGATCAACTAGGTAAGCTATTAGAAATAACTGCCATAACTCATACATCATCTTTGCACAGAGCCCAAGTTTTGCAGAGAGTGAACTAGTTTACATTTTTATCTAAAGTGAGAAATGTACATGTCATTCAATGGTGTTTGTCCAGCTCTAAACATAGGCACAGAGTTAGCACGAGATGGGTTGTATTGCAGGGGTACAGGGTGGAGGTAATAAAGCAAATTAGTTCTAGTAAAATAATTAGGCACTATTACTCTTTGCATGAAACAAGACAGAGGCAGGAATGGGAAGAGATGACAAAAGAGGCCACACATTAAGTGGAAGGCAAAAGATGAGTAGGAAAAGTTTGAACTAGTGAATAGGCATAAGCGATTAATGAAGGGATATAGATATGAAATAGTCTGCAGAGTGTACATATTAGAGTACACTAATATGTACTCTATATTTGAATCCAGTATTACTAACCCCAAACATTCAAAAATCATGTCTTAGACCCAAAGTCACAGAAATGGCTAAAATCTCAATTAAAAAAATTGGGTAATTTTTATTGCCTTCTGATTTGAGCCTTTGTAAACTGTCACATTTTCAAGCTTTTTTCCATAACCGTGAGGGCTAGAAACTTTAAACTAAGATTCTCATCTATTCACATGCCTCTGGGAGCTAGGGATTTAAGCTAACCATCAGATATCACAAGACTCAAAATCATGTGGGTTGGCAAAAAAGCCATCTGTTTTCATCGCTTTTGTTGTGCTTAGGTTATGTCTCCCCCAGACCTTTGCTTCCATTTTATATGCCCACCTCTTTGTCTGATCACATTTAATCACACACATCCTTGGAACACTACTCACAGACACAGATTGGTGTCTCCACTGACTGATAATGTTTGGCTCACTTTTGGCTCTTTTCTGTTGAAATGCATACTTAATAGTTTCTCTTAACAGATTGTGGCAATTTAAGAATTACTCATAACACTTATCCAAACAAACAGCTAGGTCAGCTTGAGTGCTGAAAATTTAATTCTGCCATATTCCCAGTGTTCCTCCAAATGTTACATTACTACTTTTGGCATTTATATGCTTTGTAGCCCAAACATTCTATGCATCTGACATTTAATATGCTACCTTCTGCCTGAAAGACAGTATATTCTCTTTCCAGCTGTACCCTAGTTCCTCACAGATTAGTTTATATACTCTGTAACTATTCATCTCAGCCAAATAGAGTCCTTTGTTAGTTGTTTAACACTCTCCAGCAGGATTCTGTTGTCACACTTTATTTAACTACTATATGTTTAACCACCCATTTCCCTCTTAAAATGACTAATTTTGTTCTCCTTATCTTACATAAATCAGCTATTTTTTAATTGTTTAAAACCATCTCAGATAATCAGGGTCTCTTTTTTGTGTAAATAGGGAAAGATGTTTCCTAAGCTTTAAAAATATTGTGTAATGTATTAAAGATACTAAGTTATTTTAAAGGCTACTCTCGAAGATTTTTTTTTTTTTTTTGAAAGAAGAAATCTTTGCAGGTGTCTGTGCAGAATGTTATTACGCATATGGTGACAGGTTACTGCTCTCCAGTGACTGTGAGGTTAAAACCTATTCAGCAATGCACCTATGCAACATACATAAGTAGTTTAGGAAGTTCCATGCCATGCTTGGCCAGTGCAGATTGATGATTTGATAATTTTAGCCAAATTAATCTTTGTAGTGGCTGCGGGTTAAATTTCTGCCCTCAGCTATGCTCACTGACTCCCATTGATTACACTGGAAGTTGCAAAAGAGGCTTGTACGACTTGATCTTGTGAGGTTTCAGAGTAACAGCTGTGTTAGTCTGTATTCGCAAAAAGAAAAGGAGTACTTGTGGCACCTTAGAGACTAACCAATTTATTTGAGCGTAAGCTTTCGTGAGCTACAGCTCACTTCATCGGATGCATACTGTGGAAAGTACAGAAGATCTTTTTATACACACAAACCATGAAAAAATGGGTGTTTACCACTACAAAAGGTTTTCTCTCCCCCCACCCCACTCTCCTGTTGGTAATAGCTAATCTAAAGTGATCACTCTCCTTACAATGTGTATGATAATCAAGGTGGGCCATTTCCAGCACGAATCCAGGGTTTAACAAGAACGTCGGGGGGGAGGGGTAGGAAAAAACAAGGGGAAATAGGTTACCTTGCATAATGACTTAGCCACTCCCAGTCTCTATTCAAGCCTAAGTTAATTGTATCCAATTTGCAAATGAATTCCAATTCAACAGTCTCTCGCTGGAGTCTGGATTTGAAGTTTTTCTGTTGTAATATCGCAACTTTCATGTCTGTAATCATGTGACCAGAGAGATTGAAGTGTTCTCCGACTAGTTTATGAATGTTATCATTCTTGACATCTGATTTGTGTCCATTTATTCTTTTACGTAGAGACTGTCCAGTTTGACCAATGTACATGGCAGAGGGGCATTGCTGGCACATGATGGCATATATCACATTGGTGGATGTGCAGGTGAACGAGCCTCTGATAGTGTGGCTGATATTATTAGGCCCTGTGATGGTGTCCCCTGAACAGATATGTGGGCACGGTTGGCAACGGGCTTTATTGCAAGGATAGGTTCTTGGGTTAGTGGTTCTGTTGTGTGGTATGTGGTTGCTTTTCAGTATTTGCTTCAGGTTGGGGGGCTGTCTGTAGGCAAGGACTGGCCTGTCTCCCAAGATTTGTGAGAGTGTTGGGTCATCCTTCAGGATAGGTTGTAGATCCTTAATAATGCTTTGGAGGGGTTTTAGTTGGGGGCTGAAGGTGATGGCTAGTGGCGTTCTGTTATTGTCTTTGTTAGGCCTGTCCTGTAGTAGGTGACTTCTGGGAACTCTTCTGGCTCTATCAATCTGTTTCTTCACTTCCGCAGGTGGGTATTGTAGTTGTAAGAATGCTTGATAGAGATCTTGTAGGTGTTTGTCTCTGTTGCTATTACCAACAGGAGAGTGGGTTTGTGGGGGGGTGGGGAGAAAACCTGGATTTGTGCTGGAAATGGCCCAACTTGATTCTCATACACATTGTAAGGAGAGTGATCACTTTAGATAAGCTATTACCAGCAGGAGAGTGGGGTGGGGGGAGAGAAAACCTTTTGTAGTGGTAAACACCCATGTCAAGGTTCCTCCCCCACTCTGAACTCTAGGGTACAGATATGGGGACCTGCATGAAAACCTCCTAAGCTTACTTTTACCAGCTTAGGTTAAAACTTCCCTAAGGTACAAATTAATTTTATCCTTTGTCCTTGGAATATCCACTGCCACCACCAAACTCTAACTGGGTTTACTGGGAAACGTAGTTTGGACACATCTTTTCCCCCAAAATCCTCCAAACCCTTGCACCCCACTTCCTGGGAAAGGTTTGGTAAAAATCCTCACGAATTTGCATAGGTGACCACAGACCGAAACCCTTGGATCTGAGAACAATGAAAAAGCATTCAGTTTTCTTACAAGAAGACTTTTAATAGCAATAGAAGTAAATAGAGGTAAAGGAATCACCCCTGTAAAATCAGGATAGTAGATACCTTACAGGGTAATTAGATTCAAAACATAGAAAATCCCTCTAGGCAAAACCTTAAGTTACAAAAAAGACACACAGACAGAAATAGTCATTCTATTCAGCACAATTCTTTTCTCAGCCATTTAAAGAAATCATAATCTAACATATACCTAGCTAGATTACTTACTAAAAGTTCTAAGACTCCATTCCTGGTCTGTCCCCGGCAAAAGCAGCATATAGACAGACACACAGACCCTTTGTTTTTCTCCCTCCTCCCAGCTTTTGAAAGTATCTTGTCTCCTCATTGGTCATTTTGGTCAGGTGCCAGTGAGGTTACCTTTAGCTTCTTAATCCTTTATAGGTGAGAGGATTTTTCCTCTGGCCAGGAGGGATTTTAAAGGGGTTTACCCTTCCCTTTATATTTATGACAACCCATTTTTTCATGGTTTGTGTGTATAAAAAGATCTTCTGTACTTTCCACGGTATGCATCCGATGAAGTAAGCTGTAGCTCACGAAAGCTTATGCTCAAATAAATTGGTTAGTCTCTAAGGTGCCACAAGTACTCCTTTTCTTTTTGATCTTGTGACAGGCTAAGCACCCACATCTCCCACTGACTCAGCTGGGAATTAAAGGCACTCAGCATGTATGTAAGAGCTCAACATTTCACAGGCCCATAGTTTGTAAACTGTCTTTGCTCAAAGATCTACAAAATTTATTAAAAATCAATCTAGTGTTATATATTCAGATTCTCATCCCAGTATGTTAACATTCTGATCTTGTGTTCCAGTGTCTTTAAATCCTAATAGACTTATTTTATTGTGCTCAAGCTTAATGCATATTTTGCAGGAATCACAAGAGAGCCAAACTTCATTTCCAAGAGAAGGGTGCCTTACTTCAACCCACAGATTTCAAAGTCCTTTGATTGGAGAGGGGACAGCGATTTGGAGGGATATTTGGACGACGCACCAGAATTCGAAGGCACTGGGCCTGCAGAGTCACACACAGATAACCACGATAATGATAGAAATCTGGAAAACATTGAAACACCTGAAGCACCCAGGCTTCCTAAAAAAATTCGGTCTCACTCTGCAGATTCTAGGATTGAATCAGCCATCACCCTTGCAGAAAACAGTAGGAAGAAGTTGCCACCCGCAACTCCAGTGAACCAGAAAGCAGTATTTGTATCTCCAAAAAAGCACTTAGAAAAAATGGATAATGGGGTAGGGATCATTAGAAAAACTTTTCCCTTTCTTATAGTCTATGGTTGAAGTTAATAATGTGACTATTACAGTAAATTAAATACAGTTAAGCAAGCTTTCATGCTTAAAACTTTCTTCTTTTTCTTATAACTTTGTCTCTATGCAACTCTGTATTTTGATGTTAATCTATGTTAAGACCCCATTATGTTGGAAGAGCTGTTTGTTAGGACCAGATTCTGATTCCACTTAAGTCCATGGGAGTTTTACCATTTATTTCAAGTGAACTAGAATTTAGCCCATGATTTGTAGTCTTCCAAGATATTGTCGAGAATGAGATAGCGTATCTTTCATTCAGTTAGTTGGCCTGATCGAAGGATGTGGATTATAACAGCTTAGTTAAAAGAAAATTGCAGCAACAGAAAGTAGAGGAGAACAATAAGTGGAGATTTTTCTGATTCATTGACAGTTTCACAGAGTCCTGCAAAAGAAATCGGGCATGAATATTTCACCTTCAAATAGTTTCCCCAGAAATTCTGAATATCAAAGGCAGTTTTTATGGAAAACCCCCCCAAAAAACTCTCCAATGCTTGCAGCTGACCAGGTAATTTTAAAGAATCTGAAAAGTAAATATATAATTTAGTTTATCAGTCAATAAAGTCATTTAATTACAATACTTTCCTTATATTTTGTTATGGTAGATTGGTATGTTATTTACAGTGCCACTTTTGTTTTATAATATATAAAAGCCCATTAATTCACATATGATCCCTTATAAAAGGATCTGATCCTGCCTCCCCCTATGCAAGCAAAACTCTCATTGCAATTTTATGTACTTCAGTGGGAATTTTGCTTGTGTAGAGTCTGCAGGATCAGTTCAATAATAGGTAGGTGTTGTAATATCACATTGTTTAAATTATGAAAGACTTCACAGAGCACTCCTTTTCATTGAGATTTTATTACTAATCCGTACGATGCTCTCCTAATTGGTGCTCATTAAAACAGCTGTTCCATTGCAAAGAACAGGAAGTCTGAAGCTGTAAGGTTTTTTTTCTTTTGAAGTTTACTCCAAAAACATACAGTGTAAGGGCCCTGATCCTGCAAATGTTTACACGTGTGTTTAAATTTACTACTGTTTACTACAAATTTGAGATCAGTGGGACTACTCAGAATAGTAAAGTTATACACATGTAAAGTGTTAGCAGTATCAGGATTTAAGATTGAAATTTTTATCATGAGATTCTAGTGTTATTAACAGAGTATTGTATCTTGACTTTCTGACTTATATCTGTAAACAACCTGATGAAAAGTACATCTGAATATTACAGTAGTAGAGATACCTGATCCTTAAACAGGTGTATTAAGAATGCCCAAATTATCTTGACCTCAAGATAATTGTTCTAATCCAAGCCCATATAGCAAAGTTGAGGAAAATTTATCTCTATGGCATATGGCGTGTCCTTTAAGTTTCAATAATCTGTGGGAAGATCAGGTCTGACCAGTTGTAGAATTTGCTTGACTATTACATCTTCGTTTATAACACAGAATTAATTGCAGAAAAAGGAATGGATCAAATTACTGTGCAATAAGAGCCTTATTTTAAACCATGAAAGAGTCCATCAGTACTTACCGACAGGCTGTAATGTAGGTTTTATCGTGTATTGTTTCAAAAATCTGTGATCCTGAATACCAATCTAAAGGTGAATTGCAAAGATTTGCCAACTACCTTCGTCCCCAACCGAAGAAAATATGCTCTTTTAGAAAAAATAAAATAAAGTCACAAATAAGGAAAAGTAGTTGGGTCTAGACTTAGAAATGTCTCTGAATTACATTCATGCAAAGGAATAAACTGAAAAATAATTACTGAAATTAAGTAATTTCCCCATTTAGCCTATAAATCTAATAGGTAACTTTTCCTCATGCAGTATTTGTTCACCCTTTGCTTCTCTGTGTGCATATTGGAGGAGTCACTAAGGTAACTAATTTTGAAAATTTGACTTTAAGGTTAGGAAATTAACTTCTTTTGTTTTTTAAATTCAAAGGTTATTCACAATACAAGTAAATCCATTCCCCCATTTAAGTCTCCCACAATTATCCCTGAAACTGAATATGAGAGAAGTTTCAAAGTTTCTCCTCCAGTGATGGGACCAAAACTGAAGTGTGATTTGGAAGAGAGAGAATTTCCTGTATGTGCACCAGTAAATATCTCCCCTGAAAGAAAGGTATTCATATACATCTTTGAATGGTATTTCAGTAGTCTGTTTATAGTGTTTTTTTCTGTTAAGTTTTATAATTATTACATTTGACATTGCAGTCCATTGGGAATGGTTCTGCTCTAAAAAAGGACTCTAAAAATAACATTGTGAGGCTCCCTGGGTTTGTCTCTGTGATTTCTGTGTGAAGTGTGCTCAGTTTCCAAAATAAAAGATTTTTCTTTTTGCTAACTGCCAACCCAAATCCTTAGCTTGGCTCTGAGATTCTTTCCTTTCTGTGTACTGCTGCTAGCAATATGGATTCTGCCAGGCAAGTTATGCCCTGCTTGGCACCTGTGCAGTCTCTTGATGACCAACAAGGAGTAGAATTCAGTTAACTTTCTATTGAGTGTGTTGGTTCTCCAAGTCTAACAGGAGTAAAAAGCAATAATTTTTTTGTAATCACAAAACTCCAAAGCTATGCATTTGAACATGTACAAGGAACAAATCCAGTCTGTGTAAAGGTACCAATTTTACAGTCAATTTTCAGACTATAGTTACACTTAAAGAAAAAATGCGTGCAGGGATTGTAACTTTTATTCAACTCACTTTTTAAGTTGATAGCACACCATGTAGTGTAGACAGATTCCAGTGTCTAGTTCAAACGTTAGGATGTCTTTTGTAAAGCCCAGACAGCAGTCAACTACCTTTTAGGTCTTGCATACACTAAATTATTTTTGCAAAGATTTCTTAACCATTGCTATTGCCAGTTCAGCTGCACTACCACCAGTGCACTTGAAGTTGAGAGAAGGTGTGGGTTGTTGGTGCAGGTTTGGCACCAATTCATCTTGAGTTGGTTTAGAATACACTATGGTAAGAACACTGGTAGTGACGGGCTTTTTTTCCTGGTAGCAGAGCTGAACTAATTATACCAGTAGTAGAAAATGTTTAGAAAAAATATCGGTGTAGACACAGCCTTCAGGGAACATGACGATAGTCTTTTTATTAAATTCAGATCCACTGGAATAATGGTATTCTGTCTGGCTGAGAGTTCCAAACTACGTAAAATCTAACCTACTTTGCACAGTCGTAGGATAAACAAGATTTTTCTAGTATGCTGCTCACTGTTTTACCCATTTTAAAGCCCTACAGAGTAGGCTATGCATCCTTCAGTAATGAGGTCTGGATGGGACTCTGTTCAGTCCATCATATCTGTTTCTTGATAAACTAGCTTTTGCCCTCTGTTTTGCTTCTCTAGCAAGTATGAAGAAAGTCTGAAAAGTTTGGGGTTTGGTTTAAGTTTTCTGCTTATTTTTAAACATTGGAAATACAGGTTATAGTGTACCCTGGAAGAGAACAGGAGAAGTAAGTAAAATTATAACGTTACAAGAGAAGAGACAGTTGAGCAAATGAAGGAGTAAGGAATTTTTAGTTACGCTGTCGGAAACATTTTTTTATATATATTTATCTTCAGTGATGAATATATATTTTGGAGAACAGTGTGTTTCTAAAGATTCATCACACCCGCCCCTTCAGTTCAGTGTGCTCTTGCAATATATATCTGAGAGCCTCCAGCAAAACCAGATAGCCACATGTGACAAAGCTGAGATTTAAGGTAAAAAACAAGCAGGAAAAATGAAAAATTTGAACAGGGGAAAAACCCTCAAACCTTTTGTAAATCACAACGCAGCAAAAAAGAGCGCAAGCCAAGTTTTCTAAAAAATCCTAAAATTCTTCTCACGTCACTTTTAGGGGCTTTCTCACAAAATAATAGAAGAAATACAAAAATTCCCCCTACTTTAGTGCAACATTAAAGATGTACCATATTTTTTAAATTTCAGAAATACAAAGATAAGATTTATATAGCAGTATTAACTTAGCCACCTTGCATAGGTGTAGTGCTGTTTTATTCCTGTGGTTTCTTATTAAATGTGTAGTTTTATGTTAAATGTATTCCACAAAGTATATAGGATGTATGATGTGGCTGAGTGAATGTTGCAGTAGGAACCTGAATATTGGCATTTCCAGGCTTTGAGATTTTTTCAAAACAAGCAAGCTTAACATTGCTGTCTTGTAGAGATTACATTAAATATGTGTATGAGAGCTTGTCTACATGTGTGTTAGTGCACAACATGCGGGTGTGGACTAACTGGCCATGTAGACCCTGCTGGCGTACACTAAAAGTTCCCTAGTGTGCACTGAATAGCTGGCTAGCCAACAGTACTGCAGAAAAGGATTGGGGGTTATAGTGGATCATAAACTGAATATAAGCCAACAACGGGATGCAGTTGCAAAAAAGGCTAATATAATTCTGGGATGTATTAACAAGAGTGTCATATGTAAAACACAGGAGGTAAATGTTCCACTTTATTGAGCATTGGTGAGGCCTCAACTGGAGACTGTGTCCAGTTTTGGGCTCCACGCTTTAAGAATGGTGGGGACAAATTGGAGATAGTTCAGAGGGAAGCAATAAAAATGATAAACGGTTTAGAAAACCTGACCTGTGAAGAAAGGTTAAAAAAACTGGACATGTTTAGTCTTGAGAAAAGGAGGCTGGGAGAGACCTCAGAACAGTCATCAGATATATTAAGGGGTGTTATAAAAAGGACTATGATCAATTGTTCTCCATGTCCGCTGAAGGTAGGACACGATGTAAAGGGCTTAATTTGCAGCAATGGATATGCAGATTAGATATTAGGAAAAACTTTCTACCTATAAGGGTATTTAAGTTCTGAAATAGACTTCCCAGGAAGGTTGTGGAATTTGCATCATAGGAGGTTTTAAAAAACAGATTGGATAAGCACCTGTCAGGGATGGCTTTGGGATACTTGGTTCTGCCTCAGTGCAAGGTACTGGACTTGATAACTTCTTGAGGTCCCTTCCAGCCCTATATTTCTATGATTCTATCATTTAAAATGTTAAAAAAAAAAAAAAAAAAGGCTAGTGTGACATAGAATTTGCATTTACAGAGTTTGTTTAGTTTGTTAGCTAATATGGTATTTCTAAAATTATCTTTGCCTTAGAATGAAAGGAAAGAAACATTCCTAAAGCCAGCGGGAGATTCACCAAAACAAGGGAAATCAGAAACAGAACAGAAACCACCCAAACAAAAAAATAAACAACATATTACTCAAAAGCCCCGCTCTTTACATACAAGTCTTGGGTATGTATGTATAGAAAAACTGAACTTAGGTATTCAGCACCCTAATATTGTGAGGTGTGGTGGGCATTCATCATTTTGACATTGGAATCAAGTGCATTACCTTAGCATATCTGTCTAACACCTTTTGTCCACATACCTCTTTTTTTTCAACTTCATACTAGCATTGTGATTGTGCTTGCTGTGGATAAACCAAAACACTGCTTCATCCTTCATCAGCTCACGCTGGACCAGTGTAGTGCTGGAAACAAAAGCAGGAGTTCGGTTAGTTCTCCCAGTCCAGTCCCCTATTGTTGCTGTTTATCTTTCAGTGACTGCTTTGAAAATGTAGACTGCTAACTCAGTCACCTGTCAAGCTGCTCACTTACTGGTTGCATGCTGGCCTTGAGGTACTTGGTTGTTCTCTGCTCTGCCCAGTTTCCGCCATGCCTCATCATAGGAAGGCACACAAGATTAACATGAAAACTTTCCTGAGCCATAGAGTCACCTGAAAAACATGGAGAAAACTGAGTTAGTCAGATGATGCTATGGGTATTGCATATACCTTCTGCCTCTCAGCATTACTTACATTTCCAGGATTGCCTTGGCAGTCCATACACTTTTTAATTTTTTTTTAAAGCAGCAGCTCCTATGCTTCTAAGATCTGAGAAAGAGAAAACCCCAGAAAATGGACATTAATCAGAAACGTACAATCCACCCCATCACCTTCATTCTCTAGTAAATCCATGTGCCTCCCTATTGTGCTCCTTCACCCACTTGTTTTCTTTAAGGTTTTACTGGGATGGGGTGGCTCTGTGTCTTCTGTCTAAGCCTGGGCCACTCCTGTCTCTGGACCTTGGAAGATAAGTTTGTTTTGCTACAAACCAAGAAAAAACACAAAGGCAACAGATGCAATTTATTCATGGAAAAATAAATGAAAATAAAATGAGATTAGGCTCCTTAACTCTTTGGTTGTCAGTGTTTCGGCCTTCAGGCTCAGAGTCAGTTTGGCAGTGGCTTTTGAGGGAAGGGTGGTGATCCTCTGCCATGGTATCTGCTTTCTGTAAGACTGTAGCCGCTGCCCTTCATGATTCTACAGTGGCTATTTGTGCAGGACAGAAGCATTCAAAGCAGTTACTAGAGCAAATCCAAATTGTGAACACATGCAAACACACAACACTTATCTTTTGATAGAAAGAAACTGCATCTGATATGTGTCAATGCTTTGCAATATATACTCCTGAAACAGAATGACTAGTGTGGATGCGCTGCAGTGTTGCTTCTTGAGCTGGTTCAGTCACACCGTCATTAGTAGAACATATGGGACCAAGTTGTGTCAGTTTCAGGGAAGGGAAAACAGGACTCTGGTCAAAAGTTAGGAGAGATGTCAACTGAATTTTTCCTACATATTAATATATACTGGGTTAATTTTACTTTTTAACTTTTGCCTTTTATAGTCTGTATTCCTGAAGAGGTGTTGGACAAAAGGGTTATTTCACGTTTATGCTGAAAATGAAGTTAGTTGTATTTTGGGCCAAGATTAAAAGAGGATGATTGAACTGCTCAGCAATTTTTTAGGTAGACAGAGCTAATTTCAGTATATGTTTATATGTTTGTATATTTCACATGAGGGGAAATGTGTGAAGACTAATTAATTTTAGTAAGTGCTGAGCACTATTGAAAATCACAGTACTTCTTTAGGTGCCTAAATATGCCTAACTTGAGGCACACATTTTTCAAAGTTTTGGCTTTGGAATTCATCTTTAATTGTCATGCAGCTTTTACTGTGCAAGAGCACTTATAATTATATTTATGTAATTATGAAATTTGTTTTTAAACAGTCTCCTAGATGATAAACAAAAAAAATAAAATTTTACTGTCTCCCCCCCTCCCCCCTTAATGTTCTAGGAAGGTGAACACTGAATATAGATCAAAATTTTTGTCCCCAGCTCAATATTTATACAAAGATGGAGCTTGGTCACGTATCAGGAGAAACATACCAGATCAAGTGAGTATCCATATAAAATTTTCTAAGCATTCTTTTAGGGCCCCAGTGAGCAAGGTGCTGAGGGTCCTCATCTCCCATTGAGGAAATTCAGGATTCACCCCCTTTGTAGGGGGCCCAACCCCAAGGTACTCCATTCTATCAAATCCTTGCAATATCTTTGTGTGGTCCATGGGGCAGACATTGTGACTCCACAGTGGGATTTCTGTGCCTAGGACATGCTGAGAAGGTAGGGTCCAACTAGTTATGATCAAACCAGAGTGGAAATGTAATTGAGATGGTCTGTGGGAAAGGCCTCTCATTCTGAGTGTTTGCAGAGTCAGCGTCCAAAGACACTAATGCAGAGGGAGTGAAAAGGAATTGTATTCCGACCCCTTGCTTCACTTGCTATACCAAGCAAGTTTACTTTGCTTTGTTGAGATAAAGATATGTTTTGCCTAAATGTGTATATATAGTATTATATGGGGAACTAATTTTGTAATTTGTTGAGATGTGTCACTGTAAAATTTTAGAACAATTGAACCTCATAATAATTACTGTGAAACCAAACTCATGAGGACCTAAGAGGACTAAAAACAAACAGTATTTTTTAGTTTTGGTATGTATTAAACCTCAGCTTAGTACAATTAAAATTTTAGGAATTTCTAAGTTATTGAGCACACTCTGATTGCAAGTGTTATGGAAACCCTTTGCTTTTAAAGTGAAATACCATTTTGTCAGATGACGATTTCCCATGCCCGTAGGATTTGAGATATTGTGAAGGTAACACTAAAAACTCCAGGGAAGGAGTTTGAGATAGTGTGTGGCTGTAAGGTGACCCAAACTGGTTATGGGGTGGGTGAGGACAAGGAAATAAAATGTTTATCTGCTAGAATCTTTTTTCCTACTACTTTTTAGTCTAATCATGCAGTACTTATCAAAATCATGGATGAAGCTGCTGTTAATGGAGAACTACTTTGTGCCTTATCAGGCAATAGTGATCCTTACTGGGGTGAGGTGGAGAGTTTTAGGAGGTAAATGTTTGTGGCCTTTCATTAGAGAGTAAGGGAAATGAGCAAATTCCCACATTCTAGGACAATAGACGTATGTTTCCAGTTGAGCCTGGCCTTCCCCAGGAGATTTTTTGTTTATGGGGAGTCACAGAGAAAGCTAGTTGGAAGTCACATGGGAACGAAGAGGTTCCATGATGAAGTATTCAAAACAAAACTGGTAGGATTATACACTCACTCACTCACTCTTCTCTCCACCAGATTCTCTTTTACTTATGACAGTATATTTTTATAGTGTATACTTCAAAAGTTGTTTAACTTTCCCTTTCATCTTCCTTGACTGGGCTCTGCCATTCAGATTCTGATTTATACTTCACCTGAGAGTATATCAGACTAGTTCTGCATGTAGACAGAGAGCAGTATATAGCTCTTAGAGCAGGGGTGCAGTAGCTTTCCCTCATATACACGGTTTACAGTTTGGTTCAATGGCTTTGAGCACTTCCACTATAAAAAGTGTTCCAACACCACTGTTCTAGAGGGGTGTTCTCATCTTGCTGGCTCTTATTACTGTGTCTGACTAATATCCTCACACAATGAAATGAGAATACAATATAACCCTTTGTCTCTGAAATAGTTTCACTAGGGAGGCTTGCAGTTATTTTTATTATACCTTTTAACTAATTAAAAATGAGTTGAAGTAGTAAAGGCTGAAAAGTAAGTTAAAGCTGGGAATTTACCAAGCTTCAGGAGAAAAGGTACAAGAAGGACTTAAAACAAGTTAATAACTCTTATGGACCTGATCTTTGCTTCTCCACTAGTTTTCCTTGAGTTAAGGCCTGCAAGATCAGGCCATATGTGACAAATAATAAATAGAACCGAATAAAATATTTCAGATACATTTGCAATTTAAAAGATTTCCACCATCTGAGAAATAGATTTCTGCAAATCAGTGAGACGAATATAAATCCCTAACTGAAAGAAAAAGTGAAGCTATGATCAGTTAAATAAAAACCCCCAAAACAATCGCCCCTCCTTTTCCAAAAAAAAGAAAATAAAAAACAGTGACACAAATGTGCTTTGGTCCTTCACAACTTAGACTTTTTGTGCCTAGCTGATCTCGTAATTTATCATGCTGTCATCCACCACTGTCACTTTGCCAACAACGCTAGCTTTTACTGTCCACCCTGTCAGCTTCTCCGTTCAGCCACCACCCTGCCTTCTCCATGCCATCCTGGATGCATGTGGAAAAGTTCCATGAAAAGATCTATACAACTACTATCTTAACTCTGTCAAATCTCTCCTTAAAACTGGCCTCTGCTCTGACATCTACAAAACATTGCTTGCTGATTCTAGCTAGATAGGTTCCCGCATTCCTACCATTCCTCTTACTTTACCTCTACCTCCAATTTAAAAAGTGTAACAAAACTGTGCCAGTCATGCCTGTATTTATTTCCTTGAGTGTTATATCCCCATTCCCAGGCCTTTGGTCAGATCTACACTCTGAAGGTTTTACCAATATAGTTGTATCAGCAAAAATAACGAGGAGTCCTTGTGGCACCTTAGAGACTAACAAATTTATTTATAACTCCTCGTTATTTTTGCTGATACAGACTAACATGGCTACCACTCTAATAGTTATATCAGTATTCTGTTCTGGCAACGTGCTCCTAGAGCGGACGCAGAATATAATGACAAAACTGCATTTTTGCTAGTATAGTCATGGCAACTGCACCTGTGTTTCCGCAGCGAAGGGACCCACTCTCAGGCTTCCAGATCCCCAGTTGATGCCTTTCTGGGTGAAGACCTGCATCTCTCTCCCTCCCAACAGGGGTATTTCCAGCATACACAGTTCTCTGCCTTCACTGTATTATCCCCAGCACAGACAGGTTGCTCAAGGACACATGCTTGCTTTCTCTTCAGAGACGATTAATAGGTATAATTGCTACAGTTATAAGGTATTACCCAGCACTTCCTATGCAAGCCTACTTTATTCTTAAGATAAAAAACATTACAGAGAAAATATATTAAAAATAAAAGAAATTACATGCATGCTAATAAGTTTACCAGAGTTCACCCTAACATGGATTCTGACATCCAAAGGGACTGCTTGTGGCTACAAGTTCATCACAGCTTCAGTTCAGAACAAGCACCCAGATTTATGAGGCCTCAATAGATCCAGTCCTTTTAACTCTTCCCAAAGAATAAGGGCCCTCAGGACAAAGAATCCTCTCCATTTGCTGGATCAGGAAGAAGGCCATGAGCCAGTTTAAAACCAGGGTGTTTATCCAAAAACCCCCATCCTTTCATGTATTTATACCTGCTCTGTTGTTCCCTGGAGAATCCAGTTTGAATTAGTGTATGTACATCTTAGCAGAGAGGTCGCCTCAAAGGGCTGATAATGGAGGAAGTACATTAGCATCCCCCTTCCTACTAGAGAAGGTACCTATAGTGCCACAATAGCACATACACAATTGCATTTTTAATACAGTGTAGCCCAAAGGTACTAACCTTAATTGAATAAGGTTTAACCAAATTCAAAAAAGTTTCTTAATTCAATGAGATTTATTCAAGATATTGTCAGTCGGCCACATAGCTTATTCAAGCCTCTCCTCAGCAAAAGTGCAGTTTTGCTGGTGTAACTGTATCTACAGTATGGGGGTCCTTGCCAGCACACACATGTCAGTCAGGGGTTCACACATCATCACACCCCCATAAACTAAACTGTTTTTTCACTCTTTAGTAATTTAAACACCTGAAGCTGTTCTCAAATTTTGCAAAAGCGTTCACCTATGAGCTGAGACCACACTATTTCAGCCCCAAAAGAGATGTTCTAAAGCATGTGAAAACAAGGGTTATAATGACAGTCTCATTATAGCTTTAGCTATAGTGACTGCTTCCAGGAAACTGTTCTAATATATTTTAGAATGGTAGTGGCAATTCTTCAACAAAAAAACTTCAAAAACAGACTCCCAACATGAAGCTGCAGAACTGGAATTAATTTGCAAACTGGATACCATCAGATTAGGGCTGAATAGAGACTGGGAGTGGTTGGGCCATTACAAAACCTAAACTTAATTTCCCCAATATTAATTTCTCCCTACTGTTACTCACACCTTCTTGTCAACTATTTGTAATGGGCCACTCTCTTACCACTTCAGAAGTTATTTTTCCTCTCTTGGTATCCTGCTGTTAATTGATTTATCTTGTTAGACTGACCTCACACTTGGTAAAGCAACCCCCATCCTTTCATGTATTTATACCTGCTCCTGTATTTTCACTCCATGCATCTGATGAAGTGGGTTCTAACCCATGACAGCTTATGCCCAAATAAATTTGTTAGTCTCTACAGTGCTACAAGGACTCCTTGTTATTTTTGTTCTAAGATGTATTAGTAAGGGTTATTTTTCAGCAGTAGAATAAAAATCGCCTTGAATTATCCTTTTAAAAAATTAATGTGAGGTAATTCATAATCACAGTAGGACTGTCTAGGGTCTGTGTCCTGCTGAGATAATGCTAGCTCCTGGGTCATTGAAAGAGCTTGGTTGTTCTTTGTACTTCACAATTCACTGGAGGCAGACATTCTCAGTATGCCTTTCCTTCCCATGCAGAGTCCTATTGCTCTGAATTTATATCCGCCTGTTACAGTTCAGCCTATCAACTATCATTAATTTTCATCCCTCTGCTTAAACTGAATAATCTTACAAATTTCATTGTATTATCATCATGCTGTAGTCTTAAATGACAGATTCTCAAAGAATAGTTTGTTTGTTTTTAAATTGAGAGGCCCAGTGAGCCAAAGTCTGCAGTTACATCAATGCAACCCCAGTGAATTTTCACTCCTCTATTCATTTGTCTGCACTGTGATTACATGGGTAAAACAGAAGGCAGAACTTGCCCCCTTAGTATAATTCTTCCAGCAGATAAACAGAGAAATCTAATATATGAATGAAGGGTAAATAAAATAAACTAGTTGAGATTTAATACAAAAGCATGCGTGTTCTCAGCCATTATATTATTCTCCTGCATTTCCATTAACCTTTTTCATGAGCCAGTATCAGTATAGCAATAATACTGCTGCTATCAGGGACCTTGTATAATTCTTAAGAATATAAAAATATAAGCAAGATTTTTTTATTAGCAAACAGTGTTTGGGTGGCGGGCAAGATTGTATGTGTGTGTGTGAGAGAGAAATGGGAGAGCTCTCACAATCTAATTTCTTAATTTTGTGAAAATATTTTTAGCAATATTATTATGGCATTATAATGACTAAAACTAAGGAGTTAAAACGTTTATATTTTAAGGCCAAAAGTAATTTCTTACTGTTCTTAAAATGTATGTTTTCCATCTCATACCTCGATGTTACAGTGATGGTATCTTAGCATGAATGCCGTAGCTATTGATATTGATATTATAGTAGCATCTAGAGGCCCCTTGCAAAATCAGTTCCCCATTGTGCTAGGTGGTGTACAAACGTATAGCAAATGACTATTGCAGTGTCAAAGAACTCAGTCTAAGGTCCTGATCCTGCAAACACATTTGCACATACTTAACTTTATACATATGAGAAGGTCTATTGACTTAAACATCCACCTTGAAGTGTTCAGAAGTTATGGATTTAAAAGTGATCAGTTAGACTTAGATGCTTAAATGCATCACTGCAAGAAATGCAAAATATTGCTAAAATATAACGGATTACAACATTTTTGTACCTAATCTCTAGGAGGCAGCATAGTGCTACGGTGACAGTTTTACAATGGTTCACACAGTAGTTATGTTAACGTCATGTCGTAGAAAAGAAATATTAAGACTGTTTCTGTATTCCTCCCCCTAGGATTCTCAAAACATCCTAAATTACATGTGGTATATGGAGGTTGGTTGCACCTAAGTTCTTGTTTTAATGCTTGGAACAATTACATGGTTTCTGAACATTGACGAAGAAATAGAATCCAGCACTAAACTTGTCCATAGATGCTGCATAATTTTTTCATGCTTATTGAATAAGTGATCGGTAACTATGCATTAGCTTGACTGCTCAAACACATGCTTTCTAAATAAATACATTTGCTATTTTGGCTTAACTTTTTGTTTTTTTGCTTTTATTGCACCTTGCAGTATTTTTGCTGTGACTGGTCCTGTTCTGTGTGTAACATGCCTTTCTACTGTAATTAGCATTAGCAAGCGCAAATAATACTTCACAATAACTTAACTGATTTTTAAAATATCAAACAAATGTACCCTGTGACATCTCTATGTGCAGGTGAAAGAACTTCGAGAGAAAGCGGAGGCTTACAGGCAACGAGTACAGGGAACCCACTTCTCTCGATATCATCTGAATCAGATTCTTTCAGATAACAACAGACTTTGGGACGTGTCCTCAAATTCCAGTTCAGAAGAAACCGTTAGCAACACCATCAGAGCTCTAGATCTAGCTGGGTAAGGTGCTTATCCTGGATGTGAAGGGAATGTAGAATTGTAGCTTTAAAAACTGAAATTTTTAAAAAGTAAATTGAGATTTAACACAACTTTAAGATCCCTAATGTTTACAAGACTTTGCATGAATGTATTTAAAGCAGATGGAATTTCAAATACTTTTCTACTAAAATTTTATTGTAATGTGTTGAGAACCCAAATAAGAAGTTTGACTTCATTTACTGAAGGAACAAGATAGGATATGCTCCCCCGCAGCCTGCTTCTCACTTGGCAAGCAGTCCTCACACACTCCTGTGTAGGTTCACCAGTGTTTTATTTGTCATTAGGGGTGCTAGAACAATTTGTATAGTGGGAGCGCTGAGAGCCACTGAACCAAACTGTAAACCCTGGATATAATGGAAACCACTTCAAGTCAGGGAGTGCGGTAGCACCCCTACTTCCAGCACCTATGTTTGTCATGTACAGTTGTGTCCATAGGCATGCGTACGGGGTGTGTCGGGTGAGCCCAGGCACACCCTAATGCGGGGGTGGGCAAGCTTGTCCTGCCCGGCTCGCCTGAGTTCCCGGCCAGGGAGGCTCCCCCCGCCCCTGCCTTCCCTCATCCCCCAGAGCCTCAGCGTGGCGCGTCCAGGAGTGGCCCTGGACAGCGGCGTGGCTCCGGCGGGACCTGAGCTCCTGCCACTGGGGCTGCGAGCTCCCTCTGGCCGAGCAGCAGGAGCTCAGGTCCCGCCGGAGCCACGCCGCTGCAGCGGGGGAGGCGAGGGTAAGCGGCATGGTAAGGGGACCGGGGGAGTTGGATAAGGGGCAGGGAGTCCCAGGGACAGTCAGGGCGGTTGGATGGATCAGAGGTTCTGGGGGTGGTGGTCAGGGGACGGGGAATGGGGGTTGGATCGTGGGAAACCCGGGGGTCTGTCAGGAGGCGGGGGGGTGGATAGGAGTTGGGGCAGTCAGGGGCCAGGGAGCAGGGAGGGTTGGGTAGGGGGTGGGACCTTGGGTGGGGGAGGTCAGGGGACAAGGAGCAGGATAGATCAGGGATTCTGAGGGGGGCAGGAAATGGGTGGGGGGCAGGGCCAGGCTGTTTCGGGAGGCACAGCCTTTCCTACCTGGCCCTTCATACAATTTTGGAACCCCGATGTGGCCCTTGGGCCAAAAAGTTTGCCCACGCCTGCCCTAATGTCTCAAAAAGAAAAAAGTGGCTTTGCGTTTTAATTTAATTGCATGATATGCTCTATATAGAAAACCCGTGTTTGCTCACAGCATGCGTCCCCACTACTGTGGTGCCACATTACCATTGGTCCTCCCCTCCCCTTCCGACTACTATTCTAGAAAATTCTTTGACCTATATAACAGGTTTCAGAGGAACAGCCGTGTTAGTCTGTATTCGCAAAAAGAAAAGGAGTACTTGTGGCACCTTAGAGACTAACCAATTTATTTGAGCATGAGCTTTCGTGAGCTACAGCTCACTTCATCAGATGCATACCGTGGAAACTGCAGCAGACTTTATATATACACAGAGAATATGAAACAATACCTCCTCCCACCCTACTGTCCTGCTGGTAATAGCTTATCTAAAGTGATCAACAGGTGGGCCATTTCCAGCACAAATCCAGGTTTTCTCACCCTCCACCCCCCCACACAAATTCACTCTCCTGCTGGTGCTAGCCCATCCAAAGTGACAACTCTTTACATAATCAAGTCGGGCTATTTCCTGCATAAATCCAGGTTTTCTCACATCCCCTATACCGGAAACCTACTGACCGCTATTCCTACCTGCATGCCTCCAGCTTTCACCCTGACCACACCACACGATCCATCGTCTACAGCCAAGCTCTGCGATACAACCGCATTTGCTCCAACCCCTCAGACAGAGACAAACACCTACAAGATCTCTGTCAAGCTTTCTTACAACTACAATACCCACCTGCAGAAGTAAAGAAACAGATTGATAGAGCCAGAAGAGTTCCCAGAAGTTACCTACTACAGGACAGGCCTAACAAAGAAAATAACAGAACGCCACTAGCGGTCACCTTCAGCCCCCAACTAAAACCCCTCCAACGCATTATTAAGGATCTACAACCTATCCTAAAGGATGACCCAACACTCTCACAAGTCTTGGGAGACAGGCCAGTCCTTGCCTACAGACAGCCCCGCAACCTAAAGCAAATACACACCAACAACCACATACCACACAACAGAACCACTAACCCAGGAACTTATCCTTGCAACAAAGCCCGTTGCCAATTGTGCCCACATATCTATTCAGGGGACACCATCACAGGGCCTAATAACATCAGCCACACTATCAGAGGCTCGTTCACCTGCACATCCACCAATGTGATATATGCCATCACGTGCCAGCAATGCCCCTCTGCCATGTACATTGGTCAAACTGGACAGTCTCTACGTAAAAGAATAAATGGACACAAATCAGATGTCAAGAATTATAACATTCATAAACCAGTCGGAGAACACTTCAATCTCTCTGGTCACGCAATCACAGACATGAAGGTCGCTATCTTAAAACAAAAAAACTTCAAATCCAGACTCCAGCGAGAAACTGCTGAATTGGAATTCATTTGCAAATTGGATACGATTAATTTAGGCTTAAATAGAGACTGGGAGTGGCTAAGTCATTATGCAAGGTAGCCTGTTTCCTCTTGTTTTTTCCTACCCCCCCCGCCCCCCGATGTTCTGGTTTAACTTGGATTTAAACTTGGAGAGTGGTCAGTTTAGATGAGCTATTACCAGCAGGAGAGTGAGTTTGTGTGTGTATGGGGGTGGGGGGGATGTGAGAAAACCTGGATTTATGCAGGAAATAGCCCGACTTGATTATGTAAAGAGTTGTCACTTTGGATGGGCTAGCACCAGCAGGAGAGTGAATTTGTGTGGGGGGGTGGAGGGTGAGAAAACCTGGATTTGTGCTGGAAATGGCCCACCTGCTGATCACTTTAGATAAGCTATTACCAGCAGGACAGTAGGGTGGGAGGAGGTATTGTTTCATATTCTCTGTGTATATATAAAGTCTGCTGCAGTTTCCATGGTATGCATCTGATGAAGTGAGCTGTAGCTCACGAAAGCTCATGCTCAAATAAATTGGTTAGTCTCTAAGGTGCCACAAGTACTCCTTTTCTTTTTGACCTATATAAGTGGCCGCGTGAGGCGTGCCCAGTGCAGTGTCTACTGTGTTGGTAATGTTTGTCACGTGTACTCTACTGAAACAGCATAACAAGCCCGTGGCTTTACGTTTTAATTCAATTGTATGATACCCCCTTTTAATTTTAAAATATGGATCGGTTTGTTGTTAAGATAAGAAAAGGAGCAGACAAGCTGTTCACGTGAAAGAGCATTTTTGAAACTAGCACATGTGAAAAACAAACTAAGAAGTACAATGTCGCAACAGCGCCTCGATTCACTTATTATTTTGTACATTGAACAAGAATTGGCTTCGTCAGTTAATTACAGTTATGTGATTGAGGAATTTAAGTCCATAAAACCTGGTGAACGACGTCATTCTCTAGGACAGGAAGATGAAGAAACCTTAATCTGTTTTGGTCAATTTGGGTTAGCTCATTATCTGGTTAAAGATAAAGATCATGAAAATTGACTGTATCTTTGTATACGCCTGGTTATCACTACAGCAAAAATTTAGTATTTTGTGTCTCATTTTTTAAGTAAAGTTTAGTTGTTAATTTAAAAAAAATTAAGTTTAATTAAGTTTTAGTTTCTTTAGTTTGTTTGATAAATAAAAATAATGTCCTTTATGATTGAGTATTTAATAAATGTTCGCCTTAAAAAAAAAATTCCCTGGGTGCATACCCTAATGAAATGTGCTGCGCATGCCTATGGTTGTCTCTCTGCAGAATAAGACTTTCCCCAAGCTTCACCCTTCTCTCTAAGTACAAGCTGGGGGTGGAGGGAAGAAATCTCCTCTCTCTGAGATCCTGGGCTGCTTTGCCCTTCCTTTTCCCTCTCTGTTCCTGTCTCCCTTTTAACCATCCTCATCTGATGAACTGAATACCCCTGTTAACTGATTAATCATTCAGTCCTTAATCAATTATCTCCTAATTTAGCACCTGCAGGGAAGTTTACAGAGTGGTGAGTTAGCCTTAGGCTACTCCCAGGCTATCACAACCCTACATTATGTAAATTTTGTCATGCCTACATACATTTGTATTGGTGTTTTTGTAGAAAACAATAGGCTTGTGATTAGCAGATCTAGTCCCACTGCACTTCTGTTTCTAAAATCAAGAAAAAGCAATTATGTATTCACATTTTTTTGCCTCTGCCCCTTGGGGACCATAAAGATGGATTGAGCAGATACTAATTTTGTCATTTATTGCTAATAAGTTTTAGAGACTTTTATTAATAATGTTGTATAGGTAATTATTCCTAAACCAAAAAAAGCAGTTTGGTCACTCACCTTAAATCTGATTGTTCAAAACATTGTATGGGATACTATATATATAACCCACTTTCTCCCAGGCAGTGTCTTGGAGGTATGGGGTTAGGGGGGAGGGAGAATAATTGATCTATTTGTGTAATTGTAGCCATAATAAAAGCAAGATGAAACTTAAGACATTATGGTTTATTACACCATAATGTCTGATATCAAATACAAGGCCAGATTTTCAAAACTGTCTGGTTTGTTTTTGTGCAAAATGGATCTTTGTACACTAGTTTCATTTGCATGCACAAATGCCTGATTTCTATGAACAATTTAAAGAACAAGATTTTCAAAAGATGGAGCCTTAAGATAGGCTCTAAAGTCTGTTTAACACCAGCCTAATTTTCAAAAGTGTTCAGCATCAAACAATTCCCATTGACGGAGGTGCTCAGCACATGTGAAAATTAAGTAGGTGCTGAAGTATGGACTTAAAAGTCTACTGTAAGCTCCTTTTTTTGAAAATGACTGATTAATCTGTATTCATTTTAATAACTAAACTCTTAATTTCTGACAGGTTCTTGAATTGGATGTATGCAGTTTATGGAGACACATACGTAGTAAATTGGAAAAAAACAAGTGAATATTTGGTGAGGGAAACATAGTTTGCTTTGTTTTATAGAGTTCCTGAGAAACAGATGTCTGCAAGCCAAAACATACTGCGGCAGCCTGACTCAATAGAACAGTCCCAACAGAACAATACAGAGAAGTTAGGCATGTCAGATGCCTCTACTGTACCAGTCAGAAGACGTCTAGCTTGGGGTGAACAAGACAGTACTGAACAAGTGGAAAATCAGCCACCAGGATTAGAGGAAGATGAAGAAAAAGAAAATAAACAAGAGTCAGCAGAGGCTCAGAAATTGAAAGAAAATAAGGATCCTACTGTGGACAACAAAGTAAAAGGGTACATTTTAAAATTTCATTGTCTTTCTTCTTACCTTTCCATGCTTTATGGGGTGATTTAAAAATAAACTAAACTTTACATGCTAATGCACTTAACAGGTAATTAGCTAGGGCACTAGTTTGACAAGTTCTGTATGTTAATAATTAGCAACGAGTGTCTTAAACTTCAGAATAAGAGAGGATTTGTTTCTTACACCAATTTCCTTCAGAGGTGAAGGGCAAAATGGAGGAAGAAATAGACCCTGAGCTGCTTCGCAGATTTGGCTCAGCGAATGATTTCCGTCAAAGAAAATTAGATTTTAGTAATGCAAAACTTTTTTTTTTAAAGTGTAATTTGTAGAAACTAAACACAAAATACTATTGTGATTAATATGACTAAACTTAATGCATAACATTTAAAATGTTAAAAGTTGTACAGAAGGCCACTCAGAGTAGGCAAGTGATAGCGCAACATATAGCCACGTGGAAAACTAAAATTAGGAGTCTGCTTCATACTCAATTTGGGAGGATTGGTAGGACTGAAAGGGTAGTCCGTCCTGTCACTGTTGAATAGACTGCATAATATAGTGCTTAAGAGTATGTCTACATTGCAGGTGGAAGAGTGCCTCCCAGTGTGGGAAGACAGACATGCACGAGCTCCGCCCCAGCTAGCACACTAAAAATAGCAGGGTGGCATGCATGTACCCAGAGGGTTAGGCAGGACTGTACTCCGGTGGCTAGCCCAATCCACTCCCCCTGCTGCTGCATCCACCCTGCTGTTTTTAGCATGCTAGCTTGAGCGGAGTTAGTGTGTCTATCTACGTGCACCGGGAAGCACCCTCCTAGCTGCCGTGTAGACATACCCTTTGACTTTTTCAGCAAACTTGAACAGTGTTGATGGGCTTTGCAGGAAGCTATGTCCAGATCTCCCTGGGTGTGGTTTCCTGTTACGGGGGAGAGGGAGGGGATGTATTGGTAACCTTGGAGTTCTGAAAATGTCTGGGTGTAGGAAAAAAAGTAGGAAGATATTTAGAAATATCAAGGACTTATTTCTGAGTACAGTATTTGGCAGTCAACTTTCCCATGTTTCCTCTAATTACAGTTGAGTTCTAGGCCTTTTACCCTGCATGTTTTACAAACTCCGTTAGTAACACATGATGTTCAGTCATATTTTCTATCTTAGAAAATACTTTTATGACTCTCCATCACGGTAGTATCTGAGGATCTGTGTCTTTAACATATTTATCCTCACAACACTCATGTGAGATAGAGAAGTGCTGTTATCTCATTCAACAGACTGGGGACAAATAGACTAAGTGACATGCCCAGGGTCATGCAGGAAGTCTGTGGTAGAACAGGGACCGAGGCCAGAGCCCTAACCACTGGACCATCCTTCCTCATTTTTGCAGAGAAAATGCCTCACTACCGAAACCTTCAGCAGATAGGTCAGATTCTTCTTCAGTATCTTCAGGAGAACGTGGCAGGCTTTCTACTCCAAAGTTGAAAACAATTGGTGAAGCCCAAAGAACTCATCATGATCTTACCACGCCAGCTGTCGGTAACAATATTTAAAATGAAAAACAACATTTTGAGGGAATTCATTTATTAAAAGTTTTTAATGTAACAAAATATTTTATCTTCTGTTACTTTAGGAGGTGCAGTTTTAGTGTCCCCATCTAAAGTGAAGTCTTCATCGCCACAGCAGAGAAAGAAAAAGTCTTTAGAAACACAGTATTCTTCATCTAAACAAGCCTCAGGAGAAAGAAAATCCAGAAGGGTGAGACAAAGCAAGCATTTGTCAATATGCAGTGTAGAAAGATACAGATAGGATATCCTTTTTATGTCAATTTGAATAATTGTTTTAAGCTTGTTTAAGGATTGGGATGTTCCAGTCTAAAATTTTCAATGTTATCTGTGATGGAGAGGCTGATAGTCATAGGCGCCAACTTCCCCTCTTCCCTGTGGGTGCTCAACCCTCCTCCTGCCCCCGCCCCTGCCCCGCCTCTTTCCACCCCTGCCCCAACCCCGTCCCCTCCCTGCCCCTATTCCAACTCCTACCCCAAATCCCTGCCCCAGCCCTGCCTCTTCCCTGCCTCCTCCCCTGAGCATGCTACTTTTCCACTGCTCCCCCTCCCTCCCGGAGTGTGCTAACCCTGCCAAACAGCTGTTTGGTGGCGGTCGGGTGGGAAGCGCTGGGAGGTAGGCAGAGGAGTGGGGACTCAGCAAGCTCAGGGGAGGGGGAGGAGGAGGAGGTAGGGCATGCGGGGGGAGCTTGGCTGCCAGTGGGTGCAGAGCACCCACTCATTTTTTACCATGGGTGCTCCAGCCCTGGAGCACCCACGGAGTCAGCACCTATGCCGATAGTTACATATTTTTGTTAAGCAATGGAAACTGAAGGACTATGGGAGGGAATGCTGCATTATTTCCCATATATATTTCTGCTCTGAAGTGTGCGGAGTCCAGCGGAAAGCCTGCTGCCAAGAGCAGCTGATCTCCCTGCTACCCTTATCCCAGCTCATTCCTGAAGTCATGCAGAGCTCCAAACTCCATGAGTTGGGTAGAGAAGTATGCCGCATTGGTGTCAGTCTCCCTTTCCATTGTTCTTGGAATTTTCTGCTTCATTTTACTTCAGATTTGATTTCTCTGTGCATCCTAGCGTAGGGGTCAAAAAGATACTAGGACAGTATTTAGTTTCACGGGTCTTTGTGGCTTATAGATTCTAAGGCCAGACAGGACCACTGTGGTCATCTGGTCTGGCATCTTGCATAACAGGCTACAGAATTTTCCTGAATTAATTCATATTTGAACTAGAGCATATCTTTTAGAGAAACATCCAATCTTGATTTTAAAACTGTCAGTGATGGAGAATCCACTACAACACTTGGCAAGTTTTTCCAATGGTTAATTACCCTCATTGTTAAAAATGTACATTTTATTTCCAATCTGAGTTAGTCTAGCTTCAATTTCTGACAATTGGATTTTGTTATGCTTCTGTATTCTAGAGCCCATTATATTTTTGTTCCCCATGTAAGTACTTATAAACTCTGATTAATTCACCCCTTAGCTTTCTGTTTAAGTGAAATAGATTGAGCTTCTTGCGTTCCAAAAACCTTCCCAGTCCTTAGTCACATCACTTCACAAGCAGGTGTGTGGTCTCAATTTCTAAATATGTGTAGGATTTCACTGCAGATTTCTCCCAGTGAGGTAGAATATCTAGTAGAAGCAGGAACACTAATGAAATTTTTTTTTAAATTCAGAGTTCAACTTTTGCCCTGGGTAATAAGCCTCAGTCTGAAATGACAAGTCAGCTATAACTATCTTATGTCTTCAGCTTTCCTATTTGGCTACCCACTAAAATTTATTCATAATCATAATTCCTTCTCTCTTTATATCCTTCGCTGTTTTCCCTCATGGATATAAAATATTGGTTGTTCCCTTTATTCAGGATTTTCCTCAATATCTAATAGTTGGTATTTTAACAGTGCCACAAATATTATTGCATCCTGTCTCCCAATTTCCTGCTTGGGATACCTAGGATCCTGTCACTGTAGCAATGTTCCTGGCTTCCCAAGTGTTCCAAACATCTTTTAGTTGCTGGCTGTCTTTTAGTAGTGTTTTAAATCCTTTAGGGGTTTTGTGACTAAGTTAATGCTGTTTTATTGTTATAAAAGAGTCAGCCCACTTTTCAAAGTCCTACACTGGCCTTCAGTGTTAATAATACTGAGCAATTCATAAACATTAACCTTCACAAAGCTCCTCTGAGGTAACTGAGTATTAATCCCCATATTAATCTCATAGTCCCGCTTTGCAGATGAGGAATCAAAACACAAAGATTGTGACCACAAAGTTGTTGTTAGAGGTAGGATTAGAAATTCAGGAATCCAACTACCAGGCTTTTGCTCAGTCCATTAGTTTAAACTGTCTCCATGTTTTCTCTGCTCCTAGAGATGGTAATGGAAGCTTGGAAGTGATTTATTTTCCAAAGGCAAGAATCTGACCTGGTATTGTACGTGAATGCACACATGGCCTAATAGTGTAGGGCCAGATGAAATTGAGAAAGCAGTCTAGTGCTTTTACACATGTGTAAAGCCTTTTTTGGGTCATGTTTAGATTATCCCTCATAATGTGAGCTTCGCTTAACACTGTCCCAAAGCCTCAAGTCACTTGCCTGTCCTGGAAGCTCCAGCAAGACACAGCCAACATGTATCAGCTGCATATGCCTCTGTACTTGATGTTTGATATAACTCAAATTTTCAGTTGTGTGTATAAACTAATAGTAGCCTTTTCTATGGTATTTCAGTTTGAAGGGGAAGCAGAAGCTGTATCACTACTTGCCTCCCAAGCTGCTGGATTGAAAACTTTAGATCCTTTGCCTCTGAGGAAGGATTCTTGGCCCACTGTCAATGCTGCTGATGAAAGAGCGTCTCCCACTTCAGCACATCCAACTACAGCTCCTGTGCAGAAATCAGTCAAAAGCGCTACTCTCCCCTCCTGGAATCCATGCTGTCGCATTCAAGGGACTCTCAGGGATCCCGAGTTCCAGCATAATGGTTGGGTTTTTTTTTTAAAATAGGATTTTTCCATCCACTTAGTTTGTATGGTAATTGCTATCTTGCAAATGTGCAGGGCCCAAAATTTTGTGACTTCAACAAAGAATGACTGCTTATTGCAGAGAAACTCTTTTGTACCAGTATGTTTCATCTTGCTAGAACAACTGTACTATTCTCCACCTAAATGAGATACTTTGAGCTACACTGCTATGGGGAGATCTGGCCTTTGTTCTATGCTTAGGTTCTAGTATCTGTCTGTCTAATAGAGCTTTCTTGATTTTAGTAAGGAATTACTGGATACCTCAAATAATTGGTTCTGTGTGAACAGTTTTGTTATCTCTTCTGTAGACAGCAGGGGGGGAATCTAGTACATTTCCTTTTAGGGTTACTCACACAGATGAGTAATTGGACACCTCCACAACATCATCATACCACTCTACAGGGCACCCTGTGTGAGAAGAGCAAGGACAGTAGGCTAGGTGTGATACAACCCTTATTTCCCGCTCTCACCATAGTTTTCCAGGGGGAATCAGCTGAAAAGCTGAGGCTGTGATGTTTACGTGCCCTTTTATGTGCTGTGGAGCACCCGCCTTTGCAGGGCTGGGATGTTCAGGAGAGAGTTGCTGGCAGACGAAAATCTGTCATCATAGTCCCATCTGTGAGGTGGCCCTGGCCTCTACAGGATCACCAGACATCTATGTGGATTTTGAGAGAACTGTAGGTTTTTGAGGACCCTTGTGTGTGGAGTGGGAGAGAAGGGGACAATCCAGCCATCTCTGTCTTTAAAAGGTCTGTTGGAATCTCAGCAGCATTTCCTGGTCCCTGCAGCTGTGTCTAAACTGCACAGTAAGTCCATGCTCTAACCACATTTGAGCCCAAGCCACCCTTCCATCCTCACACAAATCAGTCCGACTTAGGTCGGCAAGTACTCAGGACCCAGGTCCTAAGGCCCTGCCCTGGGTCCAGTCCTTGTCATGTTGCAGTGTGGATGCAGTTGAAGCCAAAGAGCAGAGTCAGAAGGCCTGCATACCGCAGTATGGATGTGTTAGGACAACTGAGAGACCTGGGTCCAGGCTTACAACGCAGTGTGGACACAAGCACAGGGTTGTAAACACTGAGTCCATAAGCCTGGGTCCCACAGACCCAGGTTTACAATGCAGCGTACACATACCCTGTGTGAACTCTTCATTAGAGGAGCGATTTGAGCCAGAGTGGCTCAGAGTAGTTTTAAACGACAATAGTAGCCATACTATGGTGGCATCTATGTGATAAATAACAAAACCCCTCAAGCACTTAAATGTCAAAGTGAAATTTATATACTTAAATCCCAGTTCCACAAAACTTTAATCACATGCTTAAGGTCCTGCTCTTGAAAAGCACACAAAGTCCTTGCATCTTCAGAGATGGATGAAGTAAGGTAATAGTTCCATTTTACAATGGAGCAAGAGGTAAACAGGTTCAGTGAGTTGCCTAAATCCAGAGAAAAGTCACTTAGAGCTGGGATTAGAACTAGGGCCATATCCTACCTCCAAGTCCTGAATGCAAATCATTAGATCTTATTTCAATGTGTAACTACAGTAACAGCCTCCAAAGATGCTGCCTTGAAAAGTATACAGTCCAATACACTTATTCCATCCTCATCTCAGCACCATTTTCAGGGTACCCTTATAAGAAACTTATTATAATGGAAGTTGTTATTATGGGGATAAGGGAGTCTCAGTCCTGTAACTAGCAAGTATGCAGTATCCTAATTGATAGTTACATTTTTAGAAGTAATGTTCTAAATAGTTTTTGACATGAAGTGTCATCCCATATAGGGTTGTGATGCAGAAACAGCTCTTTTTAATGGTGTAAAAATAACACTTGTGGTCTTTTCTTCTAGGGAACATTGCAAGTCCAAAGATGAGCCATTTCCAGTTACCACTGCAGGAAAGAAACTATAATGATGAAGGTATTTTTCATTCTGAAATATTAAACAGTATGTATCATATGGATGACTTCTGACTTTATCTGCACCCCAAAGGGAGATGGGTGTATACAGGACATAATGCAGCCATCTCATACCTAGACCAGTAAAACCTTTATGCATAACCAGATCATCATGTCATCAAAAGAAATCCAAATATTTTTCTCTGCCCAGTAATCTGAAAAGTTAAGTACAAACCCTATGAACAAACCATGAAATGTCGTTAAAAATGAAACCGTTCATAACTGTGGTTCAGTATGGCTAATATAAATATTTGTTCCAAACTCAGATTTAACTACCCCTTTAGCCCCCCGACATTTTCACAAGCCTTTCTGCTTTCTGGTTCAAGCCTTGACTACATGCAAAGTGCAAAAGTATTATGCCTGAGGGTGCTTTGGTATTTTTAATCCAACTAGATAGAACATAGAAGTATTTGTAATCTTATTGGATATCTTGTCCTCATGAGCATTTGAATACAGGCTCTATGTATTCTCCAAGGGAGCTTTCAAAATTGAGTGTCTATGCCAGGAGACTGCCTCTCTGACCTGATGCACTGCTGTACATCCATAGTGTTATTACAGATTTTGTCACTGCTCTAGCAAAATGGTCACTATCAGGAACAGTCTTAGATTATCAGTTTTCCAGACAAAGAGAACAAATAGTACTGTGACTTTTCAGAAATCAAAGAGAACTTGACACTACACGCCACAATGTGCTGTGTTTTCTGTGACTTTAAATCAGATTGTTTAACATTTAGTACCATCTCTGAAACTTGCCTTAGATCTTTGAAAGCCTTTGGTTAAAACATTCTTAAAATAGGTTCCTAAATTGCACGTACAAAAAAATCCCCTTTATGAGCATACTGCTAATTGTAGCTGTGTATATAAGTATATGGTTGGGATTTCAATGCATTTGTATGCATAACAAATTTGTACACTCAAAATGCCTGCATTTGGGCATAATTGAGTCTATTTATGACAGCTCATGCTTTGTCACTAGTTTTTAGTAACAAAGATGCAGTCTGGTACAGCGCTGTTATCTAAAATGTGTGGTGAGGTTGTGGGATGCTACAGAGTTTCACATACTTTATGCAGATATACAGATGCTTTGCTGAGCAATTTGCACTGCCCACATGCTTTCCAGCCAGCTGCGGTGACTAAAATAAAAAGAATTGCCCTGATCCTCATCTACAACCAAGGAGCACACAATGCATCTCAAGGCCGGGGAGGGTACAGAGGAGCTTTAAGCTGGTCCCCTGGCGTAACTGAGAACAGGTTGAGAACAGCTCTAATTTACACTAGCTGCCATAAGCGCCAAGGAACCATACAGCACCCGGGGATTACTAGAACACACGAACCAAAACCACACCAAATATGCTGGGGAAGGGGAAAAAAGCATAGAAGTTACTATGCCAATTCTGTGCTACTGGAGGATCATTTAATGCTGTAAAGATTGGGCACAATGACTCCAGTTTTCAAAGGAGAGCTCGCTGCTCAACTCCCGTTGCATTTCATTGGGAATTGAGCACCTAATTTAAAAATCCCAGTCAGTATGCTTGTAGCTTTCTAATTAGCTTCCCCTTCAAGAACAAAGCTAACAATTTAGAAATTTGTTTGTATTTGATTTTGTAGCATTCATGGTCATAAGTGGCATAAAAACTTTTGTATTTGAGAAGTCAGCCACAGCTGTCTTAATTGTTTAAAATTTATGTCTGATCTGTGGATTTAGTTATAGATTTGTTTTCCTTGTTGCATGCACTCACAGATGACAGATTGTCCCAGATCTCTGCTCGCTCTGCAGCCTCTAGCTCACTAGCATCTCAGATTCTGGAACGAGCTCAGAAGAGGAAAGAGAATTTCTGGGGCAAGTCGTAGTGTGTTCCACCAGGGAGTCACTGTTTTGTACAATGATGTATTTTTGTTGCAGTTTTGTGGAATTTTTTGGGAAATTTTGTATTTTGGGCCTTTCATGTACTGGTAAGATGGCCTGACCCTGAGAGGTGTCAAACATTTGACACTTCTGTTGAAAGAGATGGGAGCTGTGGGTAGACAGTATGTACTATTTTACAATAGCCTGCTTTTAATCTTTCAGTTACGGCATCTCTTGAAATTGACAGTAATTATTTGTATACAACTTGTATATAGTTTCTAAAGATGTTTTACTACAAGAATATAGTACTCCAAGAACAGTATTATGGGACGATACCATCGTTCACCTAATACTGTACCTCAGACATTTGATTTCAAGCATGGCTGAGTTAGGAGATAGTTATGTTAGGGGTTTGTTCATAATCCTGTATGAATTCTGAATATGTACAGGACGGTGTTGTCATAAAGTCATTTAGCAGTATCTGACCCTACTACCAAAAAAGCAACATTTAATATTTCAACAAATGTGATGTAAAATATGCAACACATGTTGAGGTTTTGGTTAGGACTCTAGGGTTGTTCTAGTTAAAAATAAATAATTTAAAAAACCCACACACTTGTTTCTTGCCTAGAAGACTTTGACAGCTTACTATATGGGATCACTGTTAGCCATGTCTGGAGTATCCATATGGATGGCTGTACTGTTGTCAAGACCAGTTTTTAAATGTTGGTTTTAGATACTAGGGGGTAAACCTTCATTTCAAACATGTATTTAATTACCCTCTCATACTCCTCAATTACCTCTTCTAGTTGTCTGTTTCTGGGTGAGTGAACTACTGTAATGATGGTCACAGCTAAAATTGATGGTGATTTATGCTGATGGCCTATTTTTTTTCTTTTTAATTGACAAAAGCAAGTTACATGAAGTAGGTGAAAATAATTGCTTAGCCATTTAAAAAAATTAAGTTAATGTTTGCTGTTTTTAAATATATTTGTACAATAAAGAATTTGAATTTTGTATACATTTAAAAATAAAAAAAATCAAGTTTGTCTTGTTTCTGTTCAGCTTATTGTGCCCAACATGGGCAGTAGCTTGCCTTCGAGAAGGCCACTGAGAGTCCATCTCAGTGAACCTGTCTCTTCCAACAGACAGAGGCAGCTGGTCAGACAATCTCTGTGGCCTTCTGGAAGACAAGCTGCTGCCCTGGAAGAGTCCAGAACTGCTCTTTATAAAAGCTCAGTTACTCACACTATAGACAAGTTGACATTTGGAATCATTGATTAACTGGATCCAGAGCCAAAGACCATAGTCCAAGTTGAAAGACCAAGGCTTCCTCTGAACTGGGCCCTTACAAACCAGCTTGCTGCTCTATGTTGGTATCAGGAATGAGCTCCTACCACTATAAACAAGATGTAAGAAACTTTTATACAACTGTTAACCCCAGAAGGGGAGGTTGTCTTAAAAAAAAAAAAAAAAAAAGGAAGAAGTAAAGTTTCCTCAGCTGAATGATTTCCTTTAGAAATGTTTACCCTTTCCTATCAAGCTCTTCATGCCCATTTCACAAGGACTCAAATACCATTTAAAATGGTGTTGGTTGAAAATTTTCCAGAGTGTTTTTGATAGAAAACTGGGTTTTCGATAAAGCATATTTTTGTTTTAAAAAATAATTTCCCACCCAGTCTTTCCATTTTTTGCCCAAATGGAATGGCTAGAACCAGAAATACTTATTTGGAAATAGTGCTGTGGTGCCCTAGGGATAGGGCCCTACTCAATTCTCAGTCCATTTTGGTTAATTTCACAGTCACAGGATTTAAAAAAATTTCATTATTTCAGATATTTAAATCTGAAATTTCACAGTGATGTAACTTTAGGGTCCTGACCCAGAATGGGGTTGTGGGGTGTGTCACCATGCCTCTGTGGATCACAACTTAGAATACCAAATTTAGGACAAGCTGCTGGGGAAAAGGGTAGACATACCCCAATACTGGTGGTTATTCTTCCATGAGATGTACCAAACCAGCAACAAAAGTAAACTTCTGTCTCACCACACTGGCTAATAAGAAGTCAGAAATACAGCCTCTTTAGGTATTCCAGGCCTGGATTCAACACCCAGACACGAGACTTCATGATGAGTGGTTATTTAAAACCAGTGTCATCAAACAAAAGGTTCTTTTAATCCCAAAGGACCAGCCATGCACCAAGGTCAATATATAACTCAGATCTTATCCAATAATCACGCTGTTGCCAATCATTTTGTATCTAAAATTTAAAGGTTTATTTATAAAAAGAAAGAAAGGTGCGAGTTAAAATTAAAGGAATCAAATACACACAATAATTGTGAAGTTCTTGGTTCAGGCTTGTAGCGGTGATGGAATAAACTGCTGGCTTGTTAAGTCTCTGGTGGCTTCTAAATCATTGGAAGGTCTTCAGTCCCTTGGTTAGAATGCTCCCATTAGTATACATTCATAGTCCAGAGGTTTGGGCAGGAAAGAGGCAAAATGGAGATGGGCCTTTTATAGCTTCTGTCAAGTGAAGGAAAATTACTGTGGAAAATTACAGGTAACAAGATGGTGCTTGGAGTCACATGGGCAAGTCACATGTCCATGCATGATTTTGCTTAGTCCTAGCAGAGGCCATCACAGGAAAGTCCACTAAGCGTAGATAGGCGTCTTCCATGGTCCATTGTGAGTTAAGTGTTCCTTGATGAGCCTTTAAACTTGAATAGTCCCAAGATGTGCAGGCTAAATACCGTGTGGGGGTTACCACAGGAGCAATCATTTGAAATACAGGTACATAGTCAATCATAACTTCAGATACAAAAATGATACATGCATACAGATAGCATAATCGTACTCAGCAAATCATAACCTTTGTCGACACCTTACTTGACAACCTTTGTACGAAGTTTGTTGCAGTTATATAACTGTGGCAGCAACAATGATCTACCTGGTCATATTTTGTCAGATAAGGTAACGGGGGAGATGCAAGGTTATTGTAGGGAGGTTGCAGTGTTGCCACCCTTACTGCTGCGCTGTTGCTGGCAGCGGCACTGCCTTCAGAGCTGGGCTTCTAGTCATCAGCCGCCGCTCTCCAACTGCTCAGCTCTGAAGGCAGCGCCGTCGCCAGCAACAGCGCAGCAGTAAGGGTGGCCTGGTACGGTATTGCCACCCTTCCTTCTGTGCTGCTGCCTTCAGAGCTGGGCACCTGGCCAGCAGCCGCTGTTCTCTGGCCACCCAGGTCTGAAGGCAGCGCAGAAGTAAGGGTGGCAATACCGCGGCACCCCTGCAACCCTTTTTTGGGTCAGGACCCCCAGTTTGAGAAACTCTGGTCTCCCTCTGTGAAATCTGTATAGTATAGGGTAGAAGCACACAAAAGACCAGATTTCATGGGGGAGACCAGGTTTCACAGTCCATGACGTGTTTTTCACAGCTGTGAATTTGGTAGGCCCTACTTATGGGAGTTGTGGTTCGGTGGCCTCATTTATGCTAATCTTTGGCCTGAGTTTCCCTCACCTATTGCTGCAGATACCTTGAACGATTATGTAATAAGACCTAGTCTACTGGATAAATTCAGTGCGAGGTAATATTAAGGCAGCATTGAACTTCAGATTTTAACACAGCTTTGAAAAATTATACTCCCATTAGCAGCAGGGTTTTTGCAAATGCAAGTAATTCCACTTTGCCAAGTCACTGAGTCACTGCCTTGCAGTCAGAGCAACCACCACACAACAGGAAATACAGAAGTTTCAGTACACCTGACCTAACTTCTCAAGAGTTGTATATATGTAGGTCACTAAGTAGATCAGCAGTATCTCATAATTAGCATGATATAGCTTAGTTTTAATTTCTAAAAATTAAAGGAATCATACATATGGTGGAATAGCTGATAATGGTTTAGAATTTATTTACCATAACATTTTTAACAGGTACAATGAGATTCCGGTTTGTGTGTGTAAACCTCCACTTCTTCAGAGGGATGGCGCCTACCACAGCAGATCTTATTAATAACTCTTGTTTATGCATTACTGTTGTACAGTACATCTATGGATGATTACTATCACCAGACAATGGGCTAGCTTTCTTCTATTGTAGCACCGTTGAAATAAAGAAACTGAGTCCAATTTTATTTGTTTGCAAATTGTGTTGAATCTTCATGTCACTACAACAGAAGTTATAATCACATCTAGCAGAATAATACATGTAGTATCCATATACTGATATGTAAAATTGGCTCAGTAGGGGGTTCTATTGAGACCACATTCATCTCAGTGCTTTTGGTAGAAGACTATTTAAAAAACCAGCCGCACAAGGTTGTTCAAAGATTAGCCCACAATTAGCTAATAGTTCCTTCTCTATTCAGTTTCTTTATTATTTAAAAAGCATCACAGTATGACCCTTTCAAGAACAAAACCTTTAGATTATAATGTTTAAGTAGCATCTCTTATTTAATGTACCTAGAAATTACATAACTGCACCAATTTAAAGTCAGAGAGGACTCAACTTGTAGAGGAATCCCAGTAGTACGAGAGAAACTAGAAGTGTTATAACCATGGGAAATGGATGACACTCACATCCGTCATGCAATGCCGGAGTACATAGGCTTTGTGCCAAGGACCAGCCCATGAACTGGAGAGGACTGAATTTCCCTAACCTATACCTAGTCAACTACAAGCCAATTCCTGCATGACTGTCCTGATGGTGTGCATAATGGATGTACATCAAAGTACAGTGTTGGCTGTTTACCTGTGGGTTCATTGAACAGCAACGAGGAAGCTTTTGTGGCTTTAGGGGCAGAAGTGATGTAAACTTCCAGTCCTCCCCAAAAATGATATATGGGTTAGTAAGTCGTTGTCGAGAATGTAAAACCACGATAGTTTCCCAGTGAATTAGGGAAACTCCATACGTAATTACACCTAAATGGTTATCATTGGGGGGTCAGTCATGGGGGACACTGCTAATTTCTGAGACATCACTGGAAAAAATGAGGTTAAGGATATAGAAGCTCATCTTGTGCAGTTTTAATAGAGTTAGTTGGGCTGATTTTTCAAAAAACGTTAAGAACATTTTACTGAGGATCAATTTTTTTTTCAGTTTAAACAGAATTACCATGGATCAATTTACTTGATTTAGACACTGTTATGGGAGCATCCCTCTGGCAGCCCAGTGCAGCATCACCATTACATCTCTGCCTCAGTTTCCCCAATGGGCTTTCAATAAGCACACAAAGGCTTATATCTATGAGCAGTGCCCTTTCAGGGGTCTACTTTCTTTAACTCAGAGATGAAACTTTATACAAATAGGCCTCACCCCAGCATCTCAAGCAGGAGGAGAAGGGGACTGAGTTACCTTCGTCCAGCAACCCCACTTATGTCCAAGTCCCTTTAAAGAGTGAAGCCTTCTTGACCTGGAACCCTTTTCAGGAGCCAGGGCCTCTTGTTATCAGCTGGGGAAGTGTCTCTCCTCTTGGGTCTAGGTGCCCACAGAAGGGAAACTGCAACAGCCCTTCCTCAGAACAGCATATACTCTCTCTGATCTGGGGATTCTGGTGCTACCTAGTGAAGTCCTTCCATCGGGGGCACATTCTGGTGAGACTAGGCCCTCGTGGTTCATCCCATTCGGAACTTCTCCCATCTAGGAACATTCTTCCATAGTTTCCTTTCCTGGTGAGCCCTCCTCACATGGTTCCTCATAAGAAGCCCTCCCCTCGGGAACACTCTCATACAGGGGGTTGTTTCTTTCCTTTCATCAAGCCCAGGGACTTCCCTGCCTAATTAACTGCCTCCCAGTTACTCAATAAGTTAATTAGTCCTGTCTGAATCCGAGTTGCCTCATTTCTTGTGGAGCCTATCAGAGATATGCGGCACACTTGACCGTTTCAGAAGGCTGGCTATCCTCTGGCAAGCACCTTTGCTAAACAGGGTGGCTAACCCCAAGCATTAAAAATTATATGAGTCAGGCCCTGCAAAAAAAATCATAAGACTTTAAAAAAATATATAAGTTGTAATCTTTTCATTTGCCTTCTGTTTTCTGAGAGTTTTAGAGTTTGCACTTTCAAGCTTTCCTCTGCAACTGGAAGGGCTAGAAGGATGGGTTGATATAGTCCAGAATCCTGGACTCTCCAAGATTAGAGAGATTTAGGAAATTCATAAAAGTGAGTACTGTGCAATAGGAAGTAATTAATACGTGGGGGAGACTGTCAGTATAGCCAAATTAAATCTGAACTTCAGCTATGGGACTAGGCAGACACAGTGAAGGGCAACATGGAAGGAAAGAGAAAATTCATGGCCAACCTCTGACTCTCAAGATTTCTGATCATAAGAGCAAAGGAGGGTGACCATGGAGTCAGACATGTGGCGTAAAAAAGCTTTTACCAGGAGGAGGTTTACACTTTGGAGGACTTGGCAGTAAGACGACATGACGTAGTCAGGGGTTAGGATATGATTGAGACAGTCATTTACTATACAGATGGAAGAGAGAGGCTCATGAAGTATTACTTGTGTTGTCTGGAAAACAACAACATACGTCCAAATTTGCAATTAGCAACACAGGAGAAGACTGGTGGAGAAAAGGACGAAGTTTAAGCCTTCAATCACTACATAAAAGCAGGGATGAAGGAAAGATTCAGGGCCCAGTTCTTCACTGCCTTGCACCTCCTGTAATCATTTACACCTATGCCATGTTGGGGTGGGCACATGTAAAATGCTACCGCAGCTGAATAGCATTTTACACCCATGTTTCATAAGTATAAATGATGAAACAAGGCCAAAAGCAGTGAGGAACTGGGCCTTCAAAGCCTTCAGCAGAAAGGAAAGAGACTGGCTGGGGTTGGACCAAATTCACCACTGGTGTAGGTAGATACAGTTCCACTAAAGTCAGTGGAGTCACTTACACAGCTGATAAGTCTGGCCCATAGGATTCAAACCCAGAGAGAAAACTGCAGGCAAACCTGGGTCTTGATTGGCATGATCATGGAGAGGGTGATTGACAGAACAGACAAACAACCAGTGTGGGGTCAGGTCAAACCAGAGGAGACAGATGCGAAGCCCAGGGGTCAATAGTTAATTACTGTGAAGGAGGATGTCTGAATCCTCATTGACAATGGTCGATCCCTGGCAGTTCTCTTGCAGTGGTGGATGGAAAGGTGAGAGAAAATCACCCGAGCCTTACTAAGGCAAAAGGGGGTTGGCCACAGGACAGCAGTTAGTAACAGGGGAATGGTTCAAGCAGGAAACTTGAAAGAAACTCGAGCCTCATACCCAACCTCTCTCTTTGTAGCTTTCCTCCCACTCTCCTTCCCGCCTCTTCACATGCTGTCTGTCTTATAGTGCCCTCCTCCCAGTGGGCCAGGTTTTGCTCTTGCTGAGCCAGCTCACTACCTGGTCAGATCTGCCTGAGCTCACTCAAGGAATCCAGGGAAGCAGTTTCCAGTGGAGTTAGTAGTTTTATTTTAAGCCTTCTTCACAAAACAAATCAAAACCTGGCAGACTCTTCCCTCAAGAGCCTGTGCAGGCCGAGTAGTTCCCTCTCCAAGTCTGTCCCTCACACCAGTAACTTCAGCAACTCAAAATTTCCTGGCTCTTACCTCAGAGCCTCAGCAACAAAGGACATCACAGTGTCTCCCTCAGCTTTCTGGACAGAATTGCAATCTCCCCTTCTCCATTGCCTGCTGCCCTCTTTTATAACGACCAGCTAATTAATTTCCAGCTCTTTTCTCAGGTGCAGCAGGAAGGGCTAATCAATAAGCCAGCCAGCGGCAGGCCTTTGACCCCAGAGGAATGGTATCCCATATACCTTGACATACCTCCCTGCCACCTCCATTTGAGTGGCCCTGTAGGAACACTCACTACAGAGCCCTTTGCCTTCTTTGGTTCTTGGAAGGAAATCTGCTTTCCTGGGCCAATGTTCTGTTTGAAATCGAAAAGGCTGTAAAGCTAAGTAAGTACTAACTTGTCTCCTACAGGCATTTGAGTACTTTGAGGCCATTCGAGTCCTTAGTGCCGCATGATCAGTGACTAAGACAAAGGATGTTCCAACCAGGAAGTAGCTCAGTGCCTTTATGACCCAGTGTACGCCAGGCATTCCTTCTTGAGGACAGAGTACTGGGTTTCCCAGTCTAAAGGTTATCTACTTTTGTAAAGGCAAGGGTTTTGTCTTGTCCGTGGAAAGTTTGGGATAGCACCACACCTCAGATGTCTCTTTGTACACTGAATTCTTGAGAGAAATCAGGGATGTGCAATGCTGCCTTGCTGCAGAGAATCTGTTTAATTTTTTGAAATGCTTGATCACACATGGGGACCATGTAACTTGTCGAGGGGCTGATTTTTTAACAAGGTCGGTAAGATATACAACCAATAAGGCAAAATTGGGCACAAATTTGCTATAATACCTTGCTAGGTCTAGGAAGGCCTAGACATGCTTTTTAGTTTTTTGTATGGGGTGTTTGCTAGGGTGTCAACTTTGTCCACTAGGGCTTGGACATTACTGTTCCCTAGATAGCCCAAATATTTCTTTTCCCATTTTCCCACCTTGCATTTCTTTGGGTTTGCTGTTAGCTGGGCCTCCTGTAGGCCTTGAAGTATGGCTGCTAGGTTCCAGAGGCATGTGGCCCAGTCCGGACAACCACATTATCTAGGTAGGTCATGGCACAGTGATGGTGGGGTCATAACACCTTGTACATCAGCCTTTGATAGGTGGCCAGAACCCCAGGCAGCCCAAAGGGAATGGTAACAAATTGGAACAGGCTCACTTGGGTAGAAAAGATGTTTTTTTTCAGCAGTTGGGAGTAAGGAGAATTTACCAATAGTCCTTAGTTAGAGCTAATGTGATAAAATGGGCTTGACTGAGGTGATCCAGCAGGCGATCATTGACTTGGGGCATTGGATATGCATCGATGTCAGAAATGGTGTTTAACTGCTGGAAACACAAAATTGTACAATTCCATCTGGCTTTGGTGCCAAAACCATCAGACTTCACCAGGGACTATGAAACTCTGCAGTTACTTCCAATCTTTACATTTCCTGGACTTCCTGAACTAACAGAGGTTTTACACCTTCTGGTATTTGATATGACTTCCAAATGGGCTTGGCCCCAGCCCTCTGTGGATGTGGCAAGTCACCAGTAAGGTTTGTCCCTGAGTGGGAAGAACACCTCCTTATAAGATCCCAGGAGCTTGTTTATTTGTCTTCTCTGCCCATTAGACAGCTCCTCCCCAAGTGACATCTCCTCTATCCCAGTTTTGGCCCTCTTAGGGACCTCAGGCCCCAGATCCTCTTCTCCTCCTCCAGGTGGATGAAGGATCTCCTTTACCCCTCCCCTGCCAGGGTTTTAATGATAAATGATACATGATAAATCTCTTTGTTTTTGCTGGTCTGGGCAATACATTTTGTAATCTATTGGTCCCACCCCATGGAACACTTCATACAGGCCCTGCCATTTGGCCGGAACTTTCTGTATGAGTGGGGAGGGAGCAGGAGCACTCAGTCTCCCAGAAATCATATTGTTGCATCTGGGTCTATTGGGCCTGAGAGAGAGAGGTTAGTTTGGGCCAAGTGGTCCAAGCTTTCTAACCTTTCCCTCATTTGAATGACATATTGGAAGACAGTGGTAGAGTGGGTGGAGATGAGCTCCCCAAAACTTCCTAACCAAGTCTAATCTTTCTCAAGGCTGACTCCCATTAAAAAGCTCGAAAGGGGAGAAGCCCATGGAGGACTGTGGTACCTCTTGCACTCCAAAGAAATGATAGGGGAGCAGCTGTCTTTGGCCTCTGTTCCCAGAAACTTATTTAACATATCTGTCTAGGGAAAGTAGATTGAGGTCCAGAGCGGTCATACTTTCAACAGTGCCCAAACATGTTGGAACACCTGGGATATGAAATTAATCCCTTGATCAGTGATGACTTCTGATGAAAGGCCAACCCAGTAAAACATTTGGAGTAGCTCTCACACTAGGGTGGAGGCAAAGGTGTTTCATAAACGAATTGCCTCTAGCTATTGGGCAATATAGTCCACAAGTACCAAAGTAATGACCTTAGGTGAACTTCTCCTGAGGGTCTATTATATCAATCCCCACCCCCTCAAAGGGGGTTGCCATGAGGGAAGGGAACTGCTGGGGGCCCAGTCCTTATCCTTTGGGGCTACTTTTTGGCAACTGAGACATGATAAACAGAAATTGGCTACCTCTTTATATATCCCTGGCCAAAAGAATTGGGCCAACAATCTTTCTTGGGTTTTCACCTTACCTAGGTGTCCGTTGGGAAGAGTATGGGGTAGCCATAGGAACTCCTGTCAGATGGGCTTGGGGACTAGGAGTTGGTATCTGTGTTCTTCAGTTTGGGGATGTCTCTCTACTTTGTACAAAAAAACCTCATCCCATAATTCAAAGCAGGGAAACTGATGAGATGCATGTTGAGTGGTGACCACCCTGTTGACTATGGGGAGTTGGTTGAAACATTCCTGGAGTGTTTGGTTGTCATGTTGAGTTGCCACAACATCACGGATGTCACTCAGGATGCTGCAGTCTAGGTCGTGAAGGGGGCCTGCAGTGTCTGTGGATGGGGATAACCTACAAACAGTTGGAATGTTCCCTCCCCAGGGTCCACCCTTTGGGAAGGTTCTTCTCCAGGCTCCATGGAGTTGCCTCCAGCACAGGCCCAGGCTTGTCCTCCATCCAAGGCTTCTTTTGCTGTTTTTCTGATCTCTGGGACCTTCTTGAGACTTCAAAAAGATCAGATGGAGTGATGGGGAAATATGTCCTAGGTATCCTCAGGGGCGGAGGGTGTCTTCTCTTGTGGCTGAAGAGGGTCTGGGTTGGAGGGAACAATTTCTCTTCCAGGAGGGTCCAAAGATGTTCCCAGTTGCATTCCAGGATCACTGGCCAGGGTAGGCAATCTGCCACTCCTGCCTGGAGGCGCCCTAGCTGGTCTGCTTCCTACAAAATGACAGAGGTCGTTGGGTATGTATTGATTTCTC